>NC_142444.1:64427500-74427500 GCF_059453495.1 Arachis ipaensis
CCGATGAGATCCATGGAGCAATTCTTAGATAGCAAGCACTAGCTCCCGGTGCGACTTCATAAAAAGCAATAAAAGATAAGATCGAAGAGAATGAAACGCACGTAGTGGTCATAATAGCGGTTCCTTCTGATCCTAGAAAACGTCCGAAAAAACCTGCTACGGAACTACCGATAAGGGGCAAAAGACGATAAGTAGATACATAATTTCGACTGTGATCAGACAACCAAAAATCAGACAATGACAGAGCGGCCCGTAATAAGTGCCAGACCCCCAACAAAAGAATGGATTAAAGGGATAGAGTGTTATCAGGAGACGCTAGGTTTCGCTTCGGAATTGAAAAAAACTTCTTTTTATTTTTGTCACGTTTTCGCTCATCAATTGTTTGATCTGCCGCTAACACCACAATATTCGTCCTTTTGGGGTTAATGCTCGCAATGGTGAATCGATCATTCGATCTCTTTTTCCCTTTTCTTTTGTTGTGAGAACGGAATGGAAGAAAAGTTATGAAACCCGCGATGGCTACTGAATAACCTCCTTTGACTCTCTTAATAATAAAGCCTTTTACCTTTGTATTCGTTCGCCAAATCTTGTTCAGTTCCATCCAAGCTCGGTTTTTTCTGAATCTTCGTGGAAGAAGAAGAAGCGGTTCACCAGCCACTACATCTGTGGATCCCACCTTATCATTAAACCTGGCGGCTGCTCGCTCTTTGATCAACGATTCGCCGGCCACTAGATCGATGAAGAATCTCTCCAAAATCCTCTTTTTGATCAGTGATTCACTTGCCACTAGATCCAGGGATCCCACCTTATTCTCAAACCTGGTGGCTCGGTTGATTGGCACTCCTGTAGGCTCTTCTTTCATACAAATTCTGGGGGTCCCAGGTCCTGCATCCACCAAGAAAAATTCTTCCCCTAAGCGTAAAACTTCAGATTGTAAGGCCTTTCTACTACATAAGAATAAACTGGAATTAGATCTTGGAAATGATCGACTCAAATAGATGCTCATCATAAGTTTGATTCCCCCCTCTTACTGTTCTATTGATCAGAAGCATCCAGTAGCACCACGCCAGTGGATTAAGTAGTGGAGTTTTCATCCAGGTTGTTCACCCTGGTAAAAATTTTATCCCTTAGCCTTTGAAAAGCATGGGATTGTACTCCCCTCTCATGGAGCTCGTCCCTAAGGCTATAGAGCTCCATTAAGGAGGGTCCCCCTGAGGCCGCACCGCACGGGGATTGTCCAGGGCCCGTGCTCCCCGTCCCGTCCAATCGCCGGTTGGGTCAAGGCCCGCCATTTGGCGGATAATATCCACCTTGACCTCGAATAGGTCCTGGGCTTCGAGGTGGGCCAAGCGAATGTCTTCGGCAGACGGCTGGGCTTTGGATGCTAAGAGTCGCCACCGTATCCGCTCAATCGAGTCTCCCCCAAGAATTTCATAGGGGTAGGGGCAAATTCTTCACTAACAAGGGGCGGACCCTGATTAGCTGGTCCATCGGAAACCAAAAGGTACCCCTAATCCGAGAACACTCCTCTTAAACTCAGGGGATGCGGGACAGGTGGGGGCGACTATGGGGGATGAGGTTGGAGGTGCACAGGGACAATCCAACCAGAACGGGTGAAGGTCAAGGGGACTTTGCTATGGTGGGAATGATGGTACCCGCTTTTGTCTCGCCTTGTTTCAAAGAGGGGGGCCCTTTGCCTGTGTTTGCATAGAAGACTGCAACAGTCGCAGGTGCACGTTCGGCTCCGGCCGGAAGTCGTGAGTCAAGTATGTATTTGGCTTGTGGCTTTCGGTCCTCTCCTTGCGTCTATCTTCGCTATGCTGTCTGGCGGAGACTTTATTGGTCTTCGCTAAATGGCTTGCCGTCTTCTGATGGAGTAACCCTGGTAGAAGGCTGAACACCTTCTAACGAATCACTAGATCATAATTAAAGGGAAGCGCTAAGGAGCAGACGCCATGGCTCATTGAGAATGCCGTTGACTGTAGGAAGTGAGTTGCTATGAAGTGTCAGGAACGAAATCCAATTGCCCCTTTTCCGATTAGAAGGCTATAGGCCAAGGGGAAGGTCCCTAGACATGAAAGCCCCACTTGGAGACTTGCATTCGCTGCACCAACATAAGAGATTCCAACAACTAAAGAAAAGTGCTCTTTAGCCGACTTCCAACTTAAGTTTAGGGCACTAGAACACATAAGAAAGGATCGGGAATCGACGCATACGAGGAACTTCCCTATTGTAGAGAAAAAGAAAAAAGCATTCCTTTCAAGTCCCTCCTTACTCCTTAGTCTGTTGTCAGAGCGGCCGGAGACTGGTCTGATTCTTTTACCGCGGGAAAGATGATTAATTGCTTGCTTCAGGACTGAGAGATTCTGATTGACTCTTTACACTTGGCTTGAATAAAAGAGATTACCTGACTGAGAATACGGATTATGGCTCAATGACCTCAGAGCAGCCTAAGGCAAGTTGATCTAGAATCCCGCTTTATACCATTTTCAAACCTCTATCCTTGAAGTTCTTACCTCTCTACTACTGTAATTTAGCCTTTTCAAGCCTGAGATGAGGAAGCAGAGTTACGGACCAGAAATGAGAGACTTGTTTCCAGTTAACCTTTCCCTCTCCCAAGGTTCTTAGTTTAGGACTGAGACGGATTTCTTGCTCCTTCGTAAGGAAATTCTAAAGAAGCTAGACCCTTTCATGAAGCTAGAGTTGAAAGATAATAGGAATTTCTTTCCTTTTAGGCTGAAGAGGCTGGAATAGTCTACTTCATTTCATCTGGAAGACCAGCCTAAGTAATTCAATCCAGGACTTCAGATAAGGCAGTAGGCTCGAGAGATGTAAATCCAGACTTCTTGAACTCAATCCTGTAAAGAGTTATCAATACTTTGCTTTCTACCTGCTCTGTCTGACTTCTTTATTTTTCTCAGTCTGCCGGGGGAATTGAATTACAGGTTTTTGACCTCCCAACGTCTTCTCTTTCTCTTAACCTTTCCTAGCTTTTTAGATGCTTTTAGGTCGGTGCTGTATGGTTAATATACATACCTGTGCTTTAAGGCTGAATCTCCTCCTGAATGTGTAGATCTAATCAGTCACATGCAGTTCGGGCCGTTTGCTACTAAAAAGAGATGGCAGTTCTCACCTTCTGGTGAAGGACAAGGGCTCAACAGCAAATTAGCGGATTCCAAGGGTATTAGAATTCCATACCTTGCTTTCGGGGATGACGAAGTCAATCCCATCTTTCTCAATCGTTGGCTTTTGCCAAAGGGTTGTTAGGAGTTGGGAGTTACGTCTCTAATCTAATAATGTTAATAAAGACCTGACTAATCTTTCCCACTTAATTCTACATTATAAGGGGAATTTGCAAGGCTTGTTCTCTCTGGATCTCGTTAGTTAATATAGCTAGGTTGCTTTCTGTTATGCATTGAATCACAGGGCTCTACTACCAGATCTGGTGAAGTAAGGGCTTTACGCTACACCCTCGACGACAGACCTTACACCGCATTTAGTTGCATTTCTGCCTTGCTGCAGGTACTAAGAGGCCTATCTCTGTTTTTGCTCTTTTCTCTAACTAAGACGATCGACTTTGCTTTCTAGCTGCTCTTTCTGACTTCTTACTGCTTACCAAATAGAATAACAAGCACTCAAGAGTCTTTCCTCTAGCGGAAAAAGTAGCTTCTTTCCTCACTAAGTCCCCCATTGAAAGATTAGGGCAGGTGAACAGAAGGCTTTTGTAAGAGATTTTGCTTGATAAGCCTCCGACTCTGTCTATGTAATTTCGACTTGGAATCAATCCGGACTTGTCGCACTCAGGTTCTTTTCAATTATGCTCGTAGTGCTTTCATCAGTCAATGAAGTCTGAATCGAAAACTTCAATTCTTCTTGCCTTTCCTTTCTGCCCAGGGTTGGAACTTCATCTTAGGCCTTTGTTTAAGCAGCAGTAATAGGTTTCAAGGAAGAAGCGAATCTCAAGTCAGGTCGCTTTGAAAGGGATCTCGCAGATGAATGAGGGGCTGGTAGAGAAATTAGTCTTTCTGACTTGCTAGCAGGTTTGCTTCCTAACCTTATTCTGCTCCTTCCATACTTCCTGACTTTGAACGAGGTTTACTTGCACTTGCTAGCGGGTTATCACCTTCTTATCCTCCTTGCTTTAGAATATAAAACCAGGGGAATTTCAACGCAACGGGAAGCTGGGTCAAGGAAATGCAGGTCGAATGTCTGCATCGAAAAGGGGACTGAGGGTAGCCAAAGGGCTGACAGGCTAGTAGAGCGTATACTGGTCAACCATGGATTCTAGGGGAGAATTAGCCCTACAAGGCAGGATACAGGGATTAGTTGATTAGCTGGTTCTCATATCGCTTCGCACTTCCTCCCCCTTTAAAGCTACTACAGCGCTGGGGAATGACTAGCTCTTGCTGCAAAACTAGTACCTGAAACTTACAATCTCGAGCTCTAGGGCTTACTGCTTAATAAATACTACTTACAGGCTGACTCCTAGTACTTGTGGCAGTTTACTAGAGCACCAGCCCCGGGACTTCCTGACTTTATTCAATTCTTCTTCCGCCCTTCCTGACCTGGAATTACTTGCTTAGCTAGTTTCCTTGCTCGCGGGGTTAGACTGATAGAGGGATTAGCTGGCTCCAACTCCTACAGGGTTAGTTGGTTTATCCACTTCCTTACTTCCTCAAAAAAAGGGGAGACAGGTTTTGGAACCAGCAAACCCTAGAAGTCAAAATAAGGTTAGGTTGGTTCTAAAGTAGCTATCCCGAAGGTTGAGTCTGAGTCAGCCTTGTTCTGGTGCAAGGTTTTCTTTTCAGTAATTACTGAGGATAGCACTCTATTCTATTTAAGTAAGCTCATCGCTCTATCAAAGAAGTTAGGAGCTAGTCTGCCAAGCTTAAGAAAAAGTTCAAAGGTTGCAAGGTTGTCAGCGAGTAAGGAAAAGAAAAGGTAGGCTTAGAACCTGTATACCCTATCTTGTATCCAGTAGTTAGTCTGCCTATGAAAATAATGCTTTGGAATTGTATAAGAGCAGGCTGTGATGCGAGGACTCTCAGGGTCCTACTGAAGTCTGCGATCACTCTAAAAGCGGGTAGGATCAAACCTTTGATTCCCCTAGCAGTGGTTATGTCTCAAACCACCGGCAACAGGTTGAGCTCCTACGATCACACCTTCTCTTGCAAACATAGCACTGGATGGAAGGTATGCTTCATATTATGAAAAGGCCTCGTTTAACACCATGCTTCCTCCGAAGCTTTCATTTGAGTAGTCACTACGCCCTACCCTATCGCTGAGTCTTTGGAAGCGGTTTCACTCCTTTATAGTATAGGTCAGAACTCTGGAACCTAAAGACTTTCTCAATCAGCCCTGTGCCTGTGTCAGAAAGAGATTGAGTGCGCGTTGCCTTGATTTGAGGTGAACTCCTTTTCCTCTTCTTCCAGACCGGACCCTTCCATGTGAGAAGCTGGAAGTCGAGTTATTGATGAATGAGAATCTAATGTCTTATTAAACCTTTAGGAGCAATCTGTTCATCCAACTCGAAATTACGTAAGAGAAGAACCCCTCCCATGTCGTCTTTCCGGACCAACCCCCGGCAATTTCCTAAAAGTCTTTTCCCATTTTTGGGGGGGAGCAGTCAAAGAATGAAATGAAACCCAAACAAATGAATAACCCAAAAGAAAAAATGGAAATCGTCAAAAGAATAAGCGACATGGTTAAATCTTATTGGCAAGAGAGGGGAGCCCCCTTTGAGAATTCCGATAGAGATAAGGAAAGACAGCGAAGGGGAGTCAGAATAAACTACTCCCACTGAAACATACTCGGCTGGCTCCTTCCTATAGAAAGATTAAGTCCCGCTCGTATATCCTATATATTTCTATTTCCGAAGCATTTAGCACTAAATAAGAGGGGTCCAGAAAGGATTGATTGCCGTGGGTGAGGTTGACCTTCTTTACTTTTGAGATACTCCGAGAGTTATCCGTCAACATACATAGTTGAAAAGTGTTCTTGCTTGGTCCCAATCTGGCTAGCTTTCAAAGCAAAGTGGTTGAGACCCTTGATCCTTTATCCTTTCTACTTGCGGATTGACAGAAAAGGCAACGAAAACAGTAACTGGCCTGCGGAACTAAAAGTCCAACAGCAGGGGAATACCTATAGAATGGAGAATCTTCTCCAACTTCATAGGACTCCCTTAGGATTGAAAGGAGATCCATGGCTGTAACAGAGTTATAGATTGGCCCTAGGATCGTGAATCACTCTGATGATTCATTATAAGCTTAATGAGGATAAAAGGACCCGATTCAACCTCATTTCGAGCCTTTCAGATGTTTGTTTTACTTTTACCTTAATTGACATGCAGCACATACTGATAATGAATAGATAGAAAAGAAATAGACGTGAAGCAGGCTTCTAAATCTCTTATTATTTTATTAATGCCATCATAAGTTAGTTGATCTACTGGAAGCTGCACGGTTGAATGGATTCTTGTGATCACTTTGCTTGATACACGTCAGCACGACTCTCTTTGGATCACGATTCCAAAATGCCTGGATCGCTCTTCCGGGCCGGGTCGAGCCTTTCATTAGTGCATCGTATGTAGTAGTAGCAAGCAGTTCCTTCCCGGATCGAGAAGCTTGAGCAAAAAATTCCCCCATACAGATGGAGGCGCCTATAGCCTTGCCTCTGGCTTTGCCCCCTTATTACGGGTGAATCTCTTCGATCCGGAATTTCACTATCCCTAAAAAAGGCTTTTCTGCTGTTAGCTCCGCCACTGGGCGGACTTCAATTCAATAGTAGACTAACTTAGCAAGCAAGAGATGAGATGCAAAAAGAAGGAAGGTCCAGGTAAGGCCGAACCACTGTTTTTAGATGCAGATGAAAAGGGGGTGCCAGTCTTTGAATGAAAAACCGATGCGACGCGGAGAACCCTTTTCCATACCAAGTTCTCATCTAACGGAATGGAAAGAAAGAACCTTTACTTTATGAGGTGAGCTAGTGAGACGTAAGGAAGTGCAAAGCCCTCAATCAAGACTTGAAAAATTGCATCTATCACAATCCAAGTCAAGATCCAGAAAAGAAGGGAAGCTAGCCACCCCGATGCCTTCTTACTTAACTTTAGGCAGTGCCCATACGTTCCGACGTGGCGCAAGAGAAAGAAAGTCTTGTTTAAAAGTATTCCCTTTCATGAGATCAGTAGTTGGTGGAATTCTTCAAAGTCTTTCTGCTGTTTTGGGAGAGCACAAAAGCTGATTGATTAGGAAAGAGCTGCTAAGAGGGATGACTCGCCCTTAGCCCCTGTCTAAAACCTAGCAAACAGACCGTTGTAAACCAGGTGAACTAGAGCGAACCGGAGAAGCAAGCAAATAAATAGCGGCCTCTCATCCACCTCTAGCAGTTAAAGGAAAGTATTCCGATCTTTGATCCGCCGATTCAGGAGCGATTGAAGCGAATACAATAAAAGAATGCAAGGCCCAGGAAAAGCATCTCGACTGCTTCAAAAATAAGGCCTTCTGCGGGCAAAAAAGAAATTCTATAGTTTCCCACCTCAAGCCCATTTCGAAGTAACGCATTCTCTATAGAAATAAGGCCTCCTTAATCGATTAGACTATGGCGAATCACTTGTGTATTGGTCTTTGGGAAAGTGTAAGACGCTATTGCTCGCAACTGGGTCGGTCTTGAGTGCATACACTAGGGTAGGGCTAACAAAAAAGTAAAGAATAGTAGCTTCTCTTGCATTTCTCTAAAGGGTCGGAGGTATTCTTTTTATGGTGTAAGGGCCGGCAACAGCTCCCTTTGGAAGGAATCGATCGTCAACGTCTTTGGTTCACTCCACCCGCCCGAAATGAAATGACAGATCCTAAAATGGCGTCGAGCGAACCATCTCAATAAGGGAAGATGCCCAGGCTCTTCCCTTATTGAGATGGTTCGCTCCTATGCTGCCCTTCCCTTGTTCAAGACTTTTGTGGTTGCTTGCCCTAGCCCTAACGGGGCTAGGATCTGATTCAAAGGCTCCGCTCCTCTTAAGCCCAAGCCCTGTTCGTGGATAATCAAGAAAGCTTGCGCCTCGACGCTTTGATCCCTTGTTTCACTTCGGCCCGATCACACGTAGGAAAATGCGCCTTGGCAAAGCTCTGCCTGACACAGAACCAATCGGGAAATGAAAGAGCTAAAAAAAACTTGACTTTCTAGGTTTATAGGATAGGCTGTCCTTACTGGAAAACCTTTTCCTTTAAGGAGTGCAGCCAGCGCGTTATTTCGAAATGGGCTGATAATACCGTGTTAAGTCGGTATCCTGTGGTAAGGTTAGGTTTCAAGACAGAGTGAGCTGGAAAACAGCGAATCTTCGCCTAAGCAGTAGTTCTCAATCCCTTTATTCCAAGATCGTATATAATCGAGTGGCTCGCGCATCTGTTCTTACTTAATAGGTTAGGGGCTAGGCTAAACCTCCCTCACATCTGATTCAATAGCAATGGTAATTCCTCCAACACCATCAACCGCGGATACGATAGATGATTCTATGCCATCTTTATTCCCTTCCTTGCTTTACCTTACCCTATTGCTACTGCTAGCATTAGCACTACCTCGACGTCCCATAGCTGATTCTCAAGAAGCAGATTCTCGAACAAGAGCAGGGGATTCTTTCGTCCGAACACCGGATAAGCATTCAGTTACCTTGCATTCGATTTTCCCTATGTCAGTTGCTTCTGTCTGTAACAAGGCATTCTTGCAGCAAGAGGGCATTCGAGAACAGTAAGAGCATATTCTTCTTCAATTGCGATCAAAGATCGGTGGTAATGCTTTTGCTTCTTCTCTCTCTGCTCTTGCTAGCAATGACATTTGAGGAAAAAGGCTAGGCTCCTCTAGAGACTAGACCGGGTACATTAGCAGGGAAAGCTACTCTTCACCGGAAATAGTAACTGCCGCACAAAGGCATTCTGTTGAAAGTGTTCAGTAATCGTCTGCTCATAGAAGTAGGATGAAATCGGGCTTGATGCCATCTTCTTCAGTCAGTCTTAAGGCAAGGAGTTCTTCCGCCCCTCCCACAGCGGTAATGCCGATAGCTCTGATTACCGGAATTGCTTTAGGGATTGGATTTGGATTCCTTTCTCTTCGAGGCGAGGCATATGACTCTTATCGATATGCCACTAGCTCAGGAAAGATAGACACGCACACCCCCTTTCATTGCCGTTACCAGCCTTTCTATCTTAGCCCGGCGCCGGGGAGAGACTGAGAGTGCTTTCGAGAACAAGAACACATGCATCGGGAATTCATCTGCAGAGCAGCTCCATTTCCTATCCTCTTTGTCCCAAATTCCTCTCCTTGCTCCGAAAATCCACTCAGAGAATTAATATAATCTAAGAATAGCTCCTCTGGTAGCCGGCCTTTCTTCTTTCTAGCATTCCAACTTTTTTCTGACCTTCCGGTTCTGAATCCGTAGGATACTTCTCTGTTCTCATGTATACCTACACGAGATCTCGAACTTGAAACGAAACATCACTCTCCTCTTTCTTTTACCTTTCTCTCTATCCTGGGGCCAAACTCACACTTTCTGGAGCTATAGCATACATTGAGCCAGCAGGGAGAGCCCTCTGGAATAGCAAAAGCCTTTGCTGCTTACCATCGGACTCATTCCCGTCCTCACGAGCCTTGACGCATTCTTGTCGCGTCTCCTTGTCACTGCCTTGGTCTCCCCCACCTTTGGCGTGACTGCCCCTCTCCTGTAAGTCAAGTGGCTTTCGCCCCTTTCCTCTTTATGCTTGCCCTTAGCATGGGCAAAGTCCATCAAAGACTCGGCCTCGTTGATGGCTTCGTCCACATTAGAGACTTGCCGGCATTGCAACTCCTCCCTTACATACCAGAGTTTGAGACTCAGGCTAGAGGATCTTTACTCTTCTCTCCTGGGATTATTAGAGTGTCAGATTAGCCTTTGGATTTATTCTGCCTTCCATTTCTATGCTAATCCCTGAGTGCTCGTTCCCTGGCTCTAGCGAACCAGTAAACTTCCTGCCCAGCCGGGCTCTTCTTCTTCCTCCCTGACTTCATACTCGCTCTAAGCCAACAAAAAGGGCAGGGCTGACCTTAGATGGATGGCTGGCAGATGGAAAGCGCTTAGCTTAAGACTAAAAATGCATGACTGGGCACTAGGTGGGCTGGAATGGAACTACCACGGACTAAGAGAATGAATTTACCAGCTATTCGAAATAAATCCTTATCACGATTCTAAGTCATTTCCCTGGTTAGGGACATGATAGTACATGCCAGGCAAGAGGTTCTTAAACATAAGGGAATGTAGTTTTCTGCACTATAGTCTCCATGTTGCATAATAGAAAAACTTTCCATTTACTAAACTACTTCATTATATTATTTGAATAGGATCATTGAATCCTCAACTATTCCGTTAGTCATTTATAAGGAAAGAGCTTGGAGGTTAGTAATCCTTCCCTCCTTCCTCCTGCACCTTGCTGCACTCTCCAATTTAAGGAAAAGAGAGAATGCTAAAGTGATTGGCAATGTCTTCTTGAGAACTCAAAATTCCATCTGCTACAACCTTCTTTTAAGCTTAAATCGAATAACCTGGGGTCGAAAGACATCTCTCCCCTATCTCTTATAAAGGAGTTATGAACTCGCACCACCCGTACGGTCTTTATGCCGCCTACTATTCAAAGCCAGGTATTGACTCAGGAATTATCTGATAGGGAAGCTAAAAATGGCTTGCTTTCCCGGATCGACTTTGCTCACACCTAGGTGCCCACTCATGTTGGGCACGTAATGATGACTTCAATTGTTGGGAGTCCGGGTTGCGACACCTGATAGCTTGCTATAGCACTCTTGCTATTGGATATGTGTATGATACACAGCACTCTTGGTATTGGATTTCTTCTCCCTCTCCTCTCCCTTACGGTCGAGTTACTTTGTTCCTTCCTCTTGCTTCGCTCGAGCATCTTCAAACCTCACTCCGGCGAATGGGTACCTAGGCTTCTCTTGCCAATGTATACAAATAGACAGACCTGGCGAACTATCTTTCCAAAGCCACTCGACCATGTGGGAGAGGGGTGAAGCTACTCGCCCCTATTCGATAAGTTAAGGAGAGGGGCCCTCAACTAAAAATAAGTTTCATTCTCGACATTGCAAACTCTTTTGTTACCTCTTTCACGGTGGCGGTTCATTCTGGTTCTGTCGGCAAATCGCCTTCCTTATAGGAGGAAGAGGAACTTTGGATTCTTAGCTTATTTGAGAACTTCCTTATGATCTCATCCACATTGTCCATGGAAGACGTTTCTTCTTCCAATTCGTCTATTACACCCTGGATTTGGATAGTTTTTTGTTGTGCGTCCTCAACTAATTGAGCATAAGGATCCCTTCTTTTTTTTTTTCAGAAATAGATCAAAAATCCACACTGATAGTAGGGTGCCACCGACTTGCTCAAGAAAGGTCTAAAGCCAGACATTGAGTGGCGGTTGACCAATCGATAGCCTAAAACTACAAGCCAGCTTGAACTACTTCCTACGTCACCCTTCGTCCACCTCTCCCTCAGCGAGGAAATAGTAGTAGCAGCAGTCTCCCCACTAATTCAAGGTTACAGTCCCAACCAAGTCAAAGAGTCCGGTACAAACAAAGGCATTATATGAAAGCTTTCCTTAACCATTCAAGGAAGGGATTCGACTTAGACCACTTAGTAGGACCTTCTGGCTTACAGGAGACCTTCCATCCATGGTTGATATCTTCCTAGACTTTCTGCTTATTCGGGAATGTGAGTTTTTGTTTCCCAATCCTTTGTTGGAGGAGAGCCTACAATGTCCGAATGTTCGAAAGAAAGATGCTAATGTCACTAAGGGAATAGCTCCAACATTCCTTCTTGTCTCGCTTAGGCTTTTTATTCACTTTTTTCAATAGCCTTGGAGATCAGGCAGAATGGAGACAAATCAACGATTGGTGCAGGATTGACCACTCAGCTATCCAAGTTACGTAAAAGACACATTTGGAAGTTTTTTCCTGCCTCATGAGGGCACACTTTGAGTCCCAAACTTTCTGTCTGAAGCAAATGCTGGAAGTCCAAGATGGTGGTTTAGAACATCCAAGAGGACACCTGATCCACGCTCTCTTCCCTTGGTAAAGAGAAATTTGAAATCATTTGATCAAACAAAAAAAGTACTTGGGCCTTAGAGGCAGCGGCTGGGGAAGCGAAGGGAATAAGAAGACCAGGAACGAAGTCACTCGACCAAAAGAAGGTCTTATTTGAGTTCAAAACGAAGAGCCAGACAGAGACAGATTGCAATTGCAAAAGCCAACTCTAAGAAGCTGCTTTACAGGAAAGAGGGGCAAAAGCAAAGGAGAGAAAAAAAGGGGAGCTTAACATATAGAAATCGGTTACACACTAAAGGAAAGATAGATTGACGTTTTCCTACCCGACTACAAAAGATATTCTACATGTGGTTAACAAAAGAGTCACTGGTTATTGGCCTCAAGACAGAGACGAGCTGACTAGGATCATAAGGTTAAGATAGGGCTAGGCTTTCTCTCATGGACCTTTTTCTATTATATTACGATATACGACCATTTGCCCTTTCATCACTTTGGCCTGGAGCCAGTCTAGGGTGTAGGCTTGCTTCGCATAGGCTCGGGTCGGTGGTAACTAAATATAGAGAGAAGAAAATCCTTAGGTTGACCAAGGATAGGAAATCTACTCTATCTACTGATGCGGGAAAGGTTGTTGAGAAGGGGACATGTGATCAATTTGTTCTCCTTTCTAACCGATCCATTGCGTGTCACGTCGCCCTATCCATAGAGGAAGAAGGCGTATGCTCAAGTCTAAAATCTTTCCTACCAATCGTATAGTCAAGCTTGAGTGCCTCCCTTTTTTGATGATCTTGTCACTTCTCTTAAACTATAGCTTCAAGCTACTATTGATGCAGGAACAAACCACTAGAAATAGGTATCTCTACGCGTAAGAATGAATATATGATTAATTCAAATACATTAACCCGGCAAGAGTTGACCATGCAGGGGAAGTGACTAATGAGCGGGGTACCTTAGCTTATGCCAGGTTGAAATCTTCCTTTAATAAGAAAACCAAAAAAGCAAAAGAAGAAAGAAAAGAATTTACTAGTTCTTTGACCCTGAATGGGAATTGTTTGACGACTTGATGAAGATGTGCTTGTGGTCGAAATTCTTCCACCATGGAAGATGTACTTTGATGATGCTGCTCATCAAGATGGAGCTGGAGTCCTCTTTCTTACTTCTGAAGGAGAAGTGCTGCCGCACTCCTTCACCTTGTCGAAACCTTGTTCCAATAATCTCGCAGAGTACCAAGCCCTCATACTTGACTTGAGATGGCTGTGGATTTGAAAGAGTTGCAACTCTTATGGAGATTTAAAATTGGTGATCAATCAACTCCTTGGTAATTATTCAGTTAAAAAGCCTGACCTGAATTGATTCCATACTATAATTACGCAAACAAAAAGGCTTATTGGATGGCTTAGTGATGTGACCATAGAGCATGTCCCAAGAAAAAAAATAGACAAGCAGATGCCCTTGCAAGACGCTCAAGATCTATAGCTGCTTGGCTTGGTTGGATTGCTTTGAATAGAGATGCTTTCTCTGGTTCACTGAGGTAGTTAGACTAGCTGGAACGTAGCGAAGGTTCAGTTGCTCTTCCAGGGAAGAAGGACGCAAAAAGCCAAATGTTACAGGGGCTTGGGATGCCTCACCGTTCAGGAACAGGATGAGGCGGTAGCACTTGGCGTGAGTGCGCAATAAACCTACCCATTGGATAATCAAAGTTGAGTGTACGCTTTCGGTTAAGTGAAGGGATAGACCGAAGCAGCTCACTAACGAAATTTCAGATCAGGGAATGTTACCCGAAGCATATCTCGTTGGATGGATGTCATTGCCGCGAAGTGAGCTTTTATGGGACTTTCACAAAGCGGACTACTATCATATATGCCTTCCCAGGGAAAAGCGGTATAACATCCTGATCTCAAAGGAGAGCCTTGCTTTTTCTGTGCTGAGTCTATAAGCAAAGAGGGGGTGCCCAGTACACTTGAAATGCGTCCCAAGGTCGCCAATGACCAGTACTGCAACTGAAAGCCAGGGTATCTTACCCTAAAAGGAAATGAATATTGTGTACGCTGGAGCTGAAACAAGAGCTTTCACGGGTGACCTATGACTTGTTCCCAGAAACCTGCCCTAGAAAATCTTTATTCGACTGATGCAACGAAGCAGGTCAAGGACCGAGGTAGTCTTTTCCAAGAGGGTTGGAATCGGTTCTCTAAGAGTGGGAGACCCTTTCTTGACTTACGGCTCTAAGGTAATCTCTCTTCACTCTTTCTTTCCCCGGAACCCATGCTCTAGGGGGTTTCCCTATTTCCCTTCTCTGGATAGGGGTCACATCTATCGGAAATTCCAGTTCATTTCAATAGTAAGGCCCCGGTTCAACTGAGTCTGAAAACTGAGATTTCACGCATCTTTCTTTAGACACTTGGGGATTCTCGACTGGTCTTGAAGAACCTTATTTGATTCTTCCCCGGGGCTGTGCCCAAACTCCTCTTTCTCTTCTCTAACTAGTCAAGACCCGTCCATAGTCCCTACTCTTCAGTGTCAAAAAGACAATTTTCATACGGAAAGAAGCCATCCTATACCCCTATCTCACGATTTATTTAAAGCCTTTCATTCACCTAGTAGGGATAAGGCCTTCTCTTACGAAATCTCAATTCAGCTATCCTGATTGAAAGCTATCGCTAACCGAATAGAGCGACTCGAGGTCAAGCTTTCTCCTTTCTTCTTTCTTCTATAGTTTCCCACAACGCACTTGCCCCCTTACAGAGATGAATTGATCGATCAGATGAAGCAAAGCATCCTGTTTAAGCATTTCATTCTTACCCCCCAGATCTCAGGTAATAGAATCTCACGATTAGAATGAGTTCTTGGTGATTGGTAAAGGCATGAAGAGTTCCAACAACAAGAGAAAAGGAAGCTACCTACATATCCTCTCTTCTCGAAGGGACCAGGCTAATATAATAGAAGAAGGGCAAGTCTTTGTGGGCTTGAAGGCCCTTATGTTTTTGGCGAGGGGCAAAGTGGTAGAAGAGCCAAAGGTTAGGCCAAGTCATGTCTAGTGGGAAGAAGGCCTAGGCTAGTGTCGTCGAAGAGGCTCGACGGGAGCGGGCTCGTGATCGTGTGGATCGCCTTCTTACACAACTGAAGGGACAGATTTCGAGCCCTTCTCTGGGTTGCTTAGGTTTTTTCACCTTTGGTCCTCTCTGTAGCTACGCAGAGAGGTATGCCTTGTCATAAATGTCACTCATAGTAGTGCGCGAAAGAAAAGACTAAGTAAAGGCAAAGAAGCTAGCTGGACTGTTTGCCCCAATCTTCTCCCCCTTCTCACTTAAAGGGTGAGCTACTATGCTTTTCAATTGAGTGGCATTTCGCTCTGTGCCGATTAGTCACTCTGATCGCTTATCCATGAGCAGGCGCTTTCATATAACTAATCCCTGGAGTTGGTTTGCTTTATTTATGTGAGGAGTCTCAGAAAGCTCCTATTCTTCCTAAGCCCTCTTTTCTACATACATTCCTGGGGTTGTTGGTTGCTTGGTTTGCTTAACAGCGGTTCGTTCCAAATCTCTATCGTCAAATAACATATCTAAGGTAGAAGCCGCTCTGACGATGTTCTCTTGTCCCTGATCTGCTCTGGGAACTGATGAGTCAAAGCAGCCAATTAAGTCTCCCAAATCCCATAGTTCAATCTATCGGACAAGCCTAAGTCAGGAAGACTGTCTATTGGCTAAGCCCTTAGGTCGGGAAGTTAGGAAGAAAGAGTTGCAAGCAGCTAATCGAACCGAAGGCAGAAAGAAAAGACTAGAGAATGAGCTGCCTAATCCTGCCTCTTCCAATTCACTGATCTGCAAAAGTCCCTTGGATTCACTTCCCAGATATGCACCGGAAGCCAGGATTGAAGAAAAGCAAGATCGGGCAATTTCATCTCCAGCTGAAGCGATCTCCTCAGATTAACTTGAAAACCTAGACTTTATCTTTAGGTGCAAGCCCTTCATCATCTAAGGTAGCCCCCTTACCCGAAGTTACTTATTAGGGATCTGAGATCAAAAGAAACTTAAGTCATAGTCCAACAGAATCCTAGGCTGCTTAGTTCCATATCCCTTTAATCTCATCCCCAAATGCTAGGAGAGGAAAGTATACGCATAGCTTGGCTTCCTCTCGATCTCTTCTTGCTTGTTCTTACACGCCCGGGAAGAATGGCTAGTCAGTCTGAAATGTGCCTTCCTTGAAGAGGCAAAAGAGCAAGCATCCTCTCATTCTAAAGACTTTTATACAGCGGAGGCAAATGCCTTATCATCAACTACAGGTGAGGCCGAAAGCCTGATCTTCTATTCCCTCTCTGATCTGGGATGAAGATCCTCCACAGTCGAAGTTGGACCTGACATTGGGAGTTTCCATAGCATAGGTTGTGGTTGTAGCCCGTCAGCAGGAATAGTTTGCGAGCCAGTTGCAGTGACAGTTGGAGTTGCTTTACTTGGTAGAGTCTAGCATTCCCATTCTTCGGCGGCTTTATTTGCGTAAATAAGGAAGGGCATATCCAAAGAAAGGGACGCCTTTTAAGTTAAGCTAGGAAAAAAGGAAATGACAAAGGGTCTTTTTCGTCTTTATAATGTATAGAATTTAGTTAGGATTAGACTTTTTAAGCATCGAAGGCGGGACTCTTTTCCTAGATAGGGATAATCTAATTCAAATCACGCCAAGAGAGGTTTAATCTTCTCCCGTATCTATATAACATTTGAATTTCTCTTCTATTTCAGTCTGAAATAATACGGAATGTCCGAAGCTCTTTTGAACTGTTTGGTCGATATAACTTCCCACGTTTTGACTTTTATGGGGTTAACATACATTCCACTGGTTACTCTGATTATTTATCGTGCAGTGCGCCTCAGAGGCCTCAATGCAGAGAATATGGCCGACAGGCTTATGGATCTCTGCTTTGATACGCTTAGAGAGCAAATTGAGAAAGAAATTGATCGATGCCTAAAGCTTTATTTTGGTCCCGACTTTATTCTTCCGGAAGGGAAGACACTTAGAGACATATCCTTCTTTGTTAGTGATTACGAGAATTTCGACGAGCTTTTGGCTATTCTTCAGAATCTTTCAGAAAGAGAGATTAATAGTTTAGAATTTCTTCAGATTCTACAGCTTTTTTTTTATGGTTGAATTTGCCAGCGGTGTGAAAGGAATAGCGTTGAATCTTGAGAATGAGAATGTCGGAATTGGAAATCCCTTGACTTCGTTTATGCCCTTATGTTATGGCCCTTATGCAGTAAAGAAAGTGAGGCGGGCTAAGATTCCATTCGAAGTAACGTAACAGGATTCGATGTTGCACCATCTTCCACTCTTCTCGAGATCCGGAGTCTTTCGAGAAAAGGTCCCATCCTTCAATCTCATGATTGGGTTGACCTGGTCGAACTATCTGAAGTGGAGAAGGAAAGAAGAGCAAAAAAAAGGGGGCTTGAGTGGACAAAGCCTTCAACTTCCGTCCCACTTCTCTATCTGTCAAATCCCCTTTCTACCTAGGTGTAACCTTTGAGAATCCGTCTTCCTAGAAATGCCTCAACCTTCGATCTGAAACCCTTCGACTTCGATCGGCCTAAGAAGGAGGATCGTGGTCTTATTATCCTCCCGTCTCTGGAACTACAGGAAGGCTACGCCCCTTTCTGGGTGAGCGCCTCTTGCCATATTCGACTTAACTCCGAAACCCCTCAACTCATGAACTCTAGGCTGGCTTGAAGAAAGACCTTCCAGGAGCTCTACATCACCCTATATATGATATGGGATTGATTGAGCCGGCATTCATGCTAATTCAATGTGGGCATTCCTACGCACATACCATACATAGACAAATGAGCGGCTACCACATACGAAAGATTGAATAAAAGATCGAAGAGAAGGCCAATTTTAAGAAAGACCGACGACTTGTGTATTGATTTCCTACTATTAATTCCACTCGGGATCCTATTCTGGGATCCCAGCGCTCCCTACGCTTACTAAAAGATCTCATTTCTTCATTCTCATACTCAAAAACGGCAACTCCAAGAACGACAGATACATTCTAAAAAGAAAGAACTCCATCCGATCCCTATCTTTTATGCAGATCTCAGCAAGCAGTACCGGAAAAAAAGGAGTGAAGGTTAACAGACCCTAAAGCCTAAAAACAAAACTATAAACACTAAACCCTAAACCATAAACCCTCAACCCCAAACCATAAACCATAAACCCTAAACTCTAAACCATAAATCCTAAGGCCTAAACCACAAACCCTAAACTAACCCTAAAACCTAAACCCTAAACCCTAAACCACAAACTCTAAAGCCTAAAACCTAAATCACAACCCATAAACCCTAAGCTACAAACCCTAAAGCCCAAACACTAAACCCTAAACCATAAACCTTAAAACCTAAACCACAAACCCTAACCCCAAACCCTAAAGCCTAAACCATAAGCCCTAAAGTCTAAACCCTAAACAATAAACCTTAAACCTTAAACCCTAAACCCCAAACAATAAACCATAAACACTAAACCCTACACCCTTTACCCTAAACAACAAACAGTAAAGCCTAAACCCTAAACCATAAACCATCAACTCCAAATCATAAACCCTACACCGTAAACCCTAAACCATAAACCCTCAACCCCAAACCATAAACCCTAAACCCTAAAACCTAAACCATACACCCTAAACCACAAAACCTAAAGCCAAGACCCTAAACCATAAGACCTCAAACCCAAACCATTAACCCTAAACCCTAACCCCTAAACCCAAAACCCTAAACCACAAACCCTAAAGCATAAACTCTAAATCATAAACCCTCAAACCCAAACCATAAACCCCAAACCATAAACCTTAAAACCTAAACCCTAAACCACAAACCATAAAGCCTAAAGCCTAAACCCTAATCCCTAAACACTAAACCCTAAAGCCCAAATACTGAACACTAAACAATAAACCCTAAACCCTAAACCTAAACCCTAAACCTCAAACACTAAAGTCTAAACTCTAAACTATAAAGCATAAACCCTAAACCCTAAACCCAAACCATAATCCCTAAACCCTAAACCATAAATCCTAAAGCCTAATCCCAAAACAATAAACCCTCAACCCTAAACAATAAACCCTAAACCCTACACCCTAAATCCTAAACCCTAAACTAGAAAACCCGAAAGCCAAAACCCTAAACCATAAACATTCAACACGAAACCATAAACCCTAAACCCTAAACCCTACAACCAAAACCATAAAACACAAAACCTAAAGCCTAAACCCAAAACCATAAACCCTCAACCCTAAACCATAAACCCTCAATGACAAACCATAAACCCTAAACCCTAAACCCCACACCTGAAACCCTAAACCCCACACCTGAAACCTTAAACCACAAACCCTAAACCCTACACCCGAAACCCTAAATCACAAACCCTAAAGCTGAGACCCTAAACCATAAGCCCACAACCCCAAACCATAAACCCTCAACCCTACACCCGAAACCCTAAACCAGAAACCCTAAAGCATAAACCCTAAACCATAAACCCTCAAACCCAAACCATAAACCCTAAACCCTCAACTCTACACCCTAAACCGTAAACCACAAACCATAAAGACTAAAGCATAAACCCTAAACCCTAAACACTAAATCTTAAAGCCCAAACACTGAACACTAAACCCTAAACCCTAAACCCTAAACCCTAAAGCCTAAAGCCTAAACCTTAAATAATAAACCCCAAACCCTAAAGCCTAAACCCTAAAGTCTAAACCCTAAACCGCAAACAATAAAGCCTAAACTCTAAACTATAAAGCATAAACCCTCAACCCTAAACCCAAACCATAATCCCTAAACCCTAAACCACAAACCCTAAAGCCTAATCCCAAAACAATAAACCCTCAACCCTAAACCATAAACCTTAAACCCTACACCATACACCCTAAACAACAAACCACGAACCATAAAGCCTAAACCCTAACCTATAAACCCTAAACCATAAACCCTAAACCCAAACCCCTACACACTAAACCTTAACCCCTAACCCATAAATCCTCAAAACCAAACCATAAACCCTAAACCCTAACCCCTACACACTAAACCTTAAACCACAAACCCTAAAGCCTAAACCCTAAACCCTAAACCCAAACACTAAACCCTAAACCATAAACCTTAAAACCTAAACCACAAACCCTAACCCCAAACCCTAAAGCCTAAACCATAAGCCCTAAAGTCTAAACCCTAAACAATAAACCTTAAACCTTAAACCCTAAACCCCAAACAATAAGCCATAAACACTAAACACTACACCCTTTAACCTAAACAACAAACAGTAAAGCCTAAACCCTAAACCATAAACCATCAACTCCAAATCATAAACCCTACACCGTAAACCCTAAACCATAAACCCTCAACCCCAAATCATAAACCCTAAACCCTAAAACCTAAACCATACACCCTAAACCACAAAACCTAAAGCCAAGACCCTAAACAATAAGCCCTCAAACCCAAACCATTAACCCTAAACCCTAACCCCTACACCCAAAACCCTAAACCACAAACCCTAAAGCATAAACTCTAAATCATAAACCCTCAAACCCAAACCATAAACCCCAAACCATAAACCTTAAAACCTAAACCCTAAACCACAAACCATAAAGCCTAAAGCCTAAACCCTAATCCCTAAACACTAAACCCTAAAGCCCAAATACTGAACACTAAACAATAAACCCTAAACCCTAAACCTAAACCCTAAACCCTAAAGTCTAAACCCTAAACCTCAAACACTAAAGTCTAAACTCTAAACTATAAAGCATAAACCCTAAACCCTAAACCCAAACCATAATCCCTAAACCCTAAACCATAAATCCTAAAGCCTAATCCCAAAACAATAAACCCTCAACCCTAAACAATAAACCCTAAACCCTACACCCTAAATCCTAAACCCTAAACTAGAAAACCCGAAAGCCAAAACCCTAAACCATAAACATTCAACACGAAACCATAAACCCTAAACCCTAAACCCTACAACCAAAACCATAAAACACAAAACCTAAAGCCTAAACCCAAAACCATAAACCCTCAACCCTAAACCATAAACCCTCAATGACAAACCATAAACCCTAAACCCTAAACCCCACACCTGAAACCCTAAACCCCACACCTAAAACCTTAAACCACAAACCCTAAACCCTACACCCGAAACCCTAAATCACAAACCCTAAAGCTGAGACCCTAAACCATAAGCCCACAACCCCAAACCATAAACCCTCAACCCTACACCCGAAACTCTAAACCAGAAACCCTAAAGCATAAACCCTAAACCATAAACACTCAAACCCAAACCATAAACCCTAAACCCTCAACTCTACACACTAAACCGTAAACCACAAACCATAAAGACTAAAGCATAAACCCTAAACCCTAAACACTAAATCTTAAAGCCCAAACACTGAACACTAAACCCTAAACCCTAAACCCTAAACCCTAAAGCCTAAAGCCTAAACCTTAAATAATAAACCCCAAACCCTAAAGCCTAAACCCTAAAGTCTAAACACTAAACCGCAAACAATAAAGCCTAAACTCTAAACTATAAAGCATAAACCCTCAACCCTAAACCCAAACCATAATCCCTAAACCCTAAACCACAAACCCTAAAGCCTAATCCCAAAACAATAAACCCTCAACCCTAAACCATAAACCTTAAACCCTACACCATACACCCTAAACAACAAACCACGAACCATAAAGCCTAAACCCTAACCTATAAACCCTAAACCATAAACCCTAAACCCAAACCCATACACACTAAACCTTAACCCCTAACCCATAAACCCTCAAAACCAAACCATAAACCCTAAACCCTAACCCCTACACACTAAACCTTAAACCACAAACCCTAAAGCCTAAACCCTAAACCATAAACCCTCAACTCGAAACCATAAACCCGAAACCCTAAACCCTACACCCCAAAACCATAAAAGATAGACCCTAAAGCCTAAACACTAAACTATAAACACTAAACCTTAAACCATAAACCTTCAACCCTAAACCAAAACCCTAAACCCTAAACCCTAAACCCTAAACCATACATCCTAAGTCCTAAACCACAAACCCTAAACTATAAACCCTAAATCCTAAACCCTAAATCCTAAACCATAAACTCTAAAGCCTAAACCCTAAATCACAACCCATAAACCCTAAACTACAAACCCTAAACCATAAACCCTCAAACCGAAATCATAAACCCTAAACCCTACACCCAAAACAATAAAACACAAACCCTAAAGCCTAAACCCTAACTATAAACACTAAACCCTAAACCCTAAACCCTCAACCCCAAATTATAAACCTTAAACCCTAAACCCTAAACTATAAATCCTAAGGCCTAAACCACAAACCATAAACTTTAAACCCCAAATCCTAAACCCTAAACCCTAAACCACAAACTCTAAAGGCTAAAGGCTAAACCCTAAATCACACCCCATAAACCCTAAGCCACAAACCATAAAGCCCAAACACTAAACCCTAAACCATAAATCCTAAAACCTAAACCCTAAACCCTAAACCCCAAACTCTAAACCCTAAACCCTAAACCACAAACACGAAAACCTAAACTCTAAACTTTAAACCCTAAACCATAAATTATAAACCCTCAACCCCAAACCATAAAACCTAAACCCTAAACCCTACACCCTAAATCCTAAACCACAAACCCTAAAGCCTAAACCCTTAACCATAAACCATCAACCCCAAATCATAAACCCTAAACCCTAAACCCTACACCCTAAAGCATAAACATTAAACTATAAACCCTAAACCCTAAACCATAAACCCACAACTCCAAACCATAAACCATAAACCCTAAACCCTACATCCTAAACCACAAAACCTAAAGACGAGATCCTAACCATAAACCCTCAACCCCAAACCATAAACCCAAAACCCTAAACCCTTAACCACAAACCCTAATGCCTAAACCCTAAACCACAAACACCCATAAACTATAAACCCTAAACCTTAAACCATAAACCCTCAACCCCAAACCATAAACGCTTAACCCTAAACCCTATACCGTAAAACCTAAACGACAATCCCTAAAGTCTAAACCCTAAACTATAAACCCTCAACCCCAAACCATAAACGATAAACCCTAAACCATAAACCCTAAACCATTAACCCTAAACCCTAAACCATAAACCATAAACCCTAAAACCTAAATCCTCAACCCTAAACCCTAAACCTTAAACCACGAACCCAAAAGCCCTAACACTAAACCCTAAACTTAAACCCTAAACCCGAAATCCTAAACTCTAAACCACAAACTTGTCTAAACTTTAAACCGTAAACCCTCAACCCCAAACCATAAACCCTAAACCCTACATCCCAAGCCCTAAACCCCAAACCATAAACCCTAAACCCTAAACCATAAACCCTAAAGCCTAAACCTTAAAGTCTAAACCCTAAACCCTAAACCACAAATCATAAAGCCTAAACCCTAAAGCCTAAACCCTAAACCATAAACACTAAAGCCTAAATTCTATACTATAAACTATAAACTCTAAACCATAAACCCTCAAACCCAAACCATAAGCCCTAAACCCTAATCCCTACACCGTAAACCCTAAACCACATACCCTAACACGTAAAACCTAAACCATAAACCCTAAACCTTACACCCTCAACTCGAAACCATAAACCCGAAACCCCAAATCCTACACCCAAAACCATAAAGCACAGACCCTAAAGCCTAAAAACAAAACTATAAATACTAAACCCTAAACCATAAACCCTCAACCCCAAACCATAATCCATAAACCCTAAACTCTAAACCATAAATCCTAAGGCCTAAGCCACAAACCCTAAACTAACCCTAAAACCTAAACCCTAAACCCTAAACCACAAACTCTAAAGCCTAAAACCTAAATCACAACCTATAAACCCTAAGCTACAAACCCTAAAGCCCAAACACTAAACCCTAAACAATAAACCTTAAAACCTAAACCATAAACCCTAACCTCAAACCCTAAAGCCTAAACCATAAGCCCTAAAATCTAAACCCTAAACAATAAACCTTAAACCTTAAACCCTAAACCCCAAACAATAAACCCTAAACACTAAACCCTACACCCTTTACCCTAAACAACAAACAGTAAAGCCTAAACCCTAAACCATAAACCATCAACTCCAAATCATAAACCCTACACAGTAAACCCTAAACCATAAACCCTCAAGCCCAAACCATAAACCCTAAAACCTAAACCATACACCCTAAACCACAAAACCTAAAGCCAAAACCCTAAACCATAAGCCCTCAAACCCAAACCATTAACCCTAAACCCTAACCCCTACACCCAAAACCCTAAACCACAAACCCTAAAGCATAAACTCTAAATCATAAACCCTCAAACCCAAACCATAAACCCCAAACCATAAACCTTAAAACCTAAACCCTAAACCACAAACCATAAAGCCTAAAGCCTAAACCCTAATCCCTAAACACTAAACCCTAAAGCCCAAATACTGAACACTAAACAATAAACCCTAAACCCTAAACCTAAACCCTAAACCCTAAAGTCTAAACCCTAAACCTCAAACACTAAAGCCTAAACTCTAAACTATAAAGCATAAACCCTAAACCCTAAACCCAAACCATAATCCCTAAACCCTAAACCATAAATCCTAAAGCCTAATCCCAAAACAATAAACCCTCAACCCTAAACAATAAACCCTAAACCCTACACCCTAAATCCGAAACCCTAAACTAGAAAACCCGAAAGCCAAAACCCTAAACCATAAACATTCAACACGAAACCATAAACCCTAAACCCAAAACCCTACAACCAAAACCATAAAACACAATACCTAAAGCCTAAACCCAAAACCATAAACCCTCAACCCTAAACCATAAACCCTCAATGACAAACCATAAACCATAAACCTTAAACCCCACACCTGAAACCCTAAACCCCACACCTGAAACCTTAAACCACAAACCCTAAACCCTACACCCAAAACCCTAAATCACAAACCCTAAAGCTGAGACCCTAAACCATAAGCCCACAACCCCAAACCATAAACCCTCAACCCTACACCCGAAACCCTAAACCAGAAACCCTAAAGCATAAAACCTAAACCATAAACCCTCAAACCCAAACCATAAACCCTAAACCCTCAACTCTACACCCTAAACCGTAAACCACAAACCATAAAGACTAAAGCATAAACCCTAAACCCTAAACACTAAATCTTAAAGCCCAAACACTGAACACTAAACCCTAAACCCTAAACCCTAAAGCCTAAAGCCTAAACCTTAAATAATAAACCCCAAACCCTAAAGCCTAAACCCTAAAGTCAAACCCTAAACCGCAAACAATAAAGCCTAAACTCTAAACTATAAAGCATAAACCCTCAACCCTAAACCCAAACCATAATCCCTAAACCCTAAACCACAACCCCTAAAGCCTAATCCCAAAACAATAAACCCTAAACCCTAAACCATAAACCTTAAACCCTACACCATACACCCTAAACAACAAACCACGAACCATAAAGCCTAAACCCTAACCTATAAACCCTAAACCATAAACCCTAAACCCAAACCCCTACACACTAAACCTTAACCCCTAACCCATAAACCCTCAAAACCAAACCATAAACCCTAAACCCTAACCCCTACACACTAAACCTTAAACCACAAACCCTAAAGCCTAAACCCTAAATCATAAACCCTCAACTCGAAAACATAAATTGGAAACCCTAAACCCTACACCCAAAACCATAAAAGATAGACCCTAAAGCCTAAACACTAAACTATAAACACTAAACCTTAAACCATAAACCTTCAACCCTAAACCAAAACCCTAAACCCTAAACCCTAAACCCTAAACCATACATCCTAAGTCCTAAACCACAAACCCTAAACTATAAACCCTAAATCCTAAACCCTAAATCCTAAACCATAAACTCTAAAGCCTAAACCCTAAATCACAACCCATAAACCCTAAGCCACAAACCCTAAAGCCCAAACACTAAACCCTAAACTATAAACTCTAAAACCTAAACCCTAAACCCCAAACCCTAAAGCCTAAACCATAAGCCCAAAAGTCTAAACCATAAACAATAAACCTTAAACCTTAAACCCTAAATCCCAAACCATAAATCCTAAATGCTAAACCCTTCACCCTAAATTCTAAACCACAAACCGTAAAGCCTAAACCCTAAACCATAAACCATCAACCCCAGATCATAAATCCTACACCGTAAACCCTAAACCATAAACCCTCAACCCCAAACAATAAACTATAAACCCTAAAGCCTAAACCATAAATCCTAAACCCTAAAGCCTACAACCTAAACCTTGAACCCTAAACCCCAAACCCTAAAGCCTAAACCCTAAAGTCTAAACCCTAAACCACAAACACTAAAGCCTAAACTCTAAACTATAAAGCATAAACCCTCAACCCTAAACCCAAACCATAATCCCTAAACCCTAAACCACAAACCCTAAATCCCGATCCCAAAACAACAAACCCTCAAACCTAAACCATAAACCCTAAACCCTACACCCTACACCCTAAACCATAAACCACGAACCACAAAGCATAAACCCTAACCTATAAACCCTAAACCATAAACCCTCAAACCCAAACCATAAACCCTAAACCCTAACCCCTACACACTAAACCTTAACCCATAAACACTAAAGCCTAAACCCTAAACCATAAACCCTCAACTCGAAACTATAAACCCGAAACCCTAAACCCTACACCCAAAATCATAAAACATAGAGCCTAAAGCCTAAACACTAAACTATAAACACTAAACCCTAACCCATAAACCCTCAACCCCAAACTAAAACCCGTAAACACTAAACCCTAAACCATACATCCTAAGGCCAAAACCACAAACCCTAAACTATAAATCCTAAATCCTAAACCCTAAACCCTAAACCATAAACTCTAAAGCCTAAACCCTAAATCACAACCTATAAACCCTAAGCCAGAAAGCCTAAAGCCTAAACACTAAACCCTAAAACCTAAACCCTAAACCCCAAACCCTAAAGCCTAAACCATAAGCCTTAAAGTCTAAACCATAAACAATAAACCTTAAACCTTAAACCCTAAATCCCAAACCATAAACCCTAAATGCTAAACCCTTCATCCTAAACCCTAAAACACAAACCGTAAAGCCTAAACCCTAAACCATGAACCATCAACCCCAAATCATAAATCCTACACCGTAAACCCTAAACAATAAACCCTCAACCCCAAACCATAAACCATAAACCCTAAACCCTAAACCCTAAACCCTAAACCCTAAACCCTAAAGCCTAAAGCCTAAAGCCTATAGCCTAAACGTTGAACCCTAAACCGCAAACCCTAAAGCCTAAACCCTAAAGTCTAAACCCTAAACCACAAACACTAAAGCCTAAACTCTAAACTATAAAGCATAAACCTTCAATCCTAAACCCAAACCATAATCCCTAAACCCTAAATCACAAACCCTAAATCCAAATCCCAATACAATAAACCCTCAACCCTAAACCATAAACCCTAAACCCTACACCCTACACCCTAAACCATAAACCACGAACCATAAAGCCTAAACCCTAACCTATAAACCCTAAACCCTAAACCCTAAACCCTCGAATCCAAACTATAAACCCTAAACCCTAACCCGTACACATTAAACCTTAACCCACAAACCCTAAAGCCTAAATCCTAAACCATAAACACTCAACTCAAAACCATAAACCCGAAACCCTAAACCCTACACCCAAAATCATAAAACACAGACACTAAATCCTAAACACTAAACTATAAACACTAAACCCTAAACCCTAAACCCTCAACCCCAAACTAAAAACCCTAAACACTAAACCTTAAACCATACATCCTAAGGCCTAAACCACAAACCCAAAACTATAAACACCCTAAATCCTAAACCCTAAACCCTAAACCATAAACTCTAAAGCCTAAACCCTAAATCACAACCTATAAACCCTAAGCCACAAACCCTAAAGCCCAAACACTAAATCCTAAACCATAAACCCTAAAACATAAACTCTAAACCCTAAATCCCAAAACATAAAGCCTAAATCATAAGCTTTAAAGTCTAAACCCTAAACAATAAACCTTAAACATTAAACCCTAAACCCCAAACCATAAACCCTAAATGCTAAACCCTTCACCCTAAACCCTAAACCACAAACCGTAAAGCCTAAACCCTAAATAATAAACCCATCAACCCCAAATCATAAATCCTACACTGTAAACCCTAAACCATAAACCCTTAACCCCAAACCATAAACCCAAAACCCTAAAACATAAACCCTACACCCTAAACCACAAAACCTAAAGCCGAGACCCTAAACCATAAGCCCTCAAACCCAAACCATTAACCTTAAACCCTAAACCCTACACCGGAAACCCAAAACCACAAACCCTAAAGCATAAACCTTGAACCATAAACCCTCAAACCCAAACCATAAACCCTAAACACTAAACCCTACACCATAAGCCCTAAACCACAAACCATACAGCCTAAAGCCTAAACCCTAAACCATAAACACTAAACCATATAGCCCAACCACAATGAACACTAAACCCTAAACCCTAAACCCTAAACCTAAAGCCTAAACCCTAAACCCTAAACCCCAAACCCTAAAGCCTAAACCCTAAAGTCTAAACCCTGAACCGCAAACACTAAAGGCATAAACCCTCAACCCTAAACCCAAACTATAATCCCTAAACCATAAACCAAAAACCCTAAAGCCTAATCCCAAAAAAATAAACCATCAACCCTAAACCATAAACCCTAAACCCTAAACCCTAAACCCTAAACCCTAAACCCTAAACCCTAAACCATAAACCATGAACCATAAAACCTAAATCATAACCTATAAACCCTAAGCCCTAAACCATAAACCCTCAATCCGAAACCATAAACCATAAACCCTACACCCAAAATCCTAAACCCTAAACCATAAACCCTAAAGCCAAAACCCTAAACCATAAACATTCAACACAAAATCACAAACCCTAAACCCTAAACCCTACACCCAAAACATAAAACACAAACCCTAAAACATAAACCCTAAACTATAAACACTAAACCCTAAACCATAAACCCTAAATGCCAAACCATAAACCCTGAACCCTAAAACCTAAACCCTACACCCAAAACCACAAAACCTTAAGCCGAGACACTAAACAATAAGCCTTCAAACCCAAACCATTAACCCTAAACCCTAAACCTTACACCCGAACCCTAAACCACAAACCCTAAAGCATAAAACCGAAACTTTAAACCCTCAAACCCAAACCATAAACCCTAAAACCTAAACCCTACACCCTAAATCCTAAAGCACAAACCATAAAGGCTAAAGCCTAAACCCTAAACCCTAAACACTAAACCCTAAAGCCAAAACACTAAACACTAAACCCTAAACCCTAAACCATAAACCCTAAACCTTAAACACTAAAGCGTAAACACTGAACCCTGAACGCCAAACCCTAAAACCTAAACCCTAAAGTATAAACCCTAAACCTCAAACACTAAAGCCTAAACTCTAAACTATAAAGCATAAACCCTCAACCCTAAACCTAAACCATAATCCATAAACCCTAAACCAGAAACCCTAAAGCCTAATCCCAAAACAATAAACCCTCAACCCTAAACAATAAACCCTAAACGATACATCCTACACCCTAATCCATAAACCACGAACCATAAAGCCTAAATCCTAGCCAATAAACCCTAAACCCTAAACCATAAACCCTCAACCCTAAACCATAAACCCTAAACCCTACACCCTAAATCATAAACCCTAAACCACAAACCCTAAAGATAAAACCCTAAACCATAAACATTCAACACGAAACCATAAACCCTAAACCCTAAACCCTACACCCAAAACCATAAAACACAAACCCTAAAGCCTAAACCCAAAACCATAAACCATCAACCCTAAACCACAAACCCTCAATGCCAAACCATAAACCCTAAACCCTAAAACCTAAACCCTACATCCTAAACCACAAAACCTAAAGCCGAGATCCTAAACCATAAGCCCTCAACCCCAAACCATAAACCCTAAACCCTAAACCCTACACCCGAAACCCTAAACCACAAATCCTAAAGCATAAACCCTAAATAATAAACCCTCAAACCTAAACAGTAAATCCTAAACCCTAAACCCTTCACACTACACCCTAAACCATAAACCATAAAACCTAAAGCATAAACCATAAACCCTAAACACTAAACCATAAAGCCGAAACATTGAACACTAAACCTTAAAACCTAAACCCTAAACCCTAAACCCTAAAGCCTAAAGCCTAAAGCATGAACCCTAAACCCAAACTCTAAAGCCTAAACCCTAAAATCTAAACCCTAAACCACAAACACTAAAGCCTAAACTCTAAACTATAAAGCATAAACCCTCAACCCTAAACCCAAACCATAATCCCTAAACCCTAAACCACAAATCCTAAAGCCTAATCCCAAAACAATAAACCCTCAACCCTAAACCATAAACCATAAACCCTAAACCCTACACCTGACACCCTAAACCATAAACCACGAACCATAAAGCCTAAACCCTAACCTATAAACCCTAAACCATAAACCCTCAAACCCAAACCATAAACCCTAAACCCTAACCCTTACCACTAAACCTTAAACCACAAACCCTAAAGCCTAAACCCTAAACTCGAAACTATAAACTCGAAACCCTAAACCATAAAACACAGACCCTAAAGCCTAAACACTAAACTATAAACACTAAACCCTAAACTATAAACCCTTAACCCCAAACCAAAAATCCTAAACCCTAAACCCTAAACCATACATCCTACGGCCTAAATCACAAACCCTAAACTATAAACCCTAAATCCTAAACCCTAAACCCTAAACCATAAACTCTAAAGCATAAACCCTGAATCACAACCCATAAATCCTAAGCCACAAGTCCTAAAGCCCAAACACTAAACCCTAAACCATAAACCCTAAAACGTAAACCCTAAACCATAAACGCCAAACCCTAAAGCCTAAACCCTAAGCCCTAAAGTATAAACCCTAAAAAATAAACCTTAAACCCTAAACCCCAAACCATAAACCCTAAATGCTAAACCCTACACCCTAAACCCTAAACCACAAACCGTAAAACCTAAACCCTAAACCATAAACCATCAACCCGAAATCATAAACCCTACACCGTAAACCCTAAACCATAAACCATCAACCCAAAACCATAAACCCTAAACCCTAAAACATAAACCCTACACCCTAAACCAAAAAACCTAAAGCGGAAACCCTAAACCATAAGCTATCAACCCCAAACCATTAACCCTAAACCCTAAACCCTACACCCGAAACCCTAAACCATAAACCCTAAAGCATAAACCTTAAACCATAAACCCTCAAACCCAAACCATAAACCCTAAACCCTAAACCATACACCCTAAAACCTAAACCACAAACCATACAGCCTAAACTATAAACCCTAAACCATAAACACTAAACCCTAAAGCCCAAACACTAAACACTAAACCATAAACCCAAAACCCAAAACCCTAAACCCTAAAGCCTAAACCCTGAACTCTAAACCCCAAACCCTAAAGCCTAATCCCAAAACAATAAACCATCAACCCCAAACCATAAATCCTAAACCATAAATCCTAAACCCTACACCATGCACCCTAATTCATAAACCACGAACCATAAAGCCTAAATGCTAACCTATAAACCCTAAGCCCTATACCATAAACCCTCAACCTTAAACCATAAACCCTAAAGCCTACACCCTATCCTAAACCCTAAACTAAAAACCCTAAAGTGAAAACCCTAAACCATAAACATTCAACACGAAACCATAAACCCTAAACCCTAAACCATATACCCAAAACCATAAAACACAAACCCTAAAGCCTAAACCCTAAACTATAAACACTAAACCCTAAACCATAAACCCTCAATGCCAAACCATAAACCCTAAACCCTAAAACCTAAACATACACCCAAAACCACAAAACCTAAAGCTGAGACCCTAAACCATAAGCCTTCAACCCCAAACCATTAACCCTAAACCCTAAACCCTACACACAAAACCTAAACCACAAACCCTAAAGCATAAACCCTAAATTTTAAACCCTCAAACCCAAACCATTAACCCTAAACCCTAAACCCTACACCGTAAACCCTAAACCACAAACCATAAAGCCTAAAGCCTAAACCCTAAATCCTAAACACTAAACCCTAAAGCCCAAACACTGAACACTAAACCTTAAACCCTAAACCATAAACACTAAATCCTAAATCCTGAACCCTAAACCCTAAACCCTAAATCCTAAACCCTAAAGTCTAAACCCTAAACCAAAAACACTAAAGCCTAATCTCTAAACTATAAAGCATAAACCCTCAACCCTAAACCCAAACCATAATCCCTAAACCCTAAACCACAAATCCTAAAGCCTAATCCCAAAACAATAAACCCTCAACCCTAAACCATAAACCTAAACCTTACACCATACACCATACACCCTAAACCATAAACCACGAACCATAAAGCCTAAACCCTAACCTATAAACCCTAAATCCTAAACCATAAACCCTCAAACCCAAACCATAAACCCTAAACCCTAACCCCTACACACTAAACATTAACCCACAAACCCTAAAGCCTAAACCCAAAACCATAAACCCTCAACCCGAAACCATAAATCCGAAACCCTAAACCCTACTCCCAAAACCATAAAAAACAGACCCTAAAGCCTAAACACTAAACTATAAACACTAAACCCTAAACCATAAACCCTAAACCCCAAACTAAAAACCCTAAACACTAAACTCTAAACCATACATCCTAAGGCCTAAACCACAAACCCTAAACTATAAACCCTAAATCCTAAACCCTAAACCCTAAAACGATAAGTTCTAAGGCCTAAACCCTAAATCACAACCCATAAACCCTAAGCTACAAACCCTAAAGCCCAAACACTAAACCCTAAACTATAAACCCTAAAATTTAAATCCTAAACCATAAACCCCAAAACCTAAAGCCTAAATCATAAGCCCTAAAGTCTAAACCCTAAACAATAAACCTTAAACCTTAAACCCTAAATCCCAAACCATAAACCCTAAATGCTAAACCCTTCACTCTAAACCATAAACCACAAACCGTAAAGCCTAAACCCTAAATAATAAACCATCAACCCCAAATCATAAATCCTACACCCTAAATCCTAAACCCTAAACCCTCAACCCCAAACCATAAACCATAAACCCTAAAACATAAACCCTACACCCTAAACCACAAAACCTAAAGCCAAAACCCTAAACCATAAGCCCTCAAACCCAAACCATTAACCCTAAACCCGAAACCCTAAACCCTAAACCATACACCCGAAACCCAAAACCATGAACCCTAAAGTATAAACCTTAAACCATAAACCCTCAAACCCAAACCATAATCCTAAACCCTAAGCCCTACACCACTAAACCCTAAACCACAAACCATACAGCCTAAAGCCTAAACACTACACCATAAACACTAAACCCTAAAGCCCAAACACAATGAACACTAAACCCTAAACCCTAAACCCTAAACCTAAAGCCTAAACCATAAACCCTAAACCCCAAACCCTAAAGCCTAAACCCTAAAGTCTAAACCCTAAACCTCAAACAGTAAAGCCTAAACTCTAAACAATAAAGCAGAAACCCTCAACTCTAAACCCAAACTATAATCCCTAAATCTTAAACCAAAAACCCTAAAGACTAATCCCAAAACAATAAACCCTCAACCCTAAACCATAAACCCTAAACCCTATACCCTGCACCCAAATCCATAAACCACGAACCATAAAGCCTAAATCCTAACCTATAAACCCTAAGCTCTAAACCATAAACCCTCAATCCTAACCCAAAAACCCTAAACCCTACACCCAAAATACGAAACCCTAAGCCATAAACTGTAAAGCCAAAACCCTAAACCATAAACATTCAACACAAAACCATAAACCCTAAACCCTACACCCAAAACCATAAAACACAAACCCTAAAGCCTAAACCATAAACTATAAACACTAAAAAATAAACCATAAACCCTCAATGCCAAACCATAAACCCTGAACCCTAAAACCTAAACCCTACACCCAAAACCACAAAACCTTAAGCTGAGACACTAAACCATAAGCCTTCAAACCCAAACCATTAACCCTAAACCCCAAACCATACACCCGAACCCTAAACTACAAACCCTAAACCATAAAACAAAATCATAAACCCTAAACCCTAAACCCTAACCCCCAAACCCTAAACCCTAAGCAAAATCACAAACCCTAAACCCTAAACCCTACACAAAAACCATAAAACACAAACCCTAAAACCTAAACCCTAAACTATAAACACTAAACCCTAAACCATAAACCCTAAATGCCAAACCATAAACCCTGAACCCTAAAACCTAAACCCTACACCCAAAATCACAAAACCTTAAGCCGAGACACTAAACCATAAGCCTTCAAACCCAAACAATTAACCCTAAACCCTAAACCTTACACCCGAACCCTAAACCACAAACCCTAAAGCATAAAACCGAAACTGTAAAACCTCAAACCCAAACCATAAACCCTAAACCCTAAACCCTACACCCTAAATCCTAAAGCACAAACCATAAAGGCTAAAGCCTAAACCCTAAACCCTAAACACTAAACCTAAAGCCAAAACACTAAACACTAAACACTAAACCCTAAACCATAAACCCTAAACCTTAAACACTAAAGCGTAAACACTGAACCCTGAACGCCAAACCCTAAAACCTAAACCCTAAAGTATAAACCCTAAACCTCAAACACTAAAGCCTAAACTCTAAACTATAAAGCATAAACCCTCAACCTAAACCTAAACCATAATCCATAAACCCTAAACCAGAAACCCTAAAGCCTAATCCCAAAACAATAAACCCTCAACCCTAAACAATAAACCCTAAACCATACATCCTACACCCTAATCCATAAACCACGAACCATAAAGCCTAAATCCTAACCAATAAACCCTAAACCCTAAACCATAAACCATCAACCCTAAACCATAAACCCTAAACCCTACACCCTAAATCATAAACCCTAAACCACAAACCCTAAAGATAAAACCCTAAACCATAAACATTCAACACGAAACCATAAACCATAAACCCTAAACCTTACACCCAAAACCATAAAACACAAACCCTAAAGCCTAAACCCAAAACCATAAACCATCAACCCTAAACCACAAACCCTCAATGCCAAACCATAAACCTTAAACCCTAAAACCTAAACCCTACATCCTAAACCACAAAACCTAAAGCCGATATCCTAAACCATAAGCCATCAACCCCAAACCATAAACCCTAAACCCTAAACCCTACACCCGAAACCCTAAACCACAAATTCTAAAGCATAAACCCTAAACAATAAACCCTCAAACCTAAACAGTAAATCCTAAACCCTAAACCCTTCACACTACACCCTAAACCATAAACCATAAAACCTAAAGCATAAACCATAAACCCTAAACACTAAACCCTAACGCCGAAACATTGAACACTAAACCTTAAAACCTAAACCCTAAACCCTAAAGCCTAAAGCCTAAAGCCTAAAGCCTGAACCCTAAACCCAAACTCTAAAGCCTAAACCCTAAAATCTAAACCCTAAACCACAAACACTAAAGCCTAAACTCTAAACTATAAAGCATAAACCCTCAACCCTAAACCCAAACCATAATCACTAAACCCTAAACCACAAATCCTAAAGCCTAATCCCAAAACAATAAACCCTCAACCCTAAACCATAAACCATAAACCCTAAACCCTACACCTGACACCCTAAACCATAAACCACGAAGCATAAAGCCTAAACCCTAACCTATAAACCCTAAACCATAAACCCTCAAACCCAAACCATAAACCCTAAACCCTAATCCTTACCCACTAAACCTTAAACCACAAACCCTAAAGCCTAAACCCTAAACCATAAACCCTCAACTCGAAACTATAAACTCGAAACCCTAAACCATAAAACACAGACCCTAAAGCCTAAACATTAAACTATAAACACTAAACCCTAAACTATAAACCCTTAACCCCAAACCAAAAATCCTAAACCCTAAACCCTAAACCATACATCCTACGGCCTAAATCACAAACCCTAAACTATAAACCCTAAATCCTAAACCCTAAACCCTAAACCATAAACTCTAAAGCATAAACCCTGAATCACAACCCAAAAATCCTAAGCCAAAAGCCCTAAAGCCCAAACACTAAACCCTAAACCATAAACCCTAAAACGTAAACCCTAAACCATAAACGCCAAACCCTAAAGCCTAAACCCTAAGCCCTAAAGTATAAACGCTAAAAAATAAACCTTAAACCCTAAACCCCAAACCATAAACCCTAAATGCTAAAAACTACACCCTAAACCCTAAACCACAAACTGTAAAACCTAAACCCTAAACCATAAACCATCAACCCGAAATCATAAGCCCTACACCGTAAACCCTAAACCATAAACCATCAACCCAAAACCATAAACCCTAAACCCTAAAACCTAAACCCTACACCCTAAACCAAAAAACCTAAAGCAGAAACCCTAAACCATAAGCTATCAACCCCAAACCATTAACCCTAAACCCTAAACCCTACACCCAAAACCCTAAACCATAAACCCTAAAGAATAAACCTTAAACCATAAACCCTCAAACCCAAACCATAAACCCTAAACCCTACACCCTAAAACCTAAACCACAAACCATACAGCCTAAACTCTAAACCCTAAACCATAAACACTAAACCCTAAAGCCTAAACACTAAACACTAAACCATAAACCCAAAACCCTAAACCCTAAACCCTAAAGCCTAAACCCTGAACTCTAAACCCCAAACCCTAAAGCCTAATCCCAAAACAATAAACCATCAACCCTAAACCATAAATCCTAAACCATAAACCCTAAACCCTACACCATGCACCCTAATTCATAAACCACGAACCATAAAGCCTAAATGCTAACCTATAAACCCTAAGCCCTAAACCATAAACCCTCAACCTTAAACCATAAACCATAAAGCCTACACCCTATCCTAAACCCTAAACCAAAAACCCTAAAGTGAAAACCCTAAACCATAAACATTCAACACGAAACCATAAACCCTAAACCCTAAACCATATACCCAAAACCATAAAACACAAACCCTAAAGCCTAAACCCTAAACTATAAACACTAAACCCTAAACCATAAACCCTCAATGCCAAACCATAAACCCTAAACCCTAAAACCTAAACATACACCCAAAACCACAAAACCTAAAGCAGAGACCCTAAACCATAAGACTTCAACCCCAAACCATTAACCCTAAACCCTAAACCCTACACACAAACCCTAAACCACAAACCCTAAAGCATAAACCCTAAATTGTAAACCCTCAAACCCAAACCATTAACCCTAAACCCTAAACCCTACACCGTAAACCCTAAACCACAAACCATAAAGCCTAAAGCCTAAACCCTAAATCCTAAACACTAAACCCTAAAGCCCAAACACTGAACCCTAGACCTTAAACCCTAAAGCCTAAAGCCTAAATCCTGAACCCTAAACCCTAAACCCTAAATCCTAAACCCTAAAGTCTAAACCCTAAACCAAAAACACTAAAGCCTAATCTCTAAACTATAAAGCATAAACCCTCAACCCTAAACCCAAACCATAATGCCTAAACCCTAAACCACAAATCCTAAAGCCTAATCCCAAAATAATAAACCCTCAACCCTAAACCATAAACCTAAACCTTACACCATACACCCTAAACCATAAACCACGAACCATAAAGCCTAAACCCTAACCTATAAACCCTAAATCCTAAACCATAAACCCTCAAACCCAAACCATAAACCCTAAACCCTAACCCCTACACACTAAACATTAACCCACAAACCCTAAAGCCTAAACCCAAAACCATAAGCCCTCAACCCGAAACCATAAATCCGAAACCCTAAACCCTACTCCCAAAACCATAAAACACAGACCCTAAAGCCTAAACACTAAACTATAAACACTAAACCCTAAACCATAAACCCTAAACCCCAAACTAAAAACCCTAAACACTAAACTCTAAACCATACATCCTAAGGCCTAAACCACAAACCCTAAACTATAAACCCTAAATCCTAAACCCTAAACCCTAAAACCATAAGTTCTAAGGCCTAAACCCTAAATCACAACCCATAAACCCTAAGCTACAAACCCTAAAGCCCAAACACTAAACCCTAAACCATAAACCCTAAAATTTAAATCCTAAACCATAAACCCCAAAACCTAAAGCCTAAATCATAAGCCCTAAAGTCTAAACCCTAAACAATAAACTTTAAACCTTAAACCCTAAATCCCAAACCATAAACCCTAAATGCTAAACTCTTCACTCTAAACCCTAAACCACAAACCGTAAAGCCTAAACCCTAAATAATAAACCATCAACCCCAAATCATAAATCCTACACCGTAAATCCTAAACCCTAAACCCTCAACCCCAAACCATAAACCATAAACCCTAAAACATAAACCCTACACCCTAAACCACAAAACCTAAAGCCAAAACCCTAAACCATAAGCCCTCAAACCCAAACCATTAACCCTAAACCCGAAACCCTAAACCCTAAACCATACACCCGAAACCCAAAACCACGAACCCTAAAGCATAAACCTTAAACCATAAACCCTCAAACCCAAACCATAATCCCTAAACCCTAAGCCCTACACCACTAAACCCTAAACCACAAACCATACAGCCTAAAGCCTAAACACTACACCATAAACACTAAACACTAAAGCCCAAACACAATGAACACTAAACCCTAAACCCTAAACCCTAAACCTAAAGCCTAAACCATAAACCCTAAACCCCAAACCCTAAAGCCTAAACCCTAAAGTCTAAACCCTAAACCTCAAACAGTAAAGCCTAAACTCTAAACAATAAAGCAGAAACCCTCAACCCTAAACCCAAACTATAATCCCTAAACCTTAAACCAAAAACCCTAAAGACTAATCAAAAACAATAAACCCTCAACCCTAAACCATAAACCCTAAACCCTATACCCTGCACCCAAATCCATAAACCACGAACCATAAAGCCTAAATCCTAACCTATAAACCCTAAGCCCTAAACCATAAACCCTCAATCCTAACCCATAAACCCTAAACCCTACACCCAAAATACGAAACCCTAAGCCATAAAATGTAAAGCCAAAACCCTAAACCATAAACATTCAACACAAAACCATAAACCCTAAACCCTACACCCAAAACCATAAAACACAAACCCTAAAGCCTAAACCATAAACTATAAACACTAAAAAATAAACCATAAACCCTCAATGCCAAACCATAAACCCTGAACCCTAAAACCTAAACCCTACACCCAAAACCACAAAACCTTAAGCTGAGACACTAAACCATAAGCCTTCAAACCCAAACCATTAACCCTAAGCCCCAAACCTTACACCCGAACCCTAAACTACAAACCCTAAACCATAAAACCTAAACCGTAAACCCTCAAACCCAAGCCATAAACCCTAAACCTTAAACCCTACAGCCTAAATCCAAAACCACAAACCATAAAGGCTAAAACCTAAAGCTTAAACCCTAAACACTAAACCCTAAAGCCCTAACACTAAACATTAAACTATAAACCCTAAACTCTAAACCCTAAACCCTAAACCCTAAACCCTAAACCCTAAACACTAAAGCATAAACCCTGAACCTTAAACGCCAAACCCTAAAGCCTAAACCCTAAAGTATAAACCCTGAACCTCAACCACTAAAGCCTAAACTCTAAACTATAAAGCATAAACCCTCAACCCTAAACCTAAACCATAATCCCTAAACCCTAAACCAGAAACCCTAAAGCATAATCCCAAAACAATAAACCCTCAACTCTAAACGATAAACCATAAACCCTACACCCTACACCCTAATCCATAAACCACGAACCATAAAGCATAAATCCTAACCAATAAACCCTAAACCATAAACCCTCAACCCTAAACCATAAACACTAAACCCTACAACCTAAATCCTAAACCCTAAACCACAAACCCTAAAGCCAAAATCCTAAACCATAAACATTCAATACGAAACCATAAACCCTAAACCCTAAACCCTACACCCAAAACCATAAAACACAAACCCTAAAGCCTAAACCCAAAACCATAAACCATCAATCCTAAACCATAAACCCTCAATGCCAAACCATAAACCCTAAACCCTAAAACCTAAACCCTACACCCTAAACCACAAAACCTAAAGCCGAGATCCTAAACCATAAGCCATCAACCGCAAACCATAAACCCTAAACCCTAAACCCTACACCCGAAACCCTAAACCATAAACCATCAATCCCAAATACTAAACCCTACACCGTAAACCCTAAACCATAAACCCTCAACCCCAAACCATAAACCCTAAACCCTAAAACCAAAACCATACACCCTAAACCACAAAACCTAAAGCCGAGACCCTAAACCATAAGCCATCAACCCCAAACCATTAACCCTGAACCCTAAACCATACACCCGAAACCCTAAATCACAAATCCTAAAGCATAAACCTTAAACCATAAACCCTCAAACCCAAATCATAAACCCTAAATGCTAAACCCTACACCCTAAACCCTAAACCACAAACCATATAGCCTAAGGCCTAAACCCTAAACCATAAACACTAAACCCTAAAGCCCAAACACTGAACACTAAACCCTAAACCCAAAACCCTAAACCCTGAACTCTAAACCCCAAATCCTAAAGCCTAAACCCTAAAGTCTAAACCTCAAACACTAAAGCCTAAACACTAAACTGTAAAGCATATACCCTCAACCCTAAACCCAAACCATAATCCATAAACCCCGAACCAAAAACCCTAAAGCCTAATTCCAAAACAATAAACCCTCAACCCTAAACCATAAACCCTAAACCCTATACCTTGCACCCTAATCCAAAAACCATGAACCATAAAGCCTAAATCCTAAACCCTAAACCACAAACCCTAAAACCAAAACCCTAAACCATAAACATTCAACATGAAACCATAAACCCTAAACCCTATACCCTATACCCAAAACCATAAAACACAAACCCTAAAGCCTAAACCCTAAACTATAAACACTAAACCCTAAACCATAAACCATCAATGCCAAACCATAAACTCTAAACCCTAAAACCTAAACCTACACCCAAAACCACAAAACCTAAAGCCGAGACCCTAAACCATAAGCCTTCAACCCCAAACCATTAACCATAAACCCTAAACCCTACACACGAACCCTAAACCACAAACCCTAAAGCATAACCCCTAAACCGTAAATCCTAAAACCCAAACCATTAACCCTAAACCCTAAAACCCTACACCGTAAATCCTAAACCACAAACCATAAAGCCTAAACCCTAAACCCTAAACCCTAAACCCTAAACACTAAACCCTAAATCCCAAACACTGAACACTAAATCCTAAACCATAAACCCTAAATAATAGAGCCTAAACCCCAAACCCTAAAGCCTAAACCGTAAAGTCTAAACCCTAAACCTCAAACACTAAAGCCTAAACTATAAACTATAAAACATAAACCCTCAACCCTGAACCTAAACCATAATCCCTAAACCCTAAACCAGAAACCTTAAAGCCTAATCCCAAAACAATAAACCCTCAACCCTAAATCATAAACCTTAAACCCCTACACCCTAATCCGTAAACCACGAACCATAAAGCCTAAATCCTAACCAATAAACCCTAAAAGCTAAACCATAAACACTAAACCCTAAACCATAAACCCTAAATCCTACACCCTGAATCCTAAACCCTAAACCACAAACCCTAAAACCAAAATCCTAAACCATAAACATTCAGCACGAAACCATAAACCCTAAAACCTAAACCCTACACCAAAAACCATAAAACACAAACCCTAAAGCCTAAACCCAAAACCATAAACCATCAACCCTAAACAATAAACCCTCAATTCCAAACCATAAACCCTAAACCCTAAAACATAAACCCTACACCCTAAACAACAAAACCTAAAGCCGAGACCCTAAACCATAAGCCCTCAACCCAAACCATAAACCCTTGCCCTAAACCCTATACCCAAAACCCTAAACCACAAACCCTAAAGCATAAACCCTAAACCATAAACCCTGAAACCCAAACCATAAACCCTAAACCCTAAACCCTACACTCTAAATCCTAAACCATAAACCGTAAAGCCTAAAGCATAAACCCTAAACCCTAAAGCCTAAAGCCTAAACCCTAAAGCCTAAAGCCTAAAGCCTAAAGCCTAAATCCTGAACCCTAAACCCTAAAACCCTAAAGTCTAAACCCTAAACCACAAACACTAAAGCCTAAACTCTAAACTATAAAGCATAAAGCCTCAACCCTAAACCCAAACCATAATCCCTAAACCCTAAACCACAAACACTAAAGCCTAATCTCAAAACGATAAACCCTCAACCCTAAACCATAAACCCTAAACCCTACACCCTACACCCTAAACCATAAACCACGAACCATAAAGCCTAAACCCTAACCTATAAACCCTAAACCATAAACCCTCAAACCCAAACCATAAACACTAAACCCTAACCCCTACACACTAAACCTTAAACCACAAACTCTAAAGCCTAAACCCTAAACCATAAACCCTTAACTCAAAAATATAAACCGAAACCCTAAACCCTACACCCAAAACCATAAAACACAGACCCTAAAGCCTAAACACTAAACTATAAACACTAAACCCTAAACCCTAAACCCTCAACCCCAAACTAAAAATCCTAAACCCTAAATCCTACACCCTAAATCCTAAACCCTAAACCACAAACTCTAAAGCTAAAACCCTAAACCATAAAAATTCAGCACGAAACCATAAACCCTAAAACCTAAACCCTACACCCAAAACCATAAAACACAAACCCTAAAGCCTAAACCTAAAACCATAAACCATCAACCCTAAACAATAAACCTTCAATTCCAAACCATAAACCCTAAACACTAAAACCTAAACCCTACACCCTAAACAACAAAACCTAAAGCCGAGACCATAAACCATAAGCCCTCAACCCAAACCATAAACGCTAAGCCCTAAACCCTATACACGAAACCCTAAACCACAAACCCTAAAGCATAAACCCTAAACCATAAACCCTGAAACCCAAATCATAAACCCTAAACCCTAAACCCTACACCCTAAATCCTAAACCATAAACCGTAAAGCCTAAAGCATAAACCCTAAACCCTAAACACTAAAGCCTAAGCCCTAAAGCCTAAAGCCTAAAGCCTAGAGCCTAAATCCTGAACCCTAAACCCCAAAACCCTAAAGCCTAAACCCTAAAGTCTAAACACTAAACCACAAACACTAAAGCCTAAACTCTAACCTATAAAGCATAAAGCCTCAACCCTAAACCCAAACCATAATCCCTAAAACCTAAACCACAAACACTAAAGCCTAATCCCAAAACAATAAACCCTCAACCCTAAACCATAAACCCTAAACCCTACACCCTACACCCTAAACCATAAACCAAAAAGCCTACACCCTATCCTAAACCATAAACCCTAAACCATAAACCATAAAGCCTACACCCTATCCTAAACCCTAAACCAAAAACCCTAAAGTGAAAACCCTAAACCATAAACATTCAACACGAAACCATAAACCCTAAACCCTAAACCATATACCCAAAACCATAAAACACAAACCCTAAAGCCTAAACCCTAAACTATAAACACTAAACCCTAAACCATAAACCCTCAATGCCAAACCATAAACCCTAAACCCTAAAACCTAAACATACACCCAAAACCACAAAACCTAAAGCCGAGACCCTAAACCATAAGACTTCAACCCCAAACCATTAACCCTAAACCCTAAACCCTACACACAAACCCTAAACCACAAACCCTAAAGCATAAACCCTAAACTGTAAACCCTCAAACCCAAACCATTAACCCTAAACCCTAAACCCTACACCGTAAACCCTAAACCACAAACCATAAAGCCTAAAGCCTAAACCCTAAATCCTAAACACTAAACCCTAAAGCCCAAACACTGAACCCTAAACCTTAAACCCTAAAGCCTAAAGCCTAAATCCTGAACCCTAAACCCTAAACCCTAAATCCTAAACCCTAAAGTCTAAACCCTAAACCAAAAACACTAAAGCCTAATCTCTAAACTATAAAGCATAAACCCTCAACCCTAAACCCAAACCATAATGCCTAAACCCTAAACCACAAATCCTAAAGCCTAATCCCAAAATAATAAACCCTCAACCCTAAACCATAAACCTAAACCTTACACCATACACCCTAAACCATAAACCACGAACCATAAAGCCTAAACCCTAACCTATAAACCCTAAATCCTAAACCATAAACCCTCAAACCCAAACCATAAACCCTAAACCCTAACCCCTACACACTAAACATTAACCCACAAACCCTAAAGCCTAAACCCAAAACCATAAGCCCTCAACCCGAAACCATAAATCCGAAACCCTAAACACTACTCCCAAAACCATAAAACACAGACCCTAAAGCCTAAACACTAAACTATAAACACTAAACCCTAAACCATAAACCCTAAACCCCAAACTATAAACCCTAAACACTAAACTCTAAACCATACATCCTAAGGCCTAAACCACAAACCCTAAACTATAAACCCTAAATCCTAAACCCTAAACCCTAAAACCATAAGTTCTAAGGCCTAAACCCTAAATCACAACCCATAAACCCTAAGCTACAAACCCTAAAGCCCAAACACTAAACCCTAAACCATAAACCCTAAAATTTAAATCCTAAACCATAAACCCCAAAACCTAAAGCATAAATCATAAGCCCTAAAGTCTAAACCCTAAACAATAAACTTTAAACCTTAAACCCTAAATCCCAAACCATAAACCCTAAATGCTAAACTCTTCACTCTAAACCCTAAACCACAAACCGTAAAGCCTAAACCCTAAATAATAAACCATCAACCCCAAATCATAAATCCTACACCGTAAATCCTAAACCCTAAACCCTCAACCCCAAACCATAAACCATAAACCCTAAAACATAAACCCTACACCCTAAACCACAAAACCTAAAGCCAAAACCCTAAACCATAAGCCCTCAAACCCAAACCATTAACCCTAAACCCGAAACCCTAAACCCTAAACCATACACCCGAAACCCAAAACCACGAACCCTAAAGCATAAACCTTAAACCATAAACCCTCAAACCCAAACCATAATCCCTAAACCCTAAGCCCTACACCACTAAACCCTAAACCACAAACCATACAGCCTAAAGCCTAAACACTACACCATAAACACTAAACACTAAAGCCCAAACACAATGAACACTAAACCCTAAACCCTAAACCCTAAACCTAAAGCCTAAACCATAAACCCTAAACCCCAAACCCTAAAGCCTAAACCCTAAAGTCTAAACCCTAAACCTCAAACAGTAAAGCCTAAACTCTAAACAATAAAGCAGAAACCCTCAACCCTAAACCCAAACTATAATCCCTAAACCTTAAACCAAAAACCCTAAAGACTAATCCAAAAACAATAAACCCTCAACCCTAAACCATAAACCCTAAACCCTATACCCTGCACCCAAATCCATAAACCACGAACCATAAAGCCTAAATCCTAACCTATAAACCCTAAGCCCTAAACCATAAACCCTCAATCCTAACCCATAAACCCTAAACCCTACACCCAAAATACGAAACCCTAAGCCATAAAATGTAAAGCCAAAACCCTAAACCATAAACATTCAACACAAAACCATAAACCCTAAACCCTACACCCAAAACCATAAAACACAAACCCTAAAGCCTAAACCATAAACTATAAACACTAAAAAATAAACCATAAACCCTCAATGCCAAACCATAAACCCTGAACCCTAAAACCTAAACCCTACACCCAAAACCACAAAACCTTAAGCTGAGACACTAAACCATAAGCCTTCAAACCCAAACCATTAACCCTAAGCCCCAAACCTTACACCCGAACCCTAAACTACAAACCCTAAACCATAAAACCTAAACCGTAAACCCTCAAACCCAAGCCATAAACCCTAAACCTTAAACCCTACAGCCTAAATCCAAAACCACAAACCATAAAGGCTAAAACCTAAAGCTTAAACCCTAAACACTAAACCCTAAAGCCCTAACACTAAACATTAAACCATAAACCCTAAACTCTAAACCCTAAACCCTAAACCCTAAACCCTAAACCCTAAACCCTAAACACTAAAGCATAAACCCTGAACCTTAAACGCCAAACCCTAAAGCCTAAACCCTAAAGTATAAACCCTGAACCTCAACCACTAAAGCCTAAACTCTAAACTATAAAGCATAAACCCTCAACCCTAAACCTAAACCATAATCCCTAAACCCTAAACCAGAAACCCTAAAGCATAATCCCAAAACAATAAACCCTCAACTCTAAACGATAAACCATAAACCCTACACCCTACACCCTAATCCATAAACCACGAACCATAAAGCATAAATCCTAACCAATAAACCCTAAACCATAAACCCTCAACCCTAAACCATAAACACTAAACCCTACAACCTAAATCCTAAACCCTAAACCACAAACCCTAAAGCCAAAATCCTAAACCATAAACATTCAATACGAAACCATAAACCCTAAACCCTAAACCCTACACCCAAAACCATAAAACACAAACCCTAAAGCCTAAACCCAAAACCATAAACCATCAATCCTAAACCATAAACCCTCAATGCCAAACCATAAACCCTAAACCCTAAAACCTAAACCCTACACCATAAACCACAAAACCTAAAGCCGAGATCCTAAACCATAAGCCATCAACCGCAAACCATAAACCCTAAACCCTAAACCCTACACCCGAAACCCTAAACCATAAACCATCAATCCCAAATACTAAACCCTACACCGTAAACCCTAAACCATAAACCCTCAACCCCAAACCATAAACCCTAAACCCTAAAACCAAAACCATACACCCTAAACCACAAAACCTAAAGCCGAGACCCTAAACCATAAGCCATCAACCCCAAACCATTAACCCTGAACCCTAAACCATACACCCGAAACCCTAAATCACAAACCCTAAAGCATAAACCTTAAACCATAAACCCTCAAACCCAAATCATAAACCCTAAATGCTAAACCCTACACCCTAAACCCTAAACCACAAACCATATAGCCTAAGGCCTAAACCCTAAACCATAAACACTAAACCCTAAAGCCCAAACACTGAACACTAAACCCTAAACCCAAAACCCTAAACCCTGAACTCTAAACCCCAAATCCTAAAGCCTAAACCCTAAAGTCTAAACCTCAAACACTAAAGCCTAAACACTAAACTGTAAAGCATATACCCTCAACCCTAAACCCAAACCATAATCCATAAACCCCGAACCAAAAACCCTAAAGCCTAATTCCAAAACAATAAACCCTCAACCCTAAACCATAAACCCTAAACCCTATACCTTGCACCCTAATCCAAAAACCATGAACCATAAAGCCTAAATCCTAAACCCTAAACCACAAACCCTAAAACCAAAACCCTAAACCATAAACATTCAACATGAAACCATAAACCCTAAACCCTATACCCTATACCCAAAACCATAAAACACAAACCCTAAAGCCTAAACCCTAAACTATAAACACTAAACCCTAAACCATAAACCATCAATGCCAAACCATAAACTCTAAACCCTAAAACCTAAACCTACACCCAAAACCACAAAACCTAAAGCCGAGACCCTAAACCATAAGCCTTCAACCCCAAACCATTAACCATAAACCCTAAACCCTACACACGAACCCTAAACCACAAACCCTAAAGCATAAACCCTAAACCGTAAATCCTAAAACCCAAACCATTAACCCTAAACCCTAAAACCCTACACCGTAAATCCTAAACCACAAACCATAAAGCCTAAACCCTAAACCCTAAACCCTAAACCCTAAACACTAAACCCTAAATCCCAAACACTGAACACTAAACCCTAAACCATAAACCCTAAATAATAGAGCCTAAACCCCAAACCCTAAAGCCTAAACCGTAAAGTCTAAACCCTAAACCTCAAACACTAAAGCCTAAACTATAAACTATAAAACATAAACCCTCAACCCTGAACCTAAACCATAATCCCTAAACCCTAAACCAGAAACCTTAAAGCCTAATCCCAAAACAATAAACCCTCAACCCTAAATCATAAACCTTAAACCCCTACACCCTAATCCGTAAACCACGAACCATAAAGCCTAAATCCTAACCAATAAACCCTAAAAGCTAAACCATAAACACTAAACCCTAAACCATAAACCCTAAATCCTACACCCTGAATCCTAAACCCTAAACCACAAACCCTAAAACCAAAATCCTAAACCATAAACATTCAGCACGAAACCATAAACCCTAAAACCTAAACCCTACACCAAAAACCATAAAACACAAACCCTAAAGCCTAAACCCAAAACCATAAACCATCAACCCTAAACAATAAACCCTCAATTCCAAACCATAAACCCTAAACCCTAAAACATAAACCCTACACCCTAAACAACAAAACCTAAAGCCGAGACCCTAAACCATAAGCCCTCAACCCAAACCATAAACCCTTGCCTTAAACCCTATACCCAAAACCCTAAACCACAAACCCTAAAGCATAAACCCTAAACCATAAACCCTGAAACCCAAACCATAAACCCTAAACCCTAAACCCTACACTCTAAATCCTAAACCATAAACCGTAAAGCCTAAAGCATAAACCCTAAACCCTAAACCCTAAAGCCTAAACCCTAAAGCCTAAAGCCTAAAGCCTAAAGCCTAAATCCTGAACCCTAAACCCTAAAACCCTAAAGTCTAAACCCTAAACCACAAACACTAAAGCCTAAACTCTAAACTATAAAGCATAAAGCCTCAACCCTAAACCCAAACCATAATCCCTAAACCCTAAACCACAAACACTAAAGCCTAATCTCAAAACGATAAACCCTCAACCCTAAACCATAAACCCTAAACCCTACACCCTACACCCTAAACCATAAACCACGAACCATAAAGCCTAAACCCTAACCTATAAACCCTAAACCATAAACCCTCAAACCCAAACCATAAACACTAAACCCTAACCCCTACACACTAAACCTTAAACCACAAACTCTAAAGCCTAAACCCTAAACCATAAACCCTTAACTCAAAAATATAAACCGAAACCCTAAACCCTACACCCAAAACCATAAAACACAGACCCTAAAGCCTAAACACTAAACTATAAACACTAAACCCTAAACCCTAAACCCTCAACCCCAAACTAAAAATCCTAAACCCTAAATCCTACACCCTAAATCCTAAACCCTAAACCACAAACTCTAAAGCTAAAACCCTAAACCATAAAAATTCAGCACGAAACCATAAACCCTAAAACCTAAACCCTACACCCAAAACCATAAAACACAAACCCTAAAGCCTAAACCTAAAACCATAAACCATCAACCCTAAACAATAAACCTTCAATTCCAAACCATAAACCCTAAACACTAAAACCTAAACCCTACACCCTAAACAACAAAACCTAAAGCCGAGACCCTAAACCATAAGCCCTCAACCCAAACCATAAACGCTAAGCCCTAAACCCTATACACGAAACCCTAAACCACAAACCCTAAAGCATAAACCCTAAACCATAAACCCTGAAACCCAAATCATAAACCCTAAACCCTAAACCCTACACCCTAAATCCTAAACCATAAACCGTAAAGCCTAAAGCATAAACCCTAAACCCTAAACACTAAAGCCTAAACCCTAAAGCCTAAAGCCTAAAGCCTAGAGCCTAAATCCTGAACCCTAAACCCCAAAACCCTAAAGCCTAAACCCTAAAGTCTAAACACTAAACCACAAACACTAAAGCCTAAACTCTAACCTATAAAGCATAAAGCCTCAACCCTAAACCCAAACCATAATCCCTAAAACCTAAACCACAAACACTAAAGCCTAATCCCAAAACAATAAACCCTCAACCTTAAACCATAAACCCTAAACCCTACACCCTACACCCTAAACCATAAACCACGAACCATAAAGCCTAAACCCTAACCTATAAACCCTAAACCCTAAACCATAAACCCTAAAACCCAAACCATAAACCCTAAACCCTAACCCCTACACACTAAACCTTAAACCACAAACCCTAAAGCCTAAACCCTAAACCATAAACCCTCAACTCAAAAATATAAACCGAAACCCTAAACCCTACACCCAAAACCATAAAACACAGACCCTAAAGCCTAAACACTAAACTATAAACACTAAACCCTAAACCATAAACCCTCAACCCCAAACTAAAAATCCTAAACCCTAAATCCTACACCATAAATCCTAAACCCTAAACCACAAACCCTAAAGCCAAAAAGCTAAACCATAAACATTCAGCACGAAACCATAAACCCTAAAACCTAAACCCTACACCCAAAACCATAAAACACAAACCCTAAAGCCTAAACCCAAAACCATAAACCATCAACCCTATACAATAAACCCTCAATTCCAAACCATAAACCTTAAACAACAAAACCTAAAGCCGAGACCCTAAACCATAAGCCCTCAACCCAAACCATAAACCCTAAACCCTAAACCCTATACCCAAAATCCTAAACCACAAACCCTAAAGCATAAACCCTAAACCATAAACCTTGAAACCCAAACCATAAACCCTAAACCCTAAACCCTACAACCTAAACCCTAAACCATAAACCATAAAGCCTAAAGCATAAACCCTAAACCCTAAACACTAAACCCTAAAGCCCAAACACTGAACCCTAAACCCTAAACCCTAAAGCCTAGAGCCTAAAGCCTAAACCCTGAACCCTAAACCCCAAAACCCTAAAGCCTAAACCTTAATGTCTAAACCCTAAACCACAAACACTAAAGCATAAACTCTAAACTATAAAGCATAAACCCTCAACCCTAAACCCAAACCATAATCCCTAAACCCTAAACCACAAACACTAAAGCCTAATCCCAAAACAATAAACATTCAACCCTAAACCGTAAACCGTAAACCCTACACCCTACACCCTAAACCATAAACCACGAACCATAAAGCCTAAACCCTAACCTATAAACCCTAAACCCTAAACCATAAACCCTCAAACCCAAACCATAAACCCTAAACCCTAACCCCTACACACTAAACCATAAACCATAAACCCTAAAGCCTAAACCCTAAACCATAAACCCTCAACTCAAAAATATAAACCCGAAACCCTAAACCCTACACCCAAAACCATAAAACACAGACCCTAAAGACTAAACACTAAACTATAAACACTAAACCTTAAACCATAAACCCTCAACCCCAAACTAAAAATCCTAAACCCTAAACCCTAAACCATACATCATACGGCCAAAACCACAAACCCTAAACTATAAACCCTAAATCCTAAACCATAAACTTTAAAGCCTAAACCCTAAATCACAACCCATAAACCCTAAGCCTCAAACCCTTAAGCCTAAACACTAAACCCTAAACCAAAAACCCTAAAACCTAAACCTTAAACCCAAAACCCCAAACCCTAAAGCTTAAACCCTAAGCCCTAAAGTATAAAAACTAAACAATAAACCTTAAACCTTAAACCCTAAACCCTACACCCTAAACCCTAAACCACAAACCGTAAAACCTAAACCCTAAACCATAGACCATCAACCCCAAATTATAAACCGTACACCGTAAATCCTAAACCATAAATCCTCAACCCCAAACCATAAACCCTAAACCCTAAAACCAAAACCCTATACCCTAAACCGTAAAACCTAAAGCCGAGACCCTAAACCATAAGCCCTCAACCCCAAACCATTAACCCTAAACCCTAAACCCTACACCTGAAACCATAAAAAACAAACCCTAAAGCATAAACATTAAATTATAAACCCTCAAACCCAAACCAGAAACCCTAAACCCTAAACCACAAACCATACAGCCTAAAGCATAAACCCTAAACCATAAACACTAAACCTTAAAGCCCAAACACTAAACACCAAACCCTAAACCCAAAATTCTAAACCCTAAACCCTAAAGCCTAAACCCTAAACCCTAAACCCCAAACACTAAAGCCTAAACTCTAAAGTCTAAACATGAAACACTAAAGCCTAAACTCTAAACTACAAAGCAAAAACCCTCAACCCTAAACCCAAACCATAATCCATAAACCCTAAACCAAAAACCCTAAAGCCTAATCCCAAAATAATAAACCCTCAACCCTAAACTATAAACCCTAAACCCTACGCCCTGCACCCTAATCCATAAACCACGAACCATAAAGCCTAAATCCTAACCTATAAACCCTAAGCCCTAAACCATAAACCCTCAACCCTAAACCATAAACCCTAAACCCAACACCCTAAATCCTAAACCCTAAACTTGAACACCCTAAAGCCAAAACCCTAATCCATAAACATTCAACACGAAACCATATACCCTAAACCCTAAACCACAAACACTAAAGCATAAACTCTAAATTATAAAGCATAAACCCTCAACCCTAAACCCAAACCATAATCCCTAAACCCTAAACCACAAACACTAAAGCCTAATCCCAAAACAATAAACCCTCAACCCTAAACAATAAACCCTAAACCCTACACCCACACCCTAAACCATAAACCACGAACCATAAAGCCTAAACCCTAACCTATAAACCCTAAACCCTAAACCATAAACCCTCAAACCCAAACCATAAATCCTAAACCCTAACCCCTACACACTAAACCTTAAACCACAAACCCTAAAGCCTAAACCCTAAACCATAAACCCTCAACTCAAAAATATAAACCCGAAACCCTAAACCCTACACCCAAAACCATAAAACACAGACCCTAAAGCCTAAACACTAAACTAAAAACACTAAACCTTAAACCATAAACCCTCAACCCCAAACTAAAAATCCTAAACCCTAAACCCTAAACCATACATCATACGGCCTAAACCACAAACCCTAAACTATAAACCCTAAATCCTAAACCCTAAATCCTAAACCATAAACTCTAAAGCCTAAACCCTAAATCACAACCCATAAACCCTAAGCCTCAAACCCTAAAGACTAAACACTAAACCCTAAACCATAAACCCTAAAACTTAAACCTTAAACCCTAAACCCCAAACCCTAAAGCCTAAACCATAAGCCCTAAAGTATAAACCCTAAACAATAAACCTTAAACCTTAAACCCTAAACCCTACACCCTAAACCCTAAACCACAAACCGTAAAACCTAAACCCTAAACCATAGACCATCAACCCCAAATTATAAACCGTACACCGTAAATCCTAAACCATAAATCCTCAACCCCAAACCGTAAACCCTAAACCCTAAAACCTAAACCCTACACCCTAAACCGTAAAACCTAAAGCCGAGACCCTAAACCATAAGCCCTCAACCCCAAACCATTAACCCTAAACCCTAAACCCTACACCTGAAATCATAAACCACAAAACCTAAAGCATAAACCTTAAACTATAAACCCTCAAACCCAAACCATAAACCCTAAACCCTACACCCTAAACCCTAAACCACAAACCATACAGCCTAAAGCATAAACCCTAAACCATAAACACTAAACCCTAAAGCCCAAACACTAAACCCTAAACCCTAAACCCAAAACTCTAAACCCTAAACCCTAAAGCCTAAACGCTAAACCCTAAACCACAAACACTAAAGCCTAAACCCTAAAGTCTAAACATCAAACACAAAGGCCTAAACACTAAACTACAAAGCATAAACCCTCAATCCTAAACCCAAACCATAATCCATAAACCCTAAACCAAAATCCCTAAAGCCTAATCCCAAAATAATAAACCCTAAACCCTAAACCATAAACCCTAAACCCTACGCCTTGCACCCTAATCCATAAACCACGAACCATAAAGCCTAAATCCTAACCTATAAACCCTAAGCCCTAAACCATAAACCCTCAATCCTAAACCATAAACCCTAAACCCTACACCCTAAATCCTAAACCCTAAACTTGAAAACCCTAAAGTCAAAACCCTATTCCATAAACATTCAACACGAAATCATATACCCTAAACCCTAAACCCTAAACCCTATACCCAAAACCATAAAACCCAACCCTAAAGCCTAAACCCTAAACTATAAACACTAAACCCTAAACCAAAAACCCTCGATGCCAAACCATAAACCCTAAACCATAAAACATAAACCCTACACCCAAAACCACAAAACCTAAAGCCGAGACCCTAAATCATAAGCCTTCAACCCCAAACTATTAACCCTAAACGCTAAACACTACACACGAACCCTAAACCACAAACCCTAAAGCGTAAACCCTAAACCGTAAACCCTCAAACCCAAACCATTAACCCTAAACCCTAAACGTTACACCCTAAACCATAAACCACAAACCATAAAGCCTAAAGCCTAAAGCCTAAACCCTAAACACTTAACCCTAAAGCCCAAACACTGAACACTAAACCCTAAACGCCAAACGCTAAAGCCTGAACCCTGAACCCCAAACCCCAAACCCTAAAGCCTAAACCATAAAGTTTAAACCATAATCCTCAAACACTAAAGCCTAAACTCTAAACTATAAAGCATAAACCCTCAACCCTAAACTTAAACCATAACCCCTAAACTCTAAACCAGAAACCCTAAATCCTAATCCCAAAATAATAAACCCTCAACCCTAAACCAAAAACCCTAAACCCTACAACCTACACCCTAATCCATAAACCACGAACCATAAAGCCTAAATCCTAACTAATAACCCCTAAAACCTAAACCATAAACCCTCAACCCTAAACCAAAAACCCTAAACCCTACACCCTAAATCAAAAACCCTAAACCACAAACCCTAAAGCCAAAACCCTAAACCATAAAAATTCAACACGAAACCATAAATCCTAAACCCTAAACCTTACACCCAAAATCGTAAAACACAAACCCTAAAGCCTAAACCCTAAACTATAAATATTAAACCCTAAACCATAAACCCTCAATGCCAAACCATAAACTCTAAACCCTAAAACCTAAATTCGACACCCTAAACCCCAAAACCTAAAGCAGAGACCCGAAACCATAAGCCCTCAACCCCAAACCATAAACCCTAAACCCTAAAGAACAAACCCTAATGCATAAACACTAAACTGTAAACCCTCAAACCCAAACCATAAACCCTAAACTCTAAACCCTACCCCCTAAACCATAAACCACAAACCATAAAGCCTGAAGCATAAACCCTAAACCCTAAAAACTAAACTCTACAGCCCAAACCTTGAACACTAAACCCTAAACCCTAAAGCCTAAAGCCTAAAGCCTAAAGCCTAAAGCCTAAACCCTGAACCCTAAACCCCAAAACCCTAAAGCCTAAACCCTAATGTCTAAACCCTAAACTACAAACACTAAAGCCTAAACTCTAAACTATAAAGCATAAACCCTAAACCCTAAACCCAAACTATAATCCCTAAACCCTAAACCACAAACACTAAAGCCTAATCCCAAAACAATAAACCCTCAACCCTAAACAATAAACCCTAAACCCTAAACCCTACACCTGAAATCATAAACCACAAACCCTAAAGCATAAACCTTAAACTATAAACCCTCAAACCTAAACCATAAACCCTAAACGCTACACCCTAAACCCTAAACCACAAACCATACAGCCTAAAGCATAAACCCTAAACCATAAACACTAAACCCTAAAGCCCAAACACTAAACACTAAACCCTAAACCCAAAACTCTAAACCCTAAACCCTAAAGCCTAAACGCTAAACCCTAAACCACAAACACTAAAGCCTAAATCCTAAAGTCTAAACATCAAACACTAAGGCCTAAACTCTAAACTACAAAGCATAAACCCTCAATCCTAAACCCAAACCATAATCCATAAACCCTAAACCAAAAACCCTAAAGCCTAATCCCAAAATAATAAACCCTCAACACTAAACCATAAACCCTAAACCCTACGCCCTGCACCCTAATCCATAAACCACGAACCATAAAGCCTAAATCCTAACCTATAAACCCAAGCCCTAAACCATAAACCCTCAACCCTAAACCATAAACCCTAAACCCTACACCCTAAATCCTAAACCCTAAACTTGAAAACCCTAAAGCCAAAACCCTAATCCATAAACATTCAACACGAAACCATATACCCTAAACCCTAAACCCTATACCCAAAACCATAAAACCCAACCCTAAAGCCTAAACCCTAAACTATAAACACTAAACCCTAAACCAAAAACCCTCAATGCCAAACCATAAACCCTAAACCATAAAACATAAACCCTACACCCAAAACCACAAAACCTAAAGCCGAGACCCTAAATCATAAGCCTTCAACCCCACACTATTAACCCTAAACGCTAAACACTACACACGAACCCTAAACCACAAACCCTAAAGCGTAAACCCTAAACCGTAAACCCTCAAACCCAAACCATTAACCCTAAACCCTAAACATTACACCCTAAACCATAAACCACAAACCATAAAGCCTAAAGCCTAAAGCCTAAACCCTAAACACTTAACCCTAAAGCCCAAACACTGAACACTAAACCCTAAACGCCAAACGCTAAAGCCTAAACCCTGAACCCCAAACCCCAAACCCTAAAGCCTAAACCATAAAGTTTAAACCATAATCCTCAAACACTAAAGCCTAAACTCTAAACTATAAAGCATAAACCCTCAACCCTAAACTTAAACCATAACCCCTAAACTCTAAACCAGAAACCCTAAATCCTAATCCCAAAATAATAAACCCTCAACCCTAAACCATAAACACTAAACCCTACAACCTACACCCTAATCCATAAACCACGAACCATAAAGCCTAAATCCTAACTAATAACCCCTAAAACCTAAACCATAAACCCTCAACCCTAAACCATAAACCATAAACCCTACACCCTAAATCAAAAACCCTAAACCACAAACCCTAAAGCCAAAACCCTAAACCATAAAAATTCAACACGAAACCATAAATCCTAAACCCTAAAACTTACACCCAAAATCGTAAAACACACCCTAAAGCCTAAACCCTAAACTATAAATATTAAACCCTAAACCATAAACCCTGAATGCCAAACCATAAACTCTAAACCCTAAAACCTAAATTCGACACCCTAAACCCCAAAACCTAAAGCCGAGACCCGAAACCATAAGCCCTCAACCCCAAACCATAAACCCTAAACCCTAAAGAACAAACCCTAAAGCATAAACACTAAACTGTAAACCCTCAAACCCAAACCATAAACCCTAAACTCTAAACCCTACCCCCTAAACCATAAACCACAAACCATAAAGCCTGAAGCATTAACCCTAAATCCTAAACACTAAACTCTAAAGCCCAAACACTGAACACTAAAGCCTAAAGCCTAAAGCCTAAAGCCTAAAGCCTAAAGCCTAAAGCCTAAACCCTGAACCCTAAACCCCAAAACCCTAAAGCCTAAACCCTAATGTCTAAACCCTAAACCACAAACACTAAAGCCTAAACTCTAAACTATAAAGCATAAACCCTCAACCCTAAACCCAAACCATAATCCCTAAACCCTAAACCACAAACACTAAAGCCGAATCCCAAAACAATAAACCCTCAACCCTAAACAATAAACCCTAAACCCTACACCCTACACCCTAAACCATAAACCACGAACCATAAAGCCTAAACCCTAACCTATAAACCCTAAACCCTAAACCATAAACACTCAAACCCAAACTATAAACCCTAAACCCTAACCCCTACACACTAAACCTTAAACCACAAACCCTAAAGCCTAAAGCCTAAACCCTAAACCATAAACCCTCAACTCAAAAATATAAACCCGAAACCCTAAACCCTACACCCAAAACCATAAAACACAGACCCTAAAGCCTAAACACTAAACTAAAAACACTAAACCTTAAACCATAAACCCTCAACCCCAAACTAAAAATCCTAAACCCTAAACCCTAAACCATACATCATACGGCCTAAACCACAAACCCTAAACTATAAACCCTAAATCCTAAACCCTAAATCCTAAACCATAAACTCTAAAGCCTAAACCCTAAATCACAACCCATAAACCCTAAGCCTCAAACCCTAAAGCCTAAACACTAATCCCTAAACCATAAACCCTAAAACTTAAACCTTAAACCCTAAATCCCAAACCCTAAAGCCTAAACCATAAGCCCTAAAGTATAAACCCTAAACAATAAACCTTAAACCTTAAACCCTAAACCCTACACCCTAAACCCTAAACCACAAACCGTAAAACCTAAACCCTAAACCATAGACAATCAACCCCAAATTATAAACCGTACACCGTAAACCCTAAACCATAAATCCTCAACCCCAAACCATAAACCCTAAACCCTAAAACCTAAACCCTACACCCTAAATCGTAAAACCTAAAGCCGAGACCCTAAACCATAAGCCCTCAACCCCAAACCATTAACCCTAAACCCTAAACCCTACACCTGAAATCATAAACCACAAACCCTAAAGCATAAACCTTAAACTATAAACCCTCAAACCCAAACCATAAACCCTAAACCCTAAACCCTACACCCTAAACCCTAAACCACAAACCATAGCCCAAACACTAAACACTAAACCCTAAACCCAAAACTCTAAACACTAAACCCTAAAGCCTAAACGCTAAACCCTAAACCACAAACACTAAACCCTAAACCCTAAAGTCTAAACATCAAACACTAAGGCCTAAACTCTAAACTACAAAGCATAAACCCTCAATCCTAAACCCAAACCATAATCCATAAACCCTAAACCAAAAACCCTAAAGCCTAATCCCAAAATAATAAACCCTCAACCCTAAACCATAAACCCTAAACCCTATGCCCTGCACCCTAATCCATAAACCACGAACCATAAAGCCTAAATCCTAACCTATAAACCCAAGCCCTAAACCATAAACCCTCAACCCTAAACCATAAACCCTAAACCCTACACCCTAAATCATAAACCCTAAACTTGAAAACCCTAAAGCCAAAACCCTAATCCATAAACATTCAACACGAAACCATATACCCTAAACCCTAAACCATAAAACCCAACCCTAAAGCCTAAACCCTAAACTATAAACACTAAACCCTAAACCAAAAACCCTCGATGCCAAACCATAAACCCTAAACCATAAAACATAAACCCTACACCCAAAACCACAAAACCTAAAGCCGAGACCCTAAATCATAAGCCTTCAACCCCAAACTATTAACCCTAAATGCTAAACACTACACACGAACCCTAAACCACAAAACCAAACCATTAACCCTAAACCCTAAACGTTACACCCTAAACCATAAACCACAAACCATAAAGCCTAAAGCCTAAAGCCTAAACGCTAAACACTTAACCCTAAAGCCCAAACACTGAACACTAAACCCTAAACCCTAAACGCCAAACGCTAAAGCCTAAACCCTGAACCCCAAACCCCAAACCCTAAAGCCTAAACCATAAAGTTTAAACCATAATCCTCAAACACTAAAGCCTAAACTCTAAACTATAAAGCATAAACCCTCAACCCTAAACTTAAACCATAACCCCTAAACCCTAAACCAGAAACCCTAAAGCCTAATCCCAAAATAATAAACCCTCAACCCTAAACCATAAACCCTAAACCCTACAACCTACACCCTAATCCACAAACCATGAACCATAAAGCCTAAATCCTAACTAATAAACCCTAAAACCTAAACCATAAACCCTCAACCCTAAACCATAAACCCTAAACCCTACACCCTAAATCATAAACCCTAAACCACAAACCCTAAAGCCAAAAACCTAAACCATAAAAATTCAACACGAAATCATAAATCCTAAACCCTAAACCTTCCACCCAAAACCGTAAAACACAAACCCTGAAGCCTAAACCCTAAACTATAAACATTAAACCCTAAACCATAAACCCTCAATGCCAAACCATAAACTCTAAACCCTAAAACCTAAATTCGACACCCTAAACCCCAAAACCTAAAGCCGAGACCCTAAACCATAAGCCCTCAACCCCAAACCATAAACCCTAAACACTAAAGAACAAACCCTAAAGCATAAACACTAAACTGTAAACCCTCAAACCCAAAACATAAACCCTAAACCCTACCCCTTAAACCCTAAACCACAAACCATAAAGCCTGAAGCATAAACCCTAAACCCTAAACACTAAACTCTAAAGCCCAAACACTGAACACTAAACCTTAAACCCTAAACCCTAAAGCCTAAAGCCTAAACCTTGAACCCTAAAACACAAACCCTAAAGCCTAAACCCTAAAGTCTAAACCCTAAACCACAAACACTAAAGCCTAAAATCTAAACTATAAATCATAAACCCTCAACCCTAGACCCAAACCATAATCCCTAAACCTTAAACCACAAACCCTAAAGCCTAAACCCAAAACATTAAGCCCTCAACCCTAAACCGTAAACATTCAACACGAAACCGTAAACCCTAAAGCCAAAACCCTAAACCATAAACATTCAACACGAAACCATAAACCCTAAACCCTAAACCCTACACCCAAAACCATAAAACACAAACCCTAAAGCCTAAATCCTAAACTATAAACACTAAACCCTAAACCAAAAACCCTCAATGCCAAACCATTAACCCTAAACCCTAAAACCTAAACCCTACACCCAAAACCATAAAACCTAAAGTCGAGACCCTAAACCATAAGCCCTCAACTCCAAACCATTAACCCTAAACCTTAAACCCTAAACCCGAAACCCTAAACACTAAATCACAACCCATAAACCCTAAGCCACAAACCGTAAAGCCCAACACTAAATGATAAACGCTAAACCCTAAACCCTAAACCCTAAACCCCAAACCCTAAAGCCTAAACCCGAAATTCCAAAGCATAAACCCTAAACCATAAACCCTCAACCCTAAACCATAAACCCTACACCGTAAACCCTAAACCACAAACCCTATCGCCTTAACCCTAAACCATAAATCTTCAACGCAAATCATAATCTCCAAACCCTAAACCATACACCCTAAATACTAAACCCTAAACACTAAACCCTAAACCCAAAACCTAAACCCTAACCCTAAACCCTAAATGCTATACCATAAACCCTAAACCATAAATCCTACACCCAAAACTACAAACCCTAAAGCCTAGATCCTAAACCATAAACCCTCAACACAAACCATAAACCCTAAACCCTATACCATAAACCCTAAAGCACAAACACTAAGGCCTAAACCCTAAACCATAAACCCTAAACCCTAAGCACTAAACTCTAAACCCTCAACGCCAAACCATAAACCCTAAACTCTAAACCACAAACTCGTCTAAACCTTAAACCATAAACCCTCAATCCCAAACCATAAACCCAAAACCCTAAACCCTACACCCTAAGCCCTAAATCACAAATCCTAAAGCCAAAACCCTAAAGCTTAAACCATCAAACCCAAACCATAAACCCAAAACCCTACACTATAAACCCTAAACCACAATCCCTAAAGCCTAAGGCATAAACCCTAAACCCTAAACACTAAACACTAAACCATAAACAACAAATCCTAAAGCCCAACACCCAACCCTAAACGCAAAAACATAAACGCTAAACCCTAAACCCCACACCCCAAACCATAAACCACAAACCTTAAAGCCTAAACCCTAAACCGTAAACCCTCAACCCTAAACCATAAAACATAAACCCTAAACCCTACACCATACACCCTAAACCCTAAAATCAAAACTATAAACCCTAAACCAAAAATCCTAAACCCTAAACACTAAACACTAAACCCTAATCCGTAAACCATAAACCACAAAACCTAAAGCCCAACACTAAACCATAAACCCTAAACCCTTAAACATAAACCCTAAACCCCAAACCCTAAAGTATAAACCCTAAACCTTGATGTCAAAACCCTAAACCACAAACACTTAAAGCTAAACCCTAAACTATAACCCATAAACCCTAAACCATAAACCCTCAACCCTAAACCCTACATCCTAAGCCCTAAACCACAAACCATAAACACTAAACCCTACACCATAAACCCTAAACCACAAACCCTATAGCCTAAGTCATAAACCATAAACCCTAAACACTAAACCCTAAACCACAAACCCTAAAGCTCAAACACTAAACCCTAAATCCTAAACCTTAAACCCTAAACCCTAAAGCCTAAACCCTAAAGTCTAAACCCTAAACACTAAACCACAAATCTTAAAGCATAAACCCTAAAGCCTAAACACTAAACCACAAACACCAAAGCCTAAATTCTACACTATAAACTACAAACCCTAAACCATAAACCCTCAAACCCAAACCATAATCCCTAAACCCTAATCCCTACAACGTAAACCCTAAACCACATACCCTAATCCCTAAATCCTAAACCATAAACCGTAAACCTTACACCCTAAGCCCTAAACCACAAACTCTAAAGCCTAAACCCAAAACCTTAAATCCTCATCCCTAAACCATAAACCCTAAACCCTACACCCTACACCCTAAACCATAAACCACGAACCATAAAGCTTAAACCATAACCTATAAACCCTAAACCCTAAACAATAAACCCTCAACCCCAAACCATACACCCTAAACCATAAACCCTACACCCTAAACCCTAATCCATAAACCCTCAAGCTGAAACCATAAACCCTAGACCATAAACCATACACCCTAAACCCTAAATCACAAACACTAAACAATAAACCCTCAACCCCCAAATCATAAACCCTAAACCCTAAACCCTAAACCTGACACCCTACACACTAAACCCTTAACCACAAATCCTAAAGCCTAAACCCTAAACCCTAAACTATAAACCCTAAACCTTACAGGCTAAACCACAAACCCTAAAGACTAAACACTAACACATAAACCGTCAACCCTAAATTATAAACCATAAACCCTAAACCTTAAACCTTAAACCCTAAACCCTAAACACTAAACCCCAAACCCTAAAGAATAAAACCTAAAACTTAAACCTAAACCATAAGCCCTAAGCCATAAACCATAAACCCTAAACCATAAACCATTAACCCCAAATCATAAACCCTAAATGCTACACCCTACACCCTAAACCTTAAACCATAAACCCTAAACCATAAACGCTAAACTATAAACCCTAAACCCTAAACCATAAACCATAAACCCCAAACCATAAACCCTAAACCACGAACCATAAAGCCTAAACTCTAAACTATAAACCATCAACCCCAAACCATAAACCCTAAACCCTAAACACAATACCCTAAACCACAAAACATAAAGCATAAACCCCAAACCATAGACCCTCAACCCCAAACCCAAAACTCTAAAGCCTAAGCCGTAAACCACAAACACTAAAGCCTAAACACTAAACTATAAACCCTAAACCATAAACCATCAACACCAAACCATAAACCTTAAACCCTAAACGCTACACCCTAATCCCTAAACCACAAACCATAAATCATAAATCCTAAACCATAAACACTGAACCCCAAATCATAAACTCTAAACCCTAAACCCTAAACCATAAACTCTAAACCCTACACACGAACCCTAAACCACAAACCATAAAGCAAAAACCCTAAACTGTAAACCTTCAAACCTAAACCAATAACCCTAAACCCTAAACCCTAAACCACAAACCATAAAGCCTAAAGCCTAAACCCTAAACACTAAACCCTAAAGCCCAAACACTGAACACTAAACCCCAAACCCTAAACCCTAAATAATAAAGCCTAAACCCTGAACCATAAACCCTAAACCCTAAAGCCTAAACCATAAAGTCTAAACCGTAAACCTCAAACACTAAAACCTAAACTCTAAACTATAAAGCATAAACCCTCAACCCTAAACCTAAACCATAATCTCTAAACCCTAAACCAGAAACCCTAAAGCCTAACCCCAAAACAATAAACCCTTAACCCTAAACCATAAACCCTAAACCCTACACCCTACACCCTAATCCATAAACCATGAACCATAAAGCCTAAATCCTAACCAATAAACCCTAAAACCTAAACCAAAAACCCTCAACCCTAAACCATAAACCCTAAACCCTACACCCTAAATCATAAACCCTAAACCACAAACCCTAAAGCCAAAACCCTAAACCATAAAAATTCAACACGAAACCATAAATCCTAAACCCTAAACCTTACACCCAAAACCGTAAAACACAAACCCTAAAGCCTAAACCCTAAACTATAAACATTAAACCCTAAACCATAAACCATCAATGCCAAACCATAAACTCTAAAACCTAAAACCTAAATCCGACACCCTAACCCACAAAACCTAAAGCCGAGACCCTAAACCATAAGCCCTTAACCCCAAACCATAAACTCTAAACCCTAAAGAACAAACCCTAAAGCATAAACACTAAACTGTAAACCCTCAAACCCAAACCATAAACCCTAAACCCTAAACCCTACCCCCTAAATCCTAAACCACAAACTATAAAGCCTAAAGCATAAACCCTAAGCCATAAACACTAAACCCTAAAGCCCAAACACTGAACACTAAACATTAAACCCTAAACCCTAAAGCCTAAAGCCTAAACCTTGAACCCTAAAACACAAACCCTAAAGCCTAAACCCTAAAGTCTAAACCCTAAACTACAAACACTAAAGCCTAAAATCTAAACTATAAATCATAAACCCTCAACCCTAGACCCAAACCATAATCCCTAAACCTTAAACCACAAATCCTAAAGCCTAATCCCAAAACATTAAGCCCTCAACCCTAAACCGTAAACATTCAACACGAAACCATAAACCCTAAAGCCAAAACCCTAAACCATAAACATTCAACATGAAACTATAAACCCTAAACCCTAAACCCTACACCCAAAACCATAAAACACAAATCCTAAAGCCTAAACCCTAAACTATAAACACTAAACCCTAAACCATAAACCCTAAATGCCAAACCATTAACCCTAAACACTAAAACCTAAACCCTACACCCAAAACCATAAAACCTAAAGCCGAGACCCTAAACCATAAGCCCTCAACTCCAAACCATTAACCCTAAACCCTAAACCCTACACCCGAAACCCTAAACCCTAAATCACAACCCATAAACCCTAAGCCACAAACCGTAAAGCCCAACACTAAATGCTAAACGCTAAACCATAAACCCTAAACCCTAAACCCCAAACCCTAAAGCCTAAACCCTAAACTCCAAAGCATAAACCCTAAACCATAAACCCTAAACCGTAAACCCTAAACCATAAACCCTATCGCCTTAACCCTAAACCATAAACCCTCAATGCAAATCATAATCTCCAAACCCTAAACCATACACCCTAAATACTAAACCATAAACACTAAACCCTGAACCCAAAACCTAAACCCTAACCCTAAACCCTAAACGCCATAACATAAACCCTAAACCATAAATCCTACACCCAAAACTACAAACCCTAAAGCCTAGATCCTAAACCATAAACCCTCAACACAAACCATAAACCCTAAACCCTATACCATAAACCCTAAAGCACAAACACTAAGGCCTAAACCCTAAACCATAAACCATAAACCCTAGGCCCTACTCTAAACCCTCAATGCCAAACCATAAACCCTAAACTCTAAACCACAAACTTGTCTAAACCTTAAACCATAAACACTCAATCCCAAACCATAAACCCAAAACCCTAAACCCTACACCCTAAGCCCTAAACAACAAATCCTAAAGCCTAAACCCTAAAGCATAAACCATCAAACCCAAACCATAAACCCTAAATCCTACACTACAAACCCCAAATCACAATCCCTAAAGCCTAAGGCATAAACTCTAAACCCTAAACAATAAACCCTAAACCATAAACAACAAATCCTAAAGCCCAACACCCAACCCTAAACGCAAAAACAAAAACGCTAAACCCTAAACCCCACACCCCAAACCATAAACCCCAAACCTTAAACCCTAAACCATAAACCATCAACCCTAAACCATAAACCCTAAACCCTAAACCCTACACCATACACCCTAAATAATAAAATCAAAACTATAAAGCCTAAACCAAAAATCCTAAACCCTAAACACAACACTAAACCCTAAATCGTAAACCATAAACCACAAAACCTAAAGCCCAACACTAAACCATAAACCCTAAACCCTTAAACATAAACCCTAAACCCCAAACCCTAAAGCATAAACCCTAAGCCTTAATGTCAAAACCCTAAACCATAAACACTTAAAGCTAAACCCTAAACTATAAACCATAAACCCTCAACCCTAAACCCTACATCCTATGCCCTAAACCACAAACCATAAACAGTAAACCCTACACCATAAACCCTAAACCACAAACCCTAAAGCCTAAGTCATAAACCCTAAACCCTAAACACTAAACCCTAAATCATAAACCCTAAAGCCGAAACACTAAACACTAAACCCTAAATCCTAAAATTTAAACCTTAAACCCTAAAGCCTAAACCCTAAAGTCTAAACCCTAAACCCTAAACCACAAATCCTAAAGCCTAAACCCTAAAGCCAAAACCCTAAACCACAAACACAAAAGCCTAAATTCTACACTATAAACTATAAACCCTAAACCATAAACCCTCAAACCCAAACCATAAGCCCTAAACCCTAATCCCTACACCGTAAACCCTAAACCACATACCCTAATGCCTAAATCCTAAACCATAAACCGTAAACCTTACACCCTAAGCCCTAAACCACAAACTCTAAAGCCAAAACCCAAAACCATAAACCCTCATCCCTAAACCATAAACCCTAAACCATACACCCTACACCCTAAACCATAAACCACGAACCATAAAGCTTAAACCCTAACCTATAAACCATAAACCCTAAACCAAAAACCCTCAACCCCAAACCATACACCCTAAACCATAAACCCTACACCCTAAACCCTAATCCATAAACCCTCAACCCGAAACCAGAAACCCTAAACCATAAACCGTACACACTAAACCCTAAATCACAAACACTAAACAATAAACCATCGACCCCAAATCATAAACCCTAAACCCTAAACCTGACACCCTACACACTAAACCCTTAACCACAAACCACAAACCCTAAACCCACAAAGCCTAAACCCTAAACTATAAACCCTAAACCCTACACGCTAAACCACAAATCGTAAAGACTAAACCCTAAAACATAAATTGTCATCCCTAAATCATAAACCATAAACCCTAAACCATAAACCTTAAACCCTAAACCCTAAACACTAAAACCCAAACCCTAAAGAATAAAACCTAAAACTTAAACCTAAACCATAAGCCCTAAGCCATAAACCATAAACCCTAAACCATAAACTATTAACCCCAAATCATAAACCATAAACGCTACACCCTACACCCTACACCCTAAACCTTAAACCACAAACCCTAAACCATAAACGCTAAACTATAAACCTTAAACCCTAAACCCTAAACCCCAAATCATAAATCCTAAACCACGAACCATAAAGCCTAAACCCTAAACAGTAAACCATCAACCCCAAACCATAAACCCTAAACCCTAAACACAATACCCTAAACCACAAAACATAAAGCATAAACCCCAAACCATAGATCCTCAATCCCAAACCCTAAACTCTAAACCCTAAGCCATAAACCACAAACACTAAAGCCTAAACACTAAACGATAAACCCTAAAGCTTAAACCATAAACCGTCAACACCAAACCATAAACCCTAAACCCTAAACGCTACACCCTAATCCCTAAACCACAAACCCTAAAGCATAAACCCTAAACCATAAACACTGAACCCCAAATAATAAACTCTAAACCCTAAACTCTAAACCATAAACTCTAAAACCTAAACCCTAAATCCTACACCCAAAACCATAAAACACAAACCCTAAAGGCTAAACCCTAAACTATAAACACTAAACCCTAAACCATTAACCCTAAACCTTAAAACCTAAACCCTACACCCAAAACCATAAAACCTAAAGCCGAGACGCTAAACCATAAGCCATCAACCCCAAACCATTAACCCTAAACCCTAAACCCTAAATCACAACCCATAAACCCTAAGCCACAAACCGTAAAGCCCAACACTAAACGCTAAACGCTAAACCCTAAATCCTAAACCCTAAACCCCAAACCCTAAATCCTAAACCCTAAACTCTAAAGCCTAAAGCCTAAACCATAAACCCTCAACCCTAAACCATAAACCCTACACCATAAACCCTAAACCACAAACCCTATAGCCTTAACCCTAAACCATAAACCCTCAACCCAAATCATAATCTCCAAACCCTAAACCATACACCCTAAATCCTAAACCCTAAACACTAAACCCTGAACGCTAAACCTAAACCCTAACCCTAAACCCTAAACCCCATACCATAAACCCTAAACCATAAATCCTACACCCAAAACCACAAACCCTAAAGCCTAGACCCTAAACCATAAACCCTCAACACAAACCATAAACCCAAAACCTTATACCATAAACCCTAAAGCACAAACATTAAGGCCTAAACCCTAAACCATAAACCCTAAACCATAAGCCCTAAACTTTAAACCCTCAATGCCCAACCATAAATACTAAACTCTAATCAACAAACTCGTCTAAACTTTAAACCATAAACCCTCAATCCCAAACTATAAACCTAAAACCCTAAACCCTACACCCTAAGCCCTAAACCACAAACCCTAAAGCCTAAACCCTAAAGCATAAACCCTCAAACCCAAACCATAAACCCTAAAATCTACACTATAAACCCTAAACCACAATCCCTAAAGCCTAAGGCATAAACTCTAAATCCTAAACACTAAACCCAAAACCATAAACAACAAATCCTAAAGCCCAACACTAAACCCTAAACACCAAAACATAAATGCTAAACCCTAAACCCTATACCCTATACCCCAAACCATAAACCACAAACCTTAAAGCCTAAACCCTAAACCCTAAACCCTCAACCATAAACCATAAACCTTAAACCCTAAACCCTACACCATACACCATAAACCCTAAAATCAAAACTATAAACCCTAAACCAAAAATCCTAAACCCTAAACACTAAACCCTAAACCGTAAACCAAAAACCACAAACCCTAAAGCCCACCAATAAACCATAAACCCTAAAACATAAACCCTAAACCCCAAACCCTAAAGCATAAACCCTAAACCTTAATGTCAAAACCCTAAACCATAAACAGTTAAAGCTAAACTCTAAACTATAAACCATAAAGCCAAACCATAAACCCTCAACCCTAAACCCCAAACAATAAATCCTAAACCCTAAACCCTACAACATAAACACTAAACCACAATCCCTAAAGCATAAACCTTAAACCATAAGCACTCAAACCCAAATCATAAACCCTAAATCCTACACCCTAAACCCTAAACCACAAATCCTAATGCATAAACCATAAACCGTCAACCCCAAACCCTAAACCACAAACCCTACACCCTAAACCCTAACCACAAACCCTAAAGCCTAAAGCCTAAAGCCTAAACCCTCAACCCAAACAATAAACCCTAAACCCTACACCCTAAACCCTAAACCATAAATCCTAAAGCCTAAACCCTAAATCATAAACAATCAACCCCAAACCATAAACCATAAACCATAAACATTAAACCCTAAACCCTAAACCCTAAACCACAAACCCTAAAGCCTAAACCATAAACCCTAAACCATAAACCCACAAAATTAAACTCTAAACCCTAAACCCTAAACCCGAAACCCTAAACCCTAAATCGTAAACACTAAACCAAAAACTCCAAACCCTAAACAATAAACCCTAAACAATAAACCCTAAACAATAAACCTTAAATACTAAACCCTAAATCCTAAACTCTAAACCCTAAACCATAAACTTTAAAGCCTAAACCCTAAATCACAACCCATAAACCCAAAGCCACAAACCCTAAACCATAAAACCTAAAACATAAACCCTAAACCCTAAACCCCAAACCCTAAATCCTAAACCCTAAACTCTAAAGCCTAAACCCCAAACCATAAACACTAAAGCCTAAACACTAAATTATAAAGGCTAAACCCAAAACCATAAACCCTCAACACCAAACCATAAACCCTAAATCCTAAACCCTACACCATAAACCCTAAACCACAAAACCTAAAGCATAAACCCTAAACCATAAACACTGAACCCAAATCATAATCCCCAGACCCTAAACCATACACCCCAAATCCTAAATCCTAAACACTAAACCTTAAACCCTAAACCTAAACACTAAACCTAAACCCTAAACCCCAAACCATGACCTAAACCATAAAATCTAAACCCTAAACCCTAAACCCTAAACCACAAACACTAAAGCCTAAACCCTAAACCCTCAACACCAAACCATAAACCCTAAACCTGAAACCCTAAAACCTAAAGCCTAAACCCTAAATCCTAAACCCTAAACCACAAACTCGTCTAAACTTTAAACTATAAACCCTCAACCCTAAACCATACACCCTAAGCCCTAAAGCACAAACCCTAAAGCCTAAACCCTAAACCATAAATGCTTAAACCCAAACCATAAACCCTAAACCATACACCATAAACCCTAAACCACAAACCCTTGAGCCTAAGGCCGAAGGCCTAAACCCTAAACCCGAAACACTAAACCCTAAACCACAAACCCTAAAGCCTAAACACTAAACCCTAAATCCTAAACCTTAAACCCTAAACCCTAAAGCATAAACCCTAAAGTCTAAACCCTAAACCCTACACCACAAACCCTAAAGCCTAAAGCCTAAAGCCTAAATCCTAAACCACAAACACTAAAGCCTAAATAATACACTATAAACTATAAACCCTAAACCTTAAACCCTCAAACCCAAACCATAAGCCCGAAACCCTAATCTCTACACCGTAAACCCTAAACCACACACCCTAACGCCTAAATCCTAAACCATAAACCCTAAACCACAAACTCTAAAGCCTAAACCCAAAACCATAAACCTTCATCCCTAAACCATAAACCCTAAACCCTACACCCTATACCCTAAACCATAAACCACGAACCATAAAGCTTAAACCCTATCCTATAAACCCTAAACCCTAAACCATAAACCATCAACCCCAAACCATACACCCTAAACCATAAACCCTACACCCTAAACCCTAAACCACAAACCCTAAACTGTAAACCCTAAACCATAAACCCTCAACCCGAAACCATAAACCCTAAACCCTACACCCAAAACCATAAAATAAAAACCCTAAAGCCTAAACCCTAAACTATAAACACTAAACCCTAAACCATAAACTCTCAATGCCAAACCATTAACCCTAAACCCTAAAACCTAAACCCTACACCCAAAACCATAAAACCTAAAGCCGAGACCCTAAACCATAAGCTCTCAACCCCAAACGATTAACCCTAAACCCTAAACCCTACACCCAAAACCCTAAACCCTAAATCACAACCCATAAACCCTAAGCCACAAACCGTAAAGCCCAACACTAAATGCTAAATGCTAAACCCTAAACCCTAAACCTTAAACCCCAAACCCTAAAGCCTAAACCCTAAACTCCAAAGCATAAACCCTAAACCATAAACCCTCAATCCTAAACCATAAACCCTACACCGTAAACCCTAAACCACAAACCCTATCACCTTAACCCTAAACCATAAACACTCAACGCAAATCATAATCTCCAAACCCTAAACCATACACTGTAAATCCTAAACCCTAAACACTAAACCCAGAACCCAAAACCTAAACCCTAACCCTAAACCCTAAACCCCTGATAAACCACTATTTTATGGTTTATAATGTGTTTAATTGTGTGGTTTTATCATGATCTTTACCCACTTATTCATATGATTAGCATGCATTTATATTTCCTTCCTAAAATTATTACATGATTGAAAACTTGCTTCCTAGAGACTTTTAATTATGTATTTTAATTCTCCTTTATTCCATTCGATGCCGTGATCTGTGTGTTAAGTGTTTCAGGCTTTATAGGGCATGAATGAATTGGAGATTGGAAAGGAAGCTTGCAAAAATGGAAGGAACACAAGAAATTAAGGAGATGACCAGCGAGAAGTGACGCGGCCGCATGGCTCACGCGACCGCGCAGAAGAGAGGAAATCACGGTGTCGCGGTCGCATGGCTTACGCGACCGCGCGGATTGGAATAGCACAAGTGATGCGGAGGCGTGGACGACGCGCCCGTGTGGCAAAGCAAAACGCCGCATGACGCATCCGCATGAATAACGCGATCGCGTGACATGCGCGATCTGCATAATCTGCAAAATTCGCTGGGGGCGATTTTGGGCCCTGTTTTGACCCAGTTTTCGGCACAGAAGAGCAGACTAGAGCCAGAGAACATGCAGAAACCAACAACAACATTCATTCTACACAGTTTTTAGTTTTTAGATCTCGTTTTACTCCTCCTCTAGGTTTTCTCTCTACACATTCATAGTTCTTAGGATTTTTATTTTGATTGCTTTTTGCATTGGGATATTGAGAATAGTTATTACCTCATCAAGACTTCGTCATTCTAGTTCATTTTTTTACTTGGTTTTACTCTTCCATGTCCTTTAATTTACTCAATTTTACTATTGGATTATTTTAGAATTTATTAATACAAGAGTTACTTTTATTTTTAATTGATTTTTTTGAGTTTTATTTATCATGTCTTTCTTTAATTCCCTTTCCTATGTTATGAGTTCTACATTCACAATGAGCGAGTAGTTCCCTGACTTGATGGGGAGTTGATTGAAAAGGAACCCTTGAGTTGGAATGTTCAAAGGAGAAATTGTAATTGGGTTTATTGTTGGATGACTCTCTAGTCACTAACGCCAATCCTTCCAAGTAAGCGGATTGGGACTTATGAGTAGAAACATCATTCCAACTTGTTTGACTTTCCCTTATTTAGTAAGGGATAACTAAACAGAACGACCTTCAATTATCAATTAATCTTGAGAGTACTGCAACAAGAATAGGGCTTCCAACTAATCTACTCCCAGTCAAGGCTTTTATTTAAATTACTTAATTTCCCCAATTTAATTTCCTGTTTATTCAACTCAAACTCTTTCTGAAAATATATGATTAATAAAATAGCACACCTTTCTGCAACTCGTTGGGAAACGACCTGGGATTCATACTCCCAGTATTTTAAATTTTAATTTTTGTGACAACCTTTCTAAATTGATAAGCGGATTTCTGGTTGGTTAAGAACTATACTTGCAACGCACAACTTATATCAATTCTTAATTAGCCAATTTCTGCCACGTCAATTTTTGGCGCCGTTGCCGGGGAATTGCAATAGAGTGCTAAAGTTATTGATTGGATTTTATTTATTTGCATTTTATTTTATCTTGCTACCATGAGCTGCTTGTTTCTTTCGTTAGATGACGCGTTCACTTCCTGATCCAAACTTGCTAGTATTCGATCCTGAGATTGAAAGAACTTTTTCACGAATAAGGCAAGCTCGGCGTCGGTTAGTCCTCTCTGAGGGCGGATCTGAAACGTCAGTTGAGAAAGAAACCAGCCCCTGTTCTACTGATTTGGTTGATTTACGTGCAGGTAACATGGCAGCAGCTAGGAGAGTTACTATCTAGGAGGTTGGAGCCCCTGGTTTTACAATGCAACCATTTCAAGCGCATCACCTAGCGGTGGCTACAGACTTTGAAATAAAGACCGCACTGCTCAATTTGATGCCCAAGTTTCATGGCTTGCCTGCTGAAGAGCCTATCAAGCACCTGAGAGATTTTCAAGCAGCCTGTTCTACCGTCAGGCGTGATGGTGCAGATGAAACTTCAATTTTGCTGAAAGCTTTCCCGTTTTCTCTTGAGGGAAAGGCAAGAGAGTGGTACTACACTCAACCAGCAGCAACTGTATCCAACTGGGATACACTGAGAAGAGAATGTTTGGAAAAATTCTTTCCAGCCGAAGTTATTGATAAACTGAGGAAAGACATTTCCATGATTGTTCAGGATGAATCTGAGACTCTCTATGAATATTGGGAGTGCTTCAATAATCTTCTGGAAGTATGCCCCCACCATATGATTGACAAGATAGTATTACTCGGTTACGTCACACAAGGCATGAGGCCCCAAGATAAGACCACATTGGAAAGTGCTAGCAATGGGTCTATGAAAAAGTACAAGACCATTGATGAGGCATGGCAATTGATCAGCGACTTAGCTGAATCTACTCAGAATCACAGGCAGAAACAAGGTCGTTCAAAAGCCATTGCAGAAGTATCCCCTAGCAGAGAGACTGCTGCTCTAACTCAGAGTATCTGTGAAATTACCAACTTGCTGAAGCAGATGCAATTGAATTAACAACAAGTTCAGCAAGCTCAACCTTCTCCACCACAGCAAAACCAACAGTTAGTCCCACAGAGAGTTTACGGAATCTGTGCTGATTATAGCCACTATACTGATGAGTGTCCGCAGCTCCAGCAGGAAGACAACACCGTAGCAGCCACTTATAACTTCTATGACCGCCCCAACCAAGGGTACAATCAAGGTGGCAATTACAACCATGGATGGCAGGACAATTCTAACCAGAATTGGAGGGACAACAACAACAGAGGAGGCAGAGATAATCAGGGAAATCAGAGGTGGAATAATAACAACAATAGGCAGCAGAACCAGAACCAGCCTTACAGAGCACCTCACCTAAGACAATCCCAAGGACCATAGAATACCCAACAGCAGACCTCTCAAATTACTTATCCTTCCTCATCTCCTAATGATGATTTACTACAATCTATCGATCGGAGACAACAGACCATGGAAAATAACATTAATGCCACTCTAAATGGTCTGAACGCTACTTTGCAAGCTCTTGTCTCACAGATTGGATCAATGAATAACTCCAATAACCAGCCTTTGAGCTCCAGTGGAATTCCCTCTCAACCATTACCCAATCCCAAGGGTGGCATTAATGCCATCACCCTAAGGTCCGAAACCACACTGCAGGAGAGGAATCAGGAGGAGCCAAGCCCACCAGAACATGCCTCAGCTGAAGAGGTAGTGGAAATAGAAGATGTTGAAGAGGAAGAGGACACACAGGACATAGCTGAAAAAGAAGAAGTTCAACCACAGGAGGAAGCACCACAGGGCACAGATACTGCAGAAGACACCATTCCTATTCCATTTCCATAACTTGCAAGGAAGCCCAGGAAGCAGCTGGAACCTGATCCCAAAATGGTAGAGATATTCAAAAAGGTTGAGGTAACTGTTCCTCTTTTTGATGTTATTCAACAGGTACCTAAATATGCAAAGTTTCTAAAAGATCTATGTATACATAAAGACAAAATTAATGAATTAGAAACTATTCTTTTAGGTAGTTCCATATCTACTTTAATGGGTGGTTTACCTGAGAAGTGTAGTGACCCAGGTCCTTGTATGGTTAATTGTACTATTGGTGGTGTGATAATTTCTGACTGCATGTGTGATTTAGGAGCATGTGTGAGTATAATGCCTTTGTCTATATATGATATTTTGAGGCTCCCTCCCTTAAAAAGGTCGGCAGCTCATTTTGTGTTAGCAGATAAAAGCATTATTACAGTGGTTGGAGTTGCTGAAGATGTATTAGTGGGCATTAAGGGACTCACATTACCCACTGATTTTTATATTCTGGAGATACCCCAAAATGACTCAGAGAAGCCATCATCAATCCTACTTGGAAGACCATTCCTGAAGATATCTAAGTTCAAATTGGATGCTTTTTCAGGAACATACTCTTTTGAAATAGATGGCCGATTAGTAAGTTTCAATCTGAATGGAGTTATGAAGCACCCTTCAGAAGATCATTCTATCTTCTAGTGTGACATTATAGATGAAACCGTGGCTGAAGTTCACTAGGAGGAGTTAGAAGAGCAGCACACAGGACAAGGTCCAAGTGTGGGGACATTCTCAGAGGACAATGACAGTGCTTTCCCATTGTTGCCAGCTCCAAACAACCCAGAGCCTGACCATGACCAGAAGTTAGAATTAAAACCCCTTCATCCACACCTCAAATATGCTTACCTTGAGGACAAGCAAAAGTGTCCAGTTATCATTGCAAGGAAACTCACTTCTCAACAAGAAGAGCAGTTACTAAGTGTGCTGAGGAGGCACAAGAAGGCAATTGGGTGGAGTTTGGCAGATATAGTAGGCATCAACCCTCAAGTATGTGAGCACAGAATATTTTTGGAAGAGGGAGCAAGGCCTGTTCGTCAACCCCAAAGAAGACTGAACCCCACTATCTTAGAGGTTGTCAAAAAGGAAGTGACCAAACTACTGGAGGCAGATATCATCTATCCCATCTCAGACAGTGAATGGGTAAGCCCAGTACAAGTAGTACCAAAGAAGTCTGGAGTCACTACAGTGAAGAATGAGCATGGAGAGCTCATAGCAACCAGAGTACAGAACGCTTGGAGGGTCTGCATTGACTACAGATGCCTCAACCAAACAACCCATAAGGATCACTATCCTCTTCTATTCATTGATCAAATGCTCGATCACCTGTTAGGTAAATCACATTATTGTTTTCTAGATGGTTACACAAGTTATTTCCAGATTCATATAGCTCCTGAGGATCAGGAAAAGACTACTTTTACATGTCCTTTTGGGATTTATGCTTACAAGAGACTGCCCTTTGGCTTGTGCAATGCACCAGCTACCTTCCAAAGGTGCATGATGAGTCTTTTCTCTGATCTTATTGAGGACTGTATGGAAGTTTTTATGGATTATTTTAGTGTTTATGGCGATTCCTTTAGCCTTTGCTTAGATGGATTATCTAGAGTATTAGATAGATGTGTCAGTACAAACCTTGTATTAAATTTTGAAAAATGTCACTTTATGGTTAAACAAGGGATTGTACTAGGACATGTTGTGTCTAATACTGGCATTTCTGTAGATCCAGCAAAGGTGGATGTTATTTCTAGTTTACCTTACCCCTCTTCTGTGAGGGAAGTCCGCTCGTTCCTTGGCCATGCAGGTTTTTACAGGAGATTCATTAAGGACTTCAGTAAGGTAGCACTTCCCTTATCCAGACTACTGCAGAAGGATATTGAGTTCGAGTTCAGTGAAGATTGCAAACAAGCGTTTGATAAGCTGAAGACCGCCCTAACTCAAGCTTTAATTGTGAGAGGACCGGATTGGAGCCAGCCATTCGAAATAATGTGCGACACTTCCAACCATGCAGTAGGAGCAGCATTGGCTCAGCGTGAAGGTAAGGACCCTTTTATTATTGCTTATGTGTCTAAAACTCTAGATGCAGCACAATCCAATTACACTACTACTGAGAAAGAGTTTCTTGCTATTGTTTTTGCTCTGGATAAATTTCGAGCCTATTTACTTGGTACGAAGGTAGTAGTGTACTCGGACCACGCAGCTCTAAAGTATCTATTAGCTAAAAAGGAGTCCAAACCAAGGCTTATACGTTGGATACTGCTATTACAAGAATTTGATTTAGAAATTAAGGATAGGAGTGGTAACCAGAATTTAGTGGCAGACCACTTGAGTCACCTTGAGCACATTTCAGATGACCCCACTCCTATAGCTGATAATTTCCCATTTGATAACCTGCAAGCAGTATCCGAGGTAGTCCCTTGGTATGCACCTGTAGCTAATTATCTAGTTAGCCGCACTTTTCCTCCAAACTTTTCTAAGCATCAAAGAGACAAGCTGAAAAGTGAGTCTAAATATTATATATGGGATGACCCATATTTATGGAGATGTGGTGCTGACCAGGTAATTAGACGGTGTGTCCCTCAATCAGAATTCCAGTCCATCTTAGAGGCCTGTCACTCATCTGAGAGTGGAGGACATTTTGGCCCTCAAAGAACAACTAGAAAAATCTTAGACTGTGGATTCTGGTGGCCTACACTTTTTAGAGACGCTGCTGAATTTTGTAGATCTTGTTTTCCATGCCAAAAATTTGGTAATATATCTAGGAGGGATGAGATGCCTCAATAAATTATGCTTTTCTGTGAAATTTTTGACGTTTGAGGCATTGACTTCATGGGTCCATTTCCAAATTTTAATGGTTATTTTTATATATTGTTAGCTATGGATTATGTTTTCAAATGGGTGGAAGCAATTCCTACCCACACTGATGATGCTAACACTGTTGTTTCCTTTGTGAGAAACCACATTATTTGTCGCTTTGGATCACCACAAGCAATCGTGAGCGATCAAGGCATCCATTTTTGTAACAGGAGACTAATAGGATTAATGAAGAAGCATGGAATAATTCATAAGGTTGCAACAGCATACCATCCTCAGACTAATGGGCAAGCCGAGGTGTCAAACAGAGAGATAAAGCGTATCTTGCAGAAGATAGTCAAACCTCATAGAAGAGATTGGAGCACCAGGCTACAAGATGCACTTTGGGCATACAAAACTGCATACAAGACACCCATTGGGATGAGTCCTTTCCACTTAGTCTATGGAAAGGCTTGTCATCTCCCTGTTGAAGTCAAGCACAAAGCCTTTTGGGCAGTAAAGGAGTGCAACATGGGAATTGAGGAAGCCGGAGCTGAAAGGAAATTGCAACTGCAAAAAATTGGAAAGCCTTCGCCTAGAAGCTTATGAGAATTCAAGACTATACAAGGAGAAGATGAAGGCTATACATGACCAGTACATTAAGAGAAAAGAGTTTCAACCTGGAGACTTAGTCCTCCTTTACAAATCTCAACTGAGGCTCATGCCAGGCAAGTTGAGATCAAGATGGGAAGGTCCATACAGAGTAGAGAAGGCCGAACCGTATGGAGTTTATCACCTAAGCCATCCTTCCAGCTCTGAACATATCAAAGTTAATGGACATCGTTTAAAGCTGTACCATGAAGAGAGGATGCAGAAAAACAAGGAGCTCGAGATCTTCCTCTTGGAAGATCCTCACATAGCCGAAGATTGAGCTAATGGAGCATCCAACTTACGGACGTTAAAGCAAAGTGCTAGGTGGGAGACAATCCACCATGGTATGATCGTTCTTTTCTTTATTTTTAGTTTTTTTCTATTTAATAACTCTTCTCTTTATTAGTACATTCCGTGAATCTGCATTTACATACTTTTATTTTTAAAAAAATGTTACGCGACGTGACCGCATCATTGACGCATCCGCGTCGCAAGGAGATGGGAGAAAATAAAAACAAACAGAGATTCACGTAGGAGCATGGCTGGAGGCGTGCCAATGGCACAAATTGCCCCACGCGACCGCGTCGCTGACGCGTCTGCGTCACATGGGAACATTGGCCTCCCACGTGACCGCGTGACCCACGCGGCCGCGTGCCGTAGAATTCGACGTCAAAAGGGTGCACGACTGAAAGTTGTGCTAGAGTGGTGCTGGATTGGTGCTGAACGCACAATCCTTCCCACGCGGCCGCGTGACCGACGCGACCGCGTCATATCCTTCAAATGGCCACTCACGCGATCACATGCCCCACGCGATCGCGTCACCTAATATTTGGCAATTAATGATTTAGAACAGAGAGTTTTGCGAGTACGAGGCTGCCCTCGCGCCAGTGGCATAAAACGGGTCACGCGACCGCGTCAATCAGTATCAGCGCAAGTCGCGCGACCGCGTGCCCCACGCGACCGCGTCGATTGCGCCGCACAGCTTCCTTGGTTTGCCACTTATCTTATCTTTTTCTCCTCAAATCCTATTTTCTCTTTTCCCTCCTTATTTCTTCCTCCTCCCTTCTTCTTTCCTCCTTCTTCCTTCTTCCTTCTTTCTCACTTTTTACACCCTCACTCTCTCTCGCTCTCTCCCCCATTAACAAGGTTTTCTTTTTCTTCTTCTCTCCTTACTTTTCTATTTTTCTTCTTGTTTTTATATGTTATCTTCTTTTCTTTTCTTTCTCCTTTCATTATTCATATTTTCTTCCTTTTTACTTGGTGTTAGAAATTTATTTGAGTTATTATCTCTCATTATATGCTTATGGATTGTTCTAAATTTGTTTGGCAATTATGTATTACTTTTTAAAGGGTTGCTTGCATGTTCAATTTAATACTTTCCATACATTATTTCACCATGCATGCTATGTGTTTGTGAAAAAGCCCATATGGCATTTTGTATTTTTCTACGTTATTCTACTCTACTATTAAATGCCCGTTTTTCACAAAACCCCTTTTATATTTTATTTGTTATAAATAAATGTCAATACAAACGTGATGGTTTGTTACGAGTGATGCTTGATCTATGCTACTCATGCCTTTGCCAGCATGCCAATAAACACCTTGCATTCACTTGTCATCATATGCACTAACTATTTTCCATTGATGACTTTTCACATGTAGTCATGACCATGTGATAACATCATTTACCTTTTACTGTGCATTCATAACCACCCTTTTCCATTCTCTTCCTTGCTCTATCTCTTTGAATTTAATTTACTTTCTCTTCCCTTTTTCAGAATGGCCACCAAGAAAGGAAAAGAGAAAGCTACTCCCAAATCAACAGCAAGAAGAGGAACAAAAAGAGCATTAGTGGAAGAACCCTCTTCAACTGCAGTTAAACCCTCAACAAAGAGACTTAAGAGGATTATAAAGGTTGATGATAAAGAAAAAGCCTTCCCAGCAAAGGATACTACACGATTTTCCAATCGCTACTGTGAGCAGATGTTCCCCATCCTGGCAGAAAGGAGCTACAAAAACAAATACCTTCTTCTCCTCCCAAACTATATTGCTACCTTTGTTGAGCCGCAAATTGCACAAAGACAATGGGGTTTCCTACAGAGACAGCCGAGGCAGGTCAATCTTTCTTGGGTAGTCGAGTTCTACTCCAACTTCCACCTGCCAACCCTGTAGTCTGTCTTTGTCCGTCAGAAGCAAGTCCCCATTACAGAAGAGGCCATTCAAAAAGCTCTAGGTCTTCCCCCTATTCCAGAAGGTTTGGACGCCTTTCAAGAAGCCGCACTCAAGCGCCAGATGTACCAATTTGACTGGGACGCCGTTCTCAGAGTTATCGCACTACCTGGCAGCCGATGGATCTACGGATACCATCGTACCCGCCCTAAGGGAATTTGGGCTTCAGCACTTACCTTGGAGGCTCGCGTATGGGAACAGATCATGTCCCATTACGTCTTTCTGAGCACTCACGAGTCCTCCTTCACTGCGGACATGGCCGTTCTACTATGGTACATCCTTACAGACTAGCCTCTGAACCTACCAAGACACATCCGGAATGCCATGAGACACGTACAAATCGCGGACAACTTACCTTTCCCCGCCTTGGTCTCAGATCTTGTCTCAGCAGCCGGAGTCTCCTTCAGAGCTGGGGACACCAAAGCCATACTTCCACGGGATGATCAATATGTCCCTAATGGGAAATATATCAAACCCTCAGCAGCCACTACAAACCAGCCCACTGAACCGGCTCAGGACATTCCTCCTTCCGTACCACAAGCACCTACCACAGACCAACTGCTCCATCAGATACTCGAAAGGTTGGATCGGCAGGAACACAAAGCTAAGATGAGAGAGCGTCGTAACAAGCGCCAATTCACATACCTCAAGGAGCTGATTATGGGAAAATTCAAGGACTCAGACACCCCGGACTCCACTTCCTTTACCAGTACAGGGAGCCATGATGGTCCTGACTGTGGAGATACTGCTACCAGCCCACCCCTGTTCCTGACAGATGGCACCGAGGACGGTGCAAAGCCTTAAGTGTGGGGAGGTCGGTCAGTACCTGACTTCCGGAGGTAATTTCTCTTACCTAAACACCAATAAATTAGGATATTTAGTTAGATTTTTCTTTTGTAGAATAGGATAAATTGCATAGTAATAGATTAGTTGCATGCATGTTCTACTTGATTGAAAAGACAATAAGTTTCTTCTAAGACTCTATTTTTGGAACAAAATTTCACTAATTTTAATAAAAAAAGTTTTTTTATGTTAAATTTGCTTGAAGTTGTACTTGGAACATGATTTTTGAGCTAAAGAACACACAACCTGTGAGATTTGAGCCTTTATACATGGTTACATTATTTAACCATAATTATTTTATTCTTGTGTGTTTACTTCCCTATGATTGTAATCTATATTTTGTTTCATCCTATATGTCCAATATTTATTATATTTATATGTTGCATATGATTGAGGCCATTAATTGTTTAGCTCACTTATCCAAATTAAGCCTACCCTTTCAATTACCTTTGTTAGCCACTTTGAGCCTTTAAATCCCATTTTTTCTATATTTTACCACATTACTAGCCTTAAGCGAAAAAACAATTATATATCTCAAACTGAATCTTTGGTTAGCTTAAGATAGAATTGTGTGTGCTAATTAAGTATGGAAAATTGTGGGAACAAAAGATAATAAGGGAATGTGTCATGATAATATAATGGAAATTTGGATACCTACTCATGTGAAACTATAAGAATTAAAAATCTATGTGCATTGATAAGCTATATTTATTTTTATGCTTATAAAAAAAATATAAAAAATATTTAATAAATAAATAAGGGGACAAAATTACCCCAACGTTAAGTTAAGAATTCAAAGGTCAATGCATGTATGATAAAATTAAAATAAAAGTTGATACATGAGTATGGAATGTGAAAGAGAAATTCTGGGTAGCTAGGTATGAATTCTAAAGTTATATAGAATATATACATAGGTTATGTTAAAGCTTGGGTTAATTAAAGATTCAGTTTATAAGCTTACTTAGCCATATATGTATCCTTACCATTACCTTGGCCCCATTACGACCCTGAAAAGACCTCATGATGTCTGCATTGGTATATTAAATGTTGTTGATTGATTAGGAGAAGAACAAAAATTAGAAAGCATGATTAGACAAGGATAGAGTGATTGCCCTATACACTAGAGAGATTAAAGCATATATACATCATCAGTGAGGGTTCAATGCTTAAAATTCTATGTTCCCTGCTTTCATGAGCTGCCTTCTTGCATTTTTATCTGTTTTTACTGCATGAGAATTGAATTAGTGGAATTTGATTTGTAATTGTTTTGAAGAGCTTATTTACTATTGATCAAGTGGACAAAAATCATACAGTTGCATTCATATATATAGGTTGCATTGCATTGCATGAGTTTTACATGTTCCTACTCATTTATTTTATCTCCTTCAACTAAGCATGAGGACATGCTAATGTTTAAGTGTGGGGAGGTTGATAAACCACTATTTTATGGTTTATAATGTGTTTAATTGTGTGGTTTTATCATGATCTTTACCCACTTATTCATATGATTAGCATGCATTTATATTTCCTTCCTAAAATTATTACATGATTGAAAACTTGCTTCCTAGAGACTTTTAATTATGTATTTTAATTCTCCTTTATTCCATTCGATGCCGTGATCTGTGTGTTAAGTGTTTCAGGCTTTATAGGGCATGAATGAGTTGGAGATTGGAAAGGAAGCTTGAAAAAATGGAAGGAACACAAGAAATTAAGGAGATGACCAGCGAGAAGTGACGCAGCCGCATGGCTCACGCGACCGCGCGAAAGAGAGGAAATCGCAGTGACGCGGTCGCATGGCTCACGCGACTGCGCGGATTAGAATAGCACAAGTGACGCGGAGGCGTGGACGACGCGCCCGCGTTGCAAAGCAAAACGCCGCATGACGCATCCGCATGAATGACGCGATGACATGACATGCGCGATCTGCATAATCTGCAGAATTCGCTGGGGGCAATTTTGGGCCCTGTTTTGACCCAGTTTTCGGCCCAGAAAAGCATACTAGAGCCAGAAAACATGCAGAAACCAACAACAACATTCATTCTACACAGTTTTTAGTTTTTAGATCTCGTTTTACTCCTCCTCTAGGTTTTCTCTCTACACATTCATAGTTCTTAGGATTTTTATTTCGATTGCTCTTTGCATTGGGATATTGAGAAGAGTTATTACCTCATCAAGACTTCGTCATTCTAGTTCGTTTTCTTTACTTGGCTTTACTCTTCCATGTCCTTTAATTTACTCAATTTTACTATTGGATTATTTTAGAATTTATTAATACAAGAGTTACTTTTATTTTTAATTGATTTCTTTGAGTTTTATTTATCATGTCTTTCTTTAATTCTCTTTTCTATGTTATGAGTTCTACATTCACAATGAGCGAGTAGTTCCCTGACTTGATGGGGAGTTGATTGAAAAGGAACCCTTGAGTTGAAATGTTTAAAGGAGAAATTGTAATTGGGTTTATTGTTGGATGGCTCTCTAGTCACTAACGCCAATCCTTCCATTATTTAGTAAGGGATAACTAAACAGAACGACCTTCAATTATCAATTAATCTTGAGAGTACTGCAACAAGAATAGGAGTTCCAACTAATCTACTCCTAGTCAAGGCTTTTATTTAAATTACTTAATTTCCCCAATTTAATTTCCTGTTTATTCAACTCAAACTCTTTCTGAAAATATCTAATTAATAAAATAGCACACCTTTCTGCAACTCGTTGGGAAATGACCTGGGATTCATACTCCCAGTATTTTAAATTTTAATTTTTGTGACAACCTTTCTAAATTGATAAGCGGATTTCTGGTTGGTTAAGAACTATACTTGCAACGCACAACTTATATCAATTCTTAATTAGCCAATTTCCGCCACTTCAACCCCATACCATAAACCCTAAACCATAAATCCTACACCCAAAACAACAAACCCTAAAGCCTAGACCCTAAACCATAAACCCTCAACACAAACCATAAACCCTAAACCATATACCATAAACCCTAAAGCACAAACACTAAGGCATAAACCCTAAACCATAAACCCTAAACCCTAAGCCCTAAACTTTAACCTCAACGCCAAACCATAAACCCTAAACTCTAAACCACAAACTCGTCTAAACCTTAAACCATAAACCCTCAATCCCAAACCATAAACCCAAAACCCTAAACCCTACACCCTAAGCCCTAAACCACAAATCCTAAAGCCTAAACCCTAAAGCATAAACCCTCAAACCCAAACCATAAACCCTAAACCCTACACTATAAACCCTAAACCACAATCCCTAAAGCCTAAGGCATAAACCCTAAACCCTAAACACTAAACCCTAAACCATAAACAACAAATCCTAAAGCCCAACACTCAACCCTAAATGCCAAAACATAAACGCTAAACCCTAAACGCCACACCCCAAACCATAAACCACAAACCTTAAAGCCTAAAGCCTAAACCATAAACCTTAAACCCTAAACCATAAACCTTAAACCATAAACCCTAAACCATACACCCTAAACCCTAAAATCAAAACTATAAACCCTAAACCAAAAATTATAAACCCTAAACCCTAAACACTAAACCCTAAACCGTAAACCATAAACCACAAAACCTAAAGCCCAACACTAAACCATAAACCCTAAACCCTGAAACATAAACCCTAAACCCCAAACCATAAAGCATAAACCCTAAACCTTAATGTCAAAACCCTAAACCACAAACACTTAAAGCTAAACCCTAAACTATAAACCATAAACCCTCAATCCTAAACCCGAAACAATAAATCCTAAACCCTAAACCCTACAACATAAACACTAAACCACAATCCCTAAAGCCTAAACCCTAAACCATAAACCCTCAACCCCAAATCATAAACCCTAAATCCTACACCCTAAACCCTAAACCACAAACCCTAACGCTTAAACCCTAAACCTTAAACCATAAACCGTCAACCCCAAACCTTAAACCACAAACCGTACACCCTATAACCTAAACCACAAACCCTAAAGCCTAAACCCTAAACCATAAACCCTCAACCCAAACCATAAAACCTAAACCCTAAACCCCAAACCATACCCTAAACTATAAAACCTAAACCCTAAACCCTAAACCCTAAACCCTAAACCCTAAACCACAAACACTAAAGCCTAAACCCTAAACCACAAATTCGTCTAAACTTTAAACCCTCAACCCTAAACCATACACCCTAAGCCCTAAATCACAAACCCAAAAGCCTAAACCCTAAACCATAAATGCTTAAACCCAAACCATAAACCCTAAACCATACACCATAGATCCTAAACCACAAACCCTTGAGCCTAAGGCCTAAACCCTAAACCCTAAACACTAAACCATAAACCACAAACCATAAAGCCTAAACACTAAACACTAAACCGTAAATCCTAAACCTTAAACCCTAAACCCTAAAGCATATACCTTAAAGTCTAAACCCTAAACCCTAAACCACAAACCCTAAAGCCTAAAGCCTAAAGCCTAAAGCCTAAACCACAAACACTAAAGCCTAAACCACAAACACTAAAGCCTAAATTCTACACTATAAACTATAAACCCTAAACCATAAACCCTCAAACCCAAACCATAAGCCAGAAACCCTAATCTCTACACCGTAAACCCTAAACCACACACCCTAACGCCTAAATCCTAAACCATAAACCCTAAACCTTACAACATAAACCCTAAACCACAAACTCTAAAGCCTAAACCCAAAACCATAAACCCTCATCCCTAAACCATAAACCCTAAACCCTACACCCTACACCCTAAACCATAAACCACGAACCATAAAGCTTAAACCCTAACCTATAAACCATAAATCCTAAACCATAAACCCTCAACCACAAACCATACACCCTAAACCATAAACCCTACACCCTAAACCCTAAACCACAAAACCTAAACTGTAAAGCCTAAACTATAAACCCTCAACCCGAAACCATAAACCCTACACCCAAAACCATAAAACACAAACCCTAAAGCCTAAACCCTAAACTATAAACACTAAACCCTAAACCATAAACCCTCAACCCCAAACCATAAACCCTAAACCCTCAACCCTAAACTATAAATCCTAAGGCCTAAACCACAAACCCTAAACTCTAAACCCTAAATCCTAAACCTTAAACCCTAAACCACAAACTCTAAAAGCTAAAGGCTAAACCCTAAATCAAAACCCATAAACCCTAAGCCACAAACCCTAAAGCCCAAACACTAAACCATAAACCATAAATCCTAAAACCTAAACCCTAAATCCTAAACCCCAAACCCTAAAGAGTAAACCCTAAACTCTAAAGTCTAAACCCTAAACCACAAACACTAAAGCCTAAACACTAAACTTTAAACCCTAAACCCTAAACCCTAAACCTTAAACCCTCAACCCCAAACCATAAACCATAAACCCTAAACCCTAAACCCTATACCCTAAACCCTAAATCACAAACCCTAAAGCCTAAACCCTTAACAATAAACCATCGACCCCATATCATAAACCCTAAACCCTACACCCTACACCCTAAAGCATAAACATTAAACTATAAACCCTAAACCCTAAACCATAAACCCTCAAACCCAAACCATAAACCATAAACCATAAACCATAAACCCTAAGCCCTAAACCACAAACCCTAATGCCTAAACCCTAAACCACAAACACCCCTAAACTATAAACCCTAAACCTTAAACCATAAACCCTCAACCCCAAACCATAAGCGCTAAACCCTAAACCCTATACCGAAAAACCTAAACCACAATCCCTAAAGTGTAAACCCTAAACTATAAACCCTCAACCCCAAACCATAAACCATAAAACCAAAAACATAAACCCTAAAACCTTAACCATAAACCCTAAATAATAAATCCTAAACACTAAACCCTAATGTCCTCAAACCTAAACTTTAAACCTTAAACCACGAACCCAAAAGCACAAACACTAAACCCTAAGACCTAAACCCTAAACCTAAACCCTAAACCCAAAATCCTAAACTCTAAACCACAAATTCGTCTAAACTTTAAACCATAAACCATCAACCCTAAACCCTAAACCCTACATCCTAAGCCCTAAACCACAAACCATAAACCATAAACCCTAAACCATAAACCCTAAACCACAAACCCTAAAGGCTAAGTCCTAAACCCTAAACCCTAAACACTAAACCCTAAACCACAAACCCTAAAGCCCAAACACTAAACACTAAACCCTAAATCCTAAACCTTAAACCCTAAACCCTAAAGTCTAAACCCTAAACCCTAAACCACTAATCCTAAAGCCTAAACCCTAAAGCCTAAACCCTAAACAACAAACACTAAAGCCTAAATTCTACACTATAAACCCTAAAGCATAAATCAAAACCCCTCAAACCCAAACCATAAGCCCTAAACCCTAATCCCTACACCGTAAACCCTAAACCACATACCCTAATGCCTAAATCCTAAACCATAAACCGTAAACCTTACACCTTAAGCCCTAAACCACAAACTCTAAAGCCTAAACCCAAAACCATAAACCCTCATCCCTAAACCATAAACCCTAAACCCTACACCCTACACCCTAAACCATAAACCACGAACCATAAAGCTTAACCCTAACCTATAAACCCTAAACCCTAAACCATAAACCCTAAACCCTAAACCCTAAACCACAAAACATAAAGCCTAAACCCCAAACCATAAACCCTCAACCCCAAACCCTAAACTCTAAAGCCTAAACCGTAAACCACAAACACTAAAGCCTAAACACTAAACTAGAAACCCTAAACCCTAAACCCTAAACCATAAACCATCAACACCAAACCATAAACCTTAAACCCTAAACACTACACCCTAAACCTTAAACCACAAACCATAAAGCATAAACCCTAAACCATAAACACTGAACCCCAAATCATAATCTCTAAATGCTAAACCCTAAACACAAAACCCTAAACCCTAAAACTAAACCCGAAACATAAACCCTAAATCCTAAATCATACACCCTAAACCACAAACCCTAAAGCATAGACCCTAAACCATAAACCCTCAACCCCAAACCATAAACCCTAAACCCTAAACCACAAACACTAAAATCTAAACCCAAAATCATAAACCCTCAATACCAATACATAAACCCTAAACCCTGAATCATAAAACCTAAACCCTAAACCTTAAAGCCTAAACCCTAAATCACAAACACGTCTGAACCTTAAACCATAAATCCTCAACCCAAAACCAAAAACCCTAAACCCTAAACCCTACACGCTAAACCCTAAACCACAAACCTTTGAGCCTAAACCCTAAACCATAAACCCTCAAACCCAAACCATAAACCCAAAACCTATACCGTAAACCCTAAACCATAAACCCTAAAGCCTAAGGCCTAAACCCTAAACCCTAAACACTAAACCATAAACCACAAACCCTAAAGCCCAAACACTAATCATTAAACCCTAAATCAAAAATCCTAAACCCTAAACCCTAAAGCATAAATCCTAAATTATAAACCCTAAATCCTAAAGCCCAATACCTAAAGCCTAAACACTAAAGCCTAAACCCTAAAGCCAAAATTCTACACTATAAACCATAAAAACTAAACCATAAATCCTCAAACCCAAACTATAAGCCCTAAACCCTAATTCCTACACCGAAAACCCTAAACCACACACCCTAATGCCTAAATCATAAACCATAAACCCTAAACCTTACACCATAAACCCTAAATCACAAAACCCAAAGCCTAAACCCAAAACCATAAACCCTCAACCCTAAACTATAAACCCTAAACCCTACACCCTACACCCTAAACCATAAACCATGAACCATAAAGCCTAAACCCTAACCTATAAACCCTAAACCCAAAACCATAAACCTATAACCCCAAACCATAAACCCTAAACTCTAAATCTTACACCTTAAACCCTAAACCACAAACCATAAAGCCTAAAGCCTAAACCATTAACCCTCAACCTAAAATCATAAACCCAAAACCCTAAACCCTAAACCCTACACCCAAAACCATAAATCCTAAACCCTAAACCCTAAACAGTAAACCCTAAACCATAAACCATCAACCCCAAACTATAAACCCTAAACCCTAAACCCAAAACTATAAATCCTAAGGCCTAAACCACAAACCCTAAACTCTAAACCCTAAATCCTAAACCCTAAACCTTAAACCGTAAACTCTAAAGACTAAATCCTAAATCACAACCCATCAACCCTACCCAAACACTAAACCCTAAACCATAAATCCTAAAACCTAAACCTAGACCCTAAACCCCAAACCATAAAGCCTAAACCCTAAACTCTAAAGCCTAAACCTTAAACCACAAACATTAAAGCCTAAATACTAAGCTATAAACACTAAACCCTAAACCATATACCATAAACCCTAAACCCTAAACCATATACCATAAACCCTAAACCATATACCATAAACCCTAAACCCTAAACCACAAACCCTAAAGCCTAAACCCTAAACCATAAACCATCAACACCAAATCATAAACCCTAAACCCTAAACCCTACACCCTAAAGCATAAATCTTAAACTATAAACCCCAAACCCTAAACCATAAACCCTCATCCTCAAACCATAAACCCCAAACCCTAAACCCTACATCCTAAACCACAAAACCAAAAGCCGAGACCCTAAACCATAAACCCTCAACCCCAAACCATAAACCCTAAACCCTAAACCATACACCCTAAAATCTAAACCACAAACGCAAAAGCCTAAACCCCAATCCATAAACCCTCAACCCCAAACCATAAACACGAAACCCTAAACCCTAAACCACAAACCCTAATGACTAAACCCTAAACCACAAACACGCCTAAACCCTAAACTATAAACCTTAAACCTTAAACCATAGACCCTCAACCCCAAACTATAAACCCTAAACCCTAAACCCTAAACCCTAAACCACAAACCGTAAAGTTTAAACCCTAAACTGTAAACCCTCAACCCCAAACCATAAAGCCTAAACCTAAACCCTAAACCATAAACCCTAAACCCTTTACTGTAAACCCTAAACAATAAATCCTAAACCCCAAACCTTAAACCACAAACCAAAAAGCCCTAACATTAAACACTAAACCCTAAACCCTAAACCATAAATCCTAAACCTAAACCCTATACCCTAAAGCCTAAACCATAAACCCTAAAGCCTAAAGCCTAAACCACAAACACTAAAGCCTAAATCCTAAACTATAAAAATTAAACGCTAATCCATAAACCCTCAACCCCATACCATAAACCCTAAACCATAAACCATACACCCTAAATCTTAAACCACAAACACTAAAGCCTATACCCTAAACCATAAACCATAAACCCTAAACCCTAAACCCTACACCCTAAAACCTTAACCACAAACCCTAAAGCATAAGCCTTAAACTATAAACCTTAAACCCTAACCATAAACCATCAACCCCAAATTATAAATCCTAAACCCTAAACCATACTAAACCCCAAACCCTAAAGTCTAAAACCTAAAACTTAAACCCTAAACCATAAGCCCTAAACCCTAAACCATAAACCTTCAATCCCAATCCATAAAGCCTGAACCCTAAACACAAAAACCTAAACCATAAACCGTCAACCCCAAATCTTAAACCCTAAACCCTGAACCATCAACCGCAAACCATAAACACTAAACCCTAAACCCAAAACCATAAATCCTAAGGCCTAAACCATAAACCCTAAATCACAACCAATAAACCCTAAACCTTAAACCTTAAACCACAAACTCTAAAGCCTAAACCCTAAATCACAACCAATAAACCCTAAGCCACAAACCCTAAAGCCCAAACACTAAACCCTAAATGATAAATCCTGAAACCTAAACCCTAAACCCTAAACTCCAAACACTAAAGCATAAACCCTAAACTCTAAAGCCTAAACCCTAAACCACCAAAATTAAAGCTTAAACACTAAACTATAAACCCTAAATCCTAAACCATAAACAATCAACCTCAAACAATAAACCCTAAACCCTACACCATAAACCCTAAACCACAAATCCTAAAGCCTAAACCCTAAACCATAAACCATAAACCCCAAATCATAAACTCTAAATCCTAAAAGATACATCCTAAAGCATAAACCTTAAACTATAAACCCTAAACCCTAAAGCATAAACAATAAACCCTCAACCCCAAACCATAAACCCTAAACCTAAAGCCTACATTCTAAACCACAAAACCTAAAGCCTACACCATAAACACTAAACCCTAAACCCTACACCCTAAAACCTAAAACACAAACCCTAAAGCCTAAACCCCAAACCATAAACCCTCAACCCCAAACCATAAACCCAAAACCCTAACCCCTAAACCACAAACACTAAATTCTAAACCCTAAACTATAAATACTAAACCCTAAATCCTAAGCCCTTAACTGTAAACCCTAAACAATAAATCCAAAACGCTAAACCCTAAACCTAGACTCTAAACCCCAAACCATAAAGCCTAAACCCTAAACTCTAAAGTCTAAACCTTAAACCACAAACACTAAATCCTAAACACTAAGCTATAAACCCTAAACCCTAAACTATAAACCATCAACCATAAACCATAAACCCTAAAACCTAAACTATACACCCTAAAGCCTAAACCAGAAACCCTAAAGCCTAAACCATAAACCATAAACCATCAACCCCAAACCATAAACCTTAAACCCTAAACCCTACATCATAAACCACAAAACCTAAAGCCGAGACCCTAAACCATATACTCTGAACCCTAAACCATAAACCCTGAACCCAAATCATAATCCCCGGACCCTAAACCAAACACCCCAAACCCTAAACACTAAACACTAAACCTTAAACCCTAAACCTAAACCCTAAACCCCAAACCATACCCTAAACCATAAAACCTGAACCCTAAACCCTAAACCACAAACACTAAACCCTAAACCCTAAACCCCCAACGCCAAACCATAAACCCTAAACCTTAAACCCTAAAACCTAAAGCCTAAACCCTAAAGCCTAAACACTAAACCACAAACTCGTCTAAACTTTAAACCATAAAACCTCAACCATAAACCATACACCCAAAGCCCTAAACCACAAACCCTAAAGCCTAAACCCTAAACCATAAACGCTTAAACCCAAACCATAAACCCTAAACCATACACCATAAACCCTAAACCACAAACCCTTAAGCCTAAGGCCTAAACCATAAACCATAAACCCTAAACACTAAACACTAAACCACAAACCCTAAAGCCTAAACACTAAACACTAAACCCTAAATCCTAAACCTTAAACCCTAAACCCTAAATCATAAACCCTAAAGTCTAAACCCTAAACTCTAAACCACAAACCCTAAAGCCTAAAGCCTAAAGCCTAAACCCTAAACCACAAACACTAAAGCCTAAATTCTACACTATAAACTATAAACCCTAAACCCTAAACCCTCAAACCCAAACCATAAGCCTAACACCCTAATCTCTACACCGTAAACCCTAAACCACACACCCTAACGCCTAAATCCTAAACCATAAACCCTAAACCTTACACCATAAACCCTAAACCACAAACTCTAAAGCCTAAACCCAAAACCATAAACCCTCATCCCTAAACCATAAACCCTAAACCCTACACACTACACCCTACACCATAAACCACAAACCATAAACCCTCAACCCCAAACCATACACCCTAAACCATAAACCCTAAACCACAAACCCTAAACTATAAACCCAAAACCATAAACCCTAAACCCGAAACCATAAACCCTAAACCCTACACATAAATCCATAAAACACAAACCCTAAAGCCTAAACCCTAAACTATAAACATTAAACCCTAAACCATAAACCATAAACCCTCAACCCTAAACTATAAATCCTAAGGCCTAAACCACAAACCTTAACCTCTAAACCCTAAATCCTAAACCCTAAACCATAAAGCACAAACTCTAAAGGCTAAAGGCTAAACCCTAAATTAAAACCCATAAACCGTAAGCCACAAACCCTAAAGCCCAAACACAAAACCGTAAACCATAAATCCTAAAACCTAAACCCTAAACCCTAAACCCCATACCTTAAAGACTAAACCCTAAACTCTAAAGCCTAAACCCTAAACTACAAACACTAAAGCCTAAACACTAAACCACAAACCCTAAACCATAAACCATCAACCCCAAACCATAAGCCCAAAACCCTAAACCCTAAACCACAAACACTAATGCCTAAACCCTAAACCACAAACACCCCTAAACTATAAACCCTAAACCTTAAACCATAAAACCTCAACCCTAAACCATAAATGCTAAACCCTAAACCCTATACCGTAAAACCTAAACCACAATCCCTAAAGAGTAAACCCTAAACTATAAACCCTCAACCCCGAACCATAAACCATAAAACCAAAACCATAAACCCTAAACCCTTAATTGTAAACCCTAAACAATAAATCCTAAACCCTAAACACTAAGTCCTCAACCATAAACCCTAAACATTAAACCACGAACCCAAAATCCCTAACACTAAACCCTAAGCCCTAAACCCTAAACCTAAACCCTAAACCCAAAATCCTAAACTCTAAACCACAAATTTGTCTAAACTTTAAACCATAAACCTTCAACCCCAAACCATAAAACCTAAACCTTAAACCCTACATCCTAAGCCATAAACCACAAACCATAAACCCTAAACCCTACACCATAAATCCTAAACCACAAACCCTAAAGCCTAAGTTATAAACCCTAAACCTTAAACACTAAACCTTAAACCACAAACCCAAAAGCCCAAATACTAAACACTAAACCCTAAATCCTAAACCTTAAACCCTAAATCCTAAACCCTAAACCCTAAACCACAAATCCTAAAGCCAAAACCCTAAACCCTAAACCCTAAACCCTAAACCACAAACACTAAAGCCAAAATTCTACACTATAAACTATAAACCCTAAACCATAAACCCTCAAACCCAAACTATAAGCCCTAAACCCTAATCCCTATACCGTAAACCCTAAACCACACACCCTAATGGCTAAATCCTAAACCATAAACTGTACACCTTACACCCTAAGCCCTAAACCACAAACTCTAAAGCCTAAACCCAAAATCATAAACCCTCATCCCTAAACCATAAACCCTAAACCCTACACCCTACACCCTAAACTATAAACCACGAACCATAAAGCTTAAACCCTAACCTATAAACACTAAACCCTAAACCATAAACCCTCAACCCCAAACCATACACCCTAAACCATAAACCCTACACCCTAAACCCTAATCCATAAACCCTCAACCCGAAACCATAAACCCTAAACCATAAACCGTACACCCTAAACCCTAAATCATAAATACTGAACAATAAACCCTCAACCCCAAATCATAAACCCTAAACCCTAAACCCTAAAGCATAAATCCTAAATTATAAACCCTAAATCCTAAAGCCCAAACCCTAAAGCCTAAACACTAAAGCCTAATCCCTAAAGCCAAAATTCTACACTATAAACAATAAAAACTAAACCATAAATCCTAAAACCCAAAGTATAAGCCCTAAACCATAATTCCTACACCGAAAACCCTAAACCACACACCCTAATGCCTAAATCCTAAACCATAAACCCTAAACCTTACACCATAAACCCTAAAACACAGACCATAAACCTTAAACCCTACGCCCTACACCCTAAACCATAAACCACGAACCATAAAGCCTAAACCCTAACCTATATACCCTAAACCCAAAACCATAAACCTATATCCCCAAACCTTAAACCCTAAACCCTAAATCCTACACCTTAAACCCTAAACCACAAACCATAACGCCTAAAGCCTAAACCATTAACCCTCAACCTAAACCAAAAACCCTAAACCCTAAACCCTACACCCAAAACCATAAATCCTAAACCCTAAACCCTAAACAGTAAACCCTAAACCATAAACGCTCAACCCCAAACGATAAACCCTAAACCCTAAACCTAAAACCATAAATCCTATGGCCTAAACCACAAACCCTAAACTCTAAACCCTAAATCCTAAACCCTAAACCTTAAACCATAAACTCTAAAGCCTAAACCCTAACCTATAAACCCTAAACCCAAAACCATAAACCTATAACCCCAAACCTTAAACCCTAAACCCTAAATCCTACACCTTAAACCCTAAACCACAAACCATAAAGCCTAAAGCCTAAACCATTAACCCTCAACCTAAAACCATAAACCATAAACCCTAAACCCTACACCCAAAAACATAAATCCTAAAGCCTAAACCCTAAACAGTAAACCCTAAACTATAAACCCTCAACCCCAAACTATAAACCCTAAACCCTAAACCCAAAATCATAAATCCTAAGGCCTAAACCATAAACCCTAAACTCTAAACCCTAAATCCTAAACCCTAAACCTTAAACCATAAACTCTAAAGCCTAAACCTAAATCACAACACATCAACCCTAAGCTACAAACCCTAAATCCCAAACATTAAACCCTAAACCATAAATCCTAAAACCTAAACTTAGACCCTAAACCCCAAACCATAAAGCCTAAACCCTAAACTCTAAAGCCTAAACCTTAAGCCACAAACATTATTAAAGCGTAAACACTAAGATATAAACACTAAACCCTAAACCACGAACCCTAAAGCCTAAACCCTAAACCATAAACCATCAACCCCAAATCACAAACCCTAAACCCTAAACCCTACACCCTAAACCCTAAACCCTAAACCCTAAACCCTAAACCATATACCCTCAACCTCAAACCATAAACCCCAAACCCTAAATCTTATATCCTAAACCACAAAACCTAAAGCCGAGACCCTAAACCATAAACCCTCAACCCTAAACCATAAACCCTAAACCCTAAACATTACACCCTAAAACTTAAACCACAAACGCAAAAGCCTAAACCCCAAACCATAAACCCTCAACCCCAAACCATAAATCCGAAACCCTAAACCCTAAACCACAAACCCTAATGCCTAAACCATAAACCACAAACACGCCTAAACCCTAAACTATAAACCTTAAACCTTAAACCATAAACCCTAAACCCTAAACCATAAACACTAAACCCTAAACCCTACACTGTAAACCCTAAACTACAAACCCTAAAGTCTAAACCTTAAACTATAAACCCTCAATCCCAAACCATAAACCCTAAACCCTAAACCCTAAACCATAAACCCTAAACTCTTAATTATAAACCCTAAACATTAAATCCTAAACCCCAAACCTTAAACCACAAACCAAAAAGCCCTAACACTAAATCCTAAACCCTAAATCCTAAACCCTAAACCCTAAACCCTAAACCTAAACCCCAAACCCTAAATCCTAAACCATAAACCCTAATGCCTAAATCCTAAACCACAAACACTAAAGCCTAAACCCTAAACTATAAACACTAAACGCTAAACCATAAACCCCATACTATAAACCCTAAACCATAAACCATACACCCTAAATCTTAAACCACAAACACTAAAGCCTATACCCTAAACCATAAACCCTAAACCCTAAACCCTACACCCTAAAACCTTCACCACAAATGTAAGAACCGCAACTAATCAATTGGTTAATTAAGTGATTAATTGCCCAAATTAGATTCCAAAAAGTTAGAGAGAGAATTTGGGGATTTAAAGGTGATTTTTGGACTCAGTGAGATTGAGGGATGCGTTTGTGTGTGGATTACCGACAGTTAAACAAAGTGACAGTAAAGAACAAGTACCCGCTGCCAAGGAGTAATTGCAAGGAGCTGGAGTGTTTTCCAAGATTGATTTGAGATCCAATTACCACCAGATAAGAGTGAAGGAAGATGATATCCCTAAGACTGCCTTTAGAACACGCTATGGACACTACGAGTTTGCGGTAATGTCTTTTGGGTTAACGAATGCACCTGCTATTTTCATAGATTACATGAACAGAGTATTTCGTCCCTTTCTGGACAAATTCGTGGTGGTTTTCATAGATGACATCTTAGTTTACTCTAAGACGGTAAAGGAGCATGAGGAACACTTGAGGATTGTACTGCAAATCTTAAAGGAGCGGAAGTTGTACGCTAAGTTGTCAAAGTGCGAGTTCTGGAAGGAGGAAGTAAAGTTCGTAGGCCACGTGGTGAGTAAGGGAGGAATAGCTGTAGATCCTTCTAAAGTAGAAGCGGTGATGGAATGGGAAAGACCGACGACTGTGACGGAAGTCAGAAGCTTTTTGGGTTTAGCCGGATATTACCGGAGATTTATCGAAGGATTTTCCTGGATTGCGCTACCAATGACAAAGTTGACAAGGAAAGAAGTGTCGTTCGAGTGGACGTCGGAGTGCGAAGAAAGTTTTCAAATGTTAAAGCAGAGATTAACTTCAGCACCTGTTCTAATCCTACCGGAACCACGTGAACCGTTTGAGGTATATTGTGATGCTTCTTTGAAGGGTTGGGTTGCGTGTTGATGCAACACCGGAATGTGGTGGCTTACGCATCGCGTTAGCTGAGACCACATGAGGTGAATTACCCCACTCATGACTTGGAATTAGTGGCAATTGTGTTTGCATTGATGATTTGGAGACACCACTTATACGGAGTAAGGTTTAGCGTCTTTTCTGATCATAAGAGTCTCAAGTACATCTTTGATCAGAAAGAGCTAAATATGCGCCAGAGAAGGTGGATGGAGTTGCTTAAAGATTATGATTTCGAGTTGAGTTATCACCCTGGAAAGGCGAACGTGGTAGCAGACGCTTTGAGTCGGAAATCTTTAACAATTGCTTGGATGAGAATCAAGGAAGAAGAACTAGTGGATAAGTTTGTAGATCTTAAGCTGGATATTAGTGAAGTTGCCGGAAGAGCTTGTTTGAACTAGTTACAGATTTTAAGCACGTTTAAATCAGAAATACAAAGGGCGCAGCAAGATGAGCAGAAGTTTCAGCAATTGTTTCAACCAGTTGGCGATAAGAGACGCGAAGAATTCACTAAGGATGATGAAGGGTTATGGAGATACAAAGGAAGGATTTGCATACCAGATGTTGGGAGTTTGAGGCGAGACTTGCTGTTGGAGGCTCACAACAGTGGGTTTTCTATTCATCCCGGGAGCACGAAGATGTATTATGACTTGAAGAAGATGTTCTGGTGGCCGGGGATGAAGGGTGATGTAGCTACAGTGGTATCCAAATGTTTGGCCTGCCAGAAAGTGAAGATAGAGCATCAAAAACTGTCAGGAATGCTACAACCACTTGAGATTCCTCAGTGGAAGTGGGAAGGAATTGCTATGGATTTTGTTACCGGTTTACCGAGGACTAGGTCGGGGTTTGATGCGATTTGGGTGATCGTAGATTGCTTAACCAAATCCGCTCATTTTCTGCCTATCCGACTAAACTGTTCTATGGAGGAATTGGCAAGGTTATACATCAAGGAGATAGTGAGGTTGCATGGTGTGCCATCAAGCATAGTATCGGACCGTGATCCCCGATTCACATCAAGGTTTTGGGGAGCTTTCTAAAGAGCTTTCGGTACGAAGCTATGTCTTAGTACGGCGTATCATCCACAAACAGATGGACAATCGGAAAGGACTATTCAAACATTGGAAGATATGCTGAGAGCATGTGTGTTGGATCAACCTGGGAATTGGGATCGTTACATGCCATTGGTGGAGTTCGCATATAACAACAGCTTTCATGCAAGCATTGGGATGGCTCCGTATGAGGCTTTGTATGGACGAAAGTGTCAGTCTCCACTTTGTTGGTATGAATTTGGAGAAGTAAGTGTCTTGGGTCCAGATTTGATAGCAGAGACTACTGAGAACATTAAGAAGATTCGTGCAAGGATTTTAACTGCCCAAAGTCGACAGAAGAGTTATGCGGATCAGAGAAGGAAACCCTTAGAGTTTGAAGTGGGAGAACACGTATTCCTTAGGGTTACACCGACAACTGGGATTGGAAGAGCAATCAAGACCAAGAAGTTGAACCCAAGATATATAGGACCGTTTGAGGTTTTGAAGAGATTCGGGCCGGTGGCATATCAAGTAGCTTTGCCACCTCATCTGTCTAACTTGCATGACGTATTCCACATGTCACAGCTCCGTAAATACACGTTGGATGCGGCTCATGTGTTGGAGCCTGAATCGGTCAAGTTGAAAGAGAACTTGACTCTCCAAGTGACACCAGTGAGGATCGATGACACTAGTGTAAAGAAGCTACGAGGAAAGGATGTCCCATTGGTTAAAGTTGCTTGGGAGCGAACAGGAGTAGAAGAGCATATTTGGGAATTGGAGTCTGAGATGCGAAAGGATTATCCCGAGCTTTTCTCAGGTAATTCAAATTTTGAGGGCAAAATTTCTTATTTGGTGGGGAGAATGTAAGAACCGCAACTAATCAACCGGTTAATTAAGTGATTAATTGCCCAAATTAGATTCCAAAAAGTTAGAGAGAGAATTTGGGGATTTAAAGGTAATTTTTGGACTCAGTGAGTCTTTCTGAGTCAGAAAATGTGCTTTCTACGAAAAACCGTGAAAAATTGTGAACCGGTTGAACCGGTTCAAGCCTGCCTGGTACCGCACGAGAAAAGTGAAAACCGTCAAAAAACCTTAGAAAAACACTAGAAATGGAAAATCGGGCTTTAATTTTAAAGATTTGGCTCGAAGTTAGGCCAAACGGGCTAAAAACGCTAACGGGTTAGACCGGGCCCAAGTTGGGCCCAAGCCCAACATATAAATACACTTAAATGAACCCATTTCAGCCACTTTCACCCTCATAACCTAAACACAACAGTAGCTGAAGTGAGGAGAGAGGTGAGAGCTTTTCACCATTGTTACTATTCACTTCAAACTTCCCAAGCTCATATCTTGAGCTACGGAGCTCCGATCGCCGCACCGTTTGCGGCTACGCGTTCCTTGTGAAGAGCTCTACAAAACCCACCCAAGAAACCCTCAAGGTAACCACGAAATCTTTCCAGTTTCTCTCTTCAAAATTTTGGGTTTTATTAGAGTTTTGGGTTAAATGGGTTTTTGTGATTTTGGATGTTTAGGTTTGCTCTAATCCTTGCTTAGCTTTGGATTTGTGTTATCAAATCTGTTGGGAAAGGTAAAAGCTCTTAAACCCTTGTGAGATTATGCTTATGTTGAACCCTAGGTTGATTTGTGGTGATTTATATGTATATAGTTTGATTATTGTGGCTTTGGGAGCTTTTGGAACTTATTTGTGCTTGTTGGAGTGGATTTGAAAGCTTGGATTGTGGTTGGAAGATTGTTGGTGCTCATTTTGAGTTTGGGTGCATAAAGGGAATCGGCCAAGGTATGTTTCGGTTTCCTCTATGTAGTATATAATATTCATGGACACTTAGGCTAGTTGACCCTAAGATAGGATTGGATGTTGTTGGTGTATGAATGATTATGTGTAAATTGATGTTAATTGTTGGTATCCTTGGAATATTGTGATTAAGGATGATTATGGAGAATTGTTGGTGTTAATGAGTATTGATGATTATTGTTGTTGATGAGGATTTGTTGATGTGGTTGATAATGGATGATAAATATTGATATTTTTGGTAATTGAAGGTGAGTGTTGGGATTGTTGATAAATGGTTATATTGATGTTGATAGTATGATGTTGGAGTTTGATGTTGAAATTAATAATGATGATGGTTAGTAAGGGTATTATTATGTATTTGATAGTGAGAATTGATGATTATATATGGTGGAGTGGTAAATTGGATATGGAAAATGGTAAATTCTGATATGTGATAGAATTGATGTGGTTTTGGTTGGATTGGGTTATGAAAGTTGGTAAATTGAGATTCTTGTGAGTCTTGGTAAAAGTTGACTTTTGGTGAATTTTGTCTAATCATAACTTACGCCTTGGTTTTCAAAATCTATTGAAATTAGTTTAGCATTAAAGCTTATTGAAAACTATTCGAATCGATATAAAGTTTGTAAAAAAAAATTGGAATTAGGTAGAGGAAGTTATGATCATTCAAAGTTAGTGTTAAAAATCTGAAATTTTCCAGAGTTGCAGAATTTCATTACTTCTGATATGTGCGGGTGCACACGTCCTGTTTCTCAAAAATTTATTTGTTTTCAACTATTTTGCCTTTTCAACAAGGTTGTAAGCTTCTATAATAGCATTTTAAGACGTTTGGGCCTAGTTTTGAGTATTAGAACATGGGATATAAATTAAGGGCTCTAGTACATGATTTTAAGGTAAATTAGAAAACGGAGGCCTAGGTTTCTGGCGTGCTGAGAATGGTTTGACGTTAGGTGAAGGATGATTGGTATATGAGATGAGGAATGATAGACTTTTGGTATTTGGAAACTGAGTTATAAAGGGACAGTGGTTGAGATGAGTCGGGGACTCGGATTGAAGTGATGGATCTATGTATGCTGAAAATACTTTTGAAAACCATTGAAATAATATTTTTACATAATATTTTGAGACGCCATGCGCCTGGCAGGGACGGTGGTTAATCTCGCCTATCGAGGTAGCGGCGGCGGCGTAAGGACGGTGGTTAATCCCGCTTACGTTGAGATGTGAGGTCTGAGGCAAGAATATCCCGCTCGCATCCCTTCGGATCTATAGGGCGAGCAGGCGCCGGTACCTGGACAGTGATCCGGGCACTATATCTCGGGGGTTCCCATATGAAAAATCCGAAGGGCGACGTCTCCATGGAGATGTGTCAGGTTGGCAGTTGAATCGACAATGTGATATCACAGCCAGTAGGGCAGGCATTCATCATATGCATTTCCTATCTGCTTGTATGCTTTGTCTACTTGTAATGGTTTGCCTAATTGAATAACATGCTTACTTGCTATCTGAATTATTTGCCATATATGCTACTACTTGTGCTATACTTGCTTTGAACATTATCTGTGTTTTCTGCTGGGATTGAGGAGGTTCGGAAGGCGGTGGCGATGGGATCGCATGGAGGATCGGTTGGTGAAGGCTGTGGGACAGCGGTGTTTGGTTAGAATAGAAATCCCTTAAGATAGATAACCTGGTTTATTTAAGTCAAGTTGGTATATTATGCTTAAATGTTTTAGAATGCTTTAAGTTAAATCTTGTGATTGATATGGAGCTTAGGATTGCCTTTGGCGTCCCGGGGTCTTATATCCTATATCACTGGGAACTGTTACCATACTGAGAACCGCCGGTTCTCATACCATATTGTTGTTGTGTTTTTCAGATGTAGGTCGCAACCCACCTCGGTGAGTTGCTTTGGTTGGTGACAGGAGCGGAGAATCTTGGATCATTTTGGAGTTCTTTTTGGTTTATTTTGTTTATACATCTCTCCTTTTGTATTTTGTTTTGCCTAGAGGCATGTATTTGAGAGAACAAAACTCGTATAAGCTGTTTTTACTGTATGGTTTTGTATATCAGTATATGGCTAGCCGGCTTAAACTCCGGGAGTCGTGACTAGTTCCCTATGATATTATATACTTATCTTTTGTTATATCTTCTCTGTTTCTTATGCCTTAAGCTAGTAGCTCCGTTAGTATGTTTGTGCTTCGAAATTCTGTTTTTGAGCTATATCTTTCATTGGGCTTCTAGTACTATTTATGTATGAGTTTAGAACTGTCGTAATCTCTGATTGACCGTGGCTTTACGACGCGAGGTAAGGCTTAGGCTAATTAGGGTGTTACAACAAACCCCATAAACCATAAACCTTAAACTATAAACCTTAAACCCTAAACCATAAACCCTCAACCCCAAACTATAAATCCTAAACCCTAAACCCTAAACCATAAGCCCTAAACCCTAAACCATAAACCTTCAATCCCAATCCATAAACCGTGAACCCTAAACGCAAAAACCTAAACCATAAACCATCAACCCCAAATCATAAACCCTAAACCCTGAACCCTAAACCATACACCTTAAGCCAGAAACACTAAAGTATAAACCCTAAACTATAAACCTTAAGCCATAAACCCTAAACCATCAACCCCGAACCATAAACACTAAACCCTAAACCCAAAACCATAAATCCTAAGGCCTAAACCACAAACCTTAAACTCTAAATGCTAAATCCTAAACCCTAAACCCTAAACCACAAACTCTAAAGCCTAAACCCTAAACCATAACCAATAAACCCTAAGCCACAAATCCTAAAGCCCAAACACTAAACCCTAAATGATAAATCCTAAAACCTAAACCCTAAACCCCAAACCCTAAAGCATAAACCCTAAACTCTAAAGCCTAAAGCCTAAACCACAAACAATAAAGCCTAAACACTAAACTATAAACCCTAAACCCTAAACCATAAACCATCAACCCCAAACCCTAAACCCTAAACCCTACACCCTAAACCATAAACCACAAACCGTAAAGCCTAAACCCTAAACCATAAACCATAAACCCCAAATCATAAACTCTAAATCCTAAACGCTACATCCTAAAGCATAAACCTTAAACTATAAACCCTAAACCCTAAATCATAAACCATAAACTCTCAACCCCAAACCATAAACCCTAAACCTAAACCCTACATTCTAAACCATAAAACCTAAAGCTGAGACCCTAAACCATAAACCCTCAATCCCACACCATAAACACTAAACCCTAAACCCTACACCCTCAAACCTAAAACACAAACCCTAAAGCCTAAACCCCAAACCATAAACCCTCAACCCCAAACCATAAACCCAAAACCCCAACCCCTAAACCACAAACACTAAAGTCTAAACCCTAAACTATAAACACTCACCCCAAACCATAAACCCTAAACCCTAAACCCTAAGCCCTTAACTATAAACCCTAAATAATAAATCCAAAACCCTAAACCCTAAACCATAAACCCCAAAACATAAAGCATAAACCCAAAACTCTAAAGTCTAAACCTTAAACCACAAACACTAAATCCTAAACACTAAGCTATAAACCCTAAACCCTAAATTATAAACCATCAACCCTAAACCATAAACCCTAAAAGCTAAACTATACACCCTAAATCCTAAACCACAAACCCTAAAGCATAAACCCTAAACCATAAACCATCAACCCCAAACCATAAACCCTAAACACTAAACCCTACATCATAAACCACAAAACCTAAAGCCGAGACCCTAAACCATATACCTTGAACCCCAAACCATAAATCCTAAACCCTAAACCCTAAACCACAAACTCTAAAGCCTAAACCCTAAATCACAACCAATAAACCCTAAGCCACAAACCCTAAAGCCCAAAACACTAAATCCTAAATAATAAATCCTGAAACCTAAACCATAAACCCTAAAACATAAACCCTAAACTCTAAAGCCTAAACCCTAAACCACAAACACTAAAGCCTAAACACTAAACTATAAACCCTAAACCCTAAACCATAAACCATCAACCCCAAACCATATACCCTAAACCCTACACCCTAAACCCTAAACCATAAACCCTAAAGCCTAAACCCTAAACTATAAACCATAAACCCCAAATCATAAACTCTAAACCCTAAATGCTACACCCTAAAGCATAAACCTTAAACTATAAACCCTAAACCCTAAACCATAAACCATAAACCATAAACCCTTATCCCCAAACCATAAACCCTAAACCTAAACCCTACATTCTAAACCACAAAACCTAAAGCCGAGACCCTAAACCATAAACCCTCAACCCCAACGCATAAACACTAAACCCTAAATCCTACACTCTAAAACCTAAATCACAAACCCTAAAGCCTAAACCCCAAATGATAAACCCTCAACCCCGAACCAAAAACCCAAAACCCTAACCCCTAAACCACAAACACTAAAGTCTAAACCCTAAACTATAAACACTCACCCCAAACCATAAACCCTAAACCCTAAACGCTAAGCCCTTAATTGTAAACCCTAAATAATAAATCCAAACACCTAAACCCTAAACCTAGACCATAAACCCTCAACCATAAAGCCTAAACCCTAAACTCTAAAGTCTAAACCTTAAACAACAAACACTAAATCATAAACACTAAGCTATAAACCCTAAACCCTAAACTATAAACCATCAACCCTAAACTATAAACCCTAAAACCTAAACTATACACCATAAACCCTAAACCACAAACCATAAAGCCTAAACCCTAAACCATAAACCATCAACCCCAAACCATAAACCCTAATCCCTAAACCCTATATAATAAACCACAAAACCTAAAGCCGAGAGCCTAAACCATATATCCTGAACCCCAAATCATAAATCCTAAACCCTAAACCCTAAACCCTAAAACCAAAACCACAAACCCTAAAGCCTAAACCCCAAACCATAAACCCTCAACCCCAAACCTTAAACCCGAAAGCCTAAACACTAAACCACAAACCCGAATGCCTAAACCCTAAACCACAAACACGCCTATACCCTAAACTATAAACCTTAAACTATAAACCCTCAATCCCAAACCATAAACCCTAAACCCTAAACCCTACACCGTAAACCCTCAACCACAAATCCTAAAGTCTAAACCCTGAACTATAAACCCTCAACCTAAACCCATAAACCCTATACCCTTAATTGTAAATCCTAAACAATAAATCATAAACCCTAAACCCTAAATTCTTAACCCTAAACCCCAAACCTTAAACCACAAACCCAAAAGCCCTAACACTAAACCCTAAACCATAAACCCTAAACCTAAACCCGAAACCCTAAAGCCTAAACCATAAACCTTAAAGCCTAAAGCCTAAACCACAAACACTAAAGCCTAAACCCTAAACTATAAACACTAAACGCTAATCCATAAACCCTCAACCCCACACCATAAACCATAAACCATACACCCTAAACCTTAAACCACAAACCCTAAAGCCTATGCCCTAAACCATAAACCATAAACCCTAAATCATAAACTCTAAACCCTAAACACTACACCCTAAACCTTATACCATAAACCCTTAACCATAAACCCTAAAACCTAAACCCTAAACCCTAAACCACAAACCCTAAAGACTAAACCCTAAACCACAAACACTAAAGCCTAAACACTAAACCACAAACCCTAAACCATAAATCCTAAACCCCAAACCATAAACCCTAAACCCTAAATCCTATACCCTAAACCCTAAACCACAAACCCTAAAGCCTAATCCCTTAACAATAAACCCTCAACCCCAAATCATAAACCCTAAACCCTAAACCCTACACTCTAAAGCATAAACATTAAACTATAAACCCTAAACCCTAAACCATAGACCATCAACCCCAAACCATAAACCATAAACCCTAAACTCTACATCCACACCCACAAAACCTAAAGCCGAGATCCTAACCATAAACCCTCAACCCCAAACCATAAACCCAAAACCCTAAACCCTAAACCACAAACACTAATGCCTAAACCCTAAACCACAAACACCTCTAAACTATAAACCCTAAACCTTAAACCATAAAACCTCAACCCTAAACCATAAACGCTAAACCCTAAACCCTATACCGTAAAACCTAAACCACAATCGCTAAAGTGTAAACCCTAAACTATAAACCCTCAACCCCGAACCATAAACCATAAAACCAAAACCATAAACCCTAAACCCTTAACCGTAAATCCTAAACAATAAATCCTAAACCCTAAACACTAAGTCCTCAACCCTAAACCCTAAACCTTAAACCACAAACCCAGAAGCCCTAACACTAAACCCTAAGCCCTAAACCCTAAACCCAAAATCCTAAACTCTAAACCACAAACTCGTCGAAAATTTAAACCATAAACCCCCAACCCCAAACCATAAAACCTAAACCTTAAACCTTACATCCTAAGCCATAAACCACAAACCATAAACCATAAACCCTACACCATAAACCCTAAACCACAAACCCTAAAGCCGAAGTCCTAAACCTTAAACCCTAAACACTAAACCCTAAACCACAATCCCTAAAGCCCAAATACTAAACACTAAACCCTAAATCCTAAACCCTAAACCCTAAACCATAAAGCCTAAACCCTAAAGTCTAAATCCTAAACAATAAACCACAAATCCTAAATCCTAAACCATAAACCCTAAACCCTAAACCACAAACACTAAAGCCTAAATTCTACACTATAAACTATAAACCCTAAACCATAAACCCTCAAACCCAAACTATAAGCACTAAACCCTAATCCCTATACCGTAAACCCTAAACCACACACCCTAATGCCTAAATCCTAAACCATAAACCGTAAACCTTAAACCCTAAGCCCTAAACCACAAACTCTAAACCCTAAATCCAAAACCATAAACCCTCAACCCTAAACCATAAACACTAAACCCTACCCCCTACACCCTAAACCATAAAACACGAACCATAAAGCTTAAACCCTAACCTATAAACACTAAACCCTAAACCATAAACCCTCAACCCCAAACCATACACCCTAAACCATAAACCATACACCCTAAACCCTAATCCATAAACCCTAAACCCAAAACCATAAACCCTAAACCATAAACCGAACACCCTAAACCCTAAATCACAAACACTAAACAATAAACCCTCAACCCCAAATCATAAACCCTAAACCCTAAACCCTAAAGCATAAACCCTAAATTATAAACCCTAAATCCTAAAGCCCAAACCCTAAAGCCTAAATACTAAAGCCTAATCCCTAAAGCCAAAATTCTACACTATAAACCATAAAAACTAAACCATAAATCCTCAAACCCAAAGTATAAGCCCTAAACCCTAATTCCTACACCGAAAACTCTAAACCACACACCCTAATGCCCAAATGTTAAACCATAAACCCTAAACCTTACACCATAAACCCTAAACCACAAACAATAAACCCTCAACCCTAAACCATAAACACTAAACCCTACACCCTACACCCTAAACCATAAACCACGAACCATAAAGCCTAAATCCTAACCTATAAACCCTAAACCCAAAACCATAAACCTATATCCCCAAACCTTAAACCCTAAACCCTAAATCATACACCTTAAACCCTAAACTACAAACCATAAACCCTCAACCCTCAACCCTAAACCCTAAACCATAAACCCAAAACCCTAAACCCTAAACCCTTAAACCCTAAATCCTACACCTTAAACCCTAAACCATAAACCCTAAACCCTAAACCGTACACCCAAAACCATAAATCCTAAACCCTAAACCCTAAACAGTAAACCCTAAACTATAAACCCTCAACCCCAAACTATAAACCCTAAACCCTAAACCCAAAACCATAAATCCTAAGGACTAAACCACAAACCCTAAACTCTAAACCCTAAATCCTAAACCCTAAACCTTAAACCATAAACTCTAAAGCCTAAACCCTAACATATAAACCCTAAACCCAAAACCATAAACCTATAACCCCAAACCTTAAACTCTAAACCCTAAATCCTACACCATAAACCCTAAACCCTAAACCACAAACCCTAAAGCCTAAACCATTAACCCTCAACCTAAAACCATAAACCATAAACCCTAAACCCTACAGTCAAAACCATAAATCCTAAACCCTAAACCCTAAACCATAAACCCTCAACCACAAACTATAAACCCTAAACCCTAAACCCAAAACCATAAATCCTAAGGCCTAAACTACAAACCTTAAACTCTAAACCCTAAATCCTAAACCCTAAACCTTAAACCATAAACTCTAAAGCCTAAATCCTAAATCACAACCCATCCACCCTAAGCTACAAACCCTAAAGCCCAAACATTAAACCCTAAACCATTAATCCTAAAACCTAAACCTAGACCCTAAACCCCAAACCATAAAGCCTAAACCCTAAACTCTAAAGCCTAAACCTTAAACCACAAACATTAAAGCCTAAACACTAAGCTATAAACACTAAACCTTAAACCATAAACCATAAACCATAAACCATAAACCCTAAACACTAAACCCTAAACCACAAACCCTAAAGCCTAAACCCTAAACCATAAACCATCAACCCCAAATCACACACCCTAAACCCTAAACCCTACAACCTAAAGCATAAACCTTAAACTATAAACCCTAAACCCTAACCATATACCCTCAACCTCAAACCATAAACCCCAAACCCTAAACCCTACATCCTAAACCACAAAACCTAAAGCCGAGACCCTAAACCATAAACCCTTAACCCCAAACCATAAACCCTAAACCCTAAATATTACACCCTAAAACCTAAACCACAAACGCAAAAGCCTAAACCCCAAACCATAAACCCTCAACCCCAAACCATAAACCCGAAACCCTAAACCCTAAACCACAAACCCTAATGCCTAAACCATAAACCACAAACACGCCTAAACCCTAAACTATAAACCTTAAACCTTAAACCATAAACCCTCAACCCCAAACCATAAACCCTAAACCCTAAACCCTACACTGTAAACCCTAAACCACAAACCCTAAAGTCTAAACCCTAAACTATAAACCCTCAACCCTAAACCATAAACCATAAACCCTAAACCCTAAACCCTAAACCATAAACCATAAACCCTAAACTCTTAACTGTAAACCCTAAACAATAGATCCTAAACCCCAAACCTTAAACCATAAACCAAAAAGCCCTAACACTAAACCCTAAACCCTAAACCCTAAACCTAAACCCCGAACCCTAAATCCTAAACCATAAACCCTAAAGCCTAAATCCTAAACCACAAACACTAAAGCCTAAACCCTAAACTATAAACACTAAACGCTAAACCATAAACCCCATACCATAAACCCTAAACCATAAACCATACACCCTAAATCTTAAACCACAAACACTAAAGCCTATACCGTAAACCATAAACCCTAAACCCTAAACCCTACACCCTAAAACCTTAACCACAAAGCCTAGAAACCATAAACCTTAAACTATAAACCTTAAACCCTAAACCATAAACCCTCAACCCAAAATATAAATCAAATACCCTAAACCCTAAACCATAAGCCCTAAACCCTAAACCATAAACCTTCAATCCCAATCCATAAACCCTGAACCCTAAATGCAAAAACCTAAACCATAAACCATCAACCCCAAATCATAAACCATAAACCCTAAACCCTACACCTTAAACCACAAACACTAAAGTATAAATCCAAAACTATAAACCCTAAGCCATAAACCCTAAACCATCAACCCTAAACCATAAACACTAAACCCTAAACCCAAAACCATAAATCCTAAGGCCTAAACCACAAACCCTAAACTCTAAACGCTAAATCCTAAACCCTAAACCCTAAACCACAAACTCTAAAGCCTAAACCCTAAACCACAACCAATAAACCCTAAGCCACAAATCCTAAAGCCCAAACACTAAACCCTAAATGATAAATCCTGAAACCTAAACCCTAAACCCCAAACCCTAAAGCATAAAGCCTAAACTCTAAAGCCTAAACCCTAAACCACAAACACTAAAGCCTAAACACTAAACTATAAACCCTAAATCCTAAACCATAAACCATCAACCCCAAACCCTAAACCCTAAACCCTACACCATAAACCATAAACCACAAACCCTAAACCATAAACCATAAACCCCAAATCATAAACTCTAAATCCTAAACGCTACATCCTAAAGCATAAACCTTAAACTATAAACCCTAAACCCTAAATCATAAACCCTAAACCCTAAACCCCAAACCATAAACCCTAAACCTAAACCCTACATCATAAACCACAAAACCTAAAGCCGAGACCCTAAACCATATACCCTGAACCCCAAACCATAAATCCTAAACCCTAAACCCTAAACCACAAACTCTAAAGCCTAAACCCTAAATCACAACCAATAAACCCTAAGCCACAAATCCTAAAGCCCAAACACTAAACCCTAAATGATAAATCCTGAAACCTAAACCATAAACCCTAAACCCCAAACTCTAAAGCATAAACCCTAAACTCTAAAGCCTAAACCCTAAACCATAAACACTAAAGCCTAAACACTAAACTATAAACCCTAAACCCTAAACCATAAACCATCAACCGCAAACCATTTAACCTAAACACTACACCCTAAACCCTAAACCACAAACCCTAAAGCCTAAACCCTAAGCCATAAATCCTAAACCCCAAATCATAAACTCTAAACCCTAAATGCTACACCCTAAAGCATAAACCTTAAACTATAAAGCCTAAACCCTAAACCATAAACCATAAACCCTCAACCCCAAACCATAAACCCTAAACCTAAACCCTACATTCTAAACCACAAAACCCAAAGTCGAGACCCTAAACCATAAACCCTCAACCCCACAGCATAAACACTAAACCATAAATCCTACACTCTAAAACCTAAAACACAAACCCTAAAGCCTAAACCACAAACCATAAACCCTCAACCCCGAACCATAAACCCAAAACCCTAACCCCTAAACCACAAACACTAAAGTCTAAACCCTAAACTATAAACACTCACCCCAAACCATAAACCCTAAACCCTAAACGCTAAGCCCTTAACTGTAAACCCTAAATAATAAATCCAAACACCTAAACCCTAAACCTAGACCCTAAACCCCCAACCATAAAGGCTAAACCCTAAACTCTAAAGTCTAAACCTTAAACAACAAACACTAAATCCTAAACACTAAGCTATAAACCCTAAACCCTAAACTATAAACCATCAACCCTAAACCATAAACCCTAAAACCTAAACTATACACCCTAAACCCTAAACCACAAACCCTAAAGCCTAAACCATAAACCATAAACCATCAACCCCAAACCCTAAACCCTACATCATAAACCACAAAACCTAAAACCGAGACCCTAAACCATATATCCTGAACCCCAAATCATAAATCATAAACCCAAAACCCTAAACCCTAAAACCAAAACCACAAACCCTAAAGCCTAAACCCCAAACCATAAACCCTCAACCCCAAACCATAAACCCGAAAGCCTAAACACTAAACCACAAACCCAAATACCTAAACCCTAAACCACAAACACGCCTATACCCTAAACTATAAACCTTAAACTATAAACCCTCAATCCCAAACCCTAAACCCCACACTGTAAACCCTAAACCACAAATCCTAAAGTCTAAACCCTGAACTATAAACCCCCAACCTAAACCCATAAACCCTATACCCTTAACTGTAAATCCTAAACAATAAATCATAAACCCTAAACCCTAAATTCTTAACCCTAAACCCCAAACCTTAAACCACAAACCCAAAAGCCCTAAGACTAAACCCTAAACCCTAAACCCTAAACCTAAACCCGAAACCCTAAACCTAAACCATAAACCTTAAAGCCTAAAGCCTAAACCACAAACACTAAAGCCTAAACCCTAAACTATAAACACTAAACGCTAATCCATAAACCCTCAACCCCACACTATAAACCATAAACCATACACCCTAAACCTTAAACCACAAACCCTAAAGCCTATACCCTAAACCATAAACCATAAACCCCAAATCATAAACCCTAAACCCTAAACCCTACACCCTAAACCTTATACCATAAACCCTTAACAATAAACCCTAAAATCTAAACCCAAAACCACAAACCCTAAAGACTAAACCCTAAACTCTAAAGCCTAAACCCTAAACCACAAACACTAAAGCCTAAACACTAAACCACAAACCCTAAACCATAAACCCTAAACCCCAAACCATAAACCATAAACCCTAAACCCTAAACCCTATACCCTAAACCCTAAACCACAAACCTTAAAGCCTAAATCCTTAACAATAAACCCTCAACCCCAAATCATAAACCCTAATTCCCTAAACCCTACACCCTAAAGCATAAACATTAAACTATAAACCCTAAACCCTAAACCATAGACCCTCAACCCCAAACCATAAACCATAAACCCTAAACCATACATCCACAACCACAAAACCTAAAGCCGAGATCCTAACCATAAACCCTCAACACCAAACCATAAACCCAAAAACCCTAAACCCTAAACCACAAACACTAATGCATAAACCCTAAACCAAAAACACCCCTAAACTATAAACCCTAAACCTTAAACCATAAAACCTCAACCCCAAACCATAAACGCTAAACCCTAAACCCTATACCGTAAAACATAAACCACAATCCCTAAAGTGTAAACCCTAAACTATAAACCCTCAACCCCGAACCATAAACCATAAAACCAAAACCATAAACCCTAAACCCATAACCGTAAACCCTAAACAATAAATCCTAAACCCTAAACACTAAGTCCTCAACGCTAAACCCTAAACGTTAAACCACGAACCCAAAAGCCCTAACACTAAACCCTAAGCCCTAAACCCTAAACCCAAAATCCTAAACTCTAAACCTCAACCCCAAACCATAAAACCTAAACCTTAAACCCTACATCCTAAGCCATAAACCACAAACCATAAACCCTAAACCCTACACCATAAACCCTAAACCACAAACCCTAAAGCCGAAGTCCTAAACCTTAAATCCTAAACACTAAACCCTAAACCACAAACCCTAAAGCCCAAATACTAAACACTAAACCCTAAATCCTAAACCCTAAACCCTAAACCATAAAGCCTAAACCCTAAAGTCTAAATCCTAAACCCTAAACCACAAATCCTAAAGCCTAAATCATAAACCCTAAACCCTAAACCACAAACACTAAACCCTAAATTCTACACTATAAACTATAAACCCTAAACCATAAACCCTCAAGCCCAAACTATAAGTACTAAACCCTAATCCCTATACCGTAAACCCTAAACCACACATCCTAATGCCTAAATCCTAAACCATAAACCGTAAACCTTAAACCCTAAGCCCTAAACCACAAACTCTAAACCCTAAACCCAAAACCATAAACCCTCATCCCTAAACCATAAACCCTAAACCCTACACCCTACACCCTAAACCATAAACCACGAACCATAAAGCTTAAACCCTAACCTATAAACACTAAACACTAAACCATAAACCCTCAACCCCAAACCATGCACCCTAAGCCATAAACCATAAACCCTAATCCATAAACCCTCAACCCGAAACCATAAACCTTAAACCATAAATTGTACACCCTAAACCCTAAATCACAAACACTAAACAATAAACCCTCAACCCCAAATCATAAACCCTATACCCTAAACCCTAAAGCATAAACCCTAAATTATAAACCCTAAATCCTAAAGCCCAAACCCTAAAGCCTAAACACTAAAGCCTAATCCCTAAAGCCAAAATTCTACACTATAAACAATAAAAACTAAACCATAAATCCTCAAACCCAAAGTATAAGCCCTAAACCCTAATTCCTACACCGAAAACCCTAAACCACACACCCTAATGCCCAAATGTTAAACCATAAACCCTAAACCTTACACCATAAACCCTAAACCACAAACCATAAACCCTCAACCCTAAACCACAAACAATAAACCCTAAACCCTACACCCTACACCCTAAACCATCAACCCCGAACCATAAACACTAAACCCTAAACCCAAAACCATAAATCTTAAACCCTAAACCCTAAGCCCTTAACTATAAACCCTAAACAATAAATCCAAAACCCTAAACCCTAAACCACAAACCATAAAGCCTAAACCCTAAACTCTAAAGCCTAAACCTTAAACCACAAACACTAAATCCTAAACACTAAGCTATAAACCCTAAACCCTAAACTATAAACCATCAACCCGAAACCATAAACCCTAAAACCTAAACTATACACCCTAAACCCTAAACCATAAACCCTAAAGCCTAAACCCTAAACCATAAACCATCAATCCAAACCATAAACCCTAAACCCTAAACCCTACATCATAAACCACAAAACCTAAAGCCGAGACCCTAAACCATATACCCTGAACCCCAAACTATAAATCCTAAACCCTAAACCCTAAACCACAAACTCTAAAGCCTAAACCCTAAATCACAACCAATAAACCCTAAGCCACAAACCCTAAAGCCCAAACACTAAACCATAAATGATAAATCCTGAAACCTAAACCATAAACCCTAAACCCCAAACTCTAAATCATAAACCCTAAACTCTAATTCCTAAACCCTAAACCATAAACACTAAAGCCTAAACACTAAACTATAAACCCTAAACCCTAAACCATAAACCATCAACCGCAAAACATTTACCCTAAACACTACACCCTAAACCCTAAACCACAAACCCTAAAGCATAAACCCTAAACCTAAATCCTAAATCCTAAACCCGAAATCCTAAAGCCTAAACCCAAATCCCTAAAGGCTAAAGCCTAAACCACAAACACTAAATCGTAAACCCTAAACTATAAACACTAAGCCCTAATCCATAAACCTTAACCCAAAACCATAAACCCAAAATCCTAAACCACAAACCCTAAAGCCTAAACCCTAAACAATAAACCATCAACCCAAAATTATAAACCCTAAACCCTAAACCCTACACCCTAAACTCTAAACCATAAACCCTAAAGCATAAACCCTAAACTATAAACCCTAAACCCTGAATCATAAACCATCAACCCCAAACCGTAAATCCTAAACCCTAAACCCTACACACTACACCACAAACCCTAAAGCCTAAAGCCTAAACCATAAACCCTCAACCCCAAACAAAAAACCATAAATCCTAAACCCTAAACCTTTAACCCCAAATCCTTCAGCATAAAACCCTAAACCATAAACCCTAACCCTAAACCCTAATCCATAAACCCTAAACCATAAACCATCAACCCCAAACCATAAACCAAAATCGTAAACCCTACACCCTAAACCCTAAACAAAAAATGCTAAAGCCTAAACCCTAAACCATAAACCCTCAACACTAAATCATAAACGCTAAACCCTAAACCCTAAGCACTAAAACCGACACCCTAAACACAAAAACCCTAAAGCATAAACCCTAAACTATAAACACTAAACCCTCAACCATAAACCCTCAACCCAAAACCATAAACCCTAAACCCTAAACCCTACACCCTAAATGATAAACCATAAAGCTTACACCATAAACAATAAACCCTCAACACCAAACCATAAACCCTAAATCCTAAACCCTACATCCTAAACCCTAAACCCTAAACTATATACCCTTAACACCAAATCATAAACACTAAACCCTACACCCTAAACCCTAAACCACAAACTCTAAAGCATAATACCTAAACTATAAACCCTAAACCCTAAACCATAAACGCTAAACCCCAAACCATAAACCCAAAACCCTAAACGCAACACCCTAAACCACAAACCCTAAAGCTTATACCCTAAAGCATACACCCTCAAACCCAAACCATAAATCCTAAATCCTAAACCCTACACCCTAAACCCTAACCACAATCCCTAAAGCCTAAAGCCTAGAGCCTAAACCCTAAACCCTAAACACTAAACCCTAAACCACAAACCCTAAAGGCCAAACACTAAACACTAAACACTAAACTCTAAAACCAAAACCCAAAAGCCTAAACCCTAAACCCAAAACCCCAACCCCGAAAGCCTAAACACAAAAGCTTAAACCTTAAACCACAAACACTAAACCTTAAACCCTAAACCGTAAACCCTAAACCATAAACCCTAACCCTAAACCATAAACCCTAAACCCTAAACCTAAACCCTAAACCATAAACCCAAAACCCTAAGGCATAAACCATAAACCATAAACCCTAAACCCTAAACCATAAACACTAAAGCCTAAACCATAAACTATAAACATTAAACTCTAATCCATAAACCCTCAACACTAAACCCTAAACCCTAAACCCTACACAATAAACCTTCAACCCCAACTAATAAACCCTAAACCCTAAACCCTACACCCTAAACTCTAAACCACAAACCCTACAGTATAACCCTAAACTATAAACACTAAACCCTAAACCATAAAAACTAAACCACAAAACGTAAATCATAAACCCTAAACCCTACACCCTACACCATAAACCTTAAAGCCTAAACTATAAACCATAAAACCTCAACCCCAAACCATATACCCTAAAGCCTAAAGCCTAAAGCCTAAAGCCTCAACCATAAACCCTAAACACTAAACCCTAAACCATAAACCCTAAAGCCCAAACACTAAACACTCAACACTAAACCCTAAACCCTAAACCCGAAAGCCTAAACCCTAAATGCTAAACCCTAAACCCTAAATCCTAAACCCAAAACCACAAACACTAAAGCCTAAACTCTAAACTATAAACCCAAAATCTTAAAGCATAAACCCTGAAACCCCAACCATAAACCCTAAACAGTAAACCCTAAACCATACACCGAAAATCCTAAACCACACACCCTAAAGCCTAAATCCTAAACCATAAACCCTCAAACCCAAACCATAAACCCTAAGCCCTACACCCTAAATCACAAACCCTAAAGCTTAAGCACAAAAGCCTAAACCCTAAACCATAAACACTAAAGTCTAAACTCTAAACTATAAACACTAAACTCTAAACTATAAACCCTAAACCCTAAACCCTAAATCCTAAACCCTAATGCCTAAACCCTAAAGTCTAACCCTAAACCCTAAACCAAAACCCTAAAGCCTAAACCCTAAACCATAAAGCCTAAACTATATACACTAAAACCTAAACCGTAAACTATAAACCCTAAACCCTAATCCATAAACCCTCAACCCAAAACCATAAATACTAAACCCTAAACCACACACCCTAAACCCTAAACACTAAACCCTAAACCACAAACCCTAAAGCTAAAACCTAAATCATAAACCCGAAACCCTAAAGCATAAATGCTAAACCCTAAAGTCTTAAGCCTAAACCTCAAACACTAAAGCCTAAACCCTAAAATATAAACACTAAATCGTAATCCATAAACCCTAAACCAAAAAACCATAAACCCTAAACCCTAAACCATACACCCTAAACCCTAAACCCTAAACCCTAAACCACAAATAGTAAAGCCTAAACTCTAAACTATAAACCCTAAATGCTAATCCATAAACCCTGAAACCTCAACCATAAACCCTAAACCCTACACAGTAAAACCTAAACCACACACCCTAAAGCCTAAATCCTAAACCATAAACCCTCAAACCCAAACCATCAACCCTAAGCCCTACAACCTAAACCACAAACCCTAAAGCCTAAACACAAAAGCCTAAATCCTAAACCACAAACACTAAAGCCTAAACCCTAAACTATAAACCCTAAATTCTAAACCATAAACAATAAACCCTAAACCCTAAACCCTAAACCCTAAAACCTAAACCATAAACCGTAAACCCAAAACCCTAAATACTAAAGCCTAAACTCTAAAGAATAAAGCCTAAACCACAAACACTAAAGCATAAACCCTAAACTATAAACACTAAACCCTAATCTATAAACCCTCAACCTAAAACCATAAACCCTAAACCCTAAACCATACACCCTAAACCCTAACCCACAAATCCTAAAGCCTAAACGCTAAATAATATACCATCAACCCCAAATCATAAACTCTAAACCCTAAACCCTACACCATAAACTTTAAACCACAAACCCTAAAGCATAAACCCTATACTATAAACCCTAAACCATTAACCATAAACCCTCAACCCCAAACCGTAAATCCTAAACCCTACACCCTACACCTTACACCACAAACCATAAAGTCCAAACCTTAAACCATAAACCCTCAACTCTAAAACCATAAACCCTAAAGCCTAAAGACTAAAGCCTAAAGCCCAAATCCTAAACACTAAACCATAAACCATCAACCCTAAAGCCCAAACACTAAACACTAAACACTAAACACTAAACCCGAAACCCAAAAGCATAAACCCTAAACGCTAAACCCCAAACCCTAAAGCCTAAACCCTAAACCAAAAACACAAAAGCCTAAACTCTAAACTATAAACCCTAAACCCTAAATCATAAACCCTAAAACCCCAACCATAAACCCCTAAACCCTACACCGTAAACCCTAAACCACACACCCTAAAGCCTAAATCCTAAACCATAAATCCTCAAACCCAAACCATAAACACTAAACCCTGCACCATAAACCACAAACCCTAAAGCCTAAACCCTAAACCCTAAACCAAAAACCTAAAGCATAAAGGCTAAAGCCTAAACCAAACACTAAAGCCTAAACCCTAAAACATAAACACTAAATCCTAATCCATAAACCCTCAACCCAAAATCATACACCCGAAACCCTATACCATACACCATAAACCCTAACCCTCAAACCCTAAAGCCTTAACCCTAAACAATAAATTCTCAACCCCAAATCATTAACCCTAAACCCTAAACCATACACCCTAAACTCTAAACCACAAACCCTAAAGCATAAACCCTAAACGATAAACCCTAAACCATAAACCATAAACCATAAACACTAAAGCCTAAACCCTAAACTATAAACATTAAACCCTAATCCATAAACCCTCAACACTAAACCCTAAACCCTAAACCCTACACAACAAACCCTCAACCCCAACTAATAAACCCTAAACCCTAAACCCTACATCCTAAACTCTAAACCACAAACCCTACAGTATAAACCCTAAACTATAAACACTAAACCCTAAACCATAAAAACTAAACCACAAAACGTAAATCCTAAACCATAAACCCTACACCCTACACCATAAACCCTAAAGCCTAAACTATAAACCATAAAACCTCAACCCCAAACCATAAACCCTAAATCCTAAAGCCTAAAGCCTAAAGCCTCAACCCTAAGCCCTAAACACTAAACCCTTAACCATAAACCCTAAAGCCAAAACACTAAACACTCAACACTAAACACTAAACCCTAAACCCAAAAGCCTAAACCCTAAATGCTAAACCCCAAACCCTAAATCCTAAACCCAAAACCACAAACACTAAAGCCTAAACTCTAAACTATAAACCCGAAATCCTAAACCATAAACCCTGAAACCCCAACCATAAACCCTAAACCGTAAACCCTAAACCATACACCGAAAATCCTAAACCACACACCCTAAAGCCTAAATCCTAAACCATAAACCCTCAAACCCAAACCATAAACCCTAAGCCCTACACCCTAAATCACAAACCCTAAAGCTTAAACACAAAAGCCTAAACCCTAAACCATAAACACTAAAGTCTAAACTCTAAACTATAAACACTAAACTCTAAACTATAAACCCTAAACCCTAAACCCTAAATCCTAAACCCTAATGCCTAAACCCTAAAGTCTAACCCTAAACCCTAAACCCTAAAACCCTAAACCCAAAACCCAAAACCATAAATACTAAACCCTAAACCGTACACCCTAAACCCTAAACACTAAACCCTAAACCACAAAGTCTAAAGCTAAAACCCTAAATCGTAAAACCGAAACCCTAAAGCATAAACGCTAAACCCTAAAGCCTTAAGCCTAAACCTCAAACACTAAAGCCTAAACCCTAAAATATAAACACTAAATCCTAATCCATAAACCCTAAACCCAAAACCATAAACCCTAAACCCTAAACCATACACCCTAAACCCTAACCCACAAACCCTAAAGCCTAAACCATAAACAATAAACTCTCAACCCCAAATCATAAATCCTAAACCCTAAACACTACACCCTTAACTCTAAACCACAAACCCTAAAGCATAAACCCCAAACCCTAAACTATAAACCCTAAACCATAAACCGTCAACCCCAAATCGTGAATCTTAAACCCTGAACCCTAGACCCTACACCACAAACCCTAAAGCCAAAACCCTAATCTATAAACACTGAACCCCAAACCATAAACCCTAAAGCCTAAAGCCTAAAGCCTAAACCCTAAACACTAAACCATAAACCATAAACCAGAAAGCCCAAACACTAAACAATAAACCCTAAAGCATAAACCTTAAACTATAAACCCTAAACCCTAAACCATAAACCATAAACCATAAACCCTTATCCCCAAACCATAAACCCTAGACCTAAACCCTACATTCTAAACCACAAAACCTAAAGCCGAGACCCTAAACCATAAACCCTCAACCCCACAGCATAAACACTAAACCCTAAATCCTACACTCTAAAACCTAAATCACAAACCCTAAAGCCTAAACCCCAAATGATAAACCCTCAACCCCGAACCAAAAACCCAAAACCCTAACCCCTAAACCACAAACACTAAAGTCTAAACCCTAAACTATAAACACTTACCCCAAACCATAAACCCTAAACCCTAAACCCTAAGCCCTTAACTATAAACCCTAAATAATAAATCCAAAACCCTAAACCCCAAACCATAAAGCCTAAACCCAAAACTCTAAAGTCTAAACCTTAAACCACAAACACTAAATCCTAAACACTAAGCTATAAACCCTAAACCCTAAATTATAAACCATCAACCCAAAACCATAAACCCTAAAAGCTAAACTATACACCCTAAATCCTAAACCACAAACCCTAAAGCCTAAACCCTAAACCATAAACCATCAACCCCAAACCATAAACCCTAAACACTAAACCCTACATCATAAACCACAAAACCTAAAGCCGAGACCCTAAACCATATACCTTGAACCCCAAACCATAAATCCTAAACCCTAAACCCTAAACCACAAACTCTAAAGCCTAAACCCTAAATCACAACCAATAAACCCTAAGCCACAAACCCTAAAGCCCAAACACTAAATCCTAAATAATAAATCCTAAAACCTAAACCATAAACCCTAAATCCCAAACCCTAAAACATAAACCCTAAACTCTAAAGCCTAAACCCTAAACCACAAACACTAAAGCCTAAACACTAAACTATAAACCCTAAACCCTAAACCATAAACCATCAACCCCAAACCATATACCCTAAACCCTACACCCTAAACCCTAAACCATAAACCCTAAAGCCTAAACCCTAAACTATAAACCATAAACCCCAAATCATAAACTCTAAACCCTAAATGCTACACCCTAAAGCATAAACCTTAAACTATAAACCCTAAACCCTAAACCATAAACCATAAACCATAAACCCTTATCCCCAAACCATAAACCCTAAACCTAAACCCTACATTCTAAACCACAAAACCTAAAGCCGAGACCCTAAACCATAAACCCTCAACCCCACAGCATAAACACTAAACCCTAAATCATACACACTAAAACCTAAATCACAAACCCTAAAGCCTAAACCCCAAATGATAAACCCTCAACCCCGAACCAAAAACCAAAAACCCTAACCCCTAAACCACAAACACTAAAGTCTAAACCCTAAACTATAAACACTCACCCCAAACCATAAACCCTAAACCCTAAACGCTAAGCCCTTAACTGTAAACCCTAAATAATAAATCCAAACACCTAAACCCTAAACCTAGACCCTAAACCCACAACCATAAAGCCTAAACCCTAAACTCTAAAGTCTAAACCTTAAACAACAAACACTAAATCATAAACACTAAGCTATAAACCCTAAACCCTAAACTATAAACCATCAACCCTAAACTATAAACCATAAAACCTAAACTATACACCATAAACCCTAAACCACAAACCCTAAAGCCTAAACCCTAAACCATAAACCATCAACCCCAAACCATAAACCCTAATCCCTAAACCCTATATCATAAACCAGAAAACCTAAAGCCGAGACCCTAAACCATATATCCTGAACCCCAAATCATAAATCATAAACCATAAACCCTAAACCCTAAAACCAAAACCACAAACCCTAAAGCCTAAACCCCAAACCATAAACCCTAAACCCCAAACCATAAACCCGAAAGCCTAAACACTAAACCACAAACCCGAATGCCTAAACCCTAAACCACAAACACGCCTATACCCTAAACCATAAACCTTAAACTATAAACCCTCAATCCCAAACCATAAACCCTAAACCCTAAACCCTACACCGTAAACCCTCAACCACAAATCCTAAAGTCTAAACACTGAACTATAAACCCTCAACCTAAACCCATAAACCCTATACCATTAACTGTAAATCCTAAACAATAAATCATAAACCCTAAACCCTAAATTCTTAACCCTAAACCCCAAACCTTAAACCACAAACCCAAAAGCCCTAACACTAAACCCTAAACCATAAACCCTAAACCTAAACCCGAAACCCTAAAGCCTAAACCATAAACCTTAAAGCCTAAAGCCTAAACCACAAACACTAAAGCCTGAACCCTAAACTATAAACACTAAACGCTAATCCATAAACCCTCAACCCCACACCATAAACATAAACCATACACCCTAAACCTTAAACCACAAACCCTAAAGCCTATACCCTAAACCATAAACCATAAACCCTAAATCATAAACTCTAAACCCTAAACCCTACACCCTAAACCTTATACCATAAACCCTTAACCATAAACCCTAAAACCTAAACCCTAAACCCTAAACCACAAACCCTAAAGACTAAACCCTAAACTCTAAAGCCTAAACCCTAAACCACAAACACTAAAGCCTAAACACTAAACCACAAACCCTAAACCATAAACCCTAAACCCCAAACCATAAACCCTAAACCCTAAATCATATACCCTAAACCCTAAACCACAAACCCTAAAGCCTAATCCCTTAACAATAAACCCTCAACCCCAAATCATAAACCCTAAACCCTAAACCCTACACCCTAAAGCATAAACATTAAACTATAAACTTAAACCCTAAACCATAGACCATCAACCCCAAACCATAAACCATAAACCCTAAACTCTACATCCACAACCACAAAACCTAAAGTCGAGATCCTAATAATAAACCCTCAACCCCAAACCATAAACCCAAAACCCTAAACCCTAAACCACAAACACTAATGCCTAAACCCTAAACCACAAACACCCCTAAACTATAAACCCTAAACCTTAAACCATAAAACCTCAACCCCAAACCATAAATGCTAAACCCTAAACCCTATACCGTAAAACCTAAACCACAATCCCTAAAGTGTAAACCCTAAACTATAAACCCTCAACCCCGAACCATAAACCATAAAACCAAAACCATAAACCCTAAACCCTTAACCGTAAATCCTAAACAATAAATCCTAAACCCTAAACACTAAGTCCTCAACCCTAAACCCTAAACCTTAAACCACAAACCCAAAAGCCCTAACACTAAACCCTAAGCCCTAAACCCTAAACCCAAAATCCTAAACTCTAAACCACAAACTCGTCGAAAATTTAAACCATAAACCCTCAACCCCAAACCATAAAACCTAAACCTTAAACCTTACATCCTAAGCCATAAACCACAAACCATAAACCATAAACCCTACACCATAAACCCTAAACCACAAACCCTAAAGCCGAAGTCCTAAACCTTAAACCCTAAACACTAAACCCTAAACCACAAACCCTAAAGCCCAAATACTAAACACTAAACCCTAAATCCTAAACCCTAAACCCTAAACCATAAAGCCTAAACCGTAAAGTCTAAATCCTAAACCCTAAACCATAAATCCTAAATCCTAAACCATAAACCCTAAACCCTAAACCACAAACACTAAAGCGTAAATTCTACACTATAAACTATAAACCCTAAACCATAAACCCTCAAACCCAAACTATAAGCACTAAACCCTAATCCCTATACCGTAAACCCTAAACCACACACCCTAATGCCTAAATCCTAAACTATAAACCGTAAACCTTAAACCCTAAGCCCTAAACCACAAACTCTAAACCCTAAATCTAAAACCATAAACCCTCATCCCTAAACCATAAACACTAAACCCTACACCCTAAACCATAAAACACGAACCATAAAGCTTAAACCCTAACCTAAAACACTAAACCCTAAACCATAAACCCTCAACCCCAAACCATACACCCTAAACCATAAACCCTACACCCTAAACCCTAATCCATAAACCCTCAACCCAAAACCATAAACCCTAAACCATAAACCGAACACCCTAAACCCTAAATCACAAACACTAAACAATAAACCCTCAACCCAAATCATAAACCCTAAACCCTAAACCCTAAACCCTAAACCCTAAATTATAAACCCTAAATCCTAAAGCCCAAACCCTAAAGCCTAAATACTAAAGCCTAATCCCTAAAGCCAAAATTCTACACTATAAACCATAAAAACTAAACCATAAATCCTCAAACCCAAAGTATAAGCCCTAAACCCTAATTCCTACACCGAAAACTCTAAACCACACACCCTAATGCCCAAATGTTAAACCATAAACCCTAAACCTTACACCATAAACCCTAAACCACAAACCATAAACCCTCAACCCTAAACCATAAACCCTAAACCGTACACCCTACACCCTAAACCATAAACCACGAACCATAAAGCCTAAATCCTAACCTATAAACCCTAAACCCAAAACCATAAACCTATATCCCCAAACCTTAAACCCTAAATCCTAAATCCTACACATTAAACCCCAAACTACAAACCATAAACCCTAAACCCTAAACCCTAAACCCTTAAACCCTAAATCCTACACATTAAACCCTAAACCATAAATCCTAAACGCTAAACCCTACACCCAAAACCATAAACCCTAAACCCTAAACAGTAAACCATAAACTATAAACCCTCAACCCCAAACTATAAACCCTAAACCGTAAACCCAAAACCATAAATCCTAAGGACTAAACCACAAACCCTAAACTCTAAACCCTAAATCCTAAACCCTAAACCTTAAACCATAAACTCTAAAGCCTAAACCCTAATATATAAACCCTAAACCCAAAACCATAAACCTATAACCCCAAACCTTAAACTCTAAACCCTAAATCCTACACCATAAACCCTAAACCCTAAACCACAAACCCTAAAGCCTAAACCATTAACCCTCAACCTAAAACCATAAACCCTAAACCCTAAACCCTACAGCCAAAACCATAAATCCTAAACCCTAAACCCTAAACCATAAACCCTCAACCACAAACTATAAACCCTAAACCCTAAACCCAAAACCATAAATCCTAAGGCCTAAACCACAAACCTTAAACTCTAAACCCTAAATCCTAAACCCTAAACCTTAAACCATAAACTCTAAAGCCTAAATCCTAAATCACAACCCATCCACCCTAAGCTACAAACCCTAAAGCCCAAACATTAAACCCTAAACCATAAATCCTAAAACCTAAACCTAGACCCTGAACCACAAACCATAAAGCCTAAACCCTAAACTCTAAAGCCTAAACCTTAAACCACAAACATTAAAGCCTAAACACTAAGCTATAAACACTAAACCTTAAACCATAAACCATAAACCATAAACCCTAAACCCTAAACCCTAAACCACAAACCCTAAAGCCTAAACCCTAAACCATAAACCATCAACCCCAAATCACACACCCTAAACCCTAAACCCTACACCCTAAAGCATAAACCTTAAACTATAAACCCTAAACCCTAACCATATACCCTCAACCTCAAACCATAAACCCCAAACCCTAAACCCTACGTCCTAAACCACAAAACCTAAAGCCGAGACCCTAAACCATAAACCCTTAACCCCAAACCATAAACCCTAAACCCTAAACATTACACCCTAAAACCTAAACCACAAACGCAAAAGCCTAAACCCCAAACCATAAACCCTCAACCCCAAACCATAAACCACAAACCCTAAACCCTAAACCACAAACCCTAATGCCTAAACCATAAACCACAAACACGCCTAAACCCTAAACTATAAACCTTAAACCTTAAACCATAAACCCTCAACCCCAAACCATAAACCCTAAACCCTAAACCCTACACTGTAAACCCTAAACCACAAACCCTAAAGTCTAAACCCTAAACTATAAACCCTCAACCCTAAACCATAAACCATAAACCCTAAACCCTAAACCCTAAACCATAAACCATAAACCCTAAACTCTTAACTGTAAACCCTAAACAATAGATCCTAAACCCCAAACCTTAAACCATAAACCAAAAAGCCCTAACACTAAACCCTAAACCCTAAACCCTAAACCTAAACCCCGAACCCTAAATCCTAAACCATAAACCCTAAAGCCTAAATCCTAAACCACAAACACTAAAGCCTAAACCCTAAACTATAAACACTAAACGCTAAACCATAAACCCCATACCATAAACCCTAAACCATAAACCATACACCCTAAATCTTAAACCACAAACACTAAAGCCTATACCGTAAACCATAAACCCTAAACCCTAAACCCTACACCCTAAAACCTTAACCACAAAGCCTAGAAACCATAAACCTTAAACTATAAACCTTAAACCCTAAACCATAAACCCTCAATCCCAAAATATAAATCCTAAACCCTAAACCCTAAACCATAAGCCCTAAACCCTAAACCATAAACCTTCAATCCCAATCCATAAACCCTGAACACTAAATGCAAAAACCTAAACCATAAACCATCAACCCCAAATCATAAACCATAAACCCTAAACCCTACACCTTAAACCACAAACACTAAAGTATAAACCCTAAACTATAAACCCTAAGCCATAAACCCTAAACCATCAACCCCAAACCATAAACACTAAACCCTAAACCCAAAACCATAAATCCTAAGGCCTAAACCACAAACCCTAAACTCTAAACGCTAAATCCTAAACCCTAAACCCTAAACCACAAACTCTAAAGCCTAAACCCTAAACCACAACCAATAAACCCTAAGCCACAAATCCTAAAGCCCAAACACTAAACCCTAAATGATAAATCCTGAAACCTAAACCCTAAACCCCAAACCCTAAAGCATAAAGCCTAAACTTTAAAGCCTAAACCCTAAACCACAAACACTAAAGCCTAAACACTAAACTATAAACCCTAAATCCTAAACCATAAACCATCAACCCCAAACCCTAAACCCTAAACCCTACACCCTAAACCATAAACCACAAACCCTAAAGCCTAAACCCTAAACCATAAACCATAAACCCCAAATCATAAACTCTAAATCCTAAACGCTACATCCTAAAGCATAAACCTTAAACTATAAACCCTAAACCCTAAATCATAAACCCTAAACCCTAAACCCCAAACCATAAACCCTAAACCTAAACCCTACATCATAAACCACAAAACCTAAAGCCGAGACCCTAAACCATATACCCTGAACCCCAAACCATAAATCCTAAACCCTAAACCCTAAACCACAAACTCTAAAGCCTAAACCCTAAATCACAACCAATAAACCCTAAGCCACAAACCCTAAAGCCCAAACACTAAACCCTAAATGATAAATCCTGAAACCTAAACCATAAACCCTAAACCCCAAACTCTAAAGCATAAACCCTAAACTCTAAAGCCTAAACCCTAAACCATAAACACTAAAGCCTAAACACTAAACTATAAACCCTAAACCCTAAACCATAAACCATCAACCGCAAACCATTTAACCTAAACACCACACCCTAAACCCTAAACCACAAACCCTAAAGCCTAAACCCTAAGCCATAAACCCTAAACCCCAAATCATAAACTCTAAACCCTAAATGCTACACCCTAAAGCATAAACCTTAAACTATAAACCCTAAACTCTAAACCATAAACCATAAACCCTCAACCCCAAACCATAAACCCTAAACCTAAACCCTACATTCTAAACCACAAAACCTAAAGTCGAGACCGTAAACCATAAACCCTCAACCCCACAGCATAAACACTAAACCCTAAATCTTACACTCTAAAACCTAAAACACAAACCCTAAAGCCTAAACCACAAACCATAAACCCTCAACCCCGAACCATAAACCCAAAACCCTAACCCCTAAGCCACAAACACTAAAGTCTAAACCCTAAACTATAAACACTCACCCCAAACCATAAACCCTAAACCCTAAACGCAAAGCCCTTAACTGTAAACCCTAAATAATAAATCCAAACACCTAAACCATAAACCTAGACCCTAAACCCCCAACCATAAAGGCTAAACCCTAAACTCTAAAATATAAACCTTAAACAACAAACACTAAATCCTAAACACTAAGCTATAAACCCTAAACCCTAAACTATAAACCATCAACCCTAAACCATAAACCCTAAAACCTAAACTATACACCCTAAACCCTAAACCACAAACCCTAAAGCCTAAACCCTAAACCATAAACCATCAACCCCAAACCATGAACCATAAACCCTAAACCCTAAACCCTACATCATAAACCAAAAAACCTAAAACCGAGACCCTAAACCATATATCCTGAACCCCAAATCATAAATCCTAAACCCTAAATCCTAAACCCTAAACCCTAAACCCTAAAGCCTAAACCCCAAACCATAAACCCTCAACCCCAAACCATAAACCCGAAAGCCTAAACACTAAACCACAAACCCAAATGCCTAAACCCTAAACCACAAACACACCTATACCCTAAACTATAAACCTTAAACTATAAACCCTCAATCCCAAACCATAAACCTTAAACCCTAAAACCCACACTGTAAACCCTAAACCACAAATCCTAAAGTCTAAACCCTGAACTATAAACCCTCAACCTAAACCCATAAACCCTATACCCTTAACTGTAAATCCTAAACAATAAATCATAAGCCCTAAACCCTAAATTCTTAACTCTAAACCCCAAACCTTAAACCACAAACCCAAAAGCCCTAAGACTAAAACCTAAACCCTAAACCCTAAACCTAAACCCGAAACCCTAAACCTAAACCATAAACCTTAAAGCCTAAAGCCTAAACCACAAACACTAAAGCCTAAACCCTAAACTATAAACACTAAACGCTAATCCATAAACCCTCAACCGCACACTATAAACAATAAACCATACACCCTAAACCTTAAACCACAAACCTTTAACCATAAACCCTAAAATCTAAACCCTAAACCACAAACACTAAAGACTAAACCCTAAACTCTAAAGCCTAAACCCTAAACCACAAACACTAAAGCCTAAACACTAAACCACAAACCCTAAACCATAAACCCTAAACCCCAAACCATAAACCCTAAACCCTAAACCCTATACCCTAAACCCTAAACCACAAACCTTAAAGCCTAATCCCTTAACAATAAACCCTCAACCCCAAATCATAAACCCTAAACCCTAAACCCTACACCCTAAGGCATAAACATTAAACTATAAACCCTAAACCCTAAACCATAGACCCTCAACCCCAAACCATAAACCATAAACCCTAAACCATACATCCACAACCACAAAACCTAAAGCCGAGATCCTAACCATAAACCCTCAACCCCAAACCATAAACCTAAAACCCTAAACCCTAAACCACAAACACTAATTCCTAAACCCTAAACCACAAACACCCCTAAACTATAAACCCTAAACCTTAAACCATAAAACCTCAACCCCAAACCATAAACGCTAAACCCTAAACCCTATACCGTAAAACCTAAACCACAATCCCTAAAGTGTAAACCCTAAACTATAAACCCTCAACCCCGAACCATAAACCATAAAACCAAAACCATAAACCCTAAACCCTTAACCGTAAACCCTAAACAATAAATCCTAAACCCTAAACACTAAGTCCTCAACGCTAAACCCTAAACGTTAAACCACGAACCCAAAAGCCCTAACACTAAACCCTAAGCCCTAAACCCTAAACCCAAAATCCTAAACTCTAAACCTCAAACTCGTCTAAAATTTAAACCATAAACCCTCAACCCCAAACCATAAAACCTAAACCTTAAACCCTACATCCTAAGCCATAAACCACAAACCATAAACCCTAAACCCTACACCATAAACCCTAAACCACAAACCCTAAAGCCGAAGTCCTAAACCTTAAATCCTAAACACTAAACCCTAAACCACAAACCCTAAAGCCCAAATACTAAACACTAAACCCTAAATCCTAAACCCTAAACCCTAAACCATAAAGCCTAAACCCTAAAGTCTAAATCCTAAACCCTAAACCACAAATCATAAAGCCTAAATCATAAACCCTAAACCCTAAACCACAAACACTAAACCCTAAATTCTACACTATAAACTATAAACCCTAAACCATAAACCCTCAAGCCCAAACTATAAGTACTAAACCCTAATCCCTATACCGTAAACCCTAAACCACACATCCTAATGCCTAAATCCTAAACCATAAACCGTAAACCTTAAACCCTAAGCCCTAAACCACAAACTCTAAACCCTAAACCCAAAACCATAAACCCTCATCCCTAAACCATAAACCCTAAACCCTACACCCTACACCCTAAACCATAAACCACGAACCATAAAGCTTAAACCCTAACCTATAAACACTAAACACTAAACCATAAACCCTCAACCCCAAACCATGCACCCTAAGCCATAAACCATAAACCCTAATCCATAAACCCTCAACCCGAAACCATAAACCTTAAACCATAAATTGTACACCCTAAACCCTAAATCACAAACACTAAACAATAAACCCTCAACCCCAAATCATAAACCCTATACCCTAAACCCTAAAGCATAAACCCTAAATTATAAACCCTAAATCCTAAAGCCCAAACCCTAAAGCCTAAACACTAAAGCCTAATCCCTAAAGCCAAAATTCTACACTATAAACAATAAAAACTAAACCATAAATCCTCAAACCCAAAGTATAAGCCCTAAACCCTAATTCCTACACCGAAAACCCTAAACCACACACCCTAATGCCCAAATGTTAAACCATAAACCCTAAACCTTACACCATAAACCCTAAACCACAAACCATAAACCCTCAACCCTAAATCATAAACCCTAAACCCTACACCCTACACCCTAAACCATCAACCCCGAACCATAAACACTAAACCCTAAACCCAAAACCATAAATCTTAAGGCCTAAACCACAAACCCTAAACTCTAAACGCTAAATCCTAAACCCTAAACCACAAACTCTAAAGCCTAAAGCCTAAACCACAACCAATAAACCCTAAGCCACAAATCCTAAAGCCCAAACACTAAACCCTAAATGATAAATCCTGAAACCTAAACCCTAAACCCCAAATCCTAAAGCATAAAGCATAAACTCTAAAGCCTAAACCCTAAACCACAAATAATAAAGCCTAAACACTAAACTATAAACCCTAAATCCTAAACCATAAACCATCAACCCCAAACCCTAAACCATAAACCCTACACCATAAACTATAAACCACAAACCCTAAAGCCTAAACCCTAAACCATAAACCATAAACCCCAAATCGTAAACTCTAAATCCTAAATGCTACATCCTAAAGCATAAACCTTAAACTATAAACCCTAAACCCTAAATCATAAACCATAAACCCTAAACCCCAAACCATAAACCATAAACCTAAACCCTGCATTCTAAAAAACAAAACCTAAAGCTGAGACCCTAAACCATAAACCCTCAACCCCATACCATAAACACTAAACCCTAAACCCTACACCCTAAAACCTAAAACATAAACCCTAAAGCCTAAACCCCAAACCATAAACCCTCAACCCCAAACCATAAAGCCAAAACCCTAACCCCTAAACCACAAACACTAAAGTCTAAACCCTAAACTATAAACACTCACCCCAAACCATAAATCCTAAACCCTAAACCCTAAGCCCTTAACTATAAACCCTAAACAATAAATACAAAACCCTAAACCCTAAACCACAAACCATAAAGCCTAAACCCTAAACTCTAAAGCCTAAACCTTAAACCACAAACACTAAATCCTAAACACTAAGCTATAAACCCTAAACCCTAAACTATAAACCAACAACCCTAAACCATAAACCCTAAAACCTAAACTATACACCCTAAACCCTAAACCATAAACCCTAAAGCCTAAAGCCTAAACCCTAAACCGTCAACCCAAACCATAAACCCTAAACCCTAAACCCTACATCATAAACCACAAAACCTAAAGCCGAGACCCTAAACCATATACCCTGAACCCCAAACTATAAATCCTAAACCCTAAACCCTAAACCACAAACTCTAAAGCCTAAACCCTAAATCACAACCAATAAACCCTAAGCCACAAACCCTAAAGCCCAAACACTAAACCATAAATGATAAATCCTGAAACCTAAACCATAAACCCTAAACCCCAAACTCTAAAGCATAAACCCTAAACTCTAAAGCCTAAACCCTAAACCATAAACACTAAAGCCTAAACACTAAACTATAAACCCTAAACCCTAAACCATAAACCATCAACCGAAAAACATTTACCCTAAACACTACACCCTAAACCCTAAACCACAAACCCTAAAGCCTAAACCCTAAACCTAAATCATAAATCCTAAACCCGAAATCCTAAAACCTAAACCCAAATCCCTAAAGCCTAAAGCCTAAACCACAAACACTAAATCGTAAACCCTAAACTATAAACACTAAGCCCTAATCCATAAACCCTAACCCAAAACCATAAACCCAAAATCCTAAACCATAAACCCTAAAGCCTAAACCCTAAACAATAAACCATCAACCCCAAATTATAAAGCCTAAACCCTAAACCCTACACCATAAACTCTAAACCATAAACCCTAAAGCATAAACCCTAAACTATAAACCTAAACCCTGAATCATAAACCATCAACCCCAAACCGTAAATCCTAAACCCTAAACCCTACACACTACACCACAAACCCTAAAGCCTAAAGCCTAAACCATAAACCCTCAACCCCAAAGAAAAAACCATAAATCCTAAACCCTAAACCCTTAACCCCAAATCCTTCAGCATAAAACCCTAAACCATAAACCCTAACCCTAAACCCTAATCCATAAACCCTAAACCATCAACCATCAACCCCAAACCATAAACCAAAATCGTAAACCCTACACCCTAAACCCTAAACAAAAAATGCTAAAGCCTAAACCCTAAACCATAAACCCTAAACACTAAATCATAAACCCTAAACCCTAAACCCTAAGCACTAAAACCGACACCCTAAACACAAAAACCCTAAAGCATAAACCCTAAACTATAAACCCTAAACCCTCAACCATAAACCCTAAACCCAAAACCATAAACCCTAAACCCTAAACCCTACACCCTAAACGATAAACCATAAAGCTTACACCCTAAACCATAAACCCTCAACACCAAACCATAAACCCTAAATCCTAAACCCTACATCATAAACCCTAAACCCTAAACTATATAACCTTAACACCAAATCATAAACACTAAACCCTACACCCTAAACCCTAAACCACAAACTCTAAAGCATAATACATAAACTATAAACCCTAAACCCTAAACCATAAACACTAAACCCCAAACCATAAACCCAAAACCCTAAACGCAACACCCTAAACCACAAACCCTAAAGCTTATACCCTAAAGCATACACCCTCAAACCCAAACCATAAATCCTAAATACTAAACCCTACACCCTAAACCCTAACCATAATCCCTAAAGCCTAAATCCTAGAGCCTAAACCCTAAACCCTAAACACTAAACCCTAAACCACAAACCCTAAAGGCCAAACACTAAACACTAAACACTAAACTCTAAAACCAAAACCCAAAAGCCTAAACCCTAAACCCAAAACCCCAACCCCGAAAGCCTAAACACAAAAGCTTAAACCTTAAACCACAAACACTAAACCTTAAACCCTAAACCGTAAACCCTAAACCATAAACCCTAAACCCTAAACCTAAACCCTAAACCATAAACCCAAAACCCTAATGCATAAACCATAAATCATAAACCCTAAACCCTAAACCATAAACACTAAAGCCTAAACCATAAACTATAAACATTAAACTCTAATCCATAAACCCTCAACACTAAACCCTAAACCCTAAACCCTACACAATAAACCTTCAACCCCAACTAATAAACCCTAAACCCTAAACCCTACACCCTAAACTCTAAACCACAAACCCTACAGTATAACCCTAAACTATAAACACTAAACCCTAAACCATAAAAACTAAACCACAAAACGTAAATCATAAACCCTAAACCCTACACCCTACACCATAAACCTTAAAGCCTAAACTATAAACCATAAAACCTCAACCCCAAACCATATACCCTAAAGCATAAAGCCTAAAGCCTAAAGCCTCAACCCTAAACCCTAAACACTAAACCCTAAACCATAAACCCTAAAGCCCAAACACTAAACACTCAACACTAAACCCTAAACCCTAAACCCAAAAGCCTAAACCCTAAATGCTAAACCCCAAACCCTAAATCCTAAACCCAAAACCACAAACACTAAAGCCTAAACTCTAAACTATAAACCCGAAATCCTAAAGCATAAACCCTGAAACCCCAACCATAAACCCTAAACCGTAAACCCTAAAGCATACACCGAAAATCCTAAACCACACACCCTAAAGCCTAAATCCTAAACCATAAACCCTCAAACCCAAACCATAAACCCTAAGCCCTACACCCTAAATCACAAACCCTAAAGCTTAAGCACAAAAGCCTAAACCCTAAACCATAAACACTAAAGTCTAAACTCTAAACTATAAACACTAAACTCTAAACTATAAACACTAAACTCTAAACTATAAACCCTAAACCCTAAACCATCAACCCCGAACCATAAACACTAAACCCTAAACCCAAAACCATAAATCTTAAGGCCTAAACCACAAACCCTAAACTCTAAACGCTAAATCCTAAACCCTAAACCCTAAACCACAAACTCTAAAGCCTAAAGCCTAAACCACAACCAATAAACCCTAAGCCACAAATCCTAAAGCCCAAACACTAAACCCTAAATGATAAATCCTGAAACCTAAACCCTAAACCCCAAATCCTAAAGCATAAAGCATAAACTCTAAAGCCTAAACCCTAAACCACAAATAATAAAGCCTAAACACTAAACTATAAACCCTAAATCCTAAACCATAAACCATCAACCCCAAACCCTAAACCATAAACCCTACACCATAAACTATAAACCACAAACCCTAAAGCCTAAACCCTAAACCATAAACCATAAACCCCAAATCGTAAACTCTAAATCCTAAATGCTACATCCTAAAGCATAAACCTTAAACTATAAACCCTAAACCCTAAATCATAAACCATAAACCCTAAACCCAAAACCATAAACCATAAACCTAAACCCTGCATTCTAAAAAACAAAACCTAAAGCTGAGACCCTAAACCATAAACCCTCAACCCCATACCATAAACACTAAACCCTAAACCATACACCCTAAAACCTAAAACATAAACCCTAAAGCCTAAACCCCAAACCATAAACCCTCAACCCCAAACCATAAAGCCAAAACCCTAACCCCTAAACCACAAACACTAAAGTCTAAACCCTAAACTATAAACACTCACCCCAAACCATAAATCCTAAACCCTAAACTATAAACCCTAAACAATAAATACAAAACCCTAAACCCTAAACCACAAACCATAAAGCCTAAACCCTAAACTCTAAAGCCTAAACCTTAAACCACAAACACTAAATCCTAAACACTAAGCTATAAACCCTAAACCCTAAACTATAAACCAACAACCCTAAACCATAAACCCTAAAACCTAAACTATACACCCTAAACCCTAAACCATAAACCCTAAAGCCTAAACCCTAAACCCTAAACCGTCAACCCAAACCATAAACCCTAAACCCTACATCATAAACCACAAAACCTAAAGCCGAGACCCTAAACCATATACCCTGAACCCCAAACTATAAATCCTAAACCCTAAACCCTAAACCACAAACTCTAAAGCCTAAACCCTAAATCACAACCAATAAACCCTAAGCCACAAACCCTAAAGCCCAAACACTAAACCATAAATGATAAATCCTGAAACCTAAACCATAAACCCTAAACCCCAAACTCTAAAGCATAAACCCTAAACTCTAAAGCATAAACCCTAAACCATAAACACTAAAGCCTAAACACTAAACTATAAACCCTAAACCCTAAACCATAAACCATCAACCGAAAAACATTTACCCTAAACACTACACCCTAAACCCTAAACCACAAACCCTAAAGCCTAAACCCTAAACCTAAATCATAAATCCTAAACCCGAAATCCTAAAACCTAAACCCAAATCCCTAAAGCCTAAAGCCTAAACCACAAACACTAAATCGTAAACCCTAAACTATAAACACTAAGCCCTAATCCATAAACCCTAACCCAAAACCATAAACCCAAAATCCTAAACCATAAACCCTAAAGCCTAAACCCTAAACAATAAACCATCAACCCCAAATTATAAACCCTAAACCCTAAACCCTACACCATAAACTCTAAACCATAAACCCTAAAGCATAAACCCTAAACTATAAACCTAAACCCTGAATCATAAACCATCAACCCCAAACCGTAAATCCTAAACCCTAAACCCTACACACTACACCACAAACCCTAAAGCCTAAAGCCTAAACCATAAACCCTCAACCCCAAAGAAAAAACCATAAATCCTAAACCCTAAACCCTTAACCCCAAATCCTTCAGCATAAAACCCTAAACCATAAACCCTAACCCTAAACCCTAATCCATAAACCCTAAACCATAAACCATCAACCCCAAACCATAAACCAAAATCGTAAACCCTACACCCTAAACCCTAAACAAAAAATGCTAAAGCCTAAACCCTAAACCATAAACCCTAAACACTAAATCATAAACCCTAAACCCTAAACCCTAAGCACTAAAACCGACACCCTAAACACAAAAACCCTAAAGCATAAACCCTAAACTATAAACCCTAAACCCTCAACCATAAACCCTAAACCCAAAACCATAAACCCTAAACCCTAAACCCTACACCCTAAACGATAAACCATAAAGCTTACACCCTAAACCATAAACCCTCAACACCAAACCATAAACCCTAAATCCTAAACCCTACATCCTAAACCCTAAACCCTAAACTATATACCCTTAACACCAAATCATAAACACTAAACCCTACACCCTAAACCCTAAACCACAAACTCTAAAGCATAATACATAAACTATAAACCCTAAACCCTAAACCATAAACACTAAACCCCAAACCATAAACCCAAAACCCTAAACGCAACACCCTAAACCACAAACCCTAAAGCTTATACCCTAAAGCATACACCCTCAAACCCAAACCATAAATCCTAAATACTAAACCCTACACCCTAAACCCTAACCATAATCCCTAAAGCCTAAATCCTAGAGCCTAAACCCTACACCCTAAACCCTAACCATAATCCCTAAAGCCTAAATCCTAGAGCCTAAACCCTAAACCCTAAACACTAAACCCTAAACCACAAACCCTAAAGGCCAAACACTAAACACTAAACACTAAACTCTAAAACCAAAACCCAAAAGCCTAAACCCTAAACCCAAAACCCCAACCCCGAAAGCCTAAACACAAAAGCTTAAACCTTAAACCACAAACACTAAACCTTAAACCCTAAACCGTAAACCCTAAACCATAAACCCTAAACCCTAAACCTAAACCCTAAACCATAAACCCAAAACCCTAATGCATAAACCATAAATCATAAACCCTAAACCCTAAACCATAAACACTAAAGCCTAAACCATAAACTATAAACATTAAACTCTAATCCATAAACCCTAAACACTAAACCCTAAACCCTAAACCCTACACAATAAACCTTCAACCCCAACTAATAAACCCTAAACCCTAAACCCTACACCCTAAACTCTAAACCACAAACCCTACAGTATAACCCTAAACTATAAACACTAAACCCTAAACCATAAAAACTAAACCACAAAACGTAAATCATAAACCCTAAACCCTACACCCTACACCATAAACCTTAAAGCCTAAACTATAAACCATAAAACCTCAACCCCAAACCATATACCCTAAAGCATAAAGCCTAAAGCCTAAAGCCTCAACCCTAAACCCTAAACACTAAACCCTAAACCATAAACCCTAAAGCCAAAACACTAAACACTCAACACTAAACACTAAACCCTAAACCCAAAAGCCTAAACCCTAAATGCTAAACCCCAAACCCTAAATCCTAAACCCAAAACCACAAACACTAAAGCCTAAACTCTAAACTATAAACCCGAAATCCTAAAGCATAAACCCTGAAACCCCAACCATAAACCCTAAACCGTAAACCCTAAACCATACACCGAAAATCCTAAACCACACACCCTAAAGCCTAAATCCTAAACCATAAACCCTCAAACCCAAACCATAAACCCTAAGCCCTACACCCTAAATCACAAACCCTAAAGCTTAAGCACAAAAGCCTAAACCCTAAACCATAAACACTAAAGTCTAAACTCTAAACTATAAACACTAAACTCTAAACTATAAACCCTAAACCCTAAACCCTAAATCCTAAACCCTAATGCCTAAACCCTAAAGTCTAACCCTAAACCCTAAACCAAAACCCTAAAGCCTAAACCCTAAACCATAAAGCCTAAACTATATACACTAAAACCTAAACCATAAACTATAAACCCTAAACCCTAATCTATAAACCCTCAACCCAAAACCATAAATACTAAACCCTAAACCGTACACCCTAAACCCTAAACACTAAACCCTAAACCACAAACCCTAAAGCTAAAACCCTAAATCGTAAAACCGAAACCCTAAAGCATAAACGCTAAACCCTAAAGCCTTAAGCCTAAACCTCAAACACTAAAGCCTAAACCCTAAAATATAAACACTAAATCCTAATCCATAAACCCTAAACCCAGAACCCCAAACCCTAAACCCTAAACCATACACCCTAAACCCTAACCCACAAACCCTAAAGCCTAAACCATAAACAATAAACTCTCAACCCCAAATCATAAATCCTAAACCCTAAACCCTACACCCTTAACTCTAAACCACAAACCCTAAAGCATAAACCCCAAACCCTAAACTATAAACCCTAAACCATAAACCGTCAAGCCCAAACCGTGAATCTTAAACCCTGAACCCTAGACCCTACACCACAAACCCTAAAGCCAAAACCCTAAACTATAAACACTGAACCCCAAACCATAAACCCTAAAGCCTAAAGCCTAAAGCCTAAACCCTAAACACTAAACCATAAACCATAAACCAGAAAGCCAAAACACTAAACAATAAACTCTAAAGCATAAACCTTAAACTATAAACCATAAACCCTAAACCATAAACCATAAACCATAAACCTTTATCCCCAAACCATAAACCCTAGACCTAAACCCTACATTCTAAACCACAAAACCTAAAGCCGAGACTCTAAACCATAAACCCTCAACCCCACAGCATAAACACTAAACCCTAAATCCTACACTCTAAAACCTAAATCACAAACCCTAAAGCCTAAACCCCAAATGATAAACCCTCAACCACGAACCAAAAACCCAAAACCCTAAGCCCTAAACCACAAACACTAAAGTCTAAACCCTAAACTATAAACACTCACCCCAAACCATAAACCCTAAACCCTAAACCCTAAGCCCTTAACTATAAACCCTAAATAATAAATCCAAAACCCTAAACCCTAAACCATAAACCCCAAACCATAAAGCCTAAACCCAAAACTCTAAAGTCTAAACCTTAAACCACAAACACTAAATCCTAAAAACTAAGCTATAAACCCTAAACCCTAAATTATAAACCATCAACCCAAAACCATAAACCCTAAAAGCTAAACTATACACCCTAAATCCTAAACCACAAACCCTAAAGCCTAAACCCTAAACCATAAACCATCAACCCCAAACCATAAACCCTAAACACTAAACCCTACATCATAAACCACAAAACCTAAAGCCGAGACCCTAAACCATATACCTTGAACCCCAAACTATAAATCCTAAACCCTAAACCCTAAACCACAAACTCTAAAGCCTAAACCCTAAATCACAACCAATAAACCCTAAGCCACAAACCCTAAAGCCCAAACACTAAATCCTAAATAATAAATCCTGAAACCTAAACCATAAACCCTAAATCCCAAACCCTAAAACATAAACCCTAAACTCTAAAGCCTAAACCCTAAACCACAAACACTAAAGCCTAAACACTAAACTATAAACCCTAAACCCTAAACCATAAACCATCAACCCCAAACCATATACCCTAAACCCTACACCCTAAACCCTAAACCATAAACCCTAAAGCCTAAACCCTAAACTATAAACCATAAACCCCAAATCATAAACTCTAAACCCTAAATGCTACACCATAAAGCATAAACCTTAAACTATAAACCCTAAACCCTAAACCATAAACCATAAACCATAAACCCTTATCCCCAAACCATAAACCCTAAACCTAAACCCTACATTCTAAACCACAAAACCTAAAGCCGAGACCCTAAACCATAAACCCTCAACCCCACAGCATAAACACTAAACCCTAAATCCTACACTCTAAAACCTAAATCACAAACCCTAAAGCCTAAACCCCAAATGATAAACCCTCAACCCCGAACCAAAAACCAAAAACCCTAAAGTCTAAACCCTAAACTATAAACACTCACCCCAAACCATAAACCCTAAACCCTAAACGCTAAGCCCTTAACTGTAAACCCTAAATAATAAATCCAAACACCTAAACCCTAAACCTAGACCCTAAACCCCCAACCATAAAGCCTAAACCCTAAACTCTAAAGTCTAAACCATAAACAACAAACACTAAATCATAAACACTAAGCTATAAACCCTAAACCCTAAACTATAAACCATCAACCCTAAACTATAAACCCTAAAACCTAAACTATACACCATAAACCCTAAACCACAAACCCTAAAGCCTAAACCCTAAACCCTAAACCATCAACCCCAAACCATAAACCCTAATCCCTAAACCCTTTATCATAAACCACAAAACCTAAAGCCGAGACCCTAAACCATATATCCTAAACCCCAAATCATAAATCCTAAACCATAAACCCTAAACCCTAAAACCAAAACCACAAACCCTAAAGCCTAAACCCCAAACCATAAACCCTCAACCCCAAACCATAAACCCGAAAGCCTAAACACTAAACCACAAACCCGAATGCCTAAACCCTAAACCACAAACACGCCTATACCCTAAACTATAAACTTTAAAATATAAACCCTCAATCCCAAACCATAAACACTAAACCCTAAACCCTACACCGTAAACCCTCAACCACAAATCCTAAAGTCTAAACCCTGAACTATAAACCCTCAACCTAAACCCATAAACCCTATACCCTTAACTGTAAATCCTAAACAATAAATCATAAACCCTAAACCCTAAATTCTTAACCCTAAACCCCAAACCTTAAACCACAAACCCAAAAGCCCTAACACTAAACCCTAAACCATAAACCCTAAACCTAAACCCAAAACCCTAAAGCCTAAACCATAAACCTTAAAGCCTAAAGCCTAAACCACAAACACTAAAGCCTAAACCCTAAACTATAAACACTAAACGCTAATCCATAAACCCTCAACCCCACACCATAAACATAAACCATACGCCCTAAACCTTAAACCACAAACCCTAAAGCCTATACCCTAAACCATAAACCATAAACCCTAAATCATAAACTCTAAACCCTAAACCCTACACCCTAAACCTTATACCATAAACCCTTAACCATAAACCCTAAAACCTAAACCCTAAACCCTAAACCACAAACCCTAAAGACTAAACCCTAAACTCTAAAGCCTAAACCCTAAACCACAAACACTAAAGCCTAAACACTAAACCACAAACCCTAAACCATAAACCCTAAACCCCAAACCATAAAACCTAAACCCTAAATCCTATACCCTAAACCCTAAACCACAAACCCTAAAGCCTAATCCCTTAACAATAAACCCTCAACCCCAAATCATAAACCCTAAACCCTAAACCCTACACCCTAAAGCATAAACATTAAACTATAAACCCTAAACCCTAAACCATAGACCATCAACCCCAAACCATAAACCATAAACCCTAAACTCTACATCCACAACCACAAAACCTAAAGCCGAGATCCTAACAATAAACCCTCAACCCAAAACCCTAAACCCTAAACCACAAACACTAATGCCTAAACCCTAAACCACAAACACCCCTAAACTATAAACCCTAAACCTTAAACCATAAAACCTCAACCACAAACCATAAACGCTAAACCCTAAACCCTATACCGTAAAACCTAAACCACAATCCCTAAAGTGTAAACCCTAAACTATAAACCCTCAACCCCGAACCATAAACCATAAAACCAAAACCATAAACCCTAAACCCTTAACTGTAAACCCTAAACAATAAATCCTAAACCCTAAACACTAAGTCCTCAACGCTAAACCCTAAACGTTAAACCACGAACCCAAAAGCCCTAACACTAAACCCTAAGCCCTAAACCCTAAACCCAAAATCCTAAACTCTAAACCTCAAACTCGTCTAAAATTTAATCCATAAACCCTCAACCCCAAACCATAAAACCTAAACCTTAAACCCTACATCCTAAGCCATAAACCACAAACCATAAACCCTAAACCCTCCACCATAAACCCTAAACCACAAACCCTAAAGCCGAAGTCCTAAACCTTAAATCCTAAACACTAAACCCTTAACCACAAACCCTAAAGCCCAAATACTAAACACTAAACCCTAAATCCTAAACCCTAAACCCTAAACCATAAAGCCTAAACCCTAAAGTCTAAATCCTAAACCCTAAACCACAAATCCTAAAGCCTAAACCATAAACCCTAAACCCTAAACCACAAACACTAAACCCTAAATTCTACACTATAAACTATAAACCCTAAACCATAAACCCTCAAGCCCAAACTATGAGTACTAAACCCTAATCCCTATACCGTAAACCCTAAACCACACATCCTAATGCCTAAATCCTAAACCATAAACCGTAAACCTTAAACCCTAAGCCCTAAACCACAAACTCTAAACCCTAAACCCAAAACCATAAACCCTCATCCCTAAACCATAAACCCTAAACCCTACACCCTACACCCTAAACCATAAACCACGAACCATAAAGCTTAAACCCTAACCTATAAACACTAAACCCTAAACCATAAACCCTCAACCCCAAACCATACACCCTAAACCATAAACCCTAATCCATAAACCCTCAACCCGAAACCATAAACCTTAAACCATAACCTGTACACCCTAAACCCTAAATCACAAACACTAAATAATAAACCCTCAACCCCAAATCATAAACCCTATACCCTAAACCCTAAAGCATAAACCCTAAATTATAAACCCTAAATCCTAAAGCCCAAACCCTAAAGCCTAAACACTAAAGCCTAATCCCTAAAGCCAAAATTCTACACTATAAACAATAAAAACTAAACCATAAATCCTCAAACCCAAAGTATAAGCCCTAAACCCTAATTCCTACACCGAAAACCCTAAACCACACACCCTAATGCCCAAATGTTAAACCATAAACCCTAAACCATACACCATAAACCCTAAACCACAAACCATAAACCCTCAACCCTAAATCATAAACCCTAAACCCTACACCCTACACCCTAAACCATCAACCCCGAACCATAAACACTAAACCCTAAACCCAAAACCATAAATCTTAAGGCCTAAACCACAAACCCTAAACTCTAAACGCTAAATCCTAAACCCTAAACCCTAAACTACAAACTCTAAAGCCTAAAGCCTAAACCGCAACCAATAAACCCTAAACCCTAAATGATAAATGATAAATCCTAAAGCCCAAACACTAAACCCTAAATGATAAATCCTGAAACCTAAACCCTAAACCCCAAATCCTAAATCATAAAGCCTAAACTCTAAAGCCTAAACCCTAAACCACAAATAATAAAGCCTAAACACTAAACTATAAACCCTAAATCCTAAACCATAAACCATCAACCCCAAACCCTAAACCCTAAACCCTACACCCTAAACTATAAACAACAAACCCTAAAGCCTAAACCCTAAACCATAAACCATAAACCCCAAATCGTAAACTCTAAATCCTAAACGCTACATCCTAAAGCATAAACCTTAAACTATAAACCCTAAACCCTAAATCATAAACCATAAACCCTAAACCCCAAACCATAAACCATAAACCTAAACCCTACATTCTAAAAAACAAAACCTAAAGCTGAGACCCTAAACCATAAACCCTAAACCCCATACCATAAACACTAAACCCTAAACCCTACACCCTAAAACCTAAAACACAAACCCTAAAGCCTAAACCCCAAACCATAAACCCTCAACCCCAAACCATAAAGCCAAAACCCTAACCCCTAAACCACAAACACTAAAGTCTAAACCCTAAACTATAAACACTCACCCCAAACCATAAATCCTAAACCCTAAACCCTAAGCCCTTAACTATAAACCCTAAACAATAAATCCAAAACCCTAAACCCTAAACTACAAACCATAAAGCCTAAACCCTAAACTCTAAAGCCTAAACCTTAAACCACAAACACTAAATCCTAAACACTAAGCTATAAACCCTAAACCCTAAACTATAAACCATAAACCCTAAACCATAAACCCTAAAACCTAAACTATACACCCTAAACCCTAAACCATAAACCCTAAAGCCTAAACCCTAAACCATAAACCATCAACCCAAACCATAAACCCTAAACCCTAAACCCTACATCATAAACCATAAAACCTAAAGCCGAGACCCTAAACCATATACCCTGAACCCCAAACTATAAATCCTAAACCCTAAACCCTAAACCACAAACTCTAAAGCCTAAACCCTAAATCACAACCAATAAACCCTAAGCCACAAACCCTAAAGCCCAAACACTAAACCATAAATGATAAATCCTGAAACCTAAACCATAAACCCTAAACCCCAAACTCTAAAGCATAAACCCTAAACTCTAAAGCCTAAACCCTAAACCATAAACACTAAAGCCTAAACACTAAACTATAAACCCTAAACCCTAAACCATAAACCATCAACCGCAAAACATTTACCCTAAACACTACACCCTAAACCCTAAACCACAAACCCTAAAGCCTAAACCATAAACCTAAATCATAAATCCTAAACCCGAAATCCTAAAGCCTAAACCCAAATCCCTAAAGCCTAAAGCCTAAACCACAAACACTAAATCGTAAACCCTAAACTATAAACACTAAGCCCTAATCCATAAACCCTAACCCAAAACCATAAACCCAAAATCCTAAACCACAAACCCTAAACAATAAACCATCAACCCCAAATTATAAACCCTAAACCCTAAACCCTACACCCTAAACTCTAAACCATAAACCCTAAAGCATAAACCCTAAACTATAAACCCTAAACCCTGAATCATAAACCATCAACCCCAAAACGTAAATCCTAAACTCTAAACCCTACACACTACACCACAAACCCTAAAGCCTAAAGCCTAAACCATAAACCATCAACCCCAAACAAAAAACCATAAATCCTAAACCCTAAACCCTTAACCCCAAATCCTTCAGCATAAAACATAACCCTAAACCCTAATCCATAAACCCTAAACCATAAACCATCAACCCCAAACCATAAACCGAAATCGTAAACCCTACACCCTAAACCCTAAACAAAAAATGCTAAAGCCTAAACCCTAAACCATAAACCCTCAACACTAAATCATAAACCCTAAACCCTAAACCCTAAGCACTAAAACCGACACCCTAAACACAAAAACCCTAAAGCATAAACCCTAAACTATAAACCCTAAACACTCAACCATAAACCCTAAACCCAAAACCATAAACCCTAAACCCTAAACCTTACACCCTAAACGATAAACCATAAAGCTTACACCCTAAACCATAAACCCTCAACACCAAACCATAAACCCTAAATCCTAAACCCTACATCCTAAACCCTAAATTATATACCCTTAACACCAAATCATAAACACTAAACCCTACACCATAAACCCTAAACCACAAACTCTAAAGCATAATACCTAAACTATAAACCCTAAACCCTAAACCATAAACGCTAAACCCCAAACCATAAACCCAAAACCCTAAATGCAACACCCTAAACCACAAACCCTAAAGCTTATACCCTAAAGCATACACCGTCAAACCCAAACCATAAATCCTAAATCCTAAACCCTACACCCTAAACCCTAACCACAATCCCTAAAGCCTAAAGCCTAGAGCCTAAACCCTAAACCCTAAACACTAAACCCTAAACCACAAACCCTAAAGGCCAAACACTAAACACTAAACACTAAACTCTAAAACCAAAACCCAAAAGCCTAAATCCTAAACCCAAAACCCCAACCCCGAAAGCCTAAACACAAAAGCTTAAACCTTAAACCACAAACACTAAACCTTAAACCCTAAACCCTAAACCGTAAACCCTAAACCATAAACCCTAAACCCTAAACCTAAACCCTAAACCATAAACCCAAAACCCTAATGCATAAACCATAAACCCTAAACCCTAAACCCTAAACCATAAACACTAAAGCCTAAACCATAAACTATAAACATTAAACCCTAATCCATAAACCCTCAACACTAAACCCTAAACCCTAAACCCTACACAATAAACCTTCAACCCCAACTAATAAACCCTAAACCCTAAACCCTACACCCTAAACTCTAAACCACAAACCCTACAGTATAACCCTAAACTATAAACACTAAACCCTAAACCATAAAAACTAAACCACAAAACGTAAATCATAAACCCTAAACCCTACACCCTACACCATAAACCCTAAAGCCTAAACTATAAACCATAAAACCTCAACCCCAAACCATATACCCTAAAGCCTAAAGCCTAAAGCCTAAAGCCTCAACCCTAAACCCTAAACAATAAACCCTAAACCATAAACCCTAAAGCCCAAACACTAAACACTCAACACTAAACCATAAACCCTAAACCCGAAAGCCTAAACCCTAAATGCTAAACCCCAAACCCTAAATCCTAAACCCAAAACCACAAACACTAAAGCCTAAACTCTAAATTATAAACCCGAAATCCTAAAGCATAAACCCTGAAACCCTAACCATAAACCCTAAACCGTAAACCCTAAACCATACACCGAAAATCCTAAACCACACACCCTAAAGCCAAAATCCTAAACCATAAACCCTCAAACCCAAACCATAAACCCTAAGCCCTACACCCTAAATCACAAACCATAAAGCTTAAACACAAAAGCCTAAACCCTAAACCATAAACACTAAAGTCTAAACTCTAAACTATAAACACTAAACTCTAAACTATAAACCCTAAACCCTAAACCCTAAATCCTAAACCCTAATGCCTAAACCCTAAAGTCTAACCCTAAACCCTAAACCAAAACCCTAAAGCCTAAACCCTAAACCATAAAGCCTAAACTATATACACTAAAACCTAAACCGTAAACTATAAACCCTAAACCCTAATCCATAAACCCTCAACCCAAAACCATAAATACTAAACCCTAAACCACACACCCTAAACCCTAAACACTAAACCCTAAACCACAAACCCTAAAGCTAAAACCCTAAATCATAAACCCGAAACCCTAAAGCATAAATGCTAAACCCTAAAGCCTTAAGCCTAAACCTCAAACACTAAAGCCTAAACCCTAAAATATAAACACTAAATCCTAATCCATAAACCCTAAACCAAAAAACCATAAACCATAAACCCTAAACCATACACCCTAAACCCTAAACCCTAAACCCTAAACCCTAAACCACAAATAGTAAAGCCTAAACTCTAAACTATAAACCCTAAATGATAATCCATAAACCCTGAAACCTCAACCATAAACCCTAAACCATACACCGTAAAACCTAAACCACGCACCCTAAAGCCTAAATCCTAAACCATAAACCCTCAAACCCAAACCATCAACCCTAAGCCCTACAACCTAAACCACAAACCCTAAAGCCTAAACACAAAAGCCTAAATCCTAAACCACAAACACTAAAGCCTAAACCCTAAACTATAAACCCTAAATTCTAAACCATAAACCATAAACCCTAAACCCTAAACCCTAAACCATAAACCCTAAACCATAAACCGTAAACCCAAAACCCTAAATACTAAAGCCTAAACCCTAAAGAATAAAGCCTAAACCATAAACACTAAAGCATAAACCCTAAACTATAAACACTAAACCCTAATCTATAAACCCTCAACCTAAAACCATAAACCCTAACCCCTAAACCATACACCCTAAACCCTAACCCACAAATCCTAAAGCCTAAACGCTAAATAATATACCATCAACCCCAAATCATAAACACTAAACCCTAAACCCTACACCATAAACTTTAAACCACAAACCCTAAAGCATAAACCCTAAACTATAAACCCTAAACCATAAACCATAAACCCTCAACCCCAAACCGTAAATCCTAAACCCTATACACCCTACACCATACACCACAAACCCTAAAGTCCAAACCTTAAACCATAAACCCTCAACTCTAAAACCATAAACCCTAAAGCCTAAAGACTAAAGCCTAAAGCCCAAACCCTAAACACTAAACCATAAACCATCAACCCTAAAGCCCAAACACTAAACACTAAACCCGAAACCCAAAAGCATAAACCCTAAACGCTAAACCGCAAACCCTAAAGCCTAAACCCTAAACCAAAAACACAAAAGCCTAAACTCTAAAGTATAAACCCTAAACCCTAAATCATAAACCCTAAAACCCCAACCATAAACCCCTAAACCCTACACCGTAAACCCTAAACCACACACCCTAAAGCCTAAATCCTAAACCATAAATCCTCAAACCCAAACCATAAACACTAAACCCTGCACCATAAACCACAAACCCTAAAGCCTAAACCCTAAACCCTAAACCCAAAACCCTAAAGCATAAAGGCTAAAGCCTAAACCACAAACACTAAAGCCTAAACCCTAAAATATAAACACTAAATCCAAATCCATAAACCCTCAACCCAAAATCATACACCCGAAACCCTATACCATACACCCTAAACCCTAACACTCAAACCCTAAAGCCTTAACCCTAAATAATAAATTGTCAACCCCAAATCATTAACCCTAAACCCTAAACCATACACCCTAAACTCTAAACCACAAACCCTAAAGCATAAACCCTAAACGATAAACCCTAAACCATAAACCATAAACCATAAACACTAAAGCCTAAACCCTAAACTATAAACATTAAACCCTAATCCATAAACCCTCAACACTAAACCCTAAACCCTAAACCCTACACAACAAACCCTCAACCCCAACTAATAAACCCTAAACCCTAAACCCTAAATCATAAACCCTAAACCCTAAATCCTAATCCATAAACCCTAAACCCAAAACCATAAACCCTAAACCCTAAACCATACACCCTAAACCCTAACCCACAAACCCTAAAGCCTAAACCATAAACAATAAACTCTCAACCCCAAATCATAAATCCTAAACCCTAAACCCTATACCCTTAACTCTAAACCACAAACCCTAAAGCATAACCCCTACAACCTAAACCACAAACCCTAAAGCCTAAACACAAAAGCCTAAATCCTAAACCACAAACACTAAAGCCTAAACCCTAAACTATAAACCCTAAATTCTAAACCATAAACCATAAACCATAAACCCTAAACCCTAAACCATAAACCCTAAACCCTAAACCCTAAACCATAAACCGTAAACCCAAAACCCTAAATACTAAAGCCTAAACCCTAAAGAATAAAGCCTAAACCACAAACACTAAAGCATAAACCCTAAACTATAAACACTAAACCCTAATCTATAAACCCTCAACCTAAAACCATAAACCCTAAACCCTAAACCATACACCCTAAACCCTAACCCACAAATCCTAAAGCCTAAACGCTAAATAATATACCATCAACCCCAAATCATAAACTCTAAACCCTAAACCTTACACCATAAACTTTAAACCACAAACCCTAAAGCATAAACCCTAAACTATAAACCCTAAACCATTAACCATAAACCCTCAACCCCAAACCGTAAATCCTAAACCCTACACCTTACACCACAAACCCTAAAGTCCAAACCTTAAACCATAAACCCTCAACTCTAAAACCATAAACCCTAAAGCCTAAAGACTAAAGCCTAAAGCCCAAACCCTAAACACTAAACCATAAACCATCAACCCTAAAGCCCAAACACTAAACACTAAACCCGAAACCCAAAAGCATAAACCCTAAACGCTAAACCGCAAACCCTAAAGCCTAAACCCTAAACCAAAAACACAAAAGCCTAAACTCTAAACTATGAACCCTAAACCCTAAATCATAAACCCTAAAACCCCAACCATAAACGCCTAAACCCTACACCGTAAACCCTAAACCACACACCCTAAAGCCTAAATCCTAAACCATAAATCCTCAAACCCAAACCATAAACACTAAACCCTGCACCATAAACCACAAACCCTAAAGCCTAAACCCTAAACCCTAAACCCAAAACCCTAAAGCATAAAGGCTAAAGCCTAAACCACAAACACTAAAGCCTAAACCCTAAAATATAAACACTAAATCCTAATCCATAAACCCTCAACCCAAAATCATACACCCGAAACCCTATACCATACACCCTAAACCCTAACCCTCAAACCCTAAAGCCTTAACCCTAAATAATAAATTGTCAACCCCAAATCATTAACCCTAAACCCTAAACCATACACCCTAAACTCTAAACCACAAACCCTAAAGCATAAACCCTAAACGATAAACCCTAAACCATAAACCATAAACCATAAACACTAAAGCCTAAACCCTAAACTATAAACATTAAACCCTAATCCATAAACCCTCAACACTAAACCCTAAACCCTAAACCCTACACAATAAACCCTCAACCCCAACTAATAAACCCTAAACCCTAAACCCTACATCCTAAACTCTAAACCACAAACCCTACAGTATAACCCTAAACTATAAACACTAAACCCTAAACCATAAAAACTAAACCACAAAACGTAATTCCTAAACCATAAACCCTACACCCTACACCATAAACCCTAAAGCCTAAACTATAAACCATAAAACCTCAACCCCAAACCATAAACCCTAAATCCTAAAGCCTAAAGCCTAAAGCCCCAACCCTAAACCCTAAACACTAAACCCTTAACCATAAACCCTAAAGCCAAAACACTAAACACTCAACACTAAACACTAAACCCTAAACCCAAAAGCCTAAACCCTAAATGCTAAACCCCAAACCCTAAATCCTAAACCCAAAACCACAAACACTAAAGCCTAAACTCTAAACTATAAACCCGAAATCCTAAACCATAAACCCTGAAACCCCAACCATAAACCCTAAACCGTAAACCCTAAACCATACACCGAAAATCCTAAACCACACACCCTAAAGCCTAAATCCTAAACCATAAACCCTCAAACCCAAACCATAAACCCTAAGCCCTACACCCTAAATCACAAACCCTAAAGCTTAAACACAAAAGCCTAAACCCTAAACCATAAACACTAAAGTCTAAACTCTAAACTATAAACACTAAACTCTAAACTATAAACCCTAAACCCTAAACCCTAAATCCTAAACCATAATGCCTAAACCCTAAAGTCTAACCCTAAACCCTAAACCAAAACCCTAAAGCCTAAACCCTAAACCATAAAGCCTAAACTATATACACTAAAACCTAAACCATAAACTATAAACCCTAAACCCTAATCTATAAACCCTCAACCCAAAACCATAAATACTAAACCCTAAACACCAAACCCTAAACCACAAACTCTAAAGCTAAAACCCTAAATCGTAAAACCGAAACCCTAAAGCATAAACGCTAAACCCTAAAGCCTTAAGCCTAAACCTCAAACACTAAAGCCTAAACCCTAAAATATAAACACTAAATCCTAATCCATAAACCCTAAACCCAAAACCATAAACCCTAAACCTTAAACCATACACCCTAAACCCTAACCCACAAACCCTAAAGCCTAAACCATAAACAATAAACTCTCAACCCCAAATCATAAATCCTAAACCCTAAACCCTATACCCTTAACTCTAAACCACAAACCCTAAAGCCTAAACACAAAAGCCTAAATCCTAAACCACAAACACTAAAGCCTAAACCCTAAACTATAAACCCTAAATTCTAAACCATAAACCATAAACCATAAACCCTAAACCCTAAACCATAAACCCTAAACCCTAAACCCTAAACCATAAACCGTAAACCCAAAACCCTAAATACTAAAGCCTAAACCCTAAAGAATAAAGCCTAAACCACAAACACTAAAGCATAAACCCTAAACTATAAACACTAAACCCTAATCTATAAACCCTCAACCTAAAACCATAAACCCTAAACCCTAAACCATACACCCTAAACCCTAACCCACAAATCCTAAAGCCTAAACGCTAAATAATATACCATCAACCCCAAATCATAAACTCTAAACCCTAAACCTTACACCATAAACTTTAAACCACAAACCCTAAAGCATAAACCCTAAACTATAAACCCTAAACCATTAACCATAAACCCTCAACCCCAAACCGTAAATCCTAAACCCTACACCTTACACCACAAACCCTAAAGTCCAAACCTTAAACCATAAACCCTCAACTCTAAAACCATAAACCCTAAAGCCTAAAGACTAAAGCCTAAAGCCCAAACCCTAAACACTAAACCATAAACCATCAACCCTAAAGCCCAAACACTAAACACTAAACCCGAAACCCAAAAGCATAAACCCTAAACGCTAAACCGCAAACCCTAAAGCCTAAACCCTAAACCAAAAACACAAAAGCCTAAACTCTAAACTATGAACCCTAAACCCTAAATCATAAACCCTAAAACCCCAACCATAAACGCCTAAACCCTACACCGTAAACCCTAAACCACACACCCTAAAGCCTAAATCCTAAACCATAAATCCTCAAACCCAAACCATAAACACTAAACCCTGCACCATAAACCACAAACCCTAAAGCCTAAACCCTAAACCCTAAACCCAAAACCCTAAAGCATAAAGGCTAAAGCCTAAACCACAAACACTAAAGCCTAAACCCTAAAATATAAACACTAAATCCTAATCCATAAACCCTCAACCCAAAATCATACACCCGAAACCCTATACCATACACCCTAAACCCTAACCTTCAAACCCTAAAGCCTTAACCCTAAATAATAAATTGTCAACCCCAAATCATTAACCCTAAACCCTAAACCATACACCCTAAACTCTAAACCACAAACCCTAAAGCATAAACCCTAAACGATAAACCCTAAACCATAAACCATAAACCATAAACACTAAAGCCTAAACCCTAAACTATAAACATTAAACCCTAATCCATAAACCCTCAACACTAAACCCTAAACCCTAAACCCTACACAATAAACCCTCAACCCCAACTAATAAACCCTAAACCCTAAACCCTACATCCTAAACTCTAAACCACAAACCCTACAGTATAACCCTAAACTATAAACACTAAACCCTAAACCATAAAAACTAAACCACAAAACGTAATTCCTAAACCATAAACCCTACACCCTACACCATAAACCCTAAAGCCTAAACTATAAACCATAAAATCTCAACCCCAAACCATAAACCCTAAATCCTAAAGCCTAAAGCCTAAAGCCCCAACCCTAAACACTAAACCCTTAACCATAAACCCTAAAGCCAAAACACTAGACATTCAACACTAAACACTAAACCCTAAACCCAAAAGCCTAAACCCTAAATGCTAAACCCCAAACCCTAAATCCTAAACCCAAAACCACAAACACTAAAGCCTAAACTCTAAACTATAAACCCGAAATCCTAAACCATAAACCCTGAAACCCCAACCATAAACCCTAAACCGTAAACCCTAAACCATACACCGAAAATCCTAAACCACACACCCTAAAGCCTAAATCCTAAACCATAAACCCTCAAACCCAAACCATAAACCCTAAGCCCTACACCCTAAATCACAAACCCTAAAGCTTAAACACAAAAGCCTAAACCCTAAACCATAAACACTAAAGTCTAAACTCTAAACTATAAACACTAAACTCTAAACTATAAACCCTAAACCCTAAACCCTAAATCCTAAACCCTAATGCCTAAACCCTAAAGTCTAACCCTAAACCCTAAACCAAAACCCTAAAGCCTAAACCCTAAACCATAAAGCCTAAACTATATACACTAAAACCTAAACCATAAACTATAAACCCTAAACCCTAATCTATAAACCCTCAACCCAAAATCATAAATACTAAACCCTAAACCGTACACCCTAAACCCTAAACACCAAACCCTAAACCACAAACTCTAAAGCTAAAACCCTAAATCGTAAAACCGAAACCCTAAAGCATAAATGCTAAACCCTAAAGCCTTAAGCCTAAACCTCAAACACTAAAGCCTAAACCCTAAAATATAAACACTAAATCCTAATCCATAAACCCTAAACCCAAAACCATAAACCATAAACCATAAACCCTAAACCCTAAACCCTAACCCACAAACCCTAAAGCCTAAACCATAAACAATAAACTCTCAACCCCAAATCATAAATCCTAAACCCTAAACCCTACACCCTTAACTCTAAACCACAAACCCTAAAGCATAAACCCTACAACCTAAACCACAAACCCTAAAGCATAAACACAAAAGCCTAAATCCTAAACCACAAACACTAAAGCCTAAACCCTAAACTATAAACCCTAAATTCTAAACCATAAACCATAAACCATAAACCATAAACCCTAAACCCTAAACCATAAACCCTAAACCCTAAACCCTAAACCATAAACCGTAAACCCAAAACCCTAAATACTAAAGCCTAAACCCTAAAGAATAAAGCCTAAACCACAAACACTAAAGCATAAACCCTAAACTATAAACACTAAACCCTAATCTATAAACCCTCAACCTAAAACCATAAACCCTAAACCCTAAACCATACACCCTAAACCCTAACCCACAAATCCTAAAGCCTAAACGCTAAATAATATACCATCAACCCCAAATCATAAACTCTAAACCCTAAACCCTACACCATAAACTTTAAACCACAAACCCTAAAGCATAAACCCTAAACTATAAACCCTAAACCATTAACCATAAACCCTCAACCCCAAACCGTAAATCCTAAACCCTACACCTTACACCACAAACCCTAAAGTCCAAACCTTAAACCATAAACCCTCAACTATAAAACCATAAACCCTAAAGCCTAAAGACTAAAGCCTAAAGCCCAAACCCTAAACACTAAACCATAAACCATCAACCCTAAAGCCCAAACACTAAACACTAAACACTAAACACTAAACCCGAAACCCAAAAGCATAAACCCTAAACGCTAAACCCCAAACCCTAAAGCCTAAACCCTAAACCAAAAACACAAAAGCCTAAACTCTAAACTATAAACCCTAAACCCTAAATCATAAACCCTAAAACCCCAACCATAAACCCCTAAACCCTACACCGTAAACCCTAAACCACACACCCTAAAGCCTAAATCCTAAACCATAAATCCTCAAACCCAAACCATAAACACTAAACCCTGCACCATAAACCACAAACCCTAAAGCCTAAACCCAAAACCCTAAACCCAAAACCCTAAAGCATAAAGGCTAAAGCCTAAACCAAACACTAAAGCCTAAACCCTAAAACATAAACACTAAATCCTAATCCATAAACCCTCAACCCAAAATCATACACCCGAAACCCTATACCATACACCCTAAACCCTAACCCTCAAACCCTAAAGCCTTAACCCTAAACAATAAATTGTCAACCCCAAATCATTAACCCTAAACCCTAAACCATACACCCTAAACTCTAAACCACAAACCCTAAAGCATAAACCCTAAACGATAAACCCTAAACCATAAACCATAAACCATAAACACTAAAGCCTAAACCCTAAACTATAAACATTAAACCCTAATCCATAAACCCTCAACACTAAACCCTAAACCCTAAACCCTACACAATAAACCCTCAACCCCAACTAATAAACCCTAAACCCTAAACCCTACATCCTAAACTCTAAACCACAAACCCTACAGTATAACCCTAAACTATAAACACTAAACCCTAAACCATAAAAACAAAACCACAAAACGTAAATCCTAAACCATAAACCCTACACCCTACACCATAAACCCTAAAGCCTAAACTATAAACCATAAAATCTCAACCCCAAACCATAAACCCTAAATCCTAGAGCCTAAAGCCTAAAGCCTCAATCCTAAACCCTAAACACTAAACCCTTAACCATAAGCCCTAAAGCCAAAACACTAAACACTCAACACTAAACACTAAACCCTAAACCCAAAAGCCTAAACCCTAAATGCTAAACCCCAAACCCTAAATCCTAAACCCAAAACCACAAACACTAAAGCCTAAACTCTAAACTATAAACCCGAAATCCTAAACCATAAACCCTGAAACCCCAACCATAAACCCTAAACCGTAAACCCTAAACCATACACCGAAAATCCTAAACCACACACCCTAAAGCCTAAATCCTAAACCATAAACCCTCAAACCCAACCCATAAACCCTAAGCCCTACACCCTAAATCACAAACCCTAAAGCTTAAACACAAAAGCATAAACCCTAAACCATAAACACTAAAGTCTAAACTCTAAACTATAAACACTAAACTCTAAACTATAAACCCTAAACCCTAAACCCTAAATCCTAAACCCTAATGCCTAAACCCTAAAGTCTAACCCTAAACCCTAAACCAAAACCCTAAAGCCTAAACCCTAAACCATAAAGCCTAAACTATATACACTAAAACCTAAACCATAAACTATAAACCCTAAACCCTAATCTATAAACCCTCAACCCAAAACCATAAATACTAAACCCTAAACCGTACACCCTAAACCCTAAACACTAAACCCTAAACCACAAACCCTAAAGCTAAAACCCTAAATCGTAAAACCGAAACCCTAAAGCATAAACGCTAAACCCTAAAGCCTTAAGCCTAAACCTCAAACACTAAAGCCTAAACCCTAAAATATAAACACTAAATCCTAATCCATAAACCCTAAACCCAAAACCATAAACCCTAAACCCTAAACCATACACCCTAAACCCTAACCCACAAACCCTAAAGCCTAAACCATAAACAATAAACTCTCAACCCCAAATCATAAATCCTAAACCCTAAACCCTACACCCTTAACTCTAAACCACAAACCCTAAAGCATAGACCCCAAACCCTAAACTATAAACACTAAACCATAAACCGTCAACCCCAAACCGTGAATCTTAAACCCTGAACCCTAGACCATACACCACAAACCCTAAAGCCAAAACCCTAAACTATAAACACTGAACCCCAAACCATAAACCCTAAAGCCTAAAGCCTAAACCATAAACCCTAAACACTAAACCATAAACTATAAACCAGAAAGCCCAAACACTAAACAATAAACCCTAAACCCTAAACCCTAAAACCAAAAGCCTAAACCCTAAATGCTAAACCCCAAACCCTAAAGACTAAACCCTAAACCACAAATAGTAAAGCCTAAACTCTAAACTATAAACCCTAAATGCTAATCCATAAACCCTGAAACCCCAACCATAAACCCTAAACCCTACACCGTAAAACCTAAACCACACACCCTAAAGCCTAAATCCTAAACCATAAACCCTCAAACCCAAACCATCAATCCTAAGCCCTACAACCTAAACCACAAACCCTAAAGCCTAAACCCTAAACCCTAAACCCTAAACCACAAATACTAAAGCCTAAACCCTAAACTATAAACCCTAAATTCTAAACCATAAACCCTAAACCCTAAACCCTAAACCATAAACCGTAAACCCAAAACCCTAAATACTAAAGCCTAAACCCTAAAGAATAAAGCCAAAACCACAAACACTAAAGCATAAACCCTAAACTATAAATACTAAACCCTAATCCATAAACCCTCAACCTAAAACCATAAACCCTAAACCCTAAACCATACACCCTAAACCCTAACCCACAAATCCTAAAGCCTAAACGCTAAATAATATACCTTCAACCCCAAATCATAAACCCTAAACCCTAAACCCTACACCATAAACTTTAAACCACAAACCCTAAAGCATAAACCCTAAACTATAAATCCTAAACCATAAACCATAAACCCTCAACCCCAAACTGTAAATCCTAAACCCTACACCCTACACCTTACACCACAAACCCTAAAGTCCAAACCTTAAACCATAAACCCTCAACTCTAAAACCATAAACCCTAAAGCCTAAAGACTAAAGCCTAAAGCCTAAACCCTAAACACTAAACCATAAACCATCAACCCTAAAGCCCAACACTAAACACTAAACACTAAACACTAAACCCGAAACCCAAAAGCATAAACCCTAAATGCTAAACCCCAAACCCTAAAGCCTAAACCCTAAACCAAAAACACAAAAGCCTAAACTCTAAACTATAAACCCTAAACCATAAATCATAAACCCTAAAACCCCAACCATAAACCCCTAAACCCTACACTGTAAACCCTAAACCACACACCCTAAAGCCTAAATCCTAAACCATAAACCCTCAAACCCAAACCATAAACCCTAAACCCTGCACCATAAACCACAAATCCTAAAGCCTAAACCCAAAACCCTAAACCCAAAACCCTAAAGCATAAAGGCTAAAGCCTAAACCACAAACACTAAAGCCTAAACCCTAAACTATAAACATTAAACCCTAATCCATAAACCCTCAACACTAAATCCTAAACCCTAAACCCTAGACAATAAACCCTCAACCCCAACTAATAAACCCTAAACCCTAAACCCTACATCCTAAACTCTAAACCACAAACCCTACAGTATAACCCTAAACTATAAACACTAAACCCTAAATAAACCATAAAAACTAAACCACAAAACGTAAATTCTAAACCCTAAACCCTACACCCTACACCACAAACCCTAAAGCCTAAACTATAAACCATAAAACATCAACCCCAAACCATAAACCCTAAATCCTAAAGCCTAAAGCCTAAAGCCTCAACCCTAAACCCTAAACACCAAACCCTTAACCATAAACCCTAAAGCCCAATCACTAAACACTCAACACTAAACCTTAAACCCTAAACCTGAAAGCCTAAACCCTAAATGCTAAACCCCAAACCCTAAATCCTAAACCCAAAACCACAAACACTAAAGCCTAAACTCTAAACTATAAACCCGAAATCCTAAACCATAAACCCTGAAACCCCAACCATAAACCCTAAATCGTAAACCCTAAACCATACACCGAAAATCCTAAACCACACACCCTAAAGCCTAAATCCTAAACCATAAACCCTCAAACCCAAACCATAAACCCTAAGCCCTACACCCTAAATCACAAACCCTAAAACTTAAACACAAAAGCCTAAACCCTAAACCATAAACACTAAAGTCTAAACTGTAAACTATAAACACTAAACTCTAAACTATAAACCCTAAACCCTAAATCCTAAACCATAATGCCTAAACCCTAAAGTCTAACCCTAAACCCTAAACCAAAACCCTAAAGCCTAAACCCTAAACCATAAAGCCTAAACTATATACACTAAAACCTAAACCATAAACTATAAACCCTAAACCCTAATCCATAAACCCTCAACCCAAAACCATAAATACTAAACCCTAAACCATACACCCTAAACCCTAAACACTAAACCCTAAACCACAAACCCTAAAGCTAAAACCCTAAATCATATAACCGAAACCCTAAAGCATAAACACTAAACCCTAAACCCTTAAGCCTAAACCTCAAACACTAAAGCCTAAACCCTAAAATATAAACACTATATCATAATCCATAAACCCTAAACCCAAAACCATAAACCCTAAACCCTAAACCATACACCCTAAACCCTAACCCACAAACCCTAAAGCCTAAACCAAAAACAATAAACTCTCAACCCCAAATCATAAATCCTAAACCCTAAACCCTACACCCTAAACTCTAAACCACAAACCCTAAAGCATAAACCCCAAACCCTAAACTATAAACCCTAAACCATAAACAGTCAACCCCAAACCGTGAATCTTAAACCCTGAACCCTAGACCCTACACCACAAACCCTAAAGCCAAAACCCTAAACTATAAACACTGAACCCCAAACCATAAACACTAAAGCCTAAAGCCTAAAGCCTAAACCCTAAAGCCTAAACCCTAAACACTAAACCATAAACCATAAACCCGAAAGCCCAAACACTAAACACTAAACCATAAACCCTAAACCCTAAACCCAAAAGCCTAAACCCTAAATGCTAAACCCCAAATCCTAAAGCCTAAACCCTAAACCACAATTAGTAAAGCCTAAACTCTAAACTATAAACCATAAATGCTAATCCATAAACCCTGAAACCCCAACCATAAACCCTAAACCCTACACCGTAAAACCTAAACCACACACCCTAAAGCCTAAATCCTAAACCATAAACCCTCAAACCCAAACCATCAACCCTAAGCCCTGCAACCTAAACCACAAACCCTAAAGCATAAACACAAAAGCCTAAACCCTAAACCACAAACACTAAAGCATAAACCCTAAACTATAAACCCAAAATTCTAAACCATAAACCATAAACCCTAAACTCTAAACCCTAAACCCTAATCCATAAACCCTCAACCCAAAATTATAAACCCGAAACCCTAAACCATACACCCTAAACCCTAACCCTCAAACCCTAAAGCCTTAACACTAAACAATAAATTGTCAACCCCAAATCATTAACGCTAAACCCTAAACCATACACCCTAAACTCTAAACCACAAACCCTAAAGCATAAAACCTAAACGATAAACCCTAAACCCTAAACCATAAACCCTCAACCCCAAACCGTAAATCCTAAATCGTAAACCGTACACCATACACCATAAACCCTAAAGCATAAACCATAAACCATAAACCCTCAAACCCAAACCATAAACCCTAAAGCCTAAACCATACCCTAAACACTAAACCCTAAACCATAAACCCTAAAGCCCAAACACTAAATACTAAACACTAAACCCTAAACCCTAAACCCAAAAGCCTAAACCATAAATGCTAAACCCCAAACCTTAAAGCCTAAAACCTAAACCACAAATACTAAAGCCTAAACTCTAAACTATAAATCCTAAACCCTAAACCATAAACCCTAAACACTACACCGTAAACCCTAAACCACACACCCTAATGCCTAAATCCTAAACCATAAACCGTCAAACCCAAACCATAAACAGTAAGCCCTACATCCTAAAACACAAACCCTAAAGCCTAAACACAAAAGCCTAAACCCTAAACCACAAAGACTAAAGCCTAAACTCTAAACTAAAAACCCTAAACTCTAAACCATAAACCATAAATCCTAAACCCTAAATCCTAAACCTTAAACCCTAAAACCTACACCCTAAACCCTAAACCTTAAACCATGAACGCTAACCCTAAACCCTAAACCCTAACCCTAAACTATAAACACAAAACCCTAAAGCCTAAAGCCTAAACCCTAAAACCTAAAGCATAAACCACAAACACTAAAGCCTAAACCCTAAACTATAAACACTAAACCCTAATACATAAACCCTCAACCACAAAACCATAAACCATAAACCCTAAACCCTAAACCATACACCCTAAATCCTAACCCACAATTCCTAAAGTCTAAACCCTAAACAATAAACCATCAACCCCAAATCATAAACCATAAACCCTAAACTATACACCCTAAACTCTAAACCACAAACCCTAAAGCATAAACCCTAAATTATAAACCCTAAACCCTAAACCCCAAACCGTAAATCCTAAACCCTAAACCCTACACCCTACACCACAAACCGTAAAGCCTAAACCATAAACCCTAAACCCGAAACCATAAACCCTAAAGCCTAAAGCCTAAAGCATAAACCCTAAACCTTAAACACTAAACCCTAAACCATAAACACTAAAGCCCAAACACTAAACACTAAACTCTAAACCATAAACCCTAAACCCAAAAGCCTAAACCCTAAAGACTAAACCTGAAACCCTAAACCCTAAACCCTAAACCACAAACACTAAACCCTAAACTCTAAACTATAAACCCTAAACCCTAAATCATAAACCCTGAAAATCCAATCATAAACCCTAAACCCAAAACCCTAAACCTTACAATGTCACTGTTTTCAGATTTCAATGTCCTACAATAGAAAACAGCTATTAGTTTTCTATTGTTGTAATATAAGAAAAATAGTTTGAGAATATTAAGCACAGTAGAAATCCGCATGAGTTTTCTCAAGTCGAAGTCGAGGCTTTTTGAACTTTATTGTAAAACAACAAAGGATGCCCTGAAGGAGAAAAAAGAAAAGAATCATTAGCACTCAGGACACTTCCTGCGTAAACCCTAAACCAGACACCCTAAAGCCTAAATCATAAACCATAAACCTCAAACCAAAACCCTAAACCCTAAACCCTACACCCTAAACCACAAACCCTAAACCGTAAACCCAAAACCCTAAAACCTAAACCCTAAACCCTAAAGCATAAAGCCTAAACCACAAACACTAAAGCCTAAATCCTAAACTATAGACACTAAATACTAATCCATAAACCCTCAACCCAAAACCATAAACCCTAAACCCTAAACCATACACCATAAACCCTAACCCACAAACCATAAAGCCTAAACCCTAAACAATAAACCATCAACCCCAAATCATAAACCCTAAACCCTAAACACATAAAAACTAAACCATAAACCCTCAACCATAAACCCTAAACCCTAAACCATCAATCCTAAACCTTAAACCATAAATCCTTAACCCTAAACCCTAAACCATAAACCACAAACCCAAAAGCCCAAACACTAAACCCTAAACAATAAACCTAAACTCTAAACCATAAACCCGAAACCCTAAGGCCTGAACCCTAAACCCTAAAGCATAAAGCCAAACCCACGAACACAAAAACCTAAACCCTAAACTATAAACACTAAACCCTAATCCATAAACCCTCAACAAAAAACCATAAACCCTAAGCCCTAAACCATATAACCTAAACACTAAACCACTAACCCTAAAGCCTAAACCCTAAACTCAACCCTAAATCATAAACGCTAAACCCTAATCCCTACACCCTAAACTATAATCCACAAACCCTAAAGCATAAACCCTAAACCCTAAACCCTAAACCCTCAACCCCAAATAGTAAATCCTAAATCCTAAATCCTACACCCTAAACCACAAACAGTAGAGCCTAAACCCTAAATCATAAACCTTAACCCCAAACCATAAACCCTAAACCCTAAACCCTTAACCCAAACAATTAACCATAAACCCTACACCCTAAACCACAAACCCTAAAACCATAAACCCTAAACCATTAACCCTAAACCCTAAACCATACACCCTAAACAATAAACCATGAACCATAAACCCTAAACCCTAAACCCTAAACCCCAAACCATAAACCCTCAACCCCAAACCCTAATACTATACCCTAAACCCTACACCCTAAACCTTAAACCACAAATCTAGAGCCTAAACCCTACACGATATACCCTCAACCCATACCATAAATCCTAAACCCTACACCCTACACCCTAAACCATAAAACACAAACCCTAAAGCCTAAACCCTAAACTACAAACACTAAACCCCAAACTATAAATCATCAATCTCAAACCATAAACAATAAACCCTAAACCCTACACCCCAAACCATAAACCACAAACCTTAACACCTAAACCCTAAACAATAAACCATCAACCCTAAAACTTTAACCATCAATCCTAAACCCTAAACCATAAATCCTCAACCATAAACCCTAAACCTTACACCCTAAACCCTAAACCATGAATCCTCAAACACAAACCCAAAAGCCCAAACACTAAACCCTAAACCCTAAACCCTAAACCATAAACCCTAAACCCTAAACCCTAAACCCTGAAGCATAAACCCCAAACTATAAACACTAAACCCTAATCCAAAACACTGAACCCAAAACCATAAACCCTAAACCCTAAAACATACACCCTAAACCAGAAACCCTAAAGTCTAAAACATAAATAATAAACCATCAACACCAAATCATAAACCCTAAACCCTAAACCATACACCCTAAACGCTAAACAACAAACCTTAAACCATAAATCCTTAACCCTAAGCCCTACACCCTAAATCACAAACCCTAAAGCTTAAGCACAAAAGCCTAAACCCTAAACCATAAACACTAAAGTCTAAACTCTAAACTATAAACACTAAACTCTAAACTATAAACCCTAAACCCTAAACCCTAAATCCTAAACCCTAATGCCTAAACCCTAAAGTCTAACCCTAAACCCTAAACCAAAACCCTAAAGCCTAAACCCTAAACCATAAAGCCTAAACTATATACACTAAAACCTAAACCATAAACTATAAACCCTAAACCCTAATCTATAAACCCTCAACCCAAAACCATAAATACTAAACCCTAAACCGTACACCCTAAACCCTAAACACTAAACCCTAAACCACAAACCCTAAAGCTAAAACCCTAAATCGTAAAACCGAAACCCTAAAGCATAAACGCTAAACCCTAAAGCCTTAAGCCTAAACCTCAAACACTAAAGCCTAAACCCTAAAATATAAACACTAAATCCTAATCCATAAACCCTAAACCCAGAACCCTAAACCCTAAACCCTAAACCATACACCCTAAACCCTAACCCACAAACCCTAAAGCCTAAACCATAAACAATAAACTCTCAACCCCAAATCATAAATCCTAAACCCTAAACCCTACACCCTTAACTCTAAACCACAAACCCTAAAGCATAAACCCCAAACCCTAAACTATAAACCCTAAACCATAAACCGTCAAGCCCAAACCGTGAATCTTAAACCCTGAACCCTAGACCCTACACCACAAACCCTAAAGCCAAAACCCTAAACTATAAACACTGAACCCCAAACCATAAACCCTAAAGCCTAAAGCCTAAAGCCTAAACCCTAAACACTAAACCATAAACCATAAACCAGAAAGCCAAAACACTAAACAATAAACTCTAAAGCATAAACCTTAAACTATAAACCATAAACCCTAAACCATAAACCATAAACCATAAACCTTTATCCCCAAACCATAAACCCTAGACCTAAACCCTACATTCTAAACCACAAAACCTAAAGCCGAGACTCTAAACCATAAACCCTCAACCCCACAGCATAAACACTAAACCCTAAATCCTACACTCTAAAACCTAAATCACAAACCCTAAAGCCTAAACCCCAAATGATAAACCCTCAACCACGAACCAAAAACCCAAAACCCTAAGCCCTAAACCACAAACACTAAAGTCTAAACCCTAAACTATAAACACTCACCCCAAACCATAAACCCTAAACCCTAAACCCTAAGCCCTTAACTATAAACCCTAAATAATAAATCCAAAACCCTAAACCCTAAACCATAAACCCCAAACCATAAAGCCTAAACCCAAAACTCTAAAGTCTAAACCTTAAACCACAAACACTAAATCCTAAAAACTAAGCTATAAACCCTAAACCCTAAATTATAAACCATCAACCCAAAACCATAAACCCTAAAAGCTAAACTATACACCCTAAATCCTAAACCACAAACCCTAAAGCCTAAACCCTAAACCATAAACCATCAACCCCAAACCATAAACCCTAAACACTAAACCCTACATCATAAACCACAAAACCTAAAGCCGAGACCCTAAACCATATACCTTGAACCCCAAACTATAAATCCTAAACCCTAAACCCTAAACCACAAACTCTAAAGCCTAAACCCTAAATCACAACCAATAAACCCTAAGCCACAAACCCTAAAGCCCAAACACTAAATCCTAAATAATAAATCCTGAAACCTAAACCATAAACCCTAAATCCCAAACCCTAAAACATAAACCCTAAACTCTAAAGCCTAAACCCTAAACCACAAACACTAAAGCCTAAACACTAAACTATAAACCCTAAACCCTAAACCATAAACCATCAACCCCAAACCATATACCCTAAACCCTACACCCTAAACCCTAAACCATAAATCCTAAAGCCTAAACCCTAAACTATAAACCATAAACCCCAAATCATAAACTCTAAACCCTAAATGCTACACCATAAAGCATAAACCTTAAACTATAAACCCTAAACCCTAAACCATAAACCATAAACCATAAACCCTTATCCCCAAACCATAAACCCTAAACCTAAACCCTACATTCTAAACCACAAAACCTAAAGCCGAGACCCTAAACCATAAACCCTCAACCCCACAGCATAAACACTAAACCCTAAATCCTACACTCTAAAACCTAAATCACAAACCCTAAAGCTTAAACCCCAAATGATAAACCCTCAACCCCGAACCAAAAACCAAAAACCCTAACCCCTAAACCACAAACACTAAAGTCTAAACCCTAAACTATAAACACTCACCCCAAACCATAAACCCTAAACCCTAAACGCTAAGCCCTTAACTGTAAACCCTAAATAATAAATCCAAACACCTAAACCCTAAACCTAGACCCTAAACCCCCAACCATAAAGCCTAAACCCTAAACTCTAAAGTCTAAACCATAAACAACAAACACTAAATCATAAACACTAAGCTATAAACCCTAAACCCTAAACTATAAACCATCAACCCTAAACTATAAACCCTAAAACCTAAACTATACACCATAAACCCTAAACCACAAACCCTAAAGCCTAAACCCTAAACCCTAAACCATCAACCCCAAACCATAAACCCTAATCCCTAAACCCTTTATCATAAACCACAAAACCTAAAGCCGAGACCCTAAACCATATATCCTAAACCCCAAATCATAAATCCTAAACCATAAACCCTAAACCCTAAAACCAAAACCACAAACCCTAAAGCCTAAACCCCAAACCATAAACCCTCAACCCCAAACCATAAACCCGAAAGCCTAAACACTAAACCACAAACCCGAATGCCTAAACCCTAAACCACAAACACGCCTATACCCTAAACTATAAACCTTAAACTATAAACCCTCAATCCCAAACCATAAACCCTAAACCCTAAACCCTACACCGTAAACCCTCAACCACAAATCCTAAAGTCTAAACCCTGAACTATAAACCCTCAACCTAAACCCATAAACCCTATACCCTTAACTGTAAATCCTAAACAATAAATCATAAACCCTAAACCCTAAATTCTTAACCCTAAACCCCAAACCTTAAACCACAAACCCAAAAGCCCTAACACTAAACCCTAAACCATAAACCCTAAACCTAAACCCAAAACCCTAAAGCCTAAACCATAAACCTTAAAGCCTAAAGCCTAAACCACAAACACTAAAGCCTAAACCCTAAACTATAAACACTAAACGCTAATCCATAAACCCTCAACCCCACACCATAAACATAAACCATACGCCCTAAACCTTAAACCACAAACCCTAAAGCCTATACCCTAAACCATAAACCATAAACCCTAAATCATAAACTCTAAACCCTAAACCCTACACCCTAAACCTTATACCATAAACCCTTAACCATAAACCCTAAAACCTAAACCCTAAACCCTAAACCACAAACCCTAAAGACTAAACCCTAAACTCTAAAGCCTAAACCCTAAACCACAAACACTAAAGCCTAAACACTAAACCACAAACCCTAAACCATAAACCCTAAACCCTAAACCATAAAACCTAAACCCTAAATCCTATACCCTAAACCCTAAACCACAAACCCTAAAGCCTAATCCCTTAACAATAAACCCTCAACCCCAAATCATAAACCCTAAACCCTAAACCCTACACCCTAAAGCATAAACATTAAACTATAAACCCTAAACCCTAAACCATAGACCATCAACCCCAAACCATAAACCATAAACCCTAAACTCTACATCCACAACCACAAAACCTAAAGCCGAGATCCTAACAATAAACCCTCAACCCAAAACCCTAAACCCTAAACCACAAACACTAATGCCTAAACCCTAAACCACAAACACCCCTAAACTATAAACCCTAAACCTTAAACCATAAAACCTCAACCCCAAACCATAAACGCTAAACCCTAAACCCTATACCGTAAAACCTAAACCACAATCCCTAAAGTGTAAACCCTAAACTATAAACCCTCAACCCCGAACCATAAACCATAAAACCAAAACCATAAACCCTAAACCCTTAACTGTAAACCCTAAACAATAAATCCTAAACCCTAAACACTAAGTCCTCAACGCTAAACCCTAAACGTTAAACCACGAACCCAAAAGCCCTAACACTAAACCCTAAGCCCTAAACCCTAAACCCAAAATCCTAAACTCTAAACCTCAAACTCGTCTAAAATTTAATCCATAAACCCTCAACCCCAAACCATAAAACCTAAACCTTAAACCCTACATCCTAAGCCATAAACCACAAACCATAAACCCTAAACCCTCCACCATAAACCCTAAACCACAAACCCTAAAGCCGAAGTCCTAAACCTTAAATCCTAAACACTAAACCCTTAACCACAAACCCTAAAGCCCAAATACTAAACACTAAACCCTAAATCCTAAACCCTAAACCCTAAACCATAAAGCCTAAACCCTAAAGTCTAAATCCTAAACCCTAAACCACAAATCCTAAAGCCTAAACCATAAACCCTAAACCCTAAACCACAAACACTAAACCCTAAATTCTACACTATAAACTATAAACCCTAAACCATAAACCCTCAAGCCCAAACTATGAGTACTAAACCCTAATCCCTATACCGTAAACCCTAAACCACACATCCTAATGCCTAAATCCTAAACCATAAACCGTAAACCTTAAACCCTAAGCCCTAAACCACAAACTCTAAACCCTAAACCCAAAACCATAAACCCTCATCCCTAAACCATAAACCCTAAACCCTACACCCTACACCCTAAACCATAAACCACGAACCATAAAGCTTAAACCCTAACCTATAAACACTAAACCCTAAACCATAAACCCTCAACCCCAAACCATACACCCTAAACCATAAACCCTAATCCATAAACCCTCAACCCGAAACCATAAACCTTAAACCATAACCTGTACACCCTAAACCCTAAATCACAAACACTAAATAATAAACCCTCAACCCCAAATCATAAACCCTATACCCTAAACCCTAAAGCATAAACCCTAAATTATAAACCCTAAATCCTAAAGCCCAAACCCTAAAGCCTAAACACTAAAGCCTAATCCCTAAAGCCAAAATTCTACACTATAAACAATAAAAACTAAACCATAAATCCTCAAACCCAAAGTATAAGCCCTAAACCCTAATTCCTACACCGAAAACCCTAAACCACACACCCTAATGCCCAAATGTTAAACCATAAACCCTAAACCATACACCATAAACCCTAAACCACAAACCATAAACCCTCAACCCTAAATCATAAACCCTAAACCCTAAACCCTACACCCTAAACCATCAACCCCGAACCATAAACACTAAACCCTAAACCCAAAACCATAAATCTTAAGGCCTAAACCACAAACCCTAAACTCTAAACGCTAAATCCTAAACCCTAAACCCTAAACTACAAACTCTAAAGCCTAAAGCCTAAACCGCAACCAATAAACCCTAAACCCTAAATGATAAATGATAAATCCTAAAGCCCAAACACTAAACCCTAAATGATAAATCCTGAAACCTAAACCCTAAACCCCAAATCCTAAAGCATAAAGCCTAAACTCTAAAGCCTAAACCCTAAACCACAAATAATAAAGCCTAAACACTAAACTATAAACCCTAAATCCTAAACCATAAACCATCAACCCCAAACCCTAAACCCTAAACCCTACACCCTAAACTATAAACAACAAACCCTAAAGCCTAAACCCTAAACCATAAACCATAAACCCCAAATCGTAAACTCTAAATCCTAAACGCTACATCCTAAAGCATAAACCTTAAACTATAAACCCTAAACCCTAAATCATAAACCATAAACCCTAAACCCCAAACCATAAACCATAAACCTAAACCCTACATTCTAAAAAACAAAACCTAAAGCTGAGACCCTAAACCATAAACCCTAAACCCCATACCATAAACACTAAACCCTAAACCCTACACCCTAAAACCTAAAACACAAACCCTAAAGCCTAAACCCCAAACCATAAACCCTCAACCCCAAACCATAAAGCCAAAACCCTAACCCCTAAACCACAAACACTAAAGTCTAAACCCTAAACTATAAACACTCACCCCAAACCATAAATCCTAAACCCTAAACCCTAAGCCCTTAACTATAAACCCTAAACAATAAATCCAAAACCCTAAACCCTAAACTACAAACCATAAAGCCTAAACCCTAAACTCTAAAGCCTAAACCTTAAACCACAAACACTAAATCCTAAACACTAAGCTATAAACCCTAAACCCTAAACTATAAACCATCAACCCTAAACCATAAACCCTAAAACCTAAACTATACACCCTAAACCCTAAACCATAAACCCTAAAGCCTAAACCCTAAACCATAAACCATCAACCCAAACCATAAACCCTAAACCCTAAACCCTACATCATAAACCATAAAACCTAAAGCCGAGACCCTAAACCATATACCCTGAACCCCAAACTATAAATCCTAAACCCTAAACCCTAAACCACAAACTCTAAAGCCTAAACCCTAAATCACAACCAGTAAACCCTAAGCCACAAACCCTAAAGCCCAAACACTAAACCATAAATGATAAATCCTGAAACCTAAACCATAAACCCTAAACCCCAAACTCTAAAGCATAAACCCTAAACTCTAAAGCCTAAACCCTAAACCATAAACACTAAAGCCTAAACACTAAACTATAAACCCTAAACCCTAAACCATAAACCATCAACCGCAAAACATTTACCCTAAACACTACACCCTAAACCCTAAACCACAAACCCTAAAGCCTAAACCCTAAACCTAAATCATAAATCCTAAACCCGAAATCCTAAAGCCTAAACCCAAATCCCTAAAGCCTAAAGCCTAAACCACAAACACTAAATCGTAAACCCTAAACTATAAACACTAAGCCCTAATCCATAAACCCTAACCCAAAACCATAAACCCAAAATCCTAAACCACAAACCCTAAACAATAAACCATCAACCCCAAATTATAAACCCTAAACCCTAAACCCTACACCCTAAACTCTAAACCATAAACCCTAAAGCATAAACCCTAAACTATAAACCCTAAACCCTGAATCATAAACCATCAACCCCAAACCGTAAATCCTAAACTCTAAACCCTACACACTACACCACAAACCCTAAAGCCTAAAGCCTAAACCATAAACCATCAACCCCAAACAAAAAACCATAAATCCTAAACCCTAAACCCTTAACCCCAAATCCTTCAGCATAAAACATAACCCTAAACCCTAATCCATATACCCTAAACCATAAACCATCAACCCCAAACCATAAACCGAAATCGTAAACCCTACACCCTAAACCCTAAACAAAAAATGCTAAAGCCTAAACCCTAAACCATAAACCCTCAACACTAAATCATAAACCATAAACCCTAAACCCTAAGCACTAAAATCGACACCCTAAACACAAAAACCCTAAAGCATAAACCCTAAACTATAAACCCTAAACCCTCAACCATAAACCCTAAACCCAAAACCATAAACCCTAAACCCTAAACCTTACACCCTAAACGATAAACCATAAAGCTTACACCCTAAACCATAAACCCTCAACACCAAACCATAAACCCTAAATCCTAAACCCTACATCCTAAACCCTAAATTATATACCCTTAACACCAAATCATAAACACTAAACCCTACACCATAAACCCTAAACCACAAACTCTAAAGCATAATACCTAAACTATAAACCCTAAACCCTAAACCATAAACGCTAAACCCCAAACCATAAACCCAAAACCCTAAATGCAACACCCTAAACCACAAACCCTAAAGCTTATACCCTAAAGCATACACCGTCAAACCCAAACCATAAATCCTAAATCCTAAACCCTACACCCTAAACCCTAACCACAATCCCTAAAGCCTAAAGCCTAGAGCCTAAACCCTAAACCCTAAACACTAAACCCTAAACCACAAACCCTAAAGGCCAAACACTAAACACTAAACACTAAACTCTAAAACCAAAACCCAAAAGCCTAAATCCTAAACCCAAAACCCCAACCCCGAAAGCCTAAACACAAAAGCTTAAACCTTAAACCACAAACACTAAACCTTAAATCCTAAACCCTAAACCGTAAACCCTAAACCATAAACCCTAAACCCTAAACCTAAACCCTAAACCATAAACCCAAAACCCTAATGCATAAACCATAAACACTAAACCCTAAACCCTAAACCATAAACACTAAAGCCTAAACCATAAACTATAAACATTAAACCCTAATCCATAAACCCTCAACACTAAACCCTAAACCCTAAACCCTACACAATAAACCTTCAACCCCAACTAATAAACCCTAAACCCTAAACCCTACACCCTAAACTCTAAACCACAAACCCTACAGTATAACCCTAAACTATAAACACTAAACCCTAAACCATAAAAACTAAACCACAAAACGTAAATCATAAACCCTAAACCCTACACCCTACACCATAAACCCTAAAGCCTAAACTATAAACCATAAAACCTCAACCCAAAACCATATACCCTAAAGCCTAAAGCCTAAAGCCTAAAGCCTCAACCCTAAACCCTAAACAATAAACCCTAAACCATAAACCCTAAAGCCCAAACACTAAACACTCAACACTAAACCATAAACCCTAAACCCGAAAGCCTAAACCCTAAATGCTAAACCCCAAACCCTAAATCCTAAACCCAAAACCACAAACACTAAAGCCTAAACTCTAAATTATAAACCCGAAATCCTAAAGCATAAACCCTGAAACCCTAACCATAAACCCTAAACCGTAAACCCTAAACCATACACCGAAAATCCTAAACCACACACCCTAAAGCCAAAATCCTAAACCATAAACCCTCAAACCCAAACCATAAACCCTAAGCCCTACACCCTAAATCACAAACCATAAAGCTTAAACACAAAAGCCTAAACCCTAAACCATAAACACTAAAGTCTAAACTCTAAACTATAAACACTAAACTCTAAACTATAAACCCTAAACCCTAAACCCTAAATCCTAAACCCTAATGCCTAAACCCTAAAGTCTAACCCTAAACCCTAAACCAAAACCCTAAAGCCTAAACCCTAAACCATAAAGCCTAAACTATATACACTAAAACCTAAACCGTAAACTATAAACCCTAAACCCTAATCCATAAACCCTCAACCCAAAACCATAAATACTAAACCCTAAACCACACACCCTAAACCCTAAACACTAAACCCTAAACCACAAACCCTAAAGCTAAAACCCTAAATCATAAACCCGAAACCCTAAAGCATAAATGCTAAACCCTAAAGCCTTAAGCCTAAACCTCAAACACTAAAGCCTAAACCCTAAAATATAAACACTAAATCCTAATCCATAAACCCTAAACCAAAAAACCATAAACCCTAAACCCTAAACCATACACCCTAAACCCTAAACCCTAAACCCTAAACCCTAAACCACAAATAGTAAAGCCTAAACTCTAAACTATAAACCCTAAATGATAATCCATAAACCCTGAAACCTCAACCATAAACCCTAAACCATACACCGTAAAACCTAAACCACACACCCTAAAGCCTAAATCCTAAACCATAAACCCTCAAACCCAAACCATCAACCCTAAGCCCTACAACCTAAACCACAAACCCTAAAGCCTAAACACAAAAGCCTAAATCCTAAACCACAAACACTAAAGCCTAAACCCTAAACTATAAACCCTAAATTCTAAACCATAAACCATAAACCCTAAACCCTAAACCCTAAACCCTAAACCCTAAACCATAAACCGTAAACCCAAAACCCTAAATACTAAAGCCTAAACCCTAAAGAATAAAGCCTAAACCATAAACACTAAAGCATAAACCCTAAACTATAAACACTAAACCCTAATCTATAAACCCTCAACCTAAAACCATAAACCCTAACCCCTAAACCATACACCCTAAACCCTAACCCACAAATCCTAAAGCCTAAACGCTAAATAATATACCATCAACCCCAAATCATAAACACTAAACCCTAAACCCTACACCATAAACTTTAAACCACAAACCCTAAAGCATAAACCCTAAACTATAAACCCTAAACCATAAACCATAAACCCTCAACCCCAAACCGTAAATCCTAAACCCTATACACCCTACACCATACACCACAAACCCTAAAGTCCAAACCTTAAACCATAAACCCTCAACTCTAAAACCATAAACCCTAAAGCCTAAAGACTAAAGCCTAAAGCCCAAACCCTAAACACTAAACCATAAACCATCAACCCTAAAGCCCAAACACTAAACACTAAACCCGAAACCCAAAAGCATAAACACTAAACGCTAAACCGCAAACCCTAAAGCCTAAACCCTAAACCAAAAACACAAAAGCCTAAACTCTAAAGTATAAACCCTAAACCCTAAATCATAAACCCTAAAACCCCAACCATAAACCCCTAAACCCTACACCGTAAACCCTAAACCACACACCCTAAAGCCTAAATCCTAAACCATAAATCCTCAAACCCAAACCATAAACACTAAACCCTGCACCATAAACCACAAACCCTAAAGCCTAAACCCTAAACCCTAAACCCAAAACCCTAAAGCATAAAGGCTAAAGCCTAAACCACAAACACTAAAGCCTAAACCCTAAAATATAAACACTAAATCCAAATCCATAAACCCTCAACCCAAAATCATACACCCGAAACCCTATACCATACACCCTAAACCCTAACACTCAAACCCTAAAGCCTTAACCCTAAATAATAAATTGTCAACCCCAAATCATTAACCCTAAACCCTAAACCATACACCCTAAACTCTAAACCACAAACCCTAAAGCATAAACCCTAAACGATAAACCCTAAACCATAAACCATAAACCATAAACACTAAAGCCTAAACCCTAAACTATAAACATTAAACCCTAATCCATAAACCCTCAACACTAAACCCTAAACCCTAAACCCTACACAACAAACCCTCAACCCCAACTAATAAACCCTAAACCCTAAACCCTAAATCATAAACCCTAAACCCTAAATCCTAATCCATAAACCCTAAACCCAAAACCATAAACCCTAAACCCTAAACCATACACCCTAAACCCTAACCCACAAACCCTAAAGCCTAAACCATAAACAATAAACTCTCAACCCCAAATCATAAATCCTAAACCCTAAACCCTATACCCTTAACTCTAAACCACAAACCCTAAAGCATAACCCCTACAACCTAAACCACAAACCCTAAAGCCTAAACACAAAAGCCTAAATCCTAAACCACAAACACTAAAGCCTAAACCCTAAACTATAAACCCTAAATTCTAAACCATAAACCATAAACCATAAACCCTAAACCCTAAACCATAAACCCTAAACCCTAAACCCTAAACCATAAACCGTAAACCCAAAACCCTAAATACTAAAGCCTAAACCCTAAAGAATAAAGCCTAAACCACAAACACTAAAGCATAAACCCTAAACTATAAACACTAAACCCTAATCTATAAACCCTCAACCTAAAACCATAAACCCTAAACCCTAAACCATACACCCTAAACCCTAACCCACAAATCCTAAAGCCTAAACGCTAAATAATATACCATCAACCCCAAATCATAAACTCTAAACCCTAAACCTTACACCATAAACTTTAAACCACAAACCCTAAAGCATAAACCCTAAACTATAAACCCTAAACCATTAACCATAAACCCTCAACCCCAAACCGTAAATCCTAAACCCTACACCTTACACCACAAACCCTAAAGTCCAAACCTTAAACCATAAACCCTCAACTCTAAAACCATAAACCCTAAAGCCTAAAGACTAAAGCCTAAAGCCCAAACCCTAAACACTAAACCATAAACCATCAACCCTAAAGCCCAAACACTAAACACTAAACCCGAAACCCAAAAGCATAAACCCTAAACGCTAAACCGCAAACCCTAAAGCCTAAACCCTAAACCAAAAACACAAAAGCCTAAACTCTAAACTATGAACCCTAAACCCTAAATCATAAACCCTAAAACCCCAACCATAAACGCCTAAACCCTACACCGTAAACCCTAAACCACACACCCTAAAGCCTAAATCCTAAACCATAAATCCTCAAACCCAAACCATAAACACTAAACCCTGCACCATAAACCACAAACCCTAAAGCCTAAACCCTAAACCCTAAACCCAAAACCCTAAAGCATAAAGGCTAAAGCCTAAACCACAAACACTAAAGCCTAAACCCTAAAATATAAACACTAAATCCTAATCCATAAACCCTCAACCCAAAATCATACACCCGAAACCCTATACCATACACCCTAAACCCTAACCCTCAAACCCTAAAGCCTTAACCCTAAATAATAAATTGTCAACCCCAAATCATTAACCCTAAACCCTAAACCATACACCCTAAACTCTAAACCACAAACCCTAAAGCATAAACCCTAAACGATAAACCCTAAACCATAAACCATAAACCATAAACACTAAAGCCTAAACCCTAAACTATAAACATTAAACCCTAATCCATAAACCCTCAACACTAAACCCTAAACCCTAAACCCTACACAATAAACCCTCAACCCCAACTAATAAACCCTAAACCCTAAACCCTACATCCTAAACTCTAAACCACAAACCCTACAGTATAACCCTAAACTATAAACACTAAACCCTAAACCATAAAAACTAAACCACAAAACGTAATTCCTAAACCATAAACCCTACACCCTACACCATAAACCCTAAAGCCTAAACTATAAACCATAAAACCTCAACCCCAAACCATAAACCCTAAATCCTAAAGCCTAAAGCCTAAAGCCCCAACCCTAAACCCTAAACACTAAACCCTTAACCATAAACCCTAAAGCCAAAACACTAAACACTAAACCCTAAACCCAAAAGCCTAAACCCTAAATGCTAAACCCCAAACCCTAAATCCTAAACCCAAAACCACAAACACTAAAGCCTAAACTCTAAACTATAAACCCAAAATCCTAAACCATAAACCCTGAAACCCCAACCATAAACCCTAAACCGTAAACCCTAAACCATACACCGAAAATCCTAAACCACACACCCTAAAGCCTAAATCCTAAACCATAAACCCTCAAACCCAAACCATAAACCCTAAGCCCTACACCCTAAATCACAAACCCTAAAGCTTAAACACAAAAGCCTAAACCCTAAACCATAAACACTAAAGTCTAAACTCTAAACTATAAACACTAAACTCTAAACTATAAACCCTAAACCCTAAACCCTAAATCCTAAACCATAATGCCTAAACCCTAAAGTCTAACCCTAAACCCTAAACCAAAACCCTAAAGCCTAAACCCTAAACCATAAAGCCTAAACTATATACACTAAAACCTAAACCATAAACTATAAACCCTAAACCCTAATCTATAAACCCTCAACCCAAAACCATAAATACTAAACCCTAAACACCAAACCCTAAACCACAAACTCTAAAGCTAAAACCCTAAATCGTAAAACCGAAACCCTAAAGCATAAACGCTAAACCCTAAAGCCTTAAGCCTAAACCTCAAACACTAAAGCCTAAACCCTAAAATATAAACACTAAATCCTAATCCATAAACCCTAAACCCAAAACCATAAACCCTAAACCCTAAACCATACACCCTAAACCCTAACCCACAAACCCTAAAGCCTAAACCATAAACAATAAACTCTCAACCCCAAATCATAAATCCTAAACCCTAAACCCTATACCCTTAACTCTAAACCACAAACCCTAAAGCATAAACCCTACAACCTAAACCACAAACCCTAAAGCCTAAACACAAAAGCCTAAATCCTAAACCACAAACACTAAAGCCTAAACCCTAAACTATAAACCCTAAATTCTAAACCATAAACCATAAACCATAAACCCTAAACCCTAAACCATAAACCCTAAACCCTAAACCCTAAACCATAAACCGTAAACCCAAAACCCTAAATACTAAAGCCTAAACCCTAAAGAATAAAGCCTAAACCACAAACACTAAAGCATAAACCCTAAACTATAAACACTAAACCCTAATCTATAAACCCTCAACCTAAAACCATAAACCCTAAACCCTAAACCATACACCCTAAACCCTAACCCACAAATCCTAAAGCCTAAACGCTAAATAATATACCATCAACCCCAAATCATAAACTCTAAACCCTAAACCTTACACCATAAACTTTAAACCACAAACCCTAAAGCATAAACCCTAAACTATAAACCCTAAACCATTAACCATAAACCCTCAACCCCAAACCGTAAATCCTAAACCCTACACCTTACACCACAAACCCTAAAGTCCAAACCTTAAACCATAAACCCTCAACTCTAAAACCATAAACCCTAAAGCCTAAAGCCCAAACCCTAAACACTAAACCATAAACCATCAACCCTAAAGCCCAAACACTAAACACTAAACCCGAAACCCAAAAGCATAAACCCTAAACGCTAAACCGCAAACCCTAAAGCCTAAACCCTAAACCAAAAACACAAAAGCCTAAACTCTAAACTATGAACCCTAAACCCTAAATCATAAACCCTAAAACCCCAACCATAAACGCCTAAACCCTACACCGTAAACCCTAAACCACACACCCTAAAGCCTAAATCCTAAACCATAAATCCTCAAACCCAAACCATAAACACTAAACCCTGCACCATAAACCACAAACCCTAAAGCCTAAACCCTAAACCCTAAACCCAAAACCCTAAAGCATAAAGGCTAAAGCCTAAACCACAAACACTAAAGCCTAAACCCTAAAATATAAACACTAAATCCTAATCCATAAACCCTCAACCCAAAATCATACACCCGAAACCCTATACCATACACCCTAAACCCTAACCCTCAAACCCTAAAGCCTTAACCCTAAATAATAAATTGTCAACCCCAAATCATTAACCCTAAACCCTAAACCATACACCCTAAACTCTAAACCACAAACCCTAAAGCATAAACCCTAAACGATAAACCCTAAACCATAAACCATAAACCATAAACACTAAAGCCTAAACCCTAAACTATAAACATTAAACCCTAATCCATAAACCCTCAACACTAAACCCTAAACCCTAAACCCTACACAATAAACCCTCAACCCCAACTAATAAACCCTAAACCCTAAACCCTACATCCTAAACTCTAAACCACAAACCCTACAGTATAACCCTAAACTATAAACACTAAACCCTAAACCATAAAAACTAAACCACAAAACGTAATTCCTAAACCATAAACCCTACACCCTACACCATAAACCCTAAAGCCTAAACTATAAACCATAAAATCTCAACCCCAAACCATAAACCCTAAATCCTAAAGCCTAAAGCCTAAAGCCCCAACCCTAAACCCTAAACACTAAACCCTTAACCATAAACCCTAAAGCCAAAACACTAGACATTCAACACTAAACACTAAACCCTAAACCCAAAAGCCTAAACCCTAAATGCTAAACCCCAAACCCTAAATCCTAAACCCAAAACCACAAACACTAAAGCCTAAACTCTAAACTATAAACCCGAAATCCTAAACCATAAACCCTGAAACCCCAACCATAAACCCTAAACCGTAAACCCTAAACCATACACCGAAAATCCTAAACCACACACCCTAAAGCCTAAATCCTAAACCATAAACCCTCAAACCCAAACCATAAACCCTAAGCCCTACACCCTAAATCACAAACCCTAAAGCTTAAACACAAAAGCCTAAACCCTAAACCATAAACACTAAAGTCTAAACTCTAAACTATAAACACTAAACTCTAAACTATAAACCCTAAACCCTAAACCCTAAATCCTAAACCCTAATGCCTAAACCCTAAAGTCTAACCCTAAACCCTAAACCAAAACCCTAAAGCCTAAACCCTAAACCATAAAGCCTAAACTATATACACTAAAACCTAAACCATAAACTATAAACCCTAAACCCTAATCTATAAACCCTCAACCCAAAATCATAAATACTAAACCCTAAACCGTACACCCTAAACCCTAAACACCAAACCCTAAACCACAAACTCTAAAGCTAAAACCCTAAATCGTAAAACCGAAACCCTAAAGCATAAATGCTAAACCCTAAAGCCTTAAGCCTAAACCTCAAACACTAAAGCCTAAACCCTAAAATATAAACACTAAATCCTAATCCATAAACCCTAAACCCAAAACCATAAACCCTAAACCATAAACCCTAAACCCTAAACCCTAACCCACAAACCCTAAAGCCTAAACCATAAACAATAAACTCTCAACCCCAAATCATAAATCCTAAACCCTAAACCCTACACCCTTAACTCTAAACCACAAACCCTAAAGCATAAACCCTACAACCTAAACCACAAACCCTAAAGCATAAACACAAAAGCCTAAATCCTAAACCACAAACACTAAAGCCTAAACCCTAAACTATAAACCCTAAATTCTAAACCATAAACCATAAACCATAAACCATAAACCATAAACCCTAAACCCTAAACCATAAACCCTAAACCCTAAACCCTAAACCATAAACCGTAAACCCAAAACCCTAAATACTAAAGCCTAAACCCTAAAGAATAAAGCCTAAACCACAAACACTAAAGCATAAACCCTAAACTATAAACACTAAACCCTAATCTATAAACCCTCAACCTAAAACCATAAACCCTAAACCCTAAACCATACACCCTAAACCCTAACCCACAAATCCTAAAGCCTAAACGCTAAATAATATACCATCAACCCCAAATCATAAACTCTAAACCCTAAACCCTACACCATAAACTTTAAACCACAAACCCTAAAGCATAAACCCTAAACTATAAACCCTAAACCATTAACCATAAACCCTCAACCCCAAACCGTAAATCCTAAACCCTACACCTTACACCACAAATCCTAAAGTCCAAACCTTAAACCATAAACCCTCAACTATAAAACCATAAACCCTAAAGCCTAAAGACTAAAGCCTAAAGCCCAAACCCTAAACACTAAACCATAAACCATCAACCCTAAAGCCCAAACACTAAACACTAAACACTAAACACTAAACCCGAAACCCAAAAGCATAAACCCTAAACGCTAAACCCCAAACCCTAAAGCCTAAACCCTAAACCAAAAACACAAAAGCCTAAACTCTAAACTATAAACCCTAAACCCTAAATCATAAACCCTAAAACCCCAACCATAAACCCCAAAACCCTACACCGTAAACCCTAAACCACACACCCTAAAGCCTAAATCCTAAACCATAAATCCTCAAACCCAAACCATAAACACTAAACCCTGCACCATAAACCACAAACCCTAAAGCCTAAACCCAAAACCCTAAACCCAAAACCCTAAAGCATAAAGGCTAAAGCCTAAACCAAACACTAAAGCCTAAACCCTAAAACATAAACACTAAATCCTAATCCATAAACCCTCAACCCAAAATCATACACCCGAAACCCTATACCATACACCCTAAACCCTAACCCTCAAACCCTAAAGCCTTAACCCTAAACAATAAATTGTCAACCCCAAATCATTAACCCTAAACCCTAAACCATACACCCTAAACTCTAAACCACAAACCCTAAAGCATAAACCCTAAACGATAAACCCTAAACCATAAACCATAAACCATAAACACTAAAGCCTAAACCCTAAACTATAAACATTAAACCCTAATCCATAAACCCTCAACACTAAACCCTAAACCCTAAACCCTACACAATAAACCCTCAACCCCAACTAATAAACCCTAAACCCTAAACCCTACATCCTAAACTCTAAACCACAAACCCTACAGTATAACCCTAAACTATAAACACTAAACCCTAAACCATAAAAACAAAACCACAAAACGTAAATCCTAAACCATAAACCCTACACCCTACACCATAAACCCTAAAGCCTAAACTATAAACCATAAAACCTCAACCCTAAACCATAAACCCTAAATCCTAGAGCCTAAAGCCTAAAGCCTCAATCCTAAACCCTAAACACTAAACCCTTAACCATAAGCCCTAAAGCCAAAACACTAAACACTCAACACTAAACACTAAACCCTAAACCCAAAAGCCTAAACCCTAAATGCTAAACCCCAAACCCTAAATCCTAAACCCAAAACCACAAACACTAAAGCCTAAACTCTAAACTATAAACCCGAAATCCTAAACCATAAACCCTGAAACCCCAACCATAAACCCTAAACCGTAAACCCTAAACCATACACCGAAAATCCTAAACCACACACCCTAAAGCCTAAATCCTAAACCATAAACCCTCAAACCCAACCCATAAACCCTAAGCCCTACACCCTAAATCACAAACCCTAAAGCTTAAACACAAAAGCATAAACCCTAAACCATAAACACTAAAGTCTAAACTCTAAACTATAAACACTAAACTCTAAACTATAAACCCTAAACCCTAAACCCTAAATCCTAAACCCTAATGCCTAAACCCTAAAGTCTAACCCTAAACCCTAAACCAAAACCCTAAAGCCTAAACCCTAAACCATAAAGCCTAAACTATATACACTAAAACCTAAACCATAAACTATAAACCCTAAACCCTAATCTATAAACCCTCAACCCAAAACCATAAATACTAAACCCTAAACCGTACACCCTAAACCCTAAACACCAAACCCTAAACCACAAACTCTAAAGCTAAAACCCTAAATCGTAAAACCGAAACCCTAAAGCATAAACGCTAAACCCTAAAGCCTTAAGCCTAAACCTCAAACACTAAAGCCTAAACCCTAAAATATAAACACTAAATCCTAATCCATAAACCCTAAACCCAAAACCATAAACCCTAAACCCTAAACCATACACCCTAAACCCTAACCCACAAACCCTAAAGCCTAAACCATAAACAATAAACTCTCAACCCCAAATCATAAATCCTAAACCCTGAACCCTAGACCCTACACCACAAACCCTAAAGCCAAAACCCTAAACTATAAACACTGAACCCCAAACCATAAACCCTAAAGCCTAAAGCCTAAAGCCTAAACCCTAAACACTAAACCATAAACCATAAACCAGAAAGCCCAAACACTAAACAATAAACCCTAAACCCTAAACCCTAAAACCAAAAGCCTAAACCCTAAATGCTAAACCCCAAACCCTAAAGACTAAACCCTAAACCACAAATAGTAAAGCCTAAACTCTAAACTATAAACCCTAAATGCTAATCCATAAACCCTGAAACCCCAACCATAAACCCTAAACCCTACACCGTAAAACCTAAACCACACACCCTAAAGCCTAAATCCTAAACCATAAACCCTCAAACCCAAACCATCAATCCTAAGCCCTACAACCTAAACCACAAACCCTAAAGCCTAAACCCTAAACCCTAAACCCTTAACCACAAATACTAAAGCCTAAACCCTAAACTATAAACCCTAAATTCTAAACCATAAACCCTAAACCCTAAACCCTAAACCCTAAACCATAAACCGTAAACCCAAAACCCTAAATACTAAAGCCTAAACCCTAAAGAATAAAGCCAAAACCACAAACACTAAAGCATAAACCCTAAACTATAAATACTAAACCCTAATCCATAAACCCTCAACCTAAAACCATAAACCCTAAACCCTAAACCATACACCCTAAACCCTAACCCACAAATCCTAAAGCCTAAACGCTAAATAATATACCTTCAACCCCAAATCATAAACCCTAAACCCTAAACCCTACACCATAAACTTTAAACCACAAACCCTAAAGCATAAACCCTAAACTATAAATCCTAAACCATAAACCATAAACCCTCAACCCCAAACCGTAAATCCTAAACCCTACACCCTACACCTTACACCACAAACCCTAAAGTCCAAACCTTAAACCATAAACCCTCAACTCTAAAACCATAAACCCTAAAGCCTAAAGACTAAAGCCTAAAGCCTAAACCCTAAACACTAAACCATAAACCATCAACCCTAAAGCCCAACACTAAACACTAAACACTAAACACTAAACCCGAAACCCAAAAGCATAAACCCTAAATGCTAAACCCCAAACCCTAAAGCCTAAACCCTAAACCAAAAACACAAAAGCCTAAACTCTAAACTATAAACCCTAAACCATAAATCATAAACCCTAAAACCCCAACCATAAACCCCTAAACCCTACACTGTAAACCCTAAACCACACACCCTAAAGCCTAAATCCTAAACCATAAACCCTCAAACCCAAACCATAAACCCTAAACCCTGCACCATAAACCACAAATCCTAAAGCCTAAACCCAAAACCCTAAACCCAAAACCCTAAAGCATAAAGGCTAAAGCCTAAACCACAAACACTAAAGCCTAAACCCTAAACTATAAACATTAAACCCTAATCCATAAACCCTCAACACTAAATCCTAAACCCTAAACCCTAGACAATAAACCCTCAACCCCAACTAATAAACCCTAAACCCTAAACCCTACATCCTAAACTCTAAACCACAAACCCTACAGTATAACCCTAAACTATAAACACTAAACCCTAAATAAACCATAGAAACTAAACCACAAAACGTAAATTCTAAACCCTAAACCCTACACCCTACACCACAAACCCTAAAGCCTAAACTATAAACCATAAAACATCAACCCCAAACCATAAACCCTAAATCCTAAAGCCTAAAGCCTAAAGCCTCAACCCTAAACCCTAAACACCAAACCCTTAACCATAAACCCTAAAGCCCAATCACTAAACACTCAACACTAAACCTTAAACCCTAAACCTGAAAGCCTAAACCCTAAATGCTAAACCCCAAACCCTAAATCCTAAACCCAAAACCACAAACACTAAAGCCTAAACTCTAAACTATAAACCCGAAATCCTAAACCATAAACCCTGAAACCCCAACCATAAACCCTAAATCGTAAACCCTAAACCATACACCGAAAATCCTAAACCACACACCCTAAAGCCTAAATCCTAAACCATAAACCCTCAAACCCAAACCATAAACCCTAAGCCCTACACCCTAAATCACAAACCCTAAAACTTAAACACAAAAGCCTAAACCCTAAACCATAAACACTAAAGTCTAAACTCTAAACTATAAACACTAAACTCTAAACTATAAACCCTAAACCCTAAATCCTAAACCATAATGCCTAAACCCTAAAGTCTAACCCTAAACCCTAAACCAAAACCCTAAAGCCTAAACCCTAAACCATAAAGCCTAAACTATATACACTAAAACCTAAACCATAAACTATAAACCCTAAACCCTAATCCATAAACCCTCAACCCAAAACCATAAATACTAAACCCTAAACCATACACCCTAAACCCTAAACACTAAACCCTAAACCACAAACCCTAAAGCTAAAACCCTAAATCATATAACCGAAACCCTAAAGCATAAACACTAAACCCTAAACCCTTAAGCCTAAACCTCAAACACTAAAGCCTAAACCCTAAAATATAAACACTATATCATAATCCATAAACCCTAAACCCAAAACCATAAACCCTAAACCCTAAACCATACACCCTAAACCCTAACCCACAAACCCTAAAGCCTAAACCAAAAACAATAAACTCTCAACCCCAAATCATAAATCCTAAACCCTAAACCCTACACCCTAAACTCTAAACCACAAACCCTAAAGCATAAACCCCAAACCCTAAACTATAAACCCTAAACCATAAACAGTCAACCCCAAACCGTGAATCTTAAACCCTGAACCCTAGACCCTACACCACAAACCCTAAAGCCAAAACCCTAAACTATAAACACTGAACCCCAAACCATAAACACTAAAGCCTAAAGCCTAAAGCCTAAACCCTAAAGCCTAAACCCTAAACACTAAACCATAAACCATAAACCCGAAAGCCCAAACACTAAACACTAAACCATAAACCCTAAACCCTAAACCCAAAAGCCTAAACCCTAAATGCTAAACCCCAAATCCTAAAGCCTAAACCCTAAACCACAATTAGTAAAGCCTAAACTCTAAACTATAAACCATAAATGCTAATCCATAAACCCTGAAACCCCAACCATAAACCCTAAACCCTACACCGTAAAACCTAAACCACACACCCTAAAGCCTAAATCCTAAACCATAAACCCTCAAACCCAAACCATCAACCCTAAGCCCTGCAACCTAAACCACAAACCCTAAAGCATAAACACAAAAGCCTAAACCCTAAACCACAAACACTAAAGCATAAACCCTAAACTATAAACCCAAAATTCTAAACCATAAACCATAAACCCTAAACTCTAAACCCTAAACCCTAATCCATAAACCCTCAACCCAAAATTATAAACCCAAAACCCTAAACCATACACCCTAAACCCTAACCCTCAAACCCTAAAGCCTTAACACTAAACAATAAATTGTCAACCCCAAATCATTAACGCTAAACCCTAAACCATACACCCTAAACTCTAAACCACAAACCCTAAAGCATAAAACCTAAACGATAAACCCTAAACCCTAAACCATAAACCCTCAACCCCAAACCGTAAATCCTAAATCGTAAACCGTACACCATACACCATAAACCCTAAAGCATAAACCATAAACCATAAACCCTCAAACCCAAACCATAAACCCTAAAGCCTAAACCATACCCTAAACACTAAACCCTAAACCATAAACCCTAAAGCCCAAACACTAAATACTAAACACTAAACCCTAAACCCTAAACCCAAAAGCCTAAACCATAAATGCTAAACCCCAAACCTTAAAGCCTAAAACCTAAACCACAAATACTAAAGCCTAAACTCTAAACTATAAATCCTAAACCCTAAACCATAAACCCTAAACACTACACCGTAAACCCTAAACCACACACCCTAATGCCTAAATCCTAAACCATAAACCGTCAAACCCAAACCATAAACAGTAAGCCCTACATCCTAAAACACAAACCCTAAAGCCTAAACACAAAAGCCTAAACCCTAAACCACAAAGACTAAAGCCTAAACTCTAAACTAAAAACCCTAAACTCTAAACCATAAACCATAAATCCTAAACCCTAAATCCTAAACCTTAAACCCTAAAACCTACACCCTAAACCCTAAACCTTAAACCATAAACGCTAACCCTAAACCCTAAACCCTAACCCTAAACTATAAACACAAAACCCTAAAGCCTAAAGCCTAAACCCTAAAACCTAAAGCATAAACCACAAACACTAAAGCCTAAACCCTAAACTATAAACACTAAACCCTAATACATAAACCCTCAACCACAAAACCATAAACCTTAAACCCTAAACCCTAAACCATACACCCTAAATCCTAACCCACAATTCCTAAAGTCTAAACCCTAAACAATAAACCATCAACCCCAAATCATAAACCCTAAACCCTAAACTATACACCCTAAACTCTAAACCACAAACCCTAAAGCATAAACCCTAAATTATAAACCCTAAACCCTAAACCCCAAACCGTAAATCCTAAACCCTAAACCCTACACCCTACACCACAAACCGTAAAGCCTAAACCATAAACCCTAAACCCGAAACCATAAACCCTAAAGCCTAAAGCCTAAAGCATAAACCCTAAACCTTAAACACTAAACCCTAAACCATAAACACTAAAGCCCAAACACTAAACACTAAACTCTAAACCATAAACCCTAAACCCAAAAGCCTAAACCCTAAAGACTAAACCTGAAACCCTAAACCCTAAACCCTAAACCACAAACACTAAACCCTAAACTCTAAACTATAAACCCTAAACCCTAAATCATAAACCCTGAAAATCCAATCATAAACCCTAAACCCAAAACCCTAAACCTTACAATGTCACTGTTTTCAGATTTCAATGTCCTACAATAGAAAACAGCTATTAGTTTTCTATTGTTGTAATATAAGAAAAATAGTTTGAGAATATTAAGCACAGTAGAAATCCGCATGAGTTTTCTCAAGTCGAAGTCGAGGCTTTTTGAACTTTATTGTAAAACAACAAAGGATGCCCTGAAGGAGAAAAAAGAAAAGAATCATTAGCACTCAGGACACTTCCTGCGTAAACCCTAAACCAGACACCCTAAAGCCTAAATCATAAACCATAAACCTCAAACCAAAACCCTAAACCCTAAACCCTACACCCTAAACCACAAACCCTAAACCGTAAACCCAAAACCCTAAAACCTAAACCCTAAACCCTAAAGCATAAAGCCTAAACCACAAACACTAAAGCCTAAATCCTAAACTATAGACACTAAATACTAATCCATAAACCCTCAACCCAAAACCATAAACCCTAAACCCTAAACCATACACCATAAACCCTAACCCACAAACCATAAAGCCTAAACCCTAAACAATAAACCATCAACCCCAAATCATAAACCCTAAACCCTAAACACATAAAAACTAAACCATAAACCCTCAACCATAAACCCTAAACCCTAAACCATCAATCCTAAACCTTAAACCATAAATCCTTAACCCTAAACCCTAAACCATAAACCACAAACCCAAAAGCCCAAACACTAAACCCTAAACAATAAACCTAAACTCTAAACCATAAACCCGAAACCCTAAGGCCTGAACCCTAAACCCTAAAGCATAAAGCCAAACCCACGAACACAAAAACCTAAACCCTAAACTATAAACACTAAACCCTAATCCATAAACCCTCAACAAAAAACCATAAACCCTAAGCCCTAAACCATAAAACCTAAACACTAAACCACTAACCCTAAAGCCTAAACCCTAAACTCAACCCTAAATCATAAACGCTAAACCCTAATCCCTACAACCTAAACTATAATCCACAAACCCTAAAGCATAAACCCTAAACCCTAAACCCTAAACCCTCAACCCCAAATAGTAAATCCTAAATCCTAAATCCTACACCCTAAACCACAAACAGTAGAGCCTAAACCCTAAATCATAAACCTTAACCCCAAACCATAAACCCTAAACCCTAAACCCTTAACCCAAACAATTAACCATAAACCCTACACCCTAAACCACAAACCCTAAAACCATAAACCCTAAACCATTAACCCTAAACCCTAAACCATACACCCTAAACAATAAACCATGAACCATAAACCCTAAACCCTAAACCCTAAACCCCAAACCATAAACCCTCAACCCCAAACCCTAATACTATACCCTAAACCCTACACCCTAAACCTTAAACCACAAATCTAGAGCCTAAACCCTACACGATATACCCTCAACCCATACCATAAATCCTAAACCCTACACCCTACACCCTAAACCATAAAACACAAACCCTAAAGCCTAAACCCTAAACTACAAACACTAAACCCCAAACTATAAATCATCAATCTCAAACCATAAACAATAAACCCTAAACCCTACACCCCAAACCATAAACCACAAACCTTAACACCTAAACCCTAAACCATAAACCATCAACCCTAAAACTTTAACCATCAATCCTAAACCCTAAACCATAAATCCTCAACCATAAACCCTAAACCTTAAACCCTAAACCCTAAACCATGAATCCTCAAACACAAACCCAAAAGCCCAAACACTAAACCCTAAACCCTAAACCCTAAACCATAAACCCTAAACCCTAAACCCTAAACCCTGAAGCATAAACCCCAAACTATAAACACTAAACCCTAATCCAAAACCCTGAACCCAAAACCATAAACCCTAAACCCTAAAACATACACCCTAAACCAGAAACCCTAAAGTCTAAAACATAAATAATAAACCATCAACACCAAATCATAAACCCTAAACCCTAAACCATACACCCTAAACGCTAAACAACAAACCTTAAAGCATAAACCCTAAACTATAAACCCTCAACCCCAAACTGTAAATCCTAAACTCTAAACCCTACACCTTATACCACAAATCCCAGAGCCTAAACCCTAAACCATAAACCCTTAACCATAAACCATAAACACTAAATCCTAAACCCTAAACCCTTAACCCCAAACCGTAGAGCCTAAATCCTAAACCCTAAAGCCCAAACCATAAACCATAAACCCTAAACCCTAGACCATAAATCCTAAACCACAAACCCTAAACCCCAAACAATAAACTATAAACCCTGAACCCTACACCCTAAACTCTAAACCACAAACCCTAAAGCCTAAACCCTAAACCACAAACTCTCAACACCAAATCATAAACCCTAATCCTAAATCATGCACACTAAATCCTAAACCACAAACCCTAAAGCATAAACCCTAAACTATAAACCATAAACCCTAATCCATAAACTCTAAACCCTAAACTCCATACCATAAACCTAAACCATACACCCTAAACCATAAATCCTAAATCCTATACCCTAATCCATAAACCCTCAACACCAAACCATAAACCCTAAATCCTAAACACTACACACTAAACCCTAAACCATAAACCCTGAACACCAAATCATAAACCCTAAACCCTAAACAGTACACCCTAAACCCTAAACCACAAACCCTAAAGCCTAAACCCTAAATAATAAAGTCTAAACCCCAAATCATAAACCCTAAACCCTAAACCCAACACCCTAAACTCTAAACAACAAACCCTAAAGCATAAACCCTAAACTATAAACCCTAAACCCTAAACCCTAAACCCTAAAGCATAAACCCTAAACTATAAACCCTAAACCCTAAACCCTAAAACCTAAACCCTAAACCCCAAACCCTACAGCCTAAAAGCTAAACCCTAAAACCCAAACCATAAACCCAAAATCCTAAACCCTAAACCACAAACCCTCAACCCTAAACAGTAAACTGTAAACCCTGAATACTATACCCTAAACTCTAAACCACAAACCCTAAAGCCTAAACCCTAAATAATAAACTCTCAACCTTAAATCATAAAACCTAAACCCTAAACCCTACACCCTAAACTCTAAACCACAAACTCTAAAGCATAAACCCTAAAATATAAACCCTAAATCCTAAACCATAAACCCTCAACCCCAAACCGTAAATCCTAAACCCTAAACCCTACACCAACTACCACAATCTCTAGAGCCTAAACCCTAAACCATAAACCTTCAACCCCAAACCATAAACCCTAAACCCGAAACCCTTAACCCCAAACCCTACAGCCTAAAACCTAAACCCTAAAACACAAACCATAAACCCTAAACCTTAAACCCTAAACTATAAACCCTAAACCACAAACCCTCAACCCCAAACCATAAATTGTAAACCCGACACCCTAAACCCCAAACTACAAATCCTAAACCCTAAACCCTAAACCATAAACCATCAATACCAAATCATAAACCCTAAACCCTAAACCCTACACCTTAAACTCTAAACCTCAAACGTTAAAGCATAAACCCTAAACTATAAACCCTAAATCCTAAATCATAAACCCTAAACCCCAAACCATAAACCCTAAACCCTAAACCATCAACCCTAAACCACAAATCCTAAGCATATACCCTAAACAATAAACCCTCAACACTAAACCATAAACCCTAAATCCTAAACCATATACCCTAAACCCTAAACTATAAACCCTTAACACCAAATCATAAACCCTAAACCCTAAACCCTACACAATAAGCACTAAACCACACACCCTAAAGCATAGCCCCTAAACTGTAAACTCTAAACCCTAAACCAAAAACCCTAAAGCCTAAACCATGAATCCTAAACCCTAAACCCTACACCCTAAACAACAAACCCTTAAGCTTATACCCTAAACCATAAACCTTCAAACCCAAACCATAAACCATAAATCCTAAACCCTACACCCTAAACTCTAAGCCACAAACCCTAAAGCCTAAAGCCTAAACTTTAAAGCCTAAAGCATAAACCATAAACACTAAACTCTAAACCACAAACCCTAAAGCCTAAACACTAAAAACTAAACACTAAACTCTAAACCCTAAATTCAACAGCCTAATCCCTAAACCCTAAACCCTAAACCCCAAACCCTAAACCCCAAACCCTAAACACTAAGGCGAAAGCCTAAACCCTAAACCACTGACACTATAGCCTAAACTATAAACTATAAACCCTAAACCCTAAACCCTAAACCCTAAACCCTAAACCCTAAACCCCAAACCATAAACCCTCAACCCCAAACCCTAATATTATACCCTAAACCCTACACCCTAAACCTTAAACCACAAATCCAGAGCCTAAACCCTACACGATATACCCTTAACCCATACCATAAATCCTAAACCCTAAACCCTACACCCTAAACCATAAAACACAAACCCTAAAGCCTAAACCCTAAACTATAAACACTAAATCCCAAACTATAAATCATCAATCTCAAACCATAAACCATAAACCCTAAACCCTACACCCCAAACCATAAACCACAAACCTTAACGCCTAAACCCTAAACCATAAACCATCAACCCTAAAACTTTAACCATCAATCATAAACCCTAATCCATAAATCCTCAACCATAAACCCTAAACCTTAAACCCTAAACCCTAAACCATGAATCCTCAAACACAAACCCAAAAGCCCAAACACTAAACCCAAAACCCTAAACCATAAACCCTAAACCTAAACCATAAACCCTAAACCCTAAAACCTAAACCCTAAAACCTAAACCATAAACCCTAAACCCTGAAGCGTAAACCCTAAACTATAAACACTAAACCCTAATCCAAAACCCTCAACCCAAAACCATAAACCCTAAACCCTAAAACATAACCCTAAACCAGAAACCCTAAAGTCTAAAACATAAATAATAAACCCTCAACACCAAATCATAAACCCTAAACCCTAAACCATACACCCTAAACTCTAAACAACAAACCCTAAAGCATAAACCCTAAACTATAAACCCTAAATCCTAAACCCTCAACCCCAAACTGTAAATCCTAAACTCTAAACCCTACACCTTATAACACAAATCCCAGAGCCTAAACCCTAAACCATAAACCCTTAACCCTAAACCATAAACCCTAAATCCTAAACCCTAAACCCTTAACCCCAAACCGTAGAGCCTAAATCCTAAACCCTAAAGCCCAAACCATAAACCATAAACCCTAAACCCTAGACCATAAACCCTAAACCACAAACCCTAAACCCCAAACAATAAACTATAAACCCTGAACCATACACCCTAAACTCTAAACCACAAACCCTAAACCACAAACCCTCAACACCAAATCATAAACCCTAATCCTAAACCCTGCACACTAAACCCTAAACCACAAACCCTAAAGCATAAACCCTAAACTATAAACCATAAATCCTAATCCATAAACTCTAAACCCTAAACTCCAAACCATAAATCCTAAACCATACACCCTAAACCACAAATCCTAAATCCTATACCCTAATCCATAAACCTTCAACACCAAACCATAAACCCTAAATCCTAAACACTACACCCTAAACCCTAAACCATAAATCCTGAACACCAAATCATAAACCCTAAACCCTAAATAGTACACCCTAAACCCTAAATCACAAACCCTAAAGCCTAAACCCTAAATAATAAACTCTGAACCCTAAATCATAAACCCTAAACCCTAAACCATACACCCTAAACTCTAAACAACAAACCCTAAAGCATAAACGCTAAACTATAAATCCTAAATCCTAAGCCATAAACCCTCAACCCGAAACCGTAAATCCTAAACCCTAAACCCTACACCCTATACAAGAAACCCTAGAGCCTAAACCCTAAACCATATACCCTCAACCCCAAACCATAAACCCTAAATTCTAAATCCTAAACCCTAAACCCTTAACCCCAAACCCTACAGCATAAAAGCTAAACCCTAAAACCCAAACCATAAACCCTAAATCCTAAACCCTAAACCACAAACCCTCAACCCTAAACCATAAACTGTAAACCCTGAACACTATACCCTAAACTCTAAACAACAAACCCTAAAGCCTAAACCCTAAATAATAAACTCTCAACCTTAAATCATAAACCCTAAACCCTAAACCCTACACCCTAAACTCTAAACCACAAACTCTAAAGCATAAACCCTAAAATATAAACCCTAAATCCTAAACCATAAACCCTCAACCCCAAACCGTAAATCCTAAACCCTAAACCCTACACCCAATACCACAATCTCTAGAGCCTAAACCCTAAACCATAAACCTTCAACCCCAAACCATAAACCATAAACCCTAAACCCTAAACCCCAAACCCTACAGCCTAAAACATAAACCCTAAAACCCAAACCATAAACCCTAAACCTTAAACCCTAAACTATAAACCCTAAACCACAAACCCTCAACCCCAAACCATAAATTGTAAACCCTAAACCCTACACTCTAAACCCTAAACCCCAAACCCTAAACCCTAAACCCTAAACCATAAACCATCAACACCAAATCATAAACCCTAAACCGTAAACCCTACACCTTAAACTCTAAACCTCAAATGTTAAAGCATAAACCCTAAACTATAAACCCTAAATCCTAAATCATAAACCCTAAACCCCAAACCATAAACCATAAACCCTAAACCATCAACACTAAACCACAAATCCTAAGCATATACCCTAAACAATAAACCCTGAACACTAAACCATAAACCCTAAATCCTAAACCATATACCCTAAACCCTAAACTATAAACCCTTAACACCAAATCATAAACCCTAAACCCTAAACCCTACACAATAAGCACTAAACCACTAACCCTAAAGCATAGCCCCTAAACTGTAAACTCTAAACCCTAAACCAAAAACCCTAAAGCCTAAACCATGAATCCTAAACCCTAAATCCTACACCATAAACCACAAACCCTTAAGCTTATACCCTAAACCATAAACCTTCAAACCCAAACCATAAACCATAAATCCTAAACCCTACACCCTAAACCCTAAGCCACAAACCCTAAAGCCTAAAGCCTAAACTTTAAAGCCTAAAGCATAAACCATAAACACTAAACTCTAAACCACAAACCCTAAAGCCTAAACACTAAAAACTAAACACTAAACTCTAAACCCTAAATTCAACAGCCTAATCCTTAAACCCTAAACCCTAAACCCTAAACCACAAACCCTAAACCCTAAGCCAAAAGCCTAAACCCTAAACCACTGACACTATAGCCTAAACTATAAACTATAAACCCTAATCCCTAAACAATAAACCCTAAACCCTAAACCATAAATCCTAAAGCCTAAACCCTAAATAATAAACCTTAACCCTAAACCTTAAACCCTAAACCCTAAACTATAAACCCAAAATCCTAATGCCTAAACCCTAAACCCTAAACCCTAAAGTCTAAACTACAAACCATAAATCGTAAACCCTAAACCATCAATCTTAAACCCTAAACAATAAATCCTCAACCCTAAACCCTAAACCTTAAACCACAAACCTAGAAGCCCAAACACAAAACACTAAGACCTAAACCCTAAACCCTAAACCCGAAACCCTAAAGCCTAACTCTAAACGCTAAAGCCTAAAGTCAAAACCACAAACACTAAAGCCTAAACGCTAAACTATAAACACTAAACCTTAATCCATAAACCCTAAATCTGAAAACCATAAACCCTAACTCTGAAACCATACACCTGAAACCCTAAACCACAAACCCTAAATCCTAAACCCTAAACAATAAACCCTCAACCCCAAATCATAAACCCTAAACCATAAACCATACACCCTAAACTCTAAACCACAAACCCTAAACCCTAAACCATAAATCCTCAACCACAAACCCTAAACCCTAAGCTGAAAGCCTAAACCCTAAACCACAGACACTATAGCCTAAACTATAAACTATAAACCCAAAAGCCTAACCGATAAACCTTAAACCCTAAACCCTAAACCTTAAACCCTAAACCCTAAACCCTAAACCCTAAACCCTAAACCTTAAACCTTAAACCTTAAACCATAAACCTTAAACCTTAAACCCTAAACCATAAACCCTTAAAGCCTAATGCCTAAACCCTAAAGCCTAAAGCCTAAAGCCTAAACCACAAACCCTAAATGCTAAACCTTAAACGATGAATCCTAAACACTAAACCATAAATCCTCAACCCTAAACCCTAAACCTTAAACGACAAACCCAAAAGCCCAAACACTAAACACTAAGCCCTAAACCCTAAACCCTAAAGCCAAAACCACAAACACCAAAGCCTAAACCCTAATCCATAAACCCTTAAGCCAAAACCATAAACCATAAACCCTAAACCACAAACCCTAAAGCCTAAACCCTAAACAATAAACCCTCAACCTCAAATCATAAACCCTAAACCATTAACCCTACACCCTAAACTCAAAACCGCAAACCCTAAAGCATAAAGCCTAAACTATAAACCCCAAAGCCTAAACCATAAACCATCAACCCCAAACCGTAAATCCTAAACCCTAAAACCTACACCCTACACCAACAACCCGAAATCCTAAACCCTAAACCATAAACCCTCAACCCAGACCATAAACCATAAACCTTAAATTTTAAACTCTTAATCCCAAACCCTATAGCCTAAAACCTAAACCCTAAACCCTAAACATTAAACCATAAACCCTAAACCATAAACCCTAAACCCTTGACCCTAAACACTAAACCCTAAACCCTAAACCATAAACCATAAACCATAAACCCTAAAGCATAAACCCTCAACCCCAAACCATAATCCCCAAACCCTAAACCCTACAACCTAAACCTAAACCTAAATCACAAACGCTAAAGCCTAACCCTAAAACATAAACCCTCAACACCAAATCATAAACCCTAAACCATTTAAACCCTACAACCTAAACCCTAAACCACAAACCCTAAAGCATAAACCCTAAATAATAAACCCTAAACTAGAAACCATAAACCCTACACCCTAAACCACAAACCCTAAACCTTATACCCTAAACCATAAACCATCAACACCAAACCATAAACCCTAAATCCTAAACCCTACACCTTAAACCCTAAACCCTAAACCATAAACCCTCAACACCAAAACATAAACCGTAAACCCTACACTCTAAATGCTAAACCATAAACCCTAAAGCATAATCCCTAAACTATAAACCCTAAGCCCTAATCTATAAACCATAAACCCTACACCCTAAACCCTAAACCCTACACCCTAAACCACAAACCCTAAAGCTTATACCCTAAACCATCAACCACAAACCCTAAAGCCTAAAGCCTAAACCCTAAACCCTAAACATTAAACACTAAACAATAAACCCTAAAGACTAAACACTAAACACTAAACACTAAACACGAAAACATAAACCCTAAACCCAAAAGCCTAAACCATAAACCCTAAACCCCAAACAATAAACCCTAAACCCTAAACCCTACAACCAAAACCACAAACCCTAAAGCTTATACCCTAAACCATAAACCCTCAAACCCAAACCATAAACCCTAAATCCTAAACCATACACCCTAAACCCTAAGCTACAAACCTTAAAGCCTAAACCCTAAACCCTAAACCCAAAATACTAAACCCTAAACCAAAAACCCTAAAGCCTAATTCCTAAACCCTAAACCCAAAACACTAAACCCTAAGTTGAAAGCCTAAACCTTAAACCGCAGACACTATAGCCTAAATTATAAGCTATAAACCCTAAAGCCTAAACACCCAAAACCATAAACCCTAAACACTAAACCCTAAACCCTAAACCCTAAATCCTAAACCATAAACCCTAAACCAGAAACCGTCAATCCTAAACCATAAACTGTAAACCCTGAACCTTACACCCTAAAACCTAAATCACACACCCTAAAGCCTAAACTTTAAACCATAAACCATCAACACCAAATCATAAACCCTAAATCATAAACCATACACCCTAAACCCGAAAGCATAAACCCTAAACTATAAACCCTAAACCATAAACCCTAAACCCTAAACCCCAAGCCATAACCCCTAAACCCTAAACCCTAAACCATAGACCACAAATCCTAAAGCTTATACCCTAAACCATAAACCCTCAACACCAAACTATAAACCCTAAATCATAAACCCTACACCCAAAACCCTAAACCATAAACCCTCAACTCCAAATCATAATCCCTAAACCCTAAACCCTACACCCTAAACCCTAAACCGCAAACCCTAAAGCATAATCCCTAAACTATAAACCCTAAACCATAAACCATAAACCCTAAATCCCAAACCATAAATCCTAAACCCTAAACCCTACACCCTAAACCACACACCCTAAAGCTTATATCCTAAACCATAAACCCTCAAACCCAAAAGTAAACCCTAAATCCTAAACCCTACACCCTAAACCCAAAGCCACAAACCCTAAACCCTAAAGCCTAAAGCCTAAAGCATAAACCCTAAACCCTAAACCCTAAACAATAAACCCTAAACCAAAAACCCTAGAGCCCAAACACTAAACTCTAAACCCTAAACCCAAAAGCCTAATCCCTAAACCATAAACCCCAAACCTAAAACCCTAAGCTGAAAGCCTAAACCTTAAACCAATGACACTATAGCCTAAACTATAAACTATAATCCCTAAAGCCTAAACCATAGACCCTAAACCCTAAACCCTAAACCCTAAACCATAAACCATAAACCCAAAACCCTAATGCCTAAACCCTAAAGCCTAAGCCAAAAGCCTAAACCCTAAACCACTGACACTATAGCCTAAACTATAAACTATAAACCCTAATCCCTAAACCATAAACCCTAAACCCTAAACCATAAATCCTAAAGCCTAAACCCTAAATAATAAACCTTAACCCTAAACCTTAAACCCTAAACCCTAAACTATAAACCCAAAATCCTAATGCCTAAACCCTAAACCCTAAACCCTAAAGTCTAAACTACAAACCATAAATCGTAAACCCTAAACCATCAATCTTAAACCCTAAACAATAAATCCTCAACCCTAAACCGTAAACCTTAAACCACAAACCTAGAAGCCCAAACACAAAACACTAAGACCTAAACCCTAAACCCTAAACCCGAAACCCTAAAGCCTAACTCTAAACGCTAAAGCCTAAAGTCAAAACCACAAACACTAAAGCCTAAACGCTAAACTATAAACACTAAACCTTAATCCATAAACCCTAAATCTGAAAACCCTAAACCCTAAACCTTAAACCATGAATCATAAACCCTAAACCATAAATCCTCAACCCTAAACCCTAAACCTTAAACTACAAACCCAAAAGCCCAAACACTAAACCATAAGCCCTGAACCCTAAACCCTAAACCCTAACCCCAAAACCCTAAAGCCTAAACCCTAAACTCTAAAGCCTAAAGCCGAAACTACAAACACTAAAGCCTAAACCCTAAACTATAAACACTAAACCCTAATCCATAAACCCACAACCCAAAAACATAAACCCTAAACCCTAAACCATACACCCTAAACACTAAACCACAAACCCTAAAGCCTAAACCCTAAACAATAAACCCTCAACCCCAAATTATATACCCTAAACCATAAACCCTACACCCTAAACTCCAAACCACAAACCCTTAAGCATAAAGCTTAAACTATAAACCTAAACCATAAACCATAAACCCTCAACCTCAACCCCACACCGTAAATCCTAAACCATAAACCCTACACCCTACACCCAACACCACAAACCCTAAAGCCTAAACCCTAAACCATAAACCCTCAACCCCAGACCATAAACCATAAACCCTAAACCCTAAACCCTAAACCCTTAAACCCAAACACTATAGCCTAAAACCTCAACCCTAAACCATAAACCTTAAATCATAAACCCTAAACCATAAACCCTAAACCCTAAACCCTAAACACTAAACCCTAAACCCTAAACCCTAAACCATAAACCATAAACCCTCAACCCCAAACCATAAACCGCAAACCCTAAACCCTACAACCTAAACCTAAACCTAAACCACAAGCCCAAAAGCCTAACCCTAAACCATAAACCATCAACACCAAATCATAAACCCTAAACCCTTTAAACCCTACAACCTAAACCCTAAACCAAAAACCCTAAAGCATAAACCCTAAACTATAAACCTTAAACCGTAAGACATAAACCCTAAACCCTGAACCATAAACCCTAAACCCTACACCCTAAACTCCAAATCACAAACCTTAAAGCATAAACCCTAAACAATAAACTCTAAAGCCTAAACCATAAACCATCAACCCCAAACCGTAAATCCTAAATCCTAAACCCTACACCCTACACCACAAACACTAAACCAAAACCCTAAACCATAAACCCTCAATCCCAGACCATAAACCATAAACCATAAACCCTAAACCCTAAACTCTTAACCCGAAACCCTACAGCCTAAGACATAAACCCTAAACCCTAAACATTAAACCATAAACTATAAACCATAAACCCTTAAACCTAAACCCTAAACACTAAACCCTAAATCCTAAACCGTAAACCATAAACCCTAAACCATAAATCCTTAACCCCAAACCATAGACCGCAAACCCTAAACCCTACAACCTAAAGCTAAACCTAAATCACAAACCCTAAAGCCAAACCCTAAAACATAAACCCTTAACACCAAATCATAAAACCTAAACCCTTTAAACCCTACAACCTAAACCCTAAACCACAAACCCTAAAGCATAAACCCTAAACTATAAACCATAAACCCTACACCTTAAACCACAAACCCTAAACCTTATACCCTAAACCATAAACCCTCAACACCAAACCATAAACCTAAATCCTAAACCCTACACCTTAAACCCTAAACCCTAAACCCTAAACCATAAACCCTCAACACCAAATCATAAACCGTAAACCCTACACCCTAAACGCTAAATAACAAAACCTAAAGCATAATCCCTAAACTATAAACCCTAAGCCCTAAACCGTAAACCCTAAACCATAAACCCTAAATCCTAAACCCTACACCCTAAACCACAAACCCTAAAGCTTATACCCTAAACCATCAACCACAAACCCTAAACCCTAAAGCCTAAAGCCTAAACCCTAAACCCTAAACACTAAACCCTAAACCATAAATCCTAAAGACTAAACACTAAACACTAAACACTAAACACAAAACACAAAAAAATAAACCCTAAACCCAAAATCCTAAACCTTAAACCATAAATCCTAAACCCCAAATAATAAACCCTAAACCCTACACCCTAAATCCTAAACCATAAACCCTCAACACCAAATCATAATCCATAAACCCTAAACCCTACACCCTAAACCCTAAACCACAAACCTTAAAGCATAATCCCTAAACTATAAACCCTAATCCATAAACCATAAAACCCTAAACCCCAAACCATAAACCCTAAACCCTACACCCTAAACCACACACCCTGAAGCTTAAACCCTAAACCATAAACCCTCAAACCCAAACCGTAAACCCTTAATCCTAAACCCTAAACCCTAAACCCTAAAGCCTAAACCATAAACCATCAACCCCAAATCGTAAATCCTAAACCCTAAACCATACACCCTACACCACAAACCCTAAACATAAACCCTAAACCATAAACCCTCAACCCCAGACCATAAACCATAAACCATAAACCCTAAACCCTAAACTCTTAACCCGAAACCTTACAGCCTAAAACCTAAACCCTAAACCCTAAACATTAAACCATAAACCCTAAACCATAAACCTTTAAACCTAAACCCTAAATCCTAAACCGTAAACCATAAACCCTAAACCATAAATCCTCAACCCCAAACCATAGACCGCAAACCCTAAACCATGCACACTAAACCCTAAACCACAAACCCTAAAGCATAAACCCTAAACTATAAACCATAAACCCTAATCCATAAACTCTAAACCCTAAACTCCAAACCATAAATCCTAAACCATACACCCTAAACCACAAATCCTAAATCCTATACACTAATCCATAAACCCTCAACACCAAACCATAAACCCTAAATCCTAAACACTACATCCTAAACCCTAAACCATAAATCCTGAACACCAAATCATAAACCCTAAACCCTAAACAGTACACCGTAAACCCTAAACCACAAACCCTAAAGCCTAAACCCTAAATAATAAACTCTGAACCCTAAATCATAAACCCTAAACCCTAAACCATACACCCTAAACTCTAAACAACAAACCCTAAAGCATAAACGCTAAACTATAAATCCTAAATCCTAAGCCATAAACCCTCAACCCGAAACCGTAAATCCTAAACCCTAAACCCTACACCCTATACCACAAACCCTAGAGCCTAAACCCTAAACCATATACCCTCAACCCCAAACCATAAACCCTAAATTCTAAATCCTAAACCCTAAACCCTTAACCCCAAACCCTACAGCCTAAAAGCTAAACCCTAAAACCCAAACCATAAACCCTAAATCCTAAACCCTAAACCACAAACCCTCAACCCTAAACCATAAACTGTAAACCCTGAACACTATACCCTAAACTCTAAACAACAAACCCTAAAGCCTAAACCCTAAATAATAAACTCTCAACCTTAAATCATAAACCCTAAACCCTAAACCCTACACCCTAAACTCTAAACCACAAACTCTAAAGCATAAACCCTAAAATATAAACCCTAAATCCTAAACCATAAACCCTCAACCCCAAACCGTAAATCCTAAACCCTAAACCCTACACCCAATACCACAATCTCTAGAGCCTAAACCCTAAACCATAAACCTTCAACCCCAAACCATAAACCCTAAACCCTAAACCCCAAACCCTACAGCCTAAAACCTAAACCCTAAAACCCAAACCATAAACCCTAAACCTTAAACCCTAAACTATAAACCCTAAACCACAAACCCTCAACCCCAAACCATAAATTGTAAACCCTAAACCCTACACCCTAAACCCTAAACCCCAAACCCTAAACTCTAAACCCTAAACCATAAACCATCAACACCAAATCATAAACCCTAAACCCTAAACCCTACACCTTAAACTCTAAACCTCAAATGTTAAAGCATAAACCCTAAACTATAAACCCTAAATCCTAAATCATAAACCCTAAACCCCAAACCATAAACCATAAACCCTAAACCATCAACACTAAACCACAAATCCTAAGCATATACCCTAAACAATAAACCCTGAACACTAAACCATAAACCCTAAATCCTAAACCCTATACCCTAAACCCTAAACTATAAACCCTTAACACCAAATCATAAACCATAAACCCTAAACCCTACACAATAAGCACTAAACCACTAACCCTAAAGCATAGCCCCTAAACTGTAAACTCTAAACCCTAAACCAAAAACCCTAAAGCCTAAACCATGAATCCTAAACCCTAAACCCTACACCATAAACCACAAACCCTTAAGCTTATACCCTAAACCGTAAACCTTCAAACCCAAACCATAAACCATAAATCCTAAACCCTACACCCTAAACCCTAAGCCACAAACCCTAAAGCCTAAAGCCTAAACTTTAAAGCCTAAAGCATAAACCATAAACACTAAACTCTAAACCACAAACCCTAAAGCCTAAACACTAAAAACTAAACACTAAACTCTAAACCCTAAATTCAACAGCCTAATCCCTAAACCCTAAACCCTAAACCCTAAACCCTAAACCCCAAACCCTAAACCCTAAGCCAAAAGCCTAAACCCTAAACCACTGACACTCACTACAAGAAAAAAGGCCTGTCGGCACCCTTTTTTCTTGCCACGCTTTTAAAGCGTGCCCAAAAGTGGTCTATAGGCACGCTTTTGCGAGGGTGGCCATTGATTTGTGATTTGGCCACGCTTTTTTTTGCCACTCTTAAAAAGCGTACCCATAGAGAGAAATCGACACGCTTTTACGAGAGTGGCCACTGATTTGATATTTGGTCACGCTTTTTTTGCCACACTTGAAAAGCGTAGCTATAGAAAGAAACCGGCACGCTTAAAAAGCGTGGCTATACCTTGTGTATTTTGACACCGTAAAAAAACGTACCGATAGAATTCCCTCTCCTAAAATTTAGTTTCCCACCTATTTTTCCCACACTTAACCTTTTTTTTTTCCTAAGTTATCAAATTTTACCCAACAACACACTAATAACTTACACACTAACTAAAACAATGAAACCCTAAAAGTTCAGCGTTCATCTTCTCGCTCGAACCCTCTCGAACCCTAAAAGCTAAGGCGCCGTCAGCTTCATCTTCGCGATCGAACCCAGCCCTGGTCGTGGTGCTGCTCGCCTCTCTCTGTCGCGATTCTGCTCAGCCTCTCTGTCGCGGTTCTGCTTAGTCTCATCTTCTCGAACCCAGCACTTGTCGTGGTGCTGCTCGCCTCTCTCTGTCGCGGTTCTGCTCAGCCTCATCTTCTCGAACCCACCCCTGGTCGTGGTGCTGCTCGCCTCTCTCTGTGTCGCGGTTCTGCTCGCCTCTCATCCCACATCTGGCATTAAGGTTTGTTTTTTCTAGCTTTATCGATTTTGTTTACTTGCGATTATGCTTGGTGCGTTCTTTCAATGTTAATTCTCTGCTTATTATTCCATTGCGGATCATTTTCTATTACTTTCTGGATGGTGATTGGTCCTAGGTGCTGCTGAGTAGTTGGGGAGCAGGTGTTTGCTCATCCTCTTCACTCTTTGAGCATCTCTCAAGAGCTAAGCTTCTTTGTTTTTTCTTTTATCAGAACCATGTGTTCTTGAAGCTTTCTGGTGGAGGTGAGATTTTTCAGCAATGTTCTTTTTTATTATTCATTATTATTTTATCAAAATGGTTATGTATTTTGATAGTGATAATGCGTCCTGTGGCATAGTGTTGTTCAATGTCATGTTTTTCTTCATATTTTATTTTATTTTTGGGAATTTGGGTTTTATACTTCAATTTGATTTCTAGATTTTGAATCTGGTTATGTTTATATATGCTTGTTCCTCATATTAATATGAAACTACAATGTTTGGTGTGAATGAATTTTCTTTTTGCTTTGGATTTGGACCTCTCACCATTGATAATGTGGTTAATTTCATGGGCTTTTTTTAATGCTAAATATTTCTGGAAGAATGTATGGAACTACTAATTCAGAATTTCCTGTTTCAATTGAGACTCTCAATGTTTTTAAGTTTTTGTGATTCAAGGAATTTATAGGTACTCAGAACTGTTTGTTAGTCCAGTGCCAGAGATTGATCCATACGGAAAACCCTGTTTAGTGAGATAAGATTGGATTGTTTTTCCAATTGAAACAAATAATGAAACTTGATAGCAAAATAAAATGACATGCAACTTGATTATTTTTAGTGTTTGTTCTCAAAATCTTTGCACTAAGACTAGCCGTTCTTGTTATTGATGTCAAGTCAACTTGTTTAATCCTTGAATAATCATGTTCTTTTAGAATTGTATGGAAACAAAAACTGCTCTTACATCTACCTGAGATAGTAATTTTGATTTTCAAACTTAAACATCTCTGGAAAGCATTTTGCATTTAATCTGTTCATGATGAGTATAGCTTTTCTCATAGGAGCAATGATGAGAATGGTGGTTTTCTATTCTTCATGCCTGATATCCTACTTTAATTTAATCTTGCCTGTAATAAATTTTAAGGCAAAATTGCACATTTTTATTGGGGTGTTTGAAGGGTATTTTTTGCTTGTTATATAGAACAAGGAAGATACATTACAATTCTGAGATAAATTGAAGCTCCTAAGTATGCACTATGGATCCATTGATTTTTTTATTTTTATTTTATATATGATACAAATCAAGGAAAGCAATTTTTGCAAATTTGATTGAATATTGTGTGTGTTTGTGTTAATGTGTTACCTTTGTTACCCAAGAGCTTTTATAGCTATTAATGTGCTTTAAGTGCATTCTTTGGCTTGTGCTACCTTCATTTCTGGTCTTTGTAAATATTTGTAGGTTCATCTGTGACTTGATTTATTTTGTTGAACTATTTATTTTTTTGTAGTGGTTACGGTCCAAGGTAACTAAAAAATTTTCTGACACAACTTGCAGGCTCTATGTGATGAAGCAAGGTTCTGAGAGCATTTGGGTTCTATGCCGTATTAACTTTGGTTTGTAAATTCAACATATATCAAGGCAATTTGTTCTCTTTATAACATGATATACTCTTGTTGTATGGCTAAACAATCTTAGTAAAAGCAGGTTTATCTTGTAGCTGGGTTGATTGGAGGTTTTCTGACTTTTTTAATATCTGCATTCATGCTTCCTGCATGGGTATCCTACTGCTTATCAATTAAATCCTTTGGACACCAATCACTCAGGTACAATGTGAATGATTTTCAAATTTGTAACTACCATGTTTGCCTTTTCTGCACAGAATAAATTCTCACGTCCTTTATATATATATATATATATATATAAAGGATATTCTCATATCTTGCTTCATCTTTGTTTTTTCTCAGCATTGATATGTTGATGCGATCTTTCTTTCTCTCACATTTGCTACTCATTTTTTTTCTTCTGCAGATCAACTATGTTTTACATATTACCACTAGTTCTATGCCTTGCCTATACTGTTTATTTTGGTGGGTCTTGTCCAGTTTCTAATAGAGAAGATGGGCATGATGGGTTCTCTTCCTCCTCCATATGGTTAGTGTGCTCTTTGAAAGAAAGAACTATTTACTTTTTATGATCCTAGTTATCAAACTAATGTATCAGAAACCTCTTTTAAGGTCTACAACAATAACCAGATCTTAGTTTCTGGAATCATTAAACTTTTGAAAATCATTTACCAGAAAAACCTATTGCTATATTGTATTGGTGACTTAACTTTCACATTCACATTATTTCCTAAACTTTATTTTGCATCCCAAGAACTAGTATGATTGCATAGCTGATGTTTAGCAATATATTTTTTCTGCACACATGTACTACATCTGTATAGAATACATGTAAATTCTAGTTGGGTAAAATCAAATGAAATATACGTATGGGATTATCCTGCTTGAGGTGCCTCTGTTAGTTGCACAGATTTTATAAGTTATGTAGATAAACATGTTCTATAAAATAATGAAGTTAGCAAACTTATTATAATTCTTGCTGCATATAACATCAAATTACAGGGCACTATGTTCCTGATATCATTGTGTCTGCATTAGTTGGTGTTGTAACTGGTTGGTCCATGGGTCCTCTATTGCCCATTTGTGGGCAGTGGCTAGCCAGGTCATCCATCTTGCAATTTCTGCTGCATTAGTTGAATGTTTCTCTTTTGGGTGGGTTTTGACTTTTGATACAGGGCATATTTTCTTAAATTGAAAGAATTTCTCCAACTATTAGTATTACTTTTAGTACTATACTGTTGTTATTCATACAAAAGCAACTGCTAAAGCTTTTATTTAATTGTGTTCTATATTCCCGTGGCTTGTAAGTTTAAGAATTAACGTGGAATATCTTTCTTTGCAGGCAATTTTTCCAGTCAGTTTTCTCTTTTCAAATAGTCTGAAGTTCCCTGCAAAAAGTGATGATATTTTGAAGCAGTATGAATTCTTTCCCATGTTATCTGTTCAGAATCAACATTTAAATTCTGAAAAGGGACCAAGGAGAGTCCACTTGGAGCTCTATTTAGGGTGAGTTGATCATGGTTAACCTACACAATCACACACTTATGTCTTGGTATGGTTTTTTTGTGGACTTGCTTGAAAATCTTGATTATAGTAATTGTTCAATTTCATATGAACATTTTTTGTCACATGATGACTTATTAGGATTGTGTGTTCTGCTGACACAGATTTATGGTGAAGATGAATGGTCATTTGGATTCTGGGAGCAAGGTACTGGAGTTTTTAGTTGCCCTTCTAGAAAAAATCTAATGTACACTCTCTATTTAGATTTCAGTTATTTTGTCACTTTTATGCCAAACAATTTATCCTAGCTTCATGTTCTAACATTTGTTATTAATTAATATAGTTTGATGCAAGTATATAGTTGAGCCTTAGTTGTATTTTAGTTAATACACTCTCTGTGCTTTTCCTTCTTTTATCATTGTCCTTTCTCTATTTTAATCTGTTACTTGGCCAGACAATGACTCAATGGGAACAATGAAAGATAGAAAGAAAGAATAGTAGGAGTGGAATTAGCTTTATGTGTTGCTGATTTGATTTTGATTCATATGAATAAGCTCAATCCCTTGTAAATTTGAGACTTTGGTACCACCAATTTCGTTTCCCATTTTCCTTTTTTTTTTCAGTTATGGTACTGGTATGTGCTTTCAAAGACATTGGCTGAAGATGCTGCTTGAAAATTTGTTAAAAAAAAAAAATTAACCCAGCAATGGTGATTGGACCTCTTTTGCAACCAGTACTTAACACAAGTGCTGCTGGTGTTTTGAATGTAACTAATGGTAATTTTTAAAATTCTATTTTCTGCATGTGGAAATGAAAATTGAAATACTAAATGATAAAAGTACAATATATAATGTGCAAGTCTATAAAGTATAAAGCTTATCTTTCTCTTATGATGTGTTTGTCAATGTGATGTTGATTCAAGTATAAACCCTTATTCCGATATAAAGTTGCTAAGCTTAAAGCGCAGAATATGAGAAGGCTATGGAAAGTTATAATGCTGTTGAAGCAGGAGGAGACAATGGAGAAGGAGAAGGAGATCATGAAGAGGGCTGATGAAAAATATGATAAGGAAGAAGCTGCGGCCAGTGAAGACGAGGAGTTTTAAAGCAAATGGTAGCAGGAGTTCTTCCCACATCAACTTTTTGTTAATCATAGTTCTACTGTATATCACTTTTTGGTTTTCCATCCTTCATATCTTTGGGAATATTACAGTTTTAATTCAAATTATTATTATTATAGCATGTAAATAATTCATGTAAATTAATAAAAAATTAATTCTTATGCCTTCTAATTTTCTCTTTTTAATTATTATTATAGAATTGTAATTTTTTAATTATTATTAGGCATTCTAATTTTCTCTTTTTTTTTAATTTGACAAAGGAATAGGCCACGCTTTGAAAGCGTGGCAAAAGGCTTTAGTGGGAAAGCCACGCTTTTAAAAGCGTGGCTGTATGTGCTCTATCGGCACGTTTTCAAAGCGTAGCCAAAACCAACTTTCTTGGCACGCTTCAAAAGTGTGGCGATATGTGAACTTTTCGGTACGCTTAAAAGCGTACCGATAGATTAACATCTATGGCCACGCTTTTAAGCGTGGCAAGAGTTGAAAGCGTGGCCAAAAGAAAAGCGTGCCGATAGATCTACAAAAGCGTGGCGATAGAGCAACCGGCACGCTGGCAGATGTGACCCTTTCAAAAGCGTGCCGATAGCTCAAAAAGCGTGGCGAAAAGCTATCGGTACGTTTTTTAGCACTTTTCGGCACGCTATAAAAGCGTGGCAGAAAGCTTATTTTCTTGTAGTGACTATAGCCTAAACTATAAACTATAAACCCTAATCCCTAAACCATAAACCCTAAACCCTAAACCCTAAACCATAAATCCTAAAGCCTAAACCCTAAACAATAAACCTTAACCCTAAACCTTAAACCCTAAACCCTAAACTATAAACCCAAAATCCTAATGCCTAAACCCTAAACCCTAAACCCTAAAGTCTAAACTACAAAACATAAATCGTAAACCCTAAACCATCAATCTTAAACCCTAAACAATAAATCCTCAACCCTAAACCCTAAACCTTAAACCACAAACCTAGAAGCCCAAACACAAAACCCTAAGACCTAAACCCTAAACCCTAAACCCGAAACCCTAAAGCCTAACTCTAAACGCTAAAGCCTAAAGTCAAAACCACAAACACTAAAGCCTAAACGCTAAACTATAAACACTAAACCTTAATCCATAAACCCTAAATCTGAAAACCATAAACCCTAACTCTGAAACCATACACCTGAAACCCTAAACCACAAACCCTAAAGCCTAAACCCTAAACAATAAACCCTCAACCCCAAATCATAAACCCTAAACCATAAACCAGACACCCTAAACTCTAAACAACAAACCCTAAACCTTAAACCCTAAACCCTAAACCATAAATCCTCAACCACAAACCCTAAACCCTAAGCTGAAAGCCTAAACCCTAAACCACAGACACTATAGCCTAAACTATAAACTATAAACCCAAAAGCCTAACCGATAAACCTTAAACCATAAACCCTAAACCTTAAACCCTAAACCCTAAACCCTAAACCCTAAACCCTAAACCTTAACCCTTAAACCTTAAACCATAAACCTTAAACCCTAAACCCTAAACCATAAACCCTTAAACCCTAATGCCTAAACCCTAAAGCCTAAAGCCTAAAGCCTAAACCACAAACCCTAAATTCTAAACCTTAAACGATGAATCCAAAACCCTAAACCATAAATCCTCAACCCTAAACCCTAAACCTTAAACGACAAACCCAAAAGCCCAAACACTAAACACTAAGCCCTAAACCCTAAACCCTAAAGCCAAAACCACAAACACCAAAGCCTAAACCCTAAACTATAAACACTAAACCCTAATCCATAAACCCTTAAGCCAAAACAATAAACCCTAAACTCTAAACCACAAACCCTAAAGCCTAAACCCTAAACAATAAACCCTCAACCTCAAATCATAAACCCTAAACCATTAACCCTACACCCTAAACTCAAAACCGCAAACCCTAAAGCATAAAGCCTAAACTATAAACCCCAAAGCCTAAACCATAAACCATCAACCCCAAACCGTAAATCCTAAACACTAAAACCTACACCCTACACCAAAAACCCAAAATCCTAAACCCTAAACCATAAACCCTCAACCCCAGACCATAAACCATAAACCCTAAACCCTAAACTGTAAACCCTGAACACTATACCCTAAACTCTAAACAACAAACCCTAAAGCCTAAACCCTAAATAATAAACTCTCAACCTTAAATCATAAACCCTAAACCCTAAACCCTACACCCTAAACTCTAAACCACAAACTCTAAAGCATAAACCCTAAAATATAAACCCTAAATCCTAAACCATAAACCCTCAACCCCAAACCGTAAATCCTAAACCCTAAACCCTACACCCAATACCACAATCTCTAGAGCCTAAACCCTAAACCATAAACCTTCAACCCCAAACCATAAACCCTAAACCCTAAACCCCAAACCCTACAGCCTAAAACCTAAACCCTAAAACCCAAACCATAAACCCTAAACCTTAAACCCTAAACTATAAACCCTAAACCACAAACCCTCAACCCCAAACCATAAATTGTAAACCCTAAACCCTACACCCTAAACCCTAAACCCCAAACCCTAAACTCTAAACCCTAAACCATAAACCATCAACACCAAATCATAAACCCTAAACCCTAAACCCTACACCTTAAACTCTAAACCTCAAATGTTAAAGCATAAACCCTAAACTATAAACCCTAAATCCTAAATCATAAACCCTAAACCCCAAACCATAAACCATAAACCCTAAACCATCAACACTAAACCACAAATCCTAAGCATATACCCTAAACAATAAACCCTGAACACTAAACCATAAACCCTAAATCCTAAACCCTATACCCTAAACCCTAAACTATAAACCCTTAACACCAAATCATAAACCATAAACCCTAAACCCTACACAATAAGCACTAAACCACTAACCCTAAAGCATAGCCCCTAAACTGTAAACTCTAAACCCTAAACCAAAAACCCTAAAGCCTAAACCATGAATCCTAAACCCTAAACCCTACACCATAAACCACAAACCCTTAAGCTTATACCCTAAACCGTAAACCTTCAAACCCAAACCATAAACCATAAATCCTAAACCCTACACCCTAAACCCTAAGCCACAAACCCTAAAGCCTAAAGCCTAAACTTTAAAGCCTAAAGCATAAACCATAAACACTAAACTCTAAACCACAAACCCTAAAGCCTAAACACTAAAAACTAAACACTAAACTCTAAACCCTAAATTCAACAGCCTAATCCCTAAACCCTAAACCCTAAACCCTAAACCCCAAACCCTAAACCCTAAGCCAAAAGCCTAAACCCTAAACCACTGACACTCACTACAAGAAAAAAGGCCTGTCGGCACCCTTTTTTCTTGCCACGCTTTTAAAGCGTGCCCAAAAGTGGTCTATAGGCACGCTTTTGCGAGGGTGGCCATTGATTTGTGATTTGGCCACGCTTTTTTTTGCCACTCTTAAAAAGCGTACCCATAGAGAGAAATCGACACGCTTTTACGAGAGTGGCCACTGATTTGATATTTGGTCACGCTTTTTTTGCCACACTTGAAAAGCGTAGCTATAGAAAGAAACCGGCACGCTTAAAAAGCGTGGCTATACCTTGTGTATTTTGACACCGTAAAAAAACGTACCGATAGAATTCCCTCTCCTAAAATTTAGTTTCCCACCTATTTTTCCCACACTTAACCTTTTTTTTTTCCTAAGTTATCAAATTTTACCCAACAACACACTAATAACTTACACACTAACTAAAACAATGAAACCCTAAAAGTTCAGCGTTCATCTTCTCGCTCGAACCCTCTCGAACCCTAAAAGCTAAGGCGCCGTCAGCTTCATCTTCGCGATCGAACCCAGCCCTGGTCGTGGTGCTGCTCGCCTCTCTCTGTCGCGATTCTGCTCAGCCTCTCTGTCGCGGTTCTGCTTAGTCTCATCTTCTCGAACCCAGCACTTGTCGTGGTGCTGCTCGCCTCTCTCTGTCGCGGTTCTGCTCAGCCTCATCTTCTCGAACCCACCCCTGGTCGTGGTGCTGCTCGCCTCTCTCTGTGTCGCGGTTCTGCTCGCCTCTCATCCCACATCTGGCATTAAGGTTTGTTTTTTCTAGCTTTATCGATTTTGTTTACTTGCGATTATGCTTGGTGCGTTCTTTCAATGTTAATTCTCTGCTTATTATTCCATTGCGGATCATTTTCTATTACTTTCTGGATGGTGATTGGTCCTAGGTGCTGCTGAGTAGTTGGGGAGCAGGTGTTTGCTCATCCTCTTCACTCTTTGAGCATCTCTCAAGAGCTAAGCTTCTTTGTTTTTTCTTTTATCAGAACCATGTGTTCTTGAAGCTTTCTGGTGGAGGTGAGATTTTTCAGCAATGTTCTTTTTTATTATTCATTATTATTTTATCAAAATGGTTATGTATTTTGATAGTGATAATGCGTCCTGTGGCATAGTGTTGTTCAATGTCATGTTTTTCTTCATATTTTATTTTATTTTTGGGAATTTGGGTTTTATACTTCAATTTGATTTCTAGATTTTGAATCTGGTTATGTTTATATATGCTTGTTCCTCATATTAATATGAAACTACAATGTTTGGTGTGAATGAATTTTCTTTTTGCTTTGGATTTGGACCTCTCACCATTGATAATGTGGTTAATTTCATGGGCTTTTTTTAATGCTAAATATTTCTGGAAGAATGTATGGAACTACTAATTCAGAATTTCCTGTTTCAATTGAGACTCTCAATGTTTTTAAGTTTTTGTGATTCAAGGAATTTATAGGTACTCAGAACTGTTTGTTAGTCCAGTGCCAGAGATTGATCCATACGGAAAACCCTGTTTAGTGAGATAAGATTGGATTGTTTTTCCAATTGAAACAAATAATGAAACTTGATAGCAAAATAAAATGACATGCAACTTGATTATTTTTAGTGTTTGTTCTCAAAATCTTTGCACTAAGACTAGCCGTTCTTGTTATTGATGTCAAGTCAACTTGTTTAATCCTTGAATAATCATGTTCTTTTAGAATTGTATGGAAACAAAAACTGCTCTTACATCTACCTGAGATAGTAATTTTGATTTTCAAACTTAAACATCTCTGGAAAGCATTTTGCATTTAATCTGTTCATGATGAGTATAGCTTTTCTCATAGGAGCAATGATGAGAATGGTGGTTTTCTATTCTTCATGCCTGATATCCTACTTTAATTTAATCTTGCCTGTAATAAATTTTAAGGCAAAATTGCACATTTTTATTGGGGTGTTTGAAGGGTATTTTTGCTTGTTATATAGAACAAGGAAGATACATTACAATTCTGAGATAAATTGAAGCTCCTAAGTATGCACTATGGATCCATTGATTTTTTTATTTTTATTTTATATATGATACAAATCAAGGAAAGCAATTTTTGCAAATTTGATTGAATATTGTGTGTGTTTGTGTTAATGTGTTACCTTTGTTACCCAAGAGCTTTTATAGCTATTAATGTGCTTTAAGTGCATTCTTTGGCTTGTGCTACCTTCATTTCTGGTCTTTGTAAATATTTGTAGGTTCATCTGTGACTTGATTTATTTTGTTGAACTATTTATTTTTTTGTAGTGGTTACGGTCCAAGGTAACTAAAAAATTTTCTGACACAACTTGCAGGCTCTATGTGATGAAGCAAGGTTCTGAGAGCATTTGGGTTCTATGCCGTATTAACTTTGGTTTGTAAATTCAACATATATCAAGGCAATTTGTTCTCTTTATAACATGATATACTCTTGTTGTATGGCTAAACAATCTTAGTAAAAGCAGGTTTATCTTGTAGCTGGGTTGATTGGAGGTTTTCTGACTTTTTTAATATCTGCATTCATGCTTCCTGCATGGGTATCCTACTGCTTATCAATTAAATCCTTTGGACACCAATCACTCAGGTACAATGTGAATGATTTTCAAATTTGTAACTACCATGTTTGCCTTTTCTGCACAGAATAAATTCTCACGTCCTTTATATATATATATATATATATATAAAGGATATTCTCATATCTTGCTTCATCTTTGTTTTTTCTCAGCATTGATATGTTGATGCGATCTTTCTTTCTCTCACATTTGCTACTCATTTTTTTTCTTCTGCAGATCAACTATGTTTTACATATTACCACTAGTTCTATGCCTTGCCTATACTGTTTATTTTGGTGGGTCTTGTCCAGTTTCTAATAGAGAAGATGGGCATGATGGGTTCTCTTCCTCCTCCATATGGTTAGTGTGCTCTTTGAAAGAAAGAACTATTTACTTTTTATGATCCTAGTTATCAAACTAATGTATCAGAAACCTCTTTTAAGGTCTACAACAATAACCAGATCTTAGTTTCTGGAATCATTAAACTTTTGAAAATCATTTACCAGAAAAACCTATTGCTATATTGTATTGGTGACTTAACTTTCACATTCACATTATTTCCTAAACTTTATTTTGCATCCCAAGAACTAGTATGATTGCATAGCTGATGTTTAGCAATATATTTTTTCTGCACACATGTACTACATCTGTATAGAATACATGTAAATTCTAGTTGGGTAAAATCAAATGAAATATACGTATGGGATTATCCTGCTTGAGGTGCCTCTGTTAGTTGCACAGATTTTATAAGTTATGTAGATAAACATGTTCTATAAAATAATGAAGTTAGCAAACTTATTATAATTCTTGCTGCATATAACATCAAATTACAGGGCACTATGTTCCTGATATCATTGTGTCTGCATTAGTTGGTGTTGTAACTGGTTGGTCCATGGGTCCTCTATTGCCCATTTGTGGGCAGTGGCTAGCCAGGTCATCCATCTTGCAATTTCTGCTGCATTAGTTGAATGTTTCTCTTTTGGGTGGGTTTTGACTTTTGATACAGGGCATATTTTCTTAAATTGAAAGAATTTCTCCAACTATTAGTATTACTTTTAGTACTATACTGTTGTTATTCATACAAAAGCAACTGCTAAAGCTTTTATTTAATTGTGTTCTATATTCCCGTGGCTTGTAAGTTTAAGAATTAACGTGGAATATCTTTCTTTGCAGGCAATTTTTCCAGTCAGTTTTCTCTTTTCAAATAGTCTGAAGTTCCCTGCAAAAAGTGATGATATTTTGAAGCAGTATGAATTCTTTCCCATGTTATCTGTTCAGAATCAACATTTAAATTCTGAAAAGGGACCAAGGAGAGTCCACTTGGAGCTCTATTTAGGGTGAGTTGATCATGGTTAACCTACACAATCACACACTTATGTCTTGGTATGGTTTTTTTGTGGACTTGCTTGAAAATCTTGATTATAGTAATTGTTCAATTTCATATGAACATTTTTTGTCACATGATGACTTATTAGGATTGTGTGTTCTGCTGACACAGATTTATGGTGAAGATGAATGGTCATTTGGATTCTGGGAGCAAGGTACTGGAGTTTTTAGTTGCCCTTCTAGAAAAAATCTAATGTACACTCTCTATTTAGATTTCAGTTATTTTGTCACTTTTATGCCAAACAATTTATCCTAGCTTCATGTTCTAACATTTGTTATTAATTAATATAGTTTGATGCAAGTATATAGTTGAGCCTTAGTTGTATTTTAGTTAATACACTCTCTGTGCTTTTCCTTCTTTTATCATTGTCCTTTCTCTATTTTAATCTGTTACTTGGCCAGACAATGACTCAATGGGAACAATGAAAGATAGAAAGAAAGAATAGTAGGAGTGGAATTAGCTTTATGTGTTGCTGATTTGATTTTGATTCATATGAATAAGCTCAATCCCTTGTAAATTTGAGACTTTGGTACCACCAATTTCGTTTCCCATTTTCCTTTTTTTTTTCAGTTATGGTACTGGTATGTGCTTTCAAAGACATTGGCTGAAGATGCTGCTTGAAAATTTGTTAAAAAAAAAAAATTAACCCAGCAATGGTGATTGGACCTCTTTTGCAACCAGTACTTAACACAAGTGCTGCTGGTGTTTTGAATGTAACTAATGGTAATTTTTAAAATTCTATTTTCTGCATGTGGAAATGAAAATTGAAATACTAAATGATAAAAGTACAATATATAATGTGCAAGTCTATAAAGTATAAAGCTTATCTTTCTCTTATGATGTGTTTGTCAATGTGATGTTGATTCAAGTATAAACCCTTATTCCGATATAAAGTTGCTAAGCTTAAAGCGCAGAATATGAGAAGGCTATGGAAAGTTATAATGCTGTTGAAGCAGGAGGAGACAATGGAGAAGGAGAAGGAGATCATGAAGAGGGCTGATGAAAAATATGATAAGGAAGAAGCTGCGGCCAGTGAAGACGAGGAGTTTTAAAGCAAATGGTAGCAGGAGTTCTTCCCACATCAACTTTTTGTTAATCATAGTTCTACTGTATATCACTTTTTGGTTTTCCATCCTTCATATCTTTGGGAATATTACAGTTTTAATTCAAATTATTATTATTATAGCATGTAAATAATTCATGTAAATTAATAAAAAATTAATTCTTATGCCTTCTAATTTTCTCTTTTTAATTATTATTATAGAATTGTAATTTTTTAATTATTATTAGGCATTCTAATTTTCTCTTTTTTTTTAATTTGACAAAGGAATAGGCCACGCTTTGAAAGCGTGGCAAAAGGCTTTAGTGGGAAAGCCACGCTTTTAAAAGCGTGGCTGTATGTGCTCTATCGGCACGTTTTCAAAGCGTAGCCAAAACCAACTTTCTTGGCACGCTTCAAAAGTGTGGCGATATGTGAACTTTTCGGTACGCTTAAAAGCGTACCGATAGATTAACATCTATGGCCACGCTTTTAAGCGTGGCAAGAGTTGAAAGCGTGGCCAAAAGAAAAGCGTGCCGATAGATCTACAAAAGCGTGGCGATAGAGCAACCGGCACGCTGGCAGATGTGACCCTTTCAAAAGCGTGCCGATAGCTCAAAAAGCGTGGCGAAAAGCTATCGGTACGTTTTTTAGCACTTTTCGGCACGCTATAAAAGCGTGGCAGAAAGCTTATTTTCTTGTAGTGACTATAGCCTAAACTATAAACTATAAACCCTAATCCCTAAACCATAAACCCTAAACCCTAAACCCTAAACCATAAATCCTAAAGCCTAAACCCTAAACAATAAACCTTAACCCTAAACCTTAAACCCTAAACCCTAAACTATAAACCCAAAATCCTAATGCCTAAACCCTAAACCCTAAACCCTAAAGTCTAAACTACAAAACATAAATCGTAAACCCTAAACCATCAATCTTAAACCCTAAACAATAAATCCTCAACCCTAAACCCTAAACCTTAAACCACAAACCTAGAAGCCCAAACACAAAACCCTAAGACCTAAACCCTAAACCCTAAACCCGAAACCCTAAAGCCTAACTCTAAACGCTAAAGCCTAAAGTCAAAACCACAAACACTAAAGCCTAAACGCTAAACTATAAACACTAAACCTTAATCCATAAACCCTAAATCTGAAAACCATAAACCCTAACTCTGAAACCATACACCTGAAACCCTAAACCACAAACCCTAAAGCCTAAACCCTAAACAATAAACCCTCAACCCCAAATCATAAACCCTAAACCATAAACCAGACACCCTAAACTCTAAACAACAAACCCTAAACCTTAAACCCTAAACCCTAAACCATAAATCCTCAACCACAAACCCTAAACCCTAAGCTGAAAGCCTAAACCCTAAACCACAGACACTATAGCCTAAACTATAAACTATAAACCCAAAAGCCTAACCGATAAACCTTAAACCATAAACCCTAAACCTTAAACCCTAAACCCTAAACCCTAAACCCTAAACCCTAAACCTTAAACCTTAAACCTTAAACCATAAACCTTAAACACTAAACCCTAAACCATAAACCCTTAAACCCTAATGCCTAAACCCTAAAGCCTAAAGCCTAAAGCCTAAACCACAAACCCTAAATTCTAAACCTTAAACGATGAATCCAAAACCCTAAACCATAAATCCTCAACCCTAAACCCTAAACCTTAAACGACAAACCCAAAAGCCCAAACACTAAACACTAAGCCCTAAACCCTAAACCCTAAAGCCAAAACCACAAACACCAAAGCCTAAACCCTAAACTATAAACACTAAACCCTAATCCATAAACCCTTAAGCCAAAACAATAAACCCTAAACTCTAAACCACAAACCCTAAAGCCTAAACCCTAAACAATAAACCCTCAACCTCAAATCATAAACCCTAAACCATTAACCCTACACCCTAAACTCAAAACCGCAAACCCTAAAGCATAAAGCCTAAACTATAAACCCCAAAGCCTAAACCATAAACCATCAACCCCAAACCGTAAATCCTAAACACTAAAACCTACACCCTACACCAAAAACCCAAAATCCTAAACCCTAAACCATAAACCCTCAACCCCAGACCATAAACCATAAACCTTAAATCTTAAACTCTTAATCCCAAACCCTATAGCCTAAAACCTAAACCCTAAACCCTAAACATTAAACCATAAACCCTAAACCATAAACCCTAAACCCCTGACCCTAAACACTAAACCCTAAACCCTAAACCATAAACCATAAACCATAAACCCTAAAGCATAAACCCTCAACCCCAAACCATAATCCCCAAACCCTAAACCCTACAACCTAAACCAAAACCTAAATCACAAACGCTAAAGCCTAACCCTAAAACATAAACCCTCAACACCAAATCATAAACCCTAAACCATTTAAACCCTACAACCTAAACCCTAAACCACAAACCCTAAAGCATAAACCCTAAATAATAAACCCTAAACTAGAAACCCTAAACCCTACACCCTAAACCACAAACCCTAAACCTTATACCCTAAACCATAAACCATCAACACCAAACCATAAACCCTAAATCCTAAACCCTACACCTTAAACCCTAAACCCTAAACCATAAACCCTCAACACCAAAACATAAACCGTAAACCCTACACTCTAAATGCTAAACCATAAACCCTAAAGCATAATCCCTAAACTATAAACCCTAAGCCCTAATCTGTAAACCCTAAACCCTACACCCTAAACCCTAAACCCTACACCCTAAACCACAAACCCTAAAGCTTATACCCTAAACCATCAACCACAAACCCTAAAGCCTAAAGCCTAAACCCTAAACCCTAAACATTAAACCCTAAACAATAAACCCTAAAGACTAAACACTAAACACTAAACACTAAACACGAAAACATAAACCCTAAACCCAAAAGCCTAAACCATAAAACCTAAACCCCAAACAATAAACCCTAAACCCTAAACCCTACAACCTAAACCACAAACCCTAAAGCTGATACCCTAAACCATAAACCCTCAAACCCAAACCGTAAACCCTAAATCCTAAACCATACACCCTAAACCCTAAGCTACAAACCCTAAAGCCTAAACCCTAAACCCTAAACCCTAAATACTAAACCCTAAACCAAAAACCCTAAAGCCTAATTCCTAAACCCTAAACCCAAAACACTAAACCCTAAGTTGAAAGCCTAAACCTTAAACCGCAGACACTATAGCCTAAATTATAAGCTATAAACCCTAAAGCCTAAACACCCAAAACCCAAAACCATAAACCCTAAACACTAAACCCTAAACCCAAAACCCTAATGATTAAACCCTAAACCCTAAAGACTAAAACCTAAACCCTAAAACCCAAACCATAAACCCTAAAACCCGAACCATAAACCCTAAATCCTAAACCATAAACCCTAAACCAGAAACCGTCAATCCTAAACCATAAACTGTAAACCCTGAACCTTACACCCTAAAACCTAAATCACACACCCTAAAGCCTAAACTTTAAACCATAAACCATCAACACCAAATCATAAACCCTAAATCATAAACCCTACACCCTAAACACGAAAGCATAAACCCTAAACTATAAACCCTAAACCATAAACCCTAAACCCTAAACCCCAAGCCATAACCCCTAAACCCTAAACTATACACCCTAAACCACAAATCCTAAAGCTTATACCCTAAACCATAAACCCTCAACACCAAACTATAAACCCTAAATCATAAACCCTACACCCAAAACCCAAAACCATAAACCCTCAACTCCAAATCATAATCCCTAAACCCTAAACCCTAAACCCTAAACCCTAAACCACAAACCCTAAAGCATAATCCCTAAACTATAAACCCTAAATCATAAACCATAAACCCTAAATCCCAAACCATAAATCCTAAACCCTAAACCCTACACACTAAACCACACACCCTAAAGCTTATATCCTAAACCATAAACCCTCAAACCCAAAAGTAAATCCTAAATCCTAAACCCTACACCCTAAACCCAAAGCCACAAACCCTAAATCCTAAACCATAAAGCCTAAAGCATAATCCCTAAACCCTAAACCCTAAACAATAAACCCTAAACCAAAAACCCTAGAGCCCAAACACTAAACTCTAAACCCTAAACCCAAAAGCCTAATCCCTAAACCATAAACCCCAAACCCTAAACCCTAAGCTGAAAGCCTAAACCTTAAACCAATGACACTATAGCCTAAACTATAAACTATAATCCCTAAAGCCTAAACCATAGACCCTAAACCCTAAACCCTAAACCCTAAACCATAAACCATAAACCATAAACCCAAAATCCTAATGCCTAAACCCTAAAGCCTAAAGCCTACACCACAAACCCTAAACGCTAAACCTTAAACCATGAATCATAAACCCTAAACCATAAATCCTCAACCCTAAACCCTAAACCTTAAACTACAAACCCAAAAGCCCAAACACTAAACCATAAGCCCTGAACCCTAAACCCTAAACCCTAAACCCAAAACCCTAAAGCCTAAACCCTAAACTCTAAAGCCTAAAGCCGAAACTACAAACACTAAAGCCTAAACCCTAAACTATAAACACTAAACCCTAATCCATAAACCCACAACCCAAAAACATAAACCCTAAACCCTAAACCATACACCCTAAACACTAAACCACAAACCCTAAAGCCTAAAACCTAAACAATAAACCCTCAACCCCAAATCATATACCCTAAACCATAAACCCTACACCCTAAACTCCAAACCACAAACCCTTAAGCATAAAGCTTAAACTATAAACCTAAACCCTAAACCATAAACCCTCAACCTCAACCCCAAACTGTAAATCCTAAACCCTAAACCCTACACCCTACACCCTACACCACAAACCCTAAAGCCTAAAGCCTAAACCATAAACCCTCAACCCCAGACCATAAACTATAAACCCTAACCCTAAACCCTAAACACTTAACCCCAAACCCTATAGCCTAAAACCTCAACCCTAAACCATAAACCTTAAATCATAAACCCTAAATCATAAACCCTAAACCCTAAACCATAAACACTAAACACTAAACCCTAAACCCTAAACCCTAAACCATAAACCATAAACCCTCAACCCCAAACCATAAACCGCAAACCCTAAACCCTACAACCTAAACCTAAACCTAAACCACAAGCCCTAAAGCCTAACCCTAAACCATAAACCATCAACACCAAATCATAAACCCTAAACCCTTTAAACCCTACAACCTAAACCCTAAACCAAAAACCCTAAAGCATAAACCCTAAACTATAAACCTTAAAGCCTAAGACATAAACCCTAAACCCTGAACCATAAACCCTAAACCCTACACCCTAAACTCCAAACCACAAACCTTAAAGCATAAACCCTAAACTATAAACTCTAAAGCCTAAACCATAAACCATCAACCCCAAACCGTAAATCCTAAATCCTAAACCCTACACCCTACACCACAAACACTAAACTAAAACCCTAAACCATAAACCCTCAATCCCAGACCATAAACCATAAACCATAAACCCTAAACCCTAAACTCTTAACCCGAAACCCTACAGCCTAAAACATAAACCCTAAACCCTAAACATTAAACCATAGACCCTAAACCATAAACCCTTAAACCTAAACCCTAAACACTAAACCCTAAATCCTAAACCGTAAACCATAAACCCTAAACCATAAATCCTTTACCCCAAACCATAGACCGCAAACCCTAAACCCTACAACCTAAAGCTAAACCTAAATCACAAACCCTAAAGCCAAACCCTAAAACATAAACCCTTAACACCAAATCATAAAACCTAAACCCTTTAAACCCTACAACCTAAACCCTAAACCACAAACCCTAAAGCATAAACCCTAAACTATAAACCATAAACCCTACACCTTAAACCACAAATCCTAAACCTTATACCCTAAACCATAAACCCTCAACACCAAACCATAAACCCTAAATCCTAAACCCTACACCTTAAACCCTAAACCCTAAACCCTAAACCATAAACCCTCAACACCAAATCATAAACCGTAAACCCTACACCCTAAACGCTAAATAACAAAACCTAAAGCATAATCCCTAAACTATAAACCCTAAGCCCTAAACCGTAAACCCTAAACCATAAACCCTAAATCCTAAACCCTACACCCTAAACCACAAACCCTAAAGCTTATACCCTAAACCATCAACCACAAACCCTAAACCCTAAAGCCTAAAGCCTAAAGCCTAAACCCTAAACACTAAACCCTAAACCATAAATCCTAAAGACTAAACACTAAACACTAAACACAAAACACGAAAAAATAAACCCTAAACCCAAAATCCTAAACCCTACACCCTAAATCCTAAATCCTAAACCCTCAACACCAAATCATAATCCATAAACCCTAAACCCTACACCCGAAACCCTAAACCACAAACCTTAAAGCATAATCCCTAAACTATAAACCCTAATCCATAAACCATAAAACCCTAAACCCCAAACCATAAACCCTAAACCCTAAACCCTACACCCTAAACCACACACCCTGAAGCTTAAACCCTAAACCATAAACCCTCAAACCCAAACCGTAAACCCTTAATCCTAAACCCTACACCCTAAACCCTAAGCCACAAACCATAAACCCTAAAGCCTAAAGCCTAAAACCTAAACCCTAAACCCTAAACACTAAACACTAAACCCTAAAGCAAAAACCGTATGGTCCAAACACTAAAAAATAAACAATAAACTCTAAACCCTAAACCCAAAAGCCTAATCCTTAAACTATAAACCCCAAACCCTAAACCCTAAGCTGAAAGCCTAAACCCTAAACCCTAAATCCTAAACCCCACACCCTAAACCCAAAGCCACAAACCCTAAACCCTAAAGCCTAAAGCCTAAAGCATAAACCCTAAACCCTAAACCCTAAACACTAAACCCTAAACCAAAAACCCTAGAGCCCAAACACTAAACTCTAAACCCTAAACCCAAAAGCCTAATCCCTAAACCATAAACCCCAAACCCTAAACCCTAAGCTGAAAGCCTAAACCTTAAACCAATGACACTATAGCCTAAACTATAAACTATAATCCCTAAAGCCTAAACCATAGACCCTAAACCCTAAACCCTAAACCATAAACCCAAAACCCTAATGCCTAAACCCTAAACCCTAAAGCCTACACCACAAACCCTAAACGCTAAACCTTAAACCATGAATCATAAACCCTAAACCATAAATCCTCAACCCTAAACCCTAAACCTTAAACTACAAACCCAAAAGCCCAAACACTAAACCATAAGCCCTGAACCCTAAACCCTAAACCCTAAACCCAAAACCCTAAAGCCTAAACCCTAAACGCTAAAGCCTAAAGCCGAAACTACAAACACTAAAGCCTAAACCCTAAACTATAAACACTAAACCCTAATCCATAAACCCACAACCCAAAAACATAAACCCTAAACCCTAAACCTTACACCCTAAACACTAAACCACAAACCCTAAAGCCTAAACCCTAAATAATAAACCCTCAACCCCAAATCATATACCCTAAACCATAAACCCTACACCCTAAACTCCAAACCACAAACCCTTAAGCATAAAGCTTAAACTATAAACCTAAACCCTAAACCATAAACCCTCAACCTCAACCCCAAACTGTAAATCCTAAACCCTAAACCCTACACCCTACACCCTACACGACAAACCCTAAAGCCTAAACCCTAAACCATAAACCCTCAACCCCAGACCATAAACTATAAACCCTAACCCTAAACCATAAACTATAAACCCTAACCCTAAACCCTAAACCCTTAACCACAAACCCTATAGCCTAAAACCTCAACCCTAAACCATAAACCTTAAATCATAAACCCTAAACCATAAACCCTAAACCCTAAACCATAAACACTAAACCCTAAACCCTAAACCATAAACCATAAACCCTCAACCCCAAACCATAAACCGCAAACCCTAAACCCTACAACCTAAACCTAAACCTAAACCACAAGCCCTAAAGCCTAACCCTAAACCATAAACCATCAACACCAAATCATAAACCCTAAACCCTTTAAACCCTACAACCTAAACCCTAAACCAAAAACCCTAAAGCATAAACCCTAAACTATAAACCTTAAAGCCTAAGACATAAACCCTAAACCCTGAACCATAAACCCTAAACCCTACACCCTAAACTCCAAACCACAAACCTTAAAGCATAAACCCTAAACTATAAACTCTAAAGCCTAAACCATAAACCATCAACCCCAAACCGTAAATCCTAAATCCTAAACCCTACACCCTACACCACAAACACTAAACTAAAACCCTAAACCATAAACCCTCAATCCCAGACCATAAACCATAAACCATAAACCCTAAACCCTAAACTCTTAACCCGAAACCCTACAGCCTAAAACATAAACCCTAAACCCTAAACATTAAACCATAGACCCTAAACCATAAACCCTTAAACCTAAACCCTAAACACTAAACCCTAAATCCTAAACCGTAAACCATAAACCCTAAACCATAAATCCTTTACCCCAAACCATAGACCGCAAACCCTAAACCCTACAACCTAAAGCTAAACCTAAATCACAAACCCTAAAGCCAAACCCTAAAACATAAACCCTTAACACCAAATCATAAAACCTAAACCCTTTAAACCCTACAACCTAAACCCTAAACCACAAACCCTAAAGCATAAACCCTAAACTATAAACCATAAACCCTACACCTTAAACCACAAACCCTAAACCTTATACCCTAAACCATAAACCCTCAACACCAAACCATAAACCCTAAATCCTAAACCCTACACCTTAAACCCTAAACCCTAAACCCTAAACCATAAACCCTCAACACCAAATCATAAACCGTAAACCCTACACCCTAAACGCTAAATAACAAAACCTAAAGCATAATCCCTAAACTATAAACCCTAAGCCCTAAACCGTAAACCCTAAACCATAAACCCTAAATCCTAAACCCTACACCCTAAACCACAAACCCTAAAGCTTATACCCTAAACCATCAACCACAAACCCTAAACCCTAAAGCCTAAAGCCTAAACCCTAAACCCTAAACACTAAACCCTAAACCATAAATCCTAAAGACTAAACACTAAACACTAAACACAAAACACGAAAAAATAAACCCTAAACCCAAAATCCTAAACCCTACACCCTAAATCCTAAATCCTAAACCCTCAACACCAAATCATAATCCATAAACCCTAAACCCTACACCCGAAACCCTAAACCACAAACCTTAAAGCATAATCCCTAAACTATAAACCCTAATCCATAAACCATAAAACCCTAAACCCCAAACCATAAACCCTAAACCCTAAACCCTACACCCTAAACCACACACCCTGAAGCTTAAACCCTAAACCATAAACCCTCAAACCCAAACCGTAAACCCTTAATCCTAAACCCTACACCCTAAACCCTAAGCCACAAACCATAAACCCTAAAGCCTAAAGCCTAAAACCTAAACCCTAAACCCTAAACCCTAAACACTAAACCCTAAAGCAAAAACCGTATGGTCCAAACACTAAAAAATAAACAATAAACTCTAAACCCTAAACCCAAAAGCCTAATCCTTAAACTATAAACCCCAAACACTAAACCCTAAGCTGAAAGCCTAAACCCTAAACCCTAAATCCTAAACCCCACACCCTAAACCCAAAGCCACAAACCCTAAACCCTAAAGCCTAAAGCCTAAAGCATAAACCCTAAACCCTAAACCCTAAACACTAAACCCTAAACCAAAAACCCTAGAGCCCAAACACTAAACTCTAAACCCTAAACCCAAAAGCCTAATCCCTAAACCATAAACCCCAAACCCTAAACCCTAAGCTGAAAGCCTAAACCTTAAACCAATGACACTATAGCCTAAACTATAAACTATAATCCGTAAAGCCTAAACCATAGACCCTAAACCCTAAACCCTAAACCATAAACCCAAAACCCTAATGCCTAAACCCTAAACCCTAAAGCCTACACCACAAACCCTAAACGCTAAACCTTAAACCATGAATCATAAACCCTAAACCATAAATCCTCAACCCTAAACCCTAAACCTTAAACTACAAACCCAAAAGCCCAAACACTAAACCATAAGCCCTGAACCCTAAACCCAAAACCCTAAAGCCTAAACCCTAAACGCTAAAGCCTAAAGCCGAAACTACAAACACTAAAGCCTAAACCCTAAACTATAAACACTAAACCCTAATCCATAAACCCACAACCCAAAAACATAAACCCTAAACCCTAAACCTTACACCCTAAACACTAAACCACAAACCCTAAAGCCTAAACCCTAAATAATAAACCCTCAACCCCAAATCATATACCCTAAACCATAAACCCTACACCCTAAACTCCAAACCACAAACCCTTAAGCATAAAGCTTAAACTATAAACCTAAACCCTAAACCATAAACCCTCAACCTCAACCCCAAACTGTAAATCCTAAACCCTAAACCCTACACCCTACACCCTACACCACAAACCCTAAAGCCTAAACCCTAAACCATAAACCCTCAACCCCAGACCATAAACTATAAACCCTAACCCTAAACCCTAAACACTTAACCCCAAACCCTATAGCCTAAAACCTCAACCCTAAACCATAAACCTTAAATCATAAACCCTAAACCATAAACCCTAAACCCTAAACCATAAACCCTAAACCCTAAACTCTAAACCCTAAACCATAAACCATAAACCCTCAACCCCAAACCATAAACCGCAAACCCTAAACCCTACAACCTAAACCTAAACCTAAACCACAAGCCCTAAAGCCTAACCCTAAACCATAAACCATCAACACCAAATCATAAACCCTAAACCCTTTAAACCCTACAACCTAAACCCTAAACCAAAAACCCTAAAGCATAAACCCTAAACTATAAACCTTAAACCCTAAGACATAAACCCTAAACCCTGAACCATAAACCCTAAACCCTACACCCTAAACTCCAAACCGCAAACCTTAAAGCATAAACCCTAAACTATAAACTCTAAAGCCTAAACCATAAACCATCAACCCCAAACCGTAAATCCTAAATTCTAAACCCTACACCCTACACCACAAACACTAAACCAAAACCCTAAACCATAAACCCTCAATCCCAGACCATAAACCATAAACCATAAACCCTAAACCCTAAACTCTTAACCCGAAACCCTACAGCCTAAAACATAAACCCTAAACCCTAAACATTAAACCATAAACCCTAAACCATAAACCCTTAAACCTAAACCCTAAACACTAAACCCTAAATCCTAAACCGTAAACCATAAACCCTAAACCATAAATCCTTAACCCCAAACCATAGACCGCAAACCCTAAACCCTACAACCTAAAGCTAAACCTAAATCACAAACCCTAAAGCCAAACCTTAAAACATAAACCCTTAACACCAAATCATAAAACCTAAACCCTTTAAACCCTACGACCTAAACCCTAAACCACAAACCCTAAAGCATAAACCCTAAACTATAAACCATAAACCCTACATCTTAAACCACAAACCCTAAACCTTATACCCTAAACCATAAACCCTCAACACCAAACCATAAACCCTAAATCCTAAACCCTACACCTTAAACCCTAAACCCTAAACCCTAAACCCTCAACACCAAATCATAAACTGTAAACCCTACACCCTAAACGCTAAATAACAAAACCTAAAGCATAATCCCTAAACTATAAACCCTAAGCCCTAAACCGTAAACCCTAAACCATAAATCCTAAATACTAAACCCTACACCCTAAACCACAAACCCTAAAGCTTATACCCAAAACCATCAACCACAAACCCTAAACCCTAAAGCCTAAAGCTTAAACCCTAAACCCTAAACACTAAACCATAAACCATAAATCCTAAAGACTAAACACTAAACACTAAACACTAAACACAAAACACGAAAAAATAAACCCTAAACCCAAAATCCTAAACCCTAAACCATAAATCCTAAACCCCAAATAATAAACCCTAAACCCTACACCCTAAATCCTAAACCATAAACCCTTAACACCAAATCATAATCCATAAACCCTAAACCCTACACCCTAAACCCTAAACCACAAACCTTAAAGCATAATCCCTAAACTATAAACCCAAATCCATAAACCATAAAACACTAAACCCCAAACCATAAACCCTAAACTCTAAACCCTACACCCTAAACCACACACCCTGAAGCTTAAACCCTAAACCATAAACCCTCAAACCCAAACCGTAAACCCTTAATCCTAAACCCTACACCCTAAACCCTAAGCCACAAACCATAAACCCTAAAGCCTAAAGCCTAAAACCTAAACCCTGAACCCTAAACCATAAACACTAAACCCTAAAGCAAAAACCGTAAGGTCCAAACACTAAAAAATAAACAATAAACTCTAAACCCTAAACCCAAAAGCCTAATCCTTAAACTATAAACCCCAAACCCTAAACCCTAAGCTGAAAGCCTAAACCCTAAACCACAGACACTATAGCCTAAACTATAAACTATAAACCTAAAAGCCTAAACCATAAACCTTAAACCCTAAACCCTAAACCTTAAACCCTAAACCCTAAACCTTAAACCCTAAACCATAAACCCTAAACCTTAAACCTTAAACCTTAAACCTTAAACCATAAACCATAAACCTTAAACCCTAAACCCTAAACCCTAAACCCTTAAACCCTAATACCTAAACCCTAAAGCCTAAAGCCTAAAGCCTAAACCACAAACCCTAAATGCTAAACCTTAAACAATGAATCCTAAACCCTAAACCATAAATCCTCAACCCTAAACCCTAAACCTTAATCTACAAACCCAAAAGCCCAAACACTAAAAACTAAGCCCTAAACCCTAAACCCTAAAGCCAAAACCACAAACACCAAAGCCTAAACCCTAAACTATAAACACTAAACCCTAATCCATAAACCCTTAACCCAAAACCATAAACCCTAAACCCTAAACCACAAACCCTAAAGCCTAAACCCTAAACAATAAATCCTCAACCCCAAATCATAAACCCTAAACTATAAACCCCAAAGCCTAAACCATAAACCATCAACCCCAAACCGTAAATCTTAAACCCTAAAACCTACACCCTACACCACAAACCCGAAAGCCTAAACCCTAAACCATAAACCCTCAACCCCAGACCATAAACCATAAACCCTAAACCCTAAACTCTTAACCCGAAACCTTACAGCATAAAACCTAAACCCTAAATCCTAAACATTAAACCATAAACCCTAAACCATAAACCTTTAAACCTAAACCCTAAACACTAAACCTTAAACCCTAAACCATAAACCATAAAACATAAACAATAAACCCTAAATCATAAACCCTCAACCCTAAACCATAATCCGTAAACCCTAAACCATACAACCTAAACCTAAACCTAAATCACAAACGCTAAAGCCTAACCCTAAAACATAAACCCTCAACACCAAATCATAAACCCTAAACCCTTTAAACCCTACAACCTAAACCCTAAACCACAAACCCTAAAGCATAAACCCTAAACTATACACCCTAAACTAGAAACCCTAAACCCTACACCCTAAACCACAAACCCTAAACCTTATACCCGAAACCATAAACCCTCAACACCAAACCATAAACCCTAAATCATAAACCCTACACCTTAAACCCTAAACCCTAAACCATAAACCCCCAACACCAAATCATAAACCGTAAACCCTACACTCTAAACGCTAAACCATAAACCCTAAAGCATAATCCCTAAACTATAAACCATAAGCCCTAAACCGTAAACCCTAAACCATAAACCCTAAACCCTAAACCCTACACCCTAAACCACAAACCCTAAAGCTTATACCTTACACCATCAACCACAAACCCTAAAGCCTAAAGCCTAAAGCCTAAACTCTAAACACTAAACCCTAAACAATAAACCCTAAAGACTAAACACTAAACACTAAACACTAAACACAAAAACATAAACCCTAAACCCAAAAGCCTAAACCATAAACCCTAAACCCCAAACAAAAAACCCTAAACCCTAACCCCTACACCCTAAACCACAAACCCTAAAGCTTATACCCTAAACCATAAACCCTCAAACCAAAATCGTAAACCCTAAATCCTAAACCCTACACCCTAAATCCTAAGCCACAAACCCAAAAGCCTAAAGCCTAAACCCTAAACCCTAAACACTAAACCCTAAACCAAAAACCATAAAGCCTAATCCCTAAACCCTAAACCCAAAACACTAAACCCTAAGTTGAAAGCCTAAACCTTAAACCGCAGACACTATAGCCTAAACTATAAGCTATAAACCCTAAAGCCTAAACACCCAAAACCATAAACCCTAAACCTTAAACTATAAACCCTAAACCCTAAACCATAAACCCAAAACCCTAATGCTGAAACCCTAAACCCTAAAGACTAAAACCTAAACCCTAAAACCCAAACCATAAACCCTAAAACCCAAACCATAAACCCTAAACCAGAAACCCTCAATCCAAAACCATAAACTGTAAACCCTGAACCTTACACCCTAAAACCTAAACCAAAAACCCTAAAGCCTAAACTTTAAACCATAAACCATCAACACCAAATCATAAACCCTAAATCATAAACCCTAAACCCTAAATCCGAAAGCATAAACCCTAAACTATAAACCCTAAACCCTAAACCATAAACCCTAAACCCTAAACCCCAAGCCATAACCCCTAAACCCTAAACCATACACCCTAAACCACAAATCCTAAAGCTTATACTCTAAACCATAAACCCTCAACACCAAACCATAAACCCTAAATCATAAACCCTACACCCTAAACCCTAAACCATAAACCCTCAACTCCAAATCATAATCCCTAAACCCTAAACCCTACACCCTAAACCCTAAACCACAAACCCTAAAGTATAATCCCTACACTATAAACCCTAAACCATAAACCATAAACCCTAAACTCCAAACCATAAATCCTAAACCCTAAACCCTACACCCTAAACCATACACCCTAAGGCTTATATCCTAAACCATAAACCCTCAAACCTAAAAGTAAACCCTAAATCCTAAACCCTACACCCTAAACCCAAAGCCACAAACCCTAAACCCTAAAGCCTAAAGCCTAAAGCATAAACCCTAAACCCGAAACCATAAACACTAAACCCTAAACCAAAAACCCTAAAGCCCAAGAACTAAACTCTAAACCCTAAACCCAAAAGCCTAATCCCTAAACCATAAACCCCAAACCCTAAACCCTAAGCAGAAAGCCTAAACCTTAAACCACAGACACTATAGCCTAAACTATAAACTATAAACCCTAAAGCCTAAACCATAGACCCTAAACCCTAAACCCTAAACCATAAACCATAAACCCAAAACCCTAATGCCTAAAACCTAAAGCCTAAAGCCTACCCCACAAACCCTAAACGCTAAACCTTAAACCATGAACCCTAAACCCTAAGCCATAAATCCTCAACCCTAAACCCTAAACCTTAAACTACAAACCCAAAAGCCTAAACACTAAACCCTAAGCCCTAAGCCCTAAACCCTAAAGCCTAAACCCTAAACTCTAAACCTAAAGCCAAAACCACAAACACTAAAGCCTAAACCCTAAACTATAAACACTAAACCCTAATCCATAAACCCACAACCCAAAACCATACACCCTAAACCCTAAACCACAAACCCTAAAGCCTAAACCCTAAACAATAAACCATCAACCCCAAATCATATACCCTAAACCATAAACTCTACACCCTAAACTCCAAACCACAAACCCTTAAGCATAAAGCTTAAACTATAAACCTAAATCCTAAACCATAAACCCTCAACCTTCACCCCCAAACCGTAAATCCTAAACTCTAAACCCTACACCCTACACCCTACACCACAAACCCTAAAGCATAAACCCCAAACCCTAAACCCTCAACCCCAGACCATAAACCATAAACCCTAAACCCTAAACCCTTAACCCCAAACCCTACAGCCTAAAACCTCGACCCTAAACCATTAACAATATACCCTAAACCCTACACCCTAAACCCTAAACCATAAACCCTAAACCATAAACACTATACCCTAAACCCTAAACCCTAAACCATAAAGCATATACCCTCAACCACAAACCATAAACCGCAAACCCTAAACCCTACAACCTAAACCTAAATCTAAACCACAAGCCCTAAAGCCTATCCCTAAACCATAAACCATCAACACCAAATCATAAACCCTAAACCCTTTAAACCCTACAACCTAAACCCTAAACCACAAACCCTAAAGCATAAACCCTAAACTATAAACCTTAAACCCTAAGACATAAACCCTAAACCCTAACCATACACCCTAAACTCCAAACCACAAACCCTAAAGCATAAACCCTAAACTATAAACCCTAAAGCCTAAACCATAAACCATCAACCCCAAATCGTAAATCCTAAACCCTAAACCATACACCCTACACCACAAACCCTAAACCTAAACCCTAAACCATAAACCCTCAACCCCAGACCATGAACCATAAACCATAAACCCTAAACCCTAAACTCTTAACCCGAAACCTTACAACCTAAAACCTAAACCCTAAACCCTAAACATTAAACCATAAACCCTAAACCATAAACCTTTAAACCTAAACCCTAAACACTAAACCCTAAACCCTAAACCATAAACCATAAAACATAAACAATAAACCCTAAATCATAAACCCTCAACCCTAAACCATAATCCGTAAACCCTAAACCATACAACCTAAACCTAAACCTAAATCACAAACGCTAAAGCCTAACCCTAAAACATAAACCCTCAACACCAAATCATAAACCCTAAACCCTTTAAACCCTACAACCTAAACCCTAAACCACAAACCCTAAAGCATAAACCCTAAACTATACACCCTAAACTAGAAACCCTAAACCCTACACCCTAAACCACAAACCCTAAACCTTATACCCGAAACCATAAACACTCAACACCAAACCATAAACCCTAAATCCTAAACCCTACACCTTAAACCCTAAACCCTAAACCATAAACCCCCAACACCAAATCATAAACCGTAAACCCTACACTCTAAACGCTAAACCATAAACCCTAAAGCATAATCCCTAAACTATAAACCATAAGCCCTAAACCGTAAACCCTAAACCATAAACCCTAAACCCTAAACCCTACACCCTAAACCACAAACCCTAAAGCTTATACCTTAAACCATCAACCATAAACCCTAAAGCCTAAAGCCTAAAGCCTAAACTCTAAACACTAAACCCTAAACAATAAACCCTAAAGACTAAACACTAAACACTAAACACTAAACACAAAAACATAAACCCTAAACCCAAAAGCCTAAACCATAAACCCTAAACCCCAAACAAAAAACCCTAAACCCTAACCCCTACACCCTAAACCACAAACCCTAAAGCTTATACCCTAAACCATAAACCCTCAAACCAAAATCGTAAACCCTAAATCCTAAACCCTACACCCTAAATCCTAAGCCACAAACCCAAAAGCCTAAAGCCTAAACCCTAAACCCTAAACACTAAACCCTAAACCAAAAACCATAAAGCCTAATCCCTAAACCCTAAACCCAAAACACTAAACCCTAAGTTGAAAGCCTAAACCTTAAACCGCAGACACTATAGCCTAAACTATAAGCTATAAACCCTAAAGCCTAAACACCCAAAACCATAAACCATAAACCTTAAATTATAAACCCTAAACCCTAAACCATAAACCCAAAACCCTAATGCTGAAACCCTAAACCCTAAAGACTAAAACCTAAACCCTAAAACCCAAACCATAAACCCTAAAACCCAAACCATAAACCCTAAACCAGAAACCCTCAATCCAAAACCATAAACTGTAAACCCTGAACCTTACACCCTAAAACCTAAACCAAAAACCCTAAAGCCTAAACTTTAAACCATAAACCATCAACACCAAATCATAAACCCTAAATCATAAACCCTAAACCCTAAATCCGAAAGCATAAACCCTAAACTATAAACCCTAAACCATAAACCATAAACCCTAAACCCTAAACCCCAAGCCATAACCCCTAAACCCTAAACCATACACCCTAAACCACAAATCCTAAAGCTTATACTCTAAACCATAAACCCTCAACACCAAACTATAAACCCTAAATCATAAACCCTACACCCTAAACCCTAAACCATAAACCCTCAACTCCAAATCATAATCCCTAAACCCTAAACCCTACACCCTAAACCCTAAACCACAAACCCTAAAGTATAATCCCTACACTATAAACCCTAAACCATAAACCATAAACCCTAAACTCCAAACCATAAATCCTAAACCCTAAACCCTACACCCTAAACCATACACCCTAAGGCTTATATCCTAAACCATAAACCCTCAAACCTAAAAGTAAACCCTAAATCCTAAACCCTACACCCTAAACCCAAAGCCACAAACCCTAAAGCCTAAAGCCTAAAGCATAAATCCTAAACCCTAAACCATAAACACTAAACCCTAAACCAAAAACCCTAAAGCCCAAGCACTAAACTCTAAACCCTAAACCCAAAAGCCTAATCCCTAAACCATAAACCCCAAACCCTAAACCCAAAGCAGAAAGCCTAAACCTTAAACCACAGACACTATAGCCTAAACTATAAACTATAAACCCTAAAGCCTAAACCATAGACCCTAAACCCTAAACCCTAAACCATAAACCCAAAACCCTAATGCCTAAAACCTAAAGCCTAAAGCCTACCCCACAAACCCTAAACGTTAAACCTTAAACCATGAACCCTAAACCCTAAACCATAAATCCTCAACCCTAAACCCTAAACCTTAAACTACAAACCCAAAAGCCTAAACACTAAACCCTAAGCCCTAAGCCCTAAACCATAAACCCTAAACCCTAAAGCCTAAACCCTAAACTCTAAACCTAAAGCCAAAACCACAAACACTAAAGCCTAAACCCTAAACTATAAACACTAAACCCTAATCCATAAACCCACAACCCAAAACCATACACCCTAAACCCTAAACCACAAACCCTAAAGCCTAAACCCTAAACAATAAACCCTCAACCCCAAATCATATACCCTAAACCATAAACTCTACACCCTAAACTCCAAACCACAAACCCTTAAGCATAAAGCTTAAACTATAAACCTAAATCCTAAACCATAAACCCTCAACCTTCACCCCCAAACCGTAAATCCTAAACTCTAAACCCTACACCCTACACCCTACACCACAAACCCTAAAGCATAAACCCCAAACCCTAAACCCTCAACCCCAGACCATAAACCATAAACCCTAAACCATAAACCCTTAACCCCAAACCCTACAGCCTAAAACCTCGACCCTAAACCATAAACAATATACCCTAAACCCTAAACCCTAAACCCTAAACCATAAACCCTAAACCATAAACACTATACCCTAAACCCTAAACCCTAAACCATAAAGAATATACCCTCAACCACAAACCATAAACCGCAAACCCTAAACCCTACAACCTAAACCTAAATCTAAACCACAAGCCCTAAAGCCTATCCCTAAACCATAAACCATCAACACCAAATCATAAACCCTAAACCCTTTAAACCCTACAACCTAAACCCTAAACCACAAACCCTAAAGCATAAACCCTAAACTATAAACCTTAAACCCTAAGACATAAACCCTAAACCCTAACCATACACCCTAAACTCCAAACCACAAACCCTAAAGCATAAACCCTAAACTATAAACCCTAAAGCCTAAACCATAAACCATCAACCCCAAATCGTAAATCCTAAACCCTAAACCATACACCCTACACCACAAACCCTAAACCTAAACCCTAAACCATAAACCCTCAACCCCAGACCATAAACCATAAACCATAAACCCTAAACCCTAAACTCTTAACCCGAAACCTTACAGCCTAAAACCTAAACCCTAAACCCTAAACATTAAACCATAAACCCTAAACCATAAACCTTTAAACCTAAACCCTAAACACTAAACCCTAAACCCTAAACCATAAACCATAAAACATAAACAATAAACCCTAAATCATAAACCCTCAACCCTAAACCATAATCCGTAAACCCTAAACCATACAACCTAAACCTAAACCTAAATCACAAACGCTAAAGCCTAACCCTAAAACATAAACCCTCAACACCAAATCATAAACCCTAAACCCTTTAAACCCTACAACCTAAACCCTAAACCACAAACCCTAAAGCATAAACCCTAAACTATACACCCTAAACTAGAAACCCTAAACCCTACACCCTAAACCACAAACCCTAAACCTTATACCCGAAACCATAAACCCTCAACACCAAACCATAAACCCTAAATCCTAAACCCTACACCTTAAACCCTAAACCCTAAACCATAAACCCCCAACACCAAATCATAAACCGTAAACCCTACACTCTAAACGCTAAACCATAAACCCTAAAGCATAATCCCTAAACTATAAACCATAAGCCCTAAACCGTAAACCCTAAACCATAAACCCTAAAGCCTAAACCCTACACCCTAAACCACAAACCCTAAAGCTTATACCTTAAACCATCAACCACAAACCCTAAAGCCTAAAGCCTAAAGCCTAAACTCTAAACACTAAACCCTAAACAATAAACCCTAAAGACTAAACACTAAACACAAAAACATAAACCCTAAACCCAAAAGCCTAAACCATAAACCCTAAACCCCAATCAAAAAACCCTAAACCCTAATCCCTACACCCTAAACCACAAACCCTAAAGCTTATACCCTAAACCATAAACCCTCAAACCCAAATCGTAAACCCTAAATCCTAAACCCTACACCCTAAATCCTAAGCCACAAACCCAAAAGCCTAAAGCCTAAACCCTAAACCCTAAACACTAAACCCTAAACCAAAAACCATAAAGCCTAATCCCTAAACCCTAAACCCAAAACACTAAACCCTAAGTTGAAAGCCTAAACCTTAAACCGCAGACACTATAGCCTAAACTATAAGCTATAAACCCTAAAGCCTAAACACCCAAAACCATAAACCCTAAACCTTAAACTATAAACCCTAAACCCTAAACCATAAACCCAAAACCCTAATGCTGAAACCCTAAACCCTAAAGACTAAAACATAAACCCTAAAACCCAAACCATAAACCCTAAAACCCAAACCATAAACCCTAAACCATAAACTGTAAACCCTGAACCTTACACCCTAAAACCTAAACCAAAAACCCTAAAGCCTAAACTTTAAACCATAAACCATCAACACCAAATCATAAACCCTAAATCATAAACCCTAAACCCTAAATCCGAAAGCATAAACCCTAAACTATAAACCCTAAACCCTAAACCATAAACCCTAAACCGTAAACCCCAAGCCATAACCCCTAAACCCTAAACCATACACCCTAAACCACAAATCCTAAAGCTTATACTCTAAACCATAAACCCTCAACACCAAACTATAAACCCTAAATCATAAACCCTACACCCTAAACCCTAAACCATAAACCCTCAACTCCAAATCATAATCCCTAAACCCTAAACCCTACACCCTAAACCCTAAACCACAAACCCTAAAGTATAATCCCTACACTATAAACCCTAAACCATAAACCATAAACCCTAAACTCCAAACCATAAATCCTAAACCCTAAACCCTACACCCTAAACCATACACCCTAAGGCTTATATCCTAAACCATAAACCTTCAAACCTAAAAGTAAACCCTAAATCCTAAACCCTACACCCTAAACCCAAAGCCAGAAACCCTAAACCCTAAAGCCTAAAGCCTAAAACATAAACCCTAAACCCTAAACCATAAACACTAAACCCTAAACCAAAAACCCTAAAGCCCAAGCACTAAACTCTAAACCCTAAACCCAAAAGCCTAATCCCTAAACCATAAACCCCAAACCCTAAACCCTAAGCAGAAAGCCTAAACCTTAAACCACAGACACTATAGCCTAAACTATAAACTATAAACCCTAAAGCCTAAACCATAGACCCTAAACCCTAAACCCTAAACCATAAACCATAAACCCAAAACCCTAATGCCTAAAACCTAAAGCCTAAAGCCTACCCCACAAACCCTAAACCCTAAACCCTAAACCATGAACCCTAAACCCTAAACCATAAATCCTCAACCCTAAACCCTAAACCTTAAACTACAAACCCAAAAGACTAAACACTAAACCCTAAGCCCTAAGCCCTAAACCCTAAACCCTAAACCCTAAAGCCTAAACCCTAAACTCTAAACCTAAAGATAAAACCACAAACACTAAAGCCTAAACCCTAAACTATAAACACTAAACCCTAATCCATAAACCCACAACCCAAAACCATACACCCTAAACCCTAAACCACAAACCCTAAAGCCTAAACCCTAAACAATAAACCATCAACCCCAAATCATATACCCTAAACCATAAACTCTACACCCTAAACTCCAAACCACAAACCCTTAAGCATAAAGCTTAAACTATAAACCTAAATCCTAAACCATAAACCCTCAACCTTCACCCCCAAACTGTAAATCCTAAACTCTAAACCCTACACCCTACACCCTACACCACAAACCCTAAAGCATAAACCCCAAACCATAAACCCTCAACCTCAGACCATAAACCATAAACCCTAAACCCTAAACCCTAAACCCTTAACCCCAAACCCTATAGCCTAAAACCTCGACCCTAAACCATAAACACTATACCCTAAACCATAAACCCTAAACCATAAACCCTAAACCGTAAACACTATACCCTAAACCCTAAACCCTAAACCATAAAGCATATACCCTCAACCACAAACCATAAACCGCAAACCCTAAACCCTACAACCTAAACCTAAATCTAAACCACAAGCCCTAAAGCCTATCCCTAAACCATAAACCATCAACACCAAATCATAAACCCTAAACCCTATAAACCCTACAACCTAAACCATAAACCACAAACCCTAAAGCATAAACCCTAAACTATAAACCTTAAACCCTAAGACATAAACCCTAAACCCTAAACCATACACCCTAAACTCCAAACCACAAACCCTAAAGCATAAACCCTAAACTATAAACCCTAAAGCCTAAACCATAAACCATCAACCCCAAATCGTAAATCCTAAACCCTAAACCATACACCCTTCACCACAAACCCTAAACCTAAACCCTAAACCATAAACCCTCAACCCCAGACCATAAACCATAAACCATAAACCCTAAACCCTAAACTCTTAACCCGAAACCTTACAGCCTAAAACCTAAACCCTAAACCCTAAACATTAAACCATAAACCCTAAACCATAAACCTTTAAACCTAAACCCTAAACACTAAACCCTAAATCCTAAACCGTAAACCATAAACCCTAAACCATAAATCCTCAACCCCAAACCATAGACCGCAAACCCTAAACCCTACAACCTAAAGCTAAACCTAAATCACAAACCCTAAAGCCTAACCCTAAAACATAAACCCTTAACACCAAATCATAAAACCTAAACCCGTTAAACCCTACAACCTAAACCCTAAACCACAAACCCTAAAGCATAAACCCTAAACTATAAACCATAAACCATACACCCTAAACCACAAACCCTAAACCTTATACCCTAAACCATAAACCCTCAACACCAAACCATAAACCCTAAATCCTAAACCCTACACCTTAAACCCTAAACCATAAACCCTCAACACCAAATCATAAACCGTAAACCCTAAACCCTAAACGCTAAACCACAAAACCTAAAGCATAATCCCTAAACTATAAACCCTAAGCCCTAAACCGTAAACCCAAAACCATAAACCCTAAATCCAAAACCCTACACCCTAAACCACAAACACTAAAGCTTATACCCTAAACCATCAACCACAAACCCTAAAGCCTAAAGCCTAAAGCCTAAACACTAAACCCTAAACCATAAACCCTAAAGACAAAACACTAAACACTAAACACAAAACACGAAAACATAAAACCTAAACCCAAAATCCTAAACCCTAAACCATAAATCCTAAACCCCAAACAATAAACCCTAAACCATACACCCTAAACCACAAACCCTAAAGCTTATACCCTAAACCATGAACCATCAACACTAAACTATAAACCCTAAATCATAAACCCTACACCCTAAACCCTAAACCATAAACCCTCAACACCAAATCATAATCCCTAAACCCTAAACCCTACACCCTAAACCCTAAACCACAAACCTTAAAGCATAATCCCTAAACTATAAACCCTAAACCATAAACCATAAAACCTTAAACCCCAAACATAAACCCTAAACCCTAAACCCTACACCCTAAACCACACACACTGAAGCTTAAACCCTAAATCATAAACCCTCAAATCCAAACCGTAAACCCTTAATCCTAAACCTTACACCCTAAACCCTAAGCCACAAACCATAAACCCTAAAGCCTAAAGCCTACACCCTAAAGCCTAAACCCTAAACCCTAAACCCTAAACACTAAACCCTAAAGTAAAAACCCTAAAGTCCAAACACTAAAAAATAAACACTAAACTCTAAACCCTAAACTCAAAAGCCTAATCCTTAAACCATAAACCCCAAACCCTAAACCCTAAGCTGAAAGCCTAAACCCAAAACCACACACACTATAGCCTAAACTATAAACTATAAACCCAAAAGCCTAAACCATAAACCATAAACCCTAAACCCTAAACCTTAAACCCTAAACCCTAAATCCTAAACCCTAAGCCTTAAACCTTAAACCTTAAATCATAAACCATAAACCTTAAACCCTAAACCCTAAACCCTAAACCCTAAACCCTAATACATAAACCCTAAAGCCTAAAGCCTAAAGCCTAAACCACAAACCCTAAATGCTAAACCTTAAACTATGAATCCTAAACCCTAAACCATAAATCCTCAACCCTAAACCCTAAACCTTAAACCACAAACCCAAAAGCCCAACGACTAAACACTAAGCCCTAAACCCTAAACCCTAAAGCCAAAACCACAAACACTAAAGCCTAAACACTAAACTATAAACACTAAACCCTAATCCATAAACCCTTAACCCAAAACCATAAACTATAAACACTAAACAACAAACCCTAAAGCCTAAACCCTAAATAATAAACCCTCAACCCCAAATCATAAACCCTAAACCATAAACCCTACACCATAAACTCAAAACCACAAACCCTAAAGCATAAACCCTATACTATAAACCCCAAAGCCTAAACTATAAACGATCAACCCAAAACCGTAAATCCTAAACCCTAAAACCTACACCCTACACCACAAACCTGAGAGCCTAAACCCTAAACCATAAACCCTCAACCCCATACCATAAACCATAAACCATAAACCCTAAACTCTTAACCCCAAACCCTATAGCCTAAAACCTAAACCCTAAACCCTAAACATTAAACCATAAACCCTAAACCATAAATCCTAAACCCTAAACCCTAAACACTAAACCCTAAACCCTAAACCATAAACCATAAACCATAAACCCTAAACCATAAACCATTAACCCCAAACCATAATCCACAAACCCTAAACCCTACAACCTAAACCTAAACCTAAATCACAAACGCTAAAGCCTAACCCTAAAACATAAACACTCAACACCAAATCATAAACCATAAACCCTTTAAACCCTACAACCTAAACCATAAACCACAAACCCTAAAGCATAAACCCTAAACTAGAAACCCTAAACCATAAACCCTAAACCTTATACCCTCAACACCAAACCATAAACCCTAAATCGTAAACCCTAAGCCTTAAACCTTAAACCTTAAATCATAAACCATAAACCTTAAACCCTAAACCATAAACCCTAAACCCTTAAACCCTAATACCTAAACCCTAAAGCCTAAAGCCTAAAGCCTAAACCACAAACCCTAAATGCTAAACCTTAAACTATGAATCCTAAACCCTAAACCATAAATCCTCAACCCTAAACCCTAAACCTTAAACCACAAACCCAAAAGCCCAAACACTAAACACTAAGCCCTAAACCCTAAACCCTAAAGCCAAAACCACAAACACTAAAGCCTAAACCCTAAACTATAAACACTAAACCCTAATCCATAAACCCTTAACCCAAAACCATAAACTATAAACACTAAACAACAAACCCTAAAGCCTAAACCCTAAATAATAAACCCTCAACCCCAAATCATAAACCCTAAACCATAAACCCTACACCCTAAACCACAAACCCTAAAGCTTATACCTTAAACCATCAACCACAAACCCTAAAGCCTAAAGCCTAAAGCCTAAACTCTAAACACTAAACCCTAAACAATAAACCCTAAAGACTAAACACTAAACACAAAAACATAAACCCTAAACCCAAAAGCCTAAACCATAAACCCTAAACCCCAATCAAAAAACCCTAAACCCTAATCCCTACACCCTAAACCACAAACCCTAAAGCTTATACCCTAAACCATAAACCCTCAAACCCAAATCGTAAACCCTAAATCCTAAACCCTACACCCTAAATCCTAAGCCACAAACCCAAAAGCCTAAAGCCTAAACCCTAAACCCTAAACACTAAACCCTAAACCAAAAACCATAAAGCCTAATCCCTAAACCCTAAACCCAAAACACTAAACCCTAAGTTGAAAGCCTAAACCTTAAACCGCAGACACTATAGCCTAAACTATAAGCTATAAACCCTAAAGCCTAAACACCCAAAACCATAAACCCTAAACCTTAAACTATAAACCCTAAACCCTAAACCATAAACCCAAAACCCTAATGCTGAAACCCTAAACCCTAAAGACTAAAACATAAACCCTAAAACCCAAACCATAAACCCTAAAACCCAAACCATAAACCCTAAACCATAAACTGTAAACCCTGAACCTTACACCCTAAAACCTAAACCAAAAACCCTAAAGCCTAAACTTTAAACCATAAACCATCAACACCAAATCATAAACCCTAAATCATAAACCCTAAACCCTAAATCCGAAAGCATAAACCCTAAACTATAAACCCTAAACCCTAAACCATAAACCCTAAACCGTAAACCCCAAGCCATAACCCCTAAACCCTAAACCATACACCCTAAACCACAAATCCTAAAGCTTATACTCTAAACCATAAACCCTCAACACCAAACTATAAACCCTAAATCATAAACCCTACACCCTAAACCCTAAACCATAAACCCTCAACTCCAAATCATAATCCCTAAACCCTAAACCCTACACCCTAAACCCTAAACCACAAACCCTAAAGTATAATCCCTACACTATAAACCCTAAACCATAAACCATAAACCCTAAACTCCAAACCATAAATCCTAAACCCTAAACCCTACACCCTAAACCATACACCCTAAGGCTTATATCCTAAACCATAAACCTTCAAACCTAAAAGTAAACCCTAAATCCTAAACCCTACACCCTAAACCCAAAGCCAGAAACCCTAAACCCTAAAGCCTAAAGCCTAAAACATAAACCCTAAACCCTAAACCATAAACACTAAACCCTAAACCAAAAACCCTAAAGCCCAAGCACTAAACTCTAAACCCTAAACCCAAAAGCCTAATCCCTAAACCATAAACCCCAAACCCTAAACCCTAAGCAGAAAGCCTAAACCTTAAACCACAGACACTATAGCCTAAACTATAAACTATAAACCCTAAAGCCTAAACCATAGACCCTAAACCCTAAACCCTAAACCATAAACCATAAACCCAAAACCCTAATGCCTAAAACCTAAAGCCTAAAGCCTACCCCACAAACCCTAAACCCTAAACCCTAAACCATGAACCCTAAACCCTAAACCATAAATCCTCAACCCTAAACCCTAAACCTTAAACTACAAACCCAAAAGACTAAACACTAAACCCTAAGCCCTAAGCCCTAAACCCTAAACCCTAAACCCTAAAGCCTAAACCCTAAACTCTAAACCTAAAGATAAAACCACAAACACTAAAGCCTAAACCCTAAACTATAAACACTAAACCCTAATCCATAAACCCACAACCCAAAACCATACACCCTAAACCCTAAACCACAAACCCTAAAGCCTAAACCCTAAACAATAAACCATCAACCCCAAATCATATACCCTAAACCATAAACTCTACACCCTAAACTCCAAACCACAAACCCTTAAGCATAAAGCTTAAACTATAAACCTAAATCCTAAACCATAAACCCTCAACCTTCACCCCCAAACTGTAAATCCTAAACTCTAAACCCTACACCCTACACCCTACACCACAAACCCTAAAGCATAAACCCCAAACCATAAACCCTCAACCTCAGACCATAAACCATAAACCCTAAACCCTAAACCCTAAACCCTTAACCCCAAACCCTATAGCCTAAAACCTCGACCCTAAACCATAAACACTATACCCTAAACCATAAACCCTAAACCATAAACCCTAAACCGTAAACACTATACCCTAAACCCTAAACCCTAAACCATAAAGCATATACCCTCAACCACAAACCATAAACTGCAAACCCTAAACCCTACAACCTAAACCTAAATCTAAACCACAAGCCCTAAAGCCTATCCCTAAACCATAAACCATCAACACCAAATCATAAACCCTAAACCCTATAAACCCTACAACCTAAACCATAAACCACAAACCCTAAAGCATAAACCCTAAACTATAAACCTTAAACCCTAAGACATAAACCCTAAACCCTAAACCATACACCCTAAACTCCAAACCACAAACCCTAAAGCATAAACCCTAAACTATAAACCCTAAAGCCTAAACCATAAACCATCAACCCCAAATCGTAAATCCTAAACCCTAAACCATACACCCTTCACCACAAACCCTAAACCTAAACCCTAAACCATAAACCCTCAACCCCAGACCATAAACCATAAACCATAAACCCTAAACCCTAAACTCTTAACCCGAAACCTTACAGCCTAAAACCTAAACCCTAAACCCTAAACATTAAACCATAAACCCTAAACCATAAACCTTTAAACCTAAACCCTAAACACTAAACCCTAAATCCTAAACCGTAAACCATAAACCCTAAACCATAAATCCTCAACCCCAAACCATAGACCGCAAACCCTAAACCCTACAACCTAAAGCTAAACCTAAATCACAAACCCTAAAGCCTAACCCTAAAACATAAACCCTTAACACCAAATCATAAAACCTAAACCCGTTAAACCCTACAACCTAAACCCTAAACCACAAACCCTAAAGCATAAACCCTAAACTATAAACCATAAACCATACACCCTAAACCACAAACCCTAAACCTTATACCCTAAACCATAAACCCTCAACACCAAACCATAAACCCTAAATCCTAAACCCTACACCTTAAACCCTAAACCATAAACCCTCAACACCAAATCATAAACCGTAAACCCTAAACCCTAAACGCTAAACCACAAAACCTAAAGCATAATCCCTAAACTATAAACCCTAAGCCCTAAACCGTAAACCCAAAACCATAAACCCTAAATCCAAAACCCTACACCCTAAACCACAAACACTAAAGCTTATACCCTAAACCATCAACCACAAACCCTAAAGCCTAAAGCCTAAAGCCTAAACACTAAACCCTAAACCATAAACCCTAAAGACAAAACACTAAACACTAAACACAAAACACGAAAACATAAAACCTAAACCCAAAATCCTAAACCCTAAACCATAAATCCTAAACCCCAAACAATAAACCCTAAACCATACACCCTAAACCACAAACCCTAAAGCTTATACCCTAAACCATGAACCATCAACACTAAACTATAAACCCTAAATCATAAACCCTACACCCTAAACCCTAAACCATAAACCCTCAACACCAAATCATAATCCCTAAACCCTAAACCCTACACCCTAAACCCTAAACCACAAACCTTAAAGCATAATCCCTAAACTATAAACCCTAAACCATAAACCATAAAACCTTAAACCCCAAACATAAACCCTAAACCCTAAACCCTACACCCTAAACCACACACACTGAAGCTTAAACCCTAAATCATAAACCCTCAAATCCAAACCGTAAACCCTTAATCCTAAACCTTACACCCTAAACCCTAAGCCACAAACCATAAACCCTAAAGCCTAAAGCCTACACCCTAAAGCCTAAACCCTAAACCCTAAACCCTAAACACTAAACCCTAAAGTAAAAACCCTAAAGTCCAAACACTAAAAAATAAACACTAAACTCTAAACCCTAAACTCAAAAGCCTAATCCTTAAACCATAAACCCCAAACCCTAAACCCTAAGCTGAAAGCCTAAACCCAAAACCACACACACTATAGCCTAAACTATAAACTATAAACCCAAAAGCCTAAACCATAAACCATAAACCCTAAACCCTAAACCTTAAACCCTAAACCCTAAATCCTAAACCCTAAGCCTTAAACCTTAAACCTTAAATCATAAACCATAAACCTTAAACCCTAAACCCTAAACCCTAAACCCTAAACCCTAATACATAAACCCTAAAGCCTAAAGCCTAAAGCCTAAACCACAAACCCTAAATGCTAAACCTTAAACTATGAATCCTAAACCCTAAACCATAAATCCTCAACCCTAAACCCTAAACCTTAAACCACAAACCCAAAAGCCCAACGACTAAACACTAAGCCCTAAACCCTAAACCCTAAAGCCAAAACCACAAACACTAAAGCCTAAACACTAAACTATAAACACTAAACCCTAATCCATAAACCCTTAACCCAAAACCATAAACTATAAACACTAAACAACAAACCCTAAAGCCTAAACCCTAAATAATAAACCCTCAACCCCAAATCATAAACCCTAAACCATAAACCCTACACCATAAACTCAAAACCACAAACCCTAAAGCATAAACCCTATACTATAAACCCCAAAGCCTAAACTATAAACGATCAACCCAAAACCGTAAATCCTAAACCCTAAAACCTACACCCTACACCACAAACCTGAAAGCCTAAACCCTAAACCATAAACCCTCAACCCCATACCATAAACCATAAACCATAAACCCTAAACTCTTAACCCCAAACCCTATAGCCTAAAACCTAAACCCTAAACCCTAAACATTAAACCATAAACCCTAAACCATAAATCCTAAACCCTAAACCCTAAACACTAAACCCTAAACCCTAAACCATAAACCATAAACCATAAACCCTAAACCATAAACCATTAACCCCAAACCATAATCCACAAACCCTAAACCCTACAACCTAAACCTAAACCTAAATCACAAACGCTAAAGCCTAACCCTAAAACATAAACACTCAACACCAAATCATAAACCATAAACCCTTTAAACCCTACAACCTAAACCATAAACCACAAACCCTAAAGCATAAACCCTAAACTAGAAACCCTAAACCATAAACCCTAAACCTTATACCCTCAACACCAAACCATAAACCCTAAATCGTAAACCCTAAGCCTTAAACCTTAAACCTTAAATCATAAACCATAAACCTTAAACCCTAAACCATAAACCCTAAACCCTTAAACCCTAATACCTAAACCCTAAAGCCTAAAGCCTAAAGCCTAAACCACAAACCCTAAATGCTAAACCTTAAACTATGAATCCTAAACCCTAAACCATAAATCCTCAACCCTAAACCCTAAACCTTAAACCACAAACCCAAAAGCCCAAACACTAAACACTAAGCCCTAAACCCTAAACCCTAAAGCCAAAACCACAAACACTAAAGCCTAAACCCTAAACTATAAACACTAAACCCTAATCCATAAACCCTTAACCCAAAACCATAAACTATAAACACTAAACAACAAACCCTAAAGCCTAAACCCTAAATAATAAACCCTCAACCCCAAATCATAAACCCTAAACCATAAACCCTACACCCTAAACTCAAAACCACAAACCCTAAAGCATAAACCCTAAACTATAAACCCCAAAGCCTAAACTATAAACGATCAACCCAAAACCGTAAATCCTAAACCCTAAAACCTACACCATACACCACAAACCCGAAAGCCTAAACCCTAAACCATAAACCCTCAACCCCATACCATAAACCATAAACCCTAAACCCTAAACTCTTAACCCCAAACCCTATAGCCTAAAACCTAAACCCTAAACCCTAAACATTAAACCATAAACCCTAAACCATAAATCCTAAACCCTAAACCCTAAACACTAAACCCTAAACCCTAAACCATAAACCATAAACCATAAACCCTAAACCATAAACCATTAACCCCAAACCATAATCCGCAAACCCTAAACCCTACAACCTAAACCTAAACCTAAATCACAAACGCTAAAGCCTAACCCTAAAACATAAACACTCAACACCAAATCATAAACCATAAACCCTTTAAACCCTACAACCTAAACCATAAACCACAAACCCTAAAGAATAAACCCTAAACTAGAAACCCTAAACCACAAACCCTAAACCTTATACCCTAAACCATAAACCCTCAACACCAAACCATAAACCCTAAATCGTAAACCATACACCTTAAACCCTAAACCCAAAACCATAAACCATCAACACCAAATCATAAACCGTAAACCCTACACTCTAAACGCTAAACCATAAACCCTAAAGCATAATCCCTAAACTATAAACCATAAGCCCTAAACCGTAAACCCTAAACCATAAACCATAAACCCTAAACCCTACACCCTAAACCACAAACCCTAAAGCTTCTACCCTAAACCATCAACCACAAACCCTAAAGCCTAAAGCCTAAAGCCTAAAGCCTAAAGCCTAAACCCTAAATACTAAACCCTAAACAATAAACCCTAAAGACTAAACACTAAACACTAAACACTAAACACGAAAACATAAACCATAAACCCAAAAGCCTAAACCATAAACCCTAAATCCCAAACAAAAAACCCTAAACCCTAAACCCTACACCCTAAACCACAAACCCTAAAGCTTATACCCTAAACCATAAACCCTCAAACCCAAACCGTAAACCCTAAATCCTAAACCATACACCCTAAACCCTAAGCCACAAACCCTAAAGCCTAAACCATAAACCCTAAACACTAAACCCTAAACCAAAACCCTAAAGCCTAATCCCTAAACCCTAAACCCAAAACATTAAACCCTAAGTTTAAAGCCTAAACCTTAAACCGCAGACACTATAGCCTAAACTATAAGCTATAAACCCTAAAGCCTAAACACCCAAAACCCTAAACCCTAAACCTTAAACCATAAACCCTAGACCCTAAACCATAAACCCAAAACCCTAATGCTTAAACCCTAAACCCTAAAGACTAAAACCTAAACCCTTACCATAAACCCTAAAACCCAAACCATAAACCTTAAACCCAAAACCATAAACCCTAAACCAGAAACCCTCAATCCCAAACCATAAACTGTAAACCCTGAACCTTACACCCTAAAACCTAAACCACAAACCCTAAAGCCTAAACTTTAAACCATAAACCATCAACACCAAATAATAAACCCTAAATCATAAACCCTACACCCTAAACTATAAACCCTAAACCCTAAACCATAAACCCTAAACACGAAACCACAAGCCATAACCCCTAAATCCTAAACCATACACCCTAAACCACAAATCCTAAAGCTTATACCCTAAACCATAAACCCTCAACACCAAACTATAAATCCTAAATCATAAACCCTACACCCTAAACCCTAAACCATAAACCCTCAACTCCAAATCTTAATCCCTAAACCCTAAACCCTAAACCCTAAAGCATAATCCCTAAATTATAAACCCTAAACCATAAACCATAAACCATAAACCCTAAACCCCAAACCATAAATCTTAAACCCTAAACCCTACACCCTAAACCACACACCCTAAAGCTTATATCCTAAACCATAAACCCTCAAACCCAAAAGTAAACCCTAAATCCTAAACGCTACACCCTAAACCCAAAGCCACAAACCCTAAACCCTAAGGCCTAAAGCCTAAAGCATAAACCCTAAACACTAAACCCTAAAAACTAAACCCTAAACCAAAATCCCTAAAGCCCAAACACTAGACTCTAAACCATAAACCCAAAAGCCTAATCCCTAAACCATAAACCCCAAACCCTAAACCCTAAGATGAAAGCCTAAACCTTAAACCACAAACACTATAGCCTAAACTATAAACTATAAAACCTAAAGCCTAAACCATAGACCCTAAACCCTAAACCGTAAACCCTAAACCATAAACCATAAACCCAAAACCCTAATGCCTAAAGCCTAAAGCCTAAAGACTAAAGCCTACACCACAAACCCTAAACGCAAAACCTTAAACCATGAATCCTAAACCCAAAACCATAAATCATCAACCCTAAACCATAAACCTGAAACTACAAACCCAAAAGCCCAAACACTAAACCCTAAGCCATAAACCCTAAACCCTAAACCCTAAACCTTAAACCCAAAACCCTAAAGCCTAAACTCTAAACACTAAACCATAAACCCTACACCCTACACCACAAACCCTAAAGCCTAAACCCTAAACCATAAACCCTCAACCCCAGACCATAAACCCTAAACCCTAAACCCTAAACCCTAAACCCTTAACCCCAAACCATAAACCCTAAACCATAAACCCTTAACCCCAAACCATAAACCCTAAACCATAAACCCTTAACCCCAAACCATAAACCCTTAAACCATAAATCCTAAACCATAAATCCTAAACCATAAACCCTAAACCCAAAACCATAAACACTAAAGCCTAAACCATAAACCCTAAACCATAAACCATAAACCCTCAACCCCAAACCATAAACCGCAAACCCTAAACCCTACAACCTAAACCTAAACCTAAACCACAAGCCCTAAAGCCTAACCCTAAACCATAAACCATCAACACCAAATCATAAACCATAAACCCTTTAAACCTTACAACCTAAACCCTAAACCACAAACCCTAAAGCATAAACCCTAAACTATAAACCCTAAACCCTAAGACATAAACCCTAAACCCTGAACTATAAACCTAAACCATACACCCTAAACTCCAAACCACAAACCCTAAGGCATAAACCCTAAACTATAAACCCTAAAGCCTAAACCATAAACCATCAACCCCAAACCGTAAATCCTAAACCCTAAACCCTACACACTACACCACAAACCCTAAACCTAACCCCTAAACTATAAACCCTCAACCCCGAACCATAAACCCTAAACCCTAAACTCTTAACCCGAAACCCTACAGCCTAAAACCTAAACCCTAAACCCTAAACATTAAACCATAAACCCTAAACCATAAACCCTTAAACCTAAACCCTAAACCCTAAACACTAAACCCTAAATCCTAAACCATAAACCATAAACCCTAAACCATAAATCCTCAACCCCAAACCATAGACCACAAGCCCTAAACCCTACAACCTAAACCTAAACCTAAACCTAAATCACAAACCCTAAAGCCTAACCGTAAAACATAAACCCTCAACACCAAATCATAAAACCTAAACCCTTTAAACCCTACAACCTAAACCCTAAACCACAAACCCTAAAGCATAAACCCTAAACTGTAAACCATAAACCCTACACCATAAACCACAAACCCTAAACCTTATACCCTAAACCATAAACCCTCAACACCAAACCATAAACCCTAAATCCTAAACCCTACACCTTAAACCCTAAACCCTAAACCATAAACCCTCAACACATGTGACAGATTGACAGCAAGGCGCGGCTCTACGGAATGGCAACGCATGCGAAAACGGTGGCAGTGAGAAAGCAGACACGACCGGCTGGATGACAGCACTACATGGTGGCGAACTGAACGGCGGCGCCAAGCCCTTTCCCTCTCCTGTCTGTTTGCTAGCTCACTCGCCCTCCCTGATGCAACACGGCGGCGCGGCGGCAGTGATGCCCGCCGGCACCGTGCTTCCTCACCTCCCTCTCCTCCGTTCGGCCAACAATGTTTCATGGGTGTGGGTCGTGTTTCCGATCTCCCCCCTTCTATGCCTCTTCTCTCTCAAATTCCATTTCCTTCCTTCTTCATATGGCTGTGTGTTTGTGTTTAGGGTAGAGAGGGGTAGCAGCTGCGGATGCTTGGGTTTGAGGGAGCTAGGGTTTCATTTTGAAATTTAGGGTCAAGGGCATTATGGTAATTTCTGATAAAATTGTGGACAATATAGTAATTGAAACCCAAATTAAATCCAACACTAATTATATATAGAAAATACTATTTGCTCATCAATTTCACAAATTATTTTCAATAAAATGCCCAAATCTAAAAATTAGAAATAATATAATTAATTTCTCTATTTTCCAAAATAGCAGTATTAATATTTAAAATATTAATTATTTAATCCAAACCATATAAAAATCATTATTATCTCACAACTACCTACTTTATAATATAATTATAGAAAATAATCTAATAATTATCAAATTGGATAATAATCATAACTTATCTCAAATTCAATAAATCAAAACTTGCTTTAATTTTCTTTAATAAAGAAATTTTTGAAATTAAAGCTATAGAAACACTGAATTTGAAATTAGCTAATGATAGCCCTTTTTCCAAAGGTTTTAGGTCTTATATTCTACACACCTTATAAAAATTTTCGTCCGCGAAAATTGATACAAAACGAAAGAAATTTCATAACAGTTCACCCTTGAACACATTTAAGGAAGAAGCAAAATATATCTCATCATATAATCATATATACGATTTTCAAATACTTGATTGTCACATAAGAATGCAGAGGTAGGAGTGTGATTGCAAAGAAAACGTTACAAGGTAGGCTCAATGCAAAAGATGACATGGGACAAACATGTGATAACAAGGCAAGGCGTCAAAGGCTATAAAACAGGATGGGGTTAAAACGACGTGCTCAACATCCGCACACTAATCTCATATCACCTCAAAGCTTCAACTTTCCAACTCCATCAAGCACTTTACAATCCCATAACTGATCGTAAGCCTAACGATTGCAAACCCGTTCGCAAGGAACGAAACACCCACAACTTATAACGTCGCACACCTACCACTTCAACTTCCGTATACCCATATCACGTCTTAAAGAACTAACGCATCGCGTTACTATGTCTACAAGTCGCACATGATATCAAACAGTTCTCGAGTCTACTCAGAAGGATACAAGATTCTAGCAAGGAGAAACAATATCAAGGATAATGCTCATAGATTTAAGAGAATGTATTCAATTTCCAGATAAACAAAGACGCTCAAGTAATGAGGTTTGCTAGAAATAAATCAATTGAAAACTTCAAAGGTAGCCCTTGTATCAAAGAAATCCAACAGGATCAATAGGAAGAAAACCAGCGCATCAGTTTGAAACAAACTCAAGCTGAGTCAAAGAAGTATGAGGTTCACAGAAAAGAATATCTCAGACCCAAGACAAAGCTCACAGAACTCAAGAGCATAATTAAAATACTTCCGAATACATTGTTCTTAAAAGAATCGAAAACTTGTAAAAATATCACTTCGCAGTCTGAAAGAGAAGTTAAACAACAAACATCCTTCAAGAGAGTAACAAAAGCATAAACGTGGCTTTACTTCAATACAATTTCATGTTGAAGTAGATTTTGTAGAGTTCCAAAAACAAAATGCACACAACTTTGGCTAAGAGCTAAAATATTTTCTCAAATATTTTAGAAAGATAATTAGATGCACAACTTAACCAAAAGCAGTTCATAAAAACTCGAAAATAATCAAATGGTTGTTCAAAATTCTCAAAATTTCATATCCAAACAAGCGTGTATAACATTTATAGCAAGTACGAAAGAGAAAGTTAAACTCTACTTGGAAGAGAAAATCCAAGGTAAAAGTTTGCTTACAAATTGGTAAAGGAAATAAGTGGTGCGTTACAAACGAACCGGTTTCCACTAAACAAGGAAGCTTTTCAAAACTTCATTTAAAATAGTGCATCCCAACTTTAAATTAACTTCGTTAAAATTGAACAATGGTTTCAATCTAAATCAAGCAATAGAAAATAAATTTCGTTTAAAACTTCTTACAAGAGAATTCAAAACTTCTTTAAAAGTTCAAAACAAGACTCCAAAAGTATACTTGAAATCACCATTTCAAAAGGATATTCAAGGATATTAGGATGTACTTGAAAAGGAGTTAAGCCATACAAGAAAGGATCTTAAATCAAAGTAGTTCAAACAAGATTCACTAGGCATGAGTCATCAAACAAGCTTTCAATTGATTCAAAAGAATACAAAAGTCATAGAAAAAGACAACTCAATCATTTGTAATATCTCAAGGATAAATTTTTGACTAATAACTCTTGTAGAGATAATGAGAGAATAAACAATGCACTAACTTGAGATGAATCAAACTGACTCACGTAAGGATGAGATTCACAAGAGAGGACAACCAAGATCAATGGTAATGTTCACAAGATGTAAAAGATTAGTTAAAAACAAAGTCAAGTATGACATTCATAGAGATGGAAGGTTTAATAGAGAATTTAGTCTGTTCATAGGAAGAAAGCTATGAGTCCAACATTTTCAAAAGAACAGCAATGGCATGAACCATATTGCATGCTAAATCAAACTCAATTCAAAATAAGTTAAGTAAAGCTTTTCAAACGAAACTCAACCGAGGCAAAAGTGGTAAATCCTTTCTTTTCAAAATTTTTGAAAAATATTCCAAATACATAATCAATAGGAGATGTGCATTAGAACTATAGTAAAATTACTAGAAAGTCAATTTACTTTTAAAGTAAGAGCAATTCCGTAAATCAGTAAAAGTACAGGCGAGGCATTAGAGATAAATAGTTGTTAAACTGTATAAGAAATCTCAAAGTTTCATATTTAGATAAGTATATATCCAATCAACAGCAATTTTTTTTATAAAACCTCAAAATTGGCTGTAATCACCATCAAACAAGAGAAAAACTTAATCAATAATTTCTCAAGAATGGACTCGGAATCCGGAGTTAAAAGGCACAACACATTAAGACAAGTTCAAAGCTATATCAAGGAATATTTGAATCAGGAAGAACTCAAACAGAGAAAGACAGATGCAACAAGGATTCCAAACAAGCATATGAAATTGAGGTCAAACAATAATGCATATGAATAGAGAAATAGAGTGGAAATATCCAATTACTTTTCAAGAGGAGTAGCAAACAAGAACTTCAAGTTAGGATTTGAAAGAATAGGTCGACTCGAATAGAATTTCAAGACACACAACTGAATAGCCTCGAGAAATAGTTTCCATCGTTTCCAAAACCCACGATTCGCTTTACTCAAAACTCGCATATCATCTATGATAACCGATTAGTGCTTTCACGTACACAATTCACTAGTATTAAGCCGGCCAAACTTAATACCAAGAATTATGCAATGCAAGACTAACGGCATTATTCAATAGACCGTCATGTGCATAAAGCTCTAATTCTCGTCACTCGACAAGACCTAGTACATGACAAATGCTCAGAGTATGCAATTGAAGCATAGTCGGTCCATTCCTCAGGCTCTACAGGAAGGACTGCTCTGATACCATAATGTCACAACCTAACTACCAAAGCTCACGATTCCGGCTGTGCAACTCTGATAGCTCGGACATTACGACGACACTTATACTATTTAATACTAAAATATGAGCCTGTTTAAAACTTTAAACCGCAATACCGATCCAAAAATACTTTCGTTCGATAACGTACATCCATATATTCAATACACTTAAAGAAACTCATAAAGAGTACATCCATATATATACATACATATATAAATAATATTACAGACATTAACCAATACAATCCCTATCCCTCTGACAAAATATATCAAGTTGAAGGCGAGGGTACAATGAATAATAATCTAAAGCAACACAGAGCATTTCCACAACAATTAAATAAACTCTTCGTGACTTCTGCATCAATATCCTGAAAGGGGAAAAATGTAGGAGGGTGAGAACATCATCCTCGAAAGGGTTCTCAGTAGAGGGTTTTTGGGAATTGCTATAATAGGATACGTGAAGATAGACCGTACCAGTGGTTAATAACCGTCTTATGCCTCTTTTCAAAAACAACAGTTTTCAATAAAAGTAAAGTCGGAAATCTTTTCTGAAAGAGGAACCGTTCAATTCTCAAAAACATCAAAAGCCTTTCAAAATGTTTATCTATACTGAACCAAAATAGCCTTTCATATTTTTCAAAACCAGGAACACCAAACCGAAACCAACCATCGGTCCATCTCAATTCAACCACGGCCATGGGCCCAAACAATCCAACCATCAACCAATCACCACAGTCCAACAGAGTCCTAGTAGCAAACACAATTAGGAAGATGCAAGCACAAACAAACAGTTATTGCAAGTCAAACAATTAGCAACTAATCACATAGGTAAACCAAGTATAATATGCACACCCAAACAATGTCACATAGATGCGTATGATGCATGCCTGTCCCTAGTGGCTGATGATATCATCTGTCGGTTATAGAGCCAACCCGACAAGTCTTGGTAGCTAACCATTGGACTGTCCCTCTGTCGCACATCCCCAACTCGAGTTATACTCATCATAAACTTGATCATAATCATGATCCATATCTATCACCTTCACTGGTGAATATTTATGGGGGCGAGCTCATCCGGGACTTTCGCAGTGCCCGGCCACACTTACGACATAGGGTCAAAAAAGCTTCAAGTCTCAACCTGGAGCACATGGTGGCTAGCCACTGCTTCCTCCCAGGAAAACCCTCATCTCCGATAGTGGAAGTGCAAACATTCACAATTATCAATATCTCAGCATATATGCATTCATTCTCAGCCATGGATCAACATCCATCTCAGCCATCCGGCTCACGGTTCAATCCAGAACCAGCCAATATTCATAATCATACACAGCCATTCCGGCTCACAACAAAACAGCACTTCCACATTCAAAATCATCAAATTCATGAAATCGGCATTTAAGCCATAAATCATTTTCTCAATTCATTTCACTTTGAAATCAAGTTTCAACTCTTTTCAGCCTTGGCTTTAAAGATCTCATTTCTCAAATTATCTCAGGCTCATAAGCCACTTTTACTCAAGGAAAATTCCCTTTTTAAAACAAGCCACTCTCGGCTTCCTCTTTCCAAAACTTCCAAAACCATGGAAAGTTAAAGATTCCTTTTGAAACATTCAAAATCACCCATCCAACAATGGGATTTTTGTAACAAAAGTTCCTCGGTAGAGTCCCAAGTCCTTAGGGGAGAATATCATAGCTCATTTTGCCAAATTTACTTAAAATCATTAAAACCTTGGCTTTCTGTTTTGAGTAATAAAATAGGATCTAAGCCAAACCGTGTCAAGAAATCAATTTCTCCTTTCAAAGCCATTTCCTTTACTTAACAAAACCGGCTTCAATTCCACGACTAAATCTAAAGCGTTTCAAACTACCAAGAGAATCATTTTCATTGTGTTAAACTAGAGCTCAAAAGATACTTTGAATCTTATTTAAAACGTCAAAATAATGGGGCTCATCAATCGAAATCCAATTCCTTTTAAAATCACGAAAACTCTTCCAAGGGACAATTTTTATGTTTAATAGAGAAAAACATAAACCCGTTTTACCTTTTTAAAACAGCCTCAAAGCAAAAATTCTCTTTCAAATGACTTGTACCCAAAGACATACTATTCTTCTTGGAAAATAAGGAGAAATCATGATTCTCTTTTCAACAATTCTTTCAAAGCGTAACTTCATTACTTTCTTAATTGTTCTAAGTAAAGGTAATAAAAGAAGCCATAATTTCACCATCCTCGAAATAAATAGGAAAGGCATTAAACTCAAAATTCTCCAAATAACATTTTAAATAAGGACTCGGATTCTATAGAAATTTTGGCAGCATCTCCCCTAAAACTTGGACTTTGCCACCCGGTTCAGGTCCCAACTAAACCGTTCGTCAATCCCTTTCAACAGTCCAAAAATCCAAAAATCAATTCCAATTCAAGCTAAATCCAACAGTCGCCTTATTGGCATATCTCAAGGAAACCGTTTCAAAATCAAATCAACACCAACCGATTTAAATCATTTCCAAAGCTTTAAAGAAACGGCTCAGTAACAAATCATTTGTCCCAAAACCAAGTCAATTAAAGTAATCCAGGCTGAATTCAAAAGTGTATTCGACTTTTCACATCATCAAAATAATTGACTCAATTCAAACCAATCCTCAACGGATTAAACTCAGATTTCAAATCTTTTAAAGAATCAACTTCAAAACATTACATTTTACAAAGCCGCACAACAATTCAGCCAAACCAACATCTATAATCATCCGAGTCAATCAAATAATACATAAGGCAATTACAACCACCAAATACACAATATCTCACATCAGTATCCATATGTAATAATTCCAACAATAAATTGTAGTTTTCGGAAAGCGCCCCTACCTCAAAACGCAAATCCATAACCCAAAAGTCTCACAGAGTCCTTTCTGTCTCAACTCGAACTGACGGTAACCAAAACCTCAGCTCCCAGCCACTTTCGCAATAACTATAACAACTCTAATCGCAACAATTAACAATCAAAACTCAATATTATAGCAATTAACGCCACAAACCTCAGCGTGAGATAACACAACAGTAACAAAAAGGGCTTTCAAGTCGAAACGCTTACCAAATCGTAGCAGGAACGGCTGAACTGAAACAGCGGTGGTCTTTGAACCGGTTCGGCGGCAGCCCGGCAGCCACCTCAAGCGGCAGCAATGACCTGAACCATATGCAGTGACAATGAGGTTCCCAGAAACTCAACGGAAAGGAGAACCAACGTAAAACCCTTACCGATAGGATTTTCTGGCGACGGCAAAAGCAGTCAGAAGCTCCGGCAGTGCTCCCGGCTCCCGGAAGTCACGGAACCACTCCCAGCGGTCAGAATCACAGAGACGCAGCTCCCTTTTCCGGCCTAGACACCTGCGGCGGTCGAAACCCCTTTCTGACGTGGCAGCTTGGCTTACCATCATCAGCAGCGGCGAGCTCCGGTGGGGGCAGGGGCGACCCCAGCGACGGTGACCACCACGGTGACAGTAGCGATGGCAGCAACATTGCTTTTTTCTCTGGCTGTCGCGTTTGCTCTACCCCAGACCCGATCGACGACTGACCACCTTCAACGGCAAAGGAGCAAGTAACGGCGGCAGCTGGGCGGTGATAGATCTGAAGCAGGGAGGCTCGGCCGCGTGAACAGAACCTTCCCTCCGCCGATCGCCCTCTCTCACAGTCGCACAGTTCATAGTGGTGGCAGAAGCTTCATCCATGGCTACGCTGCAGCGCGGTGACAGATCGGCAGCAAGGCGCGGATCTACGAAACGGCGACGCATGCGAAAATGGCGGCAGTGATGCAGCAGAGGCGACCGGCTGGATGACGGCGCTACATGGTGGCGAACTGAACGGCGGCGCCAAGCCCTTTCCCTCTCCTGTCTGTTTGCTCGCTCACTCGCCCTCCCTGATGCAACACGGCGGCGCGGCGGCAGTGACGCCCGCCGGCACCGTGCTTCCTCACCTCCCTCTCCTCCGTTTGGCCAACAATGTTTCATGGGTGTGGGTCGTGTTTCCGATCCCCCCACCCTTCTATGCCTATTCTCTCTCAAATTCCGTTTCCTTCCTTCTTCATATGGCTGTGTGTTTGTGTTTAGGGTAGAGAGGGGTAGCAGCTGCGGCTGCTTGGGTTTGAGGGAGCTAGGGTTTCATTTTGAAATTTAGGGTCAAGGGCATTATAGTAATTTTCGGTAAAATTGTGGACAATATAGTAATTGAAACCCAAATTAAATCCAACACTAATTATATATAGAAAATACTATTTGCTCATCAATTTCACAAATTATTTTCAATAAAATGCCTAAATCTAAAAATTAGAAATAATATAATTAATTTTTCTTTTTTCCAAAATAGTAGTATTAATATTTAAAATATTAATTATTTAATCCAAACCATATAAAAATCATTATTATCTCACAACTACCAACTTTATAATATAATTATAGAAAATAATCCAATAATTATCAAATTGGATAATAATCATAACTTATCTCAAATTCAAAAAATCAAAACCTGCTTTAATTTTCTTTAATAAAGAAATTTTTGAAATTAAAGCTACAGAAACACTGAATTTAAAATTAGCTAATGATAGCCCTTTTTCCAAAAGTTTTGGGTCTTACACTAAATCCTAAACCCTACACCCTAAAGCCTAAAGCCTAAAGCCTAAACCCTAAACACTAAACCCTAAACCAAAAAACCTAAAGCCCAAACACTAAAAAAAACACTAAACTCTAAACCCTAAACCCAAAAGCCTAATCCCTAAACCCTAAGCTGAAAGCCTAAACCCTAAACCACAGACACTATAGCCTAAACTATAAACTATAAACCCTAAAGCCTAAACACCCTAAACCCTAAACCCTAAACCCTAAACCTTAAACCATAAATCCTAAACCCTAAACCATAAACCCAAAACCCTAAAGCTTAAACCCTAAACCCTAAAAACTAAAACCTAAACCCTAAAACCCAAACCATAAACCCTAAACCCTAAACCATAAACCCTAAACCACAAACCCTCAACCCTAAACCATAAACTGTATACCCTGAACCTTACACCCTAAAACCTAAACCACAAACCCTAAAGACTAAACCTTAAACCATAAACCCTCAACACCAAATCATAAACCCTAAATCATAAACCCTACACCCTAAACCCTAAAGCATAAACCCTAAACTATAAACCCTAAACCCTAAACCATAAACCATAAACCCTAATCCCCAAGCCATAACCCCTAAACCCTAAACCATACACCCGAAACCACAAATCCTAAAGCTTATACCCTAAACCATAAACCCTCAACACCAAACTATAAATCCCAAATCATAAACCCTACACCCTAAACCCTAAACCATAAACCCTCAACACCAAATCATAATCCCTAAACCCTAAACCCTACACCATAAACCCTAAACCATACACCCTAAAGCATAATCCCTAAACTATAAACCCTAAACCATAAACCATAAATCCTAAACCCCAAACCATAAACCATAAACCCTAAACCCTACACCCTAAACCCTAAACCCTAAACCCTACACCCTAAACCCTAAGCCACAAACCCTAAACCCTAAAGCCTATAGCCTACAGCCTAAAGCCTAAACCATAAACCCTAAACCCTAAACCCTAAACCCAAAAGCCTAATCCCTAAACCATAAACCCCAAACCCTAAACCCTAAGCTTAAAGCCTAAACGTTAAACCACAGACACTAGCCTAAACTATAAACTATAAACCCTAAAGCCTAAACCATAGACCCTAAACCCTAAATCCTAAATCCTAAAGCATAAACCATAAACCCAAAACCCTAATGCCTAATCCCTAAAGTCTAAAGCCTAAAGCTTACACCACAAACCCTAAACGCTAAACCTTAAACCATGAATCCTAAACCCTAAACCATAAATCCTCAACCCTAAACCCTAAACCTTAAACTAAAAACCCAAAAGCCCAAACACTAAACCCTAAGCCCTAACCCTAAACCCTAAACCCAAAACCCAAAACCCTAAACCCTAAATCCAAAATCCTAAAGCCTAAACCCTAAACACTAAAGCCTAAAGCCAAAACCATAAACACTAAAGCCTAAACCCTAAACTATAAACACTAAACCCTAATCCATAAACCCACAACCAAAAACCATAAACCCTAAATCCTAAACCATACACCCTAAACCCTAAACCACAAACCCTAAAGCCTAAACCCTAAACAATAAACCCTCAACCCCAAATCATACACCCTAAGCCATAAACCCTACACCCTAAACTCTAAACCACAAACCCTTAAGCATAAAGCCTAAACTATAAATCTAAACCCTAAACCAAAAACCCTCAACCCCAAACCGTAAATCCTAAACCCTAAACCCTACACCCTACACCACAAACCCTAAAGCCTAAACCCTAAACCATAAACTCTCAACCCCAGACCATAAACCAAAAACCCTTAACCTCAAACCATACAACCTAAAACCTCAACCCTAAACCATAAATCATAAACCACAAACCCTAAACCCTACACCCTAAACCACAAACCCTAAACCTTATACCCTAAACCACAAACCCTCAACACCAAACCATAAACCCTAAATCCTAAACCATACACCTTAAACCTTAAACCCTAAACCTTAAACCCTCAACACCAAATCATAAACCCTAAGCCCTACACCCTAAAACCTAAACCACAAACCCTAAAGCATAATCCCTAAACTATAAACCATAAACACTAAACCATAAACCCTAAACCCTAAACCCTAAAACCTACAGTCTAAACTACAAACCCTAAAGCTTATACCCTAAATTATAAACCCTCAAACCCAAACCATAAACCCTAAATCCTAAACCCTAAACCCTAAACCACAAACACTAAACCCTAAACCACAAACCCTAAAGACTAAACACTAAACACTAAACCATAAACCCTAAACCCAAAAGCCTAAACCCTAAACAATAAACCATAAACCCCAAACCACAAACCCTAAAGCCTAAAGCATAAACCAAAAACCCTAAACCCTACACCCTAAATCACAAACCCTAAAGCTTACCCTAAACCATAAACCCTCAAACCCAAACCGTAAACCCTAAATCCTAAGCCATACACCTTAAACCCTAAGCCACAAACCCTAAAGCCTAAAGCATAAACCCTAAACCCTAAACACTAAACCCTAAACCAAAAACCCTAAAACCCAAACACTAAAAAATAAACACTAAACTCTAAACCCTAAACCCCAAACACTAGACCCTAAACAGAAAGCCTAAACCCTAAACCACAAACAATATAGCCTAAACTATAAACTATAAACCCAAAAGCCTAAACACCCTAAACCCAAAACCCTAAACCTTAAACCTTAAACCCTAAACCCTAGACCATAAACCATAAACCATAAACCATAAACCCAAAACCCTAATGCTTAAACCCTAAACCCTAAAGCCTAAAGACTAAACTACAAACCCTAGACGCTAAACCCTAAACCATGAATCCTAAATCCTAAACCATAAATCATCAACCCTAAACCCTAAACCTTAAACCACAAACCCAAAAGCCCAAACACTAAACCCAAAGCCCTAAACCCTAAACCCTAAACCCTAAACCATAAACCCTAAACCCTAAACCCTAAACCCTAAAGTCAAAACCACAAACACTAAAGCCTAAACCCTAAACTATAAACAATAAACCCTAATCCATAAATTCTCAACACAAAACCATAAAACCTAAACCCTAAACCATACACCCTAAACCCTAAACTACAAACCCTAAAGCATAAACCCTAAACAATAAACCCTCAACCCCAAATTATAAACCCTAAACCATAAACCCTACACCCTAAACTCCAAACCACAAACCCTAAAGCATAAACCCTAAACTATAAACCCTAAACCCTAAACCATAAACACTCAACCCAAACCGTAAATCATAAACCCTAAACCCTACACCACAAACCCTAAAGCCTAAAGCCTAAACCATAAACCCTCAACCCCAGACCATAAACCATAAACCCTAAACCCTTAACCCCAAACCCTACAACCTAAAACCTAAACCATAAACCCTAAACCTTAAACCCTAAACCCTAAACCAAAAGCACTAAACCCTAAACCCTAAACCCTAAAAACTAAATTCTAAACCATAAACCATCAACCCCAAATCATAAACCGCAAATTCTAAACCCTACAACCTAAACCCCAAACCACAAACCCTAAAGCCTAACCCTAAACCATAAACCATCAACACCAAATCATAAACCCTTTAAAACCTACAACCAAAACCCTAAAGTACAAACCCTAAAGCATAAACCCTAAACTATAAACACTAAACCCTAAGACATAAACCCTAAACCCTAAGATATAAACCCTAAACCCTAAACCAAAAGCCTAAACCCTACACCCTAAACCACAAACCCTAAAGCTTATACCCTAAACCATAGACCCTCAACACCAAACCATAAACCCTAAATCCAAAACCTTACACCTTAAACCCTAAACCCTAAACCCTAAACCCTCAACACCAAATCATAAACCATAAACCCTACACCCTAAACCCTAAACCACAAACCCTAAAGCATAATTCCTAAACTATAAACCATATGCCATAAACCATAAACCCTAAACCCTAAACCCTAAACTCCATACCCTATACCCTATACCCTAAACCACAAACCCTAAATCTTATACCTTAAACCATAAACCCTCAAACCCAAACCTTAAACCCTAAATCCTAAACCATAAACCCTAAACCATCAACAAAAAACCCTAAAGCCTAAAGCCTAAACCCTAAACCCTAAACACTAAACACTAAATCATAAACCACAAACCCTAAAGACTAAACATTAAACACTAAACCCTAAACCCTAAAGCCTAAACCCTAAACCCTAAACCCTAAACCCTAAATCCTAAATGCCAAACCCTAAAGCCTAAACCCAAAAGGCTAAACCCTAAACCAGAAACACTAAAGCCTAAACAATAAACTATAAACCCTAAACCCTAAACCATAAACCCTCAAACCCAAACCATAAATCCTAAACCATAAACCCTACATCGTAAACCCTAAACAACACACCCTAAAGCCTAAATGTGAAACCATAAACCCTCAAACCCAAACCATAAACCCTAAACCTTACACCCTTAACCACAAACCCCTAAACCATAAACCCTCAACACAAAACCATAAACACTAAACCCTAAACCCTACACCCTTAACCATAAACCACTAAATCCTAACCTATAAACCCTAAACCCGAAACCATAAACCCTCAACCCCATACCCTAACACTAAACCCTAAAACCCTACACCCTAAACCATAAACCACAAATCCTAAAGCCTAAACCATAAACTATAAATCATCAACCCCAAATCATAAACCCTAAACCCTAAACCCTACACCCCAAACCATAAACATCAAAACTTAACACCTAAACCCTAAACCATAAACCCTAAACCCTAAACCAAAAACCCTAAATCCTAAACCCTAAACCATAAATCATAAACCCTAAACCATAAATCCTCAACCCTAAACCATAAACCTTAAACCAAAAACCCGAAAGCCCAAACACTAAACCCTAAACCCTAAACCCGAAACACTAAACCCTAAACACTAAAGCCTAAAGCCTAAAGCCTAAAGCCTAAATGATAAACACTAAACCCTAATCCATAAACCCTCAACAAAAAACCATAAACCCTATCCTAAACCAAACACCCTAAACCCTAAACCACAAATCCTAAAGAATAAACCCTAAACAATAAACCCTCAACCCCAAATCAAAAACCCTAAAACATAAACACTAAAGCATAAACCCTAAAATATAAACCCTAAACCCTAAACCATAATCCCTCAACCCCAAACCATAAATTCTAAACACTAAACCCTACACCCTACATCATAAACCATAAAGCCTAAACCCTAAACATTAAACACTCAACCCCAAACCATAAACCCTAAACCCTTAACCCCAAACCATACAGCATAAAACCTAAACCATAAACCCTAAACCCTAAACCATAAACCCTAAACCTTAAACCATAATCCTTCAACCCCAAACCATAAACCGTAAACCCTGTACCCTACACCCTAAACCCTAAACCACAAACCTTAAAGCCTAAACCCTAAACAATAAACCCTCAACACCAAATCATAAACCCTAAATCCTAAACCATACACCCTAAAGCATAAACCCTAAACCAAAAACCCTAAAGCATAAACCCTAAACCCTAAACCATAAACCATAAACCCTAAACCATAAATGCTAAACCCTAAACCATACACCCTAAACCACAAACCCTAAAGCTTATACCCTAAACCATAAACCCTCAACACCAAACCATAAATTCTAGACCATAAATCCCCTAAACCCTAAACAAAAAACCCTAAAGATTAAACCCTAAACCAAAAAACCCTCAACCCCAACCCATAACCCTAAACCCTAAACACTAAACCACAAACCCTAAAGCCTAAACCCTAAACCATAAACCCTAAAGCCTAAACCATAGACCCTAAACCCTAAACCCTAAACCATAAACCCAAAACCCTAATGCCTAAACCCTAAAGCCTAAAGCCTAAAGCCTACACCACAAACCCTAAATGCTAAACCTTAAACCATGAACCCAAAACCCTAAACCATAAATCCTCAACCCTAAACCATAAACCTTAAACTACAAACCCAAAAGCCCAAACACTAAACCCTAAGCCCTAAACCCTAAACCCTAAACCCTAAACCCTAAATCCAAAACTCTAAAGCGTAAACCCTAAACTCTAAAGCCTAAAGCTAAAACCACAAACACTAAAGCCTAAACCCTAAAATATAAACAATAAACCCTAATCCATAAACCCACAACCCAAAACCATAAACCCTAAACCCTAAACCATACACCCTAAACCCTAAACAACAAACCCTAAAGCCTAAACCCTAAACCCTAAACAATAAACCCTCAACCCCAAATCATATACCATAAACCATAAACCCTACACCCTAAACTCCAAACCACAAACCCTTAAGCATAAAGCATAAACTATAAACCTAAACCCTAAACCATAAACCCTCAACCTCAACCCCAAACCTTAAATCCTAAACCCTAAACCCTACACCCTACACCATACAACCTAAAGCCTAAACCCTAAACCATAAACCCTCAACCCCAGACCATAAACCATAAACCCTAAACCCTAAAGCCTTAACCCCAAACCTTACAGCCTAAAACCTTAACCCTAAACCATAAACCTTAAACCATAAATCGTAAACCATAACCCCTAAACCCTAAACCATAAACACTAAACCCTAAACCATAAACCATAAACTATAAACCATAAACGATCAACCCTCAACCCCAAACCAAAAACCACAAACCCTAAACCCTACAACCTAAACCTAAACCACAAGCCCTAAAGCCTAACCCTAAACCATAAACCATCAACACCAAATCATAAACCCTAAACCCTTTAAACCCTACAACCTAAACCCTAAGCCACAAACCCTAAAGCATAAACCCTAAACTATAAACCCTAAACCCTAAGACATAAACCCTAAACACTAAACCATAAACCCTAAACCAAAAAACCTAAAGCCCAAACACTAAAAAAAACACTAAACTCTAAACCCTAAACCCAAAAGCCTAATCCCTAAACCCTAAGCTGAAAGCCTAAACCCTAAACCACAGACACTATAGCCTAAACTATAAACTATAAACCCTAAAGCCTAAACACCCTAAACCCTAAACCCTAAACCCTAAACCTTAAACCATAAATCCTAAACCCTAAACCATAAACCCAAAACCCTAAAGCTTAAACCCTAAACCCTAAAAACTAAAACCTAAACCCTAAAACCCAAACCCTAAAACCCTAAACCCTAAACCATAAACCCTAAACCACAAACCCTCAACCCTAAACCATAAACTGTATACCCTGAACCTTACACCCTAAAACCTAAACCACAAACCCTAAAGACTAAACCTTAAACCATAAACCCTCAACACCAAATCATAAACCCTAAATCATAAACCCTACACCCTAAACCCTAAAGCATAAACCCTAAACTATAAACCCTAAACCCTAAACCATAAACCCTAAACCCTAATCCCCAAGCCATAACCCCTAAACCCTAAACCATACACCCGAAACCACAAATCCTAAAGCTTATACCCTAAACCATAAACCCTCAACACCAAACTATAAATCCCAAATCATAAACCCTACACCCTAAACCCTAAACCATAAACCCTCAACACCAAATCATAATCCCTAAACCCTAAACCCTACACCATAAACCCTAAACCATACACCCTAAAGCATAATCCCTAAACTATAAACCCTAAACCATAAACCATAAATCCTAAACCCCAAACCATAAACCATAAACCCTAAACCCTACACCCTAAACCCTAAACCCTAAACCCTACACCCTAAACCCTAAGCCACAAACCCTAAACCCTAAAGCCTATAGCCTACAGCCTAAAGCCTAAACCATAAACCCTAAACCCTAAACCCTAAACCCAAAAGCCTAATCCCTAAACCATAAACCCCAAACCCTAAACCCTAAGCTTAAAGCCTAAACGTTAAACCACAGACACTAGCCTAAACTATAAACTATAAACCCTAAAGCCTAAACCATAGACCCTAAACCCTAAATCCTAAATCCTAAAGCATAAACCATAAACCCAAAACCCTAATGCCTAAACCCTAAAGTCTAAAGCCTAAAGCTTACACCACAAACCCTAAACGCTAAACCTTAAACCATGAATCCTAAACCCTAAACCATAAATCCTCAACCCTAAACCCTAAACCTTAAACTAAAAACCCAAAAGCCCAAACACTAAACCCTAAGCCCTAACCCTAAACCCTAAACCCTAAACCCAAAACCCTAAACCCTAAATCCAAAATACTAAAGCCTAAACCCTAAACACTAAAGCCTAAAGCCAAAACCATAAACACTAAAGCCTAAACCCTAAACTATAAACACTAAACCCTAATCCATAAACCCACAACCAAAAACCATAAACCCTAAATCCTAAACCATACACCCTAAACCCTAAACCACAAACCCTAAAGCCTAAACCCTAAACAATAAACCCTCAACCCCAAATCATACACCCTAAACCATAAACCCTACACCCTAAACTCTAAACAACAAACCCTTAAGCATAAAGCCTAAACTATAAATCTAAACCCTAAACCAAAAACCCTCAACCCCAAACCGTAAATCCTAAACCCTAAACCCTACACCCTACACCACAAACCCTAAAGCCTAAACCCTAAACCATAAACTCTCAACCCCAGACCATAAACCATAAACCCTTAACCCCAAACCATACAACCTAAAACCTCAACCCTAAACCATAAATCATAAACCACAAACCCTAAACCCTACACCCTAAACCACAAACCCTAAACCTTATACCCTAAACCACAAACCCTCAACACCAAACCATAAACCCTAAATCCTAAACCATACACCTTAAACCTTAAACCCTAAACCTTAAACCCTCAACACCAAATCATAAACCCTAAGCCCTACACCCTAAAACCTAAACCACAAACCCTAAAGCATAATCCCTAAACTATAAACCATAAACCCCAAACCATAAACCCTAAACCCTAAACCCTAAAACCTACAGTCTAAACTACAAACCCTAAAGCTTATACCCTAAATTATAAACCCTCAAACCCAAACCATAAACCCTAAATCCTAAACCCTAAACCCTAAACCACAAACACTAAACCCTAAACCACAAACCCTAAAGACTAAACACTAAACACTAAACCATAAACCCTAAACCCAAAAGCCTAAACCCTAAACAATAAACCATAAACCCCAAACCACAAACCCTAAAGCCTAAAGCATAAACCATAAACCCTAAACCCTACACCCTAAATCACAAACCCTAAAGCTTACCCTAAACCATAAACCCTCAAACCCAAACCGTAAACCCTAAATCCTAAGCCATACACCTTAAACCCTAAGCCACAAACCCTAAAGCCTAAAGCATAAACCCTAAACCCTAAACACTAAACCCTAAACCAAAAACCCTAAAACCCAAACACTAAAAAATAAACACTAAACTCTAAACCCTAAACCCCAAACACTAGACCCTAAACAGAAAGCCTAAACCCTAAACCACAAACAATATAGCCTAAACTATAAACTATAAACCCAAAAGCCTAAACACCCTAAACCCAAAACCCTAAACCTTAAACCTTAAACCCTAAACCCTAGACCATAAACCATAAACCATAAACCATAAACCCAAAACCCTAATGCTTAAACCCTAAACCCTAAAGCCTAAAGACTAAACTACAAACCCTAGACGCTAAACCCTAAACCATGAATCCTAAATCCTAAACCATAAATCATCAACCCTAAACCCTAAACCTTAAACCACAAACCCAAAAGCCCAAACACTAAACCCAAAGCCCTAAACCCTAAACCCTAAACCCTAAACCATAAACCCTAAACCCTAAACCCTAAACCCTAAAGTCAAAACCACAAACACTAAAGCCTAAACCCTAAACTATAAACAATAAACCCTAATCCATAAATTCTCAACACAAAACCATAAAACCTAAACCCTAAACCATACACCCTAAACCCTAAACTACAAACCCTAAAGCATAAACCCTAAACAATAAACCCTCAACCCCAAATTATAAACCCTAAACCATAAACCCTACACCCTAAACTCCAAACCACAAACCCTAAAGCATAAACCCTAAACTATAAACCCTAAACCCTAAACCATAAACACTCAACCCAAACCGTAAATCATAAACCCTAAACCCTACACCACAAACCCTAAAGCCTAAAGCCTAAACCATAAACCCTCAACCCCAGACCATAAACCATAAACCCTAAACCCTTAACCCCAAACCCTACAACCTAAAACCTAAACCATAAACCCTAAACCTTAAACCCTAAACCCTAAACCAAAAGCACTAAACCCTAAACCCTAAACCCTAAAAACTAAATTCTAAACCATAAACCATCAACCCCAAATCATAAACCGCAAATTCTAAACCCTACAACCTAAACCCCAAACCACAAACCCTAAAGCCTAACCCTAAACCATAAACCATCAACACCAAATCATAAACCCTTTAAAACCTACAACCAAAACCCTAAAGTACAAACCCTAAAGCATAAACCCTAAACTATAAACACTAAACCCTAAGACATAAACCCTAAACCCTAAGACATAAACCCTAAACCCTAAACCAAAAAGCCTAAACCCTACACCCTAAACCACAAACCCTAAAGCTTATACCCTAAACCATAGACCCTCAACACCAAACCATAAACCCTAAATCCAAAACTTTACACCTTAAACCCTAAACCCTAAACCCTCAACACCAAATCATAAACCATAAACCCTACACCCTAAACCCTAAACCACAAACCCTAAAGCATAATTCCTAAACTATAAACCATATGCCATAAACCATAAACCCTAAACCCTAAACCCTAAACTCCATACCCTATACCCTAAACCACAAACCCTAAATCTTATACCTTAAACCATAAACCCTCAAACCCAAACCTTAAACCCTAAATCCTAAACCATAAACCCTAAACCATCAACAAAAAACCCTAAAGCCTAAAGCCTAAACCCTAAACCCTAAACACTAAACACTAAATCCTAAACCACAAACCCTAAAGACTAAACACTAAACACTAAACCCTAAACCCTAAAGCCTAAACCCTAAACCCTAAACCCTAAACCCTAAATCCTAAATGCCAAACCCTAAAGCCTAAACCCAAAAGCCTAAACCCTAAACCAGAAACACTAAAGCCTAAACAATAAACTATAAACCCTAAACCCTAAACCATAAACCCTCAAACCCAAACCATAAATCCTAAACCATAAACCCTACATCGTAAACCCTAAACAACACACCCTAAAGCCTAAATGTGAAACCATAAACCCTCAAACCCAAACCATAAACCCTAAACCTTACACCCTTAACCACAAACCCCTAAACCATAAACCCTCAACACAAAACCATAAACACTAAACCCTAAACCCTACACCCTTAACCATAAACCACTAAATCCTAACCTATAAACCCTAAACCCGAAACCATAAACCCTCAACCCCATACCCTAACACTAAACCCTAATCCATAAACCCTAAACAAAAAACCATAAACCCTATCCTAAACCAAACACCCTAAACCCTAAACCACAAATCCTAAAGAATAAACCCTAAACAATAAACCCTCAACCCCAAATCAAAAACCCTAAAACATAAACACTAAAGCATAAACCCTAAAATATAAACCCTAAACCCTAAACCATAATCCCTCAACCCCAAACCATAAATTCTAAACACTAAACCCTACACCCTACATCATAAACCATAAAGCCTAAACCCTAAACATTAAACCCTCAACCCCAAACCATAAACCCTAAACCCTTAACCCCAAACCATACAGCATAAAACCTAAACCATAAACCCTAAACCCTAAACTATAAACCCTAAACTTTAAACCATAATCCTTCAACCCCAAACCATAAACCGTAAACCCTGTACCCTACACCCTAAACCCTAAACCACAAACCTTAAAGCCTAAACCCTAAACAATAAACCCTCAACACCAAATCATAAACCCTAAATCCTAAACCATACACCCTAAAGCATAAACCCTAAACCAAAAACCCTAAAGCATAAACCCTAAACCCTAAACCATAAACCATAAACCCTAAACCATACACCCTAAACCACAAACCCTAAAGCTTATACCCTAAACCATAAACCCTCAACACCAAACCATAAATTCTAGACCATAAATCCCCTAAACCCTAAACAAAAAACCCTAAAGATTAAACCCTAAACCAAAAAACCCTCAACCCCAACCCATAACCCTAAACCCTAAACACTAAACCACAAACCCTAAAGCCTAAACCCTAAACCATAAACCCTAAAGCCTAAACCATAGACCCTAAACCCTAAACCCTAAACCATAAACCCAAAACCCTAATGCCTAAACCCTAAAGCCTAAAGCCTAAAGCCTACACCACAAACCCTAAATGCTAAACCTTAAACCATGAACCCAAAACCCTAAACCATAAATCCTCAACCCTAAACCATAAACCTTAAACTACAAACCCAAAAGCCCAAACACTAAACCCTAAGCCCTAAACCCTAAACCCTAAACCCTAAACCCTAAATCCAAAACTCTAAAGCGTAAACCCTAAACTCTAAAGCCTAAAGCTAAAACCACAAACACTAAAGCCTAAACCCTAAAATATAAACAATAAACCCTAATCCATAAACCCACAACCCAAAACCATAAACCCTAAACCCTAAACCATACACCCTAAACCCTAAATAAAAACCCTAAAGCCTAAACCCTAAACCCTAAACAATAAACCCTCAACCCCAAATCATATACCATAAACCATAAACCCTACACCCTAAACTCCAAACCACAAACCCTTAAGCATAAAGCTTAAACTATAAACCTAAACCCTAAACCATAAACCCTCAACCTCAACCCCAAACCTTAAATCCTAAACCCTAAACCCTACACCCTACACCATACAACCTAAAGCCTAAACCCTAAACCATAAACCCTCAACCCCAGACCATAAACCATAAACCCTAAACCCTAAAGCCTTAACCCCAAACCTTACAGCCTAAAACCTTAACCCTAAACCATAAACCTTAAACCATAAATCGTAAACCATAACCCCTAAACCCTAAACCATAAACACTAAACCCTAAACCATAAACCATAAACTATAAACCATAAACGATCAACCCTCAACCCCAAACCAAAAACCGCAAACCCTAAACCCTACAACCTAAACCTAAACCTAAACCACAAGCCCTAAAGCCTAACCCTAAACCATAAACCATCAACACCAAATCATAAACCCTAAACCCTTTAAACCCTACAACCTAAACCCTAAGCCACAAACCCTAAAGCATAAACCCTAAACTATAAACCCTAAACCCTAAGACATAAACCCTAAACCCTAAACCATAAACCCTAAACCCTACACAATAAACTCCAAACCACAAACCCTAAAGCATAAACCCTAAACTATAAACCCTAAAGCCTAAACCATAAACCATCAACCCCAAACCGTAACTCCTAAACCCTAAACCCTACACCCTACACCACAAATCCTAAAGCCTAAAGCCTAAATCCTAAACCATAAACCCTCAACCCCAGACCATAAACCATAAACCCTACAGCCTAAAACCTAAACCCTAAACCCTAAACATTAAACCATAAACCCTAAACCATAAACCCTAAAACCTAAACACTAAACACTAAACCATAAACCCTAAATCGTAAACCATAAACCGTAAACCATAAATCTTCAACCGCAAACCATAGACCGCAAACCCTAAACCCTACAACCTAAACCTAAACCTAAGTCACAAACCATAAAGCCTAACCCTAAAACATAAACCCTTAACACCAAATCATAAACCCTAAACACTTTAAACCATACAACCTAAACCCTGAACCACAAACCCTAAAGCATAAACCCAAAACTATAAACCCTAAACTATAAATCCTAAACCCTACACCCTAAACCACAAACCCTAAACCTTATACCCTAAACCATAAACCCACAACACCAAACCATAAACCCTAAATCCTAAACCCTACACCTTAAACCCTAAACCCTAAACCATAAACCCTCAACGCCAAATCATAAACCGTAAACCCTACACCCTAAATGCTAAACCACAAAACCTAAAGCATAATCCCTAAACTATAAACCCTAAGACCTAAACCGTAAATTGGTATGCGAAATTGTTACTCAGGTTGTGAATTATTGTTCAAAATTAATTCCCTGGTGATGGCACCAAAAACGGATGCACAGAACCATGGTCTAAACATATCTTCACAACTTCGCATAACTAACCAGCAAGTGCACTGGGTCGTCCAAGTAATAAACCTTACGTGAGTAAGGGTCGATCCCACGGAGATTGTTGGTATGAAGCAAGCTATGGTCACCTTGTAAATCTCAGTCAGGCGGATATAAAATAGTTATGGAGTTTTCGAAATTAATACTAAAATAAGGATAGAAATACTTATGTAAATCATTGGTGAGAATTTCAGATAAGCGTATGGAGATGCATTCATTCCTCTGAACCTCTGCTTTCCTGCTGTCTTCATCCAATCCGTCTTACTCCTTTCTATGGCTGGCTTTATGTAAGGATGTCACCGGTGCCAATGGCTACTTTCAATCCTCTCGGGAAAATGGTCCAAATGCTCTGTCACAGCACGGCTAATCGTCTGGAGGCATCACCCTTGTCTTTGGTTGCATCCTATTCCTCTCTGTGAAAATGGTCCGATGCGCTGTCACTGCATGGCTAATCATCTTGGAGGTTCTCGATCATACTGGAATAGAATTTACTATCCTTTTGCGTCTGTCACTACGTCCAGCACTCGCGAGTTTGGAGTTGTCACAGTCATTCAATCCCAGAGTCCTACTCGGAATACCACGGACAAGGTTTAGACTTTCCGGACTCTCATGAATGCCGCCATCAATCTAGCTTATACCACGAAGATTCTGATTAAGAGATCTAAGAGATACTCATTCAATCTAATGTAGAACGGAAGTGGTTGTCAGGCACGGGTTCATAGGGAATGATGATGATTGTCACGTTCATCACATTCAGGTTGAAGTGCGAATGAATATCTTAGAAGCGAAATAAGATGAATTAAATAGAAAACAGTAGTACTTTGCATTAATCTTTGAGGAACAGCAGAGCTCCACACCTTAATCTATGGAGTGCAGAAACTCTACCGTTGAAAATACATAAGTAATGAAGGTCCAGGCATGGCCGAATGGCCAGCCCCCAAACGTGATCAATAGATCAAAAGATAATCCAAAGATGTCTAATACAATAGTAAAAGGTCCTATTTATAATAAACTAGCTACTAGGGTTTACAAAAGTAAGTAATTGATGCATAAATGCACTTCCAGGGCCCACTTGGTGTGTGCTTGGGCTGAGCTTGAAGTCTACACGTGGAGAGGTCATTCTTGGAGTTGAACACCAGCTTTTGTGCCAGTTTGGGCGTTGAACTCCACTTTGCAACTTGTTTCTGGCGCTGGACGCCAGAATTGGGCAGAGAGCTGGCGTTGAACGCCAGTTTGCGTCGTATAAACTTAGGCAAAGTATAGACTATTATATATTGCTGGAAAGCCCTGGATGTCTACTTTCCAACGCAATTGGAAGCGCGCCATTTTGAGTTCTGTAGCTCCAGAAAATCCATTTTGAGTGCAGGGAGGTCAGAATCCAACAGCATCAGCAGTCCTTCTTCAACCTCTGAATCTGATTTTTGCTCAAGTCCCTCAATTTCAGCCAGAAAATACCTAAAATCACAGAAAAATACACAAACTCATAGTAAAGTCCAGAAATGTGAATTTAACATAAAAACTAATGAAAACATCCCTAAAAGTAACTAGATTCTACTAAAAATATACTAAAAATAATGCCAAAAAGCGTATAAATTATCCGCTCATCACAACACCAAACTTAAATTGTTGCTTGTCCCCAAGCAACTGAAAATCAAATAGGATAAAAAGAAGAGAATATACTATAAATTCCAAACTATCAATGAAACATAGCTCCAATCAGATGAGCGGGACTTGTAGCTTTTTGCCTCTTGAATAGTTTTGGCATCTCACTTTATCCATTGAAGTTCAGAATGATTGGCTTCTATAGAAACTCAGAGTTTAGATAGTGTTATTGACTCTCCTAGTTCAGTATGATGATTCTTGAACACAGCTATTTTATGAGTCTTGGCTGTGGCCCTAAGCACTTTGTTTTCCAATATTACCACCGGATACATAAATGCCACAGACACATAATTGGGTGAACCTTTTCAGATTGTGACTCAGCTTTGCTAAAGTCCCCAATTAGAGGTGTCCAGGGTTCTTAAGCACACTCTTTTTTTTGCTTTGGACCTTGACTTTAACCGCTCAGTCTCAAGTTTTCACTTGACACCTACACGCCACAAGCACATGGTTAGGGACAGCTTGGTTTAGCCGCTTAGGCCAGGATTTTATTCCTTTAGGCCCTCCTATCCACTGATGCTCAAAGCCTTGGGATCCTTTTTATTTGCCCTTGCCTTTTGGTTTTAAGGGTTATTGGCTTTTTTCTCTTGCCTCTTGGTTTTAAGAGCTTTTGGCTTTTTCTGCTTGCTTTTTTTTTTCTTTCTATTTTTTTTCGCCTATTTTATTTTTTTTTTCCCGCAAGCTTTGTTCTTTGCTGCTTTTTCTTGCTTCAAGAATCATTTTTATGATTTTTCAGATTATCAAATAACATGTCTCCTAGTCATCATTCTTTCAAGAGCCAACATATTTAACATTCTTAAACAATAACTTCAAAAGACATATGCACTGTTCAAGCATACATTCAGAAAACAAGAAGCATTGTCACCACATCAATATAATTTAACTAAGTTCAAGGATAAATTCAAAACTCATGTACTTCTTGTTCTTTTGAATTAAAAAATTTTTCATTTAAGAGAGGTGATGGATTCATAGGACATTCATAACTTTAAGACAAAGTTACTAACTACTAATGATCATGTAATGAAGACACAAACATAGATAAGCACTTAACATAGAGAAAACGAAAAACAGAGAAAGTAAGAACAAGGAATGAGTCCACCTTAGTGATGGTGGCGTTTCCTTCTTGAGGAACCAATGATGTCCTTGAGCTCTTCTATGTCTCTTCCTTGTCTTTGTTGCTCCTCCCTCATTGCTTTTTGATCTTCTCTTATTTCATGAAGGATGATGGAGTGCTCTTGATGTTCCACCCTTAGTTGTCCCATGTTGGAACTTAATTCTCCTAGGGAGGTGTTGTTTTGCTCCCAATAGTTTTGTGGAGGAAAATGCATATGAGGCATCTCCGGGATCTCATGGTGATGAGCTTCCTGCGCCTCTTGAGCTCCATGAATGGGCTCTCTTGCTTGCTCCATCTTTTTCTTAGTGATGGGCTTCTCTTCCTCAATGTGAATGTCTCCTTCTATGGAAGCTCCAGCTGAGTAACATAGATGGCAGATAAGATGAGGAAAAGCTAGCCTTGCCCCAGGAGAGGGCTTTTCGGCTATTTTCTTGAGTTCAAGGGAGATGACTTCATAACCTCTACTTCTTCTCCAATCATGATGCTATGGATCATGATGGCCCGATCCACAGTAACTTCAGATCGGTTGCTAGTGGGGATGATGGAGCGTTGGATGAACTCTAACCATCCTCTAGCCACAGGCTTGAGGTCCAATCTTCTTAGTTGAACCGGCTTGCCTTTGGAGTCAATCTTCCATTGAGCTCCTTCCACATATATGTCCATGAGGACTTGGTCCAACCTTTGATTAAAGTTGACCCTTCTAGTGTAGGGGCATTCATCTCCTTGCATCATAGGCAAGTTAAACGCCAACCTCACATTTTCCGGACTAAAATCCAAGTATTTCCCCCGAACCATTGTAACATAGTTCTTTGGATCCGGGTTCTTACTTTGATCATGGTTCTTGGTGATCCATGCATTGGCATAGAACTCTTGAACCATTAGGATGGCGACTTGTTGGATGGGATTTGTTAGAACTTCCCAACCTCTTCTTTGAATTTCATGTCGGATCTTCGGATACTCATTTCTTTTGAGTTTGAAAGGGACCTCGGGGATCACCTTCTTCTTGGCCACAACATCATAGAAGTAGTCTTTATGAGCTTTGGAGATGAATCTTTCCATCTCCCATGACTCGGAGGTGGAAGTTTTTGTCTTCCCTTTCTCTTTTCTAGAGGATTTTCCGGTCTTGGGTGCCATCAATGGTAATGGAAAAATAAAAAGCATATGCTTTTACCACACCAAACTCAGAATATTGCTCGCCCTCGAGCAAGAGAAGAAAGAATAATATGAAGAAGAAGAAGAAAATATGGAGAAGAGGGGAAAGGTGTGTTTCGGCCAAGAAGAGAAGAGAGGGTTGTGTTGTGTGAAAATGAGGAAGAATGGAGGGCTATATATAGGGAAGGGAAGGGGGTTTAAGTTTCGGCCATATGGGTGGGTTTGGGTGGGAAATTGATTTGAATTTTGAAGGTAGGTGGAGTTTATTGGGTAGGTTTATGGGGAAGAGTGGGTGGATGTGAGTGGTGAAGGGTTAATAGGGAAGAGAGATGGAGGTGATAGGTGAAGGGTTTTGGGAAAGAGTGTTTATTGGGAATAGAGGATGATTGAGAAGAGAGAAGAGAGTGAGTGGAGGTAGGTGGGGATCCTGTGGGGTCCACAGATCCTGAGATGATCCTATAGGGTCCACAGATCCTGAGGTGTTCAAGGATTTACAACCTTGCACCAAATTATGCATGTAAAATGCCCTTGCACACAACTCTGAGTGTTCAGCGCCAGGTTGGTGCCCATTTTGGGCGTTCAACTCCCATTTGTTGCCCATTTCTGGCGTTGAACGCCAGAACCATGCTTGTTCTGGGCGTTCAGCGCCAGCTCTTCTCCAGGGTGCAATTCTGGCGTTCAGCGCCCAGATGCAGCCCATTTTGGGCGTTCAGCGCCCAGATACTGCCCATTTTGGGCGTTCAGCGCCAGAACCATGCTCTGTTCTGGCGTTGAACGCCAGATAGGTGCTTCCTCCAGGGTGTGATTTTTCTTCCGCTGTTTTTGATTCTATTTCTAACTTTTTTGTTTATTTTGTGACTCCACATGATCATGAACCTAAGAAAACATGAAAAACAAAAATAAAATTAGATAAATAAACATTGGGTTGCCTCCCAACAAGCGCTTCTTTAATGTCAATAGCTTGACAGTGGGCTCTCATGGAGCCTCACAGATGTGCAGAGCTTTGTTGAGACCTCCCAACACCAAACTTAGAGTTTGACTGTGGGGGCTTTGGTTGACTCTGCTTTGAGAGAAGCTTTTTCTGCTTCCTCTCCATGGATGCAGAGAGAGATCTTTGAGTTGTAAACACAAGGTTGTCCTTATTTAATTGAAGGATCAATTCTCCTCTGTCCACATCAATCACAGCTCTTGCTGTGGCTAGGAAAGGTCTTCCTAGGATGATGGATTCATCATCTTCCTTTCCAGTATCCAGGACTATGAAATCAGCAGGGATGTAAAGGCCTTCAACCTTTACTAACACGTCCTCTACTTGTCCATAAGCCTGTTTTCTTGAATTGTCTGCCATCTCTAATTAGATTTTAGCAGCTTGCACCCAATAGATTCCTAGTTTCTCTATTACAGAGAGGGGCATGAGGTTTATTCCTGAACCAAGGTCACACAGAGCCTTAAAGATCATGGTGCCTATGGTACAAGGTATTATGAACTTTCCAGGATCCTGTCTCTTCTGAGGCAATGTCAGTTGATCCAGATCACTTAGTTCATTGGTGAACAAGGGAGGTTCATCTTCCCAAGTTTCAATACCAAATAATTTGGCATTTAGCTTCATGATTGCACCAAGGAACTTGGCAGCTTGCTCTTCAGTAACATCCTCATTCTCTTCAGAAGAGGAATACTCATCAGAGCTCATGAATGGCATAAGGAGGTTCAATGGAATCTCTATGGTCTCTAGATGAGTCTCAGATTCCTTAGGTTCCTCAGAGGGAAGCTCCTTATTGATCACTGGACGTCCCAGGAGGTCTTCCTCCTTGGGATTCACGTCCTTCTCCTCTCTTGTGGGTTCAGCCATGGTAATTAATCCAATGGCCTTGCACTCTCCTTTTGGATTCTCTTCTGTATTGCTTGGGAGAGTACTAGGAGGGATTTCAGTGATCCTTTTACTCAGATGGCCCACTTGTGCTTCCAAATTTCTAATGGAAGACCTTGTTTCATTCATGAAACTCACAGTGGCCTTAGATAGATCAGAGACTAAATTTGCTAAGCTAGATGGATTCTGCTCAGAATTCTCTGTCTGTTGCTGAGTGGATGATGGAAAAGGCTTGCTATTGCTAAACATGTTTCTTCCATCATTATTAAAGCCTTGTTAAGGCTTTTGATCCTTCCATAAGAGATTTGGGTGATTTCTCCATGATGGTACTTACCGACTTCATTTTTTACTGCTTACTACTTCATGCTTTTCTTGCCCGAAAACTAGAGTTGCGGTGGGCGAAGGTATCAACTCATTTGAGATAGTTTCAAAGGCCTTTGGTACTTCTTTCAATCCCACCGGTCTTCTTATTCAAGTAGTTAACATTTCGCTCCGGCCAGATTCTAATCGTTCCAAATTTGCTGCAGGTGAGAAAGGGCCTAGCTTTCAATTCGTTCTATCGTTGGAAGTCTTATCAAGCGAGGGGATAGGCTTATAGGCGGGGGACCCTTTCCCTATCGCTTTTTTGATTGACTTTCTAACTGGTACCGCCCTCAAGGATTGTAGGTGTTTCTATATGGTTCACCCATGTATTTTAACTCTGCTATTGCAGGGTTCTCAGGATCATAAGCTTCTTCCTCAGAAAATCCCTCTTGAGTACTATTGGATGCAGCTTGCATTCCATTCAGACTCTGAGAAATCATATTGACTTGCTGAGTCAATATTTTATTCTGAGCCAATGTGGCATTCAGAGTATCAATTTCAAGAACTCCCTTCTTCATAGGCGTCCCATTACTCACAGGATTCCTCTCAGAAGTGTACATAAACTGGTTATTAGCAACCATCTCAATGAGTTCTTGAGCTTCTGCAGGCGTTTTCTTTAGGTGAATGGATCCACCTGTAGAAGCATCCAATGACATCTTTGATAGCTCAGATAAACCATCATAGAATATATCTAGGATGGTCCATTCTGAAAGCATGTCAGAATGACACTTTTTGGTCAGCTGCTTGTATCTTTCCCAAGCTTCATAGAGGGATTCACCTTTTTTCTGTCTGAAGGTTTGAACATCAGCTCTAAGCTTGCTCAGCTTTTGAGGAGGAAAGAACTTGGCTAAGAAAGCTGTGACCAGCTTATCCCAAGAGTTCAGGCTGTCTTTGGGTTGAGAGTCCAACCATATTCTAGCTCTGTCTCTTACAGCAAAAGGGAAAAGCATGAGCCTGTAGACTTCAGGATCTACTCCATTAGTCTTAACAGTATCACAGATCTGCAAGAATTCAGTTAAGAACTGAAAAGGATCTTCAGATGGAAGTCCATAAAACTTGCAGTTCTGCTGTATCAGAGAAACTAGCTGAGGTTTCAGCTCGAAATTGTTTGCTCCAATGGTAGGAATGGAGATGCTTCTTCCATGTAAATTGGAATTAGGTGCAGTAAAGTCACCAAGCATTCTCCTTACATTATTGTTGTTGGGTTCGGCTGCCATCTCCTTTACTTGTTCGAAATTTTCAATAAGGTTGTCTCTGGATTGTTGTAATTTAGCTTCTCTTAGTTTTCTCCTCAGAGTCCTTTCAGGTTCTGGATCAGCTTCAACAAGAACGCTTTTTTCTTTGTCCCTGCTCATAAGAAAGCGAAGAGAAAAAGAAAAGAAGAGGAATCCTCTATGTAACAGTAAAGAGGTTCCTTATTGTTAGTAGAAGAAGAAAAGGAATAGGGGTGAAGAAGAATGAAGAATCCAAACACAAAGGTGATGATAGGAGCAGAGATGTGAGATGAAGAGAAGTGTTAGTGGATGAATAAATAAATAGAAGGGGATGAGAGGAGGAGAGAATTTTCGAAAATAATTTTTGAAAAAGAGTTAGTGATTTTCGAAAATAGTTTTTGAAAAAGGTTAGTAGTTTTTCGAAAATTCAAATAAAAAATAAAATAATTAGTCTAATTAAAAAGAAATTTAGAAAAAAAGAGGGAAGATTTTTTCGAAAATTAGAGAGAGAGAGTTAGTTAGGTAGTTTTGAAAAAGGTAAGAAACAAACAAAAAGTTAGTTAGTTAGTTGAAACAAATTTTGAAAAGATAAGAAGTTAGGAAGTTAGAAAAGATATTTTGCAATCACTTTTTTGAAAAAGGTAAGATAAGAAGATATTTTTGAAAAGATATGATAGAAATTAATTTTTGAAAAAGATTTGATTTTTAAAATTTTAATTAATGACTTGATTCACAAGAAATCACAAGATATGATTCTAGAACTTAAAGTTTGAATCTTTCTTAACAAGTAAGTAACAAACTTAAAATTTTTGAATCAAAACATTAATTGATGATGTTATTTTCGAAAATATGATGTAAAATTAAGAAAAAGATTTTTGAAAAATATTTTTGAAATTTTCGAAAATAACTAAAAAAATTGAAAAAAGATTTGATTTTTGAAAAAGATTTTGAAAAAGATAAGATTTTTTTAAATTGAAAATTTGATTTGACTCATAAAAACAACTAGATTTTAAAAATTTTTGAAAAAGTCAAATCTAATTTTCGAAATTTTAAGAAAGAAAAAGGGAAAGATATTTTTTTTATTTTTGAATTTTTATGATGAGAGAGAAAAACAAGAAAAATGATGCAATGCATGAAAGTTATGGATCAAAACAATGAATGCATGCAAGAATGCGATGAATGTCAAGATGAACACCAAGAACACTATGAAGATCATGATGAACATCAAGAACACATTTTTGAAAAATTTTTAATGCAAAGAAAACATGCAAGACACCAAACTTAGAATTCTTTAATGTTTAGACTCTATGGATGCAAAAATGCACATGTAAAACAAGAAAAGATGCAAAACAAGAAAACATCAAGATCAAACAAGAAGACTTACCAAGAACAACTTGAAGATCATGAAGAACACCATGAATGCATGAATTTTCGAAAAATGCAAAATGAATATGCAATTGACACCAAACTTATAACATGACACATGACTCAAACAAGAAACATGAAAAATATTTTTGATTTTTTATGATTTTCTAAATTTTTTTGGTTTTTTCGAAAATTATATGAAAAAGAAAAATAGGGATTCCAAAATTTTTAATATGAATTCCAGGAATCTTATGCTCTTTAGTCTAAAGCTCCAATCAAAGGGTCAGGCATGGCTTAATAGCCAGCCAAGCTTTAGTAAAAATATGAGTGTAATTCATTCAATTTTAAGCCAAAACCTCAGCCCAAAAGAATTTAGACATGGCTTTACAGCCAGCCAGGCTTTAGCATGCTTCATGAAACACTAGAATTCATTCTTAAAAATTCTGAAGAAAGAAATATATTTTTGAAAATATTTTTATTTTAAAATATTTTTTTTTTTGAAAACAAAGGAGAAATTTTCGAAAGATTTTTTTTTTTTTTGAAAAATTTTTGAAAACTTTTTGAAAAGAAAACGAAAAGAAAGTTACCCAATCTGAGCAACAAGATGAACCGTCAGTTGTCCAAACTCGAACAATCCCCGGCAACGGCGCCAAAAACTTGGTATGCGAAATTGTTACTCAGGTAGTGAATTATTGTTCGAAATTGATTCCCTGGCGATGGCACCAAAAACGGATGCACAGAACCATGGTCTAAACATATCTTCACAACTTCGCATAACTAACCAGCAAGTGCACTGGGTCGTCCAAGTAATAAACCTTACGTGAGTAAGGGTCGATCCCACGGAGATTGTTGGTATGATGCAAGCTATGGTCACCTTGTAAATCTCAGTCAGGCGGATATAAAATAGTTATGGAGTTTTCGAAATTAATACTAAAATAAGGATAGAAATACTTATGTAAATCATTGGTGAGAATTTCAGATAAGCGTATGGAGATGCATTCATTCCTCTGAACCTCTGCTTTCCTGCTGTCTTCATCCAATCCGTCTTACTCCTTTCTATGGCTGGCTTTATGTAAGGATGTCACCGGTGCCAATGGCTACTTTCAATCCTCTCGGGAAAATGGTCCAAATGCTCTGTCACAGCACGGCTAATCGTCTGGAGGCATCACCCTTGTCGTTGGTTGCATCCTATTCCTTCTCTGTGAAAATGGTCCGATGCGCTGTCACTGCATGGCTAATCATCTTGGAGGTTCTCGATCATACTGGAATAGAATTTACTATCCTTTTGCGTCTGTCACTACGCCCAGCACTCGCGAGTTTGGTGTTCGTCACAGTCATTCAATCCCAGAGTCCTACTCGGAATACCACGGACAAGGTTTAGACTTTCCGGACTCTCATGAATGCCGCCATCAATCTAGCTTATACCACGAAGATTCTGATTAAGAGATCTAAGAGATACTCATTCAATCTAATGTAGAACGGAAGTGGTTGTCAAGCACGCGTTCATAGGGAATGATGATGATTGTCACATTCATCACATTCAGGTTGAAGTGTGAATGAATATCTTAGAAGCGAAATAAGATGAATTGAATAGAAAACAGTAGTACTTTGCATTAATCTTTGAGGAACAGCAGAGCTCCACACCTTAATCTATAGAGTGCAGAAACTCTACCATTGAAAATACATAAGTAATGAAGGTCCAGGCATGGCTGAATGGCCAGCCCCCAAACGTGATCAATAGATCAAAAGATAATCCAAAGATGTCTAATACAATAGTAAAAGGTCCTATTTATAATAAACTAGCTACTAGGGTTTACAGAAGTAAGTAATTGATGCATAAATCCACTTCCGGGGCCCACTTGGTGTGTGCTTGGGCTGAGCTTGAAGTCTACACGTGGAGAGGTCATTCTTGGAGTTGAACGCTAGCTTTTGTGCCAGTTTGGGCGTTGAACTCCACTTTGCAACTTGTTTCTGGCGCTGGACGCCAGAATTAGGCAGAGAGCTGGCGTTGAACGCCAGTTTGCGTCGTCTAAAATTGGGCAAAGTATGGACTATTATATATTTCTGGAAAGCCCTGGATGTCTACTTTCCAACGCAATTGAAAGCGCGCCATTTTGAGTTCTGTAGCTCCAGAAAATCCATTTTGAGTGCAGAGAGGTCAGAATCCAACAGCATCAGCAGTCCTTCTTCAACCTCTGAATCTGATTTTTGCTCAAGTCCCTCAATTTCAGCCAGAAAATACCTAAAATCACAGAAAAATACACAAACTCATAGTAAAGTCCAGAAATGTGAATTTAACATAAAAACTAATGAAAACAACCCTAAAAGTAACTAGATTCTACTAAAAACATACTAAAAACAATGCCAAAAAGCGTATAAATTATCCGCTCATCATAAACCCTAAACCATAAACCCTAAACCCTAAACCCTACACCCTAACCCACAAAACCTAAAGCTTATACCCTAAACCATCAACCACAAACCCTAAAGCCTAAAGCCTAAACCCTAAACCCTAAACCCTAAACCATAAACCCTAAAGACTAAACACAAAACACTAAACACTAAACACGAAAACATAAACCCTAAACCATAAACCATAAACCCCAAACAACAAACCGTAAACCCTAAACCCTACACCCTAAACCACAAACCCTAAAAATTATACCCTAAACCACAAACTCTCAAACCCAAACCGTAAACCCTAAATCCCAAACCCTACACCCTAAACCCTAAGCCACAAACCCTAAATCCTAAAGTCTAAACCCTAAATCCTAAATACTAAACCCTAAACCAAAAATCCTAAAGCCCAAACACTAAAAAATAAACACTAAACTTTAAACCCTAAACCCAAAAGCCTAATCCCTAAACCCTAAACCCAAAACACTAAACCCTAAGCTGAAAGCCTAAACCCTAAACCACAGACACTATAGCCTAAACTATAAACTATAAACCCTAAAGCCTAAACACTCTAAACCCTAAACCCTAAACCCTAAACCTTAAACTATAAACCCTAAACCCTAAACCATAAACCCAAAACCCTAAAGCTTAAACTCTAAACCCTAAAGACTAAAACGTAAACCCTAAAACCCAAACCATAAACCCTAAACCCTAAACCATAAACCCTAAACTACAAACCCTCAACCCCAAACCATAAACTATAGACCCTGAACCTTACACCCTAAAACCTAAACCAAAAACCCTAAAGCCTAAACCTTAAACCATAAACCCTCAACACCAAATCATAAACCCTAAATCATAAACCCTACACCCTAAACCCTAAAGCAAAAACCCTAAACTATAAACCCTAAACCATAAACCATAAACCCTAAACCCCAAGCCATAACCCCTAAACCCTAAACCATACACGAGAAACCACAAATCCTAAAGCTTATACCCTAAACCATTAACCCTCAACACTAAACTATAAACCCTAAATCATAAACCCTACACCCTAAGCCCTAAACCATAAACCCTCAACACCAAATCATAATCCCTAAACCCTAAACCCTACACCCTAAACCATAAACCACACACCCTAAAGCATAATCCCTAAACTATAAACCCTAAACCATAAACCATAAACCCTAAACCCCAAACCATAAACCCTAAACCCTAAGCCACAAACCCTAAACCCTAAACAATAAACCCTAAACCAAAAACCTTAAAGCCCAAACACTAAAAAATAAACACTAAACTCTAAACCCTAAACCCAAAAGCCTAATCCCTAAACCATAAACCCCAAACCCTAAACCCTAAGCTGAAAGCCTAAACCTTAAACCACAGACACTATAGCCTAAACTATAAACTATAAACCCTAAAGCCTAAACCATAGACCCTAAACCCTAAACCCTAAACCATAAACCATAAACCCAAAACCCTAATGCCTAAACCCTAAAGCCTAAAGCCTAAAGCTTACACCACAAACCCTAAACGCTAAACCTTAAACCATGAATCATAAACCCTAAACAATAAATCCTCAACCCTAAACCCTAAACCTTAAACTACAAACCCAAAAGCCCAAACACTAAACCCTAAGCCCTAAACCCTAAACCATAAACCCTAAAGCCAAAACCACAAACACTAAAGCCTAAACCCTAAATTATAAACAATAAACCCTAATCCATAAACCCACAACCTAAAACCATAAACCCTAAACCCTAAACCATACACCCTAAACCCTAAACCACAAACCCTAAAGCCTAAACCCTCAACCCCAAATCATATACCCTAAACAATAAATCCTCAACCCCAAATCATATACCCTAAACCATAAACCCTACACCCTAAACTCCAAACCACAAACCCCTTAAGCATAAAGCCTAAACTATAAACCTAAACCCTAAACCATAAACCCTCAATCACAAACCGTAAATCCTAAACCCTAAACCCTACACCCTACACCACAAACCCTAAAGCCTAAACCCTAAACCTTAAACCCTCAACCCCAGACCACAAACTATAAACCCTAAACCCTAAACGCTTAACCCCAAACACTACAGCCTAAAACCTCAACCCTAAACCATAAACCTTAAACCATAAACCCTAAAACCTAAACTTTAAACACTAAACCCTAAACCCTAAACCCTAAACCATAAACCATAAACCCTCACCCCAAACCATAAACAGCAAACCTTAAACCATACAACCTAAACCTAAACCTAAACCACAAGCCCTAAAGCCTAACCCTAAACCATAAACCATCAACACCAAATCATAAACCCTAAACCCTTTAAACCCTAAAGCATAAACCCTAAACTATAAACCCTAAACCCTAAGACATAAACCCTAAACCCTAAACCATGAACCATAAACCCTAAACCCTAAATTACAAACCCTAAACCTTATACCCTAAACCATAAACCATCAACACCAAACCATAAACCCTATATCCTAAACCATAAACTTTAAACCTTAAACCCTAAACCATAAACCCTCAACACCAAATCATAAACCCTAAACCCTACACCCTAAAACCTAAACCACAAACCCTAAAGCATAATCCCTAAACTATAAACCCTAAGCCATACACCATAAACCCTAAACCATAAACCATAAACCCTAAAACCTACACCCTAAACCACAAACCCTAAAGCTTATACCCTAAACCATAAACCCTCAAACCCAAACCATAAACCCTAAATCCTAAACCCTACACCCTAAACCATCAACCACAAAGCCTAAAGCCTAAAGCCTAATGCCTAAACCCTAAACCCTAAACACTAAACCATAAACCACAAACATTAAAGACTAAACACTAAACACTAAACACTAAACCATAAACCCTAAACCCAAAAGCCTAAACCCTAAACCATAAACCCTAAATGCCAAACCATAAACCATAAACCCTAAACCCTACACCCTAAACCACAAACCCCAAAGCTTATACCCTAAACCATAAACCCTTAAACCCAAATCGTAAACCCTAAACCATAAACCATAAATCCTAAACCCTAAACCCTATACCCTAAACCACAAACCCTAAATCTTATACCCTAAACCATAAACCCTCAAACCCAAACCTTAAACCCTAAATCCTAAACACTAAACCCTAAACCATCAACTAAAAACCCTAAAGCCTAAAGCCTAAACCCTAAACCCTAAACCCTAAATACTAAACCCTAAACCACAAACCCTAAACACTAAACACTAAACACTAAACACTAAACACTAAACCCTAAACCCTAAACCCATAAGCCTAAACCCTAAACCATAAACCCCAAACCCTAAAGCCTAAACCCAAAAGCCTAAACCCTAAACCACAAACACTAAAGCCTAAACAATAAACTATAAACCTTAAACCCTAAACCATAAACCCTCAAACCCAAACCATAAACCCTAAACCATAAACCCTACACCGTAAACCCTAAACCACACACCCTAAAGCCTAAATGCGAAACCATAAACCCTCAAACCCAAACCATAAACCCTACACCTTACACCCTTAACCACAAACCCTAAACCCTAAACCATAAACCCTCAACACAAAACCATAAACACTAAACCCTACACCCTACACCCTTAACCATAAACCACTAAATCCTAACCTATAAACACTAAACCCTAAACCATAAACCCTCAACCCCATACCCTAATACTAAACTCTAAACCCTACAACCTAAACCCTAAACCACAAATCCTAAAGCCTAAACCATAAACTATAAATCATCAACCCCAAACCATAAACCCTAAACCCAAAACCATACACCCTAAACCATAAACATCAAAACTTAACGCCTAAACCCTAAACCATAAACCCTCAATCCTAAACCAAAAACCCTAAATCATAAACCCTAAACCATAAATCATAAACCCTAAATAATAAATCTTCAACCATAAACCCTAAACCTTAAACCACAAACCCAAAAGCCCAAACACTAATCCCTAAACCCTAAACATAAACCCTAAACCACAAACACTAAACCCTAAACAGTAAAGCCTAAAGCCTAAAGCCTAAACTATAAACACTAAACCCTAATCCATAAACCCTCAACAAAAAACCATAAACCCTATCCCTAAACCAAAAACCCTAAACCCTAAACCACAAATCCTAAAACCAAAACCCTAAACAATAAACCCTCAACCCCAAATGATAAACCCTAAACCATAAACACTAAAGCATAAACCCTAAAATATAAAACCTAAACCCTAAACCATAACCCCTCAACCCCAAACCATAAATTCTAAACACTAAACACTACACCCTACACCATAAACCATAAAGCCTAAACCCTAAACATTAAACCCTAAACCCAAACCATAAACTCTAAACCCTTAACCCCAAACCATACAGCATAAAACCTAAACCATAAACCCTAAATCCTAAACCATAAATCCTAAACCTTAAACCATAATCCCTCAACCCCAAACCATAAATCGTAAACCCTAAACCCTACACCCTACACCCTAAACCACAAACCCTAAAGCCTAAACCCTAAACAATAAACCCTCAACATCAAATCATAAACCCTAAATCTTAAACATACAACCTAAACCCTAAACAAAAAACCCTAAAGCATAAACCCTAAACCAAAAACCCTAAAGCATAAACCCTAAACCCTAAACCATAAACCCTAAATTCCAAACCATAAATGCTAAACCCTAAACCATACACCCTAAACCACAAACCCTAAAGCTTATACCCTAAACCATAAACCCTCAACACCAAACCATAAATCCTAGACCATAAATCCCCAAAACCATAAACAATAAACCCTAAAGATTAAACCCTAAAAGAAAAACCCTCAACCCCAACCCATAAACCCTAAACCCTAAACACTAAACCAAAAACCCTAAAGCCTAAATCCTAAACCACAAACACGCCTAAACCCTAAACTATAAACCTTTAACCCTAAGCCATAAATCCTAAACATTATATCCTAGACCTTAAACCACAAACCCTATAGCCTAAACCCTAAACCGTAAACCCTCAACCCCAAACCATAAATCCTAAAACCTAAACCATAAACCCTAAACCCCAAACCCTAAAGCCTAAACCATAAACCCTAAACCCTAAACCCTAAACCATAAATCCTAAAACCTAAACCCTAAACCATAAATCCTAAAACCTAAACCCTAAACCATAAACCCTAAACCCTAAACCCTAAACCATAAACCCTAAACAACAAACACGCCTAAACCCTAAACTATAAACCCTAAACCTTAAACCACAAATTCTCAACCCTGAACCATAAACCATAAACCCTAAACCCTACACCCTAAACCCTAATCCATAAACCCTAAAGCTTATACCCTAAACAATAAACCCTCAACACCAAACCATAAACCCTAGACCCTAAATTTCCTAAACCCTAAACAACAAACCCTAAAGATTAAACCCTAAACCAAAATCACTCAGCCCCAACCGATAAACCCTAAACCCTAAACACTAAACCACATACACTAAAGCCTAAACCCTAAACAACAAACAAGCCTAAACCCTAAACTATAAACCCTCAACCCTAAGCCATAAATCCTAAACATTATACCCTACACCCTAAACCACAAACCTTATAGCCTAAACCCTAAATCGTAAACTCTCATCCCCAAACCATAAATCATAAAACCTAAACCATAAACCCTAAACCCCAAACCCTAAAGCCTAAACCATAAACCCTTAACCCTAAACCATAAACCCTAAATCCTAAAACCTAAACCATAAACCATAAATCCTAAAACCTAAACCCTAAATCATAAAAACTAAACCCTAAACCATAAACCATAAACCATAAACAACAAACACGCCTAAACCCTAAACTATAAACCCTAAACCTTAAACCATAAATCCTCAACCCCGAACCATAAACCATATACCCTAAACCCTACACCCTAAACCCAAATCCACAAACCCTAAAGCCTAAAGCCTAAACCATAAACCCTCAAACCCAAACCATAAACCCTAAATCCAAAACCCTACACCATAAATTCTAAACCCAAAATACTAAACCCTTAACCACAAAACCTAATGCCCAAACACTAAACACTAAACCATAAACCCTAAAGCCTAAACCCTAAACCCTAAATCATAAACCCTAAAGCCTGAAGCCTAAACCCTAAACCCTAAACCCTATACCACAAACACTAAAGCCTAAACTCTAAACTATAAACCCTAAACCCTAAACCCTAAACCCTCAAACCAAAACCATAAACCCTAAACCTTAAACCCTACACCGTAATCCCTAAATCGCACACCCTAAATCCTAAATCCTTAACCATAAATCCTCAACACCAAACCATAAACCCTACACCCTAAACACCTAAACCACAAATCCTAAAGCCTAAAGACTAAACCATAAACCCTCAACCCTAAACCATAAATCCTAATGCCTAAACCCTAGACCCCAAACCATAAACCACAAACCCTAAAGCCTAAACCCTAAATCATAAATCCTAAACCCTAAACCCCAAACCATAAACCCTCAACCTACATCCTAAACCCTAAACCCTAAAACCCTAAACCATGAACCTTAAACTATAATTCCTAAACACTTTACCCTAAATCCTCAACCCTAAATCTTAAACCCTAAACCACAGACCCTAAAGCCCAAAAACTAAATACTAAAGCCTAAACCCTAAACCATTAACTCCAAATCCTAAAGCCGAAATCTTAAACCCTAAAGCCTAAACCATAAACCACAATCACTAAACCCTAAAGCCTAAACTATAAACCATAAACCCTAAACCCTACACCCTAAAATCTAAACCCTAAACCATAAACCATATACCCTAAGGACTAAACAACAAATCCTAAAGCCTAATGTCTAAACCCTAAACCATAAACCCTCAACCCCAAATCATAAACCCTAAACCATACACTATAAACCCTAAAGCATAAACCCTAAACTATAAACCCTAAACCCTAAACCCTAAACCCTCAAACATAAACCATAAATCCTAAACCCTAAACCCTACACCGTAATCCCTAAATCGCACACCCTAAATCCTAAATCCATAACCATAAACCCTCAACACCAAACCATAAACCCTACACCCTAAACCCTAAACCACAAACCCTAAAGCCTAAAAACTAAACCATAAACTCTCAATGCCAAACCATAAACCCTAAAGCCTAAACCCAAAACCATACACCCTAAACCATAAACATCAAAACTTAACGCCTAAACCCTAAACCATAAACCCTCAATCCTAAACCAAAAACCCTAAATCATAAACCCTAAACCATAAATCATAAACCCTAAATAATAAATCTTCAACCATAAACCCTAAACCTTAAACCACAAACCCAAAAGCCCAAACACTAATCCCTAAACCCTAAACATAAACCCTAAACCACAAACACTAAACCCTAAACAGTAAAGCCTAAAGCCTAAAGCCTAAACTATAAACACTAAACCCTAATCCATAAACCCTCAACAAAAAACCATAAACCCTATCCCTAAACCAAAAACCCTAAACCCTAAACCACAAATCCTAAAACCAAAACCCTAAACAATAAACCCTCAACCCCAAATGATAAACCCTAAACCATAAACACTAAAGCATAAACCCTAAAATATAAAACCTAAACCCTAAACCATAACCCCTCAACCCCAAACCATAAATTCTAAACACTAAACCCTACACCCTACACCATAAACCATAAAGCCTAAACCCTAAACATTAAACCCTAAACCCAAACCATAAACTCTAAACCCTTAACCCCAAACCATACAGCATAAAACCTAAACCATAAACCCTAAATCCTAAACCATAAACCCTAAACCTTAAACCATAATCCCTCAACCCCAAACCATAAATCGTAAACCCTAAACCCTACACCCTACACCCTAAACCACAAACCCTAAAGCCTAAACCCTAAACAATAAACCCTCAACATCAAATCATAAACCCTAAATCTTAAACATACACCCTAAACCCTAAACAAAAAACCCTAAAGCATAAACCCTAAACCAAAAACCCTAAAGCATAAACCCTAAACCCTAAACCATAAACCCTAAATCCCAAACCATAAATGCTAAACCCTAAACCATACACCCTAAACCACAAACCCTAAAGCTTATACCCTAAACCATAAACCCTCAACACCAAACCATAAATCCTAGACCATAAATCCCCAAAACCATAAACAATAAACCCTAAAGATTAAACCCTAAAAGAAAAACCCTCAACCCCAACCCATAAACCCTAAACCCTAAACACTAAACCAAAAACCCTAAAGCCTAAATCCTAAACCACAAACACGCCTAAACCCTAAACTATAAACCTTTAACCCTAAGCCATAAATCCTAAACATTATATCCTAGACCTTAAACCACAAACCCTATAGCCTAAACCCTAAACCGTAAACCCTCAACCCCAAACCATAAATCCTAAAACCTAAACCATAAACCCTAAACCCCAAACCCTAAAGCCTAAACCATAAACCCTAAACCATAAATCCTAAAACCTAAACCCTAAACCATAAATCCTAAAACCTAAACCCTAAACCATAAACCCTAAACCCTAAACCATAAACCATAAACCCTAAACAACAAACACGCCTAAACCCTAAACTATAAACCCTAAACCTTAAACCATAAATTCTCAACCCTGAACCATAAACCATAAACCCTAAACCCTACACCCTAAACCCTAATCCATAAACCCTAAAGCTTATACCCTAAACAATAAACCCTCAACACCAAACCATAAACCCTAGACCCTAAATCTCCTAAACCCTAAACAACAAACCCTAAAGATTAAACCCTAAACCAAAAACACTCAGCCCCAACCGATAAACCCTAAACCCTAAACACTAAACCACATACACTAAAGCCTAAACCCTAAACAACAAACAAGCCTAAACCCTAAACTATAAACCCTCAACCCTAAGCCATAAATCCTAAACATTATACCCTACACCCTAAACCACAAACCTTATAGCCTAAACCCTAAATCGTAAACTCTCATCCCCAAACCATAAATCCTAAAACCTAAACCATAAACCCTAAACCCCAAACCCTAAAGCCTAAACCATAAACCCTTAACCCTAAACCATAAACCCTAAATCCTAAAACCTAAACCATAAACCATAAATCCTAAAACCTAAACCCTAAATCATAAAAACTAAACCATAAACCATAAACCATAAACCATAAACAACAAACACGCCTAAACCCTAAACTATAAACCCTAAACCTTAAACCATAAATCCTCAACCCCGAACCATAAACCATATACCCTAAACCCTACTCCCTAAACCCAAATCCACAAACCCTAAAGCCTAAAGCCTAAACCATAAACCCTCAAACCCAAACCATAAACCCTAAACCCAAAACCCTACACCATAAATTCTAAACCCAAAATACTAAACCCTTAACCACAAAACCTAATGCCCAAACACTAAACACTAAACCATAAACCCTAAAGCCTAAACCCTAAACCCTAAATCATAAACCCTAAAGCCTGAAGCCTAAACCCTAAAGCCTAAACCCTATACCACAAACACTAAAGCCTAAACTCTAAACTATAAACCCTAAACCCTAAACCCTAAACCCTCAAACCAAAACCATAAACCCTAAACCTTAAACCCTACACCGTAATCCCTAAATCGCACACCCTAAATCCTAAATCCTTAACCATAAATCCTCAACACCAAACCATAAACCCTACACCCTAAACACCTAAACCACAAATCCTAAAGCCTAAAGACTAAACCATAAACCCTCAACCCTAAACCATAAATCCTAATGCCTAAACCCTAGACCCCAAACCATAAACCACAAACCCTAAAGCCTAAACCCTAAATCATAAATCCTAAACCCTAAACCCCAAACCATAAACCCTCAACCTACATCCTAAACCCTAAACCCTAAAACCCTAAACCATGAACCTTAAACTATAATTCCTAAACACTTTACCCTAAATCCTCAACCCTAAATCTTAAACCCTAAACCACAGACCCTAAAGCCCAAAAACTAAATACTAAAGCCTAAACCCTAAACCATTAACCCCAAATCCTAAAGCCGAAATCTTAAACCCTAAAGCCTAAACCATAAACCACAATCACTAAGCCCTAAACCCTAAACTATAAACCATAAACCCTAAACCCTACACCCTAAAATCTAAACCCTAAACCATAAACCATATACTCTAAGTACTAAACAACAAATCCTAAAGCCTAATGTCTAAACCCTAAACCATAAACCCTCAACCCCAAATCATAAACCCTAAACCATACACTATAAACCCTAAAGCATAAACCCTAAACTATAAACCCTAAACCCTAAACCCTAAACCCTCAAACATAAACCATAAATCCTAAACCCTAAACCCTACACCGTAATCCCTAAATCGCACACCCTAAATCCTAAATCCTTAACCATAAACCCTCAACACCAAACCATAAACCCTACACCCTAAACCCTAAACCACAAACCCTAAAGCCTAAAGACTAAACCATAAACTCTCAATGCCAAACCATAAACCCTAAAGCCTAAACCCTAGACCCCAAACCATAAACCACAAACCCTAAAGCCTAAACCCTAAACCATAAACCCTAAATCACAAACCATAAACCCTCAACCCTACATACTAAACCCTAAACCCTAAACCCTAAACCCTAAACCATAAACCTTAAACTATATATCCTAAACACTTAACCATAAATCCTCTACCCTAAACCTTAAATCCTAAACCATAAACCCTAAAGCCCAAACACTAAACACTAAAAGCCTAAACCCTAAAACATAAACCCTAAACCATTAACCCCAAATCTAGCCAAAATCTTAAACCCTAAAGCCTAAACCATAAACCCCAATCACTAAACCCTAAACCCTAAACTATACACCATAAAGCCTAAACCCTACACCCTACAATCTAAACCCTAAACCCTAAACCATATACCCTAAGGACTAAACCATAAATCCTAAAGCCTAAAGCCTAAACCATAAACCCTAAACCCCAAATCATAAACCCTAAACCATACACCCTAAAGCATAAATCCTAAACTATAAACCCTAAACCCTAAACCATAAACCCTTTACCCCAAACCATAAACCCTTAATCCTACACACAAAACCCTAAACCCTAAACCACAAACCCTAAAACCAAAACACTAAACCCTAAACCCAAAACCCTAAACCCCAAACCCTAAAGCCAAAAGCCTAAACCATAAAGCCTAAACCCTAAACCCTAAAACCTAAATGCTAAACCCTAAACCACAAATACGCCTAAACCTAAACTATAAACCCTAACCCTTAAACCATAAACCCTCAACCCCAAACCATAAACCATAAACCCTAAATCCTACGCACTAAATCCTAAACCATAAACACTAAAGCCTAAACCCTAAACCATAAAACCTCAAACCCAAACCATAAACCATAAATCCTAAACCCTACACCCTAAACCCTAAACCACAATCACTAAAGCCTAAAACCTAAACCCTAAAACATAAACCCCAAACCCTAAAGCCTAAACCTTAAACCCTAAAGCCTAAATCCTAAACCAAAAACACTAAAGCCTAAACCATAAACTCTAAACCATAAACCCTAAACCATAAATCCTCAACCCCAACCTATAAACCCTAAACCCTACACCCTACACACTAAGCCCTATACCACAAACCCTAGAGCCTAAAGCCTAAACCATGAACCCTCAACCCCAAATCATAAACACTAAACCCTAAATCTTACAGCCTAAACCCTAAAGCATAAACCCTAAACAAAAAATCTTAAACCTTAAACCATAAACACTTTACCCCAAACCACAAACCCTAAACCCTACACCCAAAACATTAAACCCTAAACCACAAACCCTAGAGCCCAAACACTAAACCCAAAATCCAGAACCCTAAACCCTAAACCCTAAACCCTAAAGCCTAAACACTAAATCCTAATGTCTAAACCCTAAACCACAATCACACCTAAACTCTAAACTATAAACCCTAAACCTTAAACCAAAGACCCTCAATCCCAAACCATAAACCAAAAACCCTAAACCTTACACACTAAACCCTAAACCATAAACCCTAAAGCCTAAACCATAAACCATAAACCATAGACACTCACACCCAAACCATAAACCCTAAATTCTAAACCCTACACCCTAAACCCTAAACCACAAAACCTAAAGCCTAAAGCCTAAACTGTAAACACTAAACCCTAAACCACTCACCCTAAAGCCCAAACAGTAAACACTAAACCATAAACCCTAAACCATAAACCCTAAAACCTAAAACCTAAACCCCAAACCCTAAACCCCAAACCCTAAAGCCTAAAGCATAAACCGTAAAGCTTAAACCCTAAACCAAAAATACTAAAGCATAAACTTTAAACTATAAACCCTAAACCTTAAACCATAAACCCTCAACCGCAAACCCTAAAGCCTAAATCCTAAACCATAAACCCTTGATAAACTGGTTTTCCATCGGTAAAGAAAATCACAAATATATAATCGCGTTGTAGATATAGCTTCTAAACTAACAGAAAATCCTTTCGTACAAAAGACTAAACCCTAAACCATAAACCCAAAACTCTAATGCCTAAACCCTAAACCCTAAAGCCTAAAGACTAAACCACAAACCCTAGACGCTAAACCCTAAACCATGAATCCTAAACCCTAAACCATAAATCATCAACCCTAAACCCTAAACCTTAAACCAAAAACCCAAAAGCCTAAACACTAAACCCTAAGCCCAAAATCATAAACCCTAAACCCTAAAGCCTAAACCCTAAACCCTAAACCCTAAAGTCAAAACCACAAACACTAAAGCCTAAACCCTAAACTATAAACAATAAACCCTAATCTATAAATCCTCAACCCAAAACCATAAAACCATAAAACCTAAACCCTAAACCATACACCCTAAACCCTAAATCACAAACCCTAAAGCATAAACCATAAACAATAAACCCTCAACCCCAAATTATAAACCCTAAACCATAAACCCTACACCCTAAACTCCAAACCACAAACCCTAAAGCATAAACCCTAAACTATAAACCCTAAACTATAAACCCTAAATCCTAAACCATAAACCCTAAACCCCAAACCGTAAATCCTAAACCCTAAACCCTACACCCTATACCACAAACCCTAAAGCCTAAAGCCTAAACCCTAAACCATAAACCCTCAACCCCAGACCATAAACCGTAAACACTAAACCCTTAACCCCAAACCCTACAACCTAAAACCTAAACCATAAACCCTAAACTCTAAACCTTAAACCCTAAACCCTAAACCATAACCACTAAAATCTAAACCATAAACCCTAAACACTAAATCCTAAACCCTAAACCATAAAACATAAACCCTAAACTATAAACCCTCAACCCCAAACCATAAACCACAAACCCTAAACCCTACAACCTAAACCCTAAACCACAAATCCTAAAGCCTAACCCTAAACCATAAACCATCAACACAAAATCATAAACCCTAAACCCTTTAAAACCTACAACCAAAACCCTAAAGCACAAACCTTAAAGCATAAACCCTAAACTATAAACCTTAAACCCTAAGACATAAACCCTAAACCATAAACCTTAAACCCTACACCCTAAACCACGAACCCTAAAGCTTATACCCTAAGCCATAAACCCTCAACACCAAACCATAAACCCTAAATCCTAAACCCTACACCTTAAACCATAAACCCTAAACCCTCAACACCAAATCATAAACCGTAAACCCTACACCCTAAACCCTAAACCACAAACCCTAAAGCATAATCCCTAAACTATAAACCCTAAGTCCTAAACCATAAAACATAAACCCTAAACCCTAAACCCTATACCCTAAACCACAAACCCTAAATCTTATACCCTAAACCATAAACCCTCAAACCCAAACCTTAAACCCTAAATCCTAAACACTAAACCCTAAACCATCAACCAAAAACCCTAAAGCATAAAGCCTAAACCCTAAACCCTAAATCCTAAACACTAAACCCTAAACTACAAACCCTAAAGACTAAACACTAAACCCTAAACCATAAACCCAAAAGCCTAAACCCTAAACCCTAAACCCTAAACCCCAAACCCTAAAGCCTAAACCCTAAACCACAAACACTAAAGCCTAAACAATAAACTATAAACCTTAAACACTAAACCATAAACCCTAAATCATAAACCCTACACCGTAAACCCTAAACCACACACCCTAAAGCCTAAATGCGAAACCATAAACCCTCAAACCCAAACTATAAACCTTAAACCTTACACCCTTAACCACAAACCCTAAACCCTAAACCATAAACCCTTAATACAAAACCATAAACACTAAACCCTAAACCATACACCCTTAACCATAAACCACTAAATCCTAACCTATAAACACTAAACCCTAAACCATAAATCCTAAACCCTAAACCCTAAACCCTAAGCCCATAAAGCCTAAACTATAAACCCTAAAGCCTAAACCCTAAATCATAAATCCTAAACCCTAAACCCTAAACCCTAAACCCCAAACCATAAACCCTCAATCCTACATCTTAAACCCTAAACCCTAAACCCTAAACCATAAACCTTAAACTATAAATCCTAAACACTTTACCCTAAATCCTCAACCCTAAACCTTAAACCCTAAACCACAAACCCTAAAGCCCAAACACTAAACACTAAAGCCTAAACCCTAAAAGATAAACCCTAAACCATTAACCCCAAATCCTAAAGCGAAAATCTTAAACCCTAAAGCCTAAACCATAAACCACAATCACTAAACCCTAAACCCTAAACTATAAACCATAAACCCTAAAACCTACACCCTAAAATCTAAACCCTAAACCCTAAACCATATACCCTAAGGACTAAACCACAAACCCTAAAGCCTAAACCATAAACCATAAACCCTGAACCCCAAATCATAAACCCTAAACCATACACCCTAAACCCTAAAGCATAAACCCTAAACTATAAATCCTAAACCCTAAACGCTAAACCCTCAAACCCAAACCATAAACCCTAAACCCTAAACCCTATACCGTAATCCCTAAATCGCACGCCCTAAATCCTAAATCCTTAACAATAAATCCTCAACACCAAACCATAAACCCTACACCCTAAACCCTAAACCACAAACCCTAAAGCCTAAAGACTAAACCATAAACCCTCAATGCCAAACCATAAACCCTAAAGCCTAAACCCTAGACCCCAAACCATAAATCACAAACCCTAAAGCCTAAACCCTAAACCATAAACCCTAAACCACAAACAATAAACCCTCAACCCTACATACTAAACCCTAAACCCTAAACCATAAACCATAAACCTTAAACTATAAATCCTAAACACTTAACCCTAAATCCTCAACCCTAAACCTTAAATCTTAAACAATAAACCCTAAAGCCCAAACACTAAACACTAAAGCCTAAACCCTAAAACATAAACCCTAAACCATTAACCCCAAATCCTAAAGCCTAAACCCTAAACCCTAAATCCTAAACCCTAAACCCTAAACCCTAAACCCGAAATTATAAACCATAAACCCTAAACCCTACACCCTACAATCTAAACCTTAAACCCTAAACCATATACCCTAAGGACTAAACCACAAATCCTAAAGCCTAAACCCTAAACCATAAACCCTCAACCCCCAAATCATAAACCCTAAATGATACACCCTAAACCCTAAAGCATAAACCCTAAACTATAAACCCTAAACCCTAAACCATAAACCCTTTACCCCAAACCATAAACCCTAAATCCTACACACAAAATCCTAAACCCTAAACTACAAACCCTAAAACCCAAACACTAAACCCTAAACCCAAAACCCTAAACCCCAAACCCTAAACCATAAAGCCTAAACCCTAAACCCTAAATGCTAAAGCCTAAACCACAAATACGCCTAAACCCTAAACTATAAACCTAAACTATAAACCATAACCCTTAAGCCATAAACTATCAACCCCAAACCATAAACCATAAACCCTAAACCCTACGCACTAAACCCCTAAACCATAAACACTAAAGCATAAACCCTAAACCATAAAACCTCAAACCCTAACCATAAACCATAAATCCTAAACCCTATACCCTAAACCCTAAACCACAATCCCTAAAGCCTAAAACCTAAACCCTAAACCATAAACCCCAAACCCTAAACCCTAAACCTTAAACCCCAAAGCCTAAATCCTAAACCAAAAACACTAAAGCCTAAACCATAAACTCTAAACCCTAAACCCTAAACCATAAACCCTCAAACCCAACCCATAAACCCTAAACCCTACACCCTAAGCCTTATACCATAAACCCTAGAGCCTAAAGCCTAAACCATGAACCCTCAACCCCAAATCATAAACACTAAATCCTAAATCCTACACCCTAAACCCTAAAGTATAAACCCTAAACAAAAAACCTTAAACCCTAAACCATAAACACTTTACCCCAAACCACAAACCTAAACCCTACACCCAAAACATTAAACCCTAAACCACAAACCATAAAGCCCAAACACTAAACCCAAAATCCAGAACCCTAAACCCTAAACCCCAAATCCTAAATCCTAAACCCTAAATCCTAATGTCTAAACCCTAAACCACAAACACACCTAAACTCTAAACTATAAACCCTAAACCTTAAACCATAAACCCTCAATCCCAAACCATAAACCATAAACCCTAAACCTTACACACTAAACCCTAAACCATAAACCCTAAAGCCTAAACCATAAACCATAGACCCTCAAACCCAAACCATAAACCCTAAATCCTAAACCCTACACCATAAACCCTAAACCATAAAACCTAAAGCCTAAGCCTAAACCGTAAACACTAAACCCTAAACCACTTACCCTAAAGCCCAAACAGTAAACACTAAACCCTAAACCCTAAACCCTAAAGCCTAAAACCTAAACCCTAAACCCCAAACCCTAAAGCCTAAAGCATAAACCCTAAAGCTTAAACCCTAAACCAAAAATACTAAAGCCTAAACTTTAAACTATAAACCCTAAAACTTAAACCATAAACCCTCAACCGCAAACCCTAAAGCCTAAATCCTAAACCATAAACCCTTGACGAACTGGTTTTCCATCGGTAAAGAAATTCACAAATATATAATCGCGTTATAGATATAGCTTCTAAACCAACAGAAAATCCTTTCGTACAAAAGTTTTGTTTGTCACTTAAGCAAACCCAATAAAATTGATAACCGAGTATTTAAATCTCGGGTTGTCTTCTCAAGGAATTGCAGGGAGATATGACTTATTATGAGCTATGGAAAAGGTAGAATTTTGGGTTTTGAAAGGTTTGAACAAGGAAAATAAATTGCATGAATTAATAAATTAATATCTAATAAAACTCTTAGCAAGGTATGAAAATTCAGAAGTCTTATCCTACTTATCCTTATCGATGGTGATGGGAATTGAGTTTTAATCCTACTTAGTTAACCTTTACTAGAGCAAAGGAAAGTCAAGTGAACTAATTAGTTAGATCCTTAAGTCCTAGTCAATTCCTAAGAAAGGACTAGAGTTAGTGGAATTCAATTTAATTAGCAAAAATAACAATTATCAATCACGATGAGTTTGATAACTCAAGAGTCTCCAGTTAATCAATTAAAGCCAAGAATACAAAAAGCTAAATAAAAATCATAAATCTGAAATACCTCAATTTATATTAAATAAAGAGAATCCTAACATGAATGGTTCATAAGCCAAATTGGTAACATAAGTCAGATACGAATAAAAGCATTAGAATAAATAAAGATATAAAAGGAATATTGAACCTGAGAGGAAGTTAAAATCCTAAATCCTTTAAGAGGAATCCTAATCCTAAAACCTAAGAGAGAGGAGAGAACCTCTCTCTCTAAAAACTACATCTAAATTATGAAAAGTGAATAATGGAAGCCTTTTTTCTTTGAATAGATGCATTCCCCCACTTTATAACCTATAATCTGTATTTTTGGACTTGGATCTGGGCCAAAAGGGTTTCAGAAATCACTGGGGGCATTTTCTACAGATTCTGGTGCGTGGCGTCTGTCACGCGTCCGCGTGGGTCACGCGGTCGCGTCATCTGGGAGTTTTCCTTGTCACGCGTTCGCTTCGGTCATGTGTACGCGTCATTTGCATTTTGCTCAAGGCACGCGTCCGCGTCAGTCACGCGTTCGCGTCGCTGCCTTTTCGCGCTAGGCACGCGGCCGCGTCGTCCGTGCGTTCACGTCGCTGCCCTTTTTTTCAAAACTCCATTTTTGTGCTTTCCTTCCATTTTTGTATGTTTCCTTTCTGTCCTCTAGGCCATTCCTGCCTTGGGAGATCTGAAAATACTTAACTCACAAATCACGGCATCGAATGGTAATAAAGGGTAATTAAAATTAATATTTTTAAAGCATAGGAAACGTGTTTTTCACATATATCACATAATAAGGAAGGGAAAGTAAAACCATGCAATTTACAAGAATAAGTGGGTGAAGAGTTGAATAAATCACTTAAATTGAGCACAAAATACATCATAAAATATGGGTTTATCAACCCTCAACCCCAAACCATAAACCCCTAAACCCTACACCCTAAATCACAAAACCTAAAGCCTAAACCCAAACCGGCGTGGAACTCTGCGAACTTCTTGTCAGTGAACTACGTCCCGTTATCAGAGATAACGACCTCAGGTATGCCGAATCGAGTTACCACTTGTCTCCATATGAACTTCCGACAATTAGATGACGATACGCTGGCCAGTGGCTCAGCCTCTATCCACTTGGTATAGTAGTCGATAGCAACTATAAGGTACTTGACCTGCCCTGGACCGACCGGGAAGGGTCCCAGGAGGTCAACTCCCCAATGTGAGAAAGGTCGGGAAGACGTCAATAGGCTTAGCTCGGTTGCCGGCGCCCTGTGGAAATTGGCGTTCTCCTGGCATTTGACACATTTTCTCACGAATTCCTTGGAGTCCTTCATCATCGATGGCCAGTAATACCCTACTCTGATGAGCTTTCTTGCTAAAGCTTTGCCCCCGATGTGGTGACCATAGCACCCCTCATGGACCTCTCTGAGCACATAGTCTGTTTGATCGGGATGCAGGCACTTCAACAAAGGTTGGCTGATTCCTTTTTTAAACAACTGGCCTTGTATGATTGCATACTTGGCCGCTTCCTGCCTTATCGTTTTGGCCAGCTTGTTGTCACTGGGGAGCCTTGCCTTCTCTAGAAAATCAACGATTGGTTCCATCTAAGAGGGTTCTGATTGAGTCAGTTGCAAGACCACAGCTGGTTCTTTTACCAAACCCTGAATAAGAGACCGGTTGCCGGCCCCTGGTTTTGTGCATGCTAGCTTGGACAAGAGGTATGCCCGTGTGTTCCATTCTCTCAGAACGTGTTGGATCATGACCTCCTCGAATTGTTTGCTCAACTCTTTGACCTTCTCCAGATACTTCTGTAACAGTGGATCTCTGGCTTGGTAGGTCCTATTGACCTGAGAGGTAACGACCTACGAGTCACTGCACACCTCTAGCCTTGTGGCTCCGACCTCCCTGGCCAAGATTAAGCCGCCCATAAGGGCCTCGTACTCCGATTGATTGTTTGACACCGGGAACTCTAACTTGATCGATTGTTCATATATGACCTCGGCTGGGCTTTCTAAGATGATCCCGGCTCCTCCGAATGTTTGGTTGGAGGCCCCGTCTACGTGGAGCTTCCACCGTATGCTCGTCACCTCAGTTGGGTCTCCCGTTACTTCCACCAAGAAATCGGCCATGGCCTGCGCTTTAATTGTATGCCTGGGTTCATATTGCAAGTCATACTGGGATAGCTCGATAGCCCAAGTCATCATTCTTCCTGCTAAGTTGGGTTTCTGGAGTACCTGTCAGATTCCCTGGTCTGTCCTCACGACCACTTGATGACCCTGAAAGTATTACCGTAATCTACGAGAAGAGGTCAGGAGCGCAAGGGCCAACTTCTCTAGTTTGCTATATCTCAATTCTGCTCCTTGCAGTGCTTTGCTCACAAAGTAAATTGGCTGTTGGATCTTTCCTTCTTCTCGCACTAAAACCGCCGCCATCGCTTCATCCGTTATAGCCAAGTACAGGTATAGCGGTTCTTCAACCTTGGGCTTCCCAAGAACAGGTGGTGTTGCAAGGATCTCTTTGAAATGCTTGAATGCTTCTTCACACGCCGGGGTCCATTCAAATGCTATCCCCTTTTTCATTAGGTTAAAGAATGGTAGCGCCCTAGCAGCCGACGCTCCGAGGAACCGTGATAGTGCGGTGAGCCTCCCTGTCAACCTTTGGACATCTTTAATGCATCCCGGGCTCTTCATCTGGAGTATTGCTTCACATTTTTCCGGATTGGCCTCTACCCCTCTTTGGGTTATCATGAACCCCAAAAACTTTCCCACTTCCATGGCAAAGGCACATTTAAGTGGGTTGAGCCTCATGCCGTGTTGTCGGAGGAAGCCGAATACATTTTCCAGATCACCTATGAGATCATCAGGTTGAGTGGTCTTTACTAAAATGTCGTCTACGTATACTTCCACTGTTTTGCGTATGAGGTCGCTGAATATTTTATTCATCAACTTTTGGTAGGTGGACCCTGCATTCTTCAGCCTGAACGGCATTACCTTGTAGCAATATGTTCCCCACGGCGTTATGAATGCTGCCTTCTCCTCGTTTGGCCAGTGCATCGATATCTAATTGTAGCTAGAATAAGCATCCATGAAATTCAGATACCGATATCCCGCCGCCACGTTGACGAGCGCATCTAGGTTGGGGAGGGGGTAAGAGTCTTTAGGACATACTTTGTTAAGATCGGAGTAATCCATGCACATCCTCCATTTTCCATTGTGTTTTCTAACCAGAACTACATTCGACAGCTAAGTCGAGTAGTCGAGTTCCCGGATAAATCCCGCTTCGAGAAGGCTGGCCGTCTGCCTGGCCACCTCCTCTGCCCTTTCTTGTGACATTTTCCTTCTCCTCTGAGTGATCGCCTTAGCCCCCGCTTTGACGGCCAAGCGATGCGACATGAGCTAGGGATCTATCCCCGGCATGTCGGCTGGCATCCAGGCAAATAGGTCGCCGTTAGCCCTGATCATTTCCATTAAAGGTTCCTTCAGATCGTGTGGGAGATTCCTGTTCATGAAAGTGAACTTTTCATCTGTGTCGCCAACTCTGAACCTTTCTAAATTCCCTTCCGATTTGGGTCTGGGTTTGTCATCGACTCTAGCGTCCAGGTCGACGAGGAATACTCCCGATGCTTCCTTGGATTTCTTCCTTAAGGAGAGACTGGCATTGTCGCAAGCGACTACCGTTTCCAAGTCTCCCTTTATGGATCCAACGGATCCGTCGTCAGTGATGAACTTCATTACCAACATCTTTGTACTGATCACTGCCCCGAGATCGTTGATAGTCTTTCTTCCTAGGATGACGTTGTAGACCGTGGAGTCTCGCAGAACCACGAACTCAGCCATTACCGATCTCCTTCCCTGGCCTAGTCCAACAGATACTGGCAGGGAGATTATCCCATCGGACTTGATGAAGTGGTCGCCTAGGCCTACTACACCATGCTGGTGAGTCCTTAAGTCAGCATCCCGGAGACCCAAGGCATCGAACACATTACGGAACATGATATTCGAGTCAGCCCCGGTGTCTATGAGGATCCGCTTGATGAGGCCGGTCCCCACTCTGGCCGTGATGACCATAAGAGGGTTTTCCGCGACGTCGCCAAACCATTGGTCCTCCGGATCAAACGAGATGGGCAGAACCCTCTTGGAGCTTCGCACAGAAGAGGAGGAGACTGTCAGGACTTTGGTGTCTTTCTTGTGTGCCGACCTCGACCTTAGAGTCGCGTCTCTTGCTGTTACCACGTTTACTATGGTAAGACCGTGCTCGTGCTCCTCTGGCTCTTGACGTCGCTTCACTGTGCGGGTCTTCTCCTCTCCCTCGCGGTCGCGATCTCGTCTCCTCGGCTCCCTGATGAGGTGGGAGAATTCAGCCAGCTTTCCGTCCTGGATTGCTTGTTCTAGCGCGTCCTTCAGGTCGAAATAGTCTTGTGTCTTGTGTTCACAGCCCTTATGATAATCACAATAGAGGCTCTTGTTCCCCCCGATTCTGTCTTTGAGAGGTCGGGGCTTCGATAGAATTCCTTTCTCAGCTATCTACTGATAAACTTCTATGATGGGAACGGTGAGGGGGTATAGTTGGTGAATTTTCCAACTCGGGGAAATGACCTGGATATCTTGCTCGATCCGCCGTCTCTGGCATGCTCCTTCGGCCTTTCCCCGCCACCGTGCTGCCAAGGTTGATTGCAGGCGGGCTGCGATTTCTTGGCTTCCACAACTTGATTGACTTCTTCATCATTGATATATTCCCTGGCTATGCTTTGGATCTCTTGCATCGTCCATACCGGCTTCGTGGTGAGATGCTTCCTGAAATCCTCGTTCAGAAGTCCATTCGTCAAGCACAGACTGGCCACCAAATCAGTTAGTCTGTCGATCTCCAAACATTCATCGTTGAACTGGTCCAAGTATTTTCTGGTCGGCTCGCCGGGCCTTTTTGTCACCCCGAGTAAGTTGATCGGGTGTTTCGCCTTCGCGATTTAAGTAGTGAATTGGGCCAGGAAAGCACGGCTAATGTCTGAAAACCTGGCCACCAAGCCCTGTGGGAGGCTGTTAAACCACCGTATTGCAGGTCCCGCCAGAGTGACCGGGAAAGCGCAGCGCCTCACTTCGTCTCCACTCCCTCCAAGTTCATTCTAGCCTCGAAGGCCATAAGATGCTCCAGGGGGCCTTGGGTTCCGTCGTATCTCATGTCTGTCGGCTTATCAAAGTGCTTTGGTAGCCGGACCTCGAGGATGGAACGATGAAACGGGGTTGCGCCCATTATCACGGGTCGTCGCATTCTCTTTGTCCTTTCTCTACCACCTTCCCGGTCTCGCTCTGTAGCGCGTCTCCTCTCACGCCGGGTGTATATCACGGGGTCTCGCCATCTTCTTGGATGTTCCCATTCTTCCCAGACGCTTTCAGACTCAGATTGCGGGCTAGGCGTGCGCCGGGAATGGCTTCTCTGAGGAGTTCTTCCAGGTGCCTCGGTAGACCGGGAAGGGCTTGGTTCGGGAGTTCTTTGATGATGTTCCTGATCTGCCAGCTGGCGTTCTAGGTTCTGCATCCTATGACGTAATTCCTGCATTATTCTGGCACTATTACTGCCTGTTCCCCCAAAGGGGCGTCTCTCTTAGGATCGTGAAGACGGCTTGGGTAGTCGTGGAGGGGACCTCGTGCGCTCCCGGGAGGAGGCCACGGAGGTTGCCCCTATGGGCTCTGCCTCGTGGCCAGGTTCTCCAGGACCCTATATGACGTCCATTTAGGCGATCCCCACAGACGGAGCCAATGTACGGTAGCTCGGGTACCAGACAGTTCGGGGAGGTTGCAGAGTTGGAAAGGTGGGGATTCGCTTGGTTCAAGGATATGGGAGTGAGGCTGGGGCAGCCGACTTCACGAGATCTTCGTGTGGAGAAGGGGGTACCACGTGTAAAGACACTCGGATGCTCTAGTCAGACAGGTGTGCAGGTGAGAAAGGGATAAGATGATGTGTGTGACGTACCTTGGAGGAGGGGTAGGACCTTCCCCTTATATACCTTGTCAGAAAAGTGGGCCCCATAGGAGAAGGCCTTTTTCCAGGAAGTTTTCTTCTCCCCAGCTGTTATGCAGCTGGCAAGGAGGGTGCGTGGCCGGGTCGCCAGATGGGCGGGTATGGTAACTCGCCCAACCGGGTCGGTATGTCTTCAAGCCGGGTCAGTCTTCACGCCTAGCTGGGCTGGGCCGTAACAACCATAAACCCTCAAACCCACACCATAAACCCTACACCCTAAACCATAAACCACAAACACTAAAGCCTAAACCCTAAACCATAAACCCTCAACCCCAAACCATAAACCCTAAAGCCTAAACCCTACACCCCAAACCATAAACCACAAACCCTAAAGCCTAAACTCTAAACCATAAACCCTAAACCCCAAACCAGAAACCATCAACCCTACATCCTATACCCTAAACCCTAAACTCTAAACCATAAACCTTAAATCATAAATCCTAAACACTAAACCCTAAATCCTCAACCCTAAACTCTAAACCCTAAACCACAAACCCTAAAGCCCAAACACTAAACAAAAAAGCCTAAACCCTAAAACCTAAACCCTAAACCATTAACCCCAAACCCTAAAGCCTAAACCTTAAACCCTAAAGCCTAAGCCCTAAATGATAAACACTAAACACTAAACCCTAAACTATAAACCATAAACCCTAAACCCTACACCTTAAAACCTAAATCCTAAACCAGAAACCCTATACCCTATACCCAAAGGACTAAACCACAAACCCTAAAGCCTAAAGCCTAAACCATAAACCCTCAACTCCAAATCATAAACCCTAAACCCTACACCCTAAACCCTAAAGCATAAACCCTAAAGCATAACTCTAAACTATAAACCCTAAACCCCAAACCATAAACCCTAAACCCTACACATAAACCCTAAACCCTAAACCACAAACCCTAAAGCCCAAACACTAAACCCTAAACCCCAAACCCCAAAGGCTAAAGCCTAAACCATAAAGCTTAAACCCTAAACACTAAAGCCTAAACCCTAAACCACAAACACGCCTAAACCCTAAACTATAAACCCTAAACCTTAAACCATAAACGCTAAATCCCAAACCATAAACCATAAACCCCAAACCCTAAAGCCTAAACCAAAAACCCCAAACCCTAAAGCCTAAACCTTAAACCCTAAAGCCTAAACCCTAAACCAAAAACACTAAAGCATAAACCCTAAACTATAAACCCTAAACCCTAAACCATAAACCCTCAACCCCAACCCATAAACCCTAAACCCTAAATCCTACACCCTAAGCCCTATCCCACAAACCCTAGAGCCTAAAGCCTAAACTATAAACCCTCAACCCTAAATCATAAACCCTAAACCCTAAACCATAAACCTATAAACACTTTACCCCAAACCACAAACCCTAAACCCTACACCCAAAACTTTAAACCCTAAACCACAAACCCTAAAGCACAAACACTAAACACAAAGCCCTAAACCCTAAACCCTAATGCCTAAACCCTAAACCACAAACACGCCTAAACCCTAAACTATAAACCCTAAACCTTAAACCATAAACCCTAAATCCCAAACCATAAACCATAAACCCTAAACCCTACACACTAAACCCTAAAGCCTAAACCATAAACCATAGACCCTCAAACCCAAACCATAAACCATAAATCCTAAACCCTACACCCTAAACCCTAAACCACAAAACCTAAAGCCTAAAGCCTAAACCCTAAACCATATACCCTAAAGCCCAAATAGTAAACACTAAACCTTAAACCCTAAACCCTAAAGCCTAAAACCTAAACTCTAAACCCCAAACCCTAAAGCCTAAAGCATAAACCCTAAAGCTTAAACCCTAAACCAAAAATACTAAAGCCTAAACTCTAAACAATAAACCCTAAACCTTAAACCATAAACCCTCAACCGCAAACACTAAAGCCTAAATCCCAAACCATAAACCCTCAACCCCAAACCATAAACCCTAAACCCTACATCCTAAATCACAAACCCTAAAGACTAAACCCTAGACAATAAACCCTCAACCCCAAACCATAAACCCTAAATCCTACTCCCTAAACCATAAAACACAAACCCTAAACCCTAAACCCTAAACCCTAAACCCTAAACCCTAAACCCCAAACCATAAACACTAAATCCTAAACCCTACACCCCAAACCATAAACCACAAACCCTAAAGCCTAAACCCTAAACCCTAAACCATAAACCCTCATCCCCAAACTATAAACCCTAAAGCTTATACCCTAAACCTTAAACCCTAAACCATAAACCATAAACCATAAATCCTAAACCATAAAACCTAAATCCTCAACCCTAAACCACATACACTAAAGCCCAAACACTAAACCATAAACCCTAAACCCTAAAACCTAAACCTTAAACCCTAAAGCCCAAACCCTAATGCCTAAACCTTAAACCCTGAAGCCTAAACCCTAAACCACAAACACTAAAGCCTAAACATGAAATTATAAATCCTAAACCCTAAACCATAAATCCTCTGGTGCACAGAATTGTGATCACACTTTTCACAACTCCGGTACAGCTAACCAGCAAGTTCACTGGGTCGTCCAAGTAATAAAACCTTACGCGAGTAAGGGTCGATCCCACGGAGATTGCCGGCTTAAAGCAAGCTATGGTCATCCTGTAAATCCTAGTTAAGCATTTGGAGATGCTTTGTTACTTCTGAACCTCTATTTTCCTATTGTCTTCATCCAATCATGCGTGCTCCCTTCCATGGCAAGCTGTATGATCCTCTCAGTGAAAATGATCCAAGTACGGTTTCTACACGGCTAATCAACTGTTAGATTTCTCGTCTCGGATGAAAAATACCAGGTACAGCTACCGCACGGCTAATCATCTGTCGGTTCTCACTTGTGTCGGAATAGGATCTCTCTATCCTTTCGCACACTGTCACTGCGCCCAACATTCACGAGTTTGAAGCTCGTCACAGTCATCCCTTCCCAGATCCTACTTGGAATACCACAGATAAGGTTTAGACTTTCTGGATCTCAGGAATGCTGCCAATTGGTTCTAGCCTCTACCATGAAGGTTCTAATCTCACGGACTCAGTCTATGAATCAGAGATCCAAGAGACTATACTCCAGCTGTCATCCAATGACTATGTTGAACATGATGTAGACCGCTTGTGGTTGTCAGGCATGCGGATCTTGGCTAAGCGAGTAACGAAGATAGTGGGTGATTATCACGGGTCACCCCTTCATTCTGACTTAACTGAATTAAGTACGAGAGTATATCTTGGAGAAGAAGTAAGCATGAATTGAAAGAGAAACAATAGTACTTGCATTAATTCATGAAGAACAGCAGAGCTCCGCACCTTAATCTATGAGGTGTAGAAACTCCACCGTAGAAAATACATAAGAGAAAAAGGTCTAGGCATGGCCGAATGGCCAGCCTCTCCAAATGTAACATAAAAGTCCAAAGATTAGATAAAAGATCTCCCTCATACAATAGTAAAAAGTGCTATTTATACTAAACTAGTTACTAGGGATTATAGAAAATAAGTAACTAAGTGCAGATAGTGCAAAAATTCACTTCTGGGTTCCACTTGGTGTGTGCTTGGGTTGAGCATTGAGCTTTACATGTGCATAGGCCTTTTCTAGAGTTAAATTCCAGCTTGGATGCCAGTTTGGGCATTTAACTCTAGTTCTGGTGCCAGTTCCAGCTTTTTACGCCAGAAAATGGTCTCTGACTGGCGTTTAAACGCCAGTTTGGGCCATCAAATCTTGGGCAAAGTATAGACTATTATACATTTCTGGAAAGCCCAAGATGTCTATTTTCCATTTGAGAGCGTAGCAATTGGGCTTCTGTAGCTCCAGAAAATCCACTTCGAGTGCAGGAGGGTCAGAATCCAACAGCATCTGTAGTCCTTTCTCAGCCTCTGAATAAGATTTTTGCTCAGGTTCCTCAATTTCAGCCAGAAAATACTTGAAATTATAGAAAAATACACAAGCTCATAGTAAAGTCTGAAAATGTTATTTTTGCATAAAAACTAATAAAAATATAATAAAAAGTAACTAAAACATGCTAAAAATTACCTAAAAACAAAGCCAAAAATCGTATAAAATACCCGCTCATCACTTTAACCGCTCAGTCTCAAGCTTTTCAGTTGACACCTTCACGCCACAAGCACATGGTTAGGGACAGCTTGATTTAGCCGCTTAGGCCAGGATTTTATTCCTTTGGGTCTCCTATCCATTAATGCTCAAAGCCTTGGATCCTTTTTACCCTTGCCTTTTAGTTTAAAGGGTTACTGGCTTTTTTCTCTTGCCTTTTGGTTTAAAGAGCTATTGGCTTTTTCTGCTTGCTTTTTTTTTTCCTTCTTTTTTCTTTATTTTTTGTCATTTTTTTCCGCAAGCTTTGTGTTTTTCACTGCTTTTTCTTGCTTCAAAGAATCAATTTTATGATTTTTCAGATTAGCAATAACATTTCTCTTTTTTCATTACTCTTTCAAGAGCCAACAATTTTAACATTCATAAACTTCACTATAAAAAATATGCACTGCTCAAGGATTCATTCAGAAAACAAAAGGTATTACCACCACATCAAAAATAATTAAACTATTTTCAAGATAGAATTCGAAATTCATGTACTTCTTTTTCTTTTTCCGAAAATATTTTTCATTTAAGAAAGGTGAAAGATTCATGGAACATTCATAGCTTTAAGACATAGACACTAAACACTAATGATCATGTAATGAAGACAAAAACATAGACAAAACATAAAGCATAGAAACCGAAAATAGAAAAATAAGAACAAGGAAATTAAAGAACGGGTTCACCTTAGTGACGGCGGCTAGTTCTTCCTCTTGAAGATCCTATGGAGTACTTTAGCTCCTCAATATCTCTTCCTTGCCTTTGTTGATCCTCCCTCATGACTCTTTAGTCCTCTCTGATTTCATAGAAGATAATGGAGTGCTCTTGGTGCTCCATCCTTAGTTGCTCCATGTTGGAACTCAAATCTTCTAAAGAGGTGTTGAGTTGCTCCCAATAGCTTTGTGGAGGAAAGTGTATCCCTTGAGGCATCTCAGGGATTTCTTGATGAGGAATTTCCTCATGCTCTTGTTGAGGTCCATGAGCGGCCTCTCTTGTTTGCTCCATCCTCTTTTTAGTGATAGGCTTGTCCTCTTCAGTGAGGATGTTTTCTTCTATGACAATTCCAGCTGAATTGCATAGGTTACAGATGAGATGAGGGAAGGCTAACCTTACCAAAGTGGATGGCTTATCCTCCACCTTGTATAGTTCTAGAGGTATGATCTCATGAACTTCTACTTCCTCTCTATTCATGATACTATAGATCATGATAGCCCGGTCCACTGTAAATTCAGACCGGTTGCTAGTAGGAATGATAGAGTGTTGGATGAACTCTAACCATCCTCTAGCAACAGGCTTGTGGTCAAGCCTTCTCAGTTGAACCGGCTTGCATTTGGAGTCTCTCTTCCATTGAGCTCCTTCCACATAGATGTTCCTGAGGACTTGGTCCAACCTTTGATCAAAGTTGACCCTTCTAGTGAAAGGATGAGGATCTCCTTGCATCATTAGCAAGTTGAATGCTAACCTCACGATTTCCGGGCTGAAATCCAAGTATTTCCCTCGAACCATTGTGAGCCAATTCTTTGGGTACGGGTTCATACTTTGATCATGGTTCTTAGTGATCCATGCATTAGCATTGAACTCTTGAACCATTAAGATTCTGACTTGTTGGATGGGGTTGGTGAGAGCTTCCTAACCTCTTCTACGAACCTCACGTCAGATCTCTGGATATTCACTCTTTTTGATCATGAAGGGGACTTCGGAGATGTCCTTTTTCTTGGCCACAACTTCATAGAAGTGGTCTTGATGGACCTTTGAGATGAATCTCTCCATCTCCCATGACTCAGAGGTAGAAGCAACTGCCTTCCCTTTCCTCTATCTAGAGGTTTCTCTGGCCTTAGGTGCAATTAATGGTTATGGAAAAACAAAAAGCAGAGCTTTTTCCCACACCAAACTTAAAAGGTTTGCTCGTCTTCAAGCAAAAGAAGAAAGAAAGGAGTAGAAGAAGAAGAAATGAAGGAAATAAAGGGGTGTTGTGAGTTCGGCCAAGGGGGGTTTAAGTGTTTAGGATGTGTGAAATTGAAGGTGGTAATGAGGGGTATTTATAGGGTAGGAGAGAGAGAGGGATTTCGTGTAAGAAGGGGTTGGGTTTAGGAGGGAAATGTTTTGAATTTGAATGGTGAGGTATGTGGGGTTTTATAATGGGTTTTTGGGGAATAGTGGATGGATGTGAGTGGTGAAGAGATTATGGGGAAGAGGGTAGGATTTGATAGGTGAATGGTATTTGGGGTATAGGTATTGATGTGATTGGTCAAGGGTATTTGGGGAAGAGTATTATGGAAAGGTGTGAAGAGGAAAGAGAGTGGGTTGGGGTAGGTGGGGATCCTGTGGGGTCCACAGATCCTGAGGTATCAAGGAATTCTGCTCCCTGCACCTTCCTGACGTTTAAACGGCCTTTGTGTGCCATTTCTGGCATTTAACGCCAGCTCTGATACCTTTCCTGGTGTTAAACCACAGTCTGTTGTCCCTTTCTGGCGTTTAACGCCAGCCAGACACCCTTTTTGGGCGTTAAACGCTAGTCTGTCTGCCAATTCTAGCGTTTAACGCCAGCCAGACACCCTTTTCTGGCGTTAAACATCAGTCTGCCTGCCAATTCTGGCGTTTAACGCCTAGAATGCTGCCAGACTGGGCGTTAAATGCCCATTCTGCTATCCTTACTGGCGTTGAAACGCCAGTAAGCCTGTCCTCTAGGGTGTGCTATTTTTGATGCTGTTTTTGATTCTGCTTTAATTCTGCAGCTGTTTTTATGACTTCACATGATCATCAACCTAAACAAAACATAAAATAACAATGGAAAATGAAATGAAAAAGTAATTAACATAGTTAAATAAGATTGGGTTGCCTCCCAATAAGCGCTTCTTTAATGTCAATAGCTTGACAGTGAGCTCTTAGAGAGCTTCACAGAGACTCAGAGCTTAATGGTGGCCTCCCAACACCAAACATAGAAGTTGAATGTGGGGGCTCTGCTTGACTCTGTATTGGGAGAATTGGATGAAGCTTTTCATGCTTCTTCTCCATGTTTACAGAAGAAGATCATTGAGCCTTAAACACAAGGTAGTCCTCATGCAATTGCAGGACCAACTCTCCTCTATCCACATCAATCATAGCCCTTGCTGTGGGTAGTAAGGGTCTTCCAAGGATGATGGATTCATCCTCATCCTTCCCAGTGTCTAGGATTATGAAGTCAGCAGGGATGTAAAAGCCTTCAACCATCACTAAGACATCCTCGACAAGTCCATAAGCCTGTTTTATTGATTTGTCTGCCATCTCTAACGAGATTCTTGCAGCTTGCACCTCAAAGATCCCTAATTTATCCATTACAGAGAGTGACATGAGGTTTATACCTGACCCCAGGTCACACAGAGCCTTTTCAAAGGTCATGGTGCCTATGGTACAAGGTATTAAGAACCTTCTGGGATCCGGTTTCTTCTGAACCCATAAACCATCAACCCCAAACAATAAACGCTAAATAACTTGGCATTTAGCTTCATGATTGCTCCTAGATACCGAGCAACTTGCTCTTCAACAATATCTTCATCCTCTTCAGAGGAGGAATACTCATCAGAGCTCATGAATGGCAACAGTAAGTTCAGTGGAATCTCTATGGTCTCTGTATAAGCCTCAGATTCCTTTGGTTCCTCAATAGGGAACTCCTTATTGGTCAGTGGACGTCCAGCAAGGTATTTCTCGCTGGAAATCACTGCCATTTTACTCTCTCCAGGTTCGGCCACTTTGGATATAGTTATGGCCTTGCACTCTCTTTATGGATTCTCTTCTGTATTGCTTGGGAGAGTACTAGGAGGGATTTCAGTAACTCTTTTACTCAGCTGACCCACTTGTGCCTCCAAATTTCTGATAGAGGACCTTGTTTCAGTCATGAAACTGAGAGTGGTGTTTGATAGATCAGAGACTATGGTTGCTAAGTCAGAGAGGCTCTGCTTAGAATTCTCTGTCTGTTGCTGAGAAGATGATGGAAAAGACTTGCTATTGCCAAAACTATTTCTGCCACCATTATTATTATTGAAGCCTTATTGAGGCTTCTGTTGATCCTTCCATGAGAAATTTGGATGATTTCTCTATGAAGGATTATAGGTGTTTCTATAGAATTCTCCCATATAATTCACCTCTTCCATTACAGGATTTTCAGGGTTATAAGTTTCTCCTTCAGAGGAGGCTTCTTTAGTACTGCCGGATGCAGCTTGCATTCCAATCAGATTCTGAGAAATCATATTGACTTGCTGAGTCAATATTTTATTCTGAGCTAATATGGCATTCAGAGTATCAATCTCAAGAACTCCTTTCTTCTGAGTCATCTGATTATTCACAGGATTTCTTTCAGAAGTGTACATGAACTAGTTATTTGCAACCATATCAATGAGTTCCTGGGCTTCTGCAGGGGTTTTCTTCAGATGAAGAGATCCACCAGTAGAGTGGTCCAATGACATCTTGGACAATTCAGACAGATCAACATAGAATATACATAAGATGCTCCATTCTGAAAGCATGTCAGAAGGACACCTAAACCCTAAACCCTAACCCTAAAGCATAAACCCTAAACCATAAACCCTCAACCCCAAACTATAAATCCTAAACCCTAAACCCTACACCCTTAATCCTAAACCACAAACCCTAAAGCCTAAACCCTAAACTACAAACACTAAAGCTTAAACCCTAAACTATAAACTCTAAACCCTAAACCATAAACCATCAACCCCAAACAATAAACCCTAAACCCTAAACCACAAACCCTAAAGCCTAACCCCTAAAACATAAACCATACGCCCTAAACCCTAAACCATAAACCATACGCCCTAAACTATAAACCACAAACCCTAAAGCCTAAACCCTAAACTATAAACCCTAAACCCTAAGCCATAAACCCTTAACACCAAACCATAAACCCTAAACCCTAAATCATACACCATAAATCCTAAACCTTAAACCCTAAACATAAATCCTAAAACTTAAACCATAAACCCTAAAGACTAAACCCCAAACCCTAAACCATAAAGCCCAAACCCTAAAGCCTAAAGCATAAACCACGAACGCTAAATCCTCAACCCCAAACCCTAAAGCCTACACCCTAAACCATAAACCACAAACCCTAAAGCCTAAACCCTAAACTATTGACCACAAACCCTAAATCCTAAACCATAAACCCTCAACCCAAAACCATAAACCTTGAACCCTAACCCTACAGCCTAAACCCTAAACTACAAACCCTAAACCCTAAAGCCTAAAGCCTAAACCCTAAATTCCAAATCCTAAAGCCTAAATCCTAAACCCTAAAGCCTAAACCCTAAACCAAAAACACGCCTAAACCCTAAACTATAAACCCTAAACCTTAAACCATAAACCCTTAACCCCAACCTATAAAACATATACCCTAAACCACAAACCCTAAAGCCTAAAGCCTAAACCATAAACCCTAAACCCCAAACCATAAACCCTAAACCCTAAACCCTACACCCTTAACCCTAAACCACAAACCCTAAACCCTAAAGCCTAAACCCTAAATCTTAAACTATAAACACTATACCCTAAGCCATAAACCCTAAAGTCTAAACCCTAAAGCCTAAACACTAAACCCTAAACCCTAAAGCATAAACCAAAAACCCTCAACCCCAAACCATAAACCCTAAACCCTAAACCCTACACCCTAAACCTTAACCCACAAACCCTAATGCCTAAATCCTAAACCATAAACCCTCAACCCCAAACCATAAACCCTATACCCTACACCCAAAACCATAAAACAAAAACCATAATGCCTACACCCTAAACTATAAACCCTAAACCTTAAACCATAAATCGTCAACCCCAAACCATAATCCCAAAACCCTAAACACCACACCCTAAACCCTAAGCCACAAACACAAAAGCCTAAATTCTTAACCATAAACCCTCAACCCTAAATCCTAAACCCTAAACCCTAAAGCCTAAACTCGCAACCATAAACCCTAAGGCCAAAACCCCAAACCCTAAACCCTAAACCATAAATGCTAAACCCTAAACCCCAAACCCTAAACTGTAAACCCAAAAAAATAAACCCCAAAGCCTAAACCCTAAATCACAACCACTATTCCCTCAACCATAAACCCTAAACCGTCAATCCTAAACCATAAACCCTAAACCGTAAACCAAAAACCCTAAACCATAAACCCTAAACCCTAAACCCCAAACCCTAAACCACAGACACTAAAGCCTAAACCCTAAACCCTAAACCATACACCCTAAACCACAAACCACAAACCCTAAAGTCTAAACCCTAAACTATAAACACTAAACCATAAACCATTAACCATCAACCGCAAACCATAAACACTAAACCCTAAACCACAAACCATAAACCATAAACCCTAAACCGTAAAACCTCAACCCCAAACTATAAAACCCTAAACCCTAACCCTAAACCCTAAACCCTAAACCCCAATCCCTAAAGCCTAAACCCTAAAGCCTAAACCATAAACCCTAAACCACAAACACGCCTAAACCCTAAACTATAAATACTAAACCTTAAACCATAAACCTTCAACTCCAAATCTTAAACCCTAAACCCTAAATGACAAACCTTAAAGCCTAATCCCTAAACCATACACCCTCAAATCCAAACCATAAACCCTAAACCATAACGTTACACCCTAAACCATTAACCACAAACACTAAACCATAGGCCCTAAATTATAAACCCTAAAGCCTAAGCCATAAACCCTTAACCCCAAACAATAAATCCTAAACACTAAATCAAACACCAGAAATCCTAAACCACAAACCGTAAACATAAACCCTAAAACTTAAACCATAAATCCTAAACCATAAAGCATAAACCCTAAACCCAAACCATAGACCACAAACACTAAAGCCTAAACCCTAAATACTAAACCATACACCGTAAACCATAAACCACAATCCCTAAAGTCTAAACCCTAAACTATAAAACCTAAACCCTAAACCATTAACCATCAACCCCAAACAATAAACCCTAACCCTAAATCATACACTATAAACCGTAAACCACAAACCCTAAACATAAACCGTAAAACTTAAACCCTAAACCCTAAACCATAAACCATAAACCCTAAACACTAAAAACTAAACCCTAAACGCTAAACCATAAATCCTAAATCCTAAACCCTAAAACATAAAGCCCAAACCCTAAAGCCTAAACCCTAAACCACAAACCCTAAAGCATCAACCCCAAACCATACACCCTAACCCCTAAACCCTACACCCAAAAGTATAAACCACAAACCCTAATGCCAAAATGGTAAACTATATACCCTAAACCCTAAACCATAAACCCTTAACCCCAAACCATAAACCCTAAACCCTAAACCCTCCACCCTAAATTCTAAACAACAAACCCTAAACCATAAAACCTAAACCATAAACCCTCAACCCCAAACCATAAACCTTAAACCCTAAACCCTAAATCCTAAATCGCAATCCCTAAAGCCTAAAGTCTAAACCCTAAACCCTAAACCCTAAACCACAAACACGCCTAAACCCTAAACTATAAACACTAAACCTTAAACCATAAACCTTCAACCCCAAATCATAAACCCTAAACCCTAAACCCTACACCCTAAACACTAAATGACAAACCCTAAAGCCTAATCCCTAAACCATACACCCTCAAATCCAAACCATAAACCCTAAACCATAAACGTTACACCCTAAACCATTAACCACAAACCCTAAACCATAGGCCCTAAACTATAAACCCTAAAGCCTAAGCCATAACCCCTTAACCCCAAACAATAAATCCTAAACACTAAATCATACACCATAAACCCTAAACCACAAACTGTAAACATAAACCCTAAAACTTAAACCATAAACCCTAAACCATAAACCATAAACCCTAAACCCCAAACCATAGACCACAAACACTAAAGCCTAAACCCAAAACCCTAAAACCCTACACCGTAAACCATAAACCATAAACCATAAACTCTAAACCCTAAACTATAAAACCTAAACCCTAAACCATTAACCATCAACCCTAAACCATAAACCATAAACCCTAAACCCTACACCCTAAACCATAAACCATAAACCATAAACCTAAATCCTAAACCCTAAACCCTAAACCCTAAACCAGAAACCCTAAACCCCAAACCATAAACCCTAAACCTAAATCCTAAACCCTAAACCCTAAACCCCAAAACCTAAAGCATATAGCCAAAACCCTAAACCATAAACCCTAAACCACAAACACGCCTAAACCCTAAACTATAAACCCTAAACCTTAAACTATAAACCCTCAACCCCAAACTATAAACCCTAAACCCTATACCCTAAACCCTAAATGACAAACCCTAAAGCCTAATTCCTAAACCATAAACCCTCAAACCCAAACCATAAACCCTAAACCCTAAATGCTACACCCTAAAGCATAAATGACAAACCCTAAACCCTAAGCCCTAAAATGTAAATCCTAAACCCTAAGCCATAAACCCTTAACCCCAGACAATAAACCCTAAATCCCTAAATCATACACTATAAATCGTAAACCACAAACCCTAAACATAAACCGTAAAACTTAAACCCTAAACCCTAAACCATAAACCATAAACCCTAAACAGTAAACACTAAATCCTAAACCCTAAACCATAAATCCTAAACCCTAAACCCTAAAACATAAAGCCCAAACCCTAAAGCCTAAACCCTAAACCACAAATCCTAAAGCATCAACCCCAAACCATAAACCCTAACCCCTAAACCCTACACCCTAAAGTATAAACCACAAACCCTAATGCCAAAATGGTAAACTATAAACCCTAAATCCTAAACCATAAACCCTTAATCCCAAACCATAAACCCTAAACCCTAAACCCTCTACCCTAAATTCTAAACAATAAACCCTAAACCATAAAACCTAAACCATAAACCCTCAACCCCAAACCATAAACCTTAAACCCTAAAGCCTAAACACTAAACCATAAACCCTTAACCGTAAACCATAAACACCAAACCGTCAATCCAAAATCCTAAACCATAAATCCTACATCATAAACAATAAACCCCTAAACCCTAAACCACAAACCCTAAACCCCCCCAAACAATAACCTTAAACCCTAAACCCATAAACCATCAACCCCAAACAATAAACGCTAAATAACTTGGCATTTAGCTTCATGATTGCTCCTAGATATCAAGCAACTTGCTCTTCAACAATATCTTCATCCTCTTCAGAGGAGGAATACTCATCAGAGCTCATGAATGGCAACAGTATGTTCAGTGGAATCTCTATGGTCTCTGTATGAGCCTCAGATTCCTTTGGTTCCTCAATAGGGAACTCCTTATTGGTCAGTGGACGTCCAGCAAGGTCTTCCTCACTGGAAATCAATGCCATTTTACTCTCTCTAGGTTCGGCCACTTTGGATATAGTTATGGCCTTGCACTCTCTTTTTGGATTCTCTTCTGTATTGCTTGGGAGAGTACTATAAGGAATTTCAGTAACTCTTTTACTCAGCTGACCCACTTGTGCCTCCAAATTTCTGATAGAGGACCTTGTTTCAGTCATGAAACTGAGAGTGGTCTTAGATAGATCAGAGACTATGGTTGCTAAGTCAGAGAGGCTCTGCTTAGAATTCTCTGTCTGTTGCTGCGAAGATGATGGAAAAGGCTTGCTATTGCCAAACCTGTTTCTCCCACCATTATTATTATTGAAGCCATGTTGAGGCTTCTGTTGATCTTTCAATGAGAAATTTGGATGATTTCTCTATGAAGGATTATAGGTGTTTCCATAGAATTCTCCCATATAATTCACCTCTTCCATTACAGGATTCTCAGGGTTATAAGTTTCTCCTTCAGAGGAGGCTTCTTTAGTACTGCCGGATACAGCTTGCATTCCAGTCAGATTCTGAGAACTCATATTGACTTGTTGAGTCAATATTTTATTCTGAGCCAATATGGCATTCAGAGTATCAATCTCAAGAACTCCTTTCTTTTGAGTCATCCCATTATTCACAGGATTTCTTCCCATTATTCAACCATATTGGCTCAGTATCAATCCCATTTTTCGTGACCCTTGAGCAAGGAAGGAAGGCACGCAACCAAGCAACATAAGTAGCGTTGGAGAAGTGAACGTACCGTTCACAAAGAAAACGCTATAGGCAAGAAGCAATGCGCACGTGAGGAGCCACAAGAGTGAACGCCAAGTTCACTAAACTCAACGGAGCGCTCCACTGGAGCATGCCTCCAACCCAATTTCAACCAAAGTCATCCGGATCCACTTTTCTTCAAATCCAAAAATCAAAAGGCCCACTCCAAGCTTTAAAGACCAAAATAGAAAGTGTATATATAGGAGTTAATTTGATTTGTAGAGGACCTTTTGCTCATTTTTAGTTTTCACTTTTAATTTTCATTTTGAATTTGGAAATTGGGATCAGATCTAGTTTGCTTTCTATTTTCATTTTCTTTTCTTCTGTAACTTCTACTTTCTGTTTTGGGTTTTTGAATTGAGATTGAAGAATTCCATTGAATTCCTTGATATGAGAATCATCTTTGCTTTTATTTCATATTATTCTGAGAATTGGAGAATTGGATCTAAATCTTCTCTTCTGTTATCATTTTCATTTCTTCTGCAATTTATTTTCTGTTTGGTCAAGAGGACAATTGAGATCTAGATCTGCTTTCTGATCTTGTTGCTCTTTTGAAATTTTTAATTTCTCTTTTAAAGATTTCACAATTGATCTAAGTTTTCTTGCTGTTTGTGTCTTCAACAAATTTTCCATTTCTATTTTGCTACTAAGCTGAATCTCTTCATCTTATAGCTCTCTGATTTACTTAAATTTACATTTTCTAGTTCAATTCTGAATCCCAGTACCCAAATCCCTTTTATTCTTCAAGCAATTTACTTTTTGCCAACAATTTAGATTTAGCAATTTAAGTTTCTTGCACTTTAAGTTTCAGTCATTTACTTTTCTTGCAATTTAAGTTTCAGCTTATTTATTTTCTTTCTCTTTAAGTTTTTGCAATTTACTTCTTCAGCACCTTTAGATTCAGTAAATTTTCATTCTGCACTTTTATTTTCTTGCAATTTAACTTCTGTTAACCAAGTTTCACTCAACTCATCAAATTACTTGATGCGACCTGGTACACTTGTCGGTGAGTTTTGTGTGGAATCGTTTTTCCCTCATCATATTTTTGGCGCCGTTGCCGGGGATTGATTTAGATTGACAATGATTAAGTAGGGTGATAATCTAGATTAAGCATTTTCTTTTTATTTTCTACTTAGCACACTAACTGTTTGAATTTTTGCTTAACCTAACACTAACCTCACTCTAGCAGTAGAGTGCTTTAGTTTGTGGTTTTTGGTTTTGTGTGTATGACAGAAGCAAGGAGAGAGGTCTCCAGCTCTTGTAACCTTAACGAGAGAACTCTGCGAAGACTAAGAAGAGAAGCAAGGGGAAAGGGGATCATTGGTGAAGAGGAATCAGAAGGAGAGGATCAAGTGATGGAGGATAACATCCCAAATTACACTGACGGTGTGGCCAACAACAATGGCCAGCCTCAGAGAAGAGTCTTAGCCTCCTACATACACTATCCCCAACCTAAAGAATTATGGGAGTAGCATCCTAACCCCCAATGTCCATGCCAATAACTTTGGACTCAAGCCTCAATTGATTACCTTGGTTCAAAACAATTGTCAATATGGAGGAAGTGCTGCTGAAGATCCAAACCAACACCTCTCTGTATTTTTGAGAATCTGTGACATTGTCAAAATCAATGGAGTCCACCTTGACATCTACAAGCTTCTTTTATTCCCATTTTCATTGAGAGACAAAGCCACACATTGGTTAGAAACCTTCCCTAAAGAGAGCATTACCAGCTGGGATGATTTGGTTAGCAAATTTCTAGCCAAATTTTATCCACCACAAAGAATTATTAAGCTAAAAATTGATGTGCAAACCTTCAGACAGCAAGAAGGAGAGTCATTATATGAAGCTTAGGAGAGGTATAAAGCTCTAATCAGAAGATGTCCAGAAGGAATGCTCAGTGAATGGGTGGAGTTGCAAAATTTCTATGAAGGCTTGTCTTTACCTTCAAGGAAAGCTTTGGATTACTCATCAGGAAGATCTTTGCAAATGATGAAAAATGCTCAAGACGCACATGATCTCATAGACATGGTGGCTAATAATGAGTATTTCTATTCCTCTAAAAGGCAAGCAGCTCCAAAGAAAGGTGTATTTGAGCTTGAAGGAATTGATACCATACTAGCTCAGAACAAACTCATGCACCAGCAACTTCAACAGCAAATTGAAACAATGTCAAAGAGGATAGATGGATTACAACTCATAGCAATGAGCACAACTAACTAACCACCAGTGGTATGGGGACAACAGGAGGAAAGTTATGAAGAGTAGCAGCAAGAGCAAGTGCAGTACATGCAAAATCAAGGTTCTGGATCAAATGACTTCTATGGAGACACTTACAACTCATCCTGGAGAAACCACCCCAATCTGAAATGGGGAGAGAGTCAAAACCAGCAACCTTGGCAAAGAAACTCAAACCAAAACAACTTTAGGAACACAAACCATCAAAACCATCAAAACACTAACCAAAACCAATACAGAAAACCACAAAACAATCAATCTCAATCCAACTACTACCCACCCAACAACTTATCCAATAACCAAAATAACTATCATTCACCCTCAACATCCCATAATCAACCACAACCACCCCAGAAATCTCAGAGGATTTCTAACTTGGAGATGATGATGGAAAAGATGATCAAGCACCAAGAATTGGCCAACAAAAACCATGAAGCTTCATTGCGGAATCTAGAGAGGCAAATTGGTCAATTATCAAAGCAAACAGTGGCTGAAAGAGCACCCAATGCATTATCAAGTGACACCATCCTCAACCCAAAGGAAGAATGCAAGGCCATTCAACTAAGGAGTGGAAGAACCTTGGTAAACGATAAGAGGCCAATTGAGAATGATAAGGCCAGTAGCAAGGAAGAAGGGATACTTAAAGACAAGCAAGACCAAGAGAAGCTCAAGGAGAAAGAGGAACAACCACAAGCTTCAAAGAAGGGAAGGCAAGCTATTGAAGAACAATCATAAGAATAGAGGAAGGAGGAGAAGCCATACACTCCCTCCATTCCATATCCTCAAAGGTTTAATAGAGAGCTTAAAGATCAACAGTTCCCTAAGTTCCTAGAAGTGTTTAAGAAGCTGAAGATCAATATTCCACTTGCTGAGGCTCTAGAACAAATGCCTCTATATGCAAAATTTCTCAAAGAGCTTATCAATAAGAAGAGGAGCTGGAATGAAAAAGAAACAGTGATCTTGACACAAGAATGCAGTGCAATGATCCAAGAAGGCATCCCACCAAAGCTCAAAGACCATGGGAGCTTTTTCTTACCTTGTATCATTGGTGACTAATAAACCCCAATTTTGTGGTTTATATCGTGTAGAATTTGGGGTGTTTTATCAATATTTCTCACACTTATCCACAAGAAATGCATGGTTTTGTTAATTGTCTTGCAAGTTTGTGAAATATTTTTAACCATCTCAATTGTAAAAGTGCTTTAACATTATCTAAGGTTTGGCTATGCATATATGACTCCTTGAGGATACGAATTAATTTAACTACATGTAAGCTTTATATACAAGTGAATAACAATTAGAATTGTATGATTCATTTAGGTAGTTGCATTTAGAATAGATTGCATTGCATGAGATTCCACCACTTTAACCTTACCTTACTCTTTATCTTGGATTTAGCATGAGGACATGCTATTGTTCAAGTGTGGGGAGGTTGATAAACCCATATTTCATGATATATTTTGTGATCAATTTAAGTGATTTATTCAACCCTTCACCCACTTATTCATGTGAAATTGCATGGTTTTACTTTCCCTTCCTTATTATGTGATATATGTGAAAAACATGTTTCTTATGCTTTAGAAATAATTATTTTAATTACCTTTTATTACCTTTCGATCCCGTGATTTGTGTGTTGAGTATTTTCAGATCTCCTAAGGCAGGAATGATTTAAAGGATGGAAAGGAAACATACAAAAATGGAAGAAAAGCACAAAATGGAGTTTTTGAAGAAACTGACAGCGACGCGAACGCATGGATGACGCAGCCGCGTGCTTAGCGCGAAAAGGCAGTAATGCGAACGCGTGACTAACGCGGACGCGCGCCTTGAGCAGAACGCAGATGATGCGTACGCGTGACCGAAGCGAACGCGTGATAAGGAAAACACCCAGATGATGCGACCGCGTGACTCATGCGGATGCGTGACAGACGCCACGCACCAGAAACTGCAGAAAATGCTCCCAGCGATTTCTGAAACCCTTTTTGGCCAGCGATTTCTGAAACCCTTTTTGGCCCAGATCCAAGTACAGAAAGCACAGAATAGAGGTTATAAAGTGGGGAAATACATCCATTCATAAGAGGCCTTCAATTATTCACTTTTCATGATTTAGATGTAGTTTTTAGAGAGAGGTTCTCTCTCCTCTCTTAGGTTTTAGATTTAGGATTCCTCTTAAAGGAATTAGGATTTTCTTATTATTTCAATTTAGGATTTCAACTCTTTATCAGGTTCAATATTTCTTTTAATTTATATTTCTCTTTTACTTTCAGATACTTTAATGCTCTCATTTAATTACTTATGTTGCCAAATTGGCTTATGAACTCTCTATGTTTAGATTGATTTTCTCTTATTAATGCAATTGAGGTATTTCAGATTTATGATTCTTGTTTAGCTTTTTATATTCTTGGCTTTAATTGATTAACTGGAGGCTCTTGAGTTATCAACTTATTGTGATTGATTGTTATGTCGGCTAATTGACTGGAATTCCACTAACTCTAGTCTTTCCTTAGGAGTTGGCTAGGACTTGGGAATCTAACTAATTAGTTCACTTGACTTTTCCTTGCTTTTGTAAAGGTTAACTAAGTGGGATTAACTTCAATTCTCATAGGAGTAACTAGGATAGGACTTCCGAATTGTCATACCTTGCCAAGAGTTTATTTTACAGTTATTTATTTATTTTATTGTCATTTAAATTACTTGTTCCTTTCTTTCAAAACCCCCAATTTACAAAACTCATAACCAATAATAAGAACACCTCCCTGCAGTTCCTTGAGAAGACGACCCGAGGTTTAAATACTTCCGTTATCAATTTTAAAGGGTTTGTTACTTGTGACAACCAAAACGTTTGTACGAAAGGATTTTCTGTTGGTTTAGAAGCTATACTTACAACGCAATCATATTTTTATATTTCTTTAACGATAGAAAAACCGATCGTCAACCACAAACCCTAAAACATAAACCATCAACCGCAAACCATAAACCCTAAACCGTAAACCATACACCCTAAACCATTAACCACAACCCTAAAGCTAAGCCCTAAACTATAAACCCTAAACCCTAAGCCATAAACCCTTTACACGAAATCATAAACCCTAAACCATAAATCATACACCAAAAACCCTAAACCATAAACCCTAAACATAAATACTAAAACTTAAACCATAAACCCTAAACCCTAAACCAAAACACTAAACCCTAAACACTAAACCATAAACCCTAAACCATAAACCCTAAACCCTAAAACATAAACCATAAAGCCCAAACCCTAAAGCCTAAACCCCAAACCCTAAACCCTACGCCCTAAACCATAAATCAAAAACCTTAAAGCCTAAACCCTAAACAATAAACCACAAATCCTAAATCTTAAACCATAAACACTCAACCCGAAACCAAAAACCCTAAACCCTGAACCCTACACCCTAAACTGTAAACCACAAACCCTAATGCCTAAACCTTAAACCATAAACCCTAAACCCCAAATCCTAAACCATAAACTCCAAACCCTCAATCCTAAACCCTAAACCATAAATCCTACACCATAAACACTAAACCACTAAACCCTAAACCACAAACTGTAAACCTAAACCATAAACCCCAACCCTTAAACCTTAAACCCTAAACCACTGAACAATAAAGCTTAAACCCTAAACTATAAACCCTAAATCCTCAAAATCAAACCCTAAACCGTACACCCTAAACCATAAAACACAAACCCTAAACCCTAATCCGTAAACTATAAACAACAAACCCTAAATCTTATACCATAAACACTCAACCTGAAACCATAAACACTAAACCCTGAACACTACACCCAAAACCGTAAACCACAAACTCTAAAGCCTAAACCTTAAACCATAAACCCTCAACCCCAAATCCTAAACCATAAACTCCAAACCCTCAATCCTAAACCCTAAACCATAAATCCAACATCATAAACCTTAAACCCATAAACCCTAACCCACAAACCATAAACCCTAAACCCTAAACCCCAAACCCTAAACCTTAAACCCTAAACTACTGAACCCTAAAGCCTAAACCCTGAACTATAAACCCTAAATTCTAAACCCTAAACCACAAATCCTAAAGCCTAAACCCTAAACTATAAACCCTAGACCCTAAACACTAAACCACAAACCCTAAAGCCTAAACCCTAAACAATAAACCCTTAACCCCAACCCATAAATCCTAAACCCTAAACACTACACCCTAAATAATAAACCACAAACCCTAAAGCCTAAACCCTAAACCACAAACACTAAAGCCTAAACCCTAAATTATAAACCCTAAACCCTAAGCCATATACCTTCAACCACAAAAAATAAACCCTAAACCCTAAACCTTAAACCCTAAACCATAAAACCTAACCCTAAAACCTAAACCATAAACCATAAACCCCAAACTATAAACCCTAAACCAAAAACCATACACCCTAAATTATAAACCACAAACCCTAAAGCCTAAGCCCTAAACTTTAAACCCTAAACCATAAGACATAAACTATTAACCCGAAACCATAAACCCTAAGCCCTAAATCATACACCATAAACCTTAAACCACAAACCCTAAATCCAAAACACTAAACCCAAAACCCTAAACCATAAACCCTAAATCCTAAACCGTAAACCATAAACCCTAAACACTAAACCCTAAATACTAAAGCATAAACCCTAAAGCATAAACCCTAAACCCTAAACCATAAACCCTAAACACTAAACCATAAACCATAAACCCTAAACCCTTACTAAACCATAAACCCTAAATCATAAACCCTAAACCCTAAACCCTAAACACTAAACCATAAAGCCCAAACCCTAAAGCCTAAACCCTTAGCCACACAGACTAAATCCTCAACCCCAAACCCTAAACCCTACACTCTAAACCATAAACCACAGATGCAAAATCCTAAACCCTAAACTATAAACCATAAACCCTAAATCTTAAACTATAAACCCTCAATCCGAATCCATAAACCCTAAACCCTGAACCCTACACACTAAACCGTAAACCACAAACCTTAAAGCCTAAACCTTAAACCATAAAACCTAAACCCTAAATCCTAAACCATAAACTCCAAACCCTCAATCCTAAACCCTAAACCATAAATCCTACACCATAAAACCTAAACCCGTAAACCCTAAACCACAAACCATAAACCCTAAACCGTAAACCCCAAACCTTAAACCTTAAACCCTAACCAACTGAACCATAAACTATAAACCCTAAACCCAAAACCCTAAACCACAAACCCTAAATCCTAAACCCTAAAGCATAAACCCTCAACCCCAAACCATAAATTATATACCCTAAACACTACACCCTAAATCATAAACCATAAACCCTAAAGCCTTAACCCATAACTATAAACCACAAACCGTAAACCCTAACACCTAAACCCTAAACCCTAAACCATAAACCATAAACCCTTAACCCCAAACCATAAACCCTAAACTCTAAAGCCTCCACCCTAAATTCTAAACCATAAACCCTAAACCATAAACCCTCAATCCCAAACCATAAACCTTAAACCCTACAGCATAAATACCAAACTATAAACCCTAAGGCCGACATCTTAAACCCTAAACCCAAAATCATAAACCATAAACACCAAACCCTAAATCCTAAATCCTAAACCATAAATCCTACACAATAAACCCTAAACCCCTAAACCTTAAACCACAAACCATAAACCCCAAATCCAAAACAATAAACCTTAAAATACAAACACTAAAACCTAAACCCTAAACTATAAACCCTAAACCCTAAACCGTAAACCATCAACCCCAAACAATAAACCATAAACCCTAAACACTAAATGCTAAACCATAAAACCTAAAGCCTAAACCCTAAACCATAAACCTTCAACACTAAACCCTAAACCATAAACTCTAAACCCTAAACCATAAACCCTAAACCCTAAACCTTAAACCATAAACCATAAATTACAAACCCTAAAGCCCAAACCCTAAACAACAAACCCTAAAGCCTAAACCCTAAACTATAAACCCTAAACCCTAAACCATAAACCATCAACCCCAAACAATAACCCTAAATCCTAAAGCCTAAACCACAAACCCTAAAGCCTAAACCCTAAAACATAAACCATCAACCAAAAACCATAAACCATAAACCATACGCGCAAAACCATAAACCACAAACCCTAAAGCCTAAGCCCTAAACTATAAACCCTAAACCCTAAGCCATAAACCCTTTACACGAAACCATAAATCCTAAACCATAAATCATAAACCATAAACCCTAAACATAAATACTAAAACTTAAACCATAAACCCTAAACCCTAAACCAAAATACTAAACCCTAAACACTAAACCATAAACCTTAAACCATAAACCCTAAACCTTAAACCATAAACCATAAAGTCGAAACCCTAAAGCCTAAACCCCAAACCCTAAACCATACACTATAAAAAATAAATCACAAACCCTAAATCCTAAACCCTAAACTATAAACCACGAACCCTAAATCTTACACCATAAACACTCAACCCGAAACCATAAACCCTAAACCCTGAACCCTACACCCTAAACCGTAAACCACAAACCCTAAAGCCTAAACCTTAAACCATAAACCCTAAACCCCAATTCCTAAACCATAAACTCCAAACCCTCAATCCTAAACCCTAAACCATAAATCATACACCATAAACACTAAACCCCTAAATCCTAAACCACAAACCGTAAACCTTAAACCCTAAACCCTAAACCCAAACAATAAACCATAAACCCTAAACACTAAATGCTAAACCATAAACCCTAAAGCCTAAACCCTAAACCATAAACCATCAACCCTAAACCCTAAACCATAAACCCTAAACCCTAAACCATAAACCATAAACCCTAAATCCTAAACCATAAACCTTAAACCTTAAACCATAAACCACAAACCTTAAATCCCAAACCCTAAACCACAAACACTAAAGCCTAAACCCTAAACTATAAACCCTAAACCCTAAACCATAAACCATCAACCAAAAACAATAAACCCTAAACTCTAAAGCCTAAACCACAAACCCTAAAGCCTAAACCCTAAAACATAAACCATCAACCGCAAACCATAAACCATAAACCATAAACCATAAACCATACACGCTAAACCATAAACCACAAACCCTAAAGCCTAAGCCCTAAACTATAAACCCTAAACCCTAAGCCATAAACCCTTTACACGAAACCATAAATCATAAACCATAAATCATACACCATAAACCCTAAACCATAAACCCTAAACATAAATACTAAAACTTAAACCATAAACCCTAAACCCTAAACCAAAACACTAAACCCTAAACACTAAACCATAAACACTAAACCCTAAACCCTAAACCCTAACCCATAAACCATAAAGCCAAAACCCTAAAGCCAAAACCCCAAACCCTAAACCCTACACCCTAAACCATAAATCACAAACCCTAAAGCCTAAACCCTAAACTATAAACCAAAAACCCTAAATCGTAAACCATAAACACTCAACCCGAAACCATAAACCCTAAACCCTGAACCCTACACCCTAAACTGTAAACCACAAACCCTAAAGCCTAAACCTTAAACCATAAACCCTAAACCCCAATTCCTAAACCATAAACTCCAAACCCTCAATCCTAAACCCTAAACCATAAATCCTACACCATAAACACTAAATCCTTAAACCCTAAACCACAAACCTTAAACCCTAAATCCTAAACACCAACCCTTAAACCATAAACCCTAAACCACTGAACCATAATGCTTAAACCATAAATCCTCAACACCAAACCCTAAACCCTATACCCTAAACCATAAAACACAAACCCTAAACCCTAAACCGTAAACTATAAACAACAAACCCTAAATCTTATACCATAAACCCTCAACCTCAAACCATAAACACTAAACCCTGAACACTACACCCAAAACTGTAAACCACAAACTCTAAAGCCTAAATCGTAAACCATAAACCCTCAACCCCAAATCCTAAACCATAAACTCCAAACCCTAAATGCTAAACCATAAACCCTAAAGCCTAATCCTTAAACGATAAACCCTCAACCCCAAACCATAAACCCTAAACCCTACACCCAAAACCATAAACCACAAACCCTAAAGCCTAAACCCTAAACCACAAACAGTAAAGCATAAACCCTAAACTATAAACCCTAAACCCTAAACATAAACCATCAACCCCAAACCATAAACCCTAAACCATAAACCATATGCCCTAAACCGTAAACCACAAACCCTAAAGCCTAAGCCCTAAACTATAAACCCTAAACCCTAAGCCATAAATCGTTAACACCAAACCATAAACCCTAAACACTATATCATACACCATAAACCCTAAACCATAAACCATAAACATAAATCCTAAAACTTAAACCATAAACCCAAAACCCTAAACCATAAACACTAAACCCTAAACACGAAACCATAAACGCTTAACCATAAACCCTAAACGCTAAACCCTAAACCATAAACCCAAACCCTAAAGCCTAAACCCTAAACCACAAACCCTAAATCCTCAACACCAAACCCAAAAACTTACACCCTAAACCATAAACCACAAACCCTAAAGCCTAAACCATAAACTATAAACCACAAACCCTAAATCTTAAACCATAAACACTCAACTCGAAACCATAAACCCTAAACCCTGAACCCTATACCCTAAACCATAAACCACAAACCCTAAAGCCTAAACCTTAAACCATAAACCCTCGATCCCAAATCCTAAACCATAAACTCCAAACCCACAACCCTAAACCCTAAACCATAAATCCTACACCATAAACACTAAACCCCTAAACCCTAAACCACAAACCGTAAACCGTAAACCCTAAACACCAACCCTTAAACCTTAAACCCTAAACCACTGAATCATAAAGCTTAAACCCTAAACTATAAACCCTAAATCATACACCATAAACCTTAAACCACAAAACCTAAACCCTAAACACTAAACCATAAACCCTAAACCCTAAACCCTAAACGCTAAACGCTAAACCCTAAACTGTAATCCCTAAACACTAAACACTAAACCCTAAACCATAAATCCTAAAGCATACACCCTAAACCCTAAACCCTAAACACTAAATCATAAAGCCCAAACCCTAAAGCCTAAAGCCTAAACCACAAACACTAAAGCCTCAACCCCAAACCATAAGCCCTAAACCCTAAATGCTACACCCTAAAGCCTAATCCTTAAACCACAAACCCTCAAACGCAAACCATAAACCCTAAACCCTAAACTATAAACCACAAACCCTAAACCCTTAGCCCCGAACTATAAACCCTAAACCCTAAGCCATAAACCCTTAACCCCGAACAATAAACCCTAAAACCTAAATCATACACCATAAACCCTAAACCACAAACCCTAATCATAAACCCTAAAACATAAACCCTAAACCCTAAACCCTAAACCATAAACACTAAACACTAAACCACAAACCATAAATTATAAACCATAATCCCTAAACCCTAAATCCTAAAGCCCAAACCCTAAACAACAAACACTAAAGCATCAACCCCAAACCATAAACCCTAACCCATAAACCCTACACCCTAAACCATAAACAACAAAGCCTAATGCCAAAATACTAAACTATAAACACTAAATCCTAAACCACAAATCCTAAACCATAAACCCTCAACCCCAATCATAAACCTTAAATCCTAAAGCCTAAACACCAAACCATAAACCCTAAAGCCTAAATACCAAACCATAAACCCTAAGGCTGAAATCCTAAACCCTAAACCCTAAACCTTAAACCATAAATAGCAAACCCTCGATCCTAAACCCTAAACCATAAATCCTACACCATAAACCCTAAACCCCTAAACATTAAACCACAAACCCTAAACCATAAACCATAAACCCCAATCCCTAAACCATAAACCCTAAACACAAACACTAAAACCTAAACCCAAAACTATAAACCCCAAACCCTAGACCATAAACCATCAACCCCAAAGAATAAACCATAAACCCTAAAGCCTAATCCCTAAACCATAAACCCTCAACCCCAAACCCTAAACCCAAAACCCTAAACCCTACACCCTAAACCATAAACCACAAACCCTAAAGCCTAAACCCTAAACCACAAATAGTAAAGCATAAACCCTAAATTATAAACCCTAAACCCTAAACATAAACCATAAACACCAAACCATAAACCCTAAACCCTAAACCCTACACCCTAAACCATAAACCACAAACCCTAAAGCCTAAACCCTAAGCCACAAATAGTAAAGCATAAACACTAAATTATAAACCATAAACCCTAAACATAAACCATAAACACCAAACCATAAACACTAAACCATAAACCATACACCATAAACCATAAACCACAAACCCTAAAGCCTAAGCCCTAAACTATAAACCCTAAACCCTAAGCCATAAACCATTAACACCAAACCATAAACCCTAAACCCTAAATCATACACCATAAACCCTAAAACATAAATCAGAAAACATAAATCCTAAAACTTAAACCCTAAACCCTAAACCCTAAACCATAAACACTAAACCCTAAACACTAAACCGTAAACGCTTAACCAAAAACCCTAAACCCTAAATCCTAAACCATAAAGCCCAAACCCAAAAGCATAAACTATAAACCACAAACCCTAAATCCTCAACACCAAACCCTAAACCCTACAGCCTAAACCATAAACCACAAACCCTAAAGCCTAAATCCTAAACTATAAACCACAAATCCTAAATCTTAAACCATAAACCCTCAACCCAAAACCATAAACACTAAACCATGAACCCTACACCCTAAACCGTAAACCACAAACGCTGAAGCCTAAACCTTAAACTATAAACCCTCAACCCCAAATCCCAAACCATAAACTCCAAACCCTCAATCCTAAACCCTAAACCATAAATCCTACACCATAAACCTTAAACCACTAGACCCTAACCCAAAAACTGTAAACCCTAAACCTTAAACAACAAACCCTAAACCTTAAACCCTAAACCACTTAACCTTAAACCCTAAACCCTAAACAGCAAACACTAAACCCTAAACCCTAAACCCTAAACCATAAATCCTACACCATAAACCTTAAACCCCTAAATCATAAACCACAAACTGTAAACCCTAAACCCCAAACCCTAAGCCTTAAACCCTAAAGCATAAACCCTAAACTATAAACCCTAGACCCTAAACCACAAACACTAAAGCCTAAACCTTAAACCATAAACCCTCAACCCCAAACCGTAAATCCTAAACCCTAAACACTACACCAAAAATCATAAATCACAAACCCTAAAGCCTAAACCCTAAACCACAAACACTAAAGTCTATACCCTAAACCAAAAACACTAAAGCCTAAAGCATAAAACCTAAAGCCTAAATCCTAAACTATAAACCCTAAACCCTAAACCATATACCCTCAAACACAAATAATAAACCCAAAATCCTAAACCCTAAATCCTAAACCCTAAACCACAAACCATAAACCCTAAAACCTAAACCGTAAACTATCAATACCAAACCATAAACCCTAAACCACTTAACCTTAAATCCTAAACCCTAAACCCTATACCCTAAACTCTAAACCACAAATTGTAAATCCTAAACCCTAAACCCAAAACCCTAAACCATAAACCCTAAAGCATAAACCCTAAACTATAAACCCTAGACCCTAAACCCTAAACCACAAACACTAAAGCCTAAACCTTAAACCCTAAACCCTAAACCATAAACCCTAAACCCTAAACCCCAAACCCTAAACATTAAACCCTAAACTACTGAACCCTAAAGCCTAAACCCTAAACTATAAACCCTAAATTATAAACCCTAAACCACAAACCCTAAAGCCTAAACCCTAAACTATAAACCCTAGACCCTAAACACTAAACCACAAACCCTAAAGCCTAAAGCCTAAACCAAAAACCCATAACCCCAAACCATAAATACTAAACCCTAAACACTACACCCTAAATAATAAACCACAAACCCTAAAGCCTAAACCCTAAACCACAAACACTAAAGCCTAAATCCTAAATTATAAACACTAAATCCTAAGCCATATACCATCAACCACAAACAAATAAACCCTAAACACTAAACCCTAAACCCTAAACCATAAACCCTAAACCCTAAAACCTAAACCATAAACCATAAACCCCAAACTATAAACCCTAAACCAAAAACCTACACCCTAAATTATAAACCACAAACCCTAAAGCCTAAGCCCTAAACTATAAACCCTAAACCATAAGACATAAACTATTAACCCGAAACCATAAACCCTAAACCCTAAATCATACACCATAAACCTTAAACCCAAAACACTAAACCCTAAACCCTAAACCATAAACCCTAAACCTTAAACCGTAAACCATAAACCCTAAACACTAAACACTAAACCCTAAATACTAAACTATAAACCCTAAAGCATAAACCCTAAACCCTAAACCATAAACCCTAAACACTAAACCATAAACCATAAACCCTAAATCCTAAATACTAAACCATAAACCCTAAATCATAAACCCTAAACCCTAAACTCTAAACACTAAACCATAAAGCCCAAACCCTAAAGCCTAAACCCTAAACCACACAGACTAAATCCTCAACCCCAAACCCTAAACCCTACACCCTAAACCATAAACCACAGATGCAAAAGCCTAAACCCTAAACTATAAACCATAAACCCTAAATCTTAAACTATAAACCCTCAACCCGAATCCATAAACCCTAAACCCTGAACCCTACACACTAAACTGTAAACCACAAACCCTAAAGCCTAAACCTTTAACCATAAACCCTAAACCCTAAATCCTAAACCATAAACTCCAAACCCTCAATCCTAAACCCTAAATCATAAATCCTACACCATAAACCCTAAACCCCTAAACCCTACCCCACAAACCATAAACCCTAAACCGTAAACCCCAAACCTTAAACCTTAAACCCTAACCAACTGAACCCTAAACTATAAACCCTAAACCCAAAACCCTAAACTACAAACCCTAAATCCTAAACCCTAAACCATAAACCCTCAACACCAAACCATAAATTCTATACCCTAAACACTACACCCTAAATCATAAACCACAAACCCTAAAGCCTTAACCCTTAACTATAAACCACAAACCGTAAACCCTAAACACCTAAACCCTAAACCCCTAAACCCTAAACCATATACCCTTAACCCCAAACCATAAACCCTAAATTCTAAAGCCTCCACCCTAAATTATAAACCATAAACCCTAAACCATAAACCCTCAATACCAAACTATAAACCTTAAACCCTACAGCCTAAACACCAAACTATAAACCCTAAGGCCGACATCTTAAACCCTAAACCCAAAATCATAAATCATAAACACCAAACCCTCAATCCTAAATCCTAAACCATAAATCCTACACAATAAATCCTAAACCCCTAAACCCTAAACCACAAACCTTAAACCCCAAATCCAAAATAATAAACCTTAAAACACACACACTAAAACCTAAACCCTAAACTATAAACCCTAAACCCTAAACCGTAAACCATTAACCCCAAACAATAAACCATAAACCCTAAACACTAAATGCTAAACCATAAAGCCTAAAGCCTGAACCCTAAACCATAAACCATCAACCCTAAACCATAAACCATAAACCATAAACCCTAAACCCTAAACCATAAACCAAAAACCCTAAACCCTAAACCTTAAACCCTAAACCATAAACCACAAACCCTAAAGCCCAAACCCTAAACCACAAACGCTAAAGCCTAAAGCCTAAACTATAAACCATAAACCCTAAACCATAAACCATCAACCACAAACAATAAACCCTAAACCCTAAAGCCTAAACCACAAACCCTAAAGCCTAAACCCTAAAACATAAACCATCAACCGCAAACCATAAACCATAAACCATAAACCATACGCGCTAAACCATAAACCACAAACCCTAAAGCCTAAGCCCTAAACTATAAACACTAAACCCTAAGCCATAAACCCTTTACACGAAACCATAAATCCTAAACCATAAATCATACACCATAAACCCTAAACCATAAACCCTAAACATAAATACTAAAACTTAAACCATAAACCATAAACCATAAACTCTAAACCCTAAACCAAAACACTAAACCCTAAACACTAAACCATAAACCCTAAACCATAAACCATAAACTATAAACCCTAAACCATAAAGCCGAAACCCTAAATCCTAAACCCCAAACCCTAAACCCTACACTCTAAACCATAAATCACAAATCCTAAAGCCTAAACCCTAAACTATAAACAACAAACCCTAAATCTTAAACAATAAACACTCAACCCGAAACCATAAACCCTAAACCCTGAACCCTACACCCTAAACCGTAAACCACAAACCCTAAAGCCTAAACCTTAAACCATAAACCCTAAACTCTAATTCCTAAACCATAAACGCCAAACCCTCAATCCTAAACCATAAACCATAAATCCTACACCATAAACACTAAACCCCTAAACCCTAAACCACAAACCGTAAACCCTAAACCCTAATCCCTAAACCCAAACAATAAACCATAAACCCTAAACACTAAATGATAAACCATAAAGCCTAAAGCCTAAACCCTAAACCCTAAACCCTAAACTTTAAACCCTAAACTATAAACCATAAACCATAAACCCTAAACCCTAAACCCTAAACCCTAAACCTTAAACCCTAAACAATAAACCACAAACCCTAAAACCAAAACCCTAAACCACAAACACTAAAGCCTAAACCCTAAACTATAAACCCTAAACCCTAAATCATAAACCATCAACCCCAAACAAAAAACCCTAAACCATAAAGCCTAAACCACAAACCCTAAAGCCTAAACCCTAAAACATAAACCATCAACCGCAAACCATAAACCATAAACCATAAACCATACGCGCTAAACCAAAAACCACAAACCCTAAAGCCTAAGCCCTAAACTATAAACCCTAAACCCTAAGCCATAAACCATTTACACGAAACCATAAATCCTAAACAATAAATCATACACCATAAACCCTAAACCATAAACCCTAAACATAAATACTAAAACTTAAACCATAAACCCTAAACCCTAAACCAAAACACTATACCCTAAACACTAAACCATAAACCCTAAACTATAAACCCTAAACCCTAAACCATAAACCATAAAGCCGAAACCCTAAAGCCTAAACCCCAAACCCTAAACCCTACACCCTAAACCATAAATCACAAACCCTAAAGCCTAAACCCTAAACTATAAACCACAAACACTAAATCTTAAACCATAAACACTCAACCCGAAACCATAAACCCTAAACCCTGAACCCTACACCCTAAACCGTAAACCACAAACCCTAAAGCCTAAACCTTAAACTATAAACCCTAAACCCCAATTCCTAAACCATAAACTCCAAACCCTCAATCCTAAACCCTAAACCATAAATCCTACACCATAAACACTAAACCACTAAACCCTAAACCACAAACCGTAAACCGTAAATCGTAAACCCTAACCCTTAAACCTTAAACCCTAAACCATTGAACCATAATGCTTAAACCCTAAACTATAAACCCTAAATCCTCAACACTAAACCCTAAACCCTACACCCTAAACCATAAAACAACAAACCCTAAATCTTAAACCATAAACCCTAAACCTGAAACCATAAACACTAAACCCTGAACACTACACCCAAAACCGTAAACCACAAACCCTAAAGCCTAAACCTTAAACCATAAACCCTCAACCCTAAATCATAAACCATAAACTCCAAACCCTAAATGCTAAACCATAACCCTAAAGCCTAATCCTTAAACCATCAACCCTCAACCCCAAACCATAAACCCTAAACCCTAAACCCTACACCATAAACCATAAACCACAAACCCTAAAGCCTAAACCCTAAACCACAAATAGTAAAGCATAAACCCTAAACTATAAACGCTAAACCCTAAACATAAACCATCAACCCCAAACCATAAACCCTAAACCATAAAATATACGCCCTAAACCGTAAACCACAAACCCTAAAGCCTAAGCCCTAAACTATAAACCCTAAACCCTAAGCCATAAATCATTAACACCAAACCATAAACCCTAAACACTAAATCATACACCATAAACCCTAAACCATAAACCATAAATATAAATCCTAAAACTTAAACCATAAACCCTAAACCCTAAACCATAAACACTAAACCCTAAACACTAAACCATAAACGCTTAACTATAAACCCTAAACCCTAAACCATAAACCCAAAGCCTAAAGCCTAAACCCTAAAGCACAAACCCTAAATCCTCAATACCAAACCCTAAACCTTACACCCTAAACCATAAACCACAAATCCTAAAGCCTAAACCCTAAACTATAAACCACAAACCCTAAATCTTAAACCATAAACACTCAACCCGAAACCATAAACCCTAAACCCTGAACCCTATACCCTAAACCGTAAACCACAAACCCTAAAGCCTAAACCTTAAACCATAAACCCTCAAACCCAAATCCTAAACCATAAACTCAAAACCTACAATCCTAAACCCTAAACCATATATCCTACACCATAAACACTAAACCCCTAAACTATAAACCACAAACCATAAACCCTAAACCCTAAACACCAACCCTTAAACCTTAAACCCTAAACCACTGAACCATAAAGCTTAAACCCTAAACTATAAACCCTAAATCATACACCATAAACCTTAAACCATAAAACCTAAACCCTAAACACTAAACCATAAACCCTAAACCCTAAACCATATACCCTCAAACACAAATAATAAACCCAAAATCCTAAACCCTAAATCCTAAACCCTAAACCACAAACCATAAACCCTAAAACCTAAACCGTAAACTATCAATACCAAACCATAAACCCTAAACCACTTAACCTTAAATCCTAAACCCTAAACCCTATACCCTAAACCCTAAACCACAAATTGTAAATCCTAAACCCTAAACCCGAAACCTTAAACCATAAACCCTAAAGCATAAACCCTAAACTATAAACCCTAGACCCTAAACCCTAAACCACAAACACTAAAGCCTAAACCTTAAACCCTAAACCCTAAACCCTAAACCCTAAACCATAAACCCCAAACCCTAAACATTAAACCCTAAACTACTGAACCCTAAAGCATAAACCCTAAACTATAAACCCTAAATTATAAACCCTAAACCACAAACCCTAAAGCCTAAACCCTAAACTATAAACCCTAGACCCTAAACACTAAACCACAAACCCTAAAGCCTAAAGCCTAAACAAAAAACCCATAACCCCAAACCATAAATACTAAACCCTAAACACTACACCCTAAATAATAAACCACAAACCCTAAAGCCTAAACCCTAAACCACAAACACTAAAGCCTAAATCCTAAATTATAAACACTAAATCCTAAGCCATATACCATTAACCACAAACAAATAAACCCTAAACACTAAACCCTAAACCCTAAACCATAAACCCTAAACCCTAAAACCTAAACCATAAACCATAAACCCCAAACTATAAACCCTAAACCAAAAACCTACACCCTAAATTATAAACCACAAACCCTAAAGCCTAAGCCCTAAACTATAAACCCTAAACCATAAGACATAAACTATTAACCCGAAACCATAAACCCTAAACCCTAAATCATACACCATAAACCTTAAACCACAAACCTTAAACCCAAAACACTAAACCCTAAACCTTAAACCGTAAACCATAAACCCTAAACACTAAACACTAAACCCTAAATACTAAACTATAAATCCTAAAGCATAAACCCTAAACCCTAAACCATAAACCCTAAACACTAAACCATAAACCATAAACCCTAAATCCTAAATACTAAACCATAAACCCTAAATCATAAACCCTAAACCCTAAACTCTAAACACTAAACCATAAAGCCCAAACCCTAAAGCCTAAACCCTAAACCACACAGACTAAATCCTCAACCCCAAACCCTAAACCCTACACCCTAAACCATAAACCACAGATGCAAAAGCCTAAACCCTAAACTATAAACCATAAACCCTAAATCTTAAACTATAAACCCTCAACCCGAATCCATAAACCCTAAACCCTGAACCCTACACACTAAACTGTAAACCACAAACCCTAAAGCCTAAACCTTTAACCATAAACCCTAAACCCTAAATCCTAAACCATAAACTCCAAACCCTCAATCCTAAACCCTAAATCATAAATCCTACACCATAAACCCTAAACCCCTAAACCCTACCCCACAAACCATAAACCCTAAACCGTAAACCCCAAACCTTAAACCTTAAACCCTAACCAACTGAACCCTAAACTATAAACCCTAAACCCAAAACCCTAAACTACAAACCCTAAATCCTAAACCCTAAACCATAAACCCTCAACACCAAACCATAAATTCTATACCCTAAACACTACACCCTAAATCATAAACCACAAACCCTAAAGCCTTAACCCTTAACTATAAACCACAAACCGTAAACCCTAAACACCTAAACCCTAAACCCCTAAACCCTAAACCATATACCCTTAACCTCAAACCATAAACCTTAAATTCTAAAGCCTCCACCCTAAATTATAAACCATAAACCCTAAACCATAAACCCTCAATCCCAAACTATAAACCTTAAACCCTACAGCCTAAACACCAAACTATAAACCCTAAGGCCGACATCTTAAACCCTAAACCCAAAATCATAAATCATAAACACCAAACCCTCAATCCTAAATCCTAAACCATAAATCCTACACAATAAATCCTAAACCCCTAAACCCTAAACCACAAACCTTAAACCCCAAATCCAAAATAATAAACCTTAAAACACACACACTAAAACCTAAACCCTAAACTATAAACCCTAAACCCTAAACCGTAAACCATTAACCCCAAACAATAAACCATAAACCCTAAACACTAAATGCTAAACCATAAAGCCTAAAGCCTGAACCCTAAACCATAAACCATCAACCCTAAACCATAAACCATAAACCATAAACCCTAAACCCTAAACCATAAACCCTAAACCCTAAACCCTAAACCTTAAACCCTAAACCATAAACCACAAACCCTAAAGCCCAAACCCTAAACCACAAACGCTAAAGCCTAAAGCCTAAACTATAAACCATAAACCCTAAACCATAAACCATCAACCACAAACAATAAACCCTAAACCCTAAAGCCTAAACCACAAACCCTAAAGCCTAAACCCTAAAACATAAACCATCAACCGCAAACCATAAACCATAAACCATAAACCATACGCGCTAAACCATAAACCACAAACCCTAAAGCCTAAGCCCTAAACTATAAACACTAAACCCTAAGCCATAAACCCTTTACACGAAACCATAAATCCTAAACCATAAATCATACACCATAAACCCTAAACCATAAACCCTAAACATAAATACTAAAACTTAAACCATAAACCATAAACCATAAACCCTAAACCCTAAACCAAAACACTAAACCCTAAACACTAAACCATAAACCCTAAACCATAAACCATAAACCATAAACCCTAAACCATAAAGCCGAAACCCTAAATCCTAAACCCCAAACCCTAAACCCTACACTCTAAACCATAAATCACAAATCCTAAAGCCTAAACCCTAAACTATAAACAACAAACCCTAAATCTTAAACCATAAACACTCAACCCGAAACCATAAACCCTAAACCCTGAACCCTACACCCTAAACCGTAAACCACAAACCCTAAAGCCTAAACCTTAAACCATAAACCCTAAACTCTAATTCCTAAACCATAAACGCCAAACCCTCAATCCTAAACCATAAACCATAAATCCTACACCATAAACACTAAACCCCTAAACCCTAAACCACAAACCGTAAACCCTAAACCCTAATCCCTAAACCCAAACAATAAACCATAAACCCTAAACACTAAATGCTAAACCATAAAGCCTAAAGCCTAAACCCTAAACCCTAAACCCTAAACTTTAAACCCTAAACTATAAACCATAAACCATAAACCATAAACCCTAAACCCTAAACCCTAAACCTTAAACCCTAAACAATAAACCACAAACCCTAAAACCAAAACCCTAAACCACAAACACTAAAGCCTAAACCCTAAACTATAAACCCTAAACCCTAAATCATAAACCATCAACCCCAAACAAAAAACCCTAAACCATAAAGCCTAAACCACAAACCCTAAAGCCTAAACCCTAAAACATAAACCATCAACCGCAAACCATAAACCATAAACCATAAACCATACGCGCTAAACCAAAAACCACAAACCCTAAAGCCTAAGCCCTAAACTATAAACCCTAAACCCTAAGCCATAAACCATTTACACGAAACCATAAATCCTAAACAATAAATCATACACCATAAACCCTAAACCATAAACCCTAAACATAAATACTAAAACTTAAACCATAAACCCTAAACCCTAAACCAAAACACTATACCCTAAACACTAAACCATAAACCCTAAACTATAAACCCTAAACCCTAAACCATAAACCATAAAGCCGAAACCCTAAAGCCTAAACCCCAAACCCTAAACCCTACACCCTAAACCATAAATCACAAACCCTAAAGCCTAAACCCTAAACTATAAACCACAAACACTAAATCTTAAACCATAAACACTCAACCCGAAACCATAAACCCTAAACCCTGAACCCTACACCCTAAACCGTAAACCACAAACCCTAAAGCCTAAACCTTAAACTATAAACCCTAAACCCCAATTCCTAAACCATAAACTCTAAACCCTCAATCCTAAACCCTAAACCATAAATCCTACACCATAAACACTAAACCCCTAAACCCTAAACCACAAACCGTAAACCGTAAATCGTAAACCCTAACCCTTAAACCTTAAACCCTAAACCATTGAACCATAATGCTTAAACCCTAAACTATAAACCCTAAATCCTCAACACTAAACCCTAAACCCTACACCCTAAACCATAAAACAACAAACCCTAAATCTTAAACCATAAACCCTCAACCTGAAACCATAAACACTAAACCCTGAACACTACACCCAAAACCGTAAACCACAAACCCTAAAGCCTAAACCTTAAACCATAAACCCTCAACCCTAAATCATAAACCATAAACTCCAAACCCTAAATGCTAAACCATAACCCTAAAGCCTAATCCTTAAACCATCAACCCTCAACCCCAAACCATAAACCCTAAACCCTACACCATAAACCATAAACCACAAACCCTAAAGCCTAAACCCTAAACCACAAATAGTAAAGCATAAACCCTAAACTATAAACGCTAAACCCTAAACATAAACCATCAACCCCAAACCATAAACCCTAAACCATAAAATATACGCCCTAAACCGTAAACCACAAACCCTAAAGCCTAAGCCCTAAACTATAAACCCTAAACCCTAAGCCATAAATCGTTAACACCAAACCATAAACCCTAAACACTAAATCATACACCATAAACCCTAAACCATAAACCATAAATATAAATCCTAAAACTTAAACCATAAACCCTAAACCCTAAACCATAAACACTAAACCCTAAACACTAAACCATAAACGCTTAACTATAAACCCTAAACCCTAAACCATAAACCCAAACCCTAAAGCCTAAACCCTAAAGCACAAACCCTAAATCCTCAATACCAAACCCTAAACCTTACACCCTAAACCATAAACCACAAATCCTAAAGCCTAAACCCTAAACTATAAACCACAAACCCTAAATCTTAAACCATAAACACTCAACCCGAAACCATAAACCCTAAACCCTGAACCCTATACCCTAAACCGTAAACCACAAACCCTAAAGCCTAAACCTTAAACCATAAACCCTCAAACCCAAATCCTAAACCATAAACTCAAAACCTACAATCCTAAACCCTAAACCATATATCCTACACCATAAACACTAAACCCCTAAACTATAAACCACAAACCATAAACCCTAAACCCTAAACACCAACCCTTAAACCTTAAACCCTAAACCACTGAACCATAAAGCTTAAACCCTAAACTATAAACCCTAAATCATACACCATAAACCTTAAACCATAAAACCTAAACCCTAAACACTAAACCATAAACCCTAAACCCTAAACCCTAAACGCTAAACGATAAACCCTAAACTGTAATCCCTAAACACTAAACACTAAACCCTAAACCCTAAACCATAAACCCTAAAGCATAAACCCTAAATCCTAAACCCTAAACCCTAAACCATTGATAAACCCCGTTTTGACGGTTTATCCTGTATTGATTTTAAGAGATTTTATCACCTTTTACCCACATTTATTCAATGAAATAGCATGGTTTTGTGATTGTCTCCTTATTTGTGCTTAGATGTGAAAACATGATTTTAGACCCTTAATTTGATGGTTTTAATCTCCCTTTGATTCCACTAGATGCCTTGATATGTTTGTTAATGATCTCAGATTGAAAAGGCTAGGAATGGATCAAAGGAGTGAAGAGGAAAGCATGTAATGTGGAGAAATCATAAAAAGTCAAAGAAGTTAAACTCGCCCATGGACGCGCGCGCGCACCTGGCGCTTGCGCGCACCTGCGAATCACCCCATGGACGCGTACGCGTGCTGTGCGCGTACGCGTCGGTGCTGGTTTATGATTTTTTTAATGAAAACGCGACCAACAAATTCTCAAGGGTTGTGGGGCCCAATCCCAACCAACTTTGGCGCCAAAGATGCTATTTAAAGCCAAGGATTGAAGAGCAAGGGGATTGCAATCATACACACTCATTAGGATTAGTTTAGAGTTAGTTTCTAGAGAGAGAAGCTCTCTCTTCTCTCTAGAATTAGGATTAGGATTAGGTTTAGTTCTTAGATCTAGGTTTTAATCTTTGCTTTCTTCCACTTCTATCTCTCAATTCTTTGTTGCTACATTCATCTTCTTCTATTCTTTTGTTATAATTTCCTTTTTGTTGTTCTTATATTTTGTTGTAGATCTAGTATTGTTCTTTCTACATTCTTCCAATTCAATAAGAGGTAATTCATAATAATTGTTCTTCTTTGCTTTTCTATTGTTGATCTCTTGCCTTTGTAGTTGTAGATTCCTTTAATTCTTGCAATTAATAATGTTTACTTCTATTGCACTCTATGTGTTTATTGAAATGCCTCTTCTAGATATAGTGTAGATTTTGTTCCTCTTGGCCTAGGTAGAGTAATTAGTGACACTTGAGTTATCTAATCCATTTGTTGATTGATAATTAGAGAGATTGCTAATTGGTTTGGAGTGCACTAAAGCTAGTCTTTCCTTGGGAGTTGGCTAGGACTTGTGGCTCAAGTCAATTTATCCACTTGACTTTCCTTTAATTAGTAAGGGTTAACTAAGTGGTAGCAATGAACAATTCTCATCACAATTGAGAAGGATAACTAGGATAGGACTTCTAATTTTTATACCAAACCAAGAGACTTTTATAGTTGTTAGTTTATTTTCATTGCCATTTACATTTCATGCTTCTTATCCAAAACCCCAAAATAACTCATAACCAATAACAAGACACTTTATTGTAATTCCTAGGGAGAACGACCCGAGGTTTGAATACTTCGGTTTATAAATTTTAGGGGTTTGTACTAGTGACAAACAACCTTTTGTATGAAAAGGATTATTGCTTGGTTTAGAAACTATACTTTACAACGAGATTTCATTAGTGAATTTCTAAACCGTCAAAAATCCAATCATCAAAATGGCGCCGTTGCCGGGGATTTGCAATGGTGTTATGTTATTAGTTATTGTATATATATGAATAGTGTGAATATGTTTGCTTTTGTTAGCTCTTGCTAGTTTTAGGATTTAATTTTCTTGCTTCTTATTTGATTTTGTTTTCATTTTCTTCTTGCTATCATGAATTCTCACCTTGGCTATGAGTTTGGTTATCAACATGTTGTAGGAAATGAGGACTATAATGAAGATGTGTATCAAGAATGGGATGACCAAAGGTGGGAGGAGCCATATGCATATGATCAATCCTCATGGCAACAACCCCCACCAATGCACTATGAAGAAGAGCCATTCTATGATGCATATCAATCCAATGGCTATGGTGAATCACCTTGTGACTTTCAAGAACCACCACCATATGCCTATGAAGCATGTCCTCAACATAACTCTCAACCATACTCACAAGCCCCTTCTTACCAACCATCTTCATATGACCCTAATCCATATCCATCCTACCAACAACCATATGAGCAATATGAACCACACATAGAGCCATCGCCACGCCAACGTCAACATTTTCAAGAGCCACCTCCTCCACATTATTACCAAGATGAACCACCTCCAATATATGAAAATTTTCAACCACAAGATGAATACTATTTTCCACCACAACCTTCCATGGAAGAATACTCATATCCATTGATCCAAGAGCCATATGATCCTAATCATATTATCCAAGAGGAACAAGAGTCAATGGATCGTCTCAAGGAAGCATTGGATCAATTTCAAGCAACCATGGAGTGTGTTGTGCAACAAGTGGAAAGAGTGGAAAACATAGAACCACCACAACTCTACCAAGAAGAACCACCTTCCTACTATGAACCCTCCCCCCAATTTAATGAACCCTTCCACCCACCCCAATCTCTAATGGATGAAACCTTTGGTGTTCTTGTTCAAGGGCAAGAAGAGATGAAAAGGGATGTGCAAAATTTCATGGCCACCTTGGATGCGGTAACAAATCAATTAGCCTCCCAATGCTTGAACACTCAAGGAACTCCCATGGCTACATGTGGAGAATCGAATGAAGGACAAAGCATGAAGGAGAGATTGGAAACTCCGGTGGGAAATGAGGGAAGTTGCTTTGTATTGGAACAATTGGAGGAAGCTTTAATTGTTGAAGACAAGGAAGAAGTGGTAGAAGACTTAGGAGATGCGGAGCTTCCATGGGAACATAGAGTTGAAGAAAATCCCTCCAAGATGATTGAAATTGATGCTAGGGAGGAAAGTGCACACCTTCCAAGGCATATTCCATATGAAGACTTGGATGGGATAGAGCAAGAATTGAGTTCCCATGGCAATGAAGAGCAAGCATCAAGTCCTAGTAGTGGAGAATCCTTTGAACTTGAAGAACCTTCTCCCGGTGTGTTTGAAAATGTTGCGGAGGTAAACTTCTTTCACCCTCCCAATTATAGTTTGATTAAGGGAAAAGGCTTAGATAGTATTAATGAACAAAGGATTGAATTAGAGAGATCTTGTGAAGAGGCAGAAGTCCTTAGAAATAGAAAGATGGGAGTGGAATACGCTCTGTCAAGATCGTTGGAAGCATCTTTGCCTAGGTTGTCATCTACCCCTTCACTTGAGTGGGTAAAATTCATTTCTATTAGCTTTATTGTCCCACTTGAGTATGGCTTGCTTGAAACGGATGGTCAACTTAGGATCCTTTGTGGGATGAAGCGTAAGCGAAAGATGTTTCGTGGTTGGCGTTGCAAATCAAGGCTCATTATGGTTGATGCACCAAACATGAGATATAAAGGTTGGAGTAGTGCTCAAATAGATGGGTCTAGGAGGATTGTTGGCCACTATATAGAGAATTCATCTTGTTCACCACCCGGATGGATTAATAATGATGATCAACTTCAAGACGGGTGTGAAAATAAAGTGTGGGATCCCGGATTACAAGAAGAGGATCAACTTTGGGAGCCCACAGTTTGTGAAGAACTCCATCAAAGCTTGGAGTTATTAACTTTGAATGATGAAGCACAATGGAAGTCCAAGCATTGGTGGATGTTCAAGGATGAATTCAAACACAAGCCACCTTGATGAGGAGCTCCCCATAAGTCCAACTTAAGGACAATAAACAAAAGTGCTAGGTGGGAGACACCCTACCATGGTAAAATCCTTTCATTTTCTCTTTTGTATATATTGGTAGAATTAGTTTAATTTCATGTTTTGTTTAGTTAGTTGAGTATGTTTGGTAGTTTAAGTATGTTAAATAAGGTTTTATGGTGTTTTGGTAGCTGTTTGGAGGTTTGGAATGCTTGGATTGGTGCAAAAACATAGAAAAAATTTTTGAAAAACAGAGCACCATCCACGCGTACACGTACATGGCGTGTACGCGCACTTCCAGCATAAAGCCCAAACCCTAAACCACAAACACTAAAGCCTCAACCCCAAACCATAAACCCTAAACCCTAAACGTTACACCCTAAAGCCTAATCCCTAAACCACAAACCCTCAAACCCAAACCATAAACCCTAAAACCTAAACTATAAACCACAAACCCTAAACCCTTAGCCCCGAACTATAAACCCTAAACCGTAAGCCATAAACCCTTAACCCTGATCAATAAACCCTAAAACCTAAATAATACACCATAAACCCTAAACCACAAACCCTAAACATAAACCCTAAAACTTAAACCCTAAACCCTAAACCATAAACACTAAACACTAAACCATAAACCATAAATCATAACCCCTAATCCCTAAACCCTAAATCCTAAAGCCCAAACCCTAAACAACAAACTCTAAAGCATCAACCCCAAACCATAAACCCTAACCCATAAACCATAAACCCTAAACCATAAACCACAAACCCTAATGCCAAAACACTAATCTATAAACCCTAAATCCTAAAGCATAAACCCTTAACCACAAACCATAAACCCTAAACCCTAAATCCTCTACCCTAAATTCTAAACCACAAACCCTAAACCCTAAACCCTAAACCCTAAACCATAAACCCTCAACCCCAAACCATAAACCTTAAACCATAAAGCCTAAACACCAAACCATAAACCCTAAAGCCTAAATACCAAACCATAAACCCTAAGGCCAAAATCCTAAACCCTAAACCCTAAACCCTAAACCATAAACACCAAACCCTCAATCCTAAACCCTAAACCATAAACCCTAAACCCATAAACATTAAACCACAAACCCTAAACCCATAAACACTAAACCACAAACCCTAAACCATAAACCATAAACCCCAAACCCTAAACCATAAACCCTAAAACACAAACACTAAAACCTAAACCGTAAACTGTAAACCCTAAACCCTAGACCATAAACCATCAACCCCAAAGAATAAACCATAAACCCTAAACCCTAAATGCTAAACCATAAACACTAAAGAATAATCCCTAAACCATAAACCCTCAACCCCAAACCATAAATCCTAAACCCTAAACCCTACACCCTAAACTATAAACCACAAACCCTAAAGCCTAAACCCTAAGCCACAAACAGTAAAGCATAAACCCTAAATTATAAACCATAAACCCTAAACATAAACCATAAACACCAAACCATAAACACTAAACCATAAACCATACATCCTAAACCATAAACCACAAACCCTAAAGCCTAAGCCCTAAACTATAAACCCTAAACCCTAAGCCATAAACCCTTAACACCAAACCATAAACCCTAAACCCTAAATCATACACCATAAACCCTAAAACATAAATCAGAAAGCATAAATCCTAAAACTTAAACCATAAACCCTAAACCTTAAACCATAAAGACTAAACCCTAAACACTAAACCGTAAACGCTTAACCATAAACCCTAAATCCTAAACCCTAAACCATAAAGCCCAAACCCTAAAGCCTAAACCATAAACCACAAACCCTAAATCCTCAACACCAAACCCTAAACCCTACAGCCTAAACCATAAACCACAAACCCTAAAGCCTAAACCCTAAACTATAAACCACAAATTCTAAATCTTAAACCATAAACCCTCAACCCAAAACCATAAACACTAAACCCAGAACCCTACACCCTAAACCGTAAACCACAAACCATAAAGCCTAAATCTTAAAACATAAACCCTCAACCCCAAATCCTAAACCATAAACTCCAAATCCTCAATCCTAAACCCTAAACCATAAATCCTACACCATAAACCTTAAACCACTAGACCCTAACCCGCAAACCGTAAACCCTAAACCTTAAACCACAAACCCTAAACCTTAAACCCAAAACCACTTAACCCTAAACCCTAAACCCTAAACTGCAAACCCTAAACCCTAAACCCTAAACCATATATCCTACACCATAAACCTTAAACCCCTAAACCCTAAACCACAAACCGTAAACCCTAAACCCTAAACCCCAAACCCTAAAGCATAAACACTAAACTATAAACCCTAGACCCTAAACCACAAACACTAAAGCCTAAACCTTAAACCATAAACCCTCAACCCCAAACCGTAAATCCTAAACCCTAAACACTACACCCTAAATCATAAACCACAAACCCTAAAGCCTAAACCTTAAACCACAAACACTAAAGCCTACACCCTAAACCACAAACACTAAAGCCTAAAGCATAAACCCTAAAGCCTAAATCCTAAACTATAAACCCTAAACCCTAAACCATATACCCTCAAACACAAACAATAAACCTTAAACCCTAAACCTTAAACCCTAAACCGTAAACCACAAACCATAAACCCTAAAACCTAAACCGTAAACTATCAATACCAAACCATAAACCCTAAACCAGAAACCATACACCCTAAACGATAAACCACAAACCCTAAAGCCTAAGCCATAAACCCTTAACCCTAAACCCTAAGCCATAAACCTTTAACCCGAAACCATAAACCCTAAACCCTAAATCATACACCATAAATATTAAACCACAAACCCTAAACCCTAAACACTAAACACTAAACCGAAAACCCTAAATTGTAAACTGTAAACTGCAAAACCTTAAACACTAAACACTAAACCCTAAATACTAAAGCATAAACCCTAAAGCATAAACCCTAAATCCTAAACCCTAAACCCTAAACCATAAAGCCCAAACCCTAAAGCCTAAACCCTAAACCACAAATACTGAAGCCTCGACCCCAAGCCATAAACCCACAACCCTAAACGTTACACCCTAAACCATAAACCACAAACCCTAAAGCATAAACCCGAAACTATAGATGACAAATCCTACATCTTAAACCATAAACCCTCAACCCAAAACCAAAATCCCTAAACCGTAAACCCTACTCCCTAATGCGTAAACCACAAACCCTAAGGCCTAAACCTTAAACCATAAACCCTCAACCCCAAATCCTAAATCATAAACTCCGAACCCACAATCCTAAACCCTAAATCATAAATCCTACACTATAATCCCTAAACCACAAACCGTAAACCCTAAACCCTAAACCCCAAACCCTAAAGCATAAACACTAAACTATAAACCCTAGACCCTAAACCACAAACACTAAAGCCTAAACCTTAAACCATAAACCCTCAACCCCAAACCATAAATCCTAAACCCTAAACACTACACCCTAAATCATAAACCACAAACCCTAAAGCCTAAACCTTAAACCACAAACACTAAAGCCTACACCCTAAACCACAAACACTAAAGCCTAAAGCATAAACCCTAAAGCCTAAATCCTATACTATAAACCCTAAACCCTAAACCCTAAACCATATACCCTCAAACACAAACAATAAACCTTAAACCCTAAACCCTAATCCCTAAACCGTAAACCACAAACCATAAACCCTAAAACCTAAACCGTAAACTATCAATACCAAACCATAAACCCTAAACCAGAAACCATACACCCTAAACGATAAACCACAAACCCTAAAGCCTAAGCCATAAACCCTTAACCCTAAACCCTAAGCCATAAACCCTTAACCAAAAACCATAAACCCTAAACCCTAAATCATACACCATAAATATTAAACCACAAACCCTAAACCCTAAACACTAAACACTAAACCGAAAACCCTAAATTGTAAACCGTAAACTGTAAACCTTAAACACTAAACACTAAACCCTAAATACTAAAGCATAAACCCTAAAGCATAAACCCTAAATCCTAAACCCTAAACCCTAAACCATAAAGCCCAAACCCTAAAGCCTAAACCCTAAACCACAAATACTGAAGCCTCGACCCCAAACCATAAACCCACAACCCTAAACGTTACACCCTAAACCATAAACCACAAACCCTAAAGCATAAACCCGAAACTATAGACGACAAATCCTAAATCTTAAACCATAAACCCTCAACCCAAAACCAAAATCCCTAAACCCTAAACCCTACTCCCTAATGCGTAAACCACAAACCCTAAGGCCTAAACCTTAAACCATAAACCCTCAACCCCAAATCCTAAATCATAAACTCCGAACCCTCAATCCTAAACCCTAAACCATAAATCCTACATTATAATCCCTAAACCACAAACCGTAAATCCTAAACACTAAACCACAAACCCTAAACCTTAGACCCTAAACCACAAACTATAAAGCATAAGCCATAAACTATAAACCCTAAACCCTATACCGTAAAACATCAACCCTAAACAATAAACCATAAACCCTAAACCCTAAACCACAAACCCTAAAGCCTAAACCCTAAACCATAAATCCTCAACCCCAAACCATAAACCCTAAACCCTAAACACTACCACAAACCATAAAGTCTAAACCCTAAACTATAAACCCTAAACCCTAAACCATAAACCATAATCCCCTAACAACAAACCCTAAATCCTAAATCCTAAACCCTAAACCACAAACCATAAACCCTAAAACGTAAACCATAAACTATCAACCCCAAACCATAAATCGTAAACCAAAAACCATACACCCTAAACAATAAACCACAAACCCAAGCTTAAGCCCTAAACTATAAACCCGAAACCCTAAGCCATAAACCATAAACCCTAAACCATAAACCCTAAACCCTAAACCCTAAATCATACTCCATAAACTCTAAACCACAAACCCTAAACCATAAATACTAAACCCGAATCCCTAAATCCTAAACCATAAACACTAAACACTAAACATTAAACCCTAAACACTAAACCCGAAACCTTAAACAATAAACCCTAAACCATAAAGCCAAAACCCTAAACACTACACCCTAAACCCTAAACCATAAACCCTAAACCCTAACCCATAAACCATAGACCGTAAACCATAAACCACAAACCCTAATGCCAAAACACTAATCTATAAACCCTAAATCCTAAAGAATAAACCCTTAACCACATACCATAAACCCTAAACCCTAAATCCTCTACCCTAAATTCTAAACCACAAACCCTAAACCATAAACCATAAACCCTCAACCCCAAACCATAAATCTTAAACCATAAAGCCTAATCACCAAACCATAAACCCTAAAGCCTAAATACCAAACCATAAACCCTAAGGCCAAAATCCTAAACCCTAAACCCTAAACCATAAACACCAAACCCTCGATCCTAAACCCTAAACCATAAATCCTACACCATAAACCCTAAACCCATAAACACTAAACCACAAACCCTAAACCATAAACCATAAACCCCAAACCCTAAACCATAAACCCTAAAACACAAACACTAAAACCTAAACCCTAAACTATAAACCCTAAACCCTAGACCATAAACCATCAACCCCAAAGAATAAACCATAAACCCTAAACCCTAAATGCTAAACCATAAACACTAAAGCATAATCCCTAAACCATAAACCCTCAACCCCAAACTATAAACCCTAAACCCTAAACCCTACACTCTAAACCATAAACCACAAACCCTAAAGCCTAAACCCTAAGCCACAAACAGTAAAGCATAAACCCTAAATTATAAACCATAAACCCTAAACATAAACCATAAACACCAAGCCATAAACACTAAACCATAAACCATACACCCTAAACCATAAACCACAAACCCTAAAGCCTAAGCCCTAAACTATAAACCCTAAACCCTAAGCCATAAACCCTTAACACCAAACCATAAACCCTAAACCCTAAATCATACACCATAAACCCCAAAACATAAATCAGAAAACATAAATCCTAAAACTTAAACCATAAACCCTAAACCTTAAACCATAAAGACTAAACCCTAAACACTAAACCGTAAACGCTTAACCGTAAACCCTAAATCCTAAACCCTAAACCATAAAGCCCAAACCCTAAAGCCTAAACCATAAACCACAAACCCTAAATCCTCAACACCAAACCCTAAACCCTACAGCCTAAACCATAAACCACAAACCCTAAAGCCTAAACCCTAAACTATAAACCACAAATCCTAAATCTTAAACCATAAACCCTCAACCCAAAACCATAAACACAAAACCCAGAACCCTACACCCTAAACCGTAAACCACAAACCATAAAGCCTAAACCTTAAACCATAAACCCTCAACCCCAAATCCTAAACCATAAACTCCAAATCCTCAATCCTAAACCCTAAACCATAAATCCTACACCATAAACCTTAAACCACTAGACCCTAACCCGCAAACCGTAAACCCTAAACCTTAAACCACAAACCCTAAACCTTAAACCCTAAAACTTAAACCACAAACCCTAAACCTTAAACCCTAAACCACTTAACCCTAAACCCTAAACCCTAAACTGCAAACCCTAAACCCTAAACCATATATCCTACACCATAAACCTTAAACCCCTAAACCCTAAACCACAAATCATAAACCCTAAACCCTAAACCCCAAACCCTAAAGCATAAACACTAAACTATAAACACTAGACCCTAAACCACAAACACTAAAGCCTAAACCTTAAACCATAAACCCTCAACCCCAAACCGTAAATCCTAAATCCTAAACACTACACCCTAAATCATAAACCACAAACCCTAAAGCCTAAACCCTAAACCACAAACACTAAAGCCTACACCCTAAACCACAAACACTAAAGCCTAAAGCATAAACCCTAAAGCCTAAATCCTAAACTATAAACCCTAAACCCTAAACCATATACCCTCAAACACAAACAATAAACCTTAAACCCTAAACCCTAAACCCTAAACCATAAACCACAAACCATAAACCCTAAAACCTAAACCGTAAACTATCAATACCAAACCATAAACCCTAAACCAGAAACCATACACCCTAAACGATAAACCACAAACCCTAAAGCCTAAGCCATAAACCCTTAACCCTAAACCCTAAGCCATAAACCCTTAACCCGAAACCATAAACCCTAAACCCTAAATCATACACCATAAATATTAAATCACAAACCCTAAACCCTAAACACTAAACACTAAACCGAAAACCCTAAATTGTAAACCGTAAACTGTAAACCTTAAACACTAAACACTAAACCCTAAATACTAAAGCATAAACCCTAAAGCATAAACCCTAAATCCTAAACCCTAAACACTAAACCATAAAGTTCAAACCCTAAAGCCTAAACCCTAAACCACAAATACTGAAGCCTCGACCCCAAGCCATAAACCCACAACCCTAAACATTACACCCTAAACCATAAACCACAAACCCTAAAGCATAAACCCGAAACTATAGACGACAAATCCTACATCTTAAACCATAAACCCTCAACCCAAAACCAAAATCCCTAAACCGTAAACCCTACTCCCTAATGCGTAAACCACAAACCCTAAGGCCTAAACCTTAAACCATAAACCCTCAACCCCAAATCCTAAATCATAAACTCTGAACCCTAAACCCTAAACCCTAAACCCTAAACCCTAAACCGTAAATCCTAAACACTAAACCACAAACCCTAAACCTTAGACCCTAAACCACAAACAATAAAGCCTAAGCCATAAACTATAAACCCTAAACCCTATACCGTAAAACATCAACCCTAAACAATAAACCCTAAACCCTAAACCACAAACCTTAAAGACTAAACCCTAAACCATAAACCCTCAACTCCAAACCATAAACCCTAAACCCTAAACACTACCACAAACCATAAAGCCTAAACCCTAAACTATAAACCCTAAACTCTAAACCATAAACCATAAACCCCAAACAACAAACCCTAAATCCTAAATCATAAACCCTAAACCACAAACCATAAACCCTAAAACATAAACCATAAACTATCAACCCCAAACCATAAATCGTAAACCAAAAACCATACACCCTAAATAATAAACCACAAACCCAAGTTTAAGCCCTAAACTATAAACCCGAAACCCTAAGCCATAAACCTTAAACCCCAAACAATAAACCCTAAACCCTAAACCCTAAATCATACACCATAAACTCTAAGCCACAAACCCTAAACCCTAAACACTAAACCCGAATCCCTAAATCTTAAATCCTAAACACTAAACACTAAACACTAAACCCTAAACACTAAACCCGAAACCCTAAACAATAAACCCTAAACCCTAAACCCTAAACCATAAAGCCAAAACCCTAAACACTACATCCTGAACCATTAACCACAAACCCTAAAGCCTAAACCCTAAACTATAGACCACAAACCCTAAATCTTAAACCATAAACCCTCAATTCGAAACCATAAATGTTAAACCCTAAAACCTATACCCTAAATCCTAAACCACAAATCATAAACACTAAACCCTACACCTTAAACCGTAATCTATAAACCCTAAACCAAAAAGCCCAAAGCCTCAAGCTTAAACCCGAAACCACAAACCCTAAAGCCTCAAACCCAAACACCAAACCCTAAACCCTCCACCCAAAACCATAAACCACAAACACTAAATCATAAACTTTAAACCATAAACCCTCAACCCCAAACCATAAACCTTGAACCCTAAAGCCTAAACACCAAACCATAAACCCTAAGGCCGAAATCCTAAACCATAAACCCTAAACCTTAAACAATAAACACCAAACCCTCAATCCTAAACCCTAAACCATAAATCCTACACCATAAACCCTAAATCCCTAAACCATAAACCATAAAACATAAACCACAAACCCTAAACCATAAACCCTAAAACACAAACACTAAAACCTAAACCCTAAACTATAAACCCTAAAACCTAAACCATAAACCATCAACCCCAAAGAATAAACCCTAAACCATAAAACCTAAATGCTAAACCATAAACCCTAAACCGTAATCGCTAAACCATACACCCTCAACCCCAAACCATAAACCCTAAACCCTAAACCCTACACCCTAAACCATAAACCACAAACCCTAAGCCTAAACCCTAAACCACAAAAAGTAAAGCCTAAACCCTAAAGTATAAACCCATAACCCTAAACATAAACCATCAACCCCAAACCATAAACCCTAAACCATAAACCACAAACCCTAAAGCCTAAGCCCAAATCTATAAACCCTATACCGTAAGCCATAAACCCTTAACACCAAACCATAAACCCTAAACCCTAAATCATACACCATAAACACTAAACCATAAACCTTAAACATAAATCCCAAAACTTAAACCATAAACCCTAAACCGTAAACCATAAACACTAAACCCTAAACACTAAATCATAAACCCTTATCCATAAACCATAAACCCTAAGCCATAAACCCTTAACCCGAAACCATAAACCCTAAACCCTAAATCATACACCATAAATATTAAATCACAAACCCTAAACCCTAACCCATAAACCCTAAACGTAAACCGTAAACTGTAAACCATAAACACTAAACACTAAACCCTAAATACTAAACCATAATCCCTAAAGCATAAACCCTAAATCATAAACCCTAAACCCTAAACCATAAAGCCCAAACCCTAAAGTCTAAACCCTAAACCACAAATACGGAAGCCTCGACCCCAAACCATAAACCCACAACCCTAAACGCTACACCCTAAACCATAAACCACAAACCCTAAAGCATAAACCCGAAACTATAGACCACAAACCCTAAATCTTAAACCATAAACCCTCAACCTAAAACCAAAATCCCTAAATCCTAAACCTTACTCCTTAATGCGTAAACCACAAACCCTAAAGCCTAAACCTTAAACCATAAACCCTCAACCCCAAATCCTAAATCATAAACTCCAAACCCTCAATCCTAAATCCTAAACCATAAATCCTACACCATAATCCCTAAACCACAAACCGTAAATCGTAAACCCTAAACCCCAAACCCTAAACCTTAAACCCTAAATGACAAACACTAAAGCCTAAGCCATAAACTATAAACCCTAAACCCTATACCGTAAAACATCAACCCTACACAATAAACTCTAAACCCTAAACCCTAAACCACAAACCCTAAAGCATAAACCCTAAACCATAAAACCTCAACCCCAAACCATAAACCCTAAACCCTAAACACTACCACAAACCATAAAGCCTAAACCCTAAACTATAAACCATAAACCCTAAACCATAAACCATCAACCCCAAACAACAAACCCTAAACTATAAACCCTAAACCACAAACCCTAAACCCTAAAACATAAACCATAAACCGTCAACCCCAAACCATAAACCGTAAACCAAAAACCATACACCCTAAATAATAAACCACAAACCCTAAAATTTAAGCCCTAAACTATAAACCCGAAACCCTAAGCCATAAACATTTAACCCCAAACCATAAATCCTAAACCCTAAATCATACACCATAAACTCTAAACCACAAACCCTAAATCCTAAATACTCAACCCTAATCCCTAAATCTTAAACCCTAAACACTAAACACTAAACATTAAACACTAAACCCGAAACCTTAAAGCATAAACCCTAAACTCTAAACCCTAAACCATAAAGCCCAAACCCTAAACACTACACCCTAAACTATTAACCACAAACCCTAAAGCCTAAACCCTAAACTATAGACCACACACCCTAAATCCTAAACCATAAACCCTCAACCTGAAACAATAAAGCTTAAACCCTAAAACCTATACCCTAAACCCTAAACCACGAACTATAAACCCTAAACCCTAAATCTTAAACCGTAATCCATAAACCCTAAACCAAAAAGCCCAAACACTAAAGCTTAAACCCTAAACCACAAACCCTAAAGCCTCAACCCCAAACACTAAACCCTAAACCTTCCACCCTAAACCATAAACCACAAACCCTAAATCATAAACCCTAAACCATAAACCCTAAACCATAAATCGTCAACCCCAAACCATTAACCTTAAACCCTAAAGCCAAAACACCAAATCATAAACCCTTAGGCCGAAATCCTAAACCCTAAACCCTAAACCGTAAACCATAAACACCAAACCCTCAATCCTAAATCCTAAACCATAAATCCTACACCATAAACCCTAAACCCCTAAATCCTAAACCACAAACCCTAAACCATAAACCCTAAACCCTAAACCCTAAACCTTCCACCCTAAATCATAAACCACAAACCCTAAATCATAAACCCTAAACCATAAACCCTAAACCATAAACCATCAACCCCAAACCATAAACCTTAAACCCTAAAGTCTAAACACCAAATCATAAACCCTTAGGCCAAAATCCTAAACCCTAAACCATAAACCGTAAACCATAAACACCAAATCTTCAATCCTAAATCCTAAACCATAAATCCTACACCATAAACCCTAAACCCCTAAGCCCTAAACCATAAACCATAAACCCCAAACCCTAAACCATGAACCCTAAAACACAAACAATAAAACCTAAACCCTAAACTATAAACCCTAAAACCTAAACCATAAACCATCAACCCCAAAGAATAAACCCTAAACCATAAACCCTAAATGCTAAACCATAAACCCTAAACCCCAATCGCTAAACAATACACCGTCTACCCCAAACCATAAACCCTAAACCCTAAACCCTAAACCCTAAACCATAAACCACAAATCCTAAAGCCTAAACCCTAAAGCACAAAAAGTAAAGCCTAAACTCTAAAGTATAAACCCTTAACCCTAAACATAAACCATCAACCCCAAACCATAAACCCTAAACCATAAACCACAAACCCTAAAGCCTAAGCCCAAATCTATAAACCCTAAACCGTAAGCCATAAACCCTTAACACAAAACCATAAACCCTAAACCCTAAAAATCATACACCATAAACCCTAAACCATAAACCTTAAACATAAATCCCAAAACTTAAACCATAAACCCTAAACCGTAAACCATAAACACTAAACCCTAAACACTAAATCATAAACCCTTATCCATAAACCATAAACCCTAAGCCATAAACCCTTAACCCGAAACCATAAACCCTAAACCCTAAATCATACACCATAAATATTAAATCACAAACCCTAAACCCTAAACACTAAACCCTAAACCCTAAACCCTAAACCATAAACCCTAAACGTAAACTGTAAACTATAAACCATAAACACTAAACACTAAACCCTAAATACTAAACCATAATCCCTAAAGCATAAACCCTAAATCATAAACCCTAAACCCTAAACCATAAAGCCCAAACCCTAAAGCCTAAAGCCTAAACCACAAATACAGAAGCCTCGACCCCAAACCATAAACCCACAACCCTAAAACGCTACACCCTAAACCATAAACCACAAACCCTAAAGCATAAACCCCAAACTATAGACGACAAACCCTAAATCTTAAACCATAAACCCTCAACCTAAAACCAAAATCCCTAAATCCTAAACCTTACTCCCTAATGCGTAAACCACAAACCCTAAAGCCTAAACCTTAAACCATAAACCCTCAACCCCAAATCCTAAATCATAAACTCCAAACCCTCAATCCTAAATCCTAAACCATAAATCCTACACCATAATCCCTAAACCACAAACCGTAAACCGTAAACCCTAAACCCCAAACCCTAAACCTTAAACCCTAAACCACAAACACTAAAGTCTAAGCCATAAACAATAAACCCTAAACCATATACCGTAAAACATCAACCCTAAATAATAAACCCTAAACCCTAAACCACAAACCCTAAAGCATAAACCCTAAACCATAAAACCTCAACCCCAAACTATAAACCCTAAACCCTAAACACTACCACAAACCATAAAGCCTAAACCCTAAACTATAAACCCTAAACCCTAAACCATAAACCATCAACCCCAAACAACAAACCCTAAACTATAAACCCTAAACCACAAACCCTAAACCCTAAAACATAAACCATAAACCGTCAACCCCAAACCATAAACCGTAAACCAAAAACCATACACCCTAAATAATAAACCACAAACCCTAAAGCTTAAGCCCTAAACTATAAACCCGAAACCCTAAGCCAAAAATATTTAACCCCAAACCATAAATCCTAAACCCTAAATCATATACCATAAACTCTAAACCACAAACCCTAAACCCTAAATACTAAACCCTAATCCCTAAATCTTAAACCCTAAACACTAAACACTAAACATTAAACACTAAATCCGAAACCTTAAAGCATAAACCCTAAACTCTAAACCCTAAACCAAAAAGCCCAAACCTTAAACACTACACCCTAAACTATTAACCACAAACCCTAAAGCCTAAACCCTAAACTATAGACCACACACCCTAAATCCTAAACCATAAACCCTCAACCTGAAACCATAAAGCTTAAACCCTAAAACCTATACACTAAACCCTAAACCACGAACCATAAACCCTAAACCCTAAATCTTAAACCGTAATCCATAAACCCTAAACCAAAAAGCCCAAACACTAAAGCTTAAACCCTAAACCACAAATCCTAAAGCCTCAACCCCAAACACTAAACCCTAAACCTTCCACCCTAAATCATAAACCACAAACCCTAAATCATAAACCCTAAACCATAAACCCTAAACCATAAACCATCAACCCCAAACCATAAACCTTAAACCCTAAAGCCTAAACACCAAATCATAAACCCTTAGGCCGAAATCCTAAACCCTAAACCATAAACTGTAAACCATAAACACCAAACCCTCAATCCTAAATCCTAAACCATAAATCCTACACCATAAACCCTAAACCCCTAAACCCTAAACCATAAACCATAAACCGCAAACCCTAAACCATAAACCCTAAAACACAAACACTAAAACCTAAACCCTAAACTATAAACCCTAAAACCTAAACCATAAACCATCAACCCCAAAGAATAAACCCTAAACCATAAACCCTAAATGCTAAACCATAAACCCTAAACCCTAATCGCTAAACCATACACCCTCAACCCCAAACCATAAACCCTAAACCCTAAACCTTACACCCTAAACCATAAACCACAAACCCTAAAGCCTAAACCCTAAACCACAAAAAGTAAAGCCTAAACCCTAAAGTATAAACCATTAACCCTAAACATAAACCATCAACCCCAAACCATAAACCCTAAACCACAAACCACAAACCCTAAAGCCTAAGCCCAAATCTATAAACCCTAAACCGTAAGCCATAAACCCTTAACACCAAACCATAAACCCTAAACCCTAAATCATACACCATAAACCCTAAACCATAAACCTTAAACATAAATCCCGAAACTTAAACCATAAACCCTAAACCGTAAACCATAAACACTAAACCCTAAACACTAAATCATAAACCCTTATCCATAAACCTTAAACCCTAAGCCATAAACCCTTAACCCGAAACCATAAACCCTAAATCCTAAATCATACACCATAAATATTAAATCACAAACCCTAAACCCTAAACACTAAACCCTAAACCCTAAACCATAAACCCTAAACGTAAACCGTAAACTGTAAATCATAAACACTAAACACTAAACCCTAAATACTAAACCATAATCCCTAAAGCATAAACCCTAAATCATAAACCCTAAACCCTAAACCCTAAAGCCCAAACCCTAAAGCCTAAACCCTAAACCACAAATACAGAAGCCTCGACCCCAAACCATAAACCCACAACCCTAAACGCTACACCCTAAACCATAAACCACAAACCCTAAAGCATAAACCCGAAACTATAGACCACAAACCCTAAATCTTAAACCATAAACCCTCAACCTAAAACCAAAATCCCTAAATCCTAAACCCTACTCCCTAATGCGTAAACCACAAACCCTAAAGCATAAACCTTAAATCATAAACCCTCAACCCCAAATCCTAAATCATAAACTCCAAACCCTCAATCCTAAATCCTAAACCATAAATGCTACACCATAATCCCTAAACCACAAACCGTAAACCGTAAACCCTAAACCCCAAACCCTAAACCTTAAACCATAAACCACAAACACTAAAGCCTAAGCCATAAACTATAAACCCTAAACCGTATACCCTAAAACATCAACCCTACACAATAAACCCTAAACCCTAAACCCTAAACCACAAACCCTAAAGCATAAACCCTAAACCATAAAACCTCAACCCCAAACCATAAACCCTAAACCCTAAACACTACCACAAACCATAAAGCCTAAACCCTAAACTATAAACCCTAAACCCTAAACCATAAACCATTAACCCCAAACAACAAACCCTAAACTATAAACCCTAGACAACAAACCCTAAACCCTAAAACGTAAACCATAAACCGTCAACCCCAAACCATAAACCGTAAACCAAAAACCATACACCCTAAATAATAAACCACAAACCCTAAAGCTTAAGCCCTAAACTATAAACCCGAAACCCTAAGCCATAAACATTTAACCCCAAACCATAAATCCTAAACCCTAAATCATACACCATAAACTCTAAATCACAAACCCTAAACCATAAATACTAAACCCTAATCTCTAAATCTTAAACCCTAAACACTAAACACTAAACATTAAACACTAAACACTAAACATTAAACACTAAACCCGAAACCTTAAAGCATAAACCCTAAACTCTAAACCCTAAACCATAAAGCCCAAACCCTAAACACTACACCCTAAACTATTAACCACAAACCCTAAAGCCTAAACCCTAAACTATAGACCACACACCCTAAATCCTAAACCATAAACCCTCAACCTGAAACAATAAAGCTTAAACCCTAAAACCTATACCCTAAACTCTAAACCACGAACAATAAACCCTAAACCCTAAATCTTAAACCGTAATCCATAAACCCTAAACCAAAAAGCCCAAACACTAAAGTTTAAACCCTAAACCACAAACCCTAAAGCCTCAACCCCAAACACTAAACCCTAAACCTTCCACCCTAAACCATAAACCACAAACCCTAAATCATAAACCCTAAACCATAAACCCTAAACCATAAATCGTCAACCCCAAACCATAAACCTTAAACCCTAAAGCCTAAACACCAAATCATACACCCTTAGGCCGAAATCCTAAACCCTAAACCCTAAACCGTAAACCATAAACACCAAACCCTCAATCCTAAATCCTAAACCATAAATCCTACACCATAAACCCTAAACCCCTAAATCCTAAACCACAAACCCTAAACCATAAACCCTAAACCCTAAACCCTAAACCATAAACCCTAAAACACAAACACTAAAACCTAAACCCGAAACTATAAACCCTAAAACCTAAACCATAAACCATCAACCCCAAAGAATAAACCCTAAACCATAAACCCTAAATGATAAACCATAAACCATAAACCCTAATCCATAAACCATAAACCCTCAAACCAAAACCATAAACCCTAAACCCTAAACCCTACATCCTAAACCATAAACCACAAACCCTAAATCCTAAACCATAAACCACAAACAATAAAGCCTAAACCCTAAAGTATAAACCATAAATCCTAAACCATAAACCCTCAACCCCAAACCATAAACCTTAAACCCTAAATCCTAAACACCAAACCATAAACCTTAAGGCCAAAATCCTAAACCCTAAACCGTAAACCATAAACACCAAACCCTCAATCCTAAACCCTAAACCATAAATCCTACACCATAAACCCTAAACCCCTAAACCATAAACCATAAACCCCAAACCCTAAACCATAAACCCTAAAACACAAACACTAAAACCTAAACCCTAAACTATAAATCCTAAAACCTAAACCATAAACCATCAACCCCAAAGAATAAACCATAAACCATAAACCCTAAATGCTAAACCATAAACCATAAACCCTAATCCCTAAACCATAAACCCTCAACCCAAAACCATAAACCCTAAATCCTAAACCCTACACCCTAAACCATAAACCACAAACCATAAAGCCTAAACCCTAAACCACAAATAGTAAAGCTTAAACCCTAAAGTATAAACCATAAATCCTAAACCATAAACCCTTAACCCCAAACCATAAACCTTAAACCCTAAAGCCTAAACACCAAACCATAAACCCTAAGGCCGAAATCCTAAACCCTAAACCCTAAACCGTAAACCATAAACAGCAAACCCTCAATCCTAAACCCTAAACCATAAATCCTACACCATAAACCCTAAACCCATAAACCCTAAACCATAAACCCTAAACCCCAAATCCTAAACCATAAACCCTAAAACACAAACACTAAAACCTAAACCCTAAACTATAAACCCTAAAACCTAAACCATAAACCATCAACCCCAAAGAATAAACCCTAAACCATAAACCCTAAATGCTAAACCATAAACCATAAACCCTAATCCCTCAACCCCAAAGCAAAAACCCTAAATCCTAAACCCTACACCATAAACCATAAACCACAAACCCTAAAGCCTAAACCCTAAACCACAAACAGTAAATCCTAAACCCTAAATCATACACCATAAATATTAAACCATAAACCCTAAACCCTAAACACTAAACCCTAAACTCTAAACCATAAACCCTAAACTGTAAACCGTAAACTGTGAACCATAAACACTAAACACTAAACCCTAAATACTAAACCATAATCCCTAAATCATAAACCCTAAACCCTAAACCATAAAGCCCAAACCCTAAAGACTAAACCATAAACCACAAATACAGAAGCCTCGACCCCAAACCATAAACGCAGAACCCTAAACGCTACACCCTAAACCATAAACCACAAACCCTAAAGCATAAACCCGAAACCATAGACCACAAACCCTAAATCTTAAACCATAAACCCTCAACCCAAAACCAAAATCCCTAAACCCTAAACCCTACTCCCTAATGCGTAAACCACAAACCCTAAAGCTTAAACCTTAAACCATAAACCCTCAACCCCAAATGCTAAATAATAAACTCCAAACCCTCAATCCTAAATCCTAAACCATAAATCCTACACCATAATCCCTAAACCACAAACAGTAAACCACCCTAAACCCTAAACCCCAAACCCTAAACCACAAACACTAAAGCCTAAGCCATAAACTACATATCCTAAACCCTATACCATAAAACCTCAACCCTAAACAATAAACCCTAAACCCTAAACCCTAAACCACAAACCCTAAAGCCTAAACCCTAAACCATAAAACCTCAACCCCAAACCATAAACCCTAAAGCCTAAAACATAAACCATCAACCCCAAACAACATACCCTAAACTATAAACCCTAAACCACAAACCCTAAACCCTAAAATGTAAACCATAAACCATCAACCCCAAACCATAAACCGTAAACGAAAAACCATACACCCTAAACAATAAACCACAAACCCTAAAGCTTAAGCCCTAAACTATAAACCCAAAACCCTAAGCCATAAACCTTTAACCCCAAACCATAAACCCTAAATCCTAAATCATACACCATAAACTCTAAACCATAAACCTTAAACACTAAATACTAAACCCTAATCCCTAAATCCTAAACCCTAAATACTAAACACTAAACATTAAACCCTAAACACTAAACCCAAAACCCTAAAGCATAAACCTTAAACTCTAAACCCTAAACCATAATGCCCAAACCCTAAACCATTAACCACAAACCCTAAAGCCTAAACCCTAAACTATAGACCACAAATCCTAAATCCTAAAGCATAAACCCTCAACCTGAAACCATAAAGCTTAAAACCTAAAACATATACCCTAAACCCTAAACCACAAACCACAAACCCTAAACCCTAAACCTTAAACCGTAATCAATAAACCCTAAACCAAAAAGCCCAAACACTAAAGCTTCAACCCTAAAGCCTCAACCCTAAACACTAAACCCTAAACTTCCACCCTAAACCATAAACCACAAACCCTAAATCATAAACCCTAAACCATAAACCCTCAACCACAAACCATAAACCTTAAACCCTAAAGCCTAAACACCAAAACATAAACCCTAAGGCCGAAATCCTAAACCCTAAACCCTAAACCGTAAATTGTAAACACCAAACCCTCAATACTAAATCCTAAACCATAAATCCTACACCATAAACCATAAACCCCTAAACCCTAAACCCCAAACCCTAAACCATAAACCCTAAACCCTAAACTCTAAACTATAAACCCTAAAACACAAACACTAAAACCTAAACCCTAAACTATAAACCCTAAAACCTAAACCATAAACCATCAACCCCAAAGAATAAACCCTAAACCATAAACCCTAAATGCTAAACCATAAACCATAAACCCTCAACCCCTAAACCATAAACCCTCAACCCCAAACCATAAACCCTAAGACCGAAATCCTAAACCCTAAACCCTAAACCGTAAATCATAAACACCAAACCCTCAATCCTAAACCCTAAACCATAAATCCTACACCATAAACCCTAAACCCCAAACCCTAAACCATAAACCCTAAACCCTAAACCCTAAACCATAAACCCTAAAACAAAACACTAAAACCTAAACCCTAAACTATAAACCCTAAAACCTAAACCATAAACCATCAACCCCAAAGAATAAACCCTAAACCATAAACCATAAATGCTAAACCATAAACCATAAACCCTAATCCCTAACCATAAACCCTCAACCCAAAACCATAAACCCTAAACCCTAAACCCTACATCCTAAACCATAAACCACAAACCCTAAAGCCTAAAGCCTAAACCACAAACAGTAAAGCCTAAACCCTAAAGTATAAACCCTAAACCCTAAACATAAACCATCAACCACAAACCATAAACCCTAAACCATAAACCATACGCCCTAAACTATAAACCACAAACCCTAAAGCCTAAGCCCTAATCTATAAACCTTAAACCGTAAGCCATAAACCCTTAACACCAAACCATAAACCCTAAACCCTAAATCATACACCATAAACCCTAAACCATAAACCTTAAACATAAACCCTAAAACTTAAACCATAAACCCTATACCCTAAACCATAAACACTAAACCGTAAACACTAAACCATAAACCATTATCCATAAACCCTAAACCCTAAACCATAAACCATAAAGCCCAAACCCTAAAGCCTAAACCCTAAACTACAAACCCTAAATCCTCAACACCAAATCCTAAACCCTACAACCTAAACCATAAACCACAAACCCTAAAGCCTAAACCCTAAACTATAAACCACAAGCCCTAAATCTTAAACCATAAACCCTCAACTCGAAACCATAAACACTAAATACTAAACCCTGAAACCTACACCCTAAACCGTAAACCACAAACCCTAAAGCCACCTTAAACCATAAACCCTAAACCCAAAATCCTACAATGGGTCTATGAAAAAGTACAAGACCACTGATGAGGCATGGCAATTGATCAGTGACTTAGCTGAATTCACTTGGAATCACAGGTAGAAACAAGGCCGTTCAAAAGCCGTTGCCGAAGTATCCTCTAGCAGAGAGACTACGCTCTAACCCAGAGTATCTGTGAAATGACCAACTTGCTGAAGCAGATGCAATTGAATCAACAACAAGTTCAGCAAGCTCAACCTTCTCCACCACAGCAAAGCCAACAGTTAGTCCCACAGAGAGTTTGCAGCATTTGTGCTGATTATAGCCATTATACTGACGAATGTCTGCAGCTCCAGCAGGAAGACAACACCGTGGCAGCCACTCATAACTTCTATGACCTCCCCAACCAAGGGTACAATCAAGGTGGCAATTATAGCCATGGATGGCAGGACAATTCTAACCAGAATTAGAGGGACAACAATAACAGAGGAGGCAAAGATAATCAGGGAAATCAGAGGTGGAATAACAACAACAACATGCAGCAGAACCAGAACCAGCCTTACAGAGCACCTCACCTGAGGTAATCCCAAGGACCACAGAATACCCAACAGCAGACCTCTCAAATTATTTATCCTTCTTCATCTTCTAATGACGACTTACTACAATCTATTGATCGGAGACAACAGACCATGGAAAATAACATTTATGCTACACTAAATGGTCTGAACTCTACTTTCCAAGCTCTTATCTCACAGATTGGATCAATGAATAACTCCAATAACCAGCCTTTGAGCTCCAGTGGAATTCCCTCTCAACCATTACCCAATCCAAATGGTGGCATTAATGCCATCACCCTAAGGTCCGGAACCACACTGCAGGAGAGGAATCAGGAGGAGCCAAGCCCACCAGAACATGCCTCAGCTGAAGAGGTAGTGGAAATAGAAGATGTTGAAGAGGAAGAGGATATACAGGACATAGATGAAAAAGAAGAAGTTCAACCACAGGAGGAAGCACCAAAGGGCGCAGACACTGCAGAAGACACCTGATACGGAAATAATGGATAAACATAAAGACAAGAATTCAAACTGAATAAAAAGATACATTAAAATTGAAATAGAAATAAAAAGGATAGATTGAAATTGAGTACAAAGAGAATCACTCTACTTCCTACCCAATTTCTTGACGCAACAAGAAAGGGACTCCTCAACCTAACTTGTCAACGCCATAGTTTGGAAATTGAATCAAAGGGACTCCTCAACCTTCTACCCAATTTCCCGATGTAACAAGAGAGGGACTCCTCAACCTCAATTGTCCACACCATGGTTTCATCATGAAACCAAAAAGGGGTTTTTAAACCACTAAAAATTCTATGCTACGACTACAATAGCTAAGGAGGTATTTATAACCTCTTATTAGGTTAAAACAAAGAAAACCCTAAAGCCCATAAACATAAGGCCCAATCTAGTAATTAAATAAACAAAATCAAAATACATTAAATAAAATATTCTAAAAATGTAAACTAAAATATCTTCTAAATAACTCTTGAACTCTTCATATCACGAACATTTGAAGCACATATCATTCTCCTCCTCTTCAAAAAAGATTCGTCCTCGAATCTTGTAGGTGGAAAAAATAATATATGAAAAGGACAATAATTACAAGGAAGATAATTTTTTTTTTGGTTTTTTTTCTTCTTTTTTTTTTGTTTTTTTTTTCACTTTAATGCTTCTTCTTTTTTTTTTTACAATAATGAAACGCAAACGAAAATAAGAACACAAGAACAAAAAGAAAGATGCGAAAAACACTGGACTCTTTTTTTTATGATAAAAGAAGCACAAATATAGATTAATAAGAATTAATCTAATACCTGAGCTCTGATACCAAATGATACGGAAATAATGGATAAACATAAAGACAAGAATTCAAACTGAATAAAAAGATACATTAAAATTGAAATAGAAATAAAAAGGATAGATTGAAATTGAGTACAAAGAGAATCACTCTACTTCCTACCCAATTTCTTGACGCAACAAGAAAGGGACTCCTCAACCTAACTTGTCAACGCCATAGTTTGGAAATTGAATCGAAGGGACTCCTCAACCTTCTACCTAATTTCCCGATGTAACAAGAGAGGGACTCCTCAACCTCAATTGTCCACACCATGGTTTCATCACGAAACCAAAAAGGGGTTTTTAAACCACTAAAAATTCTATGCTACGACTACAATAGCTAAGGAGGTATTTATAACCTCTTATTAGGTTAAAACAAAGAAAACCCTAAAGCCCATAAACATAAGGCCCAATCTAGTAATTAAATAAACAAAATCAAAATACATTAAATAAAATATTCTAAAAAAGTAAACTAAAATATCTTCTAAATAACACTTGAACTCTTCATATCACGAACATTTGAAGCACGTATCAACACCACTCCCATTCCATTTCCACAACTTGCAAGGAAGCCCAGGAAGCAGCTGGAACCCAATCCCAAAATGGTAGAGATATTCAAAAAGGTTGAGGTAACTGTTCCTCTTTTTGATGTTATTCAACAGGTACCTAAATATGCCAAGTTTCTAAAAAATTTATGTATACATAAAGACAAAATTAATGAATTAGAAACTATTCCTTTAGGTAGTTCCATATCTGCTTTAATAGGAGGTTTACCTAAAAAGTGTAGTGACCCAGATCCATGTATGGTTAATTATACTATTGGTGGTGTGGTATTTTCTGACTGCATGTGTGATTTAGTAGCATGTGTGAGTATAATGCCTTTGTTTATATATGATATTTTGAGGCTCCCTCCCTTAAAAAGGTCGGCAGCTCGTTTTGTGTTAGCAGATAAAAGCATTATTACAGTGGCTGGAGTTGCTGAAGATGTATTAGTGGGCATTAAGGGGCTCACATTTCCCATTAATTTTTATATCTTGGAGATGCCCCAAAATGATTCAGAGAAGCCATCATCAATCCTACTCGGAAGACCATTCCTGAAGACCTCAAAGTTCAAATTAGATGCTTTTTTAGGAACATACTCTTTTGAAATAGATGGCCGAGTAGTAATCTTCAATCTGAATGGAGTTATGAAGCATCCTTCGGAGGATCATTCTATCCTCCAGTGTGACATCATAGATGAAACCGTGGCTGAAGTTCACCAGGAGGAGTTTGAAGAGAAGTACATAGGACAAGGTCCAAGTGTGGGGACATTCTTAGAGGACAATGACAGTGCTTTACCATTGTTACCAGCTCCAGACAACACAGAGCCTGACCATGATCAGAAGTTAGAATTAAAACCCCTTCCTCCACACCTCAAATATGCTTACCTTGAAGACGAGCAGAAGTTTCTAGTTATCATTGCAAGGGAACTCACTTCTCAACAGGAAGAGCAGTTACTTAGTGTGCTGAGGAGGTACAAGAAGGCAATTGGTTGGAGTTTGGCAGACATAGTAGGCATCAACCCTCAAGTCTGTGAGCATAGGATATTTTTAGAAGAGGGAGAAAGACCTGTCCATCAACCCCAGAGAACACTAAACCCTACTATCTTAGAGGTTGTCAAAAAGGAAGTGACCAGACTGCTGGAAGCAGATATCATCTATCCCATCTCAGACAGTGAATGGGTAAGCCCAGTACAAGTGGTGCCCAAGAAGTCTGGAGTCACTACAGTAAAGAATGAGCACGGAGAGCTCATTGCAACCAGAGTTCAGAACGCCTGGAGGGTCTGTATTGACTACAGACGCCTCAACCAGGGCACTCGTAAGGATCACTATCCTCTTCCATTCATTGATCAAATGCTAGATCGCCTGTCAGGTAAATCACATTATTGTTTTTTAGATGGTTACACAGGTTATTTCCAGATTCATATAGCTCCTGAAGATCAAGAAAAGTCTGCTTTCACATGTCCTTTTGGGACTTATGCTTACAAGAGAATACCCTTTGGCTTGTGCAATGCACCAGCTACCTTCCAAAGGTGCATAATGAGTCTTTTCTCTAATCTTATTGAGGACTGTATGGAAGTTTTTATGGATGATTTTAGTGTATATGGCGATTCCTTTAGCCTTTGCTTAGATGGATTATCTAGAGTATTAGATAGATGTATCAGTACAAACCTTGTATTAAATTTTGAAAAATGTCACTTTATGGTCAAACAAGGTATTGTACTAGGACATGTTGTGTCTAATACTGGCATTTCTGTAGATCCAACAAAGGTGGATGTTATTTCTAGTTTACCTTACCCCTCTTCTATGAGGGAAGTCCGTTCGTTCCTTGGCCATGCAGGTTTTTACAGGAGATTCATTAAGGACTTCAGTAAGGTAGCACTTCCCTTATCCAGGCTACTGCAGAAAGATATTGAGTTCGAGTTCAGTGAGGATTGCAAATAAGCGTTTGATAAGCTGAAGACCGCCCTGACTCAAGCTCTAATTGTGAGAGGACCAGACTGGAGCCAGCCATTCGAAATAATGTGCGACGCCTCCAACCATGCAGTAGGAGCAGCACTGGCTCAGCGTGAAGGTAAGGACCCCTTTGTTATTGCTTATGCGTCTAAAACTTTAGATGCCGCTCAGTCCAATTACACTACTACTGAGAAAGAGCTTCTTGCTATTGTTTTTGCTTTGGATAAATTCAGAGCCTATTTACTTGGTACGAAGGTAGTAGTGTACTCGGACCACGCAGCTCTAAAGTATCTATTAGCTAAAAAGGAGTCCAAACCGAGGCTTATACATTGGATACTGCTATTACAAGAATTTGATTTAGAAATTAAGGATAGGAGTGGTAACCAGAATTTAGTGACAGACCATTTGAGTCGCCTTGAGCACATTACAGATAACCCCACTCCTATAGCTGATAATTTCCCATTTGATAACCTGCAAGTAGTATCTGAGGTAGTCTCTTGGTATGCACCTGTAGCTAATTATCTAGTTAGCTGCACCTTTCCTCCAAACTTTTCTAAGCATCAAAGAGACAAGCTGAAAAGCGAGTCTAAATATTATATATGGGATGACCCATATTTATGGAGATGTGGCACTGACCAGGTAATTAGATGGTGTGTGCCTCAATCAGAATTCCAGTCCATCTTAGAGGCCTGTCACTCATCTGAGAGTGGAGGACATTTTGGCCCTCAAAGAACAGCTAGAAAAATCTTAGACTGTGGATTCTGGTGGCCTACACTTTTTAGAGACGCCGCTGAATTTTGTAGATCTTGTTTCCCATGCCAAAAATTTGGTAATATATCCAGGAGGGATGAGATGCCTCAGCAAATTATGCTTTTCTGTGAAATTTTTTATGTTTGGGGCATTGACTTCATGGGTCCATTTCTAAATTCTAATGGTTATTTTTATATATTGTTAGCTGTGGATTACTTTTCCAAATGGGTGAAAGCAATTCCTGCCGCATTGATGATGCTAACACTGTTGTTTCCTTTGTGAGAAACCACATTATTTGTTGCTTTGGATCACCACGAGCAATCGTGAGCGATCAAGACACCCATTTTTGTAACAGGAGACTAACATGAATAATGAAGAAGCATGGGATAATTCATAAGGTTGCAACAGCCTACCATCCTCAAACTAATGGGCAAGCCGAGGTGTCAAACAGAGAGATAAAGCGTATCTTACAGAAGATAGTCAAACCTCATAGAAGAGACTGGAGCACCAGGCTACAAGATGCACTCTGGGCATACAGAACAGCATACAAAACACCCATTGGGATGAGTCCTTTCCGCTTAGTATATGGAAAAGCTTGTCATCTCCCTGTTGAAATAGAGCACAAAGCCTTTTGGGCAGTAAGGGAGTGCAACATGGGAATTGAGAAAGCCGGAGCTGAAAGGAAGTTGCAACTGCAAGAACTGGAAAGCCTTCACCTAGAAGCTTATGAGAACTCAAGACTATACAAGGAGAAGATGAAGGCTGTACATGATCAGCACATCAAGAGAAAAGAGTTCCAACCTGGGGACTTACTCCTCCTTTACAAGTCTCGACTAAGGCTCATGCCAGGCAAGTTGAGATCAAGATGGGAAGGTCCATACATCCTTCAAGCTCTGAACTTATCAAAGTTAATGGCCATCGGTTAAAGCTGTACCATGGCGAGAAGCTAAGGAAAAACAAGGAGCTCGAGATCTTCCTCTTGGAAGATCCCCACATAGCCGAAGCCTAAGCTAGTGGAGCATCCAACTTACGGACGTTAAAGCAAAGTGCTAAGTGGGAGACAACCCACCATGGTATGATCGTTCTTTTCTTTACTCTTAGTTTTCCCTATTCAATAACTCTTCTCTTTATTAATACATTTCGTGCATCTGTATTTACATACTTTTATTTAAAAAAAAAATATTTCACGCGACGCGACCGCCTCATTGATGCGTCCGCGTCGCATGAGATGGGAGGAAATAATAAAACGAACAGAGAGTCACGCAAGAGCGTGGCTGGAGGCGTGCCAGTGGCACAAATCGCCCCACACGATCGCGTCGCCCACGCGTCCACGTCAAATGGGAACATTGGCCTCCTACGCGACCGCATCACTCATGCGGCCACGTGCCCTGGAATTCGACGTAAAAAGGGTGCACGACCAAAAGTTGTGCTAGAGTGGTGCTGGATTGGTGCTGAACGCACAAATCTTCCCACGCGGCCGCGTGACCGATGCGACCGCGTCATATCCTTCTAATGGCCACTCACGCGATCGCATGCCCCACGCGATCACGTCACCCCAGATTTGGCAAAAATAACATTTCGAACAGAGAGTTGTGCGAGTGCGAGGCTACCCTCGCACCAGTAGCATGAAATGGGTCACGCGACCGCGTGACCGACGCGACCGCGTCAATCAGTATAAGCGCAAGTCGCGCGACCGCGTGCCCCACGCGGCCGCGTCGCTTGCGCCGCACAGCTTCCCTGGTTTGCCAATTATCTTATCTTTCTTTTCCCCAAATCCTATTTTCTCTTTTCCCTCCTTATTTCTTCTTTATCCCTTCTTTCTTCCTTCTTTCTCACTTTCTACTCTCTCTCTCTCTCTCTCTCCCACTCCCATTAACAAGGTTTTCTTTTCTTCTTCCCCCTTTACTTTTCTATTATTCTTCTTATTTTTATATGTTATCTTCTTTTCTTTTCTTTTTACTTTCATTATCCATATTTCCTTTTTCTTTCTTTTTTCCTTTTTACTTGGTGTTGGAAATTTATTTGAGTCATTATTTCTCATTATATGCTTGTAGATTGTTGTAAAATTGTTTGGCAATTATCTACCTTTCTAAAGGGTTTCTTGCATGTTCCCTTTAATACTTTCTATACCTTCTTTACCATGCATGCTATGTGTTTGTGAAAAAGCCAAGATGGCCTTATGCAATTTTCTACATTATTCTATTCTACTATTAAATGCTTGTTTTTCGCAAAACCCCTTTCATATTTTATTCGTTGAATATAATTGTCAATACAAACGTGATGGTTTGTTACGAGTGATGCTTGATCTATGCTACTCATGCCTTTGCCAGCATGCCAATAAAATCTTGCATCTAATTACCCAAACATGCACTTGCTTTTTCCCTTTTGATGAACTTTTCACATGTAGTCATGACCATGTGTTCACTTCATTCATCGTTAATGTGCATTGATTGCCACCCATACCATCATATTCCTTGCTTTACCCCTTGACATTTTGACATACTTCCTCTTTTCTCCCTTTCAGGATAGCCACCAAGAAAGGAAAAGAGAAAGCTACTCCCAAACCACCAGCAAGAAGAGGAACAAAAAGAGCATTAGTGGCAGAGCCCTCTTCAACTACGGTTAAACCCTCAACAAAAAGAAATAAGAGGATTATAAAGGTTGATGATAAAGAAAAACCCTTCCCAGCAAAAGACACTGCGCGATTTCCCGATCGCTACTGTAAGCAGATGTTCCCCATCCTGGCAGAAAGGAGTTACAACAACGAATACCTTCTTCTCCTCCCAAACCATATTGCTACCTTTGTTGAGCCGCAAATTACACAAAGACAATGGGGTTTCCTACAGAGACAGCCGAGGCAAGTCAATCTTTCTTGGGTAGTCGAGTTCTACTCCAACTTCCACCTGCCAACCCTGCAGTCTGTCTTTGTCCGTCAAAAGCAAGTCCCCATTACAGAAGAGGCCATTCAAAAAGCTCTAGGTCTTCCCCCTATTCCAGAAGGATTGGACGCCTTTCAAGAAGCCGCACTCAAGCGCCAGATGTACCAATCTGACTGGGACACCATTCTCAGAGTTATCGCACTACCTGGCAGCCGTTGGATCTACGGATACTATCGTACCCGCCTTAAGGGAATATCGGCTTCAGCACTTACCTTGGAGGCTCGCGTATGGGCACAAATCATGTCCCATTACGTCTTTCTAAGCACTCACGAGTCCTCCTTCACTGCGGACATGGCCGTTCTACTATGGTGCATCCTTACAGACCAACCTATGAACCTACCAAGACACATCCGGAATGCCATGGGACACGTACAAATTGCGGGCAACTTACCTTTTCCCGCCTCGGTCTCAGATCTTGTCTCAGCAGCCGGAGTCTCCTACAGAGCTGGGGACACCAAAGCCATGCTTCCACGGGATGATCAGTATGTCCCTAACGGGAAATACATCAGACCTCCACCAGCCGCCACAAGCCATCCTACTGAACCGGTTGAAGATATTCCTTCTTCAACACCACAAACACCTACAACAGACCAACTGCTCCATCAGATACTCAAAAAGTTGGATCGGCAGGAACACAAAGCTAAGATGAGAGAGCGCCGTAACAAGCGCCGATTCACATACCTCAAGGAGCTGATTATAGGAAAATTCAAGGACTCAGACACCCCGGATTCCACTTCCTTTACCAGCACAGGAAGCCATGATGGCCCCGACTATGGAGATACTGCTACCAGCCCACCTTTGTTTCTGACAGATGGCACCGAGGACGGTGCAAAGCCTTAAGTGTGGGGAGGTCGGTCAGTACCTGACTTTCGGAGGTAATTTCTCTTTCCTAAACACCAATAAATTAGGATATTTAGTTAGTTTTTCTTTTGTAGAATAGGATAAATTCCATAGTAATAGGTTAGTTGCATGCATGTTCTACTTGATTGAAAAGATAATAAGTTTCTTCTAAGACTCTATCTTTGGAACAAAATTTCACTAATTTTAATTAAAACTTTTATGTTAAATTTGCTTGAAGTTGTATTTGGAACATGATTTTTGAGCTAAAGAACACACAACTTGTGAGATTTGAGCCTTTATGCATGGTTACACTATTTAACCATAATTATTTTATTCTCGTGTGTTTACTTCTCTATGATTGTAATCTATATTTTGTTCCATCCTATATGTCCAATGTTTATTATATTTATATGTTTGCATATGATTGATGCCATTAATTGTTTAGCTCACTTATCCAAATTAAGCCTACCCTTTCAATTACCTTTGTTAGCCACTTTGAGCCTTTAAATCCCATTTGTTCTATATTTTACCACATTACTAGCCTTAAGCGAAAAAACAATTATATATCCTAAATTGAATCTTTGGTTAGCTTAAGATAGAATTGTGTGTGCTAATTAAGTATGGGAAATTGTGGGAACAAAAGATAATAAGGGAATGTGTCATGATAATACAATGGGAATTTGGATACCTACTCATGTGAAACTATAAAATCGAAAATCTATGTGCATTGATAAGCTATGTTTATTTCTATGTTTAGGTTTCAAAAAAAAAAACAAAAAATATTCAATAAATGAATAAGGGGACAAAATTACCCCAATGCTGAGTTAAGAATTCAAAGATCAATGCATGTATGATAAAATTAAGATAAAAAGTTGATACATGAGTATGGAATGTGAAAGGGAAATTCTGGATAGCTAGGTATGAATTCTGAAGTTATATAGAATATATATATGTTATGTTAAAGCTTGGGTTAATTAAAGATTCAGTTTATAAGCTTACTTAGGCATATATGTATCCTTACCATTACCTTGGCCCCATTACAACCTTGAAAAAAGACCTCATGATGTTTGTATTGGTATATTAAATGTTGTTGATTGATTAGGAGAAGAACAAAAATTAGAGAGCATGATTAGAGAAGGATAGAGTGATTGCCCTATACACTAGAGAGATTAGAGCGTACATACATCATCAGTGAGGGTTCAATGCTTAAAATTATATGCTCCCTGCTTTCATAAGCTACCTTCTTGCATTTTTATCTGTTCTTACTGTATAAGAATTGAATTAGTGGAATTTGATTTGTAATTGTTTTGAGGAGCTTATTTACTATTGATCAAGTGGACAAGAATCATATAGTTGCATTTACATATATAGGTTGTATTGCATTGCATGAGTTTTACATGTTCCTACTCATTTATTTTATCTCCTTCAACTAAGCATGAGGACATGCTAATATTTAAGTGTGGAGAGGTTGATAAACCACTATTTTATGGTTTATAATGTGCTTAATTGTGTGGTTTTATCATGATCTTTACCCACTTATTCATATGATTAGCATGCATTTATACTTCCTTCCTAAAATTACTATATGATTGAAAACTTGTTTCCTAAGAGACTTTTAATTATGTATTTTAATTCTCCTTTATTCCATTCGATGCCGTGATCTGTGTGTTAAATGTTTCAGGCTTTATAGGGCATGAATGAGTTGGAGATTAGAAAGGAAGCTTGCAAAAATAGAAGGAACATAATAAATTAAGGAGATGACCAGCGAGAAGTGACGCGGCCGCATGGCTCACGCGACCGCGCGAAAGAGAGGAAATCGCAGTGACGCGACCGCATGGCTCACGCAACCGCGCGGGTTGGAATAGCACAAGTGACGTAGAGGCGTGGACGACGCGCCCACGTGGCAAAGCAAAACGCTGAATGACGCGTCCGCATGAATGACGCGATCGCGTGACGTGCGCGACCTGCATAATCTGCAGAATTTGCTGGGGGCGATTTTGGGCCCTGTTTTGACCCAGTTTTCAGCCCGGAAAAGCATACTAGAGCCAGAGAACATGTAGAAACCAATAACAACATTCATTCTACACAGTTTTAGTTTTTTAGATCTAGTTTTACTCCTCCTCTAGGTTTTCTCTCTACACATTCATAGTTCTTAGGATTTTTATTTCTATTGATCTTTGCATTGGGATATTGAGAAGAGTTATTACCTCATCAAGACTTCGTCATTCTAGTTCGTTTTCTTTACTTGGCTTTACTCTTCCATGTCCTTTAATTTACTCAATTTTACTATTGGATTATTTTAGAATTTATTAATACAAGAATTACTTTTATTTTTAATTGATTCCTTTGAGTTTTATTTATCATGTCTTTCTTTAATTCCCTTTCTTATATTATGAGTTCTACATTCACAATGAGCGAGTAGTTACCTAACTTGATGGGGAGTTGATTGAAAGGAACCCTTGAGTTGGGATGCTTAAAATAAAAATTGTAATTGGGTTTATTGTTGGAATGCTCTCTAGTCACTGACACTAATCCTTTTCAATCGAGCGGATTGGAACTTGTGAATAGAAACAGCATTCCAACTTGTTTGACTTTCCCTTACCTAGTAAGGGATAACTAAATAGAACAACCTTCAATTATCAATTAATCTTGAGAGTACTGCAACAAGAATAGGGCTTCCAACTAATCTACTCCCAGTCAAGGCTTTTATATGAATTGTTTAATTTCTCTAATTTAATTTCCTGTTTATTCAACTCAAACCATTTTGAAAAAATCTGATTAATAAAATAGCACACTTTTCTGCAACTCGTTAGGAGACGACCTGAAATTCATACTCCCAGTATTTTAATTTTGATTTTTGTGACAACCCCTCTAAATTGATAAGCGGATTTCTGGTTGGTTAAGAACTATACTTGCAACGCATATCTCATAACAATTCTTAATTCGCCAATTTTCGCCACGTCATACATCCACTTCGCCTGCCCCGCGAGTTCGGTACTAAGAATGTGATCCTCCGTACCGGGAATCACGGTGAGAGTACCTTCCGGGCTGGAGGATGCCCTCTGCCTCTTGGGAGTAGGGACAAGCTTCAGATCATCATACTCCTAATGGGTAGAAGACGACTGCCCAATACCGGCCGTCTCCTCGGGAATAGGAGAAGCTTGCATCCCGGCAGAGTTCTTGTCGGACATCTTGGTGTCCCGAGGCGAAGGTACAGCTTGATCCTCCTTCTCGGTAGGGTCTTCCGGCTTCCCGGCAACCTTCTCGTCAGCCTTCTCCTCGTCGCTATCCTTCAAGAAGGTCTTAACTAAACTTTTGAGCCCAGTTACCGAAGCAGATATCTCCACTACAACAGACAAACAAATACGTCAGTCGTGAAGTCGGTGATAACAAATTAAACGATAAACAACACAAAAGTAAGACAAAACAGCTCACAAATATAATTCATGGCGACCTCCCGCTCACCCATAAGGAGGTGGGGGTTCACGGGGTTCTTTCTAAAGGCCGCCCATAACACGTCGGCAATTATCTTATTTACGGTGGACATCCCCTTATAGGTCACCTTAATGAAGGTGTTGGACCTCGCCCCGAAGCTCCAATATGTCGGGATGAGGCGTTCCCCCTCCAACGACAACCAAAAGGGATGGCGACCTTTGACGCGACGAACCTTAAAATACTTATCCTTGAACCCATGATAAGAGTCCTCGAACAAGCCAAATATCCTCCGACCCTGAGTAGATCGGAAAGATAAGAACCCTTTCCTCGCTTTCCCCTCCTTGGAAGGGTTGGTAAGGTTGAAGAAAAAGAGAAAGACGTCCACAGACACCGACAGCTCGAGATATTCACACACCATCTTGAAACAGCGGATAGAAGCCAAACTGTTCGGATGAAGCTGCGACGGCGACATGGATATCTGATTAAGAAGTGCCATCTAGAAGTCGGAGAAAGGTATGCGAACGCCCACCTGGGTGAACATGGCTTTGTAAAACCAAATCCAATCGGCAACCCGGGGGGAGTGGAAATTAATCTCATACAGTCGTTCGTTGGGGGCAGGAACGAAGACATCATAATTGGCCTCCTCGTTTGCCCCCCCCCCCCACATAGATACTCGGCTTACCGGAACTCAGTCAACTCCTCCTCGTCCATCTGATTTGGCGAGTCCTTCACATCCTTAGTCACCCAGGCGTAGGGATCGTAATTCACGGCAGAAGGAGAAGCCCGGGAAATGATGCGAGGCATACCTATAGTGGGGGTACCACTCCGTTAGTCTATGAGGTCGGGAGTCCAGAAAAAGCCCAGAAACTATGTTCGTCCTATTCAACAGTTAAGATCAAGCATGGCTAAAAGTCATCTATCACACAAGCTACCTAAAAACCTACCCTAGAATGGCACCCCTCCCCTAACGCATCTACTTGACACTAATGAGCCATCTACCAACAAAAATCAAACAAAACAGCGAGAATACGGAGCAAATACAAGCAATAAACGTACAATAATGAAGCATAAAAGAGAAACGATCAAAGATTGCCTGAATTGGTTGCGAAAACTGAGAAGGAAGAAGGAAAGATGCACGAGGATGCTAGAACGATGCTCTGAGATTTTTTGAGGGAGATAGCAGGGAGATAGCAGGAGCAAGAGTGGGAAGGGAAAAAATCCAAGCAAAACTGTTTAAAACTGCCACCCAGGAAGCGCGAAAGACCTGGGGGCAAAATAGTCTTTGCATACGGGGTTTTCCAGCCCATTATGAGCATTAAATACCCCGCGCGAAGAACAAGGCGACAAGCGGTCGTTCCAGCAACGAACAGACATGCACGCAAGAAGCACGTCCCCTCCACGGACGGACGACCCGGCGACAACGCAAAAAAAAGGAGAGTTGACACGCCACCAACGATCCTCACGGTCGTTATCGGCGCGTCGGGGGCACTGTTACGGCCTGGCTCAAACCACTATCAGGCCGGCCCGACCCGAGCACCACCCGACCCGGATGGTCGGGTAGGAGACGCTCAGTCACTGACCCGGACACGCGTCCCTGACAGCTACGCTACAGCTGTGAGAAGGGAGCATCAGGGAAGGTGGGCCTGTCCTTGATGGGCCCACCTCTGACATGGTATATATGGGGAAGGTCCTGCCCTTCCCCCAAGGTACGTCACATACCACTCAATCTCTACTCGCCTGCACACTTCACTGACTTGAGCGTCGGAGTGTCTTTGCAGGTGACACCCCCCCCACTACACCCGAAGAGCTCGGGACCTCACCTACCCTCAGTCCGGAGACGTGCGACCAGACGACTTCCCCTTCCTCGATCAGGATATCAACCTAATCCGTCCGGTATCCGACCTACCGAACAGAAATTAAAACACATTGTGCTATTAGTAAATTTCACCATTCATTAAATTCTTAATTTGTTAATGACCTTATAATAAAAAAACCCATATAATTTATACAGTTTATTTTTAAATACATGAGATAGGACATCAATATTTCTATAGTATCTGTTAATTGTTGTTTTTGTGTTTAAATTATATTTTTTTTGTTCAGTTTTTCTCTTTAATTTTAAAAGATATATGTTGTTACGAAAATTTTATTATAAAGCTATACTTATTATTATTAGTTTCATGAATGTATCAACTATTTTAAATATTTTATTTGTTAAGTATTTATTTTAAAGTTTTTTATTAAATTCAGAATTTTGTTTACAATATATAGTAAGCATCATTTAAAGAGCAATACAGATAATAAACATAATAAAAATTTATTTGTTATTATGATAACTAATAAGCATAATATTACAATAAGTTTAACTAAACACATTTTATATAGTAATGTATATTAATAAAACTTTATATTTATTCAATATAATAAATGTTTTAAATGATTATTATATGATGATGATAAAATATTAGAAATATAAAAAGTGTACTCACCATTCATATTTGTATGGCTTTTAGTATTGTTTGTAGTTGGTTCATAAGAAGCAATTGATTGAGGAATTAAATTAGTAGTAGCAATGGTGTCTCGACGTACACCTATATTTAAAAAAAATACAAATTTTATATGTTATATACTTTTTGAAAAATAAAAAATTAGCGCTTAACAATAAAATAAAGCATGTTAATTAAGTTGGTTAATTTTGTTAATATTCTACGTTAAGAAGATTTAATGTGCAGACAAAATAACTTATATCGATGTGTTTACATGTTTAAAACATATAAAGATACTAACCAGGAGATCTATTACTTGGACCAACTCTGTTACCATGTATTTCTGTACATATATTTTTAAAGAGCAATATAGAAAATAAGCATAAGTTAATCTAATAAGAGAAGAATTAGTTATCATAATATTAGTTAAATTTGATTGCGTGAAACAAAATATCGGTAAATTTAATTATTTTAGAATTAATAAAAAATTAGTGCTTAGCAATAAAATAAAGCGTGTTAATTAAGTTGGTTAATTTTGTTAATATTATACGTTAAGAAGATTTAATGTGCAGACAAAATAACTTATATCGATGTGTTTATATGTTTAAAGCATATAAAGATACTAACCAGGAGATCTATTACTTGGACCAGTTCTGTTACCATGTATTTCCGTACCTATATTTTTAAAGAGCAATATAGAAAATAAGCATAAATTAAACTCATAAGAGAAGAATTAGTTATCATAATATTAGTTAACTTTGATTGCGTGAAACAAAATATTGGTAACTTTAATTGTTTTAGAATTTATCTATATTTTTTTATTATAATACAAATAGTTTTTTCTATGCTTCTATTATTTTTTTTATAGTGTTTTTTTTAAAGGTTTGAATCTTGTCCATTAATGTTTGAGATATTTTAATTTATTTTTTTAATTTGTTACCATAAATTGATGATATGATAAGTATTTCATCAATTAAGACAATTAAGAATACAAAAATATCTTTAAAAAATAATTTATTTGTTATACTATAATGTATTCTTGTTTTTTTGTGTTTACGTTGATAATAAAAGGAATTAATCTTTATTTATGCGGTGTTTTTTTAATCACACGGGATAAAAAATAATAGCTCTTGTAATTTTTTTAACCGTTATATTTGTATGTAAGTGAGATATATTCTAATTTTATTTTTAATTTTTTAGAAATATATATCATTACCAAAGTTCTAAAAAATGAGAACATAAAGAATTAAAAAAAATTAAATTAAAGTGTTGTTAAAAAATTTAATGTTACATTGATTTATTACTTTAATATATAATTTTTATTTTTGATTATAAAATCATTATGATAAACTTTAATATAAAAGTACTTTTTGTCCTTAGTCTTACATGACATTATTTTTTTATTCTTTTTTAATATAAATATAAATATCTAAATATTATATATTATGTTATATACTATATTGTAGGATGAAAATAAAATATTAAAAAAATATTATTATTATTTTGACCATTAATTTTTTTTGAAATAATTTTTATGGATGAATGATGTCTGAAAAAATTAGATACCAAATTTTTAATGTTAACTTTATAACTTCATATATGATTGATGTGTTGTTTGATTAAGAAAGACACTGCAGTGTATAATTTCGTGATATATATGAAATAAACCATGTATAGTAATATTACTTTGATTAATTTTGTTACAGAATATCAATGATAGAATAGCAACCAATTATATTATTTTGATTTCTGTTACTTGTGGCAGTTCTATTGTCATGCGCTTCCATTACTGTATTTTTGAAAAGTAAAATATAATTATTAAGAACTAATTCAATTTATAACAAAGAAATTTAAATTTAGTTATCGTGTTACCTTTAACAAATTGATGATAGGTGGTAGCTCTTGCCATTTGTCTAATTGTAGTCAATCTGGCTACCCCTATGTTTGTAGTTAATCGGGTACCTCCACCTGTGTTTGGCATTGGAGTTGAAATTGGAGTTGTATCAGTTGATATGACAATTTATTTTTCTTATCGAATCATCTCCCGATAACTTGCACGTCTTCTATCTAGGTGTTGTTGTCTTTGTTCTTCGGTCATGTTCTGTCTTCTTCGCCTAGCATAATCTGTCCAAGTGGGTACGTGACTGTTGATTTCGTGAATTCCATTTCTATTTGTCAGAAAGATAGCAAAAACGTTTGCGAAACCAAGATTGAAAGGGAAAGAGTAATTTAATTCTCTTGAGTGTTAAGTATGACTGAAAGTGAGTTAGTTTTTAAATTGAGTACGTACTAACAGTTTGTTATATTGAATCCAGTGTTTAACATAAAAATAAATAGGGATAAAATAATAAGAAAAAATTTGATACCAAATTTTCTTATTCCCATTATACATTAGTATAGTCCATTATATTAGTATAATCCATTATATATTGTATTGGTATAAATTTGATTATGAGTACACTTTTATATGTAATTTTTAAAAAAAATAAATATTGGATATAAAAAATATGTAAACCATGTGTTGTAGATTTAATTATTCCAATGACTTTAGTTAATCATAATAATGATTTATTTTTCTTTATAATTTAAATACTATTGTCCCATTGAAATAACTATTAATAAAATAATTATATTTTTTATACTATCAGTTATTGTACTATAATGATATATCGATCACTTATATACTATTGTATTATGGTCTATTATGTATGAAAAATACTAATAAAAATAATAAATAATTCATATTTTGTTGACGTAATTTTATTTATATCACTATTATCATTATAGTATAATGTTGTTTATATTAATTATTTATATTTTAATAATTTTTAAAAAATATCATGAAAAATTAAAGATAAAAATATAATTAATAAATTTAATTTTAAAATATCATGTATCCTGAGTACGTAGTGTCAGTTTTCTTTATTAGAAGTGGTTCAGTTTTTAAATTCTGTCGTGGGTAAATCCATTTTTTAATAAAAAAGAAACAGTGGCAAAAGAGGAAGAAAGAATTGGATACTAAACCTGTGTATCCCCATTATATATTGTATAGATACTGAGGTAAATCCCTGGTGCTAAACGCCCAAGAGTGGCGTTTAGCGCCACCAAAGTAGTGGCTAATCACACAAATTGTAACAACCCTAGCGTTAAATGCCGCCACTAAGATAGTAACACCTCCTCAATTTGAGTTCATACTGATGCTAAACGCCAGGTCGTGGCGTTTAGTGCCACCCTCATAGTGGCTTCACCTTGGAATGCATGCTGCTTGCCACTAAACGCTAGGTCTCGGCGTTTAGCGCCTCCATCACAGTGGCTTTTCCTCGAAATACATGTCTCCTGGCGCCAAACACCACCTTGCAGCATTTTGCGCCGAGGTACCCGAAGTGAAATCCCTTTATAGTGTTCTGAACTCCCTTTTGATTGCACTTGTTTCTATTATCAACACTTTGCATGACCAAAATACACATAAAAATAAGGAAAACTATAAATAACTAGAATAAAGAAAATAAAACCAAAATGAATATAAAATCAAAGGATACTAAAGATTGGGTTGCCTCCCAACAAGCACTTGTTTAACGTCACTAGCTTGACGGTCAATTCTGCTAAGTCAACAGATGAGCGGACCTTAGGCGATCAACTTTGCCTCCAAGATAGTGCTTTAGCCTCTGGCCATTGATAGTGAATCTTCTGTTAGAGTTTTCTTCTTGGAATTCCATGATACGAATTTGATAAATCAATATCTACCGGCAAGTGCACCGGATCATAATCAAGTAATCACTCACTAAGAGTGAGGTCAATCCAACGAGTATTGAGAGGTTAATTAACTTTAATCAATTGGTTATTCTAGTTAAACAATCAGATTAATGTGGTTTAGATGATCTTTAGAAATATTAACAGTAAAATAATTGACTGAAATGTAAGTAGCAAGAAATTAAATGACTAGAAATAAAGAGCAGAAAGTAAATGGCTAGAATTTAAAAGTTCATAAACTTAAATTGTGGAAATGTAAATACGGGAAGAGTAAATAACAAGGAAATTAAATTGCAGAAATGTAAAGGAATTAAGAAAATGAACAATGAAGAAAATAAACAATCAGGAAGGAAGTTAAAAGGAAGTAAGGAAAATAAAGATTATTAGGGAGTGGAGATGCTAGATCTTCCTGAATCAATGAACTTCTCTTTTCTCTTGTTCATGCAATGTTAGATCTCTAGCAGGTCATAAATAATTGGATTCTAATTTCTTGGTAACTCAATTTCTCTAGACATGATCAAATGCCAATTCCTCGATCCAATGCTCATAAAAAGAGATGAAGTTTGAATTCTAATCCAAAGCCACACAAATCCTAAGATCCCAATTTTATAGTGATTACATGTCATAGTATCAAGCTCTGATTAAAAATCAAATTCATTGTGAGAATAGAGTTTCAAACTGAATTACCATGATCCCTTTTCCAAGGTTCACATAGAATTCTAACAGATCCAATCCCTCTTCTGATTGATTTAGATCTTTGAAGATCAGAAACTCTCTCTTAGGTAAACAAAGATAGAATCAAGAAGAGAAGAAGTTAAACATTAATTCATTTCAATTTAGCAGGGCTCCTCTCCCTAATAAATGAGGGGTTTAATGACTCATTGTTCTATTACACAAAAATTCAAATTGAAAAAGTCAAAACTAGAAAATAAACTAAAAGTGAAGTACGAGAAAACGCAAAAAGTAAAGTAAGGTCAAGCGCCCTTTTCTAGTTCTAACCCTCCCCCATTTATACTACTTCTCTACTCTCCAAGTGCCTTCGAAGTGTGCGTCGAGATTGGACTCCTTTGGGCATGGATCAGGACTCCTGCTTAAGGCCTTGGCGTCATTTGCTATAGGCACCCCTTATGTACTAAAGGTCTTCTCCAAAATCCTCTTAAGTTCTCTATTAGAGACCTCAGCCTGTCCACTTGTTTGAGGATGATAAGGGGTAGCTACCTTATGATGGACTCCATATTTCTGAACAAGAGAGTACAGCTATTTGTTGCAAAAGTGGCTGCCCCCAGCACTGATTAGTGGGCAAAGCCACTGCTTTCACCCACTTGGACACATAATCAACTGCCACTAAAATGTAGTTATTTGAGTATGAGAGAGGGAAAGGTGCCATGAAGTCAATGCCACACACATCAAACAATTCAATTTCTAATATACCCTACTGTGGCATCTCACTATGGTTTGGAAGATTTCCAACTCTTTGGCACATGACACAGTTCTTCACAAAGTCCCGAGCATCTCTAAAGAGAGTCGGCCAATAAAAACTGCTCTGGAGGACCTTTGTTGCTGGCCTCTTGATAAGTCTATATTTGATGGTAAATTTTATCTTGAATTGAGTGGATTACATCATATAAACTCACATATGTTCACTTAAATAACATACTTTTGTAATTTCTCTCTAAATTGAACCTAAATGTGGAAACATGATTTTTTGTGCCTTAATTGATCAATTTAATTCCACTTTTATTCTATTCGATGCCTTGATATATTTTGTTGAGTGATTGATGAGTTGAGAATTTAGTGTCGATCTAGAATTTCTCAAAATAGGATCACTTCGTTGCAAGTATAGCCGAATCAACAACTAACTCTCAACATCAAATTTAAATCAAAAGATAGTCACAATCAAAACACAATAACCGAGAGTTTGAAGTCCCGGGTCGTCTTCCCTAGGAGTTGCAATTAAGTGTTCTTATTTATTGGCTATCATTGATTGCAAGAGAAGCAAGAAACATAAATAGCAAGAAAGTAGCTTAGCATGAAAGAAATTAAATAAAAGCAATTAAATGATCATGCAAGAAATCAAGAGAAAGAGAATTCAAATATAATAAAACCTCTTGGCATGGATTGACAGCTAAGGTTACCTATCCTGGTCATTGACCACAAACACATGATGATTATGAAGAGTTAATCCTACTTAGTCAACCCTACATCGAGGATAAGTCAAATAGGCATAGTTGATCCCAATCCATAAGTCCTAGTCAACACTACTAATGGGAGACTTAGAGTCCATGAAAACCAAATCAACTAACTACTCTAATGTATCAAACAAGAATGGACATCAATGACTCAAGGGTCACCAAAGTCCTCAATTCCAAGCCAAAGTGAAGAAAAAACTAAGTAAAAACTAAGCCAAGCATTTTATCAAACACTTGGTGTGCATGAAAATAAAATAATATTAAATTACATTAAAAATAAATTTTAACTACCAAAAGCAAGAAAATGATAATAACAACTAAAGGAAGCAACGATTAACATGAAAACATAAATTTGCATTAATTGAAATTAAAATTAACAAGAATATCCATAAACATAAAAATGACAAAAATAGAAAATTAAGAAGAAGAACTAGGAGAAATAAGAAAATAAAGTAAAGAAACATAAAGGAAACTACATTAAAACAAGAATTAAAGATAGAAATTAAAGAGAAATTAACTAAACCTAACCTAATTCTAGAGAGAAGGGGGAGCTTCTCTCTCTATAAACTAAGAGAAAAACATAGAAAATCTAAACCTAATTGCCCCCATTGCTTCCTCTTGGGTTGGGGTTGAAATAGCTTCAAAAATAAGTTGGATTGGATTTTGGAGGAGTAAATCCCCATAGTAGTCCCTGAGATTTACGTGATTACCTAATGTAGTCCTCAAGATCCCGATTTTCCCACTGTAGTCCTCCAAATGGAGCTTCGAGTACTCATAATGGTCCCTGGGCATATTTCTGGTGATGAGACATCACCGAAGCGCTTACGTGGCGTCATTTTTCCATGCTGGATGACTCCAACGGCTAGCTGAGCTGGCTCATTTCCAATTTATACCCACATTGGTTCCTCCCATTATATTTAACCCTAAATCTCCAAATTTTGATAAACAGCTACAAACAACTCAGTTATATTTGAAATTCAGCAGTTACCTAAAGAATCAATCATAATCCATTAACTAAACTAAAGGAAAGAGGAACAATGTAATGAAGAAATAAGCAACCTTGGCACCTTTCCACATTGGCACCCGAGCCGGGTCTCGGGTGCTTAAAAGTCGACGGTATTGTAGCCTGAAAAGGAAGAAAAGCTCATATTTTCATTAACTAAAGAGAGAAAAATCAGAAGTTTAATTAGACAAATTTTATGGCAAGGTATTATTAGTACCTGAATCTCTAGTGCCAAATGTGGCCTCTGAAAGAAAATGCTACGATTCCAAGAGCATTCAAGGCAAGAAACAAAGATGTAGAAGATGATGGCAATGACAAAGGTTCATAAGAGATGGAGGGTGGCCTTTGTCGGCTCACAGAGAGAACCCAAACCATGGTGGAGTAAGTAATTGCCACTACAAGAAAAATACCCATTCAGGTACACTTGAAAAGTGTAGTCAAAAATGAAAAAAAGTGATGCCTTAGGCAAAGGCTACGTTTTTTAGGCTTCAGAGACGCTTTTGTAAGGGATGCCTATACCAGTGTTGCCTATTCTCAAAGGCTACGCTTTTCTGTATCAAAGGCTATGCTTCTGGCCTTTGAGAATAGGGTACGCTTTTTAAGTGATGCTGTTTAGGACCAAAGGCTACGCTTTTCAGCACTAGTGGTTACCAGAGTTCAAAAGAATAGGCTACACTTTTCAGGACTACTACATCACTTTATAAACGTAACAAGTAGTATACCTATAGCTACTCTATATAAGTGTAGCCTTTTGTCCCTCATTTTTTTTTAATTTCTGTTTATATATATATATAAACAGTAATTTCTAATAATATTTTTATTTAAATCTAATATTTGAGAATATATATAATTATATATATAATGCTATATTTTTAATTAAATTAGTTAATTATTATAAAATAAAAATAAACAGATACATATATATAATAATACTGTGCATACAATAATCTTTAAATAATAAAAATTATCCTGAAACAAAATATATTTATATAATGAATATATAATATTGAGATGATCGTAATTTTAAGTATTCATACATCTCACACTAGAATAAGTATACTCATATAAATCAAAATATGCATGAAACCGCACACTTAGAGTTTACTACTAATAAACTAATAGAAAAAACCAAAATATTATATCATTAAAATGTATCTTCTAATAAAAGGCATCATCATCAATCATACATCTTTCAATTTCTAACACTAGCTCCATCTTTGCTAATAAACCATCATGATAGCATCTCAATCTTCACTCACATCTTCAGAATTAGCCTGCATAATTATATAGAAAAATAATTATGTTTTGAAAAAGTACAAGAAAAAAAATAATTAGCATATTAAAAACTAAAAATTTTCAAATTATTGGAACATAGAAACTAAAAACTAAAAACTGTATACCCTTTTGCTTAAAACAACAATCACATTCAAGGGGATACTATAAGTTATCATAAGGGACATAAAAAACCGAATCATAACATAACTTCATACTAAATGAGAAGTAAAATCAGAAACTCAAGTGCATTGTGCAAGTGACAGCAATAACATTTTTCTTCCTTTTTGGTTTTAACATTATAAGAAGCTCAAACTTTGTCCTGGAGGCACCAAAACAGGGTATCCAATAGTATATTAACACAACAATGATCTTGGAGCAACACAAAAGCACAACAGAAGCCACAAATATTGGTCCACTCTAATAACAATAATAATAAAATAACATAATGAAAAAACAAAACCAGAGAAACCAAATCACAGCTCCTTAAATTTCAAATCAAATTAAAAAGATTTGGCAGCCTCCTAAGTTCTAACAAATACAAATTTTAAACTCAACGGCAGATATTCAGAATCCTAATTAACAATTAACAATATATAAACAAATATTATGGAATAAGAAAGAACTGCTCATACCATATCTATGTTTGGAATATGAGTTGATCCATGAGCGCTATTTGCATCAATTGGAGAGTGTTGGGCGTTTTGTAACAAAGCCTCAATTTCTTCCGGCCTCATTCCAGGTTCAGATCGCTGAACTAGTAACTTAATCATGTTTCGCAATCCATGAAGCTCAGCCTCTTGGTGTTGTTGTTTGGCATCTTGGTGCTGCTGTTTGGCCTTCATGTCTCCAAGTTCAGCTTTCAAAGATGTGACTTGCTCTTGGTGCTGTTGCTTGAGTTCAAAAATTTCTGCATGCTTTTTTAAATCACTTCGTGTAACAGATCTTCCATAGCACCTAACCCGACCTGGTAGGTCTTTTCCAAATAAAGACTCAAAAGCTTCCTCATCTGTTTCACCAGCAGCTTGCCGGTTTTGGAAGTCTTCCTGATTAGAAGAAAGATTTAAAATAGAATTAGTTACTATATCCCGAATTTGATTTATAATCATTAATAATTAAATGAACTCTCATACAATTGCATCTTGTGTTTCCTGATCAACTTCCTTCCTTTTCCGACTTGTTCGAGTAGCAATAAACATTTCAAACCTTTTTGGTTCGTCACTTGTTTCCTTTGTCGCGCGCTACAAAATAAAGCCTTAAATAAGTAAGACTATAATAACATAACTAAAATTAACTAAACAAATGCCAGCACGAATATTAAATAAGTATACCAGAGCCACTCGTACTCTTCCAAAATTAATTGGCCCCATGCGATGTGGAAACTTTTGGTGTTCTTTGTGTTTCTTATTCTTTTCACTCATTGACTATAATTGAATAAAAAGTTAGCACATAGAAACAGAGAATAATATAATTAAATTTTGCATCAATAAACAAAATTACACCATACAAAATAGCAGTAGATATAATTGCACAAAATAAAATTCCAGAAAATAAAATTGCACAAAACAGAACAGAAAATAGAATTGCAGCAAATCAGAATCACAGCAAAAATAGAATAGCAGTCTAATTACGCCCAACTTAATTACCTGCTGCTTCCAAGTCCAAAAAAAAATTTAATTCAGCAAAAATAGAATAGCAGTCTAAAGCTTTATACATTATAGAATTTCTTACAGGACGCAGCATCAATTACAGTAATAAGAGTTACTTCTTTCAGGTCACACCAAAGGAAATATATCCAAAGAAAATTCAATTCAGTTTAGGAACCTAGCAGCAATCGAAACAGTAATAATATATTTGCAATTTAGGGTAGAATATGTGTTTGTACAGCATGAGAGAGGACAGATTCCCACATTATCAATCCAATTTTCATTATTTTTCTTATGTCTTAACAAATAGTAATATATTTGCAATTATAGTACCAACTATTTTACCTGGATTGTAGGATGACTCCAATAATAGATCAATTTTATGAAATGACCTTCTGGTACTTGTGTCGGTCGATTTTTCACCATATCTTCGATAGTATCAAAGGGAACAAAGTGCTTCTGCTTAATCCTTCCCTTGAACCGCTTCCAAGCATCCCGAATTGCTTGGATCACCCACTTTTCTCCACTATCTGGGAGGATAAACTTGGTCTGCATATCAACATTGTTATATGCACCTTCTTATATTTAAAAAAAATTGACATTCAATAATAATAGAAAAGTCTTACGTTAACGTAGTTCCACATAAATTTCTTAGCTTTAGGAGTTACAGCATGCCAGCTAGTGTATAAAAGACTAACAAATCTTTTATTTCTACCAATTGTGCCAATGAAACTAGTTAAATTAGACACACTTTGATCGGTGGGTCCTACTGGCTGTCCAATATCAAAAATAACTTCTTCCCGCTGTTCCATAGTTCTTGCATAAATCTCTTTGCAAGTTGTTTTTCTGCGGGTTTTCTTCTTCTTTGGCTCTCCTAGTTTCATGCATTAGGGAAAAAATTAGGGAGTAATTAGTGATGCCAATTGAAAAATTAAGCATTATGATTTGCAAAAGAATATAAAAAATTTGATAGAAATTTCTTACCTTCGTCATCATCAATGTCCTCCATCACATGTGAATAATAATTTTCATCAAGTGGCAAGCTATCTCCCACATCATCACTTAGTTCAGAGCTTAGTCCGTCAATTTCTACAACTATCCCATTTTCTTTTAAGAATTCATCAATAGTTGTAGCCCTTACCCTTGGCTTGCTCTTTTCCTTTCTTGATCCATCTTGCTTCGACATTAAATCTTCAGCTTGTGGGGTAGTGTTTGAGCTAGGCAAAGTAGTGTCATCTTGCCTTTTTTGAGTCCATCATGTGTGAATTGAATGATCTGCTGCTGCCCTTGGTTGACTGTAGGCTGAGTAGAATTTGCCCAACTCTGCTGTTGGCTTACACTTGTTGGCACGCTATTATTCATACTACGAATTGCATCGAGCTTCCTTTTAAGTTCATCTGCACCCACCTTTATAAGCTTAGAATTATTCAAGCCTTGTGTTGACGGTTCACGTTGCACTTCATGCTTTTTTTTCTCAGCCATAGTCACAGTCAAGTGATGCTTTCTTTTTTTATTTTCTGGCTGTTGCGCAGGAAGGCTCGGCTGTACTTCCAAGGTTTTAGGCTTGAAATCAGTCCTTTTTCTTATTGTATCGAGTGTGCTTTGTAAATGAGTAAAATCCAGCTTCTTTGATGTAGAAGTCTTCACTCCTTTGGTTGCACTCAACTCTTTTTGACTTTTGACTACATCCAACCTTGGCATAGTTTCCTCCTTGTCATTAGGTGCTGCACCTTGCATCTCATATTGCTTGCGTTCATTTACAATCTTTTGTCTCTTGGCTTCAAATTGACGAAGCAAATTCTTACTTGATGTTGCTTTAAGATCAATAAATTCTTTATTCCTACACAAACTAATTAGTTAACTCGAGTTAATATAAGCAACAAAGTGATATATCCTATAAGAAACACTAACAACTTCAGAATTTAAAACAAAAAGATGACTTACAAATAAAAAGGTGGAGAAAAATTAGTTATACATATGTACATATTAAGCAATAAATTGCTTAGGCTGACCCATCAGAATCAGAATCTCCAATAAAATCTGCCTCATAGTCTTGGGCAGAAGTCACCTGAGGAACCGTTTCAATAACTGTAGGTCGTAGATCAATCCTTTCCAGAATAAGTTCACCATCATCAGCTGGTATGGCAGGGCTCGTTATATACTCGTTTTGTTCATTATAGAAGGTTTGACGGGCCTCAGACTCAGATTCGTCACTTGTTTTGAATAAGTCTCTTGGGACAGTTTCCATAACATAATGTTTGTTATGTTCATATGGATCTTGCACATAAAAACATTGATGTGCTTGAGATGCTAGTATGAAGGGTTCATTCTGGTAGCATTTCTTATTGAAGTGAACAAATGTAAGGCCATATTTATCTCTCCCAGCATCATACCACTCACACCGAAATAATACTACCTTAAAATGTCCAAAATAGTCTAACTCTACTATCTCAAACAGTCTGCCATAATAAGCTACAATGTCTTGAATGGGACTTTTATCTTTAGCACTTGCAAAGCTTGAAGTTAAAGCAGTTAATGTAACACCACTATTTTGTGTTTTTCTCCTTGCCTCACGCTCCACAGTGTGAAACCTGTATCCATTAATTATATATCCAGAAAATTTTCTTGCAACAGAGCTTGGACCTCGTGATAATTCTTTTAGCCAAACAGGCACATCTGGATCCCTTGCCCGAGTTTCAAACTACTGCGAGAAGGTTTTACTGTGAACTTTTGCTTTTCTCCATTTCGTTCCTCGCTGATTGTTAACCTCATCCTCATGCTCTCTGTAGTTAAAAATAGTTATGTTTGATCGACAAAAATCTAAATGCACTTGATTTAGTGAATAAACATAAGTTGTATTAACTTACCTAACATAATCTGTGACTTCTTCACAGTTGTGTAATACATACACATGGGCTTGAGCACTTGAAATGTCATCGAGATTAATTGGTTCTCCATTTCCCACGCCTAACGAACGGCTTTTGTTAGAAAACAACTTTGATGGCACAACTTCGTCGTCATTAAGATCATCATCATTCCGAGGTCGCTTATTAAGTCTTGTTCACACACCTTCATGCAAGTATCTTGAGCAGAAAGTTAAGCACTCTTCAGCCAGATATGCCTCCGCAATAGAACCTTCGGGGCGACTTTTGTTGCGTACATACGACTTTAATGTACACATGTACCTTTCTGGAGGATACATCCAACGAAACTGCACTGGACCACCCAATCTCACCTCATTTGCTAAATGAATTGGAAGATGAACCATTATGTCAAAAAAACTAGGGGGAAAGATCCTCTCAAGGTGGCATAATGTTTCCACAATCTCTAACTCCAGTCAATCTATCTCTTCCAGTGTGATGAACTTTTTGCACAAGCGACGAAAAAAGGAACTTAGTCGAATCAACGGAATGGCCACATGATCCGGAAGGATGCTTTTAATCGGTATTGGTAGTAAATAGTGTAGCAAAAAATGAGCATCGTGGGTCTTATACCCAGAAACTTTTCTTTCTCCTAGATGTACACACCGTGATATATTAGAAGCACTACCATCAGGTAGCTTTGTTGTCTTCAAAACGCCACAAAAAATCGACTTCTCAGCAGCAGTCATAGAAAAGCATGCCTTTGCCAACTTTGTTCTCTTGCCATTATTCACCTCCTTTGGTTGAAGATTTTTCCAGATCCCCAAATCTTTTAAGTCATATCGAGCATTCAAATGGTCCTTTGTCTTGCCTGGGATATCCAAGAGAGTTCCAATTACACTATCAAGTATGTTCTTCTCTATGTGCATGACATCTAAGTTGTGACGCAGTGGGTTCTTGTGCCAGTAAGGCAATTCAAAGAAAATTGATCTTTTTTTCCAATTCCATGGGAAACTATTTGATGTAGTTTGCTTCTTCCCAAAAACATTCTCAACATTTTGTAGCATCTCAAAAATTTCCGTTCCTTCAATAACAGGTGGAGGGGGTCTTAATTCCTGTTTCCCATTAAAAGACCTTGTATTGGTTCTCCATGGATGATCCATGGGTAAAAAGACACGATGGTCCATATAAACTGTCTTCCGACTATGTTTTAGTTGTAGATAAGAGGTATTTTTGTTGCAACAAGGGCAAGCCAATTTTCCTTTTGTACTCCACCCAGACAACATAGCATATGCAGGAAAATCATTGATTGTCCACAAAAGAGCTGCCCGCATTTGAAAGGTCTCATTCTTTGATGCATCATAAGTTTCGACCCCTATTTCCCACAACAACTTCAAGTCTTCTATCAACGGTTGTAGATACACATCAATATCTTTACCAGGTGATTGTGGCCCAGGAATAAGCAAAGAAAGCATACAATATTCAGGTTTCATGGACATCCACGGAGGCAAGTTGTATACCATTAACATCACAGGCCACGTGCTCCATGAAATGTTCATGCTACGAAATGGGTTGAACCCATCACTTGACAAGCCTAGTCTAATATTGCGTGATTCTTTTGCAAAGTCTTCATCCATTTCATCAAAGTTCTTCCATGCCAGGCCATCAGCAGGATGCTTTAACGTCCCATCTTTAACGCGCTCCTCATCATGCCACCTCAGACTAGCTGCCGTCTTTGAGCACATAAATAATCTTTGAAGTCTTGGAATTATAGGAAAGTATCTCAGAGTCTTTGCAGGAATAGGACGACCTTTCTTGTGAGGTTGGTTCTCGCTATTATCACTAGAATTTTCGGTATATCGAGAAGTTCCACACACACGACATTGTTTTTCATCCTTTAGTTCTTTCCTATACAGGAGGCAATCATTTGGACAAGCATCGATTTTTTTATAATCTAGACCTAAATCTCTTATCATAGCCTTTGTCTTATGGAAAGATGAAGGTATGTTAATGTCAGGCATTGCCTCTTTCAATAGCTCAAGAAGGGAAGTGAAGGATGCATTGCTCCAACCGTGCAAACACTTTAATAAGTACAGACGGATGGTAAAAGATAATGTAGAAAATTTCTTGCAACCCGGGTATAACTCTTGACTTGCCCCATCTATTAAATTGTAAAACTTTTTAGCCTCCTCATTTTGGCCTACAGTAACACCCTCAGCGTGAGGCACATCTCTAAATGCATCATTAAGCAGTCCTTCGATGTCATCGCATGCACCTTCTTCATCATCCGTGTCATCATCAACCACCATTGGGATTGTCCATTCCCCGTGATTAATCCATGTTCTATATCCCTTAACAAATCCATCAGCGACTAAATGGTCAAATACCACATCTCTTCTATACCACTCAATGTTACAACACCTCTTACAAGGACATTGAATTTGTTGTCCTTCTGGTTCTCCCTCAGAGTATGCAAAGTCTAAGAAACTAATAACACCATTGATATACTCTTCACTATACCTCGGTAGATCCATCCAATCCTTCGGCATATCACAAAACCTAACCGATAATTTATAAATTTTTTAGGAGGAAAATTTATAAGGGATCGCAAAGTGAAGATAACAAGAATAGAGGAGGAAGGGTGTTATGAAATATAAGGGGAATGGGCAATGAAAAGGACTTTCATAGCCTTGTAGTTAGGTTGGGAAATAGTTCCTAATCTTAGAAGTAATTCTCTAAACATTTTACTAGAAACTCATTTAAGTAAAACAAATAAAGGAAAACAAAGAATTTATTGTGCATAAATATTAAGTTAAATTGCAACTTCAAAACTAACAAAACAATCGAGGTGGAGCTACACATGAATTAATAGTATAATCATAAAGTGAAAAGAAAAAGTATATATTGTACCTTGCCATGGCACGATCAATGTTTTGACAAAATCCACTTGGAAGCTTTAACCAAAAACTTCAATCTGTTTGCTACCAAATAAAATTCTAAGATATTAGAGTATAATCATATTTAGTCTTGATTTATTTTTATAAATTCTAAACTGATATATTTAAAATGTAAGGAAAAAAATTAAATAGTAAAAAATGGTAGAGCAATCTGTTGTTGTTACCATAAATAAAATAAAATAAAATAATATAACAAGCTAATATATATTGCAATTGGTTATTACAGTAGTTGACAAATTAAAATGAGTAAGTAATGAGTGTGTGCGCTCAATTTATTGAGAGAGACAAAGTGACTCAGCTGGGTTGCCACCATTCTATTTTATTTGTTTTCTTATTTTAAATTTTTTAGTATTTATCCGCTCCTCATAACCAAGTATGATTATGCTGCTAAACTTATAAAATAATTCTTTTTTGGGTTAAACATTCCTGACTTTGCCTAAACAAGCAAGGTTTAATTCCAAGTCTCACAAAAGATAGTATACTAGTTAATTTTAAGTATACTTGGCGTTAATTAGTAAATGCATGACTACAAAAATATTATTTATATATTAAAATTAATTATTATTTATTTGTATATATATATATATATATATATATATATATATATATATTATTTAATTTTTTTAATATATATTTTTATATTAATAATTAATTTTAATAGTGGATATTAATGTTTTTTAAATATGGTTGACATGACTAATACGGCAAAATGTTACTAGCTATATATATATATATATATATATATATATATATATATATATATTATTTAATTTTTTTAATATATATTTTTATATTAATAATTAATTTTAATAGTGGATTTTAATGTTTTTTAAACATGGTTGACATGACTAATACGGCAAAATGTTACTAGCTAGTAGATACGGTTAACAACCAATGCGGTTTTGGACTGGTCAGCAAAAGGTGCAGTATTGATGGAACCGTGTAAGTGATATAGTTACAACATGCATATTGTGATGAATTGATTATTATAGTAGTTGACAAATTTCATATATATACAGTTCCAACAAATGAATTTGCTATCTATATATATACATATGTATGAATCTTGAAAGGATAGAATTGAAAGAAAAAGAAACTATAAATTAGTACCAAGTCCATGAGGGAGACAAGGGGCATTATTACAATTGCTATCTATGATAACGATAGAATTTGCTATCTATGATTTGTGAATTCATGAAATAATTATAATTTGCTATCTATGATTTGTGAATTCATGAAATAATTATAATTTAGGAAATAAAGTCAAGTCATAAGGGACATTATTACAATTGCATCCAAAAATTTCACCACTGCACCTCTGCTATAATTAAACTAAAAATCCTTGATTTTAACTCCTGTTTTGCACTGATATGAAATCCCCAAATTCTACACCCTTATTATTATTACCAAAAATCCATCTTCCATCCATTGATTAAAGCCAAAATAAGAGGACCAAAAGCCACCATTTTACACTCATCTCTAAAGTGGTTATTGTTGGTACCACAGAAAAAGAATTCATATTCACCATAATGTTTTAACAGCTTTCACTACCTAATTCCCATATCAATTTAGAGTAACCATTTGTGTATTGGTATTTGTGGAACTAGTTACATGATTCTTTTAATTAGATATTTATGGAGCAATTAGTGTAAACATAATATATCCACCCAGATCCAGGCATCCATATATTTTAAAATTATTCATTATAAGATAAGATGTAAGTTGAACAAATATGCATTGTTTTAGCAATTATTAGTGGTATTATTCTTTTGGATCATAAGAATTATTATAATGTAGATTCAGGTAGGAACTTCGAAACTAAAATTGTAATAACAATGTGAAGTTGTTCTTGTGTTATACTGAAAGATAATGTATATCAACAAGGAATTAAAATAAAAGTTGGCTTATGAACTATACATCACTCACCTGCGTAAACGGAATGAAATCCCAATCCCAAATTCACGAGTTCTCCTGCGCCGCAACAATCCCAAATTCACGAGTTCTACTGCGCCGCAACAATAACGGAATGAAACCCTCAAATTATGAGTTCTCCTGCGCTGCAACATTAGCATGCATGTTCATCAATTCATAAATTCACAGTCTATCAAAACCCCAAATTGCAACCCTAAAATCGGAACCCTACCCTCTCAGATTTTAGAAACCAAAAGAAGGTGAATACATACCTCCTTGACGATGGTGAGCGAATAAAGACAGGCTTTCAGTCGAGCAAAGAGTCTTCCTGATGTCAACGCCCAGCGAAGAGAACCGGCATTGAAGATGAGTGGCGGCGTCGTGGTGAGTGGTGAGTGGTGAGTGATGAAGGTGAGTGGTGGAGATGGTGACTCCGTGAACGGTGACGCCGTGAGTGGTCTTCTCTGATTTGGGGCCAGGGTGATGATGAAGGGAATCGTCGTAGCTAGATAGGGATCGCACGTGAGTGTTATGTTTTCAGTGGCCAAGTAATTTTTTTTTATTTGCTTAATAAGTGTCTATACGCGTGAATGTATCATTTGGTGAAAGGTGAAAAAAATTTACTAAGTGTTAGATATAGATAGTGGACATTTGACTTGAAATATATTAGGCAACACTTTTAAAATGCACCTGAAACATGACAAATAGGCTACATTTTAAAAGTGCTCTCTTTGGTGTAAAAAGTGAACCCATAACTCTTAAGTTAAGGCTACGCTTTATAAGTGATCTTTATAATATCTAAGGGATCATTTTTCAAGTGATGCCACAAATGTGATTCCTATTCTCCTACAAAAAGGAAACATGGAGAAAAGCGTAGCCTATTCCTAGAATAGGCTACGCTTTTCAAATGTAGCTTAAAAAAAGTGTGGCTGAATGGGTGTTTTTCTTGTAGTGTGCTGTCACAGAACCTATGAGTGAGAGCCCTGCAATTGAATTGAGGTTTGGAAGCTGAGACAGGACAATGGACTATCCCAGACATTTGTATTCTAACTTCAAGAAGAGATTTTTAAAACTTAAACTAAAGCGCTCATGATGTGTAATTGACTGCAGGATAACATTGAATCACTTTTACAAATGTTAGAGATACAAATAGGACGATTTAAACGTTAAGGACACAAATAGGATTTACCCCAAACGTTGGGGACAAAAACGATACTTTACTCTAATAAATAAACTATATCAAATAAACTCACCAAATGCTGCTTGAGCAAGCTCCATATATCTGTTGTACGTTTTCCCAGAAACAGCTTCATGCAGCTGAACCCAAAGCAATAAAGTGTACAGCTGCCAACAATATGCTATGGTTTAAGAAAGGATTCCCCAAACTATCCACAAAAATCTCAGCTAAAGGCTTAATCCAAATCAAAGCAGTAAATATAACAAACAGTTAGTTTGCATAAAGGATGATGCGACCAAACTATCCACAAGTGATCATGGACAAATTGCAAGGAATCTGATCAATTCCAAGCCAAAAGGGGCGTGCAATCCTAGCAGCAAGAATGAACAACACCAATGAAAGGAATCCCATGAATGCAGCAAGGAGAACCTTCCAGAACCCATCAAGACCAGCAAAATGAAGGTGAGCGTGGTCGAGTCTAAGCCTGAAGATCTGGGCATTCTTCTTGTCGAAATTGAGCTTGTCCTTACTCTTGGGGCGCTTTCTGAGGTCGGGAGTAGGGCCTTTGGGAGTGCTAGGGCGGCGAATGGTAGCACGAAGGCCGTTGGAGGTGGAGGGTTAAGCATCGGGGTGGATGCAGGCTTGGAGAGCATAGAGGAAGAGAATTGAGAGCCTAAAGAATACGATGAAGAATGCGAGGAAGAAGGAGAGCGAAGCGTGCAGAAGTGGGGCTTTGTACAATAACACCAACTACGAGGAACCAATGTGGGTATAGTGGGAAATGATCCAGCTCAGCTACAGCGTGACAAAACGATGCCACGTAAGCACTCCAGTGATGACTCATCACTAGAAATATGCCCAGGGACCATTATGAGTACTCAGAGCTCTATATGGAGGACTACAGTGGGGAAATTGAGATCTTGAGGACTACATTAGGTAATCACGCGAATCTCAGGGACTACTATGGGGATTTACTCTTGTGGCCCAAAATTCTCCCCCAGCGATTTGCATTAATGAGCTCACGTGACTCGGGTCACGTGTACACGTGGCCGAGCTCACACTTGTGCGCGCGCACGCATCACTTGTGCGCATGCACGGATGCTGGAACTTCCAAACTCCATTTCTTCATCGTTTCTTCCCTTTTTCATGCTCTTTTTCTCACTTCTTCAACCCATACTTGCCTTGGAAACCTGAAATCACTTAGCAAATACATCAAGGCATCAAATGGGATTAAAGTGAATAGAATTTAGCAATTAAAAGGCCTAAAAAGAATGTTTTCACTTTCAAGCACAATTTAGGAAGAAATTATGAAACTATGCTATTTCAATGGATAAGTGCAAGAAAAGTTGATGAAATCCACCCAAATAGAGCAAATAAACATCATAAAATGTGGATTCATCACATCCCCACACTTAAACAATAGCATGTCCTCATGCTATACTCAGGAAGGAAACAAGGGGTATTATTCAATGCAAGTAAACTACCTACATGCAATCTATCTACATGAATGCAACTACTTAGTCAAAATAAATCAATTTCCAAGAATACATATATGAACATAAGGTCTAAAGCAATCTTAACCAAGACAAATCCAAAATTGATTAGAGTGATTGAAAAGAATTAACAACTTGCAAGATAAGCAATAATAATAAGTAGAAACTTCTAATTGAGCATTTGAACCCTCACCGGATGTGTATCCGCTATAATCACTCAAGTGTATAGGGTCAATTCACTCATTTTTTTTCTAATCATGCTTTCTAAGATTTGTCTTTCATCTAACAATCAACAATTATTGAATGTATGCATACAAATATCATGAGGGCTTTTCCATGGTTGTAATGGGGCTAGGGTGAAGTGAGCTTTAAATTTGAATCTTTGACTAACTTAAGCTCTCACCTAACCTACATAACAACCTATACAACTCAAAGCAAACATAACTACCCATTCCTCACTTTTCTTACACACTCATGCATTTTCTTTTCAATCACAACTCATATGCATTTTTATTTCTCAAACTTTGGGTCATTTTGTCCCCTTTCTATTATTTTCTTTTTTTTCTCTTTTTTTTTCAAACTAAAATATATATACAAAAGTGACAATGCATATGGTTTAAGTATTTGATGCACGAGCATGTACCCAATTCCCAAGATTTTCAACAACAAAACAAAAATCCACTTTTATCTCAACCAAAGTTCCCAAACTTTTCCACACTTATATGATGCACACTCTCACTAGTCTAAGCTAATCAAAGATCCAAATAAGGGACATTTATTATTTTTCACTTTAAGGCTAGTAATGTGCTAACTTTAAGAACAAAAGGGGATTGAAATAGGCTCAAAGTTGGTTAACAAAGGAAGATAAAAGGGTAGGTTATTTGGGACAAGTGAGCTTAATGAAAAGATGGCCTCAATCATATAAATGCATATATACATCAAGCAATGGACATAAAGAATCAAACAAATCAAAGATTGCAATCATAAAAAGAGAATAACACACAAAAGAATGAAAATAGTGGTCAAATGGTGTAACCATACAATTAGGCTCAAAACTCACATGCTTATGTGTTCTTAGCTCAAAAGGCATGTTCCACAATATATTTCAAGCAAGTTTCAATAAAAAATTCTACTCCAATCAATTAGGATGTCAATTAGGAAAGTTTTCTTGGAAAATTTCATTAAATTAACTAAGCTTATTATATGTACGCAAAGACATGCAATAAACTAAGAAATAATGTAATTAAAGCTCTAAGATATATACAAACTAAGAAGAAAAAATGCAACTAAGAATTCAAAAAAAAAGAATGTGAAAGTGTTAGGATTAGAGTATGTCACCCAAGATGGTCGATCGATGACAACCTCCCCACACTTAAGGGTTTGCACGGTCCTCCGTGAACTCAAAGGTGAGCAAGGGGGTGTAGTGACTTCGGATTGTCACCTTCAGCTGGTAGATCAATCGGCTGCTGCATGCTCTTTCTCCCGCTTCCCTTGTTGCTTATGGTGACTCCTTCCATGAAAAATGGAAAATAGGATCGCAACACAATTAAATGCAAAAAAACAAGGAAGCATGGATTGTTGGAATGAGGTGATATTCACTAAAATTAGTGAGTGAGTTAGTTTGTGACATAATCGAAACAAGTATGTGCATTCTAAGTTGCGCGCAGTTTAGAACACACACACTAACATATATAGAAGACTATGCCACACTTAGACAAAATAAGCATGCACTTCACTCATTCTAGTGTGCTTGAGATACTTAAAAAGAAACTTGTATGCCAAGAAAACAAACAAGCAATAAAGAAGCATGAGAGCATTCAAGAAAGAATCAAGGAATTGTGAAATGGGCAATAAAGCACACCTAATTGACATGAAGTGGAAAACATGGCAAGCATAATCCACAAAGCTTAAAAAGCTCAAAAAGTGTCATTAGGCAAGCTTATGATCCAATTTCACAATTCTCAATGTTAATGCATCAAATAGGTGACTTAAATAAAAATCAATCATAGCAAACATCACCTAACAAAAAATGCATCAACTAAGAACAAATTGCCAAACTATAGATAATGAAATCAAAATACATGGTGGCCAAACACATGCAATTTAGAAATCCAAAAATATTCATGAAGACAATGTCATAAGTCCTTAGTATGAACAAAATTAACATGAAGAACTCAATACCAAGCAATAAAGTATGACCTCAATAAAGACATCCAACAATAACTAGCAATAACAACATCGATAATTAAGCAACAATATCTCAACAGAATCAATAAATCAACTCAATTATCCAACACTTGGCACCAAAACAGAGAATTAAACTTAACTAACTAAATAACTAACTGACTAACTACCTAACTAACAAACTAACTAAAGATGAGTGTCGTGGGTGGTGAAGTATGGTGGCGAGTGGTGGTTGAAGGAGGGAAAGAAGAGAGGAGAAGAGAAAAGAAGAGAAGAAGTAGAGAGAAGAGAAGAAAAGAAGTATAGTAGGAGAAAACAGGGGCGTGCGTACGCACACAAGGTCATGCGCACACACAAGGGGTCACGCGTACGCGTGAAGAACGCATGCACGTGATGCGTGTGAAAAAGGGAATCGACGCATACGCGTGAAAGGGAGAAAATGGAAGATGACGTGTACGTGTGTCGGACGCGTACGCGTCGATGGCAAAATGAAAAGGGTTGTGTGTTTGTACTATGTGTGCCAACGCTGCGAACAGAGGCCTTGTTTTGATGTGTGTCTATGCACAGGCCTGTGCCCACGCACAGAAAGGCAAAAAAAATATTTTTTTTAAGAAAATAAAACATAAAAAATTAACGCCTGATTAGCCATCTGTGCGTACGTACACAGGTCCGTGCATACGCACAAGAGCCAAAAAGAGGGGGAATGCGGACGCACAAGGTGTGCGAGCACTCCAAGCAGGGGCTGTGCAAAGGGGTGTACGTACGCACAGACATGTGCGAGCGCACTGGTGCAGAAATTGGGGTGGTGTGCGTGCGCACATGCTCTGTTTTTCTCAAAAAAATTTTAGTGCCTTAAGGCACCAAACTTGACATCCAAAATGGCTTTTCCAACCCCAAAATTTATTCTACCCTAAAAATGCAAGATCAACACAAAAATTCTACCAAACTAAGCTAATTAAAAGAAGTGAAAATTCAACAAACAAATGCTAAAAGAGAGGGAGAGTTAGAAAGATGTTACCAAGTACTTTTATTTATTGTCTTTAAGTTAGACAATTGGGAGAGCCCTTGCTATGGTGGCTTGTGCTTGACTTCCCCACCAATGCTTGAATTTTCAATGTCCTCCGGAATCCCAATTCTAACCATTAACAAAAACAAAAGACAACCAAAAAGCAAGCTATTTACATATTAACATATTTCCAATAGCCAACAAATTTACAGCATGCAACTCCCTGGCAACAGCGCCAAAAATTTGATGAGTTGAAAATTTAGTGTCGATCTAGAATTTCTCAAAATAGGATCACTTCGTTACAAGTATAGCCAAATCAACAACTAACTCTCAACATCAAATTTAATTGTAAAAGATAGTCACAATCAAAACACAATAACCGGGAGTTTGAAATCCCGAGTCGTCTTTCCTAGGAGTTGCAAATGAAGTGCTAAGATTATTGGCTATGATTGATTACAAGAGAAGCAAGAAATGTAAATAGCAAGAAAGTAGCTTAGCATGCAAGAAATTAAATAAAAGTAATTAAATGATCATGCAAGAAATCAAGAGAAATGGAATTCAAATGCAATAAAACCTCTTGGCATGGATTGAGAGCTAAGGTTACCTATCCTAGTCAATGACCACAAACACATGATGATTATGAAGAGTTAATCCTACTTAGTCAATCCTACATCGAGGATAAGTCAAATAAGCAGAGTTGATCCCAATCCATAAGTCCTAGTCAACATTATTAATGGGAGACCTAGAGTCAATAAAAACCAAATTAACTAACTACTCTAATGTATCAAACAAGAATGGACATCAATGACTCAAGGGTCCCCAAAGTCCTCAATTGCAAGCCAAGAGTGAAGAAAACACTAAGTAAAAACTAAGCCAAGCATTTTATCAAACACTTCGTGTGCATGAAAATAAAATAATATTAAATTATATTAAAAATAAAATCTAACTACCAAAAGCAAGAAAATGATAATAACAACTAAAGGAAGCAACGATTAACAGGAAAGGATAAATTTACATTAATTGAAATTAAAATTAACAAGAATATCCATAAACATAAAAATGACAAAAATGGAAAATTAAGAAGAAGAACAAGGAGAAGTAAGACAATAAAGTAAAGAAACATAAAGGAAACTATATTAAAACAAGAATTAAAGACAAAAATTAAAGAGAAATTAACTAAACCTAACCTAATTCTAGAGAGAGGGGGGAGCTTCTCTCTCTAGAAACTAAGAGAAAAACATAGAAAAGCTAAACCTAATTGCCTCCCTTGCTTCCTCTTGGATTGGGGTTGAAATAGCTTCAGAAATGAGTTGGATTAGGTCTTGGAGGCCCAAAATTCGTCCCAGCGATTTGCATTAATGAGCTCACGTGATTCGGGTCACGCGTATGCGTGGCTGAGCTCACACTTGTGCGCACGCACGCATCGCTTGTGCGTACGCACGGATGCTGGAACTTCCAAACTCCATTTCTTCATGGTTTCTTCCCTTTTGCATGCTCTTTTTCTCACTTCTTCAACCCATACTTGCCTTGGAAACCTGAAATCACTTAGCAAATACATCAAGGCATCAAATGGGATTAAAGTGAATAGAATTTAGCAATTAAAAGTCCTAAAAAGTATGTTTTCACTTTCAAGCACAATTTAGGAAGAAATCATGAAACTATGCTATTTCAATGGATGAGTGCAAGAAAAGTTGATGAAATCCACCCAAATAGATCAAATAAATATCATAAAATGTGGTTTCATCAGTGATTTTAGGTTCAATTGGCAAGAATGACTTGGAGAAAGTGGAAAGAATGCATGTAGATGGGAGAACACATGAGGAAACAAAGGAGAAGATCACACCAATGTGTGCAGACGAGATTCGGCCAGTGTACGTACGCACAAGTCCTGACATGTGATTGCATTAAAAAGTCTCGTGGTTCGCAACTTTTGGTATCTTTTGGCCTAATTCTGCAAAGTTTGAAGCTAAAATGGAAGAGCTAACAAGGGGCCAACATACCATATCATACATACACCATATTAGATAATTTTAGGGAGCTTTAGTTTTAGTTTTTCTTAGGATTTTCTCTTAACTCTCTTAGGGTTTAATTAGGATTTATATTAGAATTTTATATTTTCTCTTTGATTATACTACTTTTGTTGCACTTTCTTATAGTTAAAGTTATATATATATATATACCTTTTGAATCTTTGAGTTCTTGGTGATTAATTTGATGTTTATTAGTTATTACATGTTTGATTGAGTTGCCATTATTGATTTTATTCATTGGTTGGTTATAGTTTCAAGTATTTTTGTAATATAACTATGTTTGGTCATTATGCCCACCAAGCGTTTGTAAAAATGTCAATTTTGAATATGTAGTCGATTTTTACTCCTTGGCTTGGGAAAATAGATACATGGGATACTAGATTCATAATGTCAAATATTTAGTTGAAATTTTGGGTTATTAGTTGCTCTTGTTTATACTAACGCTAGCTTTTCACTAAGTTAATTTGTAAGTTAGCTTGGACTTGTGGATTAAGAACAATTATGCTCACTTGACTTACTCTCGATGTTAAGAGTTGACTAAGTGGGATTAACTGTAACACCCTAAATACCCCAAGCCTTACCTCATGTTGTAAAGCAAAGGATAATTAAAGGTCATGAAAATTCTAAGGCATATACAAAAGCTTAAAAACAGAGTTTCAAAAGCGCGAAAGGTTCACACGAAGTTACAAGCCTAAAGGCACAAGATAAAGATACAAGATAACAAGGCCTATGTAGATATGTAAGTATAATAGTCATAAAGATACTAGCCTCAGCCTGCGGAGTTTAAGCTGACTAGTTATATACAGACATAACAGAGTTCTGAAAGTTAAAACAGCATATACTTTATCTCTCTCAAAGTTGGCCTCTATGGCAAATAAAGATATAAAAGTGAGAGTACTAAACAAAATATCCAAAATGACTCCAAAATATGATAAAGATCCTCCGCTCTGTCAGCATCACGTAACTCACCCAGGTGGGTTATGACCTGTAGCTGAAAAACAACAACGAAATATGGTATGAGAACCGGAGATTCTCAGTATGGTAACAGTACCCAATAATGTAAGATATAAGATTCCAGGACACCAGAGCCAATCCTAGAACTTCACATCAAGCATAAGATTCAAACTTAAAGCAGAACTAAATTCAAAACCATAACTTTAAAACCATAATAAAATGGGGTAATCCAACTTAGGGGATTTCTAGTCTAACATTTATATCGCTGTCCCACAGTGATAAACCCCATATTTAGGGTTTATCTTGTGTTGGATTTAGAGCATTTTGCTAACCTTTTCTTACATTTAGCCAATGAATTAGCATGGTTTTGTGATCTCTCCCTTACTTGTGCCTAAGTGTAAAAACATGCTTTCGAAGCCTTTAATTTGACAATATTATTTCTTCCTTGATTCCATAAGATGCCTTGATGTGTTTGCTAGTGATCTCAGGTTGAAAAAGAGCTAGAAATGGATCCAAGAAGTGAGGAAGGAAGCATGCAAGTGGAGAGAAGCATAAAAAGTCAAAGAATTAATCCCAGCCAAGGACGCGCGTGCGCACCAGGCGCGTCCACGCAACTCGCGAAATAGGCCAGAGACGCGTACGCATGCTGTGCGCATACGCGTCGCAGTCCGCTCGTGATTCCTTTAATGCAACTCGTGCCTGGCAATTTTGAAGGGTTTCTGGACCCATTTGGAGCTGGATTTTTGGCGGGAAAACACTCAAAAGGACCAAGGATTAAAGGGGAGGGGGGATGCATTCATACTTTAGACACACTTGAGGCTAGTTTAGTTTTAGTTTTTAGAGAGAGAAGCTCTCACTTCTCTCTAGGATTAGAATTAGGATTAGGTTTAGTTCAATAATTTAGATCTAGGTTTCAATTCATGATTTCCTCTTCTTCTACCTTTCAGTTTTATGTTGTTACATTCATCATTCTTCTAGTGTTGTTATTTCTTTCTTCTATTTTGTTTGTAGATCTACTCTTGTTCATTCTATTTTCTTTTAATACAATTTAAGGTAATTCATGTAGATCCTGTTTCCTTTGATTGTTGTTATTAATTCCTTGCAATAAGTAGTTGTTAGATTTCATTGTTGTTATCAAATTACTTTGCTTTCCTTTATTACCTTCCAAGTGTTTGATGAAATGCTTGGTTGAATTTTAGTGTAGATTTTATTCCTCTTGGCTATGGTAGAGTAATTAGTGATGCTTGAGTTATCTAATTCCCTTGTTGATTGATAATTAGAAGTTGCTAATTGATTTGGATACCACTAAAGCTAGTCTTTCCCTTGGGAGTTGGCTAGGACTTGTGGAATCAAGTTGATTCATCCACTTGACTTTCTTCCATGGTTAGAGGTTAACTAAGTGGTAGCAATGGACAATTGTGGTCATAATTGAGGAGGATAACTAGGATAGGACTTCTAATTCTCACAACCTTGCCAAGAGCTTTCTAGTTGTTACTTTATTTTCATTGTCATTTACCTTTCATGTCTAATATCTCAAAAACCCCCAAAGATACTTCATAACCAATAACAAGGACACTTTATTGCAATTCCTAGAGAGAACGACCCGAGGTTCAATACTTCAGTTTATAAATTTAGGGGTTTTAAATTTTTATTGTAACTTCTTTCGCCACACCCTTGACTCGATATCAGTGAGAGGTATTCAGGTGCCCATCACTGAGCAGGCTATTGAGGACGCCCTTACCTGTAGCTCAAGGCAGGTGATACTGATGCCTTCGAGCAGGCCGAGGTGGAGCTACACTGTATGACTTTCGATTTTGATGCCTTGAGGGCAGTGGTAGCTACCCCGGAGGCTCCCTGGGTCATGGATGCAGAAAACAAGGCACACAAGGGTATGCGGTTTATCTATCTGAGCAAGGAGGCCAGGATATGGCAGCAGATTTTCGCCCACTATGTTGATCCTTGTGGCTATGTTGATCCTGATCAGCTGTGTGCTGGAGGGGAAGGAGGTCTATTACCCCCGGCTGATCAGGCGGTTCATGTGGTGGGCCCACATCCGAGGTATCTTTCCATTTTCCGTCCTTGTCACCCAGATGATTCAGCGGGCCGATGTCCAGTGGCTCCCAGAGGACGTATCACCACCCCCACCGCTCCCTGAGAAGGAGCCAGTGACCATTCCATGGGAGTCTTGGGTGAACGAGAATCCTCCTTCCCGGTGCCGATCTCGGGCTAGAGCAGCAGAGGAAGGAGCTAGACCTTCTTCATCATCAGCCCCAGCATGACCCTCTACATCAGCAGTTGCAGCAGCACTTCCTTTACCACCACTACCAGCACCTCAGCCGACCTAATTGCTGGTTTAGCATCTTTTCTGATTCATGGAGCGCGGCCAGCGTCAGATCATGCGTTGCCTAGATCGGATTGACCAGATGTTTGTGGCCCAGGGCCTTGAGCTACCCCCTTTGCCAGAGTCTTTTGGTTCGGATGAGGAGGCCCACGAGGAGGGGCATGCGGATTTACATGATGAGGATACTCACGAGGAGGTACTGGTTCATGTGGAGGCACCATCCCAGACCCAGGCTACTCAAGAGACACCTCCGCCATAGCCCCAGCCAGCGCCAGAGCTGACCGGTGTACCTCTCCCTGAACCTAAGGATTAGCATCGAGGATGATGCTTGATCTTAAGTGTGTAGAGGTTGCCGTTGGCACCATTGGTGGACCGGTAAACATTTTGGCGTATTTCCTAGTTATATTCTCCTAGTTATCTTGTTTTGCACACTGTTGTATATATTGTTTATTTTGGATTACTTGGGATACTTTTGCCTTAGTTGTTGCATACTTTGTCGTTTTGGATGTTAGATATTTTGGATGCTAGATTTCGTACTTTAGTTGGATTTTTTCTTATATAGTTATCTTTTAGCTTATGGTTGTGATTAGAAACTATTTTGGAATTCTTAAGACCTAGTTAACCCCTTTTGCATATGAAACCTGTTTTGATTGAAAAGAAAATGGTGAACTAAGGAATTTTTGGAAATTTTTAATCACAACATTGCATTAATAAGCTTAGTCAAAATGATGAAATTTTCAAAAGAATCCATCCATAGAGCACACCCCCAATTGATTGAAAAAAATTTTTTGTAACTTGCTTGAATTCATACTTTGTGAAGCATGTATTGAGCCAAGAATACAAGCATGTGAGATTTGAGCCTATTGATGTGGTTACATTTTATAACCACCTATTTTCCATTCTTGTGTGTGATTGTTCTCTCCCGATGATTGTGATCCTTAATTTGTTTAATTCTATATATCCATTTATTCCTTGTATTCATGCATTTATATGTTTGAGGCCATTATTTCAATTAGCTCACTCACCTAAATCGTCTAGCTTCTATCCTCCATTGTTAACCAATTTTGAGCCTTTGCTTAACCCAATTGTTCCTATTTTAGCACATTACAAGTCTAAAGCGGAAAACAATAAAGTCCCTTGTTTGGATCTTTGATTGGCTTAGGCTAGTGAGAATGTCATATATTCGAGTTTGGGGAATTAGGAACATTGGTTGGGATAAAAGAGTGTTTTGCATTTGTATTTGAAAAATTGGGTGCATGCTCATGTATTGATTAAATGTATAGACCTTATGCATTGAAAAAAAAAGAAGAGAAAAGAAAAGAAAATAAATAGGAAAAGAAAGAAACAAAGAAAAAAAGAAGGGAATAAAAAGGGGACAAAATGCCCCAAAGCAAGGCTCAATAAGGATCAATGCATAAGTGTTGGAAAAAATCAAAAGAAAATGTATGAGTATGTAAAAAGTGAAGGATGGTTAGTTAGGGTGGTATTTAATTGTATAGGTTAGGTGGGAAAGTCTAGGTTAACCAAAGATTCAAATCTCTAGTCCACTTAACCATATATGATCCTACCTTGGCCCTAACCCCATTACAACCTATGAGAAAGACCTCATGATGAATGAATGCATACGTTGAATGATTGTTGATTGTTAGATGAAGAACAAATTTTGGAAAAGCATGATTAGGAGAGGATTGAGTGGACCAACCCCTAAACACCGAGCGAATAGAGCAGATACACATCCGGTGAGGGTTTAATAGCCCAAATACATGCATTCATCCTACTATCTATATTCTTGCAAGTTTGAGATTCTTTTGATAATTCAATACAATTGTGGTTTGGACTTGATCCCTATTACTCTAGCTCTTATGCTCATATATATATTCTCTTGGAAGTTGAATTATTTTGACCAAGCATTAGCATTCATATAGTTAGTTGCATTCATTTAGATAGTTGCATATAGGTAGTTTAGTTGCATTGAATAAATGTCATACCCCTTCGCTTCATTCTTGGTCAAGCATGAGAACATGCTTGGTTTAAGTGTGGGGAGGTTGATAAACCCCATATTTATGGATTATCTTGTGTTGGATTTAGAGCATTTTGCTAACCTTTTCTTACATTTAGCCAATGAATTAGCATGGTTTTGTGATCTCTCCCTTACTTGTGCCTAAGTGTAAAAACATGCTTTCGAAGCCTTTAATTTGACAATATTATTTCTTCCTTGATTCCATAAGATGCCTTGATGTGTTTGCTAGTGATCTCAGGTTGAAAAAGGGCTAGAAATGGATCCAAGAAGTGAGGAAGGAAGCATGCAAGTGGAGAGAAGTATAAAAAGCCAAAGAATTAATCCCAGCAAAGGACGCGCGCACGCACCAGGCGCATCCGCACACCTTGCGAAATAGGCCAGAGACATGTACGCGTGCTGTGCGCGTAGGCGTCGCAGTCTGCACGTGATTCCTTTAATGCAACTCGTGCCTGGCAATTTTGAAGGGTTTCTGGACCCATTTGGAGCTGGATTTTTGGCGAGAAAACACTCAAAAAGACCAAGGATTGAAGGGGAGGGGGGATGCATTCATACTTTAGACACACTTGAGGCTAGTTTAGTTTCAATTCATGATTTCCTCTTCTTCTACCTTTCAGTTTTATGTTGTTACATTCATCATTCTTCTAGTGTTGTTATTTCTTTCTTCTATTTTGTTTGTAGATCTACTCTTGTTCATTCTATTTTCTTTTAATGCAATTTAAGGTAATTCATGTAGATCCTGTTTCCTTTGATTGTTGTTATTAATTCCTTGCAATAAGTAGTTGTTAGATTTCATTGTTGTTATCAAATTACTTTGATTTCCTTTATTACCTTCCAAGTGTTTGATGAAATGCTTGGTTGAATTTTAGTGTAGATTTTATTCCTCTTGGCTATGGTAGAGTAATTAGTGATGCTTGAGTTATCTAATTCCCTTGTTGATTGATAATTAGAAGTTGCTAATTGATTTGGATACCACTAAAGCTAGTCTTTCCCTTGGAAGTTGGCTAGGACTTGTGGAATCAAGTTGATTCATCAACTTGACTTTCCTCCATGGTTAGAGGTTAACTAAGTGGTAGCAATGGATAATTGTGGTCACAATTGAGGAGGATAACTAGGATAGGACTTCTAATTCTCACAACCTTGCCAAGAGCTTTCTAGTTGTTAGTTTATTTTCATTGCCATTTACCTTTCATGTCTAATATCTCAAAAACCCCCAAAGATACTTCATAACCAATAACAAGGACACTTTATTGCAATTCCTAGGGAGAACGACCCGAGGTTCAATACTTCGGTTATAAATTTAGGGGTTTGTTACTTGTGACAAACAAAATTTTTGTATGAAAGGACTATTGTTGGTTTAGAAACTATATTACAAGGAGACTTATTGTGAATTCTAAACCACACAAAAGTCTTCTCATCACACAGCCTTCGCCAGCCTAACCACCATGCGATCCCATCATCACTGCCTACCGAACCTCCTCAATCCCAGTAGAAAACACAAATAATTCATACAAGTAAAGCACAAGTAATTATCAAGTATAGCAGGTAAATCAAGAAGAACTTAAGCATGTTATACAATTAAGCATATTATGCAAGTAAACAAAGCAAGCAACCATATAGAAGATGCATATGATGAATGCCTGCCCTATTGGTTGTGATTTCACATTGTCAGTTCAACTGCCAACCGAACACATCCCCATGGAAATGTTGCCTTTCAGTCACGAATAAAATGGGTAACCCCAAGGATATCGTGCCCAGCACACAGTCCAGGGATATAGTGCATTCACACACTCTTGTGATTCCGAAAGGATGCGAGCGGGATACTCAGCCATAGACCTCACATATCAACGTAAGCGGGACTAACCACTGCCCTTACACTGCCGCCGCGACCTCGACAGACGGGATTAACCTACCGTCCCTACCAGGCGCATAGCGTCTCAACAATTCCAGTATAAAACAATATACATCCATATTCTATCGGTGATTACTCTCAGTATTCAATATTTTCTCATTTATCTTCGAGTCTTAGACTCGTGTTAAACATTTTCAATTCTCATTTCCAAAGCTCATCATACTCATCATCAATATAATACTCTTCCAATTCACGCAACTATTCTATCCTCATTACACCAGAAACCTAAGTCTCTGTCTTCTAAATTCATAAAGAAATTCACCTATTTAAGTCACTATTTTTTCTCTATTAATCTTAAGGCCTAATTATTAGATAGTACTCTTAAACAGAAGTTTAAAGAAGTTTAGAAAGTTAAGGAACCCTTAAAAATGAAGAAAAATTATTTTTCAGTAAAATAGGGTTTGTGCGTACACACGCCCTTGAGTGCGTACGCACACTTAAAATTTGGACCATTCCTCGTATGCATGCATGTGCCGCGTACACGGGAATGCTGGACAGAGACCATCACTCGCGTATGGTGCATGAGGCCACATATGCATCCTTGGATTTTGGCCTATCCTGCGTATGCATGCATGTGCCACGTACGCAAGAAGGCCTGGCAGAGACGCACGCCTGCATATGGAGGTACTTGCGTACGCATGCCCCTCCAGATTTGTAAAATTTGGCAAAGTTGCAGAAATCAATTTTAAACACCAAACTTTAAACGTTCATAACTTCCGCTACAAAACTCTATTTTCCTCAAACTTTATATCATTTTAAATATCTTTAAACAAACTTCAATTTAAGATAAATTTTAATCAATTTCGAAAACTGAGACTCAAGTTATGATCCGTCAAAGTTCAATAAAATCAAGTTTCACAAAATCTAACAAGGTTCTCTAATTTTCAAAACTTTGAACCCAACCAACTCTAAACCACAACACACATCAATTCCCATTAGAACTTACCATTTTGTCTCAAATCACCACTCTTACCAAATTTCCACTTAAAATACACTATCATCATATGTTTCAACCCCAATCATCAAATTCCTCATACTAAAACCATTTTTCTACCAACACACTCATCAAATGTCATTCTATCATTACCAATCATCATAATTAGCATCATTCAACCTCAATCTCAATATTCATCACCATTTACCGACAACAACAATATAGTTAATCAAAATTATCAAAATTCATCAAATCCTCATACATCATTTCAACAAATTTCAACAACCAATTCAATCCTATTGGTGCACAAATTGTGAATCACACTTTTCACAACTCGTACCACTAACTAGCAAGTGCACTAGGTTGTCCAAGTAATACCTTACGTGAGTAAGGGTCGAATCCCACGGAGATTGTTGGTTTGAAGCAATCTATGGTTATCTTGCAATTCTTAGTTAGGAAGTCAATTATATTTATCAGTTGAATTGCGAATAAACAAGAGAGCATGGGTTAAAGGTTACTTGTTATGCAGTAATGGAGAATATGTTGGAGTTTTGGAGATGCTTTGTCTTCTGAATCTCTGCTTTCCTTTGTCCTCTGATTCACGTACGCACATCCTTCTATGACAAGCTGTGTGTTGGGGCATCACCGTTGTCAATGGTTACATCCCCTCCTCTTGTGAAAATGGTCCAAATGCTCTGTCACAGCACGGCTAATCATCTGAGGTTCCCGATCATGCTGGAATAGGATTCACCCTCCTTTTGCGTCTGTCACTACGCCCAGCACTCGCGAGTTTGAAGCTCGTCACAGTAATTCAATCCCTGAATCCTACTCGGAATACCACAGACAAGGTTTAGACTTTCCGGATTCTCATGAATGCCGCCATCAATCTAGCTTATACCACGGAGATTCTGATTAAGGAATCTAAGAGATATTCATTCAATCTGATGTAGAACGGAGGTGGTTGTCAGGCACGCGTTCGTGGGGGAATGATGATGATTGTCACGTTCATCACATTCATGTGAAGTGCGAATGAATATCTTAGATAGGAACACGCATGTTTGAATAGAAAACAAGAATATTTGCATTAATTCATCGAGACACAGCAGAGCTCCTCACCCCCAACAATGGAGTTTAGAGACTCATGCCGTCAAAGAGTACAAAGTTTAGATCTAAAAATGTCATGAGATATAAAATAAATCTCTAAAAGTTGTTTAAATACTAAACTAGTAGCCTAGGTTTACAGAAAATGGGTAAACTATGATAGATGGTGCAGAGATCCACTTCTGGGGCCCACTTGGTGTGTGCTGGGGATGAGACTTAAGCAATTTACGTGCATAAGGTTGTTTTGGGCGTTCAACGCCAGGTTTGGATCCATTTCTGGCGTTGAACTCCAGCTTTTAATCCTTTTCTGGTGCTGGACGCCAGAATTGGGCAGAGAACTGGCGTTGAACACCAGTTTACGTCATCTATCCTTGAGCAAAGTATGGAAAATTATATATTGCTGGAAAGCCCTGGATGTCTACTTTTTAACGCAATTAGAAGCGCGCCATTTTGAGTTTTGTAGCTCCAGGAAATCCACTTTGAGTGCAGGAAGGTCAGAATCCAACAGCTTCAGCAGTCCTTTTTCAACCTGAATCAGATTTTTGCTCAGCTCCCTCAATTTCAGCCAGAAAAATACCTGAAATTACAGAAAAACACACAACTCATAGTAAAGTCCAGAAATATGAATTTTTCCTAAAAACTAATGGAAATAAGCTAAAAACTAACTAGAATATCCTAAAAACTATATGAAATTAACCCCAAAAAGCGTATAAAATATCCGCTCATCACAACACCATACTTAAACTGTTGCTTGTCCTCAAGCAACTAGACAAATAAAATAGAAGACTAATAAGTTGAGAAGCAATAATATCTCAGAGTTTTTGAGTGAAGCTCAGATTCTAATTAGATGAGCGGGACTACTAGCTTTTTGCTTCTGAACAGTTTTGGCATCTCACTTTATCCATTGAAGCTCAGAGTGATTGGCATCTATAGGAACTTAGAATTCAGATAGTGTTATTGATTCTCCTATTTCAGTGTGATGATTCTTGAACACAGCTATTTTATGAGTCTTGGCCGTGGCCCTAAGCACTTTGTTTTCCAGTATTACCACCGGATACATAAATGCCACAGACACAAAATTGGGTGAACCTTTTCAGATTGTGGCTCAGCTTTGCTAAAGCCCCCAATTAGAGGTGTCCAGGGTTCTTAAGCACACTCTTCTTTTTGCTTTGGACCTTGACTTTAACCGCTCAGTCTCAAGTTCTCACTTGACACCTACACGCCACAAGCACATGGTTAGGGACAGCTTGGTTTAGCTGCTTAGACCAGGATTTTATTCCTTTAGGCCCTCCTATCCACTGATGCTCAAAGCCTTGGGATCCTTTTTATCTGCCCTTGCCTTTTGGTTTTAAGGGTTATTGGCTTTTTACTCTTGCCTCTTGGTTTTAAGAGCTTTTGGCTTTTTCTGCTTGCTTTTTCTTTTTCTTTCTATTTTTTTTCGCCTATTTTATTATATATATATTTTTTTTCTGCAAGCTTTGTTCTTTGCTGCTTTTTCTTGCTTCAAGAATCATTTTTATGATTTTTCAGATTATCAATAACATGTCTCATGTTCATCATTCTTTCAAGAGCCAACATATTTAACAGTCTTAAACAACAAATTCAAAAGACATATGCACTGTTCAAGCATTCATTCAGAAGACAGAAAGCATTGCCACCACATGTTACTAATTAGAATTTTTCTTATTGAAAACTCGAAATTTTATTGCCTCTTATTCAAAAGATCTACTATTTTATTCATGTTTGCTGATGATGAGAAAAATAGACTATAACTTAATTGGAGATAAAATCAAAATAGACACTAATTACTACTAATGATCATGTAATGAAGACATAAACATAGATAAGCACTTAACATAGAGAAAACGAAAAACAGAGAAAGTAAGAACAAGGAACGAGTCCACCTAAGTGATGATGGCATTTCCTTCTTGAGGAACCAATGATGTTCTTGATCTCTTTTATGTCTCTTCCTTGCCTTTGTGGCTTGATTCCTAGTGATTTTTTGGTATTTCTATCCTCAGTTGCTTCCAATAATTATGTGGAGGGAAGTGCATCCCCTGAGGTATCTCAGGGATCTCTTGATTTGCAGCCACATGTTCTACCACTAAGCTATAGATCCTTCACATAATTGTTTTACCACACCAAACTTAGAATGTTGCTCACCCTCGAGCAAAAGAAGAAGGAATAGATGAAGAAGAAGATGTGGAAAAAAACTAGGATTATGAGGAGGGAAGGTGGGGATCCTGTGGGGTCCACAGATCTTGAAATGATCCTGTGAGGTCTACAGATCTTGAGGTGTCAAGACATTTACATCCCTGCACCAATTTAGGCATGCAAAATGCCCTTGCACACAACTCTGGGCGTTCAGCGCCAGGTTGGTGCCCATTTTGGGCGTTCAACGCCCATTTACTAGCCATTTCTGGCGTTGAACGCCAGAACCATGCTTGTTCTGGGCGTTCAGCGCCAGGATGTTGCCCATTTTGGGCGTTCAGTGCCAGAACCATGCTCTGTTCTGGCGTTGAACGCCAGGCAGGTGCTTCCTCCAGGGTGTGATTTTTCTTCTACTGTTTTTGATTCCGTTTTCAATTTTTTAATATTTATTTTGTGACTCCACATGATCATGAACCTAATAAAACATGAAAAACCATGAAAATAAATAAAAATTGGGTTGCCTCCCAACAAGCGCTTCTTTAATGTCCTTAGCTGGACCTTGCTGAGCTTTTAATCTAGCTTCAACCTTGAGCACTCTTGCTCAACATTGCCTTCAAGATAGTGCTTGATTCTCTGTCCATTAACAATGAACTTCTTGTCAGAGTCAATATCTTGAAGCTCCACATAACCATATGGTGATACACTTGTAATCACGTATGGTCCCCTCCACCGGGACTTCAGTTTCCCGGGGAATAGCCTGAGCCTAGAGTTAAACAACAGAACCTTTTGTCCTGGTTCAAAGATTCTAGATGAAAGCTTTCTGTCATGCCATTTTTTTTTATTTTTCTTTATAAAGCTTGGCATTTTCGAAAGCAGTAAATCTGAATTCCTCTAGCTCATTTAGCTGGAGCAATCTTTTTTTCTCCTGCTAATTTGGCATCAAAGTTTAGGAATCTGGTTGCCCAGTAGGCCTTATGTTCCAGTTCCACGGGCAGGTGACATGCCTTACCATACACGAGTTGGTATGGAGAGGTCCCTATAGGGGTCTTGAATGCTGTTCTATAAGCCCACAGAGCATCATCCAAGCTCCGTGCCCAATCCTTTCTACGGGTATTTACTATCCGTTCCAGGATTCTCTTTAATTCTCTGTTAGAGACTTCAGCTTGCCCATTAGTTTGTGGATGATATGGAGTAGCCACCTTGTGGCGAATCCCATACCGAACCATGGCAGAGTAAAGCTGTTTATTGCAGAAGTGAGTGCCCCCATCACTGATTAGTACTCTAGGGACACCAAACCTGCTAAAGATATGTTTCTGGAGGAACTTCAGCACTGTTTTAGTATCATTGGTAGGTGTGGCAATGGCCTCAACCCATTTTGATACATAGTCAACTGCCACCAGAATATAAGTGTTTGAGTATGATGGTGGGAAAGGTCCCATGAAGTCAATTCCCCATACATCAAACAACTCAATTTCCAAGATTCCTTGTTGAGGCATGGCGTAACCATGAGGCAGATTACCAGCTCTTTGGCAACTGTCACAGTTACGTACAAACTCTCGGGAATCTTTATAGAGTGTGGGCCAGTAGAAGCCACATTGGAGGACCTTGGTGGCTGTTCGCTCACCTCCGAAATGGCCTCCATATTGAGATCCATGGCAATGCCACAGGATCCTCTGTGCTTCTTCTCTAGGCATACACCTACGGATTATTCCATCTGCATATCTCTTAAAGAGATAGGGTTCATCCCACAAGTAGTACTTTGCATCAGTAATTAATTTCTTCTTTTGTATCCTGTTGTACTCCTTGGGTATGAGCCTTGCAGCTTTATAGTTTGCAATATCGGCAAACCATGGTGTTTCTTGAATGGCAAATAAATACTCATCCGGAAAAGTCTCAGAGATCTCAAGAGAGGGGAGGGGCGTCCCTTCTACTGGCTCTATCCGGGACAGATGATCAGCCACTTGGTTCTCTGTCCCTTTTCTGTCTCTTATTTCTATATCAAACTCTTGCAGAAGCAACACCCATCTGATGAGCCTGGGTTTTGAATCCTGCTTTGTGAGTAGATATTTAAGAGCAGCATGATCAGTATACACAATCACTTTTGATCCTACTAAGTATGATCTGAATTTTTGTCAATGGCGTAAACCACTGCAAGTAATTCTTTTTCTGTGGTTGTGTAATTTTTTTGGGCATTATTTAGAACGCGACTAGCATAATAAATGATGTGCAGAAGCTTGTCCTGCCTCTATCCCAACACTGCACCAATGGCGTGATCACTGGCATCACACATTAGCTCAAATGGTAATGTCCAGTCTGGTGCAGAAATAACTGGTGTTGTGACCAGCTTAGCTTTCAGCGTTTCAAACGCCTGTAGGCACTCTGTGTCAAACACAAATGGCGTGTCAGCAGCTAGCAGATTGCTTAGAGGTTTTGCGATTTTTGAAAAATCCTTTATAAACCTCCTATAGAATCCTGCATGCCCCAGAAAGCTTCTGATTGCCTTAACATTGGCAGGTGGTGGTAATTTTTCAATTACCTCTATTTTTGCTTGGTCCACCTCTATTCCCTTGTTTGAGATTTTATGCCCAAGAACAATCCCTTCAGTCACCATGAAGTGACATTTTTCCCAGTTTAAAACTAGGTTGGTCTCTTGGCATCTTTTCAGAACAAGTTTCAGGTGATCAAGACAGGAGCTGAATGAGTCTCCATATACTGAGAAGTCATCCATGAAGACTTCCAGAAATTTTTCCACTATATCAGAGAAAATAGAGAGCATGCATCTCTGGAAGGTTGCAGGCGCATTACACAGCCCAAATGGCATCCTTCTATAAGCAAACACTCCAGATGGACATGTGAATGCTGTTTTCTCTTGATCCTGGGGATCTACTGCAATCTGGTTATAGCTTGAGTAGCCATCCAAAAAGCAGTAATAATCATGACCTGCCAGTCTTTCTAGCATCTGGTCTATGAATGGTAAAGGAAAATGATCCTTTCTGGTGGCTGTATTGAGCCTTCTGTAGTCAATACACATGCGTCACCCTGTAACTGTTCTTGTAGGAACCAGTTCATTTTTTTCATTATGAATCACTGTCATGCCTCCCTTTTTTGGGACGACTTGGACAGGGCTCACCCAGGGGCTATCAGAAATAGGATAAATAATCCCAGCCTCTAGTAATTTGGTGACCTCTTTCTGCACCACTTCCTTCATGGCTGGATTTAGCCGCCTTTGTGGTTGAACCACTGGTTTAGCATTATCCTCCAATAGGATTTTGTGCATGCATCTAGCTGGGCTTATGCCCTTAAGGTCACCTATGGACCACCCAAGAGCTGTCTTGTGTGTCCTTAGCACTTGAATAAGTGATTCCTCTTCTTGTGAATTTAAAGCAGAGCTTATGATCACTGGAAAAGTGTCACCTTCTCCCAGAAATGCATATTTCAAGGATGGTGGTAATGGCTTGAGCTCGGGTTTAGGAGGTTTTTCCTCTTCCAGAAGAAATTTCAGAGGCTCTTTCATGTCCTCTGAATCCTCCAAATCAGGCTGAACATCTTTAAAGATGTTTTCCAACTCTGATTCGAGACTCTCAGCCATGTTGATCTCTTCTACCAAAGAGTCAATAAGATCAACTTTCATGCAGTCTTTAGATGTGTCAGGATGCTGCATGGCTTTGACAGCGTTCAACTTAAACTCATCATCATTGACTCTCAGGGTTATTTCCCCCTGTTAGACGTCAATGAGGGATCGTCCAGTTGCTAGGAAGGGTCTTCCTAGAATGAGAGTAGCACTCTTGTGCTCCTCCATTTCCATCACAACAAAGTCAGTGGGAAAGGCGAATGGCCAAACTCTGACAATCATGTCTTCAATCACGCCTGATGGGTATTTAGTGGAGCCATCAGCAAGTTGGAGACATATCCTGGTTGGTTTAACTTCTTCAGTTAAGCCAAGCTTTCTGATAGTGGATGCAGGTATTAGGTTGATGCTTGCCCCAAGATCGCATAAAGCTGTCTTGGTGCAATTACCTTCTAATATGCATGGTATCAGAAAACTCCCAGGGTCTTTAAGCTTCTCAGGAAAGCTTTTCAGAATGACTGCACTGCATTCTTCAGTGAGGAGAACTCTTTCTGTTTCTCTCCAATCCTTTTTATGACTCAATATCTCTTTCATGAACTTGGCATAAGAAGGTATTTGCTCAAGTGCTTCTGCAAATGGAATCTTTATTTCAAGAGTCCTGAGGTAATCTGCAAAGCAAGCAAATTGCTTATCCTACTCCTCTTTCCGGAGTTTTTGAGGATAAGGTATCTTGGCTTTATATTCTTCAACTTTAGTTGCTGTAGGTTTATTGCCTACAGAAGTGGTTGAAGAAGCCTTTTTAGAGGGGTTGTTATCAGCATTTGTGTGTGTCTGATCCCTCACTGGCAATTGAGTGCCAGAGTTAGAAACTAGAGTAACGTTAAACGCCAACTGCTTGTCTGTTCCTGGCGTTTGAACGCCAGAACTGTGCCTATTTTGGGCGTTCAGCACCAGATCTTGCCCAATTTGGGTGTTCAACGCCAGATCCTTGCCCATTTCTGGCGTTGAACGCCAATCCTGCCTTGTTTCTGGCGTTGAACGCCAGTTTTGGGCATGGTCTGGGCGTTCAGCGCCAGCCTTCCACCAATTTTCTGGCGTTTTAGTGCCAGAATTATTTTTCCCTGGGCTCTTACTATCCTCAGGTGAATTTTGGGTGGTTTGCTCATTCCTTAGTTTTTTGCTGCCTTGAGGTGGGGTATTTAATGTTTTCCCACTTCTTAATTGAACTGCTTGGCATTCTTCTGTTATTTGTCTTGATAGCTGCTACTTTGTTTGCCTAAACTGTTCTTCCATATGTATATTAGCCATTCTTGTCTCTTGTAGCCTGTCTTTAAATTCGGCTAGCTGCTTTGTTAGAAAGTCCAATTGCTGATTGAATTCAGCAGCTTGTTTTACAGGACTGAGTTCAGCAGTTACTGTTTTAACCTCTTCATTCATGGAAGGGTTGCTGCTTAGGTACAGATGCTGATTCCTGGCAACTGTATCAATGAGCTCTTGAGCCTCTTCAATTGTCTTTCTCATGTGGATAGATCCACCAGCTGAGTAATCTAGAGACATCTGAGCTCCTTCTGCAAGCCCATAGTAGAAGATGTCTAACTGAACCCACTCTGAAAACATTTCAGAGGGGCATTTTTGTAGCATCTCTCTGTATCTCTCCCAGGCATCATAAAGAGATTCATTATCTCCTTGTTTAAAGCCTTGGATGTCCAGCATTAGCTGTGTCATCCTTTTTGGAGGGAAATATTGATTCAGGAATTTTTCTGTCAGCTGTTTCCATGTCCTTATGCTGGCCTTAGGTTGGTTATTCAACCACCTCTTAGCTTGATCTTTTATAGCAAATGGAAATAGTAATAGTCTGTAGACATCCTGATCTATTTCTTTATCATGTACTGTGTCAGCAATTTGTAAAAACTGTGCCAGAAACTCTGTAGGTTCTTCCTGTGGAAGACCAGAATACTGGCAACTTTGCTGCACCATGATAATGAGCTGAGGATTCAACTCAAAGCTACTGACTCCAATGGAGGGTATGCAGATACTACTCCCATATGAAGCAGTAGAGGGGTTAGAATATGACCCCAGAGTCCTCCTGGACTGTTCATTTCCGCTTAGGTCCATGATGGAGAAAGGGAGATGATGTAAAATAGAGAAAATATTTTTTATTTATTTATTTATTTATTTCAAAAATAAAATAAATTAATAAAATAAATAAGAATAGGTGAAGATTTTCGAAAAAATGAGGGAAGAGAAAGTGGTAAGGAAGTTTTGAAAAAGATATGATTTGGAAAAGATTTTAAATTTTGAAAAAAAATCTGAATTTTTTTTTTAAAAAAAATAATTTTCGAAAATTTGTTTTAAAATTAGAGAGAAAAGATATTTTTGAATTTAGTGAGGAGAGAGAAAAATAATAAAATAGCACAAGATTTAAAATTTTTAGATCTAATGCTCCTTATTTTCGAAAATTTTGGAGGGAAAACACCAAGGAACACCAAACTTAAAAATTTTAAGATCAAGATACAAGGAAAACTCAAGAACACTTTGAAGACTCACAAGAACACAAGAACATGAAGAAAGAACACCAAACTTAAAATTTCTAGAAAAGCAAGCCAAAATTTTCAAAAACCAAAGGAAAATCAACAAGAAAACACCAAACTTAAAGTTTGACATACAATTTAATAGAGAAATTATTATTTATGAAAAATAAGGTTTTGAAAAGAATATAAAAGATTCTAACCCAATTACCAAGAACACAGATTAACGCTCTAGCCAAATGAGTTATGAATGTAACACTTGTTTTGAAGAAGTATATATATATATATATTTAACCAAGAACAATAATAAGAGACTCTAAACCAAAAAGAAATATTTTCCTAATCTAAGAAACAAAATAAACCGTCAGTTGTTCAAACAGGAACAATCCCCGGCAACGGTGCCAAAAACTTGGTGCACAAATTGTGAATCACACTTTTCACAACTCGTACCACTAACCAGCAAGTGCACTGGGTCGTCCAAGTAATACCTTACGTGAGTAAGGGTCGAATCCCATGGAGATTGTTGGTTTGAAGTAATCTATGGTTATCTTGCAATTCTTAGTCAGGAAGTCAATTATATTTATCAGTTGAATTGCGAATAAACAAGAGAGCATGGGTTAAAGGTTACTTGTTATGCAGTAATGGAGAATATGTTGGAGTTTTGGAGATGCTTTGTCTTCTGAATCTCTGCTTTCCTTTGTCCTCTGATTCACGCACGCACATCCTTCTATGGCAAGCTGTGTGTTGGCGCATCACCGTTGTCAATGGTTACATCTCCTCCTCTTGTGAAAATGGTCCAAATGCTCTGTCACAGCACGGCTAATCATCTGAGGTTCCCGATCATGCTGGAATAGGATTCACCCTCCTTTTACGTCTGTCACTACGCCCAGCACTCGCGAGTTTGAAGCTCGTCATAGTCATTCAATCCCTGAATCCTACTCGGAATACCACAGACAAGGTTTAGACTTTCCGGATTCTCATGAATGCCGCCATCAATCTAGCTTATACCACGGAGATTCTGATTAAGGAATCTAAGAGATATTCATTCAATCTGATGTAGAACGGAAGTGGTTGTCAGGCACGCGTTCGTGGGGAAATGATGATGATTGTCACGTTCATCACATTCATGTTGAAGTGCGAATGAATATCTTAGATAGGAACACGCATGTTTGAATAGAAAACAAGAATATTTGCATTAATTCATCGAGACACAGCAGAGCTCCTCACCCCCAACAATGGAGTTTAGAGACTCATGCTGTCAAAGAGTACAAAGTTTAGATCTAAAAATGTCATGAGATACAAAATAAATCTCTAAAAGTTGTTTAAATACTAAACTAGTAGCCTAGGTTTACAGAAAATGGGTAAACTATGATAGATGGTGCAGAGATCCACTTCTGGGGCCTACTTGGTGTGTGCTGGGGCTGAGACTTAAGCAATTTACGTGCATAAGGTTGTTTTGGGCGTTCAACGCCAGGTTTGGATCCATTTCTGGCGTTGAACTCCAGCTTTTAATCTTTTTCTGGTGCTGGACGCCAGAATTGGGCAGAGAACTGGCGTTGAACGCCAGTTTACGTCGTCTATCCTTGTAAAAGGATGGACAATTATATATTTCTGGAAAGCCCTGGATGTCTACTTTCCAACGCAATTGGAAGCGTGCCATTTCGAGTTCTATAGCTCCAGTAAATCCACTTTGAGTGCAGGGAGGTCAGAATCCAACAACTTCAGCAGTCATTTTTCAACCTGAATCAGATTTTTGCTCAGCTCCCTCAATTTCAGCCAGAAAAATACCTGAAATTACAAAAAAACACACAACTCATAGTAAAGTCTAGAAATATGAATTTTTCCTAAAAACTAATGGAAATAAGCTAAAAACTAACTAGAATATCCTAAAAACTATATGAAATTAACCCCAAAAAGCGTATAAAATATCCGCTCATCACCTATCCTAAGGTCCACTAGTCTAAGTGTCCAGAAATATTACATATTCCATAGAAAAAATCAAAATCATACCTTGGTCGATTCCCAATATGCACAACACACCAAATTGAGCACAACTCAAGCTTTCAATCACCACCAATTAATCCAAAACTCCAAATAAACGCCAACAACTGGAAGAACTCAACTAAAATCATACCAAATACCACAAATCAATACCTAGGGTTCCTAAATACACAATTTTAGAGGGGTAAAGAGTTTTCTTACCTTTTTCGACAGTGTTTGGGGGCACAAACCACCAATAGTCCAGCCTTAAATACCACCTAATCAATTGAAAACACAAAATCTACTCAAAACCAAAACCTTAAATTTAGAATTTCTTAGGGCTATAAAATGGAGAGTGAAATTAGAAATCTTACCTGAACGGACTCGGCAAGAGCTTTGCGTAGCCGCTAACGGCACACGAATCAGAGCATTGTAGCTCGAGTTATAGCCGCCGGAAATGAAGGATGAATAATAACACTCTCTTCTCACTTGTGCTGCTGGTGTGTGTTGTGTTTTGTGATGAATGAGGCTAAATGGCCTTCACTTGTGTGTTTATATATGTTGGTCTTGGGCTCAACTTGGGTCCGGTCTAATCCGTTAGCATTTTTGGCCTGTTTGGCCAAATTTTGGGCCAAACCTTTAAAACTAGCACCCGGTTTTTAACTTTAATTAATTTTCTAATTTTTTCTACTGTTTTTACTTCTCTCACACAGTACCGAACAAATTTAAGATGGTACTACTGGATAATTTATCGGTACACATTTTTACGCAATTTTCTGCAAAAAATTACATTTTCCAACACAGAAAAATTTACTGAGTTCAAATATCATATTTATATTTTCTAATTAATGTTCTAAATTTTTGGAACCTATTTTGGGCCATTAAATTAATTAATTAAGCGATTAATTAATTGCGGTTCTTACATTAACTCATTGTAATTGCCATAATTGTGGTTATGACAAGGAAAGAATTCCTTAATCCCCAATCCTAAGCCAAGGTTCCCCTTATGCATCATACCATATTTTCACTAGTTTTGATCTTATTCCCTCCTACTTAGCATTAATTATTCTTTGATTCATTATTAGTTCATTATTTGCACTATTATTACTTAGTTACCATTATTCACTTACTTGCTTGATATTATTGGCTCCTCTTACTTCTTTGTTTGAGCCATTGATTCTTTAATTCCTTTAATTTCTGCTCTATACTTGGAAACCCCTAACTTTATAACTAAACTTGTGTACTCATTTGCTAGCTCCGTGGGAAGATGACCTAGGAAGTAAAAGTCCCAGTTATTTGAATTGAATTGTGACACTCCTTACTCTAAACTTTGATTTGAGCCAATTGTTGGTTTGGAGCTATACTTGTAACGCAATTTTTATTCCTAAAAAATTTTGAATCTACATTTGGCCCAAATGAAGTTTTTTGGTGCTGTTGCCGAGGAGCTTATGCAATTGAGTGCCACATTTTTTGTTGCTGTGAATATGTGAATAGTGTGAATAGTGTGAATATTTGCTTTTTGTTTGTCATTTGACATTAATTGGTAGCTAGTTCCTTTGTTTTGGTAGTTTTTGGTAGTTTTAGTTGTTAGCTTACTTTTTGGTTCTTTAAATCCAACCATCACAAATCCAATAAGCCTACCATGAACCACCTCAACCACACCATCAATCATACCAACCACAATCCCACCGTACTCACAATCCAATCAACAATCACACCCCCAACTAACATATCAATCCCCGCATCAATTAAGATATCAACCACCACACACTAGACCCACCTTCCACCAAAATAGCCAACCATCTTCTTCAAACCAACCCCATATGAATGATACACTTCAAACCTTCATCCAAGAGCAACGGGACTTCCACAAGAAATAGAAAATCTATATGGCAACCATTGCTGAAGCCTTGTCCCAATTGACTCTATCTCCTTCCAACAATCACAACACCTCCCAACCATCTATCTCTAGTGGCTTACCCTCTCAACCTCAACCAAATCCTAAGGGAAGTATTAATGCAATCACCCTAAGAAGTGGTGCAAGGTTGGAGGAGGTTGGTCTTAAGCCTATACTTGTGAGGGAAGAGGTATAAAATGAAAAAGTTGAGGAGGTGGTGGAGTTGGGTGAAGATGAGAAGGAAGATATTGCAAGAGAAGAGGAGGATTCATTGAAGTCCAAGGAACCAAAGAGGAAAAATCCCCTTGAGGAGCCTACACCAATACTTTTTCCATCGGTGGCCAAGAAGGGTAAGAAGCATGAGGAACTTGATCATAATGTGGTACAAATTTTTAAGAATGTGGAGGTCACCGTTTTCCTTTTTCAAGCCATCCAACAAGTTCTAAAATATGCCAAATTCCTAAAGGAGGTTTGTACTCATAAGGAGAAAATTGGTGAGCTAGAGAAGAGTCCGGTGAGCAACTCTATCTCTTCTTTCATTTCAAAAAAGTATGGTGATCCCGATCCTTGTTTGGTAACTTGTGTTATTGGTGGAATAAATTTCATGAATTTTATGTGTGACTTGGGAGAGTGTGTGAGTATCATGCCGCCTTCCATCTATGAGAAGTTGAACTTGGCACCGTTGAAGCGGTCCGGAACTAGATTTGTGTTGGCGGATAAGAGCATAGTGTCGGTTGTGGGTATTACGAAAAATGTGTTGGTGAACATTCAAGAATTGTTATTTCTGGTGGATTTCCAAATCTTGAAAACACCTCCAATTGACTCGGATAAGCCATCTTCCATCCTACTTGGAAGACCATTTTTTAAGACATCCCAGTTCAAGTTAAATGCATTTTCGGGAGCTTATTCGTTTAAAACAAAGGAAATGTGGTGAAGTTCACATTGGAAGGAACCATGAAACAACCACATAAGGTTTATTCTATATTTGGTTGTGATCTTATTAAAGAGGAGGTAATTGAATCCCATTCTAGAAAAGATGAGGAAGTGGTTGTCAACAAGAGCTTGAACATATAAGGATTGAGCAAAGAAGATGAAGAAGCTCAACCAATGCCTACAAATCAAGAAGACAAGGAGCCTATCTCCCCATTAAAGGATGAAAAAGCTAAGCATACCAAGAAGTTGGAGATTTTCCTCCTTGGGCATGCCCTAAGAATGGATCATTAAAATCATGCCCATCCAACTTAAGGACATTAAACAAAAGTGCTAGGTGGGAGACACTCCACCATGGTAACATCTTTCTAACTTCTTTTTTTTTTATAATTTTGGTTCATTGAATTTTGCCTCTCTTAGATAGCTTAGGTCTAGTTTAGTTTTAACCTTTATTTGATTAAATTTTAGTTTTGATCATGTGTTTGTACGGTACTACATGTTTTGGGACTGAAAACCTTTGTTGCATATCATGTTCTTCTGAACACATAGTTTCGTGCATATGCACACATACCCCAATTCCTGTGATCTTCGCGTACGCAAGCATGGTTGCGTATGCGATCTCGCTTTCAGCCTCCCTACCGCGTGCACACGCAGACGTCTGTGCGCTTAAACACATGAGCTTTTACCCTTTGAAAAAGAATTCTTTAGTGTGTGTACACACCCAGCTGTGCATGCACAACACCATTTTCAGCCTCCCTGTAGGGTGCGTGGGCACACGCTTGTGTGTGCGCACACCCTGCTTTTTGCCCCTAGTGTACGTACACATGGACCTGTGTGCGTACGCATTGAAAGAGCCCTAACGCACGTTCAGACCCCGTTTCCCTTTTACTTTCTACTTCATCACACTGCAACCACCCAATCCACACCGCCATTCACCACCACCCCTTCCACTATTTCTGTCCGGTGATCCCACTACCGCCAGTGACCTCCACGGCCACCGTTGCACTCTCTCTCTTTCTCTCTCTCTCTCTCTCTCTCTCTCTCTTTCCTTCCCTTTCTTCTTCTCTCTCTTTCTCCATATTCACTCTCCTACAAGCTCTGTTCCCTGCCTCAACAACCAAAATTGTGTGGCTCCTTTCTGGCGTCGGCTCCATCGTGACTCTGGCAGTGGCAACCTCCTAGTGCCACTGCAACATCTTTCCCCCTTCTTCTTCTCTCATTTACTCAGGTTCTTACTCTTTTTCATTTTTTTCTTTTGCTTATTTTAAGTTTCATTTTAGTGTTGATTTTAGTAAGTATATTAGGTAGATAGATTGATTGTTTGTCATATGAGTTGCAAGTGTTTGTTTATTGATTATTGGGTTAAATACTACTTGAATTTGGCTCATGCGATTATTTTATTGTTTGGGATGAATAAATGGTCTTTTCCTTGATTGAATTGGTTATTGTTTGTTGTGCTACCTTATATAATCTTGCGCATTCAATTGCGCAACTTCAATATCCATTTTTCTTAACGAATTCAAGTCCCTTTTTGTTGTGCTTGCTTAAGCTTGTTTGTGCTTCACTCTTTGCTTAACGTGTGACTAGTAACTTAAGCCACTTAATTGAGAAACGTGGGCTTTAATTTCTGATTGTGTGGTTGCCATTTTAACCAGCCAATGTGTTAGTTCTAAGCACATCCATATTTAGAATACACACATTGCCTTTTCTTGAGCCACACCTTCGTACAATTTTCCTCAATTAAGTGTTTGTTGCTTGATTACATTATGTTTGCTTCCTTAATTGTCTTCTTGTGCCACTTATTTTGTGATCTTGAATTCTATTCTTTTGTTCCTTTTCAGGATATGCCCTAAAAGGCAAAGAGCCGGCTACATCATCCTCGACACCTCGAGGAATTCTCCCTTGTCCTTCAGATCACCGGAGCGATAAGCTGTAAAACCCGTGAAATTAGTAAATAATTAGCTAATAAATTAATTATTAATTAAAAAAATTAGAAAATAGAATTTCAAAGTTTAATGAGGTAGAATTAATTAAAATATGAATTTTTACACTAATTTTAAAAGAATTGGCCCAAAATTGGGTCAACGGGCCAAACCGGTTGGACCGGGCCCAAATCGGGTCCAAGGCCCAATTATATAAAGCCTCCATTCAGCCTTCTCTCTTCACTCTATTTTCCATTTCCATGTTGAAGCTTGTGGAGAGCATGCATGGAAACCTAACCCTCACTCCCAAATTTCAGATCCACGTAACTTCAAACTGGAGCTCCGATTGATGAGCTGTCAGCGGTCATGCGTTCATCTCGGAATTCTCTACAAAACCTACCCAACAACTTGGTAAGGAAATTGGTGCACAAAATTACGTATGCCAATATTAATGGACTATTTCTCACAGCTTCGCATAACTAACCAGCAAGTGCACTGGGTCGTCCAAGTAATACCTTACGTGAGTAAGGGTCGAATCCCACGGAGATTGTTGGCTTGAAGCAAGCTATGGTTATCTTATTATTCTTAGTCAGGATACCAACAACAGTGTTTTGTAAGTTCAATTGTGAAAATAAAAAAGGCATAAAATAAATACTTATTGTGCAATAATGGAGAATATGTTGGAGTTTTGGAGATGCTTTGTCATCTGAATTTCAGCTTTTCTCTTGTACTCCTTTTCACACACGCAAGGCTCCTTCCATGACAAGCTGTATGTAGGGTGTCACCGTTGTCAATGGCTACTTCCCATCCTCTCAGTGAAAATGGTCCAAATGCTCTATCACAGCATGGCTAATCATCTGTTGGTTCTCGATCATGTCGGAATAAGATCCATTGATCCTTTTGCGTCTGTCACTACGCTCAACAATCGTGAGTTTGAAGCTCGTCACAGCCGTTCAATCCTTGAATCCTACTCGGAATACCACAGACAAGGTTTAGACTTTCCGGATTCTCATGAATGCCGCCATCAATTATAGCTTATACCACAAAGATTCTGATTAAGAAATCTAAGAGATACTCATTCAATCTGATGTAGAACGGAGGTGGTTGTCAGGCACACATTCATGGATTGAGGAAGGTGATGAGTGTCATGGATCATCACTTTCTTCATAGTGAAGCGCGAATGAACATCATAGATAGGAACAAGCGTGTTTGAATGGAAAACAGAAATAATTGCATCAATTCATCGAGATGCTGCAGAGCTCCTCACCCCCAACAATGGAGTTTAGAGACTCATGCCGTCAAAGAGTACAAAGTTCAGATCTAAAATTTCATGAGTTACAAAATAAGTCTCTAAAAGTTGTTTAAATACTAAACTAGTAACCTAGGTTTATAGAAAATGAGTAAACTAAGATGGATAGTGCAAAAATCCACTTCTGGGGCCCACTTGGTGTGTGCTGGGGCTGAGACTTAAGCTTCTCACGTGCCTGGGTTGTTTTTGGAGTTGAGCGCCAGGTTGTAACCTGTTTCTGGCGTTGAACTCCAACTTGTAACTTGTTTCTGGCACTGAACGCCAGACTACAACATGGAACTGGCGTTGAACGCCAGTTTACGTCGTCTATACTTGAGCAACATATGGACTATTATATATTTTTGGAAAGCCCTGGATGTCTACTTTCCAACTCAATTGGAAGCGCGCCAATTGGACTCTTGTAGCTCCAGAAAATCCATTCCGAGTGTAGAGAGGTCAGAATCTAACAACATCAGCAGTCCTTTTTCAGCCTGAATCAGATTTTTGCTCAGCTCCCTCAATTTCAGCCAGAAAATACCTAAAATTACAGAAAAATACACAAACTTATAGTAAAGTCCAGAAATGTGATTTTTATTTAAAAACTAATAAAAATATAATAAAAAGTGACTAAAACATATTAAAAACTACCTAAAAACAATGCCAAAAAGCGTATAAATTATCCGCTCATCACAACACCAAACTTAAATTGTTGCTTGTCCCCAAGCAACTAAAAACAAAGTAGGATAAAAAGAAGAGAATATACAATTAATTCCAAAAACATCTATGAAGATCAGTCTTAGTTAGATGAGCGGGGCTATTAGCTTTTTGCTTCTGAATAGTTTTGGCATCTCACTTTATCCTTTGAAGTTCAGAATGATTGGTATCTATAGGAACTCAGAATTCAGATAGTGTTATTGATTCTCCCAGTTCAGTATGTTGATTCTTGAACACAGCTACTTTATGAGGCTTGGCCGTGGCCCTAAGCACTCTGTTTTCCAGTATTACCACCGAATACATACATGCCACAGACACATAACTGGGTGAACCTTTTCAGATTGTGACTCAGCTTTGCTAAAGTCCCCAATTAGAGGTGTCCAGGGTTCTTAAGCACACTTTGTTTTTGCTTTGGACCTCGACTTTAACCGCTCAGTCTCAAGTTTTCACTTGACACCTTCACGCCACAAGCACATGGTTAGGGACAGCTTGGTTTAGCCGCTTAGGCCAGGATTTTATTCCTTTAGGCCCTCCTATCTACTGATGCTCAAAGCCTTGGATCCTTTTTATTACCCTTGCCTTTTGGTTTTAAGGGCTATTGGCTTTTTGCTCTTGCCTTTTGGTTTAAAGAGCTTTTGGCTTTTTCTACTTGCTTTTTCTTTTTCTTGCTCTCTCTCTTTTTTTTTCGCATTTTTTTTCTGCAAGCTTTGTTCTTCACTGCTTTTTCTTGCTTCAAGAATCATTCTTATGATTTTTCAGATTATCAAATAACATTTCTCCTTTTTCATCATTCTTTCAAGAGCCAACAATTTTAACATTCATAAACAACAAATTCGAAAGACATATGCACTGTTCAAGCATTCATTCAGAAAACAAAAAGTATTGCCACCACATCAAAATAATTAAACTATTTTAAAATTAAAAATTCATGTACTTCTTTTTCTTTTTCAGAAAACAATTTTCATTTAAGAAAGGTGATGGATTCATAGGACATTCATATCTTTAAGACATAGACACTTAGATACTAGTGATCATATAGTAAAGACACAAACATAATTAAACATGAAGCATAGCAAACAAAAAACAGGAAAATAAGAACAAGGAGATTAAGGAATGGGTCCACCTTAATGAAGGTGGCATCTTCCTCTTCCTGAAGAACCAATGGTGCTCTTGAGCTCCTCTATGTTTCTTCCTTGTCTTTGTTGCTCCTCCCTCATAGCTCTTTGATCTGCAGTCAAATGCTCTACCACTGAACTATGGACCCTTGAGATGAACCTCTCTATCTCTCATGACTCGGACGTAGAAGCAACTGCCTTCCTTTTCCTCTTTATAGAGGTCTCTCCAGCCTAGGTGCCATAAATGGTTATGGAAAAACAAAAAGCAATGCTTTTTTCCACACCAAACTTAAAAGGTTTGCTTGTCCTCGAGCACAAGAAGATAGAAGGGAGTAGAAGGAGAAGTGTGAATGGGTAGGTATGGGAGGGAAATGGTTTGAACTGGAATGGTGAGGTAGGTGGGGATCCTGTGGGTCCACAGATCCTGAGGGGATCCTGTGGGGTCCATAGATCCTGTAGAGGATCCTGTGGGATTCACAGATCAAGTGGGGTCAAGGACTTAACATCCCTGCTCCAATTAGGCATGTAAAACACCCTTGCTGTGCAATCCTGGCGTTTAACGCCAGGCTGCTACTTGTTTCTGGTGTTAAACGCCCAAATATAGCCTGTTTCTGGCGTTTAACGCCAGGCAGATGCTTGTTTCTGGCGTTTAAATGCCAGACTGCTCTCCTCCAGGGTGTGCTATTTTCAATGCTATTTTTCATTCTATTTTTGATTTTTCAGTAGTTTTTTGTGACTTCACATGATCATCAACCTAATAAATCACGAAATAACAAAAAGAAAATAAAATAGATATGATTAAATAACATTAGGTTGCTTCCCAACAAGCGCTTCTTTAATGTCAATAGCTTGACAGTGAGCTCTCATGGAGCCTCACAGATAATCAAAGCAAGGTTGGAACCTCCCAACACCAAACTTAGAGTTTGAATGTGGGGGTTTTGTTTGACTCTGTATTAACAGAAGCTTTTCATGCTTCCTCTCCATGGTTACAGAAGGAGAACCTTGTGTCTTATAGTTTGCAATGTCTGCAAACCACAGAGCTTCCTGAATAGCAAATAATTGCTCATCCGAAAAGGTTTCAGAGATCTCAGTAGGAGGGAGGGATGCTCCTGCTACTGGTTCTATTTGGGACAGGTGATCAGCTACTGGATTTTCTGTCCCTTTTCTGTCTCTTATTTCTATATCAAACTCTTGCAGAAGCAACACCCATCTTATGAGCCTGGGCTTTGAATCCTGCTTTGTGAGTAGATATTTAAGAGCAGCATGGTCAGTGTACACAATCACTTTTGATCCTACTAAGTATGATCTAAACTTGTCAATGGCATAAACCACTGCAAGCAGCTCTTTTTCTGTGGTTGTGTAATTTTTCTGGGCATCATTTAAAATGTGGCTAGTATAATAAATGACATGCAGAAGCTTGTTATGCCTCTGTCCCAGTACTGCACCAATGGCATGGTCACTGGCATCGCACATTAGTTCAAATGGTAATGTCCAGTCTGGTGCAGAAATAACTGGTGCTATGACCCGCTTAGCTTTCAGAGTTTCAAACGGCTGTAGACACTCTGTGTCAAACATAAATGGCGTGTCAGCAGCTAGTAGATTGCTCAGAGGTTTTGCAATTTTTTAAAAATCCTTTATAAACCTCCTATAGAATCCTGCATGCCCCAGAAAGCTTCTGATTGCCTTAACATTGGTGGGTGGTGGTAATTTTTCAATTACCTCTACCTTAGCTTGATCCACCTCTATTCCCATGTTCGAAATTTTATGCCCAATGACAATTCCTTCAGTCACCATAAAGTGACATTTTTCCCAATTTAGAACCAGGTTAGTCTCTTGGCATCTTTTCAGAACAAGTGCTAGATGGTTACGACAGGAGCTAAATGAGTCTCCAAATACTGAGAAGTCATCCATGAAGACTTTCAGAAATTTCTCTACCATATCAGAGAAGATAGAGAGCATGCACCTCTGAAAGGTTACAGGTGCATTACACAGACCAAAAGGCATTCTTCTGTATGCAAATACTCCAGATGGACATGTGAATGCTGTTTTCTCTTGGTCCTGAGGATCTACTGCAATTTGGTTGTAACCTGAATAGCCATCCAAAAAGTAGTAGTATTCATGACCTGCTAGTCTTTCTAGCATCTGGTCTATGAATGGTAAAGGGAAGTGATCCTTCCTGGTGGCTGTATTGAGTCTTCTGTAGTCAATACACATACGCCACCCTGTAACTGTTCTTGTAGGAACCAGTTCATTTTTTTCATTATGAACCACTGTCATACCTTCCTTTTTAGGGACAACATGGACAAGACTCACCCAGGGGCTATCAGAAATAGGATAAATAATCCCAGCCTCTAGTAACTTAGTGACCTCTTTTTGCACCACTTCCTTCATGGCTGGATTTAGCCGCCTCTGTGGTTGAACCACTGGCTTAGCATCATCCTCCAATAGGATCTTGTGCATGCATCTTGCTGGGCTGATGCCCTTAAGGTCACTTATGGACCACCCAAGAGCTGTCTTGTGTGTCATTAGCACTTGAAGTAGCGCTTCCTCTTCTAGGGCATTTAAAGCAGAGCTTATGACCACCGGAAAAGTGTCACCTTCTCCCAGAAATACATATTTCAGGGATGGTGGTAATGGTTTAAGCTCGGGTTTAGGAGGTTTTTCCTCTTGCTGAGGAAGTTTCAGAGGCTCTTTCAATTCCTCTGAATCCTCCAGATCAGGCTGAACATCTTTAAAATTGTCCTCTAGTTCTGATTCGAGACTCTCAGTAATATTGACCTCTTCCACTAGGGAGTCAATAATATCAACGCTCAGGCAGTCGTCTGATGTGTCTGGATGTTGCATAGCTTTGACAACATTCAACTTAAACTCATCCTCATTGACTCTCAGGGTTATCTCCCCTTTTTGGACGTCAATGAGGGTTCGTCCAGTTGCTAGGAATGGTCTTCCTAGAATGAGAGTTGCACTCTTGTGCTCCTCCATTTCCAGCGCTACAAAGTCAGTAGGGAAGGCAAATGGCCCAACCTTGACAATCATATCCTCAATTATGCCTGATGGGTATTTAATGGAGCCATCAGCAAGTTGAAGACAGATCCGGGTTGGTTTGACCTCTTCAGTCAAGCCAAGCTTTCTGATGGTGGATGCAGGAATTAGGTTGATGCTTACCCCAAGATCACATAAAGCTGTCTTGGTGCAATTACCCTCTAATATACAAGGTATCATAAAGCTCCCGAGATCTTTAAGCTTTTCTGGGAAGCTTTTCAGAATGACTACACTGTATTCTTCAATGAGGAGACTGTATTCTTCAATAAGGTATCTTGGCTTTGTACTCCTCAACCTTGGTTGCTGCAGGTTTATTTCCTACAGAAGTGGTTGGGAAAGCCTTTTTAGAGGGGTTGTTATCAGCACTTGTGTGTGTCTGATCCCTCACTGGCGTTTGAATGCCAGGGTTGGAAGCTTGATTGGCGTTGGACGCCAACTTCCTACCTGTTTCTGGCGTTTGAACGCCAGAACTGAGCTTCCATTGGGCGTTTGACGACAGCTCCTTGCCTGTTCCTGGCGTTTGAATGCCAGAACTGTGCGTGGGTTGGGCGTTTAACGCCAGCTTTGCACCCTTTTCTGGCATTTGAACGCCAGAGTTATTCTTCTCTGGGCTCTTACTGTCCTTAGAGGGATTTTGGATAGTATTTTGCTCATCCTCTGTCAGTTGTTCTTTTCTTGGCTTTCTGCTGCTCTGAAGTGAGATATTTAATATTTTCCCACTTCTTAATTGAACTGCTTGGCACTCTTCTGTTATTTGTTTTGATAACTGCTGTTTTGTTTGCTTCAACTATACTTCTATATTCATATTAGCCATTCTTGTGTCTTGTAGTATCTCTTTGAATTTGGCTAGCTATTTTGTTAGAAAATCTAATTGCTGATTGAATTCAGTAACTTGTTCTGCAGGACTGAGTTCAGCAGTTACTGTTTTAGCCTCTTCTTTCATGGAAGACTCACTACTTAGGTACAGATGCTGATTTCTGGCAACTATATCAATGAGCTCTTGAGCTTCTTCAATTGTCTTTCTCATGTGTATAGATCCACCAGCTGAGTGGTCCAAAGACATCTGAGCTTTCTCTGTAAGCCCATAATAGAAGATGTCTAACTGCACCCACTCTGAAAATATTTTAGAGGGGCATTTTCTTAGCATCTCTCTGTATCTCTCCCAGGCATCATAAAGAGATTCATTATCTCCTTGTTTAAAGCCTTGGATGTTCAGCCTTAGCTGTGTCATCCGTTTTGGAGGGAAATATTGATTCAGAAATTTTTCTAACAACTGTTTCCATGTCCTTATGCTAGCCTTAGGTTGGTTATTTAACCACCTCTTAGCTTGGTCTTTTACAGCAAATGGAAACAGTAATAATCTGTAGACATCCTGATCTACTTCCTTATCATGTACTGTGTCAGCAATTTGTAAAAACTATGCCAGAAACTCTGTAGGTTCTTCCTGTGGAAGACCGGAATACTGGCAACTTTGCTGCACCATGATAATGAGCTGAGGATTCAACTCAAAACTACTGACTCCGATGGAGGGTATACAGATACTACTCCCATATGAAGCAGTAGTGGGGTTAGCATATGACACCAGAGTCCTTCTGGACTGCTCATTTCTACTTAGATCCATGATGGAGAAAGGGAGATGATGTGGATTGCAAATTATTTTATTTTATTTTATTTTATTTTTTGAAAATCGAGATTAAAAAAAAAAGAAAAGATGTGAAAAAGATTTGATTTTAAGATTTGAGATTAGAAAAGATAAGATAAGCTAGGTAAGAGAAGATAAGAAATTTAAATTGAAAAGTTTTGAAATTTAAATTTTAAATCTGAAAATTAAATTTTGAAATTTTAAAATTTGAAATTTAAAAATTTGAAAATTGAAATTTGAAAATTGAAATTTGAAAGTTGAAATTTGAAAATTGAATTTTGAATTTTTGAAAAAATCAACAATATAAGATAAGGATTTGAAAAAGATTTAAATTTTGAAAAGATTTGAATTTTGAAATTTTTAAAACTAAGATAAGATAAAATTTTGAAATTGAAATCTGAATTTTTTGAAAAAAATTTCGAAATATTTGCTTAAAAATAGTTAGAAAAGATATTTTTTTATTTTTGAATTTTATGATGAAAGAGAAAAACACACAAAAGACACACAACTTAAAATTTTTAGATCTAATGCTCCTTGTTTTCGAAAATTTTAGAGGGAAAACACCAAGGAACACCAAACTTAAAAATTTTAAGATTAAAACACAAGAAAGACTCAAGAACACTTTGAAGACTCACAAGAACACAAGAACATGAAGAAAGAACACCAAACTTAAAATTTTTAGAAAACCAAAATAAAATTTTTGAAAACTAAAGAAAAGTTAACAGAAGAACACCAAACTTAAAGTTTGGCACAAGATTTATTCAAAGAAAAATTATTTTTGAAAAAGTTTTAAAAAGAAGATAGCCAATTACCAAGAACATAAGCACCACGCTCTAGCCAATTGAGCTATAAATTTAACGTGTTTTAATAAGGTATATAATAAATAATATAATATATATATATATATTGAAAACTGATATTTTGAAAAAGCACAAGAAAAACAAGAAAAGACACAGAACAAGAAAACTAAAGATCAAACAAGAAAAATTGATAAGAACAACTTGAAGATCAAGGAAGAACAAAGAACATGCAATTCGAAAATTTAAAGGAAAATAAAAACATGTAGTTGACACCAAACTTAAAACATGAAACTAAACTAAAACAGAAGACTAAATCATGAAGTTATTGGTTTTAAAAATTTTCGAAAATAATTAAGAAAAAGGAAATGAGGATTCTAAAATTTTAACAAGAACAATAATAAAAGACTCTGACCCAAAAGACAAAATTTTCCTAATCTAAGCAACAAGATGAACCGTTAGTTGTTCAAACTCGAACAATCCCCAGCAACGGCGCCAAAAACTTGGTGCACGAAATTGTGTATGCCAATATTAATGGACTATTTCTCATAGCTTTGCACAACTAACCAGCAAGTGCACTGGGTTGTCCAAGTAATACCTTACGTGAGTAAGGGTCGAATCCCATGGAGATTGTTGGCTTGAAGCAAGCTATGGTTATCTTATTATTCTTAGTCAGGATACCAACAACAGTGTTTTGTAAGTTCAATTGTGAAAAGTAAAAAGGCATAAAATAAATACTTATTGTGCAATAATGGAGAATATGTTGGAGTTTTGGAGATGCTTTGTTATCTAAATTTCAGCTTTTCTCTTGTACTCCTCTTCACACACGCAAGGCTCCTTCCATGGCAAGCTGTATGTAAGGTGTCACCGTTGTCAATGGCTACTTCCCATCCTCTCAGTGAAAATGGTCCAAATGCTCTGTCACAGCATGGCTAATCATCTGTTGGTTCTCGATCATGTCGGAATAAGATCCATTGATCCTTTTGCGTCTGTCACTACGCTCAACAATCGTGAGTTTGAAGCTCGTCACAGTTATTCAATCCTTGAATCCTACTCGGAATACCACAGACAAGGTTTAGACTTTCTGGATTCTCATGAATGCCGCCATCAATTATAACTTATACCACGAAGATTCTGATTAAGAAATCTAAGAGATACTCATTCAATTTGATGTAGAACGGAGGTGGTTGTCAGGCATACGTTCATGGATTGAGGAAGGTGATGAGTGTCACGGATCATCACCTTCTTCATAGTGAAGCGCGAATGAACATCTTAGATAGGAACAAGCGTGTTTGAATGGAAAACAGAAATAATTGCATTAATTCATCGAGATGCTGCAGAGCTCCTCACCCCCAACAATGGAGTTTAGAGACTCATGCCGTCAAAGAGTACAAAGTTCAGATCTAAAATGTCATGAGTTACAAAATAAGTCTCTAAAAGTTGTTTAAATACTAAACTAGTAACCTAGGTTTACAGAAAATGAGTAAACTAAGATGGATAGTGCAAAAATCCACTTCTGGGGCGCACTTGGTGTGTGCTGGGGCTGAGACTTAAGCTTCTCACGTGCCTGGGCTATTTCTGGAGTTGAACGCCAGGTTGTAACCTGTTTCTGGCGTTGAACTCCAACTTGTAACTTGTTTCTGGCGCTGAACGCCAGACTGCAACATGGAACTGGAATTGAACGCCAGTTTACGTCGTCTATCCTTGAGCAACATATGGACTATTATATATTTCTGGAAAGCCCTATATGTCTACTTTCCAACCCAATTGGAAGGGCACCAATTGAACTTCTGTAGCTCCAGAAAATCCATTCCGAGTGCAATGAGGTCAGAATCCAACAGCATCAGTGCTTTTTCACCCTGAATCAGATTTTTGCTCAGCTCCCTCAATTTCAGCCAGAAAATACGTGAAATTACAGAAAAACACACAAACTCATAGTAAAGTATAGAAATGTGATTTTTATTTAAAAACTAATAAAAATATAATAAAAAGTGACTAAAACATATTAAAAACTACCTAAAAACAATGCCAAAAAGCCTATAAATTATCCGCTCATCAGAAATTCTAATTGGTTGCCTAGTTTTCCCCTTTTTAATTCATGATTTTTGGGTTTTGGATGTTGAGGGTTTGGTGTTTTGATGGTTAAGGTGAACCCTAGCGGCGAGTAATCACCAGATTTTGTCTATTTGACTCGTGGATAATTGTAAGAAAACCCTAACCCTTGTCAAAATTACTGAATTTGTGAACCCTAAGGTAATTATAGTGTTGTTGAATGCAAATTTAGATTGAATTATGTATTTGGAAATAATTTGGTTGGCAAAGTTAAGAGCTTGAGCTTGAACTTTGGGGCTATAGATATTTGTTAACGGTGTATACTTGAGGCGTTCCGAGCTTAGGGAGGTATCAACCAAGGTATGATTTTGGTTTTTCGTAATTAAAATATAATGTTTTATGAAAACTTAGGCTATTTGACAGTAGGATTGGATGAATATGTGAATTGTTGTGTTTAGTAAATAATGAGGATAATTATCTAATTGAAGTATATGGGTGTTGAATTGGTTGGTATTTATTAGGCTTGGCAATTTGAGGTTGTTGTTGGTGAAATAATGTAATTTTTGTGGAGCTTGATGATATGTATATGCATGATGTTGATGATTTTGTATAATGTTGCCTTGGATATGAATTATTGTATCGAAGTGGATTATAAATGTGAATTGGGGTGTTTTGAAGTAAATGAGGGGTGTTGAAGAAGGATTGGACTTGGTATCAAGCAATTTTGGTAAGTTTTGAAAGCATTAGGATTGGTATGTTTTGAAAGTTGAGGTTTGGCATTTTAATGAAAACTATAATTTTTGACCAACTTTGGCAGAGCATAACGTGGCCTCCAGACCTTTGATTTATATCAAACTTATTTAGAATAAAAATTTGGTTCGAGAGGTTTACAATGTTTTAATAATGGATGAAAAATATTTTAAAACAAGAAAATTATTCACGTCAGAAGTTCGGTGTGCAAAACTTGCATTTTTACCCATTTTGCAGAACTTGCGTACGCGACCCCCTGCATGCGATGCGACCAACCCTTTCAGGTTTGGCATCTCGCGTAGGTGAGCAAGGTGCATACATACGCGAACAAGAAAAAATACGCACACACGCGTACAAGGGACCCCTGTTTTCAGCAAAGTGGGTTTTATGTTTTAAAACCTAATTTCGAACCTCTAAACCTCTATTTTAACTTTTTTAGCCCATAAACCATAGTTGTGTGTTGAGCGATGAGAAGAAGGTAGGGAGGAGTGGTAACTTGGAGATGAAGAAAGTTTGAGAAGTGGTGAAATATGAATGAGATAAGTTTATGAATGGATATGAATGAATGATTTATAATGAATTTGAAAATGAAATTGTTTCGAGCATGACCTGGTAAGGGTCATGGTGGTGACCTGCCCACATGTTTTTGAAAGAGAATGTTATGTGGGGTTCGTGGTGGTTTACCGCCCATGTGTGTGTGTTGTTTTCCAACTGAAGATCTTGCGAGGTTCGCGGTGGTGTACCACTCGCAATGGTGGGATTCGTGGTAGTGTACCGCCCGTTTGGTGGGGTTCGTGGTGGTGCACCGGCCACCGGTTTTCAAGAGAACCATATCTGGGTTAGCTGCCGGATGTGTCGGTGGTGTGGGGAATTGTGATTACACTTTTCACAACTCCGCACAACTAACCAGTAAGTGCACTGGGTCATCCAAGTAATACCTTACGTGAGTAAGGGTGGATCCCACGGAGATTGTCGGCTTGAAGTAAGCTATGGTTCTTTTGTAAATCTTAGTCAGGACATTAATGATAAGAGTGATTGTATTTATGAAAAATAAATAACATGAAATAAATAGTACTTGTGATTCAGTAATGAGAAACAGGCTGAGGTTCCGGAGATGCTTTGTCATCTGAATCTCTGCTTTCTTACTATCTTCTTCTCCAAACACGCATGGCTTCCTTCAATGGCAAGCTTTATGATCCCCTCGGATGAAAAATACCAGTACGATCTCTGCACGGCTAATCAACTGTCGAATTTCTTGTCTCGGATGAAAAATACCATGTATAGCTACCGCACGGCTAATCATCTGTCGGTTCCCACTAGCGTCGGAATAGGACCCTTGTCCTTTTGCACACTGTCATTGCGCCCAACATTCGCAGGTTTGAAGCTCGTCACAGTCATCCCTTCCCAGATCCTACTTAGAATACCACAGACAAGGTTTAGACTTTCCGGATCCTAGGAATGCTGCCAATTGGTTCTACTTAGAATACCACGAAGGTTCTAACCTCACAGACTCGGTCCGTGGATCAGAGACCCAAGATATACGCACTCAAGCTATCACCCAATGAATACGTTGAGCTCAGATAGAACGGGAGTGGTTGTTAGGCACGCGTTCATAGAATTGAGAATAATGATGAGTGTCACGGATCATCAGATTCTCTATGTTGACATACGAGTAAGTATCTTATAATAGAATCAAGCGTGATTGAATAGAAAACAGTAGTAATTGCATTAATCCATTGAAACACAGTAGAGCTCCTCACCCCCACCTATGGGGTTTAGAGACTCATGCCGTAGAAGAGACAATATGAAGTGTAAAATGTCATAAGGTGCTAAATGAATCTCTAAAAGTAGTTTTTATACTAAACTAGTAACTTAGGTTTACAGAAAATGAGTAACTCAGTGCAGATAGTGCAGAAATCCACTTTCAGGACCCACTTGGTGCGTGTCTGGGCTGGGCTTTCAAGCTTTCACGTGCATATGTGCAAGGTTGGAGTTAAACACCACCCTAGGTGCCAAAATGGGCGTTTAACGCCAAGAATTATGCCAGTTCTGGCGTTTTACGCCAGAAAGATTTAGACTGTCTTTTAACGCCAGTTTGGGCCATTAAATCTCAGGCAAAGTATGAGCTATTATATATTGCTGGAAAGCCCAAGATGTCTAATTTCGAACGCAATTAAGTGTGCGCCAATTTGACTTCTGTAGCTCCAGAAATTCTACTTCGAGTGCATGAGGGTCAGAATCCAACAGCATCTGCAGTCCTTTTTCAGCCTCTGGATCAGATTTTTGCTCAGGTCCCTCAATTTCAGCCAGAAAATACCTGAAATTATAGAAAACACACACAAACTCATAGTAAAGTCTAGAAATGTGATTTTTGAATAAAAACTAATGAAAATATAATAAAAAGTAACTAAATCATACTAAAAAGTATGTAAAAACAATGCCAAAAAAGGTATAAATTATCTGCTCATCACAACACCAAACTTAAATTGTTGCTTTTCCCCAAGCAACCAAAAACAAAATAGGATAAAAAGAAGAGAATATACAATAAATTCCAAAATATCAATGAAGCTTAGTTCCAAATAGATGCGCGGGACTAGTAGCCTTTTTGCTTCTGAACAGTTTTGGCATCTCACTTTATCCTTTGAAGTTCAGAATGATTGGCATCCATAGGAACTAAGAATTCAGATAGTGTTATTGATTCTCCTAGTTCAGTATGTTGATTCTTGAACACAGCTGCTTTATGAGTCTTGGCCGTGACCCTAAGCATTTTGTTTTCCAGTATTACCACCGGATACATAAATGCCACAGACACATGACTGGGTGAACCTTTTTCAGATTGTGACTCAGCTTTGCTAAAGTCCCTAGTTAGAGGTGCCCAGAGCTTTTAAGCACACTCTTTTTGCTTTGGACCACGACTTTAACCACTCAGTCTCAAGCTTTTTACTTGACACCTTCATGCCACAAGCACAAGGTAAAGGACAGCTTGGTTTAGCCGCTTAGGCCAGGATTTTATTCCTTTGGGCCCTCCTATCCATTAATGCTCAAAGTCTTAGATCCTTTTTACCCTTGCCTTTTAGTTTAAAGGGTTACTGGCTTTTTCTGCTTGCTTTTTCTTTTTCTTTCTTTTTTCACCCTTTTTTTTGGCAAGCTTTGTGTTTTTCACTGCTTTTTCTTGCTTCAAGAATCAATTTTATGATTTTTCAGATTATCAATAACATGTCTCCTCTTTCATTATTCTTTCAAGAGCCAACAATTTTAACATTCATAAACTTCACTATAAAAAATATGCACTGTTCAAGCATTCATTTAGAAAACAAAAAGTATTGCCACCACATCAAAATAATTAAACTATTTTCAAGATAAAATTCGAAATTCATGTACTTCTTGTTCTTTTGCAAATAAAAACATTTTTCATTTAAGAAAGGTGAAAGATTCATGGACATTCATAGCTTTAAGACATACACACTAATGATCATGTAATGAAGACACAAACATAGACAAAACATAAAGCATAGAAACGAAAACAGAAAAGCAAATAAACAAGGAGATTAAAGAACGGGTCCACCTTAGTAAGGGCGGCTAGTTCTTCCTCTTGAAGATCCTATGGAGTGCTTCAGCTCCTTAATATCTCTTCCATGCCTTTGTTGCTCTTCTCTCATGGCCTTTTGGTCCTCTCTAATTTCATGGAGGATAATGGAGTGCTCTTGTTTGAGGTCCATGAGTGGGCTCTCTTGTTTGCTCTATCCTCTTTCTAGTCATGGGCTTTTGAGATGAATCTCTCTATCTTCCATGACTCAGAGTTGGAAGCAACTGCCTTTCCTTTCCTCTTTCTAGAGGTTTCTCCGGCCTTAGCTGCCATTAGTGGTTATGGAAAGCAAAAAGCTGAGCTTTTCCACACCAAACTTAAAAGGTTTGCTCATCCTCGAGCAAAATAAGATAGAAGGGAGTAGAAGAAGAATGATGCAAATATTTTTTTAAAACTTATTACTGTATACAAGAAGAATTAAAAAGAGTTGAAAAGAATTTGAAAAGATATGTAATTTTTGAAAAATGTTTTAGAAAAAATTGAAAAGAATTGAAAAAAAGATTTTAAAAAGAATTGGAAAGATTATTAATATTTGAAAATAGAAATTGAAAGAAGAATGTTTAAAATATATTTGATGCAAAAAATTATGAATTAAAACATGAAAAATTGAAAAAAAAATCAAATTGGAAACAAAACTACCTCCATTGTGTCATCCTGGCGTTAAACGCCCAGAATGCTATCAATTCTGGAGTTTAACGCCCACTTGACTGCCTCTTTGAGCATTTAACGCCCAGCCAGATACCCTGGCTGGCGTTAAATGCCAGGAATCCTTCTTTACTGGGCGTTTTTCTGAATGCCTAGAAGGCTGCCATTTCTGGCGTTAAATGCCCAGAATGATACCTTTACTGGCGTTAAATGCCCAGAATGATAGCCATTCTGGCGTTTAACGCCCAAAATGCCTCTTTACTGGCGTTTTAACGCCAGTGAGCCCTTTTTCTCTGTGATTCATCTACTTTATGTTCTGTACCTTCATTTCCCTGACTTATTCACTGAAATACTTTAGCTAACATGAATAATAAAATTAAATAGACTTATAATTGTTATAAACATCTAATTTTTTATAATGGCTAGGTTGCCTCCCAGCAAGCGCTTCTTTACTGTCTTTTGCTGGACTTTTTATTGAGCTTTTAATTTAGTCTCAGTTTTGAGCACTCTTGCTCAATATTGCCTTCAAGATAATGTTTGACTCTTTGTCCATTAACAATGAACTTTTTGTCTAAGTCAATATCCTGAAGCTCTACATATCCATATGGTTACACACTTGTAATCACATATGGTCCTTTCCACCGGGATTTCAATTTTCTAGGGAATAATCTGAGCCTAGAGTTAAACAGCAGAACCTTCTATCCTGGCTCAAAGGCTCTAGATGATAGCCTTCTGTCATGCCACCTTTTTGCTTTCTCCTTGTAAAGTTTAGCATTTTCGAAAGCATTGAGTCTGAACTCCTCCAGCTCATTCAACTGGAGTAATCTTTTCTCTCCAGCTACCTTAGCATCAAGGTTTAGGAACTTAGTTGCCTAGTAGGCCTTGTGTTCCAGTTCCACTGGCAGATGACAGGCTTTTCTATACACAAGCTGGTATGGAGAAGTCCCTATAGGAGTCTTGAATGCAGTTCTGTATGCCCACAGAGCATCATTCATACTTCTTGCCCAATCCCTTCTATGGGTACTTACAGTCCATTCTAGGATTCGTTTTAGTTCTCTATTCGAAACTTCAGCCAGCCCATATTTCTATGGATGATATGGAGTTGCCACTTTATGGTTAATTCCATATCGGACCAAAGCAGAGTCAAGCTATTTATTGCAAAAATGAGTTCCTCCATCACTGATCAGTATCTTAAGGACACCGAACCTGCTGAAGATATACTTCTGGAGGAACTTCATTACTGTCTTAGTATCATTAGTGGGTGTTGCAATTGCCTCTACTCATTTAGATATATAGTCTACTGCCACTGGAATATAAGTGTTTGAATATGATGGTGGGAAAGGTCCCATGAAGTCAATACCCCATACATCAAACAACTCAATCTCTAGGATCCCTTGTTGAGGCATGGCATAACCGTGAGGCAGATTACCAGCTCTCTAACAACTGTCACAGTTACGTACAAACGCTCGGGAGTCTCTATAGAGAGTAGGCCAGTAGAAACCACATTGGAGAACTTTTGTGGCTGTTCGCTCACCTCCAAAGTGTCCTCCATATTGTGATCCATGGCAATGCCATAGGATCTTCTGTGCCTCTTCTTTAGGCACACATTTGCGGATCATTCTGTCTGCACACCTCTTAAAGAGATATGGTTCATCCCACAAGTAGTACTTTGCATCAGTAACCAATTTTTTTGTTTGCTGCTTACTGTACTCCTTGGGTATAACTCTCACAGCTTTATAGTTTGCAATGTCTGCAAACTATGGTACTTCCTGAATGGCAAAGAGTTGCTCATCCGGAAAGGTTTCAGAGATCTCAGTAGGAGGGAGGGACGCTCCTGCTACTGGTTCTATCCGGGACAGGTGATCTACTACTTGGTTCTCTGTCCCTTTTCTGTCTATTATCTCTATATCAAACTCTTGCAGAAGCAATACCCATCTTATGAGTCTGGGTTTTGAATCCTGCTTTGTGAGGAGATATTTTAGAGCAGCATAGTCAATGTACACAATCACTTTTGATCCTACTAAATAAGACCTGAACTTGTCAATGGCATAAACCACTGCAAGCAACTCCTTTTCTGTGGTTGTGTAATTCTTCTGCGCATCATTTAAAACACGGCTAGCATAATAAATGACATGCAGAAGCTTCTCATGCCTCTGTCCAAATACTGCACCAATGGCATGGTCACTGGCGTCACACATTAGTTCAAATGGTAATGTCCAGTCTGGTGCAGAAATGACTGGTGCTGTGACCAGCTTAGATTTCAGAGTCTCAAATACCTGCAGACACTCTGTGTCAAAGATAAATAGCGTGTCAGCAGTTAGCAGATTGCTCAGAGGTTTTGCAATTTTTGAAAAATCCTTTATAAACCTCCTATATAATCCTGCATGCCCCAGAAAGCTTTTGATAGCCTTAATATTGGCAGGTGGTGGTAATCTTTCAATTACCTCTACCTTAGCTTGATCCGCCTCTATTCCTTTGTTGAAATTTTGTGCTCAAGGACAATTTCTTCAGTCACCATAAAGTGACATTTTTCCCAGTTTAAAACCAGGTTAGTCTCTTGGTACCTTTTCAGAACAAGTGCTAGATGGTTAAGACAGGAACTAAATGAGTCTCAAAATACTGAGAAGTCATCCATGAAGACTTCCAGAAATTTCTCTACCATATCAGAGAAGATAGAGAGCATGTACCTCTGAAAGGCTGCAGGTGCATTGCACAGACCAAATGGCATGCTTCTGTAGGCAAATACTCTAGAAGGACATGTGAATGCTATTTTCTCTTGGTCCTGAGGATCTACTACAATTTGGTTGTAACCTGAATAGCCATCTAAAAAGCAGTAGTACTCATGACCTGCTAGTCTCTCTAGCATCTGGTCTATGAATGGTAAAGGAAAATGATCCTTTCTGGTGGCTGTATTGAGTCTTTTGTAGTCAATACACATATGCCACCCTCTAACTATTCTTGTAGGAACCAGTTCATTTTTTTCATTATGAACCACTGTCATGCCTCCCTTCTTGGGGACAACTTGGACAGGGCTCACCCAGGGGCTATTAGAAATAGGATAAATAATCCCAGCCTCTAGTAGCTTAGTGACCTCTTTCTGCACCACCTCCTTCATGGCTGGATTCAGCTGCCACTGTGATTGAACTACTGGCTTAGCATCATCCTCCAATAGGATCTTGTGCATGCATCTGGCTGGGCTAATGCCCTTAAGATCATTTATGGACCACCCAAGAGCTGTCTTGTGTGTCCTTAGCACCTGAATTAATGCTTTCTCTTCCTGTGGTTCTAAAGTAGAGCTGATGATCACAGGAAAAGTGTCATCTTCTCCCAAAAATGCATATTTCAGGGATGGTGGTAGTGGTTTGAGCTCGGGTTTAGGAGGCTTCTCCTCTTCCTGAGGAGTTTTTAGAGATTCTTCTGTTTTCTCTGGTTCCTCCAGATCAGGCTGAACATCTTTAAAAATGTCCTCTAACTCTGATTCGAGACTCTCAGTCATATTGACCTCTTCCACCAAGGAGTCAATAATATTAGTGCTCACACAGTCTTTTGATGTGTCTGGATGCTGCATAGCTTTGACAGTATTCAACTTAAATTCATCCTCATTGACTCTCAAGGTTATCTCCCCTTTTTGGACGTCAATGAGGGTTCGTCCAGTTGCTAGGAAAGGTCTTCCTATAATGAGAGTTGCACTCTTGTGCTCCTCTATTTCGAGCACTACAAAGTCAGTGGAAAAGGTAAATGGACCAACCTTGACAATCATGTCCTCAATTACGCCTGATAGAATCTTAATGGAGCCATCAGCAAGTTGGAGACATATCTGGGTTGGTTTAACCTCATCAGTCAAACCAAGCTTTTTGATAGTGGATGCAGGTATTAGGTTGATACTTGTCCCAAGATCACATAGAGCTGTCTTGGTACAAGCACCCTCTAATGTGCATGGTATCATAAAGCTTCCGGGATCTTTAAGCTTCTCTGGTAAGCTTTTCAGAATGACTGCACTACATTCTTCAGTGAGAAAAACTTTTTCAGTTTCTCTCCAATCCTTCTTATGACTTAAGATCTCTTTCATGAACTTAGCATAAGAAGGTATTTGCTCAAGTGCCTCTGCAAACAGAATCTTTATTTCAAGAGTCCTGAGATAGTCTGCAAAGTGGGAAAATTGTTTATCCTGTTCCGCTTGGCGAAGTTTCTGAGGATAAGGCATCTTGGCCTTATATTCTTCAACCTTAGTTGCTTCAGGTTTATTTTCTACAGAAGTGGTTGGAGAAGCCTGCCTAAGGGGGTTGTTATCATCACTTGCAGGTGTCTGATCCCCCATTGGCATTTGAACGCCAGAATTGGTTGCTTTTTGGGTGTTTAACGCCAGATTGCCACCCTTTTCTGGCGTTTGAACGCCAGAATCATTCCTCTCTGGGCTCTTATTGTCCTCAGAGGGATTTTGGGCAGTGGTTTGGTCATCCTCTGTCAGATGTTCCTTTCTTGGCTTCCTGCTGCTTTGAGTTGAGACATTCAATGTCTTTCCACTCCTTAAATGAACAGCCTGGCATTCTTCTGTTATCTGTTTAGATAACTGCTGTCTTGACTGATTCAATTATTTTTTTAATATTCTGGTTAGAATCTTTGGTTTCCTGTAGCATCTCTTTAAATTCTGGTAACTATTTTGTTATAGAAAATAGTTGTTGATTGAGTTCAACAATTTATTCTGGAGGACTAAGTTCAGTGGATGCTGCCTCTGCCTCTTCTTTCATGGAGGTCTCACCACTTGAGTACAGGTGCTGATTTCTGGCAACTGTATCAATGAGCTTTTGAGCCTCTTCAATTGTCTTTCTCATATGTATAGATCTACCAGCTAAGTAGTCTAGAGACATCTGGGCCTTTTCTGTAAGCCCATAGTAGAAGATGTTTAACTGCACCCATTCTGAAAATATTTCAGAGGGACATTTTCTTAGCATCTCTCTGTACCTCCCCCAAGCATTATAACGAGATTCATTATCCTCTTATTTAAAGCCTTGGATGTCTAGCCTTAGCTGTGTCATCCTTTTTGGAGGGAAATATTGATTTAAAAATTTGTTTGATAACTGTTTCCATGTTCTTATACTTGCTGTGGGTTGGTTATTTAACCACCTCTTAGCTTGATCTTTTACAGCAAATGGAAATAGTAACAATCTGTAGACATCCTGATCTACTTCCTTATCATGTACTGTGTCAGCAATTTGTAAGAACTGTGCTAGAAACTCAGTAGGTTCTTCCTGTGGAAGACTGGAATACTGGCAATTCTGCTGCACCATGATAATGAGCTGAGGATTTAGCTCAAAACTGCTGGCTCTGATGGGAGGTATATAGATACTACTCCCATATGAGGCAGTAGTGGGGTTAGCATATGACCCCAGAGTCCTTCTGGACTGTTCATTTCCACTTAGGTCCATGATGGAGAAAGGGAGATGATGTGGATTGTGAATAAAAATTTTATTCCCTTTTTTTTTTTTAATTTAACAAAATTAAAAATAAAGTAAATAAATAAAATGATGCAAATTTCGAAAATAAATAAAAAAAAGAAAAAGAAATAAACGAAATTAGAAAACTAAATTAATTAATTAATTAAAAAGATTTGAAAATTTTTGGGTGAGGATTTTCGAAAACTGAAGAGAGAGAAAGTGGTTAGGAAGTTTTGAAAAAGATATGTCTTAAAATTAAAGATACTTGTAAGAAAATAAATAAGAGAAAAGATTTGAAAAAGATTTGATTTTGGGATTTGAGATTAGAAAAGATAAGTTAGGTAAGAGAAGATAAGGAATTTAAGAGAAGATAGGTTTTTAAATTAAAAAGTTTTGAATTTTAAATTTTAAATTTTGAAATTTGAAATTTTAAATTTGAAATTTGAATTTTAAATTCTGAATTTTGAATTTTGAAAAAGTCAACAATATAAGATAAAAATTTGAAAAATATTTAAATTTTGAAAAAGGTTTGATTTTTAAAATTTTAAATTTAAATTTTGAAATTTGAATTTTGAATTTTGGAATTTAATTAAAATTTGAAATTTGAATTTGAAATAAGATAAGATAAGATTTTGAAAAAGATATGATTTTTTGAAAAAGATTTGAATTTTGAAATTTAAAACTAAGATAAGATAAGATAAAAAATTTTAAAATAAAAATCTGAATTTTTAAATATAATTTTTGAAAATTCAATTGAAATTAATGAGGAGAGAGAAAAACAAGTAAAAGACACAAAACTTAAAATTTTTAAGATTAAAACAGAAAGAGAACAAATAAGAAAACTTTGAATGTCAAGATGAACTCCAAGAACACTTTGAAGATCAAGATGAACACCAAGAACAAATTGTGAAAATATTTAAGGAAATAAGGACACAAAGGACACCAAACTTAAAAATTTTAATACTTTGGACACTAATAATTTGAAACTGCACAAGAAATACAAGGAAAGACACAAAACAAGAAAAACTAAAGATCAAACAAGAAAAATAAAGAAGAACAACTTGAAGATTAAGAAAGATCTAGGAACATATAATTAAAAATATAAAGAAAAATAAAAACATGCAATTGACACCAAACTTAAAACATAAAACTAAACTCAAACAAAAGACTCAATTATTAGTTTATTGATTTTTATTTATTTATATAGAAACTTTCGAATATAAATCTAGAAAAAGGAAAAAAGGATTTTGAAATTTTAACCAAAAACAATAATAGAAGACGCAATTTTAGTGACTCTAAACCAAAAAGATAAATTTTTCCTAATCTAAGCAACAAAATAAACTGTCAATTGTCCAAACTCGAACAATTCCTGGCAACGGCGCCAAAAACTTGGTGTGGGAAATTGTGATTACACTTTTCACCACTCCGTACAACTAACCAGCAAGTGCACTGGGTCGTCCAAGTAATACCTTATGTGAGTAAGGGTCGATCTCACGGAGATTGTCGGGTTGAAGCAAGCTATGGTTATCTTGTAAATCTTATTCAGGAGATTATTGATAAGAATGATTGTATTTATGAAAAATAAATAACATGAAATAAATAGTACTTGTGATTCAGTAATGAGAAACAGGCTGAGGTTCTGGAGATGCTCTGTCATTTGAATCTCTGCTTTCCTACTATCTTCTTCTCCAAACACACATGGCTTCCTTCAATGGCAAGCTTTATGATCCTCTCGGATGAAAAATACTAGGTACGATCTCTGCACGGCTAATCAACTTTTGGATTTCTCGTCTCGGATGAAAAATACCATGTACAGCTACCGCACGGATAATCATCTGTCGGTTCCCACTAGCGTCGGAATAGGACCCTTGTCCTTTTGCACACTGTCACTGCGCCCAACATTCACAGGTTTGAAGCTCGTCACAGTCATCCCTTCCCAGATCCTACTCGGAATACCACAGACAATGTTTAGACTTTTCGGATCCCAGGAATGCTGCCAATTGGTTCTAGCCTCTACCACGAAGGGTCTAACCTCACAGACTCGGTCCGTGGATCAGAGACCCAAGAGATACGCACTCAAGCTGTCGCCCAATGACTATGTTGAGCTCAGATAGAACGGGAGTGATTGTCAGGCACGTGTTCATAGAATTGAGAATAATGATGAGTGTCACAGATCATCAGATTCTCCATGTTGACGTACGAGTAAGTATCTTAGAATAGAATCAAGCGTGATTGAATAGAAAACAGTAGTAATTACATTAATCCATTGAAACACAGTAGAGCTCCTCACCCCCACCTATGGGGTTTAGAGACTCATGCCGTAGAAGATACAATATGAAGTGTAAAATGTCATAAGGTGTTAAGTGAATTTCTAAAAGTAGTTTTTATACTAAACTAGTAACTTAGGTTTACAGAAAATGAGTAACTAAGTGCAGATAGTGCAGAAATCCACTTCCGGGACTCACTTGGTGCATGTCTGGGCTGAGCTTTCAAGCTTTCACGTGCATATGCCCAAGGTTGGAGTTAAACGCTACCCTGGGTGCCAAAATGGGCGTTTAACGCCAAGAATTATGCCAGTTCTGGCGTTTTACGCCAGAAAGTTATAGGCTGTCTTTTAATGCCAATTTGGGCCATCAAATCTCGGGTAAAGTATGGACTGTTATATATTTCTTGAAAGCTCAAGATGTCTAATTTCGAACGCAATTGAGAGCGCGCCAATTGAGCTTCTGTAGCTCCAGAAAATCCACTTCGAGTGTAGAAGGGTCAGAATCCAACAGCATCTGCAGTCCTTTTTTAGCCTCTGGATCAGATTTTTGCTCAGGTCCCTCAATTTCAACCAGAAAATACCTGAAATTACAGAAAAACACACAAACTCATAGTAAAGTCCAGAAATGTGATTTTTGAATAAAACTAATGAAAATATAATAAAAAGTAACTAAATCATACTAAAAACTATGTAAAAAGAATGCCAAAAAGGGTATAAATTATCTGCCCATCAGTCGGGTTCTGGCAAAGTAACCGATATGTGAGCTCACGGCCAGTAGGAAAGGCATGCATCATATGCATATGTTTGAATTGCTTGCTTGTTATCTAATTGGGAATGCCTATGTGACTCTAATATGCTTAATTGTTATACGTGCTATCTGTATTACTTGTATTCTAACTGTGTTTGTCATTGTTTGCTTGCTTATCTGTGTGGTTCCACCGGAGATGGAGGTTTTGGAGGAAGGTAAATGATGGAGGGTTAGGTTAAAGTTTTGGTTAGGTTTAGGAATCTTTAGATAACCACCATTATTTATGGATTATGTTTTAATTCTTTAAGTTTAAATCTTCTATCGGGAGTTCTAGGATCACCTTCGGCTTTCTCGAGACCTTATATGTTAGTTATGTGGGCACCGTTACCATTATGAGAACCTCCGATTCTTATCTCATACATATTTTGTGGCTTTCAGATGCAAGACGCGAGGCACCTCGCTGAGGCATACTGGGAGCTTCTGAAAGCGAAGATCTTTGCGTTTGGAGTTTTATTTTGGTTCTGATGTATATATAGATAATCTTATATCTCCATTGTATATGTATAATATGCTTTATCCGTCTTAGAGGTTGATTTGGAGAAACAGGTTCTGTAAACTATCTTTTGGGCCTTTTGGGTTTTATCTTGTATATATGTATATATATGCTCTGGCCAACCTTAACTTCGCGAGCTGAGACGGAAGCTTTGTTATCTGTATCTTGGAAATCTTTTTGTATATATTCATGTTTAGTTTAATTTAATCGTGTTTCATTTGCGTTAACTCCTTCGGGAGTGTTGTGCTTTTCCATTTAACGTTTTGTTTTAACTTTCCTTCAAAGGCTCCTAGATAAATCTTCATTTCAACTATATTATATATAAGATTTTATTTTTAGAGGTTGTAGTGCCTCGCCACCTCTATTTTACATCTTAGATGTAAAGCTCTGTGTGGTAGGGTGTTACATTAAAGTATTAGAGTAGTTCGTTCCCGTAGGGCCTGGAAAATGGACTGACTATGCTTCTGAGCATACTTTGGCTGTGTGCATATGCTATTTAGGATGTCTACTTGACATATGTAGCATAAATGTTCATGACCATACTTTTGGATATTCGAAGCATTAGACTTGATATATTAAGACTGATCACCTTAATATCGATTGTTCGGTGTGGACAAGACCCAAAGGGCATCCCATGAACGTGAGAGAGATGATACGACAGATTTTAGGGTTGCTACTGTATGAGCTAATACTGAAAGGGATGGAGCGGGTAACTTAGGACTCGTGATGGAGGCAGTGATGAATTAGGTGGGGGAGACAACCAAGGATAGAACTCGTGCAGTTGAAGAAATGGTCAATAGCATTTAGTTAGAGAGATAAAGAGATTCAAGGATTGTTCTGGCGGAGTAGACGGGTAATCAAGTTCTTAGTGGCTTATAATCAGAGTGGCGCTGCGGAAGCGCAGTGATTTTAGTGACTCTATAACTGTAGGTACGTGAGGAAGAAGTCTTGGGATATGGGAATGATTTGAAGATTGGCATAGGATCGAAGAATGGAAAGTGTCAATGTGCAGTTTAGGTTATACGGGGTTGACTCAGATGAAGAGATTGAGAAATTGTTTGGTGTTCAAGATGGCGGGAAGGATTTGAGATTTAACTTGATTTAGATGGCACCCCTAAAGAATAAGGAAATTTATAGTCATTGAGAAGTAGTTATATGAAACTAAAAATGAAACAGACGGGTTTAGCTTAGGCTGGAATTGGGAATAGAGTGTTAAAAATTGATGTTGGAAAATGGCAAAATGAACGGTAAGAAGTCGGTTGAATATGAGGAAGCATATATGAAGATTTAAGAGCGAATTTTCGAGGACGAAAATTTCTGTAAGAAGGGTAGTATGTAAAACCCGTGAAATTAGTAAATAATTAGTTAATAAATTAATTATTAATTAAAAAATTAGAAAATAGAATTCCATGGTTTAATGAGGTAGAATTAATTAAAATATTAATTTTTACACTAATTTTAAAAGATTTGCCCCAAAATTGGGCCAACGAGCCAAAATGGTAGGACTGGGCCCAAGGCCCAATTATATAAAGCCTCCATTCAGCGTTCTCTCTTCAGTTTTTTTTCCATTTCCAGGCTGAGGCTTGTGGAGAGCATGCATGGAAACCTAACCCTCACTCCTAAATTTCAAATCCACGTAACTTTCAAATCGGAGCTCCGATTGACGAGCCATCATTATTAGATTAGTATATATAGGAGAAGATCACCCATGTTTAGGATCTTCTACCTCATCTTCTTCTATTACTTTCTTTTTTGTAAATCATGAGTCACTAAACCTCCTAAGTTAAGGTTAGGAGCTCTACTGATTCTCATGGATTAATAATATTACTGTTTCTATTCCAATTTATATTTGATTCCATTCTAAGATGTATCTTCGTTCTTCAATCCTTATGAATCTGGGGTAGAACTAGCGTATGACCCCTTGTTCTACATGAGTTCTTGCGAGTCTCGAGAAGGATAGCAGTGAACTACAAGATTGATTATACATCTCTTAGACGGCTAATCCACGCATTTGTTGGGGACATGGGAATATCTGTTTAGCCGAGCCTGGGGCGATTAGGGCCTTTGTGGTATAAGCTAGAATTATAAAGCTTCATTCTCTAATTTGGAAGATCTGACCTTGTTTGTGGCATTTTGAGTAGGATCACCAGAGATTGAATTGCCAGAGCTTCATCCTCGTTCAGATTGAATGAACATTAGCGTGACATTTGATGTAAAGCAAATGAGATTAATGACCATTAGCGTGGCGTTAATCACTTACAGCTTGCTATGGAATGAATCTTTCATTATTGGAATAGACAGTAAGAAAAGTTAATCCAGAAAGATAAGGCATCTCCAAACCCTTAACTGATTTCTCACTATTGTTTCTTCGCTATTTCTTTATTGTTTTCTTATTTATTTTATGCGCATTCAACAACAACCAATCAACTTTCTATTTGCGTAACTAAGATCTGTAGGATAATCACTGCTTGCTCAGTCCGACAACACTCGTGGGATAGACCCTCACTCACCTGAGGTATTACTTGGATGACCCGGTGCACTTGCCGGTTAAGTTGTGCGAGTTTAAATTTCGCACACCAAGTTTTTAGCGCCGTTGTCGGGGATTTTTGAGCTTGACAAACTAACGGTTGTCTTGTTCTTTAGATCAGGTATCTTTTATTTGTCTTCTTTCAATTCGTGTGTTTGTTGTTTTTCTTTTTCAAAAATTTTTCAAAACCCTTTCTTTTCTTTAATCTTTGTGTTTTGTTTGAGTCTTGCGTGAATTCTTAAGTTTGGTGTCAGTTGGGTTTGTATTGTTTTGTCTTTTGGGCTTTAATCGGTCTGTCTTTTCTTTAATTTTTGTGAAGTTTTAATATTTTGGGGTTGAATTTTGGTTGAGCTAAATCTGGGTATCTTAGGTTTTGAAGAAAATTTTTTGGGAAAAACAGGACATGTGCGTGCGCACACACTTGTGCGTAGGCACACAACAATGAAATTTTGCGTATTGTGCGTATGAACCCAGCTGTGCATACGCACACTACCTTGCCAAGCCTCTGCTGGGAGCGATTGCACGCCTTGTGCGCACGCATTCCCCTGTGTTTTGCGTCATATGCGTGCGCACGCCACTATGCGTACGCACGCAAAGCCCTTCTTTGCGCACCCTATGCGTGCGCACCATCCTGTGCGTACGCACACTCCCTTACACCTCCTCTGGTGGGAGCGTTGGCACAGTCTGTGCGCATGAACCCCTGCCCCTTTTCGCTCTTGTGCGTGCCCACAGACCTGTGAGCGCACGGACACATGATCCATTTCCAAAAAAAAAGGTCTTCTATGCGTACGCACATTTCTAAATCCCCTCTCTATTCGGAGAACTCGCACACCTTGTGGGAGCGCACATCCCTCTGTTTCACCTTCTGTGCGTACGCACAAGTGCTGTTTTGGGCAAATTTTGTTTGCGCTTTTCTTTAAGCCCTAACGCACTTCCACCCCCTCCATCCCTCCCCTACCTTGCTTTTTCCATGTTTTTCTACTTGTTTTACTTAGTTTTCTTTGCATTTCATTTTTCACCTTACTAATTAAATAAGTTATATGTGTTTGCCTGTTGTTTGATTGGGTTGCTTGTTGATTGAATTTCATCAATGCACTTATACTTTGCCTTAAATTACTAGCACCTAATTGGATTTGCACATTTACATTTTGTTGCATATTAGGTGAAACTTTTATGAGTGCACATGGAATTTAGTGAATTGAATTGAATTGCTTGTTCACTATAGATTTTAAATTAATATAATCACATAACAAGGTATTTGTTCTTTGTTAATGCTTTGCATTTGTTTGAGTTGGCTTAACTTGATTCTATCAAGTTTGTCACCTTTTTATAACAAACACCTTAACCATGTGATTATTTCATTATTCCTAAGGATGAATAAATAATTTTCTTTTCATCATTGCATTGGTTATTGTTTGTTGTGCTATTTTATATCAATTTTGCTCTTTCACTTGCACACCTTCAATATCCAATATTTCCTAAATTCAATTCACTCTTGTTGCAACTGCCTAAGCTTGCTTGTGTTTTACATTGGACTTGGCAGTTTCCACACAACCCAAGCCCCTGCATCTGCCAATAGAAGGTGGAGGAACTTAGAGACATTCTCCCTAAATCGTGTTCGTGCACGGAGGACCCTGCAACGCTTAAGTGTGGGGGAGGATTCGTCATTTTGGGGTGTAAATTCTCTTTTTTGAACACTTTGCACTTTATTTTTGTTTCTTTTTATTATGTTTCTTGTAGATATTTAGAGTGTTTTTTTTTTAGCTGTTGCATTCCATTTTCTTCTAGTATATATATCTTAGCTTATGCATAGTTTATTGCTAGCTATTGCATGTTGCATTTTTGCATCCTTTTCTTAGTATATATTTTATAAAGAGAAGTTGTGATTGGATGATATAAATATCATAACACCTAGTTCAATTTTGGTCCTAATTGTTCATGTTAATTTTTGCGATGTTGAAAATTAGGAAGAGAACTAGGAAATTTTTGAAATTGCATCCATCACATCATACATACATATAGGAAATAATTTTGGTGAAAAACAACAAAGATTTCCAAGAATTTTGTTTTTAGGGCGTTCTATTGAATTGATTTGGAAAATTGTTTTTAAACTTGCTTGAATGAAATTTTGTGGAACATAGAAGAGAGATAGAACAAAATACCTTGTGAATCTTTGAGCTTTAATGAGTGGTTACACATTATAACCACAATTTTTGTTCAGTGTGTGCTATGCTCCTTCTATGATTGTGATCTTGGTTTTGCTTGATTCTTTATGTCAAATATTTGATGTCTTCAATGCATTTAGCATGATTGAGGCCATCTTTGAATTAAACTCACTCACCCATATAGAGTTACCCTTGCATCTACTTTTGTTAACCCCTTTTGAACTTTTTAATCCCCTTTGTTCTAATTGTTAGCACATCACAACCCTAAGCGAAAAACCATGAATTACCTTGAATTGCATCTTTGATTAGTTTAGGTTGAGGAGTGTGTGTCATTTAAGTGTGGGGGAAATTTTGGGAAGCATTGGTAGAAAAAAATTTTATTTTGGGTAATTATTGAAAAATTTGGAAAAATGGATGCACATTCATGTATCAATTTGCTTTAACCATATGAATTTGTCATAGAAAAAGAAAACTAAATAGAAAAGAAAAAAATGAAATGAAAGAAAAAAATATAGTAATAAGATGGGACAAAAGTTATCCCAAAGAAAAAGAAAAAAAAATGAATAAGAAATGCATATGTGTTTTGAATAGAAACTAAGGCATGAATGTGTGTGAAAAGAAGTAATGGGTGGCTAGAATATATTTTTATGATTTGATTGATATAGGTTGAGTTGGATACTTAAGTTAATCAAAGATTCAATCTTTTAGTCCATTTAGCCATATATTCATCTTACCCTTACCGCAACCCTATTACAACCTTCTAAAAACCTCATGATACTTGCATACATACATCAAATACTTGTTGATTGTTAGACGAAAAGTAATTCCTTGAAAGCATGATTAGAGAAGATTTGAGTGAATTGACCCTAAACACCAAGTGATGAGAGTGTATACACATCTACTGAGGATTTGATCACTCAATTCTATGTCTCCACACCTCTTATCATGTATTCTTGTAAGTTGCTTTATTTTGATGAGTTGAATCAATTCTTTAGATTTGGATTGCATTAGATTATTTCTTTGCTTAAGCCTTATATGTTCATCTACTTGCTTGGAGATTTGATTGTTTGTCTTCACTAAATCAATAGGAATTATAGATAGATAGATAGTTATAGATAGTATGTTGCATAGTTGCATGTATATAGGTAGATGCATTGAATAATTTGCTTACCCTTTTACCCTTCTCCTTTGATTGTGATTATTAGCATGAGGACATACTATTGTTTAAGTGTGGGGAAATTGATGAATCCATATTTGACGATAATTTTTGGTTTGATTTGAATGGATTTCATCACTTAAACCCACATTTATTCATCCAAATAGCATACTTTTGTGTTCTCTCCCTTAATTGAGCCTAATTATGAAAACATGCTCTTTTGTGCTTAATTTAATCAATTTTAATCCCACTTTTATGCCATTTGATGCCATGACATGTTTGTTGAGTGATTTTAGGTCCTAAAGGCAAGTTTGGCAAGGCAAAAGTGGAAAGAAGCATGTACAAAGGGAGAACATATGAAGAAAATAAAGGAAAAGCACACAGCCATGTGTGCGTACGCACAACTCCCTATGCGTACGCACAAGAGGAAATTTCAGCATGTGTGCGTACGCACAGGTACCAGTGCGTTACTTCATTTAAAAGTCACATGGCTCGCGATTTTGGGGCTCTTTTGGCCCATTTCTGATGGCTTGGATGCTGAAATCAAAGGCTATATGAAGGAGCAACAACACATAACAAAGAGAGCTCAATTTTAGATAGGAAAACACATAGTAGGAGTAGGAGTAGTGTAGTATACAAAATTCTCTCTTAGGGTTCTTAATTAGGGTTTGTAGCATTTTATACTTCAAGTTTTGGTTTTGGATTATAGCAATTTCATTGTAAGTATTTTCTTTATTTTCCATTTTATCACATTACTTGCTCTACACTTACTCCTATTTCAATTTCTTTTGTTAATATATACATAGTTTAAAATTTTGAGTTTTGGTTAATGAATTTGATGTTTCATGGTTTTCATATGTTTATTGAATTACCATTGTTGTTCTTTTGTGGTTCATAGTTTTTATCATTTTCCCAATTTTGTCATGTTTTATGATTATGCCCTCTATGTGTTTGATGAAATACCAATTTTGATTATGGGGGTAGATTTCCACCCCCTGGCTTGGAGAAAATGAGTATATGGATTACTAGAGCCATAATGTCCAATATTTAGTGATAATTCTTGGATTATTAGTTTTTATTGTTCCCACTAATGCTAGCTTCTTACTAAGGTAATTAGGGCCCGTTTGGATAGGTTCATAAGTGACTTTTTTTAACTTTTAACTTATGAAAAGGTGTAGTATTAATGTTTGGTACAATTTTTAAAATAAAATTGTAACTTTCTAAAAAGCTATTTTGGTGCTTAAGGAGAAGTTAAAAAAATGACTTCTCTCATAATAAAAAGCTTTTTATCACTTTTCACTTAAAATAAGTACTTTTAGAACTAAAAAACCAAACACAAAATAACTTCTTTATAAGCTACTTTTAATATAAGCATTTATTGTTTAAGCTATTTCTTCAAAAGTAAATTAAGTTGTTTACCCAAACTGGGCCTTATTAAGTTAGCTAGGATTTGTGGATTAATAACAATTATGCTCACTTAACTTATCCTTCGATGTTAAGGGTTGACTTAGTGAGATTAATCCATTATAATTATCATAATTGTGGTTATGGCAAGGAAAGGATTCCATAACTCATCCCAAGTCAAGGTTCCATTTATGTTTTGAACCACGTTTTCCACCACTTTATAGCATTACTTGTTTATATTACATACATAGTTCTTTCATTCCTTCATTACTTTAGTAATTGCAATTTTGTCTTGTTCTTTTATCTCTTTATTGTTTCTTCTATTATTGAAAACCCCCATTGTTCTTGCAACCAAAATTTTGCACTCTTAGGCATTAGTTCCTAGGGAAAACGACCTGAGATTTGATTACTCTTAGTTGATTTGAATTACAAATATTAAAATTTGATTGGGAGGATTATTTGTTCGTTCGGACTATGCTACCAACGAAGTAATTCTTGTTTTGCTAAAATTTCGTAATTGGCACGATTCTTCCTATCAGTGGCCAAAGTTGGCTCACCAACGTTGCCCATCAATGAGGCTCAAAAGGAAGGGAAGCAACGTTGGTGGTCAAAGTTGGCTCACCAACATTGCCTATCAACGTTGCCTAGCATGAGGAGTAACGTTGGTGGCCCAAAGTTGGCTCACCAACGTCACTAGAAAAATTTGGTACCAACATTGGTGTGCCAACATTACTTCAAGTTAGCACACCAATGTCTTCGATAGATTCTCAAGTTGGAGCTGGAAAAATTGCTAGTGTGCGTACGCATGAGGCCTTGTGTGCACGCACAAAAGGAAAACTTGCAAGTGTGCGCACGCACAAGGTATGATGTGTATGCACAACAAGAGAACGTTGGTGCACCAACGTTGGTGACCAACGCCAGTGGCAACATTCCTAAAGGATTTTAAAGGGAACGTTAGCCACCGTTTGTGCACTAACGTTGGTGACTAACACCAAGGCCAATTCCAGTTTCAATGGCACCCATGCAAGCTCATGAACGTTAGTGAGCTAACGCTTATGTCAACGTCGGAAAGAGCCACTCCTTACTTGCTTCAACTAAGGCCAAAGCCCACATCCAAAGACTTGAAGATTGATTTGGAAAGTGTATAAATAGGATAGATTTTGAAGTTAGAAAGGAGGCTGGGAAGCAGGGACTCTAATTGGGAAACCCTGAATCATTTTCTTTGTACTTTCCTTTTACTTTCATGTACTTTTCTTTTCTTTTGGATTTTGTTGAGCAATGATGAACTAAACCCCACATAATTAGGGGGAGGAGCTCTATTGTAATTCACATGATTGAATGAAATTCTTCTTCTTCTCAATTTGCTTGTTGTAGCTAAGAGATAACTTCTATTTTCATTTTGATCAATTCACTCCGGAAGGGGGTTTTAGATCCATGAATTTCTATGTGAGCCTCAGAAGGGGAATCATGGAAATTAGATTGAAGCTCTATCTCTCACAACTCTCTTGATCAACACCATTCAGGAGGAATTGAGATCTTGAGAGTTTGTGTGGCTCATGGATAAGAGATATGCACTTAACCTCTTCTCATGACAATTGGATTAAGGAATTGGAAAATTGATTGTGATTAGAAAAATTGGGTTGCCAAGAAATTAGGACTCAATTAATTCCAATCCGCCATAGATCTACTTCATATGATTGAGAATGAAGTTGAGACCCATTAATTCATGATGGATTATGATTTTTCCAATCCCTAATGAATCTTTCTCTTTGATTTTCTTCACTTTGATTTCCTTGTATTCACTTTAATTGCCTTGAATTTATTGCTTCCTTTTAATTTCCAGCACCCAAAGCCCTTTACATTTCATGCAATTTACTTTCCATTGCTATTTACATTCTTGCCTTTTACTTTCTTGTAATTTAAGCCTAAGCTCATTTAAGTTTCTTGTCCTTTAAGTTTCAGTCCTTTACATTTCTGCCATTTAAGTTTCTGTCCTTTACCTTTCAACACTTAAATTTTCAGTACTCTACATCCTGTTGTTCTATTTTCATTGTGGATCTATTTTTTGCTCATTAAATTTGACCAAACTCTTTTAAATATTAGCTTGACTAGACAATTCTCCTCACTAAAGTTGCTCAATCCATCAATCCCTGTGGGATCGACCTCACTCTTGTGAGTTATTACCTGACGATTCGGTACACTTGTGGTGTACGAAATTGTGATTACACTTTTCACAACTCTGCACAACTAACCAGCAAGTGCACTGGGTCGTCCAAGTAATACCTTACGTGAATAAGGGTCGATCCCACGGAGATTGTCGGCTTGAAGCAAGCTATGGTTATTTTGTAAATCTTAGTCAGGAGATTAACGATAAGAGTGATTGTATTTATGAAAATAAATAACATGAAATAAATGGTACTTGTGATTCAGTAATGAGAAATAGGCTGAGGTTCTGGAAATGCTCTGTCATCTGAATCTCTGCTTTCCTACTGTCTTCTTCTCCAAACATGCATGGTTTCCTTCAATGGCAAGTTGTATGATCCTCTCGGATGAAAACTATCAGGTACGATCTCTGCACGGCTAATCAACTATCGGATTTCTCGTATTGGATGAAAAATACCATGTACAGCTACCGCACGGCTAATCATCTATCGGTTCTCACTAGCGTCGGAATAGGACCCTTATCCTTTTGCACACTGTCACTACGCCCAACATTCGTGAGTTTGAAGCTCGTCACAGTCATCCCTTCTCGGATCCTACTCGGAATACCACAGACAAGGTTTAGACTTTCCGGATCCCAAGAATGCTGCCAATTGGTTCTAGCTTATACCACGAAGGTTCTAACCTCGGGACTCGGTCCGTGGGTTAGAAACCCAAGAGATACGCACTTAAGCTATCACCCAATAACTAAGTTGAGGTCAGAAAGAACGGGAGTAGTTGTCAGGCACGCGTTCATAGGTTGAGGATAATGATGAGTGTCACAGATCATTATTTTCTCTATATTGTAGTATGAATGAGTATGTTAGAATAGAATCAAGCGTGATTCAATAGAAAACAGTAGTAATTGCATTAATCCATTGAAACACAGCAGAGCTCCTCACCCCCACCTATGGGGTTTAGAGACTCATGCCGTAGAAGATACAATATGAAGTGTAAAATGTCATAAGTTACAAAATGAATCTCTAAAAGTAGTTTTTATACTAAACTAGTAACTTAGGTTTACAGAAAATGAGTAACTAAGTATAGATAGTACAGAAATCTACTTCTAGGACCCACTTGGTGCGTGTCTGGGCTGAGCTTTCAAGCTTTCATGTGCATATGCCCAAAGTTGGAGTTAAACGCCACCCTGGATGCCAAAATGGGCGTTTAACGCCAAGAATTATGCCAGTTCAGGCGTTTTACGCCAGAAGGTTTTAGGCTAGCTTTGGACGCCAGTTTGGACCATCAAATCTCAAGCAAAGTATAGACTATTATATATTTCTGGAAAGCCCAAAATGTCTACTTTCCAACTCAATTAAGATCGCGCCAATTGGGTATCTGTAGCTCTAGAAAATCCACTTCGAGTGCAGGAGGGTCAGAATCCAACAGCATCTGCAGTTCTTTTTCAGCCTCTGAATCAGATTTTTGCTCAGGTCCCTCAATTTCAGTCAGAAAATACCTGAAATTACATAAAAACACACAAACTCATAGTAAAGTCTAGAAATATGATTTTTGAATAAAAACTAAAAAAATATAATAAAAAGTAACTAAATCATACTAAAAACTATGTAAAACAGTGCCAAAAAGGGTATAAATTATCCGCTCATCACAACTCCAAACTTAAATTGTTACTTGTCCCCAAGCAACTAAAAAAAAAATAGGATGAAAAGAAGAGAATATATAATAAATTCCAAAATATCAATGAAGCTTAGTTCCAATTAGATGAGCGGGACTAGTAGCCTTTTTGCTTCTGAATAGTTTTGGTATTTCACTTTATCCTTTGAAGTTCAGAATGATTGGCATCCATAGGAACTCAGAATTCAGATAGTGTTATTGATTCTCCTAGTTCAATATGTTGATTCTTGAACACAGCTACTTTATGAGTCTTGGCCGTGACCCTAAGCATTTTGTTTTCCAGTATTACCAACGGATACATAAATGCCACAGACACATGACTGGGTGAACCTCTTCAGATTGTGACTTAGCTTTGCTAGAGTCCCAAGTTAGAGGTGCCCAGAGCTCTTAAGCACACTCTTTTGCTTTGGACCATGACTTTAACCACTCAGTCTCAAGCTTTTCACTTGGACCTTCATGCCACAAGCACATGGTTAGGGACAGCTTGATTTAGCCGCTTAGGCCAGGATTTTATTCCTTTGGACCCTCCTATCCATTAATGCTCAAAGCCTTGGATCCTCTTTACCCTTGCCTTTTAGTTTAAAGGGTTACTGACTTTTTCTGCTTGCTTTTTCTTTTTCTTTATATATATATATATATTCATTTTTTTCGCAAGCTTTGTGTTTTTCACTGCTTTTTCTTTCTTCAAGAATCAATTTTATGCTTTTTTAGATTATCAATAACATTTCCCTTCTTTCATTATTCTTTTAAGAGCCAACAATTTTAACATTCATAAACTTCACTATAAAAACATGCACTGTTCAAGCATTCATTCAGAAAACAAAAAGTATTGCCACCACATCAAAATAATTAGACTAATTTCAAGATAAATTTCGAAATTATGCACTTCTTGTTCTTTTGCAAATAAAAACATTTTTCCTTTAAGAAAGGTGAGGGATTCATGAAATCATTCATAGCTTTAAGACATAGACTCTAAACTTTATTGATCATGAAATAAAAATAAGACATAAAATAAATATAAAAGCAGACAAATAATAATAAAGAAAGGAAATTAAAGACATGAAAATAAATGACTCTAATACTAATGCTTATGTAACTCTTAAAATAGGTTCCTAATAATAAAAGTTATCACAGAGTTAGGACTCAACATCCTTGATTTTGAGGGGTAGGTGCTCCTTCAATTTGTGGGACGTCCAACTCTTCAAGGGATAGCTTCTGACGCTTCAGCTCCTGTATTTCACGCCCTTGTTTCTCTTGTTCTATGAGCATTTTGCAGAGCATGCTGTTTTGATTCTGCTGTTCTTCTTTGAGCTGATTCACAGCTTCCTAAAGCTTGGTGACAGATGCTTCTAAACGGGCCCAATAGTCAATTGAGAAATTTCTGGGAGGAGCTCATGCGCCCCCTCTTGATGAGGTTATCTTGAATTTGAGGTCCATCCATCACTTTTTTGGTGATTGGACGTTCAACTGTGATATATTCATCCACACCCATATGTACCCCCGCATCTTTGCATAGCAGACTAATCAAGCTTAGATAGGCCAATTTGGCCTCAGTGGATTCCTTGTTTGCAAACATGTAAATTTCAATAGGGATCAACTGATCAATCTCTACCTCCTTCCCTAGCATAATACAGTGAATCATCACTGCCCTCTTGATAGTGACTTCAGATCGGTTGTTAGTTGGGAGTATAGAACGCCCAATAAAATCCAGCCAACCTCTGGCAACTGGTTTAAGATGTCCTCTCTTTAACTGGTTTGGGACACCTTTTGAATTGGTAATCCACTTGGTTCCAGGAAGGCATATGTCCTCTAGAACTTGATCCAGCCTTTTATCCTTGGCCATTCTCCTATTAAAGGACTCTGGATCATCTTGTAGTTGAGGAAGTTTAAGAACTTCTCTCACTTTATTAAGGTGGAAGTAAATAATCTTCCCTCTGACCATTGTCCGAAAGGTGTAGAAAGCAGTTCCTTCTAATTTTTGCTTCTCTGTCATCCACAGATTTGCATAGAATTCCTGGACCATGTTTCTTCCAACATGTATCTCAGGATTAGCCAGGACTTCCCAGCCCCTGTTTTGAATCTGCTCTTGGATCTCCGGGTATTCATCTTCTTTCAGATTAAATCTAACTTCTGGGATCGCTGATCTTCTGCACACAATTTTGAGGTAATGGTCTGCATGTTCTTTGGTGCAGAAATTCTCCTGCATCCAAAGTGGCTTTGGGTTGCCTTCTTTCTTGCCTCTTGAAGTGGTTTGTTTTCCTTTGGGAGCCATGAGCTTCGTTTGTTTTGGCTCAGGGATCACGGAGACTACACCAAACTTAGTACTTTGCTTGCCCTCAAGTAAAATAAAAAGAAAGAAGATGAATAGATGGAGAGAAATATTCGAATGATGGAGTAAAGGGGATGGCCGAATGTATAAATAAAGGGGAGGGAGGGAATGGGTTCAAAATTTTAGAAAAAAAAGATATGATTGAAAGATATGATTGATAAAAGATAAACATGATATGAAAAAGATGAGATTCTTTTCAAAAATTTAAAAGATAGGAAAAAGATATGAGGAAGTTAAATCTGAATTTTTGTTTATGCTTCTAGGAAATAAAAGATAATATGAATGAGTTAAAAAAATTTGAAAAGAAATTGGAAAGATGAATGAGATTTTGAAAGAGAATTGAAACGAATTGAAAGAGAATTAAAAGAAATTATAAGGTTATGAATTTTTGTTAATGGAAATTAAAAAATGAATGTTTGTAATGTTTAGATGCAGAAAATTTTGAATTAAAACATGAAAATTTGAAAAAATTTGAATTGAAAACGAAATTACCTCTCCCCTAGCTATTATGGCGTTAAACGCCCAGAATGATACCTATTCTGGTGTTTAACGCCCATCTGGTGGCCATTTTGGGTGTTTAACGCCAGAAATCCTTCTTTACTGGGCGTTTTTCTAAACGCCCAGAATATTGTCCATTCTGGCGTTTAACACCCAGAATGATACCTTTAATGGCGTTAAACTTCCAGAATGGTAGCCATTCTGGCGTTTAACGCCCAAATTGCCTCTTTACTGGCTTTTTGATGCCAGTGAGCTTCTTTTCTCTGTGATTTCTCTGCTTTATATCTTGAACCTCCATTTTCCTGACTTATTTACTGAAATATATTAACTAACATGAATAAAAAAATTAAATAGACTTATATAACTGTTATAAACATCTAATTATTGATAATGGCTGGGTTGCCTCCCAGCAAGCGCTTCTTTACTGTCTTTAGCTGGACTTTACTGAGCTTTTAATTTAGTCTCAGCTTTGAGCATTCTTGCTCAACATTGCCTTCAAGATAGTGTTTGATTCTCTGTCCATTAACAATGAACTTTTTGTCAGAATCAATATCTTGAAGCTCTACATAACCATATGGTGACACACTTGTGATCACATATGGTCCCCTCCATCGGGATTTCAATTTCCCAGGAAATAATCTGAGCCTAGAGTTAAACAGTAAGACCTTCTGTCCTGTCTCAAAGACTCTAGATGATAGCCTTTTGTCATGCCATCTTTTTGCTTTCTCTTTATAAATTTTAGCATTTTCGAAAGCATTGAGTCTGAACTCCTCCAGCTCATTCAACAGGAGTAATCTTTTCTCTCCAGCTATCTTAGCATCAAGGTTTAGGAACCTGGTTTCCCAATAGGCCTTGTGTTCCAATTCCACTGGCAGATGACAGGCTTTTCCATACACAAGCTGGTATGGAGAGGTCCCTATAGGAGTCTTGAATGCTGTTCTGTATGCCCACAGAGCATCATCCAGACTTCTTGCCCACTCCCTTCTACGAGTACCTACAGTCCTTTCCAGGATTCATTTTAGTTCTCTATCGAGACTTTAGCCTGGCCATTTATCTGTGGATGATATGGAGTTGCCACTTTATGGTTAATTCCATATCGGACCAGAGCAGAGTCAAGCTGTTTATTACAGAAATGAGTGCCTCCATCACTGATCAGTATCCTAGGGACACCGAATCTGCTGAAGATATGCTTCTGGAGGAACTTCATCACTGTCTTAGTATCATTAGTGGGTATTGCAATCGCCTCTACCCATTTAGATACATAGTCTACAGCCACCAGAATATAAGTGTTTGAATGTGATTGTGGAAAAGGTCCCATGAAGTCAATACCTCATACATCAAACAACTCAATCTCTAGGATCCCTTGCTGAGGCATGGCATAACCGTGAGGTAGATTACCAGCTCTCTGGCAACTGTCACAGTTATGTACAAACTCTCGGGAGTCTCTATAGAAAGTACGCCAGTAGAAGCCACATTAGAGAACCTTTGTGGCTGTTCGCTCACCTCCAAAGTGTCCTCCATATTGTGATCCATGGCAATTGCATAGGATCTTTTGTGCCTCTTCTCTAGGCACACATCTGCGGATTACTCCGTCTGCACACCTCTTAAAGAGATATGGTTCATCCCACAAGTAGTACTTTGCATCAGAAATCAACTTTTTCATTTGTTGTTTACTGTACTCTTTGGGTATGAATCTCATAGCTTTATAGTTTGCAATGTCTACAAACCATGGTAATTCTTGAATGGCAAAGAGTTGCTCATCCGGAAAGGTTTCAGAGATCTCAGTAGGAGGGAGGGACGCCCCTGCTACTGGTTCTATCCGGGACAGGTGATCTGCTACCTGGTTCTCTGTCCCTTTTCTGTCTCTTATTTCTATATAAAACTCTTACAAAAGTAACACCCATCTTATGAGTCTAGGTTTTGAATCCTGCTTTGTGAGGAGATATTTCAGAGCAGCATGGTCAGTGTACACAATCACTTTTGATCCCACTAAATAAGATCTTAACTTGTCAATGGCATAAACCATTGCATGCAACTCCTTTGTGGTTGTGTAATTCTTCTGTGCGTCATTCAAAACACGGCTAGCATAGTAAATGACGTGCAGAAGCTTGTTATGCCTCTATCCCAATACTGCAACAATGGCGTGGTCACTGGCATCACACATTAGTTCGAATGGTAATGTCCAGTCTGCTGTAGAAATGACCGGTGCTGTGACCAGCTTGGCTTTCAGAGTCTCAAACGCCTGTAGACACTCTGTGTCAAAGATAAATGGCATGTCAGCAGCTAGCAGATTGCTCAAAGATTTTACAATTTTTGAAAAATCCTTTATAAACCTCCTATAGAATCCTGAATGTTCCAGAAAGCTTCTGATTGCCTTAACATTGGTAGGTGGTGGTAATTTTTCAATTACATCTACCTTAGCTTGATCCACCTTTATTCCCTTATTTGAAATTTTGTGCCCAAGGACAATTCCTTCAGTCACTATAAAGTGACATTTTCCCAATTTAAAACCAGGTTAGTCACTTGGCACCTTTTCAGAACAAGTGCTAGAGGGTCAAGACAGGAGCTAAATGAGTCTCCAAATACTGAAAAGTCATCCATGAAGAATTCCAGAAATTTCTCTACCATATCAGAGAAGATAGAGAGCATGCACCTCTGAAAGGTTGCAGGTGCATTGCACAGACCAAATGGCATCCTTCTGTAGGCAAATACTCCAAAAGAACATGTGAATGCTATTTTCTCTTGGTCTTGAGGATCTACTGTAATTTGGTTGTAACCTGAATAGCCATCCAAAAAGCAGTAGTATTCAAGACCTGCTAGTCTTTCTAGTATCTAGTCTATGAATGGTAAAGGAAAATGATCCTTTCTGGTGGCTGTATTGAGTCTTCTGTAGTCAATACACATACACCATCCTGTAACTATTCTTGTAGGAACCAGTTCATTCTTTTTATTATAAACCACTATCATGCCTCCCTTCTTGGGGACAACTTGGACAGGGCTCACCCAGGGGTTATCAAAAATAAGATAAATAATCCCAACCTCTAGTAACTTAGTGACCTCTTTCTGCACTACCTCCTTCATAGCTGAATTAGTGCTTTCTCTTCCTGTGGCTCTAAAGTAGAGCTTATGATTACTGGAAAAGTGTCATCTTCTCCCATAAATGCATATTTCAGGGATGGTGGTAGTGGTTTGAGCTCGGGTTTAGGAGGCTTCTCCTCTTCCTAAGGAGTTTTCAGAGGTTCTTCTGTTTTCTCTGGTTCCTCCATATCAGGTTGAACATCTTTAAAAATGTCCTCTAGCTCTGATTCAAGACTCTCAGTTATATTGACCTCTTCTACCAGGGAGTCAATAGTGTCAGTGCTCATGCAGTCTTTTGAAGTGTCTGGATGTTGCATAGCTTTGACAGCATTCAATTTGAACTCATCCTCATTAACTCTCAGGGTTATCTCCCCTTTTTGATCGTCAATGAGGGTTCGTCTAGTTGCTAGGAATGGTCTTCCTAGAATGAGAGTTGCACTCTTGTGCTCCTCTATTTCCAGCACTACAAAGTCAGTGGGAAAGGCAAATGGCACAACCTTGACAATCATATCCTCAATTACGCCTGATGGAATCTTAATGAAGCCATCAGCAAGTTGAAGGCATATCCGGGTTGGTTTAACTTCATCAGTCAAACCAAGCTTTTTTATAGTGGATGCAGGTATTAGGTTGATACTTGCCCCAAGATCACATAGAGCTGTCTTGGTACAAGCACCCTCTAATGTGCATGGTATCATAAAGCTTTTCTGGTAAGCTTTTTAGAATTACTGCACTGCATTCTTCAGTGAGGAAAACTTTTTCAGTTTCTTTCCAATCCTTCTTATGACTTAAGATCTCTTGCATGAACTTAGCATAAGAGGGTATTTGCTCAAGTGCCTCTGCAAACGGAATATTTATTTCAAGAGTCCTGAGATAGTCTGTAAAGCGGGTAAATTGTTTATCCTGTTCCGCTTGGCGGAGTTTCTGAGGATAAGGCATCTTGGCTTTATATTCTTTAACCTTAGTTGCTGCAGGTTTATTTCCTACAGAAGTGGTTGGAGAAGCCTGCTTAAGGGGGTTGTTATCAGCACTTGCAGGTGTCTGATCCCTTATTGGCGTCTGAATGCCAGAATTGGGTGCTTTTTGGGCGTTTAACGCTAGGTTGCTACCCTTTTCTAGCATTTGAACGCTAGAATTGGCTATCCTTTGGGCATTTAACGCTAATTCTTCACCCTTTTCTGGCTTTTAAACGCCAGAATCATTCCTCTCTGGGCTCTTACTGTCCTTAGAGGGATTTTGAGCAGTGGCTTGGTCATTTTCTGTTAGTTGTTCTTTTCTTGGCTTTCTGCTACTTTGAATTGAGACATTCAATGTCTTCCCACTCCTTAATTGAACAGCTTGGCATTCTTCTGTTATCTGTTTAGATAGTTGCTGTCTTATCTGATTCAAGTGTTTTTCCATATTCTCATTAGCATCTTTGGTTTCTTGCAACATCTCTTTAAATTCTGCTAACTGTTTTGTTATAATAAGCAATTGCTGATTGAGTTTAGCAACTTGTTCTTGAGGACTAAATTCAGTGGATACTGCTTTAGCTTCTTCTTTCATGGAGGACCCACTACTTAAGTATAGATATTAATTTCTAGCAACTGTATCAATGAGCTCTTGAGCCTCTTCAATTGTCTTTGTCATATGTATAGATCCACCAGCTGAGTGGTCCAGAGATATTTGGGCCTTTTCTGTAAGCCCATAGTAAAAGATGTCTAACTGCACCCATTCTGAAAACATTTCAGAGGGGCATTTTCTTAGTATCCCTCTGTACCTCTCCCAGGCATTATAAAGGGATTCATTATCCTTTTGTTTAAAGCCTTGGATGTCCAGCCTTAGCTATGTCATCCTTTTTGGAGGGAAATATTGATTCAGGAATTTGTTTGATAACTGTTTCCATGTTCTTATGCTTGCTATGGGTTGGTTGTTTAACCACCTCTTAGCTTGATCTTTTACAGCAAATGGAAACGATAATAATCTGTAGACATCCTGATCTACTTCCTTATCACGTACTGTGTCAGCAATTTGTAAGAACTGTGCCAGAAACTCATTAGGTTCTTCATGTGGAAGACCGGAATACTGGCAATTTTATTGCACCATGATAATGAGCTGAGGATTTAGCTCAAAACTGCTAGCTCTAATGAGAGGTATATAGATACTACTCCCATAGGAAGCATTAGTGGGGTTAGCATATGACTCCAGAGTCCTTCTGGACTGTTCATTTTCACTTAGGTCCATGATGGAGAAAAGGAGATGATGTGAATTGCAAATAAATTATACTTTTGTTTTTATTTTATTTAATTAAGGATAAACCGAATTAAAAAGGAAAATACGATAAAATAAAATAAAATAATTAGAAAATAGAATATAATTTTCAAAAACTAAAAAAGAAAAAAAATAAAAAAAATTAGAATACTAAAATGATTAATTAATCAAAAGGATTTGAAAAATTTTGGATATGATTTTCGAAAAAAAATGAAGAGAGAGAAAGTGGTTAGGGAGTTTTGAAAAGGATTTAAGAAGATAAATTTTTAACATTGAAATTTTAACTTGCCTAATAAGAAACTACCAAATTTAAAAAATTTTGACTAAGTCAACCTAAGGAATTCGAAAATAATGAGAAAAAAAGGAAAAGATATTTTATTAAATTTTTGAATTTAATGAGGAAAGAGAAAAACAATAAAATGACACCAAACTTAGAATTTTTAGATCAAAACAAAGAAAGCAAACAAGAAAACTTTGAATGTCAAGATGAACATCAAGAACACTTTGAATATCAAGATGAACACCAAGAACAAATTTTGGAAATTTTTATGAAGATAAAAACACAAAGGACACAAAACTTAAAACTTTTTATACATTAGACACTAATAATTCGAAAATGCACAAGAAAAACAAGAAAAGATACAAAACAAGAAAAACTAAAGATCAAACAAGGAAAATAAACAAGAACAACTTGAAGATTAAGAAAGAACTAAGAACATATAATTCGAAAAATTGAAAGAAAAATAAAATCATGCAATTGACCTCAAACTTAAAACATGAAACTAAACTCAAATAGAAGACTAAATTATGAGGTTATTGGTTTTAAAAATTTTTGAAATTAATTTAGAAAAAGAAAATAAGGATTTAAAAATTTTAACCAAAAACAATAATAGAAGACTCAATTTTAGTGACTCTAAACCAAAAAGATAAATTTTTCCTAATCTAAGCAACAAAATAAACCGTCAGTTGTCCAAACTCGAACAATCCCCGGCAACGGCGCCAAAAACTTGGTGCACGAAATTGTGATTACACTTTTCACAACTCCGCACAACTAACCAGCAAGTGCACTGGGTCGTCCAAGTAATACCTTACGTGAGTAAGGGTCGATCCCACGGAGATTGTCGGCTTGAAGCAAGCTATGGTTATTTTGTAAATCTTAGTCAGGAGATTAACGATAAGAGTGATTGTATTTATGAAAATAAATAACATGAAATAAATGGTACTTGTGATTTAGTAATGAGAAACAGGCTGAGGTTCCGGAGATGCTCTGTCATCTGAATCTCTGCTTTCCTACTGTCTTCTTCTCCAAACACGCATGGTTTCCTTCAATGGTAAGCTGTATGATCCTCTCGGATGAAAACTACCAAGTACGATCTCTGCATGGCTAATCAACTGTTGGATTTCTCGTCTCGGATGAAAAATACCATGTACAGCTACCGCACGGCTAATCATCTGTCGGTTCTCACTAGCGTCGAAATAGGACCCTTATCCTTTTGCACACTGTCACTGTGCCCAACATTCGTAAGTTTGAAGCTCGTCACAGTCATCCCTTCCCGGATCCTACTCGGAATACCACAGACAAGGTTTAGACTTTCTGGATCCCAGGAATGCTGCCAATTGGTTCTAGCTTATGCCACGAAGGTTCTAACCTCCGGACTCGGTCCGTGGGTTAGAAACCCAAGAGATACGCACTCAAGCTGTCGCCCAATGACTAAGTTGAGCTCTGATAGAACGGGAGTGGTTGTCAGGCATGCGTTCATAGGTTGAGGATAATGATGAGTGTCACAGATCATCATATTCTCTATATTGAAGTATGAATGAGTATCTTAGAAAAGAATCAAGCGTGATTGAATAGAAAATAGTAGTAATTGCATTAATTCATTGAAACACAGCAGAGCTCCTCACCCCCACCTATGGGGTTTAGAGACTCATGCCGTAGAAGATACAATATGAAGTGTAAAATGTCATAAGTTACAAAATGAATCTCTAAAAGTAGTTTTTATACTAAACTAGTAACTTAGGTTTACAGAAAATGAGTAACTAAGTGCAGATAGTGCATAAATCTACTTTCGGGACCCACTTGGTGCGTGTCTGGGCTGAGCTTTCTAGCTTTCACGTGTATATGCTCAAAGTTGGAGTTAAACGCCACCCTGGGTGCCAAAATGGGCGTTTAACGCCAAGAATTATGCCAGTTCTGGCGTTTTATGCCAGAAAGTTTTAGGCTGGCTTTGGACGCCAGTTTGGGCCATCAAATCTCAGGCAAAGTATGAACTATTTTATATTGCTAAAAAGCCCAAGATGTCTACTTTCCAAAGCGATTGAGAGCGCGCCATTTGGGCTTTTGTAGCTCCAGAAAATTCACTTCAAATGCAGGAGGGTCAGAATCCAACAGCATCTATAGTCCTTTTTCAGCCTCTGAATCAGATTTTTGCTCAGGTCCCTCAATTTCAGTCAGAAAATACCTGAAAATACCGAAAAACACACAAACTCGTAGTAAAGTCCAGAAATGTGATTTTTGAATAAAAACTAATAAAAATATAATAAAAAGTAACTAAAACATACTAAAAACTATGTAAAAAAGTGCCAAAAAGGGTATAAATTATCTGCTCATCAACTTACCGAAGGGGATTTGTGCTGTGCAAATTCCCGGTCATCAAGTTTTTGGCACTGTTGCCGAGGATTAATTTAGATTGATAGTGACTAAGTAGGTGATAGTCTAGATTAGGCAATTTTCTTTTGTTTTCTTTCAAGCATATTAACTGTTTGACACATTGTGTCTACTAACTCTAACATTCACTCTAGCAATAGAGTGTTCATTTGTCATTTTTGTTTGTTTTGTGTTGTATATGCCAGGGGGAAAAAGAGGTGCTTATACTTCCTTTGATTCTGAACCTGAAAGAACCTTCCTGAGACTTAGAAGAGAAGCAAGAGGGGAAGGGTGTGATCAGAGAAGAAGATTCAGAAGAGGATCTTGATCAAGTCATGGAGGACAACATGCATAATCCACCTGAGGAGGTTGCCAATAACCATGGTCAACCTTCCAGGAGAGTGCTAGCCTCCTATACCATCCCTGATCCTAGAAACAGTGGGAGTAGCATTCTTACTCTAAATGTGAATGCCAACAACTTTGAGCTTAAACCACAGCTTATTACTCTGGTTTAGAACAACTGCCAATATGGAGGAAGTGCTTCTGAAGACCCAAATCAACATTTCTCTATTTTCTTGAGGATATGTGACACTATCAAAACCAATGGGGTGCATCCAGACATCTACAAGCTGCTACTGTTTCCCTTCTCTTTAGGGGACAAGGCTACTCAATGGTTGGAAACATTCCCAAAAGAGAGCATCACCAATTGGGATGACTTGGTTAGCAAGTTCTTAGCCAAGTTCTACCCCCTCAAAGAATCATCAAGCTCAAGACTGATGTGCAAACATTCAGAAAATTAGAGGGAGAGTCACTATATGAAGCTTGGAAGAGGTATAAGGCACTAATCCGAAGATGCCCTCCAGACATGTTTAGTGAATGGGTGAAGCTTCATAATTTCTATGAAGGTCTATCCATGAAAACAAGAAAGGCTTTGGACTACTTTTTAGGAGGGTCCCTTCAAATGATGAAAACTTCACAAGAGGCACATGATCTCATAGATATGGTGGCCAACAACCAGTATTTCTACTCCTCAAAAAGAGAAGAAGCCCCAAAGACAGGAGTCTATGAGTTTGAAGGTGTGGATGCCATTTTAGCCCAGAACAAGCTAATGCACCAGCGAACTTCAACAATAGATGGAGATAATGTCAAAGAGGATGGACGGATTGCAACTGGTTGCAGTTAGCACAACAAGTCAACCTCCAACTGTTTGGGGATAACATGAAGAAAGTTATGAGGTGTGCAACAATGAGCAGCAGCCTGAACAAGTCCACTACATGCACAATCCAAGTTCTGGCTAAAATGACTTCAATGGGATACATACAATCCCTCATGGAAAAACCATCCCAACCTGAGATGGGAAAAAAACCAGAACCAATGGCAGAGGAACTCTAACCCCAACAATTTTCACAACACAAGCAATCAAAACCACCACCCTACTAACAACAATCCATATAGAAAACCCTAAAACAATAACTCCACATCCACATACTACCCATAAAATAACCCTTCAAACACCCCAACCAACTTCCATCAACCATCAACATCCCACACTCAACCATAGCGATATCAAGAATCCTAAAGAATCTCCAACTTGGAGATAATGATGGATAAATTCATGAAGAATCAAGAGATGGTCAGCAAAAAATTATGAAGCATCTATGAGAAACCTTGAAAGGCAAATTGAGCAACTGTCTAAGCAGACTGTTGAGAGACCAAGCAACACATTCCCAAGTGACACCATTCCTAACCCCAAGGAAGAATGCAAAGCTATACAACTCAGGAGTGGAAAGACATTGGGAGATGATACCAAGGTTGCCAACAAGGAACAAATAGAGGTTGACAAGAATGACAAGGACTCCAAGAAAGATGAAGAACCACAAACTTCACTGAAGAGTAAGCAACTCTCAGAGGCATAACCACAAGAGCAGAGGAAGGAGGTGAAGCCATATGTCCCTCCACTACCCTATCCTCAGAGATTGTACAAGGAGCTCAAAGACCAATAATTTCCTAAATTCTTAGAGATTTTCAAGAAGCTAGAGATCAACCTTCCACTTGCTGAGGCCTTAGAATAAATGCCTCTCTATGCAAAGTTCCTCAAGGAACTCATCAACAAGAAGAGGAGCTGAAAAGAAAAAGAAACCATGATCCTGACCCAGGAGTGTAGTACTGTGATTCAAAGAGGCATCCCACCAAAACTCAAGGACCCAGGGGGTTTTCTCATATCATGTACCTTAGGCAACATAACATTGGAAAGAGCTCTTTGTGGCTTGGGTGCAAGCATCAATTTGATGCCACTTTCTATGATGAAGAAGCTCGCAATAGAGGAAGTTAAACCCACCAGAATGTCACTTTAAATGGCCGACAGATCACTCAACATACCTAATGGAGTTATGGAAAACTTATTGGTGAAGAATGGAGAGTTCATCTTCCCTGCTGATTTTGTGATGCTAGATATGGAAGAGGAGGAGCACAACTCAATTATCTTGGGATGACCCTTCTTAGCTACAGCAAGAGCCATAATAAATGTAGAAAAAGGTGAAATGGTTCTCAAGGTACATAATGAGCAAATGATCATTAATGTCTTTACGGCAATGCAATACCCCCCTGAGAAAGAAAATCATAAGAGGGTGGAGATGATAGAAACTCTAGTGGAGGAAGTGCTTGAGACAAGCCATCAGGGAGAACAAGAAGGAGGAACTCAAGAGTTTCAAGAAGAAGAAGTTCAAGGGATTCAAGATGAAGATGTCAAAGAGGAGCAAGTGACCGAAATTCTACTTGAAGAAAAGAAAGAGGAAGCACCCACGTTAGAGCTGAAGCCTCTGCCACCTCATCTCAAATATGCATCTCTTGATGGAGAGGAGACCCTTCCAGTAATTATCAACTTCTCTTTGAGTATGCAAGATGAAGCAAAGTTGCTTGAAGTGTTGAAAACTCACAAAACTGCCTTAGGATGGACAATTGATGACATCAAGGGTATAAGCCCTGCTATTTGCATGCACAAAATTCTATTAGAAGAAGACTCAAGACCAATGGTGCAACCTCAAAGGAGGCTTAATCCAACCATAAAAGCGGTGGTTCAAAAGGAGGTAATGAAGTTATGGAATACTGGAATCATATACCCAATTTCTGATAGCCCTTGGGTGAGTCCAGTCCAGGTGGTATTGATAAACCCCAATTTTGTGGTTTATCTTGTGCTTAATTTGGGGGATTTTGTCAATATTTTCCACACTTATTCATAGAAATTGCATGGTTTTGTGTTCCCTTCCTAATTTCGCTTCATGATTGAAAGCATGCTTCATTTGCCTTAAAAATGCCATATTTTGATCCTCTTCTATTACCATTTGATGCCGTGATATGTTTGTTGAGTGATTTCAGAGTTTATAGGGCGAGAATAGCTTAGAAGAGAGAAAGGAGGCATGCATAAGTGGAATGCCTTATTTTGATCCTCTTCTATTACCATTGGAATGAACATGAATAGCTTATATGTTCCTTTGCTAAATTGAAATTACTCACACTTAGTTTTGGCTACTTGATTTAGTTACTTGCACTCTAAGATTCCTTGCATGTTAAGTTTAGTAGTTTAAATTCTTGCTTATGACTCCCAACCCCGGAATTCTAACCAATATTGATGCGCATGTTTGCCCATTCCTTGTGAGACGACTCGAGGTTTGAATAATTTAGTTTACTTTTATTGGGGTTGATTTGTGACAACCAATCTTTTAAAATTTGATTTGAGGATTATTTTTGGTTAGAACTATACTTAAAATAGGATTTTATTGAAAAATTCTATACCAACAATAATTCTTGCATCAAATTTTTGGCGTCGTTGCTGGGGAATGTTTGCAACGTTTGCCTTGATATTGGTTATGTGAATATGTGAATAGTGTAGATAGTTTTCTTGCTTCTACTATTTTGTTTTTAGCCTAGATTTCTTTTCACGCATGAGCTATGACTCCCAAGTTTTATGACTCGGTCTCAACGGAACTCTAGCTTAGCCGAGCTTGATCCTGAAATTGAAAGAACTTTGTTACGCACTCGGCAAGCTAGGCGGCAGTTGGACTATACGGATAGTGCTTCGGCCTCTCTTGAGGAACCCTCCAAACCACTAAACGGAACCGAGAGTGACTTGGAGTCTACTACTTCCTATTCTTCTGTTGGCACCACTAATACATCTTTGCATCCTACAGGTGATAATTTCATGGCGGAGCCACGTAGAATCACTTTGCACGAACAAGGGGCTCCAGATCTTATTCTTCAACCATTGCAAGCGAGGTATCCAAATCTTGACCCAAACTTTGAGTTGAAGAATAGTTTGATTAATTTGCTTCCCAAGTATTATGGGCTTCCGGAACAAGACTCCATCAGACATCTGAGAGATTTTCAAGTTGCTTGTTCTGCGGCTCGAAGGCATGGGGCCGATGAGATTACCATTATGGTTTTTTGCTTTCCCCTTCTCTCTTGAGGGGCAAGCAAAAGAGTGGTTCTATTCCCAACCGGATGAGGTAGTGACCGAATGGGATTTGTTGAGAAGAGTATTTTTAGACAAGTTCTTTCTGCCAGAGAAGACCGACTATATCCGGAAAGAAATCTCTACTATAATGCAAAAGGACCAAGAGACCCTATATGAGTATTGGATTTGATTCAAGAAGCTCTTGGAATCTTGTCCACACCATGGATTGAACACTCACTTGCTCCTTGGTTACTTTATCGGAGGTCTTTGCGCGGAAGACAAGAGATTGCTCACCGCTTCTAGCGGTGGTTTCCTTTCTAAAAATAAGACAGCAGCGGAAGCTTGGAGCTTGATAAATGATGTCGCCGAGGCTACACAGCATGTAAGGGTAAAGAGCAATCCCCTCAAGGGTGTGGTGGAAGCACCTCTTTCTGAATAAAGTTTGACAAGAGTGCTTGGGGATATGACTACTCTCCTCACGGAGATGCACAAGAAACAAAAGGCATTTTACTCCATCCAAGCCGTCCAAGCACCACCCCAACTTGAAGGGCCTCCTAGAGTATGTGGTTTGTGCTCTAGCACCGAACATTACACGGATCAATGCCATCAAGTTCAAGAGGACTATACCCTTGCAGTAGCCAATGTGAACTATAACAACCGTTCACCCTATCAATCTCAAGACCAAAACAATTACTCTCATAGTAATAGTTTCAACCAAGGGTGGAGGGATAATACACAAGGAAATAATCAAAATCAAAAGTGAAATAACTCCTCCTCTCATTACCACAACAATCACCAAGCCTCATCCCAATATCACAACAACAACCACCAAGCCAACCAAAATTACAACAACTAACCATACCAAGCACCTTACCAAAACCAAAACAACTACCTTAGATACCAAGCACCACATCACAGACAACAATCCAACCAATCCTCTTCCTCCTCCACCCACCAAAGTGATGATCCCAACCGTGTACCCCCCCATGAGCAAGAGAAACTTAGGATTATGATAGAGAAACATGAGGCTCAATTTGGTAACATAAATGCTCAATTGTCCAACATCACCGAGATGCTTTCGAGGATGTCTTTACCTACCTCCAACAACACAAACCAAGCCTCAAGCTCTTCTAGTCTTCCATCTCAGCCCCTTTCAAACCCAAAGGGCGGTCTAAATGTCATCACTCTATGGTCGGGGACTACATTGGAGGAGATACCTCCTAGGGTCATGGAAGAAATTCATGAAAAAGAAGTGGTTGTTGAAGTTCCACATGAAGAAGAGGAGGTAGACACAAGGCAAGAGGAAGAAGAAGTTAGCCCTAAGGAGCCTAAGAGGAAGGCCATAATAGATGAATATATTCCTATCCCATTCCCTTCCATAGTAAAGAAGGCCAAGAAGACTCCAGAGTTTGATTTAAACATGCTTCAAGTATTCAAGAAGGTTGAGGTAACCATCCCACTTCTTGATGCCATTCAACAAATTCTGAAGTATGCTAAGTTTTTGAAGGACTTGTGCACACACAAAGAAAGGATTGGTGAGCTGGAAACATTGTCATTGGGTAGTTCCATTTCTTCATTGATGAAGCCTATTTCAAAAAAGTGTAGTGACCCCGGACCATGTTTAGTATCTTGTCGAATTGGTGGAGTTTCATTTCATGACTGTATGTATGATTTAGGGGCTTGCGTGAGTATTATGCCACTTTCTATATTTGCAAGGTTGAAGTTGGCTCCATTAAAAAGATCGGCCGTAAAGTTTGCATTAGCCGATAAGAGTGTGATCACCGTAGTAGGAACAGCGGAACATGTGCTTGTGGCAATCAAGGATTTAGTGTTTCCGGTTGATTTCTATATCCTTGAAATGCCTCAGACGGATAATAGAAGTTCTTCCTCCGTGTTGCTTAGTAGACCGTTCTTAAAGTCCTCTAAATTTAAATTGGATGCCTTTACCGGCACATACTCTTTTGTGGTAGGTAACAAGACTATCAAGTTTAACTTAGAAGAGGCCATGAGACACCTACCCGAAGAGCATTCCATTCTTAAATGTGATGTGATTGATGAGGTAGTAGCGGAGATACAAAGAGGAGATCACAACAAGTTGTACTACCCCATTGATAATGAGTTTTGTCGTGTGGTCTAGAATTTCTCTTATAGGAATAAGAACTTCGTTGTAAGCATAGTTCTAAACCAATAAATAATTCCCACATAAAAAATTTGAGTTGTCACAAGTACAAACCCCAAATGAAAATTAACCGAAGTATTTAGACTCCGGGTCTTCTCACAAGGAATTGCAATAAAGTGGTCAATTATTGGTTATGGAGTATGTTTTGGGGTTTTTGAAATGATGGACAAGAAATATAAATGGCAAGGGAAATAAACTAACAAAAAGGTCTTGGCAAGGTTAGGTGGTCAAAGATCTCTATCCTAATCACTAACCACAACATAAGAATTGGCAAGGATCAATCCCACTAAGTTAACCCCTAACTAATAGTAGAGGAAAGTCAACTGAGCTATATCAATCCAAGTCCATAAGTCCTAGTTCTACACCTAATCAATTGGTGAGATCTAGCATTAATGGCTCCCAATCGTCAATCACTTGGACATTAGTGACTCAAGAGTTTCTAAGTTACCTTCCCAAGCCAAGAGCACAAAATTCTACTCTAAGATCCAACCAAGCATTTTATCAAATACTTGGAAGGCATAAAAGGAAAGCATAGTAAAATTGCAAGGAATATAAATCTACACTACTCAATTGCAAGGAATTAAACAACAATAAGGCAAATCAATAATAAAAGAACATGAATCATAAATTGCATTAAAAGAAAATAGAAGAAGGAAGAGTGCATCAACAACAAAGCAAGCAATTACAAGAATGAAATACAAAATTAGAGAGAGGAAGAGTAGGAACAAGAAATTGTAAAGGAAAAGTAAATCAAAACATGAATTAAACCTAGATCTAAGAAATTCTAATCCTAATTCTAGAGAGAAGAGTGAGCTTCTCTCTCTAGAAACTACTCTACATGATGCTAACACTTCAAACAATTGCTCCCCCCTTACCCAAGCTTGAATTCTGCATGAAATAGCATCAGAAATGAGTTGGGTTGGGCCCAAAGTACTTCAGAAATCGCTGGGGGCGAATTCACTTTAGTGGGCCACGGCAGCATTGGCGCGCGCGCGTACATGGCATGTGCGCACCCGTATACGCGAAGCAACATATGGCAAATTTTATATCATTTCGAAGCCCCGGATGTTAGCTTTCCAATGCAACTGAAACCGCTTCATTTGGATCTCTGTAGCTCAAGTTATGATCGATTGAGTGCAAAGAGGTCAGGCTTGACAGCTTTATGGTTCCTTCATTTCTTCATGAGTTCTCCCACTTTGCATGCTTTTCTCCTCACTTCTTCCATCCAATACTTGCCTTATGAACCTGAAATTACTCAACAAATATATCAAGGCATCGAATGGAATTAAAGTGAATTAAATTTAGCTATTTTAAGACCTAAAAAGCATGTTTTCACATTTAAGCACAAATCAAGGGAGAATTGCAAAACCATGCTATTTCATTGAATAAATGTGGGAAAAGGTGATAAAATCCCCCAAATTAAGCACAAGATAAACCACAAAATTAGGGTTTATCAAATCTCCCCACACTTAAACCAAGCATGTCCTCATGCTAAGAATAAAGAAGGACAAGAAAAGGGTTATGAACATTTATTCAATGCAAAGAAACTATATAAACCTATCTACATGCATGCAACTAAATGCAATATGATTCTACCTACTTGGTTAAAAGTAAATCAATCTCCAAGAACATATATAAGCAAGCAGGGCAAAGGTCATATGACGACTCACAAACTCTACCAATTCAAATATCAAAATAAAGTCCAAATAGACTTGCAAGAGAACGCTCATGAAAGCCGGAAACAAGGAATTGAGCATCGAACCCTCACCAGAAGTGTATCCGCTCTAGTGTATAGGGTCAATTCACTCAATTCTCTTCTACTCATGCTTTTCAAGATTTTTTTTTCATCTAACAATCAACAATTATTCAATGCATGCATACATTCATCATGAGGACTTATTCATAGGTTGTAATGGGGCTAGGTAAAGGTAGGGATGTATATGGTCAAGTGAGCTTGAAATTTGTATCTTTGATTAGCCTAAGCTCTCACTAAACACATTGAAAGAACTGAAGATTGATGGTTTAGAGGTTATAGTAAACTCTCGTTGTAAGTATAGTTACTAAACCAAGCAATCAACCTTTCTTACAAAAGTTCTGGTGTCACAAGTAACAAACCCCATTTTAAAATTGATAACCGAGTATTTAAACCTCGGGTCGTCTTCTCAAGGAATCGCAGGGAGGTATGTTCTTATTATTGGTTATGAGTCTTGTAAATTGGAGGTTTTGAAAGTAAGGAAGTAGTATGTTGAATGATAATAAGAATAAAATAAATAACTATAAAATAGACTCTTGGCAAGGTATGAAAACTGGAAGTCCTATCCTGATTATCCTTATCAATTGTAATGAGAATTGGATTTTTCTCCCACTTTGTTAACCTCTAACTATGAAGGTAAGTTAAGTGGATGAATTAATTCTGATTCCTCAAGTCCTAGTCTTTCCTTGGGAAAAGTTAGAGTTATTGGAACCCGAATTAATTCTGGAAGAATTCCAATTTTCAATCAACCATGAGTTTGATAACTCAAGCGTCTCCAATGACTCAACCAAAGCCAAAAAGGGAAAAATCTAAATTATTTATATAAATAAAATAAAGCAATCATAATTCTGAAATACCTCAAATTATATTAAATAAAGAAATCAATTCTAACATGGAGTTCATAAGCCAATTAGGCAACATAACTAATACAATCATTAAAGCATCTGAAAGTAAAAGAGAAATATAAAATAAAAGGAATATTGAACCTGTGACTGAAGATGAGTTGAACTAAACTAATAGAAATTCTAAAATCTTAAATCCTAAGAGAGAGGAGAGAACCTCTCTCTCTAAAAACTACATCTAAAACTAAAAATTATGAATTATGAAAGCATGATTATGAATGGATGCATTCCCCCACTTTATAGTCTCTAATATGTGTGTTCTGGGCTGAAAACTGGGTCAAACACAGCCCAGAAATCACTCCCAGCAGTTTTTGTTACATTCAGGTCGCGGGAAAGTGACGCAGAGGCGTCGTCCATGCGTTCGCGCGGATTGCAATTCGCAGATACGATGCGGGCGCGTCATTCACGTGTTCGCGTCGCCTAACGTCGAGGCAACTATGGGAAATTATATATTAAATCGAAGCCCCAGACGTTAGCTTTTCAACACAACTAAAACCGCATCGTTTGAACCTTTGTAGCTAAAGTTATAGCCATTTGAATGCGAAGTGGTCAGGCTGGACAGCTTATCAATTTCTCCAACTTCTTGTATCCCTTCCACTTTTGCATGCTTCCTTTCCATCCTCTGAGCCATTCCTGCCCTGTAATCTCTGAAATCACTTGACACACATATCAAGGCATCTAATGGTAATAAGAGAGGATTAATATTTGCAAATATAAGTCAAAAGAAGCATGTTTTCAATCAAAGCACATAATTAGGAAGACAAATGTAAAACTATGCAAATAGTATGAATAAGTGGGTAAAGAGTTAATAAAAATCACTCAATTGAGCACAAGATAAACCATGAAATAGTGGTTTATCAACCTCCCCACACTTAAACATTAGCATGTCCTCATGCTAAGCTCAAGAGAAGCTATAAAAGAAGTGAAAAGGAATGGTAGAATGTATGAAATGCAACCTATCTTATATGAATGCAACTACATGCAAAATATTTCTACCTACTTGGTTAAAAGTAAATAAATCCTTCAAGAAGAAGTATGAACTGGATTTCACTAATTCAAATCATGAAAATGAAGTACAAATAGATTTGCAAGAAGAAAATAGCTCATGAAAGCAGGGAACAAGGAATTGAGCATCGAACCCTCACTGTAGTGTATACACTCTAATCACTCAAGTGTTTAAGGTTCGATTCTCTCAATTCTCTACTAACCTTGCTTTCTAATACTTGCTTTTCTTCTACCAATCAAAAAAAATTTAATGCACAAATACACAAATCAAGAGGTCTTTTAAGGGTTGTAATGGGGTTAGACAATCCATGTAATCATAATACCGCATCTAACTATCCATTAACCATGTTTTCCACATATTCATGCATCCGATTTTGAGTACAGTACATATGCATTGCTTTCATCATTTACTTTGGGGCATTTTGTCCCCTTTTTCTTATTTGCTCTTTTTCTTTTCTTTTTTTCACTTCTTTTTATTTTATTTTATTTTTTTTATATATATCTATATTATTATTTTTTTCTTTTATTTTCCTCAATGCATATGATTAAATTATTGAATGCATGAACATGTCCCAAACATTTCTTTCACATTTTCAGAAAATTCTAACATACTCAATTCTCAAACCAAATGTTTCCAAAGCTAATTTCTCTACACTTAAATTATAAGCACTCTCACTAGTCTAAGCTAACCAAGGATTCAAATTAAGGACATTATTATTTTCTGCTTAGAGTTAATGATGTGCTAAAGTAAAGAACAAAGGGGTATAATAGGCTCAACATTGGTTTGCAAAGAATACTGAAAGGGTAAGGCCATATGGGTATGTAAGATTAGTGAAACAAAGGCCTCAATCATATAAGTGCATGCATACATCAAACCATGGAAATATAGAATTAAGCAAGACAAAGATCACAATTTTAGAGAGAAAAACACATACCAAAAATAAAATATTGGTTGGTAAAATGCAACCAATTCAAATAGGCTCGAAAATCTCACAGGTTTTCTGTGTTCGAGCTCTAAACCATGTTCCAGTATAATATTTCTTCAAACAAGTGTAACATTAAATTTTATTCAAATTAGTGAAATGCTCTTAAAAGGTTTCTTGAAAAAGAAAATATTACTTCAACCAAGTGGTAAAATATGCACAAAATCAAATAATCATGCAAAACATGCAATTGCAATAACTAACAAGAAAAATAAACCATTGGTGTTGGAAAGAAGAAAATAGCTAACCCATGGAGATCGGTATCGACCTCCCCACACTTAAAGATTGCACCGTCCTCGGTGCATGTTGAGATGTGCAAGTGGACGGGTTGTTCCAACTGATGCTTTTCATCAAGGATTGTGCAGATGGACTTGTTTGTCTCCCCTTTTAGAAGTTTATCCCTTTTTCCGTCTTCGGTGGCCAGCCTGAAAGAAGAGAAAAAAAAGAACAGTAACCCAGAAATAAAGATAAAATAAAATATGGTTGGGTGAATGCCAAATAATGAGGGTCTCAATTACATGGTAGCTATAACATGCAAGTGAGAAAACAGTAGAAGTACATGGCAAATCAAGAGTGCAAAAATTTGCAACAATGGGGAAGAGAGTGTGGAAGGAAAGATAATATAAATTCATGTCAATGCAAAATTAATACAAATATCATAAAAGATTAGCATTGACTTAAATAATATTACCTAACAGTGTAAAACAAGTCACTGAGCACCAAAATAATACCAGAAAAGACATAAAAGTTGAATAAGAACATTTGAACACCAATGGTGAAATAATAAATTTAGAAAAGAAAATAAAAATATGCACAAGATTAAAATGCAATGAATGAAGGTAAGCAATTAAATTAAATAAAATAAAATAAAAGTAAAAAAGGATGAGAAGTTAAAAAGATAAAGAGAAAGAAAGTAAGAAAGAAAGAAGAAAGAAGAAAAGATAGAAGAAATTAGGATTGGGGAAGAAAAGATAAGATATCTGGCTGATCTGGATAAGCTGTGCGCCGCATGTGACGCGGACGCGTGAGTGACACGGTCGCGTGGTGCGCGATAAGGTCAGGTGACGCGGACGCATGGGTCACGCGATCGCATGGCCTGATTTGTGCGATTGGCACGAGTGCAGCCTCGCGTTCACACAACTCTCTGTTCGAAACTCTTTTCGCCAAATTTTTGGGTGACGCGGTCGCGTGGTTGACGCGATCGCGTGAATGGCCTTTCTTGAAAAATGACGCGGACGCGTAAGGAACGTGTTCGCGTGGGAGGGCTTGGGCTTCCAGCACGAGTCCAGCCCCATTCCAGGTCAACATACTGCCATACACTCCTTTACGTCGATTTTACAGAGCCACGCGTTCGCATGGGTGACGCGGACGCGTGGGAGGCTATTTCGCTAATGACGCGAACGCGTCATCCACGCGGTCGCGTGGATTAATTTGTGCCAAAGGCACACCTCCAGCCACGCTCTCGCATGACTTTCTGTTCAATTTTCTTTTCTTCCCAATGCACTGGTGACACGGACACGTCAGCGACGCTGCTGCGTTGCGTGCGTTTTTTTTATTATTAATGCAATATGCAGTGCTGATGCAAATGCTATGAATAGTATTCAGGTTCAATGAAAATAATATAATATAAAAACAGACAAAACAAAATAAAACTAAAATTGAAAAAGGAACGATCATACCATGGTGGGTTGTCTCCCACCTAGCACTTTTAGTTAAAGTCCTTAAGTTGGACATTTGGTGAGCTCCTTGTCATGGCGGCTTGTGCTTGAACTCATCCAGGAATCTCCACCAATGTTTGTAATTCCAATGGCCTCCGGGGTCCCAAACTAGGCGCAGAAAGCCTTCAAGTAAGTTAAAGCAAGTGACAAGGCCCCAAGAGTGTTGATTGCCAGAATGAATTCCGGGGTCCCAAATCTTGCTTTTGCACCCGTGTTCAAGTTGATTATCATGATTCCATCCGGGTGGTTCAGCTTTAGAATTCTCAGTGAAGTGTCCAAACAACTTTCTAGACCCATTCAATTGAGCTCTACACCAACCTTTGCGTTTAAACTTAAAGCTTCCAACCATAATGAACCTAGCAGGACAATTCTTACCACTGACCATCTTCCTCTTACTCTTAATGCCACAAAGAGCTCTAAGTTGACCATCCGTCTCCAGTAGCCCATATTCAAGTGGAATTAGAAAGCTAAGGGATATGAATTTTATCCACTTGAATGTTGTGAAGGATGATGGCAACTTAGGGGGAGGTATTTCTAACGAATTTGCAAGCTCCACTCCCTTGTGCTCTTCTCTGACAATTTCCACCTCTTTGCAAGTTTCTTCAATATCAGCCTCTTCCTCTTGGTAGCTTTTTTCCAATTCAATCTCTTCTTCATTGTTTACCAAGGGCATGGGAGGTTGTGCTTCTTCTTCTTTAATCTCCATCTCTTGACCAACCTCTTCCAAGTCTTTAACTATGATATGCCTTGGAGGTTGTACACCCTCCTCAACATCAATTTCAAACGTCTTTGAAGGAGGCTCTATGTCTTCACTTTCCCATGGAGGTTCAGTATCTCGCAAGTCTTCAACCACTTTTTCCTCTTTAATAATTACTGCTTTGTCCAGTAGTTTTAATATAAAATCGTACTCATCCTTGATGATTTTCTTTCCATGACAACTCCTTTCAACTATTCTTTCATCTTCAAGGGTCTTTTCTATCTCCACATTTTGGGCTTCCTCTTACTCTAAGACAAAATTAGACTCCTCCTTGATGTCTTCCTTCACTAATTCTTCAACCACTCTTTCAACTTCAAGGGTCTTTACTACCTTCACCTTTAGGGCCTCCTCTAGCTCCTTATGAAGTATGAATTCGCGAAGATGATCCCTTCTCTCTTGTTCTATGTCAATAGCATCATTGGGATCATGTTGCTCTTGGATTGATGGATGTGGGTGCTCTTCCATGGATGGTGGTGATGGGATGGAGAGATCATTTTGTGGTTGAAAAGGAAGTGCACTAGAGCTTGGGGGTTGATTGTTGAAGGTATTTGGTGGTCTGATTTGGGCGACGAGAGTTTGTATAGTAGAGTTTAGATCGGTAAGTGCTTTCTCCATGGAGGTTTGGGGTGGATAGGAGGGTTCATTTGGCTCATAAGGTGGTTGGTATGGTGGATACGGGTTAGGGTCATATAGAGGTGAATGGTGAAAAGGGGCTTGTGAGTATGGTGGTCCAAAGTCATGTTGAGGAGAGGGTTTATAGGCATATGGTGGTGGTTGTTGCCATGAGGGTTGATCAAATCCTTGTGGCTCCTCCCATCTTTGATTATTCCAACCTTGATGCCTGTTCTCATTGTAATTTTCTCTTCCTGCAATATAATTGTAACCAGACTCATAGCCAAAGGAGTGAGAACTCATGATAGCAAATAAAAATTTAAAAACGAAAATAAAAACAAATTGAAATTAAAAGGTTATTTAAATTTTGAATTTGAAAATTAAATTTTGAAATTTGAAATTTAAAATTTGAAATTTTGAAATTTGAATTTTGAAATTTAAAATTTGAAATTTGAAAATTTTTAAATTTTAATTTTGAAAATTTCAAATTTCAAATCTGAAATTTGAATTTTGAATATTAAATTTTGAAATTTGATTTTTTTTGAAATAAGATAAGATAAGATTTTGAAAAAGATATGAATTTTGAAAAAAAAGATTTGAATTTTGAAATTTTAAATTTTGAAATTTTAAATTTTGAAATTTGAATTTAAAATTTTTTTAATTTGAATTTAGGAAATTGAAATTTAAAAAATTTGAAATTTGAGTTTTAAATTTTGAATTTTTGAATTTAATGAGGAAGGAGAAAAATAATAAAATGACACCAAACTTAAAATTTTTAGATCAAAATGAAGAAAACAATTAAGAACAACTTGAAGGTCAAGATGAACACGAAGAACAACTTGAAGATCAAGATGAACACCAAGAACAAAATTTTTGAAAAATTTTTTAATAACTACATAAAAACCAAAAAATCTCTTAATTTACGAAAAAGCAAAAATAAAAACAAAAATAAAAACAAATAAACAAGCAAAAAGCAAATATTTACAATAACCAATAATAAGGCACACGTTTGCAATTCCCCGGCAACGGCGCCATTTTGAAAGAACTGAAGATTGATGGTTTAGAGGTTATAGTAAACTCTCGTTGTAAGTATAGTTATTAAACCAAGCAATCAACCTTTCTTACAAATGTTCTGGTTGTCACAAGTAACAAACCCCTTTTTAAAATTGATAACCGAGTATTTAAACCTCGGGTCGTCTTCTCAAGGAATTGCAGGGAGGTATGTTCTTATTATTGGTTATGAGTCTTGTAAATTGGGGGTTTTGAAAGTAAGGAAGCAGTATGTTGAATGATAATAAGAATAAAATAAATAACTATAAAATAGACTCTTGGTAAGGTATGAAAACTGGAAGTCCTATCCTGGTTATACTTATCAATTGTAATGAGAATTGGATTTTTCTCCCACTTTGTTAACCTCTAACTATGAAGGTAAGTTAAGTGGATGAATTAATTTTGATTCCTCAAGTCCTAGTCTTTCCTAGGGAAAAGTTAGAGTTATTGGAACCCGAATTAATTCTGGAAGAATTCCAATTGTTAATCAACCATGAGTTTGATAGCTCAAGCGTCTCCAATGACTCAACCAAAGCCAAAAAGGGAAAAATCTAAATTATTTATATAAATAAAAGAAAGCAATCGTAATTCTGAAATACCTCAAATTATATTAAATAAAGAAATCAATTCTAACATGGAGTTCATAAGCCAATTAGGCAACATAACTAATACAAGCATTAAAGCATCTGAAAGTAAAAGAGAAATATAAAATAAAAGGAATATTGAACCTGTGACTGAAGATGAGTTAAACTAAACTAATAGAAATCCTAAAATCCTAAATCCTAAGAGAGAGGAGAGAACCTCTCTCTCTAAAAACTACATCTAAAACTAAAAATTATGAATTATGAAAGCATGATTATGAATGGATGCATTCTCCCACTTTATAGTCTCTAATCTGTGTGTTCTGGGCTGAAAACTGGGTCAAAAACAGCCCAGAAATCACTCCCAGCGGTTTCTGTTACGTTCAGGTCGCAGGAAAGTGACACGGAGGCGTCGTCCACGCGTTCGCGCGGATTGCAATTCGCAGATACGACACGGGCACGTCATTCATGCGTTCGTGTCGCCTAACGTCGAGGCAGTTATGGAAAATTATATATTAAATCGATGCTCCGGACGTTAGCTTTCCAACGCAACTGAAACCGCATCGTTTGGACCTCTGTAGCTAAAGTTATAGCCGTTTGAATGCGAAGAGGTCAGGCTGGACAGCTTAGCAATTTCTCCAACTTCTTGTATCCCTTCCACTTTTGCATGCTTCCTTTCCATCCTCTGAGCCATTCCTGCCCTATAATCTCTGAAATCACTTAACACACATATCAAGGCATCTAATGGTAATAAGAGAGGATTAATATTAGCAAATATAAATCCAAAGAAGCATGTTTTCAATCAAAGCACATAATTAGGAAGGCAAATGTAAAACCATGCAAATAGTATGAATAAGTGGGTAAAGTATTAATAAAAATCATTCAATTGGGCACAAGATAAACCATGAAATAGTGGTTTATCACACATATAACAACCTATACAATTCTAATACACAACCTAGCTACCCATAATTCCCACTTTTTTTTTTCACATACTCATGCATTCTTTTTAATTCACCACACATATGCATTGATTTTTATTGAACTTTACTTTGGGGTATTTTTGTCCCCTTTTTATTGCTTTTCTTTTTCTATATATTTTTCTTTTTCTTTTTCTATAATTTTTTTTCTTTTTATATATACATTTTTTCTACATTTTTTTTCTAAAGTATTTACAAACATATCAATGCATATGGTTTTACATATAGTGCATGAATATGTACCCAATTCCCAATATTTTTAACAAAAATAAAAATTACACTTTTACCTCAATCAATGTCCCAAGTTTCCCATACCCAAATGATACACACCCTCACTAGCCTAAGCTAATCAAAGATCCAAATTAAAGGATATTTATTATTTTTCACTTAGGGGTAGTGATGTGCTACAATTAAGAACAAAAGGGATTAAATAGGCTCAAAATTGGCTAATAATGGTTGATGAAAGGTAGGCTATTTGGGTAAGTGAGCTAAATGAAATGATGGCCTCAATAATATAAATGCATGTATATATGGAATAATGGACATATAGAATCAAACAAATCAAAGATTACAATCATAGAAAGAGAATAATGCACACAAGAATGAAAATAAGTGGTTATAAGATGTAACCACACAATTGGGCTCAAAACTCACATGCTTGTGTCCTTAGCTCAAAAACCATGTTCCAAAATAAATTCTTCAAGCAAGTTCAACAAGAAAAAATTTTTCAAATTGGTAGGGTGCCCTAAAAATAGTTTCTTGGAAAAGAAATCACCACCTTAACCAAGTAGTCCTAACATAAAAAGGAAGTGGTAAAAATATGTACAAATTCTAACTAACATGCAACCTATCATGCAATGCAACAACTATTCTAACAAAGACAAAAATTAAAAATTGGTGTTGAAAAAGGAAGTTGTTACCCATGGAGATCGGTCGGACGACCTCCCCACACTTAGAAATTTGCACCGTCCTCGGTGCATGGAAGGAATAGCAAGGTGGATGGGTTGCTATAATTGATGAGCTTCTTCAAAAGGTTGTGCAAGTGAACTTTTTTGTGGCCCCATTAGAAGCTTTTCCATTCTTTTCCTTCTTGGTGGCCAACCTCAGAGGAAAGAAAAAGAAAGAAAATTAAGCCTACAACAAGGATATAAAAGAAATTAGAACATAGGCGGGGGCTAATGCCAAATAAGAGTAAGGTTCTCACCACATGTTAGCTACGCATGTAAGTGAGAAAACAATATAGGCAAAGTGCATATCAATTAATACTTGATGCAAGAAGAGAGTCAAAGCATGGGTACATGACATGAAGAGCATGTTGCATCAAGCTTAATCAACAATTGACATAAACAAGATTAGTGATAAGCATGAGAGCATTTGGTCCCATCCTAACTCAATGATGATGAGGTACAAAAACAAGGGATTAAGAGTCAGGACGGACTAAAGTACTAATCTTGTGTGTAGAGCGAATATTACAATTAATGCCAAACAAGTCGCAAAGCACCAAGATTAACCAAGAAATTCTCAATAATTGAATATAAGAATCCAACACCATTATTAAAATAAGAAACTTATAAAATAAAAGGGAAAACAAGTTACAAAAATAAAATTAAAATGCAATGAATGAAAACAAGCAAATGAAACAAAAGAGAATGGAAAATTTTTTTATTTTTTATTTTTTATTTTTATTATCTTTTTTACCGGCGCGGACGCGTCATGCACACGTACACGCCGATGCGCAATTTGGCCAAAGGACGCGTACGCGCCAGGTGTGCGCACGCGTGGGTTGCAGGCACAGAATAGGCACAAAATGGGCATAACTCTCTGGAACATGTACCAGGAGGGCAGGTGGCGCTATCGGCGCACACGCGCACAGCGTTCGTGCGCGCGCATTGCGCAATTTGCTTCAACGGCACGTACGCGCTAGGTGCGCGCACGCGCGGGTGGTTTGTGCCTCAGGCATGGTGCAGGTGCAGTGTAGGCGCAACTCTCGGGTCAATGTATGGAGGGATGAGATTTTTCAATCCACGCGTCCATGCACATGGCGCGTCCACGTGGATGGTCGAAAATGCTTAAGGCACGCGTACGCGCCAGGTGCGCGCACGCGCGGGTTGGTGCTCTATTTTTCAAAAGTTTTCCATGTTCTTGCACCAATCCAAGCATTCCAAACCTCCAAATAGCTACCAAGACACCATAAAACCTTATTTAACCTACTAAACTACCAATTATACTCAACAAACTTAACAAAACATGAAACTAAACTAATTACCAATATGTACAAAAGGGAAAAATGAAAAGGATTTACCATGGTGGGGTGTCTCCCACCTAGCACTTTTGTTTATTGTCCTTAAGTTGGACTTATGGGGAGCTCCTCTTAAGGTGGCTTGTGCTTGAAGCTATCCTTGAACATCCATCAATGTTTGAATCTCCAATAAGCTCCATTCTTCAATTTTAATATCTTCAAGCTTTGATGGAGTTCTTCACAAACCATGGGCTCCCAAATTTGGTTCTCCTTGTGCGATCCGGGATCCCACACTTTGTTTTGACACCCATCTTCAAATTGCTCATCATGATTCCAATTGAGTGGTTTAGCCTTAGAATTCTCAATTGAGCATCCAAACATTCTCCTAGACCCATACAATTTGGTTCTACACCAACCATTGCCATTCAACTTCGAGCATGCAATCATCATGAACCTAGAGTGATGTTTTCAGCCACTACACAACTCTCTCCTACTCTTAACTCCACAAAGAGCTCTAAGTTGTTCATCTCCTTCTTTGACCTCAATTTCAAGCCCAATGGGAGAGGATTCAATTGTAGATAAGAACTCCTCAATGATTGAATCCATCTCTTGATCAACCTCTTCAAAGTCTTCCACCATGATATGCCTTAGAGGTTGTACACTGATGCACGGAAACTTGTCCTTTAACAAATCTCCCTCGGCAAGTATACCAAATTGTCATCAAGTAAAAACTCACAATAGAGTGAGGTCGAATCCCACAGGGATTGATTGGTCAAGCAACTTTAATTGGAAGAATGTTCTAGTTGAGCTAAGCAGAAATTGGGTTGAGAATTGCAGGAAATTAAATGGCAGGAAAGTAAATTGCAGAAAATAAATGACGGAAGGTAAATTGCAGAATCTTAAATGGGGAAGGGGAGTTTAGCATGAAAGTAAATAGCAGAAAGTAAAGAGAATAGGTAAGATCAGAAATGGGGAGTTCATTGGGCTTAGGAGATGTTGCATTCTCTGGATCAAGTTCATTTTCATCTCTTCCTCAATCAATGCATTCATTGATCTCCTTGGCAATCTTAAGTGATTGAATTCCAATTCCTTGGTAATTCAATCTCTCAAATCAGATCAATAGCCAATTCCTTGGTCTAATTGCTCATGAGAAGAGATGAAGTGTGGTCACTGATTATACCACATGTATTTCCAAATCAAAGTATTCGGAGAATTATATGTCACCATATCCGCCCAAATCCAAATTTGGTCCAACATGAGAAAGCAATTCTAGCATGATCTCTTCATTCCTCTTCCAAGGTTCAGAAGAGATCCAAGTATGAATAGCTTCTTTTCCAAGATAACTACTCAATTGGATGAAGATTGAAAGCTTTCTATTAAAATCAAGAGAAAAGAGAGAAGAAGGATAATGAAAACTATTATTGATCCATCAAATTACAACAGAGCTCCCTAACCCAATGAAAGGGGTTTAGTTGTTCATAGCTCTGGGAAATGAAATCAAAGATGGAGAGTACATTCTGAAAGTTAAACTAGAAGTGCAAAGAAAGTAAAATACAGAGAGTAATTCTAATAATGCCAAAAAGCTCCCTTCTAATTCAAAACTACCCCTATATATACTACTCTTTCAGATCTTCTAGTTGGTTCTTCAAGTCTTGGATATGGGCCTTTGGATCTTGAGTTTGAAGCAGTTATCCTCTTCAGTGGGCATAGCTTTACTTGTAGAGAGAAAGTGTGAAGCAGGCAGGGACTTTAGCTTAGGACATTAGTGGTGTTAACGTTAAGTGAAAGTGTGGGTTTGAGAACGTTAGTGACAATCACCTTTTTCACTAACGTTCCTAACCCAGGAATGATCTACGTTAACTTCAACGTTAGTGGCACCAACGTGACCACTAACGTTGCCTCTTGGTCCTTCGCACACGTTATTGGGACTTACCTTTTCCAATAACGTTGAGAGTCCTCCCTTCCCCCTACGTTAGAGTTCACGTTGGTGTAGCTAACGTGACCTTTAACGTAGGCTTGCCAAATCTTCGAGAACGTTAGTGACACTTACCTTTGTCACTAACGTTCCAAAACGCCCCTACTTCCCACGTTAGAGTTCACGTTAATTAGGTTAACGTGGCTTCTAACGTGGTAGTGATAGCCATCTCCAACGTTAGTGACAAAGGTGAGTGTCACTAACGTTGGCTTATCATTCTTTCCTCCACGTTAACTAAGTTAACGTGGGAGTTAACGTTACTCATAGTGGCTCATTCCAACGTTAGTGACAAAGGTGGGTGTCACTAAGGTTGGCGATTCTTTGCTCCCTCCACGTTAGAGTTCACGTTAACTAAGTTAACGTGGCAACTAACGTGGCTCAAAGTGGCTTAGTCCAACGTTAGTGACAAAGGTGAGTGTCACTAACGTTGGCCATTCTTTTGCTTCCCCACGTTAGAGTCCACATTAACTGAGTTAACGTTGCTCTCAACGTGGCCAATATGAGCTTGGTCCAACGTTAGTGACAAAGGTGAGTGTCACTAACGTTGGCTTCATTTTCTTCTTCCACGTTAGAGTTCACGTTAACTTAGTTAACGTGACTCTTAACGTGGGCTATGATGGCTTCGAGGACGTTATTGGCGATTACTTTTCTCATTAATGTTGCAAGCTAGCTCCCTTTCCACATTAGTGGTCATGTTAGTTAGACTAACGTGGCTGTTAACGTGGATCTTCCTTGCTTCCTTTGTCCTGAAATCAAGCAGTAGAGTGCATCAAAGTTCTAATCCAAGTCATGAGACATGCATCATCCAATTTGTCATTTAATTCATGCATAATTCTCATGAAATTATGTAAAGTGCACAATGTTTGCTTGAATCAAGATGTAAGTGAAATTCTACCCAAAACTTGCTTATTTCCTAAGAAAATGCATGAAACTACCCTAAAACAGTAAAGAAAAGGTCAGTGAAACTGGCCAAAATGCCCTGTCATCACAACACCAAACTTAAAGCTTGATTGTCCCTAAGCAAGTACTAGAACAAGAGAATGATGAATGGAATGCCAAGAGAAATGAGTCATTATTGTGGAAGTCATGTCCTTGGTTTTATGGTGGTTTCATGCATAGCAACTTAGGTTCATTCCTTCACTGGCTTTCAGACCTTTATCATGTCCTGGAATACTCACTTGATTGCACCCTATGAGACTTTTATTCATTGATCCTTTTGTGGTTTTCAGGGTTTAATTGTGCTTTTTAGACTAGGTGCTCTGTGAGGGGGCGACTCTTTAAGATAAGCTTTCAGCCAGCACTCCCGAACCAGTTGGTTCAAGGTGCTAGGTGTTAAGACACCCCTAAGGACTTACTCCCTCAAGTCTCTTTCCCCCATACATACACACCACAGGCACATGGTTTGTTTATTTTCTTTCTTGAGACCTTGGTGTCCAGCACCTCTTTGGGTTACTAAGTGTTCTGTAACAAGGGTTACTCTTGATAGTGGACTTTCAGCTGATAATCCCGGGTTAGTTAACCCAAGTTACCAAGTGATAAGGCACCCCAAAGAGCTTATTCATCCAAGTAAATCCCTTACACAGGAGCACCACAGACACATGCCTCATTATTCAAACCATTGGTGCCTAGCCTTATTTCTTACTCTTTTTCTTTTATTTCCCAACTTTCATTTTTCTTTTCCCCTTTTTCTTATTATGATCTTGTTATTTAGCTAGTCTCATGGGGTGGGTTTCAAGCATATGATTCAGTACAGATAGTTGCCTTCCTACCTTATTGGCGAACCAACTTAGCTAATCTATTACCATACCATAAACTTAGGAACTTACTCCACAATATGAACTCCACTCTGGTTTTTCATAACATACATTCTCTTTTTATTTAACTTAAAAGGACAAGCATACAAGTAGGCAAGGTGAAGATGCAGTAGGTATCTTGGACAGCACACTGATAAACCCCATTTGTAGGGTTTATCTTGTATTGATTTTTGGGGATTTTATCACCTTTTACCCATATTTATTCAAGAAATAGTATGGTTTTGTATATTCTCCTTTAATTGTGCTTAAGAGTGAAAACATGCTTTTTAGGACTTAAAATAGCTAAATTTAATTCACCTTGATTCTATTGGATGCCTTGATATGTTTGTTAAGTGATTTAAGGTTTAGGAGGCAAAGATTGGATCAAGGGAATGAAGGAAGAAAGCATGAAAAGTTGGAGAACTCATGAAGAAATGAAAGAACCGGAAAGCTGTCAAGCCGACCTCTTCGCACTTAATCGGCCATAACTTGAGCTACGGAGGTCCAAATGATGCGGTTCTAGTTGGGTTGGAAAGCTAACATCCGGGGCTTTGAAACGATATAAGATTTGCTATGGTTGAACCGCGCATGGTGACGCGTACGCGCATAGTACGCGCACGCGCCGTTGCTGCCACCTAGTTCACTTAAAGCAAAACGTGGCCAGCGAATTCTAAAGCCTTGTGGGCCCAATCCAACTCATTTCTGATGCTATTTATGCCAAGGATTGAAGGGGGAATGAAGGTACTTTTCATACTTTTCATACTTTAGAAGTTAGTTACCATTAGTTAAGTTTTAGTTTAGTTTAGTAGTGAGAGTTAGTTTCTAGAGAGAGAAGCTCTCTCTTCTCTCTAGAATTAGGATTAGAATTAGGTTTAGTTTTTAGATCTAGGTTTTAATCTTTGCTTTCTTCCACTTCTATCTCTCAATTCTTTGTTGCTACATTCAATCTTTTTCTATTCCTTTGTTGTAATTTCCTTTATGTTGTTCTTATACTTTGTTGTAGATCTAGTATTGTTCCTTCTACATTCTTCCAATTCAATAAGAGGTAATTCATAATAAATGTGTCTTCTTTGCTTTTCTATTGTTGATCTCTTGTTTTTGTAGTTGTAGATTCCTTTAATTCTTGCATTTAATAATGTTTACTCCTCTTGCACTTTATGTGTTTGTTGAAATGTCTCTTTTAGTTTTAGTGTAGATTTTGTTCCTCTTGGCCTAGGTAGAGTAATTAGTGACACTTGAGTTATCTAATTCCTTTGTTGATTGATAATTGGAGAGATTGCTAATTGGTTTGGAGTGCACTAAAGCTAGTCTTTCCTTGGGAGTTGGCTAGGACTTGTGGCTCAAGTCAATTCATCCACTTGACTTTCCTTTAATTAGTAAGGGTTAACTAAGTGGTAGCAATGAATAATTCTCATCACAATTGAGAAGGATAACTAGGATAGGACTTCTAGTTCTCACATCTTGCCAAGAGCCTTTTATAGTTGTTAGTTTATTTTCATTGCCATTTACTTTTCATGCTTCTTATCCAAAACCCCAAAATAACTCACAACCAATAACAAGACACTTTATTGTAATTCCTAGGGAGAACGACCCGAGGTCCAATACTTCGGTTTATAAATTTTAGGGGTTTGTACTAGTGACAAACAACTTTTTGTATGAAAGGATTAGTGATTGGTTTAGAAACTATACTTGCAACGAGAATTCATTTGTGAAATTCTATACCATCAAAAATCCAATCGTCAAAATGGCGCCGTTGCCGGGGAATTGCAATGGTGTTTTGTTATTGGTTATTGTATATATGTGAATATTGTGAATATGTTTGCCTTTTGCTTCTTTGTTAGTTCTTACTAGTTTTTAGGATTTAATTTTCTTGCTTCTTATTTGATTTTATTTTTATTTTCTCTTGCTATCATGAATTCTCACTTTGGCTATGAGTGTGATTACAACTATGTTGTAGGTAATGGGGGCTACAATGAAGATGTGTATCAAGAATGGGATAACCAAAGGTGGGAAGAGCCACATGCACATGATCAATCTTCATGGCAACAACCTCCACCAATACACTATGAAGAAGAGCCATTCTTTGATGCATATCAATCTAATGGCTATGGTGAACTCCCTTGTGACTTTCAAGAACCACCACCATATGCCTATGAGCCATACCCTCAACATAACCCTCAACCATACTCAAAAGCCACTTTTCACCAACCACCTTCATATGACCCTCATCCATATCCACCATTACAACAACCGTATGAGCCATATGAACCACATATAGAGCCACCACCATCTCAACATCACCACTTCCAAGAGCCACCCCCTCCATGTTATTACCAAGATGAACCACCTCAATTGTATGAAAATTTTCAACCACAAATGTATGAAAATTTTCAACCACAAGATGAATACCACTTTCCACCACAACCTCCCATGGAAGAATATTCATGTCCATCAATCCAAGAGCCATATGATCCTAATCATATTATCCAAGAGGAACAAGAGTCAAGGGATCATCTCAAGGAAACATTGGATCAACTTCAAGCAACCATGGAGCGTGTTGTGCAACAAGTGGAAAGAGTGGAAATTATTGAACCACCACAACTCTACCAAGAAGAACCACCTTCCTACTATGAACCATTTCCCCAAATTGATGAACCCTTCCATCCACCCCAACCTCCAATGGATGACATACTTGATGTTCTTGTTCAAGGACAAGAGGAAATGAAAAGGGATGTGCAACAATTCACGGCCGCCTTGGATGAGGTGGTAAACCGGTTAGCATCCCAATGCTTGAACTCTCAAGGAACTCCCATGGCTACATGTGGGGAATCAAATGAAGAGCATAACATAAAAGAGAGATTGGTGGAGAATGAGGGAATTTGCTTTGTATTGGAACAATTGGAGGAAGCTATGATTATTGAAGAAAGGGAAGAATTGGTTGAAGACTTAGGAGATGCGGAGCCTCCATGGGAATCTAGAATTGAAGAAAACCCCTCCAAGATGATTGAAATTGATGCTAGGAAGGAAAGTGCACACCTTCCAAGACATATTCCATATGAAGATTTGGATGGGATAGAGCAAGAAGTGAGTTCCCTTGGTGATGAAGATCAAGCATCAAACCTTAGTGGTGAAGAATCCTTTGAGCATGAAGAACTTTCTCCCAACAAGATGGAAAGCAATGTGGAGGTAAATTTTTCTTACCTTTCCATTTATGACTTGAGTAGGAGAAAAGGTTTATATAAAATTGTTGAATAAAGGATTATAATTGAGAAGTCTTGTGAAGAGGTGGAAATCCTTAGAAAAAGGAGGATGGGAATTGAATACGCTTTATCAAAACTCTTGGAGTTGTCTTTGCCTAGGTTGCCATCTACTCCTTCATTTGAGTGGGTGAAATTTATTTCTATTAGCTTTATTATCCCACTTGAATATGGTTTGCTTGAAACGGATGGCCAACTTAGGGAGCTTTGTGGGATGAAGCGTAAACGAAAAAGGTTTTGTGGTTGGCGTTGCAAATCAAGGCTCATTATGGTTGGTGCATCAAACATGAGATATAAAGGTTGGAGTAGTGCTCAAATAGATGGGTCTAGGAGGATTATTGGCCACTATATAGAGAATTCACCTTACTCACCACCCGGTTGGACTAATAATGATGATCAACCTTAAGACCGGTATGAAAACAAAGTGTGGGATCCCGGATTACAAGAAGAAGATCAACTTTGGGAGCCCCAAGCTTGTGAAGAACTCCATCAAGACTTGGCTCAATCCATGAAGAATCTTGGGGCACAATGGAGAACCAAGCATTGGTGGAAGTTCCAAGATGAATACAAGCACAAGCCACCTTGATGAGGAGCTCTCCATAAGTCCAACTTAAGGACAATAAACAAAAGTGCTAGGTGGAAGACAACCCACCATGGTAAAATCCTTTCATTTTCTCTTTTGTACATATTGATAGAATTAGTTTAATTTCATGTTTTGTTTAGATAGTTAAGTTTAATTGGTAGTTTAGTATGTTAAATAAGGTTTTAGGGTGTTTTGGTAGATGCTTGGAGGTTTAGAATGCTGAGATTGGTGCAAAAACATTAAAAAAAAAAGGGGGGGGCATCGGCGCGCTAGCACGCTGTGCGCGCGCGCGCACATTGCACTTCCGCAACATCTGGTACAAAAACCAGAGAGTTGTGCGCGCGTTGTGCCAGCATTGTGCTGGGAGCACAAGCTCATCCACGCGTAAGCACGCTGTGCGCGCGCGCGCGGATCGTCCCTGCTGCATCCACGCGTGAGCGCGCTGCGTGCGGATTTGCACCATGCTTTTCTCCTTCCTCCTTTCTCCTTCTTTCCTCTTCTCTTCTTCTTTCTTTCTCATTTTTTTCCTCTTTCTCTCTTGGAAAAATTTTTTTTCTTTTCTCTTTTAATATAAAAAAAAAATTTTTTTAATAATAAAAAAAATATAATAATAAATAAATAAATAAATAAAATACTAAAAAAAAAATAAAGAATATAAAAATATAAAATTTTTTTTTTCTCTTCTTCCATTTCCTTTTGTCTATTACATTTTCATACTTTTATTCTTAGCATTTTAATTTTGTTTCTATAATTTGTTCTCATTTTATTTTCTAAATTTCTCATTTTAATAATGGTGTTGAATTCTCTCACTCAATTGTTGAGAATTTCTCGCATTTGTTTTGGTGCTTCATGACTTGTTACATTAATTGTAATATTTGTCAACACACAAGATTAGTGCTTTAGTCCTTCCTAATTCATTACCCTTTGTTTTTTTTTCTTGTACCGCTTCATCATTGAGTTAGGATAGAATCAAATGCTTTCATGCGTATCACTAATCTTGTTTGTGTCAATTCTTATTTGATCTTGATGCTCAATATACTCTCCATGCTTTAACTTTACTCTTGCATCAAGTATCAGTTGATATGCCTTTTGCTTATATTGATTTCTCACTCACATGTTGTAGCTACCATGTAGTAGAGAATCATACTCTTATTTGGCATTAGCCCCCGCCTATGTTCTATTTACTTTGATATCTTTGTTGTAGGCTTAATTTTCTTTCTTTTTCTCTCCTTTTAGGCTGGCCACCAAGAAAGGAGGAAACGAAAAAGCTTTTAAATGGGGAAACGAACAAGTCATCCGCACTACCTTTCGAAGAAGCTCATCAATTGTAGCAACCCATTCACATTGCTCTTCTTTGCATGCACCGAGGACGGTGCAATCTTCAAGTGTGGGGAGGTCATTCGACCGATCTCCATGGGTAACAATTTCCTTTTCAACACCAATTTTTTTTCTTTGTTAGAGTAGCTATTGCATTGCATGATAGGTTGCATGTTAGTTAGAATTTGTACATATTCTTACCACTTCTTTCATATTAGGACTACTTGGTTATGGTGATGATTTCTTTTCCAAAAAAAAAACTATGTTTTTAGGGCACCCTACCAATTTGAAAATTTTTGTTGAACTTTCTTGAAAGAATTTATTTTGGAACATGGTTTTGAGCTAAGAACACAAGCTTGTGAGATTTGAGCCTAATGGTGTGGTTACATCTTATAACCACTTATTTTCCTTCTTGCGTGTAATTGTTCTCTTTCTATGATTGTAATCTTTGATTTGTTTGAATCTATATGTCCCATTATTCCTTGTATTCATGCATTTATATGATTGAGGCCATCATTTCATTAGCTCACTTATCCAAATAACCTTACCTTTTACTCTCCTTTGTTAGCCGATTTTGAGCCTACGCTTAACCCACTTGTTCTTATTTTAGCACATTACAAGCCTTAAAGCGGAAAATAATGAATGTCCTTTATTTGGATCTTTGATTGGCTTAGGCTAGTGAGTGTGAGTGTCATCCAAAAGTGGGAAAACTTTGGGACATTGGTTGGGATAAAAGGGTGTTTGTGTTTGGTATTTTTATATTGGGGAATTGGTACATACTCATGTATTGATTAAATGTATAGACCTTATGCATTGATGTTCTTTTGTATAGTTTGAAAGAAAAAGAAAAAAAAATGAAAAGAAAAAAAGAAATAAAAGTGAAAAAGAAAAAAAGAAAAGAAAAGAAAAAAATGTATATAGAAAAAGAAAGAAAAAAAAAGAAGAGCAATAAAGGGGACAAAATGTCCCAAAGTGAAGCTCAATAAGAATCAATGCATAAGTGTTGTGAAATGAAAAGAAAATGCATGAGTATGTGAAAAAGTGAGGAATGGGTAGTTAGATTAGTACTTAATTGTATAGGTCATTATATAGGTTAGGTGGGAAAGTTTAAGTTAATCAAAGATTCAAATCCTAAGTCCACTAGCCATATATGATCCTACCTTGACCCTAGCCCCATTACAACCTAAAGAAAAGACCTCATGATACATGTATGCATGCATTGAATAATTGTTGATTGTTAGATGAAAAACAAATCTTGGAAAGCATGATTAGGGGAGAATTGAGAGAATCAACCCCAAACACCGAGCGACTAGAGTGCAAACACTTCCGGTGAGGGTTCGATGCTCAATTCCTTGATTCCCGGCTTTCATGAGCGTTCTTCTCGCAAGTCTACTTGAACTTCATTTTGATATTCGAATTGGTAGGATTCATGAATCGTTATATGATCTTGACCCTACTTGTGCATGTATGACTTGGAGGATTGATTTATTTTTAACCAAGTAGGTAAAACCATTTTGTATTTAGTTGCATCCATTTAGATAATTGCATATAGTTTAGATTGCATATAGTTTATTTACATTGAATAAATGTTGATACCCTTTGTTTCTCTCTTGGCTTAAGCATGAGGACATGCTTGGTTTAAGTGTGGGGAGGTTGATAAACCCCATTTGTAGGGTTTATCTTGTATTGATTTTTGGGGATTTTATCACCTTTTACCCATATTTATTCAAGAAATAGCATGGTTTTGTATATTCTCCTTTAATTGTGCTTAAGAGTGAAAACATGCTTTTTAGGACTTAAAATAGCTAAATTTAATTCACCTTGATTCTATTGGATGCCTTGATTTGTTTGTTAAGTGATTTAAGGTTTAGGAGGCAAAGATTGGATCAAGGGAATGAAGGAAGAAAGCATGAAAAGTTGGAGAACTCATGAAGAAATGAAAGAACCGGAAAGCTGTCAAGCCGACCTCTTCGCACTTAATCGGCCATAACTTGAGCTACGAAGGTCCAAATGATGCGGTTCCAGTTGGGTTGGAAAGCTAACATCCGGGGCTTCGAAACGATATACGATTTGCTATGGTTGAACCGCGCATGGTGACGCGTACGCGCATAGTACGCGCACGCGCCGTTGCTGCCACCTAGTTCACTTAAAGCAAAACGTGGCCAGCGAATTCTAAAGCCTTGTGGGCCCAATCCAACTCATTTCTGATGCTATTTAAGCCAAGGATTGAAGGGAGAATGAAGGGACTTTTCATACTTTTCATACTTTAGAAGTTAGTTACCATTAGTTAAGTTTTAGTTTAGTTTAGTAGTGAGAGTTAGTTTCTAGAGAGAGAAGCTCTCTCTTCTCTCTAGAATTAGGATTAGAATTAGGTTTAGTTTTTAGATCTAGGTTTTAATCTTTGCTTTCTTCCACTTCTATCTCTCAATTCTTTGTTGCTACATTCAATCTTTTTCTATTCCTTTGTTGTAATTTCCTTTATGTTGTTCTTATACTTTGTTGTAGATCTAGTATTGTTCCTTCTACATTCTTCCAATTCAATAAGAGGTAATTCATAATAAATGTGTCTTCTTTGCTTTTCTATTGTTGATCTCTTGTTTTTGTAGTTGTAGATTCCTTTAATTCTTGCATTTAATAATGTTTACTCCTCTTGCACTTTATGTGTTTGTTGAAATGTCTCTTTTAGTTTTAGTGTAGATTTTGTTCCTCTTGGCCTAGGTAGAGTAATTAGTGACACTTGAGTTATCTAATTCTTTTGTTGATTCATAATTGGAGAGATTGCTAATTGGTTTGGAGTGCACTAAAGCTAGTCTTTCCTTGGGAGTTGGCTAGGACTTGTGGCTCAAGTCAATTCATCCACTTGACTTTCCTTTAATTAGTAAGGGTTAACTAAGTGGTAGCAATGAATAATTCTCATCACAATTGAGAAGGATAACTAGGATAGGACTTCTAGTTCTCACACCTTGCCAAGAGCCTTTTATAGTTAGTTTATTTTCATTGCCATTTACTTTTCATGCTTCTTATCCAAAACCCCAAAATAACTCACAACCAATAACAAGACACTTTATTGTAATTCCTAGGGAGAACGACCCGAGGTCCAATACTTCGGTTTATAAATTTTAGGGGTTTGTACTAGTGACAAACAACTTTTTGTATGAAAGGATTAGTGATTGGTTTAGAAACTATACTTGCAACGAGAATTCATTTGTGAAATTCTATACCATCAAAAATCCAATCGTCACACACATATGACAAAAGCAATGAAAACAAGCATTAAATTCTAATGATTTAAACTAATGAGTAACTATTAATCAAGGGCACATTCGGACTTCCAATTTTTAGCATTCCAAGTATATGGAATTAAGTAACAATACAACCTTCTGGTGATGGTTTCTAGCTGTCTCTTTGTTGTCATCATCCATAGTTTTTGCATTCTACTCCACTTCCTTGGATGATGGTGCATCATTTCTCCAGAAGATTCCTGCAAGGTTATCGGAAGTTGCTTGTTCCCAAAGCACTTGAGAAATAGTTAGCCTGCATGTATGCTTGTGAATTTCTGAACTTAATCTGGTGTGTGAACACCAAACTTAGTTCCTTGCCTAGTACAACAGATTCAATACATGCAGAGAACCTCATGTGTTGTTATTAACAAGACAACTATGAACTAATGACTAAACTACTGCTAAGTGGTTCCCCTGATTGGTTGGAGCTAGCAATTTGCCATTGGAGTGTAGTGTGATTCTAACTAGTATCTCTGGTGGAACACCAAACTTAGAATTACACTTTCACTCTTGGATTATTTTGGTGTGTAACACCAAACTTAGCTCCTCGCAATACAGGGGAAACTACTTGTGATCTTTATTGAAATGACAATGAAAAGGGAACTACCTTAGGTTGGGTTGCCTCCCAACAAAGCGCTCTTTTAGCGTCGCTAGCTCGACGATTCCTCCATTACTTGAGATGGTACTTCACTTTGGGGTTTTTCCCCATGTTGCCCATGTAGTATTTGAGCCTTTTTCCGTTTACAGTGAAAGTCCTCTTTGAACTCTCATCCATGATTTCTATGTGTCCATATGGCGATACCTGTGTGACAAGAAAGGGTCCTGACCACCTTGATTTGAGTTTTCCTGGGAACAGTCTCAATTTAGAGTTGTAGAGGAGTACTTGCTGCCCCTTTTCAAAACTCCTGGGTGCCAGATGGAGGTCATGTCTTCTCTTCGCCTTTTCTTTATAAATCTTGGCATTTTCATAGGCTTAAGATCTAAACTCCTCCATCTCTTACAGCTGCAAGATCCTCTTTGCACCAGCAGCAATGCTGTCAAAATTTAGTATCTTGAGAGCCCAGAGAGCTTTGTGTTCCAGCTCCAATGGTAAATGACAAGCTTTCCCATACACCAGTTGATATGGTGACATCCCGATCGGTGTTTTGAATGCTGTTTTGTATGCCCAGAGAGCATCATCTAGCTTCTTCGACCAGTCCTTTCTTGCTGCTCCTACAGTTTTCTCCAAAATCCTTTTCAATTCTCTATTGGATATCTCGGTTTGCCCACTTGTTTGGGGGTGGTAAGGCATGACAACCTTATGTTTTACCCCGTATCTCAAGAGAAGAGCTTCTAGTGGTCTGTTACAGAAATGGCTTCCTCCATCACTGATGAGTGCTCGTGGGACTCCGAACCGGCTAAAAATATTCTTTCTGAGGAAGTTCTTGACCACCTTGTTATCATTTGTTCGGGCTGCAATAGCTTCTACCCACTTGGAGACATAATCCACTGCTACCAAGATATACTTGTTTGAATATGAGGTTGGGAATGGTCCCATGAAATCGATTCCCCATACGTCGAACAGTTCCAGCTCTAAGATGAAATTCTGTGTCATCTCATTTCTCTTAGGTAGGTTTCCAGCTCTTTGGCACTCATTGCAGCTCCTTGCTACTTCCTTGGCATCCTTGAAAAGGGTTGGCCAAAAAAATCCACTCTGTAACACCTTTGCGGCAGTTCTTTCCCCTCCAAAGTGGCCTCCATAGCACGAGCCATGGCAGTTCCATAGGACTTCTCTTCCTTCTTCTTCTGAAACACATCTTCTCAGGATTCCATCTGAACACTTCTTGAAGAGATATGGCTCATCCCAGACAAAATATTTTGCATCATTGATGAGCTTTCTTTTTTTATGTTTGTTGTTTCTGGAGGTAAAGCCCCAGTTGCTTGAAGTTGGCAATGTTTGCAAACCATGGTGCTTTGTGAACCGTCATCAGTTGCTCATCTGGGAAGAGCTCATTTACACTTGTATCATGTGTTCCATCTTTATTATGAGGGATTCTGGATAGGTGATCTGCTACCTTGTTCTCCACTCCTTTCTTGTCTCTAATCTCAATATTGAATTCCTGCAACAATAAGATCCATCTTATTAGTCTTGGCTTTGATTCTTGCTTGGCAAACAAATATTTAAGTGTTGTGTGATATGTGAAAACAATCACTTTAGCACCAATGAGGTATGATCTAAACTTGTCAAATGTGAAAACTATTGCCAGCAACTCCTTTTCAGTAGTGGTATAATTTCTTTGAGTTTCATTGAGGACTTTGCTAGCATAGTATATAACATGTACTAAGTTATCTCTCCTCTGCCCTAACACGGCCCCAACTGCAAAATCAGATGCATCACACATCAATTCAAATGGTAGGTTCTAATCAGGTGGGGAAATGATAGGGGCAGAGGACAACCTCTTTTTCAAATTTTCGAACGCTAGCATGCATGTTTCATCGAAGACAAATGGTGTATCAGATACAAGGAGATTGCTTAAGGGCTTGGCTATCTTTGAAAAATCTTTAATAAACCTTCTGTAAAAGCCAGCATGCCCTAAAAAACTCCTAATTGCCTTGATATCACTGGGTGGAGGCAGTTTTTCAATAAGTTCCACTTTAGCTCTGTCCACCTCAATGCCTTGGTTAGAAACCTTATGGCCAAGGACTATTCCTCCTGTCACCATAAAGTGACATTTCTCCCAGTTCAAGACCAGATTGGTCTCTTGGCACCTTTTCAATACCAAGGCTAGGTGATTTAGGCAACTAGGAAAGGAATCTCCGAATACCGATAAATCATCCATAAATACTTCAATGAATTTCTCTATCATATCTGAGAAGATAGAAAGCATGCAGCATTGGAAAGTCGCAGGTGCATTACATAGGCCAAATGGCATGCGCCTGTAGGCAAACACTCCATATGGGCAAGTGAATGAGGTTTTCTCTTGGTCTCTGGGATCAACCACTATTTGGTTATATCCTGAATAACCGTCGAGAAAATAATAATATGCGTGTCCTGCAAGTCTTTCCAACATCTGATCCATGAATGGAAGGGGAAAATGATCTTTTCGTGTAGCTTCATTGAGTTTTCTGTAGTCTATGCACATCCGCCATCCTGTGACGGTCCTTGTAGGAATTAGTTCGTTATTCTCATTGGGGACTACAGTGATTCCTCCCTTCTTTGGGACGACATGCACGGGGCTGACCCAAGGGCTGTCTGAGATCGGGTAGATTACCCCTCCCTGCCATAACTTCATAACTTCTTTCTGTACCACTTCCTTCATGACTGGGTTCAGCCTCCTTTGGGATTGAATGGATGGTTTGGCATCATCTTCCAACAGTATCTTATGCATGCATATGGCCAAACTGATTCCTTTCAGGTCATCGAGCGTCCATCCTATGGCATCTTTATGCTTTCGCAACACTTGGAGTAGTTCACCCTCTTGGTTTTGGCTGAGGGATGAGTTTATGATCACTGGGTAACTTTCATTCTCTCCTAAGTATGCATATTTGAGAGTGGATGGTAGTGCTTTGAGTTCAAGTTTGGGTGCTTCTAACTTTTCATTCTCTTCTTTTGGTGCACCTTGTATATGAATCTTCGTTGTTGCAGCCTCTTCACTAAACGTTGATTCCTCCTCTGTTAACCCTTCAGGTTCTTCTTCTTCGAAACTCTCCTGCATTGCATCTTCCAGTGAGTCCAACCTCATACATTCTCCCCATTGTTCTGGTGGGTAACTCATGGCCTTGAACACATTGAATGTCATCTTTTCATTGTGTAATCTCAGGGTGAGGTCACCTTTTTGGACATCAATGACAGCTCCAGCAGTGGCCAAGAACGGCCTTCCCAGGATGATGGAGGCCTTGGCTTCCTCCTGCATGTCTAGCACTACAAAGTCTGTTGGGAAGATGAAATCTCCCACTTTCACCAGCAAATCTTCCACTATGCCATGAGGGAATTTGAACAATCGGTCTGTCAGTTGTAAGGCCATTTTTGTTGGCTTAGCCTCCTCGATCTTCATCTTTCTCATCATAGCTACTGACATCAAATTTATGCTAGCTCCTAAGTCACATAGAGCCTTTTCCACTGTGATTTCCCCTATAATACAAGGGATCTGGAAGCTCCCATGATCCTTCAATTTTTGGGGTAGTTTATGCTGAATGATAGCACTACATTCCTCGGTTAGTATCACAGTCTCGTTGCTCTTCCAGCTTCTCTTCTTATTCATTAGCTCCTTTAAAAACTTGGCATAGAGCGGTATTTGCTCTATTGCTTCAGCAAAGGGTATGTTGATTTGTAGTTTCTTAAAGATTTCCAAAAATCTTAAGAACTGGTTGTCATCCCCCTTCTTCTTCAATTGCTGAGGGTATGGGACTCTTGGGACTTCTGGCTTCAGCATTTCTTCCTTTTTTTGCGGACTCGAAGTGGAAACTCGAACTTCATTTTGCTCCTCTTCCTTTTCACTTGAGTCCTTTTCTTGTGGTTTCTGGGAGGTTTCCTTTAGTTCTTTCCCACTCCTAAGGGTGATAGCCTGACATTCCTCCCTTAGGTTTGAGTCAGTATCGCTGCGAAGGTTGTGGCTGGGAATTTGCTTGAATAGGTACCCAATTTGTGTCTCAAGTTTCTTGATGGTAGCATCTTGATTCTGCATATTGGACCGCACTTCTTCTCTGAATGCTTTACTGTCTTGAATTTCTTTGCATATGCCTTCAAGTAGAATCTCAATCCTTGCATATGGTGGGTTGGGATTGGAGGGATGAGAAGGGTTATTTTGGTTTTGGTAATGATGTGGAGAGGTGTTGTTAGGGTGGTGTTCATATGATCTCTGTGTGGAGTGTTGGTGAGTTGCATTGTTGTTGGGGTTATGGCGTCTCTGATCTTGGCCTTGGTCTTGTTGATTTCCCTACCCAAAGTTTGGGTGGTTCCTCCAACTAGGATTATATATTTTGGAGTATGGGTCATGGTGCTGCCTAGGTGAATTCCCAATGTAGTTGGCTTGTTCCTGATCACCCTCTGCTTTTTCATTCACTCCTTCTTGGGTTGCTACTGAAGTGGTGATTACTGCTACTTGTTTCCTCTCCATCTTCTTGGTAAGGTCAGCTAATTGCTTGGTAATCATCTTGTTTTGAGATAGCAGTGCATCCACGTTGTTTAGCTCCATCACTCCTCTAGTGTTTCCTCTTTCAGAAGCATAGAAGTAGTCATTCTCTGCTACAGTCTCAATGACATCTATGGCTTCTTCAATGGTCTTCTTCTTGTTCAGAGATCCCCCGGATGAGTGGTCTACTGCCTTCTTTGATTCATACGAAAGGCCTTTATAGAAAATGTGCAACTGCACCCATTCATTGAACATATCTGGCGGGCATCTTCTTGTCAAGTCTTTAAACCTCTCCAATGCTTCATATAGAGTCTCACCATCCTGCTGCCTGAATGTTTGTACCTTAGCTCTCAACCTGTTGATCCATTGAGGAGGATAGAATCTTGCCAAGAACTTGTTCACCACATCTTCCCAGGTTGCTAAACTCTCCTTTAGAAAGGATTCAAGCTATTTAGATGCTTTGTCCTTGAGTGAGAAAGGGAACAGAAGTAGTCTATAAGTGTCAGGATGAACACCATTAGACTTCACAGTATCGCATATCCTCAGGAAGATGGTTAGATGTTGATTGGGGTCTTCTTGGATACTTCCTCCGAATGAACAATTGTTCTGAACAAGGGTGATGAGCTGTGGCTTTAGTTCAAAGTTGTTGGCATGTATGGTTGGCCGTTGGATGCTACTTCCACAGTTTCCTGGGTTTGGATTGATGTAAGAACCCAGAACTCTTCTCTCTTGCCCAGCCTGATGTGCTGGACCTTCTCGGCCATGGTTGTGAGCCTCTTCTTCATGATGGTTCTCCATATTCTCATCCATATCTGGTTTAAAGTACTCCTCCTCTTCCTCAGCACCAACTACTCTCTTTCCTTTTGCTTCCCTCCTTAATCTAAGGAAGGTCCTCTCAGGTTCAGAATCAAAGGAAGTTAAAGCCCCACTTCTTCTACTTATCATACAACCAACAAGGAAAAAGCAAGAAAGATAGATGCAGATAGTACTTTCTACAGAAATGCTGTTAGTGTGAGTGATGCAATATATCAAACAGTTAGTGGGTTGGTAACTGAATTGTAAACAACTAAGAAAAATGGGTAGGGGAAAGGGAGGAAAATAACTGAACAGAAAGTAAATTACTCAAATGAACTTAAATCAAACAAAATAAAAACAAATGCTCAATCTAGTTATCCACCAATTTAATCATTGTTGATACAAAATCAATCCCCAGCAACGGCGCCATAAACTTGATGCACGGAAACTTGTCCTTTAACAAATCTCCCTCGGCAAGTATACCGAAATGTCGTGAAGTAAAAACTCACAATAGAGTGAGGTCGAATCCCACATGGATTGATTGGTCAAGCAACTTTAATTGGAAGAATGTTCTAGTTGAGCTAAGTAGAAATTGGGTTGAGAATTGCAGGAAATCAAATGGCGGGAAAGTAAATTGCAGAAAATAAATGACGGAAGGTAAATTGCAGAATCTTAAATGGGGAAGGGGAGTTTAGCATGAAAGTAAATAGCAGAAAGTAAAGAGAATGGGCAAGATCAGAAATGGGGAGTTCATTGGGCTTAAGAGATGTTGCATTCTCAGGATCAAGTTCATTTTCATCTCTTCCTCAATCAATGCATTCATTGATCTCCTTGGCAATCTTAAGTGATTGAATTCCAATTCCTTGGTAATTCAATCTCTCAAATCAGATCAATAGCCAATTCCTTGGTCTAATTGCTCATGAGAAGAGATGAAGTGTGGTCACTGATTATACCACATGTATTTCCAAATCAAAGTATTGGGAGAATTATATGTCACCATATCCGCCCAAACCCCAATTTGGTCCAACATGAGAAAGCAATTCTAGCATGATCTCTTCATTCCTCTTCCAAGGTTCAGAAGAGATCCAAGTATGAATAGCTTCTTTTCCAAGATAACTACTCAATTGGATGAAGATTGAAAACTTTCTAGTAAAATCAAGAGAAAAGAGAGAAGAAGGATAATGAAAACTATTATTGATCCATCAATTTACAACAGAGCTCCCTAACCCAATGAAAGGGGTTTAGTTGTTCATAGCTCTGGGGAATTGAAAGCAAAGATGGAGAGTACATTCTGAAAGTTAAACTAGAAGTGCAGAGAAAGTAAAATACAGAGAGTAATTCTAATAATGCCAAAAAGCTCCCTTATAATTCAAAACTACCCCTATATATACTACTCTTTCTGATCTTCTAGTTGGTTCTTCAAGTCTTGGATATGGGCCTTTGGATCTTGAGTTTGAAGCAATTATCCTCTTCAGTGGGCTTATCTTTACTTGCAGAGAGAAAGTGTGAAGCAGGCAGGGACTTTAGCTTAGGACGTTAGTGGCGTTAACGTTAAGTGAAAGTGTGGGTTCGAGAACGTTAGTGACAATCACCTTTTTCACTAACGTTCCTAACCCAGGGATGATCTACGTTAACTTCAACGTTAGTGGCACCAACGTGACCACTAACGTTACCTCTTGGTCCTTCGCACACGTTATTGGGACTTACCTTTTCCAATAACGTTGAGAGTCCTCCCTTCCCCCTACGTTAGAGTTCACGTTGGTGTAGCTAACGTGACCTTTAACGTAGGCTTGCCAAATCTTCGAGAACGTTAGTGACACTTACCTTTGTCACTAACGTTCCAAAACGCCCCTACTTCCCACGTTAGAGTTCACGTTAACTAGGTTAACGTGGCTTCTAACGTGGTAGTGATAGCCATCTCCAACGTTAGTGACAAAGGTGAGTGTCACTAACGTTGGCTCATTATTCTTTCCTCCACGTTAGCTTCCACGTTAACTAAGTTAACGTGGGAGTTAACGTTACTCATAGTGGCTCATTCCAACGTTAGTGACAAAGGTGGGTGTCACTAACGTTGGCGATTCTTTGCTCCCTCCACGTTAGAGTCCACGTTAACTAAGTTAACGTGGCAACTAACGTGGCTCAAAGTGGCTTAGTCCAACGTTAGTGACAAAGGTGAGTGTCACTAACGTTGGCCATTCTTTTGATTTCCCACGTTAGAGTCCACGTTAACTGAGTTAACGTGGCTCTCAACGTGGCCAATATGAGCTTGGTCCAACGTTAGTGACAAAGGTGAGTGTCACTAACGTTGGCTTCATTTTCTTCTTCCACGTTAGAGTTCACGTTAACTTAGTTAACGTGACTCTTAACGTGGGCTATGATGGCTTCGAGGACGTTATTGGCGATTACTTTTCTCATTAACGTTGCAAGCTAGCTCCCTTTCCACATTAGTGGTCATGTTAGTTAGACTAACGTGGCTGTTAACGTGGTTCTTCCTTGCTTCCTTTGTCCTGAAATCAAGCAGTAGAGTACATCAAAGTTCTAATCCAAGTCATGAGACATGCATCATCTAATTTGTCATTTAATTCATGCATAATTCTCATGAAATCATGTAAAGTGCACAATGTTTTCTTGAATCAAGATGTAAGTGAAATTCTACCCAAAACTTACTTATTTCCTAAGAAAATGCATGAAACTACCCTAAAACAGTAAAGAAAAGGTCAGTGAAACTGGCCAAAATGTCCTGGCATCATACACCCTCCTCAACATCAATATCAAGCTTCTTGGAAGAGGTCTCTCTAATGCTACATCCCCATGGACTTCCAACATCTCCTATGTCTTCAACCACTCCTTCCGGCTCAATTGTCTCATCTTCCTCCCTTTGTGACAATTCTTGCTTCAACTCCTCTTTTTTACCTTAACGCTCTAAGCTCACTCCCTCGCTATGCTCCTTGATTGCTTCTCCACATTCAACAATGGGAGTTCCTTGATCACATAGGCTTAGGTGGGAGGAGACCATATTGCGAACGGCTTTCGCTATGGTAGCTATCTTGGCTTCCAACTCTTTGAACTCCTTTTGGTTCTCTTCTTGCCTTTGAATATAAGAACTAACACATTCTTGAAGAGAATCATCCATTGGAGGTGGTGTGGAAAAAGAAGGTTCATTATTTGGAAAGGAGGTTTCATAATTGGAAGTTGGTTCATCTTGGTAAGGGTATGGAGGTGGTGTATATTGAGGTGGTTCTTGAGAGTAATTGTGTTGGAATGGTGGTGGTTCCATGTATGGTTCATATGGTTCATAAGGTGGTTGGTATGGTGGATAGGGATTAGAGTCATAATGAGGTGTTTGGTGGTAAGGGACTTGTGAGTAAGGTGGTTCAAAATCATGTTGAGGGGCTGGTTCATAGGCATGTGGTGGTGGTTTTATCCATTAGATTGATACGCATTAGGATTAGAATTATACCCAAAAGAATCCGGAGGTTGTTGTTGCCAAGAAGGGTGATCAATCCCTTGAGGCTCCTCCCATCTTTGATTCCCAAATCCTTGATGCACATCCTCAGTATAGCTTCCATTCCCTACAACATAATTTGAGCCAAACTCATAGCCAAAGGGGTGAGAATTCATAATAGCAAATAAAAACAAAAGCTAACAAAATAAGTAACAAAGTCCTAAACTTAACAAAAATTAGCAAACAAGAAAAAGACAAACATATTCACATATTCACAATAGCCAATAATATAACACCATTGCAACTCCCCGGCAATGGCGCCATTTTAATAATGAGTTTTGTCGTGTGGTCTAGAATTTCTCTTATAGGAATAAGAACTTCGTTGCAAGCATAGTTCTAAACCAACAAACAATTCCCACATCAAAAATTTGAGTTGTCACAAGTACAAACCCCAAATAAAAATTAACCGAAGTATTTAGACTCCGGGTCGTCTCACAAGAAATTGCAATAAAGTGGTCAATTATTAGTTATGGAGTATGTTTTGGGGTTTTTGAAATGATGGAAAAGAAATATAAATGGCAAGGGAAATAAACTAACAAAAAGGTCTTGGCAAGGTTAGGTGGTCAAGGATCTCTATCCTAATCACTAACCACAACATGAGAATTGGCAAGGATCAATCCCACTAAGTTAACCCCTAACTAATAGTAGAGGAAAGTCAAGTGAGCTATATCAATCCAAGTCCATAAGTCCTAGTTCTACACCTAATCAATTGGTGAGATCTAGCATTAATGGCTCCCAATCGTCAATCACTTGGACATTAGTGACTCAAGAGTTCCTAAGTTACCTTCCCAAGCCAAGAGCACAAAATTCTACTCTAGTAAAATTGCAAGGAATATAAATCTACACTACTCAACTGCAAGGAATTAAACAATAATAAGGCAAATCAATGATAAAAGAACATGAATCATAAATTGCATTAAAAGAAAATAGAGCAAGGAAGAGTGCATCAACAACAAAGCAAGCAATTACAAGAATAAAATACAAAATTAGAGAGAGGAAGAGTAGAGGAACAAGAAATTGTAAAGGAAAAGTAAATCAAAACATGAATTAAACCTAGATCTAAGAAATTCCAATCCTAATTCTAGAGAGAAGAGGGAGCTTCTCTTTCTAAAAACTACTCTACATGATGCTAACACTTCAAACAATTGCTCCCCCTTGCCCAAGCTTGAATTCTACATGAAATAGCATCAGAAATGAGTTGGGTTGGGCCCAAAGTGCTTCAGAAATCGCTGGGGGCGAATTCACTTTAGTGGGCCACGGCAGCATCGGTGTGCATGCATATATAGCACGTGCGTGCCCTTATACGCGAAGCAACATATGGCAAATTCTATACCATTTTGAAGCCTCGAATGTTAGCTTTCCAACGCATCTAGAACCGCCTCATTTGGACCTCTGTAGCTCAAGTTATGGTCGATTGAGTGCGAAGAGGTCGGACTTGACAGCTTTACGGTTCCTTCATTTCTTCATGAGTTCTCCTACTTTGCATGCTTTTCTCCTCACTTCTTCCATCCAATACTTGCTTTATGAACCTGAAATTACTCAACAAACATATCAAGGCATCGAATGGAATTAAAGCGAATTAAATTTAGCTATTTTAAGGCCTAAAAAGCATGTTTTCACATTTAAGCACAAATCAAGGGAGAATTGCAAAACCATGCTATTTCATTGAATAAATATGGGAAAAGGTGATAAAATCCCCCAAATTAAGCACAAGATAAACCAAAAAATTGGGGTTTATCACCCATCATTGAAGAGAAGGATGAACAAGAGGATGAACAAGAGAAGGTTGATGAGAGTGAGCTTCATGAGCTTAGTGAAAAAGAACCTCAACTTGAAGCAAAAAGTGAATTGAAGCCTCTACCCTCTCACTTGAAGTATGCATTCCTTGAGGACAACCAAAAGTTTTCGGTCATTATTGCTTGTGAGCTTTCGAGTCAAGAAGAAGAGAAGCTCATAGAGGTCCTAAGAAATCACAAGAAAGTAATCTGTTGGAGCTTGGCCGACATTGTAGGGATTGACCCCCTTATGTGTATGCATTGTATTTTTCTCCAAGAGGGAGTTCGGCCAGTTAGACAACCTCAAAGAAGGCTCAACCCTACCATTCTTGATATGGTGAAAAAGGAAATCACAAGGCTACTTGATGCGGGTATTATTTATCCGATTTCTGACAGTGAGTGGGTGAGCCCGGTCCAAGTCGTTCCAAAGAAATCAGGAATCACTACTATCAAGAAGAATGATGGTGAAGAGGTCTGATAAACCCTGATTTTGTGGTTTATCTTGTGCTTATTTTAGGAGATTTTATCACCTTTTCTCACATTTATTCAATGAAATAGCATGGTTTTGTAATTCTCCCTTGAATTGTGCTTAGTGTAAAAACATGCTTTTTAGGCCCTTAAATTGGTGATTTTAACTCACTTTAATTCCATTCGATGTCTTGATGTGTTTGTTGAGTGATTTCAGGTTCATAAGGCTTGGATGGAAGAAATGAGGAGAAAAGCATACAAAGTGGAGAATGCCTGAAGAAACAAAGATTGGGAATGCATCGATGGGCGCGCACGCGTACAAGGCACGCACGCACAGAAGTGATTTCGCATAGAGACGCGCACGCGTACATGCCGCGTACGCGCGGATGAGGAGACAGCCAATCGACGCGCACGCGCACGCGCTCATAGCGCGTACGCGCCGATACTCATACGTGACCCACTTAAAGGCAAAATGCTGGGGGCAATTTCTGAGATGTCCAGGCCTAAATCCAACTTGTTTCTGAGTGTATTTCATACAGAATTGAAGTCCAAGCAAAGGGGGAGCAATTAGTTAGTCAACATGAGCCTTTAGTTAGTTTTCTAGAGAGAGAAGCTCCCTCTTCTCTCTAGAATTAGGTTAGGTTTAGGATAAATTATCTTGGATCTTGAATTAATTACTCAATTTTATCTTGGTTCCTTCATAATTTCTTGTTTCTACTACTCTATTCTTCCGAGTTCTCTTGTCAATTTTACTTTTATGCTCTCTTTTGTGATGATGAACTCATGTTGGATTTGATTTACATTTAATGCAACTTGATGTTGATGTTTCTTTCATTGATGAATTAAGTTGTTGATTTACTTTCCTTGCAATTGGTAGTTGTTAGATTTTATTATTCTTGCATATTTACCATGCCTTCCTTTATTACCCACCAAGTGTTTGACAAAATGCTTGGTTGGGCTTTAGAGTAGATTTTGAGCATTCTTGGCTTGGAAAGAGTAATTGGGAAATCTTGAGTCATTAGTGTCCAATTTAGATTGGTGATCTAGAGTTGTTAGTTAATATCATTCTCAATGACTCTAATCTCTTGCTAATCCAATTTGTGAGTTGATTAGGATTTTTGACTTGAGATTAACTAGTCTTGTTTGACTTTCTCTCATGGAAGATAACTTACACCTTCTTCCGATGTTGGAGATGACGAATTAAGATAAATTCTTGTTAAGTATTGTTACGATAAACGACTAGGATGGAAAGCATGTGATCTCAATCCTTACCATGAATGTCTCTCTTTATTGATTGCTTTCTTTAATTGCTCTCTTTACTTTTCTTGTCATCTATTTTATCGCCCCTTTTATCATCCAAACCCCCTTGCATTTTCATAGCCAATAATGGACCACTTCATTGCAATCCTCGTGAGATGACACGGAGTCTAAATACTTCAGTTAATTCTTATTTGGGATTTGTATATGTGACAAAACCAAATTTAATTTGATTTGAGGATTGACTATTGGTTTGGACTATACTAACAATGGAATTATTTTGTGGAATTCCAAACCGGTATAAATCCTTGTATCAAATTAATGGCGCCGTTGCCGGGGAATTTGCAATGGTGCTATGTTATTGGCTATCGTATATATTGTGAATAGCTTGAATTTTGGTTTGTTTGTTAGTTTTTGCTAGTGTAGAATTTTGCTCTCTTTGTTTCTTATTAGTCTTTGTTTTTATTTTCTCTTTCACTATGAATTCTCATCCTTTTGGCTATGAGCATGGTTACAACAATGTTGTAGGAAATGGAAGCTTCAATGGGGGATGTGCATCAAGGATTTGAAGATCAAAGGTGGGAGGAGCCCCAGGCTTATGGACAACCTTCTTGGCAACAACCTCCTCTGGCTCCTTATGGGTACAATTTAAATCTTGATGCATGCCAATCTAATGTACGTGAAGACCCTCATTGTGGTTGTCAACTGCAATCATCATATGCATATGAACCCCCTCCTCAACATAGCCCTCCACCATACTCACAAGTCTCATGCCACCATTCACCTCCATATGATTTCAACCCACACCCACCATACCAACAACCATATCAACCATATATAGAGCCACAACTATTCCAACACTAATACACCCAAGAACCACAAATTCCACACACACCACCTCAAGAATTTCACCAACATGAACCACCTTCCAATTACAACAAGCTTCCCTCAAACAATGAACCCTCTCTTCCACCATCACCTCCCAATTAAACCTTCATGTTAGAACTGAGAGACCTTGAATCTCGTATCTTAAGGCGACAAGAGGAGGATAAAAATAAGTTTAAGGAGTTAAGAGCAAGGATGGCTAGCATGGTAGAAGCCATGAGTCACCTAACATCCCACCTAAGCTCATGCATTCTAAGTACTCCCATTGTTGAATGTGGAGAAACAATCAAGGAGCCTAGTGAGGGAGTGAACTTGAAGCTCCATGGTGAGAAAGAGGAGTTAAAGCAAGGAGTGCAACAAGAGGAAGAGGTAGAAATTAGTGAACGAAAGGAAGTAGTGGGTGGATGTTTGGGATATGTTGAGCACATAAAGGAATCTCAAGTTGAAGATCTCTCTTCCACGGAGTATGGAAGAGATGTTAAAGAGGAGAGTAATGTTGCGGAAGTCGACAGAGAGTTTAAGGAAATTGATCAAGAAGTGGATTCTGTCATTAGTGATTTTTTGTCTACATCGATCAATCCCCTTGACGATCTTGTTGAGCCTTCTCCCAGTGGGCTAGAAAGCAATGTTGAGGAGGATGTACAACCTCCAAGGCATATTGTGAGTGAAGAATTGGAAGAAGTGTCCCAAGCAACAAGCCCCCTTATATACGATGATTTCGCATCAACATATGACCCTTTCGAGTTTGAAGAGTCCTTCCCCAATATGCTTAAACTTGATGATGAGGTAGACTTCACTAGACCTCCTATCTATGATGAGAGTGATGGGAAAGAGATAGAAGAAATTGGTGAAGAAGAATGTGAACTTGAGGAAGCTTAGCAAGAGGAGGAACGTGAAAAACCTTGCCAAGTGGTGGAAGCCTCTAGAAGAGGATGGACAGGAGTAGAGCGTGCTTTATCAAGATCATTGGGAACTCCTCCACCTAGTTTGTCATCCAATCCTTCGTTTGAGTGGGTAAAACTTCTAACTCTTAGCTTTATTATCCCACTTGAATTTGGTTTGCTTGAAACGGATGGCCAACTTAGGGCGCTTTGTGGAATTAAGCGAAAGAGGAGGATGTTTAGTGGTTGGCATTGTAAATCTAGGCTCGTTATGGTTGGAAGTTCAAAATCGAAGAGTATGGATTGGTGTAATGCTCAATTAGAAGATGGGTGCGAAGATAAGGTATGGGACCCTGGATCACAACATGAAAACCAATTTTGGGAACTCATATCTTGGAAAGAACCTCACCAAAGATTGGTGAAGATGGTTGGAACTTCTGATGACCGATTGAAGGACAAGCACTCTTGGAGGTTCAAGGATGGATACAAGCATAACCCACCTTGACAAGGAGCCTCCCAAATGTCCAACTTAAGGACTTAAACTAAAAGTGCTTGGTGGGAGACACCCCACCATGGTAAACCCTTTCCATTCTCTTGTAGATATAATGAATGAATGAATTGGGTTCCATTTTGTATAACTTCCTTACCCCCTTTGTATATTTTACCTTGCTTTCTAAGTTGTTTATACACTCTATGCCTTAGTTAGGGATGATTCTTTGAATTTGAGTTTTTGCTTGGATTGCAATTTTCCTCAATTTATTTGAAAAATCTCCAAAAATTTAAAAATATGTTTGATTTTGCATTTTAGCTGGTTCTAGAGTCCTAGAGGAGGTTGGGAGGATTATGAGCTCTTCTTGGTGCTCTTAAAAAAAAGAGAGATGAAAGCCACAGCTGTGCATTTCGCACTTTCTGGGCCAAGGACTAGAGAATTGTGCCACTTTTGGGCCAAATCTGGGCCTTAAGCCATGCGGATGCATACATGGCATGTCCTCGTCCCTTTGTGTTTCCGTACCCACGCGTGGGCGCACCTGGCACCTCCGCGTCCCATCATCATTCAACTCATCCGCGCGCAAGTGCATAGTGTGCGCGCGTCGATGCCTTTTTGCATCACCCAGGCCAAAGACCCGAGAGTTATGCCAACTCTGGGCCACTTTTGTGCCTCTGGCCAAGCTCACCCGCGCGGACACGTACTGTATGCGTCCGCGCCCATTCCCAAATCTCCCATCCACGCACAGGCGTATGTGACGCCTCCGCGCCACCTTCCTATTCTCTCACCCACGCGGACGCACATGATGTGCGCTCGCGTGGATTCAAAATTTACTAACCCCCAGGGACGCGAAAGCCCTAGCGCAGTCACGCACTCCTTCACCCCCTCCCCAACGTCTCTCCCTCTTCTTCTCCGTCCATCCCCACCCTTCGAGCCCCTCGACCCCCAACACCCTCCAGTCCGGCGACCACATTTTGCCTCCGTTAACCACCGCGTTACCTTCTCTTCTCGTCCCCAACTCTCTTTCTTTCTCTTTTTCCCTCCCTCCCTCATTCTCACGACTCCGTTGCCGTTGCTGCCGCAACCTCCATTGTCGCCGGCGAGCATCCCGCGACCACACACCCCCTCTTTCTTCTTCCCTCGCTCTTCCTCCCTTCCTCACCTTCTCCTTCTCACTTCGCCCCTGCTTTGTCTCCTCTCTGTTCCCTCTAATCACCACGACCCACCGCCGTGAGTTCATTGCCGCCACCATCTCTGAGCAGTGCTCCTCCATTTTTCCCCTTTCTCTGGTGCCGTTGTACTCTGCTCTGCTTCCAGGTTTCATAGCCTGAACCACTGTTCTATTTTCTTTACTGTCTTTTGTTAGTTTTGTTAATTAGTCTTAGTTAAGTTATTTGGATAATGTTGCATGTTAGGATAGATAGAAATAATTGCGGTTAGGTAGTTAGGATGTGGTTAGAGGATTCTAGGCCTGATAAGTGCTCCGTTTGTGTTTATTTGCTTAATTGTGCATGATTGGTTGAATGATGGTTATTGCTGCTATTTTTGGATTTTGGTTAAGGATGTGCTAAGTTTTTGGTTCTTACAAGCTGCCTTGCTGAGTTTCCTTGCATAATTTAGATTAATGCTGCTTAATCATATGTAATCCATGCTCTTACCATGTTTTGTTGCACTCTTGGATTTATATGTGAATTTTGTTGTTGTTTGCTATCCGGAAACATCCATTTTACTACCGGAATGCTACCCAAATTTCTGGAAAATTGTTTTGTTCTTAACTTGCAACCTAAGACTTGAACTTGGCACTTTTCGAAGTGAGTTTTGCCTGACTTCAACAAGTCCAATTCTTAGGTTACTATGGTTGGCATTTCCGTGCTGATTTGTGTTTTCCGCGATATGCATTGACATAGTGAGTTCAAGGCGTGTTTGTCGAATTTTTGTGATAAACAATACCTTGCCTAACTCAACAATTTGAACCTTCATGTACTCTCATGATTCAAGTTAAGTCAATTGACTTTCGACTCAAACTGAGCTTACCGATTGACCTTGACTTGAACTCTTTGAATATGGTTCATTCACTTGCAATGTTTGGTACATTCACTAGTGCAACCCTCTTTAATTCAAAATGGTTTTCAACTTGCATTTGGGAACATTAGTGCATACTTCACTTTTTCAATACCAACTATTGCAAGACTTTGTAACAATGACATTGCTTGATGATTTCCTCCCCATATACATGCTTTTGTGCAAAATTTTCATATTTCATCATCAATGACTAAATGTCCCTCATGATTTTGAGTATGCTTAACTTCCATACTTGTGCACTTCTTTTAATCGAGCCAGTAACCGTCATATCACTAACTTTTGAACTAGTTTCTAACTCTAACTTGATTAACCAACTGATTTCTTCCTTGTGTTTTGAACATAACCCCTTTAATTATTCTTTTGAATATGGCGTTTCTTAGGCTTATTGAATTAGCATTGTGCAATTATGTTTTGAATTCTTGGTTTGCAACTTGGTTTGAATTTTGAATTTTGTTACTTACATTCCAAGAATTCTCTTTTCTTCACTCACTTCATGAGTATGTCTTATCTTGAGTGCTATACATCTATTTGGCTAGTTGCTTATATCATATCACATCTGTTTTTCAGGATGTCGGATAAAGAAAAAGTGATAGCTACTACCTCAAAGAAGAGGAAGCACTCTAAAGCCTCCACCCCTTCTCCTTACGCCAACTATGCTAAGAATCTGCTGAATGACATGGAAAAAGAGAATCAATTGTTACCATCTACGGACCCAATCAAATTCTCCAACCTTTACTGTGAGCTTTGCTTCCCCAAATATCGGAAGACGAATCTGAACATTGAAAAGAAACTGGTCCTTCCCAACAACGTGAGACGCGCCATCAATGGCCGTATTCTGGAATTGGGCTTGGATTTTGTTGATAGGGATTTGGGAAGGATAAACACTTCGTGGGTGAAGGAGTTCTACTACAACTTCTTTTGTGCCACTCTTGATTCAGTCCACCTGTGGGATAGGGAGATCTTGATCACTGAGGCAGCTAGTGGGGAGGCATTGCTTTGCCAACCTCGCACAGATGACACATGCGCCTATCAGCAGGCAGAGGTAGCTATCCATTGCATGACCTTTAATTATGAGGCGCTAAAGCGCGTGATTGCCACACCGGACGCCCCTTGGGTGATGGATTCTGGTAACAAGAAACCCAAGGGGATGCTATTCACTTATCTGTCGAGAGAGGCTAAGACTTAGCAGCACATATTCGCCCATTATGTCTTGTCCACCACTCACTTTTCAGAGATTCTGATATATATGCTAGTTCTGATTGGTTGTGTTATGGAGGGGAAAGAGGTAGACTTATCCCGGTTGATCAAGCAGGGCATGTGGCACGCACACATTCGTGGCCTACTGCCATTTTTTACATTAGTCACCAGCATGATTGAGCTAGCCGATGTCCCATGGGAAAACGATGAGATGACACCACCATCCCCAGATAATGACGACAAGGAGGTTACTATTCCGTGGGGTGGGTGGGTGCACGAGAAGCCTCCACCCAGACGCTGTTCTCGAGCTAGAGTAGTGGTGGAGGCAGCTCAGCCTTCATCCTCTGCAGCAGCAGCAGGACCTTCTTCTGCTTCAGTAGCCGCAGCACCTTTGCCACCACCGTCAGCACCTGAGCTGACGTACCTGTTAGTGCAGCGCCTGTTTCGCATCATAGAGCGCAGTGAGCGTCGTATCATGCGACGTCTCGATCGCATAGACCAGGTCTTTGTATCACAGGGTATTGAGCTACCTCCACTCCCGGACTCTCTCGCCTCCGATGAGTAGGATCAGGAGGAGGAGCATGTTGAGGAGCCGACTCAGGAGGAGGCACCACCAAAGACACAGGCCACCACAGAGGTTCCGCAGCCCCCTGAGGACTCACAGCCAGTACCACAACCCGGCGCGACTGTTGACCCTCAGCCCGTGCTTCAGCAGTAGCATCGAGGACGATGCTTCATCCTAAAGTGTGGGGAGGTCACCATTCGTGACTGGTGGATAGCATTTGTGTGGTGAACTTTCAAACATTTATCCTTTAGTTTTTGCTACTTTATTTCGTTTTGCACTTTATCTTTGAGATTATTGTATATATTTGTTATCTTGGGATTACTTTATCTCAGTTGTCACATTTTGCACCTTAGATGGTATACATTCCATATTTTGGTTAGATTTTTATTGATGAGTATTTTGGTGAAAAATAAATTTCTCCCAAAACACACAAATCTAACCGGCAAGTGTACCGGGTCGCATCAAGTAATAATAACTCACATGAGTGAGGTCGATCCCACAGAGATTGAAGGATTGAACAATTTTAGTTTAGTGGTTGATTTAGTCAAGCGAATCAAGATTTGGTTGAGTTGTTTGCAATTGGCAGAAACTAAATTGCTTGAAATGTAAAGGGGAAGGGGAAATTGCAGTAAATTAAAGAACAGGAAAGTAAATGTGCTGAATCTTAAAGTGCAAGTAATATAAATTGCAGAAACTTAGATTGCAAGAAATGTAAATAACTGAAGCTTAAAGTGCAAGAAATGTAAATTGCTTAAATGATAAAAGGAATTGGGAATTGGGATTGCAGAATTTAAACAAGCAAAAGTAAATTGCATCAAACAGCAAAGCAGAAGATGAATTGAATTAGACTGGATCTCAAACAGAAACGTAAAAATGCTTTGAGAATTGTAAAGACAGAAAGGCAGTGCTTAAATTGCAGCAATGTAAAAGAGGTTGAAGATCTCAGGGTGGAAGAGACTAGATAACAAGTCTAGATCTCAAATCCTTCCTTGATCCAACAAGAACAATTGCAAAAGAAGTAAAGAAAAGTAAATTGCAGAAGTGTAGAAGAAGACGCAGTAAATAGCAAATGAAATTCAATTATGCAGAAGAAGTAAACAAGAGATCTCAAGGTGAGATTGAAACAGAAGTTCTTCAATTCTTCACCCAAGATCCAAAGCAAGAAAAATAAAAGAGTGCTCAAGCAAGAACCAAGAAGAAGAGAGATCAATTCCCCTTCTCAATTCTCCCAGGAAATTCAAAGTAAAAGCTCAAAAAATAAAAATGACAATTAAAAGGAAAAATTCAAAGTAAAAAGTAGCTCCCCTATTTACATCAAACTAACTCCTATTTATACACTTTCTATTCTTGGATTTTGGAATTTGGGTGGGCTTTTGATTTGGTGAAGAAATGAATTAAATTGGATTTTTAATCCAATTCCTAGCCCAATTTGCACCTCCAGGGGAAAGCTCAGTTGGAAAATCCAACTTAGCTTTCAAGCATGCTCCAACCGTGTCAAGTGTGGTGTGCGTCCCAGCCTTGGTGTGCCAAAGTGTGAAAGTTCAATGCTCAGTTGGAAAAACCAACTGAGCTTTCCTTGTGTTGAGCTTTGTTGCGCCAATTTGGTGCTGCCCGTGTCATGATGCGCATGGTTTCCTTCTTGGTGCGCCAAAATGTGGGGAAGGATGGGAGAAGTTCCAACTTAGCTTCCCTTGTAGCGCCTTTGCTTGTGGCCTCAAGGTCCCAGGTTCAACACTGGGTGGAGGAAGTGGAGGAAATCTTTGGAGCTAATTTCCTTGGTTGAGTGGGTGCTCCTCCTTATGTTTCAAGGAATTCCCAAGTTCGAATCCTGGAGGAAGCATTTTAGTTCATTTCTTTGCAAGCTGAATGGCGCTCATCCCTTGTGTTTCAAAGAATTCCCAAGTTCGAATCCTAGAGGAAGCGTTTTGGCTTTTTTTTCATGATTTTCCTTATGCTTAGCAATATAATGCAGCGCTCAGTTAAGTAAAGCAACTGAGCGCCTTTGCCTCCTTGGAGTAGCGCCTTCCTTTCATCCTTCAGGTGCAAGGTTCAAGCCTTGGTGAATGCTTTTTGGCCAATTTTTCTTGTTTTCCTTGCAAGGAGCGTTCCTTGCTTCCCTTGGGTTATGAGTTCGAAACTTGGTGGCTTCATTCCTTGGAATTTTGCTTTGAATTAATTTGGAGAGGTCCCGATAAAGTTAACTTAGTTAACTTAGCTTTGCACCAATTCCTTGCTTTCTTTAGTGCTAAGTTAACTATTTGAACTTAGCTTTGTAGCTTGCCTTCTCCTTCCATCCCTTGTGAAGCTCAGTTAGCTTTTTCAACTTAGCTTCCCTTTCTTCCTTGATGTTGGCCACGTTTTTGCTTCCCTTGGGCACGCTTGTGGCTTCCTTTAGGCACATTCCTTAGGCCACGCTTTTCTTATTTTCTTCTTTCTTCACCTACAAGCAATCAAAACAACCAATCAAAGTATCACTAAATTCACAAGGTTTATAAATCATTAAAATTCAATTAAATTTAGCTTAAACCTCATGATTTAACATCAATTACATGGTGGTTGATTGATTCAAAGAAGTCATACATTTTTAATCCAAATTACTTTCTTAGAATGCAAGAAAGTGCATAAAACCTAATAAAAACAATGAAAAAGGCTAGTGAAACTAGGCTAAGATGACTTGTCATCATTTATCATATAGTTGTTTTAGCATTTTTGGTTGTGAATTGGAAAAACATTGTGAATTGTTGAAACCTAGTTGATCCCCTTTGCCTATGAATTTGCTATGATTGGAAAAGGTGTAAACTAAGAAATTTTTTTTTAGTTTTCTGAATCACAACCTTGCATTAGAATAAGCTTAGCAAATATAATGAAAATTTCCAAGAAATCCATTTCTAGGGCACCACCCTAATTGGTTGAAAAGTTTTTTAGGACTTGCCTGAATTATACACCTTGTGAATCATGTTTTGAGCAAAAAACACAAAAATGTGAAGTTTTGAGCCTGATTGTGTGGTTACATCATATGACCACTTATTTTCATTCTTGTGTGCATTATTCTCTTCCTATGAGTGTAATCTTTGATTTGTTTGATTCTTTATGTCCATTATTTTATGTATACATGCATTTATATGATTGAGGCCATTTTTCAAATAGCTCACTTACCCAAATAGCCTACCTTTTATCTTCCATTGATAACCAATTTGAGCCTATGCTTAACCCACTTATTCTTAATTGTAGCATATTACAAGCCTCGGTGAAAAACAATAAATATTCCTTGTTTGGATCTTTGATTAGCTTAGGCTAGTGAGAGTGTTCATCACAAGATTTTGGGAAAGTTGGGTACATTGGGTAAGAGGTAAAAGCATGTTTTGTAGTTGTGTGAAAATCTTGGGAATTGGGTACACACTCATATATTAATCATGTGTAAACCATATGCATTGATGTTCTTGTATATATTTTAGTTTGCAAAAAAAATAATAATAAATAAATAAATAAATAAATAAATAAATAATAGAAAAAGATAGAAAAGGAAAAGCAATAAAAAGTGGAGAAAAATGTCCAAAAGCTTAAAAGTTCAATAAATTCAATGCATATGTGTGGTGATCAAAAAGAGAATGCATGAGTGTGTGAAAAAGTGAAGAATGGGTAGTTAGGTTAGTTTAAATTTATATAGGTTGTTATATAGGTTAGGTGGGAAGTTTAAGTTAATCAAAGATTCAAATCTCAAGCTCACTTGACCATATGCACCCTACCTTGACCCTAGCCCCATTACAACCTATGGGAAAGCCCTCATGATATTTGTATACATGCATAAAGTAATTTTTGATTGTTAGATGAGAAACAAATCTTGGAAAGCATGATAAGGGAAGAATTGAGTGAATCTTGCAAGTTTGTAAAATCTTTCAATGATTTAATCCAATTGTGGTTTGCTTTGATTGCTATTGCCTTAGCCCTTGTGCTTGCATGTGTATTCTTGGAGATTGATTTAATTTGACTGAGCCATTGCATTCATGTAATAGGTTGCATATAAATAGATTGCATTTAGTTAGTTTGCATTGAATAAATGTTGATACCCCTTTGCTTCTTTCTTGATTTTAGCATGAGGACATGCTTAGTTTAAGTGTGGGGAAATTTGATAAATCCCGATTTCGTGGATTATCTTGTGCTTATTTTAGGGGATTTTATCACCTTTTCCCACATTTATTCAATGAAATAGCATGATTTTGTAATTCTCCCTTGAATTGTGCTTAGTGTAAAAACATGCTTTTTAGGCACTTAAATTGGTGATTTTAACTCACTTTAATTCCATTCGATACCTTGATGTGTTTGTTGAGTGATTTCAGGTTCATAACGCTTGGATGGAAGAAATGAGGAGAAAAGCATACAAAGTGGAGAATGCATGAAGAAACAAAGATTGGGAATGCATCGATGGGCGCGCACGCGTACAAGGCACGCACGCGCAGAAGTGATTTCACATAGAGACGCGCACGCGTACATGCCGCGTACGCGCGGATGAAGAAATAGCCAATCGACGCGCACGCGCACATGGCGCGTACGCGCCGATAGTCACACGTGACCCACTTAAAGGCAAAATGCTGGGGGCAATTTCTGAGCTGCCCAGGCCCAAATCCAACTTGTTTCTGAGTGTATTTCATGCAAAATTGAAGTCCAAGCAAAGGGGGAGCAATTAGTTAGTCAACATGAGTCTTTAGTTAGTTTTCTAGAGAGAGAAGCTCCCTCTTCTCTCTAGAATTAGGTTAGGTTTAGGATAAATTATCTTGGATCTTGAATTAATTACTCAATTTTATCTTGGTTCCTTCATAATTTCTTGTTTCTACAACTCTATTCTTCTGAGTTCTCTTGTCAATTTTACTTTTATGCTCTCTTTTGTGATGATGAACTCATGTTGGATTTGGTTTACATTTAATGAAATTTGATGTTGATGTTTCTTTCATTGATGAATTAAGTTGTTGATTTACTCTCCTTGCAATTGGTAGTTGTTAGATTTTATTATTCTTGCATATTTACCATGCCTTCCTTTATTACCCACCAAGTGTTTGACAAAATGCTTGGTTGGGCTTTAGCGTAGATTTTGAGCATTCTTGGCTTGGAAAGAGTAATTGGGCAATCTTGAGTCATTAGTGTCCAATTTAGATTGGTGATCTAGAGTTGTTAGTTAATATCATTCTCAATGACTCTAATCTCTTGCTAATCCAATTAGTGAGTTGATTAGGATTTTTGACTTGAGATTAACTAGTCTTGTTTGACTTTCTCTCATGGAAGATAACTTACACCTTCTTCCAATGTTGGAGATGACGAATTAAGATAAATTCTTGTTAAGTATTGTTACGATAAACGACTAGGATGGAAAGCCTGTGATCTCAATCCTTGCCATGAATGTCTCTCTTTCTGATTACTTTCTTTAATTGCTCTCTTTACTTTTCTTGTCATCTATTTTATCGCCCCTTTTATCAACCAAACCCCCTTGTATTTTCATAGCCAATAATGGACCACTTCATTGCAATCCTCTTGAGACGACCCGGAGTCTAAATACTTCGGTTAATTCTTATTTGGGGTTTGTATATGTGACAAAACCAAATTTAATTTGATTTGAGGATTGACTATTGGTTTGGACTATACTAACAACGGAATTATTTTGTGGAATTCCGAACCAGTATAAATCCTTGTATTAAGGTCACCATAGGAGTGCAAAATGCTTGGCAGGTATGCATTGATTGTTGGAAGTTAAACGCCGCAACAAGGAAAGACCACTACCCTTTGCCATTCATTGACCAGATGTTAGACCGACTTGCAGGTAAATCTCATTACTGCTTTCTTGATGGTTTTACTGGCTACTTCTAGATACATATTGCTCCTGAGGACCAGGAAAAGACCACATTTACTTTTTCCTTTGGAACCTTTGCTTACAAAAAGATACCATTTGGGTTATGCAATGCACCCGCCACCTTTCAGCGGTGCATGAATAGTGTCTTTTCCGATCTTAGGAAGAGTTGTCTGGAAGTTTTTATGGATGATTTCAGCATATATGGTATTTCTTTTGATAGTTGTTTGGAGAACTTGGCCAAAGTCTTGGAGAGATGTGTCAACACTAACCTTGTCCTCAATTTCGAAAAATGTCACTTCATGGTGAGGCAAGGTATAGTGTTAGGACACATAGTTTCTGACAAGGGCATTTCTGTGGACCCGGTCAAGGTTGATGTTATTAACAGTTTACCTCACCCCCATTCTGTGAGGGAGGTCCGTTCCTTTTTGGGGCATGTAGGATTCTATAGGCGCTTTATCAAGAATTTCAGCAAGATTGCATTGTCATTATCGCAGCTACTCCAAAAGGACGTGGACTTTGAGTTTGATAGTGCTTGTGTGGAAGCATTTGTGGATTTGAGGAGAGCTCTTACCATGGCACCAATTATGAGGGGCCCTGACTGGATGCAACCGTTTGAAATCATGTGAGACGTGTCAAATTATGCTGTAGGTGCCGTGCTTGCACAACGCGATGGTAAGCTCCCTTACATCATTGCTTACTCCTCAAAGACATTGGTGTAAATCATGTTGCTTGTATGCGAAGTTTGTATTCGTAGATTTTGATGAATGACAAACCAACAAACGACATGAAAGACAAACCAACAAACAACTTGAATGAACAAGCATGTTGAAAAATCAACCAACATTCAACATTGAGGAATGAAGAGTTGAAAGCAACACAACAACAACAAGAAACTCAAGTCCACAACATTTGAAGACAAGTATAGTGTCTTAGGACTTAGGTAACTTCTTGTTAAGAACCAATTGCTAAATCTCTCAACACACACTCACAAAATGTTTTGATGCACATCTTGCAATTCGATGCTAGCCAAATGGTTTAAAAAACTTGTTTTCAAAGGTACAAAGGCATAGGAATTGACTCCAACAAGTTTGAGATCAATCCTAAGTATTTTGAAGTGATTTTAAGCCATTCTTTAAGGTTTGCATCGATGCACACTCATCTTGCATCGATGCAAAGCATGCGACGACTTGTTGCATCGATGCAAAGATGTTTGCATCGATGCAACCTAGCTGAAAATTCAAATTTCAGCTTCAAAGACACATTTGCATCGATGCAAAGTGTTATGCATCGATGCAAATGATTCAAAAACATAAAAAACGGCTAGTTTTGACAAAACGGCTCCATCCCATTAACTCCCCAACGTTTCTAAGGTTTGGGAAGCCTATAAATAGATGGATTGAAGCCTTATTTCACACACGTGAGTATTTGCAAACTATCTTGTTCATATTCTTTCATTCTACACATTTTTAAGGTGTTATAATACACAATTTGAGAGAGCAATATCAATTGGTTCAATAGTGCTAAACTTGTAATCATACACTCTTCTAGAGAGTACTCATTTCATCTCAACAATTCTTTGAGAATTGTTTTCTTGTAACACTTTGTAAATTGGAGTGTGATCTCCAAGGTTGAGTCAATAGTTATAAACACTATAGTCGGTGAGGATACCAAAGAAGTATACTAAGTACTCAAGGCAAATCTTAGAGAAGGTATCTCTAAGTGGAGTGGGTTAGTATACGAGTGGTGATCATATACCGTGAGGTGTTAGAAACTAAGGACTCGGATTGTAAAAGGTTTTGCGCGAGCACCTTGAAGCTTGGCAATAGTGGAACTTCTCAATAGCGATTGAGAAAGAAAGTGGACGTAGGACAAGGATTGTGCCGAACCACTCTAAATAGCGTTTGCATCTCTCCAAACTCATCTCTTCAATATTATTGTCTTTTACCTTTGAGCAAATAAATTGTGATCGAAAAGTAGCTTCGTAAGTACTTAAGGAATAGCTTAAGTCCGATTGGTGAAAAGCTTGATCAATTTATTTGAGTTGGTGTCTATTGGAAAGTAAAAGCTCCTTATAAATGCTTAGCAATTGAGTAAAGCTCTTGGAAAAATACTAGTACAATAACACTTTTGTATATTGTCTTTAACTTTCGCAAAAAGATTCATTGTTGTTGCAATACTCAATTCACCCCCCTCTTGAGTAATTGTGCACAGGTTCTACAAGTGGCATCAGAGCTTAACCCTTTGAAAGACTTAACCGTTTAAGGGAAAAGATCATGGCAAGCACAAGCTTTAACAACAACAACACTAGTGAAGGTAACTCAACCGCTAGACCTCCTCTTTTTAGCGGAACAAATTACTCTTATTGGAAAAATAAGATGAGAATTTGGATCCGTTCTCAAGATGTGAGAATTTGGAAAGTGATTGAGAATGGAAATCACATTCCAACAAAGACAACAAGCGCTAAAGAAGGAGAAGTCTCCGTCTCAAAGCAAGTACCGAAAGGAGAAGATGAATATAGTGACGATGATTGGAAGAAAGTGGCAATGAATGATAAAGCCATCAACTTCATTCATTGTGCACTTAACGAGCATGATTATATGAAGATCTCTACATGTGAAACCGCTAAAGAGATTTGGGATAAACTCCAAATCACTTACGAAGGAACCGACCACGTTAAAGAATCAAAGGTATTTATGTTGGTTCATGAATGGGAAAATTTTAAAATGAAAGATGAAGAGAGCATTGAAGAAGCTCTTGAAAGACTCTCCAAGATCTTCAACAACCTAAGCATGCTTGGCACAAAATACAATGATAAACAAATTGTGACCAAGGTGCTTACAAGCCTTACACCAAAATGGAACTCCAAAGTGAATGCCATTGTGGAAGGAAGGCTCTATGATCAACTTACATTTGATCAACTACGAGGTAATCTTCTCACCTATGAAATGACTATGCTAAATAGACAAAAAGGTGAAGAAAGCAAGAAGAAAAGTCTCGCCCTTAAAACAACATCACTACAAGAAGAGAGTGATGATAATGAAGAAGAAGGAGATGAAGAATTTGCACTCTTATTAAAAAGATTCAATAAGTTTGCAATGAAGAAAAACTTCAAGAGCAAAACAAAGGTACCAAAATGCTATGAGTGTGGAGAAGTTGGACACATTAAACCCAATTGTCCAAAACTTCAAAAGGAGGACAAAAATAAGAAATTTAAGAGGAAGGAGAAAGCATACATATCATGGGAGAACGAGGATGAATCCGACTCCGATGACGACGAAGTTGCAAATCTTTGCTTAATGGCAAGCGAAGAAAAGGTTAGTGATGACAACTCCACTTCTTTTAATTTACAAGATGAATATGATGCCTTACTTGAAGTGTACACAAAACTTACCCAAGATTATTCTCTCCTAAAGAAAAAGAATATGGATCTTTTAAAACAAAATGAGATGTTGAAAAACGAGAATATCAATCTTGGAAAAGATAAGTGTAGCACAAGTAGTGATCCATACAAATCTTGTAAAATGCATGAAAATGAAATTACAAATCTTAAGAACACTTTAGCTAAGTTCAATGAATCTTCAAAGAACTTAGATAAAATGTTGAAAAACCAAAAGCATGTTCATAATAAGGAAGGTTTAGGTTTTGAAAAAGGAAAATTTAAAAATACTAAAACTCCTATTAGGCAACCGCAAGCCCAAAAGGCAAGCATGCCTAAAAGGAATGAAGCCTTTAAACATCCTCCTCAACATGCTTCATTTAGAAATTATAATCACAATGCATATAGATCAAAAGATGTTGCATTTAGGAAACAACCTAGGCAACCATTTAGAAACATGCATAGGATGCATAATCCAAATGTCATATGTCATTATTGTAATAAACTAGGTCATATAGCACCCGTATGCTTTACTAGAATTAAACATATAAACTTTCGTAGTCAAGATACGAGATGGGCACCTTATGGGCATTATACTCATACTAACCATCAAGGACCCAAATTCACTTGGGTACCTAAATCCCAATTTTAATTGTTTTGTAGGTACGTGTTGGAGCTAAGGATACAAATTGGTATGTTGATAGTGGATGCTCCAAACACATGACCGGCGATGAATCAAAGTTCACCGCAATAGAGCCTACAAACGGAGAAAACGTGATCTATGGAGACAACAACACCGGCAAAGTAATCGGCGTTGGAAAAGTTGGTAAAAATTCTTCTACCTCCATAGATAATGTTATACTTGTCAAAGGTCTCAAACATAATCTCATTAGTGTTAGCCAACTTTGTGACAAAGGAAACTTAGTCACCTTTGATTCAAAATGTTGTTTGATAAAAAGGCAAGACACTAATGAAATTGTGCTAATTGGGCACCGTGTTGACAATGTATACATGATTAATCTAGATGAAGTTTCCTCAAATGATGTGAAATGCCTTGTTAGTAAAAATGATGAAACTTGGTTATGGCATCGTAGAGTAGCTCATGCTAACATGGACCATCTTAGCAAGTTGGTCTCTAAAGAGTTAGTAATTGGCTTACCAAAGCTACGTTTTGAAAAAGACGTCCTTTGCGACACATGTCAAAAGGGAAAACAAGTAAAGGCCTCTTTTAAATCCAAAAACATTGTTTCAACAACAAGGCCATTACAACTTTTGCACATGGATTTATTTGGTCCTTCTAGGACTATGAGCTTTGGTGGCAATTACTATGCTTTAGTTATTGTTGATGATTACTCTCGATTTACATGGACCTTGTTCCTAGCAAACAAGAGTGATGCATTTCGAGCATTCAAAAGATTAGCCAAAGTTATTCAAAATGAAAAGAATTTGCATATATCATCTATTAGAAGTGATCATGGTGGAGAATTTGAAAACAATCTTTTTGAAACTTTTTGTGAAGAAAATGGCATTGAGCATAATTTTTCCTCTCCTAGAACACCACAACAAAATGGTGTGGTTGAAAGGAAAAATCGTCATTTAGAAGAAATGGCGAGAACTATGCTCAATGAGGCTAATATTCCTAAGTACTTTTGGGCGGATGCGGTTAGTACCGCGTGTTATGTTATGAATAGGATTATCATTCGACCTATTCTTAAGAAAACACCGTACGAATTGTACAAAGGAAGAAAGCCAAATATTTCCCACCTTCACGTCTTTGGCTGTAAATGCTTTATTCTAAATAATGGAAAAGATAACTTAGGCAAATTTGATGCTAAGGCTGATGAAGGAATCTTCTTAGGCTACTCTTTAACTAGCAAAGCTTTTAGAGTATATAATAAACGCATCATGACTATGGAAGAAAGTATTCATGTCGCTTTTGATGAAACTAACCGTTGTTGTGCTAGAAAAGATTTTGATGAAAATGTAGAAAACTTTGATTCACTAAATCTGAATGGTGAAGACAAAGAAAAAGATTTAAATGAAGCCTCTACAAGCTCAACAAAGGATAGTGTTCAAGTTGAAGAAATTGAACCATCACAAGCACAAATAAATGCACTTCCAAAGGACTGGCGTACTTCAAAGGATCATCCTCTAGACAACGTTATTGGTGATGTTTCGAAAGGGGTAACAACTCGATCCACTTTTAGAAATTTATTTGCATATAGTGCTTTTGTTTCTCAAATTGAACCATCTACCATTGAGTCCGCAATTGATGATGAACATTGGGCTATGGCAATGCAAGAGGAGCTTAACCAATTCAAACGAAATGACGTTTGGGAATTGGTGCCTAAACCAAGTAATCAAACAATTGTAGGAACAAAATGGGTTTTTAGAAATAAACTCGATGAAAATGGTACAATTGTTAGAAACAAAGATAGATTGGTAGCTAAAGGTTATAATCAAGAGGAAGGCATTGATTATGACGAAACTTATGCTCCCGTAGCTAGATTAGAAGCTATTAGGATGTTACTTGCTTTTGCATCCTCTTATAACTTCAAACTTTATCAAATGGATGTTAAGAGTTCCTTTCTTAATGGTTTCATTCAAGAAGAAGTATATGTTGAACAACCTCCCGGTTTTGAGGATTATGAAAATCCTAATCATGTTTTTAAACTCAAGAAAGCTCTTTATGGTCTTAAACAAGCTCCAAGAGCTTGGTATGAACGTTTGAGCAAGTTTTTAATGGAAAAGGGTTTTAGAAGAGGGAAGGTTGATACAACTTTATTTATCATGATTGAAAACAAAAATATCCTTTTGGTACAAGTTTACGTCGATGACATAATATTTGGTTCAACTAACGAATCACTTTGCAAGTTTTTCTCAAACCTCATGCAAAGTGAATTTAAAATGTCCATGATGGGCGAACTCAACTTCTTCCTTGGTCTTCAAATCAAACAAGGAAAAGAAGGAACTTTCGTTAGCCAAACCAAATATTGCAAGGAATTGCTCAAAAGATTTGGAATGGACAATGCTAAGGCAATGGACACACCAATGAGCACTACTTGCTACCTTGACAAAGATGAACAAGGTAAAAACATAGATGTAAAGAAGTATAGAGGCATGATAGGATCATTACTTTATCTAACGGCAAGTAGGCCAGATATCATGTTTAGTGTATGCATGTGTGCGAGATACCAAGCTAATCCTAAGGAATCTCACTTAAGTGCGGTGAAAAGGATTATGAAGTATCTCATAGGAACATTAAATGTTGGATTGTGGTATCCGAAAGGATCCACTTGTGATTTGATTGGTTATTCCGATTCCGATTTTGCCGGTTGCAAATTGGATAGGAAAAGCACTAGCGGCACTTGTCACTTGCTAGGAAACTCTCTTGTTTCATGGCATAGTAAGAAACAAGTAAGTGTAGCCTTGTCTACCGCCGAAGCCGAGTATGTAGCCGCCGGTAGTTGTTGCGCCCAAATTTTATGGATGAAACAACAACTTGTGGACTATGGACTCATGCTTGATCACATTCCTATCAAATGTGATAATACTAGTGCAATAAATTTAACCAAGAATCCGGTTCAACATTCAAGAACCAAGCATATTGAGATTAGACATCACTTCATAAGAGACCATGTTGAAAAGGGTGATGTGGTTATTGAATTTGTCGAAACTAGTAAACAACTAGCGGACATCTTCACTAAACCTTTATGTAAAGAAAGTTTTTTTAACATTCGAAATGAACTTGGTATCTTGGATTCTAATCTAATATGATTTGTTTGAATTCATTGCATTTATATTACTATTTTTGTATCTCTTACTAACTTAAGCATTGGAGATATCCAATTAGCCATTGTTTTGTAGGTTTATGAGTTGATGAATGAGTGATTAATCTTGAGGTAGATTGAAGAATTTGAAGATTATAAACAATGGAGGATCAACAAATTGAAGTTTATAATGGTTTAAGTGAGTATATACATGATGGAACTCAAAGGATTGAAGAAAGAACCACCAAAGAGGATAATGATGATGATGAAGACCAAGATTGATTGTCTCCTCTTCATCAAGTCACTTTTTATTACTTTATGTTTATTTGATTATATGAACTGTTAAACTAACTCCTAGTAAGCTAAGGATTTCTATTATGGTTTAAATACTTTGATATTTCCTTCATAATTTTGTTTAATGATTAATGCTTGTATGCTTATTTGGTGAATAACTCAAAATAGGCTTGGTACCCCTATTTTAAGTTAATGTGCATGCCTTGATATATTTCACTTCTTTAGGGGAAATTATGCATGCTTGTTATATATAAAAAGAGGAAATCAAATTCTTTTTGAAAGGGGGAATATCTCATCCTTGAGATTAATAGAGATATTGAACTTAAAAAAATTCATTGTTTTATGCATGCTTCTATGACACATTTCAAACTCCTTTCTTTTTGATAATGTCAAAAGGGGGAAGAAAAGTTTGAGGATATTTGAAATTTTGAACTTTTGAAAAAGAAGAAGTTTAAGGATTTGAAAAGAAGAAATAAGTTTGCGAAACAATGTTTTCAAAAAGACTTCCGCTAAGCAAAAACTTTGATATCTAAACCGTTTTCTTTGATAAATGCCCTTTAAGGGAACAAATGCACATATTTAGGGGGAACTCCTGCAAAAATTTTTTGTGAAGTCTTCTCCAAAGCTTTCTATAAAACAAAGTGCATTATTGTTGCTTTCAAAATCATTTATAAATGCATATCCTCAAAATTGGTTTGTCATTATCAAAAAGGGGGAAATTGTAAATCATGTTGCTTGTATGCGAAGTTTGTATTCGTAGGTTTTGATGAATGACAAACCAACAAACGACATGAAAGACAAACCAACAAACAACTTGAATGAACAAGCATGTTGAAAAATCAACCAACATTCAACATTGAGGAATGAAGAGTTGAAAGCAACACAACAACAACAAGAAACTCAAGTCCACAACATTTGAAGACAAGTATAGTGTCTTAGGACTTAGGTAACTTCTTGTTAAGAACCAATTGCTAAATCTCTCAACACACACTCACAAAATGTTTTGATGCACATCTTGCAATTCGATGCTAGCCAAATGGTTTAAAAAACTTGTTTTCAAAGGTACAAAGGCATAGGAATTGACTCCAACAAGTTTGAGATCAATCCTAAGTATTTTGAAGTGATTTTAAGCCATTCTTTAAGGTTTGCATCGATGCACACTCATCTTGCATCGATGCAAAGCATGCGACGACTTGTTGCATCGATGCAAAGATGTTTGCATCGATGCAACCTAGCTGAAAATTCAAATTTCAGCTTCAAAGACACATTTGCATCGATGCAAAGTGTTATGCATCGATGCAAATGATTCAAAAACATAAAAAACGGCTAGTTTTGACAAAACAGCTCCATCCCATTAACTCCCCAACGTTTCTAAGGTTTGGGAAGCCTATAAATAGATGGATTGAAGCCTTATTTCACACACGTGAGTATTTGCAAACTATCTTGTTCATATTCTTTCATTCTACACATTTTTAAGGTGTTATAATACACAATTTGAGAGAGCAATATCAATTGGTTCAATAGTGCTAAACTTGTAATCATACACTCTTCTAGAGAGTACTCATTTCATCTCAACAATTCTTTGAGAATTGTTTTCTTGTAACACTTTGTAAATTGGAGTGTGATCTCCAAGGTTGAGTCAAGAGTTATAAACACTATAGTCGGTGAGGATACCAAAGAAGTATACTAAGTACTCAAGGCAAATCTTAGAGAAGGTATCTCTAAGTGGAGTGGGTTAGTATACGAGTGGTGATCATATACCGTGAGGTGTTAGAAACTAAGGACTCGGATTGTAAAAGGTTTTGCGCGAGCACCTTGAAGCTTGGCAATAGTGGAACTTCTCAATAGCGATTGAGAAAGAAAGTGGACGTAGGACAAGGATTGTGCCGAACCACTCTAAATAGCGTTTGCATCTCTCCAAACTCATCTCTTCAATATTATTGTCTTTTACCTTTGAGCAAATAAATTGTGATCGAAAAGTAGCTTCGTAAGTACTTAAGGAATAGCTTAAGTCCGATTGGTGAAAAGCTTGATCAATTTATTTGAGTTGGTGTCTATTGGAAAGTAAAAGCTCCTTATAAATGCTTAGCAATTGAGTTAAGCTCTTGGAAAAAAACTAGTACAATAACACTTTTGTATATTGTCTTTAACTTTCGCAAAAAGATTCATTGTTGTTGCAATACTCAATTCACCCCCCCCTCTTGAGTAATTGTGCACAGGTTCTACAATTGGACACAGCACAATCCAACTATACCACTACGGAAAAAGAGCTCTTAGTCATTGTTCATGCATTGGATAGATTTCGATCTTACTTGCTAGGCTCCAAAATAGTGGTATACACGGATCAAGCAGCTTTAAAGTATTTGTTGACAAAGAATGAGTTGAAACCTAGACTCATACGTTGGATCTTGCTCTTGCAAGATTTTGACGTTGAGATTAGGGATCGAAGTGGGTCACAAAATCTAGTTGCGGACCATCTAAGCCGCCTTGAAAATCTTAAATATGACTCGTTTCCGATTGACGACTCATTCCCTTTGGATAGTTTGTATGCTGTTTCGGATAGTTTTCCTTGGTTTGCACCAATGGCGAACTACTTGGTGGCTAACAGCGTCCCTCCCAACTTTTCAAAACATCAAAGGGATAAGTTGTGGCGTGATTCCAAATATTATATTTGGGATGACCTTCACTTGTGAAAAAGGGGAGTAGACCACGTAATTCGTAGATGTGTCCCAGAATCCGAATTCCAACCCATTCTTGACGCTTGCCATTCATCCAAGTGTGGTGGTCACTTTAGCCCACAACGGATGGCTAAAAAGGTTTTGGATTATGGATTCTGTTGGCCAACATTGTTCAACGATGCTAACCAATTTTGTGTATTGTGTCACCAATGTCAAAAATCCGGAAATGCATCCCAAAAGGATGAAATGCCTTAACAACCTATGTTGTTTTGTGAAATATTTGATGTATGGGGCATCGACTTTATGGGACCCTTTCCTAACTCAGGTGGATATATGTACATTTTATTAGCAGTTGATTACGTATCAAAGTGGGTAGAAGCGATACCTACCCGCCTTAATGACGCTAATACTGTAGTCTCTTTTATTAGAAATAATATTGTATGCCGCTATGGATCGCCACGAGCAATCGTGAGCGACCAAGGTTCCCACTTTTGTAACAGGAAGATAGAAGCACTACTCAAGCAGTATGGGGTACTACACAAGGTTGCAACCGCTTATCACCCCCAAACAAATGGGCAAGCGGAGGTGTCCAACCGAGAGATTAAATGAATTTTGGAGAAAGTGGTGAGTCCACAAAGGACAGACTGGAGCTCTCGATTGGGAGATGCATTGTTGGAATATAGAACGGCCAATAAGATCCCGTTAGGGAATAGTCCCTTTCAGATCATCTATGAAAAAGCATGCCACCTCCTGGTTGAAATTGAGCATAAGGCCTATTGAGCGGTTAAGCAGTGTAACATGGATTTCACCAAGGTGGGTATAGCCAGAAAATTGCAACTGGAGGAGCTTGAATGTCTTAGAATGGAGGCATATGAGAACACTCGAATTTACAAGGAGCAAACTAAGGCATTCCATGATCTCCATATCCGCAAGAAGGATTTCAAGGAAGGTGACGAAGTTCTCTTATACAACTCTAGACTCAGATTCATGCATGGAAATCTCCGTTCAAGGTGGGATGGTCCATTTAAGGTAAATGAGGTGAAGCCCTATGGTGTGGTCGAATTATTCTACCCTCAAAGTGGTACAACATTCAAGGTGAATGGCCATAGGGTAAAGAACTATCATGGCTATAAATCACCGAAGGAGTTGGAGGTGTACCTACTTCAGGATGCACCCAAAGGAGGAGAAGCTTAAACTCGTGACCGTCCAACTTAAGGACGTTAAAGAAAAGTGCTAGGTGGGAGACACCCCACCATGGTATGATCTTCCTTTGTATATAATTTCTTGCAGAATTTTAGAGCCTTGTTGGATTTTGTGATCCACTTCTATCCCTAATCCCAATGTCAAACTCTTGCAAGAGTAAGATCCAACGTATGAGCCTAGGTTTTGACTCATTCTTTGTCAACAAATACTTTAAAGCTACATGATCCATGTATACCACTATTTTGGAGCCTAGTAAGTAAGATCGAAATCTATCCAATGCATGAACAATGGCTAAGAGCTTATTTCCGTAGTGGTATAGTTGGATTATGCCGCGTCCAATGTCTTTGAGGAGTAAGCAATGATGTAAGGGAGCTTACCATCGCGCTGTGCAAGCGTGGCACCTACAGAATGATTTGACGCGTCGCACATAATCTCGAACGGCTGCGTCCAGTAAGGGCCCCTCACAATTGGTGCCGTGGTAAGAGCTCTCCTCAACTCCTCAAATGCTTCCACACAAGCACTATCAAACTCAAAGTCCACGTCCTTTTGGAGTAGGCGCGATAATGGCAATGCAATCTTGCTGAAATTCTTGATAAAGCGCCTATAGAATCCTGCATGCCCCAAAAAGGAACGGACCTCCCTCACAGAAGAAGGGTGAGGTAAACTAGTAATAACATCAACCTTGGCCGGATCCACAGAAAGGCCCTTGTCAGAAACTATGTGTCCTAACACTATACCTTGCCTCACCATGAAGTGACATTTTTTGAAATTGAGGACAAGGTTAATGTTGACACATCTCTCCAAGACTTTGGCCAAGTTCTCCAAACAACTATCAAAAGAAATACCATATATGCTGAAATCATCCATAAAGACTTCCAGAAAACTCTCCATAAGATCGGAAAAGACACTATTCATGCACCGCTGAAAGGTGGCGGGTGCATTGCATAACCTAAATGGCATCCTTTTGTAAGCAATGGTGCCAAAAGGACAAGTAAAGGAAGTCTTTTCCTGGTCCTCAGGAGCAATATGTATCTAGAAGTAGCCAGTGGATTTTGTGATTGTTAGATGTTGTTGAATTTGTTTAGGTATGCTAGATTTTGTTAGTTGTGTGAATTGTTATGATATTTAGTATATTTCATTGATCTTGGTATGATTGAATTGGTAATGATAGAGAAAATGCTTCATTTTGAGTATTGCATGAATTTGTGAGTGTTTTCTTGACTATCTTGCCTGGAAGCCTACCAAGAACGTGTTAAATTGAGTTTCTTGATGTTGAAAAAAAAATCGATCCACGCGTACGGTTGGACGACGCGTACGTGTCGATGCATTTTTCCCTAACTCCTGGTACATTTTCTAGAGAGTTGTGCTGGGACTGTGCTAAATCTGTGCTGGTAGCACAACGCTTCCCACATGTGCGTGTCCCTGACGCGTACGCGTCGATTGATGTGCTCGCCACCTCTGGTACATTTTCCAGAGAGTTGTGCAAGTTTTATGCGACTTTTGTGCGAAGGGCACAACCTTGCCCCATGCGTGAGCGTTTGCGACGCCTACACATTGCTGGAACTCTGGCACACCCACGCACAAGCGTGGGCGACGCGCACGCGTCGATCCCGATTTTTGCAACCTCTGGTCATTTTATAGAGAGTTGTGCCACTTCTGTGCCACTTCTATGTGCAGCGCACAATTCTTCCAACACGTGTGTGTCCCTTAACGCATACGCGTCCCCTCTCCTCTCTTCTACCCACGGGTAAACGTGGGTGACGTTTACACGTCACTGCCTTTTCTGGTCAACCACGCGTACACGTGGATGACGCGCACGCGTCGCACCCTTGTGCACGAAATTGTGATCTCTGAAACGGCACCAAAAACTTGGTACGCACAATCGTAATCTTAACTCTTTTTCACAACTTCGCACAACTAACCAGCAAGTGCACTAGGTCGTCCAAGTAATAAACCTTACGTGAGTAAGGGTCGATCCCACGGAGATTGTTGGCTTGAAGCAAGCTATGGTCATCTTGAAAATCTCAGTCAGGAAGATTCAAATGGTTATGAGGTTTTGAGAATTAAAATATAAATAAAATATAAAATAAGATAGAAATACTTATGTAATTCATTGGTGGGATTTCAGATAAGCGTATGGAGATGCTTATTGCTTCTAAATCTCTGCTTTCCTACTGTCTTCATTCAATCATTCATACTCCTTTCCATGGCAAGCTGTATGTTGGGGAATCACCGTTGTCAATGGCTACCGTCCGTCCTCTCAGTGAAAATGGTCCAAATACGCTGTCACCGCACGGCTAATCATCTGTCTATTCTCACTCATGTTGGAATAGGATCTATTGATCCTTTTGTGTCTGTCACTACGCCCAACACTCGCGAGTTTGAAGCTCGTCACAGTCATCCCATCCCAGATCCTACTCGGAATACCACAGACAAGGTTTAGACTTTCCGGATCTCAAGAATGCTGCCAATTGATTCTAGCTTATACCACAAAGACTCTGATCTCAAGGAATTGAAAGCTCTGTTGTCAGGAGAGACAATCAAACGCATGGACCAGGAATCCAAGAGATATGCATTCAAGTTTGTTTTCATCTAGAACGAAAGTGTTTGTCAGGCACGCGTTCATAAGTGATAATGGTGATGTGTGTCATTTGATCATCACATTCATCATGTTCTTGTGTACGAATGAATATCTTAGAATAAGAATAAGCTTGAATTGAATAGAAAAATAATAGTACTTTGCATTAATTCATGAGGAACAGCAGAGCTCCACACCTTAATCTATGGGGCGTAGAAACTCCACCGTTTAAAATACATAAGTGATAATGGTCCAGGAATGGATGAATGGCCAGCCCCTAAACGTGTACAATGATCAAAATAATAACATAAGATGATCAAAAGATGAAAATACAATAGTGAAAGGTCCTATTTATAATAAACTAGTAGCCTAGGGTTACAGAAATAAGTAATTAATGCAGAAATCCACTTACGGGCCCACTTGGTGTGTGCTTGGGCTGAGCATTGAAACTTTCACATGTAGAGACTTTTCTTGGAGTTAAACACCAGCTTTGGTGCCAATTTGGGCGTTTAACTCCAACTTTTATGCCAGTTCTGGCGTTTAACACCAGAATAGGATAGAAAGTTGGCGTTTAAATGCCAGTTTGTGTTATCAAAACTCGGGCAAAGTATGGACTATATATTGATGGAAAGCCCAAGATGTCAACTTTCCAACGCAAATGAAAGCGCGCCAATTGGATTTCTGTAGCTCCAGAAAATCCATTTCGAGTACAGGGAGGTCAGAATCCAACAGCATCTGCAGTCCCTTTTTAGCCTCTGAATCAGATTTTTGCTCAGGTCCCTCAATTTTAGCCAAAAAATAACTGAAATCATAGAAAAATACACAAACTCATAGTAAAGTCCAGAAATGTGAATTTTGCTTCAAAACTAATAAAAATATACTAGAAAGTAGCTAGATCCTACTAAAAACTACCTAAAAATAATGCCAAAAAGCGTATAAATTATCCGCTCATCACAACACCAAACTTAAATTGTTGCTTGTCCCCAAGCAACTGAAAATCAAATAGGATAAAAAGAAGATAATATTCTATAAATTCCAAAATATCAATGAAACTTAGCTCCAATTAGATGAGCGGGACTAGTAGCTTTTTGCCTCTGAACAGTTTTGGCATCTCACTTTATCCTTTGAAGTTCAGGATGATTGGCATCTATAGGAACTCAGAATTTAGATAGTGTTATTGATTCTCCTAGTTCAGTATGTTGATTTTTGAACACAGCTACTTTATGTGTCTTGGTCGTGGCCCTAAGCACTTTGTTTTCCAGTATTACCACCGGATACACAAATGTCACAGACATAAAACTGGGTGAACCTTTTTAGATTGTGACTCAGCTTCGCTAGAGTCCCCAATTAGAGGTGTCCAGGGTTCTTAAGAACACTCTTTTTGCTTTGGATCACGACTTTAACCGCTCAGTCTCAAGCTTTTCACTTGACACCTTCACGCCACAAGCACATGGTTAGAGACAGCTTGGTTTAGCCGCTTAGGCTAGGATTTTATTCCTGTGGGCCCTCTATCCACTGATGCTCAAAGCCTTGGATCCTTTTTATTTTACCCTTGCCTTTTGGTTTAAAGGGCTATTGGCTTTTTCTGCTTGCTTTTTCTTTTTCTTTTTTTTTTCTCTCTTTTTTTTCGCATATTTATATATTTTTTTCTGCAAGCTTTTCACTGCTTTTTCTTGCTTCAAGAATAAATTTTATGATTTTTCAGATTATCAATGACATTTCTCCTTTTTCATCATTCTTTCAAGAGCCAACAATTTTAACATTCATAAACAACAAATTCAAAAATATGCACTGTTCAAGCATTCATTCAGAAAATAAAAGATATTGTCACCGCATCAAAATAATTAAACTAATTTCAAGATAGAATTTGAAACCATGTACTTCTTGTTCTTTTGTAATTAAAACATTTTTCATTTAAGAAAGGTGATGGATTCATAGGACATTCATAGCTTTAAGGTATAGACACTAAGATACTAATGATCATGTAATAAAGACACAAATATAAATAAAACATAAAGCATAGTAAACGAAAAACAGAAAATAAAGAGCAAGGAAATTAAAGAACGGGTCCACCTTAGTGATGGCGGCTAGTTCTTCCTCTTCAAGATCTTATGGAGTGCTTGAGCTCCTCAATGTCTCTTCCTTGACTTTGTTGCTCCTCCCTCATAGCTCTTTGATCTTCTCTAATCTCATGGAGAATGATGGAGTGCTCTTGGTGCTCCACCCTTAGTTGTCCCATGTTGGAACTTAATTCTCCTAGGGAGGTGTTAATTTGCTCCCAATAGTTTTATGGAGGAAGGTGCATCCCTTGAGGCATCTCAGGGATTTCATGATGAGGAATTTCCTCATGCTCTTGTTGAGGTCTATGAGTGGGCTCTCTTGTTTGCTCCGTCCTCTTTTTGTGATGGGCTTGTCCTCTTCAATGAGGATGTCTCCCTCTATGACAATCCCAGCCGAATTGCAGAGGTCACAAATGAGGTGAGGAAAGACTAACCTTGCCAAAGTGGAGGACTTGTCAGCCACCTTGTAGAGTTCTTGAGGTATAATCTCATGAACTTCCACTTCCTCCCCAATCATGATACTATGGATCATGATGGCCCAATCCATAGTTACTTCGGATCGGTTGCTAGTAGGAATGATAGAGCGTTGGATGAACTCCAACCATCCTCTAGCTACAGGCTTAAGGTCTGGTCTTCTCAATTGAACTGGTTTGCCTCTTGAGTCACTTTTCTATTGAGCTCCTTCCACACATATGTCCATGATCTAACCTTTTATCAAAGTTGACCCTTCAAGTGTAGGGGCATGCATTTTCTTGCATCACTGGCAAGTTGAATGCCAACCTTACATTTTCCAGACTGAAATCTAAGTATTTTCCCCGAACCATTGTAAGCGAATTCTTTGGATTCGGGTTCATACTTTGATCATGGTTCCTAGTGATCCATGTGTTTGCATAGAACTCTTGAACCATTAAGATTCCGACTTGTTGAATAGGATTGGAGAGAACTTTCCATCCTCTTCTTCTAATCTCATGTCGGATCTCTGGATACTCACTCCTTTTGAGCTTGAAAGGGACCTGAGGGATCACATTTTTCTTGGCCATAACTTCATAGAAGTGGTCTTGATGGACCTTTGAGATGAATCTCTCCATCTCCCATGACTCGGATGTAGAATTAAAATATAAATAAAAAATAAAATAAGATAGAAATACTTATGTAATTCATTGGTGGGATTTCAGATAAGCGTATGGAGATGCTTGTTGCATCTAAATCTCTGCTTTCCTACTGTCTTCATTCAATCATTCATACTCCTTTCCATGGCAAGCTGTATGTTGGGGAATCACCGTTGTCAATGGCTACCGTCCGTCCTCTCAGTGAAAATGGTCTAAATGCGCTGTCACCGCACGGCTAATCATCTGTCTATTCTCACTCATGTTGGAATAGGATCTATTGATCCTTTTGTGTCTGTCACTACGCCCAACACTCGCGAGTTTGAAGCTCGTCACAGTCATCCCATCCCAGATCCTACTCGGAATACCACAGACAAGGTTTAGACTTTCCGGATCTCAAGAATGCTGCCAATTGATTCTAGCTTATACCACAAAGACTCTGATCTCAAGGAATTGAAAGCTCTGTTGTCAGGAGAGACAATCAAACGCATGGACCAGGAATCCAAGAGATATGCATTCAAGTTTGTTTTCATGTAGAACGAAAGTGTTTGTCAGGCACGCGTTCATAAGTGATAATGGTGATGTGTGTCATTTGATCATCACATTCATCATGTTCTTGTGTACGAATGAATATCTTAGAATAAGAATAAGCTTGAATTGAATAGAAAAATAATAGTACTTTGCATTAATTCATGAGGAACAGCAGAGCTCCACACCTTAATCTATGGGGTGTAGAAACTCCACCGTTTAAAATACATAAGTGATAATGGTCCAGGAATGGACGAATGGCCAGCCCCTAAACATGTACAATGATCAAAATAATAACATAAGATGATCAAAAGATGAAAATACAATAGTGAAAGGTCCTATTTATAATAAACTAGTAGCCTAGGGTTACAGAAATAAGTAATTAATGCAGAAATCCACTTACGGGCCCACTTGGTGTGTGCTTGGGCTGAGCATTGAAGCTTTCACATGTAGAGACTTTTCTTGGAGTTAAACGCCAGCTTTGGTGCCAGTTTGGGCGTTTAACTCCAGCTTTTATGCCAGTTCTGGCGTTTAATGCCAGAATAGGGTAGAAAGTTGGAGCTTAAACGCCAGTTTACGTTATTAAAACCCGAGCAAAGTATGAACTGTTATATATTGCTGGAAAGCCCAAGATGTCTACTTTCCAACGCAATTGAGATCGTGCCAATTAGGTTTCTGTAGCTCCAGAAAATCCATTTTGAGTGCAGGGAGGTCAGAATCCAACAGCATCTGCAGTCCTTTTTCAGCCTCTGAATCAAATTTTTGCTCAGGTCCCTCAATTTCTGCCAGAAAATACTTGAAATCACAGAAAAACACAGAAACTCATAGTAAAGTCCAGAAATGTGAATTTTGCTTGAAAACTAATAAAACTATACTAGAAAGTAGCTAGATCCTACTAAAAACTACCTAAAAACAATGCCAAAAAGCGTATAAATTATCAACTCATCACACCCCGACGCAGCTTAACTGCAACGCGCCCTGTTTTGCATTTCTCATTCATTCTTCTTCTCTTACTCCTTCCTTCTCTCTTCTCTACTCTTTCTACCACCTTGTCTCTGCCCAGTACCACTAGCGACTTCATCCACCGGCGACCACCACCTCCGGCAGTCCCACACTCTCTTTCTCTCTCCTCTCTCTTCTCATATTTTCACTTGCATACTACCTTACCTTCTTTCCCTTCTCTCAAGGTTTTCACCCTTCCTCTATCTCTTTCATCTTGGTTTAATTTTTCTTTTATTAGTTGCATTTATTTACTCTCTTCCATTTCTTCTTAGTTACATTTTGTTTAATTTGGTCTTGTTTATTTGCTTTCTCTTTCTTTATATTTTCCATGGGTGTTGATAGTTTATTTGTGATATCTCTTGATTCCTTTTTGATTATGTGGTATTGTTTTGATGTTTGCAATTTCATTTTGGATGATACATGTTTGAATTCTCTCAATTTGCTTATTGTTTGATGATTGCACACCAAGTATTTGTTGAAAAGCACCTATACCATTTTTGTCCCATTTTACTTTATGCTCTCAACTTGGTGCATCTTTTTCATACACTTGCCTTTCTTTATGTGCATTGACCTTACTATGCTTCATATTTACCATTCTTATGCTCATTGCCCATGACTTACTTCCTCATTATTATTGATGCTTGAGCTTACCCTTCTCATGCTTTGTTGCTTGCTTCACTAACTCTTGCATCCCATGCTAGTGATATGCCCTATGATTATTCGGTTGTCTTGTTCACATATTGCAGCTGTCATGTCCTCAACACGCACAATTCCTTTTGGGAATTACATTTCACTTGCATGTTATTTTCCAATTGTTGATTCTTTGGGTTTAATGTTTCCTCTTTCCCTTCCTTTTCAGGAAGCCCACCAAAAAAGGAGAGGAGAAGGCGTCAAAGAAGCCGGCCACAAAAAGTGCACTCCAAAAATCAACTGCCAAGGCGCACCCTACACTAGGAGCTAAGCCCCTCTCCAAGAGGGGGCAAAAGATTATCCATATTGATGAGCAAGAGAAGGGCAATCCTGCGAGGGACCCCACGAGGTTTCCCAACCGCTATTGCGAGCTCATGTTTCCCGCCATGGTTGAACGAAGTTATTATTCGGAGCATCTCCTCGTTCCCTCAGAACACATTGTTCAGTTTTTCTTACCCCGCATTGAGCGGCAACAATGGGAATTTCTGATGCAGAGACTGCAGGTAGCCAACCTTTCTTGGGTGGTGGAGTTTTACTCCAACTACCACTCCCCTTCTCTTCAATCAATTTATGTGCGCTGGAAGCAAGTCCCGATTTCGGAGGAAGCTATCCAAAGGGTGCTTAAAGTTTTACCAGTACCGGAGGAGATGGATGGTTACCAAGAGCTCCTACGGCAGCGTAATGCATTTAAGTTTGATTGGGACTCAATCCTTCGAGTCATTAGCCAACCAGAGACGTTTTGGACCCAAGGGAGACTCAGGATGCAGCCTAAGTGCATTGACACACGCGCGCTTACAGTGGAGGCTCGAGCATAGGCCCAGATTTTATCCTGTTACATGCTTCCAAGCACCCATGAGTCGTCTATCACGGTGGACTTAGCCCTCCTTCTTTGGTGTATACTCACAGAGAGGCCAGTCAACATCCCTCTCCTCATCCGACAAGCGATGGGTCGAGTCTATGACAAGGGTAATCTACCATTTCCCGCCTTGGTATCGGATTTGGTTGTTGCTGCTGGTGTCCCTTGCGAGGCTAAGAACATGAAAGCTACAATTCTTGCAAAGGGTGATATCGTCCCAAGTGGAAAATATCTTTAGCCTCCGGCAGACACCATAAGCCTTGACATAGCTCCTTCCACCATTTCTACCACTTCATCCGCACCACCAAAGTCAACCCATCAATTGCTCGTGGATCTCCATGAGAAGATGGATTGATATGAGTGGCGGAGTAAACGCCGATTTGCTTACTTGAAAAAGCTATGGGGTTGTACTAACCCGCCTACGGAAGAGTCGGATATTTCCACATCCACTTCAGCCCAAAGTGAATCAAACTCTCAAGAGAGGGAAGGTGGAGGTGATGACCCTAATCCCACTTTGCGTATCACAAATGGCACGGAGGACAGTGCAAACTTCTAAGTATGGGGAGGTCGGTTTCTGACTTCCGTAAGTAACAACCTTTTCTCTTTTCAACACCCATAATTCTGATTCTCTTTTGTTAGTTAGGATAGATTGCATGTTAGGACTACTTGGTTAGGGTGATAACCTCTTTTCCAAGGAAATCATCTTTAGGGCAACCTACCAATTTGAAAAAAAAAATTTGTGTTAAGCTTGCTTCAAAGAATTTACTCTAGAACATGATTTTTGAGCTAAGAACACAAGCATGTGAGTTTTAAGACTGATTGTGTGGTTACATCTTATAACCACTTAATTCCATTCTTGTGTGCATCATTCTCTTAATTCGATTCTTGTGTGCATCACTTACCCAAATAGCCTACATTTCATCAACCATTGTTAGCCAATTTTGAGCTTATTTAATCTCTTTTGTTCTTAATTTTAGCACATCACTATCCCTAAGTGAAAAATAATAAATGTCTCATAATTTGGATCTTTGATTAGCTTAGGCTAGTGAGGGTGTGTATCATTTGGGTATGGGAAACTTGGGACATTAGTTGAGGTAAAAGTGTAGTTTGTATTTTTGTTGAAAATTATGGGATTGGGTACGTGCTTATACATTAAATATGTAAAACCATATGCATTGATATATTTGTATGTACCTTGTTGAAAAAAAATGTGAAATAAAATGTAGAAAAAGAAATAGAGAAATAAAAGAAACAAAAATATATAGAAAAAAGGAAATGCAATAAAAAGGGGATAGAAATGCACTAAAGTAAAGTAACAATAACAATACATATGGAATGTAAATTAAAGAGAATGCATGAGTATGTGGAAAAAGTGGGAATCATGGGTAGCTAGGTATTGTATTAGAATTGTATAGGTGTTATATGTGTTTGGTGAGAGCTTAGGTTAATCAAAGATTCAAATTTCAAGCTCACTTGACCATATGCATCCTTACCTTTACCCTAACCCCATTACAACCTATGAATAAGACCTCATGATGAATGTGTGCATGCATTGAATAATTGTTGATTGTTAGATAAAAAACAAATCATGGAAAGCATGATTAGAAGAGAACTGAGTGGATAGACCCTATACACTTGAGCGACTAGAGCGGATACACATCCGGTAAGGGTTTGATGCTCAATCCCTTGTTCCTGGCTTTCACGAGCTTTCCTCATGCAAGTTATGTAAACACCACTTTGATGCTTGAATTGGTAGGGTTCATAATTTATCTTGTCATTTTGACCAAATATGCTCATATTTGTTCTTGGAAGGTTGAGTCACTTTTGACCGAGTAGATAGATACATTTGCATTAGTTGCATGTATTCATTTAGGTAATTTGCATTTCATGAACCCTATTCTCCTATGGTCTTTGGTCTTTTTATTTTTAGCATGAGGACATGCTTGGTTTAACTGTGGGGAGGTTTGATAAACTCCAATTTTGTGGTTTATCTTGTGCTTAATTTGGGAGATTTTGTCAATATTTTCCACACTTATTCATAGAAATTGCATGGTTTTGTGTTCCCTTCCTAATTTGGCTTCATGATTGAAAACATGCTTTGTTTGCCTTAAAAATGCCATATTTTGATCCTCTTCTATTACCATTCGATGCCGTGATATGTTTGTTGAGTGATTTTAGAGTTTATAGGGCGAGAAGGGCTTAGAAGAGAGAAAGGAGGCATGCATAAGTGGAAGAAACATGAAGAATTGAGCTTTGGAGAATTGGCTGCGATACATACGCATAGCCCACGCACACGCATGGGTGTAAGAAGCTAGGAATGGCGTGCGAGAGTGACGCATTCGCGTGAATTGGTGAAACCCCCATCAACACGTACGCGTACATGACTCGTACGCGTGGCTCGCGAAACTCAGACGACGCGTATGCGTCACCCACGCGCACGCGTGATGCTTAGCACGTGACCTCATTAATGAAATCGTGGCTGGCGATTTTTGAGGAGCTCCAAGCCCAAATTTAGCTAGACTCTGCATGGAGAAGACCCAGGAACTCTAGGGGGAAAAGGGGGGATCATTCATTGTAGACTACAGACACATTTTGGCTAGTTTTTGGTTCTCATGTTCTAGGGAGAGAAACTCTTACTCTTCTCTAGATCTAGCTTGATTTGATCTTTCCTTGTTAAAATTCTGAATTGGTTTTGTTAATTTTAGTTTTAATTACTCAATTTGAACTCTCTAGTATAATTTTGTTTTAGATCTTTTGTTTGAATTTAAAGTTCTTGTTGTTTTCCCATTTTCTTCTCATTTTATAAATTTTGTAGATTTTGAATTTCTACTAGTGCATTGATGTCTCCTATGATTAATAGTGTTGTTTGAGTTGTTTTCCATTGATAATTGTTAGTGGATACTTGTAGTTTTCAATTAATTTGCAAATTGAATATGTCTTTTAGTGATGCATTCCATGTGTTTGATGAAATGTTTCTTTTGATTATGGAGTAGTCTTCTTTACTCTTGGCCTAGGCTAAGAGAATTGGATAAATTTGAGTCATTGGGTCTAATTAATTTGGTGATTTGAGAACCCTTAGTGGTCAATTTGATAATCATTGACACTAGACTACTACTAAGTCAATTGGTAGCTAGGTTAGGATTTATCGATTGATGTTGATCAAGCCATTTGATATACTTCAAGTATAGAAGTAAGCTTAATGAGCTTGGTTCCTCATAATTGTCAAGATATGGTTATTAGACAAGGATAGTGACCCCAATTCCCATGTCTAGCCAAGAGTTCCTTTTATCATTCATACTTAAAACCCAAAAAAATACCAATTGTTACTCCTTGTTATAGCTGGTTTAGTTGTTCCCTTAGTCTTAGAATAGGAATAGCTTATATGTTCCTTTGCTAAATTGAAATTGCTCACACTTAGTTTTAGCTACTTGATTTAGTTTCTTGCACTCTAAGATTCCTTGCATGTTAAGTTTAGTAGTTTAAATTCTTGCTTATGACTCCCAACCCCAGAATTCTAACCAATATTGATGCACATGTTTGCCCATTCCTTGTGAGACGACCTGAGGTTTGAGTACTTCAGTTTACTTTTATTGGGGTTGATTTTGTGACAACCAATCTTTTAAAATTTGATTTGAGGATTGTTGTTGGTTAGAACTATACTTACCATGGAATTTTATTGAGAAATTATATACTGATAATAATTCTTGTATCAAGTACCAAAGAAGGGAGGCATGACTGTCATATTCAATGAAAGGAATAAACTCATCCCTTCAAGGACAGTGACTGGGTGGAGAATGTGTATTGATTACAGAAGATTGAATGATGTTACCAGAAAGGACCACTTCCCCCTCCCCTTCATTGATCAGATGCTAGAAAGATTAGCTGGCCATGCTTACTATTGCTTCTTGGATGGATACTCTGGGTATAATCAGATAGTGGTAGATCCCAAAGACCAAGAAAAGACTTCCTTCACTTGTCCTTTCGGAGTCTTTGCCTACAGGAGGATGCCCTTTGGGCTATGCAATACTCTAGCAACCTTTCAAATGTGTATGCTTTCCATATTCTCTGACATAGTAGAAAAGTTCTTAGAGGTTTTTATGGATGATTTTTCTATTTTTGGTAACTCTTTTGACACTTTTTTGCATCATCTAACCCTTGTCTTGAGAAGATGCCAATAAACAAACTTAGTTTTGAATTGGGAAAAATGTCATTTCATGGTACCAGAAGGTATTATTCTTGGGCATAAGGTTTCAAGTAAGGCTATAGAAGTTGACAAGGCTAAGATAGATATCATAGAAAGGCTTCCTATACCAGTCAATGTGAAAGCAGTGAGAAGTTTTCTTGGGCATGCTAGATTTTACAGGAGATTCATCAAAGATTTCTCAAAGATAGCTAAACCACTAAGCAACTTGCTAGTGGTTGACAATCCTTTTGTCTTTGATGATAGCTGCAAGCATGCCTTTGAAGCCTTGAAAACTAAACTCACTACAGCACCAATCATCACACTCCCAGAATGGGGACTTCTTTTTGAACTCATGTGTGATGCATGTGATGTTGCAATTGGTGCTGTACTAGGACAAAGGAAGGATAAATTGCATCATGTCATATACTATGCAAGTAAAGTGTTAAATGAGGCACAGAAAAATTATACCACCATAGAAAAAGAACTCTTGGTAATTGTATATGTATTTGATAAATTTAGACAATATTTGATTGGTTCAAAAGCTGTAGTATATACTGACCATGCTGCACTCAAGTATCTCATGTCTAAACAGGATGTTAAACCAAGGCGTATTAGGTGGGTGCTTTTGCTACAAGAGTTTGATATTGAAGTAAGGGATAGGAAAGGAAGTGAGAACCAATTTGCAGATCACTTGTCAAGGTTACCACAAGAGATCAACCAAGTTGCACCACAACCAGTGAATGAGAAATTCCCAGATGACCATTTATTCCAAGTCTAACAGGCACCTTGGTTTGCTGATATTGCAAACTACAAGGTGGGAAGAAGGATTCCTCAAGATTTCACCAGGCAATAAGTGAAGAAGTTGCTTACTAAGGCCAATAAATTCTTGTGGGATGAGCCCTTTCTATTCAAGAGATGTCCAGATGGAATGATTAGAAGGTGTGTGCCAGAAAGTGAGATGAGAGACATCCTATAGCACTGCCACAGTTCAGGTTATGGTGAACATTTTGGGGGTTGAAAGAACAGCTACCAAAGCTCTTCAGAGTGGCTTCTATTGGCTATCCATATTTAAAGATGCCAAGGACTTTGTAAACCAGTGTAATGAATGTCAAAGAGCAGGAGGCTTGACAAGGAGAAATGAAATGCCCCAGAACTTTATCTTGGAAGTGGAATTGTTTGACCTTTGGAGAATAGATTTCATGGGACCCATCCCTCCATCATATTCATTCAAATACATATTGGTAGCAGTAGAATATATCTCCAAATGGGTGGAAGCCATAGCAACAACTACATGTGATGCACAAATTGTTCTCCAATTTCTCAAGAAGCACATTTTCACCAAATATGGAGTGCCTAAAGGTTTCATTAGTGATGGTGGTAGCCATTTTTGTAACAAACAGATGGCTAAGCTGCTCCACAGATATAGGGTAACTCACAAAGTGGCCACCCGATACCATCCTCAAACTAATGGCCAGGCCAAATTAGCAAACAAAGAGTTAAAAAGAATTCTAGAGAAGACGGTTAGAGTTACAAGAAAAAACTGGGCAAGGAAGTTGGATGATGCCATGTGGGCATATAGAACTGCATTCAAAACTCCAATTAGGAGGTCACCATTTCAGCTAACCTATGGCAAATCCTGCCACCTCCCTGTGGAGCTCGAGCATAAGGCTTTCTGGGCCACTAAGCTCCTCAATCTGGATTCTCAAGCAGCAGGAGAGAAAAGATTATTGCAACTCAATGAGTTGGATGAATTCAGACTGGAAGCTTATGAGAATGCTAAGATATACAAGGATAGGGCCAAAAGATTGCATGACAAGAAAATTTCAAGAAGAGAACTTGAACCAGGGCAGCAAGTGTTATTGTACAATTCCAGCTCAAGATTTTCCCTAGTAAACTCAAGTCTAAATGGACTGGCCCTTATCTGGTAACCAAGGTCTCTCCACATGGAAATCTTGAACTTTTGAATAAAGCTACAAAAGATACATTCACAGTAAATGGTCATAGAGTGAAACACTACCTGGGGGGACCCTAGAACAAGGAGGAAAGCATTCATGAGCTGAGTTGAACAAGAATAAAGGATGTCAAGCTAGTGACAATAAAAGGGCGCTTGTTGGGAGGCAACCCAACTAGGGGTAACCTTCTTTTCTTAGTTGCTAAGAAAGTTAAGTAGGTTTCCCTGCATTGCAAGGAGTTAAGTTTGGTGTTGCACACCAAAATGAGTTCAAAAAGGGTGAATGTGTGATGCTAAGTTTGGTGTTCCACCACAGATTTTATGGAAACACATTGCAACCCTCGGAAGAGCATCATTAGTCATTAACTCCAAACAATCATGGAAACCACTTAACAGTTGTTTAATTTCTAGTTCATAGTTTACTTACTTAACAAAAGCACAGCATTTCATGCATAAAATCAATTTGCTGCATAATAGATGTTGGCAAGGAACTAAGTTTTGTGTTCACACACCAAAACAAGTTCAAAAGCCTACAATCATACATGCATGCTAACCATTTCTCAAGTGCTTGGGGGACAAGAAACTTCCAATACGATCCTCTAGGCAAAAGAAAGATACAAAAGTGAGAGATATATACAAAATAAATCAAAAGAATCCAAAAGTATCTGGATCCTCCGCTTCTGCCACCATCCAAAGCAACTCACCGAGGTGGGGTTGCGACCTGCATATGAAAAACACAACAGAAATATGGTATGAGAACTGGAGGTTCTCAGTATGGTAACAGTGCCCAGTGATAGGATATAAGACCTCGGGACGCCAGAGGCAATCCTGGACTTCATATCCATCACAAGATTTATCTTAAAGCATACTAAAACAATAAAGCATAATTTAGACCTCAAAACGACTTAAAGCCTCAGCAGTATAAAATGGGTAGTCTAACTTAAAGGATTCTCTAATCTAATAGTCTCTGCTGTCCCACAGCCTTCACCAACCTATCCTCCATGCAAACCCATCGCCACCACCTTCCGAACCTCCTCAATCCCAATAGAACACACAGATAATATACAATGCAAGTAAAACACAAGTAGAAGCATATAAGACAAGTAATTCAAGTAAGCAATTAGGCATGTTATGTAATAGGCAAACCATTAAAAGTAGACAAAGCATACAAACAGATAGAAAATGCATACGATGAATGCCTGTCCTACTGCCTGTGTTATCACATTGTCGGTTCAACTGCCAACCCGACACACCTCCATGGAGATGTCGCCCTTTGGAATCATCATTGGGAACCCCCGAGATATGGTGCTCAGATCACCATCCAGGATTTTGTGCCTGCACACTCTATTGATCCGAAGGGATGTGACCGGGATACTCTTGCCACAGACCTCACATCTCAACGTAAGCGGGATTAACGATCGTCCTTACGCCGCCGTCGCTACCTCGACAAGCTGGATTAACCACCGTCACTGTCGGGCCCATAGCGTCTCATCATTTCTCAGTATAAAAGAGTAGTTCAGTGGTTTTTCAAAAAATATTTTCAATACCTTAATGGTTTATCATTGCACATTCGAGTCCTCAACTTATCTCAACCACTGTCATATCAACATTTCCATGCCGAGTCCTCGACTCATCTCAACTACTGTCAATGCAACATTTCTGTTCCGAACTCAAAAGCTCATCAGTTCTCATTTCACATACCAGTCTACCTTCACATGCTGCCAAACCATCCTCAGTACACCCGAAACCTAAGCCTCCGTTTTCTAATTTTTCAAAATGACATCAACTAAATCTCTGAAGTTCTTTCCCATGTTTTCATACCCAAAATAATGTCCAAAAGACTTAAAATTGTAGAACCTATGCACAATTACTCAAGAGGGGGTGAATTGAGTATTGCAACAACAATGAATCTTTTTGCGAAAGTTAAAGACAATATACAAAAGTGTTATTGTACTAGTATTTTTCCAAGAGCTTAACTCAATTGCTAAGCATTTATAAGGAGCTTTTACTTTCCAATAGACACCAACTCAAATAAATTGATCAAGCTTTTCACCAATTGGACTTAAGCTATTCCTTAAGTACTTACGAAGCTACTTTTCGATCACAATTTATTTGCTCAAAGGTAAAAGACAATAATATTGAAGAGATGAGTTTGGAGAGATGCAAACGCTATTTAGAGTGGTTCGGCACAATCCTTGTCCTACGTCCACTTTCTTTCTCAATCGCTATTGAGAAGTTCCACTATTGCCAAGCTTCAAGGTGCTCGCGCAAAACCTTTTACAATCCGAGTCCTTAGTTTCTAACACCTCACGGTATATGATCACCACTCGTATACTAACCTACTCCACTTAGAGATACCTTCTCTAAGATTTGCCTTGAGTACTTAGTATACTTCTTTGGTATCCTCACCGACTATAGTGTTTATAACTCTTGACTCAACCTTGGAGATCACACTCCAATTTACAAAGTGTTACAAGAAAACAATTCTCAAAGAATTGTTGAGATGAAATGAGTACTCTCTAGAAGAGTGTATGATTACAAGTTTAGCACTATTGAACCAATTGATATTGCTCTCTCAAATTGTGTATTATAACACCTTAAAAATGTGTAGAATGAAAGAATATGAACAAGATAGTTTGCAAATACTCACATGTATGAAATAAGGCTTCAATCCATCTATTTATAGACTCCCCAAACCTTAGAAACGTTTGGTAGTTAATGGGATGGAGCCGTTTTGTTAAAACTAGCCGTTTTTTATGTTTTTGAATCATTTGCATCGATGCATAACACTTTGCATCGATGCAAATGTGTCTTTGAAGCTGAAATTTGAATTTTCAGCTAGGTTGCATCGATGCAAACATCTTTGCATCGATGCAACAAGTCGTTGCATGTTTTGCATCGATGCAAGATGAGTGTGCATCGATGCAAACCTTAAAGAATGGCTTAAAATCACTTCAAAATGCTTAGGATTGATCTCAAACTTGTTGGAGTCAATTCCTATGCTTTTGTACCTTTGAAAACAAGTTTTTAAACCATTTGGCTAGCATCGAATTGCAAGATGTGCATCAAAACATTTTGTGAGTGTGTGTTGAGAGATTTAGCAATTGGTTCTTAACAAGAAGTTACCTAAGTCCTAAGACACTATACTTGTCTTCAAATGTTGTGGACTTGAGTTTCTTGTTGTTGTTGTGTTGCTTTCAACTCTTCATTCCTCAACGTTGAATGTTGGTTGATCAACATGCTTGTTCATTCAAGTTGTTTGTTGGTTTGTCTTTCATGTCGTTTGTTGGTTTGTCATTCATCAAAACCTACGAATACAAACTTCACATACAAGCAACATGATTTACAATTTCCCCCTTTTTGATAATGACAAACCAATTTTGAGGATATGCATTTATAAATGATTTTGAAAGCAACAATAATGCACTTTGTTTTATAGAAAACTTTGGAGAAGACTTCTTTCAAAAATTTTGCAGGAGTTCCCCCTAAATATGTGCATTTGTTCCCTTAAAGGGCGTTTATCAAAGAAAACGATTTAGATATCAAAGTTTTTGCTTAGCGGAAGTCTTTTTGAAAACATTGTTTCGCAAACTTATTTCTTCTTTTCAAATCCTCAAACTTCTTCTTTTTCAAGAGTTCAAAATTTCAAATATCCTCAAACTTCTCTCTTCCCCCTTTTGACATTATCAAAAAAGAAAGTAGTTTGAAATGTGTCATAGAAGCATGCATAAAACAATGTATTTTTTTTTTTTTAAGTTCAATTTCTCTATTAATTTCAAGGATGAGATATTCCCCCTTTCAAAAAGAATTTGATTTCCTTTTTTTTTTTATATATATATAAAAAGCATGCATAATTCCCCCTAAATAAGTGAAATATATTAAAGCATGCACATTAACTTAAAATAGGGGTACCAATCCTATTTTGAGTTATTCACCAAATAAGCATACAAGCATTAATCATTAAACAAATTATGAAGGAAATATCAATTAAACCATTATAAACTTCAATTTGTTGATCCTCCATTGTTTATAATCTTCAAATTTTTCAATCTACCTCAAGATCAACTCATAAACCTACAAAACAAAGGCTAATTGGATATCTCCAATGCTTAAGTTAGTAAGAGATACAAAAATAGTAATATCAATGCAATGAATTCAAACAAATCATATTAGATTAGAATCCAAGATACCAAGTTCATTTCGGATGTTAAAAAAACTTTCTTTACATAAAGGTTTAGTGAAGATGTCCGCTAGTTGTTTACTAGTTTCGACAAATTCAATAACCACGTCACCCTTTTCAACATGGTCTCTTATGAAGTGATGTCTAATCTCAATATGCTTGGTTCTTGAATGTTGAACCGGATTCTTGGTTAAATTTATTGCACTAGTATTATCACATTTGATAGGAATGTGATCAAGCATGAGTCCATAGTCCACAAGTTGTTGTTTCATCCATAAAATTTAGGCGCAACAACTACCGGCGGCTACATACTCGGCTTCGGCGGTAGACAAGGCGACACTTACTTGTTTCTTACTATGCCATGAAACAAGAGAGTTTCCTAGCAAGTGACAAGTGCCGCTAGTGCTTTTCCTATCCAATTTGCAATCGGCAAAATCGGAATCGGAATAACCAATCAAATCACAAGTGGATCCTTTCGGATACCATAATCCAACATTTAATGTTCCTATGAGATACTTCATAATCCTTTTCACCGCACTTAAGTGAGATTCCTTAGGATTTGCTTGGTATCTCGCACACATGCATACACTAAACATGATATCTGGCCTACTTGCCGTTAGATAAAGCAATGATCCTATCATGCCTCTATACTTCTTTACATCTATGTTTTTACCTACTTGTCTTTGAAGCTGAAATTTGAATTTTCAGCTAGGTTGCATCGATGCAAACATCTTTGCATCGATGCAACAAGTCGTTGCATGTTTTGCATCGATGCAAGATGAGTGTGCATCGATGCAAACCTTAAAGAATGGCTTAAAATCACTTCAAAATGCTTAGGATTGATCTCAAACTTGTTGGAGTCAATTCCTATGCTTTTGTACCTTTGAAAACAAGTTTTTAAACCATTTGGCTAGCATCGAATTGCAAGATGTGCATCAAAACATTTTATGAGTGTGTGTTGAGAGATTTAGCAATTGGTTCTTAACAAGAAGTTACCTAAGTCCTAAGACACTATACTTGTCTTCAAATGTTGTGGACTTGAGTTTCTTGTTGTTGTTGTGTTGCTTTCAACTCTTCATTCCTCAACGTTGAATGTTGGTTGATCAACATGCTTGTTCATTCAAGTTGTTTGTTGGTTTGTCTTTCATGTCGTTTGTTGGTTTGTCATTCATCAAAACCTACGAATACAAACTTCGCATACAAGCAACATGATTTACAAAAATGGTGTCATAGAAGCTTACAATCTTGTTGGGAAGCTGAAATAGTTGAAAACAAAATTTAAATTTGAGAAACAGGGCGTGTACGTATGCACAGAAGTGTGCGCGCGCACGCCCAGGAGAAGTTTTAAAAAGTGTGCGTACGCATAGAGGTGTGCGTATGCACAGGTACAAAATTTCACAATTCTGTTTACTTGCACAAGCTGTGCTAGTGCCCTCAACAGAATGACCTTCCCAACGTGTGCGTGCGCACAGGGCTGTGCATACGCACAGGTTGTAAATCCTCATTGGTTATGTGTGCGCACAAGCTGTGCTAGCGTTGTAAACATTAAGCCTTTCCCTGCCTGTGCGTACGCACAACACTGTGCATGCGCACAGGTTTAAAATTTTGCAGGGTTGTGCGTGCACACAAGGCTGTGCGTGCACACATACCAGAAATCACAAAATTCTACAACTTTGCAAAATTTTAGATTTTTGACACCAAACCTTGAATGATCATAACTCCCTCTACAGAAATCCAAATTTTGCAAACTTTATATCGATTCAAAGAGTTTTCAATGGACTTTAATGCTAAACAAATTTTGACAAATTTTGAAAAATAAGACATGAGTTATAATCAGATAAAGTTCACAAAAATTCCTTTTTTACCAAAAGTTCACTAATTACCAATCTCCCAATTTTCACAACTCAAACCAACCAAAATCAATTAAAACCATTCCATACTCCATTTTTCATCAAAATCTACCCTTTATAACATATTACACCATTCTTACTAATTTTTCCTTCACATTTCATTATTATCAACCCCAACATCAAATGTATAACATTATAATCAATCCTCATTCACATTTTCCAACAACATTACTATTTCATCAATCTCAACATCACATATATCATTACCATTCACTTTTCAATCCACATAATTATTCATCGTCATCATATCATCATCAATCATCATAATTACTCAAATTCATCAACCCATTATAAATTATCATACATCATCATTCAACAACTCAACAATCATTTTAATTCAACCGATCCTATGGGTCACTAGTCTAAGTGTCCATGAATATTATAGACTACATAGAGGAAACCGAAACCATACCTTGGCCGATCCCCAATAAGCTCCAAAACCTTAATATGAGCTCAAGATAAGCTTTCAACCACAAGCAAGCCTCCAATTCCACTCCAACAAGCACCATCAAGTTCCAAAGCCTTCCAAACTCACAATAATCAAGCTATATACACACAAATTATCACTAATCAACCTAGGGCTCAATTTAATCATAATCTCACAAGGGTTTCAAGAGGTCTTACCATGCCCAACAGTTTTAGAATCCAAAACCACAAGCAATCAAGTGCTAGAGTGTACCTAAACACCCAAAACATAAGATTTCACTTAAAACCAAACCCAAAAATTTGAATTTCACAAGGGCACGAAAACTGGGAAAAAAAATTCGAAAATCTTACCACAAAGCTTGAATGGAGTGATGGGCTCGGCGAGAGCTTCGTGTAGCCGCTGACGGTACGCGAATCGAAGTACTGTAGCTCGAGATATCACAGATTAAAGTGAGAACTGAATAGTGCTTCTTCTTCTCCCTTCTTCCTCTTTGCTTTCAGCTGTGTGTGTTGTGTTTAAGTGAGTGTGGTGCTGATTGGGTTCACTTATGAACCTATTTATATGTTGGGCTTGGGCCCAATTTAGGCCCGGTCCAACCCGTTAGCGTTTTTAGCCCGTTTGGCCCAACTTTGGGCCAAACCTTTAAAATTAACGTCCGGTTTTTCATTTCTAATATTTTTCTAAGGTTTTTGACTGTTTTAACTTTTTCTCGCGCAGCACCGGGCAGACTTAATCTGGTTCGACCGGTTCGGCTGCCGATTCGCGATTTTTCTCGGTTATTCGTAGAAAATACATTTTCCGACTCAAAAAAACCTACTGAGTCCAAAAATCATATTTAAATCCTCAAATTTTCGTTCTAAATTTTCAGATTCTATTTTGGACCATTTAATTATCTAATTAGGCTCGGTTCCCACCAAATAAGAAATTTTACCCTCAAAATTTAGTGATTACCTGAGAATAACTTGGGATAATCTTTCCGCATCTCGGACTCTAATTCCCAAGTATGCTCTTCTACTCCTGCTCTTTTCCAAGCAACCTTAACCAATGAAACTTCCTTTCCTCGCAGCTTCTTCACACTAGTGTCATCGATACGCACCGGTGTTACTTGAAATGTCAAGTTCTCCTTCAACTCGACCGACTCAGGCTCTAACACATGAGCCACGTCCGACGTGTACTTACAGAGTTGTGACACGTGGAATACGTCATGCAAGTTTGACAGATGAGGTGGCAAAGCTACTTGATACGCCACCAGCCTGAATCGCCTCAGAATCTCAAACAGTCCAATGAACCTCAGATTCAACTTCTAGGTCTTGATAGCTCTTCCAATCCCAGTCGTCGGTGTAACCCTCAAGAATACATGTTCTCCTACATGAAACTCCAACGTCTTCCTTCTCTGATCCGCATAACTCTTCTGTCGACTCTGTGCCGTTAGAATTCTCTCCGGAATCTTCTTAATCTTCTCAGTGGTCTCTGCTACCAAATTAGGACCCAAAACAATTACTTCACCAGTCTCATACCAACAAAGTGGAGATTGGCACTTTCGTCCATACAGGGCTTCATACGGAGCCATTCCAATGCTCGCACGAAAGTTATTGTTGTACGCAAACTCCACCAATGGCATGTAACGGTCCCAACTTCTGGTTTGATCCAATACACACGCCCTTAACATATCTTCTAACGTTTAAATAGTCCTTTCTGACTGTCCATCTATTTGTGGATGATATGCGGTGCTGAGACACAGCTTCGTACCAAAAGCCCTTTGAAAAACTCCCCCAAAATCTTGATGTGAATCGGGGATCACAGTCCGACACTATACTCGATGGCACACCATGCAACCTTACTATCTCCTTGATGTACAATCTCACCAACTCCTCCATAGAATAGTTTACTCAAATAGGCAGAAAATGAGCGGATTTGGTTAAACGATCCACGATCACCCAAACCGCATCAAATCCTGACCTAGTCCTCGGTAATCCGGTCATAAAATCCATCGTAATTCCTTTCCATTTCCACTGAGGAATCTCAAGTGGCTGTAGCATTTCCGATGGTTTCTAATGCTCTATCTTTACTTTTTGGCACGTCAGGCACTTGGATACCACTGTTGCTACATCACCTTTCATCCCAGGCTACCATAACATCTTCTTTAAGTCGTAGTACATCTTTGTACTTCCGGGATGAATAGAAAACTCACCGTTATGAGATTCCAAAAATAAGTCTTGCCTCAAACTCCCGACATCCAGTATACAAATTCTTCCCTTGTATCTCCATAATCCTTCACCATCCTTAGTGAATTCTCCACGCCTCTTATCACCAACTGGTTGAAACAATTGCTGGAGCTTTTGCTCATCTTGCTGAGCCCTTTGAATCTCCGTTTTAAACGTACCTGAAATTTGTAACTGGTTCAAACAAGCTCTTCCGGCAACTTCACCAATATCTAGCTTAAGATCCACAAACTTATCCACTAGCTCCTCTTATTTGATTCTCATCCATGCTATGGTTAAAGACTTCCGACTTAATGCATCCGCCACCACGTTCACCTTTCCAGGGTGATAACTCAGTTTACAATCATAATCCTTTAACAACTTCATCCACATCCTCTGATGCATATTGAGCTTTTTCTGATCAAAGATGTACTTGAGACTCTTATGATCAGAAAAGACACTAAACCTCACTCCGTACAAGTGGTGTCTCCAAATCTTCAATGCAAACACAATCGCCACTAATTTCAAGTCATGATTTGGGTTTACCTCATGCGGTCTTAGCTGATGCGATGCGTAAGCCACCACATTCCGGTGTTGCATCAGCACGCAACCCAAACCCTTCAAAGAAGCATCACAATATACTTGAAACGGTTCATGCGGTTATGGTAAAATCAAAACAGGTGCTGAAGTTTATTTTTGCTTCAAAGTTTGAAAACTTTCTTCACACTCCGACGTCCACACAAAAGGCACTTTTCTTCCTTGTCAACTAGGTCATCGGCAGTGCTATCCGGGAGAATCCTTCGATAAATCTCCGGTATATCCAGCTAATCCTAAAAAGCTCCTAACTTCCGTCACTGTAGTTGGTCTTTCCCATTCCATCACCGCCTGATGAGCGGATAATTTATACGCTTTTTGGCATTATTTTTAGGTAGTTTTTAGTATGTTTTAGTTAATTTTTATTATGTTTTTATTAGTTTTTATGCAAAATTCACATTTTTGGACTGTGAGTTTGTGTATTTATCTGTGATTTCAGGTATTTTCTGGCTGAAATTGAGGGACCTGAGCAAAAATCTGATTTAGAGGCTAAAAAAGGACTGCAGATGTTGTTGGATTCTGACCTCCCTTCACTCGAAATGAATTTTCTGGAGCTACAGAAACCCAATTGGCTCTCTCTCAATTGCGTTAAAAAGTAGACATCCAGGGCTTTCCAGCAATATATAATAGTCTATACTTTGCTCGAGTTTTGATGATGCAAACTGGCGTTCAAACGCCAATTTCCTGTCCTACTCTGAAGTTAAACGCCAGAAACAGGTTACAAACCAGAGTTAAACACCACAAACAGGCTGCAACCTGGCGTTTAACCCCAAGAGAAGCCTCTACACGTGTAAAGCTCAATGCTCAGCCCAAGCACACAGCAAGTGGGCCCTGGAAGTGGATTTCTGCACTATCTGCACTTAGTTACTTATTTTCTGTAACCCTAGCTACTAGTTTAGTATAAAAACTACTTTTAGTGATTTATTTCACATCTTTAGACGTTTAGTCCTTAGACCTAGGTCTTGGTTATTCTGGTTCCCCCTCTGGGGCCGAAGCCAATGAACACCATTATCACTTATGTATTTTCAACGGTGGAGTTTCTACACCCCATAGATTAAGGTGTGGGGCTCTACTATTCCACATGAATTAATGCAAAGTACAATTGTTTTGCATCCAACAGTACTAAAGAAGCATCTTCTGAAGAAGAAGCTTATGATCCTGAGAACCCTGCAATAGCATAGGTGAATTACATGGGAGAACCCTATGGAAACACCTATAATCCTTCATAAAGAAATCATCCAAATTTCTCATGGAAGGACCAACAGAAGCCTCAACAAGGCTTCAACAATAATGGTGGAAGAAATAGGTTTAGCAATAGCAAGCCTTTTCCATCATCTTCTCAGTAACAGACAGAGAATTCTGAACAGAGCCATTCTGGCCTGGCAACCATAGTCTTTGATCTATCCAAAACCACACTAAGTTTTATGAATGAAACAAGGTCCTCCATTAGAAATTTGGAGGCATAGGTGGGTCAGCTGAGTAAGAAGATTACTGAAACTCCTCCCAGTACTCTCCCAGTGACTAACATGGCCGAACCTGGAGAGAGTGAGGAGGACGTGAGTCCCAGTGAGAAAAGCCTCATGGGATGTCCTCTGGATAGAAAGGAGTTTCCCTTTAAGGAACCAAAGGAATCTGAGGCTCATACAGAGACCATAGAGATTCCATTGAACTTTCTTCTGCCATTCATGAGCTCTGATGAATATTCTTCTTCTGAAGAGGATGAAGACATCACTAAAGAGCAAGTTGCTAAGTACCTAGGAGAAATCATGAAGCTGAATGCCAAGTTATTTGGTAATAAGTCTTGGGAGGATGATCCCCCCTTGCTCACCAATGAACTGAATAAATTAATGAGGCAGACATTACCTCAGAAGAAACCAGATCCCAGAAAATTCTTCATACCTTGTACCATAGGCACCATGACCTTTGAGAAGGCTCTGTGTGACCTGGGGTCAGGGATAAACCTCATGCCACTCTCTGTAATGGAGAAACTGGGAATCTTTGAGGTACAAGCTACAAGAATCTCACTAGAGATGGCAGACAAATCAATGAAACAGGCTTATGGACTAGTAGAGGACATGCTAGTAAAGGTTGAAGACCTTTACATCCCTGCTGATTTCATAATCCTAGACACTGGGAAGGATGAGGATGAATCCATCATCCTTGGCAGACCTTCCTAGCCACAGCAAAAGCTGTGATTGATGTTGACAGAGGAGAGTTGGTCCTTAAGTTGAATGAGGACTACCTTGTATTCAAGACTCAAGGTTCTCCTTCTGTAAACATGGAGAGGAAGCATGAAAAGCTTCTCTCAATACAGAGTCAAACAAAACCCCCACATTCAAACTCTAAGTTTGGTGTTTAGAAGCCACAACCAAACTCTAAGTTTGGTGTTGAGAGGCCCCAACCCTGCTCTGATTATCTGTGAGGCTCCATGAGAGCTCACTGTCAAGCTATTGACATTAAAGAAGCGCTTATTGGGAGGCAACCCAATGTTATCTAATTATATCTATTTATTTTCCATTGTTATTTTATATTTTCTTTAGGTTGATGATCATGTGAAGTCACAAAAACCACTGAAAAATCAAAAACAGAATGAAAAACAGCACACCCTGGAGGATAAGCTTACTGGCATTTAAACGCCAGTAAGAAACATCAGACTGGCGTTTAACGCCAGAAAGAAGCATCAAGCTGGCATTAAATGTTAACACTAGAAACAAGCACCAACTTGGCGTTAAACGCCAATAAAGGGAGTGATGGATTATTTTGGAAAATAAATTCCAACACCCAAGACTCACCGGCAAGTGTACCGGATCGCATCAAGTAGTAATAACTCACATGAGTGAGGTCGATCCCACAGGGATTGAAGGATTGAGCAACTTTAGTTTAGTGGTTGATTTAGTCAAGCAAATCAAGTATTGGTTTGAGTGGTTTGTAATTGACAGAAGCTAAATTTCATGAATTGTAAAGGGAGAGGGAAGAATTGCAGTAAATTATAGAGCAAAGAAAGTAAAGAAGCTGAATCTTAAAGTGCAAGTAATATAAATTGCAGAAACTTAGATTGCAAGAAATGTAAACAACTGAAGCTTAAAGTGCAAGAAATGTAAATTGCTTGAATAATAAAAGGATCTGGGGGCTGGGATTGCAGAATTTAAACAAGAAGAAGTTAAAGACAATTAACAGAGAAGTAGAAGAAGAATTAAGATGCAGCAGATTTAAACAAGGAAAGGAAAATTTCTTTGAACACAAAAAGAAAGTAGAATGTAATCCAATTGCAGTAGCTAAATGGAAATTGAATATCTCAGGGGTGGAAGAGACTAGAAAACAAGTCTAGATCTCAAGTCCTTCCTTGATCTAATAAGAACAATTGCAAAAGAAATGGAAAAGTAAATTGCAGAAGAAGTAGAAAAGAAAGCAGTAAAGAGGATTTGGATTCAAATCTCAATTGCTAAAATTATGCAGAAAAATGACAAAGAGATCTCAAAGTGAGATTAAAACAGAATTTCTTCAATTCTTCACCCAAGATCCAAGACAAGAAGTAGAGAATGCAAAGGCAAGAACAAGGAAGAAGAGAGATCAATTCTCCTTCCCAATTCTCCAAAATAAACTCAGAAATCCAAAATCAAAGTAAAGCTCTCAAAATTACAAGTTAAAATTCTAAAAGAAAGTAAAAGTCCCTATCTAAATCAAACTAGTTTCTATTTTTGCACTTCCTGTTTTTGGATTTTTGAATTTGGAGTGGGCCTTTTAATTTGGTGAAAAATTGAATTTAAATTGAATTTTGGTTCAATTGTGGTCCATGGGTGTTTGCTCCCAGTAGAGTGCTCTGCTCCTGGTGAGAGCGTAGCATTGTGGCTCATGTCCTTGGCCCTTTGTTACGTGCCAAGCTTGGGTAGCACCAGGGTAGCGCTCTGCTCTCCTTGAGAGCGCAGCATCATGCTGCCTTGGAGCTTGTCTTGTGCGCACCAATCCTCCCTGGGCCGTGTCCATGTTGCGCGCATCATGCCTCCTTGGCCGAGTCATACTTGCGCAAGGAATAAGGAGAGTAGCACTCTGCTCTTGGCAAGAGCGTAGCATTGTTACTCCAAGGGAAGGTTCCTGGTTCGAATCTTGCTGGAGGCATGCGCTGGCCAATTTCTTTTGTGCACAAAGTGGCGCCTTGCTTCTTGCTTCCTTGAGGTGCTTTGTTCGATCCTTGGGGATAGCATTTTAGCCATTTTTGGCTTATTTTCCTTTGTGAGTAGCGCTCCCTTCCTTCCTTAGGTGCCTGGTTCGAATCTTGTGGCAAGCATTGGCAACCATTTTCTTTGAATTTATTTTTGGAAGGCCCCCGATAATGCTCTTGACAAGAGCGGAGCATCATGCTTCTCCCCTTTCTTTCTTGGTTCATTATTATGCTCCGCTCTCAAGGAGAGCGTAGCATCCAAGCCTTCGCTTCCTTGGTTCATTGTTGTGCTCCCTTGGAGAGCACTGAGCTCTTAGGGAGAGCGCTGTGGCTTTCCTTCTTCAATGTGCCACGCTTCCTTGTTTCTTTTCCCACGCTTTTCTCTTCTTTGGGCCACGTTTTCTTGTTTTCTTCTTTTCTTCACCTACAAGTAATCAAAACAACCAATCAAAGTATCACCAAATTCACATGGTTTATGAATCATCCAAAAACCAATTAAATTTAGCTTAAACCTCATGATTTAGTATCAATTAAAGGGTGGTTGATTGATTCAAGGAAACCATGCAATTCCACTCCAAATTACTAACTTACAATGCAAGAAAGTGCATAAAACCTAATGAAACAAGTGCAAAAATGCTTGAAAAACTATCATATGATGACTTGTCATCAGGGAGAGAAGCTGGCGTTAAACGCCAGAAACAAGCAGCAACCTGGCGTTTAACGCCAGAAGTGCACTCTAAGGGCGTTTTACACGCCTAAATGGAGCAGGGATGATAAATCCTTGACCCCTCAGGACCTGTGGACCCCACAGGATCCCCACCTACCCCATCTCTCTCTCTCTCTTCTTCACACCTTTTCATCACACTCTTCCCCAAATACCCCTCACCACTCCTTCATTTTCACACATTACAACCACTACTTCTACTCCTTGGCCGAACCACATATCCCCCTCCATCTCCTTCATTTTCTTCTTCTACTACTACTTTCTTTCTTCTTTTGCTCGAGGACGAGCAAACATTTTAAGTTTAGTGTGGTAAAAGCATTACTTTTTATTTTTCCATAACCATTAATGGCACCTAAGGCCAGAGAAACCTCAAGAAAGAGGAAAGGGAAGGCAATTGCTTCCACCTCTGAGTCATGGAAGATGGAGAGATTCATCTCAAAGGTCCATCAAGACCACTTCTATGAAGTTATGGCCAAGAAAAAGGTGATCTCTGAGGTCCCTTTTAAGCTCAAAAAGGGCGAATATCCGGAGATCCGACATGAGATTAGAAGAAGAGGATGGAAAGTTCTCTCCAATCCTATTCAATAAGTCAGAATCTGAATGGTTCAAGAGTTCTATGCAAACGCATGGATCACTAAGAACCATGATCAAAGTATGAACCCGAATCCAAAGAACTGGCTTACAATGGTTCAGGGAAAATACTTAGATTTTAGTCCAAAAAATGTAAGGTTGGCGTTCAACTTGCCAATGATGTAAGAAAATGCACGTCCCTACACTAGAAGGATCAACTTTGATCAAAGGTTGGACCAAGTCCTCATGGACATATGTGTGGAAGGAGCTCAATGGAAAATTGACTCAAGAAACAAGCCAGTTCAATTGAGAAGACCGGACCTTAAGCCTGTGGCTAGAGGATGGTTGGAGTTCATCCAATGCTCTATCACTCCTACTAGCAACCGATCCAAAGTAACTGTGGATCGGGCTATCATGATCCATAGTATCATGATTGGGGAGGAAGTGGAAGTTCATGAGATTATACCTCAAGAACTCTACAAGGTGGCTAACAAGTCCTCCACTTTGGCAACATTAGCCTTTCCTCACCTCATTTGTCACCTCTGTAATTCGGCTGGGATTGTCATAAAGGGAGACATCCTCATTGAAGAGGACAAGCCCATCACTAAAAATAAGATGGAGCAAACAAGAGAGTCCACTCATGGACCTCAACAAGAGCATGAGGAAGTTCCTCATCATGAAATTCCTGAGATGCCTCAAGGGATGCACTTTCCTCCACAAAACTATTGGGAGCAAATTAACACCTCCCTAGGAGAATTAAGTTCCAACATGAGACAACTAAGGGTGGAGCACCAAGAGCATTCCATCCTCCTCCATGAAATTAGAGAAGATCAAAGAGCTATGAGGGAGGAGCAACAAAGGCAAGGAAGAGACATTAAGGAGCTAAAGCACTCCATAAGATCTTCAAGAGGAAGAACTAGCCGCCATCACTAAGGTGGACCCGTTCCTTAATCTACTTGCTCTTGTTTTTTCTATTTTTCGAAAATTTTACTTTATGTTTTATTTATGTTTGTGTCTTATTACATGATCACTAGTGTCAAAGTGTCTATGTCTTAAAGCTATGAATGTCCTATGAATCCATCACCTTTCTTAAAAAAAATGTTTTTAATCACAAAAGAACAAGAAGTACATGAATTTCGAATTCATCCTTGAAAATTAGTTTAATTATTTTGATGTGGTGACAATACTTTTTGTTTTCTGAATGAATGCTTGAACAGTGCATATGTCTTTTGAATTTGTTGTTTATGAATGTTAAAATTGTTGGCTCTTGAAGAATAATGAAAAAGGAGAAATATTATTGATAATCTAAAAAATCATAAAATTGATTCTTGAAGCAAGAAAAAGCAGTGAAGAACAAAGCTTGTGAAAAAAAATATGGCAAAAATAAAAAAAAAAAGGAAAGAAAAAGAAAAAGCAAGCAGAAAAAGCCAAGAGCTCTTTAAACCAAAAGGCAAGAGCAAAAAGCCAATAACCCTTTAAACCAAAAGGCAAGGGTAAAAGGATCCAAGGCTTTGAGCATTAATGGATAGGAGGGCCTAAAGGAATAAAATCCTGGCCTAAGCGGGTAAACCAAGCTGTCCCTAACCATGTGCTTGTGGTGTGAATGTGTCAAGTGAAAAGCTTGAGACTGAGCGGTTAAAGTCGTGATCCAAAGCAAAAAGAGTGTGCTTAAAAACCCTGGACACCTCTAATTGGGGACTCTAGCAAAGCTGAGTCACAATCTGAAAAGGTTCACCCAGTTATGTGTCTGTGGCATTTATGTATCCGGTGGTAATACTGGAAAACAAAGTGCTTAGGGCCACGGCCAAGACTCATAAAGTAGCTATGTTCAAGAATCAACATACTGAACTAGGAGAATCAATAACACTATCTAAATTCTGAGTTCCTATAGATGCCAATCATTCTGAACTTCAAAGGATAAAGTGAGATGCCAAAACTGTTCAGAGGCAAAATGCTACTAGTTCCGCTCATCTAATTGGAGCTAAGTTTCATTGATATTTTAGAATTTATAGTATATTCTCTTCTTTTTATCCTATTTTATTTTCAGTTGCTTGGGGACAAGCAACAATTTAAGTTTGGTGTTGTGATGAGCGGATAATTTATACACTTTTTGGCATTGTTTTTAGGTAGTTTTTAGTATGTTTTAGTTAATTTTTATTATGTTTTTATTAGTTTTTATGCAAAATTCACATTTCTGGACTTTACCATGAGTTTGTGTGTTTTTCTGTGATTTCAAGTATTTTCTGGCTGAAATTGAGGGACCTGAGCAAAAATCTGATTCAGAGGCTAAAAAAGGACTGCAGATGCTGTTGGATTCTGACCTCCCTTCACTCGAAATGAATTTTCTAGAGCTACAGAAACCTAATTGGCTCTCTCTCAATTGCGTTGGAAAGTAGACATCCAGGCATTTCCAGCAATATATAATAGTCCATGCTTTGCTTGAGTTTTGATGACACAAACTGGCGTTCAAACGCCAATTTCCTGCCCTATTCTGAAGTTAAACCCCAGAAACAGGTTACAAACCAGAGTTAAACGCCACAAACAGGCTGCAACCTGGCGTTTAACTCCAAGAGAAGCCTCTACACGTGTAAAGCTTAATGCTCAGCCCAAGCACACAGCAAGTGGGCCCCGGAAGTGGATTTCTGCACTATCTGCACTTAGTTACTTATTTTCTATAACCTTAGCTACTAGTTTAGTATAAAAACTACTTTTAGTGATTTATTTCACATCTTTGGATGTTTAGTCCATAGACCTAGGTCTTGGTTATTCTGGTTCCCCCTCTGGGGCCGAAGCCAATGAACACCATTATCACTTATGTATTTTCAACGGTGGAGTTTCTACACCCCATAGATTAAGGTGTGGAGCTCTGCTGTTCCTCATGAATTAATGCAAAGTACTATTATTTTTCCATTCAATTCAAGCTTATTCTTATTCTAAGATATTCATTCGCACCCAAGAACATGATGAATGTGATGATTATGTGACACTCATCACCATTCTCACCTATGAACGCGTGCTTGACAACCACTTTCATTCTACATTAAAAAGCGCTTGGATGCATATCTCTTAGCCTCCATTCCAAAAGATCGGAGTCTTCGTGGTATAAGCTAGAATCAATTGGTAGCATTCTTGAGATCCGGAAAGTCTAAACCTTGTTTGTGGTATTCCGAGTAGGATCTGGGATGGGATGACTGTGATGAGCTTCAAACTCGCGAGTGTTGGTCGTAGTGACAGACGCAAAAGGATCAATGGATCCTATTCCAACATGAGTGAGAACCGACAGATGATTAGCCGTGCGGTGACAGTGCATTTGGACCATTTTCACTAAGAGGACGGACGGTAGCCATTGACAACGGTGAACCCCCAACATACAGCTTGCATGGAAAGGAGTATGAATGATTGAATGAAGACAGTAGAAAAGCAGAGATTCAGAAGAAACAAAGCATCTCCATACGCTTATCTGAAATCTCACCAATGATTACATAAGTATTTCTATCTTATTTTCTATTTTATTTATATTTTAATTATCAAAACCTCATAACCATTTAAATCTGCCTGACTGAGATTTACAAGGATGACCATAGCTTGCTTCAAGCCGATAATCTCCGTGGGATCGACCCTTACTCACGTAAGGTTTATTACTTGGACGACCTAGTGTACTTACTGGTTAGTTGTGCGAAGTTGTAAAGAAGAATTGAGATTATGATTGTGCGTACCAAGTTTTTGGCGCCATTGAGATCACAATTTCGTGCACCACCACCTCTACTTTCGAAGGATCTATGGCTATCCCTCCTTTGCTTACCACATGACCTAGGAACTTTACTTCCTCCTTCCACAACTCACACTTCGACAACTTAGCATACAATTTCCGCTCCTTTAAGATTTGCAACACAATCCTCAAGTGTTCTTCATGCTCCTTCACCGTCTTAGAATAAACTAAGATATCGTCTATAAAAACCACCACAAATTTGTCCAAAAAGGGACGAAAGAGTCTGTTCATGTAATCCATGAAAACAGCAGGTGCATTCGTTAACCTAAAGGACATCACCGCAAACTCGTAGTGTCCATAGCGCGTCCTAAACGCAGTCTTAGGGATATCATCCTCTTTCACCCTTATCTGATGGTAACCGGATCTCAAATCAATATTAAAAAATACTCCAGCTCCTTGCAGTTGATCCATCAAGTCATCTATCCTTGGCAGCGGGTACTTGTTCTTCACAGTTACTTTGTTCAACGGTCAGTAATCCACACAGAGTCACATTTCTCCATCCTTCTTCTTCCCCAATAAAACTGGCGCTCCCCACGGAGATACACTCGATCGAATGAACCTCTTGTTCAGAAGCTCTTCCAACTGAGTCTTTAATTCAGCCAGCTCTATCGAAGCCATCCTATACGGTGCAATCGACACTGGTCCGGCTCCCAGCACCAATTCAATCGCAAATTCAATTTCCTTTTGAGGTGGAAATTCAGGAATATCTTCCGGGAACACCTCCAGAAAGTCTCTAATTACCAGAATTTGATCTAGTTCCTGATTATCCCCTAACGTATTCGCAGCCAACAGAATATAACCCTGACACTTTTCCCCACTACAATGCACCATTACCGAGTTCAGGTAGTAACCCTCAGCTATCACTGCTCTACTTTCTCCTTCTGGGATAAACCGAATTGACCACTCAAAGTAATCAAACAAAACTCGGTTCTTCAACAACCAATCAAATCTCAAAATTATCTCCAACCCAACCATTGGTAAACAGATCAAATCATGCACAAAGACTCTACCCTCAAGCTTGAAACCTACTTGCCTACAACCTGACTTAGTCATAACTGTCTGATACGGAGTATGTACATGCAGATCCAATGCTGACTCTGACACTTTCAAGCCTAGTTCCTCAACCTTAGCAAATAAAATAAACGAATGCGAAGCTCCAGTATCATACAATGCAATCAAGACTTTATCACCAATTAAACAGTTACCTCTCATCAACGGATCCTCCTTAGAAGCATCCTTGGCGTTCACAGCAAACACTGGCCCCTGATGCTGACTTTGACCCGCATTTGGGTTCTTCCCACGAGTGCAATCCCTCGCAAAGTGACTAGGCAAGCCATAGTTGAAGCAACCACCTAAACCAATCTTGCATGAGTCATATGGATGAAAATGCCCACAACGCACACAAGTCAAATCCAGAGAAATCTTACTTTGATTTCCTCTCCCTTTGGCATACTGAAACTTATTTTGAGTGTTCTTTCTGAAGCCTCCTTGCCCTTGAGGCGCATATCCTCCTCTCTTGAAACTCTGACCCCTTGGATGAAAATACTTGCCACGTCTCCAACTAGAGCTTCCTTCGTGAGTTTCCTTGGACGAAGCTACCGTTTTCGCATATTCTTCCACCACTCTCGCCTTGTTCACCAACTCAGAGAAGACACGAATCTCCATAGGAGCCACAGCAGTCATAATGCTATCCTTTAAGCCCTCTGGTACTTGATACACTTCCAACTCTCGTAGGTCTCCGGGGCACCCTGACACACCCGAGAAAACCTACAAAGCTCCTCAAATTTGCTGTGTAGTCTGCCACACACAAGGAACCTTGCTTCAGCTGCATAAGTTCCATCTCCTTTGCTTCCCTTGCAGACTCAGGAAAAGACTTCCTATAGAAGGCTGACGGGCGGAAAATTGCTGATTAAGAATTTATAGTGAAAATAGCATTGCAAGTACAGTTCTTAACCGACAAAAATTCCGCTTATCAATTTAAAAAGAGTTGACACAAATTAAGAATAAATTACTGGGAGTAGAATTCCCAGGTCGTCTCCCAACGAGTTGACAAAAGAGTGCAATTTATTGGTCAGGAATTTTCTGAGAAATTTTAGAGTTAGAGAACGGGAAAATAAAATAATTATTAATTAAAGCAATGAAAATTAACGAGAGATTTTGGGTAATTGAAATAAAGAAGCCTTGACCAGGAGAAGATTAATCGAAAGTTCTATCCTTGTTGAATTTTTCCCAAGTGTAATAGTAAGAGGTTATTATTTTTACTTAGTTAACCATTACCAGATAAAGAAAAGTCAAGTAATTGAGCCAACTCTGATTCACAAGTCCTAATCCTCTCCTATGGAAGGATTAGTGACTAGAAAGTTAACCAACAACTTCCAATTGCAAATTAACACTTGAGTATTCCAACTCAAGGGTCTCCTATTAATCAACTCCAAAGTCAAGTTAAGAACCTACTCCATTGACATGGATGCCAATTTTGCAGACATGTAAATGGAATAGAGAAGAGACATGGTAACTAAAATTAAATTGATAAAAACTAATTTTGAAATAATAAATCAAGGGAAGATGATACTCAAGCCAATAATGAAATTAAATGTAAAAATAATTCTCGCATTAATAAATTCCAAAATCAAAGATATTCATATGTAATTCGGAACAGGGTAAATGGGTGATAAAAGAATAAGGAAATAAGGAAACAAACTAGAATGATAGAAACTTCAACGGAGGTAGTAACTCTTCTCAATATCCCAATCAAAAGCATAAAACTCTAAAACTATGAAGGTGAAGAACCCTAGAGGAAGAAGTGTTTTTTCTCTAAGATTCCAAAACTAAAAACTAAAAATTGTGTAAAAGTGAATGTGTCTTGAGTCTTTGCTTGTCCCCTGGCTCTAGTCTGTGTTTCTGGGCCGAGAACTGGGTCAAAAGCCAGCCCAAAATTGCCCTTAGCATCTTCTGCGATTTCTGCATGTGGCGCACGTCACGCGTACGCGTCAGTCACGCGTACACGTCGATGGTCCTCTTCGCATGTCACGCATACGCGTCAGTTATGCGCACGCATCGCTGTGCAATTTCGGTTGTCACGCATACGCGTCAGGTACGCGTACGCGTCGCTGTGAAAAACTCCAAGTCACGCGCACGCATGAGCCATGCGTGCGCGTCGATCCTCGCTGGTCATCTCCTTCGTTTCTTGTGTTCCTTCCATTTTTGCGAGCTTCCTCTCCATCCTCTAAGCCATTCCTGCCTTGTATAGCCTGAAAACACTTAATACACAGATCACGGCATCGAATGGTATATAGAGGGATTAAAAATACACAATTTAAAGGCTTAGGAAGCAAGTTTTCAACTATAGAACAAAATTGGGAAGGATTTGTAAAACCATGCAAATTATATGAATAAGTGTGTAAAAGATTGATAAAAACCACTCAATTTAGCACAAGATAAACCATAAAATAGTGGTTTATCAAAGGCCGTTTGGAACACATCCTAAGGAACGTCGGCATTCTGAAGCTGTAACAAGCGGCACTCTGCTTGCCACCAATGCTGGGCCTCTCCCGCAAGCTGATAAGCAACAAATTCTACATATTGGTTGTTTGGAACATGCTGCGCCTGTAAAGCACGCTCCATGGCCTGGAACCAGTTGTCTGCTTCTGTAGGGTTGGTTGATCCTCTGAAGCTTGGCGGATGAACCTTGAGAAAAGTCGCCAAGGTCATCGGAGCACCTCCCATGTTGTCGCTGTTTCCCTCAACATTGTCATTCGTATTTCCTTCTCCATTCCCGTTTCCATTCCCAGCCGGTTCGCCTAATCTCTGCACAGCTTGCAGAGTTGCAGCAGCATTAGCTTCCATGGTGTTTGCAAGATTCGCCATTGCCACTATGAATTCGGCATGGTTATCCACCGGTTGGGCATTCCTACTCTCGGCTCAAGAACGTGTATGACCTCATCCGCGGGTGGCCATTAGGGTTCCTGTCTACACCAAACAATCGATATAAAGGTGATCAGTCTCAATATCAAAAGCCTAGTGCTTCAATTATCCCAAACAGGCACTCACAAACAACCATTCTATGCAATATCAAGTAGATAACCTAATAGCATCAAAGAAAAGACACGCAGAGTATGCAATGCAGCACAATCGGTCCATCCCTCAGAATCACGAGGACGAACCACTCTGATACCACTAAATTTAACACCCTAATTAGCCTAAGCCTTATATCGCGTCGTAAAGAAAAAGTTAATCAAAGGTTATGACAGTTCTAAAACTCATACATAATATATATAGAAGAATTAATATAATCTAGAAGCCCGATGAAGGATATGGGTCAAAAACAGGATTTGAAAAGTGCAAAACGTACTAACGAAGCTTCTAACTTAAAGCACAAGATATAGATATAATACAACAAAAGATAATAGTATAATATCATGAGAATCTAGCCACAGCTCGCGGAGTTTCAGCCAGCTAGCCACATACAGACATACAGAAACCAGACAGTTTAAAAATAGCTTGTATAGTTTTTCCCTCTCAATACGAGCCTCGAGGCAAAAGCAAGATACAAAAGTGACAGATATATACAAAATAAATCAAAAGACTCCAAAAGTATCCAGATCCTCCGCTTTTGTCACCATCCAAAGCAACTCACCGAGGTGGGTTGCGACCTGCGTTTGAAAAACAAAACAAAAATATGGTATGAGAACAGGAGGTTCTCAGTATGGTAACAGTGCCCAGTGATGTAGGATATAAGACCCAGGATGCCAGAGGCAATCCTGGACTTCATATCCATCACAAGATTTATCTTAAAGCATACTAAAACAATAAAGCATAATTTAGACCTCAAAACGACTTAAAGCCTCAGCAGTTTAAAATGGGTAGTCTAACTTAAAGGATTCTCTAATCCATCAGTCTCCGCTGTCCCACAGCCTTCACCAACCTATCCTCCATGCGATCCCATCACCATTGCCTTCCGAACCTCCTCAATCCCAGTAGAACACACAGATAATATACAATGCAAGTAAAACACAAGTAGAAGCATATAAGACAAGTAATTCAAGTAAGCAATTAGGCATGTTATACAAATAGGCAAACCATTACAAGTAGATAAAGCATACAAACAGATAGAAAATGCATATGATGAATGCCTGTCCAACTGGCTGTGATATCACATTGTCGGTTCAAATGCCAACCCGACACATCTCCATGGAGATGTCTCCCTTCGGAATCATCATTGGGAACCCCCGAGATATGGTGCTCGGATCACCGTCCAGGATTTTGTGCCTGCACACTCTATTGATCCGAAGGGATGCGAGCGGGATACTCTTGCAAAAGACCTCACATCTCAACATAAGTGGGATTAACCACCGTCCCTGCCGGGCGCATAGCGTCTCATCATTTCTCAGTATAAAACAGTAGTTCAGTGGTGTTTCAGAAAACATTTTCAATACCTCAACGGTTCATCATTTCATATTCGAGTCCTCGACTCATCTCAGCCACTGTCATATCAACATTTCCATGCCGAGTCCTCGACTCATCTCAACTACTGTCAATGCAACATTTCTGTTCCGAACTCAAAAGTTCATCAGTTCTCATTTCACATACTAGTCTACCTTCACATGCTGTCAAACCATCCTCAGTACACCCAAAACCTAAGCCTCCGTTTTCTAATTTTTCAAATGACATCAACTAAATCTCTAAAGTACTTTCCCATGTTCTCATACCCAAAGTTATATCCAAAAGACTTAAAATGGTGTCATAGAAGCTTATAATCTTGTTGGGAAGGTGAAATAGTTGAAAACAAAATTTAAAATTTGAGAAACAGGGCGTGTGTGTACGCACAGAGGTGTGCGCGCGCACGCCCAGGAGAAGTTTTAAAAAGTGTGCGTACGCATAGAGGTGTGCGTACGCACAGGTACAAAATTTCACAATTCTGTTCGCTCGCACAAGTTATGCTAATGCCCTCAACAGACCGACCTTCCCAACGTGTGCGTACGCACAAGACTGTGCGTGCGCACAAGTTTAAAATTTTGTAGGGTTGTGCGTGCGCACATACCAGAATTCACAAAATTCTGCAACTTTGCAAAATTTCAGATTTTTGACACCAAACCTTGAATGATCATAACTCCCTTTACAGAATCCAAATTTTGCAAACTTTATATCAATTCGAAGAGTTTTCAATGGAATTTAATGCTAAAAAAATTTCGACAAATTTTGAAAACAAAGGCATGAGTAATGATCAGACGAAGTTCACCAAAATTCATTTTTTACCAAAAGTTCACTAATTACCAATCTCCCAATTTTCACAACTCAAACAAACCAAAACAAATTAAAACCATTCCATACTCCATTTTTCATCAAAATCTACCCTTTATAACACATTGCACCATTCTTACTAATTTTTCCTTCACATTTCATTATTCTCAATCTCAATATCAAATGTATAACATTATAATCAATCCTTATTCACATTTTCCAACCACATTACAATTTCATCAATCTCAACATCACATATATCATTACCATTCACTTTTCAATCCACATAACTATTCATCGTCATCATATCATCATCAATCATCATAATTACTCAAATTCATCAACCCATCATAAATTATCATACATCATCATTCAACAACTCAACAACCATTTTTATTCAACCTATCCTATGGGTCACTAGCCTAAGTGTCCATGAATATTATATACTACATAGAGGAAATCGAAACTATACCTTGGCCGATCCTCAATATGCACCAAAAACCCAATTGAGCTCAAGATAAGCTTTCAACAACAAGCAAGCCTCCAATTCTACTCCAACAAGCACCAACAACTTCCAAAGCCTTCCAAACTCACAATAATCAAGCTATATACACACAAATCATCACTAATCAACCTAGGGCTCAATTTAATCATAATCTCACAAGGGTTTCAAGAGCTCTTACCTTGCCCAATAGTTTTGGAAGCCAAAACCACAAGCAATTAAGTGCTAGAGTGTACCTAAATACCCAAAACACAAGATTTCACTCAAAACCAAACCCAAAAATTCGAATTTCACAAGGGCACGCAAACTGGGCAGGAAAATTCGAAAATCTTACCACAAAGCTTAGATAGAAGTGACGGGCTCGATAAGAGCTTCGCGTAGCCGCTGACGGCACACGAATCGGAGCACCGTAGCTCAAGATATCGCGGATTAAAGTGAGAACTGAATAGTGCTTCTTCTTCTCCCTTCTCCGTCTTTACTTTCAGCTGTGTGTGTTGTGTTTAAGTGAGTGTAGTGCTGAATGAGTTCACTTATGAACCTATTTATATGTTGGGCTTGGGCTCAATTTGGGCCCAGTCTAACCCGTTAGCGTTTTTATTCCGTTTGGTCTAACTTTGGGCCAAACCTTTAAAATTAACGCCCGGTTTTCTATTTCTAATATTTTTCTAAGGTTTTTGACTGTTTTAAATTTTTCTCACATAGCACCGGGCAGACTTAAACCGGTTCGGCTGCCAGTTTACGGTTTTTCTCAGTTTTTCGCAGAAAATACATTTTCTGACTCAGAAAAATCTACTGAGTCCAAAAATCATACTTAAATCCTCAAATTCTCGTTCTAAATTTTTGGTTTCTATTTTGGGCCATTTAATTATCTAATTAGGCGGTTAATTAGGCTCGGTTCTTACACATAACCCGAGGTGGTACGTGACGTCCTGCAGGGTGATAGTGTACTCACCCCAAGGCAGGTGGAAAGTATGGCTCTCAAGACTCCAGCGCTCCACAAATACCATGATCAGGGAGTTGTCAAACATGAAATCCCTAATTGGCACCGCGTCGCTGAAGGCAGCCTACCTCAGGTAGGAGACAGTGGCGTGCGTTGGTGGGAATGTGTAACTCACTCTTCTAGAAAGAAGTAGCAAGGTCCCTGGTAAATAATAAAAAAAATCAAAATAAAAAATGTGTAAGCTTATCAAGCTATAAGAATTTCACAAGAAACTATTTTAACAAATAACGACAAATATTTACCCTTTAAATTAATTTAAATAAAAATATTTACTTAAATAATAAAATAACTAAATTAATAAACGTCTATATATTGTAATTTAAATAGAAATATTTAGTTAAATAATTAATAACAACATTCATTTTTCATCTCCTTCATAACGTACATTAAGTAAAAACATTTACTTAAATATCTAACAAGTAAATATCTAATAACAAATTTAAAAAAAACCATTTACTTAAATATTTAATAACTAGAAACATTAACATCTTGTTACTTAATTAAGTTAACTAAAAAATATTTAGTTAAATAATTATTAACTAAGTTAATAAACATATACTTAATAACTTAATTTAAAGAAAAATAAACCTAATTAAATATTTAACAAACAAATCCATCTCAAATATGTCTAAAATCATACCCTATCAGTTAAAATCATTGCTAACAATATATTCATTCGCCTAACATATACTGATAAGGTTATTGTGGGATTAGAGAGTTTAATAAAGACAAAGCATTAAAGTCCCAACGGAAGGGTTGGAAGGGGGATAAGAAAAGAATGACACAAAAAAAAAATTATTGGCATAAAGAAACACACCCTAAAGACACAGCGAAAAATAAAAGATAGATAAAGATTTTTCTACTAGACCTCTAAGATACCTGTTCTTAGCAACCTAGGCCACTGGAAGGGATTCCCTAACAGGGCTGAAGTTGAAGAAACCACCACCCATGTTCACCTTAGGTTGGATCCTTCAATATTCTTCATGCAACAAGCGAAGCAAATCACTCACCTCACTTAATCACACAATAAAAACGTGCATCAAAAAACTTAAAACTTTATTCATCAAAATTAATCTAAACTATCTAACCAAAAGTGTTTAAATAGGCCCCTAACAAACTAACTAAAAGATAAGATAACTTAATTTAAATCTCTTAAAGATAAAATAACTAATTTAAATCAAAACTGATTTTATTGGATTAGATCAGATTTGATTTAAATTTAAATTCCTAAAAATACTACTAAGCAAATCAGAAGTAAATCAAATCTTCAAACAAATTCCAACCGCAAAACAAACTAAAACAAAGGCCTAAAAAATTCAAAAATTTATAATAAATTATGCCTCCCACTGGGTGTAGCCTCCTCCGCAGACTGCGGAGAATGATTATGAATAGATTCTCGGGACTGCGCTCGTCGGCTAGGGGATAAAGAACTAAGTCTTGAAGTCAAGTCATCGAGACATTGTTCAATCCTTTTTAGTACGCGAGTGATTGTGTTGAGACGGAACGTCAGTTGTGGATTGGGGTTGCTTCGTCGTCAGTCATCACTAAGGAACCTATGAAAGAAAAGACTTCACAGCACTCTTCTCACATGTATTACTCGGAGTAGGACACTCGTGTTTACACTCAATATGTGGCTTTTATCCTCTATTGAGCTCACCATTCTTGCCTTTTTCTACTTTTGGATTGCTTTAACAAGTTGCACTTCAGAAAATGAGGAATTGAGACACCAAAACTAAGATAATCTGAATGATAGAGATGTTCAACTTGATAAGAAGACAACCAAAGTATGTGACAAAGGAAGAAAAACAATAAGTGATACTAAGATGACAGAAACTAAAAACATTGAATCCTAATTGGAATCCAAAGAAAATTCGAAAAGGTAAAAAAAGCTTAAAACAAATTGAAATTTCTTTTCTTTTTTTTTGCATTTTTTTTCCAGATGCTGACATAGTGACATTAATATATAGAAATTGCAGTAACAGAATTTAAATAATAGATTTTGTTTTTTTTTTTTAACTTTAAAGTAAGAGACTAAACAAGAATCCTGGAACGTGCAGATAAATAAAAATTTACCTACAACCTGTTACTGATACAAGATAATAAGAAGGTTATTGGGGGATTAGATAGTTGGTTTAATTACTCTATTGGTCTCTATAGTTTCACCAAATTTTTAATTAGGTCCCTATACTTTTTTTCCTCTCAATTAGGTCCTTACACTGCTTTAATTTTGTAATTAAGTCCTTCCTAGTGTAAAAAATATTAGAGTTAACTGAATATTTCTTCGCAAATTGAAAGTATTTATAATTAAAAAGTTAATTAAATTTTTGACCGCATGTATTTTGGTAAAAATATTATGTTAATTTTAACATTTTTAACATGAAAATGACGTAATTACAAAATTAAAAGCGGTGTAAGAATCCAATTGAAAGAAAAAAAAGTATAGGGACCTAATTAAAAATTTGGTGAAACTATAGGGACCAACAGAGTAATTAAACCTGGATAGTTTAATAAAGACAAAGTATTAAAGTCCCAGTGGAAGGGTTGGAAGGGGGATAAGAAAAGAATGACACAAAAAAAAAAGATTATTGGCATAAAGAAATACACCCCCTAAAGAAACAGCGAAAACATAAAAGATAGATAAGAATTTTTCTACTAGACCTCTAAAATACCTGTTCTTAGCAACCTAGGTTACCGGAAGGAATTTCTTACTAGATCTTCAAAGAACTTGTCTTTGACAACCTATATCAGAGGGCTGATGTTGAAGAAACCACCATGCAAGTTCACCTTACGTTGGATCCATTAATCTTCTTCATGCAATAAGCGAAACAAATCACTCACCTCACTTAATCACACAATTAAAACGTGCATAAAGCGACTAAAAATTTTATCATCAAAAGTTATCTAAATTATCTCACCAAAGGTATTTAAATAGACTCCTAACAAACTAACTAAAAGATAAGATAAAATAACTTAATTTAAATCTCCTAAAGATAAGAAAACTAATTTAAATCAAAACAAATCTTATTAGATTATATCATATTTGATTTAAATTTAAATTTCCTAAAAATAATACTAAGCAAATCAGAAGTAAATCAAATCTTCTAACAAACTCCAACCGCAAAACAAAGGCCTAAAAATTCGAAAATTAATAATAAATTATGCCTCCCACTTAATTTGAAAAGCATTATTAGGTTTCTTGCTGTCCTAACTTAGCCCAATGGGCCTTGTCATTTCTCCCTTGGTTAGAACTTGATGTAACTCCTCATGTATAAGTGCTGCCAAGTTTTCAAAGCTCTCCTTGAGTTTCTTTCCACTTGCTCTAGTGATGGAGCTCTTTGGAAGTGTGAAATTTTATGAAATTTTCATTCTACCCTTTTGCCTTAGAATGCCCCAATTGTCCTCCGAAGCATGTATCATATACTGCATACTACTTCTATAAAAGTACCCTAAGTATGACTATACATGTATGTAACATAAACATAAAACAAAAAACAACACCAACCTCAAAGTCGACTGCTCCAGCGATATGTCATCTCACGTTCAATGGGTTGATGTCCGCATCGTTTGCATCGACGTGCGCCATAACCTCATAGTAACTCGAAAATTTGATTAGAAAAAGATAAAAGTGGGGAAAAAAAGTTGAAGAAATGGATGCGATAAGGACTAGAAAAGTGTTGTGGATGAAATACATATATATAGGCTTCCTCCGCTCTTTTCTCATTTACAATTTAAACGAAATAAGAGTACACATATCTTGTTTATACTGTAAACAAGATAAAGCTATTACAAACCACGTGTACAAACGTGATACAGCCACATTGTTTCGTGCCTTATCTCATTTATAGTGTAAACGAAGTATGTGTACTCTTATTTCGTTTACACTGTAAATAAGATAAGAGATAAAATGCATTTTGGTAAAATTACAAATGGTATACTTTGATAAATAAACTTTATTTATTTAAAAAAAATCCTATCTATTACTAAGTGATTGTAATCATGTGTGCTAGTTTCTTGTATTTTTGTTGTCTTCCAAACAGAAACACCTTGTAGTCATGGTGGACCATTATGCCTCATCTGTTTTCACTATTGACATTGTCACTCAGCTTCTTTTCTAGAGATACATTAATGTGAGCCTCTAAAGGATGCGAGTAAAGAGAATTCCTATATAATACTTGGACTAAAAAACAAAAATGAAATACTATACATATTGTAAAACAATAATCTATTTTTAATATATAAAAATAGATACATAAGTTTACCCATATTACTTTTAAGATATTTTTCTTCTCCTACTAATGCCATGTCAGCAACATTGCTTATTTGGCAAAATTTTAGAATCAACCACTCAATTTTTGCCAAATCATCTATTATTTCTAAAACAGTAAAAAAAAATATACAAAAAACAATACAATAATTACCAACGACAATAACTAAAAATTAATAGCATCTAACTAAATTTGTAACTTACAAAGACATCAAATCCATATTTCTATATTTGTTATATCTTATCATTGTAAACAATACAATAAATTTATAATTCTAATAATTAATTTATTAATTTCTATAAATAACTCATTCAATGTAATAAACATCTATATTGCAAATGTCATAATAATATTATTAATCATAATAAATTTTACGTTACAAATATTCAAATTCCATACTATTTGAACTACTTATATAAGTCTTTTATTACTATTTTTTCAAATAACATCAAATTTAGCACAAAAAATTTATTTCCGAACTACACACAACCTCAAACTTACACAATGGAGATAATTACGTTGAATGTGAAAAGTGTAAGAAGAAAGTATATGAAAAAGGAGATAACTATATTTGTGACACATATAATCAAACACCACATTATCCAACAATAAAGTAACTCTATATATTTTTCATAATCTCATCTATCAAATTATTAGTTACTAACTCAATACTTATTTTAGGTTTGAAATTCAATTAAAGGTTTCAGATCAAAATAGTACAACAACTTTTGTACTATTTGATGACGAAGTAAAAAAAATTGTTGAATACAACTGTTTCAAATCTAATGGCACTCCAGAAAAGTAATGACATTGAAACACCACCCCAATTGAAAAATTTGTACAACCTCACTTATATTTAAAGTCAATATAAATAATTTTAATCTTAAAAAAAGTTCTAAACAATACACTCTTAGCAAGACATTTGTTCCAACAAAAAACACTGAACCTCAACACTTATTACAACAAACAAAACAGGTAATACTAAAAAAAATCACTTATTTCAGTTATTTTAGACATCAGTTTTATTTCTAATTTAAATTATTCATTGATTATAGGAACTACCTTCGCCAACACTAATATCATTAGATGATCGCATACCATCAAGAGATTAAGAAGAAAAAAAATATATAAATTCAAGACACATATTCGGAAGAACATACTTGCAAAGATGGAACAAACACCACAATAAAAAATACATAAAACTCAACAATTCATAAAGAACATGTCTTTACAAGAACCTACACAGAAAAAAGAAAGTAACAACTCTAACAACAACCAATAAAAAAAAAATACGGACGCCACATAAGAAGACTAAGTTCATCAACTAAAACAAATGCAAAAATCAAACTACCAAATAAAAATGTCATTTTGTACATATAACTCTAATATCCAAATTTTTTGTACTACAAATTATTTAAAATAAAATATCTTTTAAATTTAACTTTATTTTATATATTTAATTTAATTCTACAAAATATAACAATTTTTAATATTTATTATATACTATCATTAATTTACTGCCCTGTGCATCACGCGAGTTTCATTCTAGTATATATTTATGAAACATTTCAGATGCTCTATGGTATATGGTAATCTAGTGATTTTAGCCGTTGTTTATAATCATGTGTATATTTTATGATAATTTTATAATTGAAATCAATCGCTAAAATTACTAGATAACTATACACCATGAAGTACCTAAGATGCATCCATATATATTATTATAGCAGTAAAAGATTACGCCAACAATCGATTTTTGTTTTGCATAACTCTCGATATATGAGCTAGAGTGGCATGTGACCGCAATATTCCACTGTCAAGCCAATACAATTTACAGAACTTGGGCAGGTGGTTAATTAAAGGGAACGCGAATATTGCAATGAGCAAAAAATGAATCCTAAAAAGTGCAATTACATGAACTATATAATGTCCACATAGCATGATATTTATACTCTCCGTCTTGTTCTACGGACCTGAAAATGAACAACCAAACTTCAATAAGCCTAACAATAACGGCATCAGCAAGAGTAAAGAACATACGGTGCAAGTTGATTTTCATTGGAACACAAGGTCAACTTACAGCACATACATTGGTAGTCACATTTTGCGATGCTAATTTTTCCTTACATTTTCCACTTCTAATCAGGTTGCCTGCAGGAAAAATTTCTGCATCATTAACTGAACATTCTGATGTATCAATGACTAGCAGAAAACATTATTAGAGAGCTAACTTTGCAGCATGATTGGTTTGCAGTCTGAGTTTTTCCTTTCAGGTAAATTGGGTCATTTTGATGGGGAAATTACACTGACCTCACTAAAATAGGTCAAACACTTGCAACCTTCTACTTTTTGACATTCCCAGAAAACTTTATTTAAAAGAAAAGTTTATAAATAAAATTCAAGAACTTTCCTACATTCTCTATGATACTTCCCTGCCAGTCCTTCATATGAAAAAAGTCCCGACAAAAAACTCGTACTTAAACAACTTAAACAGGGCCTGAGGAGTAAATGATGGCATACACAAATAAACCCAAACAGGAAATATAAGGGGAAAAGAAAGTGTGAACAAATAACGGATCAGCTAAACTGAGCCACCCATAAACTCAATATTAACCATGAGTCCATGACTGTTGTAGCAGTTACCTATAGGAACAGAGAAGAAAATTTTATGTATTTTGTTTATCTATTTCAATTATAAAGGAAACTCAGTAAATTTTCAAACAAGGGAAACAAGTATAATTATCAATGACACAAGGGGAAAGTCTTATGAAGTTATCTTGAAGACTACTAGATTTATGGAGGTCACATCAAATTTTTGTAGATATATAGCATGTGAGAGCTTAATATGCTTCAGCAACATTACCCAATGGTCAATACAGAATGTTTATTATATGAAGTATTTCTTGTACTCTTGGAACTTTCTTTGGGTGCGACCCTTCTCCGGACTCGGGTAATACAGAATGCTTTGAACCAGGCTTCCCCCCCCCCCCCCCCCCGCCCCCCGCCCCCCTCTTTCTTTCTCTATTTATTCTTATCTCCAACTCAATATTAATCTTTTACAAAAATACTAGGAAAAGAGCTTACTGGAAGAAATAAGCAACCCTTCAAACCATGAAAGTATTTAGAGATAACTTGGCTGCAAACAGTATTGCAAATCTCTCTTTCATCATGAGTGAACTAGGCATGTGAATAACTCCATTTTGTCAAGTAAAGTGGATGCACTGATTAACACCACTGCTGATCTCAAAAGTGGCAGATATTTGATTTCCCCATTTGAGGGGGAGTTTGAATATTTGATTTGTTAATATTTATTTAAACATCCTTTCAAAGGTTTTATTTCCTTGTTTCTTAGGTCAAGCTTATAGAGTTATCAGGGATGCTATTTCCTAATATATCTCTTTTTGTTGACAACTTTTACTGGGATTAAGGAGATTTAACGGCTTACCTGGTACCATGTTGTCTTCTATTTATTCCTGTTTTAATGTATCATTTGAATATAAAAAATCAGACAATTCCTCTCTAAAAATTAAGCAATATTCCTTCACACGGGACTCGTATTAGTTGTCAGTTGGAAGGGGCAAAGAGAGCTGGATTGGCTTTTGGTTGTCAGTTGCCACGTGATTGCTCCTTTTCAAGCCCCTTTTAGAAAAAAAGAATAAGCCACTAAGTTGGCCTGCCTGTGCTTTCTAGCAAATAAACCTCCCAATTAGAGTTTACCACAAAGAACTGAAAGCAGATGGGAACACTTAGGCAAACAAAATTATCAACCAAGAAAACAGTAAAGGAAATATCTTTTTTGGGCTCCTGCACTACCACATAACAATGTATACCAATTGCTGGTTTCTGGATAACTCACCATTCTCCTGATTCAGTAACCTTTTGTCATTGGCAGTTAGACCTCCTGTTGTAACAACAGTTTCCTTTAGACTACTGAGAGAAGAATGCTCCACAGGATCACTGCAACATGCACATGGTAATCTCATGAAAAGATAGGAAATAAAAATGACATGATAAACATGATTCATTTGCAAATAAAAGAGAGAACCTGGTTGTATGAATTTAGTAAGTGGTGATGTATGAGGAGTTACAAATGTATATGCTAGAGATCAGGATAGAATCATATTATATAAGAGTATCAAATATGGTCTCTTAAGATTAGCATAGTTATTTATCATTATTCTCTGATTATTGTTATTGTCATTGTTATTAACTCTGCCTATGTTACACCTGCGGTACATAACCGATCCCAAACCCGAATAAAGGAGGAAGGTTGACAGCCAACATAAAAACTTAGTCAAATCTTCATAATATGGATCAAAGACGTTATTGCGCTAAAGTTAGGTCGTTGTCCGAAAGCAACGCGTTGTATGGCTCGCGTATAGTGTCAAATGAACAAGATTCGTTGCATCGGTTCCTGGGTGTAGTGTTAAATGAGCAAGGGTTCCCGCGTTTCTGTGAACGGACGAGGGTAAATAAGCTAGTTCACAAAGAAAAAAAAAAGGTCGAAGCGACAGAAGGTTGAAATTTGGGACATGAAACATAAGTACTCTAATAGGAAAATCCATGGGGATGTTGGATACCATGACAAGGAGGAAGATTAACATCATGTGCCTACAAGAAACAAAATGGATCGATGCAAAGGCAAGGGTGTTGGATACTTCCAGGTTCAAACTTTGGTATACAGAAAAAGTGAAGAATAGGAATGGGATAGGTATTATAGCGGATAAGCAGTGGAAGAACGACGTAGTGGATGTCAAAAAAGTGAAAAATCGATCATCCTCTATCAAATTTGTGGTGAAAGGAAATACTTTCATGTGATTAGCGCCTATGCACTGCAAGTGGATTCGGACGAGCAACACAAAATAAGGTTTTGAGAGGATCTAGAGAATTCGGTCCAAGACATACCTTCAAGAGATGAGACTTTTTTTAGAAGATTTAAATGGCCATGTTGGAAAGGAAGTGACTGGGTATAGAAGTATTCAGAGAGGCTATGGTTTCAGAGTGGTCAATACCGAGAATAAGACTATTTTGGATTTTTCCTCAACTTTTGACCTTCTCATCACAAATACATGTTTTGAAAAGAGAGATGAACATCTTATAACCTATAGGAGTAGCATGACAAGCTCTCAAATCGACTTCTTATTGAGGAGAGTCGACCGAAAATTTTGCATTAATTGTAAAATTATTCCGGGAGAGAGTTTAACAAACATAAGATGCTCGTCATGGATTTTCGCATTGAGTAAAAGTTGAGAAAAATACATCATATGAGAAATCCGAGGACGAGGTGGTGGCGGATGAAAGGTGAGAAACAAATAAGCTTCCTAAGACAGGTAGGAGAAGAAGCAAAATTGGATGGAGATGGAAGCACGGAAGAGATATGGAGGGAAATGACAGAAGCTATTAGAAGAATAGCAAAAGAAAGTTTTAGTAAATCTAGAAAGATAGGACCAAGAGACAAGGAGTTTTAGTGGTAAAATACGAGTGTACAAGAAAAAATAAAGACAAAAATAGAATGTTTTAAGAAGTGGTCTTTGTACCGCAATACAGATAATTGAAAAAAAAATATAAGGCAACTAAGAAAGAAACAAAAGTGACTGTAAGTAAAGCAAGAACATATTAGGGTCTCTATCAGTCTTTAAACACGAAAGAAGGAGAAAAATGTATATATAGAATCGCAAAAAGCGGTGAAAGAAGAACGAGACACTTGAATCAAGTTAAGTGCATAAAGGATAAAGATGGAGAGGTTTTGGCTCAAGAGAAAAAAATCAATGAAAGGTGAAAGAGCTACTCCTACAAGTTATTTAATGAAGAACAGAATATCAAAACTTCGACTACTATCGAAGGATTCGAAACTTCGAGATAAATGAAGTTTTAAAGCGGATTAAAAATGGTAGGACAATAGGACCCGATAATATTCCTATTGAGGCTTGGAAGGACCTTGGAGAAAAGTATCAATTGGTTAACCAAGCTTTTTAATGAATTTTAAAGTAAAAAAAGCTGGAAGATGAGTAGAGAAAGAGCATATTGGTACCTATTTACAAGAATAAAACGATATACAAAGTTGCAAAAACTATAGAGGGATCAAACTCATGAGCGATACCATGAAGTTATGAGAAAGGGTGATAGAAAAGAGGCTGAGACGAGACACAAGTAACAAAGAACCAATTTAATTTTATGCTAAGCAGATCCACTACTAAAGCGATATACCTGTTAAGAAGAATGATGGAGAGGTATCGTAGTAATGAAAGGGATCTACATATGGTGTTTATTGATTTGGAAAAAGCGTATGATAAGGTGCCAATAGAGGTCTTATGAAAGATTTTGGAAAGAAAGAGTATATTCGTGCAATCAAAAACATGTATAATGATACTACAACTAATGTGAAGACTCAAAGGACTACATAATAGAGCTCAATGATATCGTTTGATTCATGTAGCCGACCCCACCTAGTGGAAAAAGACTTTGTTGTTGTATTATAAATAGAGGCTATTCCTCTCATGTTACATATCACGTAAGAATAATATATTCTCCCTCATTTGGTGAGTTATTCTTTATTATTTTCTTAGTTAATCATGGATATTAGCATGGTATCAAAATTAGGATATCCTCTTTGAGCTCCCTGAGATCCTTCCGCTGTCACCAGTTCTCAACGTTCTCAGTTAAGTGCTGAAACAGAGCTAAAAACCTTTGTCCTCTTTGTTGTGCATCTCTTCTGGCAGCATGCCAGCATCTCACCACTATCCACTATCCACGAATATATTTTCTTTGCCATGCCCGTCCATACTATTCCCGTACTGTCGCCATCACCAATCAGTGAACACACCATCATATTTGAGCCTGTCCTCATTGCAGATCTGGTATTGTTCTCTTCATCACATCGCTTGTCATCTTCTGCATTATCAGCATTTCCATTCTTATCCCTGGCTTTGTGCGGCCTACTGCTGCTCCTCAGTGCTCATCTCACCGTGCTCTCTCTAAATCTGTCCTTTTCTCTTTGATCCAACCACCACTGCAATGCTGGTTTTAATCATTTTGTTCAAGTCAAACACTTACAACATTGTTTTAAGAAGTTAATTATTCCTAATTGATCCTAAATGATACATTAAGGAACTTTACTTTAATATCAACATTCCCCCTCATGTTGGCGCATATTCATATGCACCAAGCTTGTTACAAATGTAGTTACCACGAGGACCTCTAAGAGACTTTGGAAGAATATCGGCCAACGGATAATTGGAATTAACAAACTCTAACAATTTCTTTAGGTAAAACATTCTACCTTATGAAATGAGATCAACCTCCATGTGTTTAGTTCTCTCATAGAATACTAGATCAGAGGCAATGAGGCAATGTGAAGTTCAGGAATGCTGCTTGATTATCGCAACATAACTTCATTTTTATAATTGTTCCAAACTTCAATTTTGAAAGTAATTGTTTAACCCAAATTACTCACAAGCCACTAATGGAATGATGCAATACTCAGCCTCTGCTTTGATCGAGCAACGAAATTTTGTTTCTGACTTTTCCAGGATATAAGATTGCCACCAAGAACACAATACCCAGAGATAGACAGTCTATCAGTAAGACCACCAAGAAAAACACAATACCTCTAGAGAGACCATTTATCAATAGGAGATCTTCCCAATCTGGATCACAATACCCACCTTTATATATGTATAATAGTCCTTGTCCAGGGGCTTTTCCAATATACTTCATAATATGCATTACAGCATCCCAATGATCGATGCAAAGAGAACTACATAAACCGACTCACTACACTAACGGTACGAAATATCTAGTCTAGTATTGGTGAGGTAGTTCTGCTTCCCTACAAGTCTCCGATATCTCCCTGGATCAGGAAAATATTCTCGTTGATCAGGCAACAATTTGCCATTAGGATCAATTGGCTATCGACAGATTCTCAATTCATCATATCTGTTTCTTCCAACATAAGGGCATATTTTCTGTGACAAAGCAATACCACTTTTAGATTGATCCACCTCAATACCAAGAAAGTGCTTTAGTTTTCCCAAATCCTAAGTGAAACTGTTGATATAGATGTTTCTTTAACTAAGTTATCCCTTCATTACTATTCTTTGTAATGACTACATCTACATAAAATACCAAATAAATGCATTGCACATTTGGGGTTGTGTTGATAGAACAATAAGCAATAAACCCAGGTGGGCTGCTGCATGTATACTTCTAGTCAAGGAATCCATGAAGGAAGGAAGGCATTCTTGATATCTAATTGATATCGTTGCCAATGACAGATGGATGCAACACAAGGAAAAGTGCAGACAAAAGCAAATTTTGCTTCCAGAGAAAAGTTTCTTGGTAATCATATCAAATAATATCTCCTATAAGTTATTTAGGTTTCAAGATTGGTGCATATTATATTATCTATATGGTCAAGCTCTAGGGAGAGTGTTAGCAATTACTAATAGAGTCATATCATATAGAAGAATATCAAATATGGCTTCTTAAGATTAACATTGTTATTTATCATTATTCTCTAGATTTATTTCCTTTCTAATATTAGGGTTTACTATTATTATAAATAGATGCTAGTATTTCTCTCATGTAAATATCATATAAGAGTAATATTCTTTCTCTCATTTATCGAGTTACTCTTTTGTTATTTTCTTCATTGATCTCAAAGATCTTAATAGTATACATAACCAGTAAATGGAAGGTAACTGATTGCTTAGTTAGTTGCTAACTGTTTGCTTAGTTGGCATCTAGCTGTCACTAGAGCTTGTATGCTATACATGAGAGACTAAGCCGTCAATATATTAGTTCAGTCTATTACCAAATGGAAGGAATCCTTGTTAAGTCACTGAGTGAAAACCCTCTACAATGATCATGAGCTTTACACCAAATAGATGCTAGGCATCTAGTTATATTCCATAAGACATGTTTGTCAGAAAATCTGTCTATTGAAGGTGTGTGCATTAACCAAGAAGAAATATGGACAGATAGTGCCACTGTATATACGCAATTAACCAATGACAGACATGCAAGACATATTAAATGTGCATATGTTTATCCAAATGCACTTTTGAGAATAAGAAAACATACATGCTACATGTTTAGAGAGGAACATCAATTAACCAGTGTGATAATTAAGCAAAGGAATACTTATCCAGAAAAATTAAGGTGAGAACAAGCAAGTAAGCAACACAATTGAATTCATCATTCAAGATACACCAAATGATTAACTTATGCAAGAGTTTTGGGGAGAGTAACCAAGAGTTAATCATTTTAGGAATTAGTCATTTATCCTGAGAAGAAAAAGATGATATCAGTGTGTTTTAGCCATTGTAGACTCTCTTCATTCATACTTTTTTAACTTTTCATGATTTAAACAATGACATAGATAGATATCCCCCAAAGAAATATAGTGTTAAAAAGGAGCATTAGTTATTTTTTTGGGCACTATCTAATAAAATTTGAACTCGATTACATTTGGAAACAATGAGGGAAAAGACTAGACAGTAAAAAACTGTTGACTGAAACTCACCAGTGGGAGAAACTCTTTTTATTTGAAACATCTGCCAGTATATCTTGCTTCTACACAAAAAAAATGACATTCATTAGAATTGTTTCCACAAGAAATGTGCTTAGAAACATACAATACTAAAAGTCTAAATTACAAAAATAAAGGTCAAGTTGAATCTCAAAACAAGGGATACAAAATTATTGGCTGTCTTCTAAACCAAAAAGAGGATTGGGTATAAGGTATTCACTAATGATCTAATAAGAAACTGTACTAGAAACAAATACAGCTTGCTATTTTCATTGAATGGGAGTTTGCGGGGATATGCCTAATGTCAGTTAGATCAGTCCCAATTTTTAGTCAGGCTCAAGTATATGGTTCACATTCTGAACATGACCCCATTGGATCCTGTCATAAATGATGCCTATAGACAAGCTGTCACAATTTATGATATTTTAAATGTCATCTGTTTTTATTGGTCTTCCTCTACCCATATCTACTTACAAGTTTTCCAGAAGTGTTATCCTAACTCTCTCTCTAATGCGGTCACTTCTAATTCTTTCCCATCCCATCAGTCTATTCAACATTAGGAATATCCTCATCTTTGCAAACACAGCACTTAGTCTCTTGTTGGCTTTTCACACATTCAGGCCCACATAAATTTGAAAAGCTCATAATTGTGTGGTAGATGTTTTTCATAAGCTAGATGAACACTTTCCTATCAAGAACAACACTTGAAGCACTCCTCTATCATATAAGCCCAACTTGATTGAATCTTATGGTATGCATATCCTATTTCCCCATCATCTGGATGATGGAACAAAGAACTAAAAGGTATGACTTGAGGGACAAACATGATCTAATTCAATAACTTGTACCATTATAGCTCATGTATAAGAATAAATTCCAACAATTACATGATGAGTACAATGTCAAATAGCTGCTTTATGAAAGGAAGATACTTGAGAAAGGATTGGAAAGGGGACATTTCCAACCTAAGTATCATCCTAAAATAAGATCCAAAGAAAAAGAGATTGAAAAATTTGACATTAAAATCCAATCAGTTTTAGCTCCAAAGAAGATAGCTGAGAAAAGTGTCAGAAGGAGAGCTAGTCAGAATCTACTAACAACTTATAGTTACAGAAGTAGAAACAGATTCTTTACAAGAGGTTCTATGTGCAGCAGACAGCTATCACAATTAACACTTAACAAACTGTTTAAGAGCCTGATAGTTAGACTGGATTGATCCTAAGTTGAACCAGCAGAGTAGAGTTTACATAAACCAACTTGAATGATTAAATATCTACACGTTCCCTCACGTAAAACCCTCTTTTGGGCTTGAATTGTGAAGTAGCATTTTTCTATCTTTATTTAGAAAAATGGAGATACAAGAATCGAACTCTAGACCTTTTGCTCATAGAAGCTCTAATATTATGTCATGAAATCATGTCTTCTAAAAGTTTTAATTAGGCAGAAGCAATAAATGATTATATATCTAACTAGAGTTGCTGCACATAGATACATGCCCAGAGACAATCAGCCCCAGCTACAGCAATGGCATTGCCTTGATCTGACTTCTTGACATACACTAATATAACTTATAGATGGACATAAAATAACGCCAGATATTAAGATTCAATGAATTTCCCACCAACCTTTACACCACAGGAATCTTTGAGGTGGGTTTCAGGGCATTTGAAATGTTGAACAGTATGTTTGCAACTTGTAGGAACAATTTCTAATGTACAAGCAGCAGCTCTTTTAGATCTTCGGGATACCAAATGTAATTCTGGCTGACAACCCTTCCCACTCATAGAATCACAAGGCAAGAGCATGTTTGTCTCTGAAGTCTTTTCACAGTTTTTGGTTGCAATTTTGTTTTTCTTCTCTATTGATTCATGCAAACCAGTTGATCCACAATTAGAAGAAAGCACATGTTTACTCCTTTTCCGTGGGGGTGAATCTTGCCTCACATATTTAGCATTTGTTATTGCTCTCACTGATAAATTGTCCATTTTGCTAGATGTCAAATCTAGAACCCTGGAAATTTTGGTATTAGACTTGGGGAAAGCCTCTTGCCCCTTGCGACCATGCTTAGTAAGTGGCTGGTAATAGAGAGATCAAGCAATATGAAAAATAAATGCCATCAGCAAAAAAAGAAATACAAAATATTTGTGGTGTAATGAATAAGCACGAACCTTCTGAGCAAATGCCTGAGGGGTACAACGTTTAAGTGTAGCAAAGAGACTACATAGAAAACCTTCCTCGCAAAATGACTCTGAACATTTTGAATTGCCCTGTAACTGACAGATCACATCGAAAAACAAAGATTGTCCGAATAAAACTACAAATTAGATGGCATAAACAAAAGGTAAAATAAATATAGATTAAACCAGCCACCTAAAAAGCTGCGCTATTCTTAGAAAAACTCACTTTATAAAATGAGGAAGGAAGCAAAATCTGCCCAGGAGCTTGTGATACTGATATTGCACCATGATTAATTGCATTTAAAGCAAACATCCCAAATTCAGCTAGAATGTGCAGCTTCTGCATTTCACAGAACTCAAATAAACCCTATATACAAGATTCAACAAAGATGCAAAAATAAGTATGCTAATAACGGAAATCTTAAGAACATTTTACAGCGTTGGTCTGGGGATCAATGGCATCTTCAGCTTTTCTGATTGCCCGAAAAATACTAAAAAGATGCAAGACAGCATCATTTACAACATCCAGGTCACCATCAACTATACTGGCATTGGTAAATGCCTGCAGGACAAAGAAGAGCGGACTACACAATAATCCACATGTATTGCAGGTTTTAGAAGTCATTCATATCCCATAAACTGTAAAGCTTTAAACATGATATTGAACAAGAACAACAATATTACCTACAAAAGTCAGCATACAATTTTTCATTCCGACAACCTTTCAGTGGAAAGTCGCTATTCTGAGCAAGGACATGAATCAAATAGACGACCATGTATGTAGGATGTGCAACTGCTCCATGCGCAGCAGAACTTTGTTGTTTACGAGTGACAAGACCATAATCCTTAATAAATTCTGCAATATATTCATAGCTCTACAAAAAAGAAGTATCAGTAATCATCATGTAGCAGAAAGATACAACCCATAATCAAACTGACATTAATAACTAACATTATGAACAAAAGTAGTAATTAGAAATACAATAAAAAAGATGTAACCTCATGAAGAACAAAGATGAAATAAACAAGGAGTGAAAAGCATCACCCCCATATCAAACACCAAACTGCTAAATCACAGTGGAAATTTTACTACACAAAGAACAAACTCAGATTGTTTATAAAGCAAAGATTTCAGATGGAGGTCAGCAAATCACTGAGGTGAGATCAAAGGTTAGCAAAGCTTTTACATAAGCAAGGTTGCTTCATGTATACTTCATCAAGATCACCATGGACAAAGGCATGGGGGGCTACCTATACAATCTAGAATGCACATCTTATGAAGTAGAAATGGGAAGGTAAGGCTCAAGAGGACAGGCAACTGTCATTGAAGGAGTAGATGCCAGATCCAATAATAGCCAGAGAAAACAGCAACTCAAGTAGAGGGTCTAGGACAAGTTCGTACCCAGGCTTCAAGTAGTAGTTGAGCATCTACCTCAGATGGCAATAGGCAAGGATGTATATATATATATAGGACTTGGACATTATGGGGTGCCCAAAGTCCCCCATCGAGTAGTATGGATGCTTGATATTGTATTTAAGGAGTGTGTTTTTTCTCCCTTAATATCAAGCTTTTAGTAGTTTTTCCTTAAATATGAGAGAGAGAGAGAGAGAGAGATCTTGCAGTTCAAGTGAAAAATACAAGAGGGTAATTTAGTCAATACATAGTGTGGAACCCATCAGCTGTTAGCAGCAGGTTGTGTATGTGTGAGTGTGTGTGAGGGAGAGAGAGAGAGAGAGAGAGAGATCTTGCAGTTCAAGTGGAAAAACCAAGAGGGTAATTTAGTCGATACATAGCGTGGAACCCATGAGCTGTTAGCCGCAGGTTGGTTTAGGCTGTGACTAACGATTACTAACTGTTCTCATTTACTCAGTTACGCCGCCCCAATCACAACCGTCCCTGCTAAACAACTATTGAGATCTAATCTGCTGCGGATCCAAGCTAGGAAACTAGCCTTAGAGCAATAGGAACTTAACCTTTGAGACAGCCTCAGTGAGAAGATCTGCAGGTTGCTCATCTGTTGGAATATGCACATCAAGGACCTTGCCTGCATAACCTTCTCTTGAACAAAGAATAGTACACATTACACGACAAACTTGTGAATAGGAACCTTCCACTCTACCAGCAATGACTGCAGTGACAACAGTTCTGCTGTGAGGTCAGTGAATCGCTGAGGCAAGGTCAAAGCTTAAATTTGCTAGAGTTGGTTGAGTGTATGTAAGGCAGTAGTACGTGGAAGGGCTTTGGAGCGAGTTGTCATTGGGTGAGGAGTTGATAAGGGTGGCTGCACTAACCAAATCCACAGGAACCCAACCCATTAATCACAACTGGGGCGGGTTCAATCCTGATCCACAGTCGAGCAGGCTGGTTGCTGAGCAGATCATGTTGCATGTTTATTCAGGTTTAGGGCGAAGCCACCCTGACCGAACCAGCATGGAATGCATGCATGCATGCATGGCATACATGAGTTGGAATCATATGACACTAGTATCAATTTAAACAAACTTACACCGCTCGTAACTTTTTATAGAATATATATCTTATCAATCCAACCAATGAATGACAAAGTGAAAATCATCGAAGAACCTTTATTTATGCATGTTTTAAACAAATATATTACGTTGATTTTCAAGTATATAAACAGTATAATAAACAATTTTGGATTCACATGAAATTTTCTCGAGATAATATATAAGCTTTTAATCCAATGGCTAGGTTTTCAAAAAATTACATGAAGAAAAAAGTTATTTAATGGTGTAACATTTACACTAAGATCAAATGACACCAGTGTAAATTAAATTAGCTCTTACACCATTGAAAAGCTTTCCACTGGAGTTTTTTTTTTTTTTTCCTCTCTATATAATACATGCATATATCAATATTAATATTTTAATAAAATCTACATGATATATTAATTTATTTTAATTTCTTTACCTTTAATAGCTTAGAATTAGATGAAGAATCATATAATTTTATGTTTGAATGTGCTTTGGGTTATTGTTGATATCAAACTAGAAAGACCGAGCTTTCCACTACAATTGGTCCCATCTCATTCCAAGTTTTGTGGAAGGAGTTATGAGGGTTGGAAGTCGGCTGTCCCCGAAGACCACTCTGCTCTAGGCAACAAAGTTAAACCAACCATAACTCCACAAACATTGGTTGAGAATCTTTTTGGTGACAATAAACTATACAAACCTAGCTTTCAAACAAAACTAGTTTTCTTCATAATATGCTTCAGAGGTAGCAAGTTGGCAAGTCGATAACTCGACCAATAGAGCTCGTACCATTATAACTACTTGTTCAGCTTACTTTTCTTTAAGTTTGGTAATGTTATGGTCCAAATATCTAATGAAAATATTGCATTAAAAATGAATTAAAAAATATATAAAAGCAACAGGCACATGCATAATAGACATAGACATTAACATACATGATATCGGACATCCTCAATGCCATCTGTCACTCCAAATGCAAATGCACACGTGAATCTAATAGGTAGTTTACGCTCCTTCAACAACTTGTGGATTTTGGCAAGAAATGTTCTCCTAACAAAAGGCGAGGAGTCCTGGAATATGAAGTAGACACCAGAAAACACAACAAATAAAAAATGTGGTATTGACTAATGAACCAAATGAGAACTAGTAAAATATTGATAATTTAAAGAGCCATATATAAGAAAAACTCGATAGAAATTAGAACTAAATTTGCTTTATTCCTTACATCATATATTCTTTTTAATATTCCAGAGACTAAATATTCTTAACTGCATCTGTGGTATGCCAATTATCCTAGATCAGAAACAATCTATAGATTAAATGCCGAATGATATAATATTATCTAACTTATAAAGGAGAGTAGATAAGTTGATACTGTTAAGGAAAATAAGAGGGGTAAAAAGCCGTGTGTCAACAATTCTTTGGCTCAATGGTTGTCTTGAAAAGTCGTAAGGGTACACATACATGCAGAGTTCTGAATACAGATAACTAAAAATGCTAACTATATCACAATGCTGTTTCCAATGCTATATTAATCACGTTTGGTCCGATGAAACAAATCAGTCAACACTATTATCTATATCCTATATCCTGCTATTGACTACTTTGATTCAGAACCCTAGAAATTAAATTCTATTCTATACTACCTTCAAAAGATTTCCAAGAAGGTAGGTAACAGCTCTTATGTCAACATATCTAAGAGGGAAAGTCTTCCATAAAGATCATGAGCTTTGCATAGATGTTAGGAGTCCAATCCTACCCATAAAACATTGTCAAAACATTTGTCGTTGAAGGTGCGTGCATTATGGTCTTAATCATTTATCCCCCACCCCCAAAAAAAAAACAATTTTCCTATCTCGAATTCTTATAGTGTCTAACAATACATTTACATTCATTCTTTGGACATCCACTCTTTGCAAAATCCAAAAGTGTCCTTAGAATCAGCAATCCTCTTGGTGTTCTTGATTACATCTGTTGATATCATATTCAGATAATTCAGTCAATTAGTTGTTAGGTGCTGTTAGTGTCAATTAGGTTAGATTAGAATCAATTATGAATAATTGTGTTTTATCTTTAGTAGGTATTGTAATGATTAATTAGTGTATATAAATATATGAGCTGAGGAGTTCATATACCTCAAGCTATTCACATTAAATCATTGTCTAAACATAGTATCTAAAGCATAGGGTTCTTTTCTGTTTTCAACCACCACTGTCTGTGGTGTTCTATCAGTTGGCTGCTCTTATCTGGGAAAATCAAGCCCACATTTCTTTGCTTGTATTTCAATTGGGAAATAGTATATAAGTGGTTAGTCAATCTACATTTCTTGAGTGAAGAATTATTTTAAATTCAGATGTTACAGAAAAACAAACCTTTCCAATCAAAATAGTACAGCGAAAAATTTCTGGAGTAATATGCAAATCCCACTTCCTAGAAAGCTGAAGAACTGCCTTTGCTGCAGCTAATCTGATACGAGACATGTCATTTTCCCTGTGGGTAACATAGAATAACATTTCCGAATCAAGTTTGACCCGAGAAATTAAATAATTCAATGCAATATATGGTCAGATACAGAAAATGGAAGAGAAATTGTTTAACATATGAGTTCAGTTATAAATATCATAATAACTTAGAAAAGCATAGCTTATAAAGTCTTCTACAAACCATAGTTTGCTATAAATTGTGTTCAACATATAATTTAGAAGTTCTCTAATTACAATATCTTTAGCATGCAACTCTCACTCCAAAGGAAGCAGCTGAGAATCAAACAGATGATGCATAAAGTATTCACCTAAAGCAACAACATTTTACTTAGTACACAAAACTTGGAAAAAAAGAATAAGCAAGTTAGTAAATTACTTTAAAATCCATACCATGAGCCTGTCTCAGTCATATCAAAATTGTTGTTGTATAGCATTGTTGACAAAATATCCAACAAAAACTTAATATTGCATTTGATATGGCCTGCTTGATAAGGTAAATAACTCTTTACCAGGGTTTTAAGTCCATAAATCTGCCCAAAAAGAAAAAATAATTGTGAAAATTACAGAGTCATTATGGAAGAAATACAATGCACTCAATTAGGTTGTTCTCCACCTGCCCCGGTGTGCTATACATCCATAATCCTATAGGATACCACTGAACCACAAAACCTTCTCTTTTTGTACAATAAATTATACCAGTTACGCCCTTACTCAAACACAAGGTGTTTTACCAAATCAACCATACTCGTCATGTTGGCAGTTCACATTAATCAACCATACTCGTCATTAAATAATGCCTTGCCATTTAACTTAAGCGAACAAGTGACCTTTAGCAAACTTAAACTTGAGCATTGATGTATATGTATAGTTCAAATTAAATGTAAAAATATGCTTATCTCTCAAAATAAACAGCTCCATCAACTAGATACACCTTAAGACAGAAATGTTAGATAGCAATGAGGATAAACAAACCAAAGTACAAAACAGAAATGACCAAAGGACCAAAAAAAAATAAATAAATAAATAAAGAGGGAGTAAGGATTGTGAAGGAGAATGATGGCGATGTATTGGAAAAGGTTTTGGAAAAGAGGGGAGTAAGGATTGCATATATTGGTGCAATTAAGGACATATATGATAGGGTTAAACAAGCATGAGAACCCAAGGTTGTGTGACAGAGGGAATTCGTGTAAGATTACACCAGTTGTCAACTTTAAGCCCATACCTTTTCACATTAGATTTAGAAGTGCTTACTAAGCATATCCAAGGATGGCGCATGCTTTTTAAAGATGATGTCGTCCTTATAGGAGAATCGTGGAAAGGTTTAAACGAGAAGCTACAATTGTAGAGACAAGATTTTGAAGTACATGATTTGTGCAAAAGTCGCACTAAGACGGAATATATGACGTATAAGTTCAACACCAAAAGGGGGAATACTAACAAAAGTAAAAATTAGAAAAAGCATCATATCAAAAGTAAAGCTTTTTAAGTATTTTCTAGGATCCAAGTGGGTTGGTCAAAATGGTGGAGCATTTCGGGTTTTGTAAGCAACAAAAAATACTTTTAAAACATGAAGGTAATATTTTATGGCTCTACCATGCGGTGAAGCGTGAACATGAACGCAAGCTTAGCGTGGATGAAATGAGGATATTTATACGGATGAACAATAATATATGTTTATAGATAGAATAAGGAACGATGATATGAAAGAGAAAGTTGGAACAGCACCCACTATTGCAAATATAGTGGAATATTGTCTTAGGAGGTTTTAACACAGAGAAAAGACTAGTAGAGCATCTAATAAGGAAAGCAGATCAGATGGAAGATAGACCAGTCGTCAAAGGCAGAAGAAAACTTATAAATACTCTTATAAGATGGCCAAACGAGAACTATGTGTGAATGATCTCATTGCTGACATAATACAAGATAAGCCGAAATAAGTCATTTGATCCACTTAGTTGGATACAAGGTGCTGGTGATGGAGGTGGTACTTGCTAGTAAAAAACTACAGAAGAGGAATGGTGAAGAGGAGGATGATATAAGAGAAACATAGTATTAGAATTATAAAATTTTAATACGGACATTGTTGGAATTAAAAAAAAAAAAGAAAACTCATGTCTTAGACAACGTTTGATTTCAAAGACATAGATACAGAGACACAGACACGCTAGTACATGTCAATTGTTTGTTTGTTGAGATACAAATTTTTAATAGACGTACACAAATGCATATAGAATACATGTATTTAGTGTTCCTCTAAAATATTAAGACACAGACACAATCAATTGTACACAATTTTTTACACTTCTATCCCTTGTTAATTTTTAAAATAACAATTTTATCCCTAACCCTAATTCCTTTTTTCTCTTTCTCCTTCTCCATCCAATGAGATGCTCACCATCCTCCTTCCTCCCTCCTCCATCTTTCCTCTGCCACTAACCTCTCCCTCAAGCATTGCTCTTTCCGCCATCGCCGCCACTGCAGCTGCATCTCCTCCTTCGTCCAGATCTGCGGCTGTTGCCTCTCCCCCTCTTCGCAGCACCCACGGCCACCTCTCCGTCTTCCTCTTCGAGTCTGCCATTGCCGCCTCTCCCTCTACCTCGGTTCTTCCCCTTTCTCAGATCTGCTCCTCCGTTGCCTTCTCCTCCCCTTTCATTTTTCTTTTTTCTTTTGAAAAATAAATATTCTTGTTGATTCTTGTGAAATTTTTGCTGACTGATTTGTGGTTAATTGTGTGTGATGATGAATCTGTGGTGGTGCAGATGGTGAATGGTAGTGGCAGCAATGGTGGCTGCTGCTTTTTTTGTTTTAAAAGAAAATTTATTATAGGGATAATATGGACCATTTCTAATTTTATTGTGTCTTGTTCAATGTTTTTTACCAAACATAATATATATACACTAATAATTTGTGTCCATATCTTTAATGTTTATGTCTCTGTGTCTTGTCTCAAGAAATACATAAACAAAACGCTGCCTTAGCTATCAAGTGGGATATAAATTGTCTTAGTGTGTGTCCTTGTCAAGAAACTTTGTGTCTTAACTAAACAAAAGGTGGACGTGTGTCATAGTGTTCATGTCTCCCATGGACATGGACGCTAAGAAAATGTTTGGTTGTTGTCCATCTCCCTAGAGAATGGCACAAGCCCACCATTTGATTTGGTGAAACACAGTTCTAATGAACACGAGGCATAGAAACACACTAAGACATCAACACAACATTTTAAGCAATAATTTGCCAACTATGCCCTTATTCTAAATTTTTATAATTCCACAATTACGCTGATTATAATTTCATATCTCTCATCTTCTCCTTCTCCCTCCCTTCTAGCCAAACCACCACTGGCTCTCCTCGTTCCCAACCACCCAGACCACCGCTGCCTCTCCTCTTCCATACCTCACTTTCTTCACTGCCTCTATGCCTCTGCCACTTGCACCACCACCCCAATCTTAGTATTTGTTTCGCTTCCCAGATCTGCCGCAGTATTGCCTTCTGAATCTATCATCTCACCTCTGGCTCACCTTCTACATCTGACTTTGTGTTGCCACCTCCACCTCCATGTGCCTTTGGCCAGCCACCACATTGCCACCTTAGCCACCTTCTGTGTCTTCGTCTTCCTTTCTTGAATTTGTTTCGCTTTTTATTTTTGAGAAAGATTATTGAAAGGGGAAATTTTAGTGAAATGTTTTTTATGGTAGAATGGTGGTTGTGGTGATTAGTGGTGGTGGAAAGGTAGTTGTGATTGTAGGGATAAAAATGACATTTTGATAGAAGAGTATCTTGTGTCTTCCGTCCTATTCTTCATTATCAAACTAAAGATTGAAAAAATCATGTATTTTGTGTCTGTCTCCAGTCTTTATGTCTTATGTCTGTGTCTCTGGACAGACACTTATCAAACAGAGCCAAAACAAACACTACCACACGGACAGGCCCAGCCGATATATGGACAATCCCAGCTGGTCCCAACAGTTCCTACTGGCCGTGGCATGGCATGTCTCTGGCAATCCCAGCTGGTCCTCTTTTCTCTTCAACAGTCTTAGTCTTCATCATACTTCTTTTTCAAGAGTCTTATTGTAACAAGCTTAAAGCTTAACCTTTAGCTATAGGGATAGTGTCATATCAAGTAATATCTCTTGTAAGTTATTTATGTAACAAGCTTGATGAATATGGTATAAAGGCTCAGAGCTTGAGGGGGAGTGTTGAGAAAGTCGGTAGAGTCGTTAGTAGTTGAATTTATTGAAAGTAGTTGAGTAGGTGCTTATATTTATTATTCTCTTCTATGTATATGTAGGTGTCATCTATTGTCAAGAAATTGAGAGTCATTCTATTATTTATTGAGTTACCTATTATTTCCTTGACTTCGTGATAAAACATCATTGCACCATCAGATCCATGTAGTCAATCCAAACTAACGGGAGATGTTCTGGTTATTTTATATATACATACTCAATTCCTTAATAGTGTTCATACTACAGGGGGACTGCAGCTTATAAAAATTACAACTGTTAGACCTCTTCCTATTTGTCTAATATAAGAAAGACATCAACTATCAATTACTGGGATCTGAACTTTATTTCATTTTTTCCCCCTCTTTTGTTGTCTGCATCTACACCAAAATAGAAACTACTGAATTCAAATAGACCATCCGATTTGTCATACTAACCTTTAATTGACAAGATTCGCAACATTGAGCAGTATTAGCTAAGCATGTCACACTATCACCATCATCCAAGTGCTCCATCTAATAAAAAATGCAAGGTGTAATAAATTTGCAGATTATTAGCCTTATTCCGGCAAGATGAATAAACAAGATAAGTTATGTTTAATTCAAATTACTTGAATAATCTTTTGTGTTATATATGATGTGATCTCTTCGCCTCTAGTTTCAAAAGTCAAAACAGAGTGTTGTGCAATACAACCCAGGGACTGCAAAACTGTCGGGACATTCCACTGGCTATACAAAGGATCGATCAACGCCTGTGCAAAAAACAATAAAAATAGAAAACAAACAGTTTGAATCGACAGTCATCAATAAGAATTAAATGACCTATAATCAAACAGCTAAAAATCAACACTTGTACCAGTAGTTAGAATAACAAATTAATCTTCCGAAAAAATAATGTCTAGAATAAAAAAATAAGTTTTTGGGCTTTATATGACACCCTTAACACTTATTTTAGTTGTCTAAATACTGGCTTTAGTATTTTTCCTTTCTTTATTTCTTCAGTTATTGACTTTTCGATGTAGTTTACACAAGATATCAGAGGCTCTTCATGTAACTTGGGCCTTATTGTGTACTCCTTGGCCACAAAGTCCACTGGTCTAATAATTAGTGATCACTCTCGAGCAAAGTTGCGGGTTCACTTCTCTAGTGCATGATGCCCAAGAAAAGTAAGCTCCAGTTACTTGTCGAGGACCAAAATACAACCTTAACCCATGTTCTAGTTGTCCAAATATATGCTTTAGTATCTTCTTTTCCCTTTTCTATTCCTTGAGTTTTAGCTTTTCATTGTACTCACATTATTCAATTGATGATAGATTTGAAATCTGAAAAATATTCGGTTTCTGTTCTTATGATATCCAAGCAATACAGGAAAATTCTTGACCAAACATGGATGATGGAAAATATGAACACAATGTTTTACTCCATCAAAATTATAATCACATTGGCATCCTTATAAGATTACCTCGTATAAATTTAAGAAAACTGATTGCTCAGTAGTTATGGCAGCTATTGCAGAGACTGAAAATTTGGCCTGTGTGCGAGTTCCATCCAAGCACATTTTCTTAAGAAATGGATAAATATCACTGCAAAGTGAAAACACACAGAAACTTAGAATGGCAACCAAAAATCAGTTCACTGATAACTAAATATTAGTTTGCTTATACTGAAAATGGATAATTAAATATTAGTTTGATACATTGGAAAGTTTAATTGTATTAAAACATGCATTTTTTAACAATTTTTACATACATTACACACAACACACAAACAAGATAAAGACATGAAAGCAAACTACCTAATATTAAATGAAACATGAGCTCCTGCCTTTGCTATAATCTCAATCAGCTTGTCATTAACAGGACTTTTCTGTTCCAATAACATTTGAAACTGCATTTCCAAGCCTTTCAGCATTGTAGGGAAAATTCTGACAATAACCTGGTTCAAGAACAACGTCAATAACTCTAGAAGCATTCAACTAAGATACTATTACCTGACTAATAGAAGCAGAGGCTTTCTTCAATTTGGCCACTATAGTATATATAGAAAAATTTGGTAGATGTAAAATCCTTCATGTTCATAACTCTAACTTTTGTCCTAACTACATTAACATAAAGACTAGGACCGTTTTAGAGGGATATCTCAACACCCTTCCTAGGTCCTGATGGCTTAACCAATAAGGCAGACCAAAAAAACCAAACCCATTAACCAAATTTCACCAATTTGATCCTCAACCTCCACCAATACCCACATAACTGGAAATATAAAACCTGAACATAAGAAAATAAAAAATTGATGGTGTGAATCCATGACAGAGACTTGCGAGATCAGTTGTAAGGAGATCTCTGCGCATTGTAACAACATACTGTTAATTATGAATAACAGAGTTTAGATTTATCATTTACCCTTCCTTGATAAGGCAAATAACTCTTCAAAGTTGCTTTAAAATGCAGTGTGTAAAACAAAATTTACACGTATACCCAGTCATAAAAAATGTTTGATTTACCTTCAAGTATCTTGAGAGTTTTATAAACACTACCATCTCATTAGATGATATAGTATAAAACACTATGAGTTGTATTTAAAAGCTACTGATGGATAAGCATTACACATTAAGAGATAGTCACTACAGCACTGAAGTACTTTTGCTGATACAAAAATATCGACCTATTTGGCAACGTATGGACATCAGCATCCAAAAATATCTGGTAGTGGCCCAAGATGCTTGAGAGCAAATCAACAGTATAGGATGTTGAATGAAATCAAATCAAATCAAATCAAATGAGAGGAAGAACTAGTTAATAGCAATGATAGTAGACAAAAAAACATAGCTAGTACTCACTGTTGAAAGGGGATAAAATGGTTGTAATCTCCCCCTCTCACGAGAGAGAGAGAGAGAGAGAGAGAGAGAGAGAGAGAGAGAGAGAGAGAGAGAGAGACGAAAAAAAGTAATTAAATAAAAGAAAGTAGCGACTTTAGTTACCAGAAGAAGATCCACAGAAGAATCCTCCAAGTGATTATTTCCACTTTGGTTATTCAACAGAAAATCTAAGATATACTGGACATGCTCTGAGCTGAAAATGTTATTTGAACATCTGGAGAAGATTGATTGCAGAAATTCGTGATACGGATGGTTGTCTCCAATCATTCCCAGCAGAACATCCTGTAAAAGAAATAAAACAAGATAGAAAAATTGAATATCAAAAGATGAAGTAATAACCACAATGGGAACAATAATTATGAAAAATATTAGGGGTTTATATCACATACATAAGAAATCTACCCTCGAGTAGCTTCCTATACAAGCTATTGCTACAGAATATTCATAATCTCTCTGTCCCCCTCCTCCCGCACCCCCCAAAACCCTTTTCTCTCTTTTTCCCCTCTCTCTTTCACACACACACTAAGATCTAATATGGTATCATAAGCTCCCAAAAGTGCTAATGCATCAAGCCACAATAAAAAACCCCCCATCATCAGTGACCCCACCGCCGATTCCCACACTCTCACAAACTCGATAAAAAGAACTTTCTTCTATTGCACCGCAAAGTTCTGGCTGCCATCAAGAGCGACTATATATACAGCCTGATCGATCGTGCACCATTCACCTTGACCAGTATGACTAACCAAAGGCGGTACTTGGGAGGAGAAATACGGCAAATGGTCATTACTTGGCTCACAATGTCAATATGGCTGAGGCTAATTCTCACTCTCATCATCGACCATGACTTTACTTGCCAAGACTAGGAGAAGCTCGAGCTCTACTCCTCAAAGGCTTGAGCTCATGTTTATCAACTCAAGATAGAGCTTAGCAACGTTGCGAAGACCTCACAACTATTAAACAAGTACATCCTTAGATCTGTGCACTCACCAATGCTCTCACATCCGCTAGAAGTCTGATTTCCAAACAAGAGCATGTTTCCGCTATCATAGCTGGCCTTTCTAGCAAATACGATGTTTTTGTTACTACTATCAACACCAGATCAAATTCCCACTCCATTCCTAAAGTCAAAAAGCACATCATGACTCGTGCAACAGGAGTAGAGAACACTAGAAGCTATGGTTAACTACAAGCTATGGTTATTGCTCCAGGCTCACGTTGCTTCAAGAGATTCGAATTTTGCTGGTCAACTACAAGTTATGGTTAGTTTCAGAGGTGGTCATATTGGCAGTTTTTAAACAAGGATTATTCTGTGAATTTTTGAGGAAAAACCTCCGCAGCTAATGGTTATACATATACATTGAACTACATACTCTGCATAATTACTATCTCAAATAAAGGGAAACGACAACAAAAACAAAGCCTTATCCTAATAGATATGATCGGCTACAGGGATCAAGCGACCCTATTGTGCCCTACCGGGTATAATGTCTGCAGTGAGATTGTTTACACATAGATCTCCTTTGACCACTTCGTGTATGGTCTTCTTAGGTCTTCCTCTTCCTTTCACTACCTGCCTATCTGCGGCTGATCCAGCCTCTAAACCAGATGCTCTGCCGATCTTCTCCCCACATGTCCAAACCACCTGAGACAAAATTCTATCATCTTTTCAACAGAAGATACTACTCCGAATTTTCCTCTTATATGCCCATTTCTTATTCTGTCTATAAATGTGTTTCAGTGTTTGTACGCTCATCCATCTAAACATCCTCATCTCTATCACACTAAACTTATGGTCATGTTCACCTTTTTGCCACCCAACACTTCATTCCATATAACATAACTGGTCTAATGGCAGTGCGACAAAATTAACTCAAGTTTTAAAGGTAAAACAAGAGACCACTTTAACCAACCAGCTTGAATCTTATGTTTTACATCCTCAATTTTTCCATTGTCCTATGTAATACACCCAAGATACTTAAATCTCTTTATTTGTGGTAGGGTGCTTTTTCAAAGTTTCACTTTTTTGTTGGTGTTTTCCCTCATCATCCCGTACTTATATTCCTTATATTCCATATATTCCCTTAACTATGCCTTATGTGCAAACCATACACCTCTAAAACTTCTCTGAACAAATATAGCTTCTGACTTAAATTTTCCTTTGATTAGAATAATGTCGTCGACAAAAAATATACACCATTGTACAGGCTCTTGGATATGCTCGGTAAGCACTTCCAAAACCAATATTAAAAGATATGAATTAAGACATAACCCTTGATGTAGTTCTACACCAATGGGAAATTCCTTTGTTACACCACCTTGAACTTGGACAAAACTAATCCTCAAGAACTTGTGTCTCCTGTCTCAATCTTCGTTCTATAATTGTCTCCCATAACTTCATGGTATGACTTATGAGCTTAATCCCTCTGTAGTTTCCATAATGTTGTTATCATCCTTATCCTTGTAGATAGGAACTAAATACTCTTCCTCCACTCGTTTGGCATCTTCTTAGACTTTAAAATCTCATTGAAAAGTTTGATTTGAAAATCAAATAAGTCGTATCTTACTCAAACCGATAAAAAGAGCTGAGGTTATGCTAAAAGCCGCTAGTAGAAAACCGAAATAACTAGTTATAGTGGGCATAAAGAAGCTAAATGAAATAAGTTCTTTTTATACGTATGTTTACAAAGCACTTCCCTAAGTTTCCAAGGAAATACAATCGAATAGGAGAAGAAGAAAAAGATACCATTTGAGAAATACAATTGAGATTTGTGGATTTATCAATCATTATAGACGAACAAAAATAGAGTGACATTGGTAAGAAATCAATTCATCACCTATGACAACTATCCATCCTGTGGTTCAAAATCAACAGATTTTTTGAGCAACTCGTTCAAATATTTCCTAGGCCTACTATCCTACTTTTCTTCATCCGTCTTAGCACCTCTTTTCTTCAAATCTCCTAATAATTAAAGTTTTGGTCTTCTTCCCTCATATGTTAACGACCAAAACACGGAAAAATCTCATGTCATTCATTAAATAACTTGTGAAAGTAGCTCTTCCACTTTTTGTTAAAGCATATGTGACCAAAATCTCACCATTCTTGTCCTTAATGCACTTAACTTAATCCAACTCTCTCGTCCTTTTTTCTCAACGCTTTGCTATCTTGTATATACCTCTTTCCCCTTCTTTTGCACCCAAAGACTAATAAACACCCTCATATGATAGGTAATCTACACACTTCTAATGACAGATTCTTAGGAAAGTAGTAGTTTGGGATAAAATTAGGTGTTTAGCATCTATATGGCATAAAGCATATGGTTTTGCAAAAGGACTTTCCCTCTCAGATATGATGAGAGATTATAAAGCTGCAGTTCATTAAAGTTTGTCTCTGTGTGTGTTTTCCTTTAATTTGTATTTCCTTTGGTTTGGGAGGAACTCCTTTCCTCCGCTCCTTTGTATTGTTCACTCAATACCTTAATGAAATTCTTTCTTTTGTTATAAAAAAATAAACTAAATAATGTTAACCAAGAACTGTAATAGGATAAACTAGAAAACATACTTGGTTGGCTTGTCTAACTATGAAAGTCTGTTTCTCCAATAGTTGTTCAATTGATTTAAACAACTTATTATCTTTAGTCAAGTTTAAACTGCGAAAGCCCTCTTTAGCCTTGTGACAATCCGGGAAGGATTCAGCCATTTCTGCAAGAATATCTTCAATCTTCTTATGTAGGTCTTCAGAACCAACTCCCTGAAAATATGTTAAAAAGAATAAAAGATCTATTATTTCCCGAATAACAATTATGATCTGAAAGCATAGGAGCTGTCTCAAGCATTATGACATCAATCATTTAAGTCCTAAAGTATTAACTATCAACAACAAAGCATTCGGCTACTAGGCAAGATCAACTGCATAGATCAAATGTCGTCACAATACCCTATCATAGAACATATCTTTGTTCAATCCATTTGTACTTTAACCTTTTCTAATGTGGTACTTAATATAACTACACCCGAAAAAGAGAAATATGCAATAAAATATTATTTAAGAAAATGTATGAGCAAAACAACATTTCTTAACAAAATTTTGAAAACAACTTATGGACTATAAAATGTAAGCATATCTACTAAAAAATGAAAATAAAGGATCCCAAGAAAACCAAAAATAATCCAGCAATAGTATTTCGCTTTAGGTGCAGTCCTTCCCCAGACCCTACAATGCGAGATGCTTTTTTATTATTATTACACTACATTCAGGGAGAAATTTGGACATGCACCAAAATAGACACCCATAATTTTTGTTCGATAATTAATCTGCTTAATGCATTACCCAAATCCCCAAACAAATAATACATTAAGATTCTTGTTGGGGGTTCTTTGGGTACAAGAGTTGGGAACTTGGCTTCGGAGATTTGTTGTAGGCCACAAAAGGAGGCTTGAATATTGACAATCTAGTGTCTAGGAACACTATATTGACAGTGGAATGTCTACGGCAATTTCCTTGAGAGCCTCACATATATCGCATCATGTTTTATGGAGTAGGTATGAATTGGAAAAGAATGGTAAGGGATGCTAATTCTACTATCCATACAATTTCTACCCTCTAAAAGTTCATTACTCAAGGTTATGCTACCTTCAAACCTTTGCTTATCATGGGTGATGGTTCACATTTTAACATTTTGGAAGACCATTGAATATAAGACTCCTTTTATTCTAAGCTTTTCTCATTGTTGTTAAACTCCTTATCACCTATCTTCCTTGTGAAACTCCCAATCCAAAACTTCTATACTAAATAGGATTCTACGTATTGTTAGGACATCTACCCTTTTCACAACATACATGATAGAGTCCACTAAATTATTCATTCTTTTCTCCATGATAATGTTCCTTTGTCCTCCATGATAAAAGGTGTCTTCTATTGAATCACCTGGCTTGTATAGTTGTAAATCGTATTTGAAGTTCCTTACTATTTAAATCTAAGCCTCTTTCAACCTTGATAAATCCATCTAGAAGTTCACAACTCCCTCTAAATCAACTCCTTCATCTGGAAAATTGTGTTCAATAAAATTAATAGCAATGACAATTTGAACACATAGCTTCTCCCCTAATGTAGAGTGGGAAATTTAAAATCAAAATTTTATCTGCTTTTCGTGTGTCTTATGCCTAACTTTTTATGGGATACTTTGGTTGGTAGCTTTGGTGGGAGTTGGCAAAATCTGTGGCAATGCATAGTATACACCACGGAATGGAGCATTTCGTTAGAGCCAAATTCACACCTTCAATTATACATTTTTGGACAAGCGAATTTCATTGGATGAGATTCAATGTTTAGCCTTATTTTGATGTAAAGCTGATAATGATTTCAAAGGACAACCCCCAACAAACATGTTGAGAGATAGAAAAGCTACACTTCATTGATAGCTTCCTTTTTCTCTCTTGTAAGAAAGGTATCTTATCCTTACATCTTGTATTATTCCTCTCTACATTAACGATATTCTTTTATCAAAAAGGAAAAACTGCAATAGGGCTTCATTAACTGGAATGTATGATAGACATCACATCAGTGCATAGGAGGTAATTCAATCTAAAGCATGTAAACAGCATATCGGCCAAATAATGATCAAGACATTGCTATTGGCTAGGTAACCTTCATTCTTGCTCCATTATGTCACACAAAAGTACACAACGAATTCAAGCTTCGTAACTATCCTCATCATTATCTTAGATACATTTGTATTAGAAGCTACTTATTTTCCACACCCAGATGTGTCACTCAGCAATTACAAACCGGAAGCATCTACTCCACAATTGTTACTTATTAACTTGCTTTCAATGCTTGTATATTACTTTCCACCACTGGTATGTTCACAACTTTGTATTCTACCTATTTCTAAACACCAAAAGTAAAAGGAAACAAGGCTAAAGGCATGCCTCACATTCAATCATTGTAAATGTAATTCAATATTTGTACCTTCAATTTCTTCCTCATAGCCAGATAATTTTTCATTTCATTTTGTAGCCTGAAAACAAGAACAACTTGTAAGTAATACTGCATCTTCATCCTGTTCACCATAGTGCATTGGTTACTACCTTCTCTTTTGAGTCAAAATAGTAAGCAGAGCTTTTTCATGTTGAGAACTAAAAAGTGAAAACATGTGCATCCAGTGCTTTGTCCTCTCCTCTACAGGAAGGTTCTCAGGAAACAAATCATCAGCAAAAACAAATTCCATGTTCTGTGACCTGAATATATAAAATAAACATTTATATTTGACAAACTCTATTTGTTCTTATTTAATTAGCAAGCTAGTGTACTTAAGCTCACCCAAATTCCTTGCAATCTTTATCATAGCAAAGCAACATAATTTTACATGGAATCTTCTCAAAGTGGTCGCTAATTGTCATGCTGCCTTTCCAACATTCCGTGCAGTAATCTTGATACACTTCAATCATCTTCTTCAAGGCCCTCTTTCTGACGGATATCTGGAAAAGCATTTGTACCAGTCAGGATTCCTATATTTGTTCTTCAGCAAGAAAAAGTATTCAATAGCACATGCCTTTTTATCCCGAAGTCTTTCAGTGGCTTGAGATATTAGTTTGGATGGAACGAGTTTCAGGTTTGACCTGGAAATATCACAGGCAACAAGAACTGCCTGCATTCTCACTCGGTCATCAAAGTCCAGCAACCGGTCTTCAACAGCAGCTGCTTGGTTGAAGAGTTATCATAAGTTAATTTCATGTACATCGAACAAAACTGCTTTATCACAATGATAAGTAAAAAATATCAAGAACAAACATATGTCATGCAGCTTACAGATAATTTCATCTGATTCTGTCCCATAAGGTTTGGCCACATAAATAGCTTTCGAACACTGTAGAGCACTAATCCTTACATCCACAGATTTATCAGAAAATCTTTCCAAAAACTCCACAAAAAGATCGTGATACTTCTGTGCAACAAGCTCCTCAGAGAATGCAAAAAGCTTGCCAACCAAATTAACAGATTTTATCCGAACATCAACCTGATCAGCCTATGAAGTGGGTTGAAGAATTGTTTTTCAAGAGAGGAGGGGGGGGGGGGGGGGGGGGAGGGGTGCATCAATTCATCAATTCATATGAAGAAAATAAATAGTGTCAAAATGGTTGAAGTGGATATACCAACAATTCCTCAATTAAGCTTGGGATGACAGCAACTAGCATTTGAGGTGCACATTGAAAAACCTTGAATATGATTTCATGATATGATTCTTTAAGCTCACTGACCATAGCATCTCGGGCATGTATACAGGATATAAGATACCTACAAACTAGGGAGTTCAGTGCATCCTCTTCTGCACAACTTTTGATGACTGATGCAGCTAGTTGATAAGCAGCAGAAGTTGCATCCTGTTGTTGGGTAAGTTACAGCCAAGTGAGATTATGAAACAAGCTATCTTTCATTTAATTCAAGATAAATGTCTTTTTGGATGAAAAAATAAAGAAAGAAATGTCTTATGCACTTGTACTCTATAATTAAGAGCCATTATACCCAGCAATTAAGGTGGACATCCGGCATAAAGTATTCAATAACTATTACTGATATTATAGGTAGTGTTTGGTTGATGTCCATGTCTCATTGTGACACATGTCTGCTGTTTGGTTTGGTGAGACACAAATTTTTTATGGACACGGGAGGACACGGATGGACACAGAGACACTAAATTTGTGTACCTCCAATTTGATGAGACACTGAGACACAACTTATGAGACACTAATTTTTTACTCTTTTACCCTTATTCAATTTTTAAATTTTCAAAATTTATCCTCTTATCTCTTCAAATATTTCTTTTTTTACTTTCTCTTTTAGATTTTACAACCAAATTTGTTCTCCCATTTTTTTCAAAAAAAAAATTATACATTTAACTTTTTATTTATTTAAATTTTAATTAATCTTTGATAAATTTTAGGCTTTGGTTTTCTATTTTTAAAAAAAAAAAACTGTATATTTAATATTTGAATGATAATTTGAGATGATATTAGAAGGAAAAAATACGAAAAGAAATAAAAATTTAATTGTAATGACATATGTAGCATTTGAGGTGATGGGTGTGTAGTGGTGTTGATAAAATTGTGGTTAAATGAAGGGTAATTCAGTCTTTTTCAAATATTTGCGTCTTGTTCATTATTTTTACCAAACACAATACATAGACACAAATATTTTATGTCTATGTCTTTAATGTCTGTGTCTTTGTGTCTGTCTCATCCTATACATCAACCAAACGGAGCCATAGTTACACTGATGCTTTGTCCAACTACTCAATGATGAATTTTGCCCAACTTTACAACCCATGTATTCAATGAAGCCTTAATAGAAGCTACTTCAACTGATGTTAATGCTTGAATTCATCTATGAGAAACTGTGAAAGCATCACTAGCAACAAAACAATTGAATGGAAATTCAAGCACACTGCTAGTTAGTACTCCTTAAAAATTTGCTCAAGTATGCAACCAAATAAAGCATCAATAGAAGCTAGGCATGAACATAAAAAAATATCTTACCTTTTTCCCCTTTATAAGATTTCGCAAAATCACTTCCAACAGTTGCTGAGAAGCCTCCTCACTCTCATTCAATAAGTTTAGCATTATAGAAGACATGGAATAAATCAAACTATCATGGCTATCATCGCTGCAAAAAGGGATGAAGTAGATTAAGTGTCATTAACTCTTCAATTATAATTAATAATATAGATACACATAAAGTTTCTTTTAATTATTAAAGTAGTGGATGCTGCACAGGAAAAGCAACAAAGGTCAAGAACTACAAAACTCCCAACCACTGCTTCCTATCACTATATGATAATGTTAACGTGGATAATACATGACAATATAACAAGACCTAAGTTATAACAAAATTGAATCGCGTGCAATGTAATCCAATAAAACAGCCAAGTAAAAAGAGGATGAAAGGAAAGGTAGATCTCAACCTCACAACAGAGAAGAAAATATTGAACATCTCAAGAACCAAATCTACGCAGTCAATCTCCAGCATTATCACACAACACCTTAATTGAGCCACAGTGTCCAATAGTTTAACCCTCTTTGAGAAGTATGGGCTTGCAATATCAGCAAGATCCGCAAACGAATTAACAATGAGTTTAAAAACCTCCTGAAATTGAATGAGAAATACATTTCCAATCAGCACAAAAGAGCGAATACAACTCAAGCCTGAAATAATAATAATAATAATAATAATAATAATAATAATACAAATTGGGGATAAGGGATCCCCTATGCAAACACAAAAACAAACAACCCAAGCCTTAATAATAATAATAATAATAATAATAATAATAATAATAATAATATTAATATGCACGTATTTAATTATTTTATGCAAAATGAGTACCCTTAAATACTTGTCTTCAAAAGGTGGTTCTGGTGCTTTGACTCTAAAAATTTCCGTGACACAAATAGCAACCAAAAGCCGAACATCTTTATCAGGATGTCGAAGCAGACCACAACAAAGAGAATCCACCAGCGGCTTCAAAGCAGCTTCTCGTTTCTGAGCAGCCTGCGCTTCTTTAGCGTTTTGCGGCTGAGGAGACTGCTCTAACTTACACAAAGCATTTACAGCTTCCTGTTCAAGTGCAAAAAGTTAAAATAAGATAAAATAAACAAACCAAATAACAAAGACTCCTCATCTTAACTTTGATTACTACTGTAGTCTCAACAACTTGTTTCTTAAAGTAGGGTAGCATGGTAAGAGACTTTCTTAAAAAACAATTGATGGTAATAGCATCGACTTCCACTTCCGAAAAACAAGGAATATCAACCAAGCAAGAATTTTAAAAGAAAAAAATGGACAGAAAAGAAACAAAAAAGAATAGAAAATTGAAGCACGCATGTCACGTAGAGAATGAGAGTAGGGAGGGAGGATGATGCTTACTCGAAGCGATTTGACAATGAAATCCTTGTTTGGACGAGTTCGGTGGGCAAGTTGAATGCCGAGTTCGGACAGGCGTTGCAGCAAGGGTTCGTCCATAGGGATACTAATGAACGAAAGGAATGTTACGAGAACTTCTCAGAGAAAACTAATCAAACACCTGATGCATTCTCAGACATCCTGCTCATAACAATTAAAAGTTCTATTTCTTGACGCATTCTCAGAAGTCCTGAAAAAAGTCCAAAACTCGAACCAACTCAGAATCATTCAGTAGCCACGATCTACAACCATCAACCGAGTAACATCCATAACAGAGTATCAATTATCAAATTATTAAAACTGATAGAATAACAGACGAAGTGACAAACAGGTAACTAACAGCCATAATAAATGCTAATTTTAATTTTGAAAGAGATGTGACGGAGATGGAGGGCGAAGATGTACCAGAAGGACAGAGAGGAAGCGGAAGAAATGCCAGAGCAAAAGCAGGGGCGAATGGCGGATTAGGACGACAGAGCAGAAGCGCAGGCAACGATGGAGCACCACCGACCACTAACGTAGCAAATACGAAGGCGAACGTGAGGGGAAGGAGCAGAAGCAGCGGCGGAGGCGGCGAGTACAGGAGGAGCGGAGGCCGGAGAGCGTCTCCGAGGGTTTAGGATTCAAGAATGTCTCTGGTGAAATCGGATTTTTTTTTTTTTTCCTTTTGGGTGTTTGGTGAAATCGGATTTTATACTTTGATTTACTTATTTAAAAATAGAGAGTATCATGAAAATTGGTTGCCGCGGCTTTTATCCAATGTTCTGAAAACCGGACCGGACCGGCCGGTAAAACCGGTCAAATCGAAAACCAGCGATAAAAATGGTCCGATTCGCCTCTAATAACCGTCCTTTGGCAAATCGCTGTAAAATAGTCGAACTGGCCGAAACAGGTTGGTTGGACCGGACCGATAACCCGCCGGTTCTTGATAAATAAACGGCGCTGTTTTGATTTTTTTAGGAAAAAAAAGCCCAACGTTGCGTTTACTCCCCCCTCCCCCCAAACCCCTCTACCAATTCGTGAATCAATATACTCTGTGATGGGTTGGAACCGAAATTCCAACACCTAAACTCACCGGCAAGTGGATCGGGTCGCATCAAGTAATAATAACTCACATGAGTGAGGTCTATCCCACAGGGATTGAAGGATTGAGCAATTTTAGTTAGGTGGTTGATTTAGTCAAGCGAACAAGAGTTGATTTAAGTGATTTGTATCCAACAGAAGCTAAATTGCATGAAATTAAAAGGGAGAGGAAAAATTGACAAGAATTTAAAGTGTAGAAGAATTAAAAGAGCTGAATCTTAAAGTGCAAGTAATGTAAATTGCAGAAACTTAGATTGCAAAAAATGAAAATAGCTGAAACTTAGATTACAAGAAATGTAAATGGCTTGAATCATAAAAGGATCCGGGAGTTGGGAGTGCAGAATTTAAACAAAAGACAATAAACGTCAATCAACAGAGGAATAAAAGATGACTTGAATTGAAACAGATCTCAAACAGAAGAGTAAAATTGCTTGAAGAATTTAAAACAGAAAGTAAATGCAGCTCAATTGCAAAAATTAAAAGAGAAATTGAAGATCTCAGGGGTTGGGTGAGACTAGAGAACAAGTCTAGATCTCAATTTCTTCCTTGATCCTCCCAAGAACAATTGCAAAAGAAAATAGAAGAGTAAATTGCAGAAGAGGTAGAGGAAAGCAGTAAACAGAATTTAGATTCAAATCACAGTTTCTAGAATTATGCAGAAAAATAAACAAAGAGATCTCAATGTGAGATTGAAACAGAATTTCTTCAATTCTCCACCCAAGATCCAAGAAAAGAAGTAAAGAGTGCAGAAACAAGAACAATGAAGAATAGAGATCAATTCTCCTTCCCAATTCTCCAAGATCCAAAGTAACAATTCACCAGAAATTAAAAATTCTAAAATGAGGGTAAAAGTAAAAGTTCAAAAGTTCTCTCTAAATCAAACTAGCTTCTATTTATACACTTCCTATTTTTGGATTTTAGAATTTGGAGTGGGCTTTTTAATTTGGTGAAGAATTGAATTGAATTGGATTTTTAACTGAAATTTCAGCCCATGTGTTACTCCCAGGATTAAGCTCGGTTCATGTGGAGAGCTGAGCTTTGGTGTGATTATTCCACTTCAATTGCTTTTCAGCCCATGTGTTGCTCTCAGGGTCAAGCTCGGTTCATGTGGAGAGCTGAGCTTTGGTGTTGCTTGTGTGTTGCGCACCAAGCTTCCATGGTCGTGTCAATTGTGCGCATCAAGCCCCCTGGTCCGTGTCAAGTGTGTGTGACATGCTTCATGTGGCAAGGGAAGTAGCGCTCAGCTCTTGGCAAGAGCTGAGCTTGCTCTTTGTCTTTGGTGAGGTCCCAAGTTCGACACCCAGGGAGAGCATTGCTTGGCTTCTCTTTCTTGGCACCAAAGTAGCGCACTCTCTCTTGCTTCCTTGAGGTCCTTGGTTCGATTCCCATGGAATGAAAACAAGCCAATTTTGGCTTGTTTTTCTTGCAAGGTAGCGCTTCATCCTCCCCCCTTGGCCTTGGGTTCGAGTCTTGTGGAGTGCATTGGCAAAGTCTTTTTCCTTGAATTTCCTTGAGGCCAGCACGAAAAAGCTCTTGGGGAGAGCTGAGCTTTGAAAATTTTGCCTTGCTCCCTCCTTGATATGTAGCGCTCGGTTCTTGTGGAGAGCCTAGCTCTCCCCTTGCTTGGCCTTTGGCCTTTGAAGTAAAGCTCTTGTGGAAAGCTCTAGGCTCTTGGCAAGAGCTTTAGGCTCTTGCTCTTTGTATGTGCCACGCTTTCCTCCTCTTATGGCTACGCTTCTTGTTTTCCTTGGGCACGCTCCTTAGGCCACGCTTTTCTTATTTTTTTTCTTTTCTTCACCTACAAATAATCATAACAACCAATCAAAGTATCATCAAATTTACAAGGTTTAAAATTCATTTGAAAATCAATTAATTCAAGGTTAAACCTCATGATTTTGTGCCAATTAAAGGGTGGTTGATTGATTCAAATAAACCATGCAATTCCACTCCAAATTACTAACTTACAATGCAAGAAAGTGCATAAAAACTAATGAAACAAGTGAAATTTGCTTGAAAAGCTAGCATATGATGACTTGTCATCACAACACCAAACTTAAAACTTGCTTGTCCCCAAGAAAGCACTAATTATAAGAGAAAATGAATTGAAACAGAGAAGTATGCATGTTCTTATTTAGCAGATAGTTGAACTTGGTTTATGGGATTTTATGCAGACAATGATAGCTCATTTATTACTTGCTGTTACATAAGATATGTTTCCTCAAAGATTCACTAAGGTTGCTGCTATAATGCTTTACTTTTTTTTTTTGCTTAATCCCTTGCTAGCTTTTCCTTCTTTATTTGTGCTTAGAGCTTATTGTTCATTGAAGGCTTGGTGGCAAATGTTGCAGCAGCCTTTGGCTTAGTTTTGCTCAACATTTCTTCACCACAGACACACGGCTCACATTTTCTTCCTAGGATCATTGATGCCCAGCATCTCTATGGATTACTAAATGTTTTGTAGCTAGGTTGCTCTTTATTGTGGACTTTCAGTTGGCAATCCCAAATAGTTGATCTAAGTGGCCAAGTTTTGAAATACTCCTCAGAACTTACTTGTCCAAGCATATCCTAGTACAAAAACACCACAGGCATGTGTCCTAGGGTCCAAGCTATTGGTGTCTAGCCTTATTGTTTGTTTCTTTGCCAATTCTTGGTTTTTCTTTTTCTTTTTCTTTTTGTTTTGATTCATTCTCAAGGGACTTTAATTAATTGAAAGATTATAGCAGCAAACTAGCTTAGGCTTCAAGGAACATGTCATTATGCAGCATTTATTTTGTGAGCTAACAATTTAATCAAACACATACCACCACTAACTTTCATTCTAACTCTTGCAACATTGAACAATTACTTTTCTAAATCAACCATTTTTTCTTTTATTCAAGCAGCAGGGGAACAAAACAAAATCTAAGATAGTGAGGGATGACACTTATTATGCATATCACTTTCAAGCTAATTACTCAAGCAAAAATGCAGAATAAAGAGCAATTGGAGGCATATCATGTTTCAGACATACATCTTCCTTATTTAATTTGAAATTATGAAAGAACTTCACCACCTTCTAATTGTTTTGTTCCTGATTTTTGCTTGATTCTCCCTTCTTCTTCTTTCTCTTCTAGAGCTTGGAGTAGTCCTGAGCTTCTTCGCCAGGTCATCTTCTGTCCCAGACAGAGTCTGTCAAACCTATGAGTCCAGTCTCTTCTAATCTAGATCACATACGGTCTGAATTATTCTGAGTTCTTGCTCTCTGACGGTTCACTAACTCCGGGTATTGCTCATATGGCTTGATTTGTGGCTCCAACGCTGGCATGCAATGGGTTAGATAATCCAACTTTGCTTGAGTGTCTTCATCATACTCTATTCTATCTATGTGCCTATTTTCTCCAATAGTATGATACACATTCTTCCACTGATACAAGTTGTGAATATATTCCCCAGATTTGGCTTGGGTCAGGAACATTTTATCATATAACTCTTAGAGATTTATTGTTTGTTCTCTCTGCCCCTCAAGAACCTTTGTTTGGAATTTTTGTTGTTGAGCCATCAGTTGTAGCTGCCAGCTTTCTTGCCTCTCCTCCATTCTGCGCTGCCAAGCTTCATTTTGCTCTATATCCTTCAAATATTGCTCTTAGTGCTCTAGATATTGCTCTTGTTGTTGCAAATATAGCTCTTGTTGCCTTGAATACTGCTCTTGTGCTCTCACATTTTTTTGTGATATTTCCTCAAGAGCTCTTTGCAATTGACTCATATCTATGGCACCGTGAGTTTGCTCAACCTCCCTTTGTGGTCTTCTTCTCCTTTGGGGTTCTTCTTCTTGATCATCCTCTTCAGTGATGCCTTCCATGCTTCTCTTTGTGATTTCCTTCCCCTTTTTTACTTTTTCTGTATCCTCATCTTCAAATATCACTCCAACTTTGTTGCATAGCCTTAGAATGGTGCTTGGATGACTAAGCCTACTTGACTTGTTTGTGCTTTCAGCCATCTCTTGGATACTGTCGGCTATAAGTTGAGCCAGATTGATTTCTCCTCCATGTAAGATACAGTATACTAAGAGTGCACGCTTGATTATGACAGTTGAGGTGTTTCCAGTGGGAAGTATAGATCTTTTTACTATCTCATACCACCCCTTGGCCTCAGGAGTGAGATTTATTCTTTTCAAGTGGCTTGGAACTCCTTTTGAATCTCTTTTCCAGTCTGTGCCTTCCAAACATATCCCTTGTAAGATCTCATCGGGGTCATTCTCCCCTTGCAGTCTGGCTTCATAGCTAAACTCTTCATAAGTTATGGTTCTCAGCTTCAAGGCCCTTGTGATTGATGATGGACTAAAATCCACTTTAACCCCTCTGACATAACTCTTGTAAGGGGAACTGTCTTCGCTCTCTTTCATCGCGTTTGCATAGAATTTCCTTATCATAACTGCACTAATGTCAGTGAAAGGATCGCATAGAAGCTCCCACCTTCTCTCCCTAGTAATTTGCCTCATGATGGGGTACTCTTCTTTCCTCAGCTCGAAGCCCTTCTCATAAATGATATGCTTTGTTTTCATGAGCCTATGATATCTTCCTGCATGAAACTGAGATCTAAATCTCCTTGTATCATAGGTTGGAGGTTTGGTCACCATTGGTTCCTTGCCTTTTCTTCTCCTTGAACTTGATGAGGCCATGGGTTTAGAAAAGAAAACAGAGAAGTAGGGGTGAACTTGTGGTGGTTGAGGCACGGCTTTGTAATGCAAAGAGGATGAAGAAAGGAATGTTGTTGTTGAGTGGGGAATGGGACGTGTTTTGGGTATGCACAAAGTAGAACGAAGGCTTATAATTGTGAAGAGGGATTGTAGGAATATGTGATGCAAGAGATGTCTCAACCTATTTATAGGCAAGGTATTAAAGCTTTGGACAAAAACACACTTGAAGAGGGATTCGGTCATGACTTATGAAGGGTGAAGATTGAGTTAAGCAACATAGTAACTTCATGAGATGAACGGCCTGCATGTTCTATTGAGGATTGACAGGGATTCTCTCCCCATTGGTTGCATGAGGTTCGACCTCCAAGGTGGCTAGCATGCAGATTTTGTTTCCCAAGGTAGGCACACCTCTCTAAGCACATGTGACCCTTCTCTCTTGGCTTGTCATAGCCGTGTCTTCTTCTTGTCTCCATCTCAATCTTCTTTTTCCTAATTAAATCAAAATGATAAGCTCTAGGTTACAAATGTAGCACGGTGATGTAGTGGTGAGTGCTTAGATTATTTATTATGCTTCTTATTCATAAAGAATCAATTGTGTCCCTTAATTAGTGAACAAAGGTTTGGTGAACACCAAACTTATCTCTTGCTAAGAGATTAATGTAAAATGCAAGCAATTCATCACAATTGATACCTTCATTATAAGATATAATGAAATAATGCATGATCCATCTATGCATGATTTTGATTCTATGAACAGGAAATGATTCTTCTGAAAATCAATATATATGCAGACACCAATTTAATATTGGTCATATACTTCATAAAATTGACTAAGCATATGGTCTAAGAATGCTTGAAAAGTTAATTTGGTGTGCTTTCGGGCACACCAAACTTAGAAGTCTGGCATATGCTTTAAAACAATGCATGCGTTTATCAAGTATGTTCATGGGAATTCAAAATCATGCTAGGATGATCGTAGATTATTGAATTTAAAACAAACATAAATCTTAAATCATGGGTTGCCTCCCATGGAGCGCTCTTTTATTGTCACTAGCTTGACATTGGGCCCTCATTAGGGTGGTTGATGACTGTAGTGTCTCAGCTTGTCTCCCCTCACTGTGATATTCCTTTTTGTGCCTTGATGCTCAATTTCAACATGCTCTAGTGAGAGTATTTTGCTGACAGTGTAGTAGTCATCGGCTTGTTGGCTTGCCCCTAGTTGTTGGTAGATTAACTATACTTTATTCCCTTTTTGGAATCTCTCAGTTGGGATCTTTTTGTTCTTCCACCCCTTTTTAACCCTTTTTTTGCCTTTCTTCTTTCTGTGTGTGGATCCTTCCTCCTTTTTGGCAATGGGTTGTATCTTAGGACTTTCCTTCTCAGTAGCTAACACTTCAGCTTCTTCTTGCTTTCCTACATCACTCTGCACAGTGTCATTCTCTTTTTGCCCTGCTGTGTTGTTTGTTTCTTGCTCTGAAAGGTAATCAATGATTGTCTTATTTGTTTTCTTCTTCCATTGCAAATTTCCTTTATCAGTCTCCATGTAGTTTCTCTTTTCATCAATGTGTTGTATTTCTGGGAAGACATTCAAGGTGATGCTTTCATCATGCATTTGGAGGGTCAGCTCTCCTTGCTTCACATCTAAAATGGCCCTTGCTGTGGCCAAGAATGGTCTTCCTAGTATAATGGAATCATCTCCATCTTCATCTGAATCTAAGACCACAAAATCTGCAGGGAATATGAATTTGTCCACCTTAACTAGAAGGTTTTCAATCACACCCCTGGGACATATTACTGACTTGTCCACTAATTCTAAAGACATCTGTACTGTTTTCACTTCCTCTATGCACAACTTCTTCACCAAAGAAGAGGGTATTAGGTTGATACTCGCCCCTAAATCACACATCGCCTTATTGATGATCATGCTGTCAATGGTACAAGGCAAAAAGAAACTTCCAGGGTCCAAGTTTAGGGGGAAGTTCTTTCTGGATTAATGTTCTGCACTCTTTAGTGAGCAGTATAGTTTTCTTCTCTTGCCAACTCCTCTTTTTGTTGAAGCTCTTTCAAGAACGTGGCATATAGGGGCATTTGCTCTAATGCCTCAGCCAGTGGAATGTTTATCTCCAATTTCTTGAAAACTTCAAGGAATTTAGGAGTGTTGGTCCTTAGTCTCCTTGTTGAACCTTTGGGGATATGGCAATGGAGGTGAGAAGTTCACTCCCTGCCTGTGATCCTTGGTTGGTTCTTTCATTGCTTTCTTTGAATTGTGTGGCTGTTCCTCCTTTTCTTGAGCCTGCTTTGAAGTTTGCTTGCTTGCTGTTACATTCTTGTCATTGGCTTTCTCTTTTTCATCTTGCTTCTTGTCATTTTCCTTTGGCTTCTTGGTTGCTCCTTCATCTTTCACCAAGACCTTTCCACTCCTTAGCTGTATAGCTTTGCACTCTTCTTTTGGATTAGAGATGGTGTCGCTTGGCAATGAGCTTGATGGTCTCTCAATAGCAATCTGCTTAGAAAGCTGTCCAATCTGCCTTTCCATATTTTTCATGGAAGCTTCTTGATTTTTAGTTGTAAGTTTTTGGTTCTTCATCATTTTCTCCATCAAGAGCTCCAAATTGGTGATCCTCTGAGAGTCTTGTGAGATTGGTTGGTTGTGAGATGTTGAGGGTTGATGGTAAGTGTTTTGATTGGTGGCTTGGTTATTGGCTGGATGATGGTTGGAGGTGGGGTAATTATTTTGGGGTTTTCTGTATGTATTTTGATTATTATTCTGCTGGTTGTTGTGGTTTGTGTTTTTCCAACTGTTTTGGTTTGAATTCCTTTGCCATGGCTGTTGAGTCTGAGTATGATTGTCTCCCCATCTGAGGTTGGGGTGGTTCTTCCAGGAGGGGTTGTAAGTGTCACCATAAACCTCATTGTGTCCAGAGCCTTGATTGTGCATGTAATTCACTTGTTCTTGCTGTTGATCTTCACAAGCTTCTTCACCTTGCCCCCATGTGGTTGATGGCTGGCTTGTATTTACTACTGCAACTTGGAGGCTATCAATCCTCTTAGCCATTTGCTCAAATTATTGTTGAATTTGCTGCTGCATCATTTTGTTTTGAGCTAGGATTGAGTCCACTCCTTCCAACTCCATCACTTCTTTCCTTTGTGATGGTTGGCGTTGTCTTTGGTGAGCAAAGAAATATTAGTTGTTAGCCACCATATCAATGAGACTTTGGGCCTCCTCTGCAGTTTTCATCAATTGTAAAGAGCCCCCGGCTGAGTGATCTAGAGCCTCCTAAGCTTTCAATGTCAAGCCTTCATAAAAATTATGCAATATGTCCCATTCATTGAATATTTTAGGAGGGCACTTCCTAATTAGAGCCTTGTATCTCTCCCATGCCTCATAGAGAGGTTCAGTATCCATCTGTGTGAATGTTTGTACTTCAGTCTTCAACCTAATAATCCTCTGAGGTGGGTAAAATTTGGCAAGAAACTTGCTCACTAGATCTTCTTAGTTGTTGATGCTATCTCTTGGAAAGGATTCCAACCATTGAGTAGCTTTGTCTCTGAGGAAAAATGGAAATAACAGCAGCTTGTAAATGTCAGGATGTACACCATTTGTTTTGACAGTATCACAAATCCTCAGAAAAGTGGATAAGTGTTGGTTTGGGTCTTAAAGTGGTCCTCCTCCATAGGAGTAGTTGTTTTGAACCAAGGTGATGAGTTGTGGCTTCATTTCAAAGTTATTTGCATTAACATTTGGGGTAAGAATGCTACTCCCACAATGTCTAGGATTTGCAAATGTATAGGAAGCCAAAACTCTTCTCTGTGGTGGATTGTTGTTGTTGTTGGCTGCTCCTGCTGGTGGATTTGTTGGGTTAGTTGAGTGTTCCTCCATTTCCTGGAACTCTTCCTCTGATTCTTCCTCTCCAACAACACTTTTCCCTCTTGCTTCTCTTCTTAATCTTCTGAGGGTTCTTTCGTCTTGTTCACAAAAGGTGGGAATAGCTCCCCTTGTCCCTGACATACAAACCAATCATAAAAATCACACAAAACCAGAAAAACCAGGAAAACTTCACTCTATTGCTAAAGTGAGGTTTTAATTAGTTTAAGCAAAAATTCAAACAGTTAGTGTGTTAGTCAAAAAGTAAAGAAACAGAAAAGAAAAAGTGCTTGATCTAGACCTCCACCTTCCTTAGTCATTGTCAATCTAATCAATCCCCAACAACGGAGCCAAAAACTTGATGGGTTGGAACTGAAATTCCAACACCTAAACTCACCGGCAAGTGGACCGGGTCGCATCAAGTAATAATAACTCACATGAGTGAGGTCGATCCCACAGGGATTGAAGGATTGAGCAATTTTAGTTAGGTGGTTGATTTAGTCAAGCGAACAAGAGTTGATTTGAGTGATTTGTATCCAACAGAAGCTAAATTGCATGAAATTAAATGGGAGAGGGAAAATTGACAAGAATTTAAAGTGCAGAAGAATTAAAAGAGCTAAATCTTAAAGTGCAAGTAATGTAAATTACAGAAACTTAGATTGCAAGAAATGAAAATAGCTAAAACTTAGATTGCAAGAAATGTAAATGGCTTGAATCATAAAAGGATCCGAGAGTTGGGAGTGCAGAATTTAAACAAAAGACAATAAACGTCAATCAACAGAGGAATTAAAAGATGACTTGAATTGAAACAGATCTCAAATAGAAGAGTAAAATTGCTTGAAGAATTAAAAACAGAAAGTAAATGTAGCTCAATTGCAGAAATTAAAAAATAAATTGAAGATCTCAGGGGTTGGGTGAGACTAGAGAACAAGTCTAGATCTCAATTCCTTCCTTGATCCTCCCAAGAACAATTGCAAAAGAAAATAGAAGAGTAAATTACAGAGGATGTAGAGGAAAGCAGTAAACAGAATTTAGATTCAAATCACGGTTTCTAGAATTATGCAAAAAAATAAACAAAGAGATCTCAAGGTGAGATTGAAACATAATTTCTTCAATTCTCCACCCAAGATCCAAGAAAAGAAGTAAAGAGTGCAGAAGCAAGAACAAGGAAGAAGAGAGTTCAATTCTCCTTCCCAATTCTCCAAGATCCAAAGTAACAATTCACCAGAAATTAAAATTTCTAAAATGAGGGTAAAAGTAAAAGTTCAAAAGTTATCTCTAAATCAAACTAGCTTCTATTTATACACTTCCTATTTTTGGATTTTAGAATTTGGAGTGGGCTTTTTAATTTGGTGAAGAATTGAATTGAATTGGATTTTTAACTGAAATTTCAGCCCATGTGTTACTCCCAGGATTAAGCTCGGTTCATGTGGAGAGCTGAGCTTTGGTGTGATTATTCCACTTCAATTACTTTTCAGCCCATGTGTTGCTCTCAGGGTCAAGATCGGTTCATGTGGAGAGCTGAGCTTTGGTGTTGCTTGTGTGTTGCGCACCAAGCTTCCATGGTCGTGTTAATTGTGCGCATCAAGCCCCCTGGTCCGTGTTAAGTGTGTGCGACATGCTTCATGTGGCAAGGGAAGTAGCGCTCAGCCCCCTGGTGTTGCTAATTTTTGCTGATTTTGTGCTGCTGCTCTTTCTTTACTTCCTGAAATTTTTGTCGAAATTTTTGTGTTGCTGCTAAAATTGAAAATCAAATCATTGTTGAAATTTTTGTTTAGGGATTAGGGATTACTTGTTGCTGTTTTGTAATGTTTGTTGAAATTTCAGGTTTAGTGTGATTAGGGATTACTTGCTGTTGTTGAAATTTCAGGTTCAGTGTGACTAAGGATTACTTGTTGCTGTTTTGTAATGTTTGTTGAAATTTCAGGTTTAGTGTGAATGTGTGATTATGGATTACTTGCTGCTGTTAAAATTTCAGGTTCCGTGTGATTACGGATTACATGTTGCTGTACTTGCTGCTGTTGAAATTTCAGGTTCAGTGTGACTAGGGATTAGTTGTTGTTGTTTTGTAATGTTTGTTGAAATTTCAGGTTTAGTGTGACTAGGGATTACTTGCTGCTGTTAAAATTTCAGGTTTAGTGTGATTAGGGATTACTTGTTGCTGTTTCGTAATGTAATAATGTTTGTTGCTAAATGATAATTTGTACTACTACTGTTTTTAATTTTGTGAATGAATGATTTATTAATTTTAGTTATGGATGATGATAATATTAATCAAGAAGCAATTGCTGCTAATAATGCATTTGTGAATAATAACTTGCCTACCAATCTTTCTATTTTGATTTTATTACTTTTAAATTTGCTCTAGTCCATTTACAGGTTCATAAACACGGATGAAGTTGCCTTTGTTTATAACTTCTATGTTTCTTTTGCTTTTCTAGGATTTTTAATTGATATATAGCGTTAATTCAGTCACTATTTTTGTTGCTGGTCTGCTAATGGTTTGGTATTGCTCTTATAATTGCTGCTTTACAATTGCTGCAGCCACTGCAGAATAGTTCCTGTGCATATGTGTGGACCATTTATTTAACGTACATAGCAACTTAAGAAAAACCAGAGCCATGCATTTGATATAAGGGTTGGCTTTTTTTAGATTTGTATATTTACTATTTACAACCTAAGCAATTTCTTTCTGCTATTATAATTATTATTGCTTACCGTATCTGTTTAGTAGTACTTTTTATGTTTTTTCATTTTCAATTTGTTATAAATTTCTTTTGTGTTCCATAATGTAATATATACTAAGGGCATCTTCAAGTTGGCATTTAAGTATTTTTTTTTATTTAACTTTTGAAATTGGCATTTAGGCTTTAGGGTTTAGGGTTTATTGTTCGGTGTTGAGGGATTATGGTTTAGGGTTTAGACTTTAGGGTTTGTGGTTTAGGGTTTAGGGTTTAGGGTTTATGATTTGTGGCTGAGGGTTTATGGTTTAGGGTTTAGTATTTATAGTTTAGGGTTTAGGCTTTAGGGTTTGTGGTTTATGGTTTAGGGTGTAGGATTTAGGGTTTATGGTTTAGGGTTGAGGGTTTATTGTTTAGAGTTTAGGCTTTAGGGTTTGTGGTTTAGGATTTATTGTGTAGGGTTTAGGGTTCAGGGTTTATGGTTTGGGGTTGATGCTTTATGGCTTAGGATTTAGGCTTTAGGGTTTGTGGTGTAGGGGTTAGGGTTTAGGGTTTGTGGTTTGGGGTTGAAGGTTTATGGATTAGGTTTTAGGATTTAAAGTTTAGGATTTAGGCTTTAGTGTTTGTGGTTTAGGGTTTAGGCTTTAGGGTTTAGGGTTTAGGGTTTAGCGTTTGGGGTTTAGAGTTTAGGCTTTAGGGTTTAGGGTTTAGTGTTTAGTGTTTAAGATTTATGATTTACGGTTTAGGGTTTAGTGTTTGGGCTTTAGGGTTTATGGTTTAGGGTTTAGTGTTTAGGGTTTATAGTTTAGGGTTTAGGCTTTAGTGTTTGTGGTTTAGGGTTTAGAGTTTAATGTTTAGGGTTTAGGGTTTAGTGTTTAGTGTTTGGGCTTTAGGGTTTGTGGTTTAAGGTTTAGTGTTTAGGGTTTATAGTTTAGGATTTAGGCTTTAGTGTTTGTGATTTAGGGTTTAGTGTTTAGGGTTTAGAGTTTAGTCTTTAGGGTTTGTGGTTTAGGGTTTAGGGTTTAGGCTTTATGGTTTAGGATTTGGGATTTCTGGTTTAGGGTTTAGGGTTTAAGGTATAGTGTTTGGGGTTTAGGCTTACGATTTGGAGTTTATCGTTTAGGGTTTAGGGGTTGTGATTTAGGGTTTAGGCTTTATGGTTTATGGTTTAGGGTTTAGGGTCTAGGGTTTAGGATTTAGGGTTTAGTGTTTAGGGTTTGTGGTTTAGGCCTTAAGGTTTATGGTTTGGCATTTAGGCTTTAGGGTTTGTGGTTTAGGGTTTAGGCTGTAGGGTTTAGGGTGTATAGTTTGGGGTTAAGGGTTTATGGTTTAGGGTTTAGGGTTTAGGGTTTATAGTTTATGGTTTAGGCTTTAGGCTTTGTGGTTTATGGTTTAGGGTGCAGGGTTTAGGGTTTATGGTTTGGGGTTTAGGGTTTATTGTTTAGGGTTTAGGGTTTATGGTTTGTGGTTTAGGGTTTAAGGTGTAGGGTTTAGGGTTTAGGGTTTATGGTTTGGGTTGAGGGTTTATGGTTTAGCATTTAGGCTTTAGGGTTTGTGGTATAGGATTTAGGGTTTAGGGTTTGAGGTTTGGGGTTGAGGGTTTTTGGTTTTGGGTTTTGCATTTATAGTTTATGGTTTAGGCTTTAGTGTTTGTGGTTTAGGGTTTAGGCTTTAGCGTTTAGTGTTTAGGCTTTGGGGTTTATGGTTTAGGGTTTAGTGTTTGGGCTTTAGGGTTTGTGGTTTAGGGTTTAGGCTTTAGTGTTTGTGGTTTAGAGTTTATGCTTTAGGGTTTAGGCAAAGGCTTTAGGGTTTGGGATTTAGGGTTTATGGTTTAGGCTTTAGGGTTTGTGGTTTATGGTTTATGGGTTTAGAGTTTAGGGTAAGGGTTTAGTCTTTGGGGTTTGGGCTTCGGATTTGGAGTTTATGGTTTAGGATTTAGGGTTTAGGGTTTAGGGTTTAGGGGTGGGGGTTTATGGTTTACGATTTAGGGTCTAGGATTTAGGATTTAGTATTTAGGGTTTGGGGTTTAGGCCTTAAGGTTGATGGTTTGGGGTTTAGGCTTTAGGTTTTAGGGTTTATGGTTCGGGGTTGAGGGTTTACGGTTTAGGATTTAGGGTTTAGGCTTTGTGGTTTAGGGTTTAGGGTGTAAGGTTTAGGGTTTATGGTTTAGGTTGAGGGTTTATGGTTCAGGGTTTAGGGTTTGTGGTTTATGGTTTAGGGTGTAGGGTTTAGGGTTTATGGTTTGGGATTAAGGGTTTATGATTTAGGGTATTGGCTTTAGGATTTGTGGTTTAGGGTTTAAGGTGTAGGGTTTATGGTTTAGGATTTATGGTTTGAGGTTGAGGGTATATGGTTTAGGATTTAGGCTTTAGGGTTTTTGGTGTAGGGTTTAGGGTTTAGGTTTGTGGTTTGGGGTTGAGGGGTTATAGTTTAGGGTTTAGGGTTTATAGTTTAGGAGTTAGGCTTTAGTGTTTATGGTATAGTGTTTAGGCTTTAGGGTTTAGGGTTTATGGTTTAGTGTTTTGGGTTTAGGGTTTAGGGTTTAGAGTTTAGTGTTTAGGGTTTAGCATTTAGGTTTTATGGTTTATGGTTTAGGATTTAGTGTTTGGGCTTTAGGGTTTGTGGTTTAGGGTTTAGGATTTAGGGTTTAGTCTTTAGGCTTTTGGGTTTGTTGTTTAGGGTTAAGGATGTAGGGTTTAGTGTTTAGTGTTTATGGTTTGGGGTTGAGAGTTTATGCTTTAGGGTTTAAGCTTTAGGGTTTAGGGTGTAGGGTTTATGGTTTAGGGTTTATGGTTTGGGGTTTGGGGTTGAGGGTTTATGGTTTAATGTTTAGGGTTTATAGTTTAGGTTTAGGATTTAGGATTTGGGATTTAGGGTTTAGGATTTAGGGTTTAGGCTTTCGTATTTGTGGTTTAAGGTTTAGGCTTTAGGGTTTAGGCTTTAGGCTTTAGGGTTTGGGGTTTAGAGTTTAGGGTTTAGGCTTTAGGGTTTAGCATTTTGGGTTTGTGGTTTAGGGTTTAGGGTATAGGGATTTAGGGTTTAGCGTTGGGGTTTAGTGTTTGGGGTTTGGGCTTAAGGTTTGGAGTTTATTGTTTAGGATTTCGGGTTTAGGGTTTAGGGGTGAGGATTTATGGTTAGGTGTTTAGGGGTTGTGATTTAGGGTTTAGGCTTTAGGGTTTATGGTTTAGGGTTAAGGGTCTAGGGTTTCAGATTTAGGATTTAGTGTTTAGGGTTTGGGGTTTAGGCCTTAAGGTTTATGGTTTGGCGTTTAGGCTTTAGGGTTTATGGTTTGAGGTTGAGTGTTTTTGGTTTAGGGTTTAGGGTTTAGGGTTTGTGGTTTAGGGTTTAGGGTGTAGGGTTTAGGGTTTATGGTTTGGGGTTAAGGGTTTATGGTTTAGGATTTAGGGTATATAGTTTAGGGTTTAGGCTTTAGGGTTTGTGGTTTATGGTTTAGGGTGTAGGGTTTAGTGTTTATCGTTTGGAGTTGAGGGTTTATGGTTTAGGGTTTAGGCTTTAGGGTTTATAGTTTAGGGTTTAAGGTGTAGGGTTTAGAGTTTATGGTTTGGGGTTGAGGGTTTATGGTTTAGGATTTACGCTTTAGGGTTTGTGGTGTCGGGTTTAATGTTTAGGTTTGTGGTTTGGGGTTGAGGGTTTATGGTTTAGGGTTTAGGGTTTATAGTTTAGGATTTAGGCTTCAGTGTTTGTGGTATATGGTTTAGGCTTTAGGCTTTAGTGTTTGTTGTATAGGGTTTAGGCTTTAGGCTTTAGGTTTTGCGGTTTATGTTTTAAGGTTTAGGGTTTAGGGTTTAGTATTTAGGGTTTAGGGTTTAGGGTTTAGGGTTTATTGTTTACGGTGTATGGTTTCGGGTTTAGGATTTATGTTTTGGGGTTGAGGGTTTATCGTTTAGGGTTTAGGGTTTATGTTTTATGGTTTGCAGTTTAGTGTTTAGGGTGTAGGGTTTAGGGGTTTAGGGTTTATGGTTTGGGGTTGAGTGTTTATGTTTTAGGGTTTAGGATTTATTATTTAGTGTTTATGGTTTAGGCTTTAAGGTTTGTGTTTTACGAATTAGGGTGTAGGGTTCAGGGTTTAGGGTTTATGGGTTAGGGTTTAGGGTTTGTGGTTTAGGGTTTATGGTGTAGCGTTTAGGGTTTAGGGTTTATGGTTTGGGGTTGAGTGTTTATGGTTTGGGGTTAGGGTTTATAGTTTAGGGTTTAGGCTTTAGGGTTTTTGGTTTATGGTTTAGGGTGTAGGGTTTAGTGTTTAGGATTTATGCTTTGTTGTCGAGGGTTTATGGTTTAGGGTTTATGGTTTAAGGTTTGTTGTTTATGGTTTAGTGTGTAGGGTTTAGGGTTTAGGGTTTGTGGTTTGGGGTTGAAGGTTTATGGTTTCGTGTTTAGGGTTTATAGTTTATGGTTTCGGCATTTGTGTTTGTGGTTTAGGGTTTAGGCCTTAGGGTTTGGGGTTTAGGATTTATGGTTTGGGGTTTAGAGTTTGTGGTTTAGGGTTTAGGCTTTAGGGTTTAGGGTTTATTGTTTTGGCTTTAGTATTTGTGGTTTAGGGTTTATGGTTTAGTGTGTAGGGTTCAGGGTTTAGGGTTTATGGTTTGTGGTTTAGGGTTTATGGTTTAAAGTTTAGGCTTTAGGGTTTGTGGTTTAGGGTTTATGGTGTAGGCTTTACGGTTTAGTGTTTATGGTTTGGTGTTGAGGGTTTATGGTTTAGGGTTTAGGGTTTAGGCTTTAGGATTTGTGGTTTATGGTTTAGGGTGTAGGGTTTAGGGATTATAGTTTGTGGTTGAGGCTTTAGGGTTTATGGTTTATTGTTTAGGATTTAGAGTTTTCAGTTTATGGTTTATGATTTATGGTTTGGGGTTGAGGGTTTAGGGTTTAGGGTTTATGGTTTAGAGTTTAGGGTTTAGGCTTTAATGTTTGTGGTTTTGTATTTAGGCTTTAGGTTTTAGGGTTTAGGCTTTAGGGTTTGGCAGGTTTAGGGTTTACGGTTTAGTGTTTCCTATTTAGGGTTTGTGGTTTATGGTTGAGGGTTTGGAGTTTATGGTTTAGGGTTTAGGGTTTAGTCTTTAGGGTTGAGGGTTTTTGGTTTAGGGTTAGGGGATGTATTTTAGGGTTAAGGTTTAGGGTTTAGAGTTCATGGATAAGGGTTGAGGGTTTATGGTTTAGGTTTTAGGGTTTGTGGTTTAGGGATTAGGGTGTAGGGTTTAGGGTTTATGGTTTGTGCTTGAGGGTTTATGGTTTAGGATTTAGGGTTTATAGTTTAGGGTTTAAGCTTTAGGGTGTGGTTTAGCGTTTAGGGTGTAAGGTTTAGTGTTTAGGGTTTATGGTTTGGAATTGAGGGTTTACGGTTAATGTTTAGGCTTTAGTGTTTAGGGTTTAAGGTTTAGGGTGTTTGGTTTAGGGTTTAGGGTTTATGGTTTAGGGTTGAGGTTTATGGTTTAGTGTTTAGGGTTTATAGTTTATTTATGGTTTAGGCTTTAGTGTTTGTGGTTTAGGGTTTAGGCTTTAGGATTTGGGGTTTAGGCTTTCATGTTTGGGGTTTAGGGTTTAGTGTTTGGGCTTTAGTGTTTGTGGTTTTGGGTTTATGGTTTGGTGTTTAGGGTTTAGGCTTTAGGATTTGTGGTTTAGGGTTTATGGTATAGGGTTTAGGGTTTAGGGTTTATGGTTTGGGGTTGAGGGTTTACGGTTTAGGGTTTAGTATTTATAGTTTAAGGTTTAGGCTTTAGTGTTTGTAGTTTAGGATTTAGGGTTTAGGGTTTAGGCTGTAGGGTTTAGTGTTTAGGATTTTTGGTTTAGGGTTTATTGTTTGGCCTATAGAGTTTGTGGTTTAGTGTTTAGGGTTTAGGGTTTAGGGTTTAGTGTTTTGGCTTTAGGGTTTGTGATTTAGGATTTATGGTTTAGGGTTTAGTGTGTAGGGTTTAGGGTTTAGGGTTTATGGTTTGGGGTTGAGGATTTATGGTTTAAAATTTAGGCTTTAGGGTTTGTGGTTTATGGTTTATGGTGTAGTCTTTAGGGTTTACGGTTTATGGTTTGGTGTTGAGGGTTTATGGTTTAGGGTTTAGGGCTTATAGTTTAAGGTTTGTGGTTTGGGATTTAGGGTGTAGAATTTAAGTTTTAGGGTTTAGGGTTTAGGGTTTAGGGTTTAGGGTTTATGGTTTAGGGTTTAGGCTTTAGGGTTTGTGGTTCAAGGTTTAGGCTTTATGGTTTAGGGTTTATGGTTTATCTTATAGGGTTTGCGGTTTAGGGTTTATGTTGTAGGGTTTAGGGTTTATGGTTTGGGGTTGAGAGTTTATGGTTTAGGGTTTAGGGTTTAGGGTTTAGTGTTTGTGGTTTTGTGTTTAGGATTTAGAGTTTAGGCTTAAGGCTTTAGGGTTTGGGAGGTTTATGGTTTACGGTTTAGTGTTTCTGGTTTAGGGTTTGTGGTTTAGGGTTTAGGGTTTATGGTTGAGGGTTCGGAGTTTATGGTTTAGGGTTTAGAATTTAGGCTTTAGGGTTGAGGGTTTATGGTTTAGGGTATAGGGGATGTGTTTTAGGGTTAAGGTTTAGGGTTTAGGGTTTATGGATAATGGTTAAGGGTTTACGGTTTAGGGTTTAGGATTTGTGGTTTTTGGTTTAGGGTGTAGGGTTTAGGGTTTATGGATTGGGCTTAAGGTTTTATGGTTTAGGGTTTAGGGTTTATAGTTTAGAGTTTAGGTTTAGGGTTTGTGGTTTATTGTTTAGTGTGTAAGGTTTAGTGTCTAGGGTTTATGGTTTGGGGTTGAGGGTTTACGATTTAGGCTTTAGGCTTTAGGGTTTGTGGTTTAGGGTTTAGGGTGTATGGTTTAGGGTTTAGGATTTATGGTTTGGGGTTGAGGGTTTATGGTTTAGTGTTTAGGGTTTATAGTTTATGGTTTAGGCTTTAGTGTTTGTGGTTTAGGGTTTAGGCTTTAGGGCTTGTGGTTTAGGCTTTAGGGTTGGGGGTTTAGGATTAAGGGTTTAGGGTTTATGGTTTAGCGTTTGGGCTTAAGGGTTTGTGGTTTAGGGTTTATGGTTTAGTGTTTAGGGTTTAGGCTTGAGGGTTTGTGGTTTAGTCTTTATTGTTTATGGTTTAGGGTTTATGGTTTATGGTTTAGGGTATAGGCTTTAGGGCTTGTGATTTAGGGTTTATGGTGTAGGGTTTAAGGTTTAGGGGTTTATGGTTTGGGGTTGAGGGTTTATGGTTGATGCACCCCTATTTCGTGATACATCTTGTACTTAATTGAGTGGAGTTTATCCACTATTCTCATACTCATTCATAGAATTCGCATGTTTTACATTTTTCCTTCCTGATTTGGTGCTATGATTGAAAACATGCTTCTTTGGCCTTAAATTTGCTATCTTTAATCCTCTCTTATTACAATTCGATGCCTTGATATGTGTGTTAAGTGATTTCAGGGTTTACAGGGCAGGAATGGTTTAGAGAATGGAAAGGAAGCATGCAAAAGTGGAAGGAATACAAGAAATTGAAGGAATTGCTAAAGCTGTCCAGCCTGACCTCTTGGTACTAAATCGACTATAACTTGAGTTACAAAGTCCAAATGAGGCAGTTCCAGTTGCGTTGGAAAGCTAATATCTGGGGCTTCGCAATGATATATAATTTGCCATAGCTGCTTGATAAACCCATATTTTATGATATATATTGTGCCCAATTTAAATGAATTATTCAACTCTTCACCCACTTATTCATGTAAATTGCATGGTTTTACTTTTCCTTCCTTATTATGTGATATATGTGAAAAACATGTTTCCTATGCTTTAAAAATAATTATTTTAATTACTCTTTATTACCGTTCGATGCTGTGATTTGTGTGTTGAGTAGTTTCAGATCTTCTAAAGCAGGAATGACTTAAAGGATGGAAAGGAAACATACAAAAATGGAAGGAAAGCACAAAATAGAGTTTTTAAAGAAACTGGCAGTGACGCGAATACATGGACGACGCGGCCGCATGTCCAGCGCAAAAGGCAGCGACGCGAACGTGTGACTGACGCAGACGCACGCCTTAAGCAGAACACAGATGACGCGGATGCATGACCGAAGCGAACGCGTGATAAGGAAAACTCCAGATGACGCGACCGCGTGACCCACGCGGACGCGTGACAGACGCCACGCACCAGAAATTACAAAAAATGCTCCTAGCGATTTCTGAAGCCATTTTTGGCCCAGATCCAAGTCCAGAAGGCACATATTAGAGGTTATGAAGTGGGAGAATGCATCCATTCATAATCATGTCTTCAATTATTCACTTTTCAGAGTTTAGATGTAGTTTTTAGAGGGAGAGGTTCTCTCCTCTCTCTTAGGTTTTAGGATTAGAATTTCCTCTTAAAGGATTTAGAATTTCAACTCTTCATCAGGTTCAATATTCCTTTTACTTTATATTTCTCTTTTACTTTCAGATATTTTAATGCTATCCTTTAATTACTTATGTTGCCAGATTGGTTTATGAACTCTTTATGTTTACATTGGTTTTCTCTTATTAATACAATTGAGGTATTTCAGATCTAAGATTCTTATTTAGCTTTTTATGTTATTGGCTTTAATTGATTAACTGGAAGCTCTTGAGTTATCAACTATCCGTGATTGGTTGTTATGTCGGCTAAATCGACTGGTTTTCCACTAACTCTAGTCTTTCCTTAGGAGTTGGTTAGGATTTGGGAATCTAACTGATTAGCTCACTTGACTTTCCCTTGCCTTCATAAGGGTTAACTAAGTGGGATTAACTTCCATTCTCATAGGAGGTAACTAGGATAGGACTTTCGAATTTTCATACTGTGCCAAGAGTTTATTTTACAGTTATTTATTTATTTTATTTGTCATTTAAATTACTTGTTCCTTACCTTTAAAACCCCAGTTTACAAAACTCATAACCAATAATAAGAACATACCTCCCTGCAGTTCCTTGAGAAGACGACTCGAGGTTTAAATACTTCGGTTATCAAGTTTTAAGGGGTTTGTTACTTGTGACAACCAAAACGTTTGTAAGAAAGGAATTTTGTTGGTTTAGAAGCTATACTTACAACGGGAATTTATTCTGAATTCTAGACCACGCAAAAGTTCTCTCTTCAAAATGGCGCCGTTGCCGGGAAACTGCAAACGTGTGCCTTATTATTGGTTATTGTAAATATTTTTCTTTTATTTGTTTATTTGTTTTTGTTTTTCCCTTTTTATTTTTATTAGCTACTATGAATTCTCACCCCTCTCGCTTTGAGTTTGGTTCTAATATTGTTGAAGGGAACGGAAGTTACAACAGGAACATGCATCAAGGTCAGAGCAATCAAAGATGGATGGAGCCAAGAGGATCTGATCAACCCTTTAGGCAACAACACCCTCCAAGATATCATGGGAAAGGACCACTCTATAATGCATACCAAGCTGATAGATATAGTGGATCTCTTTGTAATCACCAACAAGCCCCACCATGTGCTTATAGACTATCCTTTCAACGTAGATTTGAACCACCACACTCACAAGTTCCTTTTCACCATTCACCACCATATGACCCTTATCCACCACAATCCCAATCCAATTACTCCCAAGAACCACCACATTCTTATTTTGAACCCTCTCCCCAACCAATGAAACCTCACACCTACCCCAACCTCCAGTGAATTACAAACTTCATGTTCTTCTTCAAGGGCAAGCAAAGATAGAAAAGAGCGTACTGGAACTCACTACTGCCGTAACTGAGGTAGTAAATTTAATAGCTTCCCGACATCTGAGAACTCAAAGTACTCCCATGACTGCATGTGGAGAATCAAAAGAAGAGCGTAGCATAAAGGAGACATTAGAGACCTTGGTGGACAATGAGGAGCATGGCTTTGTACTGGAACGAGTAGAGGAAGCCATGATAGTTGTAGAGGAGGAAGTGGTTGAAGATTTAGGAGATGCTGAACCTCCATGGGAATCTAGAACCATAAAGGATTCCGCTGAGAAGTCCGAAATTGATGCCAAGGAGGACAGTGCACAACCTCCACAGCATATGCCTTGTGAAAAATTGGACGGAACAGCCAAGAAGTTAATTCCATGTGTAGTGACGATCTTGAATCAAGCTCTCCTAGTCATGAACTCACATCCGCAACTGAATTCCTTGAGCCTGAAGAACCTTACCCAAGTGAATACGAAGATGACGTCGAGGTAGACTTCTCTCAACCTCCAACGTATGACTTAAGTGATGAGGAAAACATAGAAGGCTTTGATCAGGACGCAGTTACAGCTGAAGAATTTTGCAAAGAAGTGGAGGAATTCACAGAAGATTACAAGGGAGTAGAACTTACAGAACCACTGGAAACACCTATCCCAAGGCCATTACCACCTAATACAAGCTTCAAGTGGGTACAATCCTTAACCTTTATCTTTACTTTTCCACTTGAATATGGTTTGCTTGAAACAGATGGCCAGCTTAGAGCTCTCTGCGGCTTTAAGAGTAAGAGGGAAATGGCTCATACTCAGAGCTAGTGCGCAAGGTTCAATAAGGTTCCACGCTTCAATTCGAAGTGCACGGATTGGTATCAAGTTCAATTGAATGGGACACGGAAGACGTTTGGTCATCTTGGTGAGAATACAATTTCTAAACCGCCCGGATGGAAGCATATAGATCAAGACAAAGGCGGATTTAAAAGCAAAGTTTGGGATCCTGGAATCTATTCTGACATTCGTCACCTCGGGAGCCTGAGAACCTGTTTGAAGCTGCTCAAAAGCTTTGCATGCCTAGTTTGGGACCCCAGAGGCTGTTGGCATTCCAAACATTGGTGGAGATTTCTGGATGAATTTAAGCATAAGCAACCATAACAGGAAGCTCATCCAATGTCCAACTTAAAGGACTTTAACTAAAAGTGCTAGGTGGGAGACAACCCACCATGGTATGGTCATTCTTTTTCAATTTTTATTTCGTATTGTTTGATTTTATGTTATATTTTTTTTTATTGAACCTGGATGTTATTCATAGCATTTGCATTAGCATTGCATGCTGCATAATTGCATACCTGCATATGTTTAAAAATAATTTAAATTAAAAATATAAAAGGAGGCGTGCGACGCGACCGCATCGCTAAAGCATTCGCGTCAGTTGCGAAAACCACCTCCCACACGTCCGCGTCAATCACGCGAATGCGTGATCTGGAAATCGGCGTAAAAATCCAATGCCCAGAAATCTGGGCGGGAATCGTGCGGCTGGTGTGCGTTTAGCACAAAACAGCCCACGCGTCCGCGTCCCTGACGCGAACGCGTCACTTGCAAAACACCCATCCCACGCGACAGAGTGAGCGACACGTTCGCGTCGCGTGGGTATTATGGCACCCCAATAGAGACAGAAAGTTGCACTGAAACGACGCTGGAATTGTGCATTTAGCACAATTTCCATTGACGCGGTCGCATGCCTCACGCGACCGCGTCACTCATCCTTTTACCCATTCCATGCGATCGTGTCACTCACGCGATCGCGTCAACCCCATTCCACCCTAGCCACGCGACCGCGTGCTCCACGCATTCGCGTGGATTCAAATTCACTAACCCCCAGTGACGCAAAACCCTACCCGTCGCGCCCCCCATTCCCCTTCTTTTTCCTTTCTTCTCTGCAACAGAACCCCCCAACCACCACCACTCCCAGCCGATCACCTCCGACCGCCACAGCAACCTCAACCACCCAGCCACGACCGCGACACCACCCACACCCCCTCTTTCTCCCCTCCCCCTTCTCCTCCCTTTTTCTTTCCCCCACTCCGGCATTGCCCTTCACCCTCGTGGCCAGCCACCGCCACCGCGACATCACCGCCGCGCCTCCCACCATCGCACCCTCCGCCCCCACAACCCTCGAATCCTTCCTTCCCCTCCCTGTACCCCAACCCTAACCCAGCACCACCAAACCATCCCTGCCGCCACCAAGGTTCACCGCCGCGCCGCCCTACGTCACCGCCGTATTGCCGCCAACACCACCCCACTCCCACCATCTCTCTTAGTTTCATACTTGTGCCTCTCTCCACCAGGTTCCGCCGAACGCCATTTTTCTTTCATTCGTAGTTCGTTGCATTTTTTTAGTTTATGTTTAAAAATTAGGCTAGTTAGAGATGCATATTTGTAGTGGATTCTAGGTGGTTAGGTAGCTAGGATGTGGTTAGTGGATTTAGGCCTGATAATTGCGTCGTTCGTGCTTCTTGTTTTATTAATTCCGCAATTCTGATGTTGCTGTGATGTTAATACTGTTCATATGCTGTTCTTTACTATTTCATGCTACTTTTGACTTTGCCTTTTCATGGTCTTATTCCGTATATGTAATTGCAGCTTTATTTTAATTTATATGAACTATTCTGCTTGCTGTTTATTACCCGAGAACATCCAATTTTAGCCGGAGTGCTGCCCAATTTTCTGAGAATTATTTTGATTATTCATTCATGTTTTGGTTTTGGCAAATTGAATTTGGCATTCCTTGGCTTTTACCAAACCAATTCATGAATGCACGGGCCAGCATTCTTATTCCTTTGTTTTCCCGGTTAATAAATCATATTATTGATGATTAGATTTCAATTTTCACTATTTCTATATCTATATGAATCATCAACAACCTGATTTCCTTGCTTGAATATGAGTTGTATGTTGCTTAAAATTGTGAAATTCTTGTTACTTAAAAACCAATCAACATGCCACTCACTCTGACTTTCTTTTTACTAACTCACTGATTTTCGCTTTCTAACCTCTTTTTCAAGTTTACCCACTTTTAACTTTCTAACTTCCCCTCTGCTTTCTGATGAACTCTTTCAACTTTTTAACTCATGGCATGATTATTGTTGCCCCTACTTAACAAGTATTCTACTCATAAAATATTATGGATTGTGATTTCTCTTCTCAGATTTTTACCTCCGAAACAATCCAAAATATACATTTATTTAACTCATTTCATAATTCTACTGCTCCTTTGCCACTATGTGCTTATCTTGTTATTTGCCTACTTGTTTTTCTGTTTTTATTATATCCTAGATTTCTGTTTTTCAGGATGTCTGACCCTCAAAGAAAAGGAAAGGGCAAGGCTACAACTGGCAAACGGAAAAGAGGTGAATCCTCTATGTCCATTCTGGACATTATGCATGATGACTCCTGGCGGGAAAAGCACTTTACCCCGCAGGAGAAGGCTGACCAGCTCCTCCCTGCCAATGATCCCATTAAGTTTGCAAACCATTACTGTGAGATGAAGTATCCAGTGTTTGCCACCTCCAGAAACCTGTACCTGGAGCGGACTCTGAAAATTCCAGAAGAACTATAGCAGTACACCTCCGATCAGATCAAACAGAGAGGCTGGTTCTTCTTGGAGAGAAACCTGACAGAGGTAAATGCTTCCTGGGTAAGAGAATTTTACTGTAACTATTTCAAGACTTCCCTGGATGCAGTGCACCTCAGAGGGAAACAAATACTGGTCACTGAGGAAGCCATTGAGGATATTCTGCGCCTTCAGCCTAAGTCAGATCAGCCTGACGGTTACCAAAAGGCTGAAGTGGACATGCGTTTTCTGAGATTTGACTGGGATGCTGTCGAGCAGAGGATAGCCCTTGATCCGACTGTCCCCTGGGTCATGGGTAAGAACACCACAATTCCTAAAGGAATCAAGCTTATGTATCTGAATGATGAGGCTCGGCTCTGGCACCAGATCCTGAGCAACTTTGTTATGCCGAGCACTCATGAGACGGAGCTGTTTGCCACTATGATCACCCTTCTCTGGTGTGTGCTGGAGGGTAAGGACCTGTATTTGCCACAATTCATTCGGCACTTTATGGCCAGGGTCCATGTCTGAGGTACCCTTCCTTTTCCTTACCTGGTCACCCAGCTAGGCCATCGAGCTGACGTGCCTTGGGAGGATACTGATGAGAAGCCACCTGCTGTAGACTGCAAGAAAATCATTCATCACAGCAGGAAGTTTCAGGCCTTGGGCTACAGACCTCCATTCCTTACTGCTTCTGTTGAGACCGCCACACCTTCAGCTGCCTCTTCTTCTTCCACTACTGCACCAGCCCCACCCACCGCACCTCCACCTGCTCCTGAGCCTATTTACCATTTGGTGCATCGACTCTTTGCCTGCTTGGATCGTATGGAGTGTCACAACAAGCGACGCTATGAGCACGTCAAGTTGATGATCCGATCCGGCGGCGACATCCCCTCCGCGCCTGACACCCCTTCTGATACATCTGAGGTGGAGGAGGACGCTCACGAGGAGGAGACACCTACCCAGGCTACACAGGCAGGATCAGAGCAGGTTGCGCCACAGCAGGTGGAGCCACACCAGCTACAGGCCGCAGATGCAGAGATTCCTATCCAGCCAGAGCCTCCACTACAGCAGACAGATCCTCCTACCCTTATCCAGTCTGCAGATCCTCAGGCCACCATGGAGACTCTCGCAGCCCATCCTTCCGGTGATGACACCCCTTCACACCCATCTTGAGTGAGCATCGAGGATGATGCTACATTTTAAGTGTGGGAGGTCGCCATCCCTGGCGTATTTCTTTTTTGGTGAACCACTATAGACTCTTTTTATCTTATTTTGTTTATTTTCTGTATTTTTATCTTTATTTTTATTTTTCAGTACTTGCACATTGTTCTTTTTCTGTATTTTTACTCTATTTCCGCATTTTGTACTTTAGTTTATACCTTAGCTAGTTAGTTTAGTTGCAATTCTAAACTTATTAGTTATAGAATATGTGGATTAATTAGTATAGTTTACCCTTTTAACATATGGTAGTTTGGTTTAAATTGAAAATAAAAGGAAGTAAACTAGAGACTTTAATAATTTAAAACAATCCACACACCTTGTATATATAGCATAACATGTTAGTTAGTTAACAACATTTCATCAAGGAGGAACACTAAAACTTTAAAGCCACCCAAAAAAATTTTACATTGAGAATAATGGGAACTCTTAATTTCTACTTGCATGACATGTATAATCGATATATGATTTTTGAGCTAGAGAACACACAGCCTGTGAGTTTTGAGCTTAATTGTATGGTTACATTCAAACCATAATTTTCATTCCTGTGTGTTTTGTCCTTTTTTTTTATTCTGGTATTCTTTACTTTGTTTTAATCTATATGTCCAATTATAGAGTATAGATACATACTAAGAGATGATTGAGGCCATCATTTGAATTTTCCCTCACTTATCCCAAATTAGCCTACCTTTTACATCACCCTTGTTAGCCCCCTTGAGCTTTTTAATCCCCTCTTGTTCTATAAACCACATTACTAGCCTTAAGCAGAAAAACAAATTAAAAATCCCAAGTTGAATCCTTGGTTAGCTTAAGATAGAAATTGTGTATTATTTAAGTATGGGGAACTTTGTGGGAACATGGATGATAGAAACAAAGTAGGAACTTAAAAAGAATAAGATGTTTCAAAATAAAAATTTGGGAAGCATGCTCATGTGAAAAAAAAAAGTTTATTTTCGGTATTTAATAAAGGGGATACAAAAATTCCCCAATTGCAAAATAAGAAGAATCAATGCACATGGGACAAAATTAAAATGCATGAGTTTGCAATACAAAAAGGGAAAAGTTGGGCAAATAGGTTAAGAAACTTTGAATTACAAAATATGTATGTTAGGTGAGATTTTAGACTAATCAAGGATTCACTTATTAGCTCACTTAGCCTTATACATATACCCTTATCTTTACCTTGGCCCCATTAGAACCTTGAAAAAGACCTCATGATTTTTGTATGCCTATATTCTATAATTGTTGATTGGTTAGATGAAGAACAAAGTTATAGAAAGTAAGGATAAAAAGAAGAATAGAGTGATTAACCCAATAAACACTGAGTGACTAGAGAGTAAACACAAAATCCAGTGAGGGTTCAATAGCTTATCACCATATATCTCTGCTTAAATTGTTAATTGTCTTACAAGTTTGTAAAATATTTTTACCCATCTCAATTGTAAAAGTGCTTTAACATTATCTAGGGTTTGGCTATGCATATATGATTCCTTGAGAATGTGAATTAATTCAACTACGTGTAAGTTTTATATACAAGTGAATAACAATTAGAATTGGATGATTCATTTAGGTAGTTGCATTTAGGATAGATTGCATTGCATGAGATTCCACCACTTTAACCTTACCTTGCTCTTTATCTTGGACTTAGCATGAGGACATGCTATTGTTTAATTGTGGGGAGGTTGATAAACCCATATTTTATGATATATATTGTGCTCAATTTAAGTGAATTATTCAACTCTTCACCCACTTATTCATGTAAATTGCATGGTTTTACTTTTCCTTCCTTATTATGTGATATATGTGAAAAACATGTTTCCTATGCTTTAAAAATAATTATTTTAATTACCCTTTATTACTGTTCAATGCCGTGATTTGTGTGTTGAGTAGTTTCAGATCTTCTAAAGCAGGAATGACTTAAAGGATGGAAAGGAAACATACAAAATGGAAGGAAAGCACAAAATGGAGTTTTTGAAGAAACTGGCAGCGACGCGAACGCATGGACGACGCGGCCGCATGTCCAGCGTGAAAGGCAGCGACGCGAACGCGTGACTGACGCGGACGTGCGCCTTAAGCAGAACACAGATGACGCGGACGCATGACCGAAGTGAACGCGTGATAAGGAAAACTCCAGATGACGCGACCGTGTGACCCACGCGGACACGTGACAGACATCACGCACCAGAAATTACAGAAAACGCTCCCAGCGATTTCTGAAGCTCTTTTTGGCCCAGATCCAAGTCCAGAAGGCACAGATTAGAGGTTATGAAGTGGGAGAATGCATCCATTCATAATCATGTCTTCAATTATTCACTTTTCAGAGTTTAGATGTAGTTTTTAGAGGGAGAGGTTCTCTCCTCTCTCTTAGGTTTTAGGATTAGAATTTCCTCTTAAAGGATTTAGAATTTCAACTCTTCATCAGGTTCAATATTCCTTTTACTTTATATTTCTCTTTTACTTTCAGATATTTTAATGCTATCCTTTAATCACTTATGTTGCCAGATTGGCTTATGAACTCTTTATGTTTACATTGGTTTTCTCTTATTAATGCAATTGAGGTATTTCAGATCTAAGATTCTTATTTAGCTTTTTATGTTATTGGCTTTAATTGATTAACTGGAAGCTCTTGAGTTATCAACTATCCGTGATTGGTTGTTATGTCGGCTAAATCGACTGGTTTTCCACTAACTCTAGTCTTTCCTTAGGAGTTGGTTAGGACTTGGGAATCTAACTGATTAGCTCACTTGACTTTCCCTTGCCTTCATAAGGGTTAACTAAGTGGGATTAACTTCCATTCTCATAGGAGGTAACTAGGATAGGACTTTCGAATTTTCATACTGTGCCAAGAGTTTATTTTACAGTTATTTATTTATTTTATTTGTCATTTAAATTACTTGTTCCTTACCTTTAAAACCCTAGTTTACAAAACTCATAACCAATAATAAGAACATACCTCCCTGCAGTTCCTTGAGAAGACGACCCGAGGTTTAAATACTTCGGTTATCAAGTTTTAAGGGGTTTGTTACTTGTGACAACCAAAACGTTTGTAAGAAAGGACTTTTGTTGGTTTAGAAGCTATACTTACAATGGGAATTTATTCTGAATTCTAGACCACGCAAAAGTTCTCTCTTCACTACTCTGAAGATAGGCGACGTGCACGCGTGGATCACGCGCACACGTGACCTGGAGAAAATTTAATCCACGCGTACACATGGACGACACGTGCACATGACTTTGCAGTATGCTGGACAATGTAACAACCCTGATTTTCGAGTACGCAAGATCTTTTCTGAAGACACAGATTTCTCCGGAAGATCAGTAAAGGGAACACCTTTATTATATCATCAAGCATCTCAATCCTTATTATCATTATGTCATCCTTAAGCTAGAACCTTTTCTGAGGCAAGCTCGATAATGCGGTCACGAAGAACCTAGTTTTTGAACCATATCGGTTAGAAGTTTTGATTCGGTTTTTTGTAAATAGTCTCAGTTTGATGAACCGGACTCAATTCATGATAGAAGAGAGATAATAGTATAATATAGTATTATATTAATATTAGAAGATGATTGAATGATATTATAAGGTTACCTGGTCTGTTTTAGTTAAAAACAGGAAATCGATTTAACCAGGTTTACGGTTTACTGGTGCAGCTTAGCACCAGCATTCTCTGATGACTTTAGCAATGCTAAGGCCTCATCATATATGTTTTATTCCCATAATAAATATGTTACTAGTTTCATTTATGCTAGTAGCTCAGAAAATAATTTTTAGAGATGTTTTTATAAGTGTTCCGATACACCTAGTTTTAGTAGTTGTACACCAGAGATATTTTAATATTATTTTAATCCACCTCTAAGCCAACCAATCACCACTCACCTTACACCCCCAAGACCTCCAAGGCTGTCTCATTTCATCATTTTGGCCGAAAATAACAAGAGAGAAAAGAGAGAAACTTTCATGAACACTTAATCTTCAAAGCTTGATTTCTTCTGAACTAAAACTCAAATCAAAATTGCGATTTCACCAAAATGATCCTCTCTTCTTCCTCTACATAACCATGTAACTTATCAAGGCTGGAAATAAGGTGAGATGGCTATTCCTTTCCCCTTTCAATTCGGTTTTCAAGGAAACATGCTTAAACATGTGTTTTCTTGATGTTCTTCCTTAGGAATCATGCTTAACTGGACTTGAGGGCCAAGAAACGTGACTTTCCAGCAAGTCTAAGGTTAGAAATCACCTCCTAACGTGCTGAGGGAGATTTGGTTAGTTGAGGGTTTTTGGATTTAAAGTTGTTCTTGATGTGATTTAGGAGGAAAAAGTGCTAAAGGACCACCTGAAAGTCTAATTGAATTAGGGGCAGCAAAACCAGGTAGGGTTTGATGAAATTAATCTTGATTATTTGTTTTTGATTTGTGTGAATGTTGTATGATTTAGCTGTGCTAAAAATTGGTTGCATATATGATTGATTCTTGGTGAAAATTTGGTGAAATTTTGATGAAATTTGATGAAATTCAAGCTTTAAAGTTTATGTTCTTGGGGCAGCTGGAAAAATGAAACCCTAGGCTTAAATTGAGGTTCAATTTATGTTGAAATCATGTAGAAAAGATGGGGTTTTAGTGGCTGCTAATTTATTATGAATTATAGTAAAAATCGGTTGTTGAAAAGACTGAAAAAGGGGTAAAAACAGAGAAAGAATCTGAAGAATTTATGAAGAACATGAAGAACACTTTGAGTGTGATGAAGAACAATGAAGAACAGGCTTTAGATCCTTAAAAGGGCAAGGAAGCAAAAATTTTGGTGTTTAAGAGGTTATTCAATAATTTCTGAAAGTTAGGGTGGTTAAAGTAGAAATATTAAAAGTTACGGGTGGTAAAAAGTAAATTTTAAAGGTTAAAAGTAAAAGGTAAGGTAATTTTCGAAAATTAATGATAAAATAATAAATAATAATAAAATATTAAATAATAATATTTAATTAAAAATAATATTTTAATAAAAATAATAAAATAATGCGAAAAAGACAGTTTTCTGTAAAAGCTTTAGAAAGACAACTTTAAGCGCATAATCTCATAATTACCTTCATAAAACACTTAGGGAGTGGTAAGAACATATTAGTGAGGCAAGGATAAATAAAAGATAAAAAGTTGAAGAAAAGATAAAAATCGAAAAAAAAGTCTGTAAAATTTTAATAACAGAAAAACAGACAGGGATTAGTGAACGAACTAGGGCAACATAGTTAGTCCTTGAGTTGCGACTAGGGTTAGGTATTATATGAAAAGTTAAACTGTTTCAGTATAGACTTAATGAACCTATACTTGGGACAGGCTAACTATTCATACCAAAATTTACATAAGCTTCAAATACATATGTTAAATAGAGTAATCAGAACAGAGTAAAGAGATACAGAGAAAAGAGTAACCAGAGCAGAGCAAAGAGACAAAGAGAAAAGAGTAATATAACAAAGAGAATAGAGGAAAAGAGTATAAAAATAAAGAGTTAAGACTTGTGGCATGATATTCTATTGTATGTTCATCTGCTGCTTTTCCATTGGCCCTAGAGGTCCTGTAGGTCCAAGTTCACCTATAGTGAGTTGTTATTCCTGTAGGCCGAAGTTCACCTGCAGTGAATATCAATTGTGTATCTCAGGGTGTTGCTCATGTAGGCCAAAGTTTACCTACAGAGAGTTGTGATACCTGTAAGCCGAAGTTCACTTACAGGGGCGCCATCTCTGTAAGCCGAAGTTTACTTACAGAGGTGCCATTTCTGTAGGCCAAAGTTCACCTACAGAAAGTTGTTTTGTTGTGTTTAGACTATTCCTATAAGCCGAAGTTCACTTATGGGAGTGCTGTTTCTGTAGGCCGAAGTTCACCTACAGAGAATAAGCCATATCTAGGACTAGTTCCTGGGTAATGTCAGGATGCAGGGTGTAAACCGACTTGTGAGCTCATGGCCTGCATAGGACAGACATGCATCATACTTGGTTGTGCATTTTCTCTGTTATGATTATTGAATGAATGTATGCTCTGTTTGTTTGTATTCTATTCTCTGTGTCTGTGTTTGTTTTATTTTCTTGTATTCTTTTGTTTGTATTCTATTTTCTCTATTTTCTCTATTTATCTGTATCTTCTATTTACTATTTTTTTTGTATTCTGCTATTTATCTGCTAAACAACATAGAATTAATGAACTTAACTAATAACCCCGACCCTACTAAGAACTCCCCAGTTCTTACCCTTTCTCTCTCCCTTCCCCTTCAGATGGAAGCAAGAGTTCTTTTTCGTAGTTTGCTGACGACCGTTTGCAAAAAGGATTCCGCTCTAGGTAGTCTTCTGAGTCTAGAGTGAATCCCGTTCTCTGTTTATATGTATATACTGTGAGACCAGCCAATGTCTGCACCCCGTTTGTACGTGAACTTTAACCTAAATCCTGTGTACGAGACTCCTGTTGTGTGGCTACTTGATGAGGTACCAGAGAGACATCCTATGGCAATGTCTGATCGTGCAGAGGAGTAGCAGATGATGTTCTACCTTTTGGTAACGTTCCACCTGACTTGAGTTTTAAGGACCTAGAACGTACTTTCCCTCGCTTTAGTAGTTTAGAGGGACGAGGCGAGTATAGAGTCTAGGCTAGCCTAGGTGCCAGCTTAGGGACCTCTTGAACAGGTCAGGACCTGGGATATTGTATGTATATATATGTATATAAATATTATTTAGCTATATCTAGGGGTGTTCTAACTAACAGTCTATATTCTAATAAAGGCTGAATCACCGAATGTTGTCAACTACTTGTGATGTATTTATGTGTGGTTGTTTATAACTGTTTTATCTGTTATTATTTGTGAATTGATTATGAATGATTCCGTCTTTTAATCCAAACATTTTCAAAAAAAAAAAGTACCTCGCTAACTAACTACATTTTTAACAGCGAATCAGGCTCATATAATAAATAATAGATAATAATTAGGAAGACAAGTTGGTAACGCTCAGTTTTCGGTATGATCTAGACATACTGAAAATTGGGTTGTTACACTGGACGTATCAGAAATTGCTGGGGGCGATTTTTGGGCTGTTTCTGACCCAGTTTTCGGCCCATAAAACATAGATTAGAGGCTATAAAGTGGGGGAATCCATTCATTCATTCATACAACAATTATCAATTCATCAATCATTCAGACAATTTGGGAGGTTTTAGATGTAGTTTCTAGAGAGGGAGGCTCTCTCCTCTCTCTTAGGTTTTAGGATTAGGATTTCTTTTAGTTTATGGTTCACTCCTTTTTAATTCCAGGTTCAATGTTCCTTTAATTTAATTTCTCTTATACTTTCAATTACTCTATTACTTTAGTTTGTTTATTTTCCCAATTTGGTTTATGGATTCTTATGTTAATTTGATTTTCTATTTAATACAATTTGAGGTATTTCAGATTTATGATTGCTTTCTTTAATTTTTGTTATTGATACTTTTAATTTAATTTAGATTTTTTCTCCCTTTGCTTTGGTTAAGTAATTGGTGACACTTGAGTTATCAAACTCAACTGTTGATTGAAAATTAGAATTTGCTGGTTGATTTGGATCCCTCTAAAGCTAGTCTTTCTATAAGAGTTGACTAGGACTTGAGGAATCAAATTGATTAGTCCCCTTGACTTTCCTTTATTTAGTAAGGGTTAACTAAGTGAGAGCAATAAACAATACTCATCGCACCTGATAAGGATAACTATGATGGGATTTCCAGTTCTTATACCTTGCAATGGTTTTCATGATAATTAATTTACTTTATTGCCAATTTATTTTCCTGTTCCCTATTTCAAAAACCCAAAAATATACCTTTTTCCATAACCAATAATAAATCATACTTCCCTGAAATTCCTTGAGAGACGACTCGAGGTTTAAATACTTCGGTTATAAATTTTATTGGGTTTTGTTACTTGTGACAACCAAAGTGTTTGTACGAAAGGATTCTTTGTTGGTTTAGAAGCTATACCTACAACGTGATTATTTTTATAAAATTCTTTACTAGCAAAAGTCCTCTCGTCAAAATGGCGCCATTGTCGGGGAATTGTAAACGTGTGCCTTATTATTGGTTATTGTAAATATTTGCTTTTTCGTTTCTTTGTTAGTGTTTCTAGTTTTAGGAGTTTATTTTCATTAATTTTCATTAATTTTTATTTTCTTTAGCTACTATGAATTCTCACCCCTCTAGTTTCAAGTTTAATTCCAATGTTGTTGTAAGGAATGGAAGCTATAATGAGAACATGCATCAAGGTTAGAAGAATCAAAGATGGGAGGAGCCACAAAGATTTGATCAACCCTCTTGGCAACAACCCCCTCCAATGCGCTATAACCAACAAGCATTCTGTGATGCATACCATGACAATAGTTATGGTGGACCCTTTCGTGACAAACCACCTCCACCAAATTACTATGGTCAAGAGCCATTCCAGGGAGCATACCAAGATGATGAATATGGTGGATCCCCTTGTAGTTACCAACAAGTCCCACCATATGCTTATGAACCACCCCCAAACATAACTTTGAACCACCATACTCACAAGCCCCTTTCCACCATTCACCTCCATATGACCCTGATCCTTATCTACCACACCAACCACCATATGAACCACACCCAGAACCATCACCTCAATATTCACCATCTCCATATCCTTATCAAGAAGAATTACCTTCGTATTATGAGCCCTTTTTCCCAACAAATGAACCCTCCTATCCACCCCAACCTCCATTAGATAACAACACACTTATCTCTAATATCATTGGTCTCACCTCTACACTCTAAAATTTTATATCCCGTATGAACCAACCCTCAAGCTTTATCACATCACCACCCTCCATGGTAGAGCACCCACATCCATCAATCCAAGAGCAAGATGATCCCAGTTATGCTATTGACATGGAACAAGAAAGAAGGAATCATCTTCGCGAATCCATACTTCATAAGAAGCTAGAGGAGGCCCTAAAGGGGGAGGTAGGAGAGACCCTTAAAGGAAGTTGTCAAGAGGTGGAGGTTAACAAGGAGAAACTGGATTTTATACTAGAGCAAGTGGAGAAAGCCGAAATTACTGAAGAAGAGCAAGTGGTTGAAGATTTAGGAGATGCAGAACCTCCATTTGAACCTCAAGTCATAGTGCCTCCTTCCAAGACGGTTGAATTTGATGTTGAGGAGGGTGTACAACCTCCAAGGCATATCATGGTTGAAGACTTGGAAGTGGTTGATCATGAGATGGGTTCAATAATTCATGAGCTTCCACCTATAATTGAACCCTCTCCCATTGAATAAAAGGGAGAGGTTGAAATTGAAGAAGCTTACAAAGAGGTGAAAGCTGCCAAGGAAGAGCTCAAGGGAGTGGAGCTAGAAATCACCTTGCCACAGTTATTGGAGACGTCTTCCCCAAAGCCATCACTATCTATTCCTTCATTCAAGTGGGTAAATCTTTCATCTCTAAGCTTAATTAGCCCACTTTAATATGGTTTACTTGAGACAAATGGTCAACTTAGAGCTCTTTGTGGTTTTAAGAGTAAGAGGGAGATGGTTAGTGGTAAGGGTTGGTATAATTCTCAATTGAATCGGTCTAGGAAGCTGTTTGGAGGTCTCAGTGAGAATTCCAATTGCTCACCACCCAAGTGGAAAAATGATGATCAACAAGAAGACGGGTGCAAAAGCAAGGTGTGGAACCCCGGAATTCATTCCAACAATCAACACTCTTGGGGCCATGTCACTTGCTTTGATTTGCTTGAAGGCTTTATGTGCCTAGTATGGGATCTTGGAGGTTATTGGAATTGCAAACACTGGTGGAGATTCCAGGATGAGTTCAAGCACAAGCCACCATGATAGGGAGCTCACCAAATGTCCAACTTAAGGACTTTAATTAAAAGTGCTAGGTGGAAGACAACCCACCATGATATGATCTTCCTTTTTGAGTCTTAGTTTTATTTTGCTTTATTTTATTCTCAGTTTTATTTTATTCTATTTTTTTAGTATTCATTCATAATGCCTGCATCAGCATTTGCATTTTGCATTCTGCATACTGCATAAAAAAAAGAAAGGAGAAACCACGCGTGTGCACAGGCCACGCATGGGCGTCGATAGCAATTTCACTCCCCCATCCAACGAACAAAAAGTTGTGATGGAATCGTGCGGCTGGTGTGCTCTGCGCACAAATCGAGCCACACGTACACGTCTACAACGTGCGCTGCAACCTGGGAAATCCACGCGTACGCGTCACCCACGCGCACGCGTGGATAGGACAATCGGCGTCAATTGGTGCTAACCCGAGAGTTGTGCTACCCTTGTGCTGGAATTATGCTAGTAGCACAAAATCACCCCAAGCGCACGCGTCCCTGACGCGTGTGTGTCATTCGCTTTCGGACCACCCACGCGTACGTATCGCGCTCCGTTTCTAAATTCTTGCTTCTTTATTCCCTCCTTTCTACTTCTTTCTTCATCTTTTCTTTCTTTCTTCTTCTTCATCTTTTTAACTTCTCATCCTTCTTTCATTCTATTTTATTTAATTTATTTGCATACTTTCATTCATTGCATTTTAATTTTGTGCATATTTTTGTTTTCTTTTCTAAAGTTATTCTTTTTACATTGGTGCCACATGTTCTTATTCAACTGTTGCATCTTTTCATGAATTATTCTGGTGCTTCATGACTTGTTTTACTCTGACTGGGTATTATTCTTCATAAGTCAATGCTACTCCTTCATGATACTTATATTCTCTTGCATTGACATGAACTTACACTATCTTGCATTACCCACACTCTCTCCCCCATTGTTGTAATTTTTGCACTATTGACATGCCATTTGCTTCTACTGTTTTCTCACTTATATGTTGTAGCTACCATGTAATTGAGACCCTCATTATTTGGCATCAACCCACCCAGACTTCATTTGTTTTCTTATCTTTATTTCTGGGTTACTTTTCTTCCTTTTCCTCTTCTTTCAGGATGGCCACCGAGAAGGGAAAGGGAAAGCTTCTCAATGGGGCAACAGACAAGTCCATCTGCACAATCTTTAGAGAAAAGCATCAGTTGTGGCAGCCCGTCCACTTGCACATCTTAGCATGCACCGAGGATGGTGCAATCTTTAAGTGTGGAGAGGTCGATACCGACTTCTGTGGGTTAGTTATTTCTTTCTCAACACCAATATTTTATTTTCTTTGTTTGTTCATTGTTGCATTTGCATGTTTGATTGCATATTTGTTTGATTTTGTGCATATTTTACCACTACTTAGTTAAAGTAATATTCTCTTTTTCAAGAAACTTTTTATAGCATTTCACTAATTTGAATCAAAACTTTTATTGAACTTGTTTGAAGAAATATTATATTAAAACATGGTTTAGAGCTCGAACACACAAAACCAGTGAGATTTTGAGCCTACTTGATCGGTTGCATTTTATCAACCAATATTTTATTTTTGGTTTGTGTTTTTCTCTCTAAAATTGTGATCTTTGTCTTGCTTAATTCTATATTTCCATTGTTTGATGTATGCATGCACTTATATGATTGAGGCCATTGTTTCACTAAGCTTACATACCCATATGGCCTTACCCTTTCATTATCCTTTGCAAACCAATGTTTAGCCTATTATACCCTTTTGGTCTTTACTTTAGCACATCATTAACTCTAAGCAGAAAACAATAATGTCCTTAATTTGAATCCTTGGTTAGCTTGGACTAGTGAGATTGCTCACGAATTAAGTGTGAGAAATTGGGATTGAAAACATTTGGTTTGAGAATTGGGTATTGTATATTCTTGAGAAAATGTGAAAGAAATGTTTAGAACATGTTCATGCATTCAATAATTTAATCATATGCATTGAGAAAAAAAAAGAAAAAAATATATATATATATATATATATATATATATATATATATATATATATATATATATATATATATAAGAGAAAAAGAAAAGAAAAAAGAGCAAATAAGTAAAAGGGGACAAAATGCCCCAAAGTAAATGGTGAAAGTAATGCATATGTACTGTACTCAAAATCAGATGCATGAATATGTGGTAAACATAGTAAATGGGTAGTTAGATTTTGTATTGTAATTACATGGATAGTCTTAAGTTAGGTGGAAAAAGTTTAAGTTAATTAAGGATTCAGATTTTAGTCCACTTGGCCAAATACAATCCTACCTTGACCCTAACCCCGTTACAACCCATAAAAGACCTCTTGATATGTGTATCTGTGCATTAATTCTTTGTTGATTGGTAGAAGAAAAGCAAGCCTTAGAAAGCAACATTAGTAGAGAATTGAGAGATCAAACCTTAAACACCTGAGCGATTAGAGTGCATACACTTCCAGTGAGGGTTCGATGCTCGATTCCTTGTTCCCGGCTTTCATGAGCTATTTTCTTCTGCAAGTTCACTTGTACTTTATTTTGTGATTTGAATTAGTGAAATCTAGTTCATATTTGTTCTTAAAAGATTTTTTTACTTTTAACCAAGTAGATAGAAGCTTTTCACATTTAGTTGCATTTATATAGATAGGTTGCATTTCATAATTTCTACCATTCCTCTTCACTGCTTTATAGTTTCTCTTGAGCTTAGCATGAGGACATGCTAATGTTTAAGTGTGGGGAGATTTGATGCACCCCTATTTCGTGGTACATATTATACTTAATTGAGTAGATTTTATCCACTATTCTCATACTCATTCATAGAATTCGCATGTTTTACATTTTTCCTTCTTGATTTGGTGCTATGATTGAAAACATGATTCTTTGGCCTTAAATTTGCTATGTTTAATCCTATATTATTACCATTCGATGCCTTGATATGTGTGTTAAGTGATTTCAGGGTTTACATGGCAGGAATGGCTTAGAGGATGGAAAGAAAGCATGCAAAAGTGGAAGGAATACAAGAAATTGAAGGAATTGCTAAAGCTGTCCAGCCTGACCTCTTGGTACTAAATCGACCATAACTTGAGCTACAAGGGTCCAAATGAGGCGGTTCTAGTTGCGTTGGAAAGCTAACATCTGGGGCTTCGCAACGATATATAATTTCTCATAGCTTCCTCGAAAATAAGTGACGCGCACGCGTGGATCACGTGCACACATGACCTGGAGAAAATTCAACCCACGCGTACATGTGACTTTGCAGCATGCTGGATGTATCAGAAATCGCTGGGGGCAATTTCTGGGTTGTTTCTCACCTAGTTTTCGGCCCAGAAAACACAGATTAGAGGCTATAAAGTGGGGGAATCCATTCATTCATTCATACAACAATTATCAATTCATCAATCATTCAGACAATTTGGGAGGTTTTAGATGTAGTTTCTAGAGAGGGAGGCTCTCTCCTCTCTCTTAGGTTTTAGGATTAGGATTTCTTTTAGTTTATGGTTCACTCCTTTTTAATTCCAGGTTCAATGTTCCTTTAATTTAATTTCTCTTATACTTTCAATTACTCTATTACTTTAGTTTGTTTATTTTCCCAATTTGGTTTATGGATTCTTATGTTAATTTGATTTTCTATTTAATACAATTTGAGGTATTTCAGATTTATGATTGCTTTCTTTAATTTTTGTTATTGATGCTTTTAATTTAATTTAGATTTCTTCTCCCTTTGCTTTGGTTAAGTAATTGGTGACACTTGAGTTATCAAACTCAACTATTGATTGAAAATTAGAATTTGCTGGTTGATTTGGATCCCTCTAAAGTTAGTCTTTCCATAGGAATTGACTATGACTTGAGAAATCAAATTGATTAGTTCACTTGACTTTCCTTTATTTAGTAAGGGTTAACTAAGTGGGAGCAATAAACAATTCTCATCGCACCTGATAAGGATAACTAGGATGGAATTTTCAGTTCTTATACCTTGCAATGGTTTTCATGATAATTAATTTACTTTATTGCCAATTTATTTTCCTGTTCCCTATTTCAAAAACCCAAAAATATACCTTTTTCCATAACCAATAATAAATCATACTTCCCTGCAATTCCTTGAGAGACGACCCGAGGTTTAAATACTTCGGTTATAAATTTTAATGGGTTTTCTTACTTGTGACAACCAAAGTTTTTGTACGAAAAGAATCTTTGTTGGTTTAGAAGCTATACCTACAACGGTTGATTATTTTTATAAAATTCTTTACTAGAAAAAGTCCTCTCGTCAATGGTTTAGGGTTTAGGCTTTAGTGTTTGTGGTTTAGGGTTTAGAGTTTAGGGTTTAGGCTTTAGGATTTGGGGTTTAGGGTTTTTGGTTTAGGGTTTATTGTTTGGGCTATAGGGTTTGTGGTTTAGGGTTTAAGGTGTAGGGTTTAGTGTTTTGGCTTTAGGGTTTGTGGTTTAGGGTTTATGGTTTAGGGTTTAGTGTGTAGGGTTTAGGTTTATGGTTTATGATTTGGGGTTGAGGGTTTATGGTTTAAAGTTTAGTCTTTAGGGTTTGTGGTTTATAGTTTATGGTGTAGGCTTTAGGGTTTAGGGTCTATGGTTTAGGGTAGAATTTATGGTTTAGGGTTTGTGGTTTGGGGTTTAGGGTTTAGGATTTATGGTTTAGGGTTTAAGGTTTATGATTTAGGGTTTAGGCTTTAGGGTTTGTGGCTTAGGTTTTAGGGTATAGGATTTAGGGTTTATGGTTTATGGTTTGGTGTTGAGGGTTTATGGTTTAGGGTTTGTGGTTTAGGGTTTAAGTTGTAGGATTTAGGGTTTATGGTTTCGGGTTGATGGTTTATTGTTTAAGGTTTAGGTGATGCGTTAGCATCTTTCTTGGATTTTCCTAGTGAATTTGCATTTGAGTTGATGAGTTTAATTAAGATTTAATATATTTTAGCCACTATAGAGGCTATTTTGAGTTGTGTGCAATTCTGTTTATTTCAGGTAGCGTTTTAGGCGAATTTAACAGAGTTGGAGCCAAGGATGAAGAGTGCAGAGAATTGCTTACTGCCAGGTTGAAGCCAAACTTTAGAAACCTCAAGTTTAGCGCCAACCTAGAAAGAGTCAAGTAATGCATTCGGCCTCCTCCACGCCAAACTTGAGAAAGCTCAAGTTTGGCACCAGCGTAAGACCTCCATAGAAAGCAATTCAGCCTCCTCCACGCCAAACTTGATAAAGCTCAGGTTTGGCGCCACGAAGGTTTCTCCAAAGAAATGCATGTGTGAGACTCCACGCCAAACTTGAAGGAATTCAAGTTTGGCGCTAGTGAAGAATACCCAAGGAAAGCGTGCGTGAAATCTCATGCCGAACTTGAGTTCACTCAAGTTTGGCGCCACAAGCAAAGAACCAAAGGGAACGCTCTGTCCGCTCCACGCCAAACTTGGATTCACGCAAGTTTGGCGCCACACCTAGCAACAAGGATGGGTCCTCCATTCGTCCAAAGGCCTGCACGAATCAATTATTAAGTTTTGATTTAAACTTTTATTATTTTTATAATTAGAAAAAAGATATTATTTAGTTTTAGAAAATATCATTTTACATTAATTAGGACTAGATATAAAAGGGAAAAAAAATCAGCCCTTCGGGCTCTTCTCTTCTCTTCTACCTCATTCCGCAATTTATAGTTTTTCTGAATCTTAGTTTTTTCTCTGAACCATGAGCAACTAAACCTCCACTGTTAAGGTTAAGAGTTCTGTCTATTGTTTGGATTGATACTATTTTTTTCTATTTTAAATTCATGTACTGATTTATATTTCAAGAATCGTTTTCGTTCTTTATCTTATGAATTTGGGTGGAACAGAAGTATGACCCTTGTTCTAATTGAGTTCTTGTATAACTTGGAAAAGCTCTTTACTTGAACAATAACTTGAAAACATATTCTCCTAAACTTCTAATTATCTGGATTTAACGGGATACGTGACATATAATCCTCTTATATTTGGGTAATTAAGGTTTTTGTTGCACATAAACTAGAATTGAACTTTACCCTCTAATTGGAATTAAGTGACCAAGGAATTGGCGGTTGATGAAGGTTAGAGGAGACTAAAAAGGTCTAAGGAATTAGGGTTTAGTCACTTACAGTTTGCCATGAATTAAATCTTGCATGATTAAAACAGTTAGTAAGAAAAGTCAATCCGGAAAATAGATAACTCTGAAGCCTTAACTGTTTCTCCATATATTATTCACAATTTGTTTACTATTTGCTTTCTGATATTCTGAATTTACTATTAATACTTTTGAACTCTCTAAACATCATATTCTGTTTGTCTAACTAAGTAAATCACTTAACCATTGTTGCATGGTTCATCAATCCTCGTGAGATCGACCCTCATTCACTTTTTGGTACAACTTGGTACGACCCGGTGCACTTGCCGGTTAGTTTGTGGTTATAAATTCCGCACCAAGTGTTTGGCGCCGTTGCCAGGGATTGACTGTGATTGACAACTATTAGTTGTTTGATTGCTTAGATTAGACGTTTTAGCTTTAAATTTATTTAATTTTGCATCTTAATTCTCGAATTTCTCTAGCTTTATTTTTCCTTAATTTCTGAAATTAAGTTTGGCATTACCTAGTTAATTTTATTTTACTTTTTCTGTTTAATTTTCCTTAAAATTTCAAAATTTTTAGCTTGTTTGTCGATCATTATTTTCAAAAATTTTTAGTTTTGAGTAGTAAGTGTTTCTATTTTATTATTTTACATAGGTTACCTCATTGGGAATTCTCTACACTCTGATGTAGAGAATCCCATCTCTTCTTGTCTTCTATTTGTTTATGAGCAGGAACAGGGACAAGGAACCTCTTTTGGAGTTTGATCCTGAACCTAAAAGAAATCTAAGGCGACGCTTACAACAAGCTAGACTTTACAAGGCTAGTGAAAGTCTAAGTGAAACCTCCATGGATCATAATCGTGATGGGAATGCAATATGGCAAATCTGAATTAGATGAGCAGCCTAGAAGAGTACTTGGCTCTTACACTGCTCTCAATGCAGACCTTTATGGCAAAAGTATTGTGGTGCCTCCTATAGCTGCAAACAACTTTGAACTGAAGCCACAACTAGTTACTCTTGTGCAACAGAATTATCAATATCATGGACTCCCTCAGGAAGACTCAAATCAATTTATTTCTAATTTTTTGCAGAGTTGTAATACGGTGAAGACCAATGGAATGAATCCTGAGGTATACAAACTCATGCTCTTCTCATTTGCTGTGAAGGATAGAGCAAAGCTGTGGTTAGATTCTCAACCCAAGGAGAGTCTGGATACTTGTGATAAGATTATCACTGGATTTCTGACTAAAATTTTTCCCACCTCAAAAGCTGACTAAGCTGAGGGTGGAGGTCCAGACTTTCAGACAGAAAGATGGTGGGACCCTTTATGAAGCTTGGGAGAGATTTAAGCTACTGACTAGGCAATGCCCCCCGGACATGTTCTCTAGATGGACTCAGCTAGATATCTTTTATGAGGGCTTATTTGAAATGTCTAAGATGCGCTTAGATAATTTTGCAGGTGGTTCTTTGCACATGAAGAAGACACCAGAGAGGACTACTGAGTTTATTGAGTTGGTTGCTAACAACCAATACTTATATTCATCCAACAGGAAACCTGTGATCTCAGTGGCCCCTCAGAAGAAAGGTGTTATGAAAGTAGAAGCTTTTGAGGCTCTTCTTGCTCAGAATAAAATTTTGAGTCAATAGATGAATTTACTTACCCAACAATTGAGTGGGATGCAGGTTTCAGTTGTCAACACTCAGAATGCACCTCAAGAAGCCACTTATGACATGACTGGTAACTTTATGCAAGGTAAGAATTATGATTATGCTCAATCTTCTTTTGTACAGGTCAATTACATGGGGAATACTCCTAGAAACCCTAATAATGATCCATTCTCTAAGACCTACAATCAGGGATGGAAAAATCACCCAAACTTTGGATGGAGAGATCAACCTTAGAGATCACAGAATTTTCACAACAATTCTTAGGGCGGTTTCCAACAGAATAATCATAATAACCGCCAATTTTAGTCTCATCAATAACAACTACCTCAGCAGGAAAATTCTCAGTCCCAGCAGAACTCTAACTGGGAGACAATGATGAATAATTTTATGCAGGAAACCAGAGCTTCCATTAGAAAATTGGAGGTACAAATGGGGCAATTGAGTAAGCGAATACCTGAGAGGTCTTTAAGTACATTTCTTGGTGATACAGTGGTGTGAACCCAAGAAAAGATTGCAAGGCTATTCAATTGAGAAGTGGTAAAGTAGCTGGTTCTGAGACCAAGGTCAATGAGGAGCTAGTTGAAAAAGAAGCTCCAGAGGAGAAGAAGGAAGAAGTAGAGCACGCCCCTTCAAAGCGTGCAGACAATCCATTCCCAGACTCTCTTGACACTCATCCTACATCGTCCAAGGCTCATGAGTACAAGCCAAAAATGCCATACCCTCAAAGGCTTCAGAAGACTTCCAAGGACAAGCAATTTTCTAGATTTTTAGAAGTCTTCAAAAAGCTACATATCAACATTCTTTTTGCAGAGGCTCTTGAGCAAATGCCTCTCTATGCTAAATTCATGAAAGAATGGTTGACTAACAAGAGAAATTGGAAGGAACAAGAGACAGTGGTGTTAACCAAGGAATGTAGTGCTATTATTCAACATAACCTTTCTGAGAAGATACAAGATCCATGGAGCTTTATAATTTCTTGCACCATTGGAGATGTCACTATTCAGAGAGCTTTATGTGATCTTGAAGCTAGCATCAATCTCATGCCACTTTCAGTGATGAAAAAATTCCAAATTGAGGAGGTAAAACCCACTCGTATTTCTCTTCAACTTGCTGATCTTTCTATTAAATTTCCTGTGGGTGTTGTTGAAATTTACTTGTGAAAGTAGAGCCATTTATTTTTCCTACTGATTTTTTTATATTGGATATGGAAGAGGATACAAGGTCCTCTATTATTCTTGGTAGACCCTTCTTAGCTACAGGTAGAGATTTGATTGATGTGCAAAAGGGTGAATTACCCTGAGGGTCAATAAAGAACAGGTGGTCCTTAATGTATTTGAAGCACTCAAACACCCTAATGATTCTAAAGGGTGTATAAGAGTTGATGTTTTTGAATCGCTTGTTCAAGAGGTGTTGAAAACTGAGGTATTTGATGATATTCTGGATCCTATTTCTGACTATGAATTAGTTGAAGTTGATGATTCACCACCCCAGAAGGGAGTGATGAGCACGCCTAAAAGGAAGGAGGAAGTCCCGAAGCTTGAGCTCAAACCCTTGCCTTCTTCTCTGAAATATATATTCTTGGGTGAAAATGATTCATATCCAGTGATTATTAGCTCTTTTCTGAAGCCTGGAGAGGAAGAGGAGCTTATTACAGTGCTCAGGAGCCATAAAATAACTCTTGGGTGGACCATTGGTGATTTAGAGGGGATTACTCCAACCAAGTGTACGCACAAGATCCTTCTTGAAGATGATGCTAAACCGGTTGTGCAACCACAGAGGAGACTCAATCCAACTATGAAAGAGGTGGTCCAAAAAGAGGTAATGAAACTATGGGACGCCAGCATTATATATCCTATTTCTGACAGCCCTTGGGTAAGTCCTGTGCAAGTAGTTCCCAAGGAAGGAGGGATGACAGTGATCAAGAATGAAAAGAATCAGCTAATTCCTACAAGGACAGTCACAGGATGGAGAATGTGCATAGACTATAGGAGGCTCAACACTGCTATAAGAAAGGATCACTTCCCCTTACTTTTCATTGATCAGATGCTTGAGAGGTTAGTTGGTCATACATTTTATTATTTTCTAGATGGATATTATGGATATAATCAAATTGCAGTGGACCCTTAAGATCAAGAGGAGACAGCATTCACATGCCCTTTTAGAGTATTTGCCTATAGAAGAATGCCATTTGGATTTTGTAATGCTCCAGCAACTTTTCAAAGGTGTATACTTTCAATTTTTTCTGATATGGTTAAAAAGTTCATTGAGGTATTTATGGATAACTTTTCTATTTTTGGTAATTCCTTTGAATCCTACCTTAAGCATTTATCTCTGGTCTTGAAACGGTGTCAAGAATCAAACCTTGTTTTAAATTGGGAAAAATGTCATTTTATGGTTATAGAAGGTATTATTCTTGGACACCAGATTTCAAGCAAGGGGATTGAGATTGATAGAGCAAAGGTGGAGGTAATTGAAAAATTACCACTACCATCTAATGTTAAGGCAGTCAGGAGTTTCTTGGGTCATGTAGGATCTTATAGAAGATTTATAAAGGATTTTTCAAAAATTGCTAAACCATTGAGCAACCTATTAGTTGTTGATGTCCATTTTGTGTTTGAAGCTGAATGCCTGCATGCTTTTGAAACTCTGAAAGCAAACCTTACCTCTGCTCCCATTATAGCTCCCCTAACTGGGATTTACCATTTGAATTAATGTGTGATGCTAGTGATTATGCTATTGGAGCTGTTTTAGGCCAGAGGCATGGCAAGCTTATACATGTCATTTACTATGCTAGCCGTGTGCTAAATGATACTCAAAAGAATTACACAACTACAGTAAAAGAATTATTAGCTATTGTGTATGCATTTGATAACTTTAGGTCCTATTTAATTGGTTCTAAGGTTGTTGTTTATACTGATCATGCTGCTTTGAAGTACCTTCTAACCAAACAGGATTCTAAACCAAGATTAATCAGATGGGTGCTACTCCTTCAAGAGTTTGGTATAAAGATAAAAGACAGGAAAGGGTTAGAAAATCAGGTAGCTGATCACCTTTCCAGAATTGAGCCTGAAGAAGGAGTACAACCACCCACAGCTGTGACTAAGACATTTTCGAATGAGTAACTATTCCTCATTCAGCAGGCTCCATGGTTTGCAGACATTACAAATTACAAAGCCATGAATTTCATTCCAAAGGAGTATAGTAGACAACAAGTGAAGAAGCTACTAACTAATACAAAGTACTACTTTTGGGAGGAGCCGTACCTTTTTAGAAGATGTTCAGATGGTATAATCCGGAGATATGTTCCAGATAAGGAGACACAGCAGATTCTTTGGCACTGTCATGACTCTGATTATGGAGGCCACTTTGGTGGTGAAAGGACAACTACAAAGGTCCTTTAGAGCAGATTTTACTGGCTAACTCTCTTTTGAGACTCAAGAGCATTTGTAAAGAGCTGTGACAGATTTGAAAGGGCCAAGACTCTCCCTGCCAACCATGCGATGCCACAGCAGGGGATTCTTGAGATAGAGTTGTTTGATGTGTGGGGTATTGATTTCATGGAACCTTTTCCACCCTCATATTCCAACAACTATATTCTAGTGGCAGTTGATTATGTGTCCAAGTGGGTGGAAGTTGTGGTTCTGCCCACCAATAATGCCAAAGTGGTGCTGAGCTTTCTTCAAAGATATATTTTCAGCCAGTTTGGTGTCCCAAGGACACTCATTAGTGATGGTGGAAGCCACTTCTGTAACAGACAGTTGGACTCACTCTTGCAGAGGTATGGAGTTGTCATAAAGTGGCAACCCCTTATCACCCTCAGACAAGTGGACATGTTGAGGTTTCCAATAGGGAACTCAAAAGGATTCTAGAGAAGATCGTCAGTGTCTCAAGGAAGGACTGGTCTAGGAAGCTTGATGATGCTCTCTAGGCATACCGGACAGCTTACAAGACTCCTATTGACATGTCCTCTTATCAGTTGGTCTATGACAAAGCCTGTCACTTGCCAGTTGAGCTAGAGTATAAAGCTTACTGGGCAATCAACTATCTGAACTTTGATGCTCAGGTTGCATGAATTAAGAGAATGCTTCAGTTGAATGAGCTTGATGAATTCAGATATTCAGCTTATGAGAATGCCAAGCTCTATAAGGAGAGAACTAAGATAGGGCATGACAAGAAGATCGCCATCAGACTATCAGAGTCTTTGAGCTAGGTCAGAAGGTGCTTTTGTTCAATTCAAGGCTTAAACTCTTTTCCAGAAAGCTGAAATCCCGGTGGTCAGGACCGTTTGTGGTAACTAGAGCTTCACCGTATGCTCATGTGGAAATTCAGGAAGAGAATTCTGACAGGAAGTTTATAGTGAATGGCCAGAGGTTGAAGCAATATCTTGGAGGCGAGATTGATCGCCAAAGGTCTGCTCATATGCTGAATTAACAACACTGACTGTCAAGTTAGTGACGTTAAAGAAGCGCTTGTCGGGAGGCAACTGACGGGTCCTCCAAGGGTGTATTGGTAAAGATTTTTCTTTAATGAAACTGCGTTGCAAGTATAGCTCTACCAACAATAATCCTCGGGCATCAAATTTAGAAGAGGGATTTAGTTGTTACAAGTTCAACCCCAATAGAAATAACCGAAGTATTCAAACCTCGGGTCGTCTCACAAGGAATGGGCAAATATGTGCTTCAACATTGGTTAGAAATCCGGGGTTGTGAGTTATGAGCATAAAAATAAATGGGAATCTTAACAAGCAAGTAATCTTAGATTGCAAGAAACTAATTCAAATAACTAAGCAAGATATGAGTGGTTTCAAACTAACAAAGTAACATTCAATATGATTCTATTCTAAGCTAAACAAGTAACTATAACTAAGGCAAGTGATTGGGAATTTTGGTTTTCAAGTATGAATAATAAAAGCAACTCTTGGCTAGGCATGGGAATTGGGGTCACCATCCTTATCTAATAACCATATCTTGACAATTATGAGGAACCAAACTCATTAAGTCTACTTTTATACTTGAAGTATGTCAAATGGTTTGGTCAACATCAATCCATAAGTTCTAACCTCACTACTAATTGACTTAGTTGAAGGTTAGCGTCAATGGTTATCAAATTGACCACTAAGGGCTCCCAAATCATCAAATCCATTAGACCCAATGACTCAAGTTTATCCAATTCCCTTGGTCTAGGCCAAGAGTAAAGAGAACTACTCCATAATCAAAGTAAACATTTCATCAAATACATGGTAAGCATTAACAAAAGACATGTTCAAAATAGCAATTAAATTGAAATCAACAAGTACCCACTAACAATTATCAACATACAATCATCCAAACAACACAATTAAACATAGAAATCATGAATATAATATCAACAAGTCAAGATTCACAACATTCACGAAATGGGTATAAAATGACAATTGACAAGAATTCATAAAACTATCACAAGATATAAGCAAAATTAGACTAGAAAAATCAAATTGAAAAATTAAAACTAGTAATTAACAAGATCCAATTCACAATTCAACAAGGGAAGATCAAATTAAAACTAGATCTAGAGAGGAACAAGGATTTTTCTCTCTAGAAAAACAAAAAGAACAAAAAACTAGCTAAAATTCTGTCTTAGTGTAAAATGGTTGATCCCCCCTTTCCCCCCTAGTATCCTTGGGTCTTTTCCATGCAGAAACAGCTTGAAATTGGGCCTGATGAGTCTCAGAAATCGCCAGGCATGATTTCCTTTAATGAGGTCATGTGCAGCTTCCCACGCGTGCGCGCCATGCGTGCGTGCGCGCCGATTACTTTTGCGATCCACGCGTGCGCGCCAGGTGCGCGTGCGCATCGATAGGAATCTTCTGATCTGCGCGGATGCGTCCATCCTTGTGCGCCGCTTCCAGCCAACCTCATCCACGCGTGCGCGTGGAGTGCGCGGGCGCGCCAATGCTGTTTTTTCCAAAATTTCAAGTCTTCATGTTCCTCCCTTTTGTACATGGTTTCTTTCTCTCTTCTAGGCCATTTCTACCCTATAATTCCTAAAATCACTCAACAAATACATCACGGCATTGAGTGGCAATAGAAGAGGATTAAAATATGGCAATTTTGAGGCAAAATAAGCATGTTTTTCATCATAGGGCAATATTAGAAAGTGAACACAAAACCATGCATTTCTTGTGAATAAGTGTGAGAAATATTGACAAAACCCCCCAAATTCTACACAATATAAACAACAAAATTGGGGTTTATCAAATCTCCCCACACTTAAACTAAGCATGTCCTCATGCTTAAAATAAAAAGACCAAAGATCATGGTGAGAAAGGGTTCATGAAATGCAAACTACCTAAGTGGATGCATGCAATTAATGTAAAATCATCTACCTACTCGGTCAAGAGTAAATCTATCCTCCAAGAATACATGTGAGCATATAGGGTGAAAATAGTATGTAATTCATGAATCCTACCAAATTGAACATTACTAAGGGGTGCATATGACTTGCTAAATGAACGCTTGTGAAAGCTGGGAACAAAGAATTGAGCATCGAACCCTCACTGGAAGTGTATCCGCTCTATTCGCTCAAGTGTATAGGGTTTGTCGCTCAATCTTCTCCTAATCATACTTTCCAAGATTTTTCTTTCCTCTAATCAATCAACAATTACTTAATGCATACTTACAAGTATCATGAGGTCTTATTCATGGGTTGTAACGGGGCTAGGGTGACGGTAAGGATGTATATGGCTAAGTGAGCTTAAAAATTGAGTCCTTGATTAACCTAGGATCCCACTAGACACATAGAACAACCTATACAACTATAATACATTACCTAGCTACCCTTGAGTTTCACTTTCTTGCACACTCATGCCTTCTTTTTAATTCACACCCATATGCATTATTTTCTTCATTACTTTGTCTTGGGGTTTCTTTGTCCCCTTTGTTGCTTATATTATTATTATTTATTTTTTTATTTTTTTTACTATTATCCCCTTTTCTTGGGGCCTCGCACAATTTTTTCAATGCATATAGTCCAATCATTCAATGCATGAATATGTTCCCAAATCCTAGAATTTTCAATTATACTACAATTACACACCTATATATCTACCCAAATTTCCCAAGTATACCCTAATTGAATGATATACATCCTAACTTACCTAAGCCAATCAAGGATCCAAATTTAGGGACATTCATGGTTTTTCGCTTAAGGTTGTTGATGTGCTCTATTTAAGAACAAATAGGGGTTTATTATGGGCTCAAAATTGGTTAGCAATGGTAGATAAAAGGGTTAAGGCCATTTGGAAAAAGTGACTATTGAAATGATGGCCTCGATCATGTAAATGCATTCAGACACAAAGTAATGGACATATAGAATCAGACAAAGCAAGGATCACAATCATAAAGAGAGAGATATGCACACAAGAATGGAATTAATGGTTAAAAGATGTAACCATGCAACAGGCTCAAAACTTTCATGCTTGTGTTCTTAGCTCAATCACTATGTTCCAAAATACATTCTTAAAGCAAGTTTACTGCAAAATTTTTTCAAAAATTTGGTAGGGTACCCCAGAATACAGTTTCTTGGAAAAGAAGTTATTATTTTGACCAAGTAACTCTATAGAAACTAACTGTCATGCAAGGAGTATTTACAAGCAAAACTAACTACACATGCAATGTACTAACTACTAAGCAAAAGATAAATCCATGGGTATTGAAGGGAAGAGATTGTTACCCATGGAGATCGATCGAACGACCTCCCCACACTTAAAAATTAGCTCGGTCCTCTGTGCTACGAACAATGCGCAAAGGGGCGTCGGGACCAGAATCGTCACTATCCTCTCCTTCAGAGCTCCCATCACTCGGGTTTGAGGTGGATGTGAATATTTTGGGTTCCTCCATGCTAGGAGTAACGCAACGCAGAAGCTTCTTGATGTAACTGTATCGGCGTTGATTACGCCGCTCATATCTATCAAGCTTCCGGTGAAGATCTTCTATCCTTTGATGTGTGGATCTTTGCCGTGGTGGTGATGATGAAGTGGAACGAATAGTAGATGGAAGGGCTATGTCAAGGCTCGGGTTGTTCATGGGAAGATGTAAGTACTTTTCGATTAGGACCACATCGCCCTTAGTCGGAACTATAATCTTTCTGTCCTTTGCTTCCCAAGGAACACCCGCAGCAGCAGCTAAATCAGATACCAATGCTGGAAATGGTAAATTACCCCGGTCGTGAACTTGACTCATCGTTTGCTTGTCAAGAAGCGGAATATTCACCGGCTTCTCCGTGAGAACACACCAAACAAGCAAGGCGAGGTCTGTCGTGAAGGACGACTTGTGGGTGCTAGGTAGTACATAGTGAGATAGGATCTGGGCCCAAGCTCTAGCTTCCACAGTGAGGAAGCGAGCGTCAATGCTCTTGGGCCTCATCCGAAGTCGACCTTGGATCCAAAATGCCTCTGGCTCAGCAATGACTCGAAGGATCGAGTCCCAATCAAATCCAAACTTCTCTCGCTGGCGTAAGACTTCTTGGTAGCCATCCATGTCACTTGGTACCGGTAGGATATTAAGCACTTGCTGAATAGCCTCATCCGAAACTGAAACTTGCTTGCGGCGCATGTATACCCATTGAAGGGAGGAAAGATGGTAGTTAGTGTAGAATTCTTCAACCCAAGAGAGGTTGATTTCCCTTGGTTTCCTCAAAAGAAACTCCCATCATCGTCGTTCAATGCGGGGTAAAATACAAGGAGCAACCTTGTCCGACAGAGCAAGTAGATGCTCAAGATGATAGTTCCGTACAACTATGGAGGGGAACATAAGTTCACAGAAGCGGTTGGGAAACCTTGAAGAATCTTTCGCCGGCTTGCTCTTTTCCTTCTCATCAATAGGAGCGGGTGTCTTCGCTTTCTTAGTTAAGGATCCGACTCTTAATGAAGAGCGCGCCTTAGAAGTGGATCTTTGGGGTGCCCTCTTTGTGGCTGGTTTCCTTGGAGCTTTCGCCTTGTCTTTCGTGGTGGCCATCCTGAGAAAGGAAGGGAAACAGGAAAATATTAAACCCAAAGTATCATTTTAATAAAAACATGCAAGTGAAGGATAGTAATCATAAAGACATGTGTCACAACACTTGGCATGGGATGCAAGAGGAAGTAAAGCATGCAGTGGCATGAGAGGAGTAATCTCAAGTAAAGTCACATTCAATGAGTATCTAATTAGCAAGCAAAGTGGACTCAATGCTTGTAGAGGATAACAAGTGAATAAGGAGAAGCATCCAAATGAAAGTACATTGTCAAAAGAAACCAAAATGGTATTCATGTATTTCCTCGAACACTTGGTGTGCAATTATTAAGCAAAGAGTAATTATGAGATACTTAATCAATTCAAAGCCCAAAATGGAACATCAATCATCACATAGACATCACACATTGGCAAAGATAAGAAAAAGAATGACAAAAGATCTATTAAAGCAAATTAAACTCAATTCAACATCCATGGAAAAATGAGAAAAAAAGGAAAAATAAGTAAACACAAAAAAGTAAGAAACATCATCATGTAAGTAAAAGAGAGACTAAGTAAAGCAACAAGGAGCATCTAACTAGAAGAAATAATGCAAAGAAAATGAAAGAAAAGAAAAGAAAAGAAGTGAAACCTTGAGAAGTATAAGAGAACAAGGTTAAATCTTCTTTTGTGAAGATGAGAAAGAAAATAGGAGAAGTGTAGTGCCACCGGAAGAGGTGGTTGTCGCCGGTGAGTGGCCGGAGACAAGGGTGTGGATTGTGGAAGAAGAGGAAGAGGAGGGGTGTGATCGAGGAAGAAGAAAAAGTGAAATTAAGAAAGAAAAGGGGTTGGGAAAGGGAAACAGAACAGGGCGTGAAGTTATAAAACTGATTGGCGCAACCGGGGCGCGCGCGCACAATGCGCTGGCACGTCGGTGAGGGTGTTAGCAAGGGACGCGTGCGCGGCAGTGGCGCGCACGTGCGAGGGTAGATGTGCCCCTGACACAGAAGTGGCACAAAGTTGGCATAAGTTTATGGATTTTGTACCAGAGTTGGTGAATGGCGCAGGCGCGCGGACGCACACCTTGTGCGGACGCGTGCTTGCGAGATTTCGCGGCTGGCGCGGGCGCGCACAACACGCGAACGTGTCAGTTTTGGCATAAGGTTGGCCCAAATGTGGCACAACTCTCTGGTTTTTGTACCAGAGAATCCAGATATCGCCATCGGCGCGCGCGCGCAGTCTGCTTGCGCGTCGATGGTAAAATTGCAATGGTGCACGCAGGCGGCAAGTACGCGGACGCGTGAGTGCCTGATGTGAGTTGGGCACGAAATGGGCATAACTCTCGGGTATTTGGCCCAATAGGTGGAATTGCGCCACCGGCGCGCGTGCACAGTGTGCTGGCGCGTCGGTGCCCATTTTTCATTTTTCTATTTTATATTTTTTTTCTGTATAGCAAGACCTATTCTAACACATTCTTGGTAGGTGCTTAAGCTAGTAGCCAAAGAGAATTCTTCACAATATCGTTCACAATCCAAAACATAGCATTCTCCCTACTTCACTATTTCATCCATACCAAAATGAGGAAAACTACATTAACATTCTAACTATTCAACAAGAAGAATAAAACTAACATTCCTATGCAATCAATCAATCATCAAGAAATCACAAAATTCACAAGAAATTGAAGGTTACAAACGAGATGGTATAAACAAGGAAGATCTTACCACGGTGGGGTGCCACCCACCTAGCACTTTTCTTTAACCTCCTTAAGTTGGACGGTCCTTTTCTTAAGCTTCTTCTCTCCTTGGTGCATCCTCCAATAGGTACACCTCTAGCTCTTTTGGGTGCTTGTAACCATGATACTTCTTCACTCTATGTCCATTCACTTTGAAAGTTGCTTCACTCTTGGGATCAAATAACTCTACCACTCCATATGGAAAAGATTTTTCTTTAATAAAACTGTATTGCAAGTATAGCTCTACCAACAACAATCCCCGGGCATCAAATTTAGAAGAGGGATTTGGTTGTCACAAGTTCAACCCCAATAGAAATAACTGAAGTATTCAAACCTCGGGTCGTCTTACAAGGAATGGGCAAACATGTGCTTCAACATTGGTTAGAAATCCGGGATTGTGAGTTATGAGCATAAAAATAAATGGGAATCTTAACAAGCAAGTAATCTTAGATTGCAAGAAACTAATTCAAATAACTAAGCAAGATATGAGTGGTTTCAAACTAACAAAGTAACATTCAATATGATTCTATTCTAAGCTAAACAAGTAACTATAACTAAGGCAAGTGATTGGGAATTTTGGTTTTCAAGTATGAATAATAAAAGAAACTCTTGGCTAGGCATGGGAATTGGGGTCACCATTCTTGTCTAATAACCATATCTTGACAATTATGAGGAATCAAACTCATTAAGTCTACTTCTATACTTGAAGTACGTCAAATAGTTTGGTCAACATCAATCCATAAGTTCTAACCTCACTACTAATTGACTTAGTAGAAGGTTAGAGTCAATGGTTATCAAATTGACCACTAAGGGCTCCCAAATCATCAAATCCATTAGACCCAATGACTCAAGTTTACCCAATTTCCTTGGTCTAGGCCAAGAGTAAAGAGAACTACTCCATAATCAAAGTAAACATTTCATCAAACACATGGTAAGCATTAACAAAAGACATGTTCAAAATAGCAATTAAATTGAAATCAACAAGTACCCACTAACAATTATCAACATACAATCATCCAAACAACACAATGAAACATAGAAATCATCAATATAACATCAACAAGTCAAGATTCACAACATTCATGAAATGGGTATAAAATGACAAATGACAAGAATTCATAAAACTATCACAAGATATAAGCAAAATTAGACTAGAAAATTCAAATTGAACAATTAAATCTAGTAATTAACAAGATCCAATTCACAATTCAACAAGGAAAGATCAAATTAAAACTAGATCTAGAGAGGAACAAGGGTTTCTCTCTCTAGAAAAACAAAAAGAACCAAAAACTAGCTAAAATTCTGTCTTAGTGTAAAATGGTTGATCCCCCCTTTCCCCCTAGCATCCTTGGGTCTTTTCCATGCAGAAACAGCTTGAAGTTGGGCCTGATGAGCCTCATGAATCGCTAGGCATGATTTCCTTTAATGAGGTCACGTGCAGCTTCCCACGCGTGCGCGCCATGTGTGCGTGCGCGTCCATAGGAATCTTCTGATCCGTGCGGATGCGTCCATCCTTGCGCGCCGCTTCCAGCCAACCTCATCCACGTGTGCGCGGGCGCGCCAATGCTGCTTTTTCCAAAATTTCAAGTCTTCATCTTCCTCCCTTTTGTACATGCTTTCTTTCTCTCTTCTAAGCCATTCCTACCCTATAATTCCTGAAATCACTCAACAAATACATCACGGCATCGAGTGACAATAGAAGAGGATTAAAATATGGGAATTTTGAGGCAAAATAAGCATGTTTTTCCATCATGGGGCAATATTAGGAAGTGAACATAAAACCATGCATTTTTTGTGAATAAGTGTGAGAAATATTAACAAAATCCCCCAAATTCTACACAATATAAATCACAAAATTGGGGTTTATCAGCAACCTAATAATTTTGTATCCTTAGTTTATTTTTCGTTGCATTGGTTTTATTATTTATTTAATTTTTATTGAGTTTCTACTTTTTTCCCTTTGTTTTATGTGTGTTTTGTTCATGCAGAAAATTTAGAATAGGAACCAGTACACTTAGAAGAATTTTTGCCCACCTTGAAGAGGGTTAATTCGGTCTGGGTGGCGGCAAACTTGGGATTTCCAAGTTTGGCCCCGAGTGTTATGTGCAGAGATGGAGAATGGCTTTAGAGGGTTGAAGCCATCCCAAGTTTGGCGTGGAACCTTGCATGCAAATTTGAGGAGAGACCTTAGAGGAGTGGCGCCAAACTTGGGATATCCAAGTCTGGCACTAGGAACAACTTCTTATAAGGAAGCAAAGCGAGAAGACTTGACACAAAACTTGTACTTTTCAAGTTTGGCGTGGGGGTTGCGTATCAAGAAAACCACTCACACTGCCAGGGGGACACCAAACTTGGCTCCCCTGGTGTTTGGCGCAGAAATTTTTGCAAAAAAAAAAAAAGAAGGGGGTGGCGCCAAACTTGGGCTACACCAAGTTTGGCGCCAGGAAGGGCTTCGCAATTCGGTTGACACGGCGCCATACTTAATCATTTTCAAGTTTGGCGCCAACTCCATATAATCAGCCACTATCACACAAAATTCCAACCAAATCCCCATGATTTTGTCCCCACTTTATACACCCCAAACCCCTCCTGATCCCTTTGCCTTTTGTTCCATTTCCCATATATTCCTTACAGCTTTACCCCTTCCCTACATATTCCTGCTCCCACACCCCATGCCCTTGTCCCCTTCCTCCTTCAACTAAGCCCGTGATCGACTACCTCACCTACCCCACCCCCTATATACACTACCTCCAACTCCCTTTGACCACAATTATTTATCCCACTCCCCCACCCTTTCGTTAAGCCCGTAACCCCCTCCTTTCACCTACCCCCAACACACTATATAAAGCCCCATTCCCCCTATTACCACACATAATCATTCCTTCCTTCTTCCCAGTATAACCAGATTCTGTCCCATACTCCTCCTTCTATAACTAACTACTAACCCCTTTCAGTAACTTCTCCCTTCTTTCCTTCCCCACCGTACTCATTACCCATTCCCTTATACACAAACCACTCTCCTCTTCCTTCCATTCCCAAACAAAGCCTTCTACTCTCTACACTAAATCCAAAACCCCTTCGTCCCAACCCCCCTACGCTCCTACCCCTCCTCTTTGCTTTTCCTTTTCTGTTTTATTCTGTTAAAAAAAAAACAAAAAAAACTTTTAGCATTGTTTTTTTTTATTTTCATCTGTTTCAGTTTCTTCTCTCCTTTCTTCTTTCCCTTTGTATTTCTTTATTTTGCTCAAGGACGAGCAACAGTTTTAAGTTTGGTGTTGTCGCTTTGCTGGTTTTATTCTATTATTTTCATGGCACCAAAAACCACCCAACCTTCTAAGAAGAGTAAAGGAAAGGAACTGGCCACCGGTTCTCATGATGCACGATGCTTCCGCTCTAAATTACATGAAGAGCATTTTTATGAGGTCACTAGCAAGAGGCCGGTATTGCCAGAAGTGCGATTTAATCTCCAAATTCAGCACCAAATTCAGAGAAGAGGATGGCAATTTCTATGCAATCTGCACACACAGGTGGGACAATTAATGGTTCAAGAATTTTATGAAAATCTGTAGATCACATATAAAGATGTATTTGGAGTCAATGAAAGAGACCACAGAAGTTTTGTAAGGGGAAGAGTAATTGATTTTAGCCCAGAGATTATCCGGCAGACCCTCTAGTTACCACGGACTATGCCTTCACTTCAGTCTTACAGTGAGAGGGCGAACAGAGATCAGCGACTAGAGCAAGTAGTCGCTGATATATGCATTCCAGATGCCCAGTGAAAACTGGGGGCAGAGGGGAAGCCATGCCATATCAAGAGCAGTGACTTGACTCCCTTGGCTAGGGGATGGCACCATTTTATTCGTCGGTCTATCATGCCCACAAGCAATCGGTCCGAGTGCACTGTGGACCGAGACATTATGATTTACTGTATTCTGTTGGGAGAGCCAGTGGAGGTGGCGAATGTTATTACCCAGCAAATTTACCATGTCGCCGCCAGCACCATTTAGAATGCCAGGTTGGGCTTCCCACATCTCATCTTCTGCCTCTGTGAGGTCGCTAGGGTGAAGATAGAGAATGATTTTCCTATCCCAGTCGAGAAGCCCATCACAAAGAAGACTAAGGAACTGGTAAGGGAATATCAGAGACTCCCAAGAATAGAACAGGCTGAAGAAGGAGCTCAAGAGGAACATCCACTGCCTCGGGGACACTACTTTCCTCCTCAAGAATACCGACAGCAGCTCGCATCCTCCATGGAACAGATGAGGATCACTAACGACAGCCGCTGGCAGTAGTACGCTGCGTCTGTAGAGGAGATGAGAGCGATACAGGACAGCTGTTGGGCGCATCTATGTACCACTCTTGATGAGATGCGAGCTGCTCAGGACTTTCAGCGGCAGGAGATCTCTCAGCTGAGACAGGATTATAGCCTCCTGAGAGGACCATACGGAGCACAGCTTGAGAAAAGAGATCCCCACCAGGGAGATTGAGGTGGCTCAGTTCCTTTCACTTTCCATATTATTTTTCTATTTTTATGATTAGGTTCCTATTTTCTGTTATTTTTATTTTGTTTACTGCATGATCATTTGTTATTTCAATTCCTAGATTCTATTTTAATTTACTGTCTATTTTATTATTTAATTTTAATTCTAAAAGATGTCTTATGTATTGCTCACTAAGCTTGAAATCAAAAGAAAAGAAAGGAGAGAAAAAGATGCAATGCATGAGTAAAAGAGTTTATAATAAAAGTAATCTCATTTAATCAAATGTGGTGGTGTTCTCTATGATTTTGAATGCATGACATGAACCGTACGTGTTAAATCAAGGGATGTCGATGTATAAGGAACAGGAATTTAGAGAACTATTATGAATTTTCTGAAATTAGTGAAAGTTAATCCTTGAAGCAAAAGAAATAGCAAGGGAATAGTAAAAAGCAAGGTCCAAGGCTCTGAGCATCAATGACAAGGGAGGTCAGACATGATTAAAAGCTCAAAGGGTTGTTTCCCTAGTCATATGCTTGTGGTGTTCTTGTGCCAAGTAATCCTTGACACAGAACATTTAGAGTCGAGATCAAATGCATTTAGCAGAGTATGCCAAAGGCTTTGAATACCACTGTCTGGGAGTAGCTGAAAGAAAAAAAAATCAGAACTTAAAGAGAGTTTCCCAGTTAAGTGCTTGTGGTATTCTTGTGTCAATTAACCTTTGAGACAGAACATTTAAAGTCACGACTAGACTCAAGGTGCAAAGCACCAATTAATTGAGAATTGAAGGATATCTGATGTGTTCAAGGATTAAACTGAAGTATAAAGATCAGAGAATTCATAACATGATCCGGATTCTAATTCCGAATGATAGTGACATTTCTCTAGTTCAAAGGAGAGTGAGATGCCAAAACTGTTTAGAATTACAACAGATAAACCCAACTTTAAGAAGAGACATGGGCATAACTGAACTCTCACCTCTCATGTAAATTCACATCTTAATCTTGTACTAATTTTGGTTGCTTGAAGACAAGCAACAATTCAAGTTTAGTTTTGTGATGCGTTAGCATCTTTCCTGTCTTTTCCTAGTGAATTTGCATTTAAATTGCTGAGTTTAATCAAGATTTAATATATTTTAGCCACTATGAATGCTACTTTGAGTTGTGTGCAATTCTGTTTATTTTAGGTAGCGTTTTGGGCGAATTTAATAGAGTTGGAGTCAATGATGAAGAGTGGAGAGAATTGCTTACTGCCAGGTTGAAGCCAAACTTGAGAAACCTCAAGTTTGGGGCCAACCTAGAAAGAGTCAAGGAATGCATTCGGCCTCCTCCACGCCAAACTTGAGAAAGCTCAAGTTTGGCGCCAGCACAAGACCTCCATAGAAAGTAATTCGGCCTCCTCCATGCCAAACTTGAGAAAGCTCAAGTTTGGCGCCACCAAGGTTTCTCCAAAGGAATGCATGCGTGAGACTGCACACCAAACTTGAAGGAATTCAAGTTTGGCGCCAGTGAAGAATACCCAAGGAAAGCTTGCGTGTAACCTCACACCAAACTTGAGTTCACTCAAGTTTGATGCCACATGCAAAGAACCAAAGGGAGCGCTCTGTCTACTCTACGCCAAACTTGGATTCACCCAATTTTGGCACCACACTTAGCAACAAGGGTGGTCCCGCTTTCGTCCAGAGGCCTGCATGAATCAATTATTAAGTTTTGATTTAAACTTTTATTATTTTTATAATTAGAAAAAGATATTATTTAGTTTCAGGAAATATATTTTTACATTAATTAGGACTAGATATAAAAGGGAAAAGAATCAGCCCTTCGGGCTCTTCTCTTCTCTTCTACCTCATTCTGCAATTTACAGTTTTTCTGAATCCTAGTTTTCTCTCTGAACCATGAGCAACTAAACCTCCACTGTTAAGGTTAGGAGCTCTATTTATTGTATGGATTGATACTATTATTTTTCTATTTTAATTCCTGTATTGATTTATATTTCAAGAATCATTTTCATTCTTTATCTTATGAATTTGGGTGGAACGAAATTATGACCCTTATTCTAATTGAGTTCTTGTATAACTTGGAGAAGCTCTTTACTTGAACAATAGCTTAAAAACATAATCTCCTAAACTTCTAATTATCTGGACTTAACGGGATACGTGACATATAATCCTCTTATATTTGGGTAATTAGGGTTTTAGTGGCACATAAACTAGAATTGAACTTCACCCTCTAATTAGAATTAAGTGACCAAGGAATTGGCAGTTGATGAAGGTTAGAGGAGACTAAAAAGGTCTAAGGAATTAGGGTTTAGTCACTTACAGTTTGCCATGAATTAAATCTTGCATGAATAAAATAGTTAGTAAAAAAAGTCAATCCAGAAAATAGATAACTCTGAAGCCTTAACTATTTCTCCATATATTATTCACAACTTGTTTATCGTTTGCTTTCTGGAATTCTGAATTTACTATTAATGCTTTTGAACTCTCTAAACACCATTTTCTGTTTGTCTAACTAAGCAAATCACATAACCATTGTTGCTTGGTCCATCAATCTTCGTGGGATCGATCCTCATTCACTTGAGGTACTACTAGTACGACCCAGTGCACTTGCCAGTTAGTTTGTGGTTATAAATTTCGCACCATTAGGCTTTAGGGTTTGTGGTTTAGGGTTTAACGTGTAGGTTTTAGTGTTTATGGTTTGGGGTTGATGGTTTAGGATTTAGAGTTTAGGGTTAACAGTTTAGGGTTTAGGTTTAGGGTTTATGGTTTAGGGTTTAGGGTTTAGGGTTTATGGTTTGGGGTTAATGATTTATGGTTTATGGTTTAGGGTTTAGGCTTTAGGGTTTATGGTATAGGGTTTAGAGTGTAGTGTTTAGGATTTAGGGTTTATGGTTTGAGGTTAAGGGTTTATGGTTTAGTGTTTAGGCTTTAGTGTTTGTGGTTAGGGTTTAGGCTTTAGGGTTTAGGGTTTAGGCATTAGGGTTTGGGGTTTAGGGTTTAGGGTTTAGGCTTTAGGCTTTATGGTGTAGGGTTTAGTGTTTGGGCTTTAAGGTTTGTGATTTAGGGTTTAGCGTTTAGGGTTGAGGATTTAGGGTTTTGTGTTTAGGGTTTAGGGTTTATAGTTTAGAGTTTAGGGTATAGGGTGTCGGGTTTAGGGTTTATGGTTTGGGGTTGAGGGTTTATGGTTTAGGGTTTAGGGTTTATGGTTTGGGGTTGACGGTTTATTGTTGAAGGTTTAGGCTTTAGGGTTTGTGGTTTGGGGTTTAGGGTGTAGGGTTTAGTGTTTAGGGTTTATGGTTTGGGGTTGAGGGTTTATGGTTTAGGGTTTTCGGTTTATAGATTAGGGTTTAGGCTTTAGGGTTTGTGGTTTATGATTTAGGGTGGAGGGTTTAGGGTTTATGGTTTGGGGTTTAGGATTTATGGTTTTGGCTTTAGAGTTTATGGTTTAGGGTTTAGGGTGTAATGTTTAGGGTGTAGTGTTTAGGGTTTAGTATTTATGATTTGGGGTTTAGGCTTTATGGTTTTGGGTTTAGGGTTTAGGGTTTCTTGTTTAGCGTTTGTGTGTTATGGTTTAGGGTGTAGGGTTTAGGGTTTCTAGTTTAGGGTTTATGGTTTATGGTTTAGGTTTTGTGGTTAAGGGTTTAGGGTGTAGGGTTTAGGGTTTAGAGTTTATGGTTTGGGATTGAGGGTTTATGGTTTAGGGTTTAGGGTTTATAGTTTAGGGTTTATGCTTTAGGGTTTGTGGTTTATGGTTTAGGGTGTAGGGTTTAGGGTTTATGGCTTGGGGTTGAGAGTTTATGCTTTAGGGTTTAGGCTTTAGGGTTGTGGTTTAGTGTTTAGGGTGTAGGGTTTAGGGTTTAGGGTTTATGGTTTCGAGTTGAGGGTTTATGGTTTAGGATTTAGGATTTATAGTTTAGGATTTAAGACTTAGTGTTTGTGGTTTAGGGTTTAGGGTTTAGGCTTTAGGGTTGGGGTTTAGGGTTTATGCTTTAGTGTTTAGTGTTTGTGGTTTAGGTTTTGTGGTTTAGGGTTTAAGCTTTATGCTTTAGGGTTTATGGTGTAGGGTTTAGGATTTATGGTTTGGGGTTGAGGGTTTATGGTTTAGTGTTTAAGCTTTAGGGATTGTTGTTTAGGATTTAGGGTGTGGGTTTAGGGGTTAGGTTTATGGTTTGGTGTTGAGGGTTTAGGGTTTATAGTTTTAGGTTTAGGCTTTAGTGTTTGTAGTTTTGGGTTTAGGGTTTACGGTTTAGGGTTTAGGGTTTATGCTTTAGGGTTTGCGGTTCGGGTTTAGGGTTTAGTGTTTGTGCTTTAGGGTTTGTGGTTTAGGCTTTAAGGTTTAGAGATTTGGGTTTTGTGTTTGGGCTTTAGGGTTTGTGGTTTAGGGTTTAGGTATTAGGGTTTAGGGTTTAGGGTTTAGGGTTTATGGTTTGGGGTTGAAGGTTTATGGTTTAAGGTTTAGGCTTTAGGGTTTGTGGTTTAGGGTTTATGGTGTAGGGTTTAGGGTTTAGCATTTATGGTTTATGGTTAAGGGTTTAGGGATTAGGGTTTATAATTTAGGTTTAGGCTTTAGTGTTTATGGTTTATGGCTTAGGGTGTAGGGTTTATGTTTTAGGGTTTATGGTTTAGGGTTGAGGCTTTAGGGTTTGTGGTTTAGGATTTAGGATTTAGGGTTTAAGGTTTATGGTTTATACTTTGGGGTTGAGGGTTTATGGTTTAGGGTTTAGGCTTTAGGCTCTATGGTTTAGGGTTTAGAGTTTGGGGTTTACGGTTTAGGGTTTATACTTTAGGGTTTAGGGTTTGTTGTTTAGGATTTAGGGTTTAGGGTTTGTTGTTTATGGTTTAGGGGTTTAGGGTGCATGGTTTATGGTTTATGGTTGATGGTTTGGAGTTTAGGGTTTAGGGTTTAGGGTTTAGGCTTTAGGGTTGATGGTTTATGGGTTATGGTTTAGGGGTTGTGATTTAAGGTTTAGCATTTAGGGTTTGTGGTTTAGGGTTTAGGGTTTATGATTTAGGGTTTATCGTTTAGGGTTTGGGGTTTAAGCCTTAGGGTTTATGGTTTAGGGTTTGGGGTTTGTGGTTTAGGATTTAGGATTTAGGGTTTATGGTTTATGGTTGAGGGTTGAGGTTTTAGGGTTTAGTGTTTAGGGTTAAGGGTTTATGGTTTAGGGTTTAGGGGTTAGGGTTTAGGCTTTAGGGTTTGTGGTTTATGGTTTAGGGAGTAGGTTTAGGGTTTATGGTGTGGGGTTGATGCTTTATGGTTTATGGTTTAATGTTAATGGATTTAGGGTTCAGGGTTTAGGGTTTAGCATTGAGGGTTTAAGCTTTAGGGTTTAAGCTTTAGGGTTTGTGGTTTAGGGTTTAGGATTTAGGCTTTAGGGTTTGTAGCTTAGCGTTTAAGGTTTAAGGTTTAGGGTTTATGGTTTAGGGTTTAGGGTTTATGGTTTGGGGTTGAGGCATTATGGTTTGTAGTTTATGGTTTAGGATTTAGGGTTTACGGTTTTTGGTTTATGGTTTATAGTTTGGGGTTGGTGGTTTTTGGTTTAGGGTTTAGGGTTTAGATTTTAGGGTTTAGGCTTTAGTGTTTGTGGTTTGGTGTTTAGGCTTTAGGGTTTAGGGTTTAGGCTTTAGAGTTTGGGATTTAGGGTTTATGGTTTAGGCTTTAGGGTTTTGGGTTTGTGGTGTAGTGTTTCTGGGTTTAGGGTTTATGGTTTAGTGTGAATGGTTTATGGTTTAGGGTTTAGGGTTGAGGCTTTGGAGTTTATGGTTTAGGGTTTAGGCTTTAGGGTTTGTGGTTTAAGGTTTAGGGATTACGATTCAGGGTTTATGTTTTTGGGTTTGGGATTTAGGCCTTAGGGTTTATGGTTTAGGGTTTGGGGTTTGGGGTTTAGGGTTTAGGATTTGGGGTTTAAGGTTTAGAGTTTAGGGTTGATGGTTTAGGGTTTAGGGTTTATGGTTTATGGTTTATGGTTTAGCGTTTAGGCTTTAGGGTTTGTGGTTTATGACTTAAGGAGTAGGGTTTTTAGTTTAGGGTTTATGGTTTGGGGTTGAGGGTTTATGGTTTAGGGTTTAGGCTTTAGTGTTAAGGGTTTATGGTTTAGGGTTTATGCTTTAGGGTTTGTGGTTTAGGCTTCAAGGTGTAGTGTTTAGGATTTAGGGTTTATGGTTTGGGGTTGAGGGTTTATTTTTCAGGGTTTAGGGTTTATAGTTTAGGGTTTTAGTGTTTAGGATTTAGGATTTAGGCTTTAGGCTTTAGGGTTTAGGGTCTAGTGTTTGGGCTTTAGGTTTTATGGTTTAGGGTTTAGGGTTTAGGGATAAGGATTTAGGATTTAGGGTTTATGGTTTAGGGTATAGTATTTAGGGTTTCGGTTTTATGGTTTAGGGTTGAGGGTTTATGGTTTAGGGTTTAGGGTTTATGGTTTAGGGTTTAGGGTTTATAGTTTAGGATTTATGCTTTAGGGCTTCTGGATTATGATTTAGGGTGTAGGGTTTAGGGTTTATGGTTTATGATTTGGGGTTGAGGGTTTATGCTTTAGGGTCTAGGCTTTAAGGTTTGTGGTTTAGGATTTAGGGTGTATGGTTTAATATTTAGGGTTTATGTTTTGGGGTTTAGGCTTTAGGTTTTATGGTGTAGGGTTTATGGTTTATGGTTTAGGATTTATAGTTTGGGGTTGAGGGTTTATGGTTTAGGGTTTACAGGTTAGGGTTTATGCTTTAGGGTTTGTGGTTTAGGGTTTAAGGTGTAGGGTTTAGGGTTTAGGGTTTAGTGTTTGGGGTTGAGGGTTTATGTTTTATGGTTTAGGGTTTATGGTTCATGGTTTATGGTTTAGGGTATATGGTTTAAGATTTAGGGTTTATGGTTTAGGGTTGAGGGTTTATGGTTTAGGGTTTAGGCTTTAGGGTTTGTGGTTTAGGGTGTAGGGTTTAGGGTTTATGAACTACAAGAAAAATACACATTCAGCCACACTTTTTTTAAGCTACATTTGAAAAGCGTAGCCTATTCCGTGTTGCCTTTTTATAAGAGAAAATGATACACAATTATAGCATCATTTAAAAAGTGCAGCCTTAGGTATTATAGAATTCACTTATAAAGCGTAGCCATAGATTGATATCTATAGGTTCGCTTTTCGTATAAAAAAAACGCTTTTAGAGAGTAGCCTATTTGTTAAGTTTTGGGTGCATTTTAAAAGTGATGCCTAATGTATCTAGAGCCAAATTGATAAGGACTTATGTTGGGCATTAATGGTTTAATACATTCAAAGTAGTAAAATCCTAATGGAAGGGGGACCAGAAAAGAATGGGATTAAAAGAGGAATTTATTAGCATAAAGAGACACAGCGGAAATATAAAAGATAGATAAAGGTTTTTCCTACTAGACCTCTAAGATACCTGTTCTTAGCAACCTAGGTCACCAGAAAGGATTCCCTACTAGACCTTCAAAGAACCTGTCCTTAACAACCTAGATCAGAGGGACGAAAACTGAAAGAAACCACCACGCAGATCACCTTAGTGTTGGATCCTTCAATCTTCCTCATGCAACAAGCGAAGCAAACCACTCACCTCACTTCTCACATAATAAACGTGCTTAAAAGCAACTGAAAATTTATTCATCAAAGTTATGTAAATTGTCTCACCAGAAGGTGTTTAAATAGACCTCAAACAAACTAGATAAAAGATAAGATAAGATAACTAATTTAAATCAGATTTGATCTTATTGGATCAGATCAGATTTGATCTAAATTTTAAAATCCTAAAGATATGATAACTAATTTAAATCAGATTTGATCTTATTAGATTAGATCAGATTTGATTTAAATTTAAAAATCCCTAAAAATACTACTAAGCATAGCAGATAAAACAGGTCTTCTAACAACTTTTGACCACATAACAAACTAAAACAAAAGTCTAGAATTTTCGAAATTTAAAGATAAATTATGCCTTCCACTGAATTTGGAAAGCATTATTGGGCTTCTTATTGTCCTGACTTAACCCAATGGGTCTTGCCCATTCTTTCTTGGTTAGAACTTGATGTATCTCCATATGCATAAGCGCTGCCAGGTTCCCAAAGCTCTCTTTGAGCTTTTTTGCACGTGCTCTAGTGATGGGCCCTCTGGAAGTGTGAAATTTCCATTCTGCCCTTGTGTCTTAGAATTCCCCTGTTGTCTTTCCGAGCATGTATCATTCCCTCATTCCTCAAAAAGATTCGTCCTCGAATCTGTGTCCATATCAAAAGGAGAGAAATCAGAAACATTGAAAGTGGCAGAAATATTATACTCACCTGGTAGGTCAATCTTGTAGGCGTTGTTATTGATTTTCTCAAGCACTTGGAATGGGCCATCCCCTCTAGCATCAAGTTTAGACTTCCGCTGAGTAGGAAATCTCTCCTTCCTCAAATGTACCCAAACCCAATCTCCTGGTTCGAAGACTATATGCTTTCGGCTCTTGTTAATCCTTTCTGCCGTGGCTTTGTTCTTCCTCTCAATGAGGTCACGAGCCTTTGCATGTATTGCTTTAACTTTTTCAACCTTGCTTGCTCCATCTAAGCTAATAAGATCACTCAAGGGTAGAGGCATTAAATCTAAGACAGTTAGAGGATTAAAACCATAGACAAGTTCAAAGGGCGAAAAACCAGTGGAAGAATGGATTGTTCGGCTATAAGCAAACTCAATAAAAGGTAAACAATCTTCCCAGGTTTTCAAATTCTTACCAACAATAGCCCGCAACAAGGTTCCCAATGTCCTGTTTACTACTTCAGTTTGACCATCAGTTTGAGGGTGATAAGTAGTTGAGTATAATAATTTTGTTCCCAACTTACTCCACAAAACTTTCCAGAAGTGACTTAAGAATTTGACATCACGATCAGAAATAATAGTTTGGGGAACACCATGTAAACGCACAACTTCTCTAAAGAATATGTCAGCAATATTTGTGGCATCATCAGTTTTATGGCAAGCAATAAAATGAGCCATTTTACTAAATCTATCTACCACAACAAAAATGTATCTCGACCTCTCCTAGTTCTAGGCAAACCAAGAACAAAATCCATAGAAATATCAACCCATGGATGCACAGGAACAGGTAAAGGAGTATACAAACCATGTGGTAAGGACTTAGATTTAGCTTGTTTACAGGTAATGCATTTGGCACAAAATTTTTCGACATCTTTACGCATGTGGGGCCAGTAAAAATGCTCAGATAAAATATCCAAAGTCTTATGCACACCAAAATGACCCATCAAACCCCCACTATGTGATTCTAGAACAAGTAGCTCCCGAATAGAACAAGTAGGTACACAAATCCTATTACCCCGAAAAAGAAAACCATCATGCTTGTAGAATTTGTTATGTGCACCATGTTCACATGCAGCATAGATAGAGGCAAAAGTAGAATCAGATGCATATAATTCCTTTATACACTCAAAACCCAACAGCTTAGAAGTAAGGGTTGTGATTAATGAATACCTTCTAGATAATGCATCAGCAACCACATTCTTCTTACCTTGCTTATAGGCGATTACGTACGGAAAGGATTCAAGGAATTTTATCCATTTTGCATGTCTCTTGTTTAGCTTCCCTTGACCCTTCAAGTGTTTGAGAGATTCATGGTCAGTATGTACCACAAATTTCTTAGGTAGCAAATAATGCTGCCACACTTCTAAAGCTCGCACCAAGGCATAAAGCTCCTTATCATAAGTTGAGTAGTTGAGACGGGATCCATTCAACTTCTCATTGAAATAGGCGATTGCTTGCTTTTCCTGCATTAAAACAGCACCTATACCAATTCCGGAAGCATCACATTCGATTTCAAAAGTTTTAGAAAAATCCGGTAAAATAAGAATGGGGGCAGAACACAATAATTCTTTCAAGGTGTTAAAGGCAATTTCTTGTTCGTGATCCCATTTAAAGTTAACATGTTTCTTGATGATTTCAATTAAAGGTGCAGCAATAGTAGAAAAATTTTTAACAAACCTCCGATAAAAACCCGCAAGACCATGAAAACTTCTAACATCAGAGACACTCTGAGGTGTGGGCCATTCTCTAATAGCCTTCACCTTCTCGTCATCTACCTCAATCCCTGCAGAACTTATCACAAAACCTATGAATACGACTTTACTTAGACAGAACGAGCACTTTTGGAGATTAGCATACAATTTTTCCTTTCTAAGTACCTCTAAAACAGATTGAACATGCAAAATATGATCATCAAGGCATTTACTGTAGATAAGGATATCATCAAAATAAACAACCACAAATTTACCTAAAAATTCTCGCAAAACATGATTCATTAATCTCATGAATGTACTAGGTACATTAGTCAAACCAAATGGCATAACTAACCACTCATACAAACCATATTTAGTTTTGAAAGCTGTTTTCTATTCATCACCAAGCTTCATTTGTATTTGATGATAACCACTCCTTAAATCTATTTTAGTAAAAATAACAGTTCCATGTAATTCATCAAGCATATCATCAAGTCTAGGAATAGGATGACGATACTTTACCGTAATCTTGTTTACAGCTCTGCAGTCAACACACATCCTCCATGAGCCATCTTTCTTGGGTACCAACAGTACTGGAACAGCACAAGGACTCATGCTTTCTCTCACAAAACCCTTAGCCAAAAGGTCCTCGACTTGCCGTTGTAGTTCCTTTGTCTCCTCAGGATTGGTCCGGTAAGCTGGCCGGTTAGGAATGCTTGATCCGAGAACAAAGTCAATCTGATGCTCAATGCCTCGTAACGGAGGTAAACCTGGGGGCAGCTCATCTGGAAAGACATCGCCAAATTCCTGCAAGAGTGAAATAAAAGCACTAGGCAGGTCATGGTTAGTTTCAATGGTAGAAAGTAAAGACTCTCTAAATCGTACTAACACCAATGCTTTTTTTTCCTAAACTAGCATGCTTCAGATCCCTCTCTTTTGCATAAAAACATATTTTGTGAGCACTCTCACTCTCCACAGATGTTTCTCTTTTAGAACTCTCTTTTTCACTCAGACTCTGACTCTTTTTCTCACACGTTTCATCTCTCAGAGCTCTCTCTTACCCTCCTATTTTTCAATTTTCTCACATCCTAAAGACTCTGTAGTAGATTTGTGCATGCTTAGTTGCTCTAGGTACACTTCTTTAGGTGTCAAAGGTGCAAAGATAATCTTCTTCCCAAGATAGGTGAAAGAGTATCGGTTTGTGAAACCATCATGGGTCACCTTCCTATCATACTGCCATGGACGGCCTAGAAGTAGATGACAAGCCTGCATGGGAACCACGTCACAAAGCACCTCGTCACTATATCTCCCAATAGAGAATTGTATGCGGGCTTGCTTCATAACCTTCAATTCACCCACATCACTTAGCCACTCCAGTTTGTAAGGGTTAGGGTGTTTGGTGCATTTCAACCCCAACTTTGTGATCAACGTAGAGCTAGCAATGTTTGTATGACTTCCAGCATCAATGATCATGAGTCCAACCTTATCTCCCAACAAAACTTTTGTATGAAAGATGTTCTCTCGCTGTTCTAGACGATCGTCCTTGGCTTGTACATTTAAGATCCGCCTAGTAACAAGGGTCTCGCCACTAACAGCATACTCAACTATATCTTTATTATCTGTAGCATCATTCGCATGTGGCATGTCTTCAAACCCATCTGAGTTATCAGATTCTGAGAAAATATCATTTGCTTTAATTACCATGGTCCTTTTATTTGGACACTCGGAAGCATAATGGCCTAATCCGCGACACTTAAAGCAGGTAATATCACGATGCCGTGTAGGAGGTTTAGAAATAGAATTAGGCGTGTGCGTCTTCCTGTGCTGCTCTGTGGGCTTCTCCTTTGATTCGGTAGGTTTGGATCCAGTCTTCTCCCCGAAATTAGCACCTCTCGAATCCCACATTGAAGTAGAATTACGCAGCCCTTTTCCCTTTTGCTGTCTTTCCACCTTGATAGCTAGGTTCACCAAGTCTTCCATAGTCACATATGGGAGATGTTCGACAGTATTTGCAATGTCTCGGTTCAGCCCACTTAAAAAATGTGCCATAGTAGCCTCAGACTCCTCCTCAATGTTTGCCTGGATTAGTAGCATCTCCATCTCCTTATGATACTCATCTACAGACTTAGAACCTTGGTATAACCGTTGGAGCCGTTGATGTAGTAAGAAGGGACAAACCGTTGTCACATGACCTTCTTCATCTTCTCCCAAGACAGAATTGGTGGTTTGTCATTCTGCCTCCTCTGTTTGTCCAGCTCGGCCCACCAGACAAGGGCATAATCCGAGAATTCGACAGCCGCTAGTCTTACCTTTTTCACATCAGAGTAGTTATGACATTGAAATAAGAGCTCCACCTTTCGTTCCCATTCCAGGTACGCCTCAGGGTCACTTCTGCCTTTAAATTCTGGGATGCGCATTTTGATAGCATTAAGGTTACTATCAACATCTGCCGATTGTCTATGAGGCCGGGATCTGGATGAAGGCTCCTCCTCAGACTCCGTAGAATAATTATGAATAGATTCTCGTGACCGTGCTTTTCGCTTAGGGGAGAAAGAGTTAATGCGGGAATCCATATCATCAAGACGTTGTTGAATCTTTGTAAGGATGCTAGTAAGTGCGTCGATGCGGAAAGTTAGTTGTGGATCGAAGTTCTCTTCAGTGTTAGCCATCAATGAACCTGTAAAAGAAAAGGCCTTACAACACTCCTCTCACGTGTATCACTCAGAGTAGGACACTCGTGTCTCACTCAATATGTGGCTTTTACCCTCTGTTGAGCTCACCACTCTTGCCTTTTTCCACTCTTGGATTGCTTTAACAAGTTGCACTTCGGAAGATGAGGAATTGAGACACCAAACTAAGATAATCTGAATGATAGAGACGTTCAACTTGACAAGAGGATAAGTAAAGTATGTGACAAAGAAAACAAGTAGTGATACTAGGATGACAAAACTAGCAAAATTGAATCCTTATTGGAACTCAAAGAAAATTGAAAAGGATAAAACAAGGAGAAAATTTAAAATTTCATTTTTTTTTGCTTTTTGTTTAGGGTTTATGGTTTAGGGTATAGTATTTCGGGTTTAGGTTTTATGGTTTGGGGTTGAGGGTTTATGGTTTAGGGTTTAGGGTTTATAGTTTAGGATTTATGCTTTAGGGCTTGTGGTTTATGATTTAGGGTGTAGGGTTTAGGGTTTATGGTTTATGATTTGGGGTTGAGGGTTTATGCTTTAGGGTTTAGGCTTTAAGGTTTGTGGTTTAGGATTTAGGGTGTATGGTTTAATATTTAGGGTTTATGTTTTGGGGTTTAGGCTTTAGGGTTTGTAGTATAGGGTTTAGGGTTTAGGGTTTAGGATTTATGGTTTGGGGTTGAGGGTTTATGGTTTAGGGTTTACAGGTTAGGGTTTATGCTTTAGGGTTTATGGTTTAGGGTTTAAGGTGTAGGGTTTAGGGTTTAGGGTTTAGTGTTTGGGGTTGAGGGTTTATGTTTTATGGTTTAGGGTTTATGGTTCATGGTTTATGGTTTAGGGTATATAGTTTAAGATTTAGGGTTTATGGTTTGGGGTTGAGGGTTTATGGTTTAGGGTTTAGGCTTTAGGGTTTGTGATTTAGGGTGTAGGGTTTAGGGTTTATGCACTACACGAAAAATACCCATTTAGCCACACTTTTTTTAAGCTACATTTGAAAAGCGTAGCCTATTCTATAAATAGGCTACGCTTTTCTCCGTGTTGCCTTTTTATAAGAGAAAAGGATACACAATTATAGCATCATTTAAAAAGTGTAGCCTTAGGTATTATAGAATTCACTTATAAAGCGTAGCCGTAGATTGATATCTATAGGTTCGCTTTTCGTATAAAAAAATTCTTTTAGAGAGTAGCCTATTTGTTTAGTTTAGAGTGCGTTTTAAAAGTGATGCCTAATGTATCTAGAGCCAAATTGATAAGGATTTATGTTGGGCATTAAGGATTTAATACATTCAAAGTAGTAAAATCCTAATGGAAGGGGGACCAGAAAAGAATGGGATTAAAAGAGGAATTTATTAGCATAAAGAGACACAGCGGAAATATAAAAGATAGATAAAGGTTTTTCCTACTAGACCTCTAAGATACCTGTTCTTATCAACCTAGGTCACCGGAAAGGATTTTCTACTAGACCTTCAAAGAACCTGTCCTTGACAACCTAGATCAGAGGGACGAAAACTGAAAGAAACCACCACGCAGATCACCTTAGTGTTAGATCCTTCAATCTTCCTCATGCAACAAGCGAAGCAAATCACTCACCTCACTTCTCACATAATAAACGTGCTTAAAAGCAACTGAAAATTTATTCATCAAAGTTATGTAAATTGTCTCACCAGAAGGTGTTTAAATAGACCTCAAACAAACTAGAAAAAATATAAGATAAGATAACTAATTTAAATCAGATTTGATTTTATTGGATCAGATCAGATTTGATCTAAATTTTAAAATCCTAAAGATATGATAACTAATTTAAATCAGATTTGATCTTATTAGATTAGATCAGATTTGATTTAAATTTAAAAATCTCTCAAAATACTACTAAGCATAGCAGATAAAACAAGTCTTCTAACAACTTTTGACCACATAACAAACTAAAACAAAAGTCTAGAATTTTCGAAATTTAAAGATAAATTATGCCTTCCACTGAATTCGAAAAGCATTATTCGGCTTCTTGTTGTCCTGACTTAACCCAATGGGTCTTGCCCATTCTTCCTTGGTTAGAACTTGATGTATCTCCATATGCATAAGCGCTGCCAGGTTCCCAAAGCTCTCCTTGAGCTTCTTTGCATGTGCTCTAGTGATGGGGCCCTCTGGAAGTGTGAAATTCCCATTCTGCCCTTGTGTATTAGAATGCCCCTGTTGTCTTTCCGAGCATGTATCACAAATACACCCACAACACTTAGTAATTTTGTTTCTAGGGGTGGCAACGGGGCGGGTAGGGGCGGGTTTTTGCTCTACCCGACCCCGCCTCGCCCTACAAAAAACCCGCATGAAACCCGCCCCGCCCTACCCGCGGGTAGTAAAATGTAAAACCCTAACCCGCCCCTATAATTATTAAATTCAACAAATAAAATAAAATTTTAAAAATTATATAACCACCATTTACATACATAACATAAATTAAAGTAAAAATTTATATATGATATAATATTATTAATCATTTTACTAATTATTTTATATATGTAACATATATTATATATTAAAAATATATATATTTATATATATATTATATATACCGGGGCGGGTAGGGGCGGGTTTAACCTAAACCCGACCCCGCCCCGCCCCGTCCAAGAACCCGCCCCGTTAAAACCCGCCCCGGTGCGGGGGCGGGTAATTACCCGCCCCGAGCGGGTAGGGGCGGGGTGGGTACCCGTGGGTTCGGGTAGTGTTGCCACCCCTATTTGTTTCTCCTTATCACTAAATCACATTCACGTTCGCACACCCTCACTTTCGCCATCAGATCAGAGAAAAATTTCACCCCCTCACCTTCGCAACTCACCTTCCAATTAATTGTTCAAAACCCTAACCCTAAGTCACCTTCACCACGCACCCTTTCACACACACCCAGATCCAAGAGAATGAGTGAACCAGAGGGAGGAGAGGAGGAAGACAGAGATGAGAGCACGAGCGAGAGAACAGAGAGTGAGAGTGGGTTACCACCGCAACGCCGCTGCAGCCGCCGCCATCGCCGTCGTGGAGGAGCGAGTCCGGAGGAGAGAGAGAGAAAGCCGATTCGCAGACGAGATGGAGAGAAAGGACAAAGACACGACGCGAGAGAGAATGAGGCTGTTCCGCGTGCACTGTCGTCGCTCCTGGGGTCAATTGAAGCCGCCGCCGCTGCTAGGGCTTGCCGTGCTCCTGTCCTCACTTTCGGCTTCTACGATTACTTCCTGTTCGTACTCATAACCTCTCTCTCTCTCTCTCTCCAACTTTCACTTCATTCTCATTTCAATTTCAATTTCGATGTCTCTGCAGGCGTTTCATCGGTGCCGTTTTCGATGGCAAGGTGCGGATGCAATTCTCTCCTTTGAAAAGTTCAGCTGCAATCTACCCAGACCTCTTCTTCAGGTTTCGATTTCTATTTGGATTAGTTTTCTCAATTCAATTTTGATCCATCTGCTAATTAATTGGGTTTATTAATACCAGATCATATATCTTGCCATAATCAGTTCAACATATTATTTCATTGTAAAATTGTGTTTAATAGATCATATATGATTAATGTGAATGAAGAACACTAGGTTGAGTTGAATTGAATTGAATCATAGATAAGAGCATGTTAGCTGGTTTGGAATCACTTCCAGAAGCTTATCAGCAAAGAATGCCGTCCGTGATGGAACAAGTTCAAATCCGTGACAGGTACCTCCTCTTTACTCTATCTGTTAACTAATTCCATGTGTTTTGAGTTGAGCTTCATGTTCGTAAATATTTCTATCATTGAATTCAGCATTTCAAAGTTTGTTCTTTTTCTGAGACTGTGCCAACTGGAGTTAAAATTTGAGTGAAGCAAAAGGAACATATTTGTTCTTTATCTTACCTTCTAATAAAGAATAGAATAGTGTCCTTATGTTTATCAATTTGCCTGTTTTTTTTTTTACATTAACTCCACCTTAAACAATTTTGATACTCACACTTATTCACTTACTTAACATGTCAGGTGCTAATCAATGTCACTGCTGATCAAAACTGCGCGACACTATTGCAGGTCAGATATTGGTAATAGATTCTTCTGTTTTTTATTTATTTGGTCCAATTTATCAAAACCTTGCATGTTTTAATGTCACCCTATTTCGCTATACTCCTCTAGTTTTCTTAGTGCCAACTGCTCTATCTACACATCATGTGTAATTGTAAAATAGATTTGCATAACAATCTTTTTATTCGTCACTATCACTTTTTGGTACAGTAGCAATGGGGGAGAATATGGATCATGGTATGTTGTAATTTGACACTAGTTTCATGTGACTGATAAGGGTGAATGTGAATAAATATTTGTAGGCACATAAATTTACATAAGTACTTAGACTTAAAAAGTGGTGAATAAATATTTATTTGTTGGCAGAATATGTATAGGATTCTTTGACATTGATTCTTTCTATTCTACCATTTTTGAAATGCTTCAAAGTTGGTCGTTGGCATACATTTAATCATCATATAATTTATTTATTATGTCTAATTTGATTTATAAATCATATTTTTTCGTAATTATTCTTTATGGTTTTATCATAAGCTTACTTAATTGGTTTTATTAGGTTGCATCCAAAAAAAGTTCAGGAGAAGTTCCTTTAAGAGAGGATTAAAGTTGGTGGCAAAGCTGGTGCTCTTGGTGATTCTGTCACTGTCTCCCGTGAGAAGAACAAGAGAGGATTAAGGTAGGCAAAGCTTAATTTTTTCCCCCTTAATTTTTTCTTTTTCTAGTTCTTACATGCATTTGAAGTCTTCCATGCTATTTCCTTACTTTGCTTTCCTCTTTCTGTTTTTGTGTTTTTTCCCACTATTTTCCCCCTTCTTGGCATGTTGAGGATTTTGCGAGTTTTTCTTTTTTTTTATTTGAATTTTGAAACTGTTGTTATGAATTGTATAAGTAATTATGTATAATCAGTTTCGTAAAGAAAAGGGGAGGGTTATGCCTACTAAAGTGAGTATCAGAAATTAGATCTGTGTTTTAAGTATGAACTAAAAGCTTTCAATTTGGTGCTAGTTACATCCCTTATCTCTTTATATGGTTTAGTGATTTTAGTAACTCGTAATTTCCATTTTCCACTTCTCCTCCTTCTTCTTCTTCTTCTTCTTAATTCTCTTGTATAACCAACCCAAACCTTGATTATCTTGGTTGCTATAGTCTCATGGGTGATTTTGGAATAGTTTTGTGTTTCTATGATAATTTCCTTGCTTCTTTCTTCCTCTGAATATGATTGTGATTTTCATTTATTTCAGGCCTAAAATATGACTATATAGCCATCAATCTCTTGAAGGGAGAGAAATCTCATCCCGGTTTGTTCTCTTCCTTTTATTTTTCTCAACATCCTCACTATTCAATCCCCAATCTTCTGCTAACAAGAACTATAAATAACAAGTAATGATATGCTCTCTTGGATTCAGTTTTTCAAATTGGAAACTTGAAATAGTTATTTTGTATGGAAAGTCTGTTTCAGGGGTCAAAATTGTAGTCTTCCCTGAATTTCTGGTTCTCTGTAGATATGAATTTTGTAAGAAAAGACTATTTTACATGTGCAGTATGATTGGTGTTTACTCAATATTTTATTTGATCATGTTCAGAATTCCTCAAGCTCAACCCCGTTGGTTTCGTGCCAGTTCTGATGGATGGCGATCTTGTGCTTGCTGACTCCTTAGCCATTATTATGGTCATCCCTCCAACTTCATATCTAAATTTTTTCAGCATTAGGAGCCTTGGAAAAGAAAATTCAACTGGCATAGTGATGAAAGTGATTTTAGATACAGCAATTATTAAGGATACTATTAATGGTGTCAGGATTAAGACTTAGCAGGTACACCTCCTAATTGATACTTTACTTTTTTATCTTCTTTTAATGGTAAAATTTTTTGGAAGGTATTAATTCATTGCATATAGTTGAAAATTGAAAGTTTTAGTTTTTAATTAACATTTTTTACTATTGAAGTCTTAAACTAACAACTTAGTTTGATTAGCAAAACCCTTAGATATATAGAGTGTGAGTTCAAATCCTAGGGTGGAGATTCTTCTTAAACTTGTAAAATAAGTAAGCATATCTCATGGTCTTAAAATAGGTATATGGACAAACAAGTACTAAAATATTCATTGATTTTTGGTGTCGAGTTTGCTATATCTGATTAGAAAAGTAGTTACCATGGAAAATCTCACTTTAGCATCATGTGTGAATGTTCATGTTCTTCACAAACCACACCTAACTTATGAGAATTTGCAGGGAAAGAAGGGGATTTGGCTTAAGTTGCCTATTGAGAAAAGGTAAATTATTAGTACTTATCATAATAACATAATATGATAAGTACTAATTAATATCACCACGTCTTTCCCAGATGCTGACAAATTATTAGGTACTTATCATAATATGTTATTCTACTTCTATGCTTTTAGGGTTCATCAAATTTCTCGGAGAAATTATTATGTTATCTTATTTCTACAGTGGCACAGATTTATTGAGGAGAAATTATTTGATTGGGAATTTTTCAATGATGAAATAGGACATGATTGTGTTGTGCTAGGTGTTTTTATTTTTCCCTTGTGCCATCATTGAATTTTAACGCAGCATTTTTGCCTCATTTTCTGTTATTTTGGAATGTCACATTTTGATTAATTATATGATTCTTCTCATTGGTATTTTAGATACAAGAAGCTGCTGTGCACAGTCGACCTTACAAAGAATTTCTTTTTCGGCTACTAATATCACATTATGTGTAGTCTTCAAAGAAACATGTGTGATAATGAGACAGGCCATGTCCTTTATGAGACCATGTTTATTTGGAATGAATTCTTGACACGAGAAATTAGGAATCACCTCCAGAATACTCTTTGGACAGTTGATTCTGGCGGCTGCAGGTGTAGTTAAAGATTGCAAGTGCATTGCTTTTCCTCTTGTTAAACCAGCATTGGTTGCCTCCGGTACTCATTGGGTTGAACCAGACACCATGGCAGCAAAAGATGGTAATCTCATTACTGCCGCCACTTATGAAGGGCACCCTGAATTTATTCAGCACTTTATGAAGGCACTAGGAGGCAACATAAGTGGCTCCAACAAAAAAATCCTTTCTTTGTGGGGTACGTTCAAGTGATTTTCAGGCACACAACTGATAGGGACTTAGTACTCAGGGCAATAAGGTCTTTGTTTATTCTCTTTTCTTTTATTTATTTTAATTTTAGATTTAATTTGTAATCCTCTTTATATTCATTGTTACATGGAAAGTTGTAGTTTAGACATGTTTCATTTTTTTACTCTACTGTTGAATGATTGTTCAATTGGATAGTTGGATCCATTATTTTATGTACTAATATATTGTAACATTACATTACTTGTGAATCTTTAGTTTGCTTTGTTTTGCTAGAATATTTTTTAGTTTAGTATAATTGTGTATTTATTTTTATTTTATAATATTTAATTCATTTAATTAAAAATATATAATTATATATATAATCATATTATTAAATATTATGTTATACAAAAAATTATTAGAATATTATATATACATATAGAAAATTAAAAAAAAAACAATGAGGGATTAAAAAACGTAGCCTATTCTGGCAAAAATAGAAGCTGAAAAGCGTAGCCTTTGGTCCTGGACAGCATCACTTGAAAAGCGCACCCTATTCCCAAACACCAAAAGCGTAGCGCTTGGTGCAGAAAAGTATAGCCTTTGAGAATAGGCAACGGCCGGATAGGAATCACCCCAAAAAGCGTCGCCGTAGCCAAGAAAGCATAGCCGTAGCCTAATGTATCATTTTTTTTTTACTTTTGGCTACACGTTTCAAGTGTACCTGAATGGGTATTTTTCTTGTAGTGATGGTTTGGGTTTGAGGGTTTATGGTTTAGGGTTTAGGGTTTATAGTTTGGAGTTTAGGGTTTAGTGTTTGTGTTTTAGGGTTTTGGATTTTGGGATTAGGCTTTAGGGTTTGGGGTTTAGGGTTTAGGCTTTTAGGTTTAGGGTTTATGGTTTAGTGTTTAGTGTTTAGTGTTTGGGCTTTAGGTTTGTGGTTTAGTGTTTAGTGTTTAGGGTTTAGGGTTTAGGCTTTAGGGTGTAGGGTTTAGGATTTAGGGTTTATGGCTTGGGTTTGAGGGTTTATAGTTTAGGGTTTAGGCTTTAGGGTTTGTGGTTTAAGGTTTAGGTTTTAGGATTTTGGGTTTAGGATTTATGGTTTGGGGTTGATGGTTTATGGTTTAGGGTCTAGACTTTAGGGTTTAGGTTTTAGAGTTTAGGATTTAGGGTTTAGGGTTTAGGGTTTAGGGTTTAGTGTTTGGGCTTTTAGGTTTGTGGTTTAAGATTTAGGGTTTAGGGTTGAGTATTTAGGGTTTAGGGTTTATGATTTATGGTTTAGGGTTTATGGTTAAGGGTTTAGGGTGTATGGTTTAGGGTTTATTGTTTGGGGTTGAGGGTTTATGGCTTAGGGTTTAGACTTTAGAGATTTAGGGTTTAGGGTGTAAGATTTAGGGTTTTGGGTTTTGGTTTGGGGTTGAGGGTTTATGGTTTAAGGTTTAGGATTTATAGTTTATGGTTTAGGCGTGTTTGTGGATTAGGGTTTGCGGTTTAGGGTTTTGGGTTTAAGGTTTTATGGTTTAGGGTTGAGGGTTTATGGTTTAGGGTTTAAGCTTTAATTAGGGTTTGTGGTTTAGGGTTTAGGGTGTAGGGTTTAGGGTTTATGGTTTGGAGTTGAGGGTTAATGGTTTAGTGTCTCGGCTTTAGGTTTTGTGGTTTAGGGTGTAGGGTTTAGGGTTTAGTGTTTAGGGTTTATGCTTTAGGGTTTGTGGTTTAAGGTTTAGAGTGTAGGGTTCAGGGTTTATGATTTATGGTTGGTGGTTTATGGTTTAGGGATTAGGCTTTAGGGTTTGTGGTTTAGGGTTTAGGGTGTAGTGTTTACGGTTTATGGGCTATGGTTTGGGTTAGAGGGTTTATGGTTTAGGCTTTAGTGTTTATAATTTAGTATTTATGCTTTAGTGTTTGTGGTTTAGGGTTTAGGCTTTAAAGTTTAGGGTTTAGGCTTTACGGTTTGTGGTTTAGGATTTAGGGTTTAGCTTTTTGGGTTTATGGTTTAGGATATAGTGTTTGGGCTTTAGGGTTTGTGGGTTAGGGTTTATGGGTTGTGATTTAGGGTTTAGGCTTTAGAGTTTATGGTTCATGGTTTAGTGTTTAGGATTTAGGATTTAGGGTTTAGGGTTTGTGGTTTAGGCCTTATGATTTATGGTTTAGGGATTGGGGTTAGTGGTTTAGGGTTTAGAATTCAGGGTTTAGGGTTTAGGGTTTATGGTTTAGGTTTTAGTGTTGAAGGTTATGGTTTAGGGTTTGTGGTTTATGGTTTAGGGTGTAGGGTTTAGTGTTTAGGGTTTATGCTTTGTGGTTGAGGGTTATAGTTTAGGGTTTAGACTTTAGAATTTGTGGTTTAGGGTGTAGGGTTTATAGTTTAGGGTTTATGCTTTGGGGTTGAGGATTTAGGGTTTATGGTTTAGGGTTTATAGTTTAGGGTTTATGCTTTAGGGATTGTGGTTAAGGGTTTAAGGTGTAGGGTTTAGGGTTTAGAGTTTGTGGTTTAGGGTTTATGGTTTGAGGTTGATGGATTATTGTTTAGGGTTTAGGGTTTAGGGCTTGTGGTTTAGGGTTTATGGTGTAGGATTTAGGGTTTAGTGTTTATGGTTTGGGTTTGACGGTGTATGATTTATGGTTTATAGTTTAGGGTTTAGACTTTATGGTTCGTTGTTTATGGTTTAGGGTGTATGGTTTAGGGTTTAGGGTTAATGGTTTGGGGTTGAGGGTTTATGGGTTAGGGTTTAGGCTTTTAGGGTTTTTGGTTTTGTGTTTAGGGTGTAGGGTTTAGGGTTTATGGTTTGGGGTTGACTGTTTATGGTTTAGGATTTAGGCTTTAGGGTGTGTGGTTTACAGATTATGGTGTAGGGTTTAGGATTTAGGGTGCTTGGGTTTGAGGGTTTATGGTTTAGGGTTTAGGGTTTATAGTTTAGAGTTTAGGCTTTGGTGTTTGTGGTTTAGGCTTTAGGGTTTAGGTTTATGGTTTATGGTTTAGGGTTTAGGGTTTAGTGTTTGGGCTTTAGGGTTTGTGATTTAGGGTTTAGGATTTATGCTTTAGGGTTTGGGGTTTAGGATTTATGCTTTAGGGTTTAGGCTATAGGGTTTGTGATTTATGGTTTACGGTTTAGGGTTTAGGGTTTGTGGTTTGGGGTTGAGGGTTTATGGTTTAGGCTTTAGGCTTTAGGGTTTGTGGTTTAGGATTTAGGTAGTAGGGTTTATGGATTATAGTTTGGGGTTGAGGGTTTATGGTTTAAGATTTTGGGTTTATAGTTTAGGGTTTATGCGTGTTTGTGGTTTAGGGTTTAGGGTTTAGGTTTGTGGTTTAGGGTTTAGTGTTTATGGTTTATGGTTTGGGGTTGAAGGTTTTTGGTTTAGGGATTAAGCGTTAGGGTTTGTGGTTTAGTGTTGAGTTAAGAAATTAACTAAATTAATTAGTGATGACAAACATTATTTTTGGGCAAAATAAATAATCAGTGTTGAGTGTTAATAATTATATGTTACTAATTATTTATTATATGTTGCAGGCCAAAACTTAGTTCAGCATCCCAAATTGGTATGAAGATAATACAGCAAGGATGGTGGGCTGAAAGTAAAATTAAGAGCCCAAGGAAAAGCAAAGAAAGAAGCCAAAGGAACCAACGGGCCATGCAAATAAAACCGGATCCGACCCCATGTCCATCAATTCAAGTGGATCACACCAAGCTTGTCATACAAGATTGAAGCCTTTATTTCCTTTCACTTACTTTTACCAAAGCAACGTTCTTTTTCCTCTGACCATGTCAAATCACAGAAGCAAGAGAAAGTGCTTAGCTCCTAAGCTATTCAAAGAAGAGGAAAGAAAGAGAAGGTTAAGCAAAGAAAAGAAAGGTCTAATCAACCATATCAGGAAAAGATCAAAAAGCTCAAGGTAATCCATTTCCTTTTACATGCAACACACTTTCTTCTCTTCATATTCAACCCTCTGTATCTCCGTTTTGAGCTATATGGAAAAGAGGATTTCTGTTCCTCTCTACTGTAAATCCACGATCTCAAACATGTCTTGGGGACCAAGGTCGTTTTCAAAGGCTCAAATCAAGTTGACCATGGGAATATTTCTATGGTTGCTGCTTTATGGCTTTTGGTCAAGATGAAGAAGTCAGAAACAGAGTTTCTACTCTGGGGATTAAGGAGAAAAAGTGAATCTGTGGGTTGGTGAAGCTCAAGGCTCAAGGTGTTGACCTTGGAAAAGGAACCCAGCAACATGCAAGGAGATAAATGAAGCTTGTTGCTCATTCAGAAACCAAGGAGAGAAAACCAGAGTGTGAGAAAAGTGTTCTATAAAGAAGTTCCTATACTTGGATAATGCTTTCTTTCAAAGAAGCATTCGGCCAATACTGAAGAACTGTATCTGAGGTTTGTGAATCTGGTTTTGCACATAGCAAAGAGGCTGCTGATGAAGTCAATCTCCTTCATGTTTTACAAATTGTAATGTACTTTTCTATGTTTATCTTTCTGTAATTTCTTGTGAGAAAAGGCATTGTGAGAAAGCTCAAGTAAAAGCCATGAGTGGAAAAAGGCTGAGTGAAACACTTGAGAGAAAAGCCTAGAGTTATTTTCAGATTTCTTTAGGTATATTTATGTCTTGTATCTTGTACCTGTAAGGTATCCCTTTCTTAGTTGGGTTAGCACTAAGAGTGAATAGTTAGGTATTAGCATAGCCAATGTCAAGTTAGGTTAGAACTTGAGTGTAAAAGGATTGGGTCAATCCTGTGAAATTGGTGTATGTAATACTGTTGACTATAGTGAAATTCTTCCATAGTATTGGAGGAGACTAGACGTAGGTTGCATAGAACAAGGCAACCTAACCAGGATATATGCTGGTGTTAGCTTTTCTCTTCTCTGCTGTGTTTTGTTTTCTGATATTCATGAGACAAAAACAAATTGTCTCATAAATTTTTGCTGCTGAGTACAAACAGAATCAGAATTGAAAGTTTGTTTTAAAAGGATAATAATAGCAACCTAAAAGGAAGGCATAGATTCGAACCCCCTTCTCTAAGCCTACCACAACCTTCATTTAGGTTGAAGGATTTTAGGGCTTAGGATTCTTGGTTTGGTGTTGAGGGTTTATGGTTTAGGGTCTAGGCTTTAGGGTTTATTGTTTAGGGTATAGGGTTTAGGGTATAGGGTTTAGGGTTTATGGTTTAGAGTTTAAAGTTTATAGTTTAGGGTTTATGCTTTAGGGTCAGTGGTTTAGGGTTTAGGGTGTAGGGTTTAGGGTTTATGATTTGGTTTTGAAGGTTTATGGTTTAGGGTTGAGGGTTTATGGTTTGTGGTTTGTGGTTTATGGTTTTGGGTTTATAGTTTGGGGTTGAGGGTTTATAGTTTATGGTTTAGGCTTTATGGTTTGTGGTTTAGGGTTTAGGATGTAGGGTTTAGGGTTTATAGTTTGGGGTTGAGGGTTTATGGTTTAAAGTTTAGTGTTTATAGTTTAGGGTTTAGGCGTGTTTGTGGTTTAGAGTTTAGGGTTTATGGTTTATGGTTTGGTGATGAGGGTTTATAGTTTAGGGTTTAAGCTTTAGGGTTTGTGGTTTAGGGTTTAGGGTTTAGAGTTTATGGTTTGGTGTTGAGGATTTATGGTTTAGGTTCTAGGCTTTAGGGTTTGTGGTTTAGGGTGTAGGGTTTAGTGTTTAGGGTTTATAGTTTGGGGGTTAGGGATTATGGTTTTGGGTTTAGGGCTTTTAGTTTAGGATTTATGCTTTAGGGTTGGTGGTTTAGGGTTTAGGATGTAGGATTTAGGGTTTAGGATTTTTGATTTGGTGTTAAGGGTTTATGGTTTAGGGTTTAGGGTTTAGAGTTTGTGGTTTAGGGTTTAGTGTGTAGGGGTTAGGGTTTAGGGTTTATGTTTGGGGTTTAGATTTTATAGTTTAGGGTTTAGGGTTTATGGTTTAGAGTTTATATTTTAGGGTTTAGGGTTTAGGTTTTATGCTCTAGGGTTTCAGGTTTAGGGTTTATGGTTTAGGGTTTATGATTTGGGGTTAAGGGTTTATCGTATAGGGCTTAGGCTTTAGGGTTTGTGGTGTACGCTGTAGGGTTTAGGGTTTAGGATTTATTGTTTGGAGTTGTGGGTTTATGGTTTAGGGTTTAGGGTTTTTTGTTTAGGGTTTATGCTTTAGGGCTTGTGGTTTATGGTTTAGGGTTTAGGATTTATGATTTGGGATTGAGGGTTTATGGTTTAGGTTTTAGACTTTAGGATTTGTGGTGTAGGGTGTTAGGGTTTAGGGTTTAGGATTTATGGTTTGGGGTTTAGGTTTATGGTTTAGGGTTTACTGTTTAGGGTTTATGCTTTAGGTTGTGGTTTAGGGTTTAAGGTGTATGGTTTAGGGTTTACGGTTTGGGGTTGAGGGTTTATGGTTTATGGTTTAGGGTTTATTGTTTAGGATTTAGGGTTTATGGTTTGTGGTTTATGGTTTAGGGTGTAGGGTTTAAGATTTAGGGATTATGGTTGGGGTTGAGGGTTTATGGTTTATGGTTTAGGCTTTAGGGTTTGTGGTTTAGAGTGTAGGGTTTAGGGTTTATGGTTTGGGTTTGAGGGTTTATGGTTTAGGGTTTAGGGTTTATAGTTTAGAGTTTATGGTTTAATGTTTATGGTTTAGGGTTTTAGGTTTAGGGATTAGGCTTTAGGGTTTGGAGTTTAAGGTTTAGGGTTTAGACTTTTGGGTTTAGGGTTTAGTGTTTAGTGTTTAGTGTTTGGGCTTTAGGTTTGTGGGTTAATGTTTAGTGTTTAGGGTTTATAGTTTTGGCTTTAGAGTTTAGGCTTTAGGGTTTATGGTTTAGGGTTTAGGGTTTAGGATATAGCGTTTAGGGTTTAGGGTTTATGGTTTGGGTTTGAAAGTTTATGATTTAGGGTTTGTGGTTTAAGGTTTAGGTTTTAGGGTTTAGGGTTTAGGGTTTATGGTTTGGGGTTGATAGTTTATGGTTTACAGTCTAGACTTTAAGGTTTGTGGTTTATGATTTATGGTTCGGGGTTTAGGGTTTATGGTTTAGGGTTCAGGGTTTATAGTTTAGGGTTTATGCTTTAGGGCTTGTGGTTTAGGGTTTAGGGTGTAGGGTTTATAGTTTAGGGTTTTTGATTTGGGGTTGAGGGTTTATGGTTTATGGTTTAGGGTTTAGGGTTTAGGGTTTAGGGCTTAGGGTTTATGGATTGGGGTTGAGGGTTTATTGTTTCAGATTTAAGGTTTATGGTTTAATTTTTAGGGTTAGCTTTTAGGCTTTAAGGTTTGGGTTTAGGGTTTAGGGTGTCGGGTTTAGGGTTTAGGGTTTATGGTTTGGGGTTGAGGGTTGATGGTTTAGGGTTTAGGTTTTAGGGTTTATAGTTTACGGTTTATGGTTTAATGTTTATGGTTTAGAGTTTATGGTTTATAGTTTAGGGTTTATGCTATAGGGGATGCGGTTAATTATTTAGGGTGTAGGGTTTAGGGTTTATGATTTGGTGTTGAGGGTTTAAGATTTAGGGTATAGGCTTTAGGGTTTGTGGTTTAGGGTTTAGTGTGTATGGTTCAGGGTTTAGGGTTTATGGTTTATGGCTTGGGGTTGAAGGTTTATGGATTACGGTTTAGTGTTTATAGTTTAGGTTTAGGCTCTAGTGTTTGTGCTTTAGGATTTAGGCTTTAGGGATTATCGTATAGGCTTTAGGGTTTGGGGTTTAGGGTTTAGGTTTAGGATTTAGGGTTTGGGGTTTAGGATTTAGGGTTTAGGGTTTATAGTTTAGGGTTTATGCTTTTGGGTTTGTGGTTTAGGGTTTAGTTTGTAGGGTTTAAGGTTTAGGATTTATGATTTGTTGTTGAGGGTTTATGGTTTAGGGTTTAGTCTTGAGGGTTTGTGGTTTAGGGTTTAGGGTTTAGGGTTTAGGCTTTAGCATTTGTGGTGTAGGGTGTAGGGTGTAGGGTTTAGGTTTGTGGTTTAGGGTGTATGGTTTAGGGTTTAGGATTTAGGGTTTGTAGTTTAGGGTTTATAATTTAGGGTTTATCCTTTAGGGTTTGTAGTTTAGGGTTTAGGGTTTAAGATTTGTTCTTTAGGATTTAGGGTTTATGGTATAGGGTTTAGGGTTAAGGTTTTAGGGTTTTGGGTTTAGGGAGTACGGTTTAGGGTTTATCGTTTGGGTTTGAGGGTTTATGGTTAAGGATTTAGGCTTAAGGGTTTGTGGTTTAGGTTTTACGGTGTAGGGTTTAAGGTTTAGAGTTTACGGTTTGGGTTTGAGGGTTTATGTTTAGGGTTTATTGTTTATAGTTTAGGGTCTAGGCTTTTGTGTTTGTGGTTTAAGGTTTAGGCCTTATAGTTTATGCTTTAGGGTTCGTGGTTTATGGTTTAGGATACAGGCTTTTGGGTTTATGGTTTAGGGTTTAGGGTTTAGTGTGTAGTGTTTAGTGTTTGGGCTTTATGGTTTGTGGTTTATGGTTTAGTGTTTAGGGTTTAGGCTTTAGGCTTTAGGCTTTAGGGTTTGTGGTTTAGGATTTAGGATGTAGGGTTTAGGATTTAGGGTTAAGGGTTTAGGGTCTATAGTTTATGGTTTAGGGTTTAGGGTTTATGGTTTGGTGTTGAGGGTTTATGGATTAGGGTAGTGTTTATAGTTTAGGGTTCAGACTTAAGTGTTTGTGGTTTAGGGTTTAGGGTTTATTATTTTGGCTTTTGGGGTTGTGTTTTAAGGTTTAGGGTTTAGGGTTGAGGATTTAGGGTTTAGGGGTTAGATTTTATGGTTTAGGTTTATGGTTTAGGGTTTATGATTTAAGGTTTAGGGTTTAGGGTTTATGTTTTAGGGTTTAGGGTTTATGGTTTAGTGTTTAGGCTTTAGGGTTTGTGGTTTATGGTTTGGGGTATAGGGTTTATGGTTTGGGGTTAAGGGTTTAAGGTTTAGGGTTTATGGTCTATGGTTTAGGGTTTAGTGTTTATAGTTTAGGGTTTAGGCTTAGGGTTTGTGTTTTATGGTTTAGGGTGTAGAGTTTAGGGTTTGGGATTTATAGTTTGGTGTTAAGGGTTTATGGTTTAGGGTTTAGGCTTTAGCATTTGTGGTTTAAGGTTTAGGGTTTAGGGTTTATGGTTTAGGGTTTATGGTTTATGGTTTAGGCGCATTTATGGATTAGGGATAATGATTTATTGTTGAGGGTTTATGGTTTAGGCTTTAGGCTTTAGGCTTTATGGTTTTTGGTTTAAGGTTTAGGGTGTATGGTTTATGGTTTAGGGTTTATAGTTTGGGATTTAGGGTTTAGGATTTAGGGTTTAGGGTTTATGGTTTGGGGTTGAAGGTTTATGGTTTAGAGTTTAGGCTTTTGTGTTTGTGGTTTAGGGTTTAGGCTTTAGGGTTTAGGCTTTAGGGTTTGGCCTTTAAGGTTTAGGGTTTAGGCTTTTGGATTTATGGTTTAGGGTTTAGTGTTTAGTGTTTGGGCTTTAGGGTTTGTTGTTTAGGGTTTAGGGTTCAGTGTTAGGGTTTAGGGTCTAGTGTTTAGGCTTTAAGCTTTAGACTTTAGGGTTTGTGGTTTAGGTTTTAGGGTGTATCATTTAGGGTTTATGGTTTATGATTTATTGTTGAGGGTTTTTGGTTTAGGGTTTAGGGTGTAGGGTTTAGGGTGTAGGGTTTAGGGTGTAGGGTTTAGCATTTTCGGTTTGGGGTTGAGGGTTTACGGTTTAAGTTTTGGCTTTATGGTTTGGGGTTTAGTGTTTAGGGTTTAGGGTTTAGGGTTTAGGGTTTAGGTTTATGGTTTGGGTTTGAGGGTTTATGGTTTTGTGTTTAGGATTTAGGATTTGGGGTGTAGGGTGTAGGGTTTAGGGTTTAGGATTTATGGTTTGTGATTGTGTGTTTATGGTTTAGGGTTTAGGGTTTATAGTTTAGTGTTTATGCTTTAGGGTTTGTGGTTTCGGGTTTAGGGTCTAGGGTTTAGGGTTTATGGTTTATAATTTGGCGGTTGATGGTTTATGGGTTACGGTTTAGGCTTTTGGGTTTGTGGTTTAGGGTTTATGGTGTATGGTTTAGGGTTTAGGGTTTGTGGTTTGGGGTTTAGGGTTTATGGATTAGGGTTTAGTGTTTATAGTTTAGGGTTTAGGCTTTAGTGTTTGTGGTTTAGCCTTTATGCTTTAGGGTTTATGGTTTAGGCTTTAGTGTTTGGGGTTTAGGGTTTATGGTTTAGGTTTAAGGTTTAGGGTTTAGGGTTTATTGTTTGGGCTTTTGGGTTTGTGGTTTAAGGTTTAGGATTTAGGGTTGAGGATTTAGGGTTTAGGGTTTAGGATTTAGGGTTTAGGGTTTATGGTTTATGGTTTATGGTTTAGGGTTGGGGGTTTATGGTTTAGGGTTTAGTCTTTAGGGTTTATAGTTTATGTTTTTGTGTATATGGTTTAGGGTTTAGGGTTTATGGTTTGGGGTTGAGTGTTTATGGTTTAGGGTTTAGTCTTTATAGTTTAGGGTTTACGAATTAGGATTTATGGTTTATGGTTGAGGCTTTATGGTTTGGGGTTGAGGGTTTATCGATTAGGGTTTAGTGCTTATAGTTTATGGTTTAGGCTTTAGTGTTTGTGGTTTAGGCTTTAGGCTTTAGGGTTTATGGTTTAGGGTTGAGGGTTTATGGTTTAGGGTTTAGGCTTTAGGGTTTGTGGTTTATGGTGTATGGTTTAGGGTTTATGGTTTGGGTTTGAGGGTTTATGGTTTAGGATTTAGGCATTAGGGTGTGTGGTTTAGGGTTTACGATGTAGGGTTTTGTGTTTAGGGTTTATGGTTTGGGTTTAAGGGTTTATGGTTTAGGGTTTATGGTTTATAGTTTAGAGTTTAGGCTTTAGTATTTGTGGTTTAGGGTTTAGGGTTTAGGGTTTACGCTGTAGGGTTTAAGGTTTATGGTTTATGGTTTGGGGTTGAAGGTTTATGGTTTAGGGTTTAGGATTTAGGGTTTGTGGTGTAAGGTGTTTAGGGTTTAGGATTTAGGGTTTAGGGTTTATGGTATAGAGTTTAGGGTTTGTGCTTTAGTCTTTGTGGTTTAAGGTTTAGGGTTTAAGCTTTAAGGTTTGGGGTTTAATGTTTATGATTTAGGGTTTAGGCTTTAGGGTTTGTGGTTTAGGGTTTAGGGTTTATTGTTTGGGGTTGAGGGTTTATGGTTTACTTTAGGCTTTAGGGTTTGTGGTTCAGTCTTTAGGTTGTAGGGTTTATGGTTAAGGTTTTATAGTTTGGGTTTAGGGTTCTGGGTTTAGTGTTTAGGGTTTAGGGCTTGTGGTTTAGGGTTTAGGTGTGTTTGTGGTTTAGGGTTTAGGCTTTATGGTTTGTGGTTTAGGGTTTAGGGTTTAGGGTTTATGGTTTGGGGTTGAGGGTTTAGGGGTTATTGTTTAGGGTTTAGGGTTTATGGATTGGGGTTGAAGGTTTATGGTTTAGAGTTTAGGCTTTTGTGTTTGTGGTTTAGGGTTTAGGCTTTAGGGTGTAGGCTTTAGGGTTTGGCCTTTAAGGTTTAGGGTTTAGGCTTTTGGATTTATGGTTTAGGGTTTAGTGTTTAGTGTTTGGGCTTTAGGGTTTGTTGTTTAGGGTTTAGGGTTCAGTGTTAGGGTTTAGGGTCTAGTGTTTAGGCTTTAAGCTTTAGACTTTAGGGTTTGTGGTTTAGGTTTTAGGGTGTATCATTTAGGGTTTAGGGTTTATGATTTATTGTTGAGGGTTTTTGGTTTAGGGTTTAGGGTGTAGGGTTTAGGGTGTAGGGTTTAGGGTGTAGGGTTTAGCATTTTCGGTTTGGGGTTGAGGGTTTACGGTTTAAGTTTTGGCTTTATGGTTTGGGGTTTAGTGTTTAGGGTTTAGGGTTTAGGGTTTAGAGTTTAGGTTTATGGTTTGGGTTTGAGGGTTTATGGTTTTGTGTTTAGGATTTAGGATTTGGGGTGTAGGGTGTAGGGTTTAGGGTTTAGGATTTATGGTTTGTGATTGTGTGTTTATGGTTTAGGGTTTAGGGTTTATAGTTTAGTGTTTATGCTTTAGGGTTTGTGGTTTCGGGTTTAGGGTCTAGGGTTTAGGGTTTATGGTTTATAATTTGGCGGTTGATGGTTTATGGGTTACGGTTTAGGCTTTAGGGTTTGTGGTTTAGGGTTTATGGTGTATGGTTTAGGGTTTAGGGTTTGTGGTTTGGGGTTTAGGGTTTATGGATTAGGGTTTAGTGTTTATAGTTTAGGGTTTAGGCTTTAGTGTTTGTGGTTTCGCCTTTATGCTTTAGGGTTTATGGTTTAGGCTTTAGTGTTTGGGGTTTAGGGTTTATGGTTTAGGTTTAAGGTTTAGGGTTTAGGGTTTATTGTTTGGGCTTTTGGGTTTGTGGTTTAAGGTTTAGGATTTAGGGTTGAGGATTTAGGGTTTAGGGTTTAGGATTTAGGGTTTAGGGTTTATGGTTTATGGTTTATGGTTTAGGGTTGGGGGTTTATGGTTTAGGGTTTAGTCTTTAGGGTTTATAGTTTATGTTTTGGTGTATATGGTTTAGGGTTTAGGGTTTATGGTTTGGGGTTGAGTGTTTATGGTTTAGGGTTTAGTCTTTATAGTTTAGGGTTTACGAATTAGGATTTATGGTTTATGGTTGAGGCTTTATGGTTTGGGGTTGAGGGTTTATCGATTAGGGTTTAGTGCTTATAGTTTATGGTTTAGGCTTTAGTGTTTGTGGTTTAGGCTTTAGGCTTTAGGGTTTATGGTTTAGGGTTGAGGGTTTATGGTTTAGGGTTTAGGCTTTAGGGTTTGTGGTTTATGGTGTATGGTTTAGGGTTTATGGTTTGGGTTTGAGGGTTTATGGTTTAGGATTTAGGCATTAGGGTGTGTGGTTTAGGGTTTACGATGTAGGGTTTTGTGTTTAGGGTTTATGGTTTGGGTTTAAGGGTTTATGGTTTAGGGTTTATGGTTTATAGTTTAGAGTTTAGGCTTTAGTATTTGTGGTTTAGGGTTTAGGGTTTAGGGTTTACGCTGTAGGGTTTAAGGTTTATGGTTTATGGTTTGGGGTTGAAGGTTTATGGTTTAGGGTTTAGGATTTAGGGTTTGTGGTGTAAGGTGTTTAGGGTTTAGGATTTAGGGTTTAGGGTTTATGGTATAGAGTTTAGGGTTTGTGCTTTAGTCTTTGTGGTTTAAGGTTTAGGGTTTAAGCTTTAAGGTTTGGGGTTTAATGTTTATGATTTAGGGTTTAGGCTTTAGGGTTTGTGGTTTAGGGTTTAGGGTTTATTGTTTGGGGTTGAGGGTTTATGGTTTACTTTAGGCTTTAGGGTTTGTGGTTCAGTCTTTAGGTTGTAGGGTTTATGGTTAAGGTTTTATAGTTTGGGTTTAGGGTTCTGGGTTTAGTGTTTAGGGTTTAGGGCTTGTGGTTTAGGGTTTAGGTGTGTTTGTGGTTTAGGGTTTAGGCTTTATGGTTTGTGGTTTAGGGTTTAGGGTTTAGGGTTTATGGTTTGGGGTTGAGGGTTTAGGGGTTATTGTTTAGGGTTTAGGGTTTATGGATTGGGGTTGAAGGTTTATGGTTTAGAGTTTAGGCTTTTGTGTTTGTGGTTTAGGGTTTAGGCTTTAGGGTGTAGGCTTTAGGGTTTGGCCTTTAAGGTTTAGGGTTTAGGCTTTTGGATTTATGGTTTAGGGTTTAGTGTTTAGTGTTTGGGCTTTAGGGTTTGTTGTTTAGGGTTTAGGGTTCAGTGTTAGGGTTTAGGGTCTAGTGTTTAGGCTTTAAGCTTTAGGCTTTAGGGTTTGTGGTTTAGGTTTTAGGGTGTATCATTTAGGGTTTAGGGTTTATGATTTATTGTTGAGGGTTTTTGGTTTAGGGTTTAGGGTGTAGGGTTTAGGGTTTAGGGTGTAGGGTTTAGCATTTTCGGTTTGGGGTTGAGGGTTTACGGTTCAAGTGTTAGGCTTTATGGTTTGGGGTTTAGTGTTTAGGGTTTAGTGTTTAGGGTTTAGGGTTTAGGTTTATGGTTTAGGGTTTGAGGGTTTATGGTTTGGTGTTTAGGATTTAGGATTTGGGGTGTAGGGTGTAGGGTTTAGGGTTTTGGATTTATGGTTTGTGATTGTGTGTTTATGGTTTAGGGTTTAGGGTTTATAGTTTAGTGTTTATGCTTTAGGGTTTGTGGTTTCGGGTTTAGGGTCTAGGGTTTAGGGTTTATGGTTTATAATTTGGCGGTTGATGGTTTATGGGTTACGATTTAGGCTTTAGGGTTTGTGGTTTAGGGTTTATGGTGTATGGTTTAGGTTTTAGGGTTTGTAGTTTGTGGTTTAGGGTTTATGGATTAGGGTTTAGTGTTTATAGTTTAGGGTTTAGGCTTTAGTGTTTGTGGTTTAGCCTTTATGCTTTAGGGTTTATGGTTTAGGCTTTAGTGTTTGGGGTTTAGGGTTTATGGTTTAGGTTTAAGGTTTAGGGTTTAGGGTTTATTGTTTGGGCTTTTGGGTTTGTGGTTTAAGGTTTAGGATTTAGGGTTGAGGATTTAGGGTTTAGGGTTTAGGATTTAGGGTTTAGGGTTTATGGTTTATGGTTTAGGGTTGGGGTTTTATGGTTTAGGGTTTAGTCTTTAGGGTTTATAGTTTATGTTTTGGTGTATATAGTTTAGGGTTTAGGGTTTATGGTTTGGGGTTGAGTGTTTATGGTTTAGGGTTTAGTCTTTATAGTTTAGGGTTTACGAATTAGGATTTATGGTTTATGGTTGAGGCTTTATGGTTTGGGGTTGAGGGTTTATCGATTAGGGTTTAGTGCTTATAGTTTATGGTTTAGGCTTTAGTGTTTGTGGTTTATGCTTTAGGCTTTAGGGTTTATGGTTTAGAGTTGAGGGTTTATGGTTTAGGGTTTAGGCTTTAGGGTTTGTGGTTTATGGTGTATGGTTTAGGGTTTATGGTTTGGGTTTGCGGGTTTATGGTTTAGGATTTAGGCATTAGGGTGTGTGGTTTAGGGTTTACGATGTAGGGTTTTGTGTTTAGGGTTTATGGTTTGGGTTTGAGGGTTTATGGTTTAGGGTTTATGGTTTATAGTTTAGAGTTTAGGCTTTAGTATTTGTGGTTTAGGGTTTAGGGTTTAGGGTTTACGCTGTAGGGTTTAAGGTTTATGGTTTATGGTTTGGGGTTGAAGGTTTATGGTTTAGGGTTTAGGATTTAGGGTTTGTGGTGTAAGGTGTTTAGGGTTTAGGGTTTAGGGTTTAGGGTTTATGGTATAGGGTTTAGGGTTTGTGCTTTAGTGTTTGTGGTTTAAGGTTTAGGGTTTAAGCTTTAAGGTTTGGGGTTTAGTGTTTATGATTTAGGGTTTAGGCTTTAGGGTTTATGGTTTAGGGTTTAGAATTTATTGTTTGGGGTTGAGGGTTTATGGTTTACTTTAGGCTTTAGGGTTTGTGGTTCAGTCTTTAGGTTGTAGGGTTTATGGTTAAGGTTTTATAGTTTGGGTTTAGGGTTCTGGGTTTAGTGTTTAGGGTTTAGGGCTTGTGGTTTAGGGTTTAAGTGTGTTTGTGGTTTAGGGTTTAGGGTTTAGGGTTTATGGTTTGGGGTTGAGGATTTAGGGGTTATCGTTTAGGGTTTAGGGTTTAGGCCTTATGGTTTGTGATTTAGGGTTTAAGGTTTATGGATTGGTGTTGAGGGTTTATGGTTTAGGGTGTAGGCTTTACGGTTTGTGGTTTATGGTGTAGTGTTTAGGGTTTATGGTTTAAAGTTTAGGGTTTATGGTTTAGGGTTTATAGTTTATGGTTCATGCTTTGGGATTTGTGATTTAGGGTTTAGTGTGTAGGGTTTAGGGCTTATGATTTATTATTGAGGGTTTATGGTTTAGGGTTTAGGGTTTAGGGTCTGTTATTTAGGGTTTAGGGTGTAATGTTTAAGGTTTGTGTTTAGGGTTTAGTGTTTAGTGTTTAGGGTTTTGGGTTTAGGTTTTAGGCTTTACATATTTTTGGGTTTAGGATTTATGGTTTATGGTTTGGGGTTGAGGGTTTAGGCTTTAGCATTTGTGGTGTAGGGTGTCGGCCTTAGGGTTTAGGATTTATGGTTTGGGGTTGAGGGTTTATAGTTTAAGGTTTAGGGTTTATAGGTTAGGGTTTATGCTTTCGGGTTTATGGTTTATGGTGTAGGGTTTAGCGTGTAGGGTTTAGGGTTTAGGGTTTACGATTTAGGTCGATGGTTTATGGTTTTGGGTTTGGGCTTTAGGGTTTGTGGTTTAGGGTTTAGCGTGTACAGTTGAGGGTTTATGGATTAGGGTTTAGTGTTTATGGTTTATGGTTTAGGCTTTAGTATTTGTGGTTTAGGATTTAGGTTTTAGGGTTTGTGGTTTATGGTGTAAGGTTTAGGGTTTATGGTTTGGTTTTGAGGGTTTATGGTTTAGGATTTATGCATTAGGGTGTGTGGTTTAGGGTTTATGCTTTAGGGTTTGTGGTTTAGGGTTTAGGGTGTAGGGTTTAGGGTTTATGATTTGGGGTTGGGGGTTTATGGTTTAGCATTTAGGGTCTATAGTTTAGAGTTTAGGCTTTAGTGTTTGTGGTTTAGGGTTTAGGGTTTAGGGTTTAGGGTTTAGGGTTTAGGGTTTGGGCTTTTGGGTTTGTGGTTTAAGGTTTAGAGTTTAGGCTTTAGGGTTTGGGGTTTCGTGTTTATGATTTAGGGTTTAGGGTTTAGGGTTTAAGCTTTAGGATTTGTGGTTTAGGGTTTTGGGTTTAGGGTTTAAGGTTAAGGGTTTATAGTTTGGGGTTGAGGGTTTATGGTTTAAGGTTTAGGGTTTATAGCTTAGGGTTTAGGCGTGTTTGTGGTTTAGGGTATAGGCTTTAGGGTGTGTGGTTTAGGGTTTAGGACTTAGGGTTTATGGTTTGGGGTTGATGGTTTATTCTTTAGGGTTTAAGCTTTAGGGTTTGTGGTTTAGGGTTTATGTTTAGGGTTTAGGGTTTATGGTTTGCTGTTGAGGGTTTATGGTTTAGGGTCTAGGCTTTAGGGTTTGTGGTTTAGGGTGTAGGGTTTAGGGTTTAGGGTTAATGGTTTGGGATTTAGGGTTTATGGTTTAGGGTTTAGGGTTTATGGTTTAGGGTTTAGGGTGTAAGGTGTATGGGTTTATGATTTGTTGTTGAGTGTTTATAGTTTAGGGTTTAGGCTTTAGGGTTTGTTATTTAGGGTGAGGATGTAGGGTTTAGGGTTTGGGATTAGTGTTTAGGGTTTATGGTTTAGGCTTTATGGTTTAGGTTTTAGGCTTTAGGGTTTGGGGTTTAGGGTTTAGTGTTTATGGTTTGGGGTTGAGGGTTTATGGTTTAGGCTTTAGGCTTTAGTAATTGTGGTGTACGGTGTAGAATTTAGGGTTAAGGATTTATGATTTGGGATTGACGGTTTATGATTAACGGTTTAAGGTTTATAGTTTGGGGTGTATACTTTAGGGTTTGTGGTTTAGGGTTCAGGGTGTAGGGTTTAGGGTTTATGGTTTATGGTTTGGGATTGGGGGTTTAAGGTTTAGGGTTTAGGCTTTGGGGTTTGTAGTTTATGGTTTAGGGTGTTTGGTTTAGGGTTTAGGTTTTATAGTTTGGGGTTGAGGGTTTAGGGATTAGGGTTTATTGCTTTTAGTTTAGGGTTTAGGGTTTAGTGTTTGTTGTTTAGGCTTTAGGCTTTAGGGTTTATGGTTTAGGATTGAGGGTTTATGGTTTAGGGTTTAGGCTTTAGGGTTTGTGGTTTAGGATGTAAGGTTTAGGGTTTATAGTTTGGTTGAGGGTTTATGCTTTAGAATTTAGGCATTAGGGTGTGTGGTTTGTGGTGTAGGGTTTAGGGTGTAGGGGTTAGGGTTTATGGCTTATGCTTTGGGTTTGAGGGTTTATGGTTTATGGTTTATAGTTTAGATTTTAGGCTTTAGTATTTGTGGTTTATGCTTTAGGCTTTAGGTTTTAGGGTTTAGGACTTAGGGTTTTGGCTTTTGGGTTGTGGTTTTGGTTTTAGGGGTTAGGCTTTAGGGTTTGGGGTTTAGGGTTTATGATTTCGGGTTTAGGCTTTAGGGTTTGTGGTTTAGGGTTTAGGGTTTAGTGTTTATGGTTAAGGGTTTATAGTTTGGGGTTGAGGGTTTATGGTTTAAAGTTTAGGGTTTATAGTTTAGGGTTTAAGCGTGTTTATGGTTTAGGGTTTTGCCTTTAGGGTTTGTGGTTTAGGTTTTAGGTTTAGGGTTTACGGTTTATGGTTTGGTGTTGAGGTTTTATGGTTTAGGGTCTAGGCTTTAGGATATGTGGTTTAGGGTGTAGGGTTTAGGATTTAAGGTTTATGGTTTGGGGTTTAGCGTTTATAGTTTAGCGTTTAGTGTTTATAGTTTATGGTTTATGCTTCAGGGTTTGTGGTTTAGGGTTTAGGGTGTAGTGTTTAGGGTTTAGGGTTTATAATTTGTTGTTGAGGGTTTATGATTTAGGGTTTAAGCTTTAGGGTATTTTATTTAGGGTTTAGGGTTTGGGATTAGGGTTTAGGTTTTATGGTTTAGGGTTTAGGGTTTAGGTTTTAGGCCTTAGGGTTTGGGGTTTAGGGTTTAGTGTTTATGGTTGGGGTTGTGGGTTTATGGTTTAGCGTTTAGGCTTTAGGATTTGTGGTGTAGGGTGTATTGGTTTAGGATTTAGGATTCATGGTTTGGGGTTGAGGGTTTAGGGTTTAGGGTTTAGGGTTTATTGTTTATGGTGTATGCTTTAGGGTTTGTGGTTTAGGTCTTATGGTGTAGGGTTTAGTGTTTGTGGTTTATGATTTGGGATTGAGGGTTTATGGTTTAGAATTTAGGGTTTATGGTTTAGGGTTTAGTATTTATGGTTTGGGGTTGAGGTTTTAGCGATTAGGGTTTAGTGCTTATAGTTTATGGTTTAGGCCTTAGTGTTTGTGGTTTAGGCTTTAGGCTTTAGGGTTTATGGTTTAGGGTTGAGGGTTTATAGTTTAGGCTTTAGGCTTTAGGGTTTGTGGTTTATGGTGTAAGGTTTAAGGTTTATGGTTTGGGTTTGAGCGTTAGGGTGTGTGGCGTAGGGTTTACGGTGTAGGATTTATGGTTTGGGTTTTAGGGTTTATAGTTTAGGTTTAGGGTTTATAGTTTAGAGTTTAGGCTTTAGTGTTTGTGGTTTAGGGTTTAGGGTTTGTGGTTTAGGGTTTAGGGTTTAGGCTTTTGGGTTTATGGTTTAGGATTTAGTGTTTAGTGTTTAGTGTTGGGGCTTTAGGGTTTGTGGTTTTTTGGTTTTGTGTTTAAGGTTTAGGCTTTAGGCTTTAGGCTTTAGGGTTTGTGGTTTAGGCTTGAGGGTGTAGGATTTAGGATTTAAGGTTTATGGTTTGGGTTTGAGGGTTTATGGTTTAGGGTTTAGGCTTTAGGGTTTGTGGTTTAGGGTTTAAGTTTTAGGGTTTAGGGTTTAGGGTTTTTGGTCTGGTGTTGAGGGTTTATGGTTTAGGGTTTAGGCTTTAGGATTTGTGGTTTAGGGTTTATGGTTTAGGGTTAGGGTTTATGGTTTAGGCTTTAGGCTTCAGGGTTTGTGGTTTAGGTTTTAGGGTTTATGGTTTAGGATTTAGGCTTTAGGGTTTGTAGTAAATGGTTTAGGGTTTAGGATTTATTGTTTGGGGTTGAGGGTTTACGGTTTAGGCTTTAGGGTTTATAGTTTAGGCTTTATGCTTTAGGATTTAGGAGGTAGGGTTTAGGCTTTATGATTTGGGGTTGAGGGTTTAGGGTTTAGGGTTTAGGCTTTAGGGTTTGTTATTTATGGATTTGGGTGTATGGTTTAGGGTTTGGGTTTAGGGTTTAGGGTTTAGGTTTTAGGTTTTAGGGTTTAGGGTTTAGGGTTTAGAGTTTAGGCTTTAGTGTTTGTGGTTTAGCTTTTAGGCTTTAGTGTTTAGGGTTTAGGGATTAGTGTTTGGGCTTTATGGTTTGTGGTTTAGGGGTTAGGGTTTAGGCTTTATGGTTTGGATTTTAGGGTTTATGACTTAGGGTTTATGCTTTAGGATTTGTGGTTTAGGGTTTAGGGTTTATGGTTTATGATTTAGGGTTAAGGGTTTATGGTTTAGGCTTTAGGCTTTAGGCTTTGTGGTTTAGGGTTTAGGTTGTAGGGTTTAGTGTTAAGGGTTTATAGTTTGGGGTTAAGGGTTTATGGTTTAAGGTTTAGGGTTATAGTTTAGGGTTTAGGCATGTTTAGGCTTTAGGGTTTATGGGTTAGGGTTTAGGGTTTGGGGTTGAGGGTTTATTGTTTAGTTTTTAAGCTTTAGGGTTTGTTGTTTAGGGTTTACGATTTAGGGTTTAGGGTTTATGGTTTGGTGTTGAGGGTTTTTGGTTTAGGGACTAGGCTTTAGGGTTTGTGGTTTAGGGTGTATGGTTTAGGGTTTAGGGTTTAGGGTTTAGGGTTTGTGGTTTATGGTTTATAATTTAGGGTTTATCCTTTAGGGTTTGTAGTTTAGGGTTTAGGGTTTAAGATTTTTTCTTTAGGATTTAGGGTTTCGGATGTATGGTTTAGAGTTTAGGTTTAGGGTTTTGGGTTTAGGGAGTATGGTTTAGGGTTTATCGTTTGTGGTTTAGGGTTTTGTGGTTTAGGGTTTACGGTGTAGGGTTTAGGGTTTAGAGTTTACGGTTTGGGTTTGATGGTTTATGTTTAGGGTTTAGGGTTTATTGTTTAGGGTCTAGGCTTTAGTCTTTGTGGTTTAGGGTTTAGGCTTTATAGTTTATACTTTAGGGTTCAGGGTTTATGGTTTAGGGTATAGGCTTTTGGGTTTATGGTTTAGGGTTTAGGGTTTAGTCTTTAGTGTTTAGTGTTTGGGCTTTATGGTTTGGTAGTTTATGGTTTAGTGTTTAGGCTTTAGGCTTTAGGCTTTAGGGTTTGTGGTTTGGGATTTAGGATGTAGGGTTTAGTGTTTAGGGTTAAGAGTTTAGGGTCTATGGTTTATGGTTTAGTGTGTATGGTTTAGGGTTTAGGGTTTATGGTTTAGTGTTGAGAGTTTATGGATTAGGGTAGTGTTTATAGTTTTGGGTTTAGACTTAAGTGTTTGTGGTTTAGGCTTTAGGGTTTAGGGTTTAGGGTTTAGGCTTTAGGGTTTAGGGTTTAGGCTTTAGGGTTTAGGATTTAGGGTTTATTGTTTGGGCTTTTGGGTTTGTATTTTAAGGTTTAGGGTTTAGGGTTGAGGATTTAGGGTTTAGGGGTTAGGATTTATGGTTTAGGTTTACAGTTTAGGGTTTATGGTTTATGCTTTAGGGTTTAGGGTTTAGGGTTTATGGTTTAGGGTTGAGGGTTTATGGTTTATGGTTTAGGCTTTAGGGTTTGTGGTTTATGGTTTGGGGTATAGGGTTTATGGTTTGGGGTTGAGGGTTTAGGGTTTATGGTTTATGGTCTATGGATTAGAGTGTAGTGTTTATAGTTTAGGGTTTAGGCTTTAGGGTTTGTGTTTTATGGTTTACGGTGTAGGGTTTAGGGTTTAGGCTTTAGTGTTTGTGGTTTAGGGTTTAGGCTTTAGGGTTCGTTCTTTAAGGTTTAGGGTTTAGGCTTTTGGGTTTATGATTTAGGGTTTAGTATTTAGTGTTTAGTGTTTGGCCTTTAGGGTTTGTTATTTAGGGTTTAGTTTTTAGGGTTTAGGGTTTAGGGTCTACTGTTTAGGCTTTAAGCTTTAGGCTTTAGGGTTTGTGATTTAGGTTTTAGGGTGTATGGTTTAGGGTTTAGGGTTTATGATTTGTTGTTGAGGGTTTTTGGTTTAGCATTAGGGTGTAGGGTTTAGGGTTTAGGGTTTTCGGTTTGGGATTGAGGGTTTACGGTTTAGGTTTTTGGCTTTATAGTTTGGGGTTTAGTGTTTAGGGTTTAGGGTTTAGGGTTTAGGGTTTTTGGTTTGGGGTTGAGGGTTTATGGTTTGGTGTTTAGGATTTAGGATTTGGGGTGTAGAGTGTAGGGTTTAGTGTTTAGGATTTATGGTTTGTGGTTGAGGGTTTATGGTTTAGGGTTTATGGTTTATAGTTTAGTGTTTATGCTTTAGGGTTTGTGGTTTCGGGTTTAGGGTCTAGGGTTTAGGGTTTAGGGTTTATGATTTGCGGGTTGATGGTTTATAGGTTAGGGTTTAGGGTTTAGGGTTTGTGGTTTAGGGTTTAGGCTGTATGGTTTAGGGTTTTGGGTTTATTGTTTGGGGTTGAGGGTTTATAGGATTAGGGTTTAGTGTTTATAGTTTAGGGTTTAGGCTTTAATGTTTGTGGTTTAGCCTTTATGCTTTAGGGTTTAGGGTTTAGGCTTTAGGGTTTGGGGTTTAGGGTTTATGGTTTAGGTTTAAGGTTTAGGGTTTAGGGTTTATTGTTTGGGCTTTTGGGTTTGTAGTTTAAGGTTTAGGATTTAGGGTTGATGATTTAGGGTTTTGCATTTAGGATTTAGGGTTTAGGGTTTATGGTTTATGGTTTAGGTTGAGGGTTTATGGTTTATGATTTATGGTTTATGGTTTGGGGTATATGGTTTAGGGTTTAGGGTTTATGGTTTGGGGTTGAGTGTTTATGGTTTAGGGTTTAGTGTTTATAGTTTAGGGTTTAGGAATTGGGATTTATGGTTTATGGTTTAGGGTTTAGGGTTTAGGGTTTAGGCTTTTATAATTTATGGTTTAGGGTTTAGGGTTTATGGTTTAGGGTTTGGGGTTGAGTGTTTATAGTTTATGGTTTAGGGTTTGTAGTTTAGGGTTTAGGGTTTATCGTTCCTGGTTTATGATTTAGGGTGTAGGGTTTAGGGTTTATGGTTTGGGGTTTATGGTTTATGGTTTAGGCTTTAGGCTTTAGGGTTTGTGGTTTAGGGTTTGGGGTTTATGGTTTATGGTTTAGGGTTAAGGGTTTATGGTTTAGGCTTTAGGCTTTAGGGTTTGTGGTTTAGTTTTTAGGTTGTAGGGTTTAGTATTAAGGGTTTATAGTTTGGGGTTAAGGTTTAGGGTTATAGTTTAGGGTTTAGGCATGTTTAGGTTTTAGGGTTTGTGGGTTAGGGTTTAGGGTTTATGGTTTAGGGTTTGGGGTTGAGTGTTTATTGTTTAGTTTTTAAGCTTTAGGGTTTGTTGTTTAGGGTTTATGATTTTGGATTTAGGGTTTATGGTTTGGTGTTGAGGGTTTATAGTTTAGGTTCTAGGCTTTAGGGTTTGTAGTTTAGGGTTTATGGTTTAGGGTTTAGGGTTTAGGGTTTGTGGTTTATGGTTTATAATTTAGGGTTTATCCTTTAGGGTTTAAGATTTGTTCTTTAGGATTTAAGGTTTAGGGTTTAGGGTTTAGGGTGTATAGTTTAGGGTTTAGGTTTTAGGGTTTTGGGTTTAGGGAGTATGGTTTAGGGTTTATCGTTTGGGTTTGAGGGTTTATGGTTTAGGATTTAGGCTTAAGGGTTTGTGGTTTAGGGTTTACAGTGTAGGGTTTAGGGTTTAGAGTTTACGGTTTGGGTTTGAGGGTTTAGGTTTAGGGTTTAGGGTTTATAGTTTAGGGTCTAGGCTTTAGTGTTTGTGGTTTAGGGTTTAGGCTTTATAGTTTATGCTTTAGGGTTCGGGGTTTATGGTTTAGGGTATAGGCTTGTGCGTTTATGGTTTATGGTTTAGGGTTTAGTGTTTAGTGTTTAGTGTTTGGGCTTTATGGTTTGTGATTTATGGTTTAGTGTTAGGCTTTAGGCTTTAGGGTTTGTGGTTTAGGATTTAGGATATAGAGTTTAGGGTTTTGGGTTAAGGATTTAGGGTCTAGGGTTTATGGTTTAGGGTGTATGGTTTAGGGTTTAGGATTTATGGTTTGGTGTTGAGGGTTTATGGATTAGGGTAGTGTTTATAGTTTTGGGTTCAGACTTAAGTGTTTGTGGTTTAGGGTTTAGGTTTTAGGATTTAGGGTTTAGGCTTTATGGTTTAGGGTTTAGGGTTTATTGTATGGGCTTTTGGGTTTGTGTTTTAAGGTTTAGGGTTTAAGGTTGAGGATTTAGGGTTTAGGTTTTAGGATTTAGGGTTTAGGCTTTAGGGTTTAGGGTTTATGGTTTATTGTATGGGATTTCAGGTTTGTGTTTTAAGGTTTAGGGTTTAAGGTTGAGGATTTAGGGTTTAGGGGTTAGGATTTATGGTTTAGGTTTATGGTTGAGAGTTTATGGTTTAAGGTTTAGGGTTTAGGGTTTATGGTTTAGGGTTTTGGTTTAGGGTTGTGGGTTTATGGTTTAGGGTTTAGGCTTTAGGGTTTGTGGTTTATGGTTTGGGGTATTGGGTTTATGGTTTGGGGTTTAGGGTTTAGGGTTTAGGGTTTATGGTCTATGGATTAGGGTTTAGTGTTTATAGTTTAGGGTTTAGGCTTTAGGGTTTGTGTTTTATGGTTTAGGGTGTAGGGTTTAGGGTTTAGGCTTTAGGCTTTAGTGTTTTTTGGTTCAGGGTTTAGGCTTTAGGGTTTGGCCTTTAATGTTTAGGGTTTAGGCTTTTGGGTTTATGGTTTAGTGTTTAGTGTTTAGTGTTTAGTGTTTGGGCTTTAGGGTTTGTTGTTTAGGGTTTAGTGTTTAGGGTTTAGGGCTTAGGGTCTACTGTTTAGGGTTTAATCTTTAGGCTTTAGGGTTTGTGGTTTATATTTTAGGGTGTATGGTTTAGGGTTTAGGGTTCATGATTTGTTGTTGAGGATTTTTGGTTTAGGGTTTAGGGTGTTGGGTTTAGGGTTTAGGGTTTTCGATTTGGGGTTGAGGGTTTACGGTTTAGGTTTTAGGCTTTATGGTTTGGGGTTTAGTGTTTAGGGTTTAAGGGTTTAGGGTTTATGGTTTATGGTTTATGGTTTGGGGTTAAGGGATTATGGTTTGGTGCTTAGGATTTAGGATTTGGGGTGTAGGGTGTAGGGTTTAGGGTTTAGGATTTATTGTTTGTGGTTGAGGGTTTAGGGTTTAGGGTTTTGGGTTTAGGGTTTATAGTTTAGTGTTTATGCTTTAGGGTTTGTGGTTTCGGGTTTAGGGTCTAAGGTTTAGGGTTTATGGTTTATGATTTGTGGGTTTATGGTTTATGGGTTAGCGTTTAGGCTTTAGGGTTTGTGGTTTAGTGTTTAGGGTGTATGGTTTAGGGTTTACGGTTTAGGATTTAGGATTTATGGTTTGCGGTTGAGGGTTTATGGATTAGGGTTTAATGTTTATAGTTTAGGGTTTAGGATTTAGTTTTTGTGGTTTAGCCTTTATGCTTTAGGGTTTAGGCTTTAGGCTTTAGGGTTTGGGGTTTAGGGTTTATGGTTTAGGTTTAATGTTTAGGGTTTATTGTTTGGGCTTTTTGAGTTTGTGGTTTAAGGTTTAGGATTTAGTGTTGAGGATTTAGGGTTTAGGGTTTAGGATTTAGGGTTTAGGATTTAGGGTTTATGGTTTAGGGTTGAGGGTTTATGGTTTAGGGTTTAGTCTTTAGGGTTTATGGTTTATGGTTTGGGGTATAGGGTTTAGGGTTTAGGGTTTATAGTTTGGGGTTGAGTGTTTATGGTTTAGGGTTTAGTGTTTATAGTTTAGGGTTTAGGAATTGGGATTTATGGTTTATGGTTGAGGGTTTATGGTTTAGGCTTTAGGCTTTATAATTTATGGTTTAGGGTTTAGGGTTTAGGGTTTATGGTTTAGGGTTTGGGGTTGAGGGTTTATAGTTTATGGTTTAGGGTTTATAGTTTAGGGTTTAGGGTTTATTGTTCCTGGTTTATGATTTAGGGTGTAGGGTTTAGGGTTTATAGTTTGGGGTTTAGGGTTTATGGGTTAGGGTTTAGGCTTTAGGGTTTGTGGTTAAGGGAGTAGGGTTTAGGGTTTATGGTTTGGGTTTGAGGGTTTATGGTTTAGGATTTAGGCTTTAGCTTGTGTGGTTTCGGGTTTATGGTGTAGGATTTAGGGTTTATGGTTTGGGTTTGAGGGTTTGTTTAGGGTTTAGGGTTTATAGTTTAGAGTTTAGGCTTTTGTATTTGTGGTTTAGGGATTAGGCTTTAGGGTTTATGCTTTAGGATTTGGGGTCTATGGTTTAGAGTTTAGGGCTTAGGCTTTTGGGTTTAGGGTTTAGAGTTTAGTGTTTAGTGTTTAGTGTTTAGTGTTTGGGCTTTAAGCTTTAGGCTTTAGGCTTTAGGGTTTGTGGTTTAGGGTTTAGGGTGTAGGGTTTATGATTTAGGTTTTATGGTTTGGGTTTGAGGGTTTATGGTTTAAGGTTTAGGCTTTAGTGTTTGTGGTTTAGGGTTTAGGGTTTAGGGTTTAGGGTTTAGGGTTTATTGTTTGGTGTTGAAGGCTTATGGTTTATGGTTTAGGCTTTTGGCATTAGGGTTTGTGGTTTAGGGTTTAGGGTTTATGGTTTGGAGTTGAGGGCTTATGGTTTATGGTTTAGGCTTTAGGGTTTGTGGTTTAGGGTTTATGGTTTAGGGTTTAGGCATTAGGGTTTGTGGTTTAGGGTTTAGGATTTAGGGTTTATCGTTTGGGGTTGAGGGCTTATATTTTAGGCTCTAGGCTTTAAGGTTTGTGGTTTAGGGTGTAGGGTTTAAGGTTTAGGTTTATGGTTTGGGGTTTATGGTTTATGGTTTAGGGTTTAGGATTTACAGTTTAGGGTTTATGCTTTAGGGTTTGTGGTTTAGGGTTTAAGGTTTATGCTTTATTGTTGAGGGTTTAAGCTTTAGGTTTAGGCTTTAAGGTTTGTGGTTTAAGGTTTAGGGTATATGGTTTAGGGTTTAGGGTTTATGATTTGGGATTAAGGGTTTAGGGTTTATGGTTTAGGTTTTAGGTTTTAGACTTTATGGTTTAGGGTTTAGAGTTTAGGGCGTAGGGTTTATGGTTTAGGGTTGATGGTTTAGGATTTGTGGTGTAGGGTGTAGGGTTTAGGGTTTAGGATTTATAGTTTAGGGTTTAGGGTTTATGGTTTAGGGTTTAGGGTTTAGGGTTTATAGTTTAGGGTTTATGCTTTAGTGTTTGTTGTTTAGGGTTTAGGGTGTAGGGTTTAGTTGTTTGGGTTTATGATTTGGGGTTGAGGGTTTATAGATTAGGATTTAGTATTTATAGTTTAGTGTTTAGGCTTTAAGGTTTGTGGTTTAGGCTTTAGGGTTTAGGGTTTATGCTTTAGGCTTTAGGCTTTAGGGTTTATGGTTTAGGTTTAGGGTTTAGGCTTTGGGTTTAGTGTTTGGGCTTTTGGGTATATGGTTTAAGGTTTAGGGTTTATGGTTGAGGATTTAGGGTTTAGGGTTTTGGATTTATGGTTTAGTTTTTATGGTTTAGGGTTTATTGTTTAGGGTTTAGGCTTTAGTCTTTAGCATTTGTGGTTTAGGGTTTAGGGTGTAGCATTTATGGTTTAGGATTTGAGGTTGAGGGTTTATGGATTAGGTTAATGATTTGTTGTTGAAGGTTTATGGTTTAGTCTTTAGGCTTTAGGGTTTTTGGTTTATGGTTTAGGGTGTATGGTTTAGGGTTTATGGTTTATGATTTGGGGTTTAGGGTTTATAGGGTAGGATTTAGGGTTGAAGGTTTATGGTTTAGGGTTTAGGCTTTAGTGTTTGTCGTTTAGGGATTAGGCTTTAGGGTTTAGGCTTTAGGCTTTAGGCTTTAAGTTTTAGGCTATAGGGTTTGTGGTTTAGGGTTTAGGGTGTATGGTTTAGGGTTTAGGGTTTATGATTTGTTGTTGAGGGTTTATGGTTTAGGGTTTAGGCTTTAGGGTTTTTGGTTTAGGGTTTAGGGTGTAGGGTTTATGGTTTGCGGTTGGGAATTTACGGTTTAGTGTTTAGGGTTTAGGTTTTAGGCTTTATGGTTTGGGGTTTAGGGTTTAGGGTTTAGGTTTAGGGTTTATGGTTTGTGGTTGAGGGTTTATGGTTTAGTATTTAGGATTTTAGGTTGGTGGTGTAGGGTGTAGCGTTTAGGGTTTAGGATCTATGGTTTGGGGTTGAGGGTTTATGGTTTAGTGTTTAGGGTTTAGAGCTTGTGGTTTAGGGATTAGGGTGTATGGTTTAGGGTTTAGGTTTTATTGTTTGGGGTTGAGGGTTTATGGATTAGGGTTTAGTGTTTATATTTTAGGGTTTAGGCTTGAGTATTTGTGGTTTAGGCTTTAGGGTTTGGGGTTTAGGTTTTATGGTTTAGGTTTAACATTTAGGGTTTAGGGTTAATTGTTTGGGCTTTTGGGTTGGTGGTTTAAGGTTTAGGGTTTAGGGTTGAGGATTTAGGGTTTAGGATTTAGGGTTTAGGGTTTGTGGTTTAGGGTGTATGGTTTAGGGTTTATGGTTTATGATTTGGGATTAAGGGTTTAGGGTTTAGGGTTTAGGGTTTAGGGTTTATGGTTTATGGTTTAGGTTTTAGGTTTTAGACTTTATGGTTTAGGTTTAGAGTTTAGGGCGTAGGGTTTATGGTTTATGGTTTAGGGTTTATGGTTTAGGGTTTAGGATTTAGGATTTGTGGTGTAGGGTGTAGGGTTTCGGGTTTAGGATTTATAGTTTAGGGTTTAGGGTTTATGGTTTAGGGTTTATAGTTTAGGGTTTATGCTTTAGTGTTTGTTGTTTAGGGTTTAGGGTGTATGGTTTAGGGTTTTGGGTTTATGATTTGGGGTTGAGGGTTTATGGATTAGGATTTAGTATTTATAGTTTAGTGTTTAGGCTTTAGGGTTTAGGGTTTAGGCTTTAGGCTTTAGGCTTTAGGGTTTATGGTTTAGGTTAAGGGTTTAGGCTTTGGGTTTAGTGTTTGGGCTTTTGGGTTTATGGTTTAAGGTTTAGGGTTTATGGTTGAGGATTTAGGGTTTAGGGTTTTGGATATATGGTTTAGTCTTTATGGTTTAGGGTTTATTGTTTAGGGTTTAGGCTTTAGTCTTTAACATTTGTGGTTTAGGGTTTAGGGTGTAGCATTTATGGTTTAGGGTTTGAGGTTGATGGTTTATGGATTAGGGTTAATGATTTGTTGTTGAGGGTTTATGGTTTATTCTTTAGGCTTTCGGGTTTTTGGTTTAAGGTTTAGGGTGTAGGGTTTAGGGTTTATGGTTTATAATTTGGGGTTTAGGGTTTATAGGGTTTAGGGTTTAGGGTTTATGGTTTAGGGTTGAAGGTTTATGGTTTAGAGTTTAGGCTTTAGTGTTTGTGGTTTAGGGATTAGGCTTTAGGGTTTAGGCTTTGGGCTTTAGGCTTTAAGCTTTAGGCTATAGGGTTTGTGGTTTTGGGTTTAGGGTGTATGGTTTAGGGTTTAGGGTTTATGATTTGTTGTTGAGGGTTTATGGTTTAGGGTTTAGGCTTTAGGGTTTTTGGTTTAGGGTTTAGGGTGTAGGGTTTATGGTTTGGGGTTGAGAATTTATGGTTTAGTGTTTAGGGTTTAGGTTTTAGGCTTTATGGTTTGGGGTTTAGGGTTTAGGGTTTATGGTTTGTGGTTGAGGGTTTATGGTTTAGTATTTAGGATTTTAGATTGGGGGTGTAGGGTGTAGCGTTTAGGGTTTAGGATCTATGGTTTGGGGTTGAGGGTTTATGGTTTAGTGTTTACGGTTTAGGGCTTGTAGTTTAGGGATTAGGGTGTATGGTTTAGGGTTTAGGTTTTATTGTTTGGGGTTGAGGGTTTATGGATTAGGGTTTAGTGTTTATAGTTTAGGGTTTAGGCTTGAGTATTTATGGTTTAGGCTTTAGGGTTTGGGGTTTAGGTTTTATGGTTTAGGTTTAGGGTTTAGGGTTTATGGTTTATGGTTTAGGGTTTAGGGTTTGGGGTTTAGAGTTTAGGGCTTGGATTTATGGTTTAGGGTTGAAGGTTTATGGTTTAGGATTTAGGATTTAGGATTTGTGGTGTAGGGTGTAGGGTTTAGGGTTTAGGATTTATAGTTTGGGGTTGAGGGTTTATGATTTAGGGTTTAGGATTTATAGTTAAGGGTTTCAGCTTTTGTGTTTGTGGTTTAGGGTTTAGGGTGTAGGGTTTATGATTTGGGGTTGAGGGTTTATTGATTTGGGTTTAGGCTTTAGGGTTTATGGTTTAGGCTTTAGGGTGTATGGTTTAGGGCTTAGAGTTTATGGTTTGGGGTTGAGGGTTTATGAATTAGGGTTTCGTATTTATAGTTTAGTGTTTAGGCTTTAGGATTTGAGATTTAGGCTTTAGGGTTTAAGGTTTATGGTTTAGGTTTAGGCTTTAGGGTTTATGGTTTAGGTTTAAGGTTTTGGTTTAGTGTTTGGGATTTTGGGTTTATGGTTTTAGGTTTAGGGGTTAGGGTTGAGGTATTAGGGTTTAGGGTTTTGGATTTATGGTTTAGTGTTTATGATTTTGGGTTTATGATTTAGGGTTTAGGGTTTATGGTTTAAGGTTTAGGCTTTAGGGATTGTGGTTTATGGTTTGGGGTGTAGGGTTTAGTGTTTAGGGTATATGGTTTGGGGTTGAAGGTTTATGGTTTAGGGTTTAGTGTTTATAGTTTAGGGTTTAGGATTTAGGGTTTGTGTTTTATGGTTTACGGTGTAGGGTTTAGGGTTTGGGATTTATGGTTTGGGGTTGAGGGTTTATGGTTTAGGCTTTAGGCTTTAGGATTTATGGTTTAGGGTTTAGGGTGTAGGTTTAGTGTTTAGGTTTTAGGTTTTGGGGTTGAGGGTTTATGGTTTATGGTTTATAGTTTAGGGTTTAGCATTTATGGTTTATGGTTTATGGTTTACAGTGTAGGGTTTAGGGTTTAGGGTTTATTATTTGGGGTTGAGGGTTTATGGTTTAGGGTTTAGGCTTTAGGCTTTAGGGTTTGTGGTTTAAGGTGTTGGGTTTAGGTTTTATGGTTTGGGTTTGATGGTTTATGGTTTAGGATTTAGGCTTTAGGGTGTGTGGTTTAGTGTTTATAGTGTAGAGTTTGGGGTTTAGGGTTTATGGTTTGGGTTTGAGCATTTATGGTTTAGGGTTTAAGGTTTATAGTTTATAGTTTACGCTTTATTGTTTTTGGTTTAGGGTTTGGGGTTTAAGGTTTAGGTTTTAGGCTTTTGGGTTTATGGTTTAGGGTTTAATGTTTCGTGTTTAGTGTTTGGGCTTTAGGGTTTGTAGTTTAGGGTTTAGTGTTTAGGGTTTAGGCTTTAGGCTTTAGGCTTTAGGCTTTAGGGTTTGTGGTTTAGGGTTTTGGGTGTAGGGTTTAAGGTTTAGGGTTTATGATTTGTTGTTGAGCGTTTATGGTTTAAGGTTTAGTCTTTAGGGTTTTTGGTTTACGGTTTAGGGTATAGGGTTTAGGGTCTATGGTTTATGGTTTAAGGTTTAGGGTTTAGGTTTTAGGCTTTATGGTTTGGGGTTTTGGTTTTATGGTTTAGGGTTTAGGTTTATGGTTTAGGGTGTAGGGTTTAGGGTTTAAGATTTATAGCTTGGGGTTAAGGATTTATGGTTTAGGGTTTAGGGTTTATAGTTTAGGGTTTATGCTTTAGGGTTTGTGGTTTTGGGTTTAGGGTGTAGGGTTTAGGGTTTATGATTTATGATTTGGGTTGAAGGTTTATGGTTTAGGGTTTAGGCTTTAGGGTTTATAGTTTAGTGTTTAGGGTGTACGGTTTTGGGTTTAGGGTTTATGGTTTTGGGTTGAGGGTTTATGGATTAGGGTTTAGTGTTTATAGTTTCGGGATTAGTCTTTATTGTGTGTGGTTTAGGCTTTACACTTTAGGGTTTAGGGTTTAGGCTTTAGGGTTTGGAGTTTAGGTTTATGGTTTAGATTTAGGGTTTAGGGTTTATTAATGGGGTTTTGGGTTTGTAGTTTAAGGTTTAGGGTTTAGGGTTGATGATTTATGGTTTAGGGTTTAGGATTTATGGTTTATGGTTTAGGGTTTAGGGTTTATGGTTTATGGTTTAGGGTTGAGGGTTTATCGTTTAGGGTTTAGGCTTTAGGGTTTATGATTTATGGTTTGGGGTATATGGTTTAGGGTTTAGGTTTTATGGTTTGGGGTTGAGGGTTTATGGTTTATGATTTAGTGTTTACAGTTTAGGGTTTGTGTTTTATGGTTTTGGGTGTAGGGTTTAGGGTTTGAGACTTTTGATTTGGGGTTGAGGGTTTAGGGTTTAGGGTTTAGGCTTTAGGATTTGTGGTTTAGGATTTAGGGTGTAGGATTTATGGTTTAGGGTTTAGGGTTTGGGTTGAGGGTATATGGTTTATGGTTTACGGTTTATGGTTTAGGGTTTATGGTTTAGGGTTTATGGTTTGGGGTTGAGGGTTTATGGTTTAGGGTTTAGGCTTTAGGGTTTGTGGTTTAGGGAGTAATGTTTAGGGTTTATGGTTTGGGTTTGAGGGTTTATGGTTTTGGATTTAGGCTTTAGGGTGTGTGGTTTAGGGTTTACGGTGTAGTGTTTAGGGTTTAGGGTTTATAATTTGGGTTTGAGGGTTTAGGTTTAGGGTTTAGGTTTTATAGTTTAGAGTTCAGGCTTTAGTGTTTGTAGTTTAGGGTTTAGTCTTTAGTGTTTATGATTTAGGGTTTAGGGTTTATGGCTTAGGGTTTAGGGTTTAGGCTTTTGGTTTTAGGGTTTAGGGTTTAGTGTTTAGTGTTTGGGCTTTATGGTTTGTGGTTTAGGGTTTAGTGTTTAAGGTTTAGGGTTTAGGGTTTAGGCTTTAGGGTTTGTAGTTTAGGGTTTATGGTGTAGGGTTTAGGATTTAGGTTTTATGGCTTAGGTTTGACGGTTTTTGGTTTAGGGTTTAGGATTTATGGTTTGGGGTTTAGGGTTTATGGTTTAGGGTTTAGGGTTTATAGTTTAGGGTTTGTGGTTTAGGATTTAGGGTGTAGGGTTTAGGGTTTATGGTTTAGGGTTTATGGTTTATGATTTGGGGTTGAGGGTTTACGGTTTAGGGTTTAGGCCTTAGGGTTTGTGATTTAGGGTTTAGGGTGTATGGTTTAGGGTTTAGGGTTTATGGTTTGGTGTTGAGGGTTTATGGATTAGGGTTTAGTGTTTATAGTTTAGATTTTAGGCTTTAGTGTTTATGGTTTAGGCTTTAGGCTTTAGGCTTTAGGGTTTAGGTTTTAGGGTTTGGTGTTTAGAGTTTATGGTTTAGGTTTAGGCTTTAGGGATTATTGTTTGGGATTTTGGGTTTGTGGTTTAAGGTTTAGGGTTTAAGGTTGAGGATTTAGGGTTTAGGGTTTAGGATTTATGATTTAGGGTTTATGGTTTAGGGTTTACGATTTAAGGTTTATGGTTTAGGGTTTATGGTTTTGGGTTTAAGGTTTATAGTTTAGAGTTTATGCTTTAGTGTTTGTGGTTTACGGTTTAAGGCTTTAGCGTTTATGCTTTAGGGTTTGGGGTTTATGGCTTAGGGTTTAGGGTTTAGGCTTTTGGGTTTAGGGTTTAGAGTTTAGAGTTTAGTGTTTAGTGATTAGTGTTTGGGTTTTATGGTTTGTGGTTTAGGGTTTGGTGTTTAGGGTTTAGTGTTTAGGCTTTAGGCTTAGGGTTTGTGGTTTAGGGTTTAGGGTGTAGGGTTTAGGATTTAAGTTTTATGGTTTGGGTTTGAGGGTTTAGGGTTTAGGGTTTAGGAGTTATGGTTTAGGGTGGAGTGTTTATGGTTCGGGATTTAGGGTTTATAGTTTAGGGTTTATGCTTTAAGGTTTGTGGTTTAGGATTTAGGGTGTATGGTTTAGGGTTTAGGGTTTATGGTTTGGTGTTGAGGGTTTATGGATTAGGGTTTAGTGTTTATATTTTAGATTTTAGGCTTTAGTGTTTGTGGTTTAGGCTTTAGGATTTAGGGTTTAGGCTTTAGGCTTTAGGGTTTGGGGTTTAGGGTTTATGGTTTATGTGTAGGGTGTGGGATTTAGGATTTATTGTTTGGGCTTTTGGGTTGTGGTTTAAGGTTTAGTGTTTAGGGTTGAGGATTTAGTGTTTAGGGTTTAGGATTTATGGTTTAGGATTTAGGATTTATGGTTTAGGGTTTATGGATTATGGTTTTGGGCTTTGGGTTTATGGTTTAGGGTTGAGGGTTTATGGTTTTGGTTTTAGGCTTTAGAGTTTGTGGTTTATGGTTTGGGGTATAGGGTTTAGGGTTTAGGGTTTATGGTTTGGGGTTGAGGGTTTATGGTTTAGGGTCTAGTGTTTATAGTTTAGGATTTAGGCTTTAGGGTTTGTGTTTTATGGTTTAGGGTGTAGGGTTTAGGGTTTAGGATTTATGGTTTAGGGTTTAGGGTTTAGGCTTTAGGATTTGTGGTTTGGGGTTTAGGGTGTAGGGTTTATGGTTTAGGGTTTAGGGTTTGGGGTTGAGGGTTTATGGTTGATGGTTTAGGATTTATGGTTCTTGGTTTATGGTTTAGGGTGTAGGATTTAGGGTTTATGGTTTGGGGTTGAGGGTTTATGGTTTAGGGTTTAGGCTTTAGGGTTTATGGTTTAGGGAGTAGGGTTTAGGGTTTATGGTTTGGGTCTAACAGTTTGTGATTTAGGATTTAGGCTTTAGGGTATGTGGTTTAGGGTTTACGGTGTAAGGTTTAGGGTTTAGGGTTTATGGTTTTAGTTTGAGGGTTTAGGTTTAGGGTTTAGGGTTTATAGTTTAGAGTTTAGGCTTTAGTGTTTGTGGTTTATGGTTTAGGCATTAGGGTTTATGCTTTAGGGTTTGGGGTCTATGGTTTAGGGTTTACGGTTTATAGTTTGTTTTTGACGGTTTGTGGTTTAGGATTTAGGCTTTAGGGTGTGTGGTTTAGGGTTTATAGTGTAAGGTTTAGGGTTTAGGGTTTATGGTTTTGGTTTGAGGGTTTATGGTTTTGGGTTTAGGGTTTATAGTTTAGAGTTTAGGCTTTAGTGTTTGTGATTTATGGTTTAGGCATTAGAGTTTATGCTTTAGGGTTTGGGGTCTATGGTTTAGGATTTAGGGTTTAGGCTTTTGGGTTTAGGTTTAATGGTTTAGGATTTAGTGTTTAGTGTTTAGTGTTTGGGCTTTATGGTTTGTGGTTTAGGGTTTAGTGTTTAGGGTTTACAGTTTAGGCTTTAGGCTTTAGGGTTTGTGGTTAATGGTTTAGGGTGTAGGGTTTAGGATTTAGGTTTTATGGTTTGGCTTTGAGGGTTTATGGTTTAGGCCTTAAGGTTTGTGGTTTAGGGTTTAGTTTTTAGGTTTTATGGTTTAGGGTTTGTGGTTTAGGGTTTATGGTTCATGGTTTAGGGTGTTGGATTTAGGGTTTAGGGTTTATGGTTTGGGGTGGAGGGTTTATGGTTTATGGTTTAGGGTTTATTCTTTAGGGTTCGTGGTTTAGGGTGCCGGGCTTAGGGTTTATGGTTTGGGTTTGAGGGTTTATGGTTTTGGATTTAGGCTTTAGGGCGTGTGGTTTAGGGTTTATAGTGTATGGTTTAGGGTTTAGGGCTTATGGTTTGGGTTTGAGAATTTATGGTGTAGGGTTTAGGGTTTATAGTTTAGAGTTTAGGCTTTAGTGTTTGTGGTTTAGGCTTTAGGCTTTAGGGTTTGGGGTTTAAGTTTTAGGGTTTAGGCTTTTGGTTTTATGGTTTAGGGTTTAGTATTTGGGCTTTAGATTTTGTGGTTTAGGCTTTAGGCTTTAGGGTTTGTGGTTTAGGGTTTAGGGTGTAGGGTTTAGGATTTAGGGGTTATGGTTTGGGTTTGAGGGTTTATTGTTTAGGGTTTAGGCTTTAGGGTTTGTGGTTTAGGGTTTAGGGTGTAAGGTTTTCGGAGTAGGGTTTATGATTTATTGTTGAGGGTTTATGGTTTAGGGTTTAGGCTTTAGGGTTTTTGGTTTAGGGTTTAGGGTGTAGGGTTTAGGGTTTAGGTTTTATGGTTTAGGGTAGAGGGTTTATGGATTAGGGTTTAGTGTTTAGGTTTTAGGCTTTATGATTTAGGGTTTAGGGTTTAGGGTTTATGGTTTATGGTTTATGGTTTGGGTTTGAGGGTTAATGGTTTAGTGTTTAGACTTTAGGATTTAGGGTTAATGGTTTAGTGTTTAGGCTTTAGGATTTGTGGTTTAGGGTGTATGGTTTAGGGTTTAGTATTTATGCTTTGGGTTTAGGGTTTATGGTTTCGTGTTTAGGGTTTATTGTTTAGGTTTTATGCTTTCGGGTTTGTGGTTTAGGGTTTAGTGTGTAGGGTTTAGGGTTTATGGTTTATTATTTGGGGTTGTGGGTTTATGGTTTGGGGTTTAGGCTTTAGAATTTGTGGTTTAGTGTTTAGGGTGTATGGTTTAGGGTTTAGGGTTTATGATTTGGGGTTGAGGGTTTATGGATTAGGGTTTAATGTTTATAGTTTAGGGTTTAGGCTTTAATGTTTGTGGTTTAGGCTTTATGCTTTAGGGTTTAGGGTTTAGGGTTTAGGGTTTGGGGTTTGGGGTTTAGGGTTTATGATTTAGTTTTAGGGTTTAGGGTTTATGGTTTATTGTTTGGGCTCTTGGGTTTTTAGTTTAAGGTTTATGGTTTAGGGTCGAGGATTTAGCGTTTAGGGTTTAGGATTTATGGTTTAGGGTTTATGGTTTAGGGGTTATGGTTTAGGATTTAGGGTTTAGGGTTTATGGTTTAAGGTTGGGGGTTTATCGTTTAGGGTTTAGGCTTTAGGGTCTGTGGTTTATGGTTTGGGTTATAGGGTTTAGGGTTTATGGTTTAGGGTTTAGGGTTTAGGCTTTAGGCTTTAGGCTTTAGGCTTTAGGCTTTAGTGTTTGTGGTTCAGTGTTTATGGTGTATGGTTTAGGGTTTAGGGGTTATGATTTGGGGTTGAGGGTTTATGAATTATGGTTTAGTGTTTATAGTTTAGGGTTTGGGCTTTAGTGTTTGTGGTTTAGGCTTTATGCTTTGGGGTTTACGGTTTAGGCTTTATGGTTTAGGATTTATGGTTTATAGTTTAGGTTTAGGGTTTAGGGTTTAGGGTTTATTGTTTGGGCTTTTGGGTTTGTAGTTTAAGGTTTAGGGTTTAGGGTTGAGGATTTAGTGTTTAGGGTTGAGGATTTATGGTTTGGGGTTTAGGATTTATGGTTTATGATTTAGGGTTTAGGGTTTATTGTTTATGGTTTAGGGTTGAGGGTTTATCGTTTAAGGTTTAGGCTTTCAGGTTTGTGGTTTCTGGTTTGGGGTATAGGGTTTAGGGTTTAGAGTTTTTAGTTTAGGATTTAGGCTTTAGGGTTTGTGTTTTATGGTTTAGGGTGTAGGTTTTAGGGTTTGGGATTTATGATTTGGGATTGAGGGTTTATGGTTTAGGGTTTAGACTTAATGATTTGTGGTTTATGGTTTTGGGTGTAGGGTTTATGGTTTAGAGTTTATGGTTTGGGGGGGTTGAGGGTTTATGGTTTATGGTTTAGGGTTTATAGTTTAGGGTCTAGAGTTTATGGTTCGTGGTTTATGGTTTAGGGCGTACGGTTTAGGGTTTATGGTTTGGGGTTTAGGGTTTAGGCTTTAGGGTTTGTGGTTTAGAGAGTAGGATTTACTACTTATGGTTTGGGTTTCAGGGTTTATGGTTTAGGATTTAGGCTTTAGGGTGTGTAGTTTAGGGTTTACGGTGTAGGGTTTAGGGTTTATGGTTTGGCTTTGAGGGTTTAGGTTTAGGGTTTAGGGTTTATAGTTTAAAGTTTAGGATATAGTGTTTGTGGTTTAGGGTTTAGGCTTTAGGGTTTATGCTTTAGGGTTTGGGTTTTATGGCTTAGGGTTTAGGGTTTAGGCTTTTGGGTTTAGGGTTTAGTGTTTAGGGTTTAGGGTTTTTTGCTTAGGGTTTAGTGTTTAGGGTTTAGGGTTTAGGCTTTAGGCTTTAGGGTTTGTGGTTTAGGGTGTAGGGTGTAGGGTTTAGGATTTATGGTTTGGGTTTGAGGGTTTAGGGTTTAGGGTTTAGGCTTTATGGTTTGGGGTTGTGGGTTTATGGTTTAGGGTTTATGGTTTAGGGTTTATAGTTTAGGGTTTATGCTTTAGGGTTTGTGGTTTAGGGTTTAGGGTGTATGGTTTAGGGTTTATGGTTTATGATTTTGGGATAAGGGTTTATAGTTTAAGGTTTAAGGTTTAGGCCTTAGGGTTTGTGGTTTACAGTTTAGGGTGTATGGTTTAGGGTTTAGGATTTACGGTTTGGTGGAGGGTTTATGGATTAGGGTTTAGTGTTTATAGTTTAGATTTTAGGCTTTAGTGTTTGTGGTTTAGGCTTTAGGATTTAGGGTTTAGGGATTAGGCTTTAGGGTTTGAGGTTTGAGGTTTAGGGTTTATGGTTTAGGGTTTAGGGTTTAGGGTTTAGGTTTTTTTGTTTGGGCTTTTGGGTTTGTGGTTTAAGGTTTAGGGTTTAGGGTAGATAATTTAGGGTTTAGAGTTTAGGATTTATGGTTTAGGGTTTATGGAATATGGTTTGGGGTTTGGGGTTGAGGGTTTATGGTTTGGGGTGTAGGGTTTAGGGTTTATGGTTTGGGGTTTAGGGTTTATGTTTTAGGGTTTAGGCTTTAGGGTTTGTGGTTTAGGAAGTAGGGTTTATAGTTTATGGTTTGGGTTTGAGGATTTATGGTTTAGGGTTTAGGCTTTAGGGTGTGTGGTTTAGGGTTTACGGTGTAGGGTTTAGCGTTTAAGGTTTATGTTTTGGGTTTGAGGGTTTAGGTTTAGGGTTTAGGGTTTATAGTTTAGAGTTTAGGCTTTAGTGTTTGTGGTTTAGGGTTTATGCTTTAGGGTTTGGGGTTTATGGTTTAGGGTTTAGGGTTTAGGCTTTTGGGTTTAGGTTTTAAGGTTTAGGGTTTAGTGTTTAGTGTTTAGTGTTTGGGCTTTATGGTTTGTGGTTTAAGGTTTAGTGTTTAGGGTTTAAGGTTTAGGCTTTAGCCTTTAGGATTTAGGGTTTGTGGTTTAGGGTGTAGGGTTTAGGATTTAGGTTTTATTGTTTGGGTTTGATGGGTTTATGGTTTATGGTTTAGGGTTTAGGGTTTGTGGTTTAGGGTTTCGGGTTTAGGGTTTATGGTTTGGTGTTGAGAGTTTATGGTTTAGGGTTTAGGCTTTAGGGTTTGTGGTTTAGGGTCTATAGTTTAGCGTTTAGGCATTATGGTTTGTGGTTTAGGATTTGGGGTTTAGGGTTTAGTCTTTATGGTTTGGGGTTGAGGGTTTATAGTTTATGCTCTAGGCTTTAAGGTTGTGTTCTAGGGTGTAGGGTTTAAGGTTTATGTTTTATGGTTTGTGGTTTATGGTTTATGGTTTAGGGTTTTGGATTTATAGTTTAGGGTTTATACTTTAGGGTTTGTGGTTTACGGTTAGGGTGTGAGGTATAGGGTTTAGGGTTTATGATTTGCTGTTGAGGGTTTAGGCTTTAGGGTTTGTGGTTTAAGGTTTAGGGTGTATGGTTTAGGATTTAGGGTTTATGAATTGGGATTGAGGGTTTCTGGTTTAGGGTTTAGGGTTTTGGGTTTAGAGTTTAGGGTTTAGGTTTTAGGTTTTAGGTTTTAGGCTCTAGGGTTTGGGGTTTAGAGTTTAGAGTTTAGGGCTTAGGGTTTATGGTTTAGGGTTTAGGGTTTATTGTTTAGGGTTTAAGGTTTAGGGTTTATAGTTTAGGGTTTGTGGTTTAGGGTTTAGGGTGTAGGGTTTATGGTTTTGGGTTTATGATTTTGGGTTGAAGGTTTATGGTTTTGGGTTTAGGCTTTAGGGTGTATGGTTTAGGATTTAGGGTTTATGGTTTGGGGTTGATGGTTTAAGGATTAGTGTTTAGTATTTATAGTTTAGGGTTTAGGCTTTAGGGTTTGTGATTTAGGCTTTAGGATTTTGGGTTTAGGGTTTAGGCATTAGGGTTTGGGGTTTAGGATTTATGGTTTAAGTTTATGGTTTAGGGTTTGGGCTTAGAGTTTGGGCTTTTGGGTTTATGGTTTAAGGTTTAGGGTTTAGGGTTGAGGATTTAAGGTTTAGGGTTTTGGTTTTATGGCTTAGTGTTTATGGTTTAGGGTTTATTGTTTAGGGTTTAGGGTTTAGGGTTTATGGTGTAGGGTTGAGGGTTTATGGTTTAGGGTTTAGGCTTTAGGGTTTGTGGTTTATGGTTTGGGGTGTAGGGTTTAGGGTTTAGGGCTTACGGTTTGGGGTTGAGGGTTTATGGTTTACGGTTTAGTATTTATAGTTTAGGGTTTTTTTTTATGATTTATGGTGTAGGGTTTAGGGTTTAGGGTTTGGGTTAAGGGTTTATGGTTTATGGTTTAGGGTATATAGTTTGGGGTTTATGGTTTATGGTTCATGGTTTATGGTTTAGGGTTTAGGGATTATGGTTTGGGGTTGAGGGTTTATGGTTTAGGGTGTAGGGTTTAGGCTTTAGGGTTTGTGGTTTAGAGTTTCGGGTTTAGGGTTTAAGGTTTGGGTTTGAAGGTTTATGGTTTAAGATTTAGGCTTTAGTGTGTGTGGTTTAGGGTTTATGATGAGCGGATATTTTATACGCTTTTGGGGGTTAATTTCATGTAGTTTTTAGGATGTTTTAGTTAAGTTTTTAGTATATTTTCATTAGTTTCTAGGAAAAATTCATATTTCTGGACTTTACTATGAGTTTTTGTGTTTTTCTGTAATTTCAGGTATTTTCTGGCTGAAATTGAGGGAGCTGAGCAAAAATCTGATTCGGGCTGAAAAAAGACTGCTAATGCTGTGGGATTCTGACCTCTCTGCACTCGGAATGGATTTTCTAGAGCTACAGGAGTCCAATTGGCGCCCTTCCAAATGCGTTGGAAAGTAGACATTCAGGGCTTTCCAGCAATATATAATATTCCATACTTTGCACAAGGATAGACGACGTAAACTGGCGTTCAACGCCAGTTCCATGTTGCAGTCTGGCGTCCAGCGCCAAAAACAGGTTACAAGTTGGAGTTCAACGCCAGAAACAGGTTACAACCTGGAGTTGAACGCCCAAAACAGCCCAGGCACGTGGGAAGCTTAAGTCTCAGCCCCAACACACACCAAGTGGGCCCCAAAAGTGGATTTCTGCACTATCTATCATAGTTTACTCATTTTCTGTAAACCTAGGTTACTAGTTTAGTATTTAAACAACTTTTAGAGATTTATTTCATATATCATGACATTTTAGATCTGAACTTTGTAATCTCTGACGGCATGAGTCTCTAAACTCCATTGTTGGGGGTGAGGAGCTCTGCTGTGTTTCGATGAATTAATGCAACTATTTCTGTTTTCCATTCAAACATGCGTGTTCCTATCTAAGATATTCATTCGCGCTTAATTATAGAGAAGGTGATGATCCGTAACACTCATCACCTTCCTCAATCCATGAACGTGTGTCTGACAACCACCTCCGTTCTACATCAGATTGAATGAGTATCTTTTAGATTCCTTAATCAGAATCTCTGTGGTATAAGCTAGATTGATGGCGGCATTCATGAGAATCCGAAAAGTCTAAACCTTGTCTGTGGTATTCTGAGTAGGATTTTGTGATTGGATAGCTGTGACGAGCTTCAAACTCGCGAGTGTTGGGCGTAGTGACAGACGCAAAAGGATCAATGGATCCTATTCCAGCATGAGTGGGAACCGACAGATGATTAGCCGTGTAGTGACAGCGCACGTGGACCCTTTTCACTGAGAGGACGGATGGTAGCCATTGACAACGGTGATCCACCAACACACAGCTTGCCATGGAAGGAACTTTGCACTTTTGCATGCATGAGGGAAGAGGAATACAAGAGAAAAGCTGAAATTCAGAAGACAAAGCATCTCCAAAACCACCCCAACGTATTCTCCATTACTGCATAACAAGTAACCTTTAATTCATGCTCTCTTGTTCATTTGCAAGTCAACTGATAACCACAAATTAATATCCTGACTAAGAGTTGCAAGATAACCATAGCTTGCTTCAAACCAACAATCTCCGTGGGATCGACCCTTACTCACGTAAGGTATTACTTGGACGACCCAGTGCACTTGCTGGTTAGTGGTACGAGTTGTGAAAAGTGTGATTCACAATTTGTGCACCAAGTTTTTGGCGCCGTTGCCGGGGATTGTTCGAGTTTGGACAACTGATGGTTTATTTTGTTGCTTAGATTAGGAAAAAAATTTTTCTTTTAAAATTTTCGAAATTTGTGTTCTTTGTTCTTCCTTCATCTTCAAGTTGTTCTTGTTTATTTTTCTTCTTTGATCTTTAGTTTTTCTTGTTCTGTTTCTTTTCTTGTTTTTCGTGTGCCTTTTCAAAATATTAGTTTTCAAAAAAAAAAATTATTCTTAGTTATTAAAAATACTTCTTCAAAACAAGTGTTACATTTACTGCCCAATTGGTTAGAGCGTTGGTCTATGTTCTTGGTAATTGGGTATCTTCTTTTTAAAATTCTTTTTTTCAAAAATAATTTTTCTATTAAATCTTGTGCCAAACTTTAAGTTTGGTGTTTTCTTGTTGATTTTTCTTTGGTTTTCGAAAATTTTATTTTGGTTTTCTAAAAATTTTAAGTTTGGTGTTCTACCTTCATGTTCTTGTTGTTCTTGTGATTCTTCGAAGTGTTCTTCAGTCTTCCTTGTGTTTTGATCTTAAAATTTTTAAGTTTGGTGTTCCTTGGTGTTTTTCCTCCAAAATTTTTGAAAACAAGGAGCATTAGATCCAAAAATTTTAAGTTGTGTATCTTTTATGTGTTTTTCTCTTTCATCATAAAATTCAAAAATAAAAAAATATATCTTTTCTTCATTCCACTCATAATTTTCGAAAAATTAGCATTAAATTAGTCGTCAAATTTAAAAATCATATCTTTTTCAAATCATATCTTTTCCAATCAAATCCTTTCAATCATATCTTTTTCAAAACTTCCTAACCATTTTTCTGCTTTCTCTCTCTTCATTTTTCGAAAATCTTCACCCATCTTTATTTATTTTATTTTAGTTTATTTTATTTTTGGAATAAATAAATAAATAAATAAATAAATATATAAAAATATTCTTTCTCTATTTTACATCATCTCCCTTTCTCCATCATGGATCTAAGTGGAAATGAACAGTCCAGAAGGACTCTGGGGTCATATGCTAACCCCACTACTGCTTCATATTGGAGTAGTATCAGTATACCTTCCATTGGAGTCAGTAGCTTTGAGCTAAATCCTCAGCTCATTATCATGGTGCAGCAAAGTTGCCAGTATTCCGGTCTTCCACAGGAAGAACCTACAGAGTTTCTGGCACAGTGTTTACAAATTGCTGACACAGTCCATGATAAGGAAGTAGATCAGGATGTCTACCGACTATTACTATTTCCATTTGCTGTAAAAGACCAAGCTAAGAGGTGGTTAAATAACCAACCTAAGGCTAGCATAAAGATATGGAAACAGCTGATAGAAAAATTCTTGAATCAATACTTTCCTCCAAAACGGATGACACAGTTAAGGCTGGACATCCAAGGCTTTAAACAAGGAGATAATGAATCTCTTTATGATGCATGGGAGAGATACAGAGAGATGCTAAGAAAGTGCCCCTCTGAAATGTTTTCAGAGTGGGTTCAGTTAGACATCTTCTATTATGGGCTTACAGAAATGGCACAGATTTTTCTAGATTACTCAGCTGGTGGATCTATCCACATGAGAAAGACAATTGAAGAAGCTCAAGAGCTCATTGATACAGTTGCCAGAAATCAGCATCTGTACCTAAGCAATGAACCTTCCATGAAAGAAGAGGCTAGAACAGTGACTGTTGAACTCAGTCCTGGAGAACAAGCTACTGAATTCAATCAGCAATTGGATTTTCTAACAAAACAGTTAGCCGAATTTAAGGAAAGACTACAAGAAACAAGAATGGCTAATATAAATATGGAAGTACAATTAAAGCAAACAAAGCAGCAGCTATCAAAACAAATAACAGAAGAGTGCCAAGCAGTTCAATTGAGAAGTGGGAAAACATTAGATGCCCCACCTCAAGGTAGCAGGAAGCTAAGAAATGAGCAAACTACCTAAAATCCATCTGAGGACAGTAAGAGTCCGGAGAGGAATAATTCTGGCAATCAAACGCCAGAAATTGGGTGGAAAGTTAGCGTTGAACGCCCAAACCATGCTCAGTCCTGGCGTTCAATGCTAGAAACAAGCAAGGAATTGACGTTGAACGCCCAAAAGAAGCACAGTTCTGGCGTTCAGACGCCAGGAACAAGTGAGGAGTTGGCGTCCAACATCACTCCAGCTTCTAACCCTAGCATTCAAATGTCAGTGAGGGATCAGACATACACAAGTGCTGATAACAACCCCTCTAAAAAGGCTTCTCCAACCACCTCTGTAGGAAGTAAACCTGCAGGAACTAAGGTTGAGGAATACAAAGCCAAGATGCCTTATCCTCAAAAACTCCACAAAGAGGAGCAGGATAAGCAATTTGCTCGCTTTGCAGACTATCTTCGGACTCTTGAAATAAAGATTCCGTTTGCAGAGGTACTTGAGAAAATACCTTCTTATGCCAAGTTCATGAAAGAGATCTTGAGTCATAAGAAGGATTGGAGAGAAACTGAAAGAGTTCTCCTCACTGAAGAATGTAGTGCAGTCATTCTGAAAAGCTTCCCAGAAAAGCTTAAGGATCCCGGGAGCTTTCTGATACCATGCACACTAGAGAGTAATTGCACCAAGACAGCTTTATGTGATCTTGGAGCAAGCATCAATCTAATACCTGCATCCACTATCAGAAAGCTTGGTTTAACTGAAGAAGTCAAACCAACCCGGATATGTCTCCAACTTGCTGATGGCTCCATTAAATACCCATCAGGCGTGATTGAGGACATGATTGTCAGGGTTGGGCCATTCGCCTTTCCCACTGACTTTGTAGTGCTGGAAATAGAGGAGCACAAGAGTGCTACTCTCATCCTAGGAAGACCCTTCCTAGCAACTGGACGAACTCTCATTGATGTCCAAAAGGAGGAAGTCACCCTGAGAGTCAATGAGGATGAGTTTAAGTTGAATGCTGTCAATGCCAGGCAGCATCCAGACACACCAAAAGACTGCATGAAAGTTGATCTTATTGACTCTTTGGTAGAGGAGATCAACATGGCTGAGAGTCTCGAATCAGAGTTGGAAGATATCTTTAAAGATGTTTAGCCTGATCTTGAGGATTTAGAGGAATTGAAAGAGCCTCTGAAATTTCCTCAGGAAGAGGAAAAACCTCCTAAACCCAAGCTCAAACCATTACCACCATCCCTGAAATATGCATTTCTGGGATAAGGTGGCACTTTTCCAGTGATCATAAGCTCTGCTTTAAATCCACAGGAAGAGGAAGCACTAATTCAAGTGCTAAGGACACACAAGACAGCTCTTGGGTGGTAAATAGGTGACCTTAAGGGCATAAGCCCAGCTAGATGCATGCACAAGATCTTATTGGAGGACAATGCTAAGCCAGTGGTTCAACCACAGAGACGGCTAAATCCAGCCATGAAGGAAGTGGTGCAGAAAGAGGTCACCAAATTACTGGAGGCTGGGATTATTTATCCTATTTCTGATAGCCCCTGGGTGAGCCCTGTCCAAGTTGTCCCCAAAAAAGGAGGCATGACAGTGGTTCATAATGAAAAAAATGAACTGGTTCCTACAAGAACAGTTACAGGGTGGCGCATGTGTATTGACTACAGAAGGCTCAATACAGCCACCAGAAAGGATCATTTTCTTTTACCATTCATAGACCAGATGCTAGAAAGACTAGCAGGTCATGATTATTACTGTTTTTTGGATGGCTATTCAGGCTACAACCAAATTACGGTAGATCCCCAAGATCAAGAGAAAACAGCATTCACATGTCTATGTGGAGTGTTTGCTTACAGAAGGATACGATTTGGGCTGTGTAATGCGCCTGCAACCTTTCAGAGATGCATGCTCTCTATTTTCTCTGATATGGTGGAAAAATTTCTGGAAGTCTTCATGGATGACTTCTCAGTATATGGAGACTCATTTAGCTCCTGTCTTGATCACCTGACACTGGTTTTGAAAAGATGCCAAGAGACCAACCTGGTTTTAAACTAGGAAAAATGTCACTTTATGGTGACTGAAGGGATTGTCCTTGGATATAAAATTTCAAACAAGGGAATAGAGATGGATCAAGCTAAAATAGAAGTAATTGAAAAATTACCACTACCTGCCAATGTTAAGGCAATCAGAAGCTTTCTAGGGCATGCAGGATTCTATAGGAAGTTTATAAAGGATTTTTCAAAAATTGTAAAACCTCTAAGCAACCTGCTAGCTGCTGACACGCCATTTGTGTTTGACACAGAGTGCCTGCAGGCGTTTGAAACTCTGAAAGCTAAGCTGGTCACAGCACCAGTTATCTCTGCACCAGACTGGACATTACCATTCGAATTAATGTGTGATGCCAGTGATCACGCCATTGGTGCAGTACTGGGGCAGAGGCATGAAAAGCTTCTGTATGTCATTTATTATGCTAGCCGTGTTTTAAATGATGCCCAGAAAAATTACACAACCATAGAAAAGGAATTCCTTGCAGTGGTCTATGCCATTGACAAATTTAGATCATACTTAGTAGGATCAAAAGTGATTGTGTACACTGACCATGCTGCTCTTAAATATCTACTCACAAAGCAGGATTCAAAACCCAGGCTCATAAGAGGGTGTTGCTTCTACAAGAGTTTGATATAGAAATAAGAGACAGAAAAGGAACAGAGAACCAAGTGGCTAATCATCTGTCCCGGATAGAGCCAGTAGAAGGGACGTCCTTCCCCTCTCTTAAAATCTCTGAGACCTTTCTGGATGAGTATTTGTTTGCCATTCAGGAAACACCATGGTTTGCAGACATTGCAAACTATAAAGCTGCAAGGTTCATACCCAAGGAGTACAGTAGGCAACAAAAGAAAAAATTAATTACTGATGCAAAGTACTACTTGTGGGATGAACCCTATCTCTTTAAGAGATGTGCAGATGAAATAATCCGTAGGTGTGTGCCTAGAGAAGAAGCACAAAGGATCTTATGGCATTGCCATGGATCACAATATGGAGGCCATTTCGGAGGTGAGCGAACAGCCACCAAGGTCCTCCAATGTGGCTTCTACTGGCCTACCCTATATAGGGATTCCCGAGAGTTTGTACGTAACTGTGACAGCTGCCAAAGAGCTGGTAATCTGCCTCATGGTTACGCCATGCCTCAATAAGGGATCTTGGAGATTGAGTTGTTTGATGTATGGGGAATCGACTTCATGGGACCTTTCCCACCATCATACTCAAACACTTATATTCTGGTGGCAGTCGATTATGTATCAAAATGGGTAGAGGCCATTGCCACACCCACTAATGATACTAAGACAGTGCTGAAATTCCTCCAGAAACATATCTTCAGCAGGTTTGGTGTCCCTAGAGTACTAATCAGTGATGGGGGCACTCACTTCTGCAACAAACAGCTTTACTCTGCCATGGTCCGGTATGGGATTAGCCACAAGGTGGCCACTCCATATCATCCACAGATAAATGGGCAAGCTAAAGTCTCTAATAGAGAACTAAAAAGAATCCTGGAACGGACTGTCAGTACCCGTAGAAAGGATTGGGCAAGAGGGTTGGATGATGCTCTATGGCTTACAGAACAGCATTCAAGACTCCTATAAGAACCTCTCCATACCAGCTTGTGTATGGTAAGGCCTGTCATCTGCCCGTGGAACTAGAACATAAGGCCTACTGGGCAACCAGATTCTTGAACTTTGATGCCAAACTAGCTGGAGAAGAAAGATTGCTCCAGCTGAACGAGCTAGAGGAATTCAGATCCACTACTTTCGAAAATGCCAAGCTTTATAAAGAGAAATAAAAAAGATAGCATGATAGAAAGCTGTCATCTAGAATCTTTGAACCAGGACAAAAGGTTCTACTGTTTAACTCTAGGCTCAGGCTATTCCCCGGGAAACTGAAATCCCGGTGGAGGGGACCATATATGATTACAAGTGTATCGCCATATGGTTATGTGGAGCTTCAAGACATTGATTCTGATAAGAAGTTCATTGTTAATGGATAAAGAATCAAGCACTATCTTGAAGGCAATGTTGAGCAAGAGTGCTCAAGGCTGAAGCTAGATTAAAAGCTCAGCAAGGTCCAGCTAAAGACAATAAAGAAGCGCTTACTAGGAGGCAACCCAGCCATTGGCAAAACTTTTTCTGTTGTTTTGCCCTATTCTTGATTTTATTTGTTTATATAAAGTTCACTATTAATAAGGCAAAGAGTCAATTGCATAGGTTCACAGAGTTACAGAAGGATTCAGCACTCAAAATAGAGAAAAAGATCTCATTGGCAAGAAAACACCAGTAAGAGGCACAACTGGGCGTTAAACGCCCAAAAGGAGCATCTACTGGGCGTTTAACGCCAGTAATGATAGCCATCTGGGCGTTAAACGCCAGAAAGAAGCAGCTTCTGGGCATTTAACGCCAAATTGACAGCATCCTGGGCATTCAGAAAAACGCCCAGTGACAAAGGAGTTCCTGGTGTTCAACGCCAGAAAGAAGCAACAGCTGGGCGTTGAACGCCCAGGAGAAGCAGCATTTGGGTGTTTAACGCCAGGATGGTGGGAAGGAGGTAAATTCGTTTTTATTCCCCAATTTTTTTAATTTTCATGTTTCAATTCATGATTTCTTGCATAAACATGTTACAAACCCGAATTTCTAAAAACCCTAATTTCTAAAAACCCTACTTTAAAAATATCAAATGTATCTTAATCCATAAACACAAATTCTTTTTCAATCCAATCCAGCTCTTTTTCAAATTTTCCAAAACAAGTCTATCTCTTTTCCTTCTAAAATCTTTTCAACTAATCAAAATCTTTTTCAAATCTCCACATTATCTTTTTCAAAATCCAAATTTATCTTTTTCAAATTTTTTTCATATCTTTTCAATTTTTAATCACATCTTTTCATATCACACTTTTTTTAAATCATATCTTCTATCTTATCTTTTTCAAAATTTTCGAAAACCCACCCTCCCTCCCTTTTAAATCCACATTCGGCCTCCCTCCTCTCATCCACCATTCAACACTAGATCTCCTTCTATCCCTCTCCTTTCCTTCATTTTGCTTGAGGACAAGCAAACCTCTAAGTTTGTGTGTTTATCCGTGATCACTAAACTATACCCACTAAGATCATGGCTCCTAAAGGAAAACAACCCACTCTAAGAGGCAAGAAAGAGAGTATTCCAAAACCACTTTGGAATCAAGGGAAGTTCTTAACAAAAGAACACTCAGACCATTACTACAAAATAATGGGTCTAAGATCAGTAATCCCGGAAGTCAGGTTCGATCTGAAAGAAGATGAATATCCGGAGATCCAAGAGTAGATTCGAAACAGGAACTGGGAAGTCCTAGCTAATCCTGAAACAAAAGTGGGAAGGAATATGGTTCAGGAGTTCTACGCTAATCTGTGGCAAACAGACAGGCAGAGAATATCTAGAACTGCCCTCTATGACTATCGGACTGTGGTAAGAGGAAAAGTTGTTCACATCCACCCTGACAAAATCAGGGAGATCTTTAAGCTACCTTAGCTGAAAGATGACCCAGACTCCTTCAATAAGAGAATGATGAGAACAAACAAGGGCCTGGATAAGATTCTAGAGGATATATGCATCCCTGGAGCCAGGTGGACCACCAGCAGCAAGGGTGTCCCAAATCAACTCAAGAGAGAAGATCTCAAACCAGTCGCCAGAGGATGGCTGGACTTCATTGGGCATTCTATATTGCCCACTAGCAACCGTTCTGAAGTCACCGTTAAAAGAGCAGTGATGATCCATTGCATTATGCTGGAAAAAGAAGTGGAAGTTCATCAACTGATTCCATTTGAATTTTACATACTTGCAAACAAGAACTCCAAAGATGCCAGGTTGGCCTATCCAAGCCTAATCTCTATGCTCTGTAAAGATGCTGGAGTAAGGATGGGAATAACGGAGTACATCTCAGTGGAGCAACCAATCACTAAAACCACAATGGAAAAACAACAAGTGCAGGATAACCCCATCAAGAGGAGGGCGCAAGAATTTCTCCCAGAAGTCCCTCAATTTGAATATTGGGAATAGCTTGAAACATCTGTTACCAAGTTGCAAGAATCTATGGACCAAATAAAGGAAGAACAGCAAAATCAAAACAATATGCTCTGCAAACTGCTCAGGGAACAAGAAGAGCAAGGGCGTGACTTAAAGGAACTGAAGCGTCAGAAGTTATCTCTTGAAGGACCAAGCACCCCACAGACTAGAGGAACATCCACATCCCAAACTTAAGGTTGTTGAGTTCTAATCTTAGCCTTAACTCTGTGATAATTGTTCTTATTTGGGCTTTACCTTAGAAGTTATAGTAGTAATTAGTAGTTATTTTATCTCCAATTAAGCTATAATTTATTTTTCTCATCATCATTAAACATGAATAAAATAGAAGATTTTCTTTAGAATAAGGAGGCAATATTTTTCGAATTTTTAATAAAACAAATTCTAATTGTTTATATGTGGTGGCAATGCTTTCTGCCTTCTGAATGAATTCCTGAACAGAGCATATGTCTTTGGAATTTGATGTTCTTGAATGTTAAATATGTTGGCTCTTGAAAGAATGATGAACATGAGACATGTTATTGATAATCTGAAAAATCATAAAAATGATTCTTGAAGCAAGAAAAAGCAGTGAATACAAAGCTTGCAAAAAAAAAGCAAGCAGAAAAAGCTAATAGCCCTTAAAACCAAAAGGCAAGGGTAATAAAAAGGATCCAAGGCTTTGAGCATCAGTGGATAGGAGGGCCTAAGGGAATCAAATCCTGGTCTAAGTGGCTAAACCAAGCTGTCCCTAACCATATGCTTGTGCCGTGAAGGTGTCAAGTGAAAACTTGAGACTGAGCGGTTAAAGTCAAGGTCCAAAGCAAAAAGAAGAGTGTGCTTAAGAACCCTGGACACCTCTAATTGGGGACTTTAGCAAAGCTGAGTCACAATCTGAAAAGGTTCACCCAATTATATGTCTGTGGCATTTATGTATCCGGTGGTAATACTGGAAAACAAAGTGCTTAGGGCCACGGCCAAGACTCATAAAAGTAGTTGTATTCAAGAATCAACATACTGAACTAGGAGAATCAATAACACTATCTGAATTCTAAGTTCCTATAGATGCTAATCATTCTGAGCTTCAATGGATAAAGTGAGATGCCAAAACTGTTCGGAAGCAAAAAGCTACTAGTCCCGCTCATTTAATTAGAATCTGAGCTTCACTCAAAAACTCTGAGATATTATTGCTTCGTGACTTATTTGTATTCTATTTTATTTGTCTAGTTGCTTGGGGACAAGCAACAGTTTAAGTTTGGTGTTGTCATGAGCGGATATTTTATACGCTTTTTGGGGTTAATTTCATGTAGTTTTTAGGATGTTTTAGTTAAGTTTTTAGTATATTTTCATTAGTTTCTAGGAAAAATTCATATTTCTGGACTTTACTATGAGTTTATGTATTTTTCTGTAATTTCAGGTATTTTCTGGCTGAAATTGAGGGAGCTGAGCAAAAATCTGATTCGGGCTAAAAAAGGACTGCTGATGCTGTTAGATTCTGACCTCTCTGCACTCGGAATGGATTTTCTGGAGCTACAGGAGTCCCCAATTGGCGCGCTACTAAGTGCGTTGGAAAGTAGACATCCAGGGCTTTCCAGAAATATATAATAGTCCATAGTTTGCTCAAGGATAGACGACGTAAACTGGCGTTCAACGCCAATTTCTTGTTGCAGTCTGGCGTCCAGCACCAGAAACAGGTTACAAGTTGGAGTTCAACGCCAGAAACAGGTTATAACCCTTTAGTTGAACGCCCAAAACAGCCCAGGCACATGAGAAGCTTAAGTCTCAACCCCAGCACATACCAAGTGGGCCCCAGAAGTGGATTTCTGCACTATCTATTATAGTTTACTCATTTTCTGTAAACCTAGGTTACTAGTTTAGTATTTAAACAACTTTTAGAGATTCATTTCGTATATCATGACATTTTAGATCTGAACTTTGTAATCTCTGACGGCATGAGTCTCTAAACTCCATTGTTGGGGGTGAGGAGCTCTGCTGTGTTTCGATGAATTAATGCAACTATTTCTGTTTTCCATTCAAACATGCGTGTTCCTATCTAAGATATTCATTCGCGCTTAATTATAGAGAAGGTGATGATCCGTGACACTCATCACCTTCCTCAATCCATGAACGTGTGTCTGACAACCACCTCCGTTCTACATCAGATTGAATGAGTATCTTTTAGATTCCTTAATCAAAATCTCTGTGGTATAAGCTAGATTGATGGCGGCATTCATGAGAATCCGAAAAGTCTAAACCTTGTCTGTGGTATTCTGAGTAGGATTTTGTGATTGGATGGCTGTGACGAGCTTCAAACTCGCAAGTGTTGGGCGTAGTGACAGACGCAAAAGGATCAATGGATCCTATTCCAGCATGAGTGGGAACTGACAGATGATTAGCCGTGTAGTGACAGCGCACGTGGACCCTTTTCACTGAGAGGACGGATGGTAGCCATTGACAACGGTGATCCACCAACACACAGCTTGCCATGGAAGGAACTTTGCACTTTTGCATGCATGAGGGAAAAGGAATACAAGAGAAAAGCTGAAATTCAGAAGACAAAGCATCTCCAAAACCCCAACATATTCTCCATTACTACATAACAAGTAACCTTTAATTCATGCTCTCTTGTTCATTTGCAAGTCAACTGATAACCACAAATTAATATCCTGACTAAGAGTTGCAAGATAACCATAGCTTGCTTCAAACCAACAATCTCTGTGGGATCGACCCTTACTCACGTAAGGTATTACTTGGACGACCCAGTGCACTTGCTGGTTAGTGGTACGAGTTGTAAAAAGTGTGATTCACAATTTGTGCACCAGTTTACCATGTAGGGCTTAGGGTTTAGGGTTTATGGTTTAGGGTTTAGGGTTTATAGTTTAGAGTTTAGGCTTTAGTGTTTGCGGTTTAGGGTTAAGGCTTTAGGGTTTAGCTTTAGGGTTTGGGGTTTAAGGTTTAGGGTTTAGGCTTTTGGGTTTATGGTTTAGGGTTTAGTGTTTAGTGTTTGGGCTATAGGGTTTGTGGTTTAGGGTTTAGTGTTTAGGGTTTAGGCTTCAGCCTTTAGCCTTTAGGGTTTGTGGTTTAGGGTTTAGGGTGTAGGGTTTAGGATTTTGGATTTATGGTTTGGGGTTGAGTGTTTATGGTTTAGGGTTTAGGGTTTGTGGTTTAAGGTTTATGGTTTGGTATTTAGGGTTTATGGTTTAGGGTGTAGGGTTTAGGATTTATGCTTTAGGGTTTGTGGTTTAGGGTTTAGGGTGTATGGTTTAGGGTTTAGGGTTTATAAATTGGTGTTGAGGGTTTATGGTATAGGGTTTATAGTTTAAGGTTTAGGGTTTAGGGTTTAGGATTTAGGGTTTATGGTTAAAGTTTTAGGGTTTATGGTTTAAGGTTTAGGGTTAATTTTTTAGGGTTTATGGTTTAGGGTTTATGGTTTAGGATTTAGGTTTTAGGGTGTGTGGTTTAGGGTTTACGGTGTAGGGTTTAGGGTTTAGGGTTTATGGTTTGGGTTTGAGGGTTTAGGTTTAGGGTTTAGGGTTTATAGTTTAGAGTTTAGGCTTTAGTGTTTGTGGTTTAGGGTTTATGCTTTAGGGTTTGGGGTTTATGGTTTAGGATTTAGGGTTTAGGCTTTTGGGTTTAGGTTTTAAGGTTTAGGGTTTAGTGTTTAGTGTTTAGTGTTTGGCCTTTATGGTTTGTGGTTTAGGGTTTAGTGTTTAGGGTTTAAGGTTTAGGCTTTAGGCTTTAGGATTTAGGGTTTGTGGTTTAGGGTTTAGGATGTAGTGTTTAGGATTTAGGTTTTATGGTTTGTGTTTGATGGGTTTATGGTTTATGGTTTAGGGTTTAGGGTTTAGGGTTTAGGGTTTAGGTTTTAGGGTTTCGGTTTAGGGTTTATGGTTTGGTGTTGAGGGTTTATGTTTTATGGTTTAGGCTTTAGGGTTCGTGGTTTAGGGTCTATGGTTTAGGGTTTAGGCATTATGGTTTGTGGTTTAGGATTTAGGATTTAAGGTTTAGGGTTTATGGTTTGGGGTTGAGGGTTTATAGTTTAGGCTCTAGGCTTTAAGGTTGTGGTTTAGGGTGTAGGGTTTAGGGTTTAGGGTTTATGGTTTGGGGTTTATGGTTTATGGTTTAGGGTTTAGGATTTATATTTTAAGGTTTATGCTTTAGGGTTTGTGGTTTAGGGTTTAGGGTGTGGGGTTTAGGGTTTAGTGTTTATGATTTGCTATTGAGTGTTTATGCTTTAGGGTTTAGGCTTTAGGGTTTGTGGTTTAGGGTTTAGGGTGTATAGTTTATGGTTTAGGGTTTATGAATTGGGATTAAGGGTTTATGGTTTAGGGTTTAGGGTTTTGGGTTTAGGGTTTAGGGTTTAGGGTTTAGGTTTTAGGCTCTAGGGTTTGGGGTTTAGAGTTTAGGGCTTAGGGTTTATGGTTTAGGGTTGAGGATTTATGGTTTAGGGTTTAGGGTTTATAGTTTAGGGTTTATGCTTTAGGGTTTGTGGTTTAGGGTTTAGGGTGTAGGGTTTAGGGTTTTGGGTTTATGATTTGGGGTTGAGGGTTTATGGTTTTGGGTTTAGGCTTTAGGGTTTGTGGTTTAGGCTTGAGGGTGTATGGTTTAGGGTTTAGGGTTTATGGTTTGGGGTTGATGGTATAAGGATTAGTGTTTTGTATTTATAGTTTTGGGTTTAGGCTTTAGGGTTTGTGGTTTAGGCTTTAGGATTTTGGGTTTAGGGTTTAGGGTTTAGGGTTTGGGTTTAGTGATTGGGCTTTTAGGTTTATGGTTTAAGGTTTAGGGTTTAGGGTTTAGGGTTGAGGATTTAAGGTTTAGGGTTTTGGATTTATGGTTTAGTGTTTATGGTTTAGGGTTTATTATTTAGCGTTTAGGGTTAGGGTTTATGGTGTAGGGTTGAGGGTTTATGGTTTAGGGTTTAGCCTTTAGGGTTTGTGGTTTATGGTTTGGGGTGTAGGGTTTAGAGTTTAGGGCTTATGGTTTGGGGTTGAGGGTTTAGGCTTTAGGCTTTAGGCTTTAGTATTTGTGGTTTAGGGTTTAGGGTACATAGGGTTTAGGGTTTAAGGTTTAGGGTTTGGGGTTGAGGGTTTATGGTTTATGGTTTAGGGTATATAGTTTGGGGTTTATGGTTTATGGTTTATGGTTTATGGTTTATGGTTTAGGGTGTAGGGTTTAGGGTTTAGGGATTATGGTTGTGGTTCCAACAAGGAAAGGACCCTTAGCTCACTCCAAGCCAAGACTCTCTTCGATGCTTTTAATCTTTCATATACTTCTATGTTGATCTCTTTTGTACTTTACTTCTTTATATTACATAGTCGGTTCTTTAATTTCTTCATTAGTTCAATCATTACAATTTTGCATGTATTTTTATTGCTTTATGTGTTCATTTCTTCATTGATAATCCCTTGATCACTACAACCGGATTTGCACACTCATTATTCTAAAAGTACTCCTTGGGAGACGACTCGGGAGTCAAATACTCTCGGTTTTGAATTAGTTTTGAATTGTGACACCTCTTGTAAGTTTCTAATTTGATCAGTGGCCAACTTGTTGGGTTAGGACTATACTTACAACGCTAATTCCATTTTTGGATAATCGAGTTCCTAACCTATATGCGATTTGGCCATTGTCACACGCACACCTGGTGTTTTTCAGAAAGTGTGTGTTCGTACGCCATTGTGCGCACGCACGTACCAGAATATGCTTTCTGCTGGTGGCACTCACATAGGTGAGGCGCATGCACACCATGTAATTCCTGGTTGGTGTGCGCACGCACACGCTCTGCTTTTTACGAACTGTGTGCACGCACACCTGTGTGCGTCCGCACACACTCTATTTTTTCAGCACGTGTATTTCTATGATTTAAACATGGTTTCGAACCTCTAAGCCTCTATTTTTATCCTTTTAACCCTAGATCTTACTAATAAGCTTAGTAATTAGATGAAGCTAGGAAATTGAGGTAATTTAGGGACAAAGAAAAGGGTAAATGTGATGAAATCTAAGAGAATGACGCGAAAACCAAATGAATACATGTTGCTATGGCTAAGATGAATGATTATATGATGAATGAGAATGGTTTGAATATTATTCGGCCAATGAATTTAACGATATCTGAGATACGAGTTTTCCTGGGTAACAGAACCGTGGCTTGCCACCACGTGTTCCAGGTTGAAACTCGATGCTCTGTTGACCCTACATCGTAAGGGTGACCGGGCACGTATAAATTCCTGGGAATGGCCATTGAGTGAGATATAAATGAATGAATGATTGTATAAATGATGAATGAATGAGAAATCTATGCATAGACTCATGGGATGCATGATGGGGGACAGTCTAAGGTTTTCGCACATGTCGGGTTGGCTGGATAACCGACAGATGAGCCTCATCAGCCATAGGACAGGCATACATCATGTTCATTTTGTTTGTTTTGTCTGCTATGCATTACTTGGGATTGCCTAACTGAATATATATCTTGCTAACTGTTATATTTGCTACTTGCACTATCTGTTTCCTACTTGTGCGTGAAATTGTTTGGTTGTTTGTCTCTGCTAAATCAATGGTGATGGAGGAGCGGAGGAAAGGTACACTTGTTTGGTGTTAATGTTAGGTTTAGGGTAAGTAAGTTTAGAATTCTTTAGGTCACCTACTCCTTTTATGGCTTTTGCTTAGAGTTTAAGTTTTATAACTGTATGTTGGCATTCTAGGATTGCCTCTGGCATTCCCAGGACCTTATATATTATATGCGTGGCACCTTTATCATGCTGAGAACCTCCGGTTCTCACCCTATACTGTGTTGTTGTTTTCAGATGCAGGTCGAGAGGTACCTCGCTAGGCGTCTGGATCCTTGAAGCGGAGTAGTCCATGGGTTCTTTTGGTTAACAGTTTATGTATATATGTACTTAGCTTTCTCTCTAAGAAACTTGATTATTTTGTCCCTCATAGAGGTTAATGGAGAGTTAGGGTCTTATTTCTGTATTTTGGGTATTTTGAGATACTTGTATATGTATGTAAATATTTTTCGGCCAGCCTTGGCATCGCAGGCTGAGTCAGGAGCTAGTTATGCTGTATTCTTGGCTCTCTACTCACTCTTTCGCTTATTTATATCTATGACTTTTAGGTTTCTTATCATGCAAGTTATTCCATTTCCGGAGTGTTGCACTTTTTATTTTGCGATTTTGCTTTGTCCGTTTTTCAAGGCTCCTAGAAGATTATATTTTTCACTATTATACATATGTATTTACTGATTAGAGGTCCGTAAAACCACACTATCTCTGTTCTACGACTTAAGCGTAGAGCTCTGTGTAGTAGGGTGTTACACATAGGTTCATTAAGTCTATGTTGAACCAGTCAGATACTTTATACAGAACTAGACCTCAAACATTCCAACCACGACCTCAGGCCTATCCAATCCAACATGGCCCCCGGCCCAAACAACTCAATCATCAACCAATTCATCACAAACCAACCAATCAAACACAATCACAATTAACGTAGTTCAAGCACAATTAAAGCAATTACCACAAGTATAACAGTTAGCAATTAACGTAAGTATTCACTTAGGCAAATGAATTACAATATACACACCCAAACAATGTCACATAGATGTAAATGATGAATGTCTATTCCTATTCAGGCCATGAGCTCATGTGTCGGTTCGTTGCCCGATACCCGACAATGGTGTCCGAGATAGGTGTTACGTATTGCCGTCCCTACTCCCTACCTCGGCCAACGTCCCTTCCATGAGCATTACGTATGGGTGTTCATGGTTCAGTTTTTTCATAAACTGAACTGAAACTGCACTAAAGCATTTTAAAAGGTTTAGAAACTGAACTAAACTACTTTGTCAAATAAGAAACTGGTTTTAAACCAATTTACAATACAGTGCACCAGTTTAAATCAGTTCATAAAAATAAAACCAGTTTTAATAGAAAAAACCAGTTTAAACTGGTTTATAGGTTAAAACTAGTTTTAACTTTTAACATATATAAAATTAGTTTTTACATTCTCTCTCTCTCTCTCTCTCTCTCTCTCTCTCTCTCTCCCTCTCTCTCCCCTTCTCTTTCTCTCCCCCTCTCCCCCCCTCTCTCTCTCTCTCCCTCCCTCTCTCCCTCTCTCTCTCTCCCTTCTCTCCCTCTCTCTCTCTCTCTCCTTCCATTCTCCCTCTCTCCCCACCTTTCTCTCTCTCCCACTCTCTCTCTCCTTCTCTCCCTCTCTCTCTCTCCCTCCTCTCTCTATCTCCCTTCTCTCCCTCTCTCTCCTTCTCCTCTTTCTCTCTCTTCCTCTCTCCCTCTCTCCCCCTCCTTTCTTTCTCTCCCTCCTCTCTTTCTTTTCCTTTTCTCTCTCTCTCCCCCTTCCCCTCTTTCTCCCATCCCCTCTCTTTGTCTTTCTCTCTCTCCCCCTCCTCTTTCCCTCCCTCTCTCTCTCCCCCTTTTCTCCCTCTCTATCCCTTTCTCTCATTCTCTCTCTTCTATCCCTCTTCTTCTCTCTCTCTCCCTCTTCTCCTTTTCTCTCCCCCTCCTCTCTCTCTTTCTCTCCCTCCCTCTCTCTCTCTCTCTTAACATATATAAAATTAGATTTTATATTCTCTTTCTTACCCTCTCTCTCTCCCTCTCTCTCTTTCTCCCCCCATCTCTCTCCCTCTTTTTCTCTCTCTCCCTTCCTCTCTTTCTCCTCTTCTCTCCCTCTCTCTCCCTCCTTTCTCTCTCTCCTTCTCTCCCTTTCTTTCTCTCCTTCCCCTCTCACTCTTTCTCTTCTCTCTCTCTCCCCTTTTTTTCCCCTTCCCCCCTCTTTGTCTTCCTCTCTCTCTCTCTCTCTCCCTTTTCCTTTTCTCTTTCGCTCCCTCTCTCTTCTTATCTTCCTCTCTCTCTCTCCCCTGCCCCTCTTTCTCCCCCTCCCCTTCCTTTCTCTCTCTCTTTTCTCCCTCTATCCCTTTCTCTCACTCTCCCCCTATCCCTCTTCCTCTCTATCTCGCTCCCTCTCTCTCCTTCCCTCTTTTCCTCCTCTCTCTCTCTCCCTCTCTCTTTTCTCTCTGTCTCTCTCACTTTCTCTCCCTCTCTCTCTTCCTTTCTCTTTCTTTTGCGCTCTTTCTTCCCCTCCCTTCTCTCTCTTTCTCTCTCTCCTCCTCCTCCTCATCTCTCTCTTATTTCTTTCTCTCCTTCTTCCCTCTTTTTTCTGTTTTCTCTCCCTCCTTCTCTCTCTTGTTTTGAAGAAAATAGGGGGAAAAAGAGAGAAGAGAGATATAGAGTGAGAGAAGGTTGAGAGAGAAAGAAAAAAGAGTGAAAGAAAGGAAAAAAAGAGGAGAAAGAGAAAGAAGAGGGAGAAGAAAGAGAGAGAAAGAAGGGAAGGGAGAGAGAGAAATAGGAGAGAGAAAGAGAAAAAAGGGAAAAAAGAGAGAGAGAAAGAGGAAGAGAGAAGGGAGGGAGAGAGAGGAGGGAGAGGAGAGAGAGAAACAAAAAGGGAGAGAGAGAGAGAGAAGGGGGAAGGGAGGGGGAGCGAGGGAGAGGGAAGAAAAAGGAAAGAGAGGGAGAGAGAGGGAGAGAAAATAGAAAGAGAGAGAGAAGGGGAAGAAAGAGGAGAAGGAGAGAGAAAGAGGAAGAAAGAGGGGAAGAAAGAGGAGGGAGAGGAGAGAGAGAGAGAGAAAGAAAAAGGGAGAGCGAGGAAAAGGAGGGAGAGAGAGAAAGGAAGAGAGAAGGGAGGAGAGAGAGAGAGAGGAAGGAAGGGGGAGAGAAAGGGAGAGGAGGGAAAGGAGAGAGAGAGAGAGAGAGAGAGAGAGAGAGAGAGAGAGAGAGAGAAGGGGGAAGGGAGGGGGAGAGAGGGAAAGGGGAGAAAAAGGAAAGAGAGGGAGAGAGAGGGAGAGGAAATAGAGAGAGAGAGAGAAGAGGAAGAAAGAGGAGAAGGAGAGAGAGAAAGAGAGAGAGAGAGAAAGAGAGAGAGAGAGGGAGACAGAGAGAGGGGAGGGAGTGAGAGGAGAGAGAGAAAGAAAAGGGGAGAGCGAGGAAAAGGAGGGAGAGAGAGAGGAAGAGAGAAGGGAGGAGAGAGAAAAGAAGGAAGGGGGAGAGAGAGGGAGAGGAGGGAAAGGAGAGAGAGAGAGAGACGAAGAGAGATGGGAGGGGGAGAGAGAGGAGGGAGAGGAGAGAGAGAGAAAGAAAGGGGAAGAAAGAGGGAAATGAGAGAGAGAGAGAGAGAGAGAAAGGAGAGGAAGAAAGAGGAGGAGAGAGAGAGGGAAAGGAGAGAGAGAAGGGGGAGAGAGGAAAAGGAGAGATAGAGAGAGAAAGAGAAGGAGAAAGACAGAGAGGAGTGAGAGGGGAGAGAGAGAGAGAGAGAGAGAGAGAGAGAGAGAAGGAGGGAGAGAGAGAGAGAGAGAAGGGAGAGAAGGAAGAAAAGGAAAAGAGAGAGAGAATGGAGAGAGGAGGAGAGAGAGAGGAAGGGGAGAGAGAGTGAATGGAGAGAGGAGGAGAGAGAGAGGAAGGGGAGAGAGAGTGAATGGAGAGAGGAGGAGAGAGAGAGGAAGGGGAGAGAGAGTGAACGGAGAGAGAGAGAGAGAAAGAGAGAAAGAGTATGTAAAAACTAATTTTAGAGTTTAAATAAAACCAGTTTTAATTTGGTTTAAAACTAAACTGAACCATAAAAACTGGTTTTTAATAAACTGGTTTTCATAAAAACTATGGTTTCAGTTCAGTTTTTTATTTAAAAAAACTGGTTTATTTAAAACAGTTTCAGTTCAGTTTCAATTCAGTTTAGTGAAACCAGTTTTTTTGCACACCCTTAGCGTTACGTATTGCCATCCTCATGGGAACCTTCCCTCTGGTCTCAAGTGGGCATTACGTATCGCCGTCCCCACTGAGCCTTATCCTTCGGGTCTCCAGTGAGCGTCCCCACTGAGCCTCATATACAATATCTCAAATTATTCCAAGTTCATAATCCACTTTTTCTCCGAAACAAATCAATTCTCTTTCAAAACGGAGCCACCTTAAGTAACATTCCCCAAAATTTCCAAAATACTTTCAAATATCATATCAAAAAGGGAATTCTCTTCGAAAAGACTCAAATCATTTACTTTTAAATCATCCGTTTAACTATTTTAATCAGAGTTATTAATTAACAAATCCTTGGCAAAGACTCAAGACTCTAAAGAAGAATAACCTACTTCATTTCTTAAATTCTTTATAAATCCTTGAAATCGTAGGTACTTAAATTGAAATCTATTAAAATGAAGGTTTAAAATCAAAACCAAGGCATGTAAGCCAAAAGTTCCGAACCAATTTTAAAACCAAAATTATTTAAGCCCAAAAACCAATTTTATTTCATTCTTAAATCGGAAACCTTCCCAAAAGCTCGGAATTGTTTACTCGAAAATTAAAGAACACTTCAAAAGCAATACGAATTTAATTAATCAAAGTTCAATTCCTTTTCAAAATCCGCTAAAACTCCTCCAAAGGTACTTCTTTAACCAAACTTCAAAACATAGGTCCTTTCACATTTAAATCAAACTTGAAACATAAATTTTTCTTAAACAGATTAAACTCGAAACACCTAGTTCTTAATAAATCAAATACCAAATCATAGAACCTCTCAAATCCAATGCTTTTCTAAATCACATTTTAAAACAAAATCTTAAATTTCATAAAAATTCGGTAGTATCTCCCCCTAAAACTTGGACTTTGCCACCCTTTTTGGGTCTCAACCAAACCAATCCTCAACTCTTTCCAACAGGTTAAAGACTAAATCAGTTTTCAATAGCACCAAATCCAGACTTTTAAATATTAAAATCATTTCAATTCAAAACAATCATAAATCTCCATTTTAACAAAATCAGACATTATTTCAATCAAATAGGCAACCATATTCATCCAAGACAAATCAGACAATTCATAAGACTTACAAAGTCACTAGAAATACATTTCACACATCATATCTATTTATAACAATTCTAATTTAAAATAAATTAGTTTTTAGAAAATTCCCTACCTCAACTCCTCGAAAATCATAAACCAAACGCATCAACGAAACCTTTTCTCTCAACCTGAAATCAACAGCAACCGTAAACTCAGTCCCTGATCACTGTCACAGCACTCACAACAACTTAAAAGTGATATGCAACGGTCAGAACATGACCCTACGTTACCGGAACCTCAGAGTTTATAACCAACCATAATATAATACTAACGTAGGGGTTTCCGAAACATAAATACTTACCGAACTAAGAAAACGAAACAGCGGCGGTTGCTGAACCGATTTGACAACAGCCCCAGCAGCCACCTTGGGCGGCAGCGACGACCAGAACTCTGACAACGGCGACTGTAACAAACATGTAGCGACGATAAAGCTCCCGAAAACTCAAAAGGAACGAAAACCAAACTCAACCCTTACCAATAGTGGATCTCGGCAGCAGCAATGACGTTTTCGACAGCAAAAGAGTTCCCGTTGGTAGTGGTGGATTTGGTGGCAGTTTGGGACGGAGACGGCGATAGTGACACCACATGCGCATCCCCTCTCTCCTCACGAATTCTCTCTCTCTCTCTCTCTTCGACTTCAATGGTGACTGCGGTGGCTCCACGACGGACCAGCGGCAATGGAGACGACGACTGGTCGGGCTGGATGGACCCACGACAACGGGTCAGCCGCGTGTCTCCCCTCCCCGCGGTTGAGCTCCCTGGCGCGTGTCCTTTCTCTCTCTTTCCTCTGCTCTTCGAACTCTCTCCCTCTTCTGTGCAGCACGGCGGCGCAATGGCGACTGGACGTGGTGGTGGCGCGAGCTGGACGGGGTCTGGCGGCGACTGGGTAGTGGTGCAGACAGCTCCCCTTCTCTTCCTTTTCCTCTCCTCGGCAGTCCCCTTTTCCGATTCTCTTTCTTTCTCTTATCTGTGTGCGTGTGTGTGTTGGGTGTGTGTGTGATGTTAGAAGGGAGGGAGGGTTGCGGCTGTTGTAAGTTTTTGGGGGATTAGGGTTAAATTTGATAAAAGTTAGGGTCAGGGTTTTTTGTATAGAATTGGGGATTTTTGGGGTTTAATTTGAGTAGAAAAAGTTTAGTAAAATTAGTATATAGAGAGTATTAATTTAAAATTTAATTTAATTTATTAAAATTACTTTAAAATATTATTTGTGGTATAAAAATACTAATTGATTCTCAATCAATCACTCTAATTGAGAATACATGGTAATATAATTAATTTTCTTTATCCCTAAAACTTAAAGTATTAAATTAGAAAAATAATCCATAATTATAGAGTTTGGATGAAAACCTTAATTTATTTCAAATCCAATTAATCGAAACTGCTTTTAATTATTTTTAATAAAATAATTTCTGAAATTAAAACTGTAAATAATTATATAATTTAAAATTAGTTCAAAATAGGATTTTTCAAAAATCTTAAGTCCTACAATTATGATCAGTAATGTTTAATTTAATGAAATATAGAGGCATGTATAAAACTAGTTTTATGATGTCTAATTTCTTGTGTTTTAATTACATGAACTATTTTATCTGACTAATTTATCTTACTATTTTAATTAATTTCTTTTATTTTTCTCAATTTTTTTTATAGTGTGTAGGACTTTTATTTTTGCAGCCATCTGGATTACTATGAAGCGTAAACATAATATTTCCAGAGAATCAGTCCTTGCAAAGCTACAAAAACAAAGTGACGAAATAAACTTGAGTTCAGAAGATGCTTTAGACCAAACAAGTCTCAGTCATGCTGGGGATGATTTTTTAGAGCTAGAGATGATAGATCAAAGTAGTGATGATCTACCAAAATCTGCTGCATTTATGAATAAAAAATTGAAAATGAGCCACTGCTTGTGAAGGTCAAAGGTAAATGTTTTTAAATTCTAACTTTTCTTTTCAAACAACTAGAAAATGGTATTGTTATCAAATTTTGTTGTCCAAATGCTCCTCTACACAAAGTTTTTAATTTATTTATTATTTTCTAATAAAAACATGTTGGAATATAACTCAGCTAATGGTATGTAAAATACACTACTAGAAATAGGGCTTTTTTAGACAAATTTATCATTTATCATTTTATTTATTAATTTATTTATCATTTTCTAATAAAAATATGTTGGAATTTATTCCGTCTAAATGACTTTTTAATTTCGGACAAATTTAAAACAAATGTTAAACAATTTTTAGTGGAGGTTTTGAAAGAATATATTCTGTCCTAAATTTGTCTAAATTTTGTTCCATATTTTGGTGCCAAATTTTTTTGAATGGCACCAAAATTTTCATACAGATTAGCAACACATTTTAAACAAAAACTATAATTTGTCCGTATTCCATCTGAATATGCATAATAACTTCAGACGGATTTGGGACGCATTTTAAAAAATGTTAATTCTATCCCAAATTTGTCTATAATTAGTATTAAATATTTTTACTATAGCTAACCATTTGAAGTAGCCAAATTTTTTTTTCACAAATTTGGGACGAAAATAACATCGTTTATAAATTTTGTATGAAAGTGCATCAGTTTTCAAACGGATTTCATGTAGTTATTGAAAAATTATAACATTTAGTATAAAAATATTGTTTATATTTTAAATTTGTCTATAATTTGATTGAAGAATTGGTTGTTCATAATTCTGTCATATGCATCTTATAGATTTAATCTAACATTATTCCCCAAAAAAAGTCTTTATTCTAATTCTTTTTAATTAATTTGTTTATAGACAATTTTTTTTAAAAAAATATCTACAAAAATTCACTCATTCTTTTTATTTCTATTCTACTTTATTTAAACAAAATTGTGTCTTTTGATATTACTTTATCTATTCTTTCTCAATTTTTTTAATAGTAATGTGATTCTTGTTTGTTAAAAAAAATCTACTGAAAAAAATTTACTTGTAATCTTAATTGAAACCTATCGACATATATCACCAAAAAGAACGTTTATACTCAATTGAACACCATATATATATATATATATATATATATATATAATTTAAAAAATATTTACCGATTTGCGTTCCCCATTCATATCTTATTTATACTGTAAACGAGATAAAATTGCATGTATCTTGTTTACAGTGTAAACGAGATATGACACATCAGCTGAAATGTGGTTATCTCGTTTACACTGTAAACGAGTAAACGAGATACATGGAGTAGAATCCCACCAGTTATAAAAGGATGTGTAACCCTTGGTATTCTTTACAAACTTTTTCTATTCTTTTTGTGTCTCATATTTCTCACAAATACAAGACATTAATGGCCAATAATAGTCCATACATAGTTGTGCTTGTTTATCCCAACTGTCGTATGAGAAACAGCGACAACGGCGTGACATTTGAGTGTGAGGATCCGATATTGTTTCGCACTCAGCGTGTGGAGACGTTGTCCGATTTGAGGAGTTTGATATTGAGCAAGCTCGGTGGTACAGAAGCGAGGGAAATCGGAAGGGTGGCGTATAGGTTGCTGGCACCCATGGGTAACGGAGTCTTCTGGTTTCGACTATTTCCGAAGAAGCGGTAGCCACCGTACATGAACCAGATTGTTGGACATGTCTGTCAACAGATACCCTCCGATCAGTAACATAATATAGCATCGGACATACTGTCGGAGGGTCTCAGGATCGTCGGTCGGGGGGCATCTGGCAGACACGATCACGCAACCAAACCAGCTTTAGTGTGAACAACTCCTTCCTTTGCGCAGCCTGCTGTGCCGCCACCGGAGGCCTAGCACCAAACAGCTGATCCACCATGGCCCACGTCTCCGTACCGTACCACCTACGAAAGTCACGAAGGCACCCCAACGGGGTTCCCGTATGCATATAGGCCTAGGTGGTACGCCACGTCCTGCAGGGTGATAATGACCTCACCCCACGGGAGATGAAACATGTGCGTCTCCGAACGCCATCGCTCCACGAGTGCTGAAATTAGGGAATTGTCAAACGTGAAGACCCTGAGGGACACCGTGTCACCGAATCCGGCCTCAGCCAGATATGGGATGATGGAGTCCGGTGGAGGAAGGGTATGGCTGACTCGCCGGGGCAGTAGAAGGCGTGGCCTCTGTGGAATTTAAAAAAAAATTAACCTATAAAGAGATAATAATAAATTTTTGTACTCTACTTAAGAACAAAGTATTACTACTACTTAAGAACATACTACCATGTCTCTACTCTATAGATGTCTCTAAATTACTTATGTCAGTAAGCAAATTCTAATTAAGTCATACCAATCTTACACAAGCAAATATTATTCTAAATTCATCATACATTGCAAACCCTAATTAGCATTTTACTCAGTGCGTGTCACTGCGAGACTACCCTAACAATGTCCACATACTTAGATTAACCGAACAGAACGCAACTAACCTCGAAGTCGGCCGCCCCGGCATAATGCGACGTCTCGTTTAGTCTGTTGATGTCTCCGTCGTTTCCCGCCTGGCGTACCATCACCGTATCGGTCTCAAATATGGTTGGAAAGGGTAAAAAGAGGGGAGAAAGAGTTTGACTAAGTCAAAATGGGGTCCAGGAACAGGCTGTAAACGACTTATACTTATAAGCGCCATTCGGCCTTATCTCGTTTACAGTGTAAACGAGATATGAATGGGAAACGCAAATCGGTAAATATTTTTCAAATTATTTATTTCGGTAATTATTACCTTTATTTTATTTATTTAAATAAAAAATCCGTTTATTTAAACAATTATAAATATTTTTTTAAATATATTATAAATATATTTAGTTAATATTAATATTAAATTTGATTTTATTAAATATTTATCTTTTAAAACTATTATATAATGAAAATTTAAAAATACAATTTAATTTAAATAATTTAAAATTAAATTTTAGATCTAATTTTATTAAATATTTATTTTTTAGGTACCAATATTCTAAAACTTATTTTTTAGGTACTAATATTATAATCTTATTTTTTTAATTTATCAATAAAAATTAGATATAATTTAATTTTAAAATTTTAATATATGTAGTTGTTTCAAAACCAAATTTTTACTCGGCGCCAAAAAGCCAAATTTTAAAAGCCAAACTCAATTCCAAAACCCTCCTTTTGGTTTCAGTTTTTTTCTCCTCCTCAAAAACTGCTTTGCCTCACAATTCACAGAGCCGACCCTCACTCACTCACACTGCTCTCCTACCTGTGGCTGCCGTCGATCTTCCGGGTCGTACTCCAGCCAGCCTCTGACCTCGCAACTCAGGCGACCTCCACCCTCGCTTCGCGCTCATAGGTTCGTTAGTTCAGGCTTCATCGTTCTCTGCTATCTCCTCCTCAAGGAGCTCCGCAAGTTCTCTCTCTCTCTCTCTCTCTCTCTCTCTCTCTCTCTCTATATATATATATATATATATATATATTCTCTCTCTCTCTCTCTCTCTCTCTCTCTATATATATATATATATATATTCTCTCTCTCTCTCTCTCTCTCTCTCTCTCTATATATATATATATATATATATTCTCTCTCTCTCTCTCTCTCTCTCTCTCTCTCTCTCTCTCTCTCTCTCTCTCTATATATATATATATATATATATATATATATACTCCTATTTTGAATTTTTAAACATTTTGTCAGATTCTTGAATTTTATAGTTTAACTCTAAGTGCCTAAAACAAAATGGCGTGATTGAATGAGCTTTGACTTTTCATGTTGAATTCGTGTGTGGCTGTGCAGTTTCCGCTTGTTGGATTTGATTTCAAACTTTGTAGTGGTTGTTTAAAGCAATTTAAATCCGATTGAGTATTTGTCTTCTTTTACCTGATTGCTCAATTTGATTTTGGAACGAATGACTATGGAACTGTTTGGGTTCTTTAATGGTTTGTTATGGTTTAAGGAATTTTGCTGAATTTGGAATAGGTTAGGAGCATAATGCTCATGAACCTTAGCTCTAGTGACAGAACGTTATTTTGGTTATGGCTTGATCCCTAACTGAATAGTTCAAGAAAAAATGCCTTAAATATCTTTAATATGTTTAAGAAAATAATTTATGCTTAGTGACCTAATCGTCACAATAAGCTTCTTCATGCTATATAGGGGTTGTTAAATTAACTCTTGTAGTATTACCTTTAGTAGATGGACTCTGTTTGGCAGTTAGAAAACTAATTCAGGCAACTAACTCTTGTATTCTTTCTAGAGTTGTTTCCCATAGCCGTGTAAGTTGCAACTTTAGTTTGTATTTTGTGCTGCTATGGTTTGACATTTCGCAATAATTAATCATAAGGTACTATGTTTAAATAATCAGTTTATGCATTTGTTTGCTTTGTTTCTTTTTCCAAGACATACACTATCTTAGTATAGTTCTCTTTTATGAATATTTATTTTGTGAATTTATTTTGCAGGATATGCTTTGCAGTTTCTTCAGCATAGTAGGATATATTCTGCTAGATCAAGCATTGATATATTTTTACTATATTCAATTATTCATCATTTATTGTAATTTCGTTGAGAATTAAGTTCTCGTAGTCAATAATGTTAAACCATGCATATATACTTATAACTTTTTATCTTACAGATTTTAAAAATGGACCACTTTCATTTCTTCTAAGGTATGTATACAATAAGACTTATATATGTGTATAAATTAGTATAATCTATGAAATCCACTATCACGGATTACAAATTTTTATTATTAGCTAGCATTATATTCTCTGAATGCTTAGTTTTCATGTAATCAATAGATGTTTTGAAATAATAAAAGATTTTATTTCAAATTGTAGTTTAATTTTATGGGTGAACATCGACGCAAAATGGAAGTTTCATGCATATTGGAGGTTTTATATTTATGGGTGAAAATGCACGCAAAATAGTAAAATAAAAATAGTTTAATTTTAGTATATGTTCTTATTATGAGCAGAGCTTTCTTCATTAAAGTTGCTTTTGATTTAGGTTCTTTTGATTTAGATCTTTCTTTAAAATTAGATTCTAAAGATTGTTTAGAGACATCCAAAAACGATCTAAATATTGAGCAAGAACTTCATATGTGAAAAGAAAAGGCAAAAGAGAAAGAAATGATCCATGAAGGGCAAAAAGTTAAGTTGAATGATGATGAGTAAACGTTAAAAGATCAAGGACGTCAGCTAAAAGTTCAACAGAAAAGAATTAGTTCTATTGAAAAGACACTTCATGCTTTATATAAAAAATTTACTCTCCCACTTCTTTCAAACTTGTTTATTCCTGCGGAAGATGAGTTTGGGACAGGCTTTAGTGATGATGAGGACGATAACATGAGTGATTGATATCTGGAATATATGTTTTTTCTTATTTAGATTAAGAAATTTTTAGGTGAATTAGTTAATACATTTTAATTTATTCATGATTTGTGACCTTTTTAAAGGTTTTCTTTGTTTTAGTTTAATTATCTTTTTCTTATTTTAGTTTGATTATATTTATGGATAAAATTATTTTAAGTCTTTATTGTAATTAACTTTTTATGATTTTATTATATGTTTATAATTTCAATGATGTAATATGAAAAATTTGTTTATTATAATAGTTTTAATATAGAAAGCAAATCGTATACAATTTATTTTTGAAAATATTTATATATTAAATAGCAAATTATTTTGTATGAAAATTGTTTAAAATATTAGATTAAATTTGTAAAAATTTTGTGCAAAAAATAATTTTTAATTTTGTATGAGATTTGTTTGAAATACGTAAATTATACTAAATTAAAATTGTCTGAGATTTAATCGAAAAGAAATATTTGATTTGTCTAAAATTTGTTCGAAAAATTCTGTTATATTTGACTAAAATTGTTAGAAATTTGTCTGAAATGAAGTATATTTTTAGTTTGAAATTTATTTGAAATACATTGTCTTTATGTTGCCTAATCTGTCTAAAATTTGTCTAAAATATATCATAATAGTTAGAAATCTAGTAGATAAATGCTTATTCGAAATCCGTCACAAAAATTGTCAGAAAAAATTTTGGACGAAATTTCAGACAAAATGTAAATTAACAACGAGGAGACGAAAAAAATTTGTCTCAATTTGTTCAAAAAAAAAATTTGTCTTTAATTTATTCGAAATTTATCTCAATTTCGTCTCAAAATTCATCCGAAAAATAATGAGTTTTAGTAGTGACATAGATATACTCTCAATAAGATAAACAAAATATTATTTATTTAAATAAAGCAAATAAAATTTTGTTTGAATCTTGACACTTCGTTGCTTGTAATAATTATACATTGATACATGATCATGAACAATTCAAATCGAGATAAAATATATGTTACTGGTTGTGGCCGGCATTATGGAATTTTAATATCTTTTTTCTTGTTATTCACTTCAATTAATAATAATTTTTTTTTGGATAAACCATGCATGGATAGATTAGCAAATTATATGTTTAATTTGTTGTTAATCTCTTTTAGGTTAGTATGCAATTTAGAATAGTTATAGATATATAATTAGTAAGTTCAGGAAGTTAAGAACACCTAGGAAACAACCGACTGTACTTGTATTCTCTACTACTATGCTTACTTTGTTATTGATTTTTGTATGCAATTTAGATTATTATGCAATTTAAATTAGTTACTGATATATAATTAGTTGGTGATATATATGTGTGCAATTTAGAGGTTATATAGAAGTTTCTCATCTTCTACCCCACTTGCATATACTAGTCTTCGTCCCCTTTAGACCTTAATAATATGCACATAAGTTAGGATTGGAGGTAAATGAGAGATAAAGAAGTCATACAATAAAAAATATGAGTTAAACAAAGATAAATTATAGATTTACCTCATTGGAGACGGATTGATGAGCACCAAGAAATGATGCTATTTCTGGGAAAGCAGTGGAAAGTGACATGATGCCAGCCACAAATGATGCTGGATATTTAGCCTTGTCATCAGAGCCAATAATATTGATGTCATGCAGCAGATCATCATCTCCTTCAGAATTGGGGTAAGGAAGGCTAACGCATATTTGCCATCACCATATCGGCAAGCAAGTCAGCAGAAATACTTCTTTTTATAAGAACTTCCAAGGATGCAACCGCTTCTTCACCTCATGCAACCAAAGAACCAAACATGGCAACAAAATTTTTTAATTTGTTACTGATATATGAAAAAAATTTAGATTACTATGAAATTTAGATTAGTTACTAAAATATAATTAGTAACTAATATATATGCATGCAATTAATTTGATATAGATAAGTTTGTCATCTATGCCGTTTTTGTTTTTTTAATTTTGGTTTAGTTTGACTTGACAGTCTTTCATGATTTCATACATCACTATCGGAGAAATCATCACTCGCAAAATGACCGTGATTCAAGTTTGGGCCTTGAAAAAAAGTGAAAAGGTCATAATGGAATTGAATGTAGATGGACAAAGTTGAGATAATGGCTCGAACTTGTTTGTGAGATTTCTTGGTCAAATAGCTCGGCGAATTAGATTTTGTCCCATATCAATCAAAAAATGGGATAAGATGCCAGAAGATAACACAAAAAGCAGTGAAAATTTATTGAGGTAAGTTGCTTCACTTTGATGTGATTAGTTATTGATTTGTTGTCATTTAATAATTGATTATATCTATGAATTATATCAAGAACAATTTTGAGTTTGATTATGTTGTTGGCGTCAAATGGGCTCTAAAGACCTTAGGTGATATATGGAAGGCGCATAAGTATTATTTACGAGGACAATACTTCTATCTTAACAAAAGATAGGCAGAAATTCTTGATACAAATCCATCAGACCTACCACCTGTTGAATGGACTGCTTTTGTGGATCATTATATGGACCCTTAAAATAAAGGTAAATAGTTATTCTATGCTTTTGTGTTTTCTTATTCAATATTGGCTATGGTTATCTAGTAACATTTATTTATGAATTTTTTGTTTTTGAAAATCATAGAAACAATGTTTGCAAAACGTCAGAAATTGTGAGAAGCTTATAATTTCACATGCTGGTGGAAGTAAAATTAATGCTAGAAGAGCAACTCAGATGGTAAATTTTTGTTTTTAATTTATTTTGCCTAGTTCTATTATACTATTTACTTATAAAATTAGAGTTTAAAATAAAATTTGTGAATACCTTTAAAATTTTATTTATTATATCAGGAGAAACAATTGGGAAGGCTTGTATGTCGAAGTGAGGTAATTGTATCAACTTTGTTAAAGAAAGATAGAAGTTATGTAAGCGGAGAAGAACAACGATTAGCCGTAAGTATCTGAAACTTTTTTTTATATGGCTGTACGTTTTTTTTAATGAATTAATTATGTGAATACACTAGTCCAATGAAATATGCATTTCTTTGTAGAAAAAAATATCAGAGTATTTGCCTCAAGATCAAGAGCGTGCTGCCATTGAAGGTATTCATTCAAAAGTCTTGGCTCATCCAGATGATGTAATTAGGAAAGTCTGAGGTCCTGAGAATGGTAAGCGAGTCCATAGTTTTAGTAATGCTACAATCCCCCAGTGATTTTAGTAAGGCAAAGCGCATCTTTGGAGTTGCAAATTGCGGAGGTTCTAGTGGTGTATCACAACAGCATGTCACAGATTTAGAGAGGCAACTTCAAGAAGTTAAAGATCAAGTGGCAACTCTCCATAGATTTCTACAACAAAAGTATAGTAATGAAGTACTTACCTTCTCTGATCATATGCCACACGCTCAATCGGAATGATACATCTCATGCCTTTTAATTTTAATGTCAATTTCTATCTAATTTACACTGTTATTAGAGATAATTTTATTTTTTATCGTATAAAATTATAGAACTTGGTTTTTTGTTTAGTCTTTATATGAACAGTCGTTAATACATAGTTTGTTAATTTTATTTTGTTTTAATAATTATTATGGTTGTTTTAATGGTATTTATTATTATAAAATATTTTTTACATGTTAGTAAATATATAGATAAAAAGAAATATATGGAATATCAATTTGGAAAAAAAACTATTTAATTGATAATTATGGCCGAGAGCTTTTAGCCACGAATTTATGTGCTGTTAAATAGCTTATCAATATTGACCACGGATAAAAACGTGAAAAAAAAATCCAGTCTGTCAAAGCTTTTTCGTACATCAATTTATTTTGCCACAAAAACAACCGTGGTTAAATAATCCATCAAGATTAGCTACGGAAAAAATGTGGCAAAACAACCCGGCCTGCCACTATTAGCCACGAATAAAAGTGTGGCAGAATTAAACATTTCGTTTACATTATCTCATTTAGCCACCGTTTGAAGTGTGGGCAACCATGTCAAAATCGTGGCTATTTAAATGTCTCCATAGTCCACAAAACTGTGGCTAGATGAAAATACGTTGTCCTTGTTAGTCATGGATCTTCATTCGTTATTAACGTGTCCTCGCCACGATTTTTTTTTTTTACTTTAACCATAACTTTTTCCGTGGCTAAAACCCATGTTTTTGGTAGTATGCTAATCAATATATATAGTTAAAGTGTATAATTAATTGTTCTATGTTAGTTTGGTAAAAGTGTATAATTAATTGTTCTATATTGGTTTAATTTAAGACTCACTTATTTTTAAATTTATTATATTAGTTTAACTTAATACTCACTTATTTTTAATATAACAATAACTATTTTTAAATATGTATAAATAAAAATTATTAAATATTTTTATTAATTACAACATAATTTTTTATGATTATATGTTATTTATTAATATTATTTTTCAATAAATACATATAATATATAACAATATATATAATAGATATAGACTAATTAATTATTTTGTTAAAATTTAAAAATAAGAGTTATGTTAGTATAAAAATAAAATTTAAAAATATTTATTACAAAAAAATATTAAAATGTTATATAATTATTTAATAATAACCGAATTAACTGATTCAACTAATGATGTATTTGTTGAACCAATAATTCAATGACAAAGTCAATTTTTGGTTTAATTTTGACAATTATGATCTAAATATCCTTAAAAGTGTCATTTTATACTTATATATATATTGTAATTTAAATGATTTTCAGCTAATTAAACATAATCAATTTAGGATGCGTTTGGATTTTTACCATTCAAACGTATTTTTTCAATTTAATCTTTTATATAGTTGAAGAAAAAGCTCAAAACAAGCTTATTATTATTCTTATTTTTTTAAAGATAACCAAATGCACCTGTACTTTTTTTGTGACTCTACCCTGTGCTTTTTTTTGTGAAAGAAAGAAAATTTCTTTTGTAAAAGAAAAAAAAAAAAAAAAACTTTCTCAACCATATTTAATGAATTAAAGTGAACTATTAACCTGACCTTATCCTTTTTCAAGAAAAATGACAAAATCCCCGATAAAAAAAGGTCACTTTGATCCTATCTTTAATTCTATGAGATAACGTAATTTTTTTTTATAAATTTTATCATTAAATAATAATAAAAGTTGTTGATCTAGTACGTTAGACTGGTGAGGTGAACATTAAAAATTTATTTATCTTTAACTAAAATTTGATACGATATTTTTTTAAATAATTTTTTATTATGATGACATTCATTATATTAGCATTTTTTTAATAAATTCTTGAATGTATACATAAATAAAAGCTAATTAATAGTAATTAATGCATTATTATAGACATTAAATAAAGAATTCCTAATTTTCAAAACAGGATATTTTTTTTTTGTTATTAATTTTTATGTAAAAATACTCAAAGCTACTAATTTTTTTTTTTTTTAAATTACATCATCAAAAGCTATGAGGAGTAACGTCAAGTGAAAATCCCTAACTAACATATGCTGATATGCTTTACAAAAGTTAGTCAATTTTCAATAATACTATAATGCTTACATATATAAATTTTTATATATTTAAATCTAAATCATTATATATGACTATATATACAAATTTTTTTGTAGTTTATCATAAATGATGACTCCTTAATTATTAGTTATAGCATGCAAGCAATCGAATTTTAATGTACGAAAAATTTTAACTAATCTAAATTATTTTGTATATTGCTAAACTTTATTGATCTCTGACCTTGTAACAAATGTATAATATTAATAGAATAATTATATCATTGATGCTTTGAGTTTATTAATGATTTTTAATATATATATATATATATATATATATATATATTTTATTTGGTCAGTAAAAAAAATATATTTTATTTTATTTAGTATTAATATCTAGCTATTAGTGTATTTTAATTTAACGATATCAAATATAATTATTAATTTAGTTTAAAAAATAATAAATTAAGTTTGTCATTATTCCAAAAAAATTTTGTGTATATCAAACGCTAGTAAAAATATTATAATAACAAGTATTATTATATATATCACATATGTCAAATAATGTATTCATTAATTTATATTTTATTATTTAAATTATTTAAATTATTTAAATCATATTATTAATAATATATCACAAGGTTATTATTATTAAATTATTAGTTATATTTTAATTCTATTATCTATATATTTTAAAATTTTATTGAGAAGCATTTACTTAGTTTCATCATAAATAATATTTTATTGAGAAGTTTTTATTAATATAAAAAATAAAAAATTAAATTAAAAAAAATATTGTATTGAATTTTTTTTAGAATAAATAGGTCTATGCATATAGGTCCATAATCAATTTGACATTTAAACGATGTTTTTTTGTTTGAGTAAATAAGGACAAATAAATTCTTGACCAATTTGAATCTAGGGATAAGGTTTTATCTTTTCTAATAATTGTTGTTGACACTTAAGTTGCATTTAGAAAAGAGATTGAGACTGAGAGATTAAGATTGGAAGACAGAGACTAAATTAAGTGTTTGTGTTTGTTATAAAATATACTGAACTAAGTTATGTGTAAATATTTTGTTTAACTTGAGATAAATATAAAGATTTAGAGGTAGATTTGGAATTTAAAAAGTCAAATGAGAATATTTTTAAGAAAAATATTAAAGTTTTAGTCTTCGTCCTAAAAAATTTTAGTCTTTTATAGTTCTATGTCCTCACTTTCTAAAAATATTGAAGAAACTAAAGTTTTATATCAAATATTGAAATTCTAGTTTAAAATTACCAAACACAATATTAGATCTTAGTCTCCAATATCAATCTCAATCTCAATCTCCAATATCCACCTCAGTGACACGTTATATTAACAACTTTTGTTAGTGTTTTGGTGCGGTATTTCAAACCACAAACTAATCGGCAAGTACACCGGGTCATACCAAGTAATACCTCAGGTGAATGAGGGTCGATCCCACGAGAATTGATAGACCAAACAACAATGGTTGAATGATTCAATTAGTCAGACAAGTAGAGAAGATTATTTCGGGGATTCAAAGTGCATTAAACAGTAAATCAGGAATTCAAAAAGAAAGTAGTAAATTTGGTATGAAAACTATGTGAGAGAATAGTTAAGATTTCAGAGGTTTTTATTTTTCTAGATTAATATTTTTTACCAACTAGTTTAATCATGCAAGATTCAATTCATGACAAACCCTAATTGACTAAATCCTAATTTCTTAGTAATTTAATCTTCTCTAACCTAATCAACTGCCAATTCTTTGGTCACTTAATATAGATTAAAGGATTAAGTCTAATTCTAGTTTATTAGCCACAACAACTCTAATTATCCAAATATAAGAGGATTATATGTCACGTATCCCATTAAGTCTAGGTGATTAGTGGTTTAGGAGGAATTACTTTTAAGCTAGTATTCAAGTAAGTTAAATTTTCCAAGAATCAACAAGAAATCATGTAGAACAAGAGTTATTTTCCAATACACTCAAATTCATATTCATACGATGAAGAACGAAAATAATCATTGAATTCAAATCAATACAATAATTAAAATAGAGTGACAATAGTATTAATCCATAGAATAAACAGAGCTCCTAACCTTAACAATGGAAGTTAAGTTGCTTATGACTCAAAGAAAAACTAGGGTTTCAAATGTGTGTAAAGTGTAGAATGAGATAGAAGAGAGAAGAGAGCCCAAAGGGCAAAATCTTTTCTCCTTTTATATCTAATCCTAATTGATTTGAAATTAAAACTCTAAAACCTAAAAATATATTTTCTTAATTCAAAATATTAAATTGAAAATCAAATAAAGCTTTCTGTGCTAATTTGTTGAAGACATGGGGACCACTCCTATCAGCGCTGCCCGTTTAGTGCTAGTTTCGGGCATTTGGCGCCGGGACTCCAGAGAAGAATGAGCGCTGAATGCGGTTTGGCGCTAAACACCAATGTCACGGCATTTAGCACCATGATGCCAGAGAGAAAGTATAAAATATTATATATCATTAGAAAGCTCTAGAAGTTGACTTTCTGATGCCACTAAAATCTCATCCATTAGACCTCTATAGCTTAAGTTATGCTTATTATAATGTGAGGAGGTCAGGGTTGACAGCATCCACTTTCTTCCTTTTACTTCTATACAAACTCTGTCAAACTCGCCCAAATCTTTCTTAAAATTAGTAAAACCAAAATGTGAATCAAAGTAGCATTTAAAAATGCCTCAAACACTAAAAAATCTCACAAAAACTTAAGAAATCTATATCTAAGTTACTAAGAAAATATAGAAAAGATGCTCACACATAACAACACCAAACTTTAATTGTTGCTTGTCCTCAAGCAACTAAAAATAATGTGAACCTAAGAAGTGAGGTTTCCTAAGGGTTGAGTTTCAATTAAGCTCCTTTCTATTCTTTGAGTAGGGTTAATGACACTATGATCCTGAACAGTTTCAACATCTCACTATCCTTTGAAGCTCAGGAATGTTAATGTCTTTCAGAACTAGAATCCGAATAATATTATGAATTCTATTCTTTTTATCGTCTGATTAATATTTGAACACATTATTTTCTTTTTCTTTTCTTTGGTGCTTCGCACCTTGAGCCTAGCCATGACTCTAAATATTTTGTCTAAAGCTTCACTTGACACAAAAACACCACAAGTACTTAACTGGGAACTCTTTGAGTTCTTATTTATCTTATGAATTTTTTCAGTTAGTGGTGCTCAGAGCCTTTAGCATACTCTTTATTTGCACTTGGCTTTGACTCTAAGTGCTCTGTCTCAAGAATTTCTTGACACATTGATAAACTCCATTTTTAGGGCTTATCTTGTGTTGAATTTAGAGAATTTTATCAACTTTTCTCATATTTATTCAATGAAATAGCATGGTTTTGTGAATTTCACCTAAATTGTGCTTAAGAGTGAAATCATGCTTTTTAGGCTTTAAAATTGCTAAATTTAATTCACTTTAATTCTATTCGATGCCTTAACATGTTTGTTGAGTGATTTCAGGTTTAGAAGGTAAATATTGGATTGAAGGAATGAAGAAAAAGCATGCAAAAGTAGAGAAAGTATGAAGAAATGAAGTTTTGGAAATTTGCCATGCGAGGCGTACGTGTGACCCACCCATACGCATGGCCAGAAAATCAAAATACGACGCGTATGCGTGACAAGCAGCACGTGACCTCATTAATGAAACACGCTCGGGGCGATTTCTGGGGCTGCAGAAGCCCAATCCAACTTATTTTCAAAGCTATTTGATGCAGAATTCAAGAGGAAACAAGGAGAGAGTGATTAGGAATAGAATAGAAACATGCTTTAGGTCATATTCTAGAGAGAGAAGCTCTCTCTTCTCTATAGAATTAGGTTAGAGTTAGGTTAGAACTCCCTTAGATTTAGGTTTAATTCTTGTTTTCATTTACTTTTCCTTGTAATTTATTGTTCTTGCACCTTTGTTCTTTAATTCTACTTGTTATTTCATTCACTTTGTTGCATTTATGTTTATGACTCTTGTAGCTTTCAATTTCCTTTAATGCAATTGATGTTTTATGTTTCTTATTGTTTAATTGAGTTGTTATTGTCATTTTCTTGCTTTAGGTAGTTGTAGAATTTATATTTCTTGCTATTTTAACATGCTTTCTTTTTATGCCTGATAAATCCCAATTTTAGGGTTTATCTTGTGTAGAATTTGGGGGGTTTTATTAATATTTTTTACACTTATTCATATAAATTGCATGGTTTTGTGTTTCCTTCCTAATTTTGCTTCATGGTTTAAAATATGCTTCTTTAACCCTAAAAATGCCAAATTTTAATCCTCTTCTATTACCACTCGATGGCGTGATGTGTTTGTTAAGTGGATCCAGGATCTATAGGGCAAGAATTCCTAAAAGATGGAAAGGAAGCGTGCACAAGTAGAACGGACATGAAGAATGAAGCTTTAGAAAATTGGTCACGATGCGCACGCGTGGCTGATGCGTATGCGTGGCCGCATGTAACTGAGAGTGGCGCGCATAAGCTGGCGCACTCACGTGGTGATGCGAAATCCCATTGACGCACACGCATGCTCGACGCGTACGCGTGGCTCGCAGAACTCGTATGATGCGCACTCATGGCCCACGCACTCGTGTGATGCCCAGCACGTGACTCATTAATGAAATCGTGGCTGGCAATTTCTGAGATGCTCCAAGCCCAATCTTGAGCTCAATTCTGCATGGAAAAGACCCAAGGAACTAAGGGGGAGAGGAGGACTCACTCATTCACACCATACACATAATTTTAGCTAGCTTTAGGTTCTTGTTTTCTAGAGAGGGAAACTCTTACTTCTCTCTAGATTTAGTTTGTTTTGAGCTTTCTTTGTTGAATTTCTGAATTAGGTCTTGTTAATTCTAGTTTTAATTTCTTAATTTGAGTTCTCTAGTTATAATTTTGTTTAGATCTTGTGTTGGAATTGTGTTTTTTTGTTATTTCCCCTTTTCTTCCTATTTTATGAACTTTGTTGATTTTGAATTTCTCTTAGTGCATTAATGTTTTCCATGATTGATAGTGTTATTTGAGTTATTTTCTATTGATAATTGTTAGTGGATACTTGTGATTTCCAATTAATTTTACAATTTAAATATGTCATTAGTTAGTGCATACCATGTGTTTGATGAAATGTTTTCTTTGATTATGGAGTAGTTTTCTATACTCTTGGCCTATGCTAAGGGAATTGGGTGACCTTGAGTCATTGAGTCTAATTGAATTGGTGATTTGAGAATCCTTAGTGGTCAAATTGATACCCATTGACACTAATCTACTACTAAGCCCATTAGTAGGTAGATTAGGACTTATGAGTTGAAATTGACCAAGTCATTTGATATACTTCACTTGTAGAAGTAGACTTAATGGGCTTGGTTCCTCATAATTGTCAAGATATGGTTGTTAGACAAGGATGGTGATCCCAATTCCTATGCCTAGCCAAGAGTTCCTTCTTATAATTCACATTTGAAATCCAAAAATCCCAATTGCTTGATTCTTGTTATAGTTAGTTTTGTTGCTCACTTAGTCTTAGAATAGAAGTAGCTTTATATGTTATCTTGTTAGATTGCATTTACTTATACCTTGCTTTAATTGCTTTGATTTAGTTTCTTGCACTTTAATTTTCTTGCATGCTAAGCTTTAATAGTTTAAATTCTTGTTCATAACTCCCAACCTCAGAATTCTACCCAATATTGATGCACATGTTTGCCCATTCTCTTGAGGACTACTCAAGACCAATACTCTCGGTTACTTTTTATTGGGGTTGACTTTGTGACAACCATATCAAAATTTGACCAAGAGAATTATTTGTTGGTTTAGGACTATACTATGACATGATTTTCTATTGATGAAATTCTAGACCGACAATAATTCTCCTATCAAATTTTTGGCGCTGTTGCCGGAGAATGGTTGCCATGTGTGCTTTAATATTAGTTATGTATTGTAGAGACTTTACTTGCTTTTATTAGTTTGTTTTTAGTTTAGATTTTCTTTAATGCATGAGCTATGACTTCTAAGTTGAATGACTCGGTCTCACCCGGATTCTAACCTAGCCGAGTTTAATCCCGAAATTGAAAGAACCTTACTACATACTCGGCAAGCTAGACGTCGGTTGGATTACACAACTAGTGCTTCGACCTCTCTTGAGGAACCCTCCGAAACACTAGACGGAATCGAGAGTGATCTAGAGTCCACATTCAACGAAGGAACTTCCTATTCCTCTATCGGCACTACTGATATATCCTTGCATACTACAGGTGAAAACCACATGGCGGAGCCACGTAGGATTACCTTGTACGAGCAAGGAGCACCGGATCTCATTCTTCAACCGTTGCAAGCTAGGTATCTGAATCTTGATCCTAATTTTGAGCTGAAGAATAGTCTGATTAACTTGCTTCCTAAGTACCATGGACTATCGGGCCAAGACCCCATTAGGAATTTGAGAGACTTTCAAGTAGCTTGCTCTACGGCTCGAAGGCATGGTGCTAATGAGATTGCTATCATGGTTTTTTGCTTTCCCCCTCTCTCTTGAGGGGCAAGCAAAAGAATGGTTCTACTCCCAACCTAATAAAGTGGTGACTAAATGGGACCTATGGAGAAGAGAGTTCTTAGATAAGTTCTTTCCTCTGGAGAAGACCGACTACATCCGGAAGGAAATTTCTGGTATAATGCAAAGAGACCAAGAGACACTCTATGAATATTGGACTCGATTTAAGAGGTTGTTGAAATCTTCTTCACATCATGGTGATGCGAGCGGAAATTGGCGAGTTAAGAATGATTATAAAATATGCGTTGCAGTTATAGTTCTCAACCAACCAGAAATCCGCTCATCAATTTAGAAGGGTGTCACAGAAATTAAAATCAAAATACTGGGAGTACGAGTCCCAGGTCGTCTCCCAACGAGTTGCAGAAAAGTGTGCTATTTTATTAATCAGATGTTTTCAAAAAGGTTTGAGTTGAATGGCAGAAAATTAAATTAGAGAATTTATATAAATTTAAATAAAAGCCTTGACTGGAAATTGATTAGTTAGAAGCCCTATTCTTGTTGCAGTACTCTCAAGATTAATTGATAATTGGGGATTATTCTGTTTAGTTGTCCCTCACTAAGTAAGGGAAAGTTAAAGAAGTTGGAATGCTATCTCTATCCACAAGTTCCAATCCGCTCTTGGGAGGATTGGTGTTAGTGACTAGAGAGCAATCCAACAATAAACCCAACTACAACCTTTCTCTTGAGCATCCCAACTTCAAGGGTTTCTTTCAATCAACTCCCCATCAAGTTAAGGAACTACTCGCTCATTGTAAATATAAAATTCATAACATAAGAAAAGGAATTAAAGAAAGACATAATAAATAATGATCAAAAGATTAATTAAAAATAAAAGTAATTCTTGTATTGATAAATGCTAAAATAACCCAATGGTAAAATTAAGTAAATTAAGGAACATGGAAGAGTAAGAGACAAGTAAAGAGAACGAACTAGAATGTCGAAGTCTTGATGAGGCAATAACTCTTCTCAATATCCCAATGCAAAAACAATGAACATAACAAATCCTAAAAACTATGAATGTGTAGAGAGAAAAACCTAGAGGAGAGGAAAAACTAGATCTAAAAACTAAAAACTATGCGGAATGAATGTTGTTGTTGGTTTCTGCATGTTCTCTGGCTCTAGTCTGCTTTTCTGAGCCGAAAACTGGGTCAAAATAAGGCCCGAAATCGCCCCCAGCGATTCTGCAGATTATGCAGATCGCGCATGTCACGCGGTCGCGTCATCCATGCGGTCGCGTCATTCGGCTTTCTGCTTTGCCACGCGGTCGCATCATCCATGCGGCCGCGTCACTCGTGCTATTCCATGCCGCGCGGTCGCGTCATCCATGCGGCCGCGTCGCTTCTCGCTGGTCATCTCCTCAATTTCTTGTGTTCCTTCCATTTTTGCAAGCTTCTTTTTCAATCTCCAACTCATTCATGCCCTATAAAGCCTGAAACACTTAACACACAGATCACGACATCGAATGGAATAAAGGAGAAATAAAATATATAATTAAAAGTCTCTAGGAAGCAAGTTTTCAATCATGCAATAACTTTAGGAAGGAATTATAAATGCATGCTTATTTAACGAATAAGTGGGTAGAGATCATGATAAAACCACATAAATAAACACAATATAAACAATAAAATAGTGGTTTATCAACCTCCCCACACTTAAACATTAGCATGTCCTCATGCTTAGTTGAAGGAGATAAAATGAATGAGTAAGAACATGTAAAACCTATGAAATGCAATGCAACCTATATATATGAATGCAACTATATGATTTTTTTGGTCCACTTGATCTAAAGTAAATAAGCTCTTCAAAACAATTACAAATCAAATTCCACTAACTCAATTCTTATACAGTAAGAACAGATAAAAAAGTAAGAAGATAGCTCATGAAAGCAGGAAACATAGAAATTCAAGCATGGAACCCTCACTGATGATGTATGTAGACTCTAGTCTCTCTAGTGTATAGGGTCATTACTCTATCCTTCTCTAATCATGCTCTCTAATTTTTGTTCTTCTCCTAACCAATCAACAACATTTAATATACCAATGCAAACATCATGAGGTCTTTTCAAAGTTGTAATGGGGCCAAGGTAAGGGTAAGGATACATATATGGCTAAGTAAGCTTATAAATTGAATCTTTAATTAACTCAAGCTTTAACATAACCTATATATATTCTATATAACTTTTAAAATTCATACCTAGCTACCCAGAAATCTCTTTTCACATTCCATACTCATGTATCAACCTTTTATTTTGATTTTATCATACATGCATTGATCTTTGAATGCTTGACTTAGCATTGGGGTAATTTTGTCTCCTTATTTATTTGTTGAATATTTTTGGATTTTTTTTTTAAAAAATAGAAACATAAAAATAACATAGCTTATCAATGCACATAGATTTTTAATTTTTATAGTTTCACATGAGTAGGTATCCAAATTCCCATAATATTATCATAACTCATTTTCTTATTATCCCTTGTTCCCACAATTTCCCATACTTGGATAACACACACAATTCTATCTTAAGCTAACCAAAGATTCAATTTGGGATATATAATTGTTTTTCCGCTTAAGGCTAGTAATATGGTAAAATATAGAACAAATGGGATTTAAAGGCTCAAAGTGGCTAACAAAGGTAATTGAAAGGATAGACTTTATTTGGATAAGTGAGCTAAACAAATAATGACCTCAATCATATGTAAACATATAAATATAATAAACATTGGACATATAAGATGAAACAAAATATAGATTACAATCATAGAGAAGTAAACACACAAGAATAAAATAATTATGGTTAAATAATGTAACCATTCATAAAGGCTCAATTCTCACAGGTTGTGTGTTCTTTAGCTCAAAAATCATGTTCCAAATACAACTTCAAGCAAATTTAACATAAAATTTTTAATTAAAATTAGTGAAATTTTGTTCCAAAGATAGGATCTTAGAAGAAACTTATTGTCTTTTCAATCAAGCAGAACATGCATGCAACTAATCTATTACTATGCAATTTATCCTATTCTATAAAAGAAAAATCTAACTAAATATCCTAATTTATTGGTGCTAGGGAAGAGAAATTACCTCCGGAAGTCAGGTACTGACCGACCTCCCCACACTTAAGGCTTTGCACCGTCCTCGGTGCCATTTGTCAAGAACAAAGGTGGGCTGGTAGCAGTATCTCCACAATCGGGACCATCATGGCTCCCTGTGCTGGTAAAGGAAGTGGAGTCCGGGGTATCTGAGTCCTTGAATTTTCCCAGGATCAGCTCCTTAAGGTATGTGAATCGGCGCTTGTTACAGCGCTCTCTCATTTTAGCTTTCTGTTCCTGCCGATCCAACTTTTCAAGTATCTGCTGGAGCAGTTGGGCTATTGTAGGTGCTTGTGGTGTTGAAGAAGGAATATCTTCAACTGGTTCAGTGGGCTGGTTGGTAGTGGCTGCTGGAAGTCTAAGGTACTTCCCGTTGGGGACATACTGATCATCCCATGGAAGCATGGCTTTGGTGTCCCCAGCTCTGTAGGAGACTCCAGCTGCTGAAACAAGATCTGAGATCAGGGCTGGAAAAGGTAAGTTATCCACAATTTGTACGTGTCCCATAGCATTCCGGATGTGTCTTGGTAGATTCAGAGGTTGGTCTGTAAGGATGCACCATAGTAGAACGGCCATGTCCACAGTGAAGGAGGACTTGTGAGTACTCGGAAAGACGTAATGGGACATAATTTGTGCCCATACGCGAGCCTCCAAGGTAAGTGCTGAAGCCGAAATTCCCTTAGGGCGGGTACGATGGTATCTGTAGATCCATCTGCTGCCAAGTAGTGCGATAACTCTAAGAACGGTGTCCCAGTCAAATTGGTACAGCTGGCGCTTAAGTGCGACTTCTTGAAATGCATCCAATCCTTTTGGAATAGGGAGAAGACTTAGAACTTTTTGAATGGCCTCTTCTGTAATGGGGACTTGCTTCTGACGGACGTAGACAGACTACAGGGTTGGTAGGTGGTAGTTGGAGTAGAACTCGACTACTCAAGAAAGATTGACCTGCCTTGGCTGTCTTTGTAGGAAACCCCATTGTCTTCGGGCAATCGGCGGCTCAACAAATGTAGCAATGTTGGGCGGGAGGAGAAGAAGGTATTCGTTGTTGTAGTTCCTTTCTGCCAGGATGGGGAACATCTGCTCACAGTAGCGATTAGGGAATCGCGCAGTGTCCTTGGCTGGAAAGGCTCTTTCTTTATCATCAACCTTTATGATCCTCTTAATTTTCTTTGTTGAGGGCTTTACCGCAGTTGAAGAGGGTTCTGCCACTAATGCTCTTTTTGTACCTCTTCTTGCTGGTTGTTTGGGAGTAGCTTTCTCTTTTCCTTTCTTGGTGGCCATCCTGAAAAAGGGAAGAGAAAGTGAATTAAATTTAAAGAGATAGAGCAAGGAAGAGAACGGAAAGGATGGTTATAAATGCACATAAAAAGGTAAATGATATTAACACACGCTCATGAGTACATGTGAAAACTCATTAATGGAAAATAACTAGTGCATATGATGACAAGTGAATGCAAGGTGTTTATTGGCATGCCGGCAAAGGGCATGAGTAGCATAGATCAAGCATCACTCGTAACAAACCATCACGTTTGTATTGACAATTAAATTCAATGAATAAAATAGTAAAGGGAATTTGTGAAAAGCAAGCATTGAATATTAGAGTAGAAAAATGTAGAGAAGTTCATAATGCTATATTGGCTTTTTCACAAACACATAGCATGCATGTAGAAGAAGCTTTTGAAAATAAGGATTTGAACATGCAAGTAATCCCTTAAAAAGCAATATATAATTGTCAAACAAATTTACAACAATCCACAAGCATATAAAAAATAAATAATGACTCACATAAATTGATAACACCAAGTAAAAAGGGAAAAGAAAGAAAAAGAAAATATGAATAATGAAGGTAAAAAGAAAAGAAAAGAAGATAACATATAAAAATAATAGAAAAGTAAGGAGGGAAGGAGAACAAGAAGAACCTTGTTAATGGGGGTGAGAGAGAGTAAAAAGTGAGAAAGAGGGAAGAAGGGAAGAAGGGGGGAGAAGAAATAAGGAGGGAAAAGAGAAAATAGGATTTGGGGAGAAAAAGATATGATAATTGGCAAATTAGAAAAACTGTGCGGCGCATTCGACACGGTCACGTGGGACACGCGGTCGCGCGACTTGCGCTTAAACTCAATGACGCGATCGCGTCGGTCACGCGGTCGCGTGACCCATTTTAGGCTAATGGCACGAGTGTAGCCTCGCACTCGCACAACTCTCTGTTCAAAATCATATTAGTGCCAAATTTTGGGTGACGCGATCGCATGGGGCATGCGATCTCATGAGTGGTCAGTTATTGGGATACGACGCGGTCGCGTGAGAGGGACTGCGCGCCCAGCGCCAGTCCAGCACCACTCTAGCACAAATTTCGGCTGTGCACCCTTGTTACGTCGAAATCCAGGGCACGCGGTCGCGTGGGGCACGTGGTCGCGTGGGAGGCCATTATTCCCATATGACGCGGTTGCATCAGCGACGCAGTCGCGTGGGACGATTTGTGCCATTGGCACGCCTCCAGCCCTGCTTCGGCGTAACTCTCTGTTCATATTATTATTGTCTGCCATCTCCCTGCGACGCGGACGCGTCAATGAGGTGGTCGCGTCGCGTGATTTTTTTTTAATAAAGGTATGTAAATGCAGATGCACGAAATGTACTGATGAAGAGAAGAGTTATTGAAAAAGAAAACTAAAAGTAAAGAGAAGAACGATCATACCATGGTGGGTTGTCTCCCACCTAGCACTTTGCTTTAACGTCCGTAAGTTGGACGCTCCACTAGCTCAGTCTTCGGCTATGTGGGGATCTTCCAAGAGGAAGATCTCGAGCTCCTTGTTCTTCTTCAGCTTCTCGCCATGGTACAGCTTTAAACGATGTCCATTAACTTTGATAGGTTCAGAGCTTGAAGGATGACTTAGGTGATAGACTCCGTATGGTTCGGCCTTCTCTACTCTGTATGGACCTTCCCATTTTGATCTCAACTTGCCTGGCATGAGCCTTAGTCGAGATTTATAGAGGAGGACTAAGTCCCCAGGTTGGAACTCTTTCCTCTTGATGTGCTGATCATGTACAGCCTTCATCTTCTCCTTGTATAGTCTTGAGTTCTCATAAGCTTCTAGGCGAAGGCTTTCCAGTTCCTGCAGTTGCAACTTCCTTTCAGCTTCGGCTCTCTCAATTCCCATGTTGCATTCCTTTACTGCCCAAAAGGCTTTATGCTCTATTTCAACAGGGAGATGACAAGCTTTTCCATAAACTAAGCGGAAAGGACTCATCCCAATGGGTGTTTTGTATGCTGTTCTGTATGCCCAGAGTGCATCTTGTAGCCTGGTGCTCCAATCTCTTCTATGAGATTTGACTATCTTCTGCAAGATACGCTTTATCTCTCTATTTGACACCTCGGCTTGCCCATTAGTCTGAGGATGGTAGGCTGTTGCAACCTTATGAATTATCCCATGCTTCTTCATTAGTCCTGTTAGTCTCCTGTTACAAAAATGGGTGCCTTGATCGCTCACGATTGCTCGTGGTGATCCAAAGCGACAAATAATATGGTTTCTCACAAAGGAAACAACAATGTTAGCATCATCATTGCGGGTAGGAATTGCTTCCACCCATTTGGAAACGTAATCCACAGCTAACAATATATAGAAATAACCATTAGAATTTGGAAATGGACCCATGAAGTTAATGCCCCAAACATCAAAAATTTCACAAAAAAGCATAATTTGTTGAGGCATCTCATCCCTCTTGGATATATTACCAAATTTCTGGCATGGGAAACAAGATCTACAAAATTCAGGAGCGTCTCTAAAAAGAGTAGGCCACCAGAATCCACAGTCTAAGATTTTTCTAGCAGTTCTTTGAGGGCCAAAATGTCCTCCACTCTCAGATGAGTGACAGGCCTCTAAGATGGACTGGAATTCTGATTGAGGCACACACCGTCTAATTATCTGGTCAGCGCCACATCTCCATAAATATGAGTCATCCCATATATAATATTTAGACTCGCTTTTCAGCTTGTCTCTTTGATGCTTAGAAAAGTTCGGAGGGAAGGTGCGGCTAACTAGATAATTAGCTACAGGTGCATACCAAGGGACTATCTCAGATACTGCTTGCAGGTGATCAAATGGAAAATTATCAGCTATAGGAGTGGAGTCATCTGTAATATGTTCAAGGCGACTCAAGTGGTCTGCTACTAAATTCTGGTTACCATTCCTGTCTTTAATTTCTAAATCAAATTCTTGTAATAGCAGTATCCAACGTATAAGCCTTGGTTTGGACTCCTTTTTAGATAATAAATACTTTAGAGCCGCGTGGTCCGAATACACTACTACTTTAATACCAAGTAAATAGGCTCGGAATTTATCCAGAGCAAAAACAATAACAAGAAGCTCTTTCTCAGTAGTAGTGTAATTCGACTGAGCTACATCTAAAGTCTTAGACGCGTAAGCAATAACAAAAGGATCCTTACCTTCACGCTGAGCCAGTGCTGCTCCTACTGCATGGTTGGAAGCATCGCACATTATTTCAAATGGTTGGCTCCAGTATGGTCCTCTTACAATTAGAGCTTGAGTCAGTGCAGTCTTTAGCTTATCAAACGCTTGTTTGCAATTTTCACTGAACTCGAACTCAATATCTTTCTGTAGTAGCCTGGATAAGGGAAGTGCTACCTTACTGAAGTCCTTAATGAACCTCCTGTAAAAACCTGCATGGCCAAGGAAAGAACGGACCTCTCTCACAGAAGAGGGGTAAGGTAAACTAGAAATAACATCCACCTTTGCTGGATCTACAGAAATGCCAGTGTTAGACACAACATGTCCTAGTACAATCCCTTGTTTAACCATAAAGTGACATTTTTCAAAATTTAATACCAGTTTTGTACTGACACATCTATCTAACACTCTAGATAATCCATCTAAGCAAAGGCTAAAGGAATCACCATAAACACTAAAATCATCCATAAAAACCTCCATACAGTCCTCAATAAGATCAGAGAAAAGACTCATCATGCACCTCTGGAAAGTAGCTGGGGCATTGCACAAGCCAAAGGGCATTCTCTTGTAAGCATAAGTCCCAAAAGGACATGTAAAAATGGTCTTTTCCTGATCCTCAGGAGCTATATGAATCTGGAAATAACCTGTGTAACCATCTAGAAAACAATAATGTGATTTACCTGACAGGCGATCCAGCATTTGATCAATGAATGGAAAAGGATAGTGATCCTTATGGGTTGCTTGGTTGAGGCGTCTGTAATCAATGCAGACCCTCCAGGCGTTCTGAACTCTGGTTGTCAGGAGCTCTCCATGCTTATTCTTCACTGCAGTGACTCCAGACTTCTTTGGCACCACTTGTACTGGGCTTACCCATTCACTGTCTGAGATGGGATAGATGATATCTGCCTCTAGTAGTCTGGTCACTTCCTTTTTGACAACCTCTAGGATAGTGGGGTTCAGTCTTCTCTGGGGTTGACGGACAGGTCTTGCTCCCTCTTCTAAAAATATTCTATGCTCACAAACTTGAGGGCTGATGCCTACTATGTCTGCCAAACTCCAACCAATTGCCTTCTTGTGCCTCCTCAGCACACCAAGTAGCTGCTCTTCCTATTGAGAAGTGAGTTCCCTTGCAATGATAACCGAAAACTTCTGCCCGTCTTCAAGGTAAGCATATTTGAGGTATGGAGGAAGGAGTTTTAGTTCTAACTTCTGATCATGTTTAGGCTCTAGGTTGTCTGGAGCTGGTAACAGTGGTAAGGCACTGTCATTGTCCTCTGAGAATGTCCCCACACTTGGACCTTCCTGTGTGCTTCTCTTCAAATTCCTCCTGGTGAACTTCAGCCATGGTTTCATCTATAATGTCACACTTGAGGATAGAGTGATCCTCTGGAGGATGCTTCATAACTCCATTCAGATTGAAGATTACTACTCGGCCATCTATTTCAAAAGAGTATGTTCCTGAAAAAGCATCTAATTTAAACTTTGAGGTCTTCAGGAATGGTCTTCCGAGTAGGATTGATGATGGCTTGTCTGAGTCATTTTGGGGCATTTCCAGGATATAAAAATCAGTGGAGAATGTGAGTCCCTTAATTCCTACTAGTACATCTTCAGCAACTGCAACCACTATAATAATGCTTTTATCTGCTAACACAAAATGAGCTGCCGACCTTTTTAAGGGAGGGAGCCTCAAAATATCATATATAGACAAAGGCATTATACTTACACATGCTCCTAAATCACACATGCATTCAGAAATTATCACACCACCAATAGTACAATTAACTATACAAGGACCTGGGTCACTACACTTTTTAGGTAAACCTCCCATTAAAGCAGATATGGAACTTCCTAAGGAAATAGTTTCTAATTCATTAATTTTGTCTTTATGTATACATAAATCTTTTAGAAACTTAGCATACTTAGGTACCTGTTGAATGACATCAAAAAGGGGAACAGTTACCTCGACCTTTTTGAATATCTCTACCATTTTTAGATCAGGTTCCAGCTACTTCCTGGGCTTCCTTGCAAGTTGTGGAAATGGAATGGAGGTGGCATTTTCTGCAGTGTCTGCGCCTTTTAGTGCTTCCTCCTGTGGTTGAACTTCTTCTTCTTCAGCCATGTCCTGTATGTCCTCTTCCTCTTCAACATCTTCTATTTCCACTACCTCTTCAGCTGAGGCGTGTTCTGGTGGGTTTGGCTCCTCCTGGTTCCTCTCCTGCAGTGTGGTTCCAGACCTCAGGGTGATGGCATTAATACCACCCTTGGGATTGGGTAATGGTTGAGAGGGAATCCTACTGGAGCTCAAAGGTTGATTATTGGAGTTATTCATTGAACCAATCTGTGAGACAAGAGCTTGCAAAGTAGCGTTCAGACCATTCAAAGTGGCATTAATGTTATTTTCCATGGTCTGCTGTCTCCGATCAATAGATTGTAGTAAGTCATCATTGGTAGATGAAGAAGGATAGGTAATTTGAGAGGTCTGCTGTTGGGTATTCTGTGGTCCTTGGGATTGCCTTAGGTGAGGTGCTCTGTAAGGCTGATTCTGATTCTGCTGCCTGTTGTTGTTGTTATTCCACCTCTGATTTCCCTGATTATCTCTGCCTCCTCTGTTGTTGTTGTTGTCCCTCCAATTCTGGTTAGAATTGTCTTGCCATCCGTGGTTGTAATTGCCACCTTGATTGTACCCTTGGTTGGGGCGGTCATAGAAGTTATGTGTGGTTGCCATGGTGTTGTCTTCATGCTGGAGCTGCGGACATTCATCAGTATAATGGCTATAATCAGCACAGATTCCGCAAACTCTCTGTGGGACTAATTGTTGGTTTTGCTGTGCTAGAGAAGGTTGAGCTTGCTGAACTTGTTGTTGATTCAATTGCATTTGCTTCAGCAAGTTGGTCATTTCACAGATACTCTGAGTTAGAGCAGCAGTCTCTCTGCTAGAGGATACTTCTACAACGGCTTTTGAACGACCTTGTTTCTGCCTGTGATTCTTAGTAGATTCAGCTAAGTCACTGATCAATTGCCATGCCTCATCAGTGGTCTTGTACTTTTTCATAGACCCATTGCTAGCACTTTCCAATGTGGTCTTATCTTGGGGCCTCATTCCCTGTGTGACATAACCGAGTAACACTATCTTGTCAATCATATGGTGGGGGAAAGCTTCCAGAAGATTATTGAAGCACTCCCAATATTCATAAAGTGTCTTGGATTCATCCTGAAAAATCATGGAAATATCTTTCCTCAGTTTATCAGTAACTTCAGCTGGAAAGAACTTTTCCAAGAATTCTCTTCTCAGTGTATCCCAGTTGGATACAATTGCTGCTGGTTGAGTGTAGTACCACTCTCTTGCCTTCCCCTCAAGAGAAAACAGGAAAGCTTTCAGCAAAATTGAAGTTTCATCTGCACCATCACGCTTAACAGTAGAACAAGCTGCCTGAAAATCTCTCAGGTGCTTGATAGGCTCTTGAGCAGGTAAGCCATGAAACTTGGGCATCAAATTAAGCAGTGCGGTCTTTATTTCAAAGTTTGTAGCTACCGTTGGGTGATGCGCTTGAAATGGTTGCATTGTAAAATCAGGGGCTCCAGCCTCCTAGATAGTAACTCTCTTGGCTGCTGCCATGTTACCTGTACGTAAATCAACCGAATCAGTAGAACGGGAGCTGGTTTCTTTCTCAAGTGGCGTTTCAGATCCGCCCTCAGGGAGGACTAACCGACGCCGAGCTTACCTTATTCGTGAAATAGTTCTTTCGATCTCAGGATCGAATATTAGCAAGCTTGGGTCAGGAAGCGAATGTGTCATCTAACGAAAGAAACAAGCAGCTCATAGTAGCAAAATAAAATAAAATACAAATAAATAAATTTCAATTAATAACTTTAGCACTCTATTGCAACTCCCCGGCAACGGCGCCAAAAATTGATGCGAGCGGAAATTGGCGAGTTAAGAATGATTATAAAATATGCGTTGTAAGTATAGTTCTCAACCAACCAAAAATTCGCTCATCAATTTAGAAGGGTGTCACAGAAATTAAAATCAAAATACTGGGAGTACGAGTCCCAGGTTGTCTCCCAACGAGTTACAGAAAAGTGTGCTATTTTATTAATCAGATGTTTTCAAAAAGGTTTGAGTTGAATGGCAGAAAATTAAATTAGAGAATTTATATAAATTTAAATAAAAGCCTTGACTGGGAATTGATTAGTTGGAAGCCCTATTCTTGTTGCAGTACTCTCAAGATTAATTGATAATTGGGGATTATTCTGTTTAGTTGTCCCTCACTAAGTAAGGGAAAGTTAAACAAGTTGGAATGCTATCTCTATCCACAAGTTCCAATCCGCTCTTGGGAGGATTGGTGTTAGTGACTAGAGAGAAATCCAACAATAAACCCAACTACAACCTTTCTCTTGAGAATCCCAACTTCAAGGGTTTTTTTCAATTAACTCCCCATCAAGTTAGGGAACTACTCGCTCATTGTAAATATAAAATTCATAACATAAGAAAAGGAATTAAAGAAAGACATAATAAATCATGATCAAAAGATTAATTAAAAATAAAAGTAATTCTTGTATTGATAAATGCTAAAATAATCCAATGGTAAAATTAAATAAATTAAGGAACATGGAAGAGTAAGAGACAAGTAAAGAGAACGAACTAGAATGTCGAAGTCTTGATGAGGCAATAACTCTTCTCAATATCCCAATGCAAAAACAATGAACATAACAAATCCTAAAAACTATTATTGTGTAGAGAGAAAAACCTAGAGGAGAGGAAAAACTAGATCTAAAAACTAAAAACTATGCGGAATGAATGTTGTTGTTGGTTTCTGCATGTTCTCTGGCTCTAGTCTGCTTTTCTGGGCCAAAAATTGGGTCAAAATAAGGCCCAAAATCACCCCCAGCGATTCTGCAGATTATGCAGATCACGCATCTCATGCGGCCGCGTCATCCATGCGGCCGCGTCATTCGGCTTTCTGCTTTGCCACGTGGTCGCATCAACCATGCGGCCGCGTCACTCGTGCTATTCCATGCCGCGCGGTCGCGTCATCCATGCGGCCGCGTCGCTTCTCGCTGGTCATCTCCTCAATTTCTTGTGTTCCTTCCATTTTTGCAAGCTTCCTTTCCAATCTCCAACTCATTCATGCCCTATAAAGCCTGAAACACTTAACACACAGATCACGGCATCGAATGGAATAAAGGAGAAATAAAATATATAATTAAAAGTCTCTAGGAAGTAAGTTTTCAATCATGCAATAACTTTAGGAAGGAATTATAAATGCATGCTTATTTAACGAATAAGTGGGTAGAGATCATGATAAAACCACATAAATAAACACAATATAAACCATAAAATAGTGGTTTATCACATGGGTTAGATACTCATTTGCTCATTAGTTATTTCACTGGAGGTCTTTGTGCATCGGATAAGAGATTGCTCACCGCCTCTAGTGGTGGTTCCCTTTCTAAGAACAAGACGGTAGCGGAAGCATGGAGTTTAATCAATGATGTCGCCGAAGCTACCCAATATGTGAGAGTGAGGAACAATCCTCCCAAGAGTGTGGTGAAAGCACCTCCTTCCGACTCGGCTTTGACTAAAGTGCTTGGAGAAATGACCACTTTCCTCAAGAAAATTTACCAAGGACAAAAGGCGTCTCAATCAATCCAAGCCATCCGAGCCCCACCTCAAATCCTCCAACTTGAAGGACCTCCTAGAGTGTGTGGGTTATGCTCTAGTACCGCACATTACACCGACCAATGCCATCAAGTCCAAGAAGATTACACTCTTGCGGTAGCCAACAACTACAACAACCGTCTACCCTATCAATCTCAAGGTCAAAGCAATTACTCCCATGGTAATAGCTCTAATCAAGGGTGGAGGGATAATGCTCAAGGAAACAACCACAATCAAAGATGGAACCAAGGTAACTCATCTTCTCAATACAACAACCACCAATCTTCTTTCCAATACCACAACAATACCCACTAAGCCAACCAGAACCACCATAATCAACCATACCAACACTTACAACAAAACCAAAACAACAACCATAGATACCATCTACCTCACCAAAGGCAATAAACCAACCAACCTTCTTCTTCTTCCACAAACCAAGGTGATGACTCTCACCGTGCACTCTACCAAGAATAAGAGAGACTTAGTGCTATGATAGAGAAAAATGAAGAGAACACTAGGAATCTCAATGCACAATTTGGTAATATGAGTGCTCAAATGTCCAATATAGCCGAAATGCTCTCAAGGATGTCCCTACCTTCCATCAATAATACCAACACCAACCAAGCCTCAAGCTCTTCTAGCCTACCATCCCAACCCCTTTCTAACCCAAAAGGCGGCCTCAATGCCATCACTCTACGGTCGGGGACTACATTAGAAGAAATACCTCATAGGCCTATGGAAGACATCCATGAGGAGGAAGTGGTTGTTGAAGTTCAATATGAGGAAGATAGGGAGACACAAAGCAAGAGGAAGAAGAAGTGAGCCTTAAGAAGCCCAAGAGGAAGGCCATAGTGGATGAGTCCATTCCTATTTCATTCCCTTCCACAGTAAAAAAGGCCAAGAAAACTCCGGAGTTTGATCTAAACATGCTTCAAGTATTCAAGAAGGTTGAGGTAACCATTCCACTTCTTGATGACATTCAACAAGTTCCAAAGTATGCTAAGTTTTTAAAGGACTTGTGCACCCACAAAGATAGGATTAGTGAGTTGGAAATATTGTCCTTGGGTAGTTCCATTTTCTCATTGATAAAATCCATTCTGGAAAAGTGTAGTGACCCTGGACCATGTTTAGTATCTTGTTGGATTGGTGGAGTTGCCATTTATGATTGCATGTGTGATTTGGGGCTTGTGTGATTATCATGCCACTCTCTATATTTTCAAGGTTGAATTTAGCTTCGTTGAAAAGGTCGGCTGCCAAATTTGTCTTAGCTGACAAAAGTGTGATCACCGTAGCAGGGGATAGCGGAAGATGTGCTTGTGACAATCAAGGATTTAGTGTTTCCGGTTGATTTCTATATCCTTGAAATGCCTCCGACAGATAATGGAAGTTCTTCCTCCGTTTTTCTTGGTAGACCTTTCTTGAAGACCTCTAAATTTAAATTGGAGCCTTTACCGGCACATACTCTTTTGAGGTAGGTGACAAGACCATCAAGCTTAACTTGGAAGAGGCCATGAGACATCCACCCGAAGAGCACTCCATTCTCTAATGTGATGTCATTGATGAGGTAGTAGTGGAGATACAAAAAGAAGACTACAACAGGTTGTACTATCCTGTTATTGATAGGAAGGATAAACATAAGGATAAAAAAGAGAAAGCCGATGAGGATGAGTTTCATGATCATAGTGAAAAAGAACCTCAACTTGAAGTGAAAACTGAATTGAAGCCTCTACCTTCTCACTTGAAATATGCTTTCCTTGAGGACAACCAAAGGTTTCCAGTAATCATTGCTAGTGAGCTCTCTAGCTAAGAAGAAGAGAAGCTCCTAGAGGCCCTAAGGAAGCACAAGAAAGTAATTGGTTGGAGATTGGCCGACATTTTGGGGATTGATCCACATATGTGCATGCATCGCATCTTCCTCCAAGAGGGAGTTAGGCCGGTGAGACAACCTCAAAGAAGGCTTAACCCCACCATTCTTGATGTGGCGAAAAAGGAAGTCACAAGGTTGCTTGATGCAGGCATTATTTATCTGATTTTTGGTAGTGAGTGGGTGATCCTAGTTCAAGTTGTTCCAAAGAAATTAGGAATAACTGCTATCAAGAAGGAAGATGGTGAAATGGTCACGACAAGGGAGCAAAATGCTTGGCGGGTTTGCATTGATTATAGGAAGCTGAATGCTGCAACAACGAAAGAACATTACCCCTTGCCATTTATTGACCAGATGTTGGATTGACTTTTAGGTAGATCCTATTACTGCTTCCTTGATGGTTTTATTGGCTACTTCCAGATACATATTGCTCCTGAGGACCAGGAAAAGACCACCTTTACTTGTCCCTTTGGCACCTTTGCTTACAAAAGGATGCCATTTGGGTTATGCAATGCACCCGCCACTTTTCAGCGGTGTATGACTAGTGTCTTTTTTGATCTCATGGAGAGTTGTCTGGAAGTCCTTATGGACGATTTCAGTGTATATGGGACTTCTTTTGATAGTTTTTTAGATAACTTGGCTAAGATCTTAGAGTGGTGTGTTAACACTAACCTTGTCCTCAATTTGGAAAAATGTCACTTCATGGTGAGACAAGGCATAGTGTTAGGGAACGTAGTTTCTGATAAAGGCATTTCTGTGGACCCGGCCAAGGTTGATGTCATTACTAGTTTACCTCACCCCTCTTCTGTGAGGGAGGTCCGCTCTTTTTTGGGACATGCAGGATTTTATAGGTGCTTCATCAAGGATTTCAACAAGATTGCCTTGCCACTATCCCGCTTGTTACAGAAAGATGTGGAATTTGAGTTTGATGATGCTTGCAAAGAAACATTTGAAAAGTTGAGGGAAGCCCTCACTACAGCACCCATTGTAAGAGGCCCTGATTGGACACAACTATTTGAGATTATGTGTGACGCTTCTAATCATGTTGTAGGTGTCGTGCTTGCACAGCGCGAGGGTATGCTCCCTTACATTGTTGTTTATTCTTCAAAGACATTGGATGCGGCGCAATCCAATTCCACCACTACGGAAAAAGAGCTTCTAGCGATTGTTCATGCATTGGATAGGTTTAGATCCTATTTGCTAGGCTCCAAAATAGTGGTGTATACGGATCGTGCAGCCTTAAAATATTTGTTGACAAAGAATGAGACGAAACCTGGGCTCATACGTTGGATCTTTCTCTTGCAAGAGTTTGACGTTGAGATTAGGGATCGAAGTGGGTCACAAAATTTGGTTGCGGATCATCTGAGCCGCCTTGAAAATCTTAAATATGACCCATTTTCGATTGACGACTTATTTCCTTTGGATGGTTTACATGCTATTTCCGATAGCCTTCCTTGGTTTGCACCTATGGCGAATTACTTGGTTGCCAATATCTTCCCTCCTAACTTTTTAAAACATCAAAGAGACAAGTTAAGAAGTGATTCCAAGTACTACATTTGGGATAACCCTCACTGGTGGAAACGGGGAGGGGGGGAGGGTAGACCAAGTGATTCGTAGATGTGTCCCAGAATCCAAATTCCGACCTATTCTTGAATCTTGTCATTCATCCGAGTGTGGTGGTCACTTTGGCCCACAACGGACGGCTAAAAAAGTTTTGGATTGCGAATTCTGGTGGCCAACATTGTTCAAGGATGCCAACCAATATTGTTTGTTGTGTCACCAAAAGGATGAAATGCCTCAACAACCAATGTTGTTTTGTAAAATCTTTGATGTATGGGGCATAGACTTCATGGGGCCATTTCCTAAATCAAGTGGATATTTTTACATTCTGTTGGCAATTGATTACGTATCAAAGTGGGTGAAAGCGATTCCTACCCGCCTTGACGACACTAATACTGTGGTTTCTTTCATTAGAAACAATATTGTATGCCATGCGACCAAAGTACTCACTTTTGCAACAGGAAGATAGAAGCATTACTCAAGCGATATGGGGTACTACACAAGGTTGCAACCGCTTACCACCCCCAAACTAATGGCCAAGCAGAGGTATCCAGCCGAGAGATAAAGCGGGTAATGGAAAAAGTGGTAAATCCACAAAGGAAAGATTGGAGTTCTCGGTTGGGTGACACATTGTGGGCGTATAGAACGGCCTATAAGATTCCGTTAGGGATAAGTCCCTTTCGGATTGTCTATGGGAAGGCGTGCCACCTTCCGGTTGAAATTGAACATAAAGCCTATTGAGCGGTCAAGCAATGCAACATGGACTTCACCAAGGCGGGCATAGTAAGGAAGTTGCAATTGGAAGAACTCGAATGTCTTAGGATGGATGCCTATGAGAATGCAATGATCTATAAGGAGAAGACTAAGGCATTTCATGATCACCATATCTGCAAGAAAGATTTCCAAGAGGGTGATAAAGTTTTTCTATACAATTCAAGACTTAAGTTCATGCCCGGAAAGCTCCGTTCAAGGTGGGATGGTCCATTTAAAGTGAAGGAAGTGAAGCCCTATAGAGTGGTTAAGCTATTCCACCCTCAAAGTGGTGTAACATTCAAAGTGAACGGCTACAGGGTAAAGAAGTATCATGGTCATAAGTCACCAAAGGAATTGGAGGTGTTCCTTCTTTAGCATGCACCCAAAGGAGGAGAGTCTTGAGCTCATGACCGTCCAACTTAAGGACATTAAAGAAAAGTGCTAGGTGGGAGACACCCACCATGGTATGATCCTCCTTGTACATAATTTCTTGCATGTAGTTTTAGAGTATTTGTTTGGTTTTGTTGAATTTGTTTAAGTGTGCTTGATTTTGTTTGATTTTGTTGAGCTTGTTAGAGTCTTCATGAAGATTTCATTGATCTTAGTTTGGTTAAATTGGTAATGTTGAAGAAAATGCTTAATTTTGACTATTGCATGAAACTTTAAGTGTTTTTGAAGTATCTAGCTTGAATGACCGCCAAGATTGTGTTATACTTGTCTTTCCTCATGTTCTTAAAAAAAGGGTGTTCCACGCATAAGCGTGGACGACGCATACGCGTCGATTTCATTGCCGAAACTCCTGGTATAAAAATCAGAGAGTTGTGATGGAATTGTGCGGGAGGGATGCCAGAAGCACAAAACCCCCCACACGTGCGCATCAGCTAATGCCTACGCGTCCCTCGTCTTATTCGCACACCCATGCGTGAGCGTGGGCGACGCACATGCGTCGTAGTGCGTTGTAGGATGATCTTGGAGCTCCTGGTACTAAAACTAGAGAGTTGCGCCGATACTGTGCGAATTTCATGCGTGGAGCACAATTGCTCCCCACGCGTAAGCGTGGATGACGCGTACGCGTCAGTCGCTCTTTTCACCATCCACGTGTGACACGTGCGCGACGCGCACGCGTCACATTGCTGACACAGCTAAAGTATAGCGTACTCTGTTCTCTTTCTTTCTTCTATTCCTTTTTCCTTTCTTCTCCCTTCTCCTTACAACCTCTTCTCCGCCCACTACCATCGGCGACCTCAACCACCAGTGACCACCACCTCCGGCGGTCCCACATCATCTCTCTCCTCTCTTTTCTTTTCCTTTCTCTTCTCCTCTTCTCACTTACACTCAATGTCACCTTCTTCCTCCTTTCAAGGTCTTATTTCTCTCCTTTCTCTTTTGTTTTTTTTTTAAATTCCCTCTTTTTAATTCCATTGCATTACTCTACTTTCTTTCTTCTTAGTTGCAATTTGATTTTTTTGTTTAAAATTCATTTTTGTTTCTTTTCTTTCTTTTTATATTCTTCCATCGGTGTTGAACTTCACTGTATTTCTTGCATTGGTAGGTTATTTGAGATCTCTTGGCTCATTTGTGTTATGTGGTGTTGTTTTGATGATTGGCATTTCATTTTGGGTTTATTACATTCTTGAATTTCTCAAAATTGCTTGTTGTTTAGAAGATGCACACCAAGTGTTTGTTAAAAGCACCAATGACATTTTAGTTCAAATTTGATATTATGCTTTCAACTTATTGCTTCTTTCTCATTACACTTGCTTTTCTTCTTGTGCATTGAGCCTATTGTGCTTAATCTTTACCATCTATGTGCTCATTACCTATGACTTGCTTATTTGTACCATATTGCAAGATTTTTGATTCCACCTTCTTTAACTCCACCTTATTCCATTTGCATGCTTCATTGTCTTGGGGTTAGACTAGGTGAATGGTTCTCTTGTGTTTAGTATCTCTCTTGCATGTGTTACTTATTGATGTTATTGATGCTTGAGCCCATTCTTTTCTCATGCTTTACACTTGCATGCTTCTCTCACTCTTGCATCTCATGCTAGTGATATGCCTCCATGATTATATTGTTGTCTTGCTTACATGTTGCAGCTGTCATGTCTACAGGACGCTTTACTCCTTTGTGGTATTATTTCTCACTTGCATGTTGTTATTTAAGTGTTGTTTCTTTGAGTTTAATGTTTTCTCTTTTCCTTCTTTTTTTAGGATGGCTGATAAATCCCTATTTTATGATTCATCTTGTGCTCAATTAAGTGTTTTTATCAATTCTTCATCCACTTATTCATATGAATTTTATGGTTTTATAATTCCTTCCTTATTCTATGAAATGTGTAAAAACATATTTCCTATGCTTTAAAAATATTTACTTTAATTATCGTTTATTACCATTCGATGCCGTGATCTGTGTGTTAAGTAATTTCAGGCTTCATAGGGCAGGAATGGCTTAGAGGACGGAAAGGAAACATGCAAAAATGGAAGGAACGCACAAAATGAAGTTTTGAAGAAAAGGGCAGCGACGCGCACGCATGGACGACGCGGACGCATGCCTAGCGCAAAATGCAAGCGACGCATACGTATGACAAGGAAAAATTCCAAATGACGCGAACGCGTGACCCACGCGCACGCGTGACGGACGCCACGTGCAGAAAATTGCAGAAGTCGCCCCCAACGATTTTTGGACCCTTTTTCGGACCAAATCCAAGCCCAGAAACACAGAATAGAAGCCAGAGAATGGGGGAATCAATAACAAAAATTTATACAACATTCAGAATAGACAATTTTAGGTTTTAGATGTAGTTTTAGAGAGAGAGAGGTTCTCTCCTCTCTCTTAGGTTTTAGAATTAGGATTTCTTTTACTTTATGGTTATTACTCCATTCCAGGTTCAATGTTCTCAACTTTAATTTTATGTTCTCTTATACTTTTAGTTACTCTAATGCTTTTACTTGTTAATTACTTATGTTGCCAAATTGGCTTATGAATCTTTTCATGTTAGATTTGAATATTCTATTTAATATAATTTGAGGTATTTCAGATTTATGATTGTTTTATTCTATTTATGATGCTTTCAATTTAATTTAGATTTTTATCTTTTTGGTTTTGGTTAAGTAATTGGTAACACTTGAGTTGTCAAACTCAGCGGTTAATTGAGAATTGGAAACTGCTGATTGATTTGGATCGCTCTAAAGCTAGTCTTTCTACAGGAGTTGAGTAGAACTTGAGGATCAAATTAATTAGTCCACTTGACTTTCCTTTATTTAGTAAGGGTTAACTAAGTGGGAGCGATAAATAATTCTCATCACACCTGATAAGGATAACTAGGATGGGATTTCCAGTTCTCATGCCTCACAAAGAGTTTTCTTTATAATTATTAATTTATTTTTCTTGCAATTTACTTTCCTTGTTCCCTATTTCAAAAACCCAAAAATATACCTTTTTCCATAACCAATAATAAACACACCTCCCTACAATTCCTTGAGATACGACCCGAGATTTGAATACTTCGGTTATAAATTTTATTGGGTTTTGTTACTTGTGACAACCAAAGTTTTTGTACGAAAGAATTCTTGCTTGGTTTAGAAACTATACTTGCAACGCGATTATTTTTATAAAATTCTTTACTAGAAAGAATCTTGATCATCAAAATGGCGCTGTTGCCGGGGAATTGCAATTGTGTGCCTTATTATTGGTTATTGTAAATATTTTATTTTGCTTGTTTATTTGCTTTTATTTTTATTTTTAATTTTTATTAGCTACTATGAACTCTCACCCCGTCGCTTTGAGTTTGGTTCTAATATTGTTGCAAGGAATGGAAGCTATAACAGGAACATGCATCAAGGTCAAAACAATCAAAGATGGAAGGAGCCACGAGGATCTGATCAACCCTTTCGGCAACACCACCTTCCAAGATACCATGGACAACAACCATTCTACAATGCATGCCAAGACAATAGTTATTGTGGACCTTTTCGTGACAACCAACCTCCACCAAATTACTATGGTCAAGAGCCATTTCGAGGTGTATGCAGAGATGATAGGTACGGTGGACCCCCTTGTGGTTACCAACAAGCCCCATCATACGCCTATAAACCACCTCCTCAACATAGCTTCAAACCACCATACTCACAAGCCAATTACAACCATTCATCTCTATATGCCCCTAACCCTTCCCAATTCCAATCCAATTACTCCCAAGAACCACCACTTCCATATGCACCATATCCATGTCCATCAAACCAAGAAGCACAGGACCGTCTCAAGGACACAGTAAACCAATTTCATGCAACCCTTCATCAATTGGAGCAAGCGATAAACCGAATAGCCCCCAGTACGAGGGAGACATTAAAAGCTCCGGTGGATAAAACGGAACATGACTTTGTACTGGAACAAGTAGAGGAAGCTGCAATTATCAAAGAAGAAGAATTGGTTGAAGACTTAGGAGACGCTGAACCTCCATGGGAATCAAGAATTGTGGACAATTCCGTCAAGCAATTTAAAATCGATGCTAAGGAGGACAGTGCACAACCCCCAAAGCATGTATCTTATGAAGAACTGGACGGAACAAATCAAGAAGCAAGTTTTCTTGGTAATGATGATTATGAATCAAGTTCTTGATTATGAATCAAGTTCTTCTAATGATGACCTTGCAGTCACAATTGAACTCTTTGAGCTAGAAGATTCTTCCCCAAGTGAATATGAAGATGATGCGGAGGTAGATTTTTCTCAACCTCTAACTTATGACCTGAGTGATGAGGAAGACATTGAAGACTCCGATCAAGACACGATTGCAATTGAAGAGATATGTCAGGAAATGGAAGAATTCACAGAGGAGTACAAGGAAGCGGAGCTTGCAGAACCACTGGAAACAACTCTCCCAAGGCCATTACCACCAAATACAAACTTCAAGTGGGTAAAATCCTTAGCCTTTATCTTTACCTTCCCACTTGAATATGGTTTGCTTGAAACAGATGGCCATCTTAGCACTCTTTGCGGCTTTAAGAGTAAGAAGGAGATGGTTAGTCATAAAAGTTGGTATCAAAGGTTCAATACGGTTCCACGCTCTAATTGGAAGTGCAAGGATTGGTATAGAACTCGATTGAATGGATTTCGGAAGAAGTTTGCGTGTCTCAGTGGAAATTCAGGTTGTGTACCGCCCGACTGGAAAAATGAAGATCATTATAAAGACAGTTACAAATGCAAGGTTTGGGATCCTGGGATTCATTCTGACAATCAACACTCGTGGAGCCTGAAAACCTGCTTTGATTTGCTCGAAGGCTTTACATGTTTAGTTTGGGACCCCAGAGGTTATTGGAATTTCAAGCTTTGGTGGAGATTTCTGGATGAGTTCAAACACAAGCCACCATGACAATGAGCTCATCAAACGTCCAACTTAAGGACTTTAACTAAAAGTACTAGGTGGGAGACAACCCACCACGGTATGATCGTTCCTTTTTCAAACTTTAATTTTATTTCGTTTTGTTTGTTTTTAGTTTCATTTTATTTTATTTTATATTATTTCCCCTAGGATCATTCATAACATCTGCATCTTGCATATTGCATAAAAAAAATCACCCCACGCGTGCGCATGGGCCACGCGTGCGCATGGGCCACGCGTGGGCGTCGACTCAGAATTGACGTCACATTCCAACGCCCAAAAAGTTGGGCTGGAATTGTGCGGCTGGTATGTGTTAGGCACAATTTGGGCCACGCGTTCCCGTCAGTGACGCAAACGCATCACTTTCACTTCACACACACCATGTGAAAGCGTGGGCGACGCGTACGCGTCGCGTGGAAATTCTTGCCCCCTCAATTAAAACAGAGAGTTGCACCAAAACGACGCTGGAATTGTGCGTTTAGCACAATTTTGAGCGACGCGAACGCATGGCCCATGCGTACGTGTCACTTTCATTATCCCTCACTCGTGCGATCGCGTCAATGACGCGTCCGCATCGTTACGGTTCCGCCTCATCCACGCGATCGCATGACCCACGCGTCCGCGTGGATTTGAATTCACTTAACCCAATCCACGCGAAACCCTAGCCCCCCGCGTCAACATTTTCCCCCCTTCCCTCCCTCCCAGCCTCCACTATCTCTTCCCCTCTGCAACCACCACCGCCGACCAGCCACCCCACACCGCCCCACTGCGCTGCGCCCAAGCCATTGCACCGCCCTCGCTGAACCACCCCCCTCCCTTCTCTTCTTCTCTTCCTTTTCTTCCCCCTTTATGACCCCCACCCCATCACCGAGCCACCACCGCGTCGCCTCACCCGCCACCGCCGGCCATCACGACCCCCAAAACCCTCACCCTCCTCGCCCCCTTCTTTTCTTCTCCCCTCCATAACCCTCTTTCTCCCCTAACAACTGAACCGCCGCCCTGCCTCCACCAAAAACCACCGCTGCACCGCCCTGCCACCACCACAAAACTCCCAGCACCGCCATATCACCCATCCGACCCACCACCCTCTCTCTGCATTCAAAATATTACTGCGCCCAACAGGTTCGCCGAACACCAATTCCTTTCCCAGTTTTTTTAGTTAATTCCATATTTTTTCGAATTCTGTTCAAATTAGGATAGTTAGAGATGCATGATCGTAGTGGATTTTAGGTGGTTAGGTAGCTAGGATGTGGTTAGTGAATTTAGGCCTGATAATTGCACCGTTCTTGTTACTTGTTTTATCTATTTCACAATTTTGAATTTGCTGTGATGATGATGCTGTTCATATGCTGTTCTTTAATGTTTATTGCTGTTGTTACACTATTCAACCTGAATTGCATTCCTTACTGCAGATTGAGTTTATGCATGTGACTTGCTATTTGTTACTCTTTTCTGCACTACTTTATTATCATATGAACTGTTTTTGCTGCTGTTTATTACCTGGGAATGTTCAATTTTTAGTCAGAATGCTGCCCGATTTTTTTCAAAAATTGTTTCACTCAACTCTCATTCATGAATTGGTTTTGGCAATTTCAAGTTTTGCACTAATTGGTTTCAACCAAGCCAATTCATGAATACACGGGCTAGCTTTCTTATTCTTTCTGATTCCCTTATTAATTAAATCGCATTATTGATGATATCACTTTCATTTTGCAATTCTTTTATATGATTTATCATCAATAATCTGCAATATTTACTGGAATGTGAGTTGCTTGCTATTTGAGTTTCTGCAATTTTAGTGAATTAGGAACCACAACACCGTGCCACTTACTTTGACTTTAATTTTTAACTCTTAACTGCATTAACTTTCTAACTTTTCTATTAGTTTTCAACTAACCACTTTAAAACCATTTCAAGGCATGATTACTGTTGTTCCTGATAAATAAGAATTTTGCATATCATAGATTTTGGACTGTGATTTTTATTCTCTGACTTTTACCTTGCATACAGTCCAAAATTTTACATCTATTTAACTCACTTCATGCTTCTTTTTCTACTTTATTCCTCTTTTTCCCATCTATGCTTATATCGTTTAAATCCTATTTGTTTACCTATTTTTCTGCTTTAGTTTCTTAAACTGTATCCTGGAACTTCTGCTTTTCAGGATATCTGACCCCAAAAGCAAAGGAAAGGGCAAGGCAACCACAGGCAAAAGGAAAAGAGGAGAATCCTCTACCACCATCTTAGATATCCTCCATGATGATTTCTGGCGGGAAAAGAATTTTACCCCGCAGGAAAAGGCTGATCACTTGGTGCCTGCCACAGACCCCGTCAAGTTTGCCAACAGATACTGTGAACTCAAGTATCCAGTCTTCACAACTTCAAGGAACCTATACCTGGAAAAGACCCTCAAAATTCCAAAAGAACTCAAACAATACACCTCAGAACAAATTAAACAGAGAGGCTGGTTCTTCCTGGAGAGGAACTTAATTGAGGTCAATTAATCCTGGGTCAGAGAATTCTACTGTAACTATTTCAAAACGACCCTGGATGCAGTACAGCTCAGAGGCAAACAGATTCGGGTCACTGAGGAAGCAATAGAAGATATCCTTCAGGTCCTACCTAAATCAGATAAACCAGATGGTTATCAGTAGGCTGAAGAGGATATGAGATTCATGAGGTTTGACTGGGACACAGTAAAGCGGACTATAGCTCTTGATCCTACTGTCCCATGGGTCATGGGCAAGTCCACAGTGGCCCCAAAGGGAATAAAGCTTATCTATCTGAATGATGAGGCTCGACTTTGGCAGCAGATTCTGAGTGACTATGTGATGCCGAGCACTTATGAGACTGAGGTGCCAACTGCCATGATTACCCTTATTTGGTGTGTGATGGAGGGCAAGGACTTATATCTTCCCCGCTTTATCTGATACTACATGTCCAGAGTCCATGTCCAAGGCACTCTGCCCCTTCCTTATTTGATTACTCAGATGGGACGCCGAGCTGAGGTGCCCTGGGAGCTTGCTGATGAGAAGCCACCTGCCGCTGAATGCAAGAGGATGATCCCACACAACAGGAAGTTTCAGGCTTTAGGCTACCGACCACCCTTTCTCACTGCCTCTGCTAAGGCAGCCACATCTTCTGCTACCCCTTCAGCTCCTGCTGCATTAGCCACCACTACAGCACCTCCACCTGCTTCAGAGCCCATCTACCACCTGGTGCACCGACTCTTCGAGCGCATGGATCGGATGGAGCGTCACGACAAGCGGCGTTATGAGCATCTGAAGCTAATGATCCGATCCGGCAACCCTGACATCCCCTCCGAGCCTGACACACCATCAGAGCCATCTGAGGAGGAGGCGGATGATCATGAGGAAGAGTCACGTGCAGAGCACCAACAGGCAGCATCTCAGCAGGCAGAGTCCTAACATGAGGAGCCTCCGCAGACATAGCCATTCGACTCACAGGCACCGATACAGGCAGAGCCTCATGTACTATCCCTACCGGAGCCCACCGAGACACCAGCAGCACATCCTTCTAGAGATGCCACTTCCTCACACCCAGCTTGATTAAGCATCGAGGACGATGTTATTATTTAAGTGTGGGGAGGTCACCATCTCTGGCGAACTTTATTTTTGGTGAACCACTTTCAGACTCTCTTTATCCTATTTTTAATTTTTTTTCTGTATTTTATTTTATTTTATCTTATTTGTCTTTCAGTACTTGTGCATTTTCTTTTGCTGTATTTCTGTTTATTTCTACTTTATTTCTGCATTTTGCACTTTTAGTTTGTATATATCTTAGATATTTAGTTTAATTTTCACTTTTAGCTTATTAGTTGTGATATAGAAAATATGGATTAATTAGTTTAGTTTACCCTTTTAGCATACGATAACTTGGTTTAATTAAAAATAAAAGAGTAAACTAGAAACTTTAGCTTTTCAGAATCACAACAATCCACACACACACTATATATATATATATATATATATATATATATATATATATATAGCAATAAATGTTGGTTAATTGACAACATTTTTTCAAGGAAAATACTTATTTTTATACGAGCCATTCGAAGATTCACATTGAGTTGAATGGAAACTCTTGATTTCTACTTGCATGATATACATAACTGATATATGGTTTTTGAGCCAAAGAACACACAACCCGTGAGTTTTTGAGCTTAATTGTATGGTTAGATTTAACCATAATTTTCATTCCTGTGTGTTTCGTCCTTCTTTTCTATGCTTGCAATCTTTACTTTGTTTGAGTCTATATGTCCAATATAGAATGTATTTACATACTTGTATGTGATTGAGGCCATTACTTATTTTTGCTCACTTATCCCAAATAAGCCTACCCTTTTATGTCACCCTTGTTAGCCCCCTTGAGCCTTTTAATCCCCTTTTATTCTATAACTATATTACTAGCCATAAGCAGAAAAATAAATTAGAAATCCCAAATTGAATCTTTGGTTAGCTTAAGATGGAAATTGTGTATCAACTAAGTGTGGGGAAACTATGGAAACTTGGGTTGATAAGAAGGTATTAACTCTATAAAACATTTGAAATTTGGGAGCATGCTCATGTGAAACCAAAATAATTAAAATACCATGTGCATTGATATATTGTGTTTAGATTTAAAAAAAACCCTTTTAATTAAATAAATGAATAAGGGGACAAAATTATCTCAATAATGAGTTTAGTAAAGAAATCAATGCACATGGAGGTAAAATCAAAATTAAATTGGTACATGAGTATGTGATAAGAAAGTGGGAAAATTATGGGAAGACTAGGATAATTTTAAATTATATAGAGTATGTATATGTTAGGTGAGATCTCAGACTAATCAAGGATTCAATTTATAGCTCACTTAGCCTTATATATATATATTCTCACCTTTACCTTGGCCCCATTACAACCTTCAAAAAGACCTCATGATGTTTGAATGTATACATTAGATATTTGTTGATTGGTTAGATGAAGAACAAAGTTTTAGAAAGCATGACTAGAGAAGAATAGAGTGATTAACCCCAAACAATGAGTGACTAGAGAGTAAACACAAATCTAGTGAGGGTTCAATAGCTCATTTCCATATATCCATGTTTAATTATTAAATTGTCTTGCAAGTTTGTGAGTTCCTTTAACTCAACTCAATTGTGAATGTGTTTTAATATGATTTGGCCTTGGTTGTACATATATGATTCCTTGAAAACATGAATCAAATTAACCACATGTAAGCTCTATATATATAGGTGGATAGTAATTAGAATTGCATGATTCATTTAAGTAGCTTGCATTTAGAATAGATTGCATTGCATAAGGTTCCACCATTCTACCTTCACTCTTTTCTCTTGGATTTAGCATGAGGACATGCTAATATTTAAGTGTGGGGAGGTTGATAAACCCCTATTTTATGATTCATCTTGTGCTCAATTAAGTGTTTTTATCAATTCTTCACCCACTTATTTATATGAATTGCATGGTTTTATAATTCCTTCCTTATTCTATGAAATGTGTAAAAACATATTTCCTATGCTTTAAAAATATTTACTTTAATTATCCTTTTTTACCATTTGATACCGTGATCGGTGTGTTAAGTAATTTCAAGCTTTATAAGGCAGGAATGGCTTAGAGGACGGAAAGGAAACATGCAAAAATGGAAGGAACGCACAAAATTGAGTTTTGAAGAAAAGCACAGCGACGCGCACGCATGGACGACGCGGACGCGTGCCTAGCACAAAATACAAGCGACGCGTACGCGTGACTGATGCGTATGCGTGACAAGGAAAAATTCCAAATGACACAAACACGTGACTCACGCTCACTCGTGACGGATGCCACGTGCAGAAAATTGCAGAAGTCGCCCCAAGCGATTTCTGGACCCTTTTTCGGCCCAAATCTAAGCCCAGAAACACAGACTAGAGGCCAGAGAATGGGGGAATCAATAACAACAATTCATACAACATTCAGAATAGACAATTTTAGGTTTTAGATGTAGTTTTAGAGAGAGAGGTTCTCTCCTCTCTCTTAGGTTTTAGAATTAGGATTTCTTTTACTTTATGGTTATTACTCCATTCCAGGTTCAATGTTCTCAACTTTAATTTTATGTTCTCTTCTATTTTTAGTTACTCTAATGCTTTTACTTGTTAATTACTTATGTTGCCAAATTGGCTTATGAATCTTTCCATGTTAGATTTGAAATATTCTATTTAATATAATTTGAGATATTTCAGATTTATGATTGTTTTATTCTATTTATGATGCTTTCAATTTAATTTAGATTTTTCTCCTTTTGGTTTGGTTAAGTAATTGGTAACACTTGAGTTGTCAAACTCAGCAGTTGATTGAGAATTGGAAACTGCTGATTAATTTGGATCGCTCTAAAGCTAGTCCTTCCACAGGAGTTGACTAGGACTTGAGGATCAAATTAATTAGTCCACTTGACTTTCCTTTATTTAGTAAGGGTTAACTAAGTAGGAGCGATAAATAATTCTCATCACACTTGATAAGGATAACTAGGATGGGATTTCCAGTTCTCATACCTCACCAAGAGTTTTCTTTATAATTATTAATTTATTTTTCTTGCAATTTACTTTCCTTGTTCCCTATTTCAAAAATCCAAAAATATACCTTTTTTCTATAACCAATAATAAACACACCTCCCTGCAATTCCTTGAGATAGAACCCGAGGTTTGAATACTTCGGTTATAAATTTTATTGGGTTTTGTTACTTGTGACAACCAAAGTTTTTGTACGAAAGGATTCTTGCTTGGTTTAGAAACTATACTTGCAACGCGATTATTTTTATAAAATTCTTTACTAGCAAGAATCCTGATCGTCAATGGCCATCAAAAAGGGCAAGGAAAAGGCTTCAAAAAAGCTGCCTACAAAGAGGGCACCTCAAAGAACAACTACCAAGGCACACCATGCACCAAAAGTTAAGCCTCCTTCCAAGAGGGTGAAAAGGTTCATTCATATTGATAAGGAAGAGAAGGGCAACCCTGCGAAGGACTTCGCAAGGTTCACCAATCGCTTTTGTGAGCTAATGTTCCCTATTTTGATTGAAAGGAATTACGACTATGAACATCTCCTCGTTCCTTCGGAGTACCTTGTTCAGTTTGTGGTGCCCCGCATTGAGCGGCGACAATGGGATTTCTCAATTGGAGACCGCAGGAAGCTAATCTTTCTTGGGTGGTGGAGTTCTACTCCAACTATCACTCACCTTCTCTTCAATCGATTTTTGTGCACCGAAAATAAGTCCCCATATCAAAGGAAGCCATTCAGCGAGCACTTAAGGTTTTACCAGTGCCAGATGGGACGGATGGTTACCAAGAAGCCTTATTACAGCGCAGCAGACTCGGTTTGGATTGGGGTTCTATCCTTAGGGTCATTGCCCAACCGGGAGAACAATGGACCCAAGGGAGAGCCAAGTGCATTTCGGCACAAGTGCTTACTGTGGAGGCTAGAGTTTGGGCCCAAATCATGTCCCACTACGTACTTCCGAGCACTCATGAGTCCTCAATCACAGCGAACTTGGCCATTTTTGTCTGGTGCATCCTCACTAAGAGGCCTATCAACATTTCTTACCTCATCCGACAAGCAATGGGCTGTGTTCATACTAAGGGCAACCTCCTATTTCCTGCTTTTGTAACGGATTTGATTGCTGTCGCCGGAGTTCCCCACGAGGCTAAAGACGTGAAGGCGATAATTCTTGCGAAGGACGACATCGTCCCGAGTTGAAAGTATATCAGGCCTCTTGCGGGAACCACAAGCCTCGATATGTCCATTCCATCCAACATTCCAACCACCTCATCGGCACCACAGAAGTCATCCTACCAATTGCTTGTTGAGCTCACTGATGATTGGATTTTTTGACGGTATAGAATTTCACTAATGGATTCTTTAGAATTCACAATGAAATCTCGTTGCAAGTATAGTTTCTAAACCAAACAATAATCTTTTCATACAAAATATTTTTTGTCACTAAAACAAACCCCTAAATTTATAAACCGAAGTATTGGAACCTCGGGTCGTTCTCCCTAGGAATTGTAATAAAATGTTCTTGTTATTGGTTATGAGGTATGTTTTGGGGTTTTTGACAAGAGAACATGAAAAGTAAATGGCAAGGAAATTCAAATAACAAAAAAGTCTTGGCAAGGTTTGGTGGTCAAGGATCTCTATCCTTATCACTAACCACAACATGAAAATTGGCAAGGGTCAATCCCACTAAGTCATCCGCTAACTAGTAGTAAAGGAAAGTCAAATGAGCTATATCAATCCAAGTCTATAAGTCCTAGTTCTCCACCAATTCAATTAGTGAGATCTAGCATTAATAGCTCCCAATCATCAATTACTTGGACATTAGTAACTCAAGAGTTCCTAAGTTACCTTCCCAAGCCAAGAGCACTAAAATCTACTCTAACATCCTTCCAAGCATTTTGTCAAACACTTGGAAGGCATATAAGGAAAGCATAGTAAAATTGCAAGGAAAGTAAATCTACACTACTCAATTGCAAGGAATTAAACAACAACAAATCAAGTGAACAATAAAGGAACATGAAAACATAAATTGCATTAAAAGGAAAAGGAAGGAACAAAAGTGCATCAACATAAAAGTAGAGAATTATAAGAATTGAAATACAAAACTAGAGAGAGGAGAAGTAGAGGAAGAAGAATTGATAAAGGAAAAGTAAATCTAAGCATGAAATTAACTTAGATCTAAGAAATTCTAATCTAGATCTAACCTAATCCTAATCCTAGAGAGAAGTGAGAGCTTCTCTCTCTAAAACTAACTTTCCTTCCAAAACTAATCTAAACTAAACTAATTATGACTAGGTGTATAATGTGTCTCATCCCTCTTCATATCCTTGGGTTAAATAGTATCAGAAATGAGTTGGATTGGGCCCACAAGGCTTCTAAAATCGTTGGCCACGAGTTGCATTAAGTGAATCATGTGCACCCATCGATGCGTACGCATATAGTGCATGTGTACACCCCTAAACGCAAAGCAACTATGGCAAATCTTATATCATTGTGAAGCCCCGGATGTTAGCTTTCTAACACAATTAGAACCGCTTCATTTGGACCTCTTTCTTCATGAGTTCTCCATTTCTACATGCTTTTTCTTCATTCCCTCAATCCAATCCTTGCCTCCTAAATCTGAAATCACTTAACAAACATATCAAGGCATCTAATAGAATCAAGGTGAATTAAATTTAGCTATTTTAAGACCTAAAAAGTATGTTTTCACTCTTAAGCACAATTAAAAGAGAATTTACAAAACCATGCTATTTCATTGGATACATGGGAGAAAAGTTGACAACCCTCTAAATTTAACACAAGATAAATCCTAAAAATGGGGTTTATCACTCACTCAAAAGGTAGACTGGAATGAGCGGCGGAACAAACGCTGCTATGCCTACTTGAAGAGGCTCTTGGGTTGTGCCAACCTACCTATGGAGGAGCCGAACACTTCAGAATCCACTTCAGACCGAAGTTAAGTGAGCACTCAAGAGATGGATAGTGGAATTGCCGACCCCAATCCCACCTTGTGCATTACCGATAGCACGGAGGACCATGTAAATCTCTAAAGTGTCGGGAGGTCGTTTACCGACTTCCGTAGGTAACAATCCCTTTCTCCAACACCCATATCTTAGTTGTCTTTGTTAGTTAGCATAATTTCCTTTTTGAAGATTAGAGCTTGTACATATTCCACTTGTCTTTGTGTTAGAACTACTTGGTTAGAGTGATGATTTCTTTTTCAAGAAACAGTTTTTAGGGCACCCTACTAATTTGAAAAACTTTTTGCGTTAAACTTGCTTGAAGGAATTAATTTTGGAGGGTTTTTGAGCTAAGAACACACAAACATGTGAGTTTTGAGCTTAATTGTGTGGTTACATCATATAACCACTTATTTCCATTCCTGTGTGCTTTGTTTTCTTTCTATTATTGCAATCTTTGATTTGTTTGATTCTCTATGTCCATTATTTTGTGTATGAATATATTTATATGATTGAGACCGTTATTTTAATAGCTCACTTACCCAAATAGCCTTACCTTTTATCTACCATTGTTAGCCAATTTTGAGCCTACGTTAAACCCCCTTTTGTTCTTTAATTTAGCACATCACTACCCCTAAGTGAAAAATAATAAATGTCCTCTAATTTAGATCTTTGATTAGCTTAGGCTAGTGAGGGTGTGTTATTTAAGCGGGAGGGAAGCTTGGGAACATTGGTAGAGGTAAAAGTGTGTTTTTGTATGTTTAGTGAAAATATTGGGAATTGAAAACACACTCATGTATTGAATGTTTAAACCATATGCATTGGTACCGTTGTATATAATTCATCAAAAGAAAAAAAGAAAAGAAAAACAAAGGATAAAAATAAAGAAAAAATGTAGAAAAAGAATTAGAAAAATAAAAGAAAGAGAAAATATATAGAAAAAGAAAGCAACAAAAAGCAGACAAAATTCCCCAAGGTGAAACCAATAATAACCAATGCATATGGGTTGTGAAACGCATGAGTGTGTGAAAAGTGAATAAATAGATAGTTAGGTTGTGTACTAGAATTGTATAGGTTGTTATATGTGTTTGGTGAGAGCTTAGGTTAATCAAAGATTCAAATTTCAAACTCACTTAGCCATATATAACCTTACCTTGACCCTAGCTGTAACAACCCCAGTTTTTGAGTACGCGAGATCTTTTCTGAAAGTACGGAGAACTCCGGAGGATCAGTAAGGGGAGAAGCTCTGATATATCATCAAGTATCTCAATCCTCATTGTCATTATGTCATCTTTAAGCTAGAACCTTTTATGAGGCAAGCTCGATAACGCAGTGATGAAGAACCTAGTTTTTGAACCGTATCGGTTAGGAGTTTTGATTCGGTTTTTCGTAAATAGTCTCAGTTTGACAAACTGGACTTAATTTATGAGAGAAGAGAGATAACAGGATGATATTATCATTATATTAGTATTAGAAGCTTCTTGAATGATATTATAAGGTTACCTGGTCAGTTTTAGTTAAAAATAGAAAATCGGTTTAACCGGGTTCACAATTTACTGGTGCAGCTTAGCACCAGCACTCCCTGATGACTTTAGCAATGCTAATGCCTCATCATACATGTTCTATTCTCATAATAAATATGTTACTAGTGTCATTTATGCTAGTAACTCAGAAAATAATTTTTAGAGATGCTTTTACAAGTGTTCCGATACATCTAGTTTTAGTAGTTATACACCTAAGATATTTTAATATTATTTTAATCCACCTCCAAGCCAACTAATCACAACTCACCCTACACCCCCAAGACACTCCAAGGCTGTTTCATTTCTTCATTTTGGACGAAAATCACAAGAGAGAAAAGAGAGAAACTTTCATGAACACTTAATCTTCAAAGCTTGATTTCTTCTGAACTAAAACTCAAATCAAAACTCCGATTTCACCAAAATGATACTCTCTTCCTCCTCTACATAACCATATAAAATATCAAGGCTAGAAATAAGGTGATATGGCTGTCTCCCTCCCTCTTCAATTCGGTTTTCAAGGAAACATGCTTAAACATGTGTTTTCTTGATGTTCTTCCTTAGGAATCATGCTTAACTTGACTTGAGGGCCAAGAAACGTGACTTTCTAGCAAGTCTAAGGTTAGAAATCACCTCCTAACGTGCTGAGAGAGATTTGGTTAATTGAGGGTTTTTAGATTTAAAGTTGTTCTTGATGTGATTTAGGAGGAAAAAGTGCTTAAGGACCACCTGAAAGTCTAACCGAATTAGGAGCAGCAAAACCAGGTAGGGTTTGACAAAATTAATCTTGATTGATTGTGTTTGAGTTGTGTGATTATGATATGGTTTGGCTGTGCTTGAAATTGATTGTTTATATGATTGATTCTTGTTGAAATTTTGGTGAAAATTTGATGAAATTTGATGATATTCAACTTGAAACTTATGTTCTTCATGGCTGCTTGAAAAACGAACCCTAATCCTTAAATTGGGATTCAATTTGTGTTAAAATCATGTGGAAAATATGGGGTTTTAGTGGCTGCTAATTTAATTTGAATTATGGTAAAAATCGGTTGCTGAAAAGACTGAAAAACGAGTAAAAACAGAGAAAGAATCTAAAGAATATACGAAGAACACGAAGAACACTTTGAGTGTGGTGAAGAATATTGAAGAACACCTTTTAGATCTTAGAAATGGCAAGGAAGTAAATATTTTGGTGTTTGGGGGTTATTTTGTAATTTCTAAAAGTTAGGGTGGTAAAGTAGAAATATTAAAAGTTACGGGTGGTAAAAAGTGACTTTTAAAGGTTAAAGGTAAAAGGTAAGTTAATTTTCGAAAATTAATGATAAAATAATAAATAATAATAAAATATTAAATAATAATATTTAATTAAAAGTAATATTTTAATAAAAATAATAAAATAATGCGAAAAATGCAGTTTTCTGTAAAAGCTTTAGAAAGACAACTTTAAGTGCAGAATCTCATAATTACCTTCATAAAACACTTAGGGAGTGGTAATAACATGATAGTGAGGCAATAATAAAGAAAAGATAAAAAGTTAAAGAAAAGATAAAAATCAAAGAAAAAGTCTGTAAAATTTTAATGACAGAAAAACAGACAGAGACTAGTGAACGAACTAGGGCAACTTATTTAGTACTTGAGTTGCGACTAGGATTAGGTATAATATGAAAAGTTAAACTATTTCAGTATAGACTTAATGAACCTATACTTGGGACAGGCTAACTATTCATACCGAAATTTACATAAGCTTTAAATACATACGTTAAGCAAAGATATCAGAGTAGAATAGAGAAACACAGAGAACAGAGTAACCAGAGCAGAGTAAGGAGATACAGAGAACAGAATAACCAGAGTAGAGTAAAGAGATACAGAGAAAAGAGAAACTAGAACAGAGTAAAGAGATATAAAGAGAAGAGTAATATAATAAAGAGATATGTATATATATTAGTTGCTTGAAGTAACCCATAGCTATATTTATATATATATTAGTTGCTTGATGCAATCCAGAGCTATATTTATATATATATTAGTTGCTTGATGTAACCCAGAGCTATATTTAATATATATTAGATGCATAATGCAACCCAGAGCTTCTGTAGGGAAACTAAGATACCTACAGCTATTTTTCGCTTCCCCAGAGCAGAGCAGAGTATATATATATTTTCTTGCAGTAAGCAGAGGCTGTCTCAAATGAGCAACTATTATTATATGCGCATTTATTTAGGAACAGAAAATTGTATCCGGGAAATCGGGATTACTCGTGACCGGATAAATGTCGGGATTGTGGGCAGCCAACCGACACATGAGCTCATGGCCTGCACTAGGGTTAGACATGCATCATTCTTATCTGCGCATCATTATCTGTTGCAATCTTTTCTGTGTGTGATCTATTTCTTTATATTTGTCTGCTTGTACGCTATTTCTGTGTTTTATTTTCCTGTATTCTTTTGTTTGTGTTCTGCTTTCTGTTGTCTCTACTTTCTCTTTCTATCTTTATCTTCTATTTACTGCTTCGCTATATTATGTTATTCGTCTACTAATCGACCCCAAATAAATGAACGTAAATAATAACCCCGGCCCTACTAAGAACTCCCCAGTTCTTACCCCCTTCTCTCCCTTCCTCCCCTTCAGATGGAGACGGGCATGATATTCTATGAGTTCGAGGACCCTTACGTTTATGAGGATCCAGTGTACTATGGTTACTACATTTTGAGTGCGGAGCCTCGTATGAGACGTTACGTGTTACAAAATTGCCCTTTTTAACATCCTCTGTCTAGTCCACTTTTTGATCTTGACGCACCCTACGACTTTTCCTTGTCCTGTTTATTCCCTGATGCACCTGTACATCCTTTTCCTGACGGTCCTGGACACCCTATACCAGCTCAACCTTTGAATGTGGTGGAACCTGAGCCTATCATTTCTGGTGAGTCCGAGTTTGCTGGTGACTATGTACCTGTGATACCACCAGAGTGGGACTTTTCCCCTGAACCGATCCCTGACTTTCCACTGCCTACTGAGCCGACACTACCGGACGATAGGGTAGCTCCTATTTACGCGAACGGACCTGTGCTCGCGAATGGTTTTGTACATAGTGACAGCAGTGCTTCTAGTGGATCTGAGGGTATAGTTGTAGCTGCGGATGATGAGAAGGAGAAGGATCCTGAGATAGAGATAGAACAGGATGAGAAGGTGGACGAGCCTCATGGCGATTCTCCGAACGGCCACGTGTAGAGATAGTTTGATAGCAGAAGGGGTATTCTTTTGATGACGCTCTAGTCTGACATTATCTGATAGTTAGTCTCTCACTTGTGTTAGAGCACCCGAGAGCTAGGAGCTATGTAGTGGTTAGGCTAGCCTGTGCGCCAGTTTAGCGGCTTTTTGTATAGGCCAGGCCCTGGGAGTGTCGTGTATTTATTAGCTATGTAGGTTTATAAGGACGTAAACTGACTTGATCTTGTGTAAATGCTACATGTTGTGTTATAGTGTACATGATGTATATTATCTGCTATATTTCTATATTTCTCTATGCTTGCTTTTATTGCTCTCAATGTATGCTTGTTTATTTTACATTATCATCCGCATCGAATAAAAAAAAGTTACTCATAAAGTTGGCAACGTTCTAACAAGGAACATGCCCATATATTAAGTAATAGTTAATAATTAGGAAGAACAAGTTGGTAACACTTAGCTTTTTATATGACCATGGCATACTCGGAGTTGGGTCGTTACAATTTGGTATCAGAGCACTTCGTTTCCAATAGAGCCTGGGGAGTGGACTGGCTATGCTTCATTGCATACTCTGCTTGTGTGTCTCATGCTGTTAGGGTATCTTTAAGATACATTTAGGATGAATGTCTATGAGCGCTCATTTTGGAAATGTTCGTGCCTAACTTGAAATATTAAGACTAATCACCTTAATGTTGATTGTTTGGTGTGGATAGGACCATAATGACTGCGAATAGGCAAAGTTTAATCGAGTTTCGAACGACGAATCGATGCGAGGCACAGCTATCCTCAAAGCTGTTATGATCTCCATGGTTATGGTTATGTCAGATTTGGATGCTGTAAGGAACGAACGCTTATTTTACTTGTGAGGAATCTGGACACAAAGCTAGGATCTACCCAAGAAAATTTGCTCGAAATCCAGTACGAACCCAGCAATAAGGTCGAGTGTTTTCTATGACTGCTGACGATGCTATGCAATCAGACGCCCTGATCCAAGGTCAGTGTTATGTCAAAAATCAATTTCTAACTGTACTGTATGACTCGGGTGCATCGCATTCCTTTATTTCTTTAACTGTTGCTCGTGAGTTGGGACTAGATTTCTCTGAGTTAAATTTTAATTTAATTGTCCATACACCTGCATCCCAAAATGCTTGAACCAGTTTAGTGTGCCTGCAAGTACCATTTACTGTTAGGAACAGGACTTTCATACATGATTTAATCTGTTTGCCTCCATGTGGTCTAGAAGTTATTCTAGGGCTAGATTGGTTATCTAAATATCATGTTTTCCATGATTGCTTTGAAAGAACTACTGTTATTCCATCTGATAGTCCACATACTAAACCATTTCTATCTCATACCTTATATCTAAATTCTGTAAGACTTACCTTAGACGGGAGTGATTGTGAGGGGTACGTTCTGTTAGCGGCTAGCTCGAATGATAGTGAATTAAGCCTAGAACAAATCTGAATGGTGAAGGAATTTCCTGATGTTTTCTTGGATGACATCCCTGAATTTCCTCCTCAGGGAGAGATAGAATTCAGCATTGAACTAGTGCTTGGAACTGGATCAATTTCCATAGCACCGTACCAGATGTCACCATTGGAACTTGCAGAGTTGAAGAAGCAGTTGGATGAGCTACTTGGAAAGAAATTTATTCATCCCAGTGCATCACCTTGGGGAGCTCCAGTATTTCTAGTAAAGAGGAAGGACGGTAGAATAAAACTTTGCGTAGATTACCGACAGCTAAATAAGGTCACTATTAAGAACAAGTATCCACTTCCACGAATTGATGATTTGATGGATCAGTTGAACGGTGCAACTGTGTTCTCGAAGATTGATTTGTGATCGGGTCATCACCAAATTCGAGAAAGCGAGCTAGATATACCAAAGACTATGCTCAGGACTCAGAAACGATGACGATGCTGGGAATTATGGGAGCAGAAGAACTAGAAGCTGAGACAAAATCGTAATGGTCTATGGAGGTAAAAAAAAGGAATTTATGTGCCTAACTCTGGGGATTTGTGACAAAGGATTCTTGCAGAAGCTTACCAAAGTAGATTTTCTATGCATCCTAGAGTGACAAAGATGTATCAAGATATGAAATAAATGTTCTGGTGGCCGAGCTTAAAGAAAGAGGTAGCTGATTATGTCTCAAAATGTTTAACCTGAGAGAAGGTGAAGGTGGAACATCAGAAGCCATTAGGAACCTTGCAACCCTTGGAAATACCACAATGGAAATGGGAGCAGACCACTATGGATTTTATCACGAGATTGCCAAGAACCTCAACAGGGCATGATGCCATTTGGGTAATTGTGGACAGGTTAACAAAGTCAGCGCACTTCCTTCTGATTTGAGTTGACTATACTTTAGAAAGGCTGGCATGGATATATATTCAAGAAATCGTACGATTGCATGGGATACCTTCGTTAATTGTTTCAGATCGAGATCCGATGTTTACTTCCAGATTCCGGGGAGCTTTCCAGAAAGCATTGGGAACAGAATTGCACATGAGTACAGCATACCATCCTCAGACAGACGGACAATCAGAGCGGACAATCCAGACATTAGAAGACATGCTAAGATCTTGTGTGATGGATAACCAAGGTAGTTGGGATAGGTATTTGCCGTTGGTCGAGTTCGTCTACAACAACAGTTATCAACAAAGTATCAGGATGGCACCATATGAAGCTCTCTACGGAAGAAGATGCCAGACACCATTGTGTTGGAATGACGATGGAGAAGCTAGTGTCTTAGGTCTAGACTTAGTGCAAGAAACTACTGAGAAAATAAAGGAGATTCGCTAGAAGATCCAGACAGCACAGAGCCATCAAAAGAGCTATGCCAATAATAGACGTAGACCCTTAGAGTTTAGTGAGGGAGACCATGTTTTTCTAAAAGTAACCTCGGCTACTGGAATAGGTAGAGCCCTTAAGACTAAAAAGCTTAACCCTCGATATATAGGACCTTTCCAAATACTTAAAAGAGTCGGTCTAGTAGCTTATCAAATAGCCCTTCCTCCTTACTTATTAAACCTTCGTGATGTTTTTCATGTCTCGCAACTTAAGAAATATATTCCCGATGAGAGTCATGTTCTACAACTGGAAACAGTACAGTTACAAAATGATTTGACATATGAAACATCACCGGTTCAGATCGTAGAAAGAAGTGATAAGCAGCTAAGAGGAAAAACTATTCGCTCAGTCAAAGTAGCATGGGGACCAAGAGGAGAAAAAGAGCACACTTGGGAACTGGAAGATAAGATGAAAGCTTATTACCCGCATCTATTCTCAGGTAACTCAAATTTTGAGGGCAAAATTTTTTTTAGGAGGGTAGAATGTAACAACCCCGGTTTTCGAGTATGCGAGATCTTTTCTGAAAGTACGGAGAACTCCAGAGGATCAGTAAGGGGAGAAGCTCTGATATATCATCAAGTATCTCAATCCTCATTGTCATTATGTCATCTTTAAGCTAGAACCTTTTATGAGGCAAGCTCGATAACGCAGTGATGAAGAACCTAGTTTTTGAACCGTATCGGTTAGGAGTTTTGATTCGGTTTTTCGTAAATAGTCTCAGTTTGACAAACCGGACTCGATTTATGAGAGAAGAGAGATAACAGGATGATATTATCATTATATTAGTATTAGAAGCTTCTTGAATGATATTATAAGGTTACCTGGTCAGTTTTAGTTAAAAATAGAAAATCGGTTTAACCGGGTTCACAGTTAACTGGTACAGCTTAGCACCAGCACTCCCTGATGACTTTAGCAATGCTAATGCCTCATCATACATGTTCTATTCTCATAATAAATATGTTACTAGTGTTATTTATGCTAGTAACTCAGAAAATAATTTTTCGAGATGTTTTTACAAGTGTTCTGATACATCTAGTTTTAGTAGTTATACACCTGAGATATTTTAATATTATTTTAATCCACCTCCAAGCCAACCAATCACAACTCACCCTACACCCCCAAGACACTCCAAGGCTGTCTCATTTCTTCATTTTGGATGAAAATAACAAGAGAGAAAAGAGAGAAACTTTCATGAACACTTAATCTTCAAAGCTTGATTTCTTCTGAACTAAAACTCAAATCAAAACTCCGATTTCACCAAAATGATCCTCTCTTCCTCCTCTACATAACCATATAACATATCAAGGCTGGAAATAAGGTGAGATGGCTGTCTCCCTCCCTCTTCAATTCGGTTTTCAAGGAAACATGCTTAAACATGTGTTTTCTTGATGTTCTTCCTTAGGAATCATGCTTAACTTGACTTGAGGGCCAAGAAATGTGACTTTCCAGCAAGTCTAAGGTTAGAAATCACCTCCTAACATGCTGAGAGAGATTTGGTTAGTTGAGGGTTTTTGGATTTAAAGTTGTTCTTGATGTGATTTAGGAGGAAAAAGTGCTTAAGGACCACCTGAAAGTCTAACCAAATTAGGAGCAGCAAAACCAGGTAGGGTTTGATGAAATTAATCTTGATTGATTGTGTTTGAGTTGTGTTATTATGATATGGTTTGGCTGTGCATGAAATTGATTGTTTATATGATTGATTCTTGTTGAAATTTTGGTGAAAATTTGATGATATTCAACTTGAAACTTATGTTCTTCATGGCTGCTGGAAAAACGAACCCTAATCCTTAAATTGGGATTCAATTTGTGTTAAAATAATGTAGAAAAGATGGGGTTTTAGTGGCTGCTAATTTAATTTGAATTATGGTAAAAATCGGTTGCTGAAAAGAATGAAAAACGGGTAAAAACAGAGAAAGAATCTGAAGAATATACGAAGAACACGAAGAACACTTTGAGTGTGGTGAAGAACATTGAAGAACACCTTTTAGATCTTAGAAAGGGCAAGGAAGTAAATATTTTGGTGTTTGGGGGGTTATTTTGTAATTTCTAAAAGTTAGGTTGGTAAAAGTAGAAATATTAAAAGTTACGGGTGGTAAAAAGTGAATTTTAAAGGTTAAAGATAAAAGGTAAGTTAATTTTCGAAAATTAATGATAAAATAATAAATAATAAAAAAATATTAAATAATAATATTTAATTAAAAATAATATTTTATTAAAAATAATAAAATAATGCGAAAAAGGCAGTTTTCTGTAAAAGCTTTAGAAAGACAACTTTAAGTGCAGAATCTCATAATTACCTTCATAAAACACTTAGGGAGTGTGATGAGAGAACTTTTGCGTGGTCTAGAAATTGCGGATAAATCCTCGTTACAAGTATAGTTGCTAAACCTTCAAAAGTCCTTTCATACAAATGTTTTGGTTGTCACAAGTAACAAACCCCTTTTAAAATTGATGACCGAGTATTTAAAACTCGGGTCGTCTTCTCAAGGAATTGCAGGAAGGTATGTTCTTATTATTGGTTATGAGTTTGTAAACTGGGGGATGTTGAGTTTGGGCAATGGGCACAGGTATATTCAAATGACAAATAAAATAAATAAATAACTGTAAAATAAACTTTTGGCAAGGTATGAGAAATTGGAAGTCCAGTCTAGTTATCCTTATCAACAACAATGAAAGTTGAATCTTAATTCCACTTAGTTAACCTTTACTAAAGCAAAGGAAAGTCAAGGGACAATTTGGTTTGATCTTCGAATCCTATTTATTTCCTAAGAAAAGATTGGGATTATTGAAGTTCAACTCAATTGGCAAGATAACAATTAACAATTATGCTATTGAGTTGGATAATTCCTGAGTTACTGATTTCTTAACCAAGACCAAAAGGAAAAATATCTAAATTAAATTAAAAGCATTCATATAAATAGAGCAAAGCGTGGCGGTTGCTCTATCGCCACACTTTTTGAGCTACCACCACGCTTTTGAAAGGGTGACCTATCAAAGAGTGGCGGTTGCTCTATCGCCACGTTTTTTGCAACCTATTGCCACGCTTTTTGTTTGCCACGCTTTTTTACAAACTGCCACTTGGAAAAGCGTGGCTGTAGGTGGAGATACGGCCACGCTTTTAAAGCGTGGCGATAAGTGGAGATACAGCCACGCTTTTAAAGCGTGGCTATAGGTGGAGATACGGCCACACTTTTAAAGCGTGGCGATAGGTGGAGATACGGCCACGCTTTTAAAGCGTGGCGATGGGTAGAGATAGGCCACGCTCCATAGCAAAATATATAGCCACGCTTTAAAAGCGTGGCGAAAGCCTTGTTAAATTAAAAAAAAGTTTCTTTTCGTTACTTGATCTTCATTGCTACACAATATAAATTTTTAATCCTTTTTTATTACCAAACCTACGAATATTGTATGCAATTTTTATTACAAGACAAATCAAACAATAATTAGTGAGATATTTACTATAATTGTTTTATACATTAAAAAACTATTTACTCAAATACAAAATAAATCTCAAGTTCAAATTCCAAAACTAAAAACCAAAGAAAAATACAGAAACAATACAAGTTAGAACTGCTCATAATATATCAAATTACACTAATAGAGATGATCATCAACCTAAATACTTAGTAAAAGATCAAAATCAACCTAAAACTGCTCCACTTTGTGCATTAAGCGTTCAAGTTATCCATTCCAATACTAGCCTGCAGCAAAATATCAAGAACAAATTGAACCAACAAAAACGATATATATAAAAATATTATAAGAAATAATCTAATTTATGCATGTATTAACAATTCCAAATTAAACCAGGTTCACATTTTACTATAAAATACTGTTAGATTGAACCACAGATAGCCAGAAATTGAACTGAATGCTCACTGATTGGTAAATGCAAATCTAAAAGTACAGTAACACGAAACTAAACTATGCTCAAATACCAAACTAAATTATTGAACAACTATAAAGCAGATGCATTATTAGCTCTTTTTTCAAACGACAAAATTATTTATTTGCAAAACCAATAAAGCAATAAGGTTGATGCAGAATGCTTAAGGTATACCGGTAAGAGAAAAAATCTGCATCCTGTTAAAGAATCCAAGAAAGCAGTGAGATCAACCATGTCTTCAAGTTTGAACTTTATGCCAGTCTCCTCTTCAACCTGTCAGAGGCACAACTAAGCCATGGAGAGAGAGAGAGAGAGAGAGAGAGAGAGAGAGAGAGAGAGAGAGAGAGAGAGAGAGAGAGAGAGAGAGAGAGAGAGAGAGAAGCCTCACGAACTGCAGTGCCAACGAAATCACCCTTGTCATCATCCAACATTCTAGCCGGCAATTCCAAAATAATTCTTCAAGTAGGAACCCTTGCCTGATAAATAAAAAATAATAAGCATAATATGGAACTCTAGTTAAAATGTTTGAAAAAAAACATAGTTCTCTCTGCAAGGATCCAACATCTAAGAACCTGTTCAGTAAGGACAACATAAGTTTCACCATCTGATTCCAGAAGTATCAACACAGTCACAGCAGGTCCTCTTGCAAATACAATACCTGGAACCTAATCACGGTTTACTTTATTATATATAAAGAAACAAATCAGCATCAGGTGCAAGTGCACAGAAATTACAAGCAAAAGAGGAATGATGGATGCCTGAGAACATAAGGTAAGAAGCAAAAGATCCTAATAGTTGTGCATTTTAGATACCTGATGAGCGAATATTTTATACGCTTTTTGGGGTTAATTTCATATAGTTTTTAGTATGTGATGAGATATTTTGGAGGAAAATAAATTTCTCCCAAAACACACCAATCTAACCGGCAAGCGTACCGGGTCGCATCAAGTAATAAAAACTCACGGGAGTGAGGTCGATCCCACAGGGATTGAATGATTGAGCAATTTTAGTTTAGTGGTTGATTTAGTCAAGCGAATCGAGTGTTGGTTGGGTGATTTGTGATTTGCAGAATGTAAATTGCATGAAAGTAAAGAGAGCAGGAAATTAAATTACTGAATCTTAAGGAACAAGAAATTAAATGGAAGAAACTTAGAGTGCAAGAAATATAAATTGCGGAATCTTAAAGTGCAAGGAATGTAAATGACTTGAATTGTAAAGGGGATTGGGACTTGGATTTGCAGAAATTAAACAAGGAAAAATTAAATTGCATTAAACAGAAGAGAAAAAGGGAATTGGGGATTGAATCGGATATGAAGCAGAAAAGTAAATGAACATGGAAAGCAGTAAAGAGAATTGAAATAGGAAATCAGATCTCAGGACCCAGAGACTAGAAAACCAAGTCTAGATCTCAATGCCTTCCTAGATCCAACAAGAACAATTGCAAGGAAATTGTAAATTGCAAAGAAATTAGATGAGAAGCAAGTAACAGAAACGGAAATTCAATTAAGCAGTAAATAAACAGAGAGATCCAAGGATGAGATTGAAACATAATTTCTTCAATTCTCCAACCCAAGATCCAAGACAATTGTAATTTAAATTGAAAGCAATAAAACTGAGAGAAAGAGAAGTGAATTCTCCTTCCCCAAGACAAAGAAATTAAAGTCACTCAATAACAAAAACTCTCTGAAAACTCTTATGAAAATTCCAAAAAGAAAGCTCCCCGAAGAACTTGAATTCTATCCTATTTATACACTTTCTTCAAATGATCTTCAAGCCTTGAGTTGGGCCTTTGCTCTTGGTGGAATTGGGTTGAAAGAGGCCTTGGTTGATTGCTCTTGAAGTTTGGAGAAGAACCAAAGTGAACCAATTGAACCGGTTTTGAGGTTAGCAAAAGTTGGACCAAAAGTTTGAGCCAAAGTTAGGGGTCTAACTTTGGCTCCAACTTTTCATAGCAGCCAGCACAATTTTGCTGGTATGAACGTTGGTGCCAACGTTAGGGGTCTAACTTTGACCCTAACGTTGGCCTTGCCTTGTGTGCTAGTGGCGCCAACGTTAGCCACCAAGTTAGGGGGCTAACGTTGGCGCAAACTTTTGCTCCTTCCTCATTGAATTTTCATGTGCCAACGTTAGATGGCCAGGGAAGAATTCATGTGCCAACGTTAGCCTCAAAGTTAGGGGGCTAACGTTGGCGCAAACTTTTGGAGCCCAGGGGAGAATTTTCAAGTTCCAACGTTAGCCTCCAAGTTAGGGGGCTAACGTTGGAGCTAACTTTTCAACCAAAAGTTTGTGCAAAAGTTTGATGCTAACTTTAGGTCCAGCTTCTTGCTTCCTGGTTCAATTTCACTTATTCCATTGTCCTCTCTTCACTCCTAGCCATTCCTTTTTGCTTCAACCTTTCTCCAAGCTTTCTTCACCTATCATTAATCAACCAAACTCATCAAAGCTATGCTCAAAACCATGAGATATTCATTCTTTCATAATATGCAACAAATATAGTATAAAACCTCATGAAATGGCATGAATTCATATATGGTTGATTCAATCAAGGGAAACATGAAAATCTACTCAATTAGCTTGCTTGTAGCTCAAGAAAGTGCATAATTCTAATGAAAACAAAAGAAAAAGACTAGTTAAAATAGGCTAGGATGACTTGTCATCACAACACCAAACTTAAAGCTTGCTTGTCCCCAAGCAAGAAATGAATTATGCTCAGCGATTCTTTCAATTAAGATGGATTGAGGAACACTTGTAAAGTACAGTGAGTGAAGTGATCAAGTAACAGTGGGGTGAACTCTAAATCATATGTTCATGCAAGGGCTTCAGTGCTCACTAGTCCTTACATATTGGGAGTCGTAGGTCTTAGGATTTTCATCCAAATGATATCATGGAGATCTCTTTATATGTAATCACCTTGAAGCAGCTTATAATTTCTGTGCTTTGGCCTCGACTCTAAGTATCATGTCTCAAGGCGGCTCTTTAGATAAGCTTTCAATCAATACTCCTAAACCAGTTGGTTTTAAGGTATTAGGTGTTAAAGCACCCCTAAGGATTTACTTGCTCAAGCCTCTTTCCTTGACACACTTCAACCACAAGCATTTACTAGGATAACAACTCTTTGAGTTTTTGTTTCTTTCTTTCTTTTTCTGCCTAGTAATTGATGCTCAGAGCCTTGGGCCATGTTCTTTTTTGCTTTTGTATTTTCTTTATTTCCTTTTGTTTTGTTTGCTGCTTCTTGGATCAATAAGTTTTTGAGAATCTCCACAATACTTCTTTGAACTTCATGTCCCGCCTATGAGCTCCCATGCAAGTTTTCACAAGCATGCAACCTCAATACATTATCATATAACTAGAACCACCACTTCTCCTAATCTTTTGCTTGCCTCAAAATTGTTTAATTCCTCAATCCTTCTTTTCAAAGAATTTTCATGTGATGCATTCTTGAACATTGAGTGCAAACAAGTTTTGAAGAAAAAATGTTGTGAATGATCAAGTATCTTAATTATTGAATTACAGAAGACTCTACTATGCAGACAAACAGGGGTATTATATCACTTTCAATCATAGCAGTATTTGATATAAAACAATCACTGAACAATACAACCTTTTGGAATCTACTTGCTGTCCTCCTCCTCATCATCCTCATTGCTGGTTTTAGCATTCCTCTTTCATTTCTTTGGGTGATGATGCTTAATCCTTCCAAAAGCTTGTATGACACTCTGCAATGATATTGAAAGTTGCTTGTTCCCAAAGCACTTGAAAAATGGTTAGCATGCATGATTTATTTGTTGGCTTTTGAACTTACTTTGGTGTGGGAACACCAAACTTAGTACCTTGCCAATGGTTCTTGTTCATCAAACTAACCAGATGTGAAACTCTTTTTTTTTCTTTTCTTTGCTAAAAGTAGTAAAACTGAAAACTAGGAAACAACAAAATAGTTAACTAGTTTATCTAAATGCTTGAAGCTAGCATGATGCAGAAGGTGAGAATATGTTTTATGATGAAATTTTGGTGGAACACCAAACTTAGAATCCTTCATTCTCCCTTAGATTGTTTTGGTGTGCAACACCAAACTTAGCTTCTTGCAATATAGATAAAACTAATTAACCTTTTTATTGAAATAGATATGAAAAGAGAACTACCTCAGGTTGGGTTGCCTCCCAACAAGCGCTCTTTTATTGTCACTAGCTTGACATCTTGCTCTTTGGTTATGGAGGCTGGAAATCATAATGCCTCAGTTTTTCTCCTCTTGCTGTAGGATTCCTTTCCTCCATGACCTGCACAATCACAAACAATCCAAATGAAAATTGGATATTCTCATGCCAGAATGTAGTCAGAGGATTAGTTGACACCATGTGTCAAACAGTTGGTAAACTTGAGAGATTAATGAACGAAAATCACTTCTCTCGTTTATTTATCAAGCTATGAGAATCATATTCAGCAAGATAAACCAAGGAAACTTCACTCTATTGCTAAAGTGAGGTTTCAATTAGCTCAGGCAAAAATTCAAACAATTAGTGGGTTAGTCAAAAATTAAAGAAAAAATGCTTGATCTAGATCACCACTTCACTTAATCATTGTCAATCTAATCAATCCTCAGCAACGGCGCCAAAAATTTGATGAGATATTTTGGAGGAAAATAAATTTCTCCCAAAACACACCAATCTAACCGGCAAGCGTACCGGGTCGCATCAAGTAATAAAAACTCATGGGAGTGAGGTCGATCCCACAGGGATTGAAGGATTGAGCAATTTTAGTTTAGTGGTTGATTTAGTCAAGCGAATCGAGTGTTGGTTGGGTGATTTGTGATTTGCAGAATGTAAATTGCATGAAAGTAAAGAGAGTAGGAAATTAAATTACTGAATCTTAAGGAACAAGAAATTAAATGGCAGAAACTTAGAGTGCAAGAAATATAAATTGCGGAATCTTAAAGTGCAAGGAATGTAAATGACTTGAATTGTAAAGGGGATTGGGACTTGGATTTGCAGAAATTAAACAAGGAAAAATTAAATTGCATTAAACAGAAGAGAAAAAGGGAATTGGGGATTGAATCGGATATGAAGCAGAAAAGTAAATGAACATGGAAAGCAGTAAAGAGAATTGAAATAGGAAATCAGATCTCAGGACCCAGAGACTAGAAAACCAAGTCTAGATCTCAATGCCTTCCTAGATCCAACAAGAACAATTGCAAGGAAATTGTAAATTGCAAAGAAATTAAATGAGAAGCAAGTAACAGAAACGGAAATTCAATTAAGCAGTAAATAAACAGAGAGATCCAAGGATGAGATTGAAACAGAATTTCTTCAATTCTCCAACCCAAGATCCAAGACAATTGTAATTTAAATTGAAAGCAATAAAACTGAGAGAAAGAGAAGTGAATTCTCCTTCCCCAAGACAAAGAAATTAAAGTCACTCAATAACAAAAACTCTCTGAAAACTCTTATGAAAATTCCAAAAAGAAAGCTCCCCGAAGAACTTGAATTCTATCCTATTTATACACTTTCTTCAAATGATCTTCAAGCCTTGAGTTGGGCCTTTGCTCTTGGTGGAATTGGGTTGAAAGAGGCCTTGGTTGATTGCTCTTGAAGTTTGGAGAAGAACCAAAGTGAACCAATTGAACCGGTTTTGAGGTTAGCAAAAGTTGGACCAAAAGTTTGAGCCAAAGTTAGGGGTCTAACTTTGGCTCCAACTTTTCATAGCAGCCAGAACAATTTTGCTGGTATGAACGTTGGTGCCAACGTTAGGGGTCTAACTTTGACCCTAACGTTGGCCTTGCCTTGTGTGCTAGTGGCGCCAACGTTAGCCACCAAGTTAGGGGGCTAACGTTGGCGCAAACTTTTGCTCCTTCCTCATTGAATTTTCATGTGCCAACGTTAGATGGCCAGGGAGGAATTCATGTGCCAACGTTAGCCTCAAAGTTAGGGGGCTAACGTTGGCACAAACTTTTGGAGCCCAGGGGAGAATTTTCAAGTTCCAACGTTAGCCTCCAAGTTAGGGGGCTAACGTTGGAGCTAACTTTTCAACCAAAAGTTTGTGCAAAAGTTTGATGCTAACTTTAGGTCCAGCTTCTTGCTTCCTGGTTCAATTTCACTTATTCCATTGTCCTCTCTTCACTCCTAGCCATTCCTTTTTGCTTCAACCTTTCTCCAAGCTTTCTTCACCTATCATTAATCAACCAAACTCATCAAAGCTATGCTCAAAACCATGAGATATTCATTCTTTCATAATATGCAACAAATATAGTATAAAACCTCATGAAATGGCATGAATTCATATATGGTTGATTCAATCAAGGGAAACATGAAAATCTACTCAATTAGCTTGCTTGTAGCTCAAGAAAGTGCATAATTCTAATGAAAACAAAAGAAAAAGACTAGTTAAAATAGGCTAGGATGACTTGTCATCAGTATGTTTTAGTTAGTTTTTAGTTTATTTTCATTAGTTTTTAGGAAAAATTCATATTTCTGGACTTTACTATGAGTTGTGTATTTTTCTGTAATTTCAGGTATTTTTCTGGCTAAAATTGAGGGAGCTGAGCAAAAATCTGATTCAGGCTGAAAAAGGACTGCTGATGCTGTTGGATTCTGACCTCCCTGCACTCAAAGTGGATTTTCTGGAGCTACAACTCGAAATGGCGTGCTTCCAATTGCATTGGAAAGTAGACATCCAGGGCTTTCCAGCAATATATAATAGTCCATACTTTGCTCAAGGATAGACGACGTAAACTGGCGTTCAACGCCAGTTCTCTGCCCAATTCTGGCGTCCAGCGCCAGAAAAGGATTAAAAGTTGGAGTTCAACGCCAGAAATGGATCCAAACCTGGCGTTGAACGCCCAAAACAGCCTTGTGCACGTGAAATGTTTAAATCTCAGCCCCAGCACACACCAAGTGAGCCCCAAAAGTGGATCTCTGCATCATCTGTCATAGTCTACTCACTTTTTGTAAACCTAGGCTACTAGTTTAGTATTTAAACAACTTTAGAGACTTATTTTGGATCTCATGACATTTTAGATCTGAACTTTGTACTTTTTGACGGCATGAGTCTCTAAACTCCATTGTTGGGGGTGAGGAGCTCTGCTGTGTCTCGATGAATTAATGCAAGTATTTCTGTTTTCCATTCAAACATGCGTGTTCCTATCTAAGATATCCATTCGCGCCTAACTATGGAGAAGGTGATGATCAGTGACACTCATCACCTTTCTCAATCCATGAACGTGTGTCTGACAATCACCTCCGTTCTACATCAGATTGAATGAATATCTCTTAAATTCCTCAATCAGAATCTCCGTGGTATAAGCTAGATTGATGGCGGCATTCATGAGAATCCGGAAGGTCTAAACCTTGTCTGTGGTATTCCGAGTAGGATTCAGGGATTGAATGACTGTGACGAGCTTCAAACTCGCGAGTGCTGGGCGTAGTGACAGACGCAAAAGGAGGATAAATCCTATTCCAGCATGATCGAGAATCTTAGATGATTAGCCGTGCTGTGACAGAGCATTTGGACCATTTTCACAAGAGGAGGGGATGTAACCATTGACAATGGTGATGCCCCAACACACAGCTTGCCATAGAAGGACGTGCGTGCGTGAATCAGAGGACAAAGGAAAGCAGAGATTCAGAAGACAAAGCATCTCCAAAACTCCAACATATTCTCCATTACTGCATAACAAGTAACCTTTAACCCATGCTCTCTTGTTTATTCGCAATTCAACTGATAAATATAATTGACTTCCTGACTAAGAATTGCAAGATAACCATAGATTGCTTCAAACCAACAATCTCCGTGGGATTCGACCCTTACTCACGTAAGGTATTACTTGGACGACCCAGTGCACTTGCTGGTTAGTGGTACGAGTTGTGAAAAGTGTGATTCACAATTTGTGCACCAAGTTTTTGGCGCCGTTGCCGGGGATTGTTCGTGTTTGGACAACTAACGGTTTATTTTGTTGCTTAGATTAGGAAAAATTTCTCTTTTTTTTAGTTTAGAGTCTCTTATTGTTGTCGTGTTAAAATTTTAGAACCCTTATTTTCCTTTTCTTAAAATCTTTTTAAAAAAAATAATAAATAATTTTTCTATTAAATCCTGTGCCAAACTTTAAGTTTGGTGTTTTCTTGTTGATTTTTCTTAAAATTTTCAAAAATTTATTCTGGTTTTCTAAAAATTTTAAGTTTGGTGTTCTTCCTTTGTGTTTTTGTGTTCTTGTGAATCTTCAAAGTGTTCTTGAGTTTTTCTTGTGTCTTGATCTTAAAATTTTTATGTTTGGTGTTCCTTGGTGTTTTCCCTCCAAAATTTTAAAAAACAAGGAGCATTAGATCTAAAAATTTTAAATCTTGTGCTATCTTATTGTTTTTCTCTCTCCTCTTTAAATTCAAAAATATCTTTTCTCTCTATTTTAAAGCAAATTTTCGAAATTTGCCTTTAAAATTCAGATTTTTATTTCAAAATTTAAAACCTTTTTCAAAAAAATCATCATATCCTTTTCAAAACATCTTAACCACTTTCTCTCTCCTCATTTTTTTCGAAAATTATCAACCATTTTTATTTATTTTAATTTATTTCATTTTCGAAATAAATTAATAAATAAATAAATAAATAAAAAATTTTTTATCATCTCCCTTTCTCCATCATGGATCTAAGTGGAAATGAACAGTCCAGGAGGACTCTGGGGTCATATTCTAACCCCTCTACTGCTTCATATGGGAGTAGTATCTGCATACCCTCCATTGGAGTCAGTAGCTTTGAGTTGAATCCTCAGCTCATTATCATGGTGTAGCAAAGTTGCCAGTATTCCGGTCTTCCACAGGAAGAACCTACAGAGTTTCTGGCACAGTTTCTACAGATTGCTGACACAGTACATGATAAAGAAATAGATCAGGATGTCTACAGACTATTACTGTTTCCATTTGCTGTAAAAGATCAAGCTAAGAGGTGGTTGAATAACCAACCTAAGGCCAGCATAAGGACATGGAAACAGCTAACAGAAAAATTTCTGAATCAATACTTTCCCCCAAAACGGATGACGCAGCTAAGGCTGGACATCCAAGGCTTCAAACAAGGAGATAATGAATCTCTTTATGATGCCTGGGAGAGATACAGAGAGATGCTACGAAAATGACCCTCTGAAATGTTTTCAGAGTGGGTTCAGTTAGACATCTTCTATTATGGGCTTGCAGAAGGAGCTCAGATGTCTTTGGATTACTCAGCTGGTGGATCTATCCACATGAGAAAGACAATTGAAGAAGCTCAAGAGCTCATTGATACAGTTTCCAGGAATCAGCATCTGTACCTAAGCAGTGACCCTTCCATGAAAGAAGAGGTTAAAACAGCAACTGCTAAACTCAGTCCTGTAAAACAAGCTACTGAATTCAATCAGCAATTGGACTTTCTAACAAAGCAGTTAGCCGAATTCAAAGATAGACTACAAGAGACAAGGATGGCTAATATACATATGGACGAACAGTTTAAGCAAACAAAGCAGCAGCTGTCAAGGCAAATAACAGAAGAATGCCAAGCAGTTCAATTAAGAAGTGGGAAAACATTAAATACCCCACCTCAAGCAAAAAGCTAAGAAATGAGCAAACCACCCAAAATTCACCTGAGGACAGTAAGAGCCCAGGGAAAAGTAATTCTGGAACTAAAACGCCAGAAATTTGGTGGAAGGCTAGCGCTGAACGCCCAGACCATGCTCAGGACTGGCGTTCAACGCCAGAAACAAGGCAGGACTGGCGTTCAACGCCAAAAATAGGCAAGGATCTGGCGTTGAACGCCCAAAATGGGAAAGATCTGGCGCTGAACGCCCAAAATGGGCACAGTTCTGGCGTTCAGACGCCAGGAACAGACAAGGAGTTGGCATCTAACGTCACTCCAGTCTCTAACTCTGGCACTCAATTGCCAGTGAGGGATCAGACACACACAAATGCTGAAAGCAACCCCTCTAAAAAGGCTTCTTCAACCACTTCTGTAGGCAATAAACCTACAGCAACTAAGGTTGAAGAATATAAAGCCAAGATACCTTATCCTCAAAAACTCCGGAAAGAGGAGCAGGATAAGCAATTTGCTCGCTTTGCAGATTATCTCAGGACTCTTGAAATAAAGATTCCATTTGCAGAAGCACTTGAGCAAATACCTTCTTATGCCAAGTTCATGAAAGAGATCTTGAGTCATAAAAAGGATTGGAGAGAAACAGAAAGAGTTCTCCTCACTGAAGAGTGTAGTGCAGTCATTCTGAAAAGCTTTCCTGAGAAGCTTAAAGACCCTGGGAGTTTTCTGATACCATGCATATTAGAAGGTCAATGCACCAAGACAGCTTTATGCGATCTTGGGGCAAGCATCAACCTAATACCTGCGTCCACTATCAGAAAGCTTGGCTTAACTGAAGAAGTTAAACCAACCCGGATATGTCTCCAACTTGCTGATGGCTCCACTAAATACCCATCAGGCGTGATTGAAGACATGATTGTCAGAGTTGGGCCATTCGCCTTTCCCACTGACTTTGTTGTGCTGGAAATGGAGGAGCACAAGAGTGCTACTCTCATTCTAGGAAGACCTTTCCTAGCAACTGGACGATCCCTCATTGACGTCCAACAGGGGAAAATAACCCTGAGAGTCAATGATGATGAGTTTAAGTTGAACGCTGTCAAAGCCATGCAGCATCCTGACACATCAAAAGACTGCATGAAAGTTGATCTTATTGACTCTTTGGTAGAAGAGATCAACATGGCTGAGAGTCTCGAATCAGAGTTGGAAAACATCTTTAAAGATGTTCAGCCTGATTTAGAGGATTCAGAGGACATGAAAGAGCCTCTGAAAATTCTTTTGGAAGAAGAAAAACCTCCTAAACCTGAGCTCAAGCCATTACCACCATCCTTGAAATATGCATTTCTGGGAGAAGGTGACACTTTTCCAATGATCATAAGCTTTGCCTTAAATTCACAGGAAGAGGAAGCACTTATTCAAGTGCTAAGGACACACAAGACAGGTCTTGGGTGGTCCATAGGTGACCTTAAGGGCATAAGCCCAGCTAGATGCATGCACAAAATCTTATTGGAGGATAATGCTAAACCAGTGGTTCAACCACAGAGGCGGCTAAATCCAGCCATGAAAGAAGTGGTGCAGAAAGAGGTCACCAAATTACTAGAGGCTGGGATTATTTATCCTATTTCTGATAGCCCCTGGGTGAGCCCTGTCCAAGTCGTCCCAAAAAAGAGAGGCATGACAGTGATTCATAATGAAAAAAATGAACTGGTTCCTACAAGAACAGTTACAGGGTGGCGCATGTGTATTGACTACAGAAGGCTCAATACAGCCACCAGAAAGGATCATTTTCCTTTACCATTCATAGACCAGATGCTAGAAAGACTAGCAGGTCATGATTATTACTGCTTTTTGAACGGCTACTCAGGCTATAACCACATTGCAGTAGATCCTCAGAATCAAGAGAAAACAGCATTCACATGTCCATCTGGAGTGTTTGCTTATAGAAGGATGCCATTTGGGCTGTGTAATGCGCCTGCAACCTTCCAGAGATGCATGCTCTCTATTTTCTCTGATATGGTGGAAAAATTTCTGGAAGTCTTCATGGATGACTTCTCAGTATATGGAGACTCATTCAGCTCCTGTCTTGATCACCTGAAACTTGTTCTAAAAAGATGCCAAGAAACCAACCTAGTTTTAAATTGGAAAAAATGTCACTTCATGGTGACTGAAGGGATTGTTCTTGGGCATAAAATTTCAAACAAGGGAATAGGGGTGGATCAAGCAAAAATAGAGGTAATTGAAAAATTACCACCACCTGCCAATGTTAAGGCAATCAGAAGCTTTCTGGGGCATGCAAGATTCTATAGGAGGTTTATAAAGGATTTCTCAAAAATCGCAAAACCTCTAAGCAATTTGCTAGCTGCTGACATGCCATTTGTGTTTGACACAGAGTGCCTGCAGGCATTTGAAACGCTGAAAGCTAAGCTGGTCACAGCACCAGTCATTTCTGCACCAGACTGGACATTACCATTTGAGCTAATGTGTGATGCCAGTGATCACGCCATTGGTGCAGTGTTGCGACAGAGGCATGATAAGCTTCTGCACGTCATTTATTACGCCAGTCGCGTTCTAAATGATGCCCAGAAAAATTACACAACCACAGAAAAAGAATTACTTGCAGTGGTTTATGCCATTGACAAGTTCAGATCATACTTAGTAGGATCAAAAGTGATTGTGTATACTGATCATGCTGCTCTTAAATATCTACTCACAAAGCAGGATTCAAAACCCAGGCTCATCAGATGGGTGTTGCTTCTGCAAGAGTTTGATATAGAAATAAGAGACAGAAAAGGGACAGAGAACCAAGTGGCTGATCATCTATCCCGGATAGAGCCAGTAGAAGGGACGCCCCTCCCCTCTCTTGAGATCTCTGAGACTTTTCCAGATGAGCATTTATTTGCCATTCAGGAAATACCATGGTTTGCCGATTTTGCAAACTATAAAGCTGCAAGGTTCATACCCAAGGAGTACAACAGGATACAAAAGAAAAAATTAATTACTGATGCAAAGTACTACTTGTGGGATGAACCTTATCTCTTTAAGAGATGTGCAGACGGAATAATCCGTAGGTGTGTGCCTAGAGAAGAAGCACAGAGGATCCTGTGGCATTGCCACGGATCTCAATATGGAGGCCATTTCGGAGGTGAGCGAACAGCCACCAAGGTCCTCCAATGTGGCTTCTATTGGCCCACACTCTATAAAGATTCCCGAGAGTTTGTACATAACTGTGACAGTTGCCAAAGAGCTGGTAATCTGCCTCATGGTTACGCCATGCCTCAACAAGGAATCTTGGAAATTGAGTTGTTTGACGTATGGGGAATTGACTTCATGGGACCTTTCCCACCATCATACTCAAACACTTATATTCTAGTAGCAGTTGACTATGTATCAAAATGGGTTGAGGCCATTGCCACACCCACCAATGATACTAAAACAGTGCTGAAGTTCCTCCAAAAATATATCTTTAGCAGGTTTGGTGTCCCTAGGGTACTCATCAGTGATGGGGGCACTCACTTCTGCAATAAACAGCTTTACTCTGTCATGGTTCGGTATGGGATTCGCCACAAGGTGGCTACTCCATATCATCCACAAACTAATGGGCAAGCTGAAGTCTCAAACAGAGAATTAAAGAGAATCCTGGAACGGACAGTAAATACCCGTAGAAAGGATTGGGCACGGAGCTTGGATGATGCTCTGTGGGCTTACAGAACAGCATTCAAGACCCCTATAGGGACCTTTCCATACCAACTCGTGTATGGTAAGGCATGTCACCTGCCCGTGGAACTGGAACATAAGGCCTACTGGGCAACTAGATTCCTAAACTTTGATGCCAAATTAGCAGGAGAAAAACGATTGCTCCAGCTAAATGAGCTAGAGGAATTCAGATTCACAGCTTTCGAAAATGCCAAGCTTTATAAAGAGAAATAAAAAAAGTGGCATGACAAAAAGCTGTCATCTAGAATCTTTGAACCAGGACAGAAGGTTCTGTTGTTTAACTCTAGACTCAGGCTATTCCCCGGGAAACTGAAATCCCGGTGGAGAGGACCATACGTGATTACAAGTGTATCACCATATGGTTATGTGGAGCTTCAAGATATTGATTCTGATAAGAAGTTCATTGTCAATGGACAGAGAATCAAGCACTATCTTGAAGGCAACATTGAGCATGAGTGCTCAAGGCTGAAGCTAGATTAAAAGCTCAGCAAGGTCCAGCTAAAGACAATAAAGAAGCGCTTGCTGGGAGGCAACCCAGCCATGGGGCAACAATCCTCTAAGCATTTTGCCCTATTTTTATTTTTATTTGTTTATATATAGTTCACTGACACTAAGGTGAGGAATCATTTGTATAAATCCACAGAGTTACAGAAGGACTCAGCACACAAAACAGAGAAAAAGAGCTCATTGGCAAGAAAACGCCAGTAATGGTAGCAATCTGGGCGTTCAACGCCAGAAATGGGCACCCACTGGGCGTTGAATGCCAGTAATGGCAGCAGCTGGGCGTTGAACGCCCAGGAGAGCAGCATTTGGGCGTTGAACGCCCAAAACAGGCAGTGTTTGGGCGTTCAAACGCCAGGATGGCAGGGAGGAGACAAAACTCATTTTTCTTCAAATTTTTCATTCTAAATCTTGATTTTCATACTTTAATACATGATTTCTTACATAAACATGTTAAGAACCCCGATTTCTAAAATCCCAATTTCTAAAAACCCTACCTTAAAAATATCAAATGTATTTTAATCCATAAGCACCAGGCCTCTTTGCAAATTCAATCCAACTCTTTTCAAAACTTTTTTTTTTTACAAATCTATCTTTTCAACTCATCAATATCTTTTTCAAAACCTCCACTTTATCTGTTTCAAAATCTAAATCTATCTTTTTCAAAAATCTTTCATATCCTCTCAATTTTAAACTATATCTTCTCTTATCATATCTTCTATCTTATCTTTTCCAAATAAATCTTTTTATCATATCTTTATCTCTTTTTTTCGAAAACCCACCCTCCCTCCCTATAAATTTGAGTTCGGCCTCCCTCCCCTCCCATCAACAATTGCACCTAGCTCTCCTTCTATCCCTCTCCTTTCTTTTCCTTTGCTTGAGGACAAGCAACCCTCTAAGTTTGGTGTGTTTATCCGCGATCACTAAGATCATGGCTCCCAAAGGAAAACAACCCACTCCAAGAGGCAAGAAAGAGAGCGTTCCAAAACCACTTTGGAATCAAGGGAAGTTCTTATCTAAAGAACATTCAAACCATTATAACAAAATAATGGGTCTGAGATCAGTGATCCCGGAAGTTAGATTCGATCTGAAAGAAGATGAATATCCGGAGATCCAGGAGCAAATTCGAATCAGGAACTGGGAAGTCCTAGCTAATCCTGAAACGAAAGTGGGAAGGAATATGGTCCAGGAGTTCTATGCTAATATGTGGCAGACTGACAAGCAAAAACTATCTGGAACAGCTTTCTATGAATATCGGACCATGGTCAGAGGAAAGATTGTTCATACCATCTCTGATAAGATCAGAGAGATCTTAAAGCTACCTTAGCTGAAAGACGATCCAGACTCCTTCAACAGGAGAATGATGAGAACAGACAAGGGCCTGGATAAGATTCTAGAGGACATATGTATCCCTGGAGCCAGGTGGACCACCAACACAAAGGGTGTCCCAAATCAACTCAAGAGAGAGGATATCAAACCAGTCGCCAGAGGATGGCTGGACTTCATTGGGCATTCTCTGTTGCCTACTAGCAACCGTTCTGAAGTCACAGTTAAAAGAGCAGTGATGATCCATTGCATCATGATGGGAAAGGAAGTGGAGGTTCATCAGCTGATCTCAGCTGAATTCTACAAAATTGCTAACAAAAATTCTAAAGAGGCCAGGTTGGCTTATCCAAGCGTGATTTCTCTGCTCTGCAAGGACGCCGGAGTAAGAATGGGAATAACTGAATCTCAGTTGAGAAACCAATCACCAAAGCATCAATGGAAAAACAACAAGCGCAGGAGGAACCCACCAAGAAGAAAACACAGGAATTTCTCCCAGAAATCCCTCAATCTGAATACTGGGAGTATCTTGAGACGTCTGTCACCAAGATACGGGAAACTATGGAGCAAATAATAAAAGAACAGAAGGAACACAATCAAATGCTGACCTATATGTTTAAAGAACAAGAGGAGCAAGGACGTGACTTAAGGGAATTGAAGCGCCAGAAGTTTTCTCTTGAAGAATCAAGCACCCCACGGATCAGAGGAACACCCATTTCCCAGAATAAAGGTTGTTAAATTCCAATTTCTGCTTTAACTCTGTGATAGTGTCGTTATAGAAGTTCACCTTAGGAGTCATATAGTAGTAATTAGTATCTATTTTGATTTTATCTCCAATTAAGCTATAGTTTATTTTTCTCATCATCATCAAACATGAATAAAATAGTAGATCTTTTGAATAAGAGGCAATAAAATTTCGAGTTTTTAATAAGAGAAATTCTAATTAGTTACATGTGGTGGCAATGCTTTCTGTCTTCTGAATGAATGCCTGAACAGTGCATATGTCTTTTGAATTTGTTGTTTAAGACTGTTAAATATGTTGGCTCTTGAAAGAATGGTGAACATGAGACATGTTATTGATAATCTGAAAAATCATAAAAATGATTCTTGAAGCAAGAAAAAGCAGCAAAAAAAAAGCAGAAAAAGCCAATAGCCCTTAAAATCAAAAGGCAAGGGTAATAAAAAGGATCCCAAGGCTTTGAGCATCGGTGGATAGGAGGGCCTAAGGGAATAAAATCCTGGCCTAAGCGGCTAAATCAAGCTGTCCCTAACCATGTGCTTGTGGCGTGAAGGTGTCAAGTGAAAACTTGAGACTGAGCGGTTAAAGTCAAGGTCCAAAGCAGAAAGAAGAGTGTGCTTAAGAACTCTGGACACCTCTAATTGGGGACTTTAGCAAAGCTGAGTCACAATCCAAAGGGTTCACCCAATTATGTGTCTGTGGTATTTATGTATCCGGTGGTAATACTGGAAAACAAAGTGCTTAGGGCCACGGCCAAGACTCATGAAATAGCTGTGTTCAAGAATCATCATACTAAAATAGGAGAATCAATAACACTATCTGAATTCTAAGTTCTTATAGATGCCAATCACTCTGAGCTTCAATGGATAAAGTGAGATGCCAAAACTGTTCGGAAGCAAAAAGCTACTAGTCCCGCTCATCTAATTAGAATCTGAGCTTCACTCAAAAACTCTGAGATATTCTTGCTTCTCAACCAATTAGTCTTCTATTTTATTTGTCTAGTTGCTGATGTGCGGAAAACGATCCGACACAAAACTCACCGGCAAGTGTACCGGGTCGCATCAAGTAATAAAACTCACGGGAGTGAGGTCGATCCCACAAGGATTGAAGGATTGAGCAATTTTAGTTTAGTGGTTGATTTAGTCAAGCAGATCAAGTATTGGTTGAGTGATTTGTGATTAACAGAAATTAAATTGCATAGAATGTAAAGGGGAGTGGGTGATTTGCAGGAAATTAAAGGGAACAAAAAAGAAAAAGAGCTGAATCTTAAAGAACAAAAAATTAAATGGCAGAAACTTAGAACGCAAGAAATGTAAAGTGCAGAATCTTAAAGTGCAAGAAATGTAAATTGCTTGAATTATAAAAGGAGTTGGGAATTAGGATTGCAGAAATTAAACAAGGAAAAGTAAAATTTAACAAACAGAAATATAAAAGATGGATTCAATTAAACCGGATCTCAAATGACAATAGCAATAAGCTTGGTGTAGCAACGAAACAAGGAAATTGAAATTGAAAGATGTAGATCTCAGGACTCAAGAGACTAGATAACCAAGTCTAGATCTCACTGCCTTCTTAGATCCAAATTTAGAATTCAATTGCAAGAGATTAGAAATCAAAACAGAAGAAAACTTGGATTCAAATCTCAATTCTCCAATGGTGCAGTGAAAGAAACAGAAAGAGATCTCAAGGTGAGATTGAGACAGAATTTCCTCAATTCTTCAACACCCAAGACTCTAAATCTCCAAATTGCTCAAAACCCAAAAGTTCTCTACTGTGAATACTATGAAAATTCTTAAAGAAAACTCTAAAAGAAAAAGCTCCCTAAAACTTCAAATCCTAAGCTATTTATACACTTTCTTCAAATGATCATTAAGCCTTGAATTGGGCCTTTAGTCTTGATGGAATTGGGTTGATAGTAGCCTCCGTTGATTGCTCTTGGTGTTGGGAAGAAATCCATTAGTGAACCGGGCCATGAACCATTCACGTTTGAGTCAACGTTTGAGGCAAACGTTGACTCAAACGTCACTTGTGTAAAATTATGCAGCTAGGCCAAGATGCTGTCATCCACGTTTGAGCCAACGTTTGAGGTCAAACGTGAGCTCAAACGTGGTTCTTCCCAGGCTCCCTTTTTGTATGCTTCTTGGGGGCTACTTTGTCCTCTTGTCGCATTGCCAATTTTATGCCCAATATAGACTATTATATATGGTTGGAAAGCTCTGAATGTCAGCTTTCTAACCCACTTAGAATCACCTCAATTGGACATCTACAACTCAAGTTATTCTTGTTGGAAGTATGCCCCTTCATGCTGTTTGGCGCCATCGTTTGACCTCACGTTTGAGGCAAACGTTGGCGCAAACGTTGCCTTTCCTTGCTCCTTCTTCAGCCAACGTTTGCCTCAACGTTTGAGGCAAACGTTGGCGCAAACGTTGGCTCTTCTCTAGGGTGTTCTTCATCTGCTTCTCACGTTTGAGTTAACGTTTGAGGCAAACGTTAGCTCAAACGTGAATCCCTCTTTTCAAGCCCATTCTTGCAACCTTTTTCCAAGCTTTATTTCACCTATCATCAACCAACAATTGTATCAAAGCTATGCCATAATCATGAGAGTTGTTCTTCTTCTTGTCATATGAGCAATTATGGCACAAAAACTCATGAAAATGCATCAATTTATCCATGGTTGATTGAATCAAAGGAAACATAAAATTCAACCTAATTGACTTACTTATGGCTTAAGAAAGTGCATGAAACTAAATGAAAACAAAGAAAAAATACTAGTGAAACTAGGCTAAGATGACTTGTCATCACAACACCAAACTTAAAACTTGCTTGTCCCCAAGCAAGAAAAGAATTATTGAGAAGAAAGAATGAAATGGAAGAAGATGTTCATGCTAGCAGAGTATTATTGGTAGCTCATGGGGTTTCATGTAGATATGTAAACACTCACTTCTTATTGATATTTAGGCCTAGAAAGTCTCCTCCAAGCATCAAGCAACACACTACTATGACCTCTCATTATTCCTTTGTCCTTGACCATTATTTTTTTTTATAAGCTTTAGTTCAGTGTCATGTGTAACAAGCTCTTTTCTTTATTTATGCTTGACACATTATTCACTTTAGACACTTGGCTCACATGCCTTCTTAGAACATTGATGCCCAGCACCTCTTTGGGTTACTAAATGTCTTGTATCTAGGTTGCTCTTGATAGTGGACTTTCAGTTGATAATCCCGGGTTAGTTAACCCATGTTACCAAGTGTTGATGCACTCCAAAGAACTTAATAATCCAAGCAGATCCTAGTACAAAGACACCACAGACATATATTCTAAGGTTCAAGCTATTGGTGTCTAGCTTTATTTCTTTTTTTTCTTTTGTTCTGCTGCCACCTTTGGCTTTTTCTTTTCTCTTTTTGGTTTTTCTTTTCAACCAAGGACTTTTATTTGATTGAGATTCATAGACACTGAGCTACTTTCTACTTAAAAGGAGACAGTCTAGTTCTTTTATTCACTAAAAGTGAGCTATCATACAATTATACATTCATACCACCACTCACTATTATTGTACTTTCAGCTAACAAAGAACTATCTTACTTCACATTCCAAACATTTCTTTTATTGAATTGAGGATGCAGGGGACGAAGCATGCATTTAGTTAGGTGAAAATAAACACACAAGCACACACTTAGACTAGCTTACTTATTGCAAAGAGTGATTCTGCCTATACTAGATGAACACTTTAGCAAGACATAAATCAAATCATTTCTCAACAGCAGAAGTTAAGTATAGATACAACCTATTGGTTTGCAGTTCTTTTGTCCTTCCTTCTGTTGTGCCCCTTTTGAGCTATGATGCATAATGTCTTCAAATGGTGGTTAGTTCCCTGCACAATTCTCAAAAGTTGCTTGCTTCTTACGCCCTTAGGTGACTAGTTAGTATGCATGAATTGAGTGTGGCTTTTGGATTTAATTTGGTGTGGGAACACCAAACTTAATTCCTTGCCACTGTCTCTAATGCAACAGGTTGTCCACTTATGAATTCTTTTGGCCTTGCTAAAGGTTATGGAACCAAAACTAAAAAGCAATTAAATGGTTGAATAATTTGTCTGATTGCTTGGAGCTAGCATTATGCAGGAGGTGAGAGTATGCTTTTAAATGAGATTTTGGTGGAACACCAAACTTAGAATCCTTCATTCTCCCTTAAATTATTTTGGTGTGCAACACCAAACTTAGCTCCTTGTAATACATACTTAATTATTCAACATTTTTATTGAAAAAGCTATGAAACGAAAACTACCTCAGGTTGGGTTGCCTCCCAACAAGCGCTTCTTTATTGTCATTAGCTTGACATTGATCCCCTTAGGGTGGTTGATGACTGAAATGTCGCAGCTTATCCCCTCTGACTGTGAGCTTCTTCTTTGTCCCTTGGTGCTCAATTTCTACATGCTCCAGAGAGAGTATTTGGTTGACAGTGTAGTGATCCTCAGTCCCCAGCTGTTGATATATTAGTTGCACCTTATCACCTTTGGAGAATTCCTCAGTTGGAATTTTTTTATTCTTCCATCCTTTGTGAGCCTTCTTCTTGTTTTTCTTCCTTTTTCTTGTTAACTTTTCTTCCTTGACAGCAACCTTAGCTGTGGTATCTTCCTTCTTGTTTATCATCCTGATTCCTTCTTGAATTCCTTCTTCTTCTTGCACATGCTCATTTCTCTGTTCCCCTGTGTTGTTGGTTGTCTGCCTTGGAGAACAGTCACTGACTCTCTTGCTTCCTTCTTCAATAGTTTGTGGTTCTGGAAACACTTTCAGGATGATGCTGTCCTCATGCATCCTGAGAGTCAGTTCTCCCCTCTCTATATCTATGATGGCTCTGGCAGTGGCCAAAAATGGCCTTCCCAAGATGATTGAATCGTTTTTTTCTTCTTTAGTGTTCAATATTACAAAGTCCGTAGGAAAAATAAACTTGCCAACCTTAACTAAAAGGTTTTCAATCATTCCTTTGGGATATACTATTGACTGGTCCACCAATTCTAAGGACATCTGTATTGGTTTCACCTTCCCTATGCCAAGCTTTTTCACTAAGGATGATGGTATTAAATTTATGCTTGCTCCTAAGTCACACATCCCCTTGTTGATAAGTAGATTTCCAATGGTGCAAGGTAGGAAGAAACTTCTAGGGTCTTCCAACTTGGGAGGGAGTCCTTTTCTGATGAGTGCACTGCACTCTTCAGTGAGAAGCACAGTCTCCTTTTCTTGCCAACTCCTTTTTTTGTTGATAAGTTCTTTTAAGAACTTTGCATACAGGGGCATTTGCTCAAGTGCTTCAGCTAAGGGAATATTGATCTCCAACTTCTTGAAGACTTCAAGAAATTTTGGAAAGTGTTGGTCCTTAGTCTCCTTGTTGAACCTTTGAGGATATGGCAGAGGTGGTGTGAAATTCACTCCCTGCCTTTGTTCCTTGATTGGCTCTCTTATTGCTTCCTTCCCTTCTCTTGATTTTTGTGGCCGGTCTTCCTTATCTTTGAGCTCCTCTGAGGCATGCTTGCTTGCTGTTGCATTCTCATCATTGGCCTTTTCTTCCTCAGCTTGTTTCTTGTCACTTTCCTTTGGTTTCTTGGTTGCTTCTTCATTTTTCACCAGGGTCTTGCCACTCCTTAGTTGTATTGCCTTGCACTCCTCTTTTGGATTGGGGATAGTGTCACTTGGTAGTGAGCTTGAAGGTCTCTCAACAGAAATCTGCTTAGAGATTTGCCCAATCTGCCTCTCTAGGCTCTTCATGGAGGCTTCATGGTTCTTGGTTGTCATTTCTTGGTGTTTCCACATTTTGTCTATCAAGGTTTCCAGGTTAGTGATTCTTTGAGATTCTGGTGATGCTTGTGGTGGGTTGTGAGGTATGGATGGTGGATGGTAGGCATTTTGGTTGGTGGGTTGGTTATTGGATTGATAATGGTTGGGGTTGGAGTAGTTGTTTTGAGGTTTTCTGTAAGGGTTTTGGTTAGTTTGCTGCTGGTTGTGGTTTTGGTTGTTTCTTGAAGTGTTTTGGTTTGAGTTCCTCTGCCATGGTTGTTGGTTCTGGTTGTGGTTGTCTCCCCATCTGAGGTTTGGGTGGTTTTTCCAGGATGGATTGTAGGTATCACCATAAACTTCATTCTGTCCAGAGTTTTGGTTATACATGTACTGCACTTGCTCCTGTTGTTGCTCTTCTTGGCTTTCTTCATTCTGCACACATACAGTTGATGGGTGGTTTGTGTTCACAGCTGCTACTTGAAGGCTGTCAATTCTTTTGGCCATTTGTTCAAACTGTTGTTGAATTTGTTGTTGCATCATCTTGTTTTGAGCCAAAATAGAATCTACTCCTTCCAGTTCTAATACCCCCTTTCTCTGTGATGGTTGGCGGTTTCTTTGATGAGCAAAGAAATATTGATTGTTGGCCACCATGTCCACAAGATTCTAGGCTTCCTCAGCAGTTTTCATCAGTTGTAGTGAACCTCCAGCAGAATGATCTAATGCCTCTTGAGATTTCAATGTCAGGCCTTCATAGAAATTTTGCAGCACGTCCCATTCATTGAACATCTCTAGAGGACACTTTCTGATTAAGGCTTTGTACCTCTCCCATGCTTCATACAAGGATTCGACATCTAATTGTGTGAATGTCTGCACCTCGGTTTTCAGCCTGATGACTCTTTGGGGTGGATAGAATTTGGCTAGAAATTTAGTCACCAAATCATCCCAACTAGTGATACTTCCTTGAGGAAAAGTTTCAAGCCATTGTGCGGCCTTGTCCCTTAATGAGAATGGGAACAGCAGAAGCTTGTACATTTCAGGATTCACGCCATTGGATTTGACAGTGTCACAAATCCTTAAGAAGGTAGATAGATGCTGGTTGGGATCTTCCAATGGGCTGCCTCCATAGGAACAATTGTTCTGGACAAGTGTAATGAGTTGTGCATTAACATTGGGAGTTAAGATGCTGCTTCCACAGTGTCTGGGATTTGCAAAAGTGTAGGAGGCCAACACTCTCCTCTGTGGTGGATTGGGATTAGATGGATCTCCTTCCATCTCGTGATATACTTCCTCAGATTCTTCCTCTCCAACAATACCTTTCCCTCTCTCAGCTCTTCTTAATCTCTTGAGAGTTCTCTGGTCAGCTTCGGATAAGATAGGAGTAGCTCTCCCTGTACTTGACATACAAACAAAACAAGAAACACACAACCAGTGATACTTCAATCTATTGCTAGAATGAAGTTTTAGTTAGCTTAAGCAAAAATTCAAACAGTTAGTAGGTTAGTCAAAATTAAAGAAAAAATGCTTGATCTAAACTACCACCTCACTTAATCATTGGCAATCTATTCAATCCCCGGCAACGGCGCCAAAAACTTGATGTGCGGAAAACGATCCGACACAAAACTCACCGGTAAGTGTACCGAGTCGCATCAAGTAATAAAACTCACGGGAGTGAGGTCGATCCCACAAGGATTGAAGGATTGAGCAATTTTAGTTTAGTGGTTGATTTAGTCAAGCGGATCAAGTATTGGTTGAGTGATTTGTGATTAACAGAAATTAAATTGCATAGAATGTAAAGGGGAGTGGGTGATTTGCAGGAAATTAAAGGGAACAAAAAAGAAAAAAGAGCTGAATCTTAAAGAACAAAAAATTAAATGGCAGAAACTTACAACGCAAGAAATGTAAAGTGCAGAATCTTAAAGTGCAAGAAATGTAAATTGCTTGAATTATAAAAGGAGTTGGGAATTGGGATTGCAGAAATTAAACAATAAAAAGTAAAATTTAACAAACAGAAATATAAAAGATGGATTCAATTAAACCGGATCTCAAATGACAATAGCAATAAGCTTGGTGTAGCAACGAAACAAGGAAATTGAAATTGAAAGATGTAGATCTCAGGACTCAAGAGACTAGATAACCAAGTCTAGATCTCACTGCCTTCTTAGATCCAAATTTAGAATTCAATTGCAAGAGATTAGAAATCAAAACAGAAGAAAACTTGGATTCAAATCTCAATTCTCCAATGGTGCAGTGAAAGAAACAGAAAGAGATCTCAAGGTGAGATTGAGACAGAATTTCCTCAATTCTTCAACACCCAAGGCTCTAAATCTCCAAATTGCTCAAAACCCAAAAGTTCTCTACTGTGAATACTATGAAAATTCTTAAAGAAAACTCTAAAAGAAAAAGCTCCCTAAAACTTCAAATCCTAAGCTATTTATACACTTTCTTCAAATGATCATTAAGCCTTGAATTGGGCCTTTAGTCTTGATGGAATTGGGTTGATAGTAGCCTCCGTTGATTGCTCTTGGTCTTGGGAAGAAATCCATTAGTGAACCGGGCCATGAACCATTCACGTTTGAGTCAACGTTTGAGGTAAACGTTGACTCAAACGTCACTTGTGTAAAATTATGCAGCTAGGCCAAGATGCTGTCATCCACGTTTGAGCCAACGTTTGAGGTCAAACGTGAGCTCAAACGTGGTTCTTCCCAGGCTCCCCTGTTGTATGCTTCTTGGGGGTTACTTTGTCCTCTTATCGTGTTGCCAATTTTATTCCCAATATAGACTATTATATATGGTTGGAAAGCTCTAAATGTCAGCTTTCTAACCCACTTGGAATCACCTCAATTGGACATCTACAACTCAAGTTATTCTTGTTGGAAGTATGCCCCTTCATGCTGTTTGGCGCCAACGTTTGACCTCACGTTTGAGGCAAACGTTGGCGCAAACGTTGCCTTCCCTTGCTCCTTCTTCAGCCAACGTTTGCCTCAAATTTTGAGGCAAACGTTGGCGCAAACGTTGGCTCTTCTCCAGGGTGTTCTTCATCTGCTTCTCACGTTTGAGTTAACGTTTGAGGCAAACGTTAGCTCAAACGTGAATCCCTCTTTTCAAGCCCATTTTTGCAACCTTTTTCCAAGCTTTATTTCACCTATCATCAATCAACAATTGTATCAAAGCTTTGCCATAATCATAAGAGTTGTTCTTCTTCTTGTCATATGAGAAATTATGGCACAAAAACTCATGAAAATGCATCAATTTATCTATGGTTGATTGAATCAAAGGAAACATGAAATTCAACCCAATTGACTTACTTATGGCTTAAGAAAGTGCATGAAACTAAATGAAAACAAAGAAAAAAGACTAGTGAAACTAGGCTAAGATGACTTGTCATCAGTTGCTTGAGGACAAGCAACAGTTTAAGTTTGGTGTTGTGATGAGCGAATATTTTATATGCTTTTTGGGGTTAATTTCATATAGTTTTTAGTATGTTTTAGTTAGTTTTTAGTTTTTCATTAGTTTTTAGGAAAAATTCATATTTCTAGACTTTACTATGAGTTGTGTGTTTTTCTGTAATTTCAGGTATTTTTCTGGCTGAAATTGAGGGAGCTGAGCAAAAATCTGATTCAGGCTGAAAAAGGACTGCTGATGTTGTTGGATTCTGACCTCCCTGCACTCAAAGTGGATTTTCTGGAGTTACAGAACTCGAAATGGCGTGTTTCCAATTGCATTGGAAATTAGACATCCAGGGATTTCCAGCAATATATAATAGTCCATACTTTGCTCAAGGATAGACGACGTAAACTGGCGTTCAACGCCAGTTCTCTGCCCAATTCTGGCGTCCAGCGCCAGAAAAGGATTAAAAGTTGGAGTTCAATGCCAGAAATGGATCCAAACCTGGCGTTGAACGCCCAAAACAGCCTTGTGCACGTGAAATGTTTAAATCTCAGCCCCAGCACACACCAAGTGGGCCCCAGAAGTGGATCTCTGCATCATCTGTCATAGTCTACTCACTTTTTGTAAACCTAGGCTACTAGTTTAGTCTTTAAACAACTTTTAGAGACTTATTTTGGATCTCATGACATTTTAGATCTGAACTTTGTACTTTTTGACGGCATGAGTCTCTAAACTCCATTGTTGGGGGTGAGGAGCTCTGCTGTGTCTCGATGAATTAATGCAAGTATTTCTGTTTTCCATTCAAACATGCGTGTTCCTATCTAAGATATCCATTCGCGCCTAACTATGGAGAAGGTGATGATCAGTGACACTCATCACCTTCCTCAATCCATGAACGTGTGTCTGACAATCACCTCCGTTCTACATCAGATTGAATGAATATCTCTTAGATTCCTCAATCAGAATCTTCGTGGTATAAGCTAGATTGATGGCGGCATTCATGAGAATCCGGAAGGTCTAAACCTTGTCTGTGGTATTCCGAGTAGGATTCAGGGATTGAATGACTGTGACGAGCTTCAAACTCGCGAGTGCTGGGCGTAGTGACAGACGCAAAAGGAGGATAAATCCTATTCCAGCATGATCGAGAATCTCAGATGATTAGCCGTGCTGTGACAGAGCATTTGGACCATTTTCACAAGAGGAGGGGATGTAACCATTGACAACGGTGATGCCCTAACACACAGCTTGCCATAGAAGGACGTGCGTGCGTGAATCAGAGGACAAAGGAAAGCAGAGATTCAGAAGACAAAGCATCTCCAAAACTCCAACATATTCTCCATTACTGCATAACAAGTAACCTTTAACCCATGCTCTCTTGTTTATTCGCAATTCAACTGATAAATATAATTGACTTCCTGACTAAGAATTGCAAGATAACCATAGATTGCTTCAAACCAACAATCTCCGTGGGATTCGACCCTTACTCACGTAAGGTATTACTTGGACGACCCAGTGCACTTGCTGGTTAGTGGTACGAGTTGTGAAAAGTGTGATTCACAATTTGTGCACTAATACCACATACTAGTTCATAGCCCCTTGCTAAAATTAACACTAGAAAATGGAAACATAGACTGGCTTATAAATGTCAGCTTTCCAAACATGTCTACACCCTGTTTACACCAAAAAGAGTCCAACTAGTTTTGTTGATTTTGATTTGAGAACATGAATAAGACTAGAAGACTAACAGGTTAGTCAGTTACTTAAATTACCACTTAACAAGGCGTAATTATCAGAAATCATATCCACTTTTTAAACACTGATGATGCAATTACCTGAATTAGAACTTGTCTCAGAGCCAAGGTGCCATCAGCTAGAATCCCAATCTCACTTTGCAAGTTATGCAACCATTGCTTGAGTAAAGAGGAATCAATAGCATTCCTGCAATGGAAAACAACAAAAACCAAACCAAACCACCACAATTGAGACATGTTTTTTATATAGCATGATAACAAGAAGAAACTGTGTGCCTATCAATTCTCTTTTGCCATTACATCTCATGGGGACTTGTCAAAACCTAGCATCTAATTGAACAAAACCTCCAATATCTAATTTTAGTAGCTGTCAAAACCTGCAGGGTGTGAAAGAGGAAGAAAAGAATGCCTAAATCCATCTTTTAATATTGGTGAGAGCATGATCAATCAATTATTGGTGAGAGCATGGAAACAATAGACTGAAGTATTACACAAACTACACCATAAATTACATATGAGCTACAGTTTTCAAAGAAAAAAAGGGGCCAAGAAAAATATGAGCTACACCATAATATGATACTCTATCAAACAAAAGGCCGTCCAGCAACCAGATCAGAAGAAAAATTAGACCAGACAATAAGGCCAGCGAATAGTCAAGACAACAAGAAAAACGAAAAATAAACACACAAGTTATGCACATTAAATAAAATCAGTCAAGTTCAACCAGATCTTAGATCTCCACAGTAGAAGATCAGAATCAGAGTTATCAGCATGCTATATACAGTTAAACATAGCACAATTTCTAGATCTACTAGGTCTCTAACACATGGCACGAAGCAGCAACACTTATTAAATAGCAGCAGTAAATAGCTGTTTCCCAGGTTCAAGCAAGCAGCAAACAGAATCCATAGACTTAACCAGTTCCACAAACTGAAATCATTGCAGTTCATATAATAGTCCAGATTCTCTAATTAACCACCTAATTCAACTAAACTAAATTAGTTGAACTAAACAAGCTAAACAGAATGAGCTAAACCAGATTAATCAAAAAGAAATATTGGTGAGAGCATGATCAATCAATTATTGGTGAGAGCATGGAAATAATAGACTGCAGTATTACACAAACTACACCATAAATTACATATGAGCTACAGTTTTCAAAGAAAAAAAGGGGCCAAGAAAAATATGAGCTACACCATAATATGATACTCTATCAAACAAAAGGTCGTCCAGCAACCAAATCAGAAGAAAAATTAGATCAGACAATAAGGCCGGCGAACAGTCAAGACAACAAGAAAAACCAAAAATAAACACACAAGCTATGCACATTAAATAAAATCAGTCAAGTTCAACCAGATCTTAGATCTCCACAGTAGAAGATCGGAATCAGAGTTATCAGCATGCTATATACAGTTAAACATAGCACAATTTCTAGATCTACTAGGTCTCTTCATTGCAATAAGTGCTAAATACAAAAAGAGAAGTTGAAATTAAATGAGAAAACATAATACATATACTAGTAGTGGTATGAGTTGCCTATAGACTATAGGTAGGGTTCCCTCCAATCTATATTTCCTTATTTAATTGCCATGTTACTACTATAAAATTGTACACATACAATATGAAAATAATCCATATAGGTAGCAGGTCCCCTATTCTGAATGCTTGTTCTTTATAAAGTTGTACCAAAAAAAATCAAGTTGTCCCATGTATTTGTTTAATCTTGTGCTGTTGAATACTAAAAGTATAGTCATTCTTTTAAACTTCTTCCAGCTCTAACATAACCTAGTTACAAACTATTGGATGGAACAATCATATTTAAACATTCAACTTGCCTCAGTATTAAGTATTTAAGTTCATTTGCCAAAATAAAACAATTACAATAGCATAATTGTCCTTACTTGTTCAAGAACTGGTTAAATTTACTTGTCCATACAACTTTTCCTTATTCTGAATGCTTGTTCTTTACCTGTGTGTGAGTTGCTATGCCTCTCATCTGAGCTCGACTACCTTGAAGGTTAGCAATCTGCTGCGTAAGCCTTACCAACTGTCGACCAAGAACTTTAGTTGCAGCCTGAATATTGCACAGGAAAAGAAGAATATATTAGCATGTTTGGCACAATAAATTATCTAAAGACTAGAGAGAAATAACAATTTTTAATACTTTCAAAACTTTTGACAGAAGGCTATTTCAATATATAAGATGTTTCGAACCAAAAGTAAGCCAATTCGAACACATTCAGATCAACGTGACAGCTTCTCAAGTAATTATGCATAAGAAACCTATGAGAAAACGTGGATCATACCTCGGCGACAAATAATTAAGAAATAGAGTAATTAAAATTTATTATTTAGAGTCAAGTTACAAGTGTATTGAATACATTAATATAATTAGGGGTGGTAAAGCTGGGTTTTCCCATTGTCAAATAGGGATGACAACTGGAACTAGAGTGGAAAGCATATATAATACAAAATATTTTTTTATTAAATCAGAGCAGCAGCAGCACAGCAGAGCCAGAAATCAAATAATCATTCAACAAATAATCATCCATAACTGAAATCAATAAATCAACATCACAGTAAAAAACAGCAGCTCTCATTAACACAATAAAAAACACCAGCTGCACAACAGAACCAGAAATCAAATAAATCATCAACAAAAATTCAAAACCAGCAACAAATAATCAACAAAAACCATGAAATCAATAAATCAAAAAAAATTCAAAAACAACAGAGCCAGAAATTCAAAAACAGCAGCAGCAGCATAGCAAAGCCATTTTTTATCAATAATTTCAACAAAAACACAAAACCCTGTAATCTTATCCATGATTTCACTTCCAGAAACAGAGTTAATCAACTAAGAACAAGCAAGAATGAGGGTATCAATTAATCATCAAGCAGTAAGCCAGTAACAGAGTTAATCAACCAAGAACAAGCCAGTAACTACAAACAAAGCGTTTTCAAAAAGCAGTGGCTTAAGAAAGCAGCAAACAAACACACCTGAGTCGCATAAGTCCACTGAAAAGGGCTCTTCTCTGCATTGAGCTGAAAGAAAAGATTCAAAAGAACACATTATGCTTTAATTTAGAGAAACTTAAAAACACGATTACTTGATTCATTGCTATCTACAATAGCAAATTTTACCCTAACTATTCTGCACAATCCTTTTAACTTGATCACACACACACACAAAAACTGTTCAACCTTTATGTAAAAACTATGATCGATACCTACATTCCAGTTGCTAATGAATTCTGAAGTAAAAAATTTTATTCACAGAGACTATGTTCGACACTTAATTAGCTATAATTAAAGAAGCCTAGCAGGATACTGAAATCTAGTAATCTACCGAGTCTCACGAAAATGACAGAATAAGTTAAAAGGAATCAAGTGAGAGATAAGCGAATTGAGCACGATGAGAGTGAAGCAGAAGTCATTCTCAAACAGGAACTACAGCTTCCTCAGATCAACAAGCACACGCAAATCATCTTTCAAATAACAATCGAAAACGAAGGAAAGTAAAGAAAAACCTAATTATCAAAAGCTAGTAAAGAAACGGCGATCAAAGAGAGAATTGAAGTGAGGAAGGGTTTATGAAAGAGAGAGAGAGTACGGACATCTTTGAACTGAAGGAGGCCATAAGGTCGCCGAGGTAGGAGATAGTGCGATGAGCGGATTCGATGAGCGGAAGACGAAGATGAAGATTAACAAGATGAAGAAGGGTGAAGGGCTAAGGGTGAGTGACGAAGATTAACAGTGCGATGAGCGGATTCGATGAGCGGTTTCGAGTGACGAAGGCTAAGTGTGAAGGGCGAAGGGTGAAGGGCGAAGGGCGAAGGGTGAAGGGCGAAGTGCGAAGGGTGAAGGGTTCAGGGCTAAGGCTAATGGGAGGCACTCTTCAGGCTTAGGGTTTTGAGTGATTAGGGTTAGTGTCTTTGGGTTGGGGACCGGGTTGGGAGCCGGGTCAGGGGCCGAGTTAGGGTCAATGGGTTGGAGCCCCTCTCGCCACGCTTTTAAAACGTCACTGTTTTGCTCTACAGCCACGCTTTTGAAGCGTGGCAGGAAAGGATCTTCTGGCCACGCTTTTAAAGCGTGCCAAAAGCGTACTAGGATATGGCACAAAGCGTGGCCGTAATGAAACCCTGTCGCCACGCTTTCAAAACGTCCTTGTTTCCCTCTATGGCCACGCTTTTGAAGCATGGCAAAAAAAAACGTGGCCGTTTCTCTAACCAATTGCCACCCATACAAAAGCGTGGCCGTTGATGCTTTTCGCCACACTTTTGAAGCGTGGCAATAAAAAAAGTGGCCAAATCTCTAATCTATTGCCACCCTCATAAAAGCGTGGCCATTGACCACTTTTGGCCACGCTTTTGAAGCGTGGCAAGAAAAAGCGTGGCCATAGGCCTTTTTTCTTGTAGTGGTCACTCCTAAAACTAAGAGAAGTCCTAAATCCTAATCCTAAGAGAGAGGAGAGAACCTCTCTCTAAAAACTACATCTACTCCTAAAATTGTGAATATGAGAGCCCTCTTTATGAATGGATGCATTCCCCCACTTTATAGCCTCTAATCTGTGTTTTCTGGGCCGCAAACTGGGTCAGAAACAGCCCAGAAATTGCTGGAGAAGAATTCAAACACGCTGATTTCTGTAGCTGCGACGCGGCTGCATGGAGCACACGGTCGCGTTACCTAGCGTCAGGGCAACTATAGCATATTATATATCAAATCGAAGCCCCGGACGTTAGCTTTCCAACGCAACTAGAACCGCGTCGTTTGGACCTCTGTAGCTAAAGTTATAGTCGTTTGAGTGCAGAGAGGTCAGGCTGGACAGCTTAGCAATTCCTTCAACTTCTTGTATTCCTTCCACTTTTGCACGCTTCTTTTCCATCCTTTGAGCCATTCCTGTCCTATAATCTCTGAAATCACTTAACACACATATCAAGGCATCTAATGGTAATAAGAGAGGATTAATAATAAGCAAATATAAGATCAAAGAAGCATGTTTTCAATCATAGCACAAAATCAGGAAGGAAATATAAAACCATGCAAATATTATGAATAAGTGGGTAAAGAGTTGATAAAATCCACTCAATTGAGCACAAGATAAACCATAAAAGAGTGGTTTATCAACCTCCCCACACTTAAACATTAGCATGTCCTCATGCTAGGCTCAAGAGAAACTATAAAGATGAAGAGGAATGATAGAGAGTATGCAATGCAACCAATGAATGTAACTACATGCTAAGATGTTTCTACCTACTTGGTTAAAAATAAACAAATCTTTCAAGAACAAATATGAACTGGATTTTACTAATTCAAATCATAAAAATGAAGCACAAATAGACTTGCAAGAAGAAAATAGCTTATGAAAGCAGGGAACAAGGAATTGAGCATCGAACCCTTACTAGTAGTGTATACACTCTAATCACTCAGGTGTTTAAGGTTCAATTCTCTCAATTCTCTACTATCCTTGCTTTCTAAGGCTTGCTCTTCGTCTAACAATCAACACAAATTTAATGCACAGATACACATATCAAGAGATCTTTTAAGGGTTGTAATGGGGTTAGGGTCAAGGTAGGATTGTATTTGGCCAAGTAGACTAAAATCTGAATCCTTAATTAACTTAAACTTTCCACCTAACTTAAACAATCCATGTAATCATAATACAAAATCTAACTATCCATTAACTATGTTTTTCACATATTCATGCATTCTAGTTTTAAGTACAACTCATATGCATTGCTTTCACCACTTACTTTGGGGCATTTTGTCCCCTTTCACTTATTTTGCTCTTTTTCTTTTTTTTTTCTCTTTTTCTTCTTCTTCTTATATATATATATATATATATTTTTTTTTTCTCAATGCATATGATTAAATTATTGAATGCATGAACATGTCCTAAACATTTCTTTCACATTTTCATAAAGATATATAACACCCAATTCTTAAACCAAATATTTCCAAACGCTCTTTTCCCCACACTTAATTCATGAGCACTCTCACTAGTCTAAGCTAACCAAGGATTCAAATTAAGGACAATATTGTTTTTCGCTTAGAGTTAATGATGTGCTAAAGTAAAGAACAAAGGGGTAAAATAGGCTCAAATTGGTTTGCAAAGGATAATGACAGGTAAGGCCATATGGGTATGTAAGCTCATTGAAACAAAGACCTCAATCATATAAGTGCATGTATACATCAAACAATGGAAATATAGAATTAAGCAAGACAGAGATCACAATTTTAGAGAGAAAAATACACACTAAAACAGAATTTTGGTTGATAAAAGGTAACCAATTCAAATAGGCTCAAAAATCTCACAGGTTTTGTGTGTTCGAGTTCTAAACCATGTTCCAGTATAATATCTCTTCAAACAAGTGTAACATTAAATTTTATTCAAATTAGTGAAATTCTCTAAAAATTTTCTTGAAAAAGAAAATATTACTTCAACCAAGTGGTAAAATATGCAAAAAAATTAAACAAATATGCAATCAAACATGCAAATGCAACAATGAATAAGGAAAATAAATCATTGGTGTTGAGATAGAGGAGTAACTAACCCATGGAGATCGGTATTGACCTCCCCACACTTAAAGATTGCACCGTCCTCGGTGCATGCTGAGATTTGCAAGTGGACGGGGGTTGTGGTTCCTCAGCTGGGGCTCTTTTTGTTCCTTTCCTTGCCGGTAGTTTGGGAGTAGCTTTCTCTTTACCCTTCTTGGTGGCCATCCTGAAAAGGGAAAAAGAAAGTGACTTTTTAAAGCTAAGGGTTAGAGCAAGAAAGAGAGCGGGAAAGGTGGTAATCAATGCACATTAAGATATACTGATATTATCACATGCTCGCGAGTACATGTGAAAAGTCATCAATGGAAGGTGTTTATTGGCATGCTGGCAAAGGCATGAGTAGCATAGATCAAGCATTCAATGTCCAAATTAGATTACCAAGTCTTTCAAACTATCAACATGTTTGTAGTGACAATTATATTGAATGAATATGATATGAAAAAGGGTTTTGTGAAAAGCAGGCATTCAGAGTAGTAGGATAAAAGATACTGAAAAGCAGTGCACAATGCCATACGGGCATTTTTACAAACACATAGCATGCATGGTAAATAATCTAATGAAAATAATAAATTGAACATGCAAGCAACCCTTTAAAAATAAATATATATAATTGTCAAATAATTCCTCTAATAATCCACAAGTAAAATATATAAATAATGACCCAAATAAATTTCTAACACCAATGAAAATAATGCAATGAATGAAAGTATGCAAATAAATTAAAATAAAATAAAAAGAAAAATAAGAAGAATGAGAAGGGAAAGAAGATAAGAAAGGAAGAAGAAAGAAATAAGAAAAGATAAGAAAAATAAGGATTAGATAAGAAAGGATAAGAAAATTGGCTAATCTGGATATTCTGTGCGCCGCTTGTGACGCGGACGCGTGAGTGACGCGATCGCGTGGTGCGCGATAAGGTCAGGTGATGCGGACGCGTGGGTCACGCGATCGCGTGGCCTGTTTTGTGCGATTGGCGCGAGTGTAGCCTCGCGGTCGCGCAACTCTCTGTTCGAAACTCTTTTGCCAAAAATCTGGGTGATGCGATCGCGTGGTCGAAGCGATCGCGTGAGTGGCCTTTCTTTTAAAAATGACGCGGACGTGTGGGGCACGCGTTCGCGTGGTAGGGCTTGGGCTTCCAGCACGAGTCCAGCCCAAATCCAGCTCAACTTTCTGCCATACACCCTTTTTACGCCGATTTCAGGTCACGCGGCCGCATGGGTGACGCGGTCGCGTGGGAGGCTATTTTTCCAAATGACGTGGACGCGTCATTGACGCGGTCGCGTGGGTCGATTTATGCCACTGGCACGCCTCCAGCGCTGCTCCTGCGTAACTCTCTGATCGTTTTTATTTTCTCCCCTCTCCTTGCGACGCGGACGCGTCGCTGATGCGGTCGCGTCGCGTGGCATTTTTTTTTTAATCTGAAAAATGAAGAATGCAGTGTTAATATGAATGTGATGCAAAACTCCAGGTTCAATATAATAAAATAAAATAAAACTAGAAAACAAATAAAACTAAATAAAAATAAAAAAGGAACGATTATACCATGGTGGGTTGTCTCCCACCTAGCACTTTTAGTTAAAGTCCTTAAGTTGGACATTTGATGAGCTTCCTGTTATGGTGGCTTATGCTTGAACTCATCCAGGAATCTCCACCAATGTTTGTGATTCCAGTAACCTCTGGGGTCCCAAACTAGGCGCAGAAAGCCTTCAAGTAAGTTAAAGCAAGTGACCAGGCCCCAAGAGTGGTGATTGATAGAATGGATTCCGGGGTCCCAGACCTTGCCTTTGCACCCGTCTTTTGGTTGAGCAATATTGTTCCATCCGGGGTGGCAAGCAGTCTGAATTCTCACGTAAGCGGCCAAACAACTTCCTAGACCCATTCAGTTGAGCTTTACACTAACCTTTGTATTTAAACTTAAAGCTTCCAACCATAATGAACCTTGCAGGACAATTCTTACCACTGGCCATCTTCCTCTTACTCTTAATGCCACAAAGAGCTCTAAGTTGACCATCTGTCTCCAGTAGCCCATATTCAAGTGGGATTAGAAAGCTATGGGATATGAATTTTACCCACTTGAATGTTGTGAAGGATGATGGCAACTTAGGGGGAGGGGTTTCCAACAACTTTGGCAAGGTAATTTCAAGCTCCACTCCCTTGTGCTCTTCTTTGACATCTTCTACCTCTTGATCAACCTCTACAAAATCTTCAACTATGATCTGCCTTGGAGGTTGTACGCTCTTCTCAATATCAACATCAAACACCGTGGAAGGAGGCTCTGTGACTGGACTTTCCAATGGAGGTACAGCATCTCTTAAGTCCGCAACCACTTCTTCCTTTTTAATAATTGCTGCTTTGTCCAGTTGTTTAAGTATAAAATCGTACTCATCCTCGATGTTTTTCTTTCTATGACAACTCCTTTCAACTATTCTTTCATCTTCAAGGGTCTCTCCTACCCTTACCCGTAGGGCCTCCTCTAGCTCCTTATGAAGTATGGATTCGCGAAGATGATTCCTTTTTTCCTGTTCCATATCAATAGCATAATTGGGATCATCTTGCTCTTGGATTGATAGATGTGGGTGCTCTTTCATGGAGGGTGGTGATGGGATAAAAAGATCATTATGTGGTTGAAAAGGAAGTGCACCAGAGCTTGAGGGTTGGATTTTGGAGGTAGAGGGTTGGTTCATGCGGGATATAAGATTTTGGAGTGTAGAGGTGAGACCAATGATGTTAGAGATGAGTGTATTGTTATCCAATGGAGGTTGGGGTGGATCTATGTATGGCTCATTCGGTTCATAGGGTGGTTGGTATGGTGGATGTGGGTTAGGGTCACATGGAGGTGAATGGTGGAAAGGGGCTTGTGAGTATGGTGGTCCAAAGTCATGTTGAGGAAAGGGTTCATAGGCATATGGTGGTGGTTGTTGATAGTCCACTGGAGGTGGTTGTTGCTATAAGGGTTGATCAAATCTTTGTGGCTCCTCCCATCTTTGATTGTTCCAACCTTGATGCCTGTTCTCATTGTAATTTCTTCTTCCTGCAACATAATTGTAACCAGACTCATAGCCAAAAGAGTGAGAGTTCATAGTAGCAAAATAAAAATTAAAAATGAAAATAAAAACAAATTTAAATTAAAAGGTTATTTAAATTTTGAATTTGAAAATTAAATTTTGAAATTTGACATTTGAAATTTTGAAATTTGAATTTTGAAATTTGAATTTTAAATTTTTGAAATTTGAATAATTGAAATTTGAAATTTGAAATTTGAAAATTTTTAAATTTAAATTTTGAAAAAAAATTTTAAATTTGAATTTTGAAATAAGATAAGATAAGATAAAAATTTTAAAAATAAAAATCTGAAATTTTTTTTTTCGAAAAAATTAATTAAAAATATTTTTGAATTTAATGAGAAAAGAGAAAAACAATAAAATGACACCAAATTTCAAATTTTTAGATCAAAACGAAGAAAATAACTAAGAACAGCTTGAAGGTCAAGATGAACGCGAAGAACAACTTGAAGATCAAGATGAACATTAAGAACAAATTTTTGAAAATTTTTTTTTTATAACTAAATAAAAACCAATAACCTCTTAATTTATGAAAAAGCAAAAATAAAAATAAAAATAAAAACAAATAAACAAACAAAAAGCAAAAAATATTTACAATAACCAATAATAAGGCACACGTTTGTAATTCCCCGGCAACGGCGCCATTTTGATGAGAGAACTTTTGCGTGGTCTAGAAATTGCGGATAAATCCTCGTTGCAAGTATAGTTTCTAAACCTTCAAAAGTCCTTTCATACAAACGTTTTGGTTGTCACAAGTAACAAACCCCTTTTAAAATTGATAACCAAGTATTTAAACCTCGGGTCGTCTTCTCAAAGAATTGCAGGAAGGTATGTTCTTATTATTGGTTATGAGTTTGTAAACTGGGGGATGTTGAGTTTGGGAAATGGGCACAGGTATATTCAAATGACAAATAAAATAAATAAATAACTGTAAAATAAACTTTTGGCAAGGTATGAGAAATTGGAAGTCCAGTCTAGTTATCTTTATCAACAACAATGAAAGTTGAATCTTAATTCCACTTAGTTAACCTTTACTAAAGAAAAGGAAAGTCAAGGGACAATTTGGTTTGATCTTCGAATCCTATTTATTTCCTAAGAAAAGATTGGGATTATTGAAGTTCAACTCAATTGGCAAGATAACAATTAACAATTATGCTATTGACTTGGATAATTCCTGAGTTACGGATTTCTTAACCAAGACCAAAAGGGAAAATATCTAAATTAAATTAAAAGCATTCATATAAATAGAGCAAAGCAAAATTAAGTCTGAAAATACCTCGAATTGCATTCACAAAAGAACTTAAATCTGACATACAAATTAAATTGGAGAAATAAATAAAAGGAACATTGAACCTGGGATTGAGAGTCACTCCTAAAACTAAGAGAAGTCCTAAATCCTAATCCTAAGAGAGAGGAGAGAACCTCTCTCTAAAAACTACATCTACTCCTAAAATTGTGAATATGAGAGCCCTCTTTATGAATGGATGCATTCCTCCACTTTATAGCCTCTAATTTGTGTTTTCTAGGCCGCAAACTGGGTCAGAAACAGCCCAGAAATCGCTGGAGAAGAATTCAAACACGCTGATTTCCGTAACTGCGACGCGGCCGCATGGAGCACGCGGTCGCATCGCCTAGCGTCAGAGCAACTATAGCATATTATATATCAAATCGAAGCCCCGGACGTTAGCTTTCTAACGCAACTGGAACCGCGTCGTTTGGACCTTTGTAGCTAAAGTTATAGTCGTTTGAGTGCAGAGAGGTCAGGCTGGACAGCTTAGCAATTCCTTCAACTTCTTGTATTCCTTCCACTTTTGCACGCTTCTTTTCCATCCTTTGAGCCATTCCTGTCCTATAATCTCTGAAATCACTTAACAAACATATCTAGGTATCTAATGGTAATAAGAGAGGATTAATAATAAGCAAATTTAAGATCAAAGAAGCATGTTTTCAATCATAGCACAAAATCAGGAAGGAAATATAAAACCATGCAAATATTATGAATAAGTGGGTAAAGAGTTGATAAAATCCACTCAATTGAGCACAAGATAAACCATAAAATAATGGTTTATCAGAGTGGTAATAACATGATAGTGAGGTAAAGATAAAGAAAAGATAAAAAGTTAAAGAACAGATAAAAATCAAAGAAAAAGTCTGTAAAATTTTAATGACAGAAAAACCGACAGAGACTAGTGAATGAACTAGGGCAACTTAGTTAGTACTTGAGTTGCGACTAAGATTAGGTATAATATGAAAAGTTAAACTATTTCAGTATAGACTTAATGAACCTGTACTTGGGACAGGCTAATTATTCATACCGAAATTTACATAAGCTTTAAATACATACGTTAAGCAAAGATACCAGAGCAGAATAGAGAAACACAGAGAACAGAGTAACCAAAGCAGAGTAAAGAGATACAGAGAACAGAATAACCAGAGTAGAGTAAAGAGATACAGAGAAAAGAAAAACTAGAACAGAGTAAAGAGAAGAGTAATATAATAAAGAGATATTTATATATATTAGTTGCTTGAAGCAACCCAGAGCTATATTTATATATATATATATATATATATATATATATATATATATATATATATATATATATATATATATATATATATATATATATATATATATATATATATATATTAGTTGCTTGATGCAACCCAGAGCTATATTTATATATATATTAGTTGCTTGATGCAACCCAGAGCTATATTTAATATATATTAGTTGCATAATGCAACCCAGAGCTTCTGTAGGAAAACTAAGTTACCTACAGCTATTTTCCGCTTCCCCAGAGCAGAGCAGAGTATATATATATTTTCCTGTAGTAAGCAGAGGCTGTCTAAAATGAGCGGCTATTATTATATGCACATTTATTTAGGAACGGAAAATCGTATCCAGGAAATCGGGATTACTCGTGACCGGATAAATGTCGGGATTGCGAGCAGCTAACCGACCCATGAGCTCATGGCCTGCGCTAGGGCTAGACATGCATCATTCTTGTCTGCGCATCATTCTCTGTTGCATTCTTTTCTGTGTGTTATCTATTTCTTTATATTTGTCTACTTGTACGCTATTTCTGTGTTTTACTTTCCTGTATTCTTTTGTTTGTGTTCTGCTTTCTGTTGTCTCTACCTTCTCTTTCTATCGTTATCTTCTGTTTACTGCTTCGCTATATTATGTTATTCGTCTGCTAATTGACCCCAAATAAATGAACATAACTAATAACCCCGGCCCTACTAAGAACTCCCCAGTTCTTACCCCCTTCTCTCCCTTCCTCCCCTTCAGATGGAGACGGGCATGATATTCTATGAGTTCGAGGACCCTTACGTTTACGAGGATCCAGTGTACTATGGTTACTACATTTTGAGTGCGGAGCCTCGTATGAGACGTTACGTGTTACAAAATTGCCCTTTTTAACATCCTCTGTCTAGTCCACTTTTTGATCCTGACGCACCCTACGACTTTTCCTTGTCCTGTTTATTCCCTGATGCACCTGTACATCCTTTTCCTGACGGTCCCGGACACCCTATACCAGCTCAACCTTTGAATGTGGTGGAACCTGAGCCTATCATTTCTGGTGAGTCCGAGTTAGCTGGTGACTACGTACCTGTGATACCACCAGAGTGGGACTTTTCCCCTGAGCCGATCCCTGACTTTCCACTGCCTACTGAGCCGACACTACCGGACGATAGGGTAGCTCCTATTTACGCGAATGGACCTGTGCTCGTGAATGATTTTGTACATAGTGACAGCAGTGCTTCTAGTGGATCTGAGGGTATAGTTGTAGCTGCGGATGATGAGAAGGAGAAGGATCCTGAGATAGAGATAGAGCAGGATGAGAAGGTGGACGAGCCTCATGGCGATTCTCCGAACGGCCACGTGTAGAGATAGTCTGATAGCAGAAGGGGTATTCTTTTGATGATGCTCTAGTCTGACATTATCTGATAGTTAGTCTCTCACTTGTGTTAGAGCACCCGAGAGCTAGGAGCTATGTAGTGGTTAGGCTAGCCTGGGCGCCAGTTTAGCGGCTTTTTGTATAGGCCAGGCCCTGGGAGTGTCGTGTATTTATTAGCTACGTAGGTTGATAAGGACGTAAACTGACTTAATCTTGTGTAAATGCTACATGTTGTGTTATAGTGTACATGATGTATATTATCTGCTATATTTCTATATTTCTCTACGCTTGCTTTTATTGCTCTCAATGTATGCTTGTTTATTTTACATTATCATTCGCAGCGAATAAAAAAAAGTTACTCGTAAAATTGGCAACGTTCTAACAAGGAACAGGCTCATATATTAAGTAATAGTTAATAATTAGGAAGAACAGGTTGGTAATACTTAGCTTCTTGTATGACCATGGCATACTGGGAGTTGGGTCGTTACACTAGCCCCATTACAACCTATGAAAAGGCCTCATGATATATGTATGCATGCACCGAATAACTATTAATTATTAGATGAAAAGAAATCTTGGAAAGCATGATTAGAAGAGAATTGAGCGAATCAACCCTATACACTTGAGCGACTAGAGCGGATACACTTTCGATGAGGGTTCGATGCTCAACTCCGTGTTCCCAGCTTTCACAAGCTTTCTTCTTGTAAGTTGTTTACACTCCATTTTGATATTTGAATTGTGTGGTTACATCATATAACCACTTATTTCCATTCCTGTGTGCTTTGTTCTCTTTCTATTATTGCAATCTTTGATTTGTTTGATTCTCTATGTCCATTATTTGTGTATAAATGCATTTATATGATTGAGACCGTTATTTTAATAGCTCACTTAACCAAATAGCCTTACCTTTTATATACCATTGTTAGCCAATTTTGAGCTTACGTTAAACCCCCTTTTGTTCTTTAATTTAGCACATCACTACCCCTAAGTGAAAAATAATAAATGTCCTCTAATTTGGATCTTTGATTAGCTTAGGCTAGTGAGGGTGTGTCATTTAAGTGGGAGGGAAGCTTGGGAACATTGGTAGAGGTAAAAGTGTGTTTTTGTATGTTTAGTGAAAATATTGGGAATTGGAAACACACTCATGTATTGAATGTTTAAACCATATGCATTGGTACCGTTGTATATAATTCATCAAAAGAAAAACAAAGGATAAAAATAAAGAAAAAATGTAGAAAAAGAATTAGAAAAATAAAAGAAAGAGAAAATATATAGAAAAAGAAAGCAATAAAAAGCAGACAAAATTCCCCAAGGTGAAACCAATAATAACCAATGCATATGGGTTGTGAATAGAAAGAGAATGCATGAGTGTGTGAAAAGTGAATAAATGGATAGTTAGGTTATGTACTAGAATTGTATAGGTTGTTATATGTGTTTGGTGAGAGCTTAGGTTAATCAAAGATTCAAATTTCAAGCTCACTTAGCCATATATAACCTTACCTTGACCCTAGCTGTAACAACCCCGGTTTTCGAGTACGCGAGATCTTTTCTGAAAGTACGGAGAACTCCGGAGGATCAGTAAGGGGAGAAGCTCTGATATATCATCAAGTATCTCAATCCTCATTGTTATTATGTCATCTTTAAGCTAGAACCTTTTATGAGGCAAGCTCGATAACGCAGTGATGAAGAACCTAGTTTTTGAACCGTATCGGTTAGGAGTTTTGATTCGGTTTTTCGTAAATAGTCTCAATTTGACAAACCCGACTCGATTTATGAGAGAAGAGAGATAACAGGATGATATTATCATTCTATTAGTATTAGAAGCTTCTTAAATGATATTATAAGGTTACCTGGTCAGTTTTAGTTAAAAATAGAAAATCGGTTTAACCGGGTTTACAGTTTACTGGTGCAGCTTAGCACCAGCACTCCCTGATGACTTTAGCAATGCTAATGCCTCATCATACATGTTCTATTCTCATAATAAATATGTTACTAGTGTCATTTATGCTAGTAACTCAGAAAATAATTTTTAGAGATGTTTTTACAAGTGTTCCGATACATCTAGTTTTAGTAGTTATACACCTGAGATATTTTAATATTATTTTAATCCACCTCCAAGCAAACCAATCACAACTCATCCTACACCCCCAAGACACTCCAAGGCTGTCTCATTTCTTCATTTTGGCGAAAGTAACAAGAGAGAAAAGAGAGAAACTTTCATAAACACTTAATCTTCAAAGCTTGATTTCTTCTGAACTAAAACTCAAATCAAAACTCCGATTTGACCAAAATGATCCTCTCTTTCTCCTATACATAACCATATAACATATCAAGGCTGGAAATAAGGTGATATGGCTGTCTCCCTCCCTCTTCAATTCGGTTTTCAAGGAAACATGCTTAAACATGTGTTTTCTTGATGTTCTTCCTTAGGAATCATGCTTAACTTGACTTGAGGGCCAAAAAACGTGACTTTCCAGCAAGTCTAAGGTTAGAAATCACCTCCTAACGTGCTGAGAGAGATTTGGTTAGTTGAGAGTTTTTGGATTTAAAGTTGTTCTTGATGTGATTTAGGAGGAAAAAGTGCTTAAGGACCACCTGAAAGTCTAACCGAATTAGGAGCAGCAAAACCAGGTAGGGTTTGACAAAATTAATCTTGATTGATTGTATTTGAGTTGTGTGATTATGATATGGTTTGGCTGTGCTTGAAATTGATTGTTTATATGATTGATTCTTGTTGAAATTTTGGTGAAAATTTGATGAAATTTGATGATATTCAACTTGAAACTTATGTTCTTCATGGCTGCTGGAAAAAAGAACCCTAATCCTTAAATTGCGATTCAATTTGTGTTAAAATCATGTAGAAAAGATAGGGTTTTAGTGGCTGCTAATTTAATTTGAATTATGGTAAAAATTGGTTGCTGAAAAGACTGAAAAATGGGTAAAAACAGAGAAAGAATCTGAAGAATATACGAAGAACACGAAGAACACTTTGAGTGTGGTGAAGAACATTGAAGAACACCTTTTAGATCTTAGAAAGGGCAAGGAAGTAAATATTTTGGTGTTTGGGGGGTTATTTTGTAATTTCTAAAAGTTAGGGTGGTAAAAGTAGAAATATTAAAAGTTACGGGTGGTAAAAAGTGAATTTTAAAGGTTAAAGGTAAAAGATAAGTTAATTTTCGAAAATTAATGATAAAATAATAAATAATAATAAAATATTAAATAATAATATTTAATTAAAAATAATGCGAAAAAGGCAGTTTTCTGTAAAAGCTTTAGAAAGACAACTTTAAGTGTAGAATCTCATAATTACCTTCATAAAACACTTAGGGAGTGGTAATAACATGATAGTGAGGCAAAGATAAAGAAAAGATAAAAAGTTAAAGAAAAGATAAAAATCAAAGAAAAATTCTGTAAACTTTTAATGACAGAAAAACAAACAGAGACTAGTGAACGAACTAGAGCAACTTAGTTAGTACTTGAGTTGCGACTAGGATTAGGTATAATATGAAAAGTTAAAATATTTCAGTATAGACTTAATGAACCTATACTTGGGACAGGATAACTATTCATACCGAAATTTACATAAGCTTTAAATACATAGTTAAGCAAAGATATCAGAGCAGAATAGAGAAACTAAGAGAACAGAGTAACCAAAGCAGAGTAAGGAGATACAGAGAACAGAATAACCAGAGTAGAGTAAAGAGATACAGAGAAAAGAGAAACTAGAACAGAGTAAAGAGATATAAAGAGAAGAGTAATATAATAAAGAGATATTTATATATATATTAGTTGCTTGAAGTAACCCAGAGCTATATTTATATATATATTAGTTGCTTGATGCAACCCAGAGCTATATTTAATATATATTAGTTGCATAATGCAAACCAGAGCTTCTGTAGGGAAACTAAGTTACCTACAGCTATTTTCCGCTTCCCCAGAGCAGAGCAGAGTATATATATATATTTTCTTACAATAAGCAAAGACTGTCTCAAATGAGCAGCTATTATTATATGCGCATTTATTTAGGAACGGAAAATCGTATCCGGGAAATCGGGATTACTCGTGACCGGATAAATGTCGGGATTGCGGGCAGCCAACCGACACATGAGCTCATGGCCTGCGCTAGGGCTAGACATGCATCATTCTTGTCTGCGCATCATTCTCTGTTGTATTCTTTTCTGTGTGTGATCTATTTCTTTATATTTGTCTGCTTGTACGCTGTTTCTGTGTTTTATTTTCCTGTATTCTTCTGTTTGTGTTCTGCTTTTTGTTGTCTCTACTTTCTCTTTCTATCTTTATCTTCTGTTTACTGCTTCGCTATATTATGTTATTCGTCTGCTAATCGACCCCAAATAAATTAACGTAACTAATAACCCCGGCCCTACTAAGAACTCCCCAGTTCTTACCCCCTTCTATCCCTTCCTCCCCTTCAGATGGAGACGGGCATGATATTCTATGAGTTCAAGGACCCTTACGTTTACGAGGATCCAGTGTACTATGGTTACTACATTTTGAGTGCGGAGCCTCGTATGAGACGTTACGTGTTACAAAATTGCCCTTTTTAACATCCTCTGTCTAGTCCACTTTTTGATCCTGACGCACCCTACAACTTTCCCTTGTCCTATTTACTCCCTGATGCACCTGTACATCCTTTTCCTGACGGTCCCGGACACCCTATACCAGCTCAACCTTTGAATGTGGTGGAACCTGAGCCTATCATTTCTGGTGAGTCCGAGTTAGCTGGTGACTACGTACCTGTGATACCACCAGAGTGGGACTTTTCCCCTGAGCCGATCCCTGACTTTCCATTGCCTGCTGAGTCGACACTACCGGACGATGGGGTAGCTCCTATTTACCCGAACAGACCTGTGCTCGCGAATGGTTTTGTACATAGTGACAGCAGTACTTCTAGTGGATCTGAGGGTATAGTTGTAGCTGCGGATGATGAGAAGGAGAAGGATCCTGAGATAGAGATAGAGCAGGATGAGAAGGTGGACGAGCCTCATGGCGATTCTCCGAACGGCCACGTGTAGAGATAGTTTGACAGCAAAAGGGGTATTCTTTTGATGACGCTCTAGTCTGACATTATCTGATAGTTAGTCTCTCACTTGTGTTAGAACACCCGAGAGCTAGGAGCTATGTAGTGGTTAAGCTAGCCTGGGCGCCAGTTTAGCGGTTTTTTGTATAGGCCAGGCCCTGGGAGTGTCGTGTATTTATTAGCTACGTAGGTTGATGAGGACGTAAACTGACTTGATCTTGTGTAAATGCTACATGTTGTGTTATAGTGTACATGATGTATATTATCTGCTATATTTCTATATTTCTCTACGGTTGCTTTTATTGCTCTCAATGTATGCTTGTTTATTTTACATTATCATCCACATCGAATAAATAAAAGTTACTCGTAAATTTGGCAACGTTCTAACAAGGAACATGCTCATATATTAAGTAATAGTTAATAATTAGGAAGAAAAAGTTGGTAACACTTAGCTTCTTGTATGTCCATGGCATACTGGGAGTTGGGTCGTTACAATTTGGTATCAGAGCACTTCGTTCCCGATAGAGCCTGGGGAGTGGACTGACTATTCTTCATTGCATACTCTGCTTGTGTGTCTCATGCTGTTAGGGTATCTTTAAGATACATTTGGCATGAATGTCTATGAGCGCTCATTTTGGAAATGTTCGTGCCTAACTTGAAATATTAAGACTGATCACCTTAATGCTGATTGTTTGGTGTGGATAGGACCATAATGACTGCGAATAGGCAAAGTTTAATCGAGTTTCGAACGACGAATCGATGCGAGGCACAACTATCCTCATAGCTGTTATGATCTCCATGGTTATGGTTATGTCAGATTTGGATGCTGTAAGGAACGAACGCTTATTTTACTTCTGAGGAATCTGGACACAAAGCTAGGATCTACCCAAGAAAATTTGCTCAAAATCCAGTACGAACCCAGCAATAAGGTCGAGTGTTTGCTATGACTACTGACGATGCTATGCAATCAGATGCCCTGATCCAAGGTCAGTGTTATGTCAAAAATCGATTTCTAACTGTACTGTATGACTCGGGTGCATCGCATTCCTTTATTTCTTTAACTGTTGCTCGTGAGTTGGGACTAGATTTCTCTGAGTTAAATTTTAATTTAATTGTCCATACACCTGCATTCCAAAATATTTGAACCAGTTTAGTGTGCCTGTAAGTACCATTTACTATTAGGAACAGGACTTTCATACATGATTTAATCTGTTTGCCTCCATGTGGTCTAGAAGTTATTCTAGGGCTAGATTGGTTATCTAAATATCATGTTTTCCATGATTGCTTTGAAAGAACTGCTGTTATTCCATCTGATAGTCTACATACTAAACCATTTCTATCTCATACATTATATCTAAATTCTGTAAGACTTACCTTAGACGGGAGTGATTGTGAGGGGTACGTTCTGTTAGCGACTAGCTCGAATGATAGTGAATTAAGCCTAGAACAAATCCGAATGGTGAAGGAATTTCCTGATATTTTCTTGGACGGCATCCCTGAATTTCCTCCTCAGGGAGAGATAAAATTCAGCATTGAACTAGTGCCTGGAACCGGACCAATTTCCATAGCACCGTACCAGATGTCACCAGTGGAACTTGCAGAGTTGAAGAAGCAGTTGGATGAGGTACTTGGAAAGAAATTTATTCGTCCCAGTGCATCACCTTGGGGAGCACCAGTATTGCTAGTAATGAGGAAGGATGGTAGAATGAGACTTTGCGTAGATTACCGACAGCTAAATAAGGTCACTATTAAGAACAAGTATCCACTTCCACGGATTGATGATTTTATGGATCAGTTGAAAGGTGCAACTGTGTTCTCGAAGATTGATTTGTGATCGGGTCATCACCAAATTCAAGAAAGCGAGCTAGATATACCAAAGACTATGCTCAGGACTCAGAAACGATGACGATGCTGGGAATTATGGGAGCAGAAGAACTAGAAGCTGAGACAAAATCGTAATGGTCAATGGAGATAAAAAAAAGGAATTTATGTGCCTAACTCTGGGGATTTGCGACAAAGGATTCTTGCAGAAGCTTACCAAAGTAGATTTTCTATGCATCCTAGAGTGACAAAGATGTATCAAGATATGAAATAAATGTTCTGGTGGCCGGGCTTAAAGAAAGAGGTAGCTGATTATATCTCAAAATGTTTAACCTGAGAGAAGGTGAAGGTGGAACATCAGAAGCTGTTAGGAACCCTGCAACCCTTGGAAATACCACAATGGAAATGGGAGCAGACCACTATGGATTTTATCACGAGATTGCCAAGAACCTCAACAGGGCATGATGCCATTTGGGTAATTGTGGACAGGTTAACAAAGTCAGCGCACTTCCTTCTAATTCAAGTTGACTATACTTTAGAAAGGCTGGCACGGATATATATTCAAGAAATCGTACGATTGCACGGGATACCTTCGTTAATTATTTCAGATCGAGATCTGATGTTTACTTCCAGATTCTGGGGAGCTTTCCAGAAAGCGTTGGGAACAGATTTGCACATGACTACAACATACCATCCTCAGACAGACGGACAATCAGAGCGGACAATCCAGACATTAGAAGACATGCTAAGATCTTGTGTGATGGATAACCAAGGCAGTTGGGATAGGTATTTGCCGTTGGTCGAGTTCGTCTACAACAACAATTATCAACAAAGTATCGGGATGGCACCATATGAAGCTCTCTACGGAAGAAGATGTCAGATACCATTGTGTTGGAATGACGATGGAGAAGCTAGTGTCTTAGGTCTAGACTTAGTTCAAGAAACTACAGAGAAAATAAAGGAGATTCGCTAGAAGATCCAGACAGCATAGAGCCGTCAAAAGAGCTATGCCAATAATAGACGTAGACCCTTAAAGTTTAGTGAGGGAGACCATGTTTTTCTAAAAGTAACCTCGGCTACTGGAATAGGTAGAGCCCTTAAGACTAAAAAGCTTAACCCTCGATATATAAGACCTTTTCAAATACTTAAAAGAGTCGGTCTAGTAGCTTATCAAATAGCCCTTCCTCCTTACTTATTAAACCTTTGTGATGTTTTTCATGTCTCGCAACTTAAGAAATATATTCCCGACGAGAGTCATGTTCTACAACTAGAAACAGTACAGTTACAAAATGATTTGACATATGAAACATCACCGGTTCAGATCCTAGAAAGAAGTGATAAGCAGCTAAGAGGCAAAACTGTTCGCTTAGTCAAAGTAGTATGGGGACCAAGAGGAAAAAAAGAGCACACTTGGGAACTGGAAGATAAGATGAAAGCTGATTACCCACATCTATTCTCAGGTAACTGAAATTTTGAGGGCAAAATTTTCTTTTAGGAGGGTAGAATGTAATAACCCCGGTTTTCGAGTACGTGAGATCTTTTCTAAAAGTACGGAGAACTCCGGAGGATCAGTAAGGGGAGAAGCTCTGATATATCATCAAATATCTCAATTATCATTGTCATTATGTCATCTTTAAGTTAGAACCCTTTATGAGGCAAGCTCGTTAATGCAGTGATGAAGAACCTAGTTTTTGAACTGTATCGGTTAGGAGTTTTGATTCGGTTTTTCGTAAATAGTCTAAGTTTGACAAACCGGACTTGATTTATGAGAGAAGAGAGATAACATGATGATATTATCATTCTATTACTATTAGAAGCTTCTTGAATGATATTATAAGGTTACCTGGTCAGTTTTAGTTAAAAATAGAAAATCGGTTTAACTGGGTTCACAGTTTACTGGTGCAGCTTAGCACCAGCACTCCCTGATGACTTTAGCAATGCTAATGCCTCATCATACATATTCTATTATCATAATAAATATGTTACTAGTGTCATTTATGCTAGTAACTCAGAAAATAATTTTTAGAGATGTTTTTACAAGTGTTCCGATACATCTAGTTTTAGTAGTTATACACCTGAGATATTTTAATATTATTTTAATCCACCTCCAAGCCAACCAATCACAACTCACCCTACACCCCCAAGACACTCCAAGGCGGTCTCATTTCTTCATTTTGGACGAAAATAACAAGAGAGAAAAGAGAGAAACTTTCATGAACACTTAATCTTCAAAGCTTGATTTCTTCTGAACTAAAACTCAAATCAAAACTCTGATTTCACCAAAATGATCCTCTCTTCCTCCTCTACATAACCATATAACATATCAAGGCTGGAAATAAGGTGAGATGGCTGTCTCCCTCCCTCTTCAATTCGGTTTTCAAGGAAACATGCTTAAACATGTGTTTTCTTGATGTTCTTCCTTAGGAATCATGCTTAAGTTGACTTGAGGGCCAAGTAACATGACTTTCCAGCAAGTATAAGGTTAGAAATCACCTCCTAATGTGCTGAGAGAGATTTGGTTAGTTGAGGGTTTTTGGATTTAAAGTTGTTCTTGATGTGATTTAGGAGGAAAAAGTGCTTAAGGACCACCTGAAAGTCTAACCGAATTAGGAGCAGCAAAACCAGGTAGGGTTTGACAAAATTAATCTTGATTGATTGTGTTTGAGTTGTGTAATTATGATATGGTTTGGCTGTGCTTGAAATTGATTGTTTATATGATTGATTCTTGTTGAAATTTTGGTGAAAATTTGATGAAATTTGATGATATTCAACTTGAAAATTATGTTCTTCATGGCTGCTGGAAAAACGAACCCTAATCCTTAAATTGGGATTCAATTTGTGTTAAAATCATGTAGAAAAGATGGGATTTTAGTGGCTGCTAATTTAATTTGAATTATGGTAAAAATCGGTTGCTGAAAAGACTGAAAAACGGGTAAAAACAGAGAAAGAATCTGAAGAATATACGAAGAACACTTTGAGTGTGGTGAAGAACATTGAAAAACACCTTTTAGATCTTAGAAAGAGCAAGGAAGTAAATATTTTGGTGTTTGGGGGGTTATTTTGTAATTTCTAAAAGTTAGGGTGGTAAAAGTAGAAATATTAAAAGTTACGGATGGTAAAAAGTGAATTTTAAAGGTTAAAGGTAAAAGTTAAGTTAATTTTCGAAAATTAATGATAAAATAATAAATAATAATAAAATATTAAATAATAAAATAATGCGAAAAAGGCAGTTTTCTGTAAAAGCTTTAGAAAGACAACTTTAAGTGCAGAATCTCATAATTACCTTCATAAAACACTTAGGGAGTGGTAATAACATGATAGTGAGGTAAAGATAAAGAAAAGATAAAAATCAAAGAAAAAGTCTGTAAAATTTTAATGACAGAAAAACAGACAGAGACTAGTGAACGAACTAGGGCAATTTAGATAGTACTTGAGTTGCGACTAGGATTAGGTATAATATGAAAAGTTAAACTATTTCAGTATAGACTTAATGAACCTATACTTGGGACAGGCTAACTATTCATACTGAAATTTACATAAGCTTTAAATACATACGTTAAGCAAAGATATTAGAGCAGAATAGAGAAACACAGAGAACAGAGTAACTAGAGCAGAGTAAAGAGATACAGAGAACAGAATAACCAGAGTAGAGTAAAGAGATACAAAGAAAAGAGAAACTAGAACAGAGTAAAGAGATATAAAGAGAAGAGTAATATAATAAAGAGATATTTATATATATTAGTTGCTTGAAGCAACCCAGAGCTATATTTATATATATATATTAGTTGCTTGATGCAACCCAGAGCTATATTTAATATATATTAGTTGCATAATGCAACCCAGAGCTTCTGTAGGGAAACTAAGTTACCTACAGCTATTTTTCGCTTCCCTAGAGCAGAGCAGAGTATATATATATATATATTTTCCTGCAGTAAGCAGAGGCTGTCTCAAATGAGCGGCTATTATTATATGCACATTTATTTAGGAACGGAAAATCGTATGCGGAAAATCGGGATTACTCGTGACCGGATAAATGTCGGGATTGCGGGCAGCTAACCGACACATGAGCTCATGGCCTGTGCTAGGGCTAGACATGCATCATTCTTGTGCGCATCATTCTCTGTTGCATTCTTTTTTGTGTGTGATCTATTTCTTTATATTTGTCTGCTTGTACGCTATTTCTGTGTTTTATTTTCCTGTATTCTTTTGTTTGTGTTCTGCTTTCTGTTGTCTCTACTTTCTCTTTCTATCTTTATCTTCTGTTTACTGCTTCGCTATATTATGTTATACATCTACTAATCGACCCCAAATAAATGAACGTAACTAATAACCCCGGCCCTACTAAGAACTCCCCAGTTCTTACCCCCTTCTCTCCCTTCCTCCCCTTCAGATGGAGACGGGTATGATATTCTATGAGTTCGAGGACCCTTACGTTTACGAGGATCCAGTGTACTATGGTTACTACATTTTGAGTGCGGAGCCTCGTATGAGACGTTACGTGTTACAAAATTGCCCTTTTTAACATCCTCTGTCTAGTCCACTTTTTGATCCTGACGCACCCTACGACTTTCCCTTGTCCTGTTTACTCCCTGATGCACCTGTACATCCTTTTCCTGACGGTCCCAGACACCCTATACCAGCTCAACCTTTGAATGTGGTGGAACTTGAGCCTATCATTTTTGGTGAGTCCGAGTTAGCTGGTGACTACGTACCTGTGATACCACTAGAGTGAGACTTTTCCTCTGAGCCGATCCCTGACTTTCCACAGCCTGCTGAGCCGACACTACCGGACGATGGGGTAGCTCCTATTTACGCGAACGGACCTGTGCTCGTGAATGGTTTTGTACATAGTGACAGCAGTGCTTCTGGTGGATCTGAGGGTATAGTTGTAGCTGCGGATGATGAGGAGGAGAATGATCCTGAGATAGAGATAGTGCAGGATGAGAAGGTGGACGAGCCTCATGGCGATTCTCCGAACGGCCACGTGTAGAGATAGTTTGACAGCAGAAGGGGTATTCTTTTGATGACGCTCTAGTCTGACATTATCTTATAATTAGTCTCTCACTTGTGTTAGAACACCCGAGAGCTAGGAGCTATGTAGTGGTTAGGCTAGCCTGGGTGACAGTTTAGCGGCTTTTTGTATAGGCCAGGCCCTGGGAGTGTTGTGTATTTATTAGCTACGTAGGTTGACGAGGACGTAAACTGACTTGATCTTATGTAAATGCTACATGTTGTGTTATAGTGTACATGATGTACATGGACGTAGGTTGTGTATTTATTGCTCTCAATGTATTCTTGTTTATTTTACATTATCATCCACAGCGAATAAAAAAAAGTTACTCGTAAAATTGGCAACGTTCTAACAAGGAACAGGCTCATATATTAAGTAATAGTTAATAATTAGGAAGAACAAGTTGGTAACACTTAGCTTCTTGTATGACCATGGCATACTGGGAGTTGGGTTGTTACACTAGCCCCATTACAACCTATGAAAAGGCCTCATGATATATGTATGGATGCACCGAATAACTATTGATTATTAGATGAAAACAAATCTTGGAAAGCATGATTAGAAGAGAATTGAGCGAATCAACCCTATACACTTGAGCGACTAGAGCGGATAAACTTCCGATGAGGGTTCGATGCTCAACTTCTTGTTTCCAGCTTTCACAAGCTTTCTTCTTGTAAGTTGTTTACACTCTATTTTGATATTTGAATTGGTAGAGTTCATAAATCATCTTATCACCTTGGCCCTATGTGTTCATTTGTGTTCTTGGAAGTTGATTCACTTCTGACCAAGTAGATAGAAGCATTTGCATTAGTTGCGTCCATGTAGGTAAATTGCATTTCATAAACCTCATTCTCCTATTTTGTTTGGTCTTTTAATTTTTAGCTTAAGGATATGCTTGGTTTAAGTGTGGAGAGGTTTGATAAATCCCAAATTTAGGGTTTATCTTGTGTAAAATTTGGGGGATTTTATCAATATTTTTCACACTTATTCATATAAATTGCATGGTTTTGTGTTTCCTTCCTAATTTTGCTTCATGGTTTAAAACATGCTTCCTTAACCATAAAAATGCCAAATTTTAATCATCTTCTATTACCATTCGATGTCGTGATGTGCTTGTTAAGTAGATCTAGGATCTATAGGGCAAGAATGGCTTAGAAGATGGAAAGGAAGCATGCACAAGTGGAAGGGACATGAAGAATGAAGCTTTGGAAAATTGGTCGCGATGCACATGTGTGGCCGTATGTAGCAGAGACTGGCGCGCATAAGCTGGCGCACTTGCATGGTGATGCGAAATCCCACTAACACGCACGCATGCTCGACGCATACGCATGGCTCGTAGAACTCATATGACGCGCATGCGTGACGCCCAGCACGTGACTCATTAATGAAATCGTGGCTGGCGATTTCTGAGAGAATCCGAGCCCAATCTGAGCTCAATTTTGCATGGAAAAGACCCAAGGAACTAAGGGTGAGATGAGGACTCACTCATTCACACCATACACCTAATTTTAGCTAGTTTTAGATTCTTGATTTCTTGAGAGGGAAACTCTTATTTCTCTCTAGATTTAATTTGTTTTTATCTTCCTTTGTTGAATTTCTGAATTGGATCTTGTTAATTCTAGTTTTAATTTCTTAATTTGAGTTCTCTAGTTATAATTTTGTTTAGATCTTATGTTAGAATTGTGTTTTCTTGTTATTTCCCCTTTTCTTCCCATTTTATGAACTTTGTTGATTTTGAATTTCTCTTAGTGCATTGATATTGTCCATGATTGATAGTGTTATTTGAGTTCTTTTCTATTGATAATTGTTAGTGGGTACTTGTGATTTCCAATTAATTTTGCAATTTAAATATGTCTTAGTTATTGCATACCATGTGTTTGATGAAATGTTTTCTTTGATTATGGAGTAGTTTTCTATACTCTTGGCCTAGGATAAGGGAATTGGGTGATCTTGAGTCATTGAGTCTAATTGAATTGATAATTTGAGAACCCTTAGTGGTCAAATTGATACCCATTGACACTAATCTACTACTAAGCCCATTAGTAGGTAGATTAGGACTGATGAGTTGAAATTGACCAAGCCATTTGACATACTTCACTTGTAGAAGTAGACTTAATGGGCTTGGTTCCTCATAATTGTGAAGATTTGGTTGTTAGACAAGGATGGTGATCCCAATTCCTATGCCTAGCCAAGAGTTCCTTCTTATAATTCACATTTGAAACCCAAAAATCCCAATTGCTTGATTCTTGTGATAGTTAGTTTAGTTGTTCACTTAGTCTTAGAATAGAAGTAGCTTTATATGTTATCTTATTAGATTGCATTTACTTATACCTTGCTTTGATTTACTTTCTTGCATGCTAAGCTTTAGTAGTTTAAATTCTTGTTCATAACTCCCAACCCCGGAATTCTAGCCAATATTGATGCACATGTTTGCCCATTCTCTCGAGGATGACCCAAGACCAATAATCTCGGTTACTTTTTATTGGGGTTGACTTTGTGACAACCATATCAAAATTTGACCAAGAGAATTATTTGTTGGTTTAGGACTATACTATTACATGATTTTCTATTAATGAAATTCTAGACCGACTATAAATCTCCTATCAATGCCTTTCAAGTGATTGATAAAATGCTTGGTTGGATTTTAGTATAGATTTTGATACTCTTGGCTTGTGATTGAGGACTTAGGTCCCTTGAGATTATTGATGTCCAGTTCCATTGGTGATTTAGGGTTGTTAATTGGTTCTAGGACCAATTTTGTCCACTTGACTTTCCTTCAATTGTTAGAGGATAACTAAGTGGAATTAATCCTTTGTAATCATCATGTTGTGGTCAATAGTCCAAGGTAGGAAACTTTAACTCTTAATCCTTGCCCTGAGTAGCTTTAAGCCTTTATAGTTCCTTAGTTGTTAGTTTTAATTTCTTGTTCACAAACCCAAAACCCCCAAAAGATACATCATAACCAATAATATGCACACTTCCCTGCAATTCCTTTGGGAGACAACCTGAGGTTTAAATACTTCGGTTATTTTTATTGGGTTTGTACTTGTGACATACAAATTAAACTTTGATGTGAGGATAATTTGTTGGTTTAGACTATGCTTGCAACGAGATTTATTTTGTGAAAATTCTAGACCGACAAAATCCCACATCAAGTTTTTTGTCGTCTGACCGATCGGCCATTTTTTGGGTGACAAAAGTCTATAATCCCAAATACTTTCACGTTTTAATTTTTTCTTTTATTACTAGGTCTTTTGGAATTTTAGTTGTATTTTCTTGGGTTACATATATATAATAAGCTTTGTCAAAATAATGAAATTTTCCAAGAAATTTTATCTATAGGGAACCCCAATTGATTTGAGTAAAAATTTTTTCATTGAACTTACTTGAATTATATATTATGGAACATGTTTTTAAGCTAAGAATACGTAAGCATGTGAGTTTTGAGCATAATTGTGTGGTTACATCATATAACCATTATTTTCATTCTTGTGTGTATTATTCTCTTTCTATGATTGTAATCCTTGATTTGTTTGATTCTTTATGTCCATTATTTGATGTATGAATGCATTTATATGATTGAGGCCTTTATTTCATTTAGCTCACTTAACCAAATAGCCTACCTTTTTATCTACCATTGTTAACCAATTTTGAGCCTATTTTAATCCCCTTTTATTCTTTATTTTAGCACATCACTACTCCTAAGTGAAAAACAATAAATGTCCTTTAATTTAGATCTTTGATTAGCTTAGACTAGTGAGAGTGTGTATCATTTAAGTATGGAGAAGTTTGGGAACATTGGTTGAGATAAAAGTACATTTTTGTATTTTTGTTGAAGATCTTGGGAATTGGGTACATACTCATGCATTAAATGTATAAACCATACGTATTGATGCTCTTGTATATATTTTAGTTTGAAAAAAATGAGAGAAAGAAAAGAAAAATAAAAAAAAATAGAAAACGAAAAAAAAAGAAAAAGAAAAGCAATGAAAAGGGGACAAAATGCCCCAAGGTGAAGTTCAATAATAATCAATGCATATGGATTGTGAATCGAAAAGAATGCATGTGTGAAAAAGTGAATAATGGGTAATTAGGTTTGTATTTGAATTAAATAGGTTGTAGGTTAGGTGAGAGCTTAAGTTAATCAAAGATTCAAATTTCAAGCTCACTTGACCAAATATAATCTTACCTTGACCCTAGCCCCATTACAACCTATGGATAAGTCCTCATGATATTTGTATGCATACATTGAATAATTGTTGATTATTAGATGAAAAATAAATCTTAGAAAGTATGATTAGAGAAGAATTCAGTGAATCAACCCTATACACTTGAGCGATTAGAGCGGATACACATCCAGTGAGGGTTTGATTGCTCAATTACATGTTCTCACCTATGATCATCTCTTATCTTGCAAGTTTGTAAATTCTTTTCAATAACTCAATTTAATTGTGGATTTGATTTGATTGTGATTACTTTAGCCCTCATGTTCATATATGTATTCTTGGAATTTGATTTATTTTGACTAAGTAGTTGTATGCATTTAGATAGAGTGCATATAGATAGTTTGCATTGAATAAATGTTGATACCCATTATCTCTTTCTTGGTTTAAGATGAGGACATACTTGGTTTAAGTGTGGGGAGATTGATAAACCCCATTTTTAGAGTTTATCTTGTGTTGAATTTAGAGTATTTTATCAACTTTCTCACATTTATTCAATGAAATAGCATGGTTTTGTGAATTTCTCCTAAATTGTGCTTAAGAGTGAAAACATGCTTTTTAGGCATTAAAATTGCTTAATTTAATTTACTTTAATTCCATTCGATGCCTTGATATATTTGTTGAGTGATTTCAGGTTTAGAAGGTAAATATTGGATTGAAGGAATGAAGAAAAAGCATGCAAAAGTGGAGAAAGTATGAAAAAATGAAGTTTTGGAAATCTGCCATGCGAGGCGTACGCGTGACCTACGCGTATGTATAGCCAGAAAATCACAATATGACGCGTACGCATGACAAGCAGCACGTGACCTCATTAATGAAACACGCTGGGGCAATTTCTGGGGCTGCAGAAGCCCAATCCAACTCATTTCTGAAGCTATTTGATGCAGAATTCAAGTAGAAACAAGGAGAGAGCAATTAGCAATAGAATAGAAACATGCTTTAGGTCATATTCTAGAGAAAGAAGCTCTCTCTTCTCTCTAGAATTAGGTTAGAACTCCCTTAGATTTACGTTTAATTCTTGTTTTCATTTACTTTTCCTTGTAATTTATTATTCTTGCACCTTTATTCTTTAATTCTACTTGTTATTTCCTTCATTTTGTTGCATTTATGTTTATAACTCTTGTAGCTTTCAATTTCCTTTAATGCAATTGATGTTTTATGTTTCTTATTGTTTAATTGAGTTGTTATTGTCATTTTCTTGCTTTGGGTAGTTGTAGATTTATATTTCTTACTATTTTAACATGCTTTCTTTTTATGCCTTCCAATTGTTTGATAAAATGCTTGGCTGGATTTTAGTATAGATTTTGATACTCTTGGCTTGTGATTGAGAACTTAAGTCCCTTGAGATTATTGATGTCCAGTTCCATTGGTGATATAGGGTTGTTAATTGGTTCTAGGACCAATTATGTCTACTTGAATTTCCTTCATTTGTTAGAGGATAACTAAGTGGAATTAATTCTGTGTAATCATCATATTGTGGTTAATAGTCCAAGATAGGAAACCTTGACTCTTAATCCTTGCCTTGAGTAGCTTTAAGCCTTTATAGTTCCTTAGTTGTTAGTTTTAATTTCTTGTTCATAAACCCAAAACCCCCAAAAGATACATCATAACCAATAATATGCACACTTCCCTGCAATTCCTTTGAGAGACAACCCGAGGTTTAAATACTTCGGTTATTTTTATTGGGTTTGTACTTGTGACAAATAAATTAAACTTTGATGTGAGGATAATTTGTTGGTTTGGACTATGCTTGCAACGAGATTTATTTTGTGAAAATTCTAGACCGACAATAATCCCACATCACACATTCACACCACAAGCATATGACTAGGAAAATAACTCTTTTGAGTTTTTGATCACACTTAACCTTCCTAGCCATTGATGCTTAAAGTCTTGGGCTTTGCTTTTTATATTTTATTTTTCTCTTTGTTGTTTTTTAGGATTAATTTCTTATTTAATTTAGAGAATTTATAATACTTCTCTAAATTTCTATACCTCGTGAATTAACAACCTTAACTCCAAGATCAAATATGCACTATTCTCTTTATGCATTCAAAACCGCAGATAAATACCACTACATCAAAATAAATAGACAATTCAGAATATAGACTCAATTTTTGATGCAATACATCAGCCCTTTTCTTTTTCTGTTTTTAATTTCAAGCTCAGTGAGCGGTACATGAGACATCCTTTTCAAACTAAAATTAAATCACTAAAATAATTAACTAAAACTAGAAAAGCTAAAATGCTAAGAATCATGCAAAGAACTGAAAGCAAATAGCAGAAACTAGGAAATAATAAAATAATTGCATAAATAGGGAAATAGCATAAAAGGAACTCAATTGATAATAAAATAATTCACCTCCCTTTGGTGCAATTGATAATAAGATAAACAGAGAGCTCACTCGACAACACCAAACTTAAAAGTTTGCTTGTCCCCAAGCAAAGAAAAAATGAAACGGGGAGGGACATAAAAAGCGCATGGCTTGACCTGGCGCTAAACGCCCAGGTCCGTGTTTAGCGCCAGTGGGACAAAGGGGAGTTTAAATGTTGCAGCACCCTTGACGCTAAACGCCACTCCTGACATTTACGCCACACGGACAGTGACAGATCCTTGAAATGCGAACACCTTGGCGCTAAACGCCCAGGGCCGCGTTTAGCGCCACATGTCTAGTAGCCTTTTCGTGGTTTTCATGCTCCTCGGTGCTAAATGTAAGACCCTACCACACAGAGCCTTATGCTTAAGTCATAAGACAGAGGTGGTGAGGTATTACAACCTCTAAAAGTAAAATTATATATATAGTAATAGTTAAAAAGGTTTTTAACTAGGAGCCTTTAAAGAAAAGGGTAAAGCCACATCGTTAAAAATTGAAAAGCGCAAAACTTACGAATTCGATAACGTAAGCAAAACAAGATAAAAGATAAGCTAACACGGATGTATATACAGAAGAGTGCCAAAATACAGATAACAAAGCTCAAGACCAGGTTTGCGAAGGTAACCGGCCCGAGCATATAAGTATATATATATATATATATATATATATATATATAGGAGAACCCAAAAGAAACCCAAAATACAGAATTATAGGACCTGTTTCTCCAAAATAATCTTTAAGAGGAGTTAATACTGTATATACATAATCAGTAGAGATAATAAATATCTATATAAATACATATAACCAAAATAAAGCCCCGAGAGATAAAAATCTTCTCTAAATTAGAAGCTTCCAGCATGCCTCAGCGAGGAGCCTCAAGTCCTGCATCTGAAAACCACAAAATCCACATGGGTGAGAACCGGGAGTTCTCAGCATGGTAACAGTACCCACATATCTAACATATAATGTCCTGGAAAAGTCAAAGGCGATCCTAGAACTTCCAACAGATAATTAAAGCTTATAAACATAACTAATCCATGAAAAAGTAATAGGCAACTAGCTAAGGGTCTTTGGTCTATCTAAAACTCCCTTTTCCAACTCTTTCGAACCTCCTAACTGCCACCGAAACCAGTTGTTACAAACACATTTATTTTAGACAAGGAAATCACTGGTAGAAAGCATATGCAACAGATAAACAAATAGCAAGTAGTTATGCAGTTAATTAGGTATTCCAAACAAAACACACTAAACAAATATATAGATACATATGGTGCATGCTTGTCCTAGTGGCTGATGAGTCTCATCTGTCAGTTATAAATCCAACCCGACAAGTCCTGGTAGATAACCATTAGACTGTCCCTCTGTCATGCATCCCCAACTCGAGTAATCATAATCATAATCATACAACACCCACACTGGTGTTTATTCACTGGGCCGAACTCATCCGGAACTTTCACAATGTCCGGCCACACTTACGACATAGGGTCAGCAGAGTATCGAGTCTCAACTTGGAGCACGTGGTGGCTAGCCACTACTTTCACCCAAGAAAACTCGTATCTCAGATATTTGAAAGTGCAATAATCACATTATCAATCATCAATCATATTCATATACATACTCAGCCATAATTTAATTTTTATCACAGCCATCCGGCTCATAACATAATCCATAACCAGCTATAATTCATTATTAAATATAACTATTCGGCCCTTGACATACCCAGTACTTCTACCATCATCCTCAACAACTCATACAATCATCATTAATCATGATTCATCATTAATTCTCCCTTTACTTCATCCACAAGTTACCACCTTTCCTAGCTTCTTCTCATTACTAGGCATACTATTAGGATCTAGGACTAAAAGGATGAAAATAGAGGCTTAGAGGTTTGAAATTTGGTTTTAAAAATGCAAAACTCATATTTGCTGAAAACAGAGTCACGCATACGCGTGAGCGCACGTTTGGACCATGTCGCGTACGCATTACCCTTCCCGCATACGCATGCACACCAAAAAGAATCGAATGGCCGCGTATGATGGGGTTCGCGTACGCAAAAACTCCAGGTCATGCGTACGCGTCGGCCACGCGTACACATGAGCATGCATTTTTGCCCATTTCACATGCGCGACTCTATTGTTGCGTACTCACGCATGCCAAACAGAATTGAATGGCCGTGTATGAAAGGTATGCGTACGCGTATAATGCAGAAGTTCCAAAAAGCTGTTAAGTCTAGAATTTTTAGCTTTGTACTCCAAACTTTGATTGAGCATAACTTCCTCATTTTAAAACATTTTTCCTCCATTCTTCGATCGGCATAAACATATTAGACCAAGTTTTATTTATAAATAAGTTTGACAGAAATCGGAGGTCCAGAGACCAAGTTATGCTCCGCCAAAGTTGGGCCAAAATCATAATTTTCACAAAATTAGCAAACCTCAAATTTCAAAACATACACTTTCCAAACCTTTTAAACCTAACCCAAACCTTAGCCAATTCAGCATTAACCACATTCCACTCAATTTTAAACTTTCTTACTCAATTCAAAATCCACCAGTTCACCACTTTTAACTAATCTTACTTGAATAACTCAATTTCAAACAACATACCTTGTCAAACATTGTTCTATACCTCAATTCTAATAATATTCAATCCAATCAACCACTATACATACAATCAACATCATTTTCACCATCAACATGGTACCAACCACAATTCAAACACACCAACCATTAAACATATACCAAGGCATGTATATCTTACATACAAAATTCCATCAAAACCTCCAAAACACTAACCACATACATAACAACACAATCCATCTCAACCAATCAACAACATCAATAATTCAATTCCTATCCTAGGGTCACTAGTCTAAGTTTTCACATTACATTACATTTTAGATACGAAAAATTGAAACCATACCTTGGCCGATTCCCTGCTCAACCCAGAACACTTCCAATTCAACTTTCTTCAAACTTTCAAGACTCCAACACTTCCAAAAACCGATTTCTAGCTTGCAATCAAATTCAAGCATCTAAAATCTCCATCAAGCTTCAATCCACTTACATATATATATTGCTTAATACACATAATATATACCCATACATACAAACTCAATAACTAATCACAACAATTCAAGTATTTCACTAGGGTTAAGAATTCTTACTATACCAAAGGATCAAAGGGGGCGATTAAGCCTTTTTCTCAAGCTAATTGAATCCTATAACATCAAAGAACTCAAAATCTCAACATCTTTACCCAAAAATTTTGAAATCAATGGCTGGGAAAATGATGAGCGGATATTTTATACGCTTTTTGGCATTATTTTCATATAGTTTTTAGCATGTTTTGTTTATTTTTATTAAGTTTTCATAGGTTTTAGTGTTAAATCCACATTTTTGGATTCTACATTGAGTTTGTGTATTTTTATACAATTTCAGGTATTTTCTGGCTGAAATTGAGGACCTAGAGCAAAAGTCTGATTCAGAGACAGAGAAAGCACTGCAGATGCTGTCCGGATCTGACCTCCTTGCACTAGAAAGAGCTTTTCTGGAGCTACAGAAGTCCAAATGGAGCATTCTTAACGGCTATAGAAAGCTGACTTCTAGAGATTTCCAGAAATGTATAATAGTCCATGCTTCATATTAGAAGGCCCAAAACTGGCGTCCAATGCCAGCCTCCTGCCCCCTTCCAGGCGTCCAATGCCCAAGGAGAAGAGACCAGCATCCAAACACCCAAAAAGGACCCCCTAGCCAGTGTTCAACGCCCTAGAGGTCTCCTAGCACACCCAAACACACACCAAGTGGGCCCCAGAAGTGGATTTTAGCACTAAAAAGACTGTTTTACCCTTACTAGTCATTAGTTTAGTATTTATAGTAGAAGATCACTCTTTGTTAGGGATCTTCATCCACTTTACACGTTTTTACCATTGTATTTCCTTTCAGTATGAGTTTCTAAACCTCCTAAGTTGAGGGGAGGAGCTCTGCTGAGTCCTATGAATTAATAAAAGTATTACTGTTTCTCTTCGATCCGTGTGTGATTAAATCTAAGATGTATATTCGTTCTTCAACATGGTGAATAGGATGACTAGTGACAATTAGCTCTGTTCATCATACTAGGACCGCGTGCCTGAAAACCACCCATGTCTACATGGGTTCGTGCGAATACTTCAGTGGAAAGCATTGAACCGCCAGCTTGACTATACATCTCTCAGACGCCCAATGCATGATTTCGTTGCGGACTTCTCGAGACACCAGTTCAGCCAATTTACGGGGAGATTAGGGTCTCTGTGGTAAAGGCTTGAACTTAAAGATGCAGCATTCTTTGATCTGGAAGATCCAACCTTGTCTGTGGCATTTTGAGTAGGATCGTTAAGGAGAATGGACTGTACGAGCTTCACCCTTAATCAGAATGGATCCACACTAATCCTGGGGTTCAGATCTAGAGGAGTGTTAGCAGCTACTCAAACTAGCGTCAATCACTTATAGCCTGCCATAGAAGAGATCACCCACAAGCAAAGAAGACAGTAATACCAAAGTTAATTCAGAAAGACAAAGCAACTCCAATCCTTAATTATATTCCTCTTACTGATTCTATTCCAATTCACAAATACAAATTACGAATAGTTTCCCCTACTTCTTGATTCGCCTGACTAAGATCTGCAAGCTAACCATAGCTTGCTTTAAACCACAATCCCCGTGGAATCGACCCTGACTCGCTCAGGTATTAATTGGACGACCCAGTGCACTTGCTGGTACAGTTGTATAAAAGTGTGGGGATTCGTGCACCAAGTTTTTGGCGCCGTTGCCGGGGATTGTTCGAGTTTGGACAAACTGACGGATTATCTTGTTCCCTAGATCAGGTATTATCTCTGATTTTTGCAAGAGTATTTTATTTTATTTTTCTTTTCGTTTTTCGAAAAAAAATATTTAAAGGAAAAACTTTTCAAAAAAATTATTTTTCTTTTCATTGTTTAATTTTTGTTTTTGGTTTGAGTCTTTTTGTTTATGTTCTTGGTTAAAATTTTTGAAAACTTTGATTCTTTCTTTCTAAAAATTTTCAAAAATAGTTTCTTTGGATAAATCTTTGTGTCAATTTTTAAGTTTGGTGTCTTCTTGTGTTTTTCTTTTAAATTTTCGAAAATTTTATGTATGGTTTTCAAAAATTTTAAGTTTGGTGTCTTTTATATGTTCTTGTGTACTTTGAATTTCTTAAGTCTTGTTCTTGGTGTTCTTTTTAATCTTCAAAGTGTTCTTGTATTTCTTTTTGTTTTGATCTTAAAAATTTTTAAGTTTGGTGTCCCTCGGTATTTTTCTTTAAATTTTCGCATAATAGGATGTCTTAGATCTAAAAATTTTAAGTTTTGTGTCTTTTATTTGTTTTTCTCTCTTCTCATTAAATTCAAAAATAAAAAATATCTTTTCTATCTATATTTTAATCATATTTTCGAAAATCATAATTAAAATATTCAGATTTTAATTTTAAAATTTTTATCTTATCTTATCTTAGCTTTAAATTTCAAAAATCAAATCTTTTCAAAATCATATCTTTTTCAAAAATCATATCTTTTTTCAAAAATCTTATCTTTTCTTTTTCAGAATTCAAAATTCAAAATTCAAATTTCAAATTTCAAATTTAAGTTTCAAATTTCAAAATTAAATCTTTTTTAAAATCAAATTTCAAATATGATCTTTCTTTTAAATCTTTTTCAAATCTTTACTTATCTTATTTCAATTTCAAAAATTCAAAATTTAAAATTTCAAAATTCAAAAATTTAATTTTCAAATTTTAAATCTTAAATTCAAATCTTTTCTTAATTAATTACTTATCTTCTCTCTCTTCTTTTTCAAAACTTCCTAACTAATCCTTCTCTCTTATTTTCGAAAGTTATTTTCTTCTTCTCTCTCTTCTACTTTCGAATTTTATAATTTAATTTTCAATTCTTTTTAAATTATTAATTTTATTTTTGAAATTAATAAATAAATAAAATAAAAACAAAAATATTTTAATTCTTGTTTATCTTTTCTACTTCTATTTCTTCTTCTACCTCTTCTACCTTTCTTCATCATGAATCCCAAATGGGAATGAAGAGTTCAGAAGAACACTAGGATCTTATACAAATTCCACTGCTGACTTCTATGGAAGAAGTTTTAGCATACCTCACATCAAAGCAAGTAGCTTTGAACTCAACCCTCAACTTATTACTCTAGTGCAGCAAAATTGCCAGTATTCTAGGCTTCTTTAGGAAGAACCTATAGAATTCCTGACAGATTTCTTAATGATTGCTGACATAGTATACAATGAGGGAGTAGACCAAGATGTCTACAGACTATGGCTCTTCCCTTTTGTTGTAAAGGGCCAAGCAAAAAGGTAGTTAGATAACCAGCCCAAAGCTAGTTTGAAAACTTGGAAACAGTTAGTAGACAAATTTTTAAACTAATACTTTCCTCCAAGAAAGATGACCCATACTAAGACTGGACATCTAAGGCTTTAAACAAGGAGATAATGAATTTCTTTATGATGCCTGGGAGAGGTATAGAAGTATGTTAAGAAAATGTCCCATCGAAATATTTTCAGAATGAGTACAGTTAGACATCTTCTACTATGGACTTTCAGACATGGCTAGAATGTCTTTGGACCACTCTGCTGGTGGTTCCATACACATGAGAAAGACCATTAAAGAAGCTCAAGAGCTTATTAAGACAGTTGCCATTAATCAACATCTGTACTCATCTGCTGAGACTTCCATAAAAGGAGAGGTTAAGGTAGTATCTACTGAATCTAACCCTCCAGAACAGGATGGCCCGTTGACTCATAAGCTGCACACCCTTGCCCAGCAATTACTGGAACTATAGGAGGCTTTGCGAGAAACTCAGGCTTCTAACAGAAATATAGAAGCCCAGCTGAGTCAAACAAGGCAACTGTTATCTAAGCAGATAACAGAGGAATGCCAGGCTATTCAACTGAGGAGTGGGAAATTTTTAAACACACAACCTCAGTGCAATAGGAGATCAAGGGAAGAAAAGCTAACAGAGGAACACCAGACTGATGAACAAGACGTCTCTGAAGGCATTGAATGCCCAAGGAGGAATGTCATTGGCATTCAACGCCAAGAAGGGGTATCCATCCCTGACATTGAATGCTCAATCAGGGACAACAATAAGGGCATTGAACACCCAGAAGGGAATAGTAGCCCTGGCGTTGAATGCCAGGAAGGGGGTAGTAATATGGGCGTTGAATGCCCAAGCAAGGGAGGCCAGTCACATGATAATAACCCTCCTAAGCAAGCTAGTAACCCCCCTTCCAAGACACAAGGTACTCAACCTTCAACAACCAAGATTGATGAGTACAAGACCAAGTTACCATACCCTCAACAACTCCAAAAAGCAGAAAAGGATAGCCAATTTTCCAAATTCTTAGAAGCTTTTAAGAAGCTGGAGATCAAAATCCCTTTTGCAGAGGCTCTTGAACAAATGCCTTCATATGCTAAGTTCATGAAGAAAATACTGAACAATAAGAGAAATTGGAGGGAAGTAGAGACAGTAGCTCTTACTAAAGAGTGCAATGTAGTCATTCAGAGGAACCTTCCTCAGAAACTGCAGAGACACCCTAACACTCTCCTCAGAGACACAGAAGTGAATCCAAGAGAAGAGTGTCTGGTCCTTATCACTGAGGCAGAGGCAGAATTTGGAGAGACTGGGAAAGCATTGAATGCAATTGAGGAAGATCTCACTGAGCATTCAACACCCAAACTGGCCAAGAGCCTGGCGCTGAACGCCAGTGAGGAAGCCCTCACTGGGCATTCAACGCCTATACAAACAACAAAGCTGACATTGAACGCCAGCTAGGGAGCACTAGTTGGGTGTTCAACGCACAAACAGACAGGGGAGCTGGCATTGAATGCCAGCCAGGACATCCCTGCTGGGCGTTCAATGGCCATAATGGTAGGGGAACTGGCGTTTAACGCCAGTAAGGGTGTACAACATGGACGTTCAATGCACAAAGAGACATCAGAGCTGGCGTTGAATGCCAGTAAAGGCAGACCCCCTGAGTGCTCAATACCTACTCAAGAAATCCCTATCCAAGAACTAAAGGAAGCCAAGGCTCATATAGAGACCATATAGGTTCCTTTGCATGCACTTCTGCAATATATGAGTTCTGATGAACACTCATCCCCTGATGAAGATGAAGACGATAGGGAAGAGCAAGTTGCTCGGTACCTAACAGCTCTCATGAAGTTGAATGCCAAGCTATTTGGTACAAAGCCTTTGGAGGAAGAACCTCCATTGCTTTCCAAAAAACTCAATGCTTTGGTTCAGCAAAAGCTACCTCAGATGCTTCTAGATCCTGGATGCTTCCTGAGTCCTTGCACCATAAGCACCATGACCTTTGAGAATGCTCTGTGTGACCTAGGGTCAAGCATTAACCTCATGCCATTCTCTGTGATGGAGATGCTAGGAATCTAAGAGGCACAAGAAACAAGGATTACCTTGCATAAGGACTAGATGGTGTTCAAAGTTTTTGACCCTCCATTACCCCCTGACAAGGGAAGCACTTGCATAAAGGATTCAGCATTCAAGCCTCCTCCCTTGAATGGAACTCATTCAATCTCTCCTAAGACCAAATATAAGTTTGGTGTTGGATGAACACTATCCACCAAGGAGGAAGGCCCCAAAAGGAAGATACCTAGGGGGTGGAAAAATAAAAATATTCTTACTGAAGAATTTTCACCATGGAAGATGGTAGTATTCACTTATCTCATCATGGCATTCACCATGGAAAAGAGGAGTGACAAAAAGGGAAACCAGCATATTGTTGCAAGCCCAACCCTTCCTCAGGCAGTGAACAAGATTTTGACTCTTGAGCGTATTACGCTATTCCATGAGAACACAAGAAGGAAGCTCCCATTAAGGAGTAATGATTTATTCCTGTATGACTATCTTCCTCATTAAAAGGAGTTGTCCGTCAAGCTAATGACATTAAAGAAGCGCTTGTTGGGAGGCAACCCAACCTTAGTTAGTTATTTTTATTTATTTTAATTTGTTTCTTTAAGTTATTTCTTTAGGTTCATGATCATGTGCAGCAGTCAGAACAGTGATAGAAATGTTCAGCAGTGAAAATAGAACACTTTGGATGGAGTGTTGCTGGCGTTAAACGCCAGCCAAGAAACAAAGGTTGGGCATTCAACACCCAAAATGGTAGAAGACTGATATGTGAGCATCTTTCTTATCTTTTCCTAGTGAATTTGCATTTAAATTGATAAGTTTAATCAAGATTTAATATGTTTTAACCACTATAAATGCTACTTTGAGTTGTGTGCAATTATGTTTATTTCAGGTAGCGTTTTGGGCGAATTTGACAGAGTTGGAGCCAAAGATGAAGAGACGAGAAATTACGTGCTGGATGCTCAAAGCCAAACTTGAGAACACTCAAGTTTGGTGCCAAGCTAGGAGAATTTGGATCATATACTGCTCACTCTACGCCAAACTTGAGAGGGCTCAAGTTTGGCGCCACCAAGGTTTCTCCAAAGGATAGCATTTAGCCTCCTCCACGCCAAACTTGAGATTACTCAAGTTTAGCATCAACTCAAAGACTCCAAAAGGGAGCTTCACGCACCATCCCATTCCAAACATGGATTTTTCCAAGTTTGGCACCACAAGCAAGGAAGCAAAAGGGAACTCTCTGTCCACTCCACTCCAAACTTGGAATTTTCCAAGTTTGCGCCACACATTATGCATCTAGTGGTCCCCCTTCACTCATACAAGGCTGCACGTAGAATTAAATTAATTTTGATTAAATTTTACTTTTATTTTAAATAGAAAAAGATATTATTTAGTGTTAGAAAATATAATTCACATTAATTAGGATTAGATATAAGAGGGAAAAGAATCAGCCCTCCGAGCTCTTCTCTTCTCTTCAACCTCATTCCGCAATTTACAGTTTTTCAGAATCCTAGTTTTCTCTCTAAACTATGAGCAACTAAACCTCCACTGTTAATGTTAGGAGCTCTGTCTATTGTATGGATTGATACTATTATTTTTTCTATTTTAGTTCATGTACTAATTTATAATTCAAGAATTATTTTCGTTCTTTATTTTATGAATCTGGGTGGAATGAGAGTATGACCTTGGTTCTAATTGAGTTCTTGTATAACTTGGAAAAGCTCTTTACTTGAATAATAGCTTGAAAATAATTTCTCCTAAACTTCTAATTATCTAGACTTAACGGGATACGTGATATATAATCCTCTTATATTTGGGTAATTAGGGTTTTTATGTCATATAAACTAGAATTAAACTTCACCCTTTAATTGGAATTAAGTGACCAAAGAATTGGCGGTTGATGAAGGTTAGGAAAGACTAAAAAGGTCTAAGAAATTAGGGTTTAGTCACTTACAGTTTTCCATAAAGTAAATCTTGCATGATTAAAAAAGTTAGTAAGAAAAGTCAATCCAGAAAATAGATAACTCTGAAGCCTTAACTGTTTCTCCATATATTATTCACAACTTGTTTACTGCTTACATTTCTGATTCTCTGAATTACTGTTTGATGCATTTGAACTCTCAACACTCTTTTCTGTTTGTCTAACTAAGTAAATCTCTTAACCATTGTTGCTTAGTCCATAAATCCTCATGGGATTGACCCTCATTCACTTGAGGTACTACTTGGTACGACCCGGTGTACTTGCCGGTTAGTTTGTGGTTGTAAATTCCGCACCAAGTTTTTGGCGCCGTTGTCGGGGATTGACTGTGATTAACAACTACTAGTTCTTTGATTGCTTAGATTAGGCATTTTAGTTTTAATTTTTATTTAAATTTTGCTTTATTATTTTCGAAAATTAACACTAGTATTTTTCCTTAATTTCTGAAATTAAGTTTGGTGTTACCTAGTTGATTTTATTTCAATTTTCTTGTTTAATTTGCCTATTAATTTTCAAAATTTTCAGTCCAAATTTAGTCATCATTTTCGAATTTTTTCTACTTTAATTAGTAAGTATTTTATTTTATTTCTTTACACAGGTTACCTCACTAAAAATTCTCTACACTCTGTTAGACTTTTCTTTTCTTCTGTCTGTTTATGAACAGGAACAGGGACAAGGAACCTCTGCTAGACTTTGATCCTGAACCCAAAAGGACTTTGTCGTGGCATTTACAACACGCTGGACTTTACAAAGCTCGTGGAAATCTGAGTGAGAATTCTAAAGCTACAGAGTCCATTGTGGATCACAATCGTGATGTGAATGCCAATATGGCAAATCTGAATGAGAATGAGCAACCTAGAAGAGTGCTTGGCTCATACACTGCTCCTAATGCAGATCTTTATGGAAAAAGCATTGTAGTGCCTCCTATAGCTGCAAACAACTTTGAACTGAAGCCACAGCTTGTTACTCTTGTGCAAGAAAATTGTCAGTATCGTGGACTTCCTTAGGAAGACCCAAATAAATTTATTTCTAATTTCCTACAGATTTGTGATACTATGAAGACTAATGGAGTGAATCCTGAGGTATACAAACTCATGGTCTTTCCATTTGCTGTGAGGGATAGAGAAAAGTTGTGGTTAGATTCTCAACCCAAGGAGAGTCTGGAATCTTGGGAAGAGGTTGTCACTGGATTTCTAACTAAATTTTTCCCACCTCAAAAGCTGACTAAGCTAAGGGTGGAGGTTCAAACCTTTAGACAGAAAAATGGTGAGACCCTCTATGAAGCTTGGGAGAGATTCAAGCTACTTACTAGGTAATGCCCTCCAGACATGTTCTCTAGATGGACTCAGCTGGGTATCTTTTATGAGGGCTTATGTGAAATGTCCAAGATGCGCTTAGATAATTCTGTAGGTGGTTCTTTGCACATGAAGCAGACACCAGAGGAGACCACTAAACTTATTGAGTTGGTTGCTAACAACCAATACTTATATTCCTCTAACAGGAATCCTGTGGCCTTTGTAACCCCTCAGAAGAAAGGTGTTTTAGAAGTGGAAGCTGTTGATGCTCTTCTTGCTCAGAACAAACTTTTGTCTCAGCAAATAAGTCTAATTACTCAACAGTTGAGTGGAATGCAAGTTTCAGCTGTCAACACCCAGAATACACCTCAAGAGGTCCCTTATGATATGACAGGTAATTTTATGCAAAATGAGAATTACGATTATGCTCAATCATCTTCTGAATAGGTCAATTACATGGGGAGTGCTCCTAGATACCCCAATAATGATCCATACTCAAAGACCTACAATCAGGGGTGGAGAAATCACACAAATTTTGGGTGGAGAGACCAACCTCAGAGGTCTCAGAATTTTAACAATAATTCTCAGGGCAGTTTTCAGCATAATAATCAAAATAACCACCAGTTTTAGTCTCATCAACAACAACCACCTCAGCAGGCATGCTCTCAACCCCAGCAGAACACTAATTGGGAGACAATGATGAACAGTTTTATGCAGAAAATCAGAGCTTCTATTAGAAACTTAGAGGTGCAAATGGGCCAATTGAGCAAGCAAATACCTGAGAGGTCTTCAAGTACATTTCCTGGTGATACAATGGTGAACCCAAGAGAAGATTGAAAGGATATTCAATTGAGAAGTGGTAAAGTAGCTGGTTCTGGAACCAAGGTCAATGAGGAGCTAGTTGTAAAAGAAGCTCTAGAGGAGAAGAAAGAAGAAGTGGAACACGCCCCTCCAAAGCCTACAGACAACCCATTCCCAGATTCTCTTGACACTTATCCTACATTGCCCAAGGCTCCTGAGTACAAGCCTAAAATTCCATACCCTCAAAGGCTTCAGAAGGCTTCCAAGGACAAGTAATTTTCTAGATTTTTAGAAGTCTTCAAGAAGCTACAGATCAACATTCCTTTTGCAGAGGCTCTTGAGCAAATGCCTCTTTATACTAAATTCATGAAAGAATTACTGACTAACAAGAGGAATTGGAAGGAACAAGAGACAGTGGTGCTTACTAAGGATTGCAGTGCTATTATTCAACATAACCTTCCTGAGAAGATGCAGGATCCAGGGAGCTTTGAAATTCCTTGCACCATTAGAGATGTCACCATTCAGAGAGCTTTATGTGATCTTGGGGCTAGTATCAATCTCAGGCAACTTTTAGTGATGAAAAAGCTCCAAATTGAGGAGGTAAAACCCACTCATATTTCTCTTCAACTTGCTGATCTTTCTATTAAATTTTCTGTGGATGTTATTGAGGATTTACTTGTGAAAGTAAGACCGTTTATTTTTCTGCTGATTTTGTTATATTGGATATGGAAGAGGATGCAAAGTCCTTTATTATTCTTGGTAGACCCTTTTTAGCTACAGGTAGAGCTTTGATTGATGTGCAAAAGGGTGAATTAGCTTTGAGGGTCAACAAAGAACAGGTGGTCCTTAATTTGTTTGAAGCTCTCAAACACCCTAATGATTCTGAAGGGTGTATGAGAGTTGATATTGTTGAACCACTTGTTCAAGAGGTACTGGAAGCTGAGGTACTTGATGATGTTCTAGATCCTATTTCTAAATAAGAATTAGTTGAAATTGATGATTCACCACCCCCAGAAAGCACTGGTGAGCACGCCTAAAAGGGAGGAGGAAGTCCCTAAGCTTGAGCTCAAACTCTTGCCTCCTTCTTTGAAATATGTGCTCTTGGGTGAAAATAAGTCATATCCAGTGATTATTAGCTCTTCCTTGAAGCCTGGTGAGGAAGAGGCGCTTATTACAGTGCTCAGGAGCCATAAAACAACTCTTGGGTGGACCATTGGTGATTTAAAGGGGATTAGTCCAACCAAGTATATGCACAAGATCCTTCTTGAAGATGATGCTAAACCGGTTGTGCAACCACAAAGGAGACTCAATCCAACTATGAAAGAGATGGTCCAAAATAGGTAATAAAACTATGGGAAGCCGACATTATATACCCTATTTCTGACAGCACTTGGGTGAGTCCTGTGCAGGTAGTTCCCAAGAAAGGAGGGATGACAGTGATCAAGAATGAAAAAATGAGCTAATTCCTACAAGGACAGTCACAGGATGGAGAATGTGCATAGACTATAGGAGGCTCAGCACTGCTACAATGAAGGATCACTTCCCCTTGCCTTTCATTGATCAGATGCTTGAGAGGTTAGCTGGTCATGCTTTTTATTGTTTTCTAGATGGATACTCTGGATATAATCAAATTGTAGTGGACCCTCAAGATCAAGAGAAGACAGCATTCACATGCTCTTTTGGAGTTTTTTCTTATAGAAGAATGCCATTTGGACTCTGTAATGCCCCAGCAACTTTTCGGAGGTGTATGCTTTCAATTTTTTTGATATGGTTGAAAAGTTCATTGAGGTATTTATGGATGATTTCTCTGTTTTTGGTAATTCTTTTGAATCCTGCCATAAGCATTTATCTCTGGTCTTGAAACAGTGTCAAGAATTAAACCTTATTTTAAATTGGGAAAAATATCATTTTATGGTTATAGAAGGTATTGTTCTTGGACACCGGATTTCAACTAAAAGGATTGAGGTTGATAGATCCAAGGTGGAGGTAATTGAAAAATTACCACCACCAACTAATGTTAAGGCAATCAGGAGTTTATTGGGTCATGCAAGATTTTATAGAAGATTTATAAGGGATTTTTCTAAAATTGCTAAAGATTTATTAGTTGTTGATGTTCCTTTTGTATTTGATACTGAATGCCTGCATGCTTTTGAAACTCTAAAAGCAAACCTTACCTCTGCTCCCATTATAGCTTCTCCTGACTAGGATTTACCATTTGAATTAATGTGTGATGCTAGTGATTATGCTATAGGAGCTGTTTTAGGACAAAGGCATGGCAATCTTATACATGTCATTTACTATGCTAGTCGTGTGTTAAATGATGCTCAAAAGAATTACACAACTACAGAAAAAAAATTATTAGCTATTGTGTATGCTGTTGATAAGTTTAGGTTCTATTTAATTGGTTCTAAGGTTATTCTATATACTGATCATGCTGCTTTGAAGTACCTTCTAACCAAACAGGATTCTAAACCAAGATTAATCAGATGGGTGCTACTACTTCAGGAGTTTGATATTGAGATAAAAGACAAGAAAGGGTCAGAAAATCAAGTGGCTGACCATCTGTCCAGAATTGAGCCTACAGTAAGAGTACAGTCACCCATAGCTGTGGTTGAGACATTTCTGGATGAGCAATTGTTCCTCATTCAGCAGGCTCCATGGTTTGCAGACATTGCAAATTACAAATCCATGAATTTCATTCCAAAGGAGTACAGTAAACAACAAGTGAAGAAGTTGCTGACTGATGCAAAGTACTACTTTTGGGAGGAGCCATACCTTTTTAGAAGATGCTCAGATGGTATAATTTGGAGATGTGTTCCAGATGAGGAGACACAGCAGATTCTTTGGCACTATCATGTCTCTGATTATGGAGGCCACTTTGGTGGTTAAAGAACAGCTACAAAGGTCCTTCAGAGCGGTTTTTATTGGCCGAATCTCTTCCGAGATTCAAGAGCATTTGTGAAGAACTGTGACAGGTGTGAAAGAGCTAAAAATCTCCCTTCCAACCATGAGATGCCACAGCAGGGGATTCTTGAGATTGAGTTGTTTGATGTGTGGGGTGTTGACTTCATGGGACCTTTCCCACCCTCATATTCCAACAACTATATTATGGTGGCAATTGATTATGTGTCCAAGTGGGTGAAAGTTGTAGTTCTGCCCACCAATGATGCCAAAGTGGTGATGAGCTTTCTCCAGAGATATATTTTCAGCCGGTTTGGTGTCCTAAGGACACTCATTAGTGATGATGGAAGTCACTTCTGTAACAGACAGCTGGACTCACTTCTACAGAAATATGGCGTCTGTCATAAAGTGGCAACCCCGTATCATCCTCACACAAGTGGACCGGTTGAGGTTTCCAACAGGGAACTCAAGAGGATTCTAGAGAAGACCGTCAGTGTCTTAAGGAAGGACTGGTCTAGGAAGCTTGATGATGCTCTCTGGGCATACCGGACAGCTTACAAGACTCCTATTGGCATGTCTCCTTATCAGTTGGTCTATGGTAAAACCTGTCACTTGCCAGTTGAGTTGGAGCATAAAGCCTACTGGGCAATCAAATATCTGAGCTTTGATGCTCAGGCTGCAAGAATTAAGAGAATGCTTCAGCTGAACGAGCTTGATGAATTCAGATATTCAGCCTATGAGAATGCCAAGCTCTATAAGGAGAGGACTGAGATATGGCATGACAAGAAGATTGCCATCAGAGTCTTTGAGCCGAGTCAGATAGTGCTTCTGTTCAATTCAAGGCTCAAACTCTTTCCCGAAAACCTGAAATCCCAGTGGTCAGGACCGTTTGTAGTTACCAGAGCTTCACCATATGGTCATGTTGAGATTCAGGAAGAGAATTCTAACAGGAAATTCACAGTTAATGGGTAGAGGTTGAAGCACTATCTTGGAGGCGAGATTGATCGCCAAATGTCCGCTCATCTGTTGAACTAGCAGAATTGACCGTCAAGCTAGTGACGTTAAAGAAGCGCTTGTCGGGAGGCAACCCGATAATTTTGTATCCTTAGTTCATTTTCCGTTGTGTTGGTTTTATTATTTATTTGATTTTTATTGAGTTTCTACTGTTTTTCCTTTGTTTTACATGTGTTTTGATCATGCAGAATGTTAAAAACATGAATCCGAACGCTCACAAAATTTGGCCTGGAAGTGAAATTGGCTCTGGAGGGTTGAAGCCAAACTTGGGAATCCAAGTTTGGCATGGGACAACGCGCACAAAAGGGAGCTTGATGCTGGAAGGTCCAAGCCAAACTTGGAAAACTCCAAGTTTGGCGTTGGGAGCGACATCACAAAGAAGAAACAGAGGAAGAGGTGGCACCAAACTTCAAGTCCTTCAAGTTTGGCGCCACTATTGTGTATCAAGAAGACCACTCCCACTGCCAGGGGGACGCCAAACTTGGCCTCGCCTGGCGTTTGGCGCAGAAATTTTGAAAAAAAATGGGGAGTTGGCGCCAAACTTGGGTTGCACCAAGTTTGGCGTGGAGAGCACGGAGTCTGCGGCGCCAGCCTTCAACTTATTCAAGTTTGGCACCGGTTTGGTTACATTGGGGTATAATAAAGGAAATCTAAGCAAATCCTTCCCAAATCCCTTTCATCTGGTCCCCACATCCATTCATTGATTCCTTTTCTTTTCATCCACCCCAAACACCCTTGACCAGACTCTGCAATCGTCTCCCCTTTCCTAAACCCCAATAGCCATCCGTGACCACATCCCACCCCCTTCCTTCTCTTCCCAATATATTCCACGTCCCATTCCCCAACCCAAGACCAACCCCCTGACCAACCAGCCCTTCCCAAAGCCTGTGACCCCCCAACGTTTCCCCCACCCCAACCCCTCTCCTATATAAACCCCTCTCAATCCCTCACTTTCACATAACTAACCTTCAATTTGTCTTCCATTCACAAATCACACAGCCCATTCAGCTCCTCACCTTCTTTATACACTTTCCTTCTGTATCCATACCCTTCTCCCCCTTTTAAACATAACCCCCATTTCAACCTTCCTCAAACCCCACCTTAGCCACCGTCCCAAGCTCCCTCTTCTGTCCATTTACCCCTCTCCTTCTTCAACCTTCTTCTGCTTTTCTGTTTTATTTTGAAAAAAAACTTTTAGCATTAATTTTTATTTTCTGCTATTTCAATTTCTGCTATTCATTCTTCTTCCCCTTTGTATTTCTTTATTTTGCTCGAGGACAAGCAACAGTTTTAAGTTTGGTGTTGTTTCTTTCCTGGTTTTATTTTGTTATTTCCATGGCACCAAAGACCACCCAACCTTCCAAGAAGAGAAAAGGAAAGGAACCGGCCACCAGTTCCCATGATGCACGACGCTTCTGCTCTAAACTGCATGAAGAGCATTTTTATGAGGTCACTGGCAAGAGGCTCGTTCTTCCAGAAGTGTGGTTTGATCTCCAACTAGATGAATATCCAAAAATTTAGCACCAAATTCAGAGAAGAAGATGGCAGTTCTTGTGTAATCCACACACACAGGTGGGACAGTTGATGATTCAAGAATTTTACGGAAATCTGTGGATCACTTATAAAGATGTTTCTGGAGTCAATGAGAGGAACCACATAAGCTTTGTACGGGGAAGAGTCATTGAGTTTAGTCCAGAGATTATCCGGCAGACCCTCCAACTACCTCAAAATATGCCATCACTTCGATCTTACAGCGACAGGGTAAACAGAGACCAGCAACTAGAGCAAGTCCTGGATGATATTTGCATCCCAGATGCCCAGTGGAAATTGGGGGCAGAGGGGAGGCCGACCCATCTTAAGAGCAGTGACTTGACTCCTCTAGCTAGAGGATGACTCCACTTTATCCGTCGATCTATCATACCCACAAGCAACCGATCCGAATGCATTGTAGACCGAGTGATGAACAGATTCTTGATGGTTTAGAATTTCACAATTGAATCCTCGTTGCAATATAGTTTCTAAACCAACAATAGTCCTTTCATACAAAAATTTGGTTGTCACAAGTAACAAACCCCTAAAATTATAAACCGAAGTATTCAAACCTCGGGTCGTTCTCCCTAGGAATTGCAAACAAATGTTCTTGTTATTGGCTATGAAGCATGTTTGGGGTTTTTGAGTTAAGGAAAAAGGAATGTAAATTGCAAAAGAAATAAGCTTACAACTAAGAAAGCTCTTGGCAAGATATGAGAACTAGAAGTCCTATCCTAGTTATCCTCCTCAATTGTGACCACAAATTATCCATTGCTACCACTTAGTTAACCTCTAACCATGGAGGAAAGTCAAGTGGATAAACTAACTTGATTCCACAAGTCCTAGCCAACTCCCAAGGGAAAGACTAGCTTTAGTGGTATCCAAATCAATTAGCAACTTCTAATTATCAATCAACAAAGCAATTAGATAACGCAAGCGTCACTAATTACTCTACCTAGGCCAAGAGGAGAAAATTCTATACTAAAATCCAACCAAGCATTTCATCAAACACTTGGAAGGCACAAAAGAAAAGCATAGCAAATTAACAACTAGAATGAAATCTAACAATAATTATTGTAAGAGATTAATGACAACAAGCAAAAGAAGCTCAATTATTGTGAATTACCTCAAATTGAATTGAAAGAAAAGAAGAAGCAAGAGTAGATCTACAACAAAATATAGAAGAAGCATAAAGGAAATTACAACAAAAGAATAGAAGAGTAATGATTGCAACAACAAAGAATTGAGAAGAGGAAGTAGAGAAAAGCATGAATTAAACCCCAGATCTAAGAACTAAACCTAGTCCTAATCCTAATTCTAGAGAGAAGTGAGAGCTTCTCTCTCTAAAACTAACTAAAACTAATTCTAATGTGTGTAAATGATGCTAAGTGTTGATTCCCTTCTATCCTTGGTCCTTTAAATGCATTTTGGCGCCAAAGTTGGTTGCAATTTGGGCCCACAGCTCTCAGAAATCACTGGGCACATTTTCTATTAAAAATCACGTGCGCCCACCGGCGCGTACGCGTACAGTGCGCGTGCGCATCCCTTGCGTTTTCGCGATCCACGCGTGTGCGTATAATGCGCGTGCGCGTGGATGAAGATATCCAAATCTTTGGCTTTTTCATGTGTTATCCACTTTGCATGCTTTCCTCTTCACTCCTTTGATTCATTCCTAGCCCTTTTCAACCTGAAATCACTTAACAAACAAATCAAGGCATCTAGTGGGATCAAGGATGAATTGAATTTAGCTAATTAAGGACCTAGAAAGCATGTTTTCACACTTAAGCACAAATTGGGAGACAATCATAAAACCATGATATTTCATTGAATAAATGTGGGTAAAAGGTGATAAAATTCCCTAAAATCAATACAAGATAAACCCTAAATATGGGGTTTATCAACCTCCCCACACTTGAACCAAGCATGTCCTCATGCTTAAACCAAGAGAAAGCAAAGGGATCAACATTTATTCAATGAAATCTAACTAAATGCAATCTACCTATATGCAACTATCTAAATGAATATAATTGCTTAGTCAAAATATATCAATTCCCAAGAATCATATATGCACAAGGGCTAAGGACTAGCAAGTCTAATCCACAATTGAATTGAGTTATTAAATATTTTTACAAACTTGCATGAAGAGATGATTATGGGTGGAAACATGTAATTGAGCATCAAACCCTCACCGGATGTGTTTGCACTCTATTCGCTTAAGTGTTTAGGGTCGATTCACTCCATTCTCCCCTAATCATGCTTTCCAAGATTTGTTCTTCTTCTAACAATCAGCAAATATTTCATGCATGCATACAATTATCATGAGGTCTTTTCTTTAGGTTGTAATGGGGCTAGGGTCAAGGTAGGATGCATATTTGGTTAAGTGAGCTTGAAATTTGAATCTTTGATAAGCTTAGACTTCCCACCTAGCCTATGACATCCTATACAATTCAAAAGCTAACCTAACTACCCATTCTTCACTTTTTAACATACTCATGCATTTTCTTTTCATTTCACAACACATATGCATTGATTTTATTGAGCTTCACTTGCTTTGGGGTATTTTGTCCCCTTTTTATTCCTTTTCTTTTTTTTTTTTGTTTCTTTCTTTTTCTAATTTTTTTCTTTTCTTTTCCATATTAATTTTTTTCTTTCTTTTCTTTCGTCTTTCTAATTTTTCTTTCTTTTGCTTTGCAATATATACAAAAATATCAATGCATAAGGTTTTACATTTGATTAATACATGAGCATGCATCCAATTCCCAATATTTACAACAAAATACAAAACTACCTTTTTATTCCCCCAATGTCCCAAGTTTTCCCACACTTGAATGATACTCACATACTAGCCTAAGCCAATCAAAAATTCAAATAAGGACATTTATTATTTTTCGCTTTAGGGCTTGTAATGTGCTAAATTAAGAACAAGTGGGTTAATCGTAGGCTCAAAGTTGCTAACAAAGGAAGATAAAAGGTAAGGCTATTTGGGTAAGTGAGCTAAATGAATTGATGGCCTCAATCATATAAATGCATGAATACACAAAATAACGGACATAAAGAATCAAACAAATCAAAGATTACAATCATAGAAAGAGAATAATGCACACAAGAAGGAAAAATAAATGGCTATATCATAACCACACAATTAGGCTCAAATCCCACTTGCTTGTGTTCTTAGCTCAAAAACATGATCCACAATATATATATAATTCAGGCAAGTCCTATGAAAAGTTTTCACTCAAATTGATTAGTGCCCTATAAATAGAAATCTTGAAAAATCTCATTATTTTGACTAAGCTTATTGTGTATATATATGCAAAAAAAAAATAAGAAAATGCAACATAAATCCTAAAAACCTAAAATGAAATGCAAAAGTGTTGGAATTAGAAATTTGTCACCCAAAATCGCCGATCGGTCGGATGACCTCACCACACTTAAAAGTTTGCACCGTCCTCGGTGCACTCAAAGATGAGCAAGGGGGTATGGCGACTTTTCGGATTGCTACCTTCAGCTGGTAGATCAACCGGTGCTGCGTGTTCTTTCTCGCGGTTCCATTTTTGCTTGTGGTGCATCATTCATGAAAAACAAAAATATAACACCATAAGATGAGAAAACAAAAGCAAGGAAGCATACATTATTAGGAATGAGCTACTAATCACTAGAATTGAGTGAGTGAATTAGTGTGACATTAGGAAAATAGGGATGTGAGTTCTAAATTAGGCGCCTTTAGAACACACATTAGCATAAAAAGTTATGTCACAAAAGGAGCATGCACTTTACTCATTTTATTGTGCTTGAGATGGTTTAAGTAAACTTGTAAGGTAAAACAAGCATTAGAGAAGCATGAAGCCATTCAAGCTATAAGCATATGGATGCATACGATCGTGAAATACAATGCATTAAGGTAAATGCACACCATCCAATGTCAAGAGATTGCCTAATCAAAGAATAGGGTTCAAATCAGATGGTGGCCAAATCATGCAATTCAAGAAGAGTTACAAGCTCGAAGACAATTCTCATCACTTGGTATTCTTAAAAGGTAAGCATGAAAAAATCAAAACCAAGTAGCAAAATATAACCTCAACAATAGAATCCAACAAAGATTATAAACATAATGATGTTAAGATAACATCCCTTTTTAATACTCAGCAGCAATTAATGGTAAACAAGAATAACAATCCAATATTTACAATGAAAAAGAGAAAATGAAATGAAAACTAACTAAAACTAACTAATCAACTAACTAACTAACTAACTAACTAATTAGTTAACTAAAATAAATGGTTATCAATGGTGTTTGGGAGTGTTGGATGAGAGGTAGAAGAAGGGAAGAAGAAAGGAGAAGGAAAGAAATGGAAAGAGGAGAAGAAAAGAGATGTGTTGAAGGAAGAACATCCGCACGTAGGCGCGCATGGCGCGCGCGCGTGGATGGTGGTGCAATGGACGTGACGCGTACGTGCACATGGTGCGTCCACGTCGATGGCTTATTTCGAGAGTGGCACGTACGCGTCATGTGCGCGTACGCACGAGTTCGTTTGTGCGAAAGGCACAATGCACGCGCAACGTTCGCACAACTCTCGGGTTTTTGGCTTGGGGTGGAATTTCTCAATCCACGCGTACGCGTACATGGCGCGTCTACGTGGGTAGGGGAAATTGCTTGATGTACGCGTACGCGCACAGTGCGTGTATGCGCGGATGGTGCTCTGTTTTTCAAAAAAAAATTTCTATGTTTTTGCACCAATCAAAGCATTCCAAACCTCCAAACAGCTACCAAAACACCATAAAACCTTATTTAACATACTAAACTATCAATTATACTCAACAAACCAACCAAAAACATGAATTTAAACTAATTACCAATATGTTCAAAAAGAGAAAATGAAAAGAAGTTACCATGGTGGGGTGCCTCCCACCTAGCACTTTAGTTTATTGTCCTTAAGTTGGACTTATGGGGAGCTCCTCTCAAGGTGGCTTGTGCTTAAAGCTATCCTTAAACATCCACCAATGCTTGAGTTTCCAATAAGCTCCATTCTTCAATTTTAATATCTTCAAGCTTTGATGGAGTTCTTCACAAATCATGAGCTCCCAAATTTGATTTTCCTTGTGCGATCCGGGATCCCACACTTTTTTTTGACACCCGTCCTTAAATTGGTCATTGTTATTCCATCCGGGTGGCATGACCTTAGAATTCTCAAAGAAGCTTCCAAACAACTTCCTAGACCCATGCGAATTAGTTCTCCACCAATCATTACTATACAACTTTGAGCATGCAACCATCATGAACTTAGAGTGATGTTTACAACCACTACACAACTCTCTTCTACTTTTAACTCCACAAAGAGCTCTAAGTTGACCATCATTTTCAATCAAACCATATTCAAGTGAGAAAGTAAAGCTTAGGGGTAAGAATTTTACCCACTTGAATGTTGTGTAGGATGGTGACTTAGGAAGGGTGGTCCTAATGATCTTGCAAGCTCCACTCCTTTGTGCTCATCCTTGACTATCTCCACCTATTCGCAAGCTTCTTTAATTTCAACATTTTCCCTTTTATCACTTGGCTTGGTGTTGTCTTCAAGAGCTTTGATTTCTTGCTCAATGGGAGGTGATTCAATTTTGGATAGAAATTCATTGATGAATGAATCCATCTCTTGATCAACCTCTTCATACTCTTCAATTTCGATGTACACCAAGTCAACTTTTTTCCTTTGGTAGCTCTCTTCCAATTCACTCTCTTCTTCATTGTTCACCAAGGGTATGGGAGGTTGTGCACATTCTTCTATAATTTCAACTTCATGTCCAATGGGAGAGGATTCAATTATAGATAGAAATTAACCCATGATTGAATCCATTTCTTGATAAACCTCTTTCAAGTTTCCAAGTATGATATGCCTTGGAGGTTGCGCACCCTCCTCAACATCAATATCAAGTTTCTTGGAAGAGTGCTCCATGATGCTACATTCCCATGGACTTTCAACATCTCCTAAATCTTCAACCACTTCTTTCTTTTCTTCAATGATCATAGGCTCCTCCAATTATTCTAATACAAAATAACATCCCTCATTTTCCACCGGAGTTTTCAATCTCTCCTTCATGCTATGCTCTTCAATTGATTCTTCACATGTGGCTATGGAAGCATCTTGAGTGTTCAATCATTGGTAGGCTAAAGTATGCACTACCTTGGTCAAGTTAGTCACAAACTCTAGGGTGTTCCTTTGTATATCCGCTTGTCCTTGAAGTAGCAAGGTGAGATAATCATCTATTGGGGCTTGGGGTGGATAAGAGGGTTCATCATTTTGGAGAGAGGATTCATAGTAGGAAGGTGGTTCTTCTTGATAAGGGTATGGAGATGGTGAGTATTGAGGTGGTTCATGGTAGTAATCTTGATAGGGTTGTGGTAGTTCTAGAGGTTCTTGCTCATAATGGTCATGAGAATATGGTATGGGTGATTGGTCATATGGTGGATATGGATCATAGGAAGGGGTTTGGTAATGAGAGGCTTATGATAATGGTTGAGGTTCATATTGAGGATAAGAGTCATAGGCATATGATGGTGGTAATTGATTGTCATAAAAGGATTCACCATAGCCATTGAATTGACATGCACTAGGAAGTGAATTATATCGATAAGTATCTGGAGGTTGTTGCCATTAGGAGTGATCAATTTCTTGAGGCTCTTCCCATCTTTGTTGGTTCCATCCTTGATGCATGTTGTCATTGAAGTCCACATTTCCTACAACACAATTAGAGCCAAACTCATAGCCAAAGTGAGAATTCATGATAGCAAAAACAAAAATAGAAGGCACAAAATCAAGGGGATAAAATCTAACCACTAAAGCAAACAAGCAACCTATTCACAATATTCATATATGTACAATAATCAATAACACAACACCATTGCAACTCCACGGCAACGGTTCCATTTTGATGAACGGATTCTTGACGGTTTAGAATTTCACAATTGAATCCTCGTTGCAATATAGTTTCTAAACCAACAATAGTCCTTTCATACAAAAATTTGGTTGTCACAAGTAACAAACCCCTAAAATTATAAACCGAAGTATTCAAACCTCGGGTCGTTCTCCCTAGGAATTGCAAACAAATGTTCTTGTTATTGGCTATGAAGTATGTTTGGGGTTTTTGAGTTAAGGAACAAGGAATGTAAATTGCAAAAGAAATAAGCTAACAACTAAGAAAGCTCTTGGCAAGATATGAGAACTAGAAGTCCTATACTAGTTATCCTCCTCAATTGTGACCACAAATTATCCATTGCTACCACTTAGTTAACCTCTAACCATGGAGGAAAGTAAAGTGGATGAACTAACTTGATTCCACAAGTCCTAGCCAACTCCCAAGGGAAAGACTAGCTTTGGTGGTATCCAAATCAATTAGCAACTTCTAATTATCAATCAACAAAGGAATTAGATAACTCAAGCATCACTAATTACTCTACCTAGGCCAAGAGGAGAAAATTCTATACTAAAATCCAGCCAAGCATTTCATCAAACACTTGGAAGGCACAAAAGAAAAGCATAGCAAATTAACAACTAGAATGAAATCTAACAATAATTATTGCAAGAGATTAATGACAACAAGAAAAAGAAACTCAATTATTGTGAATTACCTCAAATTAAATTGAAAGAAAAGTAGAAGAAGCAAGAGTAGATGGTGCACGAAATTGTGATCTCTAACAATGGCGCCAAAGACTTGGTACGCACAATCTTAATCTCAATTCTTTTTCACAACTCCGCACAACTAACCAGCAAGTGCACTGGGTCGTCCAAGTAATAAACCTTACGTGAGTAAGGGTCGATCCCACGGAGATTGTCGGCTTGAAGCAAGCTATGGTCATCCTTGTAAATCTCAGTCAGGTGGATTCAAATGGTTGTGAAGTTTTGCTAATTAAAATATAAATAAAATATAAAATAGGATAGAAATACTTATGTAATTCATTGGTGGGATTTCAGATAAGCGTATGGAGATGCTTGTTACTTCTAAATCTCTGCTTTCCTACTGTCTTCATTCAATCATTCATACTCCTTTCCATGGCAAGCTTTATGTTGGGGGATCACCGTTGTCAATGGCTACCGTCTGTCCTCTCAGTGAAAATGGTCCAAATGCGCTGTCACTGCACGGCTAATCATCTGTCGGTTCTCAATCATGTTGGAATAGGATCCATTGATCCTTTTGCATCTGTCACTATGCCCAACACTCGCGAGTTTGAAGCTCGTCACAGTCATCCCTTCCTAGATCCTACTCGGAATACCATAGACAAGGTTTAGACTTTCTGGATCTCAGGAATGGCCGCCAATAATTCTAGCCTATACCACGAAGACTCTGATCGTGAACCAGGAGGCTAAGAAATATGCATTCAGGCTTGTTTTCATGTAGAACGGAAGTGTTTGTCAGGCACGCGTTCATTAGTGAGAATGGTGATGAGTGTCACTTGATCATGACATTCATCATGTTCTTGTGTGTGAATGAATATCTTAGAATAAGAATAAGCTTGAGTTGAATAGAAAAACAATAGTACTTTGCATTAATTCATGAGGAACAGCAGAGTTCCACACCTTAATCTATGGGGTGTAGAAACTCCACCGTTGAAAATACATAAGTGATGAAGGTACAGGCATGGCCGAATGGCCAGCCCCCTAAACGTGATCAAGAGACCAAAAGTGATACAAAGATAGTCTCAAAAATGATCAAAAGATGTGAAATAAATCACTAAAAGTAGTTTTTATACTAAAGTAGTAGCTAGGGTTTACAGAAATGAGTAAATGATGCAGAAATCCACTTTCGGAGCCCACTTGGTGTGTGCTTGGGCTGAGCATTGAGCTTTACACGTGTAGAGACTTCTCTTGGAGTTAAACGCTAGGTTGTAGCCTGTTTGTGGTGTTTAACTCTGGTTTGTAACCTGTTTCTGGCGTTTAACTTCAGAATAGGGCAGGAACTTGGCGTTTGAACGCCAGTTTGCATCGTCAAAACTTGGGCAAAGTATGGACTATTATATATTGCCAGAAAGCCCTGGATGTCTAGCTTCTAACGCAATTGAGAGCACACAAATTGAGATTTTGTAGCCCCACAAAATTCACTTCGAGTACAGGGAGGTCAGAATCCAACAGCATCTGTAGTCCTTTTTCAGCCTCTGAATCAGATTTTTGCTCAGGTCCCTCAATTTCAGCCAGAAAATACCTGAAATCAAAGAAAAACACACAAACTCATAGTAAAGTCCAGAAATGTTAATTTTGAATAAAAACTAATAAAAACATAGTAAAAACTAACTAAATTATACTAAAAACTACCTGAAAACAATGCCAAAAAGCGTATAAATTATCCGCTCATCACAACACCAAACTTAAATTGTTGCTTGTCCCCAAGCAACTGAAAATCAAATAGGATAAAAAGAAGAGAATATACTATAAATTCCAAAATATCAATGAAACTTAGCTCCAATTAGATGAGCGGGACTAGTAGCTTTTGCCTCTGAACAGTTTTGGTATCTCACTTTATCCTTTGAAGTTCAGAATGATTGGCATCTATAGGAACTCAGAATTTAGATAGTGTTATTGATTCTCCTAGTTCAGTATGTTGATTCTTGAACACAGCTACTTTATGAGTCTTGGCCGTGGCCCTAAGCACTTTGTTTTCCAGTATTACCACCGGATACATAAATGTCACAGACACATAACTGGGTGAACCTTTTCAGATTGTAACTCAGCTTTGCTAGAGTCCCCAATTAGAGGTGTCCAGGGTTCTTAAGCACACTCTTTTTGCTTTGGATCACGACTTTAATCGCTCAGTCTCAAGCTTTTCAATTGACACCTTCACGCCACAAGCACATGGTTAGGGATAGCTTGGTTTAGCCGCTTAGGCCAGGATTTTATTCCTGTGGGCCCTCCTATCCATTAATGCTCAAAGCCTTGGATCTTTTTTATTTTTCCCTTGCCTTTTGGTTTAAAGGGTTACTGGCTTTTTCTGCTTGCTTTTTCTTTTTCTTTTATTTTTTGCCATTTTTTTTGCAAGCTTTGTATTCACTGCTTTTTCTTACTTCAAGAATCAATTTTATGATTTTTCAGATTACCAATAACATTTCTCCTTTTCCATCATTCTTTCAAGAGCCAACAGTTTTAACATTCATGAACAACAAATTCAAAAATATGCACTGTTCAAGCATTCATTCAGAAAACAAAAAGTATTATCACCACATCAAAATAATTAAACTAATTTCAAGGATGAATTCGAAATCATGTACTTCTTATTCTTTTGTAATTAAAAACATTTTTCATTTAAGAAAGGTGATGGATTCATAGGACATTCATAGTTTTAAGGCATAGACACTTAAACACTAATGATCATGTAATAAAGACACAAACATGAAAATAGAAAAAATAAATAGATAAGGAGATTAAGGAACGGGTCCACCTTAGTGAGGGTGGCGTCTTCCTCCTGTTGAAGAACCAATGGTGCTCTTGAGCTCCTCTATGTCTCTTCCTTGCCTTCGTTGCTCCTCCCTCATAGCTCTTTGGTCTTTTCTAATTTCATGAAGGAGGATGGAATGCTCTTAGTGCTCCACCTTTAGTTGTCCCATGTTGGAACTCAATTCAACTAGGGAGGTGTTGATTTGCTCCCAATAGTTTTGTGGAGGAAAATGATTCCCTTGAGGCATCTCAGGGATTTCTAGATGAGAAATTTCCTCATGCTCTTGTTGAAGTCCATGAGTGGGCTCTCTTGTTTGCTCCATCTTCTTCTTAGTGATGGGCTTTTGAGATGGATCTCTTCATCTCCCAGACTCAGAGGTGGAAGCAATTGTCTTCCCTTTCCTCTTTCTAGAAGTTTCTCTGGTCTTAGGTGCCATTAATGGTTATGGAAAAACAAAAAATGCAGCGCTTTTTCCACACCAAACTTAAAAGGTTTGCTCGTCCTCGAGCAAAAGAAGAAGAGATGGAGGAGATGGAGGTGTGTGAATGGTTTGGCCAGGGGGTTTTGGTGGTTATGATGTGTGAAAAGGAAAGAGTGATGGTTTGAATTTGAGTGGGTGGGTGTAGATGGGTTGTATGATGGTTTTGGAGGAGTAATGGAGGTGATTGGTGGAGGTTATTTTGGGGAAGAGTGTTATGAAAAGGTGCGAAGAGGAGAGAAGAAGAGGTGGGGTAGGTGGGGATCCTGTGGGGTCAAGGACTTAGCATCCCTGCTCCATTTAGGCATGTAAACGCCCTTAGAGTGCAATCCTGGCATTTAACGCTAGACTGCTGCTTGTTTCTGGCGTTAAACGCCAGCTTTTCTCTCTTTCTTGGCGTTTAACGTCAACTTGGTGCCCTGTTCTGGCGTTAAACGCCAGTCTGGTGCCTGTTTCTGGCATTTAAGGCCAGCTTGATGCTTCTTTCGGGCGTTAAATGCCAGTCTGATGCTTCTTACTGGCGTTTAAACGCCAGTAAGCTTATCCTCCAGGGTGTGCTGTTTTTAATGCTGTTTTTCATTCTATTTTTGATTTTTCAGTTGTTTTGGTGGCTTCACATGATCATCAACCTACAGAAAACATAAAATAACAATGAAAAATAAATAGATATAATTAAATAACATTGGGTTGCCTCCCAATAAGCGCTTCTTTAATGTCAATAGCTTGACAGTGAGCTCTCATGGAGCCTCACAGATAATCAGAGCAAGGTTGGGGCCTCTCAACACCAAACTTAGAGTTTGATTGTGGCTTTCCAATACCAAACTTAGAGTTTGGTTGTGGCCTCCCAACACCAAACTTAGATTTTGAATGTGGGGGTTTTGTTTGACTCTGTATTGAGAGAAGCTTTTCATGCTTCCTCTCCATGGTTACAGAAGGAGAACCTTGAGTCTTAAATACAAGGTAGTCCTCATTTAACTGAAGGACCAACTCTCCTCTGTCAACATCAATCACAGCTTTTGCTGTGGCTAGGAAGGGTCTGCCAAGGATGATGGATTCATCCTCATCCTTCCCAGTATCTAGGATTATGAAATCAGCAGGATGTAAAGGCCTTTAACCTTTACTAGCACATCCTCTACTAGTCCATAAGCCTATTTTAATGATTTGTCTACCATCTCTAGTGAGATTCTTGCAGCTTGTACCTCAAAAATTTCTAGTTTCTCCATTACAGAGAGTGGCATGAGGTTTATCCCTGACCCCAGGTCACATAGAGCCTTCTCAAAGGTCATGGTGCCTATGGTACAAGGTATGAAGAATTTTTCGAGATCCGGTTTCTTCTGAGGTAATGTCTGCCTCATTAATGCATTCAGCTCATTAGTGAACAAGGGGGGTTCATCCTCCCAAGTCTCATTACCAAATAACTTGGCATTCAGCTTCATGATTGCTCCTAGATATTTAGCAACTTGCTCTTCAGTGATGTCTTCATCCTATTCAGAGGAAGAATATTCATCAGAGCTCATGAATGGTAGAAGAAAGTTCAATGGAATCTCTATGGTCTTTGTATGAGCCTCAGATCCCTTTGGTTCCTCAAAGGGAAACTCCTTTCTATCTAGAGGACGTCCCATGAGGCTTTTCTCACTTGGACTCACGTCCTCCTCACTCTCTCCAGGTTCGGCCATGTTGATCATGATTATGGCCTTGCACTCTCTCTTAGGATTTTCTTCTGTATTGCTTGGGAGAGTACTGGGAGGAGTTTCAGTAATCTTCTTACTCAACTGACCCACCTGTGCCTCCAAATTTTTAATGGAGGACCTTGTTTCATTCATGAAACTCAGTGTGGTCTTGGATAGACCAGAGACTATGGTTGCCAGGCCAGAATAGCTCTGTTCAGAATTCTCTGTCTGTGACTGAGAAGATGATGGAAAAGGCTTGCTGTTGCTAAACCTATTTCTTCCACCATTATTGTTGAAGCCTTGTTGAGGCTTCTGTTGGTTCTTCCATGAGAAATTTGGATGATTTCTCCATGAAGGATTATAGGTGCTTCCTTAGGGTTCTCCCATGTAATTCACCTCTGCCATTGCAGGGTTCTCAGGATCATAAGCTTCTTCTTCAGAAGATGCTTCTTTAGTACTGTTGGATGCAGCTTACAATCCATTCAGACTCTGAGAAATCATATTGACTTGCTGAGTCAATATTTTGTTCTGAGACAATATGGCATTCAGAGTATCAATTTCAAGAACTTCCTTCTTCAGAGGCATCCCATTGTTCACAGGATTCCTCTCAGAGGTGTACATGAACTGGTTATTTACAACCATTTCAATGAGTTCCTGAGCTTCTGCAGGGGTTTTTAGATGAAGAGATCCTCCTGCAGAATGGTCCAATGACATTTTTGACAACTCAGACAAACCATCATAGAATATACATATGATGCTCCATTCTGGAAGCATGTCAGTAGGACACCTTTTGATCAATTGCTTATATCTTTCCCAAGCTTCATAGAGGGACTCACCTTCCTTCTGTCTGAAGGTTTGGATTTCCACTCTAAGCTTGCTCATCTTTTGAGGTGGAAAGAATTTCGCCAGGAAAGCACTGACCAGCTTTTCCCAAGAGTTCAGGCTTTCCTTAGGTTGTGAATCCAACCATGTTCTAGCTCTGTCTCTTACAGCAAAAGGGAAAAGCATAAGCCTATAGACCTCGGGATCAACTCCATTGGTATTGACAATGTCACAGATTTGCAAGAATTCAGCTAAGAACTGATGAGGATCTTCCAATGGAAGTCCATAAAACTTGCAATTCTGCTGCATCAGAAAAACTAATTGAGTCTTAAGCTCAAAGTTGTTTTCTCCAATGGCAGGAATTGAGATGCTTCTTCCATAGAAGTTAGAAGAAGGTGCAATGAAGTCACTAAGCATCTTCCTTGTATTGTTGGCATTATTGTTATTTGGTTCGGCCATGTCTCATTCTTTTTTCAGAAATTTCTATCAGGTCCTCTCCAGAGGGTTATGCTTTAGCTTCTCTTAGTTTCCTCTTAAGAGTCCTTTCAGGTTCAGGATCAGCTTCAATAAGAATGTCTTTGTCCCTGTTCTTGCTCATATAAAAAAGAAGAGAACAAAAAAGAAGAGGAATCCTCTATGTCATAGTATAGAGATTCCTTTATGTGAGTAGAAGAAGAGAAGAATAGAAGAAGGAGAAGAGAAAAATTCGAACACAGAGAGGAAGAGGGGGTTCGAATTATGAGTAAAAGAGAAGTGTTAGTAATTAAATAAATAAATAGAAAGAGATGAGAGAGAGAAGAATTTGAATTTAAATTAAAATAAAAGGAAAAATATTTTTATTTTTATTTTAATTATTAGTTAGAATTCGAAAATTAAAAAGAGAAATAAAATTAAAATTAAAATTTGAAACAATTAGTTAATTAAAAAGAGTTTTGAAAAAGTGGGTAGGAGTTTTCGAAAATTATAGAGAGAAAATTAGTTAGGTGATTTTAAAAAAGATATGATTGAAATAGAAAACATTTAAAATCAAACCAAAAAGTCAAGTAGTTAATTGAAAAAAATTTGAAAATCAAATTTGAAAAGATAAGAACTTAGAAAAGATTTTGAAACTGATTTTTGAAAAAGATATGATTGAAAATCATTTTGAAAAAGATTTGAAAAGGAAATTAAAAAGATTTGATTTTTGAAATTAAAGTTGATTACTTGACTAACAAGAAACTAAAAAGATAGATTCTAGAATTTAAAGATTGAACCTTTCTTAATAGGCAAGTAACAACTTGGAAATTTTTGAAACAAAATATTAAATGTTAGTGAGATTTTCGAAAATATGAAGTAAGAATAACAAAAAGATTTTGAAAATAAAAAAAATTCGAAAAATATTTAAAAAATAAATGAAAAAGATTTGATTTTTTGAAAAAGATTTGAAAAGATAGAATTTTGAAATTGAAATTGATGAGTAAAATAAGGAAAGATATATTTTTTATTTTTGGATTTTTAGTAAAGAGAGAGAAAAACACCAAATTGAAACAAAACATAAAAATTATGAATCAAAACAACTAATGCATGCAAGAACACTTTGAATGTCAAGATGAACACCAAAACTTATTTTTGAAAATTTTTAAGAAAAGAAAAACATGTAAGACACCAAACTTAGAAATTTTCAAACTTTAGACACTAACAAATTGAAAATGCATATGAAAAACAAGAAAAAACACAAAACATGAAAATGCAAAGATCAAACAAAGAAGATCATCAAGAACAACTTGAAGATCATGAAGAACACCATGCATGAGTTTTTGAAAATTTTAAGAAAAGTTAAAAAGATGCAATTGACACCAACTTACAATTTGACACTAGACTCAAACAAGAAACACAATTTTTTTTTGGTTTTATGATTTTATTAAATTTTTTTTTGTATTTTTCAAAAATTATTTGGAAAAAGAAAAATAAGGATTTCAAAATTTTTAATGAGAATTCCAGGAATCATGCAATGTTAGTCTAAAGCTCTAGACCAGGAATTAGACATGGCTTACTAGCCAGCCAAGCTTTCAGTGAAAGCTCCGGTCCAAAACACTAGACATGGCCAATGGCCAGCCAAGATTTAGCAGATCATTACATACAATAGCTAATTTACTGAGAAAGACAGAGAAGCTCTTCTAAGGATAGTTGAACCTCGGTCCAAAAGATTAGACATGGCTTAACAGCCAGCCAAGATTCAACATATCTCATGAAACTCTAGAATTCATTCTTAAAAGTTTTGAAGAACATAGAATAATTTATTTTTTTGAAAATTTTTTTTTTGAAATTAAAAATAATAAAAACAAAAAGCTTAAAATTAAAATAAAATTACCTGATCTGAGCAACAAAATGAACCATCAGTTGTCCAAACTCGAACAATCCCCGGCAACGGTGCCAAAAACTTGGTGCACGAAATTGTGATCTCTAACAATGGCGCTAAAGACTTGGTACGCACAATCTTAATCTCAATTCTTTTTCACAACTCCGCACAACTAACCAGCAAGTGCACTGGGTCATCCAAGTAATAAACCTTACGTGAGTAAGGGTCGATCCCACGGAGATTGTCGGCTTGAAGCAAGCTATGGTCATCCTTGTAAATCTCAGTCAGGTGGATTCAAATGGTTGTGATGTTTTGATAATTAAAATATAAATAAAACATAAAATAGGATAGAAATACTTATGTAATTAATTGGTGGGATTTCAGATAAGCGTATGGAGATGCTTGTTGCTTCTGAATCTCTGCTTTCCTACTGTCTTCATTCAATCATTCATACTCCTTTCCATGGCAAGCTTTATGTTGGGGGATCACCATTGTCAATGGCTACCATCCGTCCTCTCAGTGAAAATGGTCCAAATGCACTGTCACCATACGGCTAATCATCTGTCGGTTCTCGATCATGTTGGAATAGGATCCATTGATCCTTTTGCGTCTGTCACTATGCCCAACACTCGCGAGTTTGAAGCTCGTCATAGTCATCCCTTCCCAGATCCTACTCGGAATACCACAGACAAGGTTTAGACTTTTCGGATCTCAGAAATGGCCACCAATAATTCTAGCCTATACCACGAAGACTCTGATTGTGAACCAGGAGGCTAAGAGATATGCATTCACACTTGTTTTCATGTAGAACGAAAGTGTTTATCAGGCACGCATTCATAAGTGAGAATGGTGATGAGTGTCACTTGTTCATCATATTCATCATGTTCTTGTGTGCGAATGAATATCTTAGAATAAGAATAAGCTTGAGTTGAATAAAAAAACAATAGTACTTTGCATTAATTCATGAGGAACAGCAGAGCTCCACACCTTAATCTATGGGGTGTAGAAACTCCACCGTTGAAAATACATAAGTGATGAAGGTCCAGGCATGGCCGAATGGCCAGCCCCCTAAACGTGATCAAGAGATCAAAAGTGATACAAAGATAGTCTCAAAAATGATCAAAAGATGTGAAATAAATCACTAAAAGTAGTTTTTATACTAAAGTAGTAGCTAGGGTTTACAGAAATGAGTAAATGATGTAGAAATCCACTTCCGGAGCCCACTTGGTGTGTGCTTGGGCTGAGCATTGAGCTTTACACATGTAGAGACTTCTCTTAGAGTTAATTGCCAGGTTGCAGCCTGTTTGTGGCGTTTAACTCTGGTTTGTAACCTGTTTCTGGCGTTTAACTTCAGAATAGGGCAGGAAGTTGGCATTTGAATGCCAGTTTACATCATCAAAACTTGGGCAAAGTATAAACTATTATATATTTCTGGAAAACCCTGGATGTCTACTTTCCAACACAACTAGGAGCATGCCAATTGGATTTCTGTAGCTCCAAAAAATTCACTTCGAGTGCAGGGAGGTCAGAATCCAACAGCATCTGCAGTCCTTTTTCAGCCTCTGAATCAGATTTTTGCTTAGGTCCCTTAATTTCAGCCAGAAAATACCTGAAATCACAGAAAAACACACAAACTCATAGTAAAGTCCAGAAATGTGAATTTTGCATAAAAACTAATAAAAACATAGTAAAAACTAACTAAATTATTCTAAAAACTACCTAAAAACAATGCCAAAAAGCGTATAAATTATCCGCTCATAAGTAGATCTACAACAAAATATAGAAGCAACATAAAGGAAATTACAACAAAAGAATAGAAGAGTAATGATTGCAACAACAAAGAATTGAGAAGAGGAAGTCGAAGAAAGCATGAATTAAACCCTAGATCTAAGAACTAAACATAATCCTAATCCTAATTTTAGAGAGAAGTGAGAGCTTCTCTCTCTAAAACTAACTAAAACTAATACTAATGTGTGTAAATGATGCTAAGTGTTGATTCCCTTCAATCCTTGGTTAAATTTATTTTGGTGCCAAAGTTGGTTGCAATTTGGGCCCACAGCTCTCAGAAATCGCTGGGCACGTTTTCTATTAAAAAATCACGTGCGCCCACCGGCGCGTACGTGTACAATGCGCATGCACGTCCCTTGCGTTTTTGCGATCCACGCGTGTGCGTATAATGCGCGTGCGCGTGGATGAAGATATCCAAATCTTTGGCTTTTTCATGTGTTATCCACTTTGCATGCTTTCCTCTTCACTCTTTTGATTCATTCCTAGCTCTTTTCAACCTGAAATCACTTAACAAACAAATCAAGGCATCTAGTGGGATCAAGGGTGAATTGAATTTAGCTAATTAAGGACCTAGAGACCATGTTTTCACACTTAAGCACAAATTGGGAGACAATCATGAAACCATGCTATTTCATTGAATAAATGTGGGTAAAAGGTGATAAAATCTCCTAAAATTAATACAAGATAAATCCTAAATATGGGGTTTATCACTGAGCCATTCTGATTCACTGCATTTTGAAAGGAGACCCGGTGGACGTGGAGTACGTCATTGCCCAGTAGATCTATCATGTTGCCACTAGCACTATTTCAAATGCTGGGTTGGGCTTTTCACATCTCATCTACCACCTCTGTGAGGCCGCCAGGGTCAAGATAGAGAATGATTTCCCTATTTTAGTTGAGAGACTGATCACAAAGAAGACTATGGAACTGGTTAAGGAATATCAAAGACTCTCCAGAATTGAACAGGCTGAAGAAGAAGCTCAAGAGGAGCAACCACTACCTCAGGGACACTACTTTCCCCCTCAAGAATATTCGCAATAGCTCACATCCTCCATGGAGCAGATGAGGATCACGCAGGATAGCCGTTGGCAGCAATATACTGTGTCTGTGGAAGAGATGAGAGCAATACAGGATAGCCGTTGGGAGCATCTCTGTACCACTCTTGATGAGATGAGAGCTGCTCAGGACTTTCAGCGGTAAGAGATTTCTCAGCTGAGACAGGATTACAGCCGGCTGAGAGGACCGTACAGAGCACAGCCTAAGGTGAGAGATCCCTACCAGGGAGATTGAGGTGGCTCAGTTCCTTTTCACTTTCCATATTATTTTGCTACTTTTATGATTAGGTTCCTATTTTCTGCTATTTTGTTTTTGTCATTGCATGATCAGTTGTTATTTCAATTTCTAGGTTCTAGTTTAATTTTTTTATTTTATTTTGTTATTTGATCTTAATTCTAAAAGGTGTCTTATGTATTGCTCACTGAGCTTGAAATCAAAAGAAAAGAAAGAAGAATAACATGAAATGCATGAGTAAAAGAGTTTATAACAGAAAGTAGTCTCATTTAATCAAATGTGGTAGTGCTCTCTGTGATTATGAATGCATGACATGAACCATGTATGTTTGAATTTGAATCAAGGGATGTTGATGTATAAGGAACAGCAATTTAGAGAACCATTTTGAATTTTCTGAAATTAATGAAAGTTGATCCTTGAAGCAAAAGAAATAGCAAGAGAAGAATAAAAAGCAAAGTCCAAGGCTCTGAGCATCAATGACTAGGGAGGTTAGACATGATTAAAAGCTCAAAGAGTTGTTTCCCTAGTCATATGCTTGTGGTGTTCTTGTGTTAATTAATTCTTGAGACAGAACATTTAGAGTCGAGATCAAATGCATTTAGCAGAGTATACCAAAGGCTTTGAGCACCACTGTCTGGGAGTAGGTGAAAGAAAAATCAGAACTTCAAGAGAATTCCCTAGTTAAGTGCTTGTGGTGTTCTTGTGTCAAGTAATCCTTGAGACAGAACATTTAAAGTCACGGCTAGGCTCAAGGTGCAAAGCACCAAATAAAAACAGAATTAAAAGATATCTGCTGTGTTCAAGGATTAAACTGAAGTATAAAGATTAGGGAATTCATAATATGATCCGAATTCTAATTTCGAAAGACAGTGATATTTCTCTGGTTCAAAGGAGAGTGATGATGAGCGGATATTTTATACGCTTTTTGGCTTAGTTTTTAATAGGTTTTATTTAATTTTATTAAGTTTTTACAGGTTTTAGTGTTAAATTCACATTTTTGGATTCCACTTTGAGTTTGTGTATTTTTGTACCTTTTCAGGTATTTTCTAGCTGAATTTGTGGAGATGGAGCAGAAGTCTGATTCAGAGACAGAGAAAGCACTGCAGATGTTGTCTAGATCTGACCTGCTCGCATTCGGAAGAGATTTTTTGGAGCTACAGAAGTTCAAACAGATCGTTCTTAACTGCTATGGAAAGCTGACTTCCAGATCTTTCCAACAATATATAATAGTTTATATGTTGTTTCGGATTAGAAGGCCCAAAACTGGCGTCCAACACCAGCTTTTGCGCCCAAGGAAATAAAGCCCAATATCCAAAAGCCCAGAGATGACTCCCTAGCTGGCATTCCATATCCAGAAGACCTCATAACACGTGGATCTCATCAAGCTCAGCCCAAACACTTACCAAGTGGGCCTTAGAAGTAGATTTTAGCACTAAAAAGACTGTTGTACCCTTACTAGTCACTAGTTTAGTATTTAAGAGACTTTTAACATTATCTTCATAACTTTTTCAACACTTTTCTCTTTATTTTTGTTTTCACCATTGTTGTACACCTCAGTATAAGTTTCTAAACCTCCTAGGTTGAGGGGAGAAGCCCTACTGAGTCCTATGAATTAATAAAAGTATTATTTCTTTTTCTTCGATCTGTGTCTGATCTATCTCTAAGATGTATATCCCGATCTTCATCGTGATGAACAGGATGATCTGACAAATTAGATCTGTTCATCACACCAAGATGAACGTGCCTGATGATGAACAGATTTTTAACGGTTTAGATTTTCACAATAGATTCTCGTTGCAAGTATAGTTCTAAACCAACAAATAATCCTCTTATGCAAAAAAATTGTTTGTCACAAGTATAAACCCCAATAAAAATAATCGAAGTATTAAAACCTCGGGTCGTCTCTCAAATGAATTGCAGGGAAGTGTTCTTGTTATTGGTTATGAACAGCATATTTTGGGGTTTTAAATAAGGAACAAGAAAGAAAAATGGCAAGAGAAATAAACTAATAGCTAAGAAAGCTCTTGGCAAGGAGTGAGAATTAGAAGTCCTATCCGCATTATCATCGTCAATTGTGACAAGAATTATCCATTGCTCCACTTAGTCAATCTCTAACTATGAAGGAAAGTCAAGTGGAGATAATCAATTTGAGTCCACAAGTCCAAGTCAAATCCTAAGGAAAGACTAGAGTTAGTGTCATTCAAATCAATTAGCAATTTCCAATTATCAATCAACAAAAGAGTTTGATAACTCAAGAGTCTCTAATTACTCAACCCAAGCCAAAAGGAGAAAAATCTACTCTAACATCCTTCAAAGAATTTTATCAAATACTTGGAAGGCATAAAAGAAAAGTAAGATAAAATTGCAAGAAATTCAAATCTACAACTACTAATTGTAGAGGAATTAACAGCAACAACACAAATCAACAATAAAAGAAATCAAACATGAATTGCATTAAATGAAAATAGAAGAAATAAGAGCGCATCAACAACAAAGTAAACAATTACAAGTAATGAAATGCAAAACTAGGAAAGCAAGGGTAGAAGAACAAGAAATTATAAAGGAAAAGTAAATCAAAGCATTTATTAAACCTAGATCTAAGAAATCCTAATCTACCTCTAACCTAATTCTAGAAAGAAGAGAGAGCTTCTCTCTCTAGAAACTAACTAAAACATGATGAAATCTAAACTATGTGTTCCCCCCGTCCCCCTTGACTCCTCTTTATTTCTGCACGTAATAGGCTCAGAAATGAGTTGGATTTAGGCCTGGGAAGCCCAGAAATCGCCCCCATCATTCACTTTAATGAGGTCACGTGCGAGCATCGATGCGTATGCGTGGATCACGCGTACGCCTCGTTTGGCGTTTTTGCTATCCACACGTACGCGTCATCTACGCGTACGCGTCGCCATGCGACTTCATATTCCACGCGTGTGCGTCTGTTGCACGTGCGCGTCGGTGAATGTACTCTGAATTCTTGATTTTCCATGATTTCTCCACTTTGCATGCTTTTCTCTTCATTCCTTTGATCCATTCCTAGCCTTTTCAACCTGAAATCACTGACAAACAGATCAAGGCATCTAGTGGAATCAAAGGTGAATTAAAATTAACCAATTAAGGGCCTAAAAAGCATGTTTTCACCTTTAAGCACAAATTAGGAGAAATACATGAAACCATGCCATTTCATGGAATAAATGTGGGAAAAAGGTGATAAAATCCCCTAAATTCAGCATAGAATGCACCACGAAATTGTGGTACATCACCTGACAAACACCCGCGTCTACTTGGGTTCATGTGAATACTTGGCCGGAAAGCATGTACCAACAGCTATGGATTTATATCTCTCAAACGGTTAATCCACGATTTTGTTTGGGACTTCTCGAGACATCAGTTAGCTGATCTCCGGGGAGATTAAGGTCTCCGTGGTATAGGCTAGATCCAAGAAGCAGAGTTCTCTAATCTGAAAGATTCTACCTTGTCTATGGAGTTTTGAGTAGGATCGCTAGGAGAATGACTTGCTAAGCGCTTCACCCTCCATTGTTTTGAATGATCATGGTACCTGACATTCATTCTGTAGCAGAGGAGATCAATGACCACGGGCAATGGCTTTGATCACTTACAGCCTACCATAGAAGAAGATCAGTCACAAGCAAAGAAGATAGTAGTAACAGAGTTACTTCAGAAAGGCAAAGCAACTTTGACTCTCAACTCAATTCCCATTATATAATTCCTATTATTGCCTGATACTTCATCCAACTCCATATACTTTAACATTATTACAATTCAGTATTCCTTTCACAATCACAGTATTCTGATTCTGCCTGACTAAGACCTACAAGACAACCAAAAGATTGCTTTAAGCCATAATCCTCATGGGATCGACCTTGACTTGCTCAGGTATTACTTGGACGACCCAGTGCACTTGCTGGTACTGCTGCTGTACGGAAAATGTGGGGGATAGCGTATGCACGCACCAAGTGAGATTCCAAAACTGTTCAAAATCACAACAGATAAACCCCACTTTAAGAAGAGACATGAGCATAACTGAACTCTCACTTCTCATGCAAATTCACATCTTAATCATGTACTAATTTTGGTTGCTTGAGGATAAGCAACAATTCAAAGTTTGGTGTTGTGATGCGTGAGCATCTTTCTTATCTTTTTCTGGTGAATTTGCATTTAAATTGATAAGTTTAATCAAGATTTAATATGTTTTAGCAACTATGATTGCTACTTTGAGTTGTGTGCAATCCTGTTTATTTTAGATAGCGTTTTAGACGAATTTGACAGAGTTGGAGCCAAAGATGAAGAGACGAGAAATTACATGCTGGATGCTCAAAGCCAAACTTGAGAACACTCAAGTTTGGTACCAAGCTAGGAGAATTTAGATCACATACAACTCACTCCACGCCAAACTTGAGAAGGCTCAAGTTTGGCGCCAACAAGGTTTCTCCAAAGGATAGCATTTAGCCTCCTCCACACCAAACTTGAGATTACTCAAGTTTGGCATCAACTCAAAGACTCCAAAGGGGAGCTTCACGTACCATCCCACGCCAAACTTGGATTCTTCCAAGTTTGGCACCACAAGCAAGGAAGCAAAAGGGAACTCTCTACCCATTCCACGCCAAACTTGGATTCTTCGAAGTTTGGCGCCACACATTGTGCATCTAGTGGTCCTCCTTCACTCATACAAGGCTGCACGCATAATTAAATTAATTTTGATTAAATTTTACTTTTATTTTAAATAGAAAAAGATATTATTTAGTTTTAGAAAATATAATTCACATTAACTAGGATTAGATATAAGAGGGAAAAGAATCAGCCCTTCGGGCTCTTCTCTTCTCTTCAATCTTATTCCGCAATTTACAGTTTTTCAGAATCCTAGTTTTCTCTCTGAACCATGAGAAACTAAACCTCCACTGTTAAGGTTAGGATCTTTGGCTATTGTATGGATTGATACTATTATTTTTTCTAGTTTAATTCATGTACTGATTTATAATTCAAGAATTGTTTTTGTTCTTTATTTTATGAATCTGGGTGGAACAGAAGTATGACCTTGGTTCTAATTGAGTTCTTGTATAACTTGGAAAAGCTCTTTACTTGAATAACAGCTTGAAAACAATGTCTCCTAAACTTCTAATTATCTGGACTTAACGAGATACGTGACATATAATCCTCTTATATTGGGAATTAGGATTTTTGTGGCATATAAACTAGAATTAAACTTCACCCTCTAATTGGAATTAAGTGTGTAACAACCCTAATTTTCGAGTACGTGAGATCTTTTCTAAAGATACGGAGAACTCCGGAGGATCGGTAAAAAGAGAACCTTTGATATATCATCAAGTATCTCAATCCTCATTGTCATTATGTCATCTTTAAGCTAGAACCTTTTTCCGAGTCAAGCTCGATAACGCAGTCACGAAGAACATAGTTTTTGAACCGTATCGGTTAGGAGTTTTGATCCGGTTTTTCGTAAATAGTCTCAGTTTGACGAACCGGACTCGATTCATGAGAGAAGAGAGATAATAGGGTAATATCATCACTATATGAGTATTAGAAGCTTCTTGAATGATATTATAAGGTTACCTGGTCAGTTTTGGTTAAAAACAGAAAATCAGTTTAACCGGGTTTACGGTTTACTGGTGCAGCTTAGCACCAGCACTCTCTGGTGACTTTAGCAATGCTAAGGCCTCATTATTCATGTTTTATTCTCATAATAAATATGTTACTAGTGTCATTTATGCTAGTAGCTCAGAAAATAATTTTTAGAGATGTTTTTGCAAGTGTTCTGATACATCTAGTTTTAGTAGTTATACACCTGAGATATTTTAATATTATTTTAATCCACCTCCAATCCAACCAATCACAACTCACCTTACACCCCCAATACCCCCAAGGCTGCCTCATTTGCTCATTGTGGCCGAAATTGAAAGGAGAGAAAAGAGAGAAACTTTCATGAACACTTAATCTTCAAAGCTTGATTTCTTCTGAACCAAAACTCAAATCAAAACTCCGATTTCACCAAAATGATCATCTCTTCTTCCTTTACATAACCATGTGACTTATCAAGGCTGGAAATAAGGTTAGATGGCTGTCTCCCTCCCTCTTCAATTCGGTTTTCAAGGAAAACCATGCAAAACATATGTTTTCTTGATGTTCTTCCTTAGGAATCATGCTTAACTTGACTTGAGGGCCAAGAAACATTAATTTTCAGCAAGTCTAAGGTGAGATATCTCTTCCTAACGTGCTGAGGGAGATTTGGTCAGTTGAGAGTTAGTGGATTTAAAGTTGTTCTTGATGTGTTTTAGGAGGAAAAAGTGCTTAAGGACCACCTGAAAGTCTAACCGAATTTGGAGCAGCAAATCAAGGTAGGGATTGACGAATTTAATCTTGATTGATTGTGTTTGAGTTGTGTGATTATGATATGGTTTGGTTATGCTTGCAATTGATTGTTTATATGAGTAATTCTTGTTGAAATTTTGGTGAAAATTTGATGAAATTTGATGATATTCAACTTTGAATTTGTGTTCTTCATGGCTGCTGGAAAAACGAACCCTAGACCTTAAATTGGGGTTCAATTTGTGTTAAAATCATGTAGAAAAGATGGGGTTTTAGTGGCTGCAATTTTATTTTGAATTATGGTAAAAATCGGTTGCTGAAAAGACTGAAAAACGAGTAAAAACAGAGAAAGAATCTGAAGAATTTATGAAGAACATGAAGAACACTTTGAGTGTGGTGAAGAACAACGAAGAACACCTTTTAGATCTTGAAAAGGGCAAGGAAGTAAATATTTTGGTGTTTGAGGGGTTATTTTGTAATTACTGAAAGTTAGGGTGGTAAAAGTAGAAATATTAAAAGTTACGGGTGGTAAAAAGTGAATTTTAAAGGTTAAAAGTTAAAAAGGGGTAATTTTCGAAAATTTAATGATAAAATAATAAATAATAATAAAATATTAAATAATAATATTTAATTAAAAATAATATTTTAATAAAAATAATAAAATAATGCGGAAAAGGCAGTTTTCTGTAAAAGCTTTAGAAAGACAACTTTAAGCGCAGAATCTCATAATTACCTTCATAAAATACTTAGGGAGTGGTAAGAACATATTAGTGAGGCAAAGATAAAAGAAAGATAAAAAGTTGAAGAAAAGATAAAAGTCGAAGAAAAAGTCTGTAAAGTTTTAATGACAGAAAAACAGACAGAGACTAGTAAACGAACTAGGGCAACTTAGTTAGTACTTGAGTCGCGACTAGGGTTAGGTATTATATGAAAAGTTAAACTGTTTCAGTATAGACTTAATGAACCTATACTTGGGACAGACTAACTATTCATACCGAAATTTACATAAGCTTTAAATACATACGTTAAACAGAGAAATCAGAGCAGAGTAAAGAAAACACAGAGAACAGAGTAACCAGAGAAAAGTAAAGAGATACAGAGAAAAGAGTAATCAAAGCAGAGTAAAAAGACAAAGTGAAAAGAGTAATATGATAAAGAGAAATGGTTTGAGCCAAGATATTGTAAAAGTAAAAGCTGTAAAGTTTGTATAGTATGATTGAACAGAGAAAGAAAGAAGTACTGCATAAGAATGTGAAAGTAATGATGAACAATGAGAATGATATTGAATGATGATAATGAGAAAAGAGTAATATAACAAAGAGAATAGAGGAGAAGAGTATAAAGATAAAGAGTTAAGCCTTGTGGCATGATATTCTATTATATGTTCATCTGATGCTTTTCTATTGGCCCTAGAGGTCCTGTAGGCCCAAGTTCACCTACAGTAAGTTGTTATTCCTGTAGGCCGAAGTTCACCTGTAGTGAATATCAATTGTGTATCTCAGGGTGTTGCTCTTGTAGGCCGAAGTTCACCTACAGAGAGTTGTGATACCTGTAAGCCGAAGTTCACTTACAGGGGCGCTATTTCTGTAAGCCGAAGTTCACTTACAAAGGTGCTATTTCTGTAGGCCGAAGTTCACCTACAGAAAGTTGTTGTGATTAAACTATTTCTGTAAGCCGAAGTTCACTTACAGAGGTGTTATTTCTATAGGCCGAAGTTCACCTATAGAAAGTTGTTGTGTTGTGTTTAGACTATTCCTGTAAGCCGAAGTTCACTTACGGGAGTGCTATTTCTGTAGGCCGAAGTTCACCTACAGAAAATAAGCCATATCTAGGACTAGTTCCTAGGTAATGTCGGGCTGCAGGGTGTAAACCGACACGTGAGCTCATGGCCTGCATAGGACAGACATGTATCATACTTGGTTGCGCATTTCCTCTGTTATGATTGTTGTTTGAATGTATGCTTCCTTTGTTTTCATTCTACTCTTTATGTCTGTGTTTTGTTTCCTTGTATTCTTTTGTTTGTGTTTTGCTTTCTTAGTTTCTTTATTTATCTGTACCTTCTGTTTACTATTTCTCTGTATTCTGCTATATGTCTGCTAAGCGACACGAAATTAATGAACTTAACTAATAACCCCGACCCTACTAAGAACTCCCCAGTTCTTACCCCTTCTCTCTCCCTTCCCCCTCCAGATGGAAGCATGAGTACCCTTCCGTAGTTCGCTGATGACTGTTCGTAAAGAGGATTCCGCTCTAGGTAGTCTTCTGAGTCTAGGGTGAATTCCGTTCTCTGTTCATATGTATATACGGTGAGGCCAGCCAACGTCTGCACCCCGCTTATCTACAAACTTTAGCCTAAGTCCTTCGTACGATGTTGCTGTTATGTGGCCACTCGATGAAGTACTTGAGAGATGCTCTTTGATGTCATATGATCGTGCAGAGGAGTAGTATACGACCTTCCACCTTTTGATGATGTTCCACCTGACTTGAGTTTAGAAGACCTAGAACGTATTTTCCCTCTCTTTAGTAGGTTAGAGGGACTAGGTGAGTATAGAGTCTAGGCTAGCCTGGGTGCCAGCTTAGGGACTTCTTGAATAGGTCAGGGCCTGGGATGTTGTATATATATATATATATATATATATATATATATATATATATATATATATATATATATATAGCTATATCTAGGGGTGTTCTAACTAAAGATCTTTACTCTAATAAAGGCTGGATCACGGAATGTTAACAAATGCTTGAGATGTATTTATGTGTAGTTGTTTATAACTGTTTTATCTATTATTATCTGTGAATTGATTATGAATGATTCTGTTTATTAATCCAAATGTTTTAAAAAAAAAAGTACCTCGTAAAATAACTACGCTTTTAACAACGAATCAGGCTCATATAATAAATAATAGATAATAGATAGGTAGACAAGTTGGTAGCGCTCAGTTTCTAGTATGATCATGACATACCAGAATTTGGGTCGTTACAAAGTGACCAAGGAATTGGCGGTTGATGAAGGTTAGAGGAGACTAAAAAGGTTTAAAGAATTAGGGTTTAGTCACTTACAGTTTGCTATGAATTAAATCTTGCATGATTAAAATAGTTAGTAAGAAAAGTCAATCCGAAAAATAGATAACTCTGAAGCCTTAACTGTTTCTCCATATATTATTCACAACTTGTTTATTGCTTGCTTTTCTGATTCTCTAAATTACCGTTTGATGCTTTTGAACTCTCAACACTCTTTTTTGGTTGTCTAACTAAGTAAATCTCTTAACCATTGTTGCTTAGTCCATCAATCCTGGTGGGATTGGCCCTCATTCACTTGAGGTACTACTTGGTACGACCCGGTGTACTTGCCAGTTAGTTTGTGGTTGTAAATTCCGCACCAAAGACCTAGCGTTGAATGCCAGGAAGGAGGTCCCTCCTGGGCGTTCAACGCCCTAAAAGGAGGAGGCAGCTGGCATTGAACGCCAGCTATGGTGCACAAGCTGGGCATTCAACGCCCATAAGGAAGGCAGTGAATTTGAATTCCCTAGCCTCTTAGGACTAGTAGGTCCCACAGAAGCTCCACCTACCCCACCTTCTTCTATCCTATTCTTCCCCACTGTTCATATTTGCTCAAGGATGAGCAAAACTCTTATGTTTGGTGTTGCAAAATCTTTGCTTTTTGACTTCTACCACTCCTAAGTATGGCACCAAAGACTGGTGAAACCTCAAGGAAGAGGAAGGAAAAGGCATTTGCCCCCATAAAGAAGAGGATGGAGTAAACTAGAGAGCATGCACATGAGCCTGTGCAGCCGCCTCAACAAAGACAAAAGAGTGACATTGAAGAGATCAAGCATCACATTGGATTCTCAAGGAGGAGTACTAGCCGCCACCATTAAAGGTGGATTCATTCTCTTTACCTCCTTTTCTTTTGTATTTTTATGTTTTCTGTTATGTTGTGTTATCTGTCCTCTTGTTCTTGTTGCATGATCATTTGTATTTAAGTCTTAAGGCTATAAAATGTTCCATATAGCTCTCACCTTTCTTAAAAGAAAATTTTATTTGAAAAGAATTGAAAGATACATGAATTTCAAGTTTAAAATAAGAATAGTTCAATTATTTTGATGTGGTGGCATTGCCTTTGTTTTCTGAATGTATGAATAAACAGTGCATATTTGAAGTTGGAATTTTATAATGTTGGATCTTGAAAAGAATGATGAAAAAGGAAAAGTATTATTGGTAATCTGAAAAATCTGAATAAATTGATTCTTGAAGCAAGAAAAAGCAGCGAAAAGAAAAAGAAAAAGCATGTTGCAAAAGGAAAAAAATTTATTGCATGTGAAAAAAAATAAAAAAAATAATAATAAATAAATAAATAAAGAGAAAAATCCATTACTGTAAAAAAATGCAGGAAAAGAAGACTAGATTGAAAAAGCCAATAACTCTTTAAACCAAAAGGCAAGGGTAAAAGGATCCAAGACTTTGAGCATCAATGGATAGGAGGGTCTAAAGGAATAGAATCCTGGCCTAAGTGGCTCAACCAAGCTATCCCTAACCATGTGCTTGTGGCGTAAAGGTGTCAAGTGAAAAGCTTGAGACTGAGCGGTTAAAGTCGTGATCCAAAGCAAAAAGAGTGTGCTTAAAAACTCTAGACACCTCTATCTAGGGATTCTAGCAAAGCTGAATCACAATCCAAAAGGGTTCACCCAGTTAAAGTGTCTGTGGCATTTATGTATCCGGTGATAATACTAGAAAACAAAGTGCTTAGGGCCACGGCCAAGACTCTAAAATCTATGTTCAATAATAAAAAAGAGCTGAACTAAGAGAGTCAATAATATCATCTGGATTCTAAATTTCTAAAGATGCCAACCATTTTGAGTTTCAATGGATAGTGAGATGCCAAAACTATTCAGAAGCAAAAAGCTACTAAGTCCGGCTCATCTAATTGAAACTGAGCTTCATTGGAAACTTTGAAATTTATTGTATCTTACTTTTCTTTTTATGCTACTGTAGTTTTAGTTGCTTGGGGACAAGCAACAGTTTAAGTTTAGTGTTGTGATGAGCGGATATTTTATACGCTTTTTGGCATTATTTTCATATAGTTTTTAGCATGTTTTGTTTATTTTTATTAATTTTTCATAGGTTTTAGTGTTAAATTCAAATTTTTAGATTCTACTTTGAGTTTCTGTGTTTTTGTACAATTTTAGGTATTTTCTGGCTGAAATTGAGGAGCTGGAGCAAAAGTCTGATTTAGAGACAAAGAAAGCACTGTAGATGCTGTCTGGATCTGACCTCCTTGCACTCGAAAGAGCTTTTATAGAGCTACATATACTCAAATGGAGCGTTCTTAATGGATATATAAAGCTGACTTTTAGAGCTTTCCAGCAATGTATAATAGTCCATACTTTGCTTCAGATTAGAAGGCCCAAAACTGGCATCCAACGCCAGCCTCCTGCCCCCTTCCAGGCATCCAGCGCCCAAGGAGAAGAGACCAGCATCCAAACGCCCAAAGAGGAACCTCTAGCCAGTATTCAATGCCCTAGAGGTCTCCTAGCACGTGGATCTCATCAAAGCTCAGCCCAAACACTCACCAAGTAGGCCCCAGAAGTGGATTTTAGCACTAAAAAGACTGTTTTACCCTTACTAGTCATTTGTTTAGTATTTATAGTAGAAGATCACTCTTTGTTAGGGATCTTCAGCCACTTTACACGTTTTTACCATTGTATTTCCTTTTAGTATGAGTTTCTAAACCTCCTAGGTTGAGGGGAGGAGCCCTGCTGAGTCCTATGAATTAATAAAAGTAATACTGTTTCTCTTCATTCCGTGTGTGATTAATTCTAAGATGTATATCCGTTCTTCAACATGGTGAATAGGATGACCAGTGACAATCAGCTTTGTTCATCATACTAGGATCGCGTGCCTGACAACCACCCGTGTCTACTTGGGTTCGTGCGAATACTTCAGTGGAAAGCATTGAACCGCCAGCTTGACTATACATCTCTCAGACGGCCAATCCATGACTTCGTTGGGGACTTCTTGAGACACCAGTTCAGCTGATTTATGGGGAGATTAGGGTCTCTATGGTAGAGGCTAGAACCCAAAGATGTAGCATTCTCTGATCCAGAAGATCTGACCTTGTCTGTGGCGTTTTGAGTAGGATCGTTAAGGAGAATGGACTGTACGAGCTTCACCCTCAATCATAATGGATCCACACTAACCCTGGGGTTCAGATCTGGAGGAGTGTTGGCGGCTGCTCAAATCAGTATCAAGCACTTATAGCCTGACATAGAAGAGATCACTCACAAGCAACGAAGACAGTAATACCAGAGTTAATTCAGAAAGACAAAGCAACTCCAATCCTTAACTATATTCCTCTTACTAATTCCATCCCAATTCACAAATACAAATTACGAATAGTTTCCCCTACTTCTTGATTCTCCTGACTAAGACCTTCAAGATAATCATAGCTTGCTTCAAACCATAATCCTCGTGGGATCGACCCTGACTCACTCAGGTATTACTTGGACGACCCAGTGCACTTGCTGGTACAGTTGTACGAAAGTGTGGGGATTCATGCACCAGAAAATAAGTGAGAAAACATAGCTTACCTTTTGAATAATGTTGTCGGCTTTGTAAAGCTCGACGCCGCGGTCGCGTAATCACAAACGGTGCAGCGATTGGAGCTTTAGATCAAAAGTTATGATCAAATGAAATTTGAATTGAATTTGGGCAAGGGTTTCAAGATCCCCCTTTTCCCTTTCAGCGTGTTTATATTTCATTTGGCAACAAGGAAGGCTGTTGCTTTCATTTATGTGTTATTGGGCTGGGCCTTGGGCTCAATACGGGCAGGTTCGCCTGGTTCGGCCCGTTCGACCCAATCTTAGGCCAAATTCTTTAAAATTAGTGTCAAAATTCTTTTTTTAATTTTTTCTATCACATTAAACTCTATCACATTAAACTATAAAATTTTATTTTCTAATTTTCTAGAATAAATTTTAATTTGTGGGTTAATTATTTATTAATTAACCGGATTTTACACTAAACGCCCAGCCTGGTATTTAGCGCCAGAGCACCCAAAGCCAATTCTTCCCAAGGTGGTCTGATATCCCTTCTAAGTGCACTTGTTCCTATTTTAAACACTCTACATGACCAAAACACGCATAAAATAAGGAGAACTATAAAGAACAAAAATAAAATAAATAAAACCAAAATGCGTATAAAATCTAAGGATACTAAAGATTGAGTTGTCTCCAAACAAGCGCTTCTTTAACGTCACTAGCCTGACAATTGATTGTTGCTAAGGTGGAGGTTGATCATAGTGCTTCAACTCCTCCCTCTCACTGTGAATCTTCTATTTGTGTCCCCATGAAGTAGCTCAATATGCTCAAGAGAGAGGATTCTGTTTACTGTATGAGGCAATACTGGATTACGAGTCAACACCCCTTTCATCCCCGGTGAGAAATCTTCAGTGGTGATCTTCTTATTTCTCCATTCCCTAGGCACTTTCTTCTTAGGAACTTTTTCCTTGGTGGACGACATACACCTAACACCAAACTTAGGTTTGATGTCAGGGAAAATTGTATTGATTCCCATAAAATTGAACTTGAGTTGTAAACTCTGTTTTACATCATCAGGGGGTTTTTGGAGACTTAGATTAGTGACCTCACTCTTCATGCAATTTCCTTCTTCACCTGAGTGATATATGGATTTTAAAACATTGAAGATCAAATGCTCGTCATGCACCCTGATAAGCGAGAATTGTTCCGATCTAGAATTTCTCAATAGAAAATAAGCATTTCTTTGCAAGTATAGTTCAAACTGGCAATTAACTCTCACAATCAAAGTTTAATTTCAAAGATTGTCACAATCCAAAATAAATATAAACTGGGAGTTTTAAATCCTGAGTCATCTTCACTCGGACTATGCAAATTGGTGTGCACACCTTTGGTTGTGAAATATGGGGGTTTCAAGCATGAGACGGAAAATTAAAAGAATTAAAGAATAAACAAACTAGCAAGAGATCAAAAGGAAATTAATGCAATTTAGAAGAAAGCAAGATCAAAACTAGTGAAAATGCAATAATTGTATAAAAGAGCCTTGACTTGGGAATGAGGATTAAGGAATCCTATCATTGTCATAACCACAACTATAGCAATTATGATGAGTTAATCTCACTTCATAAACCCCTAACATCGAGGAGTAAGTCAAGCAAGCATAATTGACTTTAATCCACAAGTCCTAGCTAACTTACAAATTAACTTAGTAAAAAGCTAGCATTAGTGGAAACAAAAGTCAACTAACAACCCAAGAATTATCACTAAATATCAGACATTATGACTCTAGTATCCTAGGAACTCATTTCCCAAGCCAATGTGTGAAAATCTACTCAAAATTTCCAAGTGGTATTTTCGCAAACACTTGGTGGGCAATAAAGCAAAATATGGCAAATTGTAAGAAAAAATGAGAACTATAACCAAACTATGCACAATATCAACAATAAAAGATCAAGCAAACATATATAAACTATCAAACATCAAAATCATCAATAAAAGATTCAAGAAATCAAAATTGAGCAAACTAACAAAATAACTTCTATTATCAGGAAACAAAAGTAAATGTGATGTGAATTAAAAGGAAATTAAAGGGTACTTATAGAAGTAGTAAACTGAAATTCAAGATCAAAAATTGTAGATAAGCTATTCTACTATAAACCCTAATTAAAACTTAAGAGAGAATTCCCTAACCAAAAATTAACTAAAACTACTCCTACTATGGTGTGTAATGTTTGTAATGAGGCCCCCCTTTAATATCAAATGATCCCCCTTTAATATAGCACTCTAATCAGCTTCAGTACTTTCAAAATTGGGCCAAGAGGCCCCCAAAATCACGAGCCACGTGCTTCATTAATGAAGTCACGCGCCCAGACTTGTGCGTACACATAGGGTTGTGTGTGTACGCACACTTGCTGATTTTCATATTCTGGGTACACACAGGGAGTTGTGCGTATGCACACTTGATTGTATGCTTCTCCTTTGTTTTCTTCATGTGTTCTCCCCTTTTGTATGCTTTCTTCCACTTCTACCAAACCACTCTGGCCTAATTGACCTAAAATCACTTAACAAAACATATCACGACATCGAATCGAATAAAAGTGTAATTAAATTGATCAATTTAAGCACAAAAATACATGTTTTTACATTCAAATGCCATTTAGGAATAAAACATAAAAGTATGCTATTTTAGTGAATAAGCGAGGGTTTATGTGGTGAAAACTATCTAAAATTCAAACCAAAATTTACCATCAAATATGGAGTCAACAATTCTCCCACACTGAAACAATAGCATGTCCTCATGCTAATCACACACAAGGAGAAGGATCAAAGGGCAAACAACTTATTCAATGAAACTATCTATATGCATGCTATGATACTAAATGCTATCCATATCTATCTATACTATAGTTTCCTATTGAATTGGCAAAACAAACAACTAAATTTCCAAGCAAGCAAATGGACATATAGGGCTAAACAAAGATATTTTTCAATGTAATCAAAATCCAAAGAATTGATTCGAATTTCAAAATAAAAGGAAGCAACTTGCAAGAAAACATAAAATAGGAGATGGAGACACAGAATTGAGTAATGGAATCCCTCACCGGATGTCTATACACTCTACTCACTTGGTGTTTAGTGTTTAATCACTCAATCCTCCTCTAATCATGCTTTCTAGGATTTTCTATTCATCTAACAATCAACAAGCATTTAATGCATGTATGCAAATATCATGAGGACTTCTTAAGGTTGAAATGGGGTTAGGGTGAAGGTAGGATTAATATGGTCAAGTGGACTAATGGATAGGATCTTTAATTAGATCAAGTATCTCACTCAACCTATATCAACTAAATCACAATAATATGCAACCTAACTTCCCATTCCTTTCTTTTTACACACATTCATGCCTTGGTTCCTATTCAAATCACATATGCATTTCTTGTTCATTTTTCTTTTCTTTGGGGAAACCTTTGTCCCTTTTTTTGTATTTTTTTCATTCATTTCATTTCATTTTTTTTCTTTTGTCTTTTTTTCTAAAACACATGCATATGGTTAAAGTAATTGACACATGAATGTGCACCCATTTTTTCAAATTTTTCAATGAATACCCAAAACAATCTATTTTTTTTTCTTTCCTCTACCAATGTTTTTCAAAAATCCCCCACACTTAAATGACACACACTCCTCAACCTAAGCTAATCAAAGATGTAATTTAAAGTTATTCATGGTTTTTCACTTAAGGTTGGTGATGTGGTAACAATTAGAACAAAAAGAGGGTTAAAAAGCTCAAAAGTGTCTCACAATGGTAGATATAAGGGTATGGTTATATGGGTTAGTGAGCTTTAATTCAAAAATGGCCTCAATCATACTAAATGCATTCAAAATATCAAACATCGGAAATAAAGAATCAATCAAATCTAAGATCACAATCATAGAAGGAGCATAGCACACAAGAATAAAGATTGTGGTTAAAATATGCAACCACACATTAAAATCCCAACAACTCACTTGGTGTCTTATTCTATCTCTTGTCTATGTTCCACAAAACAATTCAAGCAAGTTCAAAAATAATTTTTTGAATCAAATCAATGGAATGCCCTAAAGGAGAATTCTTGAAAATTTTTGTTGTTTTTGCCAAGATTATTTCCTATGTATGTATGTATGTTGTGTTGGATGCAATTTCAAAAAATTTTCTAGTTCTTTTTCTAATTTTCACTATCCAAAAATCATCATGAACAATTAGGACAAAATTTAACTAGGCACTATACTATTCACAATATCCAATCACAACCAATATCTATAGCATATGTACCAAGAAAAAATGCAAAATGCCAAATGCAATAGCTAGAAATAAACTATGAATAAGCTAAGATATATGTACCAAAAGAAAATGCAGTGCAATAGTCAAAAGTACTCCAAATATCTACAAGAAACATAATAAAAGAAAACAAAATAGAGTGCAAAGTGTTTGGAAAAGAAATTTACACCACAAAATTGTCAATCCTCCCCCACACTTATGTGTTGCATGTAACACCCTAATTAGCCTAAGCCTTACCTCGCGTCGTAAAGATAAGGTTAATCAGAGGTTACGACAGTTCTAAGCTCATATGTATAATATATAGAAGAATAGTATAATATCTAGAAGCCCGATGAAAGATATAGCTCAAATTTTGGATTTGAAAAGTGCAAAACGTACTAACGAAACTACTAGCTTGAGGCACAAGAAACAGACAAGATATATCAAAAGATAAGTATATAATATCATAGGAAACTAGCCACAACTCGCGGAGTTTAAGTCGGCTAGCCATATACAAGAATGCAGAACCATATAGAAACCTGACAGTTTAAAAATAGCTTATACAAGTTCTTCTCTCATAATACAAGCCTCTAGGCTAAACAAAATACAAAAGAGAGATGTATAAACAGATAAACCAAAAAGACTCCAAAAGAATCCAGGATCCTCCGCTTCTGTCACCATCCAAAGCAAACTCACCGAGGTGGGTTGCGACCTGCATCTGAAAAACACAACAAAGATATGGTATGAGAACCGGAGGTTCTCAGTATGGTAACAGTGCCCAGTGATGTAGGATATAAGACCCCGGGACGCCAAAGGCAATCCTAAGCTCCATATCCATCACAAGATTCAAACTTAAGCATTCTAAAACAAATAAGCATAATATAAACCTTATCATAATTAAACCGGGTGATCTATCTTAAGGGAGTTCTATTCTAAACAAACACCGCTGTCCTACAGCCTTCTCCAACCTATCATCCATGCGATCCCATTGCCACCGCCTTCCGAACCTCCTCAATCCCAGTAGAATGCACAATTAATAACAATGCAAGTAATTCACAAGTAAAAGCATACAAGGCAAGTAGATCAAGTAGGCAAATAGGCATGTTATTCAATTAGGCATACAATTACAAGTCGGTAAAGAAAACAAACAGATAGGAAATGCATATGATGAATGCCTGTCCTACTGGCTGTGATATCACATTGTCAGTTCAACTGCCAACCCGACACATCTCCATAGAGACGTCGCCCTTCGGATTTCTCATATGGGAACCCCCGAGAAATAGTGCCTGGATCACTGTCCAGGTACCGATGCCTGCTTGCCCTATAAATCCGAAGGGATGCGAGCGGGATACTCTTGCCTCAGACTTCACATCTCAATGTAAGCGGGATTAACCACCATCCTTACGCCGCCACCGCTACCTCGATAGGCGGGATTAACCACCGTCCCTGCCGGGCGCATAGCGTCTCATAAACTCAGTAAAAACATTATTTCAGTAGTTTTCAGGAAACATTTTCAGTATATAGAGATCCATCGTCTCAATTCGAGTCCTCGACTCATCACAACCATTGTCCATTCATAATTCAGTTTCCAATGTCAAAAGTTCATCATTCCTAATCTCATATATCACTTATCCTCCACCCAACGTCAAATCATTCTCAGCACGCCAGAAACTTAGGCCTCCGTTTTCTAATTTATTATAAAACCATGTTCTAGAACCCTTAAGTTATATCCCATGTTCTAATAATCAAAATTAAGCCCAAAACTCTTAAAATGGTGTTTTAGAAGCTTACAACCTTGTTGGGAAGGTAGAATAGTTGAAAAACAAGAAAAATTTAAGAAACAGGACGTGTGCGGCCGCACAGGGGTGTGTACGTTCGCACGCCTAGGAGATTTTAAGATGGGTGCGTACGCACATCAAAACTTTTAGAATCTGTTCCCTCGCACAACCTGTGCCAGCGCCCCCAACAGACTGACCTTCCCGACGTGTGCGTCCGCACAGACCTGTGAGTCCGCACAGGTTGAAGTTTTTCCTTAGATATGTGCGTGCACAAGCTATGCTAGAATTGCGAACAGAGCACACTTCCCTGCTTGTGCGTGCACACAGGTGTGTGCATTCGCACAGGTCAAAATATTTGCAGGGTGTGCATCCGCACAAGGGTGTGCGCCCGCACATATCAGAAATCATGAAATTCTGCAAAATTACAGAATTTCAGATTTTTAACACCAACTTTGCCGGATCATAACTTCCTCTACAAAATTCCAATTTCCACAAACTTTATTTCGATTTAAAGGGTTTTCAAAGATCTTTAATTATAAACAAATTTCAATCAATTTCAAAAACCGAGACAAAAGTTACGATCGGACAAAGTTCATCAAAAACCCAATGTTACCAAACTTTATAATTACCACCATATCTTACCATACCCATACCAAATCATACCAAAACATCCAAAACTCCATTTTTTCATCAAAATGTACCTATTGTATCATAATACACCAACCTTATCACATTCTTCTTCTCATTTCATTACTCTCAATTCCAACATTAATTATATAACACTTATGATCAAAATCACCATCAAACCCACCATTTCATAAATCACAACACTACAATTATCATAAGGAACCAACTTCCAATCTATACAATCATTCAACATCATCTCATCATTATAATTCATTACAAATCAACCCAACATTCATTATTTCATCAATATTTAACACACCAACCATCATTTTAGTTCAACCTATCTTATTGGTCACTAGCCTATGTGTCCATGAATATTATATACTAGATAGAGGAAACTGAAACCATACCTTGGCCAATTCTCTTTCTGCACCCAAATACCAACTTAGCACAAAGAAGCTTCCAACCACAATCCAAGCTTTCAATTCCACTCTAATAAGCACAATTAAGTTCCAAGAGCTCCCAAAGCCACAACAATCAAACTATATACATATAAATCACCTCAAATCAACCTAAGGTTCCAAATAAACATAAATTCACAAGGGTTTAGTGGCTCTTACCTCTTCCAATAGATTTGGATGTCAAAACCCAAGGCTAAACAAGGCTTAGAGCGAACCTAAATATCCAATTTCACAAAAACTCATTTAATCAAAAACCCTATAAACCCGAAATTTTGAGGAGAGAAACTGAGAGGGAATCAAGCTTTCCTTACCAGTTTCTTATATGGGTTTTGTAGATCTCTTCATAAGGAACGCGTAGTCGCTGATGGCACGTAAATTGGAGCAACGTAGCTCGAGATATCGCGAAGAGAAGAGATGGGTGAATAGCGCTCTTGGGGTTTCTTTTCTTCTTCTCTTCAGCAATGTGTTGGGTGTGTTTGAGTGTTATGAGTGATTGGGTTCACTAATGAACCCTTTTCTATGTTGGGCTTGGGCCCAACTTGGGCCCGGTCTAACCCGTTAGCATTTTTAGCCCGTTTGGCCCAACTTCAGGCCAAACCTTTAAAATTAACACCCAGTTTTTCATTCCTAACATTTTTCTAAGGTTTTTGCCGGTTTTTACTTTTTCTCATGCGGTACCAGGCAGACTTGAACCGGTTTAATCGGTTCAACTGCCGATTCGTAGTTTTTCGCAGAAAGAACATTTTCTGACTCAGAAAAACCTACTGAATCCGAAAATCACCTTTTAATCCTCAAATTCTCATTCTAACTTTTTGAAATCTAATTTGGGGTAATATTAATTACTTAATTAACTGGTTAATTAGTTGCGGTTCTTACATTGCATGGTCCTCCGTGCATGTGCACATTCCGGGGAGATAGAAGTTCTAAGGCACTCCACCTTCAGCTGGTGGACGCAGGGGACTTGGGCTGCTAAAAAATTACCAAGTCTAATGCAAGCTCGGTATCTCCATCCTCGTTGTCTTCCTCCTCTACTGGCTCCTTGCCTTTACGGCCCATCCTTAAAGAGAATGAATGGAGTATAATTAAGAATCATAGGGCAAGTGGCACAAAAAAGGCAAAGGAGAAAGCAAATACAATGTATATATGGAGCCAATAGAAAACAAGCAAGCACATAATTGAGGGAGAGTTCATAGTGGTGTGGTATGATAAAAATAAGCCGTGTGCGTATTCCAATTATGTGCGCGGTTAGAACACACACAACGGCCAGCTAAAATAGCAAATCACAAACAAAGATTTAGCATGATTTTCTCAATTAAGTGGCCTAAGTTTCAAGCAATGAATAAGCAAAGATTAAAGCACAAGCAAGCTTAGGCAAACACAACAAAGTGAATTGAATTTTGGAATAATGGATATTGAAATTATGTGAGTGAAAATGCAAGATTAATATAAAATAGCACAATAATTAATAATCAATTCAATGATGAAAAGAAGACTACTTATTCATCCTCAAGAATAATGAAATAATCACATGGATAAGGTGGTTATTGCAAAAAGTGACAAGCTTGATTAGAATCAATTCAAGTCAACTCAAACAAATGCAAAGTATTAGAAAGAAACAAGTACCTTGTTATGTGATTATATTGATTTGAAAATCATGATGAACAAGCGATTCAATTAAATTCACTAATATTCAATGCACTTGTTAAAAATTTCACCAAATATGTAACATTTACAAGTTGGTTTGGTGCTAGTAAATCAAAGCAACAAACAAGTACATTATTGAAATTTCAATCCAAAATATCATCGTAATGATTCAAAAGTGCACAATTCTTTATTAGAATGCCAAACCAGGATATAGTCCAACATATATGGACAGGTGTGCGCACGCACACTAAATGGAAAATGCAGGGAGTGCATAAGCATAATGATGTGCATATGCACCAGGTAGAGAGGCATTTAAGAGGTGTGCGTACGCACAGAAGGTACAATTTTTTTTAAGCGAAATAGGGTCATATGTGCTCACGCATAGGTCTGTGCGTGTGCACCCAACAGGGAGCAAAATTTAGGGTGTGCATATATAACTATGCATGCGTACGCACACATCAATGGAAATGGGACTTTTGTGCGTATGCACAAGTGTGTGCATACGCACACTGCCCTGTTTCTGCAAAATTTTAATGCCTTTAAGGCACCAAGCGTGATATCAATCAAAGGTTTTCATCCTCAAAACATATTATTCCTCAAAAATATATGATCAAAACTAAAATGCAAATAAATTAAGCCTAGAATCCAATTAAACTAAGCTAATTAAGGAAAACAAAATTCAATAAACAAAAGCTAAAAGAAAAGAGGAGTTAGAAGGATGTTACCTGTAACAACCCAATTTTCAGTATGTCTAGATCATACCGGAAACTGAGCGTTACCAACTTGTCTTCCTAATTATTATATATTATTTATTATATGAGCCTGATTCGCTGTTAAAAACGTAGTTATTTTGGGAGGTACTTTTTTTTGAAACGTTTGGATTAATAGACGGAATCATTCATAATCAATTCATAAGTAATAACAGATAAAATAGTTATAAACAATCACACATACATACATCACAAGTAGTTGACAACATTCGGTGATTCAGCCTTTATTAGAGTATAGACTTTTAGTTAGAACACCCCTAGATATAGCTAGATAATAACTATATACATATATATACATACAACATCCCAAGCCCTGACCTGTTCAAGAAGTCCCTAAGCTGGCACCCAGGCTAGCCTAGACTCTATACTCACCTAGTCCCTCTAAACTACTAAAGCGATGGAAAGTACATTCTAAGTCTTCAAAACTCAAGTCAGGTGGAACATCATCAAAAGGTGGAAGGTCGTCTACTACTCCTCTGCACGATCATTCATTGCCATATGACGTCCCACTGGTACTCCATCAAGTAGCCACACAACAGGAGTCTCATACACAGGATTTAGGCTAAAGTGCGCATACGAACGGGGTGCAGACGTTGGCTGGTCTAACAGTATATACATATAAACAAAAACGAAGTTCACTCTAGACTCAGAAGACTACCTAGAGTGGAATCCTTTTTGCGTACAATCGTCAGCAAATTACAGAAGGGAACTCATGCTTCCATCTGAAGGGGGAAGGGAGAGAGAAGGGGTAAGAACTGGGGAGTTCTTAGTAAGGCCAGGGTTATTAGTTAAGTTCATTAATTCTGTGTTGTTTAGAAGACGAATAGCAAAATACAGAAAAGCAATAAATAGAAGAAACAAATAAATAGAGAAAATAGAATGCAAAACACAAACGAAAGAATACAAGAAATTAAGACACAGACACAGAGAATAGAATACAAACAAACAAAGCATACATTCATTCAACAATCATAACAGAGGAAATGCACAACCAAGTATGATGCATGTCTGTCCTATGCAGGCCATGAGCTCATGTGCCGGTTTACACCCTGCATCCCGACATTACCTAGGAACAAGTCCCAGATATGGTTTCCCATTGTGTCCTTCGTGCATACGTGTCGGTGGTTAAGAATACCACTCCTTCGTGACTACTGGCAGTCGGCGCAAGGCTCGACTCCTTAATATACGCACAAGGGGAAACAGTGATCCTCAGATTGTGGGCGTCCCCGAGATCAACATATAAAAAAAATACGATCCTCAGTTCGTGGGTTTCCTCGAGAACAATACACAACAAACACGATCCTCAATTCATGGGTTTCCCCGAGATCAATACACAACAAACACAATCCTCATTTCGTGGGTTTCCCCGAGATCAAAGATTATCAACAGTTCATAGGTTATTCCCATAATCAATGATTATCAATTCATGGGTTTTACTACTCTTCTCTCTTTATCTCGTTACTCTGCTTTGATTATTCTTTTCTCTCAGTCTCTTTACTCTACTCTGTTTACTTTTTTCTCTTAGTCTCTTTACTTTGCTCTCGTTTTCCGATTTAACGTATGTATTTAAAGCTTATGTAAATTTTGGTATGAATAGTTAGCCTGTCTCAAGTATAGGTTCATTAAGTCTATACTGAAACAGTTTAACTTTTCATATTATACCTAACCTTAGTCGCAACTCAAGGACTAACTATGTTGCTCTAGTTCGTTCACTAATCTCTGTCTGTTTTTCTGTCATTAAAACTTTACAGACTTTTCTTTGGTTTTTATCTTTTCTTTAACTCTTTATCTTTATTTTATCTTTGCCTCACTAATATGTTATTACCACTCCCTAAGTGTTTTATGAAAATAATTATGAGATTCTGAGTTTAAAGTTGTCTTTCTAAAGCTTTTACAGAAAACTGTCTTTTCTGCATTATTTTATTATTTTTGTTAAAATATTATTTTTAATTAAATATTATTATAAATATTTTATTATTATTTATTATTTTATTATTAAATTTTCGAAAATTAACTTTACTTTAACCTTTAACCTTTAAAATTCACTTTTTACCACCCGTAACTTTTAATATTTCTACTTTAACCACCCTAACTTTCAGAAATTACCGAATAACCCCTTAAACACCAAAAATTTTACTTCCTTGTCCTTTTAAAGATCTAAAGCCTGTTGTTCACTGTTCTTCATTACACTCAAAGTGTTCTTCATGTTCTTCATAAATTCTTCAGATTCTTTCTCTATTTTTACCCGTTTTTCAGTCTTTTCAGCAACCGATTTTTCCTATAATTCATAATAAATTAGCAGCCACTAAAATCCCATCTTTTCTACATGATTTAAACACAAATTGAACTTCAATTTAAGCCTAGGGTTTTTTTCCAGCAGCCCCAAGAACATGAACACAAAGCTTGAATTTCATCAAATTTCATCAAAATTTCACCAAATTTTCACCAAGAATCAATCATATATGCAACCAATTTTTAGCACAAAAAAATCATACAACATTCACACAACTCAAACACAAATAATCAAGATTAATTTTGTCAAACCCTACCTGGTTTTGCTACTCCTAATTCGGTTATACTTTCAGGTGGTCCTTAAGCACTTTTTCCTCCTAAATCACCACAAGAACAACTTTAAATCCACAAACCCTCAACTGACCAAATCTCTCTCAGCACATTAGGAAGGGATATCTCACCTTAGACTTGCTGGAAATTAATGTTTCTTGGCCCTCAAGTCAAGCTAAGCAAGAGATCTAAGGAAAAACATCAAGAAAACACTTGTTTAAGCATGTTTCCTTGAAAACCAAATTGAAGAGGGAGGGAGACAGCCATCTCACCTTATTTCCAACCTTGATATGTTATATGATTATGTAGAGGAAGAAGAGAGGATCATTTTGGTGAAATCGGAGTTTTGATTTGAGTTTTAGTTTAGAAGAAATCAAGCTTTGAAGATTTATGAACCAAGAACTTTCTCTCCTTTTTCTCTTGATGATTTTCGGCCACAATGAGCAAATAAGGCAGCCTTGGAGGTATTGGGGGTGTAAGGTGAGTTGTGATTGGTTGGCTTGGAGGTGGGTTAAAATAATATTAAAATATCTTAAGTGTATAACTACTAAAACTAGATGTATCGGAACACTTGTAAAAACATCTCTAAAAATTATTTTCTGAGCTACTAGCGTAAATGACACTAGTAATATATTTATTATGAGAATAGAACATGTATGATGAGGCCTTAGCATCGCTAAAGTCTTCAGAAGTGCTGGTGCTAAGCTGCACCAGTAAACTGTGAACCCAGTTAAACCGATTTCCTGTTTTTAACTAAAACAGACCAGGTAATCTTATAACATCATTCAAGCATCTTCTAATACTAATATAATGATAATATTATACTATTATCTATATTCTCTCATGAATCAACTCCGATTCATCAAACAGAGACTATTTACGAAAACTAGAATCAAAACTCCTAACCGATACGGTTCAAAAACTAGGTTCTTCATGATTGCGTTATCGAGCTTGCCTTAGAAGAGGTTCTAGCTTAAGGATGACATAATGACAATGAGGATTGAGATGCTTGATGATACAACAGAGGTGTTCCCTTTACTGATCTTCCGGAGAAATCCATGCCTTCAAAAAAGATCTCGCATACTCGAAAATCAGGGTTGTTACATTACCATGGTGGGGTGTCTCCCACCTAGCACTTTTATTTAAAGTCCTTAAATTGGAATTTTTGAAGAGCTCATGTCAAGGAGGCTTGTGCTTCCATTCATCCTTGAGTTGCCACCCGTGTTTGTTCTAGCAAAATTCTCCGAGATCCTAAACATAGCACATCAAGTTTTCAAGCAACCTCAAGCAAGCAATTAGGACCCAAGATTGTTGGTTGTTGAAGCATATGCCCGAATCCCATACTTTAATCGTGCAGCCACTTTCTTTTTAATTATTATGCCTCAATTTGGATGAACTAGCTCCAACATTCCTATTAAAGCACCCAAATAAATCCTGGAGTCCTCTCAATTGAGCCTTGCACCACACTTGAATTTCAAATATTAATTTGGCTTCTTTAATGAATCTTGACCCCTTTTTGTAACCAACATCCAATTCTCCCCCATTTAACAACCCAAGAAGGGCCTTAAGTTGATGATCCGTTTCCAAGATACCATATTGATGGGGGCCGACGAAGCTCATTGGTGATATTGTTACCCACTCAATGTGCTCTTGAAACGGAATTGCTTTCCTAGATTCTTGCATGAGGACCTACACTTCTCAGTTAACAACTACTTCCTCACCAACCAACTCTTCCCCATCACTCAAGTCATAACAAGGAGGTTGTGTGAAGTCTATATCAACCTCTATTCCAAATCAATGGGGAGAGGTTCATCAAGATCATTGACGATATTGACCAAGGTGCACAAAAAATCAATAGTGATAAAACCAACTTCTTGATTAATTTCCCTCAATTTTCCTTTTTCCTCTTACTGTTCAATTGTTTCACCTTCCTCCTCTTGTTGTAATTCATGCTATAACTCTTCTTATTTCCCTTGAGGCTCCATGTTCTCCTCTTCACTACACTCTTTAGTTGATCCTTGATGAGCGGATATTTTATACGCTTTTTGCCATCATTTTCATATAGTTTTTAGTATGTTTGTTTAAGTTTTATTAAGTTTTTATAGGTTTTAGTGCAAAATTCACATTTTTGGATTCTACTTTAAGTTTGTGTATTTTTATGCAATTTCAAGTATTTTTTGGCTAAAATTGAAGAGGTGGAGCAAAAGTCTGATTCAGAGGCAGAGAAAGCACTGCAGAAGCTATCCGGATCTGACCTCCTCGCACTCGAAAGAGCTTTTCTGGAGCTACAGAAGTCCAAATGGAGAGTTCTCAATGGCTATGGAAAGCAAACATCCAGGCCTTTCCAGCAATTGATAATAGTCTGTACTTTGCTTTAGAATTAAAGGCCCAAAACTGGCGTTCAACGCCAGCTATCTGCCCTATTCTGGCATCCAACGCCCAAGGGAGGAGTGACCAATGTTCAATGCCCAAGAAGGTGCCCCTAGCCAGCGTTCAACACCCTAGAGCCCTCCTAGCACGTGGCTCACTCTTTTGCTCAGCCCAAACACTCACCAAGTGGGCTTCTGAAGTGGATTTTCACACTAAAAGACTGTTTTACACTTCTTTTGTAATCTTTAATCATTAGTTTAGTATTTAAGGGAAAACATCACTCTTTGTTAAGGACTTTTTGACACTTTAAACGTTTTACATTGTATTTTCCATCAGTATGAGTCTCTAAACCTCCTAGGTTGAGGGAAGGAGCTCTGCTGAGTTTTATGGATTAATAAAAATATTACTGTTTTATCTTTAATTCGTGTTTGATTCCCTATTCTAAGATGTATCTTCATTCTTTATCCTTATGAATGCGTTGAACCAGCACAAGGTTATCTCATTCTACATGGGTTCGGAATGAGTCTTTCATCGGACAATAATGAAGCACTAGCTATACATCTCTTAGACGGCTAATCCACGACTTCGTTTGGGACTTCTCAAGACACCAGTTCAGCCGAGGTATGGGGAGATTAGGTTCTTTGTGGTAAAAGCTAGAACCAAAGGCACATCATTCTCTGATTCGAAAGATCCGACCTTGTCTATGGTGTTTTGAGTAGGATCACTAAGGGGAATGGACTGCAGGAGCTTCACCTTCAATCAGACTGGATCCGTAATAACCGTGGGGTCCAGATCTGGAGGAGCATTAGCGACCTCTCAAGAAAGGCGTTGATCACATACAGCCTGCCATAGAAGAAATCATTCACATTTGGAGGAGACAATGAAACCGAATTGATTCAGAAGAACAAAGCATCTCTGAAGCCTTAACCATCTTCTTATCATTGCATTCACCATCAACTGAGTAACGTTATCTTTATTTTACTTTTATGGGCTTTAAATAGTCAACCAACCTTTCAATCTGCCTGACTAAGATCTACAAAATAACCAGAGCTTGCTTCAAATCACAATCCTCATGGGATCGGCCCTGACTCACTTAGGTATTACTTGGACGACCCAGTGCACTTGCTGGTTCAGTTGTGCGAAGTGTAATTCCGCGCACCAAGTTTTTGGCGCCGTTGTCGGGGATTGTTCGAGTTTAGACAACTAAAGGATTATTTTGTTGCTTAGATTAGGTATTGCTTTTAATTTTGTTTGAGTCTTTTATTTTCTTCTTCTTTTTTGAAAAAAAATCAAAACTTTTTCAAAAAAAACTTTACTTTTCTTTATCAATCTTTATCTTTGGTTTGAGTCTTTGTTATTGCTCTTGTTTGAGTTTTTTTCCAATTTCTTGAGTCTTTTTCAAAAAAAAATTTCAAAAATAGTGTCTTTTGTTTGAGTCTTGTGTCAATCTTTAAGTTTGGTGTCTTCTTGTGTCTTTTCTTTTAAAATTTTCGAAATTGGTATATTTGGTTTTCAAAATTTTTAAGTTTGGTGTCTTTTGCATGTTCTTGTTTTCTTTGAATTCTTTAAGTTTTGTTCTTGGTGTTCTTCTTGATCTTCAAAGTGTTCTTGTTTTTTTTCTTGTTTTGATCTTAAAATTTTTAAGTTTGATGTCTCTTTGTGTTTTTCTTTGCAATTTTCGAATTCTAGGTGTCTTAGATCTAAAAATTTTAAGTTTGGTATCTTTTTGTTGTTTTTCTCTTTCTTAATTAATTAAAAAAATAAAAAAATATATCTTTTCTTTCATCTTAATTTTCGAAAATTTCAAAAGGTTTTTCAAATTTTGATTTCAAAATCATTATCTTATCTTATCTTAGTTTTAAATTTCAAATTCAAATCTTTTCAAAAATCATATCTTTTTCAAATTACTCACTATCTTATCTTTCTATCTTTCTTTAAAAATTCAAAAATCTTATCTTATCTTATTTCAAATTCAAATTTTAAAATTCAATTTTCAAAATTTAAAATTTCAATTTTCAAATTTCAAATTTCAAAATCAAATTTCAAATATTATCTCTTTCAAATCTCTTTTAAATCTTTTTTCAAATTCTTATCTTTTCTAATTTCAAATTTCAAATTCAAATCTTTTCAATTTCTATCTTATCTTTTCTAACTTTAAATCTTAAATTCAAATCTTTTCTAATCTTCTATCTTATCTTGTTTTCAAATCTTTCTTAATTAGTTACTTGTTTTCTCTTTCTTCTTTCTCAAAACCTCCTAACTAATTCTTCTCTCTCCTAATTTTCGAAAATATCTTCTATCTTTCTCTCTCTTCTTTTTTGAATTATATCATCTAATTTTCAAATCTTTTTAATTACTTAAGCTTTTATTTTCGAATTTAATTAATAAATAACAATAAAAACAAAAATAATTTTATTTTATTTTCTCTTTATTTCCTTCTTCTACCTTTCTTTCATCATGAACCCAAATGGGAATGAAGAGTTTAGAAGAATTTTGGGATTCTATACAATCCTCACTACTGACTTCTATGGAAGAAGTATTAGCATACCCCCCATCAGAGCAAGTAACTTTGAGCTGAACCCTCAACTCATTACTCTGGTACAGCAGAACTACCAGTACTCTGGACTTCGACAGGAAAAACCTACAGAGTTCTTGGCAGATTTTTTACAGATTGCTGACACAGTACACAGTGAGGGAGTAGACCAAAATGTCTATAGACTATTGATCTTTCCTTTTGCTGTAAAGGGCTAAGCAAAGAGATGGTTGGATAACCAGCCCAAATCTAGGCTAAAAACATGGAAACAGCTAGTAGACAAGTTTTTAAATCAATTCTTCCCTCCAAGAAAGCTAACTTAGCTAAGGTTGGACATCCAAGGCTTCAAGTAAGAGAGTAATAAATCTCTTCATGATGCCTGGGGAAGGTATAGAAAGATGCTAAGAAAATATCCCACTGAAATATTTTCAGAATGGGTACAGCTAGACATCTTTTACTATAGACTTTCAGACATGGCTAAAATGTCTTTGGACCACTCTGCTGGTAGTTCTATACATATGAGAAAGACCATTGAAGAGGCTCACGAGCTTATTGAGACAGTTGCCACTAATCATCATCTGTACTCAGCTGCTGAGACTTCTATGAAAGGAGAGATTAAGGCAATATCTACTGAACCTAACCCTCCAGAATAGGATGGCCCATTGACTCAGCAACTGCATGCCCTTGCCCAGCAACTACTGAAATTGCAAGAGGCTTTGCGAGAAACTCGGGCTTCTAACAGGAATGTAGAAACCCAGCTGAGTCAAACAAGGCTACAATTATCTAAGCAGATAACAGAGGAATGCTAGGCTATTCAACTGAGGAGTGGGAAAGCCTTAGACACCCAACCTCAGTACAATAAGAGATCAAAGGAAGAAAAGCTAGCAGAGGAACACCAAACTGCTGTCCTAGACATCTCTGAGGGTGTTGAACTCCCAAAGAGGAATGTCATTGGCGTTCAACGCCAAGAAGGGATATTCATTCCTGGCGTTGAACGCCCAAATGGGGGCAACAACCTGAAAGAGCATAACCATCGGCTAAGAATTTCTTCTCAGTTAGAGGAAATATCTTCGTTGCAATTATAGTTCCCAATCGACAAGCAATGCTCAATCAAAGTTTTAAAAGATTGGTTGTCACAAGTACAAATCCCAATGAAAATTAGCCGAAGTATTCAAACCTCAGGTCGTCTCACAAGAAATTGCAATGAAGTGATCAATTATTGGCTATGAAGGAGCAAAGGTGGTTTGATTTGGTAAAGGGCAAGAAAATAAATGGCAAGAAAAGTAAAGCGAACAATTAAAAAAAGCAAATAATAAAGAGAGACATTCATGGCAAGGATTGAGAATTAAGGCTTTTTATCCTAGTCACTCATAATAATAATTAACAAGAGTTAATCCTATTTCGTCATCTCCAACATCGAAAGAAAGTACAATGTCATCTTCAACATAGGGAAAAAGTCAAATAGGACTAGTTAATCTCAATCCAAAAGTCCTAATCAACTTACTAATTGAATTAGCAAGAGATTAGAGTCAATGGAAACAATATTAACTAATCACTCTAAATCACCAACATGAGTTGGGTATTCATGACTCAAGATTACCTAATTTCTCTTTCCAAGCCAAGAATGCCCAAAAATATACTCTAACATCCAACCAAGCATTTTATCAAACACTTAGAAGGCATAAAAAGAAAGCATAATAAATTGCAAGAAATATAAATTCTACAACTACCAATTGCAAGGAAACAATAATAACAACTCAATTAAATAAGAAAGAAACATAAAACCTCAATTGCATTAAAAGAAAATTCAAATCCAACAAAGAGTTCATAAACATAAAAGAGGCATGAAAAGGGAAATTAACACTACAAACTAAGAGAATTAAGATATAGGAACAAGAAATTACAAGGCAAACTAAAGGAAAACAAGAATTGAACCCTAGATCTAAGATGCAAAGTACCCTAAGAACCCTAATTCTAGAGAGAAGAGGGAGCTTCTCTCTCTAGAAAACTAAACTACATGATGCTAACCTACAACTAATTGCTCCTCCTTTGCCTAAGCTTGAATTCTGCATGAAATAGCCTTAGGAATAAGTTGAATTTGGGCCTGGGCAGCTCAGAAATTGCCCCAGCATTTTCACTTTAATGAGGTCACGTGCCTGCTGTGACACGTACGCATCGGCCACGCGTACGCGTCGTCTGGCGTTTTACTTCTAACGCGTACGCGTCATGTCACACGTATGCGTCACCTGGCAACCACATCTTCACGCGTGTGCAAATGAGCTTTGATGGAGTTCTTCACAAACCATGAGCTCCCAAAGTTGATCCTCCTCTTGTAATCCGGGATCCCACACTTTGCTTTCACACCCGTCTTGAAATTGATAATGGTAATCCTCTCCGGGTTGTAAGAAGGTTGAAGTCTCACTAAGGCACCAAACTATCCTCCTAGACCCATTCAATTGAGCACTAGTCCAACCCTTGCTCCTCAATTTTGAGCTTCCAACGATAATGAGCCTAGACTTACAATGTCAACCACTAAACATCCTCCTCTTACACTTAATTCCACAAAGCGCTCTAAGTTGGCCATCCGTTTCAAGCAAACCAAATTCAAGTGGGATAATAAAGCTAAGAGTTAGAAGTTTTACCCACTCAAATGAAGGATTAGATGACAACTTAGGTAGAGGAGTTCCCAACGGTCTTGACAAAGCACGTTCCACTCCCGTCCATACTCTTTCAGAGGCTTCCATCACTTGGCAAGGTTCTTCAAGCTTTACCTTTTTCCAAGCTTCCTCAAGTTCAAGTTCTTCCTTACCAATTTCTTCAAGCTCTTCCCCATCACTCAAATCATAAATAGAAGGTTTAGTGAAATCTACCTCATCATCAATTCCAAGTCCAATGGGGAAGGATTCTTCAAACTCAAAAGGATCATATGTTGATGCGAAATTATCATATATAGGGGAACTTGGTGCTTGCCCCACTTCTTCTAATTCTTCAATCACATCATGCCTTGGAGGTTGTGCACTATCCTCTTTGACATCAAGTTCAAACTCCATGGAAGAAGGTTCTTCAACTCTAGATTCCTCCTTGCACTCAACATCTCTTAAATCTTTAACCACTTCTTCCTCTTGTTCAATAATCTCTACCTCCTCCTCTTGTTTCACTTCTTGTCTCAACACCTTTTCTTCACCTTGAAGTTCCAAATTCTCCTTCTCATTGTGCTCCTCAACTAATCCTCCACATTTAGCAATAAGGGTGTTTTGGATAGTTGTGCACAAAGAGGCCATTTGGTTCATTACTTCGGTTAAGTTAGCCAACACTTCTCCTTGCTTATGGCAATGAATTAGTAGTTCTTGTTGTTCCTGCCTTAGGGTTGGAGAGATTGGTCCATTGAATGTGGGGGTGGAAGAGAGGGTTCATTATTTGAGAGAAAGGTATTGTAGTTAGAAGGTAGTTCATATTGGTGAAAATCTTGAGGTGGTGTATAAGAAATTTGTGGTTCATGGGAATATTGGTATTGGGAATGTGGTGGTTCTAGGTATGGTTCATATGGTGGTTGGTATGGTGGATATGGGTTAGGGTCATATAGAGGTGAATGGTGGTGTGAGGCTTGGGAGTATGATTGATAATAATGTTGAGGGTTTGGTTCATAATTATGTACATTATAGGGTAGATTGTAGCCATGAGAGATTGGAGCGGGTTGTTTCCATGAAGGTTGACCATAAGCATGTGGCTCCTCCCAAATTTGATATCCATTCCCATAATATGGTTCCTCATTGAAGCTTTTATTCCCTACAACATAATTGTAACCAAACTCATAGCCAAAGGGATGAGAACTCATAGTGAAAGAAAAAACAAAAACAAAAGCTAACAAGAAACAAAGAAAACAAAGTCCTACAACTAGCAAAAACTAACAAAGAAGCTAAAGGCAAACATATTCACAATATCAACATATATACAATAGCCAATAACATAACACCATTGTAATTCTCCAGCAATGGCACCAAAAACTTGAAAGAGCATAACCGTCGGCTAAGAATTTCTTCTCGGTTAGAGGAAATATCTTCGTTGCAAGTATAGTTCCCAACAGACAAGCAATGCTCAATCAAAGTTTTAAAAGATTGGTTGTCACAAGTACAAACCCCAATAAAAATTAATCGAAGTATTCAAACCTCGGGTCGTCTCACAAGGAATTGCAATGAAGTGATCAATTATTGGCTATGAAGAAGCAAGGGGGGTTTGATTTGGTAAAGGGCAAGAAAATAAATGGTAAGAAAAGTAAAGCAAACAATTGAAGAAAGCAAATAATAAAGAGAGACATTCATGGCAAGGATTGAGAATTAAGGCTTTATATCCTAGTCACTCATAACAATAATTAACAAGAGCTAATCCTATTTCGTCATCTCCAACATCGGAAGAAAGTACAATGTCATCTTCAACATAGGGAGAAAGTCAAATAGGACTAGTTAATCTCAATCCAAAAGTTCTAATCAACTTACTAATTGAATTAGCAAGAGATTAGAGTCAATGGAAACAATAGTAACTAATCACTCTAGATTACCAACATAAGTTGGGTATTCATGACTCAAGATTACCTAATTTCTCTTTCCAAGCCAAGAATGCTCAAAAATATACTCTAACATCCAACCAAGCATTTTATCAAACACTTGGAAGGTATAAAAGAAAAGCATAATAAATTACAAGAAATATAAATTCTACAACTACCAATTCCTTACGCGGACACTAGCTTGTGCGTCCTCTGTTCAGATCCCTCACACGACTTGTGCGTGGGCGCTCCCCTATTTTTCTTGTGCTCTGTGCGTATGCACCACTATGTGCGCATGCACACAAACCCTTTTTTGTGCATCCTGTGCGAGCGCACTTCCCTGTGCGTACGCACACTCACCTACACTCCCTCTGCTGGGAGCATTGGTACACCATGTGTGTATGAACCCCTGCCACTTTTTGTATCTGTGCGAGCGCACGGACCTGTGTGTGCTCGCACACATGATCCTTTTCCCTAAAAAAAAGAGTGCTTTGTGCGAGTGCACAGGCCTATGCGTATGCACATTTCTTAATCCCCTCTCTGTTCAGAGCGTTCGCACATGTTCATGTGGACGCACACCTTCCATTTTCCACCTCGTGTGCGTGCGCACACATGTTTGTGCGTACGCACCGATGCTATTTTGGGTAAAACTTTGACTGTAGTTTTACTTAAGCCCTAACGCACTTCCACCCCCTCCACCCCTCTCTTCTCTTGCTTTTTCCATGTTTTTCTACTTGTTTTACTTAGTTTTCATTGCATCCCATTTTCATTTTAGTAATTATATTAGTTTCAGTTTAATTGTTGTTAATTGAATAAATTGCAAGTGTTTGATTGATATTGATTGGGTTGCTTATTGCTTAAAGTTTGGTTTAATTTTTGATGAATATGTGCACTAAGCATCAAGTCTTTGTTTGATTGCCTAAATGAATTTTGTGTTTGATTCATATGTTGTAGCTACTATATGCGTTAAACTACATCCTTGTTTGGCATCTTAACCATTAATTATGCACTTTTACTTAAGTGAATTGAGATGAAATTACTTGTTCATCATGATTTTCATATCAAATTGATCACATGACCGGTACTTGTTTCTTGTTAATGCCTTGCATTTATTTCTGTGACTTAACTTGATTCTTATCAAGCTTGTCACTTTTTGCAACAAGTACCTTTACCATGTGAGTATTTCATTATGTTTAAGGATGAACAAGTAGTTTTCTTTTTATCATGGAATTGGTTATTGTTGATTGTGCCATTTTCTTTTCATTTTGCACTTTCACTTGCATAATTTCAATATTCAATATCTCAAAATTCAATTCACTTTAGTTGTGGTTACCTAGGTTTGTTTGTGCCCTATCCCTTGCTTATTCTTTACTTGCAACCTAGGCCACTTAATTGAGGAACACATGCTAGTTCTTTTGATTATGTGGTTACCGTTTTCACTCGACCGATGTGTTTGTTCTAAACAGTGCACACTTAGAATACACGCATTGTCTTTTATCATACCACACACATCTTACTTTTTCTCAATTCCTCTTTATTTGTTTTATACAGTAGCCTGAGCCCCAGTGTCCACCAGCTGACTATGGAACCTCTTATTTCTTCATCCCCCAGATTATGTGCATGCACGGAGGACCGTGCAACGTTTAAGTGTGGGGGAGGATCCGCAATTTTGGAGCGTAAGTTTCTCTTTCTCAACACTTTGCACTATTTTTTTGTTTTGATAGTTATGTTTTGTGAATATTTGTTTAGTATTTCATTGCATTACACTTTGCTTAGCTATATATATATATCTTAGTTTGCTTATAGTTTTATAGTAGTAAATATTTGCATGTTGCCTAGTATAGGAAATAAGTTTGGTGAAAACAATAGAAAATTTTCAAGAAATCCCTTTTAGAGCGTTCCATTGATTAGATTTGAAACTTATTTTTCAACTTGCTTGAAGTATTCTTGTGGAACATAGAAAAGAGCTTGAACAAAACACCTAGTGAGATTTGAGCTTTAATTGTGTGGTTGCACATTTTCAACCACAAATTTTGTTCTTGTGTGTTATACTCTTTTATGATTGTAATCTTAGATTTTCTTGAATCTTTATATCCTATATTTGATGTTTTGAATGCATTTAGTATGATTAAGGCCGTTTTTGAATTGAACTCACTTAACCCATATGGCCAACCCTTATCTACCTTTGTAAATCACTTTTGAGCCTTTAATTCCCCTTTGTTCTAATTTTAAACACATCTTTTTCCCTAAGCAAAAAATCATTAATGTCCATTAATTATATCTTTGATTAGCTTGGGTTGACTAGTATGTGTTATTCAAGTGTGGGGGAAGATTTGTGGGACACATTGGTAGTTAGTTTACTTTAGGTATTCATTGAGAAAATATGAAAAAATGGGTCACTGATGCATTCATTACTTAGAAACATATGCATCTCTATTTTATGATAAAAGAAAAGAGAAATTTTGTTGTATATACTTTTTGAAAAAAAAGAGAGAAAAAAGAAAAAGAAAAAAAGGAATGAATGATAATAATAATAATAATGTTAAATAAAAGAATCCATATGTGGTTGAATTAGAAAGAAGAATGCATGAGTGATTGAGAAAAAGAGGTGAATGGGATGTTAGGTTGTTCTCTTTTGTGTATATAGGGTGATATAGGATTAGGTGGGATACTTGAGCTAATCAGAGATCTAATTTACTAAGTCCACTTAACCATATTAATCCTACCCTTACCCTAGCCCCGTTATAACCCTCAAAAGTCCTCATGATATTTGCATTCATTCATCAAGTATTTGTTGATTGTTGATGACTAGCAAATCCTAGAAAATATGATTAAAGGAGAATTGAGTGATTAAGCCCTAAACACTGAGCGGCTAGAGTGTATACACATCCGGTGAGGGGTTTGATTGCTCAATTCTATGTTTCCATCCCTTATTTTATGTTTTCTTGCAAGCTGTTGAAATTAATTTTGAAAACTTCAAATCAAATATTTGGATGTGGATCATATTACCTTAATTCCTTGTTTTGGCCCTAATGACTTATTTTGGATTATTGGAATTCTATTGTTTATTTTTGCCAAACTCCATAGGGAACCATATATAGATATAGGTAGATAGTATTTAACATAGTTGCATCCATGTAAATAGTTGCATTAAATAAGTTGTTTGCCCTTTTACCCTTCTCCTTTGATAGTGATTAGCATGAGGACATGCTATTGTTTAAGTGTGGGGGAATTGATGAATCCATATTTGACGATAAATTTTGGATTGATTTGAGTGGATTTCATCATATAAACCCACATTTATTCATCCAAATATCATACTTTTGTGTTCTCTCCTTAAATTGAGCTTAATTGTGAAAACATGCTATTTTGTGCTTAATTTAACCAACTTTATTCCACTTTCATTCCATTCGATGCCTTGATATTTTTTATGAGTGATTTTGGGTATAACGAGTTGGAATGGCTTGAAGAGAGTGGAGGAGAAGCATGCAATAGGGAGAAAATATGAAGAGATCAAAGAAGGAGCACATCCATGTGTGCGTACGCACACATCTGTGCGTATGCACGAATCAGTGCACGTGACTCACTTAAAGGAAAATGTTGGGGGCGATTTCTGGGCCTCCAGAGCCCAGTTTTGGACTTCCTGAAGCTGATTGAGTGCTATATCAAAAAGGCATCATTCCATGTCAAGTGGAGAGCAATTAGGGTAGATTAGAAACATGCTTTAGGTCATATTCTAGAGAGAGAAGCTCTCCCTTCTCTCTAGAATTAGGGTAGATTAGGTTAGACATCTCTTTAAATTTAGGTTTAATTCTTGTTTTCATTTAGTTTTCCTTGCCATTTATTGTTCTTGCACTCTTGTTCTTTAATTCTACTTGTTATTTCCTTTATTTTGTTCCTTTATGTTTATGACACTTTGTTACTTTTAATTTCAATTAATGCAATTCATGTTTTATGTTTCTTATTGTTTAATTTAGTTGTTATTATTGTTTTCATCCATATGGTAGTTATAAAATTTATTATTTCTTTTTATTTTATCATGCTTTCTTTTTATGCCTTCCAAGTGTTTGATAAAATGCTTGGTTAGATTTTTGCCTATTTTTTCACACTCTTGGTAGGAAAATTGGATAATTAGGTGAACTTGAGTGGTGGATGTCCATTCTACATTGTGTAAGTATTGTTGGTTGATTTGGTTTCTACTAACCCTAAGCCTTCCATTGATAGAGTTGGATAGGACTTGTGGATTGAGATCAATTATGCCCTTTTGACTTATTCTCGATGTTAGGATAGACTAGTTGGGATTAATTCTACACAATTACCATGTTTGTGGTCCATAACTAGGATAGGAATTCTTAATTCTCCAATTATTGCCAAGAGCCTCTTTTTGCCATTTAATTTCCATTTTCATTGCTTTTACTTGCTTTCCATTTAATTACTTGCCATTTTAATTTCTTGCCTCCTATAATCAAAACCCTCAAATCCCCCATAGCCAATAATTGAGCATTTCATTGTAACTCCTAGGGAAGATGACCCGGGACTTAAAACTCCCGGTTATTTTGTATTGACTGTGACACCTTTGAATTTAAAATTTTATTGAGAAGATCCATTGCAGGTTTGGACTATACTTGCAACGGAAGAAATTTTATTTTGTCTAAATTTCTGAATCGGCACAAATCATCACTCATCACTCTCTTCTTGATTTGATTTGTGGCCATTGGGAAGAGAACCGCCGTTATCTTAATTCTTTTTGTAGCTGAAATACAAACCACTTCCATAACTGCCCAATCTTGCCAATTTGTGGCGGTTGGATAAACAGCCGTAAATTAGCCACCGCTATCTTCCACATTTACTGTAGTACAACTTGCCTCTCTTTAGACTCCAATTCTATAAAAGTTTCTAAAGGAGAAAATTTTCAGGATAAGACCAAATTCAAAGTTGCAGATTTTACGAAGAATCATAAATATCAACATAAAAAGAGTTTTCTAATCCTATCTTTCATTTTTCTTTAAAACCAATGGTGCAAGAATTTGTTTAGTATGTTGTAGGTGGAGATGTGTATTTAAAGGAACAAAAAGTGCAAAAGTTCTCAAAGGGGTCCTTAAGATATGACCAAATTGAAAAACAAGAGAAAAAAGAGAAGTTGAGAGAAGAAAAAACTGAAAAAAAAAATTGAATGTTTGAGTAAAAGAGAGATTTTTGAGAGAAAGAAAGAGAATAATGAGGCAAGAGTCTATAACGACCCAATTTCTAACACGTCATGATCATACCAAAAACATGGTGTTACTAATCTGTTCCCCTAAAACTCTAACTCTATTAATATAGCATATGAGCCAAATTCGCCGTTAAAAATGTGTATACATTTTCAGAGTATATTTTTATAGGAAAAACACATTGCAAAGGATAGCAGTCATACACAATAAGTTATAAATCATAACAAAAGGTGAAAATAAACTTATTTCACAATATAAACTTATTTCACACCGCATGCCGATGGAAATTATTAAAGTTTCTTGGTGGTAAGCTTGGATGACTCATCCTTGATGCTGCCATCTTATTTTCACAGTTTTTCATCAGCTGACTCTTATTGACAAACTCCGCAAAATTTCGTATTTCTAGTCGTACTAACGAATGCATTAGATCATCATAAATTCCACATTCGTACTTCAAACACTTCCATTTTTCAAAATCATCTGGATTTTCCTAAGAGATCTTAAAGAATTGGCACAGATCCTCAAATTTTTTGCTATACTTTGCTACTGACATATTCACAAACGGATCTAGAAAAATACTTTTTGTAAAATTCCTCTTTAAAGTATTTCAGACAATCTTTTCCACCTCCTATCTCAACAAGTGTTGCACTCTATGCCACCAGTGTTCAGCTTCTCCCTCCAGTATATAGGTTGCAAACTCCACATGTTGTCCTTCTGGCACATGTTGCACTTGCAGTGACTTTTTGATACTACAGAACCAGTTATCAGTTTCAGTAGCCACCAGTTTTCCTCTAAACTTGGGTAGATTTGCTTTCAGAAAAGTTGCCAGCATCATAGGGTTATTGTGATTTCAAACACCTTCATTACCATTACAATCTCCATTGCGCTCACCATTACATCCTCCATTATGATCTCCATTCCTTTCTCCTAAATGGTCAATTGCTCGTGTTGTAGCAGTTGCAAATTCATGCACAGCCTCAGCCATGGTGTTTACCGCATTGATGAGTGGATATTTTATACACTTTTTGGCATCATTTTCTTAGTATTTCTAATATATTTTGTTAAGTTTTAATATGTTTTAGTAGGTTTTAGTGCAAAATTCACTTTTTGGATACTACTTTGAGATTTTGTGTTTTTCCCATGATTTTAGGTGAATTTTGGTTGAATTCGGCAAGTTTTGGCAAAGTCTGATTCAGAGGCAAGGAAAGCATAGGATATGCTATCAGATTCTGACCTCCATGCATTCAAACGAGCATTTTTGGAGCTATAGAGGTCCAAATAACATGTTATCAACCGTGTTGAAAAGCTAACCTCTAGAGCTTTCCAGGAATATATAATGGTTTATACTTTTCTTTGAATTGAACCGGCCAAAATGGGTGTTGAACGCCCAAACTACCCCCTAGTGGGCATTCAACGCCCCAAGAGGACCAAAGCCAGCGTTGAACACCCAAACCTGGCGTTCAACGCCACAAGGGGAGCACAGAAGCAGCATATTTACTCTCTAGTAAGTGTCCAACGCCCACTCTTTCAAGTTGGACGCCAAGCTCAATTCAAACACTCACCAAGTGGATCCAAAAGTGGATTTTCACACCTTTAGCTTAGTTTATTTCATTTTTGTAATTTCTAATTATAATTAATGTCTCTTTAGGTTTAGTCTGAGTATATATAAGGGAAGATCACCATTGTTTAGGATCTTCTCCACTACATTAGAATATTACACATTACTCTCTGTACAGTATGAGCAACTAAACCTCCTAGGTTAATGTTAGGAGCTCTGCTGATTCCTATGGATTAATGGAATTACTTTTCTACTTCAATCTATGTTTGATTCTATTCTATGAGGCATTGTCGTTCTTCATCCTTATGAATCTTGATTCTACATGAGTTCCTTACGAGTCCTGACTCGGATAGTATTGAGCTACAACTTGAGAATGCCTCACGGGTTCCAACAAGTTAATTGGGCTAATTGGGGTATGTGATATAAAACCTCGTTAGTCAGGGGTAATTGAGGTTCATGTGGCTTTAAAGGCTAGAATCATAGAGCGTCAGTCTCTAATCCAAAAGATCCGACCTTGTCTGTGGCATTTTGAGTAGGGTAATCCAGAAGAAGAAGCATCTCCGAAGCCTTAATTGATCTCTCACTACTGTTTCTACGTTTACTGTTATTGCTTGTTTATGCGCCTACAACAAAAAATAACTATCCTTCTATTCGCCTGACTAAGATCTGCAGGATAACCAAAGTTTGCTTAATCCGGAAATCCTCGTGGGATTCGACCCTCACTCACTTGAGGTATTACTTGGATGACCCAGTGTACTTGCCTGTTCAGTTGTACAAGTCACAAATTCGTGCACTACGCAGCCATAAAAGCATTTGCATCCCTCATCGGATCATCTATAAGGTTCGCACCACGCCTACCACGTCCCCGTTCCCATGCAGCCATCAAGATCCTGTTCACACCCTACATTCAAAATTAAGGTGATCAGTCTTAACATCTCAGATAAAGTGTGAATAATCTCTTAAATGAATACACAGCGACACTCATGCAATATATATCATAAGGATATTCTATATGTATGAGACACAACTCAGAGTATGCAATGAAGCATGATTTAGTCCATTTCCCCAGGCTTTAATAGGAACAAACTGCTCTGAAACCAAAATGTAACGATCCAATTTTCAGTACATCATGATCATACTGAAAATCAAGTGTCACTAACTTGCTTTCCTAAAAATTAACTAAATATTTATTATCAAGCTTGTAATCGTATTAGCATGAGGCCGATTTTTTGAAAAAGAGTAATAATTAAATAAGTACGATAAAATAATGCAAACTTCAGAAATAGAGATAATATACATCATATATATATATATATATATATATATATATATATATATATATACTATCATACAGGTCATAAGTTAGTGTAAAACCCTTCACATCTTGTTACTATATACATAATCAACACTCTGCGCCCTGGTCCATATAGGAAGGCCCCAAGCTGGCGCCCGAAAACTAGCTAGTCAACTATATACATCCTACTCTCTCAGTGAGTCTAATCAAAAGTGAGAGACTAAATACAGAAGCTAGGCTAACACAAAAACTCCCAAAAGCCACATCCTCAGCTCCCAAGCATCAACTGTCATCGTCAGAGGAAATCTCAATCACATATGAATACTCCTCAGGATCCTCGTCCTCATCATCAATAATCTCAATAATCTCAGGAGGGGTCTTAGCACTCGTACTACTACTCTGGTCCACACTCGTCGGTCCACTGATGGAGGTGGTATGCAGCTCCTCAGATGAGGGCTCAGACAAAGACACTAAGATCTGCTCTACAGAAATATCCCACTCAGGTATATGGTTTGTAAATCCTAGATAATTAGTAAATAATTAACCCATAAATTATTTATTATTTAAAAAGTTAGAAAATTAAATTTGATAATTTAGAAAGGTAAAAATAATTAAAATGTGAATTTTGATACTAATTTTAATGATTTTGGCCAAAAATTGTGTCGTTGGGCCAAATCGGTTGGACTGGATCCAAACCAGGCGTAAGGCCCATTATATAAAACCCAAAAATGTCATCTTCTTCCCCAAAACCACATGAATGCATGCTGAAGAATAGGGATTTCACTCGAACCCTAACCTCAAACCTTATCCAACTTCAAATCTACATATCTTTTAATCCGGAGCTCCGACTGACGAGCCATCAATGGCCACGCGTTTGTCTTGGAGTCCTCTTTAATTATTTCCTAACAAAGTGGTAAAAAACTTTGTTTTCATGTCCAGATCTTCCCTTCCATTCAGATTTCATTTTTGGGTTAATGGGTATTGAGAATTTTGATGTTTTGATGTATTAGGATTGAATTAACTTGAAAAAATTGATGGGCTTTGTCTAAATGATCTGTGAGTAAGGTAAGAAAACTCTAAAAGCTTATGGTTATCCAATTATCTGAACGCCAGTTATTAATTTGGTGAATTTCATGGAATTAGATTGAGTTTATGTTAAATTGGAGACTTAATTGGTAAATTGGGGCACTTAAAATCAAGCTTTGGTGGTTGGACCTTATAACACTTGATTTGGAATCTTGGAGGCTTAAATTGAGGAACTTGAGCTTGGGGAGAAATTGGCCAACGTATGGTTTTGGTTTCTCGTAGTTAATGTTTAATCTCACGTGAAAACTTAGGCTAGAAGGCCTTAAGATAGGTTGAACGGTATGAGTTGATTCAGTAATGTGGTTAGTAAATGAGTATTTATATATGTATGTATGGTTTTGGTGGTAGTATTATGAATTTAAATTGTTAATATAATGAGTTGATGATAATTATAAATTGTTGATATTTAATGTTGATGTTGGTGGTAATTATGAGTAGGAACTATGGCTTTAGTTGACGAATTTAGGTGTGGAGATGATGAGAAGTGTTTGGAAAATAGGTGAATATGATTTTTGGAGCTGTGGGGCAGTTTTAGTTGTAAAGCAATTGGTTTAAAATTGAGAATTCGGAAAGTGGAGGTTTTAAGCTCTTTTGGTAAAACTTGATTTCTGACCAATTTCGGCGTGCCATAACTCGGCTTCTGGACCACCAAATTTTGTCAAACTTTTTCAAATAAAAATCGGCTCCGTGAAGTTTATACCATTTGAAGAACAGATGAAAAATCATTTAAAACAAAAGAGTTATGCGCGTTTGAAGTTTGGTGTCAAATTTTGAAATTCTGCAACTTAGGAGCTTTTTTAGGAAAAGAAGGGGTTGTGTACGTGCAAGCATGCACACGCGACGCAAGATTCACTCACTACTTCGATATTTCGCGTATGCGGACCTGCTAAATTGGACGCTCACGTATGTGGGCATCACACGCTATGCGAGAAGTTCCTCCTGTTTTGCCCTCTCGCGTACACGATCAGAAACTCGCGTACGTGAGACCCCTGTTTTGGCTAAAAGTGAGATTTTTGTATAGTAAACCAATTCTCTAGCTTTTCAAACCTCCCTTATACATGTTTAAGGTCCGTTAGTGAGCTTTTAAGCAATAGAATAAGGAAGAGTTTGTTGTATAATAGAGGAGATATTTGGAAGAGCTTTGCAAAGTGTTAGCTGAAGTAAAGAGGCGTTGGTAACGTTGAATGAAAGGAGATTGATGAGGATGATAGAAGTAATGATGACTTGTAATTAGATGAGATCTATGCAATCGGGAAAGAGGTGGTGCCGTTGTCCACTCGCTCCGAGTAAGGGTTTGAGACTCTCGGTAAGTTGCAGTGGCATTGTCCACTTGCTCCGAGTAAGAGTTGAGGAAGAAGAATGATGAGAATGATTGAAAGTGACTATGAGAATAATGATTATGATTGGAAAGTGTGACGGTGATGGAGGATAAATGTCGGTCTAAAATTTTCTAATAGAATTTCGTTGCAAGCATAGTCCAAACCAACAAATTATCCTCAATCAAAGTTTAAAAAGATTGTCAATATACAAATCAAAATAACCGGGAGTATTAATCCCGGGTCGTTCTCCCTAGGAAATGAAGTGCTCAATTATTGGCTATGAGGATTTCTTTTAGGGTTTTTGTAATGAGAGACAAGAAATGTAAATAACAAGAAACTAAATGACAATTAACAAACAAAGGAACGGAAATCAAATGGTAAAAATGTCTTGTCAAGGGTTGATGGTTAAGGATCACTATCCTAGTTACTAACAACAACATGATAATTGCAAGTATCAATCCCATTTAGTCATCCTCTAACAATTAAAGGAAAGTCAAATGAGCTTCATCAATCCTAATCCATAAGTCCTAGCCACTCACTAATTGAATTAGTGACGACTAGTGTCAATGGACACCAATTATCAATCACTTGGACATTAGCAACTCAAGGTCACCCATGTAACCAACCCAAGCCAAGAAGAGGAAATATAACCTATAGCTAAAGAAAACATTTTATCAAACACCTAGAATGCAATAAAAGGAAAGGATGGTAAAATAGCAAGAATAATAAAATCTACAACCACCCAAAGCAAGAAAATAACAATAACAAAGCAATTAAACAATGAGAACATCAAACATAAATTGCATTAATGGAAATCAAAGGAAACAAGAGTGCATAAACAATAAAGTAAACAAATACAAGAAATAACAAATAATGATAAAAGAGACAAGATGCTAGAACAAGAAATAGTAAAGGAAACTAAATCAAAACAACAATTAAACCTAGATCTAATAGAAATTAACCTAAATCTAACCTAATTCTAAAGAGAAGAAAGAGCTTCTCTCTCTAGAAATCTATCCTAAAACATGATGAAAATTAATCTATGACTACTTGGTTCATCCCCCTTCAATCCTTGGGTTCAAAAGCATCAAAAATGTGTTAGACTTGGCCCTGCATGGCTCAAAAATCGCCCCCAGCGTATTGCCTTTAAGTTGGTCACGTGCCTCTTATCACGTGTATGCATGGGTCACGCATACGCGTTGCCTGGCAAGTGACCTTCTCACGTGTACGCGTCGATCGTGCGTACGCGTCGCCATGAATCTTCCAAATGCTCATTTCTTCATGAATTCTCCACTTTACATGCTTTTCTTCTCACTACTTCCACCCAATCCTTGCCTTATGAACCTGAAATCACTCAACAAACATATCAAAACATCGAATGGGATTAAAGTAAATTAAAATTAGCTAATTAAAGGCCTAAAAATCATGTTTTTAACCATTAAGTACAATTAGGAGAAATTCATGAAATCATGCTATTTTAGTGAATAAATGGGAGAAAAGTTGACAAAATTCACCAAATTCATTACAAAATAAATCATAAAATTGTGGTTTACCAAACGAGCACTATATCCTAAGAGTGTACTGAGCACTATATCCCTGATAGGTAGTGACTGTGACTATGATGAGGTGGATTGAAGAATGATTATGTTAAGTTACGTTTTGGTTTGTGATACTGGTTGTGTATTATCTATCCTGTTTATGTTGCATTATTTTCTCTCTGTTTGTAAAGTGTGTCGGGTACTATATCCTATGAGTGTAGCAAGCACTATATCCTAAGAGTGTGGCGGGCGCTATATCCCAAGAGTGCAGGAGCACTTTACCCTGGGAAGTGTGTCGGCCACTATATCCCATGAGGGCAGCATGCACTATAACCCAAGAGCGTGGTGGGTCCTATACTCCAAGAGTGTGGGAATACTTTATCACAAGAAATTCGACGGGCACTATATCCCAAGAGTGTGGAGGCATGTCAGAAAGACGATATCTAGGTTAGCTACCGGTGTGTCGAGTTCTAGCAAAGTAACCGACACGTGAGCTCACGGCCAGTAGGGCAGGCATACATCTTATGCATTTGCTATTTTGTTTGAGTGTGCATTACTTGGGTTTGCCTAGTTGATTATCTATGCTTATTTGCTATATGCTATACTTGTTGTAACTATATTCTATCTGTGTTTTTTCTTGTCTGTATTGTATGTCTCTACAACTGAGAGATCCCTCGTATGGTGGAGGTGTGACGAGGATTATTCTACCGGAGTTTTGAAGGGTTGGAGGAGAGTGAGAATTGTGGGGATTAAGTTATATTTGGATTAGAACCAAAGTACCTTTAATAGTTTACCTTGTTTCTAGTTTAATTTATAACTCTAAGCTTTAAATCTGAGTGTCGGAGTTCTAGGAATGCCTCTGGCTTTTCCGGGATCATTTATATTAACTATGCGGGCACCTTTACCTTGCTGAGAACCCCCGATTCTCATTCACATGCATCGGGAGCACCTCACTGAGAGTCTGGAGACTTTTAAGAAGCGAAGAACTATATTTGGGTTTAGCATTTTGGTTGTTCTTGTATATACGTATGTTCATAGTTATTCTCCGAACCTTGTATTTTGTATATTGTCCCTCTTAGAGGTTGATAATAGAGAAATAGGTTTTAGTTCAAGTCGTGTTTTGGGTTGTATACATATATATTTACATACTCTGGCTGGCCTTAGCTTCACAGGTCGAGTTTGGAGCTTGTTATTTGTATCTTTGGAACTCTGATCATATATATATTATCCCTTCCGTTCAATTTTATCTACCTTTCTGATTTGACCCAATCGTGAGTCATGTGATTTCTGTTTCGTTTTTAATTAACTTCTTTTTCAATGCTTCTAGTTACGATTTCCTTCAATTATATTATTTTATGTATTTTTTATTTTAGAGGTCGTAGTGCCTTGCCACCTTTGATTTACGTCCTAGGCGTAAAGCTCTATATGGTAGGGTGTTACAAACTCTGGTACAAACTCCTCCATAGGATCAGGCTCAGGGACCACCTGATCCTCAAGCTTATTAGGATGCTGATGAGCTACATATCCGTCTTGGAATGGGTGAAATGCAGCATCAGGATGAAGCCAATACAACGGGAACTCATAAGGCATATTGGCGTTAAAGAGCGGAGTGTTAATCAGATTTCGGAAAGGGTGGTCATGCAGAACGTACTTCAAACACTTCTATTCTTCAAAATCATTTGGATTTTCCTAACAGATTGAAGAGTCCATATTTGATCGTAAATTTTGGCTTGAATTGAATAGATTTCATCAGATAAACCCGTATTTATTCACTTAAATAGCATACTTTTGTGTTTTCTCTCTAAGTTGCACCTAAATGTGAAAACATGCTTTTTCATGCCTAAATTGAGCAATTTTATTCCACTTTTTTCCATTCAATGTCGTGATGTGTTTTGTTGAGTATTTTTAGGTCAATTAGGCAAGAAAGATGTGGGAGAAGTGGAAAGAAAATATGCAAATTGGGATAACACAAGAAGAAACAAGGGAGAAAAGCATTTCAATGTGTGCGTACGCATAACCTTCTGTGCGTATGCACAAGTCTGGGTGCGTGACTTCATTAATAGTCATGTGGCTCACAATTTTAGGGGCCTCTTGTCAATTTTGATTTCTTTAATGAAATTTTGATATTTTATATTCCTTTGATGTTTGTTTGAGTGATTATTATTATTTCTTTGTAATTAGTAGTTATAGATTTTATCATTATTGCAATTTATGATATTTTCCTTTTGTGTATACTAAGTGTTTCATAAAATGCCTATTATAGTTTTTGTATAATACTCTTGGCCTGAAATTGGGCAATTAGGTGACCTTGAGTCATAGATGTCCATTCTATATTGTGATTAGGATTGTTAGTTGGTTTGGTTTCCACTAACGCTAATCTTTCACTAAGTTAATTAGTGAGTTGACTAGGATTTGTGGATTGAGATCAATTATGCCCTTTTGACTTATCCTCGATGTTAGGATTGACTAATTGGAATTCTTCACAATTACCATGTTTGGGGTCAATGACTAGAATAGGAATCCATAATTCCTAACTGATGAGTGGATATTTTATACACTTTTTGGCATCATTTTCATATAGTTTTTGTTATGTTTTGTTTAAGTTTTATTATATTTTCATCAGTTTTAATGCAAAATTCATATTTTTGGATTCTACTTTGAGTTTGTGTTTTTCGATGATTTCAACTATTTTCTGGCTGAAATTGAAGAGTTTTGGCAAAGTCCGATTCAGAGGCAAGGAAAGCGTAGCAGAAGCTGTTAGGATCTGACCTCCGTGTACTCAAACGAGCATTTCTAGAGCTATAGAGGTCCAATTTATGCGTTCTCAACGGCATTGAAAATCTAACTTCCAGAGCTTTCCAGCAATATATAATGCTCTATACTTTTATTCAAAGGAGCCTGCCCATTCTGGGCATTGAACGCCAAGGAGCTACCCCCTAGCTGGCGTCCAACGCTCCAAAGGAGATCCAAAGCTGGCGTTGAATGCCAACCACCCCCTAGTGGGCGTTCAACGCCCAACACAAGCACAAGGCAGCGTGGTTCACCTCCCATTCCTCAAAGTGGACGCCAAGCTCAGTCCAAGTACTCAACCAAAGTGGGCCCAAGGATGGATTTCGCACCTCTAGTCTATTCTATCATATTTTTTGTACTTCTTAGTTATTAAATTAGTATATATAGAACAAGGATCACCCTTGTTCAGGACATTATACCATATTTTTGAATACATTACTACTTTCTGTAAGCCATGAGTCACTAACCTCCTAGGTTAAGGTTAGGAGCTCTGCTGATTATTATGGATTAATAATATCATTGTTCTATTTCAATCTATGCTTGATTCCATTCTAAGATGTATTTTCGTTCTTTATTCTAATGAATTGGAAGTGTAACTTGACCACCATCCCTATTCTACATGGGCTCTTGCGAGTCCTTGACGGGATAGCACTGAACAACAAGCTTGATTATACATCTCTTAGACGGCTAATCCATGACTTCGTTGGGGACTTGGAGACATCAGTTCAGCTAAGGTACGGGGAGAATAGGACCTTTGTGGTATAGGCTAGAATCAATGGAGCAGCGTTCTCTAATCCAGAATCCGACCTTGTCTGTGATGCTTTGAGTAGGATCACCAAAGGAATGGACTGCAGGAGCTTCACCCCCGTTCAGATTGGATGACCACTGACCTAGAGTTTGATCTGAAGCAGAGAAGATTAATGACCACTGACCTGGCGTTAATCACTTACAGCCTGCCATGGAATGAATCATCAGAAGTTGAAGTAGACAGTGAGAAAAGTTGATCCAGAAGGAGGAAGTATCTCCGAAGCCTCAACCGTTCTCTTATCAATTGAATTCACATCTATCCAGTAATACTTTATTTATTCTGTTTTTATGCATTTTTCCATAACTATATTTTCTATCTACCTGACTAAGATCTACAAGATAGCCATTGCTTGTTCAAACCAACAATCTCTGTAGAATCGACCCTCACTCACCTGAGGTATTACTTGGATAACTCAGTGCACTTGCCGATCTATCTGTGTGAATATTGCGGAGTCAATTTCGTGCACACTAACCCTTGCCAAGAGTTCCTTTTTGCCACTTAAATTCTATTTTCATTGTTTCACTTGCTTTGAGTTAAATTCCTTGCATGCTTATTTACTTACTTGCCTTTTATTTTCTTGTCAATTTTTATCTCAACCCCCATTCCCTCATAGCCAATAATTTAGCACTCGATTACAATTCCTAGGGAGAACGACTCGAGGTTTAAATACTCTCGGTTTTTTATACTGGTTCGCATTGTGACAACCTTTATTTTAAACTTTGATGTGAGGATTTGATTGCCGGTTTGGACTATGCTATCACGAAGAAGCTCTTTTCTATATTGAGAAATTCTAAACCGGCATAAATCTCTCATCACAGATCTTAGAGAATCGGCATAGATCCTCAAATTTTCGGGTTTACTCTACTACTGACATATTCCCTTGTTTCAACTGCATCAATTCCATCTCTTTAGCATCACGAACGGATCTAAGGAAATACTTTTTGTAAAATTCCTCCTTAAAAGTATCCCAGACAATCTCTTCCACCTCCTGTCTCAACAAGCATTTCACTCCATGCCACCAGTGTTCAGCTTCTCCCACCAGCATATAGGTTGCAAACTCCACATGTTGTCCTTCTGGCATATGTTGCGCTCGTAGCAACTTTTCGATACCACAGAACCAATTATCAGCTTCATTAGCCACCAGCATTCCTCTAAACTTGGGCGGATTTACTTTCATAAAAGTTTTCAGCATCATAGGGTTGTTGTGATTTCCAACGCCTTCATTACTGTAACGGCCTAGCTTTTAGCCTCGAAGAAACAGCGGTTTTTTGGGATCAAACGGAAATTTTATGAAATTTTTAGGAATTTTAGTGCATATAAGCACCTCTGCTGCACAGGTGCTGTGTCATCAAGCTGACTGCACCAGACACCTCTCCTGATCTAAGTAAGCAAGTCGTGAAAAGTTGCGTTTTTGAGCCACTTCGAGTCCGAATTTCAAAATTCTGATTTCCGTGGTTAGTCTCTATGTGACGAGCCAGTCACGAATTTCGAGAGAAAAATTATATTAATATAATATTCATATATTATTATTTTATTTGGAATATTATATTATTATTTTTTCTACTGTGGTTAATGTTCATCTATGTTTAGTAATGTAATAACTGAGCTAGAAATCTTCCGGTAATGGATAATACCGGCATTCCTAGATGAACTTAGCAATGCTAATGCTTCATCATATATCGTTTATTCTGATGATTATCATGTTACTAGTATCATTTATACTAGTAAAGCTCATGCTTATCCTTTAGTAGTGTAATCTGATGTATCTAGTTTTAGTAATTATCTCCAGAATGATATTTTATTATTAAACTCTGATGAGTCAGCACCCAGTGACACGTGGCTCTCCCAGAGTTAGCCACCACATGTTTCCTTTCTTTCTCTCCGAGCCAAGCTTTCTTAAGAGAAAAGTAAGAAACACTTGTATTCTAACACATCTAGCTTCAGTAATTATCCTTTCTTGAGATATTTTTACACCAAACTTTAGGATAATGCTTATCCAAACCCCACATTCTCCCATGTATCATCATTACTATCATTTTTACTTTCTAAACAAGTTAGAATTCGAAAATCACCATGAGAGAAAGTGAAAGAACTTCCATGAACACCTGAGCTTCAACCTCCGTTCTTTCTCAAACTAAAACCCGTATCAAAAATCTAATCCGACCAAAATGTTCATCTCTTTCTCCTCTTCATTTTTATGACAATTTTTAAGGAGTAAATTAAGGTATGATGGCTGCTCCTCCTCCTTGAAGTTTCAGCCATGGTGGAAACTCAAGCTAATGGTGTTTTCTTCATGTTTTCTCTTCGGATCTCTTGTTCAACCACCATAGGCTCTAAGTAAACGTGATCTCTAGCTGCTTTAAGGTGAGAATAACCTTCTTTTCATTATCATGAAGCTTCAGCCTTCATGGTTCATATGGTTCTAAAGTTATTTTTGATGTTAAAATAGGCGTAAAAGTGCTTCTAGAAGCTTGTTTTTAGTTCAACTTTTAGCAGCAGCAAAGAAAGTAAGGTTTGGTAAATTAATCAATGATTGGCTGTGTTCTTGAAGTGTTAAATCAGATCTTGTTGCTTGAGGCTTGATTTTGAGTGTTTGTGTGATGGTTTGATCATGAGATCTTGTTGTTTAATGCTTGAAAATTATGTTTTTGATGGTTCTGAAGTTGTTGTTGTTGCTGCTGGAAAACGTGGCTTTCCAGCCATGAAATTCATGATATTTGACTTGTTTTTTATGTGTATTTGATGGCTGAAACGTTGCTCTTTGGTTTGGTCAAAATCAGGTAAAAATCGGTTACCGAAAAGTTTGAAAAACTGGTTGAAAATCAAGCTAAAATTTGATGAACTTTTGGAAAAATGTTTTTGGTTTTTGGAAGGATGTGAAAACGTTCATTTGATGATTTTGAGGACAAAATGCAATTATTAAAAAGTTTGGGGTTGAAAGTTAATTAAAGAAAAGTTAAGGGGCCCAAGTGCAAATATTAAAGTTAAGGGGTCAAAATGCAATTTCCAAAAAGTTCAGGGGTCAAAATGCAATTTTTGAAAGTTGAATAAAATATTATTATTTTAATATTAAAATATTAAAATATTATTTTATTAATAATATTATTTTATTAATAATAATAAAATATTGATAAAAAGACAATTTTTCCCAAAAGTCTCAAGATGGCAGTTTTGAGTCTATAACTCCCTAATTCTCTTTATTAAACACCTAAGTGAAGGTATAAGATAAGGTATCGAAGAATGTAAGGTAATGAAATAAGTTCTAAAAACTTACAAACATGTTAGAAAGAAAGGGAGTTAAGAACTATATAGCAGTGTGCTGTTGTGATGTTGTGATGTATACAGAGAATTATGAAATGACATCACTGTGATGCTTGACTTATGATTGTGGAAAGATGAAAAAGGATGATTTCTAAGTGATGGAAAGTATGGTTATATGTGACTTATGAGCCTTCGGGCGATGCTTGAGAATGGTTATGTAAGAATCTGCTGCAGAGAGGCAGTCAGATAAATGGTGGTGCGACCACTGAGAACGCTTTCCTGGGATACTTAGCTATAGTGCTATTCTGTAAGTCAGAGGACTCTTACAGAGGTGTCAAGAAAACACAACTAGCATATGCTCCTGTAAGTCAAAGGACTCTTACAGTGAGTGTGTGTGTGTGCTCTTGTAAGTCAAAGGACCCTTACAGTGAGTGTGTTGGGCAAACTAGCTCCGTCCTGCAAGTCAAAGGACTCTTGTAGTGGGTAGCTAGTGCCACTCTACAAGTCAAAGGACTCTTGCGATGGGTATTGCCAACAGGAAAGCCCTACCTGGTCAAAGGACTCCGGGTAACGTCGGGAGTGGGTCTGTAACCGACAAATGAGCTCATTACCTGCAGTAGGACCAGACATGCATCATACTTATTTGTGCATATTGTAATTGGATTTCCTTTGTGAATAATTTTGTTTAATTGCTAATTGCTATACTTGATGTAGCTGTTCTTGATTGTGCTTGAACCTTATTGCTTGTGTTTGTAACTGAAATTGGTTGAGTTGTGGTGAACTGGATGTGATTGAGCTGTTTAGGCTTGAAGCCATGATTGATCATGTGATGGGCCGAAAGCCTTGATTAGTTTGAGTGTGGTTTAGTAAAGTGTGAAATATCAAGCTGGTTCAACATAGACTTAATTAACCTATGTTTGGAACAGGTTGGTCATTCATACCACTGGGGAACTTTTAAGATTCTTTTATCTGAAAAGTGAGTTTTGATTTTGGGTTAATTAACTGATTTCTTTAAAAAAGGTTTTGAGTTTTTGATGGTTAAACCACTGATTTTCAAAGGACTTAGAAACTTGCAAAGACATTATAAATGAACTTAACTAATAACCCCGACCTTACTAAGAACTCCCCAGTTCTTACCCCTTCTCTCTCCCTTCTCCCTTCAGATGCAAGCATGAGTACCCTTCCGTAGTTCGTTGATGACGTTCCACCTGACTTGAGTTTTGAAGACCTAGAATGTACTTTCCCTCACATTAGTATTTTAGAGGGACTAGGTGAGTGAAGAGTCTAGGCTAGCCTGGGCGCCAGCTTATGGACTCCTTGAACAGGTCAGGGCCTGGGATGTTGTATGTATGTATATATATATATATATATATGTATAAGGTTATTATCTAGCTATATCTAGGGGTGTTCTAACCTAAGATCTATGATCTAATAAAGGCTAGATGACTGAATGATGTCAGTTGTTTGAGATGTATGAATTTATATAAATGTGTGTTTACTTTTGACTGCTTATCTTGTTGTTACTTATGATATCATCTATGTATGTTCATGCCTGAAAACTTAAATGTTTTGAAAAAAATTTACCCCACAAAATAACAACACTTCAACAACGAATCAGGCTCATATGATAAATAATAGATAATAATTAGGAAGACAAATTAGTAGCACTCAGTTTCCGGTATGATCTAGAAATACTGAAAATTTGGTCATTACAATTACCATTACAGTCTCCGTTGCACTCACCATTATGACCTCCATTACGATCTCCATTCCTCTCTCCTAAACAGTCAATTACTCGTATTGTAGCAGTTTTCATTTCACGCACAGCCTCAGCCATGGTATTTACCGCAGCAATAAAAGCATTCACATCACTCATATGATCATCTACAAGGTTCGCACCACGCCTACCACATCCTCGTGTTTTACTTGATTTCCAAAATAATCCTCGCTATGGATTCATCAAAATAATTCGGTTCTTGGCTGTATTTAAACCGAACGAACCTCAAACTTATCACAAATATCAATATATCACAAAAATTCAACATAAATTGAATCACTCCAATTAGCAATCAATCACAACATTAATTCACTCATCCAATACAAATTTAACCGGTGAGAAATTACCAAAACCCTACCTCTGTACGAAATCAAGATAACGGAAACTCAAGAGAAGCTTTTTGAGCAAGCAGCTGAAGAAGCTTTTTGGCCAAACTCAAGGGGAAAGGAAGCGACATCACCATCAACTTCTAGCGAACAAAAGTGACACGAACGTATAGAGGAGGAAGATACGATCACTTTAATCGGTTTAGATTTTTTATTGGAGTTACAGATTAAAAGAAATTGAAGAAGGAAAATGGTGGAGGGTCACGGTTCTCTCAGGAATACCCCTGACTCTCTCTCTTCTTTTTTTTTTCAAGTTCAGTTCAGTGGTGAATGAAGAGAAATGAAGATGGTTAGTGATTATTCATGATTAAGTGTCATTGGTTAGTAAATGAAGAGGGCATGTGTCATGATTTTCTCCCTCAATATTCTCGTGCTTTCTTTCTTTTGTTTTGTTTTTCTTTTTCGGTCACTTAAGGGAAAAGTTTAATAGATGTAATGATGATTAAGGATGATTATTGACTAGGTGTCAAGGTCTGGAGCTACTGAGTAAACGATTCAAGTTATAAATATCTTAAACGAATAATTATAAAAACTGGATATATTAAAACACAAGTAATAATAATATATATTTAGGTCTTAGGGTTAAATATATATGAGTTACTAATATAAATGACATTAGTAACTTAAGAATAAAAGATATTTGATGAAACATTAGCAACTTTAAACTCATGAAGAAATACCGATAATTACTTATATCGGCAAATATCAGATTTGATAATAATAATAATAATAATATCTAGGCTCTATTATAATTATAGCATGTAAAATCATTTAATAACATAATAATAAAATTATATTATCATTTATTTTACTTCAAAGCTCAGAATTGACTCATCGAATAAAACTAATTGTTGAAAATAACATTTTTCGAAAAATATCGTGTTGACATGAAAATTCGGGTTGTTACCAAACCCTTGACTTGTTAGGCAAAAATTTAATCATTCATCAGGACTAAGACATTTATTCATTTATTATTCTGTTAATAATCTTTTAAGAATGTTCATTATAAGCATTCTGTCTTTTTCAATTTTTTCTTTCTTCATTACTTTTTCTCTTCTCTTTTAGTCATCACTGATCTTCCCTCAGTTCCTCACATTTACCTTAAATCTGTTATGTAAAATGGCTCAACGTTCTTAGCCTTAAATTATATTTTTTCCCCTCTTTACTTAAATTACCATTATATCCTTAGCTTTTTCGTAATATTACATTTATGTCCTTAATTTTTTACCAAAATTATCGTTATGCCCCTCAGCTTTCGTAAAATAATTTTATAATCTTTTTGTCCTCAAGATTTTATATATTTACTATCTTGCCCTATCACTTTTCATTATTATCTTTTTACCCTTGATCTCTTATATAATTACCTTTTTATCCCTGAAAACCAAAATGACTTTTTTACCCTCATATTTTATTAAATGGTCATAATGTCCTTGTATCCTCAAATTATCATTTCGACCTCAATCTTTCATCAAAAGACCACTATACCCCACTTTTTAACATTTTCATCTCACTATCTTTTCTCCTTGACCAAATTCTTCTCCCTCTTGATATATTTCGCTTCTCTTATCTTCTTTGATTATTAACATTTTCTTTAAGCGTTTACTTGATATCTTTAAGTATTGTTGTTTTCATGAATTAAACCTTCAATTTTCACTTCAAAAATATTAAACAAGCTTAGAACAAGGTCCCTTACAAGTACCTAACAATTCGACCATGGTACTTCTAAGGAACACCAAGTTTCTAAGCTTGTAAATAACATACAAATATCACCAAACAACCTTTTAAACATCTAATACGAATCAATAATCATTAATTTATCAATCACACAACAAACATACACTTTTCATACAATTAATACAACTAAACTCTTACTTTTCTTTTAAGCTTGTAACCAGTTTTCTCTTGGAACTTCTAACACCACTTTCTTGCCTAGTTTTCAGTCAAAGATAACCTTTAGCCTAAGAAAGCCATGAAGACCGAATTACAAACAAGGGAAAAGGGAGAGTTTTACTCACCCCTTGAGCGTAAAACTTTAAAGCTACACTTCTCAAGATACCTAGAACATGAATCAATCATGAATTAGAACAAAACATGGATACTCGTTTAGTGCATCATCAAAATCAAACCTTCTTTAGCAAGGAGTAAGAAGTTTTCTTCACCTTTCAAGCTGGAAATCAAGGATTCCTTATTCCATAAGGCTTCTAATTAGATTTTCCTAAGAAGAACATCAACAACATTAAGAACATCAAGTTTCTTCCATGGATACATCATGGCCGAGACTTCAAGAGGAAGAAACATAAATCCTACTTTAATTTACCTCAGGAAAATTAATATAAGAGTAAAGAGGAGATCAAGGAGAACACTTTTATCGGTTTAGATTTTTGAGAAGGGTTTTGGCTCTCTAGTTAGCCGAACTTGAAGCTTGATGAAAATGGACATATTTGCTTGGTTTTCTCTCTTATTCTTTTTCTCGAAATTTCGTGGATGAAGGTGAACAAATGAAGGAGGAGGTGGCTGAAATGGAGGAGACTATGTCATTAAGAAGGTGAGTCATAAAGTGAGTTATCGTTAAAATATCATTTGGGTGATAATTACCAAAGCTAGATATATCAGATCACATGTGTTTACTTTTCTAAAGTAAACATATAAGCTACTAGTATATATGATACTAATAACATGAATATCTTAGCTATGAAGGATCTACTAGATTGTCTTAACATAGCTAAGCTCATCAGAGAATGCTGACATTAATTCGTTTTGGAAGATTTTAGATCCGATTATTATATTATTAAACTTATCTCAGGTTTAACTATAACTACTAAAATAATAATATAATTTTTTATCTTCAGATTCGGATCCAACTCGTTGCACGGAGTCTGACCATGTCATCCGGATTTTTCAGATTCCCAATCTAAATGGCTCCAAAAGTTAGCTTTCTGTAGTGCTAGGCGAGGTTAGTGTGTTGAGGTGCCTGCTAGTACATTTAAGGTGTTTGCTTTACTGTACTAGTATATTTTAAGGTGCCTGCTTCATTGTACTTCCGGCAAAAGGTTTGTTTGCTAATTGGGTTGTTACATAGTCAATGGGAGAAAAAAAACTAAGAACAATAAATATACTTGTGAGAGAGATCAAGATAATTCTAGTTTAGGCAAGAGTGCATTAGTATCATTAAATTTCAAAGAGTCTTTAATTTTTCATATATCTAACCTTGAAATACCTAGTGTTTTCATGTTAGTTTTTCAAGATTTTATAAGTTTTATAGTAAGTATCGAAGGAAATAACGTCGATGGGAAGGAAGAAAGACAACCAATTCCAAATTTTAGTAAGCAGTAATATGAAAGACGTATCAAGTACTCAACATACGACAAGGTGTTGTATGTTTTATATTTGATAGTACAAGGGATCTTGTACAAAAGACATGCAAAGTGGACGGAGTTGATTGATTATTTTCCATATGTGATTGAACAAGGTAATGACAATGTGGTTATTGATGAGTTGTTCAAAAGATATGATCTAATCACTACTCTTACTCCCAACTTATTTGTATTTAAATATATGAATAATTTTTATGAAGCTCAATCTGATTTTCCTTCTATATAGATGTTGCTTGTGAGAATATTGAGCTTTCTTATAATTCTGCAATTTATTACTCTGTTGGGTGTTTTGTGAATCTTTGCATGATTTTAATTACTTGGCCATTTTAGAATTAATGTCTTTGCCTTTGAGTGATGGCTAGTGAGAGTAAGGCTAAAAAAGTTAATGTCTTTGCCTTTGTTTAGTAGCATCTTTTGATGTTTAATATTTAGATCAAATCTAATCTAATCTAATAAGATCAAATTTGATTTGAATTAGTTAGAGTTAATTTTGGATTCATATCTTTTATTTAATTTCAGATTTCATAATTTTATTCTAGGAAGATTTAGTTCATTTTTAAACTGATCAATTAATGGTCTATTTAAACAAGTTTGTAAGATATTTTATGCAATTTTTGTATGAATAAATTTTATGGGTGCTATTATACACATTTTTCTATGTGTATTTAAGTGAGGTGAGTGATTTGCTTTTGTAACACCCTATCACACAGAGCCTTATGCTTAAGTCGTAAAGCAGAGGTGGCGAGGTATTACGACCTCTGAAAGAAAGAGATGTATATAAATATAGTTGAAAGAACTCATATCTAGGAGCCTTGAAGAAGAAGCTAAACAAAAGAAAAGACAGAAATTTGCATCACACTTGCAAATATACGCGTAAGATGGATAAAAGACATTAAAAAGGAAAGATATCACATATATATAATTATTGGAGTTCCAAATATATAGCTATCAAGCTCCAAACTCGACCGGTGAAGCTAAGGCTGGCCAGAATATACATACATATATATAAAACATAACCCAAAGTTATCCCAAAACATATACTAAACACTTGTTTCTCCAAAGGCCAAAATACAAAATATACATGCGGAAAATCTATATATACATATATACATAGCCTAAAACAAAATATAACAGCACAAAAGATTATTCTTCACTTGTAAAGAGGGACTCAACGAGCTGCCTAAAGAAACTTGAAGATTGATGGTTTAGAGGTTATAGTAAACTCTCGTTGCAAGTATAGTTACTAAACCAAGCAATCAACCTTTCTTACAAAAGTTTTGGTTGTCACAAGTAACAAACCCCTTTAAAATTGATAACCGAGTATTTAAACCTCGGGTCGTCTTCTCAAGGAATTGCAGGGAAGTATGTTCTTATTATTGGTTATGAGTTTTGTAAATTGGGGTTTTGGAAGTAAGGAAGAAGTAATGTAAGATAACAAGTCGTTAAAATAATAAATAACAAAGCTCTTGGCAAGGTATAAGAACTGGAAGTCCTATCCTGGTTATCCTTATCAATTGTGATGAGAATTGGATTTTTCTCCCACTTTGTTAACCTCTAACTATGAAGGTAAGTTAAGTGGATGAATTAATTTTTACTCCTCAGATCCTAGTCTTTCCTTGAGAAAAGTTAGAGTTATTGGAACACGAATTAATTCTTGAAGAATTCCAATTTTCAACCAACAATGAGTTTGATAACTCAAGTGTCTCTAATGACTCAACCAAAGCCAAGAGGGAAAATTCTAAATTAAATTAAAAGCATCAATATAAATAAAGCTAAGCAATCTTAAATCTGAAATACCTCAAATAATATTAATTAAGAAAATCATAACATGAATGTAGCATAAGGCAAATAGGCAACATAACTAATATAAGGATTAAAGTATCTGAAAGTAAGAGATAAATATAAAGTAAAAGAACATTGAATCTGGGATTGAGAGGCACTCCTAAAACTAAGAGAAATCCTAAATCCTAATCCTAAGAGAGAGGAGAGAACCTCTCTCTCTAAAAACTACATCTAAATCTAAAATTGTGAATTATGAGAGCTTGTTCATATATGGATGCATTCCCCCACTTTATAGCCTCTAATCTGTGTTTTCTGGGACGCAAACTGGGTCGAAAACAGCCCAGAAATCGCTGGAGAAGAAATCTGCCACGCTGATTTTTCGCCACTGCGACGCATCCGCGTGGATCACGCGACCGCGTTGCCTAGCGTCAGAGAAACTATGGCATATTATATATCAAATCAAAGTCCCGGACTTTATCTTTCCAACGCAACTGAAACCGCGTCATTTGGACCTCTGTAGCTAAAGTTATAGTTGTTTGAGTGCGAAGAGGTCAAGCTGGACAGCTTAGCAATTTTTCCAACTTCTTGTATTCCTTCCACTTTTGCATGCTTCCTTTCCATCCTCTGAGCCATTCTTGCCCTGTAATCTCTGAAATCACTTAACACACATATCAAGGCATCTAATGGTAATAAGAGAGGTTTAAACATAGGGAACTTAAGGCCAAAGAAGCATGTTTTCAATCAAAGCACATAATTAGGAAGGCAAATGTAAAACCATGCAAATAGTATGAATAAGTGGGTAAAGAGTTGATAAAAACCACTCAATTAAGCACAAGATAAACCATAAAATAGTGGTTTATCTACCTCCCCACACTTAAACATTAGCATGTCCTCATGCTAAGCTCAAGAGAAGCTATAAAGGAGTGAAGAGGAATGGTAAAATGTATGAAATGCAATCCTATCTATATGAATGCAACTAAATACAAAATGTTTCTACCTACTTAGTTAAAAGTAAACAAATCTTTCAAGAAGAAATATGAACTGGATTTTACTAATTCAAATCATGAAAATGAAGTACAAATAGACTTGCAAGAAGAAAATAGCTCATGAAAGCAGGGAACAAGGAATTGAGCATCGAACCCTCACTGGCAGTGTATACACTCTAATCACTCAAGTGTTTAAGGTTCGATTCTCTCAATTCTCTACTAACCTTGCTTTCTAAGGCTTGCTCTTTATCTAACAATCATCATAAATTTAATGCACAGATACACATATCAAGAGGTCTTTTAAGGGTTGTAATGGGGTTAGGATCAAGGTAGGATTGTATTTGGCCAAGTGGACTAAAATTTGAATCCTTAATTAACTTAAACTTTCCACCTAACTTTAGACAATCCATGAATCATAATACCACATCTAACTATCCATTAACCATGTTTTCCACAAATTCATGCATTCTAATTTCAGGTACAGTACATATGCATTGCTTTCACCATTTACTTTGGGGTATTTTGTCCCCTTTTTGCTTAATTGCTCTTCTCTTTTTTTTTTTCTTTTTCTCACTTTATATATATATATATATATATATATATATTTTCTTTTCTTTTATTTTTCTCAATGCATATGATTAAATTATTGGATGCATGAATCATGTCCTAAACATTTTTTTTCACATTTTCAGAAAATTCTAACACACTCAATTCTCAAACCAAATGTTTCCAAATTCAACTTTTCCCCATACTTAATTCATGAGCACTCTCACTAGTCTAAGCTAACCAAGGATTCAAATTAAGGACATTATTGTTTTCCGCTTAGAGTTAATGATGTGCTAAAGTAAAGAACAAAAGGGTATAATAGGCTCAACATTGGTTTGCAAAGAATAATGAAAGGGTAAGGCCATATGGGTATGTAAGCTCAGTGAAACAAAGGCCTCAATCATGTAAGTGTATGCATACATCAAATAATGGAAATATAGAATTAAGCAAGACAAAGATCACAATTTTAGAGAGAAAAACACACACCAAAAATAAAATATTGGTTGGTAAAATGCAACCAATTCAAATAGGCTCAAAAATCTCACAAGTTTTGTGTGTTCGAGCTCTAAACCATGTTCCAGTATAATATTTCTTCAAACAAGTGTAACATTAAATTTTATTCAAATTAGTGAAATGCTCTGAAAGTTTTTTTTTTTTTTTGAAAAAGAAAATATTTCTTCAACCAAGTGGTAAAATATGCACAAAATCAAATAATCATGCAATCAAACATGCAAATGCAACAACTAACAAGGAAAATAAATCATGGGTGTTGAGATAGAAGAGTAACTAACCCATGGAGATCGGTATCGACCTCCCCACACTTAAAGATTGTACCATTCTTGGTGCATGCAGAGATGTGCAGGTGGACGGGTTGTTCCAACTGATGTTTTCCTTCAAGGATTGTGCAGATGGACTTGTTTGTCTCCCCTTTTAGAAGTTTCTCCCTTTTTCCGTCTTCGGTGGCCAGCCTAAAAGAAGAGAAAAAGAAGAACAGTAATACCCAGAAGTAAAGATAAGAAAATAAATGAAGTATGGGTGGGTTAATGCCAAATGATAAGGGTCTCATTTACATGGAAGCTTCAACATGTACGTGAGAAAACAATAGAAGCCATGGCATACCAGTGGTGCAAAATTTGCAACAATGGGAAGAGAGTGGGGAAGGAGAGATAATGTAAATTCATGTCAATGCAAAAGTAATACAAATATAAAAGATTGGCATTGATTGAAATAATATTACTCAATCAGAATTAAACAAGTCACTAAACACCAAGAAAATACCAGAAAAGATGTAACAGTTGAATAAGAACATTTGAACACCAATGGTAAAATAATAAATTTAGAAAAAATAAAAATATGCAATGAATGAAAGTATGCAAATAAATTTAATAAAATAAAATGAAAGATAAGAAGAATGAGAAGGGAAAGAAGGAAAGAAGAAGTAAGTAAGAAAGGAGGGAGGAAAAATTAGGATTGGGGAAGAAAAGATAAGATAAGTGGTAAATCAGGGAAGCTGTGCGGCGCAATCGACGCGGTCGCGTGGGGCACGCGGTCGCGCAACTTGCGCTTATACTGATTGACGCGGTCGCGTCGGTCACGCGGTCGCGTGACCCGTTTTATGCTACTGGCGCGAGGGCAGCCTCGCACTCGCACAACTCTCTGTTCAAAATCATTAGTTGCCAAATATTGGGTGACGCGATCGTGTGGGGCATGCAATCGCGTGAGTGGCCTTATTTCCAATATGACGCGGACGCATGGGGAACGCGTTCGCGTGGGAGGGCTTGGGCTTCCATCACGAGTCCAGCCCAATTCCAGCTCAACTTTTGGCCATACACCCTTTTTACGTCGATTTACAGGGCCACGCGGTCGCGTGGGTGACGCGGACGCGTGGGGAAGCTATTTTTCAATTGACGCGGTCGCGTCGGCGACGCGGTCGCGTGGGTCAAATTATGCTAAAGGCGCGCCTCCAACCACGCTTTCGCATGACTCTCTGTTCAATTCTTTTCTTCCCAACGCACTAGTGACGCGGACGCGTCAGCGACGCTGTCGCGTCGCGTGCGTGCTTTTTTTTTTAATCTGAAAAAAAAAATGCAGAATGCAGTGTTAATATGAATGTGATGCAAAACTCCAGGTTCAATATAATAAAATAAAACAAATAAAACTAAATAAAAATAAAAAATGAACGATCATACCATGATGGGTTGTCTCCCACCTAGTACTTTTAGTTAGAGTCCTTAAGTTGGACATTTGGCGAGCTCCCTGTTATGGTGGCTTATGCTTGTATTCATTCGGGAATCTCCACCAATGTTTGTAATTCCAGTAGCCTCCGGGATCCCAAACAAGGCACGTAAAGCCCTTAAGAAGCTTCAAACAGATTCTTAGGCTCCCGGGGTGACAAATGTCAGAGCAGATTTCAAGATCCCAAATCTTGCTTTTACACCCATTTTTGTCGGGATCTGTATTTTTCCAACCGGGTGATAAGTGATTTGAATTCTCACTGCAGCTACCAAACAGCTTCCTAGACCCATTCAATTGAGCTTTACACCAACCTTTGCGTTTAAACTTAAAGCTTCCAACCATAATGAACCTTGCAGGACAATTCTTACCACTGACCATTTTTCTCTTACTCTTAATGCCACAAAGAGCTCTAAGTTGACCATCCGTCTCCAATAGCCCATATTCAAGTGGGATTAGAAAGCTAAGGGATATGAATTTTACCCACTTGAATGTTGTGAAGGATGATGGCAACTTAGGGGGAGGAGTCTCCAATAACTTTGGCAAGGTGATTTCAAGCTCCACTCCCTTGTGCTCTTTGACAACTTCCACCTCTTTGCAAGCTTCTTCAATTTCAACCTCTTCCTCTTGGTAGCTTTCTTCCAATTCAATCTCTTCTTCATTACTTACCAAGGGCATGGGAGGCTGTGCTTCTTTTTCTTTGATCTCCATCTCTTGATCAACCTCTACAAAGTCTTCAACCATGATCTACCTTGGAGGTTGTACACCCTCCTCAACATCAAATGCAACCGTCTTGGAAGGAGGTTCTATGTCTTGACTTTTCCATGGTTGATAAACCACTTCTTCTTTGATAATTACAGCTTCCTCCACTTGTTCCAGTACAAAGTCATGCTCCGTACTGTCCACTGGAGTTTCTAATATCTCCTTCATGCTACGTTCTTCATTAGATTGCCCACATGAAGCCATGGGGGTTCCTTGAGTGTCCGAACGTCGGGAAGGTAGTCTATTTATTACTTGATTCAATTGGTGAAGGGTTGCTTGAAGTTTTGCACATGTTTCCGTGAGACGATCCGTTGATTCTTGTTGTGCTCGGCTATCAATAGTAGGATCATAGTGCTCTTGGATTGATGGATATGGAGATGGCAAATATTGAGGTGGTGGTTCTTGGGAGTAATTGGGTTGGAATTGGGGTGGTTCTATATATGGTTCATATGGCTCATAAGGTGGTTGGTATGGTGGTTGAGGGTTAAGGTCATATGGAGGTAAATAGCGGAAAGGGGCTTGTGAGTTTGGTGGTTCAAAGGTATGTTGAGGAAAGGGTTCATAGGCATATGGTGGTGGTTGTTGATAGTCCATTGGAGGTGGTTGTTGCCATGAGGGTTGATCAAATCCTTGTGGCTCCTCTCATCTTTGATTGTTCCAACCTTGATGCCTGTTCTCATTGTAATTTCTTCTTCCTTCAACATAATTGTAACCAGATTCATAGCGATGGTAGTGAGAACTCATAATAGCAAATAAAAATTAAAAACGAAAATAAAAACAAATTTTAAATTAAAAGGTTATTTAAATTTTGAATTTGAAAATTAAATTTTGAAATTTGAAATTTAAAATTTTGAAATTTGAATTTTGAAATTTGAATTTTAAATTTTTGAAGTTTGAATTTTGAAACTTGAAATTTGAGATTTGAAAATTTTTAAATTTGAATTTTGAAAATTTTTAAATTTGAATTTTGAAATTTGATTTTTGAAATAAGATAAGATAAGATAAAAATTTTAAAATAAAAATCTGAAATTTTTTTTTATGCAAATTTCGAAAATTCAATTAAAATAAAGAGAAAAAATATTTTTGAATTTAATGAGGAAAGAGAAAAACAATAAAATGACACCAAACTTAAAATTTTTAGATCAAAACGAAGAAAACAACTAAGAACAACTTGAAGGTCAAGATGAACACGAAGAACAAATTTTTGAAAAAAAAATTTTTAATAACTAAATAAAAACCAATAACCTCTTAATTTATGAAAAAGGAAAAATAAAAACAAAAATAAAAACAAAAAAACAAGTAAAAAGCAAATATTTACAATAACTAATAATAAGGCACACGTTTGCAATTCCCCCGCAACGGCGCCATTTTGAAGAAACTTGAAGATTGATGGGTTAGAGGTTATAGTAAACTCTCGTTGCAAGTATAGTTACTAAACCAAGCAATCAACCTTTCTTACAAAAATTTTGGTTGTCACAAGTAACAAACCCCTTTAAAATTGATAACCGAGTATTTAAACATCGGGTCGTCTTCTCAAGGAATTGCAGGGAAGTATCTTCTTATTATTGGTTATGAGTTTTGTAAATTGGGGTTTTGGAAGTAAGGAAGAAGTAATGTAAGATAACAAGTCGTTAAAATAATAAATAACAAAGCTCTTGGTAAGGTATAAGAACTGGAAGTCCTATCCTGATTATCCTTATCAATTGTGATGAGAATTCGATTTTTCTCCCACTTTGTTAACCTCTAACTATAAAGGTAAGTTAAGTGGATGAATTAATTTTTACTCCTCAGATCCTAGTCTTTCCTTGAGAAAAGTTAGAGTTATTAGAACTCGAATTAATTCTTGAAGAATTCCAATTTTCAATCAACAATGACTTTGAAACTCAAGTGTCTCCAATGACTCAACCAAAGCCAAGAGGGAAAATTCTAAATTAAATTAAAAGCATCAATATAAATAAAGCAAAGCAATCTTAAATCTGAAATACCTCAAATAATATTAATTAAGAAAATCATAACATGAATGTAGCATAAGCCAAATAGGCAACATAACTAATATAAGCATTAAAGTATCTGAAAGTAAGAGATAAATATAAAGTAAAAGAACATTGAACCTGGGATTGAGAGGCACTCCTAAAACTAAGAGAAATCCTAAATCTTAATCCTAAGAGAGAGGAGAGAACCTCTCTCTCTAAAAACTACATCTAAATCTAAAATTGTGAATTATGAGAGCTTGTTCATGTATGGATGCATTCCCCCACTTTATAGCCTCTAATCTGTGTTTTCTGGGCCGCAAACTGGGTCGAAAACAGCCCAGAAATCGCTGGAGAAGAAATCTGCCACGCTGATTTTTCGCCACTGCGACGCGTCCGCGTGGATCACGCGACCGCGTCGCCTAGCGTCAGAGAAACTATGGCATATTATATATCAAATCAAAGTCCCGGACTTTAGCTTTTCAACGCAACTGGAACCGCGTCATTTGGACCTCTGTAGCTAAAGTTATAGTCGTTTGAGTGCGAAGAGGTCAAGCTGGACAGCTTAGCAATTTCTCCAACTTCTTGTATTCCTTCCACTTTTGCATGCTTCCTTTCCATCCTCTAAGACATTCTTGCCCTGTAATCTCTGAAATCACTTAACACACATATCAAGGCATCTAATGGTAATAAGAGAGGTTTAAACATAGGGAACTTAAGGCCAAAGAAGCATGTTTTCAATCAAAGCACATAATTAGGAAGGCAAATGTAAAACCATGCAAATAGTATGAATAAGTGGGTAAAGAGTTGATAAAAACCACTCAATTAAGCACAAGATAAACCATAAAATAGTGGTTTATCACTGCCACTCAACCTGCATCTGAAAAACAGCAGAAATATGTATGGAAAGAGAGCCAGGAGTTCTCATCATGGTAAAGGTGCCCGCGTAGTTAATATAAAAGGTCTCGAAAAAGGCAGAGGCATTCCTAGAACTCCGTTTACTCAGAAATTAAACTTAAACTTAAAATTAGTTCTAAACCAGAAGGTTTGGTACTCTAACTATGGGATTCCTAGCTCTAAGCTAATACTTCGCCTTCATCTCCTTCAAACCTCCGAAACACCGATGGAATAACCCTCATCTCTCCTCCGCCGTATGAGGGGTCTATCAAATACATATACAAACAAACCAAACAAAGAAAGCACAGATAGAATTCAGATACTCTAAGTAAACAAGTAGCAGATAAATATGGCAAAACAGTTAGGCAAACCAAAACAAAATGCACAGTCAAGCAAAACATTCAAATGCATATAATGTATGTCTGTCCTACGGCTGTTGAGCTTAACTGTCGGTTATATAGCCAACCCGACATGCCCTAGTAGCTAACCTTAGACAGTCCCTCTGTGCGCGCATCCCCAAGCTCAAAAATATCCATAGAAAAAACCCAAGCTCATCCATGGGGAAGACAAGCACCCCAAGCTCAAATTTATTTATATATGCATGCTCATGGGGGAACCCGAAGATTTAAAGTGCCCGGTCACATCTTGCGACAGAGGGTCAACAATTTGCCTCAATATGTCCAAGCCGTATAGGTATTTAAATCATTATTTCTCAATGTCAACATCATCATCAATTTACATCTCATTTCATCTCAAATTCATCATCATTATCAATCACATATCATGTATCATTCATCGCTCCTTTGCTTTAACAATTGCAACCATTTACTTCTCAATCTCCTTCTCAATTTTCTATCTAATTCATTCAATACGTTCACCCTTGTTCTAATGCTTAAAAACTCGCTAATGGACCCTAAACAGGTGTTAAAAAGGTTTGGAAAGCTAGAGGAATAGTTTAAAACTTAAAAATACACTTTTCAGAAAAACATGGGTCATGCGTACACATGCCCATTCTCGTGTACGCATTAGTGTTAAAATGCCAAAATCGCATATGCGAGCACCGTCCGCGTACGTGAGCTCATAAAAACAGAAGGGGTCCCCGCGTACGCAGGCCCTCAATCGCATATGCGTGAGTGTAAATAAAGCATTTTCGCGTACGCATACACATTCCTGCATACGCACGATTTGGAATTTTAACATATTCGTGTATGCATCCACCTCATGCGTACGCGAGTCTGTTGAACAAATATTATTCTCGCGTACGCATGCCTTAGGTATTTCAGAAGAATCTGCTAAGTTTGTAGAAATCAATTTTACACACCAAACTTCAAACGCGCAAACTTTTTCGTTAAAAATCGTGTTAGTCTGTTCTTCGAACCTTATAAACTTCATGGACCTAATTTACATTCAAAACAAGTTTTACAAAATTTGAGGGTCTGAAAGCCAAGTGATGGCCCACCGAAATTGGTCAAAAATTTAGCTTTTACCCAAAAACACCAAACCACAAGTTTTTCCAAAACGTTTAATTCAAAACCCAGCATGTCACAACCCAAAACAGCCCCTCATGTCGCAAACCATATTCTCATGCTTTCCAAATCACTTCACAACATACCAACACTCAAAACCACAATCTATTTAATAAATTCATTCATACAATCTCACCAAATCCAACACTAACCATTAACACTTCATATCAAATACATATATCATATCTATTCACAATCTCCAACCACAATGCACGTTAATTTCCACAATCATTTTCTATATCCACAAAACATGAACAATTCACATAATTCAGCTTATCCTATGGTCAACTAGCTTAAGATTTCACGTGATAATATACATTAACTATGAGAAACCAAAACCATACATTGGCCAATTCCTTTCTAAGCTCGGATCACCTCAAAATGCCCTCCTTCCAAAATCTCCAAGCCTCCAACTCCTTACCAAATGAATTTTCAGCTTTCAAGGCTCAAATTAAATCTCCAATATCCACCAATTGAGCTCCAATTCAACAAGAAACACAATCTAATTCATACAATATCACTATAATCAACATAGGGTTACCAATTTCAATAATTCACGAAGATTTGATAGTTTTCTCACCTTACCCACAGTTGTTTTGGACAAAACACAACAATTTTCACAAGCTAGCTTGATCCTAAAACATGAAAACATCACAAATCTCAATGTCTATAACCCAAAACTTCGAAATTGTAAGCAGGAAGGGTTGGGTGAGAAAATGTAAATTCCTTATCACTTTGTTCGGATGATTTCGAAGAGCTCGATGCGGTGGTCGCATAGCCGTAAACAGTGTGGCGATCGGAGCTTTGAATTGAGAGATATGTAGAATTGAAATTTGGGAGTGAAGGTTAGGATTAGTTTCTTGTTTCCCTTCTTGAAGTTTAGCGTGGAAATGTTTCATGAAAGGGAGAAGCTGGCTAGGTGATGGCTTTTATATGTTAGACCTTGGGTCTGGTCCAATCGATTCAGGTCGTTGACCCAATTTTTAGCTAAAATCTTTAAAATTAGTATCAAAATTCGTATTTTAAATATTTTTACGTCTCTAAATTATAAAAATTTAATAACCTATATTCTTTTAATAATAATTAATTTATAGCTAAATGTTTATTAATTCTGCAGAGTTTACAACTTTGCTTGTTACATGAAGAAATTGAAGGATCCAATCTAAGGTAATTCTTAATGTTATTTATTTTAGTTTCATTCCTTTGATCTAGATTGTCAAAGACAGGATCTTTGAAGATCTAATAAGAAAAACTTTTTCAGTTACCGAAGTTGCTTAGAACAGATTTTTTAAAAGTCTGGTAAGAAAACTATCTATCCACTATCTTTTATTCTTTTATCGTTATCTTTTCATTTTCACTGTGTCTTTTATTCCTCGTACATTTTTTTTCTTATCAATAGTTATGTTGTGAATGAAATGGATGTTCTAGAATTAGAAGTATACCTTTAGGTGTATATATGTTGTTTATGTTGTTTTGTGTTGCTTATGACCATTGTGTCATTCACTACATAATAGGCAATTATATTCGTTTTAATTGTATTTAAAAACCAATATTACAATTGATAAATGATTTGAATGTTAATGGTTCTCTAAAAAGTTAGAAGAATAAGAACAAATATTACAATTAATAAATGACTAAAATGGTAATAGCTTTTTTTATTTTGTTTTTAATTGCATTTAAAAACTGATATTACAATTCATAAATAATGAGGCACATAAGAAATAAAAGCAAAAATTAAAAAGTAATTCAATTAGAAGCAAAAAGATTAAAAGATAATTCAATTAAATATATAGTAAGCAAATTGTACTAATTAGCTACTTTAGCTAAACGTGGCACAAGAGTAAAAAACTAGAAGACCAAAAATACAATGAAAGACTACCTTAAATTATGTTTTAATATATTCTAAATAGATTCTGATGCTACAATGATTGAACAAACTAATGGTGGAAAAACTCTCCGAGACGGGAAAATTTCCGCGGGGACAGGGATGGGAGGCAAAATTCTCCCGAAGCAGGTGTAAGGACCTGAGCAGGAATCCCCACCCTATCTCCGCTAATCCTCAAAATTTGTGAACTTACTTAACTGTCCTTAATTAATTTCTATTATAATTTTTTAGTCATTTCACATACCATATATATACAGTTGTGGCATCCCCTTTAAGACTTCTCCCCAACCTCTCTGCAGTCAGCAGTCATCACCTTCAATCCTTCATCACTATGCGCCATCACCCTTCACCGTGTTACAGCGTCACTCTCTCTACTCCGCCGCGTCATTCAGTTTGTTCGTGTCTATGCAACCATACTGTTAGTCTGTGACCCCTCATTGCGTCGTCACATCATCGCCCCACCACCCCTCACTGCTCCATCACCACTTCTCTAGTCATAGCCGCTTGCATTTCCTACATTGTCCCCTTTGCTCGCATTCGTCATCGCTGCTGGTTGTCCCTCCTCCTCTTCCACTTCACTTCAGGTTCAAATCCTATTTATCCGTTTATGTTCCTATTTGATTCTCTGCCATAGTTGGTGAATGTTGTGTTTAGTTTATTCTGCTCTATTTCACATTTAACATCCTTGTGATTTTTCTATTGCACTTTTTTGTGCTTGTGCTTGTGCTTGCCCTAAATTTAAGGATTAAGAATAAGAATGGTGGTAATCAATGGATTATTGCTATTCCTAACATTATGTTTTTGTTTAGCCCTTTTCCTTTTAACGATGGAAAAAGATAATGTTGAACATAACTTTTACTCTTTAAGGCACTCCAATCAGCATAGATACTTTGTGTTGTTTGTCTGCTTGAATTGAATCTTGTGTTTGCTAATTTTTTTTTGTCTAAACTTGAACTAAATCTTACGTTAGCTGAATTTTTTCTGTATGTCTAAATATGAGGATCTAAATAGCTTTTGTATAACAATTTTTTGTTCTTGCTCTTACAAAATTGTGTTTTGTACATGATTGATAATTGCAACTCTACTTTTATGGAAATTAATGACCGATCATAACCAACACAAAGTTACCCTCGTCACCAATTGAAGCAAATTTTCAAGAACGAGAGGGAGGACAAGAAGAAACACAAGATGATGGAGAATTATAATTAATTTGTAATCTTGGACAAGATGTATTTGTATATTGTTCCAATGTTTTATGACTTCTATATTTTTTAAGAAAATTTTCATTAGAATTTCCATAAAATTTTATCAATTAGGGAGATGGAGCATGGGATGCTACGGGGAGCAAATCAGGGTTCGGGCACGGGGAGTAAGGAGGCATGCCCCGCCCGTTGACATCCCTAGAACAAACGCATGACAATAATTTACCATGTCAATTTGAAAGTTAATCACGATCCTAACCAAACAAAATAACAAAAATGAACAAGGGCCTCACTTAAGACTGTACAATACCGATAGTATCCCCTTTTTTATCTAGGACGTTAGGAGAGCACTTCCAATGCGTTTCCACTTTCAAGGAATCCGCGGGATGTTGGCTGAAAACAATAACAGAAACAGTTAGTTCATCTATAATAGATGTATTATACAATTGTATTGTTGTTTTAACATAAATTATACATGATACAACATCTTGCAGAGACAAATTAAAAGATATTTGTATGATAGATGTCAATGTGGTTTTGCAAACTCAACATTGATATGCCATACTATCTATGGTAACACATAAGAAACCAAAAGTAACTAATAAACACAAAAGGCTTGGGAAAATTAATCGGTTTCATGTAGAGTAAGTGACAAGGCAAAGATATAAAATGCCGAGGGACTCTATTGAAATTGCTAGACTTATAGGAAGATCCAAAGTTTTCACAATAATCATATACCTCACTAGCTTGAAGTTCACAAAGAGAAAAAGGTTCTTTCTCTTTGATTCCACCATTATCCTTGGTAATTCTTTCCAAATCCTGTTAGAGAGCAACTTGTGTTATGAACAAGGGAATAATAACTTTCAGAGATCAAGTATGAGCCATAAATGTGGCCAAACAGGTGCCTCATATGCTTTTAATCAGATAATCAGCGATACTGAACAGGCACTTCAATTTAATTTGAGAATCTAATATATACTACTGATTTATCCATTCCCAGTACAATAAATATATAAACAATACCAGCTAAAAGGAGACCCGCAAAATTTAGAGAATAAGTGAATAACCACGAAAGTGGATCCAGCTGAGTCTATATACTAAAACAATTGAAGAAATATATAAATAGCATCATAGATGTAACAAACAATAATACCTCTTAAAATTGTAAATAATAGCGAGGTTGGTTAATATTCCCCCAAAAATATGAACAAATTGGAATTAACAAACATGCAATCAAACTAAAATTACCAAATCATAGATTCAGAGAGGATAAGATCTTGCAAAAGCAATGCTAGATCAAGAGGTTAAGCTTCTGGGTTGGCAGCTTTCCCTAAGACATAACCATATTAAGTGGTTGAAATGAACAAAAATTTGGGGTAATGATTCAGTCAGTATATCCTTTGTCAATGGATATGATAAATGGGGACCTTCAACAGAATTAGGAAGATGCATACTCATGCTCCTTGGATATCAACAGAAAAACATGCGCGCAAAGGTTTCAAGATAGCCTAAAAGCAAGTACACAATACTAAATATAACATCCCAGACACATTATCAGTTACCTTTGCAGTCAAAATTTCAAACTCAAGTAACTCCTCTACAATCTTTTCTAGCACCTGCCGATTTTTCTGTAGCATTTGACTTGCTTTGAGATATGCCAAATCAAACATCTAGAAACATCATAAGTAGATCAAGTAAGAAGCTTTTTCATACAAGAAGTTAAAATTTTACTAAGAAACAGCTACCTTTTCAACTTTAGCCGCCATCACATACTCATGATCATCCCCCATGCTTAGTGCAGTAGACTACGTCACCAAAATGTCACAAGAAAACATATAAAATAATAGCATTTAAAGAAAATAATAATCATAATAGATGTTTGCCTTTCTTATGTAGTTGACATAATTCCCTTCATCATATAAATATATAGTTTTGTTTATCAGAAAGCACTACACTACAATCTTCTTTGCTTACAAAAATAAAAAATAAAAGAAAGGGAAAGATGAAACTTGAAAGTGATAGAAGCATGTAGGACACCAGCATTGGAAACCCAGACTACAATTCATCGTGGAACTGGAAAAGCAGTGGTTCAAAGATTAATGGTTATACATTTGAGTTTGAGGGAATCAATCAACATTAGAGTAAAATATGAAACTCTTCCTCCATCAAAATAACCCTTTATTCATATGTTGCATCAATGGGAAAGTTCATGATCAAGTCACACATGAAACATCCATAATTGAAATAGTTAAACAGAGAATTAACAAAGTGCACATGAAACATAGCCTTATATTGAAGAATTAACCATTTATGAGCTAAACTGCATTACTATTATGTTAGATTGATAGATTCTATATCCTCTGGTTCTTCTCAGAGTTTATGTTTTTCCTCCTTTATTTATAAAAAGCAATTCAGCAAATTAATTTAGAAAAAAAATCCACTTCTTAACATATTGAATATGCCTGCAACTCCCTACCAGATATTTTGAACCCCACGAATGTAAGAAGGGAAAAAGATCATTCACCACAACAGCCAAAATGCATGTAAGGAAGGTGCATACCGCATTGCTATGGTAATAAATTGCAGCACTGTCATCTGGGGCCCAACCATACTGAATGACCATTCTTGTAGCAATCTGTTGTAAAAAATTTTCAAAAATAAATAAATAAATAAAAGAAAAAAAAAACCGTAAAAAGGGTCGAATTTTCTGTGCTAATGAAAAAAATGATAAGCAGTATGTTCAATTTCAAAGACATTATAACATGAAAGACATGCAGATGTATCAACCACAGATATGGCCAACCTCTTGCGCCTGTTGTATCTCAGACGAAGACAGAAAGTTTTCTTCCCCGAAAGGAAGTAGCATTTGAGATGCAACATGTGATCCAAAACAAAAGACAAGTTTCTTTTCAAGATATGATCTTGATTCTGAATTTCCATTAATGGAGCCTTCATTTCTTGCTTTTGTGATTTTTGTACATCCGATTCCCTGTACAAAACACGATTAAGTATCTATCATTATTCAAGTGACTATGATCAACAAATTATAATTTCCACCATTGGAGAACACAATTACCATGCAGAATTTGGAGAACACAGGTTAGCACTTAGCTATAATCCCCATATAGAGCCACTTAGTTAAAAATCAGGGTTTCAGTCTTTATTACATTGTCATACAGCAAACTAAAGACTTAGGACTTGAAAAAGATTAGTCACTTCTAGAAACAAATGACAGGCTAGACAGGCAACAGAAAATAGCAGAGATACTGTATTATATACTTTATTAACACATATATGCAATGCTTTTGAAGAAAAGTTATTCATCCATATCTTCTTCACCAAGTTAGGGAAACAGTAACACATAGAAGCAAAAGTTGATTACCAACAAGGCCTGCTATAACAGCAGTAGATATGGCTAATAGTACAAAGTAAATATTAGCTTTCTTGCATTGCATTCAATAAATAGCCTCCTTAATAGAAGAAAAAGTTACTAGAAGAGAAGAAATGAATGCGAAAGAATATAAGATATCCTCCATTCAGTTAATTTTCTTGTATTTGGTACAATGACTTTGTTCTTGATCGTGTTGTTTGGTAACCGGTCCCAGAACAAAATACAAAAATGTTGAGATGATAAAGACAGAGAAAAAATACAGAGAAAACTTGTCTCGGGACAAAAATATTTTGCCTGTTTCTATACATGTCTCCTTTTCCAAATAGGTTTCTCCCCTCCAGTGTCTCTAAATTTGTGTCCCTATATAGTCTCGAAATGCAACCTAAACTCCTATGAACTACTTGAAAGAGAAGCAACATTTCTACCGCCAGAGATGTATTAAGTAAATGAGAATATTTCCAGGCAATATAAAGCAGAGCATGGACGAATATGTCTAACCTGCCAGGATAGTGGTTCAAGCCATAAATTATCAACCTCATCAAAATTTGGTAATAAAAGAGCAATAAGACCACGGCCAGCTGCCCAAACAGCATGTGGAAATTTGCTTTCCCTTGTCCACTGAACAATAATGAAAATCATTTAGTTATTTTTCTCTAGCATCATAATGATATTAAATTTTAACTTCAAAAGATTAGAAAACTTAGGCTGCTACTATACTCAAATTTGAAAATGGATGACAAAACTCAGTGATTATACATAAGGAGGAGCTTTATGTTGAATACATAACAAGCATTATGGAAAAATCATTGTTTCTTACATCAAGTGGGGGACTCAAAAGCTCTATCCCATTGCTTATCTGACCATATGGTTCCATCAAATCAACAACACTCTGCAGATCCTCCTTTGTCAATGTCAGTCCAAGATGATTCACCCATGCTTTGCTTAACATCTTGGCAATTTTAGTCTTCCGCAGAAACAAGGGGACTGCGGAACTGCAAGTCTAACCAAAGGAAATAAATATACTTCATTCTTACTAGACAAAGTAAATCAAACCAAAATTTAGAAAATATGGTTGTAAAAAGAAACAGATCCATATGAGTATCAAGTTAACAAGGCAAATAAATATATAAATAAATAAAATTAGGCAGTACGAAGTACTGTTCAATCTGCTTTTCATTAAAAATCCGCATAATTTAAAAAAAAAAAAAAAAGAAAACAGAGAGAGAGATAGTAAAGTTGAATTCTTGAAAAGAATAACAGAAATACTAACATGTTAATACTATTATAAACATGCTTCAAATTCATTTCTTTAACTGCAGAAAGCATTTGAGGAGAAATGTCTTCCGTTTCCTCTCTAAGTTCTTTTCTTTTTCTAATCCAATGCATGTCACTAAGCACAAATCTAAATTATTATGTTATTCTAACCTTAAACAATATAGAAGTAAAGCAAAGTTCATACTAGTTAAATAAAGTACTAGTTGACTTGCCTGGGGAAGTCTCTGCAATTGATCACAAAAGGGGCTAGAATCATATCCTGCTTTAAGCCCCACACATAAATCTAAATATAAAAGAGTTCCTAATATTGTTGAAAATAAGTACAGAATCAGCAAACTCTTACTGCAAATAAACCACAGTAGCTCATCAATTCATCTGTGTCAACAACTTTGCTTCGGAAGGCACTTCCTTCTAAAGCAACAGGTACGAGTTTTAATTCAATAGGTCGTAAAAGAGCTGTCTTCTCAGCAACCTGAAATCAAAGAGCTTTTAAGTGTAAATGTAGGGATGATATATATATATATATGGTGGATTCTAGTATGCCTATACTTATGGTGGCTACAGTTGATATGCAAGTGTTATAAAAATTAAAATCATACTTTTTTTTACATTTTGGTAACACTTTTTTTAGCAACACTTTTTAGAAAGCATTGTTAAATAATAAAAAAATTATATTTTAATTTTAACAACACTTTTTGAAATACACACACAACAACAACAACAACAACAAAGCCTTTTTTCCCATTGGGTGGGATGAGCTAGATGGATTAATCAATGCCCTACGATCTGTCATGTATCATGTTCGAAGTAAGATTTATGCTTAGGTTTCTCTTAAGCACCTCATTTAGAGTCTTCTTAAGTCTCCCTCTCCCTTATCTTAAGGTCAAGAAATTTGTTTGGACAAATGTCCTTAATAGCAATAACTATTAACTAGAATGAGACCCAATGCGCAGGGCGGTAAATTAATGATAGTATATAATAAATATTAAAAATTGTTATATTTTGTAGAATTAAATTAAATGTGTAAACTAAAGTTAAATTTAAAAGGTATTTTATTTAAAATAATTTGTAGTACAAAAAATTTGGATATTAGAGTTGTATGTACAAAATGACATTTTTATTTGGTGGTTTGATTTTTACATTTGTTTTAGTTGATAAACTTAGTCTTCTTATGTGGCGCTCGTCCTCCTTTTTTTTTATTGATTGTTGTTAGAGTTGTTACTTTCTTCTTTCTGTGTAGGTTCTTGTGAAGACATGTTCTTTATGAATTGTTGAGTTACATGTACTTTTTATTGTGTTGTTTGTTCCATCTTTGCAACTATGTTCTTCCGAATGTGTCTTGAATTTATATAATTTTCTTTCTCCTTAATCTCTTGATGGTATGTGATCTTCATCTAATGATATTAGTGTTGGCGAAGTTAGTTCCTATAATCAATGAATAATTTAAATTAGAAATAAAAACGATGTCTAAAATAACTAAAATAAGTGATTTTTTTGTATTACCTGTTTTATTTGTTGTAATGAGTGGAGGTTCAGTGTTTTTTGTTGTTGGAACAAATATCTTGGTAAGAATGTATTGTTTAGAACTTTCTTTAAGATTAAAATCATTTACCTTAACTTCAAATATAAGTGAGGTTGCACAAATTTTTCAATTGGGGTGGTGTTTCAATGTCATTACTTTTCTGGAGTGCCATTAGATTTGAAACAGTTGTACCCAACAATTTTTTTGCTTCACCATCAAATAGTACAAAAGTTGTTGTACCACTTTGATCTGAAACCTTTAATTGAATTTCGAACCTAAAATAAGTATCGAGTTAGTAACTAATAATTTGATAGATGGGATTATGAAAAATATATAGAGTTTCCTTATTGTTGGATAGTGTGGTGTTTGATTACATGTGTCACAAATGTAGTTATCTCCTTTTTCATATGCTTTCTTCTTACACTTTTCACATTCAACGTAATTATCTTCATTTGAGTAAGTTTGAGATGGTGTGTAGTTCGGAAGTAATTTTTTTGTGCTAAATTTGATGTTATTTGAAAGAATAGTAATAAGAGACTTATATAAGTAGTTCAAATAATATGGAATTTGAATATTTGTAACGTAAAATTTATTATAATTAATAATATTATTATGACATTTGTAATATGGATGTTTATTACATTGAATGAGTTATTTATAGAAATTAATAAATTAATTATTAGAATTATAATTTTTTTGTATTGTTTACAACGGTAAGATATAATAAATATAGAAATATGGATTTAATGTCTTTGTAAGTTACAAATTTAGTTAGACGCTATTAATTTCTAATTATTGTCGTTGGTAATTATTGTATTGTTTTTTGCATATTTTGTTTTTTTTTTTTTTTTTTGCTAATGATTTGGCAAAAATTGAGTGGTTGATTCTAAAATTTTGCCAAGTAAGCGATGTTGCTGACATGGCATTGGTAGGAGAAGAAAGATGTCTTAAAAGTAATATGGGTTATGTATCTACTTTATATATTAAGAATAGATAGATAGATAGAAGATTTATACAAACGAACTGCAGATTCCTGGCCCCCCCCACACTCTCCAAAAATGTTATGTATAATTCACCGTCAGAAAGGTCACTTATTTTTTTTGCATTGTTTGGTGAGTTCTATCTTATCAAAAATCCTCTGGGTTACTTGGTGGAAACTAACTTTATCCCTCTACTATGGAGCAGTTTCAAGGATTTCAAGATATAGGATTTTTTTTTATCTATGACTTCTGTTTCGTTCTTATTCGTGGTAGTTTAAGTACCATTACCATTTCCAACATAAACAGAAACCAGGCACTGGGTAAGATATCTTATAATCCTCTTACTTGTACTTTTCCTGTTTTCTGTAACTGAATTTTCCAAGGGGAAAGTGATGTTTGGATTTACCTTTTTCCAGTCTACATAATCAATAAGCTGATCATCCATGGTTTCCTCTGCTGCCAAGTATAATATTTTTTCTCTCTCTGCTTGAGTTGGTCTTTGAAGATGAAATATTCTATCCATGCGACCTGGCCTCTGCAAGGCTTCATCAATTTGTTTGAGATTTCTTGTAGTAGCCATCAAAACAACCCCATCTTGTTTCTCAAAGCTGCAAATTGTAACAGCGAACAGAATAAGATAAACTGCATAGCTCGATCCATCTGATATATGAGCATATATTCATTGTCAATAAGCCAAAAAAGAACCCAAAGATATAAATTACCCATCAAGTTCCACAAGCAGTTGATTAATGAAAGATTCATGATCTTGATTTTTGGTATGAATAAATGTGCCACGTACACCAGCGAAAAGGTCAAAATCCTCCACAAATATTATTACAGGAGCCTACATGTAGCTGCAAGCTAATCAGTAAAACAGGAGATAGATAACCTAGAATGGATAGAGTAACAGATTCAGACTACCACAGTACTACAGAGGATGCATAGATGAAAGATCAATGTCTAAAAACACCACCAGGGAATAAAAAATTGAGGACTGGCACACAATTCAAATGGTTTGACCACTAGTCAAACCAAGGATACATCAGTGGCCAATTTAAATGAAACATGACCATACAAAGCTTATATTATTGGACATTTTTACCAACTCTTCTCTTCTGAACTAAATATTTTATTCTGATCAAAGATCAAAGGTTCTAAACAGTGTAAGTTAAGGAAAAAGAGAATAAACATTAAGGTGGTTTAAGAGGATAATCAAATCTCTTGCTGTCTGAAACAAAGGTTCTAAAACAGTGTAAGTTAAGGAAAAAGAGAATAAACATTAAGGTGGTTTAAGAGGATAACCAAATCTCTTGCTGTCTGAAACAATTCACGAACATTAGATGCACTTTGTCCAACCCACAAGCCAGCTTCCAATTGTTGGGCCTTAATTTCAACAACTGGCACTCTTGCCTCGGCAGCGATAGCCAGTGCTAGAGATGTCTTTCCCGTACCCCTCTCGCCTACAATAAGAACTCCCTGCATATAGAGAACAGTTCTCAGGAGCTGATCTTAGTTGATAAAGGCATTTTCAAATCATATTGTGCATGTGAAACAGATAAGGATGCCTCTGATAAGAGGATACCTGTAGTTTCATCAAAACAAAGTTGTTAATTTTGATCTCTTTGGAGGATGCCTTATCCACTTTTTATAATTTTTCCTATCTTCTAATATATATTTTTTATCAGGGGGCAAATATATAATGAATTCTTTATGCATTAAACTACAAGGAAGAATCTAAACATGATAAGAAAAAGATTATATCACAAATTCACAATTTAGTGATAGCCACAAAAAAAAAGAAAAAAAAAAAAAAACAGAAGATGCCTTTTAATGTTGAAAAATCTTCATGCTATATCATACCCGAGGTGCCCGTGCACCCATTTCTTGAAATGCCCTTGGATTTTGCAAAAATGCCACAACTTCATTGATTTCCTCTTTCATAGACTCAATACTTGCAAAATTCTTCAATGGTATTGGTGGTTTCTTCACCCTCTGCAAAACAGCCATAAAGCTTACAACTTTTCCTCTGCGAGAATAGTATATACTAAATACTGCCAAAACAGATTTAAAGGAGGGAGGCACCCCTTGCGCGCTGCAGGGGGTTGCTTGGTTACCTTCATCTGTTCAAAAGCTGTCTTTATGGGGTCAACACCATCCTTTCTCTTCTGCTTGATTCTTCTTAATTTTTGGTTAACATAATACTTCTGCAAAAGATTTTATTATAATGAGTAATAATAAGCTCCCAATCTACTAGTCAAGAAACTATGCTCATTAACAGATACTAAATCAAGGAAGCTGAAGGCATGGCATTAGTGGTTGTAATCTATGTCCAGGAGGGCAATAACATGGGTTATTGCTTAATAAATAATTAAAGAATATAAGACCTACATTCTTATCAATGAAACTAACCAACTCAGTATATTTAATATGGAAAGTTTGAAGCTTGGTTTAAATCAAATACAACATATTTGAATCAACACAAATTTTTCTTAACAGTTCAGTAAAACTAAATTGGAATAGTCTCCTATGTGATTGTGACTTCTGCAATACTTCATATTGCTTTCATCTTGATTTGTAAGCCATCAATTTACCCTCAAGCTAGGGTAACATAATAAAATGTCACTATGCAACATCAAAATTGAAACAAGTAATACACAAGCTAATGTTAAGCAGGATTGCAGGAATCCCCCAAAACATGGAAACAATCAGAAATTTAGAAGATAGTGTGTCAGATGCAAGAAAGAAGCAATACCACTCGGCGCAACTTCCGCATATTGGGATCTCTTCGCAAAGGACCATAGCCAAACAGACGTGGGACTTTTCTCCCCAAAAATTTGAACACATGAAACATAACAAATCCGAATACAGCAGCTCTAACAAAAAACCAAAAGTACCATCCAGTGAGTTCATCCGTTAATCTGGATTTATAATTGAATTCTGCCTCTGATTGCCATTTCAAGTACCACGTGGCGTCAACTGTCTGATATATTTCCTCTGGCCAAGCCATTCCTAATCTCATCCTCACCTGTAATACAGTGACAACAGAGGTTTCAAAAACTTGTTATTCAAAACTGACCACTTAATTAGCAAATGGGAAGTTCTCAGATCAACGATACCGGATAAGGGACTAAAAACTCCACAATAGGAAACCCTATCACCATCATTAAGTCATCAGTTATATCCTTAAGTTCTGTAAAGATCCGATTTCTTGCTTTCACAACAACTTCAGAATTCCACAGCCCATTAAAAACCCAGCGAGACACCCTAAATATCAGGAGGAACTGCTGACGGAAGTCCAGCTCTGAGAAAGGAATCCACATCAGATGAACAGCTGTTGGAACACCAGAAGCAAGCATTTTCATATACAGCACATCGAAACCCCCAAAATCTTCAAAAAGCATTTCAAATTCCTGAAATAAGAAGGTATTCACTAACCATCATATGAGTAACAAAACAAAATAGGTCTCTTAAGAAGAAATACAATTGATAAGGCTACAACCTTTATGTCAACATAAAATTCTTTCTCCTCCCCCTTTAATGCAACATACATGGCACCCCAATCATGCCTAATCCGAGCATGCTCTATTAGCTTTCTGGAGACAGCATAAGGAACAGCCATGGGATGCATTTCCCATCTATTTTTCTCTTCATTGTACCATGCCCTTGACATTACTCGATCACGGTCCAAAAGAATCCTTTCCTACAATGGGCAAGTAATGAGAAATGAACATAGCAGCAGCTAATGACCAAAAAGCCTGACCCAACTTTATGCTCAAAATATGTATGGTTAAAGTTGATTCAGCACTAAAAATACATCTAAAAGCGAAATGGAACCTGTCTTTCAGCCACATATTTTCTGCCAAACTCAGCATCTTCCATTAAATTGCGTTTTAAATCCGCTTTAGCTTCTGCGCGCCACTTCTTCCAACCATGGTACAAATGAAGGCTAACAGCTTTAGGAACCACAACCTCCTTATTTCCAAACATCCACTTTAACTGAACATCAGGAAAACCCTTAACCACGTCTTCTTCTGGTGAGGAAACAATATAGCGATTTTCCTTGCCAAACTTCTTCATATGTTTTCTTATCTGAGCCTCTAAATTTCTTTGCATATCCCTTGATTCTTGAAGACGTCTTTTCAAACTTTGAGCAAAATCAATGGAATCTTGATGAAAGAATGGCCCAAGATCTTCAACATCCAAAATACTAGGAAGAATGATTTGTTCTAAATGTTTTCTCTGTGCAGTTTCCAAGTCTTTTTGAATGTCCAATTTTGAGAGACTGGTAACTGGACTTGCAGACGAACTGAAACCACAAATTTATGCATGAAGACATATGATTCCAAAGGCTTAATACCATAACTAACTTGCATTATAGAATATTGCGCAACAAAGAAACCCTTTGCACTCAAGACTGAGAAAATTTGACACCGTCAAATAGATTAAAATAACACATGTGTTATATGGCTTTGATTGCAGCTTTAGCTTACAAGAATGGCTAATTCAAAAACATATTCAAGCAAAAGTAAAGGCAACTTCAACTTCCTCCCTATCTATCAGGCAACTCAGAGACAAAAGAATGATAAAAAATTAAAAAGTGCGAGTTTTACATCCGAAAATATTGAAGAGTATGAGGAATGAAATCTCTTATTGAAATTTCACCCAAACTGCCGCATTGACGCGCCACCAACAAAACTAGATTAAAAAAACCACATCCAAATTTAACTAAGACATAACATAATAATACATTAATGCAACTAATCAAAATGCAATCAATCAGGTTATTAAAAAAAATGCATTCAAGTAAAACCTTTTGGTCTTCTCCTTGTGCCTCATTTCTCGCTTAAACCTCTCCACCATCTGCTCACACTCCCACTGAATGAAGTTAATCTCCCTGACTCCATAACTCAAAGCCACCGTCTCCTTCCTTGAAATCGCGTCTTCAAAATCCCCAACTTTCTCCCATATCCCATTGTACTCATCCTCCAACTCCGCAACCTTCTTCTCTATCGTCTCCACCGTCAACTTCTCTTCCTCCTCCAACCCCTTCTTCTTCTCCTTCCTCCTCAATTTTTCATACTCGCCTTTCGCAGCCAAAATCTCATCGATTATCTGCCCGGCGCGCTTCCCCAACGCACCCTTCTGCCTTCTCAGAACTCTCAACTGCGGGTACAGCCTGTCATTGATCTCCCCACGCACCTCCTCCTTCTTCTCATTCACCGCCTTCATCGCCGCCTCCACCTCCTCCATTCCCCCGTTCCCGTTCCTAACACCTTCCACAGTCCTCAGAAGAACCGAAACCGTTTCTAGAAGCTTCTCGGTGCAATCAGCGTACTCATGACCACTCTTCGCCTTCTCTTTCCCGGCGTTTTTCTTCTTCCAGGAAAAGACATCTTTCACAACGGCAGGGACGGCAATTGCAGTTGCCGTAGGAGGAGAGGAGAAGGCGCCGAGGGCCGTAACTCCGAGGGTGAAACAAAAGAGCGCTTCCTTGAAGAGGCATTTGGGAGGTGAGGCTACTCCGACGTCGTTTCGGTTTTGGTGTTTGGGTGTGGTTGTGGAAGCGCGCGTGATAGAGATAGGGTTGTTGTTGTTCCGGAGTAGGTTTAAATTGGGAGTGAGTTTTTGGTTTCGGATTGGGAATTGGAATGGGAATGGTGAACGGAGGGAATGGGAATGGAGTGGGTGAGGGTGGAGTATAGAGTCCATTGGATTTTTAGTCAAAGGAGAGGAAGGAGGGAGGGAGAGAAAGACATAGGCATTGAACTCAGAAGTGTAGTGGTAGAGTGTGGACTGTGGAGTGCGGGAGTAGGAAGAGGTGCTATGTCATCCTCTACCTTCGCTCTTGCAAGAGCGGAAAGTGCGACTTTTGTTCGCCCACTTCTTAGTTCTTCCTTAATACAAAAAACAAAAATAATTAATTCGTGAGGAGGAATGCTAGGGCAGCAATTTTTGTGCTTTCTAATTATCAATTGGTTATTCATAGTGTTTTTACTTTTTAATAGTGTGAGATTATATCTAATAGTAAAAAATTATTTATTTTTTGTTTGATAGTTAAATGTTGGCCACAAAACACAAAATTTAGTGGTTCTCTAGACTTTCTTATTCGTGAGTGTCAATCGGGACTCTATCCTTTTTAACGGAGAGGACAATATAATTTGATGGAAAAATAATAATAATAATAATTTTTGTACCCAAAAAATTTAATTTTTGACAAAAGAGTAAAGTATCATTTTTTTCTCCAACGTTTGGGATAAATCTTATTTGTGTCCATAACGTTTAAATCGTCCTATTTATGTCCTTAACGTTTGTAAAAGTGATTCAATGTCATCCTGCCATCAATTACACATCATGAACGCTTTAGTTTGAGTTTTAAAAATCTCTTCTTGAAGTTAGAATACAAATGTCTGGGATAGAATCGATGATCTACTCCAAAAATTAGCTTATCAAATGTTGAAACTAATTCCTACAACATTTACATAATTCAGTTTTCTAGGGACATAATTGAATCTAAACACAAATAGTGGGTATAATATTAAAATCGAACTCATCCAAGTGAGACCTAATTGAAAATGAATACATCCAAGTGAGAATAATTGAAAAATATAATCTGATTTGTTAGTATAATTGATAGTAGGATAACATTGAATCTCTTTTATAAACGTTAAGGATACAAATAGGACGATTTAAACGTTAGGGACACAAATAGGACTTACCCCAAACATTAGAAACAAAAACAATTTAGCAGGTTTGGTGTCCCTAGAGTACTCATCAGTGATGGGGGCACTCACTTCTGCAATAAACAGCTTTACTCTGCCATGGTTCGGTATGGAATTTGCCATAAGGTGGCTACTCCATATCATCCACAAACTAATGGGCAAGCTGAAGTCTCTAACAGAGAATTAAAGAGAATCCTAGAACGGACAGTAAGTACCCGTAGAAAGGATTGGGCACGGAGCTTGGATGATGCTCTGTGGGCTTACAGAACAGCATTCAAGACCCCTATAGGGACCTCTCCATACCAACTCGTGTATGGTAAGGCATGTCAGCTGCCCGTGGAACTGGAACATAAAGCCTACTGGCAACCAGATTCCTAAACTTTGATGCCAAGTTAGCAGGAGAAAAATGATTGCTCCAGTTAAATGAGCTAGAGGAATTCAGATTCACAGCTTTCGAAAATGCCAAGCTTTATAAAGAGAAATAAAAAAAAGTGGCATGACAGAAAGCTGTCATCTAGAATCTTTGAACCAGGACAGAAGGTTCTGCTGTTTAACTCTAGACTCAGGCTATTCCCCGGGAAATTGAAATCCCGGTGGAGGGGACCATACGTGATTACAAGTGTATCACCATATGGTTATGTGGAGCTTCAAGATATTGATTCTGATAAGAGGTTCATTGTCAATGGACAGAGAATCAAGCACTATCTTGAAGGCAACGTTGAGCAAGAATGCTCAAGGCTGAAGCTAGACTAAAAGCTCAGCAAGGTCCAGCTAAAGACAATAAAGAAGCGCTTGCTTGGAGGCAACCCAGCCATGGGGCATCAATCCTCTAAGCATTTTGCCCTATTTCTATTTTTATTTTTAATTGTTTGTATAGAGTTCATTGATACTAAGGTAAATCATCATTTTCATAAATTCACAGGGTTACAGAAGGAATCTACACACAAAACAGAGAAAGGGAGCTCACTGGTAAGAAAACGCCAGTGAAGGCCCATTTTGGGCGTTCAGCGCCCAAAAGGGGCATCCAGTGGGCGCTGAACGCCAGTAAAGGATAGCTTTCTGGCGTTCAACGCCAGAAAAGGGTAACAATTGGGCGTTGAACGCCCAGGAGAGCAGCATTTGGGCGTTGAACGCCCAAAATAGGCAGTGTTTGGGCGTTCAAACGCCAGGATGGTAGGGAGGAGCCAAATTCTACATATTTTTCATTCTAATTTTAAATTTTATGTTTCAATGCATGATTTTTTTTACATAAACATGTTAAGAACCCTGATTTCTAAAATCCCCAATCTCTAAAAATCCTACTTTAAAAATATCAAATATATCTTAATCCATAAGCACAAACCCTCTTTGCGAATTCAATCCAACTCTTTTCAAATCTTTTTAAAAAAAAACAAATCTATCTTTTCAACTCATCAATATCTTTTTCAAAATCTCCACTTTATCTTTTTCAAAATCTAGATCTATCTTTTTCAAAAATCTTTCATATCTTTTCAATTTTAAACTATATCATCTCTTATCATATCTTCTATCTTATCTTTTCCAAATCAATCTTTTTTATCATATCTTTATCTCTTTTTTCGAAAACCCACCCTCCCTCCCTTTAAATTTGGGTTCGGCCTCCCTCCCCTTCCATCAACAATTGCACCTAGCTCTCCTTCTATCCCTCTCCTTTCTTTTCTTTTGCTTGAGGACAAGCAAACCTCTAAGTTTGGTGTGTTTATCCGCGATCACTAAGATCATGGCTCCTAAAGGAAAATAACCCACTCCAAGAGGCAAGAAAGAGAGCGTTCCAAAACCACTTTGGAATCAAGGGAAGTTCTTATCTAAAGAACATTCAGACCATTATAACAAAATAATGGGTCTGAGATCAGTGATCCCGGAAGTTAGATTCGATCTGAAAGAAGATGAATATCCGGAGATCCAAGAGCAAATTCGAATCAGGAACTGGGAAGTCCTAGCTAATCCTGAAACGAAAGTAGGGAGGAACATGGTTTAGGAGTTCTATGCTAATATGTGGCAAACTGACAAGCAGAAACTATCTGGGACTGCTTTCTATGACTATTGGACCGCGGTCAGAGGAAAGATTGTTCATACCCACCCTGACAGGATCAGGGAGATCTTAAAGCTACCTCAGCTGAAAGATGATCCAGACTCCTTCAACAGGAGAATAATGAGAACAGACAAGGGCCTGGATAAGATTCTAGAGGACATATGTATCCCTGGAGCCAGGTGGACCACCAACACAAAGGGTGTCCCAAATCAACTCAAGAGATAAGATCTCAAACCAGTCGCCAGAGGATGGCTGGACTTCATTGGGCATTCTCTGTTGCCCACTAGCAACCGTTCTGAAGTCACTGTTAAAAGAGCAGTGATGATCCATTGCATCATGATGGGAAAGGAAGTGGAAGTTCATCAGCTAATCTCAGCTGAACTCTACAAAATTGCTAACAAAAATTTTAAAGAGGCCAGGTTGGCTTATCCAAGCGTGATTTCTCTGCTCTGCAAGGACGCTGGAGTAAGGATGGGAATAACTGAGTATATCTCAGTTGAGAAACCAATCACCAAAGCATCAATGGAAAAACAACAAGCACAGGATGATCCCACCAAGAGGAAAACACAGGAATTTCTCCCAGAAATCCCTCAATCTGAATACTGGGAGTATCTTGAGACGTCTGTTACCAAGATACGGGAAGCTATGGAACAAATAATAAAAGAACAGAAGAAACACAGTCAAATTCTTACCTATATGTTTAAAGAACAAGAGGAGCAAGGGCGTGACTTAAGGGAATTGAAGCGCCAGAAGTTATCTCTTGAAGGACCAAGCACCCCACGGATCAGAGGAACATCCACTTCCCAGAACAAAGGTTGTTAAATTCTAATTTCTGCTTTAACTCTGTGATAGTGTCATTATAGAAGTTCACCTTAGGAGTCATATAGTAGTAATTAGTATCTATTTTGATTTTATCTCCAATTAAGCCATAGTTTATTTTTCTCATCATCAGCAAACATGAATAAAATAGTAGATCTTTTGAATAAGAAGCAATAAAATTTCGAGTTTTAATAAGAGAAATTCTAATTAGTTACATGTGGTGGCAATACTTTCTGTCTTCTGAATGAATGCTTGAACAATGCATATGTCTTTTGAATTTGTTGTTTAAGACTGTTAAATATGTTGGCTCTTGAAAGAATGATGAACATGAGACATGTTATTGATAATCTGAAAAATCATAAAAATGATTCTTGAAGCAAGAAAAAGCAGCAAAAAAAAAAAAAGCCAATAGCCCTTAAAACCAAAAGGCAAGGGTAATAAAAAGGATCCCAAGGCTTTGAGCATCAGTGGATAGGAAGGCCTAAGGGAATAAAATCCTGGCCTAAGCGGCTAAACTGAACTGTCCCTAACCATGTGCTTGTGGCGTGAAGGTGTCAAGTGAAAACTTGAGACTGAGCGGTTAAAGTCAAGGTCCAAAGCAGAAAGAAGAGTGTGCTTAAGAACTCTGGACACCTCTAATTGGGGACTTTAGCAAAGCTGAGTCACAATCTAAAAGGTTCACCCAATTATGTGTCTGTGGCATTTATGTATCCGGTGGTAATACTGGAAAACAAAGTGCTTAGGGCCACGGCCAAGACTCATGAAATAGCTGTGTTCAAGAATCATCATACTGAAATAGGAGAATCAATAACACTATCTGAATTCTAAGTTCCTATAGATGCCAATCACTCTGAGCTTCAATGGATAAAGTGAGATGCCAAAACTGTTCGGATGCAAAAAGCTACTAGTCCCGCTCATCTAATTAGAATCTGAGCTTCACTCAAAAACTCTGAGATATTATTGCTTCTCAACCTATTAGTCTTCTATTTTATTTGTCTAGTTGCTTGAGGACAAGCAACAGTTTAAGTTTGGTGTTGTGATGAGCGGATATTTTATACGCTTTTTGGGGTTAATTTCATATAGTTTTTAGTATATTCTAGTTAGTTTTTAGTTTATTTCCATTAGTTTTTAGGAAAAATTCATATTTCTGGACTTTACTATGAGTTGTGTGTTTTTCTGTAATTTCAGGTATTTTTCTGGCTGAAATTGAGGGAGCTGAGCAAAAATCTGATTCAGGATGAAAAAGGACTGCTGATGCTGTTGGATTCTGACCTCCCTACACTCAAAGTGGATTTTCTGAAGCTACAGAATTCAAAATGGCGCGCTTCAAATTGCGTTGGAAAGTAGACATCCAGGGCTTTCCAGCAATATATAATAGTCCATACTTTGCTCAAGGATAGATGACGTAAACTGGCGTTCAACGCCAGTTCTCTGCCCAATTCCGGCGTCCAGCGCCAGAAAAGGATTAAAAGTTGGAGTTCAACGCCAGAAATGGATCCAAACCTGGCGTTGAACGCCCAAAACAGCCTTATGCACGTGAATTGTTTAAGTCTCAGCCCCAGCACACACCAAGTGTGCCCTAGAAGTGGATCTCTGCACCACCCATCATAGTTTACTTATTTTTTGTAAACCTAGGCTACTAGTTTAGTATTTAAACAACTTTTAGAGACTTATTTTGTATCTCATGACATTTTAGATCTGAACTTTGTACTCTTTGACGGCATGAGTCTCTAAACTCCATTATTGGGGGTGAGGAGCTCTGCTGTGTCTCGATGAATTAATGCAAGTATTTCTGTTTTCCATTCAAACATGCGTGTTCCTATCCAAGATATCCATTCGCGCCTAACTATGGAGAAGGTGATGATCAGTGACACTCATCACCTTCCTCAATCCATGAACGTGTGTCTGACAATCACCTCCGTTCTACATCAGATTGAATGAATATCTCTTAGATTCCTTAATCAGAATCTCCGTGGTATAAGCTAGATTGATGGCGGCATTCATGAGAATCCGGAAAGTCTAAACCTTGTCTGTGGTATTCCGAGTAGGATTCTGGGATTGGATGACTGTGACAAACTTCAAACTCGCGAGTGCTGGGCGTAGTGACAGACGCAAAAGGATAGTAAATCCTATTCCGGTACAACTGAGAACCTGCAGATGATTAGCCATGCGGTGACAGCGCACCTGGACCCTTTTCACTGGAAGGATGGATGGTAGCCATTGACAACGGTGATCCACCTACACACAGCTTGCCATAGAAGGACGTGCGTGCGTGAATCAGAAGACAGAGGAAAGCAGAGATTCAGAAGACAAAGCATCTCCAAAACTCCAACATATTCTCCATTACTGCATAACAAGTAACCTTTAACCCATACTCTCTTGTTTATTCGCAATTCAACTGATAAATAAAATTGACTTCTTGACTAAGAATTGCAAGATAACCATAGATTGCTTCAAACCAACAATCTCCGTGGGATTCGACCCTTACTCACGTAAGGTATTACTTGGACGACCCAGTGCACTTGCTGGTTAGTGGTACGAGTTGTGAAAAGTGTGATTCACAATTCGTGCACCAATACCCAACTGTAAGATATGGTGGACAACCTTGTAACTACCAACAAGCCCCACCCCGTGCATGTGAACCATCCTTTCAACATAACCTCGAACCACCACACTCACAAGCTTCTCTTCACCATTCGCCATCATATGATCCTTCCTTACCCCAATACCAATCCAATCGTTCCCAATCATCACCACTTTCCTTTGTATCATGTCCAAGTCTGGCAAACCGCGAAGGAAAGGATTGCCTGAAAGAAACAATGATTAAATTTCAAACAACCATTCAACAACTGGAGCAAGCACTAATTCAATGGGCCACTAGGCGCTCAAATATACAAGGATCAACCACAGCCCCATGTGGACAGCCCAATGAAGAGCGTAGCATGAAAGAAATACTAGAGACTCCAGTGGACAAGACAGAGAATGAATTCGTACTAGAACAAATGGAAGAAGCTGTCATTGTTCAAGAAGAAGAGTTGGTTGAAGATCTAGGCGATGCTGAACTTCCTTGGGAATCCAGAATCGAGGAAAACTCCGTCCGAGATACCACAGTTGATGCTAAGGAGGATACCGTACAATCTCCAAGGCAAGTCGTTTACGAAGAATCAGACAGAATAATCCAAGAAGCAAATTTCCTTGATGATGATAGTCACAAGTCTAGTTCTCCTAGTGATGAACTTACGTCTGCAAGTGAATTCTCTAAGATCGAAGAATCTTCCCCAAGTGAATATGAAGATGATGCGGAGGTAGATTTCTCTCAACCTCCAATCTATGACTCGAGTGATGAGGAAGACATAGAAGACTTTGACCAGGATACAGATACAATTGAAGATCTTTGCAAGGAAGTGGAAGAATTCACAGAAGAACACAAGAAAACGAAACTCGCAGAACCACCAAAAATACCTATCTCAAGGCCATTACCACCCAATACAAGCTTCAAGTGGGTACAATCCTTAACTTATAATTTTATTTATTCACTTGAATATGGTTTGCTTGAAACAGATGGCCAGCTTAGAGCTCTCTGCGGCTTTAAGAGTAAGAGGGAAATGGCTCGTACTCAGAGCTGGTGCACCAGGTTCAATAAGGTTCCACGCTTCACCTCGAAGTACACGGATTGGTATCGTGCTCAATTGCATGGATCACGGAGAACGTTTGGTCGCCACGGTGAGATTCTACTCTTTAACCCGCCCGAATGGAAACTTACAAATCAAAACGAAGGCGGATCTAAAAACACAGCTTGGGATCATGGATTATGTTCTGACATTCGTCATCCCGGGAGGCTGGATATCTGTTTAAAGCTGCGCAGAAGCTTTACATGCCTAGTTTGGGACCCCGGAGGCTATTGGCATTGCAAGCACTGGTGGAGATTTTTGGACGAATTTAAACACAAGCCACCATAACAGGATACTCTTCCAATGTCCAACTTAAGGACTTTAACTAAAAGTGCTAGGTGGGAGACAACCCACCATGGTATGGTCGCTTCTTTTTCAATTTATTTCTTGTTAATTGCTTTAATTTTTCCTTTTTTATTTTAATTTATTAAACCTGGAATCATGCATAAGCATCCATGATAGTCATTGCATTCTGCACTTTTCATGCATATAAAAAAAAAAGAAGGTTGCACGACGCGACCGCATGCCCCATGCGATCGCATCATATCGCGAAAAACACCACCCATGCGACCGCGTGACCCACGCGGCCGCGTGATATATATATCGGCGTAAGGATCCAACGAACAGAAAGTTGGGCTGGAATCGTGCGGCCCTTGTGCGTTTCGCACAAATTGGCCCACGCGATCGCATGCCCCATGCGATCGCGTCACTTACCCAATACCAATCCCACGCGACCGCGTGAGCGACGCGATCGCGTCGCATGGATTGCACATCGCCCCAAAAGGAGACAGAGAGTTGCGCTAAAACGGCACTGGAGTCGTGCGTTTAGCACGACTTCCAACGACGCGATCGCGCGACCCATGCGATCGCGTCACCCTTCTTTCCCCCTCTCATGCGATCGCGCACCCCACGCGATCGCGTCACTCCCATTCTTGACCCAACCACGCGACCGCGTGCCCCACACGGCCGCATGAATTCGAAAATATAACCCCCCAGCCCGCGAACCCTATCAGTCGCGCAGCCCTCACCCCCAACCCTCTTCCCCTTCTCTGCCTCCTCCTCTTCCCCTTCCAGCCGCCACCGCACCATCCCCAGACGCCACCGCCGACCCGCCACCGCCGCCGTACCACCCCCTCCCCTTCTCTCTCCTTCCTTCTTCCTCTCTCCTCCCCTTTCTACCGCTGCTCGCCACCACCAACGCCCACCACCGCCGGCCATCCACCGCGCCCCACCCCTTCAGCCAGCAACCCCAACGCACACCTCCCACCCCTATCCTCTTCCTCCAACACTTAACCTAAACCCTTTCTCCGCCACCAACCCCCTCCGCCGCCACCACCGCGTCGCCGTGCACCACCACCGCGCCGGACGCCGCCGCAGCCACCTTCTTCCCTGTTCAACCCCTTCCGCTTCCCAGGTTTCGCAACACGCAACCAATTTTTTTTATCTGTTCGTAACTTTTTTGTATTTTTTATTCCGTTTATGTTCGTAATTAGAATAGCTAGACTTGCATGTTGTAGTGGATTTTTAGGTTGTTAGGTATCTTAGGCTGTGGTTAGTGGATCTAGGTCTGTTTACTTGCACTGTTCTTACTTTTGTTTTATCCTATGTGCAAATCTGTTGCTGCTATAATCATGATTCATATGCTGCTTTCTTGTATGTTGCTGCTGTTTACATTGAGTTTTTATGTTTATTTTATATTTATGTACATGCAGCTTGATTTTTTAATTCATATGAACTGATTAAATTGCTGTTTATTTTCCGGGACAATCCACTTTTTAGCCGGAATGCTGCCCAAATTTTTTTAATTTTGTTTTCATTCATGTTTTGGTTTGGCATTTCTGAAATTTATTTTACTCTGCTTTACCCAAACCACTACATGAATGCTATGGCAGATCTTCTCATCCTTTTTTGATTTCCTGGTTCATAAACTGCTTGTTCAATTATGAGTACTTCTATTCTCACCTGTGAATCCTTGTTATATGGAATTTTTCTATGCCACTTACCTTCCTAACTCACTGATTTTAATTTACTAATTTCTTTTTCAAATCCTAACCATACTAACCCTTTTGGTCTCTTTTCTGATTATTTTCACTTTCCTCTAACTTTCTAACCATGGCATATTGCTTATTTTCTTTCCATTTAACATTCATTCAATCACAATTCAATTACTCATTTTCCTTATTCTATTGATGATCAGACAGGGCGCCGACATCCCCTCCGAGCCCGACACCCCTTCAGAGCCATCAGAGGATGAGCACGAGGAGGAGGATGAGCACAAGGAGGAGCCTCATTCCCAGGCGGAGACTCATCAGCAGGCAGCCACAGAGCAGGCTGCCCCGCATCAGGAGGATATGCCCCAGATAGAGGCTGCAGATCCGGAGATCCCGCTCCAGTCCGTACCACCTCCACAGCAGCCAGACCCTCAGCCCACCACCGCCACGGAGACCCCAGCTACCATCCCTACCATTGATGACACTCCTTCACACCAGGCTTGATTGAGCATCGAGGACGATGCTGCGTTTTAAGTGTGGGGAGGTCGCCATCTCTGACGTTTATTTTGGTGAACCACTACATACTTTTTTCTTTTATTTTGGATATTTTTTCTGTATTTTCCTCTTTTTCTTTTACTGTTATTTTCTGAGTACTTATACATTGCTACTTGAGTATTTTACTCTATTTTCTGCATTTTGCATTTTTTGTTCATATTTTAGTTATTTAGTTTAGTTTAGTTATTTAGTTTAGTTTGCAATTCTGATTTATTAGTGGATTAATTAGTATAGTTTACCCTTTTTAGCATAAGATAGTATAGTTTAAATAGAAAAATATAAAAAGGAAGTAAACTAGAAACTTTAACAGAATCAAAACAACCCACACCTTGTATATATAGCATTACATGTTAGTTGACAACATTTCATCAAGGAGGAACATTAAAACTTTAAAAGCTACCCTAAATAATTTTTTTCAAGAGAATAATGGGAATTTTTAACTAAACCTGTATACAATATATGAATGATATATGATGCTTGAGTTAGAGAACACACAGCCTGTGAGTCTTGAGCTTAAATTGTATGGTTGCATTCAAACCATAATTTCATTTCTGTGTGTCACATTTCTTTTTATTCTGATGTTCTTTACTTTGCTTTAATCTATATGTCCAATTATAGAATATAGGATAGATACACACCAAGAGAATGATTGAGGCCATCATTTGATTTTAGCTCACTCACCCTAAATCAGCCTACCTTTTACATCACCCTTGTTAACCCCCTTGAGCCTTTTTAAAACCCCTTTATTCTATTTAGCCAAATTACTAGCCTTAAGCAGAAAAACAAAGGAAAACCCCAAGTGAATCCTTAGTTAGCTTAAGATAGAAAATTATAAATAGAGTTAAATGTGGGAAACCTTTTGGAAACATGGGTAATAGAAATAAAAGGGTAGAAAAAAAGTAAAAAGGAATAAAATAAAATTTGGGAAGCATGCTCATGAGAAAATCTAAGTGATTTAATCATCATGTGCAATAAAAAAAAAAGTTATTTTTCAGCATCTAAATAAAAGGGAATACAAAAAGGAAATTCCCCAATGAAAACAATGCACATGGAATAAAAAAATAAAATAAAAAGTGAAACATGAGCATGTAACAATAAGTGGGAAATTATGGGAAATTAGGTAAAGAAATTTTATTTTACTAGATGTGTATGTTAGGTGAGATCTTAGTCTAATTAGGGATTCTCTTATTAGCTCACTTAACCTTATACATAAATCCTTACCTTTACCTTGGCCCCATTACAACCTTAATTAAGACCTCATGACTTTTTGGTATGACTATATTCTATAATTGTTGATTGGTTATATGAAAAACAAAGCTGTAGAAATTAAGAATAAAAAGAAAAATAGAGTGAATAAACCCAATAAACACTGATTGACTAGAGAGTAAACACAAAACCCAGTGAGGGTTCAATAACTCACCAACATATATCTGTGCTTAAAATTTACTAATTGTTTTGCAAGTTTGTACAATGTTTTCTTTCCCATCTCATTTGCTAAAGTGCTTTATTATTTAAGGGTTGGCTATATATATACACACAACTCCTTGAGAATGTGAATTAACTTAGCTACATGTAAACTTTATATATGAGTGGATGAATTAGAATTGCATGACTCATTAGGTAGATGCATTTAGCATAGGTTGCATTTCGTAACATTCCATCACTTTAACCTTAATTATTTACCTTGGATTTAGCATGAGGACATGCTAGTGTTTAAGTGTGGGGAGGTTGATAAACCCATATTCATGAGTTCTTTTGTACTTAATTAGAGTGATTTATTCAACTCTTCACCTACTTATTCACATTAATTGCATAGTTTTACTTTCCCTTCCTTATTATGTCATATAATGAAAAACATGTTTTCTAAGCTTTAAAAATTAATTATTCTAATTACCTTTTTTTTCATTCGATGCCGTGATTAGTGTGTTGAGTAGTTTCAGATTTTCTAAAGGCAGAATGACTTAAAGGATGAAAAAGGAAACATACTAGAATGGAAGGAGGAAGCAAAACGGAGCTTTAAAGAAACTGGTGTCCACGCGATCGCATGGATGACGCGATCGCGTGCCAAGCACGAATCAGCAGCGACGCGGCCGCATGACTGACACGACCGCGCGCCTTAAGCAGAATACACATGACGCGGTCGCATGACTGACGCGACCGCGTGGCAAGGAAAAGCTCCAAATGACGCGACCGCGTGACAGAGGCCACGCACCAGAAATTACAGAATACGCCCCCAGCGAATTCTGAAGCCCTTTTTGGCCCAGATCCAAGTACAGACAGCATAGACCAGAGGTTATAAAGTGTGGGAATGCTTCCATTCAAGGGGGCTCGCATATTTTCACCTTTCAATGATTTAGATTTAGTTGAGAGGGAGATCTTCTCTCTCTCTTTTAGGATTTAGGATTTCTTCTTGTTTTAGAAGTAACTCTGGATCCAGGTTTAATGTTTTTTTAGTATTACTTCTATTTATTTATTCCAACATTTGAATTGATTATTATTATAAATTGATCTAAGAATTATTCCATGTTACAAATTTCTAATTGAATTAATGATAATTTGAGGTATTTTCAGTTTATGATTGTTCTCTTGATTTAAGCTGCCATTGCTTCCCATCTAAGGACTCTTTTATTATTTCAGCAATTTACTTTTTCCCCTTTTGGTTTTGGGTAAGAATTCAGTAACTCAACAGTTATTAAACTCAACATAATTGATAATTGTTACCTTGCTAATTGAGTTGAACTTAATTAATCCCAACCTTTTGTCGTTTTCTTAGGAAATAATTAGGATTCAAAGGTCAATTTTATTAGTCCCTTAACTTTCCTTTGCTCTGGTAAAGGTTGACCAAGTGGAATTAAGTCATTATTGTTGAGAAGGATAACTAAGTTGGACTTCTAATTTCCCTTATCTTGCCAAAAGTTGTTTTGCAGTTATTATTTATTTTTACTTGCCATTTAATTCACTCGTTATTTAAATTACTTGCTTCTCACCTTCTAAACCCCGATTACAACCTTTATAGCCAATAATAAGAACATACTTCCTCGCAGTTCCTTGAGAAGATGACCCGAGGTTTGAATACTCGGTTAACAATTTTTAAAGGGGTTTGTTACTTGTGACACCCAACACGTTTGCACGAAGGGATTTTTGCCGGTTTAGAAACTATATCTACAACGCAACCGTTTCTATGAATTTCTTTAGTGGTAGAAAACCCGACGTCAGCGTCCATCACTCATTTTTCTCTGGAGTCCCAGTGCCAAATGCCAGAAACTATCACTAAACACCGGCAGCGCTGATAGGAGTGGTCCTGGTCCCCATGTCTTCAACAAATCATCACGGAAAGCTTTATTTGATTTTCAATTTAATTTTTTAAATTAAGAAAAGATATTTTAGGTGTTAAAGTTTTAATTTCAAATCAATTAGGATTAGATATAAAAGGAGAAAATATTTAGCCCTTTGGGCTCTCTTTTCTCTTTTACCTAATTCTACACTTTACGCACTTTTAGAACTATAGTTTTATTTTTTTTGAGTCATGAGCAATTAAACCTCCATTGTTAAGGTTAGGAGCTCTGTTTATTCTATGGATTAATACTAATGTCACTCTATTTTAATTATTGTATTCATTTGAATTCAAGGATTACTTTTGTTCTTTATATTATGAATTGAGTGTATTGGAAAATAACTCTTGTTCTACATGAATTCTTGTTGATTTTTTGAAAAGTTAACTCACTTGAATACTAGCTTGAAAGTAATTCCTCCTAAACCACTAATCACCTAGACTTAACGGGATACGTGACAAATAATCCTCTTATATTTGGGTAATTCAGATTTTTGTGACTAATAAACTAGAATTGGACTTAACCCTTTAATCTAAATTAAGTGACCAAGGAATTGGCGGTTGATTAAGTTAGAGGAGACTAAATTACTAAGGAATTAGGGTTTGTCATGAATTGAATCTTGCATGATTAAAATAGTTAGTAAGAAATATTAATCCGAAAAAATAAATACCTCTGAAACCTTAATTATTCTCTCATATAGTTTTCACACCAAATTTACTGCTTGCTTTCTGAATTCCTAATTTACTGTTTAATGTACCCGAAACAATCTTTTCTGCTTGTCTGACTAAGTGAATCATTCAACCATTGTTGCTTGGTCCATCAATCCTCATGGGATTGACTCTTACTCACCTGAGGTATTATTTTATACGACCGGTGTACTTGCTGGTTAGTTTGTGGTTTAAAATACCGCACCAAGTTTTTGGCGTTGTTGCCGAGGATTAACTTGTGGTTGACAATTACCCTTGTTTGATTGCTTAGATTAGACATTTTCACTAAATTTTGTTTAATTTCTTTCTTTGAATTTTTGAAAAGTAGCTTTATAGTATTTAAAATTTCTTTCCCTTAATCTCTGAAATTAAGTTTGGTGTCCCCCTAGTTTCTTTGCTTTATTTTTCCTTCATTATTTTTGAAATGTCTTGCTTATTTTTTTTATTTTCGAATAGTTTAATTTTTTCTTTGTAATTTTTGAAAATCTAGTGGTATTTATTTATTTTATTTTGTTTTATTTCTTTACTTAAGTTATCTCACTAGGAATTCTCTTCACTTTGACGTAGAAATTCTCACTTTTTCTTATTTTTTGTTTGTTTATGAGAAGGAACAAGAACAAAGAACCTCTTCTTGACTTTGATCCTGAGATTGAGAGAACTCTGAGAAGGCGTTTACAGTAGGCTAAAGCTTACAAAGCCGCTGAAATTCTCAAGAATAATTTTGAGAAGAAAACTGAAGGAGCTACTATGGATCCAAACAACAACAACAATGTTGTTAATCCTCTTGTTCTCAATGCTACTAATGTGCCTGAGCAACCAAGAAGGACACTGGGTTCATACACTGCTCCTAGCCCCAATTTCTATGGCAATAGCATTATTATACCTCCTGTGGCTGCTAATAATTTTGAGTTGAAGTTTCAGCTCATCTCTTTGGTGCAACAGAATTGCCAGTTTTATGGACTCCTGCAGGAAGACGCAAACTTGTTTATCTCTAATTTCCTACAAATCTGTGACACTATAAAAACTAATGGAGTTCATCCGGATGTCTATAAGTTGCTTCTCTTTCTGTTTGCTATACGGGACAGAGTCAAGCAATGGCTTGATACATAGCCCAATGAAAGCTTGGATACTTGGGATAAATTTGTTAATAGATTCTTAACCAGGTTTTCTTCACCTCAAAAGCTGACTAAACTGAGGACTGATGTTCAAACCTTCAGGAAGAGAGATGGTAAATCTCTTTATGAAGCCTGAGTGGGGTACAAGATGATGCTCAGGAAGTGTCATTTTGATATATTTTTGGACTAGATTCAGTTACAGATTTTCTATGATGGAGTTACTGAGGCCACCAAAATGTCTTTGGATAATTCTGCAGGTGGATCTTTAGACATGAAAAAGACTCCTGAGGAAGTTCTTGATTCGATTGAAATGGTTGCTAACAACTAATATCTGTATTCTTCTAAGAGGACCTCTATGAGAAAAGGAGTCATGAAATTGGATGTTCTAGGCACAATTCTTACTCAGAACAAGGCCATGTCTCAACAGATAAATGTCATTACTCAATACTTGGGTGGACTACAAGTTTTAGCTATTAATACCTAAGATGATGACATGAGTGGTAGATTTTCTCAAGGTGAGCCTTATAATTATGGTCAATTTTCCTCTAAACAGGTTAATTATGTGGACAATTCCTCTAGACCCCCCAATAATGATCCTTTTTCCAAAACTTATAATCCGAGGTGGAGGAATCACCCAAATTTTGGATGGAAAAATAACCATTGAAGCACTAGAGCTTCAATAACAATCAGAGCCATCAGAATAATTTCAATCAGAGTGATTTCAACAACAATAATGCACCTTCTCATTCTTAGAAATCTTCTTACTTGGAATCTATAGTTGCAGAGCTCTCCAAGAGTACTTTTAGTTTCATATAGGAAACCATAGCTTCACTTAGGAACTTGGAGGTTCAGATAGGTCAAATAGCCACAAAAGTTGCTAAGATTGATTAGAGGTCCACCAATATATTTTCTAGTAATTCAATTCCGAATCTAAGAGAGGAGTGCAAGGTTATCACCTTGGTAAGTGGACCAGTGGTAGGTGAGGAAGCACAAGTTACTGAGGGACTGGTTGAAAAAGAAGCTCCAGAAAAGACCGAGGATGCTGTAGTACATACCCATCCAAGTCAAAGATGCTATATCCTTAGAGGCTTCAAAAGGAGACCAAGGACAAGTAGTTTTTAAAGTTCTTGGAAATCTTCAGAAAGTTACAAATCAATATTCCTCTTGTTGAGATTTTGGAGCAAATGCCTCTCTATGTCTAGTTCATGAAGCAGTTGCTATCCAAGAAGAGGCCTTTAAAGGACGATGAGGCAGTGCTCCTGACCAAGGAATGTAGTGTCATAATTCAGAGTAATTTGCCAAGGAAGATGCCTGATCCAGGGAGCTTTCAAATCCCATGTACCATTGGGAGCACAACCTTTGAGAAAGTCTTATGTGATCTAGGAGCAAGTATCAATTTAGTGCAATTGTCTGTGATGAAGAAGTTCTAAATCAAAGAGGAACAACCAACAAGGATAGCATTACAAATGGCAGATAAATCCTTGAAGCACGTACATGGAATGGTAGAGAATATCTTGGTCAAAGTGGGTAAGTTCTTCCTCCCAGTAGACTTTGTAATTCTTGACATGGGGGATGAAAATGGTTCTATCATCCTAGGAAGACCATTCCTAGCCATTGGGAGAGTTTTGATTGATGTGGAAGAAGGTAAATTGATGCTGAGGGTGTGATGGATCCATATTTGATAACAATTTTTGGTTTGAATTAGATGGATTTTACCACATAAACCCTCGTTTATTCACTAAAATAGCATACTTTTGTGTTTTATCCCTAAATGGCATTTGAATGTGAAAACATGTATTTTTGTGCTTAAATTGATCAATTTAATTCCACTTTTATTCCATTCGATACCGTGATATGTTTTGTTAAGTAATTTCAGGTCAATTAGGCAAGAGTGGTTTGGTAGAAGTGGAAGAAAGCATGTAAAAGGGGAGAATACATGAAGAAAACAAAGGAGAAGCACACACTCAAGTGTGCGTATGCACAATATGAAAATCAGCAAGTGTGCATACGTACACAACCCTGTGCGTATGCACAAATTTGGGCGCGTGACTTCATTAATGAAGCACGTGGCTCGCGATTTTGAAGGTCTCTTGGCCCAATTTTGGAAGTGCTGAAGCTGATTGGAGTGCTATATCAAAGGGGGCCTCATTACAAACATTACACACCATAGTAGGAGTAGTTTTAGTTAGGTTTAGGTTGGGGGATTCTCTCTTAGTTTTTAATTAGGGTTCATAGTAGAATAACTCATCTACAATTTTTTATCTTGAATTTCAATTTACCACTTTTGTAAGTACTCTTAATTTCCTTTTAATTCACATCACATCACATCTACTTTTGTTTCCTTATAATAGAAGTTATTTTGTTAGTTTTCTCAATTTTGATTTCTTGAATCTTTTATTGATGATTTTGATGTTTGATAGTTTATATATGTTTGCTTGATTTTCTATTGTTGATATTGTGCATAGTTTGGTTATAGTTCTCATTTTCTCTTGCAATTTGTCATGTTTTGCTTTATTGCCCACTAAGTATTTGTGAAAATGCCACTTGAAAATTTTGAGTAGATTTTCACACCTTGACTTAGGAAATGGGTTCCTAGGATACTAGAGTCATAATGTCCGACATTTAGTAGTAATTCTTGGGTTGTTAGTTGACTCTTGTTTCCACTAACGCTAGCTTTTTACTAAGTTAATTAGTAAGTTAGCTAGGACTTGTAGATTAAGGTCAATTATGCTTGCTTAAATTACTCCTCGATTTTAGAGGTTGACAAAGTGAGATTAACTCATCATAATTGCCATAGTTGTGGTTATGACAATGATAGAATTCGTTAATCCTCATTCCCAAGCCAAGGCTCTTTTATACAATTATTGCATTTTCACTAGTTTTGATCTTGCTTTATTCTAAATTGCATTAATTTTCTTTTGATCTCTTGCTAGTTCGTTCATGCTTGAAACCCCCGTATTTCACAACCAAAGGTGTGCACACCAATTTGCATAAGTCCGAGGGAATACGACCCAGGATTTAAAACTTTCGGTTTATATTTGTTTTGAATTGTGACAATCTTTGAAACTAAACTTTGATTGTGAGAGTTAATTGCCGGTTTGGACTATACTTGTAACGAAACGCTTATTTTCTATTGAGAAATTGTAGACCGGCACAATTCTCGCTTATCAAGTTTTTGGTGCCGTTGCCGGGGACCATTCAATTGGTGTCATATTTTTTGTTTTTGTGAATATGTGAATATTGTAAATAGATTATACTTTTTGATTGTTTGTTTATTTTTGTTAACACTTAGGTGTTTGTTTCCTTTGTTTATTGATGTCTTGAGATTTTGTTTTCTGCTTTATCTATGAGTATCACCCTCCTTGCTTGGTGTTTTATTGTGATTATATTGTAGGGTATGATAACTTCAACTTTAGATTGCATTATAGAATGGGAGAACCAATTGAGGGAGGAATCGTATGCGTATGAGCAACACTCATGGAAACCACCTCCCCCATGTTACAATGAGCCAAACCCTCCCCAATGTGTATACCAAACCTAAAGATATGAACGATACCCCATACACAACCCTCAACCACCAAAACTTCAAGCACCACACCATCTGCCTCCATGGAATCCGAATGCTTATGCATCTTACCATCACCTCCTTACACACTACCTCAATACACTCACCCACATAACACACTTTCCAACTATATAACTTTTTTTCCAACCAATGAACCTTCTTTTTTATCTAAATATGAAGTTCTCCAACCCTTGCCCCAAGAATAACAAGAGCTTCAAGCTTTTCTCCAAGAGCAAGAAGGATTCCGAGAGAAGTAAGGGCAATTCATGGCGACCATAGCCGAAGCGATGAACCACTTGATGCTACTATGCTCAAGCAATCAAAGCACTTCTCTTGAGAAATGTGGAGGATTGGTGCGCAAGAATTACACTTTGCACAACTGAACCAGCAAGTGCACTGGGTCGTCCAAGTAATACCTGAGTGAGTCAGGGTCGATCCCACAAGGATTGTGATTTGAAGCAAGCTATGGTTATTTTGTAGATCTTAGTCAGACGGATTGAAAGGTTAGTTGATTGTTTAAAGTGCATAAAAGTAAAATAAAGATAACGTTACTCAGTTGATGGTGAATGCAATGATAATAAGATGGTTAAGGCTTCAGAGATGCTTTGTTCTTCTGAATTAATTCGGTTTCACTGTCTCCTCCAACTGTGAATGATTTCTTCTATGGCAGGCTGTATGTGATCAACGCCTTTCTTGAGAGGTCGCCAATGCTTCTCCAAATCTGAACCCCAGGATTAGTGCGGATCCAGTCTGATTGAGGGTAAAGCTCCTACAGTCCATTCCCTTTAGTGATCCTACTCAAAACACCACAGACAAAGTCGAATCTTCCAGATCAGAGAATGCTGCCCCTTTGGTTCTAGCCTTTACCACAAAGACCCTAATCTCCCCATACCTGGGTTGAACTTGTGTCTCGAGAAGTCCCCAACGAAGTCGTGGATTAGCCATCTAAGAGATGTATAATCAAGCTAGTGGTTCATCATTATCTGATGAAAGACTCACTCTGAACCCATGTAGAATGAGATAACATTGTGCTGGTTCAACACATTCATAAGGATGAAGAATGAAGGTACATCTTAGAATAGGGAATCAAACACGGGTTGAAGATAAAATAGTAATACATTTATTAATTCATAAAACTCAACAGAGCTCCTCCCATCAACCTAGGAGGTTTAGAGACTCATACTGATAGAAAATACAATGTAAAATGTGTAAAGTGTCAAAAAGTCCTTAACAAAGAGTGATGTTTTCCCTTAAATACTAAACTAATGATTAAAGATTACATAAGAAGGGTAAAACAGTTTTTTAGTGCAAAAATTCACTTTTGGGGCCCACTTGGTGAGTGTTTGGGCTGAGTAAAAGAGTGAGCCACGTGCTAGGAGGGATCTAGGGCATTGAACGTTGGCTAGGGGTACCTTCTTGGGTGTTGGACGCTAGTCACTCCTCTCTTGGGCATTGGACGCCAGAATAGGGTAGATGGCTGGCGTTGAATGCCAGTTTTGGGCCTTTAATTCTGAAGCAAAGTATTGACTATTATCAATTGCTAGAAATCCCTGGATGTTAGCTTTCCATAGCCATTGAGAATGCTCCATTTGGACTTTTGTAACTCCAGAAAAGCTCTTTCGAGTGCAAGGAGGTCAGATCCTGACAGCATCTGCAGTGCTTTCTCTTCTTCTGAATCAGACTTTTACTCCAGCTCCTCAATTTTAGCCAGAAAATAACTAAAATTGCATAAAAACACAGAAACTCAAAGTAGAATCCAAAAATGTGAATTTTGCACCAAAACCTATGAAAACTTAATAAAACTTAAACAAACATACTAAAAACTATATGAAAATAATGGCAAAAAGCGTATAAAATATCCGCTCATCACAACACCAAACTTAAACTATTGCTTATTCCCAAGCAACTAAAAATAAAGTAGGATAGAAAGAATAGTAAGATACAATAAATCTCAGAGTTTTCAATGAAGCTTAGTTTCAATTAGATGAGCGGGACTTAGTAGCTTTTTGCTTCTGAATAGTTTTGGCATCTCACTATCCATTGAAACTCAGAAGTGTTGGCATCCTTAGAAACTTAGAATCCAGATGATATTATTGACTCTCCTAGTTTAGTTCTTTTTTATTCTTGAACACAGCTTTTTAGAGTCTTTGACGTGGCCCTAAGCACTTTGTTTTCCAGTATTACCACCGGATACATAAATGCCATATACACTTAACTGGGTGAACTTTTTCGTATTGTGATTCAGCTTTGCTAGAATTCCCAGATAGAGGTGTCAAGAGTTCTTAAGTACACTCTTTTTGCTTTGGATCACGACTTTAACTGCTCAGTCTCAAGCTTTTTACTTGACACCTTCACACCACAAGCATATAGTTAGGGACACTTTTCATTTGAAGTGCTTAGGCCAAGATTTTGTTTCTTTTAGGCCCTCCTTACCGTTAATGCTCAAAGCCCTGGATCCTTTTACCCTTGTCTTTTGGTTTAAAGGGTTATTGGCTTTTTGCTCTTGCCTTTTGGTTTAAAGAGCTATTGGCTTTTTCTGCTTTTTATTTCTCTTTTGCTTTTTTTTTCTTGCTTTATTGCTGCTTTTTCTTGTTTCAAGAATCAATTTTTGGATTTTTCAGATTACCAATAATACTTTTCCTTTTTCATCATTCTTTCAAGAGCCAACATTCTTAATTTCAATTTCAAATATGCACTATTCATTCATACATTCAGAAAACAAAAGCAATGCCACCACATCAAAATAACTGATTATTCTTATTATAGAATTCGAAAATTATGCATTCTTACTACTAAAAAAAATCACTATTTTATTCATGTTTAATGATGATAAGAAGAATATTTTATAGCTAATTGGAAAATTAATCACTACTAATGCTTATGTAATTCTAAAATTTAAAAGACAGAAAAATAAATAAAAACTTAAATACTACTAGTGATCATGTAAACCTAAACATGAAAAATAGGAATTAGAATAACAGAAATATGGAAAACAGGAATTAAAGTAGTCACAGGGGTGGAACTCAACAACCTCAAGCTTGGGAGGCGCTGGGCTCTTTAGGGGAGAGCTTCTAGCGCTTCAACTCTTCTATCTCACGCCCTTACTTCTCTTGTTCCTTGACCAGTTTGCAAATCATGCTAGTCTGATCTTTCTGCTCTTCTCTTAGTTGATCCAAGGTGGTTTGTAGTTGCATCACAGATGCTTTCAACCGATCCCAATATTCAATTGGAGGGATCTCTTGGGGAGGCTCAGGTGCCTTCCTTTTGGAATGATCCTCTGGTACCTTGGAGCTTTCCATCACCTGCTTGGTGATTGGGCTTTCCACTGGAATGAATGTATCTACGTGAATAAGGACTTTAGCCTCTTGGCATAGGCGAAAGATAAGATTTGGATAGGCCAGCCTGGCTTGAGTAGACATCTTGTTTGCCAACTTGTACATCTTATAGGGGATTATTTGGTGAACTTCTATCTCATTTCCCATCATGATGTAGTGAATCACCACAGCTCTCTGAATAGTGACTTCAGAGCGGTTACTAGTAAGGAGTATAGAACGCCTAATGAAGTCTAGCCATCCCTTAGCATTGGCTTGAGGTCCATTCTTTTCAGCTGGTTTGGCTTGCCTTTTGTATCCTTAATACATTGAGTTCTAAGCAGGCATATGTCCTTTAGGATTTGATCCAGCTTTGGGTTGGCTGCCACCCTTCTATTGTAGGAATCAGGGTCATCTTTTTGTAAGGATAATTTAAAGATCTCTCTCACCCTATCCAGATGAAAATAGAGGATCTTCCCCCTGACCATAGTGCAAAAAGTATGGAATGATGTTCCATCTTTCTTTTGCTTATCTATCATCCACAAATTTGCATATAATTCATGGATCATGTTGAATCCAACAGTGATCTCAAGATTAGATAGAATCTCCCAGACTCTCTTTCGAATTTGCTCTTGAATCTCTGGGTATTCATATTCTCCTAATTTGAATCTGACTTCACGGATTACTGCCCTCTTACTCATTATTTTGTGATAATGTTCTTCATGTTGCTTGGTGTAGAATCTGACAGGTTTGAAAACAACTGTTGGGTCATCCTATTTCTTGTTTCTTGGGGCGGTCTTGCCACTTCTTGGAGCCATGGAATTCGAATCTCAATAGGAGAACAAGGCTTCTTCCACACCAAACTTAAAAGATTTGCTCGTCTTCAAGCAAAAGGTAAGAAATGAAGAAGTAAAAAGTGAAGTAGAGGAGGAGAGAAGAAGATATTTCGAATGGAGAGGGGGTGAATGTGGTAGAGGGGGCACGGATATAAATACGAGAGGGGTGGGATTTTCGAATTTAATGTTTAGAGAACGATAAAGAAGTTTTCAAAAAGATAGAAAAAGATAAGTTGTTAAATTTGAAAGATAAGAAAAAGATATTAAAAGATATAAAAGATATAAAAGATAAGATAAGAAGTAAGAAAAAGATTTTAAAGTTTTTAGAAAAGATATGAACAAGAATTACTAAAGATAAGATTTTGAAAGAATTTGAAAACAAGTTGAAAAAGATATGAGGTTTTGAAAAAGATTTGAAAATATTTTAATTTTGAAATCAAATTGAATTTGAAATTTTTAAAAAAGATTTGATTGAAAAGTCATGGAATTTCAAAATTAAAATTTAAAATGGTAGTTTGAATGAGAAAAGAAAATAAGATGAAGGAAGGATAAGGTTTTGAAGCATTACCTCCTTTCCTGTCTTTCTGGCTTTAAAGGCCCAGAATGGCTGCATTTTGGCGTTTAACGCTGCTGCCGCCCTCCTTTATGGGCGTTGAATGCCCAGCCAGTGCCCCCTGGCTAGCGTTCAGAGCCAGGTATGCCTGCCTCATTAGGCGTTTGAACGCCCAGCCAGGCTTCCTGGCTGGCATTTAACGCTAAGTTGCCACCCCTCCATGGGCGTTAAACGCCCACTTGGCACCCATTTTTGGCATTTTAACGCCAGAAAAGTGTTTCCTCCAGGGTGTTCTGTTTTCTGTTCTGCATCATTCTGTCTCTGTTAAACATTGTTCATGATCACTAACTATAAAAAAAACAAATTAATAAAAACTAATTATGAAAAAGACTATTTCAAACATGAATAGTTAGAGAAATAGAAACTATTATGCTATTAATTATTGGGTTTCCTCCCAACAAGTGCTTCTTCAATGTCTTTAGCTAGACTTCACTGTACTTAACTTAGCAGCAGTGTTGAGCCTCCTGGCTCAATATCCCCTTCAAGGTAATGCTTGACTCTCTACCCATTGACAGTGAATCTATTGTTTGTATTTTTACCTTGAAGTTCTATATGCTTATAAGGTGATACACTAGTAACCACATATGGTCCCTTCCGACGGGATTTGAGTTTCCCAGGGAATAATTTGAGTCTTGAACTGAAGAGCAGGACCTTTTGTCCTGATTCAAAGACTTTGGAGGATATCTTTCTGTCATGCCACCTTTTTGCTTTTTCTTTATAGATCTTAGCATTTTCAAATGCGGCTAGGTGGCATTCATCCAACTCATTTAGTTGGAGTAGCCATTTTTCTCCTGCTGCTTTAGCATCAAGGTTGAAGAATCTAGTGGCCCAATAGGCCTTGTGTTCTAGTTCCACTGGAAAATGACAGGATTTTCCATACACCAACTGATATGGTGAGGTTCCTATAGGGGTTTTGAAAGCTATTTTGTATGCCCATAGAGCATCATCAAGCCTTCTAGCTTAATCTTTTCTAGAGGCACTTACTGTCCTTTTAAGGATTCGCTTTAGTTCTTTATTTGAGACTTCAGCCTGTCCATTTGTTTGGGGATGATATGGTGTTGCCACCTTATGGCAAACTCCATAACAGCTTAAGACAGAATCAAGCTGTCTGTTGCAGAAATGAGTACCTCCATCACTAATCAGTGTCTGAGGGACACCAAACCTGCTCAAGATGTTCTTCTGGGGGAACTTCATTACTACTCTAGTGTCATTAGTGGGTGATGTTATTGCTTCAACCCATTTAGACACATAGTCTACTGCTACTAGGATATAGGTGTTTGAACATGAAGGTTGGAAGGGTCCTATGAAGTCTATACCCCACACATCAAACAGCTCAATCTCTAGGATCCCTTGCTGAGGCATGTCATGACCATGAGGGAGATTGCCAGCCCTTTGGCAACTATCACAGTTACGGACAAACTTTCTAGAATCCTTAAAGAGTGTGGGCCAGTAGAAACCACTTTGGAGAACCTTAGTGGCTGTCCACTCACCTCCAAAGTGTCCTCTATAGTCTGAGCCATAGCTATGCCATAGGATTCTCTGTGCCTCTTCTTCAGGCACACAGCGTCGGATTATTCCATCTGAGCATCTCTTAAAGAGATATGGTTCATCCCACAAGTAGTACTTTGAATCATGCATGAGTTTCCAGGCTTGCTGCCTATTGTACTCTTTAGGAATGAATCTTATAGCCTTGTAATTTGCAATATCTACAAACCAAGGTGCTGTCCAGATGGCATAGAGTTGCTCATATGGAAAGGTTTCGGATATGTCACTGGAGGGAGAAGAAGTCCCTGCCACTGGTTCAATTCGAGACAAGTGGTCAGCCACTTGATTTTCTGTACCCCTTCTGTCTCTAATTTCTATATCAAACTCTTGCAGGAGTAATACCCATCTTATGAGCCTCGGCTTAGAATCTTGCTTAGTGAGTATATACTTTAGAGCAGCATGGTCAGTGTAGATAATGACCTTAGATCTTACTAAATAGGATCTAAACTTGTCAATGGCATAAACCACTGCAAGTAGTTCATTTTCTGTGGTAGTATAGTTCTTCTGTGCGTCATTCAGAACATGACTGGCATAATAAATAACGTGCAAAAGCTTGTTATGTCTCTGCCCCCAGAACTGCGCCAATGGCATGGTCACTGGCATCACACATCAGTTCAAATGGTAAGTGCCAGTTGGGTGCAGAGATTACAGGCGCAATGATAAGCTTAGCTTTTAGAGTCTCAAAGGTTTACAGAAACTCTTGGTCAAAGACAAAAGGAGTGTTAGTGGTGAGTAAGTTGCACAGGAGTTTTGAGATTTTGGAAAAATCTTTTATAAACCTCCTGTAGAATCCTATATGTCCCAGGAAACTTTTGATTCCTTTGACATTAGTGGGAGGTGGTAATCGCTCAATCACTTCCACCTTAGCTTGATCCACTTCTATTCCCTTATTTGAAATCCGATGCCCAAGAATAATGCCTTCAGTCACCATGAAGTGGCATTTTTCTCAGTTCAAAACTAGGTTTGTCTCTTGGCATATCTTCAGAACTAGGGCCAAATGGTCAAGGCAGGAGTCAAATGAGTCTCCAAAGACAAAGAAGTCATTCATGAACACTTCAAAGATTTTTTCCACCATATCAGAGAAGATGGAGAGCATACATCTCTGAAAGGCGGCAGGTGCATTGCATAGGCCAAATGGCATTCGCCTATAGGCAAACACGCCATATGGGCAGGTGAATGCTATCTTCTCTTGATCCTGTGGATCCACTGCTATTTGATTGTACCCAGAATATTCATCTAGGAAGCAATAAAAAGCATGCCCTGCTAGTCTCTCTAGCATTTGATCAATGAACGGTAAAGGAAAATGATCCTTTCTGGTGGCGTTATTGAGCCTTCTATAGTCAATGCACATATGCCACCCTGTAACTGTCCTTGTAGGAATCAGTTCATTTTTTTCATTGTGAACCACTGTCATCCCTCTCTTTTTGGGAACAATTTGGAGATAGGGCTTACCCAGGGGCTGTCAGAGATGGAATAAATAATCCTAGCCTCTCAAAGTTTCGTGACTTCTTTCTGCACTACTTCCTTCATAGCTGGGTTCAGTCACCTTTGTGGTTGCACCACTGGTTTGACATCATCTTCTAGCAAAATTTTGTGCATGTATCGGGTCGGGCTAATGCCTTTAAGGTCACTTATAGTCCACCTAAGGGCAGTCTTGTGTGTCTTGAGCGTTTGAATGAGTGCTTCTTCTTCCTGTGGCTCTAATGTGGAGCTTATGATTATAGGATAAGTGTATTCATCTCCCAGAAATACATATTTCAGGGAGGATGGTAATGGCTTGAGCTCGAGCTTTGGAGGTTTATCATCTTCCTTAGGAGCACTTAAAGTCTCCTGTATTTCGTCTGCTACCTCCAACTCGAGCTGGGCATCATAAAAGATGTCATTCAGCTCTTCCCCAAGTCTCGTAACCATGTGCACTTCTTCCACCAGGGAGTCGATGATGTCAATGCTCATGCACTCCTCTGGAGTGTCTGGATGCTGTATGGCTTTGACAGCATTTAGCACATATTCATCCTCATTGACTCTCAAGGTTACTTCCCCTTTCTGAATATCAATGAGGGTTCTTCCTGTAGCTAGAAAGGGTCTACCTAGGATAAAAGATGTACTTTTGTGCACATCCATATCCAACACCACAAAGTCAGTGGGAAAAGCAAAGGGTCCAACCCTAACAATCATGTCTTCAACTACGCCTGATGGGAGCTTAACAGAACCATCAGCAAGTTGAAGGCATACGTGGGTTGGTTTGACTTCATGAGTCAAGCAGAGCTTCTTTATTAATGAAGCAGGTATTAGGTTGATGCTTGCTCCAAGATCACATAGGGCTGTCCTTGTGCAAGCATTCCCTAGAGTGCATGGTATCATAAAAGCTCCTAGGATCCTTAAATTTCTCTGGTAAGCTATTTTGAATGACTGCACTGCATTCTTCAGTGAGGAAGACTATTTCTGCCTCTCTCTAATCCTTCTTATGACTTAAAATTTTCTTCATGAACTTAGCATAAGAAGGTATCTGTTCAAGAGCCTCTACAAAAGGGATCTTGATCTCTAATGTTCTGAGATAGTCTGCAAAGCAGACAAACTGTTTATCTTTTTCAGCTTGACGGAGTTTTTGAGGGAATGGCATCTTGGCCTTATACTCATTAATCTTGGTTGATGGAGGCTGAGTGCCTTGTGTATTGGAAGGGGAGGGGGTTATTAGCTTACTTATAAGGGGTGTTATCAGTATGTGATTGACCATCTTTGTTTGGGCGTTCAATGCCCTGGTTGCTGCCCCCTTCCTGGCATTTAACACGAGGGACATCATCCCCTTTTGGGCGTTCAACGCCAAGGTTGTGACAAACCCCAATTTTGTGGTTTATCTTGTGCTTAATTTAGGGGATTTTATCAACTTATCTCACATTTATTCAATGAAATAGCATGGTTTTATAATTCTCCCTAATTTTGTGCTTAAGTTGGAAAACATGCTTTTTATGCCTTTAAATTGCTAATTTTAATTCACTTTAATTCCATTCGATGCCTTGATGTGTTTGTTGAGTAATTTCAGGTTCATAAGGCAAGTATTGGATTGAAGAATTGAAGAGAAAAACATGAAAGGTGGAGAATTCATGGAAAAACAAGGATTTGGAGTGCATACATCGACGCGCACGCGTGGCATGATCCGTACGCGTGAAGATGAGGTCGCCAGGCGACGCGTACGCATGACATGACGCGTATGCGTGAGAAGTAAAATGCCAGACGATGCGTACGCATGGCCGATGCGTACGCGTCACAGCAGGCACGTGACCTCATTAAAGTGAAAACGCTTGGGGTGATTTCTAAGTTGCCCAGGCCCAAATCTAACTCATTCCTAAGGCTATTTCATGCAGAATTCAAGCTTAGGCAAAGGGGGAGCAATTAATTATAGGTTAGCATCATGTAGTTTAGTTTTCTAGAGAGAGAAGCTCCCTCTTCTCTCTAGAATTAGGATTCATAGGGTACTTTGCATCTTAGATCTAGGGTTCAATTATTGTTTTCCTTTAGTTTGCCTTGTAATTTCTTGTTCCTATATCTTAATTCTCTTAGTTTGTAGTGTTAATTTCCCTTTTCATGCCTCTTTCATGTTTATAGTGGATTTTCTGGAGCTACAGAAGCCCAATTGGCGTGCTCTTAATTGCGTTGGAAAGTAGACATCCTGGGCTTTCCAGCAATATATAATAGTCTATACTTTGCCCGAGATTTGATGGCCCAAATTGGCGTCCAAAGACAGCCGAAAATATCTTGGCGTAAAACACCTAAACTGGCACTAGAATTCGAGTTAAACGCCCAAACTGGCACCAAAGCTGGCGTTTAACTCCAGGAACAGCCTAAGCATGAAAAAGCTTCAATGCTTAGCCCAAGCACACACCAAGTGGGCCCCAGAAGTGGATTTCTGCATTATCTGCACTTAGTTACTCATTTTCTGTAAACCCTAGTTACTAGTTTAGTATAAAAACTACTTTTAGAGATTTATTTTATGTCTTTTGACCATCTTATGTTCCTGTTTTGATCATTGTACACGTTTGGAGGCTGGCCTCATGGCCATGCCTAGACCTTTCACTTATATATTTTCTATGGTGGAGTTTCTACACCCCATAGATTAAGTCTGTGGTATTTCGAGTAGGATCTGGGAAGGGATGACTGTGACGAGCTTCAAACCTGCGAATGTGGGGCACAAGTGACAGTGTGCAAAAGGACAATGGTCTTATTCCGACGCTAGCGGGAACCGACAGATGATTAGCCGTGCGGTGACAGCGCATATGGATTTGTTTTCATCCGAGAGGATCGTACAGCTTGCCATGGAAGGAGGTAACGCATGGTTGGAAGAAGGCAGTAGGAAAGCAGAAGTTCAGAAGCAACAAAGCATCTCCAGACGCTTATCTGAAATTTCCACCAATGAATTACATAAGTATTTCTATCTTATTTTATATTTTATTTATATTTTAATTATCAAAACCTCATAACCATATGAATCTTCCTGACTGAGATTTACAAGGATGACCATAGCTTGCTTCAAGCTGACAATCTCCGTGGGATCGACCCTTACTCACGTAAGGTTTATTACTTGGACGACCCAGTGCACTTGCTGGTTAGTTGTGCGGAGTTGTGAAAAAGAATTGAGATTAAGATCGTGCGTACCAAGTTTTTGGTGCCATTGTTAGAGATCACAATTTCGTACACCAAGTTTTTGGCGCCGTTGCCGGGGATTGTTCGAGTTTGGACCATTGACGGTTCATCTTGTTGCTCAGATTAGGTAATTTAATTTTATTTTTAAGCTTTTTTATTATTTTTGAAAAAAAATTCAATATATACATATATATATATATATATATATATATATATATATTACAAAAAAATTTTATTTTGTTCTTCAGAATTTTTAAGAATAAATTCTAGAGTTTCAGATGATGCTTTTATCATCACAGGACCTAGTTGATTCCCTTCAATTTGGCTGTTGTATGTAATGTCCTGCTGAAGCTTGGCTAGCCATGTCTAATCTTTTTAGACTGAAGCTTTAGACTAACATTGCATGATTCATTGAATTCTTATTAAAAATTTTGAATTTATTTATTTTCTTTTTCCAAATAATTTTCGAAAAATACAAAAAATTAATAAAATCATAAAAACAAAAAAAAATTTTTGTGTTTCATGTTTGAGTTTAGTGTCAATTTTTAAGTTTGGTGTCAATTGCATCTTTTTAATTTTGCTTTAAATTTTCGAAAAACCCATGCATTGAGTTTTGTTCTTCATGATCTTCAAGTTGTTCTTGATGAATTTCTTTGTTTGATATTTAAATTTTTCTTGGTTGATGTCTTTTCTTGTTTTTCATATGCATTTTAGAATTATTAGTGTCTATAGAGTAAAAATTTTTAAGTTTGGTGTCTTGCATGTCTTTCTTTTCTTAAAAACTTCCAAAATTATATTCTTGATGTTCATCATGATCTTCAAAGTGTTCTTGGTGTTCATCTTGACATTCAAAGTGTTCTTGCATGCATTATTAGTTTTGATCTTAATTTCTTGTAATTTGCATCATTTTTATGTTTTTCTGTCTCCTCACTAAAATTCAAAAATAAAAAAAAATATCTTTTTCTTATTTTGCTCATAAATTTCGAAAATTTGAATTGATTTAGTCAAAAATTTTTAAAATTCAATTGTTTCTTATTAATCAAGTTAAAATTTCAAATTAAAAATTCTATCTTTTTCAAATCCTTTTCAAAAATCAAATCTTTTTCATTTTTTTATATTTTCAAAAACTTTAAAAATTTGATTTTCAAAATCTTTTTCTTACTTTTATTTCATAATTTCGAATTTAATGCTAACAATTAATATTTAGATTCAAAAATTTTCAAATTGTTACTTGCCTATTAAGAAAGGATCAATATTTAAATTCTAGAATCATATCTTTTAGTTTCTTGTTAGTCAAGTAATTAACTTTAATTTTCAAAATCAAATCTTTTTAATTTCCTTTTCAAATCTTTTTCAAAATAAAATTTCAATCATATATTTTTTAAAACTTAATTCCAAAATCTTTTCTAACTTCTTATCTTTTCAAAATTGATTTTCAAATCTTTTTCAACTAACCACTTTTTCAAAATTCTTTTTCTAATTTTAATTTATTTTCTCTCTTAAATTTTGAATTATAACTAATAATTAAAATAAAAATAAAAATATTCTCCTTTTATTTTACTTTTCGAATATTCTCTCTCTCTCATCTCTTTCTATTTATTTAATCACTAACACTTCTCTTCTTCTTAAAATTCGAACCCTCTCTCCCTCTCTGTGTTCGAATTCTTCATCTTCTCTCTTCTTCATTCTACTATTCTATTCTTCTACTCACATAAAGGAATCTCTATACTATAACATAGAGTATTCCTATTCTTTTATGTTCTCTTCTTTTTTATATGAGCAAGAGCAAGGATAAGAACATTCTTGTTGAAGCTGATCCGGAACCTGAAAGGACTCTAAAGAGGAAGCTAAGAGAAGCTAAGGTACAACACTCTGGAGAGAACCTGACAGAATTTTTTGAAAAAGAAGAAGAGATGGCCGAACCCAACAACAATGGTGGAGATGCAAGGAAGATGCTTGGTGACTTTATTGCACCCTCTTTTGACTTTTGTGGAAGAAGCATCTCCATTCTTGCAATTGGAGCAAACAACTTTGAGCTTAAGCCTCAATTAGTTTCTCTAATGCAACAGAATTGCAAGTTTCATGGACTTGCATTGGAAGATCCTCATCAGTTCTTAGCTGAATTCTTGCAAATATGTGACACTGTTAAGACCAATGGGGTTAATCCTAAGGTCTACAGACTTATGCTTTTCCCCTTTGCTGTAAGAGACAGAGCTAGGACATGGTTGGACTCACAACCTAAAGATAGCCTGAACTCTTGGGAAAAGTTGGTCAATGCTTTCTTGGCCAAATTCTTTCCACCTCAAAAGTTGAGCAAGCTTAGAGTGGAAGTCCAAACTTTCAGATAGAAGGAAGGTGAACCCCTCTATGAAGCTTGGGAAAGATACAAGCAATTGATCAGAAGGTGTCCTTCTGACATGTTTTCAGAATGGAGCATCATATGTTTATTCTATGATGGTCTGTCTGAATTGTCCAAGATGTCATTGGACCACTCTGCTGGAGGATCTCTCCATCTGAAGAAGACGCCTGCAGAAGCCCAGGAACTCATTGAAATGGTTGCAAATAACCAGTTCATGTATACTTCTGAAAGGAATCCTGTAAATAATGGGACAACTCAGAAGAAAGGAATTCTGAAGATTGATACTCTGAATGCCATATTGACTCAGAATAAAATATTGACTCAGAAAGTCAATATGATTTCTCAGAGTCTGTCTGGAATGCAAGCTGCAACAGGCAGTACTAAGGAAGCTTCTTTTGAAGAAGAAGCCTATGACCCTGAGAATCCTGCAATGGAAAAAGTGAATTACATGGGAGAATCCTATGGAAACACCTATAATCCTTCATGGAAGAATCATCCTAATCTCTTATGGAAGGATCAACAGAAGCCTAATCAAGGCTTCAATAATAATAATGGTGGAAGAAACAGGTTTGGCAAAAGCAAACCTTTTCTATCATCTTCTCAGCAACAGACAGAGAATTCTAAGCAGAGCCACTCTGACTTAGCAACTGTAGTCTCTGATCTATCTAAGATCACTCTCAGTTTCATGACTGAAGCAAGGTCCTCCATTAGAAATTTGGAGGCATAAGTCGGTCAGCTGAGTAAGAAAGTTAATGAACTCCTTCCTAGTACTCTCCCAAGTAATACAGAAGAGAATCCAAAAAGAGAGTGCAAGGCCATAAATATAACCAACATGGCCGATTTCATGGAGGAGGGAAAGGCAGTGATTTTCAGTGAGGAAGACCTCAATAGATGTCCATTGGCCTCCAAAGAGTTCCCTAATCAAGAACCAAAGGAATCTGAGGCTCATATAGAGACCATAGAGATTCCATTGAACTTACTGTTGCCATTCATGAGCTCTGATGAGTATTCTTCCTCTGAAGAGGATGAAGATATTATTGAAGAGCAAGTTGCTCAATATCTAGGAGCAATCATGAAGCTGAATGCCAAGCTATTTGGTAATGAGACTTGGGAGGATGAACCTCCATTGCTCATCAATAAACTAAATGATCTGGTTCAACTGAAATTACCTCAGAAGAAACAGGATCCTGGAAAGTTCTTAATACCTTGTACCATAGGCACCATGACCTTTGAGAAGGCTCTGTATGACCTTGGGTTAAGTATAAACCTCATGCCCCTCTCTGTAATAGAGAAACTAGGGATCTTTAAGGTGCAGGCTGCAAGAATCTCACTAGAGATAGCAGACAATTCAAGGAAACAGGCTTATGGACTTGTAGAGGATGTCTTGGTGAAGGTTGAAGGCCTGTACATCCCTGCTGATTTCATAATCCTAGATACTGGGAAGGATGAGGATGAATCTATCATCCTAGGAAGACTCTTTCTAGCCATAGCAAGAGCTGTGATTGATATGGACAGAGGAGAGTTATTCCTTCAAGTAAATGAGGACTACCTTGTGTTTAAGGCTCAAGGATCTTCTTCTGTAACCATGGAGAGGAAGCATGAAAAGCTTCTCTCAGTACAGAGTCAAACAGAGCCCCCACACTCAACTTCTAAGTTTGGTGTTGGGAGGCCAACATCAAGCTCTGAGTCTCTGTGAAGCTCTCTAAAAGCTTCACTGTCAAGCTATTGACATTAAAGAAGCGCTTGTTGGGAGGCAACCCAATGTTATTTAATTATATTTATTTGTTTTCCTTTGTTATTTTATGTTTTTCTTAGGTTTCAGATCATGTGAAGTCACAAAAACAACTGAAAAATCAAAAATAGAATGAAAAATAGCATAAAAAATAGCACACCCTGGAGGACAGGCATACTAGCGTTTAAACGCCAGTAAGGATAGCAGAATGGGCGTTTAACGCCCAGCCTGGCAGCATTCTGGGTGTTAAATGCCAGAATGGGCAGCACTATGGGCGTTTAATGCTAGAAAGGGCTGTCTGGCACTGGCTGGTGTTAAACGCCAGAAATGGGCAGCAGAGTGGCGTTTAACGCCAGGAAAGGTAGCAGAGCTGGCGTTAAATGCCAAAATTGGCACAGAATGGGCGTTTGAACGCTAGATTGGTGCAGGGACTCAAATTCCTTGACACCTCAGGAACTGTAGACCCCACAGGATCCCCACCTACCCCACTTCTTCTTTTCTCCTCTTCACACATTTCCATAACACTCTTCCCCATACACCCTTGACCAATCACCTCAATACCTCTTCTCCAAACACCATTCACCTATCAAATCTTACCCTCTTCTCCATACTCTCTTCACCACTCACATCCATCCATCATTAAACCCCACCTACCTCACCATTCAAATTCAAGCCATTTCCCTCCCAAACCCTCCCCTTTATGACCGAAACCCCCCCTCTCCCTTACCCTATAAATACCCCTCCTTACCACCTTCATTTCCACACATCATATACACTTCTTCTCCCCTTGGACGAACCACTCACCCACCTCCATCTCCTTCATATTCTTCTTCTTCTACTCCTTTCTTTCTTCTTTTGCTTGAGGACGAACAAATCTTCTAAGTTTGGTGTGGGAAAAGCTAAAGCTTTTTGTTTTTCCATAACCATCAATGGCACCTAAGGCCGGAGAAACCTCTAGAAAGAGGAAAGGGAAAGCAATTGCTTCCACCTCCGAGTCATGGGAGATGGAGAGATTCATCTCAAAGGTCCATCAAGACCACTTCTATGAAGTTGTGGCCAAGAAAAAGGTGATCCCCGAGGTCCCCTTCAAGCTCAAAAAGAGTGAATATCTGGAGATTCGACATGAGATTCGAAGAAGAGGTTGGGAAATCCTCACCAACCCCATTCAACAAGTCGGGATCTTAATGGTTCAAGAGTTCTATGCTAATGCATAGATCACTAGGAACCATGACCAAAGTATGAACCCGAACCCAAAGAATTGGCTCACAATGGTTCGGGGGAATTACTTGGATTTCAGTCCGAAAAATGTGAGGTTAGCATTCAACTTGCCAATGATGCAAGGAGATCCTCACCCTTTCACTAGAAGGGTCAACTTTGATCAAAGGTTGGACCAAGTCCTTAGGGACATTTGTGTGGAAGGCGCTCAATGGAAGAGAGATTCAATAGGCAAGCCGGTTCAACTAAGAAGGCTTGACCTCAAAGCCGTGGCTAGGGGATGGTTGGAGTTCATCCAACACTCTATCATTCCTACTAGCAACCGGTCTGAAGTTACAATAGACCGGGCTATCATGATCCATTGCATCATGAATGGAGAAGAAGTAGAAGTTCATGAGATCATATCCCTAGAACTCTATAAGGTGGCGGACAAACCCTCCACTTTGGCAAGGTTAGCCTTCCCTCATCTCATTTGTCACTTATGTAATTCAGCTGGAATTGTCATAGAGGAAGATATCCTCATTGAAGAGGACAAGCCCATTACTAAAAAAAGGATAGAGCAAACAAGAGAGTCCACTCATGGACCTCAACAAGAGCATGAAGAAATTCCTCATCATGAAATCCCTAAAATGCCTCAAGGGATGCACTTTCCTCTACAAAACTATTGGGAGCAAATCAACACCTTCCTAGGAGAATTAAGTTCCAACATTGGACAACTAAGGGTGGAGCACCAAGAGCATTCCATCCTCCTCTATGAAATTAGAGAAGACCAAAGAGCCATGAGGGAGGAACAACAAAGTCAAGGAAGAGACATAGAGGAGCTCAAGCACTCCATAAGATCTTCAAGAGGAAGAACTAGCCGCCATCACTAAGGTGGACCCATTCTTTAATTTCCTTGTTCTTATTTTTCTGTTGTTCGTTTCCTATGCCTTATGTTTTGTTTATGTTTGTGTCTTTATTACATGATCATTAGTGTCTAGTGTCTATGTCTTAAAGCTATGAATGTCCTATGAATCCTTCACCTTTCTTAAATGAAAAATGTTTTTAATTGCAAAAGAACAAGAAGTACATGATTTCAAATTCTATCTTGAAATTCGTTTAATTATTTTGATGTGGTGGCAATGCTTTTTGTTTTCTGAATGAATGCTTGAACAGTGCATATTTTTGAATTTGTTGTTTATGAATGTTAAAATTGTTGGCTCTTGAAAGAATAATGAAAAAAGAGAAATATTATTGATAATCTGAAAAATCATAAAATTGATTCTTGAAGCAAGAAAAAGCCGTGAAAATCAAAGCTTGCAAAAAAAAAAGTGGCGAAAAAAAGAAAGAAAGAAAAAAAAGCAAGCAGAAAAAGCCAATAGCCCTTTAAACCAAAAGGGAAGGGTAAAAAAGGATCCAAGGCTTTGAGCATTAATGGATAGGAGGGTTTAAAGGAATAAAATCCTGGCCTAAGCGGCTAAACCAAGCTGTCCCTAACCATGTGCTTATGGTGTGAAGGTGTCAAGTGAAAAGCTTGAGACTGAGCGATTAAAGTCGTGGTCCAAAGCAAAAAGAGTGTGCTTAAGAGCTCTGGACACCTCTAACTGGGGACTCTAGCAAAGCTGAGTCACAATCTGAAAAGGTTCACCTAGTTATGTGTCTGTGGTATTTGTGTATCCGGTGGTAATACTGGAAAACAAAATGCTTAGGGTAACGGCCAAGACTCATGAAGTAGCTATGTTCAAGAATCAACATACTAAACTAAGAGAATCAATAACACTATCTGAATTCTGAGTTCCTATGGATGCCAATCATTCTGAACTCCAAAGGATAAAGTGAGATGCCAAAACTGTTCAAGCAAAAAGGCTACAAGTCCCGCTCATCTAATTGAAGCTAATCTTCATTGATAAGTTTGGAATTCATTGTATATTCTCTTCTTTTTATCCTATTTTATTTTTAGTTGCTTGGGGACAAGCAACAATTTAAGTTTGGTGTTGTGATGAGCGGATAATTTATACCCTTTTTGGCATTGTTTTTACATAGTTTTCAGTATGTTTTAGTTAATTTTTATTATACTTTTATTAGTTTTTATGCAAAAATCATATTTCTGGACTTTACTATGAGTTTGTGTATTTTTCTGTGATTTCAGGTATTTTCTGGCTGAAATTGAGGTACCTGAGCAAAAATCTGATTCAGAGGCTAAAAAAGGACTGCAGATGCTGTTGGATTCTGACCTCCCTGCACTCGAAGTGGATTTTCTGGAGCTACAAAAGTCCAATTGGCGCACTCTCAATTGCGTTAGAAAGTAGACATCCTGGGCTTTCCAGAATATATAATAGTTCATACTTTTCTTGAGATTTGATGGCCTAAACTGGCGTCCAAAGACATCCTAAAACATCTTGGCGTAAAACGCCCAAACTGGCACCAGAATTGGAGTTAAACGCCCAAACTGGCACCAAAGCTGGCGTTTAATTCCAGGAACAGCCTAAGCACGAAAAAGCTTCAATGCTCAGCCCAAGCACACACCAAGTGGGCCCCAGAAGTAGATTTATGCATTATCTGCACTTAGTTACTCATTTTTGTAAACCCTAGTTACTAGTTTAGTATAAAAACTACTTTTAGAGATTTATTTTATGTGTTTTGACCATCTTATGTTCCTATTTTGATCATTGTACACGTTTGGAGGCTGGCCTCATGGCCATACCTAGACCTTTCACTTATGTATTTTCTACGGTGGAGTTTCTACACCCCATAGATGTGTGGAGCTCTACCGTTCTTCATGAATTAATGCAATTACTACTGTTTTCTATTCAATTCACGCCTACTTCTTCTCTAAGATATACTCTCGTACTTCAACCTGATGAATGTGATGATCCGTGATACTCATCATCGTTCTCACTTATGAACGCGTGCCTGACAACCACTTCCGTTCTATCTGCAATAGCTTGAGTGTGTATCTCTTGGCCTCCTGGTTCACGACGCATGGGTGCCTCTCCTGACAACAGAGCATTCCATTCCGTGAGATCAGAGTCTTCGTGGTATAGGCTAGAACCATTGGCTGCATTCCTGAGATCCGGAAAGTCTAAACCTTGTCTGTGGTATTCCGAGTAGGATCTGGGAAGGGATGATTGTGACGAGCTTCAAACCTGCGAATGTGGGGCACAAGTGACAGTGTGCAAAAGGACAATTGTCCTATTCCGACGGTAGCGGGAACCGACAGATGATTAGCTGTGCAGTGACAGCGCATATGGATTTGTTTTCATCCGAGAGGATCATACAGCTTGCCATGGAAGGAGGTAACACATGGTTGGAAGAAGGCAGTAGAAAAGTAGAAGTTCAGAAGCAACAAAGCATCTCCAGACGCTTATCTGAAATTCACACCAATGAATTACATAAGTATTTCTATCTTATTTTATATTTTATTTATATTTTAATTATCAAAACCTCATTACCATATGAATATGCCTGACTGAGATTTACAAGGATGACCATAGCTTGCTTCAAGCCGAAAATCTCCGTGGGATCGACCCTTACTCACGTAAGGTTTATTACTTGGACGACCCAGTGCACTTGCTGGTTAGTTGTGTGGAGTTGTGAAAAAGAATTGAGATTAAGATCGTGCGTATCAAGTTTTTGGCGCCATTATTAGAGATCACAATTTTGTGCACCAGGGGATTTGAGGGTTTTAATTATAGGAGGCAAGAAATTAAAATGGCAAGTAATTAAATAGAAAGCAAGTAAAAGCAATGAAAATAGAAATTAAATGGCTAAAAGAGGCTCTTGGCAAGAATTGGGGAATTAAGGATTCCTATCCTAGTTATGGACCACAAACATGGTAAATGTGTAGAATTAATCCCAATTAGTCTATCCTAACATCGAGAATAAGTCAAAAGGGCATAATTGATCTCAATCCACAAGTCCTAGCCAACTCTATTAATGGAAGGCTTAGGGTTAGTGGAAACCAAATCAACCAACAATCCTTACACAATGTAGAATGGACATCCACCACTCAAATTCACCTAATTACCCAATTTCCCAACCAAGAGTGTGAAAAACTAGGCAAAAATCCAACTAAGCATTTTATCAAACACTTGGAAGGTATAAAAAGAAAGCATGGTAAAATAACAAGAAATAATAAATTCTACAACTACCATATGGATGAAAACAATAATAACAACTAAATTAAACAATAAGAAACATAAAACATGAATTGTATTAATTGAAATTAAAAGTAACAAAGTGTCATAAACATAAAGGAACAAAATAAAGGAAATAACAAGTAGAATTAAAGAACAAGAGTGCAAAAACAATAAATGACAAGGAAAACTAAATGAAAACAAGAATTAAACCTAAATCTAAGAGATGTCTAACCTAATCTTTCCTAATTCTAGAGAGAAGGGAGAGCTTCTCTCTCTAGAATATAACCTAAAGCATGTTTCTAATCTACCCTAATTGCTCTCCACTTGACATGGAATGATGCCCCTTTGATATAGAACTCAATCAGCTTCAGAAAGTCCAAAACTGGGCTCTGGAGGCCCAGAAATCGCCCCCAGCATTTTTTTTAAGTGAGTCACGTGCACTGATTCGTGCGTACGCACAGGATGTTGTGCGTACGCACACATGGCTGTGTGCTCCTGCTTTGATTTCTTCATGTTTTCTCCCTATTGCATGCTTCTCCTCCACTCTCATCAAGCCATTCTAACCTATTATACCTAAAATCACTCATAAAAAATATCAAGGCATCGAATGAATGAAAGTAGAATAAAATTGGTTAAATTAAGCACAAAATAGCATGTTTTCACAATTAAGCTCAATTTAGGGAGAGAACACAAAAGTATGCTATTTGGATGAATAAATGTAGGTTTATATGATTAAATCCACTCAAATCAATCAAAAATTTTTTGTCAAATATAGATTCATCAGAGAGCCAAAAGCCCTAAGCACCCCGTCACTCATTCGACCAAGTTCAGAGCTCTGAAGTCTGAATGACTCCCCCTACTCCAACCCTAGCTTCTCTTCGACCACCAACGCAGCGTCACCATCGATCATCACCCCCAGCGTCTCCGTCAGAACCACAGAACCACCACCGTCATCATCTTTTTCTTCTTCCCTTCTTTTTTCTTCTTCTTCTTCCACCTTCGCCAAACAACCCCCGTGAAAACTGTTTCTCTCTTTCTTTTCCCCTTTCTCCTGCCTTCTTTGTCTCACTGCCGGCTACCATCCAGTGCCTTCGTGACCATCTTCTTCTCCTCCTTATAACCTTGCACTGTGGCTCTCTAGCTCGCCCCTGCCTCTATCATTTCCAGTCGCAGAATCAGAACAGAGCCACTCCAATTCCAGTGAGTTCAGACGCAGCAGCGGCTGGTCACTGCCACTGCATCCCTCTCTCATATGCTCTTGCTCTATTCTTCGACTCAGGTTCTCAGATCACCTTTTCTTCTATGTTTTAGTTAATTTAGGATTAGTTATATGTTGATTCTAGTCTTAATTTGATTTGTTTATGATTATTTGCTATTGTTATTGATGCCAGGGCATTTTGGCCAGTTTCACTGACCTTTTCTTTATTATTTTAGGGTAGTTTCATGCATTTTCTTAGGAATTAAGCAAGTTTTGGGTAGATAATCACTTACATCTTGATTCAAGCAAACATCATGAATTTGTACATCATGTTATGAGAATTATGCAGGAATTGAATGATAAAATAGATGATGGATGATATCATAACTTGGATTAGAGCTTTGATGCATTGTATTTGCTTAATTTCAGGACAAAGGAAGCAAGGAAGAACCACGTTAGCAGCCACGTTAATCTAATTAACATGACCACTAACGTGGAATGGGCATACACTTGCAACGTTAGTGAGAAAAGTGATCCCCAATAACGCCTTCGAAACCATCATGGCCCACGTTAATTGCCACGTTAACTATATTAACGTGGTAGTTAACGTGGAGAAAAAGGAAGCTCCAGCATTAGTGGTAAAAGTGAATACCACTAACACTCTCAATTGGCAATTTGCTACGTTAAGAGTCACATTAACTCAGTTAACGTGAACTCTAACGTGGAGAGGGAAGACAATGCCATCGTTAGTAACACTCACCTTTGTCACTAACGTTGGACTAAGCCCAATTGGCTACGTTAAGAGTCACGTTAACTACATTAACGTAAACTCTAACGTGGGAAGAGCAAGGAATCGTCAACGTTAGTGACACTCACCTTTGTCACTAACGTTGGAACAAGCCACTATGAGCCACGTTAGTTGCCACGTTAATTATATTAACGTGGAAGCTAACGTGGATAAAAGAATTGATGAGCCAACGTTAGTGACACTCACCTTTGTCGCTAACGTTGGAGAAGGCAATCACCACCACGTTAGTGGCCACGTTAAGATAATTAACGTGGGGCACTAACGTGAGAAGGGGTGTTTGGAGCGTTAGTGACAAAGGTAAGTGTCACTAACGCTCTCGAAGTTGAGGCATACCCACGTTAAGAGTCACGTTAGCTACACTAACATGGACTCTAACGTAGGGAAGAAGGGGCTAAGGGCAACGTTATTGTCAAAGGTAAACGCCAATAACGCTCGCGATGGATCAAGAGGCAACGTTAGTGGTCACGTCAGTGCCACTAACGTTGAAGTTAACGTAACTCATCTTGGGCTAGGAACGTTAATGCAAAAGGTGATTGTCACTAACGTTCTCGAACCCACATTTTCACTTAACATTAACGCCACTAACATCCTAGCCAAAGTCCATGCCTACTTCACACTTTCTCTGCAAGTAAAGCTGAGCCCACTGAAGATTCAAAACTGCTTCAACTCAATATCCAAAGGCCCATATCCAAGACTTGAAGAGCCAACTGGAAGATCAGAAGAGTAGTATATATAGGAGTAGTTTTGAACTAGAGAGGAGCTTTTGGATTGAGAGGACTACTTTCCGTATAATTTTACTTTCTCTGCAACTTCTAGTTTTACTTCAGAATGTACTCTCCATCTTTGCTTTCCATTCCTAGAGCCATGAACAACTAAACCCCTTTCATTGGGTTAGGGAGCTCTGTTGTAATTTGATGGATCAATAATAGCTTTCATTATTCTTCTTCTTTCTTTTCTTTTGATTTTACTTGAAAGCTTTCAATCTTCATCCAATTGGATAGTTTTCTTGGAAAAAAAACTATTCATACTTGGATCTCTTCTGAACCTTGGAAGAAGAATGAAGAGATCATGCTAGAAATGCTTTCTCATGTTGGACCAAATTGGGGTTTGGGCGGATATGGTGACATATAATTCTCTCAATACTTTGATTTGGAAATACATGTGGTATAATCAGTGACCACACTTCATCTCTTCTCATGAGCAATTAGACCAAGGAATTAGCTATTGATCAAGATTTGAGAGATTGAGTTACCAAGGAATTGGAATTCAATCACTTAAGATTGCCAAGGAGATCAATGAATGCATTGATTGAGGAAGAGATGAAAATGAACTTGATCCGGAGAATGCAACATCTCCTAAGCCCAATGAATTCCCCATTTCTGATCTTACCCATTCTCTTTAGTTTCTGCCATTTACTTTCATGCTGAACTCCCTTTCCCCATTTAAGATTCTGTAATTTACTTTCCGTCATTTATTTTCAGCTCTTTATTTCCAGCATTTACATTTTCTGCTATTTACTTTTCCGCCATTTAATTTCCTGTAATTCTCAAACCAAATTCTGCTTAGCTCAACTAGAACATTCCTCCAATTAAAGTTGCTTGACCAATCAATTTCTATGGGATTCGACCTCACTCTATTGTGAGTTTTTACTTGACGACAATTCGGTATACTTGCCGAGGTAGATTTGTTAAGAGACAAGTTTTCGTGCATCAAGTTTATGGCGCCGTTGCCGGGGATTAATTGTGATTAACAAACTACCGGTTGATTGATTTACTAGATTAGACACTTTTCTTTTGTCTTTGTTTTCTTTTGTTTCTTTATTTTCTTTTGCTATCTAACTGTTTGTGTTAATGCCTCACCAAGAAGTCCCTGTTCGTGACCGCTCTGGCTCTTGGTGATTTTGTTATTAATACAACAGTTTCTTTTACTTTGCTTCTTCTCAAATAAAATTGGCATATGATCACATTCTAAGTTTGGTGTTGCCCTGCAACATTCAGTTTTCAATCTTTCTGGATACATGCATCGATTCTAAGAGAAAGTGTCACACTAAGTTTGGTGTGCCATTTATTTTTCTATGCAATGTATCCAGCAACACCACTTATTTGTATAATCATAATGTCTGTGCTTCTTTGGCCTGCAGTGTTATCCTTAATTTTTGCTTGCTTAACCACATACATCACTTACATTTCAATATGTAAGACGTTCATGACCCATCATAGACCCCACCACCACTGTTTTATTTGCTGCTTGAAGACAAGCAATTAGTCTAAATTGGTGTGGGAAGGGAGAAAAGTAGGAGAAAAAGGGCAACAATAATGAAGATGAACTACAAGGTGGTAAAGTTCCTTTTTCCTCTTACTTATTTCCAGTACATTCAATTGCATGATTGTCTTCTAATTTCTTTGTATGTATGTGTGCTTTCTCCTTATGAATAAGCATAGTTTGATTTTTGAATTACAATATGTTGTTGTGACATTATGATTGCCATCTTGAATTTTTATGAGTCCAAAGCAATGTAGTTTCATGATCATAAACAAACAAGGTCATTTAAGAAGAAGTTAGCATGAGCATATAAGTATTGGGAAGCTAGCATGACTATTGTTGCTCAATTGCATTTGAATTTATTTAATTGAAGTTTTCATCTAGGACATTTTATGAAATTTTTGAAATCATGAAAACCTTGAAAAAGCAATTGCAAATAAGGCAAGAAAAAAAAGGGGGAGAATGAGAAAGCTGAAGGCTCTGAGTACCAATGACAATTCAATTGTTAAGTGCTTGTGGTGTTTATGTATCAAGCAAAAAGCTTGAAAACAAAATATTTAGAGTCAAGGATAGGCTCAAGTGCAAAAGCACTCTCTCAAGGCTCAAGGCTCTGAGCATCAATGATTAGAGAATCAAGAAGACAAGAAAATAAAATGAGACAAAAGAGTCCTCTGATTAAATGCTTGTGGTGCTTATGTATCAAGTGGTAATACTTGAAAACAAAGCATTTAGAGTCGTAGCTTTCAAATCATGGTGCAAAGCACCTAGAAGATAAGATAAAAAGAGAATGAAAAGCTTGTTCAAGGAAGAAACATACAGAAAAGATTTCATAAAATGAGCTAGATAGAGGCATCAATCATCTGAATTTCTTTTGTGATTGTTGCATGCATAGAAAGCTAGCTAACCATGAACATTACACTGCTACTCTTCTTACCTTGGATTGTCAAACCTTATTGCATGATTCTCTTCTTGCTTGGGGACAAGCAAGATTTAAGTTTGGTGTTGTGATGCCAGGGCATTATGGCCTATTTTTCTATGCTTTTTCAGTAGATTTTAATTCAGTTTTCATACAATTTCTGTTGATAAAGGAGCAAAAGCATGAAAAATTTCTGTATGAAACAAAATCTCAAGCATAGGTGAATTTTAGCTAATATACAGGGTAAATATGATGAAATAGATCACACTAAGTGAAGTTTTGATTTTGGGTATTATTAGCACACTTAGTATAATGAAGTTTGTCTTGTATGTTACTTTGATACACTTTGTTTGCTTGATTTCAGACCAAAAGAAGCAGAGAAGAGCCACATTAGTGGCTACGTTAGCGCCATTAACGTGGCCATTAAAGTGGAAGGAAGGAAAGCTTGGAAAGTTAGTGAGAACGTTAACGCCACTAACGTTAGCAAAAGGCAAGAAGACCCACGTTAGCAACCCCGTTAGCTCCACTAACGTGGGCACTAACATGGAAGAAAAGAGAAGCCCCAACATTAGTGAGAAAGTTAATGGCATTAACTTTGAAGAAGGAGCAGCGTTATTGGCAAAAGAGAGTGCCAATAACGCTAGCGAAGCAAAAGAAGACCCACGTTAGCTTCCACGTTGGTTACATTAACGTGGAAGGAAAGGGAAACGCCAACGTTAGTGGAAAAAGTGAGTGCCACTAACATTTACGAAACAAACGAAGACCCACGTTAGCGGCCACATTAGTTACACTAACGTGGACACTAACGTGGACAAAAGTCTCACCTGGCAGCCTGACCATGCATTCTTCAAACAAGAATAACTTGAGCCACAAAGCTCCAACTGAGGTGATTTCAATGGCATTGGAAAGTAGGATTCCAGATCTTTCCAAGCATATATGGTACTACATGGTGGACACTGAATTTGAGGGAGAAAATCTGCCCCGAAAGTGCAAAGATGAACATGGTATCAACCTGTAGTAAGGCCAGCTGACCTCTTCACCTTCCAAGAAGTGTAACTCGAGCTGTAGAGCTCCAAATGATGCGCTTTCAAAGGCGTTGGAAAGTAGACATCCAGGGCTTTCCAACAATATATAATAGTATCAGGTGGACATTAAGTTTGAGCTCCAGAACCTGGCAATATTAAGCCCCTGATCGCTAACGTTATTGTGACTCGCTTTTTCCAGTAACGCTAGCGACTATGCCAGCGACCTTGTCCACTTCAAAGTAGCATAACTTGAGTTACAGAGGTCCAATTATAGTGATTCTAGTTGCATTAGAAATCTGACATTCAGAGCTTTCCAACGATATATAATACTTTATAGTGGGCATGAAATTGGAGAACAAACAAGAGGCATCTTTTAAGCCCCAAAAACACCAACTGGGTAGCAAGTGTGACGTTAGCCACACTAACTTCAGCACTAACTCCACACTTGTAGCGTTAGTGTGGCTAATGGAAGCAATAAAGCCAAGTCACCCTGGACCTCAATTTGATTCACTTCTCTCTCAAGTCCACTTCAAAGCTCAAGCAAGCAAGCCCACAAGTGTCAACCAATCAAGGCCACAAGAAGCATCTAGAATAGAAATTTTCATTTTATTGTAATTTGGTTTTAATTTCATTTCATTTTGTAATTTAGGAGAGCCTATATAAAGGCCGTAGTTTTTACTTTGAAATATTCTAGAATGGAGAATTGAAGGATGGGGGAGAGAGTGAAGACCAATTCGAACTTCTGTGAATTGGCACACTCCAAGGGGAGTAGGTCTTCGGACCCTTCCCCTCCTACACTCTTCTTCCTTTTCTCTTCTTTTCTTCCTTAGGAGTAGTTTCGTTTTCTTTGTACTTTTCATTTATGAATTTTGAAGTTTCAATTTTAGTTTCAATCTTCATCTTTACTTTTCTGCACTTTCTTTCTTTTCTATTTTGGTAGAGCAATGATCAACTAACTCTTTTCATTGGGTTAAAGAGCTCTATTGTGATTCAATGGATCAATTGTAGTTCTTATTCTTCTTCTTCTTTCTTTTCTCTTGATTTTACTAGAGAGCTTTCGATCTTAATCCAATTGGGTAATTGTCTCGGAAAAGAAATTGCTCATACTTGGATTTTCTCTGAACCTTGGAAGAGGAATGAGGAAATCATGCTAGAAATGCTCTCTCACATTGGATTAGATTGGGGGTTGGATGGATACTGTGACATTTAATCTTACCAATACTTTGATCTATGAATGTGTGTGGTATAATCAGCGACCAAACTTCATCTCTTTCCATGAGCAATTAAATCAAGGAATTGGGAAATTGTTCAAGCTTAGAGAGATTGGATTGCCAAGGAATTGGGATCCAATCACTTAAGATTGCCAAGGAGATCAATGAATGCATTGATTGAGGAAGAGATGAGAATGAACTTGATCCGGAGGATTGCAATATCTCTTGATCTTAATGTTCATTTTATTTTTAGTTCTTACATTTACTTTTCTTGCCATTTTACTTTTTTGCACTTTATAGTTTTTCCTTTACATTCATGTTATTTACACTTCCTGCTGCTCATCATCCAAATCTGAACCATCTAACTAGGATAATTAATCAACTATTGATTGCTTAATCCGTTAATCTCTGTGGGATTCGACCTCACTCTATTGTGAGTTATTACTTAACGACAATTCGGTATACTTACCGAGGGGAAATTTATTGAGAGACAAGTTTTCGTGCATCAAGTTTATGGCACTGTTGCCGGGGATTGATTTTGCATCAACAATGATTAAATTGGTGGATAACTAGATTGAGCATTTTTTTTATTTTGTTTGATTTTATTTGAGTAATTCACTTTCAGTTTAGCTGTTTTCTTCCTTTTCCCCTACCTTTTTTTTAGTTGTTTACAATTCAGTTCACTAAACCACTAACTGTTTGATATATTGCCCCACTCACACTAACAACATTTCTAACAAAAATACTCTCTGCATCTACCCCCTTCTTGCTTTTGCCTTGTTGGTTGTATGACAGGTAGAAGAAGCGGGGCTTCAACTTCTTTTGATTCTGAACCTGAGAGGACCTTCCTTAGATTAAGGAGGGAAGCAAGAGGAAAGAGAGTAGTTGGTACGGAGGAAGAAGAGGAGTATTTTGAACCAGACATGGATGAGAATATAGAGAACCATCATAAAGAAGAGGCTCACAACCATGGCAGAGAAGGCCCAGTGCATCATGCTGGGCAAGAGAGAAGAGTTCTAGGATCCTACATCAATCCAAACCCAAGAAACTATGGAAGTAGCATCCAAAAGCCAACCATACATGCCAACAACTTTGAACTAAAGCCACAGCTCATCACCCTTGTTCAGAACAACTGTTCATTCGGAGGAAGTGTTCAAGAAGATCCCAAGCAACATCTAACCACCTTCCTGAGGATATGTGACACTGTGAAGTCTAATGGTGTTCATCTTAACACCTACAGACTACTTCTTTTCCCCTTCTCACTCAAGGACAAGGCATCTAAATGGCTGGAATCCTTCCCGAAGGAGAGCTTAACAACCTAGGAAGATATGGTAAACAAATTCTTGGCGAGATTCTATCCTCCTCAAAGAATCAACAGGTTGAGAGCTGAGGTTCAAACTTTCAGGCAGCAAGATGGTGAGACTCTATATGAAGCATGGGAGAGGTTTAAAGACTTGACAAGAAGATGCCCGCCAGATATGTTCAATGAATGGGTGCAGTTACACATTTTCTATGAAGGTCTTTCTTATGAATCAAAAAAGGCAGTAGACCACTCATCTGGGGGATCTCTGAACAAGAAGAAGACCATTGAAGAAGTCATAGATGTCATTGAGACTGTAACTGAGAATGACTACTTCTATGCTTCTGAAAGAGGCAACACTAGAGGAGTGATGGAGCTAAGCAATGTGGATGCACTGCTAGCTCAAAACAAGATGATTACCAAGAAATTGGCTGACCTCACCAAGAAGATGGAGAGGAATCAAGTAGCTGCAATCACCTTTTCAGCAGCAACTCAAGAAGGAGTGAATGAAGAAGCAGAGGGTAGTCAGGAGCAAGCCAACTACATTGGAAATTCACCTAGGCAGAACCATGACCCATACTCCAAAGCGTATAATCCTGGCTAGAGGAACCACCTAAACTTTGGGTAGGGAAATCAACAAGACCAAGGCCAAGATCAGAGACGCCACAACCCCAACAACAATGCAGCTTACCAACATCCCACACAGAGATCATATCAGCACTCACCTAACAACACATCTCAACATCCATACCAAAGCCAAAATAGCCCTTCTCATTTCTCCAATCTCAACTCTCCATCATCGGAAGAAAGACTATCAAGGATTGAGACTCCACTTGAAGGCATATGTAAAGAAATCCAAGATAGTAAGGTGTTCTGAGAGGAAGTGCGATCCAACATGCAGAATCAAGACGTTGCCATTAAGAAACTTGAGACACAAATTGGCTACATATTTCTGCAAGCTCCCAGCCATGACCTTCACAGTAACATTGAACCAAATCAGAGGGAGGAGTGTCATGCTATCACCCTTAGAAGTGGAAAGGAATTGAAGGAGACTTCCAAGCAACCACAAGAGAAAGATGCAACTGGAAGAAAGGAGGAACAAAATGAAGTTCAAGTCCCCACCTCTAATGCACATCCAAAGGGAGAAGAGCTGAAGCCATATATTCCAAAAGCCCCATATCCTCAACAATTAAGGAAGAAGGGGGATGACAGCAAGTTCTCCAGATTTTTAGAAATCTTCAAGAAACTACAGATTAACATACCCTTTGCTGAAGCAATAGAGCAAATGCCGCTCTATGCCAAGTTCTTGAAGGAGTTGATGACCAAGAAGAGAAGCTGGAAGAACAACGATACTGTGATACTAACCGAAGAATGTAGTGCTATCATTTAGCATAAACTGCCCCAGAAATTGAAGGATCCGGGGAGCTTCCAGATTCCTTGTATTATAGGAGAAATAACAGTGGAAAAGGCTCTATGTGATTTAGGAGCCAGCATAAATCTGATGTCTGTAGCTATGATGAGAAAAATGAAGATTGAGGAGGCCAAACTTAACAAAAATGGCCTTGCAACTGGCAGACCGTTCATTCAAGTTTCCTCACGGCATAGTGGAAGACTTGTTAGTGAAGGCAGGAGACTTTATCTTTCCAGTAGACTTTGTAGTATTAGACACGAAGGAAGGAGCTAAGGCTTCTATCATCTTGGGTAGACCATTCTTAGCTACTGCCGGAGCTGTCATCGATGTCCAAAAGGGCGAACTTACCCTTAGACTACACAATGAAACAATGATGATCAATGTGTTCAAGGCCATGAACTACCCACAGGAACCATTGGGAGAATGTATGAGGTTGGACTCACTGGAAGATGTAATACAAGAGACTTTTGAAGAAGAAGAGCTTGAGGAGTTAACAGAAGAGGAGGAATCAGCATCAAGCGAAGAAGCTGCAACAGCTGAGGTTCAGGTTCAGGGCACAATAGAGGAGAAGAATGAAAAGAAAGAAGCACCCAAACTTGAACTGAAGGCACTGCCACCCACTCTCAAGTATGCATATCTAGGGGAAAATAAAAGTTACCCAGTGATCATAAACTCATCTCTCAGCCAAGAACAAGAGGAGGAGCTACTCCAAGTGTTAAAAAGGGACAAGGATGCCATTGGGTGGACCCTTGCTGACTTGAAGGGAATTAGTTTGGCCATATACATGCATAAGATACTGTTGGAAGATGATGCCAAACCATCCATTCAACCCCAAAGGTGGCTGAATCCAGTCATGAAGGAAGTGGTACAGAAAGAAGTCATGAAGTTGTGGCAAGGAGGGGTGATCTATCCGATCTCAGACAGCCCTTGGGTCAGCCCTGTGCAAGTTGTCCCAAAAAAGGGAGGAATCACTGTAGTCCCCAATGAGAAGAACGGACTAATCCCTACAAGGACTGTCACAGGATGGCGGATGTGCATAGACTACAGAAAACTCAATAAAGCTACACGAAAAGATCATTTCCCCCTTCCTTTCATGGATCAAATGCTGGAAAGACTTGCAGGACACGCATATTACTGTTTTCTCGATGGTTATTCAGGATATAACCAAATAGTGGTTGATCCAAGAGACTAATAGAAAACCTCCTTCACTTGCCCATATGGAGTGTTTGCCTACAGGCGCATGCCATTTGGGCTATGCAATGCGCCTGCAACTTTCCAACGCTGCATGCTCTCCATTTTCTCAGATATGATAGAAAAATTCATCGAAGTCTTTATGGATGACTTCTCAGTATTCAGAGATTCCTTTCCTAATTGCCTAAATCACCTGGCCCTGGTATTGAAAAGATGTCAAGAGACTAATTTGGTTTTGAACTGGGAGAAATGTCACTTTATGGTGACAGGAGGAATAGTTCTTGGCCATAAGGTTTCTAACCAAGGCATTGAGGTGGACAGAGCTAAAGTGGAACTCATTGAAAAATTACCCCCACCAAGTGATGTTAAGGCAATTAGGAGTTTTCTATGACATGCTGGCTTTTACAGAAGGTTTATTAAATATTTTTCAAAGATAGCCAAGCCTTTAAGCAATCTCCTTGTATCTGATACACCATTTATCTTTGATGAAAAGTGCATGCTAGCATTCGAAAACTTGAAAAAGAGGCTATCCTCTACCCCTATCATTTCCCCACCTAATTGGAATTTACCATTTGAACTGATGTGCGATGCATCTGATTTCGCAATTAGGGCAGTATTAGGACAGAAGAAAGATAACTTGGTCCATGTGATATACTATGCCAGCAAAGTCCTCAATGATACTCAAAGAAACTATACCACTACTGAAAAGGAGTTGCTGGCAATAGTTTTTGCATTTGACAAGTTTAGATCATACCTCATTGGTGCCAAAGTGATTGTCTTCACAGATCACACAACACTTAAATATTTATTTGCCAAGCAAGAATCAAAACCAAGACTAATAAGATGGATCTTATTGTTGCAGGAATTCAATATTGAAATCAGAGACAAGAAAGGAGTGGAGAACAAGGTAGCAGATCACCTATCCAGAATCCCTCATGATAAAGGAGGAACACATGATACAAATGTAAATGAGTTCTTCCCAGATGAACAGTTGATGACGATTCACAGAGCACCCTGGTTTGCAGATATTGCTAATTTTAAGGCAACTGGGGCTCTACCTCCAGAAATCAACAAACATAAAAAAAGAAAGCTCATCAACGACGCAAAGTATTTTGTTTGAGATGAACCATATCTCTTCAAGAAGTGTTCAGATGGAATCCTGAGAAGATGTGTTTCGGAAAAAGAGGGACGAGAGGTCTTGTGGAACTGCCACGGCTCGTGCTATGGAGGCCATTTTGGAGGGGATAGAACTGCGGCCAAGGTGTTACAAAGCGGATTCTTTTGGCCCACCCTATTCAAGGATGCCAAAGAACTAGTAAAGAACTGCAATGAATGTCAAAGAGCTGGAAACCTACCCAAAAGAAATGAGATGCCACAGAATTTCATCTTAGAACTGGAACTATTTGATGTGTGGAGAATCGATTTCATGGGACCATTCCCAACCTCATATTCAAACAAGTACATCTTGGTAGCAGTGAATTACGTTTCCAAGTGGGTAGAGGCTATTGTAACCCCAACGAATGACAACAAAGTGGTCATGAACTTCCTCAGAAAGAACATCTTTAGCCGGTTCGGAGTCCCACGAGCACTCATCAGTGACGGAGGGAGCCATTTTTGTAACAGACCACTAGAAGCTCTCCTCCTACGATACGGAGTGAAACACAAGGTTGCCACACCTTACCACCCCCAAACCAGTGGGCAAATCGAGATATCTAACAGAGAGCTAAAAAGGATCCTGGAAAAGACTGTAGGAGCATCAAGAAAGGATTGGTCGAAAAAGCTGGATGATGCTCTTTGGGCATACAGAACAGCATTCAAAACACCAATCGGAATGTCCCCATATCAACTGGTGTATGGAAAAGCCTGTCATTTACCATTGGAGTTGGAACACAAAGCCCTTTGGGCTCTCAAGCAACTAAATTTTGATAGCATTTTTGCTGGTGAAAAGAGGGTCTTGCAGCTGCAGGAAATGGAGGAATTCAGATCTCAAGCCTATGAAAATGCTAAAATTTATAAAGAAAAGGCAAAGAGAAGGCACGACCTCCACCTGACACCTAGGAGCTTTGAGAAAGGACAGTAAGTGCTCCTCTACAACTCCAAATTAAGACTTTTCCCTGGGAAACTCAAGTCAAGGTGGTCAGGACCTTTTCTTGTCACAAAGGTCTCGCCATATGGACACATAGAAATCATGGAGGAAAGTTCAAGGAGGACGTTCACTGTGAACGGACAAAGGCTCAAGCACTACATGGGAAACATGGGGGAAAACCCCAAAATGAAATATCATCTCAACTGATGGAGAAATCGTCGAGCTAGTGACGCTAAAAGAGCGCTTCGTTGGGAGGCAACCCAACCTAAGGTAGTTTCCTTTTCATGATCATCTCAATAAAGGGTATAAGTAGTTCCCCGTATTGTGAGGAGCTAAGTTTGGTGTTGCACACCAAAACAATCCAAGAGTGAATGTGTAATTCTAAGTTTGGTGTTCCACCAAAGATTTCAATTAGAATCATATTACACCTCTTCAATGGCAAGTTGCTAGCCCCAACCAATCAGGAAAACCACTTAACAATAGTTTAGTTTCTATCTTATAGTCATTTTATTAATAAAAGCACATGAGGTTCTCTGCATGTATTCAATCTGTGCATTAGGCAAGGAACTAAGTTTGGTGTTCGCACACCAAATGAAGTTCAGAAAATCATAAGTATACATGCATGCTAACCATCCCTCAAGTGCTTGGGGAACAAGCAACTTCTAATAACTTTGCAGGAATTCAATCAACCTTATGGAAAAACAGTGCACCCACCCAAGGAGGCAAAGAAGGACGGCAACTACATAGGGAGGAGTTCAACATAAACACTCAAGCCAAGTTGAACTATATGTCTGGTCATATGCATAATCTGCACTCTGCAATCCCTAGGTATGATGAAGTCCAAAAAGATCTAACAGAACAAGAGGAAAGGAAGGTGGAACAGCAAAAGGAAACATTGAAAAAGAAGATGGAAGATGCTGGCTTCTGGAAAAAGTTGATTGGAAAAAGCAAGGAAAGTGGGAGTTCAAGCACTCAAGAAAAACACAAAGAGGACAAACAAGAGGGAGAGCATGAGCAACCCCATGACTAAAAGGTGGTGGAGTTCCCTTATTGTCCCATCTTTTTCAAGTTTTAAATAAGGAAAATCATGTATGAAATAGAACATGCTTCCATGGTAGTTTAGGATTTTCAATTCTGTCTTTAGTATTTTCCTTGCTTTTGTCATATGTGTGCTGGTTCAAGTTACTTGTTTTCATCTACATCTTGCTTATTGTATGTTTGTCCTTTTAAGCCAAATAAAAAGAGATGTTATGAAAGACCAGAGTGATGTTCAAGTTGTGGAGTAGGTCCTTAAATTTGTGGTGTAGTAATCACTTAGCTAAGTTAGTTCACCAACAAGGTAGGAAGACAACTATCTGTCTTGAATCATATGCTTGAAATACACCCCATGAGACTAGCTAAATAACAAGATCCTAATAAGAAAAAGGAAAAGAGCAATAAGAGTTGAAAAAGAAAGAAAAGTAATAAGAAATAAGGCTAGGCACCAAGGGCTTGAATCTTGAGGGATATGTCTGTGGTGCTCTTGTACCAAGGATCTGCTTGGATGAATAAGTTCTTAGGAGTGCTTCATCACTTGGTAACTTGGGTTAACTAACCCGAGATTATCAACTGAAAATCCACTATCAAGAGCAACCTTGCTACAGAATATTTAGTAACCCAAAGAGGTGCTGGACACCAAGGCCTCAAGGAAAGAAAATAACAAACCATGTTCCTGTGGTGTGCATGTATGGGGGAGAGAGACTTGAGGGAGTAAGTCCTTAGGGGTGTTTCAACACCCAGCACCTTGAACCAACTGGTTCGGGAGTGTTGGCTGAAAGCTTATCTTAAAGAGTTGCCCCCTCACAGAACACTTAGCCTAAGGATGCAATAAACCGTGGAAAGACAAAGGGATCAATAAACAAAAGTCTCAAAGGGTGCAATCAAGTGAGTATTCCAGAGCATGATAAATGTCTGAAAGCCAGTAAAGGAATGAACCTAAGTTGCTATGCATGAAACCCCATAAAATCAAGGACATGACTTCCACAATAATGATTCATTCCTCTTGACAATTCATTCATCATTCTCATGTTTCAGTACTTGCTTAGGGACAAGCAAGCTTTAAGTTTGGTGTTGTGATGCCAGGACATTTTGGCCAGTTTCACTGACCTTTTCTTTATTGTTTTAGGGTAGTTTCATGCATTTTCTTAGGAATTAAGCAAGTTTTGGGTAGATAATCACTTACATCTTGATTCAAGCAAACATCATGAATTTGTACATCATTTTATGAGAATTATGCAAGAATTGAATGATAAAATAGATGATGCATGATATCATAACTTGGATTAGAGCTTTGATGCATTGTATTTGCTTGATTTCAGGACAAAGGAAGCAAGAAAGAACCACGTTAGCAGCCACGTTAATCTAATTAACGTGACCACTAACGTGGAATGGGCATACACTTGCAACGTTAGTGAGAAAAGTGATCCCCAATAACGCCTTCGAAACCATCATGGCCCACGTTAATTGCCACGTTAACTATATTAATGTGGTAGTTAACGTGGAGAAAAAGGAAGCTCCAGCGTTAGTGGTAAAAGTGAATACCACTAACACTCCCAATTGGCAATTTGCTACGTTAAGAGTCACGTTAACTCAGTTAACGTGAACTCTAACGTGGAGAGGGAAGACAATGCCAACGTTAGTAACACTCACCTTTGTCACTAACGTTGGACTAAGCCCAATTGGCTACGTTAAGAGTCATGTTAACTACATTAACGTAAACTCTAACGTGGGAAGAGCAAGGAATCGCCATCGTTAGTGACACTCACCTTTGTCACTAACGTTGGAACAAGCCACTATGAGCCACATTAGTTGCCACGTTAATTACATTAATGTGGAAGCTAACATGGAGGAAAGAATTGATGAGCCAATGTTAGTGACACTCACCTTTGTCGCTAACGTTGGAGAAGGCAATCACCACCACGTTAGTGGCCACGTTAAGATAATTAACGTAGGGCACTAACGTGAGAAGGGGTGTTTGGAGCATTAGTGACAAAGGTAAGTGTCACTAACGCTCTCGAAGTTGAGGCATACCCACGTAAAGAGTCACGTTAGCTATACTAACGTGGACTCTAACGTAGGGAAGAAGGGGCTAAGGGCAACGTTATTGGCAAAGGTAAACCCCAATAACGCTCGCGATGGATCAAGAGGCAACGTTAGTGGTCACGTTAGTGCCACTAACGTTGAAGTTAACGTAACTCATCTTGGGCTAAGACTCGAACCCACATTTTTACTTAACGTTAACACCACTAACGTCCTAGCCAAAGTCCATGCCTACTTCACACTTTCTCTGCAAGTAAAGCTGAGCCCACTGAAGATTCAAAACTGCTTCAACTCAAGATCCAAAGGTCCATATCCAAGACTTGAAGAGCCAACTGTAAGATCAGAAGAGTAGTATATATAGGAGTAGTTTTGAACTAGAGAGGAGCTTTTGGATTGAGAGGACTACTTTTCGTATAATTTTACTTTCTCTGCAACTTCTAGTTTTACTTCAGAATGTACTCTCCATCTTTGCTTTCCATTCCCAGAGCCATGAACAACTAAACCCCTTTCATTGGGTTAGGGAGCTCTGTTGTAATTTGATGGATCAATAATAGCTTTCATTATTCTTCTTCTTTCTTTTCTCTTGATTTTACTTGAAAGCTTTCAATCTTCATCCAATTGGATAGTTGTCTTGGAAAAGAAACTATTCATACTTGGATCTCTTCTGAACCTTGGAAGAAGAATGAAGAGATCATGCTAGAAATGCTTTCTCATGTTGGACCAAATTGGGGTTTGGGCGGATATGGTGACATATAATTCTCCCAATACTTTGATTTGGAAATACATGTGGTATAATCAGTTACCACACTTCATCTCTTCTCATGAGCAATTAGACCAATGAATTAGTTATTGATCAAGATTTGAGAGATTGAGGAATTGGAATTCAATCACTTAAGATTGCCAAGGAGATCAATGTATGCATTGATTGAGGAAGAGATGAAAATGAACTTGATCCGGAGAATGCAACATCTCCTAAGCCCAATGAATTCCCCATTTCTGATCTTACCCATTCTCTTTAGTTTCTGCCATTTACTTTCATGCTGAACTCCCTTTCCCCATTTAAGATTCTGTAATTTACTTTCTGTCATTTATTTTCAGCTCTTTATTTCCAGCATTTACATTTTCTGCTATTTATTTTTCCACCATTTAATTTCCTGCAATTCTCAAACCAAATTCTGCTTAGCTCAACTAGAACATTCCTCCAATTAAAGTTGCTTGACCAATCAATCCCTGTGGGATTTGACCTCACTCTATTGTGAGTTTTTACTTGACGACAATTCGGTATACTTGCCGAGGGAGATTTGTTAAGAGACAAGTTTCCGTGCATCAGTTAGTTGAGTTTAGGTTAGAATCAGTGTTAGTTTATACATAATTAAACATGCTGTTAAGAGCTTCTTGAGTTTTAATTTCAATTTGTTTGGATTGATTGACTGATACTTTGCTGAGTCCCTGTGAAATGCTGCTGATTTTTTTCATGTAATTGGTGTTGAATTTTGATTTGGTGTTGCAAAGAATGCTTGTTAGTGCTATTTTGTGTTGTTTATGCCTTTGCATGCCAAGTGTTCGACAATATGCCAAGTGCTTTGAATATGTTTCACAATATGCTCTTTTGTTGGGAACTTTCAACACATAAAGTTTGATATGTATATAAAAGTCATTTAATTGAATAGAATAAACTTATGAAGATCAAAGTGGTTTACGAGTGTAATTTAATTTTCTCTATGTTTTTGTATCTTTGAAGTGGCTGGACTACTAAATTGGATTAGTATTTCATTCTCTATTTCCACTGCTAGGCTTGCTCCTAGTTCATAGAATAGTTGCTTTATGTTGTGGCACATGCAACATGAACTCTCTAAAATATACTACTGACTTCTTTAATGCCAAACCCCTCACTCTATCTGTTATATATGTTTTGGTGGATTGTTTTATATTTTATTTTACTATTAGTAAGTATAGTAATTAATGGAGAGCAAAGAAGAAAAGGCCTAATTAAAATCTAAAATCCGTTTGTGGTCTACACTTAATTTGAACACATGATCAATTTTCCTTTCTAGTAGGATGATGAGCGGATATTTTATACGCTTTTTGTCATTGTTTTCATATAGTTTTTGTTATGTTTTGTTTAAGTTTTATTAATGTTTCATAGGTTTTAGTCCAAAATTCACATTTTTGGATTCTACTTTGAGTTTGTGTGTTTTATGGTGATTTTAGGTATTTTCTGGATGAAATTGAGGAACTTGAGCAGAAGTCTGATTCAGAAGCAGAGAAAAGACTTCAGATGCTGTTAGGATCTGACCTCCGTGCACTCGAAGGAGCTTTTTTGGACCTATAGAAATCCCAATGGCGCGTTCTCAACGGCTCTGGAAAGCTAACATCCAGCGCTTTTCAGAAATATATAATAGTCTATACTTTGCCTTGAAAATGAAGGCCCGAAACTGGCATTCAACGCTAGCCACCAGCCCCATTCCTGGCGTCCAGCGCCCACAGGGGAGCAACTAGAGTTCAACGCCTAAAAGGGGGTCCCTAGCCAGCGTTCAATGCCCCTAAGGGACACTAGCACGTGGAAGACACTCAAGCTCAGCCCAAGCACTCTCCAAGTGGGCCGCAGAAGTGGATTTTTGCACTATCAACTTATTTTATCTTATTTTTGTAATCCTTAGTCATTAGATTAGTATATATATACAAGAGTTCACCATTGTTAGGGGAATCTTGCCCATTCAAACCTTTCATTGTATTTTTCTATCAGCATTAGTCACTAACCTCCTAAGGTTAAGGTTAGGAGCTCTGCTGAGATTCATGGATCAATAATATTACTGTTTTCATTCAATATGTCTGATTCTATTTTCTTATGCAACCTCGTTTTTCATCTTATGAATTGATGGTGACCCGTGACAATCACCCTTGTTCTACATGGGTTCCATGCGATTCCTAACCCAGATAGCGTTGAACTAAAGCTAGAGATTACATTGCGGTTTCCAATAGAGCATCTGAGCAAGTTTGGATATGTGACATATAATCCCGTTGACTCTGGGTGCGTGAGGTCTCTGTGGCATTAAGGCTAGAGTTAGAGAAGTAGCACTTTCTGATCTGGAAGATCTGCCTTGTCTGTGGCACCTTGAGTAGGATGGCGAAGGGGAGTGGACTGCTTAAAGCTTCATTTTCTGCTATAGTGAGAAACCTAGAGGTGGCTTGATAAGAGGACATGAGTCATCTCAACGTGGTGGATTGCTGTAGTAGAGGAGGTTAACTTGATGAGAGGACATGAGTTAATCACTTACGGCTGCCATTGAAGGAATCAGAAGGTTATTGAAGAAGACAATAAGAAAAGTTAATCCAGAAAGACAAAGCATCTCCGAAGCCTCAACCATTCTATCACCACGGATTTCTCGTCTATCTAGTAACTTTTTATTTATTATTTTGTTTTATGCTTTTTCTGTGACAAACTATATTTTCTATCTGCCTAACTAAGATCTGCAAGGTGTCCACTGCTTGCTCAAACCAACAAATTCTACGGAGCCAGTTTCGTGCACCAAGTTTTTGGTGCCGTTGTCGGGGATTGTTTGGATTCGACAAACAACCAGATTATCTTGTTGCTTAGATTAGGTACTTTTTACTATTTTGTTTGAGTCTTTTATTTTCTTTTCCAAAAAAATAAAAAATTTTCAAAAATATTTGCTTTTCTTTTTGATCTTTATCTTTTTGATTGAGTCTTTCGTTCTTGTTCTAGTTAAAGTTTCGAATTTTCTTACTTTCTTTCCAAAATTTTCAAAAATAGTGTCATTTGTTAAGTTTGGTGTCTTTTTGAGTCATCTTGAGTCTTTAAGTTTCTTTTCTTTTCTTTTCTAAAATTAGAGTCTTTGATTTCAAAATTCTTAAGTTTGGTGTCTATGAGTATTTTCCTTTAAAATTTTTGAAATTAGTGTCTTTGATTTTCAAAGTTTTTAAGTTTGGTGTCCTTTAGTTGTTCTTTATTTGCTTTGAATTTTTTAATTTGTTCTTGGTGTTCTATCTTGGTATTCAAGTTGTTCTTGTTTCTTTTCATGTTTTGATCTTAAAATTTTTAAGTTTGGTGACTTTTAGTGTTTTGTTTTTGAATTTTCGAAAACTTAGTGTTTTAGATCTAAAAATTTTAAGTTTGGTGTCTTTTGGTTGTTTTTCTCTTTCTTCATTAATTCAAAAAAAATATATTTTCTATCTTTAATCAAAATTTTTGAATATTTCAAAAAAAAAAAAAGATTTCAAATTTTTATTTCAAAATCATTATCTTATTTTATCTTAATTTCAAATTTCAAATTTCAAATCTTATCTTTTTAAAATCTTTTTAAATCTTTCCTTTTAATTTGATTCTTTCTTATCTTATCTTTCTTTTAAAATTTAAAATTCAAAACTTTTTCAAATCTTTATCTTATCTTGTTTCAAATTCAAAATTCAAAATTTAAGATTCAATTTTCAAAATCTTATCTTATCTTAATTCAAATTCAATTTTCAAAATTCAAATTTTCAAACTTCAAAATTTAAATTTGAAATTTCAAAATAAATTTTTTTCAATTCTTATCTTATTTTCAAATCTTTCTTACTTAGTTACTTGTTTTCTCTTTCTTCTTTTTTTTTTTCAAAACTTCTTAACTAATTCCTCTCTCTTCTATTTTCGAAAACTTCCCTTCTACTTCTCTCTCTTCTTTTTTGAAAATCACACTTAAGTTTTCAATTCTCTTTAATTCAATTAATAAATAAAATAAAAACAAAAATATTTTAATTCTAGTTTCTCTTTTCACTTCTTAAGTTTTAAAATCTTTACCCCCTTTATTTGAATTCTTCTTCTCTCCTCTCTATCGTCATTCTTCTTTCTTCTTCACATCTCACAGGGAGTCCTCTGTTCTTGAACAGAGAGCTCCCATTATTTTTCTTTCTTATTTTCTTTTTCTTGTTTATGAGTAGGAATAGGGATAAAGAACCTCTCTTTGATCTTGATCCTGAACTTAAGAGGACCCTAAGAAAGCGTTTACAACAAGCTAAAGCACAACATTCCGGAGAAAACCTCACAGAGCTATTCGAACAAGAAGCTAAAAACACAGATATGGCAGCTGAGCCAAATAATGAAGGAGATGCAAGGAAGGTTCTTGGTGACTTCATTACATCAACTTCTGACCTCTATGGCAGAAGTATCTCTATACCTGCCATTAGAGCCAATAACTTTGAGCTAAAGCCTCAGTTAGTCTCTCTGATGCAACAGAATTGCAAGTTCCATGGACTTTTACTGGAAGATCCACATGAGTTCCTATCTGAATTCTTGCAAATCTGTGACACTGTTAGGACCAATGGAATGGATCCTGAGGTCTGTAGACTTATGCTTTTCCCTTTTGTTGTTAGAGACAGAACTAGGATATAATTGGATTCTCAACCTAAGGAAAGCCTAGCCTCTTGGAAAAAGTTGGTCAATGCTTTCTTGGCCAAGTTCTTTCCATCTCAAAAGATGAGCAAGCTAAGAGTAGAAGTACAAACCTTTAGACAAAAAGAGGATGAATCCCTCTATGAATCTTGAAAAAGATACAAGCAACTGATCAGGAGGTGTCCTCTTGACATGCTCTCAGAATGGTCTATCCTAGGAATTTTCTATGATGGTCTATCTGAGATATAGAAAATGTCTTTGGATCATTCTGCTGGTGGATCACTCCACTTGAAGAAAACACCTGAAGAGGCATAGGAACTCATTGAAATGGTTGCAAACAATCAATTCATGTACACTTCTGAGAGGAACCCTGTGAACAATGGGGTAGCTCAGAAGAAAAGAGTCCTGGAAGTTGACACTCTGAATGCCATATTGGCTCAGAACAAGATCTTAACCCAGTAGGTCAATATGATCTCTTAGCATTTGACTAGATCACAAGTTGCAACTGGCAGCACTCAAGAAGCCTCCTATGAAGGAGAAGCCTATGATCCAGATCAATCTTCAATGGAAGAGGTGAATTACATGGGAGAACCCTATGGAAACACCTACAACCCTTCATGGAGGAATCATCCTAACCTCTCATGGAAGGATCAACAGAAGCCTCAGCAAGGCTTCAACAATAATCAAGGTGGAAGAAACCAAAATAGGTTCAACAACAGACCATCATTCCCATCTTCTCAACAGCAAATGGAGACTTCTAAGCAGAGCCTTTCTGACTTAGAAACTATAGTCTCTGAGCTCTCTAAGACCACTCACAGTTTCATAATTGAAACTAGGTCCTCCATCAGAAATTTGGAGGTACAAGTTGGTCAGCTGAGCAAGAGAATCCCTGAGACCCCTCCTAACACTCTTCCTAGTAACACTGAAGTGAATCTAAGAGAAGAGTGCAAGGCTATCACTGTAGAAACTAAAGCTGAATTTGAAGGGGATAATCTGGCATTAAACGCCAGTAAGGAGGTTCTTACTGGGCGTTCAATACCCATCAACCCACCATTATTGGCGTTGAACGCCAGTAAGAAGGTCCTTACTAGGCGTTCAACGCCCATCAACGCACTATCTCTGGCGTTGAACGCCAGTAAGGAAGACCTTACGGGGCATTCGATGCCCAAAAAGGCACTATCACTGGCGTTGAATGCCAGTAAGGAAGTCTTTATTGGGCGTTCAACGCCCAAAAAGGCACAACCACTGGCATTAGGTCTTACAGGGGGTTCAACACCCACCTAAGGCTTCCTTATTGAAGATCTGAAGGTAACTAAGGCTCATGAGGATACTATAGAAGTTCCCTTGCAAGCCTTATTGCAAATCATGGATTATGAGGATCACTCCTCCTCTGATGAGGAAGGGGAAACTAGGGAAGAGCAAGTTGCTCATTACCTAGGATTCCTCATAAAGCTGAATGCCAAGTTATTTGGTACAGAGCCATTGGAGGAAGAACCTGCAATGTTCACCAAGGAACTCAATGCCTTGGTTCAGCAGAAACTACCTTAGAAGCTGCCAGATCCCAGACGCTTCCTGATTCCTTGCAGCATAGGCACCATTACCTTTGAGAAGGCTCTGTGTGACCTAGGGTCAAGCATAAACTTTATGCCACCCTCTGTAATGGAGAGGATAGGAATTTTTGATGTGTAAGCTGCAAGAATCTCATTAGAGATGGCAGACAAGTCCATGAAAAAGGCTTATGGACTGGTAGAGGATGTCTTAGTAAATGTTGAAGACCTTTACATCCCTGCTGATTTTATAATCCTGGATACTGGGGAGGAAGAGGATGAATCAATCATCCTTGGAAGACCCTTCCTAGCCACTGCCATGCCATCATTGATGTGGCAAAGAGAGAGCTAATTCTACAGTTAGGGGAGGACCACATCTTGCTCAAGATGCCTAGCCCTAACTCTCCCCCTGATAACAAAAAAATAGTTGTGCAACACTTAGTGTTCCAACCCTCTCTCTCAGTGCAAAATCATACAGAGCCCCTAGACACCAATTCTAAGTTTGGTGTTGGGCAGCCATTATCAAGCACTGAGAACAAAGGTACTAAGAAGAAAGTACCTGAAGGCTGGAGGGATAAGAAAATCTCTACTAAAGGCCTCTCACCTGGCATGAGAGTTGTCTTCACAGACAATCCAGTCATTCCACACACTGTGAACAGGATCCTGTCTCTAGAACATGTGAAACTTATCCATGAGAGCACAGGCAAGAAGTTCACTGTAAAGGACAAAATTCTGAGCCCCTATCCATCTTCGTAAGGAGCTAACCGTCAAGCTAGTGACGTTAAAGAAGCGCTTGTTGGGAGGCAACCCATTAATAATTAATGTTTTCTTGTTTTTCTTTAAGTTTATTTAAGTTATTTCAGTTTAATTTCATATTTGTTTAAGTTTGTGATCATGTGCAGCAGTTAGAACAGAAACAGAAACAGTCAGAGCTGGAAATAGAACACCCTGGAGCAGAGACCTTTCTGGCGTTGAACACCAGCCAGGGAGCACAATGCTGGCATTGAACACCAGCCAGGAAACACATTGTTGGCGTTGAACGCCGGCCAGGGAGCACATTGCTTGCGTTGAACGCCAGCCAGAGAACCTGAAACTGGCATTGAACACCAGCCAGGGAACCTGAAGCTGGCGTTGAACGCTAGTCAGGGGGCAGACCCTAGGCGTTCGATGCCCTAACAAAGGCACAGACCTGGCATTGAACGCCAGGAATGATGTACCTCAAGGGCGTTCAACACCCAATGAGAGGCACATACTTGGCGTTGAACGCCAGCCAGGAACAAGAGCTAGGTGTTCAATGCTCATAAGGGGGCAGGGAACTTGAATTCCCTAGCCCCTCAGGATCAGTGGTTCCCACAGAATCTCCACCAACCCCACCTTCTTCTCTCTCTTACTTTTACTCTTCTCCACACACTCTTCCCTATAAACCCTAACCCAATCACATCCATATAACTTTTCGAAACCACCATAACTCCTACCAACCCCCACCCACTTCAAATTCAAAATTTCTCACCCAATTCCCACCTATTCATTTGAATCCTACCCTATCCTATAAATACCCCTTCTTCCTACCCTTCATACACACACCATTCATACACTAAAGCCCCTTGGCTAAAACCACTCGCTCCCTCCATCTCCCCTATTCTCTTCTCCTTCTACTCTTTTCTTCATATTTTGCTCGAGGACGACCAAAGCTTTTAAGTTTGGTGTTGAAAAAGCCTTGCTTTTTGCTTTCCATTCACACCTATGGCACCTAAAGTTAGAGAATCCTCTAGAAAGAGGAAAGGGAAAGCAGTTGCTTCCACCTCCGAATCTTGGGAAATAGAAAGATTCATCACCAAAGCTCATCAAGACCACTTCTATGAAGTAGTGTCAAAGAAAAGGGTGATTCCTGAAGTCCCCTTTAGGCTAAAAAAGAATGAGTACCCAGAGATCCGAAGGAAATCTGGAGGAGAGGTTGGGAAGTCCTAACCAATCCTATCCCAGAAATTGGGATCTTGATGGTGCAAGAGTTCTATGCTAATTCATGGGTCACAAAAAACCATGATACAAGCGTGAACCCAAGTCCCAAAAATTGGCATACCATGGTCCGAGGGCGTCTCTTGGATTTCAGCCTGGAGAGCGTAAGGTTGGCGCTCCACTTGCCAAGGATACAAGGAGAGCCACATCCTTACACTAGGAGAGTCAATTTTGACCTGAGGTTGGATTAGGTCCTTTCAGACATTTGTGTGGAAGGAGCTCAGTGGAAGAGGGATGCGCAAGGAAAGCCTATCCAGCTGAGAAGGCTTGACCTCAAGCCCTTAGCAAGGTTAGCATTCCCCCACCTTATCTGTCACCTATGTAATTCAGCTGGAATTGTCATAGAAGGAGACATTTCTATTGAGGAGGACAAGCCCATCACCAAGAAGATGATGGAGCAAATTAGAGAGCCAGCACATGGACCACAGCAAGAGCATGTGGAGCTGCCTCAATAAGAAATCCCTGAGATGCCTCAAGGGATGCATTTTGCTCCCCAAGGCTATTGGGACCAATTGCACACTTCTCTAGGAGAATTGAGCTCTAGCATGGATCAACTAAGGATGGAACATCAAGAGCATTCCACCATCCTCCATGACATAAGAGAAGATCAAAGAGCCATGAGGGAAGAATAAAGAGTTATGAGGGAAGAACAACAGAGGCAGGGGCATGACATAAAGGAAATCAAGCACTCCATTGGATCCTCCAGAAGGATTAGTGGCCACCATCACAAAGGTGGATTCGTTCCCTTTACTCCTCTGTTGTTTATGTTATTTTTCTGTTTTTTATGTATTTTGTTTTATTGTTTGTTTTTAGTGCATGATCATCTTTATTTTATGTCTTAAGGCTATGAAATATTCCATACATCTCTTACCTTGCTTAAAAAAATTTATTTTATTGAAAAAGAAAAGTAAGATGCATGAATTTCGAGTTACATATTAAGAGTAGTTCAATAATTTGATATGGTGGCAATGCTTTTGTTTTCTGATTATATGAATAAACAGTGCATGTTTGATATTGGAGTAAAGAATGTTAGCTCTTGAAAGAATGAGGATAAAAGTAAAGTATTATTGGTAATCTAAAAAATCCAAAAAATGATTCTTGAAGCAAGAAAAAGCAGCAAAAAGCAACAAAAGAAAAAAAAATTATGCGAAAACAAAAAAAGCAAGCAGAAAAAGAAAAAGCCAATAGCTCTTTAAGCCAAAAGGTAAGAGCAAAAAGCCAATAGCTCTTAAAATCAAAAGGCAAGAGCAAGGATCCAAGGCTTTGAGCATCAATGGATAGGAGGGCCTAAAAGAAATATCTTAGCCTAAACAGTTCAATTGAGCTGCTTCCCTAACTATATGCCTCTGGTGTGAATGTGTCAAGTGAAAAACATGAGACTGAGCAGTTAAAGTTGTGGTCCAAAGCAAAGAGTGTGCTTAATAACTCTGGACACCACTGGCTGGGGATTCTAGCAGTGCTGAATCACAATCTGAAAGGGTTTACCCAATTAAGTGTCTGTGGCATTGTTGTATCCGGTGGTAATACTGGAAAACAAAGTGCTTAGGGTCAAGGCCAAGACTCTAAAGAAGCTGTGTTCAAGAATAAAAAGAACTTAATTAGGAGAATCAATTATATCATCTGGATTCTAAGTTCCTAAAGATTTCAATCATTTTGAGCTTCAATGGAAAGTGAGGTGCCAAAACTATTCAGAAGCAAAAAGCTACTAGTCCCGCTCATCTAATTGAAACTGAGCTTCATTAAAAACTCTGAGATTTATTATATCCTTCTCTTCTTTTTATCCTACTTTGTTTTTGGTTGCTTGGAGACAAGCAACAGTTTAAGTTTGGTGTTCTGATGAGCGGATATTTTATATGCTTTTTGGGATTGTTTTCATATAATTTTTGTTATGTTTTGCTTATGTTTTTTTAAGTTTTCCTACGATTTAGTGCAAAATTCACATTTTTGGATTCATCTTTGAGTTTGTGTGTTTTATGATGATTTCAGATATTTTCTGGCTGAAATTGAGGAGTTTGAGCAGAAGTCTGATTCAGAAGCAGAGAAAGGATTGCAGATGCTGTCAGGATCTGACCTCTGTGCACTCGAAGGAGCTTTTCTGGAGCTACAAAATTTCAAACGGCACGCTCTTAATAGCTTTGCAAAGTTAACATCCAGGACTTTTCAGAAATATATAATAGTTTATACTTTGTTCCAGAAATAAAGCCCCAAAACTAGCATTCAACGCCAGCCACCAGCCCCATTCCTGGCGTCCAGCGCCCACAGAGGAGCAACTGGAGTTCAACGCCAAAAAGGGGGTCCCTAGCCACCGTTCAATGCCCCTAAGAGACACTATCACGTGAAAGATACTCAAGCTCAGCCCAAACACTCACCAAGTGGTCCCTAGAAGTGGATTTTCACACTATCAACTTAGTTTATCTTATTTCTGTAATCCTTTGTCATTAGATTAGTATATATATACAAGAGTTCACCCTTGTTAGGGAACTCTTGCCCATTCGAACCTTTCATTGTATTTTTCTATCAACATGAGTCACTAACCTCCTAAGGTTAAGGTTAGGAGCTCTGCTGAGTTTCACGGATCAATAATATTACTGTTTTCATTCAATATGTCTGATTCTATTCTCTTATGCAACCTCATTCTTCATCTTATGAATTGAGGGTGACCCGTGACAATCACTCTTGTTCTACATGGGTTCCGTGCGATTCCTGACCCAGATAGCATTGAACTAAAGCTAGAGATTACATTGCAGATTCCAATAGAGCATTTGAGCAACTTTGGATATGTGTCATATAATCCCGTTGACTATGGGTGCGTGAGGTCTTTGTGGCGTTAAGGTTAGAGTCAGAGAAGTAGCACTTTCTGATCTGGAAGATTTTCCTCGTCTGTGGCACCTTGAGTAGGATCACGATGGGGAGTGGACTGCTTAGAGCTTCATCTTCTGCTACAGTGAGAAACCTAGAGGTGGCTTGATGAGAGGACATGAGTCATCTCAACGTGGTGGATTGCTGCAATAGAGAAGGTTAACTTGATGAGAGGACATGAGTTAATCACTTACGGCTACCATTGAAGGAATTAGAAGGTTATTGAAGAAGACAGTAATAAAAGTTAATCCGAAAAGACAAAGCATCTCCAAAGTCTCAACCATTCTATCACCACTGAATTCTCGTCTATCTTGTAACGTTTTATTTATATATTTTGTTTTATGCTTTTTTCGTGATAAACTATATTTTCTATCCGCCTAACTAAGATCTGCAAGGTGTCTACTGCTAGCTCAAGCCAACAATCCTTGTGGGATCGACACTGACTCACCTCAGGTATTACTTGGACGACCCGGTATACTTGCCGGTATATCTGTGCGAATTCTGCGAAGCCAGTTTCGTGCACCATAGGACACCCCTCACCCTCAAACTAAAAGACTATAAAATCAAATGATTTTCTTTTGAATTTTTAACAATGTAATAGTTCTTTCTCAATCAAAGTAATGTAGCAGATTTGGTCATTTAAACAAATTACATAATGGATAATATGAATCTTCCTATCTCTTTCATGCACGAACCACACTTAATTATAGTAGGACATCATTATTCTCTGTTTTCAAACTATAAAATGGCATTATATAAATAAAAGCAATTTGAATATTTACTTTTTCTAGTTTTATATCTATTATATGCTTTATTATATAGAACAAAATCTCTATATCTTCAATTGTCATTGTGATTGTGCTAGCACAAAAAGCATGAATAAATAATTATGTTCTTGTTAAGGATTTGAATGTACTTGTTGATCAACTTATACTACTATTTTGATTTATTATGTGCTTTGTAGTGAAGTTTTTAGTTAGAAAGCTTATATTTGGTAATATATACATATAAATGTGTAGCAAAATCTGTTCATTATTTTTTATGGGTGTAAAAATAGAAGAAGAGGAAACAAAATTCAGGTAGTAGATCAACATAATAGGAACACACTTCTGAAAAGGAGAAGAAGGAATTAAATATTATCATTCATGCTGTGGGATAAGGCGATTAGATGGAACATATAGTTTTGAATTTTATTTCTATCTAATTTACCAGCTGTTAAACAAACTGGTGGTGCTAGACAGATTATAATCGACTCCTGCCTTCCATATCCTCCCTCTATTAAACAAACTGTTAAGCAAAATCTTTATACTTTTGATCAAGCAATTCAGGTAAAATTCTGACGTTTGTGTTGAATAATAATATAATATACTGTTTATATATCATCCCTCTGCTCTGCTTCTTTTTGTATAATGAATTAAGAATACATTTAAGAGGCATTGATAGGAGAATTTGCTTTTAGTTTTTATTATAAATTAAAATTCAAGGGCTGCATTGAAAATAGCTTCTACATTGAGGTTCAAATTGGCATTATATACTCAACTATATATAAGAAAAATATTGCATGGATGATTCCCAGTAAAGAGAAAAGAAAAGAAAAGAAAAGAAAAGATATTGTATGAAGTGAACGTGTTTCATCGTATAGCTTCTTGTTTTTTTATTTATTCTCATGTGATGTGCAGCATTGTCATTGTGAGTTATCACAGCTTTATATTAGTTAGTTAATCTTTACTGTTTTTTATCTTGTTTTTTGTAAGACAAGTCTGTGATGTATCTATATATATCATGGCCATTACTCATACTAATAAGAACATTAATAATACACTTCATTTCATGTAATCTAGTTTAGTCTCATCTTCTCTACTCACTAATTCTCTGATTTCATATCATCACATCAATTTTTTTGATATTTTAGTGTTCTAACATTGCAAAATTTTTCATTTTTGCTTATGGCAGATATATACAGTGTCTTTCACTATTCATATTGTGGTAAGTGTAGAAAATAGGTGAACAACCAAAAAATTCTTTTACATACCTAATTAAATAGTTCATATAATTTTATTTGATCTTCTTTTTATTTTGCAGTTTGATTTCATGTTTATTGCATTGATTTGGAAGTTTGGTTTTGCACCCTTTATGGTGTTGATCATTGCCATACTAAATGATGGTATGATAATATTGTGCTGAATAACCTTCATGTAGTTTGCTTGGACTGTTGTGTGATTTTTCAATGATATTTTCCTTCACCATTATCCTTTTAGGTACCATTATGACAATATCCAAGGATAGAGTGAAACCATCCCCACAACCTAATAGCTGAAAATTGAGGGAGATATTTGCTACTGGTATTGGATTGTTGTGTGATTTTTCTAGGTTATGAAAGACACTAAATTCTTCTCGATAATCAATTTAATTTCACGTTTCTTTTAGTATATTTGGTTGTAAGTAGAAACCAGTAGGGATGAGCTCTATGAAAAGTTCACATGTTATCACCTACTAGTGGAAATTGTGATAGTTATGAACACTAACTTTCTGTTGTTGCAGGACAAGTTTGGTGTAAGGTCTCTGAGACATAGCCCTGCAGAATTGATGGCATCCCTTTACCTACAAGTCAGTATTATTAGCCAGGCACTAATTTTTGTCACTAGGTCTTCCAGCGGGTCCTATGTTGAAAGACCTGGTCTTCTTCTACTGGGTTCTTTCATGATTTTTCAGCTGGTAATCTTAATTCTTTTTATTCTCCTCTCCACAACCTAATATGTAAAGATATGTGTTGGCTTGGTTTTCTTCTGTTGTAACTGAAAATTTTTCTGTAATTGGCAGGTGGCAACTACTCTTGTAGTATATGCTAACTGGAGCTTTGTAAGAATCAAGGGAATGGAATGGGATTGGACTAGTGTAATCTGACTCTACAGTTTAGTGACCTATATGCCTCTTGATTTGCTTAAATTTGTGATTATATATCTATCTATTGTTTATTTAGTGTTTTTTATATTAATATATCAAGTTTAATAAATATGATGTAAAGAAAATAGGTTATAGTAAAGAGAAATGGTATAAACCATTTAAGTAGTTAATCAGCTTTTATTTTAAGCTCTTGATGGAATTGTGGCGGTTCAAAACCGTCACATTTTAAAAAAAAAAACTGCATAAATTTGCAGCGGTTTCAAAATCGCCGCATTTTTTTTAAATCCATTGACCAAAATAGCGGCAGTTCTGCGACCGCTGCAAAATCAATTATCTGATTTGAGACGGTTGTGCCAGCGGTTCATTAGAACCGCCGCAAAATCAAATTACCACCCCCTAATAGGCGATGCTTGTGGAACCGCTATTCAGCGTGTCTCTTGTAGTGTTGTCATAAGTTGTTGCTTCCCCACCTTAATTCCCAAATTGATTAGATCTTCTATTATTGCATAATGGTGAAATTTGACCTTTTTTATAATTTCTTTGTTTAATCCAACAAGAAATCGCTCCATAAGAACTTCAAGACCCTTTTTCAACATTAGCTTTAGTCATCAAACTCGTCTCTCCTTGTGGTACTCCATTACATATTTTGATCCTTGTTTCAACTTACGAAACTTTTCAAGAAGCTTCTTATGGTATGTTGATGGCACAAATTGGTTCCTCATGATTTTCTTGTCTCCTCCTAAGTGCAAATTTGTCCATTTTCATACCTTCTTCTAGATCTACCTAACTTATTTCACCAAATACGTGGATAATCTAAAATTTGAATTCTACCAATCTAATCTTCTTTTTCTCTAAAAGGTTGGAACATGCAAAAATCAACTCTACCTTCTTTTCTCATTTGAAATAAGCTTCAATATCATTCTTTCCTTTAAAAACAAGGATTTGCATCTTGAAAATCTTTCTCTCGTATGAGATTCCTTCATCATCACTTTCATTGATTCTAATTTGGGATCCTGAAAGAAGAATAATAAAGATCTTATAACACTCTTCTTACGTGTATCACTCGAATTAAAATGCTCGTGTTTGCACTCAATTTGTAGCTTTTTACCGCTTTTGAGTTCACCATCCTTGGATTTTTTCACTTTTAGATTTCTTTAGACAAGTTTTAATTTACAAAGCAAGGAAAAAGAGATACCAAAATGAGATAATCTTAGTGATAGAAACTTTCAATTTGACCCAAAAAAAAAAACAGATTATGTGATAAAGGATACAAAATAAAAAGAGACACTTTTCTAGAGTTTTAGAGACATTAGAATAATTTCTAATCCCAATAGATATCCCAGAGTAATTTGAAATAAATATAAAATTTGAATAGTAAAAATTGAAATCAACAACCTTGTAAATTGTATGACATTCTCTTTTTTTTTTGTACTGCACTTTTCAAGAAAGCTACCTCTTTTTTTTTTTCCCAAAATTCTCCTCTTTTTTGTGTTTTTTATTTCGAGTTTTTTATTTACTGAGCATGAATTTAAAGGAAAAATGCAGAAATAAAAGATGAAATAGAGAAACTAAACAAAAATCTTAGAACGTGCAGATAAATAATAGCAAATGATAAGAAAAAAATGTTCGAGAAATAAAAAACACAGCAAAAACGAAAAGATAATGATAAAATGATAAAAAGATAAAGGATAATGGATAAATGGTTTTTCTAGTAGACTTTTAAAAAACCTGTTCTTAGCAACTTAGGTCATCGGAAGGGTTTTTTGTAACATCCTTACTATCAGAATGTCACGCTTTCGGCTATGCTACTCTGACAAAGCGGATATTACAACGTCTTCCATGCATATATAATAATAAAATTTGATCCTTTAACTCAAAATCAGAAATACTTTTTCTTTTGTTTTACAAGCATGCATACATACAATACCAATCATATAACTTTACACACACACACAAAAGGATCCTTTAAACAAGTAACTTATAAATATTAATCATCATTACAATGTGACTCCTATCTTTCTTTACAAAAATATAAATCTCAATAATAAGGCGAGGGAAAGGACATCTATGATAGGATAACCATAAGGTACAAATATCATGTCATAAGCTTCCTTGTCTGCTTCCTAAAAAGAGAAGTCTGTTGGGGGGTGAGAACCTAACCATACAGTCTCACCAGAAATTTTAGAACTGTCATAAGAGAATATGTAAAAAAAAGTTATTTTCAATCATAGTGATCATCACTCGTCTTATGAATTTTTTCGAAAATCAACAATTACTTATCCAAAGTTCAAATTCATATTTCCATTATAAAGTCTTAAAAGTTACTCAAACTGTATGAATGATCAACCTGTTCTAAGTATAGGTTCATTAAGTCTATGATAAACCAGTTTGATCTTTCATACTTTGCTAAACCTTAAATATAAATCAATCACGGCCTCTGGCCCAAACAAAATCTATAAACTCTGAAAATTAATAAATAATTAACTAATAAGTTAATTATTATTATTCAAAAAAATTAAAAAAATAAATTTGATAAGTTAGTAGAGTAAAAATGTTTAAAATAAAAATTTTAACACTAATTATAAAGATTTTAGCCCAAAATCAGGCCAATGGGCCGAACCAGCCAGATTGGGCCTAAATCGAGCCCAAGGCCCATCATATATAAAGCCAACTCAGCCTTTTCTCCCCCTTCATTTCTCCATTCACGCTAAACTTGTGAAGAAGAGAGGAAGAAAAAACCTAAACCCTTGTCTCACCTTCAATCCATTATATCTTTCATTCCGGAGCTCCGATCGCCGCACCGTTTGTGGCCACTTGTTCGTCTTGTTGAGCTCTTTGATTCTAACTCAACAAGTGGTGCGGGTCTTTAGTTTTTGTGCCCAGTTCTCTGTTTCTCTCTTTTCCATGTTTTATGTTTGGGTATTGAGTGATTTTGATGATTTTGATGGTTTAGGGTTGAATTAGCGTTAGGTAATTATGGGTTCCATCAATTTGTTTGTGGGTAAAGGTAAGGAATCATTATTCCTTTCTAAATTGCCAATTATATGAGATTAGGGTATTGAAGATTTGTATATGTATGAAATTATATAAAATTAGGTTGTATATATGTGGAATTGAAGTCAAATTGGTGGATGTTGAATGCTTGATTTGCAGCAATTGTGGCTGGACTAGTTGAATTAGAGCTTGGAACCTTTAGAAGCTTGTGTGGAGAAGAGGGTTTTGAGGTGTTGTTGGCTTAGAGAGGAATCAACCAAGATATGATTTTGGCTTCTTGTAGTTAATGTATAATATAACGTGAAAACTTAGGTTAGTAAACCTTAAGAAAGGAATGAACTGAATGAATTATTGAATGAGTTGTGTATGTGTATGTGAATTTGGAATGAGGATTCATTGAGTGTGTATATGCTGGAGTATGATTTTGATGATTATAAAATGATTACGATTGTTGATTTTTAGTGAGGATTGGTGAGAAGTGTTGTTTGATTCTGTATGGAGGATTTTTAAGTGGAAAGTGTTGAATATATTGATTGAGGAATGTTTTTGATATTGTTGAGCCTTGGTTGAGTTGTGTGAAAAGTTATGGAATGCATGTATATATATATATATATATATATATATATATATATATATATATATATATATATATATATATATATATATATAGAAGAAAAAGGTTGACGATTGATGTTGAATTTGGTGGGAAATTTATGATGAAATCGTTAAATGGATTGTATGGTCGTGAATGTTAGTATGTTTTAGAGTTAATGGAAGTATATGATATTGTGTAGGTATATTTTGTGTTGAATTGGTTAGGAATTTGGTTGGTTTTGGATTTGGAAAGTTGGAAAAATTTGAGATTTGACTTTTTGGTAAAAACTAATTTTTAACCAATTTCGCAGTGCATAACTTGGCTTCCGGACCCTCAAATTTTTTAAAACTTATCTTAAATAAAAATTGGATCCGTGAAGTTTACAATGTTTGAAGAACAGACTAAAAACAATTTTTAACAAAAAAATTTATGCGCATTTGATGTTTGGGTTTAAAAACACAATTTTGCAGAAAATCAAGATTTTTAGTGTGCGTGCGTATGCATACAATCATGCGCACGCACAGACCAGAGCGTTGGTGAGACTCGTGCATACGCACAAGGGGGTGTGTGTTCGCACACCCTGGGGATGTTGCAAGTTGTGCATAGTGCTCGCACAATATGATTTGTACGTACACGAAGGGAAGTTCATCTGCTACGTGCGTACGCACATTATCATGCGTACACATGATGCCCTGTTTCCCACTAAAGCCCTATTTTTAACGGTTGACCTTCCTGGCAAGCTTGCAACCCTCCGAAGCCACTGTTTTGTTGAAAATTCACAATTTTTGAACAATCAACCATTACTCCAGTTTTTTTTCCAAACATCTGAAAACTCTGTTTAAGGTTCGATGACTGGGTTTTAGACTATGGAATAGGGGTAAGGGTGTTGATGGAGCTGGTTTTGGTATCAAAGGAGATTGAGAAGTAAACGATTGACTTTGATGAGATATTATAAATGATGAATGATACATGATGAGAATGATTATGATATTATGATGAAGGAGTTTGATTGATGATGATGATGAGGATCAATTTTAATTATAATTTTTGAATGAATTGAAATGATATTGAGAATGAATTTTTGAATGAGATACCTGGGCAGTAGCAAGGGTTGTGGTTCATTCCACTTGCTTTGGGTCAGTGATTGAGACACCTAGGCAGTAGCATCAAAAGTGGTTTATTCCACTTACTCCAGGTTGAGTTCTTAAACACCCGCCTGGGTAGTAGCAGCAGTAGTGGTTCATTCCACTTGCTCTAGGTTAAGTGGGTAGTAGCAAGTGGGTTGTGGCTCAGACCCACTTGCTCTGCGATAGGATGTTTCTATCCAAGGTTAGTGATGGGCGATCGTGGAATATGTTGGTATAGAATTTCTCAATAAAATCCTGTTGCAAGTATAGCTCTTCCCAACAACAATCCTCGAGTATCAAATTTAGAAGGAATTTGGTTTCAACCCCAATAAAAGTAACCGAAGTATTCAAACCTCAGGTCATCTCACAAGGAATGGGCAAACATGTGCTTCAACATTGGTTAGAAATCCGGGGTTGCAAGTCATGAGCAAGAAATTAAACTAGGAATCTTAACAAGCAAGTAATCTTGGAATACAAGAAACTAATGCAAACAATTAGAGCAAAATGTAAATAATTCCAAACTCATAAAATAACATCCAAAGTAATTCTATTCTAAACTAAACAAGTAACTACAACTAAGATAAATCAATCAAGATTTTTGGATTTTCAAATATGTATGATAAAAGCAACTCTTGGCTAGGCACGGGAATTGAGGTCACTATCCTTGTCTAATAACCATATCTTAACAATTATGAGGAACCGAACTCATTAAGTCTACTTCTATACTTGAAGTATGTTAAATGGTTTGGTCAACATCAACCCATAAGGTCCAACCTAACTACCAATTAACTTGGTAGTAGGCTAGTGTCAATGGCTATTAAATTGACCACTAAGGGTTTTCGAATCATCAAATCCATTAGACCCAATGACTCAAGCTTACCCAATTCACTTAACCTAGGCCAAGAGTAAAAAGAACTACTCCATAATCAAAGGAAACATTTCATCAAACACATGGTAAGCATTAATAAAAGATCTAATTAAATTGCAATTAAATTGGAACTAACAAGTACCCACTAACAATTATCAACATAAAATCACTCAAACAACACAATTAATCATGGAAATCATCAATGAAACAATAACAATTCAAGATCTACAAGATTCATGAAATGGGTATAAAATGACAAACAGCAAGGAAACATAAAACTAACACAAGATAAAAACAAAATTATACTAGAAAATTCAGATTAAAAAAATTAAAACTAGTAATTAACAAGATCCAATTCATAATTCAACAAGGGAAGATCAAATAAGAGCTAAATCTAGAGAGGAACAAGGGTTTCTCTCTCTAGAAGAACAAAAACCAAAAACTAGCTAAAATTATGTCTAAGTATAAAATGATTGATCCCCCCTTTCCCCCTAGCATCCTTGGGTATTTTCCATGCAGAAATAGCTTGAATTTGGGCCTGATAAGCCACAGAAATCTCTAGGCACGATTTCCTTTAATGAGGTCACGTGCAGCTTTCCTCGCGTGCGCGCCATGCGTGCATGCGCACCGATTGCTTTTTTGACCCACGCGAGCACACCATGTGCACGTGCACCTCGATGGAATTCCTTTGATCCGCGCGGATGCGTCCATCCTTGCGCGCCGCTTCCAACTATCCTCATCCACGCGTGCGCGTGAAGTGCGCGCGCGCGTCGGTGCTGAAGTTCCCAAAATCCAAATCTTCATGTTCCTTCCTTTTGTGCATGCTTTCTTTCTCTCTTCTAGGCCATTCTTGTCCTATAAATCCTGAAATCACTCAACAAATATATCACGGCATCGAATGGCAATAAAAGAGAATAAAAATATAGCAATTCTAAGACAAAATAAGCATGTTTTTCATCATGAAGCAATATTAGGAAGAGAACACAAAACCATGCATTTATTGTGAATAAGTGTGAGAAATATTGACAAAACCCCCAAATTCTACACAATATAAACAACAAAATTGGGGTTTATCAAATCTCCCCACACTTAAACCAAGCATGTCCTCATGCTTAAAATAAAAGGACCAAAGATCATGGTAAGAAAGGGTTTAGGCAATGCAAATTTCCTAAATAAATGCATGCAACTAAAGTAAAATCGTCTATTTACTTGGTCAAGGGTAAATCTATCATCCAAGAACACATATGAGCATACGGCGTGAAAATGATATGTAGTTCATGAATCCTACCAATTTGAACATCAACATGAAGTGCATATAACTTGCTAGACGAACGCTTGTGAAAGCCGGGAACAAGGAGTTGAGCATCGAACCCTCACCGAAAGTGTATCCGCTCTATTCACTCGAGTGTATAGGGTTCATCACTCAATCCTCTCCTAATCATGCTTTCTAAGATTTTTCTTTAATCTAACAATCAACAGTTACTTAATGCATGCTTACAAGTATCATGAGGTCTTATTCATGGGTTGTAATGTGGCTAAGGTGAAGGTAAGGATGTATATGGTCAAGTGAGCTTAAAATTTGAATCCTTGGTTAACTTAGGATCCCACTAGACACATAGAACAACCTATACAACTATAATACAATACCTAACTACCCATACGTTTCACTTTTTTGTATACTCATGCATTCTTTTCAGTTCACATCCCATATGCATTGTTATTATTACTTTGTCTTGGGGCATTTTTGTCCCCTTTCATGGCTTTCTCTTTTTCTATTTTTGTTTCTTCTATTTTTCTATTTCTTTTTCTTACATTCTCATATATATACATAAAAAAAATTTTTTTGGGTCCCCTTTTTCTTGGAATTTCATGTATAAAAGTTTCAATGCATATGGTTCAATCACTCAATACATGAGTATGTTCCCACTTCCCAAAATTTCCAATTACAATTACAAATACACACCTTTATATCTACCCAATTTCCCAAGTACCCCCTCCCATTTGAATGACACACACCCTAACTCACCTAAGCTAATCAAGGATCCAAATCTAGGGACGTTCATTGTTTTTCGCTTAGGGTTGTCGATGTGCTCTTTTTAGAACAAAAAGGGTTTATCATGGGCTCAAAATTGGTTAGCAATGGTAGATAAAAGGGTTAAGGCCGTTTGGGAAAAGTGACTATTGAAATGATGGCCTCAATCATGTAAATGCATTCATACACAAAGTAATGCACATATAGAATCAGACAAAGCAAGGATTACAGTCATAGAGAGAGAACAATGCACACAAGAATGGGAATTAATGGTTAGAAGATATAACCACACAATAGGCTCAAAACTTACATGCTTGTGTTCTTAGCTCAATCACTATGTTCCAGAATACATTCATGAAGCAAGTTTTCCGCAAAAATTTTGTCAAAATTGGTAGGGTACCCTGAAACACAGTTTCTTGGGGGAGAAGTCATTATTTTGACCAAGAAACTCTATAGAGACTAACTATCATGCAAGGGGTATTTACAAGCAAGACTAACTACACATGCAATGTACTAACTTCTAAGCAAAAGATAAATCCATGGGTGTTGAAAGGATGAGATTGTTACCCATGGAGATCAGTCGAACGACCTCCCCACACTTAGAATTTAGCACGGTCCTCCATGCTACTAACAATGCGCAAAGGACGGTCGGGACCGGAACCTTCACTATCCCCTCCATCAGAGCTCCCATTACTTGGGTTTGAGGTGGATCTGAATATTTCGGGTTCCTCCATGCTAGGGGTAACACAACGTAGAAGCTTCTTGATATAAGTGTATCGGCGTTGGTTGCGCCGCTCATATCTATCAATCTTTTGGTGTAGATCTTTTATCCTTTGATGTGTGGATCTTTGCTGTGGTGGTGACGATAATGTGGAAGGAATAGTAGATGGAAGGGTTATGTCAAGGCTTGGGTTGTTCATGGAAAGATGTAAGTATTTTCCGCTTTGGACCACATCGCCCTTAGCCAGAAGGCTTTCGTGTCCATATCATCCCAAGGAACACCCGCAGCAGTAACTAAATCAGATACCAATACTGAAAATGGCAAATTGCCCTGGGCGTAGACTTGTTCCATCGCTTGCTTGACAAGAAGTGGAATGTTCACCGGTCTCTCCGTGAGAATACACCAAACAAGCAAAGCGAGATCCGCCGTGAAGGACGACTTGTGAGTGCTAGGTAGCATATAGTGGGATAGGATCTGGGCCCAAGCTCTAGCTTCTACAGTGAAGAAACGTGCATCAATGCGCTTGGGCCTCATCCTGAATCGACCATGGGTCCAAAATGTCTCTGGTTCAGCAATGACTCGGAGGATCGAGTCCCAATCAAATCCAAACTTTTCTCGCTGACGTAAGACCTCTTGGTAGCCATCCATGTCACTTGGTACCAGTAAGACATTAAGCACATGCTGAATAGCTTCTTCTGAAACTGAAACTTGCTTCCGGCACACGTATACCGATTGAAGAGAGGGAAGATGGTAGTTAGTGTATAACTCAACCACCCACGAGAGGTTGACCTCTTGTGATTTTCTCAGAAGAAACTCCCATCCTCGCCGTTCAATGCGGGGTAGAATACAAGGAGCAACCTTGTCCGGCGGAGCGAGTAGATGCTCAGCATGATAGTTCCTCTCAACCATGGCGGGGAACACAAGTTCATAGAAGTGGTTGGGGAACTTTGAAGAATCATTTGCCGGTTTGCTCTTCTCGTTTTCATCAATTGGAGCGGGTGCCTTCGCTTTCTTAGATAGCGGTTTAGCTCCTAATGAAGAGTGCGCCTTAGAGTTTGACCTTTGGGGTGCCCTCTTTGCGACGAGTTTCCTTGAAGCTTTCTCCTTGCCTTTCTTGGTGGCCATCCTGAAAAAGGAAGGGAAAAAAAGGAAAGCATTAAACCCAAAGAATCATCTCAACAAAATATATACAAATGAAAAATAGTGCCCAAAAGAAATATTACAACAAAGTAATCATAGAGACATGGGTCACAACACTTGGCATGGGGTGCAAGAGGGAGTGAGGCATGCAAAATAACATGAGAAGAATAACCTCAAGCATCCATAACAAAGAGCAAGTCATGTTCAATGAGTATCTAATTAGCAAGTGATAAGCAAAGTGGACTCAATGCATTTAGAAGAGAGCAAGTGAATGAGGAGGGAGCACCAAATTGAAGATACATGATTAAAATAAACCAAGATTGCATTCGTGCAATTCTTCGAACACTTGGTGTGCAATTATCAAGCAATGAGAAATTATGAGATACTCAACCAACTAGAAGCTCAAAATGAAACATCAATCATCACACAACATCACTTACAAGACAAAGACAATGAGAGACAACAAGAAGATCTATCAAAGAAAATTAAAACTCAAATTCAACATCCATGGAAGAACAAGAAAAAGGAAAAGTAAGCAAATAAAAAGCAAGTAATGTAATCATGTAACTAAAATAGAAAATAAGTAAATCAACAAGAAAAATCTAACTAGAAGAAGAGATTATGCAAAGAAAGTAATAGATGAGATATGGAAGAAGTAGAACCTTGAGAAGGAGAAAAGAAGAAAGTGAAGTTCTCTTCTTGTGAGAATAAGAAGGAGAGAAGAAGTGTAGGGCCACCGGAAGCGGTGGTGGTCGGTTGTGGAAGAAGAAGAAAAGAAGAGAGGTTATGGAAGAGGATGAAAGAGAAGGAAATAAGAAAGAGAGGCGGGAGAGGGACAAAATAGGGCGCGCCAGCTTTAAAACTGGTTCGCGCAACTGGCGCGCGCGCACACGGTGCGCTGGCGCATCGGTGAAGGTTGGGCAAGGGACGCATACGCGTCAATGGCGCTGACGCGCGAGTACAGCTGTGCCCCTAGCATGAGATTGGCACAAAGTTGGCCTAAGTCTCGGGTAATTTGTACCAGAGTTGGCATGCAGCACAAGCGCGCGGGCACACACAGTGCGCGGACGCATGCCTGAGTGAATTGGCGACCAGCGCGGACGCGCGCAGTGCGCGGACGCATGGGTGTTGGCACAGGCTAGGCACAAGTGTGGCACAACTCTCTGGTTTTTGTACCAGGGGGTTTATGTAGCACCATCGGCGCGCGCGCGTGGCACGTACGCTGACGCGTGGGTGCCTAGCATGAAATGGGTACAAAGTGGGTATGACTCTCAGGTTTTTGGCGCAGGAGTATGAAATGCACCACCCGCGCGTGCGCGTACAGGGCGCTTGCATGCGGATGCCCGTTTTCCTTGCTTTTTTTTTCACACAACATAGAGAAAAGCTATTCTAGCACAATTTTGGCAGGTGTTTAAGCTAATAGGCAAGAAAACACTTATAAATTCATGCACTATTCAAGACAAAGCATTTTATCAAACTTCAATAATTCATCCATACCAAAATAAAGAAATCTATATGAACATCCTAATCAACAAGATCAATAAAACTAGCAATCCTATGCAGTCAATAACATCAAGAAGTCACAAAATTCACAAGAATCTAAAGCTAAAAACATGATGGTATACACAAGGAAGATCTTACCACGGTGGGGTGGCTCCCACCAAGCACTTTTCTTTAACGTCCTTAAGTTGGACGCTCAGTCGCTTAAGCTTCTCCTCCTCTAGGTGCATCCGTTAGCAGGAACACCTCTAGCTCTTTTGGGAGCTTGTAGCCATGGTACTTCTTCACTCTATGTGCATTCACCTTGAAAGTTGCTTCACTTTTGGGATCAAACAACTCCACCACTCCACAGGGCTTTATCTTCTTCACCTTAAAGGGTCCTTCCCACCTGGAACGGAGCTTGCCAGACATGAATCTAAGCCTCGAGTTGCTATGCCCTGAGTGAGGTATAAAGGTTTAAAACCGTTAGCAAGGCTAGGCTACTTCCCGCTACTGTTCTTGTTCGAGAACAATGGAAAGCCCGTATTATGTATGGTTATTTCGGAGGTAACTTAAAATCCTAAAGTAGCAGTTTAATGAAAGAGTAGCTCTTAGGGTAAAGCTAGTAATAGTATTCTTATAACCCGAAGGCCAAGAGAATGGGGAAGACCTTTCCTAACCCAAGCGGAGGGACTTGCTTGTTCTTTCACGTATGCGCATAGATTGGGCTTCCAATTTCATAGGCGCTGATAACTCTGGTCTGAACACCATCGGGCAGCTTCTTAGACATCCTTCTTCCGGATGTGATGGTCATGAAATGCCTTAGTCTTTTCCTTGTAAATCCGGGCATTCTCATACGCTTCATTTCTCAAACACTCGAGCTCTTCTAGTTGTAATTTTCTGGCTACACCCGCCTTGGTTGGATCCATGTTGCACTGTTTTACCGCCCAATAGGCTCTATGCTCGATTTCCACCGGAGGTGGCATGCCTTACCATAGACGATCCGAAAGGGACTCATCCCTAACGAAGTCTTGTAGGCCGTCCTATACGCCCACAGTGCATCTCCTAGCTGGAAGCTCCAATCCTTCCTTTGTGGATTGACCACTTTCTCCAAGATTCTCTTCATCTCCTGGTTGGACACTTTCGCTTGTTCATTGGTTTGCGGATGATAAGCAGTGGCAACCTTATGCAATACCCCATAGTGCTTGAGCAGTGCCTCTACTTTCCTGTTACAAAAGTGGGATTCTTGGTCGCTCACGATTGCTCGTGGCGACCCATAACAGCATACAATGTGATTTCTAATAAAAGAAACAACAGTATTGGCATTGTCAAGGTGGGTAGGTATTGCTTCTACCTACTTTGACACGTAGTAAACCACTAATAGAATATATAGATACCCACTTGAGTTGGGAAACGGTCCCATAAAGTCAATGCCCCATAATCAAATATCTCACAGAACAACATAGGTTGCTGAGGCATCTCATCCCTTTGGGACGTGTTTCCTGACTTCTGACACTGATGGCAAGACACACAGAACCGGTTAGCATCCTTGAATAAGGTTGGCCACCAGAATCCAATATCCAACACCTTTTTAGCTATCCTTTGTGGGCCAAAGTGGCCACCATATTCGGACGAATGGCAAGCTTCAAGAATGGGTTGAATTTCAGATTCTGGCACACATCTTCGAATTACTTGGTCTACACCCCTCTTCCACAAGTGAGGGTCATCCCAAATGTAGTATTTGGAATCACTCCTCAACTTGTCTTTTTGGTTTTTAGAAAAGTTGGGAGGGAAGATTTTCGCGACCAAGTAGTTCGCCATTGGGGCAAACCAAGGAAAGCTATCTGACACAGCATGCAAACTATCCAATGGGAATGAGTCATTGTCGGAAATGGGTCAAATTTTAAATTCTCAAGGCGGCTTAAATGATTCGCAACCAAGTTTTGAGACCCACTCCGGTCCCTAATCTCAATGTCGAATTCTTGCAAAAGCAAGATCCAACGTATGAGTCTAGGCTTTGACTCATTCTTTGTCAATAAGTACTTTAAAGCTGTATGATCCGTGTATACCACTATCTTGGACCCTAGCAAATAAGATCGGAATTTATCTAAAGCATGAACAATAGCTAGGAGTTCCTTTTCCGTAGTGGTATAGTTGGATTGTGCTGCATCCAGTGTTTTAGAAGAGTAAGCAATGACATAAGGGAGTTTACCATTGCGCTGTGCAAGCGCGGCACCTACAGCATGGTTTGACGCATCGCACATTATCTCGAATGGCAACGTCCAGTTGGGGCCTCGCACAACTGGTGCTGTGGTAAGAACTCTCCTTAGCTCTTCAAATGCTTTCACACATGCACTGTCAAACTCAAAATCCACATCTTTTTGGAGTAGGCGCAACAATGGCAAAGCAATTTTGCTGAAATCTTTGATAAAGCGCCTGTAAAATCCTGCATGTCCCAAAAACGAGCGAACCTCCCTCATAGATGAGGGGTGAGGTAAAGTGGTGATAACATCAACCTTGGCCAGGTCTACCGAAATGCCTTCATGAGATACTACATGTCCTAACACTATACCTTGTCTCACCATAAAGTGACATTTTTCAAAATTCAAGACAAGGTTAGTGTCAACACATCTAGCTAAGACTTTGGCCAAGTTCTCTAAGCAACAATCAAATGAAGTTCCATAAACACTGAAGTCATCCATAAAGACTTCCAGACAATTCTCCATTAGATCGGAAAAGACACTGGTCATACACTGCTAAAAAATAGCAGGTGCATTACATAGTCCAAATGGCATCCTTTTGTAGGCAAAAGTGCCAAAAGGGCAAGTGAATGTGGTCTTTTTCTGATCTTTAGGAGCAATGTGAATCTGGAAGTAACCAGTGAATCCATCAAGAAAGCAATAGTGGGATTTACCCGTCAAACGGTCCAACATCTGATCGATAAAGGGCAAAGGATAGTGATCCTTTCTTGTAGCGGCGTTCAATCTCCTATAGTCGATGCACACTCGCCACGCATTTTGTACTCTCTTGGTGACCACTTCACCATCATCCTTTTAAACCGCAGTGATGCCCAATTTCTTGGGAACAACCTGGACCGGGCTCACCCATTCACTGTCAGAAATTGGGTATATGATACCCGCATCAAGTAGCCTAGTGACCTCTTTCTTTACCACATCAAAGATGGTTGGGTTGAGCCTCCTTTGCGGTTGCCTAACCGGCCTAGCTCCCTCTTAGAGAAATATACGATGCATGCACTTGCGAGGGTCAATCCCACAATATCAGCTAGGCTCCAACCAATTGCCTTCTTGTACCTTCTTAGAACATCTAGGAGCTTTTCTTCTTCTTCACTCGAAAGCTCACTAGCAATAATGATCGGAAACTTTTGGTTGTCCTCTAAGAAAGCATACTTCAAATGAGATGGAAGAGGCTTCAGTTCACTTTTTGCCTCAAGCTGAGGTTCCTTTTCATCAAGCTCACAGAGTTCATTCTCAACAACTTTCTCTTGTTCATCCTCTTGGTCATCCGTCTCTTCGACAATATGGTAGCACAACTTGTTGTGGTCTTCTTCTCGCACTTCCGCTACCACTTCATCAATTACATCACATCGGAGAATGGAATGCTCTTCGGGAGGATGCTTCATGGCTTCTTCCAAATTGAACTTGATAGTCTTGTCTCCAACCTCAAAGGAATATATGCCGGTGAAGGCATCTAACTTGAATTTAGAGGTCTTAAGAAAGAGTCTACCAAGTAGAACGGAGGATAAGCTTCTATTTTCTGTTGGAGGCATTTCAAGGATGTAAAAGTCAACCGGAAAGACCAAGTCCTTGATTGCCACAAGTAAATCTTCTGCTATTCCCATCACAGTGATCACACTCTTATCGGCTAGGGCAAACTTCGCCGCCGACTTCTTTAATAGAGCTAAATTCAACCGCACAAAGATAGAAAGTGGCATGATGCTTACGCAAGCTCCTAGGTCATACATACAGTCATGAAAAGTGCGCCCACCAATACAACATGACACCAAACAAGGTCCAGGGTCACCACATTTCTTTGGAATAGGTTCCATCAAGGAGGAAATTGAACTATTCAAGGATAATGTCTCCAACTCCCCTATCCTATCCTTGTGTGTACACAAGTCTTTCAGAAATTTTGCATACTTTGGAATTTGTTGGATAGCATCAAGAAGTGGTATGGTTATCTCAACTTTCTTGAACACTTGAAGCATGTTTAAATCGAATTCCGGCGTCTTCTTTGCTTTCTTTACCAAGGAAGGGAATGGGATAGGAATGGACTCATCCACTAAAGCTTTCCTCTTGGGTTCCTTAAGGCTTACTCCTTCTTCATCTTGCCCTTTCTCTACCTCCTTCTCTTTATGTGGAGCTTCAACAACCACTTCTTCCTCATGAATGTCTTCCATGACCCTAGGAGGTATCTCCTCCAATGTAGTCCCCGACCATAGAGTAATGGCGTTGAGACCGCCCTTAGGGTTTGGTTGGGGTTGGAAAGGAAGGCTAGAAGAGCTTGAGGGTTGGTTGGTGTTGTTGGAGGACATAGCCATCTTTGAGATCATATCGGTGATATTGGCCAATTGAGTATTCATGGCCTCGAATTGAGCCTTATAGCCCTCGTCCCATTTATCCACAGTGGCTCTAAGCTCATCAACTTGATTGCTGGAAGATGAAGAGGATTGGTTGGATTGTTGTCTATGGTGTGGTGCTTGGTATTTGGTGTAGTTGTTTTGGTTTTGGTTGTGATGATTTTGGTTGGCTTGGTGGTTGTTGTTGTTGTGATGGTATTGAGATGAAGATTGGTTGTTGTTGTAATGAGAAGAAGAGTTGTTCCATCTTTGGTTTTGATTGCTCCCTTGTGCATTATCCCTCCACCCTTAATTTTGATTACTACCATGAGGGTAGTTGTTTTGGCCTTGAGAAGGATAGGGCGGACGATTGTTATAATTCACATTGGCCACGACAAGGGCATGCTCCTCTTGAATTTGATGGCATTGATCGGTGTAATGTGTGGTGCTAGAGCACAAACCACAAATTCTAGGAGGGCCTTCAAGTTGAGCAACTTGAGGTGGGGCTTGGATGGCTTGGATGGAGTAGTATTCCTTTTGATCTTTTTGTATTTGAGTGAGGATAGTAGTCATGTCCCCAAGCGGCTTGGTTAAGCTTGCTTTAGAAGGGGATGGTTATACCACACCCTTGAGAGGATTACTTCTCACCCTTACATGTTGTGTAGCCTCAGCAACATCATTTATCAATTTCCAAGCTTATCCCTCTGTGTTGTTCGTTGAAAGGGAACCGCCACTAGAAGTGGTGAGCAATCTTCTATCTTCCGCACAAAGACCTCCGATGAAGTAACTAATGAGCAAGTGAGTGTTCAATCCATAGTGTGGACAAGATTCCAATAGCCTCTTGAACCGAGTCCAATACTCATACAAACTCTCTTGGTCCTTTTGCATTATACCCGAAATCTCCTTTCGGATGTAGTCTGTCTTCTCCGGTGGGAAGAATTTATCCAGAAATTCTCTTCTCAAGAAATCTCAATTGGTCACAATCTCATCCGGTTGTGAATAAAACCACATCTTTGCTTGCCCTTCAAGAGAGAAAGGGAAGGCAAAAACCATAATAGCCAACTCATCGGCTCCATGCCTTCAAGCCGTAGAACAAGCAAATTGAAAATCTCTTAGATGTTGGATGGGGTCTTGACCCGGCAACCCATGATACTTAGGAAGCAGATTTATCAAGCTACTCTTCAACTTAAAGTTTGGATCAAGGTTGGGATACCTTACTTGAAAAGGTTGAAGTATGATATCCGGAGCTCCTTGCTCATGCAAAGTGATCCGTTGTGGTTCCGCCATGTATGGCTCACCTGTAGGATGCAAAGAAGTATTAGTAGTACCAACAGAAGAATAGGAAGTAGCGGACTCTAAGTCACTCTCGGTGCCGTCTAGTGATTTGGTATGTTCCTCAAGAGAGGCCGAAGTACTAGCCGTATAATTCAACCGCCGTCTAGCTTGCCGAGTGTGTAATAAGGTTCTTTCAATCTCAGGGTTAAACTCGGCTAAGCTAGAATTCAGTTGAGACCGAGTCATCAAACTTGGGAGTCATAGCACACATACAAAAGAAATCTAAACTATAGCTAAGTATTAAAAGAAAGTAAATTATCTACAATATTCATATATTCACATAACCAATATCAAGGCATATATTGCAACCATTCTCCGACAACGGCGCCAAAAAATTTGATGCGTCCCGAAGACTATGTTGGTATAGAATTTCTCAATAAAATCTCGTTGCAAGTATAGCTCTTCCCAACAACAATCATCGAGTATTAAATTTAGAAGGAATTTGGTTGTCACAAGTTCAACCCCAATAAAAGTAACCAAAGTATTCAAACCTCGGGTCGTCTCACAAGGAATGGGCAAATATGTGCTTCAACATTGGTTAGAAATCCGGGGTTGCAAGTCATGAGCAAGAAATTAAACTAGGAATCTTAACAAGCAAGTAATCTTGGAATGCAAGAAACTAATGCAAACAATTAGAGCAAAATGTAAATAATTCCAAACTCATAAAATAACATCCAAAGTAATTCTATTCTAAACTAAATAAGTAACTACAACTAAGATAAAGGAATCAAGATTTTTGGGTTTTCAAATATGTATGATAAAAGCAACTCTTGGCTAGGCACCGGAATTGAGGTCACTATCCTTGTCTAATAACCATATCTTGACAATTATGAGGAACCGAACTCATTAAGTCTACTTCTATACTTGAAGTATGTTAAATGGTTTGGTCAACATCAACCCATAAGATCCAACCTAACTACCAATTAACTTGGTAGTAGGCTAGTGTCAATGGCTATTAAATTGACCACTAAGGGTTCCCAAATCATCAAATCTATTAGACCCAAATACCCAATGACTCAAGCTTACCCAATTCCCTTAGCCTAGGCTAAGAGTAAAAAGAACTACTCCATAATCAAAGGAAACATTTCATCAAACACATGGTAAGCATTAATAAAAGATCTAATTAAATTGCAATTAAATTGGAACTAAAAAGTACCCACTAACAATTATCAACATACAATCACTCAAACAACATAATTAATCATGGAAATCATCAATGCAACAATAACAATTCAAGATCTACAAGATTCATGAAATGGGTATAAAATGACAAACATCAAGAAAACATAAAACTAACACAAGATCTAAACAAAATTATACTAGAGAATTTAGATTAAACAATTAAAACTAGTAATTAACAAGATCCAATTCAGAATTCAACAAGGGAAGATCAAATAAGAGCTAGATCTAGAGAGGAACAAGGGTTTCTCTCTCTAAAAGAACAAAGAACCAAAAACTAGCTAAAATTATGTCTAAGTGTAAAATGATTGATCCCCCCTTTCCCCTAGCATCCTTGGGTCTTTTCCATGCAGAAACAGTTTGAATTTGGGCCTGATGAGCCTCAGAAATTGGCAGGCACGATTTTCTTTAATGAGGTCACGTGCAGCTTTCTGCGCATGCGCGCCATGCGTGCGTGCGTGCCGATTGCTTTTGTGACCCATGCGAGCGCACCATGTGCGCGTGCGCATCGATGGAATTCCTCTGATCTGTGCAGATGCGTCCATCCTTGTGCGCCGCTTCCAACTATCCTCATCAACGCGTGCGTGTGAAGTGCGCGCGCGCGTCGGTGCTGAAGTTCCCGAAATCCAAATCTTCATGTTCCTTCCTTTTATGCATGCTTTCTTTCTCTCTTCTAGGCCATTCTTGTCCTATAAATCCTGAAATCACTCAATAAATACATCACGGCATCAAATGACAATAAAAGTGAATCAAAATATAGAAATTCTAAGGCAAAATAAGCATGTTTTTCATTATGAAGCAATATTAGGAAGAGAACACAAAACCATGCATTTCTTGTGAATAAGTGTGGGAAATATTGACAAAATCCCCCAAATTCTACACAATATAAACCACAAAATTGGGGTTTATCAGTTAGCTACCAGGACATGTCGGGTTTGGCTATATAACTGACAGATGATATCATCAGTCATAGGGCAGATATGCATCATGTGCACTTGTATGTTTTGTTCGAGTATGCTTTATTTTGGCTTGCCTAATTGTTTAGCTGTAATTAACTGTTGCTTGTCCTATCTATTGTACTTGCTATGTGTTTTCCTTGATTGTATTGTATGTGTTTGCTTCTGAGAGACCCTTCATATGGTGGAGGTGTGATGAGGGTTTTTTCCACCTGGTGATTTGGAGGTTTGAAGAGGACAGGAGGTGAAGAGTTAGTTTAGAAACAAGAATCCTTTGGGTAGATTACCAAAACTTTATGGTTTAGTATTGATTTTAAGTTTGATTCTGAGTGTTGGAGTTCTAAGAAATGACTCTGGCTTTCCCGGGACCTTATATATTAACTATGCAGACACCTTTACCATACTGAGAACCCCCGGTTCTCATTCCATACATATTTTGTTGTTTTTCAGATGCAGGTCGAGAGGCACCTCGTTGAAGATTCTGGAGACTCTTTGGAAGCGAAGAACTCCTTTGGGACTTTGTGTTTATATTTTGTGTATGTATATATATGTAATAGATTTTTTCCCTTATATATATATATATATATATATATATATATATATATTGTATTTTGTTTCTCTTAGAGGTTGACTTGGAGAAATAAGTGTTTATTTTGGATTTGAGTATACTTTTGGGCTATGTATATATGTATGTATACTTTGGTCGGCCTTAGCTTCGCAACTTAATTTTGGAGCTTGATAACTGTATCTTTTGGAACTCTGATCTTTATGTATATAGTTTATCCTTTTTGTCCTATCTTGTTTATCCATTTACGTTTATTCGAATGAGTGTGATATGATTTCTAATACGCTTTTGATTGGCTTTTTTTCAATGTTCCTAGTTATAATTTCTTTCAACTATATTTATATATGTATTTTTATTTTTAGCGGTTGTAGCGCCTTGCCACCTCTAATTTAAGTACTAGGCGTAAAGCTCTGTGGTAGGGTGTTATAAAATCAATCAACATACCACCCACCACAAGTCAATGTGTATATCAACCTTTATCAACTTACTAATTTATGGCCTCTGGCCCAAAATAATATCAAATCTCGGCCTCCGGCCGCCACATATATCACTTACACGCCACCACACTCCAAACCCACAAGTCACAAACTCAAGCAATCAAATAGACAAGCAGACAATCATACATAGAGAGCAAGTACGACAAGTAGTACAATTAACAACTAACATGATGTTAATTAGGCAAGCCAAGTACTAATGCAAACCCAAGCAAATGCAAACAAATGCAGTATGATGCATGCTTGTCCTACTGGCCATGAACTCACATGTCAGTTAAATCACTAGAACCCGATACATCTGATAGCTAACCCGGACATGGTCTTTAGTTTGCGCATCCCCAGGAAGAATATAAACGAAGGAGAGTGTCTTTCCACCTTCTCCTGGAGGTATTGTGAAGGAGTGTGCCTTTCCATATCAAAAGAGTGTGTCTTTCCATCTTCAACTAGAGAAAAATGTGGGAAAAAATAATACGAAGGAGAGTACCTTTCCACCTTTCCTACATCCATACCATGATATGAGAGGGAATCCTTTATCCTCAACTTGCTAAATCCGCGAGTGGGACAATGCCACCACCCTCATAGTGGGTGGGACAAAACCACCATCCTCATAACGACACCGCAACCACAAACAAGTAGGATGGAACCTCCGTCCTTTTCTGGTGCAGGTGCCAAACCAAATATGCAAGCGAGACAGAACCCACAACCTTGCCATCTAATCAACACGCAAGCGGGGTATCACCCAAACCTTGCCAATCTAGCCATTTAGGCTTCAATCAGTCAATATCAATGTCTTTTAGTAATACCATAGTTACTAAACTCGTTAATCCCCAAATTATTGTTAATTTATCAAGCTTAGGTTCATTAATCCCAATCTCTTATAAGTTATCAATTCCATCTTCTCGTGAGCGGGATAATACCACTGTCCTCACTGCGGGCAGGACGAACCACCATCCCCGCAACCATGTCATCTGGTTTAACCAAGCGTTTATCAGAGAATAATTCTATTTAATTCATTAGACTTAGCAACACCCTATCCAGGGCTTAAAAATGAGTTATTGAACTTAAATTAGGGATTACAGGGGTTAAAAAGTTAGTTAGATAGGCTAAAACAGTTAAAAATAAGCATTTCTGAAAAATAGGGTAGTTGTGCGTACGCATGAGGCGTGAGCATCTTTCCTATCTTTTCTTAATAATTTAGATGTGGTTTATTGAGTTTTTTTTTCTTTTTGACATTTTGGTGTTTTTAGCCATTATGAATGCTACATTGAGTTGCATAGTTGTTCTGTTAATTTCAGGTAAAATTCGAGCGAGTTTGACAGAATTTGTGTAGAAGAAAAGGGAGAAATTTTGGTGCTGTCAAGCTGGCGCTAAACACCACTACTCGTCGTTTAGTGCCACAAGCCTCGTTCTTCGTGCAAGAATTCTGTGAAGCTGGCGCTAAATGCTACGACTTGGCGTTTAGTGCCAGGTGCCTCGTAATGTGTGCCAAGATTCTGTGAAGGTAGCGCTAAACGCTACTAATTAACATTTAGCGCCAGGCGTTGAGAAGGCTTAAAGATCCATTCTGTTTGGTGGCGCGAAACGCCACTGCTTGGCGTTTGGTGGCGCTAGCGTGAGGCCTGCATCCACAACTCTCTCAGAAAGCTCATTTTAGTTTTTTATTTAATTTTAAATTAAGAAAATATCATTTTTAAGGTTTAGAATTTTAATTTTAAATCAATTAGGACTAGATATAAAAAGAGAAAAGATTCAACCCTTAAGGTTCTCTTCTCTTCTTCTTCCTCATTCTGCAATTTACACTTTTTAGAACTCAAGGTTTTTCTCTAAGTCATGAGCAACTAAACCTCCATTGTTAAAGTTAGGAGCTCTGTTTATTTTAATGGATTAATGCTATTGTCATTCTACTCTTAATCAATGGACTGTTTTTAAATTCAAGGATTGATTTTGCTTTTCATCCTACGAATTAGAGTATATTGAGTAACGATCTAACTTCAAGCACGTCATGATCGTACCAAAAGTAAGGCATCACTGACCTGCTTTCCTTTATTATCTATTTAATATTGAGTCTTTACATCAATAACGTGTTTTAGTTTTTAAGAAAATCGCAGAAAATTTTATTTTTGTTTATCAAAATCATATATAAAAAATCACCAAGTAATAATAATCACATAATTACTAATAATAATAAATCTTATACAAGTAATTCAAAATAAAATTCAAGATCCAATACCTATCCCTCCATATAAAGTTAAAGTCTTAATCAACAAAGGCGAGAAAACTCTATGAAAACATGAAATATAAGTAAATTCCTACTAATCGTCCACGGCTTCTTACTGAATCTTCGAACTTGTATCACTGAAATAGTGAAAATTTTTTGAGGTGAGAACAAACCACACGTTCTCAGTAGAAAATAGGAATGTCATAAAAATAATGATTAAAATGAAAATAATTAACTTACTCAAGGAAATTATATTTTTATCATACCTTTGAAAATACTTTTTAATTTTACTTTGGATAATTAATTACTTTCTTTAAATTTCTAAAACTAAATCAGATCTCAATCGCAAAGCTTGTCATATTAACTATCTCTCAGCAACAAAATTAATTCTTAATCACAACAACGGTTATTAATCACCTCAATACATTTACAAACTAATAGCACAAATAAGAGACTCAATTCAACGCACAAACAAGTCATAATAAAACAAATAGCACAATCACAGAAAAGTAATACAAGCAAACACAATCAAATGCATATACACAAACAAGAATGATGCATGCCTAATCCTACTGCAGGTAATGAACTCATTTGTCAGTTACATACCCGCTCCCGACGTTATCCAATAACCTCTGTCTGGATAAGGCTTTCCTATTGGCAATACCCACTGCAAGCAACCTTTGTCTTGCAGGACGGCACTTGTTAGCCTATATATGCCCAACACACTCACTGTAAGCAATCTTTGTCTTATAGGAGTACAACATATAACATACTCACTGCAAGTAACCTTCGCCTTACAGGAGTACACTTTAATTGTGTGTATCTCGATACCTCTGTAAGTTTAACGAAACTTCTAACATGTCATGATCGTACTAAAGTAAGGTGTTACTGACTTATTTTCTTTTATTATCTACTTAATACTGATTATTTATATCGATATTACATTTCAGTTTTGAGAAAATGCCCATTTTTTTCTGAAATCATACATCTCAAGTTTTCAAATAATACTCATATACATAGTAATAATAATAAATCTTATACAAGTGAAGTCAAATAAAATATAAATACAACACCTACCCCTCTATAATAAATACAATCTCAAGTGACGAGAGCGAGAGGACTCTGTGGGAGTAATCTAACTTAAACAAATTTCAATACTCGTCCGTAGATCCATATTGAGTCTTCAAACCTGTCACTGAAAGGGTGAAAAGTTTTGGGGTGAGAATCAAACTATAAGTTCTCAGTAGAGGTCGAGAATATCGTGAAAGTAAAGAATAATACGCAAATAGTTAATTTAGTTCAACAATATTTATTTTCATTAGTTTCATAAAACTCTTTGAAATTATGCTAAAAGAATTGGATATTAGCTTATGTCAATCTCGGTATGAATAATCAGCATGTCCCAAGCATATGTTCATTAAGTCTATGCTGAACCAGTATGACTTTTCATATAATACCTAACCCTAAGCGCAATTCTAAGTTAGGCAAACAAAACATAAACAGACAAATAGAACACAAACAAACAAAGCAAAGAAGAGAGCAAGAGCACAAGAATATAACAGAGAATGATGCACAAACAAGATGATGCATGTCTGGTCCTACTGCAGGTAATGAGCTCATTTGTCGGTTTCGACCTGCACCCGACGCAATCCGACCCTCCAAGTCCGATAAGGCCTTCCAAGAACTTAATCCTAAATTAAGTACCGCATATCCTCTACCAAGTACTCTCGACTTGCAGGGCTGGTATTTGCTCAAATTTCAATATACCGCAGGTATGGGAGTCAGGCCTCTACCAAGCATTCAGCTTGCAGGGCTGGTACTCTCTTTACCACAGCCTGTCTTGGATGCAACAGTACAATACGGGCGTCCCCGCACAATATTTTCAAGCATCACCCGAAGGCTCATAAATCACACATAGACGTGCTCTCCGGCTCATAACAATCATCCTTGCCAACAATTTCATAAATCAATTATCTCATTTCAAGAGAATCATTTAAGTTGTCACCATAAGATAATTGGGTATCACATTATTTTTATTACAATTAGCATTTAATGAATAATGCATAATTATAATAATTTATAAAATTAAAATAAAGTCCAATAATTTATCTTTCGACTGCACACGTGTGTAGAATAACTTTTAAGAAGGAGTCATGTATAGTAAATACGATTGATGATTGTAAAACTGTATACTAACATTGATATAATATTATTTCAGGTATATGTTTTGCAGGCATCAAAGAAAAGTATTGAGTTATTTTTTAGTAGATTTAAATTATTTATTGTTTATTAGAGAATTTTGTGTATTAGAATTTTCTAATAATTTATTATTTATTTTGAGCTAATTTTGATATGTTCTTACTTAACAGTAAAACAACATATAAAAATTTGTTGGTGGGTCTAAGTATTATAAGTTATTTATGGTCACATTAAGTATATATGTTTGATTTATTGAAGAAAATAGATTACTAAAACCAATTAATAACTATTTTAGAGTTAATATATTTAACACTAAATTAATAAAAAACAAATAATACTAACATATTATATTTTTATTAATCAAATTATTATAATTTAAATTAATCTTAACAAAATAATTTAAAATGATAATTTCAATCTTATCACGTGCATGGCACGGGTTAATACACTTGTATATATTAGATAATAATGATACATATAAAATAAGAAATATAAGACTAGGGTTAAAGTAAAATATATTCGAATAATTTAAAAATTTTACAAAATATTTAAGATAAAATAATAATTTATGATTTAAATATAATACTATAAAAATTACTTTTAGAGCACATATAATTTTATTTATTAATTTATCAAAGAGTTCAAATAATTGTTTTTAAATTAAATTATAAATTGAATGTATCAATCATATTTTATAAAATACAATTTAAATACGAAAATATCAATTATTTAGATTATATGATTAATTTTTTTCTATTACCAAAACTTTAATTTCAATTTGTATAAAATAATTAATTATAATAAAAATTATATGTAACTATTAATTATCTTAAACTTAAAGTATTTATAAAAATTAATTTAATCATGGCTAATAAATTAATATCGAAGAGCTCAAATTAATAAAATAAATCATAATTTATTCATAATAGAAATTATTGAAATTAAATTATATATAACTCTTACACTTACTTAATTTTAATTTCAAATTATATGAAATAACTAATTATAAAAATTATACAAGAATTGTAATTAACTTAACTCAAAATATAAATAAAATTAATTTAATTATTCTTAATCGATTAATTTTCTAAAAATAAAGAGTTCATATTAATAATCATCTTTCCTAAAATTATGCAAAATAATCAATTATAATAAAATTACTTAAGAATCTTGATTGATTTAAAATAAAATTATCTCTGAATCTATTTAATTATTTCTAATAGAATAATTTTTAAAATTATAAGTCTAAACTTAATAAGATAAAATCACAATTTATTCATATTTAGATTTTAAAAAATACGGGATGTTACAGTAAGAAACCTTTGTCTTACAGTATAGCATTATAGCTAAGTATCCCAGAAAAGTGTTCGCACTGGTCGCACCACCATCTATCTGACTGCCTCTTTACAGCAGATTCTTACATAACCATTCTCATTATTATCATTAGTTATCATCCTCATTATTCATCCCCATTTTCACATTCTTATTCAGTATCTCTTTCTTTCTCTGTTCAATCATGCTGTACAAACTTTACAGTTTCACTTTTGCAACATCATAACTCAAACCAACTATAAAGCTATTTTTCAGTGTAGATCTCTTTCAAAAGACTCAAGAAAATTATTTATTTTAATTTTACTAAAGACTTTTCAAAACATAACCCTCTCATTAAAAGTAATCAATAAAACTCTTTCTCAAGTTTACTAACTTCCCAAAAACTTAAAAATCATCTCTCTTTACAATTCAAATTCAATATTATAAATTCAACAAAAACCTAAAAAGTAATCCTTTATTTCAAGCCAAAAACATAACTCTTTTCATATTAAATTGAACTCAAAATATAATTCTTTTCTTAAATAATTCAAACTCGAAACATAAACCTTTTCTTGGTAATTCGAATGCAAAATAGTATAATTCTTTTCTTAACTAAATAAAACTCAAAACCTAATTCATTCTATCCTTAATAAATCAAAATCAAATAATATAATTTCCCAAATCCAAATCTTTTAAAATAACATTTCAAACAAAACCTCAAATTTTATAAAAGTTTCGGCAGCATCTCCCCTAAAACTCGAACTTAGCCACCCTTACGGGTTCCCTCTTTCTCAATAACTCTTCAACCTTTCTCAACAATTATCAAATAGGAGATTCTCAATTAAACAGAAGTTCATAAATTGCAACTCCCACATAATCAATCAATCCAACTCCAAAAATTCATAACTAGTTTTCACAAATCATAGAATCCTCTCAAAATTAAATCCAATCAACTAGACTTATCCTAATTTATTCAAAATTTATCCATTTAACAACACACAAGCCCAGTCATTACAGAATTGTTTATATACTCTTAAAGTTACTATATTATTTCAGAAAATTAGGTTCTCAAGAATAGTTTAATCCTTTAAGTTCCAATCCTTCAATAACCACCAAAACCAATTCCAAACAATTGCAAGTCAATTTTGCAGCCGTTCTGATATATCAAATATCCAATTCAACATAAAAAAATAAGATAATTCATTCAAGATTGGAATCTCAGCCAATTCATTGCAAAAATCAATAATTCAGTCACAATTTACAACCGCATCTAATTTCAGTTATAATTCAGAGTAATCACTACCGCATTCAATTTTAGTCATAATCCAGAATAGTCACTACAGATAACTATTCTCAAACACATTTCAAAGAATTCACATTAATTAATTAATTCTCAATCATTATTAACTATTTACAATTATCCAAATAACTTTGTAGGCATTCTAAAATTAAAAATGTTTAACTTTAAAAATAAATCCTCTTCCTCCGAATGTCAAAATTAGAAGAAATCTGAGACGGGGTGTGGCAGCAGTGGCTGAGCTAGTGTAAATGACAGCAGAAACAGGGGGTTGAGCAAGGACAATGACTCCAATAGTGGCATTTTCCGGCGTCAATAGCGGTGTTCCCCGGCGACCAGTGATGCGGCAGCAAAACCTTCCTCTCCTCTGCGAGTTTCTCCTCCCTCTTCACGTTCTGTTCATCCCATCAACAGTAGCAACTTCTAATCAACAGAAATGAGACAGCCTTGTTCTCCTCCTTCTCCGTCAGAGCATCCTTCGTGTGTCACTCGCCCTGGTTCTCTCTCTCTCAGACTCGTCTTCTTCAGCAGCGGCGAAACCAATCTGCGGGGACAACCCCGAGCAGAAATGGCAACGGCCTTGCAGTTTCCTTCTCCCTCTTCTGTTCGTGCATCTTTCCTCTTTCTCTGCTACAGCGTCGACGGTGACTGCGACGGCTAGGGTTCGACAGTGACGGCGGTGGCATCTTCGACTGCGAGTTCGACAGCGACAAAGTGTGATAGAGCTCGCGGCGTCCTCTCCTCCATCACATTTCCCACAGCGACAGCTCTCTCCCTCGCCTGGTTCAAATTGACGGTGACATGACGGCGGCGACATGTCTGATGGGCTCCACGATGGTGAGGCACGATGCCGGCACGCTCTTCTCCCTATCCTTCCCTTCTTCTTCGTTGCGGTGTTTATCTTTCTCTCTTCTCTCCGCATTTTTCGTTTCTCAGAAGGGGTAGGGGTCCTAAGGTTAGGGTTTCTGGGAATTAAGGTTTTTACTTTGGAAATTTAGGGTTAGAGTTTGGTTTTTATAAAAGCATAAGAATAGGATAGATACATTGATAAAATTGGAGAGCAGAATAATAATTTTAAAACCAAATGCACTTCATTAAAAAATTTAAGAACACAATTTATCAATGTATTGTTGATTTCTAATAATTATTTTTAATTTAAATTATAAAATGAGCAAATTAATTATACTTTATAAAATACAGTTTAAATCCAAAATATTAATTATTCAAATTAAATGATATAATTTTTTTATTATTTTTCTATTACCAGAACTTTAATTTTAAATTATATAAAATAAAGTTATACAAGAACATTAATTAACTTAAACTCAAAGAATTTATAAAAATCAATTTAATCATTCTTAATAGATTATTTTCTAAAAATAAGAAACTCGAATTAAATCATAAATTGTTAATAATAGAAGTTACTTAAATTAAATTATAGAGTTCTTTCTTATTTTTCAATTATTGAAATGATGTGAAATATTCAATTATAATAAAGATTATAATAAAATTCTAATTAATTTAAACATCAATTATCATAAAACTGTATTTAATTACCATCAGTAAAATAAATTTCTTAAAATAAAATTCTCAACAATTATAATAAATCGTAAGTAACTCATTATTTAATTTTTCAAAAACTTTGGTTGTTGCATATTGGAAGATGATGACAAGTCATCTTAGCCTAGTTTTACTAGTCTTTTTCTTTGTTTTTATTAGGTTTTATGCACTTTCTTGCATTGTAAGTAAGTAATTTGGAATGGAATTGCATGGTTCCTTTGAATCAATCAACCACCATTTAATTGATACTAAATCATGAGGTTTAAGCTAAATTTAATTGATATCTAAATGATTTATAAACCTTGTGAATTTGGTGATACTTTGATTGGTTGTTTTGATTACTTGTAGGTGAAGAAAAAAAGAAAACAAGAAAGCGTGGCCTAAGAAGCGTGGCCCAATGAAAAGAAAAGTGTGGCAAAGAAAATTAGGAAGCATGGCACATGGAAGAAGGAAGCACAGCGCTCTCTTCAGGAGCGGAGCATTCTCTCAAGAGAGCACAACAATGAACCAAGAAAGCAAGGCTTAATGCTACACTCCCCTTGAAAGCGGAGCACAATTTGGAACCAAGAAAGAAAGGAGAGAAGAATGATGCTCTGCTCTCTTTGAGAGCATTATCGGGCTTCACTCAAGAATAAATTCAAGGAAAAAGTTTGCTAGTGAAGGCTACAAGGCTCGAACTCATGAGCAAGGGGGATTGAGGGAGCGCTACTCACAAAGGAAATAAGCCAAAAATGGCTAAAATGCTACCCCTAAGGATCGAACAAGGCACCCTAAGGAAGCAAGGAGTAAGGCGCCACTTCCTTCACAAAGAAAAAGAGCCAGCGCATGCCTCCAACAAGTTTCGAACTTGGGACCTCACCCAAGCAAAAGGAGTGCTACGCTCCCAAGGAGAGCAGAGCGCTACTCTCCTCATTCCTTGCACAAGTTTGACACGGCCAGGGGAGCATGAGGCGCGACTTGACACGGCAAGGGGAGCTTGGTGCGCACAAGACATGCCAACACAAGCCAATGCTCCGCTCCCCACAAGAGCAGAGCGCTACCCTGGAGTAACCCAAGCCTTGGCACGCAACAAAGAGGCCAAAGACAAGCCTCAATGCTCCACTCCCCACAAGATCAGAGCACTCCACTAGGAGCAACATATGGGCTAAAAATTCAATTAAAAATCCAATTAAATTCAATTCTTCACCAAATTAAAAAGCCTACCCAAATTCTTAAATCTAAGAATAGAAAGTGTATAAATAGAAGCTAGTTTGATTTAGTCAGGACCTTTTGCTTCTTAGAGAATTTTCATTTTATAATTTTAAGAGTTTTTTTACTTTGAATTTGGATCTTGGAGAATTTGGAAGGAGAATTGATCTCTCTTCTTGCTTGTTCTTGTTTGAGCACTCTTTACTTCTTGTCTTGGATCTTGGGTGAAGAATTGAAGAAATTCTGTTTCAATCTCACCTTGAGATCTCTTGTTTTATCTTTCTGCATAAAGAACTTTGATTTGATTGCAAATTCTGCTTACTGCTTTCACTCTTCCACTTCTTCTGCAATTTACTTTTCAAATTTCTTTTGCAATTGTTCTTGTTGGATCAAGGAAGGATTTGAGATCTAGACTTGTTTTCTAGTCTCTTCCACTCCTGAGATCTTCAATCTCTCTTTTAACTTCTGCAATCATGCTACATTTAGTTTCCGTTTAAATTCTTCAAGCATTTTTACTTTTCTGTTTGAGATCTATTTCAATTTAATTCATCTCCTTCTCTGTTAATTGTCATTTCACTTCTGCTTGTTTAATTTTTGCAATCCCCGCTCCCTGAACCCTTTTATAATTCAAGCAATTTACCTTCCTTGCACTTTAAGATTCAGTCATTTACATTTCTTGCAATCTAAACTTCTGCAATTTAATTTACTTGTTCTTTAAGATTTAGCACTTTTACTTTCTGTTCTCTTTAATTTACTGCAATTCTTCCCTCTCCCTTTACATTTTATGCAATTCAGCTTCTGTCAATCATAAACCACTCAAACCAATACTTGATTCGCTTGACTAAATCAACCACTAAACTAAAATTGCTCAATCCTTCAATCCATGTGGGATCGACCTCACTCATGTGAGTTATTATTACTTGATGCGACCCGGTACACTTGCTGGTTAGTTTTAGGTGTTTGGAATTTGTTTTCCAAAAATACACCATCAGAAGATAACTCTTTTTCTATTTGAATTATTGTTGACTCTTGGAAACGTTATATCACTAGAATTAGAGCTTGAAACCAATTCCTCGCAACTCTCTAATTATCTGGATTTCACGCGATACGTGACATATAATCGTCTTATTTTTTGGTATATAACTACCACAAATATGGGCTTTAGCAACGCCAAAATTTGTAACGCCTTAAAACCGTTCTATTAGATGATTTTAGACAACGATTTTTTAAAGTGTTGCCGTTGAAATTCAATTTTACACTACTTTATAGCAACAAAATAAAATTATTCTCTTTGACTATTTTAAAGAATGGTTTTGTAACCATTGCAATAATTTGTTTTTAGGCAACGGTGTTTTATTGTTGTTTAAATATTTGTACAAAGGATACGCATAAAAACCGTTGCCAAAATGGTAACACTTTAAAACCGTTCTATTAGATAGTTTTAGAGAACGATTTTTACAATGTTGTTGTTCAAGTTCAATTTTTCACTATGTTACATCAAAATAAAACTGTTCTTTTTTAGTATTTTAAAAAACGGTTTTATAACGATGACAACAATTTTTTTATTAAAAAATAATTTTTTAATGTTATTTAAATAATTTAACAAATATTATTTATGAAGAAAATAAATTTAAAACAAATATTAGTTTTTATTCCATTCAATTTTCTCTAATATTTAACATATAATATTTTTTTATACTTGAAAGAAAAATCCAAAAAAATAAGAAAAACCTTGTGTAATTTCCTATAATTAGTTATTTCGTATGATTTGAAATTAAAATTTAGTAATGAAAGCATTATATAATTAAATTAAGTAATTTTTATTATAAATAAATTATAATTTATTTTATTAAATTGAATTCTTAGAGATTAATTTATTAGAAATGATTAAATTAATTTTTTATAAATAATTTAAGTTTAAGTTAATTAATGTTTATGTACAATTTTTATTATAATTAATTATTTTATACAAATTGAAATTAAAATTTTAGTAATAAAAAAATAAAAAATTATGTCAATAATTTGAATAATTGATATTTTTGGATTTAAACTATATTTTATAAAATATGATTAATACGTTCATTTTATAATTTAAATTAAAAATAATTATTTCAACTCATTGATAAATTAATAAATAAAATTATATGTGTTTTGAAATTAATTTTTATAATATTATATTTAAATTCTAAATTATTATTCTATCTTAAATATTTTATAAAATTATTATATTACTCGTATATATTTTTTATCCTAACTCGAAATTCCCAAATCAAAACCTAATTTTTACCTAATATAACAAATTTCTTATTTTGTTTCCCTAACTTAAATGCATACACAGAAGAACGAGGAAAAAAGAGAGAAAGAGGAACAGAGAGGGGGAAAACAGAAAATCAGAGAAGAAAGAAACCAAGGAGGGAGAACGAAACAGAGAGGAGAGGGGAAAGATGGAGGCAGCGACGGTGGGTGTCACTGCCACCGTCGCCATCGCAGAGAGGAGAGGCGGAGAGAGAACGACGCCGCGAGAAGCAGAGGCACGCGAGAGAGAAGACGATATCGACGAGGGGAAGGAAGAAGGTTCCACCGTGTCCTGCTGCCGCCGCCGCGTGCTCGCCGCTCTGAGTCACCAGTGCCGCTGCTACTCCTCTAACTTCACCTCTCTTCCATTAAGGTTTGCGTTGTTTCTATTTTGGGTTTTCCACCATTAAAGTTGCCACCATGATCGCCACTCTGTTTCTGCTACAACTCGCCACTGTCCTGGTGAGCTTTACCCTGTTTCTAATTTCTTTTTGCTTGCCTAAGTTATCCCTTTGTTGCTGTGACGGTTATTGTATGTTAATTGAAGCTGTCGTTGCAAGTACTTCACTGTCACCGCCACTGGAGGTATCTGCTGGAGCTGCCGCTGGTTATGTTCGAAGGAATAAAGCTGTTGCGGTTCAGCAAGTGTTCACGCTGCAACTCCACCTTCGGTTTAGTTTTTCTTAATTTCGACATCGAGGTAAAGGGTTTAATTTAAATGGTTTTAATTTAAGAATTCCCACAGAGTTTATTGAATAATTGCAAATAGATTTAATTGTTGTGAGTAATTGATTGGTTATATATAGATCTTGAATTTTGGCTGTGAATCGATTGAATTTGTGGATTCTGTGATATTGATATTGTTTAATGAGAGATTGTTGTGAATTCTGAATTTTGATGGTTTATATTGAATTTGTTGCTATTGAGATGGTTATTTGATTATTGTAATGGTGGTGAACTTAGTTGGTGATTGATTGGACTTGGGTTTAGAGAACATTTGAAGGATTGAATCTTGCAAAGTTGAACTGTTTGTTGAAAATCTGAGTTTTGAAGTTAATCAGCAACTTTGAAAGTGAACCAGTAACTTAATAGTGATTGGAATGATATGAGATTAAAAGCTAAGCAGACTACAAGAAATATAGTTATTAAGATTCAATTTTGAAAGTTTCGTATTAATTGAAGAATTAGTTATGATTTTTCTAAGTTAAATTATGAAATCTGATTTTCTGCATTACTTTTAAACGAAGTTAGAAAGTTTGAAAAGTTATAACTAATTTTGTGATGATTGGAATTGTATGGGACCAAGTCTGGGTTAAACTTGGGAATATATGTAATAAGACTGGAAAATTTGAGGTTTTTTTGTTAGATATACAATTTATGGCAAATTTTTAAAGTCAGGTAATTGAATCTGTCCTGTTGCAGAAAAATTTGAATAGGGCAGCAACTTGGTTGTCTTGCTGTGACTTCTACGAGCTGAGTTATGGAGCAAAACCAATTTTGTTTTAAAATTCAATCAACTTGGTTTATTACTCTAAAACTTCAGAAGTTTAGAAGTTAAGGATTGGGAGGTGTGAATTTTTGAATATTGGTGGTCAAAGTTGGAAATAATCAGTTTTCAGCAAGTTAGCATCAACTTTCAATGCTTGTAACTTTTAGAATTGAATAGCAATTGGATTGCAACTAAGACACACTTGTTGCTAGATAAGTTAGGAGTCTGCAAACCAAAATTTAGCTTAATTGAAATTTTGTAGTAGAAGTTATGCAAGTTGAAAGATACTAAGCTTGCTAATTTTTAAAACAGGTTTTGACTTATTTCTACCTAACTTTCAAGCTAGGTAACTTTTTTATTAAAAATGGTATTGACTTTTTAATATGGTTGACTATTACAAAATTTGTATTTAATTTCTAATAGCTTGTTTGAAAAGTTTCCAATGAGAAAATTTTAACATTCACTAATCACTAATTTTGACAATTTAGACATGAAATTGTTAGTTAGACGAAAACTTTTAAAATAACAATTGCAGGGTTTAAATATGTGAGGTTTGCATGAAATTACAATCTAGCTAACTAGTTTCGGTAACTGGTAAGTATGGTAGTATTAGGTATTGTTGTTGCATAGCATGGTTAAAGTTATCCATTTACTCTCATGTGAGATCTTTCAGAAGGACCTCTCTTTTATTATTCTCCTTAAACAAATGCGGCTTTGGAATTGGTATAAGTATGCACAATATATTGTTTAACTTGAAAGTTAATTATAGTTTTATAAATAACATATATTCAGTAGTTGCAAAGCTTCATTGTGTTGTTGGGAAGTTAGCACAATTTTTAGTTGCTTTGGTGGAATAAAACTAAGGAATATCAAATCTGAATACTAACTAGCTTGATTTAATGGTAGGGAGATGATTATGAAGTTTAAAGAATTTAGCTTTGAAGGCTATAAAATTTTACTTTATGCTATTGTTCTTATCTAATGGCATGTATTGATAAATTGTATAACTTTATGGAGCTACTAAGGAGACCTTCCCTAATGGCATTGGCACTGGTACAACCGAATTAGGAGCATATGTATTCTTAATGCCAAACTAGCTTTGGTTTTCAAAACATGGCACAAATAGCTACTAAGGAAACCTTCCATTTTTTTGCTGCTATTGTAGTTTGTCTCTTTAATATAAAACCAGAGTATTGCAATCAAGTAGTGACAAAATAAATTCACAAAATTAGAAGAGTGAAAGCAGGAAGTGTTTGCATATATCCTTTAATTTGTATGATATATATATAATGAATAATAAGATAAGGATTTATATTTCTATCTTTAGATCCACTCCTTCCGGTGAAGTTTAATTTATATATTTATAGCAATTGGAAAGTGCAAACTAAAAATGTTGTTTGTGATTTTTTTTCCTTTTCCAATTATAATTTTTTTCACTCTTAGCTTAGTCTTTTTATCTTTATTTTCTTGTTTTGAATTTTGTTGGGATAAATTGGAAGTCTTGGTAGAAGTGGGAAGTGGTAGTTTATACTCAGTCACATCATCGGGGCACTTTCAAAATCAATCTATCAGTATCAGTTCTTTCTCTCTTTTTCGTTATAATATATACTGAGGTTGATTAATTATATATTGTATAATTTTATGGTTATCTTGATATTTTTTCTATTACTTTTAAATTTCTTCTTGTTTTTCCCACCTAATTATTGAGGCATGCATGTCGTAGCTCAAAAGTACTAACTTGAGCACTTTCTAGGTAACGACAAAACACAAGCTATTGAGAATACCGTATTAAGCATTCAACTACACCACTCTTTGTAGCTGCTACCATCTTAGAAATTGAACTACACTATAGGTAAATAATTTAACATGTTATCTCTTTGATTTCTTTTGAAGATTTTAATTATTAAGAACATTTAGTGATTGATTGATTGATTGATTAAGCTTCTTTGCATACTTTGTTAGATACGAATTGTTAGTTTCATGATTGCTTAAGATGTTTCTTTTGAGAATTAGTGGTTGACTTCTAGGAATCCTTTAGAATTAATAAGCTCTTGATTGGAAAAATCACTTATTGTTAGTCTAAACATTATTAGTATTAGAAATGTGTAGTTTTATATTTAATTTACTATTTTTTGTTTTGTTTACAGGAAGACCATGTTGAAGGGGAAAATGAATTTAATTAAGGTCACAAATTTTGAAGAGCAAATGTTAGAGAGTAAAAGTCATGAACTTGTGGACATGATGATGATAAACGTACTTGTTACTTAGCTATTTCAACTCTCTTTTGTTATTGTATTTTTTGCAAAATTAGATGATATAGTTCGAGGTTGTTATGACTTAGACTAGTATTATAGTATTTTGAAAAATGATGATATAATTAGTAGTTATGACTTAGACTAGTATTATAGTATTTTGCAATGATGATATAATGTGATTGTAGATCTTACATAATACTTTATAAATCAAATTTGATGGTATATGTTCAATTAGTTTACTTTAGTAATTTGATTCAAATAGTTAAGGTTATTTATTGACACTAAATTAAAAAAATAGTTGGAATTAATTTCAATGTAATAAGAGAAAATTATTATAAGTAAAGAATTATATAATTATAAAAAATCCTTGTAAAAAATTACAAAAGGCAATGGTGTTAAAACCGTTGCCAAAGGCAGCTATAAAATGGCAATGGTATTTAAACCGTTGCAAAAAAACAACATCGAAGGCAACGCTTTTAAACCATTGGCTTTGGGAATAACAAAACTACAACCGCTTAAAACTGTTGTCTATCCAGTTATAGTTTTAAACCTTTCCGTCATGGAAGAGAATGATTCTAAATCATTATCTATCTAGTAACGATGCTAAACCGTTGTTTAAAAATGGTTGTCAAAACCGTTGTCTATGCCAGTCATTATGGCAACGGTTTTTTTGGTTGCCGTTGCCTTAGGTAAAAAACTGTTGCCTATGAGTATTGGCAACGGCCGTATATACCACAGGTCAAAAACCGTCACCAAACCGTTGCCTAAGGTTTTAGGAACAGTTTTTTGATCTATGACAATGGTTTTCGACCGTTGCGAAAACCCTTAGGGTTTGTGTGGCTCATAAACTAGAATTGTACTTAATCTTCTAATTAAAATTTAGTGACAAAAAAATTGGCAGTTGATTGAGATTAGATGATATTAAGTTACTAAGGAATTAGGGCTTAATCACTTAAAGTTTGCTATGAATTGAATATGTGCTTGATTAAAGTGGTTGAAAAGAATTGTTAATCTGAAAATTTAAACATCTCAAAAACCTTAACTGTTTTCTCATATTAATTTCACTAACGATTTATTGTTTGCTCTCTTACACTCTCTGAATTACGGTTTTATGCTACTTGAACTCGAAACTACTCAATTTAGCTTGTCTAACTGGCCTAATCACTTAAGTATTGTAGCTTAGCCCATTAATCCTGGTGGGATCGACACTCACTCACCTAAGTTATTACTTGGTGCGACCTGGTGCACTTGCCGATAAGTTGTGGATTGTAAATTCTACACCAAGTTTTTTGGCGCCGTTGCCGGGGTTTAACTGTGATTGACAACTACTCGTTGTTTGATTACCTAGATTAGACATTTTCTTGCTTTAATTCACTTATTTTTCCTTTAAAATCTTGAATTTTTTTGCTTTATTTTTCCCTTTATTTTCAAAAATGTTGCTTCTATTTTATTTAGTTAATTTCACTTTATTTCTTTTACTTAGTTTACCTCATTGGAAATTCTCTTCACTTTGACGTATAGATTCCTACTTTTTCTTGTTTTCTGTTTGTTTATGAATAGGAACAGGGACAAGAAACCTCTTCTTGATTTTGATCCTAAGATTGAAAGGACCGTTAGAAGATGCCAACAGCAGGCTAGAGCTTATAGAGCTACTTAAAGTCTCAAACACAACTCTAAGGAGGAAGCTAAAGAAATCATTATGGAGCCAAATAACAACAACATTGTTGCTCCTAATGCTCCTGAGCAACCTAGAGAGACTCTTGGTTGTTACACTGCCCCAAATGCTACTTTTTATGACAGTAGCATTGTTGTGCCTCTTGTGAATGCCAACAATTTTGAGTTAAAGCCTCATCTCATTACTTTGGTGCAATAAAATTATCAGTTTCATGGACTCCCGCAGGAAGACCAAAACTTGTTCATCTCTAATTTTCTGCAGATTTGTGATACAGTAAAGACTAATGGAGTCCATCCTAATATTTATCGGTTGTTGCTCTTTCCGTTTGCTGTACGGGACCGAGCCAAGCAGTGGTTTCATACACAACCTAAGGAGAGTCTGGATACATGGGATAATATGGTCAGCAGATTCTTGACTAAATTCTTTCTACCTCAGAGGCTGACCAAGTTAGGGACCAATGTTCAAATATTCAGGCAATAAGAGGGTGAATCTTTCTATCGAGCTTAGGAAAGGTACAAGGTTATGATCAGAAAGTGTCCACTCGACATGTTTCTGGACTGGATACAGTTGTAGATCTTTTATGATGGGATTACTCAGGCTGCCAGGAATTCTTTGGATAATTCTATAGGAGGATCTCTTCACATGAAAAAGACCATCGAAGAGGCTCTAGAGTTGATTGAGATGGTTGCTAACAACCAGTATTTGTACTCTCCTAAGAGAACTGACATAAGGAAAAGAGTCATGGAACTAGATGCTCTAGATACTATTTTTTCTCAGAATAAATCCATGTCTTAACAGATAATGCCATCATTTAACACTTGGGTGGATTATAAGTGTTAGCTATTAATACGCAAGATGCCTCCTATGACATGAGTTATGGATTTTCTCAAGGAGAGAGTTATGAATTATGGTCAATTTCCATCTGAACAGGTTAATTACATGGTCAATTGCCTAGTATAGGAAATAAGTTTGGTAAAACAACAAAGAATTTTTAAGAAATCCCTTTTAGGGCGTTCCATTGATTGGATTTGAAACCTGTTTTTCAACTTGCTTGAAGTATCTTTTTATGGAACATAGAAAAGAGCCAGAACAACATACCTAGTGAGACATGAGCTTTAATTGTGTGGTTGCACATTTTCAACCACAAACTTTGTTCTTGTGTGATATATTCCTTTTATGATTGTGATCTTAGATTTGTTTAAATCTTTATGTCCTATATTTGATGTTTTGAATGCATTTAATATTATTAAGGTCATCTTTTTAAATTGAACTCCCTAACCCATATGGCCAACCCTTACATTTACCATTGTAACCCAATTTTGAGCCTTTTAAATCCCTTTGTTCTAATTTTAAGCACATCTTTTGCCCTAAGCAAAAAACCATTAATGTCCATAAACTATATCTTTGATTAGCTTGGGTTGAGTGTGTGTGTTAATCAAGTGTGGGGGGGGGGGGGAATTTGTGGGAAACATTGGTAGAAAGTTACTTTGGGTATTCATTGAAAATATGAAAAAATGGGTAAACACTCATGCATTCATTACTTGAAAAATATGCATCTCTTCTTGACAATATATATAAAAAAAGAGAAAAAGAAAAAGAAAAAGGAATGAATGATAATAAGAATGTAAATAAAGAATACATATGTGGTTGAATTAGAAAGAAGATGCATGAGTGAATGTGAAAAGGGAAATGAATGGGAAGTTAGGTTGTTTTCTTTGGTGTAAATAGGTTAATATAGGATTAGGTGGGATACTTGAGCTAATCAAAGATCCAATTTACTAGTCCACTTAACCATATTAATCATACATTTATCCTAGCCCCATTACAACCCTCCAAAGATCTCATGATATTTGCATTCATGCATCAAGTATTTGTTGATTGTTAGATGACTAGCAAATCCTAGAAAACATGACTAAAGGAGAATTGAGTGATTAAGCCCTAAACACTGAGCGATTAGAGCGTAAACACATCCGGTGAGGGGTTCAGTTGCTCAATTCTATGTTTCCATTTCTTATCTTGTATCTTCTCGCAAGTTGCTTGTTAGTTTTTGAAAATTTCAAATCAAATCTTTGGACATTGGTCACATTGCATTGATCTCTTGCCTTGACCCTAATGATCTATTTTGGATTGATTGGAATTCTATTATTTATTTTTGCCAAACTCCATAGGGAACCATAGTATAGATATAGATAGATAGCATTTTGCATAGTTGCATGCACATAGGTAGATGCATTGAATAAGTTGCTTGCCCTTTTACCCTTCTCCTTTGATTGTGATTAGCATGAGGACATGATATTGTTTAAGTGTGGGGGAATTGATGAATCCATATTTGATGATAAATTTTGGTTTGATTTGAGTGGATTTCATCATACAAACTCACATTTATTCACCTAAATAGCATACTTTTGTGTTTTCTCTCTAAATTGTGCCTAACTGTGAAAACATACTATTTTGTGCTTAATTTAATCAATTTTATTCCACTTTCATTCCATTCGATGCCTTGATGGTTTTGATGAGTGATTTCAGGTGTAATAGGTTGGAATGACTTGAAAAGAGTGGAAAAAAAACATGGAATTCGGAGAAAACATGAAGAAATCAAAGGAGAGAAGCATTTTCAGAGTGTGCCTACGCACAAGGGTCAAAATCAGCACCTGTGCCCATGCACATCTCTGTGCATACGCACAAGTCCCTACGTGTGACTTCATTAAAAAGTCACATGGCTCGCAATTTGAGGGGCTTTTTGGCCCATTTATGAAGGCTTTGGGAGAATATATGAAGGGGGAAGCAACACCAATTGAGAATATACAATATCATACTTCATACTACACATTTAGGATAGTTTTAGGGTAGTTTTATGTTAGATTTTCTCTCAAGTTTCTTAGGGTTTTCAATTAGGGTTTTGTAGAATTTTATAGTTCAAGTTTTGATTTTGGATTCTAGCAATTTTCATTGTAAGTATTTGTTTAATTTTCTCTTTTATTATACTACTTGTTCTACACTTTCTTATATTTTAATGCACTTTGTCAATATATACATACTTTTGCAATTTTGATTTCTAGTTGGTTGATTTGATGATTGTTAGTTATTTTATAGTTGTTTGAGTTGCCTTTGTTGTTTTTGATCATTGGTTGTTCATAGTTTTAAGTAATTTTCTAATTTTGCCATGTTTTATGATTATGCCCTCCATGTGTTTGATGAAATGCCAATTTTGATTATGGGGTAGATTTTCACCCCTTGACTTGGGGAAATGAGTATATGGATTACTAGAGTCATATTGTCTGACATTTAGTGATAATGCTTGGGTTGTTAGTTGTTATTGTTTCCACTAACGCTAGCTTCTTACTAAGGTAATTAGTAAGATAGCTAGGATTTGTGGATTAATAACAATTATGCTCACTTGACTTACTCTTCGATGTTAAGGGTAGACTAAGTGAGATTAATCCATCATAATTATCATAGTTGTGGTTATGACAAGGAAGAGATTCCATAACTCATCCCAAGTCAAGGTTCCATTTATGTTTTAAACCACAATTTCCTCAATTTTGAGTCATACTTGTCCATATTACATACATAGTTCTTTTATTCCTTTATTAGTTTATTAATTACAATTTTGCATCGTTCTTTTATCTCTTTAATTGTTTGTTTCTTTATTGAAAACCCCTTTTGATTCTCATAACCAATTTTGTGCACTCTTAGGCATTAGTTCCTAGGGAAGACGACCCGAGGTTTAATTACTCTCAGTTAATTTGAATTAGAAATTTAAACTTTGATTGGGAGGATTACTTGTCGGTTTGGACTATGCTATCAACGAAGAAATTGTTTTGCTAAATTTCCAAACCGTCGTAATTTTCTATTCATCAAGGAGATCGTCCTTGCCATTCTGCCGTCATCATTGAGCCCTCGATCGTCGCCTCCAGAGGAGCTGCTTCCAATCACCGTCATTGCTGTCATTCGAGCCGCTGTTGCCAGAAAATTATGAGGAGAGAAAGAGAGAGATGACGCGATGGGAGAGGGAGAAGCCACTTGCGATGCCACCGGAGCTTTTGTTGCCGCTAGAAGTTGCCATTGCTGCTCTGTCTCCATAGTCCCCAAATTACAGTAAGTTGTTCCTCATTCCGAACTCTCATAATCGTCATTCCGTTACAAGTTATTAAGGATTTCTCGACATTCACTACAAGAAAGTTTCAGAATAGCGACCGATTTTAGTGACCGAAAAAATTGGTTGCAAATAGCAACTGATTTAGCAACCGATATAGTATTTCAAGGATTGGAAAAATGTTGGTCGCTAAATCTTTCGCTAAATTACAATTAGTGACCAATTTTAGTGACCAAAGAAATCGGTCACTAATAGCGACCGATAAGATTTTTATATGAGTAACATAAAGTTGGTCGCTAAAATTGGTCGCTATTTTTAACTTAGCAACCGAATTAGCAAGCGAAATGAGGAAGTAACACTTGGAATTATTGGTTACAAAATCGGTCGCTATTTTTTAATTTAATGACCGATTTTGCAACCAATAGAGAATTAAGCTGAAAAAGGTTGGTCACTAACTTGGTCGCTAAGCTAGTGGTCGCTAAATCGGTTCCTAATAGTTAAAAAAGCGACTGATTTAGCAACCAAATGTAGATACTAATGTAAAACGATTGGTCACTAAATTAGTCATTATTTTTTACTTAGCGACCGATTTACTGATCGCTTCATAATAACATTATAACTAATTGGTCACTAAATTGGTCGCTAATTTAAAAATTTGCTAAATTACTCTACCCTCACTAACCCTAACTCAGCCTCACCAGTGACCATTATCACGTTCTCAAACGGTTACCGAGGTATACTTCTACCCTTCCACCATGGATGTGCACTGCCAGAAGCACCGCACAACACAACACCCTCTCCATTCGTGACGTTGTCGTCTTCTAAGTTCGCAGTGCCGGTGTCGTCGTCTGAGCTCGCAGTGCCGCCGTCATCTTCTAAACTCACAGTGCCATCATAGTCGTCTTCTGAGATCTCGGTGCCATCACCGTCGTCTTCATCAATTTGTTCAATTTGTTTACAAGGAGTTCAATTTGTTCTATTATTACTATCTGATAACCTCTATTTCTTCAATTTGTTCAGGGAAGTACTCTATTCCCTAATCCAAATTCCAATCCATTCTGCTAGGGCTTTTTCACCATATCTATTTTGGAATCTTCTCCAATCACAGAAATCTGCTAATTAGATTTTCTCACTAGAAGAATACACAAGCCTGTAAAAATGACTTACGATAGTTTTTCTGGTTCTTTTTTCTTCTGCAAAAACACCTTGAATCCTTGAATATACTGAGTTGTTATGAAGCTAAAATTTATAATATATCTCTTTGTTAGTTAACTCCATATTTATTTAGAAGTTATTTTAGTTAGTGGCAACAATAGAAGATTGAGATCTCTCTGCACATAGTATAATCTTGAAGCTTTGATGAACGGATATTTTATACGCTTTTTGGCATGTTTTGTTTAAGTTTTATTAAGTTTTCACAGGTTTTAGTGTAAAATTCATATTTTTGGATTCTACTTTGAGTTTGTGTGTTTTTATGTAATTTCAGGTATTTTATGGCTGAAATTGAGGAGCTGGAGCAAAAGTCGGATTCAGAGATAAAGAAAGCACTGCAGATGCTGTCTGGATCTGACCTCCTTGAACTCGAAAGAGTTTTCTGGAGCTACAGACGTCCAAATAGAGAGTTTTTAACGGCTATGGAAAGCTAACATCCAGAGATTTCCAGCAATGTATAATAGTCCATACTTTACTTCAGAATTGAAGGCCCAAAACTGGCGTCCAACGCTAGCCTCCTGCCCTATTCTGGCGTCCAGCGCCCAAAGGAGAAGACCAGCATACAACGCCCATAAAGGACCCCCTAGCCAGCGTTCAATGCCCTAGAGGCCTCCTAGCACGTGGGTCTCATTGATGTACGGAAAATGATCCAACACAAAACTCACCGGCAAGTGTACCGGGTCGCATCAAGTAATAAAACTCACGGGAGTGAGGTCGATCCCACAAGGATTGAAGGATTGAACAACTTTAGGTTAGTGGTTGAATTAGTCAAGCAAACAAGTGTTGATTGTGTGAAATTGTGTTGACAGGAATTAAATTGCATAGAATGTAAAGGGGAGTGGGTGATTTGTAGGAAATTAAAGGGAGCAGAAAAGAAAAAGAGCTGAATCTTAAAGAACAATAAATTAAATGGCAGAAACTTAGAACGCAAGAAATGTAAATTGCAAAAATCTTAAATGACAAGAAATATAAATTGCATGAAATATAAAAGGAGTTGGAAATTGGGATTGCAGAAATTAAACAAGGAAAAGTAAATTGCAACAAGCAGGAATATAAAGTATGGATTCAATCAAACAGGATCTCAAATGACAATAACAATAAGCTTGGTGTAGCAACGAAACAAGGAAATTGAAATTGAAAGATGTAGATCTCAGGACCCAAGAGACTAGATAACTAAGTCTAGATCTCAATGCCTTCCTAGATCCAAATTTAGAATTCAATTGCAAGAAAAGTAAAGATCAAGCAGTAGAAGAAAGGAATTCAAATATTGATTTCTCAAAAAGTGTAGTAAAGAAAACAGAGAGATCTCAAGGTGAGATTGAGACAGAATTTCCTCAATTCTTCAACACCCAAGACTCAAAATCTCCAAAATGCTCAAAACCCAAAAGCTCTCTACTATCAATACTATGAAAATTCTTAAAGAAAACTCTCCAAAGAAAAACTCCCTAAAAACTTCAAATCCTAAGCTATTTATACACTTTCTTCAAATGATCATTAAGCCTTGAATTGGGCCTTTAGTCTTGATGGAATTGGGTTGATAATAGCCTCCGTTGATTGTTCTTGGTGTTGGGAAGAAATCCATTAGTGAACCGGGCCATGAACCATTCACGTTTGAGTCAACGTTTGAGGCAAACGTTGACTCAAACGTCCCTTGTGTGACATTATGCAGCTCGGCCAAGTTGCTGTCTTCCACGTTTGAGCCAACGTTTGAGGTCAAACGTGAGCTCAAACGTGGTTCTCCCATGCTACTCTTTTGGCCAACGTTTGGCCCAACGTTTGAGGCAAATGTTGGCACAAACGTGGCTCACTCAATGCATCAAACAGAGGTGCTCTTCTTTGCTTCTATGGCGCCAACGTTTGACCTCACGTTTGAGGCAAACGTTGGCGCAAATGTTGGTTTGCTCCAGGGGTGATTTTGCTTGTTCTTGTGGCGCCAACATTTGACCTCACGTTTGAGGCAAACGTTGGCGCAAACGTTGCCTTCCTCCCTGATTGATTTTTTTTAGCCAACGTTTGCCTCAACGTTTGAGGCAAACGTTGGCGCAAACGTTGGCATTTAATAATCATGCTTGCATTTCTTAATTAATGCCAATGCATCACATTTTTTTATCACTTAGCATAATTGATTAAATGCTTGCATACTTTCATTGGCCGTGGTATTTATTCAATGAATAAGCCAATGATACTAGTTAAGCTAACGTAGCATGCATTCATTTAATTCATTCTTAGTTAAATGCATGCCTTCATGATAATGCATGGCATAAATTTTCAATGCATGCATAAGCATTAATTAGTAATGCCATTAGCGTTCATTCCTTGTGGGCCACGCTTTCCTTGTTTCTTTCTTTTCTTCACCTACAAGTAATCAAAACAACCAATCAAAGTATCACAAAATTCACAAAGCTTAAAATTCATTTAAAAACCAATTAATTTTAGCTTAAACCTCATGATTTTGTGTCAATTAAAGGGTGGTTGATTGATTCAAAGAAACCATGCAATTCCACTCCAAATTACTAACTTTCAGTGCAAGAAAGTGCATAAAAACTAATGAAACAAGTGAAATTAGCTTGAGAAATGGGTATATGATGACTTGTCATCACAACACCAAACTTAAATCTTGCTTGTCCCCAAGCAAGCACTAAACATAAGAGAAGATAGAATGAAATAGAAAAGCATATATGTCCTTATTAGGCAGATAGTTGAATTTGGTTTATGGGGTTTTATGCAGATCAATAGTAGTTCATTTATTACTCGCTGTCAAAACAAACAATGTCTCCTAAAGGGTTCACCGAGGTTGCTGCTACAATACCTTACTTTTTGTTTATTTCCCTTGTTAGCTTTTTCTTCTTTCTTTTGCATTAGAGCTTATTATTGATTGAAGGCTTGGTGGCAAATGTTGCAGTGGCCTTTGGCTTAATTTCACTCAACATTTCTTCACCACAGACACATGGCTCACCTTTTTCTTCCTAGGATCATTGATGCCCAGCATCTCTTTGGATAACTAAATGCTTTGTAACTAGGTTGCTCTTTATTATGGACTTTCAATTGGCCATCCCAAATCAGTTGATCTAAGTGGCCAGGTTTTGAAATACCCCTTAGAATCTACTTGTCCAAGCATATCCTAGTACAAGAACACCACAGGCATATGTCCTAGGGTCCAAGCTATTGGTATCTAGCCTTATTCTTTGTTTTTCTTGCCACATTGGCTTTTTCTTCTTCCTTTTCTTTCTGTGTTATTTTGTTCTCAAGGGATTTTTATTAATTGAAGGATCATAGCAGCAAACCAGCTTAAGCTTCAAGTAACATGTCATTATGCAGCAATTATTCTATGAACTAACAATTGAATCAAACACATACCACCACCAACTTCCATTCTAACTTATGCAACATTGGATATTTACTTTCTAATTCAAAAATTTCTCTTTTATTCAAGCATATGGGAAACAAAACAGAATTCAAAGCTAAGTGATGAATAACAAGCATTATGCAGATCAGCATACTTAACAAACAACTCCACTTGCAACCAGATAAACACTTTAGCAAGATACATAAGGGTTCCCGGATTCAAAACAATTCATAACAGCAAGGATTAAGTTTAGATACAACCTTTGAAGTTGCAGCCCCTTGGTTCTTCCTTCCGTTGTGTTCTTTTTTGAGTTATGATGCATAATGTCTTCAAATGGTGGTTAGTTCCCTGCACAATTCTCAAAAGTTGCTTGCTTCTCAAGCCCTTAGGTGACTGGTTAGTATGCATGAATTGAGTGTGGCTTTTGGATTTAATTTGGTGTGGGAACACCAAACTTAATTCCTTGCCACTGTTTCTAATGCAACAGGTTGTTCACTTATGAATTCTTTTGGCCTTGCTAAAGGTTATAGAACCAAAACTAAAAAGCAATTAAATGGTTGAATAATTTGTCTGATTGCTTGGAGCTAGCATTATGCAGGAGGTGAGAGTATGCTTTTAAATGAGATTTTTGGTGGAACACCAAACTTAGAATCCTTCATTCTCCCTTAAATTGTTTTGGTGTTGAACACCAAACTTAGCTCCTTGCAATACATACTTAATTATTCAACATTTTTATTGAAAAAACTATGAGAAGAAAACTACCTCAGGTTGGGTTGCCTCCCAACAAGCGCTTCTTTATTGTCATTAGCTTGACATTGATCCCCTTAGGGTGGTTGATGACTGAAATGTCGCAGCTTATCCCCCTCACTGTAAGCCTTCTTTGTGTGCCTTGATGCTTAATTTCAATGTGCTCGAGAGAGAGTACTTGGTTAACAGTGTAGTGATCCTCAGTTCCCAGCTGTTGATATACAAATTGCACCTTGTCGCCTTTGGAGAATCCTTCAGTTGGGATTTTTTTATTCTTCTACCCTTTGTGAGCCTTCTTCTTGTTTTTCTTCCTTTTTCTTGTTAACCTTTCTTCCTTGACAGTAGCTTTAGTTGTGGCACTTTCCTTCTTGTTTATCTTCCAAATTTCTTTTTGAGTACCTTCTTTTCCTTGCATATGTTCATTCTTCTGCTTTACTGAATTGTTGATTGCTTGCCTTGGGAAACAGTCATTGATTACTTGGCTTCTTTCTTCAGAATTTTGTTGTTCTGGAAACACTTTCAGAGTAATGCTTTCCTCATGCATCCTGAGAGTTAGTTCTCCTTGCTCTACATCTATGATGGCTCTGGCGGTAGCTAAAAATGGCCTTCCCAAGATAATCGAATTGTTTTCTTCTTCTTCTGTTTCCAAGATTACAAAATCCGCAGGATAAATGAACTTATCAACCTTAACTAAAAGGTTTTCAATCACTCCTTTAGGGTATACTACCAACTAGTCCACCAATTCTAAAGACATCTGTATTGGTTTTACCTCTCCTATGCCAAGCTTTTTCACTAATGATGATGGAATTAAGTTTATGCTTGCTCCTAAGTCACACATCCCGTTGTTGATGAGTAGATTTCCGAGTGTGCAAGGTAGGAAGAAACCTCCGGGGTCTTCCACTTTGGGGGGAAGTCCTTTTCTGATTAGCGCACTACATTCTTCAGTGAGAAGTACATTTTCCTTCTCCAACCAGCTTCTTTTCTTGTTAATGAGTTCCTTCAAGAACTTGGCATATAAGGGCATCTGTTCCAATGCTTCAGCCAGGGGAATGTTGATTTCCAGCTTCTTGAAAGTTTCCAGGAATTTGCGGAAGTGTTGATCCTTGGTTTCTTTGTTGAACCTCTGAGGGTATGGTAGTGGAGGTGTAATGCTCTTCTCCACTTGCTGCTGTCCCGGAATTGCTTCTTTTGAACTATATGGCTGGTTGTCTTTCTCTTTAAGCTTCTCTGGGGCATTTTTTCTTGTCGTCATGTCTTCATTGCTAGCTTCCCCTTTCTCTGATGATTCTTTGTTGCTATCCAAAGGCTTCTTGGTTACCTCCTTGTTGTTGTCTGCCAATGTCTTTCCACTCCGTAGTTGTACAGCTTTGCACTCTTCTTTTGGATTAGGAATGGTGTCAATTGGTAGTGAGCTTGAAGGTCTCTCAATAGAAATCTGCTTGGAGATTTACCCAATCTGCCTCTCTAGGCTCTTCATGGAGGCTTCATGGTTCTTGGTTGTCATTTCTTGGTGTTTCCACATTTTGTCTATCAAGGTTTTCAAGTTAGTGATTCTTTGAGATTCTAGTGATGCTTGTGGTGGGTTGTGAGGTGTGGATGGTGAATGGTAGGCATTTTGGTTGGTGGGTTGGTTATTGGATTGATAATGGTTGGGGTTGGGGTAGTTGTTTTGAGGTTTTCTGTATGGGTTTTGGTTAGTTTGCTGCTGGTTGTGGTTTTGGTTGTTCCTTGAAATGTTTTGGTTTGAGTTCCTCTGCCATGGTTGTTGGTTCTGGTTGTGATTGTCTCCCCATCTGAGGTTTGGGTGGTTCTTCCAGGATGGATTGTAGGTATCACCATAAACTTCATTCTGTCCAGAGTTTTGGTTATACATGTACTGCACTTGCTCCTGTTGTTGCTCTTCTTGGCTTTCTTCATTCTGCACACATACAGGTGATGGGTGGCTTGTGTTCACAGCTGCTACTTGAAGGCTGTCAATTCTTTTGGCCATTTGTTCAAACTGTTGTTGAATTTGTTGTTGCATCATCTTGTTTTGAGCCAAAATGGAGTCTACTCCTTCCAGTTCTAGTACCCCCTTTCTCTGTGATGGTTGGCGGTTTCTTTGATGAGCAAAGAAATATTGATTGTTGGCCACCATGTCCACAAGATTCTGGGCTTCCTCAACAGTTTTCATCAGTTGTAGTGAACCTCCAGCAGAATGGTCTAATGCCTCTTGAGATTTCAATGTTAGGCCTTCATAGAAATTTTGCAGCACGTCCCATTCATTGAACATCTCTGGAGGACACTTTCTGATTAAGGCTTTGTACCTCTCCCATGCTTCATACAAGGATTCGGCATCTAATTGTGTGAATGTCTGCACCTCGGTTTTCAGCCTGATAACCCTTTGGGGTGGATAGAATTTGGCTAGAAATTTAGTCACCAAATCATCCCAACTAGTGATACTTCCTTGGGGAAAAGTTTCAAGCCATTGTGCGGCCTTGTCCCTTAATGAGAACGGGAACAGCAGAAGCTTGTAAGTTTTAGGATTCACGCTATTAGATGTGACAGTGTCACAAATCCTTAAGAAGGTAGATAGATGCTGGTTGGGATCTTCCAATGGGCTGCCTCCATAGGAACAATTGTTCTGGACAAGTGTAATGAGTTGTGATTTTAGCTCGAAATTGTTTGCATTGACATTGGGAGTTAAGATGCTGCTTCCACAGTGTCTGGGATTTGCAAAAGTGTAGGAGGCCAACACTCTCCTCTGTGGTGGATTGGGATTAGATGGATCTCCTTCCATCTCGTGATATTCTTCTTCAGATTCTTCCTCTCCAACAATACCTTTCCCTCTCTCAGCTCTTCTTAACCTCCTGAGAGTTCTCTGGTCAGCTTCGGATAAGATAAGAGTAGCTCTCCCTCTACCTGACATACAAACAAAATAAGAAACACACAACCAGTGATACTTCAATCTATTGCTAGAATGAAGTTTTAGTTAGCTTAAGCAAAAACTCAAACAGTTAGTAGGTTAGTCAAAATTAAAGAAAAAGTGCTTGATCTAAACTACCACCTCAATTAATCATTGTCAATCTATTTCAATCCCCGGCAACGGCGCCCCAAAAACTTGATGTGTGGAAAACGATCCGACACAAAACTCACCGGCAAGTGTAACGGGTCGCATCAAGTAATAAAACTCACGGGAGTGAGGTCGATCCCACAAGGATTGAAGGATTGAACAACTTTAGTTTAGTGGTTGAATTAGTCAAGCAAACAAGTGTTGATTGTGTGAAATTGTGTTGACAGGAATTAAATTGCATAGAATGTAAAGGGGAGTGGGTGATTTGCAGGAAATTAAAGGGAGCAGAAAAGAAAAAGAGCTGAATCTTAAAGAACAAGAAATTAAATGGCAGAAACTTAGAACACAAGAAATGTAAATTGCAAAAATTTTAAATGACAAGAAATGTAAATTGCATGAAATATAAAAGGAGTTGGGAATTGGAATTGCAGAAATTAAACAAGGAAAAGTAAATTGCAACAAGCAGGAATATAAAGTATGGATTCAATCAAACCGAATCTCAAATGACAATAACAATAAGCTTGGTGTAGCAACGAAACAAGGAAATTGAAATTGAAAGATGTAGATCTCAGGACCCAAGAGACTAGATAACCAAGTCTAGATCTCAATGCCTTCCTAGATCTAAATTTAGAATTCAATTGCAAGAAAAGTAAAGATCAAGCAGTAGAAGAAAGGAATTCAAATATTGATTTCTCAAAAAGTGTAGTAAAGAAAACAGAGAGATCTCAAGGTGAGATTGAGACAGAATTTCCTCAATTCTTCAACACCCAAGACTCAAAATCTCCAAAATGCTCAAAACCCAAAAGCTCTCTACTATCAATACTATGAAAATTCTTAAAGAAAACTCTCCAAAGAAAAACTCCCTAAAAACTTCAAATCCTAAGCTATTTATACACTTTCTTCAAATGATCATTAAGCCTTGAATTGGGCCTTTAGTCTTGATGGAATTGGGTTGATAATAGCCTTCGTTGATTGTTCTTGGTGTTGGGAAGAAATTCATTAGTGAACCGGGCCATGAACCATTCACGTTTGAGTCAACGTTTGAGGCAAACGTTGACTCAAACGTCCCTTGTGTGACATTAAGCAGCTCGGCCAAGTTGCTGTCTTCCACGTTTGAGCCAACATTTGAGGTCAAACGTGAGCTCAAACGTGGTTCTCCCATGCTACTCTTTTGGCCAACGTTTGGCCCAACGTTTGAGGCAAACGTTGGCGCAAACGTGGCTCACTCAATGCATCAAACAGAGGTGCTCTTCTTTGCTTCTATGGTGCCAACGTTTGACCTCACGTTTGAACGTTGGTTTGCTCCAGGGGTGCTTTTGCTTGTTCTTGTGGTGCCAATGTTTGACCTCACGTTTGAGGCAAACGTTGGCGCAAACATTGCCTTCCTCCCTGATTGATTTTTTTAGCCAACGTTTGCCTCAACGTTTGAGGCAAACGTTGGCGCAAACGTTGGCATTTAATAATCATGCTTGCATTTCTTAATTAATGCCAATGCATCACGTTTTTTTATCACTTAGCATAATTGATTAAATGCTTGCATACTTTCATTGGCCGTGGTATTTATTCAATGAATAAGCCAATGATACTAGTTAAGCTAATGTAGCATGCATTCATTTAATTCATTCTTAGTTAAATGCATGCCTTCATGATAATGCATGGCATAAATTTTCAATGCATGCATAAGCATTAATTAGTAATGCCATTAGCGTTCATTCCTTGTGGGCCACGCTTTCCTTGTTTCTTTCTTTTCTTCACCTACAAGTAATCAAAACAACCAATCAAAGTATCACAAAATTCACAAAGCTTAAAATTCATTTAAAAACCAATTAATTTTAGCTTAAACCTCATGATTTTGTGTCAATTAAAGGGTGGTTGATTGATTCAAAGAAACCATGCAATTCCACTCCAAATTACTAACTTTCAGTGCAAGAAAGTGCATAAAAACTAATGAAACAAGTGAAATTAGCTTGAGAAATGGGTATATGATGACTTGTCATCACACATCAAAGCTCAGCCCAAACACTCACCAAGGGGCCCCGGAAGTGGATTTTAGCACTAAAAGACTGTTTTACCCTTTTTTATGTAATCCTTAATCATTAGTTTAGTATTTAAAGATTTTTACACCTCTCATAAAAGGGAGGACGCAAACTTTACACATTTTTATCATTGTATTTTCTATCAGTATGAGTTTCTAAACCTCCTAGGTTGAGGGGAGGAACCCTGCTAAGTTTTATGGATTAGTAAAAGTATTACTGTTCTATTTCAATCCGTGTTTGATTCTCTATTCTAAGATGTATCTTCGTTCTTCATTCTAAGACCGTATGCTGACAACCACCCGTGTTCTTCTTGGGTTTGTGTGACTACGTAACTAGAAAGCATTGAGCCACTAGCTTGATTATACATCTGTTAGACGGCTAATCCACGACTTCGTTGGGGACTTCTCGACACACCAGTTCAACCGAGGTATGGGGAGATTAGAGTCTTTGTAGTAGAGGCTAGAACCTAAAGGTGCAGCATTCTCTGATCCAGAAGATTCAACCTTGTCTGTGGCATTTTGAGTAGGATCATTAAGGAGAATGGACTGCAGAAGCTTCACCCTCAATCAGAATAGATCCACACTAACCCTGGGGTTCAAATCTGGAGGAGCATTGGCGACCTCTCAATCGGCGTTGATCACATACAGCCTACCATAGAAGAAATCATTCACAGTTGAAGAAGACAGTAAGACCAGAATTAATTCAGAATAACAAAGCATCTCCAAGCCTTAGCGATCTTCTTATCACTGATTATAATCAAACCTTGTAATTCCATCTTTATTCCTTTTATGCTTTTAACCAAATCCAACAACTTTTCTACCCACCTGACTAAGATCTACAAGATAACCATAGCTTGCTTCAAACCACAATCCTCGTGGGATCGACCCTGACTCACTCAGGTATTACTTGGACGACCCAATGCACTTGCTGGTTCAGTTGTGCAGAAGTGTGGGATTCTGCGCACCAAATTTTTGGCACCGTTGTCGGGGATTGTTCGAGTTTGGACAACTGACGGATTATCTTGTTGCTTAGATTAGGTATTGTCTTTAATTTTGTTAGAGTCTTTTATTTTATTTTCTTTCTCTTTTTTTTCAAAAAATCAAAAAAATATTTTTTAAAAACCTTTAATTTTCTTTATTAATCTTTATTTGTGGTTTGAGTCTTTTATTTTTGTTCTTGTTGAATTTTCGAATTTCTTTGAGTCTTTTTCTAAAAATTTTCAAAAATAGTGTTCTTTGTTTGATTCTTGTGTCAATCTTTAAGTTTGGTGCTTCTTGTGTCTTTTCTTTATAATTTTCGAAAATTTATGTTTGTGGTTTTCAAAATTTTTAAGTTTGGTGTCCTTTGCATGTTCGTGTTTTCTTTGAATTCTTTGAGTTTTGTTCATGGTGTTATTTTTTATCTTCAAAGTGTTCTTATTTTTCTTCTTGTTTTGATCTTAAAACTTTTAAGTTTGGTGTCTCTTTGTGTTTTTCTTCTTAATTTTCGCATAGTAGGTATCTTAGATCTAAAAATTTTAAGTTTGGTGTCTTTTTGTGTGTTTTTCTCTTTCTTCATTAAATTAAAAAATCAAGAAAATAAAATATCTTTTCTTATCTTTGTATTAATTTTCGAAAATTACAACAAAAATTTTAGATTTTAATTTCAAAATCATCTTATTTCATCTTAGTTTTAAATTTCAAAATTCAAATCTTTTCAAAATCAAATCTTTTCAAAAAAATCATATCTTTTTCAAAATCTTATCTTATCTTTTTATCTTTCTTTAAAATTCAAAAATATTATCTTATCTTATTTCAAATCAAATTTTAAAATCAAACCTTTTCAAAAATCAAATCTTTTTCAAATCTTTATCTTATCTTGTTTCAAATTCAAAATTCAAAATTTAAATTTCAAATTTCAAATTTTAAATTTCAAATCTTTTTAATTTAAAACTTATCTTCTCTTAACTTCCTTATCTTATCTTTCTTACGTAACTTATCTTATCTTTTCTATCTTGTCTTCTTTTAAATTTTAAAATTAAATCTTTTTCAAATCTTTTCAATTCTTATCTTATCTTGTTGACTTTTTCAAATAATTTTAAAATCAAATCTTTTCTAATCTTCTATCCTATCTTGTTTTCAAATCTTTCTTAATTAGTTATTTGTTTTCTCTTTCTTCTTTCTCAAAACTTATTAACTAATTCTTCTCTCTTCTAATTTTCAAAATTTCTTCTTCTATTTCTCTCTCGTCTTTTTCGAAATTCATTAATTAATTTTTAATTTAACTTTTATTTTCAAAATAAATAAATAAATAAAACAAAAACAAAAATATTTTAATTCTTGTTTATCTTTCTACTTCTATTAGTCGAATTCTTCTTCTCCTTCTACTATCTTCATTCTTCTTTCTTTTATCCCTCACATCTCACTAGGAGTTCTTTGTTCTCTGGCATAGAAGCTTCCTTTCTTGTTGTATCTGTGTTTTCTTGTTTATGACCAGGAACAGAGATAAAGAGCCTCTCTTTAATCTTGATCGTGAACCTGAGAGGACTTTAAGGAGGAGCTTACAACAAATTAAAGCACAACACTCCGGAAGAAACCTCTTAGAAAATTTTGAACAGGAAGTTGACAACATGGCAGCTGAACCTAATCATGAAGGAGAGGCAAGAAAGGTTCTTGGTGACTTCACCATGCCTACTTCTGATTTTTATGGCAGAAGCATCTCTGTACCTCCCATCAGAGCTAACAACTTTGCGCTTAAGCCTCAGTTAGTCTCTTTTCTACAACAGAATTGTAAGTTCCATGGACTTTCATTGGAAGATCCACATCAATTTCTGTCAGAATTCTTGCAAATCTGTGACACTGTTAAGACTAATGGAGTGGATCCTGAGGTCTACTGACTTATGATCTTTCCCTTAGCTGTAAGAGACAAAGCTAAAATATGGTTGGATTCTCAATCAAAAGAGTGCCTAGACTCTTGGAAAAAGCTGGTCAATGCTTTCTTGGCCAAATTCTTTCCTCCTCAAAGGATGAGCAAAATCAGAGTGGAATTTCAAACCTTCAGACAAAAAGAAGGTGAATCTCTCTATGAAGCTTGGGAAAGATGCAAGCAACTGATCAAGAGGTGTCCTCCTAAATGCTCTCAGAATGGTCTATCCTAGGAATTTTCTATGATGGTCTGTCTGAAATGTCCAAAATATCATTGAATAGCTCTGCAGGTGGATCATTTCACTTGAAGAAAATGCCTGCAGAAGCAAGAGAACTCATTGAGATGGTTGCAAACAACCAATTTATGTACACCTCAGAGAGAAATCCTGTGAACATTGGAGTCCCTCAGAAGAAAGGAGTTCTTGAAGTTGACACTCTAAATACCATTTTGGCTCAGAACAAGATCTTGACCCAGCAGGTCAATATGATCTCTCAGCATTTAACTGGAATGCAAGCTGCAGTTGGCAGCACTCAGGAAGCCTTCTCTGAAGGAGAAGCTTATGGTCCTGATCAACCCACCATAGAGGAGGTGAACTACATGGGGGAACCCTATGGAAACACCTACAATCCCTTATGCAGCAACCATCCTAACCTTTCATGGAAGGATCAACAGAAGCCTCAGCAAGGCTTCAATAATAATCAAGGTGGAAGAACCCAGAATAAGTTCAACAACAGGCCACCATTCCCATCTTCTCAAGGGAATATAGAGACTCCTAAGCAGAGCCTTTCTGACTTAGCCATTCTAGTCTCCAGCCTCTTTAAGACCAATCATAGTTTTATAACTGAAACAAGATCCTCCATCAGAAATTTAGAGGTACAAATTGGTCAACTGAGCAAGAGAATCCCTGAGACTCCTCCTGATACTCTTCCTAGTAACACTAAAGTAAACCCAAGAGAAGAGTACAAGGCCATCACCATAGAGGTAGAGGCCAAATCTGGAGAGAATGGGATGGCATTGAACGACAGTGAGGAAAGCCTAACTAGGTGTCCAACGCCCAAACTGGCCAAGAGCCTGGTGCTGAACGCCAGTGAGGAAGCCCTCACTGGGCATTCAACGCCCAAACAGGCAGGGACTCTGGCATTGAACGCCAGCAAAGACAGCCCTGCTGGGCGTTGGTAAGGAACCTGGTATTCAACGCCCAAAGAGTCACAAGAGCTGGCGTTGAACGCCAGTAATGGCACACCCTCTGAATGCTCAATACCTACTCAAGAAATCCCTATCAAAGAACTAAAGGAAGCCAAGGCTCATATAGACCATAGAGGTTCCCTTGCATGCACTTCTGCAGTGCATGAGTTCTGATGAAAACTCATCCTCTGATGAGGATGAGGACACTAGAGAAGAGCAAGTTGCTCAATACCTAGGAGCTCTTATGAAGCTAAATGCAAAGCTATTTGGTATAAAGCCTTTGAAGGAAGAACCTCCAGTGCTTTCCGAAGAACTCAATACTTTGGTTCAGCAGAAGCTACCTCAGAAGCTTCCAGATCCTGGGCGCTTCCTGATTGCTTACACCATAGGCACCATGATCTTTGAGAAGGCTTTGTGTGACCTAGGGTCAAGCATAAACCTCATGCCACTCTCCGTAAGGGAGAAGCTAGGAATCTTTGAGGTATAAGCTGCAAACATCTCACTAGAGATGGCAGACAAGTCAATGAAGAAGCCATATGGCTTAGTAGAGGATGTCTTGGTAAAGGTTGAATACCACTACATCCCTGCAAACTTCATAGTCTTGGGCATAGGAGAGGATGAGGATGATTCTATCATCCTCGAAAGACTTTTTCTAGCTACTGTAAATGCCATGATTAATATGGTAAAGGGAGAAATGGTTTTCTAACTAGGAGAGGACTACATCTTGTTCAAGATGTCCAATCCCAATTCTCCCTCTGATAAGAAAGAGACAATGGTGCAATACTTAGTGCTCTAACCATCTCTTTCAGTGCAAAGCTGTACTAAACTCCCAAACATCAATTCTAAGTTTGGTGTTGGGAAGCCATTAACAAGCACTGAAAACAAAGGTACTAGGAAGAAAGTACCTAAAGGCTGGTGGGACAAGAAAGTCCCCACTGAAGGCCTCTCACCTGGCATGAGAGTTGTCTTCACCAAGAAGCCAGTCATACCACATACAGTGAGTCGTGTCCGGTCTCTAGAGCATGTGGAGTTCATCCATGAGAAGACAGAAAGAAAGTTCACTATAAGGGACGAAATTCTGAGCCCATATCCATCTTCGTAAGGAGCTAACCGTCAAGCTAGTGACGTTAAAGGAGCGCTTGTCGGGAGGCAACCCAACCCTAATTAATTATTTCCATTACTTTTAATTCCTTAATTTTGTTTTAAAGTATTTATTTAGGTTCATGATCATGTGCAGCAGTCAGAACAGAGACAGAAAGTTCAGCAGTGAAAATAGAACACTCTGGATGGAGTGTTGCTGGCGTTGAATGCCAGCTAGGGAGCACTGGCTGGGCGTTCAACGCCCTAATGGCAGCAAAGCTGGCATTCAACGCCAACTATGGGCATAGCCCTGGGTGTTCAACGCCCATGCAGCGGGCAGGGAATCTAAATTCCCTAGCCTCTCAGGACCAGTGGGTCCCACAACATCTTTACCTACACCACTTCTTCCTTTTTACTCTCACACTTTCCCATACACTCTTCCCTATAAACCCTAGCCCATTCACATCCATATCACTTTCCCAAACCATCATAACTTCCACCAACCCCCACTGACTTCAAAATCAAATTTCCCTCCCAAATTACCCCACCCATGATCGAACCCAACCCTAGCCCACTCCTATAAATATCCATTATTTTAACCCTTCATACACACAGCTCTCATACCCATCAAAGCCCCTTGGCCGAATTGCCTTCTACCCCCTTCTTCATCTATTTTCTTCTTCTTCTACTCCATTATTCTCTTTTCTTTATTTTTGCTCGAGGATGAGCAAAATTTTTAAGTTTGGTGTTGGAAAAGCGTTGCTTTTTGCTTTCCATTACCACTTATGGCACCCAAGGTTGGAGAACTCTCTAGAAAGAAGAAAGGAAAGGCAGTAGTTGCCACCTCTGAATCTTGGAAGATGGAGAGATTCATCACCAAAGCCCACCAAGACCACTTCTATGAAGTAGTGGCAGAGAAGAAGGTGATCCCTGAGGTCCCTTTCAAGCTCAAGAAGAATGAGTATTCGGAAATCCGAAGAGAGATCCAGAGAAGAGGTTGGAAAGTCCTAATCAATCCCATCCAAAAGGTTGGGATCTTAATAGTGCAAGAGTTCTATGCTAATGCATGGGTCACGAAAAACCATGACATTAGTGTGAACCCAAATTCCAAGAATTGAAGCACCATGGTCCGAGGGAGAATCTTAGATTTTAGCCCATAAAGTGTGAGGTTGGCACTCAACTTGCCTTTAATGAGAGGACACCCACATCCTTACACTAGGAGAGTCAACTTTGATCAAAGACTGGATCAAGTGCTCTCAGACATCTGTGTGGAAGGTGCACAGTATAAAAGGGATTCCTAAGGCAAGCCTACTCAACTAAGAAGGCTTGACCTCAAGCCTGTAGCTAGAGGATGGTTGGAATTCATCCAATGCCCTATCATCCCTACTAGCAATCGGTCAGAAGTGACCACTAATAGAGCCATCATGATTCATTGCATCATGATTGGGAGTGAGGTGGAGGTACATGATGTGATTCCTCAAGAATTGTACAAGATAGCTGAAAAGTCATCCACCAAAGCAAGGTTGGCATTCCCTCACTTCATATGTCACCTATGCAATTCAGCTGGAATTGTCATAGAAGGAGACATCCTCATTGACAAGGATAAGCCCATCACTAAGAAGAGGATGGAGCAAACTAGAGAGCATGCACATGAGCATGTGCAACCGCCTCAGCATGAGATCCCTGAGATGCCTCAAGGGATGTATTTTCCTCCTCAAAGCTATTGGGATCAATGGCATACTTCTGTGGGAGAATTAAGCTCTAACATGAATTAGTTGAGGATGGAGCATCAAAAGCATTCCATCATCCTCAATGAAATTAGAGAAGATCAAAGGGCTATAAGGGAAGAACAACAAAGATAAAGGAGTGACATTGAAGATGTCAAGCACTACATTAGATCCTCAAGGAGGAGCACTAGCCGCCACCATTAAGATGGATTCGTTCTCTTTATTCCTTCTTCTTATGTCATTTTTTTGTTGTTTATTATGCTTTATTGTCTGTTCTCTTGTTCTTATTACATGATCATTTCTATCGATGTCTTAAAGTTATAAAATGTTCCATATATCTCTCACCTTGCTTAAAAGAAAATTTTATTTTAAAAGAATGGAAAGATACATAAATTTCAAGTTATATAATAAGAATAGTTCAATTATTTTGATGTGGTGGCATTGCTTTTGTTTTCTAAATGTATGGATAAATAGTGCATATTTAAAGTTGGAATTTATGAATGTTGGCTCTTGAAAGAATGATGAAAAAAGAGAAGTATTATTGGTAACCTAAAAAATACAAAAATTGATTCTTGAAGCAAGAAAAAGCATCAAAAAGAAAAAGGAAAAGCATGTTGCAAAAGAAAATATATATATATATATATATATATATATATATGTGTGTGTGAAAAAAAAAAGCCAATAGCTCTTTAAACCAAAAGGCAAGATCAAAAAGCTAATAACCCTTTAAACCAAAAGGCAAGGGTAAAAGGATCCAAGGCTTTGAGCATCAATGGTTAGGAAGGCCTATAAGGAACACAATCCTGGCCTAAGCAGCTCAACTAAGTTATCCCTAACCATATGCTTGTGGTGTGAAGGTGTCAAGTGAAAAGCTTGAGACTGAGCAGTAAAAGTCGTGGTCCAAAGCAAAAAGAGTGTGCTTAAGAACTCTGGACACCTCTATTTAGGGATTCTAGCAAAGCTCAATCACAATCCGAAAGGGTTCCCCCAGTTAAAGTGTCTGTGGCATTTATGTATCCGGTGGTAATACTGGAAAACAAAGTGCTTAGGGTCACGACCAAGACTTTAAAAAGCTGTTTTCAAGAATAAAAAAGAACTAAACTAGGAGAGTTAATAATATCATCTGGATTCTAAGTTCCTAAAGATACCAACATTTCTGAGTTTCAATGGATACTGAGATGCCAAAACTATTCAGAAGGAAAAAGCTACTAAGTCCTGCTCATCTAATTGAAACTGAGCTTCATTGGAAACTCTGAGATTTATTATATCTTACTCTTCTTTTTATCCTACTTTATTTTTAGTTGGGGACAAGCAACAGTTTAAGTTTGGTGTTGTGATGAATGGACATTTCATACACTTTTTAGCATCATTTTCATATAGTTTTTAGCAAGTTTTGTTTAAGTTTTATTAAGTTTTCATAGGTTTTAGTGTAAAATTTACATTTTTGGATTCTACTTTGAGTTTGTGTGTTATTATGCAATTTCAGGTATTTTTTGGTTGAAATTGAGGAGCTGGAGCAAAAGTCTGATTCAGAGACAGAGAAAGCACTGCAGATCCTGTCTAGATCTAACCTCCTTGCACTCGAAAGAGCTTTTCTGGAGCTACAAAAGTCCAAATGGAGCATTCTCAATGGCTATCGAAAGCTAACATCCGAAGCTTTCTAGTAATGTATAATACTTCATACTTTTTGATGGGTGAAAATTAGATTTCCACACAAACTCACCGGCAAGTGTATCGGGTCGCATCAAGTAGTAATAACTCACAAGAGTGAGGTCGATCCCACAGGGATTGATGGATCAAGCAACTTTAGTGAGGTGATTAGTTTAGTCAAGCTAACATTAGTGAATTGGATGAAATTGAAGCAACAGAATGTAAATTGCAAGAATTATAAATTGCCGAAAGTAAATTTGACAGAAACTTAAAGAACAAGAAAAGTAAATTGCAGAAGATCTAACTTGCAGGAAATAAATTGACAAAATCTTAAAGAACAAGAAATGTAGATTGTAGCAAATGTAAAGAGGGCTGGGTGCTGGAAATTAAATGAAGCATTAGATCAAAGCTTAGAACAATTGCAGAGGAATTAAATTTCAGGAAAAGTAAATTCAGATCAATGGAAAAGGGAATTGAGGTGTAGGGAAATTTAAATTGCTTAGAATTGTAAATCAAGCTCACAGCAAACTCATGTAAAATTGCAGAAAGGAAAACTTGCAGAAGAAGATTATCATGACTGAAATTTGCATAAGCTAAATTGAATTGCAACACTGAAATGTAAGAATGCAGAAAAATTAAAGTGTTTCAAAGAGAACTTTCTATTTTACCCTACTCCTACTCCTATTGCTCTCTAGCAGAGCCAGCCTTCTCTTGAAATGAAACTGATGCCTTTATATAGGCTATACAAAAATAAAAATTAAATTAAAATTGAAAACAAATTACAATTCAAATGAAATTTCTATTCTAATTGTTTTTTGTGCCTTTGAGTGATGTCCATGGGCTTTGCTTGCTTTGGGGCTTCAATGAAATGGGTTGAATTGGATTTGGCCTTGAATAAGTGAGTCAGGGATGGCTTGGTGATGCTCCAGTGGAGCGCTCAGTTTGCTTAGTGAACGCCCCGTTCACTTTGCCAAGCATGCTCCTTGTGTGCTACCTTGGTGGGCATATTTTCCTTCCTAGCGTTCATTTAGTGAACGCTGAGTTTGCTTATTAAACGCTGCTCCCTATGTTGGGCCCTTCCTTGCTTTGTTGCGCACCTAGTGCGTTGGATGGCTCAAAGCTTATAAAGCCCGAAAACGTTCAATTTAGTGAGCGTAGCGCTCACTTTAATGAACGCTTGCTTCCCTTGCATAGTCCATGGCGCTTCAACGTAGCGCTCCCTTTAATGAACGCTAGCGTTCATTCATTCATGAATTTTGATGGCTTTGCATGCTTTTATTAACGCCTTGGCAAAGATGATTTAATAATGCATGCATTCATTAGATTTGTTAATTAATAATGCTAATTACTTAGTTATGCATTAACGTAAGCTTTCATTCATTGGCATTAATAATTATATGCTTTATGCATGCATTATATTGCTTAGTAATGCATGATTTGCCAATTGCGTTTCATTCATTTCATTCATTTTAATTAAATTCATCCTTTAGTTATTACTTCATGCATGCATAAGGCATTAATAATTAAATGCATCTGTATCATGCCACGGCTTCATGGTCAAAAGCGTGGCCTAAGGTTCCAAAGCGTGCTCAAACTTCAAAGTGTGCCCCAAAATTCTTCTTTTCTCTTTTTGAGCTTAATTTGTTCTTTTTTTTCTTCTTTTTCCACTTATTTCTTACAAGATTTATAAAATCAAAAGATCAAATAAATATACCATTTAAGCACAAAAGCATTCAATATGTAAGCACTAATCATCAATTTCTTGTATGAAAACGCATAGAAAAACATGACATGATGACATGTCATCACAACACCAAACTTAAACCTTGCTTGTCCCCAAGCAAGAAAAGAATCATGCAGTACATTTTGACAAACCAAGGTGAGAATAATAGCAAGTTAATGTTCATGGTAGGCTAGTTTCCTATGCATGCTACAATCACAAAAGAAATGTAAATGATTGATGCTTCTATCTAGCTCATTTTATGAAATCTTTTCCTTATGTTTCTTCCTTGAAACAAGCTTTTGATTTTCTTATTAGCTTTTGTTTTCAAGTATTACCACTTGATACATAAGCATCACAAGCATTGAATTAGAGGACTTCATTAAGCTCATTTGTTTCTTTTCTTGACTCTCTAATCATTGATGCTCAGAACCTTGAGCTTTGAGGGAGTGCATTTGCACTTGAGCCTAACCTTGACCCTAAGTGTTTTGTTTTTAAGCTTTTTGCTTGATTCGTAAACACTACAAGTACTTAACAATGAAATTGTCATTGGTACTCAGAGCCTTCAGCTTTCTCATTCTTTTCCTTTTTCTTTTCTTGCCTTAATTTGTTTCTTCAAGGTTTTCATGATTTCCAAAGATTTCACAAAATGTTCTAGATGAAAACTTCAATTAAATAAATTCCAATGCAATTGAGTAATAATTAACCATACTAGCCTTTCAATACTTGTATGCACATGCTAAGTTCTTCTTTAATTCCTTGTTTGTTTATGATCATGATACTTTACTGCTTTGAACTTTACAAAACTCAAGCTGGTAGTCATAGTGGCATAGCAACATGTTACAGATCAAAATTCAGGCTATGCTTATTGATACACACATGTAAACAGAGAAGATAAAGACAATCATGCAATTTAAAGTGCTGAAAACAAATGAGAGGAAAAGAAACTTTACAACATTGTAATTCATCTTCTCTATTGTTGTCATTTTTCTCCCATTCTTCCTCTTCTTCAGAATGCTTGCTCATCCTCAAGCAACAATTAGAACAGTGGTGATGGGGCTAAGATGGATCATGAGTGTCTTACACAATGAAATGTTAGTAGTACATGTGTTTTAAGCAAGCAAAATTAAAGATAACCATGAAGGCACAGAGAAACAGAGACATTGTGATTGCAAAAATAAGAGGGTGTGCATGATACATTGCATAAAGAATGAGTGGCACACCAAACTTAGTGTGACACTTTCACTTGGAATTGATGCAAGTATCCAGTAAAGATTGGAAGCAAATTTTGTTGCAATAGCAACACCAAACTTAGAATGCAATCTTATGTCAATTTATTTGAACTAAAACTAAACAAAAGGAACTGTTATATGTTAAATACAATCACCAAGCCAAGAATCTGTCATGAGTAAGAATTTCTTGATGAGGTATTTAACAAAAACAGTCAAGAAGCAAAATAAATGAAAGCATTAAAAACAAAGAAATAACTAAAGTAAACATAATAACAAAGTGTCAAACCAAAAGAAAAGAATAACACTGTAGAGGCATTATGATTATGCAGACAAGTGGTGTTGCTGGATTTCTTGCATAGAAAATAAGTGGCACACAGAACTTAGAATCTCAGTGTGACACTTTCATTTTTGATTTGATGCAATCATCCAGAAGGATTGAAAACAAATTGTTGAAAGGTAACACTAAACTTAAAATGTAATCATATACCAATTTATTGAATTTAAACAAAGCAGACAAAGAAAGTAAGCAAAGAACTGAAATGTTACCTAAGGTTGGGTTGCCTCCCACTAAGCGCTCTTTTAGTGTCATTAGCTTGACATGTTGTTCTTCACTTTCTTCCTCTTCTTCCAGTTTGTTAAGAGGAATAACCTCAATGGGAGAAATGAACCAGCTAGTGTCCCCTTTCTTGGTCTCTTTTTAGCAAGCTTCCTTTTGTAAATGGCTTGATTGAGCTTGCTTACTGGATCAGGGGTAGGATTGTTTGCAGTTGATATTTTCTTGAATGTTGTCCTTGGTATCTTGGTCACAATCCTCTTCTCGGTGCTATTGTTAGTTGCCTTTACTTCTTTGATTCCAAGACATGGTTGCTGTGTGATTATTAGAGTTTTATCTTCATCCAGAGCCTTCTGAATTGCTGGCTCAATGAGCCCTTCATCTATGTAATCCTCTACTTCACTTGAGTTTGGACTTTTTTGATTGTCTTCCTCACTTTCTTGTTCCTTCACTTCCTCCTTTACACTCAACATTTGTCTTAATAGCACTTTCTTAGAGGAGGCTTGTTGTTCTTCCCAAAATCTCTTCATCTCCTCTTCATATCTTTCAATCACAGATTCAATTGTTGAGACTTTTTGGTTCAGGGATGTTTGTGAGGGTTGTGAGTTTTCATGTTCCTTTGTCATCTAAAGTGGCTTCTGTGGATATGCAGCTATAGGTTCAAATGCCTCCACCACCTCCTCCTCCATTGAAATTTCACTTGATGCAGTGGCCTCTTCTTCCACTTCTTTCTTCACATCCACCAATTGTTCTTCATCTTCCTTGCTTAACACTTCTTTGTTTTTCCTTGCCTGCTCCAAATATCCATCCATCTTATTGTAGAGGGTTTCTTGTTCTTTCCAAGAGTCTATGGATGTTTGCAAGTATTGTTCAAATGCTAGCTCAAGGGATGAACGTTGAGAGTATTTTTGTGAGCATGGATGTATTGTTGTGATGTTTTGAGGGGCATGGAATGAATTTTGTGGATTGTGGAATGAATTTTGTGGTTGGTATGGATCGTGGAGGAAATTTTTTGTTGAGGTATCATTAAGTGATGAAAGATTTTCACATGAGAAGCTGGGAGGTGAGGTTGGACAATTTTGTATGAATGAATTAAAGGTTTGCTCAAGTGATGATGGCTCTTGATTAATGGAGTATGATACATTGAATGCTCTCTGATTTTGATCCTTCCAATCACAACTTGAAGAATTGTGGAATTCATCACAGTATGGATCATCTTGTGGCATTGGGGGACAATCTTGCATGAACTTATTGAAAGCACACTCCAGTGATGATGTCTCTTGATGAACAAATTATGGATCATCAAGATCTCTTTAATTTTGACCCTCCCAGTCACAATCTGAGTAGTTGTTATAGTAGTATTAATCATCTTGTGGCTCTGGGAGGTGTTCATACTCGTTTATTACTTATTGATACTCCCATCCACCATTAGCATAATAACATGAATTATTTTGTGATGTTGGGCAATATTCCATAGAATTATCTTGATTAGCATATCCCCACTGATTGGATTGCTCAAAATCTATAGTTTCTTGGTGATATTCCCAGCCACCATTAGAATAATGACTTGAATCAATTTGTGGTGGTGGGCAATATCCCATATGATTCTCTTGCTCATCTTGAGGTTCTGAGGCATATCTCCATTGATTGGAGTGCTCAGGATCTGTGATTTCTTGGTGATATTCCTAGCCACCATTAGAATAATCAATTGGTGATGGTGGGTAATATCCCATAAAATTTGTTTGATCACAAGATGAGTTGAAGTCCATTTGAATTTTATAAAATACATCACCAATGAAAATTGAAATTCATATCAGAGATGAGAATTTCTTAGTGAGGCAAAAACTCAAACACCTTAGTTTCAACTCAGAACAAAAAATTAAAAGAACAAAAACAAAAAAAGTGCTTAATCTAGACTTCTCACCCACTTAATCATTGTAGATCTAGATTAATCCCCAGCAACGGCGCCAAAAACTTGATGTGTGAAAATTAGATTTCCACACAAACTCACCGACAAGTGTATCGGGTCGCATCAAGTAGTAATAACTCACAAGAGTGAGGTCGATCCCACAAGGATTGATGGATCAAGCAACTTTAATGAGGAAATTAGTTTAGTCAAGCTAACATTGATGAATTGGATGAAATTGAAGCAACAGAATGTAAATTGCAGGAATTATAAATTGCCGAAAGTAAATTTGACAGAAACTTAAAGAGCAAGAAAAGTAAATTGCAGAAGATCTAACTTGCAGGAAATAAATTGACAAAATCTTAAAGAACAAGAAATGTAGATTGCAGCAAATGTAAAGGGGGCTGGGTGCTGGAAATTAAATGAAGTAGTAGATCAAAGCTTAGAATAATTGTAGATGAATTAAATTGCAGGAAAAGTAAATTCAGATCAACGAAAAAGGGAATTGAGGTGCAGGGAAATTTAAATTGCTTAGAATTGTAAATTAAGCTCACAACAAACTCATGTAAAATTGCAGAAATTATCAGGACTGAAATTTGCATAAGCTAAATTGAATTGCAACACTGAAATGTAAGAATACAGAAAAATTAAAATGTTTCAAAGAGAACTTTCTATTCTACCCTACTCCTACTCCTATTGCTCTCTAGTAGAGCCAGCCTTCTCTTGAAATGAAACTGATGCCTTTATATAGGCTTTACAAAAATAAAAATAAAATTGAAATTGAAAACAAATTACAATTCAAATGAAATTTCTATTCTAATTGTTTCTTGTGCCTTTGAGTGATGTCCATGGGCTTTGCTTGCTTTGGGGCTTCAATGAAATGGGTTGAATTGGATTTGGCCTTGAATAAGTGGGTCAGGGGTGGCATGGTGATGTTCCAGTGGAGCGCTCAGTTTGCTTAGTGAACGGCCCGTTCACTTTTCCAAGCATGCTCCTTGTGTGCTACCTTGGTGGACATATTTTCCTTCCTAGCGTTCATTTAGTGAATGCTGAGTTTACTTATTAAACGCTGCTCCCTATGTTGGGCCCTGCCTTGCTTTGTTGCGCTCCTAGTGCGTAAGATGGCTCAAGGCTTATAAAGCCCGAAAACGTTCAATTTAGTGAGCATAGTGCTCACTTTAATGAACGCTTGCTTCCCTTGCATAGTTCATGGCGCTTCAACGTAGCGCTCCCTTTAATGAACGCTAGCATTCATTCATTCATGAATTTTGATGGCTTTGCATACTTTTATTAACGCCTTGGCAAAGAAGATTTAATAATGCATGCATTCATTAGCTTTGTTAATTAATAATGCCAATTACTTAGTTATGCATTAACGTAAGCTTTCATTCATTGGCATTAATAATTATATGCTTCATGCATGCATTATATTGCTCAGTAATGCATGATTTGCCAATTGCGTTTCATTTATTTCATTCATTTTAATTAAATGCATGCTTTAGTTATTACTTCATGCTTGCATAAGGCATTAATATTTAAATGCATCTGTATCATGCCACGGCTTCATGGTCATGGGCCACGCTTTTAAAAGCGTGGCCTAAGGTTCCAAAGCGTACTCAAACTTCAAAGTGTGCCCCAAAATTTTTCTTTTCTCTTTTTGAGCTTAATTTGTGCTTTTTTTCTTCTTTTTCCACTTATTTCCTGCATGATTTATAAAATTAAAAAATCAAAAAAATATACCATTTAAGCACAAAATCATTCAATATTTAAGCACTAATCATCAATTTCTTGTATGAAAAAGCATAGAAAAACATGACATGATGACATGTCATCACATTTCTTTAGAATGAAAGGCCCAAAACTCACTTCCAATGCCAGCCTCCTGCCCTATTCTGGCATCTAGCGCCCAAAGGAGAAGAGACATGCATCCAACACCGATAAAGGACCCCCTAGCCAGCGTTCAATGTCTTAGAGGCCTTCTAGCATGTTTATCTCATCAAAGCTCAGTACAAATACTCACCAGGTGGGCCCCGTAAGTGGATTTTAGCACTAAAAGACTGTTTTACCCTTTTTTATTTAATCCTTTGTCATTAGTTTAGTATTTAAAGATTTTTACACCTCTCATCAAAGGGAGGATGCACACTTTACATGTTTTTATCATTGTATTTTCTATTAGTATGAGTTTCTAAACCTCCTAGGTTGAGGGGAGGAGCCCTGCTGAGTTTTATAAATTAATAAAAATATTATTGTTCTATTTTAATCCATGTTTGATTCTCTATTCTAAGATGTATCTTTGTTCTTCATTCTAAGATCGCGTGCCTGACAACCACCCGTGTTCTTCTTGGGCTTGTGTGACTATGTAACTAGAAAGAATTGAACCACTAGCTTGATTATATATCTCTTAGACGGCTAATCCACGACTTCGTTGGGGACTTCTCGACACACCAGTTCAGCTGAGGTATGGGAGATTAGAGTCTTTGTGGTAGAGGCTAGAACCCAAAGGTGCAACATTCTCTGATCTGTAAGATTTGACCTTATCTGTGGCGTTTTGAGTAGGATCATTAAGGAGAATGGACTGTAGGAGCTTCACCCTCAATTAGAATAGATCCATACTAACCCTGGGGTTCAGATTTGGAGGAGCATTGGCGACCTCTAAACCGGCGTTGATCACATACAGCCTGCCATAGAAGAAATCATTCACAGTTGAAGAAGACAGTAAGACCAGAATTAATTCAGAAGAACAAAGCATCTCCAAGCCTTAACCATCTTCTTATCACTGATTATAATCAAACCTTGTATTCCATCTTTATTCCTGTTATGCTTTTAACCATATCCAACAACTTTTCTACCCGCCTGACTAAGATCTACAAGATAACCATAGCTTACTTCAAACCATAATTCTCGTGGGATCGACCCTGACTCAATCATGTATTACTTGGACGACCCAGTGTACTTGCTGGTTCAGTTATGCGGAAGTGTGGGATTCTGCACACCAAGCTTCTTCTCTGTTTTTTCTATTCTCTCCTCACACATCAGCCTATTTTAATTTAGTAATTTATGTATTTGGTATTTAGTGATTTTGTGTCTTGAATGTCATTTTTTAATAATCGAGATTGCTAGCTGTAATAGATGAGCTTGAAGCATTGTGACTTGAATTTAAACTCCATGGGAATAAATTGAACCATTGGAGGTAAATCCTAGCTGTATGAATTTGGGGACCAATACCAGGTTTCTTTCTATTTATCAGTTGTTGCACGTCATCTGTTTGTTTTAATGTCTTGTTTTTTTTTGTTGTTTGTTAATTATGTTCTGAGTGTGGAGCTTCATGTTACAGGTGTTCATTGTTGACTTGTGGACTGAGCACACCCTTTGGCCATTCAATCATTGTAACAATTTTAAGTCTAATTTATTGATTGCATTGATGAATTCTATAACTTTGCAATGGTGTTTTACTCTGCTATGTTTTTCTTTGTTGGTGTGGGTAGTCTTGTAGTGTTTTAGATAGCTACCTCAGTGAAATTTTGGATTTGGAGAGAGGCTTTTTTTTCTTGTGGTTTTGGTTTCTGAGGTTTTTCAATTTCATAGACGGAACCCTTGGCTTTGCATTTTTAGTGGTGGCATGTAATTGTAGTGATATTACAGTTTTCAAATGCTTCACCGAGCACTGCAAAATATTTGCACACCTAGAATTAAGTAGGCAAAACAAAGAGTGTTATGTCAGATGATTAAAATTGTTAATAAGAATTTTTTTAACTATTAATAATTATTTTGAATTAAATAAATTCAACTTTTTTTCTGTTTTTATCCACAGGATTCGTTAGTTGGTCTGGTTTTGTCAGTGGATTTATTAGTTGGTTTGGACATTATTATTTGGACTCAGATTTTGTTCTTCATCATAACTTTTATTTTTTGACACCTTTAAAATTTTTTGATCTTGTCTCTGTTGTCATGCCATGCTGTAAGGATTTGGTTATGTCAATATTCAATTGGTTGGGGAAATAAATGAATTGCAAGGCAACTTTAATTTGCATGCCATTATGTTGTGTTGAATTTGTGTCTATATTAACATCTCATCAATTGAGAATAATATTACATAGATACATAGTAATATGGTTTCATTTTCCAAGAATACTATTAACAATTTGGAAATTGGGAACATATGGCAGAGGGATGTGTAAGGACTAAAAGATGATGATTATTAATAAATCATGACTACGACTATGTTGCTGTTTGAATAATCGAAGGGACTTATGGTGTAGATAGGAGGAGGCAAAATGGATGAAATTGCTTCCAAAGCATCATGCTCTAATGCATCAAATGTGTTGAGAATGATTGGGCAATTTGATTCCTTAGTTCTGCCAACTTCTTCAAGCAAAACTTATAGCATAATGTCATCTGGGTCTGTGGTTTTGATGAAGCTGGGAACATCTCTTAACCTTAATTCTTTGATGCCTGCTATCCAATCGATGGTATTTCTCTCCAAATACTCATCATTTGTTAAATAACTCACATCTGCAACTTAAACATATGTACATGATTCATTCAAAGCTTATATATGATCAATATTACAATTAATTTATTCATTGCTATGTACCTTTGAAGGGTGTTATCCCCTTTTCAATTAGTTGATCACAGTGAAGGTAACATAAGAACCCAGAAGCACTCATAGTCCAAAAAAGCTCCTCAGGAATTCCCAATTCTTCGTCAGCAATTAAGGTAAAGCTCATGACACCATCAGAGACTATGCAACAAACTAGAGGAGCATCCACGGCGCTGTTAAGTTTGAAAAAGAGGTTCCTAAATGGAGCTAATAAGCAATTTCTTCACTATTTTGAGAGCAAAGATTATCGAATTTTGAGAGCAAAGGATCTTTTAAACAAGATTATCTTTATAACGGTTGTCACAGATTTAAGTACTTGCCATCCTATTTGGTGAGTTTTCTAATTTTATCATTTGCCATAGAACCATATTAGTAATCTTGTTTTGACATGTTACATTATTATTTCATGAATATCCAGGTTTCATAAGCTTGTAATTGGATGCTATTGTTCGATCACAGACCTTGCGAAAAGGGGCACTCAAAGCTGGACCCAGCAATCACAAATAAAGATTTTCGGTCTATCCTGGTATTTTTGAGTTTGAACCTACCCTTATTTTCACGTTATTTGTGTATCCCCCAAAGTTTATAAAATTTGTTTTAGATTCAGCACCTTTTTATGGATTATTAGTTACACACATTGGTAGTTGGCACCTATTTAGATTTGGAGAAATTTAAGATTTTGACTCAATCCCATTTACCATTTGAGAATCTACTTTTGTATAATTCACTGCCCATTTTTTATTTTTTTGTATTCCATGTTATTATCTCTGGTTTGAACATTGGATTGTGTTAAGTTCTCTTCTGTTTTTCTTTGCCTGCAGAACATAAAGACTGAGATCAAAAGGAGGGTGTCTAAAAAGATAGTATCCGAGGAAATGAAAGAGAAAGAAGAAGTGGTTCTGTCTCCTTTTTTTCTCCCTTTTTACCATGTTTTAGTCTAGATTGTGGATCATAAATTTGATGTATTTAGGAATTTTCAATATTTTAAATTCTATATTTCTATGTAGACATTGTGAATATTTTTGGTATTTATTTGAAAAATTGATCTATGCTTGATTCTTTTTATATTTTGTAGAAATATAATTATTTATGAAAATTAAGTTTTAATAGTGGTAAATGTGAAATTAGTAAAAATCTATAATTATAAAATCAGAAATAACAACCGATTTAGTAACCGATTTAGATTTTTAGTTCAGGAATTAGCGACTGATTTTAGATTTTCAAATCAGGCACTGACGACCGATTTAGCAACTGATTTAGCGACTAAAACGTTGGTCGCCATTTAGCGACTGATTTAATCAGCGACTGATTTAGCGACGGAAAATTTGGTCACCGTTTACCGACCGATTATGTTAGCGACCGATTTAGCGACTGATACTCTTCGGTGAGGGTTTGGTGGCCTTGTTAAAAAATCGGTCGCTAATGGTTAGCGACCAAAGTTGGTCGCTATTTTCTAATTAGCAACCAAGGTTTTAGCGACCACCAAAATTGGTCACTATTCCGGTAATTTATTGTAGTGGTTGGTGTCTTAGGGTCACGTTACTATGACTACATGTGGTGTTTGATGGCTGGTGCTGCCACAGGAGTGGTCGAAAGTGTTACCGCTGCTGTGAACTGAAAGAAAAAGGGAGGTTCGCTGCGTTTAATATTCGCTGGGTTCGACGGTTTAAGGTGGGGATTTTTCTTAAAAATTTATTTTATATTACAGAATTGTTATAATTAGATATTGATGTGAAGAATATATTTTTGTGATTATGTGAGTCTTATGAATGTGGTTGTTTATTGGATTGAATTACTGATTGCTTGAGTGGTATGCAGTTGTTGATAAGAAATTGATTTGGTTGAATATTATGAAAAAAGTTGTTTTCTTGATTTTGAAATTAATTTGATATTGAAAATCAATTAGAATTGTAAAATGATCTATTGAAAATGAATTGAGATATGAAAATGATGTGATTTTGGAAGCGGTTTAATTTTCAATTGGTTTGATTTTATAATTGATTTGATATTGGAATTGGTCTGATTTTGAAAAATATTTGATATTAGAATTCGTTGGATTTTGGATTTGTGGTTTGGGAATGATTTGGCTGGAACCCTTGAAGGGTGACAAAAAGTCAGAGTTTTAGAGGAGATGTTGTCGAAATTTTTATAAAAAATAAAAGTTTTGTTTGAAGTGCTTATTTAAAAGGATTTGGATTTTTAAGAATTTTATAATTTGATTTTGAGTTATTAGGAAAATGATTACGTTTTGAGTTTACTTTATTTAGAAAAGAATGAATTGTGTTTTGAGTATGAATTATTGATGAACGAAATGGGAGGTGTGATAATAAGGAATGAAGGATGATGAGAATTGATTTTAAAGTTTGATTGTTGAATAAATTGAATGATATTGTGAATGGATTTGAAAATGAATTTGAATTTGATTGAGATATATGTGACCGTGTAAGAGGCAGTGGCGTTGGTCACTGATGCACCACTATTTTATGGTTTATCTTGTGCTAGTTTGAATGGTTTTTATCAACTCTCTACTCACTTATTCATATAAATTGCAGGAGTTTACATTTTCTTTCCAAATTTTGTGCTATGATTGAAAACATGCTTCTTTGGCCTTAAATTTGCTAATTTTAATCCTCTCTTATTACCATTCAGTGCCGTGATATGTGTGTTAAGGAATTTTAGGGTTTATAGGGCAGGAATGGCTTAGAGGATGGAGAGGAAGCTTGAAAAATGGAAGGAGCACAAGAAATAAAGGAGAAAATCAGCGAGGAGCGACGCGCACGCATGGCTCACGCGTGCGCGTGAATTGGAGTTCGCACAACGATGCGTGCGCGTGCCTGACGCGTACGCGTGACATGCGCGATCTGCAAAAATTTCAGAAAGCGCTGGAGGCGATTTCTGGGCTATTTTTGACCCAGTTCTCGGCCTAGAAAACACAGATTAGAGGCTGTAGAGTGGAGGAATGAGTGAACACTTCTCATAATTCACAATTTAGGTTTTAGATGTAGTTTTCTAGAGAGAGAAAGGCTCTCTCCTCTCTCTAGGATTTAGGATTTCTCTTAGTTTTAGGTTTATTTCTTCTCAATTCCAGGTTCAATGTTCCTTTAATTTAGTTTCTCTTCTACTTTTATTTGTTCTAGTACTCTAATTTATTTACTCCCCAATTTGGTCTATGAATTCTCATGTTTAATTTGATTTCTTATTTAATGAAATTTGAGGTATTCTATATTTATGATTTTAATTTAGCTTTTTACATTCTTAGCTTTGAATTGATTAATTAGAGACACTTGAGTTATCAAACTCCTTTGTTGATTGATAATTGGAATTTGCTGGTTGATTTGGATACCTCTAAAGCTAGTCTTTCCATAGGAGTTGACTAGGACTTGAGGAATCAGATTGATTAGTCCACTTGACTTTCCTTTATTTAGTAAGGGTTAACTAAGTAGGAGCAATGAACAATTCTCATCACAATTGATAAGGATAACTAGGATAGGACGTCCAGTTTTCATACCTTGCTAAGAGTTTTATTAGTTATTAATTTAATTCTTACAATTTACTTTTTCTTGTTCCTTATTCAAAAACCCCAAAAAGATAATCTTCCATAACCTATAATAAATACACCTCCCTGCAATTCCTTGAGAGACGACCCGAGGTTTAAGTACTTCGGTTTATTTTTATTGGGTTTGCTTTAGTGATAAACAAGTTTTTTGTACGAAAGGATTCTTTGTTGGTTTAGAAACTATACTAGCAACGGGAATTTATTTGTGAAATTGTTTACTAGCAAAAATCCGTTCGTAAAAAATGGCGTCAGTTGGAGCAGCCCATCCACTTGCACATCTTAGCATGAACTGAGGATGGTGCAATCTTTAAGTGTGGGGAGGTCGATACCGACTTCTGTGGGTTAGTTACTTCCTTCTCAACACCAATGTTTAATTTTCTTTGTTAAATTAGTTGTTGCATTTGTATGTTTAATTGCATGTTTGTTTGATTTTGTGCATTTAGCTACTACTTAGTTGAAGTAATATTTTCTTTTCAAGACCCTGTTTTATAGTATTTAACTAATTTAAATTGAAAAATTTGTGTTAAACTTGTTTGAAGATTGTAAATTGGAACATGAATTATAGCTAAGAACACACAACCTGTGAGATTTGAGCTTAATTACATGGTTACATTATTTAACCATAAAATTTTATTCTTGTGTGTTTTCTTCTCAATGATTGCAATCTTTGCTTTGTTTTATTCTATATGTGATGAGGAAAAATTAGATTTCCACACAAAACTCACTGGCAAGTGTACCGGGTCACATCAAGTAGTAATAACTCACAAGAGTGAGGTCGATCCCACAGGGATTGATGTATCAAGCAACTTTAGTGAGGTGATTAGTTTAGTCAAGCTAACATTGGTGATTTGGGTGAAATTGAAGCAACAGAAAGTAAATTGTAGGGAATTTAAATTGCAGAAAGTAAAGTGACTGAATCTTAAAGAGCAAGAAATTTAAATTGCATCAAATGTAAAGGGGGCTGGGTGCTGGAAATTTAATGAAAGTAATAGATCCAATCTCAGAACGATTGCAGAAGATTTAAATGGCATGAAAAGTAAATTCAGATTGCAGCAAGCTCAAATGTAAAGTTGCAGAATGTAAATGTGCAGAAAAGTAAATCAAGCTTCAAGAGAAATGAAAATGTGAAAATGCAGAAGAACATAATTTGCAGGAAGGTGTAAATTGCATAAACTAAATTGGGAGCAATGTAAACAGAAAAGTAAAATTACAGAGAAGGAAAGTTGAGCAGAGGATTGTAGAAACTGAGATTTGCATAAAATGAATTCAATATTGAGATATGACAATTGCAGAAAATTAAAAGTGTATCAAAGAAAGCTTTCTATTCTATCCTACTCCTACTCCTATTGCTCTCTAGCAGAGCCAGCCTTCATTAATGAAATGAAATTGATGCCTTTATATAGGCTTTACAAAATGAAAATGAAATTGAAATTGAAAATAAATTACAATTCAAATGAAATTCCTAATCTAATTGTTTCTTGTGCTTTTGAGTGATGATATGGGCTTTGCTTGCTTTGGATTTGAATGAGAGTGGATCCGGATGCATTTGGTGGCTTGGGTCTGTGAAGAATTGGATCCAAGATGGCACTTGATGGCATGGGTCAGGAGTGGCTTGGTGACACTCCCAAGGAAGCGCTCCGTTTGGAAAAGTGAACTCCACGTTCACTGCTCCAAGCATGCTTCCTCACGTGCCATAATTTGGTGCCTCATAGCGTTCAATTAGTGAACGCTACGTTCACTTACCCAACACTGCCCCTTGTGTCTTTGATGTGCGCCTTTGGTTCCCTGGATGCGCGCCTTTTCTTCTTTGGCCGAAATCACGAAAATGCTCAATTTTATGAACGTTACGTTCACTTATTTGAACGTGCTCCCTTGGTGCTTGCTGCGAGCCTTGCTTCCTTGCCAAGAGCCACAAAAAAGGTTGCTTGTGTGAACACTAGCGTTCATTTAATTGAACGCTCTTCCTTGCCTTGCGTTCATTAATGCCTTTAATAATATCACATGCATGCTTCCATGGTTTTAATAATAATGCCAATGCATTAACATTGCATTCATTCAATTCATTCTCAATTAAATGCATGCCTTAGTTATTAATTCATGCATGCATAAGGCATTAATAATTAAATGCATGCATGCTTTCATGAATGCCTTGTCAAAGGATTGATATAATATTACTTGCATGCATTCATTGGCTTTATTAGCCAATTAATGAACATTAGCGTTCACTTTTTTTAACGCCATGGTTCATGGTAGCATTAAATGCATGCATGCTTAAGGCATTAATGCTAATGCCAAGGTTTCATGGTCATGGGCCATGCTTTTAAAAGCGTGGCCTAAGGTTTCAAAGCGTGCTCAAACTTCAAAGTGTGCCCTAAAAATCCTTTTTTTTTCTTCTTTTTAGCTAATTTTGTGCTATTTTGCTTCTTTTTTCATTTATTTCCTACAAAATTTATAAAATCAAAAGATCAAGAAAATATACCATTTAATCACAAAAGCATTCAATATTTAAGCACAAATCATTAATTTCTTGTATGAAAAAGCATAAAAAAACCTGACATGATGACATGTCATCAATATGTCCATTGTTTAGTGTATTTACATGCTTGCATATGATTGAGGTTGCAGAGTGGAGGAATGAGTGAACACTTCTCATAATTCATAATTTAGGTTTTAGATGTAGTTTTCTAGAGAGAGAGGCTCTCTCCTCTCTCTAGGATTTAGGATTTCTCTTAGTTTTAGGTTTATTTCTTCTCAATTCCAGGTTCAATGTTCCTTTAATTTAGTTTCCCTTCTACTTTTATTTGTTCTAGTACTCTGATTTATTTATTCCCCAATTTGGTCTATGAATTTTCATGTTTAATTTGCTTTCTTACTTAATGCAATTTGAGGTATTCCATATTTATGATTTTAATTTAGCTTTTTACATTCTTAACTTTGAATTGATTAATTGGAGACACTTGAGTTATCAAACTCCTTTGTTGATTGATAATTGGAATTTACTGGTTGATTTGGATACCTCTAAAGCTAGTCTTTCCATAGGAGTTGAATAGGACTTGAGGAGTCAGATTGATTAGTCCACTTGACTTTCCTTTATTTAGTAAGGGTTAACTAAGTAGGAGCAATGAACAATTCTCATCACAATTGATAAGAATAACTAGGATAGGACGTCCAGTTTTCATACCTTGCTAAGAGTTTTATTAGTTATTAATTTAATTCTTATAATTTACTTTTTCTTGTTCCTTATTCAAAAACCCCAAAAGATAATCTTCCATAACCAATAATAAATACACCTCCCTATAATTCCTTGAGAGACGACCCGAGGTTTAAATACTTCGGTTTATTTTTATTGGGTTTGCTTTAGTGACAAACAAGTTTTTTGTACGAAAGGATTCTTTGTTGGTTTAGAAACTATACTAGCAATGGGAATTTATTTGTGAAATTCTTTACTAGCAAAAATCCGTTCGTCAGTCACTTGCTCCGGATAAGAGTTCGAGACTCCTGGTAAGATGAAGGGTTGAGTTCTGTCACCGCTTGCTCCGGGTTAAGAACTGTAACACCACCTGGGTAAGAGGCAAGGGTGAAGTTGTCCCCTGCTCTAGGTATGTAGGCAAGATGCAAGGGTTACGGTTTAGTCCCACTTGCTCTGTGTTTGGTGTTCTGTCCAGGGTTAGCTACTAGACATGTTGGGTTTGACTTTATAACCGATAGATGAGACTCATCAGCCATAGAGAAGACATGCATCATATGTATTTGTATGCTTTGTCTAAGTTTGAATTTGTTTTGGTTTGCCTAATTGCTTAATTGTTATTAACTATTATCTGAGCTAATTGTTGTATCTGCTTCTTTATTGTGTTTTTCTTGTTTGTATTGTATGTGTTTGAACAACTAAGAGATCCCTCATACTGCTAGTGGTGAAGCTGAGGGTTATTTTCGAATGTGATGTTTAATTGTTAATTTGATTGAATTGTTTGGGCCAGAGGCGGTGGTTGATTATGTGATGGGCCAGAGGCCGTGATTGGTTTCTGATTAAGATTTAATGAAGTATGAAATATCAAGCTGGTTCAGCATAGACTTAATGAACCTATGTTTGGAACAGGTTGGTGATTCATACTATTAGGAAACTTTTAAGATTCTCTTATAAGAAAAAAAAATGAGTTTTGGATTTCTAGATAATTAACTGATTTCTTTTAAAAATGTTTTGAATTTTTGGATAGTCGTTGATTTTTAAAAGATTCATAGAACGAGCGATGATCACTGCGATTAAAAATAACTTCCTTGTACATATCTTATTATGGCAATTCTGAAACTCCGTGGTGAGACCGTGTGGTTAGGTTCTCACTCCCCTATAGCTTTATCTTTTCAGAAAACGGATGAAGTTGCTTACGAAGAGGTTTATTGCGTTTTGCTTATACGATGTTGTTGTTTTAGTTTAGATATTATTCATCCCTTTCCATTAACATTATATTATTGTAAGAGGGATAGGAATCCTATTTTGTAATGAGATGCATATATGTATATTTGTAAGTACTTGTATAAGAAGTTTGGTAATATATATGTATATGAGAAATGTGATTGAGTTCTAGTTATATATGCATGTTTGTTTTAAGAAAAAGTATTTCTGGTTTTTCAAAGAAAACATCAATATGGTTTCGGGTAAAAGGCTCATATTTTATTATTAAGCATATGAAGTCGTCGTAATACTTCTTGCTATCAGAGTGTGATGAATCGACATTTCATGGTATTTATTTGCTTTAATTTAGTGGATTTCATCAATTTTTCCTACATTTATTCACTAAAATAGCATGGTTTTATAAATTCTTTCTAAAATGTGTTTAAGAGTAAAAACATGCATTTTAGGTCCTAAATTTTCTCATTTTAATTCACTTTAATTCCATTAGATGCCTTGATATATTTGATGAAGTGATTTCAGGCTTCCAAGGCAAGTATGGATTGAAGGAGTGAGGAGAAAACATGTAAAAGTGAAGAATTCATGAAGAAATGAAGTTTGGAGTGTTTTGCAATCATGCATACGCACAAGTATTCATGCGTACGCACAACTGCAGTTTTTATATCCATGCGTACGCACAAGAATTCGTGTGTATGCACGCATTTTTTACAACCATGCGTACGCATGTTCAGGCATGCGTATGCATGAATGCGATCACGTGCCTCGTTAAAGAAAATACGCTGAGGGTGATTTCTGGAGCTGCCAAATCCCAATCTAACTCATTTCTGAAGCTATTAGAGGCCAAATTAAAAAAGGATGGGGGGCAATTAGGTGGAGTTTAGAACATGCTCTAGGTCATATTCTAGAGAGAGAAGCTCTCTCTTCTCTCTAAAATTAGGGTAGATTAGATTTAATTCCTCTTAGCTTTAGGTTTTATTTCTGGTCTTAATTTAGTTTCATTTACAATTCCTTGTTTTAGCTTCATAGTTCTTGTGGTTTCTTTTATTGTTACTCTCTTTATTTTGATACTCTTTATGTTAATGCACCTTTGTTAATTTGAAATTTCCTTAATGCAATTTTGATGTTTTATATTTCTTGATGTTTATTTGAGTGATTGTTATTATTTTCTTGCAATTGGCAGTTATAGATTTTTATTATTATTGCAATTTATATTATTTTTCCTTTTATGCATATTAGGTCTTTGATAAAATGCCTCTTTCAATTTTAGTATAGAATTTTGTGTTCTTAGCTTGGGTTGAGTAATTGGAGACTCTTGAATTGTCAAATTCTTTTGTTGATTGGTGATTGAGGATTGCTAGTTGGCTTGAATTCCACAAAAGCTAATCTTTGATTAGAACTTGTGGAATAGAGTTAATTTTGCTCACTTGACTTTCCTTCAATTGTTAGAGGTTAATTAAGTGAGAGCAAAATACAATTACCATCACAATTGAGGATGATAATGAGGATAGAAATTCTAATTCTCACCTCTTGCCAAGACCTTTCTTAGTTGTTAGCTTACTTTCTTGTTATTTACATTTCTTATCTCTTATTACAAAAACTCCAAAATATCTCAGAACCAATAATATGCACACTTCCCTGCAATTCCTTGAGAGACGACCCAAGGTTTAAATACTCTCGGTTTTTATTGGTTTGACTTAAGTGACAAACAAAATTAAACTTTGATTGAGGGTTGATTGTTGGTTTGGATCTATACTTCGACAAGATTATTTTGTGAAAATTCCTAACTGACGATTTCCTTCTATCAAGTTTTTAGCGCCGTTGTCGGGGAATTGTAAATGTGCGCTTGTTATTGGTTATTGTATATATGTTAATATTATGAATAGCTTGCTTTGGTTTCTTTGTTAGTTTTAGCTAGTTTTAGGAGTTTGTTTTCATTATTTCTTATTAGTGTTTATTTTTTATTTTCTATTCCTACTATGAATTCTCACCATTGTGGCTATGAGTTTGGTTCTAACTATGTAGGAAATAGAAATTACAATGAAGGTTTGCATCAAGGATGGGAAAATCAAAGGTGGGGAGAGCCTCAAGCATATGATCAATCTTCATGGCAATAATCTCCTTCGGTATACTAAGAGAACTATCCAAACCATGATGCACATCAATCTAATGTGTGTGGTGGACCTCCTTGTGGTTATCAATCACAACCACCATATGCCTATGAACCCCGTCCTCAACATAGCCCTCAACCACCATACTCACAAGCCTCATACCACCAAACACCTCCATATGATCCTAACCCATATCCACCATACGAACAACCATATAAGCAATATGAACTATACTTAGAACCACCCTCATTCCAACATCAATAACCCCAAAAACCACTATTCTCACATATACCACCTCAATACTCTTACCAATATGAACCACCTTCCTATTATGAACCCTTTCTCCTAAACAATGAACCCTCCTATCCAGCCCAAATCCCATTGGATGACACTCTCATTTCAATTCTCCAAGTGCAAAGGGAGCTTTATACTATTCTTCAAGAGGTAGTAATCAATTTAGTCTCCTAAAGCTTAGACGCTCAAAGCACTTCCATGGGCACATGTGGAGAATCAAACGAAGAGCGGAGTATGAAAGAGAGGTTAGAACCTAAAGTGGAGGATGAGGAGTGGAATTTTGTATTGGAACAAGTGGAGGAAGCCAAAATTGTTGAAGAGGAAGAAGTGGTTGAAGATTTAGGAGATGTTGAATACCCATGGGAATCTAAAGTTGTAGAGCCTTATTCCGAGAAGTTTGAAATTGATGTTGAGGAGGGTGCACAACCTCCAAAGCATATTGTGAATGAAGAATTCGAAGAAGTTGATCAAGCAACAAGTCCTCTTAGTGACGATGATCTCGCACCAATATTTAATCTCCTTGAGTTAATTAAATCTTCCCCGATAAAGTCTGAATTGGATGTTGAAGTAAACTTCACTCAACCTCCGACTTATAACTTGAGTAATGGGGAAGAGCTAGAAGAATTTGGTGAGGAAGAGATTGAATTGGAAGAAAGTTGCTAAGAGGCGGAGATAATTCAAGAAGAGGAAAAGGGGGTTGCAATCACCTTGCCAAACCGGTTGGAGCCTCTCTCACTAAGCAACCCTCTATTATATCATTTGAGTGGGTAAAATTCGTATCTCTTACCTTTATTGTGCCACTTGAATATGGTTTGCTTGAAATGGATGGTCAACTTAGAGCTCTTTGTGGATTCAAAAGCAAAATGGAGATGGTTGGTGGTTTGAAATATAATTCTTGGTTCATTGTGGTTGAGAGGTCAAAGTTAAAATGCAAAGGTTGGAGTCATACTAAATTGAATGGGTTTAGGAGGATAGTTTGGTGGCTAAAGGAAAATTCTAAGAACTTGCCACCCGATTGTAATTGTGATGATCAACTAGAAGACTGGTGTAGAAACAAGGTTTGGGATCCTGGTATACATCATGTGGATCAATTTTGGGAGCTCACAACTTGCTCAAAATTCTATCAAAGCTTGATACAACTAATTAGTAATCTTGGAGAATTTTGGGTATTCAAGCATCGGTGGAAGTTCAAGGATGAGTACAAACAAAAGCCACCATGACAAGGAGCTTACCAAATGTCCAACTTAAGGACTTTAAATAAAAGTGCTGGGTGGGAGACACCCCACCATCACTACAACATTTTGGGTCTATGGTCACGGTTTTTTTTGTCACGGTAAAAAACCGTGACTATAGGCCCTCTATAGTCACGGTTTTTTAGGGTGACAAAAAAAAGCTATGGTCACGGTTTTTTTAGAAAGGGTGACCATAGAGTACCTATGGTCACGGGTTTTTAAAAAAGGGTGGTCTAAAAGGGTCTATGGTCACAGTTTTGAGGGGTGACCTAAATGGGTCTATGGTCATGGTTTTTTACAGTGACCAGAAAATGTCTATGGTCACAGTTTTTCAGAAAAAGGTGACCTAAAAGGGTCTATGGTGACGATTTTGGGGGTGGCTTAAAAGGGTCTATGGTCACAGTTTTTTATAGTGACCAAAAAGGGGCTATGGTCACGGTTTTTCAAAAAAGGGTGACCTAAAAGGGTATATGGTAACGGTTTTGGGGGGTGATCTAAAAGGGTCTATAGTCACGGTGTTGGGGGTGACCTAAAGGTGTCTATGGTCACGGTTTTTTACAGTAACCAAAAATGGTCTATGGTCACGGTTTTAGGGGGTGACCTAAAGGAGTCTATAGTCACGGTTTTTTACAGTGACCAAAAAGGGTTTATGGTCATGGTCTTTCAGAAGGGTGACCTAAAAGCAAGGTTCTGAAAACTGAACCGGTCATCGAACCGCTCTAGTCATTGGTTCACTGGTTTACTGGTCTAACCGGTCTAACCGTGGTTCAACCGAAAAAACCGTTCTTTAATAAAATAATAAATAAATTACAAATAAGCATCATAAAATATCTTCCAAATTTAAAACCATACATAAAATATCACCAACTAAATGTAATTAATCATCAAAATACACAAAAACATACAGCAAATTTGTTCACAATTAACATAATTATACTTCCATTAAAAATAACAGGATTGAATTATAGTGCACAAGTTAAAGATAGAGAATATTGTCTTAATGTAGTCAAAAAGTAAAACAAGACATGCCCTTTTAATTCTACAGAGAAACTTTCTTGAAGGGATTTATGGCAACCAAAATAGGCCCTGCTTTTGTCTTAATTGTACAAGATACGGTTAACAAAGTTAAATAAAAAGAACATTTTCCATTTGTCTCACTAAGTCCAGCTATAGATGTAACAAACATCACTGTGTACTGTTGTAATTCTAGATCATATCTTACTTTTCTATCAGGCAGTGAAACAACAGACTCCGTTCCAAAAGATGTTATTATCTTCACCAGCGCCCAATTCCCATTTGAAAGTTGAAGCCAACACTGAACCTTCTGAAATAATGAACTTCAGAAGTAAGGGAAAGAAATAGAAAATTCTAAACTATCCATGTCTTACTAATAACGAGAACAGAAAAACTAGTCTCTTGAAAACATGAAGCATATAATAAATCAAAAGATCACCAATTGTAAATTTTTTAATAAGAACAGAAATTAAGAACAATGAAATTAATAAATCATTCACGAAATTAAAAATAGCAGCAACATTCAGGAACAAACATTTACCATTCAGAACAAACAGCATTCAGCAACAAGACCATATCTAAACTCAACAATCAGCATTTAGCAACAAACATTAACCAATAATTACACTAAACCTTCATCCAGCAACCAGCAACCAGCAATGACAAAATAGCAACAAACATTAGTACATAAACATTTCAAAACAGTGATGACACTAAACCTGCACCCAGCAACTAGCAATTACAAAACAGCAACAAACATTATAAAATATTACAAAACATTACACAAAAATTTGAACAAAAATTTCAGAAATTAAAAAGAACAAGAAGAACCAAGCATTCAAAAATTAAACAGAGCCATCACTCATCAGTAAACAGAGCAAAATTAAAAGAAAGAAGCGGATGCGAAGCAAAATTAAACAGACCTATCAGTAACCAGAAGCAAAATTAAACAAAGCCATCACTCATCACTCATCAGTAACCACTAATCATGGCAAAATTAAAGAGAAAGAGTAGATGCGATGCAAAATTAAACAGACTAACAGAGCCATCAGTAACCAGAAGCAAAATTAAATAGAGCCATCACTAACCTTCGACGAAGACACGGATGGCAACCGGCGAGACGACAGCGATAGGCGAGGCGACGGCAAGTGGCGACCCAACGGCGAGTTGCTCCAAGCTACGAACAGAGAAGCCAGGGAAGATGGGGACGACGAGCTGAGCTACCTGGGTTCCGGATAGGGTGAAGAGTAAGATGTGGAGGCGCCGAGAACCTGGGAACGGCGGCGGCAAGGAACCTAGGGTTAGGGTGTTATTGTGTGCTGCTTCGCGTCCTGCTTCTGCGTGCTGGAGAGGAGAGTCCAAGAGGGGTGTTACTGTGTGTTAGGCATATTAGGGTTCAAAAATCACAACCAAGCTTCAACGCACCGTTTTTGGAAATTTTGATTTTTGACCCATTTCAAAAACCGGCCGGTTCACGGTTCGGTCCGACTGACCGGTTCCCAGCCGGTTCAGTGGTCCAATGTCAGTTTTTAAATTTTACAATTTTAGTTTCTGACCGAACTGTGTTTGGCAACAGTTCATGGTTTAACCGGTTCGAACCAGTTTTCAGAACCTTGCCTAAAAGGGTCTATGGTCACGGTTTTGGGGGGTGACCTAAAGGGGTCTATGGTCATAGTTTTAGAGGGTGACCTAAAGGGTTTATGGTCACAGTTTTAATCATTTGAGTTTTAATTAATTAATATTTTTATGTATTTTTTATAATTTTAAATATTTTATCTTTTTAAAATTTAAAAATTTTAATAATTACAAACTAATAATAATTTTATATGATTTTCTTTAAATATTAAAATTTTAAATCTAATTTTATAAATAAAATATTAAGTTGAATACTATTAATTTTAAATTAAAAAATAATTTAGAACTTAATAATATAAAAAATGATTTAAAAACTTAATAAAGGATGCCAAACTAGCCCATCATCAGTGACCACTTATAATGCCAAATTCATTTTAATTATAGTTTAAGTTTTAGCCATGGTATGGTATAAGATAATTGAAACAATATAAAAATTAATTTTGTACACTAAAAATTTAACCATTAAATCGATTATTAAGTTTTGTGCTTTAATTAGAAAAAAAAATGTGAAAACCCTAAAAGGCTAAAACTAAAGAACGAAGCTAAGGAAACCAACACTAACCACAACACTCACTCACCCAGCACCACTATCCTCTCCTCTCTGAAACTACAGAGCATGAACTAAACCTAGCCTCCAGCCTCCAGCCACCCAGCACGGCAGCCCGCCCCCCGCAACCACCGAGTCTTTGCCGCCATTGCAGCCACGCAGCCCCGCATCCGACCCCGCAGCCACTGCAGCTCCCCATAACCCCCCACAGCTGCACAGACCCGCAGTGGCACAGCCACCGCAACCCCCACACCCACGCAACCTCCACTACCACCGTATGAAGATCCATCGCCGTCGTAGGAAGCTGGGTCGCCGTGATTGGAAGCTCCGTCACGCTCTCTCTCTCTCTGTAATTTAACTCTCTCTATCATGCTCATATTTGTGTTTGGTTGCTTGCATTCTGTTGTTTTGCTTAATTAATTTTCCCTCTTTAATTTTTTTAATGATGTATACAAAATTCTTGTTCACAGGTCTATATCATGAGTCTTTACCTCCACAAATTGACGATGTTTTTGGTTTCTGAAGTCTAATCTGTCCCTTTTTGAGCTCGTCAGTTTTGCAACATTGACTCGGTAATTTAAAACTCAACCTTATTCCCCATTAATATACTGCATTATTAGTTAGCACTTAGCACTGCTACTATATATTATGTATATATCAAGATCAGGTGACACTAATGAGAATTATTTTGCCTATTTTAGATGCGAACCCATTACAGATACAATTCCAATATTCAGTCAACCTACTCTTCAAGTTCATTTAATTAAATCATCCTATAACAAAATCATGGATATATAAAATAAAAAGCATACTCGATCCATAATCAATATCAATTGTATAAACAAAAACAAATAAAATGAGTGTGCATTGAAGAGTGCTTTTAGTTTGAATATCTAAAGCATGCTTCGTGGATGCATAAGATAGTATTATGTGATTATGTGAGGTAAAAGAGAAAATAATGAGTAGTTTATTAGAGAAATAGCTTAATACCATATTACCACAACCACAACTAATTTTATTTTTGAATGTAGGTTAAAATTCAACCACAACCACAACCACACCATATCATCTTCTTCATAATGCACTTCACTCATTCTAGTGTGCTTGAGATGCTTCAAAGTAACTTGTAGGTTAAGATAAACAAACAAGACATAAAGAAGCATGAAAGCATTTAAGCAAATAATCAAGCTATTATGAATTGGATAATGAATGGATATTGATTGATGTGTAAGTAAACTTAGTGAACCAAATAAAATATGGAGCTCACACATCAAACAATGACACATATTGAGTTGTTGCAACACCTAAGTGACATAGAGGTGGAGAACATGGGAGCTATGGAACTTAGGAAAAAGAAGATAGAAGTGAAAATCAATCACATAGCAAGCATGGTCCACAAAGCTTAGAAAGCTCAAAAATATGTCATTAGGTAAGCTTTCGATCCAATTCATAATTCCAAAATCTCAATGCATGAAATAGGTGATGTAAATAAAGTTCAATCATAAACAAGCATCACCTAACAAAAAAATGCATTGATAATACATAATTGCCTAACAATAGATGATGAAATCAAATCACCTGCTGGCCAAACACATGCAATTCAAAAGATTTAAAATGCTTTGAAGGCAATGTCATATGTACTTGGTATTCACAAATGTTAAGCATGAAAAATTCCAAACTAAGTAACAAATTATAACCTCAACAAAGAGTCCAACAATGAATATTAACAAAAATTGATGTCAAAATAACATCTTATCAATAATTAGTAGCAATAGAGAGCAAACAAGATTAATAATCCAACACTTATCATGAAAACCAGAAAAATAAGCATAAATCAAACTAAGTAAATAACTAACTAACTAACTAACAAAAAGAAATGGTGATATATGGTGATTGATAGTGTTGGATGACGGTTGAAGGAGAGAAAGAAAATAGAAGAGAGAGGAAGGAAAGAAATGGAAAGAAGAGAAGAAATGGAGGTGGATGGAACAGGGTTCCCACGCGTACACGTGGTGAGGTGAAAGGGGCGTGACGCATACGCATGGGTCACGCGTACGCGTAATGGTCAAATCAGAGAGAGGCGACGCATACGCGTGGGGTGACGCGTCCGCGTGGGTGGATTTTGTGCTAGAGGCACAATTTCATCCCAAAACGCGTGCAACTCTCTGGATTTTGTATGGGTGGTGAAAAATTTGGATATCACGCGTACGCGTGGGTGTGGCATACGCGTGAGTTGTCGAAAAACTTGGGGTCACGCGTACGCATGGGTGATGCGTGCACGTGGTTGGGTGCTCTATTTTTCAAAATTTTCCAAGTTCTTGCCCCAAACCATGCATTCCAAACCTCCAAATAGCTACCAAAACACCATGAAATCTTATTTAACATACTAGAGTCCCAAATAAACTCAACAAACTAAACAAAATATGAAATTAAACCTATTTTACCAATATTTACAAAAAGAAAAAATGAAAAAAATGTTACCATGATGGGGTGTCTCCCACCTAGCAGTTTTGTTTATTGTCCTTAAGTTGGACTTATGGGGAGCTATCATCAAGGTGGCTTGTGCTTGAATCCATCCTTGAACATCCACCAATGCTTGAATCTCCAATAAGCTCCATCATTGAAAATTAATAGCTCCAAGCTCTGATGGAGTTCTTCACAAACCATGAGCTCCCAAAATTGATTCTCCTTGTGTGATCTGGGATCCCACACTTTATTTTCGCACCCGTCTTCAAGTTGATCAAGGTGATTCCATCCAGGTGGTTTAGTCTTGAAATTCTCATTAAGGCACCCAAACATCCTTCTAGACCCAAGCAATCTAGCTCTACACCAAACCTTGCAATCAAACCTTGAGCTTCCAACTATAATAAACCTAGAGTGATGCTTCCAACCACTAACCATCTCCCTTTTGCTCTTAAAGCCACAAAGAACTCTAAGTTGACCATCTGTCTCAAGCAAACCATATTCAAGTGGGATAATAAAGCTTAGAGATAAGAGATTTACCCACTTGAATGAAATGATAGATGGTGATGGTTTGGGGAGAGGTATCTCTAATGTCCTTGCAAGCTCTACTCCCTTGTGTTCTTCTTTAGTTACTTCCACCTCCTTGCTAGCTTCTTCAATCTCAACATCTTCCTCTTGGTAGCTTTCTTCCAATTCAATCACTTCGTCATTGCTTACCAAGGGTATGGGAGGTTGTGTATCTTCTTTCTTAATCTCAATTTCATGTCCAATGGGGGAGGATTCGATTGTAGATAGAAACTCATCAATGATTGAATCCATCTCTTGATCAACCTCTTCAAAGTCTTCAACCATGATATGCTTTGGAGGTTGTACACCCTCCTCAACATCAATATCAAGCTTCTTGGAAGAGGGTTCTATAATTCTACATTCCCATGGACTTTCAACATCTCCAAAGTCTTCAACCACTCCTTCTGTCTCAAATGTCTCAACTTCCTCATCCTGTTGCACTTCTTGCTTCAACTCCTCTTCTCCATCTTGAAGCTCCAAATTCTCCTTCTCATTGTGCTCCTCAACTAATCCTCCACATTTAACAATAAGGGTGTCTTGGATAGTTGAGGACAATGATGCCAATTGGCTCATCACTTCAATTAAACTAGCCATGGCTTCCCCTTGCTTTTGGCAATAAGTTAGAAGTTCTTGTTGTTCTTGCATTAGGGGTTGGAGAGATTGGTCCAATGAAGATATGGGTGGAAGAGAGGGTTCATTATTTGGGAGAAAGGATTCATAATTAGAAGGTGGTTCATTTTGGTAAGGGTATGGAGATGGTGTATATTGAGGTGGTTCTTGGGAGTAATTATGTTGGAATTGTTGTGGTTCTATGTATGGGTCATATGGCTTATAAGGTGGTTGGTATGGTGGGTAAGGATTAGGGTCATATAGATGTATTTGGTGGTAGGGAGCTTGTGAGTATGGTGGTTCAAAACTATATTGAGGAGGTGGTTCAAAACTATATTGAGGAGGTGGTTTATAGGCATATGGTGGTGGTTGTTGACAACCACAATGAGGATCACCACATCCATTCACTACAAGAAAAATACCCATTCAGCCACACTTTTTTTAGGCTACATTTGAAAAGCGTAGCCTATTCATAGAATAGGCTACGCTTTTCTCTGTGTTGCCTTTTTATAAGAGAAAAGGATACACAAATGCAGCATCATTTAAAAAGCGTAGCCTTAGGTATTAAAGATATCACTTAAAAAGCGTAGCTGTAGGTTGATATCTATAGGTTCACTTTTCATATCAAAGGAGACGCTTTTAAAGTATAGCCTATTTGTTAAGTTTCGGGTGCGTTTTAAAAGTGATGCCTAATGTCTCTAGAGCAAAAAACTTAACACTTAGTAATTTTTTTCCTTGTTTTTCCTGAAAGCAAACTGATGATGAGTGATGACCTAACACTTAGTAAAACTTAGAAAATTAAACCCTTTAATTTTGAGTCTCAGTCACCTTCATCCTCGTGCGTAAACCCTCGATAGCTCAGTCACCCTCCATAGCTCACCGTCGTCGCCCCCCACTCACGCTCGCCATTGACCCTCTCACTCTCGGTCTCGCCATTCACCCTCTCACTCTCGCCATTGACCGCCTCACTACAAGCGGAAACCCTCTCACTCTCGCCATTGAGAGTCGTCGCCTCCCACTCACGAGTCACCTGCACTACTCTACACATTGACCATCGTCATCTCCTCTTCGCCGTCGCTTGCACTGATCGTCGCTGTGTGGCCCTCACCATCGTCGCTGTGCGACCCTTCACCATCGTCGCTGCGCCGCGCTCACCATCGTCATCTCCGTGCTTCTCGTCATCGTCTTCGCTGTGCTCACATCATTGAATAGGTATTTATTGATTTCTATTTGCTTCTGAAATTGATCAGTGGCTTAGGGTTCCTATTTTAGGGGTTTTAATTTGGGGCTTTTAATCTCTGAAATATGGGTCTGTGAACTGTAATTTGGTAACATGCATGCTGTTATTGATGAAGATGTGTGGTATTTTAGGGTTTTTGAACTGTGATTTAATATACAGCTTGTGTATTTTCTGTGTATTTTTATTTCTGAGACTGAATCCAAATGCAGCGTTAATAAGCTTTTGTTTCTGTGATTTCTCAATGAATAAGTTGGCTTTCGTTTCTCTGTTTTCAGCTTCCTATTTTCAGCTTCCTGTTTCTAACAGAGTTCTTGCAGTTTGAATTGTTTCTTGGTTAGCCAGAAACAGAAATGGTGTGAAGAATGTAAAGAATGAAAAGAAGACAAGGAGTAGAGAAGAAGTAGAAGAGGAAGAAGAAAGGTGAGGTGAATTGTAAATTGAATTGAAAGAAAGAAATCTGATTAACATGAAAACCAATCATATACAATCCTGTTTATGTAGCCATATCAGGTGAGCCTTCAACAAAGGCAATAACCTTGTAAATACCAATAAATATAAAAAGACTATGTTATTTAAGCTATAATATATATAATTAAAAGCTTTTTTAAATTAATAATTAATACAGAACATAGTATAAGAAATTAATAATATTAATAATATAATAACAATTCCTGTTTTTATTAGAAGTGATACAAAGAGTTTGTGGACTTTGTTAAGGAAATTTTATGATTCGTTGCTAGTTTTATGGTATCCTCATCAGAATAAATATTATCTCAGGTGCTTGTCAGCAATAAACCTAAAGAGAGTTTAATTTGTCTTCTGCAACTTCTTCATCTTTTTCAAGCACAGGATCTTCTACTTCAGGTATGAATTGGGTTTAGGATGCCTCAGTTCTAGAAATCTGATTGTTTGACATCTCCATTGTAGAAATCTATGTATTCATCTATAAAAATGGGGACATTATAGTTACTTATACCCCTTTTGACTAAAACTACAATTTTTCCCTCAGTTGCTGATTCTTGTGGTAATTCTTTTCTAAGACTGAAGTTGATTTCTTGAATAGGTGAATGATTTAATGTGTTATGTGTGTAATATTGAAACACTTTTTGTTTTGAAAGTTTTTGTACTTGATTAAATGTTTCTCTTTGATCCTTTATTTTTTTCTTTTAAACTGTTAGTGCAGTAATTGGCTTTCTTTTAATAATATACTGACATAGAGTTGTCTTACTTCATTTTTAATAATATACTTTTGTAATTCAGTTCTCATTAAAATATCATTTTTTAGTTTTCTTCTCTTTTACTTCTTTCACTTTTTGGTTTTGTTCAAACACTCAGCTCATAACTTTTTGTTGTGCAAGATTCATTAAAACTATGTCATGGTATTAGTAGTTTAAGGTTTTAATCTATAAATGGTTGAATCTGCAAATAATTCACCATCCTCTTCAATAAAAAATATTTTCAACTCAGATCTTAATCAAATTACAACAAATTCAAGATTGTTAAATCAAATTTTCATTGAGGATAAATTGGGAGAAAATAATCATAGAACTTAGCAATTGGGTGATTAGATAATTTGACTTTAATAATATCTTTATAAATGGAGATCTTAAATAAGTTATTTATATAAAACAGCCCAAAGGCTTTTAAATTAATGTTCAAATTAAATTTTATAGGTCAAATAGATCTCTATAATCTTAAGCAAGTCCTAAGAGAGTGATTTCTTAAATTAAACAATATTTTATCGCAATTTAGTTTTAAAAATACTCAGTCTGATACATCTCTATTCATTAAGCAATCTGCCACTTACACTATCTATATTTTATGTTATGTTGATGATATCATCGTCACTAGAAGTAATACTTTTGAAATTGAATCTATGATTAAAGAATTGAATTATATTTTATTCTAAAAGACATTGGAGAATTAAGTTATTTTTTAGGCATTGAAGTTCGAAGAACAAGTGCTAGATAGTTACATATGTCTCTAACAAAGTATATTACTGATTTATTGTCTAAAGTAAATATGGGAAAGGCATCAGCTCTGTCAATTCCTATAGCATTTTTTCTACAATTATTATCTACAGGTTCTGAAGAATTTCAAAACCCTAAGCTGGACAGATCAATAGTTAGTAGTCTCCCGTATTTATCCTTTACAAGGCCTCATATATCCTTCTCCATTTGCATTCGAAGTCAATTCATGCATAAGCATTTGCTTACTCATTGGAAAGCTATTAAAATAGTCTCGAGATACTTGAGTGGAACAAAAGAACATGGCTTTGGCTTTTACAACAACATAGACTTCAGAATCTATGGTTTTTTTATTCTAATTGGACGTGTGACCTAGAGGATCGAATATCAATTTTAGAATTGTGTGTTTTTCGCTCTAATTTAGTCTCTTGGTCTTGTAGAAAACTACACGTAGTAAGTAGATAATCGACTAAGGTAGAATTCAAAAGCTTGGCCTCTTATGAAGCTAAAATTGTATGGATTAAAAACTAGCTGATGGAGCTAGGAGTGAATTTTTAGACTGCACCTATGATATTGAAATGATCTTTTCTGATTCAAATGCAGTTACCATCCAATTTCCATTGTGTTTTCTCAAGCAAAGGGAGTTGCTGTGTGGGATCCAGAGGGAAACAAATATCTTGATTTCTTATTTGCTTATTCTACTGTTAATCAGGTAACATGCTTGTAGATCTCAAATTTTGATTCAGAAATGGTGCCCAAATGAGTTATAGAAGTTAATTTCTAATTATTGAAGTGCCTGTCTTTTCCTTAGGGACATTGTTACCCTAAAATTCTGAAAGCCTTAACAGTAGTCATATCTTAATGTTCTACATTTTCCAAGGTTATGGGGTTGAAGTAAATGTTTGCTTAGTGTGGGACTATGGCCTAGTACACAAGGAATATCTCATGACATGCTAAGCTGAAATCCACAATACTTTATGACTTTATTTTTCCTCCCCCAACCCCTTTTCTCTGTGGATATTAATAGTATTTGCAAAACTAAAAGGAGAAACGCTTTAGCTATGGCCTGAAGAATCTGTTTTGACATATATTCATATATATATATATACAAGTTTAAAGGTTTCTATAAGGTATAAAGTTACAGATTTTACCATACAAGAGAGTCCCAGTCCGTCCGATGATATATCCATGTGCATTGTAATTCACGTTGACAAATTCAATTTGTGATTTTCGGTATATATATATATATATATAATTGTTGTTGGAGCATATAATCTTTGACATTATCTATTATGCCACTTCATCAAAGCTAGAAATACCATATATAATAATTTTGGTGCTATCTAATTAAGATGCATGCCACATTATTATTGTGATAACAAATGATTATTGTTTGTCTACTTTAACTTTAATCTTTGTTGATTGAGATTCAAGAAACTGTAATTAAACAGGATTAGATTGAAGAGAGGTGGCATTTATTTCTTTGGTCTCTTTAATTATAGTAATAAAAATGATTATATTGTTTGTCTACTTTTCTATATAATTATGCAGGGTAACAATGAAGATTAAACAATGAAGATAAAGCTGACTATTATTGTGGTTTATTGGCTAAGATAGAATGCTACTTAGAATCTTTACATGTATGGTTGACTAATGATTTTTATTAGAAGATACTTTTATTGGCTAAGTGATATTATGGTTTTCATATGGCTATGCTTACTTAGTTTGAGCATTCTAGTACTTTTGGATAATGTTATAAATATATTTTGGTTAGAGACAATTTTTATTATATAAAGTAATTATTTAGTATAATTATGTCTTTATTTTTATTTTGTAATATTTAATTACTTTATACATGTAATCATATTAACTATTATGTTGTATTAATAATTATTAGATAATTATATATATATATATATATATATATATATATATATATATATATATATATACACAGAAAAAAAAAGAGGGACCTAAGGCTACGCTTATATAGAGTAGCTATAGTATACGGAAAAAAAAAAGAGGGACCTAAGGCTACGCTTATATACAGTAGCTATAGTATACGGAAAAAAAAAAAAGAGGGACCTAAGGCTACGCTTATAAAAAGTAGCTATAGTATCCACTATGGCTACGCTTTACAAGTGATGCAGTAGCGTTAAAAAGCGTAGCCTATTCTGGAAGAACGAAAGCTGAAAAGCGTAGCCTTTGGTCACGGAGAGCATCACTTGAAAAGCGTAGCCTATTCCTAAACGCCAAAAGCGTAGCCCTTGGTGCAGAAAAGCGTAGCCTTTGAGAATAGACAACGGCCGAATAGGAATCACCCTGAAAAGCGTAGCCGTAGCCTAAAAAGCGTAGCCGTAGCCTAAGGCATCATTTTTTTTCACTTTTGGCTACACTTTTCAAGTGTACCTGAATGGGTGTTTTTCTTGTAGTGATTAGATTGGTATGCATCATGGTATGGCTCTTGATCATAGTGCATTAGCGGAGGTTGTTGCCATGAAGATTGATCATATGCTTGAGGCTCCACCCACCTTTGGTTGTTCCATCCTTGATGCATGTTGTCATTGTAGTTCCCATTTCCTACAACATAATTTGAACCAAACTCATAGCCAAAGAGGTGAGAATTTATAGTAGCAAGAGAAAATAAAAACAAAAACTAACAAGAAACAAAGAAAACAAAATCCTAAAACTAACAAAAACTAACAAAGAAACAAAAGGCACACATATTCACAATATTCACATATATACGATAACCAATAACAAGCACACATTGCAATTTCCCGGCAACGGCGCCAAAAACTTGATGGAGTATTATCTGGTCAGGAATTTCACACAAAATAATTCCGTTGATAGTATAGTTCCAAACTGACAAGTAATGCTCAATCAAAGTTTAGAATTTTTGTTGTCACAAGTCCAACCCAATAAAACCGAGAGTATTAGCCCCGGGTCGTCTTCTCAAGGAATTGCTGTAAGGTATGCATATTATTGGTTACGGTATCCAAGGGGTGGGTTGGTAAAAAAGGCAAGAAAATAAATGGCAAGTGAATAAAGCAAACAATTAAAGAAAGCAAATAATAAAGAGAGACATTCATGGCAAGGATTAAAAGTCTAGGCTTTCTATCCTAGTCATCAATCATAATACAATAATTAACAAGAGCTAATCCTATTTTGTCATCTCCAACATCGGAAGAAGGTACAATGTCATCTTCAACATAGGGAGAAAGTCGAATAGAACTAGTTAATCTCAATCCAAAAGTTCTAATCAACTTACTAATTGAGTTAGGAGATTAAAGTCAATGGAAATAATATTAACTAATAACTCTAGATCACCAATCTAAATTGGGTATTAATGACTCAAGAGCACCTAATTTCTCTTTCCAAGCCAAGAATGCTAAAAAATCTACTCTAACATCCAACTAAGCATTTTGTCAAACAGTTGGAAGGAAAAAAGAAAGCATAAAAAATTGCAAGAAATATAAATTCTACAACTACCCAATGCAAGAAATTAACAATAGCAACTCAAATCAACAATAAAAGAACATCAAACATCAAATTGCATTAAAGGAAATCCAAATCCAACAAGAGTATTCATAAACTAAAAGACGCATAAAAGAGAAATTGACAATGTAAACTAAGAGAATTAAGATGTAGGAACAAGAAATTGCAGAGAAAACTAAAGGAAAATAAGAATTAAAACCTAGATCTAAGAAGAAAATTGACCTAAGAACCCTAATTCTAGAGAGAAGAGGGAGCTTCTCTCTCTAGAAAACTAACCTACATGATTCCTAACCTAATCTAATTGCTCCCCCTTTGATCCATCTTGAATTCTGCATGAAATAGCCTCAGGAATGAGTTGGATTTGGGTCTGGGAAGCTCAGAAATCGCCCCCAACGTTTTCACTTTAATGAGGTCACGTGACCAACGTCATGCGTGCGCATGGACAACGCATGCGCGTCGCTAGCAGTTTTCATTCTCACGCGTACGTGTGGGTGACGCGTGCGCGTGGCTTTGCAAATGTCCTTCTCACGCGTACGCATGGATGACGCGTGCGCGTGGCCCTTAATTCTCCAAATGCTGACTTCTTCATGAATTCTCCACTTTGCATGCTTTTCTCTTCTCTTCTTCCATACAATAATTGCCTTATGAACCTAAAATCACTCAACAAACATATCAAGGCATTGAATGGAATTAAAGTGAGTTAAATTTAGCTATTTTAAGGCCTAAAAAGCATGTTTTTACACTTAGCACAAAATTTGGGAGAATTACAAAATCATGCTATTTCATTGAATAAATGTGAGATAAGTTGATAAAATCCCTTAAATTAAGCACAAGATAAACCAAAAAATTGGGGTTTATCAGTTGGTCCAATTCGTTAGCGGTTTTAGCCCGTTTGGCCCACTTTGGGCCAAAACCTTTAAGATTAGTGCCTGATTTTCGATTCTAATTATTTTTGTCCTTTCAAAACAATAAATTTAATTTTCTAAAATCTTATTTTCCAAAATACGCGGTACCAGGCAAACTAAAGACGGTATTGTCGGCTTAAGCTCCGGTACGTATTTTTACAAAAATTTTCTGCAACAGATATATTTTCCAACTCAGAAAAATTTATTGAAATCAAATTTCACCTTTTTATTTTCAAAATATTATTTCTATATTTTCAAACCTATTTTGGGAGATTAAATTATCATTTTATTAAAGCAGTTAAGCCGGTTCTTACAGTCTTTCTCTACGAGATTAACCATTCGTATATCCACAACGACCCAGCGCGCGGCCGCGAGTATTACATCTATTGTGCGGCACCTCGAGTACGTAATTTTGTAGTATGTGGTAGAAATTTTCATCATCTTATTAGTACATCTTTCTTTAAATCTCAATGTACCTTATAACTTTCCTCTTTCTTGAATGCAACCTAAGGAGGACCCTGAGATCGTTGATATCTCTTATGGCAGTAATGAGCCAAATGAATACCCAACGAGTGGGCATCACCACCTGCCCAATGGTTTTTGTGAGCGGCTTTTGGATCAGAGACGAGGAGACTTTTTGAGACGTCCAGTCTAACTCCGGTACATTAGAGTGTTTCCCTCTCTCTTGCTAGCATGCTCAGAAGGAATAGGCATATCATAGAGTTAGTCTAGCTTGGGTGCCAGTTTAGGGGCTTTTGGACAAGCCAGGCCCTGGGACGTCTTATGTACATATATGTATATATTATATGAGTCGCTAACTGAGGGGTGTTGTATTATAGTTCTGTACTGGTATAACTGAGCCACTTTTGTATCACGATGTATATTATGGTGTGATGTTCTATGTATTGGCTTCTACTATTTTCTGAATGTGTATACTCATGTTTCCTTATTATACTGTATGTATGTGACTCTATACTACTATTGTTTTTTTAAAACAAAACTCGTAAACTTGCAAGGTGTTAACAACGCACAGGCTTATACTTATTAATTATTATTACGTATGAGGAAACAAGTTGGTAACGTTCAGCTTCTACTATGATCATGACATGCTGAGAGTTGGGCCATTACAATTTGGTATCAGAGCGGTCCTTCCTGTTAGAGTCTGGGAAATGGACTGGATCATGCTTTATCACATGCTCTGTTGTGTGTCTCATGCTTATAGGATATCCATGTGATATTTGTTGCATGATTGTCTTTGTGCTTTCATTCTGAGAATGTTCACTCCCAACTTAAGGTATTGAGACTGATCACCTTGGTATCAATTGTTTGGTGTGAAGATGATCAGGATGAGTTCACAGAGACGTAGCGCTCTGGGAGAGACTACCACTAACATACTGCGCGAAATAATGATAACCTGTTTGCTATGATTCACGCTATGGCTGAAGCTGTGCATGAAACGGCGACTGCTATGCTCAAGCAGTTAACCGTAATAGTGAGAATGGTGGTAATAGAGGAAGAATGAGACAAGATATGAGTAAGCAACCTCAGCAGGCACGGATGCAACTAGTATGTAGGCAGTGTGGAAAGGAGCATGGAGGTAGACCTTGTCAGTCTAGAGGCATTATCTGTTTCTCTTGTCGTTAGCTTAGATACATGGCAAAAGATTGTCCGAAAAAGCCAATACAAGGGGTAGATAGGCTGTGATAGCAAGGGCGTGTGTTTGCTATGCTTGCTGATGATGCTATGAAATTAGACTCCCTAATCCACGGTCAGTGTTATGTCAAATCTCGACTCTTAACTGTATTGTATGACTCTGGTGTATCACATTCTTTTATTCCCGCGACTGTTGTGCATAAGTTGTGATTAGATTTTGCTGTGTTAAATTATGATATGGTTGTTCGTACACCTACATCTCAAAATGCCTTGACTAGTCGAGTATGTCAATAGGTACCTTTTGTTATTGAGGCTAGGACTTTTATACATGACTTGGTCTGTTTACCTTTGTGTGATTTAGATATTATCTTAGGTCTAGATTGGTTATCTAAGCATCATGTTTTTCTTGATTGTTCTAAACAAATAGCTATATTCCCATCATCTCATATGCATACTGGGCTAGTTGAGTCTTTTACCTTCTATTTGAATTCTCTAAGAGTTACCTTTAGTAGTAGTGGGTTAAAGGGTTACGTTTTATTATCGGCTAGCTCAGAGAGTAGTGAACAAGACTTGGAGAGAATCCAAGTGGTGAAGGAGTTTTCTGATGTTTTTATGGATGACATACCTAAATTTCCACCCTAGAGAGAGATAGAGTTTAGTATTGACTTGGTGCCTGTTGCCGGACCAATTTCTATAGCACCGTATCGGATGACGCCGCTGGAACTGGCAGAGTTGAAGAAGCAGCTATATGAGTTATTGGGAATGAGGTTTATTCGTCCGAGTATATCACCATGGAGAGCTCCAGTATTACTGGTAAAGAAGAAATATGGTGGGATGAGATTGTGTGTAGATTATCAGCAACTGAGCAAGATTACAATCAAGAACAAGTATCCGCTACCGAGAATAGATGATCTAATAGACCAATTGAGAGGTGCAAGAGTATTCTCTAAGATTGATTTGTGGTCGGGTTACCATCAAGTTCGAGTGAAGGATTCAGATATAGCTAAGACTTCCATTTGAACTAGGTATGATCACTGTGAGTATACAGTTACGTACTTCGGACTAACTAATGCTCCTGCTGTATTCATGGATTATATGAATCGCATTTTTCGTCCGTATCTAGATCAGTTTGTGGTAGTCTTCATATATGATATCCTCATCTATTCTAGGATAGAGGAAGAACATGAAGAGCATTGAGGATTGTATTGCAGATACTAAAAACACGGAAGCTATATGCAAAACTGTCAAAATGTGAGTTTTGGGCGACGAAAGTGGCATTCTTGGGTCATGTGATCACGCGAGGCAGTATAACCGTAGATCCTTCAAAGATCGAGGTAGTGGTATAGTGGAAACAACCTACAATAGTCACAGAAGTTCATAGTTTCTTGGGGTTAGTAGGATACTATTGGTGGTTTATTAAAGGCTTTTCACAGATAGCTTTACCCCTGACGTGTCTTACAAGGAAGGAAGTTCCATTTGAATAGACAAAAGAGTGTAAAGAAAGTTTTAAGACTTTAAAGGATTTCTTGACGACAGCAGCAGTTTTAGTGTTACCAGACCCGCAGGAACCTTTTGAGGTGTACTATGATGCTTCTTTTAAGGGACTTGGATGTGTATTGATGCAGCATAGGAATGTAGTGGATTATGCTTCGAGACAGCTGAGACCTCGTGAAAGGAATTATTCCAACACATGATCTGGAATTGGCAGCAGTAGTTTTTGCACTCAAGATTTGGAGACACTATTTGCATGGTGTTTAATTTGATGTTTTCTTCGATCATAAGAGTCTGAAGTATATCTTTGATCAAAAAGAACTTAATATGAGATAGAGGCGATGGATGGAATTCTTGAATGATTATGACTTTAAGTTAAGTTACCATCTTGGAAAGGCGAATGTAGTCGTAGATGCTTTAAGTTGGAAGAATTTGGGCATATCCTTGATGATGATCAAGGAAGAACAATTGATCTCAGCCTTTGAAAGCTTAAAATTAGGAATAAGAGAGAAATCAGAAGGAATTACTATGGCACTGTATGAAGTCCTCTACGGGAGAAAGTGTCAGTCACCGTTATGCGGATATGACAAGGAGGAAGGTAGGATTTTAGGGCCAGAATTGGTACAAGAGACTACTAAACAGATTAAGCATATTCTAGAGAAGATTCAGACCCCTCAAAAGTCGACAAAAGAGCTATGCAGATATTAGGAATACGCCCTTAGAGTTTAGCGAGGGTGACCATATTTTCTTAAGGATGACACCCACAACTGGGATAGGTAAAGCTCATAGAACTAAGAAATTGAGTCCATGATACTTAGGTCCTTTTCAAATTCTTAAAAGAGTCGGTCCAGTAGCATACCAAATAGCCCTCCTGATGAGCGGATATTTTATACGCACATCATTTTCATATAGTTTTTAGTAGTTTTTGTTTAGTTTTTATTATGTTTTTATAGCTTTTAGTGTTAAATTCACATTTTTGCATTCTACTATGAGTTTTTGTGTTTTTTTACAATTTCAGGTATTTTCTGGTTGAAATTGAGGAGCTGGAGCAGAAGTCTGATTCAGAGACAGAGAAAGCACTGCAGATGCTGTTTGGATCTGACTTGCCTACATTCGGAAAAGCTTTTCTGGAGCTACAGAATTCCAAATGGAGCTCTCTCAACAGCTATGGAAAGCTGACTTGCAGAGTTTTCCAGAAATATATAATAGTCCATACTTTTCTTCTGATTAGAAGGCCCAAAACTGGCATCCAACGCCAGCTTCCTGCCCCCTTCCAAGCGTCCATTGCCCAAGGAGCAGAGACTAGCGTCCAAACGCCCAAAGAGGACCCTCTATCTGGCATTCCACGCCCAAGAGACCTCATAGCACATGGATCTCATCAAAGCTCAGCCCAAATGCTCACTAAGTGGGCATCAGAAGTGGATTTTATCACTAAAAAGACTATTTTACCCTAACTAGTCATTTGTTTATTATTTAAGGGATTTTATTTATGTACTAGAGTTAATTCAGAAAGACAATGCAATTATAATCCTTAACCATATTCCCATCAGTATTTTCTACCTTTTTTGCTTTATTCCTTTCAAGTCATACATTACTCTTACAACTTCAAATCAACAACCTTCTGATCTTCCTGACTAAGACCTGCAAGATAACCATAGCTTGCTTCAAACTACAATCCTCGTGGGATCGACCTTGACTCACTCAGGTATTACTTGGACGACCCAGTACACTTGCTGGTACAACAGTACGAAGGTGTGGGGATTCGTGCTACCAAGTTTTTGGCGCCGTTGTCGGGGATTGTTGAGTTTGGACAAACTGAAGGATTGTCTTGCTCCTTATATCAGGTAATTTCTATTTTCTTTTCTTTATCATTCCTATTTGAGTCTTTTATTTTTATTTTCTTCTTCTTTAAATTTTCGAAAAAATTAAAACCTTTTTCAAAAAAAAATTTACTTCCCTTGTTTAATCTTTGTTTTTTGTTTGAGTATTTTTGTTTTGTTCTTGGGTAAAAAATTTCGTTCTCTTGGATTCTTTCTTTCTAAAAACTTTTCAAAAATATTTTTTTTTGGTTAAATCTTGTGTCAAATCTTTAAGTTTGATGTTTTCTTGTTGTTTTTCTTTGATTTTCGAAAATTGTGTTTTGGTTTTCTAAAAATTTTAAGTTTGGTGTTCTTTGTTTGTTCTTGTGTTCTTTGAGTCGTTGAGTTTTGTTCTTTGTGTTCTTGTTAGTCTTCAAAGTGTTCTTGAGTCTTATTTGTGTTTTGATCTTAAAAATTTTAAGTTTGGTATTCTTTTGTGTTTTTTCTCCAAATTTTCAAAAAAAAAAGGGGTGCTAGATCTAAAAATTTTAAGTTTTGTGTCTTTTGTGTCTTTTTGTCTTTCATCATTAAATTCAAAAATAAAAATATCTTTTCTAACTTAATTTTAACATAATTTTCGAATTTTTTAACATAAAAATTCAGATTTTTATTTCAAAATTTTTATCTTATCTTGTCTTAGTTTTCAAAATTTCAAAAATAAAATCTTTTCAAAATTAAAAATCTCATCTTTTTCAAAAATCTTATCTTTTTCTCATCCTTTTCAAAATTCAAAAATCTTATCTTATCTTTTTAAAATCAATTTCAAATCTTTTTAATTTCTTATCTTATCTTTTTCTAATTTCAAATTTTAATTTCAAATCTTTTCTTATCTTATCTCTTATCTTATTTTAAATTCAAATCTTTTCTTATCTTCTATCTTATTTTAAATTCAAATCTTTTCTTAATTAATATCTTATCCTCTTTCTCTTCTTTTTCAAAACTTCCTAACCACCTCTCAACTCTTTCTTAATTTTCGAAAACGCTTTCCTTCTTCTCTCTCTTCTTTTTCAAAACTACCTAACTAACTCTCATCTCTTCTTAATTTTCGAAAATTAGTTCTTCTATTTCTCTTTCCTCTTTTTCAAAAAATAATAATTGAAATTCAATTCTTTTTAAATTAATTAAATTAATTTTTGAATTTAATAATTAAATAAAAAAACAAAAATATTTTAATTTTTCTTTATCTTTTCTAATTATACATCATCTCATATTCACTTCTATTCATTCGAATTCTATCCATCTTCTCTTTTATTTCTCTCTTCTTCTTCTCTCTTCACATCTAACTGGAAGCTTTTAGGTCTATGTGGTATAAAAAGCTTTCTTCTTTTCTTTCTTTTCCTTTTATTGTTTATGACCAGGAACAGGGATAAAGAACCCTTTTTGACTCTTGATCCTAAACCTGAGAAGACTTTGAGGAGGCATTTACAACAAGCTAAACCACAACACTCCGGAAGAGACCTTTCAAAAAGTTTTGAACAAGAACTGGGAGACATGGCCGAACCTCAAGGTGATGCTAGAAAAGTTCTTGGTGACTTCACCATTTCTACCTCTAACTTTTTTGGCAGAAGTATCTCTGTACTTGTCATTGGAGCTAACAATTTTGAGCTTAAGCCTCAGTTAGTCTCTCTTCTGTGGTAGAACTACAAATTCCATGGACTTCCAATGGAAGATCCACAATAGTTTTTAGCTAAATTCTTACAGATCTGTGATACTGTAAAGACTAATGGAGTTAATCCTGAAGTCTACAAGCTGATGCTCTTTTCTTTTGCTGTAAGAGACAGAGCTAAGCTATGGTTGGATGCCCAACCTAGAGAGAGTCTTGACTCTTGGAAAAAGCTGGTTAATGCTTTCTGGCTAAGTTTTTTCCCCTTAAAAGATGAGCAAGATTAGAGTGGAAGTTCAAACCTTCAGACAAAGAGAATGTGAATCCCTCTATAAAGCTTGGGAAAGATACAAGCAGCTGATCAGGAGATGTCCTCTAGACATGCTCTCAGAATGTTCCATAATAGGCGTGTTCTATAATGGCTTGTCTGAGATATCCAAATATTCATTGGATAGCTCTGCAGGTGGATCACTCTACTTGAAGAAAACACCTGCAGAAGCAAGAGAACTCATTGAAATGGTTTTTAACAACCAGCTCATGTACACTTCTGAAAGAAATCTTGTAAACCATGGAATCTCTTAGAAGAAAGGAGTTCATGAAATTGATACTCTGAATGCCATATTGGCTCAGAATAGATCTTGACTCAGCAAGTCAATATGATCTCTCAGCATCTGACTGGGATGCAAACTGTAGCTGGCAGTACTCAGGAAGCTTCTCCTGAAGAAGAAGCTTATGATCCTGATCAACCCACCATGGAGGAGGTGAATTACATGGGAGAACCCTATGGAAACACCTATAATCCTTCACGAAGGAACCATCCTAACCTCTCATGGAAGGATCAACAGAAACCTCAGCAAAGTTTCAATAACAATCAAGGTGGAAGGAACCAGAATAGGTTCAATAATAGACCACCATTCCCATCTTCCCAAGGGAACATGAAAACCTCTAAGCAGAGCCTCTCTGACTTAGTTACTCTGGTTTCTAGCCTCTCTAAGACAACTCAAAGTTTTATTAATGAAACAAGGTCCTCCATTAGAAACTTGGAGGTGCAAGTTGGTCAACTGAGCAAGAGGATCCCTGAGATTCCTCCTTAAACTCTTCCCAGTAATACTGAGGTTAATCCTAGAGAAGAGTGCAAGGCCATAATGATAACAAGGATTTATACCAGTTTAGAATTCCACAAAATAATTCCGTTATTAGTATAGTCCAAACCAATAGTCAATCCTCAAATCAAATTAAAATTCGGTTTTTCACGTGTACAAATCCCAATGAAAATTAACTGAAGTATTTAGACTCCGGATCGTCTCACAAGGAATTGCAATGAAGTGGTCAATTATTGGCTATGAAGAACAAGGGGGGGTTTGATTTGATAAGGGGACAAGAAATTAAATGGCAAGAAAAGTAATTCAAACAAGCAATTAATAAAGAGAAGCATTCATGGCAAGGTTTGAGATCATAGGCTTTTTATCCTAGTCATACAATGATTAATTCATCTTATTTAGTCAACTCCAACAAATGGAAGAAGGTATAATGTTATCTTCACATAGGGAGAATGTCAAACAAGACTAATCAACCATATCACAATAATAACAAGAATTTATCCTATTTCGTCATCTCTAACATTGGAAGAAGGTATAGGTTATCTTCTATGAGAGAAAGTCAAACAAGACTAGTTAATCTCAAATCAAAAGTCCTAATCAACTCACTAATTGAATTAGCAAAAGATTAGCATCATTGAAAATGATATTAACTAACAACTCTAGATCACCAACATAAGTTGGGTTTTCATGACTCAAGATTGCCCAATTACTCTTTCCAAGTCAAGAATGCTCAAAATCTACTCTAAAGTCCAACCAAGCATTTTATCAAACACTTGGAAGGCATAAAAGGAAAGCATAATAAATGACAAGAAATAGTAAAATCTACCAACTACAAATTGCAAGGAAAGTAAATCAACAATTCAAATCATCAATTTAAAGAACATCAACATTAAATTTCATTAAATGTAAACAAGATCCAATATGAGTATTCATAAACATAAAGAAACATAAAAGTAAAATTAACATAAAAACTAAGAAGAATAGAGTAGTAGAAACAAGAAATTGGAAAAGAAACAAGATGAAATCAAGAAATCATGCCTAGATCTAAGATCGATTAACCTAACCTAATTCTAGAGAGAAGAGGAAGCTTTTCTCTCTAGAAACTAACCTACATGATGCTAATGCTACAAACAATTGCTCCCCCTTGCCCAAGCTTGAATTTTGCATGAAATAGCATTAGAAATGAGTTGGGTTGGGCCCAAAGTGCTTCAGAAATTGCTGGGGGCGATTTCACTTTAGTGGGCCACGAGCCGCATCGGCACGCACGCGTACATGGCGCGTGTGCGTCCCTATACGCAAAGCAACATATGCCAAATTTTACATCATTTTGAAGCTTCGGATGTTAGCTTTCCAACTGGAACCACCTCATTTGGATCTCTGTAGCTCAAGTTATGGTCGTTTGAGTGCAAAGAGGTCAGGCTTGACAGCTTTACGGTTCCTTGATTTCTTCATGAGTTCTCCCACTTTGCATGCTTTTCTCCTCACTTCTTCCATCCAATACTTGCCTTATGAACCTGAAATTACTCAACAAACATATCAAGGCATTGAATGGAATTAAAGTGAATTAAAATCACCAATTTTAGGGCCTAAAAAGCATGTTTTCACATTTAAGCACAAATCAAGGGAGAATTGTAAAACCATGCTATTTCATTGAATAAATGTGAGAAAGGTTGATAAAACCACCCAAATTAAGCACAAGATAAACCACAAAATCGGGGTTTATCAAATCTCCCCACACTTAAACCAAGCATGTCCTCATGCTAAGAATAACGAAGGACAAGAAAAGGGGTATGAACATTTATTCAATGCAAAGAAACTATATAAACCTATCTACATTCATGCAACTAAATGCAATATGATTCTACCTACTTGGTTAAAAGTAAATCAATCTCCAAGAACATATATAAGCAAGTAGGGCAAAGGTCATATGACGACTCACAAACTCTACCAATTCAAATATCAAAATGAAGTCCAAATAGACTTGCAAGAAGAACGCTCATGAAAGCCGGGAACAAGGAATTGAGCATTGAACCCTCACCGGAAGTGTATCCGCTCTAGTTGCTCTAGCGTATAGGGTCGATCACTCAATTCTCTTCTAATCATGCTTTCTATGATTTGTTTTTCATCTAACAATCAACAATTATTCAATACATGCATACATTCATCATGAGGACTTGTTCATGGGTTGTAATGGGGCTAGGGTCAAGGTAGGATGCATATGGTCAAGTGAGCTTGAAATTTGAATCTTTGATTAGCCTAAGCTCTCACCTAACACATATAACAACCTATACAATTCTAATACACAACCTAGCTACCCATGATTCTCACTTTTTCACATACTCATGCATTCTCTTTAATTCACATTCCATATGCATTGATTTTTATTGAACTTTACTTTGGGGCATTTTTGTCCCCTTTTTATTTCTTTTTCTCTTTTTTCTTTTTCTATATTTTTTTTCTTTTATATACATATATGTTATTTTTCTTTTTCTTTATCAGTTTTTTCTTAAAGTATATACAAACATATCAATGCATATGGTTTTACATATAGTGCATGAATATGTACCCAATTTCGAATATTTTTAACAAAAATAAAAATTATACTTTTACCTCAACCAATGTCCCAAGTTTCCCATACCCAAATGATACACACCCTCACTAGCCTAAGCTAATCAAAGATCCAAATTAAGGATATTTATTGTTTTTCACTTAGGGGTAGTGATGTGCTATAATTAAGAACAAAAGGGATTCAATAGGCTCAAATTTGGCTAATAATGGTTGATGAAGGGTAGGCTATTTGGGTAAGTGAGCTAAATGAAATGATGGCCTCAATCATATAAATGCATGTATACATGGAATAATGGACATAAAGAATCAAACAAATCAAAGATCACAATCAGAAAAAGAGAACAATGCACACAAGAATGAAAATAAGTGGTTATATGATGTAACCACACAATTAGGCTCAAAACTCACATGCTTGTGTTCTTAGCTCAAAAATCATGTTCCAAAATAAATTCTTCAAGCAAGTTCAACAAGAAAAAATTTTTTTTTTCAAATTGGTAGGGTGCCCTAAAACAATTTTTTTTCTTGGAAAAGAAATCATCACGCTAACCAAGTAGTCCTAACATAAAAAGGAAGTGGTAAAAATATGTACAAATTTCTAACTAACATGCAATCTATCATGCAATGCAACAACTAATCTAACAAAGATAAAAATTAAAAAAAATTGGTGTTGAAAAAGGAAGTTGTTACCCATGGAGGTCGGTCGGACGACCTCCCCACACTTAGAAATTTGCACCATCCTCGGTGCATGCAAAGAAGAGCAAGGTGGACGGGTAGCTACAATTGGTGAGCTCCTTCAAAAGGTTGTGTAGGTGAACTTGTTTGTTGCCCCATTTAGAAGCTTTTCCTTTCCTTTCCTTCTTTTGGTGGCCAACCTAAAAGGAAAGAAAGAGAAAGAAGATTAAGCCTACAACAAAGATATCAAAGCAAATATAACATAGGCGGGGGCTAATGCCAAATAAGAGTAAGGTTCTCACTACATGTTAGCTACGCATGTAAGTGAGAAAGAAATATAGGCAAAGGGTATATCAACTAATACTTGATGCAAGAACAAGTTAAAGCATGAAGAGCACTCAAAAGCATCAAGTTCAGCTAGAAAGAATGGACACAAACAAGATTAGTGATAAGCATGAGAGCAATTGGTCTTATCCTAACTCAATGGTAATGAGGCATAAAAACAAAGAATAATGAGTTAGGAAGGACTAAAGCACTAATCTTGTTGTGTAGAGCAAATATTACAATTAATGCAACAAGTCACAGAGCACCAATACTGACCAAGGAAGTCTCAACAATTGAGTAAGAGAATTCAACACCATTATTAAAATAAGAACAAGCTATAAAAACAAAATTAAAATGCAATGAATGATAATATGCAAATGCAACATATAAAAGAAGATGAAAACAAGAAAAATAAGGGTGAAAATTTTGAAGAGAAAGTAAGAAAGGAAGGAAGAAGAAGAAAGAAAGAGGAAGAAACTAGAAGGAAAAGAAGAGAAGAAGGGAGAAAGAAAACAGGGCAGAACAGGGGAAAAATAAGGCGCGGAGGGCGGCGCGTACGCGCACAGCACGCGTGCGCGTAGGTGGGCAGGCGAGACAGGCGATGCGGACGCGCATAGCACGCATACGCGTAGATGTGAAGATGGCGACCGACGCGGACGCGTCATGTACGCTTGCGCGTCAGGTCGCGGGCACATAATATGCACAACATTGGCACAACTCTCTGGTTTTTGTACCAGGAGTGTGAGATGCACCACCGGCGCGCGCGTGCACAGTGCGCTTGCACGCGGATGCCCTTTTTTTTTCAAAAGCAGGGCACTCTCCAAATCTACAAGCATTCTAAAACAATCAAAAATCAAATTTAACAATAAATCTTTTTGGTTTTTGAAAAATTTTCAAACATACTAAAAACAAAACTTATACTACAAGTAAAATGCAATTCAAAAATAACTAGACTAATCAAAGCATGAATGCAACAAACAACCTATCAATAAAAGCAAAATGCATAAGAGTATAGAAAATAAGAAGAACTTCCTACAATGGCAACTCCAATCACTTATTAACCAAATCTAAAAGAGAGTGAAAAGAGTTTACCATGGTGGGGTGTCTCCCACCTAGCACTTTTAGTTTAAGTCCTTAAGTTGGACATTTGGGAAGCTCCTTGTTATGGTGGCTTGTGCTTGAATTTATCTTGGAACCTCCACCAATGCTTGGACTTCAAGTAAGCTCCAAAATTCAAAATCAGTGGCACCAAGCTTTGATGAAGTTCTACACAAGCTAAGGGCTTCCAAAATTGGTCTTCATATATTCCCTTATCCCAAATCTTGTTTCTACATCCATCTTCAAGTTTATCATCACAATTCCAATTGGGTGAGAAGTGATCTGAATTCTCAAATAAATACCAAAGCATCTTCCTAGATCCCTTTAGTTGAGAACTATACCAACCATTGCACTTAGACTTTGAGTTTCCAACCATAAGGAACCTTGATTGGCATTTCCACCCACTAATAAATTCTCTTTTGCTCTTAACCCCACAAAGAGCTCTAAGTTGCCCATCCGTCTCAATCAAACCATATTCAAGTGGGAAAGTAAAGATTAGAGATAAGAATTTTACCCACTTGAATGTTATGTTGGATGGTGACTTAGGAAGGGACGTCTCCAATGGTCTTATAAATTCCATTCCCTTGTGCTCTTCTTTGAATACCTCCACCTCTTGGCAAGCTTCTTCAACTTCAACCTCTTCCTCTTGACAAAGTTCTTCACATTCAACCACCTCTTCACCAACTTCTTCTAGCTCTTCCCCACTCTTCATGTCACAACATGGAAGTAATGTGGAACTTATCTCAACATTTACCTCAATCTCAATAGGAGAAGATTCCTCAAATACCAAAGGATCATGTGTTGGTGTGGGCTCATCTCCAAGAGGAAGGTTTGTTGTTTGCTCACCTTCTTCCAATTCTTCATCATTCATTATATGCTTAGGAGGTTGCGCATTACCCTCCTCAACATCATCTTCAAGTTCAATGGAAGAAAGTTCAACAACTTCCACAAAATCATCAACAACATCACTTGGTGTGGAAGTGCTCTCAAGTTTGAAATCTACCTCTTGTTCAACTTTTCCTAGGCTTTCAACCACTTCTTCTTCATTAACAATCTCTTTACTCTCAACTTGTTGCAAGACATACCCCATCTCCTTGTCCTCATGTTGAGATTCTAAAATCTCCTTCATGCTCCTTTCTTCATTTGATTTCTCACATTCATCCATGGAATGCTTTGCTTGTTGCATGAGTCCCGTGAGTCCAAGGCGGCTTTAATTTTGGCAAGGTTATCCTCGATAGCTTCATAGTTCTTTTGGGCTTCCTCTTGCTCCTTTTGACGGATTATTGCTTGAAGCCGATCCATTGCTTCATTGAGATGATCCATTGGCACTTGGATGGATGGGTATGGGTGTTCTTCCATGGAGGGTTGTGGTGAAAAGGGAAATTCATTATGTGGTTGAAAGTTATCATACATGGGAGGTGATTCATCTTGGTAATAGTATGGAGGTGGTGGTTCTTGAGGGTATTGGTGGTGGAATTGGGGTGGTTCTTCATATGGTTCATATGGTTCACAAGGTGGTTGGTATGGTGGATATGGGTTGGGGTCATATGGGGGTGTTTGGTGAAAAGGGGGCTTGTGAGTAAGGTGGTGCAAAATTATGTTGAAGAGGTGTTTCATAGGCATATGATGGTGGTTGTTGACAATCACAATAAGGGTCACCATATCCATTAGATTGATATGCATTAGGATGAGAGTTATACCCATAAGAATCCGGAGGTTGTTGTTGCCAAGAAGGTTGATCAATCCCTTGAGGCTCCTCCCATCTTTGATTGTTCCATCCTTGATGCATATTGTCATTATAGTTCACATTCCCTACAACATAATTTGAGCCAAACTCATAGCCAAAGGGGTGAGAATTCATAGTAACAAATAAAAGCAAAAGCTAACAAAAATAAGCAACAAAGTCCTAAAGCTAACAAAAACTAACAAATAAGCAAAAGGCAAACATATTCACAATATTCACAATAGCCAATAATGTAACATCATTGCAACTCCCCGGCAACGGCGCCATTAATTTGATAACAAGGATTTATACCGGTTCGGAATTCCACAAAATAATTCCGTTGTTAGTATAGTCCAAACCAATAGTCAATCCTCGAATCAAATTAAAATTTGGTTGTCACATGTACAAACCCCAATGAAAATTAACTGAAGTATTTAGACTCCGGGTTGTCTCACAAGGAATTGCAATGAAGTGGTCAATTATTGGCTGTGAAGAAAAAGGGGGGTTTGATTTGATAAGGGGACAAGAAATTAAATGGCAAGAAAAGTAATTCAAACAAGCAATTAAAGAAAACAATTAATAAAGAGAAGCATTCATGGCAAGGTTTGAGATCATAGGCTTTTTATCCTAGTCATACAATGATTAATTCATCTTATTTAGTCAACTCCAACAAATGAAAGAAGGTATCATGTTATCTTCACATAGGGAGAATGTCAAACAAGACTAATCAACCATATCACAATAATAACAAGAATTTATCCTATTTCGTCATCTCCAACATTGGAAGAAGGTATAGGTTATCTTCCATGAGAGAAAGTCAAACAAGACTAGTTAATCTCAAATCAAAAGTCCTAATCAATTCACTAATTGAATTAGCAAAAGATTAGCGTCATTGAAAATGATATTAACTAACAACTCTAGATCACCAACATAAGTTGGGTTTTCATGACTCAAGATTGCCCAACTACTCTTTCCAAGCCAAGAATGCTCAAAATCTACTCTAAAGTCCAACCAAGCATTTTATCAAACACTTGGAAGGCATAAAAGGAAAGCATAATAAATGACAAGAAATAGTAAAATCTACCAACTACAAATTGCAAGGAAAGTAAATCAACAATTCAAATCATCAATTAAAAGAACATCAACATTAAATTTCATTAAATGTAAACAAGATCCAACATGAGTATTCATAAACATAAAGAGACATAAAAGTAAAATTAACATAAAAACTAAGAAGAATAAAGTAATAGAAACAAGAAATTGGAAAATAAACAAGATGAAATCAAGAAATCATGCCTAGATCTAAGATGGATTAACCTAACCTAATTCTAGAGAGAAGAGGGAGCTTCTCTCTAGAAACTAACCTACATGATGCTAATGCTACAAACAATTGCTCTCCCTTTGCCCAAACTTGAATTCTGCATGAAATAGTATTAGAAATGAGTTGGGTTGGGCCCAAAGTGTTTCAGAAATCGCTGGAGGCGATTTCACTTTAGTGGGCCACGAGTAGCATCAGCGCACACGCGTACATGGTGCGTGCGCGCCCCTATACGTAAAGCAACATATGGCAAATTTTCTATCATTTCGAAGCCCCGGATGTTAGCTTTCCAGCGCAACTGGAACCACCTCATTTGGATCTCTGTAGCTCAAGTTATGGTCGTTTGAGTGCGAAGAGATAAGGCTTGACAGCTTTACAGTTCCTTCATTTCTTCATGAGTTCTCCCACTTTGCATGCTTTTCTCCTCACTTCTTCCGTCCAATACTTGCCTTATGAACCTGAAATTACTCAACAAACATATCAAGGCATCGAATGTAATTAAAGTGAATTAAAATCACCAATTTTAGGGCCTAAAAAGCATGTTTTCACATTTAAGCACAAATCAAGGGAGAATTGCAAAACCATATTATTTCATTGAATAAATGTGAGAAAAGTTGATAAAACCACCCAAATTAAGCACAAGATAAACCACAAAATTGGGGTTTATCATATAACCATGGAGGTAGAGGCCGAATCGGAGGAGAATGAAAAGGCAATGAATGCCAGTGAAGAAGCCTTCTCTGGGCGTTCAACGCCCACAATGGCAGCAAGCCTGGCGCTGAACACCAGTGAAGAACCCCTCACTAGGCATTCAACGCCCATCCTAGCAGTAGAGCTGGTGCTGAATGCCTGCCAAGCAGCACTGGCTGGGTGTTCAATGCCCAAACACCCAGGCTTTTTGGCACTGAATGCCAGTGAGGAACCCCTCACTAGGCGTTCAACGCCCAACCAGGCAGGCTTTTTGGCGTTAAACGCCAGTGATGAACCCCTCACTGGGCGTTCAACGCCCATAACCCCAAGGAAGCTGGCATTGAACGCCAACAAGGACATCCCTGCTGGGCATTCAACGCCTAGAATGCTAGAGAGACTAGCGTTTAACGCCAGTAAGGGTGAGCAGCAAAGGCGTTTGACGCCCAATAATCTAACAGAGCTGGCGTTGAACGCCAGTCAAAGCACACCCCCAGAATCAAAGGAAACCATAAACACCATAGACGTTCCTTTGCATGCACTTCTGTAGTGCATGAGTTCTGATGATTACTCATCCTCTGATGAGGATGAAGACACTAGGAAAGAGCAAGTTGCTCGGTACCTAGGAGCTCTGATGAAGCTGAATGCCAAGTTATTTGGTACAAAGCCTTTGGAGGTAGAACCTCCACTGCTTACCAAAGAACTCCATGCTTTGGTTCAGCAGAGGCTACCTCAGAAGCTTCCAGATCCTAGACACTTTGTGATTCTTGCACATAGGCACTATGACCTTTGAAAAGGCTCTATGTGACCTAGGTTCAAGCATCAACCTCATGCCACTCTCTGTAATGGAGAAGCTGGGAATCATTTAGGTGAAATTTGCAAACATCTCACTAGAGATGTGATAAACCACTATTTTATGGTTTATCTTGTGCTCAATTGAGTGGATTTTATCAACTCTTTACCCACTTATTCATAATATTTGCATGGTTTTATATTTCCTTCCTGATTTTGTGCTATGATTGAAAACATGCTTCTTTGATCTTATATTTGCTTATTATTAATCCTCTCTTATTACCATTAGATGCCTTGATATGTGTGTTAAGTGATTTCAGAGATTATAGAGCAGGAATGGCTCAAAGGATGGAAAAGAAGCGTGCAAAAGTGGAAGGAATACAAGAAGTTGAAGGAATTGCTAAGCTGTCCAGCCTGACCTCTCTGCACTCAAACAACTATAACTTTAGCTACAGAGGTCCAAACAACGCGGTTCCAGTTGCGTTGGAAAGCTAACATCCGAGGCTTCGATTTGATATATAATATGATATAGTTGCCCTGACGCTAGGCAACGCGACCGCATGCTCTATGCGGCCGCGTCGCAGTTACGGAAATCAGCGTGTTTGAATTCTTCTCCAGCGATTTCTGGGCTGTTTCTGACCCAGTTTGCGGCCCAGAAAACACAGATTAGAGGCTATAAAGTGGGGGAATGCATCCATTCATAAAAAGAGCTCTCATATTCACAATTTTAGGAGTAGATATAGTTTTTAGAGAGAGAGGTTCTCTCCTCTCTCTTAGGATTATGATTTAGGACTTCTCTTAGTTTTAGGAGTGACTCTCAATCCCAGGTTCAATGTTCTTTTTATTTATTTTCCTAATTTAATTTATGCATGTCTATGTCAGATTTAAGTTCTTTTGTGAATGCAATTCGAGGTATTTTCAGATTTAATTTTGCTTTGCTTCATTTATAAATGTTTTTAATTTAATTTAGATATTTTCCCTTTTGGCTTGGGTCAAGTGATTGGTAACGCTTGAGCTATCAAATAAAACAGTGGTTGAAATTGGCAGATTCTGATTGCACTAGGATTACTCTAAAGCTAGTCTCTCCACAAGAGTTGACTAGGACTTGAGAATCAAACTAATCAGTCCACTTAACCTTCCTTTGTTTAGTAAAGGTTAACAAAGTGGGATTAAATTCCAATTCTCATCACAATTGATAAGGATAGGACTTCCAGTTCTTATACCTTGCCAAGAGATTTTATTGTTATTAATTTATTTTACTTGTCATTCAACATATTCCCTCCTTACCTCCTAAACCCCAATTTACAATCTTCATAACCAATAATAAAAACATACCTCCCTGCAATTCCTTGAGAAGACGACCCGAGGTTTGAATACTCGGTTATCAATTTCAAAGGGGTTTGTTACTTGTGACAACCAAAACGTTTGTACGAAGGGATTTCTGTCGGTTTAGAGACTATATCTACAACGCGACTATTTTTATGAAATTCTTTACTGGCAAAAATCCTAACGTCAAAATGGCGCCGTTGCCGGGGAATTGCAAACGTGTGCCTTATTATTGGTTATTGTAAATATTTTTTGCTTTTTGTTTGTTTATTTGTTTTTATTTTTATTTTTATTTTTGCTTTTTCATAAATTAAGAGGTTATTGGTTTTTATTTAGTTATTAAAAAATTTTTTTTTTCAAAAATTTGTTCTTAATGTTTATCTTGATCTTCAAGTTGTTCTTCGCGTTCATCTTGACCTTCAAGCTGTTCTTAGTTATTTTCTTCGTTTTGATCTAAAAATTTGAAATTTGGTGTCATTTTATTGTTTTTCCTCATTAAATTCAAAAATATTTTTAATTAATTTTTTTCGAAAAAAAAATTTTCAGATTTTTATTTTTAAAATTTTTATCTAATCTTATCTTATTTCAAAATTCAAATTTAAAATTTTTTTTCAAAATTTAAATTTAAAAATTTTCAAATTTCAAATTTCAAATTTCAAATATTCAAATTTTAAAATTTTAAAATTCAAATTTCAAAATTCAAATTTCAAAATTTCAAATTTTAAATTTCAAAATTTAATTTTCAAATTCAAAATTTAAATAACCTTTTAATTTAAATTTGTTTTTATTTTCATTTTTAATTTTTATTTTGCTACTATGAACTCTCACTCCTTTGGCTATGAGTCTGGTTACAATTATGTTGCAGGAAGAAGAAATTACAATGAGAACAGGCATCAAGGTCGGAACAATCAAAGATGGGAGGAGCCACAAGGATTTGATCAACCCTTATGGCAACAACCACCTGCAGTGGACTATCAACAACCACCACCATATGCCTATGAACCCTTTCCTCAACATGACTTTGGACCACCATACTCACAAGCCCCTTTCCACCATTCACCTCCATATGACCCTAACCCACATCCACCATACCAACCACCTTATGAACCAAATGAACCATACATAGATCCACCCCAAACCTCCATGGAGAAAGCACTTGCCAATCTAAACTCTACTATACAAGCTCTTGTCGCCCAAATCAGACCACCAAATACCTTCAACAATCAACCCTCAAGCTCTAGTGCACTTCCTTTTCAACTACAGAATTATCTCTCCATCCCATCACCACCATCCATGGAAGAGCACCCACATCCATCAATCCAAGAGCAACATGATCCCAATGATGCTATTGACATGGAACAAGAGAGAAGGGATCATCTTCGCGAATCCATACTTCATAAGGAGCTAGAGGAGGCCCTAAAGGTGAAGGTAGTAAATACCCTTGAAGATGAAAGAACAATTGAAAGGAGTTGTCATGGAAAGCAAATCATCAAGGATGAGTACGATTTTATATTAAAACTACTTGACAAAGCGGTAATTATTAAAGAGGAAAAAGTGGTTGAAGACTTAGGAGATGCAGAACCTCCATGGGAAAGTCCAGTCATAGAACCCCCTTCCAAGACGTTTGAAATTGATGCTGAGGAGGGTGTACAACCTCCAAGACATATCACAGTTGAAGACTTGGAAGAGGTTGATCAAGAGATGGAGATTCAAGAAGAAGAAGCACAACCTCCCATGCCCTTGGAAAGCAATGAAGAGAAGATTGAATTGGAAGAAAGCTACCAAGAGGAAGAGGTTGAAATTGAAGAAGCTTGCAAAGAGGTGGTAATTATCAGAGAAGATCACAAGGGAGTGGAGTTCGCAATTTCATTAAAAATACCTCCCCCTAAGTTGCCATCATCCTTTACAACATTCAAGTGGGTAAATTTCATATCTCTTAGCTTTCTAATCCCACTTGAATATGGGCTACTGGAGACGGATGGTCAACTTAGAGCTCTTTGTGACATTAAGAGTAAGAGGAAGATGGTCAGTGGTAAGAATTGTCCTGCAAGGTTCATTATGGTTGGAAGCTTTAAGTTTAAACGTAAAGGTTGGTATAAAGCTCAACTGAATGGGTCTAGGAAGCTGTTTGGATGTCTCAGTGAGAATTCTGACTGTTCACCACCCAAGTGGAAAAATGATGATCAACAAGAAGATGGGTGCAAAGGCAAGGTCTGGGACCCCGGAATTCAATCTAGAAATCCGCACTCTTGGGGCCTTGTCACTTGCTTTAGCTTACTTGAAGGCTTTCTGCGCCTAGTTTGGGATCCCGGAGGATATTGGAATCACAAACATTGGTGGAGATTCCTGAATGAGTTCAAACACAAGCCACCATAACAGGAAGCTCACCAAATGTCCAACTTAAGGACTCTAACTAAAAGTGCTAGGTGGGAGACAACCCACCATGGTATAATCATTCCTTTCTCAATTTTAATTTTATTTAGTTTTGTTTGTTTTTTAATTTTATTTTATTTTGTTATATTGAACCTGGAGTTTTGCATCACATTCATATTAACACTGCATTCTGCATTTTTTTCAGATTACAAAAAAAAAAAAGGATTTTCGCACGCGACGTATGTGCGTTTGGAAGAAAATAAGGTTGAACAGAGTCACGCGAAAGCTTGGCTGGAGGCGCGCTAATGGCACAAATTGATCCACGCGACCGCGTCGCTGACGCGGCCGCGTCATTTGGAAAAATAGCTTCCCACGCGATCGCGTCACCCACGCGACCGCGTGCTCTGAGAAGTCGACGTAAATGGGTGCATGGCAGAAAGTTGAGCTGGAGTTGGGCTGGACTCGTGCTGGAAGCCCAAGCCCTCCCACGCGAACGCATTCCCCACGCATTCGCGTCGTTTTCAAAAGATGGCCACCCACGCGACCGCGTCAACCACGCGATCGCGTCACCCAGATTTTTGGCGAAAGAGTTTCGAACAGAGAGTTGCGCGACTGCGAGGCTGCACTCACGCCAATCGCACAAAACAGGTCACGCGATCGCGTGACCCACGCGTCCGCGTCACCTGACCTTGTCACGCACCACGCGACCGCGTCACTCACGCGTCTGCGTCACAAGCGGCGCACAGAATATCCAGATCACCCAATTTTCTTATCTTTTCTTCTCTAATCCTTATTTTTCTTATCTTTTCTTATTTCTTTCTTCTTCCTTTCTTATCTTCTTTCCCTTCTCATTCTTCTTATTTTTCTTTTTATTTTATTTTAATTTATTTGCATACTTTCATTCATTGCATTATTTTCATTGGTGTTAGAAATTTATTTGGGTCATTATTTCTATATTTTACTTGTGGATTATTAGAGGAATTATTTGACAATTATATATATTTATTTTTAAAGGGTTGCTTGCATGTTCAATTTATTATTTTCATTAGATTATTTACCATGCATGCTATGTGTTTGTAAAAACGCCCGTATGGCATTGTGCACTGCTTTTCAGTATCTTTTATCCTACTACTCTGAGTGCCTGCTTTTCACAAAACCCTTTTTCATATCATATTCATTCAATATAATTGTCACTACAAACATGTTGATAGTTTGAAAGACTTGGTAATCTAATTTGGACATTGAATGCTTGATCTATGCTACTCATGCCTTTGCTAGCATGCCAATAAACACCTTGCATTCACTTGTCATCATATGCACTAGCTATTTTCCATTGATGACTTTTCACATGTACTCGCGAGCATGTGATAATGTCAGTATATCTTAATGTGCATTGATTACCACCTTTCCCGCTCTCTTCCTTGCTCTAACCCTTAGCTTTAAAAAGTCACTTTCTTTTTCCCTTTTCAGGATGGCCACCAAGAAGGGTAAAGAGAAAGCTACTCCCAAACTACCGGCAAGGAAAGGAACAAAAAGAGCCCCAGCTGAGGAACCACAACCCCCGTCCACTTACAAATCTCAGCATGCACCGAGGACGGTGCAATCTTTAAGTGTGGGGAGGTCGATACCGATCTCCATGGGTTAGTTACTCCTCTATCTCAACACCAATGATTTATTTTCCTTATTCATTGTTGCATTTGCATGTTTGATTGCATATTTGTTTAATTTTTTTTTGCATATTTTACCACTTGGTTGAAGTAATATTTTCTTTTTCAAGAAAATTTTTAGAGAATTTCACTAATTTGAATAAAATTTAATGTTACACTTGTTTGAAGAGATATTATACTGGAACATGGTTTAGAACTCGAACACACAAAACCTGTGAGATTTTTGAGCCTATTTGAATTGGTTACATTTTATCAACCAAAATTATGTTTTAGTGTGTATTTTTCTCTCTAAAATTGTGATCTCTGTCTTGCTTAATTCTATATTTCCATTGTTTAATGTATACATGCACTTATATGATTGAGGCCTTTGTTTCATTGAGCTTACATACCCATATGGCCTTACCTGTCATTATCCTTTGCAAACCAATTTGAGCCTACTTTACCCCTTTGTTCTTTACTTTAGCACATCATTAACTCTAAGCGGAAAACAATATTGTCCTTAATTTGAATCCTTGGTTAGCTTAGACTAGTGAGAGTGCTCATGAATTAAGTGTGGGGAAAAGAGGGTTTGGAAATATTTGGTTTAAGAATTGGGTGTTATATATCTTTATGAAAATGTGAAAGAAATGTTTAGGACATGTTCATGCATTCAATAATTTAATCATATGCATTGAGAAAATATATATATATAAGAAGAAGAAGAAAAAGAGAAAAAGAAAAGAAAAAGAGCAAAATAAGTGAAAGGGGACAAAATGCCCCAAAGTAAGTGGTGAAAGCAATGCATATGAGTTGTACTTAAAACTAGAATGCATGAATATGTGAAAAACATAGTTAATGGATAGTTAGATTTTGTATTATGATTACATGGATTGTTTAAGTTAGGTGGAAAGTTTAAGTTAATTAAGGATTCAGATTTTAGTCTACTTGGCCAAATACAATCCTACCTTGACCCTAACCCCATTACAACCCTTAAAAGACCTCTTGATATGTGTATCTGTGCATTAAATTTGTGTTGATTGTTAGACGAAGAGCAAGCCTTAGAAAGCAAGGATAGTAGAGAATTGAGAGAATCGAACCTTAAACACCTGAGTGATTAGAGTGTATACACTACTAGTAAGGGTTCGATGCTCAATTCCTTGTTCCCTGCTTTCATAAGCTATTTTCTTCTTGCAAGTCTATTTGTGCTTCATTTTTATGATTTGAATTAGTGAAATCTAGTTCATATTTGTTTTTGAAAGATTTGTTTATTTTAAACCAAGTAGGTAGAAACATCTTAGCATGTAGTTACATTCATAGGTTGCATTGCATACTCTCTATCATTCCTCTTCATCTTTATAGTTTCTCTTGAGCTTAGCATGAGGACATGCTAATGTTTAAGTATGGGGAGGTTGATAAACCACTATTTTATGGTTTATCTTGTGCTCAATTGAGTGGATTTTATCAACTCTTTACCCACTTATTCATAATATTTGCATGGTTTTATATTTCCTTCCTGATTTTGTGCTATGATTGAAAACATGCTTCTTTGATCTTATATTTGCTTATTATTAATCCTCTCTTATTACCATTAGATGCCTTGATATGTGTGTTAAGTGATTTTAGAGATTATAGGGCAGGAATGGCTCAAAGGATGGAAAAGAAGCGTGCAAAAGTGGAAGGAATACAAGAAGTTGAAGGAATTGCTAAGCTGTCCAGCCTGACCTCTCTGCACTCAAATGACTATAACTTTAGCTACAGAGGTCCAAACGATGCAGTTCTAGTTGCGTTAGAAAGCTAACGTCCGGGGCTTTGATTTGATATATAATATGTTATATTTTCTCTGACGCTAAGCGACGCGACCGCGTGCTCCATGCGGCCGCGTCGCAGTTACGGAAATCAGCGTGTTTGAATTCTTCTCCAGCGATTTCTGGGCTGTTTCTGACCCAGTTTGCGGCCCAGAAAATACAGATTAGAGGCTATAAAGTGGGGGAATGCATCCATTCATAAAAAGGGCTCTCATATTCACAATTTTAGGAATAGATGTAGTTTTTAGAGAGAGAGGTTCTCTCCTCTCTCTTAGGATTAGGATTTAGGACTTCTCTTAGTTTTAGGAGTGACTCTCAATCCCAGGTTCAATGTTCTTTTTATTTATTTTCCTAATTTAATTTATGCATGTCTATGTCAGATTTAAGTTCTTTTGTGAATGCAATTCGAGGTATTTTCAGATTTAATTTTGCTTTGCTTCATTTATAAATGTTTTTAATTTAATTTAGATATTTTTCCTTTTGGCTTGGGTCAAGTGATTGGTAACGCTTGAGCTATCAAATAAAACAGTGGTTGAAATTGGCAGATTCTGATTGCACTAGGATTACTCTAAAGCTAGTCTCTCCACAAGAGTTGACTAGGACTTGAGAATCAAACTAATCAGTCCACTTAACCTTCCTTTGTTTAGTAAAGGTTAACAAAGTGGGATTAAATTCCAATTCTCATCACAATTGATAAGGATAGGACTTCCAGTTCTTATACCTTGCCAACAGATTTTATTGTTATTAATTTATTTTACTTGTCATTCAACATATTCCTTCCTTACCTCCTAAACCCCAATTTATAATCTTCATAACCAATAATAAGAACATACCTCCCTGCAATTCCTTGAGAAGACGACCCGAGGTTTGAATACTCGGTTATTAATTTCAAAGGGATTTGTTACTTGTGACAACCAAAACGTTTGTACGAAGGGATTTCTGTCGGTTTAGAGACTATATCTACAACATGACTATTTTTATGAAATTCTTTACTGACAAAAATCCTAACGTCAAGATGGCAGACAAGACAATGAAGAAGCCATATGGCTTAGTAGAGGATGTCCTCGTAAAAGTTGCAAACCACTACATCCTTGCAAACTTCATTGTCTTGGACATTGGAGAGGATGAGGTCGTCATCCTTGGAAGAGCTTTCCTTGCCACAGCCAATGCTATCATTAATGTGCCTAAGGGAGAAATGGTTATCCAACTAAGAGAGGACTATATCTTATTCAAGATGTCCAATCCCAATTCTCCCTCTAAAAGAGAAATAACTGTGCAACACCTAGTATTCCAACCCTCTCTTTCTGTGCAGAGTTTTGCAGAGTCCCTAGACATCAATTCTAAGTTTGGTGTTGGGCAGCCCACAACAAGCTCTAAGCACAAAGGTACTAAGAAGAAAGTACCTAAAGGCTGGATGGACAAGAAAGTTCCAACTGAAGGCCTCTCACCTGGGATGAGAGTTGTATTCACTAAGAAGCCAGTCTTACCACATATAGTGAGTCGTGTCCTGTCTTTAGAGCATGTGGAGTGATAAGCAGATATTTTATACGCTTTTTGGCATCACTTTCATATAGTTTTTAGTGTGTTTTGTTTAGATTTTATTAAGTTTTTATAGGTTTTAGTGTTAAAATTATATTTTTGGATTCTACTATGAGTTTTTGTGTTTTTGGACAATTTTAGGTATTTTTTGGCTGAAATTGAGGAGCTGAAGCAGAAGTCTAATTCAGAGACAGAGAAAGCATTGCAGATGCTATTTAGATCTGACCTGCTTGCATTCGGAAGAGCTTTTTCTGGAGCTACAAAAGTCCAAATAGAACTCTCTCAATGTCTATGGAAAGCTGACTTCCAGAGCTTTCTAGAAATATATAATAGTCCATACTTTGCTTCGAATTAGAAGGCCTAAAACTGGCGTCCAACGCCAGCTTCCTGCCCCCTTCCGGGCGTCCAGTGCCCAAAGAGCAGAGCGCAACGTCCAAAGGCCAAGAGAGGACCCCCTAGCTGGCAATCCACGCCCCTGAGACCTCATGGCACATGGATCTAATTAAAGCTCAGCTCAAACACTCACCAAGTGGGCCTCAAAAGTGGATTTTAGCACTAAATAGATTTTTTTACCCTTACTAGTCATCAGTTTAGTATTTAAGGGATCTTATTCATGTAATTTAGGGATGAATTATCACTCTCCAATTAAGGAGAGCTCCATACACGTTTTTATCTTTGTTTTTATTTTTAGTATGAGTTTCTAAACCTCCTAGGTTGAGGGGAGGAGCCCTACTGAGTCCTATGAATTAATTAAAGTACTATTTCTTCTTCTTCGATCCGTGTCTGATCTATCTCTAAGATGTATATTCTGATCTTCATCGTGATGAACATGACGATCTGACAAATTGGCTCTGCTCATCACATTAAGATGAACGTACCTAACAAACACCCGCGTCTACTTGGGTTCATGTGAATACTTGGCCGGAAAGCACGAACCAACAGCTATGTTTATACATCTCTCAGATGGTTAGCCATGATTTCATTGGGGACTTCTCGAGACACCAGTTTTGCCGATCTCCGGGGAGATTAGGGTCTCTGTGGTATAGGCTAGAATCCATAGAAGCAGCGTTTTCTAATCTGAAAGATTCGACCTTGTCTGTGGTGTTTTGAGTAGGATCACCAAGAGAACAAATTGCTAAGAGCTTCACCTTCCGTCAGATTGAATGACCACGGGCAATGGCGTGCAACCTGTAGCAGAGGAGAACAAGGACCATTGGCGTGGCTTTGATCACTTACAGCCTACCATAGAAGAAGATCATTCACAAGTAAGGAAGTCAGTAGTACCAGAGTTACTTCAGAGAGACAAAGCAACTCCAACTCTCAGTCTAATCCTATCATCTATTCCTATCCCTCAAAACACATGCTTTGCACATCCACATAAAATCTTCTGATTTCGCCTGACTAAGACCTGCAAGACAACCATAAGCTTGCTTCAAGCCACAATCCTCGTGGGATCGACCCTGACTCGCTCAGGTATTACTTGGACGACCCAGTGCACTTGCTGGTTCTGCTGCTGTTGTACGAAATAGTGTGGATTTTGCTTACACGCACAACCATGTTTTTGGTGCCATTGCCGGGGATTGTTGAGTTTGGACAAACTGCTGAATTGTTTTGCTCCTTAGATCAGGTAAGTTTATTTTTACATTATTTTAATTGAGTCCTTAATTTTTGTTTTCTTCTTCTTCAATTTTTTTTCGAAAAATTCTAAAAACTTTTTCAAAAATATTTTTCTTTCCTTTGTTCAATTTTTGTTCTTGGTATTGAGTGTTCAATGTTCTTGTTTCCTGTTTTTCAATTCCATAAATTTTAAAACTTCTTCCTACCCTTTTTTAAACTATTTGTCTTTTCTCTGTTTGAGTCTTTGTTTGCGTTCTTGTTGAGTCTTTTATTTTTCCTTCTCTGATTTTTTTTTGAAAATATCAAAAAGGTTTTTCAAAAATATTTTTATTTTTTTTGTTCAATTGGTTAGAGTGTTGTGTTTATGTTCTTGGTAATTGTTGTTTCTTTGAGTCTTTCTTTCTAAAAATTTTCAAAAATAATTTTTCTTTAGTTTAATCTTGTGTCAAGACTTTAAGTTTGGTGTTTTCTTGTTTATTTTCTTTCAATTTTCCAAAAATTGCTTTTAGTTTTCTAAAAATTTTAAGTTTAGTGTTCTTTTTATGTTCTTGAGTTCTTTGAGTCTTTGAGTTTGTGTTCTTGTTCGTGTTCAAAGTGTTCTTGAGTCTTGTAATTGTCTTGATCTTAAAATTTTTAAGTTTGGTGACCCTTGGTGTTTCCCTCCAAATTTTCGAAAATAAAGGGGCTTTAGATCTAAAAATTTTCATCATAAAATTCAAAAAAATCAAAAAAAAATCTTTTCTAACTTAATTTTAACTAATTTTTCAAAAATATTTAAAAAATTCAAATTTTGATTTTAAAATTTTATCTTATCTTATCTTAGTTATCAAGTTTTCAAAAATAAAAATTTTCAAAAGTAAAAATCATATCTTTTTCAAAATCATATCATATTTTTTTCAAAATTCAAAAATCTCATCTTATCTTTTTCAAATTTTAAATTTTAAAAAAATTAAATCTTTTTCAAAATCAATTTTCTAAACTTATCTTTTTGTTTCTTATCTTATCTTTTCTAACTTCTAATTTTTAAATCATATCTTTTTCAAAATCAAATTTCAAAATCTTATCTTTTTCTAATTCCAAATTTTGATTTCAAAATCTTTTCTTATTTTATCTTCTATTTTTAAAAATTAAAATTTTTTTCTTAATTAATATCTTATATTCTCTCTCTTATTTTTCAAAACCTCCTAACTAACTTTTTCCTCTCAAATTTTCAAAAATATCTCTTCCCTTTTCTCTCTCTTCTTTTTTCAAAACTACCTAACTAACTCATCTCTTCCTTAATTTTCGAAAATAATATCTTCTTATCTCTCTCTTCTTTTTCAAAAACACCTAACTAACTCCCATCTCTCTTAATTTTTGAAAATTTCTCTCTCTTCTCTCTCTTCTATTTTTCGAAAATTTAACAATTAAAATTCAAATCTTTTTAAATTAATTAATTTAATTTTCAAAAAAATTAATTAATAAAATAAAATAAAAACAAAAATATTTTAATTCGTATCTACTCTTTCTATTTATTCTGCTCTTCTTCTCACATCTCTATTACTCAAAACTCTCCTATCCCTATCTCTTTTTCCATCTTCACTTCTTTATCTTCTTTTCTTGCTTCTTCACATCTAACTGGAAGCTCTTTGATCCAAGTAGAACAAAAAGCTTTCTTCTTTTCTCTTTTCTTTTATTCTATCTTCTCTTTTCAAGGTAATCTTCTTCTACTTTTTATTTTTATTTTTATTTTCTATCTTCTTCTTTCTCTATTTTTGACTTTAAGGAGGAGCTTCTTGTCTATTGGAAGTCTATTTCTTTTCTTTCTTTTTTCTTTTCTTCTTGTTTATGACCAGGAACAGGGATAAAGAACCCCTCTTGACTCCTGATCATGAACTTGAGAAGACTGGTGCACGAAATTGTGATTACACTTTTCACAACTCCGCACAACTAACCAGCAAGGGTACTAGGTCGTCCAAGTTATACCTTACGTGAGTAAGGGTCGATCCCACGGAGATTGTCAGCTTGAAGAAAGCTATGGTTATCTGGTAAATCTTAGTTAGAAGATTAATAATAAAAAATATTTTGTTTATGAAAAATAAATAACATGAAATGAATAATACTTGTGATTCAGTAATGAGGAACAGGTTGAGGTTCCGGAGATGTTCTGTCGTCTGAATCTCTGCTTTCCTACTGTTTTCTTCTCCAAACACACAAGGCTTCCTTCCATGGCAAGCTGTATGTTGGTGGATCACCTTTGTCAATGGCTACCTCCTCTCGGATGAAAAATACCAGGTACGATTTCTGTATGGCTAATCAACTGTCGGATCTCTCGTCTTGGATGAAAAATACCAGGTACAGCTACCGCATGGCTAATCATCTATTGGTTCTCACTTGTGTCAGAATAGGATCTCTCTATCCTTTTGCACACTGTCACTGCACCCAACATTCGTGAGTTTGAAGCTCGTCACAGTCATCCCGTTCCAGATCCTACTCGGAATACCACAGACAAGGTTTAGACTTTCTGGATCTCAGGAATGCTGCCAATTCATTCTAGCCTATACCACGAAGGTTCTAATCTCACGGACTCGGTCCGTGGATTAGAGACCCAAGAGATACGCACTCAAGCTATCATCTAATGACTAGGTTGAGCTCAGATAGAACGGGAGTGGTTGTCAGCACGCATTCATATAGTTGAGAATGATGATGAGTGTCACGGATCATCACATTCTTCATATTGAAGTGCGAGTGAGTATCTTAGAACAGAAGCAAGCGTAATTGAATTGAAAATAATAGTAATTGCATTAATTCATTGAAACACAGCAGAGTTCCTCACCCCTACCTATGGGGTTTAGAGACTCATGCTGTAGAAGATACAATATGAGATGTAAAAATTTCATGAGTTACAAAATGAATCTCTAAAAGTAGTTTTTATAGTAAACTAGTAACTTTGGTTTACAGAAAATGAGTAACTAAGTGCAGATAGTGCAGAAATCCACTTCTGGGGCCCACTTGGTGTGTGCTTGGGCTGAGCATTGAGGTTCACACGTGCATAGGCCTTTTCTAGAGTTAAACGCCAGCTTGGATTCCAGTTTGGGTGTTTAACTCCAGTTCAGGCATTTTACGCCAGAAAAGGGTCTCTGGCTGGCATTTAAGCGCCAGTTTGGGCCATCAAATCTCGAGTAAAGTATGGACTATTATCCATTTCTGGAAAGCCCAAGATGTCTACTTTCCAAAGCATCTAAGAGCGTGCCAATTGGGATTCTATCGCTCCATAAAATCCACTTCGAGTGCAGGAGGGTCAGAATCCAACAACATCTGCAGTCCTTTCTCAGCCTCTGAATCAGACTTTTGCTCAGGTCCCTCAATTTCAGCCAGAAAATACCTGAAATTACAGAAAAACACACAAACTCATAGTAAAGTCTAGAAATGTGATTTTTGCATAAAAACTAATATAAATATAATAAAAAGTAAATAAAACATACTAAAAACTATGTAAAAATAATGCCAAAAAGCGTATAAATTATCCGCTCATCACAACACCAAACTTCAATTGTTGCTTGTCCCCAAGCAACTAAAAATAAAATAGGATAACAAGAAGAGAAAATACAATAAATTTCAATAATATCAATGAAGATTAGTTTTAATTAGATGAGCGGGACTAGTAGCTTTTCCCTCTGAACAGTTTTGGCATCTCACTTTATCCTTTGAAGTTCAGAATGATTGGCATCCATAGAAACTCAGAATTCAGATAGTGTTTTTGATTTTCTTAGTTCAGTATGTTGATTCTTGAACACAGCTACTTTATGAGTCTTGGTCGTGACCCTAAGCATTTTGTTTTCCAATATTACCACCGGATACATAAATGCCACAAACACATAACTGGGTGAACTTTTTCATATTGTGATTTAGCTTTGCTAGAGTCCCCAGTTAGAGGTGCCCAGCGTTCTTAAGCACACTCTTTTTTCTTTTGACCATGACTTTAACCGCTCAGTCTCAAGCTTTTCACTTGACACCTTCATTCCACAAGCACATGGTTAGGGACAGCTTGATTTAGCCGCTTAGGCCAGCATTTTATTCCTTTGGGCCCTTCTATCCATTAATGCTCAAAGCCTTGGATCCTTTTTACCCTTGCCTTTTGGTTTAAAGGGTTATTGGCTTTTTCTGCTTACTTTTTCTTTTTCTTTGTTTTTCTTTATTTTTTGCGCTTTTTTTTCCGCAAGCTTTATGTTTTTCACTGCTTTTTCTTGCTTCAAGAATCAATTTTATGATTTTTCAGATTACCAATAACATTTCTCTTTTTTCATTATTCTTTCAAGAGCCAACAATTTTAACATTCATAAACTTCTTTATAAAAAATATGCACTGTTCAAGCATTCATATAGAAAACAAAAAGTATTGCCACCACATCAAAATAATTAAACTATTTTCAAGATAGAATTCGAAATTCATGTATTTCTTTTTCTTTTTCAGAAAACATTTTTCATTTAAGAAAGGTGAAAGGTTCATGGAACATTCATAGCTTTAAGACATAGACATTAAACAATAATGATCATGTAATGAAGACACAAACATAGTCAAAATATAAAGCATAAAAACAAAAAACAGAAAAATAAGAACAAGAAAATTAAAGAACGGGTCCACCTTAGTGACGGTGGCTAGTTCTTTGATAAACCCATATTTTATGATATATTTTGTGTTTAGTTTGAGTGATTTATTCAATCCTTCACCCACTTATTCATGTTAATTGCATGGTTTTACTTTCCCTTCCTTATTATGTGATGTATGTGAAAAACATGTTTCCTATGCTTTAAAATTAATTATTTTAATTACCTTTATTTCCATTCGATGTCGTGATTAGTGTGTTGAGTAGTTTCAGATCTTCTAAGGCAGGAATGACTCAAAGGATGGAAAGGAAACATACAAAAATGGAAGGAAAGCACAAAACGGAGTCCTTGAAGAAACTGGCATCCACGCGATCGCATGGACGACACGATCGCGTGCCAAGCGCAAATCAACAGGGACGCGGCCGCATGACTAACGCGACCGCGCGCCTTAAGCAGAATGAATATGACGCGGTCGCATGACTGACGCGACCGCGTGGCAAGGAAAAGCTCCGAACGACACGACCGCGTGACCCACGCGGACGCGTGACAGAGGCCACGCACCAGAAATTGCAGAAAACGCTCCAGCGATTTTTGAAGCCCTTTTTGGCCCAAATCCAAGTCCAGAAGGCATAGACCAGAGGTTATGAAGTGAGGGAATGCATCCATTCAGGGAGAGCTTGCCAATTTTTACTTTCCATGAATTAGAATTAGTTTTGAGGGAGGCTCTCTCCTCTCTCCCTTTAGGATTAGGATTTAGATTTAGGATTTTTATTCACTTTCAGGATTATCTCTTTTGATCAGGTTTAATATTCCTTTTATTTACTTTTGTAAGCTACTTTAGGAATCCTTTCATGTTACAGATTACTCTTTTATTAATGTTATTTGAGGTATTTCAGTTTAATATTGATTACTCTTATTCATGCTATTGTTACTTTTACTCTGAAGACATTTTTTTTCCAAGTAGATTTATTTTTCTCCTTTTGGTCTTGGTTAAGAAATCAGTAACTCAGGAGTTATCCAATTCAACAGCATAATTGATAATTGTTATCTTTGTTAATTGATTGAACTTCCGTAATCCCAATCTTTTCTTAGGAAATAAATAGGATTCGAAGATCAAACTAATTAATCCCTTGACCTTCCTTTATCTTAGTAAAGGTTAACAAAGTGGAATTAGGATTCAACCATCATCATCATTGCTAAGGATAGCTAGGATAGGACCTTTAATTTCTCATACCTTACCAAGAGTTTGCTTTACAGTATTTATTTATTTTCAATTGTCATTTAATTTACTTGCCATTAAATTACTCGTTCCTCATTCTTAAAACCCCAATTTTACAATCTCCATAACCAATAAATAAGAACATACTTCCCTGCAGTTCCTTGAGAAGACGACCCGAGGTTAAATACTCGATTATTAATTTTAAGGGGTTTGTTACTTGTGACAACCAAAACGTTCGCACGAAAGGGATTTTTGCTGGTTTAGAAACTATATCTACAACGCGACTGTTTTTATGACATTCTTTACTGGCAAAAATCTCGCTCGTCATTCTTCCTCTTGAAGATCCTATGGAGTGCTTGAGCTCCTCAATATCTCTTCCTTGCATTTGTTGCTATTCCCTCATGGCTCTTTGATCTTCTTTGATTTTATGGAGGATGATGGAGTGCTCCTAATAGTTGTGTGGAGGAAAGTGCATCCCTTGACACATCTCATGGATTTTTTTATGAGGGACTTCCTCATGCTCTTGTTGAGGTCCTTGAGTGGGCTCTCTTGTTTGCTCCATCCTCTTTCTAGTGATGGGCTTTTGAGATGATGGGCTCTCTTGTTTGCTCCATCCTCTTTCTGATAGATATGGTGAACAACCTTGTAACTACCAACAAGCCCCACCCTGTGCCTATAGACCATCCTTTCAACATAACCTCGAACCACCACACTCACAAGCTTGTCTTCACCATTCGCCATCGTATGTTCCTTTCCTACCCCAGTTCCAATCCAATCACCCCCAAGCACCACCACTTCACTATGTTTCATGTCCAAGTCCATCACCCCGAGAATCAGAGGTTCGCCTCAAGGCAACAGTATATAAACTTCAAACAACCATTCGACAATTGGAGCAAGCAGTAATTCAATTCGCTTCTAGACGCGCGGATATTCAAGGATCAACCACAGCCCCATGTGGACAATCTAATGAAGATCGTAGCATGAAGGAAATATTAGAAACTCCAGTGGACAAGACAGATCATGAATTCATACTAGAACAAGTAGAAGAAGCTGTCATTGTACAAGAAGAAGAGTTGGTTGAAGATCTAGGAGATGCTGAACCTCCATGGGAATCCAGAGTTGAGGAGAACTCCGTCAAGGACGTTACAGTTGATGCTAAGGAGGATATTGCACAATCCCCAAGGCAAGTCGTTTATGAAGAACTAGACGGAATAACCCAGGACATAAATTCCCTTGATGATGATAGTCACAAGTCTAGCTCTCTTAGTGAGGAACTTGCATCCACAAGTGAATTCTCTGAGATCGAAGAATCTTCCCCAATTGAATACGAAGATGATGCAGAGGTAGATTTCTCTCAACCTCCAATCTATGACTCAAGTGATGAGGAAGATATAGAAGACTTTGACCAGGACTCACATGCATTTGAAGAACCTTACAAGGAAGTGGAGGAACTCACAGAAGAGCACAAGGGAGAAGAACTTACAGAACCACTAGAAACACCTGCCCCAAGGCCATTACCACCTAATACAAGCTTCAAGTGGGTACAATCCTTAACTTTTAACTTTACTTATTCACTTGAATATGGTTTACTTGAAACAGATGGCCAGCTTAGAGCTCTCTGTGGCTTTAAGAGTAAGAGGGAAATGGCTCGTGCTCAGAGCTGGTGCACAAGGTTCAATAAGGTTCCACGCTTCAACTCGAAGTGCACGGATTGGTATCAAGCTCAATTGAATGGATCTCGGAAAATGTTTGGTCACTATGGTGAGAATATACTTTCTAAATCGCCCGAATGGAAAAATATAGATCAAGACAGAGGCGAATTTAAGAACAAGGCTTGGGATCCTGGAATCTATTCTGACATTCGTCACCCCGGGAGCCTGACAATCTGTTTGAAGCTATTCAGAAGCTTTACATGCCTAGTTTGGGACCCCGGAGGCTATTGGCATTCCAAGCATTGGTGGAGATTTCTGGATGAATTTAAACACAAGCCACCATAACAGGAAGCCCCTTCAATGTCCAACTTAAGGACTTTAACTAAAAGTGCTAGGTGGGAGACAACCCACCATGGTATGATCATTCCTTTTGCAATTTTAATTTTATTTAGTCTTGTTTGTTTTTGAATTTTATTTTATTTTATTGAACCTGGAATCATGTATAGCATTCACATTAAGCACTGCATTCTGCATATTGCATTCCGCATTTTGCATATAAAAAAAGGGTGCACGACGCGACCGCATGCCCCATGCGATCGCGTCAAATAGCAAACTACACTTCCCACGCGACCGCGTCATCCACGCAGCCGCGTGACCTGGAGATCGGCGTAAAGATCCAACGTCCAAAAAGTTGGGCTGGAATCGTGCGGCCATTGTGCGTCTAGCACAAAATGGCCCACGCGATCACATGCCCCATGCGATCGCGTCACATGCACACAACTAATCCCACGCGACCGCATGAGCGACGTGATCGCGTCGCATGGATTGCACAAATCCCAAAAAAGAGACAGAGAGTTGCGCTACAACGACGCTGGATTCGTGCGTTTAGCACAATTTCCAGTAACGCGATCGCATGCCCCATGCGATCGCGTCATCCCTTCTTTTACCCCCTCCATGTGATCGCGCGCCCCACGCGATCGCGTCATTCACTCTTTTTGCCCTCCGCGCGATCGCGTCACCCACGCGATCGCGTCAACCACCTTTTTTGCTCCAGCCATGCGACCGCGTACCCCACGCGGCCGCGTGGATTCAAAAATATAACCTCCCCAGTCATGCGAAACCCCATCAGTCGCGACACCCCCCAACTCTTCTTCTCCCTCTCTTCTCTCCCAACCACCAACCAGCCACCACCGCGCCACCACCCAGACGCTGCCGATCACCCAGACGCCGCCGCCACCTACCACCTTCCCTCCTTCCCCCTTCTTTCTTTCTCTTTCTTCTTTCCCCCTCCTCCTCCGCCACTGCCCACCACCCACCGCCGCCGTCCGTACCCGCCGTAACCCACCAGCACCACCAACCCCTTTCCCACCCTCCCTTCCCCTCTTACTCCATTAACCAACCCCTCTTCTCCCCCTCCCTGCCTCTCAACCGCAACCCCACCGCAGCACCACCGCCAGCCGCCGCGCCGAACGCCACTTCCACCACCCCCCAACCCCATCCCCTTTCTTACGCCTACCAGGTTTCGCAACACACAATCCCTTTTATCCGTTCGTAGTTTATTCTTATTTTTCCGTTTATGTTCATGTTAGGATAGTTAGTTATGCATGTTGTAGTGGATTTTAGGTTGTTAGGTAGCCTAGGATGTGGTTAGTGGATTTAGGTCTGTTTATTTGCACTGTTCTTGTTTCTGTTTTATCAAATCTGCAATTCTGCTGTTGCTGTGTTCATGTTCATATGCTGTACTTTCCTACATTTGCTGCTCTTTACATTGAACTTTCATGTTTATATTCCGTATATGTAATTGCAAGCTTTAATTTGGATTCATATGAACTGCTTGATTGCTGTTTATTTTCCGGGAAAGTTCTATTTTAGCCGGAATGCTGCCCAAATTTCTGTAAAATATTTCTGTTCATGTCTTGGTTTTGGCATTTTCAACTGTGCTTTCCATAATTTCATCAAACCAATTCATGAATGCTTAGGCACGCATTCTTAATTTCTTTGATCTCCTGGTTCATAAACTGCAATTTTGATGTTTGATTCCTATTTTTGCTTTCTTTATCTCTCTTTGAATCATCATCAAGCTGTTTTACTTGTTTAAATATGAGTTACCTATAGCTTCTACCTGTGATTACTTGTTACTTGGACTATTTTCATTATGGCTCTTACTTTAACCCATTTTTCACTAACTCACTAATTTTAACTCTAACCAACCAAACCTTTTCAAAACTTCTTTTTCTTACTTTTCTTTCACTTTCTTTTAACATTCCAACCAAGGCGTGATGTTAATTTTTCCATTTAACTTGCATTCAATTACATTTTGGATTGTGCTTTCTTTTTTTTAGACTTTTCACTCCTATACAATCCTAAATGCACATTTTACTTAACTCATATTCATTATCCTATTGCTCCTTTGCCACTTTGTGTTTTCTTTGATTATTTGCCTATTTGCTTTCCTATTTTTATTATATCCTGGTTTCCTGTTTTTCAGGATGTCAGATTCCCAAAGAAAGGGAAAAGGCAAGGCCACTTCTGGCAAAAGGAAAAGAGGAGAAGCCTCTATGTCTATCATCGACCTCATGCATGATGCCTCCTTGCGGGAGAAAGCCTTTACCCCGCAGGAGAAGGCCGACTAGCTACTTCCCGCCACTGACCCAGTAAAGTTTGTAAACCGATACTATGAGCTGAAGTATCCGGTGTTCGCAAACTCCAGGAACCTATACATGGAGTGGACTTTGAAGATCCCGGAAGAACTCCAGCAATATACCTCTGATCAGATCAAACAAAGAGGCTGGTTCTTTCTGGAGAGACCTCTGACTGAGGTTAATGCATCTTGGGTTAGGGAATTCTACTGCAACTACTTCAAAACTTCCCTAGATGCAGTGAACCTCAGAGTGAAGCATATTCTGGTTACTGAGGAGGCAATAGAAGAGGTTCTGAAACTTCTGCCTAAGACTGATCAGACAGATGGCTATCAGAAAGCTGAGGAGGATATGCGCTATATGCGATTTGACTGGGATGCAGTCAAGGCCCAGATTGCCCCAACAGTTCCTTGGATCATGGGTCAGAACACTACCATGCCCAAAGGGATCAAGCGGATTTACCTGAACGATGAGGCTCGGCTATGGCATCAGATATTCAGCAACTACATTATGCCGAGTACTCACGAGACTAAGATACCAGCCGCTATGATCACCCTCCTATGGTGTGTGATGGAGGGTAAGGACCTATACCTGCCACGCTTTATCCGGCACTACATGGCCAGGGTCCACGTCCGCGGCACTCTTCCCTTTCCTTATCTGGTTACACAGCTGGGCCGTCGAGCTGACGTGCCATGGGAGGATGCTGATGAGAGGCCACCTGCTGTGGAATGCAAGAAGATTATCCCGCACAGCAGGAACTTTCTGGCCCTGGGCTACAGACCTCCATTCCTGACTGCCACTATTGACACAGCCACACCATCCGCCGGCCCCTCTTCCTCCACTGCTGCACCATCCACCCCTGCCACCACCACTCCACCTCCACCTGCCACAGAGCCTATCTATCATCTGGTGCACCGCTTGTTTCGACGACTTGACCAGATGGAGCGTCACAACAAGCGACGCTATGAGCACCTGAAGCTGATGATACGATCCGGCGACATCCCCTCCGAGCCTGACACACCATCCGAGGCATTTGAGGAGGAGGCAGATGCGCCCGAGGCAGAGACCCATCCCCAGGGAGAGGTAGTGCAGGCAGACACCCAGCAGGCAGCACCCCAGCAAATCCAGGCTGCAGATCCTGAGATCTCATTTAGACAGCCCCTCCTCTCCAGCAGCCGAACATTCAGCCAGCCACCATAGAGACCCCAGCTACCATCCCTTCCAGAGATGACAGCCCTTCACACCCAGCTTGAGTGAGCATCGGGGACGATGCTACATTTTAAGTGTGGAGAGGTCGCCATCTCTAGCGTATTATTTTGGTGAACCACTACAGACTCTTTTTCTTTTATTTTGGATATTTTTCTGTATTTTTTCTCTTTATTTTTATTTTTATTTTCTGAGTATTTATACATTGCTACTGTTTATGTATTTTTACTCTATTTCTGCATTTTGCATTTTTAGTTCATATTTTAGCCACTTAGTTGCAATTCTAACTTATTAGTTATAGAAATTGTGGATTGATTAGTATAGTTTACCCTTTTTAGCATAAGATAACTCAGAATAGATTGAAAAGAAAAAGAAAGTAAACTAGAGACTTTAACAGAATCAAAACAACCCACACCTTGTATATATAGCATTACATGTTAGTTAACAACACTTCATCAAGGAGAAACACTAGAACTTTAAAGCCATTCAATATAAGTTTTACATTGAGAATAATGAGAATTTTTAACTAAACATGCATGACATACATAAGTGATAAATGATTTTTGAGCTAGAGAACACATAGCCTGTGAGTTTTGAGCATAATTGTATGGTTACATTTAAACCATAATTTTTATTCCTGTGTGTTCCGCCCTTCTTTTATATTCTGATGTTCTTTACTTTACTTTAATCTATATGTCCAATTATAGAATATAGAATATAGAATGTAGATACATGCCAAAAGAGTGATTGAGGCCATTATTTAATTTTAGCTCACTTATCCCAAAATAACCTACCTTTTACATCACCCTTGTTAGCCCCCTTGAGCCTTTAAATCCCCTTTTATTCTATTAGCCACACTACTAGCCTTAAGCAGAAAAACAAAACAAAATCCCAAGTTGAATCCTTGGTTAGCTTAAGATAGAAAATTATGAATAGTTTAAAATGTGGGAAACCTATTGGGAACATGGATGATAAAAACAAAAGGTAGAAGTGTTGAAAAGAATAAAATAACTCAAACTAAGAAATTTTTGGGAAGCATGCTCATGAGAAATCAAAGTGATTAAATTACCATGTGCATTAAAAAAAATTCAGTATTTAATAAAGGGGATACAAAAGAATTCCCCAAATGCAAAAATAAAAGCAATGCACATGGAATAAGAACTAAAGTTGAAACATGAGCATGTAACATCCAAAAGTGGGAAAAATATGGGAAAATAGGTAAAGAAGTTTTGTTTTACTAAGTATGTATGTTAGGTGAGATCTTAGTCTAATTAAGGATTCACTTATTAGCTCACTTAGCCTTATACATATATCATTTACCTTTACCTTGGCCCCATTACAACCTTAATTAAAGACCTCATGATTTTTGGTATGGCTGTATTCTATAATTGTTGATTGGTTAGATGAAGAACAAAGTTATAGAAAGGAAGAATAAAAAGAGGAATAAAGTGATTAACCCAATAAACACTGAGTGACTAGAGAGTAAACACAAATCCAATGAAGGTTCAATAGCTCATTAACATTTATCTCTGTTTGAATTATCTAATTGTCTTACAAGTTCATAAAATGCTTTTTCTCCCATCTCAATTGTAAAGTGCTTATTGATTATCTAAGGCTTGGCTATATATACATATATGACTCCTTGAGAATGTGAATTAATTTAAGTACCTGTAAGCTTTATATATGAGTGAATAAATTAGAATTGCATGATGCATCATTCATTTAGGTAGTTGCATTTAGATTAGATTGCATTGCATGACATTCCATCACTTTAACCTTACTTATTACCTTGGATTTAGCATGAGGACATGCTATTGTTTAAGTGTGGGAAGGTTGATAAACCCATATTTTATGATATATTTTGTGCTTAGTTTGAGTGATTTATTCAATCCTTCACCCACTTATTCATGTTAATTGCGTGGTTTTACTTTCCCTTCCTTATTATGTGATGTATGTGAAAAACATGTTTCCTATGCTTTAAAATTAATTATTTTAATTACCTTTATTTCCATTCGAGGCCGTGATTAGTATGTTGAGTAGTTTCAGATCTTCTAAGGTAGGAATGACTCAAAGGATGGAAAGGAAACATACAAAAATGGAAGGAAAGCACAAAACGGAGTCCTTGAAGAAACTGGCATCCACGCGATCGCATGGACGACGCGATCGCGTGCCAAGCGCGAATCAATAGCGATGCGGCCGCATGACTAACGCGACCGCGCGCCTTAAGCAGAACGAATATGATGCGGTTGCATGACTGACGCGACCGCGTGGCAAGGAAAAGCTCCGAACGACGCGACCGCGTGACCCACGCGGACGCGTGACAGAGGCCACGCACCAGAAATTGCAGAAAATGCTCCCAGCGATTTCTGAAGCCCTTTTTGGCCCAAATCCAAGTCCAGAAGGCATAGACCAGAGGTTATAAAGTGAGGGAATGCATCCATTCAGGGAGAGCTCGCCAATTTTTACTTTCCATGAATTAGAATTAGTTTTAAGGGAGGCTCTCTCCTCTCTCTCTTTAGGATTAGGATTTAGATTTAGGATTTTTATTCACTTTCAGGATTATCTCTTTTGATCAGGTTTAATATTCCTTTTATTTACTTTTGTAAGCTACTTTAGGAATCCTTTCATGTTACAGATTACTCTTTTATTAATGTTATTTGAGGTATTTCAGTTTAATATTGATTACTCTTATTCATGCTATTGTTAGTTTTACTCTGAAGACATTTTTTTCCATGTAGATTTATTTTTCTCCTTTTGGTCTTCGTTAAGAAATCAGTAACTCAGGAGTTATCCAATTCAACAGCATAATTGATAATTGTTATCTTTGTTAATTGAATTGAACTTCCGTAATCCCAATCTTTTCTTAGGAAATAAATAGGATTCGAAGATCAAACTAATTAATCCCTTGACCTTCCTTTATCTTAGTAAAGGTTAACAAAGTGGAATTAGGATTCAACCATCATCATCATTGCTAAGGATAGCTAGGATAGGACCTCTAATTTCTCATACCTTACCAAGAGTTTGCTTTACAGTATTTATCTATTTTCAATTGTCATTTAATTTACTTGCCATTAAATTACTCGTTCCTCATTCTTGAAACCCCAATTTTACAATCTCCATAACCAATAAATAAGAACATACTTCCCTGCAGTTCCTTGAGAAGACGACCCGAGGTTAAATACTCGGTTATCAATTTTAAGGGATTTGTTACTTGTGACAACCAAAATGTTTGCACGAAAGGGATTTTTGCTGGTTTAGAAACTATATCTACAACGCGACTGTTTTTATGACATTCTTTACTGGCAAAAATCTCGCTCGTCATTCTTCCTCTTGAAGATCCTATGGAGTGCTTGAGCTCCTCAATATCTCTTCCTTGCATTTGTTGCTCTTCCCTCATGACTCTTTGATCTTCTCTGATTTCATGGTGGATGATGGAGTGCTCCTAATAGTTGTGTGGAGGGAAGTGCATCCCTTAACGCATCTCAGAGATTTTTTGATAAGGGACTTCCTCATGCTCTTGTTGAGGTCCATGAGTGGGCTCTCTTGTTTGCTCTATCCTCTTTCTATTGATGGGATTTTGAGATGAATCTCTCCATCTCCCATGATTCAGAGTTGGAAGCAACTGCCTTCCCTTTCCTCTTCCTAGAGGTTTCTCCGACCTTAGTTGCCATTAGTGGTTATAGAAAGCAAAAAGCTGAGCTTTTCCACACCAAACTTAAAAGCTTTGCTCATCCTCGAGCAAAATAAGATAGAAGGGAGTAGAAGAAGAATGATGCAATTAATTTTGAAAACTTATTACTGTATACAAGAAAAATTAAAAAGAGTTGAAAAGAATTTGAAAAGATATGTAATTTTTGAAAACGTTTTGGAAGGAATTGAAAAGAAAGAAAAAAAGAATTAAAAAGAATTGGAAAGGTTATTAATATTTGAAAATAGAAATTGAAAGATGAACGTTTAAAATATGTTTGATGCAAAAAATTATGAATTAAAACATGAAAATTTGAAAAAAATCGAATTGGAAACAAAATTACCTCCCTTGTGTCATCCTGGCGTTAAACGCCCAGAATGCTATCCATTCTGGCGTTTAACACCCACTTGACTGCCTCTTTGGGCGTTTAACACCTAGCCAGATACCCTGGCTGGCGTTAAACGCCAGGAATCCTTCTTTACTGGGCATTTTTCTGAACGCCCAGAATGCTGCCTGCATGGGCGTTAAACACCCATTCTGCTATCCTTACTGGCGTTTAAACGCCAGTAAGCCTGTCCTCCAAGGTGTGCTGTTTTTGATGCTATTTTTGATTCCCCTTTAATTCTGTAGCTATTTTTATGACTCCACATGATCATCAACCTAAAGAAAACATAACATGGCAATGGAAAACAAATGTCTATAAAAAATAAATATAATTAAATAACGCTAGGTTGCCTCCCAATAAGCACTTCTTTAATGTCTTTAGCTGGACTTTACTGAGCTTTAATCTAGTCTCAGTTTTGAGCATTCTTGCTCAACATTGCCTTCAAGATAATGCTTGACTCTCTGTCCATTAAGAATGAACTTTTTATCAGAGTCAATATCCTGAAGCTCTATATATCCATATGGTGACACACTTGTAATCACATATGGTCCCTTCGACCAGGATTTCAAATTCCCAGGGAACAATTTGAGCCTAGAGTTAAACAGCAGAACCTTCTGTCCTAGCTCAAAGAATCTAGATGACAACTTTCTGTCATGCCACTTTTTTGCTTTCTCTTTGTAAATTTTAGCATTTTCGAAAGCATTGAGTCTGAACTCCTCCAGCTCATTCAACTGGAGTAATCTTTTCTCTCCAGCTACCTTAGTATTAAGATTTAGGAACCTGCTTGCCCAGTAGGCCTTGTGTTCCAGTTCCACTGGTGGATGACAGGCTTTTCCATACACAAGCTGATATGGAGAGGTCCCTATAGGAGTCTTGAATGCGGTTCTATATGCCCACAGAGTGTCATCCAGACTTCTTTCCTAATCCCTTCTATGGGTACTTACAGTTCGTTCCAGGATTCGTTTTAGTTCTCTATTTGAGACTTCAGCCTGCCCATTTGTCTGTGGATGATATGGAGTCGCCACTTTATGGTTAATTCCATATCGGACCAGAGCAGAGTCAAGCTGTTCATTACAGAAATGAGTGCCTCCATCACTGATCAGTACCCTAGGGACACCGAACCTGCTGAAAATATGCTTCTGGAGGAACTTCATCACTGTCTTAGTATCATTAGTGGGTGTTGCAATTGCCTCTACCCATTTAGATACATATTCTACTGCCACCAGAATATAAGTGTTTGAATATGATGGTGGGAAAGGCCCCATGAAGTCAATACCCCATACATCAAACAACTCAATCTCTAAGATCTCTTGCTGAGGCATGGCATAACCGTGAGGCAGATTACCAGCTCTCTGGCAACTGTCATAGTTACGTACAAACTCTTGGGAGTCTCTAGAGAGTAGGCCAGTAGAAGCCACATTGAAGAACTTTTGTGGCTGTTCGCTCACCTCCGAAATGTCCTCCATATTGTGATTCATGGCAATGCCATAGGATCTTCTGTTCCTCTTCTCTAGGCACACACCTACGGATTATTCCATCTGCACATCTCTTAAAGAGATATGGTTCATCCCACAAGTAGTACTTTGCATCAGAAACAAATTTTTTCGTTTGCTGCTTACTGTACTCTTTAGGTATGAATCTCACAGCTTTATAGTTTGCAATGTCTGCAAACCACGGTACTTCCTGAATGGCAAAGAGTTGCTCATCTGGAAAGTTTTCAGAGATCTCAGTAGGAGGGAGGGACGCTCCTGCTACTGGTTCTATCTGGGACAGGTGATCAGCTACTTGGTTCTATGTCCTTTTTCTGTCTCTTATTTCTATATCAAACTCTTACAGAAGCAACACCCATTTTATGAGTCTGGGTTTTGAATCCTGCTTTGTGAGGAGATATTTTAGAGCAGCATGGTCAGTGTACACAATCACTTTTGATCCTACTAAATAAGATCTGAACTTGTCAATGCCATAAACCACTGCAAGCAACTCCTTTTCTGTGGTTGTGTAATTCTTCTGCGCGTCGTTTAAAACACGGCTAGCATAATAAATGACATACAGAAGCTTGTCATGCCTCTGTCCCAATTCTACACCAATTGGTCACTGGCATCACACATTAGTTCAAATGGTAATGTCCAGTCTGGTGCAGAAATGACTGGTGCTGTGACCAGCTTAGCTTTCAGAGTCTTAAACGCCTGCAGACACTCTGTGTCAAAGACAAATGGTGTATCAACAGCTAGCAGATTGCTCAAAGGTTTTGTAATTTTTGAAAAATCCTTTATAAACCTCCTATAGAGTCCTGCATGCCCCAGAAAGCTTCTAATTGCCTTAACATTGGCAGGTGGTGGTAATTTTTTAATTACCTCTACCTTAGCTTGATCCACCTCTATTTCCTTGTTTGAAATTTTGTGCCCAAGGACAATTCCTTCTGTCACCATAAAGTGACATTTCTCCCAGTTTAAAACCAGGTTAGTCTCTTGGCACCTTTTCAGAACAAGTGCTAGATGGTCAAGATAGGAGCTGAATGAGTCTCCAAATACTGAGAAGTCATCCATGAAGACCTCTAGAAATTTCTCTACCATATCAGAGAAGATAGAGAGCATGCACCTCTGAAAGGTTGCAGGTGCATTGCACAGACCAAATGGCATCCTTCTGTAGGCAAATACTCCAGATGGACATGTGAATGCTGTTTTCTCTTGGTCCTGAGGATCTACTGCAATTTGGTTGTAACCTGAATAGCCATCTAAAAAGCAGTAGTATTCATGACCTGCTAGTCTCTCTAGCACCTGGTCTATGAATGGTAAAGGAAAATGATCCTTTCTGGTGGCTGTATTGAGTCTTTTGTAGTCAATACACATACGCCACCCCGTAACTGTTCTTGTGGGAACTAGTTCATTCTTTTCATTATGAACCACTGTCATGGCTCCCTTCTTGGGGACAACTTAGACAGGGATCACCCATGGGCTATCAGAAATAGGATAAATAATCCCAGCCTCTAGTAACTTAGTGACTTCTTTCTACACCACCTCCTTCATGGCTGGATTCAGCCGCCTCTATGGTTGAACCACTAGCTTAGCATCGTCCTCCAATAGGATCTTGTGCATGAATCTGGCTAGGCTAATGCCCTTAAGATCACTTATGGACCACTCAAGAGCTATCTTGTTGTCCTTAGTACCTGAATTATTGCTTTCTCTTCCTGTGGCTCTAAAGCAGAGCTTATGATTACCAAAAAAGTGTCATCTTCTCCTAGAAATGCATATTTCAGGGATGGTGGTGGTGGTTTGAGCTCAGGTTTAGGAGGCTTCTCCTCTTCCTGAGGAGTTTTCAGAGGTTCTTTTGTTTTCTCTGGTTCCTCCAGATCAGGCTGAACAACTTTAAAAATGTCCTCTAGCTCTGATTCGAGACTCTCAGTCATATTGACCTCTTCCACCAAAGAGTCAATAATATCAACGCTCATGCAGTCTTTTGAGGTGTCTGGATGCTGCATAGCTTTGACAGCATTCAACTTAAACTCATCCTCATTGACTCTCAAGGTCACCTCCCCTTTTTGGACATCAATGAAGGTTCGTCCAGTCGCTAGGAAAGGTCTTCCTAGAATGAGAGTTGAACTCTTGTGCTCCTCCATTTCCAGTACGACAATGTCAGTGGGAAAGGCAAATGGCACAACCTTGACAATCATGTCCTCAATTATGCCTGATGGAATCTTAATGGAGCCATCAGCAAGTTGGAGGCATATCCGCGTTGGTTTAACTTCATCAGTCAAACCAAGCTTTTTGATAATGGATGCAGGTATTAGGTTGATACTTGCCCCAAGATCACATAGAGCTGTCTTGGTACAAGCATCCTTTAATGTACATGGTATCATAAAGCTTCTGGGATCTTTAAGCTTCTCTGGTAAGCTTTCCAAAATGACTGCACTGTATTCTTCAGTGAGGAAAACTTTTTCAGTTTCTCTCCAATCCTTCTTATGACTTAAGATCTCTTTCATGAACTTAGCATAAGAGGGTATTTGCTCAAGTGCCTCTGCAAATGGAATCTTTATTTCAAGAGTCCTGAGATAGTCTGCAAAGCGGGCAAATTGTTTATCCTGTTCCGCTTGGCGGAGTTTCTGAGGATAAGGCATCTTGGCTTTATATTCTTCAACCTTAGTTGCTGCAGGTTTTCTTCCTACAAAAGTGGTTGGAGAAGCCTACCTAAGGGGGTTGTTATCAGCACTTGCAGGTGTCTGATCCCCCATTAGCGTTTGAACGCCAGAATTAGGTGCTGTATGGGCGTTTAACGCCAGATTGCCACCCTTTTCTGGCGTTTGAAGGCCAGAATCATTCCTCTCTGGGCTCTTATTGTCCTCAGAGGGATTTTGGGCAGTGGTTTGGTCATCCTCTGTCAGTTGTTCCTTTCTTGGCTTTCTGCTGCCTTGAGTTGAGATATTCAATGTCTTCCCACTCCTTAAATGAATAGCTTGGCACACTTCTGTTATCTATTTAGATAACAGCGGTCTTGTCTGATCCAATTGTGCTTCCATATTCTTGTTAGCATTTTTAGTGTCTTGTAGCATCTTTTTAAATTCTGCTAACTATTTTGTTATAAAAAGCAATTGCTGATTGAGTTCAGCAACTTGTTCTGGGGGACTAAGTTCAGTGGATACTGCTTTAGCCTCTTCTTTCATGGAGGACTCACTACTTAAGTACAAATGCTGATTTCTAGCAACTGTATCAATGAGCTCTTGAGCCTCTTTAATTGTCTTTCTCATGTGTATAGATCCACCAGCTGAGTGGTCTAGAGACATTTGGGCCTTTTCTGTAAGCCCGTAGTAGAAGATGTCTAACTGCACCCATTCTGAAAATATTTCATATGGGCATTTCCTTAGCATCTCTTTGTACCTCTCCCAGACATTTCAAAGAGATTCATTATCCTTTTGTTTAAAGCCTTGGATGTCCAGCCTTAGCTGTGTCATCCTTTTTGGAGGAAAATATTGATTCAGGAATTTGTCTGATAACTGTTTCCATGTTCTTATGCTTGCTGTGGGTTGGTTATTTAACCACCTCTTAGCTTGATCTTTTATAGCAAATGAAAACAGTAATAATCTATAGACATCCTGATCTACTTCCTTATCACGTACTGTGTCAGCAATTTGTAAGAACTGTGCCAGAAACTCAGTAGGTTCTTCCTGTGAAAGACCGAAATACTGACAGTTTTGCTGCACCATCATAATGAGTTGAGGGTTTAGCTCGAAATTACTGGCTCTGATGGGGGGTATACAGATACTACTCCCATATGAAGCAGTAGTGGGGTTAGAATATGACCCCAGAGTACTTTTGGACTGTTCATTTCCACTTAGGTCCATGATGGAGAAAGGAAGATGATGTGGATTGTAAATAAAAATTTTATTCCCCTTTTTTTTAAATTAAAGAAATTAAAATAAATTAAAAAATTGATGCAAGTTTCAAAAATTAAGGAAAGAAAAAGAAATAAAAGAAATTAGAAACTTAATTAATTAATTAATTAAAAAGATTTGAAAAATTATGGGTGAGGATTTTCGAAAAATGAAGAGAGAGAAAGTGGTTAGGAAGTTTTGAAAAAGATATTTCTTAAAATTAAAGATACTTGTAAAAAAATAAATAAAAGAAAAGATTTGAAAAAGATGTGATTTTAAAATTTGAGAATAGAAAAGATAAGACAAGTTAGGTAAGAGAAGATAAGGAATTTTAAGAGAAGATAAGTTTTTAAATTAAAAAGTTTTGAAATTTAAATTTTAAACTTGAAAATTAAATTTTGAGTTTTGCATTTTGAAAAAGTCAACAATATAAGATAAAGATTTGAAAAAAAAAGTTTTAAATTTTAAAAAGGTTTGATTTTTGAAATTTTAATTTTAAATTTTGAAATTTGGATTTTGAATTTTGGAATTTAATTGAAATTTGAAATTTGAATTTGAAATAAGATAAGATAAGATTTTGAAAAAGATATGATTTTTGAAAAAGATTTGAATTTTAAAATTTAAAACTAAGATAAGATAAGATAAAAATTTTAAAATAAAAATCTGAATTTTTTTATGTAAATTTCGAAAATTCAATTAAAATAAAGAGAAAAGATTTTTTTTTTGAATTTAATGAGGAAAGAGAAAAACAAGTAAAGGACACAAAACTTAGAATTTTCAGATCAAAACAAAGAAAACAAACAAGAAAACTTTGAATGTCAAGATGAACATCAAGAACACTTTGAATGTCAAGATGAACATCAAGAACAAATTTTGGAAATCTTTAGGAAAATAAAAACACAAAGGACACCAAACTTAAAAATTTTTATACTTTGGACAATAATAATTCAAAAATGTACAAGAAAAACAAGGAAAGACACAAAACAAGAAAAACTAAAGATCAAATAAGGAAAATAAACAAGAACAACTTGAAGATCAAGAAAGAACAAAGAACATGTAATTAAAAAAATATGAAGAAAAATAAAAACATGCAATTCGAAAAATTGAAGGAAAATAAAAACATGCAATTGACACCAAACCTAAAACATGAAACTAAACTCAAACAGAAGACTCAATTATTAATTTATTGGTTTTTATCTATTTATTAAAAATTTTCAAAAAAAAATCTAGAAAAAGAAAACAATAATTTTAAAGTTTTAACAAAAAAAACAATAATAGAAGACTCAATTTTAGTCTAAACCAAAATGATAAATTTTTCCTAATCTAAGTAACAAGATGAACCGTCAGTTGTTCAAACTCGAACAATCCTCGGCAACGGCGCCAAAAACTTGGTGCACAAAATTGTGATTACACTTTTCACAACTCCGCACAACTAACCAGCAAGTGCACTGGGTCGATCCCACGGAGATTGTCGGCTTCAAGCAAGCTATGGTTATCTGGTAAATCTTTGTCAGGAGATTAATGATAAAAATGATTTTGTTTATGAAAAATAAATAATATGAAATGAATAATACCAGGTTGGTAAATCTTCAAGCAAGCTCTGTCATCTAAATCTCTGCTTTTCTGCTGTTTTCTTCTTCAAACATGCAAGGCTTCCTTCCATGGCAAGTTGTATGTTGGTGGATCACCTTTGTCAATGGCTACCATCCATCCTCTGGGATGAAAAATACCAGGTACGGTTTCTGAATGGCTAATCAACTGTCGGATCTCTCGTCTCGGATGAAAAAACTAGGTATAGCTACTGCACGGCTAATCATCTGTCGGTTCTCACTTGTGTCGGAATAGGATCTCCCTATCCTTTTGCACACTGTCACTGCGCCCAACATTCGTGAGTTTGAAGCTCGTCACAGTCATCCCGTTCTAGATCCTACTCGGTATACCACAGACAAGGTTTAGACTTTCCAGATTTTAGGAATGCTGCCAATTGGTTCTAGCCTATACCACGAAGGTTCTAATCTCACGAACTCGGTCCGTGGATTAGAGACCCAAGAGATACGCACTCAAGCTGTCACCGAATGACTACGTTGAGCTCAGATAGAATGGGAGTGGTTGTCAAGCACGTGTTCATAAAGTTGAGAATGATGATGAGTGTCACGAATCATCACATTCTTCATATTGAAGTGCGAGTGAGTATCTTAGAACAGAAGCAAGCGTAATTGAATAGAAAATAATAGTAATTGCATTAATCCATTGAAACACAGCAGAGCTCCTCACCCCCACCTATGGGGTTTAGAGACTAATGATGTAGAAGATATAATATGAGATGTAAAAATGTCATGAGTTACAAAATGAATCTCTAAAAGTAGTTTTTATACTAAACTAGTAACTTAGGTTTACAGAAAATGAGTAACTAAGTGCAGATAGTGCAGAAATCCACTTCTGGGGCCCACTTGGTGTGTGCTTGGGCTGAGCATTGAGCTTTACACGTGTATAGACCTTTTCTAGAGTTAAACGCCAGCTTGGATGCCAGTTTGGGCGTTTAACTCCAGTTCTGGTGTTTTATGCCAGAAAAGGGTCTCTAGCTGGCGTTTAAATGCCAGTTTGGGCCAACAAATCTCGCGCAAAGTATGGACTTTTATACATTGCTGGAAAGCCCAAGATGTCTACTTTCCAACAAAATTAAGAGCGTGACAATTGGGCTTCTGTAGCTCCAGAAAATCCACTTCGAGTGCAGGAGGTCAGAATCCAACAGCATCTGCAGTCCTTTCTTAGCCTCTGAATCAGACTTTTGCTCAGGTCCCTCAATTTTAGCCAGAAAATACCTGAAATTATAGAAAAACACACAAACTCATAGTACAATCCAAAAATGTAATTTTTTCATAAAAACTAATAAAAATATAATAAAATGTAAATAAAACATACTAAAAACTATGTAAAAATAATGCCAAAAAGCGTATAAATTATCCGCTCATCAAAGACTCTGAGGAGGCATTTACAACAAGCTAGATCACAACACTCTGGAAGAGACCTTTCAGAAAGTTTTGAAAAAGAAACAGAGGATATGGCCGAACCACAAGAGGAGCCTAAAAAGGTCCTTGGTAACTTCACCATGCCTACCTCTGACTTTTATGACAGAAGCATTGCTGTATCTTCCATTGGAGCTAACAATTTTGAGCTTAAGCCTCAGTTAGTCTCTCTTCTGCAACAGAACTACAAATTCCATGGACTTCCAATGGAAGATCACATCAATTCTTAACATAATTCTTACAGATCTGTGATACTGTAAAGACTAATGGAGTTAATCCTGAAATCTACAAGCTGATGCTTTTCCCCTTTGATTTAAGAGACAGAGCTAAGTTTTGGTTGGATGCCCAACCAAGAGAGAGTCTTGACTCTTGGAAAAAGCTTGTTAATGCTTTTTTGGCTAAGTTCTTTCCTCCTCAAAGGATGAGCAAGATTAGAGTGGAAGTTAAAACCTTCAGACAAAGAGTAAGTGAATCCCTCTATGAAGCTTGAAAAAGATACAAGCAACTGATCAGGAGATTTCCTCCTGATTTGCTCTCAGAATGGTCCTTCATAAGCGTGTTCTATGATGGCTTGTTAATGAGCGGATAATTTATACGCTTTTAGGCATTGTTTTTAGTATGTTTTTAGTATATTTTAATTAGTTTTTATTATATTTTTATTAGTTTTTAAATAAAAATCATATTTCTGGACTTTACTATGAGTTTGTGTGTTTTTCTATGATTTCAGGTATTTTCTGGTTGAAATTGAGGGACCTGAGCAAAAATCTGATTCAGAGGCTGAAAAAGGACTGCAGATGCTATTGGATTCTGACCTTCCTGCACTCAAAGTGGATTTTCTGGAGCTACAGAAGCCCAATTGGCGTGCTCTCAATTGCGTTGGAAGGTAGACATCCTGGGCTTTCCAGCAACATATAATAATCCATACTTTGCCCGAGATTTGATGGCCCAAACTGGCGTTCCAAGTCAGCTCAAGAATTCTGGCGTTTAACTCCAAAAGTGGCACAAAAGCTGGAGTTAAACGCCCAAACTGGCACAAAAGTTGGCGTTTAACTCCAAGAAAAGTCTCTACACATGGAAGCTTCAATGCTCAGCCCAAGCACACACCAAGTGGGCCCGGAAGAAGATTTATGCATTAATTACTCAATTCTGTTACCCTAGGCTACTATTTCTCTATAAATAGGACCTTTTGATATTGTATTTTCATCTTTTGATGATCCTGGAATCATGTTTTGATGATTAAACCCTCTTTGGGAGGCTGGCCATTCGGCCATGCCTAGACCTTTTGTTCTTATGTATTTTCAACGGTGGAGTTTCTACACACCGTAGATTAAGGTGTGGAGCTCTACTGTTCTTCATGAATTAATACAAAGTACTATTGTTTTTCTATTCAACTCAAGTTTATTTCTTCTCCAAGATATTCATTCGTTCTTCAACTTGATGAATGTGATGATCCGTGACACTCATCATCATTCTCACCTATGAACATGTGCCTAACAACCACCTCTGTTCTACTAGCAATGGCTTGAATGCGTATCTCTTGGATTTCTAATCTAAGATTGGAACCTTCGTGGTATAGGCTAGAATTATTGGCGGCCATTCCTGAGATCCGGAACGTCTAAACTTTGTCTGTGGTATTCTGAGTAGGATCTAGGAAAGGATGATTGTGACGAGCTTCAAACTTGCGATTGTTGGGCGTGTGACAGACGCAAAAGGATCAATGGATCCTATTCCAGTATGATCGAGAACCGACAGATGATTAGCCGTGCGGTGACAGCGCATTTGGAACGTTTTCACTGAGAGGACGGGAAGTAGCCATTGACAATGGTGATGCCCAACATAAAGCTTGCCATGGAAAGGAGTATGAATGATTGGAAGAAGGCAATGGGAAAGCAGAGGTTCAGGGGGAACAAAGCATCTTCGTATGCTTATCTGAAATTCCAACTAAAGAACTACATAAGTATCTCTATCTTTATTTTATGTTTTATTTATCTTTCAATTATCAATTCTCCATCACCATCTGAATTTGCCTGACTAAGATTTACAAGGTGACCATAGCTTGCTTCAAGCCGACAGTCTCCGTGGGATCGACCCTTACTCATGTAAGGTATTACTTGGACGACCCAGTGCACTTGCTAGTTAGTTGTGCGGAATTGTGACAAAGTGTGATTCACGTTTGAGAGCTCCAAGTCTTTGGCGCCATTGTTGATGATTACAATTTCGTGCACCAAGTTTTTGGCACCGTTGCCGGGGATTGTTCGAGTTTGGACAACTGACGGTTCATCTTGTTGCTTAGATTAGGTACTTTTCTTTTTATTTTTCAGAATTTTTAAGAATGAATTCTAGAGTTTCAAGGTAATGTTCTTATCATCACAAAAGCTGATTGATTCTCATCAATTTAGCTGCTGAATGTAATGTCCTGCAGAAGCTTGGCCAACCATGTCTTATCTTTTTAGACTGAAGCTTTAGACTAACATTGCATGATTCCTGGAATTCTTATTAAAAGTTTTGATTCTCTTTATTTTCTTTTCCATATAATTTTTGAAAACCACAAAAAAAATGTTTAACATCATAAAAACCAAAAAAATTTTATGTTTGAGTCTAGTATCAATTTTTAAGTTTGGTGTCAATTACATGTTTCTGTTCTTCTTGCATTTTTCGAATTTATGCATGTGTCTTCATTAATCTTCAAGTTGTTCTTGATGACTTGCTTGCTCTGATCTTTAAATTCTCTTGTTATGTGTGTTTTGTTGTTTTTCTTATGCATTCTCAATTTGTTAGAGTCTCTAATACAAAATTTCTAAGTTTGGTGTCCTGCATGCATTGTTTATTTGATCTTAGTTGCATTTTTACTATTTTTCATCATTAAAAATTCAAAAATATTTTCAAAATTGCGTCTTTTCAAGTCAATGATACAGAGAATTGAAGACTCAGAACATTCAATAGAGGAATCAAACAAAAAAAGCTGGGCGTTCAAAATGCCCAGTGAAGAAGGAAAACTGGCGTTTAAACGCCAGCCAGGGTACCTGGCTGGGCGTTTAACGCCCAAAAGGTAGCATTTTGGGCGTTAAACGCCAGAATGGATGCCATTCTGGGCGTTTAACGCCAGAAGAACACTAGAGGGAAGATTTTGTTTTTAATTCAAATTATTTTTAAAATCTTCATAATTTTTCAAAATCAAATTTTTTCAAATCATATTTTTTCAATCATATCTCTTCAAAATTAATTTCTTTCCATTTTTTATTATTTTTGAAAATCCTTGTTATAATTAATGATTTACTTCAAAATTTTCTAGTTGTTACTTGCCTATTAAGAAAGGATCAAAAGTTTTAATTCTAGAATCATATCTTCCAATTTCTTGTTAGTCAAGTAATCAACTTTAATTTTAAAACTTTCTCTTTTTAGTCTGATTTTCAATCATATCTTCTCAATCATATCTTTTCAATCACATCTTTTTCAAAATTAATTTTCAATCATATCTTTTTAATTTCTAATTTCAAACTCTTTTCAAAAATTACTTAATTTCTTTCCCAATTTGAGTTTTCGAAAATCTCAATAAAATTTTCAAATTTTTTTTTATTATTTCAAAATATTTTTAATTTATTTTCAAAAATTCTTCCCCTCTTCTCACATCCTTCTATTTAAAGGACTAACACTCCTTCGCAAGGTATAATTCGAACCCCCTCCTTCTTTATATGTTCGAATTCTCTTCCATCTACCTCCTCCTTCTATTCTTCTTTTCCTCTGACACCTCAAGGAATCTCTATACTGTGACATAGAGGATTCCCTACTTTCTCGTTCTCTTCTCTTTCATATGAGCAGAAGCAAAGATAAAGGCATACTTGTTCAAGCTGATCCTGAACCTAAAAGGACCTTGAAGAGAAAGCTAAGAGAAGCTAAAGCACAATTCTCTTTAGAGGGCCTAACAGAGCTCTTCAAGGAAGAAGAAACCATGGCAGCCGAAAACAACAATGCCAACAATGCAAGGAAGGTGCTTGGTGACTTTACTGCACCTACTCCCAACTTCTATGGGAGAAGCATCTCAATCCCTGCCATTGGAGAAAACAACTTTAAGCTTAAGCCTCAATTAGTTTCTCTAATGCAACAGAATTGCAAGTTTCATGGACTTCCATTGGAAGATCCTCATCAGTTTTTAGCTGAATTCTTGCAAATCTGTGACACTGTCAAGACCAATGGGGTTGACCTTGAAGTCTACAGAATTATGCTTTTTCCTTTTGCTGTAAGAGACAGAGCTAGGACATGGTTGGATTCACAACCTAAAGAAAGCCTGAACTCTTGGGAAAAGCTAGTCAATGCCTTCTTGGCAAAGTTCTTTCCACCTCAAAAATTGAGCAAGCTTAGAGTGAAAGTCCAAACCTTCAGACAGAAGGAAGGAGAATCCCTCTATGAAGCTTGGGAAAGATACAAGCAATTGATCAGAAGGTGCCCTTCTGACATGCTTTCAGAATGGAGCATCATAGGTATTTTCTATGATGGTCTGTCTGAATTATCCAAGATGTCATTGGATAGCTCTGCTGGAGGATCTCTTCATCTGAAGAAGACGCCTGCAGAAGCTTAGGAACTCATTAAAATGGTTGCAAGTAACCAATTCATGTACACTTCTGAAAGGAATCCTGTGAATAATGGGATAGCTCAGAAGAAAGGAGTTCTTGAGAGTGATACTCTGAATGCCATATTGGCTCAGAATAAAATATTGACTCAGCAAGTCAATATGATTTTTCAGAGTCTGTCTGGAATGCAAGCAGCAACAGGCAGTACCAAGGAAGCTTCCTCTGAAGAAGAAGCTTATGATCCTGAGAACCCAGCAATGGAAGAGGTGAATTACATGGGAGAAACCCTATGGAAACACCTATAACCCTTCATGGAGAAATCATCCAAATCTCTCATGGAAGGATCAACAGAGACCTCAACAAGGTTTCAACAACAATAATGGTAGAAGAAACAGGTTTAGCAATAGCAAGCCTTTTCCATCACCTTCTCAGCAACAGACAGAGAATTCTAAGCAAAGCCACTCTGACTTAGCAACCATTGTCTCTGATCTAATCAAAACCACTAAAAGTTTTATGACTGAAACAAGGTCCTCCATTAGAAATTTGGAGGCACAAGTGGGTCAGCTGAGTAAGAAAATTACTGAGCTCCCTCCCAGTACTCTCCCAAGCAATACAGAAGAGAATACAAAGAGAGAGTGCAAGGTTATAAACACGTCTCACATGGACGAACATGGAGAGGAGGAAGAGGCAGTAATCTCTACTGAGGAAGACCTCAATGGACGCCCACTGGCCTCCAAGGAGTTCCCTAATGAGGAACCATGGGAATCTGAGGCTCACACTGAGACCATAGAGATTCCATTGAATTTACTTCTGCCATTCATGAGCTCTGATGAGTATTCTTCCTCTGAAGAGGATGAAGATGTTACTGAAGAGCAAGTTGCTAAGTACCTTGGAGCAATCATGAAGCTAAATGCCAAGTTGTTTGGTAATGAGACTTGGGAGGATGAACCTCCATTTCTCATTAAAGAACTGGATGACTTGACTAGGCAGAAATTACCTCTGAAGAGACAAGACCCTGGAAAATTCTCCATCCCTTGTACCATAGGCACCATGACCTTTGAGAAGGCTCTGTGTGACCTAGGGTCAAGTATAAACCTCATGCCTCTATCTGTAATGGAGAATCTAGGGATCATTGAGGTACAAACTGCAAGAATCTCACTGGAGATGGCAGACAATTCAAAGAAACAGGCTTATGGACTTGTAGAGGATGTCTTGGTAAAGGTTGAAAACCATTACATCCCTGCTGATTTCATAATCCTAGAAACTGGGAAGTGTATGGATGAATCCATCATCCTTGGCAGACCCTTCCTAGCCACAGCCAAAGCTGTGATTGATGTTGACAGAGGAGAATTGATCATTCAAGTGAATGAAGACTCCCTTGTGTTTAAAGTTCAAGGATATCCCTCTGTCACCATGGAGAGGAAGCATAAAGAGCTTCTCTCAATACAGAGTCAAACAGAGCCCCCACAGTCAAACTATAAGTTTGGTGTTGGGAGGTTCCAACATTGCTCTGAACATCTGTGAGGCTCCATGAGAGCCACTGTCAAGCTATTGACATTAAAAAAGCGCTTGTTGGGAGGCAACCCAATTTTTACTTATCTATGTTAAATTTCTATTTTCTTTTGTTATTTTATGTTTTCTGTAGGTTGATGATCATGTGAAGTCACAAAAACAATTGAAAAAGCAAAAACAGAATGAAAAATAGAACACCCTGGAGGAGAAACTTACTGGCGTTTAAACGCTAGTAAGGGTAGCAGAATGGGCGTTAAACGCCCAGTCTGGCACCATTCTGGGCATTTAACACCAGAAATGGGCACCAGACTGGCGTTTAACACCAGAAATGGGCAAGAAGCTGGCGTTAAACGCCAGAAATGGGTAGCAGCCTGGCGTTTAACGCCAGGATTGGCAGCAATGGGCGTTTTGCACGCCACATGGTGTAGGGATGAGAAATCCTTGACACCTCAGGATTTGTGGACCCCACAGGATCTCCACCTACCCCACACCTCTCTCTCTTCTTCACCCATTCACCAATCACCTCAATACCTCTTCCCCAAAAACCCTTCACCTATCAAATCCCACCATTCTCTTCACCACTCACATCCATCCTTCATAAAACCCCACCTACCTCACCATTCAAATTCAAACTACTTTCCCACCCAAACCCACCCATAATGGCCGAACCATACCCCCCTCTCCACTCCTATATAAACCCATCTTCACTCCTTCATTTTCACACAACATACACACTACCCATCCCCCTTGGCCGAAACACAAAGCCCCCTCCATCTCCTCTATTTCTTCTTATTCTACTCTCTTCTTTCTTCTTTTGCTCGAGGAAGAGAAACCTTCTAAGTTTGGTGTGGTAAAAGATAAAGCTTTTTGTTTTTCCATAACCACTTATGGTACCAAAGGCTGGAGAAACCACTAGAAAGAGGAAAGGGAAGGCAACAGCTTCCACCTCCGAGTCATGGGAGATGGAGAGATTCCTCTCAAGGGTGCATCAAGACCACTTCTATGAAGTTGTGGCCAAGAAGAAGGTGATCCCCGAGGTCCCTTTTAAGCTCAAAAAGGGCGAATATCCGGAGATCCAACATGAGATCCGAAGAAGAGGTTGGGGAGTTCTCACCAACCCCATTCAACAAGTCGTAATCTTAATAGTTCAAGAGTTTTATGCCAATGCATAGATCACCAAGAACCATGATCAAAGTGTGAACCCGGACCCCAAGAATTGGCTTACAATGGTCCGAGGGAAATACTTAGACTTTAGTCCGGAAAATGTAAGGTTGGCATTCAATTTGCCTATGATGCAAGGAAACGCACACCCATACACTAGAAGGGTCAACTTTGATCAAAGGTTGGACCAAGTCCTCATGGACATCTGTGAAGAGGGCGCTCACTGGAAGAGTGATTCAAGAGGAAAGCCGGTTCAACTAAGAAGGCATGACCTCAAGCCCGTGGCTAGGGGATGGTTGGAGTTCATCCAACACTCAATCATTCCTACTAGCAACCGGTCTGAAGTTACTATAGACCGGGCTATCATGATTCATAGCATCATGACTAGAGAGGAAGTAGAAGTTCATGAGGTTATATCCCAAGAACTCTACAAAGTGGCGGACAAGTCCTCTACTGTGGCAAGGTTAGCCTTTCCTCATCTCATTTGTCACCTCTGCAATTCAGCTGGAATTAACATAGAGGAAGACATCCTCATTGATGAGGACAAGCCCATCACTAAGAAAAGGATGGAGCAAACAAGAGATCCCACTCATGGACAAGAGCATGAGGAAACTCCTCATCATGAAATCCCTGAGATGCCTCAAGGGATGCATTTTCCTCCACAAAACTATTGGGAGCAAATCAATACCTCCCTAGGAGAATTAAGTTCCAACATGGGATAACTAATGGTGGAGCACCAAGAGCATTCCATCCTCCTCCATGAAATTAGAGAAGACCAAAGAACCATGAGAGAGGAGCAACAAAGGAAAGAAAGAGACATTGAGGAGCTCAAGCACTCCATAAGATCTTCAAGAGGAAGAACAAGCCGCCATCACTAAGGTGGACCCGTTCTTTAATTTCCTTGTTCTTTATTTTCCTGTTTTTCGAATTTTTATGCTTATGTTATTTATGTTTGTGTCTTTATTACATGATCATTAGTGTCTAAGTGTCTATGCCTTAAAGCTATAAAAATGAATCCATCACCTTTCTTAAATGAAAAATTTTTTAATTGAAAAAGAAAAAGAAGTGCATGAATTTCAAATTTTAAAACAGTTTAATTATTTTGATGTGGTGGCAATACTATTATTTTTCTGAATGAATGCTTGAACAGTGCATATTTTTGAATTTGATTGTTTATGAATGTTAAAATTGTTGGCTCTTGAAAGAATGATGGGAAAAGGAGAAATGTTATTTGATAATCTGAAAAATCATAAAATTGATTCTTAAAGCAAGAAAAAGCAGTGAAAAGCATGCAGAAAAAGGACATATGCGAAAAAAAAGAAGAAAGAAAAAGAAAAGCAAGCAGAAAAAGCCAATACCCCTTTAAACCAAAAGGCAAGGGTGATAAAAAGGATCCAAGGCTTTGAGCATCAGTGGATAGGAGGACCCACAGGAATAAAATCCTGGCCTAAGCCGCTAAACCAAGCTGTCCCTAACCATGTGCTTGTGGCGTGAAGGTGTCAAGTGAAAACTTGAGACTGAGTGGTTAAAGTCGTGGTCCAAAGCAAAAAGAGTGTGCTTAAGAGCTCTGGACACCTCTAATTGGGGACTCTAGCAAAGCTGAGTCACAATCTGAAAAGGTTCACCCAGTTATGTGTCTGTGGCATTTATATATCCGGTGGTAATACTGGAAAACAAAGTGCTTAGGGCCACGGCCAAGACTCATAAAGTAGCTGTGTTCAAGAATCAACATACTTAACTAGGAGAATCAATAACACTATCTGGATTCTGAGTTCCTATAGATGCCAATCATTCTGAACTTCAAGGAATAATGTGAGATGCCAAAACTGTTCAGAAGCAAAAAGCTAAAAGCCCCGCTCATCTAATTAATACTGATCTTCATAGATGTTTTTGGAATTCATTGTATATTCTCTTCTTTTTATCCTATTTGATTTTCAGTTGCTTGGGGACAAGCAACAATTTAAGTTTGGTATTGTGATGAGCGGATGATTTATACGCTTTTAGGTAATGTTTTTAGTATGTTTTTAGTATATTTTAATTAGTTTTTATTATATTTTTATTAATTTTTAAATAAAAATCATATTTCTGGACTTTACTATGAGTTTGTGTGTTTTTCTATGATTTCAGGTATTTTCTGGCTGAAATTGAGGGACCTGAGCAAAAATCTGATTCAGAGGCTGAAAAAGGACTGCAGATGCTGTTGGATTCTATCCTTCTTGCACTCAAAGTGGATTTTCTGGAGCTACAGAAGCCCAATTGGTGTCCCAAATAAACTCAAGAGAGGGGATTTCAAACCAGTCGCTAGGGACTGGCTGGACTTCATTGGGCGTTCCATACTGCTCACCAGTAACCGCTCTGAGGTCACTCTCAAAAGAGCAATGATGATCCATTGTATTATGCAGGGAAACGAAGTAGAGATTCATCATCTGATTTCTTGTGAGCTCTACATAATTGCAAACAAGAACTCCAAAGAAGCCAAATTGGCTTACCCAAACTTAATATCTCTGCTATGCAAAGACGCTGGGGTAAAGATCGGAGTGGATGAGTATATCCTAGTCAAGCACCCAATCACCAAAAAGTCAACGGAAGGACAACAAGTGCAAGATAACTCCATCAAAAGGAGGGCACAAGAGTTCCTCCCAAAAATCCCTCAGATTGACTACTGGACCCGCCTAGAAGCATCTGTCACCAAGCTGCAAGAAGCTATGGATCAACTGAAAGAAGAACAGCAAGTTCAAAACAGCATGCTCTGCAAACTGCTGAAGGAACAAGAGAAGCAAGGGCGTGAGCTACAGGAGCTGAAGCGCCAGAAGCTGTCTCTTGAAGGGCCAGACACCCCACAGATTGAAGGAGCATCCATCTCCCAAAATAAAGGTTGTTGAGTCCTAATCTTAACTCTGTGATAACTTTTGCTATTAGAGATCTACCTTAGGAGTCACATGAATAATAGTAATTAGTATCTTTATTTTTATTTTTATTTTTTATTATCATCTCCAAGTAAGCTATAATTTATTTTTCTCATCATCATTAAACATGAATAAAATAGCTGATTTTTTAGAATAAGGAGGCAGTTTTATTTTTGAGTTCTTAATAAGAACAATTCATATTATTTATATGTGGTGGCAATACTTTTTGTCTTCTGAATGAATGCTTGAACAGTGCATAATTTTTGATAGTGAAGTTTATGAATGTTAAATTTGTTGGCTCTTGAAAGAATAATGAAAAAGGAGAAATGTTATTGATAATCTAAAAAATCATAAAATTGATTCTTGAAGCAAGAAAAAGTAGTGAATACAAAGCTTGCGAAAAAAATATGGCGAAAAATAAAAGAAAAAGGAAGAAAAAAAAGAAGAAAAGCAAGCAGAAAAAGGCAATAGCCCTTTAAACCAAAAGGCAAGGGTAATAAGGATCCAAGGCTTTGAGTATTAATGGATAGGAGGGCCTAAAGGAATAAAATCCTGGCCTAAGCGGCTAAACCAAGCTGTCCCTAACCATGTGCTTGTGGTGTGAAGGTGTCAAGTGAAAAACTTGAGACTGAGCGGTTAAAGTCATGGTCCAAAGCAAAAAGAGTGTGCTTAAGAACTCTGGACACCTCTAACTGGGGACTTTAGTAAAGCTAAGTCATAATCTGAAAAGGTTCACCTAGTTATGTGTCTGTGGCATTTATGTATCCGGTGGTAATACTGGAAAACAAAGTGCTTAGGGCCACGGCCAAGACTCATAAAGTAGCTGTGTTCAAGAATCAACATACTAAACTAGGAGAATCAATAACACTATCTGAATTCTGAATTCCTATAGATGCCAATCATTCTGAACATCAAAGGATAAATTGAGGTGCCAAAACTGTTCAGAAGCAAAAAGTTACTAGTCCTGCTCATCTAATGAGAATTTGGGCTTCATATAAAACTATGAGATGTTATTGCCTCTTGATTTTCTTTCTATCCTATTTTATTTATCTAGTTGCTTGAGGACAGGCAACAGTTTAAGTTTGGTGTTGTGATGAGCGGATATTTTATACGCTTTTTGGGGGTATTTTCATATTGTTTTTAGTAGGATTTAGCTACTTTTTTAGTATAGTCCTATTAGTTTTCATGCAAAAATCACATTTCTGGACTTTACTGTGAGTTTGTGCATTTTTCTATGATTTCAGGTATTTTCTGGCTAGAATTGAGGGACCTGGGCAAAAATCTGATTCAGAGGCTGAAAAAGGACTGCAGATGCTATTGGATTCTAACCTCCCTGCACTCGAAATGGATTTTCTTGAGCTACAGAAACCCAATTTGTGCTCTTTCAATTGCGTTGGAAAGTATACATCCAGGGCTTTCCAGCAATATATAATAGTCAATACTTTGCCCGAGTTTTGACAATGCAAACGGACGTTTTAACGCTAACTTCCTGCTCTATTCTGAAGTTAAACGCCAGAAACAGGTTACAAACCAGAGTTAAACGCCACAAACATGCTGCAACCTGGCGTTTAACTCCAAGAGAAGCCTCTACACGTGTAGAGCTCAATGCTCAGCCCAAGCACACACCAAGTGGGCCCCGAAAGTGGATTTCTGCACTATCTATCTTAGTTTACTCATTTTCTGTAAACCTAGGTCACTAGTTTAGTATAAAAACTACTTTTAGAGACTTACTATGTACCTCATGACATTTTACATTTGAATTTGTATCTTCTACGGCATGAGTCTCTAAACTCCATGGTTGGGGGTGAGGAGCTCTGTTGTGTCTCGATGAATTAATGCAATTACTACTGTTTTCCATTCAATCACGCTTGTTTCTATTCTAAGATATTCACTCGCACTTCAACCTGATGAATGTGATGATCTGTGACACTCATCATCATTCTCACCTATGAACACGTGCCTGACAACCACCTCCATTCTATCTGCAATAGCTTGAGTGCATATCTCTTGAGTTTCTAATCTAAGATTAGAACCTTCGTGGTATAGGCTAGAATTATTCGCGGCCATTCTTGAGATCCGGAAAGTCTAAACCTTGTCTGTTGTATTCCGAGTAGGATCTGGGAAGGGATGACTGTGACGAGCTTCAAACTCGCGAGTGTTGGGTGTAGTGACAGACGCAAAAGGATCAATGGATCCTATTCCAACATGAGTGAGAAATGACAGATGATTAGCCGTGCGGTGACAGTGCATTTGGACCATTTTCACTGAGAGGATGGATGGTAGCTATTGACAACGGTGATCCACCAACATACAACTTGCCATGGAAGGAACTTTGCGTGCATGGAGAAGAAGACAATAGGAAAGCAGAGATTCAGAAGACAGAGCATCTCCAAAACCTCAACCTGTTCTCCATTGCTGCATAACAAGTATTATTTATTTTATGTTATTTACTCTTCATAAACCCAACCATTTTTATTACTAATTTCCTGACTAAGAGTTACAAAATAACAATAACTTGCTTCAAGCCGACAATCTTCGTGGGATCGACCCTTACTCACGTAAGGTATTAGTTAGACGACCCAGTGCACTTGCTGGTTAGTGGTACGAGTTGTGAAAAGTGTGATTTACAATTTCGTGCACTAGTGTCTCCCACCTAGCAGTTTTGTTTATTGTCCTTAAGTTGGCTTATGGGGAGCTCTCATCAAGGTGGCTTGTGCTTGAATCCATCCTTGAACATCCACTAATGCTTGAATCTCCAATAAGCTCCATCATTGAAAATTAATAGCTCCAAGCTCTGATGGAGTTCTTCACAAACCATGAGCTCCCAAAATTGATTCTCCTTGTGTGATCTGGGATCCCACACTTTGTTTTCACACCCGTCTTCAAGTTGATCAAGGTGATTCCATCCGGGTGGTTTAGTCTTGGAATTCTCATTAAGGCATCCAAACATCCTCCTAGACCCAAGCAATCTAGCTCTTCATCAAACCTTGCAATCAAACCTTGAGCTTCCAACCATGATGAACCTAGAATGATGCTTCCAACCACTAACCATCTCCTTTTTTCTCTTAAAGCCACAAAGAGCTCTAAGTTGACCATCCGTCTCAAGCAAACCATATTCAAGTGGGATAATAATGCTTAGAGATAAGAGATTTACCCACTTGAATGAAAGGATGGATGGTGATGGTTTAGGGAGAGGTATCTCCAATGTCCTTGCACGCTCTACTCTCTTGTGTTCTTCTTTGGTTACTTCCACCTTCTTGCTAGCTTCTTCAATCTCAACCTCTTCCTCTTGGTAGCTTTCTTCCAATTCAATCACTTCTTCATTGCTTACCTAGGGTATGGGAGTTTGTGTATCTTCTTTTTTAATCTCAATTTCATGTCCAATGGGGGAGGATTCGATTGTAGATAGAAACTCATCAATGATTGAATCCATCTCTCGATCAACCTCTTCAAAGTCTTCAACCATGATATGCTTTGGAGGTTGTACACCCTCCTCAACATCAAAATCAAGCTTCTTGGAAGAGGGTTCTATAATTCTACATTTCCATGGACTTCCAACATCTCCAAAATCTTCAACCACTCCTTCTGTCTCAAATGTCTCAACTTCCTCCTCTTGTTGCACTTCTTACTTCAACTCCTCTTCTCCATCTTGAAGCTCCAAATTCTCCTTCTCATTTTGCTCCTCAACTAATCCTCCACATTTAACAATAAGGGTGTCTTGGATAGTTGAGCACAATAATGCCAATTGACTCATCACTTCGGTTAAACTAGCCATGGCTTCCCCTTGCTTTTGGCAACAAGTTAGAAGTTCTTGTTGTTCTTGCATTAGGGGTTGGAGAGATTGGTCCAATGAAGATATGGGTGGAAGAGAGGGTTCATTATTTGGGAGAAAGGGTTCATAATTAGAAGGAGATTCATCTTGGTAAAGGTATGGAGATGGTGTATATTGAGGTGGTTCTTGGGAGTAATTGTGTTGGAATTATTGTGGTTCTATGTATGGTTCATATGGCTCATAAGGTGGTTGGTATGGTGGGTAAGGATTAGGGTCATATAGACGTGTTTGGTGGTAGGGGACTTGTGAGTATGGTGGTTCAAAACTATATTGAGGAGGTGGTTCATAGGCATATAGTGGTGGTTGTTGACAACCACAATGAGGATCACCACATCCATTAGATTGGTATGCATCATGGTATGGCTCTTGATCATAGTGCATTGGTGGAGGTTGTTTCCATGAAGATTGATCATATGCTTGAGGCTCCACCCACCTTTGGTTGTTTCATCCTTGATGCATGTTGTCATTGTAGTTCCCATTTCCTACAACATAATTTGAACCAAACTCATAGCCAAAGGGGTGAGAATTCATAGTAGCAAGAGAAAATAAAAACAAAAACTAACAAGAAACAAAGAAAACTAAATCCTAAAACTAACAAAAACTAACAAAGAAACAAAAGGCAAACATATTCACAATATTCACATATATACAATAACCAATAACAAGCACACATTGCAATTCCTCAGCAACGGCGCCAAAAACTTGATGGAGTATTATCGTCGGTCAGGAATTTCACACAAAATAATTCCGTTGATAGTATAGTTCCAAACCGACAAGTAATGCTCAATCAAAGTTTAGAATTTTGGTTATCACAAGTCCAACCCAATAAAAATAACCGAGAGTATTAGTTTCGGGTCATCTTCTCAAGGAATTGAAGTAAGGTATGCATATTATTGGTTACGGTATCCAAGGGGTGGGTTGGTAAAAAGGGCAAGAAAATAAATGGCAAGTGAATAAAGCAAACAATTAAAGAAAGTAAATAATAAAGAGAGACATTCATGGCAAGGATTAAGAGTCTAGGCTTTCTATCCTAGTCATCAATCATAATACAATAATTAACAAGAGCTAATCCTATTTCGTCATCTCCAATATCGGAAGAAGGTATAATGTCATCTTCAACATAGGAAGAAAGTCGAATAGAACTAGTTAATCTCAATCCAAAAGTTCTAATCAACTTACTAATTGAATTAGCAATAGATTAAAGTCAATGGAAATAATATTAACTAAAAACTCTAGATCACCAATCTAAATTGGGTATTAATGACTCAAGAGCACCTAATTTCTCTTTCCAAGCCAAGAATGCTAAAAAATCTACTCTAATATCCAACCAAGCATTTTGTCAAACACTTGGAAGGCATAAAAGGAAAGTATAATAAATTGCAAGAAATATAAATTCTACAACTACCCAATGCAAGAAATTAACAATAGCAACTCAAATCAACAATAAAAGAACATTAAACATCAAATTTCATTAAACGAAATCCAAATCCAACAAGAGTGTTCATAAACTAAAAGAGGAATAAAAGAGAAATTGACAATGTAAACTAAGAGAATTAAGATGTAGGAACAAGAAATTGCAGAGAAAACTAAAGGAAAACAAGAATTAAAACCTAGATATAAGAAGAAAATTGACCTAAGAACCCTAATTCTAGAGAGAAGAGGGAGCTTCTCTCTCTAGAAAACTAACCTACATGATTCCTAACCTAATCTAATTGCTCCCCCTTTGATCCATCTTGAATTCTACATGAAATAGCCTTAGGAATGAGTTGGATTTGGGTCTGGGAAGCTCAGAAATCACCCCCAGCATTTTCACTTTAATGAGGTCATGTGACCAACGTCATGTGTGCGCGTGGACGACGCGTGCGCGTCAATGGTAGATTTCATTCTCACGCGTACGCGTGGGTGACGTGTGCGCATGGCTTTGCAAATGTCCTTCTCCCGCATACGCATAGATGATGCGTGCGCGTGGCCCTTAATTCTCCAAATGCTGACTTTTTCATGAATTCTCCACTTTGCATGCTTTTCTCTTCACTTTTTCCATCCAAACTTGCCTTATGAACCTGAAATCACTTAACAAACATATCAAGGCATCGAATGGAATTAAAGTGAATTAAATTTAGCTATTTTAAGGCCTAAAAAGCATGTTTTTACACTTAAGCACAAAATTAGGGAGAATTACAAAACCATGATATTTCATTGAATAAATATGAGATAAGTTGATAAAATTCCCTAAATTAAGCACAACATAAACCAAAAAATTGGGGTTTATCAGCCGGTCCAATTCGTTAGCAGTTTTAGCCCATTCGGCCTACTTTAGGCCAAAACCTTTAAGATTAGTGCCCGGTTTTCGATTCTAAATTATTTTTGTCCTTTCAAAACAATAAATTTAATTTTCCAAAATCTTATTTTCTAAAATACGCGGTACCAGGTAAACTAGAGACGGTATTGCCGGCTTAAGCTCCGGTACGTATTTTTACAAATTTTTTTTGCAACACATACATTTTCCAACTCAGAAAAATTCATTGAAATCAAATTTCACCTTTTTATTTTCAAAATATCATTTCTATATTTTTGAACCTATTTTGGGAGAATAAATTATCATTTTATTAAAGCAGTTAAGCCGGTTCTTACAGTCTTGCTCTATGAGATTAATCATTCGTATATCCACAACGACCCAGCGCGCGGCCGTGAGTATTACATCTATTGTGCGGCACCTCGAGTACGTAATTATGTAGTATGTGGTAGAACTTTTCATCATCTTATTATTACATCTTTCTTTGAATCTCAATGTACCCTATAACTTTTCTCTTTCTTAAATGCAACCTAAGGGGGACCCTGAGATCATAGATATCTCTTATAGTAGTAATGAGCCAGATGAGTACCCAGCGAGTGGGCATCACCACCTGCCCAATGGTTTTTTGTGAGCGACTTTTGAATCAGAGACTGATGGATTATTTTGGAAAACGAATTCCAATCACCTTAAACTCACCGGCAAGTGTACCGGGTCGCATCAAGTAATAATAACTCACTTGAGTGAGGTCGATCCCACAGGGATTGAAGGATTGAGCAACTTTAGTTTAGTGGTTGACTTAGTCAAGCGAATCAAGTGTTGGTTTGAGTGGTTTGTAATTGACATAAGCTAAATTGCATGAATTGTAAAGGGAGATGGAAGAATTATAGTAAATTAAAGAGCAAAGAAAGTAAAGAAGCTGAATCTTAAAGTGCAAGTAATATAAATTGCAGAAACTTAGATTGCAAGAAATGTAAACAACTGAAGCTTAAAGTGCAAGAAATGTAAATTGCGTGAATAATAAAAGGATTCGGGAGCTGGGATTGCAGAGTTTAAACAAGCAGAAGTTAAAGATAATTAACAGAGAAGTAGAAGAAGAATTAAGATGCAACAGATTTAAACAAGGAAAGGAAAATTTCTTTGAACACAAAACAGAAAGTAGAATGTAGTCCAATTGCAGTAGCTAAATGGAAATTGGAGATCTCAGGGGTGGAGGAGACTAGAAAATAAGTCTAGATCTCAAGTCCTTCCTTGATCTAATAAGAACAATTGCAAAAGAAATGGAAAAATAAATTTGCAGAAGAAGCAGAAGAGAAAGCAGTAAAGAGAATTTGGATTCAAATCTCAATTGCTGAAATTATGCAGAAAATGACAAAGAGATCTCAAGGTGAGATTGAAACAGAATTTCTTCAATTCTTGACCCAAGATCCAAGACAAGAAGTAGAGAATGCAAAGGCAAGAACAAGGAAGAACAGAGATCAATTCCCCTTCCCGATTCTCCAAAATAAACTCAGAGATCCAAAATAAAAGTAAAGCTCTCAAAATTACAAGTTAAAATTCTGAAAGAAAGTAAAAAGTTTCTATCTAAATCAAACTAGCTTCTATTTATACATTTCTTATTTTTGGATTTTTGAATTTGGAGTGGGCCTTTTAATTTGGTGAAGAATTGAATTTAAATTGGATTTTAATTTGAAATTTCAGCCCATATGTTGCTTGCTCCCAGTGGTGTGCTCTGCTCCTAGTGAGAGCGCAGCATCATGGCTTGCCTTGGCGTGTCTTGTGCGCTCCAAGCTCCTTGACCGTGCCAAATTGTGCGTGACATGCTTCCTTGGCCGTGTCACACTTGCGCCTCATGCATCAAGGAATAAGGAAAGTAGCACTCTGCTCTTGGCAAGAGCGTAGCATTGGTGCTCCAAAGGAGGGTTCCTAGTTCGAATCTTGCTGGAGGCATGCGCTGGCCAATTTCTTTTGTGCACAAAGTGGCGCCTTGCTTCTTGCATTCCTTGAGGTGCTTTGTTCGATCCTTGGGAGAAGCATTTTAGCCATTTTTGGCTTATTTTCCTTTGTGAGTAGCGCTCCCTTCCTTTCTTAGGTTCCTGGTTCGAATCTTGTGGCAAGCATTGGCAACCATTTTCTTTGAATTTATTTTTGGAAGGCCCCCGATAATGCTCTTGACAAGAGCAGAGCATCATGCTTCTCCCCTTTCTTTCTTGGTTCATTATTGTGCTCCGCTCTCAAGGAGAGCATAGCATCCAAGCCTTGCTTCCTTGGTTCATTGTTGTGCTCCCTTGGAGAGCACTGAGCTCTTGGAGAGAGCACTGTGACTTTCCTCTTTCATTGTGCCACACTTCCTTGTTTCTTTTCCCACGCTTTTATCTTCCTTGGGTCACGCTTCTTAGGCTACGCTTTCTTGTTTTCTTCTTTTCTTCACCTACAAGTAATCAAAACAACCAATCAAAGTATCACCAAATTCACAAGGTTTATGAATCATCCAAAAACCAATTAAATTTAGCTTAAACCTCATGATTTAGTATCAATTAAAGGGTGGTTGATTGATTCAAGGAAACCATGCAATTCCACTCCAAATTACTAACTTACAATGCAAGAAAGTGCATAAAACCTAATGAAACAAGTGCAAAAATGCTTGAAAAACTATCATATGATGACTTGTCATCACAACACCAAACTTAAAACTTGCTTGTCCCCAAGCAAGCATTTAACATAAGAGAAGATAGAATGAAATAGAGAAGTATGCATGTCCTTATTTAGCAAATATTTGAACTTGGTTATTCATGGGGTTTTATGCAGATCAATGGTGCCTCATTTATTACTTGCTGCTAAATAAACAATGTTTCCTCAAGGGTTCACTAAGGTTGCTGCTACAATACCTTACTTTATGCTTACTTCCCTTGTTAGCTTTTTCCTTCTTTCTTTTGCTTAGAGAGCTTATTACTTATTGAAGGCTTGGTGGCAAATGTTGTAGCAGCCTTTGGCTTAATTGTACTCAACATTTCTTCACCACAGACACATGGCTCACCTTTTTCTTCCTAGGATCATTGATGCCCAGCATCTCTTTGGATAACTAAGTGTTTTGTAGCTAGGTTGCTCTTTATTGTGGACTTTCAGTTGGCAATCCCAAATCAGTTGATCTAAGTGGCCAAGTTTTGAAATACTCCTTAGAACTTACTTGTCCAAGCATATCCTAGTACAAAACACCACAGGCATATGTCCAAGGGTCTAAGCTATTGGTGTCTAGCCTTATTGTTTATTTCTTTGCCACTTTTTGGCTTTTCTTTTTCTTTTTGTTTTGATTTTTTTTTCAAGGGATTTTCAATAATACAAGGCTTCATAGCAGCAAACTAGCTTAGACTTCAAAGAACATGTCATTATGCAGCATTTATTTTGTGAGCTAACAATTGAATCAAACACATACCACCACTAACTTTCATCCTAACTTTTGCAACATTGAATAATTACTTTTCTAAATCAAACATTTTTTTCTTTTATTCGAATAGCAAGGGGAACAAAACAAAATACTCAAGCTAATGAAAGATGACAAGATTATGCAGATAGCTTTCTTTAGCAAAAATTATGCAGAACAAAAAGCACTTGGAGGCATATCATGTTTCAGATATACATCTTCCTTATTTAATTTGAAATTATGAAAGAACTTCACCACCTTTTAATTGTTGTGCTCCTTCTGAGTCATAATGCAGACGTTCTTTAATTTATTGGCTGTTTTCCTACATACTCCTCAAAAGTTGCTTTCTTTTCAAGCCCTTTAGGTATCCGGTTAATATGCAAGGCTTATTTGTGGGCTTTTGAACTTACTTTGGTGTGTGAACACCAAACTTAGTTCCTTGCCAATGTTTTTAATGCAGCAAATTAATCATATGTGAAATCCTTTTTTTTCTTGCTAAAGGTAATAAAACTAAAAACTATGAAACAACAAATTGGTTAACTAGTGTATCTGATTGCTTGAGGCTAGCATTATGCAAAAGGTGAGAATGTGTTTTATGATGAAGTCTTTGGTGGAACACCAAACTTAGAATCCTTCATTCTCCCTTAGATTGTTTTGGTGTGCAACACCAAACTTAGCTTCTTGCAATGTAGATAAAACTAATTGACCTTTTTATTAAAATAGCTATGAAAAGAACACTACCTCAGGTTGGGTTGCCTCCCAAAAAGTGCTCTTTTATTGTCACTAGCTTGACATCCTCCATTCTTTAATCAATTCAGGTTTTGAACCTCCTTTTCTTTGTCCCATTGGCCTCCCAAATAGTGCTTTGCCCTGTGAACATTGGCTGTGAAATGACTCTTTGTTACTTCATCTAATAATTCCAGGATTCCATAAGGAAAAACCTTTGTCACCAAATATGGGCCAGTCCACTTTGATTTGAGCTTGCCAGGGAAGATCTTGAGTCTTGAATTATATAGCAGTACTTACTGTCCTGGTTTGAACTCCTTCTTTGAGATCTTCTTGTCGTGCCACCTCTTAGCTCTTTCCTTGTATATCTTAGCACTTTCGTAAGCTTCTAGCCTAAACTCATCCAACTCATTTAGTTGCAGTAGCCTCTTCTCTCCTGCTGCTTGAGAATCAAGGTTGAGGAGCTTAGTGGCCCAAAAAGCTTTTTGTTCAAGCTCTACAGGGAGGTGACAAGATTTTCCATATAATAGCTGAAATGGGGACTTCCCAATAGGAGTTTTGAATGCTGTCCTATATGCCCAGAGTGCATCCTCAAGCTTCTTGGTCCAATCTTTCCTAGTTGCTCCCACAGTCTTCTCCAAAATCCTCTTCAATTCCCTATTTGCAAGCTCTGCTTGGCCATTGGTCTGTGGGTGATATGGTGTGGCTACTTTATGCATTATCCCATATTTGTGAAGGAGTTTCTCCATCTGTTTGTTACAAAAATGACCACCACCATCACTTATAAGTCCCTTAGGTACTCCATATCTGGTGAAGATGTGCTTCTTTAAGAATTGAAGAACAATTTGTGCATCACATGTGGTTGTGGCTATTGCTTCCACCCACTTTGAGACATATTCCACTGCTACCAAGATGTATTTGAAGGAATAGGAAGGGGGGAAGGGTCCCACGAAATCTATGCCCCAAAGATCAAATAGTTCCACTTCAAGAATGAAATTTTGAGGCATTTTGTTCCTTCTTGTCAATCCTTCGGCCCTTTGGCATTTATTACACTGGTGAACAAACTCCCTGGCATCCTTGAAGATGGTTGGCCAGTAAAATCCACTCTGCAGTATTTTGGCAGCTGTTCTCTCTGGTCCAAAGTGTCCACCATATGCTGAACCATGACAATGCCACAATACGTCTTTCATTTCATTTTCAGGGACACACCTCCTAATCATTCCATCAGAGCATCTCTTGAATAAAAAAGGTTCGTCCGACAAGAACTTCCTTACTTCATTGAGTAGCTTCTTCACTTGTTGCTTGGAGAATTCTTGAGGTATCTTCCTTCCTACTTTGTAATTTGCTATGTCAGCAAACCAAGGTGCTTGTTGAACTTGGAAAAGGTGCTCATCAAGGAAATTCTCATTTACTTGCTGTGGTCTATCTTTCTTGGCTTCTTGTGGCACTCTTGATAAATGATCTGCTACTTGATTTTCACTTCCCTTTCTATCTCTCACTTCAATATCAAATTCTTGTAGCAGCAGCACCCACCTAATAAGCCTTGGCTTTGAATCCTGTTTAGACATTAAATACTTGAAAGCATCATGGTCAGTATACACTATAACCTTTGAACCAATCAAGTATTGCCTAAACTTATCAAATGCATATACAATTGCTAAAAGTTCTTTTTCAGTGGTGGTATAATTTTTTTGTGTTTCATATAACACCTTGCTGGCATAATAAATGACATGGTGAAACTTGTCTTTCTTTTGCCCCAGTACAGCACCAATAGCAAGGTTACTTGCATCACACATAAGTTCAAAAGGTAAGTTCCAATCAGGGGGTGTGATAATTGGTGCTGTAATGAGTTTTCTTTTTAGAGTTTCAAAGGCATGTTTACAGTTGTCATCAAAGATAAAAGGGGTATCAATCATTAGTAAATTGCTCAATGGTTTTGCTATTTTTGAAAAATCTTTGATGGACCTCCTGTAAAAGCCAGCATGCCCAAGGAAACTCCTTACTGCTTTCACATTAACAGGTATAGGGAGTTTTTCAATAATTTCTATTTTAGCTTTATCAACTTCTATACCTTTACATGACACTTTATGCCCAAGAACTATTCCTTCCAGAACCATGAAATGGCATTTCTCCCAATTCAATACCAGGTTAGTTTCTTGGCATCTTTTCAAAACAAGAGTTAAATGATGTAAGCAAGTGTTAAATGAATTGCCAAAGACAGAAAAATCATCCATGAAGACTTCTAAAAATTTTTCCACCATATCAGAAAAAATGGAAAGCATACACCTTTGAAAGGTGGCTGGGGCATTGCATTGGCCAAAGGGCATCCTCCTGTAGGCAAAAAATCCAAATGGGCATGTGAAGGAAGTCTTCTTTTGATCCTTGGGATCCACCACTATTTGATTGTACCCAGAGTATCCATCCAGGAAGCAGTAGTAAGCATGGCCTGCCAATCTTTCCAACATTTGGTCAATGAAGGGCAGAGAGAAGTGATCTTTTCTTGTGGCATTGCTAAACCCATATTTCATGAGTTCTTTTGTGCTTAATTTGAGTGATTTATACAATCCTTCACCTACTTATTCACATTAATTGCATGGTTTTACTTTCCCTCCCTTATTATGTGATGTATGTGAAAAACATGTTTCCTAAGCTTTGAAATTAATTATTTTAATTGCCTTTATTTCCATTCGATGCCATGATTAGTGTGTTGAGTAGTTTCAGATTTTCTAAGGCTGAATGACTTAAAGGATGGAAAAGGAAACATACAAAAATGGAAGGAGAAAGCAAAATGGAGCTTTAAGGAAACTGGTATCCACACGACCGCATGGACGACGCGATCGCATGCCAGAAGCGAAGATGCAGCGATGCGCCCGCATGACTGACGCGACCGCGCGCCTTAAGCAGAACGCACATGACGCGGTCGCATGACTGACGCGACCGTGTGGCAAGGAAAAGCTCCGAATGACGCAACCGCGTGACCCACGCGGACGCGTGACAGAGGCCACGTATCAGAATTTACAGAATACGCCCCCAGCAATTTTTGAAGCCCTTTTTGGCCCAAATCCAAGTACAGACAGCATAGACCAGAGGTTATAAAGTGTGGGAATGCACCCATTCAAAAGAGAGCTCGCATATTTTATTTTTCAATGATTTAGATTTAGTTGAGAGGGAGATCTTCTCTCTCTCTCCCTTAGGATTTAGGATCTCTTCTTGTTTTAAGAGTGACTCTCAATCCAGGTTTTATGTTTCTTTGTTTTAGCTTTCTTTTATTTTTATTTATTCCAGCACTTGAATTAATCAATGAATCTATGAATTCTTCCATGTTGCAGACTGTTATTTGAATTAATGATAATTGAGGTATTTTCAGTTTATGATTGTTCTCTTTGATTTAAGTTATCATTGCTTCCCATCTAAGGACATTTTATTATTCCAGCAATTTTAATTTTTCCCCTTTTGGTCCTGGTTAAGAATTCAGTAACTCAACAGTTATTAAACTCAACATAACTGATGATCGTTATCTTGCTAATTGAGCTGAACTTAAGTAATTCCAATCTTTTCTTAGGAAATAAATAGAATTCAAAGGTCAATTTAATTAATCCCTTGACTTTCCTTTGCCCTAGTAAAGGTTGACCAAGTGGAGTTTAGATTCAACTTTCATTATAGTTGGGAGAGATAACTACGTTGGACCTCCAACTTCCCTTACCTTGCCAAAAGTCTGCTTTACAGTATTTATTTATTTTAATTGCCATTTACTTTACTTGTCATTTAAATTACTTGCTTCTCATCTTCTAAACCCCGATTACAACCTTTATAGCCAATAATAAGAACATACTTCCTCGCAGTTCCTTGAGAAGACGACCCGAGGTTTGAATACTCGGTTAACAATTTTTAAAGGGGTTTGTTACTTGTGACACCCAACACGTTTGTACGAAGGGATTTTTGTCGGTTTAGAGACTATATCTACAACGCAACTGTTTCTATGAATCTCTTTACTGCTAAAAATCCTAACGTCAAAATGGCGCCGTTGCCGGGGAGCTGCTAACGTGTGCCTTATTATTGGTTATTGTAAATATTTTTCTTTTGCTTGTTTATTTATTTTTGTTTTTCCTTTTTATCTTTATTTGCTACTATGAACTCTCACCCCTCTCGCTTTGAGTATGGTTCTAATATTGTTAAGGGAAATAGAAGTTACAACAGGAATGTGCATCAAGGTCAGACCAATCAAGGATGGATGGAACCAAGAGGATCTAATCAACCCTTTTGGCAGCAACACCCTCCGAGATATCCTGGACAAAGACCATTCTACAGTGCATATCCAGCTGGAAGACATGGTGGACAACCTTGTAACTACCAACAAGCCCCACCCCATGCATATAAACCATCCTTTCAACATAACCTCGAACCACCACACTCACAAGCTTCTCTTCACCATTCACCACGATATGATCCTTCCTTACCCTAATACCAATCCAATCACTCCCAATCACCACCACTTTCCTTTGTATCATGTCTAAGTCCAGCAACCCGAGAAGCAGAGGCTCGCCTAAGAGAAACAGTAAATAAATTTCAAACAACCATTCAACAACTGGAGCAAGCGATAATTCAATGGGTTTCTAGGCGCTCAAATACACAAGGATCAGCCACAGCTCCATGTGGACAGCCCAATGAAGAGCAGAGCATGAAGGAAATACCAGAACTCCAGTGGACAAGACAGAGAATGAATTTGTACTAGAACAATTAGAAGAAGCTGTCATCGCTCAAGAAGAAGAGTTGGTTGAAGACCTAGGAGATGCTGAACTTCCATGGGAATCCAGAATTGAGGAAAACTCCGTCCAGGATGCTACAGTTGATGCTAAGGAGGATACCGTACAATCTCCAAGGCAAGATGTTTATGAGGAATCAGATGGAATAATCCAAGAAGCAATTTCCCTTGATGATGATAGTCACAAGTCTAGCTCTCTTGGTGATGAACTTGCATCCGCAAGTGAATTCTCTGAGATCGAAGAATCTTTCCCAAGTGAATATGAAGATGATGCAGAGGTAGATTTCTTTCAACCTCCAATCTATGACTCAAGTGATGAGGAAGACACCGAAGACTTTGACCAGGACACAGATACAATTGAAGATCTTTGCAAAGAAGTGGAGGAATTCACAGAAGGGCACAAAGAAATAGAACTTGCAGAACCACCAAAAACACCTATCCCAAGGCCATTACCACCTAATACAAGCTTCAAGTGGGTACAATCCTTAACTTATAACTTTACTTATTCACTTGAATATAGTTTGCTTGAAACAGATGGACAGCTTAGAGCTCTCTGCGGCCTTAAAAGTAAGAGGGAAATGGCTCGTACTCAGAGTTGGCGCACAAGGTTCAATAAGGTTCCACGCTTCACCTCAAAGTACACGGATTGGTATCATGCTCAATTGCATGGATCACGGAGAATGTTTGGTCACCACGGTGAGATTCTACTTTTTAAACCGCCCGGATGGAGACATGTAAATCAAGACGGAGGCGGATTTAAAAGCAAGGCTTGGAATCCTGGAGTTTATTCTGACATTTGTCATCCCGGGAGCCTAACAATATATTTGAAGCTGTTCGGAAACTTTGCATGCCTAGTTTGGGACCCCTGAGGCTATTGGCATTCCAAACACTGGTGGAGATTTTGGATGAATTTAAACATAAGCCGCCATAACAGGATACTCCTCCAATGTCCAACTTAAGGACTTTAACTAAAAGTGCTAGGTGGGAGACAACCCACCATGGTATGGTCGCTTCTTTTTTAATTTATTTCTTGTTAATTGCTTTCATTTTTCCTTTTTCATTTTAATTTATTAAACCTGGAATCATGCATAGTATTCATGTTAATCATTGCATTCTGCATTTTTCATGCATATAAAAAAAAAGAAAGAAATAAGGGGTGCACGACTCGACCGCATGCCCCATGCGATCGCGTCATATTGCGAGAAACACCACCCACGCGACCGCATGACCCACGCAGCCGCGTGATATATATATCGGCGTAAGGATCCAACGAACAGAAAGTTAGGCTGGAATCGTGCGGCCCTTGTGCGTTTCGCACAAATTGGCCCACGCAATTGCATGTCCCATGCGATCGCGTCACTTGCACAATACCAATCCCACGCGACCGCGTGAGCGACGCGATCGCGTCGCATGGATTGCACATCACCCCAAAAGGAGACAGAGAGTTGTGCTAAAACGGCGCTGGAGTCGTGCGTTTCGCATGAATTCCAGCGACGCGATCGCGCGACCCACGCGATCGCTTCACCCCTATTCCCCCCCTCTCATGCGATCGCGCGCCCCACGCGATCGCGTCACTCCCATTTTCACCCCAACCACGCGACCGCGTGCTCCACGCAGCCGCGTGGATTCGAAAATATAACCCCCCCAGCCACGCGAACCCTATCAGTCGCGTAGCCCCCCACCCCCAACCCTCTTCTCCCTTTCTGCTTCTTCTTCCTCCAGCCACCACCTAGCACCACCCAGCCGCCACCGTGCCACCACCTAGACGCTGCCGCCGTCCAGACACCGCCGCCGCACAACCCTCTCCCCCTCTTTCTTCTTCTTTCTCCTTCTCTTCTCCCCTCTCCGCCACTGCCCTCCGAACCACCACCCATCACCGCCGGTCTTCCAGCCGCACCCCCCTTCGCCACCCACCCCCAACCCTCTTCTCCCTCTCTGCTTCTTCTTCCTCCAGCCACCACCCAGCACCACCCAGCCGCCACCGCGCCACCACCCAAACGCCGCCGCCGTCCAGACACCGCCGCCGCACAACCCCCTCCCCCTCTTTCTTCTTCTTTCTTCTTCTCTTCTCCCCTCTCCGCCACTGCTCTCCGAACCACCACCCACCACCGCCGGCCTTCCAGCCGCACCCCCCATCCGCCACCCACCCGCAATCCCCCTCCCTTCCTCTATCATTATCCCTAAAACCCTATCCCCATTCCCCTCTTCCACTGCCCCACCTCAGCCGCCACCCCGCCGCCGTGCCCCGCTACCGCGCTGGACATCACCGTCGCCCCCACCCAGCCGTTTCTACCCCGTTCTGCTTCTTTCGCTTTCCAGGTTCCGCAACACGCACTCCCTTTTATCCGTTCGTCGTTTTTCTATATTTTTTTTCCGTTTTTGTTCATACTTAGGATAGATAGATATGCATGCTGTAGTGGATTTTTAGGTTGTTAGGTAGTTTAGCCTGTGGTTAGTGGATCTAGGTCTGTTTACTTGCACTGTTCCTGTTTCTGTTTTATCATAACTGCAATTCTACTGTTCCTGTGACCTCGTTCATATGCTGTGATCTCTTCCATTTGCTGCTTGTTACTCTGAATTCTCCTGTTTCTATTAATTATAAGTGACTGCAGCAAGTTTTTAATTCATATGAACTGCTATGCTTGCTGTTTATTTTCCGGGATGATCCAATTTTAGCCGGAATGCTGCCCAAATTTTTTGTAAATTGTTTTCATTCATGTTTTGGTTTGGCATTTCTGAACTCTATTTTATTCTGCTTTACCCAAACCGTTTCATGAATGCTATGGCAGACCTTCTTATCCTTGTTGATTTCCTGGTTCATAAACTGCATTTGTGATTCACTAATTCTAATTTTTGCTTTCTTTATTTCTATTTGAATCAGCATTACCCTGTTTTTCCTGTTCGATTATGAGTACTTCTATTCTTACCTGTGAATCCTTGTTATATGGAATTTTTCTCTATGCCACTTACTTTAACTCGCACTTTACTAACTCACTAATTTCTTTTTCAAATTCTAACCATACTAACCCTTTTGATCTCTTTTCTGATTATTTTCATTTTCCTCTAACTTTCTAACCATGGCATATTAATTATTTTTCCATTTAACATACATTCAATCACATTTCATATACTCATTTTCCTTATTTTATTTCTCCTTTGCCGCTTTGAGTTTCCTTTGTTTAATTGCCTATTTGCTTTACTATTTTTACCCATATCCTGGTTTTCTGTTTTTCAGGATGTCTGCCTCACAAAGGAAAGGAAAAGGCAAGGCTACTGGCAAGCGCAAGCAAGGAGATTCCTCCCAGTCCATCATTGCTCTAATGCACGATTCTTCATGGTGGGAGAAGAACTTTACACAGCAGGAAAAAGCTGACCAGCTGCTCCCTACAAATGATCCAATAAAATTTGCAAACCGGTACTGTGAACTGAAGTACCCGACTTTTGCAAACTCCAGAAATCTATACCTGGAGCGAACTCTGAAGATTCCAGAAGCACTCTAGCAGTACACCACTGAACAAATCAAGCAAAGAGGCTGGTTCTTTCTGGAAAGAGCACTGACAGAGGTAAATGCATCTTGGGTACGGGAATTCTACTGCAACTACTATCTCACTACCCTAGATGCAGTGAACCTGAGAGGAAAACAAATTCTGGTCACTGAGGAGGCCTTAGAGAACATTCTCTGGCTCCCAGCCAAGTCCGATCAGCCTGACGGTTATTCAAAGGCTGAGGAGGACATGCGTCAGATGCAGTTTGATTGGGATGCTGTGAAAGCACGGATAGCTCTCGACCCGACAGTCCCTTGGGAGATATGTCAGGACACCACCATGCCTCGAGGGATCAAGAGGGCGTACTTAAATGATGAGGCTCGGTTATGGCACCAGATCTTAAGTAATTATGTAATGCCGAGTACTCACGAGACGAAGATCCCGGCTGCTATGATCACCCTCCTTTGGTGTGTGATGGAGGGGAAGGACCTTTATCTGCCATGCTTTATCCGGCACTTTATGGCCAGGGTCCACGTCCGAGGCACCCTCCCTTTTCCGTATCTGGTTACACAGCTAGGCCGTCGAGCTGACATGCCATGGGAGGATGCTAATGAGAGACCACCAACGGCGGATTGCAGGAAGATCATTCCTCACAGCAGGAACTTCTTAGCTTTGGGCTACAGACCACCACCCTTCACTGCTACTGTTGAGCCAGCTCCACCGTCTGCTGGACCCTCTTCATCCACAGCTGCCACAGCTGCTCCTGCTGCTACCACTGCACCTTCACCTGCCTCTGAGCCCGTATACCGCCTCGTGCACCGCCTATTCCGACAGCTTGATCAGATGGAACACCGTAACCGGTGCCGGTATGAGAGATTGGAGCGTCGCAGCCAGCGACGCTATTCGCATCTAAAGTTGATGATCCGACAGGGTGGTGACATCCCCTCTGAGCCCGACACACCATCTGAGCCATCAGAGGAGGAGGAGGATGGGCACGAGGAGGAGACTCATTTCCAGGAGGAGACCCATCAGCAGGCAGCCACCGAGCAGGCTGCCCCGCATCAGGAGGTTATGCCCCAGATAGAGGCTGCGGATCCGGAGATCCCGATCCAGTCAGCACCGCCTCTACAGCAGCTAGACTCTCAGCCCACCACCACTGAGACTCCAGCTACCATCCCTACCAGTGATGACACCCCTTCACACCCGGCTTGATTGAGCATCGGGGACGATGCTTCCTTTTAAGTGTGGGGAGGTCGCCATCTCTGGCGTTTATTTTGGTGAACCACTACATACTTTTTCTTTTTTTTTGAATATTTTTATGTATTTTTCTTTTTTTCTTTTACTGTTATTTTCTGAGTACTTATACATTGCTTTTATGTATTTTTACTCTATTTTTTGCATTTTGCATTCTTAGTTCATATTTTAGCCATTTAGTTTATTTTAGTGATTTAGTTTAGTTTGCAATTCTGACTTATTAGTGGATTAATTAGTATAGTTTACCCTTTTTAGCATAAGATAGTATAGTTTAAAATTGAAAAATATAAAAAGGAAGTAAGCTAGGAAATTGAACATATCAGATTTAAATCCATAAACCTTGTATATATAGCATTACATGACGTAGTTAAGCTGACAACATTTCATCAAGGAGGAACATTAAAACTTTAAAAGCCACCCTAAATAATTTTTTTTATAGAGAATAATGGGAATGTTTAACTAAACCTGCATACAATATATAACTGATATATGATGCTTAAGTTAGAGAACACACAGCCTGTGAGTCTTGAGCTTAATTGTATGGTTGCATTCAAACCATAATTTCATTTCTGTGTGTTTCACTTCTTTTTATTCTGATGTTCTTTACTTTGCTTTAATCTATATGTCCAATTATAGAATATAGAATGTAGATACATACCAAGAGAATGATTGAGGCCATCATTTGAATTTAGCCCACTTACTCCAAATTAGCCTACCTTTTACATCACCCTTGTTAGCCCCCTTGAGCCTTTTAAAAACCCCTTTATTCTATTTAGCCAAATTACTAGCCTTAAGCAGAAAAACAAAAGAAAATCCCAAGTGAATCCTTGGTTAGCTTAAGATAGAAAATTATAAATAGAGTAAAATGTGGGAAACCTTTTGGGAACATGGGTAATAGAAACAAAAGGGTAAAGAAGTTAAAAGAAATAAAATAAATTTGGGAAACATACTCATGAGAAAATCAAAGTGATTTAATTGCCATGTGCCTTGAAAAAAAATTTTTTTTATTCAGCATTTAATAAAAGGGGATACAAAAGAATTTCCCCAATGCAAAATAAAAGCAATGCACATGGAATAAAAAAATAAAAAGTGAAACATGAGCATATAACAATAAGTGGGATAATATGGGAAAATAGGTAAAGAGATTTTGTTTTACTAAATATGTATGTTAGGTGAGATCTTAGTCTAATTAAGGATTCACTTATTAGCTCACTTGACCCTATACATAAATCCTTACCTTTACCTTGACCCCATACAACCTCAATTAAAGACCTCATGACTTTTTGGTATGACTATATTCTATAATTGTTGATTGGTTAGATGAAGAACAAAGCTATAGAAAGCAAGAATAAAAAGAAGAATAGAGTGAATAAACCCAATAAACACTGAGTGACTAGAGAGTAAACACAAAATCCAGTGAGGGTTCAATAACTCATCAACATATATCTGTGCTTAAATTTACTAATTGTTTTGCAAGTTTGTACAATGTTTTCTTTCCCATCTCATTTGCTAAAATGCTTTATTATTTAAGGGTTGGCTATACATATACATGACTCCTTGAGAATGTGAATTAACTTGACTACATGTAAGCTTTATATATGAGTGAATAAGTTAGAGTTGCATGATGCATCATTCATTTAGGTAGTTGCATTTAAATTAGGTTGCATTGCATGACATTCCATCACTTTAACCTTAATTATTTACCTTGGATTTAGCATGAGGACATGCTAGTGTTTAAGTGTGGGGAGGTTGATAAACCCATATTTCATGAGTTCTTTTGTGCTTAATTTGAGTGATTTATACAATCCTTCACCTACTTATTCACATTAATTGCATGGTTTTACTTTCCATCCCTTATTATGTGATGTATGTGAAAAACATATTTCCTAAGCTTTAAAATTAATTATTTTAATTGCCTTTATTTCCATTCGATGCCATGATTAGTGTGTTGAGTAGTTTCAGATTTTCTAAGGCAGAATGACTTAAAGGATGGAAAAGGAAACATACAAAAATGGAAGGAGAAAGCAAAACGGAGCTTTAAGGAAACTGGTATCCACGCGACCGCATGGACGACACGATCGCGTGCCAGAAGCGAAGATGCAGCGACGCGGCCGCATGACTGACGCGACAGTGCGCCTTAAGCAGAACGCACATGACGCGGTCGCATGACTGACGCGACCGCCTGGCCTGGAAAAGCTCCGAATGACGCGACCGCGTGACCCACGCAGACGCGTGACAGAGGCCACATATCAGAATTTACAGAATACACCCCCAGCGATTTCTGAAGCCCTTTTTGGCCCAAATCCAAGTACAGACAGCATAGACCAGAGGTTATAAAGTGTGGGAATGCACCCATTCAAAAGAGAGCTCGCATATTTTATTTTTCAATGATTTAGATTTAGTTGAGAGGGAGATCTTCTCTCTCTCTCCCTTAGGATTTAGGATCTCTTCTTGTTTTAAGAGTGACTCTCAATCCAGGTTTTATATTTCTTTGTTTTAGCTTTCTTTTATTTTTATTTATTCCAGCACTTGAATTAATCAATGAATCTATGAATTCTTCCATGTTGCAGACTGTTATTTGAATTAATGATAATTGAGGTATTTTCAGTTTATGATTGTTCTCTTTGATTTAAGTTATCATTGCTTCCCATCTAAGGACATTTTATTATTCCAGCAATTTTACTTTTTCCCCTTTTGGTCCTGATTAAGAATTCAGTAATTCAACAGTTATTAAACTCAACATAACTGATGATTGTTATCTTGCTAATTGAGCTGAACTTAAGTAATTCCAATCTTTTCTTAGGAAATAAATAGGATTCAAAGGTCAATTTAATTAATCCCTTGACTTTCCTTTGCCCTAGTAAAGGTTGACCAAGTGGAGTTTAGATTCAACTTTCATTATAGTTGGGAGAGATAACTACGTTGGACCTCCAACTTCCCTTACCTTGCCAAAAGTCTGCTTTACAGTATTTATTTATTTTAATTGCCATTTACTTTACTTGTCATTTAAATTACTTGCTTCTCATCTTCTAAACCCCGATTACAACCTTTATAGCCAATAATAAGAACAAACTTCCTCGCAGTTCCTTGAGAAGACGACCCGAGGTTTGAATACTCGGTTAACAATTTTTAAAGGGGAACGTTACTTGTGACACCCAACACGTTTGTACGAAGGGATTTTTGTCGGTTTAGAGACTATATCTACAACGCAACTATTTCTATGAATCTCTTTACTGGTAAAAATCCTAACGTCAGGCATCATTCAGTCTCCTATAATCTATGCACATTCTCCACCCAGTCACTGTCCTGGTGGGGATCAACTCATTCTTCTCATTGGTGATGACTATCATTCCTCCGTTTTTTGGTACAACTTGAAACGGACTCACCCATGAGCTGTCCGAGATTGGAAAGATTATCCCAGCATTTCATAGCTTCATCACTTCTTTTTGAACCACCTCTTTCATGGTTGGGTTGAGTCTTCTCTGAGGTTGAACCACAGGTTTTGACTCTTCTTCCAATAAAATTTTATGCATATAGATGGCAGGGCTGATGCCTTTGATATCCTCAATTGTCCAGCCCAAGGCTGTTTTGTGAGCCTTTAATACTTCAATCAACTTTGTTTCCTTCTCCCTGTTCAACGAGGAGTTTATGATTACTGGCAAGGCTTCTGTTTTCCCAAGAAATACATATTGGAGGTGAGGAGGGAGAGGCTTCAACTCCTGTTTTGGCTTATCCTCTTCCTTGTCTTCAATAGATATTTCTACTTTCTCTTCTTGCTCATCCTGATGCTTTTGATAGTTGTCCTCAAACATTTCTTCTACCAAGCTTTCTATCACATCCACCTTCATGTTATTTTCTTGCTCAGAGGGATGTTGCATCGATTTGAAAACGTTGATGACCATTTGCTCATTATGCACCTTGAAGGTCATTTCTCCCTTCTCTACATCAATAGTGGTTCTTGCTGTAGCTAGAAATGGTCTTCCCAAGATGATTGAATTGTTTCCCTCTCCTTCTGTGTCCAAGATCACAAAGTCTGCAGGGAAGATAAACTCTCCAACCTTCACTAGTAAATTTTCCACAATTCCATTGGGTGTCTTGATTGATCTATCAGCCATCACTAGTGACATCCTAGTAGGTTTGATTTCTTCTATAGCAAGCTGTCTCATCATTGAGAGGGGCATCAAGTTGATGCTGGCACCTAAATCACATAGAGCGTTTTCCAATGTCATCTTGCCTATGGTGCATGAAACCATAAAACTCCCTAGATCTTTGAGCTTTGGTGGGACACCTCTTTGGATCACAGCACTACATTCTTCAGTGAGCATAATGGTCTCCTCTTGCCAGCTTCTCTTCTTGTTAATAAGCTCTTTCAAAAAACTTTGTATATAGGGGCATTTGCTCTAGTGCCTCAGTTAGTGGAATGTTTATCTCCAATTTCTTGAAGATTTCAAGAAATTTAGGGAAGTGTTGGTCCTTAGTGTCCTTGTTGAACCTTTGGGGATATGGCAATGGAGGTGTGAAGTTTACTCCCTGCCTTTGTTCCTTGGTTGGTTCTTTCATTGCTTCCTTTGAGTTGTGTGGCTGTTCCTCCTTTTCTTGAGCCTGATTTGAAGTTTGCTTGCTTGCTGTTGCATCCTTATTATTGGCTTTTTCTTTTTCAACCTTCTTCTTGTCATTTTCCTTTGGCTTCTTGGTTGCTCCTTCATCTTTCATCAAGATCTTTTCACTCCTTAGCTGTATAGCTTTGCATTCCTCTTTTGGATTAGGAATGGTGTCACTTGGGAGTGAGCTTAAAGGTCTCTCAATAGATATTTGCTTGGAAAGCTGTCCAATCTACCTTTCCATATTCTTCATGGAAGCTTCCTGGTTCTTTGTTGTCATCTCTTGGTGCTTCATTATTTTTTCCATTAAGATCTCCAAGTTGGTGATCCTCTGAGAGTCTTGTGAGATTGGTTTATTGTGTGGTGTTGAGGGTTGATGGTAAGTATTTTGATTGGTGACTTGGTTATTGGATGGATGATGGTTAGAGTTGGGGTAAGTGTTTTGTGGTTTTCTGTATGTGTTTTGGTTATTATTCTGCTGGCTGTTGTGGTTTGTGTTTTTCCAACTGTTTTGATTTGAAGTCCTTTGCCATGACTGTTGAGTTTGATTGTGATTGTCTCCCCATCTGAGGTTGGGGTGGTTCTTCTAAGAGGGGTTGTAAGTGTCACCATAAACTTCATTTGATCCAAAATTTTGATTGTGCATATATTGGACTTGTTCCTGCTGCTGATCCTCTTGAGTTTCTTCATTTGTCCCCCACGTGGGTGATGGTTGGCTTGTGTTTATTGCTGCAACTTGGAGGCTATCAATCCTCTTGGCCATTTGCTCAAATTGTTGTTGAATCTGCTGCTGCATCATTTTGTTTTGAGCTAGGATTGAGTCCACTCCTTCCAACTCTATCACTCCTTTCCTTTGTGATGGTTGGCGTTGCCTTTGGTGAGCAAAGAAATACTGGTTGTTAGCCACCATATCAATGAGATTTTGGGCCTCCTCTGCAGTCTTCATCAATTGTAAGGAGCCTCTAGCTGAGTGATCTAGAGCCTCCTGAGATTTCAATGTCAAGCCTTCATAAAAATTCTGTAATATGTCCCATTCATTGAATATTTCAGGAGGGCATTTCCTAATTAGAGCCTTGTATCTCTCCCATGCCTCATAGATGGGTTCGTTATCCATTTGTGTGAATGTTTGTACTTCGGTCTTCAACCTGATAATTCTTTGAGGTGGATAAAATTTGGCAAGGAATTTGCTCACTAGATCTTCCCAATTGTTGATGCTGTCTCTTGGGAAGGATTCCAACCATTGAGTAGCTTTGTCTCTGAGATAAAATGGAAATAACAGCAGTTTGTAGCTATCAGGAGGCACACCATTGGTTTTGACAGTATCACAAATCCTCAGGAAAGTGGACAAGTGTTGGTTCGGATCTTCAAGTGGTCCTCCTCCATAGGAGCAGTTATTTTGAACCAAGGTGATGAGTTGTGGCTTCAATTCAAAGTTGTTTGCATTGACATTTGGGGTAAGAATGCTACTCCCACAATGTTTAGGATTTGCAAATGTATAGGAAGCCAAAACTCTTCTCTGTGGTGGATTGTTGTTGTTGTTGGCTGCTCCTCCTGGTGGATTTGTTGGGTTTGTTAAGTGCTCCTCCATATCTTGGAATTCTTCTTCTGAGTCTTCTTCTCCAACAATACCTTTTCCTCTTTCTGCTCTTCTCAACCTCCGAAGGGTTCTTTCGTCTTGTTCATAAAAGGTGGGTGTAGCTCCCCTTGTCCCTAACATACAAACAAAACATAAAAATCACACAAAACCAGAAAAGCAGTAATACTTCAATCCATTGCTAGAGTGAAATTTTAGTTAGCTTAAGCAAAAATTCAAACAGTTAGTGTGTTAGTCAAAAATTAAAGAAACAGAAAAGAAAAAGTGCTTGATCTAGACCTCCACTTCACTTAATCATTGTCAATCTAATCAATCCCCGGCAACGGCGCCAAAAACTTGATGGATTATTTTGGAGAACGAATTCAACTCACCTTAAACTCACCGGCAAGTGTACCGGGTCGCATCAAGTAATAATAACTCACGTGAGTGAGGTCGATCACACAGGGATTGAAGGATTGAGCAACTTTAGTTTAGTGGTTGATTTAGTCAAGCGAATCAAGTGTTGGTTTGAGTGGTTTGTAATTGACAGAAGCTAAATTGCATGAATTGTAAAGGGAGAGGGAAGAATTGCAGTAAATTAAAGAGCAAAGAAAGTAAAGAAGCTGAATCTTAAAGTGCAAGTAATATAAATTGCAAAAACTTAGATTGCAAGAAATGTAAACAACTGAAGCTTAAAGTGCAAGAAATGTAAATTGCGTGAATAATAAAAGGATTCGGGAGCTAGGATTGCAGAGTTTAAACAAGCAGAAGTTAAAGACAATTAACAGAGAAGTAGAAGAAGAATTAAGATGCAGCAGATTTAAACAAGGAAAGGAAAATTTCTTTGAACACAAAACAGAAAGTAGAATTTAGTCTAATTGCAGTAGCTAAATGGAAATTGAAGATCTCAGGGGTGGAGGAGAGTAGAAAACAAGTCTTGATATTAAGTCCTTCCTGGATCTAATAAGAACAATTGCAAAAGAAATGGAAAAATAAATTTGCAAAAGAAGTAGAAGAGAAAGCAGTAAAGAGAATTTGGATTCAAATCTCAATTGCTGAAATTAGGCAGAAAAATGACAAAGCGATCTCAAGGTTAGATTGAAATAGAATTTCTTCAATTCTTCACCCAAGATCCAAGACAAGAAGTAGAGAATGCAAAGGCAAGAACAAGGAAGAAGAGAGATCAATTCCCCTTCCCGATTCTCCAAAATAAACTCAGAGATCCAAAATAAAAGTAAAGCTCTCAAAATTACAAGTTAAAATTATAAAAGAAAGTAAAAAGCTTCTATATAAATCAAACTAGCTTCTATTTACACACTTCCTATTTTTGGATTTTTGAATTTGGAGTGGGCCTTTTAATTTGTTGAAGAATTGAATTTAAATTGGATTTTAATTTGAAATTTCAGCCCATATGTTGCTTGCTCCCAGTGGTGTGCTCTGCTCCTGGTGAGAGTGCAGCATCATGGCTTGCCTTGGCGTGTCTTGTGCACTCCAAGCTCTTTGACCATGCCAAATTGTGCGGGACATGCTTCCCTGGCCGTGTCACACTTGCGCCTCATGCATCAAGGAATAAGGAAAGTAGCGCTCTACTCTTGGCAAGAGCGTAGCATTGGTGCTCCAAAGGAGGGTTCCTGGTTCGAATCATGCTGGAGGCATGCGCCGGCCAATTTCTTTTGTGCACAAAGTGGCGCCTTGCTTCTTGCATTCCTTGAGGTGCTTTGTTCGATCCTTGGGGGTAGCATTTTAGCCATTTTTGGCTTATTTTCCTTTGTGAGTAGCGCTCCCTTCCTTCCTTAGGTGCCTGGTTCGAATCTTGTGGCAAGCATTGGCAACCATTTTCTTTGAATTTATTTTTGGAAGGCCCCCGATAATGCTCTTGACAAGAGCGGAGCATCATGCTTCTCCCCTTTCTTTCTTGGTTCATTATTGTGCTCCGCTCTCAAGGAGAGCGTAGCATCCAAGCCTTGATTCCTTGGTTCATTGTTGTTCTCCCTTGGGGAGCACTGAGCTCTTGGAGAGAGCGCTGTGACTTTCCTCTTTCATTGTGCCACACTTCCTTGTTTCTTTTCCCACTCTTTTCTCTTCCTTGGGTCACGCTTCTTAGGCTACGCTTTCTTGTTTTCTTCTTTTCTTCACCTACAAGTAATCAAAATAACCAATCAAAGTATCACCAAATTCACAAGGTTTATGAATCATCCAAAAACCAATTAAATTTAGCTTAAACCTCATAATTTAGTATCAATTAAAGGGTGGTTAATTGATTCAAGGAAACCATGCAATTCCACTCCAAATTACTAACTTACAATGCAAGAAAGTGCATAAAACCTAATGAAACAAGTGCAAAAATGCTTGAAAAACTATCATATGATGACTTGTCATTAGAGACGAGGAGACTTTTTGAGACGTCCAGTCTAACTCTGGTACATTAGAGTGTTTCCCTCGCTCTTGCTAGCATGCTCAAAAGGAATAGGCATATTGATTAGCGGATATTTTATACGCTTTTCGGGGTTAATGTCATATAGTTTTTAGTATGTTTTAGTTAGTTTTTAGTTTATTTTCATTAGTTTCTAGGCAAAATTCATATTTCTAGACTTTACTATGAGTTTGTGTATTTTTCTATAATTTCAGGTATTTTCTAGCTGAAATTGAGGGAGCTGAGAAAAAATCTGATTTATGCTGAAAAAGGACTGCTGATGCTGTTGGATCCTGACCTCTCTGCACTCGGAATGGAATTTCTGGAGCTACAGGAGTCCAATTGACGCGCTTCCAATTGCGTTGGAAAGTAGACATCCAGGGCTTTCCAGCAATATATAATAGTTCATACTTTGCTCAATGATAGATGACGTAAACTGGCGTTCAACGCCAGTTCCATGTTGCAGTCTGGCGTCCAGCGCCAGAAACACGTTACAAGTTGGAGTTCAATGCCAGAAACAGGTTACAGCCTGGCGTTGAACGCCAAAAACAGCCCAGGCACGTGAGAAGCTTTAGTCTCAACCCCGACACACACCAAGTGGGCCCCAGAAGTGGATTTCTGCACTATCTATCATAGTTTACTCATTTTCTGTAAACCTAGGTTACTAGTTTAGTATTTAAACAACTTTTAGAGATTTAATTTTCATCTCATGACATTTTTAGATCTGAACATTGTACTCTTTGACGGCATGAGTCTCTAAACTCCATTGTTGGGGGTGAGGAGCTCTGCTGTGTCTCGATGAATTAATGCAAGTATTTCTGTTTTCCATTCAAACATGCGTGTTCCTATCTAAGATATCCATTCGCACTTCAACATGAATGTGATGAACGTGACAATCATCATCATTCCCCCACGAACGCGTGCCTGACAACCACTTCCGTTCCACCCTAGAATGAATGAATATCTCTTGGATCTCTTAATCAGAATCTTCGTGGTATAAGCTAGATTGAGGGCAGCATTCAAGAGAATTCGGAAGGTCTAAACCTTGTCTGTGGTATTCCGAGTAGGATTTAGGGATTGAATGACTGTGACAAGCTTCAAACTCGCGAGTGCTGGGCGTAGTGACAGACGCAAAAGAATAGTAAATCCTATTCCGGTACGATTGAGAATCTGCAGATGATTAGCCATGCGGTGACAGCGCACCTGGACCCTTTTCACTGAAAGGACGGATGGTAACCATTGACAACGGTGATCCACCAACACACAGCTTGCCATAGGAGGACGTGCGTGCGTGAACAAGAAGATAGAGGAAAGCAGAACTTCAGAAGACCAAGCATCTCCAAAACTCCAACATATTCTCCATTACTGCATACAAGTATAATTTGTGTTCTGCCTTTTACTTTTTACAATTCAAACTAAAAATTATTATTGATATTATATCCTGACTAAGAATTACAAGATAACCATAGCTTGCTTCAAGTCAACAATCTCCGTGGGATCGACCCTTACTCACGTAAGGTATTACTTGGACGACCCAGTGCACTTGCTAGTTAGTTGTGCGAAGTTGTAAGAGAGTAATGTGACCATTGACATCACAATTTCGTGCACCAAGTTTTTGGTGCCGTTGCCGGGAATTATTTGAGTTTGAACAACTGACGGTGAATCCTGTTGCTTAGATTAGGAAAATTTTGTCTTTTGGGTCAGAGTCTTTTATATTCTTTTCAAAAAAACATATTTTTCAAAAAAAATAATAATATTTTTTTTCTTAGTTATTAAAAATACTTTTTCAAAACAAGTGTTACATTTACAGCTCAATTGGCTAGAGCTTTGGTTTATGTTCTTGATGATTGGGCACCGGTTTTATTAAAAATCTTTTTCAAAAATAATTTTTCTTGATCTTGTGCCAAACTTTAAGTTTGGTGTTTTCTTATTAATATTTCTACAATTTTTGAAAATTTTAGTTTGATTTTCTAAAAATTTTAAGTTTGGTGTTCTTTCTTCATGTTCTAGTGTTCTTGAGTTTTCCTTGTGTCATGATCTTAAAATTTTTAAGTTTGGTGTTCCTTGGTGTTTTCCCTCCAAAATTTTCGAAAACAAAAAGCATTAGATCTAAAAATTTTAAATCTTGTGCTATCTTAGTGTTTTTTTCTCTCTCCTCTTTAAATTAAAAAATATCTTTTCTCTCTATTTTAAAACAAATTTTCAAAATTTACATTTAAAATTCAGATTTTTATTTCAAAATTTAAAATCTTTTTCAAATCATATCTTTTTCAAAACTTCCTAACCATTTTTTCTCTCTCTCCATTTTTCGAAAATCTTCACCTATTTTTATTTATTTTATTTTAATTTATTTTATTTTTAAAATAAATACTAAATAAATAAATAAAAATATTTTTTCTCTATTTTACATCATCTCCCTTTTTCCATCATGGATCTAAGTGGAAATGAACAGTCCAGAAGGACTTTGGGGTCTTATGCTAACCCCACTGCTGCTTCATATGGGAGTAGTATCAGTATACCCTCCATTGGAGTCAGTAGCTTTGAGCTGAATCCTCAGCTCATTATCATGGTGCAGCAAAGTTGCCAGTATTATGGTCTTCCACAGGAAGAACCTACAGAGTTTCTGGCATAGTTTTTACAAATTACTAACACAGTACATGATAAGGAAGTAGATCAGGATGTCTACAGATTATTACTGTTTCCATTTGCTGTAAAAGACCAAGCCAAGAGGTGGTTAAATAACCAACCTAAGGCTAGCATAAAGACATGGAAACAGCTGACAGAGAAATTCCTGAATCAATACTTTCCTCCAAAACGGATGACACAGCTAAGGCTGGACATCCAAGGCTTTAAACAAGGAGATAAGGAATCTCTTTATGATGCCTGGGAGAGATACAGAGAGATGCTAAGAAAATGCCCCTCTGAAATGTTTTCAGAGTGGGTTCAGTTAGACATCTTCTATTATGGGCTTGCAGAAAGAGCTCAGATGTCTCTAGATTACTCAGCTGGTGGATCTATCCACATGAGAAAGACAATTGAAGAAGCTCAAGAGCTCATTGATACAGTTGCCAGAAATCAGCATCTGTACCTAAGCAGCGAATCTTCCATGAAAGAAGAGGCTAAAACAGTAACTACTGAACCCAGTCTTGCTGAACAAGATACTGAATTCAATCAGCAATTGGACTTTCTAACACAGCAGTTAGCCGAATTCAAAAATAGACTACAAGAGACAAGGATGGCTAATATAAATATGGAAGAACAATTGAAGCAAACAAAGCAGCAGCTGTCAAAACAAATAACAGAAGAATGCCAAGCAGTTCAATTAAGAAGTGGGAAAACACTAAATACCCCACCTCAAGGCAGCAGGAAGCCAAGAAACAAGCAAACTACCCAAATTCCATCTGAGGATAGTAAGAGCCCAGGGAAAAATAATTCTGGCACTAAACGCCATAAATTGGGTGGAAGGCTGGCGCTGAATGCCCAAACCATGCTCAGGACTGGCGTTCAACGCCAGAAACAAGCAAGGAACTGGTGTTGAACGCCCAAAAGAAGCACAGTTCTGGCATTCAAACGCCAGGAACAGATGAGGAGTTGGCGTCTAACGTTACTCCAGCTTCTAACTCTGGTACTCAAATGCCAATGAGGGATCAGACACACACAAGTGCTGATGACAACCCCTCTAAAAAGGCTTCTTCAACCATTTCTATAGGAAATAAACCTACAGCAACCAAGGCTGAGGAATATAAAACCAAGATACCTTATCCTCAAAAACTCCGCCAAGAGGAGCAGGATAAGCAATTTACTTGCTTTGCAGATTATCTCAGGACTCTTGAAATTAAGATTCCGTTTGCAGAGGCACTTGAGCAAATACCTTCTTATGCCAAGTTCATGAAAGAGATCTTAAGCCATAAGAAGGATTGGAGAGAAACTGAAAAAGTTTTCCTCACTGAAGAATGCAGTGCAGTCATTCTGAAAAGCTTTCCTGAAAAGCTTAAAGATCCCGGAAGCTTTCTGATACCATGCATATTAGAGGGTAATTGCACCAAGACAGCCCTATGTGATCTTGGGGCAAGCATCAACCTAATACCGGCATCCACCATCAGAAATCTTGGTTTAACTAAAGAAGTTAAACCAACCCGGATATGTCTCCAACTTGCTGATGGCCCCATTAAATACCCATCAGGCGTGATTGAGGACATGATTGTCAGGGTTGGGCCATTCGCCTTTCCCACTGACTTTGTTGTGCTGGAAATGGAGGAGCACAAGAGTGCTACTCTTATTCTAGGAAGACCTTTCCTAGCAACTGGACGAACTCTCATTGACGTCCAATAGGGGGAAATAACCCTGAGAGTCAATGAGGATGAGTTTAAGTTGAATGCTGTCAATGCCATGCAGCATCCAGACACACCAAAAGACTGCATGAAAGTTGATCTCATTGACTCTCTGGTGGAGGAGATCAACATGGCTGAGAGTCTCGAATCAGAGCTGGAAAACATCTTTAAAGATGTTCCGCCTGACCTAGAGGATTTAGAGGAATTGAAAGAGCCTCTGAAATTTCCTCAGGGAGAGGAAAAACCTCCTAAACCCGAGCTCAAACCATTACCACCATCCCTGAAATATGCATTTCTGGGAGAAGGTGATACTTTTCCAGTGATCATAAGCTCTGCTTTAAATCCACAGGAAGAGGAAGCACTAATTCAAGTGCTAAGGACACACAAGACAGCTCTTGGGTGGTCCATAAGTGACCTTAAAGGCATAAGCCCAGCGAGATGCATGCACAAAATCTTATTGGAGGATGATGCTAAGCCAGTGGTTCAACCACAGAGGTGGCTAAATCTAGCTATGAAGGAAGTGGCGCAGAAAGAGGTCACTAAATTACTAGAGGCTGGGATTATTTATCCTATTTCTGATAGCCCCTAGGTGAGTCCTGTTCAAGTTGTCCCTAAAAAGGGAGGCATGACAGTGGTTCATAATGAAAAAAATGAACTGGTTCCTACAAGAACAGGGTGGCGCATGTGTATTGATTACAGAAGGCTCAATACAGCCACCAGAAAGGATCATTTTCCTTTACCATTCATAGACCAGATGCTAGAAATACTAGCAGGTCATAATTATTACTACTTTTTGGATGGCTATTCAGGCTACAACCAAATTGCAGTAGATCCCCAGGATCAAGAGAAAACAGCATTCACATGTCCATCAGGAGTATTTGCTTACAGAAGGATGCCTTTTGGGCTGTGTAATGCGCCTGCAACCTTTCAGAGATGCATGCTCTCTATTTTCTCTGATATGGTGGAAAAATTTCTCGAAGTCTTCATGGATGACTTTTCAGTATATGGAGACTCATTCAGCTCCTGCCTTGATCACCTGACATTGGTTTTGAAAAGATGCCAAGAGACCAACCTGGTTTTAAACTGGGAAAAATGTCACTTTATGGTGACTGAAGGGATTGTCCTTGGGCATAAAATTTCAAACAAGGGAATAGAGGTGGATCAAGCTAAAATAGAGGTAATTGAAAAATTACCACCACCTGCCAATGTTAAGGCAATTAGAAGCTTTCTGGGGCATACAGGATTCTATAGGAGGTTTATAAAGGATTTTTCAAAAATTACAAAACCTCTAAGCAACCTGCTAGCTGCTGACACGCCATTTATGTTTGACACAGAGTGCCTGCAAGCGTTTGAAACTCTGAAAGCTAAACTGGTCACAGCACCAGTTATCTCTGCACCAGACTGGACATTACCATTCGACTTAATGTATGATGCCAGTGATCACGCCATTGGTGCAGTACTGGGGCAGAGGCATGACAAGCTTCTGCATGTCATTTATTATGCTAGTCGTGTTTTGAATGATGCCCAGAAAAATTACACAACCACAGAAAAAGAATTGCTTGCAGTGGTTTATGCCATTGACAAGTTTAGATCATACTTAGTAGGATGAAAAGTGATTGTGTACACAGATCATGCTGCTCTTAAATATCTACTCACAAAGCAGGATTCAAAACCCAGACTCATAAGATGGGTGTTGCTTCTGCAAGAGTTTGATATAGAAATAAAAGACAGAAAAGGGACAGAGAACCAAGTGGCCGACCATTTGTCCCGGATAGAACCAGTGGAAGGGGCGTCCTCCCCCTCTATTGAGATCTCTGAAACCTTTCTGGATGAGCATTTGTTCGCCATTCAGGAATTACCATGGTTTGCAGACATTGCAAACTACAAAGCTGCAAGGTTCATTCCCAAGGAGTACAGCAGGCAACAAAAGAAAAAATTAATTACTGACGCAAAGTACTACTTGTGGGATGAACCCTATCTCTTTAAGAGATGTGCAGACGGCATAATCTGTAGGTGTGTGACTAAGGAAGAAGCACAAAGGATCTTATGGCATTGCCATGGGTCACAATAAGGAGGTCATTTCGGAGGTGAGCGAACAGCCACCAAGGTCCTCCAATGTGGTTTCTACTGGCCTACACTTTACAGAGATTCTCGAGAGTTTGTACGTAATTGTGACAGTTGCCAGAGAGCTGGTAATTTGCCTCTCAGTTACGCCATGCCTCAACAAGAAATCTTGGAGATTGAGCTGTTTGACGTATGGGGTATTGATTTCATGGGGCCTTTCCCACCATCATACTCAAACACTTATATTCTGGTGGCAGTTGACTATGTATCAAAATGGGTTGAGGCCATTGCCACACCCACCAATGATACTAAAACAGTACTGAATTTCCTCCAGAAACATATATTCAGCAGATTTGGTGTCCCTAGGGTACTAATCAGTGATGGGGGCACTCACTTTTGTAACAAACAGCTTTACTCCGCCATGGTCCGGTATGGGATTCGCCACAAGGTGGCAACTCCAAATCATCCACAGACAAATGGGCAAGCTGAAGTCTCTAACAGAGAACTGAAAAGAATCCTGGAACGGACTATAAGTACCCGTAGAAAGGATTGGGCACGAAGCTTGGATGATGCTCTGTGGGCTTACAGAACAGCATTCAAGACTCCTATAGGGACCTCTCCGTACCAACTTGTGTATGGTAAGGCTTGTCACCTGCCCGTGGAACTGGAACATAAGGCCTACTGGGCAACCAGATTCCTAAACTCTGATGCCAAATTAGCTGGAGAAAAAAGATTGCTCCAGCTGAATGAGCTAGAGGAATTCAGATGTACTGCATTCGAAAATGCCAAGATGTATAAAGAAAAATAAAAAAGGTGGCATGACAGAAAGCTGTCATCTAGAGTCTTTGAACCAGGACAAAAGGTTCTGCTATTTAACTCTAGGCTCAGGCTATTCCCCGGGAAACTGAAATCCCGGTGGAAGTGACCATATGTGATTACAAGTGTATCACCATATGGTTATGTGGAGCATCAAGACATTGATTCTGATAAGAAGTTCATTGTTAATGGACAGAGAATCAAGCACTATCTTGAAGGCAATGTTGAGCAAGAGTGCTCAAGGCTGAGGCTAGATTAAAAACTCAGCAAGGTCCAGCTAAAGACAATAAAGAAGCGCTTGCTGGGAGGCAACCCAGCCATGGGGCATCACTTCCTCTAAGCATTTTGCCCTATTCTTGATTTTATTTGTTTATATAAAGTTCATTGATACTAAGGTAAAGAGTCAATTGTATAAGTTTACAGGGTTGCAAAAGGATTTTGCACACAAAACAGAGAAAAAGAGCTCACTGGCAAGAAAACACCAGTAAAAGTCTGTTTTGGGCATTCAACGCCCAAAAGAAGCATCCACTGGGCGTTGAACGCCAGTAAGGATAGCCATCTGGGCGTTAAACGCCAGAAAGAAGCATCTTCTGGGCGTTTAACGCCAGAAAGAAGCTCCTTCAGGGCGTTTAATGCCAGATTTACAGCGTCCTGGGCATTCAGAAAAACGCCCAGTGACAAAGGAGTTCCTGGCGTTCAACGCCAGAAAGAAGCAATAGCTGGGCGTTGAACGCCCAGGAGAAGCAGTAGTTGGGCGTTGAACGCCCAAAACATGCAGCGTTTGGGCGTTCAAACGCCAGGATGGTGGGGAGGAGGTAATTTTATTTTTTACTTCATATTTTTCATTTTAATTTTAATTTTCATGTTTCAATTCATGATTTCTTGCATAAACATGTTACAAACCATGATTTCTAAAATCTCTAATTTCTAAAAACCCTACTTTAAAAATATCAAATGTATCTTAATCCATAAGCACAAATCCTTTTTTCATTCCAATTCAACTCTTTTTCAAAATTTTCAAAACAAATCTATCTCTTTTCATTCAAAAATATTTTCAACTAATCAATATCTTTTTCAAATCTCCATATTATCTTTTTCAAAAACCCAAATTTATCTTTTTCAAATATCTTTCATATCATTTCAATTTTAAATTATATCTTTTCTTATCATACTTATCTCTTTTTAAATCATATCTTCTATCTTATCTTTATCCTTATTTTCGAAAACCCACCCCTGGTGCACAAATTGTGAATCACACTTTTCACAACTCGTATCACTAACCAGCAAGTGCACTGGGTCATCCAAGTAATACCTTACGTGAGTAAGGGTCGAATCCCAAGGAGATTGTTGGTTTGAAGCAATCTATGGTTATCTTGCAATTCTTAGTCAGGAAGTCAATTATATTTATCAGTTGAATTGCGAATAAACAAGAGAGCATGGGTTAAAGGTTACTTGTTATGCAGTAATGGAGAATATGTTGGAGTTTTGGAGATGCTTTGTCTTCTGAATCTCTGCTTTCCTTTGTCCTCTGATTCACGCACGCACATCCTTCTATGGCAAGCTGTGTGTTGGGGCATCACCGTTGTCAATAGTTACATCCCCTCCTCTTGTGAAAATGGTCCAAATGCTCTGTCACAGCACGGCTAATCATCTGAGGTTCCCGATCATGCTGGAATAGGATTCACCCTCCTTTTGCGTCTGTCACTACGCCCAGCACTCGCGAGTTTGAAGCTCGTCACAGTCATTCAATCCCTGAATCCTACTCGGAATACCACAGACAAGGTTTAGACTTTCCGGATTCTCATGAATGCCGCCATCAATCTAGCTTATACCACGGAGATTCTGATTAAGGAATCTAAGAGATATTCATTCAATCTGACGTAGAACAGAGGTGGTTGTCAGGCACACATTCGTGGGGGAATGATGATGATTGTCACGTTCATCACATTCATGTTGAAGTGCGAATGAATATCTTAGATAGGAACACGCATGTTTGAATAGAAAACAAGAATACTTGCATTAATTCATCGAGACACAGCAGAGCTCCTCACCCCCAACAATGGAGTTTAGAGACTCATGCCGTCAAAGAGTACAAAGTTTAGATCTAAAAATGTCATGAGATACAAAATAAATCTCTAAAAGTTGTTTAAATACTAAACTAGTAGCCTAGGTTTACAGAAAATGGGTAAACTATGATAGATGGTGCAGAGATCCACTTCTGGGGCCCACTTGGTGTGTGCTGGGGCTGAGACTTAAGCAATTTACGTGCATAAGGTTGTTTTGGGCGTTCAACTCCAGGTTTGGATCCATTTCTGGCGTTGAACTCCAGCTTTTAATCCTTTCCTGGTGCTGGACGCCAGAATTGGGCAGAGAACTGGCGTTGAACGCCAGTTTACGTCATCTATCCTTGAGCAAAGTATGGACTATTATATATTTCTGGAAAGCCCTGGATGTCTCCTTTTCAACGCAATTGGAAGCGCGCCATTTTGAGTTCTGTAGCTCCAGGAAATCCACTTTGAGTGCAGAGAGGTCAGAATCCAACAGCTTCAGCAGTCCTTTTTCAACCTGAATCAGATTTTTGCTCAGCTCCCTCAATTTCAGCCAGAAAAATACCTGAAATTACAGAAAAACACACAACTCATAGTAAAGTCTAGAAATATGAATTTTTCCTAAAAACTAATGGAAATAAGCTAAAAACTTACTAGAATATCCTAAAAACTATATGAAATTAACCCCAAAAAGCGTATAAAATATCCGCTCATCACAACACCAAACTTAAACTGTTGCTTGTCCTCAAGCAACTAGACAAATAAAATAGAAGACTAATAAGTTGAGAAGCAATAATATCTCAGAGTTTTTGAGTGAAGCTCAGATTCTAATTAGATGAGCGGGACTAGTAGCTTTTTGCTTCTGAACAGTTTTGGCATCTCACTTTATCCATTGAAGCTCACAGTGATTGGCATCTATAGGAACTTAGAATTCAGATAGTGTTATTGATTCTCCTATTTCAGTGTGATGATTCTTGAACACAGCTATTTTATGAGTCTTGGCCGTGGCCCTAAGCACTTTGTTTTCCAGTATTACCACCGGATACATAAATGCCACAGTCACATAATTGGGTGAACCTTTTCAGATTGTGGCTCAGCTTTGCTAAAGCCCCCAATTAGAGGTGTCCAGGGTTCTTAAGCACACTCTTCTTTTTGCTTTGGACCTTGACTTTAACCGCTCAGTCTCAAGTTCTCACTTGACACCTACACGCCACAAGCACATGGTTAGGGACAGCTTGGTTTAGCCGCTTAGATCAGGATTTTATTCCTTTAGGCCCTCCTATCCACTGATGCTCAAAGCCTTGGGATCCTTTTTATCTGCCCTTGCCTTTTGGTTTTAAGGGTTATTGGCTTTTTGCTCTTGCCTCTTGGTTTTAAGAGCTTTTGGCTTTTTCTTCTTGCTTTTTCTTTTTCTTTCTATTTTTTTTCGCCTATTTTATTATATATATATTTTTTTCTGCAAGCTTTGTTCTTTGCTGCTTTTTCTTGCTTCAAGAATCATTTTTATGATTTTTCAGATTATCAATAACATGTCTCATGTTCATCATTCTTTCAAGAGCCAACATATTTAACAGTCTTAAACAACAAATTCAAAAGACATATGCACTGTTCAAGCATTCATTCAGAAGACAGAAAGCATTGCCAGCACATGTTACTAATTAGAATTTTTCTTATTGAAAACTCGAAATTTTATTGCCTCTTATTCAAAAGATCTACTATTTTATTCATGTTTGCTAATGATGAGAAAAATAGACTATAACTTAATTGGAGATAAAATCAAAATAGACACTAATTACTACTAATGATCATGTAATGAAGACACAAACATAGATAAGCACTTAACATAGAGAAAACGAAAAACAGAGAAAGTAAGAACAAGGAACGAGTCCACCTTAGTGATGATGGCATTTCCTTCTTGAGGAACCAATGATGTTCTTGATCTCTTTTATGTCTCTTCCTTGCCTTTGTGGCTTGATTCCTAGTGATTTTTTGGTATTTCTATCCTCAGTTGCTTCCAATAATTTTGTGGAGGGAAGTGCATCCCCTGAAGTATCTCAGGGATCTCTTGATTTGCAGCCACATGTTCTACCACTGAGCTATAGATCCTTCACATAATTGTTTTACCACACCAAACTTAGAATGTTGCTCGCCCTCGAGCAAAAAAAGAAGGAATAGATGAAGAAGAAGATGTGGAAAAAAAACTAGGATTATGAGGAGGGAAGGTGGGATCCTGTGGGGTCCACAGATCTTGAAATGATCCTGTGAGGTCCACAGATCTTGAGGTGTCAAGGCATTTACATCCCTGCACCAATTTAGGCATGCAAAATGCCCTTGCACACAACTCTGGGCGTTCAGCGCCAGGTTGGTGCCCATTTTGGGCGTTCAACGCCCATTTACTAGCCATTTCTGGCGTTGAACGCCAGAACCATGCTTGTTCTGGGCGTTCAGCGCCAGGATGTTGCCCATTTTGGGCGTTCAGCGCCAGAACCATGCTCTGTTCTGGCGTTGAACGCCAGACAGGTGCTTCCTCCAGGGTGTGATTTTTCTTTTGCTGTTTTTGATTCCGTTTTCAATTTTTTAATATTTATTTTGTGACTCCACATGATCATGAACCTAATAAAACATGAAAAACCATGAAAATAAATAAAAATTGGGTTGCCTCCCAACAAGCGCTTCTTTAATATCCTTAGCTGGACCTTGCTGAGCTTTTAATCTAGCTTCAACCTTGAGCACTCTTGCTCAACATTGCCTTCAAGATAGTGCTTGATTCTCTGTCCATTAACAATGAACTTCTTGTCAGAGTCAATATCTTGAAGCTCCACATAACCATATGGTGATACACTTGTAATCACGTATGGTCCCCTCCACCGGGACTTCAGTTTCCCAGGGAATAGCCTGAGCCTAGAGTTAAACAACAGAACCTTTTGTCCTGGTTCAAAGATTCTAGATGAAAGCTTTCTGTCATGCCATTTTTTTTATTTTTCTTTATAAAGCTTGGCATTTTCGAAAGCAGTGAATCTGAATTCCTCTAGCTCATTTAGCTGGAGCAATCTTTTTTCTCCTGCTAATTTGGCATCAAAGTTTAGGAATCTGGTTGCCCAGTAGGCCTTATGTTCCAGTTCCACGGGCAGGTGACATGCCTTACCATACACGAGTTGGTATGGAGAGGTCCCTATAGGGGTCTTGAATGCTGTTCTGTAAGCCCACAGAGCATCATCCAAGCTCCGTGCCCAATCCTTTCTACGGGTATTTACTGTCCGTTCCAGGATTCTCTTTAATTCTCTGTTAGAGACTTCAGCTTGCCCATTAGTTTGTGGATGATATGGAGTAGCCACCTTGTGGCGAATCCCATACCGAACCATGGCAGAGTAAAGCTGTTTATTGCAGAAGTGAGTGCCCCCATCACTGATTAGTACTCTAGGGACACCAAACCTGCTAAAGATATGTTTCTGGAGGAACTTCAGCACTGTTTTAGTATCATTGGTAGGTGTGGCAATGGCCTCAACCCATTTTGATACATAATCAACTGCCACCAGAATATAAGTGTTTGAGTATGATGGTGGGAAAGGTCCCATGAAGTCAATTCCCCATACATCAAACAACTCAATTTCCAAGATTCCTTGTTGAGGCATGGCGTAACCATGAGGCAGATTACCAGCTCTTTGGCAACTGTCACAGTTACGTACAAACTCTCGGGAATCTTTATAGAGTGTGGGCCAGTAGAAGCCACATTGGAGGACCTTGGTGGCTGTTCGCTCACCTCCGAAATGTTCTCCATATTGAGATCCATGGCAATGCCACAGGATCCTTTGTGCTTCTTCTCTAGGCACACACCTACGGATTATTCCGTCTGCACATCTCTTAAAGAGATAGGGTTCATCCCACAAGTAGTACTTTGCATCAGTAATTAATTTCTTCTTTTGTATCCTGTTGTACTCCTTGGGTATGAGCCTTGCAGCTTTATAGTTTGCAATATCGGCAAACCATGGTGTTTCCTGAATGGCAAATAAATACTCATCCGGAAAAGTCTCAGAGATCTCAAGAGAGAGGAGGGGCGTCCCTTCTACTGGCTCTATCCGGGACAGATGATCAGCCACTTGGTTTTCTGTTCCTTTTCTGTCTCTTATTTCTATATCAAACTCTTGTAGAAGCAACACCCATCTGATGAGCCTGGGTTTTGAATCCTGCTTTGTGAGTAGATATTTAAGAGCAGCATGATCAGTATACACAATCACTTTTGATCCTACTAAGTATGATCTGAACTTGTCAATGGCGTAAACCACTGCAAGTAATTCTTTTTCTGTGGTTGTGTAATTTTTTTGGGCATCATTTAGAATGCGACTAGCGTAATAAATGACGTGCAAAAGCTTGTCCTGCCTCTATCCTAACACTGCACCAATGGCGTGATCACTGGCATCACACATTAGCTCAAATGGTAATGTCCAGTCTGGTGCAGAAATAACTGGTGCTGTGACCAGCTTAGCTTTCAGTGTTTCAAACGCTTGCAGGCACTCTGTGTCAAACACAAATGGCGTGTCAGTAGCTAGCAGATTGCTTAGAGGTTTTGCGATTTTTGAAAAATCCTTTATAAACCTTCTATAGAATCCTGCATGCCCCAGAAAGCTTCTGATTGCCTTAACATTGGCAGGTGGTGGTAATTTTTCAATTACCTCTATTTTTGCTTGGTCCACCTCTATTCCCTTGTTTGAGATTTTATGCCCAAGAACAATCCCTTCAGTCACCATGAAGTGACATTTTTTCCAGTTTAAAACTAGGTTGGTCTCTTGGCATCTTTTCAGAACAAGTTTCAGGTGATCAAGACAGGAGCTGAATGAGTCTCCATATACTGAGAAGTCATCCATAAAGACTTCCAGAAATTTTTCCACCATATCAGAGAAAATAGAGAGCATGCATCTCTGGAAGGTTGCAGGCGCATTACATAGCCCAAATGGCATCCTTCTATAAGCAAACACTCCAGATGGACATGTGAATGCTGTTTTCTCTTGATCCTGAGGATCTACTGCAATCTGGTTATAGCCTGAGTAGCCATCCAAAAAGCAGTAATAATCATGACCTGCTAGTCTTTCTAGCATCTGGTCTATGAATGGTAAAGGAAAATGATCCTTTCTGGTGGCTGTATTGAGCCTTCTGTAGTCAATACACATGCGCCACCCTGTAACTGTTCTTGTAGGAACCAGTTCATTTTTTTCATTATGAATCATTGTCATGCCTCCCTTTTTTGGGACGACCTGGACAGGGCTCACCCAGGGGCTATCAGAAATAGGATAAATAATCCCAGCCTCTAGTAATTTGGTGACCTCTTTCTGGACCACTTCCTTCATGGCTGGATTTAGCCGCCTCTGTGGTTGAACCACTGGTTTGGCATTATCCTCCAATAAGATTTTGTGCATGCATTTAGCTGGGCTTATGCCCTTAAGGTCACCTATGGACCACCCAAGAGCTGTCTTGTGTGTCCTTAGCACTTGAATAAGTGCCTCCTCTTCCTGTGAATTTAAAGCAGAGGTTATGATCACTGGAAACGTGTCACCTTCTCCCAGAAACGCATATTTCAAGGATGGTGGTAATGGCTTGAGCTCGGGTTTAGGAGGTTTTTCCTCTTCCAGAAGAAATTTTAGAGGCTCTTTCATGTCCTCTGAATCCTCTAAATCAGGATGAACATCTTTGAAGATGTTTTCCAACTCTGATTCGAGACTCTCAGCCATATTGATCTCTTCTACCAAGGAGTCAATAAGATCAACTTTCATGCAGTCTTTTGATGTGTCAGGATGCTGCATGGCTTTGACAGCGTTCAACTTAAACTCATCATCATTGACTCTCAGGGTTATTTCCCCCTGTTGGACGTCAATGAGGGATCGTCCAGTTGCTAGGAAGGGTCTTCCTAGAATGAGAGTAGCACTCTTGTGCTCCTCCATTTCCAACACAACAAAGTCAGTAGGAAAGGCGAATGGCCCAACTCTGACAATCATGTCTTCAATCACGCCTGATGGGTATTTAGTGGAGCCATGAGCAAGTTGGAGACATATCCTGGTTGGTTTAACTTCTTCAGTTAAGTCAAGCTTTCTGATAGTGGATGCAGGTATTAGGTTGATGCTTGCCCCAAGATCGCATAACGCTGTCTTGGTGCAATTACCTTCTAATATGCATGGTATCAGAAAACTCCCAGGGTCTTTAAGCTTTTCAGGAAAGCTCTTCAGAATGACTGCACTGCATTCTTCAGTGAGGAGAACTCTTTCTGTTTCTCTCCAATCCTTTTTATGACTCAAGATCTCTTTCATGAACTTGGCATAAGAAGGTATTTGCTCAAGTGCTTCTGCAAATGGAATCTTTATTTCAAGAGTCCTGAGATAATCTGCAAAGCGAGCAAATTGCTTATCCTGCTCCTCTTTCCGGAGTTTTTGAGGATAAGGTATCTTTGCTTTATATTGTTCAACCTTAGTTGCTGTAGATTTACTGCCTACAGAAGTGGTTGAAGAAGCCTTTTTAGAGGGGTTGTTATCAGTATTTGTGTGTGTCTGATCCCTCACAGGCAATTGAGTGCCAGAGTTAGAAACTGGAGTGACGTTAGATGCCAACTCCTTCTCTGTTCCTGGCGTCTGAACGCCAGAATTGTGCCCATTTTGGGCGTTCAATGCCAGATCCTGCCCATTTTGGGCGTTCAGCGCCAGATCCTTGCCCATTTCTGGCGTTGAACGCCAATCCTGCTTTGTTTCTGGCGTTGAACGCCAGTTTTGGCCATGGTCTGGGCATTCAGCGCTAGCCTTCCACCAATTTTCTGACGTTTTAGCACCAGAATTATTTTTCCCTGGGCTCTTACTGTCCTCAGGTGAATCTTGGGTGGTTTGCTCATTTCTTGGCTTTTTGCTGCCTTGAGGTGGGGTATTTAATGTTTTCCCACTTCTTAATTGAACTGCTTGGCATTCTTCTATTATTTGTCTTGATAGCTGTTGCTTTGTTTGCCTAAACTGTTCTTCCATATGTATATTTGCCATTCTTGTCTCTTGCATCCTATCTTTAAATTCGGCTAGCTGCCTTGTTAGAAAGTCCAACTACTGATTGAATTCAGCAGCTTGTTTTACAGGACTGAGTTCAGCAGTTGCTGTCTTAACCTCTTCTTTCATGGAAGGGTCGCTGCTTAGGTACAGATGCTGATTCTTGGCAACTGTATCAATGAGCTCTTGAGCCTCTTCAATTGTCTTTCTCATGTGGATAGATCCACCAGCTGAGTAATCAAGAGACATCTGAGCTCCTTCTGCAAGCCCATAATAGAAGATGTCTAACTGAACCCACTCTGAAAACATTTCAGAGGGGCATTTTCGTAGAATCTCTCTATATCTCTCCCAGGCATCATAAAGAGATTCATTATCTCCTTGTTTGAAGCCTTGGATGTCCAGCCTTAGCTGTGTCATCCGTTTTGGGGGAAAGTATTGATTCAGGAATTTTTCTGTTAGCTGCTTCCATGTCCTTATGCTAGCCTTAGGTTGGTTATTCAACCACCTCTTAGCTTGATCTTTTACAACAAATGGAAATAGTAACAGTCTGTAAATATCCTGATCTATTTCTTTATCATGTACTGTGTCAGCAATCTGTAGAAACTGTGCCAGAAACTCTGTAGGTTCTTCCTGTGGAAGACCGGAATACTGGCAACTTTGCTGCACCATGATAATGAGCTGAGGATTCAACTCAAAACTACTGACTCCAATGGAGGGTATGTAGATACTACTCCCATATGAAGCAGTAGAGGGGTTAGAATATGACCCCAGAGTCCTCCTGGACTGTTCATTTCCGCTTAGGTCCATGATGGAGAAAGGGAGATGATATAAAAATTATTTTTATTTATTTATTTATTTATTTATTTCGAAATCAAAATAAATCAAAATAAAATAAATAAAAATGAGTGAAAGATTTTCGAAAAAGTGAGGAGAGAGAAAGTGGTTAGGAGATTTTGAAAAGGATATGATGATTTTTGAAAAAGGTTTTAAATTTTGAAATAAAAATCTGAATTTTAAAGGCAAATTTTGAAAATTTGCTTTAAAATAGAGAGAAAAGATATTTTTGAATTTAAAGAGGAGAGAGAAAAATAATAAGATAGCACAAGATTTAAAATTTTTAGATCTAATGCTCCTTGTTTTCAAAAATTTTTGGAGGAAAAACACCAAGGAACACCAAACATAAGAATTTTAAGATCAAGACACAAGGAAAACTCAAGAACACTTTGAAGACTCACAAGAACACAAGAACATGAAGAAAGAACACCACACTTAAAATTTTTAGAAAACCAAACCAAAATTTTCGAAAACTAAAAGGGAAATCAACAAGAAAACACCAAACTTAAAGTTTGGTACAAAATTTAATAGAGAAATTATTATTTATGAAAAACAAGATTTTGAAAAGAATATAAAAGATTCTAACCCAATTACTAAGAACACAGATTAAAGCTCTAGCCAAATGAGTTATGAATGTAACACTTGTTTTGAAGAAGTATTTTTTTTTTTAACCAAGAACAATAATAAGAGACTCTAAACCAAAAAGAAAAATTTTCCTAATCTAAGAAACAAAATAAACTATCAGTTGTTCAAACACGAACAATCCCCGGCAACGGCACCAAAAACTTGGTGCACAAATTGTGAATCACACTTTTCACAACTCGTACCACTAACCAGCAAGTGCACTGGGTCGTCCAAGTAATACCTTACGTGAGTAAGGGTCGAATCCCACGGAGATTGTTGGTTTGAAGCAATCTATGGTTATCTTGCAATTCTTAGTCAGGAAGTCAATTATATTTATCAGTTGAATTGCGAATAAACAAGAGAGCATGGGTTAAAGGTTACTTGTTATGCAGTAATGGAGAATATGTTGGAGTTTTGGAGATGCTTTGTCTTCTGAATCTCTGCTTTCCTTTGTCCTCTGATTCACGCACGCACATCCTTCTATGGCAAGCTGTGTGTTGGGGCATCACCGTTGTCAATGGTTACATCCCCTCCTCTTGTGAAAATGGTCCAAATGCTCTGTCACAGCACGGCTAATCATCTGAGGTTCCCGATCATGCTGGAATAGGATTCACCCTCCTTTTGCGTCTGTCACTACGCCCAGCACTCGCGAGTTTAAAGCTCGTCACAGTCATTCAATCCCTGAATCCTACTCGGAATACCACAGACAAGGTTTAGACTTTCCGGATTCTCATGAATGCCGCCATCAATCTAGCTTATACCACGGAGATTCTGATTAAGGAATCTAAGAGATATTCATTCAATCTGATGTAGAACGGAGGTGGTTGTCAGGCACGCGTTCGTAGGGGAATGATGATGATTATCACGTTCATCACATTCATGTTGAAGTGCGAATGAATATCTTAGATAGGAACAAGCATGTTTGAATAGAAAACAAGAATACTTGCATTAATTCATCGAGACACAGCAGAGCTCCTCACCCCCCAACAATGGAGTTTAGAGACTCATTCCGTCAAAGAGTACAAAGTTTAGATCTAAAAATGTCATGAGATACAAAATAAATCTCTAAAAGTTGTTTAAATACTAAACTAGTAGCCTAGGTTTACAGAAAATGGGTAAACTATGATAGATGGTGCAGAGATCCACTTCTGTGGCCCACTTGGTGTGTGCTGGGGCTGAGACTTAAGCAATTTACGTGCATAAGGTTGTTTTGGGCGTTCAACGCCAGGTTTGGATCCATTTCTGGCGTTGAACTCCAGCTTTTAATCCTTTTCTGGCGCTGGACGCCAGAATTGGGCAGAGAACTGGCGTTGAACGCCAGTTTACGTCGTCTATCCTTGAGCAAAGTATGGACTATTATATATTGCTGGAAAGCCCTGAATGTCTACTTTCCAACGCAATTGGAAGCGCGCCATTTTGAGTTCTGTAGCTCCAGGAAATCCACTTTGAGTGCAGGGAGGTCAGAATCCAACAGCTTCAGCAGTCCTTTTTCAACCTGAATCAGATTTTTGCTCAGCTCCCTCAATTTCAGCCAGAAAGATACCTGAAATTACAGAAAAACACACAACTCATAGTAAAGTCCAGAAATATGAATTTTTCCTAAAAACTAATGGAAATAAGCTAAAAACTAACTAGAATATCCTAAAAACTATATGAAATTAACCCCAAAAAGCGTATAAAATATCTGCTCATCAACCCTCCTTCCCTTTTAAAAACACATTCGGCCTCCCTCCTCTCATCCACCATTCAACACTAGCTCTCCTCCTATTCCCTCTTCTTTCTTTTCTTTTGCTTGAGGACAAGCAAACCTCTAAGTTTGGTGTGATTATCCGTGATCACTAAACCATACCCACTAAGATCATGGCTCCCAAAGGAAAACAACCCACTCCAAGAGGCAAGAAAGAGAGTATTCCAAAACCACTTTGGAATCAAGGGAGGTTCTTAACCAAAGAACATTCAGACCATTACTACAAAATAATGGGTCTAAGATCATTGATCCCGGAAGTCAAGTTCGATCTGAAAGAAGATGAATATCCGGAGATCCAAGAGCAGATTCAAAACAGGAACTGGGAAGTCCTAGCTAATCCTGAAATGAAAGTGGGAAGGAATATGGTTTAGGAATTCTATGCTAATCTATGGCAAACAGACAGGCTGAGAATATCTGGAACTGCCCTCTATGACTATCGAACTTTGGTCAGAGAAAAGATTGTTCACATCCACCCTGACAAAATCAGGGAGATCTTTAAGCTACCTCAGCTGAAAGATGACCCAGACTTCTTCAATAGGAGAATGATGATAAAAAACAAGGGCCTGGATAAGATTCTAGAGTATATATGCATCCCTGAAGCTAGGTGGACCACCAGCAGCAAGGGTGTCCCAAATCAACTCAAGAGAGAAGATCTCAAACCAGTCGCCAGAGGATGGCTGGACTTCATTGGGCGTTCTATATTGCCCACAAGCAACCATTCTGAAGTCACTGTTAAAAGAGCAGTGATGATCCATTGCATTATGTTGGGAAAAGAAGTAGAAGTTCATCAACTGATCCTATCTGAATTTTACATACTTGCTAACAAGAACTCCAAGGATGCCAGGTTGGCTTATCCAAGCCTAATCTCTATGCTCTACAAAGATGCTGGAGTAAAGATGGGAATAACAGAGTATATCTCAGTGGAGCAACCAATCACTAAAATCACAATGGAAAAACAACAAATGCAGGATGACCACACCAAGAGGAGGGCGCAAGAATTCCTCCCAGAAGTCCCTCAATTTGAATATTGGGAACAGCTTGAAGCATCTGTTACCAAGTTGCAAGAATCTATGGACCAAATAAAGGAAGAACAGCAAAATCAAAACAGTATGCTCTGCAAACTGCTCAGGAAACAAGCACCCCACAGAGTAGAGGAACATCCACTTCCCAATCTTAAGATTATTGAGTTCTAATCTTAGCCTTAACCCTGTGATAATTGCTCTTATTTGTGCTTTACCTTAGAAGTTATGTATAAGTAGTAGTAATTAGTATCTATATTTTGATTTTATCTCTAATTAAGCTATAATTTATTTTTCTCATCATCATTAAACATGAATAAAATAGAAGATTTTTTTTAGGATAAGGAGGCAATATTTCTCGAGTTTTTAATACAAGAAATTCTAATTAATTACATGTGGTGGTGGCAATGCTTTCTGCCTTCTGAATGAATGCTTGAACAGTGCATATGTATTTGGAATTTGATGTTCTTGAATGTTAAATATGTTGGCTCTTGAAAGAATGATAAACATGAGACATGTTATTGGTAATCTGAAAAATCATAAAAATGATTCCTGAAGCAAGAAAAAGTAGTGAATACAAAGCTTGCAAAAAAAAAAAGCAAGCAGAAAAAGCCAATAACCCTTAAAACCAAAAGGCAAGGGTAATAAAAAGGATCCAAGGCTTTGAGCATCAGTGGATAGGAGGACCTAAGGGAATCAAATCCTGATCTAAGCGGCTAAACCAAGCTGTCCCTAACTATGTGCTTGTGGCGTGAAGGTGTCAAGTGAAAACTTGAGTCTGAGCGGTTAAAGTTAAGGTCCAAAGCAAAAAGAAGAGTGTGCTTAAGAACCTTGGACACCTCTAATTGGGGACTTTAGCAAAGCTGAGTCACAATCTGAAAAGGTTCACCCAATTATGTGTCTGTGGCATTTATGTATCCGGTGGTAATACTGAAAAACAAAGTGCTTAGGGCCACGGCCAAGACTCATAAAAGTAGCTGTGTTCAAGAATCAACATACTGAACTAGGAGAATCAATAACATTATCTGAATTCTAAGTTTCTATAGATGCCAATCATTCTGAGCTTCAATGGATAAAGTGAGATGCCAAAACTGTTGGAAGCAAAAAGCTACTAGCCCCGCTCATTTAATTAGAATCTGAGCTTCACTCAAAAACTCTGAGATATTATTGTTTCTTGACTCATTTGTATTCTATTTTATTTGTCTAGTTGCTTGGGGACAAGCAACAGTTCAAGTTTGGTGTTGTGATGAGCGGATATTTTATACGCTTTTCGGGGTTAATTTCATATAGTTTTTAGTATGTTTTAGTTAGTTTTTAGTTTATTTTCATTAGTTTCTAGGAAAAATTCATATTTCTGGACTTTACTATGAGTTTGTATGTTTTTCTGTAATTTCAGGTATTTTCTGGCTGAAATTGAGGGAGCTGAGCAAAAATCTGATTCAGGCTGAAAAAGGACTGCTGATGCTGTTGGATCCTGACCTCTCTGCACTCGGACTGGAATTTCTGGAGCTACAAGAGTCCAATTGACGCGCTTCCAATTGCGTTGGAACGTAGACATCTAGGGCTTTCCAGAAATATATAATAGTCCATACTTTGCTTAAGGATAGACGACATAAACTGGCGTACAACGCCAGTTTCATGTTGCAATCTGGCGTCCAGCGCCAGAAACACGTTACAAGTTAGAGTTCAACGCCAGAAACAGGTTACAGCCTGGCATTGAACGCCCAAAACAGCCCAGGCACGTGAGAAGCTTTAGTCTCAACCCCAGCACACACCAAGTGGGCCCCAAAAGTGGATTTCTGCACTATCTATTATAGTTTACTCATTTTCTGTAAACCTAGGTTACTAGTTTAGTATTTAAACAACTTTTAGAGATTTAATTTTCATCTCATGACATTTTTAGATCTGAACATTGTACTCTTTGACGACATGAGTCTCTAAACTCCATTGTTGGGGGTGAAGAGCTCTGCTGTGTCTCGATGAATTAATGCAAGTATTTCTATTTTCCATTGAAACATGCGTGTTCCTATCTAAGATATCCATTCGCACTTCAACATGAATGTGATGAACGTGACAATCATCATCATTCCCCCACGAACGCGTGCCTGACAACCACTTCCGTTCCACCCTAGAATGAATGAATATCTCTTGGATCTCTTAATCAGAATCTTCGTGGTATAAGCTAGATTGAGGGCAGCATTCAAGAGAATCCGGAAGGTCTAAACCTTGTCTGTGGTATTCCGAGTAGGATTCAGGGATTGAATGACTGTGACGAGCCTCAAACTCGTGAGTGCTGGGCGTAGTGACAGACGCAAAAGGATAGTAAATCCTATTCCGGTACAATTGAGAACCTGCAGATGATTAGCCATACGGTGACAGCGCACCTGGACCGTTTTCACTGAAAGGACGGATGGTAACCATTGACAACGGTGATCCACCAATACACAGCTTGCCATAGGAGGACGTGCGTGCGTGAACAAGAAGATAGAGGAAAGCAGAAATTTAGAAGACCAAGCATCTCCAAAACTCCAACATATTCTCCATTACTGCATACAAGTATAATTTGTGTTCTGCCTTTTACTTTTTACAATTCAAATTAAAAATTATTATTGATATTATATCCTGACTAAGAGTTACAAGATAACCATAGCTTGCTTCAAGCCAACAATCTCCGTGGGATCGACCCTTACTCACGTAAGGTATTACTTGGACGACCCAATGCATTTGCTAGTTAGTTGTGCGAAGTTGTAAGAGGGTAATGTGAACATTGACATCACAATTTCGTGCACCACATATCATAGAGTTAGGCTAGCTTAGGTGCCAGTTTAGGGGCTTTTGGACAAGCCAGGCCATGGGACGTCTTATGTACATATTTGTATATATTATATGAGTCGCTAACTGAGGGGTGCTGTATTATAGTTCTATACTGGTATAACTGAGCCACTTTTGTATCACGATGTATATTATGGTGTGATGTTCTATGTATTGGCTTCTACTATTTTCTGAATATGTATACTCATGTTTCCTTATTATACTGTATGTATGTGACTCTATACTACTATTATTTTTTTAAAACAAAATTCCTAAATTTGCAAGGTGTTAACAACACACAGGCTTATACTTATTAATTATTATTACGTATGGGAAAACAAGTTGGTAACGTTCAACTTCTACTATGATCATGACATGCTGAGAGTTGGGCCGTTACAATTTGGTATCAGAGCGGTCCTTGATGTGCGGAAAACGATCCGACACAAAACTCACCGGCAAGTGCACCGGGTCGCATCAAGTAATAATAACTCACGGGAGTGAGGTCGATCCCACAGGGATTGAAGGATTGAGCAATTTTAGTTTAGTGGTTGATTTAGTCAAGCGAATCAAGATTTGGTTAAGTGAATAGTGAGTTGCAGAATTTAAATTGCATGGGAAGTAAAGGGAATGGGTAAATTGTATGAAATTAAAGAGAACTGAAATTTAAAGTGCTGAATCTTAAAGAACAAGAAATTAAATGGCAGAAACTTAGAACGCAAGAAATGTAAATTGCAGAATCTTAAAGTGCAAGAAATGTAAATGGCTTGAATTGTAAAGGGAATTGGGAATTGGATTTGCAGAAATTAAACAAGGGAAAGTAAAATTCAACAAGCAGAGGAATAGAAGATAACTTGGATTGAACCGGATTTAGAATGGAATTGTAAATGAACATGAAAAGCGTTAAACAGAGAAAGTAAAATGATAATTCAGATCTCAGGGGTCAAGAGACTAGATAACCAAGTCTAGATCTCACTACCTTCCTTGATCCAATAAGAACAATTGCAAAGGAATTGTGAATTGCAGAGAAAGTAGATGAAGAAGCAATTAACAGAAATTTAAATTCAATTGTGCAGTAAAGAAACAGAGAGGTCTCAGGATGAGATTGAAACAGAATTCCTTCAATTCTCCAACCCAAGATCCAAGACAATTGTAATTGAAATTGAAAGCAAGAAAACTAAGAGGAAGGGAGTTCAATTCTCCTTCCCCGAGACATAGAAATTAAAATTCACTCAACACCAAAAGCTCTCCGAAAACTCTCTACCAAAACTAAAGGAAAAGCTCCCTACTGCCAGTATTGAAAATTCTAAAAAGGAAGCTCCCTAAAAACTTAAATCCTATGCTATTTATACACTTTCTTCAAATGGTCTTCAAGCCTTCAATTGGGCCTTTGTTCTTGATGGAATTGGGTTGATAGAGGCCTTGGTTGATTGCTCTTGGAGTTTGGAGAAGAACCGAAGTGAACCGGGTTTGGAATCATGTAAGCTTGAGTAAAAGTTTGAGTAAAAGTTTGAGGCAAACTTTTACTCAAACTTTTCATATCAGCCACCCCATCCTTGCTGCTACCAACGTTTGAGCCAAAGTTTGGGGTCAAACTTTTGCTCAAACGTTGGCTCCCCCTTGCACACTCATGGTGCCAACGTTTGCCAAAAAGTTTGAGGCAAACGTTGGCGCAAGCTTTTGCTCTCCAGGGTGTGTTGTTCATGGCGCCAACGTTTGCCAAAAAGTTTGAGGCAAACGTTGGCGCAAACTTTTGCTCTCCAGGGTGTTGATTTGTGATGCCAAAAGTTTGCCAAAAAGTTTGAGGCAAACTTTTGCTCAAGCTTTTTGCCCAAAAGTTTGCCAAAAAGTTTGAGGCAAACTTTTGCTCAAGCTTTTTGCCCAAAAGTTTGCACAAAAGTTTGAGGCAAACTTTTGGTCAAGCTTTTTGCTCCCTGGTTCGTTTTCACTTATTCCAAAAGTTTGAGCTAAAGTTTGAGGCAAACTTTTGCTCAAACTTTTTGTCCTCTCTTCCTCCTAGCCATTCCTTCTTGCTTCAACCTTTCTCCAAGCTTTCTTCACCTATCATTAATAAACCAAACACATCAAAGCTATGCTCAAAATCATGAGATATTCATTCTTTCATAATATGTGACAATTATAGTATAAAACCTCATGAAATTGCATTAATTCATCTATGGTTGATTAAATCAAAGGAAGCATGAAAATCTACCCAATTGGCTTGCTTATGGCTCAAGAAAGTGCATAAATCAATTGAAAATAAAAGAAAAAGGCTAGTGAAACTAGGCTAAGATGACTTGTCATCACAACACCAAACTTAAAGCTTGCTTGTCCCCAAGCAAGAAAATATTTATTGAGAAGAAAGAATGAAATGGATGAGGATGTTCATGCTAGTAGAGTGTTATTGGTAGTTCATGGGGTTTTATGTGGATATGTAAACACTCACTTCTTATTGACTCTTAAGCCTAGAAGGTTTCCTTCAAGCTTCAAGTAACATACTGCTATGACCTCTCATTATTCCTTTATCCTTGGCTATTATTTTGTTCATAAGCTTTATTTGAGTGTCATGTGTAGCAAGTTCATTTTCTTTTCTTTATACTTGACACATTATTCACTATAGACACTTGGCTCACATTCCTTCTTAAAACATTGATGCCCAGCACCTCTTTGGGCTACTAAATGCCTTGTAGTTAGGTTGCTCTTGATAGTGGACTTTCAGCTGATGATCCCGGGTTAGTTAACCCAAGTCACCAAGTGTTGATGCACTCCAAAGAGCTTAATAATCCAAGCAGATCCTAGTACAAAGACACCACATGCATATATTCTAAGGTTCAAGCTATTGGTGTCTAGCTTTGTTTCTTTTTGTTTTTCTTTTGTTCTGTTGCCATTTTTGGCTTTTTTTCTCTCTTTTTGTTTTTGTTTTTGTTTTTCTTTCTAACCAAGAAATTTTTTTTTGATTGAGATTCATAGATAGTAGGCCACTTTATACTTAGAAGGAAACACCCTAGTTCTTTTATTCACTAAAAGTGAGCTATTATACAATCACACACACATACCACCACTTACTTTTATTGTACTTCTATCTAACAGAGAACTATCTCACTTCACTTTCAAACATTTCTTTTATTGAATTGAAAATGCAGGGGACAAAGCATGCTTTTTGTTCAGTGAAAGTAAACACACAAGCACACACATAGACTAGCTTACTTATTTTAAGAGTGATTCTACTTGTATTAGATGAACACTTTAACAAAACACAAGTCAAAACATTTTTCAACAGCAAGAGTTAAGTGTAAATACAACCTATTGGTTTGCAGTCCCTTTGTCCTTCCTTCTGTTGTGCCCTTTTGAGTTATGATGCATAGTGTCTTCAAATGGTGGTGAATTCCCTGCACAATTCTCAAAAGTTGCTTGCTTCTCAAGCCCTTAGATGACCAGTTAGTATGCATGAATTGAGTGTGGCTTGTGGATTTGATTTGGTGTGGGAACACCAAACTTAATTTCTTGCCACTTCTCTGGATACAGCAGGTTAACTCTAGGCAAAATCTTTTGTCCTTGCTAAAGGTTATGAAGTTAAGACTAAAAAGCAGTTAAGTGGTTGAATGATCTGTTTGATTGCTTGGAACTAGCAATGTGCAGGAAGTTAGAATGTGCTTTTGAATGAGGTTTTGGTGGAACACCAAACTTAGAATCCTCCATTCTCCCTTAAGTTGTTTTTGGTGTGCAACACCAAACTTAGCTCCTTGCAATACATATCAATTATTCAACATTTTTATTGAAAAAGCTATGAAAAGAAAACTACCTCAGGTTGGGTTACCTCCCAACAAGCGCTCTTTTATTGTCACTAGCTTGACATCCTTCAATTCCTTTCAAGAAGGCTGTAGGTTCTGGACCTCTTTTTCCTTATCCCATTGTCCTCCCAAGTACAGCTTTGCTCTGTGACCATTTGCTGTGAATTGATTCTTTGTTGCTTCATCTAGCAGTTCAATACTCCCGTAAGGAAAAACCTTTGTTACCAAGTATGGGCCAGTCCACTTAGACTTCAGTTTGCCAGGGAAAATCTTAAGCCTTGAATTATACAGGAGCACTTGCTGTCCTGGCTTGAATTCCTTCTTTGTGATCTTCTTGTCATGCCACCTCTTAGCTCTTTCCTTGTATATCTTGGCACTTTCATAAGCTTCTAGCATGAATTCATCTAATTCATTTAGTTGTAACAACCTTTTCTCTCCTGTAGCTTGGGGATCAAGGTTGAGGAGTTTAGTGGCCCAAAAAGCTCTGTGTTCAAGCTCTACAGGGAGGTGGCAGGATTTGCCATACAATAGATGAAAAGGTGACTTGCCAATAGGAGTTTTAAAAGTTGTCCTATATGCCCATAATACATCCTCTAGCTTCCTAGCCCAGTCTTTTCTTGTGATTCCCACTATTTTCTCTAGGATCTTCTTTAATTCCCTATTTGCTAGTTCAGCCTGGCCGTTAGTCTGAGGGTGGTAAGGTGTGGCTACTTTATGGATTACTCCATATTTGTGGAGGAGTTTCTCCATCTGTTTGTTGCAAAAGTGACCACCACCATCACTAACAAGACCCTTGGGCACTCCATATCTTGTGAAAATGTGCTTTTTAAGGAATTGGAGGACAATCTGTGTATCACAGGTGGTTGTGGCTATTGCTTCCACCCACTTTGATACATACTCTACTGCCACCAGGATATATTTGAAAGAGTAGGAAGGAGGAAAAGGTCCCATGAAATCAATACCCCATAAGTCAAACACCTCCACTTCCAGGATGAAATTTTGAGGCATCTCATTTCTCTTTGTCAATCCTCGAGTTCTTTGACATTCATTGCATTGGGGAACAAACTCTCTGGCATCCTTGAAGATGGTTGGCCAATAAAACCCACTCTGTAATACCTTTGCAGCTGTTCTCTCTGGTCCAAAGTGTCCACCATATGCTGAGCCATGGCAATGCCATAGTATGTCCTTCATTTCACTTTCAGGGACACACCTCCTAATCATTCCATCAGAGCATCTCTTGAATAGAAAAGGTTCATCCCACAAGAACTTCCTTGCTTCATTGAGTAATTTCTTCATTTGTTGCTTGGAAAATTCTTGAGGTATCTTCCTTCCTACCTTGTAGTTTGCTATGTCAGCAAACCAAGGTGTTTGTTGAATTTGGAAAAGATGTTCATCGGGGAAGTTCTCATTTACTTGATGTGGTTTGTCTTGCTTAGCTTCTTGTGGCACTCTTGATAGATGATCTGCTACTTGATTTTCACTTCCCTTCCTATCCCTCACTTCAATATCAAATTCTTGTAGCAGCAATGCCCACCTGATAAGCCTTGGCTTTGAATCCTGTTTAGACATTAAATACTTGAGAGCAGAATGGTCAGTGTATACTATAACTTTTGAGCCGATCAAGTATTGTCTAAACTTATCAAATGCATATACAATTGCTAAAAGTTCTTTTTCAGTGGTGGTATAATTTTTCTGTGTTTCATTCAACACTTTGCTAGCATAATATATGACATGATGCAATTTGTCCTTCTTTTGCCCCAGTACAACACCGATAGCAAGGTTGCTTGCATCACACATAAGTTCAAAAGGTAAATTCCAATCAGGGGGTGTGACGATTGGTGCTGTAATGAGCTTTCTCTTGAGAGTTTCAAAGGCATGTCTACAATTATCATCAAAAATGAAGGGAACATCATTCATTAGCAAATTGCTCAATGGTTTTGCTATTTTTGAAAAGTCCTTGATGAACCTTCTGTAGAAGCCAGCATGCCCAAGAAAACTTCTTACTGCTTTCACATTAACAGGTATAGGGAGTTTTTCAATAACTTCTATTTTAGCTTTATCAACTTCTATACCTCTACATGACACTTTATGCCCAAGGACTATTCCTTCCGGAACCATGAAATGGCATTTTTCCCAATTCAACACCAAATTAGTTTCTTGGCATCTTTTCAAAACAAGAGTTAAGTTATGCAAGCAAGTGTTAAATGAATTGCCAAAAACAGAAAAATCATCCATGAAGACTTTTAAAAATTTTTCCACCATATCAGAAAAAATAGAAAGCATACACCTTTGAAAAGTGGCTGGGGCATTGCACAGCCCAAAGGGCATCCTTCTATAGGCAAAAACTCCAAATGGGCATGTGAAGGAGGTCTTCTCTTCATCCTTGGGGTCCACCACTATTTGATTGTAACCCGAATACCCATCCAGGAAGCAATAATAAGCATGGCCCGCTAGTCTTTCCAACATTTGATCGATGAATGGCAAAGGAAAATGATCTTTTCTTGTTGCATCATTCAATTTCCTGTAGTCTATGCACATTTTCCACCCAGTCACTGTCCTAGTGGGGATAAACTCATTCTTTTCATTGGTGATGACTGTCATTCCTCCCTTTTTTGGCACAACTTGAACCGGACTCACCCAAGAGCTGTCTGAGATTGGGAAAATTATCCCTGCATTCCATAGCTTCATCACTTCTTTTTGAATCACCTCTTTCATGGTTGGGTTGAGTCTTCTTTGAGGTTGAACCACAGGTTTTGATTCTTCCTCCAATAAAATTTTATGCATGCAAATAGCAGGGCTGATGCCTTTGATGTCCTCAATTGTCCACCCCAAGGCTGTTTTGTGAGTTTTTAATACTTCAATCAACCTTGCTTCCTCATCCATGTTCAAAGAGGAATTTATAATTACTGGAAATACCTCTGCTTCCCCAAGAAACACGTATTTGAGGTGAGGAGGGAGAGGTTTCAACTCCTGTTTTGGTTTGTCCTCTTTCTTGTCTTCAATGAGTATTTCTATCACTTCCTCTCTTTGTTCTTTCTGATGCTCCAAATAGTTGTCTTCAAACATTTCTTCTACCAGCCCTTCAATCATGTCCACATTCATGTAGTTTTCTTGCTCTGAGGGGTGTTGCATTGATTTGAAGACATTGATTACCATTTGTTCATCATGCACCCTGAAGGTCATTTCTCCCTTCTCCACATCAATAGTGGTTCTTGCTGTGGCTAGAAATGGTCTCCCCAAGATGATTGAGCTGCTTCCTTCCCCTTCTGTGTCTAAGATTACGAAGTCTGCGGGGAAGATAAACTTTCCAACCTTCACTAGTAAATTCTTCACAATACCATTGGGTGTCTTGATTGATCTATCAGCCATGACTAGTGACATCCTGGTGGGTTTAATTTCTTCTATGGCAAGCTTTCTCATCAATGATAGAGGCATCAAGTTGATGCTGGCACCTAGATCACACAGGGCATTTTCCAATGTTATCTTGCCTATGGTGCATGAGACTACAAAACTCCCTGGATCTTTGAGCTTTGGTGGGATACCCATCTGGATCACAGCGCTACATTCTTCAGTGAGCATGATAGTTTCCTTTTCTTGCCAACTTCTCTTCTTGTTGATTAGTTCCTTCATGAACTTGGCATATAGGGGCATCTGCTCCAGTGCCTCAGCCAAGGGGATATTTATCTCCAACTTCTTGAAAGTCTCAAGGAACTTGTGAAATTGTTGATCCTTTTGCCTCCTTGTTGAATCTCTGGGGATATGGTAGTGGAGGTACAAAGGCCTTCTCTGCTTGTTGCTTTTGATTCTTTGTTGGCTCTTCAATCGCTTCATTCCCCTTTTTTGGAATTTTTGATTGTTCCTCCTTTTCTTGAATTTGCTTTGGATCTTGCTTGCTTGCCATTGCATCATCATCATTGGCTTCTTCTATGTGTGTTGACTGTTCCTCTTCTAGTGGTCTCTTGCTGCTCTTCAATGTTCTCCCACTCCTTAGTTGTATTGCCTTGCATTCTTCCTTAGGATTTGGGATTGTGTCACTCGGCAGTGAGCTTGAAGGTCTCTCAACAGAAATCTGTTTAGAGATTTGCCCAATTTGCCTCTCTAGGCTCTTCAAGGAGGCTTCATGGTTCTTGGTTATCATTTCCTGGTGTTTCAACATTTTGTCTATCAAGGTCTCCAAGTTAGTGAGTCTTTGAGATTCAGGTGATGCTTGTGGTGGGTTGTGAGATGTGGATGGTGGATGGTAGGCATTTTGGTTGGTGGGTTGGTTATTAGATTGGTACTGGACGGGGTTGTTGTAGTTGTTTTGAGGTTTTCTGTAAGTGTTTTGGTTAGTTTGCTGCTGGTTGTGGTTTTGGTTGCTTCTTGGGTTGTTTTGGTTTGAGTTCCTCTGCCATGGTTGTTGGTTTTGGGTGTGATTATCTCCCCATCTGAGGTTTGGGTGGTTCTTCCAGGATGGATTGTATGTATCAGCATACACTTCATTTGGTCCTTGGTTGTGCATGTACTGTACTTGCTCTTGTTGTTGTTCTTCTTGAGTTTCTTCATTTTGCCCCCATGTGGATGATGGTTGGCTTGTGTTAATTGCTGCAACTTGGAGGCTATCAATCCTCTTGGCCATTTGCTCAAATTGTTGTTGAATTTGCTGCTGCATCATCTTGTTTTGAGCCAAGATTTAGTCCACTCCTTCTAGCTCCATTACTCCTCTCCTTTGTGATGGTTGGCGGTTTCTTTGATGAGCAAAGAAATATTGATTGTTGGCCACCATGTCAATAAGATTTTGAGCTTCTTCTGCTGTTTTCATCAGTTACAATGATCCTCCAGCTGAGTGGTCAAGTGATTCTTGAGCCATTAGAGTGAGTCCTTCATAGAAGTTCTGTAGCTTGTCCCACTCAGTGAACATTTCTGGTGGACATTTCCTCAGCAGAGCCTTGTATCTCTCCTATGCTTCATACAGATTTTCTGCATCCAATTGTGTGAATGTTTGCACCTCAATTTTTAGCCTGATGACTCTTTGAGGTGGATAGAATTTGGCTAGAAATTTAGTCACCAAATCATCCCAGCTAGTGATGCTTCCTTGAGGAAAAGTTTCAAGCCATTGTGCGACTTTGTCCCTTAATGAGAACAGGAACAGCAGAAGCTTGTAAGTCTCAAGATTCACGCCATTGGACTTGACAGTGTCACAAATCCTTAAGAAGGTAGATAGATGTTGATTTGGATCCTCCAATGGTCCTCCCCCAAACGAGCAGTTGTTTTGGACCAATGTAATGAGTTGTGGCTTCAATTCAAAGTTATTTGCATTGACATTAGGGGTGAGAATGCTGCTTCCACAATGTCTAGCATTTGCAAAGGTATAGGAGGCCAATACTCTCCTCTGCTGTGGGTTGTTATTGTTGTTGTCTGCTCCACCAGGTGGATTGGTTGAATGTTCCTCCATATCTTGGAATTCTTCTTCTGATTCCTCTTCTCCAACAATATTTTTTCCTCTTTCAGCTCTTCTTAACCTCCTGAGAGTTCTTTCATCTTGTTCATGAAAGGTGGGTGTGGTTCTTCTTGTACCTGACATACAAGCAGAACATAAGAAACACACAAACCAGTGACACTTCAATCTACTGCTAGAATGAAGTTTTAGTTAGCTTAAGCAAAAATTCAAACAGTTAGTGGGTCAATTGAAAATTAAAGAACAGAAAAGAAAAAGTTCTTGATCTAGATCTCCACTTCACTTAATCATTGTCAATCTAATCAATCCCTGGCAACGGCGCCAAAAACTTGATGTGCGGAAAACGATCCGACACAAAACTCACCGGCAAGTGCACCGGGTCGCATCACGTAATAATAACTCACGGGAGTAAGGTCGATCCCACAGGGATTGAAGGATTGAGCAATTTTAGTTTAGTGGTTGATTTAGTCAAGCGAATCAAGATTTGGGTAAGTGAATAGTGATTTGCAGAATTTAAATTGCTTGGGAAGTAAAGGGAATGGGTAAATTGTATGAAATTAAAGAGAACTGAAATTTAAAGTGCTGAATCTTAAAGAACAAGAAATTAAATGGCAGAAACTTAGAACGCAAAAAATGTAAATTGTAGAATCTTAAAGTGCAAGAAATGTAAATGGCTTGAATTGTAAAGGGAATTGGGAATTGGATTTGCAGAAATTAAACAAGGGAAAGTAAAATTCAACAAGCAGAGGAATAGAAGATAACTTGGATTGAACCGAATTTAGAATGGAATTGTAAATGAACATGAAAAGCGTTAAACAGAGAAAGTAAAATGATAATTCAAATCTCAGGGGTCAAGAGACTAGATAACCAAGTCTAGATCTCACTACCTTCCTTGATCCAACAAGAACGATTGCAAAGGAATTGTAAATTGCAGAGAAAGTAGATGAAGAAGCAATTAACAGAAATTTAAATTCAATTGTGCAGTAAAGAAACAGAGAGGTCTCAGGATGAGATTGAAACAGAATTCCTTCAATTCTCCAACCCAAGATCCAAGACAATTGTAATTGAAATTGAAAGCAAGAAAACTAAGAGGAAGGGAGTTCAATTCTCCTTTCCCGAGACTTAGAAATTAAAATTCACTCAACACCAAAAGCTCTCCGAAAACTCTCTACCAAAACTAAAGGAAAAGCTCCCTACTGCCAGTATTGAAAATTCTAAAAAGGAAGCTCCCTAAAAACTTAAATCCTATGCTATTTATACACTTTCCTCAAATGGTCTTCAAGCCTTCAATTGGGCCTTTGCTCTTGATGGAATTGGGTTGATAGAGGCCTTGGTTGATTGCTCTTGGAGTTTGGAGAAGAACCGAAGTGAACCGGGTTTGGAATCATGTAAGCTTGAGTAAAAGTTTGAGTAAAAGTTTGAGGCAAACTTTTACTCAAACTTTTCATATCAGCCACCCCATCCTTGCTGCTACCAACGTTTGAGCCAAAGTTTGGGGTCAAACTTTTGCTCAAACGTTGGCTCCCCCTTGCACACTCATGCCGCCAACGTTTGCCAAAAAGTTTGAGGCAAACGTTGGCGCAAGCTTTTGCTCTCCAGGGTGTGTTGTTCATGGCACCAACGTTTGCCAAAAAATTTGAGGCAAACGTTGGCGCAAACTTTTGCTCTCTAGGGTGTTGATTTGTGATGCCAAAAGTTTGCCAAAAAGTTTGAGGCAAACTTTTGCTCAAGCTTTTTGCCCAAAAGTTTGCACAAAAGTTTGAGGCAAACTTTTGGTCAAGCTTTTTGCTCCCTGGTTCCTTTTCACTTATTCCAAAAGTTTGAGCTAAAGTTTGAGGCAAACTTTTGCTCAAACTTTTTGTCCTCTCTTCCTCCTAGCCATTCCTTCTTGCTTCAACCTTTCTCCAAGCTTTCTTCACCTATCATTAATAAACCAAACACATCAAAGCTATGCTCAAAATCATGAGATATTCATTCTTTCATAATATGTGACAATTATAGCATAAAACCTCATGAAATTGCATTAATTCATCTATGGTTGATTAAATCAAAGGAAGCATGAAAATCTACCCAATTGGCTTGCTTATGGCTCAAGAAAGTGCATAAATCAATTGAAAATAAAAGAAAAAGGCTAGTGAAACTAGGCTAAGATGACTTGTCATTAGTCCTTCCTGTTAGAGTCTGGAGAATGGACTGGATCATGCTTTATCGCATGCTCTGTTGTGTGTCTCATGCTTATAGGATATCCATGTGATATTTGTTGCATGATTGTCTTTGTGCTTTCATTCTGAGAATGTTCACTCCCAACTTGAGGTATTAAAACTGATCACCTTGGTATCAATTGTTTGGCGTAAACATGATCAGGATGAGTTCACAGAGACGTAGCACTCGGGGAGAGACTACCACTAACATACCGCGTGAAACGATGATAACCTGTTTGCTACGATTCACGCTATGGCTGAGGCTGTGCATGAAACGGCGACTGCTATGCTCAAGTAGTTAACCATAATAGTGAGAATGGTGGTAACGAAGGAAGAATGAGATAGGATATGGGTAAGCGACCTCACCAGGCACAGATGCAACTAGTATGTAGGCAGTATGGAAAGGAGCATGGAGGTAGACCTTGTCAGTCTAGAGGCATTATCTGTTTCCCTTGTGGTCAGCTTAGATACATGGCAAAAGATTGTCCAAAGAAGCCAATACAAGGGGTAGATAGGCCGCGATAGCAAGGGCGTGTGTTTGCTATGCTTGCTGATGATGCTATGAAATTAGACTCCCTAATCCACGATCAGTGTTATGTCAAATCTCGACTCTTAACTGTACTGTATGACTCTGGTGTATCGCATTCTTTTTTTTCCGTGACTGTTGTGCATAAGTTGTGATTAGATTTTACTGTGTTAAATTATGATTTGGTTGTTCGTACACCTACATCTCAAAATGCCTTTACTAGTCGAGTATGTCAATAGGTACCTTTTGTTATTGAGGCTAGGACTTTTATACATGACTTGATCTGTTTACCTTTGTGTGGTTTAGATATTATCTTAGGTCTAGATTGGTTATCTAAGCATCATGTTTTCTTAGATTGTTCTAAACAAATAGCTATATTCTCATCATCTCATATGCATACTAGGCTAGTTGAGTCTTGTACCTTCTATTTGAATTCCCTAAGAGTTACCTTTAGTAGTAGTGGGTTAAAGGGTTACGTTCTATTATCGGCTAGCTCAGAGAGTAGTGAACAAGACTTGGAGCGAATCCAAGTGGTGAAGGAGTTTTCTAATGTTTTTATGGATGACATACCTGAATTTCCACCCCAGAGAGAGATAGAGTTTAGTATTGACTTGCTGCCTGGAGCCGGACTAATTTCTATAGCACCGTATCGGATGACACCACTGGAACTGGCAGAGTTGAAGAAGCAGCTAGATGAGTTATCAGGAATGAGGTTTATTCGTCCGAGTATATCACCGTGGGGAGCTCAAGTGTTACTGGTAAAGAAGAAAGATGGTGGGATGAGATTGTGTGTAGATTATCAGCAACAGAGCAAGATTATAATCAAGAACAAGTATCCACTACCAAGAATAGATGATCTAATGGACCATTTGAGAGGTGCGAGAGTATTCTCTAAGATTGATTTGTGGTCGAGTTACCATTAAGTTCGAGTGAAGGATTCAGATATAGCTAAGACTTCCATTTGAACTAGGTATGATCCCTATGAGTTTACAGTTATGTACTTCGGACTAACTAATGCTCCTGCTGTATTCATGGATTATATGAATCATATTTTTTGTCCGTATCTAGATCAGTTTGTGGTAGTCCTCATAGATGATATCCTCATTTATTCCAGGATAGAGGAAGAACATGAAGAGCATTGAGGATTGTATTGCAGATACTAAAAACACGGAAGCTATATGTAAAACTGTCAAAATGTGAGTTTTGGACGACAGAAGTGGCATTCTTGGGTCATGTGATCACGCAAGGCAGTATAACCGTAGATCCTTCAAAGATCAAGGTAGTGGTATAGTGGAAACAACCTACAATAGTCATAGAATTTCATCGTTTTTTAGGGTTAGCAGGATACTATTGGTGGTTTATTAAAGGCTTTTCACAGATAGCTTTACCCCTGACTCGTCTTACAAGGAAGGAAGTTCCATTTGAATAGACAAAAGAGTGTGAAGAAAGTTTTAAGACTTTAAAGGATAAGTTGACGACTGCACCAGTTTTAGTGTTACCAGACCCGCAGGAACCTTTTGAGGTGTACCGTGATGCTTCTTTTAAGGGACTTGGATGTATATTGATGCAGCATTAGAATATAGTGGATTATGCTTCGAGACAGCTGAGTCCTCGAGAAAGGAATTGTCTAACACATGATCTGGAATTGGCGGCAGTAGTTTTTGCACTCAAGATTTGGAGACACTATTTGTATGGAGTTCAATTTGAAATTTTCTCCGATCATAAGAGTCTGAAGTATATCTTTGATCAAAAAGAACTTAATATGTGACAGAGGCGATGGATTGAATTCTTGAATGATTATGACTTTAAGTTAAGTTACCATCTTGGAAAGGTGAATGTAGTCGCAGATGCTTTAAGTCAGAAGAATTTGGGCATATCCTTGATGATGATCAAGGAAGAACAATTGATCTCAGTCTTTGAAAGCTTAAAATTAGGAATAAGAGAGAAATCAGAAGGAATTACTATGGCACTGTATGAAGTCTTCTATGGGAGAAAGTGTCAGTCACCGTTATGCGGATATGACAAAGAGGAAGGTAGGATTTTAGGGCCATAATTGGTACAAGAGACTACTGAACAGATTATCCATATTCTAGAGAATATTCAGACCCCTCAGAATTTGCCAGAAGAGCTATGCAGATATTAGGAATACGCCCTTAGAGTTTAGCGAGGGTGACCATATTTTCTTAAGGGTGACACCCACAACTGGGATAGGTAAAGCTCATAGAACTAAGAAATTGAGTCCGTGATACTTAGGTCTTTTTGAAATTCTTAAAAGAGTCGGTCCAGTAGCATACCAAATAGCCCTCCTGATGAGCGGATATTTTATACGCTGCATCATTTTCATATAGTTTTTAGTAGTTTTTGTTTAGTTTTTATTAAGGTTTTATAGCTTTTAGTGTTAAATTCACATTTTTTAATTCTACTATGAGTTTTTGTGTTTTCATACAATTTTAGGTATTTTCTGGCTGAAATTGAGGAGCTGGAGCAGAAGTCTGATTCAGAGACAGAGAAAGCACTGCAGATGCTGTCCGGATCTGACCTGCCTGCATTCGGAAGAGCTTTTCTGGAGCTACAGAATTTTAAATGGAGCTCCCTCAACAGCTATGGAAAGCTGACTTCCCGAGATTTCCAGAAATATATAATAGTCCATACTTTGCTTTGGATTAGAAGGCCCAAAACTGGCGTCCAACGCCAGCTTCCTACCCCCTTCCGGGCGTCCAGCGCCCAAAGAGCAGAGACTAGCATCTAAACGCCCAAAGAGGACCCCCTAGCTGGCGTTACACACCCAAGAGACCTCATAGAACATGGATCCCATCAAAGCTCAGCCCAAATGCTCACTAAGTAGGCCTCAGAAGTAGATTTTAGCACTAAAAGGATTGTTTTACCCTTACTAGTCATTTGTTTAGTATTTAAGAGATTTTATTTATGTAATTCAGAGATTTTCGATTTTTTTGACCATCATACACATTTTACTTTGTGTTTTACATCAGTATGAGTTTCTAAACCTCCTAGGTTGAGGGGAGGAGCCCTGTTGAGTCTTATGAATTAATAAAAGCATTACTGTTTCTTCTTCGATCCGTGTTTAATCTATCTCTAAGATGTATATCCGATCTTCATCGTGGTGAATAGGATCATCTGACAAATTAGCTCTGTTCATCACATTAAGATGAACGTGCCTGACAAACACCCGCGTGTACTCGGGTTCGTGTGAATACGTGATTGGAAATCATGAGCCAACAGCTATGTTTATACATCTCTCAGACGGTTAATCCACAACTTCGTTGGGGACTTCTCGAGACACCAGTTCAGCCAATTTCTGGGGAGATTATGGTCTCTAAGGTATAGGCTAGAATCCTAAGAAGAAGCATCCTCTGATTCGGAAGATTCGACCATGTCTGTGGCGTTTTGAGTAGGATCACCAAGAGAATGGACTGCTAAGAGCTTCACCCTTCATCAGATTGGATGACCATGGCCAATGGCCTTCAATCTGTAGCACAGGAGATCAATGACCACGGCCCATGGCGTTGATCACATATAGCCTGCCATAGAAGAAGATCATTCACAAGTAAAGAAGACAGTAGTACTAGAGTTAATTCTGAAAGACAATGCAACTCTAATCCTTAACCCTATTCCTATCAGTATTTTCTACCTCTTTTGCTTTATTCCTTTCAAGTCATACATTACTCTTACAACTTCAAATCAAAAACCTTATGATCTTCTTGACTAAGACCTACAAGATAACCATAGCTTGCTTCAAATCACAATCCTCATGGGATCGACCCTGACTCACTCAGGTATTACATGGATGACCCAGTACACTTACTGGTACAACAGTACGAAGGTGTGGGGATTCGTGCTACCAAGTTTTTGGCGCCATTACCGGGGATTGTTGAGTTTGGACAAACTGAAGGATTGTCTTGCTCCCTAGATCAAGTTATTTCTATTTTCTTTTCTTTATCATTCCTATTTGAGTCTTTTATTTTTATTTTCTTCTTCTTCAAATTTTCGAAAAAATTAAAACCTTTTTCAAAAAAAAATTTACTTTCCTTGTTTAATCTTTGTTCTTTGTTTGAGTCTTTTTGTTTTGTTCTTGGGTAAAAAATTTTGTTCTCTTGGAGTCTTTCTTTCTAAAAAATTTTCAAAAATATTTTCTTTGGTTAAATCGTGTCAAATCTTTAAGTTTGGTGTTTTCTTGTTGTTTTCCTTTGATTTTCTAAAATTGTGTTTTAGTTTTCTAAACATTTTATGTTTGGTGTTCTTTGTTTGTTCTTGTGTTCTTTGAGTATTTGAGTTTTGTTCTTTGTGTTCTTGTTAGTCTCCAAAGTGTTCTTGAGTCTTATTTGTGTTTTGATATTAAAATTTTTAAGTTTGGTGTTCGTTTGTATTTTCCCTCCAAATTTTCGAAAAAAATGGGGCGCTAGATCTAAAAATTTTAAGTTTTGTGTCTTTTGTGTGTTTTTCTCTTTCATCATTAAATTCAAAAATAAAAAATATCTTTTCTAACTTAAATTTAACATAATTTTCGAATTTTTTAACATAAAAATTCAGATTTCAATTTCAAAATTTTTATCTTATCTTATCTTAGTTTTCAAAATTTCAAAAATAAAATCTTTTCAAAATTAAAAATCTCATCTTTTTCAAAAATCTTATCTTTTTCTCATCTTTTTCAAAATTCAAAAATCTTATCTTATCTTTTTCAAATTTTAAATTTTAAAAATCATATGTTTTTCAAAATCAAATTTTAAAATCTTATCTTTTTAAAATCAATTTCAAATCTTTTTAATTTCTTATCTTATCTTTTTCTAATTTAAAATTTTAATTTCAAATCTTTTCTTATCTTATCTCTTATCTTATTTTAAATTCAAATCTTTTCTTATCTTCTATCTTATTTTAAATTCAAATCTTTTCTTAATTAATATCTTATCCTCTCTCTCTTCTTTTTCAAAACTTCCTAACTAACTCTCAACTCTTTCTTAATTTTCGAAAACTCTCTCCTTCTTCTCTCTCTTCTTTTTCAAAACTACCTAACTAACTCTCAGCTCTTCTTAATTTTCAAAAATTACTTCTTCTATTTCTCTTCCCTCTTTTTCAAAAAATAATAATTAAAATTCAATTCTTTTTAAATTAATTAAATTAATTTTTGAATTTAATAATTAAATAAAATAAAAAAATATTTTAATTCTTATTTATCTTTTCTATTTATGCATCTTCTCATATTCACTTCTATTCGTTTGAATTCTATCCCTCTTCCCTTTTATTTCTCTCTTCTTCTTCTCTCTTCACATCTAACTGGAAGCTCTTTGGTCCAAGTGGTACAAAAAGCTTTCTTCTTTTCTTTCTTTTCCTTTTCTTGTTTATGACCAGGAGCAGGAATAAAGAACCACTTTTGACTCTTGATCCTGAACCTAAGAAGACTTTGAGGAGGTGTTTACAATAAGCTAAAGCACAACACTCCTGAAGAGACCTTTCAAAAAGTTTTGAACAAGAACTGGGAGACATGGCCGAACCTCAAGGTGATGCCAGAAAGGTTCTTGGTGACTTCACCATTCCTACCTCTGACTTTTATGGCAGAAGTATCTCTGTACCTGCAATTGGAGCTAACAATTTTGAGCTTAAGCCTCAGTTAGTCTCTCTTCTGCGGCAGAACTACAAATTTCATGGACTTCCAATGGAAGATCCACAATACTTTTTAGCTGAATTCTTACAGATCTGTGATATTATAAAGACTAATGGAGTTAATCCTGAAGTCTACAAGCTGATGCTCTTTTCCTTTGTTGTAAGAGACAGAGCTAAACTATGGTTGGATGCCCAACCTAGAGAGAGTCTTGACTCTTGAAAAAAGCTGGTTAATACTTTTCTGGCTAAGTTTTTTCCCCTCAAAGGATGAGCAAGATTAGAGTGGAAGTTCAAACCTTCAGACAAAGAGAAGGTGAATCCCTCTATGAAGCTTGGGAAAGATACAAGCAGCTGATCAGGAGATGTCCTCCTGACATGCTCTCAGAATGGTCCATCATAGGCGTGTTCTATAATGGCTTGTCTGAGATATCCAAAATTTCATTGGATAGCTCTGCAGGTGGATCACTCCACTTGAAGAAAACACCTGCAGAAGCAAGAGAACTCACTGAAATGGTTTCTAACAACCAGCTCATGTACACTTCTAAAAGAAATCCTGTAAACCATGGAATCTCTTAGAAGAAAGGAGTTCATGAAGTTGATACTCTGAATGCCATATTGGCTCAGAATAAGATCTTGACTTAGCAAGTCAATATGATCTCTCAGTATCTGACTGGGATGCAAACAGCAGCTGGCAGTACTCAGGAAGCTTCTCCTGAAGAAGAAGCTTATGATCCTAATCAACCCACCATGGAGGAGGTGAATTACATGGGAGAACCCTATGGAAACACCTATAATCCTTCATGGAGGAACCATCCTAACCTCTCTTGGAAGGCTCAATAGAAACCTCAGTAAAGTTTTAATAACAATCAAGGTGGAAGGAACCAGAATAGGTTCAATAATAGATCACCATTCCCATCTTCTCAAGGGAACATGGAAACCTCTAAGTAGAGCCTCTCTGACTTAGTTACTCTGGTTTCCAGCCTCTCTAAGACCACACAAAGTTTTATAAATGAAACAAGGTCCTCCATTAGAAATTTGGAGGTGCAAGTTGGTCAACTGAGCAAGAGGATCCCTGAGATTCCTCCTTAAACTCTTCCCAGTAATACTGAGGTTAATCCTAGAGAAGAGTGCAAGGCCATAACCATGGAGGTAAAGGCTGAATCAGAGGAGAATGGGAAGGCGTTGAACGCTAGTGAAGAAGCCTTCACTGGGCGTTCAACGCCCACAATGGCGGCAAGCCTGACGCTAAACGCCAGTGAAGAACCCTCACTAGGCGTTCAACACCCATCCTAGCAATAGAGCTGGTGTTGAATACCATTCAGGGAGCACTGGCTGGGCGTTCAACGCCCAAACACCCAGGCTTTCTGGCACTGAACGCCAGTGAGGAACCCCTCACTGTGTGTTCAATGCCCAACCAGGCAGGTTTTCTAGCATTGAACGCCAGTGAAAAACCCCTCACTGGGCGTTCAACGCCCAACCATGTAGCCATTCTGGCGCTGAACGCCAGTGAGGAACTTCTCACTAGGCGTTCAACACCCAAAACCCCAGGGAAGATGGCGTTGAACGCCAGCAAGGGCATCCCTGCTGGGCGTTCAACTCCCAGAATGCTAGAGAGACTGGTGTTTAACGCTAGTAAGGGTGAACATCAAGGGCGTTTGACGCCCAATAAGCTAACAGGGCTGGCGTTGAACGGCAGTCAAAGCACACCCCTTGAGTGCTTAAGTCCCACTGATAAACCATTATTTTATGGTTTATATTATGTTTAATTTTGTGGTTTTATCAAATCTTTACCCACTTATTCATTAAATTAGCATGTATTTACAATTCCTTCCCCAAATTACCCCATGGTTGAAAAACTGCTTCCTAGAGATTTTTAATTATGTATTTTAATTCTCCTTTATTCCATTCGATGCCGTGATCTGTGTGTTAAGTGTTTCAGGCTTTATAGGGCATGAATGACTTGGAGATTGGAAATGAGGCTTGCAAAAATGGAAGGAACACAAGAAATTGAGGAGATGACCAGTGAGAAGTGACGCGGACGCATGACTCATGCGACCGCGTGAAATAGAGGGAATTGCAGTGACGCGCTCGCGTGCCTGACGCGAACGCATGAAATGGAAACTGCACAAGTGACGCGAAGGCGTGGACGACGCGCACGCGTGGCAAGGCAAGACGCTGGATGACGCGAACGTGTGGATGACGCGATCGTGTGACGTGCGCGATCTGCAGAATCTGCAGAATTCACTGGGGGCAATTTTGGGCCCTGTTTTGACCCAGTTTTCGGCCCAGAAAAGCATATTAGAGCCAGGGAACATGCAAAGATAAAAGACAACATTCATTCCGCATAATTTTAGTTTTAGATATGATTTTACTCCTCCTCTAGGTTTTCTCTCTACACATTCATAGTTCTTAGGATTTTGATTTTATTGCTTTTCGGATTGGGATATTGAGAAGAGTTATTACCTCCGTCAAAACTTCATCATTCTAGTTTGTTTTCCTTACTTGTCATTTACTCTTCCATATCCTCAATTTATTCAGAGTTACTATTGGATTATCTTTAGAATTTATTAATACAAGAACTATTTTTATTTTTATTAATCCTTTGATTATTATCTATCATGCCCTTCCTTATTTCCCTTTCTTATTTTGTGAAGTTTACATTCATAATGAGCGAGTAGTTCCATAACTTGATTGGGAGTTGATTGAAAGGAAGACCTTGAGTTGGATGTTCAAGAGTAAAATTATAATTGGGATTAGCGTTGGGTCGCCCTCTAATCACTGACACTAGTCCTTCCTAAGAGAGAGGATTAGAACTTGTGAATAGAAACTGACTCCCAACTTGGTCGACTTTCCTTTATCCGGTAAAGGATAACTGAGCAGACAACCTTCAATTATCAATTGATCTTGAGAGAGCTCCATCAAGGATAGGGCTTCTAACTAATCTACTCCCGGTCAAGATTTTTATTTAAATTACATAATTTCTCTGATTTAATTTCCTGTTTATCAACTCAAACCATTTTAGAGAAGATCTGATTAATAAAATAGCACACCTTTCTGCAACTCGTTGGGAGACGACCTGGGATTCATACTCCCAGTATTTTAATTCTAATTTTGTGACAACCCTTTTAAATTGATAAGAGGAATTTTGGTTGGTTGAGAACTATACTTGCAACGCATCTCTTATAATAATTTCTTAACTCGCCAATTTCCGAAACGTCAATTCTAGACCACGCAAAAGTTCGTTCTTCAAAATTTTTGCCAAGTCCTAGCCAACTCCTAAGGAAAGACTAGAGTTAGTGGAATTCAATTCAATTAGCAAACATAACAATCAATCACGATAAGTTTAATAACTCAAGAATTTCCAGTTAATCAATTAAAGCCAAAGATATGAAAAGCTAAACAAGAATTATAAATCTGAAATACCTCAATTGCATTAATAAGAAAAAATCAATCTAAACATGAAAAGTTCACAAGCCAATTTGACAACATAAATAATTAAATGAGAGCATTAAGGTATCTGAAATTAAAAGAGAAATATAAATTAAAAGGAATATTGAACCTGATAAAGAGTTGAAATACTAAATTGAAATAATAAGAAATCCTAATTCTAAAACCTAAGAGAGAGGAGAGAACCTCTCCTTCTAAAAACTACATCTAAGTCATGAAAAGTGAATAATTCGAGAGCTCCCTTTGAATGGATGCATTCCCCCACTTTATAACCTCTAATCTGTGTTTTCTGGACTTGGATCTGGGCCAAAAAGGGCTTCAAAATCGCTGGTACCATTTTCTGCTTTTTCTGCACGTGGCGTCTGTCACGCGTCCGTGTGGGTCACGCGGTCGCGTCATTTGGGAGTTTTCCTTGTCACGCGTTCGCTTCGATCACACGTACACGTCATCTACGTTCTGCTCAAGGTACACGTCCGCGTCACTGCCTTTTCGCGCTGAGCATGCAGCCGCGTCGTCCATGCATTCGCGTAGCTGCCAGTTTCTTCAAAAACTTCATTTTGTGCTTTCCTTCCGTTTTTGTATGTTTCCTTTCGATCCTTTAAGTCATTCCTGCCTTAGGGGATCTGAAACTACTTAACCCACAAATCACGGTATCGAATGGTAATAAAAGTTAATTAAAATAATTATTTTTAAAGCATAGGAAACATGTTTTTCACACATATCACATAATAAGGAAGGGAAAGTAAAACCATGCAATTTACATGAATAAGTGAGTGAAGGATTGAATAAATCACCTAAATTGAGTACAAAATACATCATAAAATATGGGTTTATCAACCTCCCCGCACTTAAACAATAGCATGTCCTCATGCTAAATCCAAGATGAAAAATAAGGTAAGGTAGTGGAATTTCATACAATGCAATCTACTCTAAATGCAACTACCTAAATGAGTCATGCAATTCTAGTTATTATTCACTTGTATATAAAGCTTACATGTAGTCAAATTAATTCACATCCTCAAGGAATCATATATGCATATTTAGACCCTAGATAATGTTAAAGCACCTTTACAATTGAGATGGGTAAAAGTATTCACAAACTTGCAAGACAATTAACACTTAAGTAGAGATATATGGTGATGAGCTATTGAACCGTCACTGGATTTTGTGTTTACTCTCTAGTCACTCAGTGTTTATTGGGTTAATCACTCTATTCTTTTTCTATCCTTACTTTCTATAACTTTGTTCTTCATCTAACCAATCAACAATTATAGAATACAGACATACAAAAATCATGAGGTCTTATTCAAGGTTGTAATGGGGCCAAGGTAAAGGTAAGGGTATATGTATAAGGCTAAGTGAGCTAATAAGTGAATCCTTGATTAGTCTAAGATCTCACCTAACATACACACTTTATATAATTTTAAGGTCCCTTTGCCTATTTACCCAAAATTTCCCACTTTGTTTTGCAAACTCATGCATTAAGTTTTAATTTTGTCCCATGTGCACTGATTCTTTTTATTTTGCAATTGGGGGAATTTTTGTATCCCCTTTTATTTAAATACTGAAAAATTATATATATATATATATTATATCATAAATGCACAAGGTAATTCAATTGTTTTGATTTCACATGAGCATGCTTCCCAAAAGATTTATTTTTAAACATCTTTATTCTTTTTAACTTTCTACCTTGTTTCTATCGTCCATGTTCCCATAAAGTTTCCCACACTTAAACAATACACAATTTCTATCTTAAGCTAACCAAGGATTCAACTTGGAATTTTTATTTTGTTTTTCTGCTTAAGGCTAGAAATGTGGTTATAGAACAAGAGGGGATTAAAAAGCTCAAGGGGGCTAACAAGGGTGATGTAAAAGGTAGGCTAATTTGGGATAAGTGAGGAAAAATTCAAATGATGGTCTCAATCATCACTTGGTATGTATCTATACTCTATAATTGGACATATAGATTAAAACAAAGTAAAGAACATCAGGATAAAAAAAAGAAGGGCAAAACACACAGGAATGAAATTTATGGTTTGAATGTAACCATATAATTAAGCTCAAAACTCACAGGCTGTGTGTTCTCCAGCTCAACAATCATATATCAGTTATACATGTCATGCAAGTAAAAATTAAGAGTTCCCATTATTCTCAATGTAAATCTTAGGGTGGCCCTTAAAATCTTAGTGTTGTTCCTTAATGAAATGTTGTTAACTAACTAACATGTAATGCTATATATACAAGGTGTCTGGATTGTTTTAATTTACTAAGATTTTTGGTTTACTCCTTTTATTTTCAATTAAACCAAACTATCATATGCTAAAAGGGTAAACTTATACTAATTAATCAACATATTCTATAACTAATAAGTGAGAATTGCAAACTAAACTAAATGGCTAAAATATGAATTAAAGTGCAAAATGCGAAAATAAAGTAAAAATATAGCAAAAGAAAATGTATAAGTACTAAAAAATAAAAATAAAAATAAAGATAAAATACAGAAAAATAAACAAAATAAGATAAAAAGAGTCTGTAGTGGTTCACCAAAAAAAATACGCCAGGGATGGCGACCTCCCCACACTTAAAGTAAAGCATCATCCTCGATGCTCACTCAAGCCGGGTGTGAAGGAGTGTCATCACTGGAAGGATGGGCTGCTGGTGTCTCTGTGGTGGCCGGAGGATCTGCAAACTGGATAAGGGTAGGATGATCTGTCTGCTGCAGTGGAGGTGCTGACTGGAGAGGGATCTCTGGGTCTGCGGTGGTGGGTGGCTATTCGATGGCAGGGGGTTCGGGTGGGGTTTAATGGTGGTGGGTAAGAAGAAAGGGGTTGAGGGGGTGGTGCTGGGAGGCGCGGCAGTGTTGGCGTGGTGGTGGTGGCTGGCCGCGGTGGGGGCAGCGGTGGTGGAGGGAAGAAGAGAAGAGAGAGAGAGAGAGAAGAAGGGGAGAAAAGGAAGAAGGAGGGGAGTGGGCGTCGCGGTGGGTCCGGGAGGTTGGCGGTGGTGCAACGGTCGGAGGTGGTTGGGGTGGTGGTGTTGGAGTAGGGAGCAGAGAGGGAGCAGAGGGGGGTTGAGGGGAAGAGAATGGGGGCACGATGGGGTAGGGTTTCGCGTGACTGGAGGTTAATGGATTTGAATCCACGCGAAGGCGTGGGGCACGCGATCGCATGGCTAGGATGAAATGGGGTTGACGCGGTCGCGTGGTTGATGCGATCGCATGGAATGGGTAGAAGATGAATGACGCGGTCGCGTGAGGCACGCGACCGCGTCGCTGAAAATTGTGCTAAACGCGAAATTCCAGCGTCGTTTCAGCGCAACTCTCGGTCTCCATTTAGGGTGGTATGTAATCCACGCGACGCGGACGCGTCGCTCACGCTTTCGCGTGGGATGGGTGTTTTGCAAGTGACGCGTTCGCGTGATGGACGCGAACGCGTGAGCCGTTTTGTTCTAAACGCACAACAGCTGCACGATTCCAGCCCAGATTTATGGGTGTTGGATTTTTACGCCGATTTCCAAATCACGCGTTCGCGTGATTGACGCGGACGCGTGGGAGGTGTTTTTCGCAACTGACGCGAACGCGTTAGCAACGCGGTCGCATCGCGCCATTTTTTTTATTATGCATTTATGCAATTATGCAATTATGCAGTATGCAATGCTAATGAATAATATTCAGGTTCAATGAAAAATAATATAATATAAAAACAAACAACACGAAATAAAACTGAAAAAGAAACGACCATACCATGGTGGGTTGTCTCCCACCTAGCACTTTTAGTTATAGTCCTTAAGTTTGACATTGGATGAGCTTCCTGTTATGGTGGCTTATGCTTAAATTCATCCAGAAATCTCCACCAATGTTTAGAATGCCAACAGCCTCCGAGGTCCCAAACTAGGCATGTAAAGTTTATGAGCAGCTTCAAACAGATTCTCAGGCTCCCGAGGTGACGAATATCAGAATATTTTCCAGGATCCCAAACTTTGCTTTTAAATCCGCCTTTGTCTTCATATATATTTTTCCATCCGGGAGGTTTAGGAATCAGATTCTCACCAAGATGACCAAACATTTTCCGAGATCCATTCAATTCAACATGATACCAATCTGTTTACTTCGAATTGAAGCATGGAACCTTATTAAATCTTGCGCACCAGCTCTGAGTACGAGCCATTTCCTTCTTACTCTTAAAGCTGCAGAGAGCTCTAAGCTGGCCATCTGTTTCAAGCAAACCATATTCAAGTGGAAAAGTAAAGATAAAGGTTAAGGATTGTACCCACTTGAAGCTTGTATTAGGTGGTAATGGCCTTGGGATAGGTGTTTCCAGTGGTTCTGTAAGTTCTACTCCCTTGTAATATTCTGTGAATTCCTTCACTTCTTTACAAGATTCTTCAAATACAACTGCGTCCTGATCAAAGACTTCTATGTCTTCCTCATCACTCAAGTCATAAGCTGGAGGTTGAGAGAAATCTACCTCGACATCATCTTCATATTCACTTGGATAAGGTTCTTCAATCTCAGAGAATTCACGTGCGGATGCAAGTTCATTACTAGGAGAACTTGACTTGAGACTATCATCATCAAGGAAACTTGCGTCTTGGGTTATTCCGTCTAGTTCTTCATAAAATACCTGCTTTGGGGGTTGTGCACTATCCTCCTTAGTATCAATTGTAACGTCCTTGATGGAATTTTTCACAACACTGGATTCCCATGGAGGTTCAGCATCTCCTAAATCTTCAATCAGTACTTCTTCTTCTTGGATAATTTGAGCTTCCTCCAATTGTTCCAGAACAAAGTTATGCTCATTACTGTCGACTGGGGTTTCTAGTGTCTTCTTCATGCTACGTTTGTCATTAGATTCTCCACATAAAGCTATCGGGGTTCCTTGAGTGTCTAAACATCTGGAAGATAATTGATGTATTGCTTGCTCCAGCTGATGAAGGGTTGTATGAAGTTGATCTACTGTTTCCTTAAGGCGACCCTGTGATTCTTGAGGTGATGGATATGGACATTGTACATAGGGAAGTTGTGGTGTTAGGGAGTAATTGGATTGGAATTGGGGTAAATAAGGATCATACGGTGGTGAATGGTGAAAAGGAGCTTGTGAGTGTGGTGGTTCAAAGTTATGTTGAAAGGATGCACTATAAGCACAGGGTGGAGCTTGTTGGAAACTACCAGGAATGAAATTTATGGTTTGAATGTAACCATACAATTAAGCTCAAAACTCACAGGCTGTGTGTTCTCCACCTCAAAAATCATATATCAGTTATATATGTCATGCAAGTAAAAATTAAGAGTTCCCATTATTCTCAATGTAATTCTTAGGGTGGCCCTTAAAATCTTAGTGTTATTCCTTGATAAAATGTTGTTAACTAACTAACATGTAATGCTATATATACAACGTGTGTGGATTGTTTTAATTTACTAAAGTCTCTAGTTTACTTCCTTTTTATTTTCAATTAAAACCTAACTATCATATGCTAAAAGGGTAAACTATACTAATTAATCCACATATTCTATAATTAATAAGTTTAGAATTGCAAACTAAACTAAATGGCTAAGATATGAACTAAAGTGCAAAATGCGGAAATAAAATAAAGATATAGCAAAAGAACAATGTATAAGTACTGAAAAATAAAAATAAAAATACAAGAAAATAACAAAATAAGATAAAAGAGTTTGTAGTGGTTCACCAAAAAGATACGCCAGAGATGGCGACCTCCCCACACTTAAAATAAAGCATCGTCCTCGATGCTCACTCAAGCCGGGTGTGAAGGAGTTTCATCACTGGAAGGATGCGCTGCGGGAGTCTCGGTGGTGGCCTGAGGATCTACAGACTGGATGAGGGTAGGAGGGTCTGTCTACTACAGTGGAGGCTCTGACTGTATAGGAATATCTGGATCTACGGCCTGTATCTGGTGTGGCTCCTCCTGCTGTGGTGCAGCCTGCTCCGGTCCTGCCTGCTCAGTCACTCTCTGTGCATGTGTTTCAGCCTTATTCTCATCCGCTTCCTCCTCAGATGGCTCTAATGGTGTGTCAGGCTCGGAGGTGATATCGCCGCCAGATCGGATCATCAACTTGAGGTGCTCATAGCGTCGCTTGTTGCGACGCTCAGATCTCTCATATCACCACTGGTTGCGGCGCTCCATCTGGTCTAGCTACTGAAATAAGCGGTGCACGAGGTGGTAAATGGGCTCTGAGGCAGGTGGAGGTGCGGTGGGTGGGGCTGGTGCAGCAGTGGAATAAGAAGGGGCAGCCGAAGATGTGGTTGCCTCACCAGAAGCGGTAAGGAATGGAGGTCTGTGGCCTAAAGCCAGAAACTTTCTGCTGTGAGGAATGATCTTCTTATAGTCTACATCAGGTGGCTTCTCATCAGCAAGCTCCCAAGGCACGTCAGCTCGACGGTCTAGCTGGGTGACCAGATAAGGGAAGGGGAGAGTGCCTCTGACATGGATCCTGGCCATGTAGTACCGGATGAAAGGTGGGAGGTACAGGTCCTTACCTTCCATCACACACCAGAGGAGGGTGATCATAGCAGCAGGCAGCTCCGTCTCATGAGTACTTGGCATAACAAAGTTGCTCAGGATCTGGTGCCAGAGCCGAGCCTCATCATTCAGATACATCAGCTTGATTCCCTTAGGCATTGTTGTGTTCTTTCCCATGACCCAGGGGACAGTAGGATCAAGGGCTATCCTCTACTTGACAGCATCCCAGTCAAATCGCATAAAAGCATGTCCTCTTCAGCCTTTTGGTAATGTCAGGCTAGTCTAACTTAGGCTGAAGCTACAAAATATCCTCAATGGCCTCTTCAGTTACCAATATCTGTTTCCCTCTGAGGTGCACTGCATCCAGGGTAGTCTTGAAATAGTTGCAGTAAAACTCTCTAACCCAGGAAGCATTAACCTCTGTCAGGTTTCTCTCCAAGAAGAACCAGCCTCTCTATTTTATCTGATCGGAGGTGTACTGCTGTAGTTCTTCTTGAATTTTCAGAGTTCTCTCCAGGTACAGGTTTCTGGAGGTGGCAAACACTGGATACTTCAGCTCACAGTATCTGTTTGCAAATTTTACAGAATCATTGGCAATGAGGAGCTGGTCAGCCTTCTTCTGCGGGGTAAAGTGCTTTTCCCGCTAGGAGTCATCATACATAATGTCCAGGATAGACATAGAGGATTCACCTCTTTTCTTTTTACCAGTGGTTGCCTTGCCTTTTTCTTTTCTTTGAGGGTCAGACATCCTGAAAAGCAAAAATTCCAGGATATAAATGAAGAATAGAGCAGGAAAACAAGTAGGCAAATAGAATAATGGCAATATAAGCACATAGTGGCAAAAGAGCAGTAGAATTATAAGATAAGTTAAGTATATGTTCATAAGGGATTGTATTGGAGTTGGGAATCCGAGAGGAAAAATCACAATCCAAAATGTAATATAAATAGAATTCATGTTAATTAGGAAAAATCATAATCATGCCTTGAGTTAAAAAGTTAAAGTAAATAGTTAAAAACCAAAAAGAGAAGTTTGAAGGTTAGATCGGTTAGGATTGAGAAAGAGGTTAGAAAGTGGAAATCAGTGAGTGAGTAAAAAGAATGTCAGAGTAAGTGGCATGATGATTGGTTTCTAAGTAACAAGAATTTCACAATTATAAGCAACAGTCAACTCATATTCAAGCAAGGAAATCAGGTTGATGATGATTCATATAGATATGGAAATAGCAAAAATTGAAATTGAATCATCAAAAGTGTAATTTATTAACCAGAAAATCGAAAAGAATAAGAATGCTGGCACGTGCATTCAAGAATTGGTTTGGTAAAAGCTAAGGAATAGAAAATTCAAAATTGCCAAAACCAATGCATGAATGAGAAGGAAACAATTTGCAGAAATTGGGCAGCATTCCGGCTAAAATTGGATGTTCTTGGGTAATAAACAGCAAGCAGAATAGTTCATATGAGATAAGATAAGGCTGCAAATACACATAAGTAATTTGAACATGAAAGAGCAATGGAACAGCAGCATGAAACAGTGAAGAACAACATATGAACAGTATTAACATCACAGCAACATCAGAATTGCGAAAATTATAAAACAAGTAGAAAGAACAGCGCAATTAACAGGCCTAAATCTACTAACCACATCCGAGTCTACCTAACCACCTAGAATCCACTACAAACATGCATCTCTAACGAGCTTAATTTGAACATAATTGGAAAAATATGCAACTAACTACGAATGAAAGAAAAATGGCGTTCGGCGGAACCTGGTAGGCGTATGAACTACGGTAAGGATCAGAGAGATGGCAGAGGTGTGGTGGTGGTGGTGCTGACGCGGCGGTGAAGGGCGGTTGGTGCGGCGGTGGGTGGCTGTTCGGTGGCAGGGGGGTTCGGGTGGGGTTTAATGGTCGTGGGTAAGAAGAAAGGGGTTGAGGGTGGTGGTGGTGGGAGGTGCGGTGGTGATGGCGTGGTGGTGGTGGCTGGCCGCGGTGGGGGCAGCGGTGGTGGAGGGAAGAAGAGAAGAGAGAGAAGAAGGGGAGGGAAGGAAGAAGGAGCGGGGTGGGCGTCGCGGTGGGTCCGGGTGGTTGGGGGTGGTGCGGCGATCAGAGGTGGTTGGGGTGGTGGTGTTGGAGTAGGGAGCAGAGAGGGAGCAGAGGGGGGTTGGGGGGAAGAGAATGGGGGCGCGATGGTGTAGGTTTCGCGTGACTGGGGGTTAATTGATTTGAATCCACGCGAACGCGTGGGGCACGCGATCGCATAGCTAGGATGAAATGGGGTTGACGCGGTCGCATGGCTGACGCGATCACATGGAATGGGTAAAAGATGAAATGACGCGGTCGCGTGAGGTACGCGACCGCGTCGCTGAAAATTATGCTAAACGCACAATTCCAGCGTCGTTTAAGCGCAAATCACTTGTTTCCATATAAGGTGCCATGCTATCCACTTGACGCGGACGCGTCGCTCACTCTTCCGCGTGGGATGGGTGTTTTGCAAGTGACGCGTTCGCATGATGGACGCGAACGCGTGAGCCGTTTTGTGCTAAACGCACAATAGCCACACGATTCTAGCCCAGATTTCTTGGCGTTGGATTTTTACTCCGATTTCCAGATCACGCGTTCGCGTGATTGACGCGGACGCGTGGGAGGTATTTTTAGCAACGGACGCGAACGCGTGAGCAACGTGGTCGCGTCGCGCGCTTCTCTCTCCCTTTTTATGCAATTATGCAGTATGCAATGCTAATGAATAATATTCAGGTTCAATGAAAAATAATATAATATAAAAACAAACAACATGAAATAAAACTGAAAAAGAAATGATCATACCATGGTGGGTTGTCAACCACCTAGCACTTTTAGTTAAAGTCATTAAGTTGGACGTTGGATGAGCTTCCTGTTATGGTGGCTTATGCTTAAATTCATCCAAAAATATCCACCAACGTTTGGAATGCCAACAGCCTCCGGGGTCCCAAACTAGGCATGTAAAGCTTCTGAGCAGCTTCAAACAGATTCTCAGGCTCCCGGGGTGACGAATATCAGAATATTTTCCAGGATCTCAAACCTTGCTTTTAAATCCGCCTTTGTCTTGATATATATTTTTCCATCCGGGCGGTTTAGGAATCAGATTCTCACCAAGATGACCAAACGTTTTCCGAGATCCATTCAATTGAACAATATACCAATCTGTGAACCTTATTGAATCTTGCGCACCAGCTCTGAGTACGAGCCATTTCCCTCTTACTCTTAAAGCCGCAGAGAGCTCTAAGCTAGCCATATGTTTCAAGAAAACCATATTCAAGTGGAAAAGTAAAGATAAAGGTTAAGGATTGTACCCACTTGAAGCTTGTATTAGGTGGTAATGGCCTTGGGATAGGTGTTTCCGGTGGTTCTGTAAGTTCTACTCCCTTGTAGTCTTCTGTGAATTCCTCCACTTCTTTACAAGATTCTTCAAAAGCAACTGCGTCCTGATCAAAGTCTTCTATGTCTTCCTCATCACTCAAGTCATAAGCTGGAGGTTGAGAGAAATCTACCTCAACATCATCTTCATATTCAATTGGATAGGGTTCTTCAATCTCATAGAATTCACTTGCGGATGCAAGTTCATTACTAGGAGAACTTGACTTGAGACTATCATCATCAAGGAAACTTGCGTCTTGGGTTATTCCGTCTAGTTCTTCATAAAATACCTGCTTTGGGGGTTGTGCACTATCCTCCTTAGCATCAATTGTAGCGTCCTTGACGGAATTTTTCACAACTCTGGATTCCCATGGAGGTTCAGCATCTCCTAAATCTTCAATCAGTACTTCTTCTTCTTGGATAATTTGAGCTTCCTCCAATTGTTCCAGAACAAAGTTATCATCATTACTGCCCACTGGGGTTTCTAGTGTCTCCTTTATGCTACGTTTGTCATTAGATTCTCCACATAAAGCTATTGGAGTTCCTTGAGTGTCTAAATGTCTGGAAGATAATTGATGTATTGCTTGCTCCAACTGATGAAGGGTTGTATGAAGTTGATCTACTGTTTTCTTGAGGCGACCCTGTGATTCTTGAGGTTATGGATATGGACATGGTACATAGGAAAGTTGTGGTTTTAGGGAGTAATTGGATTGGAATTGGGGTAAATAAGGATCATACGGTGGTGAATGGTGAAAAGGAGCTTGTGAGTGTGGTGGTTCGAAGTTATGTTGAGAGGATGGTCTTTAAGCACAGGGTGGAACTTGTTGGTAAGTACCAGGAGGTCCACCATATCTATCAGCTTGGTATGCATTGTAGAATGGTCTTTGTCCATGATATCTTGGAAGGTGTTGTTGCCGAAAGGGTTGATCAGATCCTCTTGGATCCATCCATCTTTGATTGCTTAGACCTTGATGCATATTCCTGTTATAGCTTCTACTCCCTTCAACAAATTCAGAACCAAACTCAAAGCGAACGGGGTGAGAGTTCATAGTAGCTAAATAGAACTCTCACCCCTCTATTTATTTCTATTTAGCTACTATGAACTCTCACCCCTCTCGCTTTGAGTTTGGTTCTGAATTTGTTGAAGGGAGTAGAAGCTATAACAGGAATATGCATCAAGGTCTAAGCAATCAAAGATGGATGGAGCCAAGAGGATCTGATCAACCCTTTCGGCAACAACACCTTCCAAGATATCATGGACAAAAACCATTCTACAATACATACCAAGCTGATAGATATGGTGGACCTCCTCGTAGTTGCCAACAAGCTCCACCGTGTGCTTATAGACCATCCTCTCAACATAACTTCGAACCACCACACTCACAAGCTCCTTTTCACCATTCACCACCGTATGATCCTTATTTACCCCAATTCCAATCCAATTACTCCATCACCTCAAGAATCACAGGGTCGCCTCAAGGAAACAGTAGATCAACTTCATACAACCCTTCATCAGGTGGAGCAAGCAATACATCAATTATCTTCTAGACGTTTAGACACTCAAGGAACTCCAATAGCTTTATGTGGAGAATCTAATGACAAACGTAGCATGAAGAAAACACTAGGAACCCCAGTGGGCAGTAATGAGCATAACTTTGTTCTGGAACAATTGGAGGAAGCTTAAATTATCCAAGAAGAAGAAGTACTGCTTGAAGATTTAGGAGATGCTGAACCTCCATGGGAATCCAGAGTTGTGAAAAATTTCATCAAGGACGTTACAATTGATGCTAAGGAGGATAGTGCACAACCCCCAAAGCAGGTATTTTATGAAGAACTAGACGGAATGGACCAAGACACAAGTTTCCTTGATGATGATAGTCTCAAGTCAAGTTCTCCTAGTAATGAACTTGCATCCGCAGGTGAATTCTCTGAGATTGAAGAACCTTATCCAAGTGAATATGAAGATGATGTCGAGGTAGATTTCTCTCAACCTCTAGCTTATGACTTGAGTGATGAGGAACACATAGAAGACTTTGATCAGGACGCAGTTGCATTTGAAGAATCTTGTAAAGAAGTGGAGGAATTTATAGAAGATTACAAGGGAGTAGAACTTACAGAACCACTGGAAACACCTATCCCAAGGCCATTACCACCTAATACAAGCTTCAAGTGGGTACAATCCTTAACCTTTATCTTTACTTTTCCACTTGAATACGGTTTGCTTGAAACAGATGGCCAACTTAGAGCTCTCTGCGGCTTTAAGAGTAAGAGGGAAATGGCTCGTACTCAGAGCTGGTGCGGAAGATTCAATAAGGTTCCACGCTTTAATTCGAAGTGCACGGATTGGTATCATGATGAATTGAATGGATCTCGGAAAACGTTTGGTCATCTTGGTGAGAATCTGATTCCTAAACCTCCTGGATGGAAAAATATATATCAAGATAAAGGCGGATTTAAAAGCAAAGTTTGGGATCCTGGAAAATATTCTAATATTCATCACCCCGGGAGCCTGAGAATCTGTTTGAAGCTGCTCAGAAACTTTACATGCCTAGTTTGGGACCCCGGAGGCTGTTGGCATTCCAAACATTGGTGGAGATTTCTGGATGAATTTAATCATAAGCCACCATAACAGGAAGCACATCCAATGTCCAACTTAAGGACTTTAACTAAAAGTGCTAGGTGGGAGACAACCCACCATGGTATGGTCGTTTCTTTTTCAGTTTTATTTCGTGTTGTTTGTTTTTATATTATATTATTTTTCATTGAACCTGAATATTATTCATTAGCATTGCATAATTGCATAAAAAAAGAGAGAAAAGCGCACGACGCGACCGCGTTGCTCACGCGTTCGCGTCAGTTACAAAAAACACCTCCCACGCGTCCGCGTCAATCACGCGAACGCGTGATCTGGAAATCGGCGTAAAAATCCAACGCCCAGAAATCTGGGCTGGAATCGTGCGGATGTTGTGCGTTTAGCACAAAACGGCGACGCGAACGCGTCACTTGCAAAACACCCATCCCACGCAAAAGTGTGAGAGACGCGTCCGCGTCGCGTGGATAGCATGGCACCCTATATGGAGACAAAGAGTTGCGCTGAAACGACGCTGGAATTGTGCGTTTAGCACAATTTTCAGCGACGCGGTCGCGCGCCTCACGCGACTGCGTCATTTCATCTTTTACCCACTCCATGCGATCGCGTCAACCGCGCGACCGCTTCAACCCCATTTCATCTTAGCCATGCGATCGCATGCCCCAGGCATTCACGTGGATTCAAATCCATTAACCCCCAGTCACGCGAAACCCTACCCCATCGCGCCCCCATTCTCCTCCCCCCAGCCCCCTCTGCTCTCTCTCTCTCCCTACTCTAACACCACCACCCCAACCACCTCCGACCGCCACACTACCCCCAACCACCCGGACCCACCGCGACACCCACTCCCTCCTTCTTCCTTCCCTCCCCTTCTTCTCTCTCTCTTCTCTTCTTCCCTCCACCACCGCTGCACCCACCGCGGCCAGCCACCACCCCCACGCCATCACCGCCGCGTCTCCCACCACCACCACCCTCAACCCCTTTCTTCTTACGCACCACCATTAAACCCCACCCAAACCCCCCTGCCACCGAACAGCCACCCACCGCCGCACCAACCGCCCTTCACCGCCGCGTCAGCACCACCACCAGCACACCCCCGCCATCTCTCTGATCCTTACCGTAGTTCATACGCCTACCAGGTTCCACCGAACACCATTTTTCTTTCATTCATAGTTAGTTGCATATTTTTCCAATTATGTTCAAATTAGGCTAGTTAGAGATGCATGTTTGTAGTGGATTCTAGGTGGTTAGGTAGACTAGGATGTGGTTAGTGGATTTAGGCCTATTAATTGCGCTGTTCTTTCTACTTGTTTTATAATTTTCGTAATTCTGATGTTGCTGTGATGTTAATACTGTTCATATGCTGTTCTTCACTGTTTCATGCTGCTGTTCCATTGCTCTTACATGTTCAAATTACTTATGTGTATTTGCAGCCTTATTTTACCTTATATGAACTATTCTGCTTGCTGTTTATTACCCGGGAACATCCAATTTTAGCTGGAATGCTCCCTGTGCTGGTAAACAAAGTGGAGTCCAGGGTGTCTGAGTCTCTGTATTTTCCTTTATGTAGCTCCTTGAGGTATGTGAATCGGCGCTTGTTACGGCGCTCTCTCAGCTTTGCTTTGTGTTCCTGCTGATCCAACCTCTCAAGTATCTGGTGGAGCAGTTGGTTTGTTGTAGGTGCTTGTAGTGTTGAAGGAGGAATGTCTTCAGCCGGTTCAGTGGGCTGGCTTATAGTTATGGCTGGAGATCTGATATATTTCCCGTTAGGGACGTATTGATCATCCCGTGGAAGCATGGCTTTGGTGTCCCCAGCTCTGTAGGAGGCTCCGGCTGTTGAGACAAGATCTGAGACCAAGGCGGGAAAAGGTAAGTTGCCCGCAATTTGTACGTGTCCCATGGCATTCCGGATGTGCCTTGGTAAGTTCAGAGGCTGTCTGTAAGGATGCACCACAGTAGAACAGCCATGTCTGTAGTGAAAGAGGACTCGTGAGTGCTCGGAAAGACGTAATGGGACATAATCTGTGCCCATACACGAGCCTCCAAGGTAAGTGCAGAAGCCGATATTCCCTTAGGTCGAGAACGATGGGATCCGTAGATCCATCTGCTGCTAGGTAGTGCGATAACTCTGAGAACAACGTCCCAGTCAAATTGGTACATCTGGCGCTTGAGTGAGGCTTCTTGAAATGCATCCAGTCCTTCTGGAGTAAGGGGGAGATCTAGAGCTCGTTGAATGGCCTCATTGAATGGGGACTTGTTTCTGACGGACGTAGACAGACTGCAGGGTTGGTAGGTGGAAATTAGAGTAGAACTCGACTACCCAGGAAAGACTGACCTACCGTGGCTGTCTCTGAAGGAAACCCCATTGTCTTCTTTCAATTTGCGGCTCAACAAATTCAGCAATACGGGTTGGGAGGATAAGAAGGTATTCGTTGTTGTAACTCCTTTCTGCCAGGATGAGGAACATCTGCTCACAGTAGCGATTGATAAATCGTGCAGTGTCCTTTGCTGGGAAGGCTTTCTCTTTGTCATTAACCTTAATAATCCTCTTAATTCTTTTTGCTGAGGGCTTGACTACAGTTGAAGATGGCTCTGCCACTAGAGCTCGTTTGGTTCCTCTCCTTGCTGTTGATTTAGGAGTAGCTTTCTCCTTGCCTTTCTTGGTGGCCATCCTAAAAGAAAGAAAAGGGAAAGTATGTTAAAATGTCAAGGTTTGGAGTAAGGAAGAAGGCGGGGGAAGGTGGTAATCAATGCACAGTAAAAGATGAATGATGGTAACACATCGTAATGACTACATGTGAAAAATCATCAACGGAAAATAGCAAGTGCATCTGATGACAATTAAATGCAAGGTGTTTATTGGCATACAGGCAAAGGCATGAGTAGCATAGATCAAGCATTCAATGTCCAAGTTAGATTACCAAGCCTTTCAAACTAATAACCTGTTTGTAATAATAATTATATTTAAATAAGAAAATAAAAGAAGGGTTTTTGTGAAAAGCAAGCAAATATGATAGTAGATTAAAAAAAATCCAAAAATAGTGCACAATGCCATACGGGCATTTTCACAAACACATAGCATGCATGGTGAATAAGTTATTGAATGTATTAAATTGAACATGCAACCAGCCCTTAAAAAATTAACATATAATTGCCAAACAATTTGCAACAATCCACAAGCAAATCATAAGGAATAATAATGACCCTAATAAATTTCCAACACCAATTAAAAGAAAAAGAAAGAAAAGAAAAATATGGATAATGCAAGTAAAAAGAAAAAAAAATGAGAAGAAAACATAAAAATAAAAAGAAGAAAAGAAAAGTAAGGAGGGATGAGGAAAAGAAAAACCTTGATAATGGTGGTGAGAGAGAGAAAGTAGAAAGTGAGAAAGAAGGAAGAAGAAAAAAGGGGAAGAAAATAATGAGGGAAAACAAGTATGATTAAGGGAAAAGAAAGATAAGATATTTTGGCAGATTAGGATAAGCTGTGCGGCGCTAGCGACGCAGACGCGTGGAGTACGCGTTCGCGTGGATGGCACTTATATGAAACGACGTGGTCGCGTCGGTCACGTGGACGCATCACTCGTTTATGCTACTGGCGTGAGGGCAGCCTCGCGCTCGCACAACTCTCTGTTCAAAACTCAGTATTGCCAAATTCCAGGGTGACGCGGTCGCATGGTTGACGCGATCGCGTGGGTGGCCAATATTGGAATGCGATGCGGATGCGTGGGCCACGTGCTCGCGTGGTAAGGCTTGTGCGTCTAGCGAAAGTCCAGCCCCATTCCAGCACAACTTTCCGTCAGGCACCCTTTCTTACGTCGATTTCCAGATCACGCGTTCGCGTGGGTGACGTAAACGCGTGGGAGGCATTTTTTCCACATGACGCAGACGCGTCAGCGACGCAGTTGCGTGGATCAATTTGTGCCAAAGGCACGCCTCCAGCCACGCTCCCGCGTGACTTTCTGTTGGATTTATTTTTCTTTCTTACTCACCTGCGACGTGGACGCGTCGGCGACGCTGTCGCGTGGCGAGCCTCCTTTTTTTTATGCAATTATGTAGTTATGCAATTATGCAGTATGCAATGCTAATGAATAATATTCAGGTTCAACGAAAAATAATATAATATAAAAACAAACAACACAAAATAAAACTGAAAAAGAAACGACCATACCATGATGAGTTTTCTACCACCTAGCACTTTGCTTTAACGTCCTTAAGTTGGACGCTCCACTAGCTCAGTCTTCTGCTGTGGGTGGGTCCTCCAAGAGGAAGATCTCTAGCTCCTTGGGTTTCATCGCCTTCTCACCATGATATAGCTTTAAGCGATGCCCGTTAAATTTGATGAATTCAGAGCTTGAAGGATGACTCAGATGGAAGACTCCGTAAGATTCAGCCTTAGAATTCTCAGTGAAGCGTCCAAACAACTTCCTAGAACCATTCAATTGAGCTCTACACCAACCTTTGCGTTTAAACTTAAAGCTTCCAACCATAATGAACCATGCAGGACAAAATTTACCACTGACCATCTTCCTCTTACTCTTAATGCCACAAAGAGCTCTAAGCTGACCATCCGTCACTAGTAGCCCATATTCAAGTGGGAAAGTAAGGGTCAAGGATGAGAATTTTACCCACTTGAATGTTGTGTTGGATGGTAATGGCCTTGGGGGAGGTGTCTCTAACGAACATGCAAGCTCCACTCCCTTGTGCTCTTCTCTGACAACTTCCACCTCCTTGTAAGCTTCTTCAATTTCAACCTCTTCCTCTTGGTAGCTTTCTTCCAATTCAATCTCCTCTTCACTACTTTCCAAGGGCATGGGAGGTTGTGCTTCTTCTTCTTGAATCTCCATCTCTTGATCGACCTCTTCCAAGTCCTTAATCATGACATGCCTTGGAGGTTGTACACCATCCTCAACATCAAATGCAACCGTCTTGGATAGAGGCTCTATGTCTTGACTTTCCCATGGAGGTTCAGCATCTCCCAAGTCTTCAACCACTTCTTCCTCTTCAATAATTACTGCTTTGTCTAGTAGTTTTAATATAAAATCGTACTCATCCTTGATGATTTTCTTTCCATGATAACTCATTTCAACTATTCTTTCAACTTCAAGGGTCTCTCCTATCTCCACATTTTGGGCCTCCCCTTACTCTAAGACAAAATCAGACTCCTCCTTAATGTCTTCCTTCACTAATTCTTCAACCACTCCTTCGACTTCAAGGGTCTTTACTACCTTCACTTTTAGGGCCTACTCTAGCTCCTTATGAAGTATGGATTCGCGAAGATGATCCCTTCTCTCTTGAATACATCATAAAATATGGGTTTACCAAGTATAGTTTAAATCCTAAATCCTTTAAGAGGAATCCTAATCCTAAAACCTAAGAGAGAGGAGAGAACCTCTCCCTCTAAAAACTACATCTAAACTATGAAAAGTGAATAATCGGAAGGCCTCCTATGAATGGATGCATTCCCCCACTTTATAGCATCTAATCTGTATTTTCTGGGCTGAAAACTGGATCAAAAACAGCCCAGAAATTGCCCCCAGCGTATTCTGGTACGTACAGGTCGCGGGAAAGTGACGCGGAAGTGTCGTCCACGCATTTGCGTGGATTGCGTTTCTGTCAGGTCACGCATCCGCGTGATCCACGCGTTCGTGTTGCCTGGATTCGGGGCAGCTATGGCAAATTATATATCGTTGCGAAGCCCCAGATGTTAGCTTTCCAACGCAACTAGAACCATCTTATTTAAACATCTGTAGCTCAAGTTATAACCATTTGAGTGCGAAGAGATCAGGCTGGACAGCTTAGCAACTTCTTCAACTTCTTGTATTCCTTCCACTTTTGCATGCTTCCTTTCCATCCTCCAAGCCATTCCTGCCCTGTAATCTCTGAAAACACTTAACACACATATCACGGCATCGAATGGTAATAAGAGAGGATTAATATTAGCAAATATAAGGCCAAAGAAGCATGTTTTCAATCATAGCACAAAATCAGAAAGAAAAACGTAAAACATGCGATTTCTATGAACAAGTGTATGAAAGATTGATAAAATCCACTCAATTGAGCACAAGATAAACCATAAAATAGTATTTTATCAACCTCCCCACACTTAAACAATAGCATGTCCTCATGCTAAGCTCAAGAGAAGCTATAAGGGAGTGAAGAAGAATGGTAGAATGTATGAAATGCAACCTATGAATGCAACTACATGCTAAATGCTTTTATTTACTTGGTTAAAAGCAAATAAATCTTCCAAGACAAACATAAATCAGATTTCACTAATTCAAATTATACAATAAGAGACAAGTAAACTTGTAAGAAGATAGCTCATGAAAGCAGGGAACATAGAATCAAGCATTGAACCCTCACTGGAAGTGTATACACTCTAATCACTCATGTGCTTAAGGTTCGATTCTCTCAATCCTCTACTAGCTTTACTTTCTAAGGCTTGATCTTCATCTAACAATCAACATAAATTTAATGCACAGATACACATATCAAGAGGTCTTTTAAGGGTTGTAATGTGGTTAGGGTCAAGGTAGGATTGTATTTGGCCAAGTGGACTAAAATCTGAATCCTTAATTAACTTAAACTTTCCACCTAACTTTAGACAATCCATGTAATCATAATACCACATCTAACTATCCATTAACCATGTTTTCCACATATTCATGCATTCTAATTTCAAGTACAGTACATATGCATTGCTTTCACCACTTACTTTGGGGCATTTTGTCCCCTTTTACTTATTTGCTCTTTTTTTTTCTTTCTTTTTCTCCTTTTTCATTTTTTTATATACATATATGTATATTTTATTATTTTTTTCTTTTTTTTTTCTCAATGCATATGATTAAATTATTGAATGCATGAACATGTCCTAAACATTTCTTTCACATTTTCAGAAAATTCTAACATACTCAATTCTCAAACCAAATGTTTCCAAACCCACTTTCCCCACACTTAAATCATAAGCACTCTCACTAGTCTAAGCTAACCAAGGATTCAAATTAAGGACATTATTGTTTTTCGCCTACAGTTAGCGATGAGCTAAAGTAAAGAACAAAGGGGTAAAATAGGCTCAAAATTGGTTTGCAAGGGATTATGAAAGGTAAGGTCATATGGGTATGTAAGCTTAGTGAAACAAAGGCCTCAATCATGTAAGTGCATGCATACATCAAACAATAGAAATATAGAATCAAGCAAGACAAAGATCACAATTTTAGAGAGAAAAATACACACTAAAACAAAATTTTGGTTGATAAAATGCAACCAATTCAAATAGGCTCAAAATCTCACAGGTTTTGTGTGTTCGAGCTCTAAATCATGTTCCAAAATAATATTTCTTCGAACAAGTTTAACATTAAATTTTATTCAAATTAGTGAAATACTTTAAAAAGTTTCTTGAAAAAGAAAATATTACTTCAACCAAGTGGTAAAATATGCACAAAATCAAACAAATATGCAATCAAACATGCAATTGCAACAATGAACAAACAAAGAAAATAAAACAATGGTGTTGAAAAGAAGAAAATAGCTAACCCATGGAGATCGGTATCGACCTCCCAACACTTAAAGATTGCACTGTCCTCGGTGCATGCTAAGATGTACAAGTGGACGGGTTGCTTCAACTAATACTTTCCAAAGATTGTGTAGGTGGACTTGTTTGTCTTCCCATTAAGAAGCTTTTCCACTTCCTTCGTGGTGGCCAACCTGAAAGAAGAGGGAAAAGAAGAAAAGTAACCCAAAAATAAAGAAAGAAAATAAATAAAATATAGGTGTTAATGCCAGATAATAAGGGTCCCAATTACATGGTAGCTACAACATGCAAGTGAGAAAATAGTAGAAGTACATGGCAAATCAAGAGTGCAAAAATTTGCAACAATGGGGAAGAGAGTGCAAGACAATATAAATTAATGTCAATGCAAAATTAATACAAATATCATAAAAGATTAGCATTGACTTAAATAATATTACCCAACCGTGTAAAACAAGTCACTGAGCACAAAAATAATACCAGAAAAGACACAACAGTTGAATATGAACAAGTGACACCAATGAAAAAATAATAAATTTAGAAAAGAAAAGAAAAATATGCACAAAATTAAAACGCAATAAATGAAATATGCAAATAAATTAAGTAAAATAGAATGATGGTGAAAAAGAATGAGAAGTGAAAGAAATAAAGTAAGAAAGAAAGAAGAAAAAAGAAAAGATAGAAGAGATTAGGATTAGAAAAGAAAAGACAAGATAATTGGCGCTGATCTGGATAAGTTGTGCGGTGCAGGCGACGCGGACGCGTCGGGTACGCGTTCGCTCGGATGGTGCTTATATGAATCGACGCGGACGCGTGACTCGTTCGGTGCTACTGGCGCGAGGGCAGCCTCGCACTCACACAACTCTCTGTTCGAAACTCATTGTTGCTAAATTCCAGGGTGACGCGTTCGCATGGTGGACGCGATCGCGTGGGTGGCCAATATTGGAATACGACGCGGACGCGTGGGGCATGTGTTTGCGTGGTAAGACTTGTGCGTCTAGCGCAAGTCCAGCCCCACTCCAGCACAACTTTTGGCCATGCACCCTTTCTTACGTCGATTTTCAAGTCACGCGTCCGCGTGGGTGACGCGGACGCGTGGGAGGCATTTTTCCCACATGACGCAGACGCGTGAATCAATTTGTGCCAAAAGCATGCCTCCAGCCACGCTTTCGCGTGACTCTCTATTCACTTTTCTTTTCTTCCTGATGCACTTGTGACGCAGACACGTCAGCGACGCTGTCGCGTTGCGTGCGGTTTTTTTTAATGCAGTATGTAGAATGCAATGCTTAATGTGAATGCTATGCATGATTCCAGGTTCAATAAAATAAAATAAAACTCAAAAACAAACAAAAATAAATAAAATTAAAATTGAAAAAGGAACGATCATACCATGGTGGGTTGTCTCCCACCTAGCACTTTTAGTTAAAGTCCTTAAGTTGGACATTTGATGAGCTTCCTGTTATGGTGGCTTGTGCTTGAATTCATCCAGAAATCTCCACCAATGTTTGGAATTTCACTACCTTCCGGGATCCCAAACTAGGTGCAGAAAGCCTTCAAGTAAGTTGAAGCAAGTGACAAGGCCCCAAGAGTGTTGATTGCTGGACTGAATTCTGGGGTCCCAAACCTTGCTTTTGCACCCGTCTTCTTGTTGATCATTATGATTCCATCCGGGTAGCAAGCAATCTGAATTCTCATTAAAGCGGCCAAACAACTTCCTAAACCTATTCAGTTGAGCTCTACACCAACCTTTGCGTTTAAACTTAAAGCTTCCAACCATAATGAACCTAGCAGGACAATTCTTACCACTGACCATCTTCCTCTTACTCTTAATGCCACAAAGAGCTCTAAGTTGACCATTCGTCTCCAATAGCCCATATGCAAGTCGAATTAGAAAGCTAAGGGATATGAATTTTACCCACTTGAATGTTGTGAAGGATGATGGCAACTTAGGGGGAGGGGTTTCTAATGAACTTGTAAGCTCCACTCCTTTGTGTTCTTCTGTGACAACTACCACCTCTTTGCAAGCTTCTTCAATATCAACCTCTTCCTCTTGGTAGCTTTCTTCCAATTCAATCTCTTCTTCATTGTTTACTAAGGGTATGAGAGGTTGTGCTTCTTCCTCTTTAATCTCCATGTCTAGTCCAACGGGAGAGGATTCAAATGTAGATAAGAATTCATCAATGATTGAATCCATCTCTTGATCATTTCCTTTAAAGTCTTCAACCATGATATGCCTTGGAGGTTGTACACCCTCCTCAACATCAATTTCAAATGTCTTTGAAAGAGGCTCTATAACTTGAGTTTCCCATGGAGGTTCCGCATCTCCTAAGTCTTCAACCACTTCTTCCTCCTCAATGGCAGGTGTAGCTTCTTCCAATTGTTTCAATACAAAATCGTGCTGCTCACTGTCCACCGGAGTTTCTAATATCTCCTTCATGCTACGTTCTTCATTAGATTTCCCACATGAAGCCATGGGGGTTCCTTGAGTGTCAGAACGTCGGGAAGGTAATCAATTTATCGCTTGATCCAGTTGGCGAAGGGTTGCATGAAGTTTTTCCACTGTTTCTGTGGGACGATCCCTTGATTCTTGTTGCGCTCGGCTATCATAAGTAGGATCATAGTGCTCTTGGATTGATGGATATGGAGATGGCAAATATTGAGGTGGTGGTTCTTGGGAGTAATTGGGTTGGAATTGGGGTGGTTCTATATATGGTTCATATGGCTCATAAGGTGGTTGGTGTGGTGGATATGGGTTAGGGTCATATGGAGGTGAATAGTGGAAAGGGGCTTGTGAGTATGGTGGTCCAAAGTCATGTTGAGGAGGGGGTTCATAGGCATATGGTGGTGGTTGTTGATAATCAAAAGATTGCTCACCATAGCCATTGCCTTGATACGCATCACATAATGGTTGTTGATAGTCCATTGGAGGTGGTTGTTGCCATGAGGGTTGATCAAATCCTTGTGGCTCCTCCCATCTTTGATTGTTCCAACCATGGTGCATGTTGTCATTATAATCTCCTCTTCCTGCAACATAATTATAACCAGACTCATAGCCAAAGGGGTGAGAGTTCATAGTAGTAAGACAAAATAAAAATAATTCGAAGAGAGGTATGATAAACCCAAAAACTCTTGGCAAGGCATGAAAATTCAAAAGTCCTATCCTAGTTATTCTTATGAGAATTGAAGTTAATCCCACTTAGTTAACCTTTACGAAAGCAAGGGAAAGTCAAGTGGACTAATTAGTTAGATCCCCAAGTCCTAGCCAACTCCTAAGGAAAGACTAGAGTTAGTGGAATTCAATTCAATTAGCAGACATAACAATCAATCACGATAAGTTTGATAACTCAAGAGCCTCCTGTTAATCAATTAAAGCCAAGAATATAAAGAAAGCTAAATAAGAATCATAAATCTGAAATACCTCAAATTATTAATTAAGAAAATCCTAACATGAAGGGTTCATAAGCCAATTGGGCAACAAAAGTCAAATACAAATAAAAGCATTAGAGTATATAAAAGTAAAAGAGAAACATAAATTAAAAGGAATATTGAACCTGAGAGGAAGTTGAAATAATAAGCTGAAATAATAAGAAATCCTAATTCCTTTAAGAGGAATCCTAATCCTAAAACCTAAGAGAGAGGAGAGAACCTCTCCCTCTAAAAACTACATCTAAATTATAAAATTACGAATTATGAAAGCATGTTGATGAATGGATGCATTCTCCCACTTTATAGCCTCTAATCTATGTTTTCTGGACCGAAAACTGGGTCAAAAACAGCCCAGAAATCACCCCCAACAATTTCTGTTACGTTCAGGTCGCGGCAAAGTGACGCGGAGGCGTCATCCACGCGTTTGAGTGGATTGCATTTTTTCCAGGTCACGCGTCCGCGTGATCCACGTGTTCGCATTGCCTGGCTTCGAGGCAGCTATGGCAAATTATATATCGTTGTGAAGCCCCGGATGTAAGCTTTCCAACGCAACTGAAACCATTTCATTTGGACCTTTGTAGCTCAGGTTATGACTATTTGAGTGCGAAGAGGTCAGGCTGGACAGCTTAGCAACTTCTTCAACTTCTTGTATTCCTTCCACTTTTGCATGCTTCCTTTCCATCCTCTGAGTCATTCCTGTCCTGTAATCTCTGAAATCACTTAACACACATATCAAGGCATCGAATGGTAATAAGAGAGAATTAATATTAGCAAACATAAGTCCAAAGAAGCATATTTTCAATCATAGCACAAAATCAGGAAGGAGAATGTAAAACCATGCAAATAGTATGAATAAGTGTATGAAAGATTGATAAAATCCACTCAATTAAGCACAAGATAAACCATAAAATAGTAACATCAACCTCCCCACACTTAAACAATAGCATGTCCTCATGCTAAGCTCAAGAGAAGCTATAAGGGAGTGAAGAGGAATGGTATGATGTATGAAATGCAACCTATCTATATGAATGCAACTACATGCTAAGATGTTTCTATCTACTTGGTTAAAAGTAAATAAGCTCTTCAAAACAAACATAAATCAGATTTCACTAATTCAAATTATACAATAAAAGACAAGTAAACTTGTAAGAAGATAGCTCATGAAAGCAGGGAACATAGAATCAAGCATTGAACCCTCACTGGTAGTGTATATCACTCTAGTCTCTCAAGTGTATAGGGTAATTCACTCTACTATTCTCTAATCATGCTTTCTAAACTTTTTTCTTCATCTAACCAATCAACAAATATTTAATGTACCAATGCAAACATCATGAGGTCTTTTTAGGGTTGTAATAGGGCTGAGGTAAAGGTAAGGATATATATATATATATATATATAAGGCTAAGTGAGCTAACAAAGTGAATCCTTGATTTGTCTAAGATCTCACCTAACATATACATACTTTATATAATTTAAAAATGCTTTACCTAGCTACCCAAATTTTTTCCACTTTTGTATTACATGCTCATGTATCAAGCTTATTTTTGAATTTTATCCCATGTGCATTAATTCTTTTTATTTTGCATTTGGGGTAATATTTATTTTATTTTTATTTTTTTAATTTTTTTGTATCCCCTTATTTAATTACTTAATATTATTACTTTTTTTTCAATGCACATGGTAATTTAATTATTTTGATTTCATATGAGCATGTTTCCCAAATTTTCAAATAACTTATTCAATTTAATTCCCTCTCTTCTTTTTTTTTATCATTCCATGTTTCCATAAAATTCCCCATACTTAAATTATACACAATATGTATCTTAAGCTAACCAAGGATTCAACTTGGGGTTTTTAATTTATTTTTCTACTTAAGGCTAGTAATGTGGTTATAAAATAGAAGGGGATTAAAAAGCTCAAAGTGGCTAATAAGGATGACATACAAGGGTAGGCTTATTTGGGATAAGTGAGCAAAAATAAGTAATGGCCTCAATCATATGCAAGCATGTAAATACACTAAATAATGGACATATAGAATGGAACAAAGCAAAGATTGTAATTATAGAGAAGAAGACACACAAGAATAAAAATTTATGGTTAAATAATGTAACCATATAAATAAGCTCAAAATCTCACAGGTTGTGTGTTCTTTGACTCAAAAACCATGTTCCAAATACAACTTCAAACAAATTTAACACATATAAAATTTTAATTTTTAATTTAAATTAGTGAAATGCTCTAAAAAGTTTCTTGAAAAAGAAAATATTACTTCAACCAAGTGGAAAAATATGCACAAAATCAAACAAATATGCAATCAAACATGCAAATGCAACAATGAACAAACAAAGAAAATAAAACATTGGTGTTTGGACAAGAAGGTACTAACCCACGGAGATCGGTATCGACCTCCCCACACTTAAAGATTGCACCGTCCTCGGTGCATGCTAAGATGTACAAGTAGACGGGCTGCTCCAACTGATGCCTTTCTCTATAGGTTGTGCAGATTGACTTGCCTGTCTCCCCATATAGAAGTTCTTCCTTTTCCCTTCCTCGGTGGCCATCCTGAAAGAAGAGGAAAAGAAGAAAAGTAACCCAAAAACAAGGATAGAAAACAAATAAAATATGGTTGGGTTAATGCCAAATAGTGGGAGTCTCAGTTACATGGTAGCTACAACATGCAAGTGAGAAAACAATAAAAGCACATGGCATACCAGTGGTGCAAAATTTGCAACAAATGGGGGAAGAGATAGTAGATAATGAAAGACAATATAAATTCATGTCAATGCAAAAGGAATATAGGGATCATAAAAGATTGACATTGACAGGAAAATAATATCACCCAACATTGTAAAACAAGTCACTAAGCACCAAAATAATATTAGAAAAGATACAACAGTTGACAAAGAAAATTTAACACCAATGGAAAAATAAAAATAAAAATATGCACGAAATTAAAATGCAATGAATGAAAGTATGCAGATAAATTAAGTAAAATAGAATGAAGGAAAAGAAGGATGAGAAGTTAAAGAGATGCAGAAAAAGAAAGTAAGAAAGGAGGAAGAAAGAAATAAGAAGGGAAAGAAAAGATTTAGATTTGGGGAAGAAAAGATAAGATATTTTGGCTGATCTGGATAAACTGTGCGGCGCAGGCGACGCGGACGCGTGAGTGACGCGTTCGCGTGGATAGCGCATTGATGAAGTGACGCGAACACGTAGGTCACACGTTCGCGTGAAGTGATTCGTGCCTTCAGCGCGAGTGCAGCCTCGCGGCCGCGCAACTCTCTGGTGAAAGCTCATTTTGCCAAAACTTTAGGTCACGCGATCATGTGGTGGACGCGATTGCATGGATGGCCTTGTTTAAAGAACGACACGGACGCGTAGGGCATGCGTTTGCGTGGTAGGGCTTGTGCTTCTAGCACGAGTCCAGCCCAATTCCAGCTCAACTTTCGGCCATACACCCTTTTTATGTCGATTTACAAGGCCACGCGGTCGCGTGGGTGACGCGGACGCGTGGATTAGTTTGTGCCAAAGGCACGCCTCCAGCCATACTTTCGCGTGACTCTCTATTTCTTTTTTTTCTTTTCTTCCTAATGCACTTGTGACGCGGACGCGTCGGCGACGCTGTCGCGTTGCGTGCGTTTTTTTTTAATGCAGTATGTAGAATGCAATGCTTAATGTGAATGCTATGCATGATTCTAGGTTCAATAAAATAAAATAAAACTAAAAAACAAACAAAACTAAATAAAATTAAAATTGAAAAAGGAACGATCATACCATGGTGGGTTGCCTCCCACCTAGCACTTTTAGTTAAAGTCCTTAAGTTGGACATTTGATGAGCTTCCTGTTATGGTGGCTTGTGCTTGAATTCATCTAGAAATATCCACCAATGTTTGGAATTCCAGTAGACTCCGGGATCCCAAACTAGGCGCAGAAAGCCTTCAAGTAAGTTGAAGAAAGTGACAAGGCCCCAAGAGTGTTGATTGTTGGACTAAATTCCAGGGTCTCAAACCTTGCTTTTGCACCCGTCTTCTTGTTGATCATTATGATTCCATCTGGGTAGCAAGCAATCTGAATTCTCACTGAAGCGGCCAAACAACTTCCTAGACCCATTCAGTTGAGCTCTAGACCAACCTTTGCGTTTAAACATAAAGCTTCCAACCATAATGAACCTAGCAGGACAATTCTTACCACTGACCATCTTCCTCTTACTCTTAATGCCACAAAGAGCTCTAAGTTGACCATTCGTCTCCAATAGCCCATATGCAAGTCGAATTAGAAAGCTAAGGGATATGAATTTTACCCACTTGAATGTTGTGAAGGATGATGGCAACTTAGGGGGAGGGGTTTCTAATGAACTTGTAAGCTCCACTCCTTTGTGTTCTTCTGTGACAACTACCACCTCTTTGCAAGCTTCTTCAATATCAACCTCTTCCTCTTGGTAGCTTTCTTCCAATTCAATCTCTTCTTCATTGTTTACCAAGGGTATGGGAGGTTGTGCTTCTTCCTCTTTAATCTCCATGTCTAGTCCAACGGGAGAGGATTCAAATGTAGATAAGAATTCATCAATGATTGAATCCATCACTTAATCATCTCCTTCAAAGTCTTCAACCATGATATGCCTTGGAGGTTGTACACCCTCCTCAACATCAATTTCAAACGTCTTTGAAAGAGGCTCTATAACATGAGTTTCCCATGGAGGTTCCGCATCTCCTAAGTCTTCAACCACTTCTTCCTCCTCAATGGCAGGCGTAGCTTCTTCCAATTGTTTCAATACAAAATTGTGCTGCTCATTATCCACCGAAGTTTCTAATATCTCCTTCATGCTACGTTCTTCATTAGATTTTTCGCATGAAGCCATGGGGGTTCCTTGAGTGTCCGAACGTCGAGAAGGTAATCAATTTATCGCTTGATCCAGTTGGCGAAGGGTTGCATGAAGTTTTTCCACTGTTTCTGTGGGACGATCCCTTGATTCTTGTTGCGCTCGGCTATCATAAGTAGGATCATAGTGCTCTTGGATTGATGGATATGGAGATGGCAAATATTGAGGTGGTGGTTCTTGGGAGTAATTGGGTTGGAATTGGGGTGGTTCTATATATGGTTCATATGGCTCATAAGGTGGTTGGTGTGGTGGATATGGGTTAGGGTCATATGGAGGTGAATGGTGGAAAGGGGCTTGTGAGTATGGTGGTCCAAAGTCATGTTGAGGAGGGGGTTCATAGGCATATGGTGGTGGTTGTTGATAATCAAAAGATTGCTCACCATAGCCATTGCCTTGATACGCATCACATAATGGTTGTTGATAGTCCATTGGAGGTGGTTGTTGCCATGAGGGTTGATCAAATCCTTGTGGCTCCTCCCATCTTTGATTGTTCCAACCATGGTGCATGTTGTCATTATAATCTCCTCTTCCTGCAACATAATTATAACCAGACTCATAGCCAAAGGGGTGAGAATTCATAGTAGTAAGACAAAATAAAAATAAAAACTAACAAAAAGAAAATATTTTGAAAAAAAAACATATGATTTTTGAAAAAAAAGATAAGATAAGATTTTGAAAAAGATAAGATAGGAAGAAATTGCAATTAGGTGGCCAACTTAGAGCTCTCTGCGGCTTTAAGAGTAAGAGGGAAATGGCTCGTACTCAGAGCTGGTGCGCAAGATTCAATAAGGTTCCACGCTTCAATTCGAAGTGCACGGATTGGTATCATGTTCAATTGAATGGATCTCGGAAAATGTTTGGTCATCTTGGTGAGAATCTACTTCCTAAACCGCCCGGACGGAAGAATATATATCAAGACAAAGGCGGATTTAAAAGCAAGGTTTGGGATCCTGGAAAATATTCTGATATTCGTCACCCCGAGAGCCTGAGAATCTGTTTGAAGCTGCTCAGAAGCTTTACATGCCTAGTTTGGGACCCCGGAGGCTGTTGGCATTCCAAACATTGGTGGAGATTTCTGGATGAATTTAACCATAAGCCACCATAACAGGAAGCTCATCCAATGTCCAACTTAAGGGCTTTAACTAAAAGTGCTAGGTTGGAGACAACCCACCATGGTATGGTCGTTTCTTTTTCAGTTTTATTTCATGTTGTTTGTTTTTATATTATATTATTTTTCATTGAACCTGAATATTTTCATTAGCATTGCATACTGCATAATTGCATAATTGCATAATTGAATAATTGCAAAATAAAAAAAATGGCGCGACGTGACAGCGTTGCTAACGCGTTCGCGTAAGTTGCGAAAAACACCTCCCACGCATCCGCGTCAATCACGCAAACGCGTGATCTGGAAATCGGCGTAAAAATCCATCGCCCAGAAATCTGGGCTGGAATCGTGCGGCTGTTGTGCGTTTAGCACAAAACGGCTCACGCGTTCGCGTCCATCACGTGAACGCGTCACTTGCAAAACACCCATCCCACGCGAAAGCGTGAGTGACGCGTCCGCGTCGCGTGGATTGCATACCACCCTTAATAGAGATAGAGAGTTGCGCTGAAACGACACTGGAATTGTGCGTTTAGCACAATTTTCAGCGACGCGGTCGCGTGCCTCACGCAACCGCGTCATTCATCTTTTACCCATTCCATGCGATCGCGTCAACCACGCGACCGCGTCAACCCCATTTCATCCTAGCCATGCGATCGCGTGTCCCACGCGTTTGCGTGAATTCAAATCCATTAACCCCCAGTCATGCAAAACCCTACCCCATCACGCCCCCATTCTCTTCCCCCCCAACCCCCCTCTGCTCCCTCTCTGCTCCCTACTCCAACACCACCACCCCAACCACCTCCGACCGCCGTACCACCCCCAACCACCCGGACCCACCGCGACGCCCACCCCCCCTCCTTCTTCCTTCTCTTCCCTTCTTCTCTCTCTCTCTTCTCTTCTTCCCTCCACCACCGCTGCCCCCACCGCGGCCAGCCACCACCACCACGCCATCACCGCAGCGCCTCCCACCACCACCACCCTCAACCCCTTTCTTCTTAGCCACCACCATTAAACCCGATCCGAACTCCCTGCCACTGAACAGCCACACACCGCCGCACCAACCGTCCTTCGCCGCCGTGCCCCCTCCCAGCACCACCACTCCGCCACCGTCATCTCTCTGATCCCTACCTTAGTTCATACGCCTACCAGGTTCCGCCGAACGTCATTTTTTCTTTCATTCGTAGTTAGTTGCATATTTTTCCAATTATATTCAATTTAGGCTAATTAGAGATGCATGTTTGTAGTGGATTCTAGGTGGTTAGGTAGACTAGGATGTGGTTAGTGGATTTAGGCCTGTTAATTGTGCTGTTCTTGCTATTTGTTTTATAATTTCGCAATTCTGATATTGCTGTGATGTTAATACTGTTCATATGCTGTTCTTCACTATTTCAAGCTGCTGTTCCATTGCTCTTTCATGTTCAAATTACTTATGTGTATTTGCAGCCTTATTTTACCTATTCTGCTTGCTGTTTGTTACCCGGAAACATCTAATTTTAGCCGGAATGCTGCCCAAATTTCTGCAAATTGTTTCCTTCTCCTTCATGCATTGGTTTTGGCAATTTTGAATTTTCCATTACTTAGCTTTTACCAAACCAATTCTTGAATGCACGGGCTAGCATTCTTATTCTTTTTGATTTCCTGGTTAATACATTGCACTTTTGATGATTCGATTTCAATTTTTGCTATTTCCATATCTATATGAATCCTCATCAATTGAATATGAGTTGACTATTGCTTATAATTGTGAAATTCTTGTTACTTAGAAACCGATCATCATGCCACTTACTCTGACTTTCTTTTTACTCACTCACTGATTTCCACTTTCTAACCTCTTTCTCTATCATAACCGATCTAACTTTCAAACTTCTCTTTTTGGTTTTTAACTATTTACTTTAACTTTTTAACTCAAGGCATGATTATGGTTTTTCCTAATTAACATGAATTCTATTTATATTACATTTTGGATTGTGATTTTTCATCTCAGATTCCCAACTCAAATACAATCCCTTATGCACATATACTTAACTCATCTCATAATTCTACTGCTCTTTTGCCACTATGTGCTTATATTGCCATTATTCTATTTGCCTACTTGTTTTCCTACTCTGTTCTTCATTTATATCCAGGAATTTCTGCTTTTCAGGATGTCTGACCCTCAAAGAAAAGGAAAAGGCAAGACAACCACTGGTAAAAGGAAAAGAGGAGAATCCTCTATGTCTATCCTGGATATTATGCATGATGACTCCTAGCGGAAAAAGCACTTTACCCCGCAGGAGAAGGCTGACCAGCTCCTCACTGCCAATGATTCGGAAAAATTTGCAAACAGATACTGTGAGCTAAAGTATCCAGTGTTTGCCACCTCCAGAAACCTGTACCTGGAGAGAACTCTGAAAATTCCAGAAGAACTACAGCAGTAAACCTCCGATCAGATAAAATAGAGAGGCTGGTTCTTCTTGGAGAGAAACCTGACAGAGGTCAATGCTTCCTGGGTTAGAGAGTTTTACTATAACTATTTCAAGACTTCCCTGGATGCAGTGCACCTCAGAGGGAAACAAATACTGGTCACTGAGGAAGCTATTGAGGACATCCTCCACCTTCAGCCTAAGTCAGATCAGCCTGACGGTTACCAAAAGGCTGAAGAGGATATGAGGTTTATGCGATTTGACTGGGATGCTGTCAAGCAGAGGATAGCCCTTGATCCTACTGTCCCATGGGTCATGGGAAAGAACACAACAATGCCTAAGGGGATCAAGCTTATGTATCTGAATGATGAGGCTCAGCTCTGGCACTAGATCCTGAGCAACTTTGTTATGCCGAGCACTCATGAAACGGAGCTGCCTGCTACTATGATCACCCTTCTCTGGTGTGTGCTAGAGGGTAAGGACCTGTATCTGCCACGATTCATCCGGCACTATATAGCTAGGGTCCATGTCAGAGGCACCATTCCTTTCCCATATCTGATTACCTAGCTCGGTCGTCGAGCTGACGTGCCTTGGGAGCTTGCTGATGAGAATCCACCTGTTGCAGACTACAAGAAGGAAGGTTCTATCTTTAGGCCATAGACCCACATTCCTCCCCGCTTCTGGTGAGACAGGCACCCCATCAGCCGCCCCTTCTTCATCCACTGCTGCACCAGCCCCACCCACTGCACCTCCACGTGCTCCTGAGCCTATTTATCATTTGGTGCATTAACTCTTCGCCCGCTTGGATCGTATGGAGTGTCGCAACAAGCGACGCTATGAGCACCTCAAGTTGATGATCCGATCTGGCGACGACATCCCCTCCGAGCCTAATACCCCTTCTGATAAATCTGAGGTAGAGGAAGACGATCACGAGGAGGAGACACCTACCCAGGCTGCGCAGGCATGACCAGAGCAGGCTGCACCACAGCATGAGGAGCCATATCAGATTCAGGCCGCAGACCCAGAGATCCTTCTCCAGTCAGCACCTCCACTACAGCAGATAGATCCTCCTACCCTTATCCAGTCTGCAGATCCTTTGGCCACCACAGAGACACCAGCAGCCCATCCTTCCAGTGATGACACTCCTTCACACCCGGCTTGAGTGAGCATCGAGGATGATGCTTTACTTTAAGTGTGGGGAGGTCGCCATCCCTGGCGTATTTTTTTTTTTTGTGAACCACTACAGACTCTTTTTATCTTATTTTGTTTATTTTTCTGTATTTTATCTTTATTTTTATTTTTATTTTTCAGTACTTATACATTGTTCTTTTGCTATATTTTTACTTTATTTTCGCATTTTGCACTTTAATTCATATTTTAGCCATTTAGTTTAGTTTGCAATTCTAACTTATTAGTTATAGAATATGTGGATTAATTAGTATAAGTTTACCCTTTTAGCATATGATAGTTTGGTTTAATTGAAAATAAAAGGAGTAAACCAGAAATCTTAGTAAATTAAAATAATCCACACACCTTGTATATATAGCATTACATGTTAGTTAGTTAACAACATTTCATCAAGGAACAACATTAAGATTTTAAGGGCCACCCTAAGATTTACATTGAGAATAATGGGAACTCTTAATTTTTACTTACATGACATGTATAACTGATATATGATTGTTGAGCTGGAGAACACACAGCCTGTGAGTTTTGAGCTTAATTGTATGGTTACATTCAAACCATAAATTTCATTCCTGTGTGTTTTGCCCTTCTTTTTTTTATTCTGATGTTCTTTACTTTGTTTTAATCTATATGTCCAATTATAGAGTATAGATACATACCAAGAGATGATTGAGGCCATCATTTGAATTTTTCCTTACTTATCCCAAATTAGCCTACCTTTTACATCACCCTTGTTAGCCCCCTTGAGCTTTTTAATCCCCTCTTGCTCTATAAGCACATTACTAGCCTTAAGTAGAAAAACAAAATAAAAATCCCAAGTTGATTCCTTGGTTAGCTTAAGATGGAAATTGTGTATTGTTTAAGTTTAGGGAACTTTATGGGAACATGGACGATAGAAACAAGGTAGAAAGTTAAAAAGAATAAAGATGTTTCAAAATAAAAATTTGGGAAGCATGTTCATGTGAAATCAAAACAATTGAATTACCTTGTGCATTTATATATATATATATATATATATATATATATATATATAATTTTTCAGTATTTAAATAAAAGGGGATACAAAAATTCCCCCAATTGCAAAATAAAAAGAATCAGTGCACATGGGACAAAATTAAAACTTAATGCATGAGTTTGCAAAACAAAGTGGGAAATTTTGGATAAATAGGCAAAGGGACCTTAAAATTATATAAAGTGTGTATGTTAGGTGAGATCTTAGACTAATCAAGGATTCACTTATTAGCTCACTTAGCCTTATACATATACCCTTACCTTTACCTTGGCCCCATTACAACCTTGAATAAGACCTCATGATTTTTGTATGTCTGTATTCTATAATTGTTGATTGGTTAGATGAAGAACAAAGTTATAGAAAGTAAGGATAGAAAAAGAATAGAGTGATTAACCCAATAAACACTGAGTGACTAGAGAGTAAACACAAAATCCAGTGAGGGTTCAATAGCTCATCACCGTATATCTTTGCTTAACTGTTAATTGTCTTGCAAGTTTGTGAAATACTTTTACCCATCTCAATTGTAAAGGTGCTTTAACATTATCTAGGGTCTGGCTATGCATATATGATTCCTTGAGGATGTGAATTAATTTGACTACATGTAAGCTTTATATATAAGTGAATAATAACTAGAATTGCATGACTCATTTAGGTAGTTGCATTTAGAGTAGATTGCATTGCATGAAATTCCACCACCTTACCTTATTTTTTATCTTGGATTTAGCATGAGGACATGCTATTGTTTAAGTGTGGGGAGGTTGATAAACCCATATTTTATGATGTATTTTTTGCTCAATTTAGGTGATTTATTCAATCCTTCACTCACTTATTCATGTAAATTGCATGGTTTTACTTTCCCTTCCTTATTATGTGATATGTGTGAAAAACATGTTTCCTATGCTTTAAAAATAATTATTTTAATTACCTTTTATTACCATTTGATGCCGTGATTTGTGTGTTAAGTAGTTTCAGATCCCCTAAGGCAGGAATGACTTAAAGGATGGAAAGGAAACATACAAAAACGGAAGGAAAGCACAAAATGGAGTTTTTGAAGAAACTGGCAGCGACGCGAATGCATGGACGATGCGACCGCATGCCCAGCGCGAAAAGGTAGTGACGCGAACGCATGACTGACGCGGACGCATGCCTTGAGCAGAACGTAGATGACGTGTACGCGTGATCGAAGCAAACGAGTGACAAGAAAAACTCCCAAATGACGCGACTGCGTGACCCACGCGGACGCCTGACAGACGCCACATGCAGAAAAAGAAAAAAATGCTACCAGCGATTTCTGAAGCCCTTTTTGGCCCAGATCCAAGTCTAGAAAACACATATTAGAGGTTATAAAGTGGGGGAATGCATCCATTCAAAGGGAGCTCTCAAATTATTCACTTTTCATGACTTAGATGTAGTTTTTAGAAGGAGAGGTTCTCTCCTCTCTCTTAGGTATTGAAGAGAGAAACTTTTGCGTGGTCTAGAATTCAGAATAAATTTCCGTTGCAAGTATAGCTTCTAAACAACAAAAGTCCTTTCTTACAAACGTTTTGGTTGTCACAAGTAACAAACCCCTTAAAAATTGATAACTGAAGTATTTAACCTCGGGTCGTCTTCTCACGGAACTACAGGGAGGTATGTTCTTATTATTGGTTATGAGTTTTTGTAAATTGGGGGTTTTGAGAGTAAGAAACGGGTAATTTAAATGACAAATAAAATAAATAAATAACTGTAAAATAAACTCTTGGCAAGGTATGAAAATTCGAAAGTTCTATCCTAGTTATTCTTATAAGAATTGAAGTTAATCCCATTTAGTTAACCCTTACGAAAGCAAGAGAAAGTTAAGTGAACTAATTAGTTAGATTTCCCAAGTCCTAGCCAACTCCAAAGGAAAGACTAGAGTTAGTGGAATTCAATTCAATTTGCAAACATAACAATCAATCACGATAAGTTTAATAACTCAAGAATTTCCAGTTAATCAATTAAAGCCAAGGATATGAAAAGCTAAATAAGAATTATAAATCTGAAATACCTCAATTGCATTAATAAGAGAAAATCAATCTCAACATAGAGAGTTCATAAGCCAATTTGGCAACATAAGTAATTAAATGAGAGCATTAAAGTATCTGAAAGTAAAAGAGAAATATAAAGTAAAAGAAATATTGAACCTGATGAAGAGTTGAAATCCTAAATCCTTTAAGAGGAATCCTAATCCTAAAACCTAAGAGAGAGGAGAGAACCTCTCCCTCTAAAAACTACATCTAAACTATGAAAAGTGAATAATCGGAAGGCCTCTTATGAATGGATGCATTCCCCCACTTTATAGCATCTAATCTGTATTTTCCAGGCCGAAAACTGGGTCAAAAACAGCCCAAAAATCACCCCTAGTGTATTCTGGTACATACAGGTCGCGGGAAAGTGACGCGGAAGCGTCGTCCACGCGTTTGCGTGAATTGCGTTTCTGCCAGGTCATGCGTCCGCGTGATCCACGCGTTCGCGTCACCTGGCTTCAGGGAAGCTATGGCAAATTATATATTGTTGCGAAACCCCAGATGTTATCTTTCCAATGCAACTGGAACCATCTCATTTGATCCTCTTTAGCTCAAGTTATGATCGTTTGAGTGCGAAGAGGTCAGGCTGGACAACTTATCAAATTTCTTCAACTTCTTGTATTCCTTCCACTTTTGCATGCTTCCTTTCCATCCTCCAAGCCATTCCTGTCCTGTAATCTCTGAAAACACTTAACACACATATCACGACATCGAATGGTAATAAAAGAGGATTAATATTAGCAAATATAAGGCCAAAGAAGCATGTTTTCAATCATAGCACAAAATCAGGAAGGAAAACGTAAAACATGCGATTTCTATGAACAAGTGTATGAAAGATTGATAAAATCCACTCAATTGAGCACAAGATAAACCATAAAATAGTGGTTTATCAACCTCCCCACACTTAAACAATAGCATGTCCTTATGCTAAGCTCAAGAGAAGCTATAAGGGAGTGAGGAAGAACGGTAGAATGTATGAAATGCAACCTATGAATGCAACTACATGCTAAATGCTTTTACTTACTTGGTTAAAAGCAAATAAGTCTTCCAAGACAAACATAAATCAGATTTCACTAATTCAAATTATACAATAAGAGACAAGTAAACTTGTAAGAAGATAGCTCATGAAAACAGGGAACATAGAATCAAGCATTGAACCCTCACTGGAAGTGTATACACTCTAATCACTCATGTGTTTAAGGTTCGATTCTCTCAATTCTCTACTAGCCTTGCTTTCTAAGGCTTGCTCTTCATCTAACAATCAACATAAATTTAATGCACAGATACACATATCAAGAGGTCTTTTAAGGGTTGTAATGGGGTTAGGGTCAAGGTAGGATTGTATTTGGCCAAGTGGACTAAAATCTGAATCCTTAATTAACTTAAACTTTCTAACTAACTTTAGACAATCCATGTAATCATAATACCACATCTAAGTATCCATTAACCATGTTTTCCACATATTCATGCATTCTAATTTCAAGTACAGTACATATGCATTGCTTTCACCACTTACTTTGGGGCATTTTGTCCCCTTTTACTTATTTGCTCTTTTTTTTTTCTTTCTTTTTCTCCTTTTTTATTTTTTTCTTTATATATATATATATATATATATATATATATATATTATTTTTTTTTTCTCAATGCATATGATTAAATTATTGAATGCATGAACATGTCCTAAACATTTCTTTCACATTTTTAGAAAATTCTAACATACTCAATTCTCAAACCAAATGTTTCCAAATGCACTTTTCCCACACTTAAATCATAAGCACTCTCACTAGTCTAAGTTAACCAAGGATTCAAATTAAGAACATTATTGTTTTCCGTTTAGAGTTAGTGATGAGCTAAAGTAAAGAACAAAGGGGTAAAATAGGCTCAAAATTGGTTTGCAAGGGATTATGAAAGGTAAGGCCATATGGGTATGTAAGCTTAGTGAAACAAAAGCCTCAATCATGTAAGTGCATGCATACATCAAACAATGGAAATATAGAATCAAGCAAGACAAAGATCACAATTTTAGAGAGAAAAATACACACTAAAACAAAATTTTGGTTGATAAAATGCAACCAATTCAAATAGGCTCAAAATCTCACAGGTTTTGTGTGTTCGAGCTCTAAATCATGTTCCAAAATAATATTTCTTCAAACAAGTTTAACATTAAATTTTATTCAAATTAGTGAAATACTTTAAAAAGTTTCTTGAAAAAGAAAATATTACTTCAACCAAGTGGTAAAATATGCACAAAATCAAAAAAATATGCAATCAAACATGCAATTGCAACAATGAACAAACAAAGAAAATAAAACAATGGTGTTGAAAAGAGAAAAATAGCTAACCCATGGAAATCAGTATCGACTCCCCACAGTTAAAGATTGCACCGTCCTCGGTGCATGCTAAGATGTACAAGTGGACGGGTTGCTTCAACTGATACTTTTCAAAGATTGTGTAGGTGGACTTGTTTGTCTTTCCATTAAGAAGCTTTTCCTCTCCCTTCGTGGTGGCCAACCTGAAAGAAGAGGGAAAAGAAGAAAAGTAATCCAGAAATAAAGATAGAAAATAAATAAAATATGGGTGTTAATGCCAGATAATAAAGGTCCCAATTACATGGTAGCTACAACATGCAAGTGAGAAAATAGTGGAAGTACATGGCAAATCAAGAGTGCAAAAATTTGCAACACTAGGGAAGAGAGTGCAAGACAATATAAATTAATGTCAATGCAAAATTAATACAAATATCATAAAAGATTAGCATTGACTTAAATAATATTATCCAACAGTGTAAAACAAGTCACTGAGCACCAAAATAATACCAGAAAAGACACAACAGGTGAATATGAACAAGTGACACCAATGGAAAAATAATAAATTTAGAAAAGAAAAGAAAAATATGCACAAAATTAAAATGAAATAAATGAAATATGCAAATAAATTAAGTAAAATAGAATGAAGGTGAAAAAGAATGAGAAGTGAAAGAAATAAGGTAAGAAAGAAAGAAGAAAAAAGAAAAGATAGAAGAGATTAGGATTAGAAAAGAAAAGACAAGATAATTGGCGCTGATCTGGATAAGTTGTGCGGCGCAGGCGACGCGGACGCGTGGGGTACGCGTTCGCTCGGATGGCGCTTATATGAATCGATGCGGTCGCGTCGGTCACGCGGACGCGTGACTCGTTTGGTGCTACTGGCGCGAGGGCAGCCTCGCGCTCGCACAACTCTCTGTTCGAAACTCATTGTTGCCAAATTCCAGGGTGACGCGTTCGCGTGGTGGACGCGATCACGTAGGTGGCCAATATTCGAATACGACGCGGACGCGTGGGGCATGCGTTCGCGTGGTAAGGCTTGTGCGTCTAGCGCCAGTCCAGCCCCACTCCAACATAACTTTCGGCCATGCACCGTTTCTTACGTCGATTTTCAGGTCACGCGTTCGTGTGGGTGACGCGGACGCGTGGGAGGAATTTTTCCCACATGACACGGACGCGTCAGCGACGCGGTCACGTGGATCAATTTGTGCCAAAGGCACGCCTCCAGCCACGCTTTCGCGTGACTCTCTATTCACTTTTCTTTTCTTCCTGATGCACTTGTGACGCGGACGCATCAGCGACGCTATTTTTTTTATAATAATACAGTATGCAGAATGCAATGCTAATATGAATGTTATACAAAACTCCAGGTTCAATACAATAAAATAAAATAAAACTCAAAAACAAATAAAAATAAATAAAAATGAAAAAGGAACGATCCTACCATGGTGGGTTGTCTCCCACCTAGCACTTTTAGTTAAAGTCCTTTCGGGAACAACACCTTCCAAGATATCATGGACAAAGACCATTCTAAATGCATACCAAGCTGATAGATATGGTGGACCTCCTGGTAGTTACCAATAAACTCCACCCTGTGCTTATAGACCATCCTCTCAACATAACTTCAAACCACAACACTCACAAGCTCCTTTTCACCATTCACCACCGTATGATCCTTATTTACCGCAATTCCAATCCAATTACTCCCTAACACCACAACTTCCATATGTACCATGTCCATATCCATCACCTCAAGAATCACAGGGTCGCCTCAAGGAAACAGTAGATCAACTTCATACAACCCTTCATCAGCTGGAGCAAGCAATACATCAATTATCTTCCAGACGTTTAGACACTCAAGGAACTCCAATAGCTTTATGTGGAGAATCTAATGACAAACGTAGCATGTAGACGGAATAACCCAAGACGCAAGTTTCCTTGATGATGATAGTCTCAAGTCAAGTTCTCCAAGTAATGAACTTGCATCCGCATGTGAATTCTCTGAGATTGAAGAACCCTATCCAAGTGAATATGACGATGATGTCGAGGTAGATTTCTCTCAACCTCCAGCTTATGACTTGAGTGATGAGGAAGACATAGAAGACTTTGATCAGGATGCAGTTGTAGTTGAAGAATCTTGTAAAGAAGTGGAGGAATTCACAGAAGACTACAAGGGAGTAGAACTTACAGAACCACTGGAAACACCTATCCCAAGGCCATTACCACCTAATACAAACTTCAAGTGGGTACAATCCCTAACCTTTATCTTTACTTTTCCACTTGAATATGGTTTGCTTGAAACAGATGGCCAGCTTAGAGCTCTCTACAACTTTAAGAGTAAGAGGGAAATGGCTCGTACTCAGAGCTGATGCGCAAGATTCAATAAGGTTCCACGCTTCAATTCGAAGTGCACGGATTTGTATCATGTTCAATTGAATGGATCTCGAAAAATGTTTGGTCATCTTGGTGAGAATCTACTTCCTAAACCGCCCGGATGGAAAAATATATATCAAGACAAAGGCGGATTTAAAAGCAAGGTTTGGGATCCTGGAAAATATTCTGATATTCGTCACCCCGGGAGCCTGAGAATCTGTTTGAAGCTGCTCAGAAACTTTACATGCCTAGTTTGGGACCCCAGAGGCTGTTAGCATTCCAAACAGTGGTGGAGATTTCTGGATGAATTTAAGCATAAGCCACCATAACAGAAAGCTCATCCAATGTCCAACTTAAGGACTTTAACTAAAAGTGCTGATGTGTATTTTCAGAAAACGAATTCCAAACACACAAAACTCACCGGCAAGTGCACCGGGTTGCATCAAGTAATAAAACTCACGGGAGTGAGGTCGATCCCACAGGGATTGAAGGATTGAGCAATTTTAGTTTAGTGGTTGACTTAGTCAAGCGAATCAAGAGTTGATTTGAGTGGTTTGTGTTTGACAGAAGCTAAATTGCATGAAATTAAAAGGGAGAGGGACAATTGGCAAGAATTTAAAGTGCAGAGAAATTAAAGAGGCTGAATCTTAAAGTGCAAGTAATATAAATTTCAGAAACTTAGATTGCGAGAAATGTAAATTGCAGAATCTTAAAGTGCAAGAAATGTAAATGGCTTGAATTGTAAAGGAAATTGGGAATGTGATTTGCAGAAATCAAACAAGGAAAAGTAAAATGCAATAAACAGAAAAGTAGAAGATGACTTGAATTAAACCGGATCTAAAACGGAATTGAGAAAAAAACTTGGTGTAGCAACGAAATAAGGAAATTGAAATTGAAAACTGTAGATCTCAGGACTCAAGAGACTAGATAGCTGAGTCTAGATCTCACTGCCTTCCTAGATCCAACAAGAACGATGCAATCGGAAATAAAGAAAAGTAAGTTGCAGAATGAGTAGAAGAAGAAGCAATTAACAGAAATGGAAATTCAATTATGCAGAGATTTAAACAAGATCTCAAGGTGAGATTGAAATAGAATTTCTTCAATTCTCCACCCAAGATCCAAAACAAGAAAAGTAAAGAGTGCTGAGCAAGAACAAGGAAGAAGAGAGATCAATTCTCCTTCCCAATTCTCTAGAATTCTAAAGCAACAATTCAAAAATGTAAAGGTGAGCTCTCTGTAAGTGTTCCCCAAAATTCTCTCCCAAGAAAAGCTCCTTTAAAACTTAAATCCTAAGCTATTTATACACTTTCTTCAAATGATCTTCAAGCCTTGAGTTGGGCCTTTGCTCTTGATGGAATTGGGTTGGTAAAAGCCTCTGTTGATTGCTCTTGGAGTTGGAGAGAAACCCATTGTGAACCGGGCCAAGAATCACAAAAGCTTGAGTCAAAGTTTGAGGTAAACTTTGGCTCAAGCTTTTTATACCAGCTGCCCTCCTTTTGCTGATATCCACGTTTGAGCTAAAGTTTGAGGTCAAACTTTTAGCCAAACGTGGATCCCCTTGTGTACATGTGTGGCGCCAACGTTTGCCAAAAAGCTTGAGGCAAACGTTGGCGCAAGCTTTTCTCCTCCAGGGTGTGCAAGTGTGGCGCCAACGTTTGCCAAAAAGCTTGAGGCAAACGTTGGCGCAAGCTTTTCTCCTCCAAGGTGTTGGTTTTGTGATGCCAACGTTTGCCAAAAAGTTTGAGGCAAACGTTGGCTCAAGCTTTTTCCTCCAGGATGTTTTCAACTCTTCCAAAAGTTTGAGCTAAAGTTTGAGGCAAACTTTGGCTCAAGCTTTTTGTTCTCTCTTGCTCCTAGCCATTCCTTCTTTCTTCAACCTTCTTCAAAACTCTTTTCACCTATCATCAATCAATCAAAACAATCAAAGCTATGCTCCAAATCATGAGATTGTGTTTCTTTCACAATATATGACAATTATAGCACAAAATCTCATGAACTTGCATTAATTCATCCATGGTTGATTGAATCAAAGGAAATATGAAATTCTACCCAATTGGCTTACTTAAGGCTCAAGAAAGTGCATAAAATCAATTGAAAACAAAAGAAAAAGACTAGTGAAACTAGGCTAAGATGACTTGTCATCAAGTGCTAGGTGGGAGACAACCCACCATGGTATGGTCGTTTCTTTTTAAGTTTTATTTCGTGTTGTTTATTTTGATTTTATATTATTTTTCATTGAACCTGAATATTATTCATTAGTATTGCATACTGCATAATTGCATAATTGCATAATTGAATAAAAAAAAATGGCGCGACGCACAGGCGTTGCCAACGCGTTCGCATCAGTTGCGAAAAACACCTCCAACGCGTCTGCGTCAATCACGCGAACGCGTGATGTGGAAATCGGCGTAAAAATCCAACGCCCAGAAATCTGGAGTGGAATCGTGCGGCTGTTGTGGGTTTAGCATAAAACAGCTCACACGTTCGCATCCATCACGCGAACGCATCACTTGCAAAACACCCATCCCACGCGAAAGCGTGAGCGACGCATCCGCGTCGCGTGGATTGTATAGCACCCTATATGGAGACAGAGAGTTGTGCTGAAATGACGCTGGAATTGTGCGTTTAGGACAGTTTTCAGCGACGCGGTCGCGTGCCTCACGCGACCGCGTCATTTCATCTTTTATGCATTCCCTGCGATTGCGTCAACCACGCGACCGCGTCAACCCCATTTCATCCTAGCCATGCGATCGCGTGCCCCACGCGTTCGCGTGGATTCAAATCCATTAACCCCCAGTCACGCGAAACCCTACCCCATCGCGCCCCCATTCTCCCCCCCAACCCCCCTCTGCTCCCTACTCCAACACCCCCACCCCAACCACCTCCGACCGCCGCACCACCCCCAACCACCCGGACCCACCGCGACGCCCACCCCCCTCCTTCTTCCTTCCCTCCCCTTCTTCTCTCTCTCTTCTTTTCTTCCATCCACCACCGCAGCACCCACCACGGCCAGCCACCACCACCCCGCCATCACCGCCGCGCCTTCGACCACCACCACCCTCAACCCCTTTCTTCTTACGCACCACCATTAAACCCCACCCGAACCCCCTGCCACCGAACAACCACCCACCGCTGCACCAACTGCCCTTCACCGCCGCGTCAGCACCACCACCACCACACCCCCGCCATCTCTCTGATCCTTACCGTAGTTCATACGCCTACCAGGTTTTGCCGAACGCCATTTTTCTTTCATTTGTAGTTAGTTGCATTTTTTTCCAATTATGTTCAATTTAGGCTAGTTAGAGATGCATGTTTGTAGTGGATTCTAGGTGGTTAGGTAGACTAGAATGTGGTTAGTGGATTTAGGCCTGTTAATTGCGCTGTTCTTGCTACTTGTTTTATAATTTTCATAATTCTGATATTGCTGTGATGTTAATAATGTTCATATGCTGTTCTTCACTGTTTCATGCTGCTGTTCCATTGCTCTTTCATGTTCAAATTACTTATGTGTATTTGCAGCCTTATTTTACCTTATATGAACTATTCTACTTACTGTTTGTTACCCGGGAACATCTAATTTTAGCTGGAATGCTGCCCAATTTTTTGAAAATTGTTTCCTTCTGATTCATGCATTGGTTTTGGCAATTTTGAATTTTCCATTACTTAGCTTTTACCAAACCAATTCTTCAATGCACGGGCCAGCATTCTTATTCTTTTCGATTTCCTGGTTAATACATTGAACTTTTGATGATTCGATTTCAATTTTTGCTATTTCCATATCTATATGAATCCTCATCAACCTGATTTCCTTGCTTGAATATGAGTTGACTGTTGCTTATAATTGTGAAATTCTTGTTACTTAGAACCCGATCATCATGCCACTTACTCTGACTTTCTTTTTACTCACTCACTGATTTCCACTTTCTAACCTCTTTCTCTATCCTAACCGATCTAACTTTCAAACTTCTCTTTTTGGTTTTTAACTATTTACTTTAACTTTTTAACTCAAGGCATGATTATGATTTTTCCTAATTAACATGAATTCTATTTATATTACATTTTGGATTGTGATTTTTCATCTCAGATTCCGAACTCAAATACAATCCCTTATGCACATATACTTAACTCATCTCATAATTCTACTGCTCTTTTGCCACTATGTGCTTATATTGCCATTATTCTATTTGCCTACTTGTTTTCCTGCTCTGTTCTGTATTTATATCCTAGAATTTCTGCTTTTCAGGATGTCTGACCCTCAAAGAAAAGGAAAAGGCAAGAAAACCACTGGTAAAAGGAAAAGAGGAGAATCCTCTATGTCTATCCTGGATAATATGCATGATGACTCTTGGCGGAAAAGCACTTTACCCCACAGGAGAAGGCTGACCAGCTCCTCACTACCAATGATCCAGAAAAATTTGCAAACAGATACTGTGAGCTGAAGTATCCAATGTTTGCCACCTCCAGAAACCTGTACCTGGAGAGAACTCTGAAAATTCCAGAAAAACTACAGCAGTACACCTCCGATCAGATAAAACAGAGAGGCTGATTCTTCTTGGAGAAAAACCTAACAGAGGTCAATGCTTCCTGGGTTAGAGAGTTTTACTGCAACTATTTCAAGACTTTCCTGGATGCAGTGCACCTCAGAGGGAAACAAATACTGGTCACTGAGGAAGCTATTGAGGACATCCTCCGCCTTCAACCTAAGTTAGATCAGCCTGACGGTTACCAAAAGGCTGAAGAGGATATGAGGTTTATGCGATTTGACTGGGATACTGTCAAGCAGAGGATAGCCCTTAATCCTACTGTCCCATGGGTCATGGGAAAGAACACAACAATGCCTAAGGGGATCAAGCTTATGTATCTGAATGATGAGGCTCGGCTTTGGCACCAGATCCTGAGCAACTTTGTTATGCCGAGCACTCATGAGACGGAGCTGCCTACTACTATGATCACCCTTCTCTGGTGTGTGCTGGAGGGTAAGGACCTGTATCTGCCACGATTCATCCGACACTATATGGCCAGGGTCCATATCAGAGGCACGCTTCCTTTCCCATATCTGATTACCCAGCTCGGCCGTCGAGCTGTCGTGCCTTGGGAGTTTACTAATGAGAAGCCACCTGCTGCAAACTGCAAGAAGATTATCCCTCACAGCAGGAAGTTTCTAGCTTTAGGCCATAAACCCACATTCCTCCCCGCTTCTGGTGAGACAGCCACCCCATCAGCCGCCCCTTCTTCATCCACTGCTGCACCACCCCACCCACTGCACCTCCACCTGCTCCTGAGCCTATTTATCATTTGGTGCATCGACTCTTCGCCCGCTTGGATCGTATGGAGCATCCCAACAAGCGACGCTATGAGCACCTCAAGTTGATGATCCGATCTGGCGGCGACATCCCCTCCGAGCCTGACACCCCTTTTGATACATCTGAGGTGGAGGAGGATGATCACGAGGAGGAGACACCTACCCAGGCTGCCCAGGCAGGACCAGAGCAGGCTGCACCACAACATAAGGAGCCACATCAGATTCAGGCCACAGACCAGAGATCCCTCTCCAGTCAGCACCTCCACTGCAGTAGACAGATCCTCCTACCCTTATCCAGTCTGCAGATCCTCCAGCCACCACAGAGACACCAGCAGCCCATCCTTCTAGTGATGACACTCCTTCACTCCAGTCTTTACTGGAAGGTTGGGCTGCTGGTGTCTCTGTTGTGGCCGGAGGATCTGCAGACTGGATAAGGGTAGGAGGATCTGTCTGCTGTAGTGGAGGTGCTGACTGGAGTGGGATCTCTGAGTCTGCGGCCTGAATCTGATGTGGCTCCTCATGCTGTGGTGTAGCCTGCTCTGGTCCTGCCTGGGCAGCCTGGGTAGGTGTCTCCTCTTCGTGATCGTCCTCCTCCACCTTAGATGTATCAGAAGGGGTGTCAAGCTCGGAGGGGATGTCGCCGTCAGATCGGATCATCAACTTGAGGTGCTCATAGCGTCGCTTGTTGCGACGCTCCATACGATCCAAGCGGGCGTAGAGTCGATGCACCAAATGATAAATAGGCTCAGGAGCAGGTGGAGGTGCAGTGGGTGGGGCTGGTGCAGCAGTGGATGAAGAAGGGGCGGCTGATGGGGTGGCTGTCTCACCAGAAGCGGGGAGGAATGTGAGTGTATGGCCTAAAGCTAGAAACTTCCTATTGTTAGGGATAATCTTCTTGCAGTCTGCAAGCAGGTGGCTTCTCATCAGTAAGCTCCCAAGGCACGTCAGTTCGACGGCCTAGCTGGGTAATCAGATATGGGAAAGGAAGGGTGCCTCTGACATGGACCCTGGCCATATAGTGCCAGATGAATCGTGGCAGATACAGGTCCTTACCATCCAGCACACACCAGAGAAGGGTGATCATAGTAGCAGGCAGCTCCGTCTCATGAGTGCTCGGCATAACAAAGTTGCTCAAGATCTGGTGCCAAAGCTGAGCCTCATCATTCAGATACATAAGCTTGATCCCCTTAGGCATTGTTATGTTCTTTCCCATGACCCATGGGACAGTAGGATCAAGGGCTATCCTTTGTTTGACAGCATCCCAGTCAAATCACATAAACCTCATATCCTCTTCAGCCTTTTGGTAACCGTCAGGCTGATTTGACTTAGGCTGAAGGCAGAGGATGTTGTCAATAGCTTCCTCAGTGACCAGTATTTGTTTCCCTCTGAGGTGCACTACATCCAGGGAAGTCTTGAAATAGTTGCAGTAAAACTCTCTAACCCAGGAAGCATTGACCATTGTTAGGTTTCTCTCCAAGAAAAACCAGCCTCTCTATTTTATCTGATCGGAGGTTTACTGCTGTAGTTCTTCTAGAATTTTCAGAGTTCTCTCCAGGTACAGGTTTCTGGAGGTGGCAAACATTGGATACTTCAGCTCACAGTATCTGTTTGCAAATTTTTCCGGATCATTGGCAGTGAGGAGCTGGTCAGCCTTCTCCTGCGGGGTAAAGTGCTTTTCCCGCCAGGAGTCATCATGCATAATATCCAGGATAGACATAGATGATTCTCCTCTTTTCCTTTTACCAGTGGTTGTCTTGCCTTTTCCTTTTCTTTGAGGGTCAGACATCCTGAAAAGCAGAAATTCCTGGATATAAATGAAGAACAGAGTAGGAAAACAAGTAGGCAAATAAAATAATGGCAATATAAGCACATAGTGATAAAAGAGCAGTAGAATTATGAGAAGAGTTAAGTATATGTGCATAAGGGATTGTATTTGAGTTGGGAATCTGAGATGAAAAATCACAATCCAAAATGTAATATAAATAGAATTCATGTTAATTAGGAAAAACCATAATCATGCCTTGAGTTAAAAAGTTAAAGTAAATAGTTAAAAACCAAAAGAGAAGTTTGAAAGTTAGATCGGTTAGGATAGAGAAAGAGGTTAGAAAGTGGAAATCAGTGAGTGAGTAAAAAGAAAGTCAGAGTAAGTGGCATGATGATCGGTTTCTAAGTAACAAGAATTTCACAATTATAAGCAACAGTCAACTCATATTCAAGCAAGGAAATCAGGTTGATGAGGATTCATATAGATTTGGAAATAGCAAAAATTGAAATCGAATCATCAAAAGTGCAATGTATTAACCAAGAAATCAAAAAGAATAAGAATGCTGGCCCGTGCATTCAAGAATTGGTTTGGAACCTGGTAGGCATATGAACTAAGGTAGGGATCAGAGAGATGGCGGTGGCGGAGTGGTGGTGCTGGGAGGGGGCACGGCGACGAAGGGCGGTTGGTGCGGCGGTGGGTGGCTGTTCGGTGGCAGGGGGTTCGGGTGGAGTTTAATGGTGGTGGGTAAAAAGAAAGGGGTTGAGGGTGGTGGTGGTGGGAGGCGCGGCGGTGATGGCGTGGTGGTGGTGGCTGGCCGCGGTGGGGGCACCGGTGGTGGAGGGAAGAAGAGAAGAGAGAGAGAAGATGGGGAGGGAAGGAAGAAGGAGGGGGTGGGCGTCGCGGTGGGTCCAGGTGGTTAGGGGTGGTGCGGCAGTCAGAGGTGGTTGGGGTGGTGGTGTTGGAGTAGGGAGCAGAGGGGGGTTGGGGGAAGAGAATGGGGGCGCGATGGGGTAGGGTTTCGCGTGACTGGGGGTTAATGGATTTGAATCCACGCGAACACGTGGGGCACGGGATCGCATGGCTAGGATGAAATGGGGTTGACGCGGTCGCGTGGTTGACGCAATCGCATGGAATGGGTAAAAGATGAATGACGCCGTCGCATGAGGCATGCGACCGCGTCGCTGAAAATTGTGCTAAACCCACAATTCCAGCGTCATTTCAGTGCAACTCTCTGTCTCCATTTAGGGTGGTATGCAATCCACGCGACGCGGACACGTCGTTCACGCTTTCGCGTGGGATGGGTGTTTTGCATGTGACGCGTTCGCGTGATGGACGCGAATGCGTGAGCCGTTTTGTGCTAAACGCACAACAGCCGCACGATTCTAGCCCAGATTTCTAGGCGTTGGATTTTTACGCCGATTTCCAGATCACGCGTTCGCGTGATTGACGCAGACGCGTCGGAGGTGTTTTTTGCAACTAACGCGAACGTGTTGGCAACGCGGTCGCGTCGCGCCATTTTTTTTTATGCAATTATGCAATTATGCAGTATGCAATGCTAATGAATAATATTCAGGTTCAATGAAAAATAATATAATATAAAAACAAACAACACGAAATAAAACTGAAAAAAAATGACCATACCATGGTGGGTTGTCTCCCACCTAGCACTTTTAGTTAAAGTCCTTAAGTTGGACATTGGATGAGCTTCCTGTTATGGTGGCTTATGCTTAAATTCATCCAGAAATCTCCACCAATGTTTGGAATGCCAACAGCCTCCGGGGTCCCAAACTAGGCATGTAAAGCTTCTGAGCAGCTTCAAACAGATTCTCAGGCTCCCAGGGTAACGAATATCAGAATATTTTCCAGGATCCCAAACCTTGCTTTTAAATCCGCCTTTGTCTTGATATATATTTTTCCATCCGGGCAGTTTAGGAAGTAGATTCTCACTAAATGACCAAACATTTTCCGAGATCCATTCAATTGAACATGATACCAATCCATGCACTTCGAATTGAAGCGTGGAACCTTATTAAATCTTGCGCACCAGCTCTGAGTACGAGCCATTTCCCTCTCACTCTTAAAGCTGTAGAGAGCTCTAAGCTGGCCATCTGTTTCAAGCAAACCATATTCAAGTGAAAAAGTAAAGATAAAGGTTAAGGATTGTACCCACTTGAAGCTTGTATTAGGTGGTAATGGCCTTGGGATAGGTGTTTCCAGTGGTTCTGTAAGTTCTACTCCCTTGTAGTCTTCTGTGAATTCCTCCACTTCTTTACAAGATTCTTCAACTGCAACTGCGTCCTGATCAAAGTCTTCTATGTCTTCCTCATCACTCAAGTCATAAGCTGGAGGTTGAGAGAAGTCTACCTCGACATCATCTTCATATTCACTTGGATAGGGTTCTTCAATCTCAGAGAATTCATGTGCGGATGCAAGTTCATTACTAGGAGAACTTGACTTGAGACTATCATCATCAAGGAAACTTGCGTCTTGGGTTATTCCGTCTAGTTCTTCATAAAATACCTGCTTTGGGGGTTGTGCACTATCCTCCTTAGCATCAATTGTAGCGTCCTTGACAGAATTTTCCACAACTCTGGATTCCCATGGAGGTTCAGCATCTCCTAAATCTTCAATCAGTACTTCTTCTTCTTGGATAATTTGAGCTTCCTCCAATTGTTCCAGAACAAAGTTATGCTCATTACTGCCCACTGGGGTTTCTAGTGTCTCCTTCATGCTACGTTTGTCATTAGATTCTCCACATAAAGCTATTGGAGTTCCTTGAGTGTCTAAACGTCTGGAAGATAATTGATGTATTGCTTGCTCCAGCTGATGAAGGGTTGTATGAAGTTGATCTACTGTTTCCTTGAGGCGACCCTATGATTCTTGAGGTGATGGATATGGACATGGTACATAGGGAAGTTGTGGTGTTAGGGAGTAATTGGATTGGAATTGCGGTAAATAAGGATCATACGGTGGTGAATGGTGAAAAGAAGCTTATGAGTGTTGTGGTTCAAAGTTATGTTGAGAGAATGGTCTATAAGCACAGGGTGGAGCTTATTGGTAACTACCAGGAGGTCCACCATATTTATCATCTTGGTATGCATTGTAGAATGGTCTTTGTCCATGATATCTTGGAAGGTGTTGTTGTTGAAAGGGTTGATCAAATCCTCTTGGCTCCATCCATCTTTGATTGCTTAGACCTTGATGCATATTCCTGTTATAGCTTCTACTCCCTTCAACAAATTCAGAACCAAACTCAAAGCGAGAAGGGTGAGAGTTCATAGTAGCTAAATAGAAATAAAAGAGAAGAACTAAAAGAAATAAACAAGTAAAAGAAAAATATTTATAATAAGGCACACGTTTGCAATTCCCTGGCAACAAAATAAATAAATTCAAATAACAATTCATTTTGGTTATTAAGAAATTATTATAAGAGATGCGTTGCAAGTATAGTTCTCAACCAACCAAAATTCCGCTTATTAATTTAAAAGGGTTGTCACAAAATTAGAATTAAAATACTGGGAGTATGAATCCCAGGTCGTCTAAAATAGGATATTTAGTTAGTTTTTCTTTTATAGAATAGGATAAATTGCATAGTAATAGGATAGTTGCATGCATGTTCCACTTTATTGAAAAGACAGTAAGCTTCTTCTAAGACCCTATTTTTAGAACAAAATTTCACTAATTTTAATTAAAAATTTTTATGTTAAATTCGCTTGAAGTTGTATTTGGAACATGATTTTTGAGCTAAAGAACACACAACCTGTGAGACTTTGAGCCTAAATACATGGTTGCATTATTTAGCCATAAATATTTTATTCTTGTGTGTTTACTTCTCTGTGATTGTAATCTATATTTTGTTTCATCCTATATGTCCAATATTTAATATATTTATATGCTTGCGTATGATTGAGGCCATTATTTGTTTATCTCACTTATCCAAATTAAGTCTACCCCTTAAGTTACCTTTGTTAGCCACTTTGAGCCTTTAAATCCCATTTGTTCTTTATTTCACCACATCACTAGCCTTAAGCAGAAAAACAATTATATATCCCAATTGAATCTTTGGTTAGCTTAAGATAGAATTATGTGTTAATTAAGTATGGAAAAATTGTGGGAACAAAAGATAATAAGGGAATGTCATGATAATATAATGGGAATTTGGGTGCCTACTCATGTAAAACTATAAAAATTAAAAATCTATGTGCATTGATAAAATATGTTTATATTTATGTTCAAAAAAATCCAGAAGTATTCAATAAATAAATAAGGGGACAAAATTACCCCAATGTTAAGTTAAAAATTCAAAGATCAATGCATGTATGAAAAAAAAATTAAAATAAAAGTTGATACATGAAGTATGGAATGTGAAAGGAAAAATTTTGGGTAGCTAGGTGTGAAATTTAAGTTACATAGAATATATATATGTGTGTGTTAGGTGAAAGCTTGGGATAATTAAAGATTCAATTTATAAGCTTACTCAGCCATATATATATCCTTACCCTTACCTCGGCCCTATTACAACCTTGAAAAGACCTCATGATGTTTGCATTGGTATATTAATTGTTGTTGATTGGTTAGGTAAAGAACAAAAAGTAGAAAGCATGATTAGAGAAGGATAGAGTGATTACCCTATACACTAGAGAGATTAAGAGCATACATACATCATCAGTAAGGGTTCAATGCTTAAATTCTATGTTCCCTGCTCTCATGAGCTACCTTCTTGCATTTTTGTCTATTGTTACTGTATAAGAATTAAATTAGTGGAATTTGATTTGTGATTATCTTGAAGAGCTTATTTACTTTTGACCAAGTGGACAAGAATCATATAGTTGCATTCACATATATAGGTTGCATTGCATTGCATGAGTTTTACATATTCCTACTCATTCATTTTATCTCCTTTAACTAAGCATGAGGACATGCTAATGTTTAAGTGTGGGGAGGTTGATAAACCATTATTTTATGGTTTATATTGTGTTTAATTGTGTGGTTTTATCAAATATTTACCCACTTATTCATTAAATTAGCATGTATTTACAATTCCTTCCCAAAATTACACCATGGTTGAAAAACTGCTTCCTAGAGATTTTTAATTATGTATTTTAATTCTCCTTTATTCCATTCGATGTCGTGATCTGCGTGTTAAGTGTTTCAGGCTTTATAGGGCATGAATGACTTGGAGATTGGAAAGGAGGCTTGCAAAAATTGAAGGAACACAAGAAATTGAGGAGATGACCAGCGAGAAGTGACGCGGACGCATGACTCACGCGACCGCGCGAAATAGAGGGAATTGCAGTGACGTGCTCGCGTGCCTGACGCGAACGCATGAAATGGAAACTGCACAAGTGACGCGAAGGCGTGGACGACGTGCACGCGTGGCAAGGCAAGACGCTGGATGACGCGAACGCGTGGATGACGCGATCGCGTGACGTGCGCGATCTACAGAATCTGCAAAATTTGCTGGGGGCGATTTTGGGCCCTGTTTTGACCCAGTTTTCGGCCCAGAAAAACATATTAGAGTCAGGGAACATGCAGAGACAAAAGACAACATTCATTTCACATAATTTTAGTTTTAGATCTGATTTTACTCCTCCTCTAGGTTTTCTCTCTACACATTCATAGTTCTTAGGATTTTGATTTTATTGCTTTTCGGATTGGGATATTGAGAAGAGTTATTACCTCCGTCAAGACTTCATCATTCTAGTTTGTTTTCCTTACTTGTCATTTACTCTTCCATATCCTCAATTTATTCAGAGTTACTATTGGATTATCTTTAGAATTTATTAATACAAGAACTATTTTTTTTTATTAATCCTTTGATTATTATCTATCATTCCCTTCCTTATTTCTCTTTCTTATTTTGCAAAGTTTACATTCATAATAAGCGAGTAGTTCCATAACTTGATTGGGAGTTGATTGAAAGGAAGACCTTGAGTTAGATGTTCAAGAGTAAAATTATAATTGGGATTAGTGTTGGGTCGCCCTCTAATCACTGACACTAGTCCTTCCTAAGGGAGAGGATTAGAACTTGTGAATAGAAACTTACTTCCAACTTGCTCGACTTTCCTTTATCCGGTAAAGGATAACTGAGCAGACAACCTTCAATTATCAATTGATCTTGAGAGAACTCCATCAAGGATAGGGCTTCCAACTAATCTACTCCCGGTCAAGGTTTTTATTTAAATTACATAATTTCTCTGATTTAATTTCCTATTTATCAACTCAAACCATTTTAGAAAACATCTGATTAATAAAATAGCACACCTTTCTGTAACTCGTTGGGAGACGACCTGGGATTCATACTCCCAGTATTTTAATTCTAATTTTGTGACAACCGTTTTAAATTAATAAGTGGAATTTTGGTTGGTTGAGAACTATACTTGCAATGCATCTCTTATAATAATTTCTTAACTCGCCAATTTCCGAAACGTCACCCACTCAAGAATCGTCTAGCCCAGAACTAAAGGAAACCATAAACACCATAGAGGTTCCTTTGCATGTACTTCTGCAGTGCATGAGTTCTGATGATTACTCATCCTCTGATGAGGATGAAGACACTAGGAAAGAGCAAGTTGCTCGGTACCTAGGAGCTTTGATGAAGCTAAATGCTAAGTTATTTGGTACAAAGCCTTTGGAGGAAGAACCTCCACTGCTTACCAAAGAACTCCATGCTTTGGTTCAGCAGAGGCTACCTCAGAAGCTTCCAGATCCTGGACGCTTTCTGATTCCTTGCACCATAGGCACTGACCTTTGAAAAGGCTCTACGTGACCTAGGTTCAAGCATCAACCTCATGCCACTCTCTGTAATGGAAAAGCTGAGAATCATTGAGGTGACATTGGTGCACGAATTGTAAATCACACTTTTTACAACTCGTACCACTAACCAGCAAGTGCACTGGGTTGTCCAAGTAATACCTTACGTGAGTAAGGGTCGATCCCACGGAGATTGTTGGCTTGAAACAATCTATGGTTATCTTGTAACTCTTAGTCAGGAAGACAATAAAATAATTCACTTATCAAATTTGATTGCAAGGAATAAAAGGGCAGAACACAAATTATACTTGTATGCAATGATGGAGAATATGTTGGAGTTTTGGAGATGCTTTGTCTTCTGAAATTCTGCTTTCCTCTGTTTTCTGATTCACGCACGCACATCCTCCTATGGCAAGCTGTGTGTTGGTGGATCACCGTTGTCAATGGCTACCATCCATCCTTCCAGTGAAAAGGGTCCAGATGCGTTGTCACCGCACGGCTAATCATCTGCAGGTTCTCAATCGTACCGGAATAGGATTTACTATCCTTTTGCGTCTGTCACTACGCCCAGCACTCACGAGTTTGAAGCTCGTCACAGTCATTCAATCCCTGAATCCTACTTGGAATACCACAGACAAGGTTTAGACTTTCCGGATTCTCTTGAATGCTGCCATCATCTAGCTTATACCACGAAGATTCTGATTAAGAGATCTAAGAGATATTCATTCATTCTACGGTGGAACGTAAGTGGTTGTCAGGCACGCGTTCATGGAGGAATGATGATGATTGTCACGTTCATCACATTCATATTGAAGTGCGAATGGATATCTTAGATAGGAACACGCATGTTTGAATGGTAAACAGAAATACTTGCATTAATTCATCGAGACACAGCAGAGCTCCTTACCCCCAACAATGGAGTTTAGAGACTCATGCCGTCAAAAGGTACAAAGTTCAGATCTAAAATGTCCTGAGATGCGAAATAAGCCTCTAAAAATTGTTTAAATACTAAACCAGTAACCTAGGTTTATAGAAAATGAATAAACTATGATAGATGGTGTAGAAATCCACTTCTGGGGCCCACTTGGTGTGTGCTGGGGCTGAGACTTAAGCTAATCACGTGCATAGGGCTGTTTTGGGCGTTCAACGCCAGCTTTGGATCCTTTTCTGGCGTTGAACTCCAACTTGTAACTTTTTTCTGGCGCTGGACGCCAGACAGCAACATGGAACTGGCGTTGAACGCCAGTTTACATCGTCTATCCTTGAGCAAAGTATAGACTATTATATATTGCTGGAAAGCCCTGGATGTCTACTTTCCAACGCAATTAGAAGCGCGCCATTGGAACTCTTGTAGCTCCAGAAATTCCATTCCGAGTGCAGAGAGGTCAGAATCCAACAGCATCAGCAGTCCTTTTTCAGCCTGAATTAGATTTTTGCTCAGCTCCCTCAATTTCAGCCAGAAAATACCTGAAATTATAGAAAAACACACAAAATCATAGTAAAGTCCAGAAATATGAATTTTTCCTAGAAACTAATGAAAATAAACTAAAAACTAACTAAAACATACTAAAAACTATATGAAATTAACCCCAAAAAGCGTATAAAATATCCGCTCATCACAACACCAAACTTAAACTGTTGCTTGTCCCCAAGCAACTAGATAAATAAAATAGAATATTAATAAGTCAAAAAGCAATAATGTCTCAAAGTTTTTGAGTGAAGCTCAGATTCTAATTAGATGAGCGGGACTAGTAGCTTTTTGCTTCCGAACAGTTTTGGCACCTCACTTTATCCATTGAAGCTCAGAGTGATTGGCATCTATAGGAACTTAGAATTCAGATAGTGTTATTGATTCTCCTATTTCAGTATGATGATTCTTGAACACAGCTACTTTATGAGTCTTGGCCGTGGCCCTAAGCACTTTGTTTTCCAGTATTACCACCGGATACATAAATGCCATAGACACATAATTGGGTGAACCTTTTTAGATTGGGACTCAGCTTTGCTAAAGTCCCCAATTAGAGGTGTCTAGGGTTCTTAAGCACACTCTTCTTTTGCTTTGGACCTTGACTTTAACCGCTCAGTCTCAAGTTTTCACTTGACACCTTCACGCCATAAGCACATGGTTAGGGACAGCTTGGTTTAGCCGCTTAGGCCAGGATTTTATTCCTGTAGGCCCTCCTATCCACTAATGCTCAAAGCCTTGGGATCCTTTTTATTTACCCTTGCCTTTTGGTTTTAAGGGTTATTGGCTTTTTGCTCTTGCCTTTTGGTTTTAAGAGCTTTGGCTTTTTCTGCTTGCTTTCTCTTTTTCTTTCTCTATATTTTTTTTCTGCAAGCTTTGTTCTTTGCTGCTTTTTCTTGCTTCAAGAATCATTTTTATGATTTTTCAGATTATCAATAACATGTCTCATGTTCATCATTCTTTCAAGAGCCAACATATTTAACAGTCTTAAACATCAAATTCAAAAGACATATGCACTGTTCAAGCATTCATTCAGAAGATAGAAAGCATTGCCACCACATGTAAACAATTAGAATTTATCTTATTAAAAACTCGAAAAAAATATTGCTTCTTATTCTAAAGAAATTCTTCTATTTTATTCATGTTTAATGATGATGATAAAATTAAATTATAGCTTAATTGGGGATAAAATCAAAAATATAGATACTAATTACTACTATATGACTCCTAAGGTAAAACTAAAATAAAAATAGTTATCACAGAGTTAAGGCTAAGATTGGAATTTAACAACCTTTGTTTTGGGAAGTGGATGTTCCTCTAATCTGCGGGGTGCTTGGTCCTTCAAGAGATAATTTCTGGCGCTTCAATTCCCTTAAATCACGCCCTTGCTCCTCCTGTTCTTTAAGCAAATAGTAAAGAATGCTACTTTGTTTCTTCTGTTCTTTCTGTATTTGTTCCATAGCTTCTTGCATCTTGGTAATAGATGTTTCAAGATACTCCCAGTATTCAGATTGAGGGATTTTTGGGAGAATTTCCTGTGTTCTCTTCTTGATGGGGTCATCCTGTGATTGTTGTTTTTTCATTGATGCTTTGGTGATTGGCCGCTCAACTGAGATATACTCAGTTATTCCCATCCTTACTCCAGCGTCCTTGCAGAGCATAGAAATCAAGCTTGGATAAGCCAACCTGGCATCTTTGGAATTTTTGTTTGCAATTTTGTAGAATTCAGTTGAAATCAATTGATGAACTTCCACTTCTTTTCCCATCATGATGCAATGGATCATCACTGCTCTTCTAATAGTGACTTCAGAACGGTTGCTAGTGGGCAGCAGAGAATGCCCAATGAAGTCCAGCTATCCTCTGGCGACTGGTTTGAGATCTTCTCTTTTGAGTTGATTTGGGACACCCTTCGTGTTGGTGGTCCACCTGGCTCCAGGGATACATATATCCTCTAGAATCTTATCCAGGCCCTTGTCTGTTCTCATCATTCTCCTATTGAAGGAGTGTGCATCATCTTTCAGCTGAGGTAGCTTTAAGATCTCCCTGATCTTGTCAGGGTGGGTATGAATAATCTTTCCTCTGACCAAGGTCCGATAGTCATAGATAGTAGATCCAGATAGTCTTTGCATGTATGTATGCCACATATTAGCATAGAACTCCTAGACCATATTCCTTCCCACTTTCGTTTCAGGATTGGCTAGGATCTCCCAGTTCCTGATTCGGATTTGCTCCTGGATCTCCGGATATTCGTCATCTTTCAGATCGAATCTAACTTCCGGGATCACTGATCTTAGACCCATTATTTTGTAATAATGGTCTGAATGTTCTTTAGTTAAGAACTTCCCTTGATTCCAAAGTGGTTTTGGAACACTCTCTTTCTTGCCTCTTGGAGTGGGTTGTTTTCCTTTAGGAGCCATGATCTTAGTGTGTATGGTTTAGTGATCACGGATAAACACACCAAACTTAGAGGTTTGCTTGTCCTCAAGTAAAAGAAAAGAAAGGAGAGGGATAGAAGGAGAGCTAGTGTAGGATGGTGGATGAGAGGGGAGGGAGGCCGAACCCATATTTAAAGGGAGAGGGGGTGGGTTATTTCGAAAATACAAAGAAAGATAAAATAGAAGATATAATTTAAGATTGAAAAGATATGAAAGATATTTGAAAAAGATAGATTTGGATTTTTGAAAAAGATAGTATGGAAATTTGAAAAAGATATTGATTAGTTGAAAAGATTTTTGAATGAAAAGAGATAGATTTGTTTTGAAAAATTTTGAAAAAGGGTTGAATTGGATAAGAAAAAAAGGATTTATGCTTATGGATTAAGATATATTTGATATTTTTTAAAATAGGGTTTTTAGAAATTAGGGATTTTAGAAATCAAGGTTCTTAACATGTTTATGCAAGAAATCATGAATTGAAACATGAAAATTAAATTTAGAATGAAAAATATGAAGTAAAAACGAATTCACCTCCTCCCCACCATCCTGGCGTCTGAACGCCCAAATGCTGCCTCTCCTGGGCGTTCAACGCCCAGCTGTTGCTTCTTTCTGGCGTTGAACGCCAGGAACTCCTTTGTCATTGGGCGTTTTTCTAAACGCCCAGGACGCTGTAAATCTGGCGTTAAACGCCCAGAAGGAGCTTCTTTCTGGCGTTCAATGCCCAGAAGATGCTTCTGTCTGGCGTTTAACGCCCAGATGGCTATCCTTACTGGCGTTCAACGCCTAAAACAGACTCTTACTGGCGTTTTCTTGCCAGTGAGCTCTTTTTCTCTGTTTTGTGTGCAGAATCCTTCTGTAACCCTGTGAACTTATACAATTGACTCTTTACCTTAGTATCAGTGAACTTTATATAAACAAATAAAATCAAGAATAGGGCAAAATGCTTAGAGGAAGTGATGCCCCATGGCTGGGTTGCCTCCCAGCAAGCGCTTCTTTATTGTCTTTAGCTGGACCTTGCTGAGCTTTTAATCTAGCTTCAGCCTTGAGCACTCTTGCTCAACATTGCCTTCAAGATAGTGCTTGATTCTCTGTCCATTAACAATGAACTTTTTATCAGAATCAATATCTTGAAGCTCCACATAACCATATGGTGATACACTTGTAATCACATATGGTCCCCTCCACCGGGACTTCAGTTTCCCGGGGAATAGCTTGAGCCTAGAGTTAAACAACAGAACCTTTTGTCCTGGTTCAAAGATTCTAGATGACAGCTTTCTGTCATGCCACTTTTTTTATTTTTCTTTATAAAGCTTGGCATTTTCGAAAGCAGTAAATCTGAATTCCTCTAGCTCATTTAGCTGGAGCAATCTTTTTTCTCCAGCTAATTTGGCATCAAAGTTTAGGAATCTGGTTGCCCAATAGGCTTTATGTTCCAGTTCCACGGGCAGGTGGCATGCCTTACCATACACAAGTTGGTATGGAGAGGTCCCTATAGAAGTCTTGAATGCTGTTCTGTAAGCCCACAGAGCATCATCCAAGCTTCGTGCCCAATCCTTTCTACGGGTACTTACAGTCCGTCCCAGGATTCTTTTTAGTTCTCTGTTAGAGACTTCAGCTTGCCCATTTGTCTGTGGATGATATGGAGTCGCCACCTTGTGGCGAATCCAATACCGGACCATGGCAGAATAAAGCTGTTTGTTGCAGAAAGTGAGTGCCCCATCACTGATTAGTACCCTGGGGACACCAAACCTGCTGAATATATGTTTCTGGAGGAACTTCAGCACTGTTTTAGTATCATTGGTGGGTGTGGCAATGGCCTCAACCCATTTTGATACATAGTCAACTGCCACCAGAATATAAGTGTTTGAGTATGATGGTGGGAAAGGCCCCATGAAATCAATACCCCATACATCAAACAACTCAATCTCTAAGATTCCTTGTTGAGGCATGGCGTAACTGTGAGGCAAATTACCAGCTCTCTGGCAACTGTCACAGTTACGTACAAACTCTCGGGAATCTCTGTAGAGTGTAGGCCAGTAGAAGCCACATTGGAGGACCTTGGTGGCTGTTCGCTCACCTCCGAAATGACCTCCATATTGTGACCCATGGCAATGCCATAAGATCCTTTGTGCTTCTTCTTTAGGCACACACCTACGGATTATGCCATCTGCACATCTCTTAAAGAGATAGGGTTCATCCCACAAGTAGTACTTTGCATCAGTAATTAATTTTTTCTTTTGTTGCCTGCTGTACTCCTTGGGAATGAACCTTGCAGCTTTGTAGTTTGCAATGTCTGCAAACCATGGTGTTTTCTGAATGGCAAACAAATTCTCATCCGGAAAGGTCTCAGAGATTTCAAGAGAGGGGAATGACATCCCTTCTATTGGCTCTATCCGGGATAGATGATCAGCCACTTGGTTCTCTGTCCCTTTTTTGTCTCTTATTTCTATGTCAAACTCTTGCAGAAGCAACACCCATCTTATGAGCCTGGGTTTTGAATCCTGCTTTGTGAGTAGATATTTAAGAGCAGCATGGTCAGTATACACAATCACCTTTGATCCTACCAAGTATGATCTAAACTTGTCAATGGCATAAACCACTACAAGCAATTCTTTTTCTGTGGTTGTGTAATTTTTCTGGGCATCATTTAAAACGCGGCTAGCATAATAAATGACATGCAGAAGCTTGTCATGCCTCTGCCCCAGTACTGCACCAATAGCGTGATCACTGGCATCACACAATAGCTCAAATGGTAATGTCCAGTCTGGTGCAGAAATAACTGGTGCTGTGACCAGCTTGGCTTTCAGCGTTTCAAACGCCTACAGACACTCTGTGTCAAACATAAATGGCATGTCAGCAGCTAGCAGATTGCTCAGAGGTTTTGCGATTTTTGAAAAATCCTTTATAAACCTCCTATAGAATCCTGCATGCCCCAGAAAGCTTCTGATTGCCTTAACATTGGCAGGTGGTGGTAATTTTTCAATTACCTCTATTTTTGTTTGATCCACCTCTATTCCCTTGTTTGAAATTTTATGCCCAAGGACAATCCCTTCAGTCACCAATAAAGTGACATTTTTCCCAGTTTAAAACCAGGTTGGTCTCTTGGCATCTTTTCAGAACTAGTTTCAGGTGATCAAGACAGGAGCTGAATGAGTCTCCATATACTGAGAAGTCATCCATGAAGACTTCCAGAAATTTTTGCACCATATCAGAGAAAATAGAGAGCATGCATCTCTGGAAGGTTGCAGGCGCATTACACAGCCCAAATGGCATCCTTCTATAAGCAAACACTCCAGATGGACATGTGAATGCTGTTTTCTCTTGATCCTGGGGATCTACTGCAATCTGGTTATAGCCTAAGTAGCCATCCAAAAAGCAGTAATAATCATGACCTGCCAATCTTTCTAGCATCTGGTCTATGAATGGTAAAGGAAAATGATCCTTTCTGGTGGCTGTATTGAGCCTTCTGTAGTCAATACACATGCGCCACCCTGTAACTGTTCTTGTAGGAACCAGTTCATTCTTTTCATTATGAACCACTGTCATGCCTCCCTTTTTGGGGACAACTTGAACAGGGCTCACCCAGGGGCTATCAGAAATAGGATAAATAATCCCAGCCTCCAGTAATTTGGTGACCTCTTTCTGCACCACTTCCTTCATGGCTGGATTTAGCCGCCTCTGTGGTTGAACCACTGGTTTAGCATTATCCTCCAATAAGATTTTGTGCATGCATCTAGCAGGGCTTATGCCCTTAAGGTCACCTATGGACCACCCAAGAGCTGTCTTGTGTGTCCTTAGCACTTGAATAAGTGCTTCCTCTTCCTGTGGATTTAAAGCAGAGCTTATGATCACTGGAAAAGTGTCACCTTCTCCCAGAAATGCATATTTCAGGGATGGTGGTAATGGTTTGAGCTCGGGTTTAGGAGGTTTTTCCTCTTCTAGAGGAAATTTCAGAGGCTCTTTCATTTCCTCTGAATCCTCCAAATCAGGCTGAACATCTTTAAAGATGTCTTCCAACTCTGATTCGAGACTCACAGCCATGTTGATCTCTTCTACCAAAGAGTCAATAAGATCAACTTTCATGCAGTCTTTTGATGTGTCTGGATGCTGCATGGCTTTGACAGCATTCAACTTAAACTCGTCATCATTGACTCTCAGGGTTATTTCCCCCTGTTGGACATCAATGAGAGTTCGTCCAGTTGCTAGGAAGGGTCTTCCTAGAATGAGAGTGGCACTCTTGTGCTCCTCTATTTCCAACACTACAAAGTCAGTGGGAAAGGTGAATGGCCCAACTCTGACAATCATGTCTTCAATCACGCCTGATGGGTATTTAATGGAGCCATCAGCAAGTTGGAGACATATCCGGGTTGGTTTAACTTCTTCAGTTAAACCAAGCTTTCTGATAGTAGATGCAAGTATTAGGTTGATGCTTGCCCCAAGATCACATAAAGCTGTCTTGGTGTAATTACCTTCTAATGTGCATGGTATCAGAAAACTCCCAGGGTCTTTAAGCTTTTCAGGAAAGCTTTTCAGAATGACTGCACTGCATTCTTCAGTGAGGAGAACTCTTTCAGTTTCTCTCCAATCCTTCTTATGACTCAGGATCTCTTTCATGAACTTGGCATAAGAAGGTATTTGCTCAAGTGCCTCTGCAAATGGAATCTTTATTTCAAGAGTTCTGAGATAATCTGCAAAGCGAGCAAAGTGCTTATCCTGCTCCTCTTGGCGGAGTTTTTGAGGATAAGGTATCTTGGCTTTATATTCCTCAACCTTAGTTGCTGTAAGTTTATTTCCTACAGAAGTGGTTGAAGAAGCCTTTTTAGATGGGTTGTTATCAGCACTCGTGTGTGTCTGATCCCTCACTGGTAATTGAGTGCCAGAGTTAGAAGCTGGAGTGACGTTAGACGCCAGCTCCTCATCTGTTCCTGGCATTTGAACGCCAGAACTGAGCTTCTTTTGGGCGTTCAATGCCAGATCCTTGCTTGTTTCTGGTGTTGAATGCCAGTCCTGAGCATAGTCTGGGCATTCAGCACCAGCCTTCCACCCAACTTCTGGCGTTTTAGCACCAAAATTATTTTTCCCTGGGCTCTTACTGTCCTCAGATGGATTTTGGGTGGTTTGCTCATTTCTTGGTTTCCTGCTGCCTTGAAGTGGGGTATTTAGTGCTTTCCCACTTCTTAATTGAACTGCTTGGCATTCTTCTGTTATTTGTTTTGACAGCTGCTGCTTTGTTTGCTTTAATTGTACTTCCATGTTTATATTAGCCATCCTTGTCTCTTGTAGTTTATCCTTGAATTCAGCTAACTACTTTGTTAGAAAATCCAATTGCTGATTGAAATCAACAGCTTGCTCTGCAGGACTGAGTTCAGCAGTTACTGTTTTAGCCTCTTCTTTCATGGAAGAGTCACTTCTTAGGTACAGATGCTGATTTCTAGCAACTGTATCAATGAGCTCTTGAGCTTCTTCAATTGTCTTTCTCATGTGGATAGATCCACCAGCTGAGCAATCTAGAGAGATCTGAGCTCTTTCTGTAAGCCCATAATAGAAGATGTCTAACTGAACCCACTCTGAAAATATTTCAGAGGGGCATTTTCGTAGCATCTCTCTATTTCTCTCCCAGGCATCATAAAGAGATTCATTATCTCCTTGTTTAAAGCCTTGGATGTCCAGCCTTAGCTGTGTCATCCGTTTTGGAGGAAGGTATTGATTCAGGAATTTTTCTGTCAGCTGTTTCCATGTCCTTATGCTAGCCTTAGGTTGGTTATTTAACCACCTCTTGGCTTGGTCTTTTACAGCAAATGAAAACAGTAATAATCTGTAGATATCCTATCTACTTCCTTATCATGTACTGTGTCAGCAATTTGTAAAAATTGTGCCAGAAACTCTGTAGGTTCTTCCTGTGGAAGACTGGAATACTGGCAGCTTTGCTGCACCAAGATAATGAGCTGAGGATTCAACTCAAAGCTACTGACTCCAATGGAGGGTATGCAGATACTACTCCCATATGAAGCAGTAGAGGGGTTAGCATATGACCCCAGAGTCCTCCTGGACTGTTCATTTCCACTTAGATCCCTGATGGAGAAAGGGAGATGATGTAAAATAAAAAATTTATTTTTATTTATTTATTTATTTATTTAATTATTTCGAAAATAAAATAAATTAAAATAAAATAACTAAAAATAGGTGAAGATTGTCGAAAAAAATGAGGAGAGAGAAAGTGGTCAGGAAGTTTTGAAAAAGATATGATTTGAAAAAGATTTTAAATTTGAAAAAAAGTCTGAATTTTAAAAATAAATTTCGAAAATTTTGTTTTTAAAAAAGAGAGAGAAAAGATATTTTTGAATTTAAAGAGGAAAGAGAGAAACAATAAGATAGCCCAAGATTTAAGATTTTTAGATCTAATGCTCCTTGTTTTCGAAAATTTTGGAGGGAAAACACCAAGGAACACCAAACTTAAAAATTTTAAGATCAAGACACAAGGAAAACTCAAGAACACTTTGAAGACTCACAAGAACACAAGAACATGAAGAAAGAACACCAAACTTAAAATTTTAGAAAACCAAAATAAAATTTTTGAAAAACAAAGGGAAATCAACAAGAAAACACCAAACTTAAAGTTTGGTACGAGATTTAATAGAAAAATTATTTTTTTTGAAAAATTTTTGAAAAGAAAATAAAAGACTCTGACCCAAAAGACAAAAATTTCCTAATCTAAGCAACAAGATTCACCGTCAGTTGTTCAAACTCAAACAATCCTCAGCAACGGCGCCAAAAACTTGGTGCACGAATTGTAAATCACACTTTTTACAACTCGTACCATTAACCAGCAAGTGCACTGGGTCGTCCAAGTAATGCCTTATGTGAGTAAGGGTCGATCCCACGGAGATTGTTGGCTTGAAGCAATCTATGGTTATCTTGTAACTCTTAGTCAGGAAGACAATAAAATAATTCACTTATCAAATTTGATTGCAAGGAATAAAAGGGCAGAACACAAATTATACTTGTATGCAATAATGGAGAATATGTTGGAGTTTTGGAGATGCTTTGTCTTCTGAAATTCTGCTTTCCTCTGTTTTCTAATTCACGCATGCACGTCCTCTAATGGCAAGCTGTGTGTTGGTGGATCACCGTTGTCAATGGCTACCATCCATCCTTCCAGTGAAAAGGGTCCAGATGCGCTGTCACCGCACGACTAATCATCTGCAGGTTCTCAATCGTACCGGAATAGGATTTACTATCCTTTTGCGTCTGTCACTACGCCCAGCACTCGCGAGTTTGAAGCTCGTCACAGTCATTCAATCCCTGAATCCTACTCGGAATACCACAAACAAGGTTTAGACTTTCCGGATTCTCTTGAATGCTGCCATTATCTAGCTTATACCACGAAGATTCTGATTAAGAGATCTAAGAGATATTCATTCATTCTACGGTGGAATGTAAGTGGTTGTCAGCCACGCGTTCGTGGAGGAATGATGATGATTGTCACGTTCATCACATTCATATTGAAGTGCGAATGGATATCTTAGATAGGAACACGCATGTTTGAATGGAAAACAGAAATACTTGCATTAATTCATCGAGACACAGCAGATCTCCTCACCCCCAACAATGGAGTTTAGAGACTCATGCCGTCAAAAGGTACAAAGTTCAGATCTAAAATGTCCTGAGATGCGAAATAAACCTCTAAAAGTTGTTTAAATACTAAACCAGTAACCTAGGTTTACAGAAAATGAACAAACTATGATAGATGGTGCAGAAATCCACTTCTGGGGTCCACTTGGTGTGTGCTGGGGCTGAGACTTAAGCTAATCACGTGCATAGGGCTGTTTTGGGCGTTCAACGCCAGCTTTGGATCCTTTTCTGGCGTTGAACTCCAACTTGTAACTTGTTTCTGGCACTGGACGCCAGACAGCAACATGGAACTGGCGTTAAACGCCAGTTTACGTCATCTATTCTTGAGCAAAGTATAAACTATTATATATTGCGGGAAAGCCCTGGATGTCTACTTTCCAACGCAATTGGAAGCGCACCATTTAAACTTTTCTAGCTCCAGAAATTCCATTCCGAGTGCAGAGAGGTCAGAATCCAACAGCATCAGCAGTCCTTTTTCAGCCTGAATCAGATTTTCGCTCAGCTCCCTCAATTTCAATCAGAAAATACCTGAAATTACAGAAAAACAAACAAACTCATAATAAACTCCAGAAATATAAATTTTGCCTAGAAACTAATGAAAATAAACTAAAAACTAACTAAAACATACTAAAAACTATATGAAATTAACCCCAAAAAGCGTATAAAATATCCGCTCATCAGAAATCTGCAAACATTTCACTAGAGATGGCAGACAAGACAATAAAGAAGCCATATGGCTTAGTAGAAGGTGTCCTGGTAAAAGTTGAAAACCACTACATCCTTGTAAACTTCATTGTCTTGGACATTGGAGAGGATGAGGTTGTCATCCTTGGAAGACCTTTCCTAGCCACAGCCAATGCTATCATTAATGTGCCTAAGGGAGAAATGGTTATCCAACTAAGAGAGGACTATATCTTATTCAAGATGTCCAATCCCAATTCTCCCTCTAAAAGAGAGAAAACTGTGTAACACCTAGTGTTCCAACCCTCTCTTTCTATGCAGAGTATTGCAGAGTCCCCAAACATCAATTCTAAGTTTGGTGTTGGGCAGCCCTCAACAAGCTCTAAGCACAAAGGTACTAAGAAGAAAGTACCTGAAGGCCGGAGGGACAAGAAAGTTCCAACTGAAGGCCTATCACCTGGGATGAGAGTTGTATTCACTAAGAAACCAGTCTTACCACATATAGTGAGTCGTTTCCTGTCTTTAGAGCATGTGGCGTGATAAGCGGATATTTTATACGCTTTTTGGCATCACTTTCATATAGTTTTTAGTGTGTTTTGTTTAGTTTTTATTAAGTTTTTATAGGTTTTAGTGTTGAAATCACATTTTTGGATTCTACTATGAGTTTTTGTGTTTTTGGACAATTTAAGGTATTTTCTGGCTGAAATTGAGGAGTTGGAGCAGAAGCCTGATTCAGAGGCAGAGAAAGCACTGCAGATGCTGTCTAGATCTGACCTGCTTGCATTTAGAAGAGATTTTTTTGGAGCCACAGAAGTCTAAATGGAACTCTCTCAATGGCTATAGAAAGCTGACTTCCAGAGCTTTCTAGAAATATAAAATAGTCCACACTTTACTTCGGATTAGAAAGCCCAAAACTAGCGTCCAACGCCAGCTTCCTGCCCCCTTCTGGGCGTCCAGCGCCCAAAGAGCAGAGCCCAACATCCAAAGGCCCAGAGAGGACCCTCTAGCTGGTATTCCACGCCCCAGAGACCTCATGGCACATGGATCTCATTAAAGCTCAGCCCAAACACTCACCAAGTGGGCCTTAGAAGTAGATTTTAGCACTAAATATACTGTTTTACCCTTACTAGTCATCAGTTTAGTATTTAAGGGATCTTATTCATGTAATTTAGGGAGAGCTCCATACACATTTTTATATTTGTTTTTATTTTTAGTATGAGTTTCTAAACCTGCTAGGTTGAGGGGAGGAGCCCTGCTGAGTCCTATGAATTAATTAGAGTACTATTTTTTCTTCTTCGATCCGTGTCTGATCTATCTCTAAGATGTATATTCTGATCTTCATCGTGATGAACAGGGCAATCTGACAAATTGGCTCTGTTCATCACATTAAGACGAACATGCCTAACAAACACCCGCGTCTACTTGCGTTCATGTGAATACTTGGCCAGAAAGCACAAACCAACAGCTATATTTATACATCTCTTAGACGGTTAATCCACGATGGGGACTTCTCGAGACACCAGTTCAGCCAATCTCCGGGGAGATTAAGGTCTCTGTGGTATAGGCTAGAATCCATAGAAGCAGCATTTTCTGATCTGGAAGATTCGACCTTGTCTGTGGCGTTTTAAGTAGGATCGTCAAGAGAACGAATTGCTAAGAGCTTCAACTTCCGTCAGATTGAATGACCACGGGCAATGGCATTCAACCTGTAGCAGAGGAGATCAAGGACCATTGGCATGGCTTTGATCACTTACAGCTTGCCATAGAAGAAGATCATTCACAAGCAAGGAAGCCAGTAGTACCACAGTTACTTCAGAAAGACAAAGCAACTCCAACTCTCAATCTAATCCTATCATCTATTCCTATCCCTAAAAACACATGCTTTGCACAGCCACATAAAATCTTCTGATTTCGCCTGAGTAAGACCTGCAAGACAACCATAAGCTTGCTTCAAGCCAGAATCCTTGTGGGATCAACCATGACTCGCTCAGGTATTACTTGGACGACCCAGTGCACTTGTTGGTACTGCTACTGTTGTACGAAATAGTGTGGGTTTTGCATACACGCGCAACCAAGTTTTTGACGCCATTGCTGGGGATTGTTGAGTTTGGACAAACTGCTGGATTGTTTTGCTCCTTAGATAAGGTAAGTTTATTTTAATTATTTTAATTGAGTCTTTAATTTTTGTTTTCTTCTTCTTCAATTTTTTTTCGAAAAATTCTAAAAACTTTTTCAAAAATATTTTTCTTTCCTTTGTTCAATTTTTGTTCTTGGTATTGAGTCTTCAATGTTCTTGTTTCCTGTTTTTCAAATCCAAAAATTTTAAAACTTCTTCCTACCATTTTTTAAACTATTTGCCTTTTCCCTGTTTGAGTCTTTGTTTGTGTTCTTGTTGAGTCTTTTATTTGTCCTTCTCTGATTTTTTTTGAAAATATCAAAAATGTTTTTCAAAACTATTTTTATTTTTGTTGTTCAATTGGTTAGAATGCTGTGTTCATGTTCTTGGTAATTGTTGTTTCTTTGAGTCTTTTTTTCTAAAAATTTTCAAAAATAATTTTTTTTTTAGTTTAATCTTGTGTCAAGACTTTAAGTTTGGTGTTTTCTTGTTTATTTTCTTTCAATTTTCGAAAAATTGCTTTTAGTTTTCTAAAAATTTTAAGTTTAGTGTTCTTTTTATGTTCTTGAGTTTTTTGAGTCTTTGAGTTTGTGTTCTTGTTCGTGTTCAAAGTGTTCTTGAGTCTTGTATGTGTCTTGATCTTAAAATTTTTAAGTTTGGTGTCCCTTGGTGTTTCCCTCCAAATTTTCAAAAATAACGGGGCTCTAGATCTAAAAATTTTAAGTCTTGTGTCTTTTTTGTGTTTTTCTCTTTCATCATAAAATTCAAAAAAATCAAAAAAATATCTTTTCTAACTTAATTTGAACTAATTTTTCGAAAATATTTAAAAAAATCTAAATTTTGATTTTAAAATTTTATCTTATCTTATCTTAGTTATCAAATTTTCAAAAATCAAATTTTTCAAAAGTAAAATCATATTATTTTCAAAAAATTTTATCTTTTTCAAAATCATATCAGATCTTTTTCAAAATTCAAAAATCTCATCTTATCTTTTTCAAATTTTAAATTTTTAAAAATTAAATCTTTTTCAAAAACAATTTTCTAAAGTTATCTTTTCTAACTTCTAATTTTTAAATCATATCTTTTTCAAAATCAAATTTCAAAATCTTATCTTTTTCTAATTCCAAATTTTGATTTCAAAATCTTTTCTTATTTTATCTTCTATTTTTAAAAATTAAAAATATTTTCTTAATTAATATCTTATCTTCTCTCTCTTATTTTTCAAAACCTCCTAACTAACTTTTTCCTTTCAAATTTTCAAAAATATCTCTTCCCTTTTCTCTCTCTTCTTTTTTCAAAACTAACTAACTAACTCATCTCTTCCTTAATTTTTGAAAATAATATCTTCTCTCTCTCTTCTTTTTCAAAACCACCTAACTAACTCTCATCTCTCTTAATTTTCAAAAATTTCTCTCTCTTCTCTCTCTTCTACTTTTCGAAAATTTAACAATTAAAATTCAAATTTTTTTAAATTAATTTAATTTAATTTTCAAAAAAATTAATTAATAAAATAAAATAAGAATAAAAATATTTTAATTCGTATCTACTCTTTCTATGTATTCTGCTCTTCTTCTCACATCTCTATTACTCAAAACTCTTCTATCCCTATCTCTTCTTCCATCTTCACTTCTTTATCTTCTTTTCTTTCTTCTTCACATCTAACTGGACGCTCTTTGATCTAAGTAGAACAAAAAGCTTTCTGCTTTTTATTTTTATTTTTATTTTTATTTTTATTTTTATTTTCTATCTTCTTCTTCTTTCTCTACTTTTGACTTTAAGGAGGAGCTTCTTGTCTATTGAAAGTCTCTTTCTTTTCTTTCTTTTTTTTTTCTTTTTGTTTATGACCAGAAATAGGGACAAAGAACCCCTCTTGACTCCTGATCCTGAACTTGAGAAGACTCTGAGGAGGCGTTTACAATAAGCTAGATCATAACACTCTGGAAGAGACCTTTCAGAAAGTTTTGAACAAGAAACAGAGGATATGGCCGAACCACAAGAGGAGCCTAGAAAGGTCCTTGGTGACTTTACCATGCCTATCTCTGACGTTTATGGCAGAGGCATTGTTGTATCTGCCATTGGAGCTAACAATTTTGAGCTTAAGTCTCAGTTAGTCTCTCTTCTGCAACAGAACTGCAAATTCCATAGACCTCCAACGGAAGATCCACATCAGTTCTTAGCAGAATTCTTATAGATCTTTGATACTGTAAAGACTAATGGAGTTAATCCTGAAGTCTACAAGCTGATGCTTTTCCCCTTCGCTTTAAGAGACAGAGCTAAGTTTTGGTTGGATGCCTAACCAAGAGAGAGTCTTGACTCTTGGAAAAAACTTGTTAATGCTTTTCTGGCTAAGTTCTTTCCTTCTCAGAGGATGAGCAAGATTAGAGTGGAAGTTCAAACCTTCAGACAAAGAGAAGGTGAATCCCTCTATGAAGCTTGGAAAAGATACAAGCAACTAATCAGGAGATGTCCTCCTGATATGCTCTCAGAATGGTCCTTCATAGACGTGTTCTATGATGGCTTGTCTGAGATATCCAAGATTTCCTTAGATAGCTCTGCAGGTGGATCTCTCCACTTGAAGAAAATGCATGCAGAAGCTAGAGAACTCATTGAGATGGTTGCAAACAACCAATTCATGAACACCTCTGAGAGGAATCCTGTAAACCAGGGAACCTCTCAAAAGAAAGCAGTTTTCATGAAGTTGAGACTCTGAATACCATCCTAGCTCATAATAAGATCTTGACCTAACAGGTCAACATGATTCTCAACATCTCACTGGTATGCAAACTGCACCTGGCTGTAATCAGGAAGCTTCTCTTGAAGAAGAAGCCTATGATCCTGATCAACCTACCATGGAAGAGGTAAATTACATGGGAGAACTCTATGGAAACACTTACAACCCTTCATGGAGGAATCATCCTAACCTCTCATGGAAGGATCAACAGAAACCTCAGCAAGATTTCAATCAAAGTGGTAGGAACTAGAATAGGTTCAACAACAGACCACCATTCCCATCTTCTCAAGGGAATATGGAGACCTCTAAGCAGAGCCTCTCTGACTTAGCCAATCTAGTCTCCAGCCTCACTAAGACCACTCATAGTTTCATTAATGAAACAAGGTCCTCCATTAGAAATTTGGAGGTACAAGTTGGTCAACTGAGCAAGAGGATCCCTGAGATCTCTCTTGACACTCTTCCCAGTAATACTGAGATTAATCTTAGAGAAGAGTGCACGGCCATAACCATCGAGGTTGAGGCCGAATTGGAGGAGAACGGGAAGGCATTGAACGCCAGTGAAGAAGCCTTCACTAGGCATTCAACGCCCAGAATGCTAGAGGGACTAGCATTTAATGCCAGTCAAGGTGGTCAGCAAGGGTGTTCACGACCAATAAGCTGACAAAGATGGCGTTGAATGCCAGTCAAAGCACACTCTTTGAGTGCCTGAATCCCACTCAAGAACCCTCTAACCCAGAACCAAAGGAAACCACAAAGACAATTGAGGTTCCTTTGAATGCACTTCTACAGTGCATAGGTTCTGATGACTACTCATCCTCAAATGAGGATGAAGAAACTAGGAAAGAGCAAGTTGCTCGTCGTTTCCTAGGAGCTCTAATGAAGATGAACACCAAACTATTTGGTACGAAGCCTCTGGAGGAAGAACCTCCACTGCTTACCAAAGAACTCCATGCTTTGGTTCAGCAAGAGCTACCTCAGAAGCTTTCAGACCCTGGACGCTTTCTGATTCCTTGCACCATAGGCACTATAACCTTTGAAAAGGCTCTATGTGACCTAGGGTCAAGCATCAACCTCATGCCACTCTCAGTGATGGAGAAGTTGGGAATCCTTGAGGTACAAGCTGCACACATCTCACTAGACATGGCAGACAAGACCATGAAGAAGCCATATTGCTTAGTGGAGGATGTCTTGGTTAAGGTTGAAAACTACTACATCCTTGCAAACTTCATTGTCCTGGACATAGGAGAGGATAAGAATGACTGTGTCATCCTTGGAAGACCTTTCCTAGCCACAGCCAATGCTATTATTGATGTGGCTAAGGGAGAACTAACCCTAAAGTTAGGGGAGGATCACATCTTATTCAAGATGCCTCATCCTAATTCTCCCTCTAAAAGAGAGATAACTGTGCAACACCTAGTGTGCCAACCCTCTCTTTCTGTGTAGAGCTCTGCCGAGCCCCAAAACATCAATTTTAAGTTTGGTGTCTGAACTATCTTTAAGATGTATATTCCGATCTTAATTGTGATAAACAAGACGATCTAACAAATTGGCTCTGTTCATCACATTAAGACAAACCTACCTGACAAACACCCCCGTCTACTTGGGTTCGTGTGAATACTTGGCCGGAAAGCAAGAACTAACAGCTATATTTATACATCTCTCAGATGGTTAATCCACGATTTCATTTGGGACTTTTCGAGACACCAGTCCAGCCGATCTCTGGGGAGATTAGGGTCTTCGTGGTATAGGCTAGAATCCATAGAAGCATCATTTTCTGATCTGGAAGATTTGACCTTGTCTGTGGCATTTTGAGTAGGATCGCCAAGAAAATGAATTGCTAAGAGCTTCACCTTCTGTCAGATTGAATGACCACGGGCAATGGCATTCAACCTGTAGCAAAGGAGATCAAGGACAATTGGCATGGCTTTGATCACTTACATCCTGCCATAGAAGAAGATCATTCACAAGCAAGGAAGACAGTAGTACCAGAGTTACTTCAGAAAGACAAAGCAACTCCAACTCTCAATCTAATCTTGTCATCTATTCCTATCCCTAAAAACACATGCTTTGCACATCCAACATAAAACCTTCTTATTCCGCCTAACTAAGACCTGCAAGACAACCATAAGCTTGCTTCAAGCCACAATCCTCGTGGGTTTTGCGTACACGTGCAACCATGGAGCTTATTCATGAGAAGACAGGAAGAAAGTTCGCTGTAAGGGGTGAAAATCTGAGCCCATACTCACCTCCGTATGGCTAACCGTCAAGCTAATGATGTTAAAAGAGCGCTTGTTGGGAGGCAACCCAAACTTAGTTAATTATTTATTTTCTTTCATTTTAGAGTCATGATTATATGCATCAAGTCAGAATAGAGATAAAATTTTACAGCAGTGAAAACAAAATACTCTAGATGGAGTGTTAAAGTTGAACGCCAGCCAGGATATCCCTGCTAGGCGTTCAAGGCCCATCTTGGGCAGCATTGCTGGCGTTGAACGCCAGCCAGGGAGCAGCCCCTGGGCGTTCAAATGCCAGTGCAGAGAAGCAGGGAATTGGGATTCCCTAGCCTTTCAGGACCTGTGGGTCCCACAGCATCTTTCACCTACCCTACCTACCCCACTTACTTTCACACTTTCCCATACACACTTTCCTATAAACCCTAGCCCAATCACACCCATACCATTTCCCCAAGCCCTCATAACTCCTACCTACCCCAACCCACTTTAAAATCAAATTTCCCACCCAAAACCCACCCTATGGCCGAAACCTAACCTACACCCATCCTATAAATACCCCTCTCCAAAACCCTTCATACACACACCTCTCATACACTAATACACCCACAAGGCCGAGCCCTCTCTCTCCCTCTCTATCCTTCTATTTTCTTCTTCTTCTACTCCATTATTCTCTTTCTCTTATTTTTGCTCGAGGACGAGCAAAGTTTTAAGTTTGATGTGGGAAAAGCATAGCTTTTTTTCCTTCCATCACCATTCATGGCACCCAAGGTTGGATACTCCTCTAGAAAGAGAAAAGCTAATAATTTTTATAAAAAAAACAAAGGAAAAAAAGAAATAATTAGAATACAATTCTTTTGTTTCTTTTATAGGCCCGAGTCGGGCATCCAATTGGTTCGATTTAAATTATCCGTAGGATAAAAGGCAGTAGCCACTCCCTCTGAATCTTAGAAGATGAAGAGATTCATCACCAAAGCCCACTAAGACCACTTCTATGAAGTAGTGGCTGAAAAGAAAGTGATCCCTGAGGTCCTTTTCATGCTCAAGAAGAATGAGTATCCGAAAATCTAAAGAGAGATCCGGAGAAGAGGTTGGAAAGTCCTAACCAATCCCATTCAGGATGTTGGGATTCTCATGGTGCAAGAGTTCTATGCTAATGCATGGGTTACTAAAAATCATGACACTAGTGTGAACCCAAATCCAAGGAATTAGATCACCATGGTCCGACGAAGAATCTTAGATTTCAGTCCGGAAAGTGTTAGGTTGGCGTTCAACTTGCCTCTAATGCAAGGAGATCCTCATCCTTACACTAGGAGAGTCAACTATGATCAGAGATTGGATCAAGTGCTCTCAGATATCTATTTGGAAGGAGCACAGTGGAAAAGGGATTCCCAAGGCAAGCCCATTCAATTAAGAAGGGTTGACCTTAAGCCCATAGCTAGAGGATGGTTGGAATTCATCCAAAGATCAATCATTCCTACTAGCAATCGGTTAGAAGTGACCATTGACAGAGCCATCATGATTCATTGCATCATGATTGGAACTGAGGTGGAAGTACATGAGGTGATTCCTCAAGAATTGTACAAAGTAGCTGAGAAGCCTCACACCAATGCAAGGTTAGCATTCTCACACCTCATCTGTCATCTATACAATTCAGCTGGAATTGTCATAAATGGAGATGTCTCCATTGGGGAGGATAAGCCTATCACTAAGAAGAGGATGGAGCAAACCAGAGAGCATGCACAAGAGCCTGTGCAGCCGCCTCAGTATGAGATCTCTGAGATGCCTCAAGGAATGTACTTTCCTCCCCAAAGCTATTGGGATCAATGGCAAACTTCTCTTGGAGAATTGAGCATAAACATGGAGCGATTGAGGATGGAACATTAAGGCTATGCTACCACCCTCAACAAAATAAGAGAAGACCAAAGAGCCATAAGGGAAGACCAAAGGGCTATGAGAGAAGAGCAATAAAGGCAAAGGAGTGACATAGAAGAGATCAAGCATCACATTGGATCCTCAAGGAGGAGCACTAGCCACCACCATTAAAGGTGGACTCGTTCTCTTTTACTTCCTTTCCTTCACTATTTTTTCTGTTATGTTATTTGTTTTCCTGTTCTAGTTGCATGATCATTTGCATTGATGTCTTAAAAGTTGTAAAATGTTCCATATATCTCTCACCTTGCTTAAAAGAAAATTTTATTTGAAAAGAATTGAGAGATACATGAATTTCAAGTTTAAAATAAGAATAGTTTAATTATGTTGATGTGGGGTCATTGCTTTTGTTTTCTGAATGTATGATTAAACAGTGCATATTTGAAGTTGAAATTCTAGAATGTTGGCTCTTGAAAGAATAAGGAAAAAGAAAAAATATTATTGATAATCTGAAAAATCATAAAATTGATTATTGAAGCAAAAAAAAAGCAGCAAAAAGAAAAAGAAAAAGCATGTTGCAAAAGAAAAAAAATATATGCATGCGGAAAAAGAAAGAAAAAAATGGCAAAAAGAAAAAAATAAAAAGCAAAAAATCCATTACTGTCCAAAAATGCAAGAAAAAGAAAGCAGATTGAAAAAGCCAGTAACCCTTTGAACTAAAAGGCAAAGGTAGAAGGACCCAAGGTTTTGAGCATTAGTGGATAGGAGGGCCTAAAGGAATAAAATCCTGGCCTAAGCGGCTAAACCAAGCTGTCCCTAACCATGTGCTTGTGGCGTGAAGGTGTCAAGTAAAAAGCTTGAGACTGAGTGGTTAAAGTCGTGGTCCAAAGCAAAAAGAGTGTGCTTATGGACACCTCTATCTGGGGACTTTAGAAAAGCTGAGTTACAATCTAAAAAGGTTCACCCAGTTAAAGTGTTGATGCACAGAAACTTGTCTCTCAACAATTTTCCTTCGGCAAGTATACCGAATTGTCGTCAAGTAAAAGCTCACAATAGAGTGAGGTCGAATCCCACAGGGATTGATTGGTCAAGCAACTTTAATTAGAGGAATGTTCTAGTTGAGCGAAACAGAATTTGGTTTGAGAGTTGCAGAAAATTAAATGGCGGGAAAGTAAATAGCATAAAATGTAAATGCTGAAAGTAAAGAGCTGAAAATAAATGACGGAAAGTAAATTGCAGAATCTTAAATGGGAATGGGGAAGATGCTCATAAAAGTAAATTGCAGAAATTAAAGAGAATGGGTAAGATCAGAAATGGGGAATTCATTGGGCTTAGGAGATGTTGCATTCTCCATATCAAGTTCATTTTCACCTCTTCCTCAATCAATGCGTTCATTGATCTCCTTGGCAATCTTAAGTGATCAAATTACAATTCCTTGTAATTCAATCTCTCAAATCTTGATCAATAGCCAATTCCTTGTTCAATTGCTCATGAGAAGAGATGAAGTATGGTCACTGATTATAGTACATGCATTCCCAAATCAAGTGTTGGTAGAATTATATTCACCATATCCTTCCAACCCCAATTTGGTCCAACATGAGAAAGCATTTCTAGCATGATCTCTTCATTCCTCTTCCAAGGTTCAGAAGAGATCCAAGTATGAATAGCTTCTTTTCCAAGATAACTATCCAATTGGATGAAGATTGAAAGCTTTCTAGTAAAATCAAGAGAAAAGATAGAAGAAGAATAATGAAAACTAATATTGATCCATCAAATTACAACAGAGCTCCCTAACCCAATGAAAGGGGGTTTAGTTGTTCATAGCTCTGGAAATGGAAAACAGAGATGGAAAATACATCATGAAAAGTAAACTAGAAGTGCAGAGAAAGTAAAATTATACAGAGAGAAGTTCTCCAATTTCCAACTCCCCCAAAAGCTTCTCTCTAATTCAAAACTATCCCTATATATACTACTCTTCTGATCTTCTAGTTGGTTCTTCAAGTCTTGGATATGGGCCTTTGGATCTTGAGTTTGAAGCAGTTATCCTCTTCAGTGGGCTTAGCTTTACTTGCAGAGAGAAAGTGTGAAGTAGGCAGGGTATTTAGCTCAGGACGTTAGTGGCATTAACGTTAAGTGAGAGTGTGGGTTCGAGAACGTTAACTTCAATGTTAGTGGTACCCACGTTAACTTCAACGTTAGTGGTACCAACGTGACCACTAACGTTGCCTCTAGGTCCTTCGCACACGTTATTGGGACTCACCTTTTCCAATAATGTTGAGAGTCTTCCCTTCCCCCTACGTTAGAGTCCACGTTAACTTAATTAACGAGGCTCTTAACGTAGGCTTGCCAATCCTTCGAGAACGTTAGTGACACTTACCTTTGTCACTAACGTTCCAAGATTCCCCTACATCCCACGTTAGAATCCACGTTAACTAAGTTAACGTGGCTTCTAACGTGGTGATGATAGCCATCTCCAACGTTAGTGACAAAGGTGAATGTCACTAACGTTGGCTAATCATGCTTTCCTTCACGTTAGCTTCCACGTTAACTGAGTTAACGTGGGAGTTAACGTGGTTCATAGTGGCTCATTGTGGTTCATTCGAACGTTAGTGACAAAGGTGAGTGTCACTAATGTTGGCGATTATTTGCTTTCTCTACGTTAGCTTCCACGTTAACTAAGTTAACGTGGGAGTTAACGTGGCTCAAAGTGGCTTAGTCTAACGTTAGTGACAAAGGTGAGTGTCACTAACGTTGGCCATTCTTTTGCTTCTCAACGTTAGAGTCCACGTTAACTAAGTTAATGTTGCCCTTAACGTGGCCAATATGAGCTTGGTCCAACGTTAGTAACAAAGGTGAGTGTCACTAACGTTGGCTCCACTTTCTTCTTCCACGTTAGAGTTCACGTTAACTTAGTTAACATGACTCTTAACGTGGGCTATGATGGCTTCGAGGACGTTATTGGCGATTACTTTTCTCATTAACGTTGCAAGCTAGCTCCCATTCCACGTTAGTGGTCACGTTAGTTAGATTAACGTGGCTGCTAACGTGGTTCTCTCTTGCTTCCTTTGTCCTGAAATCAAGTAATAAAGTGCATCAAAGTTCTAATCCTCATCATGAGACATGCATCATCCAATTTGTCATTTAATTCATGCAAAATTTTCATGAAATCATGCAAAGTGCATCATACTTGCTTGAATCAAGATGTAAGTGAAATTTTACCCAAAACTTGCTTATTTCCTAAGAAAATGCATGAAACTATCCTAAAACAGTAAAGAAAAGGTCAGTGAAACTAGCCAAAATGCCCTGGCATCAAGTGTCTGTGGCATTATTGTATCCGGTGGTAATACTGGAAAACAAGGTGCTTAGGGTCACGGCCAAGACTCTGAAAGCTGTATTCAAGAATCAAAATAAGCTTAACTAGGAGAGTCAATGATATCATCTGGATTCTATGTTCCTAAAGATGCCAACCATTCTGAGTTTCAATGGATAGTGAGATGTCAAAATTATTCAGAAGCAAAAAGCTACTAAGTCCCGCTCATCTAATTGTAACTAAGCTTCATTTGAAACATAGAAATTTATTGTATCTTAATTTTCTTTTTATTCTACTGTGTTTTTGGTTGCTTGGGGACAAGCAATATTTTAAGTTTGGTGTTGTGATGAGTGGATATTTTATACGCGTTTTGGCATCATTTTCATATAGTTCTAATACATCTAACTTTAGTAATTATCCTTTCTTGAGATACTTTTACACCAAACTTTAGGATAATGCTTATCCTAACCCCACGGCTCCCTAGGCTCATCATTACCATCAATTTTTCTTCCAAGACAAGCTAGAATTCGAAAATTCCATGAGAGAAAATCAAGAAAACTTCCATGGTTTCCTGAGCTTCTATCTCTATTCTTTCTCAAACTAAAATCCCTATCAAAAATCTAATCCGACCAAAGTATTTACCTCTTTCTCCTCTTCATTTCTATGTCAATTTTCATGGAGTAAATTAAGGTATGATGGCTGTTCCTTCCCCTTGAAGTTTCGGCCATGGTGGAAAATGAAGATAATCATGTTTTCTTCATGTTTTCCCTTAGGATCTCTTGTTCAATCACCATAGGCTCTAAGAAAACGTGATTTCTATCTGCCTTGAGGTGAGGAAAACCTTCCTTTCATCATCATGAAGCTTTAGCCTTCGTGGTTCATATGGTTCTAAAGTTATTTTTTATGTTAAATCAGGCGTAAAATGGCTTTTTGAAGCTTGTTCTTTGTTCAACTTTTGGCAGCTAAAAAGGAGGTAAAGTTTGGTAAATTAATCACTAATTGGTTGTACTCTTGAAGTGTGAAATCAGATCTTGTTGTTTAAGGCTTGATTTTGAGTGTTTGGGTGATGATTTGATCATGAGATCTTGTTGTTTTAATGCTTGAAAATCAAGTTATTGAAGGTTGTGAAGTTGCTATTGTTGCTGATGGAAAATGTGGCTTTCTAGCCATGATATTCAAGATATTTGAGTTGTTTTTTATGTGTATTTAATGGTTGAAATGTTGCTCTTTGGTTTGGCAAAAATTGGATAAAAATCGATTACCAAAAAGATTGAAAAACTTGTTGAAAATCAAGTTAAAATCTGATGAACTTTTGGAAAAATGTTTTTGGTTTTTGGAGGACAAGAAAAATGTTTGGTTTTGATGATTTTAGGGTTAAAATCTAATTATCAAAAATTTTGGGGTCGAAAGTTCATTAAGAAAAAGTTGAGGGGCTAAAATACAAATATTAAAAGTTAAGGGGGTCAAAATATAATTTCCAAAAAGTTCGGGGTCAAAAAATAATTTTTGAAAGTTGAATAAAATATTATTATTTTAATATTAAAGTATTGATACAAAGGCAGTTTTTTCTAAAAGCCTCAGGAAGGCATTTTTGTGTCCAGAATTCCCTAATTCTCTTTACTAAACACCTATGGAAAGGTATAAGAAAAGGTATAGAAGTATGTAAGGTAATGAAATAAGATTTAGAACCTGTAGTCATGTCAGAAAGAAAAGGAGTTAAAAGCTATATAGCAGTGTGCTATTGTGATGTTGTGATGTATACAGAGAATTGTGAAATGAGCTCACTGTGATGTTGTGATGCTTCATTTACGATGGTGGAGAGTTCATAAAGATAATTACTAAGTGATGGAAAGTATGGTTATATATGACTTATGAGCCTTTGGGAGATGTTTGAGAATAATGTGCAGGGATGCTTGTATTGTGCTGTTGCTTCCTAAACAGGTTGCGGTAGAGAAGTAACAGCCCTGCAAGCTGAATGCTTGGTAGAGGCCTGACTCGCATACATGCGGTATATTGAGATTTGAGCAAATACCAGCCCTGCAAGTTGAGAGTACTTGGTAGAGGGTATGTGATGATGGCCTAAAGTGTGTTTGGAATTTCTCTCAAAATATAATTTCTCCGTTGAAAGTATAGTCCAAACCTAACAATTGACCATCAATCAAAGTTTAATTCAAAGATGTCATAATCAACACAAAATAACTGGGAGTTTGAAGTCCTCGTTCTCCCTAGGAATCGCAATTGAGTGCTCAATTATTGGCTTTGAGGGAATGGGGTTTGAGATTGAAAGAGACAAGAAATGTAAATAGCAAGAAATTAAAGAAGCAAACAATAACTTAATATCAAAAGCAACTAAACTCAAGGCAATAATCAAGAAAAAGGAAAATTCAAGTGCTAAGAAACCTCTTGGCAAGGATTGAGAGTTAAGGTTACCTATCCTAGCCATTGACCACAAACATATGATTATTATGAAGAGTCAATCCTACTTAGTCAACCCTAACATCAAGGATAAGTCAAATAGGCATAATTAATCTCAATCCATAAGTCCTAGTCAACTCACTAATTAACTTAGTGAAAGACTAGCGTCAATGAAAACCAAATTAACTAACTACCCTAATATATCAATCATGAAATGACATCAATGACTCAAGGTCACCAAGATCCTCAATTCCAAGCCAAGAGTATGAAAAACTACACTAAAACTAACCCAAACATTTTATCAAACACTTGGTGTGCATAAAAATAAAAGCATATTAAATTGTAATAATAATAAATTTTAAAGCTACCCAAAGCAAGAAAATAATAATAACATCTCAATTAAATAACAATAAACAAAGAAACATTAAATTACATTAATAGAAATTCAAATTAACAAAAGTGTTCATAAACTAAAAATGGCAAAAATAAGAAATTAACAGGAAGAACTAAGAGAATTAAGGCATTAAACAAGGAAAAGTAAATGAAACTACACTAGAACAAGAATTAAAGAGAGAAATTGAAGAGAAAATAAACTAAGAAATCCTAATTTCTAGAGAGAATGAGGAGCTTCTCTCTCTAGAAATGACCTATAACATGATACTAAGCTAAACCTAATTGCTCCCCCATTGCTTCCTCTTGAATTAGGATTGAAATAGCTTTAGAAATGAGTTGGATTGGGTTCTAGAGGCCCAAAATTCGCTGCTAGCGAATTGCGTTAAATGAGGTCACATGCTGGCACCTATGTGTACGCATAGAAAGTTGTGCGTACGCATGACTGCATGCTTCCACCTGTGCGTACGCACACATAGTTGTGCGTATGCACACTTGCTGAAAATCTCCAAACTCCATTTCTTCATGAATTCTTGACTTTTACATGCTTTTTCTTCAATCCTTCAATCCAATCTTTGCCTTACAAGCCTAAAATCACTCAATAAACACATCAAGGTATCAAATGGAATTAAAGTAAATAAAATTTAGCAATTAAGGGCCTAAAAAGTATGTTTTCACTTTTAAGCACAATTTAGGGAGAATTTACAAAACCATGCTATTTCATTGAATAAATACAAGGAAAGTTGATGAAATCTACCCAATTAGAGAAAATAAATACCATGAAATGTGGATTCATCTCATCCCCACACTTAAAGTATAACATGTCCTTATGCTATACTCAAGAAAGAAACAAGAGAGGGATATTACATTTATTCAAAGCAAGAAAACTACCTATATGCAATCTATCTAAATGAATTCAACTACTTAGTTAAAATAAATCAATTTCCAAGAATACATATAAAAACATAAGGGCTAAAGCAATTTCAATGAAATCAAGTCCACAATTGAATTGAGCTATTGAAAAGAGTTTAATAACTTGCAAGAAATGAGATAATCAAAGGTCAAAACATGTAATTGAGCAATTGAACCCCTCACCGGATGTGTATACACTCTATTCGCTCAAGTATTTAGGGTTAATTCCCTCAATTCTCCTCTAATCAAGCTTTCTAAGATTTGTTTATCATCTAACAATCAACAATCATTTAATGTATGCATACAAATACCATGAGGGCTTTTCCATAGGTTGTAACGGGGCTAGGGTCAAGGTAAGGCTATATATGGTCAAGTGAGCTTGAAATTTTCATCTTTGATTAGCCTAAGCTCACAGCAAACACCTATAAAAACCTATACAGTTCTAGTACAATACCTAGCTACCCATAATTCACATTTTCACATACTCATGCATTCTTTTCAATTCACATCCCATATGAATTTTTATTTCTCAAACTTTGGGGTATTTTGTTCCCTTTTATTGTTTTTTTTTTTCTCTTTTTCTTTTTTTTCAATACAAAATATCTATATATACAAAAGTGTCAATGCATATGGTTTAAGCATTTGATGCATGAGTGTGTACCCAATTCCCAAGATCTTCAACAAAAATACAAAAATTCACTTTTATCTCTCAACCAATGTTTTTCAAACTTCCCCACACTTATATGATGCACACTCTCACTAACCTAAGCTAATTAAAGATCCAAATAAGGGACATTTATTGTTTTTCGCTTTAAGGCTAGTAATGTGCTAACTTTAAGAACAAAAGGGGATTGAAATAGGCTCAAAGTTGGTTAACAAAGGAAGATAAAAGGGTAGGCTATTTGGGACAAGTGAGCTAAATGAAATTATGGCCTCAATCATATAAATGCATATATACATCAAACAATGGACATAAAGAATCAAACAAATCAAAGATTATAATCATAAAAAGAGAATAACACACACAAGAATGAAAATAGTGGTTATATGATGTAACCACACAATGAGGCTCAAAATTCACATGTTTATGTGTTCTTAGCTCAAAAATATGTTCCACAATATATTTCAAGCAAGTTTCAATAAAACAACTACCAACTCAAATCAATTAGGATATCAATGCCCTATAAAAATTATTCTTCTTGGAAAATTTCATTATTTTAACTACCCTTATTCTATATATGCAAAGAAATGCAATAAGATAAAAAAATGCAATTAAAGCTCTAAAATATATACACACTAAGAAAAATAAAATGCAAAAGTGTTTAGGATTTAGAATTTGTCACCCAAGATTGCGCATTGGTGATGACCTCCCCACACTTAAAGGTTTGCACCGTCTGTGGTGCATCCAAAGATGAGCAAAGGGGTATGGCGACTTCACGAGTTGCCACTTTCAGCTGGTGGATCAAGCGGCTGCTACATGCTCTTTCTCCCGCTTCCCTTGTTGCTTATGGTGAATTATCCATGAAAAATAGAAAATAACACTGTAAGACGAGTAAATGCAAAAACAAGGAAGCATAGATTGTTGGAGTGAGGTAAGAATCACTAAAATGAAGTGAGTGAATACGTTTGTGACATAAAGGAAACAAGTGTGTGAATTCTAAATTGTGCGGTTTAGAACACACACACTAGCATAGAAAGCTGTGTCACATTTACACAAAAGAAACATACACTTCACTCATTATAGTGTGCTTAAAATACTTTAAATAAAACTTGTAGGTTAAGATAAACAAACAAGCACTCAAGGAGCATAAAGCAATCAAGCAACAATCAAGAAATTGTGAAAGGATGATAGAAGAAAGTTTGTTTGTAACAACTAAATGGCATGAAGTGGAAAACATGGCAAGTATAATCCACAAAGCTTAAAAAGCTCAAAAAATGTCACTAGGTAAGTTTATGATCCAATTTCACAATCCTACAATCTCAATACATGAACTAGGTGATGTAAATAAAAATCAATCATAAACATGCATCACCTAACAAAAATGCATCAACTAGAAATAAATTGCCTAATAATTGATAACAAAATCAAATCACATGGTGGCCAGAACATACAATTTAGAAATCCAAAAGCATTCTCAAAGGCAATGTCATAAGTACTTCATATATGCAAATATTCAACATTCAAAAAACAATACCAAGTAACAAAGTATGACTTTAATAAAGACATTCAGCAATAAATAGCAATAACAATATCAATAATTCAGTAGCAATATCTCAACAGAATCAACAAATCAACTCAATCATCCAACACTTAGCACCAAAATAGAAAATTAAACTAACTAACTAAATATCTAACTAACTAACTAACTAAAGTTGAGTATGGTGGGTGGTGAATGATAGTGTTGGATGGTGGTTGGAGGAGGGAAAGAATAGAGGGGAAAAGATAAGAAGAAAAGAAATAGAGATAAAAAAAAGAAAAGAAGTAGGTGGTGTGAGAACAAAGTCGTGCGTACGCACACAGGCCGTGCGTATGCACAAAAGGTGTAAAATGGGGGTGTGCGCATGCACAAGAGTCTGTGAGTGCTTTAGACAGTAGGTGAAAATCGGTTTGTGCGTACGCACACATGTGTGCGTATGCACACTAAGTTTTTTTTTTTTTGAAAAAAGGTGAGGTGTGCGTGCACACATGAAGGTGCATACGCACAAAAGGAAAACAAAAGGATAGGGTGCAAGCGCACAAGTTGGTGCGAGCAGCCTAGACAGAAGGGGTGATAAGGAGTGTGCGAACGCACAGGGTTGTGCGCACGCACAGAAACCTCTCTTTTTTTTAAGAATATGAAACGTCAAAATTTAACGCCAAATTCGCCATCTGTGCATACGCACACAGGTCTGTGCGTACGCACGAGAGGCAAAAAGAGGGGGATGTGAAACTTCTATGAAGGAGGATTATGTTTCCAACCATTATGAACCTAGGATCATGTTTCCAACCACTACCTAATTTTCCTTTATTTCCCAATCCAAAAAGATTCCTAAGTGGCCTATCATTTTCGATCAAACCATAAAGTGGGATAATGAAGCTTAAGGTTAAGGATGCTACCCACTTAAATGAAGGAGGTGATAGTGCTTCTTGTATGATCTCCACCTCTTGACAAGCTTCGTCAAGCTTGTTTCCTTGTTCATGTTCTTCAAATTCTTCAACCACTTCTAATTCCTTGGTTTCAACCTCTTCCACTTGCAACTCATGGTTCAACTCATCATCTTTTCCTTGCGGTTCCAAGCTCTCCTCCACTCTACATGCTTCAATTGGAGTTGGTTCTTCACTTTTATTCATGGAGATGCTTGAATTATTGGAAGAGTGTAGTGAGGCTAAGCGAGATAGTGCTCCAGCTAAGGTAGTCATGATGTTGTCTTGCCTCTTTTGGTACTCTTCTTGCTCTTGAAGGAAGAATTGAAGTGCTTCCACCGTTGAAGGTTGTGGGGAAAAAGGAGGTTCATCATGTGGGAGAAGGTCTTCATATGTAGAAGGTAGTTAGTATTGGTAAGAGTATTGAGGTGGTATGGGGTATTGGTGTTGGAATTGTGGTGGTTCTAAGTGTGGTTCATAAGGTTGTTCATGAGGCACATAAGGTTGATGGTATGGTGGGTATAGGTTAGGCTCATGTGGAGGTGTTTGGTGATATTGTGATGTGGCTTGTTAGTAAGGTTGATCATAATGTTGAGGGTTTGATTGGTATTGGTGTGCATCAAGAGGGGGATAGTAGCTATAAGGATATGGAGGAGTTTCTTGCCAAGAGGGTTGCCTAGAAGCATATGGCTCCTCACTTAATTGATCCTACAATCCATGATGCATTCCATCATTTAAGTTCTCACTCACTACAACATCATAACAACCAAACTCCAAGCTAAAGGGGTGAGAATACATAGAGCAAAGAGGAAATAAAAACAAAAGCTAATAAGAGAAACTAGAATAAACTCCTATCAACTGACAAAAACAAGCAACCAATCAACTAAAAACAAGCTATTCAGAATATTCACATATGCACAATAGCCAAAAACATAACACCATTGCAACTCGCCGGCAACGACACCAAAAACTTGATGATGGCCTAAAGTGGGTTTGGAATTTCTCTCAAAATAGAATTTCTCTGTTGCAAGTATAGTCCAAATCCAATAATTCGCTATCAATCAAAGTTTAATTCAAAGATGTCACAATCAACACAAAATAACCGGGAGTTTGAAGTCCCGGATCGTTGTCTCTACGAATTGCAATTGAGTGCTCAATTATTGGCTATAAGGGAATGGGGTTTGAGATTGCAAGAGACAAGAAATGTAAATAGCAAGAAATTAAAGAAGCAAACAATAACTAAATATCAAAAGCTACTAAACTCAAGGCAATAATCAAGAGAAAGGAAAATTCAAGTGCTAAGAAACCTCTTAACAAGGATTGAGAGTTAAGGTTACCTATCCTAGCTATTGACCACAAACATATGATGATTATGAAGAGTCAATCCTACTTAGTCAACCCTAACATCGAGGATAAGTCAAATAGGCATAATTAATCTCAATCCATAAGTCCTGGTCAACTCACTAATTAACTTAGTGAAAGACTAGCGTCAATAGAAACCAAATTAACTAACTACCCTAATATATCAATCAAGAATGGACATCAGTGACTCAAGGTCACCAAGGTCCTCAATTCCAAGCCAATAGTATGGAAAACTACACTAAAACTAACCAAGCATTTTATCAAACACTTGGTGTGTATGAAAATAAAAGCATATTAAATTGCAATAATAATAAATTCTAAAGCTACCAAAAGCAAGAAAATAATAATAACAACTCAATTAAATAACAATAAACAAAGAAACATTAAATTGCATTTATAGAAATTCAAATTAACAAAAGTGATCATAAACTAAAAATGGAAAAAATGAGAAATTAACAAGAAGAACTAAGAGAATTAAGGCAACTAAACAAGGAAAAGTAAATGAAACTACACTAGAACAAGAATTAAAGAGAGAAATTGAAGAAAAAATAAACTAAGAAACCCTAATTTCTATAGAGAAGGGGGAGCTTCTCTCTCTAGAAATGACCTATAACATGATACTAAGCTAAACCTAATTGCTCCCCCCTTGCCTCCTCTTGAATTAGGGTTGAAATAGCTTCAGAAATGAGTTGGATTAGGTTCTAGAGGCCCAAGCTTCACTGCCAGTGAATTGCATTAAATGAGGTCACGTGCTGGCACCTGTCACACATAGAAAGTTGTGCGTACGCATGACTGCACGCTTCCACCTGTGCATACGCACACATAGTTGTGCGTACGCACACTTGCTAAAAAGCTCCAAACTACATTTCTTCATGAATTCTCCACTTTTACATACTTTTTCTTGATTTCTTCTATCCAATCTTTGCCTTACAAGCCTAAAATCACTCAAGAAACACATAAAGGCATCAAATGAAATTAAAGTAAATAAAATTTAGCAATTAAGAGCCTAAAAAGTATGTTTTCACTTTTAAGCACAATTTAGAGAGTATTTACAAAATCATGCTATTTCATTGAATAAATGCAAAGAAAGTTGATGAAATCCACCCATTTAGAGAAAATAAAAACCATGAAATGTGGATTCATCAGTAAGCGGTACTTAATTTGGGATTAAGTTCTGGGATGGCCTTATCTGCCTTGGAGGGTCAAATTGCGACGGGTGCGGGTCAAAACCGACAAATAAGCTCATTACCTGCTGTAGGACCAGACATGCATCATACTTGTTTGTTCATATTGTAATTGGTTTGCCTATGTGAATAATTATATTTAATTACTAATTGCTATACTTGATGTAACTGCTCTTGATTGTGCTTGAACCTCATTACTTGTGTTTGTGACTGAATTGGTTTGGTTGTGGTGAATTGGATGTGGTTGAGCTGTTTAGGCCTAGAGCTATGATTGATTGTGTGATGGGCCAGAGGCCTTGATTGGTTTGAGTTGTGGTTTATTAAAGTATAAAATATCAAGCTGGTTTAGCATAGACTTAATGAACCTATGTTTGGAACAGGTTGGTCATTCATACCATTAGGAAACTTTTAAGATTCTTTTATCTGAAAATGGTGTTTGGATTTCTGGTTAAATAATTGATTTCTTTTAAAAAGGTTTTGAATTTTGAATGGTTAAACCATCAAATTCAAAGGATTTAGAAACTTGCAAATGGACATTAAAAAAGGACTTAACTATAAACCCTTACCTTACTAAGAACTCCCCATTTCTTACCCCTTACACCTTTTCAAATGGACACGGTAGTCCTACTCTACGAGATTAACCATCTGTATATCCACAACGATCCAGTGCGCGGCCACGAGTATTACATCTATTGTGCGGCACCTTGTGTATGTAATTATGTAGTACGCGGTAGACCTTTTCATCATCTTATTAGTACACCTTTCTTTGAATGCAACCTGAGGAGGACTTTGAGATCATAGATATCTCTTATGGTAGTAATAAGCCAGATGAGTCACCAGCGAGTGGGCATCACCACCTGCCCAATCATTTTCTATGAGCGGATTTTAGATCAGAGACGAGGAGACCTTTTGATACATCTAGTCTAACTCCGAAACATTAGAGTGTTTCCCTCACTCTTGCTAGCATGCTCAGAGGGAATAGACATATCATAGTGTTAGGCAAGCCTGGTTGCCAGTTTAGGGACTTTTGGACAGGCCAGGCCCTGGAACGTCTTATGTACATATATGTATATATTATATGAGTCGCTAACTGAGGGGTGATGTATTATAGTTCTGTACTACTATAACTGAGCCACTTCTGTATCACGATGTATATTATGGTGTGATGGTCTATGTATTGCCTTCTACTATTTTCTGAATGTGTGTACTCATGTTTCCTTATTATACTATATGTATGTGACTCTATACTACTATTATTTAAAAAAAAAAAACACTCGTAAACTCACAAGGTGTTAACAGCGAACATGATTATACTTATTAATTATTATTACGTATGGGAAAACAAGTTGGTAACGTTTAGCTTCTAATATGATCATGACATGCTGGGACTTGGGCCGTCACAATATCAGCACCCAGGCCAAGCTTGATTATTTATGTGTAGGGATGCCAACTCTAAACTCATAAATTTGGCCTTTGGGACAAGTAATGAAGGAATTGGAAAAATTTAAGATTTAGAAAGTGAGCTACAATGAAGAAAGACTGAGAAAAACCATGAAGGAAAAAAGATTCTGGAAACCAAATGAAGAAGGAGATCAAGCAGGACCAAGCAACAAAAACAATAACTAAAAGAAGGTGGTGAAGTTCTTACTTTTATGTTTTCATGAATAAAGAAATGCTTGTATGGAATATGACATGCTTTCAACTTTATGTTTATCTTTATGCTTTCTTATTTGTCATCTTGTTTACTTTTATGTTTATCCTATGGTAGTGTTAAAGTCTTTATTATGTTTGTTGTTTTATCTTGAATGATATGCATCGCCTCATTGTACTTGAAGTGTTATGTTGTTCTACAATGAAAAGAGTTTGAATGAATAAATGAATTATGTGAAAAGAAAAGGATTGCGTCCAATACATAAGAAGTAAATAAATTCTCTGAGATCAATAGTGGTACTTGAGTTACCCTAAGCCTTACCTCTAGCCGTAAGATAAGGAATAACAAAGTGCCAGGACAGTTCTAAAACTTATACATTAATAAATATAGAGGGAGATAATAACACTAGGAGCCCGATGAAGGAATAAAGTTCAAAATCGCATAAAGATTACAAGCGCGAAGCGTCCACACACGATAACTAAAAGCGTAAAGGCACAGGGTACAACATGAGACTTAATATAATAATAGTCAAGATAGATATACATAAGTGTAATAAACAAAATAACTCTAGTCGTAGCCCGTGGAGTTTAGGCCGACTAGTTGCAAACAAAAAAATACAGAGAGTCTTTGAGTTAAAACAGCTTATACAACTCATCTCTCATGTAAGCCTCTAAGGCCATAAAGTCTAAAACAGAAAGAGTGAGAGAAAACACTACAACAAAATAAAACAAAAATAAACCAGGAAGAAACCATACTCCACTCTGTCACCATGTCCGCAATTTCACCGAGGTGAATTACGACTTGCATCTAAAAATCAACAACAACATATGGTATGAGAACCGGAGGTTCTCAGTACGGTAACAGTTCCCAATATGTAAGATGTAAGGTTCCGGGATGCCAAAGGTAATCCTAAAACTTCACACCAATACAGATATTCAAGCTTAACATAAATAAATAAATAAAGACCATAAACAATATACAGGGTTATCTAAACTTAGGGGATTTCTAACTAAAACTAGTCATCGCTGTCCTACAGCCATCACCAACCTACCCACTGTGCGATCCTATCGCCACCGCCTACCTAACCTCCTCAGCACCAGACAATCACAGATAATGCAATCAAGTAAAACACAGGTAGTATTCATATACCACAACTAATTCAAGAAGCAAGTAGGCATATTATACAATTAGGCAAACTCAAGTAATCAAAGCAAACAAGCATATAAGAAATGCATATGATGAATGCCTGTCCTATTGGCTCGTGATATCACTTGTCGATCTATAAATGGCAACCCGACACATCCTCCCGGATGTAGCCTTTTCTGCCACTCCAAAGATATAGTGCCCTGCACACTCATGCAGTAGTGAATCTACTATGCAAGAGATATAGTGCCCTGCACACTCATGCTAGAGGGAGTCTGCTACGCCAGGGATATAGGCCCCGCACACTTTCATGTAGCAGAGAAGGAACCATCCACTACTCATGCAGCAGAGAAATCTGCTACACCGGAGATATAGGCTTCGCACACTCTCAATAACAACTACTAATGCAGCAGAGAAATCTGCCACGCTGGAGATATAGGCTCCGCACACTCTCAACAACAACTACTCATGCAGCAGAGAAATCTGCCACGTCGGAGATATAGGCTCCGCACACTACCATATAATCCAATAATTTAATCATTCATTTCCAAGATCTGAACTCATCATAATCATCCATCACTGGTTTCTACTTTTCAAATTCATCGTAAGCATTCTCTTTTCTCAATAATCTCTTCAACCATAAACTTCACAACTCAACATTCACCAATCCAAACTAGAAATCACATAAACATTCCAAAACCTATGTCACCGGCTCTAAAGTCATAACTAAGAATACCCTTTTTATTCATTTATCATTTCTCCCTTAATCCAAGACACTAAAACTAGAAAAAAGGTTTTAAACAAGTGTTACGGAAGTTTGCAAGCTTGTTGGACAAGTAAAATAGTTAAAAACAAGGTTTTCGTTGAAAAACAGGACAGTGTGCGTACGCATAGGGTTGTGTGTATACACGCACAAAAAGATTTTCAAAAAGTGTGCGTACGCATAGATGTGTGCGTACGCACAGAGGGTAAAAGTTTTCATTTTAAACACGCGCACAGATACGTGCGATCGCCCTGAACAGACTGCCAATCCCAGCGTATGCGTGCACACGAGGTTGTGGTTACGCACAACGTGCAAAATTCAAAAGGTGAGCGTGCGTACTAGTGTGTGCATGCGCACACAAACTAGAAATCACAAATTCTGCAATATCACAGAATTCAGATTTCTGGCACCAACTTCTGATGATCATATCTTTCTCTACAAAATTCTAATTTCTACAAAATCTATACTATTTTAAAACTCTTTAAATTATCTTTAACTTGATACAAAAATTATTTAATTTCAAAAACCGTAGCTCAAGATATGATCTGTCAAAGTTCACCAAAAATCCATTTTTACCAAAAACACTAAAAACTCAAGTCCACCAAATTTCATAACCAAACTAAACCAAAACATACCCAAAACTAACACAAAGCCTTATACCAACATTTCTCAACCATCTCCCATCATTCACTATTAAAACCATTTAACCCTCACTAACTTACTTAGATTTTTATCAACCTCCTTGCTTCCTCAACTAAATCAAATTCAAAGCTCACCATCAACACCAATTGTTAACAACACCAACCACAATATTCCATACTCATTATCATCATTAACATTCATAATCCAACATAAACAATCACCATCCCAGTCCATCAAGATCATCACAAACATAAAAAATTCATCAAATATCATCAACACCAATCATTCCTCAACAATCACCATCACCCACAAAAATCAATAACCACTAGCAATTAACATCAATCCCTCATCATATTAGAATCCACCACAATCATACCTCAATATATACATTTTTCTCAATCTCCATCATCATGCATATACCACAAACATAGCTCAAACAACCACATATCCAATTCAATCCTATCTTTTGGTTCACTAGCCTAAGTGTCCAGAAACATTACATATTACATAAAGAAAACCAAAACCATACCTCGGCTGATTCCCAATATGCGCAAACACCCAAAGCTTGATTACAACAAGATCAACAAGCCTCAAGCTCCAACACTACTTCCAACACTTACCAACTATCAAGCTATACACATATAACATTCCAAGAATCAACACTATGGCTAACCAAAACATCAAACCACAAGAGTTTGAAGAGACTTACCTTATCCAAGGACATTAGGGGCAAAACCGAACAATACTTCAATATTAGATCACCCCTAAACAAACAAAATCACAAAATCTACTCAAAAACCAAATCAAAAAATGCAGAAAAGTTAGGGCAGGAAATTGGAGTGTGAGTTTTAATTTCTTACCAGATTTTCTTAAATAAAAATGAAGACCTCAATGAGAGCTTCACGTGGCCACAAATGGCTCGTCAATCAGAGTTCCGTAGCTCAAGTTATGGCTCCCGGAAGGTGATAATGAATAGTGACAATAGGGTTTCACCCCGCACCATCACCTATCCGAGCTCTCTCTCTCTCTCTCTTCCCTTCAAAATGAGCTTAACGCTCATTAAACACATATATGTATGTTAGACCTTGGGTCCGGTTTGGGCCCGGTCCAACCCGTTAGCGCTTTTAGCCTGTTTGGCCCACTTTGGGCCAAAACCTTTAAGATTAGCGCCCGGTTTTCGATTCTAAATTATTTTTATTCTTTCAAAACAATAAATCAATTTTCAAATTTTTTTTCCAAAATACGCGGTACTCAACAGACTAGAGCTGGTATTGTCATCTTAATCACTAGTATGCATTTTTACAAAAACTTTTCGAAAAAGTTACATTTTCCAACTCAAAAAAATTCATTGAAATCAAATTATTTCACCTTTTTATTTTCAAATTAAAAACTTAAAAATTTTAAATCTACTTCAGGCACTTTAAAATTATTATTTTATTAAAACATTTTTGCTGGTTCTTACATTCTCCCCTCCTAATAAAATTTTTGCCCTCGAAAATTCGAATTATGTGATATAATCCTCCTTGAAGCGTTCTACCGTGTCGATGTTCTCTCTCGCCTTCCGCTGCGTTACTCTGATTATTTTTCACTAAAGAGTCCAAAAAATTTTCCTTAAAACCAAATACTGCTTTTATAACATTTTGCAAAGTTTTCAAAACAAGTTCAATCTAAACCAGTTTATTGTGAAAGCTTTTCCAATTTGAATCTCTTTTATTAAGTTAAGCTTGAAACTAAATTCACGAATTAGTAAAATCATAGAATTCACAATTCTTTTAAATCCTATCATTTTATCAAAGAGTTCCGACCTAGTTTTAAAACCAAATTATTTAACCCAAAAGTTCTAAACCAATTTTGAAAATCATCCTAAGTTTTAAAACTTTTTCCAACATGAGTTAAAGACACACCGGTTAGAAATGGAAAATCATAATTTAAAAACCACAAAAGCATTAGTTGCTCCTTCTAGTGATACAAGCTCATTACCTTATCTGAATTATAATTTGAACTACCACTATCCTTATCCTCACTTATAAAGTAATTAGTAAATTTAAACAAAGCTATACGTTTAGTTTATTTTAAATTCATTTCAAATCTAATTTGCTTTTCTTTCCTTTCCAATGTTAATTCTTTGTCATCACTCTATTTAAGATAGAGTAAATACTCTTTTTGGCTTTATTTTTTTAAAAAATTGCTATAGTTACGTCATTCTGCACTTCCCCTACCACTATTGTTGAGCCTCACCGCTCAATTGATATTCTGCAAAATCCACAAACTGGTTCTCCGAAATATATTGAGCTCGTAACGTATAGGTTAGGTTAGTCATCCTTACTACCTCTCCGTTAACGTGATCGACCTCATCCGTGAGTTACCATTCGTGTTTCTTTTCTAAACCAAACAATCGATACCGAGGTTATCAGTCTCAATATCTCAAGCCTAGTGCTTCAATTATCCCCAAAAGGCACTCACAAATAAGCATGCTATGCATATCACGAAGAAAAACTAAATAGCATGAAAGAAAAATGATCCAAAGTGTTCAACGAAGCACAATCGGTCCATCCCTCAGGCTCACGAGGGCGAACCGCTCTGATACCACTAAATGTAACACCGCGTTATCCTAAACCTTACCTCTAGCCGTAAGGCAAGGAATAACAAAGTGTCACGATAGTTCTAAAGCTTATACATTAATAAATATAGAAGAAGATAATAACACTACAAGCCCGATGAAGGAATAAAGTTCAAAATCGCATAAAGCGGATTTACAAGCGCGAGGTGTACACACACGATAACTAAAAGCGTAAAGGCACAGGGTACAACATGAGACTTAATATAATAATAGTCAAGATAGATATACATAAGTGTAATAAACAAAATAACTCTAGTCGTAGCCCGTGGAGTTTAGGCCGACTAGTTGCAAACAAAAAAATACAGAGTCTTTGAGTTAAAACAGCTTATACAACTCATCTCTCATGTAAGCCTCCAAGGCCATAAAGTCTAAAACAGAAAGAGTGAGAGAAAACACTACAACAAAATAAAACAGAAATAAACCAGGAAGAAACCATACTCCACTCTGTCACCATGTCCACAATTTCACCGAGGTGAATTATGACTTGCATCTAAAAATCAACAACAACATATGGTATGAGAACCGGAGGTTCTCAGTACAATAACAGTTCCCAATATGTAAGATGTAAGGTTCCGGCATGCCAAAGGTAATCCTAGAACTTCACACCGATACAGATATTCAAGCTTAACATAAATAAATAAATAAAGACCATAAACAATATACAGGGTTATCTAAACTTAGGGGATTTCTAACTAAAACTAGTCACTGCTGTCCGACAGCCTTCACAAACCTGCCCTCCGAGTGATCCCATCGTCACCGCCTGCCTAATCTCCTCAGCACCAGACAATCACAGATAATGCAATCAAGTAAAACACAGGTAGTATTCATATATCACAATTAATTCAAGAAGCAAGTAGGCATATTATACAATTAGGCAAACTTAAGTAATCAAAGCAAACAAGTATATAGGAAAAGCAAATGATGAATGCCTGTCCTATTAGCTCGTGATATCACTTGTCAGTGGATAAATGCCAACCCGACACATCTTTCCAGATGTAGCCTTTTCTGCTATGCCAGATATATAGTGCCTTGCACACTCATGCAATAGCGAATCTACTACGCCAGAGATATAGTGCCCTGCACACTCATGCAGGAGGGAGTCTACTACGCCAGGGATATAGGTCCCGCACACTTCATGCAGCAGAGAAATAACCAACCACAACTACTCATGCAGCAGAGAAATCTGTCACACCGGAGATATATGCTCCGCACACTCTCAACAGCAACTACTCATACAGTAGAGAAATCTGCCACGATGAAAATATAGGCTCTCTACACTCCCACATATCTGATAATTTTATCATTCCTTTCCAAGATCTACACTCATCATAACCATCCCATCACTGGTTTCCACTTTTCAAATTCATCATAAGCATTCTCTTTTCTTAATAATCTCTTCATCCATAAACTTCACAACTCAACATTCACCAATCCAAACTAAATATCACACAAACCTTCCAAAACCTATGTCACCGGCTCTAAAGTCATAACTAAGAATACTCTTTTTATTCCTTTATCATTTCCCCCTTAATCCAAGACCCTAAAACTGGCAAAAAGGTTTTAAATAAGTGTTACGGAAGTTTGCAAGCTTGCCGGGCAGGTAAAACGGTTAAAAACAAGGTTTTCATTGAAAAACAGGACAGTGTGCGTACGCATAGGGTTGTGTGTATGCACGCACAAAAAGATTTTCAAGAAGTGTGTGTACGCATAGATGTGTGCGTATGCATAAAAGGTAAAAGTTTTCATTTTAAACACACGCACAGATACGTGCGATCGCTCTGAACAGTGTGTGCGTGCGCACGAGGTTGTGCGTACGCACAATGTGCAAAATTCGTAAGGTGAGCGTGCGCACCAATGTGTGCGTGCGCACACAAACTAGAAATCACAAATTCTGTAACATTACAGAATTCAGATTTCTAGCACCAACTTCCAACGATCATATCTTTCTCTACAAAATTCCAATTTCTACAAAATCTATACCATTTTAAAACTCTTTAAATTATCTTTAACTTGATACAAAAATCATTCAATTTCAAAAACAGTAGCTCAAGATAAGATCTGTTAAAGTTCACCAAAAATCTATTTTTACCAAAAACACTAAAAACTCAAATCCACTAAATTTCATAACCAAACCAAACCAAAACATACCCAAAACCAACACAAAGCCTCATACCAAGATTTCTTAACCATCTCCCATCATTCACCATTAAAACCATTTAACCCTTACTAACTTAGATTTTTATCAACCTCCTCGCTTCCTCAACTAAATCAAATTCAAAGCTCACCATCAACACCAATTGTTAACAACACCAACCACAATATTCCATACTCATTATCATCATTAACATTCATAATCCAACATAAACAATCACCATCCCAGTCCACCAAGATCATCATAAACAAAAAAAATTCATCAAATATCATTAACACCAATCATTCCTCAACAATCACCATCCCCCACAAAAATCAATAACCACTAGCAATTAACATCAATCCCTCATCATATTAGGATCCACCACAATCATACCTCAATATATACATTTTTCTCAATCTCCATCATCATGCATATACCACAAACATAGCTCAAACAACCACATATCCAATTCAATCATATCCTATGGTTCACTAGCGTAAGTGTCCAGAAACATTATATATTACATAAAGAAAACTGAAACCATACCTTGGCCGATTCCCAATATGTGCAAGCATCCAAAGCTTGATTCCAACAAGATCAACATGCCTCAAACACCAACACCACTTCCAAAACTCATCAACTGTCAATGTATACACATTTAACATACCAAGAATCAACACTATGACTAACCAAAACATCAAACCACAAGAGTTTGAAGAGACTTACCTTACCCAAAGATATTAGGGGAAAAACCCAACAATACTTTAATGTTAGATCACCCTTAAACAAACAAAATCACAAAATCTACTCAAACACCAAATCCAAAAATGCATAAATGTTAGGGCAGGAAACTAGAGCATGAGTTTCAAGTTCTTATAAGATTTTCTTAGATAGAAATGAAGAGCTCGACAAGAGCTTCACGTGGCCATAAATGGCTTGTCAATCGGAGTTCCGTAGCTCAAGTTATGGCTCTCGGAAGGTGATAATGAATAGTGACAATGGGGTTTCACCCCCCACCATCACCTATCTGAGCTCTCTTTCTCTCATCCCTTCAAAATGAGCTTAAAGCACATTAAACACATATATGTATGTTGGACCTTCAGCCCGGTTTAGGCCCGGTCCAACCCCTTAAAGCTTTTAGCCCGTTTGGCCCACTTTGGGCCAAAACCTTTAAGATTAGCGTTTGGTTTTCAATTCTAAATTATTTTTATCCTTTCAAAACAATAAATCAATTTTCAAAATGTTATTTTCCAAAATACACGGTACTGGACAGACTAGAGTCAGTAATGCCAGCTTAAGCACCAGTACGCATTTTTACAAAAAAACTTTTCGAAAAAGTTATATTTTCCAACTCAAAAAAATTCATTGAAATCAAATTTCACCTTTTATTTTCAAATTAAAAATTTACAAATTTTGAATCTACTTGGGGCACTTAAAAAGTTTTATTTTATTAAAACAATTTTGTCGGTTCTTATAGAATACACCCTGAAAATAAAGACTCAATTCTTGACTAATCACTTAAATTCTACGTATTGCCTTACTTTCAAATTCTTCTTTTGCTTGAGGACAAGCAACGTTTTAAGTTTGGTGTTGTGATGCATGTGCATCTTAGTTAGTTTAGGACTACATTTTGTGACTTTCATGCAACTAACAGAGTGATTTCATTGCTAATCATCACTTAATTGTATATGGAAGAAAGCATTAAACAATAAGAGAAATTTAGGTTCATTCATGAGTATTTAAGTTGAGAATTGTGAATTTTTTGTAATTGAGTAACATTCATGATCACATGAGCCATACTTTGATGCAATGTTATTTATTGGTTTCTAGAAACAGAGGACTAGAAGGTGACAAGGCTGAAGCATGAAAAAAAACACCCTGGAGGTTTCTTTAGTGGCGTTTCCAAAGCCAAGGAAGAAAAGAAAAGTGAAGCATTTGATATATCCAACGTCTTCGAGTAAGGAAGTACGCACCATTTGAGCCTAAAAGTTGGCATTTTAGACTTGAAATGTGGCATCTAAAATGCCACACATATTACACTCCACGGGCACCAACTTGGTGCCCCAATCTTGTGATGCTTCTTGGCATTTTAGGCTTAGAAGATGGCGTCTAAAACACCACTTATCTAGCCTCCATGGAGAACCAACTTGGTGCTACAAGTTTACCCTCCAAGGGCACCAAACTTGGTGCCCGATGTTGCATCCTTCCTTGGCATTTCCAACGCCATATGTGGAATCTAAAATGCCACACTACCCCCTCCAAGGGAACCACACTTGGTTCCCCAACATTGCTTCATTGCTTGGCATTTCCAACGCCATATGTGGTGTCTAAAATGCCACACTACCCCCTCCAGGGGCACTACACTTGGTACCCCAATTTTGCTTCATTGCTTGGCATTTCCAACACCATATGTGGCGTCTAAAATGCCACACTAACCTCCTCCAGGGGCACCAATTTGGTGTCCCAAATTCACCTTCCTTCTTGGCGTTTTAGACTTGGAATGTGGTGTCTAAAACGCCATTCACTTAGCATCTAGGGTTGGTGCCCCAATCTTAGCTTCCACCATTGAAATCTAAAATGCCACATTTTCTACCCTCTAGGGGCACCAACTTGTGCCCCAACTTTGAGCTCTATCATTGGCATTTTAGACTTAGGTTTCGGCGTCCAAAACGCCACTTATTCTACCCTCTAAGGGCACCAATTTGGTGCCCCAATCTTGAGCTCTATAATTGGCATTTTAGACTTGGCATTTGGCATCTAAAATGCCACTTTTACACCTTCCAAGGGCACCAACTTGGTGCCCCAATATTGAGCTCTATACATGGCATTTTAGACTTGGGATTTGGCGTCTAAAATGCCAAATCTTAGCCATATGTTTGGCATCTGAAACGCCACTTATTTTACTCCCCTGGAAGCAATTTTTGTGCATTTTCTGGCGTCTTAAACACCAACCTTGTGAAGCGTTGGATTCATTAAATGCCTTCGAAAGCAATTTTCAAGATGGCATGCAAAGCATGCTGAAAGTTGAGCTATGCTTTCTCTAAAGGTACACTTTTGTTGATTCATGAATCAAGGTGTTAATTTGCTTCTGAAGCCCAGGTCATCAATCCCACAAGAAGCAAAAGTTTGAAGATCCAATTGAGAATTGTAGAATGTGGGAAGAATTGAACTGTAAACTTGAGGGGTGAAGGTTATAAATAGGGATTTGGGTAGCCAGTTTAGGGGATTGGACACTTGAGATTACACACTTTACTTGTACTTTTCTTATTTCTTTTTGTACTTTCGAGAGCTATTAGTCACTAAACCCCGATTCATTAGGGACAGGAGCTTTGTTTTGATTTCAATGAATTGATGCCATTATTCTTCTTCCCAATTCAAGTATTATTTATCTAAGAGAAAGTCTTTGTGCTTCAAAGATCTAGTTCTATCGAGAGAGGGATCAGATCTATTTGAATTCTATGATGAGCTTGAGAAAGGATTCATAGAATTCAGTTTGAGGCTCTTCTCTCACAACTTTTTTGATTAATAATTCTTAGCTTGATATGTGAGATAAAATCACTTTGAATTGAGATTCTGAAGGTTGTGTGGCTTGAGATTAGCAATTAAATTTCACTTCTTTTCATGAGCAACAGATTAAGAGATTGGCAATTTATTATGTGGAGAGCAATTGAATTACCAAGTGATTGAAATTCAATTACTTATAATCTGCCATAGATCTACTCTATATGATTGAGAAGGAATTGAGAATCATTGATTCAGGAAGAACAAAACATCTCCAATCCCTAATGATTTCACCCATTATCATTTCTTCACTTATTTCACTTCCTCACTTCAATTGCTTGCTTTAGTTTTCTTTCCAAATTACTGGTTTCTATTTGATGTCCATTTCCCCAATTCATTTTACATTCCAGCAATTTAAATTTCATTGCCATTTACTCTTCCGCACTTACTTTCATGCAATTTAAGTTTATGCTATTTACATTTCCAGTTATTTACATTCCATTCTTACATTCAGACATTTAGTTTTTTGCTCTTTACTTTTCATGGAATTTATTTCATTATCAAGTTATCTAAGAATTGAACACACTTCATCAAATTACTTGTTTAACTAGAATGGTCCACTAATTAAAATTGCTTAATCTCTCAATCCTCGTGAGTTCGACCTCACTCTTGTGAGTTTTATTACTTGATATGACCCGGTGCACTTGTCGGTAGCTCTATGAAAGATTGAATCATAATCTCCATATCACGCATCCTCGCCGTTCTACCGTCGTCGTTGAGCCCTCGATCGTCGTCGCCAGAGGAGTTGCTTCCATCCACCGTTGTCTCTACCATTCGAGCCACTGTTGCCGGAGAAGTCCAAGGAGAGAGAGAGAGAGAGAGAGAGAGAGAAAGATGACGCGACAGGAGAGGGGGAAAGCCACCTGCGACACCACCGGAGCTCTTGTCGCCGTCAGAAGTTGTCGTCGCTACTCCATCTCCATGGTACCCGAATTACAGTAAGTTGTTCCTCGTTAACCCTCATAATCTTTGTTCCGTTATAATTTATTAAGGATTTTGTGACTTGGTGACTTAGGGTCAAGTTACTGTGACTGCATGTGGTGTCTGATGGCTGCTGCTGCCACAGGAGCAGTCGAAAGTGTTGCCACTGCTGTGAACTGATAGAAAAAGGGAGGTTTGTTGCATTTGGCTTGTGTATCTGGGTGCCATACTTGAGAGCATGCAATTCATGGCACCAAACTTGAGTGTCCTTGCATCGTACTTGAGAAAGTTACGTTCAACATGGTGCGAAATGCCGTGACGTGACGTCTGGCACCACTAAGGTGACTCCTGGATTGCCTTTTGCATTGATCCTGGCGCCAGATGCCGTGACATGGCATTTGGCGTCACCTCCTACTGTGCTTCTTCATCTTTTTGCCCCCTCTGAGCTTGCTTAAATTCGCTCGAATGCTACCTGTAATACATCAATTTGCAAAACAACTCAAAGTAGCATTAATAGTGACTTAAAACATCTAAATCTCATAATAATATAGCAAATCCACATGTAAATTACTAAGAAAAATACAAGGAAGATGCTCACGCATCACAACACCAAACTTGAATTGTTGTTTGTCCTCAAGCAACTTAAATAATAGAACCTGAGATGTGAGTTTGCTTAAGAGTTGAGCTGTCAATTAAGTTCCCGTCTGTCCTCTGAATGGGGTCAATGACACTGTGATTATGAATAGTTTTGGCATCTCTCTGTCTCTTGACAACTTGATGATATCAATGTCATACAAAACCAGATCTCGGATGATGTTATGAACTCTCTCTCTTTTAACTCCTGATTGATCCTTGAACACAACACTTTTCTCTCTGTTTTTTTCCCTTTGTGCTTTGCACCTTGAGCCTAGCCGTGACTCTAAATGTTTTGTCTCAAGTTTTTCTCGATACAGAAATACCACAAGCACTTAACTGGGGAACTCTTTTAGATCTGATAATTTTTTTTTAGATTTTTCCCAGTCAGTGGTGCTCAGAGCCTTTGACTTCTCTTTAATTACATTTGGATTTGACTCTAAGTGTTTTGTCTCAAGAATTCTTCCACAAGGATATAGCTAGGAAAAAACTCTTTTGAGCTTTTGATCAATTGAACTTTCCTAGCCATTGATGCTCAGAGCTTTGAGCCTTGCTTTTTCTTATTCTTTTCTTACTGTTTCTTTTGCTTCAAGGATCAATTTCTTGTTTAAATCTTGGAGAGTTCATAACACTTTTCTAAGTTCCTATTTATCATGAACTAATATCTCCTTATTTCCAGAGTCATTCATGCACTATTCTTTCCATGCAGTCAAAATCACAGATGAATACTACCACATATAATTTGGCAACACAATTATAAATTTAAACTCAACAACTCATGCATTACACCACCTTTTACTTCTTTTTTATTTTATTTAATTCAAGCTCAAATAGTGATACATGAAACATATTTGAATTGAAATAAAATAACTAGAAAACTAAAATAAACTTTAAAAACTAAAATTGAATTAGGCTCATGCAATGGACACTAAAATCAAATAGAAAATAGAAAAATAACATAATAATAAGGAAACAAAATACGAATGGAAAAGGGAACTTCACCACCTCAAATATCACGGTGGTCATCTCCCTGCTCAGGCGGTGCTCCAAAGGGTCCTCTCAGTCATCCTATCTTCTGTCTCTTTTAAAAAAGCTCAAGGCGCTGAGTTTCTTGCTTAGCCACAATCTGATGGAGAAGGACACTGTGACTGTCCTGGCTCATCCTCATCTACTCAAAGGAGGAGGTCATCTACTGCCATGGATAAAAATAAAAAAGATTAGCAGAGTGACAACACCATACTTAAAAGTTTGCTCGTCTTCGAGCAAAAGAAAATTAAACTAAGAGAAAAGGGAGGGAGAAGATGGGGAAAGAGCAGAATATTAATTGAAAAAAATAAAAAGAACAGGAGAACAAGGGTACAGAATAGGCTTAGAAAAAAGAAAAAAAATGGAATTCAAAATGGACGGCCTGGCACCAAACGCCAATGTTGCGGCATCAAACTCAAATGTTTTAATGCCTGACGCCAGACGCCACTGATGTGGCGTTGGACGCCAAGCTCTCCCCCTTATTTTTTGCGCCAAACGCCAAGGTTTGGGTGTTTGGCGCCCCAACCATATACCAAATCCGTTTTTTGATGCGTTCATGTGGCGCCAAATGCCACGTCAAAGAGTTTGGCACCACCCGTTCGTAATTTTGCACTAGAAGTGCGTGCCTGTGGTGCCAAGCTCCATGATGTGGAGTTTGACGCCACCCTTCCATATCAAAATTCTTCCAGGGTATCCATTTTTTATTCCAATTGCACCTATTCCTGTTTTAAACACTTTGCATGAGCCAATAAAATTAAAAACAAGAAAACTACTGATAGATAAAAATAAAATAAAATTAAAACAAAAATGAAAAATCAAAATAAAAAATAAATAAAAATTCAACGAATACTCGGGTTGGGTTGCCTCCCAATAAGAGCTTCTTTACCATCACTAGCTTGACGGTTGATTTCTTGTTAAGGTGGGGCTTATTCATAGTGCTTCAACTCCTCCCCTCTCACTGTGAATTTTCTCCCTGTGTCCCCATGAAGTAGCTCAATATGTTCAAGAGAAAGGATTCTGTTTACTATATAAGTCAACACTGGATTACTAGTTAACACTACCTTCAACCCTTGGGAGAAACCTTCAGTCAGGATCTTTTTGTTTCTCTATCTCCTGGACACTTTCTTTTTGGGAACTTCCTCATTGGTGGATGATGCACACCCAACACCAAACATAGATTTGATGTTAGAGGAAATTGTATTGATTCCCACCAAAGGAGGCTTAAGCTACAAACTCTATTTTATATCTTCAGGGGGTTCTTTGAGACTTGGATCAGTGAACTCAATCTTTATGCAATTGCCTTCTTCACCTGAGTGATGTATGAGTTTAAAAGCCTTGAAGATCAAATACTCCCCATGCACCCTCAGCATCAATTCAACTTCTTCCACATCAATCAAAGCTCTCCCAGTGGCTAGGAATGGTCTTCCTAGGATTATAGAGATGTTTTCATCATCCCCATGTCAAGGATTACAAAATCTACTGGGAGGAAGAACTTTTTCACTTTGATCAAGATATTCTCCACTATTCCATGTCCACGCTTCAAAGATTTATCTGCCATTTGTAGTGCTATCCTTGTTAGTTGCTCTTCTTTGATTTGCAGTTTCTTCATCATAGACAAAGGCATTAGATTGATGCTTGCACCCAAATTACATAAGGCTTTCAATAAAGTTGTGCTCCCAATGGTACATAGAATTTGAAAGCTCGTATCTGGCATTTTCCTTGGGACTACAATCCTTGGTCAGGACCATGGTCTCATCTCCCTTTAAAGTTCTCTTCTTGGAAAGTAACTCCTTCTTGAATTTAACATAGAGAGGCATTTACCCCAAAACCTCAATAAAAGGAATATTGATTTACAACTTTCTAAAGACTTCTAAGAACTTTGAAAACTGCTTGTCCTTGGTCTCCTTTTGGAGCCTCTTAGGATATAGAATTTTTGGCTTGTACTTAGACACTGGAGACTTCACTGGATATTGCTCAAAATCAACCAGAAAGGGGTTATCTAGATGTCTCTCAGGGGCATGATTCTCCTTGGCTTGTGCCTTCTCTAGAGCTTCTTTTTCAACTAGCTCCTCAGTAAATTGTGCTTGCGTACCTACCACTTGTCCACTTATCAAGGTGATAGCCTTGCACTCTTCCCTTGGATTTGGAATCGTGTGACTAGGAAAGGAATTAGTTGACCTCTGATCAATTTTAGCAACTTTTGTGGTTATTTGACTCATCTGAACATCCAAGTTTCTAAGTGAAGCTCTGGTTTCCTACATGATACTAAGAGTACTCTTGGAGAGTTCTGCAACTATAGATTCTAAGTCAGAAGATTTCTGAGAACTGGATGGTGGATTGTTGTTGGTGAAATTACTCTGATTGAAATTATTCTGAAGGCCCTGATTGTTATTGAAGCTCTGTTGCCTCTGTGGTTGATTTCTCCATCCAAAATTTAGGTGATTCCTCTATCCTGAATTATAAGTTTTGGAAAAAAGATCATTATTGGGGGGTCTGGAGGAATTAGCCACATAATTAACCTGTTTAGAGGAAAATTGACCAAAATCATAGGGCTCACCTTGAGAGAATCCACCACTTATGTCATAGGAAGCATCTTGGGTATTAATAACTAAAACTTATAGTCTACCCAAGTGTTGAGTAATGACATTTATCTGTTGAGACATAGCATTGTTCTGGGCGAGAAGAGTGTCCAAAGCATCCAATTCCATGACTCATTTCCTCACAGAGGTCCTCTCTAAAGAATATAGATATTGGCTGTTACAAACCATCTCAATCAAATCCAGAGCCTCCTCAGGGGTCTTTTTCATGTGAAAAGATCCTCCTACAGAATTATCCAAAGACATTTTAGTGGTCTCAGTAACTCCATCATAGAAAATCTGTAACTGGATCTAGTCTAAAGCCATGTCAGGAGGACATTTTCTGAGCATCGATTTATACCTCTCCCAAGCTTCATAGAGAGACTCACCCTCTCTCTGCCTGAAAGTCTAAACATCAGTCCTCAGCTTGTCAGCCTCTAAGGTGGAAAGAATATAGTTAGGAACTTGCTGACCACATTATCCCATGTATTCAGGCTCTCCTTAGGCTATGTGTCAAGCCACTACTTGGCTCTATTTTGCACAGCAAATGAAAAGAGTAACAACCTATAGACATCAAGATGGACTCCATTGGTCTTCACAGTATCACAGATTTGTATGAAATTAGAGATGAATAAGTTTGGGTCTTCCTATGGGAGTCCATGAAACTGACAGTTTTGTTGCACCAAAATAATAAGCTAAAGCTTCAGCTCAAAGTTGTTGGCATTCACAGGTGGCACAACAATACTACTACCATAGAGGTTGCGATTTGGATTAGTGTAGGAGCCAAGAGTCCTCCTAAGTTGCTCAGGAGCATTAGGAGCATTAAGAATAACAACATTGTTGTTGTTTGGCTCCATAGTGCTTTCTTCAGCTTCTTTCTCAAAATTATCCTTGAGATTCTCAGTAGCTCTATAAGCCGTACCCTATTTTAGGCATCTTCTTAAAGTTCTTTCGATCTCAGGATTAAAGTTAAGAAGAGATTCCTTGTCCCTATTCCTACTCATAAACAAACAGAAAATAAGAAAAAGTGGAAATCTCTACGTCAGAGTAAAGAGAATTCCCATTAAGGTAACCTGAAGAAATAAAATAAAATAAACTACAATAAAGAGAAGAAAATTTAGAAAAATAACAAGAAAATAAAGCCAAAATTTTTTGAAAATAATAAGGAAAATAAATTGAATAAAACTAAGAAAAAACACCAAACTTAATTTTGAAAATTAAAGGAAAAAACAATAGGAAAATAATTTAAATAAAACAAAAGGAAAATACCAAGCAAGTTTTCAAAAAATAAAGGATAAAAATTAAACAAAATTAAAGCAAAGAACGTCTAATCTAAATAATCAAACAACAGGTAGTTATCAATAACAGTCAATCCCTGGTAATGGTGCCAAAAACTTGTTGTAGATTTCGAAAACCATCGGGTTGTACCAAGTAATACCTCAGATGAGTGAGGATTGATTCCACGAAAATTGATGGATCAAGCAACAATAATTAAGTGAATTACTTAGTCAGACAAGCAAATAAGAGTGTTTTGGGTCCTAAATTGCATCAAACAATAATTCAAAGAATTTAGGAAAGCAAATAGAAAATTGGTTGTGAGAAATAATATTAGAGAATAGTTAAAGTTTTGGAGACGTTGAAATTTCAGGATTAAGAATTCTTATTAATCACTTTGATTATGCAAAGCTTCAATTCACAATAAACTTTAAGTGATTAGATTCTAATTTCTTGGTAATTTAATCCTCCTCTAACTCAATTAACCGCAAATTCCTTGGTCACTTAATCTAATTAGAGGGTTTAGGTTCCAATCCTAGTTTATAAACCATATAAAACCCTAATAATCCAAAGATGATTTGATTATATGTTACGTATCACATTAAGTTAAGATAGTTAGAGAGTTATAAGAATTCAGTTTCAAGCTGTTATTCAGGTAAGATAACTTTTCCAAGATTTAACAAGGTTCAAGTTAGAAAAGAGTTATTGTCCAATACACTCTAATCCATAGGATGAAGAACGAAACAGATTCTTAAATGTAAGTCAATGCATTAATCAGAAGTAGAAAACAATAGTTGTTAATCCATCCAAATAAACAGAGCTTCTAACCTTAACAGAGGAAGTTTAGTTGCTTATGGTTCAGAGAAAATTAGGGTTCTCAAATTGTGTAAAGTGCGGAAATAAACAGAGCTCCTAACCTTAACAGAGGAGGTTTAGTTGCTCATGACTAAAAGAAAACTAGGGTTCTCAAAGTGTGTAAAGTGCGGAATGAGGAGAAGAGAATTCAAGCCCATAAGGCTGAGATATCTTATCTTTTATATCTGTTCCTAATTGATTTAGAAATTAAATTCAAAAACTTAATTAATATCATTTTATAATTAAAAATAAATTAAAATATAATTTAAAATATACGGACTTGCTTTTTTGAGAGTGCGGGGACCACCCTGGGTCCAGGTACTGGCGCCAAACGTCGAACAGGTGGCGTTTGGCACCACATGAAGCAACTTCGGTGGCGCCATACTTGGAGGACATGGTGTTTGGCTTGAGATGCCATTGGTGGCACCAAACTTGAGTATCCAGGTGCCATACTTGAGAGCATAGAATGCATGGCGCCAAACTTGAATGTCCTTGTGCCATACTTGAGAAATATTCTCCGGCCAGCCTTAGCTTCGCAGGCTGACTTAGGAGATTGTTATTTTTTACTCTTGACTCTCTATTCTTGTTTTTTGTATATATATATATATAAGCCTTCTTCGTACGCAAATAATCCTTATTCCTGAGCGTTGCACTTTTAATTTCGCGATTTTGTTTTACCTATTCTTCAAGGCTCCTTGTATACTACATTCTTTCAATTATTATTATTATTATTATTATTATTATTATTATTATTATTATTATTATTATTATTATTATTATTATTATTATTATTATTATTATTATTTTAGAGGTCGTAATACCACACCACCTCAGCTTTACGACTTAAGCGTAAAGCTCTGTGTGGTAGCGTGTTACAGTGACTTAGGCTTGGGAAGTTCTATAGATGGAATAACTTGAGTGGATTGGCAGAGTGTTGAATGGATGATGACTTGAGAAAAATGAATGATTGAGGTTGTTGAACATGATGAGAATGACAGTGATCACTGAGACTGAGTAATATACTATTGATGTGCTATGATTGCTAAGTTGCTATGCGCTTGGCAAGGACGGTGGTTAATCCTTCTTGTCGAGGTTGCGGTGCCGGTGTAAGGACAATGGTTTATCCTACTTACGTTGAAATGTGAGGTATGAGGCAAAGTATCCCGCTCGCATCCTTTCGAGTCACAAGAGTGTGTCAAGCACTATATCCCTGGATAGTGTGTCGAGCACTATATCCCTGGGGCGCCAATTATACTCGTGACCAAAAAGCGACATCCTAAGGGGATGTGTCAGGTTGGCAGTTGAACCAACAAGTGATATCACGGCCAATAGGACAAGCATTCATCATATGCATTCTTATGTGCTTGTTTGCTTTGTTTACTTGCATTGTGCTAACTTGTATAACATTTTTAATTGCTCATTGAATTATCTATTGTATATGTATATTACTTTTGTTTTACTTGCTTGCACTACTTGTGTTTTTTGCTGGGATTGAGGAGGCTCGTTAGGCGGTGGCAATGGGATTGCATGGATGATAAGTTGGCGAAAGCTGTCGGACAGCTGTGATCTGTTAGTTAGAAAATCCTTAAGATTAGATAACCCTTTATGGAATTTTTATAAAAACATTTCTGAGTTTGAATCTTATGCATGTGGGAAGTTCTAGGATTGCCTTTAGCTTTCCAGAATCTTATATCTTATCTATTGGGCACTGTTACCATACTGAGAACCTTCGGTTCTCATACCATATATTGTTGTTTCTTAGATGCAGGTCGCAGGCCATCTCAATGAGTTTGCGGATGGTGACAAAGTGGAGGATGGCTTGCTTTTGTCTTTTTTTATTTTTGCTGTAGTTATTTCTCACTTTTGATTATTGTATTTTGTTGCCGTAGAGGCTTAAACTTTGAGAGACATATGTATCCATTTTATCCTTCAAAACTCTATTATATTTTGTTCAACTAACTAGCCTAAACTCCGCGTACTTTGACTGGTTTCCCTTTTGTTATTGTGTGTGTATATATATATATATATATATATATATATACCTTGTTTATCTTGTATCTTTAATCTCTTTTCTTACCTTTACGCTTTAGTTATTGTGTGTGAACATTTCGAGCTTTTGTATCTCTTTTTCTACATCTTTGAGCTTTTATTCCTTCATCGGGCTTCTAGTGTATTATATTTTTTTTATTATATATTACGAAATGAGCTTTAGAACTGTCGTGACGCTTTGTCGTCCTTTACTTTATGGCTAGAGGTAAGGCTTAGGGTGATAGGATATTATAAAATAATCAACATTAAGGCGATCAGTTTTAATATATCATGTTTAAGCGTTAATATTTACAAAATAAATATTTACAGACAGTCCTAAAAAATATATCACAGATATATTCTAATAGCATGAACCACATAAGTAAAGTACCAATGAAGCACAGTCAGTCCAATTCTCAGGCTCTACTAAGAATGAACTGTTCTGATACCAAATTTTAACGACCTAAGTCTTAGCATGTCATAACAAATGCCAATCGCTAGGCGTTACCATTCAGTCAGCCTATGGGACTCTAGACTCTGTATTACATAGATAGATATGAGCTTGTCGCATTATAAAAATTGCGTAAGTTAGCTAAATTAAGATCTTCGTAGTTGAAATCTAGAACATATATAAATAGGAATTTACATTCATACAGTAGAATATATATAATAAAAGTAGATATCATACATAAGTGCCTCAAAAGCTCAATTTATACAGCAATAAAGAAAATACAAGTCATAGCATTAACTTAGACCCAGATACATATGTCCTAGGACTTGACCCGCACAAGATCCCCTAATTTGGAACTCAGGCTAGCTTAGAGATAGTAAAAGCATAACTCCTTAGAAAACTATCAAAAGAAAGAAAAACATATCTAGCGTCCAGAACTGCAATCATCACTAAGTGTCATCAAAAAGGGATATATGTCTACTAGCACCTCATAAATGGCCGTTGGGTAAAGCCCGCATCTCTCCTCCTCCTCCAGCTATGCTATCCTCAGAAGAACTGGACATTAGATTTGCCGCCATTATGATGCATGTCTATCTCTATTGCAGGCGATGAGTGCATACGCATGCATGGTGCGGACGTATGTCATGCATATGCATGCATAATGTGTACACATCCCTGCAGCTTTGCCAATTCTTCATTTCTTTATAAAATCTCTACTTTTGAATATTTTTCTTCCATTATTTCAAGTCATCCTTGCCTCCTAAATGCTAAACAACTTAAATGAACATATCAAGGCATCAAATAGAATAAAAGTGGAATTAATTTGACAATTCTAAAAGTCTAAAAAGCATGTTTCAATCAATTAAACACAATTAGGAGAAAATTCACAAAAGCATGCATTTAAAAGGAATATGTGCAAGTTGATAAATTTCACTCATTTCAATACACAAATATCATAAAATATGGATTTATTAATGAGCTCACGCATCGATTTACTACTCGCAACCCGATGTTACCTAGAACCAAGCCCAAATATCATTTTCCAACTACGTACACTTAACATACGTGCCTCATGAACAAAGCCATGTACATTTAGGGAACTCGGCCATCATCACGGAGCTTAATGCCACAATATGCTCCCATATAAAAAAAAATTCATCATACAGGTGGTCCTAACATTCATTTTGACACTGGTTAGGCAGAACGAAACTTTTGCTCTGCCAGGCGGTCATAAATTCATAAGCATCTTGGGACTTCATTATTTTGTTTTGCAACTTTTTAGGGAATTTCTGATTAACATTCTATTTTATTCTCTAAGGGACCCTTACCTTTAGTCTCTACACATATTGACCATTATGACCTTTTAATCTCTAAGATAGTGTTTGTTTTCAGAGATTGAAACTGAAACAGTGAGACTAGGACTTAGTATTGTATTTGGTGGTCAGAGACTATAACTAAAATTTCAGTCCCAAGACACAAAATTCCAGTCCCTTCAGTACCTCTAGAAAGTGAACACAAGAACTGAAATTTTTTGGATGGGGACCAAAACGTTAACATTTTCTTTAATAACTAAGAATATTTTAGTAAATATTCTCATTTTATATCCATATTTATCTTGAACCAAATAGGATATTAAAACATAACTAAGTCCTATACATTTACACCAAACATAATACAGAGACTTAATTTAATTTCAGTCTCTCAATCTTTATCTCCCAGTTTCTATCTCTCACTCTTAGCCTCTCTTTCAAATGGTGCCTAAGAAACTTTTGTTCTTAGTCTTTTTACATCTTGATATTTATGTCCTCTAATATTTTCTTTAGAGGCTGTGGCGTCCTTCTTTCTTTATAATTGTTTTTTACCCTCAAAATTTTGTAATATGACAATTTTATCCATATCATTCAATTCTTATTATATTAACCTCATAATTTTTTTAAAATATCCATTTTAACCTTAATACTTTCACTTTTACTATTTTAACTTCGTATGTTACTAAAATAATCATTTTTTCCTAAGACTCCATATTTATCAATTGTAACCTTATCTTTTACCAAAATAACAATTTTACCCTTTATACCATTCAAATACGAATTTACTTTTTTCAATAATTATTTTACCTTTTATTAATCATAATTACCTTTTTACCCGTATTGTATCTTAGTATTTTATTATACTTATAATTTTATCCCTATATTTACTAGAATTATTATTTAGAGCTAGAATTTTATTTTAATTATTTTTTGAATGAATCCTTTATATACTCATGTTTTTATCCTGAAATTTTCTATATTTACATTTTTAATCTGAATCTTTTTATTATTTATACTTTATCCCATGTTTTACCCTAAGTTACCTAATACTCATATTTTGGGTGGATAATAGAAAATTCATATTCTTCCCTTCTTTATTTATGACACTTTTAAGCCTTTTGATCATTTTCTTGAAATTCTTCAATCTTTTATATTCCTTTCTTGGTTGTTCAACTTTTTATAAAGTTATATTTTAGTCCTAAGTGCTCTAACACATTCGGCTATCATCATCAATGATTCTTAATTATTCAAAATTCATATCAAACAATTATAAATCACTTCAATGTTCACTCACTATTTAATCATCATTATAAGCACACATAGGCATTCAATTCCATCAAAGCATCATCAAAACATCAATTAGGGTTTTCACAGCATACATGAAGCATTATAAGTTAATCCTAATAATCCTTATCTCACTTGTTAAACTTTTCAAATTACTTCTTTAAGCTTTGTGACTATGGAATCCTCCTAAAATCAAAATTAAAACAAATTTTGATCATTTTAAGTCTTGTGGCGGAATTGATATTAAAGGAAAGGAAAAATTTTCTCACCCTTTAAAGTTTGAAATTTGGTGTGAGACTCTTTGAGGTTTTTAAGACATATATCATGAATAAACATCATAAAAAATAATTCCTTGTTTTTCAATAAGTTAAGACCGAAATGGAAATGGAAGAGGAGAAGCACCTTGAATTTGAAATTGATGTTCTTTCTTACTTTTTTATAAACTCTAAAAATTACTTTCTATATATACAAGAAAAATAAAAACATAATTTCTCCTTGAGCTAAGGATCATACGTGGCTGAATAACAAGTGAAGGAGAGGGAGAGGATTTTCTTTACAAAGCTTAGAAAAATTATATGAAATTGAAGATGAGAATGAGACGAATTGTTTAGTTGGATTAGTGTGTTGATAAGAGGTCTTGTTCTCTTGAGAAGTGGAGATGATGGTTCACGAATACCAGGACACTCCTCTCTCTTTTTCTCCCTTGCGCACTTCAGCTACTTTCTTTCTTTCTTTCTTTCATTTGTCTCTCTTTCTTTCTCTCTTAATAACTTAATGATGTATTTTAATAAGAATGACATAATAATGAGGAGCAAAGAGAGCGAGAGTGTGTCGCCGAGGAAAGGAGAGATAAGGTTGAATAATTGAATTTTCTTTACCCTTTTATTTTTGTAATATCCCTTCTTTTTTAACTTGATAACCAAGCTTAAAAATTTTAACATGTGAGGAATTAAAATAGAGAGAGGTCCGTGGAAGATAAGAAAGAGTATGGTAGAATTTTGAGTTTCATTTATCTTTATTTTATGTTATAATTACCCATATCTTTAAGTTAATTTACCATATGGTGAATTAACTTGTGGTGATTGTGAATTAACTTGTGGTGATGTAAGAAATGAGAAAGTGGAATGAATATGTATTAGAAATAAGAGTAAAAAAATATGTGGTTAGGAATTAATTTTGGAGGATTATTATCAAAAGCAGAAATTATTTGATTATTTTTTTTGCTTTATCAGATTGAATAAATAATTATCCTTAAAAATTCTAGACCAAAATTTTAAAATTATAGACTAAATTATTCTCAAAAATTTATTAAAAAAAAAAAGAAAAGAACATGAGCCAGGGCCAAAACGTTCTCATGTTCTGGAAAGAGAGAAGAGAAACAGCTACTGAAAAGAGAGAGAAGCATGGAGAAGAGGAAGGTGGCGACGATGCTGGCAAGGAAGATATCGCGCACCGCCGTCGCCATTTCTGCTCCTGTGCCAGCACGTCCATGAGCGGACATGGTGGAGACGGTATCGACAAAAGCAGATCGGATGGCGAAGTCAGAGTTGCGTTGCCATTTCTGATTCCTAGCAGCTTTGTCGTGGTGCTCCTCACTCGCTCACTGCTGCTCCTTGCTCACTGCTTGCCACTGCTCCTCGCCGCATGCCGCTGCTCCTCACCGCTCGCTACTACTCCATATGTTCCAATTTTTTTTTATTATTTGATATTTGAAATACAGATTTGTCAATTCTTTGGAAGTGGTTTCTCCTTCTGTTTCTTGTTTATTACATTTTTTTTCTTGCTGCCTTATTGTTGTTGCTAGTGTTTCGTGTTGGATGAAGAAGAAGTAAAAGAAAAGGAGATACTGAGTATTTTGGTGAGAAGGTTATTGGAGAAGGGTTATTAGAGAATGATATTTTGGTCCGAAGTATGACTTTAAAACCAAGTTGAACCTTAGGGACGAATTCAAATGAAAAAAAATGTTGGAGATGAATAAAATTTTCGGCTTAAACCATAGGGACCAAAATTGTACTTAACCCTACATGGAGCAAAGAATACCAGTAAAATCTCTTATTTGTTGAAGTTAGACGATAATTAAATGGTCCACCTCATTAAAGCAAAACAAACCGATTTACGAATTTTGCAAATTCTAATCATATAAAATCTAAAAAATCATTCTACAAAAATCAAATTCTTACATCATCCACTTATTTGGCATCTCCCACATTGGATCTTAAAGGTCCATCTTTGACTTTTCACACCATAGACAATTCCTTGCTTGGAATTGGATAACATTAGAGAAAGTCAAGACAAAACTATATGTTTTTCCAAGTTTTAACATTGAGGAATATTTATACATTTCCAACTGAATGTGTGTTATTTCAATTCCGCTATGTAACCAAGAGGAATTCTGTCAACTCTTACCAACTTTTACTGGGTCGGACCCCAGAGACCATGTCACTCAAAAAGCCACATTCTCAATTACTCTATGTTGTTAATCTTAATTTCCCCAAATTACTAATATAAACCTAATTTACCTACATTTTTACCGTTTCAGTACTGCGTCAACCTCAATCCGCGATGGCTGCGGCTCTCGATCTATCTCGTCCATCCTCGGCTGCATTTTTCGTTGCCAGCGTTAACATTGGTCAGTGCCGGCCGTGCTTTTGTCGGCGAGCAACCCTGGTCTCGACGCCTGCACCTCCCGAACTCCCTCCTCCATCGCCGGACGTGTCTCCGTCGTTGGCGTCAACCCAGGCGAATGCCGCAAGCGATTTCGTCGGTGAGAAACCCCTGGTCCTCAGAAGTGTAGTTCGGCACCATCACTGCGGGTCTTGACGCAGGTCGCCTGTCGCCGTTCCTGTGAAGACGTGTTGCATTCCCTGGTTGGCCACCAGATGGCCCCTCTGTGTGCTCTGCCTCCAAGCTCGCCGCGTCGGATGTCTACGGTCTCGTTGTGTAGCTATTGTCCATTGAACTTGTTGGTTAGTACTTACGCATGTGTTTTGGTTGAATTTAGTATGAGTGTAGGATCATGTGGATGGTAGTTGATGAAAGTTTTAATTGATTGTTGGAATTTATGTTGATTCAAAGTGTTACATGATTTTTTGGTTGGATCAATGCATGTTGCCAGTGAAAGATTTTATGCATATGTCTCTTGCCTGAGTTTTTGTTAGATGTGTCAATAATGGAGGTGTGTTCGGGTAAACTTAATTAACTGTGTCTTTAGTGAATATGTTTTTTAGTACTTATTTATGTGTATTGTTCAAATTTATTCTAAGTATAAGATCATGTGGGTGATAGTTGATGAAATCAACTTTTTTGAGTAGAAGGGTTTTAGTGTTTTAGTTTAAATTTGATTTTTTGGCTTTGCTCCATGATTCAAATTATTTGTCAGTGACTTCAGTTATCTGACTTTGTTCAAGTTGTATTTATTGAAAGTGTTACATGATTTTTTTGTTGGATCAGTTCATGTTGCTCAGTGAAAGATTTTATGCATGTGTCTCTTGTCTGACTTTTTATCAAATGTGTCTTTGATGGAGATGTCTTCGGGTGAACTTACTTGAATGTGACTTGAGTGAATGTGTCTTCTCTCAACCAAATTTAATTGGTTTTATTCAATGCTCAATGTTTTTCACTCTATTAATGCAGTTTGCTATTGAATGTATGTTTTGTTATCCTTGTAACTTGGTTCTAGTTGATAGATTTTACATGCAGGACACCTTAAAGGCATATAGGAAGGAAATAATGCTCGATATCATCGTGGATCCAAATAATTCGGCCATTAATCAAGCATTGAAGGCCCTTGACAAACATCCTCAACCTGCTGCGTGACACAATCATCCCATGAACAAACGTAAGAAAGTTAGGACTCCGTTCACACCATCGAGCACGAAGAGTATGATTCATCATGCTAATGGTTACCCAAAAAAAAAAAAACTACAAAGGAGAGAAACATGAGAAGAAGAAAGTTGCATAGAACATTATTGTTTAACTAGTATTATGATACCCCTCCTGCTGAGCAACATTTATTTCATGTTGATAGTTTCCTTGTATTACACATATTAATTGTTTATTTTGGATTTGTATATTCTTATTAGTGGGTGTTTTTTATTATATTCTTGTGAAATTTTGTTTTCGCTACATGAAAGATCCGTCTATGGTGGTTTTGAATCCTATGTTGGGACATTGATCTTATTAATGGGTGTTTTTGTTCATGCATGTGGCCACGTAGACTGTAAAGCGACTTTTGTTGAATGTGTCTTCAGATGATATGTCTTTTTATGCATGTGTCTTTAAAATGGAGGTGTCTTCTGTTAATGTTTCTTTCAGGAAGTGTCTTTTTATGTATGTGTCATTTACAGGAGGTGTCTTTTATGCATGTGTCTTTAGAAAGTATCTTTTTATGCATGTGTCTTCTACAAGAGGTGTCTTTTGTGGATGTGTCTATAGGTGTAGTATCCTTTTTATAAATGCGTTTTTAGGAAGTGTCTTTTTATGCATGTGTCTTCTCATGGAGGTGTCTTTTTGCGGACGTGTCTTCAAGAAGTGTCTTTTTATGCACGTGTCTTCTAATGAAGGTGTCTTTGTGGATTTGTCTTCTTATTTGTGTGTTTTTTACATGGAAGTGTCTTTTGTGAACGTGTGTGCAACACTATAAGTCGTATAACTAGAGTTGATTTACTTTAAAGATTGAACCTGAAAAACTTATAATAGTATAATAACATAATATAATGACATGTATTTGTCTAGATTGCAAGTTACAATTTTAAATGCAGATGACTCGCCTATTCTTAACGCTTTACAATTATCAATGTATTACACACAAAAACAATAGTATAGTCCATTAGTTTTCTCTCTATTTTAAAACTCGTGGAATTTCAAAAACGTAGATAATAAAAAATAATTGTTCTTCATAAATAACCAAAACCGGCTAAGTAAACCATCAACACAAAAAGTATGTATAACACAGGTAGAGAGTCATCTAACTATTCCTACATGGAGGTGTCTTTTGATTAGATAATTCTACACGAGAATAGGAGATACTTTTTTAACAAATAATTAAAATTTTGGCAATCTACTATATACATAGATAGTGTACTTTCAAGATGCCGCATTTGAAATTTCTACATGTACCAAAAATAAATTAATTCTATACAAAAATTCTATTATGACTGCTTGTTTCTTTCGTTTATTTGTTGTTGGTGGCTTCTAAACAAAGCATCAACCCTCAATTGTATAATACAAAAAATCCATCTACAATACAAAATTTATCAATGTAATAAAAAGAAATTTCTATCAACCCAACTTTACATCATAAAGCCCAAAAAACTCACAAAGGCTATTTTCGGATGTCATCTTCTTCTTGTTGTATGCTTTTTACTCTGCAAATATACAATAACAAGAAAAATCCAAAACCTTTAACAAAAAACATCCAAAAGACAAAAAAAAAACATTCGAAACTTACAAAATAAAAACATTCAAAATTAAATAAAAAGAAACATACAAAACAATAGAAGAAGACACATCTGAAACCTCAAAAAATGAAAAATTCACAACTTAAGGGAGTTAGATTACAAACATAATCAGTGCATTATAGAATGAAGTTTTAAGCTAGAAATATTCCTGTTTAAGCAACAACACTCACAACCTACTCAATTACAGCCTATATTTCTGTAGGACAAAAATTTCCTCATTAATATAAAAAAGTAGAACTTTTAGGGTTATTATCACTACCACCTAAGAGAAAGTCATCATCATATACCTATCTGCAAATGACTAGCAACATTTTATCTAGTAAGCCATGATACATTCATCAAATCTAGAATTTTTTAGGGACCAACTTCTGTGAAACAAAGATAAGTCTTATTAACATAGTGAAGAAGTTTTAATTTGGTCAGCAATCACAATTTGTATTATTTGATTAAGAGATAGACTTAAATGGCACGAATGATAACTTGAATGATAACTTAAACAACAATGCTAGGGAACCAAGAGGGTACCAGCCAAAAATCAGCCAAATGCCTCTGGATGAATCTAAAACCTCTACGTGGATGGTGCTTATGCTAGGCATTAGGATGTTTCTTCTACTAAGTATCAGAATGTTTCTTTTTCATACTAAATGGATGTTCTTTTATATATTTTATAAATTTTTTTATACACTAAGAATCGGGATTGTTAGAAGTTCCGTGATCTCCGCCCCTATTTCTCCAACGTATCATTCAGAATTTTAATTTGAGGTGAAAAGCAATTAATATCAAATATTATAAATTAAAAACAAATAAAATTAATTAAATATAATTATAAATTAGTTAAGTTGTTTACTTTTTGGCTGATCACCTCTTGGTTCCATATACTTTTCCTAACTTAAATTGCACAAATGCGAGAATCACTTAAATGATATATATCATATGAAATTAAAAACTTGAATGATAACATACTAATGACAGGCACATCCATCTCAAATCCAACATGCTCAAGAAGCTTGAATCCATTTATGTCAGGCATGTTTACATCCCTGATCACTATGTCGAATGCATCTTTCCTCTCTCGAAGCTTCTTCAAACAACATACACATGTGGATTCACATATAACACCAACAAAAATTCCAAAATAGTGAATAACATACTTGATCCTCCAAAATTCAAACACCATGCACATGCACTTGGACAAATCAGAAATTCGGAGAGGGAGATTGAACCATTGAGTGACTGTACCTTGTTCAAATTAAAAAATAATGCGCTGGCGTTGCTCTCTTGGGAGGCCTGCAGCAGCGGCCAAACAGAACGGGCTGGCGACAAGAGGAGATTGACGTGGAAGGGCCGGCGGTGTTGGCTTAGAAGGCCTACAATGACGAAAACTCAAATGCGTGTGGTGCGAGGTGTGCTGCATCAATGCCTGTACCTAGCGGCGATCTGTAGTGGCGACGGGGGCTCGCGGACTCTGGACGGTGTACCAGCAAGGCGAGGATGCGTCATAGCTACGATGGAGGATACGCGACGGAAAGGCGACGAGTGGGAGCTCGGCTGCACGCGAGGAAGGGTGGACAAAGGAACGCGATGATGGTGAAGCAGACGTGCGATGCTGGCTGTCTTCCCTGCGCGAACGGCGAATGAGTCAGCGGCAATGGATGCAAGGAGACTAGAGTAGAAAGAGGGCGGCATGGAGGCTTTGGAGAGAGATTAGGGTTTCTGATTGAAAATGAAAAGAAAAGGTAAATTTTGATTAAATCCTGATTATTCAAATTTTATTTTTTTAAAAAAATATAAAAAAAATAATTAATTATTATTGTTAAAAGTTGGCAGATAGCTTTTTGGTACCCAATACTTTTTCATCTTATTTATACTTGCCATCGCCCTCCTTCTGAGTGAGCATCCACTATGGCAAGTCGTAGCAACATAAGAAAGAATTATTCAAGATTATACCCAACTAAAGAAATCAAGCATTGATGAACAAAAATTGAATTGAGAGACCAGGAGGTGCTAGTCAATGCTAAACGAAAAACGTGAGTTGAAAGTACAAAATGGTCAAAAAAAAATTTTTAAATATAGGTTTTATTTATTTAAGCTGTTGATGGAAATTTGCTTTCAAATGAAATTGAGGAAATACCCTGGTCTGGCCCAGCCCAACAAGGGTCTCGTATCCGACTGCGAACCACCAACCCGCCGGGTCATTCAACCCAAACCCAGAGATGACCCGCGCGCTACTTCACGCTCTGCTAGGGAAACCTAGACAGCTAGCAGAAGCTTCCAAGCAAATGGGCCCAAGCGAAGGAGCTCACCCGAGTTCAGAGTATAAATGGGGAGGGACCTACCCCTCTCCAGAGGTACGTCACCTTTCTACCCTAATTAGCCGCCTTTTTGTATGGACACTAACTTTAGCATTAGAGTGTCCTTACAGGTAGCCCCACCTGCAGACCAATCGAGGACTCAGACGGACGTCTCTCTCTCTCTCAAAGCTCGCGCCCCGGTTCTGATCCCCTTCGCACCCAGTTGCTCCAACCTCGACTCCACCCGAACCACCATTCACCTAAGCAACCGAACATACCCTGTTATATTATTATTAATTATTAACCCCAATATTTCAACGTGTTTATCTGGGGATGGTTCTTAATCAGTTCAAATCACCGTCACTGGTGGTATAAGAACAAATTCTAAATGCTAAAGGCATCTTCATTGAGATGGAAAACGGTAATTGAAATATCACATTTAGTAGTTGATGTACAATTTCTATGCTCACTGTGTTTCTGAAAAATCTTTTTCCTCCTCAAGTGAAGAAAAGAATTACGCAAATCCTCGTGGAAATACACGCATATACTAGGATTTGACTCTTCAAAGTAAGGAGATTTAAGAAAAAAGAAAAGGTAGGCGGACTAATTTCTTTGGAGATAAGGCATACAAGTAAGAATTCAGAGGTAGCAAGGTTAGCTGTTGCTACAGAAGGCTTACTACCGGGGATGCAGTAAATATTGGCTTTTCCAGGGCACCATCTTGGGCCCTGCTATCTCGGCAGACGCTCTTCCTCCTTGGCTTCGCCTCTCCGAGCATTGTGATAACATCCTTCATGGATGGCCTTTCCTTGGGAAGCTTCACAGTGCATAGGAGTGCTATTCTCAGCACAAGAAGCATCTCTTCTTGGACGTGCTTGCACTGACCAGCTATGCTTGGGTCTAGTGCTTCTTCCAGTGCTTTGTTGCTCTTCTTCTTTCTTATCCACTCCACTATGTCGACATATTCTCCAAACGAAGGGTCTAATGGCATTTTTCCAGTTACTAGCTCCAAAAGCACCACACCATAACTATATATGTCAATCTTCTCGTCCACCTTCAGGGTATATCCATATTCTGAAACCACAAACATCAAAATGTTATGTCCCTTGTAAATAAAATAACAAAGACATCTTAATAGGTAACTAACAAAGAACATGAGAGTAGTTATTTCTTTTTTTCGGTCTTGATGAGAATAGTTTAAGAATAAGAGTTTCTGCACCAAAGAGTTAATATGGCGAAGTTTATAGTTATGCCCTAGCATATGGCTAAATAAACTATAGAACAATGAAGACTAACCTGGTGCAATGTAACCATATGATCCAGCCACGATTGAAACAGTCTCATTCTTATGGATCATCATCTTCGCCAAGCCGAAATCCGCGATCCGCGCCTCCAAATTTGCATCAAGAAGTATATTATTGGACTTAATATCCCTATGAATAACAGGTGGATGGCAATCATGGTGAAGATAGTGAAGCCCTTGAGCAACACCAAGAGCAATGTTGTACCTTGAAACCCAATCCACAAGCAACCTCTCACATTGTTCACCACTATGCAGTGCATTCCCCAAGTTCCCATTAGCCATGTACTCATAAACCATTATAACATCTCTCTCATTATGCACATACCCCAATAGCCTCACAATGTTCCTGTGCCTTAGTTTCCCTAAGAGCTCCACTTCTCTTACCACATCACTGTAGCCATTCTCTATGTCTGATCCTGATCTCCGTAGCTTCTTAACAGCGACTGTCATGTGCGGTCTGTTATGGATTTCAGCTTTGTAAACAATGCCGGTGGCTCCCATTCCTATGACATTTGACTCCTGTATGCAAGTTAGGATCTCGGTGCTTGTGAAACTCACCCTTTGGAATGCTACTAGTCTCCATGGCCAATCTTCATTGCTACTTTTGAACCAATCATGGATGAAACTGTTGTACAAGTAGGTTCTGTTGTATATAAATCTGCCAGCTAAGTATGCTGCAGCAATGGATAGGATCACTGAAATGCCGGTCAAGAAACCGATGATGATGTGCTTGGTGTGCTTGCCAGGTTTTTGATGGGTTGTGACAGTGAAATTCTGAGAACATGGAGGGAGAATGCTGCCACAGAGACCAGGGTTGCCTACAAGATCATTAGGATTTCTGGACATTAAGATACCATTTGATGGTACTGGACCCTCGAGCTTGTTGTAGGAGAGGTTCAGCGTTTCGAGGGCCGGGGAAATACCGAAGTTTTCAGGTATTTCACCTGTGAGTGAATTGTTGGACAGATCAAGAACAGATAAGGTTGGCATGTTTGTGATTGATTTGGGGATTCCACCTGTCAATTGGTTGTTTCTAAGGTTAAGGTTCACTAATCTTTGACACGAAGCAATACTTTCTGGGATTTTTCCAGAGAGTTCGGTGTTTGAAAGATCCAAAACAGAGAGAGAGGGACAGTCCTGAAACTCATCTGGGAAATAGCCTCTGAAGCTGTTGTGAGAGGCAATGAAGGTTTGAAGGGTTGGAATAGAGAGAATCTCAGAAGGTAGAGAAGACTGAAGGTGGTTCCATGATACATCAATGAAAGAGAGAGATGAGGATAAGGTAATGTCTATAGGAATTTGGCCAGTGAGGTTGTTCTTTGCCAACTCCAGCCGTTGAAGGGCCGGAAGGTTTCCAAAGCCGACCGGAATAGTCCCGGAAATATGATTGTTCTGAACCCGAACACGAACTAAGGACAAACAGTTTGAAAGTCCAGTTGGAATGGAACCAGAGAAGGAATTGTTGAAGAGGATTAGTTTTGTGAGATTGCCTGTAGTACACAAACCTGGTGGGATCTCCCCAGATAACGAGTTAGAGGACACATCCAACCACTGCAATGGAGAGTTCTTTCCAAGGTTAACAGGCAAAGGACCTTCTAAAGAATTCTTCCACAACTCAAGCACCTGCAAATTCTTCAATTCGCCAAGCTTATTCGGTACTAGACCAGTAACTTCATTGCTCATCAAATTCAGAAGCTGCAGGTTTTCCAAATTAGCAAGTTCTTCTGGAATCTCTCCTGAGATTTGATTGTCAGATAGATCCAAAAATACTAGTGACATTATGCTGCCAAGTTGAGGTGGAATTTTTCCAGTGAAGTTGTTTCTGTATAAGTAAACTGTTGTAAGATTTTTCAGCTTACCCAATTCAGGTGGTATTTGTCCACTGAGAGTGCCTACAGCCAAATCAAGGTATTGAAGATTGGTCAGATTCCCAAACTCTGCTGGGATCTCACCTTTGAACTCATTGTATCCCATAATCAATGTCTCCAGAGAAGAAAGTTCACCGAGATAATCTGGAATCTCCCCTTTGAAGTTATTGCCTGAAAGGCCAAGAAATTTGAGCTTCTGCAAATTTGTGAAACTCTTGGGAATTGGACTTACAAAGTAGCTTCCGCGAAAGTCGAGGCTCTCGAGCATTGTCGCATTTCCAATATCCTCAGGAAGAAGCCCTGAGAAGTCATTGCTTGACGCATTAATTGATCTCAACTCTGCAGCTCTTCCAAGACCACTGGGAAAGCTGCCAGTGAAGAAGTTCTGGCTCACATCAAAGGTCTTCATTGAGGTGAGGTTGGACAGTGACTTTGGCAATGATGAAGCGAAACTGTTGCAGCTTATGTTGAAATAAGACAAGCTTGAAAGGAATTGGATTCCATCTGATACACGGCCGCTAAGATTCATGTTGGAGAGATCAAGACCTTCTACCAAGCCTCTAGAGTTGCAAAAAACTCCAGTCCAATTACAATGTATTATTGAACTTGCTGCAGGCTGTGTTGCATTGCTTGGTATCTGCCAATCCTTCAGATGATTCCTCGAATCAACGAGACTCGACTTCATCGCTAGCAGAGTGGACAATTCATCATCTGATGCCGCTTGAGCTTGAGCTCCCTCAGAAAAAGTAACAGAGAAGCCAATGCAACAGTACAAGAAGAGCACTAGAATCAAGTGAGTGTGCATTTTTTCTTGCTTTTGTTGTGTTGGCTATTAACTCTTCTACTTTTTCTGCTACAGTTCCTCTTAATTTTGTTGCATTTTTTGTTTCAAGTGCTGGGAACAAAGAAACAAGGGGGAGAAGAGGAGGGAAAGTTATAGAAATCTGTGAGAGACAAATTAGTTTATAGTTAATAAGGTGATTAGTGATTAGATAATAACTGACTGAAGGAAAAAAAAAAAAAAAAAAGAGGATAATTAATTTAAAGGATATTATAATAAACGTGGGTACTTGGGATCTGAACCAGCTAATCATAAGCAATCTAATGACTGTCAATCTTTGGACTCATCTCAATTATCACAGACATCATAACATGCACAGAATGTGTTTCCGAAACTGTTTATGATAAGGTCAACACTACCAAGTAATATTAATTCTAACTGCACGTCTGCACATAATCCATAATCCTTTTGCAGTTAAAATCTGAATGGTCTACTTTTGCAGAAAGATGTTAAAGAGTGAAATGGGTTTAATTGTTACAGAAAGATTTATATTATTATCCAATTAGATAATTACGTTTGTTTGACTTTAATTAAGTCAAATATTTTTATTAATATAATAATACATGATTTTGTGTATGTATAGATTTTTTTTTTTACATGGATAACACAGAAATTAAATTGGATTAAAATTTATACGGTCCATTGTCAAAATTCTTCAATAATTTTCTGGTGTTTAATATAGTTCTTTTTGTTATACTATGAACATACCGTAGGTTTTAAGATACAATCTTGAACTAATATAATATTCATATATTACCTTCCACTAAAACAAAAGTTGCCTACAAAAGGGTGGATTGAAGAATGTAATTTAGTGGTACGACAGTTATTAAGTGTTACATACCCCGGTTCTGGATTTGGCAGCCCAGCAGACTTTGGGCTCAATCCATCCGGCTCGGCACAAAAAACCGGATCAATCCTAAAATTCTATTCGCACGTAACTCCGGTGTTAAATGCCGCATATACGTATCGTATCATTCCAATTTGAGGATGATGTGACCATTTCAATCCGTATATATAAGGGAGTCTCTAACTCCCCCAAGATAACCAACCAACAAACCTAAATTTTAGTCTCTATGACCAATCCTAACTTGAACGTCGATATGTCTTTGCAAGTCCTCTCCTATTCTATTCATCCAGCAACCCGACTAGCAACCAATTCAAGTCAAAGCCAACCAGGTCATAGATCCCGTCGTTTCAAGTCATTTCTAAACATTAGCGCCATCTGTGGGGACCTATTGACGAAAGGCTCCAATGGCTTCCGGTTCAATGGACAACCAGAACTTAGAAGAAATTTTCGATGAATATAACCCCTCGGAGAATTTTGTGCCAACCCGAGCCCGAATTCAAAGTGTGGTCCACATGGCGGTGACACCTAACCCCCAGCCATTGAACTGCCAGAATTCAAACCCCAAAGCCAATTCGTGTCCCTTCGGAGAAACAGGGTCCGACAATTCTTGGATTATCCAGGAACTATGCCACAGCCTACAGAACTTGAAAAACGGTTGCGGCCAAGGACCGATTCTAGCCATCTTCCGAGGAGCATTCGGGGACACAACCCTGAGAAAGGCACCTTGCCGACTCGCCAGAATGACAAACCGGAAGACAGCGCGGCTGGACCATTCCAGTTCGTTCTCTCAACAGCAGTTTGCACTCCCCGAGCAACGAACAGTGCAAACGCTGAGGTAGGGGATATGAAAGATCTCCAACCAGAAAACAGAGGTGGAATGACGAGCCTGTGGTTGTGGGTGCCACCACGTCGCCTGTAAGATCGTTTGGGTTCGCCTCTCTAAGCACTTTGATAAGCCAACGGACATGCGATATAACAGAACCCATGATCCCTAAGAACACTTGAAAGCATTCGAAGCTCGGATGAATCTGGAAGGTGTTCCTGACACAGTGCATTGCCGAGCTTTTTCCGTAACCCTCGCGGGACCCGCAATCAAATGGTTCAATTTCCTACCTCAAGGGTCCATTGTGTGCTTCTCGGACATATCCCAAAGATTCTTAGCTCAGTTTACTACCAGGATCGCCAAGGCTAAACATCTCATAAACCTCTTGGGAATAACCCAGCGAGAAAACAAGTCCACAAGAAAATACCTAGATCGGTTCAACGATGAATGTATAGAAATCGATGGCCTTACCGATTTAGTTGCAAGCCTTTGCCTAACTAACGGGTTAACAAATGAGGACTTCCAAAAATACCTAACCACTAAACCCGTGTGAACTATGCACGAGATCCAAACTATGGCTAGAGAGTATATAAATGACAAAGAGGTTAGCTAGGTTGTGGTAGCCAATAAACAGAATGTCTCAACTGCCCCCTCCCCCTCTTAGCAGGTCAGTGCGTCCCACCCCACAAGGGAGGGGCCAAGAATCAGTCGAGCAAACCTCCCCGACCCTAAGAATTGGGAAGTTTACCAACTGCACTCCCCTTAACGCCCCAAAGCAGAGTCTACCAGCAATTTTCTGATCATAGAGTTATCCGAAAAGCTCGGCAGCTCAAGGAGCAAACTAGAGGAAACAAGTTCCTGTACTGTGATTATCACCGGGAATACGGCCATAGGACGCATGATTGCTTCGATTTGAAGGACGCTCTGAAACAAGCAATTTGCGATGGGAAACTCCTAGAGTTCACAAAGATCATTCATGAACCATGGAGACCAGCCTAAGAAAGATCTCTGGAGATAGAAAAAGGTCGTAACCCCCGAACAGTCAGGGCGCCCCCAAGGGACGAGATTGACGCCGACCCCGCCATTGTGGTTAATGTTGTGGTCTGACGTTTAGTGTAACACCCTAATTATCCTAAGCCTTACCTCGCGTCGTAAAGCAAAGGTTAATCAAAGATTACGATAGTTCTAAAGCTTATACATATTTATATATAGAAGAAATAGTATATTCTAGGAGCCCGATGAAGGATAGAGCTCAAAAACAGGATTTAAAAAGCGCAAAATGTGCACCCGAAGCTACAAACTTAACGCACAAGAAATAGATATAATATAACAAAATATCAGAGTATAATAGTATAAATATCTAGCCATGGCTCGCGGAGTTTAAGCCGGCTAGCTATATATAGACAATACAGAATTCTGAAAGTTAAAAAAACAGCTTATACAAGTTTTTCTCTCAAAGTAAGCCTCTAGGCAAAGAATAAATACAAAAGTGAGAGACATAAACAAAATAAGCAAAAAGACTCCAAAATATATCTAGGATTCTCTGCTCTGTCACCATCGAAGCAACTCACCGAGGTGGGTTGCGACCTGCATCTGAAAAACAACAACAGAATATGGTATGAGAACCGGAGGTTCTCAGTATGGTAACAGTGCCCAGTGATGTAAGATATAAGACTCCAGGACACCAGAGGCAATCCTAGAACTTCAAGGAATATTTTTATTAAAATATTATTTTTAATTAAATATTATTATTTAATATTTTATTATTATTTATTATTTTAATAAAAATAATAAAATAATGCGAAAAAGGCAGTTTTCTGTAAAAGCTTTAGAAAGACAACTTTAAGTGCAGAATCTCATAATTACCTTCATAAAACACTTAGGGAGTGGTAATAACATGATAGTGAGGCAAAGATAAAGAAAAGATAAAAAGTTAAAGAAAAGATAAAAACCAAAGAAAAAGTCTATAAAATTTTAATGATAGAAAAACAGATAGAGACTAGTGAACGAACTAGGGCAACTTAGTTAGTACTTGAGTTGTGACTAGGGTTAGGTGTTATATGAAAAGTTAAACTGTTTCAGTATAGACTTAATGAACCTATACCTGGGATAGGCTAACTATTCATACCAAAATTTACATAAGCTTTAAATACACATGTTAAACAAAGAAATCAGAGCAGAATAAAGTAACACAGAGCACAGAGTAACCAGAGTAAAGTAAAGAGATACAAAGAGAAAAGAATAATATGATAAAGAGAAATGGTTTGAGTCAGGATATTGTAAAAGTGAAAGATGTAAAGTTTGTACAGTATGATTGAACAGAGAAAGAAAGAGGTACTGCATAAGAATGTGAAAATGATGATGAATAATGAGAATGATGATGAATGATGATAATGAGAATGATTATGTAATGATCTGCTGCGTGAAGGCAGTCAGTAAAATAGTGGTACGACCACAGAACGTTTTCCAGTGTTACACAACTATTGAGAGCTGTACCTGCAACTGATAACCTGGGATCACTTGCAGAGGATATTAATTCATACACGGCTAGAATGCCGCACCTGTAAGGAAAGGATTACTTACAGAGAATATGATTTCATACACGGCTGGAATGCCGCCACCTGTAAGGCAGAGTTTTCTTATAGAGGATATGACGCATACGTCGGTTAGTGAGAACTGTACCTATGCTGACTGAAAAACCATACCCGTTTCAGCTGCTTTGGGTTACGTCGGGAGCGGGTAGAAATCGACAGATGAGCTCATTACCTGCGCTAGGGCTAGACATGCATCATACTTGGTTGCGCACTTCCTTTGTTATGATTGTGGTATGAATGTATGCTTTCCTTGTTTGTATTCCATTCTCTGCGCTTGTGTTATTTTTTTGTATTCTTCTGTTTGTGTTCTGCTATCTGTTTTCTCTATCTTCTCTACTTATCTGTGTTTTCTAATTACTGCTTCTTTGTATTTTGCTAATAGCCTGCTAAACAACATAGAATTAATGAACGTAACTAATAACCCCAACCCTACTAAGAACTCTCCAGTTCTTACCCCTTCTCTCCCCTTTCCCCCTTCAGATGGAAGTAAGAGTACCTTACCATAGTTTGCTGATGACCGTTCGCAAGAAGAGAATTCTGCTCTAGATAGTCTTCTGAGTCTAGGGTGAATATCGTTCTCTGATTATATGTATATACTGTGAGACCAGCCAACGTCTGCACCCCGTTCGTATGCGCACTTTAACTTAAATCCTGTGTATGAGATTCCTATTGTGTGGCTACTTCATGGGGTACCAGAGAGACGTCCTGTGGAAAAGTCTGATCGTGCAGAGGAGTAGCAGATGATGTTCTATCTTTTGATGACGTTCCACCTGACTTGAGTTTTGAAGACCTAGAACGTACTTTCCCTCGCTTTAGTAGTTTAGAGGGACTAGGTGAGTATAGAGTCTAGGCTAGCCTAGGTGCCAGCTTAGGGACCTCTTGAACAGGTCAGGACCTGAGATGTTGTATGTATATACATGCATATAGTTATTATCTAGCTATATCTAGGGGTGTTCTAACTAAAGGTCTATACTCTAATAAAGGCTGGATAACTGAATGTTGCTAGCTACTCGTGATGTATTTATGTGTGGTTGTTTATAACTGTTTTATCTGTTATTACTTGTGAATTGATTATGAGTGATTCCATCTATTAATCCAAATGTTTTCAAAAAAAAGAATACACCTCACAAATTAACTACGCTTTTAACAACGAATCAGGTTCATATGATAAATAATAGATAATAATTAAGAAGACAAATTGGTAGCACTCAGTTTTCAGTATGATCTAGACATATTGAAAATTGGGTCGTTACATTTTTCAAGAACAAATAAAAAAAATGATAGAAGTGTACATTGACGACGTGCTCGTCAAGATCGCCGAAGTGGAATCCCTATTGGAATATCTATGCCGGGTGTTCCAGTCTCTCCGAGAACATAGGATGCACTTAAACTTGGCAAAATGTGCCTTCGCGATGTAAGCCAGAAAATTCCTCGATTTTATGCTGACGTAGCGGGGAGTTAAATCCGATCCAGAAAAGTGTGACACAGTCATTAGGATGGCCAATCCGGGATCTGTCAAAGACATCCAAAGGTTCTCTAAGGTTGTAAGACCCCAAACCATGCTAGCAACAAAACAAGACAAAGGAGACTCGCAAGAACAAAGGAATCAAAATAAGAAACAAATAAGGAACAAAAGTGAAGGAATAAAAATAGGTTTGGAGGAGAACTTACCGACATACTGGCGATCGGCTTCCCGATCACCCAAACACAACCGTCAATACCTCAACGATGTACTTACTCTCCCGACTTAAACCCTCGTAAGTCACCTTTACGAGGTAGTTGGCCACAGTCTCATACTTCCAGTAAGTAGGGAACCTACGTTCCCCCTCCAGAGTCATCCAGAAGGGATGATGACCTCTTGTCGGCCGGACCTTAAAATACTCATCCTTGAACCCGTGAAACAAGTCCTCAAAGATGCTGATAATTTTCCGACCCTGTACAGCCCAGAAAGACATGTACCCCTTCTTATGCTTATTCTCCCAATAAGGCACAGTGAGGAAGAAGTACAAGAAGACCTCCACCACGGCCGGGATCTCCAAGTACTCGCACACGAGTTCGAAACACCTAATAGCTACCCAACTATTAGGATGGAGCTGCGATGGAGCAACACTACACTGATTTAGCAGCCCGATGACAAAATCGGAGTACGGATGTTACATTATGGTATCAGAGCAGTCTTTTCTGTTAGAGCCTTGGGAATGAACTAACTATGCTTTACTGCATACTCTGAGTATCTGTCATGCAATAGGACTTGTCCTAATAACAAGAGTTTGAGTTTCAGATGTATGACTGTCTATGGATTAGTGCCGTTAGCTTACCATTACATACCTCATGGTATTAAGTCTGGCCAACTTAATACTAATGACTTATGTATATGAGAATACTAATGGGTTGTCATGAACGAAATAGAACTAATAGGTAATACGAATTACGGGGTTTGGAAACGTTAGAGGTTATAAAGATAGCTCAATTTCGAAGTATACTATTTATTCCTGTTACACGAACTCGTGCAATCCCTTCCTTCGTTATCTTCATTGGAATTCTTGTCTTGGAATTCTTATTGTCCCTGTGTACCTCTTTTTGCCTGTAAATCTAACTGCCTACCTGAACTTCTTTTGAACATTATCTTTAACATTGCCTGCACTTCTGTTCATGGACCCTATTTTTCTTTGGTTTGAGTTTGAACTTGTTTTAATATAACAATTTTCGAGGGCGAAAACTTTTATAAGATGGATAGGATATAACAACCCGAACTTTTGAAAATTAAATAATGAATTATTCATGATTTATTATTTTATTTGAAAAAATTATTTTTCTAAAAATAATTAAATTAAATTTTTATGATACTTTAAGTTTAAAATCTACTAAAATTTTTAAAATTTTTTATTATAATAAAATATTTTGAAAAAGATAAAATATTATTATTATTATTATTGTCGTCGTCGTCTTCATTGTTATTATTATTATTATTATTATTATTATTATTATTATTATTATTTGATTCCATTCGATTAGCCAAAAGCATTAAGGGAGAAAAAGAAAGAAAGCCAACATGGCTTGAATTCATATATGTATATATACATATACATATATATAACGAGGACACCAATTCACTCCTTATCATATTAATCATCATCACCTACTTCATTTGGTTTTAATTTTTATAAGCTGTGAGAAGAAAGTGAGCGAGAGTGAGAGAGAGAAAACCGTGAAACCCTCTAAGCTTCTGACCTCAATTTTTTGAGTTTCGTAACTTTAATAAAAAATCTAATCCAATAAAGTGTTCGTATCCTTCTCTTCTACACGTTGACGACACCTTTTTTTAGTAGAAGTTGACGGTGATGTAGCTTCCCTTCCCCTTGAGTTCGGCCAATTGAAATTTTAAGAGGCACAGACGATTTCTGACGTTTTTTTCTTCAGCAGCTCGATCAAAAAGTTTCTCTGGATTTTTCGTGGTTTTGATTTCATACGGCGGTAGGGTTTGGTAATTTTATAACAATTAAATGTGAATTTGATAAGTCACTACAAAAAAATAAGATTAAAATGGCGTTAATTTTTCGGCGGTTTTATGAAAACACCATTTTTTCCGCTAATTTCGGCGGTTTTTGCTGGTGCCAGAATATTTGTGATTTTTCTTTCGTCTTTTTAACTTAGATGTGTTTTATTTGACTATATCAGAGACTTAGAATGATTAGTGTGGTTTCTCAATAGAAAAGCGAATGACGAACCCTAATCCCTTGCCGCTGTCATTCATCTTCTCGCTGTCGCTCATCTCCTCGTCGCAACTCATATCCTTGACGTTGCAAGAAACGTCGTTGTTGCCTTCAGCGAGTTTCCGATCTGGTTCTCGATCTAAAGGTTTGTCGCTGCCGCTTATTTCACCGCCATTGTTCATCTCCTCACTGTCACGCATTCCTTCGCCATATCAAGCAACATCATGTTGCTACCTTCAATGAGGTTCTGGCTTCGATCTAAACGTTAGTTACCGCCGCTCATTTTCTTGCTGCCTTTATTTATCACCTCGCCACTGCAAGCAATGCTGCCATTGCTGCCTTTAGCGAGTGATAAACCACTATTTTATGGTTTATATTGTGTTTAATTGTGTGGTTTTGTCATGATCCTTGCCCACTTATTCATCAATTTAGCATGCATTTAGATTTCCTTCCTAAATTCAGTACATGTTTGAAAATTGCTTCCTAGAGACTTTAATTATTTACTTTTAATTCTCCTTTATTCCATTCGATGTCGTGATCTGTGTGTCAAGTGTTTCAGGCCTTATAGGGCATGAATGAGATGGAGATTGGAGAGGAAGCTAGCAAAAATGGAAGGAACACAAGAATTTGAGGAGATAACCAGTGAGAAGTGACGCGGTCGCATGGCTCACGCGACCGTGCGAAGGAGCACAAATCGCAGTGACGCGGCCGCGCGGATTGGAAAGCGCAAGCGGCGCGGTAGCGTGGACGACGCGAACGCGTGGAGAGGAAAAAGCGCAAGCGACGCGTCCGCATGGATGACGCGATCGCGTGACATGTGCGATCTGCATAATCTGCAGAATTCGATGGGAGCGATTTTGGACCTTATTTCGGCCCAGTTTTCGGCCCGGAACAGCAGACTAGAGTCAGAGAATATGCAGAAACAACACACACATACGATCAGTAGTTTTTTTTCTAGTTTTTTCACTCTCTTAGGTTTTTCTCTCTAGTTTTTAGGATTTTAATTTTCAATTTATCTTAGCATTGGAACATTGAGAAGAGTCATTTCCTCATCAAGACTTCATCACTCTAGTTTGTTCTCTTAACTTGGTTTTATTCTTCCATGTTCTTTGTTATGTTCAATTTTATCATTCAGATACTTTTATGATTAATTAATGCAAGGATTATTTCTCTTTAATTTAATTTCAATTCCAATAATCATGTCTTCTTTTAATTCCCTTTCATGTGCCATGGATTCTTTATTTACAATGCGTGAGTAGTTTCATTACTTGATAGGGAGTTGATTAAAAGGAATTCTTGAGTTAGAAGGATTGAAGGAGAAATTTATAGTTGGGTTAAATGTTGGATTGCTATCCTGTCACCGACGCCAATCCCTTTGAACTAAGTGGGTTGTAACTCGTGAATAGATCTGGCAGTCCAACTTGTTTGACTTTTCCTTACCTAGTAAAGGATAACCAAACAGAATAACCGTTAATTATAAATCAATCTTAAAAATCACTCCATCAATGATAGAGATTCTAACTAATCAATTCCCAGTCAAGACTTTTATTTATATTATTTAAAATTCCTCAATTTAAATTCTAATTTACTTAGCTCAACTTCTTGGAACATCTGATTAATAAAACAGCAGACTTTTCTACAACTCGTTGGGAGACGACCTGGGACTTAAAACTCCCAGTAATTTTAATTTAAACTCTCTGTGACATATTTCTAAATTGATAGGCAGATTTTCGGTGAGTTAAGAACTATACTTGCAACGTAACCATTTTAATAAATTTTTAATTCATCAGCTTCTGCTTCCCATCAATTTTTGGCGCCGTTGCCGGGGAGTTGCAATAGAGTGCTAATTTTATTAATTAGAATTTATTTATTTGCATTTTATTTAATTTTGCTACTATGAGCTGCATGTTTCTTCCGTCAAATGACGCGTTCACTTCCTGATCCGCGCTTGCTAATATTCGATCCTGAAATTGAAAGGACAATTTCATGAATAAGGCGAGAACAGCGTAGGTTAGCCCGCTCTGAAGGCGGATCTGAAAGTGAATCTGAAGAAGAAACCAGCCCCCGTTCTACTGATTCGGTTGTTTTACGTGCAAAAAACATGGTAGCTAGAAGAGTTACCATTCAGGAGGAAGGAGCTCCTGATTTTACAATGCAACCGTTTCAAGCGCATCATCCAGCGGTAGCTACGGATTTTGAAATAAAGACCGCACTGTTGAATTTGATGCCCAAGTTTCATGGCCTACCTGCTCAAGAGCCTATCAAGCACTTGAGAGATTTCCAGGCAGCCTGTTCTACTGTCAGGCGTGATGGCACTGATGAAACTTCAATCCTGCTGAAAGCTTTTCCGTTCTCTCTTGAGGGAAAAGCAAGAGAGTGGTACTACACTCAACCTCTAGCAAATGTATCCAACTGGGATACACTCAGAAAGGAGTTTCTGGAGAAATTCTTTCCATCTGAAGTTACTGCTAAACTGAGGAAGGATATCTCTACAATTGTTCAGGATGACAATGAGACTCTCTTTGAATACTGGGAGCGCTTCAATAATCTTCTGGAAGCATGCCCCCACCACATGATTGACAAGATCGTGCTACTCAGCTATATCACACAAGGTATGAGGCCCCAAGATAAGACCACATTGGAAAGTGCCAGCAATGGGTCTATGAAGAAGTACAAGACCACTGATGAAGCTTGGCAATTGATCAGTAATTTAGCTGAATCTACTCGGAACCACAGACAGAAGCAAGGCCGTTCAAAAGCCATTGCAGAAGTATCTTCTGGCATAGAGACTGTTGCTCTAAATCGAAGTATCTGTGAGATGACCAACCTGCTGAAGCAAATGCAGTTGAATCAACAAGCTCAGCAAACTCAACCGCAGCAAAACCAACAACTAGTTCCACAAAGAATTTGTGGAATTTGTGCTGATTACAGCCATTACACTAATGAATGCCCGTAGCTCCAACAAGAAGACAACATGGTGGCATCCACTCACAACTTCTATGACCACCCCAACCAAGGGTACAATCAAAGTGGAAATAATAACCATGGATGGTAGGACAATTCAAACCAGAATTGGAGGGACAACAATAATAGGCGAGACAGAGATAACCAGGGAAATCAGAGGTGGAATAATAACAACAACAGGCAGCAAAATCAACCTTACCGAGCACCTCACCTGAGGCAAAACCAAGGACCACCGAACAATCAGCAGCAAACCTCTCAGTTTACTCATTCTTCTGTATCTTCTAATGAAGATTTATTACAAGCTTTTGAGAAAAGACAACTGGCCATGGAAAATACCATCGTGAACAATATTAACGCCAGTCTGAATGGTTTCACCTCTACTCTACAAGCTTTATTGACACAACTTGGTTCAGCACAAAATTCCAGTAACCAACCTTCAAGCACCACTGGAATCCCCTCTCAACCATTACCCAATCCGAAGGGAGGCATTAATGCCATCACCCTGAGGTCCGAAACCACACTGCAGGAGAGGAATCAGGAGGAACCAAGCTCACCAGAATACGCCTCAGCTGAAGAGGTGGTAGAAATCAAAGATGTTGAAGAGGAAGAGGACATACAGGACATAGCTGAAGAAGAGATAGCTCAACCACAGGAAGAAGCACAAAAAGGCGCAAGCACCACAGAAAACACTACTCCCATTCCATTTCCACAACTTGCAAGGAAGCCCAGGAAACAGCTGGAACCTGATCCTAACATGGTAGAAATATTCAAAAAGGTTGAGGTAACTGTTCCCCTTTTTGATGTTATTCAGCAGGTACCTAAATATGCAAAGTTTCTAAAAGACTTATGTATCCATAAAGACAAAATTAATGAATTAGAAACTATTCCTTTAGGTAGTTCTATATCTGCTTTAATGGGAGGATTACCTGAAAAATGTAGTGATCCAGGTCCTTGCATAGTTAGTTGTACTATTGGTGGTGTAGTAATTTATGATTGCATGTGTGATTTAGGAGCATGTGTCAGTATAATGCCTTTGTCTATATATGATGTTTTAAGGCTCCCTCCCTTAAAAAGGTCGGCAGCTCGTTTTGTATTAGCAGATAAAAGCATTATTACAGTGGCTTGAGTTGCTAAAGATGTTTTGGTGAACATTAAAGGGCTCACATTTCCCACTGATTTTTATATCTTGGAGATGCCCCATAATGATTTAGATAAGCCATCATCAATCCTACTTGGAAGACCATTCCTGAAGATATCAAAATTCAAATTGGATGCTTTTTCAGGAACATACTCCTTTGAAATAGATGGCCGTATAGTGATCTTCAATCTGAATGGAGTCATTGACAACCCCCCAGAAGATCGTTCTATCTTCCAGTGTGATGTCATAGACGAGAGTGTGGCTGAAGTTCAAAAAGAAGAGTTTGAAGAGAGGCACACTGGACAAGGTCCAAGTGTGGGGACCCTCTTGACTGACAATGAGGACACTTCACCATTTTCACAAACCCCAGATAATTCAGACCTTGCCCATGATCAAAAGTTAGAATTGAAACCTCTCCCTCTACATCTCAAATATGCTTACCTTGAGGATGAGTAGAAGCTTCTGGTTATTATTGCAAGAGAACTGACTTCTCAACAAGAAGAGCAGTTACTTGATGTGCTGAGGAAGCATAAGAAAGCAATTGGGTGGAGTTTGGCAGACATAGTGGGAATCGACCCTCAAGTATGTGAGCACAGAATATTTTTAGAAGAGGGAGCAAGACCTGTCGGTCAATCCCAGAGAAGATTGAATCCCACCATCTTGGAAGTTGTCAAAAAGGAAGTGACCAGATTATTGGAAGCCGGTATCATATATCCCATTTCAGACAGTGAATGGGTAAGCCCAGTACAAGTTGTGCCCAAGAAGTCCGGAGTCACTACTGTGAAGAATGAGCATGGAGAGCTCATAGCAACTAGAGTTCAGAATGCTTGGAGAGTCTGCATTGATTACAGGCGTCTCAACCAAGCTACCCGTAAGGATCACTACCCACTTGCATTCATTGATCAAATGCTGGATCGCCTGTCAGTTAAATCAAATTATTGCTTTCTAGATGGTTACACAGGTTATTTCCAGATTCATAGAGTTCCTGAGGATCAGGAAAAGACTACTTTTACATGTCCTTTTGGGACCTATGCTTATAAGAGAATGCCCTTTGGCTTGTGCAATGCACCAGCTACTTTCCAAAGGTGCATGATGAGCCTTTTCTCTGATCTTATTGAGGACTGTATGGAAGTTTTTATGGACGATTTCAGCGTTTATGGTGATTCTTTTTAACCTTTGCTTAGATGGATTATCTAGAGTATTAGATAGATGTATTAATACAAACCTTGTATTGAATTTCGAAAAATGCCACTTTATGGTAAAGTAAGGGATTGTATTAGGACATGTGGTATCTAATAATGGCATTTCTGTAGACCCAGCAAAGGTGAATGTTATTTCTAGTTTACCTTACCCCTCTTCTGTGAGGGAAGTCCGTTCGTTCCTTGGACATGCAGGTTTCTACAGGAGATTTATTAAGGACTTTAGTAAGGTGGCACTTCCCTTATCCAGATTACTGCAGAAGGACATTGAGTTCGAGTTCAGTGAAGATTGCAAACAAGCATTTGATAAGCTGAAGACTACTCTAACTCAAGCCCCAATTGTGAGAGGACCCGACTGGAGCCAGCCGTTTGAAATCATGTGCGACGCTTCCAACCATGCAGTAGGAGCAGCGTTGGCTCAGCGTGAAGGTAAGGATCCTTTTGTTATTGCCTATGCGTCTAAGACTTTAGACACTGCCCAATCCAATTATACTACTACTGAGAAAGAGCTACTTGCTATTGTTTTCGCTCTGGATAAATTCCGAGCTTATTTACTTGGTACTAGAGTGGTAGTGTATTCGGACCATGCAGCTCTAAAGTATTTATTAGCTAAAAAGGAATCCAAACCAAGACTTATATGTTGGATACTGCTGTTACAAGAATTTGATTTAGAAATAAAGGATAGGAGTGGTAATCAAAATTTAGTAGCGGACCACTTGAGTCGCCTTGAACATATTAAGGATGATTCTACTCCTATAAATGATAATTTTCCTTTTGACAACCTGCAAGCAGTATCTGAGGTAGTCCCTTGGTACGCACCTGTTGCTAATTATTTAGTTAGCCGCACATTTCCTCCACATTTCTCTAAACATCAAAGAGACAAGCTAAAAAGCGAGTCTAAATATTATATATGGGATGACCCATATTTATGGAGATGTGGCGCTGACCAGATAATTAGACGTTGTGTACCTCAATCAGAATTCCAGTCCATTTTAGAGGCCTGTCACTCATCTGAAAGTGGAGGACACTTTGGCCCTCAAAGAACAGCTAGAAAGATCTTGGACTGCGGATTCTGGTGGCCTACTCTTTTTAGAGATGCTGCTGAGTTTTGTAAATCTTGTCACCCATGCCAGAAATTTGGTAACATATCCAAGAGGGATGAGATGCCTCAACAATATATGCTTTTCTGTAAAATTTTTTATGTCTGGGGCATTGACTTCATGGGTCCATTTCCAAATTCTAGTGGATATTTTTATATATTGTTAGCTGTGGATTATGTTTCCAAATGGGTGGAAGCAATTCCTACCCGCATTGATAATGCTAACACTGTTGTTTCCTTTGTGAGAAACCATATTATATGCCGCTTTGGATCACCACGAGCGATCGTGAGCGATCAAGGAACCCATTTTTGTAACAGGAGACTAACATGATTGATGAAGAAGCATGGGATAATCCATAAAGTTGCAACAGCTTATCATCCCCAAACTAATGGGCAAGCCGAAGTGTCAAACAGAGAAATTAAGCGTATCCTGCAGAAGATAGTAAAGCCTCATAGAAAAGACTGGAGCACTAGACTACAAGATGCACTGTGGGCATATAGATCAGCATACAAGACACCCATTGGGATGAGTCCCTTTCGCTTAGTTTACGGAAAAGCTTGCCATATTCCAGTTGAAATCGAACACAGAGCCTTCTGGGCAGTTAAAGAGTGCAACATGGAAATTGAGAAAGCCGGAACTGAAAGAAAGTTGCAACTACAGGAACTGGAGAACCTTCGCCTAGAAGCTTATGAGAACTCCAGAATATACAAGGAAAAGATGAAAGCCGTGCATGATCAAAACATCAAGAAGAGAGAGTTCCAACCTGGAGATTTTGTTCTCCTTTACAAATCTCGACTGAGGCTCATGCCAAGTAAGTTGAGATCAAAATGGGAAGGTCCATACAGAATAGAGAAGGCTGAACCGTACGGAGTCTATCACCTAAGCCATCCTTCAAGTTCTGAACTTATTAAGGTTAATGGACACTGCCTAAAGCTGTACCATGGTGAGAAGGTGCAGAGAAATAAAGAGCTTGAGATCTTCCACTTGGAAGATCCCCACATAGCAGCAGATTGAGCTAGTGGAGCGTCCAACTTACGGACGTAAAAGCAAAGTGCTTGGTGGGAGACAACCCACCGCGGTATGATCGTTCCTTTCTTCACTTTTAGTTTTTCTTCTTTAATAACTCTTCTCTTTATTAGTGCTTCCGTGCTCTTTCAATTACATGTCTTTATCCTTCCTAAAAAAAATAAAAAATTTTCGCCGCGCGACGCGATCGCACCAGCGACGCGTCCGCGTGGCAGGAGGAGTAAATAAAAATAAAAATGAACAGAAAGTTACACAGGAGGAGTACTGGAATCGTGCCAATGGCACAAATTACTCCACGCGACCGCGTCGCGGACACGACCGCGTCGCTTGGACATCATGGCCTCCCAAGCGACCGCGTGCCCTGCATTTTCGACGTAAAGGGGTGCACAGTTCTATATTGTGCGAGAATGGTGCTGGATTGGTGCTGGAAGCACAATCCTTGTCACGCGACCGCATCGCTGACGTGGCCGCGTCCCCCATTTTATAACGCACACTCATGCGATCGCGTGACCCACACGATCGCGTCACCCAATTTTGGCAATTAAAATGAATCAAATAGAGAGTTGTGCTGGAGCGAGGCTACACTCGCGCCAGCAGCGCAACATAGGTCACGCGACCGCGGGACCGACGCGATCGCGTCCCCTTCCCTGACGTGCCCCCATGCGAACGCGTGCCCCAGGGGCCGCGTCGCATGCGCCGCACAGCTAAACCCCGATTGCCAAATTATCTTATCTTTCTTTCCTCCAAATCCTAATTTTTCTTTTCCCTCCTTCTTTCTTCTTTCCCCCTTCTCCTTTCTATCTCACTCTCTCTCTCTCTCTCCTCCATTAACAAGGTTTTACCTTCTTCTTCCTTCTTCTCTTTTCTATCATTTTTATTATATTATGTATATATTATTATTTTCTTTTTCTTTTCTTTTTCTTTTCAAACTTTTATTTTCTTTATTCTTCTTTTCCCTTTTTACATGGTGTTAGAATTTTTTTGAGTCATTATCCCTCACTATATGCTTGTGACTTGTTACAATTTATTTGACAATTATTATTATTATTATTTTTTTTTGGGATTCCTTGCATGTTCAATTTCATACTTTTTACATCTTGTTTAACATGCATGCTATGTGTTTGTGAAAAAGCCCATGTGGCATTATGCATTTCTCTATGTTCCTATACTATTCAATGCTTGCTTTTCACAACTTTCCCCTATTATTTTATTAATTGAATTCAATTGTCAATACAAACGTGATGGTTTGTTACAAAGTAATGCTTGGTCTATGCTACTCATGCCCTTTGCCAGCATGCCAATAAACACCTTGCATTCACTTGTCTTTTTTATGCACTAGCTATTTCCCATTGATGGCTTTTCATATGTACTCGAGAGCATGTGTTAATGTCATCTACATTTTACTGTGCATCATTCACCCTCTTTTCCGTTTCCTTCCTTGCTGTATCTCTCTTTGCATTTAATTTTCTTTCTCTTCCCTTCTTTCAGGATGGCCACCAAGAAAGGAAAGGAGAAAGCAACTTCCAGACCACCAGCAAGAAGAGGAACTAAAAGAGCATTAGTGGCAGAACCTTCTTCAACCGTAGTTAAGCCCTCAACAAAACGAGTCAAGAGGATAATAAAGGTTGACGAAAGGGTAAAAAGCCTTTCCAGCAAAGGACGCTGCGTGATTTTCCAATCGCTACTGTGAGCAGATGTTCCCCATCCTGGTAGAAAGGAACTATAACAATGAATACCTTCTTATCCTCCCGTCCAATCTTGCCACCTTTGTTGAGCCGTAAATTGAGCGAAGACAATAAGGTTTCCTACGAAAACAGCCAAGGCAGGTCAATCTTTCTTGAGTAATTGAGTTCTACTCCAACTTCTACATGCCGACCTTGCAGTCTGTTTATGTCCGGCAGAAGCAAGTCTCCATCACAGAAGAAGCCATTCAGCAAGTTCTGAGTCTTCCCCCTACTCCTGCAGGAATGGACGCTTTTCAAGAAGCCACTCTTCAGCGCCAGAGATACCAATATGACTGGGACTCCGTTCTCGGAGTCATTGCTTTACCTGGCAGCCGTTGGATCTACGGATACCACCGTTCCCGCCTTAAGGGAATCTTGGTTTCCGCACTTACCTTGGAAGCTCGCGTATGGGCACAGATCATGTCCCATTACGTCTTTCCGAGCACTCATGAGTCCTCCTTCACTGCAGACATGGCTGTTCTACTATGGTGCATCCTTACAGACCAACCTCTGAATCTTTCAAGACACATCCGGAATGCTATGGAGCATGTACAAATCGCGGGCAACCTACCTTTTCCCGCCTTGGTCTCAGATCTTGTCTCAGCAGCCGGAGTCTCCTACATTGCTGGGGACACCAAAGCCATGCTTCCACAGGATGATCAATATGTCCCTCACGGGAAATACCTCAGACTTTCAGTAGCCACTACAAGCCAGCCTACTGAACCAGTTGAAGACATTCCTTCTTCAACACCACAAGCATCTACAACCGAGAAATTGCTCCAGCAGATACTTGAAAATTTGGATCAGCATGAACTGAAAGCTAAGATGAGAGAGCGCCGTAATGAGCGCCGATTCAAACACCTCAAGGAGCTACTCAAGGGACGCTTCAGAGACTCAGACACCCCGGACTCCACTTCTTTTACCAGCACCGGGAGCCATGATGACCCCAACTGTGGAGATACTGCCACTAGCCCACCCCTGTTCCTGACAGATGGCACCGAGGACGGTGCAAAGCCTTAAGTGTGGGGAGGTCGGTCAGTACCTAACTTCCGGAGGTAAATTCTTTTCTCTGGCACCAATAATTAGGATATTTTAGTTAGATTTTTCTTTCTTTTATAGAATAGAATAAATTGCATAGGTTAGAATAGTTGCATGCATGTTCTACTTGATTGAAAAGACAATAAGTTTCTTTTAAAAATCTATCTTTGGAACAAAATTTCACTAATTTTTCAAAATTTTTATGATAAATCTGCTTGAGTTGTATTTGAAACATGATGTTTGAGCTAAAGAACACACAACCATTGAAAGATTTGAGCCTTTATGTATGGTTACACTATTTAACCATAATCATTTTATTCTTGTGTGTTTACTTCTCTATGATTGTAATCTATATTTTGTTTTAACTTATATGTCCAATATTTATTATATTTACATGCTTGCACATGATTGAGGCCATTATTTGTTTAAACTCACTTATCCAAATCAAGCCTACCCTTTTCAATTACCCTTGTTAACCACTTTGAGCCTTTGAAACCCCATTTGTTCTATATTTTACCACATTACTAACCTTAAGCTGAAAAACAATTATATATCCCAAATTGAATCTTTGGTTAGCTTAAGATAGAATTGTGTGTGCTAGTTAAGTATGGGAAATTGTGGGAACAAAAGTTGTTGAGGGAATGTGTCATGAAATTTTAAAGGGAATTTGGATACCTACTCATGTGAAGATATGAGAATGAAAAATCTATGTGCATTGATAAGCTTTATTTATTTTAAAAAAAATCAATAAATAAGGGGACAAAATTACCCCAATGTTAAATTCAGAATTCAAAGATCAATGCACATATGATAGAATTAACATACAAAGTTGAAACATGAGTATGGGTTGAAAAAGGCATGGGTAGCTAAGCATGAATTTAAAAGTATATAGAATATATGTATATTAGGTGAGAGCTTAGGTTAATTAAAGATTCAATTTATAAAGCTCACTTAGCCATATGTATATCCTTACCTGCACCTTGGCCCCATTACAACCCTGAAAAGACCTCATGATGTTTGCATTGGTATATTAACTGTTGTTGATTGGTTAAGAGAAAAACAAAAGTTAGAAAACATGACTAGAAAAGAATTGAGTGATTACCCTATACACTAGAGATTAGAGCGTACATACATTATCAATGAGGGTTCAATGCTTGAATTTTCATGTTTCCTGCCTTCATAAGCTATCTTCTTGCACTTTTATCAGTTTTATTGTATAATGATAGAATTAGTGAAATTTGATTTGTAACTGTTTTGAAAGGCTTATTTACTTTTGATCAAGTGGACAATAATCATATAGTTGCATTTATTTATATACGTAGGATTGCATTGCATTTCATGAGTTTCTGTATGTTCATACTTATTTCCTTGTCTCCTTCAATTTAGCATGAGGACATGCTAATGTTTAAGTGTGGGAAGGTTGATAAACCACTATTTTATGGTTTATATTGTGTTTAATTGTGTGGTTTTGTCATGATCCTTGCCCACTTATTCATCAATTTAGCATGCATTTAAATTTCCTTCCTAAATTCAGTACATGTTTGAAAATTACTTCCTAGAGACTTTAATTATTTACTTTTAATTCTCCTTTATTCTATTCGATGCTGTGATCTGTGTGTCAAGTATTTCAGGCCTTACAGGGCATGAATGAGATGGAGATTGGAGAGGAAGCTAGCAAAAATGGAAGGAACACAAGAATTTGAGGAGATAACCAGCGAGAAGTGACGTGGTCGCATGGCTCACGCGACCGCGCGAAGGAGCACAAATCGCAGTGACGCGGCCGCATGGCTTGTGCGGCCGCGCGGATTGGAAAGCGCAAGCAACGCGGTAGCGTGGACGACGCGAACGCGTGGAGAGGGAAAAGCGCAAGCGACGCGTCCGCATGGATGACGCGATCGCGTGACATGTGCGATTTGCATAATCTGCAGAATTCGATGGGGGCAATTTTGGACCTTATTTCGGCCCAGTTTTTGGCCCGGAACAACAGACTAGAGTCAGAGAATATGCAGAAACAACACACACATACATTCAGTAGTTTTTTTTCTAGTTTTTTCACTCTCTTAGGTTTTTCTCTCTAGTTTTTAGGATTTTAATTTTCAATTGATCTTAGCATTGGAACATTGAGAAGAGTTATTTCCTCATCAAGACTTCATCACTCTAGTTTGTTCTCTTAACTTGGTTTTATTCTTCCATGTTCTTTGTTATGTTCAATTTTATCATTCAGATACTTTTATGATTAATTAATGCAAGGATTATTTCTCTTTAATTTAATTTCAATTCCAATAATCATGTCTTCTTTTAATTCCTTTTCATGTGCCATGGATTCTTTATTTACAATGCGTGAGTAGTTTCATTACTTGATAGGGAGTTGATTAAAAGGAATTCTTGAGTTGGAAGGATTGAAGGAGAAATTTATAGTTGGGTTAAATGTTAGATTGCTATCCTGTCACCGACGCCAATCCCTTTGAACTAAGTGGGTTGTAACTCGTGAATAGATCTGACAGTCCAACTTGTTTGACTTTTCCTTACCTAGTAAAGGATAACCAAACAGAGTAACCGTTAATTATAAATCAATCTTAAAAATCACTCCATCAATGATAGAGATTCTAACTAATCAATTCCCAGTCAAGGCTTTTATTTATATTATTTAAAATTCCTCAATTTAAATTCTAATTTACTTTGCTCAACTTCTTGGAACATCTGATTAATAAAACAGCACACTTTTCTGCAACTCGTTGGGAGACGACCTGGGACTTAAAACTCCCAGTAATTTTAATTTAAACTCTCTGTGACATATTTCTAAATTGATAGGCAGATTTTCGGTGAGTTAAGAACTATACTTGCAACGTAACTATTTTAATAAATTTTTAATTCATCAGCTTCTGTTTCCCATCAGCGAGCCGCTGCGATTTGGTTCCGCCTTCATCTTCTTTTTATTTTTCTTTTCTTTTCATACTTTTAGATCTAGTTCATGCTCTAGTAGTAAGAAACAGAGAATGCTTGTTCTTTTTTCTTAATGTGTATTTTTACTTTGATTGATCTTTTGTGTTGTTGTTCTTGTTGATGAGGGTGCTAGAGGTGGTGGAATTTTACCATACGTTGATGAAGAGAGAACCATTGCAACCACCTCGACGCGAATGTAGCTCGAACAAAATCATGGAGGCAGTGCTGGCTCCGGCAAATGCACGGAATCGCGATAAGTGCTCTGTTTTTTCTTTTCGCTAAATTTACAATTATGCTCCGTGATACTGTGAAAAGCAACTAGTCAAGTTTTAATTTCGCGGTAAGGTGTTAGGGTTTTGATTCTTTGGTTTGTGAGTATGAAGCTGAGAAGGATACTTTGAACACCTTAGTTCCTGGCATACTTTAAATGTTTGGATGGAATACACTGCATCCATCTCAAAATATCTGTCGGTGCATTACTTTCTAGTTATATTTAAATTATGAAAAATGGATTCTGTACAGATGTGGGAAGATCTAATCAGAAGGCAAAATGGTTGTTGAGTTGCAGAGAGACAGTTATGTGTTTAGATGGCGTTGGGTGTAACCGTCGTTCCTTTCACATACGTGGTTCACGTCCTTGGTCTGGTTGCCATCATCTTGGTCCTCGTCTGGAACATTCACTTCAGGGGTGGCTTGTCTTGGGACGCCGATAACAAGAACCTCATCTTCAATCTCTCTGTCTCTCTGCTGCATTTTACATTATTCAGCATCTATTTGTTCATTTTACTCCAATTCTTGGAGATTCAATTTCATGGTAAGTGAAATGTAAGGTTAGGTTAGGTAGTTTCTACACATTTCTCTATAATCAAAGTTTGGAATATCAAATATCAAACCATAGAAATGTAAGCACCACTCATCTTATATAGCTATAATCACAACATATATCATAATTTTTTCTACTTTCTTACAATTCCAATTGTTGTATGTATATTTAAAAGTGACTGATTGAATTGAATTTTCTTTTTTTTTTCCCTTTTCATATGACACTATGTCATTGAGTGTCTATGAAAGTATTAACAATATTGCAACTTTTCTTTATTATTTTTTTCCTTGAACAGGTCGCATGTATCTTGTGTGATATAATATTTCACATCTCAAGGAGCCTGCTACAACTTGTGATTAATTGATTAAGCACAAATTTTTATATATTTAAAAGTTATTCATACTAGATTAGAATAAAATCCCCCTCTTATTCCCCTTAAAAATAAATTCCCCTTAATATAATTATAATATTTGGCCCTGTTTGGTTGAACAAGTTAGAGGAATTTCCCTTAAAGTCTAAAACTGTTTTTTATGTATTATAGCATAATGGGTGGTCTCATGTTATTAGATTAATAGATGTTATTATCATTTATTTATTTTTATTATTTAATAATAAGATTATAAGCTCCTTTTTTGTACCTACCCTCTTTGATCTAGAGAATAGACATGCATGCTTATCTATTTGGTATTTGATATTTGTCTATTGTGTTTTTTGCATGCTACTCAACTCAGTACATGCTGGATTTTTTTTATTATTTTTCTTTCTTGTGTTAAGTTGCACCAAAATGCATGTGTTAGAGTTAACATGGGTCTAGTGCTTGTTTATGTTCATAAGATTAAGATGTTGAATTAGTGGATAGCTTTGGTTTTCCGTATATTTAATAGTGTTATATTATTATATTATTTTTTTAGTGGGTATTCAGCTGTTTAAAAATTCACAAAACAAAAATGTGATCATCCTCTGTTCCTTAAATGGCTCCGATTGCAGTTGGAGATGTCATCCCAGATGGCACCTTGGCCTTCTTGGACAACGATAACAAGCCACAGTTTGAGAGCAGAAAGAGCTTAAAGGAAGTGTTGGGAGTGAGGAGTACACACAAGATAGAACAGTGAATATTAAAGGAAAACCTTCTCTTAGATCTAAAGGTGGTGGTTGGAAAGCTTGCTCCTTTATTGTTGGTAACTCCCCTTTAATTTCCTCTCTCATTATAAAAACTTGCAACTTTCATAGATTAATAGGAAGTTTAATTGTTGGAAAGCATTTGTTGTTTTTTATACTAAATTGCTGATTGTTTTGCTAATTAACTCAATTCATGCTTGCATTCATTGTTGTTGTGCTATAATTAAGGGAACATTTTGAATGCACTAAATAGTCCATGGATTCTCTTTCTGTAAATAAAATTTGAAGAGACGAAAATGATTTGGTCAATTATTTGTCAATCCTTGATGCACATGTTAATTTAAGTTATCTCTCCAATATCTAATCAATCTAAGGTTTCTTTCTATATTGCGAATTGCTTGTTACTTGTTTATCTTTCTATGTTGCTGTTGAGTACTATTATTATAATTAATATTGTCATTATTATTATTATCTGTCACTCTACTAGTACAAGTCGACAATGTAGTCACCACCACATCCTGCAAATATGATATATATATATATATATATATATATATATATATATATATATATATATTCTTAAATTCAACTAATTAAGTTAAGTGCCTAAATAAGTAATAATCTGATGAAACAAATAAAGCTCTTAGATTTCAAGAACATACACAACAATTTTGTAGTCCTATACAATTTCAATTTCAATTTCGGAAAGCTGCTCACCTTGTTGACAGTACCAACCAAGTTGGACACTTCCAGAAGGTTCTAACTGCCATTGGAAACTTCTGTATCTGTTCCATTGCGATTGGTGTGATGGCTGAGATCATTGTCATGTATCCAATTCAGTACCAAAAATACAGAGATGGAATTAATAATCTTTTGGTTCTATTGATTGGTGGAATCCCCATTGCTATGCCTACTGTGTTGTCTGTGACAATGGCCATTAGATCTCACAGGCTTTCACAACAAGGCGCCCTCATGAAGCGAATGACTGCCATAGAAGAAATGGCTGGAATGAATGTGCTTTGCAGTGACAAGACAGGAACACTCACACTTAACAAGCTTAGTGTTGACAAGAACTTGATTGAGGTCTTTACTAAAGGAGTGAACAAGGATCATGTGATCCTTCTCGCCGCGAGAGCTTCCAGGATTGAAAACCAGGATGCCGTTGATGCTGCTATTGTTGGAATGCTTGCAGACTCTAAAGAGGTTTAACTTCTTTCATAAATCTTAGTGTCCTTAATTTTTGTCCTTGATTTCATTATTTGAAAATTGCGCTAAAAATTGAACATGTAAATGCCTTGTGCTATAGGTAAGGGCTGGAATCAGAAAGGTTCTTTTTACCTTTCAATCCTGTTGAGAAGGGATGATGCTAAGAAGGAGGTTCATGCCATTATTGACAAGTTTGCCGAAAGAAGCCTTCGTTCCCTAGCTATTTCAAGACAAGTTCTTACAGCAAAGTGCAAACAATCAAGTGAAGAAAGAAGAGAAGGAAGAAGAAGACAGCTTGGTTCTTGCCATGGAAATGCTGGGTCTGAATGTGGTTCCACTGGCGGTGAATTCAGCTGTTGAGCTTTGTGTGTTTGACACCATAGCCAAATCTGGTGAAGGCGCCATGCTCTCTACAAAGCAAATTGCGTCTCAGATTAGGAGCAACAACCCAGAAGCACCTCACATGCTGGATCACCTTCTTAGGTTGTTGGCAAGTCACTCTCTCCTTCGTTGCTCTGTTTCCCAACAAGATCATAGTCACAGACTCTACAGCCTCTCTCCTCGCTCCAAGTATTTTGTCACTGATGCCGATGATGGCAACTCGTTGGGACCAACCTTGGCTTTGCTTCTCGACAATGTCTTCTACCAAAGCTGGTCACACTTTTCTCTCTGTTAACATTAAAATGAATGAATAAACAAAATTGCTATCAGCTCAGTTTTGTTCTATTTTTTTTAACTCTCTCTTCTTATGCATTAGTTCAGGAAGGAGGTGAAAGGAGCAATTATGGAAGGTGGAATTCCATTCAACAGGGTTTATGGCATGCATGCCTTTGAGTATCCAGGCAAAGATCAAAGGTTTAATGAGGTGTTCAACAAAGCTATGGTAAACTCCACCACTCTATTTTTCTCTCATTCTATATGTTCATTGAAATTGTATAGTATCTAACTCTAATAATAGGAATTTCCTATTATTAGTTTTTTTAGTTCAGTATATTTTTGTAGTTAAAATAAGAATGTGAATATGGTTGTTGATTGTTTCTATGGGAATATATAAATATAGTATCTAACCCTAATAATAGCAATCTCTTATTCTATTATTATATTAGATAGGCAACTTGCTACTAAATGCACTATTCATTGATGTTTACATTTGCACTATTCATTGCTTCTAAATATTGCAATCCATGCATATGTCAAAAATCTTGAGAGCAGTAATTTATGCTTAGATGCCTAATTGTATGTTGGGAAGATATATTAGTTGACTAGTTGTGTTACTTGTTAAGCAACTGTGTTTAGTTGTAGAGACTAAACAAAAATAGAGAAACACAATATCTTTAAAGAAAAACAAAATGACATGAATGAATTTCTTAAATAATAAAAATCCTAGATTTTCTTACATGACTTCTAAGGTTGGAGAAGCAGGAATAATGATAGAAGAACAAACCATAATCCAATGGAGATACAACATGAACTTATTGTAAAGTAATTATTGTAAAGATTCGAAACTGGTCTTTCTTAATTTTCCATTAATGTGTATTGACTACAGACGAACGACTAAATGACATTGTTGGGAGTGCATATTATATTGCACCAAAGGTACTTCACAGGTCATATAGTGTGGAAGCAGAAATATGGAACCAGAGGTACTATGGAGCGAGCAACAGAGTAGTGTAATCTTTTTTTGATAGAAATTTTATGTATTAAGAGTTACATGTTAAAGAGATTTATAATTAAAAAATCATGTTATGTTAGATACTTTATTTGTATAGAGGTTATTATTTTTGATTTTCAATACTAAAAAATCATATATTATGTAATACTTTGTTTTTGAGTTATATAATATTTTGTTCATGAGTATTGATTTTTTATTATTGAGAAATTTTAATAAAAAAAATTATGTTTAACGCGATAAAAATAATGGTTCAAATTGTCTTTTTAAACAATTAAAAAATGTTACTTTTATCTGATAAAAATGGCGGTTTGTAATTGCCAATTTAAACAATATGAAATGACATTTTAACTCGGTAAAAACAGTGGTTTCAAGAAATTGTGGCAGTTTTCTAAAAATCGCCGTAATAACTAGAATGGCGCCCAGAATTACGTTGCTGTCTAAAACCGCCGTTCTTGGTAATAATGGCGGTTCAAACCGTCGTAATTACCTAAAAAAACTGCCGTTTTAACAAGAATTTTTCGTAGTGAGTGAATGTTGATTTGATTGATTATTGTTGAGTTTGATTGAGTTTTATATTGAATTTGGTTGAATTATTGTTATTTTTGAGATTATGGTTTGACCTTGGTGGATTCAGCCCAGAACTAAACTATGTTGAGTGAATTTTGGGGCTAGTTTATGTGAAAATACTGAAAAATATTGATGGGTCTAATGACCGAGAGATTAAATTAAAAGTTATGAAAAGTCGATAACTGTAAAGTTCGAAAATAAACTTAAAAATGAAGCAGAAACTTGAAGAATTTTAGGAATGGGGATCGGTTCCTTAGTAAAAGTATAATCATAGAAACAAAATTTATTTTTGAGGCTGGAACAGTAGTTTAATGAAAATCGAAGTTAGATTTGGAACTATATAAGTTTTGGGATATTTTAGGTAAAAAGTAAGAAGTTTAGGGGGCAAAATTGTTATTTTATAAAAGATACAAGGATACTTTGGTGATTATAATATATGTAAAGATATTTTAGTAATTTATAAAAATATGTTGGGGTAAAAATATAAATATTTCAAAAGCTCCGAGTTAAAGAATAATTCATAAAAGCTTATATTAATAAGTTTAAGTAATAAGATCATTTGAAGTTTAAATTAATAAGTTTTGAATAATAAAATAATAATACTATTACTTCTTTATTGTTAATATTAGTTTATTTGTATCAATATAATATATTAGTATTTTATTTAAAAGATGTTATTTTATTTATGATATAATAAAAGGATAAGCAGAAAATTGTCCTAAAAGTTTTAGAAAGACGAATCTAAATTAAGAATCTTTGATTCTCTTTCCATAAGACATTTAAGGAAAGGCAAGGGAAGAAAGAACGAAAAAAAAGGAGATAAGAAGAAACATTGTTTGGCACTGAGAACGAGCAGAGATATCGTAGTGAGTCCACCGAGATTCACTTCCAGAGATACATCGGCCAATCCAGGAGATGGTCGCAACTGTAAGGCAGAGGTTACTTACAGAGGTTATCAATACATACATTGGCTAGAGAAAGCCACACTGTAAGACTGAGGTTGTTTATAGAGGTCATGTTTGCATACATCGGCTCAAGAGAACACTTGTAAGACAAATGTTACTTACAAAGGTTATGGCACTTGAAGCCAAACTCAGACAAAGGTTGCTGAGTTAGGTTGGAATATAATTCAATAAATAATAGAGAATAAAAGAATTAAAATAATAAAATAAACTAAAGAACCTCTACCACATGAGAGAGCAAAAAACATAAGAGAAAGGAATGTATTAATTAAAAGACTGTCTGCCACAAGAGAGCAGATGCGACCTTGCTTAGGACTTAGTGTCAACTGTATAGTGGGGACACCTACACACTGAAAACTATTTTTCAGATGTAAGCATATTGAAATACATTTAAAAGTCACACTGTATACGGCCTGGTCATAAGACTTATATTCACACCGTATGCATCTAGAAAATCATATCTGAGACTTGTGCCCGGGTAATGTCGGGAGCGGGTAGGCAACCGATACATGAGGTCATGGCTTGCATAGGATAGACATGAATCATACTTGTTTGCGCATACTTCTCTGTGATATGTGTTTTTGTGATTGTGTGTGTGTGCACTTCTTGACTTGTGATTTTCACTGTATCTCTGATTTGTTAAAGTTGTTTGTATTATGAGGTTTGTTGCTATTGGCTATCTGTTGAAGATTGTAAGTATTCAGTTGTGGAATTTTGTGTAAAAAATAATAAAATGAACATAACTATACACTCCGATCCTACTAAGAACTCAGTTCTTACTCCCTATTTCTACCTCTTTCAGCTACAGGTGTGAAGGTTTAATGTGGTGCTATAGGAGTATAGAAGATTATGTTTAAGAGTTGAGTTATTAGGATTTATTTTCCCCTCGTCGTTTATTCTTTTGGTTTTTAGAGGGGTAGGACTTGTAATTGAGGTTCTTTGAATAAGTCTATGTATATAAAGCTATGTGGATATATATACTTTTGTGATTAAGTAATTTAAAATAAAGTCTCCTTTTATTTTCTTAATTAAAGTTTCTGTTCGTATTCGCGAAGACTCGTTATTAAATAAAGATAAAATATAATAAAAAGGTTTAGAGGTAAATAACGCTTGAACTTTTGGTACAATTATGAAGTGCTAAAAGTTAGGGTGTTACAAAACTAGCCTAAGCCCTAGGCCGATAAGGCAATGGCACCCCTTCCAAGCTATTTAGAACCACCACCACAGTGGAATTATGCTATCAACTCCATTACAGTAAAACTATAAGAAAATAGTAAAATAGAGTGTTCAAAGCTTACTTGAATAGTAGTAGCAATGAGTAACAGCAAGAGAAAGGCAAAGAACCACCGAGGCAAACCAATCTTTGGCAGCCAAAGTAGTGCCCGTAGCGGAGAAGAAGGCTGAAAGAAGCACGAAGGTTGACAAGGAAGAAGGATTGAAGCAGGAAAATATGGAAAAACAAAAGTTGAAACTGGCTTTTAAATGAGGACACCCCAAAGAGCACGAACTAAAGTGGCCAAAAGGGCAAAAAAGTAAATTCAGTCAGGACGGCAATAAATGCCCCTCCTGTCAACTTACGCAATGCTTCGAAAATCGCAGGCACGATCCCCACAATCAAAAACTGTTGGAAACCGTTCATTTCTGTCCAACCTACTAGGCTCAGCATCACCTCGGGGCCACAGAAACGTGACGACACTGCTAGGTCCAGGCACACCACATTTAGGGGGCACTGTTACAGACCCGAGTTTTGGATTTGGCGGCCCAGTAGACTTTGGGCCCATTCCATCCGGCTCGGCCCCAGAAACCAGATCAATCCTGAAACTCCGTTCGCACGCAACTCCAGCGTTAAATGCCGCAGATAAGCATCATATCTTTCCGATTTGAGGAGGATCTCACCATTGCAATCTGTATATATGAAGGAGCCTCCAACTCTTCCAAGGTAAGCAACCAACGACCCTAAATTTCAGCCTTTAAGACCAATCCTCTAACTTGGACATCAGAGCGTCCTTGCAAGTCTTCTCCCACCCTATTTGTCCAGCAACCCGACTAGCCACCAATTTCAATCAAAGCCAACCGGATCACAAATTTCGTCGTTTCAGGTTAATTCTGAACATTAAGATAATATTGTATTTAGATCTTGCCGTGTAAGAAATACTCTAATGTTACTAATTCTTCATCACTTATGAACAATTGGTTAATACAAACTAGGTAATGCTTATTAGTCCAATTAGAAAAAATTATTTGTTCCAAAAGATCTTGTTAAATTTCACATTGAATCATTATTTATGAACTTTTTAGAAGTTCACTCTAAATATATACTATTTATTAAATTTTTTTAATTGTTTAAATTCTTTAACATTTTATAATTTTTTTAAAGTATTAAAAATCTACTTTTAAATTTTAAAATATAAAAACTAAATTGAATATGTGATAAATATATAAAAGTTTCTGAATTAATTAAACCTTACTATGGTATGTTAAAATTTCACCGTGGACAAAAATAGTTTGAAACTTTTTCTTAGTGTAACAAAAACAGTAAGAAGGTGGTATATATATATATATATATATAATTATTTAATTTTTTTAATAAATTAAACAAATACTTTTACACATCATAACAATTAATTATATATATTTATTTATCAATGGGAATGTGTTTGTTTGTGACAATCATTGTCTGGTAAATTGTAATGTATACCTACCAAACCCCATTCCCCAATCATAAAGCAAATTGTGTTGTGTCCCACTCTGTGGCCACCACATGGGCACATCTGGCTCTATGCAATATTAAATTACATTTTCATGAATGGCATAACATGAAAGTGATAATGTATTATTTATAAACTCTTGGGTTTTCCCAATCAAAGGTTAAATAATTGTCCCCATAAACAATTATAGGGGAGAGGACGGGGTTGGAAGCCATGTGAAAAAGGTGTGGCTCTAATACGGGGTGGATGAATAGTACTTTTGAGTTTTGACTCCTCAATAATGGAAGTGATTTTCAACAAAAAAGAAAAGAAAAAGAGAAAGGAAGGTACTTAATGGCTACAAGTTAATGGTATTATTAATTTTATTCCAATTTTGGAATCAATGAAAGTATGAAAGCTTAGGTGCCCCACATGGCTTTATGCCAAATGCTTAGGCCCACCACCGCTATTCATCGTTTCTTTATTTTATTGTTTAGAATATGAACTCCTTGATAAAAAAAAAAAAGAATATAAACTTAACTAATGAAAAAAAAAAAAAAAAAGAATATGAATCTTAACTCTAGATTATGGTCTTTTAGCAGGTATTTATTTAAGGAATTTAAATTTATTTATAAAAGTTATTTATGAAATTTTATTATTCAAATATTTGTTTGAAGATTAAATTTAGGAATAATTTTAAAAATATAACATTTTATTTTTATCTAAAAAAGTGAGTATTTTAATATATTTTATGTCAAATGAAAAAAAAAATAGGATATTAAAATTATTAATGTATCTTTCAGTTGTTATGTTTTCTGCCAAAGACATTCTTTTATCGATATTGAAATTATTTTAGAAATTGAGAATTTATTCCCAAAAAAATGTATAATTAGACAAAAATATTATAAAAATTATTCTTGAAAATATTAAAAATAATTTTCAACTATTCATACCACGAGCAAATAATTGTTTTTTGTAATATTTGACTATATTATATTCGGGAATAATATTCTAAAAGTTATAGTTCTTTAAAATATTTTTCTTAACTTCAAATAAACGCCCAATAATACAAGAGGAGAAGTTGTTAACTTGGTCCTTCTGAACGAGAGGCTGGTAGCAAATTCTTATATACAATTATACATATGTGAGCTGAGATGAAGATAATCAGATATACACGAGAAATAAAAGGTATTGTTATAATTTAATTAATTGTTACATCATTGAATAATATTTATACTAAATTTTTTATTGTAGCAAAGTCTTATATACATGCATTTATTATGATTATTATTATTATAAAGGTATTGTTATAATTTAATTAATTGTTACATCATTGAATAATATTTATACTAAATTTTTTATTGTAGCAAAGTCTTATATACATGCATTTATTATTATTATTATTATTATTATTGTTATTATTATTATTATTATTATTATTATTATTAAATTTAAAAAAATTAGTGTACAAATTTTCTGTCTTAAAATACTTTTAATCATATATAATTTATAAAAAATATTTTCATATTTTATTACTTGTTATGCTTGAATCCAAAACTCTTTTATTATTTTATATATTTTTAACCTTATATTTATTATTATTTTACCCATTTAATAAGTTAGGTGCCCCACATGGCTCTATACCAAAGGCTAAGACCCAGCACTACTATTCATCATTTCTATTAATTTATTTATAATAACGGTTTTATTAGTAAATTAATTTTCTTTTGAGTAATGTATTAAATTGGTCTTTATGTTTGGGTGAAATCCTATTTTGGTCTTTAAGGTTTAAATTGTCATATTTGAATCCAAAATAGTTTTATTTAGTTTCAATGTAGTCTCACCGTGAGGTCAAAATTAAATAATTAACGGAATGTCCTACATAACAGCAGTACAATAACAAGATCGATAATTTGGAGAACAAATACAAGCAACAGAGATACAAAATTAACAGTAGATGCATTAATACATTTATTTATCATTCTCTTTAGTTTTATAAAAAATATTTCATTTAAATTGTAAGAAGAATAATAAATAAATGTATTCATGCATCCACGGTTGATTTTGTACCTCTGGACCTTGTACTTATTCTCCAGATTATCGACCTTGTTCTTGCTGTTATGTAGGATATTCCGTTAATTTTTTAATTTTGACCTCACAATGGGACTACATTGAAACTAAATGAAACTTGTTACGTGGGTAACCTGAGACTGATGGATTGGGCTTGTAAGGATGGCCCAGGCGTCAGGAGGAGGTGGATTCCAACTTGGTTGGCGTCTGGGAGCCGCTGCCCAACTTGTGTGTGTGAAGGAATGGAGGGTGGTACCTGCAAAGACACTCCGATGCCTAAGTTAGCAAAGGGGTAAGCGGGCTTAGAGAGTATTAGAACTTAGAGATACCTGAGGGGTGTCAATGTATTTATAGTGGTAAACCAATATCCACCGTTGGAGTAGTTCCACATTTTAAGGTGGGTAACCGTCCCTTTATCTTAGGGAAGTTGAGATATGGCTCCTGGGGAATCTGATTTTGATGGTCCCAGACTCGTTCGGAATCACATCTTCCCTCATACTCACATTAGTATGGATTATGCTTTTGTCCAAAATCATCTTCAAATTTTAGTTCGGGGGAGTGTTCGGACTGCTGCGGTATGCACAAAACTTCTTGATATCTTGGACCAAACTCCCCTTAGCTCTTTGGGTTCTACTCGAAAGGTTAAAGAGTTGGAGGGGAGGATTGGCCTCTATCAAGAGGAAGAGAAGAGGCTCCAGGGGAAAGTTACCTGGTTGAAGAAGGAGAGGTCCCAACTTCAGGAGAGGGAGAGGAAGTTGATGGCCTAGTGTGCCATGGCAGAGGGCCTAAAGGAGAAGGCAGAGCAGAATTACGTCAGGGTCTTCTCCGAAAACATTGATCTCCAACGGGAGCTGAAAAAAGGTCGGGAGGCTTGTCAGGATTTGGAAGACTCCGTGGGGGAGAGTTCGGAGAAAGCCTAGAGGATTTTCAAAGAGCAGGTCAGAGTTATTGCTCTTGAGCTGGACCTTTCCCCTCTTGATCCTGATAAGATTGTTGTGAATGGAGCTATTTTTTCTCCTCCCCGACCTGAGACAGATTCTGAGCTGAAGAACCATGGGCAAAGACTTATAGAATCTCCTCCTCGTGAGGATCAACAGGAGGGATCTCAGCCGACATCTTCAGATGCTCCGACCCCTGCTGCCGAAGAGACTGCTCCGTCCTCCCCTGCCGCTGATCCGACCTCTCTTCCTACTGGTGATTCCAATCCTTCCTCTAATTGATTTGAGCTATTTCGGGGCCTGGCTTGTGGGCCCCTCTTTGAACAATTTTTATTTTTTTATATGTCTGTGGTGGCTGTTCTTGACTCTTTGGCCTTTTGGCCATTAACAAAAAGGTTATTTTGTATATTTGCCCTTTTTTGGACAAGGGCTTTTTAGAAATATATTGCGTGTGCATGCTTTTTGCTTTGTTTTTTGTAGGGTTTTTTCAGAAAAAAACCTTTCGATCTTTTTCCAGAAAAAACCTTTTATTGGGTAGGCTATTTTTTTTTTGTTTAAGTTACTCGTGATTTTTACGAAGACTTTGAACAACTTCTGCCTTTGTTTTTGATGGGTTTCCTTTATCTCTTTTTGTATTCCTCATAAATTCAAATTTTCTCATTTGAATTGTTCATAACTTAGGTTATTTTTGTGATGCATTTCATTTTTTCTTGGTTTTTTTGACTAATAGGTCGTAACTTTTTCGAGCTATCATGATCGGCTTTTATAACCTCTTTACACCGACTTGTACCTCGTCGTTGTATCTTACCAACCACTTAGGTCGGTCATGAAATTTTTACGCTTTTTCGAACTTAAGTCGGCACGTTTCGTAGGGAAATAACAAATAATAGAATTTATAAAGAGATGTAATGAAAAAGATCTTTATTTATTTATGGAGGCACTTTTTGCTACTAGGGGAGTTCTTTATGACTTGTTCCCCCTAGCCTCCACTTTGATGCCTTGTTAAAACCCCCTTCAGGAAAACCCTTTTTTGGAAAAAACCATGAAGTCGGAAAAAAGAGTACACCAGGGAGTGGAGTTCGCTTCTAACTATAGTACATTTTCATATTACAAGCATGCCACGACATTGGTAGCTCGGTACCGCTCAAGTAGGTGATCTTGTAGTATCCCTTTCCTAAGACTTCGCTTATCTTGTATGGCCCTTTCCAATTAGCAGCAAGTTTTCCTTCCCCCGACTTGTTGATGCCGATGTCATTTCTAATCAAGATCAAGTTGTCTGGGGTGAAGCTTCTTCGAATGACTTTCTTGTTATATCTATTTGTCATCCTTTGATTCAATGCTGCTTCCCTTATCTGGGCTTGTTCTCGAACTTCAGGGAATAGCTCAAGTTCTTCTTTGTGTGCCTGAATGTTGCCAACCTCGTCATAGGAGCTCACCCTTAGACTTTGCTCATTGATTTCAACTGGTATCATGGCTTCTATGCCATAAGCAAGTCGGAGAGGTGTTTCTCCTGTGGCAAACTGAGGTGTTGTTCGATAGGCCCACAGTACTTGAGGGAGTTCTTCAGCCCATGCTCCTTTTGCGTCTTGCAACCTTTTCTTTAACCCATCCAGTATGACCTTGTTGGCTGCCTCAGCTTGCCCATTTGCTTGTGGGTGCTCTACTGAGGTGAATTAATGCTTGATGTTCTTGCTGGTTACCAGGTTTCTGAAGGTAGAGTCTGTGAACTGAGTTCCATTATCAATGGTGATGGAGTAGGGGACTCCATACCTTGTGATAATGATCTTGTAGAAGAACTTCCGATTTTTCTGGGCGGTGATGGTGGCCAATGGTTCTGCTTTGATCCACTTTGTGAAGTAGTCTACTCCCACTATTAGGTACTTTACTTGTCCAGGAGCTTGGGAAAAGGGTCCCAATAGGTCCAATCCCCATATTACGAAGGGCTATGGAGAAGTTATGCTAATGAGCTCCTCGGGGGAAACGACGTGGAAGTTTACATGCATTTGGCATGGCTGACACTTCTTTACGAATTCGGTGGCATCACTCTACAAGGTCGGCAAGTAGAACCCGGCTCGTATGACTTTCCTAGCCAAGGACCTTGCTCTGAGATGGTTCCCACAGATACCATTATGGACCTTTTCTAAGACTTCTGTTGTCCTTGAGGTCGGGACATACTTTAACAATGGTGTAGATATCCCTCTTTTATATAGGATAATTTTTACCAAAGTGTAGTTTTGGGCTTCTCTCCGGATTTTCTTGGTCTGTTTTTCTTCTTTGGGTAGGATATCGAATTTCATGTATTCAATTAGTGGGTTCATCCATCCGAGATCCAATCCGGATACTTCAAGGACGTCTTGTCTGCCCTCTGTTTTTGTAACTGAGGGTTTTTGGAGAGTTTCTTGGATCAGGCTTCTATTATTCCCTCCTGGCTTGGTACTTGCTAGTTTAGAGAGGGCGTCTGCTCTGCTGTTGAGGTCTCGAGTTATGTATTTGACCTCGGTCTCTGCAAATAAGATACTCCATGGTTTTGTCTAAATACCTCTTCATATTGGGGTCTTTAGCCTGATACTCTCCATTGATATAAAAGGTCACCATCTGGGAGTCGCTGAACACGACTACTCTTGTCACGCCGACTTCTTCTGCCAGCTTCAACCCTGCAATCAAGGCTTCATATTCTGCCTGGTTGTTAGAAACTTCTATTTGAGGAAAACTTCTATTTGAGTTCCCTCTTGGTTGACTAAGATATTGCATGCACCGCTTCTGACCTTGTTAGAGGATCCATCCACGTATAGTTCCCATGCTGTGGCGGCTTGCTCTTGGTCCCCTGCATATTCTGCTACGAAGTCGGTGAGGCATTGAGCTTTGACTGTTGTCCGAGTTTCATATTTGAGGTCAAACTCGGATAGCTCTATGGCCCATTGAACCATCCTACCCGCAATATCCATTTTCTGAAGGATTTATTTCATGGGCTAGTTCATTTAGACCTTTATAGTATGGGCTTGAAAATAAGGTTGTAGCCTTCGAGAGGCTACTATTAAGGCATATGCAAACTTTTCAAGTTTTTGTTACCTCAATTCAGGGCCTTGTAAAACTTTGCTGGTGAAGTATACAGGATGCTGCCCAACCTCGTCTTCCTGTATTAGAGCTGATGCTATAGCTTTGTTGGCTACGGACAAATACAGGACGAGTTCTTCCCCAACTTTAGGTCGGATCAGAATAGGAGGTTGGCTTAAAAACCTTTTGAACTCCTGGAATGCTACTTCGCACTCAGGAGTCCATTCGAACTGGCATCCTTTTCTTAGTAGAGAGAAGAGTGGTAGGGATCTTAACGCTAATCCTGCTAAGAACCTAGAGAGAGCTGTAATTCGGCCATTCAAGTGCTGGACCTTCCTTAAGCAAGTCGGACTTTTCATTTCTAGGACTGCTTTGCACTTGTCGGGGTTGGCTTCAATCCCACCTGACTAAGACCTGCAAGATAACCATAGCTTGCTTCAAACCACAATCCTCATGGGATCGACCCTGACTCACTCAGGTATTACTTGGACGACATCTTAAGGTTAATCCTGCTAAGAACCTAGAGAGAGCTGTAATTCGGCCATTCAAGTGCTGGACCTTCCTTAAGCAAGTCGGACTTTTCATTTCTAGGACTGCTTTGCACTTGTCGGGGTTGGCTTCAATCCCACCTGACTAAGACCTGCAAGATAACCATAGCTTGCTTCAAACCACAATCCTCATGGGATCGACCCTGACTCACTCAGGTATTACTTGGATGACCCAGTGCACTTGCTGGTACAATAGTACGAAGGTGTGGAGATTCGTGCTACCATGGTGTCGTCCTGCTTCGTTTCTCGCGGTGAGATTATTTGGTTCCGTTCCTGTTTAACACAATATCCTATCATTAATTCTATTTTAATTCCACTTAATATTGACCCTGCATTAATTCCGATTTATGTTAGATAAGTTGTTGCTGTGAACCTTGATTGTCACTGTTGATATTGCCTGGAAATCAATGAGGTTGCTACCGCGTGTTAAGAATAAAAAGGGATTCAACTTTTGAGGTAGTGGTCTTTTTCAGAAAAATAAACTTTATATTTCGGAGTTGCTATATATGGATACTTATGTGGGAATTGGATTTTTTGTGATTGTATAAGTCTTATGTATTGTCGGGCTATTTTGGGGTGAATATGGTTGTCTGTTTGATTGAATTATCAACTGATTTGTTAAACTTGGAGATTTCTGATTTGGTTTGGTATGATTTTTAAAGTTTGGAAGTCTGAATTCTGTTTTTTTGGAAACTGATTTGGTTTTGAACCCGTTGGAAATGATTGCGGAATGTTTTGGTAGGAACCTGGAAAGGATGGCAAAGTCCAAGTTTTAGGGGAGGTGCTGCCGAAATTTCTATAAAATCCGAGACTTTATCTGAAATATTATTTAGAAAATTTTGAACTTAAGACTTATATTATTTTTCTTGAACTATTTAAGAAAGTGATGAATGATGTTTCGAAAAGGATTATTGCAAAGAAAATTTTGATAGAGCTTTGTTTCTTAAGAAAAGTATTACATTTTGAGTGCAAACAAATTAGAAAGGACTTATGTTTTGAGGTTGATTTAAATGCAAAAAGGGTTTATATTTTGAATGATTTGAAAATGAGTGATTTTGATTCTTTCAGAAGAGATTTTGAATTTGGCTTGGTTATGAAGTTGTTTGGAAGTTTTCAAAAAGAAAATTTATTTGAGAAAAGTGAATCTTGGCAAGTTGTGAACTGAATGTGTTTGTGATTTGAAAGCAAGCCAAGAATGATTATTGAAATATGATTTTGAATCTGATTGACTGTAGGTGTTATTGAGAATATGATAAGGGTTTCCGGCCTGGCAAGGATGGTGGTACAATCCTGCTTGCTCATTGCGTAAACCATTGTGCAGAGATGGTGGTTTTATCCCACCTGCAGTGAGGATAGTGGTTTTATCCTGCTCACATATTGATAAATTGTTTGGCAAGAACGGTGGTTAAATCCCGCTTGCATATTCCGGGCAAGGATGGTGGTTTAGTCCCGCTTGCTTGTGGAACCTACGGATTAGGATGGTGGCTTAGTCCCGCTTATCCGAGTTGGGTCTGGCAACATAACCGACGCGTGAGCTCATGGCCAGTAGGACAGGCATGCATCATATGCATTTATATGACATTATGTGGGCGTGCATATTGTACCTGGTTTGCCTATGTAATTAATTATGTTTAATAGCTAATTGCTCTACTTGAAGTAACTACTTGATTGTGCTTGAACCTTGTGTTTGTGATTGAAAATTAGGTGGATTGTGATGGATTGGTTGTGGATTGAATTATTTGGGCCTAGGGCCATGATTGATTATGAGATGGGCCGGAGGCCGTGTTTGGTTTGTGTTTCGGTTTAGAAAAGTATGAAAAACTAAACTGGTTCAGCATAGACTTAATGAACCTATGCTTGGAATAGGTTGGTCATTCATACTGTTTAGGAAAAACTTTTAAAGAGGCTTTTGGATTTTTTAATAATTAACAGTTCCTCTTTTAAAAAGGATTTCGGATTATTTTTTTGGATATAAAACTTTGTGTTTTGAAAAGGTACATAAGGCAGTTACAAATCACTATACTTCAGAAACAATATTATCTTTGTATCCTATTATAGTAATTCCCTAACCTCATAGTGAGAACCTGTGAGGACGATGTTCTCACTCCCCTACAGGTCTTTACTTTTCAGGTTATGGGCGACGAAGTTTGGAAGAGCCTGTTACTTTTCTGTTTATCCTATGTTTTGTATTGTTCTAGTATATATATTTCCCTCGCTTCTAATTTTACAGGTTTTATAAGAGGGATAGGAAATTGATATGAAATGTTTGTAAATTAATAATATATACATTAATAATATGCATTCTTTGTGAGTATTGTATAATGTAATATGAGTATGGATGTAAGTTTTGAAAAAATACGGTTTAAGTTTTAAACAGGTTCATATTTTAATATTAAATAATTTAAGAGTCGTCGTAATACTGGAGCTATCAGAGTGGCGCAGTCGGAAGCGTGACATTTTGATAGTTAGGGTGTTACACTATCAACTCCAACTCCACCAACACAAAATAATGAGAAGCTTGAAATATTTGAACATTTCAATGCATTAAGGAAATGATACGGAACGAAATTTAGGATAAGGAGAAAATCAAGAAAGTGACTCCTATACCTTAATTTAATTTTCTGATGCAACAATTAAGCGAATCACTCAACCTCTCGTGTTTACACCCAAATTTCTCAAAAAAACTCAAAGAATTTTTTATTCATCAAGAATTGCAAAAAATGGCTATAAAGTTTAAAGGTTTTTATACCTCCTAATTTCAAAACTCTAACCCATAAGTTCACTAAAACAAAATGGGTTAAATCATAATTGGGTCTAAAATAATAAAAATAAACATAAAATAAATCATAATATAAATACTAATAATGTAATGCATATTTGATTCAACTTGACTAATTAGAGCCTTCAATGCAACTTGAAAATAGTAAGAGGTTTGGTTTTGCATAATCATTAACCAGTGTCTTTGCTAATTCTTGATGCATATCTTGAACAAATGATTTAGTTATGTTTACAAAACTTTTTTTTTATTCTCTTGATTGTTGCTCTTATAATTGGACCTATTGGTACATGACTGTTCCCAATTTGTCCCACAGAAATCGTATCATTTCCGTCCTCCTAAAAAATATTTATGCTTAAATCTGCATCCAAATCAAAATGGAATAGTTCAGAGACATTAAAACTAGCTGACACATTATACTCACCTGGAAGGTCAATCTTGTAAACATTGTCATTGATTCTTTTTAGCACCCGAAATGGACTCTCACCCATGAGGTCTAACTTGGATTTTCTATGAGTAGAAAATCTCTCCTTTTTTAAATAACACATACCCAGTCATCAGATTCAAAGACAAGTTGTCTGTAACCTTTATTCACCCTTTGAGTTGTCAACCTATTTTACTTTTTAACTAACTCATGTACTTTCAAGTGCATTTTCTTAATTTTTTCAGCTTTATCTTCTGCATCTAATCTAATAAGATCACTTAAAGACAAAGATAATAAGTCTAAAACAGTTAAAGAATTAAAACTATGCACAAGTTCAAAAGAAAAAAAAAACTGTAGAAGAATGGATTGTTCTATTTTAAATAAACTCCATAAAAGGTAAACCATCTTTTCAAGTTTTCAAATTCTTACCAACAACAAAATGCAACAAGGTTCCTAATGTTTTATTTACCACTTCAGTTAGACCATTAGTTTGAGGATGACAAATAGTAGAGTATAATAATTTTGTTTCCAACTTACTCCATAACAGTTTCCAAAAATGACTCAAATTTTACATCGCGATCAAATACAATAGTTCAGAGAACTCCTTGCTAGTGCAACCTCTCTAAAGACCAGCAATGTTTGTTGCATCATCAATTTTATGGCATGTAATAAAATGAGTCATTTTACTAATCCTGTCTACCACAATAAAAATGCTATCTCCACCTTTCCTACGTTTAGGAAAATCAAGAACAAAATCCATAGAAATATCAATCCTAGATGCACAGGAATAAGTATGGAAGTATACAAACCATGTGGTAATGACTTAGATTCAGCCTGTTTACATGTAATACATTTAGAACAAAGTTTTTCAATATCCCTACCCATGTGAGACTAGTAAAAATATTTAGATAACATATCTAAAGTGTTATGCATACCAAAATGGCTCATCAAACTTCACTATATGATTCTAAAACAAGTAAGTTCCTAATAGAACAACAGGCACACAAAATCTATTACCATGAAATAGAAAACTTTCATACTTATAAAATCTATTAAATACACCAAGTTCATAAGAGGCATAAATAGTAGAAAAGTCAAAATCAATTACACACGACTCTTTTAAAAACTCAAATCCTAACAACTTTGAAGTAAGTGTGGTATCAAAGCATATTGCCTAGATAAAGCATCAACAATTACATTCTCCTTATCTTATTTAAAGACAATCACATATGGAAAGGTCTCAATTACTTCCGTCTATTTAGCATCTATTTTATCATGCTTACCTTGTCATTTTAGGTGCTTCAAGGATTCATGATCTATGTGAATCACAAACCTTTTAAGTAGTAGGTAATGTTACCAAATCTCCAATGTTCGAACCAAGACGTACAATTTTTTTGTTATAAGTAAAATGTTTGTGTTGAGCTAAATTTAACTTTTCACTTAAATAAGCAATTACTCGCTTTTCCTACTTCAAAACGGCATATATACCAATCTCAGAAGCTTCACATTCAATCTCAAAAAATTTATCAAAGTTAGGTAAACAATAATAGGAGCAAAACACAAAAAAATTTTTAGAGTATGAAATACAATTTCTTGTTCTTTTTTCTATTTAAACCCAACATCGTTTTTGTTGATTTCTGTGAGAGGAGCAACGATAGTTGAATTTTCTTTTTATAGATCTCCTGTAAAACCCAACTAAACTATGAAATCTTCTTACCTCAGAAGTATTCTTAGGCATTAGCATTTATGAATAGCCTTCACATTTTTCTCATCAACCTTAATTACATTCCCACTCAAAACAAAACCAAATAAAATCTACACTTTTCAAGATTGGCATAAAATTTTATTTTTTGAAACACTTCCAAAATAATTGAAACATGTGACAAGTGGTCATCCAAACAAATGCTAAAAATAAGAATATCATCAAAGTAAACAACAACAAAAGTTACCCAGAAAGTCTCACAAAACATGATTCATTAGACGCATGAAAGTACTAGGTGCATTAGTTAACCCAAAAGGCATTACTAACTACTCATATAGCCCATGTTTTATTTTAAATGCAGTCTTCCATTTATTTCCTGATTTCATTCTAATTTGATGACACTCACTTTTCAAATTAATTTTATCAAATATGCATGCACCATGTAATTCATCAAGCATGACATCTAACATAGGGATAGGATAACGATACTTTATCGTAATCTTGTTGACTGCGCGACAATTCACACACAAATCCCCAAGTACCATTATTTTTTGGAACAAATAAAATTGGGACAACACATGGACTCATGTTCTTCTTGATGTGACCTTTAGCTAATAGTTTTTCCACTTTTCTCTGAAATTCCTTTGTCTTCTCAAGATTACTCCTATAGGCTACTTTATTTGGGATGCTAGCACCAAGAATAAAATCAATCTAGTGCTCAATCTTTTGTAGTGGAGGAAAACCACTTGGAATCTCAGTAGAAAAGACATATGTAAATTCCTACAATAAAGAAACAAAGCTATTTGACAAATTCGGATTAAATTCAGTGTTAGATAATAAACTGTCTCTAAACCAAAATATAATGATAGCTTTCTTACTTATGAAAGCACTCTTTAAATCTCTTTCTTTTGCAAAGAAACCCAATTTTCTCTTAACTCTCTTATTTTTCTTTGTATTCGTACTATTTTCATTACATACATTTTTTTCTTTTTTTTCACTCACCTCTGGACCTTTTGATATATTCTTTTTTCTTATGGCCTCTTTTCTCTCATATTTATCTTTTACATCATCCCATTTTTTTCTTGGTATCATATTGAAGTTTTAATTGGTCAAGATAAACCTTTTCAGGTGATAACAGAGCAAGAATTATATAACACCCTAATATTCAAATCCTTATACTCGAGTCATAAGTCAATGGTAATAAGGTGGTACAACTCTTAGGTGGATTATAATACATATATATATATATATATATATATATATATATATATAATTGAAAGGCAATATTAAACGAGAAGTCTGAAAAGGAGTAAAATAAAATTGCAAATTCATAACACTCACGTATTGATAAAACAGAAGATAAAGCGTGAATCGAAAGTGATGTAAAGGTAAAACCATAAGAAGAATAAGATAAAGGCAGAGTATAGATACATAATGTAAGTATTTAGCCACCAGTCGCAACCTACGAAGTTTAGGCCCGCTAGGGTACAGAATAAAAACAATTTGACAACAATATCCCCTATCTCTCCCAAAGGATACATAAAGGCCTTTATAGGCAAGTTTTTAAAGGATTGAATACATAATATAAGTTTTTTTTCCAAAATATAATCGGAGATAATCTAAACAAAATAAAGTAGAAATATAAGGATTTTTGCCATCTCTCAGATGAAGCACATCTCACTTTTGAGCACCTGGATCTGCATTTGAAAAACAAGAGATATATACGGAATGAGAACTCCTAGCCCATGGGATTTCAGTACGGTAAAAGTACCAAATAAATGTTGCATAAGGCAACATGAACTCACTAAACAATCTTAATTCTCCACACATTGCATTGTCCATCTTAAGTTATTTCTAATCCATAATCTTTGCAACTAACATAAGGAGAATTCTAAGTCTAAACCAATGATTCTCAACTTTCTCAAATCTCCAACAAAACAGAGTCATAATCAGAAACAGCACCAACCCTCAGCATCAACCAACACCAGCATGAGGGACCTCTCATTTGTACAAGCCCAAACAAGACAGAAAAAAAATACATAAGTAGGTACAAGTATAGCAAGTAGCATATAGTCATGTAACATAGCATATACTATTAGGTAATCCAAAACAAGTAAGCAAACTCATACAAGTCAAACATATGCAAATGATGAATTCCTACCCTATGGCTAGTGATATCATCTATCAGTTATACAGCCAACTTGACATATCGGAGCAATCGAAATTACCCCACTGCATCTACCCAAACAGGTTTATCTGGCAAGTGGAATTACTCCATTGTGGCACGTGAAATTACTCCACGATAATCATAGGCAAGTATAATCACTCTACTGCGGCAAGCGGAATCACTCCATTGCAAATAAGGGCTAATGGAATCACTCCGCTGCGGCAAGTGGAATCACTCCACTGCAAGTCATAAGCAAGTATAATCACTCTACTACTGTAAGTGGAATCACTCCACGGCAAGTAATGGCAAACGAAATCACTCCACTGCGAATAAACCATTTTTCCAAAATCCTTCTCATCTTCAATCTCCTAATCATCATCATTCTCATTATCAATATCATAATCATCATCATTCTCACTTAACATCTTATTCATTTCTCTCAATTTTTCTAACTCAACTTATTTGACTCTATCCCTAACTCTTCCATCCTCAATTCCACCAGCTCTAGACTCATATCAAAGTTTATAAAAGTTTAGGAGGCCACAAAAATGGTTAAAATACATAAAAATACACTTTTTCAAAATTTGAGGGTTTCACGTACGCATGCAGGTGGCTCGCATACACATGCAGTGAAAACTGGGGTGTCGCGTACGCGAGCATTGGCCGCGTACGTGAGTGGTGAAAACAGTAGCATTTCCTCGCGTCGTATACCACGTCCACGTATGCACGTCTATACTTTCGATACTCCCGCGTACGTATGCCTCCTTCGACGTATGCGAGACTACTGGACAGAGCCCAGTGTCCGCGTCGTGTGGCACCTCCGCGTACGCGAGTGTTACAGAAAGGCAAAAAGTTGTTAAGTGTGAAAATCAGTTTTTGAACCCAATTTTCAAGCATTCATATCTTTTGGTACAAAATTCATTTTTTAGCCATTTTTTAACCGTTGAAAAGATTGATAAATGAATTTTCATAAGAATCCAATTTAAAAGTTTTCTAACTCCAAGGGGCGAGTTACGACCCGCCGAAGTTGGCCAAAAATATATTTTTACCAAAAGCACACATTTACCAATTTTCCAAAGATTGACAAGTCTCAATCATTTTTAACCAACAAAATGAACCCAAACTAACTCAATCCACATATTCACACTTAACTAAATCCAAACCTACTCCATCTACACATTCCAACTCAAATACATCCATTTAACATTTCAAATACCTCATTTTCCACTATTTCATCAATCAATTAATTCCTCATACATCACATACCAATTCTTCATTCAATCTCATACATTATCACACAATTCAATAATCACTTACAGTCCTTACCTTTTTTCTGACCTCCAGCCCAAATTCACGACCTCCCGCCCAAATTCATAATTTTAATACATAATCTAGAAACTATTAAACATTATCCAATTCATCAAATTTTTCAATACACCAATCACGTAAATTCAATATATTCTCAACCCAGTCATTAATTTTCACAATATATCAACTATACATATCAATGCCAAGCAAACACACAATCCAAACCTAACCCTAACGGCATCTACCATAGGATTCCATACTACATTATACGGTACTTAAATAAAACCAAAACCATGCCTCTTGGAAGTCAAAATCAAGCTTTCAACATGTGGAGTTTCACCAAATCTCAGCTCTATGCTCAAGTCAACACTCGCACAAGAAATATCCAAGTTCCAAAGGAGTATCCAACAGTTTAATACACACAATTTCATACCTACTTCAATTTAGGGTTTATAAAATTCATGAATGACAAGAGTTTGAGGATTCTATACCTTAAACCACAAAATTGGTTGATGAATTTCACCAATGACTCATACTAGAGCACTCCTAAATAACTAAAAGCACAAAATCTCTCAAACCTAAAGCCAAAAATCAAATTTGAGAGAGAAACAAAAACTGGACATGATTTTCAAAATTTATTACCATAATAACTAGATAAACTCAAAGAGCTCGTCAAGAGTGATGCGTGGTGGCAAACGGCTCGTTGATTGGAGCTCCATGGAAAAAGTTATGGTGATTTGAAGTATTAGTGAGTTAGGGTTTCTCTCTTCTCACTTCTCTTTTTTTATTTCAGCACCAAACACAATAAATGAGTGCAATGGAGGCTGAATAGCTTTATATTAGGATTTATATATGTTAGACTTGGGGCCCAACTTGGACCTGATTTACTCGGTTTAGCACGTTTAGCCCAATTTTGGTCCAAAATATTTAATATTAGTGTTTTAATGTGTGTTTAATTATCTTTTACCTTCTCAAATCATAAATTCTTATTTATTAACTTTTCTCGCTCATAATTAATTTTTTTGCTACAGTACCGAATAGATCTCAACCGATACTGCCGGTCAAATTTTCGACTCAGAAAAAATTTATTGAGTCCAACTATCATATTAAAGTTCTCAAATTATGGTTGTTACATTTTCTAACCATTTTTTCATATTTAATTTATTTTTTAATTAATTTACAGTTTGAATGAGTTTTGCAAGTTATATTATAACCATTAAAATCAAAAGAGAATCGATTCATATAACCATCATGAAATTCTCGATGGCAGAAAAAATGTTTTTCGACTTAGAAAAAATTCACTGAGTCCAAATATCATATCAAAATTGTCAAATTATGGTTGTTACATTTTCTAACCATTTTTTTCCATATTTAATTTATTTTTTAATTAATTTACAGTTTAAACGGGTTTTACAAGTTATATTATAACCATTAAAATCCAAAGAGAACTGATTCATATAACCATCATGAAATGCTCGATGGCGGAACAGCCAAGGTCTTCTTCCCAATAATAAATAACAGGCTTGCATTGGCACCATATCACATAATACCTCATCAACATACTTTCCAATAGAGAACGCAATTATCACCTGCTTATCAACCTTTATCTCACCACTATCATTCAACCATTGCAACGCATTTAGGATGTCAAATACATGTGCCTAATTTCTCTATCATAAGTGTACTAGCTACATTAATCCAACTTCCTCCATCAATAATCAAACTATGCACCTTTTCACCAGCCAAACATCTAGTGTGAAAAATATTTTGGCGTTGCTCTAGACTATTTTCTTTCACTTGTAAATTCAAAGCACGCCTAACAACAAAAGATTCAACGTGGACTGCATACTCAACATCATCATTAGAATAATCCTCCGAATATGTAATACTATCTTGATTAGATCCATCACCTTGATTAGAATCAGACACAATATCACATCCTCTAATAATCATCATCCTCCTGTTTAAACAATCACTAGCATATTGACCCAAACCGTGACACTTGAAGCATTTAATATCTCTGTGCTTAGATGTAGTAAAAGAAAAAAAAGTTAGAATTACCTTTTTTTTGTGTAAAATCAAACAAGTTCTTCTTGGATTTGGTACCCTTAATATTTGTTGTGTCATTGCTACGAGACTCTGTGTGAACTCACTTTAGATTAGTATGAGACAATCTCTTTAAATTTGGTTCTCTTCTTTATTATTGCCTCTCCACCTTTATCATCATACTGACTAAATCTCTCATCTTCATATAATAACGTAATTCCACCACATTAGCAATAGCTCTATTCAAACCACCTATACACCATGCCAAAATAACATTGATATCCTCTTTTATGTTAGCCTTAATCATAAGCATCTCTATTTTCTTGTGGTAGTCTTCAACTGAGTTAGAGCCTTGAGTCAACCTATGTAACTTCTGATGCACTTCATTATAGTAGTACGAAGGTACAAACCTCTTTTTGACGAGGTGCTCAATATGATCCCAAGTCTCTATAGGGTGATCTTTATTCCACCGTCTTGTCTTCACTAGTTCATCCCACCAGAAAAAGGCATAATCAAAGGACGCAACTATTGCCAAGCAAACCTTATTTGCCTTCGAGTAATTATGACAAGCAAAAATTAGTTCCATATTTTGTTTCCACTCCAAATAAACTTTAGGATTATTCCTCCCTTTGAATGGTGGTATTTGCATCTTGATGGCATTGATATTACCATCTTGTCTTCTATGTCGAAGTGTTGTAGCCCCATCAAAGTTCTCATCAGAAGTTCTGAGTCTGACGTCGATTCCTAAAAGCACCATGTTTAATACTTTTGGACAATTTTTGTGTCATCTCTTGCCTCCAATCCCCCAATTCATTCAAGCGAGTAGTTAAATGTTAAATGACCCTTTGCATCATTCTCATATCAATTGGAGTATCTTTTAAGTGAGTCTCCATAGTAATGAACCTGCAAAAATGTGATAGAAAGGACCTCGTAATCACTATCTCATGTGTTTCACTCAAGGATAGGCATTTGTATTTACTCTAAAAATTAACTTTTATCCTTTATTAAACTCACCATTCTTGTCATTTACTACTCTTGAATCTGTTTGAATGTTGCACTCTAGAAATCTAAGAAAAATAAAAAAAATCTAAGATAATGATAAGAAAAAAAATAACCGAAATAAAAGACAAAAAACACAAAGTACAAAAAAATAAAAATAATCTTTCCAAAAGATTTTTTATCTAAAGATAATACAACTCTTTTTTTTTTGTTTTTTTGTTTTTGCATTTTTATACTAAATGATTTTTTTTATTGGTTGAATTAAGTGCTTTTTGGAAAAAGTAAGATTAATAAAAAAAACCACATGACAAGAAAAATAGGAAAAAAAAGTAGAAAGGCAAAGACGAATAATAACAAGAAGAACTAGATTCATAAGTCACAAGGTGAAAGATAAGAAATAAAAGGTAAGGAAGCCGCCGACAATAGGTTAAAGAGAACAAAAGCTATTAGTTTATATTCCAAGAGAAGGGAGCAAGGAGACTTACTATGCTTCACAATGTCAACGTGCATGGGTTTCTTTTTTTGTTTTTTTTTTTTTAAATAAAATCAACAAAGAAGAGCAAGACAATAATAAAATATAAATAAGGAAGAACAAGAAACGACAAAGCGTAAGAGATACTAAATTATTTTTTAAGGTACAAGAAGAATAAATATAGATAATAAAAATTAATCTAATATTTGAAATCTAATACCAAATGAATATGGAATGGAACTCAGGATAAGATAAAAATTAAAGAAAATGACTATTCTACCTCAATTGATTTTTTGATACAACAATTAAGAGAATCATTTTACTTTTCATGTTCACACCTAAATTTTTCAAAGAAACTCATAAATTTTGATTCATCAAAAATTCAAAAAAAAAAAACTATAAAGTTTAGAGATTTTTATACCTCTTAATTTTAAAATTCTAATTCATAAAAGTTTACTAAAATAAAATGGGCCAAATCATAATTGGACCTAAAATAATTAAAGTAAAATAAAATAAAATAAATATAAAATAAGTCCTAAAATAAATACTAATAAGGTGATGCGTATTTGATTCAACTTGACTAATTCGAGCCTTTAATGCAACTTAAAAATAGTAAGACGTTTGGTTTTTCAAAATCGTTAACCACTATCTTGACTAATTCTTGATGCATATCTTGAACAAATGATCTAGCCATATTTACAATTCTCTTAGTTATTGCTCTTGTAATTGGACCATATGATAGTTCTCAGTTTGTCCCATAAAAATTATATCAGAAAATGTCCATAACACCTTATCCGACTACATAGAATCGAAGTCTTGTAGCACACCTTCCTAATTTGGCACAAGCTAGTTTGATATCATGCATTGTTCCAAGAAAATGTTATTGTTCTTTGCATTAAGTGTAACATCCCTTCTAACCAAATACCTTACTTAAGTTATGGTAATTCTACTAGAAAGAACATTACGTAATATTTTTTAATAGTAACTACTTAATTAGTGAGCCTTTATATCGATATCGTGCTCCAGTTTTAAGAAAATGGCAGAAAATTTTGCTTTTATTCTTTAAAGTCATATATCAAAGATTTTTAATTATCACATAAATACTATTAATTATAAATCTTATAAAAAAAATCAAATGAAACTCAAATACAATATCTATTCCTTTTGTATAAAATAAAATCTTAAACAACAAGGGCAAGGGGACTCTATGAAAACAACTGAAATCATAAATAAAGCCTACTAATCACTCACAGCTTCATATTATGTCTTCAAGACCATGTCACTGAAATGGTAAAAAATTTTTGAGTGAGAACCAAACTACAAGTTCTCAATAGAGGTCAAGAATGCCGTGAAAGTAAAGAATAAAACGCAAATAATTAATTTAGTTCAACAATATTTATTTTCATTAATTTCATAAAATTCTTTGAAGTTATATTGAAAAAATTGGTTATCAGCTTCAAGATATATTTCTTAAAATCTTTCTAATTAATAATAATCTTCAATATAAAAGTAAATGCATACACAAGAAAATTAAATAGTCCAGAACACAAACAAACAAAGCAAGAAATAGAATAAAAGCACATAAAATACAACAGAGAATGATGCGAAAACAAGATGATGTATGTCCAGCTCAAGTGCAGGTAATGAGCTCATTTGTCGGCTACACATCTGCTGGCTTTCCAATTCGCATAGCCCCTATACACATCCCTTGTCAAAATAGGGTAGCTTTCCCTCGCCAACGTATGTCTGACATACTTTTCTGAACACCACCTATTGTCATAGGCTGCGGTCCCAGGCCAAAAGTATGTATAACAAAACCTCTGTGAACACCCCCTACTGTCACAGGCTGCAGCCCTAGGCCGAAGGTCTTTTGTAAAGCAAATCTCGGTGGTCGCACCACCATCTATCTGTCTGCCCTTTTGCAGTAGATTCTCTCATAATCTATTTCATTATCCATCATTTGTTTCACATTCTCATTCATTGTCTTTTTTACAATCGCAATTATGCAAGTGGGACAAAACTCACGTCCTTGCCAAACAACCATAGCATCACTCGCTATGAGCCTTACAAACCAACAATTTTCAATCTCAACTATCTTTTCTCAAAAGGATCGTTTAAGTTATTATAATATCTCTTACTTTAATATTCTCAAAATATCCAGTATTAACACTGAAATCCATTTCAATTTCTTTAGAACTTTAAAAGTTAGTTAAACCATATAAAAACTAATATTTTTCAAGTTTGAATTCATTACTTTTAAACTGAACCAGTTTAGTTTTTCACCTTTCAACAAACATCAAAACTAAATCAAGCATATAACATTAAGATTTATTGTTAACTTCAAGAATCCATGTTTGTCACCAAAACATACTCAACACTCTAACCTCTTTTCTATTATTAATATATCACACAAACTCGAAATTGTGCAAACTTTATGTCCAAGCGACCGTCTCGGACTAAGCTTTCTAACAAACTAAAAACCATAATTTTTTGATTACTCTAGCCTTGAGAATAGAAGGAAAACTATGACTGCTCTGTATTGTTTAAAAACCAGAAAATAGCAGCAGCGTGTAATATTCAAAATTTTATATAAAATCCAAATTAAATCCAACAATCTTCAAAATTAATATGCTTATCCAGGTTTCTTTTCTAGTTGTTTTAGGTCAATACCATTTTTAATGAAGGATTTATGTAGCTTAGAAGTTGGGTAATTTTCTACAAAGTTCTGTTTTAAACTCCAGTGAACATATCCTCTTCGAAGTCCCATATCTCACTCATTAAAATATGGACAGCCCTAAATTTTAAGTCACATATACTAAACATACTTAGTTTTCACCACCAACTTATTGCATCTCAATCTCTATCCAGAATCAAAAGTTATAAGCTTATAAAGTTACTGACTTAAAAAATAGAACTTGGTTTTTACTGCATAATGTATTATATTTCAAAAATTCATATCTTTAAAATCACAACTCCTACAGTTTGGAAATTTTACGACATTAAAATAATAATACCGAAGTTTTATTTAAAATTAGTCTCATTTCAAAATTTAAATTATAGAATTCACAGTAGAGAAAACAAGTTACTGCCATTTTGAAAGTTCTGGAGAAAAATCAGATTTGACAACCACAATTCAAAAAATTACCATAAATCATATACTTAACGAAAAGGCCTCAAATTCTCCAGTCCAACTCCATATATTTCCAATTTTAACCAAACTCAGTTATACACAATTTTGATCATTACAGAATTAGTTATATCCTTTCAAAGTTGTTATCCTCTTTTAAAAGTAAAGCAAAAAATCAGATTTCACGCCCTATCTTTGAAAATTCACAATTAATTATTCAATTAATACGAACCTCTCAAAATTGAATCCTAATAACTAAACTTATTATATTTTACTCAACTTTTAATCTCTTACCATTTTGATCACTATTGAGTTACTTGTTCACTTTGAAAGTTGCCGTTTTATTTCAAGAATCAAATTTTCAACAAGCAGTTTAATGTTTCAAGATCCAACCCTTCAATATCTCTCAAAACCAATTCCAATCATTCACCAACCAAATCCACTACCATTACAATATATCAAATAACCAGGTCAACAACAACCAATCCAATATAATCCATCAAAGATCAGAATTTTCAATAATCACTCATCAGACAATTTACAATCCACACATAATCAATCAATATCACAAAATCAATAATTCCAATTACATTCGCAGCCACGATTCAACATCCATATTACTGGTTAATTACACACAACAATTAAACCTCTTTACAATTATTCAATAAACATTTTGGGCATTCTTAAATTAAAAACGTTAATTTTAAAACAAACCCCCTACCTCGATGTCGCAATTAAAAGAAATCAGAGGTGAAATTGCAATGAGACAGCTGGCTGGACCACTACTAGTCACGTAACCATTTCAAATCAATATAACAGCAGCATTGCGTCTCAACACAATCAGAATAGCAGCAACGTTAGCTCTCACAACAGTGACCATGGTTGCAGCGAAACAGAGAATTCAAATTCAATGGAATTGAAAGCAAAAACGACTCAGAGCAATGGATGTTGAACATAATTGAAACGGGAACAGGGCAACAGTGATTCCCAACTATTTTCTGCACTGGTTCTAGTAGCAGCAACACCCTGCCAATGGCTCCAATTCGCAACAACTCCAACAATCAGAAGAACGAAGACTAGAAGAAAAAACAACCATGTTTATGGCAGCTCCAAATCGACGACAGCAGTGGTGCCAGCCCCTTCTTCTTCTCACGTGCAATAGTGGCAGTGATGGCTAGGGTTCGGCAGTGGTGGCTCCTCCAATGGTGATGATGTGGCTCAACGGTGGCAAAGCTTCCCTTCCATTCTCTGGCTCACATTTTTGGCGTCGTCAGCAGCGGGCTCCCCTACTTCTCTCGCACGCATTACTGTCCCTTTCCTATATGATGGCAACAGCAACGGCAATGGCAGTGACACCTACCAGCGCTGCTCCCCCCTTCCCCTCTTCCCTCTGCGTCTCGTTCTCTCTTGATCTCTCTTCCTCTGTTTGTCTGATTCCCTCGAGAACTCCCTCTCCTTCCTTCTCTATTTTTTTTCAAAAAATATGTGGTATATGTTTAATGAAAATAGGTGGTAAGGAGTGAGTTAATACTCAAAATAGCCCGTAAAATTTGATTCTCTGGTGCACAAAATCGACTCACACGTTTCGCACAGATAGACCGGCAAGTATACCGGGTCATCCAAGTAATACCTCAGGTGAGTGAGGGTCGATCCCAAAGAGATTGTTGGTTTGAGCAAGCAATGGATACCTTGCAGATCTTAGTCAGGCGGATAGAAAAGATAGTTGTCACGAGAAAACGCATAAAATAGATAAATAAATAAAATGTTACTAGATAGGTGTGAAATCAATGGTATGAGAACGGTTGAGGCTTCGGAGATGCTTCTTCCTTCTAGATCAACTTTTCTCACCATCTACTCTAACTTTTGGTTGATTCTTTCCATGGCAATCTGTATATGGTTAACGCCGGGTCAGCGGTCATTAATCTCCTCTGCTTAAGATCAAATGCCGGGTCAGCGGTCATCCAATCTGAATGGGGTGAAGCTCTAGCAGTCCATTCCCTTGGTGATCCTACTCAAAACGCCACATACAAGGTCGGATCTTCCGGATCAGAGATCGCTACTCCTTTGGTTCTAGCCTATACCACAAAGGCCCTAATCGCCCCGCACCTCGGCTGAACTGATGTCTCGAGAAGTCCCCAACGAAGCCGTGGATTAACCATCTAAGAGATGTATAATCAAGCTTATGGTTCAATACTATCCCTTCAAGGACTCGCAAGAACCCATGTGGCATTGGGATGACGGTCAAGTTACACTTCCAATCCATTAGGATAAAGAACGAAGATACATCTTAGAATAGAATCAAGCATAGATTGAAGTTAAATAGTGATATTATTAATTTATAAGAATCAGCAGAGCTCCTAACCTTAACCTTAGGAGGTTAGTGACTCATACTGTACATAAGATTCGAAAATAAAGTGGGGAAGAGGAAGAAGATTGGCGGAACCCTTAAACAAGGGTGATCTTCTCCTATATATATTAATCGGATAACTAAGAATTATAGAAATAAGGTAAACTAGTCTAGTAGTGCAAAAATCCACTTTCGGGGCCCACTTGGTGAATGTTTGGGTTGAGCTTGAGTAAAGCCACGAGCTATTGCTCCCCTTTGGGCGTCCAACGCCAGCTTCGGACTCGTGAATGGGCGTTGAACGCCAGTTTTAGGCCTTCATTTCCAAAACAAAGTATGGAGTATTATATATTTCTAGAAAGCCCTAAATGATAGCTTTCCGTAGCCGTTGAGAGCCGCCATTTAGACTTCTGTAGCTCTAGAAAAGCTCCTTCGAGTGCATGGATGTCAGATCCTAACAACACATGCAGTCCTTTCTTTGTCTCTAAACCAGACTTTTGCCAGAACTCCTCAATTTCAGACAGAAATTACCTGAAATCATCATAAAACACACAAATTCAAAGTAGAATCCAAAAATATGAATTTTTCACTAAAACCTATGAAAATATAATAAAACTTAAACAAAGCATAATGAAAACTATATGAAAATGATGCCAAAAAGCGTATAAAATATCCACTCATCAGAACACCAAACTTAAATTGTTGCTTGTCCCCAAGCAACCAAAACAAAGTAGGATAAAAAGAAGACAGAGATACAATAAATCTCAAGGATTTCAATGAAGCTCAGTTTCAATTAGATGAGCGACACTAGTAGCTTTTTGCTTCTGAATAGTTTTGGCATCTCACTTTCCATTGAAGCTCAGAATAATTGGCGTCTTTAGGAACTTAGAATCCAGATGATATTATTAATTCTCCTAGTTCAATTCTTTTTTATTCTTGAACACAACTTCTTTTGAGTCTTGGCCATGACCCTAAGCGCTTTGTTTTCCAGTATCACCATCGAATACATAAACGCCACAGACACTTAACTGGGTGAACCCTTTCAGATTGTGATTCAGCTTTGCTTGAATTCCCAGCCAATGGTGTCCAAAATTCTTAAGCACACTCTTTGCTTTAGATCACGACTTTAACTACTCAGTCTCAAGTTTTTCACTTGACACCTTCACACCACAAGCATATAGTTAGGGAAGCAGCTCAATTGAACTGTTTAGGCTAAGATTTTATTTCTTTTAGGCTCTCCTAACCATTGATGCTCAAAGCCTTGGATCCTTGCTCTTGCCTTTTGGTTTAAAGAGCTATTGGCTTTTTGCTCTTGCCTTTTGGTTTAAAGAGCTATTGGCTTTTTCTTTCTCTGCTTGCTTTTTTTTCGCATATATATTTTTTTTTCTTTTATTGCTTTTTGCTGCTTTTTCTTGCTTCAAGAATCAATTTTTTGATTTTTCAGATCACCAATAATACTTTACTTTTATCATCATTCTTTCAAGAGCCAACATTCTTAACTCCAACATCAAATATGCACTGTTCATTCATGCATTCAGAAAATAAAAGCAATGCCACCACATTAAGTAAAATTTTATTTTAAGCAAGGTGAGAGATATAAGGAATATTTCATAGCCTTAAGACATAGATAAAGATGATTATGCACTAGAAACAGACAATAAAATAGAACACATGGAAAACAGAAAAAATAACATAAGCAACAGGGGATTAAGGAACGAATCCACCTTAGTGATGGTAGCTACTACTCCTTCTGGAGAATCCAATGGAGTGCTTGATTTCTTTTATGCCACGTCCCTGTCTCTGTTGTTCTTTCCTTATGGCTCTTTGATCTTATCTCATGGCCCTTTGATCTTTTCTTATTTCATAGAGGATGGTGGAATGCTCTTGATGTCCCATCCTTAACTGGTCCACGATCGAGCTCAATTCTCCATGAGAAGTGTGTAATTGCTCCCAATAGTCTTGGGGAGGAAAATGCATCTCTTGTGGTATCTCAGGAATTTCTTGTTGAGGCAGCTTCATACGCTCTTGTTGCGGTACATGCCTAGGCTCTCTTGTTTGCTCCATTCTTCTTTTAGTGATGGGCTTGTCCTCCTCTGTGGGGATGTCTCCTTCTATGAAAATTCCAGCTGAATTGCATAAGTGACAGATAACGTGGGAGAATGCCAACCTTGCTAAGGTGGAAGGTTTTTCAGATTTTTTGTACAACTCTTGAGGTATTATTTCATGTATCTCCACGTCACTTCCAATCATGATGCAATGAATCATGATGGCTCTGTCAATGGTCGCTTCTGACTGATTGCTAGTATGGATGATGGAGCGTTGGATGAATTCCAACCATTCTCTAGTTACAGGCTTGAGGTCAAGCCTTCTCAGGTTGATAGGCTTGCCTTGAGCATCCCTCTTCCACTAAGCTCCTTCCACACAAATGTCTGAAAGGACTTAGTCCAGCCCCTAATCAAAATTGACTCTCCTAGTGTAAGGATATAGGTCTTCTTGCATCATTGGTAAATGGAGCGCCAACCTTACACTTTTTGGGCTGAAATCCAAGGGTCGCCCTCGGACCATGGTGCTCCAATTTTTGGGATTTAGGTTCACACTAGTGTCATGGTTTTTAGTGACCCATGCATTAGCATAGAACTCTTGCACCATTAAGATTCCAACATCCGGGATAGGATTGGTTAGGACTTCCCAACCTCTCCTCTGGATTTCTCGTCGGATTTCCGGGTGCTCATTCTTTTTTCACCATTTTCTTTGCCACTATTTCATAGAAGTGGTCTTGATAAGCTTTGGTGACGAATCTCTCCATCTCCCAAGATTCGGAGGTGGAAGCAAAAACATTTTCTTTCCTCTTTCTAGAGTATTCTCCGACTTTGGGTGCCATAAGTGTGAATGGAAAGTAAAAAGCAAGGCTTTTCCAATACCAAACTTAAAAGCTTTGCTCGTCCTCAAGCAAAATATGAAGAAAAGAGTAGTAGAAGAAGAATTTGGTAGAGAAAGAGGAGAGGAGGATTCGGCCAAGTGGGGCTTTACTGTATGAATGTTGTGTGTATGAAGGGTTAGAAGAAGGGGGTATTTATAGGGGTGGGATAGGGTAGGGTTCGAATGAATGAGTGGGAATTGGGTGAAAAATTTTGAATTTGAAGTGGGTGGTAGTTGGTAGGAGTTATGGTTTTGGGAAGAGATATGGATGTGATTGGTTTAGGATTCATAGGGAAGAGTGTGTGGGGAAGAGTGAAAGTAAGAGAGAGAAGAAGGTGGAGTAGGGGGAGATTCTATGGGACTCACTGATCCTAAGGTGCTAGGGAATTCGAATTCCCTGCCTCCTTGTGGGTGTTGAACACCCAACTCCTACTCCTGGCTAGCATTCAACGCCAGCTATGTACTCCTTATAGGGCATTGAACGCCCATTGGGGCCCCCTTCTTGGTGTTCAACGCTAGGTCTGTGAATCTATTGGGGCGTTGAACGCCCAATCTCTGTCCCTTGGCTGGTGTTCAACACCGGCTTCATGCTCCCTGGATGTCGTTCAACGCCAGCTTCATGCTCCTTGGCTGACGTTTAACGCCAGCAATGCTGCTCCTTATGGGCGTTGAACGCCTACTCTGGCCTCTTTGTCTGGCGTTCAACGCCAGCAAGGTACCTGCTCTAGGGTGTTCTGTTTCCAATTTTGACTGTATCTATTTCCGTTCTAACTACTGCACATGATCACAAGCTTAAAGGGAAAAAACATGAAAATCAAAATGAGATAACTTAGATAAACTTAATAAAAAATAAGAAAAACTCTAATTATTGATGGGTTGCCTCCCCAACAAGTGCTTCTTTAATGTCACTAGCTTGACGGTTAGCTCCTTACGGAGATGGATATGGGCTCAGAAATTTGCCCCTTACAGTGAACTTCTTGCATGTGCTCTCATGGATAAGTTCCACATGTTCTAGAGACATTATCCTATTAACAGTGTGTGGAATGACTGGATTGTCAGTGAAGATAACTCTCATACCAGGTGAGAGGCCTTCAGTGGGGATTTTCTTATGCCTCTAGCCCTTGGGCACTTTCTTCTTGTTGCCATTCCTCTCAGAGCTTGATGATGGTTGCCCCACACCAAACTTAGAATTGGTGTCTGGGAGCTCTGTTAGGCTTTGTACTGAGAAGAGTGGTTGAAGTACTTCATGTTTGTTAATGGTGCTTCCTTCAACTGCGGTAGAATGAGGTTTATGAACCTCGAACACAAGATAGTCCTCATCTAATTGCAAGACTAGTTCTCCTCTGTCTACATCAATTACAGCCTTGGCTATAGATAGGAAAGGTCTTCCAAGGATGATGGATTCATCCTTTTCCTCCCCAGTATCTAGGATTATGAAATCAGCAGGATGTAAAGGTCTTCAACCTTCACTAAGACATCCTCTACCAGTCCATAAGCCTTTTTTATGGACTTGTCTGCCATCTCTAGTAAGATTCTTGCAGCTTGTACCTCAAAGATTCCTAGTCTATCCATTACACAGAGAGGCATAAGGTTTATGCTTGATCCTAGGTCACACAGAGCCTTATCAAAGGTCATGGTACCTATGGTGTAAGGAATCAGGAAGCGTCCGGGATCCGGCAGCTTCTGAGGAAGTTTCTGTTGAACCAGGGCATTGAGTTCCTTAGTGAGCACTAGAGGTTCTTCCTCCAATGGCTCTGTGCCAAATAGCTTGGCATTTAGCTTCATCAGAATTCCTAGGTACCGAGCAACTTACTCCTCCCTAGTTTCCTCTTTCTCATCAGAGGAGGAGTGATCCTCATAATCCATGATTTACAACAGGGCATTCAGGGTAACCTCTATGGTCTCCTCATGAGCCTTAGTTGCTTTCAGTTCTTCAATAGAAAAGTATTTAGTGGGTGTTGAACACCCAGCTGCCCTATTTCTAGCATTTAATGCCAGCTTTTATACCTCTTTGGGCGTTGAACGCCTAGTAAAGCCTTCCTTACTAGCGTTCAACGCCAGGATTGGTGCTTCTTTAGGCGTTAAACGCCGAGTAAGGTCTTCCTTACTGGCGTTCAATGCCAGAATATCCCCTTCAGGTTCAGCTTCAGCTTCCACAGTGATTGCATTGTACTCTTCTCTTGGGTTTACTTCAGTGTTACTAGGAAGAGTGTTAGGAGGGGTCTCAAGGATTCTCTTACTCAGCTAACCAACTTGTACCTCCAGATTTCTGATGGAGGACCTAGTTTCTGTTATAAAACTGTGAGTGGTCTTAGAGAGTTTAGAGACTATGGTTACTAAGTCAGAAAGGCTCTGCTTAGAGGTCTCCATCTGTTGCTGAGAAGATGGAAATTGTGGTCTGTTGTTGAACCTATTCTGGTTTCTTCCACCTTGGTTATTATTGAATCCTTTTTGAGGCTTTTGTTGATCCCTCCATGAAAGGTTAGGATGATTTTTTCCATGAAGAATTATAGGTGTTTCCATAGGGTTCTCTCATGTAATTCACCTCTTCTATCATGGGTTGATCTGGATCATAGGCATCTCCATCATAGAAGGTGTCTTGAGTGCTGCTAGCTTCCGCTTGCACTCCAGTCAAATGCTGAGAGACCATAATGACCTGTTGGGTCAAGATCTTATTCTGAGCTAATATGGCATTCAGAATGTCAATATCCAGGACTCCTTTCTTCTGAGCTACCCTATTATTCACAGGGTTTCTCTCAGAAGTGTACATGAACTAGTTGTTTGCAACCATTTCAATGAGTTTCTGCGCCTCTTCAAGCGTCTTCCTCAAGTGGAGTGATCTACCAGCAGAATGATCCAATGATATCTTGGACATCTCAGATAGACCATCATAGAATATTTCTAGGATAGACCATTTTGAGAGCATGTCAGGAGGACATCTTCTAATCAGTTGCTTGTATCTTTCCCAAGCTTCATAGAGGAATTCACCCTCTTTTTGTCTGAAGATTTGAACTTCCACCCTGAGCTTGCTCATCTTTTAAGGTGGAAAGAACTTGGCCAAGAAAGCATTGACCAACTTTTCTCAAGAGTTTAGGCTTTCCTTAGGTTGAGAATCCAACCACATCCTAGCTCTGTCTCTAATAGCAAAAGGGAAAAGCATAAGTCTGTAGACCTCAGCATCCACTCCATTGGTATTGACAGTATCACAGATTTGCTAGAATTCAGATAGAAATTGATGTAGATCTTCCAGTGGAAGTCCATGAAATTTGCCATTCTGTTGCAAGAGAGAGACTAACTGAGGCTTAAGCTCAAAGTTATTTGCTCTAATGGTAGGTATAGAGATACTTCTTCCATAGAAGTCAGAAGTGGGTGCAGTGAAGTCACCAAGAACTTTTCTTGCATCTCCTCCATTATTCTATTCGGTTGTCATGTTTGTATTTTTATTTTCTTGTTCGAAAAGTTCTATGAGATCTCTTCTAGAGTGTTGTGCTTTAAATTGTTGTAAACACCTCCTTAGGGTCCTCTCAGGTTCAGGATCAGGATCAAAGAGAGGTTCTTTATCTCTATTTCTGCTCATAAATAAGAAAAGGAAAACAAGAAAAAAAGAGAATGGGAGCTCTATGTCAAATGATAGAGAACTCCCTTTGAGATATGAAGAAGAAAGAAGAATGAAGATAGAGGAATGAGATGAAAAATTTGAATGAAAAGGGTAGAGGAATTCGAAAATTTAAGAATCAAAAAGAGAAACTAGAATTAAAATATTTTTACTTTTATTTTAATTATTTATTAAATTCGAAAAACAAGAATGAAATTAAAAGCTAATTAACAAAAAAGATTTGAAAATTGAAAGATGATTTTCGAAAAAGAAGAGAGAGAAAGAAGTGAGAAGTTTTCGAAAATAGAAGAGAGAGGAATTAGTTAGGAAGTTTTGAAAACGACGAAAGAGAAAACAAGTAACTAATTAAGAAAAATTTAAAAATAAGATAAGATAGGAGATTTGAAAAAGATTTGATATTAAAAAGTTTTGAAATTTAATATTAGAAAAGATAAGATAAAAATTTGAAAAGATTTGAAAAAGATTTGATTTTGAATTTTGAAAATAAGTTAACAAGATAAGATATGGTGAAGATTTGAAAAAGATTTGAAATTTGATTTTTGAAAAAGATTTAATTTTGAAATTTTAAATTTTAAATTTTAAATTTAAATTTTAAAATTTGAAATTGAGTTTTACAAATTGAATTTGAATTCAAAAATTTGAATGAAGATAGAAAAGATATTTTTTTTTTGAATTAAAGAAGAAAGAGAAAAACAACCAAAAGACACCAAACTTAAAATTTTTAGATCAAAAGATACTAACTTTCGAAAATTAAAGAGAAAAACACCAAAAGACACCAAACTTAAAACTTTTAAGATTAAAACAAGAAAATAAACTAGAACGACTTGAATACCAAGAAAGAACACTAAGAGTAATTCGAAAATTTTTAAGAAAATAAAGAACACACAAAGGACACCAAACTTAAGAACTGACACTAGACTCAAACAACAGATAAAAAAAGATGGATTTTTGAAAAAGTTTTTGAAATATTTTTGAAAAGAAAACAAAAGACACAAAACAAAAATAAAAAGTACCTAATCTAAGATACAAGTAATCCGGTAGTTTGTCAAATCCGAATAAACACCGGCAACAGTGCCAAAAACTTGGTGCACGAAACTGACTCTGCATGTTTCGCATAGATAGACCGGCAAGTATACCGGGTCACCCAAGTAATACCTCAGGTGAGTGAGGGTCGATCCCACAGAGATTGTTGGTTTGAGCAAGCAATGGATACCTTGCAGATCTTAGTCAGGCGGATAGAAAGATAGTTGTTACGAGAAAATGCATAAAACAGATAAATAAATAAAACATTACTAGATAGGTGTGAAATCAATGGTATGAGGACGGTTGAGACTTCAGAGATACTTCTTCTTTCTGGATCAACTTTTCTCACCATCTACTCTATCTTTTGATTGATTCTTTCCATGGCAGTCTATATATGCTTAACGCCGGGTCAACGGTCATTAATCTCCTCTGCTTCAGATCAAACGTCGGGTTAGCGGTCATCCAATCTGAACGGGGGTGAAGCTCTAGCAGTCCATTCCCTTGGTGATCCTACTCAAAAAGCTACGGACAAGGTCGGATCTTCCGGATCAGAGAATTCTGCTCTTTTGGTTCTAGCCTATACCACAAAGGCCCTAATCGCCCCGCACCTCGGCTGAACTGATGTCTCGTAAAGTCCCCAACAAAGCCGTGGATTATCCGTCTAAGAGATGTATAATCAAGCTTGTGGTTCAATACTATCCCGTCAAGGACTCACAAGAACCCATGTGGAATTGGGATGATGGTCAAGTTACACTCCCAATCCATTAGGATGAAGAACGAAGATACATCTTAGAATAGAATTAAGCATAGATTAAAGTAAAATAGTGATATTATTAATTCATAAGAATTAGCAGAGCTCCTAACCTTAACCTTAGGAGGTTAGTGACACATACTGTACGTAATGTTTGAAAATAAAGTGGGGAAGAGGAAGAAGATTGGCGAAACCCCTAAACAAGGGTGATATTCTCCTATATATATTAATCTGATAACTAAGGATTACAGAAATAAAGTAAACTAGTTTAGTAGTGCGAGAATCCTCTTTCTGGACCCACTTAGTGAGTGTTTGAGTTGAGCTTGAGTGAAGCCACGAGCTATTGCTCCCCCCTTGGGCATCCAACGCCAGCTTTGGACTCTTGAATGGGCGTTGGACGCTAGCTACTCCCTTTTGGGTGTTGAACGCCAGGAATGAGGCTGGTGGCTGGCGTTGAACGCCAGTTTTGGGCCTTCATTTCCAAAACAAAGTTTGGACTATTATGTATTTCTGGAAAGCCCTGGATGTTAGCTTTCCATAGCCATTGAGAGCCGCTATTTGGACTTCTGTAGCTCCAGAAAAGCTCCTTCGAGTGCATGCAGGTCAGATCCTGACAGCATCTACAGTCCTTTCTCTATCTCTGAGTCAGACTTTTGCCAAAACTCCTCAATTTCAACCAGAAAATACCTGAAATCATTATAAAATACACAAACTCAAAGTGGAATCCAAAAATATGAATTCAGCACTAAAACCTACAAAAATATAATAAAACTTAAACAAAACATAATGAAAACTATACGAAAATGATGCTAAAAAGCGTATAAAATATTCGCTCATCACCCCCCAATGCAATTTAGCCGTCAAATTTTTTATTGACTCAAATTGTACCCTAAAATTTTGACTCGTGCCTCAATTTGGCCCTTCCATTATTTTCCCTCACCAGAAAGCTGACCTGGCAATTTTATGGTGCCGTCTAAACGACGCCATTTAACGCTTGGCGTAGGAGTATTCAGAAATGACATCGTGTGACATGAGGGAGGGGATTAAACAAAAACCCAAATGCTAATCACTTTAAAAGTGAAACCCCAATTGACCTTTCTTCTTCCTCCTCCTCCTCTCGTATACGTCTAGTAAAAAAAGAACCATTGTTGTCGTTGTAACTGAAGTTCGAAAGTTTTTTTACTGGTTTCACCCCCATAGTGAAGACGAAGTACCTGAGAATCACGTCATCTAACCGTTACAGTGTCAGATGTTATTTAAAATTACCAGGTCAGCTTTCTGGTAACAAAAAATGTTGGAAGGACTAAATTGAGGCATGTGTCAAAATTTTATGGTACAATTTGAGTCAATTGAAAGTTTGAGAGTTAAATTGCGTCGGGGTCAAATTTAAGGGGCCATTTTGAGTATTAACTCGGTAAGGAGTGGGTAAATGTGGGGTTATAAGGGAAGGATTAGTGTACCTTGTGTGCGTTTAATTGGTCAGTGGTATATGTATTAGATAATAACGGTACTTATAGAATAAGAAATTTGGGGATAGAATTAGACTAATATATATATATATATATATATATATATATATATATATATAAGTAACATATGAATTCTACAAAATATTCAAAATAAAAGAGTAGTTTAGGATTTAAATATAATACTGTAAAATTATTTAGAAACATATATAATTTTATTCATCAACATACCAATGAGTTCAAATAATAATTTTTAATTTAAATTATAAAATGAATATATTAATCATATTTTATAAAGTACAGTTTAAACCCGAAATATCAATTTTCTAAATTAAATTATATGATCTTTTATTATTCTTCTATCAATGAAATTTCAATTTATATAAAATAATTAATTATAATAAAAATTATACATAAATATTAATTGACTTAAACTTAAGTATTTATAAATATCAATTTAATAATTTCTAATAAATTAATCTCTAAGAGCTCAAATTAATAAAATAAATCATAATTTATTTATAATAGAAATTACTTAAATTAAATTATATATAGTTCTTCTATTTACTGAATTTTAATTTTAATTTATATAAAATAACTAATTATAGAAAATTACATAATAATATTAATTAATTTAACTCTAAATATTCATAAACTAATTTAATTACTCTTAATAGATTAATTTATAAAAATAAAGAGTTCAAATTAATAATAAGTCATAACTTATTCATAATAGAAGTTATTAAATTAAACTTTACAATTCTTTTTTATTTTTTAATTACTAAAATTATGCAAAATATTCAATTATAAAAAATTTACATAAGAATCTTAATTGATTTAAAAATCAACTTAGCTTATAATCAATTCAATTACTTTTATTAAAATAGTTTCTAATAACAAACAAACTAAATTAATAAAATAAATTACTATTTAATTCATAATAGAATTTAAAAAAATACGGGATGTTAAATTAAGAACCTTGAAAGCTTGTTGTATGACTCTTCCAAATTCTCATAAATTTGAGCAATTACTTTTATACTTTTCCATCGAAATTTCATGTACAATAAATATGTAAATGTTTTTGTTTTTTCCTAAAATAATAAATATGAAACTTTTTCTAATTTCAAAAAAACAAAAAACACACTACCTTCTATCATGGAAAAGATAATTCTGCGTATGAGATTGCTATCAAAATGAAAATGATCTTGACATTATTGGTGATAAGCATTTGTATGGCTTCTTATACTTATGAACCTCCTAATAGCCAAAATTCAGGCAATATGCAACTGAATGTTCAATTGACAACCTACTACATAATGTTTGCATCAACAATTATACTTTGCTTGATCATATTCGAGCACCTGATACTCCACGCATTTTCAAGTATTGTAATTCTTGGTAGAAATGTGAACAAACTCTCTATTGTAGAATCTGTGTCTAATTTATAGCTCTACACTCTTTTCTTTGTTTTCATCATCAGAGCCTCTTAGATTTAAAGGCATTGGGTCTACTTGCATAGTATCAAGGTACGATGTCGATTAATGACTTAGAACTTGGATTCAACTAAAAAGTGTTAGTGGTGGTGGCCTAGTAATATATAAACTTCAGCTTATAAAGGAATCCCACAAAGTTGTGTCTCCGAGATAAACTTCATCTCATCATTGTTGTCACTATCACTATCAGAACCAGTTTGAACTAGGTCTTCATTTTACTCAAAATCTTCAAAAAATACAACACGATCATCGGATTCAGCCACTGGGAGAAAGCAGTGAACTCTCATGCACCTGCCTTACAACTTGTTGGAACAGAATATGAAGATGAAGAACTACCACTGATGTATGTGTAACACCCTAATTAGTCTAAACTTTACCTCGCGTCGTAAAGCAAAGGTTAATCAGAGATTACGACAGTTCTAAGCTCATACATAATACATATATAGAAAGAATAATATAATCTAGAAGACCGATGAAGGATATAGCTCAAAAATAGGATTTCAAAAGCACAAAATGTACTAACAAAGCTACTAACTTAAAGAACAAGAAATAATTACAATATAACAAAATATCATAGTATAATACCATAAGAATCTAGCCACGGCTCGTGGAGTTTAAGCCAGCTAGCCATATATAGATATACAGAACCAGACAGTAAAAACAGCTTATACATGTTTTGTTCTCTCAAATATAAGCCTCTAGGCAAAGCAAAATACAAAAGTGAGAGACCTATACAAAATAAGCCAAAAAGACTCAAAAAGATATCCAGATCCTCCGCTTCTGTCACCAACCAGACAACTCACCGAGGTGGGTTGTGACCTGCATCTAAAAAATACAACAGAAATATGGTATGAGAACCGAAGGTTCTCAGTATGGTAACAGTGCCCAATGATGTAGGATATAAGACCCTGGGATGCCAAAGGCAATCCTAAGCTCCATATCCATCACAAGATTCCAACCTAAGGCATACTAAAACAGTTAAGCATAATTATATAAACCTTAACATAAATAAACAGGGTAATCTATCTTAAGGGATTTCTATTCTAACCAAACACCGCTGTCCCATAGCCTTCACCAACCGATCCTCCATGCGATCCCATCTCCACCGCCTTCCGAACCTCCTTAATCCCAGTAGAAAACACATATAATATACAATGCAAGTAAAACACAAGTAGAAACATATAAGGCAAATAATTTAAATAGAAATTAGGCATGTTATACAAATAGGCAAGCCATTTCAATTAGTCAAAGCATACAAACAGAAAGAAAATGCATATGATGAATGCCTGTCCTACTGGCTATGATATCACATTGTCGGTTCAACTGCCAACCCGACACATCTCCATGAAGATGTCGCCCTTCGGAATCCTCATGTGGGAACCCCCGAGATATAGTGCTCGGATCACGGTCCAGGTACTTGTGCCTGCACGCCCTATAGATCTGAAGGGATGCGAGCGGGATACTCTTGCCACAGACCTCACATCTCAACGCAAGTGGGATTAACCACCGTCCTTATGCTGCCGCCGCTACCTCGACAGGCGGGATTAACCACCGTACCTGCCGAGCGCCTAGCGTCTCATAATCTCAATACAAATCAGTATTTCAGTGGTTTTTCAGAAAATATTTTCAGTATACATGGATCCATCATCTCATTCAGAGTCCTCGACTCATCTCAACCACTGTAAATTCACATCTCAGCTCCAAACTCAATAGTTCCTCAATTCTCGTCTCATACATCAACCATTCATCACATAACGTCAAACCATTCTCAGCACGCCAGAGCCTAGGCCTCCGTTTTCTAAGTTTTCCAAATAATATCATCTAAAATCCCTAAATTCTTTCTCAATGTTTTAAATGTCTAAAACTATGCCCAAGAGTCCTAAAATGGTGTTAGAGAAGCTTACAACCTTGTTGGGAAGGTAGAATAGTTGAAAACAAAGTAAAATTTGAGAAACAGGGCGTGTGCGTCCGCACAGGGGTGTGCGTATGCACAGATGTCAAGATTTACAAAGTCTGTTCACTCGCACAACCTGTGCCAGCGCCCCCAACATATTGGCCTTCCTAACGTGTGCGTGCGCACAGGTTGCATTTTCTCCTTGGTGTGTGTGCGCACAAGCTATGCTAGCACCGCAAGCAGACTGCCTGCCTTTGCGTGTGCGTGTGCACAGGTCTGTGCGTGCGCACAGATTGAAATTTTTGCAGAGGTGTGCGTCCGCACACGGCTGTGCGTGCGCACATACCAGAAAACACAAAATTCTGCAACTCTGCAGAATTTCAGATTTTGAGCACCAACTTTGAATGATCATAACTTCCTCTACAAAGTTCCAAATTTCACAAACTTTATATCGATTTAAAGGGTTTTCAAAGATCTTTAATTCTAGGCAAGATTCATCAGATTTTGAAAATCGAGGCAAAAGTTATGATCAGAGAAAGTTCACCAAAAACCAACTTTTACCCAATTTCACAATTTCCACATTGTAAAACACAATCAAAATCATACCAAACCATTCCAAACTCCGTTTTTCATCAAAATCAACACTTTATGTCATATTACACCAAACTTACCACATTTTTCTTCACCTTTCATCATCCTTAACCTCAACATCAATATACCACATTATAATCAATTCTCATTAACATTTTTCCAAATACATTACCAAATCATCAACATCAACATCACCTATATCAACACAATATCACTTCTCAACTTCACAATTCATTATCCTCATCATATCATTATCAATCATCATAATCAAACTCAACAATCACCAATGCATCATAAATCATCACAACCCATCATTCAACAATTAACAACCATTTAAATCCAAACCTATCCTATGGGTCACTAGCCTAAGTGTCCATGAATATTATATACTACATAGAGGAAACCGAAATCATACCTTGGCCGATTTTCTATATGCACCAAAACCCAAAATGAGCACAAGCAAGCTATCAACACCAAACCAAGCTTTCAATTCCACTTCAACAAGCACCAATATGTTCCAATAGCTCCCAAATTCACAATAATCAAGCGATATACATATAAATCACCACAAATCAACCTAGGGTTCAACATAAATATAATCTCACAAGGGTTTAATGTCTCTTACCTTTTTTCAACTATTTTGATAGCCAAAATCCAATGCTAAGCAAGGATTAGAGTGAACCTAAACATCCAAAATCACAAAAACTCAATTAACCCAAAAGTCCTAAATACCCGAAATTTTGAAGAGAGAAACTGAGAGGGATTCGAACTTTTCTTACCAATTTCTTATATGAGTTTTGTAGAGCTCTTCACAAGGAACGCGTAGCCACTGACGGCACACAAATCGGAGCACCGTACCTCGAGATATCGCGAAGAGAAGAGAGGTGTGAATAGTGTTCTCTTCTTCCTCTCCTTCCCTCTTTCAAATCTGAAGTGTTTGTGTGTTTATGAGGTGAGGGTTCATTAAATGAACCTTATATATGTTGGGCTTGTTGGGCCCGGTCCAACCCGTTAGCGTATTTAGTCTGTTTGGCCCAACTTCGGGCTAAACCTTTAAAATTAACGCCCGGTTTTCAACTTTTAATATTTTTCTAAGGTTTTTGACGGTTTTCATTTTTTCTTATACGGTACCGGGCAGACTTGAACCGGTTCAACCGGTCAATTGCCGGTTCACAGTTTTTTACGGTTTTCTGCAGAAAACACATTTTTTGACTCAGAAAGACCTACTGAGTCCAAAAATCACCTTTAAATCCCCTAATTCTCACTCTAACTTTACGGAGTCTAATCTGGGCAATATATCACTTAATTAACCGGTTAATTAATTGAGGTTCTTACAGTATATCCACCAACTAAATTCAAAGCTCGATCACTTTTTCGATCACAATTTTTTCATGGCAGTTGAACATAAGATGTAAATGATCATTATTCTTTAGCCAAAATATCTTATATCGAATATTTTGTAGGGCGTCCAAGGAAATGCATTGATATTCTACTCTTTTAATGTGCTTAATTTTAAGCATTCTAATATTGACTAGAATAAAACTTTTAAACTCGATAAAAAATATAACTGACAACCATGCATAATAATAAAAAATTATTGTATTCGAAATATGCACCATCATTTTTAATTCAGTACTATCAGCAAATTAGACTAAGCTTATTTCTTTAGGAGGATGATCCCAAGCAACCTTATCTCTGTTTTGGTTTAGTAGCAAATTTACAATACCATATGCTAACTGATTAGCTTCCTTAAATATATGTCTAATGTGCACTTGCCAATCCTTGTTGAGTAGCGTTTTAATTCTTCTGATGGGATGCCTTAGCGTCCGTGGTATTTTGGAGGATTCTCTATTAACTTCACAGCAGTTTAGGAATCTATTTCCAGCTCAATTCTTCTAAACCGCTTCTCCCAGGCTATCTCCAACCCCTCTTGGATTGCTGCAACCTCTGCTTCAATTGCTTTAGTATAACTGGTGTAAATTCCGTGCTACGCGCACCAAATGTTGATCCAATATAAAAATTAGTTGATATTATATCAACTAATACTAATACTTGTTATGTTTATCTTAAAGAAGTGTGTATAAAAAGTAAAAAACCCATTATATATTTCTTAGTTAAATACTGCTCCATCCTCTATTTTTAATAGCCCAAATAATTTTTTTTAAGTTCATATTAGTGGATTACACTTATATGAAAAAAGGCTATTATATACGTGTATTTAAATAAAATTCGAAACATTATGTTACATACAAAAAAAAACATTAAATAATTATATAGTGTATTTAAATAATTAAATGATTACTAACTTTATATTCAGTTATATATTTTATATCTAACTATTTCGATTTATGATAGTGTACAATTTTTCAACAAAATGAAGAATCATAATGCAGATAATTAGCACTTCTTTTGCAAGGAATTTTGCAATGCCACCAATCTAGTAGATAAGGAGTATATTAGTCCCCAAAATAACGACTAAGAGTTAATCAAGTAACAATATAGTTGCCTTTGTTTAAATGTTGCAATTGACAAAAATTGCAAACTACAATATCATTTACAAAAATTTCCACCCTCTCCATCTACCATGGTCTAAATGCATTCTTTAGGGTTCAATACAGTAAACTTCAAAGATGCATTTGTCTGCCAAAACAGACTTATATAGAGAATTATTGGAACACAGAAGTAGACTTGTAAAAAAAAGATACAATAAAAATAAGAGAAGTGTAAGGCGTAAGACATCAAGATGCTAAATAAGGAAAATATTCTTAGCTTCACTTAATTACTAAAACAAAATTCTTTATGCACTACGTAGAACATTACCTTTAAGATTAGGGGGAAAGTTCCTATCATTTATCAAGGGTTCTAACTCAGGTACATACTTCCCTATAAAAAAATGTGTTTCATGAATGGTCAATTTAATTAGACAAAAAAATAAATTAGAAAAAAGGTAAAAAAATTGCAAAGTATGATACTAATTTCATTACTGCATAGCTCACCCTATCTGCATAATAATTATGCATAAAATTGTAAGCATCATTAGCTGTTTCAAGACAATTGGTAAAGCACATTATTAAATTTATCAACACATAATATATACGGAAGAACAGAAAATAGTAAGACAGTTATTCTACACATTATTATGCAATGAGATTAATTAAGTAGTGACCTTTGATACCATCATCTAGATAGGACCAATAGATGATAGTGCTCCATAAGTTTTATGTCAATTGTATTTCATGTTTTATTGTCAATTGAACACCCTACCGCACAGAGTCTTATTCTTAAGTCATAAAATAGAGGTAGTGAGGTATTATGACCTCTAAAAATAAAATTTAGTATATATAGTAGTGTGAAAAATATTTATAACTAGGAGCCTTTGAAGAAAAAGGGGTAGATCAAAACCGTTAAATCGAAAAGCGCAACACTCCGACCGATCACGTAACGAAGCAGATAAAGGATAAGTTAACGCGAGAAGATATACAAGATAGTGCCAAAAATACATATATCAAGGCTCAAAACTTAGCTTGCGAAGATAACCGGTCCGAGCATAGTAGTATACATACAAATATAAAGGAACTACCCAAAATAAAACCCAAAATACAGAGTTACAAGGCCTGAGTCTCCAGAATAACCTCTAAGAGGAGTTAATACAATATATATATATATATATATATATATATATATATATATATATATATATATATATATATATATATATACATATATATATATAGTGGAGATAATAAACAACTAAGCAAGTCTATAAAACCAAAATAAAGTCCCGAGAGCTAAGAATCTCCGCTAAAACAGAAGTCTCCAGCATGACTCAGCGAGGAGCCTCACGTCCTGCATCTGAAAACCACAAAATCCACATGGGTGAGAACTAGAGGTTCTCAGCATGGTAACAGTACCCAAACCAAATATCTAACATGTAATGTCCTGGGAAAGCCGAAGGCAATCCTAGAACTCCCATTTCATAATCAAAGCATATAAATATACTAAACCATGAGAAATGAAAATATGCGACTAACTAAGGATCTTCAGTCTAATTAAATATCCCCTTTCCAAATCCTTCGAACCTCCCAACTGCCACCAGTAATTTGACATGCAAACACAATTATATCAAACAAAGAAATGCACAAGTAGGAAGCAGATACGTTAGTTAGACAATTAGCAAGTAAATATGCAGTCAATTAGGCATTCCAAACAAATCACATATAATGCATATGATGTATGCCTATCCTAGTGGCTGATGAGTCTCATCTGTCGGTTATCAAGCCAACCCGACGTGTCCTGGTAGCTAACCCGGACACTGTCTCTCTGTTGCGCATTAATACCGTTAGAGAGATTACGTGCCCTGTCACCGTTAGAGGGTACCTGTGCCCTATCACCATTAGAGGGTACCCGTGCCCTGTCACCATTAGAGGGTATCGGTGCCCTATCACCCTTACCAACCAGAGAGAAAACACAAGCACATTGACATCCAACACTTTCCATCATGATTCATTCATTAATCCTACAGGCAACCCCGACACACTCGCCACATGTTCAAGCTTCCTCAGTCAATCATAATTATTCAATCATAATTACATACATATAAATACTCAGTCATAATCAACATTAATACAGTCATTTGGCTCACATCGCATACATCACTTCCACCATTACCCTCAACAACCCATATATTCATCATTCGCCATAATTCCTCATAGCTTTCCCCTTTTGTTCATCCACAAGTTACCCTCTTCCCTAGCTTCTTCTTAATTACTAGGTATTTTATATTGATTTAAGACTCAAAGGATGAAAATGGGGGGTTTATAAGCGTGAAACAGGGTCACGAAAGGTTACAAGCTTGTTGGGAAGGGGAAAGACTAGAAAACAAGGTTTTCATAAGAAAGTAGGGTCGTGTGCATATGCACATGGGTGTGCGTGCGCACGTCCAGAAGAATTTTCAAGATGGGTGCGTACGCATAGAGGTGTGTGTACGCACAGGTGTAAAATCTTCCAATTCTGTTCGCTTGCACAAGGCGTGTGAATGCCCTCAACAGAACATGCTTCCCAACGTGTGCGTACGCACAAGGCTGTGCATGCGCACGGCTTGCAAAACTTCGTTGGTTGTGTGCGTGCACAAAGCGTGCTAACGCTCCTAGCAGCAACCACATCTCTGTGTGTGCATACGCACAAGGTTGTACGTGCGCATAGGTCAAAAAATTCACAGAGTATGCGTGCGCACATGGTTGTGCGTGCGCACACAAACCAGAAATCACAAATTCTGCAGAATTCACAGAACTCATATTTCAGGCCCCAACTTTCAACGATCATATCTCTTTCCACAAAATTCAGATTTCCACCAAATTTAAACCATTTTAAAGCTAGTGAAATTATCTTTCATTTGATATAAAAAACATCAAATTCCAAAAACAATAGCTTGAGATATGATCCGTTGAAATTCAGCAAAAATTCATTTTTACCAAAGTTCATAAGCTTCCAATTTCCAAAACATACACTTCCAAATTCATTCAAAACCAACCAAAACTCAACCATTCCACATCAAGCATTTCCAAACTCTCATTCAATCCTCAACCCACCAATTCTTCCATATTTAACCAAATCTCAATCCAATAAATTCAAATCATAATCAAAATTCCATATCTCATTTTCCAAACAAATATTCAAGTTCATCAATCACCACATATATATATACATATTAATATCACACGCCAAATCATGCTCACCAGCAAGAGCCTCAACCTTACCAACAATTAAACATATCAATCCATGTCACATACAATTTTACATGCTTTGCCAACAATTATCACCACTCATAATCATTCAACCATTATTCATATATTTCACTCAATCCAAATCATCCTACAACTACATCAACATTTCAAAATCCTATCCTAGGGTCGCTAGCCTACGTTTTCACAACTACATTACAGTTTAGATACAGGAAATCGAAACCATACCTTGGCCGATTCCCGTTTAACCCGGAACACTTCCAAATTCAACCTTCAAGATCTCAAAACTTCACCAACAGATTTTCAAGCTTATTGCTCCACTCCAAACCTTTCCAAAACCATCAATCAAGTCCCAAAACACATATATATACTACCTAAGCCACAATATCACACACAAACACAATAACTCAATCACTAAATCACAAAATTCCAAGTGTTTAGCTTAGGGTTGAGAATCTTACCTTACCTAAGGATCAAGGAGGCAAGACTAAGCCTTCCCTTCAAGTTAATTGGGTCCTATAACATCAAAACTCAAAAATCTCAACACTTTACCCACCAAATTTTTGAATTTAAGGGCTGAGGAAACTATATTGAAATCGTGGCTTACCTCAACAACAATTGTATGGGTTTTGTAGAGCTCAACGTCGTGGTCACGTGGAAGCAAACGATGCGTCAATCGGAGCTCCGGATCAAAAGTTATGGTCAATTGAATTTGGAACAAGGGTTTGGAACTTCTCCTTCTTTCCCCTTGTGTTTATGAACGTGTGTAGTGAATGAAGGAGGAAGGAATGATGTAATGCTTAACTGTGGACTGGATTGGGTTGGGCCTTGGGCCCACTATGGGTTCGGTTGGCCCTGTTTGGCCCGTTTGGCCCAATCTTGGGCCAATTTCTTTAAAATTAGTGTCAAAATTCTCGTTTTAATTTCCTCTATCATATTAAACCATAAAAATCATATTTCTAATTTTCTAGAATAAATTCTAATTTGTGGGTTAATTATATATTAATTAACCGGATTTTACATTATACCTACCTAATAGAAATTTTCGCCCTCAAAAATATCGTTCGCTTCAAGAGTCCGCATAAGGGGTTCCCTTCTCAACCTGGCGAATAGTCACTCGTGCTTTACCAATCCTTGCAGTGTCTTACCTCTGGAGTTTCTCGCTTTTGCTGTGGCACTCAGATTGCTTTCTATCAAAGACCTACCTAATCGTTTATGCTAGCTAAACCTTCTATTAAGATAACTTAGGGTCACCTATAATAGATTATGATTTTTCATTCGACCACATGTTACGAGTGAATACCAGTCTTCAGTATTGTCTAAGGTGGTAAAAAATTAAGTTATCAGTTTTCTTATTAGCTCAGATCTGAGGATTGAATCTGGCAGTACCACGGTCCCTCCTGTGTGGGCAATTCTGACCAAATGTCCTGGCTTCCCGCAATTGTAACACAAACCCAAACCATAACGACACGGCCTATTTGGGTGATGAACTCCACATCTCTGACAGCTCAAAACATCAGAAGCAGCCACTGTCTATCTCCCCTTACCGTTTCCTTGGACATCCTCATTCGTCACAAAGTTATTCCATCCTTGGGAAAAATGTTGTGGGTATCCTCTTCTCTTAAACTCTTGACCCCTTGTTGCGAATCCTTGGTTGTGCTCCCTGTGGTGGGACTCCCGGCGGTCATTCTCTGCCTCAGCAGCTTCCTCACACATTCTTCAGCGACACGGCTCTTGTTCACAAGTTCGGAAAAGACCCTAATCTCCATAGGCCCTACTGAACTGAAGATGTTGCTTCGGAGCCTTCCTTTATACTTGATGCACTTCCATTCCTCAAAGTATCCCGGAGCTCCCTGACACATGTGGGAAAACCTAAATAACTCCTCAAATTTGTCTGTATACTCAGATACGGACATAGCACCCTGCTTCAGCTGCAGTAACTTCAGTTCCTTCGCCGTCCTGGCAGAATTTGGAAAGTACTTCTTATAGAATTCTACCTGGAAGGCATCCCAGGTGATAGGGTCATCACCCTGCTGCAGGAGACGTCGGGCTCCCTGACACTGATGTGATGCTTTCTCAGTGAGCATATAGGTAGCAAATTCAACACACTGCTCTTCAGGTACCAACTGCGCTTGTAGTGCTCACTCCATAACCTGAAACCAGGTATCGGCTTCAGTCGGATTGGTGGTTCTCTTAAACTTTGGTGGATTAACCTTTAAAAACGTTGCCAGCGTCATCGGGCCCTGAGCTCCATTCCTTCCATTTCCCCCATTATTATTATTGTTCATCTGCTTCCCGAGTGCCTCAGCAGTGGCCTGCATCACAGTAGCCATGTTTGCAACGCCGCCATAAAGTTTACCGGGTCATTTGGGAGGTTTCTGGCCCTTGAGTACCAGTACGACCTCTCCCACAGCCTCAACCGCGTCCATGAGGCGCCATCTAGTTCCTATACACACCAAACAATTGATATCAAGTTGATCAGTCTCAATATCGGAAGTCTAGTGCTCAAAGTCCCAAATGCATGCTCATGAACGTTTATGCCAGTTATATCAATTAGATATCCTAATAGCATATAAACACATACACAGAAAATGCACAGAAGCATAGTCAGTCCATCCCTCAGGTTCTACAGGAACGAACCGCTCTGATACCATAATGTAACACCCTACGACACACAGTCTTATGATTAAGTTATAAAACAAAGGTGGCGAGGTATTACGACCTCTAAAAATAAAATTTAGTATATATAGTAGTCTGAAAAATGTTTATAACTAGGAGCCTTTGAAGAAAAAGGGGTAGATCAAAACCGTTAAATCGAAAAGCGCAACACTCCGACCGATAACATAACGAAGCAGATAAAGGATAAGCTAACACGAAAAGATATACAAGAGGGTGCCAAAAATACATATATCAAGTCTCAAGACTCGGCATGCGAAGATAACCGGTCCGAGCATAGTAGTATACGTACATATATAAAGGAACTACCCAAAATAAAACCCAAAATACAGAGTTACAAGGCCTGAGTCTCCAGAATAACCTCTAAGACGATTTAATAATATATATATATATACAGTGGAGATAATAAATATCTAAGCAAGTCTATAAAACAAAAAAAAAAAAGTCCCGAGAGCTAAGGATCTCCGCTAAAACAGAAGTCTCTAGCATGCCTCAGCGAGGAGCCTCACGTCCTGCATCTGAAAACCACAAAATCCGCATGGGTAAGAATCAGAGATTCTCAGCATGGTAACAGTGTCTAAATATGTAACATGTAATGTCCTGGGAAAGCCGAAGGCAATCCTAGAACTCCCAATTCATTATCAAAGCATATAAATATACTAAACCATGGGAAATGAAAATAGGCGACTAACTAAGGATCTTTTGTCTAACTAAATATCCCTTTTCCAAATCCTTCGAACCTCCCAACCGCCACCAGTAATTTGACCAAACATAATTATATCAAATAAAGAAATGCACAAGTAGGAAGCAGATACGACAGTTAGACAATTAGCAAGTAAACATGTAGTCAATTAGGCATTCCAAACAAATCACATATAATGCATATGATGTATGCCTATCCTAGTGGCTGATGAGTCTCATCTGTCGGTTATCAAGCCAACCCGATGTGTCCTGGTAGCTAACCCGAACACTGTCTCTTTGTTGCGCATTAATACCGTTAGAGGGATTACGTGCCCTATAACCGTTAGAGGGTATCTATGCCCTGTCACCATTAGAGGGTATCTGTGCCCTGTCACCATTAGAGGGTATCGGTGCCCTATCACTCTTACAAACCAGAGAGAAAACACAAGCACATTTACATCCAACACTTCCATCATGATTAATTCATTAATTTTACAGGCGACCCCGGCACACTCGCCACATGTTCAAGCTTCATCAGTCAATCATAATTATTCAGTCATAATCACATACATACAAATACTCAGTCATAATCAACATTAATACAGCCATTCAGCTCACATCGCATACATCACTTCAACCATTACCCTCAACAACCCATATATTTATCATTCGCCATAATTCCTCCTAGCTTTCCTCTTTTCTTCATCCACAAGTTACTCTCTTCCCTAGCTTCTTCTTAATTACTAGGAATTTTATATTGATTTAAAACTCAAAGGATGAAAATGGTGGTTTATAAGCCTGAAACAGGGTCCCGAAAGGTTACAAGCGTGCTGGGAAGGTGAAAGACTAGAAAATAAGGTTTTTATAAGAAACAGGGTCGTGTGCATATGTACAGGGGTGTGCGTGCGCACGCCCTGAAGAATTTTCATGATGTGTGCATACGCATAGAGGTGTGCGTACGCATAGGTGTAAAATCTTCCATTTCTGTTCGCTCGCACAAGGCGTGCGAATGCCCTCAACAAAACATGCTTCCCAACGTGTGCGTACGCACAAGGCTGTGCGTGCGCATGGCTTACAAAACTTCGTTGGTTATGTGCGTGCACAGAGCGTGCTAACGCTTCCAGCAGCAACCAGACCTCTGTGTGTGCGTACGAACAAGCCTGTGCGTGCACACAGGTCCAAAAATTCACAGAGTGTGCGTGTGCACAAGGCTGTGCGTACGCACACAAACTAAAAATCACAAATTCTGCAGCATTCACAGAACTCATATTTCAGGCCCCAACTTTCAACAATCATATCTCCTTCTACAAAATTCAGATTTAAACCATTTTAAATCTTGTGAAATTATCTTTCATTTGATATAAAAAGCATCAAATTCCAAAAACAATAGCTTGAGATATGATCCGTTGAAATTCAGCAAAAATTCATTTTTACCAAAGTTCATAAGCTTCCAATTTCCAAAACATACACTTCTAAATTCATTCAAAACCAACCAAAACTTAACCATTCCACATCAAGCATTTCCAAACTCTCATTCAATCCTCAACCCACCAATTCTTCCATATTTAACCAAATCTCAATCCAATAAATTCAAATCATAATCAAAATTCCATATCCCATTTTTTAAACAAATATTCAAGTTCATCAATCACCATATATATATACATATCAATATCACACGCCAAATCATGCTCACCAGCAAGAGCCTCAACCTTACCAACAATTAAACATATCAATCCATGTCACATACAATTTTACATGCTTTGCCAACAATTATCACCACTCATAATCATTCAACCATTATTCATATATTCCACTCAATCCAAATCATCCTACAACTACATCAACATTTCAAAATCCTATCCTAGGGTCACTAGCCTACGTTTTCACAACTACATTACAGTTTAGATACAGGAAATCGAAACCATACCTTGGTCGATTCCCGTTTAACCCGGAACACTTCCAAATTCAACCTTCAAGATCTCAAAACTTTACCAACAGATTTTCAAGCTTATTGCTCCACTCCAAACCTTTCCAAAACCATCAATCAAGTCCCAAAACACATATATATACTATCTAAGCCACAATATCACACACAAACACAATAACTCAATCACTAAATCACAAAATTCCAAGTGTTTAGCCTAGGGTTGAGAATTTTACCTTACCTAAGGATCAAGGAGGCAAGACTAAGCCTTCCCTTCAAGTTAATTGGGTCCTATAACATCAAAACTAAAAAATCTCAACACTTTACCCACCAAATTTTTGAATTTATGGGCTGAGAAAACTATATTAAAATCATGGCTTACCTCAATAACAGTTGTATGGGTTTTGTAGAGCTCGACGTCGCGGTCGCGTGGAAGCAAACGATGCGTCAATCAGAGCTCCAGATGCAAAGTTATGGTCAATTGAATTTGGAACAAGGGTTTGGAACTTCTCCTTCTTTCCCCTTGTGTTTATGAACGTGTGTAGTGAATGGAGGAGGAAGGAATGCTGAAATGCTTAAGTGTGGGCTGGATTGGGTTGGGTCTTGGGGCCCAATATGGGTCCGGTTGGCCAAAAAGAGAGTAAAGTAATTAAATGCAATAGTAAAGAAAAATTTTATAAAGAAACAAAAGAGAAAGAAGAGAAATGCAACCTTGAAGGGAGGGAGAAAGTGAGGTTGAGTATAAATGAGAAGAGAAGAAGAGAGAAGAGAGGAGAGATAAAAAAGGAAAGAGATTGTGGGACCTTCGGAGGTGGTGGTCACCGGTGGTTGAAGTCGCCGGTGATAGTGGGCGGAGAAGAGGTAGTAAGGAGAAAAAAGAAGAAGAAAGGAAAGAGAAGAAGAAAGAAAAAGAAAATGGAGAGAACAGAAATGGAGGGGGACGCAGTGATGCGCACGCGTGAGGTGCGATTGTGCTCCTCGCACAAAGGCAGCACAAAACTCACGCAACTCTCTGGTTTTTGTACCAGGAGTTGCAACAACAACAAACGACGTGTACATGATGAGTCCACATTTTCCAATATATTTTAGCTTGATTTCGATGGATTCTAGCACATGAACTCACACTTAAGCACCAAAATAGCATACTTTTGTGTTATTGCATTTTGCATCCTTTTCTTAGTATATATTTTATAGATAGAAATTGTGATTGGATGATGTGAATAGTATAGCACCTAGTTCAATTTTGTCCTAATTGTTCATGTTACTTTTTGCCTGTTGAAAATTAGGAAAAGAACTAGGAAAATTTTGAGAATTTGCATCCATCACATCATACATACATATATGAAATAATTTTGGTGAAAAACAACAAGGATTTTCTAAGAATTTTGTTTTTAGCGTATTCTATTGAATTGATTAGAAAACTATTTTTTTTAAAAAAAAACTTGCTTGAATGATTTCTTTATGGAACATAGAAGAGAGATAGAACAAAATACCATGTGAATTTTTGAGCTTTAATGAGTGGTTATACATTCTAACCACTAATTTTGTTCATAGTGTGATTTTTCTCCTTCTATGATTGTGATCTTGGTTTTGCTTGATTCTTTATTTCCGATGTTTGATATCTTGAATGCATTTAGCATGATTGAGGCCATTTTTGAATTAAACTCACTCACCCATATGGCCTTCCCCTTGTATCTACCATTGTTAACCCCTTTGAGCCTTACTTACACCATTGTTTTACATTACCACATCACAACCTTAAGCGGAAAACTATAATTTACCTTGGATTATATCCTTGATTGGCTTAGGTTGAGGAGTTTGTTACATTTAAGTGTGGGGGAATCTTGGGGAGGAACTTTCGTAGAAAAGAAAAAAAATATATATATTTTGGGTATGCATTGAAAGAAAGATTTTGGAAAATGGGTGCACATTCAAGTTTCAATTTGCTTCAACCATATGCATTTGTCATAGAAAAAGAATAAAAAGAGAAATAGAAAAAAAAAACAAACAAAAAAAATGAAAGGAAAGAAAAATATAGAGTAATAAGATGGGACAAAAGTTACCCCAAAGAAAAAAAGAAAAAAAATGAATAAGAAATGCATATGTGTTTTGAATAGAAACTAAGACATGAATGTGTGTGTGAAAAAGAAGTAATGGGTGTCTAGAATGCATTTTTGTGGGTTGATTGATATAGGTTGAGTTGGATACTTGAGCTAATCAAAGATTCAATCCCTTAGTCCACTTAGCCATATACTCATCCTACCCTTACCCTTACCCCAACCCATTACAACCTTCTAAAAGACCTTATGATACTTGCATACATGCATCAAATACTTGTTGATTGTTAGATGAAAGGCAAATCCTTGAAAGCATGATTAGGAGGAGACTTGAGTGATTAAACCCAAAACACTGAGTGATGAGAGTGTATACACACCTAGTGAGGGTTCGATCACTCAATTCTATGTTTCCATACCCCTTCTTATCATGCATTCTTGCAAGTTGCTTCATTTTGAAACTTGAATCAATTCTCTAGATTTTGCTTGCATTGGATTATTTTCTTGCTTTGCCCTAGATGTTTATACTCTTGCTTGAAAATTCAATTGTTTGTTTTCACCAATTTCATAGGAAATTATAATATAGATAGATATATAAATATAGATAGTATATAACATACTTGCATGCATATAGATAGTTGCATTTGATAAGTTGAACCCCTCTTGATTGTTTTCCTTATTGGTTTAGCATGAGGACATGCTATTATTTAAGTGTGGGAGAATTGATGAGTCCATATTTTCTGATATATTTTAGCTTGATTTGGATGGATTCTAGCACATGAACTCACACTTAAGCACCAAAATAGCATACTTTTGTGTTTTGTCCCCGAATTTGATCGTAAATGTGAAAACATGCAATTTTACGCTTGAAATGAGCAATTTAATTCCACTCTTATTCCATTTAAGGCCATGACATGTTTGACGAGTGATTTTAGACCTTGGAGGCAAGAATGGATAGCCAAAAGTGGAAGAAAGCATGTACAAGGGAGAAAACATAAAGAAACAAGAAAAAACACACAGAGCAAGGTGTGCGTGCGCACAAACAAGCGTGCATACCCACAAGACCGATTCAGCCAAGTGTGCGTGCACACAAGCAAGTGTGCGTGCGTACGCACAGGAGCCAAAACAGCCAAGTGTGCGGACGCACACACCTGTGCGTCCGCAAAGGTGGGCACATGGTTGCATTAATGAAACGCGTGCTGTGTGTTTTCTGAGGGCTTTTGGCCCAAATTTTGGAGGCTTGAGGCTGAATTTGGAGTGCTATATAAGGGGGATTCAACACATATTAACACAAGCTTTCATTAGAGTAGAAGGACACATTTTTACATTTTTTTTAGCATAGTTAATTAGGAGTAGGAGTAGTGTAGAGTAGAGAGCTCTCCTAGGGTTTATGTAGTTTTCATGTAGCATTTTATAGCAAGCTTAATTTTGGATCTTGATCATCTTTGATTGTAAATACTCTTTAATTCATCTTTAATTACATTGTCTTTATTTTCATTTCCTTTGGCTCAAGCACTTTGTTTATAATTGCAATTTTGAGTTCTTGAAGTTTTGATTGATGAATTTAATGTTTCATGCTTTCTTTATGTTTGCTTGGATGTTTATTGTTGATGTTGTGCATAGTTGGTTATAGTTTCCATTTTACTTTGCAATTTTCTCATTTTTTACTTTTATGCACACAAGGTGTTTGTGAAAATGTCAACACTAGATTTTGAGTAGATTTTCCCACCTTGGCTTGTGGTTTGAGTTCCTAGGATACTAGAGTCATAATGTCCGACATTTAGTGGTAATTCTTGGGTAGTTAGTTGATTCTTGTTTCCATTGACGCTAGCTTTTTATCAACTAGTTTGGTAAGTTAGCTAGGACTTATGGATTAAGGTCGATTATGCTTGCTTGACTTACTCCTCGATGGTTGGGGTTGACTAGGCAAGATTGACACATGATAATTACCATAGTTGTAGTTATGGTGATGATAGGATTCCTTGTGTAACGACCCAATTTCTGGTACATCATGATCATATTAGAAACTGAGCGCTACCAACTTGTCTTCCTAATTATTATCTATTATTTATTATATGAGCCTGATTCGTTGTTAAAAGTGTAGTTATTTTGTGAGATACTTTTTTTTTAAAATATTTGGATTAATAGACGGAATCATTCATAATCAATTCACAACTGATAACAGATAAAACAGTTATAAACAACCACATATAAATACATCACAGGCAGTCAAAAACACTCAGTAATCCAACTGTTATTTAAGTATAGACTTTTAGTTAGAACACCCCTAGATGTAGCTAGATAATAGCTATATACATATACATACATACAACATCCCAGGTCCTGACCTGTTCAAGAAGTCCCTAAGCTGGCGCCCAGGCTAGCCTAGACTCTATACTCACCTAGTCCCTCTAAACTACTAAAGCAATGGAAAGTACGTTCAAAGTCTTCAAAACTCAAGTCAGGTGGAACGTCATCAGAAGGTGGAACATCATCTACTATTCCTCTGCACGATCAGACATTGCCATATGATGTCTCTCTGGTACCTCATCAAGTAGCCACATAACAAGAGTCTCGTACACAGGATTTAGGTTAAGGTTCACGTACAAACGGGGTGCAGACATTAGTTGGTCTCACAATATATACATATAAACAGGTAACAGAGTTAATTCTAGACTCAGAAGACTATCTAGAGCGGAATCCTCTTTGCGGAACGATCAACAACAAACTACGGAGGGGTACTCTTGCTCTCGTCTAAGGGGAAGGGAGAGAGAATGGGTAAGAACTGGGGAGTTCTTAGTTGGGCCGGGGTTATTAGTTAAGTTCATTAAGTTCGTGTTATTTAGCAGACGAATAGCAAAATACCAAGAAGTAGTGAACAGAAGATACAGATAAATAGAGAAAATAGAAAAAAATAGAAAGCAGAATGCAAACAAAAGAATACAAGAAAATAAAACACAAATACAAAGAATAGAATACAAACAAACAAAGAATACATTCATTCAACAATCATAACAGAGGAAATGCACAACCAAGTATGATGCATGTCTGTCCTATGTAGGCCCTGAGCTCACGTGTCGGTTTACACCCTGCAACCCGACATTACCCAAGAACTAGTCCTAGATATGGCTTTATCTCTGTAGGTGAACTTCGGCCTACAGAAACAGCACTCCCATAAGTGAACTTCGGCTTACAGGAATAGTCTAAACATAACAGAACAACTTTCTGTAGGTGAACTTCGGCCTACAGAAATGGCACCTCTGTAAGTGAACTTCGGCTTACAGAGATGGCGCCCCTGTAAGTGAACTTCGGCTTACAGGTATCACAACTCTCTATAGGTGAACATCGGCCTACAGGAGCAACACCCTGAGATACACAGTTGATATTCACTACAGGTGAACTTCGGCCTACAGGAACAATAACTCACTGTAGGTGAAATTAGGCCAACAGGACCTCTAGGGCCAATGGGAAAAGCAGCAGATGAACATACAACAGAACATCATGCCACAAGGCTTAACTCTTTATTCTTATACTCTTCTCCTCTATTCTCTTTTTTATATTACTCTTTTCTCATTGTCTCCTTACTCTGCTCTGATTACTCTGTTCTTTGTATCTCTCTACTCTGTTCTGATTTTTCTGTTTAATGTATGTATTTAAAGCTTATGTAAATTTCGGTATGAATAGTTAGTCTGTCCCAAGTATAGGTTCATTAAGTCTATACTGAAACAATTTAACTTTTCATATTATACCTAACCCTAGTCGCAACTCAAGGACTAACTATGTTGCCCTAGTTCGTTCACTAATTTCTGTCTGTTTTTCTGTCATTAGTACTTTACAGACTTTTCCTTGATTTTTATCTCTTCTTTAACCTTTTATATTTCCTTTATCTTTGCCTCACTAATATGTTTTTACCACTCCCTAAGTGTTTTATGAAGGTAATTATGAGATTCTGCGCTTAAAGTTGTCTTTCTAAAGCTTTTACAGAAAACTGCCTTTTCAGTATTATTTTATTATTTTTATTAAAATATTACTTTTAATTAAATATTATTATTTAATATTTTATTATTATTTATTATTTTATTAATATATTTTCGAAAATTACCCCACTTTAACTTTTAACCTTTAAAAATTCACTTTTTACCACCCGTAACTTTTAATATTTCTACTTTAACCACCCTAACTTTCAGAAATTATAAAATAACCCCTCAAACACCAAAATATTTATTTCCTTGCCCTTTTGAAGATCTAAAAGGTGTTCTTCATGTTCTTCATAAATTCTTCAGATTCTTTCTCTGTTTTTACCCGTTTTTCAGTCTTTTCAACAACCGATTTTTACCAAAATTCAAAATAAATTCCTAGCCACTAAAACCCCATCTTTTCTACATGATTTTAACACAAATTGAACCACAATTTAAGCCTAGGGTTTCGTTTTTCCAACAGCCACAAGAACATGAACTTTAAAGCTTGAATTTCATCAAATTTCATCAAAATTTCACCAAATTTTCACCAAGAATCAATCATATATGTAACCAATTTTTACCACATCCAAATCATACAACATTCACATAATTCAAACACAAATAATCAAGATTAATTTCGTGACACCCTACCTGGTTTTGCTGCTCCTAATTCGGTTAGACTTTCAGGTGGTCCTTAAGCACTTTTTCTTCCTAAATCACATCAAGAACAACTTTAAATCCACAAACTCTCAACTGACCAAATCTCCCTCAGCACGTTAGGAAGAGATATCTCACCTTAGACTTGTTGGAAATTAACGTTTCTTGGCCCTCAAGTCAAGCTAAGCAAGAGATCTAAGGAAGAACATCAAGAAAACACTTGTTTAAGCATGTTTCCTTGAAAACCAAATTGAAAGGGGAAAGGAACAGCCATCTCACCTTATTTCCAGCCTTGATAAGTTACATGGTTATGTAGAGGAAGAAGAGAAGATAATTTTGGTGAAATCGGAGTTTTGATTTGAGTTTTAGTTCAGAAGAAATCAAGCTTTGAAGATTTAAGTGTCATGAAAGTTTCTCTCTTTTCTCTCTTGTTATTTTCAGCCAAAATGATGAAATGAGACAGCCTTGGAGGTCTTGGGGGTGTAAGGTGAGTTGTGATTGGTTGGCTTGGAGGTGGGTTAAAATAATATTAAAATATCTCAGGTGTATAACTACTAAAACTAGGTTTATCGGAACACTTGTAAAAACATCTCTAGAAATTATTTTCTGAGCTACTAGCATAAATGACACTAGTAACATACTTATTATGAGAATAGAACATGTATGATGAGGCCTTAGCATTGCTAAAGTTATCAGAGAGTGCTGGTGCTACGCTGCACCAGTAAACTGTGAACCCGGTTAAACCGATTTTCTATTTTTAACCAAAACTGACCAGGTAACCTTATAATATCATCCAAGCATCTTCTAATAATAATTTAATGATAATATTATACTATTATCTCTCTTCTATCATGAATCGAGTCTGATTCGTCAAACTGAGACTACTTACGAAAATTAGAATTAAAACTCCTAACTGGTATGGTTCAAAAACTAGGTTCTTTGTGATTGCGTTATCGAGCTTACCTCAGAAAAGGTTCTAGCTTAAGAATGACATAATGACAATGAGGATCGAGATACTTGTTGATATAGAAGAGGTGTTCTCTTTACTGATCTTCCGGTGAAATCCGTGTCTTCAGAAAAGATCTCGCGTACTCGAAAATCAGGGTTGTTACATTCTACCCTCTTAAAAGAAAATTTTGCCCTCAAAATTTCAGCCGCGTGCAAGAATCCTTCTTCAAGCGGTCTATTTCCTTCAAGCCATCCTAACGAAGAGATCGGTTTGTTCCTTACAACATCCAAATCTCACACAGCCATAGCCATTAAGATCATAACAGCTATGAAGATAGCTGTGGCTCACGTCGATTCATCGTTCGGAGCTCGATTAAACCATGCCTATTTACAGTCATTGAGATCTTATCCGCACCAAACAATCAACATTAAGGTGATCAGTCTTAGTATCTCAAGTTAAGCACGAACATTCCCAAAATGAACACTCATAGACATTCATGCCAAATGTATCTTAAAAATACCCTAATAGCATGAGACACACAAACAGAGTATGCAGTAAAGCATAGTCAGTCCACTCCCTAGGCTCTTTTGGGAACGAACTGCTCTGATAACAAATTGTAACGACCCAATTTCTGGTACGTCATGATCATACTAGAAACTGAGCGCTACCAACTTGTCTTCCTAATTATTATCTATTATTTATTATATGAGCCTGATTCGTTGTTAAAAGTGTAGTTATTTTGCGGGATACTTTTTTTTTTGAAAACATTTGGATTAATAGACGGAATCATTCATAATCAATTCACAACTAATAACAGATAAAACAGTTATAAACAACCACACATAAATACATCACAAGCAGTTAAAAGCATTAAGTGATCCAACTGTTATTTAAGTATAGACTTTTAGTTAGAACACCCCTAGATATAGCTAGATAATAACTATATACATATACATACATACAACATCCCAGGTCCTGACCTGTTCAAGAAGTCCCTAAGCTGGCGCCCAGGCTAGCCTAGACTCTATACTCACCTAGTCCCTCTAAACTACTAAAGCGAGGGAAAGTATGTTCAAAGTCTTCAAAACTCAAGTCAGGTGGAACGTCATCAGAAGGTGGAACATCATCTACTATTCCTCTGCACGATCAGACATTGCCATATGATGTCTCTCTGGTACCTCATCAAGTAGCCACATAACAAGAGTCTCGTACATAGGATTTAGGTTAAGGTTCACGTACAAACGGTAGTCAGACATTGGCTGGTCTCACAGTATATACATATAAACAGGTAACAGAGTTCATTCTAGACTTAGAAGACTATATAGAGCGAAATCCTCTTTGCGGAACGATCATCAACAAACTACGGAGGGGTACTCTTGCTCCCGTCTGAGGGGAAGGGAGAGAGAAGGGGTAAGAACTCGGGAGTTCTTAGTTGGGCCGGGGTTATTAGTTAAGTTTATTAAGTTCGTGTTGTTTAGCAGACGAATAGCAAAATACCGAGAAGTAGTGAACAGAAGATACAGATAAATAGAGAAAATAGAAAAAAATAGAAAGTAGAACGCAAACAAAAGAATACAAGAAAATAAAACACAAATACAAAGAATAGAATACAAACAAACAAAGCATACATTCATTCAACAATCATAACAGAGGAAATGCACAACCAAGTATGATGCATGTCTGTCCTATGCAGGCCATGAGCTCACGTGTCGGTTTACACCCTGCAACCCGACATTACCCAGGAACTAGTCCTAGATATGGCTTTATCTCTGTAGGTGAACTTCGGCCTACAGAAACAGCACTCCCATAAGTGAACTTCGGCTTATAGGAATAGTCTAAACACAACAGAACAACTTTCTGTAGGTGAACTTCGGCCTACAGAAATGGCACCTCTGTTAGTGAACTTCGGCTTACAGGTATCACAACTCTCTATAGGTGAACTTTTGCCTACAAGAGCAACACCCTGAGATACACAATTGATATTCACTGCAGGTAAACTTCGGCCTACAGGAATAACAACTCACTGTAGGTGAACTTGGGCCTACAGGACCTCTAGGGCCAATGGGAAAAGCAGCAGATGAACATACAACAGAACATCATGCCACAAGGCTTAACTCTTTATTCTTATACTCTTCTCCTCTATTATCTTTGTTATATTACTCTTTTTTCATTGTCTCCTTACTCTGCTCTGATTACTCTGTTCTCTGTATCTCTCTACTCTGTTCTGATTTTTCTGTTTAACGTATGTATTTAAAGCTTATGTAAATTTCGGTATGAATAGTTAGTCTGTCCCAAGTATAGGTTCATTAAGTCTATACTGAAATAGTTTAACTTTTCATATTATACCTAACCCTAGTCGCAACTCAAGGACTAACTATGTTGCCCTAGTTCGTTCACTAATTTCTGTCTGTTTTTCTGTCATTAGTACTTTACAGACTTTTCCTTGATTTTTATCTCTTCTTTAACTTTTTATCTTTCCTTTATCTTTGCCTCACTAATATGTTTTTACCACTCCCTAAGTGTTTTATGAAGGTAATTATGAGATTCTGCGCTTAAAGTTCTCTTTCTAAAGCTTTTACAGAAAACTGCCTTTTTCGCATTATTTTATTATTTTATTAATATATTTTCGAAAATTACCCCACTTTAACTTTTAACCTTTAAAAATTCACTTTTAACCACCCATAACTTTTAATATTTCTACTTTAACCACCCTAACTTTCAGAAATTACAAAATAACCCCTCAAACACCAAAATATTTATTTCCATGCGCTTTTGAAGATCTAAAAGGTGTTCTTCATTGTTCTTCACCACACTCAAAGTGTTCTTCATGTTCTTCATAAATTCTTCAGATTCTTTCTCTGTTTTTACCCGTTTTTCAGTCTTTTCAGCAACCGATTTCTACCAAAATTCAAAATAAATTCCCAGCAACTAAAACCCCATCTTTTCTACATGATTTTAACACAAATTGAACCTCAATTTAAGCCTAGGGTTTCATTTTTCCAGCAGCCACAAGAACATGAACTTTAAAGCTTGAATTTCATCAAATTTCATCAAAATTTCACCAAATTTTCACCAAGAATCAATCATATATGTAACCATATTTTAGCACAGCCAAATCATACAACATTCACACAATTAAAACACAAATAATCAAGATTAATTTCGTGACACCCTACCTGGTTTTGCTGCTCCTAATTCGATTAGACTTTCAGGTGGTCCTTAAGCACTTTTTTCTCCTAAATCACATCAAGAACAACTTTAAATCCACAAACTCTCAACTGACCAAATCTCCCTCAGCATGTTAGCAAGAGATATCTCACCTTAGACTTGCTGGAAATTAATGTTTCTTGGCCCTCAAATCAAGCTAAGCAAGAGATCTAAGGAAGAACATCAAAACACTTGTTTAAGCATGTTTCCTTGAAAAGCGAATTTAAAGGGGAAAGGAACAGCCATCTCACCTTATTTCCAGCCTTGATAAGTTACATGGTTATGTAAAGGAAGAAGAGAGGATCATTTTGGTGAAATCGGAGTTTTGATTTGAGTTTTAGTTCAGAAGAAATCAAGCTTTGAAGATTTAAGTGTCATGAAAGTTTCTCTCTTTTCTCTCTTGTTATTTTCGGCCAAAATGATGAAATGAGACAGCCTTGGAGGTCTTGGGGGTGTAAGGTGAGTTGTGATTGGTTGGCTTGGAGGTGGGTTAAAATAATATTAAAATATCTCAGGAGTATAACTACTAAAACTAGGTGTATCAGAACACTTGTAAAAACATCTCTAGAAATTATTTTCTGAGCTACTAGCATAAATGACACTAGTAACATATTTATTATGAGAATAGAACATGTATGATGAGGCCTTAGCATTACTAAAGTCATCAGAGAGTGCTGGTGCTAAGCTGCACCAGTAAACTGTGAACCTGGTTAAACCGATTTTCTATTTTTAACCGAAACTGACTAGGTAACCTTATAATATCATCCAAGCATCTTCTAATACTAATTTAATGATAATATTATACTATTATCTCTCTTCTATCATGAATCGAGTCCGGTTCATCAAACTGAGACTACTTACGAAAATCAGAATTAAAACTCCTAACCAGTACGGTTCAAAAACTAGGTTCTTCGTGATTGCATTATCAAGCTTGCCTCAGAAAAGGTTCTAACTTAGGGATGACATAATGACAATGAGGATCAAGATACTTGTTGATATAGAAGAGGTGTTCTCTTTACTGATCTTCCGGTGAAATCTGTGCCTTCAGAAAAGATCTCGCGTACTCGAAAATCAGGGTTGTTACACCTTGGATACTCATTCCCAAGTCAAGGCCCTTTTATTGCATTTATAGCATTTTCACTAGTTTTGATTTTATTCCTTGTTGCTTGCATTACCTTCAATTTTGATCATTTCCTAGTTCTTTTATTGCTTAGTTCTTTTAATCTTTTATTTCTTGTTTAAAAACCCCTCCTTTTGTCCTTTTAACAACCGAAAGAGAAACACTTCAATTGCGTCCTAGGGAGAATGACCCGAGGTTTTATTACTCTCGGTTAATTTGAATTAGAAATATTAAACTTTGATTGAGAGGATTGTTTGTTGGTCTAGGCTATACTTGCAACGAACATATTCTATTTCGATTAATTCTAGATCGACAATAGTCCACACGTCAGTACGCATCGCCCACGCTCACGCGTAGGTGTGCGAGATGGACCAGCGACGCGACTGCGTGGGAAGCATTGTGCTCCCAGCATGAAATTCGCACAGTATTGGCGCAACTCTCTGGTTTTTGTACTAGGAGTTATGGAAACATAATCGACACGTACGTGTCATCCACGCCCACGCGTGGGACGACTTTTTTTAAAAAAAATAACATGAGGGAGATAATTATGGTACAATCTTGGCATTCATTCAAGCTAGGCACTTCAAAAACACTTAGAATTTCAGGCAATACTCAAAATCAAGCATTTTTCTTCAAAATTACCAATTTAACCAATACCAAGATCAATGAAATCCTCATGAAGACTCTAACAAGCACAACAAAATCAAACAAAATAAAGCAGAATTAACCAACTCAACACAATCAAACAATCACAAAATCAAACAAAGACTCTAAAACTACATGCAATAAACTATATACAAGGAAGATCATACCATGGTGGGGTGTCTCTCATCTAGCACTTTTTTTTAACGTCCTTAAGTTGGACGGTCATGAGCTTGATATCATCTTTTTGGAATGTTCATACCCTGGGTCGAGCTATGCGATCCAGGTTGGACGAAGACCAGAACGACTGACCTCTTACAAGGCTGGCTCGTCACTAACCTCTTCCTAAAGAGCTCGGCCAAATCACCATGTAGACCCAAAGCATGCCCAAAGCAAAGGATCACCGCTCACCAAAAGGCGGTGGACTAAAAGATAAAGATCTCATCCACAAAAGATAAGATAAGATAACAAACTTATCTCAAGGAAGGTCACTCCCCACTACTATAAATACACTGGAGCATCCAGGTATGAATCACACTCTGATTCTACACAAAAGAAACCTGCCTAAAGCCCGTGCTAACTTAAGCATCAAAGTCTCTTGTAGGTACCACCACCCTCTGGTGATCAAGGATCAGCAGCATCTCAAGATTCAGCAAGTTGGACCCAGCAGCTCCGATGACACCCGAAGATCTCATCCGAGATCGACCTTCAGTTTCAGGTAACCCTCGAAACATTTGCGCCGTTGCCGGGGACCCTGGAAGTCATCCCACCTTCATGGCAGACAATCCTGACATGATCATGACTCCGGTTTGGAAGAAAGAACGCCGCATAAGAACACGGATGCTGCATCAAAGGAAACACCTCAACCTCAGGGAGACAAGCAAACCCCATACACATAGATCTTAGATGCAATCCATGAACAACAGGGTCGCCTTAAACAGCTCGAATAGGAAGCTGAGCGGCAACGAGAAGTCGAGAGAAACCTCCAGAGAAAAACAAGACAGCATCGAGAGTTGGAGGACAAGCTCCTAAAGCTCGAAGCCGACCTCAAAACTAAGACCATTCAATCCAGCCCCGAAGATAGCCCCCACAAGGACCAAGACCCGTTCACAAAGGAGATCATAAAGCTAAAGTTTCGAAGGACTTCAAAGCCCCTGACATGACCCTATATGACGGTACGTCTGATCCGAGCCATCATCTTAGCAATTTCAGAAGTCGAATGAATCTTATGGATGCCTCAGATGCAATCCGTTGTAAAGCCTTCCTGACCACTTTGACCAAGACGGCAATCAAGTGGTTCGACAGCTTGCCGCCAAGATCAATAGCAAGCTTCGATGACCTCGCCAAGAAATTCTTAGCTAGATTCTCCATCCAGAAAGACAAAGCCAAGCATGCTCCAAGCCTGCTAGGGATTAAGGAAGGAGATCGGAAAAGCCTCCACAACTACATGGAAAGATTCAACAAATCATGTCTGGATATACAAAGTCTTCCAACAGAAGCAGCCATCATGGGTCTCATCAATGGCCTGCGAGAAGGACCCTTTAGCCACTCTATATCCAAAAAGCACCCAACATCTCTGAACGAGGTACAAGAGCGGGCAAAAAAGTACATTAATATGGAGGAGAACTCTCGATTAAGAGAAACCTCAAAATCTGGGTTCTCCTACCCACCTCGGGACAAGGATAAAGAGTCTAGGGAAAAAGAAGACCAACCTACTAAAAAACCTAGAAAATACCACAACTACACTCCCCTCAGGGTGTCCCTTGTGGATGTCTACAGAGAGATACACAACACTGAGAAGATCCCGCCCCCTCGTCTGATTAAGCATAAAAGAGGAGGAAGTCGGACAGAGTATTACGAATACCACCGAGTCTACGAGCACCCTACCAACAAGTGCTACAACCTAAAGAACGTCATAGAAAAATTAGCCCGGGAAGGAAGGCTAGACAAGTTCCTGGCCGACAAAATAGACGAACCGAAGAAGAGAAGAAGGGATGAAGAGGTCGAACAAGCTGAACGTCCCCCTCACACCCCTGAGAGGCATGTTCACATGATAAATGGAGGATTCGCAGGAAGAGGGATCTCTAAGTCGTCCCGCAAAAGACACCTTAAAGAGGTGTACCATGTTGGAAGAGGGGACAGATCGGTCGACCTCTCCACTATTACCTTCACTCAAGAAGACGCCGCGGGCATCATCCTGGGGCATGAAGACCCCGTGGTCGTTACCATAATACTTGCCAATGCCGACCTCCACTGAACATTGGTCAACCAAGGAAGCTCTACAGATTTACTGTTCAAATCCGCCTTCGACAAGCTCGGCTTACAAGAAAAAGAACTCAGAGCATATCCAAATAGCCTATTCGGACTAGGAGACGCCCTAAGTCAACCATTAGGGTACATCCCACTACATACAACCTTTGGAAAAGGAACTCGGTCTAGGACGATAAGCATAGACTACATCGTAGTCGATGTGAGCTCAGCCTACAACGCTCTAATAGGTCGGACAACGCTGAACCAGCTCACCGCAGTGGTCTCCACTCCATACCTATGCATGAAGTTCCCAACTCCGGAAGGGATCGCTACCATAAAAGGAGACAAAAAACTCGCACGACGTTATTATAATGAAAGTCTGAACCTTAAAGGTGACCCCAGAGGAAAGGAAAACAATACTATAGAACTCGGGGGAGTTCGAGCTCGCGAAGAACTCTGCCCTCAACCAGAAGGTGAAACCAAAGAAGTTCAAATTGGTGACACCCAGGAAAAAACAACAAACATAGGGGCGAATCTGAATGAAGATCTAAAGGAACTGCTAACAAAGCTCTTAAAGGACAATTCCGACCTTTTTGCATGGAAGGCTGCCGACATGCCCGGTATTGATCCTGGACTAATGTGTCATAAGTTAGCCGTATATCCTGGGTCTCAGCCAGTACAATAGAAGCGTAGGAAGCATGGCCCAAAGAGATCGCAAGCTGTAGAGGAACAGGTACAGGCCTTGCTTGAGGCAGGGTTCACAAGGGAGGTCAAGTACCCATTATGGCTAGCCAATGTAGTATTGGTCAAGAAGTCAAATGGGAAGTGGCGGATGTGCATTGACTACACCGACCTCAACAAAGCCTGCCTAAAGGACCCCTACCCACTCCCGAACATAGACACACTAGTCGATGCGTCATCGAGATATAAGTACCTCTCCTTTATGGACGCTTACTCAGGATACAATCAAATCCCGATGTATCAACCCGACCAGGAGAAAACCTCATTCCTAACCCCCAGAGCAAACTACTACTGCGTAGTCATGCCCTTCAGACTAAAGAACGCAGGGGGTACATATCAAAAACTGATGAACAAAGTATTCGCCAATCACATCAGAAAGCTGATGGAGGTTTATGTAGACGACATGTTGGTAAAGACACAAAGGGAGGAAACGTTATTATCCGACCTCACTGAAGTGTTCAACACCATAAGAAAGCATGGAATGAGACTTAACCCCACAAAGTGCACCTTCGCAATAGAAGCTGGCGAATTCCTAGGCTTCATGCTCACTCAAAGAGGGATCGAAGCAAACCCAGATAAATGCCAGGCTATACTTAGCATGAAAAGTCCAACCAGTGTCAAAGAAGTCCAGCAGCTCAACGGAAGACTAGTGGCTCTATCCAGATTCCTAGCTGGATCAGCATTAAGATCTCTCCTTTTTTACGCAACACTAAGGAAATGAAAAAGGTTTGAATGGACCCCAGAATGCGAAGAAGAATTCCAAGACTTCAAGACATTCCTGGGGCAACCACCCATCCTAACCCGACCCAGGAAAGGTGAAGAGATAATCATATACCTTGCCGTAGGAAGTCGGGCAATAGCTTCAGCACTAGTCAAAGAAGACGAAAACAGACAACAACCTATCTACTTCATCAGTAAGGCTTTGCAAGGGGCTGAATTGAACTATCAAAAGATAGAAAAGTTTGCCTACACCCTTATACTTACTTCTCGATGACTCCGACCATACTTTCAAGCTCACACCATCAGAGTACGGACCAACCAACCCATAAAGGGTATCCTACAGAAAATAGACTTAGCAAGAAGAATCCTACAATGGGCAGTCAAGTCATCTGAATTCGACCTCAAGTATGAAGCCCGGACAACTATCAAGTCTCAGTACCTGGCTGACTTCATTACAGAGTACACTGACACCCCGGGCACCCCCACAGAGTGGAGCCTTTACGTGGATGGCTCCTCGAACAAAAGTGAGAGTGGTGCAGGTGTCATTTTAGAGAGTGAACAGGGAACCCAAATTGAGCTCTCGTTAAAGTTCGAGTTCCCCGCCTCAAATAACCAAGCTGAATACGAGGCCGTACTGGCTGGTCTGAAGCTGGCTAGGGAAGTAGAAGCTCAGAAGCTTACCATTTTCAGTAATTTACAGGTAGTCACCTCACAAATAGAAGGGAACTACCAGGCTAAGGATCTCATCATGAAGAAATACCTAGACAAAACCAGAGAATAGCTTGGATATTTCAGGGGTTACGAGGTCCGACATATACCTCGGGAACAAAATGCCCGAGCTGATGCCTTGTCAAAACTAGCCAGCACCAAACCAGGGGGCAATAATAGAAGCCTCCTCCAGGAAACACTGCAAAATCCATCAATCTTAGAAGAAGAAAAGATCCTGACCATATCAGGACGGGATCAAGGATGGACGACTCCTATAATGAACTACCTAAAGTCTGGCACACTCTCCACAAATAAAAAGGAGGCAAAAAGGCTAGTACGGGAAGTATAGTACTACACTATAGTGGATGACATCCTAAAATGTGTCCCGACCTCTGCTACAAGGGACGTCCTGGAGGAAGTCCACGGAGGCATGTGTGGCAACCACCTTGGGGCAAGAGCTCTTGCCAAAAAGGTACTCCGAGCTGGTTTTTACTGGCCGACCTTGCAAAAGAAAGCAACAGAGTTTGTCAAGACATGCCCACCATGCCAGAAGCATGCCCACTTCCATATAGCTCCACCCGAAGAGCTCATCTGCGTTACTTCACATTGGCCATTTGCAAAATGGGGGCTCGACCTCCTCGGACCCTTCCCCCAAGGATCAGGGCAAGTTAAGTTCCTCATTGTAGGAATAGATTACTTCACAAAATGGATTGAAGCAGAGCCATTGGCCATGGCCACCGCCCAAAGAAGTCAGAAATTTCTATATAGAAACATTTTCACAAGGTTTAGGGTTCCTCACTCCATCACCACAGATAATGGCACCCAGTTTATCGACACGGGTTTTAGGAACTTGGTAGCTGACCTGAAAATAAAGCACCAATTCACCTCTGTAGAACACCCACATGCAAACAGACGCAAAGCGGAGGATATAGAAGGATATAGGATGCAAAGCGAGCTTGAGCTGAAGAGCTCCCACAAGTCCTATGGGCATATCGGACAACACCACATTCCACTACTGGAGAATCACCCTTTCGAGTTGCTTATGGAATAGAGGCAATGATTCCCGTGGAAATGGAAGAAGGATCTCCCAGAATGATCCTCTACAATGAAGATATCAACTCCCAAGCTCAAAGGGATGAGCTCGACCTACTTCCAGAAATCGGAGAAAGAGCTCGGATTAGAGAGGAAGCCCTAAAGTGTCGAATGGCTCTAAGGTATAATCGGAAGGTAATCCAGTGAAGCTTCGCCACCAACGATCTCATCTTAATCTGAAATGACATCGGAGCAGGTTGGTCAGGAGAAGGGAAGCTAGCAGCTAACTGGAAAGGGCCATACCGAGTTACAGAAATATTGGGAAAAGGCTACTATAAGGTGTCCAACCCTGAAGGGCGAGAGCTACCAAGGTCATGGCATGCTTGTAACCTAAGAAGGTACTATAGCTAGAAAATAGTAAAGATCCTAAGTCAAGGTGCACTCTTTTTCCTAAAAAGGTTTTTTAATGAGGCGCCAGGCCGAGATCTAAAAAACATCCCGACCTAGAAGGGTAAGCACTCATATGTACATACTTTTATTTATATTTTTATCTCATTATTATTTGAATGAAAGTTATCAATTCCCTAAAAAGTTTCCTACCAAGATGCATTAATCTAAGCTTATAAAACGCAAAAATTCATCGTCCGATTACAAAAAGGTCGGCAAGGTGAAGCGATAGAAGCAAGTTAATGCAAGAAGTTATAAAAAGTAACCCATAAAAAGTGACCTGACGAGGGCCAACTAAAAATGGGATTACTAAAAATAACTTAAGAAGGCTCGACATAGAAGTCGGACCAATGAAAGGATCACTGAAAAGGGACAAAAACATCTCGCAAAGGCCAAAGAAATGTTAAAAAACCAGGGCCCGAAGTGCTCAGCTAAAAACGTACAAAGTCCTGAAAGGGATCTTACTTAAAGCAAGAGCATAAAAACAGAGCTAAAAAGTCATCCAAACAAACTATAAAGAAAAGGTTCCCCTTTGGGACACTACCTAAAAAGTTGTTGGAATATGACTAAAAGCTCGGGCGACAAAGCTACATAGGTCGACATCAGCTAAGAAGAGGCGCGACCCAAAGAAACAAGTACGACTTCGAGAAAAGAACAAGTAAAAAGCCAAAAAGGTTGAAAAATGACTTAAGGCTCAAAAGTTCTTAGCTAAAAGGGTACAACTCCGCTCAAAGAAAGCACGATCTCAAAACAGGGCTATAAAAGTCGTTCGAACAAACTAAAAAGGTTCTATGTAAAGAACACTAAAAAGTTGTCGGACAAGTTACTAAAAGCCCGGACACCAAGCCGCAAGGATAACTTCGCCAAAGCAGAGGGTTGACAACACAAACTCAAAGCAAGGCATGATCCAAAAGGCAAGGGTAGAAAAAAGGAGGTCGGATTGGGAAGTACCTAACCACTATAAAATCCACAAGGGTTGCAAAAGTAAACCTCCAAATGCTAAAAGTCTGACAGACGTATTAGTAGAACATATCCTTTAAATTAAAGCATTAAAGACTCAAAGGCTGCCTAAAGGGCAGCCTGAGAGTTTAAAGTGTTTTTTTTTAAAAAAAATTTGCTAAGAAGTAACCAAATGTCAAACTCAGCCACAGAAACTTACAGAAAAACAAACAAGTTCAAAAGTCCACAAGTCGGACTACACCAAATACAAAAATAAAGACATAATAATGAATCATCAAGGATATGAAGTCGTATCAGTAGCGGCATCCTTAGGAGAAGGAGGCAGGGTAAGAATTGGGGTAGCATTGACAACTCCATCTGGCCCGTTCAAAATCTCTACGTCCGGCTCGGGCTCAAGAGGGACCACCTCACCAGAAGGAGTCGAAGAGGCTGACGCTACAAAAGCCTTGGCCGGTGGCGCAGGGGGAGGACCCTTATCATCATCATCTGGAGCAGGCACAATCTTGCCATCCTCCACTACATTATCCATGCTGAATAAGGAGAGATCAGCCTCGGGAGCAAGAACTCAGACCTGAGCCTTTAAGATCTCAAACATGTCGGTCATACTATTTACCATATGTCCCTCAAGCTCGACATAATCATCTTAGGCATATTGAGGCCTCTCCTTAGTTTCCAACAGCTCGCCGTAGGTCCGAGTATAGCTCTCCTATACCTTTTAGTAGTTTCCTCGGCTAAGTTAGCAACTGCCTCTGCCACTGTAGCACAATCCTTCTCCTTTTCTACATCAATCTCCAACTTGGCCACCCTAGCGTCGAGCTCGTCCTTCAGACCTTTAATTCTCTCATACTCAGATTTGGCATCCTCCATAAAGGCCTTGGTCGCATAAACCGGGGAGTCTCGGATAACTCGAGATAAGGCCGCACCAAGGTTGGCCAATCGAATACTATTACTTGCAATAAAGTTGAGATGATGAAGGATCGACACATCATCCAAAGGAACCTTACCATAAGAAGCTATCAATTCTGTGGCAAAACCCACATCATCAAACTCTTTATCATTCAGATCATAAGTCCCAACAGTCTTTTGCTTCTTGGGAGGGGGACCAGCAGCAGGAGGAGAGGAAGTAGGAAAACAATTACACAATAGAAAAAAGGACAAATACCATGAATAGCAAAACAAAAACCACTTCTACAAAGAAAGAAGTCGGACACTACCTAGCTTGGCACGGAGGATGGAAGGATCTCCTAAAAATCTCTTTATATCTAGATAAGGAGGCTCCCCCAGTACTCCTCTAAAACACCCATAAAAGCTTGTTCTACCTCACTCAAACTCTCCCAAGGATACTTGACTACCACTGTATCCTTTTGCCACCATAAAGAGAAGGTGGGTTCATCATTCTCATCCAACTCTCCAAATTGTCTTCAAGAATGGCCTCCCAAGTAAGATGGAGGATGGCTTATCCGAGTCAATGGGAGGTGTCTCTAGGATATGAAAATCCATTGGAAAGATTAAGTCTTGAATTCTCACCAACACATTCTCAGCAATGTCCACAACTGAAATTATACTCTTGTCCACAAGAACAAACCAAGCTCTGGATCACCTCAACGGTGCAAGGTTCAATTTTTCATAAATTGAGAGTGGCATAATGCTCACACACAACCCTAGGTCGCACATGCAATCCATAAGTTGAATCTCACCAATCATACAAGATACCAAGCAAGGACCAGGATCACTATATTTTTCAGAAAACTCATCCATCACAGAAGAAATAAAATTGCCTAATGGATTCATCCCTAGTCCAACAATCTTCTCTTTATGAGTGCACACATCCTTAACAAACTTATCATATTTTGGAACTTGATGTATGGCATCAAAGAGTGGAATAGTTACCTCCACATTCTTGAAGATTTGCACTATGTTGGGATCAAGCTCCTCATGCTTCTTGGCCTTCTTTGCTAACGTAGGGAAGGGTATAGGAATTTGTTCCTCTAAGTTGTTCTTCCACTTCGGTTCTGATGGGATATTTTTTGCGGAAAAACGAATTTCTCCAAAACACCCAAAACTAACCGGCAAGTATACCGGGTCGCATCAAGTAGTAAAACTCACGGGAGTGAGGTCGATCCCACATGGATTGATGGATCAAGCAACTTTAGTGGATGATTAGTTTAGTCAAGCTAACATTTGAGTGATAATTGATGCAGCAGAAAGTAAATGACAAGGAAAATTAAAGTGCAGAAAGTAAATTGGCAAGTAGCTTAAGGGGCAAGAAATGTAAATTGCAAGAATCTTAAATGGCAAGAAATGTAAATTGCACGAAATTAAAGGGGAGTGGGTGCTGGAAATTAAAGAGAACAGTAGATCAAGTAACTGGAAAGTTAAATTGCAGGAAGAATAAATCAAGATCACAACAACTTAAATGTAAAGTACAGAGGAACAAAAGTGCTGGAAAGTAAATTGAGAACAAGGAGATCAGAGAGCAAAGTGACTGTTCTTAATTTGCAGAAATTTAAAAGGATGTTGAAGATCTCAGGAGTGGATCCTTCCTTGATCTAACAAGAGAAAAGTTGCAGAGAGTTAAAAAAAAGATTGCAGAAGAAGTAAAGAGACGTTGCAAATAGAGAATGAAAACAGAATTCCTTCCAATCTCAATTCAAGATTCAAAACAGAAAATGAAACTCAGAGAGAGAGCTCTGTATTCCTAATGCTCCCTAGTGGAGCTCGCCCCCCTTGTGTGCATGTGTGAGGTGCTACTTTGTCCTCTTGTCAACGTTGCCAATTTCATGCCAACTATAGACTATTATATATGGTTGGAAAGCTCTGAATGTCAGATTTCTAACCCAATTGGAATCACCTCAATTGGACATCTACAACTCATGTTATGCTCATTTGAAGAGGACAAGGTCGCTAGCCTTGGTGTGCAGTGTTTGAGGTAAAGTTTGCCTCAAATGTGGACGAAAACGCCAGTTCTGGAGGCTCAAACGCATTTTTCACCCCATACTATTATACATTGTTGGAAATCCCTGAATGTCTACTTTCCAATGCCTTTGGAAGAACATCATTTGGAGCTCTACAGCTCGAGTTATACTCCGTCGAAGGTGCAGAGGTCAGTTGGCCTCACTGCATGTTGCCACCATATTCGTTTATGCACATTTCGGGGCAGTTTTCTCCCTCAATTTTAGTGTCCACCATGCAGTGCCATATATGCCTGGAAAGCTCTTGATTCCTACTTTCCATTGCTTTTTGAATCACCTCATTTGGAGCTCTGTAGATCAAGTTATTCATGTTGGAAGTATACCCCTTGTATGCCTTGTGGCGCCAACGTTAGTCAAAAAGTTAGAGGCTAACGTTGGCGCAAACTTTTGCTCTCCAGGGTGTGTTTTTCATGCGCCAACGTTAGCCAAAAAGTTAGGGGCTAACGTTGGCGCAAACTTTTGCTCTCCAGGGTGTTGATTTGTGATGCCAAAAGTTAGCCAAAAAGTTTGAGGCTAACTTTTGCTCCAACTTTTTGCTCCCTGGTTCATTTTCAATTAATCCAAAAGTTTGAGCTAAAGTTTGAGGCAAACTTTTGCTCAAACTTTTTGTCCTCTCTTCCTCCTAGCCATTCCTCCTTGCTTCAACCTTTCTCCAAGCTTTCTTCACCTATCATCAATCAACCAAACACATCAAAGCTATGCTCAAAATCATGAGTTTGTCATTCTTTCATAATATGTGACAATTATAGCATAAAACCTCATGAAATAGCATTAATTCATACATGGTTGATTAAATCAAAGGAAACATGGAAATCTACCCAATTGGCTTGCTTATGACTTAAGAAAGTGCATAAAACCTATTGAAAACAAAGGAAAAAGCATAGAAAAACATGACACGGTGACATGTCATCACAACACCAAACTTAAACCTTGCTTGTCCCCAAGCAAGAAAAGAATCATGCAATAAAGATTGACAATCCAAGGCTAGAAGAATAGCAACTCAATGTTCATGGTAAGCTAGTTTTCTAAGCATGCTACAATCACAAAAGAAATGTAAATGATTGATGCTTCTATCTAGCTCATTTTATGAAATCTTTTCCTTATATTTCTTCCTTGAAACAAGCTTTTTGCTTTTCTTATTAGCTTCTCCTTTTGGGTGCTTTGCCCCATGAGTTGATAACAAAGCTACGACTTCTAAATGCTTTGTTTTCAAGTATTACCACTTGATACATAAGCACCACAAGCATTTGATTAGAGGACTTTATTAAGCTCATTTTTTTTCTTTTCTTGACTCTCTAATCATTGATGCTCAGAGCCTTGAGCTTTGAGGGAGTGCTTTTGCACTTTGAGCCTAACCTTGACTTCTAAGTGTTTTGTTTTCAAGCATTTGGCTTGATACATAAACACCACAAGCACTTAACAAATAAATTGCCATTGGTACTCAGAGCCTTCAGCTTTCTCATTCTTTCCCTTTTTCTTTTCTTGCTCTTTTTTGCTTTTTCTTTCAAGGTTTTCATGATTTTCAAAAGATTTCACAAAATGTACTAGATGAAAACTTCAATTAAATAAAATCCAATGCAATTGAGCAACAATTAATCATACTAGCTTTCCAATACTTTTATGCACATGCTAAAATCTTCTTTAATGCCTTGTTTGTTTATGATCATGATACTTTGTTGCTTTTGAATTCACAAAACTCAAGTTGGTAATCATAATGACACAGCACCATGTTGCAAATCAAAATTCAAGTTATGCTTTATTCATACACACATGTAAACAGAAAGGATGAAGACAATCATGCAATTTAAGTGCTGGAAACAAATGAGGAGAAAAGGAACTCTACAACCTTGTAGTTTATCTTCATTATTGTGGTCCTTTTTCCTCTATTCTTCCTCCTTCCCTTGCCAAACTCAGAATGCTTGCTCATCCTCAAGCAACAATTAGAACCATGGCTATGGGGCTAAGATGGATCATGAGTGTCTTACACAATGAAAAGTTAGTAGTACATGTGTTTCAAGAAAGCAAAAGATAACAATCAAGGCATAAGAGATAGAGACATTGTGATTGCATAGATAAGAAGGTGTGCACAATACATTGCATAAAAGATAAGTGGCACACCAAACTTAGTGTGACACTTTCACTTGGAATTAATGCAAGTATCTTGTAAGGATTGGAACCAAATTTTGTTGCATAGCAACACCAAACTTAGAATGCAACCATATGTCAATTTATTTGAACTAAAACTAAACAAAAGAAACTGTTATATGTTAAATACAATCACCAAATGAAGAGTCTGTTATGAATAAGGATGTCTTGGTGATGTATTAACAAAAACAGTTAATGAAGGAAAGCATTAAAAACAAGTAAATAAATGAAACAAAGAGAAAACAAAAATTATCCAACTAAGAAGAAAAATAACACTGTAAAAGGCAATATGATTATGCAGACAAGTGATGTTGCTGGATTGATTTGCATAAAAAAATAGGTGGCACACCAAACTTAGAATCTTGGTGTGTCACTTTCATATAAAATTGATGCAATCATCCATGAAGATGGAAAACAGTTTGTTGTAGGGCAACACCAAACTTAGAATGTAACCATATGCCAATTTATTGAAATTTAAACCAAGCAAGGAAAAGAAATGTACCTACTGTCTACCTGTTCTTTACTTTCTTCCTCTTCTTCCAATTTGTTAAGAGAAATGACTTCAAAGGAGGAGAAATTTCAGCTACTGTCCCTTGCCTTGGCTTTTCCTCAGCAAGCTTCCTTTTGCAAATAGCTTGATTGATCTTGCTTGCTGGATTAGGGACAGGATTGGTGCTCTTGTTAGTTGCCTTCACTTCTTTGAATCCAAGTCTTGGTTGCTGTGTGATTATTGGAGTTTTGTATTCATCCAGAGCCTTTTGAATCGGTGGTTCCATGAACTCTTCCTCACTTTCTTGCTCCTCCACTTCCTCTTTTACACTCAACATTTGTTTTAATAGCTCTTTTATGGAGGAGGTTTGTTGATCTTCCCAAGCTTTCTTCATCTCCTCTTCATACCTTTCAATCATGGATTCAAGTGTTGAGGCGTTTTGGTCCAGGGAGGTTTGTGAGAGTTGTGAGTCTTCATGTTCTCTTGTCATCTCAAGTGGCCTTTGTGAATATGCAAGTTCAGGTTCAAATGTTTCCACCACCTCTTTTTTTTTTTTACTAAAAATTCACTTGACTCAGTAGCCTCTTCATCTTGTTTTTCCTTCTTCTTCATTGCACTCACCAATTGGCCTAGCTGCACTTTCATGTTTTTGAGGGAGTTTTCTTGTTCTTTCCAGACTTTCATTGTCTCCTTCTCATATTTTTTGAACATGGACTCAAGCTTTGAGAGCCTTGAGTGGTTCATGGAAGTTTGTGTGGGTGGTGAGTTTTGAAAGGGGCTTTCTGTTGAAGTATGGTCAAGTGATGATATCTTTGGATGAATATCATATGGAGCACTAGAATTCCCTTCCCAGCCACCATTAGAGTCATGACTTGCATCATTTTGTGGTGGAGGGAAATATCTCATATAATTTTCTTTCTCATCTTGTGGTTCTGAAGCATAGCTCCATGAATTGGAGTGCCCAGAATTTGAAGTTTCTTGGTGATATTCCCAACCACCATTAGAGATTGGTGATGGTGGGTAATATCCCATAAAATTTTGTTTGACCAAAAGATGAGTTGAACTCCATTTGTATTTTATAAACATCAATGAAAATTGAAATTCATGTCATAGAGAAAGAATTTCTTAGTGAGGCAATAACTCAAACACCTTGGTTTCAACTTAGAACAAAGAACAAAAATAAAGAAAATGCTTGATCTAGACTTCTCACCCACTTAATCATTGTTGATCTAAATCAATCCCCGGCAACGGCGCCAAAAACATGATGGGATATTTTTTGCGGAAAAACGAATTTCTCCAAAACACCCAAAACTAACCGGCAAGTATACCGGGTCGCATCAAGTAGTAAAACTCACGGGAGTGAGGTCGATCCCACAGGGATTGATGGATCAAGCAACTTTAGTGGATGATTAGTTTAGTCAAGCTAACATTTGAGTGATAATTGATGCAGCAGAAAGTAAATGACAAGGAAAATTAAAGTGCAGAAAGTAAATTGGCAAGTAGCTTAAGGGACAAGAAATGTAAATTGCAAGAATCTTAAATGGCAAGAAATGTAAATTGCACGAAATTAAAGGGGAGTGGGTGCTGGAAATTAAAGAGAACAGTAGATCAAGTAACTGGAAAGTTAAATTGCAGGAAGAATAAATCAAGATCACAACAACTTAAATGTAAAGTGCAGAGGAACAAAAGTGCTGGAAAGTAAATTGAGAACAAGGAGATCAGAGAGCAAAGTGACTGTGCTTAATTTGCAGAAATTTAAAAGGATGTTGAAGATCTCAGGAGTGGATCCTTCCTTGATCCAACAAGAGAAAAGTTGCAGAGAGTTAAAAAAAAGATTGCAGAAGAAGTAAAGAGTTGTTGCAAATAGAGAATGAAAACAGAATTCCTTCCAATCTTAATTCAAGATTCAAAACAGAAAATGAAACTCAGAGAGAGAGCTCTGTATTCCTAATGCTCCCTAGTGGAGCTCGCCCACCTTGTGTGCATGTGTGGGGTGCTACTTTGTCCTCTTGTCAACATTGCCAATTTCATGCCAACTATAGACTATTATATATGGTTGGAAAGCTCTGAATGTCAGATTTCTAACTCAATTGGAATCACCTCAATTGGACATCTACAACTCAAGTTATGCTCATTTGAAGAGGACAAGGTCGCTGGCCTTGGTGTGCAGCGTTTGAGGTAAAGTTTGCCTCAAACGTGGACGAAAACGCCAGTTCTGGAGGCGCAAACGCATTGTTCACCCCATACTATTATATTTTGTTGGAAAGCCCTGAATGTCTACTTTCCAATGCTTTTGGAAGCACATCATTTGGAGCTCTACAGCTCGAGTTATACTCCGTCGAAGGTGCAGAGGTCAGTTGGCCTCACTGCATGTTGCCACCATATTCATTTATGCACATTTCGGGGCAGTTTTCTCCCTCAATTTTAGTGTCCACCATGCAGTGCCATATATGCCTGGAAAGCTCTTGATTCCTACTTTCCATTGCTTTTTGAATCACCTCATTTGGAGCTCTGTAGCTCAAGTTATTCATGTTGGAAGTATACCCCTTGTATGCCTTGTGGCGCCAACGTTAGTCAAAAAGTTAGAGGCTAACGTTGGCGCAAACTTTTGCTCTCCAGGGTGTGTTTTTCATGCGCCAACGTTAGCCAAAAAGTTAGGGGCTAACGTTGGCGCAAACTTTTGCTCTCCAGGGTGTTGATTTGTGATGCCAAAAGTTAGCCAAAAAGTTTGAGGCTAACTTTTGCTCCAGCTTTTTGCTCCCTGGTTCATTTTCAATTAATCCAAAAGTTTGAGCTAAAGTTTGAGGCAAACTTTTGCTCAAACTTTTTGTCCTCTCTTCCTCCTAGCCATTCCTCCTTGCTTCAACCTTTCTCCAAGCTTTCTTCACCTATCATCAATCAACCAAACACATCAAAGCTATGCTCAAAATCATGAGTTTGTCATTCTTTCATAATATGTGACAATTATAGCATAAAACCTCATGAAATAGCATTAATTCATACATGGTTGATTAAATCAAAGGAAACATGGAAATCTACCCAATTGGCTTGCTTATGGCTTAAGAAAGTGCATAAAACCTATTGAAAACAAAGGAAAAAGCATAGAAAAATATGACATGGTGACATGTCATCAAGTTCCTTGGCCCTCAATTATTCTTCTTCTTCCTTTGCAACTCCTTCCTCCTTCCTCCTTGTCATTTTTATTTATCTCTATTGTTTCACCAACTTCTACATTAGGAACATCCTCCGCCAACTTGATGGGCTTGGGTTCAACTTCCTCAAGCATTGTACCACTCCCCAAGGTGATTGCATTGATGCTACCCCTTAGGTTTGGGAGAGGTTGGGAAGGAAGGTTGGATGAGCTAGAGGCTTGGTTGGTGTTGGTATTGTTGGTAGGAGGTAAGGTCAACCTTGAGAGAATCTTGGCTATGGAAAACATTTGAGCGTTCATAGTGCTAACTTGTGCATTGAGAGTCCTATTGTTCTCTTCATGTTTCTCCATCATAGCCCTAAGTCTCTCTTGCTCTTGGTAGAGTGCACGGTTAGAGTCATCACCTTGGTTAGTGGGAGAGGAAGAAGGTTGATTGGTTTGTTGTCTTTGGTGAGGCGTTTGGTATCTATGGTTGTTGTTGTGGTTTTGTTGTGAGTGTTGGTATAGTTGGTTATGGTGGTTTTGGTTGGTGGTGCACGAATCCCAACACTTTCGTACAGTTGTACCAGTAAGTGCACTGGGTCGTCCAAGTAATACCTGAGCGAGTCAGGGTCGATCCCATGAGGATTGTGGTTTGAAGTAAGCAATGGTTGTCTTGCAGGTCTTAGTCAGGCGGAATCAGAAGGTTTATGCTTGGAACTTTGTATAAGTACTTGTTATTCTATTTGAAATAAGGATAGGAATTATATGCTGGGAATAGTAAACAATAGGAATAGAGTTGAGACTTGGAGTTGCTTTATCTTTCTGAATTAACTCTGGTACTACTGCTCTCCTTACTTGTGAGTGATTTCTTCAATGGCAGGGTGTATGTGATTGACACTGGTTTGAGCAGCTGCCAATTCTCCTCCAAATCTGAACCCCAGGTTTAGTGCGGATCCATCTCTACTTGAGGGTAAAGCACGTTAGGTTCTAGCCTCTACCACAGAGACCCTAATCTTCCCATAAATAGGCTGAACTAGTATTTTGAGAAGTCCCCAACGAAGTCGTCGATTAGCTGTCTGAGAGACGCGTATTCAAGCTGGTGGTTCATCATTGTTCGATGAAAGACGCACTCTAAACCCATGTAGAATGTGATAACCTTATGCTAGTTCAATGCATTCATAGTGATGAAGAACGAATACACATCTTATAATTAATCAAACACAGATCGAAGAGAAATAGTAATACTTGTATTAATTCATAAGACTCAGCAGGGCTCCTCCCCTCAACCTAGGAGGTTTAGAAACTCAAATTGATGGCAAAACAAAGTGTAAAACGTGTATGGTGTATGATGTCTCTGAAAATCATGTAAAATACACTTTAAATACTAAACAAATGACTAGTAAGGGTAAAGTAGTCTATTTAGTGCTAAAATCCACTTCTGGAGCCCACTTGGTGAGTGTTTGGGCTAAGCTTTGATGAGATCCACATGCTATGAGGCTCCTTGGGCATGGAACACCAGCTTGGGGGTCCTCTTTGGCCCTTTGGACGCTGGGCTCTGCTCTTTGGGCGCTGGACAGTACACCAGAAAGAGGGCATGAAGCTAGCGTTGGATGCCAGTTTTGGGCCTTCTAATCCGAAGCAAAGTATGGACTATTATGTGTAGCTGGAAAGCTCTAGAAGTCAGCTTTCCATAGTCGTTGAGACCGTTACATTTGGACTTCTGTAGCTCCAGAAGAGCTCTTCCGAATGCAGGCAGGTCAGATTCGGACAGCATTTGCAGTGCTTTCTCTGTTTCTGAATCAGACTTCTGCTCCAGCTCCTCAATTTCAGCCAGAAAATACCTGAAATTGCGTAAAAACACACAAACTCAAAGTGGAATCCAAAAATGTAAATTTAACACTAAAACCTATAAAAACTTAAAAAAAATAAATAAAACCTATTAAAAACTATATGAAAACTAAACCAAAAAGCGTATAAAATATCCACTCATCACAACACCAAACTTAAACTGATGCTTGTCCTCAAGCAAATAAAAATAAAATAGGATGAAAAAAAAAAGAGTAGGATGCAATAAATTTCTAAGTTTCAATGAAGATCAGTCAATTAAATGAGCGGGTTTTAGCAGCTTTTTGTTTCTAAATAGTCTTGGCATCTCACTATCCATTGGAGATCAGAACGACTAGCATCTTTAGGAACATAGAATCCAGATGATATTATTGACTCTCGTAGTTCAGCTTATTTTGATTCTTGAACACATCTTTTTGAGTCTTGGCCGTGACCCTAAGCACATTGTATTCCAGTATTACTACCGGATACAATAATGCCACAGACAATTTAACTAGGTGAACCTTTTCAGATTGTGACTCAGCTTTGCTAGAGTCCCCAAATAGAGGTGTCCAGAGTTCTTAAGCACACTTTTTTTGCTTTGGATCATGATTTTAACCGCTCAGTCTCAAGATTTTTACTTGACACCTTCGCGCCACAAGCACATGATTAGGGACAGCTTGGTTGTGCCGCTTAGGCCAGGATTTTATTCCTTTAGGCCCTCCTAACCACTAATGCTCAAAGCCTTGGGCCCTTTCACCCTTGCCTTTTTGTTTAAAGGGTTATTGTCTTTTTCTACTTCTTTTGCTTTTTTTGTATACTCTCTTTTTTTTGTTGTTTTTTCTTGCTTTTTCTTACTTCAAGAATCAAATTTTTTTAGTTTTTTCAGATTATCAATAATAATTTTCCTTTTTCCTTATTCTTTCAAGAGCCAGCATCCTAAAATTCAACTTCAAATATGCACTGTTTATTCTTTCATTCAGAAAACTTAAAGTAATGTAACCCAATCAAATTAATGTAACCATTCTTTATTGGAAAGCTCAAAAATCTATGCATCTTTATTTCTTCTAAAAAAATCTACTATTTTATTCATGTTCAATGATGATAAGGGGAATAATTTATAGCTAATTAAAAAAATTAAAATTAATTAATTACTACTAATGCTTATGTAATCCTAAAAATAAAAAAATATATATAAATTTAAATAAAATTAAAAACTTAATTACTACTAGTTATCATGCAACTCTAAATTAGGATGGAAATACGTGAGACAGAAAAACAAGAATTAGAATAACCACAGAGTTGAAACTCAACAACCTTCAGCTTGGGGGATGTTGTTTTCTTTAGGCTGTGGGACACCTGGCTCTTCAACTTGAAAGGTGCATGGTTCTTGAGCTGGAGGGACGCTGGGCTCTTCAGGGAAAAGCTTCTGGCACTTCAGCTCCTCAAGATCACGCCCTTGCTTCTCTTGCTCTTTGATCAGTTTGCAAATCATGCTAGTTTGATCTTGTTGTTCCTCTCTGAGTTGATCCAGCATGCTCTGTAAGTGAATTACAGATGCCTTCAGATGGTCCCAGTACTCCATTGGAGAGATCTCTTGGGATGCCTCTGTTGCCTTCCTCTTTAGGTTATCATATTCTAGTTGGGAGCTCTCCATCACCTGCTTGGTGATTGGTTTTTCCACTAGAATAAGGTTATCCTCTTGGATCAGAACCTTAGCCTCCTTGCATAGGCAGAAGATAGGATTTAGATAAGCCAGCATAGCCTTAGTGGAATCTCTGCTTGCAATTTTGTAATTCTTAAGGGGAATTATTTGGTGGACTTCCACCTCATTCCCTGTCATGATGCAGTGGATCATTATTGCTCTTGAAATATTGACTTCAGATATGTTACTTGTGGGGAGAATGGAGCGCCCGATGAAGTCTAGCCATTCTCTGGCAACAGGGTTAAGGTCGTTCCTGGTCAGTTGGCATGGCTCTCCTTATGTATTCTCAATCCATTGAGTTTCGAGCAGGCATATGTCCTTAAGGACTTGGTCTAACTTTTTGTTGGTTACAACTCTTCTGTTGTATGACTCACTGTCATTCTTCAGCGGAGGTAGTTTGAAGTTCTCTCTCACCCTATCCTAGTTAAAATATATGATCCTCTCCCTGACGATGGTGCGAAAAGTGTAGAGGGTTGTTCCATCTTTCTTTTGCTTATCTGTCATCCACAGATTTGCATAGAATTCCTGGATCATGCTGTACTCAACATTAAATTCTAGATCATTTAGAATCTCCCAGCCTCTCCTTCAAATCTGTAGCTTGATCTCTGGGTATTCTTCTTCTCCAAGGTTGAATCCCACTTATAGGATTACTGGCCTTTTGCTCATTATCTTATGATAATGTTCCTCATGCTGCTTGGTAAAGAAGTAAACAGGTTTAGAAATAGCTGTTGAGTTGTCTTCTCTCTTATTCTTTGAGGAGGTCTTGCCACTTCTTGGAGCCATGGGATTGAATTCTTGAAAGAACAGGGCTCCTACCACACCAAACTTAAAAATTTGCTCGTCCTCGAGTAAAAGGTAAGAAAGGAAGTAAACTTGAACAGAGAGTAGAAGGGGAGAGGAGATGGGAGAGAACACGAATGAGAGGGGATGAGTGATGGAGGAGGGGCACGGCTAGCATATATATAGGGAGGGGAGAGGGGCTTTTTTTCGAAAGAATAAAGGAAAAAAATAAAAGATAAAAGATAAAGATAAAAGATAAAAGATAAAAGATAAAAGTAAAAGATAAAGATAAAGATTAAAAATAAAAAATTTTGAAAAATAAAAAAATAAGTTGTTAATTTTAAAAGATGAGAAAAGATTTAAAGAGGATAGAAAATTAAAGAATTAAATGGAATAAAGAAAAAGAGTAATTAGAACTCAGAAGTTATGTAAACTGTGAAAAGAGTGATAGAAAAGGCATTAAAGATAAGATATTAAAAAAATATATGAACACGATGAAAAGATTTTGAAATCCCATGTTGTAAAAGTTATACAATTTTATTTTGAAAATGGTAGGAAAAACAAATAAAATAATAAGAATGTTCTAATTTGAAGATTGTTTTGAAATGGATGTACTTGAATAGGATAAAAAGATAAATTTGAAAAATGTTTTATTTTGAAAATTAAAATAAAATATATGAACAATATTTTATTTAAAAATTAAAGAATTTTCAAAATTAGATTGGATGAAGATGAGTTGAATCAAGATAAGATTGCAAAATTAAAAATTACCTCCCTACTGTCACCATGGGCGTTCAAACGCCTAACACTCTACCTTTACTGGCGTTTAAACGCCAGTAAGCTCCTTACTCCAAGGTATTCTATTTGTTGTTCTACATTATTTTGTCTCTATTTAAGCACTGTACAAGATCACTAACACTAAAAATAATTTAAAACATAATTAAAACAAATTAAAAAGAAAATTAATGAGAATGAAAATAACTAGAGAAATTAATAAAGTATGAGTATTTATTGGGTTGCCTCCCAACAAGCGCTTCTTTAATGTCTTTAGCTGGACTTCACTGTACTTAACTTAGTAATAGTGTTGAGCCTCCTGGCTCTATATCTCCTTCAAGGTAATGCTTAACCCTCTGTCCATTGACAGTGAAGCTGGTTTCTTTACCTTGAAGTTCTACATACCCGTATGGTGATACCTTAGTAATCACAAATGATCCTGTCCAACGGGATTTGAGTTTCCCAGGAAATAGTTTGAGTCTTGAATTGAACAGCAGAATTTTCTGTCCTGGTTCAAAGACTCTAGAAGCTAGCTTCCTGTCATGCCACCTCTTTGCCTTTTCCTTATAGATTTTTGCATTTTCAAATGCTTCTAAGCAGAATTCATCCAACTCATTTAATTGGAGCAGCCGTTTCTCCCCTACTGCTTTAGAATTATGGTTGAGGAAGCTAGTAGCCCAATAGGCTTTGCGTTCTAGTTCCACTAGCAAATGACAGGACTTTCCATATACTAATTGATATGGTGATGTTCCAATAGGGATTTTGAAAGCTGTTCTATATGCCCACAGAGCATCATCAAGCTTTCTAGCCCAATCCTTTCTAGAGGCACTTACTATCCTCTCTAGGATTCGCTTCAGTTCTCTATTTGAGACTTCAGCTTGCCCATTAGTTTGGGGATGATACAATATTGCTACTTTATGGCGAACTCCGTATCAGCTTAAGACAGAATCCAGCTGTCTGTTGCAGAAATGAGTTCCTCCATCACTGATTAGTGTCCCGAGGACACCAAACCTATTGAAAATATTCTTCTGAAGGAACTTCATTAATACCTTAGTGTCATTAGTGGGGGTTGCTATTGCTTCAACCCATTTAGACATGTAATCTACTGCCACAAGGATGTAGGTGTTTGAGAATGAGGGCGGGAATGGTCCCATGAAATCTATGCCCCAAACGTCAAATAACTCAATCTCTAGGATTCCTTGTTGAGGCATGTTGTGACCATGAGGAAGGTTACCAGCCCGCTGGCAACTATCACAGTTACGGACGAACTCTCTAGAATCTTTAAAGAGAGTAGGCCAGTAAATGCCACTTTGGAGTACTTTAGTGGCTGTCCGCTCACCTCCAAAGTGTCCTCCATAGTCAGAGCTATGGCAATGCCATAGAATTCTCTATGCCTCTTCTTCAGACACACAACGTCGGATTATTCCATCCGAGCATCTCTTAATGAGATATGGTTCATCCCAAAGGTAGTATTTTGCAACATGCATGAGTTTTCGGGCTTGCTGCCTAGAAAACTCTTTGGGATTGAACCATATAGCCTTGAATTTTGCAATGTATGCAAACTAAGGTACTATCTGGATGGCATAAAGTTTCTCATCTAGAAAGGATTCAGATATGTCAATAGAGGGAGAAGAAGCCCCTACTACTGGCTCAATCCGGGATAAGTGATCAGCTACCTTATTCTCTGTCCCTTTTGTCTCTAATTTCTATATCAAACTCTTGCAGGAGCAATACCCATCTTATAAGTCTGGGTTTAGAATGCTTCTTAGTGAGTAGATATTTTAGAGGAGCATGGTCAGTATAAATAATGACCTTAGATCCTACTAGGTAGGATCCAAATTTGTCAATGGCATAAACCACTGCAAGTAGCTCCTTTTCTGTAGAAGTATAATTTTTCTGTGCATCATTTAATACACGACTAGCATAGTAAATGACATGCAGAAGCTTGTCATGTCTCTGACCTAGGACTGCGCCAATTGCATGATCACTTGCATCACACATTAGCTCAAATGGTAGGTCCTAGTTGGGTGCAGAGATGATAGGAGCACTGACAAGCTTGGCCTTCAGAGTTTCAAAGGAATGCAGGCATTCTTGGTCATAGACGAATGGAACATCAGTGGCCAAGAGATTGGACAGGGGTTTAGCAATTTTAGAAAAATCTTTTATGAGCCTCCTGTAGAATCCTGCATGTCCTAGGAAGCTTCTGATAGCCTTAACACTAGTAGGTGGAGGCAAGCGTTCTATAACTTCCACCTTAGCTTGATCCACTTCTGTCCCTTTATTTGAGATCCGATGCCCAAGAACAATGCCTTCAGTTACCATGAAGTGGCATTTCTCCCAGTTTAAAACTAGGTTTATTTCTTGGCATCTTTTTAGGACTAGGGTCAGATGATCAAGACAGGAGTCAAATGAGTCTCCATAGACAGAGAAGTCATCCATGAATATCTCAAGGAACTTCTCTATCATGTCAGAGAAGATGGATACATGCATTTCTAAAATGTGGCAGGTGCATTGCACAGGCCAAATGGCATTCGTCTATAGGCGAATACACCTGAAGGACATGTGAATGCCGTCTTTTCTTGATCTTGTGGATCTACTGCTATTTGATTGTATCCAGAATATCCATCCAGGAAATAATAAAAAGCGTGACCTGCTATCTTTCTAGCATTTGGTCAATGAAGAGTAAAGGAAAGTGATCTTTCCTGGTGGCGTCATTGAGTTTTCTGTAATCAATGTACATACGCCATCCTGTAACTGTCATTTTCGGGATCAGTTCATTCTTGTCATTGTGAACCACTGTCATTCCACCCTTCTTAGGAATAACCTGGATAGGGCTCACCCATGGGCTTTCAGAAATGGGATAAATAATCCCAGCATTGTAGAGTTTAGTGACCTCCTTTTGCACTACTTCCTTCATGGCTGGGTTTAGTCGCCTCTGTGGTTGTACCACTAGTTTGGCATTATCCTCCAGCTAGATTTTATGCATGCATCGGGCAGGGGTAATGCCCTTAAGGTCACTAATAGACCACCCAAGGGAGGTCTTATGGGTTTTAAGCACCTGAACTAGTGCTTCTTCTTCCTGTGGCTCTAATGTAGTGCTTATGATCACATGATAGGTATCTCCCTCTCCTAGAAATACATATTTCAAGGAGGTGGTAATGGCTTAAGCTCAAGCTTAGGAGGCTTCTCCTTTTCCTTGGAGGTTTCTAAAGGTTCCTCTGAGTTAGGCTGAGTATCATCTAGGATATCATCAAGCCTGTCCTTGGAGCTTTCGGCCATATTGACTTCTTTCACCAGGGAATCAATGAAGTCAACGCTCAGACATTCCTCAGGAATGTCTGGATGCTGCATAACTTTCACAGCATTCAGCATGAACCTCTCCTCATTGACTCTTAGGTTACTTCCCCTTTTTCAACATCAATGAGGGTTCGTCCTGTGACTAGGAAAGGTCTTCTTAGGATGAGAGATGCACTCTTATGTCCCTCTATGTCCAATACCACGAAGTTAGTGGGAAAGGAAAAAGGTCCAACCCTGATAATCATGTCCTCTATTACTCCTAATGGTATCTTAATAGACCCATCAGCAAGTTGAAGGCACATGCGGGTTGGTTTGACTTTATTAGTCAAGCAGAGCTTCTTTATTAGTGAAACTGGTGTTAGGTTGATGCTTGCTCTAAGGTGACAGAGAGCTGCCCTTGTACAAGCATCACCTAGAGTGCATGGTATCATAAAGCTTCCACGATCTTTAAGCTTCTCTGGCAAGCTGTTTTGAATGATTGCACTGCATTCCTCAGTGAGGAGGACTATTTGTGTCTCTCTCCAATCCTTCTTATGACTTAGAATGTCCTTCATGAACTTTGCATAAGAAGGTATCTGTTAAAGAGCCTCTGCAAAAGGAATTTTTATTTCTAATGTTCTGAGATACTCTGCAAAGTGGGTAAACTGCTTATCCCTTTCCTCTTGACAGAATTTCTGAGAAAATGGCATTTTAGCCTTGTACTCCTCAACCTTGGTTGAAGGAGGCTGAATGCCATGTGAGTTAGAAGAGGGGTTACTAGCTTGCTTAGGAGGGTTGTTTTCAATGAACAATTGACCTCCCTTGCATGGGTGTTCAGTGCCCATGCTGCTGTCCCCTTGGGTGTTTGGATGCCCAATCTGTCCCCTTTCTTGGCGTGTAACGCCAGTAGGTTTGCCTTCCTAGGCGTTTGAACGCCTAGTCTCTGCCCATTCCTAGCGTTCAATGCCAGGAGCACTACCTTTCTGGTTGTCCTCTATGGACTTTTCATTTTTATTATACTGAGGTTGGGTGTTTAAGGTTTTTCCACTCCTCACTTGGATAGCCTGGCATTCATCTGTTATCTGCTTAGATAACTGCTACCTTGTTTGACTCAACTGGGCTTTTATATTTCTGTTAGAAGCCTCAGTTTCTCTCAAAGCCTCTTACAGTTCCAACACTTGCTGGGTAAAGGCTTGTAGTTGCTGAGTCAATGGGCTATCCTGCTCTAGAGGGTTAGGTTCAGCAGCTACTGCCTTAACCTCTCCTTTTATAGAGGTCTCAGGAGATGAGTACATATGCTGATTAGTGGCAACTATCTCAATAAGCTCTTGAGCCTCTCCTATGGTCTTTCTCATGTGTATAGAACCACCAGCAGAGTGGTCCAAAGACATTCTATTTGTGTCTGAAAGCCCATAGTAGATGTCTAACTGTACCCATTCTGAAAAAATTTCAGTGGGACATTTTCTTAGCATCCTCTTATACCTTTCCCAAGCATCATAAAGAGATTTACTGTCTCCTTGTTTGAAGCCATGGATGTCCAGCCTTAGCTGAGTCATCTTTTTAGGGGAAAAGTAATGGTTTAAAAACTTGTCCACTAATTGTTTCCAAGTTTTTAAACTATCTTTAGGTTAGTTATCCAACCACCTTTTTGCTTGATCCTTTAAAGCAAAAGGAAATAGTAGTAACCTGTAGAGCTCTTGGTCTACCCCCTCACTATGTACTGTGTCAGCGATTCTTAAAAAATCTGCAAGAAATTATGTAGGTTCTTCCTGAGAAAGCCCAGAATACTGGCAGTTCTACTGCAACAGAGTAATGAGTTGAGGGTTCAATTCAAAGCTACTAGCTCTGATTTGAGGTTTGTTGATACTTCTTCCATAGAAGTCAGCAGGGGGAATTGTATAAGATCCCAGAGTTCTCTTGAACTCTGCATTCCCACTTGGATTCATGATTAAGAAAGGTAGAAGATGAATAAGGAAGAAGATAGAGGTGAATTAAAATTAAAATATTTTTTTATTTAATTGATTATTTAAATTAAGTTTTCAAAAATTATATTAATGATTTAAAAAGAATTTAAAATTTAAATGTTAATTTTTTTTTTGAAAATAGAAAAGGGAGAAGAAAGAGAAATTTTTGAAAATTAATATAGAAGAGTGTTAGTTAGGTAGTTTTAAAAAGGAAGAGAGAGAAAAGAAGATATTATTTTCAAAAATTAAGGAAGAGAAGAGTTAGTTAGGTGGTTTTGAAAAAGAAGAAAGAGAAAATGAAATTTAGTTTTTGAAAATTTAAAAGAGAAGAGAGTTAGTTAGGTGGTTTTGAAAAAATAAGAGAGAGAAGATAAGATACTAATTAAAAAAAGATAAAAATAAAAAAAGTAAAAAAAATAAAAATAAAAGATAAGATAAGAAAAAGATTTGAAATCAAAATTTGAAATTTGAAAAAGATATAATTTTGAATTTTAAATTTCAAAAAAGATATGAAAATGATAGGATTTTTGAAAAAGATAAGTTTTTTAATTTTGAAAAGATTTTATTTTTGAAAACTTGACAACTAAGATAAGATAAGATAAAATTTTGAAAATCAAAATCTGAATTTTATTTGTTATTTTCGAAATTTATAAAAAAATTAGTTAGAAAAGATATTTTTTTATTTTTGAAATTAATGAGAAGAGAAAAATGCGTAAAAGACACCAAACTTAAAATTTTTAGATCTGATGTTTAACAACCCAATTTCTGGTACGTCATGATCATACTAGAAACTGAGCGCTACCAACTTGTCTTCCTAATTATTATCTATTATTTATTATATGAGCCTGATTCATTGTCAAAAGCGTAGTTATTTTGTGAGATATTTTCTTTTTTTGAAAACGTTTGGATTAATAAACAGAATCACTCACAATCAATTCGCAAATAATAAGAAATACCAGAGTTATAAACAACCACACTTACATACATCTCAATAGTTAATATCATTCGGTTATCCAGCCTTTATCAGAGTAAATATCATTAGTTAGATTACCCCTAGATATAGCTAGATAATAACTATATACATATATATACATACAACATCCCAGGCCCTGACCTGTTCAAGAAGTCCCTAAGTTGGCACCCAGGCTAGCCTAGACTCTATACTCACCTAGTCCCTCTAAACAACTAAGGCGAAGGAAAGTATGTTCTAAGCCTTCAAAAATCGAGTCGGGTCGAATTTCATCAAAAGGTGAAACATCATATACTACTCCTCTGCACGATTAGTCATTGCCACATGACGTCTCTCTGGTACCTCATCAAGTAGCCACATAACAGAAGTCTTGTACATAGGATTTAAGTAAAAGTTTGCATACAAACGGGGTGTAGATGTTGGCTGGTCTCACAGTATATACATATAAACAGGTAACGGAGTTCACTCTAGACTCAGAAGACTACGTAGAGCAGAATTCTCTTTGCGAAACGGTCATCAGTAGGTTACAAAAGGGTACTCCTGCTTCCATCTGAAGGGGGAAGGGAGAGAGAAGGGGTAAGAATTGGGGAGTTCTTAGTAGGGCCGAGGTTATTAGTTTAATTCATTAATTTTGTGTTGTTTGGCAGACAAATAACAGAATATAGAGAAGCAGTTAACAGAGGATAGATAAATAGAGAAAACAAAAAATCGAACACAAACAGAAGAATACAAGAAAGTAAAACATAGACACAAAGAGTAGAATACAAACAGGGAAAGAATACATTCATACAACAATCATAACAGAGGAAATGCACAACCAAATATGATGCATGTCTGTCCTATGCAGGCCATGCGCTCACGTGTCGGTTTACACCTTGCAGCCCGACATTACCCAGGAACTAGTCCTAGATATGGCTTATTCTCTGTAGGTGAACTTCGGCTTACAGAAATAGCACTCCCATAAGTGAACTTTGGCTTACAGGAATAGTCTAAACACAACAGAACAACTTTCTATAGGTGAACTTCGGCCTACAAAAATGGCACCTCTGTAAGTGAACTTCGGTTTACAGAGATGGCGCCCCTGTAAGTGAACTTCGGCTTACAGGTATTACAACTCTCTGTAGGTGAACTTTGGCCTACAAAAGCAACACCCTGAGATACACATTGATATTCACTGCAGGTGAACTTCGGCCTACAAGAATAACAACTTACTGTAGGTGAACTTGGGCCTACAGGACCTCTAGGGCCAATAGAAAAGCATCAGATGAACATATAATAGAACATCATGCCACAAGGCTTAACTCTTTATTCTTATACTCTTCTCCTCTATTCTCTTTGTTATATTACTCTTTTCTCATTGTCTCTTTACTCTGCTCTGATTACTCTATTCTCTGTGTCTCTCTACTCTACTCTGATTTCTCTGTTTAACGTATGTATTTAAAGCTTATGTAAATTTCGGTATGAATAGTTAGTCTGTCCCAAGTATAGGTTCATTAAGTCTATACTGAAATAGATTAACTTTTCATATTATACCTAACCCTAGTCGCAACTCAAGGACTAACTATGTTGCACTAGTTCGTTCACTAATTTCTGTCTATTTTTCTGTCATTAGAACTTTACAGACTTTTCCTTGATTTTTATCTCTTCTTTAACTTTTTATCTTTCCTTTATCTTTACCTCACTAATATGGTTTTACCACTCTCTAAGTGTTTTATGAAGGTAATTATGAGATTCTGCTCTTAAAGTTGTCTTTCTAAAGCTTTTACAGAAAATTGTATTTTTCGTATTATTTTATTATTTTTGTTAAAATATTATTTTTAATTAAATATTATTATTTAATATTTTATTATTATTTATTATTTTATCATTAAATTTTTGAGATTTACCCTGCCTTACCCTAAAAGTTATATAAATTCACTTTTTACCACCCGTAACTTTTAATATTTCTACTTTAATCACCCTAACTTTCAGAAATTACAAAATAACCCCTCAAACACCAAAATAATTACAACCTTGCCATTTTTAAGATCTAAAAGGTGTTCTTTAATGTTCTTCATCACACTCAAAGTGTTCTTCGTATTCTTCATAAATTCTTCAAATTCTTTCTCTGTTTTAAGCCATTTTTCAATCTTTTCAGCAACCGATTTTTACCATAATTCATAATAAATTTCCAGCCACTAAAACCGCATCTTTTCTACATAATTTTAACACAAATTGAACCTCAATTTAAGCCTAGGGTTTTATTTTTCCAGCTGCTCCAAGAACATGAACTCTAAAGCTTGAATTTCATCAAATTTCATCAAAATTTCACCAAATTTTCACCAAGAATCAATCATATATGCAACCAAATTTTAGCACAGACAAATCATACAACATTCACACAACTCAAACACAAATAATCAAGATTAATTTCGTCAAACACTACCTGGTTTTGCTGCTCCTAATTCGGTTATGTCCTTAGGTGGTCCTTAAGCACTTTTTCCTCCTAAATCACATCAAGAACAACTTTCAATTCACAAACCCTCAACTGACCAAGTCACTCTCAGCATGTTAGAAAGGGATATATCACCTTAGACTTGCTGGAAATTAATGTTTCTTGGCCCTCAAGTCAAGCTAAGCAAGAGATCTAAGGAAAAACATCAAGAAAACACATGTTTAAGCATGTTTTCTTAAAAACCAAATTGAAAAGGGAGGGAGACAGCCATCTCACCTTATTTCCAGCCTTGATATGTTATATGGTTATGTAGAGGATGAAGAGAGGATCATTTTTGTGAAATCGGAGTTTTGATTTGAGTTTTAGTTCAGAAGAAATCAAGCTTTGAAGATTAAGTGTTCATGAAAGTTTCTCTCTTTTCTCTCTTCTCATTTTCGTCCAAAGGGAGTAAATGACCATCCTTGGAGTGTCTTGGGGGTGTAGGGTGAGTTGTGATTGGTTGGGTTGGAGGTGGGTTAAAATAATATTAAAATATCTCAAGTGTATAACTACTAAAACTAGATGTATCAGAACACTTGTAAAAACATCTCTAAATATTCTTTTCTGAGCTACTAGCATAAATGACACTAGTAACATTTAATATGAGAATAGAAGGTATATGATGAGGCATTAGCATTGCTAAAGTCATCAGAGAGTGCTGGTGCTAAGCTGCACTAGTAAACTGTGAACCCGGTTAAACTGATTTCCTATTTTTAACCAAAACAGACCAGGTAACCTTATAATATCATTCAGGCATCTTATAATACTAATACAATGATAATTTTATACTATTATCTCTATTCTCTCACCAATCGAGTCCGGTTTATCAAACTGAGACTATTTACGGAAACCAGAATCAAAATTCCTAACGGATACGGTTCAAAAACTAAGTTCTTCGTGACTGCGTTATCGAGCTTGCCTCAGAAAAGGTTATAGCTTAAAGATGACATAATGACAATGAGGATTGAGATGCTTGATAATACATCAGAGGTGTTCCCTTTACTGATCTTCCAGAGGATTTCGTGCCTTCGGAAAATATCTCGCGTACTCGGAAAAACGGAGTTGTTACATGATGCACCCAAATTTTTGAAAATTTGGAAGAAAACACAAGGGGACACCAAACTTAAAAATTTTAAGATTAAAAGAAATACAAGACTCAAGAACACTTTGAATGTTAACAAACACACAAAGAAGAAGACTCAAAGAGTACAAGAACATAAAAAGAACACCAAACTTAAAAATTTTTAGAAAACTAAAATTAAATTTTCAAAAATTAAAGAAAATTAACTAGAGAACACCAAACTTAAAAGTTGAAACAATATTTAAACAAAGAAAAATTATTTTTAAAAAGTTTTGCGAAAGAAGTTACCAAAAAGAAAAGTTGGAAATTGCTGTAATTAATAAATACTGAACTCAAAGAAGCAACACGTTACCAAGAAAATAGACACATTCAAAAAATGCATGAACTTTCAAACAAAGAAAAGGAAATATTTTTGGAAAAAGTTTTTAGAATTTTTCAGAAATTGAGAAGAAGAAAATAAAAATAAAAGACTCAACAAAACAAAGTAAAAATAAAAGAAAATTACCTGATCTAAGGGGTAAAACAATCCAGCAATTTGTCCAAACTCAACAATCTCCGGCAATGGCGCCAAAAACTTGGTGCGTGCGTACGCAATCCCTCACACTTTCCGTACAACAGCAGTACCAGCAAGTGCACTGGGTCGTCCAAATAATACTTGAGCGAGTCAGGGTCGATCCCACGAGAATTGTGGCTTGAAATAATCTTTTGGTTGTCTTGCAGGTCTTAGTGAGGCAGAATCAGCAGTTGTTGGATTAAGTATATGGAGTTGGATGATGTATCATGCAATAATAGGAATGATATGATCGGAATTGAGTTGAGAGTCGGAGTTGCTTTGTCTTTCTAAAGTAAATCTGGTACTATTATCTTCTTTGCTTGTGACTGATCTTCTTCTATGGCAGGCTGTAAGTGATCAAAGCCATTGCCCGTGGTCATTGATCTCCTCTGCTACAGAATGAATGTCAGGTACCGTGATCATTCATTCTCCTGGCGATCCTACTCAAAACTCCACAGACAAGGTAAAATCTTTCGGATCAGAGAACACTGCTTCTTGGATCTAGCCTATACCACGGAGACCTTAATCTCCCCGGAGATCAGCTAAACTGGTGTCTCAAGAAGTCTCCAACAAAATCGTGGATTAACCGTCTGAAAGATGTAAATCCATAGCTGTTGGTTCATGCTTTCCGGCCAAGTACTCACATGAACCCAACTAGACGCGGGTGTTTGTCAGGCACGTTCGTCTTGGTGTGATGAACAAATCTAATTTGTCAGATCATCCTGTTCATCACGATGAAGATTGGGATATACATCTTAGAGATAGATCAGACACAGATCGAAGAAGAAGGAATAGTACTTTTATTAATTCATAGGACTCAGCAAGGCTCCTCCCCTCAACCTAAGAAGTTTAGAAACTCATATTGAGGTGTATAACAATGGTGAAAATCAAAATAACGAGAAAAGTTATGAAAAAGTGTTGATGATGATCTAAATTACATGGATCTAATCCCTTAAATACTAAATAAAAGACTAGTAAGGGTACAACAGTATTTTTAGTGCTAAAATCCACTTCTAAGGCCCACTTGGTAAGTCTTTGGACTAAGCTTGATGAAATCCACATGCTATAGGGTCTTCTGGATGTGAAACGCCAGCTAGGGAGTCATCTCTGGGCTTTGGGTTTTGCTTCCTTGGGTGCTGGATGCCAGAAAGGGTAGGAAGCTGGTGTTGGACGCCAATTTTGGGGCTTCTAATCCTAAACAACATATAGACTATTATATATTGCTGGAAAACTCTGAAAGCCAGCTTTCCATAGCCATTAAGAAAGCTCCGTTTGGACTTCTATAGCTCCAGAAAATTTCTTCCGAATGCGAGCAGGTCAGATTTGGACAGCATCTGCAGTGCTTTCTCTGTCTCTGAATCAGACTTCTGCACCATCTCCTCAAATTCAACCAGAAAATACCTGAAAAGGTACAAAAATACACAAACTCAAAGTGGAATCCAAAAATGTGAATTTAACACTAAAACCTGTAAAAACTTAATAAAAATTAAATAAAACCTATTAAAAACTATATGAAAAACTAAGCCAAAAAGCGTATAAATATCCGCTCATAACCCAGTGAAGGCTTCTTTATTAGCGTTCAATGTCTTCCCATTTTCCTCCAATTCGGCCTCAACATCCATGGTTATGGCCTTGCACTCTTCTCTAGGATTAACCTCAGTATTATTGGGAAGAGTGTCAGGAGGAATCTCAGGGATCCTCTTGTTCAGTTGACCAACCTGTACCTCCAAATTTCTAATAGAGGATCTTGTTTCATTAATGAAACTATGAGTGGTCTTAGTGAGGCTAGAGACTAGAGTGGCTAAGTCAGAAGGCTCTTCTTAGAGGTCTCCATATTCCCTTGAGAAGACGGGAATGGTGGTCTATTGTTGAACCTATTCTGGTTCCTACCACCTTGGTTGTTATTGAAACCTTGTTAAGGTTTCTATTGATCCTTCCATGAGAGGTTAGGATGGTTCCTCCATAAAGGATTGTAAGTTTTTCTATAGGGTTCTCCCATGTAATTCACCTCCTCCATGGTGGGTTGATCAGGATCATAAGCTTCTTCTTCAAGAGAAGCTTCCTGATTACTGCTAGGTGCAGTTTACATCCCAGTGAGATGTTGAGAGATTATGTTGACCTGCTAGGTCAAGATCTTATTCTGAGCCAGGATGGCATTCAGACTCTCAACTTCATGAACTCCTTTCTTCTGAGAGGTTCCATGGTTTACAGGATTCCTCTCAGAGGTGTACATGAATTGGTTGTTTGCAACCATCTCAATGAGCTCTCTTGCTTCTGCAGGTGTTTTCTTCAAGTGGAGAGATCTACCTGCAGAGCTATCCAAGGAAATCTTGGATATCTCAGACAAGTCATCATAGAACACGCCTATGAGGGACTATTCTGAGAGCATATTAGGAGGACATCTCCTAATCAGTTGCTTGTATCTTTCCCAAGCTTCATAGAGGGATTCACCTTCTCTTTGTCTGAAGGTTTGAACTTCCACTCTAATCTTGCCCATCTTTTGAGGAGGAAAGCACTTAGCCAGAACTTATCTCTGTCTCTTAGAGCAAAGGGGAAAAGCATAAGCTTGTAGACTTCAGGATTAACTCTATTAGTCTTTACAGTATCACAGATCTGTAAGAACTCTGCTAAGAACTGATGTGGATCTTCCAATGGAAGTCTATAGAATTTGCAGTTCTGCTGCAGAAGAGAGACTAACTAAGGCTTAAGCTAAAAATTGTTAGCTCCAATGGCAGGTACAATAATGCTTCTACCATAAAAGTCAGATGTAGCATGGTGAAGTCACCAAGGACCTTTCTAGGCTCCTCTTGTGGTTCGGCCATATCCTCTGTTTCTTGTTCAAAACTTTTTGAAAGGTTTCTTCTGGAGTGTTGTGCTTTAGCTTGTTATAAACGCCTCCTCAGAGTCTTCTCGGGTTCAGGATCAGGAGTCAAGAGGGGTTCTTTATCCCTGTTCTTGGTCATAAACAAGAAGAAAGAAAAGAAAGAAAAGAAAGAGACTTCCAATAGACAAGAAGCTCCTCTTTAAAGTCAGAAGTAGAGAAAGAAAAAGAAGATAAAAAATAAAAATAAAAAAATAAAAGAAGTAGAAGAAAAAATACCTTGGATATAGTAGATAAAAGTAAATAAGAGAGGATGAAAGTTGAGAAGAAAGATGGAAAGCAAATCACAAGAGATCTTTTTGTGCCAATTGGCAAGAAGCTCCAAGTGATATGTAAAGAAGAAAGGAAAGAAGATAAAGAAGTTGAGGTAGAGCTAGAGAAGGAAGTAGAGTTGAATAATATAGATGTGAGAAGAAGTATAAATAGAAAAAGTAAATAATAATTAAAATATTTTTTTATTTATTTAATTATTTTCGATAATTATTTATTAATTTAAAAAGAATTTAAAATTTAATTGTTAAATTTTCAAAAAATAGAGGAGAGAGAAGGAGAAGAAATTTTCGAAAATTAAGAGAGAAGAGAGTTAGTTAGGTAATTTTGAAAAAGAAGAGAGAGAATAAGTGATATTGTTTTCGAAAATTAAGAGTAGAAAAGTTAGTTAGGTAGTTTTAAAAAAGAAGAGAGATATTTTCAAAAATTAAGGAGGGAAAAGTTAGTTAGGAGGTTTTGAAAGATAAGAGAGAGAAGATAAGATATTTAATTAAGAAAAGATAAAAATAAAAAATAAAAATAAAAGATAAGATAAGATAAGAAAAGATTTGAATTTTTAAAAATGAGATAGAAGAAAAGATAAGAAAAGATTTGAAATTAAAATTTGAAATTAGAAAAAGATAAAATTTTGAAATTTGATTTTGAAAAAGATAAGATTAAAAATTTGAAATTTGAAAAAGATAAGATGAGATTTTTGAATTTTAAAAAATATATGATATGATTTTGAAAAAGATAAGTTTTTTTTTAAAAAGATATGGTTTTTACTTTTGAAAAAAAAAATGATCTTTGAAAACTTGACAACTAAGATATGATAAGATAAAAATTAAAAATTGAAATCTGAATTTTAATGAAAAAAATTCGAAAATTATGTTAAAATTAGTTAGAAAAGATATTTTTTGAATTTTTTGAAGTTTATGATGAAAGAGAAAAACACAAAAAAGACACAAGACTTAAAATTTTTAGATCTAGCACCCTTGGTTTTCGAAAATTTTGAGAAAAATACCAAGGGACACCAAACTTAAAAATTTTAAGATCAAAACACATGCAAGACTCAAGAACACCTTGAAGGCTCACAAGAACACCAAGAACAAAAATTTATAGACTCAAACAACTCAAGAACAAAATAAGAACACTAAACTTCAAATTTTTAGAAAACCAAAACACAATTTTCGAAAAACGCAAGAAAAATAAAAAGAAAACACCAAACTTAAAGACTTGACACAAGATTAAACTAAAGAAAAATTATTTTTAAAAATTTTTAGAAAGAAAGACACCAAGAACACGAAAAATTCAACAAGAACAAGAACATAAGACTCAAACTAAGAACAAAAATTAAACAAATAAAATAAAAAATATTTTTGAAAAGCTTTTAATATTTTCAAAAATTTGAAGAAGAAAATAAAAATAAAGGACTCTAATCAAAGTTATACTCTTGCAAAAATCAAAGACTCAACAAGAACATAAATTGAGCAAAGAAAAGAAAAAATATTTTTGAAAAGGTTTTTAATTTTTCGAAAAAATAAGAAGAAGAAAATAAAAATAGAGGACTCAAAACTCAATTAAAAATGATCAAGAAATAAAGTACCTGATCTAAGGAGCAAGACAATCCGTCAGTTTGTCCAAACTCAACAATCCCCGGTAACGGCGCCAAAAACTTGGTGCACGAATCCCCCACACTTTCGTACAGCTGTACCAGCAAGTGCACTGGGTCGTCCAAGTAATACCTGAGCGAGTCAGTGTCGATCCCACGAGGATTGTGGTTGGAAGTAAGCAATGGTTGTCTTGCAGGTCTTAGTCAGGAAGAATCAGAAGGTTTATGCTTGGAACTTTGTATAAGTACTTGTTATTCTACTTGAAATAAGGATAGGAATTATATGCTAGGAATAGTAAATAATAGGAATAGAGTTTAGAGTTGGAGTTGCTTTGTCTTTCTGAATTAACTCTAGTACTACTGCTCACCTTACTTGTGAGTGATTTCTTCAATGGCAGGTTGTATGTGATTGACACTGGTTTGAGCAGCTGCCAATACTCCTCCGGATCTGAATCCCAGGTTTAGTGCGGATCCATCTCTACTTGAGGGTGAAGCGCGTTAGGTTCTAGCCTCTACCACAGAGACCCTAATCTCCCCGTAAATCGGCTGAACTGATTTTTCGAGAAGTCCCCAACGAAGTCGTGGATTAGCCATCTGAGAGACGTGTATTCAAGCTGGTGGTTCATCATTGTCCGATAAAAGACACACTCTGAACCTATGTAGAATGTGATAACCTTATGCTAGTTCAACGCTTTCATAGTGATGAAGAACGAATACACATCTTAGAATTAATCAAACACAGATCGAAAAGAAACAGTAATACTTTTATTAATTCATAGGACTCAGCAGGGCTCCACCCCCTCAACCTAGGAGGTTTAGAAACTCATACTGATGGCAAAACAAAGTGTAAAATGTGGATGGTGTATGATGTCTCTGAAAATCATGTAAAATACACTTTTAATACTAATCAGATGACTAGTAAAGGTAAAGTAGTCTATTTAGTGCTAAAATCCACTTCTGGGACCCACTTGGAATGCCAGCTAGGGGGTCCTCTTTGGGCCTTTGGACGCTGGGCTCTGCTCTTTAGGCGCTGGACACCTGGAAGGGGGCAGAAAGCTGGCGTTGGATGCCAATTTTGGGCATTTTAATCCGAAGCAAAGTATAGAGTATTATATATTGCTGGAAAGCTCTGGAAGTTAGCGTTCCATAGACATTGAGACCGCTCTATTTGGACGTCTGTAACTCTAGAAAAGCTCTTCCGAATGCAGGCAGATCATATCCGAACAGCATCTGCAGTGCTTTCTCTGTCTCTGAATCAGACTTCTGCTCCAGCTCCTCAATTTCAGCCAGAAAATACCTGAAATTGCCCAAAACACACAAAATCATAGTAGAATTCAAAAATATGAATTTAACACTAAAACCTATAAAAACTTAATAAAAACTAAATAAAAACTACTAAAAACTATATGAAAGTGATGCCAAAAAGCGTATAAAATATCCACTCATCAGTTGGTATTGTTGTGATATTGGGAAGAATATTAGTTGTTGTTGTGGTAATGAGAAGATGAGTTGCCTTAGTTCCATCTTTGATTGTGGTTGTTTCCTTGGGCATTGTCCCTCCACCCTTGATTAGAACTATTACCATGAGAGTAATTGTTTTGGTCTTGAGATTGATAGGGTGGACAGTTGTTGTAGTTCACGTTGGCTATCACAAGAGTGTAATCTCCTTGGACTTCATGGCATTGGTCGGTGTAATGTGCGGTACTAGAGCATAACCCACATACTCTAGGAGGTCCTTTAAGTTGGAGGATTTGAGGTGGGGCTTGGATGGCTTGGATTGATTGAAATGCCTTTTGTTCTTTGCGAATCTCCGTGAGGAGAGTGGTCATGTCTTCAAGCACTTTAGTCAAAGCCGATGCAGAAGGAGGTGCTTCCACCACACTCTTGGGAGGATTGTTCCTCACCCTCACATGTTGGGTAGCCTCGACGACATCATTGATCAAACTCCATACTTCCGCCGCCGTCTTGTTCGTAGAAAGGGAACCACCACTAGAGGCGGTGAGCAATCTCTTATCCGCCGCACAAAGACCTCCAGTGAAATAACTAATGAGCAAGTGAGTGTCTAACCCATGATGTGGACAAGATTCCAGCAACCTCTTAAATCGAGTCCAATACTCAAAGAGTGTCTCTTGGTCTTTTTGCATTATACTGGAAATTTCCTTCCGGATGTAGTCGGTCTTCTCTGGCGGAAAGAACTTATCTAAGAATTCTCTTCTCAATAGGTCCCATTCAGTTGGGAGTAGAACCACTCTTTTGCCGACTCCTCAAGAGAGAAGGGGAAAGCAAAAACCATGATAGCAATCTCATCGGCACCATGCCTTTGAGCCATAGAACAAGCAACTTCAAAGTCTCTCAAATGCCTAATGGGGTCTTGGCCCGGTAGTCCATGGTACTTAGGAAGCAAGTTAATCAGATTATTCTTCAACTCAAAATTCAGATCAAGATTCGGATACCTAGCTTGCAACAGTTGAAGAATGAGATCCGATGCTCCTTGTTCGTGCAAGGTAATCCTACGTGGCTCCTCCATGTGGTTTACACATGTAGGATGCAAAGATGTATCAGTAGTGCCAACAGAAGAAGAGGAAGTTGTGGACTCTAAGTCACTCTCGGTTCCGTCTAGTGTTTCGAAAGGTTCCTCAAGAGAGGCCGAAGCACTAGCCATGTAATCCAACCGCCGCCTAGCTTGCCGAGTGCGTAACAGGGTTCTTTCAATTTTGGGATCAAGCTCGGCTAAGCTGAAATTCGGTTGAGTCCGAGTCATTCAACTTAGAAGTCATAGCTCATGCATTAAAGGAAATCTAAACTAAAAATAAACTAATGAAAGCAAGTAAACTATCTATAATATTCATATATTCACATAACCAATATCAAAGCACACATTGCAACCATTTTCCGGCAACGGCGCCAAAAATTTGATAGAGTACAATTATCGTTGGTCTAGAATTTTATCAATAGAAAACCAATGTCATTGTCATAGTATACTCCTAAACCAACATATAATCCTATCGATCAAATTTTGATTTGGTTGTCACAAAGTCAACCCCAATATAAAGTAACTGAGAGTATTGGTCTTGGGTCGTCCTCAAGAGAATGGGCAAACATGTGCATCAATATTTGTTAGAATTCTGGGGTTGGGAGTCATAAACAAGAATTTAAACTACTAAACTTAACATGCAAGAAATCTTAAAGGGCAAGGAATTAAATCAAAGCAACTAAAGCCAAGTATAAGCAATTTCAATCTAGTAAGGGAACATATAAATCTACCTCTATTCTAGAACTAAGAAAACAACTAAACTAACTATAACAAGAATCGAGCAATTGGGATTTTTGGGTTTCAAATATGAATAATAAAAAAAACTCTTGACTAGGCATAGGAATTGAGGTCACCATCCTTGTCTAATAACCATATCTTGACAATTATGAGGAACCAAGCTCATTAAGCCTACTTCTATGCTTGAAGTACGTCAAATGGCTTGATCAATTTCAACTCATAAGTCCTAATCCAACTACTAATTGACTTAGTAGTAGATTAGTGTCAATGGTATCAATTTGACTACTAAGGGTTCTCAAATCACCAAATCAATTAGATCCAATGACTCAAGTTCACCCAATTCCCTTAGCCTAGGCCAAGAGTATAGAAAACTACTACATAATCAAAGGAAACATTTCATCAAACACATGGTATGCACTAGCTAAAGACATATTCAAATTGCAAATTAATTAGAAATCACAAATACCCACTAACAATTATCAATAGAAAACAACTCCAATAACACTATCAATTATAGAAAACATCAATGCACTAATAGAAATTCAAGATCCACAAAGTTCATAAAATGAGAAGAAAAGGAAAATAACAAGAAAACATATATTCAACACAAGATCTAAACAAAATCATAACTAGAGAACTCAAATTAAGTAATTGAAACTAAAATTAACAAAACCCAATTCAGAAATTCAATAAAGGAGGATAAAAAACAAACTAAATCTAGAGAGAACTAAAAGTTTCTCTCTCTAGAAAACAAGAACTAAAAACTAGCTAAAATTATGTGTAAGGTGTGAATGATTGGATCCCCCCTTCCTCCATCAATTCTTAGGTCTTTTCCATGCAGAATCAAGTTGGATTTGGGCTTGGAGCCCCTCAAAAATCGCCAGCGATGAATTCATGAATGAAGTCACGTGCTGGGCGTCATGCGTGCGCGTCATCTGAGTTCTGCGAGCCACGCGTACCCGTCGAGCATGCGTACGCGTCAGTCACTGCCCCACCAATCCACGCGTGCACGTCAGCCATGCGTACGCGTCGCCTCCAGTTCTCCAAAGCTTCATTCTTCCTATCCCTTCCACTTGTGCATGTTTCCTTGCCCTATAGAACCTGAATCCACTTAACAAATACATCATGGCATCGAATGGTAATAGAAGGGGACTAAAATATAGCGTTTTTAGGGTTAAAGAAGCATGTTTTAAACCATGAAGCAAAATTAGGAAAGAAACACAAAAATTGCAATAAGTGCGGAAAATATTGATAAAACTCCAAATTCTACACAAGATAAACCACAAAATTGGGGTTTATCACGGTGCCTCGCATCAACAACAGGGTCTAAATCTCCGACGCACAACAACCTTGTAATGAAGTGGTTCTTCACATTCGCAGCACCTGCCGCCACCGGCAAAGGAGCGGTTGCGACATTGTTCTACAAGGAACACCGATTCTTCGCCACCCTCTTCTCCTTCTTCCGTTGTGTTTTCTTATTCTCTGCTTCGTTCTATCTTTCTCTCACTCACCCTTAACCCTCTCTTCTCTGCAACGTCGCCAAAAAAAGTCTTTCCCCTGTCAACGCTACCTACTCCTCCATACTAAGAACTTCAATTCTGTCTCTGATCCTCTCTTCTCATTTATTAAATTTTTGTCTTCTCAATTTTTTTTTATGATTTAGATGAACAAACAAACACATATATGAATATAAGAGCGAGAAAGAATGATTTTGAAAGTGATCTATAGTTGGAACAAAGCTAGACAAAATAGTTTTGAATTTGAACTTCATAAATCTCCCGCCTAATACTTTTTCATGTTGAGAAATTTTGCCACTTGTCAAATATTGATCTATACACTTCTCGTTCAACAAATCTATATACTTGTCATTCAATGAAGCTACTACTACTCTCTTATTATATATTAATAGATTAATAGATAGATATTAATAGAAGATTCAGATTTTTGGCATATCCATGTATCCAACCACCGTATACATTTCTAAACATACCTACATCGGTTCTCTTTTTTTTTTTTTTTTGTCTTGGTTCTTCTTCTTTGAATGTGAAAGAGGTTGAAGCAAATATTTGTTGTTTGGGCTTCACTTTGGCCCTATAAGAAACTATTTTGAATATTTAAGATGAGGGAGGCAAAATTGAGGTAATAAAAGCTCTGAATAGTAAACCAAGTTGGGTTAGTCTAGTGGTTAGCTCACTAGTCTGCTTAAGCAAGTGTCGAGGGTTCGAATCCCGCCTTGTGCATGCAGCAACCCATTGGCCAACGGCAAACCTTTAAATGGAGCTCAGTACCACAACGGATTAGTCCTTGACCTGTCGGGTTGGGGATACCGTGGGAAACCAAAAAAAAAAAAAAAGCTCTGAATAGTACAGATAGATCTAACAATTATTTTGGTCTTATCATCTCAAATTGTAAAGATGTCATGCAAAATTTTAGAACTAGCCAAATATCTCATATAAAGAGGCATGAAAACTTAATTGCCCACTCTAACTAAATTAGCTCTTACATGCCAAATACAATGTACCTGGAACATGGAACAAGGTTCAACAGATCTCTATAATCTATCCCAGTTAGACAATTTGGGCTCTTCTATATTCTAATAATATTAGTGATTATCTTTCAAAAAAAAAAAAAAAATGGTGATAACTCTTTAAATCTTTAGGCTTTTTTTTCTTTTGGCGGATGTGGATACACTCTCACAATAGTTCCCTTGTGTTTCCCCTTCTTTATAATTTTTTTTTAAAATATCTTAGATTGATTGATTTCTTTAGATTGAATAATGGTTTTGTTTTCCTTAATTTTCCCTCATTTGGAAACTTGAATGTTATTTGTAATTCATTTTTATTGGAAAATTCCACTTTCTCTTATGCTGACCTTAACTGTTCATTTGTAATTCATCATTATGAATCTTATCTTTCTGTGTGTATGTCTATACTCTATATAAACCTCCAACTGTAATTATTATTCACTATGGAGGAAGAGAGAATATATAGATAAAGAAGAGAGAAAAAATATAATAAAAAAAGATAAATGAATGGTTATCTAGTAATGTAAAAATAAAAATTTTGTACTCCTTCCAGGAAAACATAATCTCTCTCATTTTAATCTATCATTTTGGCTAAGAATATTGAAATTAAAAGTAATCTAAAGGTGCATATTACTTTGTTAAATTCCTTGGTGGCAATGTTCAAAAAGTAATATAATGATCAAAAGAGCTTTTTGATGATGTTCAATATGGGTATATAACTATATATAAAATGAGCATAACAATTATGTGTTTATTATATGTACCATGTTTATATATAGATTATTACATTTTATTAGATAAAAATTACAGGCTAATATAAAAGAAGAGTATTGATGAACTCTAATAAATATAAAATATCTTAATACATAAATAAATATTTTAAATGGCAATACTTTAATACACAAGACTTTAAATGACAATAAAATCTTTTGTTCTTAAATAATTAAATATAAAATATATAAATACAAAATATATGAGTATTTTTTATTCATTAAGATTAATTATTATGCAAATAATTTTTATAATATTAAAATGATATTCTAAACTATAACATAAAAATATAAAATAATTAAAATTTTATTTTATATTACTTAACAAATAATTAGATTATTATATTCAAAATTTTGTTAACTAACTAATTTTGTTAAAAATATTATTATATAATATAATTTTTTATCAAAATATTTTAAAAATATTATATATAATACATGAAAATATTAACCTTCTCATTTTTTTCAATTTTTTTTAAATAGAATAAATAATATAATTCTAAATACATGCCTATCACATTATATATTTACTTATATTAGTAAGACCTAAACTAATCAAACTTAGGCCAATGAATTATAACTCAAATGGCATAGTCTTCTCATACTCACTTAAGAGGTCGCGGGTTCGAGTCTTTCTATCTTTGGTTAAAAAAAAAACTAATCAAACTTAGGTAATTAAAAATATAAAACATATAAATATAAAAAATATAAATATTTTTTATTCATTAGAATTAATTATTAACATGAAGACCGTGCATTGTGCGCTTATCCTTTGTCCATTGAGCTTCTCTCTCACTCTTTTCATAGTCCTTCTTGTTGGTGAATCAGTCTACATCAAATAACATATTAAATTTGTTACATTAAAATTAAAAAAATATATATTTTACTTTTGGATTTAACAAAATATATTTTTAATAAATTTTATATGATAAAAAATATTTTGAAAATGATATTTATACATCAATTATATATATAAAAGTGTGGTCGAGTTAGAGAATAAAAAATTTAATTAAAAAATAAAAAAATATTTAAAAATAATAAAAATTAAAAAATAATCTTATTATAAATATATAATTATAAATATTTTATATATGAACTATAAATGTTAAATTTAAAAAAAAAATTTTAATTTTCAATTTATTAGTTATAAAAAAAACAAATAACAAACAAATACATATATACTCAAGTGGCCACTAACCATCAAACATGTATTTAGAATTATATTATTTATTCTGTTTAAGAAAAATAAAAAAAAAATAAAAAAGTTAATTGAAGATTGACATAACGATGGCAGATGTTTTGTAATTGAAGGAAAATATCATTATTTCCCTTCCTTTCTCTCCAAAACAAAATCTTGCAAACGCGCACACGCTTAGTTTTGGCTAATATATGTTCTAAAAATACATGCTAATGTTACTATTAGTTTTTTTATTTTAATTTTTATAATATTTTTTACTTTAATAACTGAACAACAAATACACTAAAAATTTAAACTATATTTTTTCTATACAATTTTTCTGTGCATATTAACTAAACTCTTAAAAATATCGTCCTTGATTAATTGACTCAACTTCCGAAAACTTGATGTAAAATGGTTATGTGCATATTAACTAAACTCTTAAAAATTTCGTCCTTTGATTAATTGACTCAACTTGATGCGAAAGTAAAAGCCTTCATGAAATTGCTATTTTCTTGCATCATTCCACTATTTGATCTTAAAGATACTAAAAACTATGTATACAATTTCATTTTGAGAACTAATCTAAGTGTTGTCATTAAGAGGCGCCCTCTCTAAGCACTACCTCAATGAAACCATCATCCCAATAAAAAAAAAAAGGGCAAAAAATGAAGATTGGAGTAAAGTAGTCCTTTAGATTTGGTTCGTGCATTAATTTAACCCTTGAAATTCTAATTGCACTAATCTAAACTTTTAGATTGAACTTCGGGCAACATACTAATCCCTCGGAAGTGGATCCTCTCCAGTAGAAAAAAAAATTGGATGGTGTCCAGTGTAGGATCTACCTTTCATTATTCTCTCTCTCCTATTAAATTTTGGTCCCACTTATAAAATTAAAGGTGAGAGATCATACATTATTCTCTCAAGTGTTAAAAAAAATGGAGAGGATCCATTCTCCTAATCCCTCAATTAATTTTCAACGTGAGTCAATAGCCAGACTACTGATGTGACACCACTACTGCCACGTGGCATCATCACTCACCCACATCATCATCATCATCATCCTCTTTCTCATCTCTTTCTCCCTCTTCTTCCTCCACCCTCCACCACTTCTCACCTTCCATCACTTCTTGCTCCAAGTTCCTCGGCCTCCATACTATCTCATCCGATCTCCTCCCCTCTTCCTCCACTTCCACCGCCACAACACCGGTCACCACTCCCATTGCCTCCAACGATGTTTTTTACCTCTCATTTCTTGATCTTGTGTTACTTACGATTGCTCCCTCACCCTCTCACTAACTTCACTCCTAAACTCTCATCAATCCATCCCAAAAATCGCATTTGCTTCTCACTCTTAACTTCTCCAATAATGGCTTCAACCTCTCGAAAAGGTAAGAAAATAATTATAACAATCCAAACAAAGTCTTATACTTACTCCTTTTACTTACTCGTGCTATATAAACTTGAAATTGCTAGGTCTTAGTTCCGATTGGCAATGACACCAAGCCTATGGAGGCCGTCATCACCGTTGCATTCACCGTAAATTAGCTCATTATTCAAGTTCTCCACAGCGTTAAGAACTTAGCTAACGTTGTCATCTCCGATGTTGCTGACACCTCTCTCTCTCTCTCTCTCTCTCTCTCTCTCTCTCTCTCTCTCTCTCTCTCTCTCTCTCTCTCTCTCTCTCTCTCTCTCTCTCTCTCTCTCTCTCTCTCGGATTAATTATATTATTAGTGAATATATTTGGTACTATGTGCCGTTGTAACTAGAAATTCCCTTTTCAATGTATGTGTGTATTTTGTGTGCAAGGAGGTGTTCCCAATCTGCGGCAGTGAAAATAGAAGAAAATAGGAGGAGATTAGAGGAGATAGTATGGTGACAGAGGAACTTGCAGCAAGAGGTGGTGGAAGGTGAGAAAGAGAGAGAAAGGTGAAGGAGAGGGAGAGGTGACGGAAGGTGGGGGAAGAAGAGGGAGAGAGGGATGAGAAAGATGATGATGATGATGATGTGAGCTCAGTGATGATGCCACGTGGCAGTAATGGTGTCACATCAGTAGTTCAACTATTGACTCACGTTAAAAATAAACCAAAGTACTAGTATGTTGTCCGGAATTCAATCAGGAGGTTTAAATTAGTGCAAGTGGAATTTCAGGAGCCAAATTGATACGCGGGCCACAGACGGTGAATAATCAACTTCAAAATATAAATAAAATTCTGTAATGAGAAAGTTGCAATCATAGATTATAATTTATAAATAAGAGCACCTATTGTAATTTTTGCCAAATAACACGTTGCATGCTACCAGAGCAGAGCACTGCTACGCTAACATGATAAAAACACATTCAGACATGTAAGCTTATTTCAGACTCACATGTAAAGACACCATATATTGCTGGTAATAGCAGCTAAGCAGTTTTTGGAAGAAAACATTAAACATAGGAATTGTCTTACAGATCCAGAAACATCAAGGTATGATGCACAATATATGGTGATTACAAGAATGAAAGCAGCAATGTTTGCTTGTGAGGCTTAGTAACGGTACTTGGTTGAATAATCTTTGGGGGCAATCACGAGACCACGGCCCTTCCTTGCCCCTCTGTAAACTGTCTCGATAATGTTGATGAACTCTTGCTTGTCCTTGAGAGCCCAGTTGATCTTGTTGTTGTTTCCAGTGCCAAGGTCTATCATAATGTGCTTGTTCCTAAAGAAGAACATCACCGTGGATGGGTCATAGAGCTCGTACATGGTGTTGAAATCAGGAACCTCCGTGATGTCCACAAGGTAAATTACAGCAAAGTTTTTTATTGTTTCAGCAACTGATGCTAACACTTCATCCATCTGAGCATGCAAAAAACAAATTATTATTTAGAAGACAAGACACCATGCTACAATTTCTATGGTGTTTCGTCATAGTAATCTAAATATAATGCTACTTCAAAGTAACATGTATCAACCAAGGCGACATCTTCATTCTGGAAGGAATTCTGGAAGGCAGGCACAAATGCAAAGACACAAAAATTACAAAATTTGGGATAAACATACAAAAACTAGGTTGGTTGAGGCACACTCGTAGACATTCAACCAACATCATGATGTTCATTGAAGAATAAAAAGTCTTATAAGATTTACTAATATTAGTCAATTTCAATAAGCCAGATCATGGTCGTTGAGATTCAAATTGCAAACTTATTTTCAGGACCACGAGTTGAGCTGAATCATAATCACATCCTAAATAACAAAAAAAGATAACTTTCTTTTAATATAACAGTATAATCACCTAAATTCAACTAATTCATCAACGGTCTAAGCAAAAAAGTAAATTAGTCAATTTGAAAGACTGACTATAATTTTCTTTATCTTTTTACCTGGTGAATTGGTATTCAACATAAAGGAACACAGATAAAGGGGTTGTGCCTGAATTTTTGAGAAGGCAAAAAGTTGTGTTTCGAAATTCAATTCGTCAGCTGTTATTTTGTCTTTCTTTATATTTCAGTTATCCATAAAACCCGATGTTTGGCTTTTCAGCCATTTTTAGTTTCCTCTGAACCTCTTCCTCCTTTCTATAGGACACCATTTATTTGCAGGCACACAATAAGGCATCCTCCTTGTCTCTCCTTTGTCTTATGGAGAGAGGGAGACCAAAAAGAAAGGTAAAGGGTTCGAGAGAACACATGGACACATTGCAAACCGGCAATCACTGCACGATTCAAGCTATGTCGTTGTGACAGGAAAACAATCCTTCATATAATCTATACTGCTGCTGGATTGATGAGCCACATCAAACCACATGAATTGAATCCCAATTCAAGCAATACTAACGGCTAGATCATACACACATAAAAAATTCATAAAACGTGTATATTTGATGATAAACACTTACAGCTCATTATTACAACAATCAACTCAGTTTTATACTCCAATACACGAAAATCAATCCAAGCCAGACTGTAATGTTAAAAAACCTAAGGGTAGGAATTACCTGCATGCAGGTCTCATCCCAATCATGGCCGAAGCGGATGACAACGAGACGCTCCTCCTCCGCAAGAATCGCCTGATCCACCGCCCATCCCGAATGCAAGTGCGGCAACAGGTATGACATCTCCTTTCTTCTTTCGACAAACCCTAATTCATACGAAAACCAACCAAACCCAACCCAACCCCTTCCAAATCAAATTACTAACACAATTTTAATAAAATAATAATAAGAGAATTTGAGGTTTGCAATTACTAGTTCGTTAGATGATAAGAATCAAAGACAGAGGAAGAGAGAGTATCTCAATGGATAGGGGTACAGTACTTAGAAGAACTGCTGCAGAAACAAAGATATGACCTTGGATCAAGGTTCTGAAAACCGAACTGGTTATCGAACCGTTCTAGTTATTGATTTACTGGTTTATTGGTCTAACCAGTTTAATTATGGTTCAACTGGAAAAACCGTTATAATAAAATAATAAATAAATTATAAATAAATATTCTAAAACATAATTTTAGTCTAATATAAATCTTAAGATGTCTTCTAAATTTAAAACACTATATAAATATCATCAACCAAAGTCTTATGAACTTATTTAAATACAAACGCAAAATTGAATCACACAAAAACAAAACAGCAGTAATTCAGTCTCCAGCAGCACATCACTAAGTAAAGAATCACAAGACACTATATAACTAAAATCAATTAATCATAAAGATAGTCACCATGTAAGCATAACTAAGTCACAAAAACAGTAAAACACAAACAAAAACACAAAGCAGCAGCAATCCAGTCTCCAGCAGCACATCACTATGCAAAAAACACAAAATCCTACATAACTGAAATCAACAAATCATGAAGACTGTCACCATCTAGGTATAATTAGGTCTCAAAACAGTAAAACATAACCACAAAAAGCAGCAATTCAATCTCCAGCAGCACATCACTATGCAAAGAAATCACAAAATCCTACATAACTGAAATAAATAATCATGAAGACAATCACCATCTAAGCATAATTAAATCACAAAATAGTAAAACAAACACAAACACGCACAAAACAACAACAATTCAGTTTCTAGCAGCACATCACTTCGCAAAGAAATCACAAAACAAAAAACATCAGCACAACAACAGCACAGCAGAACATATGCTGAATTAACTAACTTAACAATCTAAGCACAATTAAGCCCAAAGCATAGTTTTAATTGACTTAATAAAACACAAAAATGCTCAGCAGTGAACAACAGAGAGCCAAAAAACACAGCACAGCAGCGAAGAAGACACAAACCAGAGTACAACACAGCATAGCAGTAGTGAGCAGAGCCATAAAATAATCAATATAATTTGATAATTTATGAACTAAAAAACAAACACGAACAGCAGGCACTAGTAGTGAGCTATGTGATACAAGTATTCCTTTAGGCAATGAGCACAAAATTTATCATCAAGAAACTTTAACAAAATTTAACAACAGAAAAAAATAAAAGCATGTACAAACCAGTAACAATTTATTGGTATCAATTTATCATCAATCAGTAGGAGGATTGGCGTTGGGGGAATGGAAGGGCTTCAAGAACGATGAAACAGGAGGATTGAAGAACGACCATGACGAACCAGGTGGCGACAGTGCGACCAACGGCAGCGCGATGGAGGCTAGGGTTGTGTTTTGGGGAGAAATAATGAGAGTATGCATGAGACTGAGGAATCAGGAATGGGGCTCCAGAGGGGGGCAACGGCTTCAGGTCACTTAGGACGACACTGCGCGACGGCAAGGGCTGCGCAAATCTCCAAGCTGGCTCCATGAACTTGCGACGGTGAGTGACTTCGACGGAGGTGTCGCGACGACGGCGGTGGCTGGACGGAGATTGCACAGGAAGCTTGAGGTGGAGACTGCAGGCGTGGCCACTGAGTGCGAGAGGTGAGAGTGGAGGGCTGCAGGGTGGAGGCTCAAGAGCGGTGTCTGAGTGAACTGAAGACTGAAGGCTAGGGTTCGTTTCTGGATCTCTAGGCAAAATGGAGAGTTTTTGGCAAAATTTAGAAAACAGGCCGAGTCACGGTTCGATTCGACCGACCGATTTTCGGCCAATTCGGCGGTTCAATTTCGGTTCTTGAATTTGACAATTTTACCTTCTATTTGAATCGTATTTATTAACGGTTTTTGGTTTGACCAGTTCGATTGGCCAATTCTAACCAATTTTCAGAACATTGCTTCGGATCGATATTTTGTCCAACTAAATTCTTACGTGTTTAGATCACCAAAATAAGTATGAGTTAAACTTTAACTTGTCAATTTCAAAAATTCGGATTTAATATATTTAGTTTTTAATATTAAAACTTCACAATTTACTTTGTATTTTTAAACTAATATATTCTGGTATCCTAGATAATACATAAAATATATGAATTTTTTTTAAAAAGAATTAAACAAAAAGAATATATAATAATCATCACTATAAATATTTTATAAAGTTGTAATTAAAATCAAAGTTTAATAATTTTTAATGTTAAAAACATTAAAAATAATTAGTGTTGTCTCAATTAATTTGGACTGGTTGTATCAGGGATTCGAATCCCATTTTATATGTAGTAATTCATTGGCTAGCGACAGACTCTCAAATAAAATTTCAATCTGTAATAGATTAATCCTCGGCCTGCTGAGTTAAAATATATCGTGAAAAAAACATAGTATTTGCCTTTAAGGTTTACCAAGTTAAAAAATACCATAGAAAAAAATAATATTTGTCTTTAAGTAGAATAATTACTCATCGATAACAATACTTACAAAGATTTGTCTTTGTTAAAATTTAGTTGGAATGAATAATTTTATTTATTAGTATCATATTCATTCTTGAAGTCAAAATAATATCATCAACGTTGGTGCCAGTTAAACGTTGGTACTGGTCAAAATAATTTTATTTAATAGTATCATATCCAATTACACAATTTAATCTTATTCCTAGGGTCATCTAACTCAGGACTTCATGTTACATTATATGGTATTTAAACGAAACTTAAACCGTATCTTAGCCGATTTTTCTCCAAACTCCAAATCACCAAAAGGACCTCTTCCTCACAAACTTTCAAGTTCAGCCACACAAAGTTCAACTCCAAGCAATCCAATTCACCAAATCAACTCCAATCAACATATATTCAATCTAAATTCATACATTGTACCAAAATCAAACACTAGGGTTTATCAAATTCAACTAACCACAAGAATTTAGTGATTCCTTACCTTACCTACTGAGATTTGTGATGAAACTCATCAATAACTCCTACTATAGCACCCCTAAACAACTAAAATCTCAATATCTCAATATATACCCAACCAAAATGCGAATTGAAAAGAAAAAATAAAAATGGACAGAGAACTTCAAGGTACTCACCACAATACCTAGATAGAATCGAAGAGGATGAGGAGAGCGACGTGTGGCCGCAAATGGTATGTCAATCGGAGCTCTGAATAAAAAGTTATTAGCAAAACAAGAAGAAGGTGACTCTCTCTCTCTCTCTCTCTCTCTCTCTCTCTATCTATCTATCTATCTATCTATCTATCTATCTATCTATAGGACAAATGAGGATGATTTGTGCTGAAATGGGACTTATATAGTATGTGCTTGGACCCACTTGGACCCGATTCACTCGTTTTAACCTCATTCGCTCATAATTAATTGTCTCACTCACAGTAACGGACAAATTTAAGTCGATACAACTGACTACAATACCAGTATGCGTTTTTACACATTTTTCCTCAGAAAATACATTTATTCACTCGAAAAAAAATTTTTGAACCCAAATATCATTGTTAAATTTTTAAATTCCTAAGTTTTAATTTTCGACCTCGTTCGGACGCTTTTTAACTATCTTCATTTAATAATTAATCATCTAATTAATTTTTTTATAATTTTCTCATATCTTACAACTAATGTATAATTTATTGAGAGTTGTTATTGTCCAAATTTTTTTTATAAACTTGTTATTATGCGTAAATAATGATCTTAGTATAAAAACTACTTTTAGAGATTTATTTTATGTCTTTTAGCCTTGAATCTTTTGATCACTTTGATCATAGACTTTTGATCACTTAGGGACATTTGTGTGGAAGGAGCTCAATGGAAGAGAGATTCAAGAGGCAAGCCAGTTCAACTAAGAAGGCTTGACCTCAAACCCGTGGCTAGGGGATGGTTGGAGTTTATCCAACGCTCTATAATTCCTACTAGCAACTGGTCTGAAGTTATAATAGACTGGGCTATCATGATCCATAGTATTATGAATGGAGATGAAGTAGAAGTTCATGAGATCGTATCTCTAGAACTCTACAAGGTGGCGGATAAGCCCTCTACTTTGGCAAGGTTAGCCTTCCCTCATCTCATTTGTCACCTATGCAATCCAGCTGGAGTTGTCATAGAGGAAGACACCCTCATTGAAGAGGACAAGCCCATCACTAAGAAAAGGATGGAGCAAACAAGAGAGCCCACTCATAGACCTCAACAAGAGTATGAGGAAGTTCCTCATCTAGAAATCCCTAAGATGCCTCAAGGGATGCATTTCCCTCCACAAAACTATTGGGAGCAAATCAACACCTCCTTAGGAGAATTAAGTTCCAACATGGGACAACTAAGGGTGGAGCACCAAGAGCATTCCATCATCCTTCATGAAATTAGAGAAGACCAAAGAGCCATGAAGGAGGAGCAACAAAGGCAAGGAAGAGACATTGAGGAGCTCAAGCACTCCATAAGATCTTCAAGAGGAAGAACTAGCCGCCATCACTAAGGTGGACCCGTCCTTTAATTTCCTTGTTCTTATCTTTTCTGTTTTTCAAAAATTATGCTTTATGTTTTATCTATGTTTGTATCTTTACTACATGATCATTAGTGTCTAGTGTCTATGTCTTAAAGCTATGAATGTCCTATGAATCCATCACCTTTCTTAAATGAAAAATGTTTTAATTGCAAAAGAACTAGAAATGCATGATTTTGAATTCTATCTTGAAATTAGTTTAATTATTTTGATGTAGTGGCAATACTTTTTGTTTTCTGAATGAATGCTTGAACAGTGCATATTTTTGAATTTGTTGTTTATGAATGTTAAAATTGTTGGCTCTTGAAAGAATGATGAAAAAGGAGAAATGTTATTTGATAATCTGAAAAATTATATAATTGATTCTTGAAGCAAGAAAAAGCAGTGAAAAGCTTGCAGAAAAAAATTGCAAATAAAAAAAAGAGAGAAAAAGAAAGAAAAAGAAAAAGCAAGCAGAAAAAGCCAATAACCCTTTAAACCAAAAGGCAAGGGTAGAAAAAGGATCCAAGGCTTTGAGTATTAATGGATAGGAGGGCCCAAAGGAATAGAATCCTGGCCTAAGCGGCTAAACCAAGTTGTCCCTAACCATGTGCTTCTGGCGTGAAGGTGTCAAGTGAAAAGCTTGAGACTGAGCGGTTAAAGTCGTGGTCCAAAGCAAAAAGAGTGTGCTTAAGAGCTCTGGGCACCTCTAACTGGGGACTCTAGCAAAGCTGAGTCACAATCTGAAAAGGTTCACCCAGTTATGTATCTGTGGCATTTATGTATCTGGTGGTAATATTGGAAAACAAAATGCTTAGGGTCACAGCCAAGACTCATAAAGTAGCTGTGTTCAAGAATCAACATACTGAACTAGGAGAATCAATAACACTATCTAAATTCTGAGTTCCTATAGATGCTAATCATTCTGAACTTCAAAGGATAAAGTGAGATGCCAAAACTGTTCAGAAGCAAAAAGGCTACAAGTCCCGCTCATCTAATTGAAGCTAATCTTCATTGAAAAGTTTGGAATTCATTGTATATTCTCTTCTTTTTATCCTATTTTGTTTTCAGTTTCTTAGGGACAAGCAACAATTTAAGTTTGGTGTTGTGATGAGCGGATAATTTATACCCTTTTTGGCATTGTTTTTACATAGTTTTTAGTATGTTTTAATTACTTTTTATTATATTTTTATTAGTTTTTATTCAAAAATCACATTTCTGGACTTACTATGAGTTTGTGTGTTTCTCTGTGATTTCAGGTATTTTCTGGCTGAAATTGAGGGACCTGAGCAAAAAATCTGATTCAGAGGTTGAAAAAGGACTACAGATGCTGTTGGATTCTGACCTCCCTGCACTCGAAGTGGATTTTCTGGAGCTGTAGAAACCGAATTGACGCGCTCTGAATTGCGTTGGAAATTAGACATCTTGGGCTTTCCAGCAATATATAATAGTATATACTTTGCCCGAGATTTGATGGCCCAAACTGGCATTCAAACTCAGCCTAAAACATCTTGGCGTAAAACGCCCAAACTGGCACCAAACCTGGCGTTTAACTCCAGGAATAGCCTAAGCACGAAAAAGCTTCAATGCTCAGCCCAAGCACACACCAAGTGGGTCTCGGAAGTGGATTTCTGCACTATTTGCACTTAGTTACTCATTTTCTGTAACCCTAGGCTACTAGCTTAGTATAAAAACTACTTTTAGAGATTTATTTTATGTCTTTTAGCCTTGAATCTTTTGATCACTTTGATCATAGACTATTGTACACGTTTGGAGGCTGGCCTCACGGCCACGCCTAGACCTTTCACTTATGTATTTTCTACGGTGGAGTTTCTACACCCCATAGATTAAGGTGTGGAGCTCTGCTGTTCTTCATGAATTAATGCAATTACTACTGTTTTCTATTCAATTCACGCCTACTTCTTGTCTAAGATATACTCTCGTACTTCAACCTGATGAATGTGATGACCCGTGACACTCATCATCATTCTCACTTATGAACGCGTGCCTGACAACCACTTCCATTCTATCTGCAATAGCTTGAGTGTGTATCTCTTGGCCTCCTGGTTCACGACGCATGATTGCCTCTCCTGACAACAGAGCATTCCATTCCGTGAGATCAGATTTTTTGTGGTATAGGCTAGAACCATTAGCAGTATTCCTGAGATCCAGAAAGTCTAAACCTTGTCTGTGGTATTCCGAGTAGGATCTGAGAAGGGATGATTGTGACGAGCTTCAAACCTGCGAATGTGGGGGCGCAAGTGACAGTGTGCAAAAGGACAATGGTCCTATTCCGATGCTAACGGGAACCGACAGATGATTAGCCGTGCGGTGACAGCGCATATGGATTTGTTTTCATCCGAGAGGATCATACAGCTTGCCATGGAAGGAGGTAACGCATGGTTGGAAGAAGGCAGTAGGAAAGCAGAAGTTCATAAGCAACAAAACATCTCCAGGTGCTTATCTGAAATTCCCACCAATGAATTACATAAGTAACTTTATTTTAATTTATATTTATATTTTAATTATCAAAACCTCATAACCATTTGAATCTGCCTGACTGAGATTTACAAGGATGACCATAGCTTGCTTCAAGCCGACAATCTCTGTGGGATCGACCCTTACTCACATAAGGTATTACTTGGATGACCCAGTGCACTTGCTGGTTAGTTGTGCGGAGTTATGAAAAAGAGTTGAGATTAAGATTGTGCATACCAAGTTTTGGGTGCCATTGGTAGAGATCACAATTTCGTGCACCAGATAACACCACCGTCCTCATAGCAGGCGTGATTAAAACCTCCGACCCTACAACTATACCGCAACCATGGAACAAATGGGATTAAGCACCATCCTTGCCCGATGCAGGTACCAATGCAATAACCAATCAGTACGCAAGCAGGACATCACCCTGACTTTGCCACAAACAGCCCTTTAAACCCTAATGGATCATTTTCAGTGTTCTTAAGTAATTTCATAAGCGATTAGATTCCTAAATCCCCAATTCTTTATCACTTCATTAATTTATTTCTTTTGTGAGTGGGACAATGCCACCGTCCTCACCGTGGACCGGACAAAGCCACTATCCCTACAAACCAATAACACACTAGGAAAGAGGGATGATACCACCGTCCTCGCCAATCCGGTCATTCAGACCATAATTCATCATTATTATTTATTTAGATTAGTTTCATGAGTTAGTATGTTCTTTAACCCTAATTCGTTGTAAATTTAGAATAGTTAAACTTATTAACTCGTGAGCAGGATAATACCACCATCCTCACTGTGGACGGAATGAACCACCATCCCTGCAACCATATCATCCGATTTAACCAAGTGTTTATCTGGAAATAATTCACTTTAATTCATTCCCTATTCTCCCACTCATTTCAGAGCCCAAAAACTAGGTATCAAACCTTAATTGGGAGTTACGGAATGTTACAAGCTTGTCAGAAAAGCCAAAATGTTAAAAATAAAGTTTTAATTTGTGCATATGCATCACCCTTGTACGTACGCACGCACCCGAAAGGTTTTCCAGCTTGTGCGTATGCATCCTATCATGCGTACGCACGACTCGCAAAACCCACTTGTTGTGCGTATGCATACCCCTCATGCGTACACACGAGAACTTCCTTCACTTCTGTTCAGTGCGTACGTGATGAGTATTTTGGAGGAAAAATAAATCTCTCCCAAAACACACAAATCCAACCGGCAAGTGTACCAGGTCGTATCAAGTAATAAAAACTCACGGGAGTGAGGTCGATCCCACAGGGATTGAAGGATTGAGCAATTTTAGCTTAGTAGTTGATTTAGTCAAGCAAATCAAGTGTTGGTTGGGTGATTTGTGATTTGCAGAATGTAAATTGCATTGAAGTAAAGAGAACAAGAAATAAATTGCTGAAACGTAAAGGACAAGAAATTAAATAGCAGAAACTTAAAGTGCAAGAAATGTAAATTACGGAATCTTAAAGTGCAAGAAATGTAAACAGCTGGAATTGTAAAGGGAATTGGGGAATGGATTTGCAGAATTTAAACAAGGACAAGTTGAATTGCATTAAACAGAAGAGGGAAAGGGAATTGGGATTGAAACGGATCTTGAAGCAGTAAAGTGAATGAACATTAAAAGCAAGAAACAGAGAATATAAAATTGAGATCTCAGGGCCCAGAGACTAGAAAACCAAGTCTAGATCTCAATGCCTTCCTAGATCCAACAAGAACAATTGCAAGGAAAATGTAAATTGCAGAGAAAAGAGATGAAGAGCAATTAACCGGAAATGAAATTCAATTAACAGTAAAGAAACAGAGAGATCCAAGATTGAGATTGAAACAGAATTTCTTCAATTCTCCAATCCAAGATCCAAGACAAGTGTAAATGAAATTGAAAGCAATGAAAACAAAGAAATTCAAGTTCACTCAATAACAAAAGCTCTCCGAAAACTATTATGAAAATTTCAAAAGGAAAGCTCCCTGAAGAACTTGAATTCTATCCTATTTATACACTTTCTTCAAATGATCTTCAAGCCTTGAGTTGGGCCTTTGCTCTTGGTGGAATTGGGTTGAAAGAGGCCTTGGTTGATTGCTCTTGAAGTTTGGAGAAGAACCGAAGTGAACCAATTGAACCGGTTTTGAAGTTAGCAAAAGTTGGACCAAAAGTTTGAGCCAAAGTTAGGGGTCTAACTTTGGCTCCAACTTTTCATATCAGTTAGCACATTTTTCTGGTTTGGACGTTGGTGCCAACGTTAGGGGTCTAACTTTGACCCTAACGTTGGCAATGCCTTGTGTGCTAGTGGCGCCAACGTTAGCCACCAAGTTAGGGGGCTAACGTTGGCGCAAACTTTTGCTCCTTCCCCATTGTAATTCATGTGCCAACGTTAGCCTCCAAGTTAGGGGGCTAACGTTGGCGCAAACGTTGGTGCCCAGGGGAGAAATTCTCAAGTTCCAACGTTAGCCTCCAAGTTAGGGGGCTAACGTTGGGGCTAACTTTTGCTCCTCTTCCTTGAATATTCATGTGCCAACGTTAGCCTCCAAGTTAGGGGGCTAACATTGGTGCAAACGTTGGATGGCCAGGGAGGAATTCATGTGCCAACGTTAGCCTCCAAGTTAGGGGGCTAACGTTGGCGCAAACTTTTGGAGCCCAGGGGAGAATTTTCAAGTTCCAATGTTAGCCTCCAAGTTAGGGGGCTAACGTTGGGTCCAACTTTTCAACCAAAAGTTTGTGCAAAAGTTTGATGCTAACTTTGGGTCCAGGTTCTTGCTTCCTGGTTCAATTTCACTTGTTCCATTGTCCTCTCTTCACTCCTAGCCATTCCTTCTTGCTTCAACCTTTCTCCAAGCTTTCTTCTCCTATCATTAATCAACCAAACTCATCAAAGCTATGCTCAAAATCATGAGATATTCATTCTTTCATAATATGCAACAAATATAGCATAAAACCTCATGAAATGGCATGAATTCATATATGGTTGGTTCAATCAAGGGAAACATGAAAATCTACTCAATTAGCTTGCTTGTAGCTCAAGAAAGTGCATAATTCTAATGAAAACAAAAGAAAAAGACTAGCTAAAATAGGCTAGGATGACTTGTCATCACAACACCAAACTTAAAGCTTGCTTGTCCCCAAGCAAGAAAAGATTTATGCTCCAAGGTTCTTTCAATTAAGATGGATTGAGGAACAATTGTAAAGTGCAGTGAGTGAAGTGATCAAGTATCAGTGGGGTGAACTCTAAATCATATGCTCATGCAAGGGCTTCAGTGCTCACTAGTCCTTACATATTGGGAGTCATAGGTCTTAGGATTTTCATCCAAATGGTATCATGGAGGTCTCTTTATATGTAATCACCTTGAAGCAGCTTATAGTTTCTGTGCTTTGGCCTCGACTCTAAGTATCATGTCTCAAAGCGGCTCTTTAGATAAGCTTTCAATCAATACTCCTAAACCAGTTGGTTTTAAGGTATTAGGTGTTAAAGCACCCCTAAGGATTTACTTGCTCAAGCCTCTTTCTTTGACACACTTCAACCACAAGCATTCACTAGGATAACAACTCTTTGAGTTTTTGTTTCTTTCTTTCTTTTTCTGCCTAGTAATTGATGCTCAGAGCCTTGGGCCATGTTCTTTTTGCTTTTGTATTTTCTTTATTTTCTTTTGTTTTGTTTGCTGCTTCTTGGATCAATAAGTTTTTGAGAATCTCCACAATACTTCTTTGAACTTCATGTCCTGCCTATGAGCTCCCATGCAAGTTTTCACAAGCATGCAACCTCAATGCATTATCATACAACTAGAACCACCACTTCTCCTAATCTTTTGCTTGCCTCAAAATTGTTTAATTCCTCAATCCTTCTTTTCAAAGAACTTTCATGTGATGCATTTCTTGAAAATTGAGTGCAAACAAGTTTTGAAGATGAGAATGTTGTGAATGATCAAGCCTCTTGCTTATTGAATTATAAAGAAAGACTATGCTATGCAGACAAGCAGGGCAGATAAGGATACAATCCAACTTTCAATTACAGCAATATTTGATGCAAAACAATTACTTAACAATACAACCTGTTGAAGTTTACTTGCTTTCCTTCTTCTCATTATCATTGTTGCTGACTTTCATGTTCATCTTTCTCCTTCTTGATGATGTTCAAATCTCCAACAGCTTGTATGACATTCTGCAATGATATTGAAAGTTGCTTGTTCCCCAAGCACTTGGAAACAATGGTTAGCATGCAGGATTTATTTGTGGGCCTTTGTACTTACTTTGGTGTGAGAACACCAAACTTAGTACCTTGCCAATGGTTAACCATTTGTGATAATTTCTTTTTCTTTTTCAAAAGTGATAGAACTGGAACTAAGAAAAACAGTAAAATGGCTAAGTAGTTCATCCAGTATGCTTGAAGCCTACATTATGCAGAAAGTGAGAATGTGTTTTATAATGGGATTTTGGTGAAACACCAAACTTAGAATCCTGCATTCTCCTTTAGATTGTTTTGGTATGCAACACCAAACTTAGCTTCTTGCATTATAGATAAAACTAATTAACCTTTTTATTAAAATAGTTATGAACAGAAAACTACCTCGGGTTGGGTTGCCTCCCAACAAGCGCTTTTTTATTGTCACTAGCTTGACATCCTTCACTCTGTGCTCATGAAAGTTGAGGCTTCTGTTGCCTTAGGTTTCCTCCTCTTGCTATGGGCTTCCTTCCTTCTGTTTCTCTTTCCATAGCCTTCTTGTTTTCCTCCATGACTCCCTTCTCTTTCAACACAGCATCCTTTTCATGGCTCTTTGGGTTCAAATTCCCCTTTTTCTCACCCAATTCAGCAAGGTTTTGCACCAATTGTTCCACCTGCCTTTCAAGTCTTCTGAGTGAAGCCTCCTGGTTCTTGCTTATCATCTCTTGATGCTTCTTTATTTCTTCCCGCTCTATTGCCATCATTTCTTGAATTTTGATGGACCTCTCCATCAGCATTTCTAGAATATAGATCCTTTGAAAGGTTGGAAGTGGTTGTGGTAATTATGGTGGTTGATGAAGGTCATTTTGAGCGAATGGTGAGGTAAGACGGGGTTGGAAGTGTGTGTGATTGTTGTTGTGGGGGTGTGTTTTAAGTTGATTTTTGAAGTTGGGGTTGTTGCAGTTGAAGTCCCTTGGTCTTTGGTTTTGGTTCTCAACCCCCCTCCCATTAGAATGAGTTCTCCAAGGTGGATTGTACACATCATTCTGAGGTCTGTTCTGGAGCATGCTAGAGTGATTGCTTGGAGCTTGCAGTTGCTCATAGCTTTGTTGCTCATGGTTAATGGCCCCAAAGCTTTGTTCAGCTTGATTACACCCATATGAGCTTTGAGTCAGGTTGTATGTATGTACTACAGCATGTCTCAACTCAGTGATTTTTTTAGCCATCTTATCTAATTGTTGTAGAGTCTGCTGATGCATCTGCTTGTTATGGCTTATTACTGCACGAGCACCTTCAATTTCTTTCTCTAATGGATGCACTTCTGCCTCTTGCTTAACAATTCTTTGTGATGGGTTAAATTTGACTAGGAGTCCATTCATCAGTTCTTCCCATCCGATAATGCTTCCTTGTGGAAAAGCTTCAAACCATTGGGCAACATCATTCATGGCTGTGGATAGTTGCTTCGAACTATGGGTTACATTATCGTCCATGGTGGGGGTATTACTCTCATGATTGCTCGAATTTGTTGAGTTCCCTTCCATGATCTGCACAGTCACAACCAATTCAAGTGAAGATAGAGCATATTCAGGCCAGGATATGATTGAAGGATCAGTTGACACAAAGTATCAAACAGTTGGCAAACTTGAGAGAGAAATAAACGAAAACCACTCCTCTTGTTTGTTTTTCAAACTATGAAAATCATATTCAGCAGGATGAGCCAAGGAAATTTCACTCTATTGCTAGAATGAGGTTTCTATTAGCTCAGACAAAACTTCAAACAGTTAGTGGGTTAGTCAAAAATTAAAGAAAAAGTGCTTGATCTAGATCACCACCTCACTTAATCATTGTCAATCTAATCAATCCCCGGCAATGGCGCCAAAAACTTGATGAGTATTTTGGAGGAAAAATAAATCTCTTCCAAAACACACAAATCCAACCGGCAAGTGTACCGGGTCGTATCAAGTAATAAAAACTCACGGGAGTGAGGTCGATCCCACAGGGATTGAAGGATTGAGCAATTTTAGCTTAGTGGTTGATTTAGTCAAGCGAATCAAGTGTTGGTTGGGTGATTTGTGATTTGCAGAATGTAAATTGCATTGAAGTAAAGAGAACAAGAAATAAATTGCTGAAACGTAAAGGACAAGAAATTAAATAGCAGAAACTTAAAGTGCAAGAAATGTAAATTACGGAATCTTAAAGTGCAAGAAATGTAAACAGCTGGAATTGTAAAGGGAATTGGGGAATGGATTTGCAGAATTTAAACAAGGACAAGTTGAATTGCATTAAACAGAAGAGGGAAAGGGAATTGGGATTGAAACGGATCTTGAAGCAGTAAAGTAAATGAACATTAAAAGCAAGAAACAGAGAATATAAAATTGAGATCTCAGGGCCCAGAGACTAGAAAACCAAGTCTAGATCTCAATGCCTTCCTAGATCCAACAAGAACAATTGCAAGGAAAATGTAAATTGCAGAGAAAAGAGATGAAGAGCAATTAACCGGAAATGAAATTCAATTAACAGTAAAGAAACAGAGAGATCCAAGATTGAGATTGAAACAGAATTTCTTCAATTCTCCAATCCAAGATCCAAGACAAGTGTAAATGAAATTGAAAGCAATGAAAACAAAGAAATTCAAGTTCACTCAATAACAAAAGCTCTCCGAAAACTATTATGAAAATTTCAAAAGGAAAGCTCCCTGAAGAACTTGAATTCTATCCTATTTATACACTTTCTTCAAATGATCTTCAAGCCTTGAGTTGGGCCTTTGCTCTTGGTGGAATTGGGTTGAAAGAGGCCTTGGTTGATTGCTCTTGAAGTTTGGAGAAGAACCGAAGTGAACCAATTGAACTGGTTTTGAAGTTAGCAAAAGTTGGACCAAAAGTTTGAGCCAAAGTTAGGGGTCTAACTTTGGCTCCAACTTTTCATATCAGTTAGCACATTTTTCTGGTTTGGACGTTGGTGCCAACGTTAGGGGTCTAACTTTGACCCTAACGTTGGCAATGCCTTGTGTGCTAGTGGCGCCAACATTAGCCACCAAGTTAGGGGGCTAACGTTGGCGCAAACTTTTGCTCCTTCCCCATTGTAATTCATGTGCCAACGTTAGCCTCCAAGTTAGGGGGCTAACGTTGGTGCAAACGTTGGTGCCCAGGGGAGAAATTCTCAAGTTCCAACGTTAGCCTCCAAGTTAGGGGGCTAACGTTGGGGCTAACTTTTGCTCCTCTTCCTTGAATATTCATGTGCCAACGTTAGCCTCCAAGTTAGGGGGCTAACGTTGGTGCAAACGTTGGATGGCCAGGGAGGAATTCATGTGCCAACGTTAGCCTCCAAGTTAGGGGGCTAACGTTGGCGCAAACTTTTGGAGCCCAGGGGAGAATTTTCAAGTTCCAACGTTAGCCTCCAAGTTAGGGGGCTAACGTTGGGTCCAACTTTTCAACCAAAAGTTTGTGCAAAAGTTTGATGCTAACTTTGGGTCCAGCTTCTTGCTTCCTAGTTCAATTTCACTTGTTCCATTGTCCTCTCTTCACTCCTAGCCATTCCTTCTTGCTTCAACCTTTCTCCAAGCTTTCTTCTCCTATCATTAATCAACCAAACTCATCAAAGCTATGCTCAAAATCATGAGATATTCATTCTTTCATAATATGCAACAAATATAGCATAAAACCTCATGAAATGGCATGAATTCATATATGGTTGGTTCAATCAAGGGAAACATGAAAATCTACTCAATTAGCTTGCTTGTAGCTCAAGAAAGTGCATAATTCTAATGAAAACAAAAGAAAAAGACTAGCTAAAATAGGCTAGGATGACTTGTCATCAGTACGCACCATATGATGCGTGGGCACGCATACCAGAAATTCTGGTTTTTTGCATAATCTCAAAATTTAGTTTTTTATACCAATTTTCGTTCGTTCATATCTTTCTCTATAAAATTCAGTTTTCCATCATTCTTTAACCATTTCAAAGATATTTTAACTAGCTTTGATTTAAAATAAATTTTATACGAATCCAAGCTCCAAGCACCAAGTTATGGCATGCTGAAGTTAGTCAAAATTTAGTTTTTACCAATTTCATCAATTTGCCAACTTTCACCAAAATTCACTTCAATCCAATTTCAAACCATTCCAACACAGTTTTTATGTATCCTAACACTCATTTAATCAAGTCCTACCCATTCCACATATAACTAAACCACTCCAACATAATCCATCTAAATTCCCAAGTTTACCTCAATAATTCAAACTATCAAGCCATTCATATAATCAATTCCTCATCAATTCAACAACAATCCACTCATAGCACATTCATCACTTACTGTGACTTACCATATAAGGGATAAATCACTCTATCTCGGCCTTCGGCCTAAATTTCCATATTAATTGCCATTATAGGCGATCATACCACCCCAAATCAATTAATTCTTATCCAATTTTATTCATTCAATAATAAAGCACTCATCACATCCAATTCACATATAACTATATCACAATCCATCATCAACCTTTTCAGTCAATGCTAACCTAGGGGCAATTAACCTTGGTTTTCACATAGTCTTGCATCATGCCTGCTAGAAACTAAAATTCATACCATAATGACAGCTTTTTCAACTCTTGAATTTTCTCCTCCAATCAACTTAAACTTTAACCAACGGTACCAAACCTCTACTAAGTGTTCCCAAAAGCAAGCCAAGCTCTAATTTCGCAATACCAACTCAACAATCAAGCTATTCACCATAAAAATGATAATTTACTCAACATAGGGCTCATAAAATAGGAAAATCCAAAGGAAAAAAGCTTTCTTACCTTAATCCACTTGAATATAGGATAGAACCCACTTAGAATCCTTGCTAGAATACCCCTAAAGAACTAAAACACAATTTTCTCAACACCCATAAGGCCAAAAACACAAAATTGTAGGAAATAAAGAACTGGGTGAGAAATTTAGATTTTCTTACCACTTAGTTTAAATAGAATTGAAGAGGATTCTGAGACAAATGTGTGACCATAAACGACTCATTAATTGGAGCTTAGGAGCAAAAGTTATACAGGTTTAAAGTTGATGAGGAATAGTGAGTTAGGGTTTTGCTCTCCCTCTCTTCTCCTATCCATGGAACACTTCTAAAAAGGATAAATAGGGTTGAGTTTATAATTTTATGAGGGTTATATATGTGAGCTTGGGCCCAACATGAGCCTGATTCATTTGTTTTAGCCCGTTGGTCCAATTTTGGGCTAAAACCTTTAATATTAGTGTTTTAATTTGTATTCTAATTATTTTTGCTTTTTCCAAATTATAAATTTTAATTTCTTAATCTCCTTTGATCATAATTAATTTATCAATTAATTATCTATCCTTTTTCTGGATTTTACATGGAGGTTGATCATAATGCTCTAATGCCTCCCCTCTCACTATGAATTTTCTCCAAATTTTCATCTATGAGTTCAATATGTTCCAAGGAGAGGATCTTGTTTACTGTGTAAGGTTCATACCATTTGTTGGACTTTTCTGGCCATAGTCATTGTGGGAAAGAGAATTATATCACTTGTTGTCCAGGGGAGAAGTTATTTGTAGGGATCTTCTTATTCCTCCACCCGTGGGCACCTTCTTAAGAACTTTCTTTTCTTCATTTGGTGATAAACTCCCAGCATCAAACTTAGGTTTGATGCCAGGGGGTATTTTATTGATTTCAAAGGCAGGCTTTGGTTGCGAATTCTTGTTAGCTTCATCAGGGGGTTCTTGGAGGCTTGGATCACTTGATTCAACCTTCATACAATCCTCCTTATCACTTAAGTGATGTATGGTTTTGAAAATATGGAAAATTAAATGCTCATCATGCACCCTCAACATTAATTCATCCTTTTCAACATCAATAAAGCCTCTCCCAGTAGCTAGAAAAGGTCTTTCTAGAATAATGGAGGCATTTTCATCCTCCTCCATGTCAAGAATCACAAAATATGCTGGAAGAAAAAACTTTTCCACTTTGACTAAGACATTATCAATTATTCTATGTGCATACTTCATTGATTTGTCTGCCATTTATAGTGCTATCCTTGTTGTTTCTCCTTTTTGATTTGTAGCTTTTTTTTATCACAGACAAGGGCATTAGATTGATGCTTGCTCCCAAATCACAAAAGGCTTTTTCAAAAAGTATGTTTCCGATGGTGCATGGAATTTGAAAAGTCCCTGGATCTTGCATTTTCCTTTGTAAATTTCTTTTACTGCACTACATTCCTTGGTCATTACTACTATTTCATCTCCTTTCAAGGATCTCTTCTTGGATAGCAACGCCTTTATGAATTTAGCATAAAGAGGCATTTATTCCAAAGCTTCTATGAATGGAATATTGATGTGAAACTTTTTGAACTCCTCCAAGAAATTAGAAAATTGTCCATCAAGGTGTTGTTGCTTTAGACTTTAAGGAAAAGGAATTCTTGGTTGTTAAGGATTCACTAATTCTTTTTTCTTTGGAGCTTCAATTGTTGGTGTATGAATAGTGTCATCTTTATCTTGCTTCTTCTCTTGAGCGTGTACTTCCTTTGGTGCCTCTGTTTGAGCTTCATTTTCTTTGCTAACCACTCTTTCACTTCTCAAGCTATTGGTCTTGCATTCTTCTCTTGGATTGGGAATTGTATCACTTGAAAAAATATTGGATGGTCTCTCTATGAGTTACTTGGCTATTTGTCCTGTTTGCACTCTAAATTTTAAATAGATACCACTTGATTTTGAAAGTTAGCTCTTGTCTCATCCATGAAACTTTGAGTTTCTTGCATAAATGTGGAGGTGGATTGGGCTATTGTGGTAGTGGCTTCAGATAGTTTTTTAATGGTGGTTTCAAGAGAAGAAGATTTAGTTTCCAAAGAAGACAATTTGGTTTTTAGAGAAGAAAGACTTTAGTGAATTTGAGGTTATATATGTTAAGATTATGGTTGGTGAGGTGCAGTGAACTTGTTTTGCTCTTGATTGTCCCAACTAAAATTAAAGTGGTTACTCTACCCGGAATTATAAGTTTTTGAAAAGGGGTCATCGGGTGGTGGCTTTTGAAAATTTTTTATGTAATTTAATTGCTCCTCCTTGAACAACCCACATTCTTCATCCTTGTGAGCTCCTCCACACAAGTTACAACCCACTTGTGTAGCCACTGTTGAGACTTTCATGTGTCCCAATTGCTTTGTAAGTGAGGAGATTTATTGAGACATTATTTTTTTGTGCCAAAATAGTATCCAGTATGTCTAGTTCTTGAGGGAGAATTTTCGTCGGTAAAGAATTTCTAAATAAAATCACGTTGCCAGTATAGTTCTAAACCGACAAGCAATCATCGGTCAACGTTTAAATTGTTTGTCACTTGTACAAACCCAATAAAAATAAATCGAAGTATTCAAACCTCGGGTCGTCTCTCAAGGAATTACAGGGAAGTGTGTTTATTATTGGTTGTGGAAAAGTATTTTTGGGGTTTCTGTAATAAGAGACAAGTAATGTAAATAATAAGAAAATAAACCAACAACTATGAAAAGTCCCAATAAGGATTGAGAATTAGAATTTCTATCCTCATTATCATCATCAATTGTGATGGTAAGTGTAAATTGCTTTCACTTAGTTATCCTCTAACAAATGAAGGAAAGTCAAGTGTATACAATCAACTTGAGTTCACAAGTCCTAGTCAACTCATAGTGAGAGAATAGATTTAGTGAAGTTCAAGCTAATCGGCAATCTTCAATTACCAATCAACAAGAGACTTTGACAATTCAAGAGTCTCCAATTAATCAATCAAAGTCAATAATAACACAAAAATCTATTTTAAAATCCAACCAAGCATTTTATCAAACACTTGGAAGGCACAAAATAAAATCATAGAGAATTAACAAGAAGTAGTAAAAGCTAAGACTAATAATTGCAAGAAATTAACAATAACAACTGAAGAAAGCAATAATAATATGAAATACCTCAAATTGCATTAAATAAAAATCAAAAGCAACAAAGTGTCATGAACAATATAGTAACAAAGTAAAGGTACCAACATATAAAACTAAGAAAGCAAAGAAGTGATAATAAGAACTTAAAAGAGGAACTTGAATTAAAATGAGAAGAATCTAAACCTAGATAAAACTGAAAATAAAAGAAGAAACCCTAAAACCTAGAGAGAGGAGAGAGTCTCTCTCTCTAGAATTCTACATCTAAAATTGAAAGTGTTTGAATGAATGGTTAGTGAATGACCAGCTCCACTCCCCAGCCTCTTGTCTTCATTTTCGGGCCTAAAACTAGGTCAAAAGCAGCTCAGAAAAACGCTCTCAGTGTTTTCTCGTAACTGAGGCACGTGATGCTTGTCACGCGCACGCGTCAGCCATGCATACGCGTCACTGAACGAAATCCTGGTCATGCGTACGCGTCATCCACGCATACGCGTCGTTTGTTTGCTGCACCGGTCACGCGTACGTATCATCCATGCGTGCACATTGGCACCACCTTCTCAAATTTCTAAATTCTTGTGTTCCTTCTACTTTTGCATGCTTTCTTTCCATTCTCTAAGCCATTCTTGCCCTAGAAAACCTGAAATCACTTAATGAACATATCACGGCATCGAATGGTAATAATAGAAGATTAAACATTAGCAATTTTAAGGCCAAAGAAGCATGTTTTCAATCATAGCACAAAATTAGGAAGGAAACTTAAAAACATGCAATTTACATGAATAAGTAGGAGAATAATTGACAAAATCTACTCAATTCAATCGAAAATATACCATAAAATAGTGGTTCATCAAATCTCCCCACACTTAACCCTTAGCATGTCCACATGCTAAGCTCAAGAGAAGCTATAAAGGGGGTGAAAAGGGATGGTAGAATTTATTAAATGCAACCTATCTATATGAATGCAACTAAATGCAAAATATTTCTACCTACTTGGTTAAAAGTAAATAAATCTTCCAAGAACAAATATGAACTGGATTCCACTAATTCAAATCACAAAATAAAGTACAAGTAGACTTGCAAGAAGAAAGCTCGTAAAAGCCAGAAACAAAGAATTGAGCATCGAACCCTCACCAGAAGTGTATACACTCTAATCACTCTAGTGTTTGAGGGTTGATTCTCTCAGTTCTCTACTAATCTTGCTTTCTAAGGCTTGCTCTTCTTCTACCAATTAACAAAAATTTAATGCATGAGTACAAATATCAAGAGGTCTTTTCAAGGGTTGTAATGGGGTTAGGGTCAAGGTATGAATATATTTGGTCAGGTAGACTAAAATCTGAATCCTTGATTAACCTAAACTTTTCACCTAACCTAAGATAATCCATGTAATAAAGATACAAAACCTAACTACCCATTGACTATTAAAATGAGAATTTATACCGGTTCGGAATTTAACAAATAATTTTGTTGTGAGTATAGCCCAAACCGACAATCGATCCTCAAATCAAAGTTTAATTTTTGGTTGTCACAAGTCCAACCCAAAAAAAGTAACTGAGAGTATTAGTCCCGGGTCCTTCTCCCTAGGAATCACAATCGAGTGCTCAATTATTGGTTATGAGGTTCAACGGGTTGGGTTGATAAAACAAGAAACTAAAAAGGCAAGAAATCAAACGACAATAAAGTAAACCAAGCAACTAAAGAAAGCAAGTAATAAAGAGAGACATTCATGGCAAGGATTGAAAACCAAGGCTTTCTATCCTAGTCATCAATCATAACACAATACTTATCAAGAGCTAATCCTATTTCATCATCTCCAACATCGAAAGAAGGTACAATGTTATCTTCACATTGAGAAAAAGTCAAATAAGACTAGTTAATCTCAATCCAAAAGCCCTAATCAACTTGCTAATTGAATTAACAAGAGATTAGAGTCAATAGAAATAATATTAACTAACAACTCTAGATCACCAACATAAGTTGGGTATTAATGACTCAAGATTGCCTAATTTCTCTTTCCAAGCCAAGAATGCTCAAAAAGCTACTCTAACATCCAACCAAGCATTTTGTCAAACACTTGGAAGGCATAAAATAAAGGCATGGTAAATTGCAAGGAAGAATAAAATCTACAACTACTCAATACAAGAAATGAACAATAACAACTAAGGAAAGCACATTGAACATGAAATACCTCAAAATTGCATTAAAGAGAATGAAAATTAACAAGAGTGCATGAACATAAAAGTAACCAAAATGAGACAAGAAGAAATAGGAAAATCAAGACAATAGAACAAGAAATTGTAAAGAAAACAAGATAAAAACAAGAAATTAAACTTAGATCTAAGAGGAATTAACCTAATTCTAACCTAATTCTAGAGAGAAGAGGGAGCTTCTTTCTCTAGAAAACTACCTAAGGCATCATCGTAAGCTAATCTAATTGCTCCCCCTTTGTCCAATCTTGAATTCTGCATCAAATAGCCTCAGAAATGAGTTGCACTTGGGCCTGGTTGGCTCAGAAATCGTCCCCAGCATCTTCACTTTAATGAGGTCACGTGCCTAACGTCATGCGTGCGCGTGGTCGACGCATGCGCGTCGCCTGCAAATTACCTCCTCACGCATGCGTGTCTCTGGCAGATCTCCTCTCATGTGTACGCGTGGATGACGCGTGCGCATGGCCTTGAGTCCTCCAAATGCTCATTTCTTCATGATTTCTCCACTTTACATGCTTTTCTCTTCACTCCTTCCACCCAATACTTGCCTTATGAATCTGAAATAACTCAACAAAATATTAGGCATCGAATGGAATTAAAGAGAATTAAATTTAGCTATTTTAAGGCCTAAAAAGTATGTTTTCACACTTAAGCACAAGTTTAAGGAGAATTACAAAACCATGCTATTTCATTAAATAAATGTGAGATAGGTTGATAAAATCCCCTAAATTAAGCACAAGATAAACCACAAAATTGGGGTTTATCAAACCTCCCCACACTTAAACTAAGCATGTCCTCATGCTAAGCTCAAGAAAGAGATAACGGGTATCAACATTTATTCAATGCAAACTATCTATATGCACTCTATCTAAATGCAATCTATCTAAATGCATGCAACTACTTGGTCAAAATAAATCAATCCTCAAGAAAGCTTGTATGAACATAAGGGCTAAAGCGAAAAACAATGAATGTCCACTAAATAGCCTACTCTTTTATTTTCAATTGTTAGCCAACTTTGAGCCTATGTTAAACCACTTTTGTTCTTAATTTAGCACACTACAAGCCTTAAAGTAAAAAATAATAAATGTCCCTTGTTTGGATCTTTGATTAGCTTAGGCTAGTGAGAGTGTTTATCATTTATTTGTGGGAGTCTGGTAGAGTTGGGAACATTGGGTGAGATAAAAGAGTGTTTTGAGTTTTCATTGAGAATATTGAAAATTGGGTACATACTAATGCATTAAATGTTTAAACCATATACATTGGTACCTTTGTATATAATTCATCAAAAGAGAAAAAAATGAAAGAAAAAAATAATAAAATAAAATAAAAAGAAAAAAATAGAAAAATAAAAAGAAAGAAAAAGAAAAGCAATAAGAAGGGGACAAAATACCCCAAAGTGAAGTTCAATAATAATCAATGCATATGGGTTGTGATTGAAAAAAAAGAGAATGCATGAGTATGTGAAAAAGTGAAGAATGGGTAGTTAGGTTTGCATTAGAATTGAATAGGTTGTTGTAGGTTAGGTGGGAAGCTTAGGTTAATCAAAGATTCAAATTTTAAACTCACTTAACCATATATAACCTTACCTTGACCCTAGCCCCATTACAACCTATGAATAAGTCCTCATGATATTTGTATGCATGCATTGAATAATTGTTGATTGTTAGATGAAAAACAAATCTTAGCAAGCATGATTAGAAGAGAATTGAGTGAATCAACCCTATACACTTGAGTGACTAGAGCAGATACACATCCGGTGAGGGTTCGATTGCTCAATTACATGTTTTCACCTATGATCATCTCTTTTCTTGCAAGTTTGTAAATTCTTTTCAGCAACTCAATTCAATTGCAGGTTTGATTTGATTATGATTGCCTTAGCCCTTGTGTTCATATATGTATTCTTGGGAATTGATATATTTTGACCAAGTAGTTGCATTCATTTAGATAGATTGCATGTAGATAGAATGCATATAGATAGTTTGCATTGAATAAATGTTGATACCCTTTGTCTCTTTCCTGAGTTTAGCATGAGGACATACTTAGTTTAAGTATGGGGAGGTTTGATAAAACCCAATTTTGTGGTTTATCTTGTGCTTAATTTAGGGGATTTTATCAACTTATCCCACATTTATTCAATGAAATAGCATGTTTTTGTAACTCACCTTAAATTTATGCTTAACAGTGAAAACATGCTTTTTAGGCCTTAAATTTGCAAATTTTAATTCACTTTAATTCCATTCGATGCCTTGATATGTTTGTTGAGTGATTTCAGGTTCATAAGGCAAGTATTGGATGGAAGAGGTAAAAAGAAATGCATGCAAAGTGGAGAATTCATGAAGAAATGAGCATTTGGAGAATTGAAGGCCACATGCACGCATCACCCACGCGTACGCATGAGGAGGGGTTCTGCCAGTGATGCACATGCGTCACCCACACGTACGCATGACCAGAGCATCGTCAAGTGACGCGCACGCGTGACGCTGATCACGTGACCTCATTAAAGTGAAAATACTGGGGGTGATTTTTGAGCTTTCCAGGCCAAAATCTAACTCATTTATGAGGCTATTTGATGCAGAACTCAAGATGGGTCAAAGGGGGAGCAATTAGATTAGATAAGATGATGCTTTAGGTAGTTTTCTAGAGAGAGAAGCTCCCTCTTCTCTCTAAAATTAGGGTAGAATTAGGTTAGATCTCCTTTAGATTTAGGTTTAATTCTTGTTTTCATCTTGTTTTCCTTTCAATTTCTTGTTATTACATCTTTGCTCTCTTAGTTCTCCTTGTTAACTTTCCCTTTTATGTCATTTTTGTGTTGATGAACTCTTCTTAATTTTTCTTTTCTTTAATGCAATTTATGTTTTATGTTTCTTATTGGTTAATTTGGTTGTTATTGTTATTTTCTTGCATTGGGTAGTTGTAGATTTTATTATTCTTGCAATTTTATCATGCTTTCCTTTTATGCCCACCAAGTGTTTGACAAAATGCTTGGTTGGATGTTAGATTAGCTTTTTGAGCATTGTTGGCTTGGAAAGAGAAATTAGGCAATCTTGAGTCATTAATACCCAACTTATGTTGGTGATCTAGGGTTGTTAGTTAATATTGTTTCCAGTGACTCTAATCTCTTGCTAATTCAATTAGTAAGTTGATTAGGACTTATGGATTGAGATTAACTAGTCTTATTTAACTTTTTCTCATGTGAAGATAACATTATACCTTCTTCCATTGTTGGAGATGACTAAATAAGATTAGCTCTTGTTAATCATTATATGATAATTAATGACTAGGATAGAAAGCCTATATTCTCATTCCTTGCCATGAATGTCTCTCTTTAGTATTTGCTTTCTTTAGTTGCTTGCTTTACTTTTGTTGCCTTTTTAATTTCCTGTCCCCTTATTTGCAAACCACCCTTTGGATACCATAACCAATAATGTGCACACCTCACTGCAATTCCTTTGAGAGATGACCCGAGATCTAATACTCTCAGTTATTATTATTGGTTTGCACTTGTGACAAACAAAAATAAACTTTGATTGAGCATTACTTGTCGGTTTGGAACTATACTTACAACAAAGTTATTTCCTCTAACCGAGAAGAAATTCTAAGCCGACAATTTTGCTCTTTCAGGGTATATGAGCTATAGTGAAACAAAGGCCTTAATCACATAAGTGCATGCATACATCAAACAGTGAAAATATAGAATCAAGCAAGACAAAGATCACAATTTTAAAGAGAACAACACACACAAACAAAATATTGGTTGATAGGATGCAACCAATCAAATAGGTTCAAAAATCTCACTAGGCTTGTGTGTTCGAGCTCTAAAACCATGTTCCAAATTAAATCTCTTCAAGCAAGTTCAACAAAAAATTTAATTCAAATTAGTGAAATGCCCTAAAATAGTTTTCTTGGAAAAGAATTCATCACTGCAACCAAGTAGTACTTAAATGCAAGCAACTAACTACACATGCAAGTTATCATGTAATGCAACAACTAACTAACAAAGAAAATTAAGAATTGCTGTTGAAAAAGGAAGTAGTTACCCACAAAAGTCGGTTTCGACCTCCTTACACTTAAAGATTGCACCGTCCTCGGTGCATGCAAAGATGAGCAGAGTGGACTAGGGTTACTACAACTGACGAGCTCTTGCAAAGGATTGTGCAGAGGAACTTGTTTGTCACCCTATTTAGAAGCTTGTCCTTTCCCCTCTTGGTGACCATCCATGAAAGGAGAGAAAAAGAAAGAGATTAAGCCCGAAAACAAAGATATCGAGGCAAATAAAATATAGGTGGGCCTAATACCAAATAAGAATGGGGTTCTTAACTGCATGGTAGTTACAGCATGTAAGTGAGAAGGAAATATAAGCGAATGGCATATCAACTAACACTTGATACAAGAGTAAAGTCAAAGCATAATTAAATGAAAAGAATACTCAAAAGTATGAAGTTAAAACAAGGATTGACGTAGACAAGATTAGTGATAAGCATGAGAGCATTTGGTCCCATCCTAACTCAATGGAAATGAAGCACAAAAACAAAGAATAATGAGTTAGGAAGGACTAAAGCACTAATCTTGTGTGTGGGGCAAAGTTTACAAATAATAAGTAAGAAAAAGTTGGTTATGAAAGACAATGTGAGTCCATATCAATGCACAAAGAATGCAAGTATCATAAAAGATTAAGCATTGATTAAAAAATTTCAGCACCCAAGGATATCAAACAAGTCAAGAAGCACCAAAACAATGCAAGAAATATTCAACAGTTAACTAAGAAAATTCAACACCAATATTAAAATATCAAACTTAGAAAAGAAAATAAGAACATGCACAAAGTAAAAATGCAATGAATGAAAGTATGCAAATGCAATAAATAAAAGAAAAGAAAGATAAGAAAAATGAGAAGTGAAATTTTGAAAAGTGGGAAAAGAAGAAATTAATAAAGGAAGAAGAAAAGGAAGAAGAAAAGGAAGAAGGAAGGAAAGGAAAAGTGACGCGTAAGCGTCGTCCACGCGCACCCGTGGGTAGCAGAATGAGGGCGCGACGCGTGAGCGTCAGTCACGCGTACACGTGAACAGCAGAAAAGAGAAGGTGATCAATCAAGGTCCCTTATGGTTGGAAACTCAAAGTTCATGTGCAATGGTTGGTATAGTCTCAATTGAAAGGATCTAGGAGGATGCTTTAGCACTTACGTGAGAATTCGGATCACCTACCACCCAAGTGGAATAATGATGATCAACTTGAAGATGGGTGCAAAAACAAGATTTGGGATCCGGGAATATATGAGGATCAATTTTGGGAGCCCTTAGCTTGTGTGGAACTTCATGAAAGCTTGGTGCCTTTGATTCTAAAATTTGGAGCTCACTTGAAGACCAAGCATTGGTGGGGGTTCCAAGATGAGTTCAAGCATAAGCCGCCTTGACAAGGAGCTTCCCAAATGTCCAACTTAAGGACTTAAACTAAAAGTGCTAGGTGGGAGACACCCCACCATGTTAAACTCTTTCCATTCTCTTATATATATAATCAATGAATGAATTGAGATGCCATTGTTAGGTAGTTTTCTTCTTTTCATACTTTTTCATATCTTGCTTGGGCTGCTAGTTGCTTATTAGATTCATGTTTTTATTAGAATAGTTGTTTTTGAATTGCATTTCTCTTGAAGTGTAAGTTTTGTTTGTTTTGTATCTGGAAATTTTTCAAAAACCAAAAATATTTGTTGTTGAATTTTAATTTTGACTATATTTGAATGTTCATAGGTTAGGAGAGTGCTCTGTTTCTGTTTTTATCTTTAAAAAAGAAAAATGGCGAAGCCACGCGTAAGCGTGGCCGACGCGTATGCGTCGTATGCCATATTGGGACTCTCGGTACAAAAACCCGAGAGTTGTGCTAGAGTGGTGCTGCCTTTGTGTTGGGGGCACAATGCAACCCATGCGTACGCGTGGGTGATGCCTACGCATCGCCTGTATTTCCTGCATTCCATGCCTACGCGTAGGCGACGCTTATGTGTCGCTTGCCCCGCCCACCAACCACGCGTACGCGTGGGCGACGCTTACGCGTCGCCTTCCATGCCCTGTTTTCCCCTGTTCCGCCCTGTTTCCTTTTTCCCTTCTTCTCTTCTTTTCCTTCTCATTTCTTCCTCTTTCTTTCTCTTTCTTTCTTCTTTCTTCTTCTTTCTTCCTTTCTTACTTTCTTTCCTTTCTTCTTTTCTTTTTAAAATTCCGCTTTTTATTTTTCCTATTTTCGTTTTCTTCTATATGTTGCATTTGCATACTATCATTCATTGCATTTTAATTTTGTTTTTATAGCTTGTTCTTCTTTTCTTTTCTAAGTCTTTTATTTTAATAATGGTGTTGAATTCTTTTACCCAATCATTGAGAATTTTTTAGTTAATCTTGGTGCTTCTTGACTTGTTTGATATTGATTGGTGATGAACTTTTAAATCAATGCTTAATCTTGTATGACTCTTGCGTCCTTTACGCATTGATGTGAACTTTTAATGTCTCTCATGACCCACTCTTTCTTGTTTGAACTTGATGCTCAACATACTCTTGATGGCATGCTTTTCATGCTTTAACTTTACTCTTGCATCAAGTATTAGTTGATATGCTCCTTTGCCTACATTGTCTTCTCACTTACATCCGTAGCTAACATGTAGTTGAGAACCATACTCTTATTTGGCATTAGCCCCCGCCTATGTTCTATTTGCTTTGATATCTTTGTTGTAGGCTTAATTTTCTTTCTTTTTCTTTCCTTTTAGGTTGGCCACCAAGAAGGAAAGGAATGGAAAGGCTTCAAAATGGGGCAACAAACAAGTTCACCCGCACAACCTTTTGAAGGAGCTCATCAATGATAGCAACCCGTCCACCTTACTCTTCTTTGCATGCACCGAGGACGGTGCAATCTTCAAGTGTGGGGAGGTCGTTTGACCAATCTCCATGGGTAACAATTTTTTTTTCAACACCAATTTTTCAATTTTTGCCTTTGTTAGATTAGTTGTTGCATTGCATGATAGATTGCATGTTAGTTAGAATTTGTACATATTTTTACCACTTCCTTTTTATGTTAGGACTACTTGGTTAAGGTGATGATTTCTTTTCCAAGAAAATTGTTTTTAGGGCACCCTACCAATTTGAAAAATTTTTTTTGTTGAACTTGCTTAAAGAATTTATTTTGGAACATGGTTTTTGAGCTAATAACACAAGGATGTGAGTTTTGAGCCAAATTGTGTGGTTACATCTTATAACCAATTATTTTCCATTCTTGTGTGCATTGTTCTCTTTTTATGATTGTAATTTGTGATTTGTTTGATTCTTTATGTCCATTATTCCATGTATACATGTATTTATATGATTGAGGCCATCATTTCATTTAGCTCACTCACTCAAATAGCCTACCTTTCATCAACCATTGTTAGCCAATTTTGAGCCTATTTAATCCCTTTTGTTCTTAATTTTAGCACATCACTACCCCTAAGTGAAAAACAATAAATGTCCCTTAATTTGGATCTTTGATTAGCTTAGGATAGTGAGAGTGTGTATCATTTGGATATGGAAAACTTGGGACATTGGTTGAGGTAAAAGTGTATTTTGTATTTTTGATTGAAAATATTGAGAATTGGGTAGATATTCATGCACTAAATGTAAAAACCATATGCATTGATGCCCTTGTATATATTTTAGATTGAAAAGAAAAAATGTGAAAGAAAATGTAGAAAAAGACAAAGAAAAATAAAAGAAAAAAATGTATGGAAAAAGAAAAGCAATAAAAAAGGGACAAAAATACCCCAAAGTAAAGTAATAATAATAATGTATATGGAATGTGAATTAAAGAGAATGCATGAGTATGTGAAAAAGTGGGAATCATGGGTAGCTAGGCATTGAATTAGAATTGTATAGGTTGTTATATGTGTTTGGTGAGAGCTTAGGTTAATCAAAGATTCAAATTTCAAGCTCACTTGACCATATGCATCCCTACCTTGACCCTAGCCCCATTACAACCTATGAATAAGTCCTCATGATAAATGTATGCATGTATTGAATAATTGTTGATTGTTAGATGAAGCACAAATCATGGAAAGCATGATTAGAAGAGAATCGAGTGATCGACCCTATACACTTGAGCGACCAGAGCGGATACACTTCCGGTGAGGGTTCGATGCTCAATTCCTTGTTCCCAGCTTTCATGAGCTTTTCTACTTGCAAGTCTACTTGTACTTTATTTTGATATTCAAATTGGTAGGATTCATGAATCATCATACTACTTTGCCCTACATGTGCATATGTGTTCTTAGGGATTGATTTTACTTTTAACCAAGTAGGTAGAATCATCTTGCATTTAGTGCATTCATATAGATAGGTGCATATAGTTTATTTGCATTGAATAAATGTTCATACCCCTTTTGTTGTCCTTCTTTATTCTTAGCATGAGGACATGCTTGGTTTAAGTGTGGGGAGGTTTGATAAACCCTAATTTTGTGGTTTATCTTGTGCTTAATTTGGGGGATTTTATAAAATTTTCTCACATTTATTCAATGAAATAGCATGGTTTTGTAATTCTCCCTTAATTTGTGCTTAAGTGTAAAAACATGCTTTTTAGGCCTTAAAATAGCTAAATTTAATTCACTTTAATTCCATTCGATGCCTTGATATGTTTGTTAAGTGACTTCAGGTTTAGAAGGTAAAGATTGGATTGAAGGGATGAAGGAAAAGCATGTAAAGTGGGAGAACTCATGAAGAAATGAAGGAATGGCTAAGCTGTCAATCCTGGCCTCTTCGTACTAAAACGATCATAACTTGAGCTACAGAGGTCTAAATGAGGCGGTTCTAGTTGCGTTGGAAATATAACATTCGGGGCTTCAAAATTATATAAAATTTGCCATAGTTGCCTTGCAGTTAGGCAACACGCACGCATCGCAGGATCAGCATGGGCCATTTTGAGCAACTCGTGGCCAGCGATTTCTAAGGCATTTTGGGCCCAATCCAACTCATTTCTGATGCTATTGAACCCAAGGATTGAGAGGGGAATGAACCAAGTAGTCATAGTTTGAGTTTTGCATCATGTGGTAGGTAGAATTCTAGAGAGAGAAGCTTTCCCTTCTCTCTAGAATTTAGGGTAGTTTAGGTCAAATTCTTTTGGATCCAACTTTTGATTCTTGTTTTGATTTAGCTTTCCCTCTTAGTCTCTTGTTATTACATCTTAGATCTTCTAGTTTTACTTGTTAATTTCTTATTTTGCTCTCTTTTATGTTGATGAACCATTGTTGGATCTTGATTTCTTCTAATGCAATTTTATGTTTCCATGTCTTCTTTTATGTTTATCTTCATTGCTATTGTTGATTTCTTGCTCATGATGGTTATGGATCTAGTTAATTCTTGCATTTTGTGATGTTTATTTCTATTGCACTCTAGGTGTTTGATGAAATATTTTCTCTAGTTTTTGAGTAGTTTTCTTTACTCTTGGCCTAGGCTAAGGGAATTGAGTAACCTTGAGTTATTGGGTCTCAATGAATTGGTGATTTGAGAACCCTTGGTGGTCAATTTGATAACCATTGACTCTAGCAAACTACTAAGTCAATTAGTAGCTAGGTTAGGACTTATGGATTGATGCTGATCAAGCCATTGGACGTACCTCAAGCTTAGGAGTAGATATTACGTACTTAAAGCTTTTGGAGGTAGACTGAATGAGCTTGGTTCCTCAAAATTGTCAATATATGGTTCGTAGACAAGGATTGTGATCTCAATTACCTATGTCTAGCCAAGAGTACTTTTCCTTTCTTTTGTTAGTTAATTGTTCATTTACTTTTCTTGCCAAAACATAAAACCAAACCCCTTACCTCCTTTATAGCCAATAATTGAGCACTTCATTACAATTCCTTGTGAGACGACCCGAGGTTTAAATACTTCGGTTAATTTTTATTGGGGTTTGTACTTGTGACAACCAAATTTTTGATTGGGAGGATTGTTTGTAGGTGTAGAACTATACTTGCAACGAGAATTAATTTTGAGAAATTCTATACCATCAAATTTCTTCTTAACCAGTGACGCGTACGTGTTAGTCACGCGTACGCGTGGATGTGAGTTGTGCTCCTCGCACAACACTCGTATAGTTCCAGCGCAAAGTCTCTGGTTTTTGTACTGGAGCATCAAAATTTTGGCGTTGACACGCACGCGTCGTCCACGCCCACGCGTGGGTGGCCAAAAGATCAAGTGGCGTGTACGCATCAGTGAGGCGCACGCATGGGTTGGGTTGTGCGCCTCGCACTCCACCCGCATCGTTCCAGCACAAATCTCTGGTTTTGTACCCGGGAGCACCAACATCAAATATGATGCGTGCGCGTCGGCCATGCACACGCGTGAGACAGACTTTATTTTTATAATAAACTGACAAGCTATCAAAGTAATGCCAAATATTATTAAACAAGTGAAATCATAACTTAAACTAAATAAACCTAACTGAAAATGAAAATTCAACTTATTACCAATATAAATAAAAGGAAAAATAGGAAGAATTTACCATGGTGGGGTGTCTCCCACCTAGACTTTTAGTTAAAGTTCTTAAGTTGGACATTTGGTGAGCTCTTTGTCATGGTGGGTTGTGTTTAAAGTCATCTTAAAACTTCCACCAACGCTTGGACTTCCAATAAGCTCCAAAGTTCAAAATTAATATCTCCAAGCTTTGATGAAGTTCGACACAAGCTAAGGGCTCCCAAAATTGATCCTCATATATTCCCAGATCCCAAATCTTATTTCTACACCCATCTTCAAGTTGATCATCATTGTTCCAACTGGGTGGCAAGCAATCCGAATTCTCACAGAGGCATCTAAACGACTTCCTAGACCTAAGAAATCTAGTTCTACACCAACCTTTGCATTTAGACTTTGAGCTTTCAACCACAATGAACCTTGCATGATAACTCCAACCATTAACCATCTCCCTTTTACTCTTAAAGCTACAAAGAGCTCTAAGTTGACCATCCGTCTCAAGCAAACCATATTCAAGTGGGAAAGTAAAGGTTAAGGATAAGAATTTTACCCACTTGAATGTTGTGTTGGATGGTAATGGCTTGGGGAGAGGGGTTTCTAATGATCTTGCAAACTCCACCCTCTTGTGCTCTTCCTTGACGACTTCCACCTCTTGGCAAGCTTCTTTAACTTCAACCTCTTCCTCTTGGTAGCTTTCTTCCAATTTAATTTCTTCTTCATTGCGTACCAAGGGTATGGAAGGTAGTCTATCTTCTTCTTTGGTCTCTATTTCATGTCCAATGGGGTAGTATTCAATTGTAGATAGAAATTTATCAATTATTGATTCCATCTCTTGATCAATGGTACGTACGATCCCCACACTTTCGTACAGTAGTACCAGCAAGTGCATTGGGTCGTCCAAGTAGTACCTGAGCGAATCAGGGTCGATCCCACGAGGATTGTGGCTTGAAGCAATCTGTGGTTATCTTGTAGGTCTTAGTCAGGTAGATCAGAAGGAGTTGGTTAAACTTTCTATAAATTACTTTTTATATCAAATATTTGGATGTTAAGCAGGAAGAAAGAATTAAATGGAATAAAGAAAAAGAGTAATTAGAACTTAGAAGTTGTGTAAACTGTGAAAAGAGTGATAGGAATATAGTTGAGGATTGGAGTTGCTTTGTCTTTCTGAATTAACTCTGGTATTACTACTTCCTTTGCTTGTGAGTAATTTCTTCAATGGCAGGATGTATGTGATTGACACTGGTTTGAGCAGCTGCCAATACTCCTCTAGATCTGAACCCCAAGTTTAGTACGGATCCATTCTGATTAAGGGTGAAGCTTTTGCAGTTCATTCTCCTTGATGATCCTACTCAAAACACCACAGACAAGGTCAAATCTTCCGGATCGGAGGATGCTAAGCCTTAAGTTCTAGCCTCTACCATAGAGACCCTAATCTCCCCATAAATTGGCTGAGCTGATGTCTCGAGAAGTCCCTAACGAAGTCGTGGATTAGCCGTCTGAGAGACGTGTATTCAAGCTGGTGGTTCATCATTGTCCGATGAAAGACACACTTTGAACCCATGTAGAATGTGATAACCTTATGCCAGTTCAACGCATTCATATTGATGAAGAACGAATGTACATATGAGAATTAATCAAACACGGATCGGAGAGAAATAGTAATACTTTTATTAATTCATAGGATTCAGCAGGGCTCCTCCCCTCAACCTAGGAGGTTTAGAAACTCATACTAAAAGTAAAATACAATGGTGAAAACGAAAATAGGGCTGAATGGTCTGCGTGATTATGTAAAATACACTTTAAATACTAAACAGATGACTAGTAAGGGTAAAATAGTCTATTTAGTGCTAAAATCCACTTTTGGGGCCCAGTTGGTGAGTGTTTGGACTAAACTTTGATGAAATCCATCTGCTAGGGGACTCCTTGGGCATTGAACGCCAGCTAAGGGATCCTCTCTGGTCGTTTGGATGCCGGTTTTTGCTCTTTGGGTGCTGGACGCCTGGAAGGGGGCAGGAAGCTGGCGTTGGATACTAGTTTTGGGCCTTCTAATCCGAAGCAAAGTATAAACTATTATATTTTTCTGGAAAACTCTAGAAGTCAACTTTCCATAGCCGTTGAAATGACTCCATTTGAGCTTCTGTAGCTCCAGAAAAGCTCTTCAGAATGCAGGCAGGTCAGACCTAGACAGCATCTGCAGTGCTTTCTCTGTTTCTGAATCAGACTTCTGCTCCAGCTCCTCAATTTTAGCCAGAAATTACCTGAAATTGTCCAAAAATACAAAAGCTCATAGTAGAATCCAAAAATATGAATTTAACACTAAAACCTATAAAAACTTAATAAAAACTATATAAAAGTGATGCCAAAAAGCGTATAAAATATCCGCTCTTCACAACACCAAACTTAAACCGTTGCTTGTCCCCAAGCAACTAAAAACATAGTAGGATAGAAAGAAGATTAAGATACAATAAATTTCTAAGTTTCAAATGAAGCTTAGTTACAATCAGATGAGCGGGACTTAGTAGCTTTTTGCTTCTGAATAGTTTTGGCATCTCACTATCCATTGAAAATGGTTAGCATCTTTCGGAACTTAGAATCCAGATGATATTATTGACCCTCTTAGTTAAGCTTATTTTGATTCTTGAACACAGCTTTCAGAGTCTTGGCCGTGACCCTAAGCACCTTGTCTTCCAGTATTACCACCGGATACAATAATGCCATAGACACTTTAATTAGGTGAACCTTTTCAGATTGTGACTCATATTTGCTAGAGTCCCCAGATAGAGGTGTCCAGAGTTCTTAAGCACACTCTTTTTGCTTTGGATCATGACTTTAACTGCTCAGTCTCAAGCTTTTCACTTGACACCTTCACGCCACAAGCACATGGTTAGGGACAGCTTGGTTTAGCCGCTTAGGCCAGGATTTTATTCCTTTGGGCCCTCCTGTCCATTAATGTTCAAAGCCTTGGGTCCTTTTAAGTTTTACCCTTGCCTTTTGGTTTAAAGAGTTATTGGCTTTTTCAATCTGCTCTCCTTTTCATGCATTTTTGGGCAGTAATGGTTTTTTCTGCTTTTTATTATTATTTTTTCCTTTCTTTTTTGCATGCATATAATTTTTTTTCTTTTGCAACATGCTTTTTCTTTTATTTTTTGCTGCTTTTTCTTGCTTCAAGAATTAATTTTTAGATTTTTCAGATTATCAATAATATTTCTCCTTTTTCCTTATTCCTTCTAGAGCTTACATTCTAAAATTTCAACTTCAAATATGCACTGTTTAATCATACATTCAGAAAACAAAAACAAATGACACCATATCAACTAATTAAACTAATCTTATTTTAAATTTGAAATTCATGCATCTCTCAATTCTTTTCAGATAATTTTTTTTTCTTTTAAGCAAGGTGAGAGATATATGGAACATTTTACAACTTTTAAGACATCAATACAAATGATCATACAACTAGAACGAGAGAACAAACAAAACATAACAGAAAATAGAAAAATAAAATAGGAAAAGAGGTAAAAGAGAACGAATCTACCTGAATAATGGTGGCTAGTGCTCCTCCTTGAGGATCCAATGTAGTGCTTGATATCTTCAATGTCACTCCTTTGTCTTTGTTGGGGCGGCTGCACAGGCTCATGTGCATGCTTTCTAGTTTGCTCCATCCTCTTCTTCCATAATTTGGAGTGGTAGAAGTCAAAAAGCAAAGCTTTTGCAATACCAAACTTAAGAGTTTTGCTCGTCCTCGAGCAAATATGAACAATATAGAAGAAGGTGGGGTAGGTGGAGCTTCTGTTGGACCTACTAGTCCTGAGAGGCTAGAGAATTTCAAATTCCCTGTCCTCTGCACTGGCGTTTGAATGCCCAGGGGCTGCTCCCTGGCTGGCGTTCAACACCAGCAATGTTGCCCATGAGGGGCGTTGAATGCCCAGAAGGGATACCCTGGCAGGCGTTCAACGTTAACACTCCATCCAGAGTGTTCTGTTTGCACTGCTGTGAAATTCTGTCTCTTGACTGATGTATATGATCATGACTCTAACAAATCAAAATGAAAGAGAATAAATATAGTTGAGTAAGGTTGGGTTGCCTCCCAACAAGTGCTTCTTTAGTGTCTTTAGCTGGACTTCACTGTACTTAATTTAGTAACAGTGTTGAGCCTCTTGGCTCTATATTGCCTTCAAGGTAATGTTTGACCCTCTAACAGTGAACCTATTTTCAGGGTCTTTTCCTTAAAGTTCCATGGACGTAAGGTGATACTGTTGTAATCACAAACGGTCCCTTCCAACGGAATTTGAGTTTCCCAGGAAATAATCTGAGTCTTGAATTGAAGAGCAGAACTTTCTGTCCTGGTTCAAAGACTCTGGAAGCTATCTTCCTGTCATGCCACCTCTTTGCCTTTACCTTATAGATCTTTGCATTCTCAAATGCATCTAAGTAGAATTCATCCAACTCATTTAGTTGGAGCAGCCATTTCTCCTCTGCTGCTTTAGCATCAAGGTTGAGAAATCTAGTAGCCCAATAGGGCCTTGTGTTCTAGTTCCACTGGCAAATGACAGGCTTTCGATATACTAACTGATATGGTGAAGTTCCAATGGGGGGTTTTGAAAGCTGTTCTGTATGCCCACAAAGCATCATCAGGCTTTATAGCCCAATCCTTTCTAGAGGCACTTACTGTCCTCTATAAGATTCGCTTTAGTTCTTTATTTGAGACTTCAGCTTGTCCATTTGTTTGGGGATGATACGGTGTTGCTATTTTATGGCAAACTCCGTATCAGCTCAAGACAGAATTCAGTTGTCTGTTGCAGAAATGAGTTCCTCCATCACTGATTAATGTCCTAGGGACACCAAACCTGCTGAAGATGTTCTTCTGAAGGAACTTCATTACCACTCTAGTGTCATTAGTGGGTGTTGCTATTGCTTCAACCTATTTAGACACGTAATCTACTGTCACAAGGATGTAGATGTTTGAGTATGAAGGAGGGAATGGTCCCATGAAATCTATGCCCCATACGTTAAACAACTCAATCTCTAAGATTCCTTGCTGAGGCATGCTGTGACCATGAGGAAGATTGCCAGCCCTCTGGCAACTATCACAGTTAGGGACGAACTCTCTAGAATCCTTAAAGAGAGTAGGCCAGTAAAAGCCACTTTGGAGTACCTTAGTGGCTGTCCGCTCACCTCCAAAGTGTCCTCCATAGTCAGAGCCATGGCAATGCCATAGAATTCTCTGTGTCTCTTCTTCAGATACACAGCGTCGGATTATTCCATCCGAGCATCTCTTAAAGAGATATGGCTCATCCCATAGATAATATTTTGCATCATGCATAAGTGATGAGCAGATAATTTATATGCTTTTTGGCATTGTTTTTAGATTGTTTTTAGTAAGTTTTAATTACTTTTTATTATATTTTTATTAGCTTTTAAATAAAAATCACATTTCTAGACTTTACTATGAGTTTGTGTGTTTTTCTGTGATTTCAGGTATTTTCTGGCTGAAATTGAGGGACCTGAGCAAAAATCTTATTCAGAGACTGAAAAAGGACTGCAGATGCTGTTGGATTCTGACCTTTCTGCACTCGAAGTGGATTTGCTGGAGCTACAGCAATATATAATAGTCCATACTTTGCTTGTGTTTTGATAACGCAAACTGGCGTTTAAACGCCAACTTTCTACCCTATTCTGGCGTTAAACGCCAGAACTGGCACTAGAGCTAGCGTTTAACTCCAAGAAAAGTCTCTACATGTGAAAGCTTCAATGCTCAGCCCAAGCACACACCAAGTGGGCCCGGAAGTGGATTTCTGCATCATTTACTCATTTCTGTAAACCCTAGGTTACTAGTACATTATAAATAGGATCTTTTACTATTGTATTTTCATCTTGGTTATTCCCCCTCTGGGGCCGAAGCCAATGACCACCATTATCACTTATGTATTTTCAACGGTGGAATTTCTATACCTCATAGATTAAGGTATGGAGCTCTGCTGTTCTTCACGAATCAATGCAAAGTACTACTATTTTTCTATTCAATTCATGCTTATTCTTATTCTAAGATATTCATTCGCACACAAGAACATGATGAATGTGATGATTATGTGACACTCATCACCATTCTCACTTATGAATGCGTGCCTGACAACCAATTCCGTTCTACTTGAAAACAAACTTGAATGTGTATCTCTTGGGTTTCTAATCTAAGATTAAAACCTTCGTGGTATAGGCTAGAATTATTTGCGGCCATTCTTGAGATCCAAAAAGTCTAAACCTTGTTTGTGGTATTCTGAGTAGGATCTGGGATGGGATGATTGTGACGAGCTTCAAACTCGCGAGTGTTGGGTGTAGTGACAGACGCAAAAGGATGAACGGATCCTATTCCAACATGAGTGAGAACCGACAGATGATTAGCCGTGTGGTGACAGCACATTTGGACCATTTTCATTGAGAGGACAGATGGTAGCCATTGACAATGGTGATCCCCAACATACAACTTGCCATGGAAAGGAGTATGAATGATTGGATGAAGTCAATAGGAAAGCAGAGGTTCAGAAGGAACAAAGCATCTTCATACACTTATCTGAAATCTCACCAATGAATTACACAAGTACTTCTATCCTATTTTATATTTTATTTATATTTTAATTATCAAAACTTCACAACTATTTGAATCCGCCTGAGTGAGATTTACAAGATGACCATAGCTTGCTTCAAGCTGACAATCTCCGTGGGATCGACCCTTACTTACGTAAGGTATTACTTGGACGACCCAGTGCACTTGCTGGTCAGCTACACGGAGTTGTGTGAAAAGTGTGCGATCACGATTCCGTGTACCAAGTTTTTGGCGCCATTGCCGGGGATTGTTCGAGTTTGGACAACTGACGGTTCATCTTGTTGCTCAGATTAGGTACTTTTTTTTTTATATTTATGCTTTTTGTTTTTATTACTTTTATTTTCGAAAAATTTTCAAAAAAATAAATTATTCTATGACTTCAGAATTTTTAAGAAGGAATCCTAGAGTTTCATGATGATCTGTTGAAGTCTGGCTGGCTGTGAAGCCATGTCTAATCTTTTGGACCGAGGTTTCAACTTATCTTCACCAGAGCTTGTTGATTTCTATCAATCTTGCTGTTGAATGTGATGATCTGCTAAAGCTTGGCTGGCCATTGGTCATGTCTAGTGTTTTGGACCGGAGCTTTCACTGAAAGCATGGCTGGCTAGTAAGCCATGTCTAATTCCTGGACCGAAATTTTAGACTAACATTGCATGATTCCTGGAATTCTCATTAAAAATTTTGAATTCCTTATTTTCTCTTTTTCCAATTAATTTTTGAAAAATTACAAAAAAATAAATAAAATAATAAAAATAAAAAATAATGTGTGTTTCTTGTTTGAGTCTAGTGGCTATTTCTAAGTTTGGTGTCCTGCATATTTTTAATTTTCTTGCATTTTTCGAATATATGCATTATGTTCTTCAATGATCTTCAAGTCGTTCTTAATGATTTTATTGGGTCTGATCTTTAAATTCTCCTATTTTGTATCTTTTGTTGTTCTTCATATGCATTTTCAATTTGTTAGTATCTCCAATATGAAAATTTCTAAGTCTGGTGTCTTGCATGCATTGTTTATCTGATCTTAGTTTTCCATGATTAGTTTCATTTTGTTGTTTTTCATCATTAAAAATTCAAAAAATTTTTCAAAATTTTGTCTTTTCAAGTCAATAATACACAGAATTGAAGATTCAGAACATTCAGCAGAGGAATTACAGAGAAAAGCTGGGCGTTCAAAACGCCCAGTGAAGAAGGAAAACTGGCGTTTAAATGCCAGCCAGGGTACCTGGCTGGGCGTTAAACGCCCAAAAGGGTAGTATTTTGGGCGTTAAATGCCAGAATGGATACCATTCTAGGCGTTTAACGCCAGGATGGCACAGGAGGGGAGATTTTGTTTTCAATTGAAATCTTTTTCAAATCTTCAAAATTTTTCAAAATCAAATCTTTTTCACATCATGTCTTTTTCAAATCACAATTTTTTTCAATTTTTTTATATTTTCGAAAATTTCAAAATAATTTTCAAAATCTTTTTCTTATTTCTTATTTTCAAAATTAATGCTAATATTTAATATGATTGATTCAAAAAAAAAAAATCTCAAGTTGTTACTTGCCTATTAAGAAAGGTTCAATTTTTAAAATTTGAAATCATATCTTTTAGTTTCTTGTTAGTCAAGTAATCAACTTTAATTTTCAAAATCAATTCTTCTTAAATTGTTTTTCAATCATATCTTTTTAATTATATCCGCTCAACCACATCTTTTTCAAAATATTTTTCAATCATATCTTTTTAATTACTGATTTCAAAATATCTTCTAACCTCTCATCTTTTCAAAATTGATTTTCAAATCTTTTCAAATTAATTACTTGACTTTTTGTTTGATTTTAAAAGTTTTCTATTTCAATCATATCTTTTTCAAACTCACCTAACCACTTTCTTACTTTTGATTTTCGAAAAACCATCAACCACTTTTTCAAAATTCTTTTTAATTATTTTAAAAATTTTAGTTTTATTTAAAAATTTGTTTTCAAAAATTCTTCTCCCTCCTCACCTTTTTCTATTTAAGGACTAACACTCCCCCTTTGTTAGTAATTCGGACTCACTCCCTCTCTATAAGTTCGAATTCTCCTCTCTACTTCATCCTTTTATTCTTCTTTTCCTCGGACACCTCAATGAATCTCTATACTGTGACAAAGAGGATTCCATACTTTCTTGTTCTCTTTTCTTTCATATGAGCAGGAACAAGGACAAAGGCATTCTTGTTGAAGCTGATCCTGAACCTGAAAGGACCTTGAAGAGAAAGCTAAGAGAAGCTAAAGCACAACTCTCTGGAGAGGACCTAACAGAAATTTTCGAAAAGGAAGCAGACAAAACAAACATGGCCGAACCCAACAATAATGGTGGAGATGCAAGGAAGATGCTTGGTGACTTTATTACACCCTCTTCTAACTTCTGTAGAAGGAGCATCTCAATTCCTGCAATTGGAGTAAACAACTTTGAGCTTAAGCCTCAATTAGTTTCTCTAATGCAGCAGAATTGCAAGTATCATGGACTTCTATTGGAAGATCCTCATCAGTTTCAAGCTGAATTCTTGCAAATCTGTGACACTGTCAAGACCAATGGGGTTGACACTGAGGTTTACAGACTTATACTTTTCCCTTTTGCAGTAAGAGACAGAGCTAGGACATGGTTGGACTCACAACCTAAAGAGAGCCTGAACTCTTGGGAAAAGCTGGTCAATGCCTTCTTGGCAAAGTTCTTTCCACCTCAAAAATTGAGTAAGCTTAGAGTGGAAGTCCAAACCTTCAGACAGAAGGAAGGCGAATCCCTCTATGAAGCTTGGGAAAGATACAAGCAATTGATTAGAAGGTGTCCTTCTGGCATGCTTTCAGAATGGAGCATCATATGCATATTCTATGATGGTCTGTCTGAACTGTCCAAGATGTCATTGGACAACTCTATTGGTGGATCTCTTCATCTGAAGAAGACGCCTGAAGAAGCTCAGGAACTCATTGAAATGGTTGCAAATAACCAATTCATGTACACTTCTGAAAGGAATCCTATGAGTAATGGGACACCTCAGAAGAAAGGAGTTCTTGAGATTGATACTCTGAATGGCATATTGGCTCAGAACAAAATATTGACTCAGCAAGTCAATATGATTTCTCAGAGTCTGTCTGAAATGCAAGCTGCATCAGGCAGTACTAAGGAGGCTTCCTCTGAAGAAGAAGCTTATGATCCTGAGAATCCTGCAATGGCAGAGGTGAATTACATGGGAGAATCCTATGAAAACACCTATAATCCTTCATGGAGAAATCATCCAAATCTCTCATAAAAGGACCAACCGAAGCCTCAACAAGGCTTCAACAACAATAATGGTGGAAGAAATAGGTTTAGCAATAGCGAGCCTTTTCCATCATCTTCTCAGCAACAGACAGAGAGTTCTAAGCAGAATCTCTCTAGCTTAGCAGCCATAGTCTCTGATCTATCTAAAACCACACTAAGTTTCATGACTGAAACAAGGTCCTCCATTAGAAATTTGGAGGCACAGGTGGGTCAGCTGAGTAAGAAAGTTACTGAATTCTCTCCCAGTACTTTCCCAAGCAATACAGAAGAAAATCCAAAAAGAGAGTGCAAGGCCATAAACATGTCCCACACGGCCGAACCTGTAGAGGAGGGAGAGGCAGTGATTTCCACTGAGGAAGACCTCAATGGACGTCCACTGGCCTCCAAGGAGTTCCCTAATGAGGAACCAAAGGAATCTGAGGCTCATATAGAGACCATAGAGATTCTACTAAACTTACTTCTGCCATTTATGAGCTCTGATGAGTATTCTTCCTCTGAAGAGGATGAAGATATTGCTGAAGAGCAAGTTGCTAAGTATCTTGGAGTAATCATGAAGCTGAATGCCAAGTTATTTGGTAATGAGACTTAGGAGGATGAACCTCCATTGCTCATCAATGAACTAAATACCTTGGTAAGGCAAAAATTACCACAGAAGAAACCGGACCCCAGAAAATTCTTAATACCTTGTACCATAGGCACCATGACCTTTGAGAAGACTCTGTGTGACCTAGGGTCAAGTATAAACCTCATGCCCCTCTCTGTAATGGAGAAACTATGGATCCTTGAGGTGCAAGCTGCAAAAATCTCACTAGAGATGGCAGACAATTCAAGGAAACAGGCTTATGGACTTATAGAGGATGTCTTGGTAAAGGTTGAAGGCCTTTACATCCCTGCTGACTTCATAATTCTGGACACTGGGAAGACTATGGATGAATCTATCATCCTGGGCAGACCCTTCTTAGCCACAGCAAAAGCTGTGATTGATGTTGACAAAGGAGAGTTGGTCCTTCAAGTGAATGAGGACTACCTTGTGTTCAAGGCTCAAGGATATCCCTCTGTAACCATGGAGAGGAAGCATGAAAAGCTTCTCTCAAAGCAGAGTTAAATAGAGCCCTCACATTCAAACTCTAAGTTTGGTGTTGGGAGGCCATCATTATGCTCTGAGTATCTGTGAGGCTCCATGAGAGCCCACTGTCAAGCTATTAACATTAAAGAAGTGCTTATTGGGAGGCAACCCAATTTTATTCAATTATATCTATTTATTTTCCATTGTTATTTTATATTTTCTTTAGGTTGATGATCATGTGAAGTCACAAAAACAACTGAAAAAGCAAAAACAGAATGAAAAACAGCATTAAAAATAGCACACTTTGAAGGAGGAGCTTACTGGCATTTAAACGCCAGTAGGGGTAGCAGAATGGGCGTTAAACGCCCAGTCTGGCACTATTCTGGACGTTTAACGCCAGAAAAGGGCACCAGATTGGCGTTTAACGCCAGAAAAGGGCAACAAGCTGGCATTTAACGCCAGAAAGGGAAGAAAAGCTGGTATTAAACGCCAGAAATGGGCAGCAACCTGGCGTTTAATGCCAGGATTGGCACTCCAAGGGGCGTTTACACGCTAACATGGTGCAGGGATGAGAAATCCTTGACACCTCAGGATCTGTGGATCCCACAGGATCCCCACCTACCTCAACTCTCTCCCTCTCTTCTTCACACCTTTCCATAACACCCTTTTCCAAATACCCCTCACCAATCACCTCCATTTCTCTTCCCCATCACATCTTCACCAATCACCTCTACCCACTCTTCCCCAAAAACCCCACCAACCTCACAATTCAAATTCAAATACTTTCCCTCCCAAACCCAACCCCTAATACATGAAAACCCCCTCTCTCTCACCCTATAAATACGCCCTTCACCACCTTCATTTTCACACATCATACACACTTCTCTCCAACTTGGCCGAACCTACACCAACCCTCCATCTCTTCCATTTTCTTCTTCTTCTACTCACTTCTTTCTTCTTTTGCTCGAGGACGAGCAAACCTTTTAAGTTTGGTGTGGTAAAAGCGTCGCTTTTTGATTTTCCATAACCATTCATGGCACCTAAGGCTAGAGAAACCTTTAGAAAGAGGAAAGGGAAGGCAAAAGCTTCCACCTCTAAGTCATCGGAGATGGAGAGATTCATCTCAAAGGTGCATCAAGACCACTTCTATGAAGTTGTGGCAAAGAAAAAGGTGATCCCTGAGGTTCCCTTTAAGCTCAAAAAGAGTGAATGTCTGGAGATCCGACATGAGATTCGAAGAAGAGGTTGGGAAATTCTCACCAACCCCATTATACAAGTCAGGATCTTAATGGTTCAAGAGTTCTATGCTAATGCATGGATCACCAAAAACCATGATCAAAGTGTGAACCCAGACCCAAAGAATTGCCTTACAATGGTCCAGGGAAAATACTTAGATTTCAGTCTGGAAAATGTAAGATTGGCATTCAACCTGCCAATGATGCAAGGAGATGTACACCCCTACACTAGAAGGGTCAACTTTGATCAAAGGTTAGACCAAGTCCTTATAGACATTTATGTGGAAGGTGCTCAATGGAAGAGAGATTCAAGAGGGAAGCTGGTTCAACTAAGAAGGCTTGACCACAAGCCAGTGGCTAGGGGATGGTTGGAGTTCATCCAACGCTCAATCATTCCCAGTAGCAACCGGTCTGAAGTTACTATAGACCGGGCTATCATGATCCATAGCATCATGAATGGAGAGGAAGTAGAAGTTCATGAGGTTATATCCCTAGAACTCTACAAGGTGGCAGATAAGTCCTCTACTTTGGCAAGGCTAGCCTTCCCTCATCTAATTTGTCACCTCTGCAATTCAGCTAGAATTGACATAGAGGAAGACATCCTCATTGAAGAAGACAAGCCCATCACTAAGAAAAGGATGGAGCAAGCAAGAGAGCCCACTCATGGACCTCAACAAGAGCATGAGGAAATTCCTCATCATGAAATCCCTGAGATGCCTCAAGGGATGCACTTCCCTCCACAAAATTATTGGGAGCAAATTAACACCTCCCTAGGAGAATTAAGTTCCAACATGGGACAACTTAGGGTGGAACACCAAGAGCATTCCATCCTCCTTCATGAAATCAGAAAAGACCAAAGAGCCATGAGGGAGGAGCAACAAAGACAAGGAAGAGACATTGAGGAGCTCAAGCATTCCATTAGATCTTCAAGAGGAAGAACCAACCGCCATCACTAAGGTGGACCCGTTCTTTAAATTCCTTGCTCTTATTTTTCTATTTTTTGTTCCCTATGCTTTATGTTCTATCTATGTTTGTGTCTTTACTACATGATCATTAGTGTCTTAGTGTCTTTGCCTTAAAGCTATGAGTGTCCTATGAATCCATCACCTTTCTTAAATGAAAAATGTTTTTAATTGCAAAAGAACAAGAAGTACATGAATTTTGAATTTTAAAGTAGTTTAATTATTTTGATGTGGTGGCAATACTTTTTGTTTTCTGAATGAATGCTTGAATAGTGCATATTTTTGAATTTTTTGTTTATGAATGTTAAAATTGTTGGCTCTTGAAAGAATGATGAAAAAGGAGAAATGTTATTTGATAATCTGAAAAATCATATAATTGATTCTTGAAGCAAGAAAAAGTAGTGAAAAGCTTGCGAAAAAAAATGGCGAAAAAAAATAAAAGAAGAAGCAAGCAGAAAAAGCCAATAGCCCTTTAAGCATCCAAGGATCCAAGGCTTTGAGCATCAGTGGATAGGAGGGCCCACAGGAATAAAATCCTGGCCTAAGCGGCTAAACCAAGCTGTCCCTAACCATGTGCTTGTGGCGTGAAGGTGTCAAGTGAATACTTGAGACTGAGCGGTTAAAGTCGTGGTCCAAAGCAAAAAGAGTGTACTTAAGAGCTCTGAACACCTCTAACTTGGGACTCTAGCAAAGTTGAGTTACAATCTGAAAAGGTTCACCCAGTTATGTGTCTGTGGCATTTATGTATCCGGTGGTAATACTGGAAAACAAAATGCTTAGGGTCACGGCCAAGACTCATAAAGTAACTGTGTTCAAGAATCAACATACTGAACCAGGAGAATCAATAACACTATCTGAATTCTGAGTTCCTATAGATGCCAATCATTCTGAACTTCAAAAGATAAAGTGAGATGCCAAAACTCTTCAGAAGCAAAAAGCTAATAGCCCCACTCATCTAATTAAGATTGATCTTCATAGATGTTTTCGGAATTTATTGTACATTCTCTTCTTTTTATCCTACTTTGTTTTTAGTTGCTTGGGGACAAACAACAATTTAAGTTTGGTGTTGTGATGAGCTAATAATTTATATGCTTTTTGGCATTGTTTTTAGGTAGTTTTTAGTATGTTTTAATTACTTTTTATTATATTTTTATTAGCTTTTAAATAAAAATCACATTTCTGCACTTTACTATGAGTTTGTGTGTTTTTCTGTGATTTCAGGTATTTTTTAGCTGAAATTGAGGGTCCTGAGCAAAAATCTGATTCAGAGACTGAAAAAAGACTGCAGATGCTGTTGGATTCTAACCTCCCTGCACTTGAAGTGAATTTTCTGGAGCTACAAACGCCCAATTGGCGCGCTCTTAATTGCGTTGGAAAGTAGACATCCTGGGTTTCCAGCTATATATAATAGTCCATACTTTGCCCGAATTTTGATAACGGCAACTGGTGTTTAAACGCCAATTTTCTACCCTATTCTGGCGTTAAACACCAGAACTGGCATAAAAGCTGAAGTTAAATGCCCAAACTGGCACCAGAGCTGGCGTTTAACTCGAAGAAAAGTCTCTACATGTGAAAGCTTTAATGCTCAGCCCAAGCACACACCTGGTGGGCCTAGAAGTGGATTTCTGCATCATTTACTCATTTCTGTAAACCCTAGGTTACTTGTACATTATAAATATGACCTTTTACTATTTTATTTTTATCTTGGTTATTCTGGTTCCCCCTCTGGGGCTGAAGCCAATGAACACCATTATCACTTATGTATTTTCAATGGTTGAATTTCTACACCCCATAGATTAAGGTGTGGAGCTCTGCTATTCTTCATGAATCAATGCAAAGTACTACTGTTTTTCTATTCAATTCATGCTTATTATTATTCTAAGATATTCATTCGCACACAAGAACATGATGAATGTGATGATTATGTGACACTCATCACCATTCTCACTTATGAACGCGTGCCTGACAACCACTTCCGTTCTACATGAAAACAAGCTTGAATGTGTATCTCTTGGGTTTCTAATATAAGATTAAAACCTTTGTGGTATAGGCTAGAATTATTAGCGGCCATTCTTGAGATCCGGAAAGTCTAAACCTTGTCTGTGGTATTCCGAGTAGGATCTGGGATGGGATGACTGTGATGAGCTTCAAACTCGCGAGTGTTGGGCGTAGTGACAGACGCAAAAGGATCAACGGATCCTACTCCAACATGAGTGAGAACCGACAGATGATTAGTCGTGCGGTGACAGCGCATTTGGACCATTTTCACTGAGAGGACGGACGGTAGCCATTGACAATGGTGATCCCCCAAAATACAGCTTGCCATAGAAAGGAGTATGAATGATTGGATGAAGACAATAGGAAAGCAGAGGTTCAGAAGGAACAAAGCATCTTCATACGCTTATCTAAAATCTCACCAATGAATTACATAAGTACTTCTATCCTATTTTATATTTTATTTATATTTTAATTATCAAAACTTCACAATTATTTGAATCCGCCTGAGTGAGATTTACAAGATGACCATAGCTTGCTTCAAGCCGACAATCTCCGTGGGACCGATCCTTACTCACGTAAGGTATTACTTGGACGATCCAGTGCACTTGCTGGTCAGCTGCACGGAGTTGTGTGAAAAGTGTGCGATCACGATTCCGTGTACCAATGAGTTTTTGGGTTTGCTGCCTGGTAAACTCCTTGGGAGTGAACCGTATAGCCTTGTAGTTTGCAATGTATGCAAACCAAGGTACTGTTCAGATGGCATAGAATTGCTCATCTGGAAAGGATTCGGATATGTCAGTAGAGGGAGAAGAAGTCCCGGCTACTGGCTCAATCCGGGATAAGTGATCAGCCATCTGATTTTCTGTCCCTTTTCTGTCTCTAATTTCTATATCAAACTCTTGCAGGAGTAATACTCATCTTATAAGTCTACGTTTAGACTCCTGCTTAGTGAGTAGATACTTTAGAGCAGCATGGTCAGTATAAATAATGACCTTAGATCCTACCTGGATTTGAACTTGTCAATGGCATAAACCACTGCAAGTAGCTCCTTTTCTGTAGTAGTGTAGTTTTTTTGCGCATCATTTAATATGCTACTAGCATCATAAATGACATGCAGAAGCTTGTCATGTCTCTAACCTAGGACTGCGCCAATTGCATGATCACTTGCATCACACATTAGCTCAAATGGCAAGTCCCAATTGGGTGCAGAGATGATAGGAGCAGTGACAAGCTTGGCTTTCAGAGTTTCAAAAGCATGTAGGCATTCTTGGTCAAAGACGAATGGAACATCAATGGCAAAGAGATTGCATAGGGGTTTCGAAATTTTAGAAAAATCTTTTATGAACTGCCTGTAGAATCCTGCATGTCCTAGGAAACTTCTGATTGCCTTGACACTAGTAGGCGGAGGGAAGCGTTCTATCACTTTCACTTTAGCTTGATCCACATCTATCCCTTTATTTGAGATCCGATGCCCAAGAACAATGCCTTCAGTTACTATGAAGTGGCATTTCTCCCACTTTAGAACTAGGTTTGTTTCTTGGCATCTTTTCAGGACCAGGGTTAGATGATCAAGACAGGAGTCAAATGAGTCTCCATACATAGAGAAGTCATCCATGAATACTTCAAAGAATTTCTCTACCATATCAGAGAAGATGGATAACATGCATCTCTGAAATCTGGCAGGTGCATTACACATGCCAAATGGCATTCGTCTATAGGCGAACATGCCAGAGGACATGTGAATGCTGTCTTCTCTTGATCCTGTAGATCTACTGCTATTTATTGTACCCAGAATATCCATCCAGGAAACAATAAAAAGCATGACCTGCTAGTCTTTCTAGCATTTGGTCAATGAAGGGTAAAGAAAAGTGATCTTTCCTGGTGGCGTCATTGAGTTTTCTGTAGTCAATGCACATATGCCACCCTGTAACTGTCCTTTTTGGGATCAGCTCATTCCTTTCATTATGAACCACTGTCATCCCTCCCTTCTTAGGGACAACTTGGACAGGGCTCATCCAGGGGCTGTTAGAAATGGGATAAATAATCCCAGCCTCATAGAGCTTAGTGACTTCCTTCTGCACTACTTCCTTTATAGCTGGATTCAAACGCCTCTGTGGTTGTACCACTGGTTTGGCATTATTCTCCAACAGGATTTTATGCATGCATCAGGCTGGGCTAATGCCCTTAAGGTCACTTATAGTCCACCCAAGGGCGGTCCTATGTGTTTTGAGCAATTTAATTAGTGCTTTTTCTTCCTGTGGCTTTAGGGCAGAGCTTATGATCACAGGGAAGGTATCTCCATCTCCCAGAAATGCATATTTTAGGGAGGATGGTAGTGGCTTAAGCTCAAGCTTTGGAAGCTTATCCTTTTCCTCAGAGGTTTACTCTGAATCATCCTGGATATCATCAAGGATGTTATCTAGCCCTTCCTTGAGGCTTTCGGCCATGTTGACCTCTTCCACCAGGGAATCAATGAGGTCAATGCTCAGGCATTTCTCAGGAATGTCTGGATGCTGCATAGGCTTTACAGCATTTAGTACGAACTTTTTCTCATTGACTCTCAAGGTTACATCCCTTTTTTCAACATCAATGAGGGGTCCGTCCTGTAACTAGGAAGGGTCTTCCTAGGATAAGGGATACACTCTTGTGCCCCTCCATGTCCAACACCACAAAGTCAGTGGGGAAGGCAAAGGGTCTAACCCTAACAATCATGTCTTCAATTACTCCTGATGGTATATTAATAGAACCATAAGCAAGTTGAAGGCACATGCGGGTTGGTTTGACTTTATCAGTCAAATAGAGATTCTTTATCAAAGAAGCAGGTATTAGGTTGATCCTTGCCCCAAGGTTACATAGAGCTGTCCTTGTACAAGCATTACCTAGAGTGCATGGTATCATAAAGCTTCTAGGGTCTTTAAGCTTCTCTGGTAAGCTGTTCTGAATGATTACACTGCATTCCTCAGTGAAGAGGACTGTTTGTGTCTCCCTCCAATCTTTGTTATGACTTAAGATGTCCTTCATGAACTTTGCGTAAGAAGGTATCTGTTCAAGAGCTTCTGCAAAAGGGATCTTTATCTCTAATATTCTGAGATACTCTACAAAGTGGGAAAACTGTTTATCCCTTTCCTCTTGATAGAGTTTTTGAGGAAATGGCATCTTAGCCTTGTATTCATCAACCTTGTTTGATGAAAACCGAATGCTATGTGACTTGGAAGGGGGGTTACTAGCTTACTTAGGAGGGTTGTTATCAGTGTGTGACTGACCTCCTTTGCATGGGCGTTCAACGCCCATGCTGCTGCCCCCTTGGGGGTTTGAACGCTCATTCTCTGCCCTTTCCTGGCGTTCAACGCAAAGAGAGATACCTCTCTGGGTGTTTGAACGCCCAGTCTCTACCATTTCTTGGCGTTCAATACCAAGAGGGATACCTCTCTGGGAGTTTAAATGCCCAGAGTTTTCTTGTGCAGAGACCTGGTTATCCTTTATGGGCTTTTCATTTTTATTATACTGAGGTTGGGTGCTTAAGCTTTTCCCACTCCTCAGTTGGATAGCCTGGCATTCATCTGTTATCTGCTTAGATAACTGCTACCTTGTTTGACTTAACTGTGCTTCTACATTTTCGTTAGAAGCCTGAGTTTCTCACAGAGCCTCTTGCAGTTCTAGTATTTGCTGGGCAATGACTTGCAGTTGCTGAGTCAATGGGCCATCCTGCTCTGGAGGGTTAGGTTCAGCAACTACTGCCTTAACCTCTCATTTTATAGAGGTCTCAGGAGATGAGTACAGATGCTGATTAGTGGCAACTGTTTCAATAAGCTCTCGAGCCTCTCCAATCATCTTTTCAATGAGCATGGAACCACCAGCAGAGTGGTCCAAGGACATTCTAGCCATGTCTGAAAGCCCATAGTAGAAGATGTCTAACTGTACCCATTCTGAAAACATTTCAATGGGACATTTTCTTAGCATCCTCCTATACCTCTCCCAAGAATCATAAAAAGATTCACCATCTCCTTGTTTGAAGCCTTGGATGTCCAGTCTCAGCTGGTTCATCTTTCTTAGGGGAAAGTATTGGCTTAAAAACTTGTCCACTAACTGTTTCTAAGTTTTAAACTAGCTTTAGGTTGGTTATCCAACCACCTTTTTGCTTGGTCCTTTACTGCAAAAGGAAAAAGCAATAATCTATAGACATCTTGGTCTACCCCCTCACTCTGTACTGTGTCAGCAATCTTTAAGAAGTCTGCTATAAATTCTGTAGGTTCTTCCTGAGGAAGCCTAGAATACTGGTAGTTCTGCTGTACTAGCTTTGATGTGAGGTATACTGATACTTCTTTCGTAGAAGTCAGCAGAGGGATTTGTATAAGATCCCAGAGTTCGCCTGAACTCTTCATTCCCACTTGGGTTCATAATGAAGAAAGGTAGAAGGAAAGGAAGAAGAAATAGAGATAGGAGAGTTGAATAAGAATTAAATTTTTTTTGTTTTTATTTTATTTATTTATTTAAACCGAAATTAAAATTAATTAATTAAAAAGAAATAAAAGTTCAAAAAAGAAGAAAGAGAAGATAAGCAATTAATTAAAGATTTGAATTTAAGATTCGAAATTTGAAAAAAAAAATTTAAATTTTGAAAAAAAAATTTAAAATTTGAAAAGATTTAATTTTAAAAATTGAAATTTGAAATTTAAATTTTAGATTTTGAGATTGGCTTTTTGAAATTTTAATTTTAAATTTTTGAATTTTGAAAGTTGAAATTTTAATTTTGAAATAAGATAAAATGAGAATTTTGAAAAAGATATGATTTTTGAAAAAGATAAGACTTTTAGTTTTGAAAAAATTTGATTTTTGAAAAGATTTGATTTTTGAAAAAGATAAGATAAAAATTTAAAAATAAAAATAGAAAAGATATTTTTTATTTTTAAATTTAATGAAGAGAGAGAAAAACAAGTAAAAGACACCAAACTTAAAATTTTTAGATATAGTGCACCCAATTTTCGAAAATTTGGAGGAAAAATATAATGGGATACCAAACTTAAAAAATTTTAAGATCAAAATACAAATAAAACACAAGAACACTTTGAAGACTAACAAGAACACGAAGAACAAGACTTAAAGAAATTTAAAGAACACAAGAACACAAAAAGAACACCAAACTTAAAAATTTTAGAAAACTAAAAATAAATTTTTGAAAATTAAAGAAAAACAAGAAAACACCAAACTTAAAAATTGAAACAAGATTTAATCAAAGAAAATATTTTTGAAATTTTTTTGAAAGAAAGCTTTGAAGAAAACGAAAACTTCAAGCAAGAACAAACACAAAAGACTCAAACTAAGAACAAAGATTAAACAAAGAAAATAAAATATTTTTTTTGGAAATCTTTTTAAAATCTTCGAAAAAAATAGAGAAGAAGAAAATAAAAATAAAAGACTAAAACAGGAACAAAAATTGAACAAAGAGAAGAAAAATATTTTTGAAAATCTTTTTAATTTTTTCGAAAATTTGAAGAAGAAAAAAAAAATCAAAATCAAGGACTTAACAAAAATAAAAATTACCTGATCTAGGGAGCAAGACAATCCTTCAGTTTCTCCAAACTCAACAATCCCCGACAACGGTGCCAAAAACTTGGTGCGTACGATCCCCACACTTTCGTACAGCAGTACCAGTAAGTGCACTAGGTCGTCTAAGTAATACCTAAGCGAGTTAGTGTAATGACCCAATGTTCAATATGTCTAGATCATACCGGAAACTGAGTGCTACCAATTTGTCCTCCTAATTATTATCTATTATTTATCATATGAGCCTGATTCGTTGTTAAAAGTGTAGTTAATTTGCGAGGTATATTTTTTTTAAAACGTTTGGATTAATAGACGGAATCATTCATAATCAACTCACAACTGATAATAGATAAAACAGTTATAAGCAACCACACATAAATAAATCGCAAGTAGCTAGCAACATTCAGTGATCCAGCCCTTATTAGAGTATAGACCTTTAGTTAGAACACCCCTAGATATAGCTAGATAATAACTATATACGTATACATACATACAACATCCCAGGTCCTAACCTGTTCAAGAGGTCCCTAAGCTGGCACCCAGGCTAGCCTAAACTCTATACTCACCTAGTCCCTCTAAACTACTAAAGCGAGGGAAAGTACGTTCTAGGTCTTCAAAACTCAAGTCTGGTGGAACGTCAACAAAAGGTAGAACATTATCTGCTACTCCTCTGCACAATCAGACATTGCCATATGACGTCTCTCTGATACCACATCATGTAGCCATACAACAGGAGTCTCGTACACAGGTTTTAAGTTAAAGCTCACGTACAAACAGGGTGCAGACATTGGCTGGTCTCACAGTATATACATATAAACAGAGAACGAGATTCACCCTAGACTCAGAAGACTACCTAGAGCAGAATCCTTTTTGTGAACGGTCATCAATGAACTACGGAAGGGTACTCATGCTTCCATCTGAAGGGGGAAGGGAGAGAGAAGGGGTAAGAACTGGGGAGTTCTTAGTAGGGCCGGGGTTATTAGTTAAGTTCATTAATTTTGTGTTGTTTAGCAGATAAATAGCAGAATACAGAAAAGTAGTAAATAGAAGATACAGATAAATAGAGAAGATAGAGAAAACATATAGCAGAATACAAACAAAAGAATACAAGAAAATAACACGAACACAGACACAGATAATAGAATACAAACAAAGAAAGCATACATTCATGCAACAATCATATAGAGAAAATGCACAACCAAGTATGATGCATGTCTGTCCTATGCAGGCCATGAGCTCACGTGTCGGTTTACACCCTGCAGCCCGACATTACCTAAGAACCAGTCTTAGATATGGTTTCCCTTTGTGTCCTTAGTGCATATGTGTTGGTGGTAAGAATACCACTCCTTCGTGACTACCGACAGTCGGCACAAAGCCCGACCCCATAATATACGCACAAGGGGAAACAGTGATCCTTAGTTCGTGGGCGTCCCCGAGATCAATTCACAAACAAAACAATGATCCTCAGTTCGTGGGTTTCCCCGAGATCAACATACAACAACAAACATGATCCTCAGTTCGTGGGTTATACCCGAGATCAACATACAACAACAAACATGATCCTCAGTTCGTGGGTTATACCCGAGATCAACATACAACAGTTCATGGGTTATTCCCGTAATCAATGATTATCAGTTCGTGGGTTTTTCCCGCATATAAAATAGTTAACAGTTCGTAGGTTTCCCCGAGATCAATGATCATTCAGTTCGTGGGTACTTCCCGTATTTAACCAATTATCCGTCCGTGGGTTTTACTACTATTTTCTCTTTGTCTATTTACTCTGCTCTCATTACTCTTTTCTCTGTATCTATTTTCTCTGATCTCATTACTCTTTTCTCTATATCCCTATTACTCTTTTTTCTTTATCTCTTTACTTTACTCTGGTTACTCTGTTCTCTGTGTTACTTTATTCTGCTCTGATTTCTCTGTTTAACGTTTGTTTTTAAGGCTTATGTAAATTTCAGAATGAATAATTAGCCTGTCCCAAGTATAGGTTCATTAAGTCTATACTGAAACAGTTTAACTTTTCATATAATACCTAACCCTAGTCGCAACTCAAATACTAACTAAGTTGCCCTAGTTCGTTCACTAGTCTTAGTCTATTTTTTTGTCGTTAAAATTTTACAGACTTTTTCTTTGGTTTTTATCTTTTCTTTAAATTTTTATATTTTCTTTATCTTTGCCTCACTAACATATTATTACCACTCCCTAAGTGTTTTATGAAGATAATTATGAGATTCTGCACTTAAAGTTGTCTTTCTAAAGCTTTTACAGAAAACTGCCTTTTTCTGTATTATTTTATTATTTTTATTAAAAAATTATTTTTAATTAAATATTATTATTTAATATTTTATTATTATTTATTATTTTATTAATATATTTTCGAAAATTACCTTCCTTTAACCTTTTACTTTATAAATTCACTTTTTACCACCCATAACTTTTAATATTTCTACTTTAACCACCCTAACTTTCAGAAATTACAAAATAACCCCTCAAACACCAAAATATTTACTTCCTTACCCTTTCTAAGATCTGAAAGGTGTTCTTCAATGTTCTTCACCACACTCAAAGTGTTCTTCGTATATTCTTCAAATTCTTTCTCTGTTTTTACCCGTTTTTCAGTCTTTTCAGCAACCGATTTTTACCATAATTCAAATTAAATTAGCAGCCACTAAAACTCCATCTTTTCTATATGATTTTAACACAAATTGAACCCCAATTTAAGGATTAGGGTTCGTTTTTCCAGCTGCACTCAAGGACATGTTTCATAGCTTGAATATCATCAAATTTCATCAAATTTTCACCAAAATTTCAACAAGAATCACTCATATAAATCATCAATTTCAAGCACAGCCAAACCATATCATAATCACACAACTCAAACATAATCAATCAAGATTAACTTCGTCAAACCCTACCTTGATTTGCTGCTCCAAATCCGGTTACTCTTTGAAGTGTTCTTAAAGCACTTTTTCCTCCTAAAACACATCAAGAACAACTTTAAAACTCTAAACCATCAACTAAACGAACTTCAGCAGAATCTTAGGAAGGTTATCCTCACCTTAAATGTGCAGGAAATCAAAGATCTTTGGCCCACAAGTCAAGCTAAGCAAGAGATCTAAGGAAGAACATCAAGAAAACACTTGTTTAAGCATGTTTCCTTGAAAACTGAATTGAAGAGGGAGGGAGACAGCCATCTCACCTTATTTCCAGCCTTGATAAGTCACATGGTTATGTAGAGGAAGAAGAGAGGATCATTTTGGTGAAATCGGAGTTTTGATTTGAGTTTTAGTTCAGAAGAAATCAAGCTTTGAAGATTAAGTATTCATGAAAGTTTCTCTCTTTTCTCTTTTGTTATTTTCGGCCAAAATGATGAAATGAGACAGCCTTGGAGGTCTTGGGGGTGTAAGGTAAGTTGTGATTGGTTGGCTTGGAGGTGGATTAAAATAATATTAAAATATCTCTGGTGTACAACTACTAAAACTAAGTGTATCGGAACACTCGTAAAAACATCTCTAAAAATTATTTTCTGAGCTACTAGCATAAATGACACTAGTAACATATTTATTATGAGAATAGAACATCTATGATGAGACCTTAGCATTGCTAAAGTCATCAGAGAGTGCTGGTGCTAAGCTGCACCATTAAACCGTAAACCTGGTTAAACCGATTTCCTGTTTTCAACTAAAACAGACCAGGTAACCTTATAATATCATTCAAGAATTTTCCAATACTAATATAATACTAATATTATACTATTATCTCTCTTCTCTCATAAATCGAGTCTGGTTCATCAAACTGAGACTATTTACGAAAACTAGAATCAAAACTCCTAAACGATACGGTTCAAAAACTAGGTTCTTCGTGATTGCGTTATCGAGCTTGCCTCAGAAAAGGTTCTAGCTTAAGGATGACATAATGACAATGAGGATTGAGATACTTTATGATATATAAGAGGTGTTCCCTTTACTGATCTTTTGGAGAAATCCGTGCCTTCAGAAAAGATCTCGCATACTCGAAAATCAGGGTTGTTCCAGTTAGGATCGATCCCACAAGGATTGTGACTTGAAGCAATCTATGGTTATCCTGCAGGTCTTGGTCATGCAGATTAGAAGGACTTGGTTTAACTTTGTATAAATTATTTTTTATATCAAATATTTGGATGTTAAGTAGGAAGAAGGAATTAAATGGAATAAAGAAAAAGAGTAATTAGAACTCAGAAGTTGTGTAAACTGTGAAAAGAGCGATAGGAATATAGTTGAGGATTGGAGTTGCTTTGTCTTTTTGAATTAACTCTGGTATTACTGCTTCCTTTGCTTGTGAGTGATTTCTTCAATGGCAGGCTGTATGTGATTGACACTGGTTTGAGCAGCTGCCAATACTCCTCTAGATTTGAATGCCAGGTTTAGTGCGGATCAATTCTAATTGAGGGTGAAGCTTCTGTAGTTCATTCTCCTTGATGATCCTACTCAAAATGCCACAGACAAAGTCAAATCTTCCGGATCAGAGGACGCTGTGCCTTAGGTTCTAGCCTTTACAACAAAGACCCTAATCTCCCATAAATTGGCTGAATTGATGTCTCGAGAAGTCCCCAACGAAGTCGTGGATTAGTCGTCTGAGAGACGTGTATTCAAGCTGGTGGTTTATCATTGTCTCATGAAAGATGCACTCTGAACCCATGTAGAATGTGATAACCTTATGCCAGTTCAACGCATTCATATTGATGAAGAACGAATATACATCTGAGAATTAATCAAACACGGATCGAAGGGAAACAATAATACTTTTATTAATTCATAGGATTTAGCAGGGCTCCTCCCATGCCCCTAGGAGGTTTAGAAACTCATACTAAAAGTAAAATACAATGGTGAAAACGAAAATAGGGCTGAATGGTCTGCGTTATTATGTAAAATACACTTTAAATACTAAACAGACGACTACTAAGGGTAAAATAGTCTATTTAGTGCTAAAATCCATTTCTGGGGCCCACTTGGTGAGTGTTTGGGCTGAGCTTTGATGAGATCCACGTGCTAGGGGACTCCTTGGGCATTGAATGCCAGCTAAGGGGTCGTCTCTGGGCGTTCGGATGCCGGTCTCTGCTCTTTGGGCGCTGGATGCCTAGAAGGGGCAGGAAGCTGGCGTTGGACTGGGTCTTCTAATCCGAAGTAAAGTATGAACTATTACATATTGCTGAAAAGCTCTGGAAATCAGCTTTCCATAGCCATTAAGAGCGCTTCATTTGGACTTCTGTAGCTCCAGAAAAGCTCTTTTGAATGTAGGCAGGTCAGATTTGGACAGCATCTGCATTGCTTTCTCTGTCTCTGAATCAGGCTTCTGCTCCAGCTCCTCAATTTCAGCCAGAAATTACCTGAAATTGTCTAAAAACACAAAAACTCATAGTAGAATAAAAAAATGTGAATTTAACACTAAAACCTATAAAAACTTAATGAAAACTAAATAAAAACTACTAAAAACTATATGAATGTGATGTCAAAAAGTGTATAAAATATCCGCTCATCACAATACCAAACTTAAACCGTTTCTTGTCCCCAAGAACTAAAAACATAGTAGGATAGAAAGAAGATTAAGATACAATAAATTTCTAAGTTTCAAATGAAGCTTAGTTACAATCAGATGAGCGGGACTTAGTAGCTTTTAGCTTCTGAATAGTTTTGGAATATCACTATCCATTGAAACTCAGAATGGTTGGCCTCTTTAGGAACTTAGAATCCATATGATATTATTGAATCTATTAGTTAAGCTTATTTTGATTCTTGAACACAGCTTTCAGAGTCTTGGCCGTGACCCTAAGCACCTTGTCTTCCAGTATTACCACCAGATACAATAATGCCACAGACACTTTAACTGGGTGAACCTTTTCAGATTGTGACTCAGCTTTGCTAGAGTCCCAAGATAGAGGTGTCCAGAGTTCTTAAGCACACTCTTTTGACTTTGGACCACGAATTTAACCGCTCAGTCTCAAGATTTTCACTTGACACCTTCACGCCACAAGCACATGGTTAGGGACAGCTTGGTTTAGCCGCTTAGGCCAGGATTTTATTCCTTTGGGCCCTCCTATCCATTAATGCTCAAAGCCTTAGGACCTTTTATCGTTGCCTTTTGGTTTAAAGAGTTACTGGCTTTTTCAATCTGCCCTTCTTTTCCTGCATTTTTGGGCAGTAATGGATTTTTCCGCTTTTTATTATTATTATTATTTTCTTTCTTTTTCGCATGCATATAATTTATTTATTTATTTATTCTTTTGCAACATGCTTTTTCTTTTTCTTTTTGCTGCTTTTTCTTGCTTCAAGAATCAATTTTTAGATTTTTCAGATTATCAATAATATTTCTCTTTTTTCTGTATTCCTTCAAGAGCCAACATTCTAAAATTTCAACTTTAAGTATGCACTGTTTAATTATACATTCAGAAAATAAAAGCAAATGACACCACAACAACTAATTAAACTAATCTTATTTTAAACTCGAAATTCATGCATCTCTCAATTATTTTCAAATAATTTTTTTTCTTTTAAGCAAGGTGAGAGATATATGAAATATTTTACAACTTTTAAGACATCAATGCAAATGATCATACAACTAGAACGAGAAAACAGACAAAACATAACAGAAAATAGAAAAATAAAACAGGAAAGGAGGTAAAAGAGAACGAATCCACCTGAATAATGGTGGCTAGTACTCCTCATTGAGGATCCAATCTAGTGCTTGATCTCTTCAATGTCACTCCTTTGTGTTTGTTGGGGTGGCTGCACAGGCTCATGTGCATGCTTTCTAGTTTGCTCCATCCTCTTCTTCCATACTTAGGAGTGGTAGAAGTCAAGAAGCAAAGCTTTTGCAACACCAAACTTAAGAGTTTTGCTCATCCTCGAGCAAATATGAACAATGTAGAAGAGGTGGGGTAGGTGGAGCTTCTGTAGGACCTACTGGTCCTGAGAGGCTAGGGAATTTCAAATTCCCTGCCCCTACAATGGCATTTGAATGCCCAGGGGCTGCTCCCTGGCTGGCATTCAATGCCAGCAATGCTGCCCATGAGGGGCGTTAAACGCCCAGCAGGGATACCTTGGCTGGCGTTCAACTTTAACACTCCATCCAAAGTGTTCTGTTTGCACTGCTATGAAATTCTATCTCTTGATTGATGTATATGATCATGACTCTAACTACTGAAAGAAAAAAAAAATGAAAGAGAATAAGTATAGTTGAGTAAGGTTGGGTTGCCTCCCAATAAGCGCTTCTTTAGTGTCTTTAGCTGGACTTCACTGTACTTAATTTAGTAACAGTGTTGAGCCTTCTGGATCTATATCGCCTTCAAGGTAATGCTTAACCCTCTATCTATTGACAGTGAACCTGTTTTCATGGTCTTTTCCTTGAAGTTCTATGTGGCCGTTAGGTAATACTCTTGTAATCACATATGGTCCCTTCAAGTGGGATTTGAGTTTCCCAAGGAATAATGTGAGCCTTGAATTGAAGAGCAGAACTTTCTGTCTTGGTTCAAAGACTCTGGAAGCTATCTTCCTGTCATGCCACCTCTTTGCCTTTTCCTTATAGATCTTTGCATTCTCAAATGCATCAAAGTCACCTTCCTCATTTTCCACCAGAGTCTCTAGTCTCTCCTTCATGCTACGCTCCTCATTAGATTCTCTACATGTGGCCATGGGGGTACTTTGAGTGTCGAAGTGTAGGGTTACTAAATTATTTACTACTTCGGTCAAGGTAGCCACGAATTCTAGTGTCTTCCTTTGAGTTTCATGTTGCTCATGAAGTAGTGAAGCGAGAGAATCATCTATTGGAGCTTGGAGTGGATAGGAGGGTTCATTGGTTGGGAAAAAGAGTTCACGATAGGAAGGTGGTTCATCTTGATAAGGATATAGAGATGGTGTATATTGAGGTGGTATATGTGAGCATGGTGGTTCTTGGGAGTAATTGTATTGAAATGTGGATAGTTCTATAGGTTGTCTTTCATAGTGGTCACATGGATGAGGTAAGGGTGATTAGTTGTATGAGGGGTATGGATCATAGGATAGTGTTTGGTAAAATGGGGCTTGTAAGGTAGCTTGGGAACTATATTGAGGAAGGGGTACATAGGCATATGGTGGTGGTTGTTGGTAGACACAAGGAGGTCCACCATAACCATCGGGTTGGTATGCATCTAGGAATGGCTCTTGCTCATAGTAAGTTAGAGGAGGTTGTTGCCATGAAGATTGATTATATGCTTGAGGCTCCTCCCACCTTTGATTGTTCCATCCTTGTTGCATATCCTCATTGTAGCTTCCATTCCCTAAAACATAGTTTAAACCAAACTCATAGCCAAAGTGATGAGAATTCATAATGGAAAGAGAAAATAAAAACAACAACTAATAAGAAATGAGTAAACAAAGTCCTAAAACTAGCAAAAACTAATAAAGAAGAAAAAAGGCAAAGATATTCACAATATTAACAATAACAAAAAATAAGGCACACATTTGCAATTCCCCGGCAACGGCGCCAAAAACTTGATGGAGGATTTTCGCAGTAAAGAATTTCTAAATAAAATCGCGTTGCAAGTATAGTTCTAAACCGACAAGCAATCCTCAGTCAACGTTTACATTGTTTGTCACTTGTACAAACCCAATAAAAATAAATCGAAGTATTCAAACCTCGGGTCGTCTCTCAAGGAATTACAGGGAAGTGTGTTTATTATTGCTTGTGGAAAAGTATTTTTGGCCTTTTTGTAATAAGAGACAGGTAATGTAAATAACAAGAAAATAAACCAACAACTAAGAAAAGTCACAGTAAGGATTGAGAATTGGAATTCCTATCCTCATTATCATCATCAATTGTGATGGTAAGTTTAAATTGCTTTCACTTAGTTATCCTCTAACAAATGAAGGAAAGTCAAGTGCATACAATCAACTTAAGTTCACAAGTCCTAGTCAACTCATAGTGAGAGACTAGATTTAGTGAAGTTCAAGCTAACCGGCAATCTTCAATTACCAATCAACAAGAGACTTTGACAATCCAAGAGTCTCCAATTAATCAATCCAAGTCAAGAACACAAAAATCTATTTTAAAATCCAACCAAGCATTTTATCAAATACTTGGAAAGCACAAAATAAAATCATAGAGAATTAACAAGAAGTAGTAAAAGCTAAGATTAACAATTGCAAAAAATTAATAATAACAACTGAAGAAAGAAATAATAATATGAAATACCTCAAATTGCATTAATTAAAAATCAAAAGCAACAAAGTGTCATGAACAATATAGTAACAAAGTAAAGGAACCAACATATAAAACTAAGAAAGCAAAGAAGTGATAATAAGAACTTAAAAAAGGAACTTGAATTAAAATGAGAAGAATATAAACCTAGATGAAACTGAAAATAAAAGAAAAAATCCTAAAACCTAGAGAGAGGAGAGAGCCTCTCTCTCTAGAATTCTACATCTAAAATTAAAAGTGTTTGAACGAATGGTTAGTGAATGACCAGCTCCACTCCTCAGCCTCTTGTCTTCATTTTTGGACCTAAAACTGGGTCAAGAGCAGCCCAAAAATCATCCTCAGCATTTTCTCATAACTGAAGCACGTGACGCTTGTCACGTATATGCGTCGTTTGTCTGCTGCACCGGTCATGCGTACGTGTCATCCATGCATGCGCATCTGCACCAGCTTCTCAAATTTCCAAATTCTTGTGTTCCTTCCACTTTTGCATGCTTCCTTTCCATCCTCTAAGCCATTCTTGCCCTTGAAAAACCTGAAATCACTTAACGCACATATCACGGCATTGAATGGTAATAAGAGAAGATTAAAAATTAGCAATTTTAAGGCTAAAGAAGCATGTTTTCAATCATAGCACAAAATTAGGAACGAAACTTAAAAACATGCAATTTACATGAATAAGTGGGAGAATAATTGACAAAATTCACTCAATTCAATCCAAAATATACCATAAAATAGTGATTCATTAGTTCTATCACTCCTCTCTTTATGGTTCTTTCAGAGTATTGATTGTTGGCCACAATCTCAATTAATTCCAATGCTTCTTCAGTAGTATTCATATGCATGGATCCTCCAGCTGAGGAATCCAATAAAGTTCTGGAATCGGGAGTGAGCCCATCATAAAAAATTTGGATTGCATCCAATCAGCAAACATATCTTGGGGACACTTTCTCAATAATTCTTTGTACCTTGCCCAAGCTTTATAGAGAGATTTTTCATCTTTCTGAGTGAAAGTTTGGATATCATGTCTCATCTTTGCCAACCTCTATGGTGGAAAAAATTTGGTTAAGAACTTATTGACCAAATCATCCCATATTGCAATACTCTCTTTTGGTTGAGTTTCAAGCCACTTCTTGGCTCATTCCCTTACAGAGAATGAAAATAACATTAATCGTTAAGCTTCAGCAGAGACACCTTTGGATTTGACTGTATCACATATTTGTAGGAAGCTAGAGATGAACAAATTGGGATCTTCTTGAGGGCTCTCATTGAATTGGTAATTTTGTTGCACCAAAGTGATAAGTTGAGGCTTCAACTCAAAGTTATTTGCCTCCATAGTGGGCCTTACTATGCTACTCCCACAACTATTGCTTGTAGGGGTGACAAAGTCTCCAAGATCCCTCATAGCATTGTCATTGTTGTTGTTGTTTGCCATGATTTCTGGCCCAAGCTCCTCTTGAATTTTAGATTTCTTCTTTAATTGATGAAGAGTTCTCTCAATTTCTGGATCAAACAATAGCAATTCTTTATCTTTGTTTGCCTGCATGCAAAAGTAAGGAAAAACAAAGAGAAGAGATGGAATTTCCAACGTCATAGTAAAAGGAATTCCAGTAAGTAGCAAAAGAAAATAAAAAAGGTCTAATTTAGAGAATTAATTAATGTGGTAGTTGTTAATCTTAATTAATCCCCGGCAACAACGCCAAAAACTTGATGCCGAATTTTTGCAAAATCATGACTTGGCAAGTGCACTGAATCGTATGAAGTAATATCATGGTGAGTGAATTATTGTTCCCATGAAGTTTAAAGGACTAAGCAACAATGATTAATATATTATTCTAATTAGACAAATCAAATAAATAGAGGAGTGAATGAGGGATTCAAAATGTGTAATAGGGAGAAAATAGCAAACAGTGAGTGAATGAAGACAATGATGGTGAGGATGTTAAGGTTTTAGAGATGTTCACTCTTTAGGAAAATAATCCCTGCGTTCATTTATTTGAGGCATGCAAAGATCAATCGCGACAAGTCACAAATAATCAATCCTAATTTTTTGGTAATTCAATTTCTCTTTAACCTAATTAATTGCTAATTCCTTAGTCAATTACTTAAGAAAAGAGGTGAAGCACAATTCCAATTCAATTTCAAATAAGATTCAAAATTATTCTTAAACAATTGAAACTTACAAGAAAAAATGATTTCCAAGAGTTTTTTAATCCGAATTTTATGTCACTTATTCAAACTAGAGCAATTGAAAATCAATACGTGTCTCACACTCTTTGAAATACTATTCCTAGTTAAATAAAAAAGTAGGAGAAAGAGTTTTCAAGCTAATTCCGATATTATTTTTTCCAAAACAATATTTAGAATCCAAAATAGAATTAAAATATTTTCCAACAATTTTAAATCTTTAGGGGTGAAGAACGAAAACTCAATTATGAAATAGATCAAAGCATAAGCCTCAAATAAAGTAAAACACTTAGTTTAATAATCCATAAAAAGATGAACAGAAATCCTAACCTTAACAAAGGAGATTAGTTGCTCATAGTGCAAAGGAAAAACAAAGGTTTTGAATTGAAAAACAGCCAAAAGAAGAGAGGAGAATATGTGTGACTCCTTCCCTTTAAATACTAACCCTAAAACTAATTTTAGAATTCTAAACTAATCAAAACAGAATCAAATTTAATTTAATTCAAATCTTTTTTTAATGACACTTAAATTACCAGTGATCTTTTTTATAGTTAAAATTCAAAACTTGGTGCCTTGCTTAGTTAAACTCATGGGCTTAAAACTTCAATCTTAAGGGAATAAATGATATGAGAGAAATTGTCAGTTAGGAATTTTCATAAAAATAATCCCATTGCAAGTATAGATCTAAACCAACAAATAACCCTCAATCAAAGTTTAATTTGTTTGTCACTTAAGTCAAACCTAATAAAAACTGAGAGTATTTAAACCTCGAGTCATCTCTCAAGAAATTGCAGAGAAGTGTGCATATTATTGGTTATGGAAAAGTATTTTTTGGGGTTTTGAATCATAGATAAGAAATGTAAATAACAAGAAAGTAAAGAAAACTCAAATGGTAAAAAGGTCTTGGCAAGGGTTAATGGTTAGGGCTCACTATCCTTGTTACCAACACAATATGATAATTACAAGGATCGATCCCACTTTGTTATCCCCAATGTTAGAGGAAAGTTAAATGGGCTTAATTAATCCTAATCGATAAGTCCTAGCTAACTCACTAATTAATTTAGTGAGAGACTAGAGTCAATAGAAACAAATTATCAATCACTTGAACATTAGTAACTCAAGGTTACCTAAGTTACCAACCTAAGCTAAGAACTCTAAAACCCAACGAAGCATTTTACTAAAACACTTGGAAGGCATAAAATGAAAGCATGATAAAAGTGCAAGAATATAAAATCTATAGCTACCAAATGCAAGGAAACAATCATAACAACTAAATTAAGCAACAATAAACAAAGAAACATCAACTTGAATTAAATGGAAATTGAAATTAACAAGAGTTCAATAACATAAAAATAACTAAATAACAGAAATAGCAAGTAAAACTAAAAGAACAAAGATGTAGCAATAAGAAATTGAAAGGAAACTAAATTAAATCAACAATTAAATCTAAATCTAAGAGAAATCTACCTTAATTCTACTCTAATTCTAGAGAGAAGAGAGATCTTATCTCTCTAGAAACCTAACCTAAAACATGATAAAAACTAAACTAACACTACTTGGTTCATTCCCCCTTCAATCCCTGGTTCAATAGCATCAGAAATGGGTTGGATTGGGCCCAAAATACTTTAGAAATCGCTGGTCACGTGTTGCCTTTAGTGAAGCACGCTGATCCTGTCATGCATACGCGTGGGGCACGTGTATGCATCACCTAAATGCGTGTCAACTATGCCACATTTTATATCATTTTAAAGCCCCGGATGTTAGCTTTCCAACGCAACTGGAACCGCCTGATTTGGATCTTCGTAGTTTAAGTTATGATCGATTTAGTACGAAGAGGTCAGGATTGACAACATAGCAATTCCTTCATTTCTTCACGAATTCCCTCAACTTGTGGTGCAAGAAATTACAATCACACTTTTGCAACTCTGCACAACTAACCAGCAAGTGCACTGGATCGTCCAAGTAATACCTTACGTGAGTAAGGGTCGATCCCACGTAGATTGTCGGCTTGAAGCAAGCTATGGTTATCTTGTAACTCTTAGTCAGGATATCAATAATTCTCAGATTTAATTGTAAAAAGTAAAAGAACATGAAATAAATACTTGTTATGCAGTAATGAAGAACAGGTTGAGGCTTTGGAGATGCTTTGTCTTCTGAACCTCTGCTTTCCTACTGTCTTCTTCTTCTTCATGCACGCAAGGCTGCTTCCATGGCAAGCTTTATGTTGGGCATCACCGTTGTCAATGGTTACTTCCCGTCTCAGTGAAAACGTTCCAAATGCACTGTCATCGCACGGCTAATCATCTGTCGGTTCTCGATCATGCTGGAATAGGATCCATTGATCCTTTTGCATCTGTCACACGCCCAACAATCGCGAGTTTGAAGCTCGTCACAGCCATCCCTTCCCAGATCCTACTCAGAATACCACAGACAAGGTTTAGACGTTCCGGATCTCAGGAATGGCCGCCAATAATTCTAGCTTATACCACGAAGACTCTGATCTGAATCATGAGGCTAAGAGATATGCATTCAATCTAAGGTAGAACGGAGGTGGTTGTCAGGCACGCGTTCATAGGTGAGAATGATGATGATTGTCACGGATCATCACATTCATCAGGTTGAAGTGCGAATGAATATCTTAGAATAGAAGCAAGCATGATAGAATGGAAAACAGTAGTAATTGCATTAATTCATGAAGAACAGCAGAGCTCCTCACCCCCAACAATGGGGTTTAGAGACTCATGCCGTAGAGTATACAATAAGAAACATGTAAAGTGTCATGAGGTACAAGATAAATCACTGAAAGTAGTATTTATAGTAAACTAGTGACCTAGAGTTAAAGAAAATGAGTAAGCTAAGGTGTTTATTGTAAAAATCCACTTCCAGGGCCCACTTGGTGTGTGCTTGGGCTGAGCATTGAAGCTTTCATGTGTAGAGACATTTCCTGGAGTTAAACGCTAGTTTTTATGCCAGTTTGGGCGTTTAACTCTAGCTTTTGTGCCAGTTCTGGAGTTAAACACCAGAATTCTTGAGCTGACTTGGAACACCTGTTTGGCCATCAAATCTCGGGCAAAGTATGGACTATTATATATTGCTGAAAATCCCAGGATGTCTACTTTCCAACGCAATTGAGAGCGCATCAATTGGGCTTCTGTAGCTCCAAAAAATCCACTTTGAGTGCAGGGAGGTCAGAATCCAACAACATCTGCAGTCCTTTTTCAGCCTCTGAATCAGATTTTTGCTTAGGTCCCTCAATTTCAGCCAGAAAATACCTGAAATCACAGAAAAACACACAAACTCATAGTAAAGCCCACAAAAGTGATTTTTATTTAAAAACTAATAAAAACATAATAAAAACTAACTAAAATATACTAAAAACATACTAAAAACAATGCCAAAAAGCGTATGAATTATCTGCTCATCAACTTGCATGCTTTTCTTCCATTTCTTCATGCCATCCTTTTCCTTCAAAACCTTAAATCACTCAAACAAATATATCAAGGTATCGAATAAAATTAAAGTGAATTAAATTAGCAATTTTCAGCATAAAAAAGCATAGTTCTCACTCTTAAACACAATTTAGAGAGAATTCACAAAACCATGCTATTTTAATGAATAAATGCAAGAGAAGTCAATAAAATCCACCCAATTAAAGCAAATAAATACCATGAAATGTGGATTAATCACATCCCCACACTTAAACAATAGCATGTCCTCATGCTAAACTCAAGAAGGATAAGACTAAGGGGTATGAATTTTTATTGAAAGTAAACTACCTATATGCAACCTATCTACATGAATGCAACTACTTGGTCAAAATAAATCAATTTCCAAGAATACATATATGAACATAAGGGCTAAAGGTATTAACAATTCAATCAAATACACAATTGAATTGAGTTATTGAAAAGAATTTAACAACTTGCAAGAAAAGAGATAATCAAAGATGAAAGCATGTAATTGAGCAATCAAACCTCTCACCGGATGTGTATCCGCTCTAGTCGCTCAAGTGTATAGGGTTGATTCACTCAATTCTCCTCTAATCATGCTTTCCAAGATTTATTTTTCATCTAACAATCAATAATTATTCAATGTATGCATACAAATATCATGAGGACTTTTCCATAGGTTGTAATGGGGCTAGGGTAAAGGTAAGGATATATAAGGCTAAGTGAGCTTGAAATTTGCATCTTTGATAAACTTAAGCTTTCAACTAACACATATAACAACCTATATAATTCAAATGCAAACCTAACTACCCATTCTTCATTTTTTTTTCAGACACTCATGCATTCTCTTTTTTATCACAACATATATGAATTGTTGTTATTACTTTACTTTGGGGTATTTTGTCCCCTTTTTATTGCTTTTTTTCTTTTTCTTTTCTTTTCTTTTTATTTTATTTTTTTCAATTATTTTTTGCACAATAAGGTATAGAAAAGTATCAATGCATATGGTTTAAAATATTTAATGCATGAGTGTGTACCCAATTCCCAAGATCTTCAATAAAAATACACTTTTATCTCAATCAATTTTTCCAAGCTTCTCCACACTTAAATGATACACACTCTCACTAGACTAAACTAATCAGAGATCCAAATGAGGAACATTTATTATTTAACTCTTTAAGGCTAGTAATGTGCTAACTTTAAGAACAAAGAGGTCAAATAGGCTCGAAATTGGCTAACAATGGTGGATAAAAGGGCAAGGCTATTTGGGTATGTGAACTATTTGAAATAAAGGCCTCAATCATATAAATGCATTTATACACAGAATAATGGACATAAAGAATCAAACAAATCAAAGATTACAATCATAGAAAGAGAATAATACACACAAGAAGGAAAATAGTGGTTAATACGATGTACCACACAATTAGGCTAAAAAACTCACTAGCTTATGTGTTTTGAGCTCAAAAATATGTTCCACAATATAGTTAAAGCAAGTTTCAATGAAAAAAAATATTTTAACTCAAATCAATTAGGATGTCAATGCCCTATACGAAAAGAAGTTTTCTTGAAAAATTTCATTATTTTGACTAAGCTTATTATGTATATGCAAACCAAGAAAATGCAACTAAAAATTCTAAAACACCTAATAATAACAGAAAAAATTAAAATGTGAAAGTGTTGGGATTACAAATTTGTCACAAAAAAAATCGGCCGATTAGTCAGACGACCTCCCCACACTTAAAAGTTTGCACCGTCCTCGGTGCATTCAAAGATGAGCAAGGGGTACGGTGACTTTTCAGATCGCCACCTTCAGCTGGTGGATCAACTGGTTACTGCGTGTTCTTTTTTCGCTTATGGTGAATCATCCTGAAAGATAGAAAATAGCATATTAAGATGAGTAAATAAAAAATAAAGGAAGCATGGATTGTTGGAATAAGGTGATGATCACTAAAATGAAGTGAGCGAATCAGTGCGTGTGATAAGTGGATATTTTATACGCTTTTTGGCATCATTTTCAATGTGTTTTCAGTCTATTTTGTTAAGTTTTATTATGTTTTAGTAGATTTTAATGCAAAATTCACTTTTTGGATACTACTTTGAGATTTGTGTTTTTCTTATGATTTTAGGTGAATTTTTGTTGAATTTGGCAAGTTTTGGTAAAGTCTGATTCAGAGGGAAGGAAAGCATAGCAGATGTTGTCAGATTCTGACCTCCATACATTCAAACAAGCATTTTTGGAGCTACAGAGGTCCAAATGATATGTTCTCAACGGCGTTGGAAAGCTGACTTCCAGAGCTTTCCAGAAATATATAATGGTTTATACTTGTTTTGGATTGGACTACCCAAAATAGGCATTGAACGCCCAAACTACCACCTAATGGGCGTTCAACGCCCCAAGAGGACCAAGGCCAGCATTGAACGCCCAAACTTGGCGTTCAACGCCACAAGGGGAGCAAGGAAGCAGCATATCTACCCCCTAATGGGCGTTCAACGTCCACTTCTTTAAGTTAGATGCCAAGCTCAACTCAAACACTCACCAAGTGAGCCTAGAAGTGGATTTTCACACCATTAGCTCAGTTTATTTCATTTTTGTAATTTCTAATTATTATTAATGTCTCTTTAGGCTTAGTATTAGTATATATAGAAGGAAGATCACCCATGTTAGGATCTTCTCCACCATATTCGAACATTACACATTATTCTCTGTATAGTATGAGCGACTAAACCTCCTAGGTTAATGTTAAAAACTCTGCTGATTCCTATGGATTAATGCAATTACTTTTCTACTTCAATCTATGTTTGATTCTATTCTATGATGCATTGTCGTTCTTCATCCTTATAAATCTTGATCTACATGAGTTTCTTACGAGTTCTGGCCCGGATAGTATTGAGCTACAACTTGAGAATGCATCACGGGTTCCAACAAGTTATCTGGGCTAATTGGGGTATGTGACATAAAATCTCGTTAGTCAGGGGTAATTGAGATTCTTGTGGCTCCAAGTGCTAGAATCATAGAGTGTTAGTCTCTGATCTAGATGATTCGACCTTGTCTATGACGTTTTGAGTAGGACCATTAAGAGATTGAATTGCGTGCGCTTCACCTTCTCCCAGATTGATCTAGTCCGTTCGGATGTTTGGTTTGGACTTTAGGAGATTAATGACCACGACCAATGGCTTAATCACTTACAGCCTTGCCATTGAAAGAATCATTCATCATTGGAGTAGTTAGTATGATGTGTTAATCCATAAGAAGAAGCATCTCCGAAGCCTTAACTGACTTCTCATTACTCTCTCTATCTTAATTCTTTATCGCTTTTGTTACTGCTTGTTTATGCGCCTAAAATAACCAACAACTATCTTTCTATTCACTTGACTAAAATCTACAGGATAACCATAGCTTGATCAATCCGGCAAACCTCGTGGGATTCGACCCTCACTCACTTGAGGTATTACTTGGACGATCCGGTGCACTTGCCGGTTAGTTGTGCGAGTTCTAAATTCGCGCACCAAGTTTTTGGCACCGTTGACGGGGATTATTTGTGATTGACAAACTAACAGTTGTCTTACTCCTTAGATCAAGTACTTGTCACCATTTTTCTTTTGTTTTTGTTGCTTTTCAGAAATCTCCTTTTCAAAAGCTTACTTTGAGTCTTGTGTCAATTTTTAAGTTTGGTGTCCGTTTGATTTTTGTGATTTTTCTTTTCTAGCATTTTTTGAATTCTGTTCTTAGTCTCTTTCTTATTGTTTGAATTATTCATGCTATTTCTCTTTGTTTGATTTCAAAATCTCTAAGTTTGGTGTCTTTTAGCGTTTTTCTCTCTCTATTTTCGAAAATTTTGTTTTTAATTTAAAAAATTTTTAAGTTTAGTGTCCGGATAGTTGTTTCCCTTTTAAATTTAAAAAATACTCTGAACTCTTTTCCTGTTTAAGTCTTAAAAATTCAAAAATCTTGACTTAACTCTTATATCTCTATTTTATTAAACTTTTTATCTTTATTATTACTATTACTTTAATATACTACATATCTCTATAGAACATCTCACTGGGAGTTCTCTATACTTGACAATGAGACCCCCACATTTTCTTTGCTTTGCTCTTTGTTTGTGTAGGCAGGAACAAGAAAATTCAATATAAATCCACTTGAGAATACATAACTAAGAAGAACTTTGGGGTCATATACAACCCCCACTCCTTACTTCTATGAAATAAGCATTTGAATACCTCCTATTTGAGCAGCAAACTTTGAGCTCAACCCACAGCTCATCACTTTAGTGCAGCAAAACTGCCAGTTCGAGGGACTCCCACAAGAGGAGCCCACAGAATTCCTTGCAAACTTCCTGTGAATTTTTGACACAGTACAAGTTGAAGGAGTAGACCGGGATGTCTACCGGCTACTGCTCTTCCTATTTGCTGTAAAAGGTCAAGCAAGGAGGTGGTTGGATACCCAACCCAGGTCATGCTTGAAAACATGGAACAAGCTGGTAGACAAATTTCTGAAATAATACTTCCCCCCAAGGAAGTTAACCCAGTTGAGATTGGGCATTCAAGGGTTCAAGCAAGAAGAGAGTGAGTCTCTTTATGATGCTTGGGGGAGGTACAGAATGATGCTACGAAAATGTCCCAAAGAAATGTTTTCAGAATGGGTCAAGCTAAACATCTTCTATTATAGACTCACAGATATATCTAAGATGTCTTTAGATCATTCTGCAGGTGGTTCAATCTACATGAGAAAGACAATTGAGGAAGCTCAAGAGCTCATTGAGACAATCGCCAGCAACCAACATCTATACTCATCTGGTGAGACTGCAATGCACAGAGAGGCCAAGGTAGCGTACGTTGACCCAGACCCTCCAAAACAGAGTGAATCATTGACCCAGCAACTACACTCCCTCACACAATAATTGCTAAGCCTGCAAGAAGTGTTGCAAGAAACTCGTGCCTCTAATAAGAATATGGAGGCACGGCTGAACCAGGCTGAACAACACTTATCTAAACAAATAAGAGAAGTGTGCCAAGCCATCTGATTGAGGAGTGAAAGGACACTAAAGAGCCAATCTCACGACAAAGAGAGGCAAGGAGGAGAAGAAACGCTAGAAGGCAAAAATACAACAACCCAGGGCATAACCATGGGCGTCCAATGCCCAGAAGGGGGCAGAACTGGCGTTCAACGCCCAGCAGGGATCACCTTGGGCGTCCAATGCCCAGAAGAGGGGCAGAGTGGGCGTCCAATGCCCAGAAGGGGGTAGAGCTACTGTTCAATGCCAAGAAGGGACCAGCCTAGGTGTTGAATGCCCAAAAGGGGGAGGTCAAGCATGTGCAAATCCAAAGAAAACCCCTCCTAAGCAAGCTGGTAATTCTCCTTCTGACACCATGGACAATCACTCTGCACCACTCAGCACACCCGAGTATAAAACCAGGATGCCATATCCTCAAAAACTTCGCCAAATAGAAAAGGATAAGCAGTTTGCCCAGTTTGCAAATTACCTCAAAATACTAGAGATCAAGATACCGTTTGTAGAAGCCCTTGAATAAATACCCTCATATGCGAAGTTTAAGAAGGACATATTAAGCCACAAGAAGGACTGGAGGGAGGCAGAGACTATCTTTCTCACCGTAGAGTGCAGTGCAGTCATCCAGGGAAACCTACCTGAAAAACTCCAGGATCCTGGAAGCTTCGTGATACCTTGCAACCTTGGAGACGCCTGCATAAGGAAGGCTCTATGTGATCTTAGGGCGAGCATCAACTTAATACCTGTCTCACTGATAAAGAAACTCAGTCTAAACCGAGAAATCATGCCCACCCGCATTTGCCTTCAATTGGCTGACGGCTCAGCTAAGATTCCATCAGGAGTGATTGAAGACATGATTGTAAGGGTTGAATCCTTTGCATTCCCTACAGAATTTGTATTCTTGAATATGCAAGAACACAAAAATGTGTCCATTATTCTAGGGAGACCTTTTCTGGCCACAGGAAGAACCCTCATTGACGTGGAAAAAGGGAGAGTGACATTGAGAGTCAATGAGGACGAGTTCGTATTGGATGCCACCAAAGCCATGCAATACCCTGATATATCAGAGGAGTGCATGAGGATTGATATTATCAATTCTCTGGTGGAAGAGATACATATAGTTGAGAGCCTAGAGGAGGGGATGAATGATATCCTTGAAGATGCCAGCCCTGAAAGGGAGGCATCAGAAGAGCAACAGGAGGCTTTAAAAGCCCCTAACATGGAGGATGTACCTCCTAAACTTGAGCTCAAACCACTGCTGTCATCCTTGAAATATGTGTTTCTAGGAGATGGAGACACTTACCCTATGATCATAAGTTCTTCCTTGAAGCCACCAGAGGAAGAAGCACTGATTCAGGTGCTGAAGACACACAGAACAGCTCTCGATTGGATCATAAGTGACATAAAAGGAATTAGTCCAACCCGATGCATGCACAAGATAAGGCTCGTGGATGATGCCGGACCAGTGGTGCAACCACAAAGGCGACTGAATCTGGCCATGAAAGATGTAGTACACAAAGAAGTCACTAAACTTTGGGAGGTAGGGATTATCTATCCTATCTTAGATATCCCCTGAGTTAGTCTTGTCTAGGTTGTACCCAAGAAAGGAGGGATGATAATGGTCCACAATGAGAAGAATGAACTGATCCCTACGAGGACAGTAACAAGTTGGCGTATGGGCATTGATTATAGAAGACTCAACAACGCCACAAGAAATGATCATTTTCCTTTATCGTTCATAGACCAGATGCTGGAGAGACTGGCTGAGCATGCATTAAACTGCTTCCTGGATGGCTAGTCAGGCTATAATCAGATTGCAGTAGATAACCAGGATCAAGAAAAGATAGTATTCACATGCCTATATGGAGTGTTTGCTTACAGAAGAATGCCATTCATCCTCTGTAATGCACCTACCACCTTTCAGAGATGTATGCTCTCCATTTTCTCGGACATGGTTGAAAAATTCCTTGAAGTATTCATGGATGATTTCTATGTCTTTAGGGATTTCTTTGATTCCTGCCTTAACCATCTGGCACTAGTTCTAAAATGATGCCAAGAAACTAACTTAGTTTTAAACTGGAAAAAATGCCATTTCATGGTGACTGAAGGCATTGTTCTTGGCCATCGGATTTCAAACAAAGGGATAGAGGTCGATCAAGCCAAGGTGGAGGTAATTGAATGATTACCACTACCTACTAACGTTAAAGCAATCAGAAGCTTCTTAGGAAATGCAGGGTTCTACAGGAGGTTTATTAAAGATTTCTCCAAAATTTCAAAACCCCTGTGCAATCTCTTAGCCACTGACACTCCTTTTATTTTTAACAAAGAGTGCAGGGATGGCTTCGAACTTTTGAAAGCAAAGCTTATCTCTGCACCTGTCATTTCTGCACCCAACTGGAACCTTCCGTTCGAACTAATGTGTGATGCCAGTGATCATGCAATTGGTGCAGTCCTGGGACAGAGACATGATAAGCTCCTACAGGTCATTTATTATGCCAGTCGTGTTTTGAATGACGCATAGAGAAACTACACCACCACATAGAAGGAGTTACTTGCAGTGGTTTATGCCATTGACAAGTTCAGGTCCTATTTAATAGGATCTAAGGTCATTATCAGTACTGACCATGCCGCCCTCAAGTACCTTCTGTCAGTGCAGGACTCTAAGCCCAGATTGATAAGATGGGTATTGCTCTTGTAGGAATTTGACATAATGATTAGGGATAGGAAGGGGTCAGAGAACCAGAAGGTTGACCACCTATCCCGAATTAAACCTGTAGTAGGGACGCCCCCTCTAACTACTGAGATATCCGAGACTTTCCCTGATGAAAAACTCTTTGCAATACGCAAAGCACCTTGGTTTGCCGACATAGCAAATTACAGGGCGATATGGTTCATCCCCAAGGAATACAATAGGCAGCAAGTTTGAAAACTCATCCAGGATGCTAAATATTACTTGTGGGCTGAGCCATACCTCTTTAAGAGGTGCTTGGACGGTATAATCCGCCATTGCATATCTGAGGAAGAAATGCAGCAAATTCTATGGCATTGCCATGGCTTAGATTATGGAGGCCATTTTGGTGGTGAGCGCACAGCCACCAAACTCTTTCAGAGTGGCTTTTACTAGCCAACGCTCTTCAAAGACTTTCAAGAATTTGTCCGCAAATGTGACAGTTGTCAACGGGCTGGCAATCTCCCTCATAATCACGAGATGCCTCAATAAGGGACTTTGGAAATTGAGCTGTTCGATGTATGGGGAGTAGAGACTTCATGGGCCCTTTCCCGTCCTTATATTCGAACACATACATCCTTGTGGCAGTGGATTATGTATCTAAATGGGTAGAGGCAGTCACATCACCCACCAATGACACCCGAGTGGTGATGAGATTCTTCAAGAAATACATTTTCAGCAGATTTGGTGTTTCAAGAACACTGATCAGTGATGGAAGCACTCACTTCTGTAACAGATAACTTGACTGAATTCTGCACTGCTATGGTGTTTGCCACAGAGTGGCAACTCCATACCATCCGCAGACAAATGGGCAAGCCGAAGTCTCCAACAAGGAGCTCAAAAGAATCTTGGAAAGAACAATGAGCACTTTCAAGAGAGATTAGGCACGAAAGCTTGATGACGCTCTCTGGGCATATCGAACAGCTTTCAAAACCTCTATTGGGATGTTACCGTACCAGCTGGTCTATGGCAAGGCATGTCATTTACCAGTAGAACTGGAACACAGAGCCTACTGGGCAACTAGATTTCTCAATTTTGATGCCAAGGCTGCAGGAGATAAAAGATTGCTCCAGCTAAATAAGCTGGACGAATTCTGACAAGTTGCATTTAACAATGCAAAAATCTACATGGAAAGGGCCAAGAAATGGCATGATCAAAAGATTTCTTCTAGAGTCTTCGAGCCGGGTCAGAAGGTTCTGCTCTTCAATTCCAGACTTAAGCTTTTTCCTGGGAAGCTCAAGTCACGATGGACTGGACCATTTGTGGTCACTAAAGTATCATCCTATCGTCATATAGAGCTCCAAGACAGACACTCTGATAAAAGATTTACAGCGAATGGACAGAGGGTCAAAGCATTACCTAGGGGATAATCTGGAGCAAGAAAGCTCTACACTGCTAGTGACATAACAGCAGCAGGGTCAAGCTAATGACGGTAAAGAAGCGCTTGTTGGGAGGCAACCCAACCATAAGTAGTGTGTTGTTTTTACTCTTTTATTTATTCTCATTCATATTCATTTTCAGTTCATTTCTTATTAATTTCCATAGTTTTCTTTGCTTTTTAACATTTGTGATCATGCATAGTGCTTAGAATAAAGACAAAGATATTCAGAAATGAAAATAAAGCACGCTGGGGATAACCCTTTACTGGCGTTGAATGCCAGACAAGGAGGAAAGCTGGGCATTTAATGCCCAAGAAGGAAAGGAGGCTGGTGTTGAACGCCAGAAAAGAGGCATTTTGGGCATCCAACGTCCAATGGGGAGTGAGGAGCTGGCGTTGAATGCCAGAAAGGGAGCTCCCTGGGCGTTAAACGGCCACTCAAGGGTTGGCTCAAGGCATTTTATGATCCCCTATGGGCGTTCAACGCCCATTCTTGGCGTTGAATGATGTGGGTGCATCATTGCCTATTTTTAGTTGTTATTTTAGCAGATTTTAGTTAGTTTTCATACAAATTTCATTAATAAATAAGTAATAGCATGAAATATCTCTGCATGAAATAAAATCTCAAGCATAGGTGAATTTTAGCTAATATACAAGGTAAATATGATAAAATAGATCACACTAAGTGAAGTTTTGATTTTGAGTATTATTAGCACACTTAGTATATAAAGATCATCTTGTATATTACCTTGATGCACTTATTTGCTTGATGATAGTAAAAGCATAGCCAGAGGAAAACAAGAAGCAACCAAGAGAAGGGCGCCTTTGGCGATACGCTCACATTCAAGAGCACTCCGTTTGTTACCAAGAGCGCTTGCGATAGAAGAGGAAAAATTTATCTGGCGACGCGTACGCATGGGTGACGCGTACGCGTGAGAGCGACACACATGGATGAAGTGGCGGCGAGAAAGTGGTATTTTTAAAAGGCCACACGTACGCGTGGATGAAGCGTACTCGTGGAAGAGCACCCTTGGGCGCGAGCACTACGCTCTTGTCAAAGAGTGCTGGGGCGACGCGCACGCATGGGTGACGCGTACGAGTCACAAGTGCCAAAATGCTAAATGACGCGCACGCATGGGTGACACGTACGCGTGGGTGCAAGAGCGCTACGCTCTCCTAAAAATTGCTATGCCATCCTGGGAGCTTAATTTTTGCTCAATTAACTTCACTCCAAGTCCATGTAAACTTCAAGCAAGCAGAGCCCATTAACATCATTCAATCAAAGGCACAAGAAGCATCTAGAATAGGAATTTTCATTCAATTGTAATTTGTTTTTCATTTCAATTTGTAATTTAGGAAAGCCTATATAAAGGTCTTAGTTTCATAGAATTGAGCACACTAGAACAGAGAACTAAAGGAAGGGGGAGAGAGTAAAGACCAATTTGAAATTCTGTGAATTGGCATACTCCAAGGGGAGTGGGTCTTCGGACCCCCCCTCATATACTCTTCTCCCTTTTCTCTTCTTTTCTTCCTCAGTAGTAGTTTAGTTTTAGTTTGTAAATCTCATTTATGAATTCTTGAATTTTCATTTTCAGTTTTGAATTCTTAATCTTCACCTTGATTTTTTATGCACTTTAGTTTCATGCAATTTGATTTTTATTTGAGAGTAATGACCACTTAATTCCCTCTGCATTCGGGAAAGGAGCTCTGTTTCAATTTTGATTGAATTTATGTTTATCTCTTCACTCTCTTCCTATGAACCTAGTACGTTGATTCAATTTGAAATCAATTCTAACAAATGAACAATTTTCTTCTCATTTTCTCCATTAGAGTACTTTAAAATCTTAATACGTCTGCCTCTTATTCGGAAACTACTGTTTGAATCTCTTAGAACGTCTATTCTTGTCATTATACTTTTCCTCATGAACCTTGTATTCTTTGATATGACATTGAAAATTGTTTTAGTATGACACGAATCCTTAAATCTTTAAAATTGGTAAGTGCTCCTTTTAATTAGGTGGTATCGTGTAATTTGAAGTTTTGTTTATCCCTTTCATTTTCTTGAGATGTAGTTTATATTTCTTTGTTTCACAATCTGTACTTTACGCATATCTTGATCTGTTTACATTTTCGAATATGGTAAGAACTCTAGTAACGAGGTTGTTGAGCTCATATTTCTCCACGAGTTGAGAAACCTTTGTAGTTATCCGAAGTTGTTCTGCTGCGATGCGTCGCTATTGTCTTTAATCATTCTATTTCTATAAAATCTCATACTTCTTCAACTTAGCTTGAAATCTGTTTCAAACTAACGCGTTATTTTTCTTTTTGTTGATCCTATCAAATTTCTTTGATTCAAGAGTTATCCTTGTAGTTGCCAATTGATTCTTTTCCAGCACTCTTCATTACTTATGTATCTTTGTTTACCTATAATCATTTTTCCAATCCTTATGAGTACTGTCCTTGTCACTTGTCATTCTTTTCTAAAATCTTGTATCCTTCTGAGTAAATTCGACATTTGTTTTAACGTCACGTGTAATCTCTAGATGTGGCAAAAAATATGTTAGTTTTTAGGACACAGTTAGTGAAGCTACTAAGTGTGTGATGCCACAATATGCTGTGAAGCTTTGTTTTACACAAAAGAGTTTTGTTGATATCAGGCTTGTGATCGGTTGTGGGTTTGCAAAATAATTGATGAGGTTTAGAACTTCGAATGAATTGTTCGATAAAGTACGGTTAGAAGTCCTGACGATGAGCTATATTAAAACCCCCTGATGTTGACACCATGTAACCACTTTGTTCTGAGCCTGTCTTGCAACCTTTCCTTTACTCCACTCTTTTCTTATATTTAAGTCTTATAGTTTATCTGATATTTGAAAATTTATATATATGTCAAAACTTTTTACTTTTCTAAAGTATTCAAAAGTAAAACATTAAAACTATGTAATATGTTATGTATTACTTTAATTTTTGAAGACGAAAATTTTTATAAGTGGGGTAGGATGTAAGACCTCGGATTTTTACAAAATTAAATAATAAATTTATTTATAATTTATTATATTTAATTAAGATTATATCTTAAGAAATTTTATATATAAATTAAGCAATTTCTTAATTATGATTTAAAACTTTAGTAATTGAATAACAATAAGAATTTTATATACTTTAAGTTGAATAATTAGGTTGTTAACTTTATTTCATGATTATAAAGGAAATTGACTTTTATTATCGTTAATTATTGAATTTGAGTATATATCTGAAAATAAATTTTAAGTTAATAATTAAATGGTCTTTTTATAAATATTATTATTGGATTAAATTTGATTTTTAATTAATACGCTACCTAAACCCTAAATCCCCAAAGCACAACCATAATCCTAATTTTCCTAACCCTAGCCGCCATACCCCTTTCCCCAAAACAACACAACATTCACAGCTTCAGTAAACTAGAGAAAGAAAAAAAAAGGGGGAGAGGGAAGAGAAGTGAGGGGGAAACAGAGAAGAATGGAGAGGGTGCGGGGAAAGAGAAATAGAGAGAGGGATCCGAGAGAGCAGAGGAAAAGGAGGAGGTACTACCGCCGCTATCACTACGCAGCTGTTGTCTGGTAGCCATCGCCGCCGAAGGGAAGAGGGAATGAGAGCGCCGCCGAACAGAACGCGAGAAGGGAGAGGTGTTGTGTTCTGTTGTTGACGTCGCGCCACCACCACGCCACCATGCTATGCGAAGTCACCGCTGTTGCCTCGAGCCTCGCCGTCGTCGTCCTCGGCGCGAGCCCTTGCTGAGGTCGAATTCACCGCCGCTTTGAGCTGAGGGAGAGGCAATGTATGTAGGAGAGAAGGAGACAGAACGTGAAAGAGAGGGAGACAAAACGCGAACACACGAAGAGAGAGAGAGAGAGAGAGAGAGAGAGAGAGAGAGAGAGAGAGAGAGAGCTCACGAGTGCTGAGGAGGATGCGATTGTGGTGGGTGGTTACTGTGATATCGCCGCTGTCGTTGCTCCTTACCGCATTTCTCGCCACCCGGAGTTGCTGTCTGAGCTACCGCGTTGCTCTCTACCATCGATCTTTCTAAATACGGTAATTTTTCTTTTTCGGAACCCTTGAGAATATTAGCATTCTGTTAAAGTCTGTTTTATTAAAGTCTGTAAACAATGTTGAGGTTTGGTACCGTAGGGATTCGGTTCCGGTGATTGCTTGTCAAAATTGAGGTTGTTGCTGAACCATTGGAGCTTCCGGCCACTGTTGGAGCTGCTATCCGATCAGTTGGAAGCTGCTACTGTATTGTCCTATTTTGTTTATCGCGGTGAGATTATTTGGTTCCATTCTTGTTTACCACAATACTCTATTATTAATTATATTCTAATATCGCTTAATATCCCTTCTGTGTTAAATCCAAATTATGTCAGATATGTTGTTGTTGCCATGATTCTTGTGGTTGCTTGGAAATTTTTGTGGTTGCTACCACTGCTGCCGATTAACATGAAAAGAGGGATTTAATGGGCATACTTAAGCAACTTGCGGCTAATCGAGGTAGGGGCCTTTTTAGAAAAATATATTTTATAATTGAAATTATTATATATGGATATTAATGTGAGAAAATGTACCTTTGGTGATTGTATAAGTCTTATATATTGTTTAGTTGTCTTGGATGGATGTGAATACTTGTTTGATTGGATGATTGTTTGGTTTGGTGAAATGGACTGTTTTAAAGTGTTTCTTTGGAGTTATCTCTTCTAAAATTTTGAAATCGAGTCTAATCTGTTCGAGGTTGATTTGAGTTTGAGTTGGTTTTCTTGAAATGTGAAAATGGTGTACACTTTTGAATTCAGCCTGATTCTAAACTGATTTGGCTCTGAGCCATGGAAAGGGTTACGGAATGGTTTAGTTGAGAGGTTCTATTACCTGGTTCTTGATTTATAAAGAAATAGATGTTTCGAGTTTAATCTGTTTATGAAAATTTCATGTTTTAATATTGATTCAAATATGAAAGAACCTATGTTTTGAAGTTTGATTAAAAAAGTACTCTTTAAATTTTGACTTAGCAAGATTTAAACAAGGTTTGAGTCTTTGGGGGGGGGGGGGTTACCGATTTAATAAAGAAATGAAATTGGTTTTTGGACTTAAATAATTTTGATTTTGAAATTGGTTCGGAACTTTTGGCTTACGTGCTTTGGTTTTGATTTTAAATCTTCACTTTAATTGATTTCAACTTAAGTAACTGTGATTCCGAGGATTTCTAAAGAGTTTAAGAAATGAGGTAGGTTATTCTTCCTTAGAGTCTTGAGTCTTTGCCAAGGTTGTTAATTAATAACTCTGATTTAAAATAGTCAAATGAATGATTTAAAATTGAAGGATTGAGTCTTTTTCAAAGGAAATTCCCTTTTTGAGGTGATATTGAAAGTCTTTTAGAAGTTTTGGAAAATGTCACTTAAATTGACTAAGTTTTGAAAGAGAATTGGATTATGAGCTTGAAATGATTTGAGAAATTGAGAATTTTAAAGTGAAGACTGAAATGGATTGATCTTGGTTTCAAAGTAAAGAGATTTGAGAAAAAGGTGACTTATGGCTTGAATGATGATTGGTTTGATATGAATTGTTAATAAAGTACGGAAATGATGATGACTAAATAAGTATGTGGCTTTTGCACTTCTTTTATCTAAGATACGAGTTTCCCTGGGTAAAGTACTGTGGCTTGCCACCACGTGTTCCAAGTTGAGACTCGACACTCTGTTGACCCTACGACGTAAGGGTGACCGGACACGTATAACTTCCCGGGAATGGTACCCCAATTGAGTGATTTGATATATATATGAGAAAAAGCTATGCATAGACTCATGGGGATGCGCATCGGGAGACAGTCCAAAGGTTTAGCAAACCGGACTTGTCGGGTTGGCTTGATAACCGACAGATGATACTCATCAGCCATAGGACAGGCATTCATCATTTGCATGTACGTGACATTGTTTGGGTGTGCATATTGTAATTGGTTTGCCTATGTGAATAATTATGACTAATTGCTAATTGCTCTACTTGGTGTAACTGCTTAATTGTGTTTGAACCTTCTCACTTGTGTTTGTGACTGAAAACTGGTTGGTTTGTGGTGGATTAGCTGTTGATTGAAATGTTTGGGCCTATAGCCATGATTGATTATGCGATGGGCCGAAGGCCGTGAATGGTTTGTGTTTTTAGTTTAGTAAAGTATGAAAAATTAAACTGGTTCAGCATAGACTTAATGAACCTATGCTTGGAACAGTTTGATCATTCATACTGCCTAGGGAAAGCTCTTTTAAAAAGGTTTGGATTTTTTGGAAAATTAATGAATTTCTCTTTTAAAAAGGATTTCGAATTTTGAATATGGATCTATGGTTTTGAAATGATACATAAGGCGAGTAACAATCACTGTACCTTAAAAACAATTTTTATTTTCACGTATCCTACTATAATAATTCTGCAACCCTATAGTGAGACCCCTTTTGAGGACGATATTCTCACTCCCCTACAGGTGTTTCCTTTTCAGGATATGGACGAGGAAGTCACAAAGAGTTTATTCTATTTTTTGTTTATATGATGTATTGTTGTAGTTACTTTTTCCCTCGCCTTTATCCTTACAAGTTTTTATAAGAGGGATTGGGATTTGATTATGTAATTCTTGTAAAAATATTTGAGTATATATATTTATCTGTATTCTCTGTTAGTATTGGAATTTGCAATGTAAGTATGGATGTAAGTTTTTAAAAAATACAGTTTAAAATTTTAAAAGGCTCATATTTTAGTATTAAATATTATAAGAGTAGTCATAATACCTGAGCTATCAGAGTGGCACAGCCAGAAGCGTAACGTTTTGATAGTTAGGCTGTTACAGGAGCTCTGCTGAGTTTTATGAATTAATAAAGTATTACTATTTTATCTTCAATCCGTGTTTGATTCTCTATTCTAAGATGTATCTTCGTTCTTCATCCTTATGAATGCGTTGAAGTGGCACAAGGTTATCTCATTCTACATGGGTTCAGAGTGAGTCTTTCATCGGACAATGATGAACTACTAGCTTGATTATACGTCTCTTAGACGGCTAATCTACGACTTCGTTGGGGACTTCTCGAGACACCAGTTCAGCCGAGGTATGGGGAGATTAGAGTCTTTGTGGTAGTGGCTAGAACCAACGGCGCAGCATTCTCTGATCCAGAAGATTCGACCTTGTCTATGGCATTTTAAGTAGGATCACTAAGGGGGATGAACTGCAGGAGCTTCACCCTCAATCAGACTGGATCCGCACTAACTGTAACAACCCTGATTTTCGAGTATGCGAGATCTTTTCCGAAGGCACGGAATCCTCCGGAAGATCAGTAAGGGGAGAACCTCTGATATATCATCAAGTATCTCAATCCTCATTGTCATTATGTCATCTTTAAGATAGAACCTTTTCTGAGGCACGCTCGATAACGTAGTCACGAAAAATCCAGTTTTTGAACCGTATCGGTTAAGAGTTTTAATTCTATTTTTCGTAAATAGTCTCAGTTTGATGAACGAACTCGATTCATGAGAGCAGAGAGATAATAGGATAATATTATCATTATATTAGTATTAGAAGCTTCTTGAATGATATTATAAGGTTATCTGGTCTGTTTTAGTTAAAAACAGGAAATCGGTTTAACCGGGTTCAAAGTTTACTGGTATAGCTTAGCACCGGCACTCTCTGATGACTTTAGCAATGCTAAGGCCTCATTATACATGTTTTATTCTCATAATAAATATGTTACTAGTGTCATTTATGCTAGTAGCTCAGAAAATAATTTTTAGAGATGTTTTTACAAGTGTTCCGATACATCTAGTTTTAGTAATTATACACCTAAGATATTTTAATATTATTTTATCCACCTCAAAGCCAACCAATCACAACTCACCTTACACCCCCAAGACACTCCAAGGCTGGTCATTTACTCCCTTTGGCCGAAAATAACAAGAGAGAAAAGAGAGAAACTTTCATGAACACTTAATCTTCAAAGCTTGATTTCTTCTGAACTAAAACTCAAATCAAAACTCCGATTTCACCAAAATGATCCTTTATTCTTTCTCTACATGATCATATGACTTATCAAGGATGGAAATAAGGTGAGATGGCTGTCTCCCTCCCTCTTCAATTTGGTTTTCAAGGAAAACCATGCAAAACATGTGTTTTCTTGATGTTTTTCCTTAGGAATCATGCTTAACTTGAATTGAGGGCCAAGAAACGTGAATTTACAGCAAGTCTAAGGTTAGAAATTACTTCCTAACATTCTGAGTGAGATTTGGTTAGTTGAGGGTTTTTGGATTTAAAGTTGTTCTTGATGTGATTTAGGAGGAAAAAGTGCTTAAGGACCACCTGAAAGTCTAACCGAATTAGGAGCAGCACAACCAGGTAGGGTGTGACAAATTTAATCTTGATTGATTGTGTTTGAGATGTGTGATTATGATATGGTTTGGTTATGCTTGAAATTGATTGCTTATATGAGTTATTCTTGGTGAAAGTTTGTTGAAATTTTGATAAAATTTGATGATATTCAAGCTATGAATGTTGTTCTTGAGGGCTGCTGGAAAAACGAACCCTAGGCCTTAAATTGGGGTTTAATTTGTGTTAAAATCATGTAGAAAAGATGCGGTTTTAGTGGCTGGGAATTTATTATGATTATGGTAAAAATCGGTTACTGAAAAGACTGAAAAATGGGTGAAAACAGAGAAAGAATCTGAAGAATTTATGAATAACATGAAGGACACTTTGAGTGTGGTGAAAAACATTGAAGAACACCTTTTAGATCTTAAAAATGGCAAGGTTGTAATTATTTTGGTGTTTGAGGGGTTATTTGGTAATTTCTGAAAGTTAGGGTGGTTAAAGTAGAAATATTAAAAGTTACCGGGATAAAAAGTTAATTTTAAAGGTTAAAAGGTAAAGGCAAGGTAATTTTTGAAAGTTTAATGATAAAACAATAAATAATACTAAAATATTAAATAATAATATTTAATTAAAAATAATATTTTAATAAAAATAATAAAATAATGCAGAAATTGCAGTTTTCTGTAAAAGTTTTAGAAAGACAACTTTAAGCACAGAATATCATAATTGCCTTCATAAAATACTGAGGGAGTGGTAAGAACATATTAGTGAGGCAAAGAAAAAGGAAAGATAAAAAGTTGAAGAAAATATAAGAACCAAAGAAAAGTCTGTAACGTTTTAATTACAGAAAAACAGACAGAGACTAGTGAACGAACTAGGGCAGCATAGTTTGTTCGTAAGTTGCGACTAGGGTTAGGTATAATATGAAAAGTTAAACTGTTTCAGTATAGACTTAATGAACCTATACTTGGGACAGACTAACTATTCATACCGAAATTTACATAAGCTTTAAATACATATGTTAAGCAAAGAAATCAGAGTAGAGTAACCAGAGCAAAGTAAAGAGATACAGAGAAAAGAGAAACCAGAATAGAGTAAAGAGATATAAGGAGAAAAGAATAATATGATAAGAGAATAGAGAACAAGCAGAAGGCCTATTGAAAGTTCATTTGTTGCATTAAGGTAACTCCAGAGTTATTTGTATGATCATCTGCTGCACTGAGGCAGTCAGATAAATGGTGGTACAACCACTGAGAGTGCTTTCCTGGGATGCCTTGCTATAATGCTTTGCTGTAAGACAGAGGTTGCTTACAGTGGTATCAAGATTAGTGTGCTCCTGTAAGACAGAGGTTACTTACAGTGACTGTGTTATTGCTCCTGTAAGATAGAGGTTGCTTACAGTGAGTGTGTTGGGCGTATATCGGCTAATAAGTGCCGCCATGCAAGACAAAGGTTGCTTGCAGTGGGTATTGCCAACAGGAAAGCCTTATCCAGACAGAGGTTGCTGGGTAACGTCGAGAGCGGGTATGTAACCGACAAATGAGCTCATTACCTGCACTAGGGCTAGACATGCATCATATTTGGTTGCGCATTTCCTCTGTTATGATTGTTGTTTGAATGTATGCCTTCTTTGTTTTCATTCTATTATCTGTGTCTCTGTTTTTATTCTTGTATTCTTTTGTTTGTGTTTTGCTTTTTGTTTTCTCTATTTTCTCTATTTATCTATTTCTTCTGTCTACTGCTTCTCAGTATTCTGCTATTTATCTGCTAAATAACACGGAATTAATGAACATAACTAATAACCCCGGCCCTACTAAGAACTTTCCAGTTCTTACCCTTTCTCTCTCCCTTCCCCCTTCAGATGGAAGCATGAGTACCCTTTCGTAGTTTGCTGATGACTGTTCTGCAAAGAGGATTCTGCTCTAGGTAGTCTTCTGAGTCTAGAGTGAACTCCGTTACCTATTTATATGTATATACTATGAGGTCAGCCAACGTCTACACCCTGCTTATCTACAAACTTTAGCCTAAGTCCTCCGTACGATGTTTCTGTTATGTGGCCACTTGATGAAGTGCTTGAGAGACGCTCTTTGATAACATATGATCGTGCAGGGGAATAGTAGACGACCTTCCACCTTTTGATGACGTTCCACCTGACTTGAGTTTTGAAGACCAAGAACGTACTTTCCCTCGCTTTAGTAGTTTAGAGGGACTAGGTGAGTATAGAGTCTAGGCTAGCTTGGGCGCCAGCTTAGGGACTTCTTGAACAGGTTATGACCTGGGATGTTGTATGTATATATATGTATATAGATATTATTTAGCTATATCTAGGGGTGTTCAAACTAAAAGGCTATACTCTAATAAAGGCTGGATCACGGAATGATATCAACTACTTGTGATATATTTATGTATGGTTGTTTATAAATGTTTTATCTGTTACTATTTGTGGATTGATTATAAATGATTATGTTTTTAATCCAAACGTTTTTTTTTTAAAAAAAGTACCTCGTAAAATAACTACGCTTTTAACAACGAATCAGGCTCATATAATAAATAATAGATAATAATTAGGTAGACAAGTTGGTAGCGCTCAGTTTCTAGTATGATCATGACGTACCAGAAATTGGGTCGTTACAATTTGGTATCAAAGCAGTTCATTCCTAGTAGAGCCTGGGGAGTGGACTGACTATGCTTCATTGCATACTCTGCTTGTATGTCTCATGCCATTAGGGTATCTTTAAGATACATTTGGCATGAATGTCTATGAGTGCTCATTTTGGGAATGTTCGTACTTAACTTGAGATATTAAGACTGATCACCTTAATGTTGATTGTTTGGTGCGGATAAGACCTCAATGACTGTGAATAGGCATGGCTTAATCGAGATCCGTACGACGAATCGATGTGAGACCAGCTATCCTAATAGCTATTATGATATACATGGCAATGACTATGTTAGATTTGGATGCTGTAAGGAATGGACCTACCTCTTCGTCAGGATGGCTTGAAGAAAGTAGATTGCTTGAAGATGGATTCTGCACGTGGCTGAAATTTTGAGGGCAAAATTTTCTTTTAGGAGGGTAGAATGTAACAACCCTGATTTTCGAGTACGCGAGATCTTTTCCGAAGGCACAGAATCCTCCGAAAGATCAGTAAGGGGAGAACCTCTGATATATCATCAAGTATCTCAATCCTCATTATCATTATGTCATCTTTAAGATAGAACCTTTTCTGAGGCACGCTCGATAACGTAGTCACGAAAAACCCAGTTTTTGAACCGTATCGGTTAAGAGTTTTGATTATGTTTTTCGTAAATAGTCTCAGTTTGATGAACTGGACTCGATTCGTGAGAGAAGAGAGATAATAGGATAATATTATCATTATATTAGTATTAAAATCTTCTTGAATGATATTATAAGGTTACCTGGTCTGTTTTAGTTAAAAACAGGAAATCGGTTTAACCGGGTTCAAAGTTTACTGGTGCAGCTTAGCACCGGCACTCTCTGATGACTTTAGCAATACTAAGGCCTTATTATACATGTTTTATTCTCATAATAAATATGTTACTAGTGTCATTTATGCTAGTAGCTCAGAAAATAATTTTTACAGATGTTTTTACAAGTGTTCCGATGCATCTAGTTTTAGTAGTTATACACCTGAGATATTTTAATATTATTTTAATCCACCTCCAAGCCAACCAATCACAACTCATCTTATACTCCCAAGACACTCCAAGGCTGGTCATTTACTCCCTTTGGCCAAAAATAACAAGAGAGAAAAGAGAGAAACTTTCATGAACACTTAATCTTCAAAGCTTGATTTCTTCTAAACTAAAACTCAAATCAAAACTCCGATTTCACCAAAATGATCCTTTCTTTTTTCTCTACATGATCATATGACTTATCAAGGCTGGAAATAAGTTGAGATGGCTGTCTCCCTCCCTCTTCAAGTTGGTTTTCAAGGAAAACCATGCAAAACATGTGTTTTCTTGATGTTTTTCCTTAGGAATCATGCTTAACTTGACTTGAGGGCCAAGAAACGTGAATTTACAGCAAGTATAAGGTTAGAAATTACTTCCTAACATGCTGAGTGAGATTTGGTTAGTTGAGGGTTTTTGGATTTAAAGTTGTTCTTGATGTGATTTAGAAGGAAAAAGTGCCTAAGGACCACCTGAAAGTCTAACCGAATTAGGAGCAGCAAAACCAGCTAGGGTGTGATAAATTTAATCTTGATTGATTGTGTTTGAGATGTGTGATTATGATATGGTTTGGTTATGCTTGAAATTGATTGCTTATATGAGTTATTCTTGGTGAAAGTTTGTTGAAATTTTGATGAAATTTGATGATATTCAAGCTATGAATGTTGTTCTTGAGGGCTGCTGGAAAAACGAACCCTAGGCCTTAAATTGGGATTCAATTTGTGTTAAAATCATGTAGAAAAGATGGGGTTTTAGTGGCTGGGAATTTATTATGAATTATGGTAAAAATCGGTTACTGAAAAGACTGAAAAATGGGTGAAAACAGAGAAAGAATCTGAAGAATTTATGAAGAACACGAAGAACACTTTGAGTGTGATGAAGAACATTGAAGAAAACCTTTTAGATCTTAAAAAGGGCAAGGTTGTAATTATTTTGGTGTTTGAGGGGTTATTTGATAATTTCTGAAAGTTAGGGTGGTTAAAGTAGAAATATTAAAAGTTACCGAGGTAAAAAGTCAATTTTAAAGGTTAAAAGGTAAAGGCAAGGTAATTTTCAAAATTTAATGATAAAATAATAAATAATAATAAAATATTAAATAATAATATTTAATTAAAAATAATATTTTAATAAAAATAATAAAATAATACAGAAATTGCAGTTTTCTGTAAAAGCTTTGGAAAGACAACTTTAAGCACAGAATCTCATAATTACTTTCATAAAATACTTAGGGAGTGGTAAGAACATATTAGTGAGGCAAAGATAAAGGAAAGATAAATAGTTGAAGAAAATATAAGAACCAAAGAAAAGTCTGTTAGGTTTTAATTACAGAAAAACAGACAGAGACTAGTGAACGAACTAGGGCAACATAGTTAGTTCTTGAGTTGCGACTAGGGTTAGGTATAATATGAAAAGTTAAACTGTTTCAGTATAGACTTAATGAACCTATACTTGGGACAGACTAACTATTCATACCAAAATTTACATAAGCTTTAAATACATATGTTAAGCAGAGAAATCAGAGTAGAGTAACCAGAGCAAAGTAAAGAGATACAGAGAAAAGAGAAACTAGAATAGAGTAAAGAGATATAAGGAGAAAAGAGTAATATGATAAAGAGAATAGAGAAAAAGCAGAAGGCCTGTTGAAAGTTCATTTGTTGCATTAAGGCAACTCCAGAGTTATTTGTATGATCATCTGCTGCACTGAGGTAGTCAGATAGATGGTGGTACAACCACTGAGAGTGCTTTTCTGGGATGCCTTGCTATAATGCTTTGCTGTAAGACAGAGGTTGCTTACAGAGGTATCAAGATTAGTGTGCTCCTGTAAGACAGAGGTTGCTTACAGTGAGTGTGTTGTTGCTCCTGTAAGACAGAGGTTGCTTACAGTGAGTGTGTTGGGTGTATATCGGCTAATAAGTGCCGCCCTGCAAGACAAAGGTTGCTTGCAGTGGGTATTACCAACAGGAAAGCCTTATCTAGACAGAGGTTGCTGGGTAACGTCGGGAGCGGGTATGTAACCGACAAATGAGCTCATTACCTGCACTAGGGCTAGACATGTATCATATTTGGTTGCGCATTTCCTCTGTTATGATTGTCGTTTGAATGTATACCTTCTTTGTTTTCATTCTATTCTCTGTGTCTCTGTTTTGTTTTCTTGCATTCTTTTGTTTGTGTTTTGCTTTTTGTTTTCTCTATTTTCTCTATTTATCTGTTTCTTTTGTCTACTGTTTCTCGGTATTCTGCTATTTATCTGCTAAATAACACGGAATTAATGAACTTAACTAATAACCCCGGCCCTACTAAGAACCCCCCAGTTCTTATCCCTTCTCTCTCTCTTACCCCTTCAGATGGAAGCATGAGTACCCTTCCGTAGTTTGCTGATGACTATTCTGCAAAGAGGATTCCGCTCTAGGTAGTCTTCTGAGTCTAGAGTGAACTCCGTTACCTGTTTATATGTATATACCGTGAGGCCAGCCAACGTCTGCACGCTGCTTATCTACAAACTTTAACCTGAGTCCTTCGTACGATGTTGCTGTTATGTGGCCACTCGATGAAGTACTTGAGAGACGCTCTTTGATGACATATGATCGTGCAGAGAAGTAATAGTCGACCTTTCACCTTTTGATGACGTTCCACCTGACTTGAGTTTTGAAGACCTAGAACGTACTTTCCCTCGCTTTAGTAGTTTAGAGGGACTAGGTGAGTATAGAGTCTAGGCTAGCCTGGGCGCCAGCTTAGGGACTTCTTGAACAGGTCAGGACCTGGGATGTTGTATGTATATATATGTATATAGATATTATTTAGCTATATCTAGGGGTGTTCTAACTAAAAGGCTATACTCTAATAAAGGCTGGATCACAGAATGATATCAACTGCTTGTGATATATTTATGTATGGTTGTTTATAAATGTTTTATCTGTTACTATTTGTGGATTGATTATAAATGATTCTGTTTTTAATCCAAACATTTTTTAAAAAAAAGTACCTCATAAAATAACTACGCTTTTAACAACGAATCAGGCTCATATAACAAATAATTGATAATAATTAGGTAGACAAGTTGGTAGCGCTCAGTTTCTAGTATGATCATGACGTACCAGAAATTGGGTCGTTACACTAACCCTAGGTTTCAGCTCTCAAGAAAGGCATTGATCACATACAGCCTGCCATAGAAGAAATCATTCACAGTTGTAGTAGACCGTGAAACCGAATTGATCCAGAAGAACAAAGCATCTCCAAGCTTTAACGATCTTCTTATCATTGCTTTCACCATCAATTTAATGTTTTCTTTATTTTCCTTTTATGTGTTTTAAACAATCAACCAACCTTTCTATCCGCCTGACTAAGATCTACTAGATAATCATAGCTTGCTTCAAATCACAATCCTTGTGGGATCGACCTTGACTCGCTCAGGTATTACTTGGACGACCCAGTGCACTTGCTGGTTCAGTTGTGTGAAGTGTAATTCCGCGCACCAAGTTTTTGGCACCGTTGCCAGGGATTTTTCAAATTTGGAGAACTAACGGATTATTTTGTTGCTTAGATTCGGTATTGTCTTTAATTTTGTTTGAGTCTTTTAATTTCTTTTTTCGAAAAAAAATCAAAACTTTTTCAAAAACCCTGTACTTTTCTTTATCAATCTTTATCTTTGGTTTGAGTCTTTTGTTCTTGTTCTTGTTGAATTTTCGAATTTCTTGAGTCTTTTTTCTAAAAAATTTCAAAAATAGTGTATTTTCTTTGAATCTTGTGTCAATCTTTAAGTTTGGTGTCTTCTTGTGTTTTTTCTTTTAAAATTTTTGAAATTGGTATCTTTGGTTTTCAAAATTTTTAAGTTTGGTGTCCTTTGCATGTTCTCTATTTTCTTTGAATTCTTTAAGTTTTGTTCTTGGTGTTCTTCTTGATCTACAAATTCTTCTTGTTTTCCTTTTTGTTTTGATCTTTAAAATTTTTAAGTTTGGTGTCTTTAGGTGTTTCTCTTTGAAATTTTCAAAAATTTAGAGTCTTAGATCTAAAAATTTTAAGTTTTGTGTCATTTAGTTGTTTTTCTCTTTCTTCATTAATTCAAAAAAATAAAAAATTATCTTTTCTATATTTTTACTTTAATTTTCGAAAATCATCAAAAAGATTTCAAATTTTAATTTCAAAATTACTATGTTATCTTATCTTAGTTTTTAATTTCAAATTCAAATCTTTTCAAAATAAAATCTTTTCAAAAATCATATATTTTTAAAATTACTATCTTATCTTTCTATCTTTCTTTAAAATTCAAAAATCTTATCTTATCTTATTTCAAATTCAAATTTAAAAAAAAATTTCAATTTCAAAATTTAAAATTTAAAATTTCAAAATCAAATCTTTTTCAAATATTTTTCAAATTCTTATCTTATCTTTTCTAATTTCAAATTTTAGATCAAATCTTTTTTAAATCTTTTCAATTTCTTATCTTATCTTTTCAAATTTCAAATTTTAAATTTAAATCTTTTCTAATCTTCTATCATATTTTGTTTTCAAATCTTTCTTAATTAGTTAGTTGTTTTCTCTTTCTTCTTTTTCAAAATTTCCTAACTAATTATTCTCTCTCCTAATTTTTGAAAATATCTTCTCTATTTCTCTATCTTCTTTTTCAAAATACATTATTTAATTTTCAAATCTTTTTAGTTAATTAATTTTTATTTTCGAATTTAATTAATAAATAAAAATAAAAACAAAAATATTTTCTCTTTTTACTTCTAACTTTCAAATTCTTCTTACCTTTTATTCGAATTCTTATTCTCTCACTTCTATCTTCATTATTCTTTTCTTCCTTCTTCACATCTCACAGGGAGTCCTCTGTTCTTGAACATAGAGCTCTCATTCTTCTTCTTTCTTTTTTTTCCTTATTTAGGAGCAAGAACAGAGATAAATAACCTCTCTTAATCCTGACCCTGAACCTAAGAGGACTCTAAAGAGGCATTTACAACAAGTTAAAGCACAACACTCCGAAAGAAACTTCTCAAAAAATTTCAAACAAGAAGCTGAAGACATGGCAGACAATGCTAATAATGAAGGAGATGTAAGAAGGGTTGGGAAAAAGAAGGTGAATCCCTCTATGAAGCTTGGAAAAGGTACAAGCAACCGATCAAGAGGTGTCCTTCTGATATGCTCTCAGAATGGTCTATCTTAGGCATCTTCTATGATGGTCATTCTGAGATGTCCAAAATATCATTGGAAAACACTGCAGGTGGATCACTTCACTTGAAGAAAATGCCTGCAGAAGCAAGAGAACTCATTGAGATGGTTGCAAACAACCAATTCATGTACACTTCTGAGATAAATCCTGTGAATGGGGTCCCTCAGAAGAAAGGTGTTCTTGAAGTAGACACTCTAAATGCCATATTGGCTCAGAACAAGATCTTGACCCAGAAGTCAACATGATCTTTTAACATTTGACTGGAATGCAAGCTGCAGCTGGCAGCACTCAAGAAGCTTCCTCTGAAATAAAAGCTTATGATCCTAATCAACCCACTATGGAAGAGGTGAATTACATAGGAGAACCCTATGAAAACACCTACAATCTCTCAGAGAGGAACCATCCTAACCTTTGATGGAAGGATAAATAGAAGCCTCAGCAAGGCTTCAATAATAATCAAGTTGGAACAACCCAGAATAGGTTCAACAATAGGCCACCATTCCCATCTTCTCAAGGTAATATGGAGACTCCTAAGCAGAGCCTTTCTGACTTAGTCACTATAGTCTCCAACCTCTCTAAGACCACTTATAGTTTCATAACTGAAACAAGGTCTTCCATAAAAAATTTGGAGGTACAAGTTGGTCAACTGAGCAAGAGAATCCCTGAGACTCCTCCTGAAACTCTTCCTAGTAACACTGACGTTAACCCAAGAGAAGAGTGCAAGGCCATCACCACTGAGGATGAGGCCAAATTTGGAGAAACTCAGATGGCATTGAATGCCAGTGAGGAATACCTTACTGGGCATTCAATACCCAAACAGGAACTAAAGCTGGCGTTGAACGCCAATGAGGAAGCCCTCACTGGGTGTTCAACGCCTAAACTGGCAGGGAATCTGGCGTTGAATGCCAGTAAGGAAGGTCTTACTAGGCGTTCAATTCCCAAATTGGCAAAGGAACTGGCGTTGAATGCCAGTGAAGGGATGCATGATGGGCGTTCAATGCTGATGCCAAGGCATCTTAGGCTAGTTTCACTAGCCCTTTCCTTTTGATTTTATTAGGTTTTATGCACTTTCTTGAGCTATAAGTAAGCAATTGGGTTAAAAATTCATGTATTCCTAGATTCATTCAATCATGGTTACTTTGATGTAATTTCATGAGATTTATGCCATAATTACTTACGTGCTAAGAATGATGCGATCTCTTATGATTTAGCAAGGATTTGATGCATGTATTGCTTGATGATAGGTGAAGAATGGCATGGAAAGAAGCTGAAGAATGGCCATGGAAAGAAGGAGGAGAAGCAACGTTGGTGGCCAAAGTTGGACCACCAACTTTGCCTCAAACGTTGAAAGGAGAGGTAGAGCAAAAGCTCTGCATAAGTCTGGTGCCAACGTTGGAGGGAGCGTTGGCAAGCCAACGTTACCTCTAACGCTATTTGATACAGAATGCTTCCTGGAAACTGGAAAAATTGTGGCGACACGTACGCGTGCTCTACGCGCACGCGTGGATAGGCCAACGTTGGAGGGAGCGTTTCCAGTCCAACAATAAGTCCAACGTTCGCGATATATGGTCAAATTCCTGAATTTGGAAAGGTGCATCGATGCGCACGCGTACACGACGCGTACGCGTGAGCATGAATTGTGACAATCCACGCGCACGCATAGGTGATGCGTACGCGTGGATAGGCCAGCGTTAGAGGGAATGTTGCCACTCCTACGCTGGGGCCAACGTCTTCGATAGCCTTTCAAAATTTGGAATTGGGGAATTTGCATCCACGCGCACGCGTAGGTGATGCGCACGCGTGGATATACATTATGGTCCGAAACTCGCACATGCATAGGCAGTGCATACGCGTGAAGGGGTACAATGGTCCATCCACGCGTATGCGTATGCCACGCGTACTTGTGGATGAGCGAACATTGGCACCCCAACGTTGAGTCAAACGTTGATTGCAGCAACCAGAATCCATTTTTCCTAAAGAGCGTTTAACTCAACGTTTGCCCAAAAATGTTGACTCCAACGTTGATATCAGAATTGCACAATTAAGCACCTCTCTCTTTTCAACAGCATTGGGAGCCAATTAGATCAACTTCAACAGAGGCCAAAAGCCCAATTGAGATGACTTGAAGATCAATGGAAGAAGTGTATAAATAGCTAGAGTTTAAGTTGGTTTGGGGGGGCCTTACACACTGAGTACTGGAACTCTGCCCAAATTTACTTTCTCTGCACTTTTCACTTTTCAATTCTGTGATGTACTTTTCATTTCGATTTTCCATTCTTAGAGCTGTGAACAACTAAATCCCTTTCATTGGGTTAGGGAGCTCTATTGTAATTCAATGGATCAATAATAGTTTTCATCTTCTTCTTCTATCTTTTCTCTTGATTTTGTTAGAAAAGCTTTCGATCTTAATTCAATTGGATAGTTGTCTTGACAGAGAAGCTATTCATAATTGGGTTTCCTCTGATCCTTTAGAGAGGGATGAGGAAATCATGCTAGAAATGCTTTCTCACATTGGATTAGATTGGGGGTTGGATGGATATTGTGACATTTAATCCTACCAATACTTTGATCTATGAATTTGTGTGGTATAATCAGTGACCGAACTTCATCTCTTCCATGAGCAATTAAATCAAGACATTGGGCAATTGTTCAAGTTTAGAGAGATTGGTGAGCCAAGAGATTGGAATCCAATCATCTAAGATTGCCAAGCAAAGTCAATGAATACATTGATTGAGGAAGAGATGAAAATGATTTGATCCGGAGAATTCAATATCTCCTGAAACCAAATGAATCCCCTATTCTGATCTCACCCATTCTCTTTACATTATGCTTTTTAATTTGATGCTCAATCCCCATTCCCTTTTAATTTCTTGAAATTTAAGTTTCTACACTTTAATTACTTGCAATTTACTTTCTGTCATTTAGTTTATGCCATTTACATTATGCTAATTTACATTTCTTGCGCTTTAAGGTTCCCGCCAATTTACTTTCTGCAACCCCAATTTCAAACCTGATTCAGTTCAACTAGAAAATTTCTCCAATTAACGTTGATCAACCAACCAATCTTTGTGGGATTCGACCTCACTTTATAGTGAGTTTTTACTTGACGACAATCTGGTGTACTTGCCGATGGAAATTTGTTGAGAGACAAGTTTTCGTGACATCAAGTTTATGGCGCCGTTGCCGGGTATTGGTTTTGTATTAACAACCACTAAATTGGAGGATTACTATATTGAGCATTTTTTTAATTGAATTTCAATTTAAGCTGTTTACATTTACCTTTCTGCAATTTTTGCCGTTTCTCTTTATTTCTTTACCTTCCAGCAAAACTAATCCACTGACTCACTAACTGTTTGATTAATTGCCTAAATTGCTCTAACCGCACTTTTTCATTAACTGTGGAATCTTCACTTGCTGCTGTCTATTTTGTCACTTGTATGACAGGTAGAAGAGGGGTTTCAACCTCTTTTAACAGTGAACCAGAGAGAACCTTCCTTAGATTAAGGAGGGAAGCAAGAGGAAAGAAGGCTATTGGTGCGGAGTAAGAAGAGGAGGATCTAGGAATAGCTATGAAGGAAGATATGGAGACTCATCATCAGGGAGAAGTACATAATCATGCCAGAGAAGGAGCAGCCAATCATGCTCCACAAGAGAGACGAGTGCTAGGCTCTTACATTAACCCCAATCTTGGGAACTGTGGGAGTAGCATTCTCAAGCCAACAATTCATGCCAATAACTTCGAATTGAAGCCTCAACTCATCATTCTCGTCCAAAACAATTGTTCTTTCAGAGGAAGTGCCCAAGAAAACCCTAACCAACATCTCTCTACATTCCTAAGGATATGTGATACAGTAAAATCTAAAGGTGTTCATCTTGACACCTACAGATTACTATTGTTTCCCTTTTATCTAAGGGATAAAGCATCTAAATGGCTAGAATCATTTCCCAAGGAAAGCTTGACAATATGGGAAGATGTGGTGAATAAATTCTTGACAATATTCTACCCTCCTCAAAGAGTGAATAGACTGAGGACTGAGGTGCAGACTTTCAGGCAGCAAGAGGGTGAAACTCTATATGAAGCATGGGAGAGGTACAAAGATATGACAAGGAGATGCCCTCCTGATATGTTCAACGAGTGGGTGCAGATATATATTTTCTATGAGGGGCTGTCATATGAGTCAAAGAAAGCTGTAGATTACTCATCTGGAGGCTCCCTCAACAAGAAGAAGACTATAGAAGAAGCCATTGATGTCATTGAAACAGTGGCTGATAATGAGTACTTCTATGCCTCGGACAGAAGCAACAACAGAGGAGTTATAGAATTAAACCACATGGATGCAATTTTGGCCCAAAATAAGATGATCACTAAGCAACTAGCTGATTTGACCAAGCAGATGGAGAAGAATCAAGCTGCAGCCATCCATACTCAACCATCACCCCAAGGAGAGTTGGACACAAAGGAAGGAGTTAACTGGGAGGAAGCTAATTACCTTGGAAATTCATCTAGGCAAGCTCATGATCTATACTAAAAAACCTATAATCTAGGTTGGAAGAACCATCCAAACTTTGGGTGGAGAAACCAACAAAACCAAGGCTAAGATCACAAACCTCACAATCCTAACCAGTATACCCACCAACAATACCATCCAAGATCATATCAACACCCATACAACAATTCTTCCCAGCCACATACCAAACACAAAATAACCAGCCTCAACATCAAATTCCCAATCCAGCATTGAAGCTATGCCTGTAAATATGTGCAAGGAGTCTGAGGATATGAAAAATTCAAGGAAGAGGTGAAACTCAACTCGTAAAACCAAGATGCTACCATTCAAAAGCTTGAAGCACAAATTGGATACCTAACTAAGGCAAACTCAAAGGAGGAATGCAAAGCAATTACCCTCCGGAGTGGAAAGGAGCTAAATGAAACATCAAAGGAAACTCAAGAGAGGGAGACAGATGAGAGTCTAAGTGACAAGGAAGAGGCACAAACACATGCTCCCAAGCCACCGGAAGAAAAAAAAGTCTTAAGGCCATATGTCCCTAAAGCTCCCTACCCTCAGCGATTAAGGAAGAATGCAAAAGACAGCCAATTCTCCAAATTCTTGGAGGTGTTTAAGAGACTGCAGATTAACATTCCCTTTGCTAAAGCATTAGAGCAAATGCCACTCTTGCTAAGTTTCTGAAGGAATTAATGACCAAGAAGAAAAGTTGGAGGAATGATGAAACTGTGGTGTTAACTGAGGAATGTAGTGCTATCATCCAACACAAATTGCCTCAAAAATTGAAGGACCCAAGGAGCTTCCAAATTCCTTGCATCATAGGAGAAATCACAGTGGAGAAAGCCTTATGTGATTTGGGAGCTAGTATAAATTTGATGTCCTTAGCAATGATGAAAAGAATGAAGATTGAGGAAGCCAAACCAACAAGAATGGCCCTCTAATTGGCAGACCGATCATTTAAATTCCCTCATGGAGTAGTGGAGGATTTGTTGGTAAAGGTGGGAGACTTCATCTTCCCGGTTGACTTTGCGGTGTTGGATATGGAGGAAGAAGCCAAAGCTTTAATAATTTTGGGAATGCCATTTTTAGCTACTACTGGAGCCATTATTGATGTCCAAAAGGGTGAACTTACCCATAGGCTACATGATGAGAAAATGGTGTTTAATTTGTTCAGAGCCATGAGCTACCCACAAAAGTCACTAAGAGAGTGTATGAGGTTGGATGCAGTAGAAATTGTGGTGCAAGAAACCTTTGAAGAAGCACTTGAAGAAGTGGCAAAAGATGATTCCACATTAGATGTTGAGTTTGCAGATATCAAATCAGCTAAAGTGCCCATTCCAAGTGCACCAGAGGAAAGACAAAAAGAGAAGGAAGCACCCAAACTTGAACTAAAAGCATTGCCCCCTACTCTCAAGTATGCATACTTAGGAAGTGATGAAAGTTATCCAGTAATCATCAATTCTGCCCTTAGTCAAGAACAGGAAGAGGAGTTGATCAAGGTGCTGCAAAAGCACTAAGATGCCATTGGATGGACCTTTGCTGATTTGAAAAGGATAAGCTCATCCATATGTATGTATAAGATCCTATTGGAAGAAGATGCTAAGCCCTCCATTCAAGCCTAAAGAAGATTGAATCCAGTCATGAAAGAAGTGGTGCAAAAGGAGGTTATGAAGCTTTGGCAGGCAGGGGTGATCTACCCAATTTCAGATAGCCCATGGGTGAGCCCCATCCAAGTGGTTCCTAAGAAGGGAGGTATCACTGTAATTCCCAATGAAAAGAATGAACTCATCTCTACAAGAACTGTCACAGGATGGAGGATGTGCATTGACTACAGAAAGCTTAATGAAGCTACAAGAAAAGATCACTTTCCACTCCCTTTCATGGACCAGATGCTAGAAAGGCTTGCAGGACATGCATATTATTGCTTCTTGGATGGCTATTCAGGATATAATTAAATAGTAGTTGATCCAAGAGACCAGGAGAAAACATCCTTCACTTGTCCATATGGAGTATTTCTTATAGACGCATGCCATTTGGATTGTGTAATGCACCAGCAACCTTCCAAAGATGCATGCTATCTATCTTTTCAGACATGATTGAAAAATTCATTGAAGTCTTTATGGATGACTTTTCAGTATTTGGGGATTCCTTCCCTAATTGCCTACATCACCTCGCCTTGGTGCTAAAGAGATGCCAAGAGACCAACTTGGTTTTGAACTGGGAGAAATGCCATTTTATGGTGACAGAGGGAATAGTCCTTGGTCATAAAGTCTCTAACAAAGGCATTGAGGTGGACAGAGCTAAGGTGAAATTAATTGAGAAGTTACCTCCACCAAGTAATGTCAAGGCAATTAGGAGTTTTTTAGGATATGCTGAATTTTACAGAAGGTTTATTAGAGATTTTTCAAAAATAGCTAAACCTTTGAGTAACTTACTTGTCTCTGATACACCTTTTGTATTTGATCAGGATTGCATGCTGGCTTTTGAAACTCTGAAAAAAAAGCTTTCCTCAGCACCTATCATTGCCCCACCTAACTGGGATTTACCCTTTGAACTGATGTGTGATGCATCAGATGTTGCTATTGGGGCAGTATTAGGACAAAGGAAAGGCAACTTAGTTCATGTTATGTACTATGCCAGCAAGGTCCTAAATGAAACCTAAAGGAACTACACAACTACTGAAAAGGAACTACTGGCAATAGTGTTTGCATTTGATAAGTTTAGATCATATCTCATTGGATCTAAAGTGATTGTTTTTACTGATCATGCAACATTAAAATATTTACTCGCTAAACAAGAATCAAAACCAAGGCTGATAAGATGGATTTTGTTACTGCAGGAGTTTAACATTGAAATTAAAGACAAGAAAGGAGTGGAAAACAAGGTGGTAGATCACTTGTCAAGGATTTCCTGTGAAGAAGGAAGAACACAAAGCCTGAATATAAATGAATGTTTCCCTGATGAGCAACTGATGTTAGTTCATAAGGCACCATGGTTTGCTGACATTGCAAATTATAAAGCCACTGGAGAAGTACCTTCAGAATTCAACAAACACCAGAGGACGAAGCTTGTTAATGATGCAAAATACTTCATCTGGGATGAACCATACCTTTTCAAGAAATGTTCAAATAGAATACTTAGAAGGTGCATTTCAGAGGAAGAAGGAAGGGAAGTCTTATGGAATTGTCATGGTTCTTGCTATGGGGGACATTTTGGAGGAGAAAGGATTGCAGCCAAAGTGTTACAGTGTGGATTCTTTTGGCCCACAATTTTCAAGGATGCAAAAGAATTGGTGCAACACTGCAACTAATGCCAAAGAGCAGGGCATCTACCCAAAAGAAATGAAATGCCACAACACTTCATCCTAGAGCTTGAATTATTTGATGTATGGAGAATTGATTTCATGGGACCATTCCCAACTTCATACTTAAATAAATATATCTTGGTGGCAGTGGATTATGTATCAAAATGGGTAGAAGCCATTGAAACTCCAACAAATGATAATAAGGTGGTGATGAATTTTTTCAGAAAGAATATTTTCAGCAATTTGGGGTACCTAGAGCTCTTGTCAGTGATGGAGGAGCCATTTTTGCAACAGATCATTAGAAATTCTTCTCCTGAGATATGGAGTAAAGCACAAAGTTGCCACACCCTACCATCCCCAAACAAGTGGGCAGACAGAGATATTCGACAGAGAGCTAAAAAGAATCTTAGAAAAGACAGTGGGGGCTTCAAGAAAAGATTAGTCCAAGAAGTTGGACGATGCTCTTTGGGCCTATAGGAAAGCCTTCAAAACACCAATTAGGATATCCCCATATCAATTGGTGTATGGGAAGGCTTGTTGTCTACCATTGGAGCTTGAACACAAAGCATTCTGGGCTCTCAAGTTACTGAACTTCAATAATGATGCTGCTGGTGAAAGAAGGCTTTTACAACTACAAGAACTAGAAGAATTCAGATCCTAGGCCTATGAAAATGCAAAAATTTATAAGGAAAAGGCAAAGGAGAAACATGACCTCAAGTTGGCACCAAGAAGATTTGAAGAGGGACAGAGAGTGCTCCTCTACAATTCCAAGCTAAAGCTATTTCCTGGAAAGCTAAAGTCAAGGTGGTCAGGACCTTTCCTTGTCACTAAGGTTTCTCCTTATGGACATAGAGAAGTTATGGATGAGAAATCACAGGAAACCTTCACTATAAATGGACAAAGACTCTGGCACTATTTGGGTGATATGGGGGAAAGGCTCAAGATGAAGTACAGACTCAACTGAGAGAGCCAACCGTCAAGCTAGTGACGTTAAAAGAGCACTTGTTGGGAGGCAACCCAACCAAAGATAATTTGCTTTTCATAGCTAGTCAATAAAAAGTCAAGAAGATCTGCATTGCAAGGAGCTAAGTTTGGTGTTGCACACCAAAGGAATTCAGAGGTGAATGTGCAATCCTAAGTTTAGTGTTTCACCATAGACTTCCATAAGAGCACATTGCATTTTCCATCATAATTGGTTAGAAGCTCCAAACAATCAGAGAAACTACTTGACAAATTTTTTATTTTCAATCATAGTTTAACTTCTTAATAAAAGCACTTGCAATTTCATATGTATGTTCACCATGCTGCATTTAGAAGTAAGAAAGGAATTAAGTTTGGTGTTCACACACCAACTTAAGTCCTGAAAATCACAAGCATACATATAGACTTACCATTTCTCCAGTGCTTGGGGAACAGGAAACTTCCAATAGTTTTATAGGAAGACAATCAGACCTTTGGGAAGGCTATACACCATCATCCAGGCACTAAGAGAAAACCAAGGCTAGAGAGGACGCTTAACAACGAAGAAGAAGATGCCAAGAGGTTGCATTGTCACTTAACTGCTTTCACTTTGAATTGCTTAAATTGGAAGTCTGAATATACCCCTGCTAAATAGCATACTTGCATCTACTTTCTTTAAATTTCAAATAAGTGTTTTAGTCTATGTGCCTGGTTAATTTCACTTGCTTGAATGTATGTTTGTTCCCTTGTTTTTAATCAAATAAAAGAAAATGTTTGAACAGAAGTGAACTAGTTCCATTTGGTGAGGAATAAAATAAAGATTGAGTGGTGGTATACATGTCTGATGGTGTAGCTAGCTCACTAATAACTAATAAAAGGTAGAATATGTCTCTCTTTAGTAAAAACTTGATTGCTGTCTATGAATCTTAGCAAATAAAACTCCTTGGAAGAAAGAACAAACATGAAAGAGATAAAGAATAAAAGCTAGGCACCAATAGTTTGATCTTAAGGCATGTGTCTGTGGTGTTTTTGTGCAAGGATATGCTTGAATGAGTAAGTTCATAGGAGTGCTTCATCACTTGATAACTTGGGTTAACTAACCCGGGATTGTCAACTGAAAATTCACAATCAAGAGCAACCTTGTCACAAAATATTTAGTAGCCCAAAGAGGTGCTGGACACCAAGGCATGAAGAGTGGATAAACAAACCATGTGCCTGTAGTGCCTATGTGCTAAGGAGAGACTTGGGTAATTAATTCCTTAGGGGTGTTTCAACACCTAGCAACTTGAACCAACTGGTTCGGAATTGTTGACTGAAAGGCTACTTTAGAAAGTTGCTTCAGAAACAGAACACTGAGCTATAATGAAGAACAAGTTCTGAGCAAAAAGAAAAACAAAGAAATTAAGCACCAAGGATGAGTAAATAATAAAAAGCCATAGCAGTATGATAGTTGGCACTAAAGGAGCCATAAAACCCCATGAATCACTTTTTATTATTTGCTGATTTGAACATGTATTACCTTCTGTTTCATTCATGCTTTCCATAATTCATTACTTGCTTGGGGACAATCAAGATTTAAGTTTGGTGTTGTGATGTCAAGGCATCTTAGGCTAGTTTCACTAGCCCTTTCCTTTTAATTTCATTAGGTTTTATGCACTTTCTTGAGCTATAAGTAATCAATTGGGTTAAAAATTCATGTATGCTTGGATTCATTCAATCATGGTTAATTTGATGTAATTTCATGAGATTTATGCCATAATTACTTGTGTGCTAAGAATAATGGAATCTCTGATGATTTAGCAAGGCTTTAATGCATGTATTGCTTGATGATAAGTGAAGAAAGGCATGGAAGGAAGTTGAAGAATGGCCATGGAAAGAAGGAGGAGAAGCAACAATGGTGGCCAAAGTTAGACCACCAACGTTGCCTCAAACGTTGAAAGGTGAGGTAGAGCAAAAGCTCTGCATAATTCTAGTGCCAACGTTGGAGGGAGCGTTGGCAAGCCAACGTTACCTCCAATGCTAGTTGATACAGAATGCTTCCTGGAAATTGGAAAAATTGTGGCAATGCGTACGCGTGCTCTACGCACATGCATGGATGATGAAGATTTGAGAATCCACGCGCATGCATAAGTAACACGCATACATGGATAGCCCAACGTTGGAGGGAGCGTTGCCAGTCCAACGCCAAGTCCAACATTCGCAATATGTGGTCCAATTCCTGAATTTGGAAAGGTGTATCGACGCGCACGCGTACACAGGCTAGCGTTGGAGGGAACATTGCCAATCCAACGCTGGGGCCAACATCTTTGATAGCCTTTCAAAATTTGGAATTGGGAAATTTGCATCCACGCGCACGCGTGGGTGTGCATTCTGGTCCCAAACTCGCACACGCATAGGCAGCACATACGTGTGAAGGGGTAAAATGGCCCATCCACGCGTACGCGTATGTTACGCATACGCGTGGACGAGCAAACGTTGGCACCCTAATGGTTAGTCAAACGTTGATTGCAGCATCCAGAATCCATTTTTCCTAAAGAGCATTTGACTCAATGTTTGCCCAAAAACGTTGACTACAACGTTGATATTAGAATTGCATAACTAAGCACCTCTTTCTTCTCAACAGCATTGGAAGCCAATTAGATCAACTTCAACAGAGGCCAAAAGCCCAATTGAGATGACTTGAAGATCAATGGAAGAAGTGTATAAATAGCTAGAGTTTAAGTTCGTTAGGGGGGCCTTACACACTGAGTACTAGAACTCTGCCCAAATTTACTTTCTCTGCACTTTTCACTTTCCATTTATGCGATGTACTTTTCAATTCGATTTTCCATTCTTAGAGCTATGAACAACTAAACCCATTTCATTAGGTTAGGGAGCTCTATTGTAATTCAATGGATCAATAATAGTTTTCATCTTCTTCTTCTATCTTTTCTCTTATTTTTGTTAGAAAGCTTTCAATCTTAATTCAATTGGATAGTTGTCTTGATAGAGAAGCTATTCATAATTAGGTTTCCTCTGATCCTTGAGAGAGGGATGAGGAAATCATGCTAGAAATGCTTTCTCACATTGGATTAGATTGGGGGTTGGATGGATATTGTGACATTTAATCCTACCAATACTTTGATCTATGAATTTGTGTGGTATAATCAGTGACCGAACTTCATCTCTTCTCATGAGCAATTAAATCAAGACATTGGGCAATTGTTCAAGTTTAGAGAGATTGGTGAGCCAAGAAATTGGAATCCAATCATCTAATATTGCCAAGCAAAGTCAATGAATGCATTGATTGAGGAAAAGATGAAAATGATTTGATATGGAGAATTCAATATCTCCTGAAACCAATGAATCCTTTATTCTGATCTCACCCATTCTCTTTACATTCTGCTGTTTAATTTGATGCTCAATCCCCATTCCCATTTAATTTCTTGCAATTTAAGTTTCTGCACTTTAATTACTTGCAATTTACTTTCTGTCATTTAGTTTATGCCATTTACATTCTGCTAATTTACATTTCTTGCGCTTTAAGTTTCCCACCAATTTACTTTCTGCAACCCCAATTTCAAACCTTATTCAGTTCAACTAGAATATTTCTCTAATTAACGTTGATCAACTAACCAATCCCTGTGGGATTCGACCTCACTCTATAGTGAGTTTTTACTTGACGATAATCCGGTGCACTTGCCGGTGGAAATTTGTTGAAAGACAAGTTTTCGTGACATCAAACGCCCAAAAAACCACCAGAACTGGCGTTGAATGCTAGCAATAGCATACCTATTGAGTGTTCAGCACCCACTGAAGAAATTCCTATCCAAGACTTAATGGAAGCCAAGGCTCATGTAGAGACCATAGAGGTTCCCTTGCATGCACTCCTGCAGTGCATGAGTTCTGATATATATTCATCCTCTGATGAGGATGAGGCCACTAGGGAAGAGCAAGTTGCTCGGTACCTAGGAGCTCTCATGAAGCTGAATGCTAAGTTATTTGGTACAAAACCTTTGGAGGAAGAACCTCCAGTGTTGACCAAAGAACTCAATGCTTTGGTACAACAGAAGCTACCTCAGAAGCTTCCAGATCCTGGACGCTTGCTAATTCCTTGCACCATAGGCACCATGACCTTTGAGAAGGCTCTGTGTGACCTAGGGTCAAGCATAAACCTCATGTCACTCTCTGTAATGGAGAAGCTCGAAATCTTTGAGGTTCAAGCTGCACATATCTCACTAGAGATGGGAGACAAATCAATGAAGAAAAAATATGGTTTAGTAGAGGATGTATTGGTAAAGGTTGAAGACCTTTACATCCCGGCAAACTTCATAATCTTAGATACTGGGGAAGATAAGGATAAATCCATCATCCTTAGAAGACCTTTCCTAGCCACTGCCAATGCTGTCATTGATGTAGCTAAGGGAGAACTGATTCTACAACTAGGAAAGGATCATATTCTGTTCAAGATGCCTTACCCCAACTCTCCCTCTGAAAAAAGAGAGGTAACTATACAACACTTAGTGTTCCAACTATCTCTTTTAGTACAGAGCTTTACTGAGCCCCCAAACATCAATTCTAAGTGTGGTGTTGGGCAGCCATCAACAAGCACTGAGAACAAAGGTACTAAAAGTAAAGTACCTAAAGGCTAGAGGACAAGAAAGTTCCTACTGAAGGCCTCTCACCTGGCATGAGAGTTGTCTTCATCAAGAAACCAGTCATACCACATACAGTTAGTTGTGTCTTGTCTCTAGAGCATGTGGAGCTCATCCATGAGAAGACAGGAAGAAAGTTTACTATAAGGAGAAAAATTCTGAGCACATATCAATCTCCATAAGGAGCTAACCGTCAAGCTAGTGACATTTAAGAAGCGCTTGTTGGGAGGCAACCCAACCCTATTTAGTTATTTCTATTTCTTTTAATTCCTTAAATTTGTTTTTTTTAGTTATTTCTTTAGGTTCATGATCATGTGAAGCATTCAGAATAGAGACAGAAAGGTTCAGCAATGAAAACAGACCACTCTGGATAGAGTGTCTTGCTGGCATTGAACGCCAGCCAGGGAGCACTGGCTGGGCGTTCAATGCCCCAATTCGCGGCATAGCTGGCGTTGAACGCCAGCCAAGAGGATAGTGCTGGGCGTTCAATGCCCATGAAGAAGAGTAGGGAATTTGAATTCCCTAGCCTCTCAGGACCAGTGGGTCCCACAGCATCTTTACCTACCCCACTTCTTCCCTCTTCTTTTTCACACTTTCCAATACACTTTTTCCTATAAAACCTAGCCCAATCACATCCATATCACTTTTCCAAAACCATCATAACTCCCACCAACCCCCACCCACTTCAAAATCAAATTCCTCTCCCAATTACCGCACCCATGACCGAACCCAAACCTAGCCTAATCCTATAAATACCCCTTCTTACTAACCCTTCATACACACACTTCATACACTTTAAAGCCCCCTTGGCCAAATTACTTCTCTCCCTCTATCTCCATTTATTTTCTTCTTCTTCTACTCCATTCTTCTCTTTTATTTATTTTTGCTGGAGGACGAGCAAAGTTTTTAAGTTTGGTATGGGAAAAGCATTGCTATTTGCTTTCTATTAACACTTATCGAACCCAAAGTTGGAGAACCCTCTAGAAAGAGGAAAGGAAAGGCCATAGACGCCACTCCGAATCTTTGGAGATGGAGAGATTCATCACCAAAACCCACCAAGACCACTTCTATGAAGTAGTCACAAAAAAGAAGGTGATCTCTGAGGTCCCTTTTAGGCTTAAGAAGAATGAGTATCCAGAAATCTGAAGAGAGATCCGAAGAAGAGGTTGGAAAGTCCTAATGGTGTAAGAGTTCTATGCTAATGCATGGATCACGAAAAACCATGACATTAGTGTGAACCCAAATCCCATGAATTAGAGCACCATGGTCCGAGGGAGAATCTTGGACTTTTGTCCGGAAAGTGTGAGGTTGGCGTTTAACTTGCCTTTGATGCAAGGAGACCCACATCCTTACACTAGAAGAGTTAACTTTGATCAAAAACTGGATCAAGTGCTCTCAGACATCTGTGTGGAAGGAACACAGTGGAAAAGGAATTCCCAAGACAAGCCCATTCAGCTAAGAAGGATTGACCTCAAGCCCGTAGCTAGAGGCTTTATCATCCCTACTAGAAATCGATCAGAAGTGACCGTTGACAAAGCCATCATGATTCATTACATCATGATTGGGGGTGAGGTAGAAGTACATGAGGTGATACCTCAAGAATTGTACAAAATAGCTGAAAAGCCTTCCACCAAAGCAAGGTTGGCATTCCCTCACCTCATATGTCACCTATGCGATTCAGCTGGAATTGTCATAGAGGGAGACATCTTCATTGAGGAGGACAAGCCCATCACTAAGAAGAGGATTGAGCAAACTAGAGAGCATGCACATGAGCCTGTGCAACCACCTCAGCAAGAAATCCCTGAGATGCCTCAAAGGATGCAATTTCCTCCTCAAGGCTATTGGGACCAATTAAACACTAATATGGAGTAATTGAGGTTGGAGCATCAAGAGCATTTTACCATCCTCAATGAAATAAGAGAAGATTAAAGGGCTATGAGGAAAGAACAACAGAGACAAGGGTGTGACATTGAAGAGATCAAGCACTACATTGGATCCTCAAGGAGGAGTAGTAGCCGCCATCACTAAGGTGGATTCGTTCTCTTAATCACCTTTTCTTATGTTATTTTTCTATTTTCTGTTATGTTTTATTGTTTGTTCTCGTGTTCTTATTGCATGATCATTTCTATCTATGTCTTAAAGTTATAAAATGTCCCATATATCTCTCACATTTGTTAAAAAAAATTTATTTGAAAAGAATTGAGAGATATATGAATTTCGAGTTCTATAATAAGATTAGTCAATTATTTTGATGTGGTGGCATTGTTTTTGTTTTTTGAATGTATGAATGAACTGTGCATAATTGAAGTTGAAATTAAGAATGTTGGCTCTTGAAAGAATGATGAAAAAGGAGAAGTATTATTGGTAATCTGAAAAATTCAAAAAAAAATTTATTCTTGAAGCAAGAAAAACAGCAAAAACAAAGCAATAAAAGAAAAAAGATATATATATATATATATATATATATATATATATATATATATATATATATATATATATATATATATGCTGGTGAAAAAAAAGAGAGATAAAATGCAGAAAAAGCCAATAGCTCTTTAAACCAAAAGCCAAGAGAAAAAAGCCAATAACCCTTTAAACCAAAAGGTAAGGGTAAAAGGATCCAAGGCTTTGAGCATCAATGGTTAGGAGGGCCTAAAAGAAACAAAATCTTGGCCTAAGCACCTCAAATGAAAAGTGTCCCTAACTATAGCTTATGGTGTGAAGGTGTCAAGTAAAAAGCTTGAGACTGAGCAGTTAAAGTCGTGATCCAAAGCATAAAGAGTGTGCTTAAGAACTCTGGACACCTCTATCTGGGGATTCTAGCAAAGCTAATCACAATCCGAAAGGGTTCACCCAGTTAAGCGTCTGTGGCATTTATGTGTCCGGTGGTAATACTGAAAAACAAAGTGCTTAGGGCCACGACCAAGACTATAAAAAGCTATGTTCAAGAATAAAAAACAACTAAACTAGGAGAGTCAATAATATCATCTGGATTCTAAGTTCCTAAAGAGGCCAACACTTCTGAGTTTCAATGGATAGTGAGATGCCAAAACTGAGCTTCATTGAAAACTCTGACGTTTATTGTATCTTACTCTTCTTTTTATCCTACCTTGTTTTTAGTTGCTTGGGGACAAGCAATAGTTTAAGTTTGGTGTTGTGATGAGCGGATATTTTATAGACTTTTTGGCATTATTTTCATGTAGTTTTTAGTATGTTTTGTTTAAGTTTTATTAAGTTTTCATAGGTTTTAGTGCAAAATTCACATTCTTGGATTCTACTTTGAGTTTGTGTGTTTTTATGCAATTTCAGGTATTTTCTGGCTGAAATTGAGGAGTTGGAGCAAAAGTTTGATTCAAAGGCAGAGAAAGCATTGCAGATACTGTCAGGATCTGACCTCCTTGCACTCGAAAGAGCTTTTCTATAGATACAGAAGTCCCAATGGAGTGTTCTCAACGGCTGTGGAAAGATAACATCCAGGGCTTTCCATCAATGTATAATAGTCCATACTTTGCATCAGAATTGAAGGCCCAAAATGGGCGTTCAACGCCAGCCATCTGCCCTATTCTGGCGTCCAACACCCAAGGGAGGAGTGGCCAGTGTCCAACACCCAAGAAGGTGCCCCTAGCCAGCGTTCAACGCCCTAGTGCCCTCCTAGCATGTGGCTCACTCTTTTTTCTCAGCCCAAACACTCACCAAGTGGTCCCCGAAAGTGGATTTTTGCACTAAAAGATTATTTTGCCCTTCTTATGTAATCCTTAGTCATTAGTCTAGTATTTATTTGAGAACTTTTATACTTTTTGGGGATTCAAACGATTTTTCCGAACACTTTACACGTTTTATTTTATTTTTCTACCAGTATGAGTCTCTAAACCTCCTAGGTTGAGGGGAGGAGCTCTGCTGAGTTTTATAGATTAATAAAGTATTACTGTTTTATCTTTAATCCGTGTTTAATTCTCTATTCCAAGATGTATCTTCGATCTTCATCCTTATGAATGCGTTGAACCGGCACAAGGTTATCTCATTCTACATGGGTTCAGAGTGAGTCTTTCGTCGGACAATGATGAACCACTAGCTTGATTATAAATCTTTTAGACGGCTAATCCACAACTTCGTTGGGGACTTCTCGAGACACCAGTTCAGCCGAGGTATGGGGAGATTAGAGTCTTTGTGGTAGAGGCTAGAACCAAAGGCGCATCATTCTTTGATCCGGAAGATTCTACCTTGTTTATGGCGTTTTGAGTAGGATCACTAAGGGGAATGAACTGCAGGAGCTTCACCCTCAATTAGACTGGATCCACACTAACCCTAGGGTTCAGCTCTAGAGGAGAATTGGCGACCTCTCAAGATGGGTAGAAAAATGCCGGTTAAGAATTTCTAATGAAAGCAACATTGTCAGTACAGTCTTAAGCGACGAAATTCTCACTATCAATTTAGTTTGTGAACAATTAAGATTAAATAACTGGGAGCAGAATTCCCAGGTCGTTTCCCAAAGAGTTGACACAGCGGTGTAAATTATTGATCAGGAATTTTCTGAGTATTTTTATGGTTGAGAACAGAAAAATTAAATAAGCAGAAATTAAAGAAATGTATAATGACAAGAGGTGTTATGTATTTGAAATCAAAGGCCTTGGCTAGGAGAAGATTAATTGGATTTTCTATCCTTGTTGACCTTCCCAGGTATAATAGTAAAAGGTTGTTGCTTCCACTTAGTGATCCTCTAACTAATAAAGGAAAGTCAAGTAGGTGACATTAACTCTGATTCACAAGTCCTAATCACTTCACAGGGAAGGATTAGAGTTAGTAAATATTGAGTTAGCCAGCAATTTCCAATTACAGATTAATACTGAGTATTCCAACTCAAGAGTTTCCAATTAATCAACTCCAAAGCCAAGTTGGGAGCTCTACTCCATTAACATGAATGCTATTTTCACAAACATGTAAAGGGAGTAGATAGGAGACATGGTAATTAAAATTAAATTAATAAAAGAAAATTTGGATAAGTGTATTGGCGCTTGTTGCGGTGCTCTATTTGCTCAATCCACCGGCCTTGCCGGTCTAACCTCTCAAGAATCTAAAGGAGTAACTGATTGCTGGATGGTGGTGGTGCCTGTGGTGTGGAGGATGGTGGAGCGGAAGATGAAGGGGTGTCTAAGGACGGGCCTGCATACCGGCTCGCAGAAGGTGCTGGAGGTCTGATATACTTTCCATTCGGGACAAACTAATCATCCCTAGGGATCATGGCTTTTGTATCCCCAGCCCGATAGGAGACTCCCGCTGTAGATACCAAATCTATAACCAATGTGGGAAAAGGTAGGTTATCCGCAATCTGCACGTGTCCCATAGCCTGCCAGATGTGTCGGGACAAGTTGAGAGGTTGCTCTGTAAGAATGCACCAGACGAGAACAGCCATGTCAGTAGTGAATGTGGACTCATGAGTGCTCAGAAAGATGTAGAGGGACATGATGTATGTCCACACGCGAGCCTCCAAGGTAAGGGCTTGGGCGGAGATGCTCTTGGGTTTTGCCCGGTGTTGTCCATAGATCCAATTACTGCCAGTTGGGCTATAACTCTAAGGACGCTGTTCCAGTCAAACTGATATGCCTGGTGCTTAAGCTAGGCCTCTTGATAGGCATCCAACCCCTCTAAATGACACCTTCGGGGACAGGGACTTGCTTTTGGCGAACATAGACAGATTGCAAGGTAGGCGGGTGGAAGTTGGAGTAGAATTCAACTACCCAAGAGAGATTGGCCTCCCGCGATTACCTTCTTAAGATGAACAACCTCTCCAAGCACCTTTTAAGTGCCTAATTGAATGTTGGACTCCTCCAAATTGGACCTTGCACCACTTGTTCCTTGAACTCCATTGCCAACCAACATCCAATTCTTCACCATTTAACACTCCAAGAAGCACCTTGAGTTGATAATCCGTTTCCAAGAGAGCAAATTGGTATCGGCCTATGAAGCTCATAGAGGAAATTGTTACCCACTCAATTTGTCCTTGGGGTGGAGTTATCCTATTAAGCTCTTGCACAATTGCTTCCACTTCTTAGGTGATCACCCCTTCCTCACTGCCCTTTTCAAGCTCTTCCTTATCTTTCTCAAAATCAAGAGAAAAGGGATCTTCTAGATCATTGAGGGGGTTGACCAAGGTGGACAAAAAATCATTGATGATGCAATCCACTTCTTGATCAAACTCCCTCAATTCTCCATTCACCTCTTCCATTTCACAAGTTCTACCTTCCTCCTCTTGTTGCAATTCTTGTCCTAACTCTTCTACCTTCCCTTGAGGCTCCATGTTCTCCTCCTTACTACACTCCATACTTAATCCTCCACCTTTCTCAAGGGGGATGTCTTGAGTTTTTGAGCGTAGTAGAGTCAAGCGGTTCACCGCATCGGCTATGATAGCCGTAAACTCCCCTTTCTTCCTTCGGAACCCTTCTTGTTCTTGGAAGAATGCTTGAAGGTCTTGTTGTTCTTGGGGAAAGGGTTGGAAAACATCACATTTTGGTGGAAGGGAGGGTGCAAATATTGGGAGAAAGGTTGTATCATTGGAAGGTGTGTCATGTGGATGAGGGTATTGAGGTGGTGTATAAGGGTGTGGTGGTTCATATGGTTGGTAACAAGGTGTATAAACATTTTGATCCCATGGAGGTGTATGGTGTGGTGCTTAAAGGTTTGGTGGTTGAGGGTTGTGTACGGGGTATCTTTCATATCTTTAGGGTTGATATTCACAAAAGGGAAAGTTTGGCTCGTTGTAGTATGAGGGAGGTGTTTGCCATGAGTGTTGCTCATACGCAATTGGTTCCTCCCTAAATTGATTCTTCCACTCCGTGAAGCAATCCCAATTTGGATTCATCATACCCTACAAAACATTCACAACCAAGCTCCAAGCAACAAGGGTGATAGCTCATAGAGAAAGTAGCAAATGAAAACAAAGGACATCAATAAACAAGAAAAACAAAAACCTGAATATTAACAAAAACAACCAAATAACCGAAAAGTAAACTATTAACACTATCAACATATTCACAACAACCAAAAGTTAGCATTCAATTGTATCCCCGGCAACGGCATCAAATTTGATAAAGAGGGATTTACCGTCGGTTTAGAATCAAGAATCAATTCGTTAGTAGCATAGTCCAAACCGACGATGAATTCTCTTAATCAAATGTCAAATTCAAATTCAAATAACCGAGGGTAATGAAACCTCGGGTCATTCTCCCTAGGATGCAATTGAAAGTGTTACGCTTTTGGTCGTGGAGGCAAAAAGGGTTTTGAATTAAAGAACGAAAGATTAAAGGAACTAAGTAATCAAAGAACTAAGGAATGAGCAAAATTGTAATTAATGCAAGTAAAGAAAAGATAAGATCAAAACTTGTGAAAAATGCAATAAATGCATAAAGAGCCTTGACTTGGGAATGAGAGTCTAAGAATCCTATCATTGCCATAACCACAACTATGATAATTATGATGATAATTATGACCTTAATCCATAAGTCCTAACCAACTTACCAAACTAGTTGATAAAAAGCTAGCGTCAATGAAACAAGAGTCAACTAACTACCCAAGAATTACCACTAAATATCGGACATTATGACTCTAGTACCCTAGAAACTCAAATCCCAAGCCAAGGTGTGAAAATCTACTCAAATTCTAGGGTTGGCATTTTTACAAACACCTTGTGTGCATAAAAGTAAAACATTGAAAATTGCAAAGCAAAATGGAAAAACTATAACCAACCATTCACAAAATCAAATATAAACAAGCAATCAAACATAAAGAGAACATGAAACATAAAGTTCATTGATCAAAACTTCAAGAAACACAAAATTGCAAATATGAACAAAGTAACTTGAGCCAAAGGAAATTGAAAATAAAGACATTGTAATTAAAGATGAATTAAAGAGTACTTACAATTAAAGAAGCAAAATCCAAAATCCAAGCTTGCTATAAAATGCTACATGAAAAATACAAAAACCCTAGGAGAGAATTCTCTACTCTACACTACTCCTACTACTAATTACTATGCTAAAAATATAAAATGAGGCCACCTACTCTAATTGCCTTCATGTGTCTTCAATTCCCCCTTCATATAGCACTTCATTTCAGCCTTGAGCCTTCAAAAATTGGGCCAAAAGGCCTCAGAAAACGCACATGCAAATTTCCTCTTGTGCGTACGCACGCTGGCTGATGTATCACTATTTCGTGGAACATTTTGTGTTTAATTGAGTGGATTTTATCCGCTATTCTCACACTTATTTATAGAATTTGCATGTTTTAAATTTTCCTTCCTAATTCTGTGCTTTGATTGAAAACATTCTTCTTTGGCCTTAAATTTGCTAATTTTAATCCTCTCTTATTACCATTCGATGCCGTGATATGTTTGTTAAGTATTTTCAGGATTTATAGGGTAGGAATGGCTTAGAGGATGGAAAGGAAGCATGCAAAAGTGGAAGGAATACAAGAAATTGAAGGAATTGTTAAGTTGTCAACACTGACCTCTTCGTACTAAATCGATCATAACTTGAGCTACAGAGGTCTAAATGAGTCAGTTCTAGTTGCGTTGGAAAGCTAACATCTAGGGCTTCATAATGATATGAAATTTGCCATAGTTCCCATGCTGTTAGGCAATGCGCACGCGTGATGTATGCGTACGCGTGACCTTGCAGAAGTTCAGCGACGCGTACACGTGACGTATGCGTACGCGTGACGTACGTGTATGCGTGATGTGCGCCACGTGTAGAAATTGTAGAAGACGCTGGGAGGCGATTTTTGGGCTCCTTTTGGCCCAGTTCTAAGCCCAAAAAACATAGAATAGAGGCTGCAGAGTGTGGGAATCAATGATTCATTCATAGATACAACAATTCATTGACATAATTTTAGGTTTTAGATGTAGTTTTCTAGAGAGACCTCTCTCTAGGTTTTACGTTTCTTAGGTTTAGCTATTTTCAATTTTAGATTTCTACTTTACTTTAATTTAGTTTCTCTTCTACTTTTAATTGTTCTACCTTTCTAGTTTATTTATTCCCCTTGTTGATCTCTTTATGTTGCTATTTTAGTTTATGAATTCTCATGTTAGATTCAATTTTCCTTTTAATGCAATTTGAGGTATTTCATAATTATTGTTCCTTTCTTCGTTTGTTATCATTGATGCTTGCAATTGTTGGTTTTAGATTTTTCATTCCGTGTTACTTTTCTATGCTTTTATGTTATGCATTCCAAGTGTTTGAGAAAATGCTTGGTTGAATTTTAGTGTAGATTTCTCTCCTTTTGGCTTTGGTTGAGTAATTGGAGACTCGTGAGTTATCAAACTCCTTTGTTGATTGATAATTAAAAGTTGCTAGTTGATTCGAATCCCTCTAAAGCTAGTCTTTCCTTAGGAGTTGACGAGGACTTGAGGAATCAAATTGATTTATCCACTTGACTTTTCTTCATAATTAGAGGTTAACTAAGTAGGAGAAATGGACAATTAATGTCACAATTGAGGAAGATAATGAGGATAGGACTTCTAATTCTCATACCTTGCCAAGAGCTTTCTTAGCTATTAGTCTACTTTCTTGTCATTTACTTTCCTTGTTCCTTATTTCAAAAACCCAAAAAGATATTTTTCCATAATCAATAGAAACATACTTCCCTGAAATTCCTTGAGAGACGACCCGAGGTTTAAATACTTCGGTTATTATTTTTAGGGGTTTGTTACTTGTGACAAACAATTTTTTGCATAAAAGGATTCTTTGCTGGTTTAGATACAATACCTGCAACGAGGATTTATTGTGAAATTCTAAACCATCAAAAATCCGTTCATCATTGGCTTGTGTGCACTGACGTTAGGATTTTCGCCGGTAAAGAATTTCATAAAAACAGTCGCGTTGTAGATATAGTCTCTAAACCAACAAAAATCCCTTCGTACAAATGTTTTGGTTGTCACAAGTAACAAACTCCTAAATAAATTGATAACCGAAGTATTCAAACCTCGGGTCATCTTCTCAAGGAACTGCAGGGAAGTATGTTCTTATTATTGGTTAGGAGATTGTAAATTGGGGTTTTGAGAATGAGGAGTGAATAGTTTAATTAGCAATTAAAGTAAATGAAGAACAAGTAATTTAAATGGCAAGTAAAATAAATAGATGACTGTAAATAAACTTTTGGCAAGGTATGAGAAATTAGAGGTCCTATCCTAGCTATCCTTATCAATGATGATGAGAATTGAATCTTAATTCCACTTTGTTAACCTTTACTAAGATAAAGGAAAGTCAAGGGATTAATTGGTTTGTTCTTCGAATCCTATCTATTTCCTAAGAAAAGATTGGGATTATTGAAGTTCAGTTTAATTAACAAAGATAACAACTATCATTCATGTTTGAGTTTGATAACTCCTGAGTTACTGATTTCTTAACCAAGACCAAAAGGAGAAAAATAAATCTACTGGAATAAAAATGCCTTCAGATGGGAAAAACAATGATGTAAATAAAAGAAAAGCAATAATAAACTGAAATACCTCAAATAATATTAATTCAAAAGAGTAATCTGTAACACGGAAGAATTCATAAATTAAATTGCAACATCAAATAACCAACTAAAGTAATGGAATGAATAAAAAGTAAAAGGGAAGCTTAAAGTAAAGGAACATTGAACCTGGGATCGAGAGTCACTCCTAAAACTAAGAGAAATCCTAAATCCTAATCCTAAGAGAGAAGAGAAAGGAGAGAACCTCTCTCTCTAAATTAAATCTAAATCATGAAAACTTAACTAAAGTGGAGTCTCTTTGAATGGATGCATTCCCCCACTTCATAACCTCTGGTCTATGCCTTCTGGACTTGGATTTGGGCCAAAAAGAGCTTCAAAATTTGCTGGGAGCATTTTCTGCAATTTCTGGTGCGTGGCCTCTGTCACGCGTCCGCGTGGGTCACGTGGTCGCGTCATTCGGAGTTTTCCTTGTCACGCGGTCGCGTCAGTCAAGCGACTGCGTCATATGTGTTCTACTTAAGGCGCGCGGTCGCGTCAGTCATGCGGCCGCGTCGCTGCTTCTTCGCGCTTGGCATGCGGCCGCGTCGCCCATGCGATCGCGTGGATGCCAGTTTCTTCAAAAACTCATTTTTATGCTTTCCTTCCATTTTTGTATGTTTTCTTTCCACTCTTTAAGTCATTCCTGTCTTAGAAGATCTGAAACTACTCAACACACTAATCACGGCATCGAATGGAAATAAAGTTAATTAAAATAATTAATTTTAAAGCATAGGAAACATGTTTTTCACATACATCACATAATAAGGAAGGAAAAGTAAAACCATGCAATTAATATGAATAAGTGGGTGAAGGATTGAATAAATCACTCAGATTAAGCACAAAATATATCATAAAATATGGGTTTATCAACCTCCCCACACTTAAACAATAGCATGTCCTCATGCTAAGTCCAAGAGTAATGTTAGGTTAAAGTGGTGGAATGCCATGCAATGCAATCTAATCTAAATGCAACTACCTAGATGCACCATGCAATTCTAATTTTTTTTATTCACTTGTATATAAAGCTTGTATGTAGTTGAATTAATTCACATTCTCAAGGAGTCATATATATATATAGCCAAACCTTAGATAGTGATAAAGCACTTTTACAGTTGAGATAGGAGAGAAAAACATTTTATAAACTTGCAAGACAATTAATAATTCAAGCAGAGATATATGTTAATGAGCTATTGAACCCTCACTGGATTTTGTGTTTACTCTCTAGTCACTCAGTGTTTATTGGGTTAATCACTCTATTCTTCTTTTTATTCTTACTTTCTATAACTTTATTCTTCATCTAACCAATCAACAATTATAGAATATAGACATACCAAAAATCATGAGGTCTTTAGTAAAGGTTGTAATGGGGCCAAGGTAAAAGGTAAGGGCATATGTATAAGGCTAAGTGAGCTAATAAGTGAATCCTTAATTAGTCTAAGATCTCACCTAACATACATACTTTGTAAAGCAAAGCTTCTTTACCTATTTCCCATATTTTCCCACTTTGATGTTGCATGCTCATGTTTCAATGTTTATTATTTTTATCCAATGTGCATTGCTTTATTTCACGTTTGGGGAATTCTTTTGTGTCCCCTTTATTCAACTATTGAAAATTAACACTTTTTTTAATGCACATGGTAATTCAATTATTTTGATTTCACATGAGCATGTATCCCAAAACTTTTATTTTGAATTATTTTATTCTTTTCAACTTTTCTACCTTTTATTTTTATCATCCATGTTCCCAATAGGTTTTCCCACATTTAAACCATACATACTTCCTATCTTAAGCTAACCAAGGATTCAACTTGGGGTTTTCATTTTGTTTTTCTGCTTAAGGCTAGTAATATAGTTTATAGAATAAAAGGGGATTTAAAGGCTCAAGGGGGCTAACAAGGGTGATGTAGAGGGTAGGCTATTTTGGGATAAGTGAGCTAAAATCAAATAATGGCCTCAATCACTCTCTTGGTATGTATTTCTATTCTATAATTGGACATCTAGATTAAAACAAAGTAAAGAACACCAGAATAAACAAGAAGGGCGGAACACACAGGAATAAAATATTATGGTTTGAATGTAACCATACAATTAAGCTCAAAACTCACAGGCTGTGTGTTCTCTAGCTCAAAAATCATTTATCACTTATGTATGTCATGCAGGTTTAGTTAAAAATTCCCATTATTCTCAATGTAAAACTTATATTGAATGGCTTTAAAGTTCTAGTGTTTTTCCTTGATGAAATGTTGTTAACTAACTAACATGTAATGCTATATACACAAGTTGTGTGGATTGTTTCTATTATGTTCAAGTCCCTAGTTTACTTCCTTTTTATATTTTTCAATTCAAACTAAGCTATCTTATGCTAAAAAGGGTAAACTATACTAATTAATCCACAATTTCTATAACTAATAAGTTAGAATTGCAACTAAACTAAATGGCTAAAATATGAACTAAAGTGCAACATAGAATAAATACATAAAAATAGTAATATATATAAGTACTGAGAAAATAAAAATAAAAATAAAGAAAAAAATACAGAAAAGTAGCAAAATAAATAAAAAGAGTATGTAGTGGTTTACCAAAAAAAAAAAAAAGAACGCCAGAGATGGCGACCTCCCCACACTTAAAATGTAGCATCGTCCCTGATTCTCACTCAAGCAGGGTGTGAAGAGGTGTCATCACTGGAAGGACGGGTAGCTGGGGTCTCTGTGGTGGTGGTCTGAGGATTAGCCTACTGCAGAGGAGGTGCTATCTGAATAGGGATCTCGGGGTCTACAGCCTGAATCTGAGGCAGAGCCTCCTGATGTGATGCTACCTGCTGGGTGCCTGCCTGCTCTGCCTCGCTCTGGGGATGGGTCTCTGCCTCGTGATCATCCGTCTCCTCCTCAGATGCCTCGGATGGTGTGTCAGGCTCGGAGGGGATGTCGCCAGATCGTATCATCATCTTTAGGTGCTCATAGCGTCGCTTGTTGCGACGCTCCATCTGGTCAAGCCGTCGAAACAGGCGGTGCACTAGATGATAGATGGGCTCTGGGGCAAGTGGAGGTGCAAGGGTGGTGGCAGGGGTAGCTGGGGTAGCTGTGGAAGAAGAGGGGCCGGCAGATGGTGTGGCTGTCTCAGCAGTAGCAGTGAGGAATGGAGGTCTGTAGCCCAAAGTTAGAAAGTTCCTGCTGTGCGGGATAATCTTCTTGCATTCTGCAGCAGGTGGCTTCTCATCAGCATCCTCCCAAGGCACGTCAGCTCGACGTCCTAGCTGCGTAATCAGATAAGGAAAGGGAAAAGTGCCTCGGACGTGGACCCTGGCCATATAGTACCGGATGAAGCGTGGCAGGTACAGGTCCTTACCCTCCAACACACACCAAAGGAGGGTGATCATAGCGGCTGGTATCTCAGTCTCGTAAGTACTCGGCATAATGAAGTTGCTAAGTATCTGTTGCCATAGCCGAGCCTCATCATTCAGGTAAATCCACTTGATTCCCTTTGGCATGGTGGTGTTCTGACCCATAATCCAAGGAACGGTCGGGTCAAGGGCTATCCTGGCCTTTACTGCATCCCAATAAAATCGCATGAAGCGCATATCTTCCTCAGCTTTCTGATAACCATCCAGCTGATTAGTTTTAGGTAGAAGCTTCAGAACATCTTCAATGGCCTCTTCAGTGACCAGAATTTGCTTTCCTCTAAGGTTCACTGCATCTAGGGAGGTTTTGAAGTAATTGTAGTAGAATTCCCTTACCCAAGATGCATTGACCTCAGTCAGGGGTCTTTCCAGGAAGAACTAGCCTCTTTGTTTGATTTGCTCAGAGGTGTATTGCTGGAGTTTTTCTGGGATCTTCAGAGTCCTCTCCAGGTATAGGTTCCTGGAGGTTGCAAACACCGGATACCTCAGCTCACAGTATCAGCTTGCAAACTTTACTGGATCAGTAGTAGGGATTAGCTGGTCGGCCTTCTCCTGCGGGGTAAAATTTTTCTCCCGCAAGGAGGCATCATGCATGAGATCTATGATAGACATAGAGGCTTCTCCTCTTTTCTGTTTTCCAGTTGTTGCCTTTCCTTTCCCTTTTCTGTGGGAGTCCAACATCCTGAAAAACAGAATTCAAGGATATAATAAAAATAGGAAAACAAGGAGGCAATTAACAAAAGAAGCACATAGTGACAAAGGAGCAGGAGAGTAATGAATATGAGCTAAGTAAATGTGCATTAAGGATTAAATAGGAGTTAAAAGTTCAAAAAGAAGAAATCACAATCCAAAATGTAATTGAATTCATGTTAAATAGAAAAATTAACATCATGCCATGGTTAGTATGTTAAAAGAAAGTGAAAGAAAATCAGAAGAGAAGTTTTGAAAGGTTAGGTTGGTTAGAATTGAAAAAGAGTTAGGAAGTTAACATTAGTGAGTTAGTAAAAAGTGGGTTAAAGTAAGTGGCATAATGAAAATATTCCAAGTAACAAGTATTCACAGTTAGAAGCTATAAGTGACTCATATCCAAATAAGGAAAACAGGTTGATGATGATTCAAATAGATATAGAAATAGCAAAAATTGGAATCAAACATCAAAAATGTAAATTATGAACCAGGAAATCAAAGAGAATAAGAAAGCTTGCCCTGGCATTCATGAATTATTTTGGTTGAATCTAAGGAAAGCACAGTTGAAAATTCCAAAACCAAAACATGAATGGGAACATTATACAGAAATTTGGGCAGCATTCCGGCAAAAATTGGATTGTCCCGGAAAATAAATAACAACAGAATAGCTCATATAATCAAAATTAAAGCTGCAATTACATATAAGGAATATAAACATGAAAATTCAGTGTTCAGAGCAGCAAGAAACAAGGAAGTACAGCATATGAACATTACAATTATCACAGCAACAGCAGAATAAAACAAAAAACACAAATAGCGCAATTAAACAGACCTAAATCCACTAACCACATCCTAGGCTACCTAACAACCTAAAATCCACTTCAACATGCATATCTAACTAGCCTAATGACGAACATAAACAGAAAAATATGAATTAACTACGAAGGATAAAAGGGTGGCGTTCGTCGGAACCTGGTAGGCGTAAGAAAGAGAGTGGGGCAGAGAGGTGGCTGGGGATGACGGCGGTGGCGTCCGGCGCGGCGGCGGTAGCGGCTGTTCGGAGGAAGGGAGGGAAAGGTAGGGGTAATGGGGGTAGGGGGTAATAGGGGAAGGAAGGGGGGCGTGGGTGGCGCTGGGCGGATACAACGGCGCGGTGGTGGTGGTGGCTGTTCGGAGGAAGGGAGGGAAAAAGGGGGAGTGTAATGGGGGTAGGGGGTAATAGGGGAAGGAAGGGGGCGTGGGTGGCGCTGGGCGGTGACGGCGGCACGGGGGTGGTGGTGGCTTGGCGTGGTCAGTGGCGGTTAGGGGGGAAGAAGAAGAAAGAAGAAGAAAGAAGGGGGAAGGAAGAAGGGGGTTTGGTGGCGGCGGGGTCTGGGTGGTCGGCGGCGTCTGGCGGTGGCGTGGTGGTGGCTGGGTGGTGGTGGTGTGATTGGAGAAGAAGAGAGGGAGGAAAGAGGATTGGGGGGGGGCGACTGATAGGGTTCGCGTGATTGGGGGTTATAATTTGAATCCACGCGATCGCGTGGGGCACGCGGTCACGTGGTTAGGGCGAAAAGGTGGTTGACGCGATCGCGTGGAGAGCAAAAAGAGTGAATGACGCGATCGCCTGGGGCATGCGATCACATCGCTGGAAATTGTGCTAAACGCACGAATCCAGCGTCGTTTCAGCGCAACTCTCTGTCTCCTTTTGGGGTGTTGTGCAATCCTATGCGACGCGATCGCGTCGCTCACGCTGTCACGTGGGATGTGTGCTGTGCAAGTGACGCGATCGCGTGAGTGACGCGATCGCGTGGGTCATTTGTGCAAAACGCACAATGGCCGCACGATTCCAGCCTAACTTTCTGGACGTTGGGTCTTTACACCGATCTCCAGGTCACGCGGCCACGTGAATGACGCGGTCGCGTGGGTAGTATTTTTCACAATTTGACGCGATTGCATGATGGATGCGGTCGCGTCGCACACCCCTTTTTTTTATGCAGTATGCAGAATGCAAATATGAATGTGATGCAAAACTCCAGGTTCAATACAATAAAATAAAATAAAACTTGAAAACAAATAAAACTAAAATAAAAATTAAAAAAGGGACGATCATACCATGGTGGGTTGTCTCCCACCTAGCACTTTTAGTTAAAGCCCTTAAGTTGGACATTGGATGAGCTTCCTGTTATGGCGGCTTATGCTTAAATTCATCCAGAAATCTCCACCAATGGTTGGAATGCCAATAGCCTCCGGGGTCCCAAACTAGGCATGTGAAGCTTCTGAGCAGCTTCAAACAGATTGTCAGGCTCTCGGGGTGACGAATGTCAGCATAGATTCCAGGATCCCAAACTTTGCTTTTAAATCTGCCTTCGTCTTGATCTATACTTTTCCATCCGGGCGGTTTAGAAATTAGATTCTCACCGGAATAACCAAACGCTTTCTGAGACCCATTTGATTGATCATGGTGCCAATCCGTGCACTTCGAGTTGAAGCGTGGAACCTTATTGAACCTTGTGCACCAGCTCTAAGTACGAGCCATTTCCCACTTACTCTTAAAGCCGCAGAGAGCTCTAAGCTGGCCATCTGTTCAAGCAAACCATATTCAAGTGGAAAAATAAAGCTAAAGGTTAAGGATTGTACCCACTTAAAACTTGTATTGGGTGGTAATGGCCTTGGGATAGGTGGTTCCAGTGGTTCTGTGAGTTCTACTCCCTTGTGCTCTTCTGTGAAATTCTCCACTTCCTTGCAAGATTCTTCAAATGTATCCATGTCCTGATCAAAGCCATCTATGTCTTCCTCATCACTTAAGTCATAGACTGGAGGTTGAGAGAAATCTACCTCCGTATCATCTTCGTATTCACTTGGGGAAGATTCTTCGATCTCAGAGAATTCACTTGCGGATGCAAGCTCATTACTAGGAGAACTTGACTTGTGACTATCATCATCAAGGAAATTTGCTTCTTGGGTTATTCTGTCTAGTTCTTCAAGAAGGACTTGCTCTGGGGATTGTGCACAATCCTCCTTAGCATCAATTGTAACATCCTTGATAGAATGCTCCACAATTCTGGATTCCCATGGAGGGTCAGCGTCTCCTAAGTCTTCAACCAACTCTTCTTCTTCAATAATGACAGCTTCCTCTACTTATTCCAGTACGAAACCATGCTCTGTCTTGTCTACTGGAGTTTCTAGTATCTCCTTCATACTACGCTCTTCGTTAGATTGTCCACATGGGGCTGTGGGATGTCCTTGAATGTTCGAATGTCTAGAAGATAATTGACTTACTGCTTGCTCCAGTTGATGAAGGGTTGTTTGAAGTCGATTTACTGTTTTCTTGAGGCGAACCTCTGATTCTTGGGGTGATAGATTTGGATATGGCACAGGGGGAAGTGGTGGTGTTTGGGAGTGATTAGATTGGAACTGGGGTAAATGAGGATCATGTGGTGGCGAATGGTGAAAAGGAGCTTGTGAGTGTGGTGGTTCGAAGTTACGTTGAGAGGATGGCCTATAAGCACAGGGTGGGGCTTGTTGGTAACTACAAGGTTGTCCACCATGTCTATTTGCTTGGTATGCATTGTGGAATGGTCTTTGTCCATGATATCTTGGAGGGTGTTGTTGCCTAAAGGGTTGATCAGATCCTCTTGGCACCATCTATCTTTGATTGCTCTGACCTTGATGCATATTCCTGTTATAACTTTCATACCTTTCAATAACATTAGAACCAAAATCAAAGCGAAAGGGGTGAGAATTCATAGTAACTAAAAAGAAATAAAGAGGGGAAAAATAAAGACAAATAAACAAGCAAAAGAAAAATATTTACAATAACCAATAATAAGGCACACGATTGGAGTTCTCCGGCAACGGCGCCATTTTGACGTTAGGATTTTTGCCGGTAAAGAATTTCATAAAAATAGTCGCGTTGTAGATATAGTCTCTAAACCAACAGAAATCTCTTCGTACAAACGTTTTGGTTGTCACAAGTAACAAACCCCTAAATAAATTGATAACCGAAGTATTCAAACCTCAGGTCGTCTTCTCAAGGAACTGCAGGGAAATATGTTCTTATTATTGGTTATGGAGATTGTAAATTAGGGTTTTGAGAATGAGGAGTGAATAGTTTAATTATCAATTAAAGTAAATGAAGAACAAGTAAATAAATAGATGACTGTAAATAAACTTTTGGCAAGGTATGAGAAATTAGAGGTCCTATCCTAGCTATCCTTATCAATGATGATGAGAATTGAATCTTAATTCCACTTTGTTAACCTTTACTAAGATAAAGGAAAGTCAAGGGATTAATTGGTTTGATCTTCGAATCCTATCTATTTCCTAAGAAAAGATTGGGATTATTGAATTTCAGTTTAATTAACAAAGATAACAACTATCATTCATGTTTGAGTTTGATAACTCCTGAGTTACTGATTTCTTAACCAAGACTAAAAGGAGAAAAATAAATCTACTGGAATAAAAATGCCTTCAGATGGGAATAACAATAATGTAAATAAAAGAAAAGCAATAATAAACTGAAATACCTCAAATAACATTAATTCAAAAGAGTAATCTGTAACATGGAAGAATTCATAAATTAAATTGCAACATCAAATAACCAACTAAAGTAATGGAATGAATAAAAAGTAAAAGGGAAGCTTAAATTAAAGGAACATTGAACCTGGGATCGAGAGTCACTCCTAAAACTAAGAGAAATCCTAAATCCTAATCCTAAGAGAGAAGAGAGGGAGAGAACCTCTCTTTTTAAACTAAATCTAAATCATGAAAACTAAACTAAAGTGGAGTCTCTTTGAATGGATGCATTCCCCCACTTTATAACCTCTGGTCTATGCCTTCTGGACTTGGATTTGGGCCAAAAAGGGCTTCAGAATTCGCTGGGAGCATTTTCTGTAATTTCTGGTGCGTGGCCTCTGTCACGCGTCCGCGTGGGTCACGCGGTCGCGTTATTCGGAGTTTTCCTTGTCACGCGGTCGCGTCAGTCATGCGGCCGCGTCGCTGCTTCTTCGCGCTTGGCATGCGGCCGCGTCGCCCATGCGATTGCGTGGATGCCAGTTTCTTCAAAAACTCCGTTTTATGCTTTCTTTCCATTTTTGTATGTTTCCTTTCCACCCTTTAAGTCATTCCTGCCTTAGAAGATCTGAAACTACTCAACACACTAATCACGGCATCGAATGGAAATAAAGGTAATTAAAATAATAAATTTTAAAGCATATGAAACATGTTTTTCACATACATCACATAATAAGGAAGGGAAAGTAAAACCATGCAATTAATATGAATAAGTGGGTGAAGGATTGAATAAATTACTCAGATTAAGCACAAAATATATCATAAATATGGGTTTATCACGCACGCACACTTGGCTGATTCGGTCTTGTGCGTACGCACGCTTGCTTGTGCGCACGCACACCTTGCTGTGTGTGCTTTTCCTTGTTTTCTTCATGTGTTCTCCCTTCTACATGCCTTCTTCCACTTTTGCTTAGCCAATCTTGCCAAAATGACCTGAAATCACTCACAAAACATATCACGGCTTCGAATGGCATAAAAGTAGAATTAAATTAATCGATTTAAGCACAAAAATGCATGTTTTCACATTTACGTCCAAATTAGGGGTGTTTGAAAAGTATGCTATTTTGGTGCTTAAGTGTGAGTTTATGTGATGAAATCCATCCAAATCTAGCTAAAATATATCGAAAATATGGACTCATCAATTCTCTCACACTTAAACAATAGCATGTTCTCATGCTAAACCAACAAAGAGAATGATCAAAAAGGGTAATCAACTTATTGAATGCAACTATCTATATGCATGCAATGTATACTATATACTATACCTATATATCTATCTATATTATAATTTCCTATGAAATTGATGAAAACTAACAATTAAATTTCCAAGCAAGATTACGGACATATAGGGCAAAGCAAGCAAATAATCCAATGCAAGCAAAATCTAGAGAATTGATTCAAGACATCAAAATGAAGCAACTTGCAAGAATACATGATGAGGGGTATGGAATCATAGAATTGAGTAATTGAACCCACACTAGATGTGTATATGCTCTCATCGCTAGGTGTTTAGGGTCAATTCACTCAAGTCCCCTCTAATCATGCTTTCTAGGAATTTCTTTTCATCTAGCAATCGGCAAGTAATTGATGCCTGAATGCAATTATCATGAGGACTTATTAGGGTTGTAATGAGGTTAGGGTCAAGGTAGGATAGATATGGCCGAGTGGACTAAATTGAATTAAATCCTTGATTAGTTTAAGTATCACACTCAACCTATATCAACTAAATCACAACAAAATGCATTCTAACCACTCATTACTTCTTTTCACTCACATTCATGCCTTAGTTTCTATTCAAAATACATATGCTTTCCTTATTCATTTTTTTTCTCTTTTCTTTGGGGCAACCTTTGTCCCTTCTTATAGAAGGGTGGAAGAAGAAAGAAGCAGCAACAGCAGGGAGAAGGGAGAGGAAGACTGCTGGCTGAACAGGGCATCCTTTCTCATTAACGCCTAGAGTGTGACCCGTGCGTACGCATAGAAAAGTGTGCGTATGCACACAAGCAGAAATTTGGGGCGTTCATACGCACAAGACGTGCGAGCGCTGCCGGCAGAGAGGGTTAAAAGACGTGTGCGTGCGCACGCACATAACAATTCTTTTTTTTTCTATGACAAATGTATATGGTTAAAGTAAATTGATACATTAATGTGCACTCATTTTCAAAATTTTCTATGAATACCCAAAAATAAACATTTTTTCTACCAATGTTTCCCAAAATTCCCCCATACTTAAATGTAACACATATCTCAACCTAAGCCAATCAAGGATACAATCCAAAGTAAATTATGGTTTTTCACTTAAGATTGTGATGTGATGCTATTACAAACAGTGGGGGTAAATAAGGCTCAAAGGGGTTAACAATGGTAGATGTAAAGGGTAGGCCATATGGGTAAAGTGAGCTTTTATCAAAGATGGCCTCAATCATGCTCAATGCAATTCAAAATATCAACACTGGAAATAAAGAATCAAGCAAAACCAAGATTACAATCATAGAAGAGATATATCACACAATGAACAAAATTAGTGGTTAAAACGTGTAACCACTCATTAAGGATCAAATCTCACAAGGTATTTGTTCTTTACTCTTCTATGTTCCATAAAGAATCATTCAAGCAAGTTTAAAAATAATTTTCCAAATCAATTCGATAGAACACCCTAAAGAAAAATTCTTGGAAAATTCTTGTTGTTTTTCACCAAAATTATTTCCTATATGTATGTATGATGTGATGGATGCAATTTCAAAAACTTCCCGAGTTCATGGCGGCGATGGCGAACCTGGCGAACACCATGGAAGCGAATGCTGTTGCGACTCTGCAAGTTGTGCAGAGGTTAACCCAACCGGCCAGAAGCAAAAACGACAATGGAGAAGGTGCTGAGGACAGCTTGAGAGGTGTTTCGAGAACTCTAGCTGCTTTTCGAAAAGCTGGCCCGCCGGTTTTTAATGGTTCGACAAACCATACTGAAGCAGACAACTGGTTCCATGCTGTGGAGCGTGCATTGCTAACTCAACATGTACCGTATGACAAGTTCGTAGAATATGTGACTTATCAACTAGTGGGAGAAGCTCAGCAATGGTGGCAAGGAGAGCGCCGACTGCTACACCAACCGAATGTGAACATTACCTTGGCGTTATTCGAGGAAGCTTTCTACAAGATGTACTTTCATGAGTCATTAAGGGAGGCCAGAGAATTGGAGCTCTTACAACTGAAGCAAGGGTCCATGACTATAGCAGAATACACCAACAAGTTTGAGGAACTCTGTAGGTTCTCGAGGATAAGTCAGGGTACTCCTGAGGGATGGAAATGCGTCAAATATGAAGTAGGGATGAGGGAAGATATCAGACGTGTTGTGGCCCCATTGGAGATAAGCAGATTCTCTGAATTGGTGGACAATGCGAGGGTTGTTGAAGAATATGCAAGGACGGTAGCCTCATCAAGGAACACTCATGGAGGGAATGCTAGTAGGGAACGCAACAATTACCATGGACCAAGGGGACAAAACATCAAGAGATATGGTAAAGGAAAGTGGTCAAGAGCTTACTCCCCTACTATAAAATATCAGAAATGTGGGAACTACCATCCGAATAAGCCATGCCAGTTGGGTAAGAAGCTATGTTACAAGTGTGGCACACCAGGACATTTGGTTAGAGATTGTCGGCACGGGAGGAACTGAGATGAGGCTCAGAATCAACAGTCAGGCCGTGTGTGTACTGTGGATGCATGTAATGTGACAGGGTCGGATCCTCCGACGAGAGTAAGCGTATGTCTTGAGTATTATATTTCCTGGACCTGAGGATAGTTTAGTTCTATCTTTTGCAAAACCGTCGTTAAGGTTACGAGAGCTTGGGGTTTTGTTGGGAGTAAACCATGGGGAAGAAGGATTATAGTGGCAGTAGCCGAGGATTTTGGACTTGGAATGATGAACGATCAGAGTGGATGTACCGGAATGGTTAACAGGTATGACTAGAAGTCTTGACGGTTCCCTGTATGGATGATGGGTACGGTTCAGCACTAGTGGCAATAGAAGTATCGACTGACGCCTTTGCAGTTTTCTTAACTATGATTTATGTGGTTTTATGGTTTAGAATGATTTTTAATCTGGTTTGGAACTTTGGATTAAATTATTCGGTTTTGAATGTTAATCGGAACTCTTGATTTAAGAGATATGGTTTAAACGAACAGTGAGTTCTCTGGTTTTGTTCAATTGTGAAAATGGTTTCCAAAATGAAAAGTTTTAATTTAAGAAAATCATGATTTGAAGTAGTCAACTTTCAAGTAAACTATTTTGACTCCATTCAGAAAACTCAACAGTAATCTGGTCTAGAATGAACTGTTTTGAATGATTTGATTTTGAAACTAAAGATTGGAACTTTCGATCAAAAGATACGATTTAAAAAGGCAAAGTGAGTCCTAAGATTTTGTTCACTTGTGATTTTGGTTTGTAAATTTTAATTTAACAAAAGGGATTCAAATGGAAAGGCTTTGATTTAAAGGTTTCAATGAATTTAGGCAATTCATGTTTTAAAATGTTTGATTTACAAATAAACAATTTTTGACTCCTTTGATAAGGTTTTAACAATAGACTCATTTAGATTGAAGTTGTTTTAATGGTTTTGACAAATATTACAAAATCGGTATTTGGTTTAAGGAAAATTTTCAGATTCTTAATGACGATAATCAGAGTGACGCAACGGAAGTTGTATGTTAAGTTGTCAACGTATGAGTTCTGGAAGGAGGAAGTAGAGTTTTTAGGTCACACGATGAGCAAAGGAGGAATAACCGTAGATCCTTCTAAGATGGACACAGTGATGGAATGGAAAAGACCGAAAACAGTGACAGAAGCCAGGAGCTTCTTGGGTTTAGCCGGATATTACCGGAAGAACTTATTTTAACCAGTTGCAGATTTTAAGCACGTATAAGATGGAGATTTAGAGGGCTCAGCAAGAGGAGTGGAAGCTTCAGAAATTGTTCCAACTAGTTGGTGATAAAAGGCGTGAAGAATTCACTAAGGATGGTGAAGGATTGTGGAGATATAAGGGGAGAAATTGTTGACAGAGACTCACCACAGTGGATTTTCTATTCATCCCGGAAGTGCGAAGATGTAGTATGACTTAAAGACGATGTTCTGGTGGCCTGGAATGAAAGGTGATGTAGCTATAGTGGTATTCAAGTGTTTGACGTGTCAGAAGGTGAAGACAGAGCATCAGAAGTAGTCAGGAATGCTACAGCCTCTTGAGATTCCTCAGTGGAAGTGGGAAGGAATCGCGATGGATTTTTGTGACTGGTTTGCCGAGGACTAGATCAAGGTTTGATGTGGTTCGGGTGATCGTGGTTCGCTTAACCAAATTCGCTCATTTCTATCTACCGAGTGAACTGTTCTATGGAGGAGTTGGCGAGGTTGTATATAAAGGAGATAGTAAGGTAGCATAGAAGTGCTAGGTGGGAGACAACCCACCATGGTATGATCGTTCCTTTTGCAATTTTAATTTTATTTAGTCTTGTTTATTTTTAAGTTTTATTTTATTTTATTATTAAACCTGGAATCATGCATAGCATTCACATTAAGCATTGCATTCAGTTAAAAAAAAAATACACCTCCCATGCGATCGCGTCAATGGCGAAATACACTTCCCACGCGATCGCGTCCTCCACGCGGCCGCGTGACCTGGAAATCGGCATAAGGATCCAACGTTCAGAAAGTTGGGCTGGAATCATGTGGCCATTGTGCGTCTAGCACAAAATGGCCCACGCGATCGCATGCCCCATGCGATCGCGTCACATGCACACAACCAATCCCACGCGACCGCGTGAGCGACGCGATCGCGTCGCATGGATTGCACAAATCCCAAAAGGAGACAGAGAGTTACGCTGGAACGACGCTGGATTCGTGCGTTTAGCACAAATTCTAGCGACGCGATCGCATGCCCCAGGCGATCGCGTCCTACCCCCTTTTATCCCTTCCATGCGATCGCGCGACCCACGCGATCGCGTCAACCCCCATTTCACACCAGCCACGCAACTGCGTGCCCCACGCGTCCGCGTGGATTCGAATTTATAACCCCCAGGTCACACGAAACCCTATTATTGCGCCCCCCTGAACCCCCTCCCATCCCTTCTCTCTTCTCCAATCCAACCACCACCACCCAGTCACCACCACCGCCATCCCCAGACGCCGCCGCCACCTTTCCCCCCTTCCTCCCTCCCCTTCTTTCTCCTTCTTTCTTCCTCTTTCCCTCCCTCTCCGCCACTGCTCCTCCGCGCACCACCAACCACCGCCGCAGCCCATCCTAGCCGCGCCCCCCATCCACCAGCACCACCACCCCTTCCCCTATCCCTCCTATCCCCCATCACCCCTTTTTCCCCTGCCTCGAACAGCCGTGCCGCCGTCACCACCACCGCCAGCCACCTTTCTGCCACTCTCATTCTACGGCCTTCCAGGTTCCGCAGAACGTCACCCTTTTATCTATCCGTAGTTAGTTCATATTTTTCTGTTTATGTTCACGTCTAGGCTAGTTAGATATGCATGCTGTAGTGGATTTTAGGTTGTTAGGTAGCCTAGGATGTGGTTAGTGAATTTAGGTCTGTTTAATTACGCCGTTCATGTTTATTGCTTTATGTTTTCGCAACCCTGCTGCTGCTATGATGTTCGTTCATATGCTGTAATTTCTTATTTCATGCTGCTCTTTACTCTGACTTTTCATGATCATACTCTTTATATGTAATTGCAGCTTTATTTTCGATTCATATGAACTATTCTGTGCTGTTTATTTTCTGGGACAGTCCAATTTTAGCCGGAATACTGCCCAAATTTCTGTAAAATATTTCCCTTCATGTCTTGGTTTTGGCTTTTTCAACTGTGCTTTCCTTATATTTCACCAAACCAATTCATGAATGCTTAGGCACGCATTCTTATTTTTTTGATCTCCTGGTTCTAAATTGCAATTTTGATGTTTGATTCTATTTTTTGTTATTTCTATATCTATCTAAATCATCATCCACTTGTTTTCCTTGTTTGGTTTTGAGTTACTTATCGCTTCTAATTGTGAATGCTTGTTACTTAAAAAACTTATCCTTATGCCACTTACCTTAAGCCATTTTTCACTAACTCACTAATTCTAATTTTCTGACACTCTTTTTCAATTCTAACCAAACTCACCTTTTAAAATCTCTTTTCTGGTTTTTCACTTTCTTTTAACTTTCTAACCATGGCATACTAATAATTTTTCCTACTTAACATGCCTTCTATCACATTTTGGATTGTGAATTCTTCCTTTCAAACTTTTCACTCCTATACAATCCTTAATGCACATTCACTTAACTCATTTCCCTCATTCTAATTCTCCTTTGCCACTTCGTGTTTCTTTTGACTATTTGCCTATTTGTTTTCCTATTTTTATTATATCCTAGTTTTCTATTTTTCAGGATGTCAGACTCTCAGAGAAAGGGAAAAGGAAAGGCTACCACTGGCAAACGTAAACGAGGAGATTCATCTATGTCTATCATAGATCTAATGCACAATGCCTCCTGGTGGGAGAAACACTTTACCCTGCAGGAGAAGGCTAACCAACTGCTTCCTGCCACTGATCCAATAAAATTTGCAAACCGATACTGTGAGTTGAAGTATCTGGTGTTTGCAACCTCCAGGAACCTATATCTGGAGAGGACTCTCAAGATCCCAGGAGAACTCCAGCAGTACACCACTGATCAAATCAAGCAAAGAGGCTGGTTCTTTCTGGAGAGAAATCTGACAAAGGTCAATGCATCTTGGGTAAGGGAATTTTAATGCAATTACTACATCACTACCCTAGATGCAGTGAACCTCAGAGGAAAGTAGATTCTGGTCACTGAAGAGGCCATAGAGGACATTCTGAAGCTTCTGCCTAAATCTGATCAGCCAGATGGTTATCAGAAAGCTGAGGAGGATATGCGCTATATGCGATTTGACTGGGATACAGTCAAGGCGAGGATCGCCCTTGACCTGACAGTTCCTTGGATCATGGGTCAGAACATTACCTTGCCCAAGGGAATCAAGCGGGCATACTTGAATGATGAGGCTCGGCTTTAGCATCAGATACTTAGCAACTTCATTATGCCGAGTACTCACGAGACTGAGATACCAGCCGCTATGTTCACCCTCCTTTGGTATGTGATGGAGGGTAAGGACCTGTACCTGCCACGCTTTATCCGGCACTATATGGCCAGGGTCCACGTCCGAGGCACTCTTCCCTTTTCCTATCTGGTTACACAGCTGGGCCGTTGAGCTAACGTGCCATGGGAGGATGCTGATGAGAGGCCACCTGCTACAGAATGCAAGAAGATTATCCCGCACAGCAGGAACTTTCTGGCCTTGGGCTACAGACCTCCATTCCTAACTGCCACTGCTGAGACAGCCACACTTTTTGCCGGCCCCTCTTCCTCCACAGCCACACCTGCCACCACCACTGCACCTCCACCTGCCCCAGAGCCCATCTATCATCTAGTGCATCGCTTGTTTCGACGACTTGACCAGATGGAGCGTCGCAACAAGCGACGCTATGAGCACCTAAAGCTGATGATACGATCCGGCGACATCCCCTCCGAGCTTGACACACCATCCGAGGCATCTGAGAAGGAGGTAGATGCGCCCGAGGCTGAGACCCATCCCCAGGGAGAGACAGAGCAGGCAGGCACAGAGCAGGCTGCACCACAGGCAGGTCCCCAGCAGATCCAGGCTGCAGATCCTGAGATCCCTATCCAGACAGCACCTCCTCTACAGCAACCAGATCATCAGCACACCACCACAGAGACCCCAGCTACCATCCCTTCCAGTGATTACACCCCTTCACACCCTGCTTGAGTGAGCATCAGGGACGATGCTTCATTTTAAGTGTGGGGAGGTCGCCATCTCTGGCGTATTATTTTGGTGAACCACTACAGACTCTTTTTCTTTTATTTTGGATATTTTTCTGTATTTTTCTCTTTATTTTTATTTTTATTTTCTGAGTACTTATACACTGCTACTTTTATGTATTTTCATTCTATTTATGCATTTTGCACTTTAGTTCATATTTTAGTTATTTAGTTTAGCTTGCAATTCTAACTTATTAGTGGATTAATTAGTATAGTTTACCCTTTTTAGCATAAGATAGCTTATTTTAAATTGGAATATATAAAAAGGAAGTAAGCTAGGAACTTGAACATAACAGAATCAAATCCATAAACCTTGTATATGTAGCATTACATCATGTAGTTAAACTAACAACAGTTCATCAAAGAGAAACATTAAAACCTTAAAGGCCACCCTAAATAATTTTTTTTATGAGAATAATGGGAATTTTTAACTAAACCTGCATAACATATATGAATGATATATGATGTTTGAGTTAGAGAACACACAGCCTGTGAGTCTTGAGCATTAATTGTATGGTTGCATTCAAACCATAATTTCATCCCTGTGTGTTTCGCCTCTTTTTATTCTGATGTTCTTTACTTTGTTTTAATCTATATGTCCAGTTGTAGAATATAGATACATACCAAGAAAGTGATTGAGGCCATTATTTGATTTTAACCCACTTGTCCCAAAAATAGCCTACATTTTACATCACCTTTGTTAGCCCCCTTGAGCCTTTAATCCCCCCCCCCTTTTTTTAATAACCACATTACTAGCCTTAAGCAGAAAAACAAAATAAAAATCTCAAGTTGAATCCTTGGTTAGCTTAAGATAGAAATTGTTTATTGTTTAAGTGTGGGAAAATCTATTGGGAACATAGATGATAAAAAGAAAGGGTAGGAAGTTGAAAGAAATAAAATTAATCAAAATAAAATTTTTGGGAAACATGCTCATGTGAGATTAAAATAATTAAATTACCATGTGCATTAAAAAAAATATTTATTATAATATTTTAATTTTCAGCATTTGAATAAAGGGGATACAAAAGAATTCCCCAAAATACAAAATAAAAACAATACACATGGCATAAAAATAAAGATCAAGACATGAGCATGTAACATCAAAAGTGAAAAGATGGGAAAACAGGTAAAGCAGTTTTGTTTTACTAAGTATGTATGTTAGGTGAGATCTTAGTCTAATTGAGGATTCACTTATTAGCTCACTTAGCCTTATACATATATCCTTACCTTTACCTTGGCCCCATTACAACCTTAATTAAAGACCTCATGATTTTTGGTATGACTATATTCTATAATTGTTGATTGGTTAGATGAAGAACAAAGTTATAGAAAGTAAGAATAAAAAAGAAAAATAGAGTGATTAACCCAATAAACACTGAGTGACTAGAGAGTAAACACAAAATCCAGTGAGGGTTCAATAACTCATCAATATATATCTATGCTTAATTTACTAATTGTTTTGCAAGTTTGTAAAATATTTTTCTTTCCCATCTCATTTGCAAAAGTGCTTTATTATTTAAGGGTTGGCTATGTATATATATGATTCCTTGAGAATGTGAATTAATTTAACTACATGTAAGCTTTATATATGAGTGAATAAATTAGAATTGCATGACTCATTTAGGAAGTTGCATTTAGAATAGGTTGCATTGCATAACATTCCACCACTTTAATCTTACCTTACTCTTTACCTTGGATTTAGCATGAGGACATGCTATTGTTTAAGTGTGGGGAGGTTGATAAACCCATATTTTATGACATATTTTGTGCTTAGTTTGAGTGATTTATTCAACCCTTTATCCACTTATTCATATTAATTGCATGGTTTTACTCTCCCTTCCTTATTATGTGATGTATGTGAAAAACATGTTTCCTATCCTTTAAAATTAATTATTTTTAATTAATTACCTTTATTTCCATTCGATGCCGTGATTAGTGTGTTGAGTAGTTTCAAATCTTCTAAGGCAGGAATGACTTAAAGGATGGAAAGGAAACATACAAAAATGGAAGGAAGGCACAAAACAGAGTCCTTGAAGAAACTGGCATCCACGCGGTCACATGGATGACGCGATCGCATGCCAAGCGCGAAGAAGCAATGACGCGGCCGCATGACTGGCGCGACCGTGTGCCTTAAGCAAAACACATATGATGTGGCCGCATGACTGACGCGACCGCGTGACAAGAAAAGCTCTGAATGACCCGACCGCGTGACCCAGGCGGACGCGTGACAGAGGCCAAGCACCAGAAATTGCAGAAAATGCTCATAGCGAATTCTGAAGCCCTTTTTGGCCCAAATCCAAGTCCAGAAGGCATAGACCAGAGGTTATGAAGTGAGGGAATGCATCCATTCAAAGGGAGCTTGCCAATTTTTACTTTCCATGATTTAGATTTAGTTTTGAGAGAGGCTCTCTCCTCTCTCTTTAGGATTAGGATTTAGATTTAGGATTTTTATTCGCTTTCAGGATTATCTCTTTTGATCAGGTTCAATATTCCTTTTATTTTCTTTTTCAAGTCAATTTATGAATTCTCCTATGTTCCAGATTATTTGAATTAATGCTATTTGAGGTTTTTCAGTTTATTATTGCTCTCTTTTATTTATGTTACTGTTACATCACATCTGAAGGCATTTTTATTCCAGTAGATTTACTTCCCCTTTTGGTTTTGGTTAAGAAATCAGTAACTCAGGAGTTGTCAAACTCAAACACGATTGATAATTGTTATCTTGTTAATTGAATTGAACTTCAATAATCCCAATTTTTTCTTAGGAAATAAATAGGATCCGAAGATCAAACCAATTAATCCCTTGACCTTCCTTTATATTAGTAAAGGCTAACGAAGTGGAATTAAAATTCAATTATTATCATCATTGATAAGGATAGCCAGGATAGGACCTCTAATTTCTCATACCTTGCCAAAAGTTTATTTATAGTCATTTATTTATTTCACTTGCTATTTAAATTACTTGTTCTTCATTTAGTTTAATTGCTAATTAAACTATTCGTTCTTCATTCTTGAAACCCCCATTTTCAATCTCCATAGCCAATAATAAGAACATACTTCCCTGCATTTCCTTGAGAAGACGACCCAAGGTTTAAATACTCGGTTATCAATTTTAAAAGGGGTTCGTTACTTGTGACAACCAAAACGTTTGTACGAAGGGATTTTTGTTGGTTTGGAGACTATATCTGCAACACGATTGTTTTTTATAAAATTCTTTACTGGCAAAAATCCTAACATCACTTAGCATTGTATTTTTGCTATCAAATCTGTTGGAAAAGGTAAGATCCACTAAACCCTTGTGATATTATGTTTAAATGAAATCCTAGGTTGATTTTGTGATGATTTATATGTGTATAGCTTGATTATTGTGAGTTTGGAGCTTGTTAGTCCTTGTTGGAGTTACATTGGTGGTTGGAATTTGGTTGAAAGCTCATTTGGTTCATAAAGGGAATCGGCGAAGGTATGGTTTCGGTTTCCTCTATGTAGTATATAATATTCATGGACACTTAGGCTAGTGACCCATAGGATAGGATTGGATTTGAATGGTTGATGAGTTGTTGGATGCTATTGTATGATGATGTATGATGAAATGATGATTTTTGATTTCGATATTTATAATTGATAGTGGTATGATGAGGATGAATGATTTGTGAAGTTGGGGAGTGAATTATGTTGATAAATGTGATATTGATGTTAATTGATTGGAATTTATTAATGAGCTTTGATTATATGTGATATATTAATGTGGAGATTGAGGATGAGGAAAGGTGGAGAAATATGTGGTAAGCTTGGTGCAATATGCCACAGAGTGTTAATTTTGATGATAATTGGTGTTTGGAATGGTTTAGTTTGATTTTGGTTGTGGTTTATAAAGAAATTGAGGAAATTGTGATTTTGGATAAAAGTTGAATTTTGGTGAACTTTGTCTGATTATAACTTTTGCCTTGATTTTCAAAATTGGTTGAAATTTATTTAGAATTAAAGATCTTTGCAAACCCTTTCAATCGATATAAAGTTTGTGAAATTTGGAATTCTGTAGAGGAAGTTATGATCATTCAAAGATGGTGTTGAAAATCTGAAATTCTGCAAAGTTATAGAATTTTATGTTTTCTGGTGTGTGCGCACGTACAGCCTTGTGCGCATGCACACTCTGTGAAAATCGTGACCTGTGCGCACGCACAGACCTGTGCGTCCACACACGCAGAGGCAGGTAGTCTACTTGCAGCGCTGGCACAGCTTGTGCGCACGCACACCAATGTGAAATTGCAACCTATGCGTATGCACAAACCTGTGCGAACGCACACATTGGGGAGGCCAGTCTGTTGGGGGCGCTGTCACAGGTTATGCGAGTGAAAAAACTTTTTGAGTTTTGATACCTGTGCGTATGCACACCCCTGTGTGTATGCACACTTTTAAAAAATTCCTAGGCGTGCGCATGCACACTCCTCTGCGGACGCACACGCCCTGTTTCTCAAATTTTGCTTTGATTTCAACTATTTCACCTTCCCAACGAGGTTGTAAGCTTCTATAACATCTTTTCAAGACTTTTGGGCACATTTTTGGATACTCAAATATAGGAAAAGATTGAAGGGTTTTAAATGCTATTATTTGCGAATTTAGAAAATGGAGGACTAGGCTTCTGGCGTACTGAAGGTGGTTCAATATTATATGATGAATGGTTGATTAATGAGGTGAGGATTAAGGAGCTGTTGAGTTCGGAACTGTAATGTGAATGAACAGTGGTTAAAAAGAGTCAAGGACTCTGAATGAAGTGATGGATCCATCTTGTACTAAAAATGTTTTTAAAAACCACAGCACTACTTTTTCATTGAGATTATGAGACGCTATGCGCCCGGCAGGGGCCGAGGTTGGATCCCGCCTATCGAGGTAGCGGTGGCGGCGTAAGGGCGGTGGTTCGTCACGCTTGTGCTTAGATGTGAGGTCGGTGGCAATAGATCCCGTTCGCATCCCTTCGGATCATCAGAGCGTACAGGCGCAAAACCCTGGATAGTGATCCGAGCACTATATCTTGGGGGTTCCCACACCATGAATCCGAAGGGCAACATCTCCATGGACATGTGTCGGGTTGGTAGTTGAATTGACAATGCGATATCACAGCCAGTAGGGTAGGCATTCATCATGTGCATTTTATATCTGTTTGTATGCTTTGCCGACTTGATATTGTTATCCTATCTGTATAACATGTTTAATTGCTATTTGAATTAATTGCTATATATGCTTCTATCTGTGTTTTACTTGTATTGTATATATTTGTGTTTTCTACTGGGATTGAGGAGATTCGTAAGGCAGTGGCGATGGGATCGCATGGAGGATCGGTTGGGGAAGGCTGTGGGATAGTAGAGTTTGATTAGATTAGAAATCCCCTAAGATAGATTACCCTTTTATGCTACTATGGTTTTAAGTTTTGTTAAGGTTTTACCTATTATGCTTAATTGGTTTAGAATGCTTTAAGCTTGAATTTTTGTAATGGATATGGAGTCTAGGATTGCCTTTGGCGTCCCGGGGTCTTATATCCTATATCACTGGGTACTGTTACCTTACTGAGAACCTCTGGTTCTCATACCATATTTCTGTTGTTGTTTTCAGATGCAGGTCATAACCCACCATGGTGAGTTGTCTGGTTGGTGACAGAAGCGGAGGATCTGGGTACTCCTTTTGGGTCTTTTGATTTATTTTGAATTATGTCTCTCACTTTTGTATTTTGTACCGCCTAGAGGCTTGTATCTGAGAGAACAAAACTTGTATAAGCTGTTTTTACTATCTGGGTTCATGTATTGTCTGTATATGGCTAGTCGGCTTAAACTCTGCGAGCCGTAGATAGCGTCTTATGATATTATACTATTATACTGTGATATTTTGTTATGCCGTACCTATTCCTTGTGCCTTAGTAGCTTCGCTAGTACGTTTTGCGCTTTTCAAATCCTGTCTTTTAGCTATATCCTTCATCGGGCTTCTAGATATTATTAATTCCTTCTATATATGATATGTATAAGCTTAGAACTGTCGTAACCTTTGATTAACCTTTGCTTTACGATGCGAGGTAAGGCTTAGGTTAATTAAGATGTTACACAATAGCTAGAAATAAACTATGCATAAGCTAAGATATATATACTAAAGGAAAAAATGCAATACAACAATCAAAAGCACTCTAAAATATCTACAAGAAACATAATAAAAAGAAACAAAAAATGAAGTGCAAAATGTTTGGAAAAGAGAATTTACACCCCAAAATGACGAATCCTCCTCCACACTTAAGCGTTGCACGGTCCTCCATGCACAAACACAATCTCGGGAGAATGTCTCTCAAGAGCTCCACCTTCAGTTAGCGGATGCGGGGACTTGGGTTGTGTGGAAATCACCAAGTACAAAGCATTCTTGGCAACTCCATCCTTGGTGTCCTTCTCCTCTCCCGGCTCTTGCCTTTATGTCTCATCCTCGAAAAGAATGCATAAAGTATAATTAGAACTCATAGGCAAGTAGCACAAAAAGGTAAAGGAGAAAGCAATTAAGCATCTAATTGAGGAAGTTGCATAGTGGTGTTGTATGATAATAAAAATTGAGCTGTGTGTGTATTCCAATTATGCTCGCAGTTAGAATACACACAACGGTCAGTTGAAATGACATCACACACAATGAAAAAAATAAGCATGAGTTCCTCAACTAAATGGCCTAAGATGCAAGCAATGAATGAGCATCAATTAAACACAAAAAAACTTAGACAACTACAAGAAGGTTGAATTGAATGTAGGAATTATCGGATATTGAAATTGTGCAAGTGAAAGCGCAAAATTAATGAAATAGCACGATAATCAATAACCAATTTAATGATGAAAAGAAAATTACTTATTCATTCTTAAGAATACTCAAATAATCACATGGTTAAGGTGTTTGTTACAAAAGGTGACCAACTTGATAGAATCAAGTTAAGTCAACTCAAACAAATGCAAAGCATTAACAAGGAGAAAATACCTTGTGATGTGATTATATTGACTTAAAACCATGATGAACAAGCAATTCTATTCAATTCACTAAATTCAATATGTACTTGCTAAAAAAGTTGCACCAAATAAGAAACAAAAAGTCAATCTTGCATATCAATTTGGTGTTAGCAACTCAAGGTAATGAACAAGTACATTCTTGAAATTCCAATCCCAAAATAACATCATAATCATTCAAAGGTGCACAATTCTTAATTAGAATACCAAACAAGGATGTAGTCTAACACATATGGTTATGACAACATATGAATTAACCAAAAATTTCATTCAGGCATTATGTCAAACACATGGAGGGACAGCGCACAAATTCAACAATTTCAAGCCAAAAAAAAATTCAAGCATCAACAACCCATAAGTAAAGAATTGGAACACTTGCAATTCAACAAACAAATAATTAAACAAAACTGAAGCTAGATTATCAAAACTAAATAAAGAAGATGAAAATTAAGCAAGTAAATAAACAAAGCAAAGAAGAGTAAAACAAGAAAATTAAAAAGATGAAGAATAAAAAAGAAAGGGATAGGCAACAGTGGCACTTGTGTTGGCCACTGCGAGGCTCATGGCGACAGAGCTTCGCCGGAGAAGAGAAAAAAGAGAGTAGAAAAAGAAAGAAGGAGAAAGAAATAAAAGAGAAAGAAAAAAGACATGAAGAAGGAAAGAGAAGGAATAGGGAGAGAGAGAAATGTGGTGGCGATGGTGGTGGCTCCAGCGGTGGTCGGACGGTGACGTGGTGGTCTCCAGAATAAAGGGTTGGGTGGTGTAGAAGGGTGGAAGAAGAAAGAAGCAACAACAACAAGGAGAAGAGAGAGGAAGACTGCTGGCTGAACAGGGCATCCTTTCTCATTAACGCCCAGAGTGCGACCCGTGCGTACGCACAGAAAAGTGTGCGTACACACACAAGCAGAAATTTGGGGCGTTCATACGCACAAGACGTGCGAGCGCTGCTAGCAGAGAGGGTCAAAAGACGTGTGCGTGCACACAGAGCTGTGCGCATGCACAAAACACTTCTTTTTTTTAAGACAAAATGACCATGTGTGCGTACGCACACAAGCGTGTGCAGACGCACAGAATGAAAATATGGTGGGGTGCGCGTGCATATAGAGTGCGAGCGCTGCGAACAGAGCTTGCTACAATGGGTGTGCGTACACACACTGCTGTGTGCGCGCACAGATGGGGGAAAACAGGGGAAGTGTGCATATGCACAAGGCTATGCACACGCATAGAACTTTGTTTCTGCAACAATTTTAAAGCCTCTAAGGCGCCAACCATGATATCAATTAAGGGTTTTCAATCCCGAAACACATCATTCTTCAAAAACACATGATCAAACATAAAATGTAACTAATTTAAACCTATAATACAGTCAAACTAAGCTAATCAAAGAGGCAAAATTCAATAAACAAAAATTAAAAGAAAGAATGGTTGAAAGGATATTACCATGGTGGGGTGTCTCCCACCTAACACTTTAGTTTTAAGTCCTCAAGTTGGACTTTTGGGTGAAGCTTGTCTCATGGTGGTTTATGCTTCCACTCATCCTTGAGTTGCCAACCATGCTTGCTCTTCAAAAGTCTTCCGGGATCCCAAACGAAGTACATTAAGCTCTCCAGCAACCTGAAGCAAGAAATTGGGATCCAAAATCGTTGGTCATAAAGAGGTATGCCCGGATCCCACACTTTGCTTTCTCTATCATCCTCTTGTTGACCTTCACTTGTGCCTTTAGATGAACAACGTCCCCAAGCACCTTTTAAGCGCCTACTTGAATGTTGGACTCCTCCAAATTTGACCTTGCACCACTTGTTCCTTGAACTCCATTGCCAACTAACATCCAATCCTTCACCATTTAACACTCCAAGAAGCACCTTGAGTTGATAATCCATTTCTAAGAGAGCAAATTGGTATGGGCCTATGAAGCTCATAGAGGAAATTGTTACCCACTCAATTTGTCCTTGGGGTGGAGTTATCCTATTAAGCTCTTGCACAATTGCTTCCACTTCTTGGTTGATCACCCCTTCCTCACCACCCTTTTCAAGCTCTTCCTTATCTTTCTCAAAATCAAGAGAAAAGGGATCTTCTAGATCATTGAGGGGGTTGACCAAGGTGGACAAAAAATCATTGATGATGCAATCCACTTCTTGATAAAACTCCCTCAATTCTCCATTCACCTCTTTCGTTTCACAAGTTCTACCTTCCTCCTCTTGTTGCAATTCTTGTCCTAACTCTTCTACCTTCCCTTGAGGCTCCATGTTCTCCTCCTTACGACACTCCATACTTGATCCTCCACCTTTCTCAAGGGTGATGTCTTGAGTTCTTGAGCGTAGTAGAGTCAAGCGGTTCACCGCTTCGGCTATGATAGCCGTAAACTCCCTTCGCTTCCTTCGGAACACTTCTTGCTCTTGGAAGAATGCTTGAAGGTCTTGTTGTTCTTGGGGTAAGGGTTGGAAAATATCACATTTTGGTGGAAGGGAGGGTTCAAAGGTTGGGAGAAAGGTTGTATAGTTGGAAGGTGTATCATGTGGATGAGGGTATTGAGGTGGTGTATAAGGGTGTGGTGGTTCATATGGTTGGTAACAAAGTGTATAAACATTTTGATCCCATGGAGGTGTACGGTGTGGTGCTTGAAGGTTTGGGGGTTGAGGGTTGTGTACGGGGTATCTTTCATATCTTTGGGGTTGATATTCACAAAAGGAAAAGTTTGGCTCGTTCTAGTATGAGGGAGGTGTTTGCCATGAGTGTTGCTCATACGCAATTGATTCCTCCCTAAATTGATTCTCCCACTCCATGAAGCAATCCCAATTTGGATTCATCATACCCTACAAAACATTCACAACCAAGCTCCAAGCAACAAGGGTGATAGCTCATAGAGAAAGTAGCAAATAAAAACAAAGGACATCAATAAACAAGAAAAACAAAAACCTAAATATTAACAAAAACAACCAAATAACCAAAAAGTAAACTATTTACACTATCAACATATTCACAACAACCAAAAGTTAGCACTCAATTGCATCCCCGGCAACGGCGCCAAATTTGATAAAGAGGGATTTACCATCGATTTAGAATCAAGAATCAATTCGTTAGTAGCATAGTCCAAACCAACGATGAATTCTCTTAATCAAATGTCAAATTCAAATTCAAATAACCGAGAGTAATAAAACCTCGGGTCATTCTCCCTAGGATGCAATTGAAAGTGTCACGCTTTTGGTCGTGGAGGCAAAAAGGGTTTTGAATTGAAGAACGAAAGATTAAAGGAACTAAGTAATCAAAGAACTAAAGAATGAGCAAAATTGTAATTAATGCAAGCAAAGAAAAGATAAGATCAAAACTTGTGAAAAATGCTATAAATGCATAAAGAGCCTTGACTTGGGAATGAGAGTTTAAGAATCATATCATTGTCATAACCACAACTATGATAATTATGATGATAATTATGACCTTAATCCATAAGTCCTAACCAACTTACCAAACTAGTTAATAAAAAGCTAGCGTCAATAAAAACAAGAGTCAACTAACTACCTAAGAATTACCACTAAATGTCAGATATTATGACTCTAGTACCCTAGAAACTCAAATCCCAAGCTAAGGTGTGAAAATCTACTCAAATTCTAGGCTTGGCATTTTCACAAACACCTTGTGTGTATAAAAGTAAAACATGGAAAATTGCAAAGCAAAATGGAAAAACTATAACCAACCATTCACAAAATCAAATATAAACAAGCAATCAAATATAGAGAGAGCATGAAACATAAAGTTCATTGATCAAAACTTTAAGAAACACAAAATTGCAAATATGAACAAAGTAACTTGAGCCAAAGGAAATTGAAAATAAAGATAATGTAATTAAAGAGGAATTAAAGAGTACTTACAATTAAAGAAGCAAAATCCAAAATCCAAGCTTGCTATAAAATGCTACATGAAAACTACATAAACCCTGGGAGAGAATTCTCTACTCTACACTACTCCTACTACTAATTACTATGCTAAAAATATAAAATGAGGCCTCCTACTCTAATTGGCTTCATGTGTCTTCAATTCCCCCTTCATATAGCACTTCATTTCAGCCTTGAACCTTCAAAAATTGGGCCAAAAGGCCTCAGAAAACGCACATGAAAATTTCCCCTTGTGCGTACGCACGCTGGCTGATGCATCACTATTTCGTGGTAAATTTTGTGCTTAATTAAGTGGATTTTATCCACTATTCTCACACTTATTTATAGAATTCGCATATTTTAAATTTTCCTTCCTAATTCTGTGCTTTGATTGAAAACATGCTTCTTTGGCCTTAAATTTGCTAATTTTAATCCACTCTTATTACCATTCGATGCCGTGATATGTTTGTTAAGTGTTTTTAGGGTTTATATGGCAGGAATGGCTTAGAGGATGGAAAGGAAGCATGCAAAAGTGGAAGGAATACAAGAAATTGAAGGAATTGTTAAGCTGTCAACACTGACCTCTTCATACTAAATCGATCATAACTTGAGCTACAAAGGTCCAAATGAGGCAGTTCCAGTTGCTTTGGAAAGCTAACATCCGGGGCTTCAAAATGATATGCAATTTGCCATAGTTCTCATGCTGTTAGATGATGCACACACGTGATGTACGCGTACGCGTGACCTTGCGAAAGTTCAGCGACGCATACGCGTGACGTGCGCCACGCGTAGAAATTGTAGAAGACACTGAGGGCGATTTTTGGGCTTCTTTTGGCCCAGTTCCAAGCCCAAAAAACACAGATTAGAGGCTACAGAGTTGGGGAATCAATGATTCATTCATAGATACAACAATTCATTCACATAATTTTAGGTTTTAGATGTAGTTTTCTAGAGAGACCTCTCTCTAGGTTTTACGATTCTTAGGTTTAGCTATTTTCAATCTTAGATTTCTACTTTACTTTAATTTAGTTTCTCTTCTACTTTTAATTGTTCTAGCTTTCTAGTTTATTTATTCCCCTTGTTGATCTCTTTATGTTGCTATTTTAGTTTATGAATTCTCATGTTAGATTCAATTTCCCTTTTAATGCAATTTGAGGTATTTCATAATTATTGTTCCTTTCTTCGTTTGTTATCATTGATGCTTGCAATTGTTGGTTTTAGATTTTTCATTCCGTGTTACTTTTCTATGCTTTTATGTTATGCATCCCAAGTGTTTGAGAAAATGCTTGGTTGAATTTTAGTGTAGATTTCTCTCTTTTTGGCTTTGGTTGAGTAATTGGAGACTCGTGAGTTATCAAACTCCTTTGTTGATTGATAATTAAAAGTTGCTAGTTGATTTGAATCCCTCGAAAGCTAGTCTTTCCTTAGGAGTTGACTAGGACTTGAGGAATCAAATTGATTTATCCACTTGACTTTCCTTCATAATTAGAGGTTAACTAAGTAGGAGAAATGGACAATTAATGTCACAATTGAGGAAGATAACGAGGATAGGACTTCTAATTCTCATACCTTGCCAAGAGCTTTCTTAGCTATTAGTCTACTTTCTTGTCATTTACTTTCCTTGTTCCTTATTTCAAAAACCCAAAAAGATACTTTTCCATAACCAATAGTAACATACTTCCCTGCAATTCCTTGAGAGACGACCCGAGGTTTAAATACTTCGGTTATTATTTTTATGGGTTTGTTACTTGTGACAAACAATTTTTTGCATGAAAGGATTTTTTGTTGGTTTAGATACTATACTTGCAATGAGGATTTATTGTGAAATTCTAAACCGTCAAAAACCCGTTCATCATTGGCTTGTGCGCATGCACACCTTGCTGTGTGTGCTTTTCCTTGTTTTCTTCATGTGTTCTCCCTTCTACATGCCTTCTTTCACTTTTGCTTAGCCAATCTTGCCAAAATGACCTGAAATCACTCACAAAACATATCACGGCATTGAATGGCATAAAAGTGGAATTTAATTACTCGATTTAAGCACAAAAATGCATGTTTTCATATTTACGTCCAAATTAGGGATCAAACACAAAAGTATGCTATTTTGGTGCCTAAGTGTGAGTTTATGTGATGAAATTCATCCAAATCTAGCTAAAATATATCGAAAAATATGGAGTCATCAGTCCTCTTCACCCGCTTAGTAGGTAGCTTGACGCTTGTAGATGGTTGCGTCTTAGCCGATGCTCTCTTACGTAGCGTTTGTTTTGAGGTACTGAGACAGAAACTGAGAGACTGAGACTGAGTATCATGTTTGTTAGTTCAGAGACTGGTACTAAAATTTCTGTCTCTATCCCTAAAATTTCAGTATTTTAGTACCTCCAAAAAGTAGGGACACAGGGGACTAAAATTTTTAGAGATGGAGACTGAAACTTTAATAACATTTTATACCTAAAATATCCTCATTTCAATTAATTAATTCCAATTTTACCATTTGTACAAATTAAATTAGAGTTTCATTCTTGTTTCAACTTCTGTCTCCCACTTTGCACCAAACAGAATACTGAGATTTATTTCAATCTCAGTCTCAGTCTTTTCGTCTCTATTTCTCCACCAAACGCTACCTTAGTGCCTTTCCGTGCTGGTGTCTTGTCAAAAGCCTTCTCTTTCCCTCTCTTGGTGTCCATCCTAATGAAGGAAGAAAGAGAAATAATGTCAAATATATATATATATATATATATATATATATATATATATATATATATATATAAACCGGGAGAAAGAAAGTCCAAGTGATAATAAATGCCAAGGGAAACGAGAATGTCTTAAAGACATGGTAGCTACAACATGCATGGAAGACATCAATTAAAATCATGAAGGCATTTCATAACAACTAGATGTAAGAGGGTTAAAAGCATGCAAGTAACAAGCATGAGAAGCATAACTCAAGCATCAATATCAACAATAATTATCACATGTAACAAGATATTAAGCACTTTTATGATGACAATTAATGGCTAATATACTCAATACACATGGATTGCAAAGGTTGTGAAAAAGAAGCATTAAAGTGTAAGAATAAAATAGATAAGAAATCAAAATGCCATAAAAGCTTTTTCACAAACACTTGGTGTGAAATTTAAAAATAGGAATTAAAGTAATTAATCCATGCAAATATAAGACCCAAAATAAAATGTCAATTATCAAATTACTCCTCATAATATCCACAAGCTAAAATATACCAAAATAATCACCCAAATAAAGCTCCAACACCAACATAAAAATACAAGATAAAGGAATGAAATAAATAAAATTAAAAATAAATAAAATAGTAAAATGCAATAATTAAAAAAAGAATGAAAGAGTAGAAGAGAGGAAGAAAAGAAACCTTAAGAAGAAGATGAAAATAGGAAGATGAATGGGAGTAAGAATGAGAGAAAAGTAAGAAGGGGGAAAGAAAAGAAAAGAAAATTGTAGCTGCTGGAATTGGTGGTCTCCGGTGGTTGTCTGCCAGTGGTGGTGAGAGAAGAAAAGAAGAAAGAAGGAAGAAGCAGAAAGAATGAAGAAGAAAGAAAAAGAATTAGGATTAGAGAGGGAAGAAAGGAATGAAGGGAAAGAAATCTGGGCGGCGCGCTGAGTAAGTGACGCGACGCTTATGACGCACACGCGTTGCCTACGCATACGCGTGGGTGGGCAAAAAATGTTGGGGACACGTAAGCGTCGGTCACACGTACGTGTGACCACTGGTTGTACTAGACGCATGATTCCAGCACCACGGCCGCACAACTCTCTGTCTAATTAGCCAAATTACGCCGATTTTCATCCCACGCGTACGTGTTGTTGATGCTTACGTGTGGATTGGCAAAATTGCAGGTGACGCATACGCGTGGGGTGGCTTGTGCGCCAGGCACCCCTCCCGCACAGCTCCTGCATAACTCTCTGTTCATTTTCTGAAAATTTTGCGCTTACAAATGACGTGTGCGCATCATAAGCACCTTTTTTTATATTAAAAGAATGCAAAATAGAAGTGATTATGCAGAACTGGAAATTAACAATGATAAAAACATGAAATAGAACTTATAAAAAGGGAAGATCATACCATGGTGGGTTGTCTCCCACCTAGTACTTTTCTTTAACGTCCTTAAGTTGGACGGTCCACAAGCTCAGTCCTCTTCCTTTGCTGGATCCGCCAAGAGGAAGATCTCCAGCTCCTTGGTATTCTTCATCTTTTTACCATGATATAGCTTCAAGCGATGGCCATTGACTTTGAAGAAGGTGGGGCTTGAAGGGTGACTCAGGTGGAAGACTCCATTTGGCTCAGCCTTTCCACCCTATAGGGTCCTTCCCACCTTGATCTCAACTTGCCCGGCATGAGTCTCAACCTTGAGTTGTAGAGGAGCACTAAACCCCCAGCTCTAAACTCTCTTCTCTTGATGTTCTTGTCTGTGGTATTCCGAGTAGGATCTGGGAAGGGAAGACTCTGACGAGCTTCAAACTCGCGAATATTGGGCGCAGTGACAGTGTGCAAAAGGATAGAGAGATCCTATTCTGACGCTAGTGAGAACCTACAGATGATTAGCCGTGCGGTAGCTGTACCTGGTATTTTTCATCCGAGACGAGAAATCCGACAGTTCATTAGTCGTGCAGACATCGTACCTGGTATTTTTCATCCGAGAGGATCATACAGCTTGCCATTGAAGGAAGCCATGCGTGTTTGGAGAAGAAGACAGTAGGAAAGCAGAGATTCAGACGACAGAGCATCTCTAGAACCTCAACCTGTTCCTCATTACTGAATCACAAGTTACATTCAATTCATGCTATTTAATTTTCATAAACAAAATCAATTATATCATTTAAATCTCCTGACTAAGAATTGCAAGATAACCATAGATTGCTCCAAGCCAACAATCTCCGTGGGATCGACCCTTACTCACGTAAGGTATTACATGGACGACCTAGTGCACTTGATGGTTAGTTGTGCGGAGTTGTGAAAAGTGTAATCACAATTTCGTGCACCAAGTTTTTGGTGCTGTTGTCGGGGATTGTTTGAGTTTGGACAACTGACGGTTCATCTTGTTGCTTAGATTAGAAAAAAATTATCTTTTTTAATTTAGAGTCACTAAATTTGAGTCTTTCATTTTCTTTTCAAAACTTTTATTTTTCTTTATTAATCTTTAATTTTTCTTTGAGTCTTTTGCTTTAGTTTAGTTTCATGTTTTAAGTTTGGTGTCAATTGCATGTTTTTATTTTCCTTCAATTTTTCGAATTACATGTTCTTAGTTCTTTCTTAATCTTCAAGTTGTTCTTGTTTATTTTCCTTGTTTGATCTTTAGTTTTTCTTGTTTTGTGTCTTTCCTTGTTTTTCTTATGTAATTTCGAAGTATTAGTGTCCAAAATATAAAAATTTTTAAGTTTGGTATTTTTTGTGTCCTTATTTCTTTAAAAATTTTCAAAATTTGTTTTTGGTGTTCATCTTGATCTTCAAGGTGTTCGTGGTGTTCATCTTGACATTCAAAGTTTTCTTGTTTGTTTTCTTTGTTTTGATCTAAAAATCTTAAGTTTGGTATCATTTTATTGTTTTTCTCTTTCCTCATTAAATTAAAAAAAATATCTTTTCTCTTTATTTTAATTAAATTTTTGAAATTTACAACAAAAATATATCTTTTCCTTTATTTACTCATCATTTTTGAATTCCTTAGGTTGACTTAGTCAAAATTTTTAAAATTTGGTAGTTTCTTGTTAGTCAAGTTAAAATTGCAATTTTAAAAATTTATCTTTTCAAATATTGTTCAAAACAATTTTTTTTAATTTTCTTTCTATATTTTTCGAAAATCTTTTATAAACTTTTTCAAAATCTTTTTCTTTTATTTATCTTTATATATAATTTTCGAATTACTTGTCCTATTTTATTAATTTGATTGAAAAATTTTAAGTTTGGTGTTTTCTTCTTAAGAAAGCTTCAATCTTTAAAATTTTAAAATCATATCTCTTTCAAATCTTTTCTTTTATTTATTTATTTTCTTACAAGTATCTTTAATTTTAAGACATATCTTTTTCAAAACTTCCTAACTACTTTCTCTCTCTTCAATTTTCAAAAATCATATCCAAAATTTTTCAAATCTTTTTAATCAATTAATCATTTTAGTTTTCGAAACATATATTCTATTTTCCAATTATTTTATTTTATTTTGAATTTATTTTATCCCTAATTAAATAAAATAAAAAAACAAAAATATTTTATTTTATCTTTTATTTATTTTTTTCAAAAAAAAGGGGAATAAAATTTCTATTTACAATCCACATCGTCTCCCTGTCTCCATCATAGACCTCAGTGGAATTGAACAGTCCAGAAGGACTCTGGGGTCGTATGCTAACCCCAATACTGCTTCATATGGGAGTAGTATCTGTATACCCCCCATTAGAGCCAGCAATTTTGAGCTAAATACTCAGCTCATTATGATGGTGTAGCAAAATTGCCAGTATTCCAGTCTTCCACAGGAAGAACTTACAGAGTTTCTGGCACAGTTCTTACAAATTGCTGACACAGTACGTGATAAGGAAGTAGATCAGGATGTCTACAGATTATTACTGTTTCCATTTACTGTAAAAGATCAAGCTAAGAGGTGGTTAAATAACCAACCCACAACAAGCATAAAAACATGGAAACAGTTATCAGACAAATTTCTGAATCAATATTTCCCTCCAAAAAGGATGACAAAGCTAAGGCTGGACATCCAGGGCTTTAAACAAGAGGATAATGAATCTCTTTATAATGCCTGGGAGAGGTACAGAGATATGCTAAGGAAATGCCCCTCTGAAATGTTTCCAGAATGGGTGCCGTTAGACATCTTCTACTACTGGCTTACAGAAAAAGCCCAGATGTCTCTAGACCACTCAGCTGGTAGATCTATAAACATGAGAAAGACAATTGAAGAGGCTCAAGAGCTCATTGACACAGTTGCTAGAAATTAGCATATGTACTTAAATAGTGAGTCCACCATGAAAGAAGAGGCTAAAGCACTATCCACTGAACTCAGTCCTCCAAAATAAGTTGTTGAATTCAATCAGCAATTGCTTCTTATAACAAAACAGTTAGCAGAATTTAAAGAGATGCTACAAGACACTAAAAATGCCAACAAGAATATGGAAGCACAATTGAACCAGACAAGACAGCAGTTATCTAAACAGATAACAGAAGAGTGCCAAGTTGTTCAGTTAAGGAGTGGGAAGACATTGAATGTCTCAACTCAAGGCAGCAGAAAGCTAAGAAAGGAACAACTGACAGAGGATGACAAAGCCACTACCCAAAATCCCTCTGAGGACGGCAAGAGCCCAGAGAGGAATGATTCTGGCGTTCAAACGCCAGAAAAGGGTGAAAAATTGGTGTTAAACGCCAGAGGATGACCAATTCTGGCATCCAAATGCCAGAAAAGGGTGGCAACTTAGCGTTAAACGCCCATACTGCACCCAATTCTGGCGTTCAAATGCCAATAAGGGATCAGACACCTGCAAGTGCTTATAACAACTCCCTTCAGCAGGCTTCTCCAACCACTTCTGTAGGAAATAAACCTGCAGCAACTAAGGTTGAAGAATATAAAGCCAAGATGCCTTATCTTCAGAAACTCTGCCAAGCAAAAGAGGATAAATAATTTGCCCACTTTGCAGACTATCTCAGGACTCTTGAAATAAAGATTCTGTTTGCAAAGGCACTTGAGCAAATACCCTCTTATGCTAAGTTCATGAAAGAGATCTTAAGTCATAATAAGGATTGGAGAGAAACTGAAAAAGTTTTCCTCACTGAAGAATGTAGTGCAGTCATTCTGAAAAGCTTACCAGAGAAGCTTAAAGATCCCGGAAGCTTTATGATACCATGCACATTAGAGGATGCTTGTACCAAGACAGCATTATGTGATCTTGGGGCAAGTATCAACCTAATACCTGCATCCACTATCGAAAAGCTTAGTTTAACTGATGAAGTTAAACCAACCCAAATATGTCTCCAACTTGCTAATGGCTCCATTAAAATTCCATCAAGTGTAATTGAGGACATGATTGTCAAGGTTGGGCCATTTGCCTTTTCCACTGACTTTGTAGTGCTGGAAATGGAGGAGCACAAGAGTGCAACTCTCATTCTAGAAAGAATTTTCCTAGCAACTGGATGAACCCTCATTGACATCCATAAAGGGGAGATAACCCTGAGAGTCAATGAGGATGAGTTTAAGTTGAATGCTGTCAAAGCTATGCAGCATCCAGACACATCAAAGGACTGCATAAGCGCTGATATTATTGACTCCCTGGTGGAAGAAGTCAATATGACTGAGAGTCTCGAATCAGAGCTAGAAGACATTTTTAAAGATGTTCAGCCTGATCTGGAGGAATCAGAGAAAACAAAAGAACCTCTGAAAACTGCTCAAGAAGAGGAGAAACCTCCTAAACCCGAGTTCAAACCACTACCACATTCCCTGAAATATGCATTTCTGCGAGAAGATGACACTTTTCTCGTGATCATAAGCTCTGCTTTAGAGCCAGAGGAAGAGAAAGCACTAATTCAGGTGCTAAGGACACACAAGACAGCCCTTGGGAGGTCCATAAGTGATCTTAAAGGCATTAGCCCAGCCAGATGCATGCACAAGATCCTATTGGAGGATGATGCTAAGCCAGTGGTTCAACTACAGAGGTGGCTGAATCCAGCCATGAAGGAGGTGGTGCAGAAAGAGGTCACTAAGTTACTAGAGGCTGGGATTATTTATCCCATTTCTGATAGCCCCTGGGTGAGCCGTGTCCAAGTTGTCCCCAAGAAGGGAGGCATGACTGTGGTTCATAATGAAAAGAATGAACTGGTTCCTACAAGAATAGTTACAAGGTAGCGTATGTGTATTGACTACAGAAGGCTCAATACAGCCACCAGAAAGGATCATTTTCCTTTACCATTCATAGACCAGATGCTACAGAGACTAGCAGGTCATGAATACTACTGCTTTTTGGATGGCTATTCAGGTTACAACCAAATTGCAGTAGATCCTCAGGATCAAGAGAAGACAGCATTCACATGTCCATCTAGAGTATTTGCCTACAGAAGGATGCCATTTGGTTTGTGAAATGCACCTGCAACCTTTCAGAGGTGCATGCTCTCTATCTTCTCTGATATGGTAGAAAAATTTCTGGAAGTCTTCATGGATGACTTCTCAGTATTTGGAGACTCATTCAGCTCCTGTCTTGACCATCTAGCACTTGTTCTGATAAGGTGCCAAGAGACTAACCTGGATTTAAACTAGGAGAAATGTCACTTTATGGTGACTGAAGGAATTTTCCTTAGGCATAAAATTTCGAATAAGGGAATAGAGGTGGATCAAGCTAAGGTGGAGGTAATTGAAAAATTACCACCACCTGCCAATGTTAAGGCAATCAGAAGCTTTCTGGGGCATGTAGGATTCTATAGGAGGTTTATAAAGGATTTTTCAAAAATTGGAAAACCTCTGAGCAATCTGCTAGCTGCTGACACACCATTTGTCTTTGACACAGAGTGTCTACAGGCGTTTGAGACTCTGAAAGCTAAGCTGGTCACAGTACCAATCATTTCTACACCAGACTGGACATTACCATTTGAACTAATGTGTGATGCCAGTGACCATGCCATTGGTGCAGTATTGGAACAGAGGCATGACAAGCTTCTACATGTCATTTATTATGCTAGCCGTGTTTTAAATGACGCGTAGAGGAATTACACAACCACAGAAAAAGAGTTGCTTGCAGTGGTTTATGCCATTGACAAGTTCATATCTTATTTAGTAGGATCAAAAGTGATTGTGTACACTGACCATGCTTCTCTAAAATATCTCCTCACAAAGCAGGATTCAAAACCCAGACTCATAAGATGGGTGTTGCTTCTGCAAGAGTTTGATATAGAAATAAAAGACAGAAAAGGGACAGAGAACCAAGTAGCTGATCACTTGTCCCGGATAGAACCAGTAGCAGGAGCGTCCCTCCCTCCTATTGAGATCTCTGAAACCTTTTCGGATGAGAAAATATTTGCCATTCAAGAAGTACCGTGGTTTGCAGACATTGCAAACTATAAAGCTGTAAGATTCATTCCCAAAGAGTACAGTAAGCAGCAAACAAAAAAATTGGTTTCTGATGCAAAGTACTACTTGTGGGGTGAACCATATCCCTTTAAGAGGTATGCAGACGGAGTAACCCGTAGATGTGTGCCTAGAGAAGAGGCACAGAAGATCCTACGGCAACGCCATGGATCAAAATATGGAGGATATTTTGGAGGTGAGAGAACAGCCACAAAAGTTCTCCAATGTGGCTTTTACTGGCCTACTCTCTATAGAGACTCCCGAGAGTTTGTACGTAACTGTGACAGTTACCAGAGAGCTGGTAATCTGCCTCACGGTTATGCCATGCCTCAGAAAGGGATCTTAGAGATTGAGTTATTTGATGTATGGGATATTGACTTCATGGGGCCTTTCCTACCATCATACTCAAACACTTATATTCTGGTGGCAGTAGACTATGTATCTAAATGGGTAGAAGCAATTGCAACACCCACTAATGATACTAAGACAGTAATGAAGTTCCTCCAGAAGCATATCTTCAGCAGGTTCGATGTCCCTAGGGTACTGATCAGTGATGGAGGCACTCATTTCTACAATAAACAGCTTGACTCTGCTCTAATCCGATATGGAATTAACCACAAAGTGGCAACTCCATATCATCCACAGACAAATGGACAGGCTGAAGTCTCAAATAGAAAACTAAAACAAATCCTGGAACGGACCGTAAGTACCTGTAGAAGGGATTGGGCAAGAAGTCTGGATGATGCTTTGTGGGCATACAGAACCGTATTCAAGACTCCTATAGGGACCTCTCTATACCAGCTTATGTATGGAAAAACCTGTCATCTGCCAGTGGAACTGGAACACAAAGCCTACTAGGCAACCAGATTCCTAAATCTTGATGCTAAGGTAGCTCGAGAGAAAATATTACTCCAGTTGAATGAGTTGGAGGAATTCAGACTCAATGCTTTTGAAAATGCTAAAATCTACAAGGAAAAAGCAAAAGGGTGGCATGACAGAAAATTGTCATCTAGAGTCTTTGAGACAGTATAGAAGGTTCTGCTGTTTAACTCTAGGCTCAGATTGTTCCTTGGGAAATTGAAATTCCGGTGGAAGGGACCTTATGTGATTACAAGTGTGTCACCATATAGATATGTAGAGCTTCAGGATATTGACTCTGACAAAAAGTTCATTGTTAATGGACAGAGAGTCAAACATTATCTTGAAGGCAATGTTGAGCAAGAGTGCTCAAAACTGAGACTAAATTAAAAGCTCAGTAAAAGTCCAGCTAAAGACAGTAAAGAAGCGCTTGCTGGGAGGCAACCCAGCCATTATAAAAAATTAGATGTTTATAACAATTATATGAGTCTATTTAATTTTGTTATTCATGTTAGTTAATACATTTCAGTGAATAAGTCGGGAAAATGAAAGTTTAGAACATAAAGCAGAAGAATCACAGAGAAAAAGAGCTCACTAGCATCAAAACGCTAGTAAAGGGGCGTTTTGGGCGTTAAACGCCAGAATGGCTACCATTCTGGGCATTTAACGCCAGAAAGGTATCATTCTGGGCGTTAAACGCCAGAATGGGCAGCATTCTGGGCGTTAAACGCCAGAATGGGCAGCATTCTGGGCGTTTAATGCTAGAAATGACAGCATTATGGGCGTTCAGAAAAACACCCAGTAAAGAAGGAATCCTGGCGTTTAACGCCAGCCAGGGTATCTGGCTGGGCGTTAAATGCCAGAATGGATAGCATTCTAGGCGTTTAACGCCAAGATGACATAAGGGAGGTAATTTTGTTTCCAATTCGATTTTTTTCAATTTTTCATGTTTTAAATTCATAATTGTTTGCATCAAACATATTTTAAACGTTCATCTTTCAATTTCTATTCCCAAAAAAAATTAATAATCTTTCCAATTCTTTTTACTTCTTTTTCAATTCTTTTCAATTCCTTCCAAAACGTTTTCAAAACTTACGTATCTTTTCAAATTCTTTTCATCTCCTTTTAATTTTTCTTGCATACAGTAATAAGTTTTCAAAATTAATTTCATCATTCTTCTTCTACTCCTTTCTATCTTATTTTACTCGAGGACGAGCAAACCTTTTAAGTTTGGTGTGGAAAAAGCTTTGCTTTTTGTTTTTTATAACCATTAATGACACCTAAGGCCAGAGAAACCTCTAGGAAGAGGAAAGGGAAGGCAGTTGCTTCCAACTCCAAGTCATGAGAGATGGAGAGATTCATCTCAAAAGGCCATCACTAGAAAGAGGATGGAGCAAACAAGAGAGCCCACTCATGGACCTCAACAAAGGCAAGGGAGAGATATAGAGGAGCTCAAGCACTCCATAGGATCTTCAAGAGGAAGAACTAGTCGCCATCACTAAGGTGGACCCGTTCTTTAATTTCCTTGTTCTTATTTTTCTGTTTTTTGTTTTTATGCTTTATGTTTTGACTATGTTTGTGTCTTCATTACATGATCATTAGTGTTTAGTGTCTATGTCTTAAAGCTATGAATGTTCCATGAATCTTTCACCTTTCTTAAATGAAAAATATTTTCTGAAAAAGAAAAAGAAGTACATGAATTTCGAATTCTATCTTGAAAATAGTTTAATTATTCTGATGTGGTGGCAATACTTTTTGTTTTCTGAATGAATGCTTGAACAGTGCATATTTTTTATAGTGAAGTTTATGAATGTTAAAATTGTTGGCTCCTGAAAGAACAATGAAAAAAGAGAAATGTTATTGATAATCTGAAAAATCATAAAATTGATTCTTGAAGCAAGAAAAAGCAGTGAAAAACACAAAGCTTGTGAAAAAAATGGCGAAAAAAATATAAAGTAAAAGAAAGAAAAAGAAAAAGCAAGCAGAAAAAGCCAATAACCCTTTAAACTAAAAGGCAAGGGTAAAAAGGATCCAAAGCTTTGAGCATTAATGGATAGGAGGGCCCAAAGGAATAAAATCCTAGCCTAAGCGGCTAAACCAAGCTGTCCCTGACCATGTGCTTGTGGCATGAAGGTGTCAAGTGAAAAGCTTGAGACTGAGCGATTAAAGTCATGGTCCAAAGCAAAAAGAGTGTGTTTAAGAGCTCTAGGCACCTCTAACTGGGGACTCTAGCAAAGCTGAGTCACAATCTGAAAAGGTTCACCCAGTTATGTGTCTGTGGCATTTATGTATCTAGTGGTAATACTAGAAAACAAAATGCTTAGGGTCACAGCCAAGACTCATAAAGTAGCTGAAAACAAAATGCTTAGGGTCATAGCCAAGACTCATAACACTATCTGAATTTCTGAACTTCAAAGGATAAAGTGAGATGCCAAAACTGTTCAGAAGCAAAAAGCTACTAGTCCCGCTCATCTAATTTAAACTAATCTTCATTGATATTTTTGAAATTTATTGTATATTCTCTTCTTTTTATCCTATTTTGTCTTTAGTTGCTTGGGGACAAGCAACAATTTAAGTTTGGTGTTGTGATGAGCGGATAATTTATACCATTTTCGGCATTGTTTTTAGGTAGTTTTTAGTATGTTTTAGTTACTTTTTATTATATTTTTATTAGTTTTTATTCAAAAATCACATTTTTGGACTTTACTATGAGTTTGTGTATTTTTCTGTAATTTCAGGTATTTTCTGGCTGAAATTGAGGGACCTGAGCAAAAATCTGATTCAGAGGCTGAGAAAGGACTGCAAATGCTGTTGGATTCTGACCCTCCTACACTCGAAGTGGATTTTCTGGAGCTACAGAAGCCCAATTGGTGCGCTCTCAATTGCGTTGGAAATTAGACATCTTGGGATTTCCAGAAATATATAATAGTCTACACTTTGTCCGATATTTGATGGCCCAAACTGGCATTAAACGCCAGCCAGAGACCCTTTTCTGGAGTAAAACGCCAGAACTGGCACCAAAACTAGAGTTAAACGCCCAAACTGGCACCCAAGCTGGCGTTTAACTCCAAGAATAGCCTATGCACATGAAAGCTTCAATGCTCAGCCTAAGCACACACCAAGTGGGCCCCGGAAGTGGATTTCTACACTATCTGCGCTTAGTTACTCATTTTCTGTAAACCTAAGTTACTAGTTTAGTATAAAAACTACTTTTAGAGATTCATTTTGGAACTCATGACATTTTACATTTCATATTGTATCTTTTACGGCATGAGTCTCTAAACTCCATAGGTGGGGGTGAGGAGCTCTGCTGTGTTTCAATGGATTAATACAATTACTACTATTTTCTATTCAATCATGCTTGATTCTATTCTAAGATACTCACTTGTACTTCAATATAGAGAATATGACGATCCGTGACACTCATCATTATTCTCAATTCTATGAACGCGTGCCTGACAACCACTCCCGTTCTATTTGAGCTCAACGTAGTCATTGGGCGACAGCTTGAGTGCGTATCTCTTGGGTCTTTGATCCACAGACCGAGTCCGTGAGATTAGAACCTTCGTGGTATAGGCTAGAACCAATTGGCAACATTTCTGGGATCCAAAAAGTCTAAACCTTGTTTGTGGTATTTCGAGTAGGATCTGGGAAGGGATGACTGTGACGAGCTTCAAACTCACGAATGTTGGGTGCAGTGACAGTGTTCAAAAGGATAGAGAGATCCTATTCCGACGCTAGTGAGAACGGACAGATGATTAGCCGTGCGGTAGCTGTACCTGGTATTTTTCATCCGAGACGAGAAATCCGACAGTTGATTAGCCGTGTAGACATCGTACCTGGTATTTTTCATCCGAGAGGATCATACAGCTTGCCATTGAAGGAAGCCATGTGTGTTTGGAGAATAAGACAGTAAGAAAGAAGAGATTCAGACGACAGAGCATCTCCAAAACCTCAACCTGTTCCTCATTACTGAATCACAAGTAACATTCAATTCATGCGATTTAATTTTCATAAACAAAATCAATTATATCATTTAAATCTCCTGACTAAGAATTGCAAGATAACCATAGCTTGCTTCAAGCCGACAATCTCCGTGGGATCGACCCTTACCCACGTAAGGTATTACTTGGACAACCCAGTGCACTTGTTGGTTAGTTGTGCGGAGTTGTGAAAAGTGTAATCATAATTTCGTGCACCACCTCACAGAGGAGGGGTAAGGTATATGGTGCAAAAAATTGTGATCTCAGGCAACGGCGCCAAAAACTCTATACGCACGTCTTAATAAATCGTTTTTCATTCACAACTTCAATACAACTAACCAGCAAGTGCACTGGGTCGTCCAAGTAATAAACCTTACGTGAGTAAGGGTCGATCCCACGGAGATTGTTGGTATGAAGCAAGCTATGGTCACCTTGTAAATCTCAGTCAGGCGGATATAAAATAGTTATGGAGTTTTCGAACATAAATAATAAATAGATAGAAAATAAGGATAGAAACACTTATGTATATCATTGGTGAGAATTTCAGATAAGTGTATAGAGATGCTTTCGTTCCTCTGAGCTCCTGCTTTCCTGCTGTCTTCATCCAATCAGTCCTACTCCTTTCCATGGCTGGCTTTATGTAAGGACATCACCGTTGTCTATGGCTACTTTTTATCCTTTCTGGAAAATGGTCCGATGCGCTGTCACTGCATGGCTAATCGTCTGGAGGCATCACCCTTGTCAATGGCTGCATCCCATCCTCTTGTGAAAATGGTCCCATTCTCGATCATACTGGAATAGGATTCACCCTCCTTTTGCGTCTGTCACTATGCCCAGCACTCGCGAGTTTGAAGTTCGTCACAGTCATTCAATCCCAGAATCCTACTCGGAATACCACAGACAAAGTTTAGACTTTCCGGATTCTCATGAATGCCGCCATCAATCTAGCTTATACCACGAAGATTCTGATTAAGAGATCCAAGAGATACTCATTCAATCTAAGGTAGAACGGAAGTGGTTGTCAGGCACGCGTTCATAGGGAATGATGATGATTATCACGTTCATCACATTCAGGTTGAAGTGCGAATGAATATCTTAGAAGCGGAATAAGTTGAATTGAATAGAAAAACAGTAGTACTTTGCATTAATCTTTGAGGAACAGCAGAGCTCCACACCTTAATCTATGGAGTGCAGAAACTCTACCGTATGAAAATACATAAGTGATAATGGTCCAGGCATGGCCGAATGGCCAGCCCCCATGAAAGTCTAAGATAGCATAAAACTGATCAAAGATGTCTAATACAATAGTAAAAAGTCCTATTTAAACTAAACTAGTTACTAGGGTTTACAGAAGTAAGTAAATGATGCATAAATCCACTTCCGAGGCCCACTTGGTGTGTGCTTGGGCTGAGCTTGAATGTTACACGTGTAGAGGTCAATCTTGGAGTTGAACGCCAGTTTGTAACGTATTTCTGGCGTTCAACTCTGGCTTGTGACGTGTTTCTGGCGTTTAACTCCAGACAGCAGCGTAGAACTGGCGTTCAACGCCCTTTTACGTCATCTAAACTCGGCCAAAGTATGAACTATTATATATTGCTGGAAAGCCCTGGATGTCGACTTTCCAACGCAATTGAAAGCGCGCCAGTTTGAGTTCTGTAGCTCCAGAAAATCCACTTTGAGTGCAGGGAGGTCAGAATCCAACAGCATCAACAGTCCTTCTTCAACCTCTGAATCTGATTTTTGCTCAAGTCCCTCAATTTCAGCCAGAAAATACCTGAAATCATAGAAAAACACAAAAACTCATAGTAAAGTCCATAAATGTGAATTTAACATAAAAACTAATGAAAACATCCCTAAAAGTAACCAGATTCTACTAAAAACATACTAAAAACAATGCCAAAAACAGTAAAAATTATCCGCTCATCACAACACTAAACTTAAATTGTTGCTTGTCCCCAAGCAACTGAAAATCAAATAGGATAAAAGGAAGAGAATATACTATAAATTCCAAACTATCAATGAAACATAGCTCCAATCAGATGAGCAGGATTTGTAGCTTTTTGCCTCTTGAATAGTTTTGGCATCTCACTTTATCCATTGAAGTTCAGAATGATTGGCATCTATAGGAACTCAGAGTTCAGATAGTGTTATTGATTCTCCTAGTTCAGTATGATGATTCTTGAACACAACTATTTTATGAGTCTTGACCGTGGCCCTAAGCACTTTGTTTTCCAGTATTACCACCGGATACATAAATGCCACAGACACATAATTGGGTGAACCTTTTCAGATTGTGACTCAGCTTTGCTAAAGTCCCCAATTAGAGGTGTCCAGGGTTCTTAAGCACACTCTTCTTTTGCTTTGGACCTTGACTTTAACCGCTCAGTCTCAAGTTTTCACTTGACACCTTCACGCCACAAGCACATGGTTAGGGACAGCTTGGTTTAGCCGCTTAGGCCAGGATTTTATTCTTTTAGGTCCTCCTATCCACTGATGCTCAAAGCCTTGGGATCCTTTTTATTTACCCTTGCCTTTTGGTTTTAAGGGTTATTGGCTTTTTGCTCTTGCCTCTTGGTTTTAAGAGCTTTTGGCTTTTTCTGCTTGCTTTTTCTTTTTATTTATTTTTTTTCGCCTATTTTTTTTCTTTTTTTTTTTCTGCAAGCTTTGTTCTTTGCTGCTTTTTCTTGCTTCAAGAATCATTTTTATGATTTTTCAGATTATCAAATAACATGTCTCCTTATCATCATTCTTTAAGAGCCAACATATTTAACATTCTTAAACAACAACTTCAAAAGACATATGCATTGTTCAAGCATTCATTCAGAAAACAAAAAGCATTGTCACCACATCAATATAATTAAACTAAGTTCAAGGATAAATTCGAAACTCATGTACTTCTTGTTCTTTTGAATTAAAACAGTTTTCATTTAAGAGAGGTGATGGATTCATAGGACATTCATAACTTTAAGACAAAGTTACTAAATACTAATGATCATGTAATGAAGACACAAACATGGATAAGCACTTAACATAGAGAAAACGAAAAACAGAGAATGTAAGAACAAGGAATGAGTCCACCTTAGTGATGATGGCGTTTCCTTCTTGAGGAACCAATGATGTCCTTGAGCTCTTCTATGTCTCTTCCTTGTCTTTGTTGCTCCTCCCTCATTGCTTTTTGATCTTCTCTTATTTCATGAAGGATGATGGAGTGCTCTTGATGTTCCACCCTTAATTTTCCCATGTTGGAACTTAATTCTCCTAGGAAGGTGTTGATTTGCTCCTAATAGTTTTGTGGAGGAAAATGCATTTGAGGCATCTCCGGGATCTCATGGTGATGAGCTTCATGCATTTCTTGAGATCCATGAATGGGCTCTCTTGCTTGCTCCATCCTTTTCTTAGTGATGGGCTTCTCTTCCTTAATGGGAATGTATCCTTCTATGAAAGCTCCAGATGAGTAACATAGATGGCAAATAAGATGAGGAAAAGCTAGCCTTGCCCCAGGAGAGGGCTTTTTGGCTATTTTGTAGAATTCAAGGGAGATGACTTCATGAACTTCTACTTCCTCTCCAATCATGATGCTATGAATCATGATGGCCCGATCCACAGTAACTTCAGATCGGTTGCTAGTGGGGATGATGGAGCGTTGGATGAACTCCAACCATCCTCTAGCCACAGGCTTGAGGTCCAGTCTTCTTAATTGAACCTGCTTGCCTTTGGAGTCAATCTTCCATTGAGCTCCTTCCACACATATGTCCATGAGGACTTGGTCCAACCTTTGATTAAAGTTGACCCTTCTAGTGTAGGGGCGTGCATCTCCTTGCATCATAGGCAAGTTAAACGCCAACCTCACATTTTCCGGACTAAAATCTAAGTATTTCTCCCGAACCATTGTAATATAATTCTTTGGTTTTAGGTTCTTACTTTGATCATGGTTCCTAGTGATCCATGCATTGGCATAGAACTCTTGAACCATTAGGATGCCGACTTGTTGGATGGGGTTTGTTAGAACTTCCCAACCTCTTCTTTGGATTTCATGTTGGATCTCCGGATACTCATTCTTCTTGAGCTTGAAAGGGACCTCGGGGATCACCTTCTTCTTAACCACAACATCATAGAAGTGGTCTTGATGAGCTTTGGAGATGAATCTTTCCATCTCCCATGACTCGGAGGTGGAAGCTTTTGTCTTCCCTTTCCCTTTTCTAGAGGATTCTCCGGTCTTGGGTGCCATCAATGGTAATGGAAAAACAAAAAGCTTATGCTTTTACCACACCAAACTTAGAATTTTGCTCACCTTCGAGCAAGAGAAGAAAGAATAGATGAAGAAGAAGAGAGGGTTGTGTTGTGTGAAAATGAGGAAGAATGGAGGGCTATATATAGGGAAGGGATGGGGGTAATTTCGGCCATATAGGGTGGTTTTGGGTGGAAAATTGATTTTGAATTTTGAAGGCAGGTGGGGTTTATGAGGTAGGTTTATGGGGAAGAGTGGATAGATGTGAGTGGTGAAGTGGTGATAGGGAAGAGAGATTGAGGTGATTGGTGAAGAGTTTTGGGGAAGAGTGTTTATGGGATTATGTGAAAGAGGGGTGAGAAGAAGTGAGTGGAGGTAGGTGGGGATCCTGTGGGGTCCACAGATCCTGAGGTGATCCTGTGGGGTCCACAGATCCTGAGGTGTTCAAGGATTTACAACCTTGCACCAAATTAGGCATGCAAAATGCCCTTGCACACAACTCTGGGCGTTCAGCGCTAGATTGGTGCTTGTTCTGGGCATTGAACGCCCATTTGTTGCCCATTTCTGGCGTTGAACGCCAGAACCATGCTTGTTTTGGGCGTTCAGCGCCAGCTCTTCTCCAGGGTGCAATTCTGGCGTTCAAATGCCCAGATACTGCCCATTTTGGGCGTTCAGCGCCAAAACCATGCTCTGTTCTGGCGTTGAATGCCAGCCAGATGCTTCTTACTGGCGTTTAAACGCCAGTAAGGTCTTCCTTCAGGGTGTGATTTTTCTTCTGCTATTTTTGATTCCGTTTTTAATTTTTATATTTATTTTGTGACTCCACATGATCATGAACCTAATAAAACATGAAAGAACAAGAAAAATAAAATTAGATAAATAAAAATTGGGTTGCCTCCCAACAAGCGCTTCTTTAATGTCAATAGCTTGACAGTGGGCTCTCATGGAGCCTCACAGATGTTCAGAGCATTGTTGAGACTTCCCAACACCAAACTTAGAGTTTGGATATGGGAGTTCAACACCAAACTTAGAGTTTGACTGTGGGGGCTCTGGTTAACTCTGTTTTGAGAGAAGCTTATTGTGCCTCTTTTCCATGTTTACAGAAGGGTAACCTTAAGTTGTAAACACAAGGGAGTCCTCATTCAATTGAAGGACTAATTCACCTCTGTCAACATCAATCACAACTCTTGTTGTGGCTAGGAAAGGTCTTCCAAGGATGATGGATTCATCCTCATCCTTCCCAGTACCAAGGATTATGAAATCAGCAGGGATGTAAAGGCCTTCAACCTTTACTAACACGTCCTCTACTTGTCCATAAGCCTGTTTTCTTGAATTGTCTGCCATCTCTAATGAGATTTTAGTAGCTTGCACCCCAAAGATTCCCAGTTTCTCTATTACAGAGAGGGGCATGAGGTTTATCCCTGAACCAAGGTCACACAGAGCCTTTTCAAAGATCATGTTGCCTATGGTACAAGGTATTACGAACTTTCCAGGATCCTGTTTCTTCTGAGGCAATGTCAGTTGATCCAGATCACTTAGTTCATTGGTGAACAACGGAGGTTCATCTTCCCAAGTCTCAATACCAAATAATTTGGCATTCAGCTTCATGATTGCACCAAGGTACTAGGTAACTTGCTCTTCAGTAACATCCTCATTCTCTTCAGAAGATGAATACTCGTCAGAGCTCATGAAGGGCATAAGGAGGTTCAATGGAATCTCTATGGTCTCTAGATGAGTCTCAGATTCCTTTGGTTCCTCAAAGGGAAACTCCTTATTGATCACTAGACGTCCTAGGAGGTCTTCCTCACTGGGATTTACGTCCTCCCCTTCCTCTCCAGGTTCGGCCGTGTTGACTATGTCAATGGCCTTGCACTCTCCTTTTGGATTTTCTTCTGTATTGCTTGGGAGAGTACTACGAGGGATTTCAGTTATCCTTTTACTCAGCTGGCCCACTTGTGCCTCCAAATTTCTAATGGAGGACCTTGTTTCATTCATGAAACTTACAGTGGCCTTAGATAGATCAGAGACTAAGTTTGCTAAATTAGAGGTATTTTGTTCAGAGTTCTCTATCTGTTGCTGAGTGGATGATGGAGAAGGTTTACTATTGTTAAACCTATTTCTTCCACCATTATTAAAGCCTTGTTGAGGCTTTTGTTGATCCTTCCATGAGAGATTTGGGTGATTTCTCCATGAGGGGTTATAGGTGTTTCCATAAGGTTCACCCATGTAATTCACCTCTGCTATTGCAGGGTTTTCAGGATCATAAGCTTCTTCTTCAGAAGATGCCTTTTGAGTACTGTTGGATGCAGCTTGCATTCCATTCAGACTCTGAGAAATCATATTGACTTGCTGAGTCAATATTTTATTCTGAGCCAATATGGCATTCAAAGTATCAATTTCAAGAACTCCCTTCTTTATAGGCGTCCCATTACTCACAGGATTTCTCTCAGAAGTGTACATGAACTCGTTATTAGCAACCATGTCAATGAGTTCTTGAGCTTCTGCAGGCATTTTCTTTAGGTGAATGGATCCACCTGCAGAAGTATCTAATGACATTTTAGCCAATTCAGATAGACCATCATAGAATATATCCAGGATGGTCCATTCTGAAAGCATGTCAGAAGGACACTTTTTGGTTAGTTCTTTGTATCTCTCCCTAGCTTCATAGAGGGATTCACCTTCTTTCTGTCTGAAGGTTTGAACATCCACTCTAAGCTTACTCAGCTTTTGAGGAGGAAAGAACTTGGCTAAGAAAGCCTTGACCAGCTTATCCCAAGAGTTCAGGCTATCTTTGGGTTGAGAGTCCAACCATACTCTAGCTCTGTCTCTTACAGCAAAAGGGAAAAGCATGAGCTTGTAGACTTCAGGATCTACTCCATTAGTCTTAACAGTATCACATATCTGCAAGAATTCAGTTAAGAACTGAAAAGGATCTTCAGATGGAAGTCCATGAAACTTGCAGTTCTGCTGCATCAGAGAAACTAATTGAGGTTTAAGCTCAAAATTGTTTGCTCCAATGGCAGGAATGGAGATGCTTCTTCCATGTAAATTGAAATTAGGTGCAGTAAAGTCACCAAGCATCCTCCTTGCATTATTATTATTTTCGGCTGCCATCTCCTCTTCTTGTTCAAAAATTTCTGAAAGGTGCTTGCTGGATTGTTGTAATTTAGCTTCTCTTAGTTTCCTCTTCAGAGTCCTTTCAGGTTCTGGATCTGCTTCAACAAGAATGTTCTTGTCCTTGCTCCTGCTCATATGAAAAAGAGGGACAGAAAAATAATAATAATAGGGGTCCTTTTTACCACAGTATAGAGGTCCCTATGTGAGTAGAAGAGAAGAAGAAGAAAAAATTTGAACACAGATGGAAGAGGGGGTTCGAATTTGGGTGAGATGAAGTGTTAGTAGATGAATAAATAAATAGAAGGAGATAAGAGAGAGAGAGAATTTTCGAAAATAATTTTTGAAAAAGAGTTAGTGATTTTCGAAAATAGTTTTTGAAAAAGGTTAGTAATTTTCGAGAATTAAAATAAAAAATTAAAATAATTAGTTAATTAAAAAGAAATTTTGAAAAAGAGGGAAGATATTTTCGAAAATTAGAGAGAGAGGGAGTTAGTTAGGTAGTTTTGAAAAAGATAAGAAACAAACAAAAAGTTAGTTAGTTGAAACAAATTTGAAAATCAATTTTGAAAAGATAAGACGATAAGAAGTTAGAAAGGATATTTTAAAATCAAATTTTGAAAAAGATAAGATAAGGAGATATTTTTGAAAAGATATGATTGAAATTAGTTTTGAAAAAGATTTGATTTTTAAAATCACAATTAATGACTTGATTCACAAGAAATCACAAGATATGATTCTAGAACTCAAAGTTTGAATCTTTCTTAACAAGCAAGTAACAAACTTGAAATTTTTGAATCAAAACATTAATTGATGATGTTATTTTCGAAAATTAGGAGATAAAGATAAGAAAAATGAAAAATATTTGATTTTTGAAAAAGATAAGATTTTTTAAATTGAAAATTTGATTTGACTCATAAAAACAACTAGATTTTAAAAAGTTTTGAAAAAGTCAACTCAAATTTTCAAAATTTATGAGTGAAAAAGGGAAAGATATTTTTTTTTATTTTTGAATTTTTAATGATGAGAGGGAAAAACATGAAAAAGACTCAATGCATGAAAATTTTGGATCAAAACAATGAATGCATGCAAGAATGCTATGAATGTCAAGATGAACACCAAGAACACTTTGAATGTCAAGATGAACATCAAGAACTTATTTTTGAAAAATTTTTAATGCAAAGAAAATATGCAAGACACCAAACTTAAAAATTTTTCATGTATAGACACTATGAATGCAAGAATGCATATGAAAAACAAGAAAAGACACAAAACATGAAAACATCAAGATCAAACAAGAAGACTTACCAAGAACAACTTGAAGATCATGAAGAACACTATGAATGCATGAATTTTTCGAAAAATGCAAGATGAATATGCAATTGACACCAAACTTTCAACTTGACTCAAGACTCAAACAAGAAACATGAAATATTTTTTATTTTTATGATTTTTTTTATTTTTTTTGGATTTTTGTATATTTTTTTCGAAAAAACATATAGGAAAAAGAAAATAAGGATTTCAAAATTTTTTAATATGAATTCCAGGAATCTTGTATTCTTAGTCTAAAGCTCCAATCCGAGGGTTAGGCATGGCTTAATAGCCAGCCAAGCTTTAGTATGTAACTCAGACATGCCACGGCTGACATTCCAATTAACTTGCCTCTATGCTGATGGTTGGAAGCCCCTATCCAAAAGAATTAGACATGGCTTTACAGCCAGCCAGGCTTCAACATGCTTCATGAAACTCTAGAATTCATTCTTAAAAATTCTGAAGAAAAATATATTTTTGAAAAGATTTTTTTTTTTTGAAAAAAGATGAGAAATTTTTGAAAGGTTTTTGAAAAATTTTTGAAAATAAAACAAAAAAGAAAATTACCTAATCTGAGCAACAAGATGAACCGTCAGTTGTTCAAACTCGAACAATCCCCGGAAACGGCACCAAAAACTTGGTGCACGAAATTGTGATCTCAGGCAACGGCGCCAAAAACTCTGTACGCATATCTTAATAAATCGTTTTTCATTCACAACTTCGATACAACTAACCAGCAAGTGCACTGGGTCGTCCAAGTAATAAACCTTACGTGAGTAAGGGTCGATCCCACGGAGATTGTTGGTATGAAGCAAGCTATAGTCACCTTGTAAATATCAGTCAGGTGGATATAAAATAGTTATGGAGTTTTCGAACATAAATAATAAATAGATAGAAAATAAGGATAGAAACACTTATGTATATCATTGGTGAGAATTTCAGATAAGTGTATAGAGATGCTTTCGTTCCTCTGAGCTCCTGCTTTCCTACTGTCTTCATCCAATCAGTCCTACTCCTTTCCATGGTCCGATGCGCTGTCACTGCATGGCTAATCGTCTGGAGGCATCACCCTTGTCAATGGCTGCATCCCATCCTCTTGTGAAAATGGTCCAAATGCTCTGTCACAGCACGGTTAATCATCTGAGGTTCTCGATCATACTGGAATAGGATTTACCCTCCTTTTGTGTCTGTCACTATGCCCAGCACTCGCGAGTTTGAAGTTCGTCACAGTCATTCAATCCCAGAATCCTATTCGGAATACTATAGACAAGGTTTAGACTTTCCGGATTCTCATGAATGCCGCCATCAATCTAGCTTATACCACGAAGATTCTGATTAAGAGATCCAAGAGATACTCATTCAATCTAAGGTAGAACGGAAGTGGTTGTCAGGCACGCGTTCATAGGGAATGATGATGATTGTCACGTTCATCACATTCAGGTTGAAGTGTGAATGAATATCTTAGAAGCGGAATAAGTTGAATTGAATAGAAAAATAGTAGTACTTTGCATTAATCTCTGAGGAACAACAGAGCTCCACACCTTAATCTATGGAGTGCAGAAACTCTACCGTATGAAAATACATAAGTGAAAATGGTCCAGGCATGGCCGAATGGTCAGCCCCCATGAAAGTCTAAGATAGCATAAAACTGATCAAAGATGTCTAATACAATAGTAAAAAGTCCTATTTATACTAAACTAGTTACTAGGGTTTACCGAAGTAAGTAATTGATGCATAAATCCTCTTCCGGGGCCCACTTGGTGTGTGCTTGGGCTGAGCTTGAATGTTACACGTGTAGAGGTCAATCTTGGAGTTGAACGCCAGTTTGTAACGTATTTCTGGCGTTCAACTCTGGCTTGTGACGTGTTTCTGGCGTTTAACTCCAGACAGCAGCGTAGAACTGGCGTTCAACGCCCTTTTACGTCATCTAAACTCGGCCAAAGTATGGACTATTATATATTGCTGGAAAGCCCTGGATGTTTACTTTCCAACGCAATTGGAAGCGCGCCATTTTGAGTTCTGTAGCTCCAGAAAATCCACTTTGAGTGCAGGGAGGTTAGAATCCAACAACATCAGCAGTCCTTCTTCAACCTCTGAATCTGATTTTTGCTCAAGACCCTTAATTTCAGCCAGAAAATAGCTGAAATCACAGAAAAACATACAAACTCATAGTAAAGTCCAGAAATGTGAATTTAACATAAAAAATAATGAAAACATCCCTAAAAGTAACCAGATTCTACTAAAAACATACTAAAAACAATGCCAAAAAGCGTATAAATTATCCGCTCATCAGTATACCAGTAAAAACATCTATCTTTGCTGGATCAATAGATATACCAGTATTAGAAACAACATGTCCTAGAACAATACCTTGTTTTACCATAAAATGACATTTTTCAAAATTAAGCATAAGATTTGAACTAGTACATCTTTCTAATACTCTAGCTAGACTATCCAAACAAAGGTCAAAGGAATCACCATAGACACTAAAGTCATCCATAAAAACTTCCATACAATGCTCAAGAAGATCTGTGAAGATACTCATCATGCATCTTTGAAACATAGCGGGTGCATTACATAAGCCAAAAGGCATTCTCTTATTTGCATACGTTCCAATGGGGTATGTAAAAGTTGTTTTCTCTTGATCTTATGGAGCAATATGAATTTGAAAATAACCAGTGCAACCATCTAGAAAACAGTAGTGTGATTTACCTAACAGGCGATCAAGCATTTGATCGATGAAAGGTAGCGGGTAGTGATCCTTGCGAGTGGCCTGGTTCAGATGCCTATAGTCTATGCACACCCTCCAGGAATTCTGCACTCTTGTAGCCATGAGTTCCCCATGCAAATTCTTCACTGTTGTGACCCAGACTTCTTCGGAGCCACCTGTACTGGGCTAACCCATTCACTATCTGAGATTGGTGGGGTTCAACCGCCTTTGAGGTTGATGGATAGGCCTTGCTCCCTCCTCTAGAAATATGCGGTGCTCGGAGACTTGGGTGCTTATACCTACTATGTCCGCCAAACTCCACCCAATAGCTTTCTTGTGTCTTCTAAGCACACTAAGCAAACGCTCCTCTTGTTGGGAAGTGAGTTCCTTTGTAATAATCACAGGGAGCTATTGATTGTCCTCAAGATAAGCATACTTCAGGTGAGGTGGAAAGGGCTTCAACTCCATTTTCAGCTTCTGGCTTGGCACTTGATCATCCGGAGCCATTGGAGGTATCAAGGTGTCTTCAGTATGCTCATATGGTTTCCCCACACTTACACCTTGCTCCATGTTCTTCTCTTCTACTGCCTCTTGGTGAACTTCAACCATAGTCTCATCAATAATGTCACACTGGAAGATGGAGTGGTCTTCCGGTGGGTGCTTCATAGCTTTATCTAGGTTGAAGCTCACTGATCTTCCATCTATCTCAAATGAATATGTACCCGAGAAGGCATCCAATTTAAACCACGAAGTCTTCGAAAATGGCCTTCCAAGCAAGATGGACGAAGGTCTTCCTGAGTCATTAGGGGGCATCTCTAAAATATAGAAGTCAATAGGGAACGTCAACACCTTAATGATCACCAGGATGTCTTCCGCAATGCCAACCACTGAAATTATGCTTTTATCTACCAAAATAAAACATGCTACCGACTTTTTTAAGGGTGGGAGCCTCAAATCATCATATACAGATAATGGCATAATACTAACACATGCACCTAAATCACACATGCAGTCAACAAATTGCATACCCCCTATAGTACAAGTCACCATACAAGGACCGGGATCACCACATTTCTCCGGTATAGCACCCATTAAAGCAGAAATAGAGCTACCTAAAGGAATAGTTTCTAAATCATGTATCTTATCTTTATTCATGCACAAATCTTTTAGAAACTTAGCGTACTTAGGAACCTAGCGAATAGCATAAAAAAGGGGAATATTTACCTCAACCTTTTTGAAGATCTCCACCATCTTGGGATCTAGCTCCACTTGCTTCTTAGTCTTCATAGCAAGGTGTGGAAAAGGAATGGGAATGGCTTCTCTCACAACATCATATTCCTTACATACTCCATTCCTTAGTTGAGTGACTTCTTCTTCAACCGCATCCTGTACCTCATCCTTTTCTTCAACATCTTCTACCTCAACATTGTCTTCAACTTGCATGTCTTCTCTTGAGCTTGGCTCCTCGGGACTCCTCTCTTGAAATGTAGTGCCGGACCTCAAAGTGATGGCATTAATTCCACCTTTGGAGTTGGGTAAAGTTTGAGAGGGAAGTGCACCAAAGCTTGAAGGTTGATTGTTGGAGGTAGAAGGTGGTTCCATACGGGTTATAAGGGCTTGAAGAGTGGGGGTAAGACCGGTGAGGCTAGAGGTAAGTGAATTTTAAAGCTCTTTTTGTCCTTAAAGGATAGAACGGAGTGTTTCATCTTGGTTGGAGGAAGAAGAAGAGTAGGTAATTTGAGGGGCTTGTGGTTGGTTGTGTTGAGGTGCTTGAGCTTGCCTTTAGTGAGGTGTCCAGTAACTTTGGCCTTGGTTCTGCTATTGGCATGGAGGGTTTTATTGATACCGGTTTTGTTGATAGTTGTTGTTCCACTTTTGATTTCCACCATTGTCTCTACCTCTTTGGTTGTAGTTGTCCCTCCATCCTTGGTTGGAATTGTCTCTCCATCCTTGGATGGGATTGTCTCTTCATCCTTGGTTGGAATTGTCTTGCCAACCTTGATTGTAGTTACCACCTTGGTTATAATTACTGCCTTGTTGATAGTACCCTTGATTCCAATGGTTGTAATAAACATTAGTAGCCACCAAGGTGGTCTTCTTGAAGTTGTGGACATTCATCAGTGTAGTGAGAATAGCAAGTGCATATTCCACACACTCTCTGAGGGACCAACAATTGACAATGTTATTGTGGAGGAGGCTGAGGTTGTTGTTAATTGAGCTGGAGTTGCTTCAGTATATTAGTCATCTCTCCCAGAGTCTTCGTGAGAGCAACGGTCTCACTACTAGAGGAAACTTCTATAATAGCCTTGGAATGATTATTCCTTTGCCTTGCATTCCGAGTAGACTCAGCTAGATTGGTGATCAGTTGCCACGCTTCTGTCGCCATCTTATACTTCGTCAGAGAGCCATTACTTGTAACATCTAACATGGTCTTGTCTTGAGGCTTCATGCCTTGGCAGAAATAGCTAATCAACACCAACTAGTCAATCTTGTGATGGGGACATGAGTCAAGGAGATTCCTGAAGCATTCCCAATACTCGTAGAGAGTCTCTGATTCGCCTTGGATGATGCAGGAAATTTCCTTCCTCAGTCTATCTGTAACTTCTGCTGTAAAGAACTTGTCCAGAAATTCCCTTCTGAGCAAGTCCCAATTAGTAACAACAGCTTCTGGTTGAGTGTAGAACCACTCCTTTGCCTTTTCCTCAAGAGAAAATGGGAAGGCATATAGCCAAACAGTAGCCTCATCCGCACCATGCCGCCTAGTAGTTGAGCAAGCTGTCTGAAAATCTCTAAGGTGCCTGATAGGCTCTTGAGCAGGTAGGCCATGAAACTTAGGCAGTAGATTAATCAAAGCGGTCTTCAGTTCAAAATCTGTAGCCAAATTCAGATGACGCACTTGATATGGTTGCAATGTAAAGTCCGGAGCTCCTGCTTCTTGGAGAGTAATCCTTCTAGGCTCCGTCATAGTACCTGCACTTAAATCAACAGAAGAGGCGTCAATAGAATCAGTAGAAGAGGGACTAGTTTCTTCCTCAAATGACGCTTCAGACTCAACCTCAGATAAAACTAGGGAATTGGTCAAAACCCCTTCACCACCCTCAGAGGTTAACCGACGCCAAGCTCGCCTAATACGTGAAATAGTTTTTTCAATTTCAGAATCAAACGCGGCTAAGCTCGGATCCGGTAATGAACGTGTCATTCAATGAAAGAAACATAGAGCTCATGGTAATAAAATATATTAAAAAATTAAATAATAAAATGACTAATAAACAAAAACACACAAATAAAATAATAAAAATAATGCAAATATGTAAATATAAAAATATTTACACCAACCAATAATTTAGCACATTGTTGCAACTCCCCGGCAATGGCGCCAAAAATTGATGGGTGAAAAAATGCCGGTTAAGAATTTCTAATAAAAGCAACGTTGTCAGTACAGTCTTAACCGATGAAATTTCCACTATCAATTTAGTTTATGTCACAATCAAGATTAAATAACTAGGAGTAGAATTCCCAGGTCGTTTCCCAAAGAGTTGACACAGCGGTGTAAATTATTGATCAGGAATTTTTTGAGTATTTTTAAGGTTGAGAACGGAAAAATTAATTAAATAGAAATTAAAGCAATGTATTTTACAAGAGGTGTTGTGTATTTGAAATCAAAGGCCTTGGCTAGGAGAAGATTAATTGGATTTTCTATCTTTGTTGACCTTCCCAGGTATAATAGTAAAAGGTTGTTGCTTCCACTTAGTGATCCTCTAACTAATAAAGGAAAGTCATGTAGGTGACACTAACTCTGATTCAAAAGTCCTAATCACTTCACAGGGAAGGATTAGAGTTAGTGAAAATTGAGTTAGCCAGCAATTTTCAATTACAGATTAATACTTGAGTATTCCAACTCAAGAGTTTCCAATTAATCAACTCCAAAGCCAAGTTGGGAGCTCTACTCCATTAACATAAATGCCATTTTCACAAACATGTAAAGGGAGTAGATAAGAGACATGGTAAATAAAATTAAATTAATAAAAGCAAATTTGGAGCTGATAATTAATTGAAAGAGATCAAATAAGTAATGGAATTAAATATAAAAATAGTTCATTGCAGTAATAAATTCAAAATTAACAATATCCAAATATGATCACAAGCAATTAAATGGAAAACAAAGGAGTAGAGTGATAGAAAGGCAAACTATAACGATGAAGACTTCAATCGAAGGTAGTATCAGCTCTCTCAATATCTAATTCCAAGAAAAAACTACGAAATCTAAGAACCCTAGGAGAAGTGGTGTTTTCTCTCTCTAAAATTCAAAAAATAAAAACTAAAACTAATCGAAAGTGAATGTGTGTTGAGTCTCAGCTTGCCCCCTGCCTCTAGTCTGTGTTTTGGGCTGAAAAATGGGTCTAAAACAGCCTAGAAATCGCCCCCAGTATTTTTTGTAATTGCAGCATGTGACGCTTGTCACGCGTACGTGTTGCTGTATGATGTGCCAATACACGTGCACGCGTCAGCCATGCGTGCGCGTCGATCCTCGCTGCTCAGCTCCTTAGTTTCTTGTGTTCCTTCCACTTTTGCATGCTTCCTTTCCATCCTCTAAGCCATTTCTACCCTATAAAACCTGAAAACACTTAACACACAGATCACGGCATCGAATGGTAATAAAGGAGAATTAAAAATTAGTAATTTAAAGGCTTAGGAAGCAAGTTTTCAATCATGGAACAAAATTAGGAAGGATTTGTAAAACTATGTAGTTTGTATGAATAAGAGTGCGAAGAACTGATAAAATCCACTCAATTTAGCACAAGATAAACCATAAAATAGTGGTTTATTAAAGGCGTTGATCACATACAGCCTGCCATAGAAGAAATCATTCATAGTTGGAGTAGACAGTGAAACCGAATTGATCCAGAAGAACAAAGCATCTCCAAGCCTTAACCATCTTCTTATCATTGCTTTCACCATCAATTGAGTAACGTTTTCTTTATTTTCCTTTTATATGTTTTAAACAATCAACCAACCTTTCTATCCGCCTGACGAAGATCTACAAGATAACCATACCTTACTTCAAATCACAATCCTCATGGGATCGACCCTGACTCGCTCAGGTATTACTTGGATGACCCAGTGCACTTGTTGGTTTAGTTTTGCAAAGTGTAATTCTGTGCACCAATAACCACAAGGAGGTCTACCGTAGCCATTGGTATGCCTCATGGTATGGTTCTTTCTCATAGTACATTGGAGGAGGTTGTTGCCATGAAGGTTGTCCATAAGCTTGAGGCTCCTCCCACCTTTGATTGTTCCATCCTTGATGCATATCCTCATTGTAATTCCCATTTTCTACAACATATTTAGAACCAAACTCATAGCCAAAGTGGTGAGAATTCATAGTAGTAAGAGAAAACAAAAGCAAAAGCTAACATGAGACAAGAAAAACAAAATTCTACAACTAGCAAAAACCAACAAAGAACCTAAAACAAGCTATTCACAATATTAACATATATACAATAACCAATAATAAGCGCACATTTGCAATATTCCCGGCAACGGCGCCAAAAACTACCTAATTAAAGCAAATAATTACCACGAAATGCGGATTCATCAATAAAACACTTGAAGTTGGAGAGATTAGTGAAGGATTAGGAAGGATTAGTGAAGGATCCAAAGCCCTGGGAGTTGGGCCAATGCCATGCGTTATACGCAAGGCCTTCAATTTAAAATTCTTGGCATCTCTTTGGATTAGGCGTTATATGCAAGAATTCTCACATATAACGCAAGAATTTCCAAGTATAACACAAGAATTCAATGCAGGAGGAGGCCGTGCTAGACGTATATCCACTATAGACTATTATATATCATTGAAAATTCCTAGATGTTAGCTTTCTAATACCACTAGAACGGCTTCATTTAGACCTCTCTAGCTCAAGTTATGCTCGTTGGAGTATGAAGAGGTCAGATTTTAGCGCATATATGCCAAATGCCATGCGTATAATGCATGGGTCTTGTTTGGCCATTGGAGTGTGTTGTTTTGGTGCGTTATATGCCATATGCCATGCGTATAACGCATGGCTTTGCTTCAACACTTCAGGGGCTTTCATTGTTGTATTCTTGGTCCAGAGAGCTCTTTGTTTGGTCCAAAAAGCTTTTTGTTTCTTCTATTCTTCCCCTGCCTCTTAGTGTCTTGGTTTCTAGCCTCTCTTCCTCTTTACTTCTAGTGCTTCTCTTGCTTGCTTCTTTTCATCCTTGTTTTTGCTTATTTTCAACACTTTCCTACACATATCAAAGCTCAAAGCAACTTCAAGAAATATTGATCAAAGTACTAAAATCTTTATTAAGAATAGGGACTTCACTAACTTTATTGAAAGAAATACTAGAGAAATTAACTAAGATGCTCATGCATCAATCACCTTGGGATTTAGCTCTCTATAACGTTGCCACCTCCTGGTTTCTTCCTTTATTTGTGTTTGACCTTTAGAGTTACTTTTACCTTCTTTCTTTTTACGCACATAATACTGAGAATGAAAAACGAGAGAAAAAAAATTGAATCTCCATAATCGAAAAGCTTTCTGAGGCTCTGTCCTTTAAGTCTAAAACTCCAACGAAGATTTTAAACCGATTAAAGTATTCTTTTCTTCTTCCTCTTCACAATCGTACCAGATTTGTCAAGGTGAGGAATTTCTATTTGAGTTTGAGATTTGGTTATTATCTATATCGTAGTTTAAATGTTGTTTTGACTAAAACTAGGAAGAACATGAGATAAAGATCATCGGAGAAGAATTAGATTTTGCGAACACTAAGAGGTAGAGTTCAGTAAATTAAATACAAATCGATTGTGTTTCAATGCTTGCCTGATGATTGATTTGTTTGATATATAAAACTGTGTTTATGTGATATTAAAAGCACCATGGAAGCACAAAACATTTGGGCATTGGACGCCCTCATCCAGGAATAACAAAGGTCGTTGGGTACCCTACTTTGGAATTTATTGGCACTGGGCGCCCTCTCTATAACATTATGGGCATTGGGCACCCAACTACACACAAATCGAAGGCGCTGGGCACCCACTTTTGGTGACATGGGTGCTGGGTGCCCCTTTGATGAACCTTAGGCGCTGGGTGCCCCCTTAACTAATGCTCGAAGTCGCTAAGCACCAAAAGTTGGCGTTAGGCACCTGCGACACGTTAAAACTTTTTGTAAGTTCGAAGGCGCTAGGCAGCACATGTGGGCATTGTAACACCTTAACTTTTAGCACTTCATGATCGTACTAAAAGCCTAGGCGTCATGTACCTCTAAACCTTTTTTCTATACTATATTTATTTAATATTGAGCCTTCGCGAATACGACCGATACTTTAATTAAGAAATCGACAGGAGTCTTTATTTTAAATCACTTAACTACAAAAGTATATATTCACATAGCTTTATATACATAGACTTATTTCAAAATTCTCAAAAATAAATCCTACCCCTCTAAAAACTAAAAACAATAAACGATGAGGGGAAAATAAATCTAACAACTCAACTCGTGAATATAATCTTCTATGCTCTTGTAGCTCTGCACTAAACCTTCGCACCTGTAGCTGAAAGGGGTGGAAATAAGGGGTAAGAACTAGGGAGTTATTAGTAGGATTGGGGTTAGAAGTTTAATTCATTTTATATATACTTGGTGAGCAATAATAGTCAACAAGGGACAATCCAATTCAACAATTATAGAACACAGAATTCGAACAGCCATTTAGCACACCCACAATCACAGGAAACACACTCACAAACAAATATGCACAAACAAGCATGATGCATGTCTATTCCTACTGCAGGCCATGAGCTCATGTGTTGGTTGCCTACCCGCTCCCGACATTACCTGGGCACAAGTCCCAGATATGGCTTTCCAAATATATACAGTGTGCATATAAGTCTTACGGCCAAGCCGCATACAGTGTGACTTTTAAGTGTATTTCAATATACTTACATCTGGAAAATAGTTCTCAGTGTGTGGGTGTCCTCACTATACATTTGGCACTAAGGCCCAAACCAGGTCGCATCTGTTCCCTGTAGCAGACAGTCTTTTAAAGATTTTTCTTTATCTTTGCCCTCTGCTCTCCTGTGGCAGGATATCTTTTTGTTGATACATTTTTTTATTTCTACTCTACGCTCTCCTATGGCAGAGGTTCTTTAGATTCTTTTAATATTTGCTCTCTGCGTGCTCTCCTGTGGCAGAGGTTCTTTAATATTTTTCTTTCCTTTTCTTTTCTTTCCTATCATTCCCATATAATTTATCTTTGCATTATTCCCTCGTCTTTTCCTAAGTGTCTTACGAAAAAGAATTATAAAGTACTTTAATTAAGTTTGCGTTCTCAAAAACTTTGAAGATCACTCTGTTTATTCTTCTCTGACTTATAATAATATTAATAATATCTCTACTAATTAATATTTGTAATAAAATATTAATAATAATATAAATAGAATAATTTAAATGGTAAATAAATAATATTTGTATATTTTCTTAAAACTTAGCTTCGTAGAGCTTTTAATTCTAAACTCTTATTACCTATGTTTTAAACTTTTAACCCAAAATTTTTATAAAATTATATTTGAAACCTCACTTATCTCAGTATTTATAAAAGTAACCCTAAACTTTTATAAAATATCCATTTTATCCTTGTACTTTATTTATTACACAAAGTACCCCAAAACGTATATAATTACAAAATTAACTTCAATTTTTATTAAATTACTATTTCAAATTTCAAATATAAATTTTATTTCCCTGCTTATAAATTTCAATTTTTATTTCTAATTTCAGCTTGAGTTTTAAGTCCATTTTTAAGCTTTACTATTACCAATTTTTCACCGTTTTTTATTTAATCTCTCAGCCATCAAACCTCATTAATTTAATCAATAATTCTCATTCACAACAGCCCAAAAATCATCAAAATAAACCCAACTGGACTGTTCTTCTTGGCCGAACCACAATTCATAAGCAACAATAATAATTCAACAAAATTTTAACATAAACTTAATCAAACCCAGACAATAATCAATTAAACCAACATTCACTTGTCAAATTCACATTTAATTATATAAAATTACCAAACCCTTCCTCCGTACGAAATTAAAACAACTGAAGCTCCGGAGAAGCTTTCTGACCGAGCTGCTGAAGAAGAAAATATTAGAAATCGTTTGTGCCTCCTAGAACTCCAATTGGCCGAACTTAAGGGGAAGAGGAGTTATGTTACCGTCAACTTCTACCGTACAAAAGTAATGCCAACTTGTAAAAGAGGAGGATACGAACACTTTTACCGGATTAGATTTTTTTATTGGAGTTACGGATCTCAAGAAATCAAGTTCGGAAGGGATGAGGTTGCATGGTTTTCTTTCTTTCTCTCTCACGGTTCTCTTTTCTTTTTCTCATCCAAATGAACATTTGCATGGCTGTTTTGATTATTAACGATGAAGAATTATTGGTTAGATGACACATATAGGGTTGGGTGCCGCATTATAAGGCTGCTGAGTCAGCAATTCAAGTTATAAATATCCTAAACGGATAATTATAAAAGCTGGATATATTAAAATACAAGTAATAATATATGAGTTACTAATATAAATGACATTAGAAACATAATAATAAAAGATATACGGTAAAGCATTAGCAAAGTTATGTTCACCGAGAAGTACCAATATTTACTCATATCGGCAGATATCGAACTCGATAATAATATTATTAACTAAACTTTATTTTTTAATTAAAAATATCAATTACTCAAATTAAAAAATATATAATTTTCATTATTTATAAATTACTAAAATTATAGTTTTAATTATGTAAAATATTTTATCATAATAAAAAATATATATAAGTATCTGAATTTAATTGAACTCAAATAGTTATAAAATTAATTTAATTACTTTTAATAAAGTAATTTCTAAAAATAAGGAACTCCAATTTATGAAATGAATTATAACTTATTTATATTTATATTTTCAAAATTGTAGGTCGTTACAGGTGCTAAGCGCCACACCTTGTGTATAATAAAATTAAAAATAGGGTTCGAAAATAATTAAAAGAAAAAGTATAGTTTATTAAATTTACAGAGGTAAAATATAACTAATTTAAAGTATATAGGAGCTACTGTAACTAGTTAAAATGTTTGATAAGTTAAAATACCATTAATTAAGGCTTTGGACTAAGTTAGAAATAACTAAATTCTAAGGCTGAGTGTAATTATTAAAGGTTAAAGGATATACATGAGTTTAAATAAAAAGTGAGACAAGTAACTCAAAATTTAAGAATATAACGGTAATTATAGTAAAAGGTGTAGAAAGATAATTTAGCCGCTAAAATTCTAGCAATTTCTTCATAACACACTTAGGAAAAGGCTCAAGAAAAGAGTTATGTTAGGTTGTAAAATTGAGAAAGATTAAGGGTGTCAAGCAAAAGACATTAATATGAAAAAGAAGAGAACTGAGACTTATAAAGTGAATTATTAAGCCCTAAAGGATAAGAAAAATGGAATATATAAGTCGGAGGTCATTTACGAAAACTGGTGATTGTTGCTTGGGCCTTCGGATTGAATAGAAAGACAGGGATGCCCGTGGAATTGAGTTGCTTTTCCAGACATACTCAGCCTGACAAGTTGTTCTTGTAAGACATGGTCGCTTACAGAGGTGTGACATGAATACTCATCCAGAGAGTTGTTCATGTAAAAAGGTTGCTTACAAAGGTATTGCCAAAGTGCTTAATTTGGTTTTCTTTGGAAAAGCCTTACCCGGATTGTCTGCTAGGTTATGTCGGGAGTGGGTAGAAACCGACACATGAGCTCATGGTCTGCACTAGGACCAAACATGCATCATACTTGTTTGCCGCATATTTTTCTCAAATGCATTCTGTGTGTGTGTGTTCTTTCTTTAGTGTATGTTGTGTTCTGCATTCTCTTCTTGTTTATTATTTTCCAGTATTTCCTGTTAGTCTGTTATTTTCTGTATTTTGTGTTCGATTACTATTGCCTAGAAATAATAAAGAATTAATGAACTTAAACAACAACCCTCGACCATACTAAGAATCCCTAAGTTCTTACACCTTTTTCCTCGCTTTAGATGGAGATGGGAGTAATATTCTATGAGCTTGACCCTTCGTTTATCTATGAGGACCCGACATTTGGGAGCTACTATTTTTTGGATGGAGACTCGTGTTCATTTATATGTATTATGCGACAGACCCTTCACACACCCAATAGATAGTCTAGACTTCAATCTGGACTAGCCATATGACTTTTCTCTATCTTGGTTACATCCTGACGGTCACGGTCATTGATGAGCGAATATTTTATACGCTTTTTGGCATCACTTTCATATAGTTTTTAATGTGTTTTATTTAGTTTTTATGGAGTTTTTATATAGGTGTTAGTGTTAAAATCATATTTTTGGATTATACTATGAGTTTTTGATTTTTTGAACAATTTCAGGTATTTACAAGTTGAAATTGAGGAGCTGGAGTAAAAGTCTAATTCAGAGACAGAGAAAGCACTGCAGATGCTATCCAAATCTGACCTGCCTGCATTCGGAAGAGCTTTTCTAGAGCTGAAGATATCCAAATGGAGCACTCTCAATGGCTGTGGAAAGCTGACTTCTAGAGCTTTCCAGCAATATATAATAGTCCATACTTTCCTTCGGATTAAAAGGCCCAAAACTGGCGTCCAATGCCAGCTTCCTGCCCCCTTCCAGGCGTCCAACGCCCAAAGAGCAGAGACCAACGTACAAACGCCCAAAGAGGACCTCTTAGTTGGTGTTCCACACCCCAAAAACCTCATAACACGTGGATCTCATCAAAGCTCAGCCCAAACACTCACCAAGTGGGCCCCAGAAGTGGATTTTAGCACTAAAAGGACTATTTTACCCTTACTAGTCATTTGATTAGTATTTAAGGGATTTTATTTATTTAATTCAGGGATCTTAGACACTTTTAGACAAAATCAGACCTTTTACACTATTTTTTATTTTTACATTGTGTTTTACTTCAGTATGAGTTTCTAAACCTCCTAGGTTGATGGGAAGAGCCCTGCTGAGTCTTATGAATTAATAAAAGTATTACTATTTCTTCTCCGATCCGTGTTTGATATGTTTCTAAGATGTATATCTGATCTTCATCGTGGTGAATAGGATGATCTAACCAATTAGCTCTGTTCATCACATTAAGACGAACGTGCCAGATAAACACCCGCGTCTACTTGGGTTCGTGTGAATACGTGACTGGAAAGCACGAGCCAACGGCTATGTTTATGCATCTCTTAGTCGGTTAATCCACGACTTCGTTGGGGACTTCTCGAGAAACCAGTTCAGCCAATTTCTCGGAAGATTAAGGTCTCTGTGGTATAGACTAGAATCCTAAGAAGCAGCATCCTCTGATCCGGAAGATTCGACCTCGTCTGTGGCGTTTCGCCAAGAGAATGATTTGCTAAGCGCTTTACCCTTCATCAGATTGGATGACCAAGGCCAATGGCGTTCAATCTGTAGCAGAGGAGATCAATGACCACAGCCTATGGCGTTGATCACATACAGCCTGCCATAGAAGAAGATCATTCACAAGCAGAGAAGATGGTACTACCAGAGTTAATTCAGAAAGGCAAAGCCACTCCAACTCTCAACTCTATTCCTATCCTTATTCCTACTTAACATCCAAATATTTGATATAACAAGTACTTATACAAAGTTCCATCGAATGACCTTCTAATCTGCCTGACTAAGACTTGTAAGATAACTATATCTTGCTTCAAACCACAATCCTCGTGGGATCGACCCTGACTCGCTCAGGTATTACTTGGATGACCCAGTGCACTTACTGGTACTGCTGTACGGAAGTGTGGGGTTTGCGTACATGCACCAAGTTTTTGGCACCGTTGCTAGGGATTGTTAAGTTTGGACAAACTGACGGGATTGTCTTACTCCCTAGATCAGGTAACTTTTATTTTTGTTTGAGTCTTTTGTTTTTGTTTTCTTTTTCTTAATTTTCAAAAATTTTAAAAATCTTTTTCAAAAATATTTTTCTTTTCTTTGTTCAATTTTTGTTATTGGTATTGAGTCTTCCATGTTCTTGTTTCCTGTTTTTTAATTCCAAAAATTTTAAAACTTCTTCCTACACTCTTTTTTAAAATATTTGTCTTTTCTCTGTTTGAGCCTTTGTTAGTATTCTTGGTTTGAGTCTTTGAGTCTTTTATTTCTTGTTTTCTTCTTTTATAAATTTCGAAAATTGTAAAAATCTTTTCAAAAATATTTTTATTTTCTTTGTTTAATTTTTGTTCATTATTTGAGTCTTTTTGTTTATGTTCTTGTTGAAATTTTCGTCCCTTTTAGTTTTCTTTTCAAAAAAAGATTTTAAAAATAGTTTCTTTGTTTAATTCTTGTGTCAAGTCTTTAAGTTTGGTGGTTTCTTGTTAATTTTTCTTTAATTTTTGAAAATTTATTTTTGGTTTTCTAAAAATTTTAAGTTTGGTCTTGTTATGTTCTTGTGTTCTTTGAGTCTTTAAATTTTGTTCATTGTGTTCTTGTGAGTCTTCAAAGTGTTCTTAAGTCTTGTTTGTATTTTGATCTTAAAATTTTTAAGTTTGGTGTCCCCTTGTGTTTCCCTCCAAATTTTCGAAGATAAAGGGGTATTAGATCTAAAAATTTTAAGTCTTGTATCTTCTTTGTATTTTTCTCTTTCATCATAAAATTCAAAAAAATAAAAAATATCTTTTCTAACTTAATTTTAACCATAATTTTCGAAAATCATTAATAAAATTTCAGATTTTGATTTTAAAATTTTATCTTATCTTAGTTGTCAAGTTTTCAAAAATCAAATCTTTTCAAAATTAAAAATCTCATCTTTTTCAAAAAATCTTATCTTTTTCAAATATTTTCCAAAAGTTAAAAAAAATCTTATCCTATCTTTTTGAAATTTTAAAATTTAAGAATTCAAATTTCAATTTTTAAAATTAAATCTTTTTCAAAATTAAATTTCATATCTTATCTTTTTTCTAACTTCAAGCTTTAATTTCAAATCTTTTCTTATCTTATCTTATCTTTTATTTTCTTTTTTTATTTTTATCTTTTCTTAATTAATATCTTATCTTCTCTCTCTTATTTTTTCAAAACCTTCTAACTAACTTTTCCCTCCTTAATTTTCCAAAATTACTTCTCTTCTTCTCTCTCATCTTTTTTAAAACTACCTAACTAACTCTCTTCTCTCCTTAATTTTCGAAAATCATCTCTCATCTTCTCTCTCTTCTTTTTCAAAACTACCTAACTAACTCTCATCTCTCTTAATTTTTGAAAATTTCTTCCTCTTCTCTCTCTTCTAATTTCAAAAATTTAACATTAAAATTTTAAATTCTTTTTAAATTAATTAATTTATTTTCAAAAATTAAATTAATAAATAAAAAATAAAAAATATTTTAATTCTTATTTACTTTTTCTATTTATACTTCCTTACTCCTACCTTCTATTGTCACAGTATTCTTGTTCTCTTTCATCTTTACATCTCACTAGGAGCTTCTTGCCAATTGGCACAAAAAGCTTTCTTGTGATTTCCTTTCCATCTTCCTTCTTCTTCTTTCTTCACATCTGACTTTAAGGAGGAGCTTCTTGCCTATTGGCATAGAAAATTTTCTTCTTTTCCTTCTTTTCTTTTCTTCTTGTTTATGACCAGGAACAGGGATAAAGAACCCCTCTTGACTCCTGATCCTGAACATGAGAAGACTCTAAGGAGGCGTTTACAACAAGCTAAAGCACAACACTCCAGAAGAGATCTTTCAAAAATTTTGAACAAGAAATAGAGGACATGGCCGAACCTCAAGAGGAGCCAAGAAAGGTCCTTGGTGACTTCACCATGCCTACCTCTGACTTTTATGGAAGAAGCATTGCTGTACCTGCCATTAGAGCTAACAATTTTGAGCTTAAGCCTCAGTTAGTCTCTCTTCTGCAGCAGAACTGCAAATTCTATGGACTCCAATGGAAGATCCATATCAGTTCTTGGCAGAATTCTTACAGATCTGTGATACTGTAAAAACTAATGGAGTTAATCTGGAAGTCTACAAGCTTATGCTTTTCCCCTTTGCTTTAAGAGACAGAGCAAAGCTATGGTTGGATGCCCAACCTAGAGAGAGTCTTGACTCTTGGGAAAAGCTTGTTAATTCTTTTCTGGCTAAGTTCTTTCCTCCTCAAAGGATGAACAAGATTAGAGTGAAAGTTCAAACCTTCAGACAAAGAGAAGGAGAATCCCTCTATGAAGCTTGGGAAAGATACAAGCAACTGATCAGGAGATGTCCTCCTGATATGCTCTCAGAGTGGTCCATCATAGGCGTGTTCTATAATAGCTTATCTGAGATATCCAAGATTTCATTGGATAGCTCTGCAGGTGGATCCCTCCACTTGAAGAAAACACCTGCAGAAGCAAGAGAGCTTATTGAAATGGTTGCTAACAACCAGTTCATGTACACTTCTGAAAGAAATCCTGTAAACTATGGAATCTCTCAGAAGAAAGAAGTTCATGAAGTTGAGACTCTGAATGCCATCCTGGCTCAGAATAAGATCTTGACCCAACAGGTCAACATGATCTCTCAACATCTGACTAGGATGCAAACTGCAGCTGGCAGTAATCAGGAAGCTTCTCTAGAAGAAGAAGCTTATGATCCTAATCAACCCACTATGGAGGAGGTAAATTACATGGGAGATCCCTATGGAAATACTTACAACCCTTCATCGAGGAACCATCCCAATCTTTCATGGAAAGATCAGTGGAAACCTCAGCAAGATTTCAATAACAACCAACCAAGGTGGTAGGAACCAGAATAGGTTCAATAACAGACCACCATTCCCATCTTCTCAAGGGAATATGGAGATCTCTAAGCAGAGCCTTTCTGACGTAGCCATTCTGGTCTCCAGCCTCACTAAGACCACCCATAGTTTCATTAACTAAACAAGGTCCTCCATTAAAAACTTGGAGGTACAAGTTGGTCAACTAAGCAAGAGGATCCCTGAGACCCCTCCAGACAGTCTTCCCAATAATACTGAGGTTAATTAATAAACCATTATTTTATGGTTTATATTGTGTTTAATTATGTGGTTTTATCAAATCTTTACCCACTTATTCATTAAATTAGCATGTATTTACAATTCCTTCCCAAAATTACTCCATGGTTGAAAACTTGCTTCCTAGAGACTTTTAATTATGTATTTTAATTCTCCTTTATTCCATTCGATGCCGTGATCTGTGTGTTAAGTGTTTCAGACTTTATAGATGAATGACTTGGAGATTGGAAAGGAGGCTTGCAAAAATGGAAGGAACATAAGAAATTAAGGAGATGACCAGCGAGAAGCGACGCGGACGCATGGCTCACGCGACCGCACGAAATGGAGAAATCGGAGTGACGCGCTCGCGTGCCTGATGCGAACACGTGAATTGGAAGCTGCACGAGTGACGCGAATGCATGGAAGATGAGCACGCATGGCAAGGCAAAATGCTGGATGACGCGAATGCGTGGATGACGTGATCGCGTGACGTGCGCGATCTGCAGAATCTGCAGAATTCGCTGGGGGCGATTTTGGGCCATGTTTTGACCCAGTTTTTGGCCCAGAAAAGCAGATTAGAGCCAGCGAACATGCAGAAACCAGAGACGACATTTCATTCCGCATAATTTTTAGTTTTAGATCTGAATTTACTCCTCCTCTAGGTTTTCTCTCTACGCATTCATAGTTCTTAGGATTTTTTATTTTTATTGCTTTTTTTTTGGATCGGGATATTGAGAAGAGTTATTACCTCCGTCAAGACTTCATCATTCTAGTTTGTTTTCCTTACTTGTCACTTACTCTTTCATATCCTTATTTTGTTCAGGATTACTATTGGATTATTCTCTAGAATTTATTAATACAAGAACTGTTTTTATTTTTAATTAGTCTCTTTGATTATTATTATTTATCATGTCTTTCTTTATTTCCCTTTCTTATTTCATGAATTTTACATTCATAATGAGCGAGTAGTTCCATAACTTGATTGAGAGTTGGTTGAAAGGAGAACCTTGAGTTGGAACGCTCAAGAGTAAAATTGTAATTAGGTTTATCGTTGGGTCGCCCTCTAGTCACTGACACTAATCCTTTCCAAGGGAGAGGATTAGAACTTGTGAATAGAAACTGACTTCCAACTTGCTTGACTTTCCTTTATCTGGTAAGGGATAACTGAGCAAAACAACTTTCAATTATCAATTGATCTTGGGAGAACTCCAACAAGGATAGGACTTCCGACTAATCTACTCCCGGTCAAGGTTTTTATTTAAATTACATAAATTCTCTAATTTAATTTCCTATTTATCAACTCAAACCATTTTAGAAAACATCCGATTAATAAAATAGCACATCTTTCTGCAATTCGTTGGGAGACAACTTGGGATTCATACTCCCAGTATTTTAATTCTAATTTTGTGACAACCCTTCTAAATTGATAAGCGGATTTTTGTTGGTTAAGAATTGTACTTGCAACGTATCTCTTATAATAATTTCTTAACCCGCCAATTTCCGCCACGTCAATTTTGGCGCCGTTGCCGGGGAGTTGCAATAGAGTGCTAAGTTATTGATTGGAATTTATTTATTTGCATTTTATTTTATTTTGCTACTATGAGTTGCATGTTTCTTTCATTAAATGATGCGTTCACTACCTGATCCAACTTTGCCAGTATTTGATCCTGAGATTAAAAGAACTATTTCACGTATAAGGCAAGCTCGGCGTCGATTAGTCCTCCCCGAGGGTGAATTTAAAACGTCACGTAAGGAAGAAACAAGCTCCCTTTCTACTGATTCAGTTGATTTACGTGCAGGTGACATGGCAGCACCTAGGATAGTTACTATCCAGGAGGCTGGAGCCCCTGATTTTACAATGCAACCGTTTCAAGCGCATCACCCAGCGGTGGCTACAGATTTTGAAATAAAGAATGCACTACTCAACTTGATGCCTAAGTTTCATGGCTTACCTGCTCAAGAGCCTATCAAGCACCTTAGGGATTTCCAAGCAGCCTGTTCTACTGTCAGGCGTGATGGTGCAGATAAAACTTCTATTCTGTTAAAAGCCTTCCCATTCTCTCTTGAGGGAAAGGCGAGAGAGTGGTACTATACTCAACCCGCAGCAACTGTTTCTGACTGGGATACGCTTAGAAGAGAATTTTTAGAAAAATTCTTTCCAGCTGAAGTTACTGATAAACTGAGAAAAGACATTTTCATGATTGTTCAGGACGAATCCGAGACTCTCTACGAATACTGGGAGCGCTTCAACAACCTTCTGGAAGCATGCCCCCACCATATGATTGACAAGATAGTGTTGCTCGGCTACGTCACACAGGGCATGAGGCCTCAAGATAAGACCACATTGGAAAGTCCTAGCAATGGGTCTATGAAAAAGTACAAGACCACTGATGAGGCATGGCAATTGATCAGCGACGTAGCTGAATCTACTCGGAACCACAGGCAGAAACAGAGCCGGTCAAAAGCTGTTGTAGAGGTATCTTCTAGCAAAGAGACTACTGCTCTGACTCAGAGTATATGTGAAATGACCAACTTACTGAAGCAGATGCAGTTGAGTCAACAACAAGCGCAGCAGAGCCAACAGTTAGTTCCACAAAGAGTATGCGGGATCTGTGCTGATTATAGCCATTATACTGATGAATGTCCACAGCTCCAGCAGGAAGACAACACTGTGGCAGCCACTCATAACTTCTATGACCGCCCCAATCAAGGATACAATCAAGGCGGTAGCTACAACCATGGATGGCAGGACAATTCCAACCAAGGTTAGAGAGATAATTCTAACCAGGGCTGGAGGGACAACAATAACAAAAGAGACAGAGACAATCAGAGATGGAATAATAACAACAACAAGCAGCAGAACCAAAACCAGCCTTACAGAGCACCTCACCTGAGGCAATCCCAAGGACCACAGCACAACCAACAACAAGTTCTACAGATCACTCAATCTAATTCCTCTCCGAGTGACGAGGTATTTCAATCCATTGCGCAAGGACAAAAGAATGTGGAAAGTTCACTTAACGATCTAACATCTGCTATACAAGATCTCATCTCTCAGCTGGGATCATCCAATACTTCAAACACTCAACATGCAAGATCTAGTGGAATTCCTTCTCAACCCTTACCCAATCCAAAGGGTGGCATCAATGCCATCACCCTAAGGTATGGAACCACACTGCAAGAGAGGATCCAGGAGGAGCCAATCCCATCAGAACACGCCTCAGCTGAAGAGGTAGTGGAAGTAGAAGATGCTGAAGAGGAAGAGGACATACAAGACATGGTTGAAGAATAAGAAGCTCAACCACAGAAAGAAGCACCAAAGGATGTAGACGCTGTAGAAAATGCCCTTCCTATTCCATTTCCACAAATTACAAGGAAGCCCAGGAAGTAGATGGAACTTGATCCCAAAATGGTAGAAATATTTAAAAAAGTTGAGGTAACTGTTCCCCTTTTTGATGTTATTCAGCAGGTACCTAAATACGCAAAGTTTCTAAAAGATTTATGTATACATAAAGACAAAATTAATGAATTAGAAACTATTCCTTTAGGTAGTTCTATATCTGCTTTAATGGGAGGTATACCTGAAAAGTGTAGTGATCCAGGTCCATGTATGGTTAATTGTACTATTAGTGGTGTGATATTTTCTGACTGCATGTGTGATTTAGGAGCGTGTGTTAGTATAATGCCTTTGTCTATATATGATACTTTGAGGCTCCCTCCCTTAAAAAGGTCGGCAGCTCGTTTTGTGTTAGCAGATAAAAGCATTATTACAGTGGTTGGAATTGCTGAAGATGTATTAGTGAGCATTAAGGGGCTCACATTTCCCATTGACTTCTATATACTGGAAATGCCCCCTAATGACTCAGGAAGGCCATCATCAATCCTGCTTGGAAGACCATTCCTGAAGACTTCAAAGTTCAAGCTGGACGCATTTTCCGAAACTTATTCTTTTGAAATAGATGGTAGAATAGTGAAATTCAGTTTAAATGGAGCTATGGAGCACCCTCCGGATGATCATTCTATCTCCCAGTGTGACATCATAGATGAAACCGTGGCTGAAGTTCACCAGGAGGAATTAGAAGAGAAGTACATAGGGCAAGGTCCAAGTGTGGGGACATTCTCAGAGGACAATGAGAGCACTTCACCATTATCACCAGCTCCAGATAATCCAGAGCCTGACGATGAGTAGAAATTAGAATTAAAACCCCTCCCTCCACACCTCAAGTATGCTTACCTTGAGGACAAGCAGAAGTTTCCAGTTATCATTGCAAGGGAACTCACTTCCCAACAAGAAGAACAGCTACTCAGTGTGCTGAGGAAACACAAGAAAGCAATTGGATGGAGCCTAGCGGATATATTGGGCATCAGCCCTCATGTTTGTGAGCACAGAATATTCCTAGAAGAGGGAGAAAAGCCTGTCCGTCAACCTCAGAGAAGACTGAATCCCACCATCTTAGAAGTTGTTAAGAAAGAAGTGACCATGCTACTTGAAGCAGATATCATTTACCCCATCTCAGATAGCGAATGGGTCAGTCCAGTACAATGGTGCCCAAGAAGTCTGGAATCACAACAGTAAGAAATGAGCATGGAGAGCTTCTAACAACTAGAGTGCAGAATTCATGGAGAGTTTGCATTGACTATAGGCGTCTCAACCAAGCCACTCGCAAGGATCATTACCACTTGCCATTCATTGATCAGATGCTTGATCGCCTGTTAGGTAAATCCCATTATTGGTTTTTAGATGGTTATACAGGCTATTTTCAAATCCATATAGCTTCTGAAGATTAGGAAAAGACTACTTTTAAATGTCCTTTTGGAACTTATGCTTATAAGAGAATGCCCTTTGGCTTATGCAATGCACTAGCCACTTTCCAAAGGTGCATGATGAGTCTTTTCTCTGACCTTATTGATGACTGTATGGAGGTTTTTATGGATGATTTTAGCGTTTATGGTGATTCATTTAGCCTTTGCTAGGATAGTTTATCTAGAGTATTAGATAGATGTGTCAGTACAAACCTTGTATTGAATTTTGAAAAATGTCACTTTATGGTTAAACAAGGGATTGTACTAGGACATGTTATATCTAATACTGGCATTTCTGTAGATCCAGCAAATGTAGATGTTATTTCTAGTTTACCTTACCCCTCCTCTGTGAGGGAAGTCCGTTCGTTCCTTGGCCACGCAGGTTTTTACCGGAGATTCATTAAAGACTTTAGTAAGGTAGCACTACCCTTATCCAGACTACTGCAGAAAGATATTGAGTTCGAGTTCAGTGAGGATTGCAAACAGGCGTTTGATAAGTTGAAGACCGCCCTGACTCAAGCTCCAATTGTGAGAGGACCAGACTGGAGCCAACCATTTAAAATCATGTGCGATGCTTCCAATCATGCAGTAGGAGTGGCGTTGGCTCAGCGCGAAGGTAAGGACCCTTTCGTAATTGCTTATGCGTCTAAAACTTTAGACGCTGCTCAGTCTAATTACACTACTTCTGAAAAAGAGCTTTTAGCTATTGTTTTTGCTCTGGATAAATTCCGAGCCTATTTACTTGGTACTAAAGTAGTAGTGTACTCAGACCACACAGCTCTAAAGTATTTATTAGCTAAAAAGGAGTCCAAACCAAGGCTTATACGTTGGATACTGCTCCTACAAGAATTTGATTTAGAAATTAAGGATAGGAGTGGTAACCAGAATCTAGTGGCAGACCACTTGAGTCGCCTTGAGCACATTAGGGATGACTCCACTCCTATAGATGATAATTTCCCATTTGATAACCTGCAAGCAGTATCTGAAGTAGTCCCTTGGTATGCACCTGTAGCTAATTATCTAGTCAGCCGCACCTTTCCTCCAAACTTTACTAAGCATCAAAGAGACAAGCTGAAAAGCGAGTCCAAATGTTATACACGGAATGACCTATATTTATGGAGATGTGGCACTGACCAGGTAATTAGACGGTCTGTGCCTTAATCAGAATTCCAGTCCATTTTAGAGGCCTGCCACTCATCTGAGAGTGGAGGACATTTTGGCCCTCAAAGAACAGCTAAAAAAATTTTAGACTGTGGATTCTGGTGGCCTACTCTTTTTAAAGACGCTGCTGAATTTTGTAAATCTTGTTTCCCATGCCAAAGGTTTGATAATATATCCAAGAGGGATGAAATGCCTCAACAGACTATGCTTTTCTGTGAAATTTTTTATGTTTGGGGCATTGACTTCATGGGTTCATTTCCAAATTCTAATGGTTATTTTTATATATTGTTAGCTGTAGATTACATTTCTAAATGGGTGGAAGCAATTCCTACCCGCACTGATGACGTTAACACTGTTGTTTCCTTTGTTAGAAACCATATTATTTGTCGCTTTGGATCACCACGAGCAATCGTGAGCGATCAAGGCACCCATTTTTGTAACAGGAGACTAACAGAATTACTGAAGAAGCATGGGATAATTCATAAAGTGGCAACAGCCTACCATCCCCAGACTAATGGGCAAGCCAAGGTGTCAAAAAGAGAGATAAAGCGTATATTACAGAAGATAGTCAAACCTCATAGAAGACACTGGAGCACCAGACTACAAAAGGCACTCTAGGCATACAGAACGACATACAAGACACCCATTGGGATGAGTCCCTTCCGCTTAGTTTATGGAAAAGCCTATCACCTCCAAGTTGAGGTAGAGCACAACGCCTTTTGGACAGTGAAGGAGTGCAATATGGAATTTGAGAAAGCCGGAGCTGAAAGGAAGTTGCAACTGCAATAATTAGAAAGCCTTCGCGTAGAAGCTTATGAGAACTCAAGACTGTACAAGGAAAAGATGAAGGCTGTGCATGATAAGCACATCAAGAGAAGAGAGTTCCAACCTAGGGACTTAGTCCTCCTTTACAACTCTATACTGAGGCTCATGCCAGGCAAGTTGAGATCAAGATGGGAAGGTCCATATAGAGTAGAGAAGGCCGAGCCACATGGAGTTTTTCACCTGAGTCATCCTTCAAGCTCTGAATTCATCAATGTTAATGGACATCGCTTAAAGCTATATCATGGTGAGAAGGTGATAAAAAAATAAGGAGCTAGAGATCTTCCTCTTGGAGGATCCACCCACAGCAGAAGACTGAGCTAGTGGAGCGTCCAACTTAAGGATGTTAAAGCAAAGTGCTAGGTGGGAGACAACCCACCATGGTATGATCGTTCCTTTCTTTCTTCTTAGTTTTCTTTTTTTCAATAACTCTTCTCATTATTAGCACATTTAGTTTGCATCTTCATTTGCACAATTTCATATAAAAAAAAAGAGAGCGAAAGGAGGAAAGCGGCATGCGACGCGACAGCGTCACCGACGCGTCCGCGTCGTATTGGCCCTGGGAAGCAAAAGCAAACTTAATAGAAAGTCACGCGAGAGCGTGGCTGGAGGCGTGCCTTTGGCACAAATTGACCCACGCGACCGTGTGACCGACGCATCCACGTCATGTGCGCAAAATGCCTCCCACGCGTCCGCGTCACCCACGCGAATGCGTGACCTGAAAATCGACGTAAGAAAGGGTGTATGGCAGAATGTTACGCTGGACTGGGGCTGGAATGGCGCTAGCCGCACAAGCCCTACCACGCGAATGCGTGCCCCACGCGTCCGCGTCATCTTCCAATATTGGCCATTCACGCAATCGCGTCCACTACGCGAACGCATCACCCTGAAATTTGGCAACAATGAGTTTCGAACAGAGAGTTGTACGAGCGCGAGACTGCCCTTGCGCCAGTAGCACAGAACAAGTCACGCGTCCGCGTGACCGATGCGTCCACGTCATTTTATCGAAGCGCCATTCGCGCGAACGCATACCCTACGTGTCCGCGTCCCTTGCGCCGCACAGCTTATCCAAATCTGCCAAAATATCTTATCTTTTCTTCCCCAAATCATACTTTTCCTTTCCCTCCTTATTTTCTTCCCCTTTCTTCCTTCCTCCTTCCTCCTTCTTTCTCACTTTCTACTCTCTCTCTCACCACCATTATCAAGGTTTTTTTCTTTTCTTCTTCCCTCCTTACTTTTCTATTCTTCTTCTTATTTTTATGTTTTCTTCTTCTTTTCTTTTTCTTTTCACTTTCATTACCCATGTTTTCTTTTTCTTTCTTTTTCTTTTAATTGGTGTTGGAAATTTATTAGGGTCATTATTATTCCTTATGATTTGCTTGTGGATTGTTAAGGAACTGTTTGACAATTATATATTAATTTTATAGGGTTGCATGCATGTTCAATTTAATATTTTCAATAGCATATTTACCATGCATGCTATGTGTTTGTGGAAACACCGTATGGCATTATGCACTGTTTTTTTATATCTTTTATTCTACTACTCTAAATGATTACTTTTCACAAAACCCTTTCTATATTATTTTATTTAAATATAATTGTTATTACAAATAGGTTATTAGTTTGAAAGGCTTGGTAATCTAACTTGGACATTGAATGCTTGATCTATGCTACTCATGCATTTGCCTGCATGCCAATAAACACCTTGCATTTATTTGTCATCTTATGCACTTGCTATATTTCTATTAATGATTTTTCACATGTATTCATGACCATGTGTCAACATCATTCATCTTTAATGTGCATTGATTACCACCTTTCCCGTTCTCTTCCTTGCTCTATCCCTTGATGTTTTAACATCCCTACTCTTCCCCTTTCAGGATGGCCACCAAGAAAGGAAAAGAGAAAGCTACTCCCAAATCAACAGCAAGAAGAGGAACAAAAAGAGCATTAGTGGCAGAGCCATCTTCAACTGCAGTTAAGCCCTCAACAAAAAGAATTAAGAAGATTATAAAGGTTGATGAGAAAGAGAAAGCCTTCCTAGCAAAGGACACTGCGCGATTTACCAACCGCTACTGTGAGCAGATGTTCCCCATCTTCGCAGAAAGGAGTTACAACAACGAATACCTTCTTATCCTCCAGACCCGTATTGCTAAATTTGTTGAGCCGCAAATTAAACGAAGACAATGGGATTCCTACAGAGACAGCCACGGTAGGTTAATCTTTCCTGGATAGTCGAGTTCTACTCTAATTTCCACCTGCCAACCCTGCAGTCTGTCTATGTCCGTCAGAAGCAAGTCCCCATTACAGAAGAGGCCATTCAACGAGCTTTAGATCTTCCTCCTATTCTAGAAGGACCGGACGCATTTCAAGAGGCCGCACTCAAGCGCCAGACGTACCAATTTGACTGGGACGCTGTTCTTAGAGTTATCACACTACCTGACAGCAGATGGATTTATGGATACCATCGTTCCCATCCTAAGGGAATATCGGCTTCCGCACTTACCTTGGAGGCTCGCGTATGGGCACAGATTATGTCCCATTACGTATTTTCGAGCACTCATGAGTCCTCCTTCACTGCAGACATGGCCGTTCTACTATGGTGCATCCTTACAGACCAGCCTCTAAACTTACCAAGACACATCCGGAATGCAATGGGACACGTACAAATTGCGGGTAACTTATCTTTTCCCGCCTTGGTTTCAGATCTCGTCTCAGCAGCCGGAGTCTCCTACAGAGCTGGGGACACCAAAGCCATGCTTCCACGGGATGATCAATACCTCCCTAACGGGAAATATATCAGACCTCCAGCAGCCACTACAAGCCAACCTACTGAACCGGCTGAAGACATTCCATCTTCAACACCACAAGCACCTACATCAAACCAACTGCTCCATCAGATACTTGAGAGGTTAGATCAGCAGGAACGCAAAGCAAAGCTACAAGAGCGCCGTAACAAGCGCCGATTCACATACCTCAAGGAGCTACTTATGGGAAAATACAAACACCCAGACACCCCGGACTCCACTTTCTTTACCAGCACAGGGAGCCATGACGGTCCTGACTGTGGAGACACTGCTACTAGCCCACCTTTGTTCCTAACAGATGGCACCGAGGACGGTGCAAAGCCTTAAGTGTGGGGAGGTCGGTCAGTACTTGACTTCCGGAGGTAATTTCTCTTCCTTAACACCAATAAAATAGGATATTTAGTTAGTTTTTCTTTTTCTTTTGTAGAATAGGATAAATCGTATAGTAATAGGTTAGTTGCATGCATGTTCTACTTGATTGAAAAGATAATAGGTTTCTTCTAAGACCCTATTTTTAGAACAAAATTTTACTAATTTTAATCAAAACTTTTATGTTAAATTTGCTTGAAGTTATATTTGGAACATAGTTTAAAAAGCTAAGAACACACAACCCGTAAGATTTGAGCTTAGTTACATGGTTACATTATTTAACCATCGATATTTTATTCTTGTGTGTTTACTTCTCTATGATTGTAATCTATATTTTGTTTCATCCTATATGTCCAATGTTTAATATATTTATATGCTTGCATATGATTGAGGCCATTATTTGTTTAGCTCACTTATCCAAATTAAGCCTACCCCTTAAGTTACCTTTGTTTGCCACTTTGAGCCTTTAAATCCCATTTGTTCTGTACTTTACCACATCACTAGCCTTAAGCAGAAAAACAATTATATATCCCAATTGAATCTTTGGTTAGCTTAAGATAGAATTGTGTGTTAATTGAGTATGGGAAGATTGTGGGAACAAAAGATAATAAGGGAATGTGTCATGATAATATAATGGGAATTTGGATACCTACTTATGTGAAACTATAAAAGAATTAAGAATCCATGTGAATTGATAAGCTATGTTTGTTTTTATTTAAAAAAAATTCAAAAATATTCAATAAATAAATAAGGGGACAAAATTATCCCAATGCTAAGTTAAAATTCAAGGATCAATGCATATATGATAAAATTAAAATAAAAGTTGATACATGAGTATGGAATGTGAAAGGAAAATTTTGGGTAGCTAGGTATGAAATTTAAGTTATATAGAATATATATGTGTGTTAGGTGAAAGCTTGGGTTAATTAAAGATTCAATTTATAAGCTTACTTAGCCATATATGTACCCTTACCCTTACCTTGGCCCCATTACAACCTTGGAAAGACCTCATGATGTTTGCATTGATACATTAAATGTTGTTGATTGGTTATATGAAGAACAAAAAAATTAGAGAGCATGATTAGAGAAGGATAGAGTGATTACCCTATACACTAGAGAGATTAGAGTGTACATACATCATCAGTGAGGGTTCAATGCTTGAATTCTATGTTTCCTGCTTTCATGAGCTACCTTCTGGCATTTTTATCTATTCTTACTGTATAAGAATTGAATTAGTAGAATTTGATTTGTGATTGTCCTGAAGAGCTTACTTACTTTTAACTAAGTAGACAAAAATAATATAGTTGTATTCATATATATAGGTTGCATTGCATTGCATTGCATGGGTTTTACATGTTCCTACTCATTTATTTTATCTCCTTCAACTAAGCATGAGGACATCCTAATGTTTAAGTGTGGGGAGGTTGATAAACCATTATTTTATGGTTTATATTGTGTTTAATTGTGTGGTTTTATCAAATCTTTACCCACTTATTCATTAAATTAGCATCTATTTACAATTCCTTCCCAAAATTACTCCATGGTTGAAAACTTGCTTCCTAGAGACTTTTAATTATGTATTTTAATTCTTCTTTATTCCATTCGATGCCGTGATCCGTGTGTTAAGTGTTTCAGTCTTTATAGGGCATGAATGACTTGGAGATTGGAAAGGAGGCTTGCAAAAATGGAAGGAACACAAGAAATTAAGGAGATGACCAGCGAGAAGTGACGCGGACGCATGGCTCACGCGACCGCGCAAAATGGAGAAATCGGAGTGACGCGCTCGCGTGCTTGACGCGAACGCGTGAATTGGAAGCTGCACGAGTGACGCGAATGCATGGAAGACGCTCATGCGTGGCAAGGCAAAATGCTGGATAACGCGAACGCGTGGATGACGCGATCGCGTGACGTGCGCGATCTGCAGAATCTGCAGAATTTACTAGGGGCGATTTTGGGCCATGTTTTGACCCAGTTTTCGGCCCAAAAAAGCAGATTAGAGCCAGGGAACATGCAGAAACCAGAGACGACATTTTATTCCGCATAATTTTTAGTTTTAGATCTGATTTTACTCCTCCTCTAGGTTTTCTCTCTACGCATTCATAGTTCTTAGGATTTTTTTATTTTTATTGCTTTTTTTTGGATCGGGATATTGAGAAGAGTTATTACTTCTGTCAAGACTTCATCATTCTAGTTTGTTTTCCTTACTTGTCACTTACTCTTTCATATCCTTATTTTGTCCAGGATTACTATTGGATTATTTTCTAGAATTTATTAATACAAGAACTGTTTTTATTTTTAATTGGTCTCTTTGATTATTATTATTTATCATGTCTTTCTTTATTTCCCTTTCTTATTTCGTGAATTTTACATTCATAATGAGTGAGTAGTTCCATAACTTGATTGGGAGTTGGTTGAAAGGAGAACATTGAGTTGGAATGCTCAAGAGTAAAATTGTAATTCGGTTTATCGTTGTGTCGCCCTCTAGTCACTGACACTAGTCCTTTCCAAGGGAGAGGATTAGAACTTGTGAATAGAAACTAACTTCCAACTTGCTTGACTTTCCTTTATTTGGTAAGGGATAACTAAGCAGAACAACCTTCAATTATCAATTGATCTTGGGAGAACTCCAACAAGGATAGGACTTCCGACTAATCTACTCCCGGTCAAGGTTTTTATTTAAATTACATAAATTCTCTGATTTAATTTCCTGTTTATCAACTCAAACCATTTTAGAAAACATCTGATTAATAAAATAGCACATCTTTCTGCAACTCGTTGGGAGACGACCTGGGATTCATACTCCCAGTATTTTAATTCTAATTTTGTGACAACCCTTCTAAATTGATAAGCGAATTTTTGTTAGTTAAGAACTGTACTTGCAACGTATCTCTTATAATAATTTCTTAACCCGCCAATTTCCGCCAAGTCATTAATCCTAGAGATGAGTGCAAGGCCATAACCATGGAGGTTGAGGCCGAAATAGAGGAGATTGGGAAGGCATTGAACGCTAGTAAAGAAGCCTTCACTGGTCATTCAATGCCTACAATGGCAGCAAGCCTAGCGTTAAACGCCAATAAGGAAGCCCTCATTGGGCGTTTAACATCCATCTTGGTAGAAAAGCTGGCGTTAAACGCCAGCCAGGGAGCACTGGCTGGGCGTTCAACGCCTAAACAAGAAGGTTTCTTGGCATTGAAAGCCAGTGAGGAATTCCTCACTGAGCATTCAACACCCAACCAGGCAGCCATTCTGGCGCTCAACGCCAATGAGGAACCCCTTACTGGGCGTTCAACGCCCACCAGCCTAGGGAAGCTGGCGTGGAACGCCAGCAAGGACATCCCTGCTAGGCGTTCAACGTCCAGAATGCTAGAGGGACTGGCATTTAACGCCTGTCAGGGTGAACAACAAGGGTGTTCAATGCCCAATAAGCTAATAGAGTTGGCGTTGAACGCCAACCAAAGCACACTCTCTGAGTTCCTAAATCCCACTTAAGAACCCCGTAGCCCAAAACCAAAGGAAACCATAAAACTATAGAGGTTCCTTTGAATGCACTTCTACAGTGCATAAGTTCTGATGACTACTCATCCTCAAGTGAAAATGATGACATTAAGGAAGAGCAAGTTGCTCGTTTCCTAGGAGCTCTAATGAAGTTGAATACCAAGTTATTTGGTACAAAGCCCCTGGAGGAAGAACCTCCATTGCTTACCAAAGAACTCCATGCTTTGGTTCAGCAAGAGCTACCTCAGAAGCTTCCAGATCCTGGACGATTTCTGATTCCTTACACCATGGGTACTATGACCTTTGAAAAGGCTCTGTGTGACCTAGGGTTAAGTATTAACCTTATGCCACTCTCTGTAATTGAGAAGTTTGGAATCTTTGAGGTACAACTTGCACACATCTTACTAGAGATGGTAGACAAGACCATAAAGAAGCCATATGGCTTAGTAGAGGATGTTGGTGTGTGGCAGAAGTTAGGCCAATTAAGAGATTATAATATAATAGAACAGCGTTGCAAGTATAGCTTCTAACCAGCTAAAATCTGCCTCACCAATTTGGAAGAGTGTCACAAAATTTAGAATAGAAAAATACTGGGAGTATGAGTCCCAAGTCGTCTCCCAACGAGTTGCAAGGAAGGGTGCTATTTTATTAATTAGGAATTTCCAAGAGTTTTGAGAGTTGCATAATGAGCAATTAAATAATTATGAATTAAAGCAATAAAAACTAAGAATGATTATTAATATTCTAAATAAAAAGCTTTGACTGGGGGAATGATTAATTGGAAGTTCTATCCTTGTTGGGATCTCTCAAGTGTAGTATTAAAAAGGTTGTTGTTTTCACTTAGTTTAACCCTTGCTAAATAATGGAAAGTCAAGTGATTGAGCTAACTCTAATTCGCAAATCCTAGTCCTCTCCCTTAGGAAGGTCTAGCGTTAGTAAATACAGAACTAGCCAACAACTTCCAGTTCAATCAGCTCTTAAGCCTTCCAACTCAAGTGTCTCCTTTTAATCAACCCCATGTCAAGTATGGAGTCTACTCCATTGACATGAATATAACGCTCATAAAAATAATAGAAGAAAACATAGTAAATTAAATAAAATAGGGATTCAAAATTAATTAAAAATAAAAGTAATCCTTTGCACTAACAATCCATGAAAATAATCCAATTACTACTTTAAACAAGAATTAAGAATATGGAATAAATAAAAGAGTAAGTAAGGAAACAAACTAGAATAATGTCTTCAACGGAGGTAATGACTCTTCAATATCCAAAAGCAAAAGCAATGAATGTAAAGTGAACCTAGAGGGAAAGTAATCCTCTCTAAATTCAGATCTAAAAACGTAAAAACTATCCTAATGTATCTAAAATTGTGTTGTCTATTGTGTCTAAGATGTGTATCTAATCTGTTGTTGAGTCTCTGCATGTTCCCTAGTTTTATTCTGTGTTTATGAGCCAAAAACTAGGTCAATACGCGGCCCGAAATCGCCCCCAGCATTTTCTGTTATTTCTGCAGATCGCGCAGGTCACGCGTACGCGTCAGTCACGCGTGCGCGTCATTAAGCGATTTTCCTTGTCACGCGTACGCGTCGTCCACGTGTACACATCATTTGTGCAGACTCCAATCCACGCGTATGCGTTAGGCACGCGTACGCATCGCTGCAATTTTCTCCATTCTGCGCGCTCGCGTCAGTATTCGCTGGTCATCTCCTTAGTTTCTTGTGTTCCTTCCATTTTTGCGAGCTTCCTCTCCATTTTCTAAGTCATTCCTACCCCATGATGCCTGAAACACTTAACACACGGATCACGGCATCGAATGGTATAAAGGAGAATTAAAATATACCAATTAAAGATCTCTAGGAAGCAAGTTTTCAACCATAAAACAATACTAGGAAGGAAAATGTAAAATCATGCAATTAGTATAAAAAAGTGGGTGAAGACTTGATGAAACCAGTCAACAAAACACAAGATAAACTATAAAATAGTGGTTTATCAACCTCCCCAAACTTAAACATTAGCATGTCCTCATGCTTAGCTTAAGGAGATAAAACAAATGAGTAGGGAAAAGTTAGACTCATGCAATGCGATGCAACCTATGTATATGAATGCGACTATATGATAAAATGATTTTGTCTACTTAGTTAAAAATAAATAAGTTCTTCAAGACAAAAATAAATCAAATTCCACTAATTCAAATTATACAGTAAAAATAAGTGAACTCGTAGGAAGACAGCTCATGAAAGCAGGGAACATATAATTAAGCTTTGAACCCTCACTGATGATGTATATGCACTCTAGTCACTCTAGTGTATACGATCATCACTCTATTCTCTAATCATGCTTTCTAAACCTTGTTCTTCACCTAATCAATCAACAAATATTTAATGTACCAATGCAAACATCATGAGGTCTTTTCAAGGTTGTAATGGGGCCAAGGTAAAGGTGAGGGTATATATATGGATAAGTGAGCTATAAATTGAATCCTTGATTATCCTAAGCCATCACCTAACATACATACTCTATTTTCTTCTTAAATCATCCTTAGCTACCCAGAATTTTCCCACTTTTGTTTTACATACTCATGCATCAACTTTTTCTCTTAACTTGTATCACATATGCATTGATTTTTATTGAACTTAACTTAGCATTGGAGTAATTTTGTCCCCTTATTCATTTATTTAATTATTTAATTATTTGAATATTTTTGGATTTTTTTAGGATTTTTTTAAACAAACAGTAAAATAAACATAGCTTATCAATGCACATGGATTTTATAATTTTTCTAGTTTCACATGAGTAGGTACCCAAATTTCCAATATTTTATCAAATTAAAAACATAACACATTCCCTTGTTAACCAATGTTCCCACAGTTTCCCATACTTAATTGATACACACTTTCTATCTTAAGCTAACCAAAGATTCAATTTGGGGTATTACTTGTTTTTTTTTTCTTAAGGCTAGTAATGTGGTAAAATATAGAACAAATAGGATTAAAAGGCTCAAATTGGCTAACAACAGTAAATAGAAGGGTAGGCTATTTGGGGTAAGTGAGTTAATAAAATAATGGCCTCAATCATATGCATGCATATAACACATTAAATATTGGACATATAGGATGGAACAAAATATAGATCACAATCATAGAGAAGTAAACACACAAGAATAAAATTTTTTGGTTAAATAATGTAACCATTTCATTAAGCTCAAGTCTCACAGGCTGTGTGTTCTAGCTTTTAACTTATGTTCCAAATACAACTTCCAAACAAGTTTAACACAAGAGTTTTGATTTAAATTAGTAAAATTTTTTCAAAAATAGGGTCTTAAAAAGAAACTTATTATTTTTTAACCAATTAGAACATGCATGCAAATAACCTATTACTATGCAATTTTTATCCTATCCTAACAAAAGAAAAATAAATATCCTATTTTATTGGTGCTAAGAAAGAGTAAATACCTCCGAAAGTCAGGTACTGACCGATCTCCCCACACTTAAAGCTTGGCACTGTCCTCAGTGCCATTAGTCAGGAACAAAGGGGGGCTGGTAGCAGCATCTCCACAATCGGGACCGTCATGGCTCCCTATGCTGGTAAATGAAGTGGATTCAGGGGTTTCTGGTTCTTCTTTAGGGTGGGTGGTTACCAACAAGCAGCTCCTTGAGGTATGTGAATCGGCGCTTGTTACGGCGCTCTCTTTGCTTTCCTTTCCGGTCAAGCCGGTCTAATCTCTTAATTATCTGATGGAGCAGTTGGTTTGTTGAAGGTGCTTGTGATGTGGAAGGAGAAGGAATGTCTTCGGCCGGTTCTGCAGGCCGGCTAGCAGTGGCTGCGGAAAGTCTCAAAACCTTAACATTACAAACATTTCCAGCCAAACCAAACCAAAACCACTTCAAACTCCACTTTCTATCATAACCTAACCTTTATATCATTTTATACCATTACCAACCATCAAATCTCAATCATGTCATGCCAAAATCAATCCTCTACCAACACTTTCTTCAATCTTAATTCAATCATTACCGAACATCAAAATCAATCCCGTATCCTTTCAATTTCAATCTCTCACACCACCTTTACCAATTTCAACATTCATGATTTATCAACTCATCATAATTCACATCATTTATCAATAATATCAACACTCACCTTCAATATACCACAAGATAACTAATCATTATTAATTATCAACCATATCAACAATAATAAATCACATACCCAACATCAAGCATCATAATCCTTAAATACCAACAATCATTATCAAATTCACACATTCCTCATTTCAAAAATCCATAACATCATCATCTCCATGCAAGTTATTCTTACACATCACAACCACATACAATCATTCATTCTCAACATATCAATATTATTCAACATACATCAACACTCAACACCTCAACAACCATTATAATTCATTCCTATCCTATGGGTCACTAGCCTAAGTGTCCATGAATATTATATACTACATAGAGGAAACTGAAACCATACCTTGGCCGATTTCTAATATGGACCAAAACCCCAAAGAGCACAAGTTGAGCTTCCAACCACAAGCAAGCTTCCGATATGACTCCAACAAGCACCAACAAGCTCCAAAAGCTTCCAAACTCACAACAAACAAGCTATATACACACCAAACATCACTAATCAAGCTAGGGCTCAACATAAACATGACCTCAAAAGGGTTTTCAAGAGCTCTTACCTTGTTCAACAGTTTTAGAAGCCAAAACTACCAACGATCAAGTGCTAGAGTGTACCTAAAGCACCCAAGATAAAAGATTTCCCTCAAAACCAAACCCTAAAACTCGAAATGAACAAGGGCACGAAAACTTGGCTGGGAAACTCGAGGGACTTATCACAAATATTAGATAGAAACGACGGGCTCGGCGAAAGCTTCGCGTAGCCGCTGACGTCACGCAAATCGGAGCACCGTAGCTCGAGATATCACTGATTGAATGGAGAAGTGAATAATGCTCTTCTCTCTTCTCCTTTCCCTCTTCTTCTTTTCTGCTGAGTGTGTGTGTGTTTATGAGGTGAAGGGTTCCTTAATGAACCCTTATATATGTTGGACTTGGGCCCGGTCCAATCCGTTAGCATTTTTTGCCCGTTCGACCCAACTTTGGGCCAAACCTTTAACACTAACTTCCGATTTTTCATTCCTAATATTTTTCTATGGTTTTCGACTATTTTCCCTTTTTCTCGCGCAGTACCGGACAGACTTGAACCGGTTCAACCGATTTAACTGCCGGTTTGCGGTTTTTCACGGTTTTTCGTAGAAAACACATTTTCTGACTTAGGAAGACCTACTAAGTCCAAAAATCATATTTAAATCCCAAAATTCTCATTCTAACTTTCCAGAATGTAATTTAGGCATTTAAATAATTTTATTCGTGAAAAACCTGGTTCTTACACAGGGCCTAGGATGTTATATGTTCATATATGTATATATTTATCTTATGGGGTGTATAGTGACAGGGTCCTTAAACACTACATTGATGGATGAAGATATGTGAATATTTTTGCTCATATATGTTATGTATTTCTGTATTCTCGCAATGGTAAATTGTTTAACGTTTTTAAAATAAATTTATCCTTAAAATGGTGACGATTTAACAACAAAACAAGCTCATATAATAACCTATTAGTTAATAAGTAGAAAGGTAAGTCTGTAACACTTAACTCTTGGTCTGATCATGACATACTAAAAGTTAGATCGTTATAACTCCCGTTTGCAAAAATGATACATAATTTTGCTTCATTTTTGCAAGTCTTTTGTGCAAAAACGCAATATTCCATTTTTGTTTTTCTTATCTGCAAAAACAAAACTAAATGTACGAAATCGTATATTTCTATATTCGTATTTAAGCTAAAAATAAATAATAATTTTTTATTAAAATAAAAAAACCACCTCTTACATAAAGGCTATACTACAGTGATAAACTAAAATAGGGGGTTTCTAGTTAGGAAGTTTTGTGGTAATGATTTCTTTTGTGAGAATAGTATACTTACAAGTGGTGTAAACGTGAGCAGGTGACGCGTGGATAGTTAGTGTTCGAACAGTTATCACAGGATGGCGCTGAGAGATTAGGCATCTTTTGGCCTCTTGTTCTTCGTATAAAAGAGAACTAGTGTAAAATCGGGCTACAACCAGGCCAAAATTATTCTATTATAAAAAATGATTGATAGTTATCTATTGATATTAATAGTTGTTATTTTAATTTAAAATAATTTTCATATATAAAAATTTATTGTATAATGCGTAAGATTGTTTCATTCTCTTTTCATAAAAGCTAAATTAATCTTATTATTTTTTATTCTATATTAGTAGATTCCACTTAAATATAAAAATCATTATGTTTGTGTGTTTAAATAATTATTGTTACATAGTTACTATTACATTATCCAAAAAAATACAAATTTTAATCAAAATAATTTATATTCTAATCACACAAATAATAAATACTAACTAAGTGATATTTGAATTTAATAAATTGTGAATCGTTATTTTAAAAGAGGTTCCTATTTTAATAATATATCAAATACTTATATTAATTAAAATACAAATACATGAAAAAATACTATTTGTACACTAAATATTATTGATACCTGTATAACAATATATTTATTTTTAATTTATCGCATATTTAAATTATTTTTAATTAACAAAACAAAGAAAATCTGTGTATAATTGCTAAGAAAATACTAATGTCAAAATAGTATTTATTATAAAAGATTTACACATATTGAGAATAACAAAAATTAATCACTTAAATTATTTCTTTTAGATATCTATTACTAATAAATTCATAAACATATCTTACCTTTAATTGTAATATGCCCTCCACCACCTAAATTTTGAATACAATAAAAAAATATTTGATTTATTATTTGCCATGATAGCAGTTAAGACAGTAAATTTTATTTATGTTTAATCATTTAATAGAGAATTTTTACATAATATCTAAAAATAGAAAGATAAAAATACTGCCTACAAAAATAGTAATAATATACACTATTATCATTGCTTACACAAATATGAAAATTTAAAAAAAATGAGATCAAATATCATTGTTCTATTCTATAAAAAAAAATTATTATTATTAATAACAGAAAACACCAATTATAAGAAAAATGGCGAAATAGTTAATGTTTTTATTTATTTATTTATTTTATCAACCTAAAATAGATTTTTTTTTACAAATAAAATCTTAAAATTTTATCCTTTAAACCTAATTAATACCGCATGAGAAACACTTACCATTTGTACCATCTTAAAAAATATCCATATAAAATAGGAGTATACTCACACTATTTATTTGATGTTAAGTAATCTTTAATGAAAATTTTAGGTTATTATATTAATTATAGCATTAGCTTTACATCACCCAAAGTCATAGGCAAAAAGAAACTTATTAGAAGTGTGAATTTTATTGAGAAAGATGATAAAGAATAATAATTGAAATATGCACTTCCTTATTAGAGTAATTGATAAAATAACATAACATAAAAGAGACAAATTCTTATGTGATATAGACATTTTCTTTCAATTATTCTACTTCATAACATAAAACAATTCATCTGTGTTAGAAAACAATAAAATTGAGATATTATCTTTTAAAGCCTAATACCTTATCAAAACGCAAATGCAACAAAACAAACCTTTTAATTTAGTTTTTATAAATTTATCAATTTACTCCATGGTCTAGTCTTTCTCAATCGTACATTTAAATTGGTATTTATTTGAGTCAACCATTTGATATTAAAATAAAATACCAATTTAAATGTCACAAATATGATTTTTTTTAATTTAAAAAAGTTTATTTAGTTTCACATAAGATGTTTGAATATAAAAGTATTGACAAACAAAATTCTAAGTTAAGAGATGTTACACATTCCAATGGTACAATGCTTTGGATTCTCATGTTTTGAATGAAAAAATTAACAAAATATAGAAAGGGCAATAACATTGTATGAGACCTACTTCAGTAACTGAAAACTCTGTAACAACATTTATATTTCCAAATTCTCCATCATTGCTTAGCTCTTTATACTTTACTGGAAGTTTACTCAAATCCAATGTAACTGAAAATAATATCACAAAAATAATTGTTTATCCTATGATATGAATATGTTTTCCATTTAAAAATGAGCGGCTATCTGAAACTTTAAAAAAAGGTAGCAACTACACTTATGAAAATGGTATGGTGATAGATAGCAAAAACAGATAACAGAACTTGCAAGAATCAAGTAGTGACAAATAAAAATAGGTAATGCATCTTATAAAGTCTAAACATACTGTCATAAGTGTACAAAAAATAAACTTTTTGCAAGTTGCACAATTTATTTTTTTGTAAAGAATAGTTTTCTAAAGAATATAGGAATAAAAAAAAATTAACATATCTAAATAAAAGAAAAAAAGGTAGTAAAATTTCATATAAAGAATAAGATGTTAATCACCTACTTATTCTCCCAGCTTATACAAGTTTTGTTCTCTCAATACACAAGCCTCTAGGCAAAGCAAAATACAAAAGTGAGAGACATATATAAAATAAGTCAAAAAGACTCAAAATGACATCCGGATCCTTCGCTTCTGTCACCAACTAGATAACTCACCGTGGTGGGTTGCGACCTGCATCTGAAAAACACAACAGAAATATGGTATGAAAACCGGAGGTTTTCAGTATGGTAACAGTGCCCAGTGATGTAGGATATAAGACCCCAGGATGCCAAAGACAATCCTAAGCTGCATATCCATCACAAGATTCAATCTTAAAGTATACTAAAACAGATAGGCATAGTTATATAGACCTTAACATAAATAGACCGGGTAATCTATCTTAAGGAATTCCTATTCTAACCAACACCGCTGTCCCACAGTCTTCACCAACCGATTCTCCCTGCGATCCCATCACCACCGCCTACTTACCCTCCTCAGCACCAGACAAACACAAATAATACAAGCAAGGAAAACACAAGTAATATTCAAATATATAACAAGTAATTCAAGAAGCAAGTAGGCATATTATACAATTAGGCAGGCTCAAGTAATCAAAGCAAACAAGCACATAGAAAAAGCAAATGATGAATGTCTATCCTATTGGCTCATGATATCACTTTTCGATCTATAAATGCTAATCCGACACATCCTTTAGGATGTCACCTTTCTGTCACTTCCGAGGATATAGCGCCTGGCCTGCTCTTGTTCCGAGGATATAGTGCCTAGCCCACTTGCATGCTCAATCCGAGGATATAGTTCCTGGCCCACTCTTGCAGCAGAAAAGGAAAACAACAATTACACATAACTCATCACAAATCATTCCAAAGATATAGTGCCTAGCCCACTCTCTTTCAAACACTATCATTCCGAGGATATAGTGCCTCGCACACTTTTCATGTCCAACAAGTCCATCCACCTCAGATCATTACCAGTCATCATCATTTCTCATCTCAATCCACTTTCAATTATCAATACTCAACACTCCAAGCATACAGTGCTTGGCACACTCTCAACATTCATATTTCTAAAGATCATCATAATCCATTCCACTCCGGACTCATTAGTCCATCAGTTTCTCAATTCACATACCAATCTACTTTCAACAGCCATCAAACCATCCTCATTACACCCGAAACCTAAACCTCTGTCTTCTAATTTTTCATAATAATCATCAACTAAAACCCTTAGGTTATCTCTCATAAGCCCATACTCAAATATAAGTCCACAAGCCTTAAAATGGTGTTATAGAAGCTTACAACCTTGTTAGGAAGGGGAGATAGTTGAAAACAAAGTTAAAATTTGAGAATCATGGCGTGTGCGTGCGCACACCCAGGAAGATTTTGAAAGTGTGCGTACACACAGGGGTTTGCATGTGTACAGGTACAAAAATTTGTAAAATCTGTTCACTCGCACAGAGTGTGCTAGCGCCCCCAACAGACGACCCTTCCCAACTTGTGCGTGCGCACAGGGCTGCGCGTACGCACAGGTCGCAATTCTTCATTGATGTGCACGCGCACAAGCTGTGCTAACGCTGCAAGCAGAGAGCCCTTTCCTGCCTGTGTGTACGCACAAGGCTGTGCGCCCGCATAGATTGAGATTTTCGCAGGATTATGCGTGCGCACATATTAGAAATCATAAAATTCTACAACTTTGCAAAATTTCAGATTTTTAACACCAACTTTGAATGATCATAACACCCTCTACAAAATTCCAAATTTTACAAACTTTATATCGAATTAAAGGGTTTTCAATAAGATTTAATTTCAAACAAATCCTAATCAGTTTTGAAAACTGAGGCAAAAGTTATGATCAAACAAAGTTTACCAAAAACCCACTTTTTACAAAAGTCTCAAAACCTCAACATTACCAACATTTACAGCCAAACCAAACCAAAATCACTTCAAACTCTACTATCTATCATAACCTACCCTTTATATCATTTTATACCATTCCCAACCATTAAATCTCAATCATGTGATACCAAAATCAATCCTCCACCAACAGTTTCTTCAATCCTAATTCAATCATTATCGAACATCAAAATCAATCCCATATCCTTTCAATTTCAATCTCTCACACCACCTTTACCAATTTCAACATTCATGATTTATCAACTCATCATAATTCACATTATTTATCAACAATCTCATCACTCACCTTCAATATACCACAAGATCACTAATCATTATTAATCAACAACCATATCAACAATAATATATCACATACCCAATATCAAGCATCATAATCCTTAAATACGAACAATCATTATCAAATTCACACATTTCTCATTTCAAAACTCCATAACATCATCATCTCCATGCAAGTTATCCTCACACATCACAACCACATACAATCATTCATTCTCAACACATCAATATTATTCAACATACATCAACACTCAACACGTCAACAACCATTATAATTCATTCCTATCCTATGGGTCACTAGCCTAAGTGTCCATGAATATTATATACTACATAGAGAAAACCGAAACCATACCTTGGCCGATTTTCAATATGGACCAAAACCCCAAAGAGCACAAGTTGAGCTTCCAACCACAAGTAAGCTTCCGATATGACTCCAACAAGCACTAACAAGCTCCAAAAGCTTCCAAACTCACAACAAACAAGCTATATACACACCAAACATCAATAATCAAGCTAGGGCTCAACATAAACATGATCTCACAAGGGTTTTCAAGAGCTCTTACCTTGTTGAACAGTTTTGGAAGCCAAAACCACCAACGATCAAGTGCTAGAGTGTACCTAAAGCACCCAAGACACAAGATTTCCCTCAAAACCAAACCCTAAAACTCAGAATGAACAATTGCACGAAAATTGGGCAGGGAATCTCAAGGGACTTACCACAAAGCTTAGATAGAAATGACGGGCTCAGCGAGAGCTTCGCGTGGCCGTTGACGGCACGTGAATCAGAGCACTGTAGCTCGAGATATCGCAGATTGAATGGAGAAGTGAATAGTGCTCTTCTCTGTTCCCTTTTCCCTCCTATTCTTTTCTGCTGAGTGTGTGTATGTTTATGAGGTGAAGGGTTCATTAATGAACCCTTATATATGTTGGACTTGGGCCCGGTCCAATCCGTTAGCGTTTTTAGCCCGTTCAGCCCAACTTTGGGCCAAACCTTTAATACTAACGCCCGGTTTTTCATTCCTAATATTTTTCTATGGTTTTCGACTATTTTCTCTTTTTGTCGCGTAGTACCGGACAGAATTGAACCGTTTCAACTGGTTTAACTGCCGGTTTGCAGTTTTTCACGGCTTTTTCACAGAAAACACATTTTCTGACTCAAAAAGACCTATTGAGTCCAAAAATTATATTTAAATTCCCAAATTCTCATTCTAACTTTTCAGAATCTAATTTGGGTATTTAAATAATTTTATTCATGAAAACCCGGTTCTTACGCAGGGCCTAGGATGTTATATGTTCATATATGTATATATTTATCTTATGAGGTGTAAACTGACAGGGTCTGTAAACACTACACTGATGTATGAAGATATGTGAAATGAACCCTTATATATGTTGGACTTGGGCCCGGTCCAACCCGTTAGCGTTTTTAGCCCGTTCGGCCCAACTTTGGGCCAAACCTTTAATACTAACGCTCGGTTTTTCATTCCTAATATTTTTTTATGGTTTTCGACTATTTTCTCTTTTTGTCGCGTAGTACCGGACAGAATTGAACCGGTTTAACTGGTTTAACTGCCGGTTTGCGGTTTTTCGCGGCTTTTTCACAAAAAACACATTTTCTGACTCAAAAAGACCTATTGAGTCCAAAAATTATATTTAAATTCCCAAATTCTCATTCTAACTTTTCGGAATCTAATTTGGGTATTTAAATAATTTTATTCATGAAAAACCCGGTTCTTACACAAGGCCTAGGATGTTATATGTTCATATATGTATATATTTATCTTATGGGGTGTAAACTGACAGGGTCTGTAAACACTACACTGATGTATGAAGATATGTGAATATTTTCCATAACTTCAGCAACATATAACAAAATGTTAATTAAAAAGGTTTTCGGAGCAGAGACACTTACTGTACTAAAAAGGAACCAAGGATGGAGCGGCAGCAGCTCTGATGCACTCCATTAGCGGTGGCCTTTGCTGGTGACAGCCCAGACGATGGTAGAAATTAGCAAGAACAGCGGTTGCTTTGCAGTGAACACCCTCCACGTGACCCTCTCTCTCGTCCTCCCCTGTTGCCCGGACAGTGGCACAAACACTGGCGGTGGCAGCGAAGACCTCAACGACGGCGATCCATGGCATTGACGGCGACGAGCCTCGCGCGTCTCTCTCTTCCTTTGCATTCTGCTCAACGGCGACAAAGATGACAGAGCGGTGATGGTGCGCGAAGATAGCCCTCCAACTCGCGCAAGCTTCCTCAGGGATGGCCTTGGCGGTGGTGACGCTCCCCACGGTGGCTCGCTCCCTCTCTCGTGCTGTCTCTCTTCTTGGCTCAGCTCTGATTCGTGACGGCACTCTTTCTCCTTTTTCCCTTTGACGGCGACGATAAGAAGCAAGGCAGCTGAGCATGGCAACGGCGGCGCTGGACACGGCCTCCCTCTCTTTCCTTCTCAGCTCTCCATCACTCTCTCCTTCAATCCCTCACCATTTCTTTCTTTCCCTTTTTTTTACTCCTGTCGTGTGTGTTTTGTTAAAAAAGGGAAACATAGGCGGCTAGGGTTAGATTAGAAGGAGTTAGGGTTAGTGTCTCAATTAGGGTTGTGTAACTGGATTTAGGGATGATTCGGTAATTTTAATAAAATTAGGAGGGTAGAATAATAATTTGAAACCAAATTTAATCCAATAATAATAATATCTATAAAAATACTTATTTAATTATCAACTTAATTTATTTTCAAATAAATACTCTAATTCAATAATTAGAGATAATCAAATTAATTTTCTATAAAATCATAAAATAGAGTTCAAAATCTAATTATTCAAATTAAATCATATATCTAAAACCCTCATTATTTTTCAATTACTCAAGCTTTCAAATTAATAATAAGAAAATATCTAATCAATATAAAAATTTCTGAAATTAATATCCTAAATAAATAAAATAAATCATAATTAATTTATTATTTAACTTCTTAAAATCTGGTGACTTACATCCTACTCCACTTATAAAAATTTTCGTCTTTGAAAATTTCTTAGATATAAAAACCCTCATGGTCTTAATTACTTATGAAACAGGGAAAGAGGGCATAACAGGGTACAAAAATCTCAAAACAGGTTTGATGGGTTCGTGTTATGATAATATGGGTGGCGCTCACTCGCTCTTATTCTCTTGACAAATAAAAAACTTTACTGTACTCCAACTCGCTTATCACTTCGTCTCAAATTCTCCTGAACATCCAACGTTATTCTCAACACTTATCTCATATTAAGAATTCCTCAACTTCCATTCCTTTCGAATTCTCATCTCTATCCTCGTTCAACTGTTAACTTTAACTTCCAGCAAACTTAATCAAGGTTTTAAATGTAACGACCTAACTTCCGGTATGCCATAGTCATACAAGAAGCTAAGTGTTACCAACTTGTTCTTCCTAATTATTAACTATTACTTAATGTATGAGCCTGTTCCTTGTTAGAACATTGCCAATTTTACGAGTAACTTTTTTTTTAACTTATATCGTTGCGAGTGCGGGAGTAAAATAAATAAGCACACACTGATAGAAATAATAAGGAAGCATAAAGAAACATATAACACAGCTAATAATATACATAATGTACACTATAACAAAACATGTAGCGTTCACAAAAGATCAAGTCAGTTTACATCCATGTCATCCTACGTAGCTAATATATACACGACACTCCCAGGACCTGGCCCATATAAAAAGCTGCTAATCTGGTGCCCAGGCTAGCCTAACCACTATATAGCTCCTAGCTCTCGGGTGTACTAACACAAGTGAGAGACTAACTCATAGATAATGTCAGACTAGAGTGTCATCAAAAGAATGCCCCTACGACTGTCAAGCTATATCTACACGTGGCCGTTTGGAGAATCGTCGTGAGGCTCGTCCATCTCCTCATCCTGCTCTATCTCTATCTTAGGATCCTCCTCTTCCTCATCGTCTGCAGCTACAACTATACCCTCAGATCCACCAGAAACACTACTGTAACTATGTACAAAACCATTCGTGAGCACAGGTCCGTTCGCGTATATAGGAGCTACCTTACCGTCCGGTAGTGCCGGCTCATTAGGCTGTGGAAAGTCAGGGATCGGCTCAGGGGAAAGTCCCACTCTGGTGGAATCACAGGTACGTAGTCACCAGCTAACTGATGAGCGGATATTTTATACGCTTTTTGGGGTTAATTTCATATAGTTTTTAGTATGTTTTAGTGAGTTTTTAGTTTGTTTCCATTAGTTTTTAGGAAAAATTCATATTTCTGGACTTTACTATGAGTTGTGTGTTTTTTTGTAATTTCAAGTATTTTTCTGGCTGAAATTGAGGGAGCTGAGCAAAAATCTGATTCAGGCTAAAAAAGGACTGCTGATGCTGTTGGATTCTGACCTTCCTGCACTCAAAGTGGATTTTCTGGAGCTACAGAACTCAAAATGGCGCGCTTCCAATTGCGTTGGAAAGTAGACATCCAGAGCTTTCCAGCAATACATAATAGTCCATACTTTGCTCAAGGATAGACGATGTAAACTGGCGTTCAACGCCAGTTCTCTGCCCAATTCTGGCGTCCAGCGCCAGAAAAGGATTAAAAGTTGGAGTTCAACGCCAGAAATGGATCCAAACCTGGCGTTGAACGCCCAAAACAGCCTTATGCACGTGAATTGTTTAAGTCTCAGCCCCAGCACACACCAAGTGGGCCCCAGAAGTGGATCTCTGCACCATCTGTCATAGTTTGCTCACTTTTTGTAAACCTAGGCTACTAGTTTAGTATTTAAACAACTTTTAGAAACTTATTTTGCATCTCATGACATTTCAGATCTGAACTTTGTACTCTTTGACGGCATGAGTCTCTAAACTCCATTGTTGGGGGTGAGGAGCTCTGCTGTGTCTAAATGAATTAATGCCAGTAATTCTGTTTTCTATTCAAACATGTGTGTTCCTATCTAAGATATCCATTCGCGCCTAACTATGGAGAAGGTGATGATCAGTGATACTCATCACCTTTCTCAATCCACGAACGTGTGTTTGACAATCACCTCCGTTCTACATCAGATTGAATGAATATCTCTTAGACTCCTTAATCAGAATCTCCGTGGTATAAGCTAGATTGATGGCGGCATTCATGAGAATCCGGAAAGTCTAAACCTTGTCTATGGTATTCCGAGTAGGATTCAGGGATTGAATGACTGTGACGAGCTTCAAACTCGCGAGTGCTGGGCGTAGTGACAGACGCAAAAGGAGGGTGAATCCTATTCCAGCATGATTGGGAACCTCAGATGAATAGCCGTGCTGTGACAGAGCATTTGGACCATTTTCACAAGAGGAGGGGATGTAACCATTGACAACGGTGATGCCCCAACACACAGCTTGCCATAGAAGGACGTGCGTGCGTGAATCAGAGGACAAAGGAAAGCAGAGATTCAGAAGACAAAGCATCTCCAAAACTCCAACATCTTCTCCATTACTGCATAACAAGTAACCTTTAACCCATGCTCTCTTGTTTATTCGCAATTCAACTGATAAATACAATTGACTTCCTGACTAAGAATTGCAAGATAACCATAGATTGCTTCAAACCAACAATCTCCGTGGGATTCGACCCTTACTCACGTAAGGTATTACTTGGACGACCCAGTGCACTTGCTGGTTTGTGGTACGAGTTGTGAAAAGTGTGATTCACAATTCGTGCACCAATTTTTTGGTGCCGTTGCCGGGGATTGTTCGTGTTTGGACAACTAACGGTTTATTTTGTTGCTTAGATTAGGAAAAAAAATTCTCCTTTTAGTTTAGAGTCTCTTATTGTTGTCGTGTTAGAATTTTAGTATACTTATTTTCCTTTTCTTAAAATCTTTTTCAAAAAAAAAAAAGAAAATAATTTTTCTATTAAATCCTGTGCCAAACTTTAAGTTTGGTGTTTTCTTGTTGATTTTTCTGTGTTTTTCGAAAATTTTAGTTTGATTTTCTAAAAAATTTTAAGTTTGGTGTTCTTCCTTCATGTTCTTGTGTTCTTGTGAGTCTTCAAATTGTTCTTGAGTTTTCCTTGTGTCTTGATCTTAAAATTTTTAAGTTTGGTGTTCCTTGGTGTTTTTCCCTCCAAAAATTTTTGAAAACAAGGAGCATTAGATCTAAAAATTTTAAATCTTGTGCTATCTTATTGTTCTTTTCTCTCTTCTTAAAATTCAAAAATATCTTTTCTCTCTATTTTAAAGCATCTTTTTTTGAAATCTATTTCTAAAATTCAGATTTTTTATTTCAAAATTTAAAACTCTTCTTTTTAAAATCATCATATCCTTTTCAAAATCTCCTAATCACTTTCTCTCTCCTCACTTTTTTGAAAATCTTTCACTCATTTTTATTTATTTTATTTTGATTTATTTTGTTTTCGAAATAAATAAATAAATAAATAAATAAATAAAAATATTTTTTCTATTTTACACCATCTCTCTTTCTCCATCATGGACCTAAGCAAAAATGAACAGTCCAGGAGGACTCTGGGGTCATATTCTAACCCCTCTACGACTTCATATATGAGTAGTATCTGCATACCCTCCATTGGAGTCAGTAGCTTTGAGTTGAATCCTCAGCTCATTATCATGGTGCAGCAAAGTTGCCAGTATTCCGGTCTTCCACAAGAAGAACCTACAGAGTTTCTGGCACAGTTTTTACAAATTGCTGACACAGTACATGATAAAGAAATAGATCAGGATGTCTACAGATTATTACTGTTTTCATTTGCTGTAAAAGATCAAGCTAAGAGGTGGTTGAATAACCAACCTAAAGCTAGCATAAGGACATGGAAATAGCTGATAGAAAAATTCCTGAATCAATACTTTCCCCCAAAACGGATGACACAGCTAAGGCTGTACATCCAAGGCTTTAAACAAGGAGATAATGAATCTCTTTATGATGCCTAGGAGAGATACAGAGAGATGCTACGAAAATGCCCCTTTGAAATGTTTTCAGAGTGGGTTCAGTTAGACATCTTCTATTATGGGCTTGCAGAAGGAGCTCAGATGTCTCTAGATTACTCAGCTGGTGGATCTATCCACATGAGAAAGACAATTGAAGAGGCTCAAGAGCTCATTGATACAGTTGCCAGGAATCAGTATCTGTACCTAAGCAGTGACCCTTCCATGAAAGAAGAGGTTAAGACAGTAACTGCTGAACTCAGTCCTGTAAAACAAGCTGCTGAATTCAATCAGCAATTGGACTTTCTAACAAAGCAGTTAGCCGAATTCAAAGATAGACTACAAGAGACAAGGATGGCTAATATACATATGGAAGAACAGTTTAAGCAAACAAAGCAGCAGCTGTCAAGGCAAATAACAGAAGAATGCCAAGCAGTTCAATTAAGAAGTGGGAAAACATTAAATACCCCACCTCAAAGCAGCAAAAAGCTAAGAAATGAGCAAACCACCCAAAACTCACCTAAGGACAGTAAGAGCCCAGGGAAAAGTAATTCTGGAACTAAAACGCCAGAAATTTGGTGGAAGGCTGGCGCTGAACGCCCAGACCATACTCAGGACTGGCGTTCAACGCCAGAAACAAGGCAAGACTGGCGTTCGATGCCAGAAATAGGCAAGGATCTGGCATTGAACGCCCAAAATGGGCACAGTTCTGGCGTTCAGACGCCAGGAACAGACAAGGAGCTGGCGTCCAATTTCACTCCAGCTTCTAACCCTGGCACTCAATTGCCAGTGAGGGATCAGACACACACAAATGCTGATAACAACCCCTCTAAAAAGGCTTCTTCAACCACTTCTGTAGGCAATAAACCTGCAGCAACTAAGGTTGAGGAATATAAAGCCAAGATACCTTATCCTCAAAAACTCCGGAAAGAGGAGCAGGATAAGCAATTTGCTCGCTTTGCAGATTACCTCAGGACTCTTGAAATAAAGATTCCATTCGCAGAAGCACTTGAGCAAATACCTTCTTATGCCAAGTTCATGAAAGAGATCTTGAGTCATAAAAAGGATTGGAGAGAAACAGAAAGAGTTCTCCTCACTGAAGAATGCAGTGCAGTCATTCTGAAGAGCTTTCCTGAATAGCTTAAAGACCCTGGGAGTTTTCTGATACCATGCATATTAGAAGGTAATTGCACCAAGACAGCTTTATGCGATCTTGGGGCAAGCATCAACCTAATACCTGCATCCACTATCAGAAAGCTTGGTTTAACTGAAGAAGTTAAACCAACCCAGATATGTCTCCAACTTGCTGATTGTCAGGGTTGGGCCATTCGCCTTTCCCACTGACTTCGTTGTGCTGGAAATGGAGGAGCACAAGAGTGCTACTCTCATTCTAGGAAGACCCTTCCTAGCAACTGGACGATCCCTCATTGACGTCCAACAGGGGGAAATAACCCTGAGAGTCAATGATGATGAGTTTAAGTTGAACGTTGTCAAAGCCATGTAACATCCAGACACATCAACAGACTGCATGAAAGTTGATCTTATTGACTCCTTGGTAAAAGAGATCAACATGGCTGAGAGTCTCGAATCAGAGTTGGAAGACATCTTTAAAGATGTTCAGCCTGATTTGGAGGATTCAGAGGACATGAAAGAGCCTCTGAAATCTCTTCTGGAAGAGGAAAAACCTCCTAAACCCAAGCTCAAGCCATTACCACCATCCTTGAAATATGCATTTCTGGGAGAAGGTGACACTTTTCCAGTGATCATAAGCTCTGCTTTAAATTCACAGGAAGAGGAAGCACTTATTCAAGTGCTAAGGACACACAAGACAGCTCTTGGGTGGTCCATAGGTGATCTTAAGGGCATAAGCCCAGCTAGATACATGCACAAAATCTTATTGGAGGATAATGCTAAACCAGTGGTTCAACCACAGAGACGGCTAAATCCAGCCATGAAGGAAGTGGTGCAGAAAGAGGTCACCAAATTACTAGAGGCTGGGATTATTTATCCTATTTCTGATAGCCCCTGGGTGAGCCCTGTCCAAGTCGTCCCAAAAAAAGGAGGCATGACAGTGATTCATAATGAAAAAAATGAATTGGTTCCTACAAGAACAGTTACAGGGTGGCGCATGTGTATTGACTACAGAAGGCTCAATACAGCCACCAGAAAGGATCATTTTCCTTTACCATTTATAGACCAGATGCTAGAAAGACTAGCAAGTCATGATTATTACTGCTTTTTGGACGGCTACTCAGGCTATAACCAGATTGTAGTAGATCCTCAGGATCAAGAAAAAACAGCATTCACATGTCCATCTAGAGTGTTTGCTTATAGAAGGATGCCATTTGGGCTGTGTAATGCGCCTACAACCTTCCAGAGATGCATGCTCTCTATTTTCTCTGATATGGTGGAAAAATTTCTGGAAGTCTTCATGGATGACTTCTCAGTATATGGAGACTCATTCAGCTCCTGTCTTGATCACCTGAAACTTGTTTTGAAAAGATGCCAAGAGACCAACCTAGTTTTAAACTGGGAAAAATGTCACTTCATGGTGACTAAAGGGATTGTTCTTGGGCATAAAATCTCAAACAAGGGAATAGAGGTGGATCAAGCAAACATAGAGGTAATTGAAAAATTACCACCACCTGCCAATGTTAAGGCAATCAGAAGCTTTCTGGGGCATGCAGGATTCTATAGGAGGTTTATAAAGGATTTTTCAAAAATCACAACCTCTAAGCAATCTGCTAGCTGCTGACACGCCATTTGTGTTTGAAACAGAGTGCCTGCAGGCGTTTGAAACGCTGAAAGCTAAGCTGGTCACAGCACCAGTTATTTCTGCACCAGACTGGACATTACCATTTGAGCTAATGTGTGATGCCAGTGATCACGCCATTGGTGCAGTGTTGGGACAGAGGCATGACAAGCTTCTGCACGTCATTTATTACGCTAGTCGCGTTCTAAATGATGCCCAGAAAAATTACACAACCACGGAAAAAGAATTACTTGCAGTGGTTTACGCCATTGACAAGTTCAGATCATACTTAGTAGGATCAAAAGTGATTGTGTATACTGATCATGCTACTCTTAAATATCTACTCACAAAGCAGGATTCAAAACCCAGGCTCATCAGATGGGTGTTGCTTCTGCAAGAGTTTGATATAGAAATAAGAGACAGAAGAGGGACAGAGAACCAAGTGGCTGATCTTCTGTCCCGGATAGAGCCAGTAGAAGGGACGCCCCTCCCCTCTCTTGAGATCTCTGAGACTTTTCCGGATGAGCATTTATTTGCCATTCAGGAAACACCATGGTTTGTCGATATTGCAAACTATAAAGCTGCAAGGTTCATACCCAAGGAATACAACAGGATACAAAAGAAGAAATTAATTACTGATGCAAAGTACTACTTGTGGGATGAACCCTATCTCTTTAAGAGATGTGCAGACGGAATAATCCGTAGGTGTGTGCCTAGAGAAGAAGCACAGAGGATCCTGTGGCATTGCCATGGATCTCAATATAGAGGCCATTTCGGAGGTGAGCGAACAGCCACCAAGGTCCTCCAATGTGGCTTCTATTGGCCCACACTCTATAAAGATTCCCGAGAGTTTGTACGTAACTGTGACAGTTGCCAAAGAGCTGGTAATCTGCCTCATGGTTACGCCATGCCTCAACAAGGAATCTTGGAAATTGAGTTATTTGATGTATGGGAAATTGACTTCATGGGACCTTTCCCACCATCATACTCAAACACTTATATTCTGGTGGCAGTTGACTATGTATCAAAATGGGTTGAGGCCATTGCCACACCCACCAATGATACTAAAACAGTGCTGAAGTTCCTCCAGAAACATATCTTTAGCAGGTTTGGTGTCCCTAGAGTACTAATCAGTGATGGGGGCACTCACTTCTGCAATAAACAGCTTTACTCTGCCATGGTTCGGTATGGAATTCACCATAAGGTGGCTACTCCATATCATCCACAAACTAATGGGCAAGCTGAAGTCTCTAACAGAAAATTAAAGAGAATCCTAGAACGGACAGTAAGTACCCGTAGAAAGGATTGGGCACGGAGCTTGGATGATGCTCTGTGGGCTTACAGAACAGCATTCAAGACCCCTATAGGGACCTCTCCATACCAACTTGTGTATGGTAAGGCATGTCACCTGCCCATGGAACTGGAACATAAAGCCTACTGGGCAACCAGATTCCTAAACTTTGATGCCAAATTAGCAGGAGAAAAAAGATTGCTCCAGCTAAATGAGCTAGAGGAATTCAGATTCACAGCTTTCGAAAATGCCAAGCTTTATAAAGAGAAATAAAAAAAGTGGCATGACAGAAAGCTGTCATCTAGAATCCTTGAGCCAGGACAGAAGGTTCTGCTGTTCAACTCTAGACTCAGGCTATTCCCCGGGAAATTGAAATCCCGGTGGAGGGGACCATACGTGATTACAAGTGTATCACCATATGGTTATGTGGAGCTTCAAGATATTGATTCTGATAAGAGGTTCATTGTCAATGGACAGAGAATCAAGCACTATCTTGAAGACAACGTTGAGCAAGAGTGCTCAAGGCTGAAGCTAGACTAAAAGCTCAGCAAGGTCCAGCTAAAGACAATAAAGAAGTGCTTGCTGGGAGGCAACCCAGCCATGGGGCATCAATCCTCTAAGCATTTTGCCCTATTTCTATTTTTATTTTTATTTGTTTATATAAAGTTCACTGACACTAAAGTAAAGAATCAATTGCATAAATTCACAGGGTTACAGAAGGAATCTGCATTCAAAATAGAGAAAAAGAGCTCACTGGCAAGAAACGCCAGTGAAAGTCCATTCTGGGCGTTCAGCGCCCAAAAGGGGCATCCAGTGGGCGCTGAACGCCAGTAAAGATAGCTATCTGGCGTTCAACGCCAGAAAAGGGCAACAACTGGGCGTTGAACGCCCAGGAGAGCAGCATTTGGGCGTTGAACGCCCAAAACAGGCAGTGTTTGGGCGTTCAAACGCCAGGATGGCAGGGAGGAGGTAAATTCATTTTTTCTTCATATTTTTCATTTTAATCTTAATTTTCATGCTTCAATTCATGATTTCTTGCATAAACATGTTAAGAACCCTGATTTCTAAAATCCCTAATTTCTAAAAACCCTACCTTAAAAATATCAAATGTATCTTAATCCATAAGCACAAACCCTCTGTTGCAAATTCAATCCAACTCTTTTCAAATCTTTTTAAAAACAAATCTATCTTTTCAACTCATCAATATCTTTTTCAAAATCTCCACTTTATCTTTTTCAAAATCTAGATCTATCTTTTTCAAAAATCTTTCATATCTTTTCAATTTTAAACTATATCCTCTCTTATCATATCTTCTATCTTATCTTTTCCAAATCAATCTTTTTTATCATATCTTTATCTCTTTTTTCGAAAACCCACCCTCCCTCCCTTTAAATTTGGGTTCGGCCTCCCTCCCCTTCTATCAACAATTGTACCTAGCTCTCCTTCTATCCCTCTCCTTTCTTTTCTTTTGCTTGAGGACAAGCAAACCTCTAAGTTTGGTGTGTTTATTCGCGATCACTAAGATCATGGCTCCTAAAGGAAAACAACCCACTCCAAGAGGCAAGAAAGAGAGCATTCCAAAACCACTTTAGAATCAAGAGAAGTTCTTATTTAAAGAACATTAAGACCATTATAACAAAATAATGGGTCTGAGATCAGTGATCCCGGAAGTTAGATTCGATCTGAAAGAAGATGAATATCCGGAGATCCAGGAGCAAATTCGAATCAGGAACTGGGAAGTCCTAGCTAATCCTGAAACGAAAGTAGGGAGGAACATGGTTCAGGAGTTCTATGCTAATATGTGGCAAACTAACAAGCAGAAACTATCTGGGACTACTTTCTATGACTATCGGACTGTGGTCAGAGGAAAGATTGTTCATACCCACCCTGACAGGATCAGGGAGATCTTAAAGCTACCTCTGCTGAAAGATGATCCAGACTCCTTCAATAGGAGAATGATGAGAACAGACAAGGGCCTGGATAAGATTCTAGAGGACATATGTATCCTTGGAGCCAGGTGGACCACCAACACAAAGGGTATCCCAAATCAACTCAAGAGAGAAGATCTCAAACCAGTCGCCAGAGGATGGCTGGACTTCATTGGGCATTCTCTGTTGCCCACTAGCAACCGTTCTGAAGTCACTGTTAAAAGAGCAGTGATGATCCATTGCATCATGATGGGAAAAGAAGTGGAAGTTCATCAGCTAATCTCAGCTGAACTCTACAAAATTGCTAACAAAAATTCTAAAGAGGCCAGGTTGGCTTATCCAAGCGTGATTTCTCTACTCTGCAAGGACGCCTGAGTAAGGATGGGAATAACTGAGTATATCTCAATTGAGAAACCAATCACCAAAGCATCAATGGAAAAACAACAAGCACAGGATGATCCCACCAAGAAGAAAACACAGGAATTTCTCCCAGAAATCCCTCAATCTGAATACTGGGAGTATCTTGAGACGTCTGTTACCAAGATACAGGAAGCTATGGAACAAATAATAAAAGAACAGAAGGAACACAGTCAAATTCTTACCTATATGTTTAAAGAACAAGAGGAGCAAGGGCGTGACTTAAGGGAATTGAAGCGCCAGAAGTTATCTCTTGAAGGACCAAGCACCCCACGGATCAGAGGAACATCCACTTCCCAGAACAAAGGTTGTTAAATTCCAATTTCTGCTTTAACTCTGTGATAGTGTCATTATAGAAGTTCACCTTAGGAGTCATATAGTAGTAATTAGTATCTATTTTGATTTTATCTCCAATTAAGCCATAGTTTATTTTTCTCATCATCAGCAAACATGAATAAAATAGTAGATCTTTTGAATAAAAGGCAATAAAATTTTGAGTTTTAATAAGAGAAATTCTAATTAGTTACATGTGGTGGCAATACTTTCTGTCTTCTGAATGAATGCTTGAACAGTGCATATGTCTTTTGAATTTGTTGTTTAAGACTGTTAAATATGTTGGCTCTTGAAAGAATGATGAACATGAGACATGTTATTGATAATCTGAAAAATTATAAAAATGATTCTTGAAGCAAGAAAAAGCAGCAAAAAAAAAAAAAGAAAAGCCAATAACCCTTAAAACCAAAAGGCAAGGGTAATAAAAAGGATCCCAAGGCTTTGAGCATCAGTGGATAGGAGGGCCTAAGGGAATAGAATCCTGGCCTAAGCGGCTAAACCAAGCTGTCCCTAACCATGTGCTTGTGGCGTGAAGGTGTCAAGTGAAAACTTGAGACTGAGCGGTTAAAGTCAAGGTCCAAAGCAGAAAGAAGAGTGTGCTTAAGAACTCTGGACACCTCTAATTGGGGACTTTAGCAAAGCTGAGTCACAATCTAAAAGATTCACCCAATTATGTGTCTGTGGCATTTATGTATCCGGTGGTAATACTGGAAAACAACGTGCTTAGGGCCACGGCCAAGACTCATGAAATAGCTGTGTTCAAGAATCATCATACTGAAATAGGAGAATCAATAACACTATCTGAATTCTAAGTTCCTATAGATGCCAATCACTCTGAGCTTCAATGGATAAAGTGAGATGCCAAAACTGTTCGGAAGCAAAAAGCTACTAGTCCCGCTCATCTAATTAGAATCTGAGCTTCACTCAAAACTCTGAGATATTATTGCTTCTCAACCTATTAGTCTTCTATTTTATTTGTCTAGTTGCTTGAGGACAAGCAACAGTTTAAGTTTGGTGTTGTGATGAGCGGATATTTTATACACTTTTTGGGGTTAATTTCATATAGTTTTTAGTATGTTTTAGTGAGTTTTTAGTTTGTTTCCATTAGTTTTTAGGAAAAATTTATATTTCTGGACTTTACTATGAGTTGTGTGTTTTTCTGTAATTTCAGGTATTTTTCTGGCTGAAATTGAGGGAGCTGAGCAAAAATCTGATTCAGGCTGAAAAAGGACTGCTGATGTTGTTGGATTCTGACCTCCCTGCACTCAAAGTGGATTTCCTGGAGCTACAGAACTCGAAATGGCGCGCTTCCAATTGCGTTGGAAAGTAGACATCCAGAGCTTTCCAGCAATATATAATAATCTATACTTTGCTCAAGAATAGATGACGTAAACTGGCGTTCAACGCCAGTTCTCTGCCCAATTCTGACGTCCAGCGCCAGAAAAGGATTAAAAGTTGGAGTTCAACGCCAGAAAGGGATCCAAACCTGGCGTTGAACGCCCAAAACAGCCTTATGCACGTGAATTGTTTAAGTCTCAGCCCCAGCACACACCAAGTGGGCCCCAGAAGTGGATCTCTGTACCATCTGTCATAGTCTACTCACTTTTTGTAAACCTAGGCTACTAGTTTAGTATTTAAACAACTTTTAGAAACTTATTTTTCATCTCATGACATTTCAGATATGAACTTTGTACTCTTTGACGACATGAGTCTCTAAACTCCATTGTTGGGGGTGAGGAGCTCTGCTGTGTCTCAATGAATTAATTCCAGTAATTCTGTTTTCTATTCAAACATGCGTGTTCCTATCTAAGATATCCATTCGTGCCTAACTATGGAGAAGGTGATGATTAGTGACACTCATCACCTTTCTCAATCCACGAATGTGTGTCTGACAATCACCTCCGTTCTACATCAGATTGAATGAATATCTCTTAGATTCCTTAATCAGAATCTCCGTGGTATAAGCTAGATTGATGGAGGCATTCATGAGAATCCGGAAAGTCTAAACATTGTCTGTGGTATTCCGAGTAGGATTCAGGGATTGAATGACTGTGACGAGCTTCAAACTCACGAGTGCTGGGCGTAGTGACAGACGCAAAAGGAGTGTGAATCCTATTCCAGCATGATTGGGAACCTCATATGATTAGCCGTGCTATGACAGAGCATTTGGACCATTTTCACAAGAGGAGGGGATGTAACCATTGACAACGGTGATGCCCCAACACACAGCTTGCCATAGAAGGACGTGCGTGCGTGAATCAGAGGACAAAGGAAAGCAGAGATTCAGTAGACAAAGCATCTCCAAAACTCCAACATATTCTCCATTACTACATAACAAGTAACCTTTAACCCATGCTCTCTTGTTTATTCGCAATTCAACTGATAAATAGAATTGACTTCCTGACTAAGAATTGCAGGATAACCATAGATTGCTTCAAACCAACAATCTCCGTGGGATTTGACCCTTACTCACGTAAGGTATTACTTGGACGACCCAGTGCACTTGCTGGTTAGTGGTACGAGTTGTGAAAAGTGTGATTCACAATTCGTGCACCACTAACTCAGGCTCATCAGGAATGATAGGCTCAGGTACCACCTCATTCAAAGGTTGAGCTGGTATGGGGTGTCCGGGATCATCAGGAAAAGCATGTCCAGGTGCATCAAGATGTAACCAGGATAAGGGAAAGTCATAAGGAGCATCAGGGTCAAAATGTGGGCTAGACAGAGGATATTGAAAAGCTCGATTAAGTAACGCATATCGTCTATACGAGGCTCCAATCCCATAATGAAGTAACTGTGATGTACTGGATCCTTGTAGATGTAAGGGTCCTCGAACTCGTAGAATATCATGCCCGTCTCCATCTGAAGGGGAGGAAGGGAGAGAAGTGGGTAAGAACTGGGGAGGTCTTGGTAGGGCCGGAGTTATTATTGACGTTCATTTATTTGTTTTCAATTACAGACGGATAACAAAATTCAGTGAAATAGTAAACAGAAGTTAAAGATAAACAGAGAGAAGAGGGAAAATAGAAAGCAGAACACAAACAGAAGAATACAAGAAAATGAAACACAGAAATAGCATACAAGCAGACAAACATAAAGAAATAGATCACACATAGAAAGGAATGCAACAGAGAATGATGCATGTCTAGCCCTAGCGCAGGCCATGAGCTCATGTGTCGGTTAGCACCTGCATTCCCGACACTTATCCGGTCATGAGTTCACGATTTCCCGGATACGATTTTCCGTTAAAATAAATGCGCATATAATTATTAGCAGCTCTGTTGAGACAACCTCTACTTTCTACTCACAGGAAATATATACTCTTGGGAATGAAAAATTACTCTTGGCTTGCCTCAGGGCAACAAATAAAGAAACAAACATCTCTTGGGTTGCATTAAGCAACAAACAAATAAATAATATCTCTTGGGTTGCATTAAGCAACAAATATATATATATACACGTTAAGCAAAGAAATCAGAGCAGAGTAGAGAAACACAGAGAACAAAGTAACAAGAGTAATGTAAAGAGATAAAGAGAAAAAGAGTAAATATAGATACAGAGGAAGAGTAATCAGAAAAAAGTAAAGAGATACAGAAAAAAGAGAAACCAGAACAGAGTAAAGAGATATAAAGAGAAGAATAAAATAATATATATTATATATATATTTGTTGCTTAATGCGACCCAAGAGATATTATATATGGGTTGCATTAAGCAACAAATATATATATAATATATGTTATATTACTCTTCTCTTTATATCTCTTTACTCTGTTCTGGTCTCTCTTTTTTTTGTATCTCTTTACTTTTCTCTGATTACTCTTCCTCTGTATCTATATTTACTCTTTTTCTCTTTATCTCTTTACATTACTCTTGTTACTCTGTTCTCTGTGTTTCTCTACTCTGCTCTGATTTCTCTGCTTAACGTATGTGTTTAAAGCTTATGTAAATTTCGGTATGAATAGTTAACCTGTTCCAAGTATAGGTTTATTAAGTCTATACTGAAACATTTTAACTTTTCATATTATACCTATCCCTAGTCGCATTTCAAGGACTAACTAGGTTGCCCTAGTTCGTTCACTAATCTCTGTCTGTTTTTCTGTTATTAAAACTTTACAGACTTTTCTTTGGTTTTTTATCTTTTCTTTAACTTTTTATCTTTCATTTATCTTTGTCTCACTAATTTGTTCTTACCACTCCCTAAGTGTTTTATGAAGAAAATTATGAGATTCTGCGCTTAAAATTGTCTTTCTAAAACTTTTACAGAAAACCGCCTTTTTCGTATTATTTTATTATTTTTATTAAAATATTATTTTTAACTAAATATTATTATTTAATATTTTATTATTATTTACTATTTTATCATTAAATTTTCGAAAATTACCTTATCTTTACCTTTAACCTTTAAAATTCACTTTTTACCACCCGTAACTTTTAATATTTCTACTTTAACCACCCTAACTTTCAGAAATTACCAAATAACCCCTCAAACACCAAAAATTTTACTTCCTTGCCCTTTTTAAGATGTAAGGCCTGTTCTTCAATGTTCTTCATCACACTCAAAGTATTCTTCATGTTCTTCGTAAATTCTTCAGATTCTTTCTCTGTTTTTACCCGTTTTTTAGTCTTTTCAGCAACCGATTTTTTCTATAATTCATAATAAATTAGCAGCCACTAAAATCCCATCTTTTCTACATGATTTAAACACAAATTGAACCTCAATTTAAGGTTTAGGGTTCATTTTTCAAGCAGCCATGAAGAACACAAATTCAAAGTTGAATATCATCAAATTTCATCAAATTTTCACCAAAATTTCAACAAGAATCACTCATATAAACAATCACACAATTCAAACACAATCAATAAAGATTAATTTTACCAAACCCTAACTGGTTTTGCTACTCCTAATTCGGTTATGTCCTTAAGTGGTCCTTAAGCACTTTTTCCTCCTAAATCACATCAAGAACAACTTTAAATCCAAAAACTCTCAACTAACCAAATATTACTCAGCATGTTAGGAAGAAATATCTCACCTTAAACTTGCTGGAAATTAACGTTTATTGGCCCTCATGTCAAGTCTAGCATGATTCCTAAGGAAGAACATCAAGAAAACACATGTTTAAGCATGTTTCCTTGAAAACCGAATTGAAGAGGGAAGAAGACATCCATATCACCTTATTTCCAGCCTTAATATGTTATATGATCATGTAGAGAAAGAAGAGAGGATCATTTTGGTGAAATCGAAGTTTTGATTTGAGTTTTAGTTTAGAAGAAATCAAGTTTTGAAGATTTGGAACTAAGAACTTTTCTCTCTTTTTCTCTCTTCCTATTTTCGGCCACAAAGTGAAAATAAACCAGCCTTGGGGGTTTCGGGGGTGCAGGGTGAGTTTTGATTGGTTGGCTTGGAGGTGGGTTAAAAAAATATTAAAATATCTGAAGTGTATAACTACTAAAACTAGATGTATCAAAACACTTGTAAAAACATCTCTAAAAATTATTTTCTGAGCTACTAGCATAAATGACACTAGTAACATATTTATTATGAGAATAGAACATGTATAATGAGGCCTTAGCATTGCTAAAGTCATCAGAGAGTGCTGGTGCTAAGCTACACTAGTAAACTGTGAACCCGGTTAAATTGATTTTCTATTTTTAACTAAAACTGACCCGGTAACGATATAATATTATTCAAGAATCTTCTAATACTAATATAATGATAATATCATCCTATTATCTCTCTTCTCTCATGAATCAAGTCCGGTTCATCAAACAGAGACTATTTACGAAAATCAGAATCAAAACTCCTAACTGATACGGTTCAAAAACTAGGTTCTTCATCATTGCGTTATCAAGCTTGCCTAAAAAAGGTTCTAGCTTAAAGATGACATAATGACAATGAGGATTGAGATACTTGATTATATATCAGAGGTTCTCCCCTTACTGATCCTCCGGAGTTCTCCGTACTTTTAGAAAAGATCTCGCGTACTCGAAAACCTGGGTTGTTACATTCTATCCTCCTAAAAGAAAATTTTGCCCTCAAAATTCAGTTACCTGAGAACAGACGTGGGTAATCAGCCTTCATCCTATCTTCCAGTTCTCAAGTGTGCTCTTCTTCTTCTTTTGGTCCCCATGCTACTTTGACTAAGCGAACAGTTTTGCCTCTTAGCTGCTTGTCACTTCTTTCTACGATCTGAACTGGTGATGCTTGATATGTCAAATCATTTCATAATTGTACTGTCTCTGGTTGTAAAATGTGACTCTTGTCGGGAATATATTTCTTAAGTTGCGAGACATGAAAAACATCATGAAGGTTTGACAGGTATGGAGGAAGGGCTACTTGATAAGCTACTGGACCGACTCTTGTAAGTATTTGGAAAGGTCCTATGTATCGAGGGTTAATCTTTTTAACCTTAAGAGCTCTACCTATTCCAGTAATCGAAGTTACTTTTTTTTTAGAAAGACATGGTTTCCCTCACTAAACTCTAAGGGTCTACGTCTATTATTAGCATAGCTCTTTTGACGGCTTTGTGATGTCTGGATCTTCTGACAAATCTCATTTATCTTCTCAGTAGTTTCTTACACTAAGTCTGGACCTAAAACACTAGCTTCTCGATCGTCATTCCAACATAATGGTGTCCGACATCTTCTTCCATAGAGAGCTTCATATGGTGCCATCCCGATACTTTGTTGGTAACTATTGTTGTAGGCAAACTCGACCAACGGCAAATACTTATCCCAGCTGCTTTGGTTATCCATTACACAAGATCTTAGCATGTCTCCTAATGTCTGGATTGTCCACTCTGATTGTCCGTCTGTCTGAGGATGGTATGCTGTACCCATGTGCAATTCTGTTCCCAACGCTCTCTGGAAAGCTCCCCAGAATCTGGAAGTAAACCTTGGATCTCGATCTGAAACAATTGACGAAGGTATCCCATGCAATCGTATGATTCCTTGAATATATATCCGTGCCAGCCTTTCTAAAGTATAATCATCTCGAATCGGAAGGAAGTGCGCTGACTTTGTCAACCTGTCCATAATTACCTAAATGGCATCGTGTCCTGTTGAGGTCCTTGGCAATCCCGTGACAAAATCCATAGTGATCTGCTCCCATTTCCATTGTGGTATTTCTAAGGGTTGCAGGGTTCCTGACAGTTTCTGATGTTTCACCTTCACCCTTTGATAGGTTAAACATTTTGAGACATAATCAGCTACCTCTTTCTTTAAACCAGGCCACCAGAACATTTGTTTCAAATCTTGATACATCTTTGTCACTCCAGGATACATAGAAAATCTACTTTGATGGGCTTCTATAAGAATCCCTTGTCACAAATCTCCAGAGCTAGGCACACAAATTCTATTCTTATATCTCCAGCGACTGCTAAGATCTTGTCTTATAGCTTCTGGTTCCTCTACTTTCATCCGTTTCAGCATCATCATCATTTCTGAGTCCTGGGCTTGTGCTTGCTGGATCCTAATCTTAAAATCCGGTGTTATACGCAACTGCGCCAAACAGACTCCACTTGATGTCTCAGTCATAGCCAACTTAAGGTCCTCAAATTCTGCAAGTAGCTTTTCTTCCTTTATCATCATCCAAAAGATACTCAAATTCTTCCTGCTCAAGGCATCTGCCACCACGTTCGCTTTCCCTGGGTGATAACTTAACTTGAAATCATAGTCCTTCAGAAACTCCATCTACCTTCATTGTCGCATGTTAAGATCCTTATGGTCGAAGATATACTTTAAACTTTTGTGGTCAGAGAAAACCTCTAGCTGAGCGCCATACAAATAATGCCTCCAGATTTTCAGAGCAAACACTACTGCAGCCAATTCTAAGTCATGCGTCGAATAATTTCGTTCATGAGGTCTTAGCTGCCGGAAAGCATAAGCCACCATATTTTTGTCTTGCATCAGCACACATCCAAGTCTTTTATGAGAGGCGTCACAGTATACTTCAAAAGGTTTCTACAGGTCGGGTAGTACTAATACAGGTGCAGTTATTAGCTTTTCCTTAAGTATCTTGAAACTTCTATCATACTCAGCCATCCAGATAAATGGAACTTCCTTTCGTGTAAGGTAAGTCAAAGGTAAGGCTATCTGTGAAAATCCTTTGATGAACCTCCGGTAATAGCCAGCAAGTCCAAGAAAACTCCGAACTTCTGTAACGGTCGTAGGTGGTTCCCACTGCACTACTGCTTCAATTTTTGAAGGATCCACTGCAATTCCTCCCTGTGATATAACATGTCCCGAAAATGCCACCTTCCCTGTCCATAATTCGCACTTTGATAGTTTAGCATATAACTTCTGAGTCCTCAGTATCTGCAATACAGTCCTTAGATGCTCTTCATGCTCTCTTTCTGTCTTCGAATAGATGAGAATATCGTCTATAAAAACTACTACAAACTTATCAAGGTACGGACGGAAAATACGATTCATGTAATCCATGAAAATCGCAGGAGAATTAGTTAGTCCAAATGACATAACCGTATACTCATAGTGACCATATCGAGTTCTAAATGCAGTCTTCGGTATATCTGACTCTTTCACTCAAATCTGGTGATAGCCCAATCGCAAATCAATCTTCGAGAACACAGTTGCACCTTTCAACTGATCCATCAAATCATCTATCAGTGGAAGTGGATACTTGTTCTTGATAGTGACTTTATTTAGCTATCGGTAATCTATGCAAATTCTCATTCCACCATCCTTCTTCTTTAATAGCAATACTGGAGCTCCCCAAGGTGATGCACTGGGACGAATAAATTTCTTTCCAAGTAACTCATCCAACTGCTTCTTCATCTCTGCAAGTTCCAATGGTGACATCCGGTACAGTGCTATGGAAATTGGTCCGGTTCCAAATACTAGTTCAATGCTGAATTCTATTTCTCGCTGAGGAGGAAACTCAGGTATATCATCCGGGAAAACATCAGGAAATTCCTTCACCACTCGGATTCGTTCTAAAATTAGTTCACTATCATTCGAGCTAGCCGCTAACAGAACGTACCCCTCACACTTACTTCTGTCTAAGGTAAGTCTTACAGAATTTAGATATAAAGTATGAGACAGAATTGGTTTAATATCTAAATTATTAGACAGAATAATAGTAGTTCTTTCATAGCAATCAAGGAAAACATGATACTTGGACAACCAATCTAATCCTAGAATAACTTCTAAACCACATAGAGGCAAACAGATTAGATCATGTATAAAAGTTCTGTTCCTAATAATGAATGGTACTTGCAGGCACACTAAACTAATCAAAGCATTTTGGGATGCAGGTGTATGGACTATTAGATCAAAGTTCAACTCAGAGATATCTAGTCCCAAGTTACGAGCAACAGTTAAAGAGATAAAGGAATACGATGCACCTGAATAATACAGTACAGTTAGAAATCGATTCTTGACATAACACTGACCTTGGATCAAGGCGTCTAATTGCATAGCATCATCAGCACTCATAGCAAACACTCAATTTTGTTGCTGGGTTTGCACTAGATTCCGAACAAACTTTCTTGGGTAGATCCTAGCTGTGTGTCCAGATTCCTCACAAGTAAAATAAGCATTCGTTCCTTACATCATCCAAATCTAACATAACCATAACCATGGAGATCATAACAGCTATGAGGATAGCTATGCCTCGCATTGATTCGTCGTTCGAAACTCGATTAAACTTTGCCTATTAACAGTCATTATGGTCCTATCCGCACCAAACAATCAACATTAAGGTGATCAATCTTAATATTTCAAGTAAGGCACGGACATTCCCAAAATGAGCGCTCATAGATATTCATGCCAAATGATTCTTAGAGATACCCTACCAGCATGAGACACACAAGCAGAGTATGCAATGAAGCATAGTCAGTCCACTCTTCAGGCTCTAATGGGAACAAACTGCTCTGATACCAAATTGTAACGACCCAACTTCAGGTATACCATGGTCATACAAGAAGCTAAGTGTTACCAACTTGTTCTTTCTAATTATTAACTATTACTTAATGTATGAGCCTGTTCCTTGTTAGAACGTTGCCAATTTTACGAGTAACTTTTTTTTCTAGCTTATATCGTTGCGAGCGAGGGAGTAAAATAAATAAGCACACACTAATAGAAATAATAAGGAAGCAGAAAGAAACATATAACACAGCTAATAATATACATAATGTACACTAGAACAAAACATGTAGCGTTCACAAAAGATCAAGTCAATTTACATCCATGTCATCCTACGTAGCTAATATATACACGACACTCCCAGGGCCTGGCCCATACAAAAAGCTGCTAATCTGGCACCTAGGCTAGCCTAACCACTATATAGCTCCTAGCTCTCGGGTGTACTAACACAAGTGAGAGACTAACTAATAGATAATGTCAGACTAGAGTGTCATCAAAAGAATGCCCCTACAGCTAAGCTATATCTACACGTGGCCGTTTGGAGAATCGTCGTGAGGCTCGTCCATCTCCTCATCCTGCTTTATCTCTATCTAAGGATCCACCTCCTCCTCATCGTCTACAGCTACAACTATACCCTCAGATCCACCAGAAACACTACTGTCACTATGTACAAAACCATTCGCGAGCATAGGTCCGTTCGCATATATAGGAGCTACCTCACCATCCAGTAGTGCCGGCTCATCAGGCTATGGAAAGTCAGGGATTGGGTCAGGGGGAAAGTCCCACTCTGGTGGAATCACAGGTACGTAGTCACCAGCTAACTCAGGCTCATCAGGAATGATAGGCTCAGGTACCACCTCATTCAAAGGTTGAGCTGGTATGGGGTGTCCGGGATCATTAGGAAAAGGATGTCCAGGTGCGTCAAGATAGTACCAGGATAAGGGAAAGTCATAAGGAGCATCGGGGTAAAAATGCGGGCTAGATAGAGGATGTTGAAAAGCTCGATTAAGTAACGCATATCGTCTATACGAGGCTCCAATCCCATAATGAAGTAACTGTGATGTACTGGATCCTCGTAGATGTAAGGGTCCTCGAACTCGTAGAATATCACGCCCGTCTCCATCTGAAGGGGAAGAAGGGAGAGAAGGGGGGTAAGAATTGGGGAGTTCTTAGTAGGGCCGGGGTTATTATTTACATTCATTTATTCATTTACAATTAGCGAACGGATAACAAAATTCAGTGAAATAGTAAAAAGAAGTTAAAGATAAACAAAGAGAAGAGGGAAAATAGAAAGCAGAACACAAACAGAAGAATACAAGAAAATGAAACACAGAAATAGCATACAAGCAGACAAACATAAAGAAATAGATCACACACAGAAAGGAATGCAACAGAGAATAATGCGCAGACAAGAATGATGCATGTCTAGCCCTAGCGCAGGCTATGAGCTCATCTGTTGGTTAGCACCTGCATTCCCGACATTTATCCGGAAAATTACTCTTATGTTGCCTCAAGGCAACAGATAAATAAACAAACATCTCTTGGGTTGCATTAAGCAACAACCAAATAAATAATATCTCTTTGGTTGCATTAAGCAACAAATATATATATATATATATATATATATATATATATATATATATATAATATCTCTTGGGTTGCATTAAGCAACAAATATATATATAATATATATTTTATTACTCTTCTCTTTATATCTCTTTACTCTGTTTTGGTTTCTCTTTTTTCTGTATCTCTTTACTTTTCTCTGATTACTCTTCCTCTGTATCTATATTTACTCTTTTTCTCTTTATCTCTTTACTTTAATCTTGTTACTCTGTTCTTTGTGTTTCTCTACTCTGCTCTGATTTCTCTGCTTAACGTATGTGTTTAAAGCTTATGTAAATTTCGGTATGAATAGTTAACCTGTTCCAAGTATAGGTTCATTAAGTCTATACTGAAACATTTTAACTTTTCATAGTATACGTAACCCTAGTCGCATTTCAAGGACTAACTAGGTTGCCCTAGTTCGTTCACTAATCTCTGTCTGTTTTTTTGTTATTAAAACTTTACAGACTTTTCTTTGGTTTCTTATCTTTTCTTTAACTTTTTATCTTTCATTTATCTTTGCCTCAATAATTTGTTCTTACCACTCCCAAAGTGCTTTATGAAGGTAATTATGAGATTCTGCGCTTAAAATTGTCTTTCTAAAGCTTTTACAGAAAACCGCCTTTTTCATATTATTTTATTATTTTTATTAAAATATTATTTTTAACTAAATATTATTATTTAATATTTTATTATTATTTACTATTTTATCATTAAATTTTCAAAAATTACCTTATCTTTACCTTTATCCTTTAAAATTCACTTTTTACCACCCGTAACTTTTAATATTTCTACTTTAACCACCCTAACTTTCAGAAATTACCAAATAACCCCTCAAACACCAAAAATTTTACTTCCTTGCCCTTTTTAAGATCTAAGGCCTATTCTTCAATGTTCTTCATCACACTCAAAGTGTTCTTCGTGTTCTTTGTAAATTCTTCAGATTCTTTCTCTGTTTTTACCCGTTTCTCAGTCTTTTTAGCAACCGATTTTTACTATAATTTATAATAAATTAGCAGCCACTAAAACCCCATCTTTTCTACATGATTTCAACACAAATTGAACCTCTATTTAAGGTTTAGGGTTCGTTTTTCCAGCAGCCATGAAGAACACAAATTCAAAGTTGAATATCATCAAATTTCATCAAATTTTCACCTAAATTTCAACAAGAATCACTCATATAAACAATCAATTTCAAGCATAACCAAACCATATCATAATCACATAATTCAAACACAATCAATCAAGATTAATTATACCAAACCCTATCTGATTTTGCTGCTCCTAATTCGGTTATGTCCTTAAGTGGTCCTTAAGCACTTTTTCCTCCTAAATCACATCAAGAACAACTTTAAATCCAAAAATCCTCAACTAACCAAATCTTACTCAGCATGTTAGAAAGGGATATATCACCTAAAACTTTCTGGAAATTAATGTTTCTTGGCCCTCAAGTCAAGTTTAGCGTGATTCCTAAGGAAGAACATCAAGAAAACACATGTTTAAGCATGTTTCCTTGAAAACCGAATTGAAGAGGGAGGGAGACAGCCATCTCACCTTATTTCCAGCCTTAATATGTTATATGATCATGTAGAGTAAGAAGAGAGGATCATTTTGGTGAAATCAGAGTTTTGATTTGAGTTTTAGTTCAGAAGAAATCAAGCTTTGAAGATTTGGAACTAAGAACTTTTCTCTCTTTTTCTCTCTTTCTATTTTCGGCCACAAACTGAAAATAAACCATCCTTTGGGGTTTTGGGGGTGTAGGGTGAATTGTGATTGGTTGGCTTGGAGGTGGGTTAAAATTATATTAAAATATCTCAGGTGTATAACTACTAAAACTAGATGTATCAGAACACTTGTAAGAACATCTCTAAAAATTATTTTATGAGCTACTAGCATAAATGACACTAGTAACATATTTATTATGAGAATAGAACATTTATAATGAGGCCTTAGCATTGCTACAGTCATCAGAGAGTGCTGGTGCTAAGCTACACTAGTAAACTGTGAACCTGGTTAAACCGATTTTCTATTTTTAACTAAAACTGACCCGGTAACCTTATAATATTATTCAAGAAGCTTCTAAGACTAATATAATGATAATATCATCCTATTATCTCTCTTCTCTCTTGAATCGACTCCGGTTCGTCAAACAGAGACTATTTACGAAAATCAGAATCAAAACTCCTAACCGATATGGTTCGAAAACTAGGTTCTTCATCACCGCGTTATCAAGCTTGCGTCAAAAAGGTTCTAGCTTAAAGATGACATAATGACAATGAGGATTGAGATACTTGATGATATATCAGAGGTTCTCTACTTACTGATCCTCCGTAGTTCTCCGTACTTTCATAAAAGATCTCGCGTACTCGAAAACCGGGGTTGTTACATTAAACTCACTCGTCGTCTAGCAACAGTGTAATTGATGAATAAGATTTGTGCCGGTTTAGAGTTTTTCAAAATAAGAATCACTTTGTCGGTAGCATAGTTCAAACCGGCAATTAAATCCCATCAATCAAAGTTTAAATTCAAATTAAAATAACCGAGAGTAATTAAACCTCGGGTCGTCTTCCTTAGGAACTAGTGACAATAAGCACACAATTTTGGTTGTGAAAATCAAGGGGTTTTGAATCGTGAAGCAAGCAATTAAGAAATAAAAGAACAATCAAAATTGCAATTAATAAACTAACAAAGGAATAAAAGAACTATATATGTAATATGAACAAGTAAAGCTCAAAATTGATGGAATTATAGTTCAAAACATAAATAAAGCCTTGACTTGGGATGAGTTATTGATGAGCCACTATTTTATGGTTTATTTTGTTCTGAATTAAGTGAATTTTGTCACTTATTCTCACACTTATTCATGTAAATTGCATGTTTTTAAGTTTCCTTCCTAATTTTGTATTATGATTGAAAAGATGCTTCTTTGACCTTAAAATTACTAATTTTTAATCCTCTTTTATTACCATCAATACCGTGATATGTGTGTTAAGTGTTTTCAGGTTTTGTAGGGCAGGAATGGCTTAGAGGATGAAAAGGAAGCATGCAAAACTGGAAGGAATACAAGAAATTGAGAATTTCAGAAGCTGGTAGCGATGCGTACGCATGGGCGACGCGTATGCGTGACCAGTGTAGCAGGCAAGCGACGCGTACGCGTGACCAGGAATTCGTTCAGCAACACGTACACGTGGCTGACGCGTACGCGTGACGAGCGTCACGTGCCTCAGTAAAGCGAATTCGCTGGGGGCGATTTCTGGGCTGCTTTTGACCCAGTTTCAGGCCCAAAAATACAGATTAGAGGCTGCAGAGTGGAGCAGAAAAGGGGGAATCATTCACTTCTCATTCATTTTTATAATTATTAGGTTTTAGATGTAGGTTTCTCTAGGTTTTAGGATTTTTAGTTATTTCTTCTCCAATTCAGATTTCCATTTTGCTTTAATTTAGTTTCTCTTCTACATTATTTTATTCTAGCATCTTAGTTTATCTTCTCATGTTGATCTCTTTATTTTCCCGATTCAGTTTATGAACTCTTCATGTTAGATTCAATTCCTTTTTAATGCAATTTGAGGTATTTCATGTTTATTGCTTCTTTCTTCATTTGTTGTTATTGATTCCTTGCAATTGTTAGTCTTAGATTTTACATTCTCTTATTACTTTTCTATGCTTTTATTTTGTGCCTTCCAAGTGTTTGATAAAATTCTTGGTTTGATTTTAAATTAGATTTTTGTATTCTTAGCTTGGATTGAAGAGTAATTTGGAGACTCTTGAATTATCAAAGTCTCTTGTTGGTTGGTGATTGAAAGTTGCTAGTTGGCTTGAGATTCACTAACTCTAGTCTTTGATTAGGACTTGTGAACTCAAGTTGATTTACTCACTTGACTTACCATCTTAATTGACAATGATAATGAGGATAGGAGTTCCGATTCTCAACCCTTGGTAGGACTTTTCTTAGTTGTTAGTTATTTTCTTGTTATTTACATTCCTTGCTTATTAAACTCAAAATCCAAAAAGATACAATCTCATAACTAATAATAAACATACTTCCCTGCAATTCCTTGAGAGACGACCCGAGGTTTGAATACTTCGGTTAATTTTATTGGGTTTATAATTGTGACAAACAATCTAAACGTTGATTGAGGTTTAATTGTCGGTTTTGAACTATACTTACAACGCAATAATTTTTGTGATGGATTAATCTCACTTAGTCAACCCTTAACATCGAAGAGTAAGCCAAGTGAGCATAATTGTTATTAATCCACAAATCCTAGCTAAATTACTAATTACCTTAGTAAAAAGCTAGCGTTAGTGGAAACAATAACAACTAACAACCCAAGAATTATCACTAAATGTCGGACATTATGACTCTAGTATTCCATAAATTCATTTTTCCAAGTCAAGGAGTGAAAATCTACCTCATAACCAAAATTGGCATTTCATCAAACACATGGTAGGAATATTCCCAAAATATGGCAAAATTGGAAAGCTACTTGAAACTATGAACAACCAAAAAACAAAATCAACAAAGGCAACTTAACAAACATAAAATAACCATCAAACATCAAATTCATGAACTAGAACTCAAAATTGCAAAACTATGTATATATTGATAAAGGAAATTGAAATATAAGAAAGTGTAGAACAAGTAATATGATAAAAGCAAGGTTCTGAGAACCGGACCGGTCATCGAACTGCTCTAGTCACTGGTTCACTGATTTATTGGTCCAACCGGTCCAACCAGTGATTCAACTGGAAAAACTGTTTTAGAATAAAATAATAAATAAATTATAAATAAATATCCTAAAATACAATTATAGTCTAATACAAATCTTAAAATATCTTCAAAATTTAAAACACTACATAAAATATCATCAACCAAATCCATATGATCTTATCAAAATATAAACTCAAAAATTAAATAGTAAAAAAACATATCTAAATGTTAAATCCCAACATCATGATTTATCAATCATCAAAATCCGCAAGAACTTATTGCAAATTTTCTTCGGTGGATTAGGATTAGGATTAGAAGCATCATTTGAAATAGGAGGATTGACAGGAAAGTTATTATTCATAGATGCATTATTATCAGCAGTTTCTTCTTGATTAATACTATTATCAATAACTGAAATTAATAAAAGTTTTATTAATTAAAACAAAATTAAAGACCAGCCACAGCAGAATGAAAAATAAAAAAATTATCAACATGATCATATCTAAATTCTGCCACCAACATTTAGCAACAAACAAAGCCAGCATAACCAGCAATAATTAGGAGCCAGCAACTACAAATCAAAGCAAAACCAACTACAAATCAAAGCAAAACCAGCAACAACAAAACAAAGAGGTATCCACAACCAGATACGAAATTAAAGACCAGCCACAGCACATTGAAAAATCAAAAAATTATCAACATGACCATATCTAAATTCTGCCACCAACATTCAGCAACAAACAACACCAGCAAAACTAGCAATAATTAGGAGCCAGCAACTACAAATCAAAGCAAAACCAACTATAAATCAAAGCAAAACCATAACAGAAGGCTGAGCTAAGGAGAGCTATGAAAATAGAAATAGAAGGCTAGAGAATAATGACGAAGGAGTTAGCCAAGCCAACCAAACTCACCCATCGGAGGTTCCAGAAGAAAGTAATATTGTTGTTTAGGACAATGAACTATTGGAGGAAGATCAAGATAACACCAGTAAGCTCCAACGCACAAGCTGTATAGGTAGTGAAGATCTTAACATGAGCAAGGAAACAAAGCACTAGACAATGGATCAACGAAAGACAAAAGCAGAACCATAACAGAATCAAACAAAATCAGTCAATCATTGTAAAAACTAAAATTCAAAATAGAAACTAAAGACAATAGAACTACAAATTATCAATCCTAAACCACAGACAACAGTAATTGAAGAAGAAAAATGAGAAATCAGTAAATCACAAATTCAAAATTATTAATTAACAATATTCAACCATTATTCAACCTATTATTCAACCTAGGAATTCATAGATTAATTAACAATTATTCAACCCATAAGGCCATAACAAGTTCAGAGATTATTCAACAATAATTATTCAACAATTATTGTTAAAAAAAAATAGTAAAATACCTAGAAGAACAGAACAAAGAGTAAAAAGTGTAGAAGCAAGAACAAGGAAGAAGAGAGATCAATTCTCCTTCCCAATTCCTCCTTATGAAAATGAGAATGATGCCTTTATATAGGCTTTTTACAAAATGAAAATAAAATGAAATTGAAATGAAAAACAAATTAAATGAAAATCCTAATTCTAGCTTGTTCTTGTGCCTTTGAGTGATGATGTGGGCTTTGCTTGCTTTGGATTTGAAGAGAGATGGGTTTGGTTGGCCTTGATTCAATTTGGTGAAGAATTGAATTTAAATAGAATTTTGGTTGAATTTTGGCCCATGGGTGACACTCCCAGGGCATGGCTCAGTTCAAATACCAAACTGAGAGCCCAATGTTCTTTGTGTTGCCCAATTTTTGGTGCGCCAGCCCCTCGTTCACGTTGCTCTTCAATAGAGCTCAGTTAGAAAATTGAACTGAGCTCTATGTCTTGCCTTGGGTGTGTCAACTTGTGCGCAAGGCTTGCTCCTTGGCGTGCCAAAAGTGTAGGGAATGGGGAAGAGTAGCGCTCAGTTGGGAAATCCAACTGAGCTCCCCATTGTAGCGCCTAGTTGTGGGCTTCATGCTTCCAAGTTCGATCCTTGGTGGAAGCAAATTGGTGTTGATTTCCTTGGAAGAGTGGAGAGTAAGGAGTGCTTGTACAAGGAAGCTCCAGGTTTGAGCCTTGTTGAGTGAAATGTTGTACCCATTTTTATTTCAAGGAGTAGCGCTCCTTCCTTGCAAGTGAGAGGCTCCCACTTCGAATCTTGGTGAAGCCACTTTGGTCTATTTTTGCTTGTTTTTGGCCCTTAAAGATGTCTTTCACTTGTGCCTCAATTTCATGCCAAATATAAACTATCATATATCGTTGGAAAGCTCTAAATGTCAGCTTTCCAACGCAACTGAAAGCACATTAATTGGACGTCTGTAGCTCAAGTTATGTCTCTTTGAAGAAGGCATGGTCATGTTGTGAACGCCCAAGTTTAACTTAGCGAAAATTCTTGCTTCCATGCTGAATTTTTCACGATAAAGCTAAGTTCACTTAGTGAACTGAGCTTTATGAGTGCTGATTGTGAAGCTTCCTTGATTTGGTCATGAGCCACTGATGGGAAGCAGAAGCTGATGAATTAAAAAATTATTAAATTTGATACGTTGCAAGTATAGTTCTTAATTCACCGAAAATCTGCCTATCAATTTAGAAATGTGTCACAAAGAGTTTAAATCAAAATTACTGGGAGTTTTAAGTCCCAGGTCGTCTCCCAACGAGTTGCAGAGAAGGGTGCTATTTTATTCAGAGGTTCGAAGAAGTTGAGGTAAGTAAATTGGAATGTAAACTGAGGAAAATTAAATGATATGAATAAAAAACCTTGACTGGGAATTGATTAGTTAGAATCTCTATCATTGATGGAATGATTTTTTTAGATGGATTTATAATTAACGGTTACTCTGTTTAGTTATCCTTTACTAGGTAAGGGAAAGTCAAACAAGTTGGATTACTAGATCCGTTCACGAGTTACAGCCCACTTAGTTCAAGGGATTGACGTTGGTGACAGGATAGCAATTCAACAATTAACCCAATTACAAATTTTCTTTCAATCCTTCCAACTCAAGAGTTCCTTTTCAATCAATTCCCCATCAAGTAATGAAACTACTCACGCATTGTAAATAAGAAACCCATAACACATAAAAGGGAATTAAAAGAAGACATGATTATTGGAATTGAAATTGAATTAAAAAGAAATAATCCTTGCATTAAATAATCATAAAAGTATCTGAATAATAAAATTGAACAAAACAAAGAATATGGAAGAATAAAACCAAGTTAAGAAAACAAACTAGAATGATGAAGTCTTGATGAGGAAATAACTCTTCTCAATGTTCCAATGCTAAGACCAATTGAAAATTAAAATTCTAAAAACTAGAGAGAAAAACCTAAGAGAGTGAAAAACTAGTTCTAAAACTACTGAATGAATGTGTGTGTTGTTTCTGCATATTCTCTGACTCTAGTCTGCTGTTCCGGGCCAAAAACTGGGCCAAAATAAGGTCCAAAAATTGCCCCCAGCGAATTCTGCAGATTATGTAGATCGCACATGTCACGCGATCGCGTCGTCTATGCGGACGCGTCGCTTGCGCTTTTTCCTCTCCACGCGTTCGCGTCGTCCATGCTACCGCGTCGCTTGCGCTTTCCAATCCGTGCAGCCGCGCAAGCAATGTGGCGCCGTCACTGCGATTTGCGCTCCTTCGCGCGGTCGCGTGAGCCATGCGACCGCGTCACTTCTCGCTGGTTATCTCCTCAAATTCTTGTGTTCCTTCCATTTTTTGCTAGCTTCCTCTCCAATCTCCATCTCATTCATGCTCTATAAAGCCTGAAACACTTGACACACAAATCATGGCATCGAATGGAATAAAGGAGAATTAAAATTAAATAATTAAAGTCTCTAGGAAGCAATTTTCAAACATGTTCTGAATTTAGGAAGGAAATCTAAATGCATGCTAAATTGATGAATAAGTGGGTAAGGATCATGACAAAACCACACAATTAAACACAATATAAACTATAAAATAGTGGTTTATCAACCTCCCCACACTTAAACATTAGCATGTCCTCATGCTAAATTGAAGGAGACAAGGAAATAAGTATGAACATGTAGAAACTCATGAAATGCAATGCAATCCTACATATATAAATAAATGCAACTATATGATTATTGTCCACTTGATCAAAAGTAAATAAGCTCTTCAAAACAATTACAAATCAAATTCCACTAATTCTATCATTATACAATAAAACCGATAAAAGTGCAAGAAGATAGCTTATGAAAGCAGGAAACATGAAAATTCAAGCATTGAACCCTCACTGATAATGTATGTACACTCTAATCTCTAGTGTATAGGGTAATCACTCTATTCTTCTCTAGTCATGTTTTCTAACTTTTTTTTTTCTCCTAACCAATCAACAACAGTTAATATACCAATGCAAACATCATGAGGTCTTTTCAGGGTTGTAATGGGGCCAAGGTGCAGGTAAGGGTATACATATGGCTAAGTGAGCTTTATAAATTGAATCTTTAATTAACCTAAGCTCTCACCTAATATACATATATTCTATATACTTTTAAATTCATGCCTAGCTACCCATAATTCCCTTTTTCAACACATACTCATATTTCAACTTTGTATTTTAATTCTATCATATGTGCATTGATCTTTGAATTCTGAATTTAACATTGGGATAATTTTGTCCCCTTATTTATTTGTTTATCGTTTTTTTTTTAATTGAAATAAATAAAGCTTATCAACGCACATAGATTTTTGATTCTTATAGTTTCACATGAATAGGTATCCAAAAATTCCCTTTAAATTTTCATGACACATTCTCTTAACAACTTTTGTTCCCACAATTTCCCATACTTAACTAGCACACACAATTCTATCTTAAACTAACCAAAGATTCAATTTGGGATATGCAATTGTTTTTCAGCTTGAGGTTAGTAATGTGGTAAAATATAGAACAAATGGGGTTTTAAAGGCTCAAAGTGGTTAACAAAGGTAATTGAAAAGGGTAGGCTTGATTTGGATAAGTGAGTTTAAACAAATAATGGCCTCAATCATGTGCAAGCATGTAAATATAATAAATATTGGACATATAAGATAAAACAAAATATAGATTACAATCATAGAGAAGTAAACACATAAGAATAAAATAATTATGGTTAAATAATGTAACCATACATAAAGGCTCAAATCTTTCACAGGTTGTGTGTTCTTTAGCTCAAACATCATGTTCCAAATACAACTCAAGCAGATTTATCATAAAAATTTTGAAAAATTAGTGAAATTTTATTCCAAAGATAGATTTTTAAAAGAAACTTATTGTCTTTTCAATCAAGTAGAACATGCATGCAACTATTCTAACCTATGCAATTTATTCTATTCTATAAAGGGGAGAAAATCTAACTAAAATATCCTAATTATTGGTGTACAGAGAAGAGAAATTACCTCTGGACGTCAGGTACTGACCGACCTCCCCACACTTAAGGCTTTGCACCGTCCTCGGTGCCATCTGTCAGGAACAGGGGTGGGCTGGTAGCAGTATCTCCACAGTCAGGACTATCATGGCTCCCGGTGCTGGTAAAAGAAGTGGAGTCCGGAGTGTCTGAGTCCTTGAATTTGCCCATGATCAGTTCCTTGAGGTATGTGAATCGGCGCTTGTTACGGCGCTCTCTCATCTTAGCTTTCAGTTCATGCCGATCCAATTTTTCAAGTATCTGCTGGAGCAATTTCTCAGTTGTAGATGCTTGTGGTGTTGAAGAAGGAATATCTTCAACTGGATCAGTAGGCTGGCTTATAGTGGCTGTTGAAAGTCTGAGGTATTTCCCGTTAGGGACATACTGATCATCCCGTGGAAGCATGGCTTTGGTGTCCCCAGCTCTGTAGGAGACTCCGGCTGCTGAGACAAGATCTGAGACCAGGGCGGGAAAAGGTAGGTTGCCCGCGATTTGTACGTGCTCCATGGCATTCCGGATGTGTCTTGAGAGATTCAAAGGTTAGTCTGTAAGGATGCACCATAGTAGAACAGCCATGTCTGCAGTGAAGGAGGACTCATGAGTGCTCAAAAAGACGTAATGGGACATGATCTGTGCCCATACGCGAGCCTCCAAGGTAAGTGCGGAAGCTAAGATTCCCTTAGGGCGGGTACGGTGGTATCCGTAGATCCAACGGCTGCCAGGTAATGCGATGACTCCGAGAACGGAGTCCCAGTCAAATTGGTATCTCTGGCGCTGAAGGGTGGCTTCTTGAAAAGCGTCCATTCCTGCTGGAATAGGGGGAAGACTCAGAACGTACTGAATGGCCTCTTCTGTGATGGGGACTTGTTGCTGCCGGACATAAACAGACTGCAGGATCGGTATGTAGAAGTTGGAGTAGAACTCAACTACCCAAGAGAGATTTACCTGCCTCAGCTGTCTCCGTAAGAAACCCCATTGTCTTCGTTCAATTTGCGGCTCAACAAAGGAGGCAATATTGGATGGGAGGATAAGAAGGTATTCATTGTTATAGTTCCTTTCTACTAGGATAGGGAACATCTGCTCACAGTAGCGATTGGGAAATCGCGCAGTGTCCTTTGCTGGAAAGGCTTTCTCCTTGTCGTCAACCTTTATTATCCTCTTAACTCTTTTTGTTGAGGGCTTGACTGTGGTTGAAGAAGGCGCTGCCACTAATGCTCTTTTAGTTCCTCTTCTTGCTGGTGGTTTGGAAGTAGCTTTCTCTTTTCCTTTCTTGGTGGCCATCCTGAAAGAAGGGAAGAGAAAGGAAATTAAATTCAAAGAGATAGAGCAAGGAAGAGGGTATTGTAAGTGATAGTCAATGCACAATAAAGATAAATGGCATTAACACATGGTCCGGATTACATGTGAAAAGCTCATCAATGGAAATATAGCAAGTGCATGTAGGACAATGGAATGCAAGAGGTTTATTGGCATGCAGACAAAGGCATGAGTAGCATATATCAAACATTCAATGTCCAATTTAGATTACCATTTGTAACAAACTAGCCATCTCGTTTGTATTGACAATTAAATTTAATTAATAAAATATGAAAGGGAATTTGTGAAAAGCAAGCATTGCATATTAGAGTAAAATAATGTGAAGAAGTGCATAATGCCATATGGGCTTTTTCACAAACACATAGCATGCATGTAGAATAAGCTCTTGAAAGTATGAATTTGAACATGCAAGCAATCCCTTAAAAGTAATATATATGATTGTCAAAAAATTTATAACAAACCATAAGCATATAAAGATAAATAATGACTCACATAAATAGATAACATCAAGTAAAAAGGAAAAGAAAAGAAAAGAAAATAAGAACAATGAAGAAAAGATAAGAAGATAACATATGAAAATAAGAAGAATAGTAGAAAAGTGAGAAAGAAGAAAAGAAAAACCTTGTTAATGGGGGTGAGAAAGATAGAGAATGAAAGGTGAGATAGAAAGGGGAAGGGAGAAAGAAGAAAGAAGGATGGAAAAGAAAAATTAGGATTTGGAGGAAAGAAAGATAAGATAATTTGGCAACTGAGGTTGAGCTGTGCGGCGCATGTGACGCGGCCGCGGAAGGCACGCGTTCGCGTGGTTGTGCTCCAGGGAAGGTGACGCGATCGCGTCGGTCACGCGGTCGCGTGACCTATGTTGCGCTGCTGGCGCGAGTGCAGCCTCGCTCCAGCACAACTCTCTGTTCGATTCATTTTAATTGCCAAAATTGGGTGACGCGATCGCGTGGGTCACGCGATCGCATGAGTGTGCGTTATAAAATGGGTGACGCGGCCGCGTCAGTGACGTGGCCGCGTGACAAGGATTGTGCTTCTAGCACCAATCCAGCATCACTCTCGCACAGAATGCGACTGTGCACCCTTTTACGTCGAAAACTCAGGGGACGCGGCTGCGTGGGGCACGCGGTCGCGTGGGAGGCCATGATTTCCATGCGACGCGGTCGCGTGGGGTAATTTGTGCCATTGGCACGACTCCAGCGCTGCTCCTGCGTAACTTTCTGTTCATTTTTATTTTTCTTTACTCCCCCTGCCACGCAGACGCGTCGCTGGTGCAATCGCGTCGCGCAGCGAAATTTTTTTTTTTTAAAAAAAAAAACTAAAAAACTAAAAGTGAAGAAAAGAACGATCATACCGCGGTGGGTTGTCTCCCACCAAGCACTTTGCTTTAACGTCCGTAAGTTGGACACTCCACTAGCTCAATCTGCTGTTATATGGGGATCTTCCAAGTGGAGGATCTCAAGCTCTTTGCTTTTCTGCACTTTCTCACTATGGTACAGCTTCAGGCGGTGTCCATTAACCTTAATAAGTTCAGAGCTTGAAGGATGTCTTAGGTGATAAACTCCGTACGGTTCAGCCTTCTCTACTCTGTATGGACCTTCCCATTTTGATCTTAATTTACCGGGCATTAGCCTTAGTCGAGATTTGTAAAGGAGGACGAAATCTCCAGGTTGAAATTCTTTCTTCTTGATGTTTTGATCATGCACAGCTTTCATCCTTTCCTTGCAAATTCTGGAATTCTCATAAGCTTCTAGGCGAAGGTTCTCCAGTTTCTGCAGTTGCAACTTCCTTTCAGCTCCGGCCTTCTCAATTTCCATGTTGCACTCTTTAACTGCACAGAAGGCTCTGTGTTCGATTTCAACTGGGAGATGGCAAGCTTTTCCATAAACTAAGCGAAAGGGACTCATCCCAATGGGTGTCTTGTATGCTGTTCTATATGTCCACAGTGCATCTTGTAGCCTGGTGCTCTAGTCTTTTCTATGAGGCTTCACTATCTTTTGCAAGATACGCTTAATTTCTCTGTTCGACACCTCGGCTTGCCCATTAGTTTGAGGATGGTAAGCTGTTGCAACTTTATGGATTATCCCATGCTTCTTCATCAATCCTGTTAGTCTCCTGTTACAAAAATGGGTGCCTTGATCGCTCACGATCGCTCGTGGTGATCCAAAACGACATATAATGTGGTTTCTCACAAAGGAAACAACAGTGTTAGCATCGTCAGTGCGGGTAGGGATTGCTTCCACCCATTTGGAAACATAATCCACAGCTAACAATATATAAAAATATCCACTAGAATTTGGAAATGGACCCATGAAGTCAATGCCCCATACATAAAAAATTTCACAGAAAAGCATATAGTGTTGAGGCATCTCATCCCTCCTGGATATATTACCAAATTTTTGGCATGGGATACAAGATTTGCAAAACTCAGCAGCGTCTCTAAAAAGAGTAGGCCACCAGAATCCACAGTCTAAGATCTTTCTAGCTGTTCGTTGAGGGCCAAAATGTCCTCCACTCTCAGATGAGTGACAGGCCTCTAAAATGGATTGGAATTCTGATTGAGGCACACAACGTCTAATTATCTGGTCAGCGCCACATCTCCATAAATATGGGTCATCCCATATATAATGTTTAGACTCACTTTTCAGCTTGTCTCTTTGATGTTTAGAAAAATGTGGAGGAAATGTGCGGCTAACTAAATAATTAGCAACAGGTGCATACCAAGGGACTACCTCAGATACTGCTTGTAGGTTATCAAAAGGAAAATTATCATCTATAGGAGTATAATCATCCTTAATATGTTCAAGGCGACTCAAGTGGTCTGCTACTAAATTCTGATTACCACTCCTATCCTTTATTTCTAAATTAAATTCTTGTAGCAGCAGTATCCAACGTATAAGCCTTGGTTTGGACTCTTTTTTAGCTAATAGATACTTTAGAGCTGCGTGGTCCGAATACACCACTACTTTGGTACCAAGTAAATAGGCCCGGAATTTATCCAAAGCAAAAACAATAGCAAGTTCTTTCTCAGTAGTAGTATAATTGGACTGGGCAGTGTCTAAAGTCTTAGACGCATAGGCAATAACAAAAGGATCCTTACCTTCACGCTGAGCCAGCGCTGCTCCTACTACATGGTTGGAAGCATCGCACATGATTCCAAACGGCTGGCTCCAGTCGGGTCCTCTCACAATTGGGGCTTGAGTTAGAGCAGTCTTCAGCTTATCAAATGCTTGTTTGCAATCTTCACTGAACTCGAACTCAATGTCCTTCTGCAGTAATCTGGATAAGGGAAGTGCCACCTTACTAAAGTCTTTAATAAATCTCTTGTAGAAACCTGCATGGCCAAGGAACGAACGGACTTCCCTCACAGAAGAGGGGTAAGGTAAACTAGAAATAACATTCACCTTTGTTGGGTCTACAGAAATGCCATTATTAGATACCACATGTCCTAATACAATCCCTTGTTTTACCATATTTTCGAAATTCAATACAAGGTTTGTATTAATACATCTATCTAATACTCTAGATAATCCCTCTAAGAAAAGGGTAAAAGAATCACCATAAACACTAAAATCGTCCATAAAAACTTCCATACAGTCCTCAGTAAGATCAGAGAAAAGACTCATCATGCACCTTTGGAAAGTAGCTGGTGCCATGCATAAGCCAAATGGCATTCTCTTATAAGCATAAGTCCCAAAAGGACATGTAAAAGTAGTCTTTTCCTGATCTTCAGGAGCTATATGAATCTTGAAATAACCTGTGTAACCATCTAGAAAGCAATAATGTGATTTACCTGACAGGCGATCCAGCATTTGATCAATGAATGGAAGTGGGTAATGATCCTTACGGGTAGCTTGGTTGAGACGCCTGTAATCAATGCAGACTCTCCAAGCATTCTGAACTCTAGTTGCTATGAGCTCTCCATGCTCATTCTTCACTGTAGTGACTCCAGACTTCTTGGGCACCACTTGTACTGGGCTTACCCATTCACTGTCTGAAATGGGATATATGATACCGGCCTCCAATAGTCTGGTCACCTCCTTCTTGACAACTTCCAAGATGGTGGGATTCAATCTTCTCTGGGGTTGACGGACAGGTCTTGCTCCCTCTTCTAAAAATATTCTGTGCTCGCATACTTGAGGGTTGATTCCCATTATGTCTGCCAAGCTCCACCCAATTGCCTTCTTATGCTTCCTCAGCACATCAAGTAGCTGCTCTTCTTGTTGAGGAGTCAGTTCTCTTGCAATAATAACCGGAAGCTTCTGCTCATCCTCAAGATAAGCATATTTGAGATGTGGAGGAAGAGGTTTCAATTCTAACTTTTGATCATGGACAGGCTCTGGATTATCTGGAGCTCGTGAAAATGGCGAAGTGCCCTCACTGTCAGTTAAGAGGGTCCCCACACTCGGACCTTGTCCAGTGTGCCTCTCTTCAAACTTTTCTTTTTGAACATCAGCCACACTTTCGTCTATGACATGACATTGGAAGATAGAACGATCTTCTGGGGGGTTGTTAATGACTCCATTCAGATTGAAGATCACTATGCAGCCATCTATTTCAAAGGAGTATGTTCCTGAAAAAGCATCCAATTTGAATTTTGATGTCTTTAGGAATGGTCTTCCAAGTAGGATCGATGATGGCTTATCTGAATCATTATGGGGCATCTCCAAGATATAAAAATCAGTGGGAAATGTGAGCCCTTTAATGTTCACCAAAACATCTTCAGCAACTCCAGCCACTGTAATAATGCTTTTATCTGCTAATACAAAATGAGCTGCCGACCTTTTTAAGGGAGGGAGCCTCAAAACATCATATATGGACAAAGGCATTATACTGACACATGCTCCTAAATCACACATGCAATCATAAATTACTACACCACCAATAGTACAACTAACTATGCAAGGACCTGGATCACTACATTTTTCAGGTAATCCTCCCATTAAAGCAGATATAGAACTACCTAAAGGAATAGTTTCTAATTCATTAATCTTGTCTTTATGGATACATAAGTCTTTTAGAAACTTTTCATATTTAGGTACCTGCTGAATAACATCAAAAAGGGGGACAGTTACCTCGACCTTTCTGAATATCTCTACCATTTTAGGATCAGGTTCCAGCTGCTTCCTGGGCTTCCTTGCAAGCTGTGGAAATGGAATGGGAACAGTGGTTTCCGTGGTGCCTGCGCCTTTTGGTGCTTCTTCTTGTGGTTGAGCTATCTCTTCTTCAGCTATGTCCTATATATCCTCTTCCTCTTCAACATCTTCGATTTCCTCCTGATTCCTCTCCTGTAGTGTAGTTCCAAACCTCAGGGTGATGGCATTAATGCCTCCCTTTGGATTGGGTAATTGTTGAGAGGGGATTCCAGTGGTGCTTGAAGGTTGGTTACTGGAATTTTGTGCTGAACCAAGCTGTGTCATAAAAGCTTGTAGAGTAGAGGTGAGACCATTCAGACTGGCGTTAATACTGTTCACGATGGTACTTTCCATGGCCAGTTGTCTTTTCTCAAAAGCTTGTGATAAATCTTCATTAGAAGATACAGAAGAATGAGTAAATTGAGAGGTTTGCTGCTGATTGTTCGGTGGTCCTTGGTTTTACCTCAGGTGAGGTGCTCAGTAAGGTTGATTTTGCTGCCTGTTGTTGTTATTATTCCACCTCTGATTTCCCTGATTATCTCTACCTCCCCTGTTATTGTTGTCCCTCCAATTCTGGTTTGAATTGTCCTGCCATCCATGGTTATTATTTCCACTTTGATTGTACCCTTGGTTGGGGCGGTCATAGAAGTTGTGAGTGGATGCCACCATGTTGTCTTCTTGTTGGAGCTGCGGGCATTCCTCAGTGTAATGGCTGTAATCAGCACAAATTCCGCAAATTCTTTCTGGGACTAGTTGTTGGTTTTGTTGCGGTTGAGTTTGCTGAGCTTGTTGATTCAACTGCATTTGCTTCAACAGGTTGGTCATCTCACAGATGCTTTGAGTTAGAGCAGCAGTCTCTCTGCCAGAAGATACTTCTGCAATGGCTTTTGAACGGCCTTGCTTCTGTCTGTGGTTCCGAGTAGATTCAGCTAAATCACTGATCAATTCCCAAGCTTCATCAGTGGTCTTGTACTTCTTCATAGACCCATTGCTGGCACTTTCCAATGTGGTCTTATCTTGGGGCCTCATACCTTGTGTGATATAGCTGAGTAGCACGATCTTGTCAATCATATGGTGGGGGCATGCTTCCAGAAGATTATTGAAGCGCTCCCAGTATTCGAAGAGAGTCTCATTGTCATCCTGAACAATCGTAGAGATATCCTTCCTCAGTTTATCAGTAACTTCAGATGGAAAGAATTTCTCTAGAAACTCCTTTTTGAGTGTATCCCAGTTGGATACATTTGCTAGAGGTTGAGTGTAGTACCACTCTCTTGCTTTTCCCTCAAGAGAAAACGGAAAAGCTTTCAGCAAAATTGAAGTTTCATTAATGCCGTCACGCCTGACAGTAGAACAGGCTGCCTGGAAATCTCTCAAGTGCTTGATAGGCTCTTGAGCAGGTAGGCCATGAAACTTGGGCATCAAATTTAACAGTGCGGTCTTTATTTCAAAATCTGTAGCTACCGCTGGATGATGCGCTTGAAACGGTTGCATTGTAAAATCAGGAGCTCCTTCCTCCTGAATGGTAACTCTTCTAGCTGCCATGTTTTCTGCACGTAAAACAACCGAATCAGTAGAACGGGGGCTGGTTTCTTCCTCAGATTCACTTTCAGATCCGCCCTCAGAGCGGGCTAACCTACGCTGTTCTCGCCTTATTCGTAAAATAGTTCTTTCAATTTTAGGATCGAATATTAGCAAGCGCGGATCAGGAAGTGAACGCGTCATTTGACGGAAGAAACATGCAGCTCATAGTAGCAAAATTAAATAAAATGCAAATAAATAAATTCTAATTAATAAAATTAGCACTCTATTGCAACTTCTCCGGCAACGGCGCCAAAAATTGATGGGAAGCAGAAGCTGATGAATTAAAAAATTATTAAATTTGATACGTTGCAAGTATAGTTCTTAATTCACCGAAAATCTGCCTATCAATTTAGAAATATGTCACAAAGAGTTTAAATCAAAATTACTGGGAGTTTTAAGTCCCAGGTTGTCTCCCAACGAGTTGTAGAGAAGGGTGCTATTTTATTAATCAGAGGTTCGAAGAAGTTGAGGTAAGTAAATTGGAATGTAAACTGAGGAAAATTAAATGATATGAATAAAAAACCTTGACTGGGAATTGATTAGTTAGAATCTCTATCATTGATGGAATGATTTTTTTAGATGGATTTATAATTAACGGTTACTCTGTTTAGTTATCCTTTACTAGGTAAGGGAAAGTCAAACAAGTTGGATTACTAGATCCGTTCACGAGTTACAACCCACTTAGTTCAAGGGATTGACGTTGGTGACAGGATAGCAATTCAACAATTAACCGAATTACAAATTTTCTTTCAATCCTTCCAACTCAAGAGTTCCTTTTCAATCAATTCCCCATCAAGTAATGAAACTACTCACGCATTGTAAATAAGAAACCCATAATATATATAATTCAAGCAAGTTCTATGAAAAATTTACTCATATCAATCGAGATACCCTATAGATAAAATCCTTAGAAAATTTCATTATTTTGACTAAACTTATTATGTATATATATGCAAAAAAAGAAAATGAGACTAAAAATCCTAAAAGACCTAAAAATGAAATGCACAACTGTTGGGATTAGAAATTTGTCACCCAAAAACGCCGACTGGTCGGACGACCTCCCCACACTTAAAAGTTTGCACCGTCCTTGGTGCATTATGAGATGAGCAAGAGGGTATGGCGACTCTTCGGATTGCCACCTTCAGCTGGTGGATGAACCGGTTGCTGCATGTTCTTTCTTCCACTTCTGTTTTTGCTTGTGGTGCATCCTTCATGAAAAATAGAAAGTAACACCGTAAGATGAGAAAATACAAAAGCAAGGAAGCATACATTGTTGGTATGAGGTAAATCACTAGAATTGAGTGAGTGAATTAGTGTGACATTAATGACAAATAGGGGTGTGAATTCTAAATTGCGCGCGGTTTAGAACACACACTAGCATAAAAAGCGATGTCACAAAAGAAGCATGCACTTCACTCATCCTAATGTGATTGAGATGCTCTAAACTTATGGGATAAGACAACCAAACAAGCGATAAAGAAGCATGAAAGCATTCAAGCAAATATATAACATATGGATGCATATGATCAAGAAGCACAATACATTAAGGTAAATACACAACATCCAATATCAAGAAATTACCTAATCAAAGAAGAGAATTCAAATCACATGGTGGCAAAATCATGCAATTAAAGAAGTTAGAACGCTTGAAGGCAATTCTCATTCACTTGGTGTTCACAAAAGTTAAGCATTAAAGCATCACAACCAAGTAGCAAAATATAACCTCAACAATAGAATCCAACAATGAATGACAAAAATGATTATGCTAAGATAGCATTCAATTAGTAATAAGCAGCAATATATAGTAAACAAAATCAATAATCCAACAGTTATCATGAAAAATAAAAAATTAAACCAAATTTAAACCATCAAAATAGCTAACTAGCTAAACTAACAAATGGTTGATGGTGTATGGTAGTGTTGGATGAGGTATAAGAGAAGGGAAGAAGAAAGGAGAAGAGAAGAAATAGAAAGATGATGCGAAAAGAACATGGATTAAATAAGGGCATCCACGCGTGCGCGTGCATCACGCGTGTGCGTGCATCACGCGTGCATCACGTGTGTGCGTGGGAATGGTGTAGTGGAAGCGACGCGTATGTGTGTGTCATGTGTGCGCGTTGATGGCTTATTTTGAGAGCGATGCGTATGCGTCGTGTACACGTACACGTGAGTTGGCCTATGCGTTTCGCATAGTGTTCGCGCGACGTTCACGCAACTCTCAAGAAAATGGCTTGGGAATGAAAATTCTGCATCTACGTGTACGCGTGAGTGACACGTGCACGTGGATGGATGAAAATGCTTGGGTCACGCGTACGCGTGGGTTGGTGCTCTGTTTTTCAAAGTTTTTCATATTTTTGCACCAAACCAAGCATTCCAAACTTCCAAACAGCCACCAAAACACCATAAAACCTTATTCAACATATTAAACTACCAACTAAACTCAACAACCCAATAAAAACATGAAATTAAACTAATTTTACCAATATTTAAAAAGGAGAAAATGAAAAGATGTTACCATAGTGGGGTGTCTTCCACCTAGCACTTTTGTTTATTGTCCTTAAGTTGGACTTATGGGAGCTCCTTATCAAGGTGGCTTGTGCTTAAACTCTTCTTGGAACAACCACCAATGCTTGAATCTTCAATAAGCTCTATTCTTCAAAAATAATGACTCCAAGCCTTGATGGAGTTCCGCACAAGCTAGGGGCTCCGAAATTGGATCCTTATCGCGTAATCTGGGATCCCACACTTTATTTTCACACCCGTCTTGAAGTTGATCATTATTATTCCAATCGGGTGGCAAGCAAGATGAACTCTCCATGAAGTACCCAACAATCCTCCTAGACCCACCTAATTGAGCACTAGTCCATCCTTTGTATTTAACCCTTGAAGTATCAACTGAAATGAGCCTTAATTTGCAACGCCAACCATGAAACATCCTTCTCTTACGCTTCATCCCACAGAGTTCTCTAAGTTGTCCATCCGTTTCAAGCAAGCCATATTCGAGTGGGATAATAAAGCTAATAAAAATGAATTTTACCAACTCAAATGTAGAAGTAGATGACAACCTAGGCAAAGAAGCTTCCAAGGATCTCAACAAAGCGTATTCCATCCTCCTTTTTCTAAGGATTTCCACCTCTTCACAAGATTTCTCAAATTCAACCTTTTGTTTATCACTTTTATCTTCTTTACCAAGAAGAGTTGATGCTTGATCTTCAAATCCAAGGGAACTCAATTCTTGCTCTATCCCATCCAATTCTTCATATGGAATATGCTTTGGAGGATGTGCACTTTCCTCTTCAACATCAACTTCAATCTTATTGGAGGGATTTTCTATGACCTTAGATTCCCATTGAGACTCCGCATCTCCTAAATCTTCAACCACTTCTTCCTTGTCTTCATCAATCATGGGTTCCTCTAATTGTTCCAACATAAAGCAACATTCCTCATTTTCCACCGAAGTTTCCAATCTCTCCTTTATACTATGCTCTTCATTTGATTCTCCACATGTAGCTATGGGAGTTCTTTGAGTGCTCAAACATAGAGAGGCGAATCAGTTTACCTCCTTATTCAAGATGGCTATGGATTCTAGTGCCTCCCTTTGCAATTCTCTTTGTTCTTGAAGTAGCAAAGTAAGAGAATCATCAATTGGGGCTTGTGGTGGATATGAGGGTTCATTATTTTGGAGAAAGGGTTCATAATAGGAAGGTGGTTCTTCTTGGTAAGGGTGTGGCAGTTCAACACTCTTCACTTTTTCCACTTATTGCACAATGTGCTCCATGGTTGCTTGAAGTTGATCCAATACTTCCTTGAGACGATCCCTTGACTCTTGTTCTGCTTGGATAACATGATTAGGATCATACGGCTCTTGGATTGATGGAAATGAATATTCTTCCATGGAGGGTTGCGGTGGAAGGTAGAATTCATCTTGTGGTTGAAAATTTTCATACATTGAAGGTGGTTCATCTTGGTAATAGTATAGCGGAGGTCGTTCTTGGAAGTGTTGAGGTTGGAATGGTAGTGGTTCATATAGCTCATATGGTTATTGGTATGGTGGGTGAGGATTAGGGTCATATAGAGGTGTTTGATAAAAAGAGGCTTGTGAGTATGGTTGAGGATTATGTTGAGGATATGGCTTATAGGCATATGATGGTGGTTCTTGAAAGTCATAAGGAGACTCACCATAGCCATTTGATTGGTATGCATCATAGAATGGCTCTTGTTCATAGTGTATTGGTGGCGGTTGTTGCCATGAAGATTGATCATATGCGTATGCAATCTAATACACATCCTCATTGTAGCCCTCATTTCCTATAACATAGTTAGAACCAAACTCATAGCCAAAGTGAGATTTCATAATGAAAAGAGAAGATAGAAACAAAATCTAATAAGAAATAATAAAACAAAGTCCTAAAACTAGCAAAAACTAATAAGCAATCCAAAAATCAAGTTATTCACGATATTCACATATATACAATAACTAATAACATAACACCATTGCAATTCTCCAACAATGGCGCCATTTTGACGAATGGATTTTTGATGGTCTAAAATTTCACAAATGAAATCTCGTTGCAAGTATAGTTTCTAAACCAACAATAATCCTTTCATACAAACATTTGGTTGTCACAAGTAACAAACCCCTATAAAAATAATCGAAGTATTCAAACCTCGGGTCGTTCTCCCTAAGAATTGCAATAAAGTGATCTTGTTATTGGTTATGAAGTATGTTTGGGGTTTTTGAGGTAAAAAATAAGAAATATAAATGGCAAAGGAAATAAACTAACAACTAACAAAGCTCTTGGCAAGGTATGAGAACTAGAAGTCCTATCCTCATTATCCTCCTCAATTGCGACAACAATTGTCCATTGCTCTCACTTAGTTAACCTCTAACTATGAAGGAAAGTCAAGTGGATGAATTAACTTGATTCCACAAGTCCTAGTCTAATCATGATGAAAGACTAGCTTTAGTGGCATTCAAGTTAATTAGCAACTTCTAATTATCAATCAACAAAGGAGTTTAATAACTCAAGAGTCACCAATTACTCTACCTAGGCCAAGAGGAACAAAAACCTACTCTATAATCCAACCAAGCATTTTGTCAAACATTTGGGATGCATAAAAGGAAAGCAAAATCAAATTGCAAGAATTATAAATCTACAACTACTAATTGCAAGGAATTAAACAACAACAAAGCAATTCAACAATAAAGGAACATGAATCATAAATTGCATTAAAAGAGAAAAAGGAGGAACAAGAGTGCATCAACATAAAAGTAGAGAATTACAAGAATTAAATGCTAAACTAGAGAGAGGAGATGTAGAAAAACAAGAATTGCAAAAGGAAAAGTAAATCAAAGTATGAAATTAACCTAGATCTAAGAAATCCTAATCTACCTCTAACCTAATTCTAGAGAGAAGAGAGAGCTTCTCTCTCTAGAAACTAACTTTCCCTCCAAAACTAAACTAAAACAAAACTAATGTGATGTAATGTCTAATGTGTGATCCCCTTTGACTTCTGCATGTAAATATGCTCAGAAAGTGAGTTGGATTTGGGCCTGGAAAGCCCAGAATTTGCCCCCAGCGTTTTGACTTTAAGTGAGTCACGTGCGAGCGTCGATGCGTACGCGTCGCTTGGCAATTTGCTATCCACGCATACGCGTCATGTACGCGTACGCTTCATGTACGCGTACGCGTCGCCTTGCGACTTCACAATCCACGCGTGCGCGTCTGCTGCGCGAGCGTGTCGATCTCAGCATCCCAAATCCTTGTTTCTTCATGAGTTCTCCACTTGCATGCTTTTCCTCTCCATCCCTTTGATCCATTCCTAGCCTTTCCAATCTGAATTCACTAACAAACATATCAAGGCATCTAGTGGAATTAAAGGTGAATCAAAATTAGCAATTAAGGGCCTAAAAAGCATATTTTCACACTTAAGCACAAATTAGGAGACAATCTTGAAACCATGCTATTTCATTGAATAAATGTAGGTAAAAGGTCATAAAATTCCCTAAATTAAGAACAAGATAAACCCTAAAAATGGGGTTTATCAAACGGTTGAGACTTCGGGGATACTTTGTCATTCTGGATTAACTTTTCTTACTGTCTTCTTCAATAACTTTCTAATTCCTGCAATGGCAGTCGTAAGTGGTTAACTCATGTCCGCTCATGTCCTAATTTAAAATTTGTTCACTCTTGCTCTAATTTCAATGCAAGTTCAAATTCTAATCCTGAAAAAGAAAAAACGCACCCAATGCAACAATTTTACTGCTTGCTTTTTGTCTATATCTATTATTATTATATTTTATTTTATGTTTGAATTTTGAATAGAAAAACACTTTTCAATCATTCAAGTGAAACATTTGTGAATTGTGTAGGTGAACACTTGTCAAGCAACAAACATACTACTACTCTCCTATTATATATTAATAGATTACACTAACCAATATAACCTATTTGGTGCACGAAACTGACTCCCATTGCTATATTTTGAAGATTTAGTAACATTTATTGCTTAACATTTGTTAAAGTGTTAGTGATTATTATAAAATTATATATAAAGTAACATTTCTAATGAAATATTAGTAAATATATATAATTTTTTTTAAAAACTTCAAAAATGTTACCTATTCCTATAACACTCTGGACGGAGACCTAGCCTAATGAAACGGAAGAAAGATCAGGAACCAGTCATAGCTCTCAATCTCACTCCAAATCTCGTTCTCCTTCGCACTCTTTCTCTCAATCTCACTGGCGCTCTCGATTGTGCTCCTCCGCTCTTTGAATCTCTCTCTCGTTTCAACAAATTCTAGGGTTGGATTTGTTATTCTCTGTTTTGAGGTGAGTCTAATGGAGGAGAAGAAGAATCTCTTTTCGTATTCTTTCTTCTCTTACTGATCTTGATCCAGATTTGAATCATGCATATGTAATTTCTCACCAATTAAGTTGTTTATTTGAATTTAGGTTTTGAATTTAGGTATAAATGAGTTTAATTGCTCCTTCATTTCAAATTATGTTGTATTGTATCTTCAGAACTGAAAGAAAATAATGATATATTTGATATAAGTTATCCTCATCATGTTTCATGGCTTTGTAGGGTCCAACGCTATTTGAATTGTCTGGGAGAAGGCTATGATTGATTCTAACGAGCTTCCAAAGGAAGGGTACAATTCAAAACTTTGGTTGAAATTTGTGTCTCCCCGTTTAAAACACATATTGTAAGAGATAGATGTTGCACTTCTTATGTTCAGATGTACTCTTTTTGATACAAGCTAAGCCTATTAGCTATGCACTATTTCTGGCATTTTGAGAATGGATTGTTGCACACTATGGTAGTGTGTCGAATGCAACTAGCACTTGCATTATTAGGACTAGGCTTGTTTGGGATCAGTTTGCTAATTTTCTTTGAGGTTCTAATAACCTATGGTTGCTACTTGCTAATACGTTTATTCATGATTAAAAAGAAGAAATAAAAGGCTATCTATGCAGGTAACTGACACAAGAATTATTGTTGGTCTAGATTTTCTCTTGTAGAAATAAGAGCTTCATTGCAAGCATAGCTCCAAACCAACAAACAACTCTCACATCAAATTTAAATATGGTTTTGTCACAAGTACAAACCCCAATAAGAATTAACCGAAGTATTTAAACTCTGGGTCGTCTCACAAGGAATTGCAATGAAGTGGTCAATTATTGGATATGAAGATGCAGGGGGGTTTGATTTATAATATGCAAGAAAAGTAAATGGCAAGAAAATAAATGATAAGAACTAATAAAGAAATGGTAAACAACTTTTGGCTAAGCATAGGTAGTCGAGATCACCATCCTTGTCTACAAACCAAGTATTGACAATTATGAGGAGCCGAGGTCATTAGGTCTACTCACTAAAGCCTTAAGTATGTAATATCTACTCCTAGGCTTGGAGTACGTCAAATGGCTTGATCAACATCAATCCATAGGTCCCAACCTAGTCACCAATTAACTTAGTGGTAGGCTAGAGTCAATGGTTATCAAATTGACCACATAGGGTTCTCAAATCACCAATTCAATGAGACCCAATGACTCAAGATCACTCAATTCCCATAGCCTAGGCCAAGAGTAGAAGAAACTACTCAAAAACTAGAGGAAACATTCTATCAAACACCTAGTGTGCAACAAAAGTAAACATCAGAAAATGCAAAAATTAACAAGACCTATAACTAACATAAGCAAGAAATAAACAATAGCCATGAAGATAAACATAAAGGAGACATGGAAACATAAAATTGCATTAGAAGAAATTAAGATCCAACAATGGTTCATCAACATACAAGAGAGCAAAATGAGAAATTAACAAGAGAAACTAAGAAGATCGAGATAATAGAACACTAAAATGTAAATGAAACAAGAGGAAATCAAGTAATCAATTCAAGATCCAAAAGAAATTAACCTAACCTAACCTAATTCTAGAAAGAAGAGGGAGCTTCTCTCTCTAGAAAACTAACTAAAGGCTCATCATGACTAACTAAGTGCTCCCCCCCCCTTTGCTCAATCTTCAATTATGCATCAAATACCCTCAGAAACAAGTTGGATTTGGGCCTGGGCAGCTTAGAAATCGCCCCAACGTTTTGCCTTTAAGTGAGTCACATGCTAGCATCGACGCGTACGCGTGGGTCACGCGTGCGCGTCGCTTGGCAATTTTCCTATCCACACGTACGCGTCATGTGCGTGTACGCGTCGCCATGCAACTTCACTTCCACGCGTGAGTGTGGGTTGATGTACTCCAAATCCTTGTTTTCTCATGCATTCTCCACTTTGTATGCTTTTCTCTTCATTTCATCCATCTCATACTTGCCTAATGAACCTGAAATCACTCAACAAACACATCAAGGCATCGATTGGAATTAAAGTGAATTAAAATCACCAATTTAAGGGCCTAAAAAGCATGTTTTTACACTTAAGCACAATTTAAGGGAGAATTACAAAACCATGCTATTTCATTGAATAAATGTGGGAAAAGGTGATAAAATCCCCTAAAATAAGCACAAGATAAACCACAAAATTGGGGTTTATCAAACCTCTCCACACTTAAACTAAGCATGTCCTCATGCTAAAATCAAGAAGAAGCAAAGAGTATAAACATTTATTCAATGCAAACTAACTATATACACCCTATCTATATGCAGTCTATCTACATGAATGCATCTACTTGGTCAAAACACTCAATTTCCAAGAATACATATACAAGTACAAGGGCTAAGGCATTAACAATCAAATCAAACCCACAATTGAATTGAATTATTGAAAGATTTTACAAACTTGCAAGAAAAGATGATCATGGGTGGAAACATGTAATTGAGCAATTGAACCCTCACCGGATGTGTATCCGCTCTAGGCACTCAAGTGTATGGGGTTGATTCACTCAATTCTCCCCTAATCATGCTTTCCAAGATTTGTCTTTCATCTAACAATCAACAATTACTTCATGCATGCATACAAATATCATGAGGACTTTCCCAGAGGTTGTAATGGGGCTAGGGTCAAGGTAGGATGCATATGGTCAAGTGAGCTTGAAATTTGAATCTTTGATTAACTTAAACTTCCCACCTAACCTATGACAACCTATACAATTCTAAACAAACCTAACTACCCATTCTTCACTTTTTTTCACACACTCATGCATTCTCTTTTGATCACCACACATATGCATTAATTATTATTGAACTTCACTTTGGTGCATTTTTTTAATTTTTTTTCTTTTTATTTATTTTTTTTCTTTTTCTTATCATATTTTTTTCTTTTCAAACTAAAATATATACAAGAACATCAATGCATATGGTTTACACATGATTAATACATGAGTATGTACCCAATTCCCAAGATTTTTCAACAAAAACACAAACACACTTTTATCTCTACCTAATGTTCTCAACTTTTCCCAAACTCAAATGGTAAACACTCTCACTAGCCTAAGCTAATCAAAGATCCAAATTAAGAACATTTATTATTTTTCACTTAGGTCTGTAATGTGCTACAATTAAGAACAAATGAGTTAAGCATAGACTCAAAATTAGTTAACAATGGAAAATAAAAGGTAGGCTATTTGGGTAAGTGAGCTATTTGAACAATGGCCTCAATCATGTAAATGCATGTATACACAAAATAATGGACATAAAGAATCAAACAAATCAAGGATTACAATCATAGGAAGAGAATGATGCACACAAGAATGAAAGTAAGTGGTTATATATGATGTAACCACACAATTAAGGCTCAAAACTCGCATGCTTGTGTTCTTAGCTCAAAATTCATGTTCCACAATATGTAGCTCAAGCAAGTTCTAAAATAAAATTTTCAATCAATTGGGGTGCCCTATAGGTAAAAATTCTTGAAAATTTTCATTATTTTGACTAAGCTTAACCTAATGTAATGTTGTGATTTAGAAAATTTTAAAATTCCTTAGTTTATCCCCTTTTTCAATCAAACCAAATTTTCATATGTAAAAAGGGTAAACCAAGCTCCAATGATCCATAATTTTCAAATCACAACCACTAACTAAAGCAGCTACATATATATACACTATCAACTACAAATGCAAATTCAATTGAAAATCTAAAAAAAAAAAGTGTGTCCAAACTATGGTGCAAAATGCAACAAACTAAAATAAAAGTATCCAGAATGACAAATATATACAATGATCCAAAAAGTGCGGTAAAACAGAGTGCAAAATACTAGAAATAACACAAAATAAAAGACAAATGTCCGAACTCGTCACCAAAATAGTGGTCCCACCGACAGCAACGACGGTGACCTCTCCACACTTAGAATGATGCATCGTCCTCGATGCTACTGCTCAGGCTCAGGGTGAGGGTCAACTGTCGCATCTGGCTGCTGAGTCTCAGGATGTGGTACCTCAAGGGGGCTGCTGAACCTCTGGGACTGCCTGCGTTTGTGGTGGTGCCTCTGTCTGAGCTGGTTCTGCCTCATGCTCCTCCTCCTCAGATGCGGAAGAGTCGGGAAGAGGGGGCAACTCAGCACCCAATGCCACAAACATCTGATCTACTCTGTCCAGGCGTCGCATAATGCGGCGCTCACTACACTCCATGAATCGGATCAGATGCTGCACCAAGAGATATGTCGGTTGGGGTGCTGCTGGTGGTGTAGTGGATGCTGATGGTGCTGACGGTGCTGCTGCAGCTGATGAAGAAAAAGGTCCGGCTGCTGCTGCTCTAGCTCTAGACTGGCGCCGTGATGGGGGCTTCTCATTCACCCATGTCCCCCACGGAATGAACAACTCCTTTTCATCATCCGGGGATGGTGATACATCATCTACCAACCATGGGGTACCGGCCAGCTGTGCCATCTGAGTGACCAGGGTAGGAAATGGTAGTATGCCACGGACATGTGCTCGCCACATGTATCGCCTGGTCAACCGGGGGAAGTATACTTCCTTCCCCTCCATAAAACATCCGATTAGGACGAGCATGTCCACCAGAATATCTGTGAAATGAGTGGTAGGCATGATGTAGTGGGCGAAGATCTACTGCCACGTCCTGGCCTCTCTCGAAAGATGAGTAAAAAGCATCCCTTTGGACTTTCTGTTGTTAGCATCCATCACCCAAGGGGCATCCGGGGTGGCAATCACATCCCTCAGAGCATCGTAATCAAAGGTCATGCAATGTATTGCCACTTCTGCCTGCTCAATAGCATCTGTATCCGGTCTTAGGAAGACAGTGAAGTATATCCTCTATAGAAGCCTTTGTAACCAACACTTGACCACCTCGCAGGTGGACTGAATATAGGGTGTGTCTAAAGAAGTTACAGTAGAATTCCTTCACCCAGGATGAGTTTATCCTACCAAGCTCCCTCTTAATAAAACCCATGTCCATCCCCTCAATACGAGCATGAATGGATTGCCTCAAGTCAGCGGGGAGGGCTAGTTTCTTTTCTATGTTCAAGTTCTTTTTCCAGTATGTAGGGAACCGGAGCTCACAATAGAGGTTGGGGAACCGGTGAGCATCTGTAGGCGGGAGCTGTTGGTTAGCCTTGTCCTCATCATTCAGAGGATTCTTAGCATAATCGTAGTAAGGTGAAGGAGTGATGGCTTGAGATTTCTTCCTTTTCTTTGAGGTGACCTTAGCTTTTCCTCTGTCGGCCATCCTGTAAAAGAGATATACAGGATATAAACAATTAAGGCACGTAGAGGAAAACAAAGCAAAGAATGGCATATTCGGAAGACAAGAGGATTGATATATGATCATGGAGTGAGTTAAGAGATAAGGATTCTTGGAATGCAAGAAACAAAATTTAGAACTAAAACAAAGTCACAAACCAAGAATTCAAGCCACATTTGCACAATGATTTGTTTATTAAGCCTAAGAAACGTCATACCCAAAGAATGATTAAAGGAGTTAAGTTGAAATCAAAAGAAAAATTAGTTAGTTAGTCAAGTTAGAAGTTAGAAAACTGGTTCAAAAATTAGTGGTGTGATGGTTCTTGGCTCAATTCAAAAGAAAAGCACAACGTATGGCCAATAAGCATACTCACATCCATGAAAAAGATGCAGTCATTGATGATGAAATATGAAATTTTTGCACAAAAGCGTATAAATGAAACAAGTCATCAACAATGTCATGGTCACAAAGTTTGCAATAATTGGTGTTGAAAGAGCAAAGTACGCACAAGATGTAACCGAAAGCAGGTTGAAATCCATTTTTAAATTAAAAAGGGGTTATGTTCATACCCTGGGTCGAGCTGTCCGACCCGGGATGTTCTACTGATGAGACGACCGACCTCTTCAGGTTAGGCCGTTCGACCTCTTCTCAAAGAGCTCGGTCAAATCATCAGAAAAGCCCAATAAGGGCCCGAACAGAGGAACATGACCCAAATCCAAAGGCAGCCCAAGCCTATAAAGATAAGGGCGGTTCCCTTGAAGATAAGATGACCTCACTCAAAGATAAGATAAGATAACTAACTTATCTTATCTAAGAAGGTCACTCCACACCTCTATAAATACACTGGAGCACCCAGGTATAACTCATACTCTGATTTTACTAAAAACCTGCTTAATACCATTGCTAACTTAAGCATCGGAGTCCCTTGTAGGTACCACCACCCTTCGATGACAAAGGATCAGCAGTGCAGCCAGTCCAACAAGTCGGACACGACTGCTCCGGCCACTATCCACCAGCCGAACACGTCATCTCCGACCAGTACAGAAGATCTCGTCTGAGATCGATCTACAGTTTCAGGTAACCCTCGGAACATTGGCGCCGTTGCCGGGGAATCTGGAAGTCATCCCACCACCATGGCGGACGACCATGACAACGACCACGACTCTGATCTAGAAGATAGGACGCCGCATAAAAACGCGGATACTACACCAAAAGATACTTCTCAACCTAACAAAGACAAGAATTCGCCAAACGAGGAGGCCATGGAGGCACTTCAAGATCGCTTAAAGAAACTCAAAAAAGAGGTGGAGCATCAACAAGAAGCTGAGAGAGATCTACGAAAGGAAGTTAGGCGACGCCGCGAGTTAGAGGACAAGCTCCTAAAACTCGAAGCAGATCTCAAAGCCAAAAATACTCGGTCCGGGCACGAAGACGACTCCCGTAAGGACCAAGACCCATTCACCAAAGAGATCCTGAGGACTAAAATCCCAAAGGACTTCAAACTTCCCGACATGACTTTGTATGATGGCACAGCAGATCCCAGCCATCATCTTAGTAATTTCAGAAGTAGAATGTACCTCACCGATGCCTCAGATGCAGTTCGCTGCAAAGCCTTCCCAACTACTTTAACAAAGACAGCGATTAAATGGTTCAACAATCTACCTCCTAGGTCCATCTCAAGTTTCGACGACTTAGCCAAGAAGTTTCTGGCCAGATTCTCCATCCAAAAAGACAAGGCTAAGCACGCCCTAAGTCTATTAGGAATCAAGCAAGGAGATCGGGAAAGTCTCCACAGCTACATGGAAAGATTCAACAAAGCATTTCTGGACATACAAAGCCTACCAACAGAGGCCGCCATTATGGGTCTTATCAATGGCTTGCGAGAGGGACCTTTTAGCCAATCTATATCGAAAAAACACCCACATCTCTGAAAGAAGTACAAGAACGAGCAGAGAAGTACATCAACATGGAGGAAAACTCTCGACTAGGAGAGACCTCAAAATCCAGATTCACCTACTCCTCCCGATATAAGGATAAAGGGTCCAAAAAGAAAGAAGATCAACATGGGAAAAAAAATCAAAAAATACCACAATTACACCCCTCTTTGGGTGTCCCTTGTGGATGTCTACAGAGAAGTTTGCCATACTGAAAAAATACCCCCAGCTCGACCACTCAAAGGAAAAAAAGGAGGAGGAAATTGGACTGAATATTGCGAGTACCACCAAATCTGTGGACGTTCCACCAACGACTACTTTGACTTAAAAAATGTCATAGAAAAACTGGTAAGAGAAGGAAAATTAGACCGGTACCTCGCTAACCGAGTCGATGACTAAAGAAAAAGAAGAAGGGACAAAGATGTCGGATGAACTGAACGATCACCTCGTACACCAGAGAGACATGTCCATATGATACACGGAGGATTCGCGGGAGGAGGAATCTCCAAATCATCTCGCAAAAGATATCTTAAAGAAGTATATCATGTCGAAGGAAAAGAGGAAGCACCCGACATCCCCACAATTACTTTTACCAAAGAGGATGCATTTGGTATCATCTCGGGACACGACGATCCCATGTCATACTGGAAAACGCAAATCTCCACCGCACACTGGTAGACCAAGGAAGCTTCGCCGACATCTTGTTCAAAACGGCCTTCGACAAACTCGGCCTGGAAGAAAAAGAACTCAGAGCATATCCAAACAATCTGTTCGGACTGGGAGACACTCCAATTCAGCCTCTCAGATACATCTCACTACACACGACCTTCGAAAAAGGAAACCAATCAAGAACACTCAAGATAGGCTACATGGTGGTCGACGTGAGTTCAGCCTACAACGCCTTAATAGGTCGGACAATATTAAATCAGCTCGGCGCAATAGTCTCGACCCCACATCTATGCATGAAGTTCCCAACTACAGAAGGGATAGCTACTATAAAAGCAGACCAAAAGATGGCGCGCCGCTGTTACAATGAAAGTCTAAACCTCAGAGGCAGAGGAGAAGAATTCCACACCATCGAACTCGGTAGAGTTCGGAGACGGGAAGAACTCCGCCCACAACCCGAAGGCGAAATAGAAAAAGTCCAGATTGGAGATATCTCGGACAAAACAACTAATATCGGTACAATCCTAAAATGAGACACAAAAGAATCTCTCATATAGTTCTTACGAGATAACGTCGACCTCTTTGCATGGAAGGCTGCAGACATGCCAGGCATAGACCCTAAGTTAATGTGCCACAAGCTAGCAGTCTACCCAGGATCTCGGCCAGTATAACAGAGACGTAGAAAGCTCGGACTAGAACGATCCCAAGCTTTGGAAGAGTAGGTACAAACTCTACTGGAGGCAGGATTCATAAGAGAAGTCAAGTACCCACTATGGCTAGCTAACGTCATCTTGGTGAAAAAATCAAATGGGAAGTGGCGGATGTGCACCGACTACACTGATCTCAACAAAGCCTGCCCAAAAGATCCTTATCCACTCCCAAGCATCGACGCTCTGGTGGATGCCTCCTCCGGATATAAATACCTCTTGTTTATAGACGTATATTCGGGTACAATCAAATCCCAATGTACCCGCCCGACCAAGAAAAAACTTCATTCTTAACCCCAAAAGCAAACTACTGCTACGTCGTCATGCCTTTTGGACTTAAAAACGCAGGAGCTACTTACCAGAGATTGATGAATAAGGTCTTTACGGATCACATCGGAAAAATCATGGAAGTCTATGTGGACGACATGTTAATAAAGACACAGAGTGAAGAGACGTTACTGTTCGACCTCACCCAAGTATTCGACACTATAAGAAGGCATGGCATGCGACTTAATCCTGCAAAATGCACCTTCGCAGTAGAAACTGGCAAATTCTTGGGTTTTATGCTCACACAAAGAGGAATTGAGGCAAATCTGGATAAATGCCAAGCCATACTTGATATGAAGAGCCCGACTTGGGTCAAAGAGGTACAACAGCTCAATGGAAGATTGGCAACCTTGTCCAGATTTCTAGCGGGATCAGTAATAAGATCTCTCCCCTTCTATGCTACTCTAAGGAAGGGAAAGAGGTTTGAATGGACAACGGAGTGCGAGCAGAAATTCCAAGATTTCAAAAGATTCCTGGGACAGCCACCTTGAAAGAACTGAAGATTGATGGTTTAGAAGTTATAGTAAACTCTCGTTGCAAGTATAGTTACTAAACCAAGCAATCAACCTTTCTTACAAACGTTTTGGTTGTCACAAGTAACAAACCCCTAAATAAATTGATAATCGAAGTATTTAAACCTCGGGTCATCTTCTCAAGGAACGGCAGGGAAGTATGTTCTTATTATTGGTTATGAAGATTGTAAATTGGGGTTTTTAAGATAAGGAACAAGTAATTTAAATTGCAATTGAAATAAGTAAAAGACTGTAAAGTAAATAAATAACTGTAAAATAAACTTTTGGCAAGGTATGAGAAACCTATCCTAGATATCCTTATCAACGATGATGAAGATTGAATCTTAATTCCACTTAGTTAGTCTTTACTTAAAGTAAAGAAAAGTCAAGTGACTAATTAGTTTGATCTTCAAATCCTAGTTAATCCCTAAGGAAAGATTGGGGTTATTGAAGTTCAATTCAATTAGCAAAGATAACAATTATCAATCATGTTTGAGTTTGATAACTCCTGAGTTACTGATTTCTTAACCAAGACCAAAAAGGGAAAAAGTAAATCTATCGGAATAAAAATGCCTTCAGATTGGAAGCAACAGTAATATAAATAAAAGAAATAATTGTAAACTGAAATACCTCAAATAACATTAATTCAAAAGAGTAATCTGTAACATAGAAGAATACATAAATTAAATTGAAAAGATAAATAAAAAGGAATGTTGAACCTGATAAAAAGAGATAATCCTGAAAGCGAATAAAATTCTAAATCTAAATCCTAAAAGAGAGAGGAGAGAACCTCTCCCTCAAAACTACATCTAATTCATGAATACTAACTAATTGGAGGCTCTCCTCTGAATGGATGCATTCTCCCACTTCATAACTTCTGATCTGTGCCTTCTGGACTTGGATTTGGGCCGAAAAGGGCTTCAGAAATTGCTGGGAGCATTTTCTGTAATTTCTGGTGCGTAGCCTCTGTCACGTGTCCGCGTGGGTCACGCGTCCGCGTGGGTCACGCGGTCGCGTCATTTGGAGTTTTCCTTGCCAGCGGTCGCTTCAATCATGTGTCCGCATCATATGCGTTTCGCTTAAGGCGCGCGATCGCGTCAAGCACGCGGTCGCGTCACTGCCATTTTGCGCTGGCACGCGGTCGCGTCGTCCATGCGATCGCGTCACTGCCAGTTTCTTCAAAAACTCCGTTTTGTGCTTTCTTTCCATTTTTGTATGTTTCATTTCCATCCTTTAAGTCTTTCCTGCCTTAGAAGATCTGAAATTACTCAACACACGAATCACGGCATCGAATGGTAATAAAGGAAAATTAAAATAATTACTTTTAAAGCATAGAGAACATGTTTTTCACATACATCACATAATAAGGAAGGGAAAGTAAAACCATGCAATTAACATGAATAAGTGACTGAAGGATTGAATAAATCACTTAAATTAGGCACAAAATATATCATAAAATATGGGTTTATCAACCTCCCCACACTTAAACAATAGCATGTCCTCATGCTAAATCCAAGATAAAGAGTAAGGTAAGGTTGAAGTGGTGGAATCTCATGCAATGCAATCTATTCTAAATGCAACTACCTAAATGCATCATGCAATTCTAATTATTTTTATTCACTTGTATATAAAGCTTACATGTAGTTGAATTAATTCACATTTCTCAAGGAATTATATATATAGCCAGACCTTAGATAATGATAAAGCACTTTTACAATTGAGATGGGAAAGAAAAATATTTTATAAACTTGCAAGACAATTAATAATTCAAGCAGAGATATATGTTAATGAGCTATTGAACCCTCACTGGATTTTGTGTTTACTCTCTAGTCACTCAGTGTTTATTGGGTCAATCACTCTATTCTTCTTTTTATCCTTACTTTTTATAACTTTGTTCTTCATCTAACCAATCAACAATTATAGAATATAGGCATACAAAAGTCATGAGGTCTTTAATTAAGGTTGTAATGGGGCCAAGGTAAAGGTAAGGGTATATGTATAAGGCTAAGTGAGCTAATTAAGCGAATCCTTGATTAGTCTAAGATCTCACCTAACATACATACTTTGTAAAGCAAAGCTTCTTTACCTATTTTACCCATATTTTCCCACTTTTGATGTTACATGCTCATATTTCAAATTTTTTTATTTTTATCCCATGTGCATTGCTTTATTTTGCATTTGAAGAATTCTTTTGTATTCCCCTTTATTCAAAAAAAAATAAATAAATAAAATAATTATTTTTTTTATGTTTTATTTTTTTTAATGCACATGGTAATTCAATTATTTTGATTTCACATGAGCATGCTTTCCAAAAATTTTTATTTTGAATTATTTTATTCTTTTCAACTTTCTACCCTTTGTTTTTATCATCCATGTTCCCAATAGGTTTCCCACACTTAAACAATTACACAATTTCTATCTTAAGCTAACCAAGGATTCAATTTGGGATTTTTATTTTGTTTTTCTGCTTAAGGCTAGTAATGTGATTTGTAGAATAAGAGGTGATTTAAAGGCTCAAGGGGGCTAACAAGGGTGATGTAAAAGGTAGGCTAATTTGGGATAAGTGAGCTAAAATCAAACAATGGCCTCAATCACTCTCTTGGGATGTATTTCTATTCTATAATCGGACATATAGATTAAAACAAAGTAAAGAACACCAGAATAAATAAGAAGGGCGGAACACACAGAAATAAAAATTATGGTTTGAATGTAACCATATAATTAAGCTCAAAACTCACAGGCTGTGTGTTCTCTAACTCAAAAATCATATATCAGTTATGTATGTCATGCAAGTAAAATTAAAAGTTCCCATTATTCTCAATGTAAATCTTAAGGTGGCTTTAAAGTTCTAGTGTTTCTCCTTGATGAAATGTTGTTAACTAACTAACATGGAATGCTATATATACAAGGTGTGTAGATTGTTTCTATTATGTTCAAGTCTCTAGTTTACTTCCTTTTATATTTTTAATTTAAACTAAGCTATCTTATGCTAATAAACTATAATAATTAATCCACATTTTCTATAACTAATAAGTTAGAATTACAAATAAACTAACTAGCTAAAATATGAACTAAGGTGCAAAATGCAAAAATAGAGTAAAAATACATGAAAATAGCAATGTATAAGTGCTGAGAAAAGAAAAATAAAAATAAAAGAGAAAAATACAGAGAAAACAGCAAAATAAAATAAAAAGAGTCTGTAGTGGTTCACCAAAAAATACGCCAGAGATGGTGACCTCCCCACACTTAAAATGAAGCATCGTCCCTGATGCTCACTCAAGCAGTGTGTGAAAGGGTGTCATCACCGGAAGAGTGGGTAGCTGGAGTCTCTGTGGTGGTGGTCTGAGGATCTGCCTGCTGCAGAGGAGGTGCTGACTGAATAGGGACCTCTGGGTCTGTACCCTGAATCTAAGGCGGGGTCTCTCTCTGTGATACAGCCTGCTCTGTGCCTGCCTGCTCAGCCTCTCTCTGGGGGTGGGTATCCGCCTCGTGATCATCCGCCTCCTCCTCAGATGGCTCTGATGGTGTGTCAGGCTCGGAAGGGATATCGCCAGATCGTATCATCAGCTTCAGGTGCTCATAGCGTCGCTTGCTGCGACGCTCAGGTCTCTCATATCGCCGCCGGTTGTGGCGCTCCATCTGGTCTAGCTGCCGAAACAGGCGGTGCACTAAGTGATAAACTGGCTCTAAGGCAGGTGGAGGTGCAGTGGTGGTAGCAGGGGTAGCGGTAGAGGAAGAGGGGCCGACAGATGGTGTGGCTGTCTCATCAGTAGGAGTGAGGAATGGAGGTTTATAGCCCAAAGCCAGGAAGTTCCTGCTGTGAAGGATAATTTTCTTGCATTCTGCAGCAGGTGGCTTCTCATCAGCATCCTCCCAAGGCACGTCAGCTCGACGGCCAAGCTGTGTAATCAGATATGAAAAGGGGAGAGTGCCTCGGACGTGGACCCTGGCCATGTAGTACCGGATAAAGCGTGGCAGGTACAGGTCCTTACCCTCCATCACACACCATAGGAGGGTGATTATAGCGGCAGGTAGCTCCGTCTCGTGAATACTCGGCATAATAAAGTTGCTAAGGATCTGATGCCATAGCCGAGCCTCATCGTTCAAGTATGCCCGCTTGATTCCCTTAGGCATGGTGGTGTTCTGACCCATGACCCATGGAACAGTCGGGTCAAGGGCTATCCTTGCCTTGACGGCATCCCAATCAAACTTCATGAAGCGCATATCCTCCTCAGTCTGTAGATAACCATCTGGCTGATCGAATTTAGGCAGGAGCTATAGAACATCTTCTATGGCCTCTTCAGTGACCAGTATCTGCTTCCCTCTTAGGTTTACTGCATCTAGGGAATTTTTGAAGTAATTGCAGTAAAGTTCCCTTACCCAAGATGCATTTACCTCAGTCAGGTTTCTCTCCAGGAAGAACCAGCCTCTTTGTTTGATTTGATCAGAGGTGTATTGCTGGTGTTCTTCTGGGATCTTCAGAGTCCTCTCCAAGTACAGGTTCCTGGAGTTTGCAAACACCGAATTCTTCAGCTCGCAGTAGCGGTTTGCAAACTTAATGGGATCAGTAGCAGGGAGTAGCTGGTCAGCCTTCTCCTGCGGGGTAAAGTGTTTCTCCCGCCAGGAGTCATCATGCATGAGGTCCAGGATGGGCATGGAGGATTCACCTCTTTTTTGTTTGCCAGATGTTGCCTTTCCTTTTCCTTTTCTCTGGGTGTCAGACATCCTGAAAAAAACAGAAAACCATGATATAATAAAAATAGGAAAGCAGGTAGGCAATTAATTGAAAGAAGCATATAATGGCAAAGGAGTAATAGAATAATGAAAAGGAGTGAAGTAAATGTGCATTAAGGATTGTATAGGAGTTAAAAGTCCGAGAATAAAAATTCACAATCCAAAATGTAAAAGGATTCATGTTAAGTAGGAAAAACATCCGTCATGCCTTGGTTAGAATGTTAGAGAGAATAGTGAAAAACCAGAAGAGATGTTTTGAAAGGTAAGTGGGTTAGGAATGAAAAAGAGGTTAGGAAGTTAAAATTAGTGAATTAGTAAAAAGTGGGTTAGAGTAAGTGGCATGATGAGCATTTCCTAAATAATGAGAATTCACAAATTAAAGCAACAGATAACTCAAATTCAAACAAAGAAGTTAAGGATGAATCAAATGAAAATAGCAAAAGGTGGAATTGAATCATCCAAGATGCAATTTATAAACCAGGAAATTAAAAAAAGAATAAGGAAGCTTGCCCTATCATTCATGAATTGATTTGGTAAAAGCTGAGTAAAGCAGAGTGCAAGTTTGCGAAAACTAAAACAGGAATGAAAATTAAAACTTTTTGCAGAAAGTTGGGCAGCATCCCGGCTAAAATTGGATGTTCCCGGAAAATAAATAGCAATCAGAATAGCCCATATGAATTAAAATATAGCCGCAATTACATAAAGGGAATATGAACAAGGAAAAGCAGTGTAAAAAGCAGCATGAAACAAGAAATTACAGCATATGAACAATACTAACATCACAGCAACAGCAGAATTGCGAAAATTAGAAAACAAGAAACATGAACAGCGCAATTAAACAGACCTAAATCCACTAACCACATCCTAAGCAACCTAACAACCTAGAATCCACTACAACATGCATAATTAACTAGCCTAAATATGAACATTAACAGAAAAATAGGAAATTAACGATGAATGGAAAGAAGGGTGGCGTTCAGCGGACCTTGGAAGGCGTAGGAAAGAAAGTGGGGCAGAGAGGTGGCCGGGGGATGGTGGTGGTGGCGGCTGATGCGGTGGTTGACAGCGGCACGGCGGTGGTGGCGGCTGTGGGCACAGGGGGTTTCGGGAAGGGTAATGGGGTTAGGAGGGGAAAGGGGAGGGAAGGGAAGGGGGCGTTGGTGGCGGTTGGGGGGGCGCGGCGGTGGGTTCTGGGTGGTGGACGGGGGGCAGTGGTCGGTGGTTGTGGCTGGGAGTTGGTAGTGGTGGAAGGTTGCAGAGAGGAGAGGAATGAGAAGGGGTTGGGGGCGCGAATGGGTAGGGTTCGCGTGACTGAGAGGGTTAGTAAATTTGAATCCACGCGATCGCATGGGGCACGCGGTCACGTGGCTGAGGCGAAATGAGGGTTGACACGATCGCGTGGGTGGTGCGATCGCATGGAATGAGTAAATTATGAATGACGCGGTCGCGTGAGGCATGCGACCGCGTCGCTGGAAATTATGCTAAACGCACAATTCCAGCGTCGTTTCAGCACAACTCTCTGTCTCCTCTGGGGTGATGGTGTAATCAATGCGACGCAATCACGTCGCGCACGCTGTCGCGTGGGATTGGTGTTGTGCAAGTGACGCGATCGCGTCAGGGACGCGACCGCGTGGGTCATTTTGTGCGAAACGCACAATGGCCGCACGATTCCAGCCTAACTCTCTGGATGTTGGGGATTTACGCCGATCTCCATATCACGCGGCCGCGTGAATGACGCAGACGCGTGGGGAGTGTTTTTCGCAATTAACGCGATCACATTAGCGATGCGGTCGCGTCGCATGCCTTCTTTTTTTTTATGCAGGTATGCAAGTATGCAGTATGCAATGCGAATGAATAATATTTAGGTTCAATTGAAAAAGGAAAACAAAAATAAATAACACGAAATAAAACTGAAAAAGAAACGACCATACCATGGTGGGTTGTCTCCTACCTAGCTCTTTTAGTTAAAGTCCTTAAGTTGGACATTTGATGAGCTTCCTGTTATGACGGCTTGCGCTTAAATTCGTCCAAAAATCTCCACCAATGTTTGGAATGCCAACAGCCTCCGGGGTCCCAAACTAGGTATGTAAAGCTTTGGAGCAGCTTCAAACGAATTCTCAGGCTCCCGGGGTGACGAATGTCAGAATAGATTCCAGGATCCCAAACTTTGCTTTTAGATCCGCCTTTGTCTTGATCTATATTTTTCCATCCGGGCGGTTTAGAAAGTAGATTTTCACCAAGGTGACCAAATATTTTCTGAGATCCATTCGATTGACCATGATGCCAATCCGTGCACTTCGAGTTGAAGCGTGGAACCTTATTGAACCTTGTGCACCAGCTCTGAGCACGAGCCATTTCCCTCTTTCTCTTAAAGCCACAAAGAGCTCTAAGCTGGCCATCTGTTTCAAGCAAACCATATTCAAGTGGAAAAGTAAAGATAAAGGTTAAGGATTGTACCCACTTGAAGCTTGTATTGGGTGGTAATGGCCTTGGGATAGGTGTTTCCAGTGGTTCTGTGAGTTCTACTCCCTTGTGCTCTTCGGTGAATTTCTTCACTTCCTTGCAGACTTCTTCAATTGAATCCAAGTCCTGATCAAAGCCTTCTATGTCTTCCTCGTCACTTAAGTCATAAACGGGAGGTTGAGAGAAATCTACCTCCGCATCGTCTTCGTATTCACTTGGGGAAGACTCTTCGATCTCAGAGAATTCACTTGCGGATGCAAGTTCATTACTAGGAGAACTTGACTTGTGACTATCATCATCAAGGAAACATGCTTCTTGGAGTATTTCGTCTAGTTCCTCATAAAAGACTTGCCTTGGGGGTTATGTACTATCCTCCTTAGCATCAATTGTAACGTCCTTGATAGAATTCTCCACAACTCTGGATTCTCATGGAGGCTCAGCGTCTCCTAGGTCTTCAACCAACTCTTCTTCTTGTATAATGACAGCTTCCTCTACTTGTTCCAGTACGAAGTCATGCCCTGTTCTGTCCACTGGAGTTTCTAGTACCTCCTTCATGCTACGCTCATCATTAGATTGTCCACACTGAGTTGTGGGAGGTCCTTGAATGTTCGAACGTCTAGAAGATAATTGACTTATTGCTTGCTCCAGTTGATAAAAGGTTATTTGAAGTTGATCTACTGTTTCCTTGAGGCGAACCTCTGATTCTCGGGGTGATGGATTTGGACGTGGTACATTGGGAAGTGGTGGTGTTTGGGAGTGATTGGATTGGAATAGGGGTAAATGAGGATCATATGGTGGCGAATGGTGAAAAGGAGCTTGTGAGTGTGGTGGTTCGAAGTTGTGTTGAGAGGATGGTCTATAGGCATGGGGTGGGACTTGTTGGTAGTTACAAGGTTGTCCACCATATCTATCAGCTTGGAACGCATTGTAGAATGGTCTTTGTCCATGATATCTTGGAGGGTGCTGTTGCCTAAAGGGTTGATCAGATCCTCTTGGCTCCTTCCATCTTTGATTGCTCTAACCTTGATGCATGTTCCTGTTATAACTTTCACTCCTTTCAACAATATTAGAACTAAACTCAAAGCGAGAGGGGTGATAATTCATACTAGCTAATGGAAATAAAAGGGGAAAATAAAGACAAATAAACAAGTAAAAGAAAAGTATTTACAATAACCAATAATAAGGCACACAATTGCAGTTCCCCGGCAACGGCGCCATTTTGAAAGAACTGAAGATTGATGGTTTAGAAGTTATAGTAAACTCTCGTTGCAAGTATAGTTACTAAACTAAGCAATCAACCTTTCTTACAAATGTTTTGGTTGTCACAAGTAACAAACCCATAAATAAATTGATAACCGAAGTATTTAAACCTCGGGTCGTCTTCACAAGGAACTGCAGGGAAGTATGTTCTTATTATTGGTTATGAAGATTGTAAATTGGGGTTTTTAAGATGAGGAACAACTAAATTTAAATTGCAATTGAAATAAGTAAAAGACTGTAAAGTAAATAAATAACTGTAAAATAAACTTTTGGCAAGGTATGAGAAATTAGAAGTCCTATCCTAGTTATCCTTATCAATGATGAAGAAGATTGAATCTTAATTCCACTCAGTTAGTCTTTACTTAAAGTAAAGAAAAGTCAAGTGACTAATTAGTTTGATCTTCAAATCCTAGTTAATCCCTAAGGAAAGATTGGGGTTATTGAAGTTCAATTCAATTAGCAAAGATAACAATTATCAATCATGTTTGAGTTTGATAACTCCTGAGTTACTGATTTCTTAACCAAGACCAAAAAGGGAAAAAGTAAGTCTACCGGAATAAAAATGCCTTCAGATTGGAAGCAACAGTAATATAAATAAAAGAAACAATTGTAAACTGAAATACCTCAAATAACATTAATTCAAAAGAGTAATCTGTAACATAGAAAAATTCATAAATTAAATTGAAAAGATAAATAAAAAGGAATGTTGAACCTGATAAAAAGAGATAATCCTGAAAGCGAATAAAATCCTAAATCTAAATCCTAAAAGAGAGAGGAGAGAACCTCTCCCTCAAAACTACATCTAATTCATGAATACTAACTAATTGGAGGCTCTCCTCTGAATGGATGCATTCCCCCACTTCATAACCTCTGATATGTGCCTTCTAGACTTGGATTTGGGCCAAAAAGGGCTTCAGAAATCGCTGGGAGCGTTTTCTGTAATTTCTGGTGTGTAGCCTCTGTCATGCGTCCGCATGGGTCACGCGGTCGCGTCATTTGGAGTTTTCCTTGCCACGCGGTCGCTTCAATCATGCGTCCGCGTCAAGCGCTCGGTCGCGTTACTGCCATTTTGCACTGGCACGCGGTCGCGTCGTCCATGCGATCGCGTCACTGCCAGTTTCTTCAAAAACTCCGTTTTGTGCTTTCCTTCCATTTTTGTATGTTTTCTTTCCATCCTTTAAGTCATTCCTGCCTTAGAAGATCTGAAATTACTCAACATACGAATCACGGCATCGAATGGTAATAAAGGGATATTAAAGTAATTACTTTTAAAGCATAGGGAACATGTTTATCACATACATCACATAATAAGGAAGGGAAAGTAAAACCATGCAATTAACATGAATAAGTGAGTGAAGGATTGAATAAATCACTTAAATTAGACACAAAATATATCATAAAATATGGGTTTATCACACCTATCCTATCTCGGCCACGGAAAGGAGAACCACTTATATTATACCTCACAGTAGGAAGTTGGGTAGTAGCCTCAACATTAGTCCGAGAAGACGACAGTGGGCAACAACCTGTATATTTCATCTGCAAAGCATTACAAGGATCCAAGCTGAACTACCAAAAAATAGAAAAATTTGCCTACGCTCTCATACTAACATCTCAACGACTGTGTCCGTACTTCCAAGCTCACACCATTAGGGTTCGAACCAACCAACCCATAAAAGGGATTTGCATAAAAGAGACCTAGTAGGCAGAATCTTGCAATGGGTAGTCGAGTTGTCTGAATTCGACCTTCAATATGAAACTCGGATAGCCATCAAATCATAATACCTGGCCGACTTCATTGCAGAATTTATAGACACCCCGAAAATCCCTACAGAATGGAATCTCTATGTAGATGGTTCCTCAAAAAAACTGGAAGCAGCGTGGGTGTGATAATAGAAAGTGACTAGGGAACCCAAATCGAACTTTCCCTCAAATTCGGGTTCCCTGCCTCAAACAACCAAGCTGAATATGAGGCGCTACTAGCTGGTTTGAAACTGGCTAGGGAGGTTGGAGCTCAAAAGCTTATCATCTTCAGCGACTCACAAGTAGTCACTTCACAAATAGCAGGGAGCTACCAAGCCAAAGATCCCACCATGAAAAATTACCTGGACAAAACCAGGGAACAGCTCGGACAACTCGGGGAATATGAGATCTGCCACATACCCCGAGAACAGAATGCCCGAGCTGACACACTCTCAAAACTAGCCAGTACCAAACCAGGGGGCAACAATAGAGGCCTCATCCAAGAAAAAAGTCCTAGCCATAACAAGTCCGGATCAAGGATGGATGACCCCCATAATTAATTACCTCAAAACAGAAATACTCCCCACAGATAAGAAGGAGGCAAAGACGTTAAAAAGGGAGGCACAATACTACACTATCATAAACAATACTCTATGCAAAAGAGGGATTTCAATACCATTGTTAAAATGTGTACCGACTTCCAACACAAAGGAAGTTTTAGAAGAAGTACACAGTGGCGTCTGTGGCAATCATCTCGGAGCGCAGGCACTTACCAAAAAAGTACTCCGGGCTGGACTTTATTGGCCAACTCTACAAAAAGAAGCCACAGAGTTCGTAAAGACGTGTCCACCATGTCAGAAACATGCCAACTTTCACATCGCCCCGCCAGAGGAGCTCATCAGCGTAAACTCAGCCTGGCCATTCGCAAAATGGGGACTCGACCTTCTCGGACCTTTCACTCAGGGATCGGGACAAGTCAAATTCCTCATGGTAGGGGTAGACTACTTCAGAAAATGGATCGAGGCAGAACCTCTAGCAAACGCCACTGCTCAAAGAAGTCGAAAGTTCCTATATAGAAACATTGTTACAAGGTTCGGGGTTCCATACTCCATCACCACAGATAATGGCACCCAATTCACAGATGCAGGCTGGTGCACGAATTGTGAATCACACTTTTCACAACTCGTACCACTAACCAGCAAGTGCACTGGGTCGTCCAAGTAATACCTTACGTGAGTAAGGGTCGATCCCACGGAGATTGTCAGTTTGAAGCGAGCTATGGTTATTTTGTAATTCTTAGCCAGGAGATCAATGATAAGAGTGATTATACTTATGAAGAGTATATAACATAAATTAAATAATACTTGTTATGCAGTAATAGAGAACAGATTGAGGATTTGGAGATGCTTTGTCTCTGAGTCACTGCTTTCCTCCCATCTTCTCCTTCACACACACAAGGCTCCTTCTATGGCAAGCTGTATGTTGGGTTTCACCGTTGTCAATGGCTACCTTCCGTCCTCTCAGTGAAAAAGGTCCATGTACATGGCTAATCATCTGTCGGTTCTCACTTGTATTGGAATAGGATCCATTAATCCTTTTGCGTCTGTCACTATGTCCAATACTTGTGAGTTTGAAGTTCGTCATAGTCATCCCTTTCCAGATCCTACTCAGAATACCACAGACAAGGTTTAGATGTTCCGGATCTCAGGCATGGCCGCCAATTGTTTCTAGCTTTTACCATGAAGACTCTGGGTTCATGGATTTGAACGCTCTGTTGTCAGGAGAGGCAATCAAACTCCTGAACCAGGAACCCAAGAGATATACACTCAAGCTATTACAGGTAGAACGTAAGTGGTTGTCAGGCACGCGTTCATAGGTAAAGAATGATGATGAGTGTCACAGATCATCACATTCTGCATGGTTAGGTACGAGTGAATATCTTAGAATAGAAACAAGCGTGTTGAATAGAAAATAGAAGTAATTGAATTAATTCATCAAGACACAGCAGAGCTCCTCACCCCCAGTCATGGGGTTTAGAGACTCATGCCATAGAGATATAATGTAAAACGTGAAAATGTCATAAGGTACAAAATAAATCTCTAAAAGTTGTTTAAATACTAAACTAGTTTACAAAAAATGAGTAAACTATGATAGATAGTACAGAAATCCACATCTGGGGCCCACTTGGTGTGTGCTGGGGCTGAGACTTGAGATTTACACATACCTGGGATGTTTCTGGAGTTAAACGCCAGGTTGTAACCTGTTTTGGGCGTTTAACTCCAACTTGTAACCTGTTTCTAGCGTTTAACGCCAGAATAGGGCAAGGAATTGGCGTTGAACGCCAGTTTGCGTCATCTAAACTCGGGCAAAGTATGGACTATTATATATTTCTGGAAAGCCCTGGATATCTACTTTCCAAAGCAATTGAGAGCACGCCATTTGGACTTCTGTAGCTCCAGAAAATCCACTTTGAGTGCAGGGAGGTCAGAATCCAATAGCATCTACAGTCCTTTTTCAGCCTCTAAATCAGATTTTTGCTTAGGTCCCTCAATTTCAGCCAGAGAATACCTGAAATCACAGAAAAACACAAAAACTCATAGTAAAGTCCAGAAATGTGATTTTTATTTAAAAACTAATAAAAATATACTAAAAACTAATTAAATCCTATTAAAAACTATGTAAAAACAATGCCAAAAAGTGTATAAATTATCCGCTCATCACAACACCAAACTTAAATTGTTGCTTGTCCCCAAGTAACTGAAAATCAAATAGGATAAAAAGAAGAGAATATACTATAAATTCCAAAATATCAATGAAACTTAGCTCCAATCAGATGAGCGGGACTAGTAGCTTTTTGCCTCTTGAATAGTTTTGACATCTCACTTTATCAATTGAAGTTTAGAATGATTGGCATCTATAGGAACTTAGAATTTAGATAGTATTATTGATTCTCCTAGTTCAGTATGTTGATTCTTGAACACAGCTACTTTATGAGTCTTGGTCGTGACCCTAAGCACTCTGTTTTCTAGTATTACCACCGGATACATACATGCCACAGACACATAACTGGGTGAACCTTTTCAGATTGTGATTTAGCTTTGCTAAAGTCCCCAGTTAGAGGTGTCCAGGGTTCTTAAACACACTCTGTTTTTGCTTTGAATATTAACTTTAACCGCTCAGTCTCAAGTTTTCACTTGACACCTTCACGCCACAAGCACATGGTTAGGGACAGCTTGGTTTAGCCGCTTAGGCCAGGATTTTATTTCTTTAGGCCCTCCTATCCACTAATGCTCAAAGCCTTGGATCCTTTTTATTACCCTTGCCTTTTGGTTTTAAGGGCTATTGGCTTTTTGCTCTTGCCTTTTGGTTTTGAGAGCTTTTGGCTTTTTCTGCTTGCTTTTTCTTTTTCTTTCTTTTTTTTTGCTATTTTTTTCACGTTTTTTTTCTGCAAGCTTTTGCATTCACTGCTTTTTCTTGCTTCAAGAAATAATTTTTATGATTTTTCAGATTATCAATAACATTTCTCCTTTTTCATCATTCTTTCAAGAGCCAACATATTTAACATTCATAAATCACAATATCAAAAGACATATGCACTGTTCAAGCATTCATTCAGAAAACAAAAAGTATTGTCACCACATCAAAATAATTAAACTAGTTTCAAGGATGAATTCGAAACCATGTACTTCTTGTTCTTTTGTTTTTAGAACAGTTTTCAATTAAGAGAGGTGATGGATTCATAGGATGTTCATAACTTTAAGGCATAGACTCTAATCTTTATTTATTATTTAATGGAAATAATATAAATTAGGCATAAAAGCAGGCACTTAGCAATAAAAGAAAAGAAACTAAAGACATAAAGACAAATGACTCTAATTTTAATACTCAAATGCTCTTAAAATAGATAAAAGGTTATCACAGAGTTAGGACTCCACAACCTTTGCTTTGGGAGGTAGATGCCTCTTTAGTCTGTGGGGTGCTTGGCCCTTCAAGAGATAGCTTCTGGCGCTTCAGTTCTTTCAATTCACACCCCTACTCTTCTTGTTTCCTAAGCAGTTTGTAGAGCATGCTGTTTTAATTTTGCTGTTCTTCCTTCAGTTGATCCATAGCTTCTTGTAACTTGGTGATAGATGCTTCTAGGCATCCCCAGTATTCAAATTGAGGAATTTCCAGGAGAAACTCCTGTGCTCTCCTCTTGATGGGGTCGTCCTGCACTTGTCCTTCCATTAACATTTTGGTGATTGGTTGCTCAACTGAAATATACTCATCTACTCCCATTTTTACTCCAGCATCTTTACATAACAGGGAGATCAAGCTTGGATAAGCCAATTTGGCATCTTTGGAGTTCTTGTTTGCAATTTTGTAAAGCTCACAAGAAATCAGCTGATGAACTTCCACTTCTTTTTCCAGCATAATGCAATGAATCATCACTGCTCTTTTGATGGTGACTTCAGAGCGATTGCTAGTGGGCAGTATAGAGTGCCCAATGAAGTCCAGCCAGCTTCTGGCGACTGGTTTGAGATCTCCTCTTTTGAGTTAGTTTGGGACACCCTTTGTGTTGGTTGTCCATTTGGCTCTAGGGAGGCATATGTCCTCTAGGATTTTGTCCAAGCTCTGACTTGGTCTCATCATTCTCCTATTAAAGGAGTCTGGGTCATCTTGCAGTTGAGGCAGCTTGAAGATCTCCCTTATTTTGTCAGGGTGGGTGTGAACAATCTTCCCTCTGACCAGAGTTCGATAGTCATAGAATGCGGTTCCAGCTATTCTCTGCCTGTCTGTTTGCCACAGATTAGAGTAGAATTCCTGAACCATGTTTCTTCCCACCTTTGTTTTAGGATTAGCTAGGATTTCCCAGCTCCTATTTCGAATTTGCTCTTGGATCTCCGGATATTCATCTTCTTTTAGATCAAATTTAACTTCCATGATCACTGACCTTAGACCCATTATTTTGTAGTAATGGTCTGAATTTTCTTTGGTTAAGAACTTCCCTTGATTCCAAAGTGGTTTTGGAATATTCTCTTTCTTGCCTCTTGAGGTGGTTTGTTTTCCCTTAGGAGCCATGATCTTGGTGGGTATTGGCTTAATGATCACGGATAAACACACCAAACTTAGAGGTTTTCTTGCCCCAAGCAAAAGAAAGGAAAGGAGAGGGATAGAGGGAGAGACAAGTTCGAATTGTGGAAGAGAGGGAGAGGCCGAACGAGGATTTAAAGGGAAGGGGGTGGGTTTTCGAAAATTTTTGAAAAGATATGATAGAAAATGTGATTTGGAAAAGATAAGTATGATAGGAAAAGATGTAATTTAAAATTGAAAAGATATGAAAGATATTTGAAAAAGATAGATTTATTCTAAACATATTGTGAAGATTTGAGAAAGATATGGATGAGTTTGAAAAAAAAATTTGAAAAAGATAGATTTGTTTTGAAAAAGATTTGAGAAGAGGTTGAAGAAGAATTGAGAAAGATTTAATTTTAGGATTAAGATATTTTTTTTATTTTTTTTTTGAAATAAGTTTGAAAAAAAAAAGTATAGGAACATGTTTATGCAAGAAAAATGGATGGAGATATGAAATTTTGAAAAAAAATCAAGTTGGGAACAAAAACTTCCTCCCCTCCACAATCCTGGCGTTAAACGCCCAACTGCTGCATGTTTTGGGCGTTTAACACCCCTCTGTAGCCTCTTTTGGGCGTTTAACGACGCCCAGCTATTGCTTCTGGCTGGCGTTAAACACCAGAATTCCTTTGTTACTGGGCGTTTTTCCTGAACACCCAGGACGCTACAAGTATGGCGTTAAACACCCAGAATGGTACCCATTCTGGCGTTTAACGCCCAGAAAGGTATCATTACTGGCGTTAAATGCCCAGTAGATGCTTCTTTTGGGCGTTTAATGCCCAATTGTACCTCTTACTGGCGTTTTCTTGCCAGTGAGTTCCTTTTCCCTGTTTTTGTGCTTTGAATCCTTCTTTAACCCTGTGAACTTATGCAATTGATTCTTTACCTTGAAGATTATTAATATTGAACTTGTATAATTTAAAAATAAATAAAATGAAGAATAGAATAAAATAAAATAACAGAAAAAGTTTTGCTAATGGCTGGGTTGCCTCCCAGCAAGCGCTTCTTTATTGTCTTTAGCTGAACCTTGCTGAGCCTTTAATCTAGCTTCAGCCTTGAGCACTCTTGCTCAACATTGCCTTCAAGATAATGCTTGATTCTCTGTCCATTAACAATGAACTTCTTATTAGAATCAATGTCTTGAAGCTCCACATAGCCATATGGTGACACACTTGTAATCACATATGGTCCCTTCCACCAGGATTTCAGTTTCCCAGGGAATAGCCAGAGCCTAGAGTTAAATAGCAGAACCTTCTGTCCTGGTTCAAAGACTCTAGATGACAGCTTTCTGTCATGCCACCTTTTTGCTTTCTCTTTGTAAAGCTTGGCATTTTCGAAAGCAGTGAGTCTGAATTCCTCTAGCTCATTTAGCTGGAGCAATCTTTTTTCTCCAGCTAATCTGGCATCAAAGTTTAGGAATCTGGTTGCCCAGTAGGCCTTATGTTCCAGTTCCATGGGCAGATGACAAGCCTTACCATACACAAGCTGGTATGGAGAAGTCCCTATAGGAGTCTTGAATACTGTTCTGTAAGCCCACAGAGCATCATCCAAGCTTCTCGCCCAATCCTGTCTACGGGTACTTACAATCCATTCCAGGATTCTTTTTAGTTCTCTATTAGAGACTTCAGCTTGCCCATTTGTCTGTGGGTGATATGGAGCTGCCACCTTGTGGCTAATTCCATACCGGACCATACCAGAGTAAAGCTGTTTGTTGCAGAAGTGAGTGCCCCCATCACTGATTAGTGCTCTAAGGACACCAAACCTACTGAAGATATGTTTCTGGAGGAACTTCAGCACTGTCTTAGTATCATTAGTGGGTGTGACAATGTCCTCTACCCATTTGGATACATAGTCGACTGCCACCGGAATATAAGTGTTTGAGTATGATGGTGGGAAAGGCCCCATGAAGTCAATACCCCATACATCAAACAACTCAATCTCCAAGATTCCTTGTTGAGGCATGGCGTAACCATGAGGCAGATTACCAGCTCTCTGGCAACTGTCACAGTTACGTACAAACTCTCGGGAATCTCTATAGAGTGTAGGCCAGTAGAAGCCACATTGGAGGACCTTGGTGGCTGTTCGCTCACCTCCGAAATGACCTCCATATTGTGACCTATGGCAATGCCACTTCTTCTCTAGGCATACACCTACAAATTATTCCGTCTGCACATCTCTTAAAGAGATAGGGTTCATCCCACAAGTAGTACTTTGCATCAGTAATTAATTTTTTTTTGTTGCCTACTGTACTCCTTGGGTATGAACCTTGCAGCTTTATAGTTTGCAATGTCTGCAAACCATGGTGTTTCCTGAATAGCAAACAAATTCTCATCCAGAAAGATTTCAGAGATCTCAATAGAGGGAAAGGACGTCCCTTCTACTGGTTCTATCCGGGACAGATGATCAGTCACTTGGTTTTCTGTCCCTTTTCTGTCTCTTATTTCTATATCAAACTCTTGCAGAAGCAACACCCATCTTATGATCCTGGGTTTTGAATCCTGCTTTGTAAGTAGATATTTAAGAGCAGCATGGTCAGTGTACACAATCATTTTTGATCCTACTAAGTATGATCTAAACTTGTCAATGGCATAAACAACTGCAAGCAATTTTTTTTCAGTGGTTGTGTAATTTTTCTGGGCATAATTTAAAACATGGCTAGCATAATAAATGACATGCAGAAGCTTGTCATGCCTCTGCCCCAATACTGCACCAATGGCATGGTCACTGGCATCACACATTAGTTCGAATGGTAATGTCCAGTCTGGTGCAGAAATAACTGGTGCTGTGACCAGCTTAGCTTTCAGAGTTTCAAATGCCTGCAGACACTCTGTGTCAAACACAAATGGCGTGTCAGCAGCTAGCAGGTTGCTTAGAGGTTTTGCAATTTTTGAAAAATCCTTTATAAACCTCCTATAGAATCCTGCATGCCCCAGAAAGCTTCTGATTGCCTTAACATTGGCAGGTGGCGGTAATTTTTCAATTACCTCTATCTTAGCTTGATCCACCTCTATTCCTTTATTCGAAATCTTGTGCCCAAGGACAATCCCTTCAGTCACCATAAAGTGACATTTTTCCCAGTTTAAAACCAGGATACTCTCTTGGCATCTTTTCAGAACCAGTGTCAGGTGATCAAGACAAGAGCTGAATGAGTCTCCATATACTGAGAAGTCATCCATGAAGACTTCCAAAAATTTTTCCACCATATCAGAGAAAATAGAGAGCATGCATCTCTGAAAGGTTGCAGGTGCATTACACAGCCCAAATGGCATCCATCTGTAGGCAAATACTCCAGATGGAGATGTGAATGTTATTTTCTCTTGATCCTGGGGATCTACTGCAATTTGGTTGTAGCCTGAATAGCCATCCAAAAAGCAGTAATAATCATGACCTGCTAGTCTTTCTAGCATCTGGTCTATGAATGGTAAAGGAAAATGATCCTTTCTGGTGGCTGCATTGAGCCTTCTGTAGTCAATACACATGCGCCACCCTGTAACTGTTCTTGTAGGAACCAGTTCACTTTTTTCATTTTGAACCACTGTCATGCCTCCCTTTTTGGGGACAACTTGGACAGGGCTCACCCAGGGGCTATCAAAAATAGGATAAATAATCCCAACTTCCAGTAACTTGGTGACCTCTTTCTGCACCACTTCCTTCATGGCTGGATTTAGCCGCCTCTGTGGTTGAACCACTGGCTTAGCATCATCCTCCAATAGGATCTTGTGCATGCATCTAGCTGGGCTTATGCTCTTAAGGTCACTTATGGACCACCCAAGAGCTGTTTTGTGTGTCCTTAGCACTTGAAGTAGTGCTTCCTCTTCTTGTGGATTTAAAGCAGAGCTTATGATCACCGGAAAAGTGTCACCTTCTCCCAAAAATGCATATTTCAGGGATGGTAGTAATGGTTTGAGCTCAGGTTTTGGAGGTTTTTCCTCTTCCTGAGGAATTTCCAAAGGCTCTTTTATTTCCTCTGAATCCTCCAAATCAGGCTGAGCATCTTTAAAGATGTCTTCTAGCTCTGATTCGAGACTCTCAACCATGTTAATCTCCTCTACCAAAGAGTCAATAAGATCAACTTTCATGCAGTCTTTTGGTGTGTCTGGATGCTGCATGGCTTTGACAGCATTTAACTTGAACTCATCCTCATTGACCCTCAGGGTTACTTCCCCCTTTTGGACATCAATGAGAGTTCGTCCAGTTGCTAGGAAAGGTCTTCCTAGAATGAGAGTAGCACTCTTGTGCTCCTCCATTTCCAGCACTACAAAGTCAGTGGGAAAGGCGAATGGCCCAACCCTGACAATCATGTCTTCAATCACGCCTGATGGGTATTTAATGGAGCCATCAGCAAGTTGGAGAGATATTCTGGTTAGTTTGACTTCTTCAGTTAAACCAAGCTTTCTGATAGTGGATGCAGGTATTAGGTTGATGCTTGCCCCAAGATCACATAAAGCTGTCTTGGTGCAATCACCCTCTAATATGCATGGTATCATAAAGCTCCCGGGATCTTTAAGCTTTTCTGGGAACCTTTTCAGAATGACTGCACTGCATTCTTCAGTGAGGAGAACTCTTTCAGTTTCTCTCCAATCCTTCTTATGACTCAAGATCTCTTTCATGAATTTGGCATAAAAGGGTATTTGCTCAAGTGCCTCTGCAAACGGAATCTTTATTTCAAGAGTCCTGAGATAGTCTGCAAAGCGAGCAAATTGTTTATCCTGCTCCTCTTGGCGGAGTTTTTGAGGATAAGGCATCTTGGCTTTGTATTCCTCAACCTTGGTTGCTGCAGGTTTATTTCCTATAGAGGTGGTTGGAGAAGCCTTTTTAGAGGGGTTGTTATTAGCACTTGTGTGTGTCTGATCTCTCACTGGCGTTTGAATGCCAGGGTTGGAAGCTTGATTGGTGTTGGACGCCAACTTCTTACCTGTTTCTGGCATTTGAACGCCAGAACTGAGCTTCCATTGGGCGTTTGACGCCAGCTCCTTGCCTGTTCCTGGCATTTGAACGCCAGAGTTATTCCTCTCTAGGCCCTTACTGTCCTCAGAGGGATTTTGGATCGTATTTTGCTTATCCTCTGTCAGTTGTTCTTTTCTTGGCTTTCTGCTACTCTGAAGTGAGGTATTTAATGTTTTTCCACTTCTTAATTGAACTGCCTGGCACTCGTCTATTATCTGCTTTGATAACTGCTGTTTTGTATGATTCAACTGTGCTTCCATATTTTTATTAGCATTTTTAGTGTCTTGTAGCATCTCGTTGAATTCTGCTAGCTGTTTTGTTAGAAAACACAATTGTTGACTGAGTTCGGCAACTTGTTCTGGAGGACCAAGCTCAGTAGATACTGCTTTGGCTTCTTCTTTTATGGAGGACCCACTACTTATGTACAGATGCTGATTTCTAACAACTATATCAATAAGCTATTGAGCCTCTTCAATAGTTTTTCTCATGTGTATAGATCCACCAGCTGAGTGGTCTAGAGATACCTGAGCTCTTTCTGTAAGCCCATAGTAGAAGATGTCTAATTGCACCCACTTTGAAAATATTTCAGAAGGGCATTTCCTTAGCATCCCTCTGTATCTCTCCCAGGCATTATAAAGAGATTCATCATCTTCTTGTTTAAAGTCTTGGATGTCCAGCCTTAGCTGTGTCATCCTTTTTGGAGGGAAATATTGATTCAGGAATTTGTCTGATAACTATTTTCATGTTCTTATGCTTGCTGTGGGTTGGTTATTTAACCACCTTTTAGCTTGATCTTTTACAGCAAACGGAAATAGTAACAGCCTGTATACATCCTGATCTACCTTCTTGTCACGTATTGTGTCAGTAATTTGCAAGAATTGTGCCAGAAACTCAGTAGGTTCTTCCTGTGGAAGACCGGAATACTTGCAGTTTTGCTGCACCATGACAATGAGCTGAGGATTTAGCTCAAAACTGCCTGCTTTGATGGAGGGTATACAGATACTACTCCCATATGCAGCAGTAGTGGGGTTAGCATATGACCCCAGAGTCCTTCTGGATTGTTCATTTCCACTTAGATCCATGACGGAGAAAGGGAGATGATGTGAATTGCAAGTAAAATATATTTTTTTTATTTAATAAAAAATAACCAAAAAAAATAAAATAAAATAAAATAAAATAAAATAATTAGAAGATAAAATATAGATTTCGAAAATTAAAAGAAAAAAAAAATACAAAGAAATTTGAATGTTGAATTGACTAATTAAATGAAAAGATTTGAAAATTTTTGAATATGATTTTCGAAAAAGATTTAAATTTTGAATTTTTAAAACTAAGATAAGATAAAATAGAAAGTTTTAAAATAAAAAATCTGAATTTTTAAAGGAAAATTTCGAAAATTAATTGAAACAAAGAGAAAAGATATCTTTGAATTCAATGAGGAAAGAGAAAAATAATAAACTGATACCAAACTTAGAATTTTTAAATCAGAATAAAGAAAACGAGTAAGAAAACTTTTAATGTCAAGATGAACACCAAGAACACTGTGAAGATCAAGATGAACACCAAGAACAATTTTTTTTTTTGAAAACCAAAAATAAATTTTCGAAAATTAAATAAAAGCTAACAAGAAAACACCAAACTTAAAACTTGACACAAGATTTAATCAAAGAAAAATTATTTTTGAAAAGATTTTAGAAAGAAAGACTCAAAGGAGCAACTATTCACAAGAACATAGACATATTCAACAAATGCAAGAATTAAGCAGAGAAAAACTATTATTATTTTTTTTTGGATGACAAAAACACAAAGGACACCAAACTTAAAACATGCAACTAGACTCAAACAGAAAACTCTAAAGATTAATAAAGAAAAATAATAAATTTTTGAAAAGAAAATAAAATACTCAGACCCAAAAGACAAAATTTTCCTAATCTAAGCAATAAGATGAACCGTCAGTTGTTCAAACTCGAACAATCCCTGGCAACGGCGCCAAAAACTTGGTGCACGAATTGTGAATCACACTTTTCACAACTCGTACCACTAACCAGCAAGTGCACTGGGTCGTCCAAGTAATACCTTACATGAGTAAGGGTCGATCCCACGGAGATTGTCGGTTTGAAGCAAGCTATGGTTATTTTGTAATTCTTAGTCAGGAGATCAATGATAAGAGTGATTATACTTATGAAGAGTAAATAACATAAATTAAATAATACTTATTATGCAGAAATGGAGAACAGATTGAGGATTTGGAGATGCTTTGTCTCTGAGTCACTGCTTTCCTCCCATCTTCTCCTTCACGCATGCAAGGCGCCTTCTATGGCAAGCTGTATGTTGAGTTTCACCATCGTCAATGGCTACCTCCCGTCCTCTCAATGAAAAAGATCCATGTACATGGCTAATCATCTATCGGTTCTCACTTGTATTGGAATAGGATCCATTAATCCTTTTGCGTCTATCACTACGCCCAATACTTGTGAGTTTGAAGCTCGTCACAGTCATCCCTTCCCAGATCCTACTCAGAATACCACAAACAAGGTTTAGACGTTCCGGATCTCAGGCATGGCCGCCAATTATTTCTAGCTTTTACCACGAAGACTCTGGGTTCATGGAGTTGAACGCTCTGTTGTTAGGAGAGGCAATCAAACTCCTGAACCAGGAACCCAAGAGATATACACTCAAGCTATTACAGGTAGAACGTAAGTGGTTGTCAGGCATGCGTTCATAGGTAGAGAATGATGATGAGTGTCACAGATCATCACATTCTTCATGGTTAGGTACGAGTGAATATCTTAGAACAGAAACAAGCGTGTTGAATAGAAAATAGAAGTAATTACATTAATTCATTAAGACACAGCAGAACTCCTCACCCCCAATCATGGGGTTTAGAGACTCATGTCATAGAGATACAATGTAAAATGTGAAAATGTCATAAGGTACAAAATAAATCTCTAAAAGTTGTTTAAATACTAAACTAGTAACCTAGGTTTACAGAAAATGAGTAAACTATGATAGATAGTGCAGAAATCCACTTCTGGGGCCCACTTGGTATGTGCTGGGGCTGAGACTTGAGCTTTACACGTGCCTAGGCTGTTTCTGGAGTTAAATGCCAGGTTGTAACCTGGTTTGGACGTTTAACTCCAATTTGTAACCTGTTTCTGGCGTTTAACGCCAGAATAGGGCAGAGAACTGGCGTTGAATGCCAGTTTGCATCGTCTAAACTCAGGCAAAGTATGGACTATTATATATTTCTGGAAAGCCCTGGATATCTACTTTCCAACGCAATTGAGAGCATTCCATTTGGACTCCTGTAGCTCCAGAAAATCCACTTTGAGTGCAGGGAGGTCAGAATCCAACAGCATCTGCAGTCCTTTTTTAACCTCTGAATCAGATTTTTTCTCAGGTCCCTCAATTTCAGCTAGAGAATACCTGAAATCACAGAAAAACACATAAACTCATAGTAAAGTCCAAAAATGTGATTTTTATTTAAAAACTAATAAAAATATACTAAAAACTAATTAAATCCTACTAAAAACTATGTAAAAACAATGCCAAAAAGCGTATAAATTATCCGCTCATCACAGGCGTCAGAAAGTTAGTGGCCGACTTGAACATAAAACACCAATTCACTTCGGTAGAACATCCCCAGGCCAATGGACAAGTCATATTGGCTAGGCTAAAATGGAGATTACAGGACGCAAAGGGAGCCTGGGCTGAAGAACTCTTATAAGTCCTATGGACATATCGAACAACGCCATATTCCACCACAAAGGAATCACCCTTCCGATTAGCGTATGGAATGGAGGCAATGATCCCAGTGGAGATTGAAGAAGGGTCGCCTAGAGTGATCCACTATAATGAAGAAGCCAACTCCCAACTTCAAAGGGAAGAACTCGACCTACTTAAAAAATCCAAGAAAGAACTCGGATCAGGGAAGAGGCATTAAAATGTCGAATGGCTTCGAGATACAACTAAAAGGTAGTGCCGCGAAGTTTTGCCGAGAACGACCTCATCCTAATCCGAAATGATATCGGAACAACTCGACCTAGAGAAGGAAAGCTGGCAGCAAACTGGAAAGGACCCTACCGAGTGATAGAAGTACTTGGAAAGGGCTACTACAGACTGTCCAAACTCGAAAGGCGAGAGCTCCCTAGGTCATGGCACGCCTGCAACCTAAGAAGGTACTATAGTTAGGGGGGATAAAGGATCTTAGGACAAGGCACACTCTTTTTCCTGAAAAGGTTTTTTAATGAGGTGCCAAGCCAAAGACCTACAAATTGTCTGACTTAGAGCCACAGATCGGCAGAAAGTGAAAAACCAAATTCACTGCACGATCATGATAAAGACCAACAAGGATGAAAACAAAAATTCGTCAAAAGGTCGATCAAATGAGGATTAAACCCAATTTCTACAAAATCGGCAAAGATGAAAACATAATAATGCAAGAAGTTATCGAAAGTGATCTATAGAAAGGACCTGACGAGGTCTTAAAAAAATGGATTGCTAAAAAATAACTTAAGGATTGGCCAACGTAAAAAAGTCAAATCAAGTCACAAAACCTAAGTTATAAAAAGTAAATCCCTGGAAAGAGGTCTGGCCAGCCCTATAAAAGAGGATTACTAAAATAACTTAGAAGGGCCCGACATAATGAGGTCGGCCCAAAACATAAAAGTTATAAAAGTAATCCCTGAAAGAGACCTGAACAAGGTCCAAGAAAGAGGATTACTAAAATAACTTAGAAGGACCCGACATAAAGAGGTCAGCCCAAAACATAAAAGTTATAAAAGTAATCCCTGAAAGAGACCTGAACAAGGCCCAAGAAAGAGGATTACTAAAATAACTTAGAAGGGCCTGACATATTGAAGTTGGCCCAAAACATAAAAGTTATAAAAGTAATCCCTGAAAGAGACTTGAATAAGGTCCAAGAAAGAGGATTACTAAGATAACTTAGAAGGGCCCGACATAATGAGGTCGGCCCAAAACATAAAAGTTACAAAAGTAATCCCCAAAGGAGACCTGAATAAGGTCCAAGAAAGAGGATTACTAAAATAACTTAGAAGATCCCGACACGACGAAGTCGGCCTCCCAAAAACCTTGATGTTATACTAGGAAATTCCTAACAGAAACCTGAACAAGGTCCAAACAAAACGGATTACTAGAAATAACTCCAGGCCAAAGTGAGGAAGCCAACATACAAGGTGGATCCAAACATCCACAACCTCAAAGGAATCAAGCCACAAGTATGAAATACAAGGCAATCCAAAGAGGTCAAACAACAAAGTTCCAACACTCCCAAAAAATCTAAAAAGGTACCAAGACAGATATGTTACGAAAAACACAAGTCATAATAAAAAACAAACTCAAGAGGCTACCAAAATCAGCCCCAAGAGCTCAGAAACTACTTTGTTTTTTAAATAACGTTGCTAAACAAGCAACTAAGAGAGTATCAAAAAGTCAGAGCTACCAACTACAACATATAAAAGGTTCAAAACCCACAAGTCGGGCTATTTACACAAATGTCCAGAATAATCATTAAAGATCTGAAGGCTTCTCAGCAGCATCAACACGGGGTGAAGGAGGGCGAGTCTGAAGAGGCATCGCGTCTACTGTCCCATCATCCCGGTTCAAGATTTGGCAATCAGAATCTGACCGAGGACGACCAGCCTCAGCTGAAGAAATTGAAGAAGTCGGCACAACAGAAGCTTTTTCGGCAGGCGCAGGAGGAGGTTCAACCACATCATCATCATCATCAGGGTCATCAGGGACGATCTTACCGTCCTTCACAACGTTGTCCAAGCTGAAGAGAGTAAGGTCGAGTTCGGGTGCAAAAACCCGGACCTGCTCCTTCAGGTTCTCATAAGCCGCAGTTACACTACCTACAAGATGACCCTGGAGCTCGGTATAATCAGCTCGGGCAGACTCCAGATCATCCCTGAGACGCATCATTTCCCTATAGGTCGTGACATAACTCTCCTTGTGCCTCAACGCCGTGTCTTCAGCCAACTTCACAGAAGCCACCAAGGCAACAGAACTAGCCTTCTCACCCTCCAACTCTTTCTCTAACTTGGTCACCTTCACCTCGAGCTCCTCCTTTAAACCCTTCATCCGGTCGAACTCCAACTTGGCCTCCTCTATAAAAGCCTTTGTAGCATGAATGGGAAGATCCTGAGCAGTCCGATATAAAGCCGCCCCCACGTGTGCCATTTTGACACTGCTCCAAGTAATAAAGTTCAAATGGCGAAGGAGAGAAACATCGTTGGTATGGATGGTGCCATAAGGACCAATTTGTTGATCCACAAACTCGACAACATCAAAATCAGAGGCGTCAAGGTTAAAGGGCTCAGCGGTCTTTTGCTTTTTCGGTGGAGGAGCGCCAGAGGTAACGACAGGAGCCTGTGGAGGATCAACCAAATGAACCCAAGGAGTAGGAATTGTCCTCCTCGGTCCAAGAGAAATTGGTACGAATGGCTTCGACTGAACCTGAGAAGACCCCTCCCCGGCCATTTGGTCGAGATGTTCTGAACTGTAGTAGCTTTCCTCGCCTTTTTAAAGGCCTTCATAGATTCTTTATTTTTAATCATCTCTACAAACAAACATCACAACGAGAAATCAAGTCATGAATCAGAAAAGAAAAGAAATAAACTCGACAAAATAAGCAAAAACCAAAAGAGAAATTGACCACTACCCAGCTCAGCTCGGAGGAGAGAGTGGTTTGCCAGGAATTTCTTTGTGTCAAGATGGGGAGGCTGCCCCCAGTTTTCTTCCAGTACAGTCACAAAGGCTTGCTCAGCCTCATCTAACATCTTCCATGTATATTTAGACACCATTACATTCTTTTGCCATTCCAAAGGAAAGGCGGGCTCATCATTCTCATCCAGAAAAAAAGGGCCGAGCTCCTTCAACAGCTCGGACCCTGAAAAAGTAATTTTTGAAGTCGTGGAAAGATTCATCAAACATGGAAAAAAACTTTTTCCCCTGGGAAGCTCGGAAAGAAACCCAAGAGGTCTTCTTCTTAACCACCCCAGGCTTCGTCAAAACAAAGAGATAAAAGAAGAGGGATTGTGAAGCAGGGATACCTACTTCATGACACAGCAACTGAAAGATTTTTATAAAACCCCAGGAGTTGGGGTGAAATTGGGATGGAGCTACATTACAAGACCACAATTGGTTGGTCTCAAAAGGGATAAAAGGAAGAGTAATATTCATTTGACTAAAAAAGAAGTCATATACATAGAAAAAAGGGACGCTCTCCAGCAATTCGTGTAGAAAAACAGACCCTTTCCTCAAAATTAGGAGATACAAGCTCATAGTTCTTTTCATCACTATCATTACTACAAATCCTATAAAATTGCCTAAGCTGCTGACAAAACTCGAAGTCAACCAACGAAACACACAGAAGAACCATAGAATCCACCTAATCAGCCATGCCCTCAGGGACTTGGGAAGACGTCTCAACAATATTTTTGCGAGAAGACATGAGGTCAACTAGTCCTACAGCAAGAAAGAAGAAAATAGATTACTAACCCAAACATCTCGGACAAAGTCGAAATCAACTCACAGCAGAAGCATGACTTAAGCATACAAACAAGTAAAAAGGAAAAAACCCCACGACAAGGTCCAAGGGCATCCTTTGGAGGCAGTAACAGAATAAGGGCTCAAGAATAAAATCCACAAGGCTAACATCCCAACAAAACTCTCAGCAAAGAAAACCCCTCTTCCAAAAAGCAACAACCCGAGAGACAAAGTCAAAACAAAGTCATCAAAGGAGCAACAAAATACTAGTTCAATCAGAAAGCAAACAAAATGCGTCAGGCAGAGGACGTCAAAGACGCAACCTTTTTTCAAAAGAATCAAATGAAGTCGTTACCCCAGAAAGCTACAAAATCAAATAAAGGCAGCAAAACATGCAAAGCCCAAAAAAACCTCAATCATCAAGAGAAATTCTAGAAACATGCATCACAAAAAATAATTGAACATAACGACGCGAAAAGGTTCAGATTTTCCAGCAGGCATTTCAAAAAGAAAAATCAAAGCTTTATCAAAAAGCCAAAGGCAAAACGACGAAAGAAGTAGAGAAACAGAAAAATAGAACCAACCTGGAGAAAGATTCTGAAGAAAGTTGGAAGCAGGTGCGACGAAGTTTGGAAACCGTCTCTTGAGCAAAGCACCAATAAAGAACCAAGACAAAGCGTTGAAAAATGAAAAGGCAAGCTTCAGGCGAAATAGAAAAACAGAGAGAAAAGAGGGGAAGTTACAGAAAAAGGAAAACCGTTTCTTGAAGTGCAAAATTCAAAATAAAAGAGCCAAGAGAAACGGAGCATTAAAAACCAATTAATAAGGGTATTAAACCCTCGAACATTCCCAAGGCTAGAGCACCAATGAAAAGCGCGCGCTTTTTAGAAGAAACGAAACGTTCCACATTAAAAAAAGAAGAAAACTCTACAAAAGAAGAAGTTGACAAAATGCTCGAGTTCGGCTTCACCAGAGAAGGATCGAATTCCAAAAACTAAGATTCGACCTCCAAAAGAAAGACCGAGCTCGAGCAGGGGCACTATTCATACCCTAGGTCGAGCTGTCCGACCTGGAATGTTCTACTGACGAGACGACCGACCTCTTCAGGTCAGGCTGTTCGACCTCTTCTCAAAGAGCTTGGCCAAATCACCAGAAAAGCCCAATAAGGGCCCAAACAGAGGAACACGACCCAAATCCAAAGGCAGCCCAAGCCTATAGAGATAAGGACGGTTCCCTTGAAGATAAGATGACTTCACTCAAAGATAAGATAAGATAACTAACTTATCTTATCTAAGAAGGTCACTCCACACCTCTATAAATACACTGGAGCACTCAGGTATAACTCATACTCTGATTCTACTAAAAACCTGCTTAATACCCTTGCTAACTTAAGCATCAGAGTCCTTTGCAGGTACCACCACCCTCCGGTGACAAAGGATCAACAGCACAGCCAGTCCAACAAGTCAGACACGACCGCTCCGGCCACCATCCACCAGCCGGACACGTCATCTCCGACCAGTACAGAAGATTTCATCTGAGATTGATCTACAGTTTCAGGTAACCCTCGGAACAGGTTACATTAGTGAATGCACCAAACATTGTAAGTGAATGAACCATATTCAAGAATTTGCAAGTTAAAGTCAAATGGTAAGTTTAGTTGAGTTAAAAGGCATTTGACTTAACTTGGCATTGAAAGCACATGAAGGTTCACATAGATAAGTCAGGCAAGGGATTGGGTGACTCAGAGATCCGTCAAACGATTCCTTGAACTAACTATGTCAATGCATATCACCGAAAACACAAATAAGCACAGAAATGCCAACCCAGGCAATCTATGAAGTGAACTTGTTGAAGTCATGTAAAACTCAATTTGAAAAAGTGTCAAGTTCAATCCTTAGGTTGCAAGTTAGGAACAAAACAATTTTCTAGAAATTTGGGCAGCATCCCGGTAGTAAATTGGATGTTCCCGGATAGCAATTGGCAGCAAAAATCACATATGAATCCAAGAATGCAACAAGCATGATATAAGCATGGATTACATATATTCAGGCAGCATCAAACACAATCAGACAATGAATCTCAGTAAGGCAGCAGTAGGTAACAGCATGTAAAACATAAATCATCACAGCAACCATTATTCAGCAAAGCATATAACATGCAGAAAGTAAACAAGAACGGAGCACTTATCAGGCCTAGAATCCTCTAACCACATCCTAACTACCTAACAGCATGCATTTCTATCTAACCTAACATACAGAAATTAAACAACTATTCTAACAAAAATTAATAAATAGAATTAATAAAACAAACTACAGAATAGAGCAGAAGGCAGGTGGGAAAGACACATGGCAGGGAAGCAAACAGAATTGGAAATGGAAGGGGGAAAGCTGATGAAATCAGCGCCGCCCAGTAGTGGCGGCAGTTCGGTTGTGCTCGCGGCGCAGATGGTGGCGAGACAGGGGCACCGAATAGAAGAACATGGCAGAGTGAACGGTGAGGTGATGGGGCAGGGGTTGGCTGAGGAAGGAGAAGAAGGTTGGTGGTGGTTGAAGGTTTACCGGCGACAATGGCGGTGGCCTGACGGAAAGCTGAGAGAGGAGAGTGGTGAGAGAGGGCAGTGAATTGAGTGAATGAGAAAGAGAGGAAGAACGAGAAAAGGGGGGAAGAGAGGTGCTGGGGTGGTCGACGGCGGCGGACGGAGCTGAGGGTGGCGGCCAGTGATGGTTGAAGGTCGGAGGGAGATTTTGGAGGTTGGAGGGAGAAGGAGAGGAGACGTTAGAGAGGGGGAGGGGATAAGGGACGCGACTGCACTAGAGCTTGCGTCCTTTGGGGTTATGGTTTTTGAATCCACGCGTGCGCGTCCTTGACGCATCCGCGTGGGTGGGCGAAAAACATGATAGACGCGTAAGCACGATATGCGCGCATGCGTGGGTGGAAAGGGTGCACTTCGACGCGTACGCGTATTGTACGCTTGAGCATGAATGAAGGTGGAGTGCGCCCACGCGTACGCGTGATGTACGCATCCGCGTGGGTTGAAACTTGCGTGAAAAGCGCATTGCACGCATGGTGTGTGTGTAACTCTCGGGTCCCATGTATTGGGGTTGCATTCAACATATCGACGCGCGCGCGTACAGCGTGCGCACGCTTCCCTGCCCCTTTTTTTTCACACACTAAAAACAGCTCAAAATTCTCCTAACCTTCTGTATGACTCAAAAACTAGCCAAAATGCAAAATTAACCACATTTTGAATTTTCGAGGATTTTTCAAACAATTTAAGGAAACTTGCAATCCAAGCAAAAACTCAAACTCAAAGAACTATCCTTATTTAAGGCATACCATACAATGTATAAACAACTTAGCAAGCAAGACAAAATATACTAAAGAGTAAAGAAGCTATCTACAATGGAACTCAATTCATTCATTCATTATATCTACAAGAGAATGGAAAGAGTATACCATGGTGGGGTGTCTCCCACCAAGCACTTTTAATTTAAGTCCTTAAGTTGGACATTTGGAAGGCTCCTTGTCATGGTGGCTTATGCTTGTATTCTTCCTTGAACCTCCACGAATGCTTGCTCTTCAATTACTTGTCAGAATTTCCAACCATCCTTAATAAGCTTGGGGGATGTTCTTCCCAAGGTATGAGCTCCCAAAATTGGTCTTCATGTTGTGATCTGGGATCCCATATCTTATTTTCACACCCATCTTCAAGTTGATCAAAACAATTCCACTTGGGTGGCAAGTGATCTAAATTCTCATGTGAGCACAAAAGTACTCTCCTAGACCCATTCAATTGAGTACTACAACAATCCAGGCTCCTCAATTTCGAGTTTCCAACCATAATGAACATAGAGGGATGTCTCCAACCATTACACAACTCTCCCCTACTCTTAACTCCACAAAGGTCTCTAAGTTGACCATCATTTTCAAGCAACCCATATTCAAGTGAGAAAGTGAAGCTTAGGGAGAGGAATTTTACCCACTTGAATGTTATGTTGGATGATGGTGGTTTAGGGAGGGTGACCTCCCCACACTTGGCCAATGCAAGGTCTATTCCCTTGTGGTCTTCCTTTGCAACTTCCACCTCTTTACAAGCTTCTTCAATTTCAATTCCTTGCTCACCAACTTCTTCTATCTCTTCCACATCACTCAAGTCATAAATAGGAGGTTTAGTGAAGTCTACCTCAACATCAATTCCAAGCATAACGGGGAAGGACTCATCAAGCTTAAAAGGATCATATGTTGATACGGAATCATCATATATAGGAGGGCTTGTTGCTTAGAACACTTCTTCCAATTCTTCATCCACAATATGCCTTAGAGGTTGCACATCCTCCTTAACATTGCTTTCTAATTCAATGGAAGAAGGCTCAACAAGATCATCAAGGGGATTGATCAATGTGGACAAAAAATCACTAATGATGGAATCCACTTCTTGATCAATATCCTTCAACTCTCTATCCACTTCCTTAACATTACGTTCCTCCTTAACCTCCTTTCCAAACTCCATGGAAGAAGGCACTTCAACTTGAGATTCTTCTATGTACTCAACATATCCTAAGTACCCAACCACTACTTCCTTTTGTTCAATAATCTCTACCTCTTCCTCTTGTTGTACTTCTTGCTCTAACTCCTGTTCCTCGCCTTGGAGCTTTAAGTCCACTCCCTCACTAGGCTCCTTGATCACTTCTCCACATTCAACAATGGAAGTATTTGGGATGCATGAGCTTAGGTGGGAGGTTATGTGACTCACGGCTTCTACCATAATAGCCATCTTGGCTTCTATCTCCTTAAACTCCTTTTCCGTTCCTTCTTGTTGCCTTAGGATATGAGATTCAAGATCTCTTAGTTCTTGCATGAGAGCTTCATCGGGAGACGGTGGTGGAAGAGAGGGTTCATTGTTTGAGGGAAAGGTGTTGTTGTTGGAAGGTGGTTCATATTGGTGAGTCTTGAGGTGATGTACATGGAATTTGTGGCTCTTGGGAGTATTGGTGTTGGAATGGTAGTGGTTCTAAAGATGGTTCATATGGTGGTTGGTATGGTAGGTATGGGTTGGCGTTATATAGAGGTGAATAGTGGTATGAAGCTTGTGAGTATGGTTGTTGAGGGCTATATTAGGGAGCGGGTTCATATGTATGTGGTGGTTGTGGTTGACAATCACAATAGGGGTCATCACATACATTAGATTGGTATGCATTAGGATTAGGAGTATACCCATAAGAATCCAAAGAGTAGTTATGTCGGGGTGGCGCTTGAACGGCTCGGATGGAATGAAATGCCTTTTGGTCCTTGCGCATCTCCGTGAGGAGAGTAGTCATATCCCCAAGCACTCTTGTCAAACTTTGATCTCCAAATTCTTGACGCATGCTATCATTAAAGCTTCCATCTCCTACAACATAGTTTGAACCAAACTCATAGCCAAACTGATGAGAATTCATGGTGATAAGAGAAAATAAAAACAAAGCCTAACAAGAAACAAAGAAACCAAATCCTAAAACTAGCAAAAACTAACAAACAAACCAAAAAGCAAGCTATTCACAATATATACAATAGCCAATAACATAGCACCATTGCAACTCCCCGGCAACGGCGCCATAAATTTGACACAAGAATTATTGTTGGTCTAGATTTTCTCTTGTAGAAATAAGAGCTTCGTTGTAAGCATAGCTCCAAACCAACAAACAACTCTCACATCAAATTTAAATATGGTTTTGTCACAAGTACAAACCCCAATAAGAATTAACCGAAGTATTTAAACTACGGGTCGTCTCACAAGGAATTGTAATGAAGTGGTCAATTATTGGCTATGAAGATGCAGGGGGGTTTGATTTATAATTTGCAAGAAAAGTAAATGGTAAGAAAATAAATGATAAGAACTAATAAAGAAATGATAAACAACTCTTGGCTAAGCATAGGTAGTCGAGATCACCATCCTTGTCTACAAACCAAGTATTGACAATTATGAGGAACCGAGCTCATTAGGTCTACTCACTAAAGGCTTAAGTACGTAATATCTACTCCTAGACTTGGAGTACGTCAAATAGCTTGATCAACATCAATCCATAGGTCCCAACCTAATCACCAATTAACTTAGTGGTAGGCTAGAGTCAATGGTTATCAAATTGACCACATAGGGTTCTTAAATCACTAATTCAATGAGACCCAATGACTCAAGATCACTCAATTCCCATAGCCTAGGCCAAGAGTAGAAGAAACTACTCAAAAACTAGAGGAAATATTCTATCAAACACCTAGTGTGCAATAAAAGTAAACATCACAAAATGCAAAAATTAACAAGACCCATAACTAACATAAGCAAGAAATCAATAATAGCCATGAAGATAAACATAAAGGAGACATGGAAACATAAAATTGCATTAGAAGAAATTAAGATCCAATAATGGTTCATCAACATACAAGAGAGCAAAATGAGAAATTAACAAGAGAAACTAAGAAGATTGAGACAATAGAACACTAAAATGTAAAAAAAACAAGATGAAATCAAGTAATCAATTCAAGATCCAAAAGAAATTAACCTAACCTAACCTAATTCTAGAGAGAAGAGGGAGTTTCTCTCTCTAGAAAACTAATTAAAGGCTCATCATGACTAACTAAGTGCTCCCCCCTTTTGCTCAATCTTCAATTCTGCATCAAATACCCTCAGAAACAAGTTGGATTTGGGCCTGGGTAGCTCAGAAATCGCCCCCAGCGTTTTGCCTTTAAGTGAGTCATGTGCGAGCATCGACGCGTATGCTTGGGTCACGCGTGCGCGTCGCTTGGCAATTTTCCTATCCACACATACGCGTCATGTGCCCGTACGCGTCTCCATACAACTTCACTTCCACGCGTGCGCGTGGGTTGATGTACTCCAAATCCTTGTTTCCTCATGAATTCTCCACTTTATATGCTTTTCTCTTCATTTCTTCCATCCCATACTTGCCTTATGAACCTGAAATCACTCAACAAACACATCAAGGCATCGATTGGAATTAAAGTGAATTAAAATCACCAATTTAAGGGCCTAAAAAGCATGTTTTTACACTTAAGCACAATTTAAGGGAGAATTACAAAACCATGCTATTTCATTGAATAAATGTGGGAAAAGGTGATAAAATCCCCTAAAATAAGCACAAGATAAACCATAAAATTGGGGTTTATCAGTAACGCTACTTGTTTTATGAAATAAATAAATGAAATAAATGGAAGATAGAATCTCTCAAGTAGCCTGAAGTTTACATTTAGGCCACTAGTTCTTAACCGTGAAGGCCTAGATTCTTTTTCAGGGCCTTCAAATGTTTATAGTTCAGCGTTCTACCTTATAGATGTGAAAATTATTATTTCCACCTTTCCCTGACTATGGTTACTGGTTTGGTCATGAAATTCTTTAACTCAACTTTTAGATCCTCATGAAATTCTTTAACTCAATTTCTTTATTTCTTTCGTTCATTATTATATTCTTTATTTTCATTTAATTTGTTCTTGTTTCTTGTTCAAGAGTGGAATGCATGTATACATAAAAAGTGAAATTTGCTACTTTCAATATTAAGAGAGTGACATTTCTATATTTTTTATACTATTAGTTAATAGTTAATGCTCTCATACTCTCGGTCAGTCACAGAGCTCTCAACCTCTGACTCTGGCCGGTCTATGCTCGCCTCTCTTTTGCCGATGCTTGCCTCTCACTCTTGACGGTCTGTACTCTCCTCTAGCCGGCTCATCTGCTCGTCTCCGTGTGTGCTCCTCTGCTCGCCTCCGTCTGTCGCCTTGAATTTCTGTTTGAATAGGTAAAAATTTGCTTGCTGGGGTATGTCGAACGTAAGTTTCCTTCTTGTCATTGTTAACACAATTTCAAGGTTAAGCAAGAGTTTAATATGTACGTAATGTTTAGCATTCTTATCTCAGTCATATTTTAATTAATTAAATGTTTTTTTGCTATGTTTTGCTCTATACATTTCGATTTGGTGGAGCATAGGTTGGTTAGATGTAGCTGCCCAATACATGTTTGATATAATGTCTGAATCATAGCATATATGTATTGTTTTCATTGAGACTTATGAGGATATTATAAAGTGTTAGCACATTTTGTCTTTTCGATTGCTTTTATGTATTTGGTTCTTTTCTCATACCGAATTCATGTATTTTCACATATCTAGTTCTATTTTCATTCATTATTAGTATTATATATGTTTTGGCATTTGAATTATCCTATGATTGAAGATGTTAAAGCAGGGCTAGAACTGCTTGAACTAAGATATTGAGGTGTGCTTTGATCACTAATATCTCTTGTCATTCCTTCTTTTTTTCTTCTCTGCATAAAAATATTAGATTCAGAGTTGAATTGTAAAGCAACTTCTTAAAAATAGGATACTAGGAGAATGCAGAAGAACATTCATTCATGATAATTGAATAATTAGGAATTAGTTATTTGATTAGTCTATAGAAATGAAATGAAGTTTAATTGCTTATAATGATTGCTTATAGTCTTTATTCACTTGCTTTTTTTCTTTAATTGCTTAAAGGGATTCAATAATGTTTCTCAAAGCTTTCGCGTCGACAGCGAGGAGCTCTTCAAACGCTGGCTAACTAATGGAGAGGCAAGGTTGTTATATATCATCACATTTTGAGCATGTTTCTTGTGTTGCTTCTGTTCTGTTTTGTCTCACAGCAGAGTAGAAAATTTCTATGATGGCAGTTTTGTTTGACATACACATCTTTCAACATGAATTCCTAAACTCTATATCTTTTACTTGGGTACACATGATCACACATACTACTTCATTGATCTTTGCCGCCAATACCCAAATTATTCCTACTTCCAAATTCCGAGTTCCGAGAATCTGACTAATTTGGCTCGAGAGTTGTGCCTGCCGCTCCTAATACCATATTTCACACTCTTCTGAATTTCACCAGTATAGCTTAGATTTCCTAAATTTCTACCATGAACTCAGTTTTCTCCATTCCTTAATGACATTTAGATATACAATTTGGCCCTATCTAGAACATTGTTATGTTAAGGTTGGATTACCAAGAAGCAGCACTTAAAATTAAATAATAAAGGTCCCTGTGTCTCAAGAATATGTTCCTCTGAGTTGACTTCACTTTATACTCTTTTTACTTATTATTACTGCATTATGGTCTACAAAGACACAATATTATGGCTTGTAATTAGTTTACTTAGCGATTATATCAATGCCATGTAGTGATCCTTTTGAGTGTGGAGTTTGTAATTGGATATTGCTTATACCTTACACTTTGCTGCATTTATATTTTCTATTATTTAACACCTTTGTTTTTCATATCAGGTTTACAATTTATATCAATGACTTTTGAAAAATTTGAAACCCTTCTGTTTAAGAGTTACCTTAGTGAGAGTTTAGTCACTAGTCAGTATTCAGTTAAAATTGAAAGTTTCATTTCCTTGCCCTTTTTTATTTTTGAAATAAAATGTCTACTTTTTATCAAACCCCCTTTTGGAAGGTAACTTATTCATCACGCCTACCAACCCTTTTCTTGTGTCATTATATTTGGAAATTTGAGAAGTATTCCTTGTTGCCCAGTTGAAGCATTCTATTAATTTTTTATTACTATTCTTAGTGTTCTCTCATTCAACATTCCTATTTGAATTTGATATATTCCATTAGTTTCTTCCATCCAATTATACATTCGACAGTCTTATTTGAGTATGGGGTTATTCATTAGATTATATCATTGTAGGAATTGTTGCATGTGGAATTGTGGATTGAGGGACTTCTACATTCTACCTATTCTAGATTTTTGCTCAAATTACATTCTGTACAAACGGAGATTAATGCTCACAACTCAAGAACCAATGACAATTCTTTGGGCTATTTTTAAGATTGTAATTGTGTGCCTGAAGCTGTACCTTGTTGCTTTATTTTAAATCTTCTTTAAATTTGCCAGAAACATACTACTAGCACCTCTCTTTTTTAAATATGCTTTTTTGATAATAAAAGTCTTTTCCATGAGAAAAATGAAGCCAGATCAAACCCAAATTATAATTCATGTAAGAGAAATCACCTCTTTTTATCTTTTTTTTATCTGAAAGTAGGGAATCACATTATTCTCATTATTAATGCCTACCAACAAGGAAATCCACCAACTCCTATGGTCTCACATTCAGATTGATTGCTGGCTTGAATGAATCTCAATATAGCCGTTCTATGTTAATATAAAGCATATGAGATTTTTCAGTTTAGGTTTTTCTTGAATACTTTCTCTCACTTTCTAGTCTCTAGGTATTCTATATAATTAATAATCTTTATCAATCCTGTGATTCTGGTTTATAAAAATTCAGGAACCAAATAAGGCTACAGAGAAATCTAATGTACCTAGCAGATTCTGCTTGTTGTCGCTACTGTCAATCCCCATTTCAGCAACTGTTTGAGCTTCAAAACAAGTAGGATTTTCTTATCTATATCTTAATATGTGAATGCATGTGTTAGATTATATGTTGTACTTGATTTTATACATTATTGTCAAGAATTCTTTGATCTCTTCTAATTGTTTGGTAGAAAGTTTGGGGAGGTACTTCTCCTATATTTAGTCTTGAGATTTTATCTTGCATACATTCTATAATTGTTATAGTGTTATGGAAAATTATAATGCCTTGTTCTGCAACAATAGTTTAGTAAAATGCTCCTTATTTTAGTTTTTTTCCTTTTCATTTTGCAGACATTTTGAATTTCATAATATTAGTTAGTCATGGATAAGAGTTGGATGCTCAAACCGCGAACTTCTAAGAAGTACTTAGATGGGTTAGATGAGTTTCTTGATTTTGCATTTCATAATGCAGCTGAAGGAACTCAGATTCTATGCCCTTGTAAGAATTGTAATAATTGTGCTTGGGGAAATCGAGAGGATGTTTACGAGCATTTAGTTTGTGATGGGTTTGATAAGGGACACAGTAAGTGGATATTTCACGGAGAATGTGGATCTTCAAAATCTGCTAAGAAGGATGGATCTGAAATACGAGATAATTTGGATAAATTGTTGGAAGAGACCTTCATGATGTCGAGGCAATTTGAAACCAGTCAATTTGATGATGCATTGGATGAGGATGAAAATGAAGAAGAGCCTGATGAAGAAACTAAGAAGTTTTACAAGTTGATACATGATGCTCATCAAGAATTATATTCAGGCAGTAAAGATTTTACAAAGTTATCAACTATTGTTCGTTTGCTCCACATAAAGAACCTTCATGGTTGGAGCAACGTATCATTTAATATGTTACTACAATTACTCAATGAATTACTTCCCAAAGGCTCGTGTCTACCATCAACATATGAAGAATGCAAGTACATCATCAAGGACTTAGATTTTAGTTATGAAAAATTGACGCTTGTCCAAATGACTGTATCTTATACTGGAAGAAGTTTAAGGAATACACTACTTGTCCAAAGTGTGGTGCTTCTAGGTATAAAATGAAAAAGGTCCAAAGTGCTAAAAGAAAAGTTTCTTGCAAGGTAACTTCTCGATCAATTCCAGCAAAAATTTTGAGGTATTTTCCTTTGAAACCGAGGATCAAGAAACTATCCATATCTTCAAAAACCGCCGATCTGATGACGTGGCACAATAAAGGTCATAAAAATGATGGAAAACTAAGGCATCCAGCAGACTCACCAGCTTGGAAAACTTTCGATTCGTTACATTCAGATTTTGCATTGGAGCCTCGAAATGTGAGGATGGGTTTGGCAAGTGATGGTTTTAACCCATATAAAACAATGAGTAGTAGATACAGTATTTGGCCGGTGGTCCTAACAATATATAACTTGCCTCCATGGGATTGCATGAAACAACATTCTATGATGTTGTCTTTGCTTATTCCTGGTCCTTCTTCTCCTAATAGAAATATTGACATATATTTACAACCTTTAATCGATGAGTTAAAAGAGTTATGGGAGAATGGCTTTGAGACATATGATGCTTTTAGTGGGAAGTTATTTCATGTACATGCTGCCTTACTTTGGACTATATGCGATTTTCCTAGTTACTCTATGTTATCTGGTTGGTGTACAAGTGGAAAATTGTAATGTCCTGTTTGTAATTATGACACATGCTCTAGATTCTTGAAACATAGTAAAAAAACGTGTTACATGGGACATCGAAGATTTTTAGCATCAAAGCATCGATAGCGAAAAGACAAGGAGAGTTTTGACGGTACGAAAGAGCTAAGAACAGCACCTGTGCCACTATCAGGACCTGATATATTAGAAAAATTAGGCAATAAGAAAAATTTGTTTGGGAAGACTATAAAGAGGAGAAGAAATTATGATGATCCTTGGACTAAGAAAAGCATATTTTTTGAGTTACCATATTAGAGTACTAATTTGCTTCGTCACAACTTGGATGTAATGCACATTGAAAAGAATATTTGTGAAAATATTGTTGGAACATTACTGAACTTAGAAGAAAAATCAAAAGATCATCTCAAAGCAAGGCTTGACTTGGTACATATGGAGATACGACATGAACTTCATCCAAAAAATATAGGACTAAATAAGACATTTTTGCCACCAGCACATTTCACAATGTCTTCAAAGGAAAAAAGTGTCTTTTGTTGTATTTTGAAAAATGTGAAGCTTCTTGAAGGGTATGGCTCCAATATTTCTAGGTGTGTTCAACTAGAACATCACAAACTTCTTGGTCTTAAGAGTCACGACTACCATATATTGATGCAAGACTTGCTACCAATATTTCTATTGTGTGCATGGTTCAGTTTTTCCATAAACTGAACTGAAACTGCACTAAACCATTTTAAATGGTTTAGAAACTGAACCAAACTGCTTTGTCATATAAGAAACTGGTTTTAAACCAGTTTATAATACAGTGCATCAGTTTAAACCAGTTCATAAAAATAAAACTGGTTTTAATTAAAAAAACCAGTTTAAACTGGTTTATGCCTAAAACTAGTTTTCACACCCTCTCTCTCTCCCTCTCTTCCTTTCCTCTCTCTCTCTCCCCTTTTCTCTCCCTTCCACCCTCTCTCTCCTAGCCTCCTCTCTCTCTCTCTCCCCCTTTTCCCATTCTCTCTCCCTTCTCTCTCTCCTCTCTCTCTCCTACCTCCTCTCTCTCTCCCTCCTCTTTCTCTCCCCTTCCCCTCTCTCTCCCCCTCTTTCTCCCCCTTCCTCTCTCTCTCCCCCCTTTCCCACTCTCTCTCCCTTCTCTCTCCCTCTCTTCCCTTCCTCTCGCTCTCTCTCCCCTTTTCTCTCCCTTCCCCTCTCTCTCTCCCCCTTCCCCTCTTTCTCTCTCCACCCACTCTCTCTCCCTTCTCTCTCTCCCTATTTTCCCATTCTCTCTCTCCTCTCTCTCTCCTACCCCCTCTCTCTCTCTCTCCCCCCTCTCTCTCTCTCTCTTTCCTCTTTTTTCCTCTCCTCTCTCTCTTCTCTCCCTCCTCTCTATCTCTCTCCTCTTTGTCTCCCTCCTCTCTCTCCTCTCTCTCTCCTCTCTCCTCTCTCTCTCTCTATCTCTCTCTCTATCTCTCTCTCTCTTTCCTCTTTTTTCCTCTCCTCTCCCTCCTCTCTCTCTCTCTCCCTCCCATCTCTCTTCGTCTCTCTCTCTCTCTCTCCTTTGCCTCTCTCTCTCTCCCTCTCCCTTCCCGTCTCTCTTCCTCTCTCTCTCCTTTTTTCCCCCCTCTCTCCCTTCTCTCTCTCTTTCTCCCCTCTCTCTCCTCTTTGTCTCCCTCCTCTCTCTCTCTCTCTATCTCTCTCTCTCTCTCTCCGTCTCTCTTCCTATCTCTCTCTCTCCTTTTCCTCTCTCTCTCTCTCCATCTCCCTTCCCGTCTCTCTTCATCTCTCCTCCTCTTTCTCCCTCTCCTCTCTCTCCCTCTCTCTTCCCCTTTCTTTCTCTCTCTCTCCTCTCCCTCCCCTCTCTCCCCCTCCCATCTCTCTTCGTCTCTCTCTCTTTCTTTCTCTCTCTCTCTCTCTCCTCTCCCACTCTTTCCCAATTCATTCCTCACTCTCTCTCGTCCCTTCTCTTTTCTTCTTCTTCTTCTCTCTCTCTCCCCCTCCTTTTCCTCGCTCTACCCTTTTTTTTCTCTCTCTCTCTCTCCTCTCCCTCCTCTCTCTCCCCCTCTTTCTTCCTCTCTCTCTCTCTCCTTCTCCTCTTTCTTACCCTCCTCTCTCTCTCTCTTTTTCCTCCCGCTCTTTCTCCATGTCTTTCCTTTTTCTCCCCTCTCCCTTGCTCTCCCTCCCTTCCCCCTTCTCTCTCTCTCTCTCTCTCTCTCTCTCTCTCTCCCATTTTGTTTCTCTCTCTCTTCCTCTTTTCTCTCTCTTCCATTTTGTTTCTCTCTCTCTCTCCCTCTTTTCCCTCTCCCATTTTCTTTCTCTCTCTCCTCTCCCTCCTTTCTCTCTCTCCCTCCCTTCTCTCTTCCTCTTTCTCTCTCTCTCTCTCCTTTTTTTCCTTTTCTCTCTTTCTCTCTCCCCCTTCCCTTATTTCTCTCTCCTCTTCTCTCTCTTTCTTCGCCCTCCTCTCTCTCTTTCTCCTCTTTCTCCTCTTTCTTTCCTTCCCTTCCTTTCTCTCTTTTCTCTTTCTCTCTCAATATTCTCTCACTCTATATCCCTCTTCTCTCTCTTTCCCTCTTTTCTCCAAAATAAGAGAGAGAAGGTTGAGAGAGAAAGAGAAGAGAGGGAGAAAAGAGAGAGAGAGAGAGAGAGAAAGAGGAAGAGAGAAGGGAGAAAGAGAGAGAGAGAAGAGAGAAAGAGAGAGAGAGAGGGATATAGAGTGAGAGAAGATTAAGAGAGAAAGAGAAAAGAGAGAAAGGAAGGGAAGGAAAGAAAGAGGAGAAAGAGAGAGAGGAGGGCGAAGAAAGAGAGAAGAGGAGAGAGAAATAAGGGAAGGGGGAGAGAGAAATAGGAGAGAGAAAGAGAGAAAAGGAAAACAAGGAGAGAGAGAGAGAGAGGAAGAGAAAAGGGAGGGAGAGAGAGAAAGGAGGGAGAGGAGAGAGAGAAATAAAATGGGAGAGGGAAAAGAGGGAGAGAGAGAGAGAGAGAGAGAAACAAAATGGGAGAGAGAGAGAAAAGAGGAAGAGAGAGAGAGAAACAAAATGGGAGAGAGAGAGAGAGAGAGAGAGAAGGGGGAAGGGAGGGAGAGCAAGGGAGAGGGGAGAAAAAGGAAAGACATGGAGAGAGAGAGAGGAAGAAAGAGGGGGAGAGAGAGAGAGGAGGGAAAGGAGAGAGAGAGAGAAAAAAGGGGAGAGCGAGGAAAAGGAGAGAGAGAGAGAGAGAGAGAGAAGAAGAAGAAGAAGAGAGAAGGGACGAGAGAGATTGAGAGGAAGGAATTGGGAAAGAGTGGGAGAGGAGAGAAAGGAGAGAGAGAGAGAAAGACGAAGAGAGATGGGAGGGGGAGAGAGGGGAGGGAGGGAGAGGAGAGAGAGAAAGAAAGGGAAAGAGAGAGGGAGAGAGAGGAGAGGGAGAAAGAGGAGGAGAGAGAGAGGAAGAGAGACAGGAAGGGAGAGGGAGAGAGAGGGGGAAAGAAGAGAGAGAAGGGAGAGATAGAGTTAGGAAGAGAGACGGAGAGAGAGAGAGATAGAGAGAGAGAGAATGGAGAGAGAGAGGAGGGAGACAAAGAGGAGATAGAGAGGGGGGAAAGAGAGAGAGAAGGGAGAGAGGGGGGAAAAAGAGGAGAGAGAGAGAGAGACGAAGAGAGATGGGAGGGAGAGGAGAGGAAAAAAGAAGAAAGAGAGAGAGAGAGAGAGAGAGAGAGAGAGGAGATAGGAGAGAGGAAAGAGAGAGGATGGAGAGAGAGAGGAGAGAGAGAGGAGGAAGACAAAGAGGAGAGAGATAGAGAGGAGGGAGAGGAGAGAGAGAGAAGAGGAAAAAAGAGGAAAGAAAGATAGAAAGAGAGAGAGAGAGAGGAGAGAAAGAGAGAGAGAGGAGAGAGAGGAGGGAGACAAAGAGGAGAGAGATAGAGAGGAGAGAGAGGAGAGAGAAGGGAAAGAGGGGGGAGAAAGTGGAGAGAGAGAGGAAAGGGAGAGAGAAAGTGAAAGGAGAGAGAGAAAGAGTATGTAAAAACTAATTTTAGAGTTTAAATAAAACCAGTTTTAATTTGGTTTAAAACTAAACTGAACCATAAAAACTGGTTTTTAATAAACTGGTTTTCATAAAAACTATGGTTTCAGTTCAGTTTTTTATTTAAAAAAACTGGTTTATTTAAAACAGTTTCAGTTCAGTTTCAATTCAGTTCAGTGAAACCAGTTTTTTTGCACACCCCTACTTAAAATAGCAATTCAAAGAGCCTTACCAAAAGAAGTTGTGAGAGTTCTACTGAAGTTTAGTTCATACTTCAAGACTTTATGCTCTAAAGTTATCAAAGTTGATGTGTTTGAACAATTAGATGTCGAAATTGCACAAATTCTTTGCGAATTAGAAAGAATATTTCCACCGTCATTTTTTGTGCTAATGATCCATTTGTCTATGCATCTAGCATATGAAGCAAGACTTGGTGGACCTATCCAATACCGTTGGATGTACCCAATTGAGAGGTGATTTATTTTGAAACCTATAACAATTCCTATATTCTTTATTTGGTGATATTAATGATATATGTTCAATATATTTATCCTCTCTAAAACTTTATTACTAATATCTATAGGTTCCTACTCAAATTGAAGAATTATGTCCATAATAAAAGTCGTCCAGAGGGATCTATTGCAGAAGGGTATTTAGCAGACAAATGTTTGACATTTTGTTCAAGATACTTGAATGAGAATGTCCGAACAAAATTCAATAACCCAGGAAAGAATCTTGACGGTCCAATAGGGAATGGGGTGATGATAAGTCTAGATCCTCTTATGTGGGAGCAATCTCATCGTTATGTATTGTTCAATTGTAATATCATCACTCCATATATCAAGTAAGTAATTATATATGCCTCTTTATTTTTTAATATTATCATATTTATATTTGATACTTTTCACCTTTATGTAGACAACATGAGAAGATTGTTTTTAGTGATGCTCATACTAGCCTTGGAGATAAATAGGACAAGACAAAAGACCATTGTCTTACTTTTACTGAATGGTTTGAAGATTTTGCTAGGAATTCATCTGTTAGTAAAGAGTAAAGTGGTTGTCTAGAGGGCCAAATGTTGTTGGAAGAAGATTTTCTGCTTATGTGATAAATGGTTATAAGTTTGTGACTGAAGATTGTGAGAGAAAAACACAAAATACTGGAGTTATGGTTATTTCATCCACTGTCAAGTTTAGAAATGAGAAAGATGAGGATCCAAAAGTAGAAAATGTCACTTATTATGGAGTTCTAAAAGATATACTTGAGTTAGATTATCATGGGCATTCTAAATATGTGCTATTTAAGTACGATTGGTTTCAAAGTAATACAGACAATTTTGGGTTAACACTGGTAAATTTTAGAAACCCAATTTATGAAAATGATCCATTCGTGTTTGCAACTCAAGTGAGACAAGTTTATTACACAGAAGATCCAAGTGATACTTGGCATGTGGTTACCAACACCATTCCAAGGGATTTGTTTGATATATACGGTGACTTAGATAATGATGACATGGAAAAGTTCAAGGATGGTCCTCAAATAACAAGTTCTATGCTTTGTCAATCTACAAGTGTTGAAGATGATGTTAATTGGATTAGGGATGATATATACCTGCTACAACAATTGATACATGCATCTTAGATAATCAACCAATGGGAGAAGAGTCTCAAGATAATCTTGATTTTAGTCATAGAGATATGTCAACCCTATGATTTTCTTCCTTCTAGGTAATTTCATACTCTCAATCCCCTTTATTAATAATTATTTTGTTAAATTGTGAGAATCTTGTAACAGTTTTTTTTATACTCTCAATTCCCTTTATTTTCAAGTTCTGCTATAGAAACTGTAGTATTTTTGGAACACCTTTTGAATTCTCAAGTAATCTAAAAGAGTGGCATAGATAAATTTTACATAGTTTTGTTTTGTTAGTATGTGTGCTACCGTGTAAATTCAGTGGTCTGTTTGATGGAGTTAATCTTTCCTTCGCCCTCAGGCTTTCGGACTTGGCTGGCTATGGAGTAGCTGTAGTTGTTTCCAAAGAATTTGAGGGTTCATTTCGTGGTCGCACATATAAATCTCCACTTCTTGATCTTGTGATCAAAAGTGGGAGAAATGGTAATACTTATTTTTTAGTTATCTTGCGTTAGTTTTACTTTCACATTCCAAATATACTAGGATGCTGACAACTTTCTAGTATATATATCTGAATTAGCATCATCTGAATTGATTCTTTATGGACTAAGGAACTTCAAATTTGTATGAGAACCTTGGTATTGCACATTCTTAATTGGTTGCACTTGTAGGGATCGAACCATCAGCATGGAGGATCCAGATGGAACATTAGCCAGCGTTGCCCAGTGCATTGAACAACTGTGCCAGAGCTCATCTTCTACGCACGAGAAAGAGTATTCGTTAAGGCACTTATTGGAGCTTATAGAGATGTGAGAAAATGCTTTTAGTGCTATTGGATCTCACTCTCAAGCAGTTCCAGTACTTGTTTCCCTTCTTCGGTCGGGTTCATTGAATGTAAAGATACAGGCAGCAACTATCCTGGGCTCCCTTTGTAAAGAAAATGAGCTGAGGGTGAAAGTCTTGCTTGGAGGATGCATTCCTCCGTTGCTTGGTCTTCTAAAGTCTAGTTCCACAGAAGGACAAATTGCTGCTACCAATACTATTTATGCTGTCTCTCAAGATGGTGTGAAAGATCATGTTGGTTCGAAAATATTTTCAATTGAAGGTGTTGTACCAGTGCTCTGGCAGCAGCTGCAGAAGGGCTTGAAATCAGCAAATGTAGTCGAAAGTTTATTGACTGGAGCATTGAAAAATCTCGCCAGCAATATTGAGGGATTCTGGGGTGCAACCATGCAAGCTGGAGGAGTGGACATATTAGTCAAGTTACTGGCAACAGGACAGCCTAGCACCTTAGCTAATGTGTGTTTTTTGCTTGCTTCTGTTATGATGGATGATGCATCTGCATGCTCAAAGGTGTTATCAGCAGATGTGATAAAACAACTCCTTAAACTATTAGGTCCTGGTAATGATGACTCTGTCAGGGCTAAAACAGCTGGTGCTCTTAAGTCTCTATCTTCCCAGTGCAAAGAGGCAAGAAGAGAGATAGCAAATGCTAATGGTATTCCTGCATTAATCAATGCCACAATAGCTCCTTCCAAAGAGTTCATGCAAGGTGAGTGCGCTCAAGCATTACAGGAGAATGCAATGTGTTCTCTAGCAAACATATCTAGCATTCATTGGTTTCCTTTTCATTCATTAGTTCATTTAGACTGTTAGATATTGAGCATGGTATATGGTGAATGGCAGTTTAAGGTTTTTAATCTGGAAGTTGGCCCGCAGGCCAGAAAACACTTTACTTCATGGTCTGGTGTGGGTTAAATGTTACTAAAGATATTTTGTGTATTTAAATGTTACTAAAGATTTATTGTAATATTTTTTTGTTAGCAAAAAAATTTTTTGTAACATTTATTTGAGTATTACTATAGAATATCTATTGTAATATTTTTTAAGTGTTACAGAAAATATTTATGGTAACATTTATCTAAGTGTTACAAAAAATATCTATTGTAACATTTCTCTAAGTGTTACCATGAATAATCTATTGTAACATTTTTCATAATATTACTATAGAATATCTTTTGTAACATTTTTACTAGAAGAATGTTAGTAAAACTCTTTAGTAACATAGGGTATATTTAACATTTGTTAAAATGTTACTCATATACATAGGTAACATTTTAATATGATTTGGTAATATTTTTTAAATGTTAGTAAAAGTCAATTATGTAGTAGTGTCCACAGAATTCGCACAGATAGACCGGCAAGTATACCGGGTCGTCCAAGTAATACCTCAGGTTAGTGAGGGTCAATCCCACGGAGATTGTTGGTTTGAGAAAGTAGTGGACACCTTGCAAATCTTAGTTAGGCGGATAGAAAATATAGTTTGTCACAGAAAAAATGCATAAAACAGATAACTAAATAAAACGTTACTAGATAGACGAAAATTCGATGATATGAGAACGGTTGAGACTTCGAGGATACTTTGTCTTTTTGGATTAACTTTTCTTATTATCTTCTTCAATAACTTTCTGATTCTTTTAATGGTAGCCGTAAATGATTAACTCATGTCCTCTCATGTCCTAATTTAAAATTTGTTCACTCTTGCTCTAATTTCAATGCAAGTTCAAATTCTAATCTTGAAAAAGAAAAAATGCACCCAATGCAACAATTTTACTGCTTACTTTTTGTCTATATCTATTATTATTATATTTTATTTTATGTTTGAATTTTGAATAGCAAAACACTTGTCAATCATTCAAGTGAAACACTTGTCAAGCAATAAACATATTACTACTTTCCTATTATATATTAATAGATAGATGTCTAATTAGTTAATGGCACTGTTTAGAAAAATTAATGGGTGGACTACATGATGAGTTGATGGGCTAACTATTTTGTACAGTTCAATTAAAAAAAAATAATGTTGGGCTCCAGAAAACCGTAAAAGTGACCTAAAAACCAATGAAAGAATAATAATTGAAGATGAAAAGGAAAATTTATCCATCACTTGCCTCTCTAGTCTCTACTATACATGTGATGAAATATATAATTTTCTATTTCCCTGCAATTGTTTAACTAAATTTAAAAAATATTTTATTATGAATATTGCATAAATCTAATTTATGACCTCATATTAAAAATTTTATCTTCTAATTTAAATATTCACTTAACTAAAACTTAATTGTAACTTTTTTAAAATGATTATATTTCTATCCTATACTTACTTTATATAAATTGCTATAGGATATAAAAATTTTAAATTTTATACATAAATAACTAAAAAAATAAATGTTTACGTAAAAATTGACTATCATTATAAGTTGTTACAGGATTAAAAATTAAAACTAACTATCATCATAAATCCTTAAAATGGTGTAAAAGTTTATTTAAAAATGACTATCATTATAGACCACTAAAAGGTATAACCGTATAAGTATAACAGTTTACATTTTTTTATTTTTTCTCTCTCCTCTATTTTATACTATCTCTCTAATTTAATATCTATCTATCATTTTATATGTTTGTCTTAAAATAAATATACTAAATGTAATACCCGGTCTAACTGAAATTAATTAAATAATAAGTTAAATAGGAGCGAATATGGTTGGAAGATTTGGAAATTGGAATTTGATAATTTAAATATGATATTTGGATTCAGTGAATTTTTCCGAGTCGGAAAACATAGTTTTCTGCGTAAAAGCGCGCAGTGGAATTTTGACCGGCAGTACCGGCTGAGATCTGTCTGGTACTACAGCTGAGAAAATTGATTATGAGTAAATGAGATTAAGAAATGAGGAATTATAATTAGGGAAGGTAGAAATATTTAAAGGGAGATTTAGAGCGCTAATCTTAAAGGTTTTGGCCCAAAATTGGGCCAACGGACAAAAATAAGTGAACCGGGCCAAAATAGGCCCAAGACCCAACATATATAAATATTAGTTATGAGCATTTCAGCTCATTTTACCCTAAAGAGAAGGGTTGGGGCGCTGAAATTGAGAAGAGAGAAGAGAAGGGTTGGGGCGCTGAAAACCTAACTCTCTTTGATCTTCAAACCACCATAACTTGAGCTACAGAGCTCCGATTGACGAGCCGTTTGCGGCCACGCGTCGCTCTTCTTATCCTCTACAATTCTATCTAATTTTTGTGGTGAGTATTCCATTCATCTCTGCCCAGTTTTTGAAATTTTCCACTGTTACACATTTTTGGGTAGTTAGTGTTAAAATCTTGTGATTTTGGGTGTTTAGGGATACTCCAACATAGATTCTAAGTGGGTTCTATCCCTACTTCATATGGGCTGAGGTAAGATGTGCTCAAACCCTTGTGATTTGTCATTTTTATGAGCCCTAGGTTGATGTATGTATGTGATATTGGTTATGTTAGTGTATTTGGTGATGTTGGTGCACAATTGGGAGATTGGTATTGCTTGAGGAGTTTTGGTGAGGCTTGGAGCTAAGGTTGGTGAAGACTTCCAAAGAAGAGGCTCAATTGGTTTGGCTACAAGAGGTACGGTTTAAGTTTCATTTAAGTACCGTGTGTTGTGATGAGAATTCCTAGGTTAGATGCCCCTAGGATTAAGTTTGGATTGTGTAAATGGTTGGTGCTAATATGCATAGTTGGTATGTAATGTGAATTAATGATTGGGTTGAGAATTGTGTAGCCTTGTATGTTTGGTGTATTGAGAATTTGATATACTAGGTAATGAGTATTGATTTGTGGTTTATGCATTTAAATTGTGAAATTGGGCTGGAGACCGTGAATTTTGGGCCGGAGGCCGGAAGAAGGTAAGAAAGGTAAGTGATGTGTGCATTGTATGATGACACAAGTGATTGGATGAATTTCCGATAATGAATATATGAATGATTGGGTTGGTTATTAAATAATAAGGTTTGAGGAGTTGAAGTGTGGAATTTGGTGAATTGGGTGAAATTATATAGATGAGGTATGTTTAGTTTTGGTTGAGACATATTATGTGGTCATATATGTGATTATGACTATTGATGCCTTGATGGTATGATGATGCATTAGATATATGTATGTTGTGATATCTGCTTGAGGAATGATTAAGGTTGATTTGTGGGTTAAACCACGTGATAGTGAGTATGATATTGATTATGTATAATGATGGTTGATTGGAAATAGTGTTGTTAAAATTTGGCATGAGGAAGAGTATATGATATGTAAATGTGTTTGAGTTTGAGAAAGTGTCAATGTGTGAGTTGAGGAGGCTTGATGTTGATTTTGGTATATTTTGATTGATTTCAAAGAAAGGGTTGAAATTGGCATGTTTTGGTTGATTTTGCAAATAGTTGAGAATTGCTTGTTTTGAAAATGGCACCTTGTGGTTTTGTATGAAAATATGGTTTTTTGGCACATTTTGACGGGACATAACTTGGACTACAGATCTCTGTTTTGTGCCAAATTTATTTAGAAATGAAATTGGATCCGGGATGTCCATGTCGTTCGAAGAACGGGTGAAAAATGATTTAAAATGAGAGAGTTATGACCGTCGAAAGATTGGGGGTTGAATCTGTGAATTCTGCAGCTTTTAACTTAGACAATTTTTAGCAGAACGACCCTACGCGCGTAGGCGCACCTGGCGCGTGCGTTCCGTTCTTCCAGAAAGCACCATCCACGCGTGCGCGTGGTGTGCGCGGGCGCGTCGATGCGCTGCACCATATGCCCAGCTATTTTCCAGAGAGTTGTGCATGAGTTGTGCCAGTTTTGTGCCTGGGCGCAAGAGCACCCACGCTTGCGCGCCGTTTGGATATTTTTCAACCCGCGCGTTCGCGCGTATGACGCTTGCGCGTCGATGAGTTTTTGGCCATCCGCGCGTGCGCGTGGAGTGCGCGTACGCGTGGCCCTGTTTTCATGCCAAAGATGTTTTTTTGAGTTTTTAAAGCCAAATCTCATACTTCTAAGCCTCCGATCTCATCCCTTATGTATTAAATCATTATGATATGCCTAGAAATGAGGAAGGAACTAGGGAATGTGGTAACTTGCGAGTGAAGCAAGGGGAAAAATTATGATCAATGATGATCAAAGATGATTATATGAGATATGGAGGATGACGGTGGGAGTACCGTGTATGCCATGAGCCGAAGGGCTATATTTGTTAATAAATGGCCGGTTCTTGATTGAACCATGGGCCGGATGGCTGAGTTATTGCCGGGTTATGGCAAAGCCATTATTGTTTATGGCTGAGTATAAATACATATATGATTAATGAATGAATGTGTTACATGGATAACAATGAAAAAGGTTGAAATGTGATGTGTGACCCCGGATAGTAGGCAGTGGCGTTGTCCACTTACTCTGGGTATGAGACGGGAAGGGATGTTTATGATAAATGAGTTTAATTATGGAGTTTTGAATACATGTGTATTTGTGATACCTGGGTAGTAGTAAGGTGGTGATTCGTCCCGCTTGCTCCAGATTAATGTTTGAGATTTGATAACAGTGATGATTGCTTCTAAACTGAACGAATGTATGTTTTGAGATCCTGGGTAGTAGCAAGGGCTGTGGTTCGTCCCACTTGCTCCAGGACAGAGATTGAGACCCTAGGTAGTAGCAAGGGTTGTGGTTCGTCCCACTTGCTCCAGGTCAGAGATTGTGACGCTTGGGTAGTAGTGGCAGTAGTGGTGAATTCACTCGCTCCAGGTTGAGCTTGTAAACACCCGCCTGGGTAGTAGCCGCAGTAGTGGTTATTCCACTGGCTCTGGGTTGAGCGGGTAGTAGCAAGGGGGTTGTAGCTCAAACCTACTTGCTCCGCAATGGGTGTTTCTGTCCAATGGTTAGCTACCAGGACATGTCGGGTTGGCTATATAACCGACAGATGATATCATCAGCCATAGGGCAGGCATTCATCATTTGCATATGTTCGAATTGTTTGGTTTTGCCATTTGTTTTGGATTTCTACATCATATATGCCATGTTACCTGACTATATGCTACTTGTTCTACTTGTACCATATTTGCGTATTACTTGCCTGTATTGCTTGTGTTTGTACAACTGAGAGGCCCCTCATGCTGGTGTCAGTGGGTGTGAGGGCTGTTCTTGATGGGATGAATTGATGATGCGATTGCATGATGATGATGATTATTAAATGAGATAACTGGAGCTCCCTGGGTAGACGCAGTGATGTGGTTTCACTAGCTCCAGGCGAGTGTATGATGTATTGATATAGAATTCATGAGGCAGAACAACTGGTGATGGTTTTGCTTATAATTCTGAGTCTGATTCGTGGAAGAGTGAACGAGTTGGGAAACATGTGAAACATGAATTAGATTTAGCACTCCCTTATGACAGTTGCCTATTCATGGATTAGCGAGAACCTAAGATGAATAATTGGTGAAGAAGCTTAGGATGCTTAGTGAGTTTTATTGCAGTGCATTGTATTTATTTGGTACTTTTACCGTACTGGGAACCCATGGGCCCGGGGTTCTCATTCCGTATATATCTCTTGTTTTTCAGATACAGGTCCAGGTGCTCAGAAGTGAGTTGTGGGTCGTCTGAGAGACGGCGAAGATCTTTATTTCCTCTACCTTGTGTTTTGATTAGAATCTCTCCACCTTTGTTTTGGAAAGGTTATATTATGTATTGAACTCTTTGAATTTGCCTATAGAGGCTCTCATGTTTCCTTTGGGAGAGATTAGGACATACTGTTGTCAACTATTTTCATACTGTACCCTAGCCGGCCTAAACTTCACGGGTCGCGACTAGTGGCTATTTACTTATATTATATTATATTATATTATATATATATATATATATATATATATATATATATATATATATCTGTTATCTATCTCTTAATCTCCTCTACGCCTTGTCCGTATATCATTTTTGGCTTCACGGTTTATCTTTTGTTGTCGAAACGTGAGAGATACGTCTTCGCAATTTTATTTCTACTCTTTTCAGGCTTCTCGATTAATACTCCTTTCGAAATTACCTATATTTATTTATTAAAAATCCACCTGAGAGTCGTACCACCGTAATATCATTGACTTATGACTCGAGCATAAGGATTTGAATATTAGGGTGTTACATTATGGTATCAGAGCAGTTCGTCCTCGTGAGCCTGAGGGATGGGACTGCTTATGCTTCAATGCATACTCTGAGTCTGTGCCTGTGCTAGTTAGGGTATCTAACAGATACATCTAGCATGAAGTCCATGAGTGTATCTTTGGTACTTTGAAGCACTATACTTCCGATATTGAGACTGATCAACTTGATATCGACTGTTTGGTGTGTATAGGAACCAGATAGCACCTCGTGGACCCGGTCGGGGACATGAAAGAGATCGTACTAATACGCAGGAACCGGAAATCAACCCGAATAACCCGGTAAACCTTATGGCGGCGTTGGAGAATATGGCTACTGCTATGCAAGCCACTGCGAAGGCTCTTGGGCAACAGATAAACAATAATGACAATGGCGGAAGGGAAGCTCAGGGCCCGATGACACTGGCAACCTTCTTAAAGGTTAATCCACCTAAGTTCAAGGGAACCACCAATCCGACTGAAGCTGATACTTGGTTTCAGGCCATGGAGCGAGCACTGCAAGCACAGTTGGTGCCTGAAGAGCAGTGTGTTGAATTTGCTACCTATCTACTCACGGGAGAAGCATCGCATTGGTGGCAAGGGGCTCGACGTCTCCTGCAACAGGGGAATGATCTTATCACTTGGGATGCCTTCCAGGTGGAATTCTATAAGAAGTACTTTCCGAATTCTGCCAGGACAGCCAAGGAATTGGAGTTACTGCAGCTAAAGCAAGGTACTATGTCCGTATCTGAGTATACAGACAAATTTGAGGAGCTATTCAGGTTTTCCCACATGTGTCAAGGAGCTCCAGGAGACTTCGAGGAATGGAAATGCATTAAGTATGAAGGAGGGCTCCGGAGCGACATCTTAAGTTCAGTGGGACCAATGGAGATCCGAACTTTTTCAGAGTTGGTGAATAAGAGCAGAATTACTGAAGAGTGTGTGAAAAGGAGGGTTGCAGAGAAAGAAAGTCATAGAGAGCACAACCAAGGATTCGCACCAAGGGGTCGAGAGTTTAAGGAGAGAGGATACGTACAACACTTTCTCCAAGGACAGAATAACTTTGCGACGAGTGAGGAGTCCCAAAGGAATGGTAAGGGAAAACGGGTAGCGGCTGCTTCTGATGTTTCGAGCTGTCAGAGATGTGGAAGTCATCACCCAAATAGGCCGTGCCGATTGGGGTTAGGTGTATGTCACAAGTGCGGGTTACCAGAGCATGTATCAAGAAATTGCCAACAAGGAGAGAGTCAGGATGCGGGCCGATTGTGACAGTAAGATTGAGGTAATTGCAATAATCAGGCTTAAAGGATAGTGCATGATTTTATGATACCGCCTTTATAGTAAAACTGGGAATGTTGAGTTTAATATTAAACTGAGGAGTAAACCGGATGGTCTGAGTAAGGATTTGCCTTAATACAAATGGATAAATGCCTGTGATGTAAATGATTTTTTTTGTTGAGAATGATGTGTTGTGTTTGTTATGTAGTTGGTTGATTTCTGGATTTTTAGTGAAACGGATTGAACCTGTGACTTTTAGTTCCTTTTCTTTAAATAGATAAGGAATGGTCCTAAATGAGGGATTTGGAAACGTTGATTTGAAATGCCAGTCATGCTAAGTTGTGGTTGAGTACTTGAGGAAGTAAGTGATAGAGCTCGTACTAGACGAGAGATCAGAATGAAGCAGCAGAAACTTGCGAAAGCAGTAACACAAGATAGCTATGAATAGGAGCTGTAAAGGTTTACTATAATATCTTAAGCTTGAATACTAGAAGGGTTAAGTGGGTTACTGCAAGTAATGATCCCCAAGTAGTTGGAATTGATTGCGGCTGCGAGCTTTGATAGTTCTAAAGCGGATGAGGAAATTATCATTGATGCATAATTGGATTTAGATGATGAGAGAGTGCAAGTTGTCGTGTTTGAGAGATGAGTACCATGATGTTTGGTCATAATGACCTTGGAATTAGATTGAGATTTATAATGATTGGTTTTGAAAGACGAATGTGAGAACCATTAAATTGAAATGCTAATGCGGTACTGAGATTGGTTTGAGGGAACCCGTGACGGGTGGTAAACTCCAATTTTTGGGGAGGTACTGTTGAAAATTTTTCCCCAAAAATTTGAAGGAGCGTTGGTTATGGTTTTGAGGATGATTTTTGATATGAGTAACTTTAACAAAAGAGATGTGTCTCGAATGCTTTTATAGATTATTAAAGGAAAACGGATTCTTATGATTTTGTTAAATTGTTATTTCAAACCCATTTGCTTTCTAGAAATGAAATGGGTTTTTGATTGATGAGTCAGAGACTTTATAACAGCAAGTCATGTAGAAATTCGAAGGTTTGAGAATAAGAAAGTAAGTTTGGAGGTTATGCTTAGAGTTGAGCTGTGATTAGTGGTAATTGGCTTGGCAGAGAGAGGATAGTGATGGAGTATGATTAAGGTGTGGTGATGATCTTTGATTGATTATAGTGATGTGGGACGATGGCTATGATTAACGATGATGGTAATACTATTGATGACATGATTTGAGATTTAATAGGGTGTGAGTTGATGAGACGATAAAAGTAAGGAACGAGGCTATTGGTCGGCGTTGGACGAATGACCGAGACCCTCGGATATAGAGAAATCAGAGCGTGGCAATGGAAGCGCGCAGAGTAAAAAGGGCCTTGGAACTGTTATGCGTTGGATATAGAGGCAGACTATGCTCGCGTACTCGCAGTGATGGATGGAATTTTCGAGGGCGAAAATTTCTGTTAGGGGGGTAGAATGTAATACCCGGTCTAACCGAAATTAATTAAATAATAAGTTAAATAGGAGCGAATATGGTTGGAAGATTTGGAAATTGGAATTTGATAATTTAAATATGATATTTGGATTCAGTGAATTTTTCCGAGTCGGAAAATATAGTTTTCTGCGTAAAAGCGCGCAGTGGAATTTTGACCGGCAGTACCGGCTGAGATCTGTCTGGTACTACAGCTGAGAAAATTGATTATGAGTAAATGAGATTAAGAAATGAGGAATTATAATTAGGGAAGGTAGAAATATTTAAAGTGCGATTTAGAGCGCTAATCTTAAAGGTTTTGGCCCAAAATTGGGCCAACGGACAAAAATAAGTGAACCGGGCCTAAGTGGGCCCAAGACCCAACATATATAAACATTAGTTATGAGCATTTCAGCTCATTTTACCCTAAAGAGAAGGGTTGGGGCGCTGAAATTGAGAAGAGAGAAGAGAAGAGAGAAAACCTAACTCTCTTTGATCTTCAAACCACCATAACTTGAGCTACGAAGCTCCGATTGACGAGCCGTTTGCGGCCACGCATCGCTCTTCTCATCCTCTACAATTCTATCTAATTTTTGTGGTGAGTATTCCATTCATCTCTACCCAGTTTTCGAAATTCTCCACTGTTACACGTTTTTGGGTAGTTAGTATTGAAATCTTGTGATTTTGGGTGTTTAGGGATACTCCAACATGGATTCTAAGTGGGTTCTATCCCTACTTCATATGGGCTGAGGTAAGATGTGCTCAAACCCTTGTGATTTGTCATTTTTATGAGCCCTAGGTTGATGTATGTATGTGATATTGGTTATGTTAGTGTATTTGGTGATGTTGGTGCACAATTGGGAGATTGGTATTGCTTGAGGAGCTTTGGTGAGGCTTGGAGCTAAGGTTGGTGAAGACTTCCAAAGAAGAGGCTCAATTGGTTTGGCTACAAGAGGTACGGTTTAAGTTTCATTTAAGTACCGTGTGTTGTGATGAGAATTCCTAGGCTAGATGTCCCTAGGATTAAGTTTGGATTGTGTAAATGGTTGGTGCTAATATGCATAGTTGGTATGTAATGTGAATTAATGATTGGGTTGAGAATTGTGTAGCCTTGTATGTTTGGTGTATTGAGAATTTGATGTACTAGGTAATGAGTATTGATTTGTGGTTTATGCATTTAAATTGTGAAATTGGGCTGGAGGCCGTGAATTTTGGGCCGGAGGCCGGAAGAAGGTAAGAAAGGTAAGTGATGTGTGCATTGTATGATGACACAAGTGATTGGATGAATTTCCGATAATGAATATATGAATGTTTGGGTTGGTTATTAAATAATAAGGTTTGAGGAGTTGAAGTGTGGAATTTGGTGAATTGGGTGAAATTATATAGATGAGGTATGTTTGGTTTTGGTTAAGACATATTATGTGGTCATATATGTGATTATGACTATTGATGCCTTGATGGTATGATGATGCATTAGATATATGTATGTGGTGATATATGCTTGAGGAATGATTAAGGTTGATTTGTGGGTTAAACCACGTGATAGTGAGTATGATATTGATTATGTATAATGATGGTTGATTGGAAATAGTGTTGTTAAAATTTGGCATGAGGAAGAGTATATGATATGTAAATGTGTTTGAGTTTGAGAAAGTGTCAATGTGTGAGTTGAGGAGGCTTGATGTTGATTTTGGTATATTTTGATTGATTTCAAAGAAAGGGTTGAAATTGGCATGTTTAGGTTGATTTTGCAAATAGTTGAGAATTGCTTGTTTTGAAAATGGCACCTTGTGGTTTTGTATGAAAATATGGTTTTTGGGCACATTTTGACGGGACATAACTTGGACTATGGATCTCTGTTTTGTGCCAAATTTATTTAGAAATGAAATTGGATCCGGGATGTCCATGCCGTTCGAAGAACGGGTGAAAAATGATTTAAAATGAGAGAGTTATGACCGTCGGAAGATTGGGGGTTGAATCTGTGAATTCTGCAGCTTCTAACTTAGAAAATTTTTAGCAGAACGACCCTACGCGCGTAGGCGTACCTGGCGCGTGCGTGCCGTTCTTGCAGAAAGCACCATCCACGCGTGCGCGTGGTGTGCGCGGGCGCGTCGATGCGCTGCACCATATGCCCAGCTATTTTCCAGAGAGTTGTGCCAGAGTTGTGCCAGTTTTGTGCCTGGGCGCAAGAGCACCCACGCTTGCGCGGCGTTTGGATATTTTTCAACCCGCGCGTTCGCGCGTATGACGCTTGCGCGTCGATGAGTTTTTGGCCATCCGCGCGTGCGCGTGGAGTGCGCGTACGCGTGGCCCTGTTTTCATGCCAAAGATGTTTTTTTGAGTTTTTAAAGCCAAATCTCATACTTCTAAGCCTCCGATCTCATCCCTTATGTATTAAATCATTATGATATGCCTAGAAATGAGGAAGGAACTAGGGGATGTGGTAACTTGCGAGTGAAGCAAGGGGAAAAATTATGATCAATGATGATCAAAGATGATTATATGAGATATGGAGGATGACGGTGGGAGTACCGTGTATGCCATGAGCCGAAGGACTATATTTGTTGATAAATGGCCGGTTCTTGATTGAACCATGGGCTGGATGACTGAGTTATTGCCGGGTTACGGCAAAGCCATTATAGTTTATGGCTGAGTATAAATGCATATATGATTAATGAATGAATGTGTTACATGGATAACAATGAAAAAGGTTGAAATGTGATGTGTGACCCCGGGTAGTAGGCAGTGGCATTGTCCACTTACTCCGGGTATGAGACGGGAAGGGATGTTTATGATAAATGAGTTTAATTATGGAGTTTTGAATACATGTGTATTTGTGATACCTGGGTAGTAGTAAGGTGGTGGTTCGTCCCGCTTGCTCCAGATTAATGTTTGAGATTTGATAACAGTGATGATTGCTTCTAAACTGAACGAATGTATGTTTTGAGATCCTGGGTAGTAGCAAGGGTTGTGGTTCGTCCCACTTGCTCCAGGACAGAGATTGAGTCCCTGGGTAGTAGCAAGGGTTGTGGTTCGTCCGACTTGCTCCAGGTCAGAGATTGTGACGCCTGGGTAGTAGCGGCAGTAGTGGTGAATCCACTCGCTCCAGGTTGAGCTTGTAAACACCCGCCTGGGTAGTAGCCGCAGTAGTGGTTATTCCACTGGCTTTGGGTTGAGCGGGTAGTAGCAAGGGGGTTGTAGCTCAAACCTACTTGCTCCGCAATGGGTGTTTCTGTCCAATGGTTAGCTACCAGGACATGTCGGGTTGGCTATATAACCGACAGATGATATCATCAGTCATAGGGCAGGCATTCATCATTTGCATATGTTTGAATTGTTTGGGTTTGCCATTTGTTTTGGATTTCTACATCATATATGCCATGTTACCTGACTATATGCTACTTGTTCTACTTGTACCATATTTGTGTATTACTTGCCTGTATTGCTTGTGTTTGTACAACTGAGAGGCCCCTCATGCTGGTGTCAGTGGGTGTGAAGGCTGTTCTTGATGGGATGAATTGATGATGCGATTGCATGATGATGATGATTATTGAATGAGATAACTGGAGCTCCCTGGGTAGACGCAGTGATGTGGTTTCACTAGCTCCAGGCGAGTGTATGATGTATTGATATAGAATTGCTGAGGCAAAATAACAGGTGATGGTTTTGCTTATAATTCTGAGTCTGATTCGTGGAAGAGTCAACGAGTTGGGAAACATGTGAAACATGAATTAGATTTAGCACTCCCTTATGACAGTTGCCTATTCATGGATTAGCGAGAACCTAAGATGAATAATTGGTGAAGAAGCTTAGGATGCTTAGTGAGTTTTATTGCAGTGCATTGTATTTATTTGGCACTTTTACCGTACTGGGAACCCATGGGCCTGGGGTTCTCATTCCGTATATATCTCTTGTTTTTCAGATACAGGTCCAGGTGCTCAGAAGTGAGTTGTGGGTCGTCTGAGAGACGGCGAAAATCTTTATTTCCTCTACCTTGTGTTTTGATAAGAATCTCTCCACCTTTGTTTTGGAAAGGTTATATTATGTATTGAACTCTTTGAATTTGCCTATAGAGGCTCTCATGTTTTCTTCGAGAGAGATTAGGACATACTGTTGTCAACTATTTTCATACTGTACCCTAGCCGGCCTAAACTTCACGGGTCGCGACTAGTGGCTATATATATATATATATATATCTGTTATCTATCTCTTAATCTCCTCTACGCCTTGTCCGTATATCATTTTCGGCTTCACGGTTTATCTTTTGTTGTCGAAACGTGAGAGATACGTCTTCGCGATTTTATTTCTACTCTTTTCAGGCTTCTCGATTAATACTCCTTTCGAAATTACCTATATTTATTTATTAAAAATCCACCTAAGAGTCGTACCACCATAATATCATTGACTTATGACTCGAGCATAAGGATTTGAATATTAGGATGTTACACTAAAAACTAGTTTTAATTGATTAAAGTTTCGGTATAATAAAAATTTTGATTAGTATTTAGGAAATGTTTTTATTATTTTATTATTCTATTAAATAAGAGAAGAGTGTATAATAATATTTTGTAATTATTTTGATAATTTAAATATTTTATATTTTATAATTAAAATTCATATTATAATAATATAAATATTTTTATATTATAAAAATTTTACTGCATAATAATTAATCTTATAAAATAAAAAAAATTCGTATGCATTTATATGATTTTATTTAAAACCAAAGACTACAATTATTATTTTTGAAGTTTTAAATTGATTTTGTTTTTGAAAAAATATTTTATTTTTTTAAATTTCAAAAACACAAACCAAATTTCATTACAATAAACATTATTTTTTTATTTATTTTTTCCTAATTTATTGGGTCATTAGAACATCCATGATTTCCTTCGTCCCACAATGTAGATCAGAAAATTATTGTACAACATAAGAGATCAACTAATTCTTTTTCTTTTTTTTCGGTAGAAATGATCAACAACTACTATTTTCTATTTTTCTTAAAATATTTTGGGTTCGGCATGTTGTATTATTCTCCACATTTCTGGGATATCAATTCATATCATACCATCATGCCCACACAATTTTTGTTTTTCTTCTAATTAAGAATTTTCAAACAATTTCTTTTTTTTGTTATTAAGAATTTTCAAACAATAAATCCCATGGATGCTACACATAAAGGGTCTATTACCTCAACTAGCTTAAAGACATAATTAGACAAATTATTAAGCTTAATGATTTTTGCACACAGAACAGGTCATGCTGAATAATCTGTTTCACAAACACCCTCTCTCTCCATGTGTCGATCTCTTAGCTTCACATATGCAGACAGCATGCTAGAAACCTGTGTCAGCAACACATAATTTTTCAAGTTAACATCATTCTTTTGAAATGATGACACAACTAAATTTAAATTTTGATTATAGATACACAAATAGTTCTTATAAATGGAAACACAAGGAGAATGTTTTAAGTAGAATAAAAAATTCAGAAGAAAGGAAAGGTAATAATTAAGAAGTTCGAATGAGAAACACCATAAGAATAAGACCTTAAATCAGTCATGATTCACAAAATAAATAGAGGAGCAGTAACTCAGACACATCATACATTGCCAATGTTAAAGAAAAGATCAAATAAAAATAAAAAAGATTCTAACTACTTTGGCACCCAATTTGAACTTTTCTTTCTATTTGGAAAAGGAGCGTAGAGATTCAAATCTCTCGTTCCTCTCCTAGAGGAAATTCGTCCAATTCTAAAATAATAGCTTAGAAGGCATCAAAATTCAACCGAATAACATCGAGATCCAATCCCAAAACCAACAAAAACTACTTACCGCACAAACCTAATAGTAATATGCTTCTGAATTAGGAGAAGAAGACTGTTGAGAGGGACCTAACAAGGGTTAATGTTTCGACTAACAAACCTGCAATTGTTGTAGCTAACGACTGGAAGAATGAAAAGAATAAGATCATTTTTAACCGACAATGACTAGAAGACAAAATGATAATTAAATTGTATAAAAATTAAAAATGTGATGAGATAAGACAAAGAAAAATATGAAATAAATTAAAGAAAGAAAAGATGCACAAAATTCTAATTGACTAGCGAGAATAATATTTTAAAATATAAGAAACCAATTAATTGTGCATTTGTGCTTATTTAGCACAAGGATAAGCATGTTGGAGAAATATGAGAAAGTCAAATGTTGACTCATTAGCTCAAATATCCTGCCATTATATTATTAGATAATTAGATAATTACGCTAGTTCATTTGCTGTCTCTTTTCATTTCTAAATTGCTTTTTTTAGAATTTATTTTATTTTTTAATCATGTTAGTTAATTAATTAGGTATCAGCTAGCAATTAGTTGGGATGCAGACAAATCCAGAAATATAAACAAGAACAATCCAAAATTAATTCAAAATAACCATTCTCATAAAAAAAAAAAACAACCATCATCTCATATTCCGCTCTCCTCTTTCTCACTCATTTTGACTCTCTCTCACTCTCTCACTCACAGTAAGAAAACCATATAAAAAACCATCATCTCCCGTCCTTTCCTCACGCGTCATTCTCTTACAAGCATTCCCTCACCATTGTTTTCACTCACAGCTATCGCATCTTTTATTGTCATCATTGTCGCGACTTTCACTTTGACTTCTCTTCATCATTTTGTCATCAACAATTCGAGCCCTCACCATCGCTATCACTCGTCGTAGCTTCAGTCCCGTTGTTGCATCTTTCATTGTTGTCATTGCCGCCAATGCTGCATCTTTCATCGTCGCTGCCATCTCATCTCTCATCGTTGTTGCTGCCACTTGTTTCACCATGGCTTCTTTCGTTCATTTTGTCGTAGCCGTTTCAAGCCCTCACTATCATTTGTCACTTGGTGTAGCTTCGGTCTCACTACCATCTTCCATCCCATTCGCTCTTTTTCTTTATTTTTATCTAGTTTGGATTTTGTCATTTTGTTACTGTGAAGAACAAGAAGAAAGAAAAAAATGGCGAATGAGCTTCTTCTACAACTCAAGAGTAAGCTTTCTTTGTTCTTTTATTTTTTGCTTGCTATTGGAAGGCTTTTTCTCTACAATTTTAAACATAGTTATCAAAATCGAATCAATAATCTACTTGGCTAAGTTACTGGGTCATTGAATTAATGGTTCAATCGGTGGATCATTGCTTGAACAGTTTGACCAGATAATAATTAATATAAAATTATAATAATATAAAAATTTAAATAATAAAATTAAATAAATACATTTATAATTTAATACAATATAATATATATTATAATATAATTATTAAATAATAATAAAATCATCAGAAGTATAATTTAATCGTCACTTTATAAATATATATTTTAGTTGGATTAGCTAGAGTAATAACAAATTTGGCTGAATGGAGAAAGATGTAATGATCCAATTATCGGCACATCAAAAATAATATCAACCGTCAAGTGTTACTATTCAATTGATCTATTGGATTTTAGATTCTATATTTATTTATATAATATTGAGCATGTCGCATTTGTTGTAATCAGATTTTATGTACACTACAAAATTTGTTATTTTGTGGCGATTTTTTTCAGATTGTGGTAGTTTGAAACCCTCACGAAAAGGACTGTGACAGTTTTTAAAACCTCCAAAATTTGAGGTATTACGAATTTATTTGTGGTGGTTTTATAAAACTCCTAAGACATTATTTAGCAGTAGATTATTGTCTGTTCAATGACAATTTTAAACTAATTTTTGTGACGATTTTTTCACTATTTTGTGACGGTTTAAAATCTCCGCAAACTAATTTTTTCAATTAAAAAAAATGGTTATTTATGTGGGTTTCAAACACCCCATAAACCTATTAATATTGAATAATTAACTACATTTGTAAGAGTATTAACACATTATTAAATAATTTGATCATGAATTTAAATAATAATAAAGAAACACATTATAACATTTTACAAAAGTAACATACCAAAGATAATCTTTATACAAGAATACATGTACATTAACTAAATTTTGTTTAGAAACATATGAAATTAAATCAAGCTAGCAATGCAAAAGGAAAATAACTAACTATTTGTGTGCAAGAAAATTGTATAGTGAGCAACATCATCTATCTTTAACACTTTGTACTCTCTTTTGTTCATAATGTAAGCCACAACAACCTTCCTAACTCCCACATATACACTTAGCCCAATTCAAAACTATAACAAGAATAACAAACAAAACTTCAAGTTTGAGGTTCATTACATTGCCTTGCTGAACTGAGAATGTTTGAAGCTGTGCCAAGCATGTGTTCACTATGATGGTGCTTCAACCTATTGGTAGCATTCTTATTAGGATCTTCACTTCTTCTACTTGTGTTACTGTGCACACTTTCCATCTATGTGCCTTTGACCTTTCTGAAACAATCGCCGCTTTATCTAGGAACCTGATCATCATCATCATCATGAAAAGAAAATAGAAAATAATAAGCATTGATGTTTACCCAATACAATTTACAAGTAATAAACTAATACTTTAATATATAACCACGGTCACTATCAGAATTTAAAACCCATGGAATGAGTGTTCAAAGATTATATAAAAGTTTAGTGGGCCCAACGTGTTGAATGAATCCTAACGTGCGCAATTGCTGGACCAAGTTGTGTGTTTGTGTTTGGCTTTATCATTTCCAGAAAATTATTAAGCTTTTAATTTGTTGTAATTAAAATATGTCTGAATTTCCATTCATTACCATGTAAATCCCTTGAAATCAACTCTTGAGCAGGAGGCTGTTGAGAGAAATCCTGTATATCAAAATCATAAAATCGCTAAGTTAATAGATTTGATGAGCTAAATGCAAGGTTTGTAGCATGTCTTTTGACTTTGCAGTAAGTTTACCAATGGAGGAAACACTTTTTCTGCTGCATGGACTTCCCAACACTGCTAGAAGATAGGCCTCTTTTTGCTCTTGCAGCAAACATCATCATACTAAAAACAAAAGTATAAGTATACAAACTGTAATAATCAGTTATCAGGTAACACAAGATACCATACATACTTGTGATATTAATTTCTATTTTTGAAAAAGTCATATTTTTTTCAATTTAAGTATACCCATTCTACCACCAAGAGGAACCTCTCTTCCTATCTCCTATTCATGTACATTTTCTGCCTTTGCCTTTTTTGCTTATGTGATCTACATTCTCTACTTTCATTTGTGTAGTAGATTATATCTATGATTTTGTGTTCTGTTTCATTTAATGACATGCTTTTCTAGAAATCTTAAATGTCTCTGATCCTAGTTTACAACGAATATCTTCAGCATCAAGACCATCGGAATTATCGAAATTTCCAAACATGAGGACGAAAAACAACTATCCGTTCCAGACTCCTTATATTCTTCTTCATCATCTATCAATTTGAATTAATTAAAATTCAAGTCATCAAACTATGGTAAGGTAAGAAACTAGAACATCACAAAATAAATTAATTAATCAATATAAAAAAAAGAGCAAACCCAAATATAAAAAGTTAGGTAAATAATAATAATAATAATAATAATAACAATAACAACAACATATTTCAACATTATCTGTTTACTGTGACCTTGTGGAAAGTACACCACACGGCTCCTAACTGCAGGTAAAGAAACAGGGGATGCACCAGCACATGCATGCCAAAGTTCTGAGTCTAGAATTGACTTTTTCTTTGCAAAAAGACCTCTAACTTCAGTTTTGATAAAAGCAATAGGAAGGTGATGAGTGTCGCAGAAATCATTGAACTCAATAACTTTCTCAAGACTAATATCTGTGAAAACAACAGCCTGCAAAATAAAATATATAAAAATACTAATATATCAAAATAAACTAGATAGAGATGCATTGATGATGGAAAATTCAAACAACAAACTTCAAATTAAATAAGGGAGAAACCAGAATCAGTATCTGTGTTTACCTGGCAGTTAAGATCTCTAAATCTTAATATACGCTCGTCATTAGTGACAACAACTTGAATGCTCTTCTCTAGCCAGTTTTTTAGTTCTTCAAGGATCTGGCCTCTGTAGAGTCTCAAACACTTATTATCTCTTCTTATCTTTCTTTTTTTTTTTCACGTCAAAGGCTAAATGATTAAAACAGAACAATAAATAAAAATAAAAAAGCATACTTCACTTTCAATCTGATGTATAGACCATGCGGTCAACGAAAAATGCTTCCATATTTCTGGTAGGCTTCTCCAACAGTCAGAGTGTAAACAACAGGAAGCAGTTCCTCCATGTTATCAATCAGAAGCTTATAAAACAGCCTCTCATTCCTTTCTTGAAAAATGACATCAGTGCAATGTCACATGTAAAATGGTGAAAAAGAATGATTGTTATAACTAAGAACCTTCTCATTAGTTCTTACAATAATATTACTGAATCTATTCATGAACACACTTTGAATTGATTATTTCAAGCAATTTAGAAACATATAGTTATAAAAAACCTGCAGATAAATCACAAGTTTCAGTTACTCGATTGTACCTATTTTTCATGACAAATACAAGAGGATTTAAGGTAAAGTTATTCATGCTCACATGGATTTTTGCTGTAGACTAAGGCTCAAGGAAGAATTATCACTTCATTGATTTCCTTGAAATCAAAGTCCTATACATCAACACACCCTAATTCAAACTAACAATTAATTATGATAATATGACATATTTAACGAATTCAAAGCAATACCTCTATAATAGTGGCTGAACCAAATTTCTTCCTCCACTTGAGCATGCTAACACACATTAGATTTGTTTTCTTAATATAAAATTTCCTTGCCCTGAGGAATCTATATGAAAAAAATATAGAGTAAGCAACATAAGTAACAGCAAGATTATTTTGAGGAAGAAGAAAAGAAAAAGAAAAAACCTAAGCATCATGTGATAATCATCCTCATTCAACAGAGGAGGTGCAGTTTATGTGATCATAGACGTAGCCAATTTGAGATTTAGCAAACACCTCATGCAACATAGATGTTTCTAAATAAAATCAATTTATCAGGATTTCAATTAAGAGAATAAACAATTCATCATACAATTGGAGTGCTTGAGAATTTGAAACAATGTTATCAATTAAGAGATAATAAAACTCATCGAATGTTATATCATATAGCAAATCATTCAGAATTTGAGAATAAAAAACAAAGAAAACAAATAAAAAGGAAAGAGTGAAGGAGAACCAGAAACTGAGAATGAGTGGGAAGAAGAGTGTATAGAAGGGATAGAATGTCGATGAAAAACACGGGCATCATTGGCCAAGGAGAGTTAACCGAAGAGGCGCTTTCTCTCGATCTCAGAGGCTTGGGCGTTGCAATTGGATCTAGAAACGCGTTGATGATGGAGGCGCCTTAGCTCGATCTTAGTAGCTTTATGGTAGAAAGCAGAAAGGAGATGAACTTTAGCAGCGGCGATGGCAGCGATGGTGGCGACGGAGATGGCGGTGGAGATGTCTATCGCCGGCTTAGGGTTTGGTGAGCTCTCACCCCTCTTTTCTTTCTCTTGGAGTGCTTTTTTATATTTTGAAAATGTTTTAATTATGTGGTAATTGATAACAGTAGTTTTATTGTTAGTTATTTGGTGGGAGTTTATCAAAATGTCATATATAAAATATATTGCAGAGGTTTTTAAAAAGTCCCTCTAAAAAAATACCCACAAATATATATAAATCTTGTAGTGGTATTATCTTATGTTTGCGTGAGTTAGAAATACAGATAAATATAGGGCGATCATTAGCATAGAAAGAATAGAACTTGATTATAAGACATAATACTGATAGAGTTTTATGTAAACATATAGAGAGAAACACCAGACATATAAACCATATAGTACTTCAAAATAGATATAGACTCTATTATTATTATTATTATTATTATTATATATATATATATATATATATATATATATATATATATATATATATATATATATATATTATACAAACACTTACGGAAACAACACCTTCTAAGTCCTGGCCCATTTAAACTATATACTAGAATCCTAGTTATAACAAAAAATAGTAAAATTCTATCCCTCACGAAAAATGCTAAGAAGTGGAGGAAAATACTCTAGTATTCATAGCTATAATAATATGTGTCTTTGATGAGTGGATATTTTATATGCCTTTTGGCATCATTTTCATATAGTTTTGAGCATGTTTTGTTTAAGTTTTATTAAGTTTTCATAGGTTTTAGTGTTAAATTCACATTTTTAGATTCTACTTTGAGTTTGTGTGTTTTTATGCAATTTCAGGTATTTTCTAGCTGAAATTAAGAAGTTGGGGCAAAAGTCTGATTCAGAGATAGAGAAAGCACTGCAGATACTGTCTGGATCTGACCTCCTTGAACTCAAAAGAGTTTTTCTAGATCTACAGAAGTCCAAATGAAGCTTTCTCAACGGCTATAGAAAGATGATTTCCAGAGCTTTCCAGCAATGTATAATAGTTTATGCTTTGCTTCAGAATAAAAGGCTCAAAACTGACGTCCAACGCTAGCCTCCTGCCCCATTCCAGGTGTCCAGCGCCCAAAGGAGGAGACCAGCGTCCAAACGCCCAAAGAGGACCCCTAGCCAGCATTCAACTCCCTAGAGGCCTCCTAGAACGTGGATCTCATTAAAGCTCAGCCTAAACATTCACCAAGTAGGCCCCAGAAGTAGATTTTAGCATTAAAAGACTGTTTTACCCTTTTATATGTAATCCTTAGTCATTAGTTTAGTATTTAAGGGGGTATTTTACATAATCATATAAACCTCTATGCCATATTTTCATTTATCATTGTGTTTTCTATCAGTATGAGTTTCTAAACCTCCTAGGTTGAGGGGAGGAGCCCTGATGAGTTTTATAGATTAATAAAAGTATTACTATTTCTCTTCAATCCGTGTTTGATTCAATTCTAAGATGTATCTTCGTTCTTCAACTTGATGAATGGGATGACCCGTGACAATCATCTTCGTTCTTCATACTAAGACCGCGTGCCTGACAACCACTCGTGTTCTTCTTGGGTTCGTTTGAATATGTAATTGGAAAGCATCAAACCGCCAGCTTGATTATACATCTCTTAGACGGCTAATCCATGACTTCATCGGGGACTTCTCGAGACACTAGTTCAGCCAAGGTATAAGGAGATTAGGGTCTCTGTGGTAGAGGGTAGAATCTAAAGGCGCAGCGTTCTCTGATTCGGAGGATTCGACCTTATTTGTGGCGTTTTGAGTAGGATCATTAAGGAGAATGGACTGAAGCAGCTTCACCCTTAATCAGAATGGATTCGCACTAACCTTGAGGTTCAAATCTGGAGGAGATTGGCGACCGGGACCATACGGGGTTGATCACATACAACCTGCCATAGAAGAAATCATTCACAATTGAAGAAGACAGTAATACCAGAGTTAATCCAGACGGACATAACATCTCCAAGCCTTAACCATCTTCTTATCACTACTTATAATCAAACCTTGTAATTCCATTTTTCATTACTTTTATGCTTTTAACCAAATTCTAACCAATAACTCTTCTATCCGCCTGACTAAGATCTGCAAGATAATCATAGCTTGCTTCAATCCACAATCCTCGTGGGATCGACCCTGACTCGCTCAGGTATTACTTGGATAACCCAATGCACTTGCTGGTTCAGCTGTACGAAGCGTGGGGATTCATGCACCTAGTTTTTGGCGCCGTTTTTGGGGATTGTTCGAGTTTGGACAACTAACGGATTATCTTGTTGCTTAGATTAGGTAAATTTCTTTTTCTTTACAAGTTTAATTTTATTTTATCTGAGTCTTTTATTTTCTTTTCAAAAAGCTTTCAAAAATATTTTCTTTTCTTTATTAATCTTTATCTTTTGTTTGAGTCTTTAGTTCTTGTTGTTGGTAAAAGTTTCGAATTTCTTGGTGTATTTTTCAAAAAAATTTTCAAAAAAAAAAGTTTCTTTTGTTTGAGTCTTGTGTCAATACTTAAGTTTGGTGTCTCTTTATATTTTACCTTTTTAAAATTTCAAAAATTATATGCTTTGATTTCAAAAATTTTTAAGTTTGGTGTCCTTTGCATGTTCTTATTTTCTTTGAATTCTTTGAGTTTTGTTCTTGGTGTTCTTCTTGATCCTCAAAGTGTTCTTGTTTTTCTTCTTGTTTTAATCTTAAAATTTTTAAGTTTGGTATCTTTTGGTGTTTTTCCTTTCAATTTTCAAAAATTTAGTGTCTTAGATCTAAACATTTTAAGTTTGGTATCTTTTGGTTGTTTTTCTCTTTCTTCATTAATTCAAAAAATCTAAAGAAGATCTTTTCTATCTTTATTTTACAATTATTTTTGAAAATTTCACTTAAAATTTCAAATTTTAATTTTAAAATTTTTATCTTATCATATCTTGGTTTTAAATTTCAAAATTCAAATCTTTTCAAAAATTTTATCTTTTTCAAAATCTTATCTTATCTTTTTATCTTTCTTTAAAATTAAAAAATTTAAAATTCAAAAAATTCAAAAATCATATCTTATCTTATTTCAAAAATCAATTTCTAAAATCCAAATTTAAATTTCAAAATTTAAAATTCAAATTTAAAATTTAAAAAATTAAACCTTTTCAAAATTCAAATCTTTTTCAAATCTTTATCTTATCTTATTTCAAATTCAAAATTTAATTTTCAAATTTCAAATTTTAAATTCAAATCTTTTTAATTTTAAAACTTATATTTTCTTAACTTCATTATCTTATCTTTCTTACCTAACTTATCTTATCTTTCCTATATTATCTTCTTCTAAATTTTAAAATTAAATCCTTTTCAAATCTTTTCAATTCTTATCTTATCTTGTTGACTTTTTCAAACATTTTCAAAATCAAATCTTTTCTAATCTTCTATCTTATCTTATTTTCAAATCTTTCTTAATTAGTTACTTATTTTTTCTCTCTTCTTTTTCATAACTTCCTAACTAATTCCTCTCTCTTCTAATTTTTGAATTTCTTCTTCTATTTTTCTCTCTTCTTTTTTCAAAATTTATTAATTAATTTTCAATTTTTAATTTTTTTAATTAATTAACCTTTATTTTTGAATTTAATTAATAAATAAAGTAAAAACAAAATATTTTAATTAAAATTTACAATATTTTGCCTTTTCTACCTTTCTTCATCATGAACCCGAATGAGAATGAGAAATTCAGAAGAACTCTGGGGTCCTATACAAACCCCACTTGTAACAAGCCCGATTTTTGAGTATGCGAAATCTTTTCTACAGGCACGAATTTCTCCGGAAGATCAGTAGAGGGAATACCTGTGCTGTATCATCAAGCATCTCAATCCTCATTGTCATTATGTCATCTTTAAGCCAAAACCTCTTTTGAGTCAAGCTCGACAACGCAGTCACGAAGAGCCTAGTTTTTGAACCGTATCGGTTAGGAGTTTTGATTCTATTTTTCGTAAATAGTCTCAGTTTGACAAACCGGACTCGATTTATGAGAGAAGAGAGATAATAGGATGATATTATCACTATATTAGTATTAGAAGCTTCTTGAATAATATTATAAGGTTACCTGGTCAGTTTTAGTTAAAAACAGAAAATCGGTTTAACCAGGTTCACAGTTTACTGGTTCTGCTTAGCACCAGCACTCTCTGAAGACTTTAGCAATGCTAAGACCTCATCATAGATGTTCTATTCTCATAATAATATTTTACTAGTGTCATTTATGCTAGTAGCTCAGAAAATAATTTTTATAGATATTTTTACAAGTGTTCCGATACATCTAGTTTTAGTAGCTATACACCTGAGATATTTTAATATTATTCTAATCCACCTCCAAGCCAACCAATCACAACTCACTCTACACCCCCAAAACCCCCAAGGCTGGTTCATTTTCACCTTGTGGCCGAAATTCTCAAGAGAGAAAAAGAGAGAAAAGTTCTTAGTTCCAAATCTTCAAAGCTTGATTTTTGCTGAACTAAAACTCAAATCAAAATTCCAATCCAACCAAAATGATACTCTCTTCTTTCTCTACATAATCATATGACTTATCAAGGCTGGAATCAAGGTGAGTTGGCTGCACCATCTCTCTTTTGATTCGGTTTCAAGGAAACATGCTTAAACATGTGTTTTCTTGATGTTTTTTCTTAGGAATCATGCTTAACTTGACTTGAGGGCCAAGAAATGTGACTTTCCAGCAAGTATAAGGTTAGAAATCACCTCCTAACGTTCTGAGGGAGATATGGTTAGTTGAGGGTTTTTGGATTTAAAGTTGTTCTTGATGTGATTTAGGAGGAAAAAGTGCTTAAGGACCACCTGAAAGTCTAACCGAATTCGGAGCAGCAAAACCAGGTAGGGTGTAATGAAATTAATCTTGATTATTTGTGTTTGAGTTGTGTGAATGTTGTATGATTTGGTTGTGCTAAAAATTGGTTGCATATATGATTGATTCTTGGTGAAATTTTGGTGAAATTTTGATGAAATTTGATGAAATTCAAGCTTTAAAGTTCACATTCTTAGGGCAGCTGGAAAAACGAAACCCTAGTCTTAAATTGAGGTTCAATTTGTGTTGAAATCATGTAAAAAATATGGGGTTTTAGTGGCTGCTAATTTATTATGAATTATAGTAAAAATCGGTTGCTGAAAAGACTGAAAAACGGGTAAAAACAGAGAAAGAATTTGAAGAATTTATGAAGAACATGAAGAACACTTTGAGTGTGATGATGGTGCACGAATTATGAATCACACTTTTCACAACGCGTACCACTAACCAGCAAGTGCACTGGGTCGTCCAAGTAATACCTCACGTGAGTAAGGGTCGAATCCCACGGAGATTGTTGGTTTGAAGCAATCTATGGTTATCTTGTAATTCTTAGTCAGGAAGTCAATTATATTTATCAGTTGAATTGCGAATAAACAAGAGAGCATGGATTAAGGGTTACTTGTTGTGCAGTAATGGAGAATATGTTGGAGTTTTGGAGATGCTTTGTGTTCTGAATCTCTGCTTTCCTCTGTCTTCTGATTCATGCATGCACGTCCTCCTATGGCAAGCTGTGTGTTGGTGGATCACCGTTGTCAATGGCTACCATCCATCCTTCCAGTGAAAATGGTCCAGGTGCGCTGTCACCGCACGGCTAATCATCTGCAGGTTCTCAATCGTACCAGAATAGGATTTACTATCCTTTTGCGTCTGTCACTACGCCCAGCACTCACGAGTTTGAAGCACGTTACAGTCATTCAATCCCAGAGTCCTACTCGGAATACCACAGACAAGGTTTAGACTTTCCAGACTCTCATGAATGCCGCCATCAATCTAGCTTATGCCACGAAGATTCTGTTTAAGAGATCTAAGAGATACTCATTCAATCTAAAGTAGAACGGAAGTGGTTGTCAGGCACGCGTTCATAGGGAATGATGATGATTGTCACGTTCATCACATTCAGGTTGAAGTGCGAATGAATATCTTAGATAGGAACACGCATGTTGAATAGAAAACAGAAATACTTGCATTAATTCATCGAGACACAGCAGAGCTCCTCACCCCCAACAATGGAGTTTAGAGACTCATGCCGTCAAAGAGTACAAAGTTCAGATCTAAAATGTCATGAGATACAAAATAAGTCTCTAAAAGTTGTTTAAATACTAAACTAGTAGCCTAGGTTTACAAAAAGTGAGTAGACTATGATAGATGGTGCAGAGATCCACTTCTGGGGCCCACTGGGTGTGTGCTGGGGCTGAGATTTAAGCAATTCACGTGCACAAGGCCATTTTGGGCGTTCAACGCCAGGTTTGGATCCTTTTCTGGCGTTGAACTCCAACTTTTAATCCTTTTCTGGCGCTGGACGCCAGAATTGGGCAGAGAACTGGCGTTGAACGCCAGTTTACGTCGTCTATCCTTGAGTAAAGTATGGACTATTATATATTTCTGGAAAGCCCTGGATGTCTACTTTCCAACGCAATTGGAAGCACGCCATTTCAAGTTCTGTAGCTCCATAAAATCCACTTTGAGTGCAGGGAGGTCACAATCCAACAGCATCAGCAGTCCTTTTTCAGCCTGAATCAGATTTTTGCTCAGCTCCCTCAATTTCAGCCAGAAAAATACCTAAAATTACAGAAAAACACACAACTCATAGTAAAGTCCAGAAATATGAATTTTTCCTAAAAACTAATGAAAATAAACCAAAAACTAACTAAAACATACTAAAAGCTATATGAAATTAACCCCAAAAAGCGTATAAAATATCCACTCATCAGATGACAAATATTGAAGAAAACCTTTTAGATCTTAAAAAGGGCAAGGTTGTAATTATTTTGGTGTTTGAGGGTTTATTTGGTAATTTCTGAAAGTTAGGGTGGTTAAAGTAGAAATATTAAAAGTTACCAGGATAAAAAGTTAATTTTGAAAGTGAAAAGGTAAAGGCAAGGAATTTTCGAAAATATATTAATAAAATAATAAATAATAATAAAATATTAAATAATAACATTTAATTAAAAATAATATTTTAATAAAAATAATAAAATAATACGAAAAAGGCAGTTTTTTGTAAAAGCTTTAGAAAGACAACTTTATGCGCAGAATCTGATAATTACCTTCATAAAACACTTAGGGAGTGGTAAAAAAATATTAATGAGGCAAAGATAAAGGAAAGATAAAAATTTAAAGAAGAGATAAAAATCAAGGAAAAGTCTGTAAAGTTCTACTGACAGAAAAATAGACAGAAATTAGTGAACGAACTAGGGCAACATAGTTAGTCCTTGAGTTGCGACTAGGGTTAGGTATAATATGAAAAGTTAAACTGTTCCAGTATAGACTTAATGAACCTATACTTGGGACAGACTAACTATTCATACCAAATTTTAATTTACAAAAGCTTTAAATACATACGTTAAACAGAGAAATCCGAGCAGAGTAGAGAGACACGGAGAACAGAGTAATCAGAGCAGAGTAAAGAGACAATGAGAAAAGAATAATATAAAAAAGAGAATAGAGGAGAAGAGTATAAGAATAAAGAGTTAAGCCTTGTGGCATGATGTTCTGTTGTATGTTCATCTGCTGCTTTTCCATTGGCCCTAGAGGTCCTGTAGGCCCAAGTTCACCTACAGTGAGTTGTTATCCCTGTAGGCCGAAGTTCACCTACAGTGAATATCAATTGTGTATCTCAGGGTGTTGCTCCTGTAGGCCGAAGTTCACCTACAGAGAGTTGTGATACCTGTAAACCGAAGTTCACTTACAGGGGCGCCATTTCTATAAGCCGAAGTTCACTTACAGAGGTGCTATTTCTGTAGGCCAAAGTTCACCTATAGAAAGTTGTTCTGTTGTGTTTAGACTATTCCTGTAAGCCGAAGTTCACTTATGGGAGTGCTGTTTCTGTAGGCCGAAGTTCACCTACAGAGATAAAGCTATATCTAGGACTAGTTCTTGGGTAATGTCGGGATGCAGGGTGTAAACCGACACGTGAGCTCATGGCCTGCATATGATAGACATGCATCATACTTGGTTGTGCATTTCCTCTGTTATGATTGTTGTATGAATGTATTTTTTCCTTATTTGTATTCTCTTCTCTGTGTTTGTGTTTTACTCTCTTATATTCTTCTGTTCGTGATCCATTTTCAGTTTACTCTATTTTCTCTATTCATCTGTCTTCTGTTTACTGCGTCTCTATATTCTGCTATATGTCTGCTAAGCAACACAAATTAATGAACTTAACTAATAACCCCGACCCTACTAAGAACTCCCTAGTTCTTACCCCTTCTCTCTCTTTTCCCCTCAGACGGGAGCAAGAGTACCCCTCCGTAGTTTATTGATGATCGTTCCGCAAAAAGGATTCTTCTCTAGGTAGTCTTCTGAGTCTAGAGTGAACTCTGTTACCTGTTTATATGTATATACTGTGAGACCAGCCAACGTTTGCACCCCGTTTGTACACGAACTTTAACCTAAATCCTGTGTACGAGACTCTTGTTATGTGGCTACTTGATGAGGTACCAGGGAGACATCATATGGCAATGTTGATCGTGCAGAGGAGTAGTAGATAATGTTCCATCTTTTGATGACTTTCCACCTGACTTGAGTTTTGAAGACTTAGAACGTACTTTCCCTCGCTTTAGTAGTTTAGAGGGACTATGTGAGTATAGAGGTTAGGCTAGCCTGGGTGCCAGCTTAGGGACTTCTTGAACAGGTCAGGACCTGGGATATTGTATGTATATATATGTATATAGTTATTATTTAGCTATATCTAGGGGTGTTCTAGCTAAAGGTCTATACTCTAATAAAGGCTGGATCACTGAATGTTGCTAGCTACTTGTGATGTATTTATGTGTGGTTGCTTATAACTGTTTTATCTGTTATCAGTTGTGAGTTGATTATGAATGATTCCATCTATTAATCTAAACATTTAAAAAAAAAGTACCTCACAAATTAACTATGTTTTTAACAACGAATCAGGCTCATATGATAAATAATAGATAATAATTAGGAAGACAAGTTAGTAGCGCTCAGTTTCTAGTATGATCATGACGTACCAGAAATTGGGTCGTTACAATTTGGTATTAGAGCAGTTCGTTCCCAATAGAGCCTGGGGAGTGGACTGACTATGCTTCATTGCATACTCTGTTGTGTGTCTCATGCTTATAGGATATTTATGTGATATGTGTTGCATGATTGTCTCTGTGTTTTCATTCTAGAAATGATCACACTTGACTTGAAGTGTTAAGACTGATCACCTTAATAATGATTGTTTGGTGTGAACAGGACTACAATGAGACCACGGAGACGGAGAGCGAGGGAAGGAACCCTTAGTCATAACTGAGAGAGAAAACAGAAAATGTTTATGACTACCATGAACGCTGTAGCTGAGGCAGTGCATGAGGCTGCAGTAGCAGCGGCTAGGGCTGTTGAACGTCTTGGGGTGAGAAACGGGAGTGAGAATGAACATGGAGAAGATAGTGGGAATGATGAGCATAACTTGGGGCATCTTGAAAGACCTATGACCCTTGCGACTTTTCTGAGGGTTAAACCGCCTAAGTTTAAAGGTACACTCGTTGCGACCGATGCTGACAACTGGTTTCGAGCTATCGAACAATCACTACGAGCACAACATGGTTTGGAAGCCCAACATGTGGAGTTTGCTACTTATATGCTCGAAGGAGAGGCTGAGTACTGGTGGCAGGGGATACAACAACTGCTGCAACAGAATGAAGGTGACATTCCTTGGGATTCCTTTAGAGACGAATTCTATAAGAAGTATTTTCCGAGAGCAGCACGTGATGCCAAGGAGATGGAGCTTATCCAGCTGAAGCAAGGGGATATGACTATTGCTGAGTATGCCCGTAAGTTCGATGACTTATGCCGTTTCTCCAAGATTTGTCAAGGGAACCCAGCAGAATTTGAGGAATGGAAGTGTTTGAAGTTTGAAGGAGGACTCCGAGAAGAACTGATTAATTCTGTTGTTCTGCTAGAGATAAGAAATTTTGCTGAACTGGTGAACAAAAGTAAACTAGTGGAAGAATGTTCGAAAAAGGTGGCGATAGCCCGAGCAAATCGTAGGGAAACCTCAGAAAGAGACTTTATTCAAGATCTAGCCCCCCAAGGTCGTAACTTTAAGTTCAATGGTCAGTTCCATCGCCAAAATAGGAATCAACGAAATGGTAACTTTCTCGCTCGTAACAATGGCAACTACGACAACAATAATCTGGGAGAGGAAGAAGGAGGTAAACCTCAGAAAATTCAGGATATTTCAGTATGCTCATGGTGTGGGAAAGATCATGGTAACATACCATGTCAGTATGGGATAAACCATTGTTATACCAAGGAGGTTTGTTCGAGATCCAGCAAGGCCAAAACAACAAGGAAGGGTTTTTACCGTAACCAATGGCAACACAAATGCATATAATTCTTCCACTCGAGGTGAGTATCACACCATGGTTTTGTTTGTGCTAGATAATACTATAACTTCTTATGCGCATGTTAAATTTTGAGGGTAAAATTTTCTTTAAGGAAGGTAGAATATAACAAGCCCGATTTTCGAGTACGCGAGATCTTTTCTACAGGCACGGATTTCTCCGGAAGATCAGTAGAGGAAACACCTGTGCTGTATCATCAAGCATCTCAATCCTCATTGTCATTATGTCATCTTTAAGCCAAAACCTCTTTTGAGGCAAGCTCGACAACGCAGTCACGAAGAACCTAGTTTTTGAACCGTATCAGTTAGGAGTTTTGATTCTATTTTTCGTAAATAGTCTCAGTTTGACAAACCGGACTCGATTTATGAGAGAAGAGAGATAATAGGATGATATTATCATTATATTAGTATTAGAAGCTTCTTGAATAATATTATAAGGTTACCTGGTCAGTTTTAGTTAAAAACAGAAAATCGGTTTAACCGGGTTCACAGTTTACTGGTGCAGCTTAGCACCAGCACTCTCTGAAGACTTTAGCAATGCTAAGACCTCATCATAGATGTTCTATTCTCATAATAATATTTTACTAGTGTCATTTATGCTAGTAGCTCAGAAAATAATTTTTAGAGATGTTTTTACAAGTGTTCCGATACATCTAGTTTTAGTAGCTATACACCTGAGATATTTTAATATTATTCTAATCCACCTCCAAGCCAACCAATCACAACTCACCCTACACCCCCAAAACCCCCAAGGTTGGTTCATTTTCACCTTGTGGCCGAAATTTTTGAGAGAAAAAGAGAGAAAAGTTCTTAGTTCCAAATCTTCAAAGCTTGATTTTTGCTGAACTAAAACTCAAATCAAAATTCCAATCCAACCAAAATGATACTCTCTTCTTTCTCTACATAATCATATGACTTATCAAGGCTGGAATCAAGGTGAGTTGACTGCACCATCTCTCTTTTGATTCGGTTTCAAGGAAACATGCTTAAACATGTGTTTTCTTGATGTTTTTTCTTAGGAATCATGCTTAACTTGACTTGAGGGCCAAGAAACGTGACTTTCCAGCAAGTCTAAGGTTAGAAATCACCTCCTAACATTCTGAGGGAGATATGGTTAGTTGAGGGTTTTTGGATTTAAAGTTGTTCTTGATGTGATTTAGGAGGAAAAAGTGCTTAAGGACCACCTGAAAGTCTAACCGAATTAGGAGCAGCAAAACCAGGTAGGGTGATATGTGGTCAGGAGGACATTTTCATAATCTTAGAGCTAAGGGACGGAATGATAATCTTGTCATTTTCAAGGATCTGAATTCTAGAAGAATTGTGCCATGCCAGTCTTGGACATCTAGAAGACCAAGAGTCCGTCTCAAAAACAATGGTGCTGAAAGGGCGACAACTCATAAAGCCCATTGGGCTAAGTCAGGACAGCAAGAAGCCCAATAATGCTTTTCAAATTCAGTTAGAGACATAATTTATTATTAATTTCGAATTTTTAGGCATTTATGTTAGTTTGTTTTGTTGTTAGAGTTTGTTGAAAGATTTGAATTACTCCTGATTTGCTTAGTAGTATTTTTAGGGATTTTAAATTTAAATCAAATCTGATCTAATCTAATAAGATCAAATCTGATTTAAATTAGTTATCATATCTTTAGGATTTTTAAATTTAAATCAAATCTGATCTAATCTAATAAGATCAAATCTGATTTAAATTAGTTATCTTATCTTTTAGTTAGTTTGTTAGGATCCTATTTAAACACCTCTGGTGAGACCATTTGGAATAACTTTGATGAATAAAATTTCCTTAGTGCTTTATGCACGTTTTTTTAGTGTGATTAAGTGAGGTGAGTGATTTGCTTCGCTTGTTGCATGGAGAAAATTGAGTGATTCAATTTTCATTCCTCTGATCTAGGTTGTCAAGGACAAGTTCTTTGAAGGTCTAGTAGGGAATCCTTTCCGGTGACCTAGGTTGCTAAGAATAGGTTTCTTAGAGGTCTAGTAGGAAAAAACCCTTTATCTATCTTTTTTTTTTTATTTTCTTATCATCTGGTATCAGTTACAGGTCGTAGGTAAATTCTTATTTATCTACACGTTCCATGGGTCTTGTTTAGTCTCCTTTTTTTTCTTTAATTTCTGTAAATTCACGTTAGAGTCAAACAAAAAAAAACGAAAAAAAAAATTTCTTTTTTTTAATTTTGTTTTTGCAATTATTCTATCTTTAAATCAGTGTCTGGAAAAAAAAACAAAAAAAAATATGATTGAGTATGAAAGTGATGATGACGGAATCTCATATGTGAAAAAGGGTTTTCGGTTGAAAACCCCTGCATTTAAAGGGAGGAACAACCTTGAAGTTTATTTCGAATGGGAAAGAAAGGTAGAGTCGTTTTTTGCAACTTGCATCCTTTCAGAGGAAAAGAAGGTTCGACTAGTACAAGCTAATTTTTCCGATGATGCCCGTATATGGTGGACTGAATTAGGAAGATCCAGAAGACGGTACGGAAAGAGTCCAATTTGCAGCTGGGAGAAGATGAAGAAAATCATGAGGAGACAGTTTGTGCCATCATCATACCACATGAGGAATCGAGTTGTACCATCATCTTACCACAATGAATTTTTTGGAAGATTTTGTAAGTTGCAACAAGGTTCACAATCAGTGATGAAGTACCACAAGGAGTTTTTATATTTGATGGACAAGGCTAATATCAAAAGGAGTCCTGAGGTTCTTATGGACCGATTTTTGTTTGGATTACGCAAAGAACTTGCAGATACAGTCCAACATTACCGTTACACGACCATGGATGATTTGGTCAAATTGGCCATTAACTGGGAGCAAGTGCAACAAATGATAGATCTCCATAACAAGAGGAATTCTTCTACGCCTACCTTTCATTCTTCTTCAAAGCCAGAGATGGAAGAATTTGTTGAGTATGCTGTAGAGGGTGATGTGTCCTTGGAAGATTCAACCGTGCAGAATTTCTCAACTGGGTCCTTGGGATGTGAGCAATTTGAAAAATATGAGAGAAAAGAAATTGAGAAAGAGATTGAGTGTTTGAGTGAAAGGAATCCATGTTTGATTGAAAGCGAGAGTTTTGAGAGAAAATATGAGAATAGTGAGCGAAAGGAGTCAATGAGTGACAAAGAAACTGATAGCAATAAACACACTTGTGAGAGAGATCTAGAAAGTTCTATCTTAGACAAGAGTGCATTAGTATCATTGAATTCTATGGAATCCTTAGTTTCTCATACATCTAACAATGAAATTCCTAGTGTTTTTATATCAACTTTTCCAAGCTTTGTAGATTCACTGATCAACTATGGAGGCATTAATATGGATGAAAAGAAAGGAAGACAAATTGCACACTTTGAACAAGATGGTGAAACTATGGTTGGAAAGATTGAACTTGCACACATGAAGGACATAGCCACAATTCAGTGGGTAGAGAAGAGTCATCAAACCATGGTATTTAAACCTGGAGATTGGGTTTGGATTCCTTGGAGGGACGAAGAGCATCTCATGCAAGATTCGAGGACGAATCTTTTTGAAGAGGGAGAGAATGATATGTGGTCAGGAGGACATTTTCGTAATCTTAGAGCTAAGGGATGGAATGATAATCTTGTCATATTCAAGGATCTGAATTCTAGAAGAATTGTGCCATGCCAGTCTTGGACATCTGGAAGACCAAGAGTCCGTCTCAAAAACAGTGGTGCTGAAAGGGCGAGAACTCATAAAGCCCATTGGGCTAAGTCAGGACAGCAAGAAGCCCAATAATGCTTTTCAAATTCAATTAGAGACATAATTTATTATTAATTTTCGAATTTTTAGGCATTTATGTTAGTTTGTTTTGTTGTTAGAGTTTGTTGAAAGATTTGAATTACTCCTGATTTGCTTAGTAGTATTTTTAGGGATTTTAAATTTAAATCAAATCTGATATAATCTAATAAGATCAAATCTGATTTAAATTAGTTATCATATCTTTAGGATTTTTAAATTTAAATCAAATCTGATCTAATCTAATAAGATCAAATCTGATTTAAATTAGTTATCTTATCTTTTAGTTAGTTTGTTAGGATCATATTTAAACACCTCTGGTGAGACCATTTGGAATAACTTTGATGAATAAAATTTCCTTAGTGCTTTATGCACGTTTTTTTAGTGTGATTAAGTGAGGTGAATGATTTGCTTCGCTTGTTGCATGGAGAAAATTGAGTGATTCAATTTTCATCCCTCTGATCTAGGTTGTCAAGGACAAGTTCTTTGAAGGTCTAGTAGGGAATCCTTTCCGGTGACCTAGGTTGCTAAGAACAGGTTTCTTAGAGGTCTAGTAGGAAAAAACCCTTTATCTATCTCTTTTTGTTTTATTTTCTTATCATAGGGTGTAACGAAATTAATCTTGATTATTTGTGTTTGAGTTGTGTGAATGTTGTTTGATTTGGCTGTGCTAAAAATTTGTTGCATATATGATTGATTCTTGGTGAAAATTTGGTGAAATTTTGATGAAATTTGATGAAATTCAAGCTTTAAAGTTCATGTTCTTAGGGCAGCTGGAAAAACGAAACCCTAGTCTTAAATTGAGGTTCAATTTGTGTTGAAATCATGTAAAAAATATGGGGTTTTAGTGGCTGCTAATTTATTATGAATTATAGTAAAAATCGGTTGCTGAAAAGACTGAAAAACGGGTAAAAACAGAGAAAGAATTTGAAGAATTTATGAAGAACATGAAGAACACTTTGAGTGTGATGATAAACATTGAAGAAAACCTTTTAGATCTTAAAAAGGGCAAGGTTGTAATTATTTTGGTGTTTGAGGGTTTATTTGGTAATTTCTGAAAGTTAGGGTGGTTAAAGTAGAAATATTAAAAGTTACCGGGGTAAAAAGTTAATTTTGAAAGTGAAAAGGTAAAGGCAAGGAATTTTCGAAAATATATTAATAAAATAATAAATAATAATAAAATATTAAATAATAATATTTAATTAAAAATAATATTTTAATAAAAATAATAAAATAATGCGAAAAAGGCAGTTTTCTGTAAAAGCTTTTAAAAGACAACTTTATGCGCAGAATCTGATAATTACCTTCATAAAACACTTAGGGAGTGGTAAAAAAATATTAGTGAGGCAAAGATAAAGGAAAGATAAAAAGTTAAAGAAGAGATAAAAATCAAGGAAAAGTCTGTAAAGTTCTACTGACAGAAAAACAGACAGAAATTAGTGAACGAACTAGGGCAACATAGTTAGTCCTTGAGTTGCGACTAGGGTTAGGTATAATATGAAAAGTTAAACTGTTCCAGTATAGACTTAATGAACCTATACTTGGGACAGACTAACTATTCATACCAAATTTTACAAAAGCTTTAAATACATACGTTAAACAGAGAAATCTGAGCAGAGTAGAGAGACACAGAGAACAGAGTAATCAGAGCAGAGTAAAGAGACAATGAGAAAAGAGTAATATAACAAAGAGAATAGAGGAGAAGAGTATAAGAATAAAGAGTTAAGCCTTGTGGCATGATGTTCTGTTGTATGTTCATCTGCTGCTTTTCCATTGGCCCTAGAGGTCCTGTAGGCCCAAGTTCACCTACAGTGAGTTGTTATTCCTGTAGGCCGAAGTTCACCTGCAGTGAATATCAATTGTGTATCTCAGGGTGTTGCTCCTGTAGGCCGAAGTTCACCTACAGAGAGTTGTTATACCTGTAAACCGAAGTTCACTTACAGGGGCGCCATTTCTATAAGCCGAAGTTCACATATAGAGGTGCTATTTCTGTAGGTCAAAGTTCACCTATAGAAAGTTGTTCTGTTGTGTTTAGACTATTCCTGTAAGCCGAAGTTCACTTATGGGAGTGCTGTTTCTGTAGGCCGAAGTTCACCTACAGAGATAAAGCTATATCTAGGACTAGTTCCTGGGTAATGTCGGGATGCAGGGTGTAAACCGACACGTGAGCTCATGGCCTGCATATGACAGACATGCATCATACTTGGTTGTGCATTTCCTCTGTTATGATTGTTGTATGAATGTATGTTTTCCTTATTTGTATTCTCTTCTCTGTGTTTGTGTTTTACTCTCTTATATTCTTCTGTTCGTGATCTATTTTCAGTTTACTCTATTTTCTCTATTCATCTGTCTTTTGTTTGCTGCATCTCTATATTCTGCTATATGTTTGCTAAGCAACACAAATTAATGAACTTAACTAATAACCCCGACCCTACTAAGAACTCTCCAGTTCTTACCCCTTCTCTCTCCTTTCCCCTCAGACGGGAGCAAGAGTACCTCTCCGTAGTTCATTGATGATCGTTCCGCAAAAAGGATTCCGCTCTAGGTAGTCTTCTGAGTCTAGAGTGAACTCTGTTACCTGTTTATATGTATATACTGTGAGACCAGCTAACATTTGCACCCCGTTTGTACACGAACTTTAACCTAAATCCTGTGTACGAGACTCTTGTTTTGTGGCTACTTGATGAGGTACCAGGGAGACATCATATGGCAATGTTGATCGTGCAGAGGAGTAGTAGATAATGTTCCATCTTTTGATGACTTTCCGCCTGACTTGAGTTTTGAAGACTTAGAACGTACTTTCCCTCGCTTTAGTAGTTTAGAGGGACTAGGTGAGTATAGAGTTTAGGCTAGCCTGGGTGCCAGCTTAGGGACTTCTTGAACAGGTCAGGACCTGGGATATTGTATGTATATATATGTATATAGTTATTATTTAGCTATATCTAGGGGTGTTCTAGCTAAAGGTCTATACTCTAATAAAGGCTGGATCACTGAATGTTGCTAGCTACTTGTGATGTATTTATGTGTGGTTGCTTATAACTATTTTATCTGTTATCAGTTGTGAGTTGATTATGAATGATTCCGTCTATTAATCTAAACATTTAAAAAAAAGTACCTCACAAATTAACTACGTTTTTAACAACGAATCAGGCTCATATGATAAATAATAGATAATAATTAGGAAGACAATTTGGTAGCGCTCAGTTTCTAGTATGATCATGACGTACCAGAAATTGGGTCGTTACAACTTGGTATCAGAGCAGTTCGTTCCCAATAGAGCCTGGGGAGTGGACTGACTATGCTTCATTGCATACTCTATTGTGTGTCTCATGCTTATAGGATATTTATGTGATATGTGTTGCATGATTTTCTCTGTGTTTTCATTCTAGGAATGATCACACTTGACTTGAAGTGTTAAGACTGATCATCTTAATAACGATTGTTTGGTGTGAACAGGACTACAATGAGACCACAGAGACGGAGAGCGAGGGAAGGAACCCCTAGTCATAACCGAGAGAGAGAACAGAAAATGTTTATGACTACCATGAACGCTGTAGCTGAGGCAGTGCATGAGGCTGCAGTAGCAGCGGCTAGGGCTGTTGAACGTCTTGGGGTGAGAAACGGGAGTGAGAATGAACATGGAGAAGATAGTGGGAATGATGAGAATAACTTGGGGCATCTTGAAAGACCTATGACCCTTGCGACTTTTCTGAGGGTTAAACCGCCTAAGTTTAAAGGTACACTCGTTGCGACCGATGCTGACAACTGGTTTCGAGCTATCGAACAATCACTACGAGCACAACATGTTTTGGAAGCCTAACATGTGGAGTTTGCTACTTATATGCTCGAAGGAGAGGCTGAGTACTGGTGGGAGGGGATACAGCAACTGCTGCAACAGAATGAAGGTGACATTCCTTGGGATTTCTTTAGAGACGAATTCTATAAGAAGTATTTTCCGAGAGCAGCACGTGATGCCAAGGAGATGGAGCTTATCCAGCTGAAGCAAGGGGATATGACTATTGCTGAGTATGCCCGTAAGTTCGATGACTTGTGCCGTTTCTCCAAGATTTGTCAAGGGAACCCAGCAGAATTTGAGGAATGGAAGTGTTTGAAGTTTGAAGGGGGACTCCGAGAAGAACTGATTAATTCTGTTGTTCCGCTAGAGATAAGAAATTTTGCTGAACTGGTGAACAAAAGTAAATTAGTGGAAGAATGTTCGAAAAAGGTGGTGATAGCTCGAGCAGATCGTAGGGAAACCTCAGAAAGAGACTTTATTCAAGATCTAGCCCCCCAAGGTTGTAACTTTAAGTTCAATGGTCAGTTCCATCGCCAAAATAGGAATCAACAAAATGGTAACTTTCTCGCTCGTAACAATGGCAACTACGACAACAATAATCTGGGAGAGGAAGAAGGAGGTCAACCTCAGGAAATTCAGGATATTTCAGTATGCTCATGGTGTGGAAAAGATCATGGTAACATACCATGTTAGTATGGGATAAACCATTGTTATGCTTGCAGAGAACCTGGGCACATAGCTAGGATTTGCCCAAGGAGGTTTGTTCGAGATCCTGCAAAGCCAAAACAACAAGGAAGGGTTTTTACCGTAACCGATGGCAACACAAATGCATATAATTCTTCCACTCGAGGTGAGTATCACACTATGATTTTGTTTGTGCTAGATAATATATAACTTGTTATGCGCATGTTAAATTTTGAGGGTAAAATTTTCTTTAAGGAGGGTAGAATATAACAAGCCCGATTTTCGAGTACGCGAGATCTTTTTTACAGGCACGGATTTCTCCGGAAGATCAGTAGAGGAAACACCTGTGCTGTATCATCAAGCATCTCAATCCTCATTGTCATTATGTCATATTTAAGCCAAAACCTCTTTTGAGGCAAGCTCGACAATGCAGTCACGAAGAACCTAGTTTTTGAACCGTATCAGTTAGGAGTTTTGATTCTATTTTTCGTAAATAGTCTCAGTTTGACAAACCGGACTTGATTTATGAGAGAAGAGAGATAATATGATGATATTATCATTATATTAGTATTAGAAGCTTCTTGAATAATATTATAAGGTTACTTGGTCAGTTTTAGTTAAAATTACAAAATCGGTTTAACCGGGTTCACAGTTTACTGGTGCAGCTTAGCACCAGCACTCTCTGAAGACTTTAGCAATGCTAAGGCCTCATCATAGATGTTATATTCTCATAATAATATGTTACTAGTGTCATTTATGCTAGTAGCTCAGAAAATAATTTTTAGAGATGTTTTTACAAGTGTTCCGATACATCTAGTTTTAGTAGCTATACACTTGAGATATTTTAATATTATTCTAATCCACCTCCAAGCCAACCAATCACAACTCACCCTACACCCCCAAAACCCCCAAGGCTGGTTCATTTTCACCTTGTGGCCAAAATTCTCAAGAGAGAAAAAGAGAGAAAAGTTCTTAGTTCCAAATCTTCAAAGCTTGATTTCTGCTGAACTAAAACTCAAATCAAAATTCCAATCCAACCAAATTGATACTCTCTTCTTTCTCTACATAATCGTATGACTTATCAAGGCTGGAATCAAGGTGAGTTGGCTTCACCATCTCTCTTTTGATTCGGTTTCAAGGAAACATGCTTAAACATGTGTTTTCTTGATGTTTTTCCTTAGGAATCATGCTTAACTTGACTTGAGGGCCAAGAAACGTGACTTTCCAGCAAGTCTAAGGTTAGAAATCACCTCCTAACGTTCTGAGGGAGATATGGTTAGTTGAGGGTTTTTGGATTTAAAGTTGTTCTTGATGTGATTTAGGAGGAAAAAGTGCTTAAGGACCACCTGAAAGTCTAACCGAATTAGGAGCAGCAAAACCAGGTAGGGTGTAACGAAATTAATCTTGATTATTTGTGTTTGAGTTGTGTGAATGTTATATGATTTGGCTGTGCTAAAAATTGGTTGCATATATGATGGATTCTTGGTGAAAATTTGGTGAAATTTTGATGAAATTTGATGAAATTCAAGCTTTAAAGTTCATGTTCTTAGGGAAGCTGGAAAAACGAAACCCTAGTCTTAAATTGAGGTTCAATTTGTGTTGAAATCATGTAGAAAATATGGGGTTTTAGTGGCTGCAAATTTATTATTAATTATAGTAAAAATCGGTTGCTGAAAAGACTAAAAAACGGGTAAAAATAGAGAAAGAATTTGAAGAATTTATGAAGAACATGAAGAACACTTTGAGTGTGATGAAGAACATTGAAGAACACCTTTTAGATCTTAAAAAGGGCAAGGTTGTAATTATTTTGGTGTTTGAGGGGTTATTTGGTAATTTCTGAAAGTTAGGGTGGTTAAAGTTGAAATATTAAAAGTTACCGGAGTAAAAAGTTAATTTTGAAAGTGAAAAGGTAAAGGCAAGGTAATTTTCGAAAATATATTAATAAAATAATAAATAATAATAAAATATTAAATAATAATATTTAATTAAAAATAATATTTTAATAAAAATAATAAAATAATGCGGAAAATGCAGTTTTCTGTAAAAGCTTTAGAAAGACAACTTTATGCGCAGAATCTGATAATTACCTTCATAAAACACTTAGGGAGTGGTAAAAACATATTAGTGAGAAAAAGATAAAGGAAACATAAAAATTCAAAGAAGAGATAAAAATCAAGGAAAAGTCTATAAAGTTCTACTGACAGAAAAACAGACAGAAATTAGTGAACGAACTAGGGCAACATAGTTAGTCCTTGAGTTGCGACTAGGGTTAGGTATAATATGAAAAGTTAAACTATTCCAGTATAGACTTAATGAACCTAAACGTGGGACATAATAACTATTCATACCGAAATTTACATAAGTTTTAAATACATACGTTAAACAGAAAAATTCGAGCAGAGTAGAGACACACAGAGAACAGAGTAATCAGAGCAGAGTAAAGAGACAATGAGAAAAGAGTAATATAACAAAGAGAATAGAGGAGAAGAGTATAAGAATAAAGAGTTAAGCCTTGTGGCATGATGTTCTGTTGTATGTTCATCTGTTGCTTTTCCATTGGCCCTAGAGGTCCTGTACGCCCAAGTTCACCTACAGTGAGTTGTTATTCCTGTAGGCTGAAGTTCACCTACAGTGAATATCAATTGTGTATCTCAGCGTGTTGCTCCTGTAGGTCGAAGTTCACCTACAGAGAGTTGTGATACCTGTAAGCCGAAGTTCACTTACAGTGGCGCCATTTCTGTAAGCCGAAGTTCACTTACAGAGGTGCTATTTCTGTAGGGCGAAGTTCACCTACAGAGATAAAGCCATATCTAGGACTAGTTCCTAGGTAATGTCGGGATGCAGGGTGTAAACCGACACGTGAGCTCATGGCCTGCATAGGACAGACATGCATCATACTTGGTTGTGCATTTCCTCTGTTATGATTGTTGTATGAATGTATGTTTTCCTTATTTGTATTCTCTTCTCTGTGTTTGTGTTTTACTCTCTTATATTCTCCTGTTCGTGATCTATTTTCAGTTTACTCTATTTTCTCTATTCATCTGTCTTCTGTTTACTGCGTCTCTATATTCTGCTATATGTCTGCTAAGCAATACAAATTAATGAACTTAACTAATAACCCCGGCCCTACTAAGAACTCTCCAGTTCTTACCCCTTCTCTCTCCTTTCCCCTCAGACGGGAGCAAGAGTACCCCTCCGTAGTTCATTGATGATCGTTCCGCAAAAAGGATTCCGCTCTAGGTAGTCTTCTGAGTCTAGAGTGAACTCTGTTACCTGTTTATATGTATATACTGTGAGACCAGCTAACATTTGCACCCCGTTTGTACACGAACTTTAACCTAAATCCTGTGTACGAGACTCTTGTTTTGTGGCTACTTGATGAGGTACCAGGGAGACATCATATGGCAATGTTGATCGTGCAGAGGAGTAGTAGATAATGTTCCATCTTTTGATGACGTTCCACCTGACTTGAGTTTTGAAGACTTAGAACGTACTTTCCCTCGCTTTAGTAGTTTAGAGGGACTAGGTGAGTATAGAGTTTAGGCTAGCCTGGGTGCCAGTTTAGGGACTTCTTGAATAGGTCAGGACCTGGGATATTGTATGTATATATATATGTATATAGTTATTATTTAGCTATATCTAGGGGTGTTCTAACTAAAGGTCTATACTCTAATAAAGGCTGGATCACTGAATGTTGCTATCTACTTGTGATGTATTTATGTGTGGTTGCTTATAACTATTTTATCTGTTATCAGTTGTGAGTTGATTATGAATGATTCCGTCTATTAATCCAAACGTTTTAAAAAAAAAGTACCTCGCAAATTAACTACGTTTTTAACAACGAATCAGGCTCATATGATAAATAGATAATAATTAGGAAGACAAGTTGGTAGCGCTCAGTTTCTAGTATGATCATGACGTACCAGAAATTGGGTCGTTACACCACTTCTAACTTCTATGGAAGAAGTATTAGCATACCCCACATCAGAGCAAGTAGCTTTGAACTAAACCCTCAACTCATTACTTTAGTGTAGCAAAACTGCCAGTATTCTGGACTTCCACAGAAAGAACCTACAGAGTTCTTGGCAGATTTCTTAAAGATTACTGACACAGTACACAATGAGGGGGTAGACCAAGATGTCTACAGACTATTTCTCTTTCCTTTTGCTGTAAAGCACCAAGAGAGGTGGTTAGATAACCAACCCATATCTAGCTTGAAAACTTGGAAACAGTTAGTAGACAAGTTTTTAAATCAATACTTTCCTCCAAGAAAGATGACCCAGTTGAGACTGGATATCCAAGGCTTCAAACAAGAAGATAGTGAATCCCTTTATGGTGCCCGAGAGAGGTATAGAAGGATGCTAAGAAAATTTCCCACTGAAATGTTTTCAGAATGGGTACAATTAGACATATTCTACTATGGACTTTCAGACATGGCTAAAATGTCTCTGGACCACTTTGCTGGTGGTTCCATACATATGAAAGACCATTGAAGAGGATCACGAGCTTATTAAGATAGTTGCCACTAATCAACATCTGTACTCATCTGTTGAGACTTCTATAAAAAGAAAGGTTAAGGCAATATTCACTGGCCCTAACCCTCCAGAACAAGATGGCCCATTGACTCATCAATTGCACGCCCTTGCCCAGCAACTATTGGAACTGCAAGAGGCTTTGGGAGAAACACAGATTTCTAACAGGAATGTAGAAGCCCAGCTGAGTCAAACAAGGCAGTAGTTATCTAAGCAGATAAGAGAAGAGTGCCAAGCTCTTCAATTAAGGAGTACCCTAAACACCCAGCCTCAGAACAGTAAGAGGCAGGGATAGGAAGAAATGACAGCAGATGAACAAGCTGCAGCCCAGGGTACTATCAGGGGCATTGAACGCCCAGAAAGAGATGGCGGCCAGGGCGTCCAACGCCCAGAAGGGGGGCAGCCCAGGCATTGAATGCCAGCCAAAAGGAGACCAGACACGTGTAAGTGCTGGGAACACCTCTCCTAAGCAGGTTGGTGACCCTTCTTTAGGCACTATGGACACTCACCCTGCACCACTCATGGCCCTTGAGTTCAAGGCCAAGTTACCATACCCTCAAAGACTCTAGAAAACCGAAAAGGATAGGCAATTTGCCAAATTCTTAGAAGCTTTTAAGAAGCTGGAGATCAAAATTCCTTTGCAAAGGCTCTCGAACAAATGCCTTCATATGCTAAGTTCATGAAGGAAATACTGAACAACAAGAGTGATTGGAGGGAAGTAGAGATAGTAGCTCTTACTAAGGAGTGCAATGCAGTCATTCAGAGGAACCCTCCTCAGAAACTGCAGAGATACCCTAACACTCTTCTCAGAGACACAGAAGTGAATCCAAGAGAAGAGTGTTTGGCCCTCATTAGTACCAAGGAGGCTGAGCCTCAGATGATACACATTATTGAGGAACTAAATAAAGAAGAGACTAAAGAAGAGCACTGCTCAAGTACCACACCCTCAAATGCTCCAAAAAGAGACCAAGGATGAGCATTGCTCACAATCCTTGGAAGGCTATGAAAAGCTGCAGTTCAATATTACTTTTGCTAAGGTGTTGGAGCCATTGTCTCTATCTACTGGAAGAAACCTCTCTGATGCTGAGAGAGACAAATTAGTGATGAGGTTACAGAAGGATTACATGATTATCAAGGTCCTTCAACCTCCACTACCCCCTGACAAAGGAGGTACTGCCATGCAGTGTACAATAGTGAAGCCTCCTCCCTTGGTGAAAGCTCATACAGTTTTTCCAGACATCAAACTTAAGTTTGGTGTTGGGCAGTTACCACTCACCAATGAGGAAGGTCCCAAGAGGAAGATACATAGGGGATGGAGAAACAATACAACCCCTACCCTAACAAGCAAGAAGAATCAAGCTCATCACACTCAAAGAAAGCTTGTTAGGAGGAATTCAAATCTGAGGGCACTAATATCCTCCTCTTCTCCTATGGAGTCATTTTTGTTAACCAACTGGAAGAAGAGGAAGAAAGTCAGCAATCGAGTGTCAAGCTAATGACATTAAAGAAGCACTTGTTGGGAGGTAACACAACCATGAGTAAAGTATTTCTGTTCTTATTTCTTTTGTTTATTTGAGTTTATTTTAGTTTATTTTTAGAGTTTTCCCTTGCTTTTTAATGGTTGTGATTATGTGCAGTAGTTAGAACAGAAACAGAAACAGTCAGAGCTGGAAACAGAACACCTTGGAGCAGAAACCTTACTGGTGTTGAACGCCAGACAAGGAGCCAGAGTGGGCGTTTAACACCCTATTGGGAGCAACAAGCTGGCGTTGAATGCCAGCCAGGGAGCAGACGCTGGGAATTCAACGCCAATGCAGAGGGTAGGGATTCTGAATTCCCTAGCCTCTCAGGACCAGTAGGTCCCACAGAATCTCCACCTACTCCACCTTCTTCTACTCTATTCTTCCCCATTGTTCACATTTTCTCGAGGACGAGCAAAATTCTTAAGTTTGGTGTTACAAAGGCTTTGCTTTGTGATTTCTACCATTTTTAAGTATGACACCAAAGACTGGTGACACCTCAAGGAAGAGGAACTCATATGTCACCTATGCAATTCAGCTGAAATTGTCATAGAAGAAGGACAAGCCCATCACTAAAAGAAGGATGGAGCGTGTTAGAGAGCCAGCACATGGACCACATCAAGAGCATGTGGAGCCACCTCAACAAGAAATCCCTGAGATGTCTCAAGGATGTATTTTCCTCCCCAAAATTTTTGGGACCAATTGCATACTCTCTAGGAGAACTAAGCTCCAACATGGATCAATTGAGGGAAGAACAACAGAGACAAGGGCATGACATTGAAGAGATCAAGCACTACATTGAAATTAAGAATGTTGGCTCTTGAAATAATGATGAAAAAGGAAAAGTATTATTGGTAATATGAAAAATCCAAAAATCGATTCTTGAAGCAAAAAAAGGTAGCAAAAGGAAAAAGAAAAAGCATATTGCAAAAGAAAAAAAATGTGAATATATATATATATATATATATATATATATATATATATATATATATATATATATATATATATATATATATGCAAAAAAAATAATAAAAAAATAAAAAGAAGAAAAAGCCAATATTGTTATGTTTTTACAAGGGAATGTGTTATGTTTTTACAATTGATAAAATATTGGGAGTTTGGGTACCTACTCATGTAAGACTAGAAAAATTAAAAACCCATGTGCATTGATAATGTTAGGTTTACTTTTATTTAAAAAAAATCCAAAAATATTCAATAATTAAATAAATAAATAAGGGGACAAAATTATTCCAATGTTAAGTTAATAAAAGATCAATGCATGTGTGATACAAGTTAAGAGAAAAGTTGATGCATGAGTATGTAATGCAAAAGTGAGAAAATTATGGGTAGCTAGGCATGATTCTAAAAGTATAAAGAGTGTATGTATAGGTAAGAGCTTAGGTTAATCAATGATTCAATTTATAGCTCACTTAGCCATTTAATTTAATTTCTCATCTACCTTTATTCATTCTATTACTTTAGTTGATTACTTGATGTTGCCAATTTGGTTTATGGATTCCTATGTTTAATTTGATTTTCTATTTAATATAAATTGAGGCATTTCAGATTATGATTGTTTCCTTCTGTTTATGATATAAATAATTTGGATTTTTTCCTTTTGGCTTGGGATAAGTAATTGGTTACACTTGAGTTGTCAAACTCAGCGGTTGATTAGAATTTGGAAATCGCTGATTGATTTGGATCCCTCTAAAGCTAGTCTTTCCATAGGAGTTGACTAGGACTTGAGGAATCAAGTTGATTAGTCCACTTGACTTTCCTTTATTTAGTAAGGGTTAACTAAGTGGGAGTAATAAACAATTCTCATCACACTTGATAAGGATAACTAGGATGGGATTTCCAGTTCTCATACCTTGCCAAGAGTTTTTCTAATTATTAATTTATTTTTCTTGCCATTTGAATTACTTGTTCCTTATTTCAAAAACCCAAAAATATACATTTTCCCATAACTAATAATAAATCATACTTCCCTGCAATTCCTTGAGAGACGACCCAAGGTTTAAATACTTCGGTTATAAATTTTATTGGGTTTTGTTACTTGTGACAACGAAACTTTTGTACGAAAGGATTCTTTGCTGGTTTAGAAACTATACCTACAACGTGATTATTTTTATAAAATTCTTTACCGGCAAGAAATCAGTTCGTCACATATCAAATCCTAACTTAACCCCTAAGCTCATCATCCATTTCTCCAATCTTCTGAAACACCGATGCACAGACAAATAAAACAGACAAGGCAAGCACAAGTAGATATTCAAATATAGCAAATAAGCATAGATATTCAAGTAAGCAAACCCAAGTAATACAAAACCAAATAAGTCACATAAATGCATATGATGCATGCCTTTCCTACTGGCCGTGAGATCACGTGTCGGTTACTTTGCCAGAACACGACACATCCGGTAGCTAACTCGGATATCATCCTCTTGAAAACCGGTGGGTGGTACACCACCACGAACCCCACCTGGCGGGCGGTACACCACCATGAAGCCCACCATCGCGAGTGGTACACCACCACGAACCTCGCAAGATCTCCAATTGGAAAATAACACACACACGTGGGTGATAAACCAACACGAACCCTACATAACAATCTCTTTAAAAACATGTGGGTGGTACACCACCACGAACCTCACACAACATTCACTTTTAAAACCTGTGGGCGGTACACCACCACAAACCCCACATACATCTCGACGCTGGGCAAGCAGTAAACCACCACGAACCTTGCCAGGTCAAGCTCAAAACAATTTCATTTTTAAATTCATTACAAATTATTCATTGATTAAGGCCAGATTCATCATATACATATCACATTTCTACACTTCTCATTCATAATTCACCATTAATCAATCATCCAACCATTTCAGTTCCATATCACACAATCATCATCAATTATTTTATACCTCATAAACTTAGAACTCAACTCATACAAATTCATATACTCATCATCAATATATCACACATTCCAATAAACCTCATTACTCAACACAATCACCCTCAATAACTCATCAAATATTTCAATAATTCACTCAAAAAACTCTAACACAAGTCACTAATCCACAACCACACATATCAATAATTATTCACCTCAAAATCACCAATCCTCATAAATACCACAAATATCAATCATCAACAGCATCAGCAATCCAATCTTATCTTATAGTCAGCTAACCTAAGTTTTCACGTTTACATTATATTTTAATTATGAGAAACCGAAATCATACCTTGACCGATTCCTTCCTAAGCTCAAAACACCTCAATCATCCACCATTTCTCAAGCTCCAAAGCTCCAACTCCTCACCAACTGAATTTCCAGCTCCCATTATTCAATTTCAAGCTTCCAATGTCCACCAATTTAACTTCGAAACACCCAATTCAATCTAATACAATCCAAATTCACTACAATTAACATAGATTTTTCTAATTAATGATTCATAGAGGGTTAAGTGGTTTCTTACTTTATCCACTAAAATTAGGGTGAAACTCAACAATTATCCACTGCTAGAGTATCCCTAAACCATCAAAATTACAAAATCTTTCGATTTCCAAAACCTAAATCACGAACTGAAAAGGGAAGAACTGGGTAAAAAAACATAATTTTCTTACCAAATTGTTTAGTGAGTTTTGTAGAGAATTCCGAGACAAACGCGTGGCTGCTGATGGCTCGTCAATTGGAGCTCTGGATCAAAAGTTACGGGTGATTGAAAATAGAAGTAAATAGTAACTTTCACTTCTCTTCTCACCACCGTTTCCTTACTCTTTCTCGGGCACGGATTCGGTACGCGCTCCCTGTTAGCACACCGAAATGCCAAAAACGTGTTTGGCACACCGGTCAGCCAGGTAGTGCGAGAATAAATGCTTGTTTTTGTTGGGTGTTTTCTACAATTTCATATAAAATAGAGGGATCAATTTTTCAATTTTTAAAATAAATACATTTAACTTAATTCTACAATTAGTTGGACACTCAGAGTTTAGTTAACAACTATTACTGCCGCTAACTTCTCCTCTAGCCCAGGTTCTCTTCCTCCCATTCTCCTCCATCATAATCACACCGTCCCTTCCTATCTCCACCACCGAGAACGGCTCAGCTAACTTCTTCTTAGCTAACTTCTTCTCCCCCCCCACTCAGCCATGGTGGCTTCGGCAGCGTCCTTTTCCAGTGACTCATCCGACAAGATTTACAGTTTTTGAACCATGAAACTTCCTTTTTTTTGGGATTGAGAAAGTGTTCAGTGTTAACGATTCTGTTTAGACGGATCCAAGCACACAAACAGCCTCACGTCTGACAATGACGGTACGTGATCTGCATTGTCGGTTGTCTTCGGCAATTGATGGCTTCGCCTTCTCCGTCAATGGAAAGAAGGTACCCGTTGTATTATCACCCTTCACTTGATTTACAAATATCTCCCTTTGTTTCGTCATAGTTTTACAATTTTCTTTGAAGGACATCCCCCAATTTTTCGTGTTTCACTAAATTACCGCATTGTTGTTGTTTGGCACAGGGGTGCCGGGGATGAAGATACCACTGGGGGCGTGTGTGTAACAGAGGAAACAAAAATGTGCAACGGAGCAGACGATGGAGTTGGATCGGTTGAGGGCAAAGGCTTTGCAGGGATAGAGTCGGACGAGTACGATTTACAGGAAGATGAAACAGAACACGACCATCATGCAGAGGCCGATGTCAACAATGTTGTCAACAATTTGGACGGCATCGGAGGAATGTCTGACAATTATGCGGATGATGACTTGTACGCTGTTGATTCTGGCAAATCGATAGGTTTGATTGATTTTTTGAACTTGAGCGAGGAGGAGGTTCTCCGCTTTAATTTCGCAGATGTTGACATTGCATTTGTGTTCTACCAGCAATATGCAAAGCACCATGGCTTCGGCGCAAGACGTTCCAGAAGCGCAAAATGTGGCGAAGTAAGGATACAGCAGGAGTTCGTGTGCCACCGACAAGGGTACCGATCCCCGAAGTTCTACCCAATGCCTAACCGGCAAAAGAGGCCAAGGGCCGAGACACGGTGTGGATGCCCTGCAAGGATGCTACTTCGCATGGACGATGAATCAGGACGTTGACACGTTGCATACTTTTCAAACGTGCATAACCATCACAATCTTGAGTTGCAATTTTCTTCCATGCTCCCAAGCCATCGGAGGATGAGCGAAGCGGACATCGAGCAGATGAACGACATGCGCAAAGGGGGCATTGGCGTCTCGCGAATCCACAGTTTTATGGCGAGCCTAGCCGGCAGGTGTCATAATGTCCCGTACACAATAAGGAACATACACAATGTAAATGCGAGGCAATGAAGGGAGGGTGGCCTAGATGCGGAATCGTGCTTAAGGTATCTCCGAGAGTGCAAGGCAAATAATCCAGCACTGTACTACAAAGAAGTTGTTGACGGGGAGGGCGTGCTACAATATTTGTTTTGGTGTGACGGCACCAGCCAAATTGATTACCAGGTATTTGGAGACGTGGTTGCATTTGATGCAACGTACAAGAAAAATGTTTACCTTTCACCTCTTGTAGTATTCTCTGGTGTGAATCACCACAACCAAACGGTTGTCTTTGCCGCTGTACTGGTGGCAGATGAGAAAGAAGAGCCCTATGTCTAGTTGCTTCAACAGTTGTAAACTGCAATGAAAAGGAAGGCTCCCGTGTCCATAATAACCGATGGTGACAGGCAAATAAAGTCTGCGATCGAGCAAGTTTTTCCAAAGGCTCACCATCGACTCTGTGCTTGGCATCTACTCCGAAATGCCATGAGCAACATCAGAAAGCCTAAATTCACCAAGATGTTTAGGGATTGCATGCTTGGCGACTACGAGGTCGGAACATTCCAGAGAAAGTGGTTTGAGATGGTGGAGAAATTTGGCATCGCCGATAAAAGACATGTATGAGAGAAGGCACAGTTAGGCCACAGCACACATACGAGGAAAGTTCTTTGCCAGATTTTGCACAACCTCAAGGTGCGAGGGCTTACACGCTATGATATCACGATATGTTAAGTTTCGAAACAGTTACACTGATTTTTTATGTCATTTCCATCGATGCTTGATGTTCGTGCGTGGAAAGGAAGTGGAGGCTGATTTCGAGTGTGCAAAGGGTGACCCTGTTATGACCACCGACCTGAAACAGTTGGAGCGGAGTGTAGTCGAGAACTACACTCGGGCAATATTCTATTTGTTTGTTCCCATTCTTGACAGGGCTTGTGCAATGAGGGTGGTTGATTCTGAAGACAACGGTTCGTATTTTATCCACACCGTCTCTTGATACGACACTCCGGGTAAGGATTGGCGTGTTGTTGCAACGTCTGAAATGAGCGAGGTCTGATGCACGGGCATGAGAATAGAATGTTTCGGGGTCCCCTGCGAACATATAATTGTAGTACTTGTTCTTAACAATGTTCATGAGATCCCAAGTTCTCTGATATTGCCGAGATGGACCAAGGATGCAAAACTTGTGTCGGTGCAGTCGATGGGCGTGATTTAGGATTCTGTACAACTGACGCAACACTGGTGCCTGATGGATTGGTACCGGAAAGTGTGCAAAATTGCATGTCACAGCACAGAAAAGTTCCAGTTTGCAAGAGACGTTGCCATGCTGATGCTGAAGCACTTCGAGAACGAAGATGTAGTGGACACCAGTTTTCCACTTGAGGGGCCACCCTCTGAGGGTGACAGAGCCCCGGTACGGAATCCTCCCAGACTCAATACAAAGGGTAACGGTGCTAACGATGGAAAGAAAACCCAGCGATATCGTTTTTGCCGGGAGGTGGGACACAATAGGACGACGTGTCTGGACCGCCGCACAATGGAGTCATCCAGCGCAGTTGCAGATGACATGGATTCGATGGACACTGACATAGTGGGTTAGTCATTTTATAGATGATCTACTTAACATTTATGTCCTGTTAAATGGTTCTAATCATTTGGTTTTACATTGGTGTCAGCTCTATGAAAACCTATCCAGGGACCTATATGCGACTGCGGAGATTCCCTCGTTCCGATGCTCCAACAGTGACACGCAGGCTGGGTTTGTTAACAGCAACTTCGCTAGGACCAACACGTCCGGGCCAGTCATGTCTCTCGCCAATTGAGCAAAGTGGGCCTATAGTCATCACCGCTGTGTGTTGCAATGGTAGGTTGGTCGAAACTTTTCACATTCTCCGGTAGGCGGTAGCCGGACATCGAATATTGTCTGCATTTCATCTTGGTATAGAACCACTATTTGAACTACAGAGTTAATTTTGTAAAACTACATATACCTGATGATCTCTATATGTTGTCGATGTTAAAAAAAAGTTTTTGCTATGTTGGCTTTCGTTGGTATGTGGCTGTGCTCTAGAATTAACTGATTTTAATAGTGTATTTTCAGTACAACCATAGAGAGGAACCAACGACTGATTCCAGAAGTGGAGGTGTGAAGTGGTGTCGTGCGAAGAGTTGCAAATCCACTGTCAAACCTAATGTATTATATATCGTTCGTTGTCGACCTTTTTGTTGAACCGGACATGGTAATTAGGGGCATCTTTATAGCGATTCTATGTTAAGTGGATATTTTGTATGTATTTTAAGTGGATATTTTGTATGTAGCATTTATATGGATATTTAGTATGTAACATTTAGCCCAATTCAGAAGAACTCCGTCATCCCTATACGGAATATAGCGGCCGGATTTCCTACGTCCGCACAGCTATAAAGGAACCCCCGATTAGGACGTTCGTCATAGTGAGTACCAAACGTGATGGGTAGCTCTGCCTTGGAGGCCACCTTGTACACCACAGATGGGTAGCTCGCCTAGAAAGAAAGCATGCAGTGCTGCACCGCCGTGCTGGTGCTACACCTCCGCGGTCGGTAGAAGCCCATAACCAGCCGGGGACACCACTCGCGGATGACGACGCTGCGAGAGGTCATTGATTTGGAGGTCAGATGCACCTCCCCTAAAAAAACTCCCTTTATCTGCCTCTTTGCAATAGACAATTGTAACTGGTTACGTTGTGTAGTAGCTTGTGTACTTATTTGAAACTGAATGTGGTTCAATTGCGATTTTGAAAAGCTTTGTAAGGGATCATGGCTTTTAGATGTAATTTAAAACACCTGAATAAACACCTGATTAAACCACCCGATGTGATGAATTAAATGCACTAATGAAGCACGGTAACAACTCTGAATCAATAAATAACTACTACTAATTAGCATTTTTAGGAGATTAACAAATCATTGTGAAGTTTCAAAATTCAAAATTACAAAAATTAGGTAAAGTGGATCGAAAAATTGAAAGTTCCTCAGTCGTAATAGTAGAGGGTGATGTGGTTTAGTAAAGCTTGGATGATAAAGAATTCGTCAGCAACAATCCATCCATCATTATTAACTCTCTTCCACCACGTATAAAACCACTACACATAAACAACTGACTAATGCATTTTTTCCAACGAAAATAATTTGACCATGCCCCATGTTAACACCAGCCGACGACTACTTCAGTCATTCAAACTTCAAAGCCATTGGCACTAATTGACAAAAGAAAAGATATAGATATATTGTTATGCTATGTGCACATTAACAAAAATAAGGATTATCATGTTTAGTATCTAAAGCATAGGTTAAGGAGGGCAAGGTAGAATTGTCTGCTTGGAAATAAAATATAGATTAAAGATATAGATATATTGACATGCAGCTTGTAGCATTGTACTTTACAAACAGAGGCAAGAAAACATGGATCGAGTGTACTTGGATGGGGGTGAGGGGTGGTGGTTGGGGGGTTTAGGATACAAGAGTTCTAAATATATATGCAGATGGTAGTCTTGCAGCGCCAGCCGCTCGAAGACACACACATGGCCATGTCTTAGTTGGCATGCAGTTGCTAGGACAAACCAGCCTATTCCAAAACATCCGTTCGTCCTCCCAGAATAGTGCCTATACTGAACGGTCCACGCGCCCCTCTTGTTGGTAATCGAAATTGGGCTATCCTCGTAGACTTCCGGCAGAGGTGGGACATTTGGCTGGAAGCGAAAACATATTTTTTAGATCACTGTGCAATGAAATAATTGACTAGAACAATAGTACCAGAAATAGTTGCCTTTAAAAATAAACATTTATAGTATAGATCATAGAATTACCAATTATAGTCCAACATAATGTAATTCGGTGAGGACATATATGTTAATTGTCAGCACACTTAAGAGAAAATGGGATGTCATGGGTGTACGATTGGTATGATAAAGAATGGATTGGTCGATCTGAACCCATCGGCTATGTGCATTGTCTTGGGGACCGTCTGATACATTATACAAGTGCATTCCGTCCCCGGTCTGTCATGGTCCAAGTAGTTGATTTCCATTTTATGCCCATTGAAGAACATGACATACATGGTGTTTTGAATGTTGTGATAACGGAACAGCACCAGCCACTCATCCCTTGTGCCGTAGTGTTCCTTGACAGTGTCCCTCCTCCATGAAGCACGATCCTTCCATTAGTTCCATATTCCAGACCACGCGATGATACTATCCTGTGGGCGTGGTTAGGGTCAGAAGTCGTGGTAGGGACCGACCATAATCCTGCAAGAACCGTGGCGGGAGCATCTATAGCGAATGGTGAAAAAAATATGGTGTCATACATGGATTGATGATTGCAGGTAGTAAAGGAATTGAAATTCGCATCTATACCAGTGTATCAGGGTTGTTCACCGGGATTATCGCGTAGAACTGGACTGTGTAGTTGCCATGTGCAGGTTTTGCTGGAAGACTTCTGTGTCGTATGTTTCTGGTACAACGTAAAACAGCAGAAAACACACGCTTTACCCGAGTGCATATAGCATATAGAAAACCCCTTAAATAATCTTGTTATCTTCCGTAGTTGATCTCGCAGAAACTTGTGCCATGGATAGCCACATAGAAAAACTTTAGTTGGTGATACGATAATAGCAGCATGGAACCGATTTGAAGATGGTAGTGTTCGTAAAAGTCCCGCCACCCTCCAGTGAAGACAATTCGATGCGGATGCTCCTCCTCGATGCCCACGAGATGCTCCACGACTGACCATTTGTGGTGCTTATCTCACTGGGGTTGCTCATGGTCTCTTGGATAAGGTTGGAGAAGGTCCATGGCATTCTCTGCACGATTAAGAAAGCGATAATGATGTGGTCTTGCATGCGGGTCTTGGGGTTATGGGATTAGAACAAAAAATGAAAACTTACAACTTGATTCTCCATGTTGGGGATTATGAATTTGAAAAAATGGAAATCTACGACCGACAGCATTGTGATACTTCGCCTGTGATTTCTTGGATGGTTGATGGTTCTTACTGTTGGATGCTTTGGAGTCTTCTACAATGGGTTCCCTTCTTCGAAACGTACGCGCATTAGTTGGGCATTAATGTTGGTGTAATTACCAAAGAAAATAACCGAAATACTAAAAAGGCGATAAACCCAACTAATTCAAAATTTAAATTTCAGTTCTTAATTTAATCTTATCATTTATTCCATCATCTGGGTCAGTGAAAAATCACTTCGTATTGTCAGCCTTGAGGACGGATGGACGGATTGATGCAGTCGATGGTAGCAGGTAAATTGTTCATAATTACACTTTTTTGTATATTTATGTTTTTTATATTTTTTTTGGAAAATAACTTTTTTTGTTGATGGAAAATAACATTAAATAACATTAGTATGATATATGGCCCATGATATAATTAACCGACCAAGACTGTCCGTGCATTGATTAGGCCCAACAATTTCACATATTATAACTTGTACCGTTAGATCCAACAACAAAAAAAAAAAGCAGTGCATGACAAGAAACGTTGTATTGGGCCGTTTCACACGTAGCTTGGAAACGGTTCCCACGTCTTCACCGAATTCGCTGCCTTTGCAAGCAATGCACCCATTTCCTCGTTGCATCTTCCCGTTAGTGCAGTGGCCATTTTGATTCTGGTCTTCTCTTCGTCAAGCTGCAATGGTCATTGCGGCATAGATTAGAAACACACAGTGCAATAGCATTTTACTTGTATGCATGCGTTAACTTACAATTGGCAATACCGCGTACGTGAACCGCCGTCCCATTGCCATCCATTGCATGACCCAAATGCCAGAGTCTGTACTGCTGCTGTTTTTTGGCACCCCTGTGCGGCCATGATTTCCAAACTAGCAAACTCGACAGTGCTCTTAGAGCGTAACTCTTTATACACATCAGTTGCAATGATTCCATCCAGCGCAGTCAGCTACCACAGATTCGCCAAGATACAAAGATTAGCGCATTTGGATAGGACGCTGAATTATCCTATGTGCGTCGCTTACGATGCATTGTATGACACGTCTCCTTCTTGCCTTTGATTCTTTAGTTGCATTCGTGTCAAATTGGGAGACTTGCTTCTCTGACAGGTCCACCATAGCCAAAAACCCGTGCTTGTCACAGTCTTCTTCCAAAACTGGCATATAGACCTGCGATTGATAAAAAAGCCAAAAGTGATAACATAGTCATGATTCAGTCCACCTAGGTTCAGAACTTGCATACGACAATTTTATCGGTCGGTAACTTACAAGGTGCAGGTCTTCCGTCGGGTGCATGTGGTCATTGCCGTATCGCTGCGCCAAAATCTCAGGGTGGACGGCGTCCATGACATCGGCCTGGTTACTCAGGGAGTATTTAGTGGATCAAACAAGTCCCCATGTATGTCAACGGTTCATGGTTCATGTTAAAATAGGGAATGTTAAATCACAGTTATGTATTCAAGTAAACTACAAAATTAAAATTTGGCAATACCGCAAACTTCAGATGCATGCACCACACCACTCGAGGGTGATCTCCATGGGTTTTCCCTCTAATGCAACCATGAGCGTGATCAACTCCATTATCTGCAAATCATCGGATGACAGATAAATCAAACATCGCATGGAAATATTAAACCCGGGTTTAGGGTTTAGGGTTTATGGTTCAGTGTTTAGGGTTTACAGTTTAGGGTTTAGGGGTTGGGATTTAGGGGTTAGGGTTTAGGGTTTAGGGTTTAAGATTTATGGTTTAGGGTATATGGTTTAGGGTTGAGGGTTTATGGTTTAGGGTTTAGGGTTTAGGGTATAGGGTTTATGGTTTAGAGTATAGGGTTTGAGTTTAGGGTTTAGTGTTTAGTGTTTAGAGTTTGGGGTTTAAGGGTTATGGTTTAGGGTTTAGGGTTTAGGGTTTAAGATTATGGGTTAGGATTTAGGGTTTAGGGTTTATGGATTAAGGTTTAGGATTTATGGTTTAGGGTTTAGGGTTTTTGGTTTAGGGTTTAGGGTTTAGAGTTTATTGTTTATAGTTTAGGGTTTATGGTTTAGAGTTTAGGATTTTGTGTTTAGGGTTTAGTGTTTATTGTTTAGTGTTTAGGCTTTAAGGTTTAGGATTTAGGGTTTATGGTTTATGGATTAAGGTTTAGTGTTTTGGGTTTAGTGTTTAGGGTTTAGGATTTAGTGTTTAGGATTTAGGGCTTAGGGTTTAGGGTTTATGGTTTAGGGTATAGGGTTTAGGGTTTAGGGTTTTGGATTTATGGTCTAGGGTTTGGTGTTTAGGGTTTAGGGTATAGGGTTTATGGTGTAGGAGTTAGGGTTTAGGGTTTAGTGTACAGGGTTTTTGGTGTAGGGTTTAGGGTTTCGAGTTTAGGGTTTAGGGTTTAGGGTTTAGAGTTTTTTTATGTATTTTTTGGAAGATAACATTCATTTTTTGGTTGATGGAAAACAACATTAAATAACATTAGTATGATATATGGCCTATGATATAATTAGCCCACGAAGACTGTCCATGCATTGATTAGGCCCAACAATTTCACATAACATTACTTGTACCATTACATCCAACAACCAAAAAAAAAAAACTACAGTGCATGACAAGAAACGTTGTATTGGGCCACTTCACACGTAGCTTGGAAACGGTTCCCACATCTTCACCGAATCCGCTGCCTTTGCAAGCAATGCACCCCTTTCCTCGTTGCATCTTCCCGTTAATAGTGCAATGGCCATTTTGATTCTGGTCTTCTCTTCGTCAAGCTGCAATGGTCATTGCAGCGTAGATTAGAAACACACAGTGCAATAGCATTTTAATTTTATTCATGTGTTAACTTACAATTGGCAACACCGCGTACGTGAACCGCCGTCCCATTGCCATCCATTGCATGACCAAAATGCCAGAGTCTGTACTGTTTAGGGTTTATGGTTCAGTGTTTAGGGGTTTACGGTTTACGGTTTACGGTTTAAGGTTTAAGGTTTGGGGTTTAGGGGTTAGAGTTTAAGGTTTTGGGTTTAGGGTTTAAGGTTTACGGTATATGGTTTAGGGTTTAGGGTTTATGGTTTAGGGTTTAGGATATATGGTTTATGGTTTAGGGAATAGGGTTTGGGTTTATGGTTTAGGGTTTAGTGTTCAGGGTTTGGCATTTAGGGGTTATGGTTTATAGGGTTTAGGGTTTAGAGTTTAGGATTTATGAGTTAGGGTTTAGGGTAGGGTTTAGGGTTTATGGGTTAAGGTTTAGGGTTTATGGTTTAGCGTTTAGGGTTTATAGTTTAGGGTTTAGGGTTTAGAGTTTAAGGTTTAGGGGTTTATAGTTTAGAGTTTAGGGTTTAGTGTTTATGGGTTAGTGTTTATGGTTTAGTGTTTAGGGTTTAAAATTTAGGGTTTAGGGTTTATGGTTTATAGATTAGGGGTTTAGTGTTTTGGGTATAGTGTTTAGGGTTTCTAATTTAGCGTTTAGGGTTTAGGGTTTAGGGTTTATGGTTTATGGTTTGGGGTTTAGGGTATAGGGTATAGGGTTTATGGTTTAGGGTTTAGGGTATAGGGTTTATGGTGTAGGGTTTAGGGTTTTATGTTTATGGTTTAGGATTTAGGGTTTAGGGTTTAGGGTTTAGAGTTTAGGGATTATGGTGTAGGGTTTTGGGTTTAGGGTTTAGGGTTTAAGGTATAGGGTTTATGATGTAGGGTTTAGGGTTTCGAGTTTTGTGTTTATGATTTAGGATTTAGAGTTTAATGTTTAGTGTTTAGGGGTTTACGGTTTACGGTTTACGGTTTATGGTTTTAGGTTTGGGGTTTTGGGGTTAGGGTTTAGGGTTTAGGGTTTAGGGTATATGGTTTAGGGTTTAGTGTTTATGGTTTAGTGTTTAAGGTTTAAGGTTTAGGGTTTAGGATTTAGGGTTTATGGATTAGGGTTTAGTGTTTTGTGTTTAGTGTTTAGGATTTATAATTTAATGTTTAGGGTTTAGGGTTTATGTTTTAGGGTTTATGGTTTATGGTTTAGGGTATAAGATTTAGGGTTGATTGTTTAAGGTTTAGGGTTTAGTGTCTTGGGTTTAAGGTTTAGGGTTTAGGGTTGAGGGATTAGGGTTTAGGGTTTAGGGTTTAGTGTTTTTGGGTTTATAGTTTATGGATTAGGGTTTGTAATTTAGGGTTTAGGGTTTAGGGTTTAGGGTTTATGATTAAGAATTTATTGTTTAGGGTTTAGATTTCCTATTAATGTTGGTTAATAAAACAATAAAATTAAAAATAACGCAATGAGATTTGGGGGTAATTGTGCCCGAAACTGGAAGAGAAATAGAGAGTACTATACTGCGCACGATATTAGAAAGCAACATCCGTGACTAACTTCCTTGTACTGTGCACGATGCCAAACTTTATGACGCGCTGACCAAGAGCCTGGGTAGCGGCAGACGAGCAGATGTATATGTCAAATGGGGGTATGGGACAATACATTGTGTATATACATATATATGCTTAACTGAGTATGGCACAATCTTTGGACAAACCGTTTAATACGTACGTTGGGAAGGGAACCGGATAGCTAAAGGCATCTAATTTATTAGCCATTTTGGCTTTGTTCCATCTCCCAACGAATGCCTTTTGACGGTGTAGGCAAAATAAGCAATACGCCCATTGCATATGTAGCTCGCATTCCCATGCCTACACGATATAATCAATTAAAATAATGGCCCTGTTGTATTGATGGGGGGAGAAGGCATGGTTAGACTTTGCGTCGTAATGGAAGCCTGTTGGAGTATTGGATAGATTTGACCTTAATCATCCCAGAATAAGTGATTGCAAAAGGAAATTCTCTAGTATTATGGCTCTCAGAACTTTCATTTTTGGTTACGGAACAGACCCGAAAACTATCCCGCATACGAAGGTACCACACGGGTGAAAGATTCGTCGCGTGTTTGACGACTACAACGAATACCCGTGACTCCACCCACAATGCCCCAAGGATAAACGCATCACACTCCAAAAATGGAGCATACAACTGTTGGCATTTACTAGAAACTTTGGAATTAAATAGACCTACCTACCCTTCTAAACCACCATTATTCGAAACACAAACAACAATAGGCGACAAAGAAGCACGCTCAAGCTCTGACGGTGACACACACAATAGGTTAGACAAGTTTCATTTATGACTTTTAGAGTACAACAAAATGTCTTAGGTTGCATATGCATGGTAGATGAATATTCGCATTAACAACCACGTATGAGGTACATGCAGGGACGTATGCAAAGAGGTCCACGACGCAGATACAATTAAGCAGTCGCAGCCCCCGCAAGCATCTGAGGTAAATCTTCTGCTCAGGTGTATTGCACACATTTTTTCTACAAATATATGATTCGTTGGCACCCTTTTGTCTTGATATGTAGCTTCCCGGTTGACCCAAAGCTGCCTCCGAAACCTCGGATGTAGCTCCACGGCCGGAGGATGTTACTACAGTCAAAGGTGTTCAGATCCAGCCGGAGGAGGACTGGTCGTTTCTGAAGATCGGTCTCATCGTCAAGGATTTGATAAGGGGCCTCGTGGAAAAGGTCCAGGTTAGGATTTACTCATTGGCCATGTATTTAACGTATCTTGTTGGTGTCCCTTATCCTAAACGGGTTTAGCTTACACTTTGACAGAGGGACCTCGAGAAGGAAACTGACAACCCAACTGCTGCATGCCGCAAAAAAACCATCGTGTTGTTAGACTCCGACATGGAGACGGATGAACAGTCAACCCTACAGTCCATGAAAGTTGCATCTGGCATCGCAGGTGGAACGCCGGTTGCCTCGGATTCAGCTGAGAAGAGTACTCCACCCTTGAAAGGAACCGACAGTATCATGCAAAAGTTGTTCCGCACACCACCATCGGCCACAAGGAACGCCAAACGGCCACGTTCTGGTGAGGGAACGGATAGATCTGTGCGAATTGACTCCAACAGCAAAAAGTTCACCAATTCAACGAGCAAGAAGGTAAATAATTGGTTAATTAGTTTAACTCCAAATGCGACTACCGACTGATGTTAGACAAACTTGTGTCGTAGATGAGGTTCAAGATCACTCCTGCATGGACTTCAACAACCGACAGTTGGCCTTATTCGCCTATGTGTTCGACGGGAGTCTTGATCCATGGTAAAACTCGACACCTCGGTGCTTAAACGCGCCTATCGCAGTTATTTTAATTATTATATCTTACAAAAATTTAAATATATAATACTACTGTCAGATTGTTCAGCAACTAATTATACATGCAATAACTAATTTCGTGTTCCTCTTTTTTTTTGTCATGGGTGTTCCTCTTCTTTGTTCAGCCATGTTAGGTTTTTTTATGGGTATTGTAAAGAGTACCATACCAAACCAGTTATCTAGTTTTAATAAAATAATTAATAACCCGACACTTGAGCCCATCATTGGTTTCAGGAAAAAATTATAATCTATAGGCCCATCTGGATTGAGCCAAGTCCAACCAACAGTGTTCCAACTTGACCCGCTGATGAGTCCATATTTCCTGGCATATTTTGGTTTGATTTGAATGGATTTCATCATATAAACCCACATTTATTCATCCAAATAGCATGCTTTGTGTTCTCTCCCTTAATTATGCCTAAATGTGAAAATATGCTATTTTGTGCTTATTTTAATCACTTTTATCCCACTTTTAAGCCATTCGATGCTATGACATATTTGTTGAGTGATTTTAGGTCCTAGCGGCAAGTTTGGCAAAGGCAAAAGTGGAAGGAAGCATGTACAAAGGGAGAAAATATGAAGAAAACAAAGGAGAAGCACACATTGGAGTGTGCGTGCGCACAACCACCTGTGCATACACACAAATGCCACAAAACCATGTGTGGGTAGGCATAACAACATGTGCGTACGCACAAGAAGAAAATCAGCATGTGTGCGGACCCACACACCTGTGCATCCGCACACGTCCCAGCGGGTGACTCATTTATTGCAAATCGCTGGGGGTGATTTTTGGGCCTCCAGGGCCCAATTTTGGGACTTTCTAAAGTTGATTGAGTGCTATATGAAGGAAGGCCTTACTCCATGTGAAGGAAGGGAGAAATTAGGGTTAGATAAGCATTATGTAGGTTGTTCTCTAGAGAGAGAAGCTCCCGCTCTCTCTAGAATTAGGATTCTTTAGTTTAATTTCTTGTCATTTCTACTTTTAATTCTTGTTTCTATTTACTTTTCCTTGTCATTTATTGTTATTACTTCTTTGCTCTTCTTCATTTCTCTTGTTATTTTCTTTATTTTGTTATTTTCATGTTATGAACACTTTTGTTATTTTAATTCCAATTAATACAAATTTATGTTTCCATGTCATTTATTGCTTCCTTTAGTTGTTATTGCTATTTTCTTGCTTTGGTAGCTTTAGAATTTATTTTTAATACATTTTAATATTATTTTATTTTCATGCACACTAAGTGTTTGATAAAATACTTGGCTTAGTTTTTACATAGCTTTTTTTCACTCTTGGCTTGAAATTGTTGACTTTGGTGATCCTTGAGTCATTGATGTCCATTCTTGCTTGATACATTAGAGTAGTTAGTTGATTTGGTCTCTCTTGACTCTATGTGACCCCTTAGTGTTGACATAGGACTTAGGGATTGAAATTAACTATGCCTATTTGACTTATCTTCGATGTAAGGTTTACTAAGTAGGATTAACTCTTCATAATCATCATGTGTTTGTGGTCAATGACTAGGATAGGTAGCCTTAGCCTTCAATTACTTGCCAAGAGGTTTCTTGCCATTTCCTTTCCTTGCATTTAATTACTTTGATTTTTATTGCTTTGATGTTTAATTCCTTGCATGATTAGTTTTCACACTCTTGGTTGAGAAATTGGGTGTTTGGGTGGAATTGAGTTGTGGATGTCTATTCCGCATTGTGTGAGAATGGTTAATTGATTTGGTTTCCATTGACGCTAGTCTTTCACTAAGTAATTAGTGAGTTAACTAGGACTTATGGATTGAGATCAATTACACCTTATGATTAATTTTCAAGGAGGATTGACTAGTTTGTATTGCTTCCACACAATTGCCATGTTTTTGGTCCACAACTAGGATAGAAAACCTAGATTACCCAATTCTTGCCAAGTGTCCTTTAATTGCTTTCTTTTCAATTGGGTTAAGTACTAAAATTGTCCCTAAGGTATGGGGCGAAAATCAAATTCATCCCCTACCTTTTTTTGCTATTAAAATCATCCCGAACGCTCAGAAACACCTTAAAATAATCCTCAAGTGCATTAAAAAAATTTTAATGACAATTTTGCCCCTGAACCCTTTGACACCTCATGTTTTATTCCCGCAAAAGGGCTTCATATTTTAGGGTTGGCTGCTCCGTATTTTACGGTGAACTACTCCGGAAATGAGGTGATGTACCTCCATGGCTCCGCAACGCTGGGTCACCAGGAGATTGATCTGCTCAAGATCGTGAAGAAAGCCACCGACTCCATCTCATGTGGCAGTCTCGGCCTACAGCTGCCTCTCATGGTTCGCTTCTCTGAAATCCTCAAGAACCGCCTCGAATCCCTTCAATCGACCTTCGACTATGTGATCCAGTCTCGCGGATACGGCTCTCACTATCAGGGGGTCTACCCAGTGAAGTGCAATCAGGATTTGTTCATCGTGGAGGACATCGTGAAATTTGGTTCTTATTGTTTGCAACGGATTCAAAGACGCAGAGTACATTTCCCTTGCGTTGGTTGCAAGGAAGCTTGCCTTGAACACCGTGATTGTTCTGGAGTAAGAGGAAGAGCTTGACATGTTAATCAATCTCAACAAAAAGCTATGCATCAGACCCGTGTTTGGCTTCCGGGCCAAGTTGAGGACCAAGCATTCGGGGCACTTTGGGTCCACTTTGGGAGAGAAGGGCAAGTTTGGGTTAACCACCACTCAAATTGTGAGGGTTGTGAAGAAGCTTCAAATCTTGGTCATGCTTGTTGCACTTTCACATTGGATCCATGATCCCATCCACTTCACTCCTTGCCGATGGAGTTTCAGAGGCTGCACAGATATACTGTGAGCTAAAAGGGCAAAAGTGTCCAAAAATTTTGTTTTAAGGAGGGGAGGATGATTTTAAAGTGTTTCTGAGCGTTCAGGATGATTTTAATAACAAAAAAAGGTCGGGGACGAATTTGATTTGTACCCCAGACCTTAGGGATGATTTTCGTACTTAACCCCTTTTCAATTCCTTGCATGCTTGTTTCAATTCCTTGCTATTTACATTGCTTGCTCTCTTGCATTCACAATTCCTCATGCTCTCTCTCTCATAGCCAATGATTGTACTTTTCATTGCAAATCCTAGGGAAGATGACCCGAGGTTGAATTACTCTTGATCTCGGTTAAAATAATGGCCCTGTTGTATTGATGGGGGGAGAAGGCATGGTTAGACTTTGCGTCGTAATGGAAGCCTGTTGGAGTATTGGATAGATTTGACCTTAATCATCCCAGAATAAGTGATTGCAAAAGGAAATTCTCTAGTATTATGGCTCTCAGAACTTTCATTTTTGGTTACGGAACAGACCCGAAAACTATCCCGCATACGAAGGTACCACACGGGTGAAAGATTCGTCGCGTGTTTGACGACTACAACGAATACCCGTGACTCCACCCACAATGCCCCAAGGATAAACGCATCACACTCCAAAAATGGAGCATACAACTGTTGGCATTTACTAGAAACTTTGGAATTAAATAGACCTACCTACCCTTCTAAACCACCATTATTCGAAACACAAACAACAATAGGCGACAAAGAAGCACGCTCAAGCTCTGACGGTGACACACACAATAGGTTAGACAAGTTTCATTTATGACTTTTAGAGTACAACAAAATGTCTTAGGTTGCATATGCATGGTAGATGAATATTCGCATTAACAACCACGTATGAGGTACATGCAGGGACGTATGCAAAGAGGTCCACGACGCAGATACAATTAAGCAGTCGCAGCCCCCGCAAGCATCTGAGGTAAATCTTCTGCTCAGGTGTATTGCACACATTTTTTCTACAAATATATGATTCGTTGGCACCCTTTTGTCTTGATATGTAGCTTCCCGGTTGACCCAAAGCTGCCTCCGAAACCTCGGATGTAGCTCCACGGCCGGAGGATGTTACTACAGTCAAAGGTGTTCAGATCCAGCCGGAGGAGGACTGGTCGTTTCTGAAGATCGGTCTCATCGTCAAGGATTTGATAAGGGGCCTCGTGGAAAAGGTCCAGGTTAGGATTTACTCATTGGCCATGTATTTAACGTATCTTGTTGGTGTCCCTTATCCTAAACGGGTTTAGCTTACACTTTGACAGAGGGACCTCGAGAAGGAAACTGACAACCCAACTGCTGCATGCCGCAAAAAAACCATCGTGTTGTTAGACTCCGACATGGAGACGGATGAACAGTCAACCCTACAGTCCATGAAAGTTGCATCTGGCATCGCAGGTGGAACGCCGGTTGCCTCGGATTCAGCTGAGAAGAGTACTCCACCCTTGAAAGGAACCGACAGTATCATGCAAAAGTTGTTCCGCACACCACCATCGGCCACAAGGAACGCCAAATGGCCACGTTCTGGTGAGGGAACGGATAGATCTGTGCGAATTGACTCCAACAGCAAAAAGTTCACCAATTCAACGAGCAAGAAGGTAAATAATTGGTTAATTAGTTTAACTCCAAATGCGACTACCGACTGATGTTAGACAAACTTGTGTCGTAGATGAGGTTCAAGATCACTCCTGCATGGACTTCAACAACCGACAGTTGGCCTTATTCGCCTATGTGTTCGACGGGAGTCTTGATCCATGGTAAAACTCGACACCTCGGTGCTTAAACGCGCCTATCGCAGTTATTTTAATTATTATATCTTACAAAAATTTAAATATATAATACTACTGTCAGATTGTTCAGCAACTAATTATACATGCAATAACTAATTTCGTGTTCCTCTTTTTTTTTGTCATGGGTGTTCCTCTTCTTTGTTCAGCCATGTTAGGTTTTTTTATGGGTATTGTAAAGAGTACCATACCAAACCAGTTATCTAGTTTTAATAAAATAATTAATAACCCGACACTTGAGCCCATCATTGGTTTCAGGAAAAAATTATAATCTATAGGCCCATCTGGATTGAGCCAAGTCCAACCAACAGTGTTCCAACTTGACCCGCTGATGAGTCCATATTTCCTGGCATATTTTGGTTTGATTTGAATGGATTTCATCATATAAACCCACATTTATTCATCCAAATAGCATGCTTTGTGTTCTCTCCCTTAATTATGCCTAAATGTGAAAATATGCTATTTTGTGCTTATTTTAATCACTTTTATCCCACTTTTAAGCCATTCGATGCTATGACATATTTGTTGAGTGATTTTAGGTCCTAGCGGCAAGTTTGGCAAAGGCAAAAGTGGAAGGAAGCATGTACAAAGGGAGAAAATATGAAGAAAACAAAGGAGAAGCACACATTGGAGTGTGCGTGCGCACAACCACCTGTGCATACACACAAATGCCACAAAACCATGTGTGGGTAGGCATAACAACATGTGCGTACGCACAAGAAGAAAATCAGCATGTGTGCGGACCCACACACCTGTGCATCCGCACACGTCCCAGCGGGTGACTCATTTATTGCAAATCGCTGGGGGTGATTTTTGGGCCTCCAGGGCCCAATTTTGGGACTTTCTAAAGTTGATTGAGTGCTATATGAAGGAAGGCCTTACTCCATGTGAAGGAAGGGAGAAATTAGGGTTAGATAAGCATTATGTAGGTTGTTCTCTAGAGAGAGAAGCTCCCGCTCTCTCTAGAATTAGGATTCTTTAGTTTAATTTCTTGTCATTTCTACTTTTAATTCTTGTTTCTATTTACTTTTCCTTGTCATTTATTGTTATTACTTCTTTGCTCTTCTTCATTTCTCTTGTTATTTTCTTTATTTTGTTATTTTCATGTTATGAACACTTTTGTTATTTTAATTCCAATTAATACAAATTTATGTTTCCATGTCATTTATTGCTTCCTTTAGTTGTTATTGCTATTTTCTTGCTTTGGTAGCTTTAGAATTTATTTTTAATACATTTTAATATTATTTTATTTTCATGCACACTAAGTGTTTGATAAAATACTTGGCTTAGTTTTTACATAGCTTTTTTTCACTCTTGGCTTGAAATTGTTGACTTTGGTGATCCTTGAGTCATTGATGTCCATTCTTGCTTGATACATTAGAGTAGTTAGTTGATTTGGTCTCTCTTGACTCTATGTGACCCCTTAGTGTTGACATAGGACTTAGGGATTGAAATTAACTATGCCTATTTGACTTATCTTCGATGTAAGGTTTACTAAGTAGGATTAACTCTTCATAATCATCATGTGTTTGTGGTCAATGACTAGGATAGGTAGCCTTAGCCTTCAATTACTTGCCAAGAGGTTTCTTGCCATTTCCTTTCCTTGCATTTAATTACTTTGATTTTTATTGCTTTGATGTTTAATTCCTTGCATGATTAGTTTTCACACTCTTGGTTGAGAAATTGGGTGTTTGGGTGGAATTGAGTTGTGGATGTCTATTCCGCATTGTGTGAGAATGGTTAATTGATTTGGTTTCCATTGACGCTAGTCTTTCACTAAGTAATTAGTGAGTTAACTAGGACTTATGGATTGAGATCAATTACACCTTATGATTAATTTTCAAGGAGGATTGACTAGTTTGTATTGCTTCCACACAATTGCCATGTTTTTGGTCCACAACTAGGATAGAAAACCTAGATTACCCAATTCTTGCCAAGTGTCCTTTAATTGCTTTCTTTTCAATTGGGTTAAGTACTAAAATTGTCCCTAAGGTATGGGGCGAAAATCAAATTCATCCCCTACCTTTTTTTGCTATTAAAATCATCCCGAACGCTCAGAAACACCTTAAAATAATCCTCAAGTGCATTAAAAAAATTTTAATGACAATTTTGCCCCTGAACCCTTTGACACCTCATGTTTTATTCCCGCAAAAGGGCTTCGTATTTTAGGGTTGGCTGCTCCGTATTTTACAGTGAACTACTCCGGAAATGAGGTGATGTACCTCCATGGCTCCGCAACGCTGGGTCACCAGGAGATTGATCTGCTCAAGATCGTGAAGAAAGCCACCGACTCCATCTCATGTGGCAGTCTCGGCCTACAGCTGCCTCTCATGGTTCGCTTCTCTGAAATCCTCAAGAACCGCCTCGAATCCCTTCAATCGACCTTCGACTATGTGATCCAGTCTCGCGGATACGGCTCTCACTATCAGGGGGTCTACCCAGTGAAGTGCAATCAGGATTTGTTCATCGTGGAGGACATCGTGAAATTTGGTTCTTATTGTTTGCAACGGATTCAAAGACGCAGAGTACATTTCCCTTGCGTTGGTTGCAAGGAAGCTTGCCTTGAACACCGTGATTGTTCTGGAGTAAGAGGAAGAGCTTGACATGTTAATCAATCTCAACAAAAAGCTATGCATCAGACCCGTGTTTGGCTTCCGGGCCAAGTTGAGGACCAAGCATTCGGGGCACTTTGGGTCCACTTTGGGAGAGAAGGGCAAGTTTGGGTTAACCACCACTCAAATTGTGAGGGTTGTGAAGAAGCTTCAAATCTTGGTCATGCTTGTTGCACTTTCACATTGGATCCATGATCCCATCCACTTCACTCCTTGCCGATGGAGTTTCAGAGGCTGCACAGATATACTGTGAGCTAAAAGGGCAAAAGTGTCCAAAAATTTTGTTTTAAGGAGGGGAGGATGATTTTAAAGTGTTTCTGAGCGTTCAGGATGATTTTAATAACAAAAAAAGGTCGGGGACGAATTTGATTTGTACCCCAGACCTTAGGGATGATTTTCGTACTTAACCCCTTTTCAATTCCTTGCATGCTTGTTTCAATTCCTTGCTATTTACATTGCTTGCTCTCTTGCATTCACAATTCCTCATGCTCTCTCTCTCATAGCCAATGATTGTACTTTTCATTGCAAATCCTAGGGAAGATGACCCGAGGTTGAATTACTCTTGATCTCGGTTAAAATAATGGCCCTGTTGTATTGATGGGGGGAGAAGGCATGGTTAGACTTTGCGTCGTAATGGAAGCCTGTTGGAGTATTGGATAGATTTGACCTTAATCATCCCAGAATAAGTGATTGCAAAAGGAAATTCTCTAGTATTATGGCTCTCAGAACTTTCATTTTTGGTTACGGAACAGACCCGAAAACTATCCCGCATACGAAGGTACCACACGGGTGAAAGATTCGTCGCGTGTTTGACGACTACAACGAATACCCGTGACTCCACCCACAATGCCCCAAGGATAAACGCATCACACTCCAAAAATGGAGCATACAACTGTTGGCATTTACTAGAAACTTTGGAATTAAATAGACCTACCTACCCTTCTAAACCACCATTATTCGAAACACAAACAACAATAGGCGACAAAGAAGCACGCTCAAGCTCTGACGGTGACACACACAATAGGTTAGACAAGTTTCATTTATGACTTTTAGAGTACAACAAAATGTCTTAGGTTGCATATGCATGGTAGATGAATATTCGCATTAACAACCACGTATGAGGTACATGCAGGGACGTATGCAAAGAGGTCTACGACGCAGATACAATTAAGCAGTCGCAGCCCCCGCAAGCATCTGAGGTAAATCTTCTGCTCAGGTGTATTGCACACATTTTTTCTACAAATATATGATTCGTTGGCACCCTTTTGTCTTGATATGTAGCTTCCCGGTTGACCCAAAGCTGCCTCCGAAACCTCGGATGTAGCTCCACGGCCGGAGGATGTTACTACAGTCAAAGGTGTTCAGATCCAGCCGGAGGAGGACTGGTCGTTTCTGAAGATCGGTCTCATCGTCAAGGATTTGATAAGGGGCCTCGTGGAAAAGGTCCAGGTTAGGATTTACTCATTGGCCATGTATTTAACGTATCTTGTTGGTGTCCCTTATCCTAAACGGGTTTAGCTTACACTTTGACAGAGGGACCTCGAGAAGGAAACTGACAACCCAACTGCTGCATGCCGCAAAAAAACCATCGTGTTGTTAGACTCCGACATGGAGACGGATGAACAGTCAACCCTACAGTCCATGAAAGTTGCATCTGGCATCGCAGGTGGAACGCCGGTTGCCTCGGATTCAGCTGAGAAGAGTACTCCACCCTTGAAAGGAACCGACAGTATCATGCAAAAGTTGTTCCGCACACCACCATCGGCCACAAGGAACGCCAAACGGCCACGTTCTGGTGAGGGAACGGATAGATCTGTGCGAATTGACTCCAACAGCAAAAAGTTCACCAATTCAACGAGCAAGAAGGTAAATAATTGGTTAATTAGTTTAACTCCAAATGCGACTACCGACTGATGTTAGACAAACTTGTGTCGTAGATGAGGTTCAAGATCACTCCTGCATGGACTTCAACAACCGACAGTTGGCCTTATTCGCCTATGTGTTCGACGGGAGTCTTGATCCATGGTAAAACTCGACACCTCGGTGCTTAAACGCGCCTATCGCAGTTATTTTAATTATTATATCTTACAAAAATTTAAATATATAATACTACTGTCAGATTGTTCAGCAACTAATTATACATGCAATAACTAATTTCGTGTTCCTCTTTTTTTTTGTCATGGGTGTTCCTCTTCTTTGTTCAGCCATGTTAGGTTTTTTTATGGGTATTGTAAAGAGTACCATACCAAACCAGTTATCTAGTTTTAATAAAATAATTAATAACCCGACACTTGAGCCCATCATTGGTTTCAGGAAAAAATTATAATCTATAGGCCCATCTGGATTGAGCCAAGTCCAACCAACAGTGTTCCAACTTGACCCGCTGATGAGTCCATATTTCCTGGCATATTTTGGTTTGATTTGAATGGATTTCATCATATAAACCCACATTTATTCATCCAAATAGCATGCTTTGTGTTCTCTCCCTTAATTATGCCTAAATGTGAAAATATGCTATTTTGTGCTTATTTTAATCACTTTTATCCCACTTTTAAGCCATTCGATGCTATGACATATTTGTTGAGTGATTTTAGGTCCTAGCGGCAAGTTTGGCAAAGGCAAAAGTGGAAGGAAGCATGTACAAAGGGAGAAAATATGAAGAAAACAAAGGAGAAGCACACATTGGAGTGTGCGTGCGCACAACCACCTGTGCATACACACAAATGCCACAAAACCATGTGTGGGTAGGCATAACAACATGTGCGTACGCACAAGAAGAAAATCAGCATGTGTGCGGACCCACACACCTGTGCATCCGCACACGTCCCAGCGGGTGACTCATTTATTGCAAATCGCTGGGGGTGATTTTTGGGCCTCCAGGGCCCAATTTTGGGACTTTCTAAAGTTGATTGAGTGCTATATGAAGGAAGGCCTTACTCCATGTGAAGGAAGGGAGAAATTAGGGTTAGATAAGCATTATGTAGGTTGTTCTCTAGAGAGAGAAGCTCCCGCTCTCTCTAGAATTAGGATTCTTTAGTTTAATTTCTTGTCATTTCTACTTTTAATTCTTGTTTCTATTTACTTTTCCTTGTCATTTATTGTTATTACTTCTTTGCTCTTCTTCATTTCTCTTGTTATTTTCTTTATTTTGTTATTTTCATGTTATGAACACTTTTGTTATTTTAATTCCAATTAATACAAATTTATGTTTCCATGTCATTTATTGCTTCCTTTAGTTGTTATTGCTATTTTCTTGCTTTGGTAGCTTTAGAATTTATTTTTAATACATTTTAATATTATTTTATTTTCATGCACACTAAGTGTTTGATAAAATACTTGGCTTAGTTTTTACATAGCTTTTTTTCACTCTTGGCTTGAAATTGTTGACTTTGGTGATCCTTGAGTCATTGATGTCCATTCTTGCTTGATACATTAGAGTAGTTAGTTGATTTGGTCTCTCTTGACTCTATGTGACCCCTTAGTGTTGACATAGGACTTAGGGATTGAAATTAACTATGCCTATTTGACTTATCTTCGATGTAAGGTTTACTAAGTAGGATTAACTCTTCATAATCATCATGTGTTTGTGGTCAATGACTAGGATAGGTAGCCTTAGCCTTCAATTACTTGCCAAGAGGTTTCTTGCCATTTCCTTTCCTTGCATTTAATTACTTTGATTTTTATTGCTTTGATGTTTAATTCCTTGCATGATTAGTTTTCACACTCTTGGTTGAGAAATTGGGTGTTTGGGTGGAATTGAGTTGTGGATGTCTATTCCGCATTGTGTGAGAATGGTTAATTGATTTGGTTTCCATTGACGCTAGTCTTTCACTAAGTAATTAGTGAGTTAACTAGGACTTATGGATTGAGATCAATTACACCTTATGATTAATTTTCAAGGAGGATTGACTAGTTTGTATTGCTTCCACACAATTGCCATGTTTTTGGTCCACAACTAGGATAGAAAACCTAGATTACCCAATTCTTGCCAAGTGTCCTTTAATTGCTTTCTTTTCAATTGGGTTAAGTACTAAAATTGTCCCTAAGGTATGGGGCGAAAATCAAATTCATCCCCTACCTTTTTTTGCTATTAAAATCATCCCGAACGCTCAGAAACACCTTAAAATAATCCTCAAGTGCATTAAAAAAATTTTAATGACAATTTTGCCCCTGAACCCTTTGACACCTCATGTTTTATTCCCGCAAAAGGGCTTCATATTTTAGGGTTGGCTGCTCCGTATTTTACGGTGAACTACTCCGGAAATGAGGTGATGTACCTCCATGGCTCCGCAACGCTGGGTCACCAGGAGATTGATCTGCTCAAGATCGTGAAGAAAGCCACCGACTCCATCTCATGTGGCAGTCTCGGCCTACAGCTGCCTCTCATGGTTCGCTTCTCTGAAATCCTCAAGAACCGCCTCGAATCCCTTCAATCGACCTTCGACTATGTGATCCAGTCTCGCGGATACGGCTCTCACTATCAGGGGGTCTACCCAGTGAAGTGCAATCAGGATTTGTTCATCGTGGAGGACATCGTGAAATTTGGTTCTTATTGTTTGCAACGGATTCAAAGACGCAGAGTACATTTCCCTTGCGTTGGTTGCAAGGAAGCTTGCCTTGAACACCGTGATTGTTCTGGAGTAAGAGGAAGAGCTTGACATGTTAATCAATCTCAACAAAAAGCTATGCATCAGACCCGTGTTTGGCTTCCGGGCCAAGTTGAGGACCAAGCATTCGGGGCACTTTGGGTCCACTTTGGGAGAGAAGGGCAAGTTTGGGTTAACCACCACTCAAATTGTGAGGGTTGTGAAGAAGCTTCAAATCTTGGTCATGCTTGTTGCACTTTCACATTGGATCCATGATCCCATCCACTTCACTCCTTGCCGATGGAGTTTCAGAGGCTGCACAGATATACTGTGAGCTAAAAGGGCAAAAGTGTCCAAAAATTTTGTTTTAAGGAGGGGAGGATGATTTTAAAGTGTTTCTGAGCGTTCAGGATGATTTTAATAACAAAAAAAGGTCGGGGACGAATTTGATTTGTACCCCAGACCTTAGGGATGATTTTCGTACTTAACCCCTTTTCAATTCCTTGCATGCTTGTTTCAATTCCTTGCTATTTACATTGCTTGCTCTCTTGCATTCACAATTCCTCATGCTCTCTCTCTCACAGCCAATGATTGTACTTTTCATTGCAAATCCTAGGGAAGATGACCCGAGGTTGAATTACTCTTGATCTCGGTTATTTGATTTGAATTTAACATTTGATTGATGTTCAATTGTTGGGTTTGGACTATACTTGCAACGGACAAATTCTATTTTTAGTGTGAAAATCCAAACCCGTGCATTTGGGCATCTATCATCCGCCCGACCCGAAAAGAGTTCTGCCTCTCCTTCCTCATTCTCTAGCCCACCTTCTCCATGCCACTTGGATCCTTCCTTGTTGATCGTCTCCGGCTAAGCCATACGTCTACCCGAAACAACACTCCTTCTTATCAACGGCGATCGAAACCCCTTCCGGCGATGACATTGTGCAGATCGTCATCCTCCGAACCAATGAGTCGCGACAGATGTGCCATTCAGAGAGTAGGCAGCTTTGCAGTGTAATTCTGCGAGGGCGTGGGGTGGGGGGAACTTCCTGCAACTCTATTGATGGTCAGTGACAGAAACGTAAACATCCACACGATTCTAGTATGCGTCAAACGAGGTCAACGATGAAACTTCTTCCTTCCCAGCCCAACTCCATCGTCTCTGCTTAAACGTAACGTAGAATCATTAACTGCAAATAATTTAATCTTAAAAATCGTTAACTAATTCTATATAAACCCAGATAGTTTTCAGATCTAACAAAAATAGCCAGCAACAAAATATATTTGTAAAATATCCCCTCTGACACAAGATATCCACTAACCAATCAAAGGAGGGAAGAGGAAGGGTGACCTCTACCATTGGAGTAAAAAAATGAGAGAGATCCGACGGACAACATCCAAAGGTGCACCAGTTAGCCGAAGAAAAGTGCTATATGCACTGGTGTGCCAAACACCTTCGGCACATGGAATCCGTGCCCCTCTTTCTCTCTCTTGCAGCGTGTTTCCTTTTTGCTTGAGGGGAAAAGTGGTTGAAGCCACTTATATATGGTGAATGGGTTGGGCCTTGGGCCCAATATGGACCCAGTTCAACCGGTTTGGCCTATTCGACCCAATTTTGGGCCAAATCTTTTAAAATTAATGTCAAAATTTATGTTTTAATTAATTCTACCTCAATAAACTATAAAATTCCATTTTTAATTTTTTATTAATGATTAACTTATTGGCTAATTATCTACTAATTTTGTGAGTTTTACATAACAAACATATTTAAGGAGCACTTTTTCTCAATTCAATTTTCTTTCAAAATAGAGCTACTTTCTGCAACATCTTTCCAAAACTCCCAAACAACTTCAAAACCATGCCAAATTTAAAATATCTTTTGAAAGACTCAAAATCATTCATTCTAAATCAGGATTTGGTCATAAAATTCCTCAGCAGAGTCTCAAGACTTTAGGGGAGAATAACCTAATCCATTTCCTTAAATTCATTGAAAACCTCTAAAACCTTAGCTTCTTGACTTGAATAAATAAAATAGAATTTAAACCAAAACCAAGTCATGTATCCAAATATTCCGAACTAGTTTCAAATTCAACTTACTTAAACCAAAACCCAGTCCTTGAAACCGAAAACCAATTTCAATTTCATTCTTAAATCTAAAGCATTTCCAAATGCTTAGAAATTGTTTCAATTTTGTTAAATCAAAATTTTAAAGAATACTTCAAACTTTTCCTAAAACGTCAATAATTGAAATTAGTTAATCGAAATTCAAGTTTCTTTTTTTTTGGTGACTTATTCAAATTTCTTTTAAATCTACTAAAACTCCTCCAATTCTGCTTACTCAGTCAAATTCCAAAGCATAAGTATTTTCATCTTTAAATCTACTTTAAAACATAATTTTTTTAAATAAATTACATTCAAAATATAATAATTTTCTTAATAAAATAAGTTCAAACATAATTCATTTATCAATAATTCAATTCAAGCATAATTCATTATTTTCAATATAACGTTTCAAACAAAGTCTTAGATTTTATAGAAATTTCGGCATCACCTCCCTTAAAACTTGGACTTTGCCACCCTTTTCGGGTCTCAACCAAACCAATCTTTAACCCTTTCCAACAGGTTCAAGACTAAATCAGTTTCCAATAAAGCAAAATTTAGATTTTCAAATATTAAAATCATTTCAAAATCAAACCAATTTCAGCAACCTCCACTTTAACAAAATCAGGCAATAATTTAACCAATAAACAACCATATTTATCCAAGACAAACCAGACAATTCATAAGACTTATATAATCACTAAAAATACTTTTTGCACATCCATATCAATTTATATCAATTTCAATTACAAGAGTAAGTTTTTAGAAAAAGCCCCTACCTCGATAAGCAAACCTATAAATCAAACGCATAATAGAAAATCTGTTCTCTCAGCCCGTGGTCAGCAGAAGCTACAACCTCAGTTCAAACCATTTTCGCAGCCACCACAACAACATTAACGCTACATGCAACATTTAGAGCAGGACCCTACGTTACCTGAACCGTTGAGTTTATAACCAAACATAACAGAATACTAACGAAAGGGTTTTCGAAACATAAACACTTACTGTAATAAGAAAACAAAACAGCGGCGATCATTGAACCAGTTTGGCGATAGTCCCGGCAGCCATCCCAAGCAACAGTAGTGACCAGAACTCCAGTGATTGCAACTGTAACAAACATGCAGAGAAGATAAACCTCTCGGAAACTCAAAAGAAATGAAAACAAAACTCAAAACCCATACCGGCAGTGGATCTGATGGCAGCAGTGGCGTTTGCCGGCTGCGGAGGCAGCTTCGTCCTCTCTCATCCATGACTAGCCTCGACGGAGGTGGAAGCTGGCAGCGACGGCGGCGTTTTAAACGAAGATGATGCCGGCGACACGAAAGGCAACTGGGGGTGGCAGTTGGACAAGTCGCGGCCCTCCCTTCCTCGCAAACCTCTCTCCTCTGCTTCACTCATGGATGACGGCAATGCTAGCTCCCCTCGGCGACGACGGCGGCGCGGACAGCTGTAGTAGCAGCGACGTGCTTCACGGCGAGGACAATGGCGGCGACAAGGACCTTGCGAAGATGACGATAGACACGAGGCAATGGCGGCTTCTCCTCCCTTACGCGCGTCTCTGCTTCCTAACGACGGCCAAGGCGACACGACAGCGCGGCCCATTAGCTCCGGCGCCCTTCCATCGGTTCTCCCTCACCCTCGAATCTCCCTCTCTTCCTTCCTTCTTTCCCTCTTGCTTTCTTTTATTCTTTCTTTCTTTTCCTTGCAGTAGCTGCTGCGTTTTATGTGTGTTGGGTGTGTGCATATGTGTTGTGTGAGTGTGTGGGGGTTAGGTAGCTAGGGTTAGGGTTAGGTAAAAAATTAGGGTTTTGATTTACGAATTTTGGATTTAATTTGAGTAGGATAATTTTAATAAAATTGGAACATAGAGTATTAATTTGAAATCCAAGTTAAATTTCTAAAAATTACTTTAAAATATTATTTATGGTATTAAAATACTAATTCATTTTCAATCAATTACTCTAATTGAAAATACATGGTACTATAATTAATTTTCTTTATCCTTAAACTTAAAGTATTAAATTATATAAATATAAATTATTTAAATCAATTCAGTATAAAAATTTTATTAATTCATAGCTACCAACTTTATAATTTAAATATAAAAAAATAATTCAATAATTATAAAATTAGATAAAATTCTAATTTAAATAGCCAAACATAATTTTCTTTAATTTCTAGGACTTTAAATTGTAAATAGAAAAATAATATATAATTATAGAGTTTTTATAAAAACCTCAATTTATTTCAAATCCAATCAATCAAAACTGCCTTTAATTATCTTTAATAAAATAATTTCTGAAATAAAAACTGTAAATAAAAATATAATTTGAAATTAGTTTATAATAAGACATTTCAAAAGTTCTGGATCGTACAATCCTAACCCTTACCTCTTGTTCAAATCAGTCTTTAAACACTTTAAACACCAAAAGTCACTAAACAAAAGCAAGAAGACAATTAATAAAAATTAGGTCCTTTTGGCCAAATCATGCTGGAAAAAGTAATGAATTTCAACCAATTTGAGTTTGAATTTTTGAGAGCTTTTGGGGTGCTCCCTTAAGTTCTTCAAGAGTAATTTTCTACAGATGGAAGAGAACAACATAACCCCCTTAGCTTCAGGTTCAAAACAGAAAGAAAAGGGTGGGGAATGATGATTATCTATGTTAGAATTTGTATGATGAAACAAGAAAAGCAAAGAAAAACAAGAATTTGGACTTAGAATGCTTGAATCCTTAAAGAACCAACCAAGAACAATGGATGAATGCTATGACTATGTGCTAAAAAAATGATAAACTTGGTTGAAGATGCACTCTTTCTCTCTCTCTAAAGCTCGATTATCTTTTTCTTTACTTTTACTAACTTTTTCTAACTTTAACTTAGTGTTTCTATTTAAGTAAAGGCTGAAGTAAAACATATATTAATGATGGTAAAAGGTGCTGAAACCCAATGGTCAAGAGGCTAAAGAATGAGGAAAGAAACAACATGAAAACTAGGAAGTTTGGTCAGCGCTTGCGTGTTGAATTTATCCACAAATAACCATAGTTTAGTTACTTGGGGTTTAAAATACTATAGAAAGGATAAAAGAGAGAGGGAATTCGTTCACTCTGGAGGTAAAGGAGACCGTGTTACTTAAGAGAGAATAAAGAGAATTTGGGATCTCTAGGAGGTATTTGCAGAATACTAGGTTGAAGTTCACCCTTGGATTGAATGTTACCACGTGGTAAAATAATAAACGGCTGAGGTTAGTCCTAAAAAGATAATTACCAAGGTGGTAATTATATTATCACCAATTTGACGGTCTTCGGTATGCTAACTTCTATCTCAGCATGCGTAAAATCACCACTAATTGCAGTCTCGACTCTAAAAATGTCTTTAGAATAATGTGGACAAAAAATGAGTGTGAATAGGCCTCTGCAGTAAGTTTGACCTATTTATTGCCCGTTTTACTATTTATTTTCACTTATTTTTTTATGTGGACTTGCTTCACTAAATCATGATGAATCGTGATTCTCAAATTTTACAAGATAAGTCGCAAAGTAGCCAAAAAAGCCGGAACCGTACAAAGGGAGATAATGGTTCATACCCCATGTGCTACCTATTTTTGAAAACATGTTGAATTTTTTCAAAAGGCTATATGGTGGATCAAAAGGTTGGTGCATAACGGACAAATAGGCTACAAGTGAATGGTATATGCGTGCGCATTTTGGTAGCCTGCTAGGTCGGTTGATTCGATTCAACCTAGATTTAACCGATTTTTTTGAGTTTGATTAGATTTGACCGGTTTAATAGCACAAACAATCTTCGACATGAATCAAACCAGTTTGAGATTTGGTTCATTAGTTTTTCGATCAAACTGATTGGTTCGATCCAAGTTTAATAACTATGCTTTCGAATAATTCTTATTGTGTGGTTTCAGTTGTTTTTTTTCTATATTTTCTACCGTTCTTTTTCTAGAATTTTGGATTTTTTTATAGATATATTAACAAAAATAAACTTTGATATATTTTTTTATTTACTTTCGAATGATTTTTATTGTATGATTTCAGATTTTTTTCTCTATATCTTTAGATATTTTTTATTATATGATTTCGTGTGTTTTTTTTCCTATTTTTTAGATTTTTTTTATTGTATGCCTTTGAATGTTCTCTTTTCTATATTTTCAAAAATTTTTCCTAACATATCAAAAAATAGGATGAGAGTTGATTACGTAAACTTTTTAGGTTTTTAGATTTAGACTAGCATGCGAAATAGGTAACATTTCTCATGCTAATGAATTTTGTTTAATTTAATGTGCAAAATATTCTAATAATTACAAAATATAAATTAGTCCCTCTACAAATTGCAAAAAATTATGTTATCTTTCCATCTAAGGAAAAATCATTTGTTGTATATAATATATATACATTAAAATTATTTTTACAATGACATTCCATAAAAAAATGAATATTAATTTAAAATCGTAATATGAATCAATGGTTCAGAAATAAGTGCATCCAAAAAGAAGAAAAATTCAGTTGCTTTCCAACCGTTTGAACTTCGCATAAGAACTCCAGACACGAGAAACCTTTTTTTTCTCGAGAAAATTTAGAAAAAAAGTATTTCAACATTTTCTCAGAAAATTTTGCCACCAGCGAAAATCGTCTCACCATGAAAGCACTCAATACATCGTGGTTGTGTTTGTTAATTCTGTTACTCTTCATTCGATTGGGAGCTTCCGATGGACATCGCAAGACGAACGAGGCATACGCTACTCTGTTGTATGGTGACAAATTTTCGCTTGGCGTTCGAGTTCTCGGGAAATCGATTCGTGACACTGGATCCAAGAAGGACATGGTTGTTTTGGTCTCCGATGGAGTCTCTGATTATGCTTGCAACCTCCTCCAGGTAACACTATCCTTTATTATTTGCATTTACTACGATTTGCATTTATGTTGTTATTAGAGGAAGGAAAATATTGCTGCTCAGGATGGTTGAGATTGATGCTATCGAAATTTTGACGTTAAATGTCGGCATTATGCCTCATTTGACATTAATTGTAACATTTTTGTCCAGTCCAATAATATATTTCATCTTAGAGATTTAGTTCTTTCCAATTTCTAATAATTATTGCACAATTTACTAAGACATTTTGTCACTCAACAAAAACAAACAACAACAAAGCCTTATCTCAGATTGACTACATTGATACACCATTGTGCCCTACCATGTTTATAGTGAGATAGTTTATGTATAATTTCTGTCACTCAACAATATATTTTTTTTAGAGTCTTTTAACTTAAATACTTTCTTAATATATTTTTTATAAGCTGGTAAAAGGAAATTTATTTGTGGAGGTCAGGAGTACATATATAGTTTTCTAGTTTTTTGTAATTAGGAGAGAGTAAAGTTTTCTTACATTTTGAGTGCATAAAAATTTTATACTCTGTGTTCGTGTGTTAAGTTTTTATATTTGGAGTTTGGTGTATCAGGTGTTTATGATTGATTTTTTTGTGTAGGCTGATGGGTGGATAGTTGAGAAGATTAGTTTACTATCAAATCCAAATAAAATACGTCCATCGAGATTTTGGGGTGTATATACGAAGCTAAAAATATTTAACATGACTGACTACAAGAAAGGTAGCATAATTGTTGTTATTGTTGTCGATATTCCATTTGGTGTTGGTTTTGCATATACATATTGGAAACTTTGGAGGTCATTGTAAAATTTTCATTTATATTAATTTGATGAAACTCCTAAGGTTTATGCATGTTTGATACATTATTGTAGTTGTATATCTTGATGCGGACACAATTGTGGTTAAAAATATTGAAGAACTTTTCAAATGTGCAAGATTTTGTGGTAATTTGAAGCATTCTGAGAGGATGAATTCAGGTGTCATGGTGGTAGAACCGTCTATCTCACTTTTTAATGACATGATGAACAAAGTGAATACTCTGCCATCTTATACTGGAGGTAAAAGTTTTTTGTTTTGCTAATGTAAAAAATGATTTTTGTTTTGTTCGTTTTCATTTCTTTTTCGAACTCCGAAGAATATATGTGGCTCTGATCCTTAGGTTGAACATTTTTCTTAAATTGTTGTTCTATTTGTACAGGAGATCAGGGATTTCTCAATTCGTATTACTTGGAATTTCCTAATGCACATGTTTTTGAGCCAAATATGCCTTCAGAGTCATTAAATAATAGAAAAGTTCCTGAAATGGAGCGACTTTCCACTGTTTATAATGCAGACGTAGGTCTTTACATGTTGGCTAATAAGGTACTAGAATATAGGTAATGAGGATAGTACTTTTCCTTTCAATTAATGAGGAATAGTGAAATATTACTGCATAAGATGACAACATAAACACCATTTGCCCTTATTGGATCAATGCCTAACTGGTCTAAAAGAGTTCTACTCGTCTACTTGTTTGATGCTTAATATTATCATTTTTAATGAAATTATAAAATTTAATGATTGTCTGAATAATTTAAAGGAAGATGAGAACTCTTTTATTTAATTTTTAAATCCGAAAATTTCTTGAAGACATGAAACTGCCTCCACTAAAATAACTGAAGAGTTTTCATTGTGTTTAGAGGGATTTCTTTTGCTATCTCTTGGAGTTAATGATGGAAATTAGAATAAATGCTGAAGCTACACTTTATAAGCTATGCATTGTAGTGAATGATATTAATAATGATATAGGAATTATTTATAATGATCCACTAATAATTCTTAGGTTTTCCTTTGTCTTCATGTCTTGACATTTTTCATCTTGTTTCACTTCTTGCTAGAAACTTGGTTTCCTGCATGTATGGTCTGTAAGGAACACTAGCTTTTGACCAATTCAAAATATTCTTGCTCATTTTTTTTTTGTATTTTACAGCATTTAAGAGGTGGATGAACATGTTTTTATTAAGAATTGAATACCTCAGGTTCTTATGTGTTATTATTTTAAATATTTAACACTTGGCTCAAATTAGATGCTAGAATATTTCATACACATCAAAATATATGTAGTTAAATGCTTAAGTTCCTTTGCATTTCATCTTTTGGTATAGCCATCTTATTATAGTCAAATATATTCAGTGGATGGTAGATGAGAATGAACTCCGGGTGATTCACTATACGCTCGGCCCTATCAAGCCTTGGGATTGGTGGGCATCTTGGCTTGTGAAACCTGTTGATGTGTGGCAGGTAGATTAATCATGTTGATAATTTTTCTTATGAAAAAAGCATGCTGAAATATTTGCTTTTTTTTTTGCCATTGATGGTGCAGAACATAAGGGAAAAGCTTGAGGAATCCCTTCCCGGAACTAGAGGGGGCCAAAATCCTAAAGATAGTCTTATTGTGAAGTTTCTTTTTCTATTTCCAATATGTGTTGTACTCTTTTGCTGCTATCATTCATATCAGAAGGTCAGTCATCATAGTTTGTTACCACTCTCCTAGCTTTAGGAATTCATATTAGTCTTAGAATCTTGAATCTTTCTGCAGAATCCATGTTGCTTTGGTTCCTTTTGTAGAACTTCACTATTTGATCATGTCAGACACCATTATCATAAAATAAAATCAGGTGGATCAGTTGCATATATTAGCATTTCTACTTCAACCATCAGTTCCACCCATGAGGTTAGTTTCTTTTTCTACTCTATTGTGTTAGTTTTCGGTATTCGGAACCTGTCATGTGAAGCCTTTCATGTGGACCCTATGAGTAGGCATAAAAATTTTGGATGCTCCACATGATCTGTTTTTCTCATCTGATAAATTGGTCACATGATGGTCTCACGTAAGAGGAACCTAGTCCTTGCTTAGATGTGCACAATTATAATCCTTATGTATGTTTACTTATATACCATTTTTTTTATTGTGTTAAACAACTCTTTAATGGTGCTCAGTACAAAGTTCCTGCTTACTTGGGTGGCGTTTCAGTCTGTGTCTGCTTTATGGCTACAGTGGTGTCTCTTGGACTAGCTTTCTTATTAGTACCTCGACAAGTGACTCCATGGACTGGTTTGCTTTTGATGTACGAATGGACATTCACAATCTTCATTATATTATTTGGAGGTTATCTCCATTTGATTTCTAACTGGGGAAAGACCATGGCATCACGACTACCTTCTTCGTCATCTCATGCTGAAGTTTCTGATGGTGATTTGGGAAAAGGTATATTCTTTGGCACTGAAACTTATTTTGGGTTGTCATCTTTGTTCATGTGATTAGCTGTGTCCTCAAGGTACTCATTCTTTTCTATTTCATTGTTATCATTAATTTAAACTCATCTATATTCACAGGCAATCAGCGACATATGTCATCGTGTGACGGTGCCACATGGTTCTATGGATTAGGGATGACCATCTTGGCTATTGCTGGTCCATCCATGCCTTTTCTTTTTGGGGTAACTGCTTTATTTTTAAGGTAAGATTTTCATTACAATTTACTAATAAAGATATCTTACTGCTGAATCTAAAGTTGGAAGGAACATGACTAGCCTAGTTATTGAATTTTAATTTATTTTTTCGGTTAGTTTTCATCTTCCATCTTTATATTTTTGAAAATAGTTTTTGTTCCCATTGTGTTTTCGTTATCATTGTCTATTAAGTAATTAAAAAATGTCAAAATTGAAATAAAAATAAGACTCAGTTTGGAGAATGTATTTTTAGACACATAAATACATCACAAAGTGATGTGTCTAATCCAAAAGTGACTTGTATTTTTAGACAAAGGGAGTAATTCTCAAACTAACATCTGTTATATTATTTGGTTTGTTGAATAAATTACGTACATCCAATAAACTTGAAATGTGAAACCCCTAATATGTATCATTCATTACCATTATTAAGAAATGAAAGGAGGAACATTACTGTAAGGTTATTACCATCTAAAGTAGTCATCTTTTTACTTATTTTGTGGCTCACGATTTTCATTTCTTCTCACTTTTATCACATTTAACTGAAGTGGTGGTTAGAAAGAGGTGCATTTCTTCGCTGTTCTTTTCTTACAGTAAAGGGAGACTAGTAACTGTTCAAAAATGATAGTGTGTATTCCTAGACAACGGATTCTCAATTTCTATCGTTTGTGCTGTAGTTTGCTGCTTTCTTTAATTTGCATTAAGCTTGAAGTGGATTATTTACCCACATTTCTGTCCTGTAATTTTAATTTTATTCATGAAAAATAAATTGCCCTCAGTCTATCTTTGGTTTTCCTCTTTTTATTGATTCTTATTTGTAAACAGGTTAGGTTTGATTGTTGTCGGGGTAATAATATTAGCATCTTTCATGACATACGCTTCCGAACATCTTGCTATTAGATCATTTTTGAAGGGCATTGAAGAATATGATATTGCAAAAGATGTGCATCCTTGATCTGTATTATAAGGACTAGTGAAATTGCCGTAGACAATCGTTACTTTTGTTTGGATTCGGGACTGGCTATGCAAAGATTCGCGACAAAGTGCGATATTTAGCCGTAGAAAACACCAAGATAAAATTCAAGTCATTTTTGGCAAAGTCCCATGACAATTGGTTCATGTAACTTAATTATGCTCAAGCTTGGTGGATGTTTAGATTTTGTTGTAAAGTACACGTAGTGTTTACTCTAGTGGCAAGTTTAATTAAAACTCGAATGAGACCCGCGCGACGCGCAGGACGGTAAATTAATGATAGTATATAATAAATATTAAAAATTGTCATATTTTGTAGAATTAAATTAAATGTGTAAACTAAAGTTAAATTTAAAAGGTATTTTATTTAAAATAATTTGTAGTACAAAAAATTTGGATATCAGAGTTGTATGTACAAAATGACATTTTTATTTGGTGGTTTGATTTTTGCATTTGTTTTAGTTGATGAACTTAGTCTTCTGATGTGGCGCTCGTCCTCCTTTTTTTTATTGGTTGTTGTTAGAGTTGTTACTTTCTTCTTTCTGTGTAGATTCTTGTGAAGACATGTTCTTTATGAATTGTTGAGTTATATGTACTATTTATTGTGTTGTTTTTTCCATCTTTGCAAGTATGTTCTTCTTCCGAATATGTGTTTTGAATTTATATAGTTTTCTTTCTCCTTAATCTCTTGATGGTATGTGATCTTCATCTAATGATATTAGTGTTGTCGAAGTTAGTTCCTATAATCAACGAATAATTTAAATTAGAAATAAAAATGATGTCTAAAATAACTAAAATAAGTGATTTTTTGTAGTATTACCTATTTTATTTGTTGTAATGAGTGTTGAGGTTCAGTGTTTTTTGTTGGAACAAATGTCTTGGTAAGAGTGTATTGTTTAGAACTTTCTTTAAGATTAAAATCATTTACATTGACTTCAAATATAAGTGAGGTTGCACAAATTTTTTAATTAGGGTGGTGTTTCAATGTCATTACTTTTCTGGAGTGCCATTAGATTTGAAACAGTTGTACCCAACAATTTTTTTACTTCGCCATCAAATAGTACAAAAGTTGTTGTACTACTTTGATCTGAAACCTTTAATTGAATTTCGAACCTAAAATAAGTTTTGAGTTAGTAACTAATAATTTGATAGATGGGATTATGAAAAATATATAGAGTTACCTTATTGTTGGATAATGTGGTGTTTGATTACATATGTCACAAATGTAGTTATCTCCTTTTTCATATGCTTTCTTCTTACACTTTTCACATTCAGCGTAATTATCTCCATTGAGTAAGTTTGAGATGGTGTGTAGTTCAGAAATAAATTTTTGTGCTAAATTTGATGTTATTTGAAAGAATAGTAATAAGAGACTTATATAAGTAGTTCAAATAGTATGGAATTTGAATATTTGTAACTAAAATTTATTATGATTAATAATATTATTATGACATTTGTAATATGGATGTTTAATAAACCGAAGTATTGGAACCTCGGGTCGTTCTCCCTAGGAATTGCAACAAAGTGTCTTGTTATTGGTTATGAGGTATGTTTTGGGGTTTTTGGGATAAGAGGCATGAAATATAAATGGCAAGGAAGTAAACTAATATCTAAAAAGGTCTTGGTAAGGTTTGGTGGTCAAGGATCTCTATCCCTATCACTAACCACAACATGAGAATTGGCAAGGATCAATCCCACTAAGTCATCCCCTAACTAATAGTAAAGGAAAGTCAAGTGAGCCATATCAATCCAAGTCCATAAGTCCTAACTCTCCACTAATTCAATTAGTGAGAACTAGAGTTAATAGCTCCCAATCATCAATCACTTGGACATTAGTAACTCAAGAGTTCCTAAATTACCATCTCAAGCCAAGAGCATAAAATTCTATACTATAATCTAACTAAGTATTTCATCAAACACTTAGAAGGCATAAAAGGAAAGTAAAATGAACTAAGCAATTCAACAATAAAAGAACAAGAATCATAAATTGCATTGAAATGAAAATAGAAGAAACAAAAGTGCATCAATATAAAAGTAGAGAATTACATGAATTAAATGCAAAACTAGAGAGAGGAAAGGTAGAAGAAGAATAATTACAAAAGAAAAAGTAAATCAAAGCATGAATTAAACCTAGATCTAAGAAATTCTAAGCTAGGTCTAACCTAATCCTAATCCTAGAGAGAAGTGAGAGCTTCTCTCTCTAAAACTAACTTTTCCTCAAAAAATCAAACTAAACTAATGATGACTAGATGTGAATGATGATTTTCCCTTCAATCCTTGGTCCTTTTATGCATTTTGGCGCCAAAGTTGGTTGCAAATTGGGCCCCACAACTCTCAAAAATTGCTGGGCACGTTTTCTATTAAAAAATCACGTGCGGAGACCGACACGTACGCGTACAGCACGCGTGCGCGTTGTAACAACCCCGATTTTCGAGTACGCGAGATCTTTTCAGAAAGTACGAATTTCTCCGGAAGATTAGTAAGGGGAAAACCTTTGATATATCAGCAAGTATCTCAATCTTCATTGTCATTATGTCATCTTTAAGTTAGAACCTTTCCCGAGGCAAGCTCGATGATGCAGTCGCGAAGAACCTAGTTTTTGAACCGTATCGGTTAGGAGTTTTAATTCGGTTTTTCGTAAATAGTCTCAGTTTGACAAACCGGAATCGATTTATGAGAGAAGAGAGATAACAGGATGATATTATCCTTATATTATTATTAGAAGCTTCTTGAATAATATTATAAGGTTACCTGGTCAGTTTTAGTTAAAAATAGAAAACCGGTTTAACCGGGTACACAATTTACTGGTGCAGCTTAGCACCAGCACTCTCTGATGACTTTAGCAATGCTAAGGCCTCATTATACATGTTTTATTCTCATAATAAATATGTTACTAGTGTCATTTATGCTAGTAGCTCAGAAAATAATTTTTAGAGATGTTTTCACAAGTGTTCCGATACACCTAGTTTTAGTAGTTATACATCTGAGATATTTTAATATTATTTTAATCCACCTCCAAGCCAACCAATCACAACTCACCCTACACCCCCAAAACCCCCAAGGCTGGCTCATTTTCACTTTGTGGCCGAAAATAGGTAGAGAGAAAAAGAGAGAAAAGTTCTTAGTTCCAAATCTTCAAAGCTTGATTTCTGCTGAACTAAAACTCAAATCAAAATTCCAATCCGACCAAAATGATCCTCTCTTCTTTCTCTACATGATTGTATGATTTATCAAGGCTGGGATCAAGGTGAGTTGGCTGCACCATCTCTCTTTTGATTCAGTTTCAAGGAAACATGCTTAAATATGTGTTTTCTTGATGTGATTTAGGAGGAAAAAGTGCTTAAGGACCACCTGAAAATCTAACTGAATTAGGGGCAGCAAAACCAGGTAGGGTGCCACGAAATTAATCTTGATTATTTGTGTTTGATATGTGTGAATGTTGTATAATTTGGCTGTGCTAAAAATTGGTTGCATATATGATTGATTCTTGGTGAAAATTTGGTGAAATTTTGATGAAATTTGATGAAATTCAAGCTTTAAAGTTCATGTTCTTGGGCAGCTAGAAAAACGAAACCCTAAGCTTAAATTGAGGTTCAATTTGTGTTGAAATCATGTAGAAAAGATGGGGTTTTAGTGGCTGCTAATTTATTATGAATTATAGTAAAAATCGGTTGCTGAAAAGACTGAAAAACGGGTAAAAACAGAGAAAGAATCTGAAGAATTTATGAAGAACATGAAGAACACTTTGAGTGTGGTGAAGAACAATGAAGAACAATTTTTTGATTCATAAAAGGGCAAGGAAGTAATTATTTTGGTGTTTGAGGGGTTATTTGGTAATTTCTGAAAGTTAGGGTGGTAAAAGTAGAAATATTAAAAGTTACGGGTGGTAAAAAGTGAATTTTAAAGGTTAAAGGTTAAAGTAAAGTTAATTTTCGAAAATATATTAATAAAATAATAAATAATAATAAAATATTAAATAATAATATTTAATTAAAAATAATATTTTAATAAAAATAATAAAATAATACGAAAAAGGCAGTTTTCTGTAAAAGCTTTAGAAAGACAACTTTAAGTGCAGGTGCTAACCGACACATGAGCTCATGGCCTGTACTAGGGCTAGACATGCATCATTCTTGTCTGCCCATCATTCTCTGTTGTTTTCCTTCTTGTGAGTGAACTATTTCTTTATGTTTGTCTGCTTGAGTGTTATGTCTGTGCTTTATTTCCTTGTGTTCTTCTGTTTGTGTTCTGTTTTCTGTTTTCCTATCTATTTTAACTACTGTTTACTACTTTACTGTATTCTAATATCTATCTACTAATCGGAATCAAATAAATGAACGTAACTAATAACCCCGACCCTACTAAGAACTCCCCAGTTCTTACCCCTTCTCTCCCTTCCTTCCCCCTCAGATGGAGACGGGCGTGATCTTCTATGAGTTCGAGGACCCTTACGTCTACGAGGATCCGGTACATCACAGTTACTTCATTATGGGTTTGGAGCCTCGTATTAGACGATATGCGTTACCTAATCGAGCTTTTCAACATCCTCTGTCTAGCCCGCATTTTGACCCCGATGCTCCTTACGACTTTCCCTTATCCTGGTTACATCCTGATGCACCTGGACATCCTTTTCCTGATAATCCCGGGCACTCTATACCAGCTCAACCTTTGAATGAGGCGGTACCTGAGCCTATCATTCCTGATGAGCCTGAGTTAGCTGATGACTACGTACCTGTGATACCACCAGAGTGGAATTTTCCCCCTGAGCCGATCCCCGACTTTCCACAGCCTGATGAGCTGGCACTACCAGACGGTGGGGTAGCTCCTATATACGCGAACGGACCTGTGCTCGCGAATGGTTTTGTACATAGTGACAGCAGTATTTTTGGTGGATCTGAAGACATAGTTGTAGCTATGGACGATGAGGAGGAGGAGGATCCTGAGATAGAGATAGAGCAGGATGAGGAGATGGACGAGCCTCACGGCGATTCTCCGAACGGCCACGTGTAGATATAGCTTGACTGCGGAAGGGGCATTCTTTTGATGACACTCTAGTCTGACATTATCTGTTAGTTAGTCTCTCACTTGTGTTAGTACACCCGAGAGCTAGGAGCTATATAGTGGTTAGGCTAGCCTGGGTGCCAGTTTAGTGGCTTTTTGTATGGGCCTAGGCCCTGGGAGTGTCGTGTATATATTAGCTACGTAGGATGACGAGGATGTAAACTGACTTGATCTTGTGTAAACGCTGCATGTTTTGTTATAGTGTACCTGATGTATATTATCAGTTGTGTTTCTATGTTTCTTTATGCCGCTTTTCTATTACTCTCAATGTATGCTTGTTTATTTTACCTTGTTATCCGCAACGATACGATATAAAAAAAAAAGTTACCCGTAAAATTGGCATCGCTCTAACAAGGAACAGGCTCATATAGTAAATAATAGTTAATAATTAAGAGGGATAAGTTAGTAACACTTAGCTTCTTGTATGACCATGGCATACTGGGAGTTGGGTCGTTACACGCGTCCCTTGAATTTCTTGCGATCCACACGTGCGCGTACCGTGCGCGTGCGCGTGGATGATGTTTCTCAAATCTTTGGCTTTTTCCATGATTCCTCCACTTTGCATGCTTTCCTCTTCACTCCTTTGATCCATTCCTAGCCTTTTCAATCTGAAATCACTTAACAAACAAATCAAGGCATCTAGTGGAATCAAAGGTGAATTAAAATTAACAATTAAAAGCCTAAAAAGCATGTTTTCACACTTAAGCACAACTTGGGAGACAATCATGAAACCATGCTATTTCATTGAATAAATGTGGGTAAAAGGTGATAAAATCCCATAAAATCAATACAAGATAAACCCTACAAATGGGGTTTATCAACACTCCGGAAGAAACCTTTCAGAAAATTTCGAACAGGAAGGTGAAGACATGGCAGCTAAGCCTAATCATGAAGGAGAGGCAAGAAAGGTTCTTGGTGACTTTACCATGCCTACCTCTGATTTTTATGGCAGAAGCATCTCTGTACCTACCATTGGAGCTAACAATTTTGAGCCTAAGGCTCAGTTAGTCTCTCTTTTGCAACAGAATTGCAAGTTCCATGGACTTCCACTGGAAAATCCACATCAATTCCTATCTGAATTATTGCAAATCTGTGACACTGTTAAGACCAATGGTGTGAATCCTGAGGTCAACAGACTTATGCTCTTTCCCTTTGCTGTTAGAGACAAACCTAAGATATAGTTGGATTCTCAACCTAAAGAGAGCTTAGACTCTTGGGAAAAGCTGGTCAATGCTTTCTTGGCTAAATTCTTTCTTCCTCAAAGGATGAGCAAAATCAGAGTAGAAGTTCAAACCTTCAGACAAAAAAAGGTGAATCCCTCTATGAAGCTTGGGAAAGATACAAGCAACTGATCAAGAGATGTCCTCCTAACATGCTCTCAGAATGGTCCATCTTAGGAATTTTCTATGATGGTCTATCTGAGATGTCCAAAATATCATTGGACAGCTCTGCAGGTGGATCACTCCAATTGAAGAAAACGCCTGCAGAAGCAAGAGAACTCATTGAGATGGTTGCAAACAACCAATTCATGTACACTTCTGAGATAAATCCTATGTACAATGGGATCCCTCAAAAGAAAGGAGTTCTTAAAGTTGATACTCTAAATGCCATATTGGCTCAGAACAAGATCTTGACCTAGTAGGTCAACATAATCTCTCAGCATTTGACTGGAATGCAAGCTGTAACTGGCAGCACTCAGGAAGCTTCTTCTGAAGTAGAAGTTTATGATCCTGATCAACCCACAATGGAGGAGGTGAATTACATGGGAGAACCATATGGAAACACCTACAACTCTATATGGAGGAATCATCCTAACCTTTCATGGAAGGATCAACAGAAGCCTCAGCAAGGCTTCAATAATCAAGGTGGAAGGAACCAGAATAGGTTCAACAACAGGCCACCATTCCCATCTTCTCAAGGGAATACGGAGGCTCCTAAGCAGAGCCTTTCTAACTTAGCCATTCTAGTCTCCAGCCTCTCTAAGACCACTCATAGTTTCATAACTGAAACAAGATCCTCCATCAGAAATTTGGAGGTACAGATTGGTCAACTGAGCTAGAGAATCTCTGAGACTCCTCCTGACACTCTTCCTAGTAACACTAGAGTAAACCCAAGAGAAGAGTGCAATGCCATCGCCATAGAGGTAGAGGCCGAATCTGGAGAGAATGGGATGGCATTCAACGCCAGTGAGGAAGACATCACTGGGAATTCAACACCCAAACTGGCCAAGAGCCTGGCGTCGAACGCCAGTGAGGAAGCCCTCACTGAGCGTTCAATGCCCAAACAGGCAAAGACTCTGGCATTGAACGCCAGCAAAGACATCCCCCAACTTAGTAAGGAACCTAGCATTTAACACTAGTGAAGGGGTGCATGATGAGCGTTCAATGCCCAAAGAGCCACAAGAGATGGTGTTAAACGCTAGTATTGGCACACCCTCTGAGTGCTCAATACCCACTCAAGAAATCCCTATCCAAGAACTAAAGGAAGCCAAGGCTCATTGACGATTGGATTTCTTCCGGTAAAGAATTTTTATAAAAGTAATCGCGTTGCAAGTATAGTTTCTAAACCAAGCAAGAATCCTTTCGTACAAAAGTTTAGTTGTCACAAGTAACAAAACCCAATAAAATTTATAACCGAAGTATTTAAACCTCGGGTCGTCTTCTCAAGGAATTGAAGGGAAATATGATTTATTATTGGTTATGGAAAATGTATATTTTTGGGTTTTTTGAAATAAGGAACAAGTAATTTAAATGACAAGAAAAATAAATTAATGATTATAAAAATCTCTTGCAAGGTATAAGAACTGGAAATCCCATCCTAGTTATCCTTATCAGGTGTGATGAGAATTGTTATTGCTCCCACTTAGTTAACCCTTACTAAATAAAGAAAAGTCAAGTGGACCAATCAATTTGATCCTCAAGTCCTAGTCAACCCCTGTGGAAAGACTAGCTTTAGAGCGATCCAAATCAATCAGCAATTCCCAATTTTCAATCAGCTGCTGAGTCTGATAACTCAAGTGTTACCAATTACTTAACCAAAGCAAAAAGGGAATAAATCTTAAATTAAATTGAAAGCATTATAAATAGAGTAAAACAATCATAAATCTGAAATACCTCAAATTATATTAAATAGAATATTCAAATCTAACATGGAAAAATTCATAAGCCAATTTTGCAACATAAGTAATTAACAAGTAAAAGCATTAGAGTATCTAAAAGTAAAAGAGAAACATAAAATTTAAGTTGGGAACATTAAACCTGGAATGAAGAAATGAAGGAATCCTAATCCTAAATCCTAAGAGAGAGGAGAGAGCCTTTCTCTCTCTAAAAACTACATCTAAAACCTAAAATTCTCCATTCTGAATGTTGTGTCAATTGTTGTTATTGATTCCCTCATTCTCTGGCTTCTATTCTGTGTTTCTGGACTTGGGATTTGGGCCAAAAAAGGGTCCAAAAATCGCTGGGGGCGACTTCTGCAATTTTCTGCACGTGGCGTCCGTCATGCGTGCGCGTGGGTCACGCGTCCGCGTCATTTGGAGTTTTTCCTTGTCACGCGTACGCGTCAGTCATGCGTACGCGTCAGTTGTGTTCTACTCTAGGCATGCGTCCGCGTCGTCCACGCGTACGCGTCACTGCCATTTCACGCTAGGCATGCGTCCGCGTCGTTCACGCGTACGCGTTGCTGCCTTTTTCTTCAAAACTCCATTTTTGTGCTTTCCTTCCATTTTTGTATGTTTCCTTTCTGTCTTCTAAGCCATTCCTGCCTTATGAAGCCTGAAAATACTTAACACACAGATCACGGCATCGAATGGTAATAAAGGATAATTAAAATTAATATTTTTAAAGCATAGGAAACATGTTTTCACATATATCATAAAATAAGGAAGGATTAGTAAAACCATGCTAATCTTATGAATAAGTGGGTGAAGAATTAATAAAAACACTTATTTGAGCACAAGATGAATCATAAAATAGGGGTTTATCAACCTCCCCACACTTAAACACTAGCACGTCCTCATGCTAAATCCAAGAGAAAAGAATAAAGGTAGAATGGTGGAATCTTATGCAATGTAATCTATTCTAAATGCAAACTACCTAAATAAATCATACAATTCTAATTATTATCCACCTATATATATATATATATATATATAAAGCTTACATGTGGTTAAATTGAGTTAAATTTTTCAAAGAATCATTTATGCACAACCAAGGCCAAACCATATTAAATACATTCACAATTGAGTTGAGTTAAAAGATTTCACAAACTTGCAAGACAATTAATAATTAAACATGGATATATGGAATTGAGCTATTGAACCCTCACTGGATTTGTGTTTACTCTCTAATCACTTAGTGTTTGGGGTTAATCACTCTATTCTTTTCTGGTTATGCTTTCTAAAACTTTGTTTTTCATCTAACCAATCAACAAATATATAATGTACACATACAAACATCATAAGGTCTTTTTCAAAGTTGTAATGGGACTAAGGTAAAGGTAAGGGTATATATAAGGCTAAGTGAGCTATAAATTAAATCCTTGATTAGTCTAAGATCTCACCTATCATATACATACTCTATACATTTTTAAAATTTTCCTAGCTTCCCATAATTTTCCCACTTTCTTATAACATACTCATGTACCAAATTTATTTTTGATTTTATCCCATGTGCATTAATTTTTCTATTAATAATGGGGTAATTTTTGTCCCCTTATTTATTTAATTGAAAAGGAAATTTTTTTTAAACATAAACACAACATATATCAATGCACATGGTATTTTAATTTAATTTGGTTTCACATGAGCATGCTTCCAAATTTCTGATTATTTTATTAATTTAATCCTTTCCTATCAACCCATGTTCCCATGTTTCCCCACACTTAGTGGATACACAATCTCTATCTTAAGCTAACCAAGGATTCAACTTGGGATTTTTAATTTATTTTTCTGCTTAAGGCTAGTGATGTGGTTATAGAACAGAATGGGATAAAAAGCTCAAGGGGGCTAACAAGGGTGATGTAAAAGGTAGGCTTATTTGGGGATAAGTGAGCAAAATAAGTAATGGCCTCAATCATATGCAAGTATGTAAATACATTCTATATTGGACATATAGACTGAAACAAAGTAAAGATTGCAAGCATAGAAAAGAATTGTGAAACACACAGGAATGAAATTTATGGTTAAATATAACCATACAATTAAGCTCAAAAACTCACTGGTTGTGTGTTCTTTGGCTCAAAAATCATATATCAGTTATGTACATCATGCAAGTAGAAATTAAGAGTTTTCATTCAACTCAATGTGAATATTTGAATGGCTCTTATAAAAATAAGTATTTTCCTTGAAAAATGTTGTCAATTTGCCAACATTTATTGCTATATATATATACATAGTGTGTGGATTGTTGTGATTCTGAAAAACTAAAGTTCCTAGTTTACTCTTTTTATTTTCAATTAAACCAAGTTATTGTATGCTAAAAGGGTAAACTAAACTAATTAATCCATATTTTCTATATCACAAATAATAAGCTAAAAGTGCAAATTAAACTAAATACATAAGATATATACAAACCAAAGTGAAAAATATAATAAAGTAAACAGAAATACAGTAAAAGAAAAATGTGCAAGTACTGAAAGACAAATAAGATAAGGTAAAATAAAAATAAAATAAAAATACAGAAAATAAACAAAATATGATAAAAGAGTCTGAAAGTAGTTCACCAAAAAGATTCGCCAGAGATGACGACCTCCCCACACTTAAATAATAGCATCGTCCTCGATGCTCTATCAAGCTGGGTGTGAAGAAGTGGCATCTCCGGAAGGATGTGCTGCTGGTGTCTCTGTGGTGGCCTGAGGGTCCGCAGTTTGTATGAGTGCCGGAGGATCTGCCTGCTAAAGCGGAGGCTCTGTCTGTAGAGGGACCTCTGGATATGCTGGCTGTATCTGATGGGGCTCCTCATGACGTGGTGCAGCCTGCTCAGGTCCTGCCTGCTCAGCCTCTGCACGTGCCTCTTCCTGATGATCATCCGCCTCCTCCTCAGATGGCTCAGAAGGGGTGTCAGGTTCGGAGGGGATGTCATGGTAGCCAGATCAGATCATCAACTTTAAATGCTCATAGCGTTGCTTGCTGCGACGCTCAGATCTCTCATATCGCCGCTGGTTGCGGTGCTCTATCTGATCCAACCTGTCAAATAGGTGATGCACGAGGTGGTAGATGGGCTCTGAAGTAGGTGGAGGTGCTGTGGTGGTGGCTGGTGCAACGGGGGCTGAAGGGGCAGCAGAAGATGTGGCTGCCTCAGCAATGGTAGTGAGAAAGGGAGGTCTGTAGCCCAAAGCCTGGAACTTCCTGCTGTGTGGGATAATTTTCTTGCATTCGACAGCAGGTGGCTTCTCATCAGCAATCTCCCAGGGCACCTCAGCTCGGCGTCCCATCTGAGTAATCAAATAAGGAAGGGGCAGAGTGCGTCGGACATGGACCCTGGACATATAATATCGGATGAAGCGGGGAAGATATAGGTCCTTGCCTTCCATCACACACCAAATATGGGTAATCATGGCAGCTGGCACCTCAGTCTCATGAGTGCTCGACATCACGTAGTTACTCAGAATTTGCTGCCAAAGCCAAGCCTCATCATTCAGATAGATAAGCTTAATTCCCTTTGGGGCCACAGTGGACTTGCCCATTACCCATGGGACAGTAGGATCAAGAGCTACAGTCCGCTTTACTGCGTCCCAGTCAAACTTCATGAATCTCATATCCTCTTCAGCCTATTGATAACCATCTGGTTTATCTGATTTAGGTAGGAGCTGGAGGATTTCTTCTATTGCTTCCTCAGTAACTAGAATCTTCTTCCCTCTGAGTTACACTGCATCCAGGGTCGTTTTGAAGTAGTTACAGTAGAATTCTCTAACCCAGGATGCATTGACCTCAGTCAAGTTCCTCTCCAGAAAGAACCAGCCTCTCTATTTTATTTGTTCTGAGGTGTATTGTTATAGTTCTTCTGGAATTTTGAGGATCTTTTTCAGGTATAAATTCCTTGAAGTTTGAAAGACCGGATACTTGAGTTCATAGTATCTGTTGATAAACTTGACTGGGTCTATGGCAAGCAGAAGCTGATAAGCCTTTTTCTGCGGGGTAAAATTCTTTTCCCGCCAGGAATCATCATGGAGGATATCTAAGATGGTGGTGGAGGATTCTCCTCTCTTTCTTTTGCCTGTGGTTGCCTTGCCCTTTCCTTTGCTTTTGGGTTCAGACATTCTGAAAAGCAGAAGTTCCAGGATACAGTTTAAGAAACTAAAGTAGGAAAACAGGTAAGCAAATATGATTTAAACGATATAAGCATAGAGGGGCAAAAGAGGAATAAAAGAACAATATAAGCATGGAATGAGTTAAATATATGTAAAATGTTGGATTGTATGCAATTTAAAAGTTGGAGAATAAAAATCACAAACCAAAATCTATGATATGCGGAATTCTTGTTAATTAGGAACAACAGTAATCATGCCTTGAAATGGTTTGAAAGTAGTTAGGTAAAAATCAAAAGAGAAGTTAGAAAGTTAAAGCAGTTAATAGTTAAAAGTGGAGTTAAAGTAAGTGGCATGGTGTTGTGGTTCTTAGTTAATCAAAAATTTCACAAACTTGAATAACAAGTAACTTACATTCAAGCAGAGATTGCAGTTTATTGATGAAAAATCATATAAATAAAAGGGTTGCAAAATGAAAGTGAAATCATCAATAATGCGATTTAATGAGTAAGGGAATCAGAAAGAATAAGAAAGCTAGCCCATGCATTCATAAATTGGCTTGGTTGAAACCAATTACTGCAAAACTTGAATTTACCAAAACCAATTAATGAATGGTAATTTAGTGAAACAATTTGGAAAAAATTGGGCAACATTCCGGCTAAAAATTGGACGTTCCTGGGTAATAAACAGCAGCAGAAACAGTTCATATGATAATAAAGTAGTGCAAAAAAGAGTAACAAATAGTAATTCACATGAGTTCAGAATAAACAAACTCAATCTGCATTAAAGAATGGTAAAGAACAGCATATGAACAGCATTATCATCACAGCAAATTCAAAATTGTGAAACTGATAAAACAAGTAACAAGAACGGCGCAGTTATCAGGCCTAAATCCACTAATCACATCCTAGCTACCTAACCACCTAAAATCTACTACGATCATGCATCTCTAACTATCCTAATTTGAATAAAATTCGAAAAATATATTGAATTAACTAAAAGAAAACTAGGAAAAGAATCGGTGTTCGGCAGAACCTGGTTGGCGCAGAGGAACAGAAATTGGACTTAGAGAGATGGTGGTGGTGACGCGACACGGCGGTGATGGGTGAAGTGGCACGGCGGTGCTGGCAGCGCGGTGGTGGTTCGAGTGGGGCAGGGAATGAAAGAGGGAGGGGAAGAAGAGAAGAAGGGGGCAAGGAGGGTGAGGGATGTGGGGGGGTGGTGGTGGCCGACGGTTCTAGGTGGTGGCAGCGGCGCTGGCTCGGCTTGGTAGGGTAGGGGGCCGTGGAGGGAGAAGGGTGGGAGAAGAAGAAAAAGGGGAGAAGAAGAGAAGGGAGGAGGGGGTTTCGGTGAGGGTGGCACGGCGGGCTTGGTCAGCGACGGTGGTGGCGGAGGGTTGGGAGGTGGTGGTGAGTTGGTGGTTGGGGAGGGGAGAAGAAGCACTGAGGGGTTGAGGGGAAAAAAGGGGACGCGAAATGGGTAGGGTTCCGCGTCGAAGGGGGTAAGTGTATTCAAATCCACGTGAACACATGGATCACGCGATCGCGTGGTTGAAGTGGAAAGGCAATGATGCAGACGCGTCATTGACGCGATCGCGCGAGTGAGGGATAATGAAAATGACGCGTACGCGTGGAGCCCGCATACGCGTCGCTTAGAATTGTGCTAAACGCACAATTCCAGCGTCATTTTGGGACAACTCTCTGTTTCAATTTAGGGAACAATAATTTTCATGCGACGCGTACGCGTTAATGCGTGGCCCAAATTGTGCCTAACACATAACAGCCACACGATTCCTGCCCAACTTTCTGGGCGTTGGATGTTGACGTCGATTTGCAATCGACGCCCATGCGCACGTGTGGTTTTTTTTTTGTGCAATATGCAGAATGAAATGCTGATGCGGATGTTATGAATAAATCCAGGTACAATAAAAATAAAATAAAATAAAACAAAAACCAAAAAAATGAAATAAAATTAAAATTGAAAAAGGAATGATCATACCATGGTGGGTTGTCTCACACCTAACACTTTTAGTTAAAGTCCTTAAGTTGGACATTTGATGAGCTTCCTGCTATGGTGGCTTGTGCTTAAACTCATCTAAAAATCTCCACCAACGTTTGCAATTCCAATAGCCTCCGGGGTCCCATACTAGGCAAATAAAGACTTCGAGCAAGTTAAAGCAGGTTTTCAAACTCCAGGAGTATTGATTATCAGGATAAATTCCAGGATCCCAAACCTTGCTTCTGTACCCATCTTTGTCTTGATCTACATTTTTCCAGCCGGGCAGTATGGAATTTGAATTCTCACTAAGATGACCAAACATCTTCCGAGACCTATTCAATCTAACTCGAAACCAATCCTTGCACCTCAAATTGAAGCGTGGAGCTTTATTGAATCTTGCATACCAGCTCTGAGTGCGAGCCATTTTCCTCTTACTCTTAAAGCCGCAAAGAGCTCTATGCTAGCCATCTGTTTCAAGCAAACCATATTCAAGTGGAAAAATAAAGATAAAGGCTAAGGATTTCACCCACTTGAAGGTTGTGTTGGGTGGTAATGGCCTTGGGGTAGGTGTTTCCAGTGGTTTTGCAAGCTCTACTCCCTTATATTCTTCTGTGAATTCCTCCACTTCTTTGCAAACTTCTTCAACTGCAACCACGTCTTGATCAAAGTCTTTGATATCTTCCTCATCACTCAAGTCATAAATTGGAGGTTGAAAAAAGTCTACCTCCACATCATCTTCGTATTCACTTGGGGAAGATTCTTCAATCTCAAAGAATTCACTTGCGGATGCAAGTTCATTATTAGGAGAACTTGATTCATGATCATCATTACCAAGGAAACTTGCTTCTTGATTTGTTCCGTCCAATTCTTCATAAGATACATGCTTTAGGGGTTATGCACTATCCTCCTTAGCATCGATTTCAAATTGCTTGGCAGAATTTTTCTCAATTCTTAGTTTCCATGGAGGTTCAGCATCTCCTAAGTCTTCAACCAATTCTTCTTCTTCGATAATTACGGCTTCTTCTACTTGTTCCAGTACAAAGTCATGCTCTTTACTATCCACTGGAGTTTCTAGTATCTCCTTCATGCTATGTTCGACATTAGATTGTCCACATGAAGCCATGGGGTTTCGTTGAGTGTCTGAACGTCGGAAAGCTAATCAATTTATCGCTTGATCCAATTGGTGAAGGGTTGCATGAAATTTATTCACTGTTTCCTTGAGACGTTCCTGTGATTCTCGGGTTGATGGATATGGACATGGTGCATATGGAAATGGTGGTTCTTAGGGGTAATTGGATTGGAATTGGGGTGGGTAAGGGTTAGGGTCATATGGAGGTGAATGGTGGTGGGTGGCTTGTGAGTGTGGTGGTTCATAGCTATGTTGAGGAGGTGGTTTATAGGCATATGATGGAGCTTGTTGGTAACCACAAGGGGGTCCACCATATCTATTATCTTTATACGCATCTCAGAATGGTTCTTGACTATAGTATACTGGTGGAGGTTGGTTGTCACGAAGAGGTTCACCATATCTATTATCTTGGCATGCATTGTAAGATGGTCGTTGTCCATGGTATCTTGGAAGGTGTTGTTGCCGAAAGGGTTGATCAGATCCTCGTGGCCCCTTCCAACTTTGATTGTTCCGACCTTGATGCATGTTCTTGTTATAGCTTCCATTCCTTTCAACAACATTAGAACCAAATTCAAAGCGACGGGGGTGAGAACTCATAGTAGCTAATAAAAATTAAAAACAAAAATAAAAACAAACAAACAAGTAAAATAAAATATTTACAATAACCAATAATAAGGCACACAATTGCAATTCCCCAACAATGGCGCCATTTTTGACGATTGGATTTCTGCTGGTAAAGAATTTTTATAAAAGTAATCGCGTTGCAAGTATAGTTTCTAAAACAAGCAAGAATCCTTTCGTACAAAAGTTTGGTTGTCACAAGTAACAAAACCCAATAAAATTTATAACCGAAGTATTTAAACCTCTGGTCGTCTTCTCAAGGAATTGCAGGGAAGTATGATTTATTATTGGTTATGGAAAAGGTATATTTTTGGGTTTTCTGAAATAAGGAACAAGTAATTTAAATGACAGGAAAAATAAATTAATGATTATAAAAATCTCTTGTAAGGTATAAGAACTAGAAATCCCATCCTAGTTATCCTTATCAGGTGTGATGAGAATTGTTATTGCTCCCACTTAGTTAACCCTTACTAAATAAAGGAAATTCAAGTGGACCAATCAATTTGATCCTCAAGTCCTAGTCAACCCCTGTGGAAAGACTAGCTTTAGAGCGATCCAAATCAATCAGCAATTCCCAATTTTCAATCAGCTGCTGAGTCTGATAACTCAAGTGTTACCAATTACTTAACCAAAGCAAAAAGGGAATAAATCTTAAATTAAATTGAAAGCATTATAAATAGAGTAAAACAATCATAAATCTGAAATACCTCAAATTATATTAAATAGAATATTCAAATCTAACATGGAAAAATTCATAAGCCAATTTTGCAACATAAGTAATTAACAAGTAAAAGCATTAGAGTATCTAAAAGTAAAAGAGAAACATAAAATTTAAGTTGGGAACATTAAACCTGGAATGAAGAAATGAAGGAATCCTAATCCTAAATCCTAAGAGAGAGGAGAGAGCCTTTCTCTCTCTAAAAACTACATCTAAAACCTAAAATTCTCCATTCTGAATGTTGTGTCAATTGTTGTTATTGATTCCCTCATTCTCTGGCTTCTATTCTGTGTTTCTGGACTTGGGATTTGGGCCAAAAAAGGGTCCAAAAATCGCTGGGGGCGACTTCTGCAATTTTCTGCACGTGGCGTCCGTCATGCGTGCGCGTGGGTCACGCGTCCGCGTCATTTGGAGTTTTTCCTTGTCACGCGTACGCGTCAGTCATGCGTACGCGTCAGTTGTGTTCTGCTCTAGGCACGCGTCCGCGTCATCCACGCGTACGCGTCACCGCCATTTCACGATAGGCACGCGTCCGCGTCGTCCACGTGTACGCGTCGCTGCCTTTTTCTTCAAAACTCCATTTTTGTGCTTTCCTTCTATTTTTGTATGTTTCTTTTCTATCCTCTAAGCCATTCATGCCCTATGAAACCTAAAAATACTTAACACATAGATCACGGCATCGAATGGTAATAAAAGATAATTAAAATTAATATTTTTAAAGCATAGGAAATATGTTTTCACATATATCATAAAATAAGGAAGGAATAGTAAAACCATGCAAATCTTATGAATAAGTGGATGAAGAATTGATAAAAACACTTATTTGAGCACAAGATGAACCATAAAATAGGGGTTTATCACTCATATAGAGACCATAGAGGTTCCCTTGCATGCACTCTTGTAGTGCATGAGTTCTGAGGAATACTCATCCTCTGATGAGGATGAGGACACTAGAGAAGAGTAAGTTTCTCGGTACCTAGGAGCTCTCATGAAGCTGAATACCAAGTTTTTTGGTATAAAGCCTTTGGAGGAAGAACCTTCAGGGCTTTCCAAAGAACTTAATGCTTTGGTTCAGTAGAAGCTTCCTCAGAAGCTTCCAGATCTTGGACGCTTCCTAATTCCTTGCACCATAGGCACCATGACCTTTAAGAAGGCTCTGTGTGACCTAGGGTCAAGTATAAACCTCATGCCACTCTCTGTAATAGAAAAGCTAGGAATCTTTGAGGTACAAGATGCAACTCACTAGAGATGGCAGACAAATCAATGAATAAAGCATATGGCTTAGTAGAGGATGTATTGGTCAAGGTTGAAGACCTTTACATCCATGCATACTTCATTATCTTAGATACTAGGGAAGATGAGGATGAATCCATCATCTTTGGAAGACCTTTTCTAGCCACTGCCAATGCTATCATTGATGTAGTTAAGGGAGAAATGATTCTACAACTAGGGGAGGATCACATCTTGTTTAAGATGCCTCACCCTAACTCTCCCTATGAGAAAAGAGAGATAACTGTGCAACACTTAGTGTTCCAATCATCTCTTTTAGTGCAAAGCTTTACTAAGCCCCCAAACATCAATTCTAAGTTTGGTGTTGGACAGCCATTAACAAGCACTGAAAACAAAGGTAGTAGGAAGAAAGTACCTAAAGGCTGGATGGACAAGAAAGTCCCCACTGAAGGCCTCTCACCTGGCATGAGAGTTGTCTTCACCAAAAAACCAGTCATACCACATACATTGAGTCGTATCCTGTCTCTAGAGCATGTGAAGCTCATTCATGAGAAGACAGAAAGAAAGTTTACTGTAAAGGAAAAAATTTTAAGCCCATATCCATCTCCGTAAGGAGCTAACCGTCAAGCTAGTGACGTTAAAGGAGCGATTGTTGGGAGGCACCCAACCCTGATTAATTATTTCTATTTTCCTTAATTTTTATTTTTCTATTATTTCTTTAGGTTCATGATTATGTGAAGTAGTCAGAATAGAGTAAGAAAAGTTCAGCAGTGAAAACAGAACACTCTGGATGGAGTGTTACTGGCGTTGAACGCCAGCCAAGGAGTAATGGCTGGGCATTCAATGCCCTAGATGGTAGCAAATCTAGTGTTGAATGCCAGCTATGGGCATAGTGTTGGGTGTTCAATGCTTATGCAGAGGGCAGGGAATTTGAATTCCCTAGCCTCTCAAGACCAGTGGGTCCCACAGCATCTTCACCTACCCCACTTACTTTCACACTTCCCCATACACTCTTCCCTATAAACTCTAGCCCAATCACATCCATATCACTTTCCCAAGACCATCACAACTCCCACCAACCCCCACCCACTTCAAAATCAAAGTTTTCTCCCATTTACCCCACCCATGATCGAACCCAACCCTAGCCCACTCCTATAAATACCCCTCTTACTAATCCTTCATACACACACTTCATACACCATAAAGCCCCCTTTGGCCAAATTGCTCTCTCCCTCCATCTCCTTCTATTTTCTTCTTCTTCTACTCCATTCTCCTCTTTTATTTATTTTTGCTTGAGGACGAAAAAAAGCTTTTAAGTTTGGTGTTGGAAAAGTGTTGCTTTTTGCTTTCCATTCTCACTTATGGCACCCAAAGTTGGAGAACCCTCTAGAAAGAGGAAAGGCATTAGCCGCCACCTCCGAATCTTGGGAGATGGAGAGATTCATCACCAAAGCCCACCAAGACCACTTATATGAAGTAGTGGCAGAGAAGAAGGTGATCCCTAAGGTCCCTTTCAGGCTCAAGAAGAATGAGTATCCGAAAATCCGAAGAGAGATCCGGAAAAGAGGTTGAGAAGTCCATACCAATCCCATCCAAGAGGTTGGGATCTTAATAGTGCAAGAGTTCTATGCTAATACATGGCTCACAAAAAACCATGACATTAGTGTGAACCCAAATCCCATGAATTGGAGCACCATGGTTCGAGGGAGAATCTTAGATTTTAGCCCGAAAAGTATGAGGTTGGTGTTCAACTTGCCTCTGATACAAGGAGACCCACATCCTTACACTAGAAGAGTTAACTTTAATTAGAGACTGGATCAAGTGCTCTCAGACATCTGTGTGGAAGGATCACAGTGGAAAAGGAATTCCCAAGGCAAGCTCATTCAACTAAGAAGGCTTGACCTCAAGCCCATAGCTAAAGGATGGTTAGAATTCATCCAACGCTCTATCATCCCCAGTAGCAACCGGTCAGAAGTGACTATTGAAAGGGCCATCATGATCCATTGCATCATGATTGGAAGTGAGGTGGAAGTACATAAGGTGATCCCTCAATAATTGTACAAGATAGCTGAGAAGCCTTCCACCAAAGTAAGGTTGGCATTCCCACACCTCATCTGTCATCTATGCAATTCATCTGGAATTGTCATAGAGGAAGATATCACCATTGAGGAGGACAAGCCCATCACTAAGAAGAGGATGGAGCAAAACTAGAGAGCATGTACAAGAGCCTATGCACCCACCTCAACATGAGATCCCTGAGATACCTCAGGGGATGCATTTCCCTCCTCAAGGCTATTGGGACCAACTGCATAATTCTCTTAGAAAATTAATCACTAATATGAAGCAATTGAGGTTGGAGCATCAAGAGCATTTCACCATCCTCAATGAAATAAGGGAAGACCAAAGGGCTATGAGGGAAGAACACCAAAGACAAAGGAGTGACATTGAAGAGATCAAGCACTACATTGGATCCTCAAGGAGGAGCACTAGCCGCCACCATTAAGGTGGATTCGTTCTCTTAATCCCCTCTCCTTATGTCATTTTTTCTGTTTTCTGTTATGCTTTATTGTCTGTTCTCTGGTTCTTATTGCATGATCATTTCTATCTATGTCTTAAAGTTATAAAATGTTCCATATGTCTCTCACATTTCTTAAAAGAATTTTGATTAAAAAGAATTAAAAGATACATAAATTTCAAGTTATATAATAAAGATAGTTCAAGTATTTTGATGTGGTGGCATTGCTTTTGTTTTCTGAATGTATGAATAAACAGTGCATATTTGAACTTGAAATTAAGAATGCTGGATCTTGAAAGAATGATGAAAAAAGAGAAGTATTATTGGTAATATGAAAAATCCAAAAATTGATTCTTGAAGCAAGAAAAAGCAGCAAAAAGAAAAAGAAAAAGCATGTTGCAAAAGAAAAAACATACATATGCATGCAAAAAAAAATGGCAAAAAAATAGAAAAAGAAAGAAATAGAAAAAGCCAATAGCTCTTTAAACCAAAAGGCAAGAGCAAAAAGCCAATAACTCTTTAAACCAAAAGGCAAGGGTAAAAGGATCCAAAGATCCCAAGAGTGTGCTTAAGAACTCTGGACACCTCTATCTGGGGATTCTAGTAAAGCTGAATCACAATTTGAAAGGGTTCACCCAGTTAAAGTGTCTGTGGCATTTATGTATCTGGTGGTAATACTGGAAAACAGAGTGCTTAGGGTCACGGTCAAGACTCTAAAAGCTGTGTTCAAGAATAAAAAAAAACTAAACTAGGAGAGTCAATAATATCATCTGGATTCTAAGTTCCTAAAGAGACCAACATTTCTGAGTTTCAACGGATAGTGAGATGCCAAAACTATTCAAAAGCAAAAAGCTATTAAGTCCCGCTCATTTAATTGAAACAGAGCTTTATTGGAAATTCTGAGATTTATTGTATCTTAGTCTTCTTTTTATCTTGCTGTGTTTTTAGTTACTTGGGGACAAGCAACAGTTTAAGTTTTATGTTGTGATGAGTGGATATTTTATACGCTTTTTGACATCATTTTCATATAGTTTTTAGCATGTTTTGTTTAATTTTTTTTAAGTTTTCATAGGTTTTGGTGTAAAATTCACATTTTTGGATTCTACTTTGATTTTTTGTGTTTTTATGCAATTTCAGGTAGTTTCTGACTGAAATTGAGGAGCTGGAGCAAAAGTCTGATTCAGAGAAAGAGAAAGCACTGCAGATGCTGTCTGGATATCACCTCCTTACACTCGAAAGAGATTTTCTGGATCTACAGAAGTCCAAATGGAGTGTCCTTAATGGCTATGGAAAGCTAACATATAGAACTTTCCAGCAATGTATAATAGTCCATACTTTGCTTCAGAATTTAAGGCCCAAAACAGGCGTCCAACGCCAGCCTCCTACCCTATTCTGGCGTCCAGCGCCCAAAGGAGAAGATACCAGCGTCCAACGCCCAAGAAGGACCCCCTAACCAATGTTCAATGCCCTAGAGGCCTTCTAGCACATGGATCTTAATCAATCTCAGCCCAAACACTCACTAAGTGGGCCCCAGAAGTGGATTTTAGCACTAAAAGATTGTTTTACCCTTCTTAATGTAATCCTTAGTCATTAGTTTAGTATTTAAAGACTTTTACACTTCTCATTAAGGGGGAGAATGCACACTTTACACATTTATCATTGTATTTTTTATTAGTATGAGTTTCTAAACCTCCTAGGTTGCGGGGAAGAGCCCTGCTGAGTTTTATGGATTAATAAAAGTATTACTGTTTCCTTTCAATTGATGTTTGATTCTCTATTCTAAGATGTATCTTCGTTCTTCATTCTAAGACTGCATGCCTGACAACCACCCGTGTTCTTCTTTGGTTCGTGTGACTACGTAACTGGAAAGCATTAAACTACTAGCTTGATTATACATCTCTTAGACGGCTAATCCATGACTTTGTTGGGGACTTCTCGAAACATCAGTTCAGCTGAGGTATGGGGAGATTAGAGTCTTTGTGGTAGAGGCTAGAACCCAAAGGCATAGCATTCTCTAATCCGAAAGATTCGACCTTGTCTGTGGCATTTTGAGTAGGATCATTAAGGAGAATGGACTGCAGGAGCTTCACCCTCAATTAGAATGGATCCATACTAACCCTAGGGTTCAAATCTGGAGGAGCATTGGTAACCTCTCAACCGGCATTGATCACATATAGCCTATCATAGAAGAAATCATTCACAGTTGGAGAAGACAGTAAGACCAGAATTAATCCAGAAGAACAAAGCATCTCCAAGCCTTAACCATCTTCTTATCATTATAAACATATCAACCTAGTTAAGATCAGCAAGATAACCATAGCTTGCTTCAAATCACGATCCTCGTGGGATCGATCCTGACTCGCTCAGGTATTACTTGGACAACCCAGTGCACTTACTGGTTCAGTGTACGAAGTGTGGGGATTCGTGTGCTACCAGTCATACCCGTATATCTACCTTTGTAAGCCAATTTTGAGCTTTTTAATCCCCTTTAGTTCTAATTGTTAGCACATCACAACCCTAAGCGGAAACTATGAATTACCTTGAATTGCATCATTGATTAGCTTTGGTTGAAAAGTGTGTTGCATTTAAGTGTAGGGAAATTTTGGAGGACTTTGGAAGAAAGAACAAAAGTATTTTGGGTATGATTTGGAAAAATTTTGAAAATAGGTGCATTCATGTATAAATGCTTAACCCATATACATTTTGATTTCCAAAAACAAAAATGTGTGCAAAAGAAAAGAAAAAAGTATAAATAATGAATGCATATGAGAATTAAATGAAAACCAATGCATGAATGTGTGGAAAAGAAAATGATGGAAAGTCAGGTTGCATTGTGGTTATTAGGGTAATATAGGTTGAGTTGGATACTTAAACTAATCAAGGATTCAATCTTTTAGTCCACTATTCCATATTTATCCCACCTTAACACTAACCCCACTACAATCCTAAGAAGTCCTCATGATACTTGCATTCATGCATCATATACTTGTTGATTGTTAGATGAAGAGCAAATCTTAGAAAGTATGATTAGAGGAGACTTGAGTGAAATCAACCCTAAACACTGAGCGTTGAGAGTTATACACATTTAATGAGGGTTCGATTACTCAATTCTATGTTTCAACACCTCTTATTATGAATTCTTGCAAGTTGCTTCATTTTGAGATTCGAATCAATTCTTTGGATTGTGATTACATTGAATTATTTCTTTGTTTAGCCCTATATGTTCATATACTTGCTTGGAATTTGATTGTTTGTTTTCTCCAATTTAATAGGATACTATAGTATAGATAGGTGCATTCAATAAGTTGTTACCCTTTGATCATTCTCCTTGTTTGTGTTTAGCATGAGGACATGCTATTGTTTAAATGTGGAGGAATTGATGATTCCATATTTGATGATAATTTTTGGTTTGAATTGGACGGATTTCATCACATAAACTCACACCTAATCACTAAAATAGCATACTTGTGTGATTTCTCTCTAATTTGAACCTAAATGTGAAAACATGCATTTTTGTACTTAAATTGATCATTTTAATTCTACTTTTATGCCATTTGATGCCATGACATGTTTTGTTAAGTGATTTCAGCTCAATTAGGCAAGAATGGTTTGGTAGAAGTGGAAAGAAGCATGCAAAAAGGGAGAACACATGAAGAAAACAATGGAGAAGCCCATAGTCAAGTGTGCATATGCACAGGAGAACACATGAAGAAAACAATGGAGAAGCCCATAGTCAAGTGTGCATATGCACAGGAGAACACATGAAGAAAACAATGGAGAAGCACACAGTCAAGTGTGCGTATGCACAAGTGGAAAAATCAGCAAGTGTGCATACGCACACATCTGTATGTACGCACAAGTCCCTGTAGGTGACTTCATTAAAAAGTCACGTGGCTTGCGAATTTGGGGCTTTCTTGGCCCAATTTTCGGAGTGCTGAAGCCATCTTGGAGTGCTATATGAAGGGGACTTCATTCCATATCAAAGCATTAGTTTAGAGAGCTCACTTTTAGATAGAAAAACACATTAGGAGTAGGAGTAGTGTAGATTAGAAATTCTCTCTTAGGGTTTACTTAAATTTTCATTATAGCATTTTATAGTTAAGGTTTGATCTTGGATTTTGCTCATCGTTATTATAAGTACTTCTTAATTTCCTCTTTAATTACATTACTTTTGCTACATTTCGCTCTTAGTTCAAGTTACTTGTTAATATATGTAATTTTGATTTCTTGAATCTTTTGCTTATGAATTTGGTGTTTTGTGATTTCTATTTGCTTCATTGAATGTTTATTGTTGATTTTGTGAATAGTTTGGTTATAGTTTTCATTTTCCTTTGCAATTTCTTATGTTTTGCTTTTACACCCACCAAGTGTTTGTGAAAATGCCACTTAATAATTTTGAGTAGATTTTCACACCATGGCTTGGAAAATGAGTTCCTAGGATACTAGAGTCATAATATCCGACATTTAGTGGTAATTCTTAGGTAGTTAGTTAGCTCTTGTTTCCATTGGCGGTAGCTTTTTACTAAGTAATTAGTAAGTTAGTTAGGACTTATGGATCAAAGTCAATTATGCTTGCTTGACTTACTCCTCGATGTTAGGGATTGACGAAGTAAGATTGACTCATCATAGTTGCCATAGTTGTGGTTATGATGATGATAGGATTCTGTAACTCTCATTTCCAAGTCAAGGATCTTTTATGCATTTATAGCATTTTCATTAGTTTTGATCTTACTTCCCTTTAAATGCATTAATCTCCTTTTTGATCATTGGTTACTTCTTTTATTTCTTAGTTCTTTTAATCTTTTGTTCTATACTTCAAAACCCCCTTGATTTCACAACCAAGAATGTGCACTTTAATTGCATTGTCCGAGGGAAGACGACCCGGGAATTAAAACCCCCGGTTATTATTTGTTTTGGATTGTGACATCCTTTATTTTAAACTTTGATGTTGGTTGATTGTGGATTTGGAACTATACTTGCAACACCACTTTCGGCTATCATCAATATTTTAAAATACAAATAATAATATATATAGTGATAATATATATGAGTTACTAATATAAATGACATTTGTAACATAATAATAAAAGATATACGATGAAGCATTAGCAGAGCTATGTTCATCAAAGAGTGCCAATATTTACTCGTACCTACAGATTTTGAACTCAGTAATAATATTATTAAACAAATTCTTATTTTAATTTAGCGGGTTGAATAAAATATCAATATAATAATAATAGTAATAATAATAATAATAATAATAATAATAATAATAATAATAATAATAATAATAATAATTTTATCTTTTCTCAAAATATCTCATTATAATAAAAATTATATAAAAATTTTAATTAATTTAAACTCTAATTATTAAAAAATCAAGGTTTAATTACTCTGCAGGTCCCTATAGTTTCACCGAATTTTTAACTAGGTCCCTATACTTTTTTTCTTTTCAATTGGGTCCCTATACATTATTTTTTTTTCAATTTAGTCCCTATTAACGTTAAACGTCAAAAAAATGTTAGTAAACTGTGAAATTACTTGTATACCCTTAGGGACCTAATTAAAAAAAAAACGTATAGGAACTTAATTGAAAATTCGATAAAACTATAAATATTTGGTTACACCCATGTGGTCAACAACCAATATGATGAGTAGAAAATGTATGCTATGGGAGGGAGTTCTAATCCAACCATTGTAAGCGAAGGGAACGTTTATATAGCGCCAAATAACGATAACACAAAACAGGTAGCAAATGAATTAAGCATTACCATGAAATCCAACACCCAATAAATGTATTAACTGATGAGTAGTATTGTATTATTGGTCATTGGATGACAGATTACAAAGAGAGAAGCCAAGCAAAACTGGAGAATGGTGCATATTTTGTCCGGATATGGGAATTGTGCCCCAAATTATTCAAATACTCAATATTTTAGTGCTGTTCGAGCGTACATGGTGCCAACAATAACTCTCAATGCAGGTCCCTTAAGTTGTGTTGTTGGCAGAGCATGTTAATCCGTTTCATTAACATTTCCTCCTTTGGAGGCTTGTATTTATAACAAGATATCAAGAAAATGGATAAAAATTGTAATGATTCGTCTACCAAAGTCCTTTTTCATTCAATGTACTTGTGGTCGTCAAATACATACATAAAGATGGCACGGAAAATTAAAGCGTAAACAAATACATAAACGTATAATATATGGTGTTGTCTATAGTATTGAAATATGAATTGTCAAAATTATTCTCAAAAATATAACAAATCAAATTTTATACAATACAACAAGATAAAAAATTTATTTAACGTAACTTTTTCTAAAGAAAGAATTATATATCAGACAGAAGAGTCTGTTCTCATTGTTTTGGACTCTACATGTTACTGATGCTTTAGCTCTCACTTTCTTCAAGTAGCAGATACCTGCTCCAATTCCAAATGCCCCAGTAACAGAAATGCTAGTTACTGTTCCTACAGACACAACACATTACCCTCATTTTCAACTTGAAAAAGTTTTTTATGAACAATAATCAATACACCACTTCAATTAGCAGTAACAACCTGCAATTACATGTGCCCTCGTATTGTGCTGTGCAACATTATAATCTGCAAAATAACATATAAAATCCAATTCATGATCATTACTTTACTAAAAGGGCAGAATTATATTATTGAGGTTGTAAGATACCTTTGCACTGAGTAGTGGAATTTCTATTCTCATAGAGGCACATGAAACTCTCTGTCTGTGTATTAAATCCACAAGTTCCACCTCCTTTGGATGGATCCTGGCAGGACACTCATAGTGAAAGAAGACTCAGGCATGGCAAGACACTCATATAAGATCTTAATTCTAGTTGTTACTTAACAATAATGTATATACTAAAATAAAAACCATTCCATTATATGATGATGAAAATATAACTAAAGATAAGGGTGTCAAGAAATTGAATGGCACAACATCCTTAGCAATATGAGCCTCTATCTTCACCACATTATCCTTAGACTTCCTTCATACAGCTTCCACCCAAGGTGGTTCCTGGCCAAATAAAAAGGATCATCCTTAATCTCCTTATTTAAAGTATCCACAACAGTTTTCGCATCACCAACCAAACCCAAATTCAGTAGAAATACCTGAAACCTGCCACCATGATGATAAAATCCGAATCTCCCATCACTACATTAAAAAAAAGAGAAACAGAATCCTAATAAAGTAGCATCATCATAGCAACAACAATCAACAATCAACAATAAACAAAATTCATCATTAGCAAAAAATTAATTTATATGTCAATTCACCAATTAACAAAATTTCTGTACATAAATATTCATATTGTAAATCCTAAATTACTATATCAAAACAATCCAGAAATCAATTCAAAAAATAGGTGCTCAACCAATGCCATATTTTTTGAAAATTAAAATTAGCATAAACATGTTACATCAAGTTTTAAAAACTGAAAAAAAAAATCAAATGTTATATGTTACTTGTTTTGTGACAGATCGAGTACAGGGAGATCGAGGAAAGGCGCAGCACGGGGACGAGAGGCCAGCAACGTCAGGCGAGGCGAAGCATCGCGAGGGACGGCGACTGCTTGGATGGGAAAATAGCGCAGAAGACCTCCGAACGGATAATGTAGAACAGACCAACGCAGAGAAAAGGAGGCGACGGACGGCTGACCACCAAGCGTCTGCTGCAGACGACGCCATAGAGGGATGAAGACGACAGACCCACGCAGAAGATGACAGTGAACGCGATCTCCACAGAGCAACTGACGGCTAGCTAGGTTTTTTTTCTTTGGGATAAGATGCAAGGGGCTCTTTTGCTATTTTGAAAAAAAATATATGTTTGTTCAACTAGCTATTACAACTAAATCATCAGAATATTCATTTTTTACCTAGAATATTCTGTTATCTTTAACGTTATTCTCATGAAAGGGACTTAATTGAAAAAATATTAACATATAGGGACTCAATTGAAAAGAAAAAAAGTATATGGACCTAATTGAAAATTCGGTAAAACTATAGGGAACTCAAATTAATAAAATATATTATAACTTATTTATATTTAGATTTTCAAAAATACGGGTCATTACATGCACACTGAGCTGAGTTATACCAGAGCAAGGATGGTGGTTAATTCCACTTGTGCATGGTTCTCTATGGTTGTAAGGGTGACCGAGCATGCATCCCGGATAGCGATACCTCTAAGGAAAAGGTAACCGGGACTATCCCTCTTAGACCGTCATGTGATAAGTCCGGGTTATGCCTCCTGGATGTGTTAGGTTCTGGCAGTTTAACCGACATGTGAGCTCATGGCCAGTAGGACAGGCATGTATCATGTGTATTTATGTGAAATTGTTTGGGTGTGCATGTTGTACTTGGATAGTCTATGTGTATATCTCTGTTTAACTGTTAATTGTTGTATGTATTGTAATTGTTCTTGATTGTGTTTGCACTCTACTAATTATTGTGCTTGCTACTACTGAATAAATTACTGAATTGAATGTTGTTGGACTATGATATTGAAAAGAGAAAGACTGGAATAAGTGTTGGGGAACTGAGCTTTTGGATTACTAAGTAGAGTGCTTAACTTAATTACCCTATTTTGTATTAGCATGACCTTTTGCTTGGGTATTGTTTGTTGGAGTTTAGGATTGCCTAGTGGGTTCATATAGTTTTACAACGTCTCTATTTAAAACTGTTACCCTGCTGGGAACCTTTTGATTCTCACTCGTTTTAGAAATTTTCTGTTTTTCAGATACATGACGTGATGCACCTTGTCGAGCGTGCTGGTTCCTCATGGATAGCAAATGCTCCTTTATATTTTGTATTGTATGCTTAGTGCTATTTACTTCTCCACTTTGTATATGTATATGTATATTCCTTTTAGAGGTTGATCTTTGGAGAAACAGGATTATGGTTTGTTTAGTTTCTGGTTCTGTAATATACTTTCTAGCCAGTTTTTTCTTCGTGGGTCGAGACTAGTACTTGCTATATATCTCTTTTGGAATTCTATGTGTTTGTGTATATATATTTCGTTTTCTGTATATCGACGCCTTTGTCGTTAATATTTTTAAGTATGATGCGATTTTCGTTTTGCTTATCCTTTTCACAGGTTCCTAATTAAATTATATTTTTTCAAATATTACGTATGTACTTTTTCGTATTAGATATCGTAATACCTCACCACCACTGATTTATAATTATAGTGTAAAGTTTTATGTGGTAGGATGTTACTATTATCTTCTCATAGTTATTTGGATAGTTTATTATTCCTCCCACAACATTCACAATATAATTTGTTTTTAAAAATTTAACTAACATGAATTCTGAAGATAAATTTTAATAGCGCTATAAGGATCATTTTGGTTCTTTGCTTGAAATGCAATTACGGTATCTTTGATTAAAAAAAATAAATTAATTTATTCTTAAAAAACTTCAATACACATTTTAACTAAATCCATCTTTCAAAATAACTTTGACACATGTCCTATACGTGCTTATAATGCATTCTTATATTAAAACTGACACAATCAATATATCCAACTAATAAAATATAGGTCTATAAATTGATTGAATATATTGTACAGGTAATGATATTTAGGTTGCATTGCTTTTGTATGTAATTCATTCTTTATTTCTATTCCTCACTTATTTTAGGTAAACAATCAATACGTACGACTTATTAGTATTTTATATAGATGCATTATTATTCTTACAGGCACAACTGTAATAATTCCAGCACATGCCGTCGTTTGATTAATTATCTTACAGAAACTAATAAGCAATTTTATCTAACATTCCAGTTGTATATAATATAATCATCAATACAACGCATACATTAAGAATAAATATATTGATGCAGTTATAAAAACACGGTATACGATTCTAGGAAGCTAAGAATCCAGATTTCATTTTTAGATAGAACAGAGAATAAGAAGGGAGATATATATCCTTGGAAATACATAAAAAGATAATACAGCAAATTAAGAATCAAATTGAACAACAACTGCAAAAACTGAGGTAGAAAGACTTTGAATATTTCATACAAGTAATATATATAATAATGAAGAGAAAAGAAGAGAGGAACATACAAATATATAGAAGACTTGGGAGGCGAAGAGGTACACATGAAACAGAACATTAAACTTAGGAATAAAATGTAATAAAAAGAATCACAAGATGCCTCTTATTGCTGGATTCTAAGCAAAACCAACAGATCAAGGACATGAGAATTAAATAATAATAAGCCAAGCATCAGACTTGCCTAGAGGGCAGAAAAACAAATAATGTTCTTTCAACCTTCCTCTCTGCTTGTGGTGTCAACATCATTTGGACATGCCTCCATCATCATGCTGTCTTCTCGATGAAAATCCTTGATCTTGGACCAAAGTAGTGATGATGCTGTGTTTGAGAGAGTCATAGTGATCTATTCTGAGGAGTTATAGAAAGAAAGCTAAGGAAATAAAATGGGAAAAGAAACTATTATAGTTGTTGGTTAAATGCTTATAAATTTATTTTAGCATATATATCTCTTAGACCTTAAGTCTACACCCATACATCATTTCACTCAGACAAACTATAAGAATCAATCTTTAATTAATTAACATTAATCAATTTTATTTTAAGATTTATAATTCAGAGTCTAGATTTAATGATTTATAATTTAAAATAAATAAAATAACTTTTAAAAAATTAGCTAATATTAAGTAAAAAAATATATAAATTTTCTAATATTACTCTTTCATTTATTATATATAAGCAATAAGAGAGGGGGGATGTTTGCTCTTTGAGGAATATATTTGATTCTCATTTTTTTATGGGGAAAATAATTTAGAGATTGACTCTCCGATAAAAAAATCATATAAAAAGTGCAGAATTAGATATTGGGTAAAAAATTTGCTTGTACATGTGAAGTAAATTTCTAACTTCACTTTTATGATTTTGCCATCACATTGTTCCTTTATTTATCATATTATTGAAACAAGATAGTATATGTATGGTGGTATGTGCCATATACACTTTTGACTAACATAATAAGTAAAGAACAGGTTCAAATTAGTTGACTAAGTTCCCATCTTATTTGATTTACATGGCATTTCAGATATAATATTTGAATTTTTTAAAAAGTAATTTGAACATATATATTATCTTTAGAGCTACATATGAAATGTTATTATTATGCAATCATTTACAACACATAAATAATATATAGTGAAATATAAGTATACAACACAAAATGATGAAATAATTAAATTTAAACTATATTCCGTAAATGTAAAGACTAAAAATAAATTTAATTTAAAAATTTGAAATATTAGAAGGAAAAAAGTTTAAGAGCCAATTTATGTTAGTCAGCATCTAATATTTTTAGTTCAGCAATCCTATATTATATTACACTTCTAATTACTATTGGTTAATTATGAACTAAAAATAATAAAAGAAAAAGTATAAGATACTAATATACTATCTTCTAATTTATTGTCAATAATAATTAATTATTACATTTTAAACACATGTATAGAGAGATATATTTAGGAGATATATTTACAAAGACATTTCTATTAAATACAATCATAAAAAAGATATTTTTATTAGACATATCCACAAAGACATTTTTATTCAACACAATTGATAAACAAGAGTTGACAGAAGTTAGTAGAATTCTTGTTGGTAACGTAGCGGGATTGATAATAAAATATGCTGGCCTTGTAGTATTGTTGATATGTTTATTGATAATTGCACAAAACTAAAAACAGAGAGAGAGAAAAAAAAAAACATGCAGAGCTAATTAAGAAGAAAAAACAGTCAGCTAATTCACGGCAGCATTAGCACTATTATCCTATCAAGACCGATCCCCCGGATACAACGACTCAACACAGTCAACGACAGTTTGAGCCTCATTCTTTGCCATCCAATCTGCAACATTGTTAGTTTTGCGATGCACCAGATCAAAGTGGACTTCCCAGTTATTCAAGACAAGCTCCTGAATTTTTAACACTAAATCTCTGTTCCATATTTGAGTTGGAGGTTGATGAATTTGAAAAAAGAAAAGATACACATCTAAAAAACCAGTCTCACATGTCACCTAATTAATGCCAAAGTCACGAGCTAGCACTAAACCCCTCGAGAGAGCAAAGAGCTCGCACCAAAAAATGCTCCACTCTGGCAATGTGCCCAAACAACCTTTAATCCACGAACCATTCGAGTCTTTAAGAACACAACCAAATTTAGCTATAGCTTCGTTATGGGTAACACTAATGTCACTATTTAATTTGAAAAACATCGGCAGGGGAAGAGTCCATACTCTCCGTTGAGCATCAAAGTTAAGCAAGAACTTCTTTGTCATCTAACATTATGGTGTTACAAAATTATTAATTTTTTAATTAATTTATTTATAGATAATACATATATTAATTATATTGAAAATTAAATTATTTCATATTAAATTATTTATATAACGCTGATCATTGTTGTCAAACTCGTGAGTTAACTCGTAAACTCGTACGAGTTTATGAGTTTAGGTAGTAGAATCGAGTTAACTCGAACAAAAACTCGTTTCTAGGTAGACTCGGATAGACTCGGACAAAATCGGTCAAACTTGCGAGTTTGAGTGCGAGTCAACGAGTTTGATTTGGGTGCCCATTTTTGCCAAAACGGCATCGTTTTGGGCCCAAAAAAAAAAGAGAAAAGGCGTCGTTCATGTAACCCTAATCCCAATTCCCAAACGACTAACACATACAGAACACTCTCTTCTCTAAGCCCTCACTCAGTCACTCTCTTCTAATCTTCTCCAAGCCCATCATTTTTCGCCACCATTGTCTGTGCTGCCATCCACCATTGTCTGCGCCGCTACGCTGGAGGCCGGACAGATCCACCGACATCTTCTTCCTCGTGGTACAGCGCCGCCACCATCGTTCATGTCCACTCCTCAGTTCCTCGGTGAAGCTGAAGGCTGGCGCTGAAGGTTCCTCGACGCCTCGTTCTTCCCCACGCCGGAGCACTCGACGAGACACTTCACGACACACTGTTCCTCGCCTTTGGAGTTTGGTCTACGTTCCTTGCCTAACGCCTCTGTTCTGCGGCTCTGAAATTCTGCACTGCCGATCTACTTCTGCTTCACTTCGGTAAGGGGTTCCGGTTGCGAGTTGCCTGAGCTGCCTCTCTTCTTCTTCGGTTTTGCCTGAGCTTCCTTCTCCAAGGTAATTTTTTTGAACAAATTTAAATATTAATAATTTTGGTATAATGGTATGATTTCTGCCATTTTGATTCTGAAATTAACTTTTTAAATTATTTTTAGTTTGAATTCTGGTGTGATGAATGACGAAATATGGATTAATGAATCTGAATATCTGATGGTTACATATTTGTTAATGAATGATAAAATATGGATTACTAAATAAGCTCTGGTGTTAGATACTTAGACAGTTAGACTGTTAGTTACTTAGATGTTTTTTTTGTTAATGAATCTGAATATTTGAAATACTGAAACTTTGAAATGTTAGTTTAGTTTAGTTTATTGAAAACTGGTGCGGAATTTATAACCCATAAACTAATCAGCAAGTGCACCGGGTTGTACCAAGTAGTACCTCAGGTGAATGAGGGTCGATCCCACGAGGATTGATGGATCAAGCAACAATGGTCAAGTGATTTGCTTAGTCAGACAAACAGAAAGTAGTGGTTGGGTCTCAATTGCATTAACAGTAAATCAAAGAATCAGAAGCAACAGTAAACAAGTTGTGAAATATATATGGAGAAACAGTTAAGGCTTCAGAGTTATCTATTTTCCGGATTGACTTTTCTGACTAACTATTTTAATCATGCAAGATTTAATTCATGGAAAACTATATGTGACTAAACCCTAATTCCTTAGACCTTTTTAGTCTCCTCTAAAATTCATCAACCGTCAATTCCTTGGTCACTTAATTCCAATTAGAGGGTGAAGTTCAATTCTAGTTTATATGCCACAAAAACCCTAATTACCCAAATATAAGAAGATTATATGTCACATATCCTGTTAAGTCCAGATAATTAGTAGTTTATGAGAAATTGTTTTCAAGCTGTTGTTCAAATAAAGAGCTTTTCCAAGTTATACAAGAACTAAATTAAAACAAGGGTCATACTTCCGTTTCACCTAAATTCATAAGATAAAGAACGAAAACAATTCTTGAAATAGAAATCAGTACATGAATTAAAATAGAAAAATAATAGTATCAATCCATACAATAGATAGAGCTCTTAACCTTAACAGTGGAGGTTTAGTTGCTCATGGTTCAGAGAGAAAACTAGGATTCAGAAAAACAGTAAATTGTGAAATTAGGTATAAGAGAAGAGAGAGAGGCCTGAAGGGCTGATTCCTTCCCCTTTTATATCTAATCCTAATTAATGTATAATATATTTCCTTAAAACTAAATAATATCTTTTCCTAATTATAAATGAAATAAAATTTAATCAAAATTATGTAATTGATTCACACAGCCTTGTGTAGACGAATTGGGGACCACTTGTGTATTAAAGGTTGGCGCCAAACTTGGATTCTCCAAGTTTGGCGTGGAGTGATGCGTGTAACTCCCTTTTGGAATCTTCAAGCTGGCGCCGAACTTGAAGAACTTCAAGTTCAGCGTGGGGTAGGAAGAGTGAATTCTCCTTAGAGATTCTTCATTGGTGCTGAACTTGAGATGCTGCAAGTTTGGCGTGGAGTTTTTGCGCATACGCTTTCCTTGGGAGCTTTGATCTAGCGCCGAACTTGAAGAAGTTCAAGTTCAGCGTGGAGTTGGCCGAATGTAATTCCTTGGAACTCCTTCATTGGCGCCAAACATGAGTTGCTTCAAGTCTGGCATGGGCTCTCATGCAAGCATTCCTTTGGACTCTTTGAAGTGGCGCCAAACTTGAGCTTCCTCAAGTTTGGCATGGAGGAGGCAGCTTTGCTTTCTAATCTCTCCTTGCTCCATCCTTGGCTCCAACTCTGTTGAATTCATCCAAAACGCTACCTAAAATAAACAAAATTGCACACAACTCAAAGTAGTATTCATAGTGGCTAAAATATATTAAATCTTGATTAAACTTAGCAATTCAAATGCAAATTCACTAGGAAAAGATAGAGAGGATGCTCACGCATCACAACACCAAACTTGAATTGTTGCTTGTCCTCAAGCAACCAAAATTAGTATATGATTAAGATGTGAACTTGCATGAGAGGTGAGAGTTCAGTTATGTTCATGTCTCTTCTTGAAGTGGGGTTTATCTCTTGTAATTCTGAACAGTTTTGGCATCTCACTCTCCTTTGAATCAGAGGAATGTCACTGTCATTCGGAATTAGAATTTGGATCATATTATGAATTCTCTAATCTTTATACTTCATTTTAATCCTTGAACACGTCAGATATCCCTTAATTCTCAATTACTTGGTGCTTTGCACCTTGATCCTAGCTGTGACTTTAAATGTTTTGTCTCAAGGATTACTCGACATAAGAACACCACAAGCACTTAACTAGGGAACTCTCTTGAAGTTCTGATTTTTCTTTCAGCTACTCTCAGACAGTAGTTCTCAAAGCCTTTGGCATACTCTGCTAAATGCATTTGATCTCGACTCTAAGTGTTCTGTCTCAAGGATTACTTGACACAAGAACACCACAAGCATATGACTAGGGAAACAAATCTTTGAGCTTTTAATCATGTCTGAACTTCCTAGCCATTGATGCTCAGAGCCTTGGACCTTGCTTTTAACTCTTTCTTTGCTGTTTCTTTTGCTTCAAGGATCAACTTTCACTAATCTCAGAAAATTCATAATAGTTCTCTAAATTCCTTTTCCTTATACATCAACATCCCTTGATTCAACTTCAAACATGCACGGTTCATGTCATGCATTCAGAATCACAGAGAACACTACCACATTTGATTAACTGAGACTACTTTCTTTCATAAACTCTTTTACTCATGCATTACATCTTTTTCTTCTTTCTTTTCTTTTGATTTCAAGCTCAGTGAGTAATACATGAGACACTCTTTCAGAATAAAAATCAAATAACAAAATAGATAGTAAATTAAACTAGAACCTAAGAATTGAATAACAATTGATCATGCAAAAACAAAAAAAATGGCAGAAAATAGGAACCTAATCATAAAAACAGCAAAATAGTAAGAAAAATGAAAAGGAACTGAGCCACCTCAATCTCCCTAGTGGAGATCTCTCTCCTTAGGCTATGCTCTGTAGGGTCCTCTCAGGCGGCTGTAGTCCTGTCTCAGCTGAGAGATCTCGTGCCGCTGAAGGTTCTGATCAGCTCTCATCTCAGTAAGAGTGGTATAGAGGTGCGCCCAATGGTTGTCCTGCGTGGCTCTCATCTCTTCTACAGACGCCATGTACTGCTGCCAGCGGCTGTCATTAGTAACCCTCATCTACTCCATGCAGGATGCGAGCTGCTGCCAGTATTCTTGAGGAGGGAAGTAGTGTCCCTGAGGCAGTGGCTGCTCCTCTTCAGCTCCTTCTTTAGCCTGTTCTCTTTGGAGCCTCTGACGTTCCTATACCAGTTCCATAGTCATTTTCTATCTTCACCCTAGCAGTCTCACAGAGGCGAAAGATGAGATGTGGGAAGCCCAACCTGGCATTATCCTTGGTGTTGGCGGTGATATGGTAAATCTACTGGGCAATAATGTCCGCCACCTCCACTGGCTTCCCCAACAGAATGCAGTGAATCATGATGGCTCGGTCCACAGTACACTCGGACCGGTTGCTTGTGGGCATGATAGACCGGCGAATAAAATGGTGCCATTCCCTAGCCAAAGGCGTCAGGTCACCAACTCTGATATGGGCCGCCTTCCCCTCTGCCCCCAGTTTCCACTGGGCATCTGGAATGCATATGTCAGCGACTACTTGCTCCAGTCGCTGATCACTCTCCGCCCTCTCACTGTAAGACTCAAGTGAGGGCATAGTCCATGGTAACTGGAGGGTCTGCCAGATAATCACTGGGCTGAAATCAATGACTCTTCCCCTTACAAAGCTTCCGTGGTCCCTTGCATTGACTCCAGACATGTCCTTATAAGTAATCCACCGGTTCCCATAAAATTCTTGAACCATTAATTGTCCCACCGGTGTGTGCAGATTGCACAGAAGTTGCCATCCTCTTCTCTGAATCTCACGCTAAATTTTTGGATATTCATCTAGTTGGAGATTTAACCGCACTTCCAGTAGAACTGGTCTCTTGCTAGTGACTTCATAAAAGTGCTCTTCATGTAGTTTAGAGCGGAAGCGTCTTGAATCATGAGAACCGGTGGCCGGATCCTTTTCTTTTCTCTTCTTGGAAGGTTGGGTGGTCTTTGGTACCATGGAAATAAACAAAATAAAACAGTGGAGTGACAACATCAAACTTAGAACTGTTGCTCGTCCTCGAGCAAAATGAAGAAATACAAGGGGAAGAAGAAAGGGGAGGAGAAATTGAAACAGAGGAAAATAAAAGACAATGCTAAAAATTTTTTTTTCTTTTTATTTTTTTTGAATGATAATGAAATAGAAAATAGAAAGGGGTACAGGAAGGATGGGGTGCTGGACAGAAGAGGAGAGGCACGGTTGGGGGTTGTGTTGAAGGGATAAGAGTATTTGAGGTGAGAGGTTGTGTGTTTCTAGGTTGGGGTTTATATAGGAAAGGGGTAGGAGATGGGCTGTGGCTTGAAGAATGAAGGATTGGATGTTTGGGGAGTATAGGAAAAAAGAAGTTGCTGTGTGGTGGGTTGAAGGGAGGATGATGGGGCTTTATATAAGAAGATGGGGGTTGTTATGAGGGGACGGAGTTACGTGGGTTGAATGTGGGGTAGGTGGGGTTGAATATTTGGGTAAGGGAGGTGGTCACGGGTCTGATGGGTCTTGGGGACAGAAGGCTGAGAAGTGGAATATATCGGGAAGGGAAAGAAAGCAGGGTGCAGGTTGGAAGGAGGCACGGGTTTGGCTAGGAGAATGGGGGGAATATATGGGGAAGGAATGACGGGTAGGGAAGCAGGAGAGGGCTGGGGTTGTATAGGGGTGGGGACAAATATCATGGATTTCAGGAAAAGGGTGGGGATCTGGTCAAAAGAGATGGGGATCAATTACAGGGATTTGGGTGGGATTTGGCATGAATTTAGGAAAAATTAACCAGTTGGCGCCGAACTTGATGGTAGGGGTGTTTGGCGCCGTGACTCACGCGTTGGGTATCTGCTCTCCACGCCAAACTTGGTTTGGGGTCAGCTCCATCCTTTTTTTTCTTTTCTTTTTTTTTTGGGAATTCTTCACGCCGAACGCTAGGGGAGCCAAGTTCGGCGTCACCTGGCCGAGCGTTTTACTTCTTTTTTCGCACATCCCACACCAAACTTGAAAAGGATCAAGTTTGGCATCATATACTTCCCCAATTGCACGCTATTACGCCGTTCTCCACGCCGAACTTGGGAAATTCCAAGTTCGGCGTGGATCTTCCAGAGCTTCTCCTCCAAAATACATGCACACACAGCACCGAACTTGGAAATTCCAAGTTTGGCGCCAACCTGACCGAGCCAACCTTCTCCAGGGTGGGCAAAAATTTTTCTAAGTGTCCGGTTCCTGTTCTAAAATATCTGCATGATCAAAACACACGTAAAACAAAGGAAAAACAGTAAAAACTCAATAAAAATCAAATAAATAATAAAATCAATGCAACAAAAAATAAACTAAGGAGACAAAATTATTGGGTTGCCTCCCGACAAGCATTTCTTTAACGTCACTAGCTTGACGGACAGTTCTGCTAGTTCAGCAGATAAGTGGACCTCTGGCGATCAATTTTGCCTCTAAGATAGTGCTTCAACCTCTGACCATTAACTATGAATTTCTTGTTAGAATTTTCTTCCTGAATCTCCACATGACCATATGGTGAAGCTCTGGTAACTACAAATGGTCCTGACCACCGGGATTTCAGCTTCTTGGAAAAGAGTTTGAGCCTTGAATTATATAGAAGCACTCTATGGCCTAGCACAAAGATTCTGGTGTTAATCTTCTTGTCATGCCATATCTTGGTTCTCTCATTATAGAGCTTGGCATTCTCATAGCCTGAATATCTGAATTCATCAAGCTCATTCAACTGAAGCATTCTTTTAATTCCTGCAGCCTGAGCATCAAGGTTCAGATGCTTGATAGCCCAGTAAGCTTTATGCTCCAGCTCAACAAGCAGGTGATAGGCTTTACCATAGACCAACTGATAAGGGGACATGCCAATCAGAGTCTTGTAAACTATCCGGTAAGCCCAGAGAGCATCATCAAGTTTCCTAGACCAGTCCTTTCTTGAGACACTGATGGTCTTCTCAAGAATCCTCTTGAGTTTCCTGTTGGAAACCTCAACCTGTCCACTTATCTAAGGGTGATAGGGGGTTGCCACTTTATGATGGACTCCATATCTCTGCAGAAGTGAGTCCAGCTGTCTATTACAGAAGTGACTTCCACCATCACTAATGAGTGTCCTTGGGACACCAAACCGGCTGAAAATGTATCTCTGAAGAAAGCTCATCACCACTTTGGCATCATTGGGGGGCAGAGCCACAACTTCCACCCACTTGGACACATAATCAACTGCCACTAGAATATAGTTGTTAGAATATGAAGGTGGAAAAGGTCCCACGAAATCAATATCCCATACATCAAATAACTCAACTTCAAGAATCCCTTGTTATGGCATCTCATGGTTGGCAGGGAGGTTCTTAGCTCTTTCACACCTGTCACAGTGCTTCACAAATTCTCTTGAATCTCTGAAGAGAGTCGGCCAGTAAAAATCACTCTGAAGGACCTTTGTAGCTGTCCTTTCACCACTAAAGTGGCCTCCATAATCAGAGCCATGATAGTGCCAAAGAATCTGCTGTGTTTCCTCATATGGGACATTGATGACAAGTTATCTTAGGGTAGTTTCACAAGCCTTTTTCATTTATTTTTACTTGGTTTTCATGCATTTTTTAAGCAATAAGTAAGTGTTTGGATAAGAATTTCATGCTTGTCTTGATTCAATCAAACATTGTTAATTTTGTGCATTTTCAAGAGATTTATGCTAGATTTATCGTTTATCATGAATGATACAAAATCTTGTGAAATTAGCAAAGCTTTGATGCATGTGTTTGGTTGATGATAGGTGGAAAGAAGCAAAGGAAGAGTAAGGAAAGGGGGCACTGCAACGTTCTGCAAAAATTTGGTGCCAACATTGGAGGGAACCTCCAACATTTTTGAATACAGATTGCTTTCTAGAAATTAGAAAAATTAGCTGCGACGCGCACGAGTAGGTGATGCGTACATGTCAGTGTGGAAATTTTACGATCCACGCGTACGTGTGGGTGACGCGCACGCGTAGAAAGGCCAACATTGGAGGGAACATTGGTGAGCCAACGTTGAGTCTAACGCCTGCGATAAGGGAAAATTTGAAGCGACGTGTACGCGTCGATGACGCGTACGCGTGGAAGTGCATTTTGGCCTTGCACACAAACGCCTGAGCGACGCATAGGCGCAAAACCCTATTTGATGCGTACGCGTGGGAGACGCGCACGTGTGGAATTGGCAAATTTGACCATCCACGCACACGCGTGACTACGCGAACGTTGGTGCACCAACGTTGAGTCAAACGTTGCTGGTAACACCCAGCATTCAATTTTTTTAGTAACGTTTGACCCAACGCTTTTATACAAACGTGGACACCAACGTTAAGGCTAATTTCATTCCAAAATTCACCATACAGGGTATGAATGTTAGTTGCCAAACGTTCTTCATCAAAGAGTTACACTTACTTGCTTCAATCAAGGCCAAGGCCCACATCCAAGTACATGGAGATCCAATTGAAGAGTATAAATAGAAGAGGTTTTGAAGATTAAAAGGAGGCTTGGAACATGACTAGAGGGCTTTCCTAGGAGTAGAGGCTGGAGGATTAGAGACTCCAGAGCTCTCTTGGAGGATTAGAGACTCCAGAGAGCTTAGTGTAGAATTTCTCTTTTGTACCCATTTTACTTTCTGCACTTTCTTCTTTAAATTTGTACTGAATTCAGTTTTACTTTTATGCAATTCAAATTTTCTGCAATTCTGTTCTTCTATAATTCTACATTTCTATTCTAAATTTTTTGCACTTGTTCTTAAAGCGATGACCCACTGAACTCCAATCATTAGAGGGAGGAACTCTGTTATAATTCACATGATTTAGTGTACTTCTTTTTCTCCTCAATTCGGTTGGGTAACTATAGGATATCCTTTGTTTTGATTGAGATTAATTCACTCCGGAAGGGGGTTTAAATCTGTTGAATGCATGTGTGAGCCTCGGAAGGGGAATCATGAGCATTAGAATTGAGGCTCTATCCTTCACAACTCTCTTGATCAACACCATTCGGGAGGAATTGAGATCTTGAGAGTGAGTGTGGCTTATGGATGAGAGAACATGCTTCACCTCTTCTCACGACAATTGGATCAAGGAATTGGCAAGATTGATTGTGATTAGAGAGATTGGATTGCCAAGGAATTGGGATCCCATCAATTATAATCTGTCATAGATCTACTGATATAATTGAGAAGGGAGTTAAAACCCATTGATTCATGATGGATTATGATATCTCCAATCCCTAATGAATCTTGTTCTCTGTGATTTCTCATTTTGATTGCTTTGAGTCTCATTTAATTGTTTTGAATTTACTGCTTCCTTTAATTTTCCAGCACCCAATCCCCGTTTACATTTCCAGCAATTTATTTTTCATGCAATTTAAGTTTCTGTCAATTTACATTCAGCAATTTACATTCCCTGCAATTTATATTCTGTTAATCAAATTTCACTCCATTCTTCAATATTTACTGGACTAGACTTATCGCCAAACTAAAATTGCTTAATCCATCAATCCCTATGGGTTCGACCTCACTCTTGTGAGTTTTACTACTTGATGCGACTCGGTATACTTGCCGGTGAGTTTGAGCGGATGCGTTTTTCGCCATCAAGTTTTTGGCGCCGTTGCCGGGGATTGATTTAGATTGACAATGATTAAGCCGATGATAAGTCTAACTTAAGAATTTTCTTTGTTTTTGTCATTTAAGTTCTTTTAATTTCCTATTTTCTTTTGATACTAAGGTATTTATGTTATTGCCTCACTAAGAAATTCTTATCTGTGACATAAGGAATTTCAATTTTCCTTGGTGATTGTGTTTTACAAAAATTCGAATGGTATTTTTCTCATCTTTTGATCAAGTAAATTTCATGGGATATTGCCCACTATCACAAAATGATTCAATTCATTATCCTAATGATAGCTAGGAATATCACTAAGAAATGACAGATTATGAGCAATCCACCCAGTGGGGATATGCTCCAGGGCCAGAAAATGATCAAACAAATTACATGAGATATTGCCCACCACCACAAGATGATTTATGTCATTATCCTCATGGTAGATGGGAGTATCAACAAGGAATGATGGAGTATGAACACCTCCCAGAGACACAAAAGGACCCATATTTTGATGAATCTAACAACTACTCATATTGTGACTGGGAAGGTCAAAACCAAAGAGATGTTAATGTTCTATATTCTATTTATCAAGAGACATCATCACTTGATTGTGCTGTCAATACATTCATGCAAGATTGCTCTCCAGGGCCAACAAATGATCCATATTGTGATGAATTCAACAATCACTCAAGTTGTGATTGGGAGGGTCAAAATCAAAGAGTACTCAATGTTCCACACTCCACTTATCAATAGCCATCGTCACTTGAGCATACCTTCAATTCATTTATGCAGAATTGTCCAACCTCACCTCCCAATTTTTCATTTGAAAATTCTTCATCATTTGACTATGCCTGAACATAAAGTTCCTTCCAAAATTCATATAACTCATTTCACCAACCATAAAATTCAATACACTACAAAGAAAACTCATTTCAACATTCACAAAATTTATTTCACAACTCACAAAACTCATTCCATACCCCTCAAAATAACTTTACCACATGTCCACAAAATTACTCTCAACCTTCATCTCTTGAGATAGCAGTTGAGGATCCCCTTCAAAAGTCTAGAGAATTATTGGAAAGACAAGAAAAATCCTGGAAAGAACAATAAATCCTCTTCAAGAATATAGATGGGCACTTAGAGCAAATAAGGAGAAACTTAGGATTGCCAAGCATTGAGGATGAAGACCAATCTGTGAGTAAGGAAGTGGAAGAAGAGGCCCCTGTATCGAGTGAAATTTCAATGAAGAATGAGGTGGTGGAGGTATATGAGCCTAGGATTCCATATCCACAGAGGCTAATTGAGGTGACAGAGGAACATGAAAACTTCCTCCCAAAGGACTCAATTCGCTTGGGTAACTATAGGATATCCTCTATTTTGATTGAGATTAATTCACTTCGGAAGGGGGTTTAAATCTGTTGAATGCTTGTGTGAGCCTCGGAAGAGGAATCATGAGCATTAGTATTGAGGCTCTATCCTTCACAACTCTCTTGATCAACACCATTTGGGAGGAATTGAGATCTTGAGAGTGAGTGTGGCTTATGGATGAGAGAATATGCTTCACCTCTTCTCACAAAAATTGGATCAAGGAATTGGCAAGATTGATTGTGATTAGAGAAATTAGATTGCCAAGGAATTGGGATCCAATCAATTACAATCTGCCATAGATCTACTGATATGATTGAGAAGGGAGTTGAAACCCATTGATCATGATGGATTATGATATCTCCAATCCCTAATGAATCTTGTTCTCTGTGATTTCTCATTTTGATTGCTTTGAGTCTCATTTAATTGTTTTGAATTTACTGCATCCTTTAATTTCCCAGCACCCAATCCCCGTTTACATTTCCAGCAATTTATTTTTCATGTAATTTATGTTTCTTGCCATTTAAGTTTCTGTCAATTTATATTCAGCAATTTACATTCCCTACAATTTATATTCTGTTAATCAAATTTCACTCCATTCTTCAATATTTAGTTGACTAGACTCATCACCCAACTAAAATTGCTTAAACAATCAATCCCTGTGGGATCGACCTCACTCTTGTGAGTTTTACTACTTGATGCGACCTGGTATACTTGCCGGTTAGTTTGAGCGGACGCATTTTTTGCCATCAGACACATCTTCGGATTATGATCTGAGCATCTTCTAAAAAGGTATGGCTCCTCCCAAAAGTAGTACTTTGCATCAGTCAGTAGCTTCTTCACTTGTTGTCTACTGTACTCCTTTGGGATGAAATTCATGGTTTGTAATTTGCAATGTCTGCAAACCATGGAGCCTGCTGAATAAGGAACAATTGCTCATCCAGAAATGTCTCAGTCACAGCTGTGAGTGGTTGCACTCCTTCCTTAGGTTCAATTCTAGAAAGGTGGTCATCTACTTGATTTTCTGACCCTTTTCTGTCTTTTATTTCAATATCAAACTCCTAAAGGAGTAACACCCATCTGATTAATCTTGGTTTAGAATCTTTTTTGGTTAGAAGGTACTTCAAAGAAGCATGATCAGTATAAACAATAACCTTAGAACCAATTAAATAGGACCTAAACTTATCAACAGCATACACAATAGCTAATAATTCTTTTTATGTAGTTGTGCAATTCCTTTGAGCATCATTTAACATACGGCTAGCATAGTAAATGACATGTATAAGCTTGCCATGCCTCTGTCCTAAAACAGCACCTATAGTAATATCACTAGCATCACACATTAATTTAAATGGTAAATCCCAGTCAGGGAGAGCTATAATAGGAGCAGAGGTAAGCTTTGCTTTCAGAGTTTCAAAAGCATACAGGCATTCAGCGTCAAACACAAACGGAACATCAACAACTAATAGGTTGCTCAATGGTTTAGCAATTTTTGAAAAATCCTTTATAAATGTTCTATAAAAGCCTGCATGACCCAAGAAACTCTTGACTACCTTAACATTAGCTGGTGGTGGTAATTTTTCAATTACCTCCACCTTTGCTCTATCAACCTCAATCCCCTTGCTTGAAATCCGGTTTCCAAGAATAATACCTTCTGTAACCATAAAATGGTATTTTTCCTAATTCAAAACAAGGTTTGATTCTTGACACCGTTTCAAGACCAGAGATAAGTGCTTAAGGCATGATTCAAAAGAAATACCAAAAATAGAGAAATCATCCATAAATAGCTCAATGAACTTTTCAACCATATAAGAAAAAATGGAAAGCATACACCTCTAAAAAGTTGCTGGAGCATTACAAAGTCCAAATGGCATTCTCCTGTAAACAAATACTCCAAAAGGGCATGTGAATGCTGTCTTCTCTTGATCTTGAGGGTCCACTGCAATTTGATTATATCCAGAATATTCATCCAGAAAATAATAAAAAGCATGGCCAGCAAACCTCTCAAGCATCTGATCAATGAAAGGCAAGGAAAAGTGATCCTTCCTGGTAGCAGTGTTGAGCCTCCTGTAGTCTATGCACATTCTCCATCCTGTGACGGTTCTTGTAGGAATCAGCTCGTTATTTTCATTCTTGATCCCTGTCATCTCTCCTTTCTTGGGAACTACCTACACAGGACATACCCAAGGGCTGTCAGAAATAGGGTCTAATCCTCTTTAAATCACTAATGGTCCACCCAAGAGCTATTTTATGGCTCCTGAGCACTGAAATAAGCGCCTTTTCCTCTTCAGGCTTCAGAGAAAAGCTAATGATCATTGGATATGACTCATTTTTATCCAAGAACACATATTTCAGAGAAGGAGGCAAATGTTTTAGCTCAAGCTTGGGGACTTCCTTCTCTACTATAGGCGTGCTCTTCAGCTCTTTCTGGGGTGGTGAATCATCAACTTCAACTAACTCATACTCAGAAATAGGATCCAGGACATCATCAAGTACCTCAGCTTCCAGTATGTCTTGAACCAATGGTTCAACAACATCAACTCTCATACATCCTTCAGAATCATTAGGGTGTTTGAGAGCTTCAAATACATTAAAGACCACTTGCTCTTCATTGACCCTCAGGGTTAATTCACCCTTTTGCACATCAATCAATGCTCTAACTGTAGCTAAAAAGGGTCTACCAAGAATAATAGAGGATTTTGCATCCTCTTCCATGTCTAATATAACAAAATCAGTAGCAAAAATAAATAGTCCTACTTTCACAAGTAAATCCTCAACAACACCCACAAGAAATTTAATAGAAAGATTAACAAGTTGAAGAGAAATATGAGTGGGTTTTACCTCCTCAATTTGGAGCTTTTTCATCACTGAAAGTGGCATGAGATTGATGCTAGCTCCAAGATCACATAAAGCTTTCTGAATGGTGACATCTCCAATGGTGTAAGGAATTACAAAGCTCCATAGATCTTGCATCTTCTCAGGAAGGTTATCTTGAATAATAGCACTGCATTCCTTGGTAAGCACCACTGTGTCTTGTTCCCTCCAATTCCTTTTGTTGGTCAACAATTCTTTCATCAATTTGGCATAGAGAGGTATTTGCTCAAGAGCCTCTGTAAAAGGAATGTTGATCTGCAGCTTTTTCAAGACTTCTAAAAATCTAGAAAATTACTTGTCCTTGGAAGCCTTCTGAAGCCTTTGAGGATATGGCATTTTTGGCTTGTACTCAGGAGCCTTGGGAAATGTAGGATAAGTGTCAAGAGAGTCTCGGAATGGGTTGTCTGCACGCTTTGGAGGGGCGTGCTCTACTTCTTCATTCTTCTCCTCTGGAGCTTCCTTTTCAACTAGCTCCTCATTGACCTTGGTCTCAGAACTAGTTACTTTACCACTTCTTAACTAAATAGCCTTGCAATCTTCCCTTGGGTTCACCACTGTATCACCAAGAAATGTACTTGAAGACCTCTCAGGTATTTTCTTGCTCAACTGGCCCATTTGCACCTCCAAGATTCTAATGGAAGCTCTGGTTTCCTGCATAAAACTATTCATCATTGTCTCCCAGTTAGAATTCTATTGGGGCTGAGAATTCGCCTGCTGGGGTGGTTGTTGTTGATGAGACTGAATTGGTGGTTATTATGATTATTCTGCTGAAAACCGCCTTGAGAATTATTGTTGAAATTCTGAGATCTCTGAGGTTGGTCTCTCCACCCAAAATTAGGGTGATTTCTCCACCCTTGGTTGTAGGTCTTAGAGTATGGATCATTATTGGGGTTTCTAGGACCATTCCCTATGTAGTTGACCTGTTCAGAAGAAGATTGAGCATAATCATAATTTTTATTTTGCATAAAATTACCTGTCATGTCATAAGGGATCTCTTGAGGTGCATTTTGGGTGTTGACAGCTGAAACTTGCATTCCACTCAACTATTGAGTAATTAGACTTATTTGCTGAGATAAAAGTTTGTTCTGAGAAAGAAAAGCATCAACAGCTTCCACTTCCAAAACACATCTCTTCTGAGAGGTCTCAAAGTGTACAGGATCTTGTTGGAGTAATATAAGTATTGGTTGTTAGCAACCAACTCAATAAGCTCAATAGTCTCCTCTGGTGTCTTCTTCATCTGCAAAGAACCACCTGCAGAATTATCTAAGCACATCTTGGACATTTCACATAAGCCCTGATAAAAGATATCCAGCTGAATCCATCTAGAGAACATGTCTGGAGGGCATTGCCTAGTTAGTAGCTTGAATCTCTCCTAAGCTTTATAAAGGGTCTCACCATCTTTCTGTCTGAAAGTCTGAACCTCCACCCTTAGCTTAGTAAGCTTTTGAGGTGGGAAAAATTTAGTCAAAAATCCAGTGACAACCTTGTCCAAAGTATCCAGACTCTCCTTGGGTTGAGAATCTAACCACAGCTTTGCTCTATCCCTCATAGTAAATGCGAAGAGCATGAGTTTGTATACCTCAGGGTTCACTCCATTAGTTTTCACAGTTTCACAAATTTGCAGAAAATCAGAAATAAACTGATTTGGATCTTCTTGAGGGAGTCCATGATACTGGCAGTTTTGTTGCACAATAGTGACAAGCTGAGGCTTCCGTTCAAAATTGTTTGCAGCTATAGGAGGGACCACAATGCTTTTTCTGCATTGGGAGCAGTGTAAGAGCCAACCACTCTTCTAGGTTACTCATTCCCATTCAGATTTGCCATATTGCCATTAGCAGCATTATTATCATCCATGGTGGACTCTGCAGCCTTGTAAAGTCTTGCTTGTTGCAAATGCCACCTCAAAGTCCTTTCAGGTTCAGGATCAAAGTCTAACAGAGGTTTTTTGTCCCTGTTCCTGCTCATAAACAGACAGAAGACAAGAGAAGATGGGATTCTCTACATCGGAGTGTAGAGAATTCCCAGTGAGGTAACTTGTGTAAAGAAATAAACTAAAATACTTACTACTTAATGCAAGAAAAATTCGAAAATAATGATCAAAAGAAAGCTAGAAAAATTCAAAATTTTCAGGGAAATTAAACAGAAAAATAAAAATAAAATTAACTAGGTAACACCAAACTTAATTTCAGAAATAAAGGAAAAATAAAGCTAGAGGAATTCGAAAATAAAGATGCAAAAATTAAATAAATTTAAAACTAAAACGCCTAATCTAAGCAATTAAACAACTAATAGTTGTCAATCACAGTCAATCCCCGGCAACGGCGCCAAAAACTTGGTGCAAAATTTATAACCCACAAACTAACCAGCAAGTGCATCGGATTGTACCAAGTAGTACCTCAGGTGAATGAGGGTCAATCCCACAAGGATTGATGGATCAAGAAATAATGGTCAAGTAATTTTCTTAGTCAGACAAACAGAAAGTAGTGGTTGGGTCTCAATTACATTAACAGTAAACCAAAGAATCAAAAGCAGACAGTAAACAAGTTGTGAAATATATATGGAGAAACAGTTAAGGCTTCAGAGTTATCTATTTTTCGGATTGACTTTTCTGACTAACTATTTTAATCATGCAAGATTTAATTCATGGCAATCTATATGTGACTAAACCCTAATTCCTTACACCATTTTAGTCTCCTCTAAAATTCATCAACCGCCAATTCCTTGGTCACTTAATTCCAATTAGAGGGTGAAGTTCAATTCAAGTTTATTTGCCATAAAAACCCTAATTACCGAAATATAATAGGATTTATCATGTATCCCGTTAAGTCCAGATAATTAGTAGTTTAGGAGAAATTGTTTCCAAGATGTTGTTCAAGTAAAGAGCTTTTCCAAGTTATACAAGAACTCAATTAGAAAAAGGGTCATACTTCCGATATAGCAAAATATAGATATAACAAGTAAAGAGATTTTCCAAGTTATACATATAGATATAGCAAAATAAAACAAAATATCAAATCCCGAAATGCCACTTCGTTGTAGGGAACTCCTGACGCCTAGGGAGGTGCCTCTTGACTTGTATCTGAAAAACACAAATATCCGTATGGAATGAGAACCGGGGGTTCTCAACATGGTAATGGTGCCGCATACATAAGAGATAAGGTCTCGGGAAAGTCAGAGACAATCCTAGAACTCCAACACATAGATTATAAAACTTAAGGAACTAAAATAGAAATCGTAAACAGGTGGTCCTCTAAGGTTCTAACTCCGATGAAATCTCACAGGAAAACAAGCAGACAATGACAAATACAGGTAGAATACAAGTAATGTAGATAGCAAGTATAATAAATAGCATATTAAATTCGTTTAGGCATTCCTAATTAATGCACAAGTAAGCAATTCAAACAATATGCATATGATGTATGCATGTCCTATGGCTGATGAGTCTCATCTGTCGGTCATAAAGCCAAACTCAACATGCCCGGTAGCTAACCCTGGATAGAACACCACAACATGGAACAGGTATTACTCGTCCACCCATGGTGGTGTTTTACCGAAACCTGGGGTAGGCATTACTCGTCCACCCAAGCAGGTGCCACATCTTTATCCTGAATAGGGATTACTCATCTATGCATAGGCTAGGACTCAAATAGGAATTACTCGTCTATTCTCAGATAGGAATTGCTCGTCTACCCTCGACATTACACATCGGATAGGAATTACTCGTCTATACTCATAAACATAGCTCAGATAGGAATTACTCGTCTACCCTTGCAGTCATAACTCGAGATCTCAAAATAATCCATAATTAAACTCCGTGCTCATCATTAATCATATCTCAATATCTCAAACTCATAATCATAGCTTGGATAGGAGTTACTCATCCATCCTTACAATCACAACTTATCACTATCGCTTCAATCGTTATCAATATCGCCTTCGTTTATAATAATCTCAACACTCTTCGCTTCCTCCCTCGATTTTTAAATCTTTCATTAGTCATACCATTCGTAATCAATGCAGTCATCATTCCTCATATTCTCACTCACTTCTTACTTTACGTTACCAACCCTTACTTTGTAACCTAAAACCTCACTAATAAACCTTAAACAGAACTTTTAGAGGTTTGGAAAATTAGAGGAATGATTGATAGTTCAAAAACAATTAATTTTTCATCAAAACAGTGGGTTTAGAGGCTTACAGGCTTGCCGGGAAGGTCGAATGGTGAAAAATGGAGTTTTTGGGCAAAACAGGCTAGTGTGAGTACGCATAGGTGCTGTGCGTGCGCACACAACAAAACGACCTTCCAAACCTGGGCGTACGCACCCTTGTGTGCGTATGCCCACCCCAAATCACACTTCCTGGTATGTGCGTACGCACACTTGTGTGCGTACGCGCACACACTAGAAATTCTGGTTTCTGTACCTAATTTTTGACGTCCATAACTTCCTCTAGAAAATTTTGATTTCCATAAACTTTATACCGTTTTAAAGCTATTGAAATTATCTTTAATTTGAAATATATTTCAGTCAAATCCAGAGTTCGAGGCTGAAGTTATGAATCACTGAAGTTCAGTAAAAATTCGTTTTTACTAAAACTTCAATACTTATGTTTTCCAAACCAAAACGAACCAAACCCTATTCAAAACCACCTCATGCCATATCTTAACTCAGCAAACCTCAATCCATCATTTGTCAATCAATTAATTACCTAAAAATACCAACATTTCCTTATCAACCAATCATCATATTCTCCATATTCATACATATACATGTTGATTCCATCAATTCAAGCTACACCACCTCAATTCACTATCCACCCTTAACACGTCATCAATCATCATTATTTATACTCATCAACATCATAATTTCACATACAAACCCTTTTAGTTATTCACCAATCTTATGCATAATTTTCCACCAAACTCAATAATCAACAATTCATAATCATTATCAACTCATTATATTAGCAATTAAAAATTCATCATACTACCCTAATGTTATACAAACATATACAAATACTCATTTACTAACAACATTACTCAATCAATTCATACCATTCAACTTATCCTACGGTTACCTAGCCTATGTTTTCACGAGATATTACATATTATCTACGAGAAACCAAAACCATACCTTGGCCAATTTCTTCCTAATCCTGAAGCACCTCAAATTCATCGTTTCCTCAAGCTTTCACTTCACCAAAATCACACCAAAACTGGTCTCCAGCTTCCAAAGTTCAACCACCAATTGGATTCCAAATCAACATAATTCAATCTATTTCCACATTATATTATTATAATCAACATCAAGCTTACTAATTCAACAATACACAAGAGAGTTTAAGGATTCTTACTTTCCTCAAGTACCAACGGAACAAAAGCCAATAGTTTTCTCAAGCTAATTCAAACCTAGAACATCAAAATCACATAATTTATCAAACTCAAAACCCTAAATTTTCGAATTTAGGAGAGGAAGGCTGAGTGAAAATCTGAGATTTTCTTACCATATTAGTTAGTGGACTTTGTAGAGATCGACGCAGTGAACACGTAACCGCAAACGGTGCAGTGATTGGAGCTCTGGATTGAAAGTTATGTGATATTGAAATTTGAAGTGTGGTTAGGGTTCTCCTTCTCTTCTCAGTGTGACTCCCTCTCCCTCTTCCAATGTATTGCTGAAAATGTTGTGATTTGGTTAAGTGTGATGGTGTTTAAATGATTGGGCTAGGGTTTGGGCCCATTGTGGGCCTAATTCGCTCGGTTTAATCCGTTTAGCCCAATTTTAGGCCAAATTCTTTACAATTAATGTCAAAATTCATGTTTTAATTAATTCTACCTCATTAAGATATAAAACTCAATTTTCTAATTTTTTTAAATAAAAATTAATTTCTTGGCTAATTATTTATTAATTTAGCGGGATTTATAGAAGCCTTTAAAGAGAAGTTAAACAAAAATAAAATAGAAATTGCATCACTCATGATTGGATAAGCTTAAAACGGATATAAAGATTGAAAGGGAGAAAATAATATAATGTGGATATGGATATCAAGCTCCAACCTCAACCTGCAAAGCTAAGGCTGGCCAGAGTATATATATATATACAATCCAAAAAAGATCCCAAAAGACTAGGTACTAAACCTGTTTCTCCAAATCAACCTTTAAGAGGGACAAAATACAATATATACAGTGGAGAATATATATACATATCTACATATATACATAGCTTAAGAACATAAAATATAACAGCCCCAAAAGAAATCTTCGCTTGCATGGAAGGTCTCCAGACGCTCAATGAGGTTCCTCTCGACCTGCATCTGAAAAACAACAATATATGTATGGAATGAGAACCGGAGGTTATCAGTATGGCAATGGTGCCAACGCAGAAAATACATAAGGTCCCGGGAAAGCCAGAGACATTCCTGGAACTCTGACACTCAAATTTAATCTTAAAGAAGTAAACTAAACCAGCAATTAGGGAGGTTGTCTAAGGTATTCAAACTCTGAGCCTAACTCTAACTCTAAATTCTACTTTCCACCTCCTTCAACCCTCGAAACACCGGTGGAACTACCCTCACCTCCACCAGCATGAGGGATATCTCAATTGCAAAGATATACCATTCAGACAAAGAAAACACAAATAGAGGTACAGATAAGCATTTAGGCAAACCAAAACAAAGCTTACTCAAATAAATCACTCAAATGCACATGATGTATGTCTGTCCTATGGCCGATGAGTCTCATCTATAGATTATAGAGCCAAACCAGACATGTCCGATAGCTAACCCTGGACAGAACACGAAACATGGAGTAAGTAGGAGAAAATCGTAACCCTTGCATTTTATCCGCATACCCGGAGCAAGGGACAACCTCACCTTTGCCTCTTACCCAGGCGGTGTTATGATTCTCGACCTAGAACAAGCCATGACAGAACCCAACCCTTGCCTCTTACCCGAAATCTCAAACTCTTGTCCGGAGCAAGTGCATAACACCACTGCATCTTACCCGGAGTCTCAACTCTTACCCGGAGTCTTAACTTATACCCGGAGCGAGTAGACAATGTCACCGCCTCTTACCCGATCACATATATCTCATTATCATTCAATTCATTTAGATATCATACGTTAAAATCATTCCTCATCATCCTTCATTCAAATTCAATCATTATCACTCCTTAATGTCATTATCATCATCATATTTATCAATCAATTCTTTTTTTTTAACATCACCAACCCTTTGTTAGTTTAGTTAACACTTTGCAAAAATAATTCCAAATATCTCCTCAATTTATTTAATAAACTCGTCCTCGTTCAAAGGCTTAAAGGCTCACTAATGGACCTTAAACAAGTGTAAAGAAAGTTTGGAAAGCTAGAGGTTTGGTTAACATTCAAAAATATCATCTTTAGCTAACACAGGGGTTTTGCGTATGCATGCCATGCTTCGTGTACGCGGAGGTGTAAATTTTCCCATCTCGTGTACGCGACCCTTGTACGCGTACGTGAGCCCCTTGGACAGGGAAGCCTTCCCACGTCGGGTGGTATTGCCCGCGTGCGCGAGCTTGTAAATCTTCCTATTTCATGTACGCACATACACGTCCACGTACGCGGGACGTCTAAGCTGAGCCCATGATCCGCGTCGCATGTTTGTTCACGTTGCATGCCCATCAAAAGTAGTAAAAAGCTGTTAAGTTCTGCAGAAATTACTTTTGCACACCAAACTTCCAACGCACATAACTTTTTCGTTAGAAATCATTTTTAGTATATTCTTCAAACAAAACCAAAAATATCAAACCTCTATTTTTACGAAAACTCACATTTTGAAATCAATGGTTCACTCCCCAAATCAACACTAATTGAGTCTAAAACAAGTCTATATCCATTTTCATCTCCTTTACATTATACCATTTACTCAATTATATTCATTTTTACTTCAAACAATCCACATTCAAAATGACATAACTCATTATTCATCAAGCTACTAACATCTTAATTCATTATCATTGTCAATCATCAAAATTATCAGTAATCAACTCATTGTTATCATCAAACATCACAATCATCATTGTTCAACACATGATCATAATCAATTCCAACATTTTTACCAAAGTCACTTAACTTTAATAAGTTCTTATAGTTCAACTTAACCTATGGTCAACTAGCCTATGTTTTCACGTTACATTACATATTATCTATAAGAAACCAAAACCATACCTTGGCCAATTCCTCCCTGAGCCCAGAATGCCTCAAATACCACCGTCCCACAAAGATCTACAGCCCTAAATGCACCCCAAACAGAATTTTCAACCACCAAGATCAAAATTAAGCTCCCAATGTTCACTCTCAAGCCTCTAACTCTATCAATTTGCCTCTAAAACACCTAATTTAATCTAATTCCACATAAATATCACTAAATCAACATCGGATTTGCTATTTCAATAATTACACAAGAGTTATAGTATTCTCACCTTACTCACAAATGATTGGGACAAAGTCCAATGATTTCTCAAAGTTAATTCACACCAAACATCACCAAAACAAAAGTTTTCTCAACATATAACACCCAAATCATGAAACTAAAAAGGTAAAAAATGGGCATGAAATCTCAAATTTCTTACAAATTTGTTCAGTGGATTTTGTAGAGGATTTCGAGATGAAAGCGTGGCCGCTGACAGCTTGTCAATCGGAGCTCCGAATTTGAAGATATGTGGATTTGAAATTTGGGCAAGGGTTAAGTTTTGTTCTTCTTTGCATCTCCTTCTTCTTCATCGTGAATGGGATATAGGAAGGGAAATAAGGCTAAGTTGGCTTATATATATGTTGGGCCATGGGCCCATTGTGGGCTCGGTTTAACCGGTTTCACCTAACGGGCTAATGTTAGGCCAAATTCTTTAAAATTAATGTTAAATTTCGTATTTTAATTATTTTTATCTCTTTAAACAATAAAATTTAATTTCTTAATTTTTTTAAATAATTATTAATTTATTAGGTATTTATTTATTAATTTTTAAGGCTTTAGAAAACCAATTCGGTATCAAATCATTTTCAACATCAAATAATTTCCAATATCAAATTTTTTCTACTATCAAACCAGTTCTAATATCAAATCATTTTCAACATGAAATTATTTCTAATATAAAAAAACCAACTCAACAAAGTCAACCAACAAACTAGAATATCCAGCCTTATGAAATAGTCAATAAATCAATCAGACAAATAATTTCATTCATCCAAAGCAACTCAGTTCAATCCATAAGACTCACGTAATCATAAAAATATATATTTCATATCAATATCGACTTGTAACCATTCTCAATAAAAAACGGTTTTAAGAAAAAGCCCCTACCTAGAATAGTCGAAACCCGTAAGCTATAGAACGCGTCAAAACCCTTTTCTCCTGGTCCGCAACAGCAGCAGCCTCAACCATAGCTCCATACTACTTTCACAGTAACAACAGCAACTTCAATCGTGACGTCAGTCTCAATATCACAAGTCTAGTGTGCAAAGTCCCAAATGCATGCTCATGAACATTCATGCCACATATATCAGTTAGATAACCTAATTTAGCATATATAGACACCCAGAGTATGCCTAGAAGCATAGTCACTCTGTCCCTCAGGCTCTACAAGAACGAACTACTCTGATACTATAATGTAACACCCAACTACACAGAGCTTTATGTTTATGCCGTAAAATAGAGGCGGTGTGGTATTACGACTTTTAAAACAAAACAAACATACATAATATAATTGAAGGAATATAACATTCGAGGAGCCTTGAAGGATGGTTAAAGCAAAATCGTTAAAAATAAAAGTGCAACACTCAGAAAAAATGTTTACTTGCATATGAGAAAAACATAGATACATATATATAGATAGATAGTAAGAGTGGAGAGTCAAGGATACAAAATATTCAAGCTCCAAGCTCAACCTGCGAAGCTAAGGCTGGTCGGAGAATATTTACATACATACATAATGATCCTAAGTCTAAAGAACTCAAAATAAACCCTAGTTCTCCAACAAAAGCCTCTATGAGGTATAGCAGTAAAACATAACATAGGAGAACTCTAAACATAATACATAAAACACCCTAAAAGGTAATATTCCACTCCGCTGCGACAGGAACTCCAGACGCATAACGAGGTGCCTCTCGACCTGCATCTGAAAAACATAAATATCCGTATAGAATGAGAACCGGGCGTTCTCATCATGGTAAAGGTGCCACATACAAAATATATAAGGTCTTGGAAAAGCCAGAAGCAATCCTAGAACTCCAACATTCAGATTTAAATCTTAAAGTTATAATCGAAAACCATAAGCAGGGTTGTTTATCTAAGGTTCTTATTTCTAATTCCTTTCAAACTTAAGCCCTAATCACCACCTTCCTCCAATCCTCTGAAACTCTGGTGCACAGACAAGTAATATAGACAAAGCAAACACAAGTAGGATACAGATACAGTAGGTAGCAAATATAACAGGTAAACATAGTAATTCACATAGGCAAACCCAAATAATGCACAATCAAACAAAACAAACATATATATATATATATATGATGAATGCTTGCCCTATGGCCGATGAGTCTCATCTATTGGTTATAAAGCCAAACTTAACATGTTCGGTAGCTAACTTTGGACAGAACACCACAACACGAAATAGGTATTACTCATCTACTCAGGTAGGTGCCTCAAACCATACCCTGGATAGGGATTACTCATCTATCCACAGGCCATGACTCGGATAGAAATTACTCGTCTACCCTCAAAATTGCATCTCGGATAGAATTACTCGTCTATCATCAAAATTGCATCTCAGATAGGAATTACTCGTCTATCCTTAAAAAATGCAACATACATAGGGATTATTCATCTATTCTCACAGTTACATCTCAGATAGGGGTTACTCATCTATCCCTAAAGCCGTTACTCAATATCTCATTCAATTCATGTTGTAGATCTTAGTCAGGCAGATAGAAAAGTTGTCTATTTGTTTAAAGCGCATAAAAGTAAAATAAAGATAACGTTACTCAATTGAAGGTGAATGTAGTGATTAGAAGATGGTTAAGGCTTTAGAGATACTTTGTTCTTCTAGATTAATTTGTTCTCACTATCTACACCAACTATGAATGATTTCTTCTATGGCAGGTTGTATGTGATCAACGCCTTTCTTGAGAGGTCGCTAATTCTCCTCTAGGCTGAACACCAGGGTTAGTGCGTATCCAGTCTGAATGAGGTTGAAGCTCCTACAGTCCATTCCCCTTCATGATCCTACTCAAAACGCCACAGACAAGGTCGAATCTTTCAGATCAGAGAACGCTGTGCCTTTGGTTCTAGCCTTTACCACAAAGACCCTAATCTTCCCATACCTCGGCTGAATTGGTGTCTCGAGAAGTCCCCAACGAAGTCGTGGATTAGCCGTCTAAGAGATGTATAATCAAGCTAGTGGTTCATTGATATCCGATGAAGGACACTCGCTGAACCCATCTGGAATAGAGATAACCTTGTGCCGGTTCAACTCATTCATAAGGTTGAAGAACGAAGATACATCTTAGAACGGAGAATCAAACACGAATTAAGATAGAACAGTAGTATTTTTATTAATCTATAAAACTCAGCAGAGCTCCTCCCCTTAACCTAGGAGGTTTAGAGATGCTTACTGATAGAAAATAAAATGAAAGGTAAAAGTGGGCAAAGATTGGTTGAAGATCATTAATTAGAAGGTCTTTAAACAAGGTTGATCATCTCCTATATATACTAGTCTAATGACTAAAGATTACAGAAATATGATAGGCTTAGGCTTGTAGTGCGAAAATCCACTTCCAGGGCCCATTTGATCATCTCCCACGTTCTATGATGCTCCTTGGGTGTTGAACACTAGCTATGGACACTTTTATGGGCGTTGGGCACTGGACACCTCTCTGTGGGCGTTGGACGCCTAGACTGGGGTAGATGGCTGGCGTTGAACGCCAGTTTTGGGGCTTCAATTTTGAAGCAAAGAATAGACTATTATATATTTCTGGAAAGCCCTGGATGTTAGCTTTCCATAGCCGTTGAGGGCACCCCGTTTGGACTTGTGTAACTCCAGAAAATCTCCTTCGAGTGCACAGAGGTCAGATCCTGACAGCATCTACAGTGCTTTCTCTGCCTCTGAATCAGACTTTTGCTCCAACTCCTCAATTTCAACCAGAAAATATCTAAAATTGCATAAAATCACACAAACTCAAAGTAGAATCCAAAAATGTAAATTTTACACTATAACCTATGAAAACTTAATAAAAATTAAACAAAATATTCTAAAAATTATATGAAAATGATGCCAAAAAGTGTATAAAATATTCGCTCATCACAACACCAAACTTAAACTGTTGCTTATCCCCAAGCAACTAAAAATAAAGTAGGATATAAAAAAGAGTAAGATACAATAAATCTCAGAGTTTTCAATGAAGCTCAGTTTCAATTAGATGAGTGGGACTTAGTAGCTTTTTGCTTCTGAATAGTTTTGACATTTCACTATCCATCGAAACTCATAAGCGTTGGTCTCTTTAGGAACTTAGAATCCAGATGATATTATTGACTCTCCTAGTTTAGTTCTTTTTTATTCTTGAACACAGCTTTTTAGAGTCTTGGCCATAGCCCTAAGCACTTTGCTCTCCAGTATTACCATTGGATACATAAATGCCACAGACACTTAACTGGGTGAACCCTTTCGGATTGTGATTCAGCTTTGCTAGAATCCCCAGATAGAGGTGTCCAGAGTTTTTATGCACACTCTTTTTACTTTGGATCACGACTTTAACTGCTCAGTTTCAAGATTTTTACGTGATACCTTCACACCACAAGCATATAGTTAGGGATACTATTCATTTGAAGTGCTTAGGCCAAGATTTTATTTTTTTTAGGCCCTCCTAACCATTGATGCTCAAAGCCATGGATCCTTTTTGTAAGAACCAGAGTTTTTACATAAAACCGTTTTAATAAAATAATTTTAGTGTCCGAAATAGATTCAAAATTTGGAAGTTTTATTTTGAAAATAAAAAGGTGAAATTTAATTTCAATAAATTTTTCTGAGTTGAAAAATGTATCTTTTTCGAAAATATTTGGAAAAAATGCGTACTGGCGTTTAAGCCGGCAGTACCGGCTCTAGTCTGTCCAGTACAACGTATTTTGGAAAATAAGATTTTGAAAATTGATTTATTGTTTTGAAAGGATAAAAATAATTTAGAATAAAAAACGGAGTGCTAATTTTAAAGGTTTTGGCCCAAAGTGGGCTAAACGGGTTAAAAACGCTAACGAGTTAGACCGGGTCCAAACCGGGCCCAAGGCCCAGCATATATAAGCTCATTAAATGAGGTTTTCAGCTTATTTCCTCCCTAAAATAAGAAAGGGGCGCAGCTGCTATGAGAGGAGATGGAGAAGAAAAAGAACTATTCACCCTCACCTTCATTTGCTTGTAACTTGAGCTATGGACCTCCGATTGACGAGCTGTTTGCGACCACACGAAGCTCTCGACGAGCTCTTCCTTTCTATCTAAGCAAACCTCGTAAGAAATCGCGTATCACTCTCCAGTTTCCAGCCCTAAAATTCTGCATTTCTGGGGTTATAGTTTTGAGTAGATTTTGTGGTTTTGCTTGTTTAGTGATCTCTTGTAGCGGGTAATTATTAGATTTTACTCCTAATCTCATTGGGTAAGGTAATGTTTCACTAAACCTTTGTGTTTAGTTATTTTGTGTATCTTGGGTTTTGATTTTGATATATATATATGATGTTAGTTTGAGCTTTGGTGGAGCGGCCAAGGTATGATTTCGGTCTCCTCTATGTAATATGTAATATTCAGGGACACTTAGGCTAGTTGACCTTAAGATAGGTTGAAAGGTGTGATTGTATGGTTAATTGTATATAAATGTATGAATTAAGGATGATTTTTTATTGTTGGTTATTGATTATGGTGGTTGATGATGATGGTTGGAAATTATTGGTGTTTATGAGTATTGATGGTGATTGATTATATTGATGACTCATGAGGATTGTGAAAATTCATGGTAATATGTAAATGTACAATGTTTATAGTGGATTAGAATTATGAATATGTGACCTATTAATTGATGAATAGGCGGTTAGTGATAATGGAGATTATAATGATGTTGTTGAATTATGATGTGGAATAGTGATGATTGTGTGGAAAAATAACAACTATGATTTGTTGATGTTGCGATTGGATTATTGTGATCATGTGAAATATGATGAGATAGGGTAGATGATGCCTCTGAGTAGAGGGATTATGTTAAAGTTGATTATGTTGGATTCTTGATGTAGTAATTGTGTAAATTGTTGATGATGGAGAATCTTGATTGAGGAATTATGGTTTTGTGTTGATTTATGGTGAAATGTTATGTGATCTAGGTTGGATTTAGACTTGTTGGATGGTTTAGGAGGTTGTGTGATTGAGAAGATGGTTGAGGCAATGCTTGGTATGAATTTTGGGTTGCTTTGGTATGGTTGAAAAGTGTTTGAGTTGGTTTTTGGATTGAGAGTGGGTTAAAAGTGAGTTTTTGGTAAAAACAGATTTTTGGCGAACTTTGACGGATCATAACTCGAGCCTCTGTTTTCAAATTTTATTGAAATTTGCTTTAAAGTAAAGTTCATTAAAAACTCTTTAAATTGATATAAAATTTGTAAGAATTGGAAATTTGTAGTGGTAGTTATGATCATTCAAAGTTTGGTGTCAAAATTTGAAATTCTGCAAAGTTGGAGAATTTTGGGATTTTTGGTATGTGCGCACGCATAGCCTTGTGTGCACGCACAACCTTGCGAAATTTTAAACATGTGCGCACACACAGACCTGTGCGTACACACAGGCAGGAAAAGGCTTTCTGTTTGAAGCGCTCGTACAACTTGTGCGCGCACATACAAATGAGGATTTGCAACCTGTGCGTACGCACAGCCTGTGCGCACGCACACATTGGGAAGGTCAATCTCTTGAGGGCGCTAGCAAAGGTTGTGCAAGTGAACATACATTGTTCATTTTGGTACCTATGCATACACACACCTCTATGCGTACGCACACATTTTAAAAAATCTCCTAGGCGTGCGTGCGCACCCCCTGTGCGTACGCACACGCCCTGTTTCTCAAATTTAAACTTTGTTTTCAACTATTTCACTTTCCCAACAAGCTTGTAAGCTTTTGTGACACCATTTTAAGACTCTTGGGCTTATCTTCAAGTATTGAACATGGGAAATGTCCTAGGAGGTTTGATTTGGTGTTATTTTGAAAAGTTAGAGAACAGAAGCTTAGGTTTCTGATGTACTGAGAATGGGTTTGGTGGATTGCGAAGGAGGAATGGTATATGAATTGAGAAATTGGTGAACTAGTAAGTTTGGAATGGAAATTTATGAATTGATGATGATTGTGATGAGTTGAAAACTTGGAAATGAATGACTATGGTTGATGGAATGAGTGTGAGTGGAAGTGTGTTATGAGGAGGGACCTCTGAGATTGAATACATGATTATGATATACATTGTTATCCGTCGTAAGGGCTGTGGCAGTCTCTCGCTTATGTTCGGATGTGAGGCTTGAAGCTGGGCTTCTCACTCATATTTATTGGTCAAGAGGACGGTGGTAGGGCACTCTCCCTCGAAATGTTTTCCCTCTGAAAGGAGAAGGTGGTAGGGCACTATCCCTCGGAATTATACGGCATCCAGAGGAAGGTGGTAGGGCACTCTCCCTCAGAACATTTCCCTTTGAAAGGAGAAGGTGGTAGGGCACTTATCCCTTTGAATTGTTCCTCCTGAGTATGCGCAATAGAGAGACTAATTCGGGAGTTGCCAACCGAATTATGAGTCAGGTCACTACAACCGACAAGTGATATCACAGCCAATAGGATAGACATTCATCATATGCATTTTCTATATGCTTGCTTGCTTTGATTATTTGAGTTTGCCTAATTTTATAATATGCCTACTTTCTTCTTAAATTACTTGTATTATATGAATACTATATGTGTTTTACTTGCATGCATTATTTATGTTTGTCTGGTGTTGAGGAGGTTAGGTAGGTGGTGGCGATGGGATCACACCGAGGGTAAGTTGGTGAAGGCTGTGGGACAGCGGTGGCTAGTTTTATTTATAAACCCCCTAAGATTAGATACCTGGTATATTGTGTACGGTTTGAGTTATTTATTTCGTTAAGTTTGGATATCTGTTTGGTATGAAGATCTAGGATTGCCTATGGCGTTCTGTGGTCTTACATCTTACATTACTGGGTACTGTTACCATACTGAGAACCTCCGGTTCTCATTCCATACGTTGTTGTTATTTTTCAGATGCAGGTCGCATCCCACCTCAGTGAGTTGCTTGATGGTAGCAGAGCGGAGGATCTTAATCTATTTTTGTTGTCATTTTGGTTATTTTGATTAATACTCTCACTTTTGTATTTACTTTTGCCTTAGAGGCCTACTTTGAGAGTGATATTCTGTATAAGTTATTTTACTTTCAAAACTCTGTATGTCTGTATTTAATTAGCGGCCTAAACTCTGTAGGCTTAGACAAGTATCTTACGATTATTATACTCTTGTATAACTACATATATCTTGTTACCTTAAGTAGTGGATCTTATCTTTTATGCTTGTAGCTCTTGTGAACATTCGCGTTTTTGTAATGCCATATTTGAGCTTATTTTATTCATCAGGCTTCTAGAATTATTATTCCTTCCATATATATATGTATGAGCCTTAGAATTGTCGTAACTCTTGATTAACCTTTTCTTTGCGGCATGAAGTAAAGCTTAGGGTAATAAGGGTGTTACATTTAGTGGTATCAAAGCGGTTCATCCTCGTAAGCCTGAGGGATGGACTGATTGTGCTTCATTGTATACTCTGTGTCAGTTTTCTTTCATGCTATTTAGGTTATCTACTTGATATTTCATAGCATGCTTGTTTGTGAGTGCCTTTTGGGGATAATTGAAGAACTAGGATTTTGATATTTAGACTGATCACCTTGATATCGAATGTTTGGTGTAGATAAGAACCTTAATGGCTACTCGCGGACGAGGTCGTACGCATTCACGAAGAGAGAGTAGAAATGAGCAACCGGCCAATAACCTTGCCAAGTTCATGGCGGCAATGGCAAATCTTGCGAACACTATGGAGGCAGATACTACTGCGACTCTGCAAGCTGTGCAAAGGTTGGGCCAACCGGCTGGAAAAGGAAACGGAGAAGGAAACAGGAATGATAATGTGGAAGGAAATGGTGATAATATGGGAGGTGCTCCGATGACTTTGGCTACTTTTCTGAAAGTTTGTCCACCGACTTTCAGAGGTTTAAATAACCCTACTGAGGCGGATAATTGGTTTCAAGCTATGGAGCGTGCGTTGCAAGCTCAACATGTCCCGACTAACCAATACGTGAAGTTTGCGACTTATCAACTGTTAGGAGAGGCACAACATTGGTGGCAAGGAGAGCGCCAGTTGATGCGATTTCCGAATGTAGAAATCTCTTGGGATGCGTTTCAAATGGCATTCTATAAGAATTACTATCTTGAATCAGCTAGGGAGGCGAAGGAGATGGAGCATATGCAGCTGAAGCAAGGTTCCTTGTCTGTGGCAGACTGTACTAGCCAATTTGAGGAGCTTTGTAGATTTTCTAGGGCGTGTCAGGGTGCCCTGGAGACCTATGAAAGCTAGAAGTGCATCAAGTATCAAAAGGGCTTGAAGGATAACATCATGATTGCTGTGGCTCCTTTAGAGATTTGGGTTTTCTCCGATCTGGTGAATAAGGCGAGATTTGTTGAGGAATATGCACAGAAGGTAGCCTCGTCAAGAGACACACGTAGAGGAAACACTAGTAGGAAACGTGATGATTGCCTTGGACCAAGGGGATAATACTTCAAGAGAAATAGTGAAGGGAAGCAGTCAGGAGCTTACTCCCCGGATATGAAATGTCAGGAGTGTGGGAACTACCATCTGAATAAGCCATGCCGGTTGAGTATGAAACTATGTTACAAGTGTGGCGCACCGGGTCATTTGGTTAGAGAATGTCCACACCGAGGAACACATGAGGCGAGTCGATCACAACAACAGGGTTAAGGTAATTATGAAGCTGGTAACCGAATCTTAACTTATTTTCATAGTATAGAATATCGCCGTTCGTGTTTAAAAGGTTTTAAAGCTTAGAATGATTTTTTTTAAAAATTTGGTTCGGAACTTGGTGTAAATGATTTGGTTTTGAAACTAGGTAGGAACTTTTTTATCAAATGATACGTTTTAAAAAGGAAAGTGAGTTCTATGATTTTGTTAGCCTGTGATTTTGGTTTGTAAATTTAACTTATCAAAAGGGATTTAAATTGAACGGTTCTGATTTAAGGGTTTTAATGAATTTAGAAAAATTATGCTTTAAAGTGATTGATTTACAAATAAATGATTTTTCACTCTTTTTAGAAAGTTTTAACAATGAACTCATTTAGATTGAACTTGTTTTAAAGGTTTTGAAAAGTATTACAAAATCGGCAATTGGTTTAAAGGGAAGAATTTTCGGATTCTTAATGACGATAATCAGAATGACGCAGCGAAAGGCGAGGGAGAACATTGACACATTAGGATGATGATGAATGGGATGCTTTGGCAACTTGTTGGGCTGATAACATTGGTAGTAGAATGCTTCGTGGAGAATATGTATACATATCGTGTGATTCGAATTTTCGAGGACGAAAATTTTATTAGGAGGAGAGAATGTAACAACCGGAGTTTTTACGTAAAACCATTTTAATAAAATAATTTTAGTGCCCGGAATAGATTCAAAATTTGGAAGTTTTAATTTGAAAATAAAAAGGTGAAATTTGATTTTAATGAATTTTTCTGAGTTGAAAAATGTATCTTTTTCGAAAAGATTTGGTAAAAATGCGTAATGGCATTTAAGCCGGCAGTACCGGCTCTAGTCTGTCTAGTACTGCGTATTTTGGAAAATAAGATTTTGAAAATTGATTTATTATTTTGAAAGGATAAAAAGAATTTAGAATCGAAAACCGGGCGCTAATTTTAAAGGTTGGGCCAAACGGGCTAAAAACACTAACGGGTTGGACCGGTCCCAAACCTGGCCCAATGCCTAACATATATAAGCTCATTAAATGAGCTTTTTAGCTCATTTCCTCCCCAAAATAAGAAAGGGGCGCAGCTGCTATGAGAGGAGAGGGAAAAGAAAGAGCACTATTCACCCTTACCTTCATTTACTTGTAACTTGAGCTACGGACCTCTGATTGACGAGCCGTTTATGGCCACGTGAAGCTCTTGATGAGCTCTTCCTTTCTATCTAAGCAAATTTGGTAAAAAATTGTGTCTCACTCTCCAGTTTCCAGCCCTAGGATTCTGCATTTTTGGGATTATTGTTTTGAGTAGATTTTGTGGTTTTACTTTTTTAGGAGATCTCTAATAGCGGATAATTGTTTGATTTTACCCCTAATCTCGTTGGGTAAGGTAAGGTTTTACTAAACCCTTGTGTTTAGTTATTTTGTGTATCTTGGGTTTTGATTTTGATATATATATGATGTTAGTTTGAGCTTTGGTGGCTTGTTGGTGAGTTGAAAGTTTCTTAGATTCCAATCTTGGTGCGATGTGCTATTTGAGGAGCTGCCAAGGTATGGATTCGGTCTCCTCTATATAATATGTAATATTCATGGACACTTAGGCATGTTGACCTTAAGATAGGTTGAAAGGTGTGATTGTATGGTTAATTGTATATAAATGGATGAATTGATGATGATTTTTTATTGTTGGTTATTATTGATTATGGTGGTTGATGATGATGGTTGGAAATTATTGGTATTGATGAGTATTGATGGTGATTGATTATATTAATGACTAATGAGGATTGTGAAAATTCATGGTAATATGTAAATGTACAATGTTTATGGTGGATTAGAATTATGAATATGTGACCTATTAATTGATGAATAGGCGGTTGGTGATAATGGAGATTATGATGATGTTGTTGAATTATGATGTGGAATAGTGATGATTGTGTGGAAGAACTATGATTTGTTGATGTTGCGATTGGATCATTATCATCATGTGAAATATGATGAGATAGGGTAGATGATGCCTATGAGTAGAGGGATTATGTTAAAGTTGATTATGTTAGATTTTTGATGTAGGAATTGTGTAAATTGTTGATGATTGAGAATCTTGATTGAGGAATTATGGTTTTGTGTTGATTTATGGTGAAATGTTATGTGATCTAGGTTGGATTTAGACTTGTTGGATGGTTTAGGAGGTTGTGTAATTGAAAAGACGGTTGAGGCAATGCTTGGTATGAATTTTGGGTTGCTTTGGTATGGTTGATAAGTGTTTGAGTTGGTTTTTGGATTGAGAGTTGGTTAAAAGTGAGTTTTTAGAGTTTTTTGGTAAAAACAGATTTTTGGCGAACTTTGACGGATCATAACTCGAGCCTCTGTTGTCAAATTTTATTGAAATTTGCTTTAAATTAAAGTTCATTAAAAACTCTTTAAATTGATATAAAATTTGTAAGAAATGGAATTTTGAGGAGGTAGTTATGATCATTCAAAGTTTGGTGTCAAAATTTGAAATTCTACAAAGTTAGAGAATTTTGGGATTTCTAGTATGTGCGCGCACACAGCCTTGTGCGCTCGCACAACCCTGCAAAATTTTAAACCTGTGCGGACGCACAGACCTATGCATATGCACAGGCAGGAAAAGGCTTTCTGTTTGAAGCACTCGTACAACTTGTGCGCGCACATACAAATGAGGATTTGCAACCTGTGCGTACGCACAGCCCTGTGCGCACGCACACATTGGGAAGGTCAGAGTTGAGGGCGCTAGCAAAGGTTGTGCAAGTGAACAGACATTGTGCATTTTGGTACCTATGCATACGCACACCTCTATGCGTACGCACACGTTTTAAAAAATCTCTAAGGCGTGCGTACGCACCCCCTGTGCGTACGCACCCCCTGTGCGTACGCACACGCCCTGTTTCTCAAATTTAAACTTTGTTTTCAACTATTTCACCTTCCCAACAAGCTTGTAAGCTTTTGTGCCACCATTTAAAGACTCTTGGGCTTATCTTCAGGTATTGAACATGGGAAATGTCCTAGGAGGTTTGATTTGGTGTTATTTTGAAAAGTTAGAGAACAGAAGCTTAGGTTTCTGATGTACTGAGAATGGGTTTGGTGGATTGCGAAGGAGGAATGGTATATGAATTGAGAAATTGGTGAACTAGTAAGTTTGGAATGGAAAGTTATGAAATGATGATGATTGTGATGAGTTGAAAACTTGGAAACGAATGACTATGGTTGATGGAATGAGTGTGAGTGGAAGTGTGTTATGAGGAGGGGCCTCTGAGATTGAATACATGATTATGATATACATTGTTATCCGTCGTAAGGGCTGTGGCAGTCTCTCGCTTATGTTCGGATGTGAGGCTTGAAGCTGGGCTTCTCACTCATATTTATTGGTCAAGAGGACGGCGGTAGGGCACTCTCCCTCGAAATGTTTTCCCTCTGAAAGGAGAAGGTGGTAGGGCACTATCCCTCGGAATTATACGGCATCCAGAGGAAGGTGGTAGGGCACTCTCCCTCAGAACGTTTCCCTTTGAAAGGAGAAGGTGGTAGGGCACTTATCCCTTTGAATTGTTCCTCATGAGTATGCGCAACAGAGAGACTAATTTGGGAGTTGCCAACCGAATTATGAGTCAGGTCACTACAACCGACAAGGGATATCACAGCCAATAGGACAGACATTCATCATATGCATTTTTTATATGCTTGTTTGCTTTGATTATTTGAGTTTGCCTAATTGTATAATATGCCTACTTTCTTCTTAAATTACTTGTATTATATGAATACTATCTGTGTTTTACTTGCATGCATTATTTGTGTTTGTCTGGTCTTGAGGAGGTTAGGTAGGTGGTGGCGATGGGATCACACGGAGGGTAAGTTAGTGAAGGCTGTGGGACAGCGGTGGCTAGTTTTATTTATAAACCCCCTAAGATTAGATACCTGGTATATTGTGTACGGTTTGAGTTATTTATTTTGTTAAGTTTGGATATCTGTTTTGTATGAAGATCTAGGATTGCCTATGGCGTTCTGGGGTCTTACATCTTACATTACTGGGTACTGTTACCATACTGAGAACCTCCAGTTCTCATTCCAAACGTTGTTGTTATTTTTCAGATGCAGGTCGCATCCCACCTCAGTGAGTTGCTTGATGGTAGCAGAGCGGAGGATCTTAATCTATTTTTGTTGTCATTTTGGTTATTTTGATTAATACTCTCACTTTTGTATTTACTTTTGCCTTAGAGGCCTACTTTGAGAGTGATATTCTGTATAAGTTATTTTACTTTCAAAATTCTGTATGTCTGTATTTAATTAGCGGCCGAAACTCTGCAGGCTTAGACAAGTATCTTATGATTATTATACTCTTTTATAACTACATATATCTTGTTACCTTAAGTAGTGGATCTTATCTTTTATGCTTGTAGCTCTTGTGAACATTTGCATTTTTGTAATGCCATATTTGAGCTTATTTTATTCATCAGGCTTCTAGAATTATTATTCCTTCCATATATATATATATGTATGAGCCTTAGAATTGTCGTAACTCTTGATTAACCTTTTCTTTGTGGCATGAAGAAAAGCTTAGGGTAATTAGGGTATTACATTTAGTGGTATCAGAGCGGTTCATCCTCGTAAGCCTGAGGGATGGACCGATTGTGCTTCATTGTATACTCTGTGTCAGTTTTCTTTCATGCTATTTAGGTTATCTACTTGATATTTCATAGCATGCTTGTTTGTGAGTGCCTTTTGGGGATAATTTAAGAACTAGGATTTTGATATTGAGACTGATCACCTTGATATCGAATGTTTGGTGTAGACAAGAACCTTAATGGCTACTCGCGGATGACGTCGTACGCATTCACGAAGAGAGAGTAGAAACGAGCAACCGGCCGATAACCTTGCCAAGTTCATGGCGGCAATGGCAAATCTTGCGAACACTATGGAGGCAGATACTACTGCGACTCTGTAAGCTGTGCAAAGGTTGGGCCAACCGGCTGGACACAGAAACGGAGAAGGAAACAGGAATGATAATGTGGAAGGAAATGGTGATAATATGGGAGGTGCTTCGATGACTTTGGCTACTTTTTTGAAAGTTTGTCCACCGACATTTAGAGGTTTAAATAACCCTACTGAGGCGGATAATTGGTTTCAAGCTATGGAGCGTGGGTTGCAAGCTCAACATGTCCCGACTAACCAATACGTGAAGTTTGCGACTTATCAACTGTTAGGAGAGGCACAACATTGGTGGCAAGGAGAGCGCCAGTTGATGCGATTTCCGAATGTAGAAATCTCTTGGGATGCATTTCAAATGGCGTTCTATAAGAATTACTTTCCTGAATCAGCTAGGGAGGCGAAGGAGATGGAGCTTATGCAGCTGAAGCAAGGTTCCTTGTCTGTGGCAGACTGTACTAGCTAATTTGAGGAGCTTTGTAGATTTTCTAGGGCGTGTCAGGGTGCCCTGGAGACCTATGAAAGCTAGAAGTGCATCAAGTATCAAAAGGGCTTGAAGGATAACATCATGATTGCTGTGGCTCCTTTAGAGATTTGGGTTTTCTCCGATCTGGTGAATAAGGTGAGATTTGTTGAGGAATATGCACAGACGGTAGCCTCGCCAAGAGACACACGTAGAGGAAACACTAGTAGGAAACGTGATGATTGCCTTGGACCAAGGGGATAACACTTCAAGAGAAATAGTGAAGGGAAGCAGTCAGGAGCTTACTCCCCGGATATGAAATGTCAGGAGTGTGGGAACTACCATCTGAATAAGCCATGCCGGTTGGGTATGAAACTATGTTACAGGTGTGGCGCACCGGGTCATTTGGTTAGAGACTGTCCACACCGAGGAACACATGAGGCGAGTCGATCACAACAATAGCATTAAGGTAATTATGAAGCTGGTAACCGAATCTTAACTTATTTTCATAGTATAGAATATCGCCGTTCGTGTTTAAAAGGTTTTAAAGCTTAGAATGATTTTTTTTAAAAATTTGGTTCGGAACTTGGTGTAAATGATTTGGTTTTGAAACTAGGTAGGAACTTTTTTATCAAATGATACGTTTTAAAAAGGAAAGTGAGTTCTATGATTTTGTTAGCCTGTGATTTTGGTTTGTAAATTTAACTTATCAAAAGGGATTTAAATTGAACGGTTCTGATTTAAGGGTTTTAATGAATTTAGAAAAATTATGCTTTAAAGTGATTGATTTACAAATAAATGATTTTTCACTCTTTTTAGAAAGTTTTAACAATGAACTCATTTAGATTGAACTTGTTTTAAAGGTTTTGAAAAGTATTACAAATTCGGCAATTGGTTTAAAGGGAAGAATTTTTGGATTCTTAACGACGATAATCAGAATGACGCAGCAAAAGGCGAGGGAGAACATTGACACATTAGGATGATGATGAATGGGATGCTTTGGCAACTTGTTGGGCTGATAACATTGGTAGTAGAATGCTTCGTGGAGAATATGTATACATATCGTGTGATTCGAATTTTCGAGGACGAAAATTTTATTATGAGGAGAGAATGTAACAACCGGAGTTTTTACGTAAAACCATTTTAATAAAATAATTTTAGTGCCCGGAGTAGATTCAAAATTTGGAAGTTTTAATTTGAAAATAAAAAGGTGAAATTTGATTTTAATGAATTTTTCTGAGTTGAAAAATGTATCTTTTTCGAAAAGATTTGGTAAAAATGCGTAATGGCATTTAAGCCAGCCGTACCGGCTCTAGTCTGTCTAGTACTGCGTATTTTGGAAAATAATATTTTGAAAATTGATTTATTGTTTTGAAAGGATAAAAAGAATTTAGAATCGAAAACCGGGCACTAATTTTAAAGGTTGGGCCAAACGGGCTAAAAACACTAACAGGTTGGACCGGTCCCAAACCTGGAGCAATACCTAACATATATAAGCTCATTAAATGAGCTTTTTAGCTCATTTCCTCCCCAAAATAAGAAAGGGGCGCAGGTGCTATGAGAGGCGAGGGAAAAGAAAGAGCACTATTCACCCTTACCTTCATTTACTTATAACTTGAGCTACGGACCTCTGATCGACGAGCCGTTTACGGCCACGTGAAGCTCTTGATGAGCTCTTCCTTTCTATCTAAGCAAATTTGGTAAAAAATTGTGTCTCACTCTCCAGTTTCCAGCCCTAGGATTCTACGTTTTTGGGATTATTGTTTTGAGTAGATTTTGTGGTTTTACTTTTTTAGGAGATCTCTAATAGCGGATAATTGTTTGATTTTACCCCAAATCTCGTTGGGTAAGGTAAGGTTTCACTAAACCCTTGTGTTTAGTTATTTTGTGTATCCTGGGTTTTGATTTTGATATATATATGATGTTAGTTTGAGCTTTGGTGGCTTGTTGGTGAGTTGAAAGCTTGTTAGATTCTAATCTTGGTGCGATGTGCTATTTGGGGAGCTGCCAAGGTATGGTTTCGGTCTCCTCTATATAATATGTAATATTCATAGACACTTAGGCATGTTGACCTTAAGATAGGTTGAAAGGTGTGATTGTATGGTTAATTGTATATAAATGGATGAATTGATGATAATTTTTTATTGTTGGTTATTATTGATTATGGTGGTTGATGATGATGGTTGGAAATTATTGGTATTGATGAGTATTGATGGTGATTGATTATATTGATGACTAATGAGGATTGTGAAAATTCATGGTAATATGTAAATGTACAATGTTTATGGTGGATTATAATTATGAATATGTGACCTATTAATTGATGAATAGGCGGTTGGTGATAATGGAGATTATGATGATGTTGTTGAATTATGATGTGGAATAGTGATGATTGTGTGGAAGAACTATGATTTGTTGATGTTGCGATTGGATCATTATCATCATGTGAAATATGATGAGATAGGGTAGATGATGCCTATGAGTAGAGGGATTATGTTAAAGTTGATTATGTTGGATTCTTGATGTAGGAATTGTGTAAATTGTTGATGATTGAGAATCTTGATTGAGGAATTATGGTTTTGTGTTGATTTATGGTGAAATGTTATGTGATCTAGGTTGGATTTAGACTTGTTGGATGGTTTAGGAGGTTGTGTAATTGAAAAGACGGTTGAGGCAATGCTTGGTATGAATTTTGGGTTGCTTTGGTATGGTTGATAAGTGTTTGAGTTGGTTTTTGGATTGAGAGTTGGTTAAAAGTGAGTTTTTAGAGTCTTTGGTAAAAACAGATTTTTGGCGAACTTTGACGGATCATAACTCGAGCCTCTGTTTTCAAATTTTATTGAAATTTGCTTTAAATTAAAGTTCATTAAAAACTCTTTAAATTGATATAAAATTTGTAAGAATTGGAATTTTGTAGAGGTAGTTATGATCATTCAAAGTTTGGTGTCAAAATTTGAAATTCTGCAAAGTTGGAGAATTTTGAGATTTCTGGTATGTGCGCGTACACAGCCTTGTGCGCACGCACAACCCTGCGAAATTTTAAACATGTGCGGACGCACAGACCTATGCATATGCACAGGCAGGAAAAGGCTTTCTGTTGGAAGCGCTCGTACAACTTGTGCGCGCACATACAAATTTGGATTTGCAACCTGTGCGTACGCACAGCCCTGTGCGCACGCACACATTGGGAAGGTCAATCTGTTGAGGGAGCTAGCAAAGGTTGTGCAAGTGAACACACAATGTGCATTTTGGTACCTATGCATACGCACACCTCTATGCGTACGCACACGTTTTAAAAAATCTCCTAGGCGTGCATGCGCACCCCCTGTGCGTACGCACACGCCCTGTTTCTCAAATTTAAACTTTGTTTTCAACTATTTCACCTTCCCAACAAGCTTGTAAGCTTTTATGACACCATTTTAAGACTCTTGGGCTTATCTTCAGGTATTGAACATGGGAAATGTCCTAGGAGGTTTGATTTGGTGTTATTTTGAAAAGTTAGAGAACAGAAGCTTAGGTTTCTGATGTACTGAGAATGGTTTGGTGGATTGCGAAGGAGGAATGGTATATGAATTGAGAAATTGGTGAACTAGTAAGTTCGGAATGGAAAGTTATGAATTGATGATGATTGTGATGAGTTGAAAACTTGGAAACGAATGACTATGGTTGATGGAATGAGTGTGAGTGGAAGTGTGTTATGAGGAGGGGCCTCTGAGATTGAATACATGATTATGATATACATTGTTATCCATCGTAAGGGCTGTGGCAGTCTCTCGCTTATGTTCGGATGTGAGGCTTGAAGCTGGGCTTCTCACTCATATTTATTGCTCAAGAGGACGGTGGTAGGGCACTCTCCCTCGAAATGTTTTCCCTCTGAAAGGAGAAGGTGGTAGGGCACTATCCCTCAGAATTATACGGCATCCAGAGGAAGGTGGTAGGGCACTCTCCCTCAGAACGTTTCCCTTTGAAAGGAGAAGGTGGTAGGGCACTTATCCCTTTGAATTGTTCCTCCTGAGTATGCGCAACAGAGAGACTAATTCGAGAGTTGCCAACCGAATTATGAGTCAGGTCACTACAACCGACAAGTGATATCACAGCCAATAGGACAGACATTCATCATATGTATTTTCTATATGCTTGCTTGCTTTGATTATTTGAGTTTGCCTAATTGTATAATATGCCTACTTTCTTCTTAAATTACTTGTATTATATGAATACTATCTGTGTTTTACTTGCATGCATTATTTGTGTTTGTCTGGTGCTGAGGAGGTTAGGTAGGTGGTGGCGATGGGATCACACGGAGGGTAAGTTGGTGAAGGCTGTGGGACAGTGGTGCTAGTTTTATTTATAAACCCCCTAAGATTAGATACCTGGTATATTGTGTACGGTTTGAGTTATTTATTTCGTTAAGTTTGGATATCTATTTGGTATGAAGATCTAGGATTGTCTATGGCGTTCTGGGGTCTTACATCTTACATTACTGGGTACTGTTACCATACTGAGAACTTCCGGTTCTCATTCCATACGTTGTTGTTATTTTTCAGATGCAGGTCGCATCCCACCTCAGTGAGTTGCTTGATGGTAGCAGAGCGGAGGATCTTAATCTATTTTTGTTGTCATTTTGGTTATTTTGATTAATACTCTCACTTTTGTATTTACTTTTGCCTTAGAGGCCTACTTTAAGAGTGATATTCTGTATAAGTTATTTTACTTTCAAAACTCTGTATGTCTGTATTTAATTAGCGGCCTAAACTCTGCAGGCTTAGACAAGTATCTTACGATTATTATACTCTTGTATAACTACATATATCTTGTTACCTTAAGTAGTGGATCTTATCTTTCATGCTTGTAGCTCTTGTGAACATTCGCGTTTTTGTAATGCCATATTTGAGCTTATTTTATTCATCAGGCTTCTAGAATTATTATTCCTTCCATATATATATATATATATATATATATATATATATATATATATATATATATATATATGTATAAGCCTTAGAATTGTCGTAACTCTTGATTAACCTTTTCTTTGCGGCATGAAGTAAAGCTTAGGGTAATTAGGGTGTTATATTTAGTGGTATCAGAGCGGTTCATCCTCGTAAGCCTGAGGGATGGACCGATTGTGCTTCGTTGTATACTCTGTGTCAGTTTTCTTTCATGCTATTTAGGTTATCTACTTGATATTTCATAGCATGCTTGTTTGTGAGTGCCTTTTGGGGATAATTGAAGAACTAGGATTTTGATATTGAGACTGATCACCTTGATATCGAATGTTTGGTGTAGACAAGAACCTTAATGGCTACTCGCGGACGAAGTCGTACGCATTCACGAAGAGAGAGTAAAAACGAGCAACCGGCCGATAACCTTGCCAAGTTCATGGCGGCAATGGCAAATCTTGCGAACACTACGGAGGCAGATACTACTGCGACTTTGCAAGCTGTGCAAAGGTTGGGCCAACCGGCTGGAAACGGAAACGGAGAAGGAAACAGGAATGATAATGTGGAAGGAAATGGTGATAATATGGGAGGTGCTCCGATGACTTTGGCTACTTTTCTGAAAGTTTGTCCACCGACTTTCAGAGGTTTAAATAACCCTACTGAGGCGGATAATTAGTTTCAAGCTATGGAGCGTGCGTTGCAAGCTCAACATGTCCCGACTAACCAATACGTGAAGTTTGCGGCTTATCAACTGTTAGGAGAGGCACAACATTGGTGGCAAGGAGAGCTCCAGTTGATGCGATTTCCGAATTTAGAAATCTCTTGGGATGCATTTCAAATGGCGTTCTATAAGAATTACTTTCCTGAATCAAGTAGGGAGGCGAAGGAGATGCAGCTTATGCAGCTGAAGCAAGGTTCCTTGTCTGTGGCAGACTGTGCTAGCCAATTTGAGGAGCTTTGTAGATTTTCTAGGGCGTGTCAGGCTGCCCTGGTGACCTATGAAAGCTAGAAGAGCATCAAGTATCAAAAGGGCTTGAAGGATAACATCATGATTGCTGTGGCTCCTTTAGAGATTTGGGTTTTCTCCGATCTGGTGAATAAGGCGAGATTTGTTGAGGAATATGCACAGACGGTAGCCTCGTCAAGAGACACACGTAGAGGAAACACTAGTAGGAAACGTGATGATTGCCTTGGACCAAGGGGACAACACTTCAAGAGAAATAGTGAAGGGAAGCAGTCAGGAGCTTACTCCCCGGATATGAAATGTCAAGAGTGTGGGAACTACCATCTGAATAAGCCATGCCGGTTGGGTATGAAACTATGTTACAAGTGTGCGCGCACCGGGTCATTTGGTTAGAGACTGTCCACACCGAGGAACACATGAGGCGAGTTGATCACAACAACAGGGTTAAGGTAATTATGAAGCTGGTAACCGAATCTTAATTTATTTTCATAGTATAGAATATCGTCGTTCGTGTTTAAAAGGCTTTAAAATTTAGAATGATTTTTTTAAAAAATTTGGTTCGGAACTTGGTGTAAATGATTTGGTTTTGAAACTAGGTAGGAACTTTTTTATCAAATGATACGTTTTAAAAAGGAAAGTGAGTTCTATGATTTTGTTAGCCTGTGATTTTGGTTTGTAAATTTAACTTATCAAAAGGGATTTAAATTGAACGGTTCTGATTTAAGGGTTTTAATGAATTTAGAAAAATTATGCTTTAAAGTGATTGATTTACAAATAAATGATTTTTCACTCTTTTTAGAAAGTTTTAACAATGAACTCATTTAGATTGAACTTGTTTTAAAGGTTTTGAAAAGTATTACAAAATTGGCAATTGGTTTAACGGGAAGAATTTTCGGATTCTTAACGACGATAATCAGAATGACGCAGCGAAAGGCGAGGGAGAACATTGACACATTAGGATGATGATGAATGGGATGCTTTGGCAACTTGTTGGGCTGATAACATTGGTAGTAGAATGCTTCGTGGAGAATATGTATACATATCGTGTGATTCGAATTTTCGAGGACGAAAATTTTATTAGGAGGAGAGAATGTAACAACCGGAGTTTTTACGTAAAACCATTTTAATAAAATAATTTTAGTGCCCGGAGTAGATTCAAAATTTGGATGTTTTAATTTGAAAATAAAAAGGTGAAATTTGATTTTAATGAATTTTTCTGAGTTGAAAAATGTATCTTTTTCGAAAAGATTTGGTAAAAATGCGTAATGGCATTTAAGCTGGCAGTACCGGCTCTAGTCTGTCTAGTACTGCGTATTTTAGAAAATAAGATTTTGAAAATTGATTTATTGTTTTGAAAGGATAAAAAGAATTTAGAATCAAGCTTACATCTTTGTTGTGACCCCTGCACTCTTTTGTTGTGATGCGTGTGCCTGGTAGTTTTTGCTTCATTTGGGTTTTGTCATGATTTCTATCTCTTTTGGTTGTATTCCCCTGATCAAAGTCTTGGCTTTTGTGGATTTGTTGGTAGATTGGATGTTTATAATTGTGAGAAATTTTGTGGCTTTGACGATAAACTGTCAGTAGGAAAGGTTGTAACTTTGATATTTTTTTGTTGGTCATGATGAGTTCTTTGTTGTTTTTAGCAGAGTGTCATTGCCATGGAAGGATTGTTGTTTTCTTGTTGCGAGATGTTTAGGGCATAGACCGTCAATTTCCTTCTTTCCTGGTTCCTGCCTTGTTACTGCCTCCAAAAGGTGCCCCTGGACTTTAGTATGAATCCTGGGGTTTCCCTTCTTACTGCTGTGTCTGACTCTTGACGTTCATATGTTATTGTCAGAATTGTTTTCTTATTTATCTGAGTTGTTTGGCAGTAACCCATTTTTCTTTTTCTTACTGTAGGAATAGTTGACCCATGTCTTCTCGCAAAAATATTGTTGAAATGTCTACTAAGATCCTGGATGGCATGTCTGACTGGCTAGACTCCATTGTGTTGATGTGTGTTACAGTTGCTGACTCCGAATATTGTGTGCAACTTAGGAGGCATCATAGGATTTGTAGTGATAGGGATCAAGAGAAAAATTATGAGTTAGTGTCACCTGACCCTAAGGAGAGAGTTAGTTTTCCCTCTTTGACTCAAGAGGAACGTCCCTTTTTCTATGCTTATGACTATTTCTTTAGTCAATTGAATATTACCATTCCCTTTACCCCTTTTGAGACTGAGTTGTTGTGGTCCTGCAATGTAGCTCCATCTCAACTCCACCCGAACTCTTGGGGCTTCATAAAAATCTTCCAATTGTTGTGTCAAGAACTGGATATCTGATAAACCACTATTTTATAATTTATTTTATGCTCAATTGAGTAGTTTATATCAATTCTTTACTCACTTATTCATACAATTTGCATGGTTCTACATTTTCCTTCCTGATTTTGTGCTATGATTGAAAACATGCTTCTTTGGCCATATATTTGCTAATTTTAATCCTCTCTTATTACCATTAGATGCCTTGATATGTGTGTTAAGTTCTTTTAGAGATTACAGGACAGGAATGGCTTGGAGGATGGAAAGGAAGCATGCAAAAGTGGAAGAAATACAAGAAACTGAAGGAACTGCTAAAGCTGTCCAGCCTAACCTCTTGGTACTAAATCGACCATAACTTGAGTTACAAGGGTCCAAATGATGCCCTTCCAGTTGTGTTAGAAAGCTAACGTCTGGGGATTCAAAATAATATATAATATGCCATAGTTTCTCTGACGATAAGTGACAAGAACACGTGATTCACGCGGACGCATCGCAGTGACAAAATATCAGCGTGGCAGATTTCATAACCAACAATTTCTGGGCTGTTTCTGGCCCAGTTTTTGGCCCAGAAAACACAGATTAGAGGCTATAAAGTGGGGGAATCTATTCATGAATGAATCATACTTCATAATTCATAATTTTAGGTTTTAGATGCAGTTTTCTAGAAAGAGAGGTTCTCCCCTCTCTCTTAGGATTTAAGATTTAGGATTTAGATTTTTAGGATTAGGATTCCTTCGTTTTCTTCATTCCAGGTTCAATGTTCCTTTAATTTATGTTCTCTTCTACTTTTATTTATTTTATTACTTTAGTTTGTTTATTTTCTGAAATTAGTTTATGGATTCCTATGTTTAATTTGATTTCTTTATTTAATATAATTTGAGGTATTTCAGATTTAAGATTTCTTTCTTTTATTTATGTTACTGCTGCTTCCCATCTGAAGGCATTTTTATTCGAGTAGATTTTCTTCTCTTTTGGCTTTGGTTGAGTAATTGGTGACACTTGAGTTATCAAACTCAGCAGTTGATTGGAAATTGGGATTGCTGATTGATTTGGATCCCTCTAAAGCTAATCTTTCCATAGGAGTTGACTAAGAATGAGGAATCAAGTTAATTAATCCACTTGACTTACCTTTATTTAGTAAGGGTTAACTAAGTAGGAGCAAAATCCAATTCTCATCACACCTGATAAGGATAACTAGGATAGGATTCCCAGTTCTTATACCTTGCCAAGAGTTTTCTTTTCTAATTATTAATTTATTTTTCTTGTCATTAAAAATTACTTGTTCCTTATTTCAAAAACCGAAAAATATACCTTTTTCCATAACCAATAATAAATCATACCTCCCTGTAATTCCTTGAGAAGATGACCCGAGGTTTAAATACTTCGGTTATAAATTATTTGGGTTTCGATACTTATGACAACCAAACTTTTTTACGAAAGGATTCTCTATTGGTTTAGAAACTATACTTACAACGCGATTATATTTTTAATAAAATTCTTTACCAGCAGAAAGTCCGATCGTCAAAATGGCGCTGCTGCCGGGGAATTGCAAACGTGTGCCTTATTATTGGTTATTGTAAATATTTGCTTTTTGCTTTATTTATTTGTTTTTATTTTTGTTTTTATTTTTTCTTTTTCGTAAATTAAGAGGTTATTGGTTTTTATTTAGTTATTAAAATTTTCGAAAATAATGTTCCTTGTTCTTTCTTGATATTCAAGTTGTTCTTCGTGTTCATCTTGACCTTCAAGTTGTTCTTTGTTGTTTTCTTTGTTTTGATCTAAAAATTTTAAGTTTGGTGTCATTTTATTGTTTTTCTCTTTCCTCATTAAATTCAAAAAATATCTTTTCTCTTTATTTTAATTGATTTTTTCGAAAATTACAAAAAAAAAAATCAGATTTTTATTTTAAAATTTTTATCTTATCTTATCTTAGTTTTAAATTTCAAAATTCAAATCTTTTTCAAAAATCATATATTTTTCAAAATCTTATCTTATCTTATTTCAAAATCAAATTTCAAATTTCAATATTTAAATTCCAAAATTCAAATTTCAAATTTCAAAATTTAAATTTAAAAATCAAACCTTTTCAAAATTTAAACCTTTTTCAAATCTTTATCTTATATTGATTGTTAGTGTTTCTAGTTTTAGGAGTTTATTTTCATTAATTTTTTTTATTAGTTTTTGTTTTTATTTTCTTTTGCTACTATGAATTTTCACACCTCTGGTTTCAAGTTTGGTTCTAATGTTGTTGGAAGGAATGGAAGCTATAACAGGAACATGCATCAAGGTCGGAACAATCAAAGTTGGACGGAGCCACGAGGATCCGATCAACCCTTTAGGCAACAACACCTTCCAAAATACCATGGACGACGACCATTCTACAATGCATGCCAAGACAATAGTTACGGTGGACCACTTCGTGACAACCAACCTCCACCAAACTACTATGGTCAAGAGCCATTCCGAGGTGCGTACCAAAATGATAGATATGGTGGACCCCCTTGTGGTTACCAACAAGCTCCATCATATGCCCATGAACCACCTCCTCAACATAGCTTTGAACCACCATACTCACAAGTCCCTTTACACCATTCACCTCCATATGACCCCAACCCCTATCCACCCCAATTCCAACCCAATTACCGCCCAAGGACCACCACTTCCATATGCACCATGTCCATATCCATCGACCCAAGAATCACAGGCTCGCCTCAAGGAAACAGAAGATCGATTTCATGCAACCCCTCACCAACTGGAGCAAGCAATAAATCGATTACCTTCCCAATGTTTGGACACTCAAGGAACCCCCATGGCTTCATGTGGACAATCTAATGAAGAACGTAGCATGAAGGAGACACTAGAAACTCCGATGGACAGTAAGGAGCATGACTTTGTATTGGAACAATTGGAGGAAGCCGTAATCATTGAAGAGGAAGAAGTGGTCGAAGACTTAGGAGATGCAGAACCTCCATGGGAACCTCTAATCATAGAACCTCCCTCCAAGAAGCTTGAGATTGATGTTGAGGAAGGTGTACAACCTCCAAGGCATATCATGGTTGAAGACTTTGAAGGGGATGATCAAGAGATGGATTCAATCATTTATGAATTCTTATCTATAATTGAATCCTCTCCCATTGGACTTGACATGGAGATTAAAGAAGAAGAAGCACAACCTCCCATGCCCTTGGTGAGCAATGAAGAAGAGATCGAATTGGAAGAATGCTACCAAGAGGAAGAGGTTGATATTGAAGAAGCTTGCAAAGAGGTGAAAGTCATCAAAGAGGAGTCCAAAGGAATAGAGCTGGAGATCACCTTGCCAAGGTTGTTGGAGGCCTCTCCCCCAAAATCATCACCATCCATCCCTTCATTCAAGTGGGTAAATCTCTCATCTCTAAGCTTAATTAGCCCACTTGAATATGCTTTGCTTGAGATGGATAGTCAACTTAGAGCTCTTTGTGGCTTTAAGAGTAAGAGGGAGATGGTTAGTGGTAGGAATTGTCATGCAAGATTCAATATGGTGGAAAGCTCAAAGTTTAAATGCAAAGGTTGGTGTAAAGCTCAACTGAACGGGTCTAGGAAGTTGGTTGGCTGCTTTTTTGAGAATTCAAATTGCTTGCTACCCGGATGGAATCATGATGATCAACAAGAAGACGGGTGCAAAAGCAAGGTTTGGGACCCCAGAATTCAGTCTAGAAATCAACATTCTTGGGGCCTTGTCACTTGCTTTAACCTGCTTGAAGGCTTTCTATGCCTAGTTTGGGATCCCGGAGGATATTGGAATTGCAAACATTGGTGGGAATTTCTGGATGAGTTCAAGCACAAGCCACCATAACAGGGAGCTCATCAAATGTCCAACTTAAGGACTTTAACTAAAAGTGCTAGGTGGGAGACAACCAACCATGGTATATTCTTTCCTTTTTGTTCTTAGTTTTATTTTAATTTATTTTCATTCATGTTCATTGATAATTTCTGCATAGTCATCTGCATTCTGCATTTTGCATTCTGCATACTGCATGAAAAAAAATTTCGCACGCAACGCGTAAGCGTCGCTGACGCGTCCGCGTCATACGTGCGTTCTGAAGAAAAGAGAATTGAACAGAAAGTCACACAAAAGCGTGGCTGGAGGCGTGCCTTAGGCACAAATATGCCCACGCGACCGCGTCAATGACGCGTCCGCGTCATTCTAAAAAAGAGCCTCCCACGCGTCCGCGTCACCCACGCGAACGTGTGGCCTCGCAAAATCGACGTAAAGAGGTGTATGGCAGAAAGTTATGATGGAGTGGGGCTGGAATGATGCTGGAAGCACCAGCCCTATCACGCGAATGCATACCCCACGCGTTCGCGTCATTTTACAAAATGAGGCCATTCACGCGATCGCGTCACCCACGCGCAGGCGTCACATGTTATATTGGCACACACCCCAAGACAAACAGAGAGTTGTGTGAATGCCATGTTGCCCTCGCACTAGTAGCACAAACACGGTCACGCGTATGCGTGATCGACGCTTACACGTCGCCTTCCCAATTACGCGATTCACATGTACGCGTGAAGCACGCGATCGCGTCGATAGCGATTCATCACCAGATCCCTGCGCCACCCACTTTTCTTATGTTTTCTTTTTTAATCCTAATTTCTTTCTTACTTTCTTCTTCTTCATTACTTCTAATCATTATTCTCTTTCATTCTATTTTTCCTATTGTATTTGTATACTTTCATTCACTGCATTTTAATTTTATACATATTTTTATCTTCTTTTCTAAATCTCTTATTTTACCATTGGTGTTAAACGTTCTTATTTAATTGTTGCATCTTTTCTTACATTACTCTGGTGCTTCATGACTTGTTTTATTCTTATTGGGTAATATTATTTATTTGTCAATGGCAATCTTTTATGATACTTGTATTCCTTTTTGCATTGACATGAACTTACACTGTCTCTCATTACCCACACTCTTCACCTTTGTTGTAATTTTTGCACCACTGGTATGCCATGTGCTTCTACTGTCTTCTCACTTGCATGTTGTAGCTACCATGTAATTGAGACCCTCATTATTTGGCATTAACCCACCCAGACTTTATTTATTTTCTTATCTTTATTTTTGGGTTATTTTTTCTTCTTTTTCCTCTTCTTTCAGGCTGGCCACCAATAAAGGAAAAGGGAAAGCTTCTAAATGGGGAGATAAACAAGTTCCATATGCACAATCCTTGGAGAAAAGCGTCAGTTGGAGCCACCTGTCCACTTGTACATCTCAACATGCACCGAGGACGGTGCAATCTTTAAGTGTGGGGACGATTCCGACTTTCGTGGGTTAGTTACTTTCTTCTCAACACCAATGGTTTATTTTCCTTGTTAGTTGTTGCATTTGCATGTTTGATTGCATATTTGTTTGATTTTGTGCATATTTTACCACCACTTGGTTAAAGTAATATTTTCTTTTTCAAGAAACTTTTTATAGCATTTCACTAATTTGAAATAAAATTTTTGTTAAACTTGTTTGAAGAAATATTATTTTGGAACATGGTTTAGAGCTCGAACACACAAAATCAGTGAGATTTTTGAGCTTATTTGAATTGGCTGCATTTTATCAACCAATATTTTATTTTTAGTGTGTGTTGTTCTCTCTAAAATTATGATCTTTGTCTTGCTTGATTCTATATTTCCATGGTTTGATGTATGCATGTACTTACATGATTAAGGCCTTTGTTTCACTGAGCTTACATACCCATATGGCCTTACCCTTTCATTATCTTTTGCAAACCAATGTTGAGAGTGCTCTAAGCAAAAAACAATAATGTCCTTAATTTGAATCCTTGGTTAGCTTAGACTAGTGAGAGTGCTCATGAATTAAGTGTGGGGAAAAGTGGTTTTGGAAACATTTGGTTTTGGAAATTAAGTATGTTATATATCTTTATGAAAATGTGAAAAAAAAATGTTTAGGACATGTTCATGAATTCAATAATTTAATCATATGCATTGAGAAAAACAAAAAAAAAATATGTATATATAAAAAAATAAAAAAAAAAGAGAAAAAAAGAAAAAAAGAAAAATAAAAGAGAAAAAGAAAAGAAAAAAAAGAGCAAATAAATAAAAGGGGACAAAATGCCCCAAAGTAAGTGGTGAAAGCAATGCATATGTACTGTACTCGAAATTAGGATGCATGAATATGTGGAAAACATGGTTAATGGATAGTTAGATGTGGTATTATGATTACATGGATTGTCTAAAAGTTAGGTGAAAAGTTTAAGTTAATTAAGGATTCAGATTTTAGTCCACTTGGCCAAATACAATCCTACCTTGACCCTAACCCCATTACAACCCTTAAAAGACCTCTTGATATGTGTATTTTGTGCATTAAATTTTTGTTGATTGTTAGATGAAGAGCAAGCCTTAGAAAGCAAGATTAATAGAGAATTGAGAGATCGAACCTTAAACACTTGAGTGATTAGAGTGTATACACTTCCGGTGAGGGTTCGATACTCGATTCTTTGTTCCCGGCTTTCATGAGCTATTTTCTCCTGCAAGTTTACTTGTACTTTGTATTGTGATTTGAATTAGCGAAATCCAGTTCATATTTGTTCTTGAAAGGTTTATTTACTTTTAACCAAGTAGGTAGAAACATTTTGCATGTAGTTGCATTCATATAGATAGGTTGCATTTTATACATTCTACCATTCCTTTTCACTCATATATTTGAGCTTAGCATGATGAAATGCTAATGTTTAAGTGTGGGGAGATTGATAAAGCACTATTTTATGATTTATCTTATGCTCAATTGAGTAGTTTATATCAATTCTTTACTCATTTATTCATACAATTTGCATGGTTCTACATTTTCCTTCCTGATTTTGTGCTATGATTGAAAACATGCTTCTTTGGCCTTATATTTGCTAATTTTAATCCTCTCTTATTACCATTAGATGCCTTGATATGTGTGTTAAGTGTTTTCAGAGATTACAGGGCAGGAACTGCTTGGAGGATAGAAAGGAAGCATGCAAAAGTGGAAGGAATACAAGAAACTGAAGGAACTGCTAAAGCTGTCCAGCCTGACCTCTTGGTACTAAATCGACCATAACTTGAGCTACAGAGGTCCAAATGATGCGGTTCTAGTTACGTTGAAAAGCTAACGTCCGGGGCTTCGAAATGATATATAATATATTATAGTTGCTCTGACGATAAGTGAAGCGAACGCATGATTCACACGGATGCGTCGCAGTGACGAAAAACCAGCGTGGCAGATTTCGCAACCAGCGATTTCTGGACTGTTTCTGGCCCAGTTTTCGGCCCAGAAAACACATATTAGAGGTTATAAAGTGGGGGATTCCATTCATTCATGAATCATACTTCATAATTCATAATTTTAGGTTTTAGATGTAGTTTTCTAGAGAGAGAGGTTCTCTCCTCTTTCTTAGGATTTAGGATTTAGGATTTAGATTTTTAGGATTAGGATTCCTTCGTTTTCTTCATTCCAGGTTCAATGTTCCTTTAATTTATGTTCTCTTCTACTTTTATTTATTTTATTACTTTAGTTTGTTTGTTTTCCCAAATTGATTTATGGATTCCTATGTTTAATTTGATTTCTTTATTTAATATAATTTGAGGTATTTCAGATTTAAGATTTCTTTCTTTTATTTATGTTACTGCTGCTTCCCATCTGAAGGCATTTTTATTCGAGTAGATTTTCTTCCCTTTTGGCTTTGGTTGAGTAATTGGTGACACTTGAGTTATCAAACTCAGCAGTTGATTAGAAATTGGGATTGCTGATTGATTTGGATCCCTCTAAAGCTACTCTTTCCATAGGAGTTGACTAAGACTGAAGAATCAAGTTAATTAATCCACTTGACTTACCTTTATTTAGTAAGGGTTAACTAAGTGAGAGCAAAATCTAATTCTCATCACACCTGATAAGGATAACTAGGATAGGATTTCCAGTTCTTATACCTTGCCAAGAGTTTTCTTTTCTAATTATTAATTTATTTTTCTTGTCATTAAAAATTACTTGTTCCTTATTTTAAAAACCCAAAAATATACCTTTTTCCATAACTAATAATAAATCATACATCCCTGCAATTCCTTGAGAAGACGACCCGAGGTTTAAATACTTCGGTTATAAATTATTTGGGTTTTGTTTCCTGTGACAACCAAACTTTTGTACGAAAGGATTCTCTGTTGGTTTAGAAACTATACTTACAACGCGATTATATTTTTAATAAAATTCTTTACCGGCAGAAAGTCCGATCGTCAATATCCGACCTACCCAAACTCTCTTCCTTTATCATTTCGTGTTGACGAAGCCTGTGGTAGTGAAGAAGAAAGCCTCCTGGATTTCTTTTCGAGCTACTCAAGGAATAAAGATTTTCTCCATGTATGACGTTTCCTTTAGGGACTTTAAAAACTATTATTTCAAGGTCCGGGCTGTTGAGGGAGCTCGGCCCTTCTTTTTGGAAGAAAATGATGAGCCTACCTTCCCTTTGTGCTGGCAAAAGAATGTAGTAGTAGCTAGGTACTTGATGCGTGGCAGAAGTTAACCAATTTAAAGATTTCAATTAAGAGGACAGCGTTGCACGTATAGCTCTTAACCGGCTAAGATCTGCCTCACCAATTTAAAAAGGGTTGTCACAAATTTTAGAAATAAAATACTGGGAGTATGAGTCCCAGGTCGTCTCCCAACGAGTTGCAGGAAAGACTGCTATTTTATTAACCAGGGGTTTTAAGAAAAATTAAGTTTTGATAACGAGTAATTAAAATGATTAAAAATTAAAGCAATAAAAATAAACTAAGAATAATTATTGATACTCTAAATAAAAGGCCTTGACTGGGGGAATAATTAAATGGAATTTTTATCCTTGTTGGGATCTTCTCAAGTGTAGTGTAAAAAGGGTGTTGTTCTCACTCGGTTATCCCTTACTAAATAAGGAAAAGTATGGTGATTAAACTAACTCTTACCCTCAAATCCTAGTCCTCTCCCTTGGGGAGGTCTAGCGCTAGTAGGTATGGAATTAGCTAACAACGTCCAATTCAACCAAGCACTTGAGCATTCAAACTCAAGTATCTCCTCTTAATCAACCCCATGTCAAGTAGAAATTCTAATCCATTGACATGAAATTAATAACCATAAAAATATGAGAAGACATATTTAAATGAAATAAAATAGAGAATTAAAATTAATTAAAATAAAAAGAACTCTATATATTAATTTGAACAGAGTCAATGAGTAACTAATTAAAAGTAAGGGAGTAAGGAAACAAACTAAAGTAATGTCTTCAACGGAGGTAATGACTCTCAGCATCCAAAAATCCAAGCAAAAGCATAAACTATCAATGTAATGCAAATAAAAAAAAACTCAGATCTAAAACTGATGTAATCCTAATGTGATGAATCTGAATGTGTGTGGATGCGTATTGAGTCTCAGCATGTTCCCTAGGTTTAGTCTGTGTTTCTGGGCCAAAAACTGGATCAAAATGCGGCCCCAAATCGCCCCCAGCGTATTTTGTTATTTCTGCAGATCGCGCAGGTCACGCGTACGCGTCATCCACGCGTTCGCGTCATTCAGCGATTTTCATTGTCACGCGTTCGCGTTGTTCACGCATTCGCATCATTCGTGCAGACTCCAATCCACGCGTTTGGGTCAGGCACGCATTCGCGTCGCTGTGAATTCTCCAATTCGCACATTCGAGTGGGCTATGCGCTCGCGTCATTGCTCACTGGTCATCTCCTTAGTTTCTTGTGTTCCTTCCATTTTTGCAAGCCTCCTCTCCAATTTCCAAGTCATTCATGCCCTATGAGGCCTGAAACACTTAACTCACGGATCACAGCATCGAATGGGATAAAGAAGAATTAAAATACGTAATTAAAAGTCTCTAGGAAGCAAGTTTTCAACCATGGAATGATTTTGGGAAGGAATTGTAAATACATGCTAATCATATGAATAAGTGGGTAAAGATTTGATAAAACCACTCAATTAAACACAATATAAATCATAAAACAATGGTTTATCAACCTCCCCACACTTAAACATTAGCATGGCCTCATGCTTAGTTGAAGGATATAAAGTAAATGAGTAGGGAAATGTAAATCTCATGAAATGCAATGCAACCTATAGTAAATAAACTCTTCAAGACAAGCATAAATCAAATTCCACTAATTCAATTTATATAGTAAAAACAGGTAACATTGTAGGAAGATAGCTCATGAAAGCAGGGAACATAGAATCAAGCATTGAACCTTCATTGATGGTATATGTGCACTCTATTCTCTCAAGTGTATAGGGTAATCACTCTACTCTTCTCTAATCATGCTTTCTAAATTTTGTTCTTCACCTAACCAATCAACAATAATTAGCATACCGATGCAAACATCATGAGGTCTTTTTAAGGTTGTAATGGGGCTAAGGTAAGGGTGAGGGTATGTATATATGGCTATGTGAGCTTATAAATTAAATCTTTAATTAACCTAAGCTTTAACCTAACATACATATACTCTATATAACTTTAGAATCATGCCTAGCTACCCCTAATTTTCACTTTTGCATTACATACTCATGCATCAAATTTTTTTTTATTACACATGCATTGATCTTTGAACTTAACTTAACTTAGAATCGGGATAATTTTGTCCTCTTATTATTATATATATAAAAATATTTTTTATTTTTTTATTTTTTATTTTTTTTAACTTAAATAGAAAAATAAACATAACTTATCAATGCACATGAATTTTTAATTTTTCTGGTCTCACATGAGTAGGTACCCAAATTCCCATTATTTTATCATGACACATCCCCTTATTAACCCTTGTTCCACAATTCTCCCATACTTAATTAACACACAATTTCTATCTTAAGCTAACTAAAGATTCAATTGGAATATTTAATTATTTTTTCTGCTTAAGGCTAGTAATGTGGTAAAATATAGAACAAATGGGATTAAAAGGCTCAAAGTGGCTGACAAAGGTAATTTAAAGGGTAGGCTTATTTGGGATAAGTGAGCTAAACAAATAATGGCCTCAATCATACGCATGAATATAACATATTAAATATTGGACATATAGGATGAAACAAAATAAGATTACAATCATAGAGAAGTAAACACACAAGAATAAAATATTTATGGTTAAATAATGTAACCATGTAATTAAGCTCAAATCTCACAGGTTTGTGTTCTTAGCTTTTTAAACTATGTTCCAAATACAACTTCAAACAAATTTAACACAAAAGTTTTGATTTAAATTAGTGAAATTTTTCAAAAATAGGGTCTTAGAAGAAACTTATTATTTTCTAACCAAATAGAACATACATTCAAATAACCTATTTCTATGCAATCTGTCTTATTCTACAAAAGAAAAATTAACTAAATATCCTATTTCATTGGTGTTTAAGGAAGAGAAATTACCTCCAGAAGTCAGGTACTGACCGACCTCCCCACACTTAAGGCTTTGCGCCGTCCTCGGTGCCATCTGTTAGGAACAAAAGGGGGCTGGTAGCAGCATCTCCACCATTGGGACCATCATGGCTCCCTGTGAACGTAAATGAAGTGGAGTCTGGGGTGTCCGGGTCTTTGTAGTTTCCCATAAGTAGCTCCTTGAGGTATGTGAATCGGCGCTTGTTACGGCGCTCTCTTAACTTTGCTTTGTGTTCCTGCCGATCCAACTTTTCAAGTATCTGATGGAGCAGTTGGTTTGTTGTAGGTGCTTGTGGTGTTGAAGGAGGAATGTCTTCAGCCGATTCTGTAGGCTGGCTTGTAGTGGCTACTGGCGGTCTGATATATTTCCCATTAGGGACGTACTGATCATCCCGTGGAAGTAAGGCTTTGGTGTCCCCAGCTCTATAGGAGACTCCAGCTGTCGAGACGAGATCTGAAACCAAGGCGGGAAAAGGTAAGCTGCCCGCAATTTATATGTGTCCCATTGCATTCCGGATGTGTCTTGGTAAGTTTAGGTGCTGGTTTGTAAGGATACACCAGAGTAAAACAGCCATGTCTGCAGTGAAGGAGGACTCGTGAGTGCTCAGAAAGACGTAATGAGACATAATCTGTGCCCATACTCGAGCCTCCAAGGTAAGTGTTGAAGCCGATATGCCCTTAGGTCGAGAACGATGGTATCCGTAGATCCATCTGCTGCCAGGTTGTGCTATAACTCTGAGAACGGTGTCCCAGTCAAATTGGTATGTCTAGCGCTTGAGTGAGCCTTCTTGGAATGCGTCCAATCCTTCTGGAGCAGGGGGAAGATCTAAAGCTTGTTCAATGGCCTCTTCAGTTATGGGGACTTGCTTCTGACAGACATAGACAGACTGCGTGGTTGGCATGTGAATGTTGGAGTAGAATTCTACTACCCATAAGAGATTAACCTGCCGTGGCTATCTCCGTAGGAATCCCATTGTCTTCGTTCAATTTGTGGCTCAACAAATTCAGCAATGCGGGTCGGAAGGATTCGAAGGTGCTCATTGTTATAATTCCTTGCTGCCAGGATGGGGAACATCTGCTCACAGTAGCGGTTAGAAAACCGTGCAGTGTCCTTTGCTGGGAAGGCTTTTTCTTTTTCATCGACCTTGATGATCCTCTTGATTCTTTTTGTTGAGAGCTTTACTGCTGTTGAAGATGGCTCTGCCACTAATACTTTTTTTGTTCCTCTCTTTGCTGGTGGTTTGGGAGTAGCTTTCTCTTTGCCTTTCTTGGTGGCCATCCTGAAAAAGGAAAGAGAAAGTAATTTGTAAAGTGAAGGGTTCGAGCAAGGGAGCGAATATTATGAGTGGTAATCAATGCACGGTAAGGAAGGATGTCGTTAACACATTGTCTAGACTACATGTGAAAAGTTCATCTTAGGTAATATAGTAAGTGCATGTGATGGTAATTAAATTCAAGATGTTTATTGGCATGCCGGCTGGTGCACGAATTGTAAATCACACTTTTCACAACTCATACCACTAACCAGCAAGTGCACTGGGTCGTCCAAGTAGTACCTTACGTGAGTAAGGGTCGAATCCCACGGAGATTGTTGGCTTGAAGCAATTTATGGATATCTTGTAATTCTTAGTCAATATATCAATTATAATTATCAGTTTGGATTGCGAAAAATAAAAGAGCATGAATTAAATACTTGTTATGCAGTAATGGAGAATATGTTGGAGTTTTGGAGATGCTTTGTCTTCTGAATCTCTGCTTTCCTACTGTCATCTTCTTCACGCACGCAAAGTTCCTCCTATGGCAAGCTGTGTGTTGGTGGATCACCATTGTCAATGGCTACCATCCGTCCTCTCAGTGAAAATGGTCCAAATGCGCTGTCACCGCACGACTAATCATTTGTCGGTTCTCACTCATGCTGGAATAGGATCTATTGATCCTTTTGCGTCTGTCACTATGCCCAGCACTCGTGAGTTTGAAGCTCATCATAGTCATTCAATCCCTGAATCCTACTCGGAATACCACAGACAAGGTTTAGACTTTCCGGATTCTCAAGAATGCTGCCAATGGATTCTAGCTTATACCACGAAGATTCTGATTAAGAAATCCAAGAGATACCCATTCAATCGAAGGTAGAACGGAGGTGGTTGTCAGTCACGCATTCATAGGTTGAAAATGGTGATGAATGTCACGGATAATCACATACATCAAATTGAAGTGCGAATGAACATCTTAAGTAGAAACAAGCGTGTTTGAATAGAAAACAGAAATAATTGCATTAATTCATCGGGACACAGCAGAGCTCCTCACCCCCCAACAATGGAGTTTAGAGACTCATGCCATCAAAGAGTACAAAGTTCAGATCTAAAAATGTCATGAGATTCAAAATAAATCTCTAAAAGTTGTTTAAATACTAAACTAGTAACCTAGGTTTACAGAAAATGAGTAAACTATGATAGATAGTGCAGAAATCCACTTCCGGGGCCCACTTGGTGTGTGCTGGGGCTGAGACTTGAGCTTTACACATGCCTAGGCTGTTTCTGGAGTTAAACGCCAGGTTGTAACCTGTTTTGGGCGTTTAACTCCAACTTGTAACCTGTTTCTGGCGTTTAACGCCAGAATAGGGCAGAGAACTGGCGTTGAATGCCAGTTTGCGTCATCTAAACTCGAGCAAAGTATAAACTATTATATATTTATGGAAAGCCCTGGATGTCTACTTTCCAACGCAATTTAGAACGTACCATTTAAACTCTTGTAGCTCCAGAAAATCCACTTTGAGTGCAGTGAGGTCAAAATCCAACAGCATCTGCAGTCCTTTTTCAGCCTCTGAATCAGATTTTTGCTCAAGTCCCTCAATTTCAGCTAGAAAATACCTAAAATCACAGAAAAACACACAAACTCATAGTAAAGTCCAGAAATGTGATTTTTATTTAAAAACTAATAAAAATATACTAAAAACTAATCAAATCATACTAAAAACTATGTAAAAACAATGCCAAAAAGCGTATAAATTATCCGCTCATCACAACACCAAACTCAAATTGTTGCTTATCCCCAAGCAACTGAAAACCAAATAGGATAAAAAGAAGAGAATATACTATAAATTCCAAAATATCAATGAAACTTAGCTCCAATCAGATGAGCGGAACTAGTAGCTTTTTGCCTCTTGAATAGTTTTGGCATCACACTTTATCCATTGAAGTTCAGAATGATTGGCATCTATAGGAACTTAGGTTTCAAATAGTGTTATTGATTCTCCTAGTTCTGTTTGTTGATTCTTGAACACAGCTACTTTATATGTCTTGGCCGTGGCCCTAAGCACTTTGTTTTCCAGTATTACCACCGGACACATAAATGCCACAGACACATAACTGGGTGAACCTTTTCAGATTGTGACTCAGCTTTGCTAGAGTCCCCAATTAGAGGTGTCCAGGGTTCTTAAGCACACTCTGTTTTTGCTTTGGACCTCGACTTTAACTGCTCAGTCTCAAGTTTTCACTTGACACCTTCACGCTACAAGCACATGGTTAGGGACAGCTTGGTTTAGTCGCTTAGGCCAGGATTTTATTCCTTTAGGCCCTCCTATCCACTGATGCTCAAAGCCTTGGATCCTTTTTATTACCCTTGCCTTTTGGTTTTAAGGGCTATTGGCTTTTTACTCTTGCCTTTTGGTTTAAAGAGCTTTTGGCTTTTTCTGCTTGCTTTTTCTTTTTCTTTCCTTTTGTTTTTTCGCCATTTTTTTCGCAAGATTTTGTATTCACTACTTTTTCTTGCTTCAAGAATCAATTTTATGATTTTTCAGATTATCAATAATATTTCTCCTTTTCATCATTCTTTCAAGAGCCAACAATTTTAACATTCATAAACAACAAATTCAAAAGATATATGCACTGTTCAAGCATTCATTCAGAAAACAAAAAGTATTGTCACCACATCAAAATAATTAAACTAATTTCAAGGATGAATTCGAAATTATGTACTTCTTGTTCTTTTGTAATTAAAACATTTTTCATTTAAGAAAGCTGATGGATTCATAGGACATTCATAGCTTTAAGACATGGATACTTAAATACTAATGATCATATAGTAAAGGCACAAACATAAATAAAATATAAGGCTCAAAAACCGAAAAACAGGAAAATAAGAACAAGGAGATTAAGGAACGAGTCCACCTTAGTGAGGGTGGCGTCTTCTTCCTCTTGAAGAACCAATGGTGTTCTTGAGTTCCTCTATGTCTCTTCCTTGCCTTTGTTGCTCCTCCCTCATAGCTCTTTGATCTGCAGTCAATTGCTCTACCACTGAATTATGGACCCTTGAGATGAATCTCTCCATCTCCCATGATTTAGAGGTGGAAGCTTTTAACTTCCCTTTCCTCCTTCTAGAGGTTTCTCCGGCCTTAGGTGCCATAAATGGTTATGGAAAAACAAAAAGCAATGCTTTTACCACACCAAACTTAAAAGGTTTGCTCGTCCTCGAGCAAAAGAAGAAAGAAATGGAGAAGATGGAGGAGATGGAGGTGTGTGAATGGGTGGGTTTGGGAGGGAAATAGTTTGAATTTGAATGGTGAGGTAGGTGGGGATCCTGTGGGGTCCACAGATCTAGAGGGGTCAAGGACTTAGCATCCCTGCTCCATTTAGGCGTGTAAAATGCCCTTAGAATGCATGTCTGGCGTTAAACGCCAGCTTGCTGCTTGTTTCTGGCGTTTAACACCAATTCTATGCTCTGTTCTGGCGTTAAACGCCAGTCTGGTGCTTATTTCTGGCGTTTAACGCTAGCTTGATGCTTCTTTCGGGCGTTAAATGCCAACTTGTTGCTTCTTACTGGCGTTTAAACACTAGTAAGCTCTTCCTCCAGGGTGAGCTATTTTTAATGCTGTTTTACATTCTGTTTTTTATTTTTCAATAGTTTTTGTGACTTCATATGATCATCAACCTATAGAAAACATAAAATAGCAATGGAAACTAAATAGATATAGTTAAATAATATTGGGTTGCCTCCCAACAAGCGCTTCTTTATTGTCTTTAGCTGGACCTTGCTGAGCTTTTAATCTAGCCTCAGCCTTGAGCACTCTTGCTCAACATTGCCTTCAAGATAATGCTTGATTCTCTGTCCATTAACAATGAACTTCTTATTAGAATCAATGTCTTGAAGCTCCACATAGCCATATGGTGACACACTTGTAATCACATATAGTCCCCTCCACCGGGATTTTAGTTTCCCGGGGAATAGCCTGAGCCTAGAGTTAAACAGCAGAACCTTCTATCCTGGTTCAAAGACTCTAGATGACAGCTTTCTGTCATGCCACCTTTTTGCTTTCTCTTTGTAAAGCTTGGCATTTTCGAAAGCAGTGAGTCTGAATTCCTCTAGCTCATTCAGCTGGAGCAATCTTTTTTCTCCAGCTAATTTGGCATCAAAGTTTAGGAGTCTAGTTGCCCAGTAGGCCTTATGCTCCAGTTCCACGGGTAGATGACAGGCCTTACCATACACAAGCTGCTATGGAGAGGTCCCTATAGGAGTCTTGAATGCTGTTCTGTAAGCCTACAGAGCATCATCCAAGCTTCTTGCCTAATCCTTTCTACGGGTACTTACAGTCCGTTGCAGGATTCTTTTTTGTTCTCTATTAGAGACTTCAGCTTGCCCATTTGTCTGTGGATGATATGGAGTTGCCACCTTGTGACTAATTCCATTCCGGACCATAGCAGAGTAAAGCTGTTTGTTGCAGAAGTGAGTGCCCCCATCACTAATTAGTGCTCTAGGGACACCAAACCTGCTGAAGATATGTTTCTGGAGGAACTTCATCACTGTCTTAGTATCATTAGTGGGTGTGGTAATGGCCTCTACCCATTTGGATACATAGTCGACTGCCACCAGAATATAAGTGTTTGAGTATGATGGTGGGAAAGGCCCCATGAAGTCAATACCCCATACATCAAACAACTCAATCTCCAAGATTCCTTGTTGAGGCATGGTGTAACCATGAGGCAGATTACCAGATCTCTGGCAACTGTCACAGTTACATACAAACTCTCGGGAATCCCTATAGAGGGTAGGCCAGTAGAAGCCACATTGGAGGACCTTGGTGGCTATTCGCTCACCTCCGAAATGGCCTCCATATTGTGACCCATGGCAATGCCATAAGATCTTCTATGCTTCTTCTCTAGGCACACACCTACGGATTATTCCGTCTGCACATCTCTTAAAGAGATAGGGTTCATCCCACAAGTAGTACTTTGCATCAGTAATTAATTTTTTCTTTTGTTGCCTGCTGTACTCCTTGGGTATGAACCTTGCAGCTTTATAGTTTGCAATGTCTGCAAACCATGGTGTTTCCTGAATGGCGAACAAATGTTCATCAGGAAAGGTTTCAAAGATCTCAATAGAGGGAAAGGACGCCCCTTCTACTGGCTCTATCCGGGACAGATGATCAACCACTTAGTTTTCTGTCCCATTTCTGTCTCTTATTTCTATATCAAACTCTTGCAGAAGCAACACCCATCTTATGAGCCTAGGTTTTAAATCCTGCTTTGTAAGTAGATATTTAAGAGCAGCATGGTTAGTGTACACAATCACTTTTAATTCTACTAAGTATGATCTAAACTTGTCAATGGCATAAACCACTGCAAGCAATTCTTTTTCTGTGGTTGTGTAATTTTTCTGGGCATCATTTAAAACACGGCTAGCATAATAAATGACATGCAGAAACTTGTTATGTCTCTGCCCCAATACTGCACCAATGGCATGGTCACTGGCATCACACATTAGTTCGAATCGAAATGTCCAGTCTGGTGCAGAAATAATTGGTGCTGTGACCAGCTTAGCTTTCAGAGTTTCAAACGCCTGCAGACACTCTGTGTCAAACACAAATGGCATGTCAGTAGCTAGCAGGTTGCTCAGAGGTTTTGCAATTTTTGAAAAATCCTTTATAAACCTCCTATAGAATCCTGCATGCCCCAGAAAGCTTCTGATTGCCTTAACGTTGGTAGGTGGTGGTAATTTTTCAATTACCTCTACCTTAGCTTGATCCACCTCTATTCCCTTATTCAAAATATTGTGCCCAAGGACAATCCCTTCAGTCACCATAAAGTGACATTTTTTTCAGTTTAAAACCAGGTTAGTCTCTTGGCATCTTTTCAGAACCATTGTCAGGTGATCAAGACATGAGCTGAATGAGTCTCCATATACTGAGAAGTCATCCATGAAGACTTCCAAAAATTTTTCCACCATATCAGAGAAAATAGAGAGCATGCATCTCTGAAAGGTTGCAGGCGCATTACACAGCCCAAATGGCATCCTTCTGTAGGCAAATACTCTAGATGGACATGTGAATACTATTTTCTCTTGATCTTGAAGATCTACTGCAATTTGGTTGTAGCCTGAATAGCCATCCATGAAGCAGTAATAATCATGACTTGCTAGTCTTTCTAGCATCTGGTCTATGAATGGTAAAGGAAAATGATCCTTCCTGGTGGCTGTATTGAGCCTTCTATAGTCAATACACATGTGCCACCCTGTAACTGTTCTTGTAGGAACCAGTTCATTTTTTCATTATGAACCACTGTCATGCATCATTTTTTGGGGACAACTTGGACAGGGCTCACCTAGGGGCTATCAGAAATAGGATAAATAATCTCAGGTAACTTGGTGACCTCTTTCTGCACCACTTCCATCATGGCTGGATTTAGCTGCCTCTGTGGTTGAACCATTGGCTTAGCATCATCCTCCAATAGGATCTTGTGCATGCATCTAGCTGGGCTTATGCCCTTAAGGTCACTTATGGACCACCCAAGAGCTGTCTTGTGTGTCCTTAGCACTTGAAGTAGTGCTTCCTCTTCCTATGGATTTAAAGCAGAGCTTATGATCACCGGAAAAGTGTCACCTTCTCCCAGAAATGCATATTTCAGGGATGGTGGTAATGGTTTGAGCTCAGGTTTTTGAGGTTTTTCCTCTTCCTGAGGAATTTCCAGAGGCTCTTTTATCTCCTCTGAATCCTCCAAATCAGGCTGAGCATCTTTAAAGATGTCTTCTAGCTCTGATTCGAGACTCTCAGCTATGTTGATCTCCTCTACCAAAGAGTCAATAAGATCAACTTTCATGCAGTCTTTTGGTGTGTCTGGATGCTGCATGGCTTTGACAGCATTTAACTTGAACTCATCCTCATTGACCCTCAAGGTTACTTCCCCCTTTTGGACATCAATGATAGTTCGTCCAGTTGCTAGGAAAGGTCTTCCTAGAATGAGAGTAGCACTCTTGTGCTCCTCTATTTCCAGCACTACAAAGTCAGTGGGAAAGGCAAATGGCCCAACCCTAACAATCATGTCTTCAATTACGCCTGATGGGTATTTAATGGAGCCATCAGTAAGTTGGAGACATATCCTGGTTGGTTTGACTTCTTCAGTTAAACCAAGCTTTCTGATAGTAGATACAGGTATTAGGTTGATGCTTGCCCCAAGATCACATAAGGCTGTCTTGGTGCAATCACCCTCTAATATGCATGGTATCATAAAGCTCCCGGGATTTTTAAGCTTTTCTGGGAAGCTTTTCAGAATGACTGCACTGCATTCTTCAGTGAGGAGAACTCTTTCAGTTTCTCTCCAATCCTTCTTATGACTCAAGATCTCTTTCATGAACTTGGCATAAGAGGGTATTTGCTTAAGTGCCTCTGCAAATGGAATCTTTATTTCAAGAGTCCTGAGGTAGTCTGCAAAGCGAGCGAATTGCTTATCTTGCTCCTCTTGGCGGAGTTTTTGAGGATAAGGCATCTTGGCTTTGTATTCCTCAACCTTGGTTGCTGCAGGTTTATTTCCTACAGAAGTGGTTGGAGAAGCCTTTTTAGAGGGGTTGTTATCAGCATTTGTGTTTGTCTGATCCCTCACTGGCGTTTGAATGCCAGGGTTAGAAGCTTGATTGGCGTTGGACGCCAACTTCCTACCTGTTTCTGGCATTTGAACGCCAAAACTGAGCTTCCATTGGGCGTTTGACGCCAGCTCCTTGCCTATTCCTGGCGTTTGAACACCAGAACTTCGCGTGGGTTGGGCGTCTAACGCCAACCTTGCATCTTTTTCTGGCGTTTGAACGCCAGAGTTGTTCCTCTCTGGGCCCTTACTGTCCTCAGAGGGATTTTGGATAATATTTTGCTCATTCTCTATCAGTTGTTCTTTTCTTGGCTTTCTGCTGCTCTGAAGTGAGGTATTTAATGTTTTCCCACTTCTTAATTAAACTGCCTGGCACTCTTCTGTTATCTGCTTTGATAACTACTATTTTGTATGATTCAATGGTGCCTCCATATTTTTATTAGCATTTTTAGTGTCTTGTAGCATCTCCTTGAATTCTGCTAGCTGTTTTGTTAGAAAGCACAATTGTTGATTGAGTTCAGCAACTTGTTCTGGAGGACCAAGTTCAATAGACACTTCTTTGGCTTCTTCTTTTATGGAGGACCCATTACTTATGTACAGATGCTGGTTTCTAGCAACTATATCAATAAGCTTTCGAGCCTCTTCAATAGTTTTCCTCATGTGTATAGATCGACCAGCAGAGTGGTCTAGGGACATCTGAGCTCCTTCTGTAAGCCCATAGTAGAAGATGTCTAATTGCACCCACTCCGAAAACATTTCAGAGGGGCATTTCTTTAGCATCCCTCTGTACCTCTCCCAGGCATTATAAAGGGATTCATCATCCTCTTGTTTAAAGCCTTGGATGTCCAGCCTTAGCTGTGTCATCCTTTTTGGAGGGAAATATTGATTCAGGAATTTGTCTGATAACTGTTTCTATGTCCTTATGCTTGCTGTGGGTTAGTTATTTAACCACCTTTTAGCTTGATCTTTTACAGCAAACGGAAATAGTAACAGTCTGTATACATCCTGATCTACCTCCTTGTCACGTATTGTGTCAGCAATTTGCAAGAATTATGCCAAAAACTCAGTAGGTTCTTCTTGTGGAAGACCGGAATACTGGCAATTTTACTGCACCATGACAATGAGCTGAGGATTTAGCTCAAAACTACTTACCTTGATAGGAGGTATACAGATACTACTCCCGTATGCAGCAGTAATGGGGTTAGCATATGACCCCAGAGTCCTTCTGGACTGTTCATTTCCACTTTTGTCCATGAAGGAGAAAGGGAGATGATGCGGATTGCAAAGAAAATATTTTTTTTTGAAAATTGAAATTAAAATAAAATAAAATGAAATAAATGAAAAATTGACTATAATTTCGAAAATTTGAAGAAAAAGAAATAAAAGAACATTGAAAACTAAATTAATTAATTAAAAAGATTTGAAAAAGATGTGGGTGAGGATTTTCGAAAAAAAAATGAAGAGAGAGAAATTGGTTAGGAAGTTTTGAAAAAGATACGTCTTAAAATTAAAGATACTAGTAAGAAAATAAAATAAAATAAAATAAAAAAAGAAAAGATATGAAAAAGATTTGATTTTAAGATTTGAGATTAGAAAAGATAGGATAAGCTAGGTAAGAGAAGATAAGGAATTTAAATTAAAAAAGTTTTGAAAATTAAATTTTAAATTTGAAAATTAAATTTTGAAATTTGAAATTTGAAATTTGAAATTTTGAATTTTGAATTTTTGGAAGTTGAAATTTGAAATTTGAAATAAGATAAGATAAGTTTTTGAAAAAGATATGATTTTTGAAAAAGATTTGATTTTTTTTGAAATTTAAAACTAAGATAAGATAAGATAAAAATTTTAAGATCAAGATACAAAGAAGACTCAAGAACACCTTGAAGACTCACAAGAACAACAAGAATAAAATTCAAAGACTCAAGAACATAAAAAGAACACCAAACTTAAAACTTTTGGAAAACTAAAAATAAATTTTCAAAAATTAAAGAAAAATAACAAGAGAACACCAAACTTATAAGTTTGACACAAGATTTAATCAAAGAAAAATTATTTTTGAAAAAGTTTTAAAAGGATGATTCCCAATTACCAAGAACATAAGCACAACACACTAGCCAATTGAGCTGTAAATTTAAAGTGTTTTTTTTTAAAAAGTATTTAATGTATAAATTTTTTTTTGTATAATGATAATTTGAAAACGCACAAGAAAAGCAAGAAAACAGACAGAACAGGAAAAATTAAAGATCAAACAAGAAAAATAGCAAGAACAACTTGAAGATCAAGAAAGAACAATGAACATAAATGCGAAAATTTAAAATAAAGTAAAAACATGCAATTGACACCAAACTTAAAATATGAAAGTAAACTGAAACAGAAAAACTCAATTATTAGTTTATAAAAAATTTTCGAAAAATTTAAAAAGAGAAAATAAGGATTTAAAAAAAAAAATTTCAACCAAAAACAATAATAGAAGACGCAATTTTAGTGACTCTAAACTAAGAAGATAAATTTTTCCTAATCTAAGAAACAAAATAAACCGTCAGTTGTCCAAACTCGAACAATCCCCGGCAATGGCACCAAAAACTTGGTGCACGAATTGTAAATCACACTTTTCACAACTCGTACCACTAACCAGCAAGTGCACTGGGTCGTCCAAGTAGTACCTTACGTGAGTAAGGGTCGAATCCCACGGAGATTGTTGGCTTGAAGCAATCTATGGTTATCTTGTAATTCTTAGTCAGGATATCAATTATAATTATCAGTTTGGATTGCGAAAAATAAAAGAGCATGAATTAAATACTTGTTATGCATTAATGGAGAATACGTTGGAGTTTTGGAGATGCTTTGTCTTCTGAATCTCTGCTTTCCTACTGTCATCTTCTTCACGCACGCAAGGTTCCTCCTATGGCAAGCTGTGTGTTGGTGGATCACCGTTGTCAATGGCTACCATCCATCCTCTCAGTGAAAATTGTCCAAATGTGCTGTCACCGCACGGCTAATCATCTGTCGGTTCTCACTCATGCTGGAATAGGATCAATTGATCCTTTTGCGTCTGTCACTACGCCCAGCACTCGTGAGTTTGAAGCTCGTCACAGTCATTCAATCCCTGAATCCTACTCGAAATACCACAGACAAGGTTTAGATTTTCCGGAATCTCAAGAATGCTGCCAATGGATTCTAACTTATACCACGAAGATTCTGATTAAGGAATCCAAGAGATACCCATTCAATCGAAGGTAGAACGGAGGTGGTTGTCAGTCACGCATTCATAGGTTGAGAATGGTGATGAATGTCACAGATCATCACATCCATCATATTGAAGTGCGAATGAACATCTTAGATAGAAACAAGCGTGTTTGAATAGAAAACAGAAATAATTGCATTAATTCATCAGGACACAGCAGAGCTCCTCACCCCTAACAATGGAGTTTAGAGAGTCATTCCGTCAAAGAGTACAAAGTTCAAAATAAATCTCTAAAAGTTATTTAAATACTAAACTAGTAACCTAGGTTTACAGAAAATGAGTAAACTATGATAGATAGTGCAGAAATCCACTTCCGGGGCCCACTTGGTGTGTGCTGGGGCTGAGACTTGAGCTTTACACATGCCTAGGCTGTTTCTGGAGTTAAACGCCAGGTTGTAACCTGTTTTGGGCGTTTAACTCCAACTTGTAACCTGTTTAACGCCAGAATAGGGCAGAGAACTGGCGTTGAATGCCAGTTTGCGTTATCTAAACTCAAGCAAAGTATAAACTATTATATATTTCTAGAAAGCCCTGGATGTCTACTTTCCAACGCAATTTAGAGCGTGCCATTTGAACTTCTGTAGCTCCAAAAAATCCACTTTGAGTGCAGTGAGGTCAGAATCCAACAGCATCTGCAGTCCTTTTTCAGCCTCTGAATCAGATTTTTGCTCAGGTCCCTCAATTTCAGCCAGAAAATACCTGAAATCATAGAAAATCAGATTTTTGCTCAGGTCCCTCAATTTCAGCCAGAAAATACCTGAAATCATAGAAAAACACACAAACTCATAGTAAAGTCTGGAAATGTGATTTTTATTTAAAAACTAATAAAAATATACTAAAAACTAATCAAATCATACTAAAAACTATGTAAAAACAATGCCAAAAACTGTATAAATTATCCGCTCATCACCGGCAAAGTCATGAGTAGCATAGATCAAGCATTCAATGTCCAAGTTAGATTACTAAGTCTTTCAAACTAATAACCTATTTGTATTGACAATTAAATTAAATTAATAAAATATAAAAAGGGTTTTGTGAAAAACAGGCATTAAAGTAGTAGGTTAACATAAAGGTAGTGCATGATGCCATACGGGCTTTTTCACAAACACATAGCATGCATGGTAAATATGTTGTTGAAAATATAAAATAGAACATGCAAGTAACTCTTTAAAAGGTAATATTAATTGTCAAACAAATCCATGATAATCCACAAGCAAAATATAGAAAATAAAGACCACAATAAATTTTTAACACCAATTAAAAGGAATAAAAAGAAAGAAATAAAAAGAAAAGGAAAATATAGATAAAGAAAATAAAAAGAAAAAGAAGAATAGAACATAATAAAAAATAAGAATAATAATGGAAAAGTAAAGAAGGAAGAAGATTAAACCTTGATAATGGGTGTAAAAAGAAAATAAAAGGGGGAGAGTAAAAAGTGAGAAAGAGTAGAGAAGGAAGAAGAGAGAAGAAGGAAGTAAGAAGGGATATGAAAAATTAGGATTTGGGGAAGAAAAGATAAGATATTTTGGCTGATCTGGATATTCTGTGCGTCGCACGTGACGCGGACGCGTGGGTCACGCGGTCGGGTGGTGTGATTTGTGCGAGTGGCGCGAGGGCAGCAACGAGTTCGCGCAACTCTCTGTCTCAAACTCATTTTGCCAAAATATTTGGGTGACACGATCGCGTGGTTGACGCGATCGCGTAGATGGCCATGTTTGGAGGATGACGCGGACGCGTGGGGCACGCGGTCGCGTGACTAGGCTGGTGCTTCTAGCATCACTCCAGCCCCACTCCATCATAACTTGCTGCCATACACCTCTTTGACGTCGATTTTTAAGGGAACGCGTTCGCGTGGGTGACGCGGATGCGTGGGCATATTTGTGCCTAAGGCACACCTCCAGCCATGCTTTCGTGTGACTCTCTGTCCAATTCTCTTTTCTTCAAAACGCACTGGTGACGCGGACGCGTCAGCGATGCTGCCGCGTCACGTGCGTGTTTTTTTTTTTAAATTAAAATAATATGCAGAATGCTCATGCAAACTATATGTAGCTATATGCAGGGATGATGAGAAGAGTCATTAACATCATAAAGTAAAAAAATAAAACTAATACTAAAAGGGAACGATCATACCATGGTGGGTTGTCTCCCACCTAGCACTTTGCTTTTACGTCCTTAAGTTGGATGCTCGTTAGGCTCATTCTGCTTCTCTTGGTGGGTCTACCAAGAGGAAAATCTCTAGTTCCTTTTGATTCTTCATCTTCTCACCATGATAAAGCATTAGGCGATGTCCATTGACCTTTAGAAATTTGGAGTTAGCAGGATGACACAGGTGGAAAACTCCGTATGGCTCTACCTTTTCTACTCTATATGGACCTTCCCATCTTGATCTCAGTTTACCCGGCATGAGCCTCAGTCTGGAGTTATATAGTTGAACTAACTCCCCTAGTCTGAATTCTCTCCTTTTAATGTGCTTGTCATGGACAACCTTCATTTTCTCCTTGTAACGCCTGGAGTTGTCATATGCTTCTAAGCGGAGATTCTCTAGTTTTGCTAGTTGCAGCTTTCTTTCAGTACCAGCTTTTGTATGATTTATGTTGCACTCTCTTACAGCCCAGAAAGCCTTGTGTTCCACCTCTACGGGGAGGTGGCAAGCCTTTCCGTATACCAAGCTGAAGGGGCTCATCCCAATGGGTGTCTTGTACGCAGTTCTATATGCCCAGAGTACGTCTTGTAGCTGGCACTCCAGTCCTTCCTATAAGGTTTTACTATCTTCTCCAGAATACGTTTAATCTCTCTGTTAGAGACTTCTGCTTGCCCATTGGTCTGGGGATGATAAGCTGTTTCTACTTTGTGAATTATCCCATGCTTTTTCAGTAATCCTGTTAGTCTCCTGTTACAAAAATGGGTGCCTTGATCGTTCACGATTGCTCGTGGTGATCCAAAGCGACATATAATATGGTTTTTAATAAAGGAAACAACAGTGTTAGCATCATCAGTGCGGGTAGGAATTGTTTCCACCCATTTAGAAACAGAATCTACGGCTAACAGTATATAAGAGTATTCGTTAGAATTTGGAAATGGACCCATGAAGTCAATGCCCCAAACATCGAAAATTTCACAAAAAAGCATAATCTGTTGAGGCATCTCATCCCTCTTGGATATATTACCAAACCTTTAGCATTGGAAATAAGATTTACAAAATTCAGCAGCATCTTTAAAAAGAGTAGGCCACCAGAATCCACAGTCTAGAATTTTTCTAGCTGTTCTTTGAGGGCCAAAATGTCCTCCACTCTCAGATGAGAGGCAGGCCTCTAAAATGGACTGGAATTTTGATTGAGGCACACACCGTCTAATTACCTGGTCAGCACTACACCTTCATAAATATGGATCATCCCATATATAATATTTGGACTCTGGTGCTTAGTAAAATTTGGAGGAAAAGTGTGGCTAACTAGATAATTAGCTACAGGTGCATACCAAGGAACTACTTCAGATACTGCTTGTAAGCTATCAAATGGGAAATTATCATTTATAGGAGTGGAGTTATCCTTAATGTGCTCAAGGCAACTCAAGTGGTCTGCCACTAAATTCTGGTTACCACTCCTGTCCTTAATTTCCAAATCAAATTCTTGTAGCAGCAGTATCCAACGTATTAGCCTTGGTTTGGACTCCTTTTTAGCTAATAAATATTTTAGAGCTACATGGTCTGAGTACACTACTACCCTAGTACTAAGTAAATAGGCTCAGAATTTATCCAGAGCAAAAACAATAGCAAGAAGCTCTTTTTCAGTAGTAGTATAATTAGACTGAGCAGCATCTAAAGTCTTAGATGCATAAGCAATTACAAAGGGTCTTTACCTTCGTGCTGAGCCAGCGCTGCTCCTACTGCATGGTTGGAAGCATCACACATAATTTCAAATGGCTGGCTCCAGTCTGGTCCTCTCATAATTGGAGCTTGAGTCAGGGCGGTCTTCAGCTTATCAAACGCTTGCATACAATCCTCACTAAACTCGAACTCAATTTCCTTCTGCAGTAATCTCGATAAAAGTAGGGCTACCTTATTGAAGTCCTTAATAAATCTCCTGTAAAAACCTGCGTGGCAAGGAACGAACGGACTTCTCTCATGGAGGAGGGGTAAGGTGAACTAGAAATAACATCCACCTTTGCTGGATCTACAGAAATGCCAGTATTAGAGACAACATGTCCTAGTACAATTCCTTGTTTGACCATAAAGTGATATTTTTCAAAATTTAATACAAGGTTTGTATTAACACATCTGTCTAACACTCTAGATAAACTATCCAAGCAAAGGCTAAATGAATCAGCATATATGCTGAAATCATCCATAAAAATCTCTATACAGTTCTTGATAAGATCAGAGAAAAGACTCATCATGCATCTTTGGAAAGTATCTGGTGCATTGCACAAGCCAAAGGGCATTCTCTTCTAAGCATAAGTCCCAAAAGGACATGTAAAAGTGGTATTTTCCTGATCTTCAGGAGCTATATGAATTTGAAAGTAGCCTGTATAACCATCTAAAATGTAGTAATGGGATTTACCTGACAGGCGATCAAGCATCTGATCAACGAATGGCAAGGGGGCAAGGGGTAGTGATCCTTGTGAGTGGCTTGGTTGAGACGCCTATAGTCAATGCAAACTCTCTATGAATTCTGCACTCTAGTTGTCAGGAGCTCTCCATGTTCATTTCTTACTGTTGTGACTCCAGACTTCTTGGGCACCACTTGTACTGGACTGACCCATTCACTGTCTGAGATGGGGTAAATGATATCTGCTTCAAGTAGTCTGGTTACTTCTTTCTTGACAACTTCTAAGATGGTGGGATTCAATCTTCTTTGAGGCTGATAGACAGGCTTTGCTCCCTCTTCTAAGAATATTCTATGTTCACAAACTTGAGGGCTAATGCCTATTATATCCGCCAAGCTCCATCCAATTGCTTTCTTATATTTTCTCAGCACACTGAGTAGCTGTTCTTCCTGTTGAGAAGTGAGTTCCTTTGCAATGATGACTGGAAACTTCTGCTTGTCCTCAAGGTAAGCATACTTGAGGTGTGGAGGGAGGGGCTTTAATTCTAATTTCTGCTCATAGCTAGGCTCTGGATCATCCGAGGCTGGTGATAATGGTAAAGTCTTCTCATTATTTTCAGAAAGTGTCCCCACACTTGGACCTTGCTCCATGTACTTCTCTTCTAATTCTTCCTGGTGAACTTCAGCTACAGTTTCATCAATAATGTCGCATTGGAAGATAGAATGATCTTCCGGAGGATGCTTCATAGCTTCATTTAAATTGAAACTCACTGTTCTGCCATCTATCTCAAAGGAGTAAGTTCCTGAGAATGCATCCAGCTTGAACTTTGAAGTCTTCAGGAATGGTCTTCCAAGCAGGATTGATGATGGTCTTCCTAAGTCATTAGGGGGCATTTCCAGGATATAGAAATCAATGGAAAATATGAACCCCTTAATGCTCACTAACACATCTTCAGCAATTCCAACTACTGTAATAATGCTTTTATCTGCTAACACAAAACGAGCTGCCGACCTATTTAAGGGAGGGAGCCTCAAAGTATCATATATATTCAAAGGCATTATACTAACACATGCTCCTAAATCACACATGCAGTCAGAAAAATTTACACCTCCAATGATACAGTTAACCATACATGGACCTGGATCACTACATTTTTCAGGTATATTTTCCATTAAAGCAGATATAGAACTACCTAAAGGAATAGTTTCTGATTCATTAATTTTATCTTTATGTATGCACAAATCCTTTAGAAACTTTGCGTATTTAGGTACCTGTTGAATAACATAAAAAAGGGGAACAGTTACCTCGACCTTTTTGAATATTTCTACCATTTTGGGGTCAAGTTCCATCTGCTTTCTAGGCTTCCTTGCAAGTTGTGGAAAGGGAATAGGATTGACACTCCTTATAGCTTCAACATCCTTTGGTGTTTCATTCTACGGTTGAACTGCTTCTTCTTCAACTATGTCTTGTATGTCCTCTTCCTCTTCAGCTTCTTCCACTTCCACCACATCCTCTGCTGGCACGTTTTCTGGTGGGTTTGGCTCCTTATGGTTCCTCTCCTGTAATGTGGTTCCGGACCTCAAAGTGATGGCGTTGATGTCACCTTTGGGATTAGACAGTGGTTGAGAGGGAATTCCATTAGAGCTTGAAGGTTGATGTGTGGAATAAAGTGAGGAATCCATCTGGGAGACGAGAGCTTGTAAAGTGGCAGTCAAGCCATTCAGACTAGAGTTCAGCTGTGCCTGCATGTCTTGTTGTCCTTGTGCAAGAGAACGGAGCATCTCGTCATTTGATGAGGAATTAGAATAAGCAGTCTGAGAAACCTATTGTTGGGTTTGCTGGGGTCTTTGTGATTGTCTTAGGTGAGGTGCCCTGTAAGGTTGGTTCTGATTTTGTTGTCTGTTGTTATTGTTGTTATTCCACCTCTAGTTTCCATTGTTGTCTCTGCCTCCTCTGTTATAGTTGTCCCTCTAGCCATGGTTAGAATTATCTCTCCAGCCTTGGTTGGAGTTGTCCTGCCATCCATGGTTATTGTTGCCACCTTGGTTGTAGTTGCCACCTTGTTGATTGTATCCTTGATTCGGGCAGTCATAGAAGTTGTGAGTGGCTGCCACAGTGTTGTCTTCCTGGAGCTGCAGACATTCATCAGTATAATGACTATAATCAGCACAGATCCCGCATACTCTTTGTGGAACTAACTGTTGGCTTTGTTGTGGTGAAGGTTGAGCTTGTTGTGCCTGTTGTTGATTTAACTGCATCTGCTTCAGTAGGTTAGTCATTTCACATATACTCTGGGTGAGAGCAGTAGTCTCTTTGCTAGAGGAAATCTCTGCAACAGCTTTAGGATGGTTGCGCCTCTGTCTGTGATTCCTAGTGGACTTAGCTAAGTCGCTGATCAGTTGCCATGCTTCATCTGTGGTTTTGTACTTTTTCAGAGAACCATTACTAGCACCTTCCAGTATAATCTTATCCTAGGGGTTCATGCCTTGAGTGAAGTAGCTGATTAATACTAGTTTACCAATCATGTGATGGGAACATGCGTCCAGGAGATTATTGAAGCGCTCCCAATATTCATAGAGAGTCTCTGATTCACTTGAACAATGCAGGAGATCTCTTTTCTCAGTCTATCTGTGACTTCAGCTGGGAAGTATTTTTCCAAAAATTCTCTCCTGAGTGTATCCCAGTTGGTAACAGTTGCTTCAGGTTGGGAGTAGTACCACTCCCTTGCCTTTCCCTCAAGAGAAAATGGGAAAGCGATTAACAGAATAGAAGTTTCATCTGCACCATGACGCCTAACAGTAGAATAGGCTGTCTGGAAATCCCTAAGGTGCTTGATAGGCTCATGAGCCGGTAAGCCATGAAACTTGGACATCAAGTTAATCAGTGCGGTGTTTAGTTGAAAATCTGTAGCTACAGTCGGGTGATGCACTTGATACGGTTGTAGTGTGAAATCTGTGGCTTCAACTTCCTATAGGGTAATTCTCCTAGGTGCTGCCATGGTATCTGCACGTGAATCAACTGAATCAGTAGTAAAGGAGCTTGTTTCGCTCTCAGATGGAGGTTCAGATTCGCCGTCAGATGAGACTGGTGGATCGATAATAATCATTTCACCATCCTCAGAGGCTAACCGACGTCGAGTTCGTCTAACATGTGAAAGAGTTCTTTCAATTTCAGGATCAAATGGGACTAAACTCGAATCAGGAAATGAACGCGTCATTAAATGAGAAAAACAAATAGCTCATGGTAACAGAAGTAAAAATAAAATATGCAAATAAAAATAAAATATATACACTCATTAATAATTTAGCACACTATTGCAATTCCCCGGCAATGGCGCCAAAAATTGATGTGTAGCAGAAGTTAACCAATTTAGAGATTTCAATTAAGAGGACAACGTTTCACGTATAGCTCTTAACCGGCTAAGATCTGCCTCACCAATTTAAAAAGGGTTGTCACAAATTTTAGAAATAAAATATTGGGAGTATGAGTCCCAGGTCATCTCCCAACGAGTTGCAGGAAAGAGTGCTATTTTATTAACCAGGGGTTTTTAGAAAAATTAAGTTTTGATAACGAGTAATTAAAATAATTAAAAATTAAAGCAATAAAAATAAACTAAGAATAATTATTGATACTCTAAATAAAAGGCCTTGATTGGGGGAATAATTAAACGAAATTTTTATCCTTGTTGGGATCTTCTCAAGTGTAGTGTAAAAAAGGTGTTGTTCTCACTCGGTTATCCCTTACTAAATAAGAAAAAGTATGGTGATTAAATTAAATCTTACCCTCAAATCCTAGTCCTCTCCCTTGGGAAGGTCTAGTGCTAGTAGGTATGGAATTAGCTAACAACGTCTAATTCAACCAAGCACTTGAGCATTCCAACTCAAGTATCTCCTCTTAATCAACCCCATGTCAAGTAGAAATTCTACTCCATTGACATGAAATTAATAATCATAAAAATATGAGAAGACATAATTAAATAAAATAAAATAGAGAATTAAAATTAATTAAAATAAAAAAATCTATATATTAATAAATTCAAAATGCAACATAATTATCTGAACAGAGTCAATGAGTAACTAATTAAATGTAAGGGAGTAAGAAAACAAACTAAAGTAATGTCTTCAACAGAGGTAATGACTCTCAGCATCCAAAAATCCAAGCAAAAGCATAAACTATCAATGTAATGCAAATAAAAAAAAACTCAGATCTAAAACTGACGTAATCCTAATGTGATGAATCTGAATGTGTGTGCATGCGTGTTGAGTCTCAACATGTTCCCTAGGTTTAGTCTGTGTTTCTGGGCCGAAAATTGGGTCAAAATGCGGCCTGAAATCGCCCCCAGTGTATTCTGTTATTTCTGCAGATCGCGCAGGTCACGTGTACGCGTCGACCATGCGTTTGCATCATTCAGCGATTTTCCTTGTCACGCGTTCGCGTCATTCGTGCAGACTCCAATCCACGTGTTTGCGCCAGGCACGCATTCGCGTCGCTGCGAATTCTCGAATTTGCGCGTTCGCGTGGGCCATGAAGCTCCTTAGTTTCTTGTGTTCCTTCAATTTTTACATGCCTCCTCTCCAATTTCCAAGTCATTCATGCCCTATGAAGCCTGAAACACTTAACATACGGATCACGGCATCGAATGGAATAAAGGAGAATTGAAATACATAATTAAAAGTCTCTAGGAAGCAAGTTTTCAACCATAGAATGATTTTGGGAAGGAATTGTAAATACATGCTAAGCATATGAATAAGTGGGTAAAGATTTGATAAAACCACACAATTAAACACAATATAAATCATAAAATAATAGTTTATCAGTACTCATTGGAAAGTCTTGATGAGGTCGAGCTGGCCTTTGTGAATGTGTTAGAGGAAATTTGGGGAGAGCCTCCGCATTTTGATACGAAGAAGTTTTTAGGAGATCATTTCCTTCTTCGGGCTGAATTGGGTTGTCACCGACTTCGTTTATAGCTTTTCTTTGTTTGTTTGTTTGTTTGCCAATTGATGAATCCATATTTGATGGTATATTTTGACTCAATCTGGATGGATTCTAGCACATGAACTCACACTTAAGCACCAAAATAACATACTTTTGTGTTTTGTCCATAATTTGATCCTAAATGTAAAAACATGCAATTTTGTGCTTTAATAGAGCAATTTAATCCCACTTTTATGTCATTCGATGCCGTGATATAGTTTGTGAGTGATTTCAGGCCTTGGAGGCAAGAATGGATGGACAAAAGTGGAAGAAAGCATGCACGAGGGAGAAAACATGAAGAAAACAAGGAAAAGCACACATACCGAAGTGTGCGTGCGCACAGCCATGCGTGCGCACGCACAAGCAAGAATTTCCATGTGTGCGTATGCACGCACCTGTGCGTATACACAGGTCAATTTTCAGCCACGTGTGCAGACGAACACGTCTGTGCGTCCGCACAGGTCCCTGCACGTGATTGCATTAATGAAACATGTGCTGCGCGAATTTGGAGGTCTTTTGGCTCATTTTGGAAGGCTTGAAGGTTGAAGTGAAAGGCTATATAAGGGGGATTCAACACACATTAACACACAAGCTTTCATTAGGTTTTAGCTCACTTAGATGGTTTTAAAGAGTAATTAGGAGTAGGAGTAGGAGTAGTGTAGCTTTGCTCTCTTAGGGTTTAATTTCCATTTCCATTGTAGCATTTTATAGAAGCCTTTCTCTTGGATTTTGCATCTCTAATTGTAAGTACTCTTAATTTCCTCTTTAATTATAGTACTTTTACTTTCAATTTCACTTGGTTCAAGTTACTTTGTTTATAATTGCAATTTTGAGTTCTTGAAGTTTTGATTGATGAATTTGATGTTTCTTGCTTTCTTTATGCTTGTTTGGAAGTTTATTGTTGATTTGTTGATAAATGATTATAGTTTTATAATTTTCCTTGCAATTTCCCATGCTTTACTTTCATGCACACAAGGTGTTTGTGAAAATGCCAACTTTAGATTTTGAGTAGATTTTCCCACCTTGGCTTGTGGTTTGAGTTCCTAGAATACTAAAGCCATAATGTCCGACATTTAGTGGTAATTCTTGGATAGTTAGTTGAATCTTGTTTCCATTGACGCTAGCTTTTTATCAACTAGTTTGGTAAGTTAGCTAGGACTTATGGATTAAGGTCAATTATGCTTGCTTGACTTACTCCTCGATGGTTGGGGCTGAGTAGGCAAGATTGACTCATCATAATTACCATAGTTGTGGTTATGGTGATGATAGGATTTCTTGGATCCTCATTCCCAAGTCGAGGCTCTTTATTGCATTTTTACTAGTTTTGATCTCATCTTCTCTTTACTTGCATTTACATCAATTTTGAACATTGCTTAGTTCTTTTATTGCTTAGTTCTCTTAATCTTTCATTTCTTGCTTGAAACCCCCCCTTTGTCTTCTTAACAACCGAAAGAAAAACACTTCCAATTGCATCCTAGGGAGAACGACCCGAGGTTGAAAGAATCTCGGTTATTGTGTATTGAATTTATTATTCGATTGATGTTCATTGGTTGGGTTTGGACTATACTAGCAGCGGACAAAATCTTATTTTTATTATGAAAATTCAAACCCATGCTTTTGGTCATCATCAAATTTGGCGTCGTTGCCGGGGATGCAATTGAGTGCTATCTTTAGGTTGTCGTAAATATGTTAATAGTGTAAATAGTTTCTTTGGTTATTTGGTTGTTTTTGTTAATATTGGGTGTCTATTTTTCTTGTTCGTTGATGTCTTTGGCTTTCATTTTCTACTTTTTCTATGAGCTATCACCTTTGTTGCTTGGAGCTTGGTTGTGAGTATTTTGTAGGGTATGATGAGTTCAAGTTGGGATGACTCCATGGAGTGGGAGAATCACTTAAGGGAGGAACCAATTGCGTATGAGCAACACTCATGGCAAACACCTCCCTCATACTACAATAAGCCAAACCTCCCCTATGTGAGTACCAAATCCAAACATATGAGAGATACCCCATACACAACCCTCAACCACCAAACCTTTAAGCACCACCCTATACACTTCCATGAAATCAAAATGTCTATACACCTTGTTACCAACCATATGAATAATACCATTATACACCACCTCAATACCCTCATCCACATGACACCCCTTCTAACTATACAACATTTCTTCCAACCTTTGAACCTTGTTTTCCACCTCAACATAAAGTTTTCCAACCCTTGCCCCAAGAAAAACAAGACCTTCAGGTATTCTTCCAAGAGCAAGAAGGGTTCTGAAGGATACAAGGGGAGTTCGTTGCTACCATAGCCAAAGCGGTGAACCGCTTGGCCTTGCTACACTCAACCACTCAAGCCACCCCCCTTGACGAAGGTGGAGGAGCAACTAAGGAGTGTAATAAGGAGGGAAACATGGAGTCTCAATTTGAAGAAGTGGAATTGAAACTTGAGTCACAAGTAGAGGAAGGTAGAACTAGTGAACCGGAAGAGTTAAATGGAGAATTGGGGGAGTTTGATCAAGAAGTGAATTGCATCATCAATGATTTTTTGTCCACCTTGGTCAAACCCCTTAATGATCTTGAGGAGCCTTCCACTCTTGAGTTTGAGAGAGAAGGGGAAGAGCTAGAAAAGAGTGGTAAGGAAGAGGTGATCATCCAAGAGGTGGAGGCATACATGCAAGAGTTTACAAGTATAACTCCACCCCAAGGACAAATTGAGTGGGTAATAATTTCTTCAATGAGCTTCATAGGCCCACATCAATTTGCTCTCTTTGAAACGGATTATCAACTTAAAATGCTTCTTGGAGTGTTGAATGGTAAAGGATTGGGTGTTGGTTGTAAGGGGAATTCAAGGCATAGATGGTGCAAGGTCCAATTTGGAGGAGTCCCATATTCAATTGGGTGCTTCAAAGGTGCTTGGGAAGGTTGTTCATCCAATGGCACAAGTGAAAGTCAACGAGATGATGATAGAGGAACCAAAGTGTGGGATTCGGGCATACAACTCTACAACCAACAATTTTGGATCCCAAATTCTTGCTTGAAGTTGCTTAGGAGCTTGATGTACTTCGTTTGGGATCCCGGAGGATTCTTGAAGAACAAACATGGGTGGCAACTCAAGGATGAGTGGAAGCATAAGCCACCATGACACAAGCTTCACTAAAAAGTCCAACTTGAGGACTTTAAACCAAAGTGCTAGGTAGGAGACACCCCACCATGGTAATATCCTTTCATCTCTTCTATATTTAGCTTTTGTTTATTGAATTTTGTCTCTTTAATAGCTTAGTTTGATTGCATTCTAGGTTTAAATGAGTTGTATTTCATGCTTGATCATGTGTTTTTGATGAATGTTGTGTTTTGGGCTTGAAAAAGTTTGATTGATATCATGGTTGGTGCCTTAGAAGCTTTAAAAATGTTGCAGAAATAGAGTTCTGTGCGTGCGCATAGCCTCGTGCGTACGCACACTTCCCTTGTTTTTCACTACTTGTGCGGACGCACACTAGTGTACGCCCGCACACACGTTGTAGCACACTCTGTTCGCAGCGCTTGTACCTTCCATGCGCACGCACCCAACCATACTTTCATTCTGTGCGTGCGCACGACTTTCTGTGCGTACGCACACATGATCATTTTTATTTACAAAAAAAAAAAACGCACTTATGCAAGCGTATAGCCGTGTGCGCCCGCACAGACCTTGGCAACCCCTCTGGTCGCAGCGCACGCACGGGCTGTGCGTGTGAACCCAACACTTTCCTTCTTCTGTGCGTCCGCACACCCTCTTGTGTGGCCGCACAGGTTGTGATACATCTTTTGCTCGCAACGCCCCCAAGCCTCTGTGCGATCTCTTTCTAGCGTGCGTCTGCACATGACCTTGTGCGTCCGCGCAGGTCCTTTTTCTCTTCTCTATTTCTTTCTTTCTTCTTTGTTTCTTTCTTCCTTTTATTTCTTCTTTCTTCCTTCTTTTTCTTCTTTCTTTCTTCTCTTCTCCGGCGAAACTCCGTCGCCGTGAGCCTCGCAGTGGCTATTACAAGTGCCACTGTTGCCTATCCCTTTGCTTTCCATTCTTCATCTTTTTAATTTCTTGTTTTAATCTTCTTTGTTATGTTTAGTTGCTTGCTTAATTTTATTTAACTTTGGTTATTTGGGTTACCTTTTGCTTAAATGCTTGTTTGTTGCATTGCAAGTGTTCAAATTTTTTATTTATGGGTTGTTAATGTTTGAATTTTTGCTTGGATTTGATGAACATATGCACTGCACTCCATGTGTTTCACATAATGCCTACATGAACTTTTTGTTTAACGCATGTGTTGTCTCAACCATATGTGTTAGACCATATCCTTATTTGGCATTCTAATTAAGAATTGTGCACCATTGGATGGTTCTAATTTCAATGACGTACTTGTCGTTTAATGCTTTGAGTTGCTAGCACCAAATTGGCTTAGAATTGACTTTTTATCTCTTATTTGGTGAAATTTTTAACAAGTACATATTAAATTTAGTGAATTGAACGAAATTGCTTATTCATCATGATTTTTAAGTCAATATAATCACATCACAAGGTATTTGCTCCTTGTTAATGCTTTGCATTTGTTTGAGTGGACTTGACTTGACTCATATCAAGACTTGTCACTTTTTGTAGCAAACACCTTCCTATGTGATTATTTGATTATTCTTGAGGATGAATAGGTTCTTCTCTTCATCGTTGCATTTGTTATTGTTTTTTGTGCTATTTTACATTAATCTTGTGCTCTCACTTGCACAACCTCAATATCCAATAATTTCCACATTTAATTCACTTTTGTTGTACTTGCTTAAGTTTGCATGTGCTTAATTGATGCTTATTAATTAGTTGCATCTTAGACCATTTAATTAAGGAACTCATTCTTACTTTTTGATTGTGTGGATGCCACTTTAACCGGCCGTTGTTTGTATTCCACACCACTATGCAAACTTCGTCAATTAAATGCTTATTTACCCTCCCCTTACCTTTTTGTGCTAGTTGCGTATGAGTTCTAATTATACTTTATTCATTCCTTCCGAAGATGAGACATGAATGCAAGGAGTCGGGAGGGGAGGAGGACACCGAGGATGGAGACGCCAAGAATGCGTTGGACATTGGCGATTCCCACACAACCCGAGCCCCCGCATTCACCAACCGAAGGTGGAGCTCTTGAGAGACATTCTCCTCGGATCGTGTTTGTGCACGGAGGACCGTGCAATGCTTAAGTGTGGGGGAATTAGGATTCGTCATTTTGGGGCGTAAACTTTCTTTTTTGAACACTTTGCACTTTATTTTTGTTTCTTTTTATTATGTTTCTTGTAGATATTTGGAGTGTTTTTGATTGTTGCATTGCATTTTCTTCATAGTTTATATCTATTGCATTCTGCATCTTTTGCATGGTATATATTTTATAGATAGAAGTTGTGATTGGATGTTGTGAATAATATAGCACCTAGTTCGATTTTGTCCTAATTGTTCATGTTAGTTTTTGCAATGTTGAAAATTAGGAATAGAACTAGGAAAATTTTGAAAAATTTGCATCCATCACAACTTACATACATATAGGAAATAATTTTGGTGAAAAATAACAAGGATTATCAATAATTCTGTTTAAGGGCATTCTATTGAATTGATTGAAATTTTTTTTTTCAAACTTGCTTGAACGATTTTTGTGGAATATAGAAGAGAGAAAGAATAAAATACCTTGTGAGTCTTTGAGCTTTAATGAGTGGTTAGACATTTTAACCACTAATTTTGTTTATTGTATGATATATCTCTTTTATGATTGTAATTTTGGTTTTGCTTGATTCTTTAGGTCCAACGATTGATGTTCTGAATTGCATTGAGCATGATTGAGGCCATCCTTGATAATAGCTCACTTACCCAAATAGCCTACCCTTTGCATCTACCATTGTTAAACCCCTTTGAGCTTTATTTACCCCATTGTTCTTTATATTAGCACATCACAATCCTAAGCAGAAAACCATGAATTACCTTGGATTGTACCCTTGATTAGCTTAGGTTGAAGGAGTGTGTTTGATGGTGTGCAGAAATTGGCAAATTAAAAATTGTTAAAACATTTACGTTGTAAGTATAGTTCTTAACTTGCCAGAAATCTACTCCTCAATTTAGAAAGGTGTCACAGAAAATTGAATTTAAAATACTGGGAGTATGAATCCCAGGTCGTCTCCCAACGAGTTGCAGAAAAGTGTGCTATTTTCAAAAAAGATTTGAAAAGATTTGAATTGGGCAAATAGGAAATTAAATTGATGAATTTGAATAATGTAAATAAAAGTCTTGACTGGGAATTGATTAGTTGGAATCTCTATTATTGTTGGAATGCTCTCAGGATTAATTGACAATTAAAGGTTATTCTGTTTAGTTATCCTTCACTAGGTGAAGGAAAGTTAAACAAGTTGGAATGCTACGTCTGTCCACAAGTTGCAACCCACTTAATTAAAAGGGATTGGTGTTAATGATTAGGAGGCAATCCAACCATAAACCCATTTACAGTTATTCCTTCAAGCCTTCCAACTCAAGGGTTCCTTTCAATCAATTCCCCATCAAGTTAGGGAACTACTCACTCATTGTAAAGGTAAAATTCATAGCATATGAAAAGAAATTAAGGAAAGACATTGTAAATAAAATTAAAATCGTCAATTAAAAATAAAAGTGATCCTTGTATTAAATAAGCCTAAGAATATTCCAATGGTAAAATCAAACAAAGCAAAGAACATGGAAGAGTAACACCAAGTAAAGAAAACGAACTAGAATGAGGAAGTCTTGATGAGGTGATAACTCTTCTCAATATCCCAAACTATGTCAAAAAAAAGTTAGAGAAAACTAAAATCCTAAGAACTATGAATGTGTAGAGAGAAAACCTAGAGGAGGAGCAAAACTAGATCTAAAACTAAAATTGTGTAGAATGAATGTTGTCTTTGGTTTCTGCATGTTCTCTGGCTCTAGTCTGCTGTTCCGGGCCGAAAACTGGGTCAAAATAAGGCCCGAAATCGTCCCCAGTGAATCTGCAAATTATGCAGATCGCGCACGTCACGCGATCGCGTCGCTCATGCGGATGCGTCATTCGCGTTTCTGCTCTTCCGCGCGGTCGCGTCATCCATGCGGCCACGTCGCTTCAAATTGCTTTCTTCCGCGCGGTCGCGTCATCCATGCGGCCGCGTCACTTCTTGCTGGTCATCTCCTCAATTTCTTGTGTTCCTTCCATTTTTGCAGGCTTCCCTTCCAATCTCCAACTCATTCATGCCCTATAAAGCCTAAAACACTTAACACACAGATCACGGTATCGAATGGAATAAGGGAGAAATAAAATACATAATTAAGTTTTCAACTATAAAACATCCTTAGGAAAGAAATATAAATGCATGCTTATTTAATGAATAAGTGGGTAAAGATCATGATAAAACTACACAATTAAGCACAATATAAAGCATGAAATAGTGGCTTATCAATGTTACATTTAATTGCGGGGGAATCTTTTGGGAAACTTTGATAGTAAAAGAAAATGTTAAATTTGGATATTCATTGAAAATTTGGAAAATGGGTGCATTCGTGTATGAGCTATTGAACCATATGCATTGTCTTTATTTTCCAAAAAAAAATTCATAAAAAGGAGATAAGAGTTACCCCCAAAGAGAAAAGAAATGAATAAGGAATGCATATGTGATGTAAGTGAAAGAGCATACATGAATGTGTATGAAAAAAAAAGTGATGGAAGGTTAGGATTGCATTTTATTTTGATTTGGTTGATATAGGTTGAGTTGGATACTTAAACTAATCAAGGATTCAATCTTTTAGTCCACTTAGCCATATCTTTCCCACCTTTACCATAACCCCATTACAACCTCAATAAGTCCTCATGATAATTGCATTCATGCATCACTTGTTTGTTGATTGTTAGATAAAAAGCAAATCCTTGAAAGCATGATTGGAAGGAGATTTGAGTGAATTGACCCTAAACACCGGGTGCTTAGAGTGTATACACACCTAGTGAGGGTTCGATCACTCAATTCTATGTTTCCATACTTCTTATCATGTATTCTTGCAAGTTACTTCATTTTGATGAGTTGAATCAATTCATTAGATTTTGGTTGCAATGGATTGTTTCTTTACTTTGCCCTAATTGTCTATACTTGATTGGAAATTTGATTGTTTGTTTTCACCAATTCCATATAGATACTATATAGATAGATATATATGTATAGATAGTATTTACATACTCACATGCATATAGGTAGTTGCATTTAATAAGTTGATTTCCCTTTTGATCATTTTCCTTGTTGGTTTAGCATGAGGACATGCTATTGTTTAAGTGTGGGGGAATTGATGAGTCCATATTTGATGGTATATTTTGACTCAATCTGGATGGATTCTAGCATATGAACTCACACTTAAGCACCAAAATAGCATACTTTTGTGTTTTGTCCATAATTTGATCCTAAATGTGAAAACATGCAATTTTGTTGCTTTAATAGAGCAATTTAATCCCACTTTTATGTCATTCGATGCCGTGATATAGTTTGTGAGAGATTTCAGGCCTTGGAGGCAAGAATGGATGGGCAAAAGTGGAAGAAAGCATGCACGAGGGAGAAAACATGAAGAAAACAAGGAAAAGCACACACAGCAAAGTGTGCGTGCGCATAGCCATGCGTGCGCACGCACAAGCAAGAATTACCATGTATGCGTACGCACAGGTCAGTTTTCAGCCGTGTGTGCGGACGTACACGTCTGTGCGTCCGCACAGGTCCCTGCACGTGATTGCATTAATGAAACATGTGCTGCGCGAATTTGGAGGTCTCTTGGCCCATTTTGGAAGGCTTGAAGGCTGAAGTGAAAGGCTATATAAGGGGGACTCAACACACATTAACACACAGGCTTTCATTAGGTTTTAGCTCATTTAGATAGTTTTAGAGAGTAATTAGGAGTAGGAGTAGGAGTAGTGTAGCTTTGCTCTCTTAGGGTTTAATTTCCATTTCCATTGTAGCATTTTATAGAAGCCTTTCTCTTGGATTTTACATCTCTAATTGTAAGTACTCTTAATTTCCTCTTTAATTATAGCACTTTTACTTTCAATTTCTCTTGGTTCAAGTTACTTTGTTTATAATTGCAATTTTGAGTTCTTCAAGTTTTGATTGATGAATTTAATGTTTCTTGCTTTCTTTATGCTTGTTTGGATGTTTATTGTTGCTTTGTTGATAAATGATTATAGTTTTATAATTTTCCTTGTAATTTCCCATGCTTTACTTTCATGTACACAAGGTGTTTGTGAAAATGTAAACTTTAGATTTTGAGTAGATTTTCCCACCTTGGCTTGTGGTTTGAGTTCCTAGGATACTAGAGTCATAATGTCCGACATTTAGTGGTAATTCTTGGGTAGTTAGTTGACTCTTGTTTCCATTGACGCTAGCTTTTTATCAACTAGTTTGGTAAGTTAGCTAGGACTTATGGATTAAGGTCAATTATGCTTGCTTGACTTACTCCTCGATGGTTGGGGTTGACTAGGCATGATTAACTCATCATAATTACCATAGTTGTGGTTATGGCGATGATAGGATTCATTGGATCCTCATTCCCAAGTCAAGGCTCTTTATTGCATTTTCACTAGTTTTGATCTCATATTCTCTTTACTTGCATTTACATCAATTTTGGACATTGCTTAGTTCTTTTATTGCTTAGTTCTCTGAATATTTTATTTCTTGCTTGAAAACCCCCCTTTGGTCTTCTTAACAACCAAAAGAGAAACACTTTCAATTGCATTCTTGGGAGAATAACCCATGGTTGAAAGACTCTCGGTTATTGTGTATTGAATTTATTATTTGATTAATGTTCATTGGTTGGGTTTGGACTATACTTGTAACGGACAAAATCTTATTTTTATTGTGAAAATCTAAACCCATGATTTTGGTCATCGTCACCAATCTATATCCTTCTTAATTGCAACTTGATTTTGCTTGTTTTCCTATTTCAGAAATGGTGAAGTCTGCAGATTCCATGAAGGCCTATCGTCGGGCTAAGAAGGCGACCGCCGCTCATAACATCTCGACTAATGCTTCTGGAGAGGGAGTTAGTCAAGTTCCTTCGAGGAGGCCGACGTTAGACACCTCTGGACCGAGGAAGATCATCCCAACTCCTCAGGTTCGTGTTGTTCTATCTGATCCTCTCCATTCAGCCTCTGGTGCTGGCCCTTCTCCTTCAGCTGGTCCTCCTCCTAAAAAATAGAAAACTGTGGATCCTTATGACTTGGATTCCCCTGACTTTGATGCCGTGGGGTTTGTTGATAATCAAATTTCTCCTTATGGTCGACTTCCCATGGATGATGTGTCCATTCTCCATCACTTGAATTTTTTCACCAGTAACAGTATTCGGATGGCCCATATGGGAGCGGCTTTGTTTCGTACTGTCCAGGGTTCCCCAGTTCATGCAACTAAGGCTATCCTGGAGGATGCTAAGTTGGAATTTGATAGAGTCAAAGGATTGAAGGATGAGCTTGATGCTAGGGTTATTAAGCTGGAGTTGGATTTGGAGAAGGATAAGTCCCGTGCTACTAGAGCTGAGGCAACTGCCAACTTGGCAAAGGAGATGGCGAAGAAGCATAAGGAAGGTTATACCCACACTTATGCTGAGGTGTTGGAGCTGAGGGAGAGGCTTGATTCTGCCCGTACGGATTACGCCGATCTCCAGTGTCATCTAGTAGATAATGTGATGGGTGCTTTTGACAACTTGAGGGCCCAGGTCCGAGTTCTTGCTCTTGAACTCGACCTGACTCTCTTTAGCTTAGATAATGTAGTGGAGGATGGCATAATTGTACCTGCTCCGGACGATGAAGATGATGGGCCTCCTCCTGCACCGCCAACCAAAGCTTCTGCTGTGGAGGATGGGACTGTGGATGCCACGCCTATGAATATCGTTCCTCCTCCTTCTGCCACGGATGCTACTACTAAGGAAACTTTGAACCCTTTATGATTTCTTGGTTTTATCTGTACAACCCGATTTGTGGGCTTTTGAACTCTGTTTTTTGTAACTTTTGATAGACTTCTCTTGACTTTCAGTTGCCTCTGTGGAACTTTTATTTTGAAAACAAAACACCTTTAAACTCTTGAGGCTGCCTCTTAGGTGGCCCTGTGAGTCTTTGAATGTTTTTATTTTGATGGGTATATTTCTTTGATATACTGTACGTGCCTTTGCAACTTTTGTAGATCTTTATAGAGTGTTGGAACTCTGCTGTCCGACCTCTTTTTGATCAGATCTTCTGCTTTATCTATCTTCTGATTGGGCGAGATGACCCTTGGGGCTAACTTGTTCGACAATTTTTTAGTGTTCTGGTAGAACATTTTTAGTTAGTCTCTGAACAATTTTGATAGCCTTGTCATGGAGCCATGGCTTTTTGGGCAAAGCTATGTCCCTCTTAGTGCACGCTTTTAGATGGTCCGACGTCTCTTGTCGATCTGTAGCTTTCGATGGTCCGACTTCTCTTGTCGGTCCATGCTGTAGCTTTCATTGGTCTGACTTCTCTTGTCGGTCTGTAGCTTTCGATGGTCCGACTTCCCTTGTCGGTCCATGCTGTAGCTTTCATTGGTCTGACTTCTCTTGTTGGTCTGTAGCTTTCGAAGGTCCGACTTTTCTTGCCGGTCCATGCTGTAGCTTTTATTGGTCCGACTTCTCTTATCGGTCAAAGCTGTAGCTTTCGTTGGTCCGACTTCCCTTGTCGGTCCAAGTCAAGTTATTTTTAGTAGTCCATTTTTAGTCAGACCTCGTCAGGCCACTTTTAATGGATTACCTTTTATAACTTCTTGCATTGATATGTTTTAATCGCTTTTACCTTGCTGACCTTGTCGTGATCGAGTGGTGAATTTGGTTTTCACATTGTTGACCTTGTCATGATCGGGCGGTGAATTTGGTTTTCACATTGCCGACCTTGTCGTGGTCGGACGGTGAATTTGGTTTTCACCTTGCCGACCTTGTCGTGATCGGGCGGTGAATTTTTGCGTTCAGATCAATGAGTCTTGGTAGGAAACTTTTTAGGGAATCTAAAAAAATTTATTCAAGTAAAAAATAGGCATGTAGACAAGAATATATACATATGAGTGCTTACCCTTCTAAATCGGGCATTTTTGTAGATCTTGGCTTGGCGCCTCATTAAAAAACTTTTTCAGGAAAAAGAGTGCACCTTGACCTAAGATCTTTATTACTTTCTAACTATAGTACCTTCTTAGGTTATAGGCATGCCATGACCCTAGTAGCTCTCGTCCCTCGAGGTCAGACACCTTATAGTAGCCTTTTCCCAGTACCTCTACAACTTGGTAAGGTCCTTTCCAGTTAGCTGCTAGCTTCCCCTCTCTTGATCGACCTGTTCCGATGTAATTTCGGATTGGGATGAGATCGTTGTTGGCGAAGCTTCGTTGGATTACCCTCTGATTATACCTTGAAGTCATTCGACGCTTTAGCGCTTGCTCTCTAATCCGAGCTCTTTCTCGGACCTCAGGTAGTAGGTCGAGCTCTTCCCTTTGGTTTTGGGAGTTGGCTTCTTCATTGTAGAGGATTATTCTCGGGGATCCTTCCTCTATCTCTACTGGGATCATTGCCTCCATTCTGTAAGCAAGTCAGAAGGGTGATTCTCCTGTGGTGGAGTGCGGAGTTGTCCGATATGCCCATAGGACTTGTGGAAGCTCTTCTGCTCAAGCTCCCTTTACGTTAGCTTGTGGGTGTTCTACAGATGTGAATTGGTGCTTTATTTTAAAGTCGGCTACCAAGTTCCTGAAGCCTGTATCAGTAAATTGAGTGCCATTATCTGTGGTGATGGAGTAAGGGACTCCAAACCTTGTAATAATATTCCTATATAGAAATTTCCGACTTCTTTGAGCAATGGCATTGGCTAGAGGCTCTGCATCAATCCCTTTTGTGAAATAGTCCACCCCTACAATGAGGAATTTGACTTGTCCTGATCCTTGGGAAAAGGGTCCGAGGAGGTCTAGCCCCCATTTTGCGAACGGCCAGGGTGATGTTACACTGATGAGCTCTTCAGGTGGGGCAACATGGAAGTTAGCATGCTTCTGACATGGTGGGCATGTCTTAACGAATTCTGTCACTTCTTTTTGTAAGGTTGGCCAGAAGAATCCAACTCGTAGTACCTTTTTGGAAAGAGCTCGTGCCCCCAAGTGGTTGCCACATATGCCACTGTGTACTTCTTCCAGGACTTCCCTTGTGTTGGGGGTCGGTACACATTTTAGGAGGGGAGTTGAGATCCCTCTTCTATATAAGATATTGCCAACTATAGTGTAGTACTGTGCTTCTCGTATCAACCTCTTTGCCTCCTTCTTATCTGTGGGAAGTGCCTTTGTCTTGAGGTAGTTGATTATGGGGGTCATCCACCCTTAATCCTGGCCAGATATGGTTAGGACTTTTTCTTCCTCTGTGATTGATGGGCTTTACAGTGTCTCCTGGATGAGGCCTCTATTGTTGCACCCTGGTTTGGTGCTGGCTAATTTTGAGAGTGCATCAGTTCGAGCATTCTGTTCCCGAGGTATATGTTGGATCTCATATTCCCCGAGTTGTCCGAGCTGTTCTCTGGTCTTGTCCAGATATTTTTTCATGGTGAGATCCTTGGCCTGGTACTTCCCTTCTATTTGTGAGGTAACTATCTATGAATCACTGAAGATGGGGAGCTCTTGAACTCCTATCTCCTTAGTCAGCCTCAAACCAGTGAATAATGCTTCGTATTCAGCTTGACTGTTTGAAGCAGAGAAGTTGAACTTTAGGGAGAGTTCGATTTGGGTTCCCTGATCACTTTCTATTATCACGCCTGCGCCACTCCCAATTTTGTTCGAAGAGCCGTCCAGGTAGAGATTCCATTTTGTGGGATTTCTTGGGGCATCAGTATACCTGGCAATAAAGTCGGCCAGATACTGTGATTTGATGGATGTCCGAGTTTCATATAGAAGATCGAATTCAGACAACTCGACTGCCCACTGTAGGATTCTTCCAGCTAAGTCTATCTTCTGTAGGATGCCTTTCATGGGCTGGTTGGTCCGGACCTTGATAGTGTGCGCCTGAAAGTATGGGCAGAGTCGTCGAGAAGTGAGTATGAGGGCATAGGCGAACTTTTCTATCTTTTGATAGTTCAGCTCGGCCCCTTGTAAAGCTTTGCTGATGAAATAGATGGGTTGTTGTCCACCCTCGTCTTCTCTAACTAGTGCTAAGGCGATTGCTCGATTTCCTACCGCGAGGTATAATATGAGTGCTTTTCCTTCCCGTGGTCGGGTGAGAATGGGTGGTTGCCCCAAAAAATTTTTGAAATCTTGGAAAGTTTGTTCGCACTCTGTGGTCCATTTAAACCTTTTTCCCTTGCTTAATGTGGCGTAAAAGGGGAGGGATCTGATTGTTGAGCCGGCTAGAAATCTATATAGGGCTGTGATAAACCCATATTTCATGAGTTATTTTGTGCTGAGTATGAGTGATTTATTCAATCCTTCACCCACTTATTCATATTAATTGCATGGTTTTACTTTCCCTTCCTTATTATGTGATGTATGTGAAAAACATGTTTCCTAAGCTTTAAAATTAATTATTTTTAATTACCTTTACTTCCATTCGATGTCGTGATTAGTGTGTTGAGTAGTTTCACATTTTCTAAAGGCAGAATGACTTAAAGGATGGAAAAGAAAACGTACAAAAATGGAAGGAACGTACGAAACGGAGTTTTGAAGAAACTGGCATCCACGCAATCGCATGGACGACGCGATCGCGTGCCAGGAGCAAAAAAGCAGCGACGCGGCCGCATGACTGACGCGGCCGCGCGACTTGAGCATAGCGCATTCGATGCGGACGCGTGACCGACGCGACCGCGCCACAAGGAAAACTCCAGATGACGCGACCGCGTGACCCACGCGGACGCGTGACAGAGGCCACGTATCAGAATTTACAGAATATACCACCAGCGATTTCTGAAGCCCTTTTGGCCTAGATCCAGGTGCAGAACACACAGACTAGAGGCTATAAAGTGGGAGAATGCATCCATTCAAGAGGGAGCTTGCCAATTTTCACTTTCCATGAATTAGATTTAGTTTGAGAGGGAGATTCTCTCCTCTCTCTCTTAGGATTAGGATTTAGGACTTTTCTTAGTTTTTAAGAGTGACTCTCGATCTAGGTTTAATATTTACTTTAATTTATGTTTCTATGCTACTTTTACTTTAATGCTTTTATTCGTATCTACAGATGTTGCCCAATTGGCTTATGAATTATTCCATGTTACAGATTATTATTTGAATTAATGATTATTTGAGGTATTTCAGTTTATTATTTTTCTCTTTAATTTAAGTTATTATTGCTTCCCATCTAAGGACATTTTTATTCCAACAATTTTACTTTTTCCCTTTTTGGTCTTGGTTAAGAAATCAGTAACTCAACATTATTAAACTCAGCATAATTGATAATCGTTATCTTGCTAATTGAACTGAACTTCAATAATCCAAACTTTTTCTTAGGAAATAAATAGGATTCGAAGGTCAAACGAATTAGTCCCTTGACTTTCCTTTACTTTAGTAAAGGTTAACTAAGTGGAATTAAGATTCAACTTTCACTATTGTTGAGAGGAATAACTAAGTTGGACTTCCAATTTCTCTTACCTTGCCAAAAGTTTGCTTTACAGTATTTATTTATTTTAATTGCCATTTAAATTATTTGTCATATCTACTCTTCACTCTCAACCCCGATTTTACAACCTCCATAACCAACAATAAGAACATACTTTCCTATAGTTCTTTGAGAAGACGACCCGAGGTTTAAATACTCGGTTATCAATTTTAACGGAGTTTGTTACTTGTGACAACCAAAAACGTTTGTATGAAAGGACTTTTGAAGGTTTAGAAACTATACTTGCAACGAGGATTTATCTGCAAATTTCTAGACCACGCAAAAGTTCTCTCATCAAAATGGCGTCGTTGCCGGGGAATTGCTAACGTGTGCCTTATTATTGGTTATTGTAAATATTTTTCTTTTACTTGTTTATTTATTTCTGTTTTTCCTTTTTTATTTTTCATTTGCTACCATAATTCTCACCCCTCTCGCTTTGAGTTTAGTTCTAACTTTATTGAAGGAAATAGAAGTTACAGCAGGAATATGCATCAAGGTCAGACCAATCAAGGATGGATGGAGCCAAGAGGATCTAATCAACCCTTTAGGCAGCAACACCCTCCGAGATATCCTGGACAAAGACCATTCTACCGTGCATACCCAGCTGAAAGATGTGGTGGAAAGCCTTGTAACTACCAACAAGCCCCACCCCATGCATATAAACCATCCTTTCAACATAACCTCGAACCACCACACTCACAAGCTTCTCTTCACCATTTGCCACCATATGATCCTTCCTTACCCCAGTACCAATCCAATCACTCCCAATCACCACCACTTTCCTATGTATCATGCGCAAGTCCGGTAACCCGAGAAGCAGAGGTTCGCCTAAAGGAAACAGTAAATAAACTTCGAACAACCATTCGACAACTGGAGCAAACAATAATTCAATGGGTTTCTAGGCGCTCAAATACGCAAGGATCAGCCACAGCCCCATGTGAACAGTCTAACGAAGAGCGTAGCATGAAGGAGATACCAGAAACTCCAGTGGACAAGACAGAGAATGAATTCGTACTAGAACAGGTAGAAGAAGCTATCATTGTTCAAGAAGAAGAGTTGGTTGAAGATCTAGGAGATGCTGAACCTCCATGGGAACCCAGAACTGAGGAGAACTCCGTCAAGGATGCTACAGTTGATGCTAAGGAGGATATTGTACAATCTCCTAGGCAAGTTGTTTATGAAGAATCAGACGGAATGACCCAGGACACAAATTCCCTTGATGATGATAGTCACAAGTCAAATTCTCTTAGTAATGAACTGCCTTCCGCAAGTGAATTCTCTGAGGTCGAAGAATCTTCCCCAAGTGAATATGAAGACGATGCGGAGGTAGATTTCTCTCAACCTCCAATCTATGACTCAAGTGATGAGGAAGACATAGAAGACTTTGACCAGGACACAGATACAATTGTAGAGCCTTGCAAGGAAGTGGAGGAATTCACAGAAGAGCACAAGGGAGTAGAACTTACAGAACCACCAGAAACACCTACCCCAAGGCCATTACCACCTAATACAAGCTTCAAGTGGGTACAATCCTTAACCTATAACTTTACTTATTCACTTGAATATGGTTTGCTTGAAACAGATGGCCAGCTTAACGCTCTTTGCGGCTTTAAGAGTAAGAGGGAAATGGCTCGTACTCAGAGTTGGTGCACAAGGTTCAATAAGGTTCCATGCTTCACCTCGAAGTACATGGATTGGTATCATGCTCAATTGCATGGATCCCGGAGAACGTTTGGTCACCATGGTGAGATTCTACTTTTTAAACCGCCCGGATGGAAACATATAGATCAAGACAGAGGCGGATTTAATAGCAAAGCTTGGGATCCTGGAATCTATTCTGACATTCGTCACCCCGGGAGCCTAAAAATTTGTCTGAAGCTGCTCAGAAGCTTTACATGCCTAGTATGGGATCCCGGAGGCTATTGGCATTCAAAGAACTGGTGGAGATTTTTGGATGAATTTAAACATAAGCCGCCATAGCAGGAAGCTCCTCCAATGTCCAACTTAAGGACTTTAACTAAAAGTGCTAGGTGGGAGACAACCCACCATGGTATGGTCGCTTCTTTTTCAATTTAATCCTTGTTAATTGCTTTCATTTTTTAAACCTGGAATCATGCATAGTATTCATATTAATCATTGCATTCTGCATTTATCTTACTAATAAAAAAAGGGGATGCACGACGCGACCGCATGCCCCACGCGATCGCGTCATATTGCGAAAACACTATCCACGCGACTGCGTCATCCACGCGGCCGCGTGACCTGGAGATCGGCGTAAACATCCAACATCCAGAAAGTTAGGCTGGAATCGTGCGGCCCTTGTGCGTTTTGCACAAATTGGCCCACGCGATCGCATGCCCCATGCGATCGCGTCACTTGCACAATACCAATCCCACGCGACCGCGTGAGCGACGCGATCGCGTTGCATGGATTGCACATCACCCCAGAAGGAGACAGAGAGTTACGCTGAAACGGTGCTGGAGTCGTGCGTTTAGCACAATTTCCAGCGACGCGATCGCGCGACCCACGCGATCGCGTCATCCCCTCTTCCACCCCTTTCATGCGATCGCGCGCCCCATGCGATCGCGTCACTCTCATTTTCACCCCAACCACGCGACCGCGTGCCCCACGCGGCCGCGTGGATTCAAAAATATAACACCCCCTGTCACGCGAAACCCTACATTCGCGCAGCCCCCCCCCCCCCAATTCCTCTTCTCCCTCTCTTCTTCCACAACCCTCAACCACCACCACCCAGCCACCACCGTGCCACCACCCAGACGCCGCCGCCGTCCAGACGCCGCCGCCACCTACCCCCCTTCCTCCCTCCCCTCTTTCTTCTTCTTTCTTCCTCTCTTCCCCCCTCTCCGCCGCTGCCCTCCGCGAACCACCACCCACCACCGCCGGCCATCCCAGCCGCGCCACCCCCCTCTCCCCTATCCAATCCTCTCCCCTATTTCACCCATTACCCTTCCCAAAGCCCCTACCCCCTAACAGCCGCAACCGCCGTGCCCACCGCCGCCACCCGCTGTGCCGGACGTCACCGCCACCACCCCAGCCACCTCTGTACCCCAACCTCCTTCTTTCGCTTTCCAGGTTCCGCAACATGCAATCCCTTTTATCCGTTCATAGTTTATTCTTATTTTTCCATTTTTGTTCATGTTAGGATAGTTAGATATGCATGTTGTAGTGGATTTTAGGTTGTTAGGTAGATTAGGCTGTGGTTAGTGGCTCTAGGTCTGTTTATTTGCACTGTTCTTGCTTCTGTTTTATCATATTTGCAAATCTGCTGTTGCTGTAATCTTGTTCATATGCTGTATTTCTTGTATATTGCTGCTCTTTACATTGAATTTTCATGTTTATATTATATATATGTACCTACAGCTTGACTTTTTAATTCATATGAACTGCCTTGTTTGCTGTTTATTTTCCGGGACTATCCGATTTTAGCCGGAATGCTGCCCAAATTTTTTTTTTGTGAATTATTTTCATTCATGTTTTGGTTTGGCAATCTAAACTCTGTTGTCCTCTGCCTTAACCAAACCGTTTCATGAATACTATGGCAAACTTTCTTATCCTCTTTGATTTCCTGGTTTATAAACTGCATTTGTGATATTCTGATTCCAGTTCTTGCTTTCTTTATATCTATTTGAATCAACATCACCCTGTTTTCCTTGTTCGGTTATGAGTTATTTCTATTCATAATTGTGAATCGTTGTTACATGGACTATTTTCTTTATGCCACTTACTTTAAGCCGCATTTTACTGACTCACTAATTTTAAATTTACTAACTTCTTTTTCAAATTCTAACCATACTACCCTTTTAAAATCTCTTTTCTGATTTTTCACTGTCCTCTAACTTTCTAACCATGGCATAATGACAATTTTTCTATTTAACTTGAATTCTGATACATTTTTTATTGTAAATTCTTCCTTTCAACTTTTAACCTACTATACAATCCTTAATACACCATTACTTAACTTATTTACCTACTTCCCATTTTCCTTTGCCGCTTTGAGTTTTCTTTGTCTAATTGCCTATTTGCTTCCCTTATTTTATCCATATCCTAGTTTCCCATTTTTCAGGATGTCTGCCTCACAAACGAAAGGAAAAGGCAAGGCTGCTGGCAAGCGCAAGAGGGGAGATTTCTCCCAGTCCATTATTGACCTCATGCATGATTCCTCATGGCGGGATAAGAACTTTACACAGCAGGAAAAAGCTGACCAGCTGCTCCCTGCAAATGATTCAATAAAATTTGCAATTCGGTACTGTGAGCAGAAGTATCCGGCATTTGCAAACTCTAGGAATCTATACCTGGAGAGAACTCTGAGGATTCCAGACGCACTCCAGCAATACACCACTGAGCAAATCAAGCAAAGAGGCAGGTTCTTTCTGGAGAGAGCACTGACAGAGGTCAATGCATCTTGGGTCAGGGAATTCTACTGCAACTACTACATCACCACCCTCGATGCAGTAAACCTGAGAGGAAAGCAGATTCTGGTCATTGAGGAGGCCATAGAGGACATTCTCCAGCTCCCAGCCAAGTCCGATCAGCCTGATGGTTATCAAAAGGCTGAGGAGGACATGCGCCTGATGCAGTTTAATTGGGATGCTGTGAAGGCACGGATAGCTCTCGACCCGACTGTTCCTTGGGAGATGGGTCAGGACACCACCATGCCTAGAGGGATCAAGAGGGCGTACTTAAATGATGAGGCTCGGTTATGGCACCAGATCTTGAGCAACTATGTGATGCCGAGTACTCGTGAGACGGAGATCTCGGCTGCTATGATCACCCTCCTATGGTGTGTGATGGAGGGTAAGGACCCTTATCTGCCACGCTTTATCCGGCGTTATATGGCCAGGGTCCACGTCCGAGGCACCCTCCCTTTTTCGTATCGGGTTACACAGCTAGGCCGTCGAGCTGACGTGCCATGGGAGGATGCCGATGAGAGACCACCAGCGGCGGACTGCAGGAAGATCATTCCTCACAGCAGGAACTTCCTAGCTTTGGGCTCCAGAACACCACCCTTCCCTGCTACTGATGAGACAGCCCCACCGTCTGCTGGACCCTCTTCATCCACGGCTGCACCTGCTGCCCCTGCTGCCACCACTGCACCTCCACCTGCCTCTGAGCCCGTATACCGCCTCGTGCACCGCCTATTCTGACAGCTTGATCAGATGGAGCACCGTAACCGGCGCCGGTATGAGAGATTGGAGCGTCGCAGCCAGCGATGCTATTCACATCTGAAGCTGATGATCCGACAGGGTGGTGACATCCCCTGCGAGCCCGACACACCATCAGAGCCATCAGAGGAGGAGGAGGATGAGCCCTAGGAGGAGACCCATCCGCAGGCAGGCACAGAGCAGGCTGCACCACATCAGGAGGTTACGCATCAGATCAAGGCTGCAGATCCGGAGATCCTGATCCAGTCAGCACCGCCTCTACAGCAGCCAGACCCTGAGCCCACCACCACCACAGAGCCTCCTGCTACCATCCCTACCAGTGATGACACCCCTTCACACCCAGCTTGACTGAGCATCAGGGACGATGCTTCACTTTAAGTGTGGGGAGGTTGCCATCTCTGGCGTTTTATTTTGGTGAACCACTACATCTCTTTTTTTTTCTTTTATTTTGGATATTTTTCTGTATTTTTCTTTTTACTGTTATTTTCTGAGTACTTATACATTGCTACTTTTATGTATTTTTACTCTATTTCCGCATTTTTTATTTTTAGTTCATATTTTTAGTTATTTAGTTTAGTTTGCAATTCTGACTTATTAGTGGATTAATTAGTATAGTTTACCCTTTTTTAGCATAAGATAGCATAGTTTAAATTGAAAAATAAAAAGGAAGTAAGCTAGGAAATTGAACATAACAGATTTAAATCCATAAACCTTGTATATATAGCATTACATCATATAGTTAAGTTGACAACATTTCATCAAGGAGGAACATTAAAACTTTAAAGGCCACCCTAAATAATTTTTTTATGATAATAATGGGAATTTTTAACTAAACCTGCATAACGTATATGAATGATATGTGATGCTTGAGTTAGAGAACACACAGCCTGTGAGTCTTGAGCTTAATTGTATGGTTGCATTCAAACCATAATTTCATTCATGTGTGTTTCGCTTCTTTTTATTCTGATGTTCTTTACTTTGCTTTAATCTATATGTCCAATTATAGAATATAGAATATAGGATATAGATACATACCAAAAGAATGATTGAGGCCATCATTTGATTTTAGCTCACTTATCCCAAAATAACCTACCTTTCACATCACCCTTGTTAGCCCCCTTGAGCCTTTAAAATCTCTTTTATTCTATTTAGCCACACTACTAGCCTTAAGCAGAAAAACAAAATAAAATCCCAAGTTGAATCCTTGGTTAGCTTAAGAAAGAAAATTATGAATAGATTAAAATGTGGGAAACCTATTGAAAACATGGATGATAGAAACAAAAGGTAGAAAAGTTGAAAGAAATAAAATTACTCAAAAAATTTGGGAAGCATGCTCATGAGAAATAAAAGTGATTCAATTACCATGTGCATTAAAAAAAAAGTTATTTTTCAGCATTTAATAAAAGGGGATACAAAAGAATTCCCCAATGCAAAATAAAAGCAATGCACATGGGATAAAAATAAAATTAAAACATGAGCATGTAACAACAAGTGGGATAATATGGAAAAATTGGTAAAGAAGCTTGTTCTACTAAATATGTATGTTAGGTGAGATCTTAGTCCAATTAAGGATTCACTTATTAGCTCACTTAGCCTTATACATATATCCTTACCTTTACCTTGGCCCCATTACAACCTTAATTAAAGACCTCATGACTTTTGGTATGACTGTACTCTATAATTGTTGATTGGTTAGACAAAGAACAAAGTTATAGAAAGTAAGAATAAAAAGAAAAATAGAGTGGATAAACCCAATAAACACTGAGTGACTAGAGGGTAAACACAAAATCCAGTGAGGGTTCAATAACTCATCAACATATATCTGTGCTTAATTTACTAATTGTTTTGCAAGTTTGTACAATATTTTTATACTGTGACAAGGAAATCTTTATACTGTGACATATATATTTCTTTTTTTCTTCTTTGTTAGCTTTCTTTTCTTGTTTTTGAGTAGAAACAGAGATAAAGAACCTCTCTTTAACCTTGATCCTGAATTTGAGAGGACCTTAAAGAGGCGTTTATAACAAGCTAAAGTACAACACTCCGAAGGAAACCTCACAAATATTTTTGAACAAGAAACTAAAAGCATGGCAGCTGTTCATACCCTGGGTCGAGCTGTATGACCTGGGCTGATTGAAGACAAGTCAACCGACCTGTTCAGGTCAGGACTATCCGACCTCTTCTCAAAGAGCTCGGCCATATCACCAGGAAAGCCCAAAAAGGGCCCAAACAGAGAAACACGACCCAAATCCAAAGGCGGCCCAAGCCTAGAGAGATAAGGGCGGTCCCCTTGAAGAAAAGATGACTTCACTTAAAGATAAGATAAGATAACTATCTTATCTCCAGAAAGATCACTCTACAAACATTATAAATACACTGGAGAACCCAAGTATAAATCATACTCTGATTCTACAAAAAATATGCTTAATACCCTTGCTAACTTAAGCATCAGAGTCCCTTGCAGGTACCACCATCCTCTGGTGACAAAGGATCAGCAGCATCGCCAGTTCAATAAGTCAGACACGACAGCTCCGGCCACCACCCACAAGCCGAACACGTCATCTCCGACCAGTACAGAAGATCTCGTCCGAGATCAACCTACAGTTTTAGGTAACCCTCGGAACATTGGCACCGTTGCCGGGGAACCTAGAAGTCATTCCATCATCATGGCGGACAACCTTGACAACGACCACAATTTTAATTTGGAGAACAGAACGCCGCATAAGAACGCGGATGTCACACTAGACGATACTTCTCAGCCTAACAAAGATAAGAATTTGCCAAGCACAGGAGTCATGGAGGCACTTTAAGATCGCCTAAAACAACTAGAAAAAGAGGTGGAATATTGATGAGCGAATAATTTATACGCTTTTTGGCATTGTTTTTAGTATGTTTTTAGTAGGATCTAGTTACTTTTAGGGATGTTTTTATTAGTTTTTATGTTAAATTCATATTTCTGGACTTTACTATGAGTTTGTGTGTTTTTCTGTGATTTCAGGTATTTTCTGGCTGAAATTGAGGGACTTGAGCAAAAATCAGAATCAGAGGTTGAAGAAGGACTACTGATCCTGTTGGATTCTGACCTCCCTACACTCAAAGTGGATTTTTTGGAGCTACAAAACTCAAAATGGCGCGCTTCTAATTGCGTTGGAAAGTAGACATCCAGGGTTTTCCAGCAATATATAATAGTTCATACTTTGACTGAGTTTAGATGACGCAAAAGGGCGTTGAACGCCAGTTCTACGCTGCAGTCTGGAGTTAAACGCCAGAAACACGTCACGAACCAGAGTTGAACGCCAAAAACATGTTACAACTTGGCGTTCAACTCCAGAAGAAGTCTCTACACGTGTAAACTTCAAGCTCATCCCAAGCACACACCAAGTGGGCCCCGGAAGTGGATTTATGCATCAATTACTTACTTCTGTAAACCCTAGTAGTTAGTTTAGTATAAATAGAACTTTTTACTAGTCTTTTAGACATCTTATGATCTTTGGATTATCTTTTGATCTATTGATCACGTTTGGGGGCTGGCCATTCGGCCATGCCTGAACCTTTCACTTATGTATTTTTCAACGGTAGAGTTTCTACACACCATAGATTAAGGTGTGGAGCTCTGCTGTTCCTCATGATTTAATGCAAAGTACTACTATTTTCTATTCAATTCAACTTATTCCGCTTCTAAGATATCCATTCGTACCCAAGAACATGGTGAATGTGATGATTATGTGACGCTCATCATCATTCTCACTTATGAACGTGTGCCTGACAAACACTTCCGTTCTACATGCAAACAAGCTAGAATGAGTATCTCTTAGATATCTAATACAGAGGACCGAGTCCGAGATATTAATATCTTCGTGGTATAAGTTAGAACCCATGGATGGCCATTCCTGAGATCCGAAAAGTCTAAACCTTGTCTGTGGTATTCCGAGTAGGATCTGGGAAGGGATGGCTGTGACGAACTTCAAACTCGCGAGTGCTGGGCATAGTGACAGACGCAAAAGGAGGTGAACCCTATTCCAGCGTGACCGAGAACCTCCAGATGATTAGCCATGCCGTGACAGAGCATTTGGACCATTTTCACAGAGAGGATGGGATGTAGCCATTGACAACGGTGATGCCCTTACAGAAAGCTTGCCATGGAAAGGAGTAAGACTGATTGGATGAAGACAGCAGGAAAGCAGAGGTTCAGAGGAATGAAAGCATCTCTATACGCTTATCTGGAATTCTAACCAATGAATTACATAAGTATTTCTATCTTTATTTTCTATTTATTTATTATTATTATTCGAAAACTCCATAACCATTTGATATCCGCCTGACTGAGATTTACAAGGTGACCATAGCTTGCTTCAAGCCGACAATCTCCGTGGGATCAACCCTTACTCACGTAAGGTTTTATTACATGGACGACCCAGTGCACTTGCTGGTTAGTTGTGCGAAGTTGTGAAGTTATGTTTGGACCATGGTATTGTGCACCTGTTATTGGCGCCATTGCCAGGGAGAGAACGAACAACAAATTTTACAACCTCAGAGTAACAATTTCGCATACCGAGTTTTTGGCACCGTTGCCGGGGATTGTTCGAGTTTGGACAACTGACGGTTCATCATGTTGCTCAGATTGGGTAATTTTCTTCTTATTTTATTTTCAAAAAGTTTTGAAAAATTTTTCAAAAATATTTTCTTCTTTTTCGTTTTTCCCAATTAATATTCGAAAAAAAATATTTTCAAAAAAATAAAATATATTTTTCTTCAGAATTTTTAAGAATGAATTTTAGTGTTTCATGATGATTTGTTGAATCCTGGCTGGCTGTAAAGCCATGTCTAAATTCCTTTGGACTGAGGATTCAACTAATCACTTCAATGCATGTAATAGCATACTAAAGCTTGGCTGGCTATTAAGCCATGTCTAACCCTCAGATTGGAGCTTTAGACTAAAGAGCACAAGATTCCTGGAATTTATATTAAAAATTTTGGAATCTTTATTTTTCTTTTTCACATTAATTTTCGAAAAAATAAAAAAAAATTTATAAAATCATAAAAATCAAAAATATTTTGTGTTTCTTGTTTGAGTGTTGAGTCAATTTTTAAGTTTGGTGTCAATTGCATTTTTTTTTCTAAAAAAAATTTATGCATTTTTCGAAAATTCATGCAATCATAGTGTTCTTCATGATCTTCAAGTTGTTCTTGGCCAGTCTTCTTGTTTGATCTTCATATTTTCTTATTTTGTGTCTTTTCTTATTTTTCATATGCATTCTTGCATTCATAGTGTCTATACATGAAAAATTTCTAAGTTTGGTGTCTTGCATGTTTTCTTTTCTTGAAAATTTTTCAAAAATATGTTCTTGATGTTCATCATGATCTTCAAAGTGTTCTTGGTGTTCATCTTGACATTTATAGCATTCTTTCATGCATCACATGTTTAGATAAAAAATTTTCATGCATTGCATCATTTTTCATGTTTTTCTCTCTCATCTTTAAAAATTCAAAAATAAAAAAAAATATCTTTCCTTTTTTCTCTCATAAATTTTGAAAATTTGGATTGACTTTTTCAAAAAAATTTTAAAATTCAATTGTTTCTTATAAGTCAAATCAAATTTTCAATTTAAAAATCTTATCTTTTTCAAAATCTTTTTCAAAAATCAAATCTTTTTCATTTTTCTTATTTATTTTCGAAAATTTTAAAAATATTTTTCAAAAATATTTTTCTTAATTTTACATCATATTTTCGAAAATATCATCAACAATTAATGTTTTGATTCAAAAATTTCAAGTTTGTTACTTACTTGTTAAGAAAGATTCAAACTTTAAGTTCTAGAATCATATCTTGTGATTTCTTGTGAATCAAGTCATTAATTGTGATTTTAAAAATCAAATCTTTTTCAAACCTAATTTCAATCATATCTTTTCAAAAATATCTTTTTATCTTATCTTTTTCAAAATCATACCTTTTCATATCATATCTCTTTCAAATATCTTTTCTAACTTCTTAGCTTCTTATCTTTTAAAATTTGATTTTGAAAATTTGTTTCAACTAACTAATTAACTTTTTGTTTGTTTCTTATCTCTTTCAAAACTACCTAACTAACTACCCCTCTCTAATTTTTGAAAATACCTCCCTCTTTTTCAAAAATTCTTTTTAATTAATTAATTGTTTAAATTTTAATTTTAATTTTAATTCTCCTTCAATTTTTGAAAATCACTAACTCTTTTTCAAAAAAATTATTTTCGAAATTCCCTCACATCTCATCTTCTTCTATTTATTTATTCATCTACTAACACTTCTCTTCAGCTCATATCTCTGCTATCCTCACCCTTGTGTTTGGATTATCCTTTCTTCTTCTACTAACAACAAGGGAACCTCTATACCTGGGTAAAAAGGATCCCTATTATTATTATTTTTCTGTTTCCTCTTTTTCATATGAGCAGGAGCAAGGACAAGAACATTCTTGTTGAAGCAGACTCTGAACCTGAAAGGACTCTAAAGAGGAAACTAAGAGAAGCTAAAATACAACAATCCAGAGACAACCTTACATGAATTTTCGAACAAGAAGAGGATATGGCAGCTGAAAATAATAATAATGGAAGGAGGATGCTTGGTGACTTTACTGCACCTAATTCCAATTTACATGGAAGAAGCATCTCCATCCCTACCATTGGAGCAAACAATTTTGAGCTGAAGCCTCAATTAGTTTCTCTGATGCAACAAAACTGTAAGTTTCATGGACTTCCATCTGAAGATCCTTTTCAGTTCTTAACTGAATTCTTGCAGATCTGTGATACTGTTAAGACTAATGGAGTAGATCCTGAAGTCTACAGGCTCATGCTTTTCCCGTTTGCTGTAAGAGACAGAGCTAGAGTGTGGTTGGACTCTCAACCCAAAGATAGCCTGAACACTTGGGATAAGCTGGTCACGGCTTTCTTAGCCAAGTTCTTTCCTCCTCAAAAGCTGAGTAAGCTTAGAGTGGATGTTCAAACCTTCAGACAGAAGGAAGGTGAATCCCTCTATGAAGCTTGGGAGAGATACAAGCAACTGACCAAAAAGTGTCCTTCTGACATGCTTTCAGAATGGACCATCCTGGATATATTCTATGATGGTCTGTCTGAATTAGCTAAGATGTCATTGGATACTTCTGCAGGTGGATCCATTCACCTAAAGAAAACGCCTGCAGAAGCTCAAGAATTTATTGACATGGTTGCTAACAACCAGTTTATGTACACTTCTGAGAGGAATCCTGTGAGTAATGGGACGCCTCAGAAGAAGGGAGTTCTTGAAATTGATACTCTGAATGCCATATTGGCTCAGAATAAAATATTGACTCAGCAAGTCAATATGATTTCTCAGAGTCTGAATGGAATCCAAGCTGCATCCAACAGTACTCAAGAGGCATCTTCTGAAGAAGAAGCTTATGATCCTGAAAACCCTGCAATAGTAGAGGTGAATTACATGGGTGAACCATATGGAAACACCTATAACCCCTCATGGAGAAATCACCCAAATCTCTCATGGAAGGATCAACAAAAGCCTCAACAAGGCTTTAATAATGGTGGAAGAAATAGGTTTAGCAATAGCAAGCCTTTTCCATCATCCACTCAGCAACAGACAGAGAACTCTGAACAAAGTACCTCTAATTTAGCAAACTTAGTCTCTGATCTATCTAAGGCCACTCTGAGTTTCATGAATGAAACAAGGTCCTCCATTAGAAATTTCGAGGCACAAGTGGGCCAGCTGAGTAAGAAGATCACTGATACCCCTCCTAGTGCTCTCCCAAGCAATACAGAAGAAAATCCAAAAGGAGAGTGCAAGGCCATTGAATTGACCATCATGGCCGAATCCACAAGAGAGGAGGAGGACGTGAATCCCAGGAGGAAGACCTCCTGGGACGTCCAATGATCAATAAAGAGTATCCCTTTGAGGAACCAAAAGACTCTAAGGCTCATCTAGAGACCATAGAGATTCTATTAAACCTCCTTATGATATTCATGAGTTCTGATGAGTATTCTTCTTCTGAAGAGAATGAGGATGTCACTGAAGAACAAGTTGCCAAGTTCCTTGGTGCAATCATGAAGCTGAATGCCAATTTATTTGGTAATGAGACTTGGGGAGATGAACCTCCCCTGTTCACCAATGAACTAAATGCATTGGATCAACTGAGATTGCCTCAGAAGAAACAGGATCCTGGAAAGTTCCTAATACCTTGTACCATAGGCACCATGACCTTTGAGAAGGCTCTATGTGACCTGGGGTCAGGAATAAACCTCATGCCACTCTATGTAATGGAGAAATTGGGAATCTTTGAGGTACAAGCTGCTAAAATCTCATTAGAGATGGCAGACAATTCCAGAAAATAGGCTTATGGACAAGTAGAGGACATGTTAGTAAAGGTTGAAGGGCTTTACATCCCTGCTGATTTCATAATCATTGATACTGGGAAGGATGAGGATGAATCCATCATTCTTGGAAGACCCTTCCTAACCACAGCAAGAGCTGTGATTGATGTTGACAGAGGTGAACTAGTCCTTCAATTGAATGAGGACTCCCTTGTGTTTAAAACACAAGGTCATCCTTCTGTAAACATAGGAAAGAGGCACAGTAAGCTTCTCTCAGTACAGAGTCAACCAGAGCCTCCACAGTCAAACTCTAAGTTTGGTGTTGAACTCCCATATTCAAACTCTAAGTTTGGTGTTGGGGAGTCTCAACAATGCTCTGAACATCTGTGAGGCTCCATGAGAGCCCACTGTCAAGCTATTGACATTAAAGAAGCGCTTATTGGAAGGCAACCCAATTTTTATTTATCTAATTTTATTTTTATTTTTGTTTTTGTTGTTCTTTCATGTTTTATTAGGTTCATGATCATGTGGAGTCACAAAATAAATCAAAAAATTAAAAACAGAATCAAGAACAGCAGAAGAAAAATCACACCCTGGAGGAAGGGCTTACTGGCGTTTAAACGCCAGTAAGGAGTATCTGGCTGGCGTTCAACGCCAGAACAGAGCATAGATCTGGCGTTGAACGCCCAAAACAAGCAGCATCCTGGCGTTCAAACGCCAGGAATGCACACTGAGAAAAGCTGGCGCTGAACACCAGAAACAAGCATAGAACTGGCGTTCAACGCCAGAAACATGCTGCATCTGGGCGCTGAACGCCCAGAACAAGCATCAATTCGGCGTTTAAACGCCAAAATTGCATGCAAAGGCATTTTACATGCCTAATTGGTGCAGGGATGTAAATCCTTGACACCTCAGGATTTGTGGACCCCACAGGATCTCCACATACCTCCACTCACCTTACCTCCTCATAATCCTATATCACCCTCTCTCTCTCCATTCATAGTCATCCTTTCTATTTTCCATTCACCACTTACATCCATTACTCCCCTAAAACCATCATACAACCCACCTACACCCACCCACTCAAATTCAAACCATCAATTCACCTCCATCTCTTCCTCTTCTTCTTCTATTCTTTCTTCTTTTGCTCGAGGGCGAGCAACATTCTAAGTTTGGTATGGTAAAAGCATAAGCTTTTTGTTTTTCCATTACCATTGATGGCACCTAAGACCGGAGAAACCTCTAAAAAAGGGAAAGGGAAGACAAAAGCTTCCACCTCCGAGTCATAGGAGATGGAGAGATTCATCTCAAGGGTCTATAGCTCAGTGGTAGAACATTTGACTGCAAATCAAGAGATCCCTGAGATACCTCAAGGGATGCACTTTCCTCCACAGAATTTTTGGGAGCAAATCAACACCTCCCTAGGAGAATTAAGCTCCAACATGGGACAACTAAGGGTGGAACATCAAGAGCACTCCATCATCCTTCATGAAATTAGAGAAGATCAAAGAGCTATGAGGGAGGAGCAACAAAGACAAGGAAGAGACATAGAAGAGCTCAAGGACATCATTGGTTCCTCAAGAAGAAAATGCCACTATCACTAAGGTGGACTCATTCCTTGTTCTCAAATTTTCTGTTTTTCATTTTCTTTATGTTAAGTGTTTATCTATGTTTGTGTCTTTATTACATGATCATTAGTGTCTAAGTATCTATGCCTTAAAGTAGTGAATATGAATCTATAACCTCTCTTAAATGAAAAATGTTTTAAATCAAAAGAACAAGAAGTACATGAGTTTCGAATTTATCCTTGAACTTAGTTTAATTACTTTGATGTGGTGACAATACTTTTTGTTTTCTGAATGAATGCTTGAACAGTGCATATGTCTTTTGAAGTTGATGTTTTAGAATGTTAAATATGTTGGCTCTTAAAAGAATGATGAACAGGAGACATGTTATTTGATAATTTGAAAAATCATAAAAATGATTCTTGAAGCAAGAAAAAGCAGTGAATACAAAAGCTTGCAGAAAAAAAAAAGAAAGAAAAAAATGGCGAAAAAAAATAAAAAAAGAGAAAAAGCAAGCAGAAAAAGCCAAAAGCTCTTAAAACCAAAAGGCAAGAGTAAAAAGCCAATAACCCTTAAAACCAAAGAGCAAGGGTAAATAAAAAAGATCCCAAGGCTTTGAGCATCAGTGGATAGGAGGGCCTAAAGGAATGAAATCCTGGCCTTAGCGGCTAAACCAAGCTGTCCCTAACCATGTGCTTGTGGCGTGAAGGTGTCAAGTGAAAACTTGAGACTGAGCGGTTAAAGTCAAGGTCCAAAGCAAAAACAGAGTGTGCTTAAGAACCCTGGACACCTCTAATTGGGGACTTTAGCAAAGCTGAGTCACAATCTGAAAAAGTTCACCCAATTATGTGTCTGTGGCATTTATGTATCCGGTGGTAATACTGGAAAACAAAGTGCTTAGGGCCACGGCCATGACTCATAAAGTAGCTGTGTTCAAGAATCAACATACTGAACTTGGAGAATCAATAACACTATCTTAATTCTGAGTTTCTATAGATGCCAATCATTCTGAACTTCAGTGGATAAAGCGAGATGCCAAAACTATTCAAGAGGCAAAAAGCTACAAGTCCCGCTCATCTGATTGAAGCTATGTTTCATTGATATTTTGAAATTTATAGTATATTCTCTTCTTTTTATCCTATTTGATTTTCAGTTGCTTGGGGACAAGCAACAATTTAAGTTTGGTGTTGTGATGAGCGGATAATTTATACGCTTTTTGGCATTGTTTTTAGTATGTTTTTAGTAGGATCTAGTTACTTTTAGGGATGTTTTTATTAGTTTTTATGTTAAATTCACATTTCTGGACTTTACTATGAGTTTGTGTGTTTTTCTATGATTTCAGGTATTTTCTGGCTGAAATTGACGGACTTGAGCAAAAATCAGAATCAGAGGTTGAAGAAGGGCTGCTGATGTTGTTGGATTCTGACCTCCCTGCACTCAAAGTGGATATTTTGGAGCTACAAAACTCAAAATGAAGCTCTTCCAATTGCGTTGGAAAGTAGACATCCAGGGCTTTCCAGCAATATATAATGGTCCATATTTTGGCCGAGTTTAGATGACGCAAAAGGGCGTTGAACGCCAGTTCTACGCTGCAGTCTGGAGTTAAACGCCAGAAACACGTCACGAACCAGAGTTGAACGCCAAAAACACGTTACAACTTGGCGTTCAACTCCAGAAGAAGCCTCTACATGTGTAAACTTCAAGCTCAGCCCAAGCACACACCAAGTGGGCCCCGGAAGTGGATTTATGCATCAATTACTTACTTCTGTAAACCGTAGTAGTTAGTTTAGTATAAATAGAACTCTTTACTAGTCTTTTAGACATCCTATGATCTTTGGATTATCTTTTGATCTATTGATCACGTTTGGGGGCTGGCCATTCGGCCATGCCTGAACCTTTCACTTATGTATTTTTCAACGGTAGAGTTTCTACACACCATAGATTTAGGTGTGGAGCTCTGTTGTTCCTCATGATTTAATGCAAAGTACTACTATTTTTTATTCAATTCAATTTATTCCGCTTCTAAGATATCCATTCGCACCTAAGAACATGATGAATGTGATGATTATGTGACACTCATCATCATTCTCACTTATGAACGCGTGCCTGACAAACACTTCTGTTCTACATTCAAACAAGCTAGAATGAGTATCTCTTAGATATCTAATAAAGAGGACCGAGTCCAAGATATTAGTATCTTCGTGGTATAAGTTAGAACCCATGGATGGCCATTCCTGAGATCCGGAAAGTCTAAACCTTGTCTGTGGTATTCCGAGTAGGATCTGGGAAGGGATGGCTGTGACGAACTTCAAACTCGCGAGTGCTGGGCATAGTGACAGACGCAAAAGGAGGTGAACCCTATTCCAGCATGACCGAGAACCTCCAGATGATTAGCCATGCCATGACAGAGCATTTGGACCATTTTCACAGAGAGGATGGGATGTAGCCATTGACAACGGTGATGCCCTTACAGAAAGCTTGCCATGGAAAGGAGTAAGACTGATTGGATGAAGACAGCAGGAAAGCAGAGGTTCAGAGGAACGAAAGCATCTCTATACGGTTATCAGAAATTCTAACCAATGAATTACATAAGTATTTCTATCTTTATTTTCTATTTATTTATTATTATTATTTGAAAACTCCATAACCATTTGATATCCGCCTGACTGAGATTTACAAGGTGACCATAGCTTGCTTCAAGCCGACAATCTCCGTGGGATCGACCCTTACTCACGTAAGGTTTTATTACTTGGACGACCTAGTGCACTTGCTGGTTAGTTGTGCGAAGTTGTGAAGTTATGTTTGGACCATGGTATTATGCACCTGTTATTGGCGCCATTGCCAGGGAGAGAACGAACAACAAATTTTACAACCTCAGAGTAACAATTTCGCATACCAAATATCAATGGGAAGCCGAGAGAGACCTACGAAGGGAAGCTAGGTGACGCCGAGAATTAGAAGACAAGCTCCTAAAGCTTGAAGCCGATCTCAAAGCTAAAACTACTCGATCCAGCCACAAAGACAGCCCCCGCAAGGACCAAGACTCATTCATCAAAGAGATCATGAAGGCCAAAATAGCCTAAAAGATTTCAAATCCACTAACATGACTCCGTACGACGGAACATCAGATCCCAGCCATCATCTTAGTAATTTCAGAAGTAGAATGTATCTCACTGACGTCTCAGATGCGGTTCAATGCAAAGCCTTCCCGACTACTGACAAACCCCATTTGTAGGGTTTATCTTGTATTGATTTTTGGGGATTTTATCACCTTTTACCCACATTTATTCAATGAAATAGCATGGTTTTATAACTTCTCCTTTAATTGTGCTTAAGAGTGAAAACATGCTTTTTAGGTCTTAAAATAGCTAAATCTAATTCTCCTTGATTCCACTAGATGCCTTGATATGTTTGTTAAGTGATTTAAGGTTTAGGAGGCAAAGATTGGATCAAGGGAATGAAGAAAGAAAGCATGAAAAGTTGGAGAACTCATGAAGAAATGAAAGAACCGGAAAGCTGTCAAGCCGACCTCTTTGCACTTAAACGACCATAACTTGAGCTACAGAGGTCCAAATGATGCGGTTTTAGTTGGGTTAGAAAGCTAACATCCGGGGCTTCGAAACGATATAAGATTTGCCATAGTTGCTACACGTATGGTGGCGCGCACGCGCATAGTACGCGCACGCGCCGTTGCTGCCACCTGGTTCACTTAAAGCAAAACGTGGCCAGCGATTTTAGAAGCCTTGTGGGCCCAATCTAACTCATTTCTGATGTTATTTAAGCCAAGGATTGAAGAGGAATCAACATACTTTTAGTCATTAGCTTAGTTTAGTAGGTAGAGTTAGTTTCTAGAGAGAGAAGCTCTCTCTTCTCTCTAGAATTAGGATTAAGATTAGGTTTAGTTCTTAGATCTAGATTTTAATTCATCTTCTTCTACTTCTATCTTCTCAATTACTTGTTGTTACATTCTTTCTTCTTCCATTCTTTTATTGTAATTTTCTTTATGTTGTTCTTATACTTTGTTGTAGATCTACTATTGTCCCTTCCATTTTCTTTCAATTCAATAAGAGGTAATTCATAATAATTGTTCTTCTTTGCTTTTCTATTGTTGATCTCTTGCCTTTGTAGTTAGATCTCTCTTTAGTTCTTGCAATTTATGTTGTTTACTTTTATTGCCTTTTATGTGTTTGTTGAAATGCCTCTTCTAGATATAGTATAGATTTTGTTCCCTTTGGCCTAGGTAGAGTAATTAGTGACACTTGAGTTATCTAATTCCTTTGTTGATTGGTAATTGGAGAGATTGCTAATTGGTTTGGAGTGCACTAAAGCTAGTCTTTCCTTGGGAGTTGGCTAGGACTTGTGGCTCAAGTCAATTCATCCACTTGACTTTCCTTTAATTAGTAAGGGTTAACTAAGTGGTAGCAATGAACAATTCTTATCACAATTGAGAAGGATAACTAGGATAGGACTTCTAGTTCTCACACCTTACCAAGAGCCTTTTATAGTTGTTAGTTTATTTTCATTGCCATTTACTTTTCATGTCTCTTATCCCAAAACCCAAAAAAAAAAACAGTCCATAACCAATAACAAGACACTTCATTGTAATTCCTAGGGAGAACGACCCGAGGTTTAAATACTTCGGTTTATAGAATTTAGGGGTTTGTTACTTGTGACAAACAATCTTTTGGGATAAGATTATTGTTTGGTTTAGGAACTATACTTGCAACGAGAATTCATTTGCGAAATTCTAAACCGTCAAAAATCCGATCGTCAACTACCTTGACGAAGACAGCAATTAAATGGTTTGACAATCTGCCCCCTAGGTCCATCTCAAGCTTTGACGACTTAGCAAAGAAGTTTCTAGCCAGATTCTCCATCCAGAAGGATAAAAGTAAACACGCCCCAAGCCTATTAGGGATCAAGCAAGGAGATCGGGAAAGTCTTCGCAGTTACATGGAAAGATTCAATAAAGCATGTTTGGACATACAAAGTCTACCAACAGAAGCAGCCATTATGGGTCTCATCAATGGCTTACGAGAGGGACCTTTTAGTCCCTCCATATCGAAAAAACATCCCACATCTCTGAACGAAGTACAAGAACGAGCAGAGAAATACATCAACATGGAGGAAAACTCTCGACTAGGAGAGACCTCAAAGTCCAGAATTTCCTACTCCTCCCGAGATAAGGATAAAGAGTCCAATAAAAAAGAATATCAGCATGGAGAAAAGATCAAGAAATACCGCAATTACACCCCTCTACGGGTGTCTCTTGTAGATGTCTATCGAGAAGTATGCCATACTGAAAAGATACCCCCACCTCGCCCACTCAAAAGCAAGAAAGGAGGAGGAAATCGGATAGAATACTGTGAATACCATCGAATCTATGGATATCCCACCAACGAGTGCTTCGATTTGAAGAATGTCATAGAAAAATTGGTAAGAGAGGGGAGACTAGATCGGTACTTAGCCAGCAAAATAGATGAGCCAAGAAAAAGAAGATGGGACGAAGAGGTCGGACGAACTAAACGACCACCTCGTACCCCAGAAAGACATGTCCACATGATACACGGAGGATTTGCGGGAGGAGGAATCTCCAAATAATTTCGCAAAAGACATCTTAAAGAAGTATATCACATCGAGGGAAGAGAAGGAGCACCCGACCTCCCTACTATCACTTTCACTAAAGAGGATGTAGCTGGCGTCATCTCGGGACATGATGATCCCATGGTCATCACTATCATATTAGCCTACACCAATCTCCACTGCACACTGGTAGACCAGGGAAGCTCGACTGACATATTGTTCAAAACCGCCTTCGTCAAACTCGGCCTAGAAGAAAAAGAACTCAGAGCATATCCGAACAGCTTATTCGGGCTAGGAGACACTCCAATCCAACCGCATGGATACATCTCACTGCACACAACCTTTGGAAAAGGAAACCGGTCAAGGACGCTCAACATAGACTACATCGTGGTTGACGTAAATACAGCCTACAACGTCCTGATAGGTCGGACAATGCTAAATCAGCTCAGTGCAATAGTCTCGACTCCACATCTGTGCATGAATTTCCCAACCACACAAGGGATCGCTATGATAAAAGCGAACCAGAAAATAACGTGCCGTTGTTACAACGAATGTCTGAACCTCAAAGGCAAAGGAGAAGAAATCCACACCATCGAACTCGGGGGAGTTCGAGGATGGGAAGAACTTCGTCCACAACCTGAAGGCGAGATAGAAAATGTCCAGATCGGAGATGTCCTAGATAAAACAACCAATATTGGCACAATCCTAAAAGAAGACGTAAAAGAGTCCCTCATACAGTTCTTAAGAGATAATGTCGACCTCTTCGCATTGAAGGCTACAGACATGCCGGGCATAAACCCCAAACTAATGTGCCATAAACTGGCAGTCAATCTAGGATCTCAGCTAGTGCAGCAGAGATGTAGAAAGCTCGGACTAGAAAGATCCCAAGCTGTGGAAGAACAGGTGCAAGCTCTACTAGAGGTAGGATTGAAAGAGAAGTCAGATACCCACTATGGCTAGCCAACGTCGTCCTAGTAAAAAAATCAAATGGGAAGTGGTGGATGTGCACCGACTATACCGATCTTAACAAAGCTTGCCCAAAAGATCCCTATCCACTCCCAAGTATCGACACTCTAGTGGATGCTTCCTCCGGATACAAATACCTCTCGTTTATGGACGCTTATTTAGGATACAATCAAATCCTGATGTATCCACCCGATCAAGAAAAAGTCTCATTCTTAACCCCAAAAGCAAACTACTGCTACGTCGTCATGCCATTTGGACTCAAAAACGCAGGAGCCACGTATAAAAGACTAATAAAAAAAGTCTTCGCAGACCATATCAGGAAACTTATGGAGGTATATGTGGACGAGATGTTAGTAAAAACACAAAGCGAGGATACATTACTATCCGACCTTGCCCAAGTGTTCAAAACCATATGTAAGCATGGCATGAGACTTAATCTAGGAAAATGCACCTTCGCAGTAGAAGCCGGCAAATTTTTGGGATTCATGCTCACACAAAGAGGAATAGAAGCAAACCCGGACAAGTGCCAGGCCATAATCGACATGAAAAGCCCGAGCTGTGTCAAAGAGGTGCAACAACTCTATGGAAGATTGGCAGCCTTGTCCAGATTTCTAGCCGGATCAGCAATAAGATCTCTTCCCTTCTACGCCACTCTAAGGAAGGGAAAGAGGTTTGAATGGACAACAAATTGCGAGCAGGCTTTCCAGGATTTCAAAAGGTTCCTGGGACAACCACCTATTCTAACTCGGCCACGGGAAGGAGAACCACTTGTATTGTACCTCGCAGTAGAAAATCGGGCAGTAGCCTCAGCACTGGTCAGAGAGGATAAAAGTGGACAACAACCTATATACTTCATCAGCAAAGCACTACAAGGGTCCAAACTGAACTACCAAAAAATAGAAAAATTCGCCTATGCTCACATACTAACATCTCGACGACTTCGCCTATATTTTCAAGCCCACATCATCAAGGTTCGGACCAACCAGCCCATAAGAGGCATTTTGCATAAAACTGATTTGGCAGGAAGAATCTTACAGTGGGCAGTCGAGTTGTCCAAATTCGACATCCAATTTGAAGCTCGAAGAGCCATCAAATCATAGTACCTGGCCGACTTCATTGTAGAGTTTACTGACACCCAGGAAATCCCTACAGAATGGAATCTCTATGTAGACGACTCTTCAAACAAAACTGAGAGCGGAGCAGGCATGATAATAGAAAGCAATCAGGAAACCCAAATCGAACTCTCCTTAAAGTTCGAGTTCCTTGCTTCAAATAATCAGGCTGAATATGAGGCATTACTAGCTAGTTTGAAGCTGGCTAAGGAGGTTAGAGATCAAAAACTTATCATCTTCACACTACCTACAAGATGGCCCTAGAGCTTGGCATAGTCGGCCTGGGCAGATTTCAACCTCTCCCTGAGCTCTATCATCTCACCATAGGCCAGGACATAGCTCTCTTTATGCTTATACGCCATCTCCTCGGCCAGATTTGCAGAAGCCGCCGCAGCAGTAGCCCGAGTCTTCTCACCCTCCAATTCCTTTTCCAGTTTAGCCACTTTCACCTCGAGCTCCTCCTTTAACCCACTGATCCGGTCATATTCCGACTTAGCCTCTTGCATAAAAGCCTTTCTCGTGTGAACTGGAACATCCTGGGCAGTCCGAAATAACGCTGCCTCCATGTGTGCCATTTTTATACTGCTCCGAGTAATGAAGTCCAAATGACGAAGAATGGATACATTGTCAGTGGGAACAACACCATAAGGAGCTATTTGTTGATCAACAAACCCGGCAGCATCAAAGTCGGGGGCATCCAGATTGAAAGGCTTGACAGTCCTCTGTCTTTTCGGAGGAGGGACGACAGTAGGAGAAGAGGTAGCAGCAGAGGCCTGGGGAGGATCAATCAAATGGACCTGAGGAGTAGGAATCATCTTCCCTAGCTCAGAAGTGCTCAATATCGGATTTTTTGGAGGAACATGGGAAGATCCTTCCCTAGCCACCATGGCCGAGATGTTCTGGGCAGCTGTAGCCTTTCTCGCCTTCTTAAAGGCCTTCATGGAGTCATTGTTTTTAATCATATCTGAAAAACATAGCAAGAAACCAAGTTATAAACTGGAAAGAAAAGGAATAAAATTGACAAAATAAACAAGCACAACAAATACAAAAGAGGTCAACCACTACCTAGCTTAGCTCGGAGAAGTGAGGGATCTCCTAGGAATTTCTTTGTATCAAGATGGGGAGGCTGCCCCCAGTTCTCCTCCAACACAGTTACAAAGGCTTGCTCAACTTCATCCAACATCTACCAAGTATACCTAGACATCAATACATTCTTTTGCCATTCTAAAGGAAAGCTGGGCTTGCCATTCTCATCCAAAAAGAAAGGCCGGGCTCCTTCAACAGCTCGAAACTTGAAAAAATAATTCTGGAAATCACGAAAAGATTCATCATACATTGAAAAAACTTTCTTTCCCTGGGCAGCTCGGAAAGATACCCAAGCAGCCTTCTTCTTAGCCACCCTGGGCTTAGTCAAAACAAAGAGGTAAAGAAAAAGGGTTTGAGATGGTTTAACGTCCAACTCTTGACACGGTAATTGAAAGATCTTAAGGAAACCCCATGAATTCGGGTCAAGCTGGGATGGAGACACATTGCACGACCACAACAAATTGGTCTCAAAAGGAGTAAAAGAAAAAGTAATGTTCAACTGGCTAGAAAAATAGTCATAGGCATAAAAAAAAGGGACGTTCTCCCTGGACCAAGGTCGGGAAACAAACCCTCTCATCGGAATCAGGCGCTACAAGCTCATAATCTTTCTCATATGCCCGACTACTACAAATCCTGTGATGTTTCCTTAGCTCTACACAGTACTCAGCATTTACCACAGAGACACACATCAACACGAGGGATTCCAGCTAGTCCGACATGCCCTCAGGGACTTTGGAAAAGGTCTCGACAATATTTTTGCGAGACGACATGGGTCAACTAGTCCTACAGTAAGAAAAAGAAAATGGGTTACTAACCAAAGCAGCTCGGACAAATATGGATACAACTCGGAACAAACAGACAACAGCAAAAGGAGGTCCCATGACCCACACCAAGGTCCAGGGGCATCCTTTGGAGGCAGTAACAGAGTAGGAACTTAGGAAAAATCTACAAGTCTATGTCTCAACAAGAAAATAACCCTCTTTTAACAAAGTAACACTCATGAATCACAAAATACCATCAAAATCACCACCTTTTTACAGCCCACCAGCAAAGCAAACTATCAAACATCGAGCATGCAAAGGGGAAATTATCAAAGATGCAACCTTTCTCATAATCAAACAGTTCATTATCTCAAAGGAAGAAATCAAAGAGATACAATCAGAGATAGTAACAATATTCAAAAGCCCTAACTAGCAGGAAACAAGAAAAGGCTCATACAAAAGAAAAAAACTACCAGAACACGCAACGGCGGTCAGACACAATAAAATGTAGAAAGATTCAAACTTTTTCCAAACAAAGATAAAATCTTTCTGTAAAGCCAATCATGAAAAGAAACGACGTAGAAAGAAGAGAAAAGAGAAAGGAAGAAGACCAACCTGCGGTAGGGAAGGAACGATAAACTGATCGAAGAATGGAAGCAGGACAAACACCGACGATCGCCTTTTCAAAAGCAAGAGAAAGAACGCAAGAAGGAGAAGTTGCAGTGAAGCGAGAAAAGGAAAAACGAAGAAGAGAGACTCTTTGAAAATTTGAAATGAAGTAAAGGAGTGGGAAGCAAGGGAAACGACGAAGGGGGTTAAGGAGCATTTAAAACCCTCGCACGTTCCCAAGGAATTGCAAAACGTGCGCTGTAAAGAGAGAAACATTCCGCATTTAAAGCCACTAATGAAAAAATTCTACAAATGAAGATCAACCAAAAGTGCTCGAGCTCGGCTTCTCCAGAAAGGATCGAAGCCTAAGGACTCGACCTTAAAACAGACCGAGCTCAAACAGGGGCACTGTTCATACCCTGGGTCGAGTTGTACGACCCGAGCTGATTGAAGACAAGTCGACCGACCTCTTCAGGTTAGGACAATCCGACCTCTTCTCAAAGAGCTTGGCCATATCACCAGGAAAGCCAAAAAAGGGCCCAAACAGAGGAACACGACCCAAATCCAAAGGTAGCCCAAGCCTAGAGAGATAAGGGCGGTTCCCTTGAAGAAAAGATGACTTCACTAAAAGATAAGATAAGATAACTATCTTATCTCCAGAAAGATCACTCTACAAACATTATAAATACACTAGAGCACCCAGGTATAACTCATACTCTGATTCTACAAAAAACCTGCTTAATACCCTTGCTAACTTAAGCATCGGAGTCCCTTGCAAGTACAACCACCCTCCGGTGACAAAGGATCAGCAGCATCACCAACTCAACAAGTCGGACAAGACAGCTCCGGCCACCACCCACAAGCCGGACACGTCATCTCCGACCAGTACAGAAGATCTCGTCCGAGATCGACCTACAATTTCAGGTAACCCTTGGAGTAGCAGCCGAGCCTAATAATGGAAAAGATGCAAGAAAGGTTCTTGGTAACTACACCATACCAACTTCTGATTTCTATGGCAGAAGTATCTCTATACCTACCATTAGAGCTAACAAATTTTAGCTTAAGCCTCTGTTAGTCTGTCTATTGCAATATAATTGCAAGTTCCATGGACTTCCACTGGAAGATTCACATCAATTCCTATCTGAATTCTTGCAAATTTGTGACACTGTTAAGACCATTGGAGTGAAAGTTCAAACCTTCAGACAAAAAGAAGGTGAATCCTTCTATGAAGCTTGGGAAAAATATAAGAAACTGATCAGGAGATGTCCTTCTGACATGCTCTCAGAATGGTCTATCTTAGGCATCTTCTATGATGGTCTTTCTAAGATGTCCAAAATATCATTGGACAGCTCTGCAGGTGGATCACTCCACTTAAAGAAAATGCCTGGAGAAGCAAGAGAACTCATTGAGATGGTTGCAAACCACCAATTCATGTACACTTCTGAGTGAAACCCTGTGAACAACGGGGCAACTCAGAAGATAGGAGTTCTTGAAGTAGACACTCTGAACACCAGCAAGGAAGACCTTACTGGGCATTCAACGCCCACACTGGCTAAGAGCTTGGCGTTGAACGCCAATGAAGAGGATCTCACTGGGCGTTCAACGCACAAAATGGCATCAAATCTGGCGTTGAAGGCCAGTGAGGCAGACCTCACTGGGTGTTCAACGCCCAAACTGGCACAGAGGCTGGCGTTGAATGCCAGTGAGGAAGACGTCACTGGGTGTTCAATGCCCAAAATAGCATCAAAGAAGGCGTTGAACGCCAGTAAGGAGGTTCCTACTGAGTGTTCAACGCTCACCAAGGAAGTCCATATGCAAGAATTAAAGGAAGCCAAAGCTCATGTAGAGACCATAGAGGTTCCCTTGCATGCACTCCTGAAGTGCATAAGTTCTGATGAATACTCATCCTCTGATGAGGATGAAAAAACTTAGGAAGAGCAAGTTGCTCGGTACCTAGGAGCTCTTATGAAGCTAAATGCCAAGCTGTTTGGCACAAAACCTTTGGAGGAAGAACCTCAGGTGCTTACCAAAAAACTCAATGCTTTGGTACAGTAGAAACTACCTCAGAAGCTTTCGGATCCCAGATGCTTCCTAATTCCTTGCACCATAGGCACCATAACCTTTGAGAAGGCTCTGTGTGACCTAGGGTCAAGTATAAACCTCATGCCACTCACTGTAGAGGATGTCTTGGTAAAGGTTAAAGACCTTTACATCCCTACAAACTTCATAATCTTAGATACTAGGGAAGATGAGGATGAGTCCGTCATCCTTGGAAGACCTTTCCTAGCCACTGCCAATGCTATCATTGATGTAGTAAAAGGAGAACTTCTTTTACAACTAGCGGAGAAGCACATCTTGTTCAAGATGCCTCACCCCAACTCTCCCACTAAGTAAATAGAGATAACTGTGCAACACTTAGAGTGCCAACCATCTCTTTCACTGCAGAGCTTTACTAAGACCCCAGACACAAATTCTAAGTTTGGTGTTGGGCGGCCATCAACAAGCACTGAGAACAAAGGTACTAAGAAGAAAGTACCTAAAGGCTGGAGGGACAAGAAAGTCCCCACTGAGGGCCTCTCACCTGGCATGAGAGTTGTCTTCACCAAGAAGCTAATCATACCACATACAGTAAGTCGTATCCTGTCTTAGAACAAGTGGAGCTCATCCATGAGAAGACAGGAAGAAAGTTCACTGTAAGGGTCAAAATTTTGAGCCCATATCAATCTCCGTAAGGAGCTAACCGTCAAGTTAGTGATGTTAAAGAAGCGCTTGTTGGGAGGCAACCCAACCTTATTTAGTTATTTCTATTTCTTTTAATTCCTTAAGTTTATTTTTCTTTAGTTATTTCCTTAGGTTTATGATCATGCGAAGTAGTCAGAATAGAGACAGAAAGTTTCAGAGATGAAAATAGAACACTCTGGATAGAGGGTCTTGCTGGCGTTAAATGCCAGCCATGGACCAAGGGCTGGGCGTTCAATGCCCAAAATGGCAGAAGACCTGGCATTGAACGCCAGGAAGGATGTCCCTCCTGGGCGTTCAACGCCCTAAATGGAGTAGGAAGCTGGTGTTGAACGCCAGCCATGGAGCATGAGTTGGGCGTTCAACCCCATAAGGGAGGCAGGGAATTTGACTTCCCTAGCCTTTTAGGACCAGTGGGTCCCACAGCATCTTCACCTATCCCACCTTCTTTTTTCTTCTTTTCACACTTCCCATCACACTCTTCCCTATAAACCCTCAACCAATCACATCCATACTTCTTCCTCAAAACCATCATAACTCCCACCAAACCCCACTCACTAAAATTTAAATTTTCCCACCCATATTTCCTCCCCAATAATTCGAAACCCTACCCATACCCTCTTTATAAATACCCCCTCACTCCACTTATCCCACACACTACTCATACATATTTAGCACTCACTTGGTCGAATTTCTTTCCTCCCTCCATCTCCATCTATTTTCTTCTTCTTCTACTATATTCTTCTCTTTTGTTTATTTTTGCTCGAGAATGAACAAAGTTTTAAGTTTGGTGTTGGAAAGCCTTGATTTTTGCTTTCCATTCCCACTTATGGCACCCAAGGCCAGAGAATTCTCTAGAAAGAGGAAAGGAAAGGCAATAGCCGCCACCTCCAAATCTTGGGAGATGGTGGTGCACGAATTCCCACACTTCGTACAACTGAACCAGCAAGTGCACTGGGTCATCCAAGTAATACCTGAGCGAGTCAGGGTCAATCCCACGAGGATTGTGGTTTGAAGCAAGCTATTGTTATCATGCAGATCTTAGTTAGGTGAATAGGAACTACTGGCAACTATACCGGGTTGTATCAAGTAATAAAACTCACTTAGAGTGAGGTCGATCCCACAAGGATTAAAGGATTAAGCAATCATTAGTTAGTTGATTATTCTAGTTAGACGGTTCATATTGGAGGGATAAGCAAACAAGAAATGTAAATGGCTAGAAATTAAAAGAAAGCAATAAAGTGTAAGGAAAGTAAATGACGTAAAAGTAAAGTGCAAGAAAATAAAGTGCTGGAAAGTAAGATTGCAAGGAATAGAAAGTACAAGAAAGTAAAGTGCAATAAAGTAAATGACGGAAAGGTAAATTACTAGAAGTAAAGATAAAAAGAAAGCATTGGGATCAAGAGATATTACTCTCTTAGGATCATCCATTCTCATCTCCTCTTCAATCATACAATTATTGATCTCTTGGCAAATCAGAAGTAATCAAACCCCAAACTCTTGGTGATATGATTTCTCTTAACATAAACAATTGCCAATCTCTTGATCTAATTAGTCATGAGAAGAGATGAAGTTCAATTTCTGATTCAAAGGCCACACAACTCTCAATATCTCAATTCAAAGTGGTTACATCTCACATACCAACTAAGAATGTATTGATCAAGAGGATTATGAGATAAGGGCCTCAAACTGAATTCCATGATCCATTTCTCAAGGCTTACGTGTAATTCAAGTAGATCCGATCCCCCTCTCGGTAGTAATTGGATTTATGAAGCACAAAGACTCTCTCTAAAGCAACAATAAAAGAAGAATTGAAGATGAAGAATGAAAATACATCAACCCATCAAAGTGCAATAGAGCTCTCTTTCCCAATAGAAAAAGTTAGTAACTCATAACTAAATATTTACAATGTAAGAAAGAAAATGAAAGAGAAGAGAATGAGGGTGAGAAGAGAGGGTCCGAAGACCCCTCCAAAATGTGTTTCCAGCCAAGAGTTCCCCCCAAGAGTTCCTCCCTTTTCTATGAAACTAAAATTGAAATGAAATTGAAAACAAGTTACAATCAAGTGAAAATTAACTATTTTAGATTATTCTTGAGGACTTGATTGAGTGGTGTTATGGGCTTGCTTGCTTGAGGTTAGGGTGGACTTGGAATGCATTTGAACCAAGATGAGGCTTCCAGGCTTGCGTAGCATTTTTTTGCAACGTTAGCACTCGTGCTCTCACGCGTACACGCCGCCCACGCATGCGCGTCATCAATGTTCTTGGCACTTGTCACGTGTATGTGTCGCCCACGCGTGAACGTGGCCTTCAGCATTGGCGTGCTTGGCGTAGCGTTAACGTCAAAGGCGCTTCTTCACGCGTACATTTTGTCCATGCGTATGCGTTGCCCACGCGTACGCGTCGCCCACGCGTACGCATCACTGGCTGAATTTTCCAACTTCGCTATCGCAGGCACCCTTGAAGAAAACGTAGCGCCAAAGGCACTCTCTTGGTACTGTGGAGCGCTTTTGGGAAAAGCATAGTGCCAATGGCGCTCTCCCCTATTTCTTATCTTCTCTGCTTCACCCTTTAAGCTCCTTTCTTCTTTCATGCTTGTTTTGTGCTTTTTACTTCTTTTTCCACCATTTTCTAAAAATAGATCAAAATCAAAGAGATGAAAGTAATATATGACTTATCCACAAAAACACTTAATAATTAAGCATGATTACTTAAGTTTTAATATGAAAAAGTATAGGAAAACACAACATGATGCATAGTCATCAAGGATTAGGTATGTTTATTTAATTTCATAAAAGGAATAATGAGATCTAAACTAGGTTGACCTGTTTACAATGATAAGAAGATGATTAAGTTTTGGAGATGCTTTGTCCTTCTGGATTAACTCTAGTCTTACTGTCTTCTTCAATTGTGAATTAATTCTTCTATGGCAGGCTGTTTGTGATTAATGTCTTTTTTAAGAGATTGCTAATACTCCTCCATATCTGAACCCCAGGGTTAGTACGGATCCAGTCTGATTGAAGGTGAAGCTCCTACAGTTCATTCTCCTTGGTAATCCTACTCAAAACGCCACAGACAAGGTCGAGTCTTTTGGATCAGAGGATGCTGCGCCTTTGGGTTCTAGCCTCTACCACAGAGACCCTAATCTCCCCATACTTTGGCTGAACTGGTGTTTCGAGAAGTCGCCAACCAAGTCGTGGATTAGTCATCTAAGAGATGTATAATCAAGCTGGTGGTTCATCATTGTCCGATGAAAGATTCACTCTAAACCCATGTAGAATGTGACAACCTTATGCCAGTTCAACGCATTCATATTGATGAAGAACGAAGATACATCTTAGAATAGAGAATCAAACACAGATTGAAGAGAAATAGTAATACTTTTATTAATGCATAAACCTCGACAGGGCTCCTCCCCTCAACCTAGGAGGCTTAGAAACTCATACTGATAGAAAATACAATCATAGAAACGAAATATGGCAGATCCCCCTTAATGAAAGGTGTAAAAGTTCTTTAAATACTAAACTAATGACTAAGGATTACATAAGAAAGGGTAAAACAGTATTTTAGTGCTAAAATCCACTTTTGGGGCCCACTTGGTGAGTGTTTGGGCTGAGCTTTGATGAGATCCACGTGCTAGGAGGCCTCTAGGGCGTTGAATGCTGGCTAGGGGTCCTCTTTGGGCGTTTGGATGCTGGTCTCCTCCTTTGGGCGTCGGACGCCTGGAGTGAGGTGGGAGGCTGGCGTTGGACGCCAGTTTTGGGCCTTCAATTTGAAGCAAAGTATGGACTATTATACATTGCTGGAAAGCTCTAAAAGTCAGATTTTCATAGCCATTAAGAATGATCTATTTAGACTTCTGCTCCAGAAAAGCTCTTTCGAGTGCAAGGAGGTCAGATCCAGAGAGCATCTGCAGTGCTTTCTCTATCTCTAAATCAGACTTTTGCTCTAGCTCCTCAATTTCAGCCATAAAGTACTTGAAATTGCATAAAAACATACAAACTCAAAGTAGAATCCAAAAATGTGAATTTTACACTAAAATCTACGAAAACTTAATAAAACATAAACAAAACATGCAAAAAACTATATGAAAATGATGCCAAAAAGCGTATAAAATATTCGCTAATCACAACACCAAACTTAAACTGTTGCTTGTACCCAAGCAACTAAAAACAAAGTAGGATAAAAAGAAGAGTAAGATACAATAAATCTTTTCCAATGAAGTTCAATTTCAATTAGATGAGCGGGACTTAGTAGCTTTTTACTTCTGAATAGTTTTGGCATCTCACTCTCCTAGTTTAGTTCTTTTTTATTCTTGAATGCAGCTTTTAGAGTCTTGGTCATGACCCTAAGCACTTTCTTTTTCAGTATTACCACCGGATACATAAATGCCACAGACACTTTAACTGGGTGAACCCTTTCAGATTGTGATTCAGCTTTGCTAGAATCCCCAGATAGAGGGGTCCAGAGTTCTTAAGCATACTCTTAGGATCTTTGGATACTTTTACCCTTGCCTTTTGGTTTAAAGGGGTTACTGGCTTTTTGCTCTTGCCATTTGGTTTGAAGAGCTATTGGCTTTTTCTATTTATTTTTTAATTTATTCTTATTTTTTTTGCCATTTTATTTTTTTTTCGCATGCATATATTATTTTACCTTTTGCACATACTTTTTCTTTTTCTTCTTGCTGCTTTTTCTTGCTTCAAGAATCAAATTTTGGATTTTTCATATTATCAATAATACTTTTCCTTTTTCTTTATTCTTTCAAGAGCCAGTGATGAGTCCATATTTATTGGTGTATTTTGACTCAAATTGGATGGATTCTAATACATGAACTCATACTTAAGCACCAAAATAGCAGACTTTTGTGTTTTGTCCCCAATTTGATCCTAACTATGAAAACATACAATTTTGTGCTTGAAATGAGCAATTTAATTCCACTTTTATTCCATTTGATACCATGACATGTAAGTACTCTCAATTTCCTCTTTAATTATATTGTCTTTACTTTCATTTCCTTTTGGTTCAAGTTACTTGTTCATGTTTGCAATTTTGTGTTTCTTGAAGTTTTGATCAATGAATTTTATGTTTCATACTTTCTTTATGTTTGATTGCTTGTTTATGATTGGTTTTGTTGATGGTTGGTTATAGTTTTCCATTTTCCTTTACAATTTCCCATGTTTTACTTTTATGCACATAAGGTGTTTGTGAAAATGTCAACCTTAGATTTTAGGTAGATTTTTCCACCTTGGCTTGTGGTTTGAGTTCCTAGGATACTAGAGTCATAATGTTCGATATTTAGTGGTAATTCTTGGGTAGTTAGTTGACTCTTGGTTCCATTATCAACTAGTTTGGTAAGTTGGTTAGGACTTATGGATTAAGGTCAATTATGCTTGCTTGACTTACTCCTCGATGGTTGGGGTTGACTAGGCAAGATTGACTCATCATAATTATCATAGTTGTGGTTATGGCAATGATAGGATTCTTAGATTTTCATTCCCAAGTCAAGGCTCTTTATTGCATTCATAGCATCTTCACTAGTTTTTATGTTGCTTTCTCTTTACTCGCATTAATTCACAATTTTGCTCATTCCTTAGTTCTTTGATTTCTTAGTTTCTTTAATCTTTTGTTCTTTAATTCAAAACTCTTTTGTCCTCTTAACAACCGAAAAAAAAAAACATTCCAATTGCGTCCTAGGGAGAATGACCTGAGGTTGAAGTACTCTTGATCTCGGTTATTTGATTTGAATTTAAACATTTAATTTGGGGAATCATTGTTGGTCTAGACTATACTTGCAATGAACATATTCAATTTTGAGAAATTCTAGATCGACAATAGTTCTTCTCATCAAATTTGGTGCCGTTGCTGGGGATGCAAACGGTGTTATATCTTTTGGTTGTTGTGAATATGTCGATAGTGTAAATAGCTCTTTTTGGTTGTTTGTTTGCTTTTCTTAGTAGGTTTTTGTTTATATTTTCTTGATGACTCTTTCACACCATCACCACAATGCACCCCAATGGAATCTAAACACTTACCTTTATAGTCACCAATCTTACACACCATCCCCTCACTACATACAAAACCAAAACCCTTATCCTCATGAGTTCGATTGTCAACCTTTATCACCTCAATCTTCATCTTCGTATATTGATCAAGCCACACAAGAAGTGCTTTTCATGCTCATTCAAGAATAACAAGAGTTCCGGAAGAAGCAAGAGCAAGTTATGGCTACCTTAGCAAAAGCTTTGGGTCATTTAGCTTCATTGCGTTCATGCCACAAGCAGAAAATTCTAGTGGATGAATGCGTGGGTCCAAGTGAAAAGTGTGGAGTGAAAGAAGAATTGCAAAATCAAGAAGAAGATGTCAAGTTACAACATGAAGTACAAAGGGAGATAAATGAATAGTGGGTAGGAATTGATCAAAATGATTCCATCATTCAAGATTTTTTGTCCAACTTGTGTAATTCCTTTTATGACCTTCATGAACCTCCATTATTAGATTTTGAAGGAGATGTGATAGGAGCCTCAAGGGTGTATTGGTAAATATTTTTTTCAATAAGGTCGCGTTGCAAGTATAGCTCTACCAACAACAATCCTCGGGGGTCAAATTTAGAAGAGGGATCTGGTTGTCACAAGTTCAACCCCAATAGAAATAACCGAAGTATTCAAACCTCGGGTCGTCTCAGAAGGAATGGGCAAACATGTGCTTCAACATTGGTTAGAAATTCGGGGTTGTGAGTTATGAGCATGAAAATAAATGGGAATCTTAACAAGCAAGTAATCTTAAAATGCAACAACTAGTTCAATTAACTAAGCAAAACATGAGCAACTTCAATGAATAAACAACATTCCACTTAATTCTATTATAACCCAAACAAGTAACTACAACTAAAGCAATTGGTTGAGGAAATTGATTTTCAAATATGAATAATAAAAGCAACTCTTGGCTAGGCTTGGGAATTGGGGCCACCATCCTTGTCTAACAACTATATCTTGACAATTATGAGGAATCAAGCTCATTAAGTCTACTCTCAAAGTCTTAAGTACGTGATATCTACTCCTAGACTTGAAGTACGTCAAATGGCTTTGAACACATCAACCCATAAGTCCCAACCTACCTACTAATTAGATTAGTAGTGGGTTGGCGTCAATGAGTATCAAATTGACCACCTAGGGCTCCCAAATAATCAAATCCATTAGACCCAATGACTCAAGTTTACCCAATTCCCTTGACCTAGGCCAAGAGTAAAGAAGACTACTCCATAATCAAAGTAAGCAATTCATCAAACACTTGGTAAGCATTAACAAAAGACATGTTCAAAATAGCAATTAAATTAAAATCTACAAGTATCCACTAACAATTATCAACATATGATCATCCAAACAACAAAGCTAAACATAGAAATCATCAATGTAACATCAACAAGTCAAGATACACAACATTCATGAAATGGGTATAAAATGACAATTGACAAGAATTCATAAACTATCACAAGATATAAGCAAAATTGTAATAAGGAATTCAAATTGAACAATTAAAACTAGTAATTAACAAGATCCAAGTCACAAATCAATAAGGGAAGATCAAATTAAAACTAGATCTAGAGAGGAACAAGGGTTTTTCCCTCTAGAATAACAAAAGAACCAAAAACTAACTAAAAATTATTTCCTAGTGTAAAAATGAGTGATCCCCCTTTTCCCCCTAGCATCCTTGGGTCTTTTCCATGCAGAAACAGCTTGAAATTAGGCCTAATGAGCCTCATAAATCACCAGGCACGATTTCCTTTAATGAGGTCACGTGCAGCTTTCCACGCGTTCGCACCGATTGCTTTTGCGATCCACGCGTGCGCGCCAAGTGCGCTTGCGCGTCGATAGAAATTTTCTTATCCGCGCGGATGCGTCCATCCTTGTGCGTCGCTTCCAGCCAATCCCGTCCACGCGTGTGAGTGGAGTGCGCGAGCGCGCCGATGCTGCTTTTCCCAAGATTTCAATTCTTCATGTTCCTCCCTTTTTGTACATGGTTTCTCCCTCTCTTCTAAGTCATTTCTACCCTATAATTCCTGAAATTACTCAACAAATACATCACGGCATCAAATGGCAATAGAAGAGAATTAAAATATGGCAATTTTAAGGCAAAATATGCATGTTTTCCATCATGGAGCAATATTGGGAAGTGAACACAAAACCATGCATTTCTTGTGAATAAATGTGAGAAATATTGATAAAATCCCCCAAAATAAGCACAAGATAAACCACAAAATCGGGGTTTATCAAATCTCCCCATACTTAAACCAAGCCTGTCCTCATGCTTAAAATAAAAAGACCAAAGATCATGATGAGAAAGGGTTTATGAAATGCAAACTACCTAAGTGGATGCATGCAACTAATGTAAAATCATCTACCTACTTGGTCAAGAGTAAATCTATCCTCCGAGAATACATGTGAGCATATAGGGTGAAAATAGTATGTAATTCATGAATCCCACCAAATTGAATACCACTAAAGAGTGCATATGTCTTGCTAAACGAACGCTTGTGAAAGCCGGGAACAAGCATTGAGCATCGAACCCTCACCGGAAGTGTATCTGCTCTGTTCGCTCAAGTGTATAGAGTTTGTCACTCAATCTTATCCTAATCATGCTTTCCAAGATTTGTCTTTTATCTAACAATCAACAGTTACTCGATGCATGCTTACAAGTATCATGAGGTCTTATTCATGGGTTGTAACAGGGCTAGGTGAAGGTAAGGATGTATATGGTCAAGTGGGCTTAGAATTTCAGTCCTTGATCAACCTAGGATCCACTAGACACATTGAACAACCTATAAAACTACAATACATTACCTATTTGAATGATACACATCCTAACTTACCTAAGCTAATCAAGGATTCAAATTTAGGGACATTCATGGTCTTTCACTTAGGGTTGTTGATGTGCTCTTTTCAAGAACAAAGGGAGTTTATCATAGGCTCAAAATTGGTTAGCAATGGTAGATAAAAGGGTTAAGGCCATTTGGGAAAAGTGACTTATTGAAATGATGGCCTCAATCATGTAAATTCATTCATACACAAAGCAATGGACATATAGAATCAGACAAAGCAAGGATCACAATCATAGAGAGAGATATATGCACACAAGAATGGAAATAATGGTTAGAAGATGTAACCCTGCAATAGGCTCAAAACTTTCATGCTTGAGTTCTTAGCTCAATCACTATGTTCCAAAATACATTCTTAAAGCAAGTTTATTGCAAAAATTTTTCAGAATTTTGGTAGGTCACCCAAAACACAGTTTCTTGGAAAGGAAGTTATTGTTTTGACCAAGTAACTCTATAAAAACTAACTATCATGCAAAGAGTATTTACAAGCAAAACTAACTACACATGCAATATATTAACTTCTAAGCAAAAGATAAATCCATGGGTATTAAGGGGAAGAGAGTGTTACCCATGGAGATCGGTCGAACGACCTCCCCACACTTTAGAAATTAGCACAGTCCTCCGTGCTACGAATAATACGCAAGGGACGGTCGGGACCAGAACTTTCACTATCCCCTTCATCAGAGCTCCCATCACTTGGGTTTGAGGTGGATGTGAACATTTCGGGTTCCTCCATGCTAGGGGTAACACAACGCAGAAGCTTCTTGATGTAAGTATATCGGCAGTGGTTGCGCCACTCATATCTATCAAGCTTCCGGTGAAGATCTTCTATCCTTTGATGTGTGGATCTCAGTGGTGGTGATGAGGAGCTAGAAGCAAAAAGAAGTGGCGGGGCCATGTCGAGGCTTGGTTTGTTCATGGGAAGGTGTAGGTATTTTCCGCTTGGGACCACATTGCCCTTAACCGGAACTATAATCTTCTTATCCTTGGCTTCCCAAGAAACACCCGCAGCAGCAACTAAGTCAGATACCAATGCTGGAAATGGCAAATTACCCCGGTCGTGAACTTGACTCATCGCTTGCTTGACAAGAAGCGGAATGTTCACCGGCTTCTCCATGAGAACACACCAAACAAGCAAGGCGAGGTCTGCCGTGAGGGACGACTTGTGGGTGCTAGGTAGCACATAATGAGATAGGATCTGGGCCCAAGCTCTAGCTTCCACAGTGAGGAAGCGAGCGTCAATGGACTTTGGCCTCATCTGCAGTCGACCATGAATCCAAGATGCCTCTGGTTTAGCAATGACTCGGAGAATCGAGTCCCAATTGAATCCATACTTCTCTCGCTGACGTAAGACTTCTTGGTAGCCATCCATGTTACTTGGCACTGGTAGAACATTAAGCACTTGCTGAAAAGCCTCTTCTGAAACTGAGACTTGCTTCCGGCGCATGTACACCGATTGAAGAGAGGGAAGATGGTAGTTGGTGTAGAATTCTTCCACCCAAGAGAGGTTGATTTCCCTTGGTTTCCTCAAAAGAAACTTCCATCCTCGTTGTTCAATGCGGGGCAAAATATAAGGAGCAACCTTGTCCGGCGGAGCGAGTAGATGCTCAGGATGATAGTTCCTTACAGCTATGGAGGGAAACATAAATTCACAGAAGCGGTTGGAGAACCTTGAAGAATCTTTTGCCGGTTTGCCCTTGTCATTCTCATCAAGAGGAGCGGGTGTCTTCCCTTTCTTAGATAGGGGTTTGGCTCCTAATGAAGAGCGCGCCTTAGAGTTTGACTTTTGGGGTGCCCTTTTTGTGGCTGGTTTCCTTGGAGCTATCTCCTTGCCTTTCTTGGTGGCCATCCTAAAAAGGAAGAGAAGGAAGGAAAACATTAAACCCAAGAATCAATTTAGCGAAAACATGCAAGTGACTTGTGGTGCCCATGGTGAATATAAAAGCAAGGGTCATAACACTTGGCATGGGATGCAAGAGGAAGTAAAGCATGCAATGGCATGAGAAGAGTAGTTCAAGCATCCATAATAAAGAGCAAGTCATGTTCAATTAATATCTAATTGGCAAGTATCAACTTTAAGCACACAAATTAGACTCAATGCATTTAAGAGAAAGCAAGTGAATGAGGAGGGAGCACCAATTGAAAAGTATATGGCTGAATGGAGCCAAAATGGTATATGTGCATTTCCTCGAACACTTGGCGTGCAATAATCAAGCAATGAGCAATTATGAGATACTAAACCAATTCAAAACCCAAAATAGAATATCAATCATCACATAAACATCACATAATGGCAAAGGTTAGAAAAAGAATGACAAAAGATGTATTAATGCAAATTAAGCTCAAATTCAACATCCATGGAGAAATAAGGAAAAAGGAAAAATAAGCAAACAAAGAGCAAGAAACATCATCATGCAAGTAAAAGAGAAACTAGGTAAAGCAATAAGAAGCATCTAATTAGAAGAAACAATGCAAGGAAAAATGGAAGTAAAGGAATGGAAGAAGCAAAACCTTGATGAGTATGAAGGAACAAGGTTGAATCTTCTTTTGTGAAGATGAGAGAGAAAATAGGAGAAGTGTAATGCTACCGGAAAAGAGTGGTTGTCACCGGTGAGTGGCCGGAGACAGGGGTGGTGGATTGTGGAAGAAGAAGAGAAGGGAAATGATGGATGAAAAGAAAAAGAAACTAAGGAAGAGAAAGGGTTGAGAGAAAGAAAAACAGGGCAGGGCGCGAAGGTATTAAACTGACTCGCGCAACCGGCGCGCGCGCGCAAGGTACGCTGGCGCGTCGGTGAGGGTGCTAGCAGATGACGCGTGCGCGTCAGTGGCGCGCGCGCGAGAGAGAGGTTGTGCCTCAGGCACAAAAGTGGCAAAAAGTTGGCTCAAGTCTCTGGTTTTTGTACCAGAGTGAATCAGTGAAGCAGGCGCGCGAATGCGCACCTTGCGCGGACGCGTGCTTGAGGTGTTTCGCAACTGACGCGGATGCGTATTACGCGCAGACGCGTGAGTTTTGGCACAAGGTTGGCCCAATTGTGGCACAACTCTCTAGTTTTTGTACCAAAGAGTCCACATATCTCCATCAGCGCGCGCGCACCGTGCGCTGGCACGTCGATGGTTAAATTGCCATGGTGCGCGCAGGCGGCATGTACGCGTACGCGTGGGTGCCTGGCGTGAGTTGGGCATGAAGTGGGCATGACTCTCGGTTTTTTGGCCCAAGAGTGGAATTTCGCTACTGGCGCGCGTGCGCACTATGCGCTGGCACGTCGGTGCTCTTCTTCAAAGAAAAATTTTTATTTTCTTTATCCTTTTCTCATCCTATCTACATGAACATCCTATCTATCTAACAAAAGCAACAAAGCTAGCATTCCTATGCACTCTATCAATCATCAAAAGATCACAAAATTCACAAGAAACTAAGAATACAAATAAGATGGTATAAACAAGGAAGATCTTACCACGGTGGAGTGCCTCCCACCAAGCACTTTTCTTTAACATCCTTAAGTTAGACGGTCCTTTTCTTAAGCTTCCTCTCTCCTTGGTGCATCCTCCAATATGTACACCTCTAGCTCTCTTGGGGGCTTGCAACCATGATACTTCTTCACTCTATGTCCATTCACCTTGAAAGTTGCTTCACTCTTGGGATCAAACAATTCCACCACTCCGTAGGGCTTCATCTCCTTCACTTTGAAAGGTCCTTCCCATCTAGAGCAGAGCTTGCCAGGCATAAATCGGAGCCTTGAGTTGTAGAGGAGGACCTCATCACCTTCTTGAAAGTCCTTCTTCCGGATGTGATGGTCATGGAATGCTTTAGTCTTTTCCTTATAGATTCGAGCATTCTCGTATGACTCGTTCCTCAAACATTCAAGCTCCTTTAGTTGTAGCTTCCTAGCTTCACCCGCCTTGGCGAGATCCATGTTGCACTGCTTTATCGCCCAATAGGCTCGATGCTCAATCTCCACCGGGAGGTGGCATGCCTTACCATAGACGATCCGGAAAAGACTCATCCCTATCAGACTCTTGTAGGCCATTCTATACGCCCATAATGCATCTCCTAACCGGAGGCTCCAATCCTTTCTTTGCGGATTGACAACTTTCTCCAAGATTCTCTTGATTTCCGGGTTGGACACTTCCGCTTGTCCATTTGTTTGCGGATGATAAGCAGTGGCAACCTTATGCGGCACTCCATAGCGCTTGAGAAATGATTCTACCTTCCTGTTACAAAAATGGGATCCTTGGTCGCTCATGATTGCTCGTGGCGACCCATAACGGCATACAATGTGATTCCTTATGAAAGAAACAACGGCATTGGCGTCATCAAGGCGGGTAGGTACGGCCTCTACCCACTTTGACACATAGTCAACCGCTAACAGAATATATAGATACCCACTAGAGTTGGGAAACGGTCCCATAAAGTCAATGCCCCATACATCAAATATCTCACAAAACAACATAGGTTGCTGAGGCATTTCATCCCTTTGGGATGCGTTTCCTGACTTCTAACACTGATGGCAAGACACACATAACCGGTTAGCATCCTTGAATAAGGTTGGCCACCAGAATCCACAATCCATCACTTTTTTAGCGGTCCTTTGTGGGCCAAAGTGACCACCACATTCGGACGAATGACAAGCTTCAAGAATTGGTTGGAATTCGGATTTCGGGACGCATCTTCGAATTACTTGGTCCACGCCCCTCTTCCACAAGTGAGGGTCATCCCAAATATAGTATTTGCAATCACTCCTCAACTTGTCCCTTTGGTTTTTCGAAAAGTTGGGAGGGAAGATTCTTGCAAACAAGTAGTTCGCCATTGGGGCAAATCAAGGAAAGCTATCCGATACAGCATGCAAACTATCCAATGGGAATGAGTCATTGATCGGAAATGGATCAGTTTTTAAATTCTCAATGCGGCTTAAATGATCTGCAACCAGGTTTTGAGATCCACTCCGGTCCCTAATCTCAATGTCAAATTCTTGCAAAAGCAAGATCCAACGTATGAGTCTAGGTTTTGACTCATTCTTTGTCAATAAGTACTTTAAAGCTGCATGATCCGTGTATACCACTATCTTTGAACCTAGCAAATAAGATCTAAACTTATCTAAAGCATGAACAATAACTAGAAGTTCTTTTTCAGTAGTGGTATGGTTGGATTGTGCTGCATCTAGTGTCTTAGAAGAGTAAGCAATGACATAAGGGAGTTTACCATCGCGCTGTGCAAGCGCGGCACCCACAGCATGGTTTGACGCATCGCACATTATCTCAAATGGCAACGTCTACTTGGGGCCTCGCACAATTGGTGCCATGGTAAGAACTCTCCTTAGCTCTTCAAAAGCTTTTACACATTCACTGTCAAACTCAAAATCCACATCTTTTTGGAGTAGGCGCGACAATGGCAAAGCAATCTTGCTGAAGTCCTTGATAAAGTGCCTATAGAATCCTGCATGTCCCAAAAACGAGCGGACCTCCCTCACGGATGAGGGGTGAGGCAGAGTAGTAATAAAATCGACCTTGGCCGGGTCAATAGAAATGCCTTCATGAGATACTACATATCCTAACACTATACCTTGTTGTACCATAAAGTGACATTTTTCAAAATTTAAGACAAGGTTAGTGTCAACACATCTAGCCAGGACCTTGGCCAAGCTCTATAAATAAAAATCGAATGAAGTACCATAAACGCTGAAGTCATCCATAAAAACTTCCAGGCAATTCTCCATTAGATCGGAGAAGACACTCGTCATGCACCGCTGAAAAGTAGTGGGTGCATTACATAGTCCAAATGGCATCCTTTTATAGGAAAAGGTGCCAAATGGACAAGTAAACGTGGTCTTCTCCTGATCTTCAGGAGCAATATGTATCTGGAAGTAGCCAGTAAATCCATCAAGAAAACAGTAGTGAGATTTACCTACCAAGAGGTCTAGCATCTGATCGATGAAGGGTAACGGGTAATGGTCTTTTCGTGTGGCGGCGTTCAATCTTCTGTAGTCAATACATACTCACCACGCATTTTGGAATCTTTTAGTGACCAATTCACCGTCGTCCTTCTTGACCGTTGTGATGACCGACTTCTTGGGAACAACTTGAATCGGGCTCACCCACTCACCGTCGGAAATTGGGTATATGATATCCGCATCTAGTAATTGGGTGACCTCTTTCTTCACTACATCAAGGATGGTTGGGTTGAGCCTCCTTTGTGGTTGCCTAATCGGCTTGGCTCCATCTTAGAGAAATATCCTATGCATGCACTTGCGGGGGTTAATTCCCACAATATTCGCTAGGCTCCATCCTATTGCTTTCTTGTACTTTCTTAGAACATCTAGGAGTTTTCCCTCTTCTTCACTTGAGAGCTCACTAGCAATAATGACTGGAAACCTTTGGTTGTCCTCTAAGAAAGCATATTTCAAATGAGATGGAAGGGGCTTCAGTTCACTTTTTATCTCAAGATGAGGTTCCTTTTCATCAAGCTCATGGGATTCATTCTTGACAACTTCCTCATGTTCATCTTCTTGGTCATTTGTCTCCTTAATAATGGGGTAGCACAACTTGTCATGGTCTTCTTCTTGCACTTCCACTACCACTTCATCAATTACATCACATCGGAGCATGAAATGTTCTTCAGGAGGATGTTTCATGGCTTCCTCTAAATTGAACTTGATAGTCTTGTCTCCAACCCTAAAGGAATATACACCGGTGAAGGCATCTAACTTGAATTTGGAGGTTTTGAGGAAGGGTCTACCAAGTAGAACGGAGGTTGAGCTTCTATTTTCTGCTAGAGGCATTTCAAGGATGTAAAAGTCAACCGGAAAAACCAAATCCTTAATTGCCACGAGTACATCTTCTTCTATCCCCATTACTATGATCACACTTTTATCAGCTAAGGCAAACCTCGCCACCGACTTCTTCAATGGAGCTAAATTCAACCGCACATAAATAGAAAGCAGCATGATGCTAACACAGGTTTCCAAGTCAGACATACAATCATGAAAGGTGTATCCGCCAATACAACAAGACACTAAGCACGGTCCAGGGTCACCACATTTTCTTGGAATAGGTTCCATCAAGGAAGAAATTGAACTACCCAAGGATAATGTCTCCAATTCTCCTATCCTATCCTTGTGTGTACACAAGTCTTTCAAAAATTTTGCATACTTTGGAATTTGTTGAATAGCATCAGCAAGGAGTGGTATGGTTACCTCAATCTTTTTGAACACTTGAAGCATGTTCAAATCAAACTCCGGTGTTTTCTTTGCCTTCTTCACCATGGAAGGAAATTGAATAGGAATGGACTCATCCACTATGGCTTTCCTCTTGGGTTCCTTGAGGTTTACTCCTTCTTCCTCATGCCTTTTGTCTACCACCTCTTCTTCATGTGGAGCTTCAACAACTACCTATTTCTCATGAATTTCTCCCATGACCCTTGGAGGTATCTCTTCTAATGTAGTCCCGACCGTAGAGTGATGACATTGAGACCGCCTCTTGGATTTGGTTGGGGTTGGGATGGAAGGTTAGAAGAACTTGAGGGTTGGTTAGTGTTATTATTGGGGTTTGGTGGTTGGTTTGACATGTTCATCTATGAAAGCAAGTTGGTGAGGTTAGCCAATTGGGTACTCAAGGCATCAAATTGAGCCTTGTTGCTCTCATTTCGTTTTTCCATAGCGGCTCTAAGCTCTTCAACTTGATTGTTGGAAGATGGAGGAGTTTGGTTTTGGTTTTGTTGTCTATGGTGTGGTGCTTGGTACTTGGTGTAGTTGTTTTGGTTTTGGTTGGAGTGGCTTTGGTTGGCTTGGTAGTTGGTGTTGTTGTGGTGGTATTGGGATGCAGATTGGTTGTTGTTGTGATGAGAAGGAGAGTTGTTCCATCTTTGGTTTTGATTGCGTCCTTGCGCATTATCCCTCCACCCTTGATGTTGATTACCACCTTGATGGTAATTGTTTTGACCTTGAAAAGGGTAGGGTGGACGGTTGTTGTAATTCACATTGGCCACCACAAGGGCATGTTCCTCTTGAATTTGATGGCATTGGTCGGTGTAATGTGTGGTGCTAGAGCACAAACCACAAATTCTAGGAGGGCCTTCAAGTTGAGCAACCGAAGGTGGGGCTTGGACGGCTTTGATGGAGTAGTATTCCTTTTAATCCCTTTGGATTTGTGTGAGGATGGAGGTCATATCCCCAAGTGCTTTGGTTAGACTTGATTCGGAAGGGGATGGTTCTACTACACCCTTGAGAGGATTACTTCTCACTCTTGTGTGTTGTGTAGATTCGGCAACATCCTTTATCAAATTCCAAGCTTCTCCCTCCGTATTATTTTTCGAAAGGGAACCACCACTAGAAGCGGTGAGCAATCTTCTATCCTCTGTACAAAGACCTCCAGTAAAGTAGCTAATGAGCAAGTTAGTGGTCATTCCGTGGTGTGGACATGACTCCAATAGCTTCTTGAACCGAGGCCAATACTCGTACAAACTCTCTTGGTCTCTTTGCATTATGCCCGAAATCTCTTTCCGGATGTAGTCGGTCTTCTCCGATGGAAAGAATTTATCAAGAAACTCTCTTTTCAAGAAATCCCAATTAGTCACAATCTCATCCGGTAGCGAATAGAACCATGCTTTTGCTTGCGCTTCAAGAGAGAAGGGGAAGGCAAAAACCATGATAGCTACCTCATCGGCTCCATGCCTTCGAGCCGTAGAACAAGCAACTTGAAAATCCTTCAAATGTCGGATGGGGTCTTGACCCGGCCACCCATGATACTTAGGAAGTAGATGTATCAAGCTACTCTTCAACTCAAAGTTCGGATCCAGGTTAGGATACCTTGCTTGCAACGGTTGAAGTATGATATCCAGAGCTCCTTGCTCATGCAAAGTGATCCGGCATGACTCCGCCATGTGTGGCTCACCTGTAGGATGCAAAGATGTATTAGTAGTGCCAACAGAAGAATAGGAAGTAACGGACTCTAAGTCACTCTCGGTAACGTCTAGTGATTCGGTATTTTCCTCAAGAGAGGCCGAAGTACTAGGCGTGTAATTCAACCGCTGTCAAGCTTGCTGAGTGTGTAACAAAGTTCTTTCGATCTCGGGATCAAAATTGGCTAAGCTAGAATTCGGTTGAGACCGAGTCATCAAACTTGAAAGTCATAGCACAAATATAAAAGAAATCTAAACTATGGCTAAGTATTGAAAGAAGTAAACTATCTACAATATTCACATATTCACATAACCAATATCAAGGCATATGTTGCAACCATTCCCCGGCAACGGCGCCAAAAATTTGACAGGAACCCCAAGGGTGTATTGGTAAAGATTTTTTTCAATAAGGTCACATTGCAAGTATAGCTCTACCAACAACAATCCTCGGGGGTCAAATTTAGAAGAGGCATCTGGTTGTCACAAGTTCAACCCCAATAGAAATAACCGAAGTATTCAAACCTCGGGTCATCTCACAAGGAATGGGCAAACATGTGCTTTAACATTAGTTAGAAATCCGGGGTTGTGAGTTATGAGCATGAAAATAAATGGAAATCTTAACAAGCAAGTAATCTTAAAATGCAACAACTAGTTCAATTAACTAAGCAAAACATGAGCAACTTCAATGAATAAACAACATTCCACTTAATTCTATTATAACCCAAACAAGTAACTACAACTAAAGCAATTGGTTGAGGAAATTAATTTTCAAATATGAATAATAAAAGCAACTCTTGGCTAGGCTTGGGAATTGGGGCCACCATCCTTGTCTAACAACTATATCTTGACAATTATGAGGAACCAAGCTCATTAAGTCTACTCTCAAAGTCTTAAGTACGTGATATCTACTCCTAGACTTGAAGTACGTCAAATGGCTTTGATCACATCAACCCATAAGTCCCAACCTACCTACTAATTAGATTAGTAGTGGGTTGGCGTCAATGAGTATCAAATTGACCACATAGGGCTCCCAAATCATCAAATCCATTACACCCAATGACTCAAGTTTACCCAATTCCCTTGACCTAGGCCGGGAGTAAAGAAGACTACTCCATAATCAAAGTAAACAATTCATCAAACACTTGGTAAGGATTAACAAAAGACATGTTCAAAATAGCAATTAAATTGAAATCTACAAGTACCCACTAACAATTATCAACATATGATCATCCAAACAACAAAGCTAAACATAGAAATCATCAATGTAACATCAACAAGTCAAGATTCACAATATTCATTGATGCCAGGGCATTTTGGCCAGTTTCACTGACCTTTTCTTTACTATTTTAGGGTAGTTTCATACATTTTCTTAGGAAATAAGCAATTTTTGGGTAAAATTTCACTTATATCTTGATTCAAGCAAGCATGATGCACTTTGCATGATTTCATGAGAATTTTGCATGAATTAAATGACAAATTAGATGATGCATGTCTCATGATGAGGATTAGAACTTTGATGCACCTTATTGCTTGATTTCAGGACAAAGGAAGCAAGAGAGAACCACGTTAGCAGCCACGTTAATCTAACTAACGTGACCACTAACGTGGAATGGGAGCTAGCTTGCAACGTTAATGAGAAAAGTAATCGCCAATAACATCCTCGAAGCCATCATAGCCCACGTTAAGAGTCACATTAACTAAGTTAACGTGAACTCTAACGTGGAGGAAAAAAGTGGAGCCAACGTTAGTGACACTCACCTTTGTCACTAACGTTGGACCAAGCTCATATTGGCCACGTTAAGGGCCACGTTAACTTAGTTAACGTGGACTCTAACATTGAGAAGCAAAAGAATGGCCAACGTTAGTGACACTCACCTTTGTCACTAACGTTGGACTAAGCCACTTTGAGCCACGTTAACTCCCACGTTAACTTAGTTAACGTGGAAGCTAACGTAGAGAAAGCAAATAATCGCTAACGTTAGTGACACTCACCTTTGTCACTAACATTGGAATGAGCTACAATGAGCCACTATGAGCCACGTTAACTCCCACATTAACTCAGTTAACGTGGAAGCTAACGTGGAGGAAAGGATGATTAGCCAACGTTAGTGACATTCACCTTTGTCACTAACGTTGGAGATGGCTGTCATCACCACGTTAGAAGCCATGTTAACTTAGTTAACGTGGATTCTAACATGGGAAGTAGGGGCATCTTGGAACGTTAGTGACAAAGGTAAGTGTCACTAACATTCTCGAAGGATTGGCAAGCCTACGTTAAGAGCCACGTTAATTAAGTTAACGTGGACTCTAACGTCGGGGGAAGGGAAGACTCTCAACGTTATTGGAAAAGGTGAGTCCCAATAACGTGTGCAAAGGACCTAGAGGCAACGTTAGTGGTCACGTTGGTACCACTAACGTTGAAGTTAACGTGGATTATCCCTGGGTTAGGAACGTTAGGGAAAAAGGTGATTGTCACTAACGTTGTCGAACCCACACTCTCGCTTAACGTTAACGCCACTAACGTCCTGAGCTAAATACCCTGCCCACTTCACACTTTCTCTCTGCAAGTAAAGCTAAGCCCACTGAAGAGGATAATTGCTTCAAACTCAAGATCCAAAGGCCCATATCCAAGACTTGAAGAACCAACTAGAAGATCAGAAGAGTAGTATATATAGGGGTAGTTTTGAATTAGAGAGAGGCTTTTGGGGGAGTTGGAAATTGGAGAACTTCTCTCTGTATAATTTTACTTTATCTGCACTTCTAGTTTACTTTTTATGATGTATTTTCCATCTCTGTTTTCCATTTCCAGAGCTATGAACAACTAAGCCCCCTTTCATTGGGTTAGGGAGCTCTGTTGTAATTTGATGGATCAATATTAGTTTTCATTATTCTTCTTCTATCTTTTCTCTTGATTTTACTAGAAAGCTTTCAATCTTCATCCAATTGGATAGTTATCTTGGAAAAGAAGATATTCATACTTGGATCTCTTCTGAACCTTGGAAGAGGAATGAAGAGATCATGCTAGAAGTGCTTTCTCATGTTGGACCAAATTGGGGTTGGAAGGATATGGTGACTATAATTCTACCAACACTTGATTTGGGAATGCATGTGGTATAATCAGTGATCATACTTCATCTCTTCTCATGAGCAATTGACCAAGGAATTGGCTATTGATCAAGATTTGAGAGATTGAATTACAAGGAATTGTAATTTGATCACTTAAAATTGCCAAGGAGATCAATGAACGCATTGATTGAGGAAGAGGTGAAAATGAACTTGATCCGGAGAATGCAGCATCTCCTAAGCCCAATGAATTCCCCATTTCTGATCTTACCCATTCTCTTTAATTTCTGCAATTTACTTTTATGAGAATCTTCCCCATTCCCATTTAAGATTCTGCAATTTACTTTTCGTCATTTATTTTCAGCTCTTTACTTTCAGCATTTACATTTTATGCTATTTACTTTCCCGTCATTTAATTTCCTGCAACTCTCAAACCAAATTCTGCTTCGCTCAACTAGAACATTCTTCTAATTAAAGTTGCTTGACCAATCAATCCCTGTGGGATTCGACCTCACTCTATTGTGAGTTTTTACTTGACAACAATTCGGTATACTTGCCGAAGGAAAATTGTTGAGAGACAAGTTTCCGTGCATTAAGTTTATGGCGCCGTTGCCGGGGATTGATTTTGTATCAACAATGATTAAATTGGAGGATAACTAGATTGAGCATTTTTCTTTTGTTTGATTTAAGTTCATTTGAGTAATTTACTTTCTGTTCCGTTATTTTCTTCCCTTTCCCCTATCCATTTTCTTAGTTGTTTACAATTCAGTCCACTAACCCACTAACTGTTTGATATATTGCATCACTCACACTAACAGTATTTCTGTAGAAATTACTTTCTGCATCTATTTTCTTGCTTGTGCCTTGTTGGTTGTATGACAGGGAGAATAAGCGGGGCTTCAACTTCATTTGATTCTGAACCTGAGAGGACCTTCCTTAGATTAAGGAGAGAAGCAAGAGGAAAAGAGAGTAGTTGGTGCTGAGGAAGAGGAGGAGTACTTTGAACCAGATATGGATGAGAACATGGAGAACCATCATGAAGAAGAAGCTCACAACCATGGCCGAGAAGGCCCAGCACATCAGGCTGGGCAAGAGAGAAGGGTTCTGGGTTCTTACATCAACCCAAACCCAGGAAATTGCGGAAGCAGCATCCAAAGGCCAACCATACATGCCAACAACTTTGAACTAAAGCCACAGCTCATCACCCTTGTTCAGAACAATTGTTCATTCGGAGGAGGTGTCCAAGAAGACCCCAATCAACATCTAACCACCTTCCTGAGGATATGTGATACTGTGAAGTCTAATGGTGTTCATCCTGACACCTATAAACTACTTCTGTTCCCTTTCTCACTCAAGGACAAGGCATCTAAATGGTTGGAATCCTTCCCAAAGGAGAGTTTAGCAACCTAGGAAGATGTGGTGAATAAATTCTTGGCAAGATTCTATCCTCCTCAACGGATCAACAGGCTGAGAGCTGAGGTGTAAACCTTCAGGCAGCAAGATGGTGAGACTCTATACTAAGCATGGGAGAGGTTTAAGGACCTGACAAGAAGGTGTCCACCAGATATGTTCAATGAATGGGTGCAGCTACACATTTTCTATGAAGGCCTGATGAGAGAACTTTTGCGTGGTCTAGAAATTTGCGAATAAATCCTCGTTGCAAGTATAGTTTCTAAACCTTCAAAAGTCCTTTCATACAAACATTTTGGTTGTCACAAGTAACAAACCCCTTTGAAATTGATAACCGAGTATTCAAACCTCGGGTCGTCTTCTCAAGGAATTGCAGGGAGGTATGTTCTTATTATTGGTTATGAAGGTTGTAAATTGGGGTTTAGGAGGTAAGGAGGGAATATGTTGAATGATAAGTAAAATAAATTAATAAAAATAAAATCTCTTGGCAAGGTATAAGAACTGGAAGTCCTATCCTTATCAATTGTGATGAGAATTGGAATTTAATCCCACTTTGTTAACCTTTACTAAACAAAGGAAGGTTAAGTGGACTGATTAGTTTGATTCTCAAGTCCTAGTCAACTCTTGTGGAGAGACTAGCTTTAGAGTAACCCTAGTGCAATCAGAATCTGCCAATTTCAACCACTATTTTATTTGATAGCTCAAGCGTTACCAATCACTTGACCCAAGCCAAAAGGGAAAATATCTAAATTAAATTAAAAACATTTATAAATGAAGCAAAGCAAAATTAAATCTGAAAATACCTCGAATTGCATTCACAAAAGAACTTAAATCTAACATAGACATGCATAAATTAAATTAGGAAAATAAATAAAAAGAATATTGAACCTGGGATTGAGAGTCACTCCTAAAACTAAGAGAAGTCCTAAATCCTAATCCTAAGAGAGAGGGGAGAACCTCTCTCTCTAAAAACTACATCTACTCCTAATTGTGAATGTGAAAGCCTCCTTATGAATGGATGTATTCCTCCACTTTATAGCCTCTAATCTGTGTTTTCTGGGCTGAGAACTGGGTCAGAAACAGCCCAGAAATCGCTGGTCTCGAATTCAACCACGCTGGAATTCCGTTATTGCGATGCGGCCGCATGGATCACGCAGTCGCGTCGCCTAGCATCAGGGAAACTATAGCATATTATATATAAAATCGAAGCCCCGGATGTTAGCTTTCCAACGCAACTGGAACCGCGTCGTTTGGACCTCTGTAGCTAAAGTTATAGCCGTTTGAGTTCAAAGAGGTCAGGCTGGACAGCTTAGCAATTTCTCCAACTTATTGTATTCCTTCCACTTTTGCATGCTTCCTTTCCATTCTCTGAACTATTCTTGCCCTGTAATCTCTGAAAACACTTAACACACATATCAAGGCATCTAATGGTAATAGAAGAGGATGAATAATAAGTAAATATAAGATCAAAGAAGCATGTTTTCAATCATAGCACAAAATCAGGAAGGAAATATAAAACCATGCAAATATTATGAATAAGTGGGTAAAGAGTTAATAAAAACCACTCAATTGAGTACAAGATAAACCATAAAATAGTGGTTTATCAAGGCCTTTCTTATGAATTAAAGAAGGTAGTAGACCATTCATCCGGGGGATCTCTGAACAAGAAGAAGACCATTGAGGAGGCCATAGATGTTATTGAGACTGTAGCAGAGAATGACTACTTCTATGCCTCCGAAAGAGGCAACACTAGAGGAGTGATGGAGCTAAACAATGTAGATGCACTGCTGGCCTAAAACAAGCTCATTACCAAGCAATTAGCTGACCTCACCAACAAGATGGAGAGGAACCAAGTAGCAGCAATCACCACCTCATCAACAACCCAAGAAGGAGAGGATGAAGAAGCAGAGGGTAGTTAGGAGCAAGCCAACTACATTGGGAATTCACCGAGGCAAAATCATGACCCATACTCCAAGACCTACAACCCTGGTTGGAGGAATCACCCAAACTTTGGGTGGGGAAATCAACAGGATCAAGGCCAAGATCAAAGACGTCACAACCCCAACAACCATGCAGCTCACCAAAATTCCACACAAAGATCATATCAACATCACCCTAACAACACCTCTCAACATCCATTCCAAAACCAAAACAACCCTTCTCACCCATCCACTCTCAACTCACCATCATCTGAAGATAGAATCTCCAGAATTGAGACTCTACTTGAGGGCATATGCAAAGAGATTCAAGATAATAAGGTATTCAAGGAGGAGGTGCGAGCTAATATCAAGAATCAGGGAGACACCATCAAGAGGCTGGAATTTCAAGTGGGATACCTCTCCGAGCAGATTCCCAAACCTACTGATAGCTTCCCAAGTGACACAGAGAAAAATCCGAGAGGTGAAGCAAAGAAAGTCAGATGGGAAGATTGCAAGATGGTTACTATAAGTAATAAGGAGACTAAGGAAGAGCTGAACAACCCATTAGAACAACCTGAAGATACTTCAGCAGGAAAGAAGGGGGAGAATCATCAAGAAACCATAATTACACAGAAAGAGCTGACACAGAAGGAGCTGCTGAGACTCTATGCACCCTTTCCCCAATTACTAAATGGCTGTGTAGAAAAGAGACTATACTCAAGGTTTCTTGACATGTTTGCATCTCTCCATGTAAACATACCATTCATCAAGGCCCTCCAACAAATGCCCTCATACATTAAGTATATGAAGGAGCTGATGACCAAGAAAAGCTCACTCAAGGGAGGACAAACAATAGTGATGAATAAGGAGTGCAGTGCTCTTATTCAACCAGAGCTGCCTACAAAGAGGAAGGACCCAGGGAGTTTCTACATCCCCTGTGCCATAAGAGAAATAATGTTTGATAAGGGAATCTGCGATTTGGGAGCAAGCATCAACTTAATGCCTTTATCCCTTGTGAAGAGGCTGCAGATTAATGAGATAATACCCACAGATGTAGTTATCAGGCTGGCTGACAAAACTGAAAAACAAGCAGTAGGAGTGGTTGAAAATGTGCTGGTGAGGTTGGAAAATACTTCCTGCCCACAGACTTTGTCATCTTGGACATGGAAGAGAGTCATCTCCACCCAATCATATTGGGAAGACCATTCCTAGCTACAGCCAGAGCACTTATAGATGTGGAGCGAGGGGAGCTAATTTTGAGGATTCATGATGAACAACTCACTTTCAATGTTTTCAAGCCCTCACAAGAAACAAATCAAGAGAACAAAGAACCAAGCAAAGATCACAGTGAGATACTGAAGGAAGAAATAAGTACAGAAGCACAACCAGCACATCTGGGAATCCCCTTAGTTGAGGAACAAGGCAATCAGCAGCTGTCACAGCTCAAAGAAAATTAGGAGGAACCTAAACCACTAGAGCTATATGAGACCAACAACAAAACCTATTTGGAAGAGGAGGTCACAAAGGGCAAGGCAACATCAAAAGGAACAAAGAAGAAGGTACCAAGGAGGTGGAGGAATAAGAAGATCCCTACAGAGGACTTCTCTCCAGGGGATAAAGTAATTTCAGCTTACTTCCCAGCCATTCCCTCTGATCTCCCTACCATCCCATCTCAGCTACCTAAAGTTTTTACCATCAACAGAGTTCTCTCCTTGGAACATGTGGAGATCCTTGATGAAGCCAATGGAGATAGATTTACTGCAAGGGGGGAGGACTTGAAGCACTACCAACCACCCTGATAAAGGCAGAAGGTCAAGCTAGTGACGCTAAAGAAGCGCTTCATGGGAGGCAACCCATGTTTTACATGCTTTTAAAAAATAGTTAATAATTCAAGGTTCATGAAATTCAAATCAACTTGATATGCACTTGAATGAATCATTGTGTGCAACATATAGTGCGGAACAAGTTTGGTGTTCAAGGCACACTAAGAGAACATGAATGTAACCCACATCATGTCACTCTTAGGGGCCTTGAACAAATCTTTTACACCACATGGCACCAAACTAAGTTTGGTGTTGCCAATGTTGCATACATGGATGTTGAGTTAGTCAGTTGGTTTACACTCATGAGTAGCACTTAGTTAGTTAAAAAAAAAACAAAAAAAGATTAGTTAACCTTTTAATTTTGCCGCCAATTTCTAAAAGTATGTTTTTAATCACATTTCTTTCATTTTGAAGAAGCATTGATGGGGCAATTGAAGGGTTCGGATAACACAAAAGGAAGATAGTACACACTTGTCTTCAAGGGGAATACATTGGAAAATGTGGCCATGCAACATTGGAAGAAGGATACCTTGGAGACCGAACCAATTCCTTCATAAAGTTGATGATCCTTGTGCTCATTCCATGCAAAGCCCTAACCGTCCATCAAATAACCACTTCATCAATCCACACCTTTCATTCACTCACCACCTCTCTATATAAATGATCCTTGTTCCGTACCACACCTTCACATTCCACTCTCACTCTTCACATCTATCATTTTCGGAACCCAACACCTTCACATAACCAAAATCACTCATGGCTTCATCAAGCTCTAAAAGAAGAAAGGGAAAGGAGCCTATGGAGCAACGCCCATTCGATGAAAAGAAATTTAGAACCTTTCACCATGCATTACAATACGGATGGATGGTTGATAAGGAGATCATCTATGAGCTGGGCTTTCAAGTCAGAAAAACTGAGTGTCCCAAAATCACGAAGAAGGTAGAAAAGAGAAGATGGGAGCTCCTCACTGATCCGGTCATTAGGGTAAATGCAAATCTTGTAAAAGAGTTCTATGAAAATGCGGTCCGATATGATAAGGAAGATGAATCCTACACAAGTTTTGTAAGAGGAAAGACCGTGGATTTCAGTCCCATGAGTGTCATGAGGGCATTAAAGCTACGGTCTATACCATTTGCAGAAGAGAGCTACCATTCAAGAATTGACAACAACCCCAATTATGACCAGATTGTGCAAGATATTTGTGTACCAGGAGCTGACTGGGTACGAGATTCCGAAAGGAAACCCAAGTTCATTAAGAGAGGAGACCTCACTCCTGAAGCAAAGGGTTGGTTCGAAATTGTAAGGAGATCCATCCTCCCTGCCGGAAACAATTCAGAGGTAAATCTCAAGAGAGCCACAATGGTGCACTGCATACTCAAAGGAGGAGAGATCAAGGTTCATGAACTCATAGCCGAAGGCATTAGGAAAAGAGCCGAGAAAAGCGATTCTAGAGGAAAGTTAGGCTACCCTAGCACTATTTTCCGACTATGTGAAAAAGCTGGAGTGGTGTTTGAAGATGAGGACCCCGAGTGGATAAAAGAGGGTATTCCTATTACTGTCCGGCGTATGCACGATGTTACATCTTCCTTACCTCAATGAAGGATAAGAAAGAGGGTAGCCCAGCAAACTGTAGAAGGGCAAAACCCAGAGGAGCAAGCCGCAACCACCTTGAACATGCACCAATTACAAGAAGCCATTGATGGCTTATCTAGGTAATATTGGGAGAATCAAGAGGCACAGAAGGAGCATCAATTTCAGATGAGGAGCAGTCAAGAGGAATTGCTCTCGAGATGGATGAATCAACAAGGAGAGTGGCAGAAGCAAATGATGGAGTAGCAATTAGAACAAAGAAAACAATGGGGTGAATCCTTCCACAGGATAGAACAAAGGCAGAATGAACAACAAGAATCTATCCAGAAGCTAATCAACATCCAAGCACATCAAGGTGCACACATACATGAGATGCATCGAAAACAAATAGAACAAGCAGAACTCTTTGACGAGCACAGGGCATTCTCTGAAGGGGTTTACATGAGTGAAAGTGGAAATCATGTAAACATGCTAGCAAGGCTTGGATACTTAGTTGGACAGCTACCTATGGTACATCCGGGAATCACAAAATATGACGAAGTAAAGGATGAGTTAGCACGAGAAGAAAGAGTAAGGGTGGAGAAGAGTCATGAATCAGTAAAGAAGGCACTTGAAGACTGGAAAAGAGCCAGACTAGCACGGATACAAGGAAGCAAAGTGGACACAAAGAGGACAAACAAGAGGGAGAGCATGGGCAACCCCATGAGTAAAAGGTGGTGGAGTTCCCTCTTTGATCCATACTTTTCAAGCTTTAAATAAGGAAAATCATGTATGAAATAGAACATGTTCCATGGTAGTTAGGATTTTAAATTATGCCTTTAAGTTTTTCATTGCTTAGGTCTATGCTTACTAGTCTTCATGTCACTGCATTCGTACCTTGCTTATTTGTATGCTTGTCCCCTTTTTAATCAAATAAAAAAAGAATGTGTGTTATCAAAGACCAGAGTGGAATCCATATTGTGGAGTAAGTTCCTAATCTTGTGGTGTGGTAATAGATTAGCTAAGTTGGTTCACCAATCAGGTGGGAAGGCAACTATCTGTCCTGAATCATATGCTTGAAACACACCCCATGAGACTAGCTAAATAATAAGATCCCAATAAGAAAAAGGAAAAGAAAAAAAATGAAAGAAAAAGAGTAAGAAATAAGGCTAAGTACCAAGGGTTTGGATCTTGAGGCAAGTGTCTGTGGTGTTCTTGTGTAAGGGATTTACATGGATGAATAAGCTCTTAGGGGTGCCTTATCACTTGGTAACTTGGGTTAACTAACCCGGGATTATCAGCTGAAAGTCCACTATCAAGAGTAACCCTTGCTACAGAACACTTAGTAACCCAAAGAGGTGCTGGACACCAAGGTCTCAAGAAAAGAAAATAACAAACTATATGCCTGTGGTGTGTATGTATGGGGGAAAGAGACTTGAGGGAGTAAGTCCTTAGGGGTGTCTTAACACCTAGCACCTTGAACCAACTGGTTCGGGAGTGCTGGCTGAGAGCTTATCTTAAAGAGTCGCCCCCTCACAGAGCACCTAGTCTAAGAACACAAATAAGCCCTGAAATGACAAAAAGGATCAATGAATAAAAGTTTCATAAGGTGCAGTCAAGTGGGTATTCCAGGACATGATAAAGGTCTGAAAGCCAGTAAAGGCATGAACCTAAGTTGCTATGCATGAAACCACCATAAAACCAAGGACATGACTTCCACAATAATGACTCATTTCTCTTGGCATTTCAATCATCATTCTCTTGTTCCAGTACTTGCTTAGGGACAAGCAAGCTTTAAGTTTGGTGTTGTGATGCCAGGGCATTTTGGCTAGTTTCACTGACCTTTTCTATACTATTTTAGGGTAGTTTCATGCATTTTCTTAAGAAATAAGCAAGTTTTGGGTAAAATTTCACTTACATCTTGATTCAAGCAAGCATGATGCACTTTGCATAATTTCATGAGAATTTTGCATGAATTAAATGACAAATTGGATGATGCATGTCTCATGATGAGGATTAGAACTTCGATGCACTTTATTGCTTGATTTCAGGACAAAGGAAGCAAGAGAGAACCACGTTAGCAGCCACGTTAATCTAACTAACGTGACCACTAACGTGGAATGGGAGCTAGCTTGCAACGTTAATGAGAAAAGTAATCGCCAATAACGTCCTCGAAGCCATCATAGCCCACGTTAAGAGTCACGTTAACTAAGTTAACATGAACTCTAACGTGGAAGAAGAAAGTGGAGCCAACGTTAGTGACACTCACCTTTGTCACTAACGTTGGACCAAGCTCATATTGGCCACGTTAAGGGCCACGTTAACTTAGTTAACGTGGACTCTAACGTTGAGAAGCAAAAGAATGGCCAACGTTAGTGACACTCACCTTTGTCACTAACGTTGGACTAAGCCACTTTGAGCCACGTTAACTCCCACGTTAACTTAGTTAACGTGGAAGCTAACATGGAGAAAGCAAATAATCGCCAACGTTAGTGACACTCACCTTTGTCACTAACGTTGGAATGAGCCACAATGAGCCACTATGAGCCACGTTAACTCAGTTAACGTGGAAGCTAACGTGGAGGAAAGGATGATTAGCCAACGTTAGTGACATTCACCTTTGTCACTAACGTTGCAGATGGCTATCATCACTACGTTAGAAGCCACGTTAACTTAGTTAACGTGGATTCTAACGTGGGAAGTAGGGGCATCTTGGAACGTTAGTGACAAAGGTAAGTGTCACTAACATTCTCGAAGGATTGGTAAGCCTACGTTAAGAGCCACGTTAATTAAGTTATTGGAAAAGGTGAGTCCTAATAACGTGTGCGAAGGACCTAGAGGCAACGTTAGTGGTCACGTTGGTACCACTAACGTTGAAGTTAACGTGGATCATCCCTGGGTTAGGAACGTTAGTGAAAAAGGTGATTGTCACTAACGTTCTCGAACCCACACTCTCACTTAACGTTAACGCCACTAACGTCCTGAGCTAAATACCCTGCCTACTTCACACTTTCTCTCTGCAAGTAAAGCTAAGCCCACTGAAGAGGATAACAGCTTCAAACTCAAGATCCAAAGGCCCATATCCAAGACTTGAAGAACCAACTAGAAGATCAGAAGAGTAGTATATATAGGGGTAGTTTTGAATTAGAGAGGCTTTTGGGGGAGTTGGAAATTGGAGAACTTCTCTCTGTATAATTTTACTTTCTCTGCACTTCTAGTTTACTTTTCATGATGTATTTTCCATCTCTGCTTTCCATTTCCAGAGCTATGAACAACTAAACCCCCTTTCATTGGGTTAGGGAGCTCTGTTGTAATTTGATGGATCAATATTAGTTTTCATTATTCTTCTTCTATCTTTTCTCTTGATTTTACTAGAAAGCTTTTAATCTTCATCCAATTGGATAGTTATCTTGGAAAAGAAGCTATTCATACTTGGATCTCTTCTGAACCTTGGAAGAGGAATGAAGAGATCATGCTAGAAGTGCTTTCTCATGTTGGACCAAATTGGGGTTGGAAGGATATGGTGACTATAATTCTACCAACACTTGATTTGGGAATGCATGTGGTATAATCAGTGACCATACTTCATCTCTTCTCATGAGCAATTGACCAAGGATTTGGCTATTGATCAAGATTTGAGAGATTGAATTATAAGGAATTGTAATTTGATCACTTAAGATTGCCAAGGAGATCAATGAACGTATTGATTGAGGAAGAGGTGAAAATGAACTTGATCCGGAGAATGCAACATCTCTTAAGCCCAATGAATTTCCCATTTTTGATCTTACCCATTCTCTTTAATTTCTGCAATTTACTTTTATGAGCTTCTTCCCCATTCCCATTTAAGATTCTGCAATTTACTTTCCGTCATTTATTTTCAGCTCTTTACTTTTAACATTTACATTTTATGCTATTTACTTTCCCGCCATTTAATTTCCTGCAACTCTCAAACCAAATTCTGCTTCGCTCAACTAGAACATTCCTCTAATTAAAGTTGCTTGACCAATCAATCCCTGTGGGATTCGACCTCACTCTATTGTGAGTTTTTACTTGACGACAATTTGGTATACTTGCCGAAGGAAAATTGTTGAGAGACAAGTTTCCGTGCATCGTTCATGAAATGGGTATAAAATGACAATTGACAAGAATTCATAAACTATCACAAGATATAAGCAAAATTGTAACAAGAAATTCAAATTGAACAATTAAAACTAGTAATTAACAAGATCCAAGTCACAAATCAATAAGGAAAGATCAAATTAAAACTAGATCTAGAGAGGAATAAGGGTTTCTCCCTCTAGAATAACAAAAGAACCAAAAACTAACAAAATTATTTCCTAGTGTAAAAATGAGTGATCCCCTTTTTTCCCTAGCATCCTTGGGTCTTTTCCATGCAGAAACAACTTGAAATTGGGCCTAATGAGCCTCAAAAATCGTCAGGCACGATTTCCTTTAATGAGGTCACGTGTAGCTTTCCACGCGTGCGCGTCATGCGTGCGTGCACGCCGATTGCTTTTGCAATCCACGCGTGCGCGCCAAGTGCGCGTGCACGTCGATAGAAATTTTCTGATCCGCGCGGATGCGTCCATCCTTGCGCGTCGCTTCTAGCCAATCCCATCCACGCGTGCGCGTGGAGTGCGCGAGCGCGCCGATGCTGCTTTTCCCAAGATTTCAATTCTTCATGTTCCTCCCTTTTTGTACATGCTTTCTCCCTCTCTTCTAAGTCATTCCTACCCTATAATTCCTGAAATTACTCAACAAATACATCACGGCATCGAATGGCAATAGAAGAGAATTAAAATATGGCAATTTTAAGGCAAAATAAGCATGTTTTCCATCATGGAGCAATATTTGGAAGTGAACACAAAACCATGCATTTCTTGTGAATAAGTGTGAGAAATGTTAATAAAATTCCCCAAAATAAGCACAAGATAAACCACAAAATTGGGGTTTATCAAGATGTTGATGTGGACTTCACACAACCCCTAATTTTTTACCTGAGTGATGATGAAGAAGATTCAAATGAGGTTGAGGAAGATTTTAGTTGCCAAGAGGTGAAAGCATTTGTGCAGGAGCAAATTGAGTGGGTGAAGAATTCTCCAATAAGCTTTCTAGCCCCACATCAATATGCCATTTTAGAAATGGATCGTCAACTTCGAACCTTTCTTGGAGTAGTGGACGGTGAAGAAAAGAATGTTAATTGGCAAGGAAATAGAAAGTTCATCAAAGGAGCCAACTTAATATTTGGAGCTCAATTTTTGTGCAAGAGTCAATTTAGTGGATTCCGGGGAGTGCACAAGCATGTCGATTGTGATAGAGGAACTCAGATATGGGATCCGGGCATTAATTTCAAGAGTCGACTGGTGCACGAAATCGTGATCGTTCATTCCTTGGTAACGGCGCTAAAAACTTAATACGCACGTTCATAATCTTAGTTCTTTGACACAACTTCGCACAACTAACCAGCAAGTGCACTGGGTCGTCCAAGTAATAAACCTTACGTGGGTAAGGGTCGATCCCACGGAGATTGTCGGCTAGAAGCAAGCTATGGTCATCTTGCAAATCTCAGTCAGGCGGATTCAAATGGTAATGGAGATTTGATAATTAAAATATAATTAAAATATAAAATAGGATAGAAATACTTATGTAATTCATTGGTGAGAATTTCAGATAAGCGTATGGAGATGCTTTTATTCCCTCTGAACCTCTGCTTTCCTACTGTCTTCATCCAATCCTTCATACTCCTTTCCATGGCAAGCTGTATGTTGGGAATCACCATTGTCAATGGCTACATCCCGTCCTCTCAGTGAAAATGGTCCAAATGCACTTTCGCCGCACGGCTAATCATCTGTCGGTTCTCGATCATACTGGAATAGGATTCAATAATCCTTTTGCATCTGTCACTACGCCCAGCACTCGCGAGTTTGAAGCTCATCACAGCCATCCCTTCCCAGATCCTACTCGGAATACCACAGACAAGCTTTAAACTTTCCGGATCTCAAGAATGGCCGCCAATAATTCTAGCCTATACCACAAAGACTCTAATCATAGATCAGGAGGCTAAGAGATATGCATTCAAGCTTGTTTGCATGTAGAACAGAAGTGTTTGTCAGGCACGCGTTCATAAGTGAGAATGATGATGAGCGTCACATAATCATCACATTCATCATGTTCTTGTGTGCGAATGAATATCTTAGAGAAGAAATAGGCTTGAGTTGAATAGAAAAACAATAGTACTTTGCATTAATTCATGAGGAACAGCACAGCTCCACAACTTAATCTATGGTGTGTAGAAACTCTATCGTTGAAAATACATAAGTGAAAATAGAGTAGACATGGCCGAGTGGCCAGCCTCCCATGGGGGTCTCAGAACGTAAAAGTTACATAATGTGTTCTAGAGATTCTAAACACAATAGTAAAAAGTTCTATTTATACTAAACTAGTTACTAAGGTTACAGAAATAAGTAAATGATGCAGAAATCCATTTTCAGGCCCACTTGGTGTGTGCTTAGGCTGAGAATTGAAGCTTTCACATGTAGAGGTCTTCCTTGGAGTTAAACACCAGTTTGTAACTTGTTTCTGGCATTTAACTCTGCTTTGCAACCTGTTTCTGGCGTTTAACGCCAGAATAGGGCAGAGAGCTGGCGTTGAATGCCAGTTTGCGTCATCTAAACTCGGGCAAAGTATAAATTATTATATATTGCTGGAAAGCCCTGGATGTCTACTTTCCAACGCAATTGAGAGCACACCATTTAGACTCCTTTAGCTCCAGAAAATCCCCTTTGAGTGCAGGGAGGTCAAAATCCAACAGCATCTGCAGTCCTTCTTCAGCCTCTGAATCAGACTTTTGCTCAAGTCCCTCAATTTCAGCCAGAAATTACCTGAAATCACAGAAAAACACACAAACTCATAGTAAAGTCCAAAAATATGATTTTTATTTAAAAACTAATAAAAATATATTAAAAACTAACTAAATTATACTAAAAACTATGTAAAAACAATGCCAAAAAGCGTATAAATTATCCGCTCATCACAACACCAAACTTAAATTGTTGCTTGTCCCCAAGCAACTGAAAATCAAATAGGATAAAAAGAAGAGAATATACTATAAATTCCAAACTATTAATGAAACTTAGATCCAATCAGATGAGCGGGACTAGTAGCTTTTTGCCTATGAACAGTTTTGGCATCTCACTTTATCCCTTGAAGTTCAGAATGATTGGCATCTATAGGAACTCAGAATTCAGATAGTGTTATTGATTCTCCTAGTTCAGTATGTTGATTCTTGAACACCGCTACTTTATGAGTCTTGGCCGTGGCCCTAAGCACTTTGTTTTCCAGTATTACCACCGGATACATAAATGCCACAGACACATAACTGGGTGAACCTTTTCAGATTGTGACTCTGCTTTGCTAGAGTCCCCAATTAGAGGTGTCCAGGGTTCTTAAGCACACTCTATTTTTGATTTGAACCTTGACTTTAACCGCTCAGTCTCAAGTTTTCACTTGACACCTTCACGCCACAAGCACATGGTTAGGGACAACTTGGTTTAGCCGCTTAGGCCAGGATTTTATTCCTTTAGCCCCTCGTATCCACTGATGCTCAAAGCCTTGGATCCTTTTTACCCTTGCCTTTTGGTTTTAAGAGCTATTGGCTTTTTTCTCTTGCCTTTTGGTTTAAAGTGCTCTTGGCTTTTTCTGCTTTCTTTTTCTTTTTCTTTCTTTTTCTTTTATTTTCGCCATTTTTCTTTTCTTTTTTTTACAAGCTTTTGTATTCACTGCTTTTTCTTGCTTTGGGAATCAATTTTATGATTTTTCAGATTGTCAATAACATTTCTCCTTTTCATCATTCTTTCAAGAGCCAACAATTTTAACATTCATAAACAACAAATTCAAAAGACATATGCACTGTTCAAGCATTCATTCATAAAACAAAAAGTATTGTCACCACATCAAGATAATTAAACTAATTTCAAGGATGAATTCGAAACCATGTACCTCTTGTTCTTTTATTTTTAGAACAGTTTTCATTTAAGAGAGGTGATGGATTCATAGGACATTCATAGCTTTAAGACATAGACACTTAAACACTAATGATCATGTAATAAAGACACAAACATAAATAAACATAAAGCATAGTAAACGAAAAACAGAAAAATAAGAACAAGGAGATTAAGGAACGGGTCCACCTTAGTGAGGGTGGCGTCTTCCCCCTTAGTGAGGGTGGCGTCTTCCTCTTCTTGAAGAACCAATGGTGCTCTTGAGCTCCTCTATGTCTCTTCCTTGTCTTTGTTGCTCCTCCCTCATAGCTCTTTGATCTTCTCTAATCTCATGGAGAATGATGGAGTGCTCTTGGTGTTCCATCCTTAGTGGTCCCATGTTGGAACTTAATTCTCCTAGGGAGGTGTTGATTTGCTCCCAATAGTTTTGTGGAGGGAAGTGCATTCCTTGAGGCATCTCAGGGATTTCATGGTGAGGAAAGGCTAACCTTGCCAAAGTAGATGACTTGTCAGCCACCTTGTAGAGTTCTTGAGGTATAATCTCATGAACTTCCACTTCCTCCCCAATCATGATACTATGGATCATGATGGCCCGGTCTACAGTAACTTCAGACCAATTGCTAGTAGGAATAATTGAGCATTGGATGAACTCCAACCATCCTCTAGCTACAGGCTTAAGGTCCGGTCTTCTCAATTGAACCGGCTTGCCTCTTGAGTCAACTTTCCATTGAGCTCCTTCCACACATATGTCCATGAGGAGTTGGTCCAACCTTTGATCAAAGTTGACCCTTCTAGTGTAGGGGCATGCATTTTCTTGCATCATTGGCAAGTGGAACGCCAACCTTACATTTTCTGAACTGAAATCTAAGTATTTCCCCCGAACCATGGTAAGCCAGTTCTTTGGGTTTGGGTTCACACTTTGATCATGGTTCCTAGTGATCCATGTGTTTGCATAGAACTCTTGAACCATTAAGATCCCGACTTGTTGAATAGGATTAGAGATAACTTCCCATCCTCTTCTTCTAATCTCTTGTCGGATCTCCAGATATTCGCTCTTTTTGAGCTTAAAAGGAACCTCAGGGATTACCTTTTTCTTGGCCACAACTTCATATAAGTGGTCTTGATGGACCTTTGAGATGAATCTCTCCATCTCCCATGACTCAGAGGTGGAAGCAATTACCTTCCCTTTCCTCTTTCTTGAGGTTTCTCTGGCCTTAGGTGCCATTGATGGTTATGAAAAAATAAAAAGCAATGCTTTTACCACACCAAACTTAAAAGGTTTGCTCGTCCCCGAGCAAAAGAAGAAAGGAAGTAGTAGAAGAAGAAGAAAATGGAGGAGATGGAGGGAGAAGGTGTATTCGGCCAAGGGGGAGAAGTGGTGGTTGTAATGTGTGAAAATGGAGTATTGTTGAGGGGTTTATATAGGGGTGGGGGGAAGGGTAGGTTTCGGCCATTAGGGTTGGGTTTAGGAGGGAAAAGAATTTGAATTTTGGAGGTAGGTGGGGTTTTTGGGGAAGAGTGGATGGATGTGAGTGGTGAAGGATATTTAGGGAAGAGGTATGGAGGTGATTGGTAAAGGGTATTTGGGGAAGAGAGTAATGAGAAGGTGTGAAGAGGAGAGAAGAAGAGGTGGGGTAGGTAGGGATCCTGTGGGGTCCACAGATCCAGAGGAGTCAAGGACTTAGCATCCCTACTCCAATTAGGCGTGCAAAATGCCCTTAGAATGCATGTATGGCATTAAACGCCAGCTTACTGCTTGTTTCTGGAATTTAACGCCAATTCCATGCTCTGTTCTGGCGTTATACGCCAGTTTGGTGCTTGTTTCTGGCGTTTAACGCCAGCTTGATGCTTCTTTCTGGCGTTAAACGCCAGTTTGATGCTACTTACTGGCATTTAAATGCCAGTAAGCTCTTCCTCCAGGGTGAGATATTTTTAATGCTATTTTTCATTCTATTTTTGATTTTTTAGTAGTTTTTGTGACTCCACATGATCATCAACCTAAAGAAAACATAAAATAACAATAGAAAATAAATAGATATAATTAAATAACATTGGGTTGCCTCCCAACAAGCGCTTCTTTAAAGTCAATAGCTTGACAGTGAGCTCTCATGGAGCCTCACAGATGTTCAGAGCATTGTTGGGACCTCCCAACACCAAACTTAGAGTTTGAATGTGGGGGTTCAACACCAAACTTAGAGTTTGGTTGTGGCCTCCCAACACCAAACTTAGAGTTTGACTGTGGAGGCTTTGGTTGACTCTGTAGTGAGAGAAGCTTTTCATGCTTCTTCTCCATGGTTACAGAAGGAGATCCTTGAGTTTTAAACACAAGGTTGTCCTTATTTAGTTGAAGGACTAACTCTCCTCTGTCCACATCAATCACAGCTTTTGCTGTGGCTAGGAAGGGTCTTCCAAGGATGATGGATTTATCCTCATCCTTCCCAGTGTCTAGGATTATGAAATCAGCATGGATGTAAAGGCCTTCAACCTTTACTAACAAGTCCTCTACTAATCCATAAGCCTGTTTCATTGATTTGTCTACCATCTCTAGTGAGATTCTTGCAGCTTGTACCTCATAGATTCCCAGTTTCTCTATTACAGAGAGTGGCATGAGGTTTATCCCTAACCCAAGGTCACACAGACCCTTCTCAAAGGTCATAGTGCCTATGGTACAAGGTATGAAGAATTTTCCAGGATCTGGTTTCTTCTGAGGCAATGTCTGCCTTATCAATGCACTGATTTCATTGGAGAACAAGGGGGGTTCATCCTCCCAAGTCTCATTACCAAATAAACTGGCATTCAACTTCATGATGGCTCCTAGATATTTAGTAACCTGCTCTTCAATGATGTCTTCATCCTCTTCAGAGGAAGAATAGTCATCAGAGCTCATGAATGGTAAAAAGAGGTTCAATGGAATCTCTATGGTCTCTAAATGAGCCTCAGATTCCTTTGGTTCCTCAAAAGGAAACTCCTTATTGGTCAGTGAACGTCCTAGTAGGTCTTCCTCACTAGGATTCACGTCCTTCTCCTCCTCTCAGGGTTCGGCCACACCAAGTAAGGTAATGGCCTTGTACTCTCTTTTTGGATTCTCTTCTGTATTGCTTGGGAGAGTACTAGGAAGAGTTTTAGTGACTCTTTTACTCAGCTGGCCCACTTGTGCCTCCAAATTTCTAATGGAGGACCTTGTTTCATTCATGAAACTTAGAGTAACCTTAGATAGATCAGAGACTATATTTTCTAAGCTAGATGGATTCTGCTCAAAATTCTCTGTCTGTTGCTGAGAGGATGATGGAAAAGGCTTGCTATTGCTAAACCTGTTTCTTCCACTATTATTAAAGCCTGGTTGAGGCTTTTGTTGATCCTTCCATGAGAAATTTGGATGATTTTTCCATGAGGGATTATAGGTGTTTCCATAGGATTCTCCTATGTAATTCACCTCTGCTATTGCAGGGTTCTCAGGATCATAAGCTTCTTCTTCAAAAGATGCCTCTTTAGTACTGTTGGATGCAGCTTGCAATCCATTCAGACTCTGAGAAATCATATTGACTTACTGAGTCAATATTTTATTCTGAGCCAATATGGCATTCAGAGTATCAATTTCAAAAACTCCCTTCCTCTGAGGCGTCCCATTACTCACAGGATTCCTTTCAGAAGTGGACATAAACTGGTTATTTGCAACCATGTCAATGAGTTCCGGAGCTTCTGCAGGTGTTTTCTTTAGGTGAATGGATCCACCTGCAGAATAGTCCAATGACATCTTTGATAATTCAAACAGACCATCATAGAATATATTCAAGATAGTCCAATGACATCTTTTGGTGAGTTACTTGTATCTCTCCCAAGCTTCATAGAGGGATTCACCTTCTTTTTGTTTGAAGGTTTGAACATCCACTCTAAGTTTGCTAAGCTTTTGAGGTGGAAAGAACTTGGCTAAGAAAGTCGTGACCAGCTTATCCCAAGAGTTCAGGCTATCTTTAGGTTGAGAGTCCAACCATATTCTAGCTCTGTCTCTTACAGCAAATGGGAAAAGCATAAGCCTGTAGATCTCGGAATTAACCCAATTGGTCTTAACAGTATCACAGATCTGCAAGAATTCAGTTAAAAACTGAAAAGGATCTTCTGATGGTAGTCCATGAAACTTGCAATTCTGTTGCATCAGAGAAACTAATTGAGGCTTTAGCTCAAAATTGTTTGCTCCAATGGCAGGGATTGAGATGCTTCTTCCATGTAAGTTGGAATTTGGTGCAGTAAAATCACCAAGCATCTTCCTTGCATCTACACCATTGTTATTATTTTTGGCCATGTCTCCTTCTTTTTCAAAAATTTCAGTAAAGTTCTCTTCAGAGTGTTATGTTTTAGCTTCTCTTAGCTTCCTCTTCAGAGTTCTTTCAGGTTCCGGATCAGCTTCAACAAGAATGTTCTTGTCCTTGCTCCTGCTCATATGAAAAAGAAGGGAACAAAAAAGAAAATATGGAATCCTCTATGTCACAGTATAGAAATTCCTTGTATGAGTATAAGAAGAGAAGGATGGAAGAAAGAAAAGATAAGAATTCGAACACAGAGGAGGATAATGGGTTCGAATTTTTGAGTAGAAGAGAAGTGTTAGTAGATAAATAAATAATAGAAGGAGATGAGAGAGGGAAGAATTCGAAAATTAAATAAAATAAAAATATTTTTGTTTTTAATTTAAAATTAAGGTTAAAATTTGAAGATTTTAAGAAGAAAGATGAAATTAAATTAAAATTTAAAACAATTATTTAATTAAAAAGAAATTTTGAAAAAGGGGTTAGTAATTTTCGAAAATAACAGTGAGAAAAGTAATTAGGTAGTTTTGAAAAAGATATGATTGAAATAGTAAACTTTTAAAATCAAACAAAAAGTTAAGTGGTTAATTGAAAAAGATTTGAAAAGATAAGAGGTTAGAAAAGATTTTGAAATTGATTTTGAAAAAGATGTGATTGAAATTTATTTTGAAAAAGATTTGAAAAAAAAATTAAAAAGATTTGATTTTGAATATTAAAGTTGATTACTTGACTAACAAGAAACAAAAAGAGATGATTTTGAAATTTAAAGATTGAACCTTTCTTACTAGGTAAGTAACAAACTTAAAATTTTTGAATCAATCACATTAATTGTTAGCATTAATTTCAAAAATATGAAATAGAAATAAGAAAAAGATTTTGAAAATAAATTTTGAAAATTTCGAAATTATGAAAGAAAAAATGAAAAGGATTTGATTTTTGAAAAAGAATTGAAAAAGATAGAATTTTTAAATTGAAAATTTGACTTGACTCATAAGAAACAATTAAATTTTAAAAAGTTTTGAAAAAGTCAACTCAAATTTTCGAAAATTTATGAGAGAATAAGGGAAAGATATCTTTTTTATTTTTTTCAATTTTTATAAAGAGAGAGAAAAACAACAAAAAGACTCAAAACATGAAAATTATAAATCAAAACACACAATGCATGCAAGAACACTTCGAATGTCAAGATGAACACCAAGAACTTATTTTTGAAAATTTTTAAGAAAAGAAAAATATGCAAGACACCAAACTTAAAAATTTTTAACGTTGAGACACTAACAAATTGAAAATGCATATGAGAAACAAGAAAAGATGCACAACAAGAAAATGCAAAGATCAAACAAAGAAGATCATCAAGAACAACTTGAAGATAATGAAGAACATATGATGAATTTTTGAAAATTTTAAGAAAAGTTAAAAAGATGCAATTGACACCAAACTTAAAAATTGACACTAGACTCAAGCAAGAAACATCAAATTTTTGGTTTTCATGATTTTATTAAAAATTTTTTGGATATTTTGAAAATTAATTGGAAAAGAAAAATAAGGATTTCAAAATTTTTAATGAGAATTCCAGGAATCATGCAATGTTAGTCTAAAGCTCCAATCCAGGAATTAGACATGGCTTACTAGCCAGCCAAGCTTTCAGTGAAAGCTCCGGTCCAAAACACTAGACATGGCCAATGGCCAGCCAAGCTTTAGCAGATCATTACATACAAAAGCTAAATTGCTGAGAAAGACAAAGAAGCTCTTCTCTACTAATAGTTGAAACCTCAGTCCAAAGGATTAGACATGGCTTAACAGCCAGCCAGGATTTAACATATCACCATGAAACTCTAGAATTCATTCTTAAAAATTCTAAAAAACATAGAATAATTTATAAAAAAAAATTTTTGGAATTTTTTTTTCAAAAATAAAAATAATAAAAGCAAAAACTTAAAATTAAAATAAAATTACCTAATCTGAGCAACAAGATGAACCGTCAGTTGTCCAAACTCGAACAATCCCCGGCAATGGCGCCAAAAACTTGGTGCACGAAATCGTAATCGTTCATTCCTTGGTAACGGCGCTAAAAACTTAATACGCACGTTCATAATCTTAGTTCTTTGTCACAACTTCGCACAACTAACCAGCAAGTGCACTGGGTCGTCCAAGTAATAAACCTTATGTGAGTAAAGGTCGATCCCACGGAGATTGTCGGCTTGAAGCAAGCTATGGTCATCTTGCAAATCTCAGTCAGGCGGATTCAAATAGTGATGGAGATTTGATAATTAAAATATAAATAAAATATAAAATAGGAATACTTATGTAATTCATTGGTGAGAATTTCAGATAAGCGTATGGAGATGCTTTTATTCCCTCTGAACCTCTGCTTTCCTACTGTCTTCATCCAATCCTTCATACTCCTTTCCATGGCAAGCTGTATGTTGGGCATCACCGTTGTCAATGGCTACATCCCGTCCTCTCAGTGAAAATGGTCCAAATGCGCTATCACTGCATGGCTAATCATCTGTCGGTTCTCGATCATACTGGAATAGGATTCAGTAATCCTTTTGCGTCTGTCACTACGCCCAGCACTCGCGAGTTTGAAGCTCGTCACAGCCATCCCTTCCCAGATCCTACTCAGAATACCACAGACAAGGTTTAGACTTTCCAAATCTCAAGAATGGCCGCCAATAATTCTAGCCTATACCACGAAGACTCTGATCGTAGATTAGGAGGCTAAGAGATATGCATTCAAGCTTGTTTGCATGTAGAACGGAAGTGTTTGTCCGGAACGCGTTCATAAGTGAGAATGATGATGAGCGTCACATAATCATCACATTCATCATGTTCTTGTGTGCGAATGAATATCTTAGGGAAGAAATAGGCTTGGGTTGAATAGAAAAACATAGTACTTTTCATTAATTCATGAGGAACAGCAGAGCTCCACACCTTAATCTATGGTGTGTAGAAACTCTACCGTTGAAGATACATAAGTGAAAATAGGGTAGACATGGCCGAGTGGCCAGCCTCTCATGGGGGTCTTTGAACGTAAAAGTTACATAATGTGTTCTAGAGATTCTAAACACAATAGTAAAAAGTTCTATTTATGTAGAAATTCACTTCCGGGCCCACTTGGTGTGTGGTTAGGCTGAGCATTGAAGCTTTCACGTGTAGAGGTCTTCCTTGGAGTTAAACTCCAGTTTGTAACTTGTTTCTGGCGTTTAACTCTTCTTTGCAACCTGTTTCTGGCGTTTAACGCCAGAATAGGGCAGGGAGCTGGTGTTGAACGCCAGTTTGCGTCATCTAAACTCGAGCAAAGTATGAATTATTATATATTGATGGAAAGCCCTGGATGTCTACTTTCCAACGCAATTGAGAGCGTGCCATTTGGACTCTTGTAGCTCCAGAAAATCCACTTTAGGTGCAGGGAGGTCAGAATCCAATAGCATCTGCAGTCCTTGTTCAGCCTCTGATCAGATTTTTGCTCAAGTCCCTCAATTTCAGCCAGAAATTACCTGAAATCACAGAAAAATACACAAACTCATAGTAAAGTCCAGAAATGTGATTTTTATTTAAAAACTAATAAAAATATATTAAAAACTAACTAAATTATACTAAAAACTATGTAAAAACAATGCCAAAAAGCGTATAAATTATCCGCTCATCATTGACAAAGTTGGATCCTAAGTGCTAGCTTGAAATCTCTCATGAGTTTGATACAATCTAATTGGGACCTTGGAAGTCGAATCAACAGCAAACTTGGTTGGAGATTCAACGAGGAGTGGAAGCATAAGCCGCCCTAACAAGGATCTCCTTACCAAGTCCAACTTAGGACTATAAACCAAAGTGCTAGGTGGGAGACACCCCACTATGGTAATATCCTTCTAAATTTCTTTCTTTTAGCTTCTATTTCATGAATAATTGGTTATTTTGCTTGGTTGGATTAGTCCTACTTTGACGTTTGTTAATTTTAGTGAAATAATGTGTTTGTGGAGTTTTATTATGTTTTGGGGCTTGAATACCTGTCCTGGATGTCAAGTTTGGTACCTTAGAGCCAAAATTTTTGTTGCAGGAACAGAGACCTGTGCATCTACACAGCCTTGTGCGTGCGCACAGCTCCCCTGTTTTCCCATCCCTGTGCGTCCGCACAGCATCGTGCGCGCGCACACACCTAAACACTCCCTCTGTTCGCAGCACGCGCACGGCTGGTGCATGTGAATACCACCTTTCCTTTCTCCTTGTGCAATCGCACACCCTGCGTGCGAACGCACACCTCACCCTGTTCTTAAAAAAAAACCCTCGTGCGTACCCACAGAGCTAAGTGCACGCACAGCCTTAAACAACCCCCCTGGCCGCAGCACACGCACAGGCTGTGCGTGTGAACCCAACCCATTCTCTCCTTCTGTGCGAACGCACACCTTCTTGTGCGCCCGTACAGGACGCATTACACCTTCTGCTCGCAGCGTCCACATGACCTTGTGCACGCGCATACCCCTTTCTTTTTCCTGTGTGCGTCCGCAAAGATCCCCTTTAGAACGTTAATTCGAAAAGGGGGAGTGTCGCGCTTCAGTTTCCAAACCACACCCCTTTCTTCTTCTTTTCCCTCTCTCTGAACACAAGCACCCCTACCCTAACCTCCAACCCCTTTCAGCCCCCCGTTCACACCACCACACCGCCAGCGACCGTACCACCGTCACCGACACCCCTCTCTCTCTCTTATTCTCTCTCTCTCTTCTACATTTCTCTTCTTTCTCTTCCCCGTTCCATGCCAGAACCCTAGGCCGCGCTTCCTGTTCCAGAGAGCAGCCACCAGCAGCAGCAGAGGTTCCATTTCTTCCTCCATTCCTCTTCCCTCTGCAGCACAGGTTCCATTTCTTCCCCTGTAACCTACCCTTTGCTGTTTCTATTTCATCTTACTTCTTTAACTGCATTTTGAATTCTGTTCTAGACACTAGGTGGCATTAGGTTAGATAAGTTCTGTTTCTGATTGAATATTGTTGAGGCTGGCTGATTATTTGAATTTTGCTGGGACTGAACCCTGTTGCGTATGAACTGTGAATGTTATTGAACTGTGTTTGCTGCTCATTATCTCTGCACATATTATGCTTGTTGAAATGCCTGAATGGGATTTTTGAATCAATTTCTGTGTCTGATCAGCACAGGTTTTAAAATTTGTTCCAATTCTGCATTGTTAATTTCTAATTGTGCAATTTTTCTATTATTGAGGATGCTGCCTGAGATTGATTGGTTTATGCACTCTGAGTTTAAGCTCAAACACCGATTTAAAATTAAAATTTTCAACTATATTTCTTTTGTTTGGTGTTCATTGTCCCTGTGCATATTACACTTCACTTGATGCATTGCTGGCTGGGCACTTAGTTGTCAATTTTTGCTGACACATCAAACTGCATTTCAAAAATTCTCCACTTGTTTGTACTGGCTGGGCACTTACTGCATTATGTACTGACTGCCATGCCATTTTGTTTTAACACAAAACTAGCTTGAAACTTATGCATCTTGAAATCTATTTGGTACCTTTTGCAGCAGTACATACAATGTTTGTTTGGTGACTTACTCATGTGTTCTTGAACATAAACGATCATGTACAATTACTTGTTCTTTCTGAATCTTTTTGAGCAATGAAACCTGATTTCAATTGACATTGCTTCTGGGAACAAGAATTGGCTATGTGACCATTTTACTACTCTCTTCCATGAATAAGCAGGTGCTTTAAATTGCCAAGTTGATTAATGGCTTTTGTGCATAAGCTTTGGTAACACTTTAGATTCAAATGCAACATGGCAATAATCATTTTCTTCCAATTCAATTCACTTACATAATACACCTAAGTCCTATATATGCTTTAATTATTGTTCACTCATTCATTTGTTACTTAGGTTGCTTGATCTTGGTAAAACACATTTCTTTTGGACATCTCAATGCTTTATACATGTTTTCCCCTAAGTTGAGCGGTTGTTTACCTTATTGGCTCTTATTTGAATTGTTTGACTGTTTTCTTCTTCCTTCTGTGACTTTTATCTGTTTCTCCTGAGTTGTATTCTACTTTTTTGTCTTTTTCAGGGTGGCCCGCAAAGGAAAGGAGAAAGCCAATCCTTTGGCTCGTCCTCCTCCTGTGCCACCGAGTAACCAACCGGACACATTCATTAATGCTGAAGCCCAAGAACAATATAAGAAACTGGAAAAATGGACCTTTCACTATTAGAGAAAGCTAAACCTGCCTGAGAAATATGCAGACCAAGTTATAAACAGATTAAATTTTTATCATTGGGAATTCATAAAATTCGATCCGGTAATAGTAAATGAACACCAGGTCAAGGAATTTTACGCAAATTTCCTAAAGAGGGATGCCCCAACTGTTTTTCTGAGAGGTATCACCTTGGACACCTCTGATACTGCTTTAGAGGCCCTCTTGGATATTCTGCATATCCCTCCGGCTCACGACGCTTACACTCAAATAATGAAGGACGTGACAACGGGCAAGATTTCTTTGGATATGGTTCTAGAAAAGATTGGACAGCCTGAGGCTAGATGGGAGTACAGCAAAGGGGATAGTGTGGTTCCGTTGAGTATTGCGTGCACTGATCTCAATCCAGAGGCAAGGATCTGGCACCAGATCATTGCCGACTATATTCTTCCGAGCACGCATGCCACATATATCAGAGTCCGTATGGTAGTTTTGCTGTGGGCTATTCTGGAGGGGAAGAGGATCTCTGTCCTTCCCCTTATCAAAGAGTCGATGATGAAGGTGAACCAACAGCAGAAATACAACATTTCCTTCCCATTGTTGATTACCAAATTTGCCGCTTTATCTGGAGTGGAGAGACGCCCAACAGACCGGACGTCTGTCTACATCAGCAAGCAGCCATTCCTACCATACGGCAATTATGACGGACCGCCGCAGAAGAAGAGGAAGACCACTGAGCCTCCATCATCAGCAGCAGAACCTTCAGTACCTCCTACAGCTCCCGCACCCGCACCCCGACCCTAGACACCATATGAGTTGTACCGGGAGATCCTTCAGGCCGACCACCGATCCAAACGCTGCAACACTCGCCACTTCCAATGGATAATGGCAAAGTTTGAGAGTAGAGACCCTGGTCCACCTCCTCTAGATACACCAGAGCCTGAGGCTGAGGAGCCTGCATTTGAGGAGCCAGCAGCTGAAGCTAGCCAGGCACTCGAAACACCTGAGCGGAGACCGGCAGAGCCCACGGTTGAGGAGATAGTAGTTCAGAGAGCTGAGGAGCCTAGAGTAGAGGAGCTGGTAGCTGGAGCCGGGCTGACAGTAGAGATGGCAATAGAGCCAGTTGGCCAGGCGATTGAAGATCCGGTAGCTAAGACCACCACAGAGGCATTCCGCACCTTTATTGTTTATCAGCGTCACCACCACCCACCACCATCTGACGGTGGAGCTTCTCATGGTTGATTCCCCCCCCCCGGATTGATTCTTTTGGCACTGAGGACAGTGCATGATTTAAGTGTGTGGGAGGATCTACGATATTTTGGGTGTAAACATTCTCTCCTGAACACTTTTATTTAGTTTATTCTGAGTTTTATTATGCTTTTTGTGGATATTTATAGTACTTTGACTTATGCACTACTGTTAGTACTTTTGTATATATAGTAGCTTGCTTCGCTTCTAGTTATCTTTAGTATTGCATTTTTAGTTTTGGTATATATGTTGAATCCTTATATTGCTGGTATATAGTATATATATGGATTATGATTGGATGATGTGAATAGCATATGCCTAGTTATCTTGATCCTAATTGTTCATGTTACTTTTTGCTCGTTGAAAATTAGGGAAAGAACTAGGAAATTTTGAAAAATTTTGAACCCATCAAAACATATATACATATAGGGAATAAGTTTTGGTGAAAAACAACAAATTTTCCAAGAATTTTGTTTTAGGGAATTCTATTGAATTGATTTAGAAAATTGTTTTTACACTTGCTTGAACGATTTCATGGAACATAGAAGAGTACAGAACAAATACCTTGTGAGATCTTGAGCAATATTGAGTGGTTGCACATTTTTAACCACTAATTTTTTTCATTGAGTATTATATCACTTCTATGATTGTAATCTTAGTTCTGCTTGATTCTTTATTTCCAATGATTGATGTTTTGAATTGCATTGAGCATGATTGAGGCCATCTTTGTTTAAAAGCTTACTTTTCCCATATAGGCTACCCTTTTTATTTACCATTGTTAAACCCCTTTGAGCTTTATTTACCCCATTGTTCTTGATATTAGCACATCACAACCCTAAGCGGAAAACCATGAATTACCTTGGATTGTATCCTTGATTAGCTTAGCTTGAAGGAATGTGTTACATTTATGTGTGGGGGAATCTTTTGGAAAACTTTGGTAGTAAAAGAAAATGTTTAATTTGGGTATTCATTAAAAATTTGTGGAAAATGGGAACATTCATATATGAACTACTTAACCATATGCAATTCTGAATTCAAATGAAAAGAAAAAAAACTCTTCATCCTAAAAAGGGCACAAAGGCACCCTAAAGAGTAAACGAATGAATAAAGGAATTGCATATGCGATGTTTTTGTGAGAAAAGCATACATGAGAGCTAGTGAATAGAAGATGATGGAAGGTTAGGATTGCATTTTGTTTTGATTTAGTTGATACGGGTTGATGTGGAGACTTAAACTAATCAAGGATTCAATCATATTAGTCTACTTTGCCATATTTATCCTACCTCAGCCCTAACCCCATTACAACCTTATGAAGTCCTCATGATAATTGCATTCATGCATCCATGGTTGTTGATTGTTAGATGAAAAGCAAATCCTTGAAAGCATGATTAGGAGGAGACTTGAGTGATTGAAACCCTAGACACCGAGTGATTAGAGTGTATACACACCTAGTGAGGGTTCAATTACTCAATTCTATGTTTCCATAACTATTACTATGAATTCTTGCAAGTTGCTTCCTTTTGATGAGTTAAATCAATTCGTTAGATTTTGATTGCATTGAGCTACTTCTTTGCTTATCCCTATATGTCTATACTCTTGCTTGGAATTTGATTGCTTGTTTTCACCAAATTAATAGAAAACTATACTATATATATATAGATAGATAGATATATAGTATATACATACTTGCATGCATATAGATAGTTGCATTTAATAAGTTGAACCCCTCCTGATTGTTTTCCTTGTTGGTTTAGCATGAGGACATGATATTGTTGGTGTATTTTGACTCAAATTGGATGGATTCTAGCACATGAACTCACACTTAAGAACCAAAATAGCATACTTTTGTGTTTTGTCCCCAATTTGATCCTAACTGTGAAAACATGCAATTTTGTGCTTGAAATGAGCAATTTAATTCCACTTTTATTCCAGTTGATGCCATGACATGTTTGCTGAGTGTTTTCAGACCTTAGAGGCAAGAATGGATAGCCAAAAGTGGAAGAAACCACGTACAAGAGAGAAAACATGAAGAAAAATAAGGAAAAGCACACACAGCAAGGTGTGCATGTGCACAAGCAAGCGTGTGTACGCACAAGACCGCATCAGCCAAGTGTTCGTGTGCACAAGCCAGCATGTGTACGCACAAAGGGAAAATTCCATGTGTGTGTGCGCACAAGTACCCATGCGTACACATAGGAGCCCGTTCAGCCAAATGTGCGGACGCACACGTCTGTGTGTCCGCACAGGTCCCTGCACGTGATTTTGTTAATGAAACGCGTGTTGTACATTTTCTGAGGGCTTTTGGCCCATTTTGGAAGGCTTAGATGCTGATTTTGGAGTGCTATATAAGGGGGATTCAACACAAATGAAAAGGGCTTTTTCATTAGGTTAGATTAGGTAGAAAATAGCATTAGGAGTAGGAGTAGAGTAGATTCCTCTCCTAAGCTTTCATTTTTCAATTCCATTGTAGCATTTTATAGCAAGCTTTTCTTTTGGATTTTGCTTCTTTAATTGTAAGTACTCTCAATTTCCTCGTTAATTATATTGTCTTTACTTTCATTTCCTTTTGGTTCAAGTTACATGTTCATGTTTGCAATTTTGTGTTTCTTGATGTTTTGATCAATGAATTTTATGTTTCATGCTTCCTTTATGTTTGATTGCTTATTTATGATTGGTTTTGTTGATAGTTGGTTATAGTTTTCCATTTTTCTTTACAATTTCCCATGTTTTACTTTTATCCACACAAGGTGTTTGTGAAAATGCCAACCTTAGATTTTGAGTAGATTTTCCCACCTTGGCTTGTGGTTTGAGTTCCTAGGATACTAGAGTCATAATGTCCGACATTTAGTGGGAATTCTCGGGTAGTTAGTTGACTCTTGGTTCCATTGACGCTAGCCTTTTATCAACTAGTTTGGTAAGTTGGTTAGGACTTATGGATTAAGGTCAATTATGCTTGCTTGACTTACTCCTCGATGGTTGGGGTTGACTAGGTGAGATTGACTCATCATAATTATCATAGTTCTGGTTATGGCAATGATAGGATTATTAGATTTTCATTCCCAAGTCAAGGCTCTTTATTGCATTCATAGCAACTTCACTAGTTTTTATCTTGCTTTCTCTTTTCTCGCATTAATTTACAATTTTGCTCATTCCTTAGTTCTTTGATTTCTTAGTTTCTTTAATCTTTTGTTCTTTAATTCAAAACCCTTTTGTCCTCTTAACAACTGAAAGAAAAACTTTCCAATTGCGTCCTAGGGAGAACGACCCGAGGTTGAAGAACTCTTGATCTCAGTTATTTGATTTGAATTTAAACATTTGATTTGGGGAATCAACTGTTGGTCTAGACTATACTTGCAACGAACATATTCTATTTTGAGAAATTCTAGATCGACAATAGTTCTTCTCATCAGCCAGCATCATGAAATTCTAACTTCAAATATGCACTGTTTATTCATGCATTCAGAAACTAAAGCAATCCCACCACATCAAAATAATTGATTGTTCTTTATTGTAGAACTAAAAAATTTATGCATCTTTAATTCTTCTAAAAAAATCTACTATTTTATTCATGTTTAATGATGATAAGAGGAATAATTTATATCTAATTAAAACTAATTAATTACTTCTAATGCTTATGTAATTCTAATAACTAAAATACATAAAAAATAAAAAATAAAGACTTAAATACTACTAGTGATCATGCAACTCTAAATTAGGATGGAAATACGTGAAACAGGAATAGGACTAGTCACAGGATTGAAACTCAACAACCTTCAGCTTGAGGGGCGCTGGGCTCTTCAGGTTGAGGGTCTCTGGGCTCTTCAAGTTGAGGGACACTGTGCTCTTCAGGGGAAATCTTCTGGCACTTCAACTCCTCCATCTCATGTAACGACCCAATTTTTGGTACGTCATGGTCATACTAGAAACTGAGCGCTACCAACTTGTCTTCCTAATTATTATCTATTATTTATTATATGAGTTTGATTTGTTGTTAAAAGCGTAGTTATTTTGCGAGGTATCTTTTTTTTGAAAACTTTTGGATTAATAAACAGAATCATTTATATCAATGCACAAATGATAACAAAAAAAAACAGTTATAAACAACCACACGTAAATACATCACAAGCAGTTGACAACATTCGGTGATTCAGCCTTTATTAGAGTATAGACTTTTAGTTAGAACACCCCTAGATATAACTAGATAATAACTATATTCATATATATACATACAACATCCTAGGCCCTGACCTATTCAAGAAGTCCCTAAGATGGCACCCAGTCTAGCCTAGACTCTATACTCACCTAGTCCCTCTAAACTACTAAAGCAAGGGAAAGTATGTTCTAAGTCTTCAAAACTCAAGTGAGGTGGAACGTCATCAAAAGGCGGAACATCTTCTACTACTCCTCTACACGATCATGCATTATCTTAGAGTATACCACTGGTACTTTATTGAATGGCCGCATAACAGCAACATCGTATGGAGGAATTAGATTAAAGTTCATAGATAAACGGGGAATAGATTTCGGATGGTATCACGGTATATACATATAAATAGATAACGGAGTTCACTCTAGACTCAGAAGACTACCTAGAGTGGAAACCTCTTTGCAGAACGATCGTCAGTGGAGTACGGAAGGGTACTCTTGCTTCCATCTGAAGGGGGAAGTGAGAGAGAAGGGGTAAGAACTGGGAAGTTCTTAGTAGGGCCGGGGTTATTAGTTAAGTTCATTAATTCAGAGTTGTTTAGCAGACAAATAGCATAATACAGAGATGCAGTAAATAGAAAAAACAAATAAATAGAGAAAATTGAGAAAACAGAAAGCAAAACAAACACAAAAAAATATAAGAAAGTAAAATACAGACACAGAGAATATAATATAAACAAAGAAAGCATATATTCATATAACATTTGTAACAGAGGAAATGCACAACCAAGTATGATGCATGTCTGACCTAAGCAGGCCATGAGCTCACGTGTCAGTTTACACCCTGCAGCCGGACATTACCTAGGAACTAGTCCTAGATATGGATTTATCTCTGTAGGTGAACTTCGGCCTACAGAAATAGCACTCCCGTAAGTGAACTTCGGCTTATAGGAATAGTCTAAACACAAGACAACAACTTTCTGTAGGTGAACTTCAGCCTATAGAAATGACACCCCTGTAAGTGAACTTCGGCTTACAGAAGTGGCGCCCCTGTAAGTGAACTTTGGCTTACAGAAATGGCGCCCCTGTAAGTGAACTTTGGCTTACAGGAATCACAACTCTCTATAGGTGAACTTCGGCCTACAGAAGCAACACCCAGAGCTACACAATTGATATTCACTGTAGGTGAACTTCGGCCTATAGGAATAACAACTTACTGTAGGTGAACTTGGGCCTACAAGACCTTTAGGGCCAACGGAAAAGCAGCAGATGAACATACAACAGAATATCATGCCACAAGGTTTAACTCTTTATTTTTATACTCTTTCCCTCTATTTTCTTTTCTATATTACTCTTTTCTCTTTGTCTCTTTATTCTGCTATGATTACTCTGTTCTCTGTGTCTCTCTATTCTGCTCTGATTTCTCTGTTTAATGTATGTATTTAAAGCTTATGTAAATTTCGGTATGAATAGTTAGCCTATCCCAAGTATAGGTTCATTAAGTCTATACTGAAACAATTTAACTTTTCATATAATACCTAACCTTAGGCACAACTCAAAAACTAACTATGTTGCCATAATTCGTTCGCTAATCTCTGTTTATTTTCGTCATTAAAACCTTACAGACTTTCTCTTCGATTTTCATTTTTTCTTTAAATTTTTATTTTTCCTTTATCTTTGCCTCACTAATATGTTATTACCACTCCCTAAGTATTTTATGAAGGTAATTATGAGATTATGAGCTTGAAGTTGTCTTTCTAAAGCTTTTACGAAAAACTGTCCTTTCCGTATTATTTTATTATTTTTATTAAAATATTATTTTTAATTAAATAATATTATTTATTATTTTATTATTAAATTTTCAAAAATTACTTTACCTTTAATATTCCTACTTTAACCACCCTAACTTTTAGAAATTACAAAATAACCCCATAAAGACCAAAATAATTACTTCCTTGCCCTTTTATGGATAAAGAATGTGTTTTTCATTGTTCTTCACCACACTCAAAGTGTTCTTCATAATTTTTTCATATTCTTTTTCTGTTTTTACCCGTTTTTCAATCTTTTCAGCAATTGATTTTTACCATAATTCAAAATAAAATTGCAGCCACCAAAACCCCTTATTTCCTACTAGATTTCAACACAAATTCAACTCCAATTTAAGTCCTAGGGTTTTAAATTCCAGCAGCCACAAGAACATGCATTCACAGCTTGAATATCATCAAATTTCATCAATTTTTCACCAAAATTTCAACAAGAATCGCTCATATAAACAATCAATTTCAAGCATAACCAAACCATATCATAATCACACAACTCAAACACAATTAATCACGATTAATTTTACCAAACCCTACCTTGATTTGCTGCTCCAAATCCGGTTACTCTTTGAAGTATTCTTAAAGCACTTTTTCCTCCTAAAACACATCAAGAACAACTTTGAATCTATAAAACCTCAACTGACCAAACCTTAATCAACATGTTAGGAAGGGATTTGTCACTTTAGATGTGCTGGGAATTGAAGATTCTTGGTCACAAGTTAAGCTAAGCAAGAGATCTAAGGAAGAACATCAAGAAAATACATGTTCATGCATGTTTCCTTGAAAACCAAATTCAAAGGGGAAAGGAACATCCATCTCACCTTATTTCCAGCCTTGATAAGTTACATGGTTATGTAGAGGAAGAAGAGAGGATCATTTTGGTGTAATCAGAGTTTTGATTTGAGTTTTAGTTCAGAAGAAATCAAGCTTTGAAGATTTAAGTGTCATGAAAGTTTCTCTCTTTTCTCTCTTGTAATTTTCGGCCAAAATGAAGATATGAGACAGCCTTGGAGGTCTTGGGGGTGTAAGGTGAGTTTTGATTGGTTGGCTTGGAGGTGGATTAAAATAATATTAAAATATCTCAGGGGTACAACTACTAAAACTAGATGTATCGGAACACATGTAAAAACATCTCTAAAAATTATTTTTTTGAGCTACTAGCATAAATGACAATAGTAACATTTTTCATATGAGAATAGAACATGAATGATGAGGAATTAGCATTGCTAAAGTCATCAGAGAGTACTAGTGTTAGGTTGCACCAGTAAACTGTTAACCCGGTTCAACCGATTTTCTGTTTTTAGCTAAAATAGACCAGGTAATATTATAATATTATTCAATCAGCTTCTAATACTAATATAATGATAATATTATACTATTATCTTTCTTCTCTCATGAATCGAGTCCAGTTCGTCAAACAGAGACTATTTACGAAAACTAGAATCAAAACTCCTAACCGATACTGTTCAAAAACTAGGTTCTTTGTGATTGCGTTATTGAGCTTGCCTCAGAAAAGGTTCTAGCTTAAGGATGACATAATGACAATGAGGATTGAGATGCTTGATGATATAGCAGAGGAGTTCCCATTACTGATCTTCCGGAGAAATCCTTGCCTACAAAAAAGATCTCGCTTACTGATGAACGGATATTTTATATGCTTTTTGGGGGTATGTTCATATAGTTTTTAGTAGGATCTAGCTACTTTTTAGTATATTTTTATTAGTTTTTTATGAAAAAATCACATTTTTGGACTTTACTATGAGTTTGTGTATTTTTCTGTGATTTCAGGTATTTTCTGGCTGAAATTGAGGGACCTGAGCAAAAATATGATTCAGAGGCTGAAAAAGGACTGCAGATGCTATTGGATTCTGACCTCTCTCCACTCGAAATGGATTTTTTGGAGCTACAGAAGCTCAATTAATGCGCTCTCAATTGCGTTTGAAAGTATACATCCAGAGCTTTCCAGCAATATATAATAGTCCATACTTTGCCCAAGCTTTGACGACACAAATTGGCGTTTAACGCCAAGTCTTTACCCTATTCTAGCGTTAAACGCCAGAAACAGTTTGCAAACCAGAGTTAAACGCCAGAAATAGGCTACAACCTGGCGTTTAACTCCAAAAAAAGTCTCTACACATGGAAGCTTCAATGCTCAGCCCAAGCGCACACTAAGTAGGCCCTGGAAGTAGATTTCTGGACTATCTATCTTAGTCTACTTAATTTCTATAAACCTAGGTCACTAGCTTAGTATAAAAACTACTTTTAGAGATTTATTTTGCATCTCATGACATTTTCACATTTTACATTGTATCTCTACAGCATGAGTCTCTAAACTCCATGATTGGGGGTTAGGAGCTCTGCTGTATCTCGATGAATTAATGCAATTACTTCTATTTTCTATTCAACACGCTTGTTTCTGTTCTAAGATATTCACTCATACCTAACTGTGAAGAATGTGATGATCTGTGACACTCATCATCATTCTCAACCTATGAACGCGTGCCTGACAACCACTTACGTTCTATCTTTAATAGCTTGAGTGTATATATCTCTTGGGCTCCTGGTTCAGGAGTTTGATTTTGCCTCTCCTGACAACAGAGCGTTCAAATCCCTTAATCCAGAGTCTTCGTGATAAAAGATAGAATTAATTGGCAGTATCTCTAAGATCCGGAATGTCTAAACCTTGTCTGTGGTATTCTGAGTAGGATCCGGGAAGGGATGACTGTGACGAGCTTCAAACTCACAAGTATTAGGCGTAGTGATAGACGCAAAAGGATTAATGGATCTTATTCCAACACAAGTGAGAACCGACAGATGATTAGCCATGTACATGGACCCCTTTCACTGAGAGGACGGATGGTAGCCATTGACAACGGTGATCCACCAACATACAGCTTACCATGGAAGGAGCCTTGCATGTGTGAAGAAGAAGATGGGAGGAAAGCAGAGATCCAGAAGACGAAGCATCTCCAAAACCTCAATCTGTTCTCAATTACTGCATAACAAGTATTTATTTGATGCTCTTTTAATTTTTACTATTGAAATTAAGAATTATCAGTGATATCCTGACTAAGAATTACAAGATAACCATAGCTTGCTTCAAGCCGGCAATCTCCGTGGGATCGACCCTTACTCACGTAAGGTATTACGTGGACGACCCAGTGCACTTGCTGGTTAGTGGTACAAGTTGTGAAAAGTGTGATTTAATATTCGTGCACCAAGTTTTTGGCACCGTTGCTGGGGATTGTTCGAGTTTGGACAACTAACGGTTTATTTTGTTGCTTAGATTAGGAAAAATTTTCCTTTTGGTCTAGAGTCTTCTATTATTGTTTTTGGTTAAAATTTTTTTTAATCCTTATTTTCTCTTTTTAAATTTTTCAAAAATTTTTATAAACTAATAATTGAGTTTTTCTGTTTGAGTTTAGTTTCATATTTTAAGTTTGGTGTCAATTGCATGATTTTATTTTTCTTTCATTTTTTTTTGAATTATTAGTGCTCAGAATATAAAAATTTTTAAGTTTGGTGCCCTTTGTGTTTCTATTTTCTTAAAAATTTTTCAAAAGTTGTTCTTAGCGTTCATCGTGATATTCAAGGTTTTCCTATTGTTTCCTTTGTTTTGATCTAAAAATTTAAGTTTGGTGTCATTTTTTACGGTTTTTCTCTTTCTTCATTAAATTCAAAAATATCTTTTCTCTTTATTTTAATTAATTTTCAAATTTTCCTTTAAAAATTCATATTTTTATTTTAAAACTTTCTATTCTATCTTATCTTAGTTTTGAAATTTCAAAATTCAAAATCTTTTTAAAAATTCATATCTAAAGTTTTTCAAATCTTCTTAATTAAGCAATTATTTTCGTTTTCAAATTTATTTTTCTCTTGGTTTTCGAAATTAACATTTTAATTTCTAATTATTTTATTTTATCTTATTATTTTTATTTATTCTTAATAATTCGGTTTGTTTCTACTTAAATAAAATAAAACAAAAATATATTTTGTTTGCAATTCATATCAATTCCATTTTATCCATCATGGACCTAAATGGAAATGAACAGTCCAGAAGGACTCTAGGGTCATATGCTAACCCCATTACTGCTGCATATAGGAGTAGCATCTGTATACCTCCCATCAAAGCAAGCAGTTTTGAGCTAAATCCTCAGCTCATTGTCATGGTGCAGCAAAATTGCCAGTATTCCGGTCTTCCACAGGAAGAACCTACTGAGTTTCTGGTGCAGTTCTTGCAAATTGCTAACACAGTGCGTGACAAAGAGGTAGATTAGGATGTATACAGGCTGTTACTATTTCCGTTTGCTGTAAAAGATCAAGCTAAGAGGTGGTTAAATAACCAACCCACAGCAAGCATAAGAACATAGAAACAGTTATCAGACAAATTCCTGAATCAATATTTCCCTCCAAAAAGGATGACACAGCTAAGGCTGGACATCTAAGGCTTTAAACAAGAGGATGATGAATCCTTTATAACGCCCGGGAAAGGTACAGAGGGATGCTAAGGAAATGCCCCTCTGAAATGTCTTCAGAGTGGGTGCAATTAGACATCTTCTTCTATGGGTTTACAGAAAAAGCTCAGATATCTCTAGACCATTCAGCTGGTGGATCTATACACATGAGAAAGACTATTGAAGGGGCTCAAGAGCTTATCGATATTGTTGCTAGAAATCAGCATCTGTACATAAGTAATGAGTCCTCCATGAAAGAAGAAGCTAAGGCAGTGTCAACTGACTTTAGTCCTCAGGAACAAGTTATTGAACTCAATCAGCAAATATCTTCTATAACAAGGCAATTAGCAAAATTTAAGGAGATGCTACAAGAAACTAAAAATGCTAACAAGGATATGGAATCACAATTGAATCAGACAAAACAATAGTTATCAAAATAGATAACCGAGGAGTGCCAAGCAGTTCAATTAAAAAGTAGAAAAACATTAAATACTTCAACTCAAAGCAGCAGAAAGCCCAGAAAAGAACAGCTGACAGAGGATGAGCAATCTGCTACCCAAAATCCCTCTGAGGACAGTAAGAGCCTAGAGAGGAATAAGTCTGGCGTTCAACCGCCAGAAAAAGATGTAAAGCTGGCATTAAACACCCAATCCATGTCCAGTTCTGGCGTTCAAACACCAGTAAGGGATCAGACACCTGCAAGTGTGATGAGCGGATAATTTATACGCTTTTTGGCATTGTTTTTAGTATGTTTTTAGTAGGATCTAGTTACTTTTAGGGATGTTTTCATTAGTTTTTATGTTAAATTCACATTTCTGGACTTTACTATGAGTTTGTGTGTTTTTCTGTGATTTCAGGTATTTTCTGGCTGAATTTGAGGGACTTGAGCAGAAATCAGATTCAGAGGTTGAAGAAGGACTGCTGATGCTGTTGGATTCTGACCTCCCTGCACTCATAGTGGATTTTCGGGAGCTACGGAACTCAAAATGGCGCGCTTCCAATTGCGTTAGAAAGTAGACATCCAGGGCTTTCCAGCAATATATAATAGTCCATACTTTGGCCAAGAATAGACGACGCAAACAGGCGTTCAACGCCAGCTTTCTGCCCAAACCTGGCGTCCAGCGCCAGAAAAGGAGCCAAAACCAGAGTTGAACGCCCAAACTGACACAAAAGCTGGCGTTCAACTCCAAGAAGGACCTCTACACGTGCAACACTCAAGCTCAGCCCAAGCACACACCAAGTGGGCCCCAGAAGTGGATTTATGCATCAATTACTTACTTCTGTAAACCCTAGTAGCTAGTTTATTATAAATAGGACCTTTTACTATTGTATTAGACATGTTTGATCAGTTGTATGCTATCTTAGATCACGTTTGAGGGCTGGCCTCTCGGCCATGCCTGGACTTTCACTTATGTAATTTTAACGGTAGAGTTTCTACACTCCATAGATTAAGGTGTGGAGCTCTGCTGTTCCTCAAAGATTAATGCAAAGTACTACTGTTTTCTATTCAATTCATCTTGTTTCGCTTCTAAGATATTCATTCGTACTTCAATCTGAATGTGATGAACGTGACAATCATCATCATTCCCTATGAACTCGTGCCTGACAACCACTTTCGTTCTACCTTCGACTGAATGAAGTATCTCTTAGATCTCTTAATCAGAATCTTCGTGGTGTAAGCTAGAATGATGGCGGCATTCAAGAGAATCTGGAAAGTCTAAACCTTGTTTGTGGTATTCCGAGTAGGATTCAATGATTGAATGACTATGACGAGCTCCAAACTCGCGATTGCTGGGCGTTAGTGACAGACGCAAAAGGATAGTAAATCCTATTCCAGCATGATCGAGAACCGACAGATGAATAGCCGTGCCGTGACAGGGTGCGTTGACCATTTTCACTGAGAGGATAAGATGAAGCCATTGACAAGGGTGATGCCTCCAGACGATTAGCCGTGCCGTGACAGGGCATTTGGATCATTTTCCCGAGAGAAGACCGAAAGTAGCCATTGACAATGGTGATGTATCACATAAAGCCAGCCATGGAAAGGAGTAAGATTGATTGGATGAAGATAGTAGGAAAGCAGAGGTTCAGAGGAACGAAAAGCATCTCCATTCGCTTATCTGAAATTCCTGCCAATGATTTACATAAGTACCTCTATCCCTATTCTATTATTTATTTTCGAAAACCCATTAGTATTTTATATCCACCTGACAGAGATTTGCAAGGTGACCATAGCTTGCTTCATACCAACAATCTCCGTGGGATTCGACCCTTACTCACGTAAGGTATTACTTGGACAACCCAGTGCACTTGCTGGTTAGTTATGCGAAGTTGTGAAGATATGTTTAGACCATGGTTCTGTGCATCCGTTTTTGGTGCCATTGCCAGGGAATCAATTTCGAACAACAATTCACAACCTGAGTAGCAATTTCGCATACCAAGTTTTTGGCGCCGTTGCCAGGGATCGTTCGAGTTTGGACAACTGACGGTTCATCTTGTTGCTCAGATTGGGTAACTTTCTTTTTGTTTTGTTTTCAAAAAATTTTTCAAAAATCTTTCAAAAAAATTTTTTCTTTTGTTTTCAGAAAAAAAAAATTTAATAATAAAAATAATGTTTTCAAAAATAAACTATTCTATGGCTTCAAAATTTTTAAGAATGAATTCTAGTGTTTCATGAAGCATGTGAAGCCTGGCTGGCTGTAAAGCCATGTCTAAATTCTTTTGGACTGAGGCTTCCAAACCATCAGCATAGAGGCAAGTTACATATTTGATAAGTAATGAGCAGTATATTCTGATATCTTGCTGAAGCTTGGCTGGCCATTGGCCATGTCTAGTGTTTTGGACCGGAGCTTTCATTGAAAGCTTGGCTGGCTAGTGAGCCACGTCTTATTCCTGGACTGAAGCTTTAGATTAATATGGCAAGATTCCTGGAATTCATATTAAAAATTTTGGAATCCTTATTTTTCTTTTTCAATTAATTTTTCGAAAAATCCAAAAAAAAAATTAGAAAATCATAAAAATCAAAAATATTTTTCTGTTTCTTGTTTGAGTCATGTGTCATGTTATAAGTTTGGTGTCAATTGCATATGCATCTTGCATTTTTTCGAAAATTCATGCATTCATAGTGTTCTTCATGATCTTCAAGTTGTTCTTGGTAAGTCTTCTTGTTTGATCTTGATGATTTTTTGTTTTGTGTTGTATGGTGTTTTTCATATGCATTCTTGAATTCTTAGTGTCTAAGCATTAAAGAATTCTAAGTTTGGTGTCTTGCATGTTTTCTTTGCATTAAAAATTTTTCAAAAATGTGTTCTTGATGTTCATCATGATCTTCATAGTGTTCTTGGTGTTCATCTTGACATTCATTGCATTCTTGCATGCATCACATGTTTTGATCTAAAATTCTCACGCATTGCATAATTTTCATGTTTTTCATTAAAAATTTAAAAAAATCAAAAAAATATCTTTCCATTTTTCTCTCATCAAATTCGAAAATTTGGATTGACTTTTTTAAAAATTTTGAAAATCAAGTTGTTTCTTATGAGTCAAATCAACTTTTCAATTTGAAAATCTCATCTTTTTCAAAATCTTTTTCAAAAACCAAATCTTTTTCAAAATTCTTAGTTATTTTCGAAAATTTCAAAAATTTTTCAAAAATCTTTTTCTTATTTTTATCACAAATTTTCGAAAATAACATAAACAATTAATATTTTGATTCAAAAATTTCAAGTTTGTTACTTGCTTGTTAAGAAAGATTCAAACTTTAAGTTCTAGAATCATATCTTGTGATTTCTTGTGAATCAAGTCATTAATTTTGATTTCAAACAATTCAAATCTTTTTCAAAAACTAATTTCTATCATATCTTTTCAAAAATATCTTCTTATCTTATCTTTTTCAAAATATGATTTCAAAATATCTTTTCTAACTTCCTAACTTCTCACCTTTTCAAAATTTGTTTAAACTAACTAACTAACTTTTTGTTTGTTTCTTATCTTTTTCAAAACTACCTAACTAACTCTCTCTCTCTAATTTTCGAAAATATCTCCCCCCTTTTTTTTCAAAATTTCTTTTTAATTAACTAAGTATTTCAATTTTAAAAAAAAAACTTAATTTTCGAAAAAAAAAAAGCTACTAACCTTTTTCAAAAACTATTTTTCAAAAATCACTAACGCTTTTTCAAAATTTATTTTCGAAAATTCCTTCTCTCTCATCTCCTTCTATTTATTTATTCATTCACTAACATCTCATCTCACATCTCTGCCCTCCTCACAGTTGTGTTTCTTTCTTTACATCACATTCTTTGTCTTCTTCTTTTCTTCTACTAACAATAAGGAACCTCTTTACTGTGACATAGAGGATTCCACTTCTTTTCTTCTTCTGTCCTCTTTCTTATGAGCAGGGACAGAGAAAAAGGCATTCTTGTTGAAGTTGATCCAAAACCTGAAAGAACTCTGAAGAGAAAATTAAGAGAAGCTAAATTACAACAATCCAGAGACAACTTGATTGAAAATTTCAAACAAGTAAAGGAGATGGCAGCCGAACCCAACAACAATGCAAGGAGAATGCTTGGTAACTTTACTGCACCAAATTCCAATTTACATAGAAGAAGCATCTCCATTCCTGCCATTGGAGCAAACAACTTTGAGCTGAAACCTCAATTAGTTTCTCTGATGCAGCAGAACTGCAAGTTTCATGGACTTCCATCTGAAGATCCTTTTCAGTTCTTAACTGAATTCTTGCAGATATGTGATACTGTTAAGACTAATGGAGTAGATCCTGAAGTCTACAGGCTCATGCTTTTCCCTTTTGCTGCAAGAGACAGAGCTAGAGTATGGTTGGACTCTCAACCTAAGGATAGCCTGAACTCTTGGGATAAGCTGGTCAAGGCTTTCCTAGCCAAGTTCTTTCCTCCTCAAAAGCTGAGCAAGCTTAGAGTGGATGTTCAAACCTTTAGACAGAAAGAAGGTGAATCCCTCTATGAAGCTTGGAAGAGATACAAAGGACTGACCAAAAAGTGTCCTTCTGACATGCTTTCAGAATGGACCATCCTGGATATATTCTATGATGGTCTGTCTGAGTTATCTAAGATGTCATTGGATACCTCTGCAGGTGGATCCATTCACCTAAAGAAAACGCCTGCAGAAGCTCAAGAACTCATTGACATGGTTGCAAATAACCAGTTCATGTACACTTCTGAAAGGAATCTTGTGAATAATGGGACGCCTATGAAGAAGGGAGTTCTTGAGGTTGATACTCTGAATGCCATATTGGCTCAGAACAAAATATTGACTCAGCAAGTCAATATGATTTCTCAGAGTCTGAATGGAATGCAAGCTGCATCCAACAGTACTTAAGAGGCATCTTCTGAAGAAGAAGCTAATGATCCTGAGAACCCAGCAATAGCAGAGGTGAATTACTTAGGTGAACCTTATGGAAACACCTATAACTCATCATCGAGAAATCATCCAAATTTCTCATGGAAGGATCAAAAGCCTCAACAAGGCTTTAATAATGGTGGAAGAAACAGGTTTAACAATAATAAACCTTTTCCATCATCCACTCAACAACAGACAGAGAACTCTGAACGAAATACTTCTAATTTAGCAAACTTAGTCTCTGATCTATCTAAGGCCACTGTAAGTTTCATGAATGAAACAAGGTCTTCAATTAGAAATCTGGAAGCACAAGTGGGCCAGCTGAGTAAAAGGATCACTGAAATCCCTCCTAGTACTCTCCCAAGCAATACAGAAGAGAATCCAAAAGGAGAGTGCAAGGCCATTGACATAAGCAAAATGGCCGAACCCAATGAGGGAGAGGAGGACGTGAATCCCAAGGAGGAAGACCTCCTGGGATGTACAATGACCAATAAGGAGCTTCCCTCTGAGGAACCAAAGGAATATGAGACTCATCTAGAGACCATAGAGATTCCATTGAACCTCCTTATGCCCTTCATGAGCTCTGATGAGTATTCCTCTTCTGAAGAGAATGAGGATGTTACTGAAGAGCAAACTGCCAAGTTTCTTGGTGCAATCATGAAGCTAAATGCCAAATTATTTGGCATTGATACTTGGGAAGTTGAACCTCCCTTGTTCATCAATGAACTAAGTGATCTGGATCAACTGACATTGCCTCAGAAGAGACAGGATCCTGGGAAGTTCATAATACCTTGTACCATAGGCACCATGATCTTTAAGGCTCTGTGTGACCTTGGTTCAGGAATAAACCTCATGCCCCTCTCTGTAATAGAGAAACTGGGAATCTATGGGGTGCAAGCTACTAAAATCTCATTAGAGATGGCAGACAATTCAAGAAAACAGGCATATGGACAAGTAGAGGACGTGTTAGTAAAGGTTGAAGGCCTTTACATCCCTGCTGATTTCATAGTCCTGGATACTGGAAAGGAAGAGGATGAATCCATCATCTTAGGAAGACCTTTCCTGGCCACAACAAGAGCTATGATTGATGTTGACAGAGGTGAACTAGTCCTTCAATAGAATGAGGACCCCCTTGTGTTTAAAACTCAAGGATCTCCCTCTGCAACCATGGAGAGGAAGCATGAAAAGCTTCTCTCAAAGCAGAGTCAACCCAAGCCCCCACAGTCAAACTCTAAGTTTGGTGTTGGGAGGCCACAACCAAACTCTAAGTTTGGTGTTGAACTCCCATATCCAAACTCTAAGTTTGGTGTTGGAGAGTTTCAACAATGCTCTGAACATCTACGAGGCTCCATGAGAGCCCACTGGGAAGCTATTGACATTAAAGAAGTGCTTGTTGGGAGGCAACCCAATTTTTATTTATCTAACTATATTTTTCTTAGTTATATGTCTTTATAGGTTCATGATCATGAGGAGTGACAAAATAAATATAAAAATTGAAAACGGAATCAAAAATAGCAGAAGAAAAATCACACCCTGGAGGAGCATCTGCCTGGCATTCAACGCCAGAACAGAGCATGGTTCTGGCGCTGAACGCCCAAAATGGGCAGCATTCTGGCGCTGAACGCCCAGAACAAGCATGGTTCTGGCATTCAACGCCAGAAATGGCAACAAATGGGCGTTGAACGCCCAAAATGGGCACCAACCTGGCGCTGAACACCCAGAGTTGTGTGCAAAGGCATTTTACATGCCTAATGGCTGCAGGGATGTAAATCCTTGACACCTCAGGATCTGTGGACCCCACAGGATCATCTCAGGATCTGTGGACCCCACAGGATCCCCACCTACCTCCACTCACTTCTTCTCACCACTCTCTTTCACACAACCCCATAAACACTCTTCCCCAAAAACCCGTCACCAAACACCTCAATCTCTCTTCCCCATCACCTCTTCACCACTCACATCCATCCACTCTTCCCCATAAACCTACCTCATAAACTCCACCTACCTTCAAAATTCAAAACCAATTTCCCACCCAAACCCACCCATATGGCCGAAACACTTCCCACTCTCCCTCTCCTCCATTTCTTCTTCTTCTTCATCTATTCTCTCTTTTATTGCTCGAGGGTGAGCAACATTCTAAGTTTGATGTGGTAAAAGCATAAGCTTTTTGTTTTTCTATTACCATTGATGGCACCTAAGACCGGAGAATCCTCTAGAAAGGGGAAAGGGAAGACAAAAGCTTCCACATCCGAGTCATGGGAGATGGAAAGGTTCATCTCCAAAGCCCATCAAGACCACTTCTATGATGTTATGGCCAAGAAGAAGGTGATCCCTGAGGTCCCTTTCAAACTCAAAAGAAATGAGTATCCGGAGATCCGACATGAAATTCAAAGAAGAGGTTGGGAAGTTCTAACAAATCCCATCCAACAAGTCGGCATCCTAATGGTTCAAGAGTTCTGTGCTAATGCATGGATCACCAAGAACCATGATCAAAGTAAGAACCCGGATCCAAAGAACTATGTTACAATGGTTCGGGGGAAATACTTGGATTTTAGTCCGGAAAATGTGAGGTTGGCGTTCAACTTGCCAAACATGGAAGATAACGCACGCCCCTACACAAGGAGAGTCAACTTTGATCGAAGGTTGGACCAAGTCCTTATGGACATATGTGTAGAAGGAGCTCAATGGAAGATTGAATCCAAAGGCAAGCCGGTTCAACTAAGAAGATTGGACCTCAAGCCTGTAGCTAGAGGATGGTTGGAGTTCATTCAATGCTCAATCATTCCCACTAGCAACCGGTCTGAAGTCACTATAGACCGGGCCATCATGATCCATAGCATCATGATTGGAGAAGAGGTGGAAGTTCATGAGATTATACCTCAAGAACTCTACAAGGTGGCTGACAAGTCCTCCACTATGGCAAGGTTAGCCTTTCCTCACCTCATTTGCCACCTATGCAATTCGGCTGGGATTGACATAGAGGGAGATATCCTCATCAAAGAGGACAAGCCCATCACTAAGAAAAAGATGGAGCAAGCAAGAGAGCCCATTCATGGAGCTCAAGAGGCGTATGAAGCTCATCACCATGAGATCCCAGAGATGCCTCAAATGCACTTTCCTCCAAAAAACTATTGGGAGCAAAACAACACCTCCCTAGGAGAATTGAGTTCCAATATGGGACAACTAAGGGTGGAACATCAAGAGCACTCCATCATGCTTCATGAAATAAGAGAAGATCAAAAAGCAATGAGGGAGGAGCAACAAAGACAAGGAAGAGACATAGAAGAGCTCAAGGACATCATTGGTTCCTCAAGAAGGAAACGCCACCATCACTAAGGTGGATTCATTCCTTGTTCTTATTTCTTCTGTTTTTCGTTTTCTATGTTATGTGCTTATCTATGTTTGTGTCTTCATTACATGATCATTAGTAGTAGTAACTATGTCTTAAAGTTATGAATGTCCTATGAATCCATCACCTCTCTTAAATGAAAAATGTTTTAATTCAAAAGAACAAGAAGTACATGAGTTTCGAATTTATCCTTGAACTTAATTTAATTATATTGATGTGGTGACAATGCTTCTTATTTTCTGAATGTATGCTTGAACAGTGCATATGTCTTTTGAAGTTGTTGTTTAAGAATGTTAAATATGTTGGCTCTTGAAAGAATGATGACTAGGAGACATGTTATTTGATAATCTGAAAAATCATAAAAATGATTCTTGAAGCAAGAAAAAGCAGCAAAGAACAAAGCTTGCAGAAAAAAAAAGGCGAAATATATATATATATATATATATAGAAAGAAAAAGCAAGCAGAAAAAGCCAAAAGCTCTTAAAACCAAGAGGCAAGAGCAAAAAGCCAATAACCCTTAAAACCAAAAGGCAAGGGTAAATAAAAAGGATCCCAAGGCTTTGAGCATCAGTGGATAGGAGGGCCAAAAGGAATAAAATCCTGGCCTAAGCGGCTGAACCAAGCTGTCCCTAACCATGTGCTTGTGGCGTGTAGGTGTCAAGTGAAAACTTGAGACTGAGCGGTTAAAGTCAAGGTCCAAAGAAAAAAAAGAGTGTGCTTAAGAACCCTGAACACCTCTAATTGGGGACTTTAGCAAAGCTGAGTCATAATCTGAAAAGGTTCACCCAATTATGTGTCTGTGGCATTTATGTATCCGGTGGTAATACTGGAAAACAAAGTGCTTAGGGCCACGGCCAAGACTCATAAAGAAGCTGTGTTCAAGAATCATCATACTGAACTAGGAGAATCAATAACACCATCTGAACTCTGAGTTCCTATAGATGCCAATCATTCTGAACCTCAATGGATAAAGTGAGATGCCAAAACTATTCAAGAGGCAAAAAGCTATAAGTCCCGCTCATTTAATTGGAGCTATGTTTCATTGATAGTTTGGAATTTATAGTATATTCTCTTCTTTTTATCCTATTTGATTTTCAGTTGCTTTGGGACAAGCAACAATTTAAGTTTGGTGTTGTGATGAGCGGATAATTTATACGCTTTTTGGCATTGTTTTTAGTATGTTTTTAGTAGGATCTAGTTACTTTTAGGGATGTTTTCATTAGTTTTTATGTTAAATTCACATTTCTGGACTTTACTATGAGTTTGTGTGTTTTTCTGTGATTTCAGGTATTTTCTGGCTGAATTTGAGGGACTTGAGCAGAAATCAGATTCAGAGGTTGAAGAAGGACTGCTGATGCTGTTGGATTCTAACCTCCCTGCACTCAAAGTGGATTTTCTGGAGCTACATAACTCGAAACGGCGCGCTTTCAATTGTGTTGGAAAGTAGACATCCAGGGCTTTCCAGCAATATATAATAGTCCATATTTTGGCCAAGAATAGACGACGCAAAGTGGCGTTCAATGCCAGCTTTCTGCCCAAACCTAGCGTCCAGCGCCAGAAAAGGAGCCAAAACCAGAGTTGAACGCCCAAACTGGCACAAAAGCTGGCGTTCAACTCCAAGAAGGACCTCTACACGTGCAACACTCAAGCTCAGCCCAAGCACACACCAAGTGGGCCCCGGAAGTGGATTTATGCATCAATTACTTACTTCTGTAAACCCTAGTAGCTAGTTTATTATAAATAGGACCTTTTACTATTGTATTAGACATCTTTGATCAGTTGTATGCTATCTTAGATCACGTTTGAGGGCTGGCCTCTCGGCCATGCCTGGACTTTCACTTATGTAATTTTAACGGTAGAGTTTCTACACTCCATAGATTAAGGTGTGGAGCTCTGCTGTTCCTCAAAGATTAATGCAAAGTACTACTGTTTTCTATTCAATTCATCTTGTTTCGCTTCTAAGATATTCATTCGTACTTCAATCTGAATGTGATGAACGTGACAATCATCATCATTCCCTATGAACACGTGCCTGACAACCACTTCCGTTCTACCTTCGACTGAATGAAGTATCTCTTAGATCTCTTAATCAGAATCTTCGTGGTGTAAGCTAGAATGATGGCGGCATTCAAGAGAATCCGGAAAGTCTAAACCTTGTCTGTGGTATTCCGAGTAGGATTCAATGATTGAATGACTGTGACGAGCTCCAAACTCGCGATTGCTGGGCGTTAGTGACAGACGCAAAAGGATAGTAAATCCTATTCCAGCATGATCGAGAACCGACAGATGAATAGCCGTGCCGTGACAGGGTGCGTTGACCATTTTCACTGAGAGGATAAGATGAAGCCATTGACAAGGGTGATGCCTCCAGATGATTAGCCGTGCCGTGACAGGGCATTTGGATCATTTTCCCGAGAGAAGACCGAAAGTAGCCATTGACAATGGTGATGTATCACATAAAGCCAGCCATCGAATGGAGTAAGATTGATTGGATGAAGATAGCAGGAAAGCAGAGGTTCAGAGGAACGAAAAGCATCTCCATTCGCTCATCTGAAATTGCTGCCAATGATTTAGATAAGTACCTCTATCCCTATTCTATTATTTATTTTCGAAAACCCATTACTATTTTATATCCACCTGACTGAGATTTGCAAGGTGACCATAGCTTGCTTCATACCAATAATCTCCGTGGGATTCGACCCTTACTCACGTAAGGTATTACTTGGACGACCCAGTGCACTTGCTGGTTAGTTATGCGAAGTTGTGAAGATATGTTTAGACCATGGTTCTGTGCATCCGTTTTTGGTGCCATTGCCAGGGAATCAATTTCGAACAACAATTCACAACCTGAGTAGCAATTTCGCATACCAAAGTGCTGATAATAACTCCCTCAAGAAGGCTTCTCAACCTACCTCTGTAGGAAATGAACCTGCAGAAACTAAGGTTGAAGAATATAAAGCCAAAATGCCTTATCCTCAGAAACTCTGCCAAGCGGAACAGGATAAACAATTTGCCCGCTTTGTAGACTATCTCAGGACTCTTGAAATAAAGATTCCGTTTGCAGAGACACTTGAGAAAATTCCTTCTTATGCTAAGTTCATGAAAGAGATCTTAAGTCATAAGAAGGATTGGAGAGAAACAGAAAAAGTTTTTCTCACTGAAGAATGCAGTACAGTCATTCTAACAAGCTTACCAGAAAAGCTTAAGGATCCCGGAAGCTTTATGATACCATGCACATTAGAGGGTACTTGTACCAAGACAGCTCTATGTGACCTTTGGGCAAGTATCAATCTAATCCCTGCATCCACTATCAGAAAGCTTGGCTTGACCGAAGAGGTCAAACCAACCTGGATATGTCTTTAACTTGCTGATGGCTCCATTAACTATCCATCAGGCATAATTGAGGACATGATTGTCAAGGTTGGGCCATTTGCCTTTTCCATTGACTTTGTAGTGCTGGAAATGGAGGAGCACAAGAGTGCAACTCTCATTCTAGGAAGACCTTTACTTGTAACTGGACGAACCCTCATTGATGTCCAAAAAGGGGAAGTGACCTTAAGAGTCAATGAGGATGAGTTCAAGCTGAATGCTTTTGAGGCAATGAAGCATCCAGACACATCAAAAGACCGCATGAGTTTTGATGTTATTGACTCCCTGATAGAGGAGATCAACATGGTTGAGAGTCTCAAATTAGAGCTAGAAGACATCTTTAAAGATGTGCAACCTGATCTGGAGGAATTAGAGGAAATAATAGAGCCTTTGAAAATTTCTCAGGAAGAGGAGAAACCTCCTACACCGAGCTCAAACCACTACCACCATCCCTGAAATATACATTTCTGGGAGAAGGTGACACTTTTTCGGTGATCATAAGCTCTGCTTTAAATCCAAAGGAAGAGAAAGCACTACTTCAAGTGCTAAGGACACACAAGACAGCTCTTGGGTGGTCCACAAGTGAACTTAAGGGCATCAGCCCAGCAAGATGCATGCACAAGAACCTATTGGAGGACGATGCTAAGCCAGTGGTTCAACCACAAAGGCGGCTAAATCTAGCCATGAAAGAGGTGGTGGAAAAAGAGGTCACCAAGTTACCGGAGGCTGGGATTATTTATCCTATTTCTGATAGCCCCTGGGTGAGCCCTGTCCAAGTTGTCCCCAAGAAGGGAGGCATGACAGTGGTTCATAATGAAAAGAATGAATTGGTTCCTACAAGAACAGTTACAGGGTGGCGTATGTGTATTGATTACAGAGGGCTAAATACAGCCACCAGGAAGGATCACTTTCCTTTACCGTTCATAGACCAGATGCTAGAGAGACTAGCAGGTCATGAATATTACTACTTTTTGGATGGCTATTCAGGTTACAACCAAATTGTAATTGATCCTCAGGACCAAGAGAAAACAGCAATCACATGGCCCTCTAGAGTGTTTGCCTACAGAAGGATGCCTTTTGGTCTGTGCAATGCACCTACAACCTTTCAGAGGTACATGCTCTCTATCTTCTTTGATATGGTAGAGAAATTTCTGGAAGTCTTCATGGATGACTTTTCAGTATTTGGAGACTCATTCTGCTCCTACCTTGACCATTTAGCATTTGTTCTGAAAAGATGCCAAGAGACCAACCTAGTCTTAAACTGGGAAAAATGTCACTTTATGGTGACTGAAGGAATTGTCCTTGGGCATAAAATTTCAAACAAGGGAATAGAGGTGGATCAAGCTAAAGTGGAAGTAATTGAAAAATTACCACCACCTGCCAATGTTAAGGCAATCAGAAGCTTTCTGGGGCATGCAGGATTCTGTAGGAGGTTTATAAAGGATTTTTCAAAAATTGCAAAACCTCTGAGCAATCTGCTAGCTACTGACATGCCATTTGTGTTTGACACAGAGTGTCTGCAAGCGTTTGAAACTCTGAAAGCTAAGCTGGTCACAGCACCAGTTATTTCTGCACTAGACTGGACATTACCATTCGAGCTAATGTGTGATGCCAGTGACCATGCCATTGGTGCAGTACTGGGACAGAGGCATAACAAACTTCTACATGTCATTTATTATGCTAGCCGTGTTTTAAATGATGCACAGAAAAATTACACAACCACAAAAAAAGAGCTGCTTGCAGTGGTTTATGCCATTGACAAATTTAGATCATACTTAGTAGGATCAAAAGTGATTGTGTACACTGACCATGCTGCTCTTAAATATCTACTTACAAAGCAGCATTCAAAACCCAGGCTCATAAGATGGGTGTTGCTTCTGCAAGAGTTTGATATAGAAATAAGAGACAGAAAAGGGACAAAGAACTAAGTGGCTGATCATCTGTCCCGGATAGAACCAGTAGAAGGGGCGTCCTCCCCCTCTATTGAGATCTCTGAAACCTTTCCGGATGAGCAATTGTTTGCCATTTAGGAAACAACATGGTTTGTAGACAATGCAAACTATAAAGCTGTAAGATTCATACCCAAAGAGTACAGCAGGCAGCAAATAAAAAAATTAATTACTGATGCAAAGTACTACATGTGGGATGAACCATATCTCTTTAAGAGATGTGCAGACGGAATAATCCGTAGGTGTGTGCCCAAGGAAGAGGCACAGAAGATCTTATGGCATTGCCATGGATTACAATATGGAGGCCATTTCGGAGGTGAGCGAACAGCCACCAAGGTTCTCCAATGTGGCTTCTACTGGCCTACTCTCTATAGAGACTCCTGAGAGTTCGTACGTAACTGTGACAGATGCCAGAGAGCTGGTAATTTGCCTCATGGTTACACCATGCCTCAACAAGGGATCTTAGAGATTGAGTTGTTTGATGTATGGGGTATTGACTTCATGGGGCCTTTCCCACCATCATACTCAAACACGTATATTATGGTGGCAGTAGACTATGTATCTAAATGGGTAGAGGCAATTGCAACACCCACTAACGATACTAAGACATTGCTGAAGTTCCTCTAAAATATATATCTTCAGCAGGTTTGGTGTCCCTAGAGTATTAATCAGTGATGGGGGCACTCACTTCTGCAATAAACAGCTTTACTCTGCTATGGTCTGATATGGAATTAGCCACAAAGTAGCAACCCCATATCATCCACAGACAAATGAGCGAGCTGAAGTCTCTAATAGAGAACTAAAAAGAATCCTGGAACGGACTGTAATTACCCGTAGAAGGGATTGGGCAAGAAGTCTGGATGATGCTCTGTGGGCATACCGAATAGCATTCAAGACTCCCATAGGGACCTCTCTATACCATCTTGTGTATGGGAAAGTGTGCCATTTGCTAGTGGAATTGGAACACAAGGCCTACTGGTTAACCAGATTCCTAAATCTTGATGCCAAGTTAGCAGGAGAGAAAAGATTGCTCCAGTTGAATGAGCTAGAGGAATTCAGACTCAATGCTTTTGAAAATGCAAAAATTTACAAGGAGAAAGCAAAAAGGTGGCATGACAAGAAACTGTCACCCAGAGTCTTTGAGCTAGGACAGAAAGTTCTGCTGTTTAACTCTAGGCTCAGATTGTTCCCCGGGAAACTAAAATCTCGTTGGAAGGGACCATATGTGATTACGAGTGTGTCACCGTATGGGTATGTAGAGCTTCAAGATATTGACTCTAATAAGAAGTTCATTGTTAATGGACAGAGAATCAAGCATTATCTTGAAGGCAATATTGAGCAAGAATGCTCAAAGCTGAGGCTAGATTAAAAGCTCAGCAAGGTCCAGCTAAAGACAATAAAGAAGCACTTGCTGGGAAGCAACCCAGCCATTAGCAAAGATTGTTTGTTATTTAAATAATAATTATACGAGTTTAATATAAATAATCTTCAAGGTAAAGTATCAATTGCATAAGTTCACAGAGCTACAGAAGGATTCAGAGCACAAAACAGGGAAAAGGAGCTCACTGGCAAGAAAATACCAGTAAGAGGTATATTTGGGCGTTAAATGCCCAAAAGAAGCTTGACGAACTGATTTCCTATCGGTAAAGAAATTCACAAATATAATCGCGTTGTATGTATAGCTTCTAGACTGATAGAAAATCCTTTCGTACAAAGTTTTGGTTGTCACAAGTAACAAACCCAATAAAATTTATAAACCGAGCGTCTTCTCAAGAAATTTCAGGGAAGTATGAATTATTATTGGTTATGAAAAACAGTGTTTTTGGGTTTCAAAAGGTTTGAACAAGGGAAATAAATTGTAGGAACTAATAAATTAATAACAAATAAAACTCTTGGCAAGGTACAAAAATTTGGAAGTCCTATCCTAGTTATCCTTATCGATGGTGATGAGAATTGAGTTTTAATCCCACTTACTTAACCTTTACTAAAGCAAAGGATAGTCAAGTGGACTAATTAGTTTGATCTTCAAGTCCTAGCCAATTGTTAAGAGAGGACTATAGCCAATTAGTTTGATCTTCAAGTCCTAGCCAATTGCTAGAATTTTTGAATTTTGAAATTTGAAATTTGAATTTTAAATATTGAAATTTGAAATTTGATTTTCTAATAAGATAAGGCTTTGAAAAAGATATGATTTTTGAAAAATATTTGAATTTTGAAATTTAAAACTAAGATAAGATAAGATAAAAATTTTAAAATAGAAATCTGAATTTTTTTTATGCAAATTTCAAAAATTCAATTAAAATAAAGAGGAAAGATATTTTTGAATTAAATGAGGAATGAGAAAAACAATAAAATGACACCAAACTTAAAATTTTTAGATCAAAACGAAGAGAACAACTAAGAACAACTTGAAGGTCAAGATGAACACGAAGAACAAATTTTGAAAAAACTTTAATAACTAAATAAAAACCAATAACCTCTTAATTTATGAAAAAGCAAAAATAAAAACAAAAATAAAAACAAATAAACAAGCAAAAAGCAAATATTTACAATACCAATAATAAGGCACACGTTTGCAATTCCCCCGTAACGGCGCCATTTTGACGAACTGATTTCCTATCGGTAAAGAAATTCACAAATATAATCGCGTTGTAAGTATAGCTTCTAGACCGACAGAAAATCCTTTGGTACAAAAGTTTTGGTTCTCACAAGTAACAAACCCAATAAAATTTATAAACCGAAGTATTCAAACCTCGGGTCGTCTTCTCAAGGAATTGCAGGGAAGTATGAATTATTATTGGCTATGAAAAACAGTGTTTTTGGGTTTCAAAAGGTTTGAACAAGGGAAATAAATTGCAGGAATTAATAAATTAATAACTAATAAAACTCTTGGCAAGGTACGAAAATTTGGAAGTCCTATCCTAGTTATCCTTATCGATGGTGATGAGAATTGAGTTTTAATCCTACTTAGTTAACCTTTACTAAAGCAAAGGAAAGTCAAGTGGACTAATTTGTTTGATCTTCAAGTCCTAGCCAATTCTTAAGAGAGGACTATAGTTATCGGAATTCAATTCAATTAGCAAAAATAACAATTATCAATCACGATGAGTTTGATAACTCAAGAGTCTCCAATTAATCAATTTAAGCCAAGAATATAAAAAGCTAAATAAGAATCATAAATCTGAAATACCTCAATTTATATTAAATAAAGAAAATCCTAACATGAATGGTTCGTAAGCCGATTTGGCAACATAAGTAATTAACAAATAAAAGCATTAAAGTATTTGAAAGTAGAAGAGAAATATAAAGTAAAAGGAATATTGAACCTGTGACTGAAGATGAATTAAACTAAACTAATAGAAATCCTAAAATCCTAAATCCTAAGAGAGAGGAGAGAACCTCTCTCTCTAAAAACTATATCTAAATTATGAAAAGTGAATAATGGAAGACATGTTAATGAATGGATGCATTCGCCCACTTTATATCCTCTAATATGTATTTTCTGGGTCGAAAACTGGGTCAGAAACAGCCCAGAAATCACCCCCAGTGATTTCTGTTACGTTCAGGTCGCGGCAAAGTGAAACGGAGGCGTCGTCCACGCGTTTGTGTGGATTGCATTTTTGCCAGGTCACGCGTCCGCGTGATCCACGCGTTTGTGTCACCCGGCGTCAGAGCAGCTATGAGAAATTATATATCGTTGTGAAGCCCCGGACGTTAGCTTTCCAACGCAACTGAAACCATCTCATTTGGACCTCTGTAGCTCAAGTTATGACTGTTTGAATGCGAAGAGGTTAGGCTGGACAGCTTAGCAATTTCTTCAACTTCTTATATTCCTTCCGCTTTTGCATGCTTTGTTTCCATCCTCTAAGCCATTCCTGCTCTGTAAAGCCTGAAAGTACTCAACACACAGATCACGGCATCGAATGGTAATAAAGGATAATTAAATTTAATATTTCTAAAGCATAGAAAACATGTTTTCACATATATCATATCATAAGGAAGGAATTGTAAGACCATGCAAATTCATATGAATAAGTGGGCGAAGAATTGATAAAATCACTCAATTGAGCACAAGATAAATCACAAAATAGTGGTTTATCAACCTCCCCACACTTAAACATTAGCATGTCCTCATGCTAAGCTCAAGAGAAGCTATAAAGGAGTGAAGAAGAATGGTAACATGTATGAAATGCAATCCTATCTATATGAATACAACTAAATGTGAAATGCTTCTACCCACTTAGTTGAAAATAAATAAGTTCCCCAGGACAAACATAAATCAAATTCCTCTAATTCAAACCATATAGTAAAAACAAGTAAACTTGTAAGAACATAGCTCATGAAAGCAGGGAATATAGAATCAAGCATTGAACCCTTACTGGTAGTGTATATCACTCTAACTCTCAAGTGTCTAGGGTCAATCACTCTACTCTTCCCTAGTCATGCTTTCTCAACCTTGTTCTTCATCTAACTAATCAACAAATATTTAGTATACCAATGCAAACATTATGAGGTCTTTTCAGGGTTGTAATGGGGCTGAGGTAAAGGTAAGGATATATATATATATATATATATATATATATATATAAGGCTAAGTGAGCTAACAAAGTGAATCCTTGATTAGTCTAAGATCTCACCTAACATATACATACTTTATATAATTTAAAATGATTTACCTAGCTACCCAAATTTTTCCCACTTTTGTATTACATGCTCATGTATCAAACTTATTTTTGAATTTTGTCCCATGTATATTGATTCTTTTTATTTTGCATTTGGGGTAATATTATTTTTCTTCTCTTTTTTTTTTGTATCCCCTTATTTAATTACTTAATATTTTTTTCAATGCACATGGTAATTTAATTATTTTGATTTCACATGAGCATGCTTCCCAAATTTTCAAATAACTTATTTAATTTAATTCTCCCTTTTTTTTTCTATCATCCCATGTTCCCATAAAATTCCCCATACTTAAATTATACACAATATCTATCTTAAGCTAACCAAGAATTCAACTTGGGATTTTTATTTTGTTTTTCTGCTTAAGGCTAGTAATGTGGTTATGGAATAGAGGGGGTTAAAAAGCTCAAAGTGGCTAACAAGTGTGACATAAAAGGGTAGGCTTATTTGGGATAAGTGAGTGAAAACAAGTAATGGCCTCAATCATATGCAAGCATGTAAACACACTAAATAATGGATATATAGAGTGGAACAAAGTAAAGATTGCAATTATAGAGAAGAAAACACACAAGAATAAAATATTTATGGTTAACTAATGTAACCATGTAATTAATCTCAAAATCTCATAGGTTATGTGTTCTTTGGCTCAAAAACCATGTTCCAAATACAACTTCAAACAAATTTAACACATAGAAAATTTTAATTTTTTTATTTAAATTAGTGAATTTTTTTTTTTCAAAAATAGGGTCCTAGAAAGAAACTTATTATTTTTCAACCAAGTATTATTAAAATGCAAACAATCAACTACACATGCAATCTATTATGCAATGCAACAATGAACTAATGAAGAAAATAAGACATTGGTGTTGAGAAGAGAATAACTAACCCATGGAGATCGGTATCGACCTCCCCACACTTAAAGGTTGCCCCGTCTTCGGTGCATGCTAAGATGTACAAGTGGACGGGCTGCTCCAATGCCTTTCTCTATAGATTGTGCAGATTGACTTGCCTGTCTCCCCATATAGAAGTTCTTTCTTTTCCCTTCCTCGGTGGCCATCCTAAAAGAAGAGGAAAAGGGAGAAAAGTAACCCAGAAATAAAGATAAGAAAAATAAATAAAATATGGGTTGGTAATGCCAAATAAATAAAGGTCTCAATTACATGGTAGCTACAACATGCAGTGAGAGAACAGTAGAAGCGTACGGCATATCAATAGTGCAAGAATTGCAACAGTGGGGAAGAGGGTGTCGGTAATGCAAAATAGTGTAAGTGCATATCAATGCAAAAGGAATATCAGTATTATAAAAATTAGCATTGACTTATGAATAATAATACCCAATTAGAATAAAACAAGTTATGAAGCACCAGAATAATTCAAAAAGATGTAACAGTTGAATGAGAAAATTTTAACACCAATGAAAAAAATAATAATTTTAGAAAAGAAAATAAAAATATACCCAAAATTAAAATGCAATGAACGAAAGTATGCAAATTAAGTAAAATAGAATGAAGGTGAAAAAGAATGAGAAGTGAAAGAGATAAAGTAAGAAAGAAAGAAGAAAGAAGGAAAGATAGAAGAAATTAGGATTAGAAAAGAAAAGATAAGATAATAGGCGCTGATTTGGATAAGTTGTACGGTGCAGGCGACGCGGACGCGTGAGTGACGCGGTCGCGTGGTGTGCGATAAGGTCAGGTGACGCGGACACGTGGTTCAGGCGATCGCGTGGCCTGATTTGTGCGATTGGCGCGAGTGCAGCCTCGTGTTCGCGCAACTCTCTGTTCGAAAATCTTTTCGCTAGATTTTTGGGTGACACGGTCGCGTGGTCGACGCGATCGTGCGGATGGCCATATTTTGAAAATGATGCGGATGCGTGGGGCACGCGGTCGCGTGATAGGGCTTGTGCTTCTAGCACGAGTCCAGCCACGTTCCAGCCCAACATTCTGCCATACACCCCTTTACGTCGATTTTACAGAGCCACGCGTTCGCGTGGGTGACGCGGATGCGTGGGGAAGATATTTTTCAAATGACACGGACGCGGTCGCATGGGCATATTTGTGCCTAAGGCATGCCTCCAGCCACACTCTCGCGTGACTCTCTGTTCACTTTTCTTTTCTTCCTAATGCACTTGTGATGCAGACGTGTCAGCGACGCTTACGCATCGTGTGCATTTTTTTTTAAATGCAGAATGCAGTATGCAAATGTTATGAATAATTCCAGGTTCAATGAAATAAAATAAAATTCAAAAACAAACAAAACTAAATAAAATTATAGTTGAAAAAGGACCGATCATACCATGGTGGGTTGTCTCCCACCTAGCACTTTTAGTTAAAGTCCTTAAGTTGGACATTTGGTGAGCTCCCTGTTATGGTGGCTTGTGCTTGAACTCGTCTTGAAACTTCCACCAATGATTGGACTTCCAATAAGCTCTATCAATACCAAGTAAATTCCTCAAGCTTTGATGGAGTTCTTCACAAGCTTTGAGCTCCAAAAATTGATCCTCATATATTCCCAGATCCCAAATCTTGTTTCTACATCCGTCTTCAAGTTGATCATCATTGTTCCATCCGGGTGGCAAGCAATTTGAATTCTCACTGAAGCGGCCAAACAATATCCTAGACCCATTCAATTGGACTCTACGCCAACACTTGTACTCCAATGCGGAATGTGGAACCTTAATGAACCTTGCCTGACAACTCCAACTACTAACCATCTTCCTCTTACTCTTAATGCCACAAAGAGCTCTAAGTTGACCATCTGTCTCAAGTAGCCCATATTCAAGTGAGAAAGTAAAGGTCAAGGATAAGAATTTTACCCACTTGAATGTTGTGTTGGACGGTAATGGCCTTGGGAGAGGTATTTCTAATGATCCTGCAAGCTCCGCTCCTTTGTGCTCTTCTTTGACAACTTCCACCTCCTTGTAAGCTTCTTCAATTTCAACCTCTTCCTCTTGGCATTTTTCTTCCAATTCAATCTCCTCTTCACTGCTTTCCAATGGCATGGGAGGGTGTGCTTCTTTTTCTTTAATCTCCATCTCTTGATCGACCTCTTCCAAGCCCTTAACCATGACATGCCTTGGAGGTTGTACACCCTCCTCAACATCAAATGCAACCGTCTTGGAAGGAGGCTCTATGTCATGACTTTCCCATGGAGGTTCAGCATCTTCCAAGTTTTCAACCACTTCTTCCTCTTCAATAATTACTGCTTTGTCCAGTAGTTTTAATATAAAATCGTACTCATCTTTGATGATTTTCTTTCCATGACAACTCCTTTCAACTATTCTTTCATCTTCAAGGGTCTCTCCTATCTCCACATTTTGGGCCTCCTCTTGCTCTAAGACAAAATCAGACTCCTCCTTGATGTCTTCCTTCACTAATTCTTCAACCACTCCTTTGACTTGAAGGGTTTTTACTACCTTCACCTTGAGGGCCTCCTCTAGCTCCTTATGAAGTATGGATTCGCGAAGATGATCCCTTCTCTCTTGTTCCATGTCAATAGCATCATTGGGATCATGTTGCTCTTGGATTGATGGATGTGGGTGCTTTTTCATGGATGGTGGTGATGGGATGGGGAGATCATTCTGTGGTTGAAAAGGAAGTGCACTAGAGCTTGAGGGTTGATTGTTGAAGGTATTTGGTGGTCCGATTTGGGCGACGAGAGCTTGTATAGTAGAGTTTAGATCGGTAAGTGCTTTCTCCATGGAAGTTTGGGGTGGATAGGAGGGTTCATTTATTGGGAGAAAGGGTTCATGGTGGGAAGGTGGTTTATCTTGATAATGATAAGGAGATGGTGTATATTGAGGTGGTGGTTCATGAGAGTAGTTGTGTTGGAATGGGGGTGGTTCTGTGTATGGTTCATTTGGCTCATAAGGTGGTTGGTATGGTGGATACGGGTTAGGGTCATATGGAGGTGAATGGTGGAAAGGGGCTTGTGAGTATGGTGGTCCAGAGTGTTGAGGAGATGGTTCATAAGCATATGGCGGGACTTGTTGGTAACTACAAGGGGGTCCACCATAGTCATCATTTTGGTATGCATCACAGAATGGTTGTTGGTTATAGTGCATTGGAGGGGGTTGTTGCCAAGAGTTGATCAAATCCTTGTGGCTCCTCCCATCTTTGATTCTTCCAACTTTGATGCCTATTTTCATTATAGTTTCCATTCCTTACAACAACATTGGAATCAAACTTAAAGCGATGGGGGTGAGAACTCATAATAGCAAATAAAAATTAAAAACGAAAATAAAAACAAATTTAAACAAAAAGGTTATTGAAATTTAAATTTTGAATTTTGAATTTTTGAATTTTGAAATTTGAAATTTGAATTTTAAATATTGAAATTTGAAATTTGATTTTGAAATAAGATAAGGCTTTGAAAAAGATATGATTTTTGAAAAAGATTTGAATTTTGAAATTTAAAACTAAGATAAGATAAGATAAAAATTTTAAAATAGAAATCTGAATTTTTTTTATGCAAATTTCGAAAATTCAATTAAAATAAAGAGGAAAGATATTTTTGAATTAAATGAGGAATGAGAAAAACAATAAAATGACACCAAACTTAAAATTTTTAGATCAAAACGAAGAGAACAACTAAGAACAACTTGAAGGTCAAGATGAACACGAAGAACAAATTTTGAAAAAACTTTAATAACTAAATAAAAACCAATAACCTCTTAATTTATGAAAAAGTAAAAATAAAAACAAAAATAAAAACAAATAAACAAGCAAAAAGCAAATATTTACAATACCAATAATAAGGCACACGTTTGCAATTCCCCCGTAACGGCGCCATTTTGACGAACTGATTTCCTATCGGTAAAGAAATTCACAAATATAATCGCGTTGTAAGTATAGCTTCTAGACCGACAGAAAATCCTTTCGTACAAAAGTTTTGGTTCTCACAAGTAACAAACCCAATAAAATTTATAAACCGAAGTATTCAAACCTCGGGTCGTCTTCTCAAGGAATTGCAGGGAAGTATGAATTATTATTGGCTATGAAAAACAGTGTTTTTGGGTTTCAAAAGGTTTGAACAAGGGAAATAAATTGCAGGAATTAATAAATTAATAACTAATAAAACTCTTGGCAAGGTACGAAAATTTGGAAGTCCTATCCTAGTTATCCTTATCGATGGTGATGAGAATTGAGTTTTAATCCTACTTAGTTAACCTTTACTAAAGCAAAGGAAAGTCAAGTGGACTAATTTGTTTGATCTTCAAGTCCTAGCCAATTCTTAAGAGAGGACTATAGTTATCGGAATTCAATTCAATTAGGAAAAATAACAATTATCAATCACGATGAGTTTGATAACTCAAGAGTCTCCAATTAATCAATTTAAGCCAAGAATATAAAAAGCTAAATAAGAATCATATATATGAAATACCTCAATTTATATTAAATAAAGAAAATCCTAACAAGAATGGTTCGTAAGCCGTTTTGGCAACATAAGTAATTAACAAATAAAAGCATTAAAGTATCTAAAAGTAGAAGAGAAATATAAAGTAAAAGGAATATTGAACCTGTGACTGAAGATGAATTGAACTAAACTAATAGAAATCCTAAAATCCTAAATCCTAATAGAAAGGAGAGAACCTCTCTCTCTAAAAACTACATCTAAATAATGAAAAGTGAATAATGGAAGACATGTTAATGAATGGATGCATTCCCCCACTTTATAGCCTCTAATCTGTGTTTTCTGGGTCGAAAACTGGGTCAGAAACAGCCCAGAAATTTCCCCCAGCAATTTTTGTTACGTTCAGATCACGGGAAAGTGACGCGGAGGCGTCGTCCACGCGTTTGCGTGGATTGCATTTTTGCTAGGTCACGCGTCCGCGTGATCCACGTGTTCGCGTCATCTGGCGTCAGAGCAGCTATGGCAAATTATATATCGTTGTGAAGTCCTGGACGTTAGCTTTCCAACACAACTGGAACCATCTCATTTGGACCTTTGTAGCTCAAGTTATGACTATTTGAATGCAAAGAGGTCAGGCTGGACAGCTTAGCAATTTCTTCAACTTCTTGTATTCCTTCCACTTTTGCATGCTTCCTTTCCATCCTCTAAGCCATTCCTGTCCTATAAAGCCTGAAAGTACTCAACACACAGATCAAGGCATCGAATGGTAATAAAGGATGATTAAATTTAATATTTCTAAAGCATAGAAAACATGTTTTCACATATATCATATCATAAGGAAGGAATTGTAAAACCATGCAAATTCATATGAATAAGTGGGCGAAGAATTGATAAAATCACTCAATTGAGCACAAGATAAATCACAAAATAGTGGTTTATCAAAGCTCCTACTGGGCATTTAACACCAGTAAAGATACCTTTTGGGGCGTTAAACGCCAGAATGGGTGTCATTCTGGGCGTTTAACGCTAAACTTGCAGCATCCTGGGCGTTCAGAAAAACGCCCAATGACAAAAGATTTCTAGCGTTTAACGCCAGCCAGAAGCTACAGCTGGGCGTTAAACGCCCAAAAGAAGCTACAGATGGGCGTTAAACGCCCAAAACAAGTAGCAGTTGGGCGTTTAATGCCAAGATGGTGGAGGAGAGGAAGTTTTGTTTTCCAACTCAATTTTTTTCAAATTTTCATGATTTCATCCATAGTTTCTTGCATAAACATGTTACAAATTATCATCTTTCAATTTTAATTTCAAAAAAAAAAATCTTTCTTCATTCTTCTTTAACTTCTTTTCAAATCTTTTTCAAATCATCATACTATCTTTTCAAAAATTAGATTTATCTTTTTCAAATCTCTCTCTTATCTTTTCAATTTTAAAACTACATCTTTTGCATATCATAATTATCTTTTTACAAATCATATCTTCTAGCATATCTTTTTCAAAATTTTTGAACCCATCCCTGCCTCTTTAAATTCACATTCGGCCACCCCCTCTCCTCCACAATTCAAATTTGTCTCTCCTTCTATTCCTCTCATTTCCTTTCTTTTACTTGAGAACAAGCAACCCTCTAAGTTTGGTGTACTTTTCGTGATCACTGAGCTAAGACTCACTAAGATCATGGCTCCTAAAGGAAAACAAACCACTTCAAGAGGCAAGAAAGAGAATATTCCAAAACCACTTTGGAATCAAGAGAGGTTTTTAACCAAAGAACATGCAGACCATTACTAAAAAATAATGGGTCTAAGATCAGTGATCCTGTAAGTTAAATTCGATCTGAAAGAAGATGAATATCCAGAGATCCAAGAGCAAATTCGAAACAGAGGCTGGGAAATTCTGGCTAATCCTGAGACAAAGGTGGGTAGAAACATGGTTCAGGAATTCTATGCAAATCTGTGGCAAACAGATAAGCAGAGATTAACTGGAGCCACCTTCTATAGCTTTCGAACCTTGGTCAAAGGGAAGATTATGTACTTCCACCAGGACAAAATAAGAGAGGTCTTCAAGCTTCCTCAACTACAAGATGATCCAGAATCTTTTAATAGGAGAATGGTGAGATTTGATAAGCGCTTAAACAAAGTTCTAGAGGACATATGCATCCCTGGAACCAAGTGGATAACCAATGCAAAGGGTATCCCAAATCAACTCAAGAGCGGAGATCTCAAACCAATTGCTAGGGGGCTGGTTGGACTTCATTGGGCGTTCTATACTGCCCACCAGCAACCGCTCTAAAGTCACTGTCAAAAGAGCAGTGATGATCTACTGCATTCTACTGGAAAACAAAGTGGAGATTCATCATCTGAACCCTAAACCCTAAACCCTAAACCCTACTGACGCCAAATTGGCTTACCCAAACCTAATCTCGCTGCTATGCAAAGATGCTGGGGTGAAGATGGGAGTGGATGAGTATATCTCAGTCGAGCAACCAATCACCAAAAAGTTAATGGAGGGACAACAAGTGCAGGATAACTCCATCAAAAGGAGGGCACAGGAGTTCCTCCCAGAAATCCCTCAAATTGACTACTGGACCCGCCTAGAAGCATTTGTCACCAAGTTGCAAGAAGCTATGAATCAACTGAAAGAAGAACAGCAAGTTCAAAATATCATGCTCTGTAAACTGCTGAAGGAACAAGAGGAGCAGGGGCATGAGCTACAGGAGCTGAAGCGCCAGAAGCTGTCTCTTGAAGGGCCAAGCACCCCACAAACTAAAGGAGCATCCATCTCCCAAAATAAAGGTTGTTGAGTCCTAATCTTAGTCTTAACTCTGTGATAATTTTTTCTATTAGAAATCTACCTTAGAAGTTATATGAGTAGTAGTAATTAGTATCTTTATTTTTATTCTTATTCCCCAAATAAGTTATAATTTATCTTTTTTTTTATCATCATTGAACATGAATAAAATAGCAGATTTCTAGAATAAGAAAGCAATTTTATTTTCGAGTTTTTAATAAGAAAAATTCAAATTATTTATATGTGGTGGCAATACTTTTTGTTTTTTGAATGAATGCTTGAACAGTGCATATGTCTTTTGAATTTGTTATTTATGAATGTTAAAATTGTTGGCTCTTGAAGAATGATGAAAAAGAGAAATGTTATTGATAATCTGAAAAATCATGAAATTGATTCTTGAAGCAAGAAAAAGCAGTGAAAAAAAAAGCCAGTAACCCTTTAAACCAAAAGACAAAGGTAATAAAAAAGGGGATCCAAGGCTTTGAGCATTAATGGATAGGAGGGTCCAAAGGAATAAAATTCTGGCCTAAGTGGCTAAAAGACAGTGACTTCAGAGCGGTTACTTGTGGGGAGTATAGAACGCCCAATGAAATCAAGCCATCCTCTAGCAACTGGCTTGAGGTTTTCCCTTTTTAACTAGCATGGCTGCCCTTTTGTATTCTCAATCCATTGAGTTCCAGGCAAGCATATGTCTTTTAGGACTTGATCTAGCTTTTGGTTGGTTACAACCCTTCTGTTGTATGATTCAGGGTCATCCTTTTACAAAGGTAATTTGAATTTCTCTCTCACCCTATCCAAAATAAAATACATGATCTTCCCCCTAACCATAGTGAGAAAAGTATGAAAGGCTATTCCATCTTTCTTTTTCTTATCTGTTATCCACAAATTTGCATAAAATTCATGGATCATGTTGTATCCAACTTTAGACTGAGGATCAACCAGAATCTTCCAGCCTCTCCTTTGAATCTGCTCTTGGATCTCTGGGCATTTTTCTTCTCCTAAGTTGAATCCCACCTCAGGGATTATTGGCCTTTTACTCATTATCTTGTAATAATGTTCTTCATGTTGCTTAGTAAGGAATTGAACAGGTTTGAAAACAATTGTTGATTTGTCTTCTTTCTTGTTCTTTGGGGCAGTCTTGCCATTTTTTGGAGCCATGGGATTGAATTCTTGATGAAAGAACAGGGCTCCTACCACACCAAACTTAGAAGATTTGCTCGTCTTCGAGCAAAAGATAAGAAAGTAAAAAGAAGAAAAGTGAAATAGAGGACGAAAAAGAGGATAGAATTTGAATGAGAGGTAGTGAGTGAGGGAGAGGGGCACGGTCACATATATATAGGAAGGGGGGAAGGGAGTTTCAAAAAAAATCATAATGGAAGGATACAGATTTTTGAAAAAGATAGAAAAAGATAAGCTGTTAAACTTGAAAAATAAGAAGAGATTTTAAAAATATATAAAAGAATTTAAAGATAAGATAAGAAGAATGAAAAAGATTTGAAAGTTTAATAAAAGAAATGAACAAAAACTTTAGAGATAAGAAAAGATTTTGAAAGAATTTGAAAACAAGTTGAAAAAAGATATGAAATTTTGAAGAGGATTTGAAAGGTTTTGAAAAAAATGTTTTAATTTTGAAATTAAATTGAAATTGAGGTATTTGAACAAGATTTGATTTAAAAATCAAAGAATATTTGAAATTGAATTGGAAAAAGATGAGTTGAATCAAGAGAAGATGATAATTTTGAAATTACAACCAGGCTTCCTTGCTGGCGTTTAAACGCCCAGAATGCTGGCATTCTGGCGTTTAACGCCAGAGTGATCCTCCCTCTTAACGCCCAACTAGGGCTCCCTGGCTGGCGTTTAACGCCAGGCATGTGCTCCTTCTTGGGCATTAAATGCCCAACCAGGGCCTCCTGGATGGCGTTTAACGCCAGGCTTGTGCTCCCTTTAGGGCGTTAAACGCCCAGCCAGAGCTCCCTGGCTGGCGTTTAACGCCAGGCTTGCTGCCTCCATGGGCGATTAAATGCCCAATTGTCACCCCTTTCTGGCGTTTAACGCCAGGAAGCTTCCTTCTCCAAGGTATTCTGTTTGCTGTTCTGCATCATTCTGTCTTTATTTAAGCACTGTTCATGATCACTAACATGAAAATTAACTAAATTAAAACATAATCAAAAATTAAAAAGAAAATTAATTAAATCAGAAATAATTTAGAAAATTAATATTATATGAGGAATCATTGGGTTGCCTCCTAACAAGCACTTCTTTTGTAACGACCCAATTTCTGGTACGTCATGATCATACTAGAAACTGAGCGCTACCAACTTGTCTTCCTAATTATTATCTATTATTTATTATATGAGCCTGAGTCATTGTTAAAAGCGTAATTAGTTTGCGAGGTACTTTTTTTTTTTTAAACGTTTGGATTAATAAATAGAATCATTCATAAGCAATTCACTAATAATAATAGATAAAACGTTTATAAACAACCACACATAAATACATCTCAAGCAGTTGATAACATTCCGTGATCCAGCTTTATTAGAGTATAGCCTTTTAGTTAGAATATCCCTAGATATATATATATATATATATATATATATATATATATATATATATATATATATATATATATAACATCCCAGGCCCTGACCTATTCAATAAGTCCCTAAGCTGGCACCCAGGCTAGCCTAGACTCTATACTCACCTAGTCCCTCTAAACTACTAAAGCGAGGGAAAGTACGTTCTTGGTCTTCAAAACTCAATTCAGGTGGATCGTCATCAAAAGGTGGAAGGTCGTCTACTAATCCTCAGCACGATCATATGTCATCAAAGAGCGTCTCTCAAGTACTTCATCGAGTGGCCACATAACAGCAACATCGTACGGAGGACTTAGGTTAAAGTTTGTAGATAAGCAGGGTGCAGACGTTGGCTGGCCTCACAGTATATACATATAAACAGGTAACGGAGTTCACTATAGACTCAGAAGACTACCTAGAGCGGAATCCTCTTTGCAGAACAGTCATCAGCAAACTACGAAAGGGTACTCATGCTTCCATCTGAAGGGGGAAGGGAGAGAGAAGGGGTAAGAACTTGGGAGTTCTTAGTAGGGTCGGGGTTATTAGTTACGTTCATTTACTTGGGGTCGATTAGCAGACAAATAACATAATATAGCAAAGCAGAAAACAGAAGATAAAGATAGAAAGGGAAAGTAGAGACAGCAGAAAGTAGAACACAAACAAAAGAATACAATAAAACACAGAAATAGCAAGCAAGTAGACAAACATAAAGAAATAGACCACACACAGAACGGAATGCAACAGAGAATGATGCGCAGACAAGAATGATGCATGTCTAGCCCTAGTGCAGGTAATGAGCTCATTTGTCGGTTACTAACCCGCTCCCGACGTTATCCAGCAACCTCTGTCTGGATAAGGCTTTCCTATTGGCTATACCCCTGTGTACAGGAAATAACCCCTTTGCCACCACAGGGTCCACTGCACGCAGGAAATAACACATCTGCCACTGCAGGGATGTACGCCGACACACCTTCTGTATACAGGAAATAACCCCTCTGCCACTACAGAAATGGAACAGGTGGTCATGGTACTTCTGTAGCAGGAAATAACCCCTCTGCCTTACAGAAATAAAATATGGATTTGTACCGTAGGAAAGCGTTCTCAGTGATCACACCATTATCTATCTGACTGCCTCACTGCAGCAGATGATCATACAAGTATATCTGGAGTTGCCTTAACGCAACAAATGAATAAACACATCTCTTGGGTTGCCTCAAGCAACAAATAAATATCTCTTGAGTTGCCTCAAGCAACAAATCATCACATAATCATTATCGTTATCATCATTCATCATCATTCTCATTATTCATCATCATTTCCACATTTTTATCCAGTACCTCTTTCTTTCTCTGTTCAATCATACTATACAAACTTTACATCTTTCACTTTTACAACATCTTAATTCAAACCATTTCTCTTTATCACATTACTCTTTTCTCTTTGTCTTTTTACTTTGCTCTGATTACTCTTTTCTCTGTATCCCTTTATTCTGCTCTGGTTACTCTGTTCTCTGTGTTTCTTTACTCTGCTCTGATTTTTCTGTTTAACGTATGTATTTAAAACTTATGTAAATTTCGGTATGAATAGTTAGTCTGTCCCAAGTATAGGTTCATTAAGTCTATACTGAAACAGTTTAACTTTTCATATAATACCTAACCCTATTCGCAATTCCAGGACTAACTATGTTGCCCTAGTTCGTTCACTAGTCTCTGTCTGTTTTTCTGTCATTAAAACTTTACAGACTTTTTCTTCGATTTCTATCTTTTCTTCAACATTTTATCTTTTATTTATCATTGCCTCACTAATATGTTTTTACCACTCCCTAAGTGTTTTATGAAGGTAATTATGAGATTCTGCGCTTAAAGTTGTCTTTCTAAAGCTTTTACAAAAAAACTGCATTTTCCGCATTATTTTATTATTTTTATTAAAATATTATTTTTAATTAAATATTATTATTTAATATTTTATTATTATTTATTATTTTTTCATTAATTTTTGAAAATTACCTTACTTTTACTTTTAACCTTTAAATTTCACTTTTTACCACCCGTAACTTTTAATATTTCTACTTTAACCACCCTAACTTTCAGAAATTACAAAATAACCCCCCAAACACCAAATTAATTACTTCCTTGCCCTTTTATGAATCAAAAAGGTGTTCTTCATTGTTCTTCACCACACTCAAAGGGTTCTTCGTGTTCTTCGTAAATTCTTCAGATTCTTTCTCTGTTTTTACCCGTTTTTCAGTCTTTTCAGCAACCGATTTTCACCATAATTCATAATAAATTAGCAGCCACTTAAACCCCATCTTTTCTAAATGATTTTAACACAAATTGAACCCCAATTTAAGGTCTAGGGTTCGTTTTTCCAGCAGCCATGAAGAACACAAATTCAAAGTTGAATATCATCAAATTTCATCAAATTTTCACCAAAATTTCAACAAGAATCACTCATATAAACAATCAATTTCAAGCATAACCAAACCATATCATAATCACACAATTCAAACACAATCAATCAACATTAATTTTACCAAACCCTACCTTGATTTGCTGCTCCAAATCCGGTTACTCTTTGAAGTGTTCTTAAAGCACTTTTTCCTCCTAAAACACATCAAGAACAACTTTAAATCCACAAACTCTCAACTGACCAAATCTCCCTCATCACGTTAGGAAGAGATATCTCACCTTAGACTTGCTGTAAATTAACGTTTCTTGGCCCTCAAGTCAAGTTAAGCATGATTCCTAAGGAAGAACATCAAGAAAACACATGTTTTGCATGGTTTTCCTTGAAAACCGAATTGAAAGGGGAAAGGAACAGCCATCTCACCTTATTTCTATCCTTGATAAGTTACATGGTTATGTAGAGGAAGAAGAGAGGATCATTTTGGTGAAATCAGAGTTTTGATTTGAGTTTTAGTTCAGAAGAAATCAAGCTTTGAAGATTAAGTGTTCATGAAAGTTTCTCTCTTTTCTCTCTTGTTATTTTCGGCCAAAATGATGAAATGAGACAGCCTTGGGGGTCTTGGGGGTGTAGGGTGAGTTGTGATTGGTTGGCTTGGAGGTGGGTTAAAATAATATTAAAATATCTCAAGTGTATAACTACTAAAACTAGATGTATCGGAACACTTGTAAAAATATATCTAAAAATTATTTTCTGAGCTACTAGCATAAATGACACTAGTAACATATTTATTATGAGAATAAAACATGAATAATGAGGCCTTAACATTGCTAAAGTCATCAGAGAGTGCTGGTGCTAAGCTGCACCAGTAAATTGTGAACCCGGTTAAACCGGTTTTTTGTTTTTAACTAAAACTGATCAGGTAACCTTATAATATCATTCAAGAAGCATCTAATACTAATATAATGATAATATCATCCTATTATCTCTCTTCTCTCATAAATCGGGTCCGGTTTGTCAAACTGAGACTATTTACGAAAAACCGAATCAAAACTCCTAATCGATACGGTTCAAAAACTAGGTTCTTCACGATTGCATTATCGAGCTTGCCTCGGAAAAGGTTCTAGCTTAAAGATGACATAATGACAATGAGGATTGAGATACTTGATGATATATCAGAACTTCTCCCCTTATTGATCTTCCGGAGGATTCCGTGCTTTCGAAAAAGATCTCATATACTCGAAAATCAGGGTTGTTACATCTTTAATGTCTTTAGCTGGACCTCACTGTACTTAACTTAGTAACTGTGTTGAGCCTCTTAGCTCTATATCTCCTCCAAGGTAATGTTTGACCCTCTGTCCATTGACAGTGAACCTTGTGTCAGTATCTTTTCCTTGAAGTTCTATGTGCCCATAAGGTGATACACTAGTAATCACATAGGGTCCCTTCCAACGGGATTTGAATTTCTCAGGGAAGAATTTGAGTCTTGAGTTGAAGAGCAGGGCCTTCTGTCCTGGTTCAAACACTCTGGAAGATATTTTCTTATCATGCCACATTTTTTGCTTTTTCCTTATAGATCTTTACATTTTCAAATGTAGCTAAGCGGAATTCATCCAACTCATTTAGTTGGAGCAGCCATTTTTCTCCTACTGCTTTAGCATCATGGTTAAGGAATCTAGTAGCCCAATAGGCTTTGTGTTCTAGTTCCACTGGCAAATGACAGGATTTCTCATATACTAGCTGATATGGTGAAGTTCCAATGGGCGTTTTGAAAGCTGTTCTGTATGCCCATAGAGCATCATCAAGCTTTCTAACCCAATCCTTTCTAGAGGTACTTTCTGTCCTCTCTAGGATTCACTTTAGTTCTCTATTTGAGACTTCAGCTTGCCCATTTATTTGGGGGTGCTACGGTGTTGCTACTTTATGGAGAACTCCGTAACGACATAAAACAGAATCCAACTGTCTGTTAAAGAAATGAGTACCTCCATCACTAATGAGTGTCCTAGGGACACCAAATCTGCTGAAGATGTTCTTTTAGAGGAACTTCATTACTACTCTGGTGTCATTAGTGGGTGTTGCTATTGCTTCAATCCACTTAGACACATAATCTAATACCACAAGGATGTAGGTGTTTGAGTATAAAGGAGGAAAGGGTCCCATGAAATCTATTCCCCATACGTCAAACAGCTCAATCTCTAGGATTCCTTACTGAGGCATGCTGTGACCGTGAGACAAATTGCCAGCCCTTTGGCTGCTATCACAGCCCTTTGGCATGCTGTGCATGAATCCCCACACCTTCGTATAGTTGTACCAGCAAGTGCACTGGGTCATCCAAGTAATACCTGAGCGAGTCAGGGTCGATCCCACGAGGATTGTGGTTTGAAGCAAGCTATGGTTATCTTGTAGGTCCTAGTCGAGCGAATCAGAAGTTGTATGATTTGTGAGATCCAAACTATGTTGACATGTAACTAATAAGAAACTCTGTAAATTAAATGGAATCAGTAATAGGAATATAGTTGAGGGTTGGAGTTCCTTAGCCTTTCTGAATTAACTCTGGTATTACTGTCTTCTTTGCTTGTGCACGATCTCTTCCATGGCAGGCTGTAAGTGATTAACGCTGGTTTGAGCAGCCACCAATACTTTTCCAGATCTGAATCCCAGGGTTAGTGTAGATCTATTCTGATTGAGGGTGAAGCTCGTACAGTCCATTCTCCTTAATGATCCTACTCAAAATGCCACAGACAAGGTCGGATCTTCTGAATTAGAGAATGCTGCATCTTTGGGTTATAGCCTCTACCAGAGAGACCCTAATCTCCCTGTAAACTGGCTGAACTGGTGTCTCGAGAAGTCTCCAATGAAGTCGTGGATTAGCCATCTGAGAGATGTATAATCAAGCTGGCGGTTCGCGCTTTCCACTGATGTATTCACACGAACCCAAGTAGACACGGGTGTTTGTCAGGCATGTTTGTCTTAGTATGATGAATAGAGCTGATTGTCATTGATCATCCTATTCACCTTCTTAAAAAACGAATATACATCTTAGAATTAATCACACACGGATCGAAGAGAAACAGTAATACTTTTATTAATTCATAGGACTCAGCAGGGCTCCTCCCCTCAACCTAGGAGGTTTAGAAACTCATACTGAAAAGAAATACAAAGTGTAAAATGAAAATATGCTAAATGATGGGTGAAGAACGTCAACAAAGAGTGATCTTCTACCTTAAATACTAAACTAATGACTAGTATGGGTAAAACAATATTTTTAGTGCTAAAATCCACTTCTGGGGCCCACTTGGTGAGTATTTGGGCATAGCTTTGATGAGGTCCACGTGCTATGAGGTCTCTAAGGCATTGAACGCTGGCTAGGGGTCCTCTCTGGGCGTTTGGATGTTGGTCTCTGCTTTATGGGTGCTGGACGCCTAGAAGGGGGCAGGAAGCTGGCATTTAACGCCAATTTTGAGACTTCTAATATGAAACAAAGTATGGACTATTATATATTTATGGAAAGCTATAAAAGTGAACTTTCCATAGCCATTGTGAACGCTCAATATGAACTTCTGTAGCTCCAGAAAAGCTCTTCCGAGTGCAAGGAGGTCAGATCCAGACAGCATCTGCAGTGCTTTCTCTATCTCTAAATCAGACTTTTTTGCTCCAGCTCCTCAATTTCCACCAAAAATTGCCTGAAATTGTACAAAAACACACAAACTCAAAGTAGAATCCAAAAATGTTAATTTAACACTAAAATCTATAAAAACTTAATAAAACCTAAACGAAACATACTAAAAACTATATGAAAACAATGCCAAAAAGCGTATAAAATATCCGCTCATCACTTCTCATGAATGAGCTCCATATGCTCTAGAGACAGGACACAACTCGCTGTATGTGGTGTGAGTAGCTTCTTGGTGAAGACAACTCTCATGCCAGGTGAGAGGCCTTCAGTGGGGACTTTCTTTCGAGTACCTTTGTTTTCAGTGCTTGTTAATGGCTGCCCAACACCAAACTTAGTAAAGCTCTGCACTGAAAGAGATGGTTGGAACACTAAGTGTTGTACCATTATCTCTTACTTATCAGAGGGAGAATTGGAATTGGACATCTAGAACAAGATGTAGTCTTCTCCTAGTTGGAAAACCATTTTTCCCTTTGCTACATTAATCATGGCACTTGCAGTGGCTAGGAATGGTCTTCCAAGGATGATGGAATCATCCTCATCCTCTCTTATGTCTAGGACTATAAAATTTGCAGGGATGTAGTGGTCTTCAACCTTTACCAAGACATCCTCTACTAAGCCATATGGCTTCTTCATTGACTTGTCTGCCATCTCTAGTGAGATGTTTGCAGCTTGTACCTCAAAGATTCCCAGCTTCTAAATTACAGAGAGTGGCATGAGGTTTATGCTTGACCCTAGGTCACACAGAGCCTTCTCAAAGGTCATGGTGCCTATGGTGCAAGGAATCAGGAAGCATCCAGGATCTGGAAGCTTCTGAGGTAGCTTCTGCTGAACCAAAGCATTGAGTCCTTTGGTAAGCACTAGAATTTCTTCCTCCACAGGCCTTGTACCAAAGAGCTTGGCATTCAGTTTCATGAGAGCTCCTAGGTACCGAGTAACTTGCTCTTCCCTAGTGTCTTCATCCTCATCAGAGGATGGGTAATCATCAGAACTCATGCATTGCAGAAGTGCATGCAAAGGAACCTCTATGCTCTCTATATGAGCCTTAGCTTCCTTTAATTATTGGATAGGGATTTCTTGGTAGGTATTGAGCACTCAGAGTGTGTGCCTTTACTGGCGTTCAACGCCAGCTCTGATGGCTCTTTGGGCGTTGAACGCCCATGCTGTATACCCTTACTGGTGTTAAACGCCAGTTCCCTTACCATTTTTGGCGTTGAACGCCCAATAGGGATTTCCTTGTTGGCATTCAACGCCAACTTCCCTGTCTTCTTGGGCATTGAACGCCCAGTGAAGGCTTCCTCACTGGAGTTCAATCCCAGACTCTTAGCCATTTTGGGCGTTGAACGCCTAGTGGCATCTTCTTCACTGGCGTTCAATGCCTTCCCAATCTCTCCAGATTTAACCTCAACCTCAGTGGTGATGGCCTTGTAATCTTCTTTGGGTTCACCTCAGTGTTACTAGGAAGAGTGTCAGGAGGAGTTTTAGGGATCCTCTTCTTAGCTGACCAACTTGTACCTTCAAATTTCTGATAGAGAATCTTGTTTCAGTTATGAAACTATAAGTGGTCTTAGAGAGGTTGGAGACTATAGTGACTAAGTCAGAAAGGCTCTGCTTAGGTGTCTCCATATTCCCTTGAGAAGATAGGAATGGTGGTCAGTTGTTGAACCTATTCTAGGTTCTTCTACCTTGATTATTATTGAAGCCTTGCTGAGGCTTTTGTTGATCCTTCCGTGAAAGTTTGGGATAATTCTTCCATGAAAGATTGTAGGTGTTTCCATACAGTTCTCCCATGTAATTCACCTCCTCCATGGTGGGTTGATCAGGATTAAAAGCTTCTACTTCAGAAGAAGCTTCCTGAGTGCTGCCAGCTGCAGCTTGCATTCCAGTCAAATGCTGAGAGATCATATTGACCTACTCGTTCAAGATCTTGTTTTGTGCCAATATGGCATTTAGAGAGTCAACTTCAAGAACTCCTTTCTTCTGAGGGACCCCATTATTTACAGGGTTTTTTTCAGAAGTGTACATGAATTGATTGTTTGTAAGCATCTCAATGAGTTCTCTTGCTTCTGCAGGCATTTTCTTCAAGTGGAGTGATCCACCTACAGAGCTGTCCAATGATATTTTGGACATCTGAGATAGACCATCATAGAAAATTCCTAGGATAGACCATTTTGAGAGTATGTCAGGAGGACGCCTCCTGATCAATTGCTTGTATCTTTTCCAAGCTTCATAGAGGGATTCACCTTCTCTTTGTCTGAAGGTTTAAACTTCCACTCTGATTTTGCTCATCTTTTGAGAAGGAAAGAATTTAGCCAGGAAAGCATTAACTAACTTTTCCCAAGAGTCTAAGCTATCTTTTGGTTGAGAATCTAACCATATCTTAGCTCTGTCTCTTACAGCAAAGGAAAAGAGCATAAGTCTATAGACCTTAGGATCCACTCCATTGGTTTTAACATTGTCACAGATTTGCAAAAATTCAGCTAGAAACTGATGTGGATCTTCCAATGGAAGTCCATGGAACTTGCAATTTTATTGCAGAAGAGAGACTAACTGAGGCTTAAGCTCAAAGTTGTTAGCTCCAATGGCAGGTACAGAGATGCTTCTACCATAGAAATCAGAGGTAGGCATGGTTAAGTCACTAAGAACCTTTCTTGCCTCTCCTTCATGTTCGGCCATGTCTTCAGCTTCTTGCTCAAAATTTTCTGAAAGGTTTCTTTTGGAGTGTTGTGCTTTACCTTATTGCAAACTCTTTTTTAAAGTCCTCTCAGGTTCAGGATCAAGATTAAAGAGAGGTTCTTTATCCCTGCTCCTGGTCATAAACAAGAAAAAAAGAAACCAAGGATAGAGGAGAATGTGAGCTCTATGTTCAAGAATAGAGGACTCCTTGTGAGATGTAAAGAAAGAAGAGAAAGAAGAATGAAGATTGAAGAAGGAGAATAAGAATTCGAATAAAGAGAGGAGAAGAATTAGAAGTAGAAAAGATAAATAAGAATTAAAATATTTTTGTTTTTGTTTTATTTATTTATGTAATTCAAAAATAAAGGTTAATGAATTAAAAAGATTTCAAAATTAAATTATGAATTTCGAAAAAGAAGAGTGAGAAATAGAGGAAGGATTTTCGAAAATTAGGAGAGAGAAGAATTAGTTAGGAAGTTTTGAAAAAGAAGAGAGAGAAGATAAGTAACTAATTAAGAAAGATTTAAATACAAGATAAGATAGAAGATTAGAAAAGATTTGATTTTAAAAATATTTGAAAAAGTCAACAAGATAAGATAAGAATTAAAAAGATTTGAAAAAGATTTAATTTTAAAATTTAAAAGAAGATAAGATAAGATAAGTTAGGTAAGAAATAATAAGAGAAGGAAGTTAAGAAAAGATAAGTTTTGAATTACAAAGATTTGAAATTTGAAAATTAAATTTTGAATTTTAAATATTGAATTTTTGAATTTGAAACAAGATAAGATAAAGATTTGAAAATGATTTGATTTTTGAAAAGGTATTATTTTGAAATTTGAAATTTTAAAATTTTAAATTTTGAAATTTGAAATTCAATTTTAAAGTTTGAATTTTAAAATAAGATAAGATAAGATTTTTGAATTTTTAAGAAAGATAAAAAGATAAGATAAGATTTTGAAAAAGATATGATTTTTTTTTGAAAAGGTTTGATTTTGAAAAGATTTGAATTTTGAAATTTAAAACTAAGATAAGATAAGATAATAACTTAAAATTAAAATCTGAATTTTTATTGTAATTTTCTAAATTTTAATTAAAATAAAGATAGAAAAAGTATTTTTTTTTATTTTTGAATTTAATAAGGAAAGAGAAAAACAACAAAAAGACACCAAACTTAAAATTTTTAGATCTAAGACACCTACTATGCAAAAATTTTAAAGAAAAAACACAAAGAGACACCAAACTTAAAAATTTTAAGATCAAAACAAAAAGAAAAACAAGAACACTTTGAAGATCAAGAAGGACACCAAGAACAAAACTCAAAGAATTCAAAGAACACAAGAACATGCAAAAGACACCAATCTTAAAAATTTTGAAAACCAAGAACACTATTTTCAAAAAATTAAAGAAATTACACAAAAAGACACCGAACTTAAAGATTGACACAAGCCTAAAAAAAAAGACAAAAATTTTGAAAAACTTTTTGAAAAGAGACTCAAAGAATTCGAAAATTCAACCAAGAACACAAACAAAAGACTCAAACCAAAAACAAAGATTAAACAAAGAAAAGAAAAAAAAATTTGAAAAAGTTTTTGAAATTTTTTTTTCAAAAAAAAAGAAGAAAATAAAAATCTCTAACAAAATTAAAGACAATACCTAATCTAAGGAACAAGATAATCCGTCAGCTGTCCAAACTCGAACAATCCCCGGTAACGGCACAAAAACTTGGTGCACGAATTCCCATACTTCGTACAACTGAACCAGCAAGTGCACTGGGTCGTCCAAGTAATACCTGAGCAAGTCAGGGTCGATCCCATGAGGATTATGGTTTGAAGCAAGCTATGGTTATCTTACAGATCTTAGTCCATAGCTAGAGGATGGTTGGAATTTATCCAATGCTCTATCATCCCTACTAGCAACCAGTCCAAAGAGACTATAGACCGAGCCATCATGATCCATTGCATCATGCTCGGAGAGGACGTGGAAGTACATGAGGTGATACCTTAAGAGTTGTAAAAGTGGCGGACAAGCCCTCCACCCATGCTAGGTTAGCTTTTCCTCATCTTATCTATCACCTATGCAATTTAGCTGGAATTGTCAAAGACGGTGACATTCAAATTGAGGAGGACAAGCCCATCACTAAAAGAAGGATAGAGCATACTAGAGAGCCAACACATGAACCACAATATGAGCATGTGGAGCCGCCTCAACATGAGATCCTTGAGATGCCTCAAGGGATGTGTTTTTCTCCTTAAAGCTATTGTGATCAATGTCATACTTCTGTGGGAGAATTAAGCTCTAACATGAATCAGCTGAGGACGGAGCATCAAGAGCATTCCACCATCCTCAATGAAATTAAAGAAGATCAAAGAGCTATGAGGGAAGAACAACAGAGACAAGGGCGTGACATTAAAGACATCAAGCGCTCAATTGGATTCTCTAGAGGAAGTGGTAGTCGCCATCACTAAGATGACCCATTCCATCACCTCTTGCTTTTATGTCATTTTTCTGTTTTTTATTATTTTCTATTGTCTGTTCTCGTGTTCTTATTCCATGATCATTTCTCTCTATGTCTTAAAGTTATAAAATGTTCCATATATCTCTCACCTTGCTTAAAAGAAAATTTTATTTGAAAAAGAAAATTAAGTTGCATGAATTTCGAGTTTATCATAAGAATAGTTCAATTATCTTGATGTGGTAGCATTGGGTTTGGTTTCTGAATGTATGAACAAAAAGTGAATATTTGAAATTGGAATTAAGAATGTTGGCTCTTGAAAGAATGATGAAAAAGAGGTACTATTGGTAATCTGAAAAATCCAAAAATTGATTCTTGAAACAAGAAAAAGCAGCAAAAAAGCAATAAAAGAAAAAATATATATATATAGGCTTGCGAAAAAAAGAGAGAGAGAAAAATAAAAAGCAAAAAAAGCTAATAGCTCTTTAAACCAAAAGGCAAGAGCAAAAAGCCAATAACCCTTTAAACCAAAAGGCAAGGGTAAAAGGATCCAAGGCTTTGAGCATCAATGGTTAGTTGGGCCTAAAAGAAACAAAATCTTAGCCTAAGCACTTCAAATGAAAAGTGTCTCTAACTATATGCTTGTGGTGTAAAGGTGTCAAGTAAAAAGCTTGAGACTGAGCAGTTAAAGTTGTGATCCAAAGCAGAAAGAGTATGCTTAAGAACTCTAGACACCTCTATCTGGGGAATCTAGCAAAGCTAAATCACAATCCGAAAGGGTTCACCCAGTTAATTGTCTGTGGCATTTATGTATCCGGTGGTAATACTGGAAAACAAAGTTCTTAGGGCCACGGCCAAGACTCTAAAAAATTGTGTTCAAAAATAAAAAAGAACTAAACTAGGAGAGTCAATAATATCATCTGGATTCTAAGTTCCTAAAGAGGCCAACACTTCTGAGTTTCAATGGATAGTGAGATGCCAAAACTATTCAGAAGTAAAAAGCTACTAAGTCCCGCTCATCTAATTGAAACTGAGCTTCATTGAAAACTCTGAGATTTATTGTATCTTACCCTTCTTTTTATCCTACTTTGTTTTTAGTTGCTTGGGGACAAGCAACAGTTTAAGTTTGGTGTTGTGATGAACTGATATTTCATACACTTTTTGGCATCATTTTCTTATAGTTTTTAGCATGTTTTATTTAAGTTTTATTATATTTTCATAGGTTTTAGTGTAACATTCAAATTTTTGGATTCTAATACGAGTTTGTGTGTTTTTATGCAATTTTAAGTATTTTTTGGCTAAAATTGAGGAGCTGGAGCAAAAGTCTGATTCAAAGGTAGAGAAAGCACTACAGTTGCTATCAGGATCTGACCTTTGTGCACTCAAAGGAGCTTTTCTACATCTACAAAAGTCCAAATGAAGCATTCTAGCAATGAATTTTCTCAACGGCTATGGAAAGCTAACATCCAGGGCTTTCCAGCAATGTATAATAGTCCATACTTTGCTTCAGAATTAAAGGCCCAAAACAGGCGTTCAACGCCAGCCATCTACCCTATTCTGGCATTCAGCGCCCACAATGGAGTGACCAGCGTCCAACGCCCAAAAAGGTGCCCTTAGCCAACATTCAACGCCCAAGAGCCCTAATGCCAGGGCATCTTGGCTAGTTTCACAAGCCATTTGTAGTTTGTTTTAGGGTAGTTTCATGCATTTCTTAGGCAATAAGTAAGTATTTGGATGAGAATTTCATGCATGCCTTGATTCAATCAAACATTGTTAATTTTGTGCATTTTTATGAGATTTATGCTAGATTTATTGTTTATTATGGATGATGCAAAATCTTGTGAATTTAGCAAAGCTTTGATGCATGTGTTTGGTTGATGATAGTTGGAAGAGAAGCTGAGGAAAGGGAAGCAAACAAGTAACAAAAGGGCAATGGAAAGGAGCAAAAGGAAACAACATTGGTGGCCAAAGTTAGCTCACCAACGTTACCTCAAACGTTGATGAAGATAAGGAGAGACCAATGTTGGAGCCAAAGTTGGCCTCCGATGTTGGCTCAAACATTCATGCTCAAAGAGGTGCAAAGTTGGAGCCAAAGTTGGCCTCCAAATTTGCCTCAAACGTTGGCCAAGGAGGCTGCATAGTTGGAGCCAAAGTTGGCCTCCAACTATGCCTCAAACTACTCAACTCAAGAGACCATAGTTGGAGCCAAAGTTGGACTCCAACCATGCCTCAAACTATTAAGCAAGAAGGCAACGTTTGAGCCCAGAGTTGGACCTCAAATGCTACCTCAAACGTTGGCCATGAGGAAGGTGCATAGTTGGAGCCAAAGTTGGACTCCAACTATGCCTTAAACTACTAAGCCCATGGTGCAACGTTGGAGCCAAAGTTGGTGGTCCAACGTTGCTAGCAACATTGAGGGAAGAAGGTGCCAATATTGGAGGGAACGTTGGTGGTCCAATGTTACCTCCAACATGCTCGATAATCTTCAAGTTTTGGAGTTGGAAAAACGTGCAGTAACATGTACACATCAATGACGCATACACGTGGATGAGTATTTTTACCAGCTACACACACGCATGAGCAACGCACACACGCAAAACGCTGACGCGTGCGAGTGGGCGATGCACACGCGTAACTGCGCGAATGTTGGTGCACCAACGTTGAGTCAAACGTTGCTGGAAAAGGCCCAAATGTTATTTTGCAACGTTTGACCCAACGTTTCCATCCAACTTTAAGTCTAACTTCAATACAAAATGGCACCATGCATGTATGAATGTTAGTCCTTCCTCAACATCACTAACAGCCACTCCAAGCTTGCTTTAACCAAGGCCAAGGCCCACATCCAAGTACTTGAAGATCCATTTTGAAGATGAGAAGTATAGTATAAATAGAGGAGTCTTTGAAGATTTAGGGAGCTCTTGGGAGGCCCTGAGGGGGGCTCTGGGGGTTCAGACCCTGAATTTACTTGTCTGCACTTTTCTTTCAGTTTTATGTATTTCCTCTTGCTTTTCCTTTTATTAGACACGGAGACAGGGGGTGAAATGTAACTCTGCACAATTTACTTTCTCTGCAATTTTAGTTTACTTGCAATGTACTTTTCAATTTCAATTCCATTCCAAAGCTATGAATAACTAAACCCCTTTTCATTGGGTTAGGGAGCTCTATTGTAATTCAATGGATCAATAATAGTTTTCATTCCTCTTCTTCTGTATTTTCTCTTGATTTTGCTAGAAAGCTTTCAATCTTCATTCAATTGAACAATTATCTCGACAAAGAAGTTGTTCATAATTGGATTTCCTCTGAACCTTGAGAGAGGAATGAGGAAATCATGCTAGAAATCCTTTCTCACATTGTGTTAGGTTGGGGGTTGGATGGATATAGTGACGTGTAATCCTACCAATACTTTGATCTTTGAATTTGTGTGGTATAATCAGTGACCAAACTTCATCTCTTCCCATGAGCAATTAAATCAAGACATTGGGAAATTGTTAAAGCTTAGAGACATTGGTGAGCCTAAGATTGCCAAGCAAGATCAATGAATGCATTGATTGAGGAAGAGATGAAAATGCTTTGATCCATAGAATGCAATATCTCCTAAACCTAATGAATCCCCCATTCTGATCTCACCTATTCTCTTACATTATGTTGTTTACTTTTATGCTGAATCACCCTATTCCCAATTATTTTCTTGCAATTTACTTTCTGCCATTTACATTCCGCCATTTAGTTTCCGTCATTTACATTCCTTGCTATTTACTTTTCCCGCCATTTAATTTTCTGCACTTCCAAATTCAAATCTGCTTATTTCAACTAGAACACTCTTCTAATTAAAGTTGCTCAACCAATCAATCCCTATGGGATTCGACCTCACTCTATTGTGAGTTTTTACTTGACGACAATCCGGTGCACTTGCCGGTGGAAATTTATTGAGAGACAGATTTTCGTGCATCAAGCACTACTAGCACATGGAGACCACTCAAGCTCAGCCCAAACACTCACCAAGTGGGTCCCGAAAGTGGATTTTTGCACCACAAGACTAAGCCTATCTTATTTCTGTAATTCCTAGTTATTAGATTAATATTTAAAAGAGAAGATCACCTTCTACATGATCTTCGACCAATCCTTGCCCACTTTTACCTTTCATTGTATTTTCTATCAATGTGAGTCTCTAAACCTCCTAGGTTAAGGAGAGGGGCTCTGCTGAGTTTTATGGATTAATAAAAGTATTATTGTTCTATCTCAATTCGTGTTTGATTCTCTATTCTAAGATGTATGTTCGTTCTTAAACCTTATGAATGAGTTGAACCGGCACAAGGTTATCTCTATTCTACATGGGTTCAGCGAGCGTCTGTCATCGGATATCAATGAACCACTAGCTTGATTACACATCCCTTAGACGGCTAATCCACGACTTCGTTGGGGGACTTCTCGAGACACCAGTTCATCCAAGGTATGGGGAGATTAGGGTCCTTGTGGTAAAGGCTAGAACCAAAGGCGCAGCATTCTATGATCTGGAAGATTCGACCTTGTCTGTAGCATTTTGAGTAGGATTATCAAGGGGAATAAACTACAGGAGCTTCACCCTCAATAAGATTGGATGCGCACTATCCCTAGTGTTCAGCCTAGAGGAAGATCGGCGACCTCTCAAGAATGGCATTGATCACATACAGCCTGCCATAGAAGACATCATTCACAGTTGAAGTAGACAGTAAAACGGAATTAATCCAGAAGAACAAAGCATCTCTGAAGCCTTAACCATCTTCTTATCATTGCATTTACCATCAATTGAGTAACATTATCTTTATTTTACTTTTATGCGCTTTAAATGAATAAACAACTTTTCTATCTTCCTGACTAAGATCTACAAGATAACCACAGCTTGATTCAAGTTACCAATCCTCGTGGGATTGACCCTGACTCACTCAGGTATTACTTGGATGACCCAGTACAGTTGCTGGTTCAGTTGTGCAAAGTGTAATTCCGTGCACCAACATGCTTGCCTTGGGAATCTCTTTCCCACGATGCTCTTTCCACACAGATGTCTGAGAGTACTTGATCCAGCCTCTGATCATGGTTAACTCTTCCAGTCTAAGGATGTAGATCTCTTTGCATCAAAGGTAAGTTGAATGCCAACCTCACACATTCTGGACTGAAGTCCAAGATTCTCGCTTGGACCATGGCGCTCCAATTTTTAGGATGAGGGTTTACACTAATGTCATGGTTTTTCGTCACCCATGCATTAGCATAGAACTCTTGCACCATTGAGATCCCAACCTTTTGGATAGGATTGGTTAGGATCTCCCAACCTCTTCTCCGAATTTCTTGTCGGATCTCCGGATACTCATTCTTCTTAAGCTTAAAAGGGACATCAGGGATCACCTTCTTCTTTGACACTACTTCATTGAAGTAGTATTGGTGGGCTTTGGTGATGAATCTCTCCGTCTCCCAAGATTCAAAGGTGGCGGCTACTGATGTGTGGAAAACGATCCAACACAAAACTCACCGACAAGTGTACTGGGTCGCATCAAGTAATAATAACTCACGTGAGTGAGGTCGATCCCACAGGGATTGAAGGATTGAGCAATTTTAGTTTAGTGGTAGATTTAGTCAAGCGAATCAAGTGTTGGTTGAGTGATTTGTGATTGCAGAAACTAAATTGCAAGGAATGTAAAAGGGGAATGGTGAATTACTGTAAATTAAAGAGAACGGAAAATAAAAGTACTGAATCTTAAAGAACAAGAAATTAAATGGCAGAAACTTAGAATGCAAGAAATGTAAATTGCAAAATCTTAGAGTGCAAGAAATGTAAATGGCTTGAATTGTAAATGGGTCAGGGATGTGGGGTTGCAAGAATTAAACAAAAGAACAAGTAAATTGTAATAAACAGGAAGGTAAAAATTGAATTGAGTTAAACTAGATCTCAATAGAAAAGTGAAAATGCTTTGAGAATTTAAAAAACAGAAAGTGAGCAATGCTTAATTTGCAGCAAATTAAAAGTGGTTGAAGATCTCAGGAGTGGAAGAGACTAGAAAACAAGTCTAGATCTCAAATCCTTCCTTGATCCAACAAGAGCAATTGCAAAAGAAATAAAGAAAAGTAAATTGCAGAATTAAAGAGAAGATGAAGCAGTATACAGAAATGGAAATTGAATTATGCAGGAAAAGTAAACAAGAGATCTCAAGGTGAGATTGAGACAGAATTTCCCCAATTCTCAACGCCCAAGATTCAAACAAAGTGTGTAGAAAGGAAAGCAAAAACAACCCAGAGGAAGAGAATTCAATTCTCCTTCCCAAAAACTCCCAAATTCTAAAAGTAACAACTCAAAATGTAAAGATGAGCTCTCTACTGCAAGTATTAAGAATTCTCAAAAGGAAAAGCTCCCCAAAAAACCTAAATTCTAATCTATTTATACACTCTCTTATAATAATCTTCAAGCCTTGAATTGGGCCCTTGGTCTTGATGGAATTGGGTTGATAATAGCCTCTGTTGATTGCTCTTGGTGTTGGGAAGAAACCCACTTGTGGACCGGACCATGAACCATTCACGTTTGAGTCAACGTTTGAGGCAAACGTTGACTCAAACGTCTTCGTACTAAACATCATGCAGAACCCCATTTGCTGCCATCCACGTTTGGTTCAACGTTTGAGGTCAAACGTGAGCTCAAACGTGTCTCCTCCCATGCATTTCTTTTGGCCAACGTTTGGCCCAACGTTTAAGGCAAACGTTGGTGCAAACGTTGGCTTTTCCAAGGCATCAAATAGAGTGCTCTTCCTTGCTAATATGGCGCCAACGTTTGACCTCAAGTTTGAGGCAAATGTTGCTGCAAACGTTGCCAGGCTCCAGGGGTGCTTTTGCTTGTTCTTGTGGCGCCAACGTTTATCCTCAAGTTTGGGGCAAACATTAGCGCAAATGTTGGCTTGCTTCCAGGGTGTGGTTGCACTCTTCCTCACGTTTGAATCCAAGTTTAAGGCAAACTTGAGCTCAAACGTGAATGCCTCCTCTTGCCCCTTGCTATCCCCTTTTCTTCAACCTTCTTCCAAGCTTTATTCCACCTATCATCAATCAAAAATTGCATCAAAGCTATGCTATAATCATGAGAGTTATTCTTCTTCTTGTCATCTACGCAATTATGGCACAAAACTCATGAAAATGCATCAATTCATCCATGGTTGATTGAATGTAAGGAAACATGAAATTCCACCCAATTGACTTACTTGTGGCCCAAGAAAGTGCATAAAACCTATTAAAAATCAAAGAAAAAGACTAGTGAAACTAGGTTAAGATGACTTGTCATCACAACACCAAACCTAAAGCTTGCTTGTCCCCAAGCAAGAAAAGAATTATGCTTAAAGGTTCTTTCAATTAGAATTGATTTGAAGAATTACATGTACTATCCTCTAAGTGAAGTGATTAAGTGACAGTGGGGTGAACTCTAAATTATATGCTCATGCAAGGGCTTCAGTGCTTACTTGTCCCTACATCTTGGGAGTCTTAGGTCTTAGAACTTTCATCCAAATAATATCATGGAGATCTCTCTATAGGTAATCACCTTGAAGCAGCTTATAGTTTCTGTGCTTTGGCCTTGACTCTAAGTGTCATGTCTCAAAGCGGCTCTTTAGATAAGCTTTCAATCAATACTCCTAAACCAGTTGGTTTTAAGGTATTAGGTGTTGAAGCACCCCTTAGGATTTACTTGCTCAAGCCTCTCTCTTTGACACAGTTCGACCACAAGCATTTACTAGGATAATAACTTTTTGAGTTTTTATTTCTTTCTTCTTTTCTGCCTAGTAATTGATGCTCAGAGCCTTGGGCCATGTTCTCCTTGTTTTTATATCTTCTTTATTTTCTTTTGTTTGCTGCTTCTTGGATCAATAAATGTTCGAAAATCTCCACAATACTTCTTTGAACTCTATGTTCTGCCTATGAGCTCCCATGCAAGTTTTCATAAGCATGCAACCTCAATGCATAATCACACAACCAGAACCACCACTTCTCCTAATCTTTTGCTTGCCTCAAAATCGTTTAATCCCTCAATCCTTCTTTTCAAAGAACTATCATGTGGTGCCCCTTTTTTTTTTTGAAATCTTGAGTGCACGCAAGTTTGAAAAGTGTAGTGTTGTGAATAATCAAGCATCTTAATTATTAAATTATAGAAAAACTATACTTATGCAGACAGGCAGGGGTATTATATCACTTTTAATCATAGCAGTATCTGATATAAAATAATCACTGAACAATACAACCTTTTGGAATTTACTTGATGTCCTCCTCCTCATCATCATCATTGATAATCTTCATATTCCTCTTTCATCTCTTTGATTGATGATGCTTAATCTTTCCAAAAGCTTGTACGATGCTCTGCAGTGATATTGAAAGTTGCTTGTTCCCCAAGCACTTGAAAAAATGGTTAGCATGCATGATTTATTTGTGGGCCTTTGAACTTACTTTGGTGTGGGAACACCAAACTTAGTACCTTGCCAATGGTTTTCATGCATCAGATTAACCATGTGTGAAACTCTTTTTCTTTTTCAAAAGCAATAAAACTGAAAACTAGGAAACAACAGAATAGTTAACTAGTTTATCTAAATGCTTGAAGCTAGCATTATGCAGAAGGTGAGAACATATTTTATGATGGGATTTTGGTGGAACACCAAACTTAGAATCCTTCATTCTCCCTTAGATTGTTTTGGTGTGCAACACCAAACTTAGCTTCTTGCAATATAGATAAAACTAATTGACCCTTTTTTTTTATTAAACTCGCTATGAAAAGATAACTACCTCACGTTGGGTTGCCTCCCAACAAGCGCTCTTTTATTGTCATTAGCTTGACATCCTTCATCCTCTGGTCATGGAAGTTGAGGCTTCTGTTGCCTTTGGTTTCCTCCTCTTACTGTGGGCTTTTCCTTGATGATTGTTTCTTTTCCCGTAGCCCTCTCCTCACTTGCCTCTATGATTGCTTTCCCTTTCTCACACCTGGCAACTTTCTCATTGTCTTTCAGGTTGTCTTCAGTGGCTCTGGGGGAAGTATTTACCCTCTCCTCACCCATTTCTGCAAGGTACTTAGCCAGTTGTGCCATTTGCCTCTCAAGTTTTCTGATTGAGGCTTCTTGCTCTCTACTTGTTGCTTCCTGATCTTGTCTTGCCATCTCTTGAATTTTCATAAAATTCTCCATCATTACCTCTAGACTAGAGATCTTTGAGAGCCTAGATTTGGTTGTGGTTGTACAAAATGATATGGTTGTTGAAAGTTGTTTCGGGAAAATTGTGAGGTGTGATGGGGTTGGAATGATGGGTGTTGTGGTGGTGTGTAATAGTTGTTGTTGGTATGGTGATGTTTTTGCTGGTTTGTGAAGTTGGGGTTGTTGTAATTGAGGTCCCTTGGTCCTTGATTTTGGTGCTTACTCCTCCTCCAGTTGGAATGAGTCCTCAATGGTGGGTTGTACACATCACGTTGAAACTTGTGTTGGAACATGCTTGAGGTACTATTTGGAGAGTGTAATTGCTCATTATTTTGTTGCTCACAGTTAATTGCTCCAAAACCTTTTTCAGATTGATTCCCTCCATGGGATTTTGAGGTAAGTTATGTGCATTTGCCACAGCAGTTCGTAGCTCATCGATTTTTCTGTCCATCAGTTCTAGTTGTTGCAGAAGTTGTTGATGCATCTGCTTGCTTTGGGCCATGATTGCACTGACACCTTCAATTTCCACCACTCCCTTCTCTTGTGTGAATGATTGCATTTCTACCTTTAGTGCATCAATTCCCTGGGGTTGTTTCAACATGGCTAGGAGTTCACTCATTAGTTCTTCCCATCCGATGATGTTTCCTTGTGGGAAAGCTTCAAACCATTGAGCAACATCGTTCATGGTGATGAGTGGGTGCTCCAAATTGTGGGTTGCATTATCATCTAAGGTGGGGATATTACTCCCCTGCTTACTGGAATTCGTTGAGTTCCCCTCCATGATCTGCACAATCACAAAATGTCCAAATGAAGATTGAATATATTCATGCCCAAGATGTGATCAGAAAATTAGCTGACACAATGTATCAAATAGTTGATAGGCTTGAAAGATTAATAAAAGAAAATTGCTTCTCTCGTATATTCAACAAGCAAAAGCATAAGAATCACACAAAGCCAGAGAAACTAGGAAAACTTCAATCTATTGCTAGAATGAAGTTTTAGTTAGCTTAAGCAAAAATTCAAATAGTTAGCGTGTTAGTCAAAAGTTAAAGAAACAGAAAAGAACAAGTGCTTAATCTAGATCTCCACTTCACTTAATCATTGTCAATCTATTTCAGTCCCCGGCAACGGCGCCAAAAACTTGATGTGTGGAAAACGATCCAACACAAAACTCACCGGCAAGTGTACCGGGTCGCATCAAGTAATAATAACTCACGTGAGTGAGGTCGATCCCACAGGGATTGAAGGATTGAGCAATTTTAGTTTAGTGGTAGATTTAGTCAAGCGAATCAAGTGTTGGTTGAGTGATTTGTGATTGCAGAAACTAAATTGCAAGGAATGTAAAAGGGGAATGGTGAATTACTGTAAATTAAAGAGAACGAAAAATAAAAGTGCTGAATCTTAAAGAACAAGAAATTAAATGGCAGAAACTTAGAATGCAAGAAATGTAAATTACAGAATCTTAGAGTGCAAGAAATGTAAATGGCTTGAATTGTAAATGGGTCAGGGATGTGGGATTGCAAGAATTAAACAAAAGAACAAGTAAATTGCAATAAACAGGAAAGTAAAAATTGAATTGAGTTAAACTAGATCTCAACAGAAAAGTGAAAATGCTTTGAGAATTTAAAAACAGAAAGTGAGCAATGCTTAATTTGCAGCAAATTAAAAGTGGTTGAAGATCTCAGGAGTGGAAGAGACTAGAAAATAAGTCTAGATCTCAAATCCTTCCTTGATCCAACAAGAGCAATTGCAAAAGAAATAAAGAAAAGTAAATTGCAGAATTAAAGAGAAGATGAAGCAATAAACAGAAATGGAAATTGAATTATGCAGTAAAAGTAAACAAGAGATCTCAAGGTGAGATTGAGACAGAATTTCCCCAATTCTCAACACCCAAGATCCAAACAAAGTGTGTAGAAAGGAAAGCAAAAACAACCCAGAGGAAGAGAATTCAATTCTCCTTCCCAGAAACTCCCAAATTCTAAAAGTAACAACTCAAAATGTAAAGATGAGTTCTCTACTGCAAGTATTAAGAATTCTCAAAAGGAAAAGCTACCCGAAAAACTTAAATTCTAATCTATTTATACACTCTCTTCTAATGATCTTCAAGCCTTGAATTGGGCCCTTGGTCTTGATGGAATTGGGTTGATAATAGCCTCTGTTGATTGCTCTTGGTGTTGGGAAGAAATCCACTTGTGGACTGGGCCATGAACCATTCACGTTTGAGTCAACGTTTGAGGCAAACGTTGACTCAAACGTCTTCGTACTAAACATCATGCAAAACCCCATTTGCTACCATCCACGTTTGGTTCAACGTTTGAGGTCAAACGTGAGCTCAAATGTGTCTCCTCCCATGCATTTCTTTTGGCCAACGTTTGGCCCAATATTTAAGGTAAACGTTGGCGCAAACGTTGGCTTTTCCAAGGCATCAAACAGAGTGCTCTTCCTTGCTAATATGGTGCCAACGTTTGACCTCAAGTTTGAGGCAAACGTTGGCGCAAACGTTGCCAGGCTCCAGGGGTGCTTTTGCTTGTTCTTGTGGCGCCAACGTTTGACCTCAAGTTTAGGGTAAACGTTGGCGCAAACGTTGGCTTGCTTCCAGGGTGTGGTTGCACTCTTCCTCACGTTTGAGTCCAAGTTTAAGGCAAACTTGAGCTCAAACGTGAATGCCTCCTCTTGCCCCTTTCCATCCCCTTTTCTTCAACCTACTTCCAAGCTTTATTCCACCTATCATCAATCAACAATTGCATCAAAGTTATGCTATAATCATGAGAGTTATTCTTCTTCTTGTCATCTACAAAATTATGGCACAAAACTCATGAAAATGCATCAATTTATCCATGGTTGATTGAATCTAAGGAAACATGAAATTTCACCCAATTGACTTACTTGTGGCCCTAGAAAGTGCATAAAACCTATTAAAAATCAAAGAAAAATACTAGTGAAACTAGGTTAAGATGACTTGTCATCAGCTACGGCCTTTCCTTTCCTCTTTCTAGAGGGTTCTTCGACCTTGGGTGCCATATGTGGGAAAGGAAAGCAAAAAGCAAGGCTTTTCCAACACCAAACTTAAAACTTTTCTCGTCTTCGAGCAAAAATAAACAAAAGAGAATAATATAGTAGAAGAAGAAGAAAATAGATGGAGATGGAGGGAGAAGAAGGGCTCGGCCAAGGGGGTTTGAGAGTGTATGAAGTGTGTGTATAAAGGGTTAGTAAGAGTGGGTATTTATAGGGTTGGGGGTAGGGTAGGTTTCGGTCATGGGAGGGTAAATGGGAGGGGGATTTGATTAGAAGACAAGCCAATAGAAGTCTTGTAAGCTGTCCGGTATGCCCAGAGAGCATCATTAAGCTTCCTAGAATCCTTTTGAGTTCCCTATTGGAAACCTCAACCTGTTCACTTGTCTGAGGGTGATAAGGGGTTGCCACTTTATGTCGGGCTCCATACCTCTGTAGAAGTGAGTCTAGCTGTCTGTTACAAAAGTGACTTTCACCATCACTAATGAGTGTCCTTGGGACACCAAACCGGCTGAAAATATATCTCTGAAGAAAGCTCATCACCACTTTAGCATCATTGGTGGGTAGAGCCATAGCTTCCACCCACTTGGACACATAATCAACTGCCACCAAGATATAGTTGTTGGAATTTGAGGGTGGAAAAGGTCCCATGAAATCAATGCCCCACACATCAAACAACTCTATCTCAAGAATCCTCTGCTGTGGCATCTCATGGTTGGCAGGGAGATTCTTAGCCCTTTCACATCTGTCACAGTTCTTCACAAATGCCCTCAAATCCCAGAAGAGAGTCGGCCAGTAAAAACTGCTCTGAAGGACCTTTGTAGCTATCCTTTCACCACCAAAGCGGCCTCCATAATCAGAGCCCTGACAATGCCAAAGAATCTGTTGTATTTCCTCATCTGGGATACATATCCGGATTATGCCATCTGAGCATCTTCTAAAAAGGTATGGCTCCTCCCAAAAGTAGTACTTTGCATCAGTCAGTAGCTTCTTCACTTGTTGTTTACTGTACTCCTTTGGAATGAAATTCATGGCTTTGTAATTTGCAATATCTGCAAACCATGGAGCCTGCTGAATGAGGAATAGTTGGTCATCCAGGAATGTCTCAATCACAGATGTGGGTGATTGTACTCCTGCTTTAGCTTCAATTTTGGAGAGATGGTCAGCTACTTGATTTTCTGACCCTTTGCTGTCTTTTATCTTAATATCAAACTCCTGAAGGAGTAACACCCATCTGATTAATCTTGGTTTAGAGTCTTGTTTGGTTAGAAGGTACTTCACAGCAGCATGATCAGTATAAACAATAACCTTAAAACCAATTAAATAGGACCTAAACTTATCAACAACATACACAATAGCTAATAATTCTGTTTCTATAGTTTTGTAATTCTTTTGAGCATCATTTAGCACACGGCTAGCATAGTAAATGACATGTATAAGCTTGCCATGTCTCTGTCCTAAAACATTTCTTATAGCATAATCACTAGCATCACACATTAGTTCAAATGGTAAATCTTAGTCAAGGGGAGCTATAATAGGAGCAGAGTTAAGGTTTGCTTTTATAGTTTCAAAAGCATGCAGGCATTCAGTATCAAATACAAAAGGAACATAAGCAACTAATAGATTGCTCAATGGTTTAGCAATTTTAGAAAAATCCTTTATAAATCTGCTATTAAATCCAGCATGACCCAAGAAACTCCTGACTGCCTTAACATTAGATGGTATTTGTAATTTTTTAGTTACCTCCAACTTGGCTCTATCAACCTCAATTCTCTTGCTTGAAATCCGATGTCCAAGAACAATAAGTTTTGTGACCATAAAATGACATTTTTCCCAATTTAAAACAAGGTATGATTCTTGACACCGTTTCAAGACCAGAGATAAATGCTTAAGGCAGGATTCAAAAGAATTACCAAAAATAGAAAAATCATCCCTAAATACCTCAATGAACTTTTCAACCATATCAGAAAAAATTGAAAGCATACACCTCTAAAAAGTTGCTGGAGCATTACAAAGTCCAAATGGCATTCTCTTGTAAGCAAATACTCCAAAAGGGCATGTGAATGCTGTCTTCTCTTGATCTTGAGGGTCCACTGCAATTTGGTTATATCTAGAATATCCATCTAGAAAACAATAAAAAGCATGACCAACTAACCTCTCAAGCATCTGATCAATGAAAAGCAAGGGGAAGTGATCCTTCCTTGTAGTAGTGTTGAGCCTCCTGTAGTCTATGAACATTCTCCAACCTGTGACGGTTCTTGTAGGAATTAGCTCATTCTTTTCATTCCTAATCACTATCATCCCTCCTTTCTTGGGAACTACCTGCACAGGGCTCACCTAAGGGCTATCAGAAATAGGGTAAATAATGCCGGCTTCCTATAGCTTCATTACCTCTTTTTAGACCACCTCCTTCATAGTTTGATTGAGTCTCCTCTATGATTGCACAACCGGTTTAACGTCATCTTCAAGAAGGAACTTGTGCATACACTTGGTGGGAGTAATCCCCTTTAAGTCACTAATGGTCCACCCAAGAGCTAGTTTATGGCTCCTGAGCATTGTAATAAGCGCCTCTTCCTCTCCAGGCTTCAAGAAAGAGCTAAATAATCACTGGATATAACTCATTTTAACCCAGGAACACATATTTCACAGAAGGAGGCAACGATTTCAGTTCAAGCTTGGGGATTTCCTTCTCTGCCTTAGGCATGCTCCCCACTTCTTTCTGGGGTAGTGAATCATCAATTCCAACTAATTCATATTCAGAAAGAGGATCCAGAATATCATCAAGCACTTCAGCTTCGAGCACCTCTTGAACAAGTGGTTCAACAACATCAACTCTCACACACCTTTCAGAATCATTAGGGTGTTTGAGGGCTTCAAATACATTAAGGACCACCTGTTCTTCATTGACCCTCAGGGTTAATTCACCCTTTTGCACATCAATCAGAGCTCTACCTATAGCTGAAAAGGGTCTACCAAGAATAATAGAGGACTTTGCATCCTCTTCTATATCCAGTATAACAAAATCAGCAGGAAAAAATGGCCCTACTTTCACACGTAAATCCTCAACAACACCCAGAGGAACTTTAATAGAAAGATCAGAAAGTTGAAGAGAAATACGAGTGGGTTTTACTTCCTCAATTTGGAGCTTTTTCATCATTGAAAGTGGATGAGATTGATACTAGCTTCAAGATCATACAAAGCTCTCTGAATAGCGACATCTCTAATGGTGCAAGGAATCACAAAGCTCCCTAGATCCTGCATCTTTTCAGGAAGATTATGTTGAATAATAGCACTGCATTCCTTAGTTAACACCACTGTCTCTTGTCCCTTCCAGTTCCTCTTGTTAGTCAAAAAATCTTTCATGAATTTAGCATAGAGAGGCATTTGCTCAAGAGCCTCTGAAAAAGGAATGTTGATCTGCAGCTTCTTAAAGACTTCTAAAAATCTAGAAAATTGCTTGTCCTTGGAAGCCTTCTGAAGCGTTTGAGGGTATGGAATTTTAGGCTTGTACTCAGGAGCCTTTAGCAATGTAGGATGAGTGTCAAGAGAGTCCGGGAATGGGTTATCTGCACGGTTTGGAGGGGCGTGCTCCACTTCTTCCTTCTTCTCCTCTAGAGCTTCTTTTTCAACTAGCTGCTTATTGACCTTGGTCTCAGAACCAGCTACTTTACCACTTCTCAATTGAATAGCCTTGCAATCTTCCCTTGGCTTTACCATTGTATCACTAGGAAATGTACTTGGAGATCTCTCAGGTATTTGCTTACTCAATTGGCCCATTTGCACCTCCAAGTTTCTAATAGAAGCTATAGTTTCCTGCATAAAACTATTTAGTAGTGATTCCAAATTAGTGTTCTGCTGGGGTTAAAAATTTGCCTGTTGAGGTTGTTGTTGTTGATGAGACTGAAATTGGTGGTTATTATGATTATTCTGTTGGCAACCGCCCTGAGAATTATTGGGAAAATTCTGGGATCTCTGAGGTTGGTCTCGCCACCCAAAATTTGGGTGATTTCTCCACCCTTGATTATAGGTCTTAGAGTATGTATCATTATTGGGGTTTCTAGGAGCATTCCCCATGTAACTGACCTGTTCAGTAGAAGATTGAGCATAATCATAATTCTCACTTTGCATAAAGTTGCCAGTCATGTCATAAGAGGCTTCTTGAGGTGTATTCTAAGTGTTGACAGCTGAAACCTGCATCCCACTCAATTTTTTAGTAATTAGATTCATTTGCTGAGACAAAATTTTGTTTTGAGTAAGAAGAGCATCAACAGCTTCTACTTTCAAAGCACCTTTTTTTCTGAGGGGTCACAGAGTTCACAGGATTCCTGTTAGATGAATATAAATATTGGTTGTTGGCAACCAACTCAATAAGTTCAATAGTCTCCTCTGGTGACTTCTTCATATGCAAAAAACCACCTGAAAAATTATCTAAACACATCTTAGACATTTCACACAAGCCCTCATAAAAGATATCCAGCTGAGTGAACATGTTTGGAGGGCATTGCCTAGTCAGTAGCTTGAATCTCTCCCAGGCTTCATAAAAGGTCTCACTATCCTTCTGTCTGAAGGTCTGAACCTCCACCCTTAGCTTAGTCAGCTTTTATGGTGGGAAAAATTTAGTAAAAAATTCAGTGACAACCTTGTCCCAAGTATCCAGACTCTCCTTGGGTTGAGAATCTAACGACAACTTTGCTCTATCCTTCACAGTAAATAGGAAGAGCATGAGTTTGTAAATTTCAGGATTCACTCCATTGGTCTTTATAGTATCACAAATCTGCAGGAAATTAGAAATAAACTGATTTGGATTTTCCTGAGGGAGTCTGTGATACTGACAATTTTGTTGCACAAGAGTAACCAGCTGTGGCTCAGCTCAAAGTTGTTTGCAGCTATAGGAGGCACCACAATACTTTTACCATAAAGATCTGCATTGGGAGCAGTGTAAGAGTCAAGCACTCTTCTAGGCTTCTCATTCTCATTCAGATTTGCCATATTGGCATTCACATCACGATCGTGATCCATAGTGGACTTTGTTGTTTTCCTTTCAAGAGTTTCACTAGCTTTGTACAGTCTAGCTTGTTGCAAACGTCGCCTCAAAGTCCTTTCAGGTTCAGGATCAAAGTCTATAAGAAGTTCTTTGTCCCTGTTCCTACTCAAAAATAGACAGAAGACAAGAAAAGATGGGACTCTCTATGTTAGAGTGTAGAGAATTCCAAGTGAGGTAACCTGTGTAAAATAATAAAATAAAATAAAAACAATTACTATTAATGCTAAAATTTTCAAAATTTGTATGGAAAATTAAACAGAAAAGTTAAAATAAAATTAACTAGGTAACACCAAACTTAATTTCAGAAATTAAGGAAAAATAAAGCTAGAAAAATTCAAAAATTAAGGTTCAAAATTAAATAAATTTAAAGCTAAAATGCCTAATCTGAGCAATCAAATAACTAATAGTTGTCAATCATAGCCAATCCCTGGCAATAGCGCCAAAAACTTGGTGAGAGAGAGTCGTACCAAGTAATACCTCAGGTGAGAGAGGGTCTATCCCTCGAGGATTGATGGATTAAGCAACAATGGTTAAGTGATTTACTTAGTTAGACAAACAGAGAAGAGTGTCGAGAGTTCAAATGCATTAAATAGTAATTCAGAGAATCGGAAAAGCAGGCAGTAAACAAGTTGGGAAGTATATATGGAGAAACAGTTAAGGCTTCAGAGATATCTATCTTCCAGATTGACTTTTCTTACTAACTATTTTAATCATGCAAGATTCAATTCATGGCAAACTATATGTGACTAAACCCTAATTTGTTAGATCTTTTTAGTCTCCTCTAACCTTCATCAACTGCAAATTCCTTGGCAACTTAATTCCAATCAGAGGGTGAAGTTCAATTCTAGTTTATATGCCATAAAAACTCTAATTACCCAAATATAAGAGGATTATATGTCACATATCCCGTTAAGTCCAGATAATTAGTAGTTTAGGAGAATTTATTTTCAAGCTTGTTCAAGTAAATAGCTTTTCCAAGTTATACAAGAACTCAATTAGAACAAAGGTCATACTTCTGTTCCACCCAAATTCATAAGATAAAGAATGAAAATAATTTTTGAAATATAAATCAGTACATAAATTAAAATAGAAAAATAATAGTATCAATCCATACAATAGACCGAGCTCCTAACCTTAACAGTGGAGGTTTAATTGCTCATGGTTCAGAGAGAAAAACTAAGATTCAGAAAAATTGTAAATTACGGAATGAGGTCCAAGAGAAGAGAAGAGCTCGAAGGGCTGATTCTTTTTCCTTTCTATATCTAATCCTAATTAATGTAAATGATATTTTCTAAATCTAAATAATATCTTTTCCTATTTTTAAATAAAATACGGTTTAATCAGAATTAAAAGTAAACAATCCTTGTGAGACTGAGGACGAATGGGGACCACTTGTCTCATTAATGTCCACGCCTAACTTGGTAAAGGGCTGCACCTAACTTGAATGGTACAGTGAGGAATGGTGTGGAAGGCTTGAGCGCTGCGTCTAACTTGAGGAGAGGCTGCGCCTTACTTGAAGAGTGCAAAACCAATGTTGCGTGTTGTTGTTGTGCCTTGCACCTAGTAAATTTGCATTCAATTTGTTGAGTTTAACTAAGAATTAATTATATTTTAGCCACTATGGATGCTACTTTGAGTCGTGTGTAATTCTATTTATTTTAGATAGCATTCGGCTGGATTTGATGGAGTTTCAGTAGAAAAAGAGAAGAAGGCGAATGATGCTGTCAACCCTGACCTCTCTACACTCAAACCTGAATAACTCGAGCTACAGAAGTCCAATGGACGTGATTTTAGTGGAGTTGGAAAGCTAACTTCCAGCGCTTTCCAACGATGTATAATGGTCTATACTTCTTCTCCACCAAGTCAGCAAAAGTGGCGCGTAACTTGAGGTTTCTCAAGTTAGGCGCCAAGATCAACTAACTCCATAAACCAAGCGGCCAAGGTGGCGCCTAACTTGAGAACTCTCAAGTTAGGTGCCAGGAAGAGAGAGAGGCATCGAAAACACACTACCAAGGCTGCACCTAACTTGAGAAATTTCTAGTTAGGCGCAAGGCACAACAACAACACGCAACATTGGTTTTGCACTCTTCAAGTAAGGCGCATCCTCTCCTCAAGTTAGGCGCAGCACTTAAGCCTTCCACGCCATTCCTCACTGCATAATTCAAGTTAGGTGCAGCCCTTTACCAAGTTAGGCGTGGACATTAATGAGACAAGTGGTCCCCATTCGTCCTCAAGGCTCACACGGATTGTTTACTTTTAATTTTGATTAAACCGTATTTTATTTAAAAATAGGAAAAGATATTATTTAGTTTTAGAAAATATAATTTACATTAATTATGATTAGATATAAAAGGGAAAAGAATCAGCCCTTCGAGCTCTTCTCTTCTCTTGGACCTCATTCTGCAATTTACAGTTTTTCTGAATCCTAGTTTTTCTCTCTGAACCATGAACAACTAAACCTCCACTGTTAAGGTTAGGAGCTCTGTCTATTGTATGGATTGATACTATTATTTTTCTATTTTAATTTATTTACTGATTTATGTTTCAAGAATTGTTTTCGTTCTTTATCTTATGAATTTGGGTGGAACGGAAGTATAACCCTTGTTCTAATTGAGTTCTGGTATAACTTGGAAAAGCTCTTTACTTGAACAACAGCTTGAAAATAAATTCTCCTAAACTACTAATTATCTGGACTTAACGGGATACCTGACATATAATCCTCTTATATTTGGGTAATTAGGATTTTGGTGGCATATAAACTAGAATTGAACTTCACCTTCTGAGTGGAATTAAGTGACCAAGGAATTGGCGGTTGATGAAGGTTAGAGGAGTGATGAATCCATATTTTACGATAATTTTTTGTTAGAATTGAGTGGATTTCATCATATAAACCTACACTTATTCCATTAAATAGCATGCTTTTGAGCTTTCCTCCTAAATTGTGCTTCATTATGAAAACATGCTCCTTTGTGCCAAATTTAACCTATTTTATCCCATTTGCCTTCCATTTGATACCTTGATGTTGTTTGTGAGTGATTTGAGATTTTTAAGGTAGGAATGGCATGGTGAGAATGGAAGAAGAGCATGCAAGGAGGAGGAAGCATGAAGAAACAAAGGAGAAGTGCAAATTGATGTGTGCGTGCGCACAGCCTCTTGTGCGCACTCACAGGCAGCAAATCAGAGCCAAGTGTGCGAGCGCACAGCGTCTGGCGATCGCACAAGCATCCAAAGCATCGCGAAGTGTGCATGCACACAATTCCTTGTGCATACGCACAGCCTAAGATTTTGCCCAAGTGTGCGTGCGCACACGTCTGTAAGAGGCCCATTTCTGAGTGGCTTAGAGGCCCATTTCTGATGCTGGAAGCTTATATTGGAAGGGGCAAACCTTGTGGAAACATAGTATTAAGAGACTTAAGTTTATTTTTCTCTAAGTTTTCTCTCATCTCCATTAGGGTTTATATTAGGGTTTTACATTCCAAGTGCCATTTCCATTTTTTGATCTTGCTTTGTGCTAGCCTCCATTGTTAGTATCTCTTAATTACTACTCCTTTTAGTTACAATTTTGCTACTCTTTCTTGTAATTAAAGTCATAGTTTTATATATATATACTTTTTCCAATTTTGTTTTCTTGTTGATGATTTTGATGATTGATGATTGTTATATGCTTGACTGAGTTGGTATTGTTGATTTTGATCATTTGCTGCTCTTAGTTTCAAGGATTTTCTTAATTCTCTCATGTTTTGCATTTTTGCCCAACAAGTGTTTGTGGAAATGTCAAGTTTAATTATGGGCTAAATTTCCACCTCTTGGCTTGGGAAAAATGAGCAATTGGGTTCCTAGAGTTGGAATGTCCAACATTTAGTGATAATTCCTCTAAAGCTAACTTGTTGCTAAGGCAATTAGCAAGTGAGTTAGGATTTGTGGATTAAGGACAACTATGCTCCTTGACTTACTCTCTGATGTAAGGGTTAACTAATTGAGATTAATCCATAACAATTGTCATAGTTGTGGTTTCAACAAGGAAAGGTCCCTAGCTCATCCCAAGCCAAGACTCCATTTATGTTTTGAATCATACATACACATACATACATTAATCACTTTTATAGTTTACTTTTCTATATTACATAGCTAGTTCTTTAATTCCTTTATTAGTTCATTACTTGCAATTTTGAATGTTCTTTTATTTCTTTAATTGTTCATATCTTCATCGAAAATCTTGTTGCCTTCACAACCAAAATTGCACACAAATTGATCACTAGGTCCTTGGGAGACAACCTGGGAAGTAAAACTCCCGGTTTATATTGGTTTTGAATTGTGACATCTTTTGATTCCAAACTTTGGTCGGGTGTTGTTCGTCGGTTAGGACTATACTATCGACGTAATCACAACCTTTGTGCGAAAATTTCCTAACCGACGGACAGCGCACGCACCAAGTTTTTGGCACCGTTGCTGGGAATGTCTAAGTGCAATGAGTGCTATAGTTTTGGTTGTTGTAAATATGTGAATAGTGTGAATACTTGACTTTTGTGAATATTTGATTTTTGTTTGCTACTTGACACTAATTGATAGATGGTGCCTCTATGTTAGTAGTTTTAGTAGTTATTGACTATTAGATTGCTTTGTTTATTTCCTTATTCTTGTTTTGCTTTTGGTAATTGCATATTTTCATTGATTCCTCAGTTGAATGACACGGTCACTTCCAGACCCGAGCTTGGCCCCTTTTGACCCTGAAATAGAAAGGACTTTAACACATATTAGGCAAGCTCGGTGCCGGTTAGCATTCGTGCATAGCGAATCAGGCTCTCTTGAAGGGCAAGCCGATTCACCATCACCTTCTAACCGTGATCTTCATTCTTCACTTAACGAGGGAACCTTGTATTCTTCTGTTGGAAGTGCTGAAATTTCTTTGAGTGAATTAGGTGATAACACTATGGCGGAGCCACCGAGGAGAATTACTTTAAAGGAGGCTGGAGCCCCAGATATCACTTTGCAACCGGTACAAGTTCGATATCCAAATCTAGACGCTTACTTTGAACTCGAGACAGGTATGATCAACTTGCTTCCAAAGTATAATGGGTTACCGGGAGAAGATCCTCTCAAGCACTTGAAGGATTTCCAAGTGGTGTGCTCTACTGCAAGAAGACATGGGTCGGATGAGATAGCGGTTATGGTTTTCACTTTCCCTTTCTCCTTAGAGGGAAAGTGAAAGAATGGTTTTACACCCAACCTGAGGAAGTTATTTCTAATTGGGATTTGTTGCGCAAGGAGTTTCTTGAGATGTTTTATCCACCTCAAAATACGGATCCACTAAGGAAGGAAATCTCTTCCATTATGCAAAGAGATGGAGAGACTCTTTATGAATATTGGGAAAGGTTCAAAAAGTTGCTGGAAGCTTGTTCTCACCACTGCATTGATGAATTGGTGCTCATATGTTACTTTTGCCAAGGTATGATCCCTCAAGACAAGCTACTTCTTGATGCCTCAAGTGGAGGATCTTTCACCAAGAACAAGACCGCTGAAGAAGCTTAGGAAGTCATTGCAGATCTGGCGGACTCAACTCAACATTTAAGGACAAGGAATCCCCAACCAAGAGCTATAAGTGAAGTCTTACTTTCCAGTAATGCCATCTTGACTAGGACACTTGGAGAGATGACAATCATGTTAAGACAACTCACTCATGGCCAACAAATTCCACAAATGTTGCTATCTCCTCTACCTCAACCTCCTAGAATTGAAGGACCTCCTAGATCATGTGGTATTTGTGCTTGCAATGGTCACTACACCGATGAGTGCCCTCAAATCCAAGAGGACAACACATTGGCGGTAGCAAATTCTTACCCACAAAGGTCCAATTACAATAAAGGATCTAATCATTATGGATGGAACCAAAATCAAGGATGGAGAGACAATTCCCATCAAAGGTGGAACCAACCGTCTCAAGCTCAACACTATTCCAACCAACAAGTTTACTATCACCAACCTCCTCAAGGTCAACAATCTTACCCTTAACCACCACAACCACACTACCCACCATATCAACCACAAAGCCCACCTCCTACCCAACCCAATCAACAACCACATTCTCAACATCAAGGAAGATACCAACCACCACACACTAGATCCAACCTCACCCAAAACAATTAACTTCCCCCTACAAACTAACCTTACATGAATGATGCACTTCAAAGTTTTATGCAAGAGCAAAGGGAGATTCATAAGAAGCAAGAAATATACATGGCAACCATTGCCGAAGCTTTATCCCGTTTGACTCTTTCTCCTTCAAACACCCAAAATGCCCACCAAACCCAAAGGGAAGCATTAATGATATCACCTTTATGAGTGGTACCAAGTTAGATGAAGTTGGTCTTAAGCCTACATAATTGAGCAAGGAGCCCCACAATGAAGAAATAGAAGAAGAAGTGGAAGTGGTGAGAGATGAGGAGGAAAATATTGCAAGAGATGAGGATGAACTAATGAAGGTTAAGGAGCCCAAAAGGAAGAACCCTCTTAAAGAGCCTACACCAATTCCATTCCCAACATTGGCTAAAAAGGCAAAGAAGCATGAAGACCCTGACCCCAACATGGTGGAGATTTTTAAGAATGTGAAAGTTACTATTCCTCTTTTTCAAGCAATTCAACAAGTGCCAAAATATACCAATTTTCTCAAGGATGTTTGCACCCACAAGGACAAGATTGGTGAGCTAAACAAAAGTCCGGTTAATGACTCTATCTCTTCTCTCATTCTGAAAAAGTGTAATGATCCCGGTCCATGTTTAATGACTTGTGTGATTGGTGGTGTGGAGTTCATGGATTGCATGTGTGATTTGGGTGCTTGTGTAAGCATTATGCCCCTCCCTATCTATGAGAAGTTGAGTTTGTCACCATTGAAGAGGTCTGGAGCAAGATTTGTATTGGTAGACAAAAGCATTGTGTCGGTTGTAGGGATTGCAGAAAATGTTTTGGTGAATATCCAAGAGTTACTCTTCCCAGTTGATTTTCATATCTTGGAGACCCCTCCAATTGATTCGGACAAGCCATCCTCTATAACACCCTAATATTCAAATCCTTATGCTCGAGTCATAAGTCAATGATAATAAGGTGGTACGACTCTCAAGGTGGATTTTTAACACATAGTTTATAAGTAAAATTGAAAGGAGTATTAACGAGAAGCCTGAAAAGGAGTAAAAATAAAATTGCGAAGTCGTATCGCTCACGTAACAAAAACCAAAAGATAAAGCGTGAAGTCGAAAACGATATATAGATAACGGCATGTAGGAGGGTAAAAGAAGGACAGTATATAGATATATAGCATAAGTAAATAGCCATTAGTCGCGACCCGCGAAGTTTAGGCCGGCTAGGGTACAGTATGCAAGTAGTTGACAACAGTATCTCATAATCTCTCCTTAAAGAAACATAAGAGCCTCTATAGGCAAGTTCAAAAGAGTTTAATACATAATATAAGCAGTTCAAAATAAAGGTGGAGACATTCTAAGCAAAATATAAAGTAGAGAATATAAAGATCTTCGCCATCTCTCAGATGAACCACAGCTCACTTCTGAGCACTTGGACCTGCATCTGAAAAACAAGAGATATATACGGAATGAGAACCCCCGACCCATGGGTTCCCAGTACGGTAAAAGTGCCAAATAAATACAATGTATTGTAATAAAAACTCGTTAAGCATCCTAAACTTTCTTTTACCAAATAATCATCCTATGTTCTCACTAATCCATAAATAGGCAACTGTCATAAGGAAATGCTAAATCTAACTCATCCTCCCCATGCTTCCTAACTTTCTAACTCTCCCACAAATCAGAATCAGAATCATAAACAAAACCATCACGAATTATTTTGTCTCAGTAATTCTATATCAATACTTCATATCCTCACCTGGAACAAGTGAAATCAATTTACTGCGTCTACCCAGGGAGCTCAAATTACCTCATTCAATAATTATCATTTTGAATTAATCATATCATTACTCCATCTCAACAAGAACAGCCCTCAGCGTCAACCGACACCAGCATGAGGGACCTCTCAGTTGTACAAACACAAGCAATATAGACAAGTAATACACAATTAAGGTACAAGTAAGGCAAGTAGCATTTAATCAGGTAGCACAGCATATATGTACAATTTGGCAATCCAAAATATATAGACAAACCCAAACAAGTCAAACATATGCAAATGATGAATGACTGCCCTATGGCTGATGATATCATCTGTCGGTTACAAAGCCAACCCGACATGTCCTTGTAGCTAACCACTGGATAGTCCCTGCGAGCACGCATCCCCAAGCTCAAAATCATAATCAATCAAAATAAAACATCATGGGGGAGAGCTCATCCGAAAAGGTCTAAGTGTCCGGTCACATCTTACGATGCAAGGTCAACAGAATCTCGGATCTCAACCTGGAGCAAGTAGAGCTGACCCACTGCATCTACCCAAGGAAATTTAAAACTCAAATAATTTCACAAATCTTAATTCAACCTCGACTGGGAGCAAGTGGGGGCTAACTACTGCATCTACCCCAGGAGTCTCAAACCAAACCCGGAGCAAGTGGAATCACTCCACTGTATCTACCCAGGCAGGTATCTCTCACCTCATCCCGGAGCAAGTGGATCAATGCCACTGCATCTATCCAAGCAGGTATATCTCGCTACGTCTCGGATCAAATGGATCAGTGCCACTGCATCTACCCATGTAGGTATATCACAATCAGGTTCATATTTGATATCAATCTCTTAATCGTTATCATTCTCATTAACAATCTCGTAGTCATCATCATTCTCTTTATCAATCTCATAATCATCATCATTCTCATTATTAATGTCATCATTAATCCTCTTCCGATTTCATCCACAGAATTTACGAAGCTTAAGTCATCGCCCTCTAAACTCAAAATCACAATTATCCTTTTTATTCTTTTACTACACTCGCCCTTAATTCAATACCCTAAAACTGGTAAAAAGGTCTTAAGTAAGCGTTACGGAAGGTTGCAAGCCTGTCGAAAAGGTAAAACAGTTAAAAACAAACTGTTCTTTGAAAAACAGGGTAGTGTGCGTGCGCACAGGGTTGTGCGTACGCACGCCCCAAAGAATTTTCAGAAAGTGTGCGTGTGCACAAGGTTGTGCGCATGCATAGAAAGTAAAATTTTCATTGTTGAGTGTACACACAGAATGTGCGAACGCTCCCAACAGCACACACTTCCCAGAGTGTGCACGCACACAGGTCTGTGGGTGTGCACCGCTTGCAAAACTTCGTTGGTTGTGTGTGCGCACAGGGTGTGCTAGCACTCCCAATAGTAGCTATATTCCCATGTGTGCGTGCGCACACAAACAAGAAATCATAAAATTCCGCAACATCACAAAATTCATATTTTGACACCAAACTTTAAATGGTCATAACTTACTCTACAAAAATTCATTTTCTACAAACTTTATATCAATTTAAAGCTCTCAAAGCCATCTTTAATTTAAAACAATTTTCATTCAATTTTAAGCTTTGAGGCTCATGTTATGACCCATCAAAGTTGGCCTAAAACTCATTTTTACCAAACTTTGACAAACCTCAATTTTCAAAACATACTCCTTTCAAACCTCTTCTAAACCAACCAAAATTTTACCAATTCAACCTGAACCACATTCCAAGTTCGTTATTCAATCCACCATACATCAATTCTCTATTTTCATCAATCTTAGCTCAATAATTCAATTCAAGCAACATCAAAGCTTTCAAGTTAAATAATCAACAAAACCTTATACTCAAACACTTATATATCACTATCATTCATTCAATCACCAATCATCAACAATATACTTACCGTCCTCACCTTTTTCGGCCTCCGACCCAAAATCCATGGCCTCCGGCCGAAATTCACAACCTAATACATATTTCACAAACCATTGATCATTATCCAATTTTATCAAATTTCACAACACACCAAACATGTAAGTTCACACAATTCTCAACTCAATCCTTAATTTACATAACACGTCAACTATGCATATTCATACCTACCATTTACATAATCCAAACCTAGTCCTAGGGGCATCTAGCCTAGGAATTCGCATCACACTATACGGTACTTAAATGAAACTTAAATCGTACCTCTTGTAGCCAAAATAATTGAGCTCCTTCTTGGAAGTCTCCACCAACCTTTAGCTCTAAGCCTTACTAAAGGTCCACAAGCAACACCAACCTCCCAATTATGCACCAAAATCAACCAATACTCTAACATAACCAATTTCACACTAATAATCAACCTAGGATTCATGAAATTGATAAATCACAAGGGTTAGATGCTTCCTTACCTTAACCCACAAAATTTTGTGATTAATATCACCAATGGCTCATACTAGAGCACCCTTAAACAACTAAAATAACAAGATTCCCTCAAAACCCAAACTAAATTCAAAATATAAGAGGAAAAATCAAAACTGGGCAGAGGAGAGTTAAATAATCACCACAAAACTTTGATAGACTCGAAGAGGAGGAGAAGAGTGACGCGTGATTGCAAACGGCTCATCAATCGAAGTTCCAGAGAGAAAGTTATAGTGATTTGAAGATCAAAGAGAGTTAGGTTTTCTCTCTTCTCATCTCTCTCTTTCCATTTTAGCAACAAACACACTAAATGAGGGTTATGGTGGCTGAATGGCTTTAAGTTAAGATTTATATATGCTAGGCTTGGATCCACTTGGGCCTAATTCACTTGGTTTAGTTCATTGGCCTAACTTTGGGCCAAAACCTTTAAGATTAGCGCTTTAAATCGCATTTTAAATATTTCTACCTTCCCTATTTATAAATCCTAATTTCTTAACCTTATTTGTTTATAATCACTTTTCTCAGCTACAGTACCAGACAGATCTTAGCCGGTACTGCCGGTCAAAATTTCAGTGCGCGTTTTTACGCAGAAATCTATGTTTTTCAACTCAGAAAAATCCACTGAGTCCAAATATCATATTTAAATTATCAAATTCCGATAGCTAAATTTTCTAACCATATTCGTTCCTATTTAATTTATTATTTAATTAATTATGGTTTGACCAAATTTTACATCCTCTATTCTCCTACGGAGACCATTTTTGAGGACGTCTCATTTCAAGTTGGATGCGTTTTCAGGAGCTTACTCATTTGAAGCCGATGGGAAGATAGTGAAGTTTGTAACGACCCAACTCCCAGTATGCCATGGTCATACAAGAAGCTAAGTGTTACTAACTTGTCCTTCCTAACTATTATCTATTATTTAATATATGAGTCTGTGCCTTGTTAGAACGTTGCCAATTTTACGAGTAACTTTTTTTTATTCGCTGCGGATGATAATGTAAAATAAACAAGCATACATTGAGAGCAATAAAAGCAAGCATAGAGAAATATAGAAATATAGCAGATAATATACATCATGTACACTATAACAAAACCTGTAGCGTTTACACAAGATCAAGTCAGTTTACATCCTCGTCAACCTACGTAGCTAATATATACACGACACTCCTAGGGCCTGGCCTATACAAAAAGCCGCTAAACTGGCGCCCAGGCTAGCCTAACCACTATATAGCTTCTAGCTCTCGGGTGTACTAACACAAGTGAGAGACTAACTAATAAATAATGTCAGACTAGAGTGTCATCAAAAGAATGCCCCTACTGTTGTTAAACTATATCTACACATGGCAGTTCAGAGAATCATCGTGAGGCTCATCCATTTCCTCATCCTGCTCTATCTCTATCTCACTATCATCCTCTTCCTCATCGTCCACAGCTATAGCTATTCCCTCAGATCCACCAGAAACTCTGCTGTCACTATGTACAAAACCATTCACGAGTACAGGTCCGTTCGCGTATATAGGAGCTACCCCACCTTCTGGTAGTGCCGGCTCATCAGGCTGTGGAAAGTCTAAGATTGGCTCAGGGGGAATGTCCCATTCTGGTAGAATCATATGTATGTACTCTCCAGCTATCTCGGGCTCATCAGGAATGATTGGCTCAGGTGCCACCTCATTCAAGGGTTGAGCTGGTATAGAGTGTCTGTGATCATCGGGAAAAGGATGTCCAGGTGCGTCAGGATGTAACTAGGATAAGAAAAAGTCGTAAAGAGCATCGGGGTCAAAAAGCGGACTATACAAAGGATGTTGGAAGCGACGGTTTTGTAATGCGTAACGTCTCATACGAAGCTCCGCACTCAGAATGTAGTAACCATAGTACACTGGATCCTCGTAAATGTGTAGGTCGTCGACTTCATAGAATATCACGCCCGTTTCCATCTAAAGGGGAGGAAGGGAGAGAAGGGGGTAAAAACTGGGGAATTCTTAGTAGGGTCGGGGTTATTAGTTACGTTTGTGTATTTGGGGTCGATTAGTAGACGAATAATAGAATATAGCGAAGCAGTAAACAAAAGATAAAGACAGAAAGAGAAAGTAGAGACAATAGAAAGCAGAATACAAAAAAAAATACAAGAAAATAAAACATAGAAATAGCATACAAGCAGACAAACACAAAGAAATAGATCACACAGAGAAAGGAATGCAACAGAGAATGATGCGCAGACAAGAATGATGCATGTCTAGCCCTAGTGCAGATAGTAAGCTCATATGTCGGTTTCTACCCGCTCCGACGTAACCCAAAGCAGCTGAAACGAGTATGGCTTTCCAGTTGGCTATACCCCTGTGTACAGGAAATAACCCCTCTGCCACCACAGGGTCCACTGCACACAGGAAATAACACATCTGCCATTGCAGGGATATATGCTGACACACCTTCTGTATACAGGAAATAACCCATCTGCCACTACAGAAATAGAACAGGTGGTCACGGTACTTCTGTAGCAGGAAATAACCCCTCTTCCTTACAGAAATGAAATATGGATCTATACCGCAGGAAAGCATTCTCAGTGGTCGCACCACTATTTATCTGACTACCTCAATGCAGCAGATGAACAAACAAATAACTCTGGAGTTGCCTTAATGCAACAAATGAACAAACAAGCATCTCTTGGGTTGCTTCAAGCAACAAATAACCCTTCAACAGGTCCTCTACTTTTTATCATACTACTGTTTTCTCTTTGTTTCTTTACTCTGCTCTGATTACTCTCTTCTCTGTATCTATTTACTTTTCTCTGATTACTCTGCTTAATGTATGTATTTAAAGCTTATGTAAATTTCGGTATGAATAGTTAGCCTGTCCCAAGTATAGGTTCATTAAGTCTATACTGAGACAGTTTAACTTTTCATATAATACCTAACCCTAGTCGCAACTCAAGGACTAACTATGTTGCCCTAGTTCGTTCACTAGTCTCTGTTTATTTTTCTGTTATTAATACTTTACAGACTGTTACTTCGATTTTTATCTTTTCTTCAACTTCTTATCTTTCTTTTATCTTTGCCTCACTAATATGTTCTTACCACTCCCTAAGTGTTTTATGAAGATAATTATGAGATTCTGCACTTAAAGTTGTCTTTCAAAAGCTTTTACAGAAAACTGTCTTTTCTGCATTATTTTATTATTTTTATTAAAATATTATTTTTAATTAAATATTATTATTTAATATTTTATTATTATTTATTATTTTATTAATATATTTTCGAAAATTACCTTCCTTTAACCTTTTACTTTATAAATTCACTTTTTACCACCCATAACTTTTAATATTTCTACTTTAACCACCCTAACTTTCAGAAATTACAAAATAACCCCTCAAACACTAAAATATTTACTTCCTTGCCCTTTCTAAGATCTAAAAGGTGTTCTTCAATGTTCTTCACCACACTCAAAGTGTTCTTCATGTTCTTCGTATAATCTTCAGATTCTTTCTCTGTTTTTACCCGTTTTTCAGTCTTTTCAGCAACCGATTTTTACCAAAATTCAAAATAAATTCCCAGCCACTAAAACCCTATCTTTTCTATATGATTTTAACACAAATTGAACCTCAATTTAAGCTCTAGGGTTTCGTTTTCCAGCAGCCACAAGAACACACATTCATAGCTTGAATTTCATCAAATTTTATCAAATTTTCACCAAAATTTCAACAAGAATTACTCATACAAACAATCAATTTCAAGCACAGCCAAACCATATCATAATCACACAACTCAAACACAATCAATCAAGATTAAATTCGTCAAACCCTACCTTGATTTGCTGCTCCAAATCCGGTTACTCTTTGAAGTGTTCTTAAAGCACTTTTTCCTCCTTAAACGTGTAGGAAATCAAAGATCTTTGGCCCACAAGTCAAGCTAAGCAAGAGATCTAAGGAAGAACATCAAGAAAACACTTGTTTAGGCATGTTTCCTTGAAAACCGAATTCAAATAGGAAAAGGACAGCCATCTAACCTTATTTCCAGCCTTGATAAGTTACATGGTTATGTAGAGAAAGAAGATAGGATCATTTTGGTGAAATCGGAGTTTTGATTTGAGTTTTAGTTCAGAAGAAATCAAGCTTTGAAGATTAAGTGTTCATGAAAGTTTCTCTCTTTTCTCTCTTGTTATTTTCGTCCAAAATGAAGAAATGAGACAGCCTTGGAGTGTCTTGGGGGTGTAGGGTGAGTTGTGATTGGTTAGCTTGGAGGTGGATTAAAATAATATTAAAATATCTCAGGTGTATAACTACTAAAACTAGGTGTATCAGAACACTTATAAAAATATCTCTAAAAATTATTTTTTGAGCTACTAGCATAAATGAAACTAGTAACATATTTAATATGAGAATAGATCATGTATGATGAGGCTTTAGCATTGCTAAAGTCATCAGAGAGTGCTGGTGCTAAGCTGCACCAGTAAACTGTGAACCCGGTTAAACCGATTTTTTGTTTTTAACTAAAACTGACCAGGTAACCATATAATATCATTCAAGAAGCTTATAATACTAATATAATGATAATATCATCCTATTATCTCTCTTCTCTCATAAATCGAGTCCGGTTTGTTAAACTGAGACTATTTACGAAAAATCGAATCAAAACTCCTAACCGATACGGTTCAAAAACTAGGTTCTTCGTGACCGCGTTATCGAGCTTGCCTTAGATAAGGTTCTAGCTTAAAGATGACATAATGACAATGAGGATTGAGATACTTGATGTTATATCAGAGCTTCTCCCCTTACTGATCCTCCGGAGTTCTTCGTACTTTCAGAAAAGATCTCGCGTACTCGAAAACTGGGGTTGTTACAAAGTTCACTTTGGATGGATCTAAGAAGCCTAGTCTTGAAGTTTAGTCTATCTTTGGTTGTGACCTAATTGAAGATCAAGTGATTGAGCCTAGTACGGAGCATGAAGAAAGAAGTCATGCCAAGGAGTTGGAGATTTTCCTCCTTGGAGAGGTCCCAAATTGATCAGTGAACTCATGCAAATCCAACTTAGGACTTTAAACCAAAGTGCTAGGTAGGAGACACCCCACCGTGGTAACATTGTTCTAACCCTTCTCTTTTTGTTCATAGTTCTTTATTTTAATTGCTTTTTGATGGAATTGGTTTATATAGGATTGGTTTAGATTTCTTAGTTAGATTGGTTAAATTGCTTGTGGATCATGAATGTTTGAATATTTGTATGTTTGGGGTTGAAATGTTGATTGAGCGAAGACCTAGCACCTTAGAAATGAAAGAAAAACTTTTGCAAAATAGGCCATCTGTGCGTGCACACACACCTGTGCGTGCACACACACCTGTGCGTGCGCACAAATCCGTTGAGTATCACATGTTATGCGTGCGAACACTCTCATTCATGCCCTCTGTTAGTAGCGCTAGCACAGTTTGTGCCTGGGTGCTCCCCTATTTTTAGCGTCCTATGTGTGCGCACCTGCTCGTGCATACGCGCACATGCACTTTTTCTCACCCTCTGTGCAAGTGCACAGACTTATGCGTCCCCACGCGAACTTACATCCACTCCGGTGGGAGCATTGACACAACTTGTGCGCGTGAACCCCACCTCTTTATCTTTTGCTTCTGTGCGTGCGCACGGACTTGTGTCCGCACACAAACATGACCCATTCCCCAAGCAAAAAAAAAGAGTTTTCAGCCATCTGTGCGAGCGCACAGAATTGTGCGCCCGCACAGCTCGATGCTACCCTTCTGTTTGGAGCGTTCGCACGCTCTGTGCATTTGCATCCTTCTATTTTTCGCTTTCTGTGCGTGCGCACGGACCTGTGTGCGCACGCACAGGCCTCGACTGGGCATTAAACAGGGCAAACTTCCCTGTTCTTCCTACAGCTCTTTCTCTTTTCTCTTCCCAGTGCTGCTGCACCATCTCTGCCTAGCCCTCTTTCCGGCGTGCCGTCGCCACATCTTTTTCTCTCTCTTCTCTCTTTCTTCTTCCTTTTCCTTCTTCTCTTTTTCTTTTCTTTCTCTTCCACCGGAGAGTTCCTTCACCCTTGTGGAACTCCAATGTATTTTCGGCGAAGCCAACCACCGTGAACTCGCAGTGGCTATAACCAGTGGCATTGTTTCCTTTTCCCATCTTGCTTTCTTCACCCTTTGATTTTCAGGTTTTTATTTCCTTTTTATGTTAAAATTTTGAAGTTGTTTCAACTTTCTTCTCATGTTATTTAGATTGAATTTATTGCTTTCTTTAGTTATCTTTGTATTGCAAGGGTTGATGTTTCAATCATTGGGTTGATTTTGATTGAATTTGAGCTTAAATGTCTGATAAAACCACTATTTTATGGTTTATCTTGTGCTCATTTGAGTGGTTTTTATCAAGTCTTTGATCACTTATTCATATGATTTGCATGATTTTACAAATCCTTCCTTATTATGTGATATAGTTGAAAACATGTTTCCTAGGCCTTTAAATTATAATTCGATGCCGTGATCTGTGTGTTGAGTGTTTTCTGGCTTTATACGGCAGGAATGGCTTAGAGGATGGAAAGGAAACATGCAAAAGTGGAAGGAACGTGAAAAATGAAGTTTTAAGAAGCTGGTAGCAACACACACGCATGGACGACGCGTACGCATGACTAACGCGTACGTGTTCCAAGGAAATTTGCCAAATGACGTGCATGCGTGACCTACGCGTATGCGTGACATGCGCCACGTTCAAAAAGTTGCAGAAAGCGCTGGGGGCGATTTCTGGGCCCCTTTTCGGCCCAATTCCAAGCTCGGGAACACAGAATAGAGGCTACAGATTGGGGGAATCATTCATTCATTCATTCATTCATTAACAACAATTTAGGTTTTAGATGTAGTTTCTACAGAGAGAGGCTCTCTCCTCTCTCTAGGTTTTAGGATTTCTCTTAGTTTTAGGTTTATTTCTTCTCAATTCCGGATTCAATGTTCCTTTAATTCAGTTTCTCTTCTACTTTTATTTGTTCTAGCTTACTAGTTTATTCTATTTTTCTTGTTGATTATCTTCTTATCCAATTTGGTTTATGAACCCTCCAATGTTAGATTTGATTTTATATTTAATGCAATTTGAGGTATTTCAGATTTATGATTTTAATTTGGCTTTTTACATTCTTAGCTTAAATTGAGTAATTGGAGATGCTTGAGTTATCAAACTCCTTTGTTGATTGTTAATTGAAAGTTGCTGGTTGATTTGGATCTCTCTAGAGCTAGTCTTTCCTTAGGAGTTGACTAGGACTTGAGGAATCAGATTGATTAGTCCACTTGACTTTCCTTTATTTAGTAAGGGTTAACTAACTGGGAGCCAATTCTCATACCTTGCCAAGAGTTCACTTAATTATTAGTTTATTTTCTTATCATTTACATTCCTTGTTCAACCTTTCAAAAAACCCAAAAATATACTTTTTCATAACCAATAATAAATCATACTTCCCTGTAATTCCTTGAGAGACGACCCGAGGTTTAAATACTTCGGTTTATTATTTTTATTGGGTTTGCTTTAGTGACAAACAAGTATTTGTACGAAAGGATTATTGTTAGTTTAGAAACTATACTTGCAACGAGAACTTATTTGTGAATTCTTTACTAGAAAAAGTCCGTTCGTCAAAAATGGTGCCGTTGCCGGGGACTTGCAAACGTGTGCCTTATTATTGGTTATTGTAAATAATTTAGCTTTTTCGTTCTTTGTTCGTGCTTGTGTCTTTTATGTGTTTTGCTCTTTCATCATAAAATTAAAAAAAATATATATCTTTTCCATTTTTATTTTAACTAATTTTTCAAAAATTTTAAAATAAATTTCAGATTTTGATTTTAAAATTTTATCTTATCTTATCTTAGTTGTCAAGTTTTCAAAAATCAAATCTTTTCAAAATTTAAAAATCTCATCTTTTTCAAAAATCTTATCTTTTTCAAAATCTTATCATATCTTTTTCAAAATTTGAAAATTTTATCTTATCTTTTTCAAACTTCAAATTTTAAAATCATATCTTTTTCAAAATCAAATTTCAAAATCTTATCTTTTTCTAATTTCAAATTTTAATTTCAAATCTTTTCTTATCTTACTTCTTATCTTATTTTAAATTTAAATCTTTTATTATCTTATTTTTTATTTTCATTTGTTGTTTTTATCTCTTCTTAATTAATATCTTATCTTCTCCCTCATCTTTTTCAAAACCACCTAACTAACCCTCTTTTTAATTTTCGAAAACCACTTCTTTTTTTCTCTCTTATTTTTCTAAACCTCCTAACTAACTCCTTCTATTCTTAATTTTCGAAAATAATATCTTCTTCTCTCTCTCTTCTCTTTCAAAACTACCTAACTAACTCTCTTCTCTCTTAAATTTTGAAAATCTCTCTCCTCTTCTCTCTCTTCTATTTTTGAAAATTTAACAATTAAATTTTAAATTCTTTTTAAATTAATAACTTAATTTTAAAAAATAATTAAATAAATAAAAACAAAAAAATATTTTAATTGTTATTTACTTTTTCTATTTATACTTCTTCTCTTCCCTCTCCATTTATTCAAACTCTACTTCCTTCTCTAGCTCTACCTCAACTTCTTTATCTTTTTTCCTTTCTTCTTTACATCTCACTAGAAGCTCTTTGATCCAAGTGGTACAAAAAGATTTCTTGTGATTTCTTTACTTCTTCTATGTTCTTTTATTTACTCTTATCTACTATTTCTAAGGTATTTTTCTCTACTTATTTTATTTATTTATTTATTTTCTTCTTCTTCTTTCTCTACTTTTGACTTTAAGGAGGAGCTTCTTGACTATTGGCATAGTCTCTCTTCTACTTTTTATTTTCTTCTTGTTTATGACCAGGAACAGAGATAAATAACCACTCTTGACTCCTGATCCTGACCCTGAGAAGTCTCTAAAGAGGCATTTACAACTAGCTAAAGCACAACACTCCAGAAGAGACCTTTCAGAAAGTTTTGAACAAGAAATATAGGATATGGCCGAACCACAAAAGGGGCTCAGAAAGGTCCATGGTGACTTCACCATGCCTCCCTCTGACTTTTATGGCAGAAGCATTACTGTACCTGCCATTGGAGCTATCAATTTTGAGCTTAAGCCTTAGTTAGTCTCTCTTCTGCAGCAGAACTGCAAATTCCATGGACTTCCACTGGAAGATCCACATCAGTTCTTAGCAGAGTTCTTACAGATCTGTGATACTGTAAAGACTAATGGAGTTAATTCTGAAGTCTACAAGCTGATCCTTTTTCCCTTTGCTTTAAGAGACAGAGCTAAGTTTTGGTTGGATGCCCAGCCTAGAGAGAGTCTTGACTCTTGAAAAAAGCTAGTTAATGCTTTTCTGGCTAAGTTCTTTCCTCCTCAAAAGATGAGCAAGATTAGAGTGGAAGTTCAAACCTTCAGACAAAGAGAAGGCGAATCCTTCTATGAATCCTGGAAAAGATACAAGCAACTGAGTAGGAGATGTCCTCCTGATATGCTCTTAGAATGGTCCCTCATAGGTTTGTTCTATGATGGCTTGTCTGAGATATCCAAGATTTCCTTGGATAGCTTTGTAGATGTATCCCGCCACTTGAGGAAAATGCCTGCAGAAGCCAGAGAACTCATTGAGATGGTTGCAAACAACCAATTCATGTACACTTTTGAGAGGAATCCTGTAAACCATGGAATCCCTCAAAAGAAAGGAGTTCATGAAGTTGAGACTCTGAATGCCATCTTGGCTCAGAATAAGATCTTGGCCCAACAGGTCAACATGATCTCTCAACATCTCACTGGGATGCAAACTGCACCTGGCAGTAATCAGGAAGCTTCTCTTGAAGAAGAAGCTTATGATCCTGATCAACCCACCATGGAGGAGGTGAATTACATGGGAGAGCCCTATGGAAACATTTACAACCCTTCATAGAGGAATCATTCTAACTTTTCATGGAAGGATCAACAAAAACCTCAACAAGGTTTCAATAACAACCAATGTGGTAGGAACCAGAATAGGTTCAATAACAGAACATCATTCCCTTCTTCTCAAGGGAATATGGAGACCTCTAAGTAGAGCCTCTCTAGCTTAGCCACTCTAGTCTCCAGCCTCACTAATACCACTTATAGTTTCATTAATGAAACAAGGTCTTCCATTAGAAATTTAGAGGTATAAGTTGGTCGACTGAGCAAAAGGATCCCTGAGATCCCTCTAGACACTGTTCCCAGTAATATTGAAGTTAATCCTAGAGAAGAGTGCAAGGCCATAACCATGGGGGATGAGGTCGAATTGGAAGAGAATGGGAAGGTGTTGAACGCCAGTGAAGAAGCCTTCACTGGGCGTTCGACGCCCACAATGGCAGCAAACCTGGCGTTAAACGCTAGTAAGGAAGTTCTCACTGGGCATTTAACGCCCATCCTGGCAGAAAAGATGGCGTTGAACGCCAGCCAGGGAGCACTGGTTGGGCGTTCAATACCCAAACAAGAAGACTTTCTGGCATTGAATGCCAGTGAGGAACCCCTCACTAGGCGTTCAACGCCCAACCAGGCAGCCATTCTGGAGCTGAACGCCAGTGAGGAACCCCTCACTGGGCATTCAACGCTCACTCACCCAGGGAAGCTGGCATTGAACGCTATTAAGGACATCCCTGCTGGGCATTCAACGCCCATAATGCTAGAGGAACTGGAGTTTAACGCCAGTCAGGGTGGACAGCAAGGGCGTTCAACGCCCAATAAGCTCACAGAGCTAGCGTTGAATGCCAGCCAAAGCACACCCTCTGAGTACCTGAATCCCACTCAAGAACCCTCTAGCCCAGAACCAAAAGAAACCTGATGAATGCATATTTGATGATGATTTTTTATTAGAATTGGATGGATTTTCATCATATAAACTTGCACTTATTCCCTTGAATAGCACGCTTTTGAACTTTCCATCCAAATTGCGCTTGATTATGAAAATGTGCTCTTTTGTGCTTAATTTAATCTATTTTATTCCGTTTGCCTTCCATTCGATGCCTTGATGTTATTTGTGAGTGATTTCAGGTGTATAAGGTAGGAATGGGTTCGAGAAAATGGAAGAAGAGCATGAAAAGTGTAGGAAACATGAAGAATCAAAGGAGATGAGCTCAGAGACGTGTGCGTGCGCACGTCTGCCTGTGCGTACATGATGAGCGAATAATTTACACCATTTTTGGCATTGTTTTTACATAGTTATTAGTATGTTTTATTTACCTTTTATTATAATTTTTATTAGTTTTTATGAAAAAATCACATTTCTGGACTTTACTATGAGTTTGTGTGTTTTTCTGTAATTTCAGGTATTTTCTGGCTGAAATTGAGGGACCTGAGCAAAAATCTGATTCAAAGGCTGAAAAAGGAATGCAGATGCTGTTGGATTCTGACCCTCCTGCCCTCGAAGTGGATTTTCTAGAGCTACAAAAGCCCAATTGGCACGGTCTCAATTGCGTTGGAAAGTAGACATCTTGGGCTCTCCAGAAATGTATAATAGTTCATACTTTGCCCGAGATTTGATGGCCCAAAATGGCGTTCAAACGCCTACTATTGACCCTTTTCTGGAGTAAAACGCCCAAACTGGCACCAGAACTGGAGTTAAATGCCCAAACTGGCACCCAAGCTGGCGTTTAACTCCAAGAATGGCCTATGCACGTGTAAAACTCAATGCTCAGCCCAAGCACACACCAAGTGGGCCCCGGAAATGGATTTCTACACAATCTGCACTTAGTTACTTATTTTCTGTAATCCCTAGTAACTAGTTTAGTATAAATAGCACTTTTTACTATTGTATTCACATCTTTACATACTTAGAGACTTTTATCATCTCTGGACGTTTAGTCCTTAGACATTGGAGGCTGGCCTCACGGCCTTGCCTAGACCTTTCACCCTTATGTATTTTCTACGGTGGAGTTTCTACACCTCATAGATTAAGGTGTGGAGCTCTGCTGTTCTTCATGAATTAATGCAAGTACTATTGTTTTTCTTTCAATTCATGCCTACTTCTTCTCCAAGATATACTCTCGTACTTAATTCAGTTAAGTCATAATGAAGGGGTGACCCGTGGCAATCATCCACTATCTTTGTTACTCGCTTAGCCAAGATCCGCGTACCTGACAACCACAAGCGGTCTACATGATGTTCAACGTACTCATTGGACGATAGCCGGAGTATATTCTCTTGGGTCTCTAATACACGGACCGAGTCTGTGAGATTAGGATCTTTGTGGTATAGGCTAGAACCAATTGGCAGCATTCCTGAGATCCAGAAAGTCTAAACCTTGTCTGTGGTATTCCGTGTAGGATCTGGGAAGGGATGACTATGACAAGCTTTAAACTTGCGAATGTTGGGCGCAATGACAGTGTGCAAAAGGATAAGGGTCCTATTCCAACGCAAGTGAGAACTGACAGATGATTAGCCGTGCGGTAGCTGTACCTGGTATTTTTCATCCAAGACGAGAAATCCGACAGTTGATTAGCCGTGCAGAGATCGTACCTGGTATTTTTCATCTGAGAGGATCATACAGCTTGCCATGGAAGGGAGCACGCATGATTGGAAGAAGACAGTAGGAAAGCAGAGGTTCAGAAGCAACAAAGCATCTCCAAACGCTTATCTGAAATTCCCACCAATGAATTACATAAGTATCTTTATTTTATTTTATGTTTTGTTTATCTTTTAATTATCAAAACCTCATAACCATTTGAATCCGCCTGACTAAGATTTACAGGATGACCATTGCTTGCTTCAAGCCGACAATCTCCGCGGGATCGACCCTTACTCACGTAAGGTATTACTTGGACGACCCAGTACACTTGCTGGTTAGTTGTGCGGAGTTGTGAAAAGTGTGATCACAATTTCGTGCACCAAGTTTTTGGTGCCGTTGCCGGGGATTTTTCAAGTTTGGACAATTGACGGTTCATCTTGTTGCTTAGATTAGGTAATTTTATTTTATGTTTAAGCTTTTTATTTTTATTTTCGAAAAAAAATACAAAAAAAAATTTTAGTTTTCGAAAAATTCATCAGAATTTTTAAGAATGAATTCTAGAGCTTCTTGAGATATGTTGAAGCTTGGCTGACTGTTAAGCCATGTCTAATCTTTTGGACCAAGGTTTCCACTTTCCATTGTAGAAAGGACATGTCTGTAATTGGTATGCTAAAGCTTGGCTGGTCATTTGGCCATGTCTAATTCTTTTGGACCGAAGCTTTAGACTAACATTGCATGAATCCTGGAATTCTTATTAAAAATATTGAATTTCTTTATTTTCCTTTTCCAAAATAAATTTTCGAAAAAAAATATACAAAAAATTTAATAAAATCATAAAACAAAAAAAATTTTGTGTTTCTTGTTTGAGTCTTGTGTCAAATTTTAAGTTTGGTGTCAAATGCATGTTTTAACTTTCCATAAATTTTCGAAAATATATGCATTGTGTTCTTCTTTGATCTTCAAGTTGTTCTTGATGATTTTCTTTGTTTAATCTTGTGATTTTCTTGTTTTGAGTCTTTTCTTGTTTTTCATATGCATTTTCGAATTATTAGTATCTAAAGTTTAAAATTTTTTAAGTTTGGTGTCTTGCATGTGTTTCTTTTCTTAAAAATTTTTCAAAAATATGTTCTTGATGTTCATCATGATCTTCAAAGTGTTCTTGGTGTTCATCTTGATATTCAAAGTGTTCTTGCATGCATTTATTGTTTTGATCTTAAATTTTTATGTTTTGTTTCATTTTTGTTGTTTAATGAAGAAAGAGAAAAACAACAAAATAATATTTCTTCATTAATTCAAAAAATCAAAAATAATATCTTTCCCTTATTTTACTCATAAATTTTGAAATTTTAGGTTGACTTAGTCAAAAAATTTTAAAATTTGGTAATTTCTTGTTAGTCAAGTTAAAATTTAAATTTAAAAATTTTATCTTTTCAAATCTTTTTCAAAAATCAAATCTTTTTCATTTTTTCTTCTTAATATTTTCGAATTTCTAAAATTAATTTTCAAAATCTTTCTCTTAATTTTATTTCATAATTTTCGAAATTATTTCTAACATTTAATATTTTGACTCAAAAATTTCAAGTTTGTTACTTTCTTGTTAAGAAAGGTTCAACCTTTAAATTCTAGAATCATATCTTTTAGTTTTTTTTAGTCAAGTCATCAACTTTAATTTTCAAAATCAAATCTTTTTAAATTTCTTTTTCAAATCTTTTACAAAATAAATTTCAATCATATCTTTTTCAAAACTTAATTTCATAATCTTTTTCTAACTTCTTATCTTTTCAAAATTTGTTTTCAAATCTTTTTCAATTAACTACTTGACTTTTCGTTTGATTTTAAAAAGTTTTCTATTTCTTATCTTTTTCAAAACCACCTAACTACCTTTCTCTCTCTAATTTTCGAAAATCGCTAACCACTTTTTCAAAATTCTTTTTAATTAACTAATTGTTTTAAATTCTAATTTTTCTTTATTTTTTTCTTAAATTTCGAATTCTAACTAATAATTAAAATAAAAACAAAAATATTTTTCTTTTATTTTAATTAATATTTGAATACTCTCTCTCTCATCTCTTTCTATTTATTTTATTTATTTACTAACACTTCTCTTCTACTCATAATTCAAACCCTCTCACTCTCTCTGTGTTCGAATTCCTCTTATTTCCTCTCTACCTCATTCTTCTATTCTTCCATTCTTCTACTTACATACAGGAATCTCTATACTATGACATAGAGGATTCCTCTTCTTTTATGTTCTCTTCTTTTTCATATGAGCAGGAACAAGGATAAGGACATTTTTGTTGAAGCTGATCCTGAACCTGAAAGGACTCTGAAGAAGAAGATAAGAGAAGCTAAAGCACAACACTCGGGAGAGGAGCTAACAAAAATATTTGAAAAAGAAGAAGACATAGCAGCCGAAAATAACAACAATGGTGGAGATGCAAGGATGGTGCTTGGTGACTTTACTGCACCAACTTCTGACTTCTATGGAAGAAGCATCTCAATTCCTGCAATTGGAGCAAACAACTTTGAGCTTAAGCCTCAATTAGTTTCTCTAATGCAACAAAATTGCAAGGTTCATGGACTTCCATTGGAAGATCCTCATCAGTTCTTAGCTGAATTCTTGCAAATCTGTGACACTGTTAAGACCAATGGGGTTAATCCCGAGGTCTACAGACTTATGCTTTTCCCCGTTGCTGTAAGAGACAAAGCTAGGATATGGTTGGACTCACAACCTAAAGAAAGTCTGAACTCTTGGGAAAAGTTGGTCAATGCTTTCTTGGCCAAATTCTTTCCACCTCAAAAGTTGAGCAAGCTTAAAGTGGAAGTCCAAACCTTCAGACAGAAGGAAGGTGAATCTCTCTATGAAGCTTGGGAAAGATATAAGCAATTGATCAAAAGGTGTCCTTCTGACATGCTTTCAGAATGGAGCATCTTATGTATATTCTATGATGGTCTGTCCGAATTGTCCAAGATGTCATTGGATCACTCTGTTGGTGGATCTCTTCATCTGAAGAAAATGCCTACAGAAGCCCAGGAACTCATTGAGATGGTTGCAAATAACCAGTTCATGTATACTTCTGAAAGAAATCCTGTGAATAATGGGATGACTCAGAAGAAAGGAGTTCTTGAGATTGATACATTGAATTCCATATTGGCTTAGAATAAAATATTGACTCAGCAAGTCAATATGATTTCTCAGAATCTGACTGAGATGCAAGTTGCATCCGGCAGTACTAAAGAAGCCTCCTCTGAAGGAGAAGCTTATGCCATGAGAATCCTACAATGGAAGAGGTGAATTACATGGGAGAATCCTATGGAAACACCTATAATCCTTCATAGAGGAATCATCCTAATTTCTCATGGAAGGATCAACAAAAGCCTCAACAAGGCTTCAATAATAATAATGGTGGGAGAAATAGGTTTGGCAATAGCAAGCCTTTTTCATAATCTTCTGAGCAACAGACAGAGAATTCTAAGCAGAGCCTCTCTGACTTAGCAACCATAGTCTCTGATCTATCTAAGACCACTCTCAGTTTCTTGACTGAAGCAAGGTCCTCCATCAGAAATTTGGAGGCACAAGTGGGTCAGCTGAGTAAAAGAGTTACTGAAATCCCTCATAGTACTCTTCCAAGCAATACAGAAGAGAATCCAAAAAGAGAGTGCAAGGCCATCAATATACCCAAAATGGCCGAACCTATAGAGGAGGAAGAGGCAGTGATTTCCAGTGAGGAAGACCTTAATGGACGTCCACTATCCATTAAGGAGTTCCCTAATGAGGAACCAAAGGAATCTAAGGCTCATACAGAGACCATAGAGATTCCACTGAACTTACTATTGCCATTCATGAGCTCTGATGAGTATTCTTCCTCTGAAGAGGATGAAGATATTGTTGAAGAGCAAGCTGCTCAGTATCTAGGAGCAATCATAAAACTGAATGCCAAGTTATTTGGTAATGAGACTTGGGAGGATGAACCTCCATTGCTCATAAATGAACTGAATGCCTTGGTGCAACAGAAGTTACCTCAGAAGAAACCGGATCCTGGAAAGTTCTTAATACCTTGTACCATAGGCACTATGACATTTGAGAAGGCTCTGTGTGACTTGGGGTCAGTAATAAACCTCATGCCACTCTCTGTAATAGAGAAACTAGGGATCTTTGAGGTACAAGCTGCAAGAATCTCATTAGAGATGGCAGACAAATTAATGAAACAGGCTTATGGACTTGTAGAGGATGTCTTAGTGAAGGTTGAAGGCTTGTACATCCCTGCTGACTTCATAATCCTAGACACTGGGAAGGATGAAGATGAATCCATTATCCTTGGAAGACCCTTCTTAGCCACAGCAAAAGCTGTGATTGATGTAGATAGAGGAGAGTTAGTCCTTCAATTGAATGAGGACTACCTTGTGTTTAAAGCTCAATGATCTTCCTCTGTAACCATGGAGAGAAAGCATGAAAAGCTTCTCTCAATACAGAGTCAAATAGATCCCCCACACTCAACTTCTATGTTTGGTGTTGGGAGGCCACCATTAAAGCTCTGAGTCTCTGTGAAGATCTCTAAGAGCTCCCTGTCAAGCTATTAACATTAAAAAAGTGCTTATTGAGAGGCAACCCAATGTTATTTAATTATATTTATTTATATTCCATTGTCATTTGATGTTTTCTTTAGGTTGATGATCATGTGCAGTCAGAAAAACAGCTGCAGAATTAAAGCAAAATAAAAAACAGCATCAAAAATAGCACACCCTGGAGGACAGGCTTACTGGCGTTTAAACACCAGTAAGGATAGCAGAATGGGCATTTAATGCCCAGTCTGGAAGCATTCTGGGCGTTAAACGCCAGAAATGGCAGGCAGACTGGCGTTTAATGCCAGAAAAGAGTGTCTGGTATCTGGCTGGCGTTAAACGCCAGGAATGGCAAACAGACTGGCGTTTAATGCCAGAAAAGGGTGTCTGGTGGGTGTTAAACGCCAGAAATGGGCATCAGCCTGGTGTTTATCGCCAGAAAAGGTAGCAGAGTTGGCGTTAAATGCCAGAAATGGCACACAGAGGGTGTTTAAATGCCAGAATGGTGCAGGGAACAGAATTTCTTAACACTTCAGGATCTGTGGACCCCACAGGATCCCCACCTACCCCAACTCACTCTCTCTCCTCTTCACACCTCTCCATAACACTCTTCCCCAAATACCCTTGACCAATCACATCAATACCTCTTCCCCAAACACCATTCACCTATCAAATCCTACCCTTTTCCCTACAATCCCTTCACCACTCACATCCATCCATCATAAAACCCCATCTACCTCACCATTCAAATTTAAAACATTTCCCTCCCAAAACCCAACCCCTCATACACGAATTCCCCCTCTCTTTTACCCTATAAATACCCCTCCTTACCACCTTCAATTTCACACATCATACACACTTAAACCCTCTTGGCCAAAACCAACCTTCCCCTCTATCTCCTCCATTTCTTCTTCTTCTACTCCTTTCTTTCTTCTTTTACTCAAGGACAAGCAAACCTTTTAAGTTTGGTGTGGGAAAAGCTCTGCTTTTTTTTGTTATTTTTCCATAACCATTAATGGCACCTAAGACCGGAGAAACTTCTAGAAAGAGGAAAGGGAAGGCAATTGCTTCCACCTCCGAGTCATGGGAGATGGAGAGATTCATCTCAAAAGTCCATCAAGACCACTTCTATGAAGTTGTGGCAAAGAAAAAGGTGATCCCCGAGGTCCCCTTTATGCTCAAAAAGAGGGAATATCTGGAGATCCGACGTGACATTCGAAGAAGAGAGGTGGACGAAATTGTGATTCACACTTTTCACAACTCCACACAACTAACCAGTAAGTGCACTGGGTCGTCCAAGTAATACCTTACGTGAGTAAGGGTTGATCCCATGAAGATTGTCAGCTTAAAGCAAGCTATGGTCATCCTTGTAAATCTTAGTCAGGCGGATTCAAATGGTTATCAGGTTTTGATAATTAAAATATAAATAAAACATAAAATAAAATAAAGTTACTTATGTAATTTATTGGTGGGAATTTCAGATAAGCGTCTGGAGATTCTTTGTTGCTTCTGAAATTCTGCTTTCCTATTGCCTTCTTCCAACCATGCGTGCTCGCTTCCATGGCAAGTTGTATGATCCTCTCGGATAAAAAATACCAGGTACGATCTCTGCACGGCTAATCAACTGTCGGATTTCTCGTCTCGGATGAAAAATACCATGTACAGCTACCGCACAGCTAATCATCTGTCGGTTCCCACTAGTGTTGGAATAGGACCATTGTCCTTTTGCACACTATCACTGCACCCAACATTCGCAGGTTTGAAGCTCGTCACAGTCATCCCTTCCCAGATCCTACTCAGAATACCACAGACAAGGTTTAGACTTTTCGGATCCCAGGAATGCTGCCAATTGGTTCTAGCCTCTACCACGAAGATACTAATGTCACGGACTCGGTCCGTGTATTAGATACCCAAGAGATACGCACTCAAGCTATCGCCCAATGACTACGTTGAGCTCAAATATAACAGGAGTGGTTGTCAGGTACACATTCATAGAGTTGAGAATAATGATGAGTGTCACGGATCATATATCATTCTCCAGATTGAAGTACGAGTAAGTATCTTAGAATAGAACCAAGCGTGATTGAATAGAAAACAGTAGTAATTGCATTAATTCATGAAGAACAGCAGAGCTCCACACCTTAATCTATAGGGTGTAGAAACTCCATCGTAGAAAATACATAAGTGAAAAAGGTCTAGGCATGGCCGAATGGCCAGCCTCTCAATGTAACATAAGATTATCAAAAGATCAAAAGTGATCAAAAGATATAATATAAGTCTCTAAAAGTAGTTTTTATACTAAACTAGTAACTAGGGTTTACAGAAAATGAGTAACTAAGTGCAGATAGTGCAGAAATCTACTTCCGAGGCCCACTTGGTGTGTGATTGGGCTGAGCATTGAAGATTTCACGTGCATAGGCTGTTCTTAGAGTTAAACGCCAGCTTGGGTGCCAGTTTGGGCGTTTAACTCCAATTCTGGTGCCAGTTCTGGTGTTTTACGCCAGAAAGTTTTAGGCTGGCTTTGAACGCCAGTTTGGGCCATCAAATCTCGGGCAAAGTATGGACATAATATATTGCTAGAAATCCCAAGATGTCTACTTTCCAACTCAATTGAGAGCGCACCAACTGGGCTTCTTTAGCTTCAAAAAGTCCACTTCGAGTGCAGGAGGGTCATAATCCAACAGCATCTGCAGTCTTTTTTCAGCCTCTGAATCAGATTTTTGCTCAGGTCCCTCAATTTCAGCCAGAAAATACCTTAAATCATAGAAAAGCACACAAATTCATAGTAAAGTCCTGAAATATGATTTTTTAATAAAAACTAATAAAAATATAATAAAAAATAGCTAAATCATATTTAAAACTATGTAAAAATAATGCCAAAATGGGTATAAATTATCCGCTCATCAAAGAGGTTAGAAAGCTCTCACCAACCACATCCAACAAGTCGGAATCTTAATGGTTCAAGAGTTCTATGCTAATCCATGGATCACTAAGAACCATGATCAAAGTGTGAACCCGAACCCAAAAAATTGGCTCACAATGGTTCGGGGGAATTACTTGGATTTCAGTCCGGAAAATGTGAGGTTGGCATTTAACTTGCCAATGATGAGAGGAGATCCTCATCCTTTCACTAGAAGGGTCAACTTTGATCAAAGGTTGGACCAAGTCCTCATGGACATATGTATGGGAGGAGCTCAATGGAAGAGAGACTCCAAAGGCAAGCCGGTTCAACTAAGAAGGCTTGAGCTCAAACCCGTGGCTAGGGGATGGTTGGAGTTCATCCAACGCTCTATCATTCCTACTAGCAACCGGTCTGAAGTTATAATAGACCGGGTTATCATGATCCATAGTATCATGATTGGAGAGGAAGTAGAAGTTCATGAGATCATACCTCTAGAACTCTACAAGGTAGTGGACAAGCCCTCCACTTTGGCAAGGTTAGCCTTCCCTCATCTCATCTGTAACCTATGTAATTTAGCTGGAATTGTCATAAAGGAAGACATCCTCATTGAAGAGGACAAGCCCATCACTAAAAAGAGGATGGAGCAAACAAGAGAGCTCACTCATGGACCTCAACAAGAGCATGAGGAAATTCCTCATCAAGAAATCCCTGAGATGCCTCAAAGGATGCATTTTCCTCCACACTACTATTGAGAGCAACTCAACACTTCTTTAGGAGATTTGAGTTCCAACATGGAGCAACTAAGAATGGAGCACCAAGAGCACTCCATTTTCCTCCATGAAATCAGAAAGGACCAAAAAGCCATGAGAGAGGAGCAACAAAGGCAAGAAAGAGCCATAGAGGAGCTTAAGCACTCCATAGGATCTTCAAGAGGAAGAACTAGCCGCCGTCACTAAGGTGGACCCGTTTTTTAATTTTTTATTCTTATTTTTCTATTTTTTTATTTTTATGCTTTATGTTTTGTCTATATTTTTTGTCTTTATTACATGATCATTAGTATTTAGTGTCTATGTCTTAAAGCTATGAATGTCCTATGAATCCTTCACCCTTCTTAAATGAAAAATGTTTTCTGAAAAAGAAAAAGAGGTACATGAATTTCGAAATTAATCTTGAAATTAGCTTAATTATTTTGATGTGGTGGCAATACTTTTTATTTTCTGAATGAATGCTTCAATAGTGCATATTTTTGATAGTGAAGTTTATGAATGTTAAAATTGTTGGCTCTTGAAAGAATGATGAAAAAAGAGAAATGTTATTGATAATTTGAAAAATCATAAAATTGATTCTTGAAGTAAGAAAAAGTAATGAAAAACAAAAGCTTGTGGAAAAAAATGGCAAAAAAAATAAAGAAAAAAAGAAAGAAAAAGAAAAAGCAAGCAGAAAAAGCCAATAACCCTTTAACCAAAAGGCAAGGGTAAAAAGGATCCAAGGCTTTGAGCATTAATGGATAGGAGGGTCCAAAAGAATAAAATCCTGGCCTAAGTGGCTAAATCAAGCTGTCCCTAACCATGTGCTTGTGGCGTAAAGGTGTCAAGTGAAAAGCTTGAGACTGAGCGGTTAAAGTCGTGGTCCAAAGAAAAAAGAGTGTGCTTAAGAGCTCTGGGCACCTCTAACTGGGGACTCTAGCAAAGCTGAGTCAAAATCTGAAAAGGTTCACCCAGTTATGTGTCTGTGGCATTTATGTATCAGGTGGTAATACTGGAAAACAAAATGCTTAGGGTCATGACCAAGACTCATAAAGTAGCTGTGTTCAAGAATCAACATACTGAACTAGGAGAATCAATAACACTAGCCAATCATTCTGAACTTCAAAGGATAAAGTGAGATGCCAAAACTGTTCAGAAGCAAAAAGCCACTAGCCCCGCTCATCTAATTAAAACTAATCTTCATTGATAATTTTGGAATTTATTGTATTTTCTCTTCTTTCTATCCTATTTTGTTTTTAGTTGCTTGGGGACAAGCAACAATTTAAGTTTGTTGTTGTGATGAGTGGATAATTTATACGCTTTTTGGCATTGTTTTTAGATAGTTTTTTAGTATGTTTTAGTTACTTTTTATTATATTTTTTATTATTTTTTTTGCAAAAATCACATTTCTGGACTTTACTATGAGTTTGTGTGTTTTTTTGTAATTTCAAGTATTTTCTGGCTGAAATTGAGGGACCTGAGCAAAAATCTTATTCAGAGGCTGAAAAAGGACTGCAGATGCTGTTGGATTCTGACCCTCCTGCACTCAAAGTGGATTTTCTGGAGCTACAGAAGCTCAATTGGTGCGCTCTCAATTGTGTTGGAAAGTTGACATCTTGGGCTCTCCATCAGTGTATAATAGTCCATACTTTGCTCGAGATTTGATGGTCCAAAGTGGCGTTCAAACGCCCACCATTAACCCTTTTCTGGAGTAAAACGCTTAAATTAGCACCAGAACTGGAGTTAAACGCCCAAAATGGCACCCAAGCTGGCGTTTAACTCCAAGAATGGCCTATGCAAGTGTAAAGCTCAATGCTCAGCCCAACCACACACCAAGTGGGCCCCGGAAATGGATTTCTACACTATCTGCACTTAGTTACTTATTTTCTGTAATCCCTAGTAACTAGTTTAGTATAAATAGAACTTTTTACTATTGTATTCACATATTTACATACTTGGAGACTTTTATCATATCTGGACGTTTAGTCCTTAGACATTGGAGGCTGGCCTCACGGCCATGCCTAGACCTTTCACCCTTATGTATTTTCTACGGTGGAGTTTCTACACCTCATAGATTAAGGTGTGGAGCTCTGCTGTTCTTCATAAATTAATGCAAGTACTATTGTTTTTCTTTCAATTCACGCCTACTTCTTATCCAAGATATACTCTCGTACTTAGCCAAGATCCACGTGCCTGACAACCACAAGCGGTCTACATGATGTTCAACGTAGTCTTTGGACAACAACCGGAGTATATTCTCTTGGGTCTCTAATACAAGGACCGAGTCTGTGAGATTAGGATCTTCGTGGTATAGGCTAGAACCAATTGGCAGCATTCTTGAGATCCAAAAAGTGTAAATCTTGTCTGTGGTATTCCGAGTAGGATCTGGGAAGGGATGACTGTGACGAGCTTCAAACTTGCGAATGTTGGCGCAGTGACAGTGTGCAAAAGGATATGGGTCCTATTCCGACGCTAGTGAGAACCAACAGATGATTAGACGTGCGGTAGCTGTACCTCGTATTTTTTATCCGAGACGAGAAATCTGACAGTTGATTAGCCGTGCAGAGATCGTACCTGGTATTTTTCATCCGAGAGGATCATACAGCTTGCCATGGAAGGGAGCACGCATGATTGGAAGAAGACAGTAGGAAAGCAGAGGTTCAGAAGCAATAAAGCATCTCCAAACGCTTATCTGAAATTCTCACCAATGAATTACATAAGTATCTTTATTTTATTTTATGTTTTATTTATCTTTTAATTATCAAAACCTCAAAACCATTTGAATCCGCCTGACTAAGATTTACAGGATGACCATAGCTTGCTTCAAGCTGACAATCTCCGTGGGATGACCCTTACTCACGTAAGGTATTACTTGGACGACCCAGTGCACTTGCTGGTTAGTTGTGCGTAGTTGTGAAAAGTGTGATCACAATTTTGTGCACCAGTACGCACAGCTGCCCAATCAGAGTGCGTGGATTGCCTCGAGTGTGTCGTGCATCCATTCAAGCATCGCCTAGGGTGCGTGTGCACGGCTACGTGTGCGTACGCACAGGACTGGATTTCTCGTAAGGTGTGCGGACGCACGCATCTGTGCGTCCGCACAGGTGTCCGCACATGACTTCATTAAAATGGCACATGACTCGCGATTTAAGGTGGCCCATTTCTGAAGTCTTCTAGCTCATATTGTAGGGGAAATGAGGGAAATAACATAGCAAATCATTAGCATAGTTTTAGGGTACTAGTAGAAAGCTTTAGTTAGTTTTTCTCTAAGTTTTTCATCATCTCTATTATGATTTATATTAGGGTTTTACATTCAAGTGTCATTTCCATTTTTGATCTTGGATTTTTGTAGCTTTCATTATAGGTATTCTCTTGTTATTACTCTTTATAGTTACGTTGTCATTACTCTTTCTTCTAATTCAAGTTATAGTTCAATTTTGCTTCTTTCTTGCAATTTTAATTTCTTGTTGATGAATTTGATGTTTGATGTTTGTTTCATGCTTTCTTGTATTATTCTTGTTGATTGAGATCAATTGTTGCTTTTAGTTTCAAGCCTTTTCTCATTTTCTCCATGTTTAAGGTTTTCGCCCGCCAAGTGTTTGACAAAATGTCAAACTTGGTCTTAGGCTAAAATTTTGGTTCTTGGCTTGGTTAAAGTGAGCAATTGGGTTTCTAGAGTTGGAATGTCCAATATTTAGTTTCAATTCTTGGATTGTTAATTGTTCTTGTTCCCACTAATGCTAATTTGTTACTAAGCCAATTAGCAAGCAATTTAGGATTTGTAGGTTGGGAACACTTATGCTCATTTAACTTACCTTCTGATGTGAAGGTTGATCAAGTGAGATTAATCCATCATAATTGTCATAGTTGTGGTTCTAACAAGGAAAGGACCCTTAGCTCACTCCAAGCCAAGACTCTCTTCGATGCATTTAATCTTTCATATACTTCTATGTTGATCTCTTTTATACTTAACTTGTTTATATTACATACTCGGTTCTTTAATTTCTTCATTATTTCAATCATTACAATTTTGCGTGTTCTTTTATTACTTTATGTGTTCATTTCTTCATTGACAACCCCTTGATCACTACAACCGGATTTTCACACTCATTGTTCTAAAAGTACTCCTTGGGAGACGACTCGGGAGTCAAATACTCTCGGTTTTGAATTAGTTTTGAATTGTGACACATCTTGTGAGTTTCTAATTTGATCGGTGGACAATTTGTTGGTTAGGACTATACTTACAATGCTAATTCCATTTTTGGATAATCGAGTTCCTAACCTATATGCGATTTGGCCATTGTCAAATTTTGGCGCCATTGTCGGGGAGTTCACTTTAAGTGCAATGAGTGCTACAATCAATTGTTGTAAATATCTTAATAGTGTAAATATTTGATTTTTGATTTGCTACTTAGCACTAATTGTAGATACTATTCTTTTTAGTTAGTTTTTAGTAGTCGTTGATTGTTAAGTGTTTCTAGTTTACTTGCATATTTTTGTTTTGCTTTTCATAATTGCATGGTTTTCATTGCTTCCTTTGTTGAATGACACGGTCGCTTCCAGACCCGATCTTGGCCACTTTTGATCCGAAAATTGAAAGAACTTTAAATCATATAAGGCAAGCTCGGCGCCGGCTAGCTTTTGTGGATAGTGAATCGGGACCCCTTAGGGAACCCTCCCGTTCACTATCACCAGCCATCCGTGACTATCATTCTCCAATCAACGAGGTGACTCTATATTCATCTGTGGGGAGTACTGAACACTCTTTGAGTGACTCAGGTGACACTGTCATGGGAGACCCACCTCGAAGAATCACCTTGAAGGAGGCCAGAGCTCCTGATCTTGACTTGCAACCGCTTCAAATTCTGTATTCGTCTTTAGACCCAAATTTTGAGCTCAAGTCTGGTACGATAAACTTGCATCCCAAATACAATGGATTGCCTGGGAAAGATCATCTGAAGCATCTAAAGGATTTCCAAGTTGCATGTGCAACTGCGAGAAGACATGGGGAGGATGAAACCGCAGAGTTGGTCTTCACTTTCCCTTTCTCTTTGGAGGGAAAGGCGAAGGAGTGGTTTCATACTCAACCGGGCGAAGTAAGATCTAATTGGGACTTGTTGTGTAAAGAATTTTTGGAAAAGTTCTTCCCTCCTTAGAAAATAGACAAGTTGCGAAGAGAGATCTCTTGCATTGTGCAACAAGATGGAGAGATTTAAGAAGTTGTTGGAGGCTTACCCTCACCACAGGATTCATGAGTTGGTTCTTGTCAGTTATTTCTGTCAAAGAATGCATCACCAAGACAAGCTCCTCTTAGATGCCGCGAGTGGAGGATCTTTGACCAAAAACAAGACCGCTGTAGAAGCATGGGAAGTTATATCAGACTTGGCAGACTCAACTCAGCACTCAAGGGCAAGGAGTCCACAACTGAAAGCTTTGAGTGAAGTTTCTCCCTCCGGAGATAATATTCTGACCAAGACCCTCGGTGAAATGACAATCTTGTTGCGACAAATCACCCAAGGGTAACAAATTCCTCAAGCTTTGATAAATGCTCCACCTCAACCTCCAAGGATCGAAAGACCATCAAGGATATGTGGTATTTGTGCTTGTAACACTCATTACACCGATGAGTGCCCTCAACTCCAAGAGGACACTACATTGGTAGTAGCCAACCCTTATCCGCAAAGACCAAATTACAATCAAGGATCCTACCAACATGGAGGCAATCAAAACCAAGGGTGGAAGGATAATTCAAACCAAAGGTGAAACCAAGCTCCTCAAGCTCATCCCAACCAAAACGCTCAAGTCTACTACCATCAATATCCCCAAGGTCAACCACAATACCAGCAACCCCACAATCTTAACCTCAAGTAAAATACCAACACCCCCATAATAGGCCTAGCCGTCCTCAAGTTAACCAAACCCTTCCCTCCAATCAACCTCACATGAATGACATAATTCACACCTTCATTCAAGAGCAATGAGAGTTCCATAAGAAACAAGAGGCGTATATGGCTACGATAGCCGACGCCCTTTCCCGTTTAACTCTCCCTCCTCAACCCGTACAAAACACCCAACAAGCTTCAATCTCAAGTAGTTTACCTTCCCAACCTCAACCCAACCCTAAGGGTAGCATTAATGCCATTACCTTTAGGAGCGGCACTAAACTTGATAAGAATGTTGCTATGCCTACAAAGTTGAGTGAAGAGACAAACAATGAAGAGGTAGGAGATGAAGTGGAGGTGATGAGGGATGAAGATGAAGGTGTTGACAAAAGTGAGGAAGAACCACCCAAGGTCAAGGAGCCGAAGCGAAAGACCTTGCTTGAAGAGCCTTTGCCCATTCCATTCCCAACTTTAGCCAAGAAGGACAAGAAACAAGAAGAGCTTGATCCCAATATAGTGAAAGTTTTTAAGAAGGTCGAAGTCACCGTCCCCCTCTTCCAAGCCATTCAACAAGTGCCCAAATATGCCAAGTTCCTTAAAGATGTTTGCACTCACAAAGACAAGCTTGGCAACCTCAATATAAAGCCGGTAGATGATTCTATCTCTTTTTTACTTCCTGAAAAATGTAATGATCCAGGCCCATGTTTGGTCACTTGCTTAATTGGTGGGATGAAATTCATGAACTGTATGTGTGATTTGGGGGCGTGCGTAAGCATTATGCCTCTCTCCATTTATGAAAGATTGAATTTGTCACCCCTAAGGAGGTTCGGGGTGAGGTTTGTGCTAGCCGATAAAAGTATTGTGTCAGTTGTGGGATTGCAGAGAATGTGCTAGTTAATATTCAAGGGTTGCTCCTTTCAGTTGATTTTTACATTTTGGAGACCTCTCCCATTGACTTTAACAAGCCATCGTCCATACTCCTTAGAAGGCCATTCTTAAAAATGGCCCATTTCAAGCTAGATACACATTTGGGAGTCTATTCTTTTGAGTCGGATGGCATGTTGGTCAAGTTCACTTTGGAGGGGTCCAACAAGCCCGTTCTTGAAGCTTATTCTATTTTTGGATGCGACATCGTTGAAGATCAAGTGATTGAGGATGGAAAGGAGTAAGAAAAAGAGGATGTTGCCAAGAAGTCAAATTCAAAGGATCACACTCAACCCAAAAATGCCAAGGAGTTGGAGATTTTCCTCCTTGGTGAAGCTTCCAAGTGACAAATGAAGCCATGCAAGTCTAACTTAGGACTCTAAACCAATGTGCTCGGTGGGAGACGCCCCACCATGGTAACTTTCTTCCAATTATATCTCTTGTTTATAGTCTTTTGAATTATTTGCTTTCTTGTGGTATAATGAGTAGTTTAGGTTTGGTTTGATCATTTTGAGTTGAATAAATTAAATTACTTGTGGACCATGAAATTGTGCTTGTTTGAATGATTTGGGATTGGTATGTTGATATGCTAAGGGTAGGAACCTTAGTTTTGAAGAGAAAAGAATTTTCTGAAACACGGCATCTATGCGTACACACCATCCTGTGCGTGCGCACAAAACCGTGCTTTTCGCCACCTGTGTGGCCGCACGCACCTATGCGTCCGCACACGACTTAATATGCCCTCTAGTCACAGCACCAGCACAGCTTGTGCATGCGCGCTGCCTTGCTTTCTCTGATCTGTGCATACGCACAGCTGCGTGCATACGCACGCATCCCCTCTCATACCTCATTGGTGCGGCCGCACAAACGTGTGCGCCCGCACACCAATTGTAGACCCCTCTGGTAGGAGCGAGGGAACAGCTTGCGCGCGTGCTCAACCTCCCCCATTTTGGCCCCTGTGTGTGCACGGACCTGTGTGCACACGCACACATGATTTTGTCCTCAAGTAAAAAAAAAAAAACATGTCTGTGTGGTCGCACGTCTTTGTGCGTCCGCACGTCTTTACTCAACCTCTCTGGTCGTAGCGATAGCATGCTGTATGCGTTCGCACCCTTTCTAAGTTTTCATCTCTGTGCATCCACAAGGCCCCTGTGCGCTCGCACACATCGCGTTCTAGGCATTAACAGGACAACCTGCCCTGTTGAGAGGCAGCTTGTCTCTTTTCTTCTTATCTCCATAGCTGCTCCCTCTCTCTTCTGTGCCCAGCTCCACTGGCCACCGCCGCCATTAGCTCACTGCCGGTGAACGTTCTCTCTCTCTTTCTCTTACCCCTCTTCTCTTTTCTTTCTTTCTTTCCCTTCTCTTTTCTCTATCCATCACCAGTGAGTTCTCTCTTCCGGTGCTTCTTTTTCCAGCGAACCCAAACGCCGTGATTTTGTAGTGGCTATAAAGAGTGCCATTGTTCCTCCCTCGTTCTTGTCCTATTCCACCTTTATATCTTAGGTTCTTGCTTTTCCTTTCTATTTATGTTAATATTTTTGCAATTGCTTTCATTCCTTTTATGCTACTTAGATTTCATTAGCTGCTTTCTTTATTGTTTCTTTGTATTGCAAAGTGTTGTTGCTTGATTGTTGGGTTGGTTATGATCAAATTTGAGCTTAACTGTGATGAACTTGCACATTGCATACCACATGTTCGATAAAATGCCTCAATGAATATTTTTTTTATTCATATGACTTGGCCATCATATGTGTTCAATTTATCCCTTGTTAGGCATATTGTATGAATGGTGCAACTTCTATTATGACTCTTGATGGTAGAAAATTGAAATCACTAATGCATTTCCTTGTTTGTTGATGGGAAATTTTGGTTGTAAATGCATTGTGTTGGTGTAATCTAAGTTTCATTGTTCATCTTGGAATTTAAATTGAGTAGCCACTATACAAATGTTCAACTTTTGATAATGTCTTGATCAAACATCTTTTGGGCTTCCAATTAAAAACATTGTAGGTGTGAGTACTACTTCTTGAAGATGGACAATTGACAATTTCCTTTTGGTGCTTGCTTGAAGTTGTGTGCATTTCTCTATTTTATATTTGCAACTTGAGCACTAAATCGTGAAGCTTTGAGCTGTGAATTGCCTTAAGGGTATGATTGACGTGATATCCGGCCGGTGTGTGTGTGTTCCAACCGCGTGCAACATTGGAATATACACACCGTATTTCTCTTAAATCACATTAGTGCTTCCTCAATGATTTTACTTTATTGTTGTCCTATGATCTCGAAGTTCTTTTATTTATATTTTCAGGATGAGAAAGAAGGGTAAGACACCGGTTACTTTTCCGGTTGAGCAAACTACCGCTCACTTACCTGCTGTTTGGAGGGATCACCAAGGTCATAGACCCGATACCTTGGTTAACTGGAGAGCCGACTCTCAATACGAGGCTACTGAGAAGCGTACAATCTATTGGGAGTGGCCGTTGAAGGTTCCAAGCCAATACAAGGCAACTATTCACCAAAGGATTGCCTCGCTTCATTGGAAGTTTCTCGAGCGAGAAACCATTGAAGTCAATGAGAATATGGTGTGGGAATTTTATGCAAACTACCAAGCTTGGGAAGCGAAGTCAGTCTTCTTCCGGGGAAAGATGTTGGATACATCCAATCAAACTCTAGAAGCTATTCTGGACATCCCCCACATTCCACTCGAGAAAGATAAATATTCCAAGATAAAGGTGGATGTCTTCAAAGGAAGAGTATCTGTGACCCCCATTCTTGAGAGAATAGGCCGTCCTGGTGCATCTTGGGAGTATAGCAAAGGGAGAAATTCTGTTCCCACTAGTATTGCATACTCTGATTTGAATGCCGGAGCTCATATATGGCATCAGATCGTGGCAGACTACATCATCCCGAGCACCCACACTACCCATGTGAGATTTAGAACTGCTTTGCTACTTTGGGCTATTATGCAAGGGAAGCATATAGCCATCTTACCTTTATTGCGCAAATCAATTTGGAAATTGGTTGAGAAGAAGAATATCAACATCCCATTTCCGTCGATGGTGATGCGCTTAGCAAATGCAGCGGGGGTAGAGAGGCGACCAATGGACATTATATTCCAGATTCCTAGAGGCAACAAGTTCATTCCTAGGGGAGATTTGGAGAGATCGACAAACATTACACCCTCCAAGAGGAAGACACCCACATCACTACCATCAACTCTACTAACTTCATCAACTGCTTTACCCTTTCTCCGACCTCTTCCGGATCTATTCCGAGACATCTTGTACGATATCCACCACATGGAGCATTTAGAGCACAAACATTTTGAGTGGATAGCCGCAAAGCTAGAAGGAAGAGACCCTAGTCCAATTCCTAGAGCTTCATCCGAGCTAGCTGGGGAGGAGCATTATGCAGTTGACCATCCCATTCATGAGTCCACCAGCTGAAGGTGGCCCCTCTTTATCCTTTCGGATCGTGAGCAGGCACAGAGGACCGTGCACAAATTAAGTGTGGGGGAGGATCGATGACTACAAGGGGGTAAAAAAATTTCTCTCTTAAAGACACTTTGCAATGTTTCTTGTAGTACTTTTTCTTCATTTTGAGTAGCTTTATTTCTATTGCATCTTGTTTGGTTTGCTGTAAATATTTCTTTATCGTTTATGGATATTTATTAGTTAATATCTGCATGTTGCCTGATAGAACGAATAAGTTGGTGAAACACCAAGGAATTTCCATGAAACCTTTTCTAGGGGCATACCATTAATTGAATTGAAGAAAAAATTGTGTTTACCAACTTGCTTGGAGTATTTTGTTCGTAGAACATGGAAATGAGCTAGAACAACATACCTTGTGAGATTTGAGCTTTAATAGATGGTTGCACTTTTCAGCCATAATGATGTTCTTGTGTGTGATTATTCTCCTTTTTTATTGTGATCATTGATTTGCATGATTCTATATCTCCTGTATTTGTGTTTGGATGCATTTAGCATGATTGAGGTCATCTTTGATGATAAACTCACTAACCTATATGGCCAACCCTAGCATTCACTTTTGTGAACCCCTTTGAGCCTATGACTCCCCTTTTGTTCTGATGATAGCACATTACTCCCCTTAAGCGGAAAACCATTGATGTCCCTGAATTACTCTTTGATTAGCTTGGGTGGATTAGGGTGTAAATTCTAAGTGTGGGGGAATTTTGGGAAGCATTGGTGATAAAGGCATGAACTCTTTTTGAAAAGAATTTTTAGGCAATTAGGTAATGCTCATGCATTTTACTAATTAAAACATATGCATTCATGCTTCAATAATAAAAAAAATTTGTGCATAATAAAGTATGAATAAAAAGAGTAAATAAAGGATGCATATGCCATGTTTGAAAAGAAAATGCATGAGTGAAGTGAGATAGGAAAGAGAAAATGGGTAGAAAGGTTATATTATTATGTGTACATAGGTGATGTAGGATTAGGTAGACACTCAAGCTAATCAAAGAACTAATTCTTTAAGTCCACTTAACCATATTTCATCCTACCTAACTCTAGCCCCATTACATCCCTCTAAAGACCTCATGATACTGGTTATTCATGCATTAAATACTAGTTGATTGTTAGATGACTTGAAAATCTTTGAAAAGCATGATAAAAGAGGAATTGAGTGGTTAAACCCTAAAAACTAAGTGAATTGAGTGGATACACATCCGATGAGGGGTTCGATCGCTCAGTTCTATGTTCTTACGCCTCATATTGCATCTTCTTACAAGTTGTTTGATTGGATAGTTTTGATAACTTCAATTCAATTCTTTGGACATTGATCTTAATGCATGAACTCTTTGCATTGGCCCTATAATTTCTTGTGATGGATTGGAATTTAATTGTTTGTTTCTACCAACTCTCATCATATAGTACATTTTGGTGATTCGTCTTAGGATAGTTGCATGCATTTAAGTAGTATATAGCATAAGTCATTCTCCCTTTCATATATCTCCTTTGAGTGTATTTAGCATGAGGACATGCTAGTGTTTAAGTGTGGGGAAATTGATGAATCCATATTTGATGATGATTTTTTATTAGAATTGGATGGATTTTCATCATATAAACTTGCACTTATTCCCTTGAATAGCACGCTTTTGAACTTTCCTTCCAAATTGCGCTTGATTATGAAAATGTGCTCTTTTGTGCTTAATTTAATCTATTTTATTTTGTATTCCTTCCATTCGATGCCTTGATGTTGTTTGTGAGTGATTCCAGGTGTATAAGGTAGGAATGGGTTGGAGAAAATGAAAGAAGAGCATGCAAAGTGTAGGAAACATGAAGAATCAAAGGAGATAAGCTCAGAGACATGTGCGTACGCACAGCTGCCTGTGCGTACGCACAGCTGCCCAATCAGAGCGCGTGGATTGCTTCGAGCGCGTCGCGCGTCCATTCAAGCATCGCCTAGTGTGCACGCACACGGCTACTTATGCGTACGCACAGGACTGGATTTCTCGTAAGGAGTGTGGACGCACGCATCTGTGCATTCGCACAGGTGTCCGCACATGACTTCATTAAAATGGCACGTGACTCATGATTTGGGGGCTTTGAAGGTCCATTTCTGAAGTCTTCTAACTCATATTGGAGGGGAAATGAGGGAAATAACATAGCATATCATTAGCATAGTTTTAGGGTAGTAGTAGAAAGCTTTAGTTAGTTTTTCTCTAAGTTTTTCATCATCTCTATTAGGGTTTATACTAGGGTTTTACATTCAAGTACCATTTCCATTTTTGATCTTGGATTTTGCTAGCTTTCATTGTAAGTATTCTCCTGTTATTACTCTTTATAGTTACATTGTCATTACTCTTTCTTCTTATTCAAGTTATAATTCAATTTTGCTTCTTTCTTGCAATTTTAATTTCTTATTGATGAATTTGATGTTTGATGTTTGTTTCATGCTTTCTTGTGTTATTCTTATTGATTAAGATCATTTTTTGGTTTTAGTTTCAAGCCTTTTCTCATTTTCTCCATGTTTAAGGTTTTTTCCCACCAAGTGTTTGACAAAATGTCAAACTTAGTCTTAGGCTAAATTTTTTGTTCTTGGCTTGGGTAAAGTAAACAATTGAGTTTCTAGAGTTGGAATGTCCAAAGTTTAGTTTCAATGCTTGGATTGTTAATTGTTCTTGTTCCCACTAACGCTAATTTGTTGCTAAGCCAATTAGCAAGCAATTTAGGATTTGTGAGTTGGGAACACTTATGCTCATTTAACTTACCTTCCGATGTGAGGGTTGATCAAGTGAGATTAATCCATCATAATTGTCATAGTTGTGGTTCCAACAAGGAAAGGACCCTTAGCTCACTCCAAGCCAAGACTCTCTTCGATGCTTTTAATCTTTCATATACTTCTATGTTGATCTCTTTTATACTTTACTTGTTTATATTACATACTCGGTTCTTTAATTTCTTCATTAGTTCAATCATTACAATTTTGCCTGTTCTTTTTTTGCTTTATGTGTTCATTGCTTCATTGACAACCTCTTGATCACTACAACCGGATTTGCACACTCCTTGTTCTAAAAGTACTCCTTAGGAGATGACTCGGGAGTCAAATACTCTCGGTTTTGAATTAGTTTTGAAATGTGACACATCTTGTGAGTTTCTAATTTGATCGGTGGCCAACTTGTTGGGTTAGGACTATACTTACAAAGCTAATTCCATTTTTGGATAATCGAGTTCCTAACCTATATGCGATTTGGCCATTGTCAAAACCATAAAGACTATTGAGGTTCCTTTGAATGCACTTCTGTAGTGCATGAGTTCTAATGACTACTCATCCTCAAGTGACGATGAAGACACTAAGGAAGAGCATGTTGCTCATTTCCTAGTAGCTCTAATTAAGTTGAATGCCAAGTTATTTGGGTCAAAGCCTCTGGAGGAAGAACCTCCACTTCTTACCAAAGAACTCCATGCTTTGGTTCAGCAAGATCTACCTCAGAAGCTTCCAAATCCTGGACGCTTTCTGATTCCTTGCACCCTAGGCACTATGACCTTTGAAAAGATTCTATGTGACCTAGGGTCAAGCATCAACCTCATGCAACTCTCTGTAATGGAGAAGCTGGAACCCTTGAGGTACAAGCTGCACACATCTCTTTAGATATGGTAGACAAGACCATGAAGAAGCCATATGGTTTAGCGGAGGATGTCTTGGTTAAAATTAAAAACCATTACATCTTTACAAACTTCATTGTCTTGGACATAGGAGAGGATGAGGATGACTGTGTCATCCTTGGAAGAACTTTCCTAGCCACAACTAATGCTATCATTAATGTGGCTAAGGGAGAACTAACCCTAAAGTTAGGGAAGGATCACATCTTATTCGAGATGCCTCATCCTTATTCTCCTTCTAAAAGAGAGATAACAGTACAACACCTAGGGTGCAAACCCTCTCTTTCTATGTAGAGCTCTGCAGAGCCACCAGACATCAATTCTAAGTTTGGTGTTGGCCAGCCCTCAACAAGCTCTAAGCACAAAGGTACTAAAAAGAAAGTACCTAAACGCTGGAGGGGCAAGAAAGTTCCTACTGAAGGCCTCTCACCTGGCATGAGAGTTGTCTTCACTAAGAATCTAGTCCTACCACATACAGTGAGTCGCGTCCTATCTCTAGAGTATATAGAGCTCATTCATGAGAGGACATGAAGAAAATTCACTGTTAGGGGCAAAAATCTGAGCCCATACTTACCTCCGTAAGGAGCTAAAGGTCAAGCTAGTGACTTTAAAAGGAGCGCTTGTTGGGAGGCAACCTAACTTTACTCAATTTTATTTATTTTATTTTCATTTCATTTTTCTTTCAGTCTTGGAGTCATGATCATGTGGATCAGTCCAGAGACAGAATTCACAACAGTTAAAACAAAACACTCCGTAAAGAATGTTAAAGTTGAAGACCAGTGAGGAAGCCCTCCTGGGCGTTCAACGCCCCAAGAGGAAAGCATTGCTGGCATTGAATGCCAGCGAGGGAGCAGCACCTTGGCATTCAAATGCCAATGTAGAGAAGCAGGGAATCTAAAATTCCCTACTCTCTCAGGAATTGTGAGTCCCACAAAATCTTCACCTACCCCACTTAACCCCACCTGCTTTTATATTTCCCTATACACACTTCCCCAAAAACCCAGCCCAATGACATCCATTTCATTTTCCCAAACCATCATAACTCCCACCAACCCCACCCACTTCAAAAATCAAATTTCCCACCAAAACCCACCTTATGGCCGAAACCTAACCCTACCCACTCCTATAAATACCCCTCTCCATTACCCTTCATACACACAGCTCTCACACATTCTCCACCCCATAAGGCCGAGCCCTCTCTCTCCCTCTCCCTCTCTCTATTTTCTTCTTCTTCTACTCCATTCTTCTATTTTTGCTCGAAGACGAGAAAAGTTTTAGGTTTGGTATTGGAAAAGCTTAGCTTTTTTTCATTCTTTCCATTACCATTCATGGCACCCAAGGTTGGAGACTCCTCTAAAAAGTGGAAAGGAAAGGCAGTAGCCAATCCCTCTGAATCTTGGGAGATGGAGAGATTCATCACCAAAGCTCACCAAGACCACTTCTATGAAATAGTGGCTGAGAAGAAAGTGATCCCTAAGGTCTCTTTCATGCTCAAGAAGAATGAGTATCCAGAAATACGAAAAAAGATCCAGAGAAGAGGTTGGGAAGTCCTAACCAATTCCATCCAAGAGGTTGGGATCCTCATGGTGCAAGAGTTCTATGCTAATGCATGGGTTACTAAATACCATGACACTAGTGTAAACCCAAATCCAAGGAATTGGATCACCATTGTCCGAGGAAGAATCATAGATTTCAGCCCAAAAAGTGTAAGGTTGGCATTCAACTTGCCTCTATTGCAAGGAGATCCTCATCCTTACACTAAGAGAGTTAACCATGATCAGAAATTGGATCAAGTGCTCTCAGATATCTGTATAGAAGGGGCACAGTGGAAAAGCGATTCCTAAGGCAAACCCATTCAGTTAAAAAAGGTTGACCTAAAGCCCAAAGCTAGAGGATGATTGGAGTTCATCCAAATATCCATCATCCCTACTAGCAATCGGTCAGAAGTGATAGTTGACAGAGCCATCATGATTTGTTGCATCATAACTGAAACTGAGGTGGAAGTTTGATGACCAGATAATTTATATGCTTTTTGGCATTGTTTTTATTATGTTTTTAGTAGGATCTAATTACTTTTAGGGATTTTTTTTTATTAGTTTTTATGTTAAATTCACATTTCTGGACTTTACTATGATTTTGTGTGTTTTTTTGTAATTTCAAGTATTTTCTGGCTGAAATTGAGGGACCTGAGCAAAAATCAGATTCAGAGGTTGAAGAAAGACTGCAGATGCTGTTGGATTCTAACCTCTCTGTACTCAAAGTGGATTTTTTGGAGCTACAGAACTCCAAATGGCACAATTATAATTGAGTTGGAAAGCAGACATCCAGGGCTTTCCAGCAATATATAATAGTTCATACTTTGAATAAGGATTGACGACGTAAACTGGCGTTCAACGCCAGTTCCATGCTGCATTCTAGAGTCAAACGCCAGAAACAGGTTGCAAAGTGGAGTTCAACGCCAGAAACAGGCTACAAACTGGCGTTCAACTCCAAGAGAAGCCTCTACACGTGTAAAGCACAATTCTCAGCCCAAGTACACACCAAGTGGGCCCCAGAAGTGGATTTCTACATCATTTACTCAATTCTGTAAACCCTAGTAACTAGTTTAGTATAAATAGGACTTTTTACTATTGTATTAGATATCTTGGGACGTTTAGTTCTTAGATCATGGGGGCTGGCCATTCGGCCATGCCTGAACCTTTCACTTATGTATTTTTCAACGGTAGAGTTTCTACACACCATAGATTAAGGTGTGGAGCTTTGCTGTTCCTCAAAGATTAATGCAAAGTACTACTGTTTTTCTATTCAATTCAACTTATTCCGCTTCTAAGATATTTATTCGTACTTCAATATGATGGATGTGATGATCGTGACAGTCATCATCATTCGCAACTTATGAACGTGTGCCTAACAACCACTTCCGTTCTACCTTAGATTGAATGGATATCTCTTGGATATCTAATACAAGGGACCGAGTCCGAGTTATTAGTGTCTTCGTGGTATAAGTTAGAACCCATGGATGGCCATTCCTGAGATCCAAAAAGTCTAAACCTTGTCTGTGGTATTCCGAGAAGGATCTGGGAAGGGATGGTTGTGACGAGCTTCAAACTCGCGAGTGCTGGGCGTAGTGACAGACGCAAAAGGATCAATGGATTCTATTCCAGTATGATCGAGAACCGACAGATGATTAGCCGTGCCGTGACAGAGCTTTTGGACCTTTTTCACTGAGAGGATGGGATGTAGCCATTGACAACGGTGATGCCCTACATAGAGCTTTCCATGGAAAGGAGTAGGACTGATTGGATGAAGACAGCAGGAAAGCAGAGATCAGAGGAACGAAAGCATCTCTATACGCTTATCTGAAATTCTCACCAATGAATTACATAAGTACCACTATCCTATTTTATATTTTATTTATTTTCGTCCACTATAATTTCTTAATACAATTTAATCCGCCTGACTGAGATTTACAAGGTGACCATAGCTTGCTTCAAGCCGACAATCTCCGTGGGATCGACCCTTACTCATGTAAGGTTTATTACTTGGATGACCCAATGCACTTGCTGGTTAGTTGTACGAAGTTGTGAGACAGATATAAGATCATGAACGTGCGTATTGAGTTTTTAGCGCCGTTACCAAGGAATGGAATTATCACGATTTCGCACACCAAGTTTTTGGTACCGTTGCCGGGGATTGTTCGAGTTTGGACAACTGACAGTTCATCTTGTTGCTCAGATTAGGTAATTTTATTTTATTTTTAAGCTTTTTATTTCTTAATTCTCAAAAAATACAAAAAAATTCTTCAAAAATCTTTCAAAAAAAAGTTTTTCCCTTTGTTTTCAAAAATTATTTTAAAATTTTTAAGAATGAATTCTAAAGTTTCAAAATGGTATGCTGAAGTTTGGCTGGCCATCAAGCTTTAGACTAACCTGGTATGATTCCTGGAATCTTGATTGAGGACTTTGAATTCATTGCTTCCTTTTCCCTATATGTTTTTGAAAAATAAAAATATACAAAAATCCAAAAAAATTTTACAAAATCATAAAAATCAAAAATATTTTATGTTGTTTGTTTGAGTCTTGAGTCAATTTTTAAGTTTGGTGTCAATTGCATATTTTTATTTTTCTAAAAATTTTCGAAAATTCATGCATTCATAGTGTTCTTCATGATCTTCAAGTTGTTCTTGGTAAGTCTTCTTGTTTGATCTTCACATTTTCTTGTTTTGTGTCTTTCCTTGTTTTTCATATGCATTCTTGAATTCTTAGTGTCTAAGCATTAAAAATTTTTAAGTTTGGTGTCTGGCATGTTTTCTTTTCTTGAAAATTTTTCAAAAATAAGTCTTGATGTTCATCTTGATATTCAAAGTGTTCTTGGTGTTCATCTTGACATTCATAGTGTTCTTGCATGCATCACATGTTTTGATTCATAATTTTTCATGTTATGAGTCTTTTTCATGTTTTTCTCTTTCATCATTAAAAATTCAAAAATAAAAAAAATATCTTTCCCTTTTTCACTCACAAATTTTCGAAAATTTGAGTTGACTTTTTCAAAACTTTTTAAAATTTAGTTGTTTCTTATGAGTCAAATCAAATTTTCAATTTGAAAATCCTATCTTTTTCAAAATCTTTTTCAAAAATCAAATCTTTTTCATTTTTTCTTATTTATTTTCGAAAATTATAAAAATATTTTTCAAAAATCTTTTTCTTAATTCTATCTCATAATTTTCGAAAATATTACTAACAATTAATGTGATTGATTCAAAAATGTAAAGTTTGTTACTTGCCTAATAAGAAAGGTTCAATCTTTAAATTTTAAAATCTTATCTTTTTGTTTCATGTTAGCCAAGTAATCAACTTTAATTTTCAAAATCAAATCTTTTTAAATTTCTTTTTCAAATCCTTTTTCAAAATAAGTTTCAATCATATCTTTTTGTTTCAATCATATCCTTTTCTTTTATTTCAATCATATCTTTTTCAAATTCAATTTCAAAATCTTTTCTAACTTCTTTCCTAACCTCTTATCTTTTTTAAAATTGATTTTCAAATCTTTTTCAATCAATCTTATCTTTTTGTTTCAATCATATCTTTTTCAAAACTACCTAACTAATCCTCTCTCTCTTATTTTCAAAAATTCCCTCTCTCCTTTTTCAAAATTCCTTTTTAATTAACTAATTGTTTTAATTTTAATTTAATTTCAACTTTAATTTTCGATATCTAACTTTCAATTTTAATTTTTATTTTAATTAAATTTCAAAATTCTCTCTCTCATCTCCTTCTATTTATTTATTCATCTACTAACACTTCTCTCCCTTCCAAAAATTCGAACACCACCTCCCTCTCTGTGTTCGAGTTTTTTTTCTTCTCTTCTTTACATTACATTCTTTTCTTCTTCTACTCACACAAAGGAATCTCTATACTTTGACATAGAGGATTCCATATTTTCTTTGTTATTCCCATCTTTGTCATATGAGCAGGAGCAAGGACAAGAACATTCTTGTTGAAGCAGATCCTGAACCTGAAAGGACTCTGAAAAGGAAACTAAGAGAAGTTAAAATACAACAATCCGGAGACAACCTTACAGGAATTTTCGAACAGGAAGAGGAGATGGCAGCCGAAAAATAATAATAATGCAAGGAGGATGCTTGGTGACTTTACTGCACCTAATTCCAATTTACATGGAAGAAGCATCTCCATTCCTGCCATTGGAGCAAACAATTTTGAGCAGAAACCTCAATTAGTTTCTCTGATGCAGCAGAACTGCAAGTTTTATGGACTTCCATCTGAAGATCCTTTTCAGTTTTTAACTGAATTCTTGCAAATCTATGATACTGTTAAGACCAATGGGGTTGATCTCGAGGTCTACAGGCTTATGCTTTTCCCGTTTGCTGTAAGAGACAGAGCTAGAGTATGGTTGGACTCTCAACCTAAGGATAGCCTGAACTCTTGGGATAAGCTGGTCACGGCTTTCTTAGCCAAGTTCTTCCCTCCTCAAAAGCTTAGTAAGCTTAGAGTGGATGTTCAAACCTTCAGACAAAAAGAAGGAGAATCCCTCTATGAAGCTTGGGAGAGGTACAAGCAACTGACCCAAAAGTGTCCTTCTGACATGCTTTCAGAATGGGCCATTCTGGATATATTCTATGATGGTCTGTCTGAGTTATCAAAGATGTCACTGGACCATTCTGCAGGTGGATCCATTCACTAAACAAAATGCCTGCAGAAGCTCAAGAACTCATTGACATGGTTGCTAATAACCAGTTCATGTACACTTCTGAAAGGAATCCTGTGAATAATGGGACGCCTATGAAGAAGGGAGTTCTTGAAATTGATACTTTGAATGCCATATTGGCTCAGAACAAAATATTGACTCAGCAAGTCAATATGATTTCTCAGAGTCTGAATGAAATGTAAGCTGCATCCAACAGTACTCAAGAGGCATCTTCTGAAGAAGAAGCTTATGATCCTGAGAACCCTGCAATAGCAGAGGTGAATTACATGGGTGAACCATATGGAAACACCTATAATCCCTCATGGAGAAATTATCCAAATCTCTCATGGAAGGATCAACAAAAGCCTCAACAAGGCTTTAATAATGGTGGAAGAAATAGGTTTAACAATAGCAACCATTTTCCATCATCCACTTAGCAATAGATAGAGAATTCTGAGTAGAAGCCATCCAGCTTAGCAAATATAGTCTCTGATCTATCTAAGGCCACTCTATGTTTCATGAATGAAACAAGGTCCTCCATTAGAAATTTGGAAGTACAAGTGGGTCAGCTGAGTAAAAGAATCACTGAAACCCCTCCTAGTACTCTCCCAAGCAATACAGAAGAAAATCCAAAAGGAGAGTGCAAGGCCATTGAATTGATTACCATGGCCGAACCTGTAAGGGAGGTTGAGGACGTGAATCACAATGAGGATGACCTCATGGGACGTCTCTCAAGCAAGAAGGAGTTCCCTATTAAGGACCCAAAGGAATCTTAGGCTCATATAGAGACCATAGAGATTCCATTAAATCTCCTTCTACCATTCATGAGCTCTGAAGACTATTCTTCCTCTGAAGAGGATGAAGATGTATCTGGAGAGCAAATTACTCAATATCTAGGAGCCATCATGAAGCTGAATGCCAAGTTGTTTGGTAATGAAACTTGGGAAGGTGAACCTCCCTTGCCCATTAGTGAACTAGATGCATGGGTTCAACAAACTTTACCTCAAAAGAGACAAGATCCTGGAAAATTCTTAATACCCTGTACCATAGGCACCATGACCTTTGAAAAGGCTCTGTGTGACCTAGGGTCAGGGATAAATCTTATGCCACTCTCTGTAATGGGGAAGCTGGGGATCATTGAGGTACAGCCTGCCTTATTCTCATTACAATTGGCAGACAAGTCAGTAAGACAAGCTTATGGATTAGTAGAGGACATGTTAGTAAAGGTTGAAGGCCTTTACATCCCTTCTAATTTCATATTCTTAGACACTAGGAAGGAGGAGGATGAATGCATCATCCTTGGAAGACCCTTCCTAGCCACAGCAAGAGCTGTGATTGATGTAGACAGAGGAGAATTGATCCTTCAACTAAATGAGGACAACCTTGTGTTTAAAACTCAAGGATCTCTCTCCGTAACTATGGAGAAGAAGCATGAAAAGCTTTTCTCACTACAGAGTCAACCAGAGCCCCCACAGTCAAACTCTAAGTTTGGTATTGGGAGGCCACAACCAAACTCTAAGTTTGGTGTTGAACTCCCATATCCAAACTCTAAGTTTAGTGTTGGGAAGTCTCAACAATGCTCTGAACATCTGTGAGGCTCCATGAGAGCTCACTGTCAAGCTATTGACATTAAAGAAGCGCTTGTTGGAAGGCAACCCAATTTTTATTTATCTAATTTTATGTTCATTCTTATTGTTCTTTCATATTTTATTAGGTTCATGATCATGTGGAGTCACAAAATAAATAGAAAAATTAAAAACAGAATAAAAAACAGCAGAAGAAAAATCACACCCTAGAGGAAGGGCTTACTGGCGTTTAAACGCCAGTAAGGAGTATTTGGCTGGCGTTCAATGCCAGAATAGAGCATGGATCTGGCGTTGAACACCAGAAACAAGCAGCATCCTGGCGTTCAGACGCCAGGAATGCACACTAAGGAAAGATGGCGCTGAACGCCAGAAACAAGCATAGAACTGGCATTCAACGCCAGAAACATGCTGCATCTGGGCGTTGAACGCCCAGAACAAGCATCAATTCGGCGTTTAAACGTCAGAATTGCATGCAAAGGCATTTTACATGCCTCAATGGTGTAGGGATGTAAATCCTTGACACCTCAGGATCTGTGGACCCCACAGGATCATCTCAGCATCTGTGGACCCCACAAGATCCCTACCTACCTCCACTCATACTCTCCCCTCTTCTCATTTATCCTCTCTTCCCAATAAACACCTTTCCCCAAAACCCTTCAACAATCACCTCAATCTCTCTCTTCCCTATTACCCATTCACCACTCACATCCATCCACTCTTCCCCATAAACCTACCTCATAAACCCCACCTACCTTCAAAATTCAAAATCACTTTCCCACCCAAACCCACCCAATATGGCCGAACCTTAACCCCTCTCCCTCCACTATATAAACCTCTCCATTCTTCTTCATTCTCACACAACACAACCCTCTCATCCCCTTCTTGGCCGAAACACAACTCTCTCTCCCTCTTTTCCATATCTTCTCCTTCTTCTTTTCTTTCTTCTCTTGCTCGAGGGCGAGCAATATTCTAAGTTTGGTGTGGTAAAAGCATAAGCTTTTTGTTTTTCCATTACCATTGATGGCACCTAAGTCCGGAGAATTCTCTACAAAAGGGAAAGGGAAGACAAAAGCTTCCACCTCCGAGTCATGGGAGATGGAAAGATTCATCTCCAAAGCCCATCAAGACCACTTCTATGATGTTGTGGCCAAGAAGAAGGTGATCCCCGAGGTCCCTTTCAAACACAAGAAAAATGAGTATCCGGAGATCCGACATGAGATCCAAAGAAGAGGTTGGGAAGTTCTAACAAACCCCATCCAACAAGTCGGAATTCTAATGGTTCAAGAGTTCTATGCTAATGCATGGATCACTAGGAACCATGATCGAAGTAAGAACCCAAACCCAAAGAATTATCTCACCATGGTTCGGGGGAAATACTTAGATTTTAGTCCAGAAAATGTGAGGTTGGCATTCAACTTGCCAATGATGGAAGAGAACGCACGCCCCTACACAAGAAGAGTCAACTTTGATCAAAGGTTGGACCAAGTCCTCATGGACATATGTGTGGAAGGAGCTTAATGGAAGATTGACTCAAAAGGCAAACCAGTTCAACTGAGAAGACTGGACCTTAAGCCTGTAGCTAGAGGATGGTTGGAGTTCATTCAACGCTCAATCATTCCCACTAGCAACCGGTCTGAAGTTACAATAGACCGGGCCATCATGATCCATAGCATCATGATTGGGGAGAAAGTGGAGGTTCATGAGATTATACCTCAAGAACTCTACAAGGTGGCTGACAAGTCCTCCACTATGGCAAGGTTAGCCTTTCCTCACCTTATTTGCCACCTATGCAATTCGGCTGGGATTGACATAAAGGGAGATATCCTCATTGAAGAGGACAAGCCCATCATTAAAAAAAGGATGGAGCAAACAAGAGAGCCTATTCTTGGATCTCAAGAGACGCATGAAGAAGCTCATCACCAAGAAATCCCTGAGATGCCTCAAGGGATGCACTTTCCTCCACAGAATTTTTGGGAGCAAATCAACACCTCCCTAGGAGAATTAAGTTCCAACATGGGACAATTAAGGGTGGAACATCAAGATCACTCCATCATCCTCCATGAAATTAGAGAAGATCAAAGAGCAATGAGGGAGGAGCAACAAAGACAAGGAAGAGACATAGAAGAGCTCAAGGACATCATTGATTTCTCAAGAAGGAAATGCCACCATCACTAAGGTGGACTCATTCCTTGTTCTCAAATTTTCTGTTTTTCATTTTCTTTATGTTAAGTGCTTATCTATGTTAGTGTCTTATTACATGATCATTAGTATTTAGTAACTTTGTCTTAAAGTTATGAATGTCCTATGAATCCATCACCTCTCTTAAATGAAAAATGTTTTTAATTCAAAAGAACAAGAAGTACATGAGTTTCGAATTTATCCTTGAACTTAGTTTAATTATATTGATGTGGTGACAATACTTTTTGTTTTCTGAATGAATGCTTGAACAGTGCATAAGTCTTTTGAAGTTGTTGTTTATGAATGTTAAATATGTTGGCTCTTGAAAGAATGATGACAAGGAGACCTGTTATTTAATAATCTGAAAAATCATAAAAATGAATCTTGAAGCAAGAAAAAGCAGCGAATACAAAGCTTGCAGAAAAAAAAAGAGGAAAAAAGGGCGAAAATAAAAAGAGAAAAAGAAAAAGCAAGCAGAAAAAGCCAATAGCCCTTAAAACCAAAAGGCAAGGGTAATAAAAAGGATCCAAGGCTTTGAGCATCAGTGGATAGGAGGGCCTAAAGGAATAAAATCCTGGCCTAAGTGGCTAAACCAAGTTGTCCCTAACCATGTGCTTGTGGCGTGAAGGTGTCAAGTGAAAACTTGAGACTGAGCGGTTAAAGTCAAGGTCCAAAGCAAAGAAAGAGTGTGCTTAAGAACCCTGGACACCTCTAATTGGGGACTTTAGCAAAGCTGAGTCACAATCTGAAAAGGTTCACCCAATTATGTGTCTGTGGCATTTATGTATCCGGTGGTAATACTGGAAAACAAAGTGCTTAGGGCCATGGCCAAGACTCATAAAGTAGCTGTGTTCAAGAATCAACATACTGAACTAGGAGAATCAATAACACTATTTGAACTCTGAGTTCCTATAGATGCCAATCATTCTGAACTTTAATGGATAAAGTGAGATGCCAAAACTATTCAAGAGGCAAAAAGCTACAAGTCCCGCTCATCTGATTGGAGCTATGTTTCATTGATAGTTTGGAATTTATAGTATATTCTCTTCTTTTTATCCTATTTGATTTTCAGTTGCTTGGGGACAAGCAACAATTTAAGTTTGGTGTTGTGATGAGCGGATAATTTATATGCTTTTTGGCATTATTTTTAGTATATTTTTAGTAGGATCTAGTTACTTTTAGGGATGTTTTTATTAGTTTTTTATGTTAAATTCACATTTCTGGACTTTACTATGAGTTTGTGTATTTTTCTGTGATTTCAGGTATTTTCTGGCTGAAATTGAGGGACCTGAGCAAAAATCAGATTCAGAGGTTGAAGAAAGACTGCAGATGCTGTTAGTTTCTGACCTCCCTGCACTCAAAGTGGATTTTCTGGAGCTACAGAACTCCAAATGGCACGCTTCTAATTGTGTTGGAAAGTAGACATCCAGGGCTTTCCAGAAATATATAATAGTCCATACTTTGAATAAGGATTGGTGACGTAAACTGGCGTTCAACGCCAGTTCCATGCTGCATTCTGGAGTTAAACGCCAGAAACAGGTTGCAAAGTGGAGTTCAACGCCAGAAACAGGCTACAAACTGGTGTTCAACTCCAAGAGATGCCTCTACACGTGTAAAGCTCAATTTTCAGCCCAAGCACACACCAAGTGGGCCCCGAAAGTGGATTTCTACATCATTTACTCAATTCTGTAAACCCTAGTAACTAGTTTAGTATAAATAGGACTTTTTACTATTGTATTAGACATCTTGGGATGTTTAGTTCTTAGATCATGGGGGCTGGCCATTCGGCCATTCCTGAACCTTTCACTTATGTATTTTTCAACGGTCGAGTTTCTACACACCATAGATTAAGGTGTGGAGCTCTGCTGTTCCTCAAAGACTAATGCAAAGTACTACTATTTTTCTATTCAATTCAACTTATTCCGCTTCTAAGATATTTATTCATACTTCAATATGATGGATGTGATGATCATGACAGTCATCATCATTCGCAACTTATGAACGCGTGCCTGACAAACACTTTCGTTTTACCTTAGATTGAATGGATATCTCTTGGATATCTAATACAGGGGACCGAGTCCGAGTTATTAGTGTCTTCGTGGTATAAGTTAGAACCCATGGATGGCCATTCCTGAGATCCGGAAAGTCTAAACCTTGTCTGTGGTATTCTGAGTAAGATCTCGGAAGGGATGGCTGTGACGAGCTTCAAACTCGCGAGTGCTGGGCGTAGTGACAGACGTAAAAGGATCAATGGATTCTATTCCAGTATGATCGAGAACCGACAGATGATTATCCGTGCCATGACAAAGCATTTGGACCTTTTTTACTGAGAGGATGGGATGTAGCCATTGACAACGGTGATGCCCTACATAGAGCTTGCCATGGAAAGGAGTAGGATTGATTGGATGAAGACAGCAGGAAAGCAGAGATCAGAGGAACGAAAGCATCTCTATACGCTTATCTGAAATTCTCACCAATGAATTACATAAGTACCACTATCCTATTTTATATTTTATTTATTTTCATCCACTATAATTTCTTAATACAATTTAATCCGCCTGACTGAGATGTACAAGGTGACCATAGCTTGCTTCAAGCCGACAATCTCCGTGGGATCGACCCTTACTTACGTAAGGTTTATTACTTGGATGACCCAGTGCACTTGCTGGTTAGTTGTACGAAGTTGTGAGACAGATATAAGATCATGAACGTGCGTATTGAGTTTTTAGCGCCGTTACCAAGGAATGGAATGATCACGATTTCGCACACCAAAGTTCATGAGGTAATTCCTTAAGAACTGTACAAGGTAGCTGAGAAGCCTCACACCAATACAAGATTAGCATTCCCACACCTCATCTGTCACTTATGCAATTCAGCTGGAATTGTCATAAATGGAGATATCTCCATTAGGGAGGATAAGCCCATCGAGTGAATGGAGAAAACTAGAGAGCATGCACAAGAGCCTGTGCATCTGCCTCATCATGAAATCCATAAGATGCCTCAAGGGATGTATTTTCCTCCCGAAAGCTATTGGGATCAATGGCAAACTTCTCATGGAGAATTGAGCACTAACATGGAGCAATTGAGGATGAAGCATCAAGGACATACCACCACCCTCAATGAAATAAGAGAAGATCCAAGAGCCATAAGGGAAGACCAAAGGGCTATGAGGGAAGAACAACAAAGGCAAAGGGATGACATAGAAGAGATCAAGCAGCACATTGGATCCTCAAGGAGGAGCACCAGATGCCACCCTTAAAGGTGGATTCGTTCTCTTTAAACCCCTTTCCTATTATTTTTCTATTTTCTGTCTATTTTATTTTTTGTTCTCTTGTTCTAGTTGCATGATCATTTGCATTGATGCCTTAAAGTTGTAAAATGTTCCATATATCTCTCACCTTGCTTAAATAAAAGTTTTTATTGAAAAAAACTGAAAAATGCATGAATTTCAAGTTTTAAATAAGATTAGTTTAATTAGTTTGATGTGGCGTCATTTATTTTTGTTTTCTGAATGTATGATTAAACAGTGAATGTTTGGAGTTGAAATTTTAGAATGTTGGCACTTGAAAGAATAAGGAAAAAGGAAAAATATTATTGATAATCTGAAAAATCTGAAAATTGATTCTTGAAGCAAGAAAAAGCAGCAAAAAGCAAAATAAAAAGCATGTTACAAAAAAAATTATATGCATGTGAAAAAGAAAGAAAAATGTCAAAAATAAAAATAAAAAAATAGAAAAATCCATTACTGCCCAAAATTGCAGGAAAAGGAGGGCAGATTGAAAAAGCCAGTAACCCTTTAAACCAAAAGGCAAGGGTAAAAGGACCCAAGGATTTGAGCATTAATGGATAGGAGGGCCTAATGGAATAAAATCCTAGACTAAGCGGCTAAATCAAGCTGTTCCTAACCATGTGCTTGTGGCGTGAAGGTGTCAAGTGAAAAACTTGAAACTGAGCGGTTAAAGTCATGGTCCAAAGTAAAAGAGTGTGCTTAAGAACTCTGGACACCTCTATCTATGGACTCTAGTAAAGCTGAGTCACAATCTGAAAAGGTTCATGATGACTTGCATCATCTACCCTTTTTTCTTGCATAAAAAGGACCATAAAAGGGCATAATCTCAGTAGATCATTGCAATTCATGCATTATTTGATGAACATTATAGTACATTACTTTGAAAAGAGTTTGTGCTGAATTTCAGGTGAATAAGACATCAAAAAGGGGAAGAAAACAACAAAACAAGCTAGGCGTGTTAAACGGGCATGCCACTTAAAGCAAACGCCACAAAATTGTACCGGCGTGGCACGCCAGGATCTGGGTGTGGCACGCCAGTACTAAAGTCCAGAGAGGATTCCCCAAGCATATACATGGGCGTGGCACGTAAGGAGCTGGGCGTGGCATGCCAGTACAACTTTCCAGAGAGCAACAATGAAGGCCACCAAAGGGGGCATGGCATGCCAGGCTGGGCGTGGCACGCCAAACCCACCACTTGAGCCATGGGCATGCCACTTGATATCGAAGGCGTGGAACGCCAGTTTTAAAATCACTTGGGCGTGCCACTTGAGGAACCAGGCGTGGCACACCAAGCTAAGAAGGACACAAATGAATGGGCGTCCCACTTGAGCAGCTTGGTGTGGCACACTGGTACACAATTCTAGAGAGGAAGTTGAATGCTGAAAGACTGGGCGTGCCACTTGAGCAGTAAGGCGTGGCACGCCAAGCTTCCACCCTTACTTGGGTGTGCCACTGGAGCATCTGGGCGTGGCACACCAAGGTACAAAGAAGGCCAAAGCAAGGGCTGGGTGTGCCACTTGGTGTCGAAGGCGTGGCATGCCAGCTCAAGATTCCCAACTGGGCGTGCCACTTGAATGCTAGGCGTGGCACGCTAGCTATTAAAACCAAGGCAAATGATGGGTGTGGCACGCCAGCACCTGGGTGTGGCACACTGGTTATATTTTCTAGAGAGAAAGAAACAGGCTAACCAAGGCTTTAAAAAGGCCTGGGAGTGCTACTTGGGATCGAAGACGTGGCACGCCAGGTTATCCAAGTCTTTAAAAAGGCCTGGGTGTGCCACTTAGGCTCGAAGGTATGGCACGCCAGGGTGGTCAGTGAAGGGAGGCATGGCACTTGAAGATTGGGCGTGGCATGCCAAGGCAGAATCAGAGCAAGGCGTGGCACGCCACTGAAGCGCCAATCACACGCCAGCTGTGAGATCACGTTTTATGAGTTTCTTTTTCCTCCAAAATGTAATTTTACTTTCATTTTTTGTATTTTTCTTTACTTGCTATTGCTAGGAGTAGTATATATACCCCTTGGAAGTACTGAAGAAGGGGTTAAGCAGTTGAGCTATTAGTGAAAGCATAGTTAGATTCACTTTTTGCATCTTTTACTTTTTCTTGAGCTATGAGTAGCTAAATTTCCTCTCATTGAGAGAGGAAGCTCTGTTGTACTTGATGGATTAATGATAGTGAATTTCTTCTTCTGTTCATCCTTTCTTTGATTTGCTAGAAGGAATTTTGTTCTTCATGCTAGTGTTTAATCACCTTCGAAAAGGGGTTGAATGCAAAATGAGTTTCATGGGATCCTTGGAAAAGGAAACATGAAATCATGCTAGAAATCCCTTCTTACACTTGAGTAGGATCTGGGTTTTGGTGTTTGGATATGGTGACATAAAATCCTCCCTCTACTTGGACCTATGAGGATGTGTGGTATAATCAGGGACCAAGCATATCTCTCTTCATGAGCAATTAGACCAAGGAATTGGCTATTGATCAAGATTTGAGAGATTGAGTCACCAAGGGATTGGGGCTCAATTAATCATGATTTCCAAGAGGTCAATGAGTTGCATGATTGAAGAGGATATGAGCTAGATTTAATCCAAAGAGACAATATCTCCTGATCTCAATGAATTCCCTTATTCTTATCTTCCACTTTCTTTATAGCTTTCTTTACATTCTGCAATTCCCCCATTCCCATTTACTATTAAGTCATTTAAGTTTCTGCTCTTTAATTTTGTTGCCATTTTCAATTCTGCTATTTACTGCTTTCCTTTATTTTTGAGTCATTTATATTTCTGCACATTTATAATTCTGCAATCACAATCTATTCTGCTTAGCTTGACTAATTCACCAATTGATTAAAGTTGCTCAAATCTATCAATCTCTGTGGATACGATCCCACTCCACTGTGGGTTATTACTTAACGATAATTTTGGTGCGCTTGCCAAAAGAACAGATTCACAAATTTTATAATGGGGTGTGAATTTGGCTCATCAGTTCACCCAGTTAAAGTGTCTGTGGCATTATTGTATCTGGTGGTAATACTGGAAAACAAGGTGCTTAGGGTCACGGCCAAGACTCTGAAAGCTATGTTCAAGAATCAAAATAAGCTTAACTAAGAGAATTAATAATATCATCTGGATTCTAAGTTCCTAAGGATGTCAACATCTCTGAGTTTCAATGGATAGGGAGATACCAAAACTATTCAGAAGCAAAAACCTACTAAGTCCCCCTCATCTAATTGTAACTAAGCTTCATTTGAAACTTAGAAATTTATTTGTATCTTAATTTTCTTTTTTTATCCTACTGTGTTTTTAATTGCTTGGGGACAAGCAACAATTTAAGTTTGGTGTTGTGATGAGCGGATATTTTATACGCTTTTTGACATCACTTTCATATAGTTTTTAGTAGTTTTTGTTTAGTTTTTTATTGAGTTTTTATGGGTTTTAGTGTTAAAATCACATTTTTGGATTCTACTATGAGTTTTTGTGTTTTGGGCAATTTCAGATATTTTCTAGCTGAAATTGAGGAGCTGGAGCAGAAGTCTGATTCAGAGACAAAGAAAGCACTGCAGATGCTGTCCAAATCTGACCTACCTGAATTCGGAAGAGCTTTTCTGGAGGTGAAGAAATCAAAATGGAGCATTCTCAACGTCTATGAAAAGCTGACATCCAGAGCTTTTCATCAATATATAATAGTCCATACTTTACTTCGGATTAGAAGGCCCAAAACTGGCGTCCAATGCCAGCTACCTGCCCCCTTCCACGCGTCCAGCGCTTAAAACAGCAGAGACCAATGTACAAACGCCCAAAGAGGACCCCCTAGCTGGCGTTCCACGCCCCAGAGACCTCATAGCACGTGGATCTCATCAAAGTGCAGCCCAAACACTCACCAAGTGGGCCCCAGAAGTGGATTTTAGCACTAAATAGACTGTTTTACCCTTACTAGTCATCTGTTTAGTATTTAAGGGATTTTATTTATGTAATTCAGAGGTTTTTTAGACACTTTCAGTCATCATACACGTTTATCATTGTTTTTACTTTTAGTATGAGTTTCTAAACCTCCTAGGTTGAGGGGAGGATCCCTGCAGAGTCCTATGAATTAATTAAAGTATTTCTGTTTCTTCTTCGATCTGTGTTTGATCTATCTCTAAGATGTATATCCAATCTTCATCGTGGTGAATAGGATGATCTGACAAATTAGCTCTGTTCATCACATTAAGACAAACGTGTCTGACAAACACCCGCGTCTACTTGGGTTCGTGTGAATACTTGGTCGGAAAGCACGAGCCAACAGCTATGTTTATACATCTCTCAGACGGTTAATCCACGACTTCGTAGGGGACTTCTTGAGACACCAGTTCAGCCGATTTCCGGGGAGATTAGGGTGTCCGTGGTATAGGCTAGAATCCAAAGAAGCAGCGTTCTCTGATCCGGAAGATTCGACCTTGTCTGTGGTATTTTGAGTAGGATCACCAAGAGAATGACTTGCTAGAGCTTCACCCTCCGTCAGATTGAATAACCATGGGCAATGGCATTTGACCTGTAGCAGAGGAGATCAATGACCACGGGCAATTGCTTTGATCACTTACAGCTTTCCATAGAAGAAGATCATTCACAAGCAAGGAAGACAGTAATACCAGAGTTTATTCAGAAAGACAAAGCAACTCCGACTCTCAACTCTATTCCTATCCTTATTTCAACTTAACATCCAAATGTTTGATATAACAAGTACTTATCCAAAGTTCTAAGCATAAACTTTTTATTCTGCCTGACTAAGACCTGCAAGACAACTATTGCTCGCTTCAAGCCACAATCCTCATGGGATCGATCCTGACTTGCTCAGGTATTACTTGGATGATCCAGTCCACTTGCTGGTACTACTGCTATACAAACAGTGTGGGGTTTGCGTACATACGCACCACTCTCTCCCTCCTTTTTTCTCTCTCAACGTCTCACTCTCTCTCTCTTCCTTTGTTTTGAGGGCAACGGCGATGGCTACATCCAACTCCGCCGGTGCCATCCTCTTCTTCCACTCCCTTTTCTCTTCTTCTTCTCCCTCATTTCCTTCTTCGCAGTGCTCTATGTGTGTGTGTGGGAAAGGGGGGCTGACAGCACTGAGTTTAGAGGGAGTGAGGTAAGGGTGTGTGAAATTAGGGTTCAGGTAATTGGGTTTGGGTAATTTGGTAATTTTAATAAAATTAGGTGATAGAGTAGTAATTTGAAACCAAATTTAACCCAATAAAATTATTTCATAAGCACATTATTTATTTATCAATTTGCTAATTGATTTTCAAATATGTAACACCCTTACTACTAAATGTCATGCTTCCGGCTGCATCACTCTGATAGTGAAGAGTATTACGACGACTTCCATATACTTGATAATGAGATTAAGCCTATGACTTGAAAATGTATCGCTGTTTTGTTGAAAAAACCGGAAATACTTTTAAAATTTTACCAACATGCATACACATATATACAAAACTTCTTATACAAGTAACTTACATAATTATATACAAACAAATCATACAACTCCTATCCCTCTTACAAAATTATAATAATAAAGGCGAGAAAAATTAATAACATATGTATACAAACAGAAATAGCACATCTAAGAACTTAACAAAAACTTTGCAAGCTTCCTCGTCCGTCCTGAAAAGAGAAGTCTGTAGGGAGGTGAGAAAATCCTCCTCAAAAGGGTTCTCAGTAAGGGGTTTTTAAGAATTGTATAAGAAGATATTTTAAATAAAACTATTTTCACATGCAGTGATCATCAGTTCATTAATCAAATATAAAACACATATTTTTCTTATAAAAATTTCACGTAAAATACTTACGACTGATCTAACCAATCATGGCCTTCGGCCCATATCAAATCAACTCGGCCTCTGGTCCAAATTAAATCAACTTGGCCTTTGGCCCAAAATCAAATCAACTTGGCCTACGTCCCAATTGGTGCTCAAAAATGAAACTTGCACAACTGAACCGGCAAGTGCACCGGGTCATCCAAGTAATACCTTAGGTGAGTGAGGGTCGAATCCCACGAGAATTGTAGGATTGAGCAAGCTGTGGTTATCCTACAGATCTTGGTCAAGCGAATAAAAAGTTGATTGTTGTTGTTGTAGGCGCATAAACAAAACAATAGCAAAAGCAATAAAGAGATAATGTAGAAACAATAGTAAGAAATCAGTTAAGGCATCAGAGATGCCTATTTTTCTGGATTGACACTTCGTACTGACTACTTTAACAATGAGTGATTCAGTCAATGGCAAGGCTGTAAGTGATTAAGCCATGGGTCGTGGTCATTAATCTCCTATGTTCCAAACCAAACGCCCAAACAGGTCAGTCAATATAGACGAGGGTGAAGATCTCGCAATTCAATCTTTGATGATCCTACTCAAAATGTCACAGACAAAGTCAGATCTTCCAGATCGGAGAATGAAGCTCTATGATTCTAGCCTTGATGCCACAGGGACCTCAATTACCATGACTAATGGGATTTCATGTCACGTATCCCAATTAGCCAAAATAACTTGTTGGAACCTGTAATGTACTCTCAAGCTATAGCTCAATACTATCTGGGTCAGGACTCCTAAAGAACTCATGTAGAATAAGGGTCATACTTTCGTTCCACCCCAGATTCATAAAGATGAAGAACGATAATACATTATAGAATGGAATCAAACATATATTAAAGTACAAAAGTAATAATATTTATCCATAGGAAATAGTAGAGCTCCTATCCTTAACCTAGGAAGTTTAGCCGCTCTTATTTTATAGAAAAAATAAATTATCAGAAGCTGAAGATCAAAAGTTTTTTTAACAAAGGTGATATTCCTTCTATTTGTACTAATAACTGATGAGTGGATATTTTATACACTTTTTGGCATCATTTTCATATTATTTTAGTTATATTTTGTTTAAGTTTCATTATATTTTTATAGGTTTTAGTGAAAAATTCACATTTTTGGATTCTACTTTGAGTTGTTGTATTTAATGATGATTTTAGGTAATTTCTGGCTGAAATTGAGGAGCTTTGGCAAAGTCTGATTTATAGGCAAGGAAAGCACAGCAAATGCTGTCAGAATCTGACCTCCGTGCACTCAAACAAGCATTTCTGGAGCTAATGAAATCCAAATGACGCGTTCTCAATGGCATTGAAAAGCTAACTTCCAGAGCTTTTTAGTAATATATAAATGATTTAAACTTTTCTTTAAAGGAGCCTGCCCATACTGGGCATTGAACGCCAAGGAGCTACCCCCTGGCTAGCGTTCATCGTCCCAGGGAGACAAGCCAGCATTGAACGCCCAAGAACCACCCCATTCCTGGCGTTCAACGCCCACTAAGACACAAGAAAATGCTAATCACTCCTTAATGGGCGTTCAAGGCCCATTCCTCAAGGTTGGATTCCAAGCTCAGCCTAAGTACTCAACCAAAGTGGGCCTAATGTTTAAGATCTTCTGCCTCATCATTACGTTTTCATGTTTTACTTTCTGTAAAGCATGAGCAACTAAACCTCCTAAGTTAGGGTTAGGAGCTCTGATGATTCTCATGGATTAATAATATTACTGTTCTATTTTAATACATGTTTTATTCCATTCGCTTGTGCGTTTTTGTTTTTCATCTCATGAATTGAGGATGGCCCGTGACAATAATCCTTGTTCTACATGGGTTCAGTGTGAGTCCTGCCTGGATAGCATTGAACTACAAGCTAGAGAATGCACTAGGGATTCCAAGAGCGTGCCTGAGCGACTTTGGATATGTGACATATAATCCCGTTGACCATGTGTTACTGAGGTTTCTGTGGCATTATGGCTAGAGCATGAGAAGCAGCGTTCCTTGATCCAGAAGATCCGACCTTGTCTGTGGCGTTTTGAGTAGGATTGCGAAGGGTAATGGATTGCTTAGGTCTTCACCTTCGAGTATGGTGGGAAGCCATGAGTTAACTTGATGAGGATGCTACGTGAGTTGCTCGGATATGGTGGACTGCTATGATTTAGAAGGGACTAACTTGATGAGGATGCTACATGAGTTAGTTAATTACGGCTGCCGTTGAATGAATCGTTCGTTGTTGAAGTAGACAGTAAGAAAGGTCAATCCGGAAAGAATACGCATCTCTAAATCCTTAACTAATTATCCTTCATTGCTTTTACACTAATCTGGTATTTTCTTCTTTACTTTTTATTTAAGCTTCTTAACAAACAACCATCTTTTTTAATCGCCTAACGAAGATTTACAAGATAGCCATTGCTTTCTCAATCTGACAATCTCCGTGAGATTCAACACACACTCACCTGAGGTATTACTTGGACGACTCAGTGCACTTGCCGGTTTAGTTGTGCGGAGTTCAATTTCGTGCACCAAGATTTTTGCGCCGTTGCTGGGGATTGTTCAGAGATTGACAAACTACTGGACTATCTTTTTGCTTAGATTAGGTACTTTTTAAGGTTTATTTGCTCTCTTGTTTGCGTCTTTTGTTTTTTTCAAAATGATTTTTCAAAACCTTTATCTGTTTTTGACCATTTATTTTCTTTTGATTTTCTTGTTTTGAGTCTTACCTGTTTCTTATTGCTTTTTGAAAAAAAATTTCAAAGAAACCTTTTCTTTTCTTTAGTACTCTTTTTCTTTGTTTGAGTCTTGTGTCAGTTTTTAAGTTTGGTGTCCCTTCTTGTGTTCATCTTTTCTTTAAATTTTCGAAATTGTCCTTAAGTGTTCATCTTAGTATTCGAATTGTTCTTGGTAATTTTTCTTGTTTGATTTCAAAAATTTTAAGTTTGGTGTCTTTTTGGTGTTTTTCCTTTAATTTTCGAAAATTAGTGTCCTTTGATTTTAAAATTTTTAAGTTTGGTGTCGCTTAGTTCTTTTTCTTTTTCCTTAAAATTCGAAAATCAAAAAAATTTTCTTTTATCTTTCTTTAATTTTTCGAAAATCTTGACTAACTTTCCCTATCTTGATTTAAAAATTTTAAGTTTGGTGTTTTCTTGATAGTAAAGTTTAAATTTTGAATTTCAAATCCTATCTTTTCAAATCTTTATCTTATCTTTTTATCTTTCTTTAAATTTCAAAAATCCTATCTTATCTTAATTTAATTTCAAATTTTAAAATTCAATTTTAAAATTTAAAATTTAAAAATTAAAATTTCAAATTTCAAAATAAAATCTTTTTCAAAAATCAAATTTCAAATCTTATCTTTGCAAATCTTTTTCAATTCTCTATCATATCTTCTTGCTTTATGTTCTTCCTATCTTATCTTCTTTTTAATTTTAAAACTTTTAAATTTCAAATCTTTACCTTCTTTTAAAATTAAATTTCAAAATCAAATCTTTTAATTTGTTTTCAATTCTTGTTAGTTGGTTAGTTACTTGTTTTTTCTTATTTTAATTTTGAAAGTTTGGTATCTCTCTAATTCATCTTTCTCTCTCTTCTATTTTCGAAAACTTTTTACTTCTTTCTCTCTCTCCTTTTTTGAAAATTCTTACCCCTTTCTCTCTCTTCTATTTTCAAAAATCTTCTTTTCTTTTTCTATTTATTTTTTTGAAAACTCTTTTAACTTAAAAAAATATCTTTCTTTTCTTTTCTTCTTATCTAACTCTCTCAAAGGACCTCTATACTCTGACATAGAGAATCCTTTTCTTCTTTTCTTCTTGCATTCTTCCTTCTTATTTATGAGTAGGAACAGGGATAAAGAACCTCTCTTTGATCATGATCCTGAACCTGAGAGGACTCTAAGGAGGCATTTACAACAAGAGCACAGCACTCCGAAGGAAACCTCACAGCTTTTCAAACAAAAAGCTGAAAATACAAACATGGCAACTGTTCATACCCTGGGTCGAACTGTCCGACCCGGGATGATTGGTGGCAAAACAACTGACCTCTTCAGGTCTGAATATCCGACCTCTTTTTAAAGAGATCGGCCAAATCGACAGGAGAGCCCAGTAAAGGGCCCAAATGGAGGAACACGACCCAAATCCAAAGGCAGTTCAAGCCTACAGAGATAAAGGCGGTTCCCTTAAAGATAAGCAGACTTCACTCAAGATAAAGATAAGATAAGATAAGATAACTAACTTATCTTATCAGAAAGGTCAGCCCACACTACTATAAATACACTGGAGCACCCATGTATAACTCATACTCTGATTCGACATAAAAACCTGCTTAATACCCGTGCTAACTTAAGCATCGGAGTCTCTTGCAGGTACCCCCCACCTTTCGGTGGCCAAGGATCAGCAGTGCAGCAAGTCCAATAAGTCGGACACAACAGCTCCGGCCGCCACCAGCCAGCCGGACATGTCATCTCCGACCAGTACGGAAGATCTCATCCGAGATCGACCTCCAGTTTCAGGTAACCCTCGGAACAGCAACCAATCCTAATGGTGGAGGAGATGCAAGGAAGGTCCTAGGTGACTTTACTGCACCCACTTCTGACTTCTATGGAAGCAGCATCTCTATACCTGCAATTGGTGCAAATAACTTTGAGCTGAAGCCTGAATTGGTCACTTTAGTTCAACAAAACTGCCAGTTTCATGGACTTTCACAGGAAGATCCCAACAAATTCATCTCTGATTTCTTATAGATCTGTAATCCTGTTAAGACTAATGGAGTGGATCCTGAAATCTACAGGCTTATGCTTTTCCCCTTCGCTGTAAGGGACAGAGCTAGGTTATGGCTGGATTCTCAGCCTAAGGAAAGCCTAGACTCTTGGGAAAAGGTGGTCAATGCATTCTTGACCAAGTTCTTCCCACCTCAGAAGCTGAGCAAGCTCAGGGTGAAAGTTCAGACCTTCAGGCAGAAAGAGGGAGAATCCCTCTATGAAGCCTGGGAGAGGTACAAGCAATTGATCAAAAAGTGCCCTCCTAACATGATTTCAGACTGGACTATGTTAGATATCTTCTATGATGATCTCTCTGAATTATCGAAGATGGCTTTAGACCACTCTACTGGTGGATCACTCCACTTGAAGAAAATGCCTGAAGAGGCACAAGAACTCATTGACATAGTTGCTAACAACTAGTTCATGTACACTTCTGAGAGGAACCCTATAAGCAATGGGGTAGCTCAGAAGAGAGGAGTCCTAGAAGTTGATACTCTGAATGCCATAATAGCTTAGAATAAGAACTTAACCCAAGAGATCAATATGATCTTTCATCATCTGACTGGATCACAAGCTGAAGCTGACAACACTCAAGAAGCCTCTCATAAAGGAGAGGCATATGATCTAGATCAACCCATGATGGATGAGGTTAACTATTTGGGAAATTCTTTAGGAAATCCCAATAATGAGCTTTATGGAAACACCTACAACCCATCATGGAGGAATCATCCCATCTTTTCATAGAGGGATCAATAGAAGCCTTAGCAAGATTTTAATAACAACCAAGATGGAAGAACCCAAAATAGGTTTAATAATAGACCACTTCCACCTTCTCAGCGAGAGATGGAGACTTCTAAGCAGAGCCTATCTGACCTAGCCACTATAGTCTCCAATCTCTCTAAAACCACTCATAGTTTCATTACTGAAACAAGATCCTCCATTAGAAATTTTGAGGTACAGATTGGTCAGCTGAGTAAGAGAATCTATGAGACTCCTCCTAACACTCTTCTTAGTAACACTGAAGTAAACCCAAGAGAAGAGTGCAAGGCCATCACTGTAGAAGTTGAGGCCGAAACGGAAGACAAGAAGCTTGCATTGAATGCCAGCAAGGGAGTAGCTGGGCATTCAACACCCAAGGAGGAGTAGTTATTGGCGTTCAACACTAGTAATAGAGTAGAGACTGGGCGTTCAACGCCCAAAGAGGAACAAATCGTGGCGTTGAACGCCAGAATAGGAGTATCTGGGCATTCAACGCCCACTAAGGACTCCATTGTTAAAGAACCAAAAGAAACCAGCACGCATGAGGAGATCATAGAGGTTCCCTTGAATGCTTAGTTACAGATTATAGACTCTTAAGAATACTCTTCCTCTAATGAGGAAGAAGAAACTAGCGAAGAGCAAGTTGCTCGGTACTTAAGACTTCTGATGAAGCTGAATGCCAAATTATCTGGAACAGAGACATTGGAGGAAGAACCTCCAGTGCTTACCAAGGAACTCAATGCCTTGGTTCAGAAGAAACTACCTCAGAAGCTGCTGGATCCGGGATGCTTCCTAATTCCCTACACCATAAGGACATTTACCTTTGAGAAAGCATTATGTGACCTAGGGTCAAGCATAAACCTTATGCCTCTCTATGTAATGGAGAAACTGGGAATCTTTGAGGTGTAAGCTGCCAAGATCTCATTAGAGATGGCAGACAAGTCACTGAAAAAGGCAAATGGTCTGGTAGAGGATGTCTTAGTAAAGGTTAAAAACTTTTACATCCCTGCAAATTTTATAATCTTAGATACTGGAGAGGACGAGGATAAATCCATCATCCTTGGAAGACCTTTCTTAGCTACAGCCAATGCCATAATTGATGTGGTGAAGGGAGAGCTAATTCTGTAATTATGGGAGGATCACATCTTATTTAAGATGCCCAAACCTAACTCCTCCCCTAAGGGAGAGACAACTGTACAACACTTAGTGTTCCAACCCTCTCTCTCAGTGCAAAGCTATACAGAGCCCTCAGACACCAAATCTAAGTTTGGTGTTGTGAAACCATCCACAAGGACTAAGGATAAGGGTAATGAAAAGAAGGTACCTAAAGGCTGGAGGGATAAGAAAATCCCTACTGAAGGCCTCTCACCTGGTATGAGAGTTGTTTTCATAGACAACCCAGTGATTCCGCACACTGTGAACAAGATCTTGTCTCTAGAACACATGGAACTTATCCATGAGAGCACAAGAAAGAAGTTCAATGTAAGGGGGTGACATTCTAAGCCCCTATCCGTCTCGGTAAAGGAGCTAACCGTCAAGCTAGTGACATTAAAGAAGTGCTTGTTGGGAGGCAACCCAACCATAACTAGAGTCTTCCTATTTTTCCTTAAGTTTATTTACCTAATATTAGTTTATTTTCATAATTATTTTTTTTAAGTTGTGATCATGTGCAATAGCTAGAACAGAGATAAAGACATCCAGAGATGGAAGCAGAACACCTTAGAGTACACCCTTTGCTGGCGTTGAACGCTAGACAAGGAGGCAAAAAGGGCGTTCAACGCCCCAATGGGTAAGGAAGCTGGCGTTGAATACCACACAGGGAGAAGTGTGGGCGTTCAACGCCCATGAGGGAGCAGCATTACTGGCGTTGAATGCCAGCCATGGAGTAGAGGCTGGGCGTTCAACGCCCTATATGGAGTAGGAAGCTGGCGTCGAACACCAGCCAGGGAGCAGAGGCTAAGCGTTCAACGCCCACAAAGGGGTAGGAAATTCGAATTTCCTAGCCCCTCAGGACCAGTAGGTCCCAGAGAATCTCCACCTACCCTATTATCTTTTCTCTCTATCTCCATTATTTTCTTATTCTTCTACTTTATTCTTCCCTTTTATTCATATTTGCTCGAGGATGAGCAAAGCTTTTAAGTTTGGTGTTGGAAAAGCCTTGCTTTTTGCTTTCTATTTACACTTATGGCACCCAAAGTCGGAGAATCCTCTAGAAAGAGAAAAGGAAAAGCCATAGCTCCTGCCTCCGAACCTTGCGAAAGGGAGAGATTCCTTACTAAGGCCCATCAAGACCACTTCCATCAAGTAGTGGCAAAGAAGAGGGTGATTCCCGAAGTCCCCTTTAGACTAAAAAAGAATGAGTACCAGGAGATCCAACAAAAAATCCGGAGAAGAGGTTGGGAAGTTCTGACCAACCCTATCCCGGAAGTTAGAATCTTAATGGTGTAAGAGTTTTATATCAATGCGTGGATCACCAAAAATCATGACACTAGTGTGAACCCACACCCCAAAAATTGGCACACCATAGTCCGAGGGCGTCTCTTGGATTTCAGCCTGGAAAGTGTAAGGTTGGCACTCCATCTACCATTAATGCAAGGAGACCCACACCCTTATACTAGAATAGTCAATTTTGATCAAAGGCTATACCAAGTCCTTTCAGATATTTGTGTGGAAGGAGCACAATGGAAAAGGGATACTCATGGCAAGCCTATCCAACTAAGAAGGCTTGACCTCAAGCCCGTAGCTAGAGGATGGTTGGAGTTCATCCAACGCTCTATCATCCCTACTAGCAACTGGTCCGAAGTGACCATTGACCGAGCTATCATGATTCACTGCATCATGCTTGGGGATGAGGTGGAGGCACATAAGGTGATACCTCAAGAGCTGTACAAGGTGGCATTAAAGACCTCCACTCAAGCAAGGTTGGCATTCCCTCACCTCATATGTCACTTATGCAATTCAGCTGCAATTGTCATAGAAGGAGACATTTCCATTGAGGAGGACAAACCCATCCCTAAAAGAAGGATGGAGCATGTTAGAGAGCCGGCACATGAACCACAGCAAGAGCATGTGGAGCTGCCTCAACAAGAAATCCCTGAGATGCTTCAAGGGATGCATTTTCCTCCCCAAGGATATTGGAATCAATTGAATACTTCTCTAGGAGAATTAAGCTCCAATATGGATCAGCTGAGGATGGAACACCAAGAACATTCCACCATCCTCCATGAAATAAGAGAAGATCAAAGAGCTATGAGGGAAGAGCAACAGAGACAGGGGCATGACATAGAAGAAATCAAGCGCTCTATTAGATACTCTAGAGGAAGCAGTAGCCCCCATGACTAAGGTGGTCACGTTCCATATCCCCCTTTGTTCATGTTTTTTTTCTGTTTTCCATTGTATTTCATTGTTTGTTTCCTGTTTCTAAGTGCATGATCTTCCTTTGTTTTGTCTTAAGCTATGAAATATTCCATGCATCTCTCACTATACACTACAAGAAAAAAGGCCTATGGCCACGCTTTTTTTTGCTACGCTTTAAAAGCGTGGCCAAAAGTGGTCTATGGCCAAGCTTTTGTGAGGGTGGTGCTTGAATAGAGATTTGGCCACATTTTTTTTGCTATGCTTCAAAAGCGTGGCGAAAAGGGCCAATGGCCATGCTTTTATGAGGGTGGCAGTTGATGCGAGATTTAGCCACGTTTTTTTTGCCACGCTTATAAAGCGTAGCCATAGAGAGATTTTGGCACGCTTTTAAAGCGTGGTAACAGGGTTTTATTATTGTGGCGTTTGAAAAGCGTAGCCGTTTTCCTACAAGCCTTTTGGCATGCTTTAAAAGCGTGGCCAAAAGGTTACCCCAGAAAAAAAAATACAAAATGCTTGTATACCCTTCAAATTAAAATTTTTGAGTCTTATAACTTAAACTTTTGAAATTAAATACTCAAAAGCTCGTATATCCTTCTTCATTCAAAGACCCTAACGCTAACTCCTCCTTCTTCAAACAATAAGCCCTAACTCCGACGACACTCCGGCGAGGAACCACTCCTGCGACGATGACACTCCAACGAAGAACTACTCCGACGACACTCTGTGAAGAACGTAGCTGCGCTCGCAATGCCTCCATCGGCAATCCCTCTTTCGGTACCCTTAACCCTAATTCTGTGGTGACTCTCTAGCGGTGATTCCCTCCACTCAGTTGCTGTCGCAAACCCGTCGTCGATGCTCCCTTTACCGCCACTCCCTTTTGTTTATGTAAACCCTAACTCCTTCGGCGCCGCTCCCTTCTGTTCTCATTCCGTTCTTTTATTTCTTTTCCTATTTCACACTTTCAGTCATCAATTTTCATAGAATGCTATAGTGCTATATTAGGGTAACCACCACATTATGTGTATATATATGTGAGAAAACATAGGAAGTGGATAACAGGGACTAGGGGAGTTAACGAGGCAACAAATGTTGTAACTAACTTTCCAAATTGCAAGTTAGGGGAGGGGTGGGATTCTCATGATTGAGGTGAGTGAGGAGGATATTTAGGGTGCAGGAGATGGTGAGGGAATCATTTAAACTGTTGGAATAGGAGAATCAACGCTCTGGAAAGCTTGATACTATCACGGTTTCTTTCATTTTTCTCAAATTTTATAGTTTAGGAGGCCACACTGGTTTTGGTTTAAATCTCAGTTTCTGCTACTGTTTCGTCTCTTTTCCCCATTTAAATACCATTTGTTATATCTAGTTTCGTCAAAATCTAATTTGACTGTCACTATTTCAGGTGTAAAAAATAGAAGAGGTTGTGCCTCCTATTCTCACCAAGTTAGGCAAGGTAATGTTGTGCTTGTTTTCTTTTGATAAACAATCTAATACAAGGTGGTCTATGCTTAATGACTTATAGTAGTCAATGGTCTATTGGTAATCAATAAGCATTCCCATAAAATAATGAATTTAAAGTGCTTTGTTGACCTTTTGGAAACTTCTAATTCAATGGCATCACTCCACCATTCTTGGTAAATTTCATTTCTAAAGTTGCTTAGTTTAAAAGAAAGAGGTAATATAGATTTAAATGATGGAGAGCTGTAGCAACCATGCAGTTCTGTTTTTGTTCCATTGTATTTACTTTGCTTATTTCTTGCCCCACACGATCGATCCTTGAATCTGGATAACACTGGTTCACATTTTAGTTTTGTTCTGTCTGGGTTCTATTTATGCTTTTTCTTATATATATATTGAATAAACTATCATTTGGATGTTATGCGGCGGGACATTTTGTTAGATTTCTGCAGTTTAATTGATGAACCGTATATAGTTGTACTCTTTGCTATCTTGCTATTAAGGTCATTTTTCCTTTTATAGTGATTAAATTTGAGATATTCTATGGTGGTAGGTTAAAAACCCCTAGACTCTCCAGGCGTTCATCGATCTTAGCTTCTTGCTTCTTTGTAAGTCCTATTCTTATTACTTTCTTTTATTTATTTCCTATTTCACACTTTCAGTCATCGATTTTCCTATTTCTTTTCCTATGGTTAAATAGGATTTGAAAAGTTTTAAAACCTTCGAAGAATATGCGTGGACTTACCCGCTGATAAAGAACGCATCACAGGGTAGGTACAATGTCTTTTGGAAACCCTATTATGTTTATTGGATTTGATGAAATAGAATTCTATATTTGATTGAAGTTTAATTTAAGTAGCAAGTCTCTGTAATCAAACCGGTGCATATGAGTTGGTTATGGCTATGTTGTGTTGAATGTGTTAGTTGAATTGATTTATTTTTTTGGTTAATATTATTTTTGGGTGCTATGAAATTATAAAATAGAATAGAATTGATATTATTAAACTTTGAGTTGATTTAATTTTGTGTTGTGTTGAATTAAAAAGCTGTATTCCTCTTGAAAGTTGAAACCAAGCTAATACTATTGTTTTAACTCTTTCCTAGTAGTCAATAGCCATTTGGTTTAAATATGCATGTAATGTTGTTACAAAGAATTTGATCCATGTTACTTATCAAGCCTAAAATATGTTTTGTTTTGTTGGTTAAGTTCACAACTATAACAGGTTTTGGGATCATGTTTCTGTGTCTGAAATGGGAAAATTCTTGGTTTTTCAGCTGCTGCCTCTGCTTTTTTTATTTTTTTAACCTGTCCTTTTGCTTTCTTTTTCTCTAATGTATGTGTTTTTTGAAGCCTCACAAACTTTAATTTCAAGTTTCAGGCTTTTTTTTCTTTGGGGAGAGGAGAGAGAGGAGAGGAGAGGAGAGGTTGTTTAGACTAGAATTGAATACTACTTCTTATTTCTTTCTTTTTCATTTAAAAAAAATATTTTTGAAGTAGTTGGTATTAAATATGCTTCCTTTTAAATTATTTTCTTTTTAGCTTCTTTCATAAAGTAAGGATTGTTGGGACTTCTTAGTTCTACAGTTTTTAAAAAAGGTCACTGCTTTGCACTTACTGAGTTATCTTACAACTTCTTATATTAAATAAATTACATTAATGAAGTACTGTATCTATCAAGTAGCTGTGCAAGGAATAATGGTCACTAGAGTACATTTATGGGTCCATATAGTATTTAATGTGAACTAATAATCTTCTTGTGTCAGTGTGTTCTGAAGGGTCAAGTAAATAGTGATCACATTTTTTCTTTATATGGTTAGGAATTCGGAGAGGTGATAAATTCTTACATGTTGAGCGTATTTATGTACTTTTTGATAATTATCTTAAGACAGAAATTCAAATACTACAAGATATATATAAAGTTATTTGGAGATAAAATTAGATATAAAATAGACAAGATATCTCCTCAAAAATTCACTGAACATAATTTTATACATGTTTCAACAGTATATAGAAGTACTATTTTTTTTCTTTTTGTGTTAAAAAAATAATGGATATTTGTGTAACACTAAGTAATTATTCTACAGAGTTTATATAAGTAAGAGAAAGGTAGTTATCTTGTTTGTGAATAATAATGCATTCTTCTCTTATTGGGTGGTAGTTGAAAACGTGGTCTAGGTTGTTGGGTGCTATTTGTTCGGTTGTTTTTTAAGTATATTGTAAAATGTGCTACTTCTTTTTCTTGCTTCCATTTCAGCTTTTAGATTCAAGTGAAATATTTAAATGATTTTGGCAAGAGATATGTTTTTCTATTAATTATTTTGGATACTGATGTGTGAATAGTTTTAAAAGAAATATTCCAAGTCAATAAAGCATGATAGAATTTAGTAGAGTATTATATTCTTGTTTCTTTTAGGCTGAAAAATATTATTGGCTGTGTGAGTGATTATTGAATAATGCAAGAATATCTTCATGAATTGATTTTGATCAATCTAATATTAAACTCTTTGTTTTCTAGCTAATTGTGGAAAATTACGTCACTTATAGTTATTTTATGATGAAGATAGAATTACATAGATTACCTAGTTGCTGTTGCATCTAATATTGGCAAATATTATCATGAAATTAAATAGCACTCTTTTTAATTTTTGTTTATCTTAGACATGATTTCAGGGTTTGTGTTAGATGTTTTCTCGACCCATTCCCATTAAAGAGTAAGACAACTCATAAGAAACGTAAAATAAAAACTATTTAGGAATGCACTTTTCCTTGTCTTTGTCTTCTCTTAAGGGGCCACTCTCACCCTGGTTGAAGATGAGAATTAAAATTCTCAAAAGAGTTTATATTCATGTATTTTTTATGTTTTAAAGTAAGAAAAAAATTTAACTCTCAAGAGAATTTTAATTTTATGCTCTCCAACAGGCTTACTTTCTACTTAAAAGAAAAATTTTATTTGAAAAAGAGAAGTAAGATGCATGAACTCGAGTTATATAATAAGAATAGTACAATTAATTGATGTGGTGGCATTACTTTTACTTTCTGAATGCATGAATCAACAGTGCATATTTGATGTTGGAGTAAAGAATGTTGGTTCTTGAAAGAATGATGGAAAAGGTAAAGTATTATTGGTAATCTGAAAAATCCAATTATTGATTCTTGAAGCAAGAAAACGCAGCAAAAAGAAAGAAAAAGAGAAAGAAACGAAAAAAAGAGAGAGAGAGAAGAAAGAGAAAAAGCCAATAGCTCTTTAAACTAAAAGGCAAGAGCAAGAAAAAGAAAGAAAGAGAAAAAAGCCAATAGCTCTTTAAAACTAAAAGGCAAGAGCAGGGATCTAAGGATTTGAGCATCAATGGTTAAGAGGGCCTAAAAGAAACAAAATCTTAGCCTAAAAAGTTCAAATGAGCCTTTGCCACAGAGAATGTTGCACCTTTGAGTTCTAGCCTCTACCACAGAGACCCTAATCTCCCCATACCTCGGCTGAACTGGTGTCTCGAGAAGTCCCCAACGAAGTCGTGGATTAGCCGTCTAAGAGATGTATAATCTAGCTGGTGGTTCGATGCTTTCTAGTCACGTATTCACACGAACCCAAGAAGAACATAGGTGGTTGTCAGGCATGTGGTCTTAGGATGAAGAACGAAGATGATTGTCACGGGTCATCCCATTCATCAAGTTAAAGAACGAAGATATATCTTAGAATTGAATCAAGCACGGATTGAAAAGAAACAGTAATACTTTTATTAATCCTTAAAACTCAGCAGGGCTCCTCCCCTCATCCTAGGAGGTTTAGAAACTCATACTGATAGAAAATGCAATGTGAAGAACGAAATATGGCATAAGGCTTGGGATTATATAAAATATCCCTTAAATACAAAATTAATGATTAAGGATTACATAAGAAAGGTAAAACAGTCTTTTTAGTGCTAAAATCCATTTCTGGGGGCCCACTTGGTGAGTGTTTGGGCCGAGCTTTGATGAGATCCATGTGCTATGAAGCCTCTAGGGCATTGAACGCTGGTTAGGGGGTCCTCTTTGGGCGTTTGAATGCTGGTCTCCTCCTTCGGACGCTAGACGCCTGGAATGGGTAAGAGGCTAGCGTTGGACACCTGTTTTAGGCCTTCTATTTTGAAGCAAAGTATGAACTATTATATATAGCCTGAAAGCTCTGGAAGTCAGATTTCCATAGCCCTTGAGAACGCTCCATTTGGACTTCTATATCTCCAGACAAGCTCTTCCGTGTGCCAGGAGGTCAGATATGGACAGCATTTGCAGTGCTTTCTCTGTCTCTGAATCAGACTTTTGCTCCAGCTTCTCAATTTCAGCCAGAAAATACCTGAAATTGTACAAAAATAAAAAAAAACTCAAAGTATAATCCCAAAATATGAATTTAACACTAAAACCTATGAAAACTTAATAAAAATTAAACAAAGCATGCTAAAAACTATATGAAAATAATGCCAAAAAGCGTATAAAATATCCGCTCATCACAACACCAAACTTAAACTGTTGCTTGTCCCAAAAAACTAAAAATAAAGTAGGATAAAAAGAAAAGTAAGATACAATAAATCTCAAAGTTTCCAATGAAGCTCAGTTTTAATTAAATGAGTGGGACTTAATAGCTTTTTGCTTCTAAATAGTTTTGGCATCTCACTATGCATTGAAACTCAGAAGTGTTGGTCTCTTTTTGGAACTTAGATTCCAGATGATATTATTGACTCTCCTACTTCAGTTCTTTTTTATTCTTGAATACAACTTTCAGAGTCTTGGCCGTGACTCTAAGCAATTTGTTTTCCAATATTACCACCGGATACATAAATCCCACAAAAACTTATTTTCCAATTTATTTTCATTCTTTCCAGAGGCAACATTCTAAAATTCCAACTTCAAATGTGCACTGTTCATTCATACATTCAGAAAACTAAAGGAATACCACCACATCAAAATTATTGATTATTCTTTATTGTAGAACTCGAAAATTTATGCTCTTTAATTCTTCTAAAAAAATCACTATTTTATTCATGTTTAATAATGATAAGAGGAATATTTTATAGCTAATTAGAAAATAAAAATTAATTACTTCTAATGCTTATGTAATTCTAAAAATTAAAAGACACACAATAAAATAAAAATAAAGACTTAAATGCTATTAGTGATCATGTAACTCTAAATTATGATGGAAATACGTGAAACAGGAATTAACAACCTTCAGCTTGAGGGGCGCTGGGCTCTTCAGTTTGAGGGGCACTGGGCTCTTCAGGGGAGAGCTTCTGGCGCTTCAACTCATCCATCTCACGCCCCTGTTTCTCTTGCTCCTTGATCAGTTTGCAAATGATGCTAGTTTGATCTTTCTGCTCCTCAATGAGTTAATCTAAGGTGGTTTGCAAGTTCATCAAAGATGCCTTCAACTGGTCCCAATACTCAATTGGAGGGATCTCTTGGGGAGGCTCAAGTGCCTTCCTTTTGGGTTGATCCTCTGGTATCCTGGAACTTTCCATCACTTGCTTAGTGATTGGGCTTCCCACTGGAATAAAGTTGTCCCCGTGGATTAGGACCTTGGCCTCTTGGCATAGGCTAAAGATAAGATTTGGATAAGCCAGCATGGCATGAATAGAATCCTGTTTGCCAACTTGTATATCTCACGGGGGATTATTTGGTGGATTTCTACCTCATTTCCCATCATGATGCAGTGAATCATCACAGCTCTTGGAATAGTGACTTCAGAGTGGTTACTTGTATGGAGTATAGAATGCCCAATGAAGTCTAGCCTTCCTCTAGCAATTGGCTTAAGGTTCGCCCTTTTCAGCTGGTTTGGCTTGCCTTTTGCATTCTCAACCCATTGAGTTCCAGGTAGGCATATGTCCTTTAGTACTTGATCCAACTTTGGGTTGGCTACCACCCTTCTGTTGTAAAATTCAGGGTCATCCCTCTGCAAGGGTAATTTGAAGATCTCTCTCACCCTATCCAGATGAGAATAGATTATCTTCCCCCTAACCATAGTGCGAAAAGTATAGAATGTTGTTCCATCTTTCTTTTGCTTATCTGTCACCCACAAATTTGCATAAAATTCATGGATCATGTTATATCCAATAGTAAACTCAGGATTAGTTAGAATCTCCCAGCCTCTCCTTCGAATTCGCTCTTGGATCTCCGGGTATTCTTCTTCCCCTAACTTGAATCCCAACTCAGGGATTACTGCCCTTTTACTCATATCTTGTGATAATGTTCTTCATGTTGCTTGGTAAGGAATCAAACAGGTTTGAAAACAACTGTTGGGTTATCTTCTTTCTTTTTTCTTGGAGTAGTCTTGCCACTTCTTAGAGCCATGGGATTCGAATTTTTTATGAGAGAACAAGCCTCCTTCCACAACAAACTTAAAATATTTGCTCGTCCTCGAGCAAAAGGTAACAAAGGAAGAAGAAGAAAAGGTGAAGTAGGGGAGAAGAGAAGAATAGAATTCGAATGAGAGGTGGTGAGTGAGGGAGAGGGGGCACGGACACATATATATAAGGAAGGGGAGGGATTTTCGAAATTAATCTTAAAAGAAAGATAAAAATTTTGAAAAAGATAGAAAAAGATAAGTTGTTAAACTTGAAAGATAAGAAAAGATATGAAAAAGATATAATAGGAACAAGAATTTCAAAAGATAAGAAAATAATTGAAAGGATTCGAGAACACGTTGAAAAACGTGTATGAAATTTTGAAAAAGATTTGAAAAGATTTGAAAATATTTTAAATTTGAAATTAAATTGAATTTGAAATATTTGAACAAGATTTGATTTAAAAATCAAAGAATATTAAAAATTAAATTTGAAAAAGATAGATTGAATAAAGAAAAGATAAGATTTTTGAAATTACCTCCCATGCTGTCTTGCTAGCGTTTAAACGCCCAGAATGGCTACATTCTGGCGTTTAACGCTGCTGCCTTTGCTTGCTGGGCATTGAACGCCCAGAATGGTACTCATTCTAGCGTTCAATGCCATACAGCACTTCTTCCTGGGCGTCTGAACGCCCAGCCAGGTACCCCAGGCTAGCGTTTAACACCAGTCTTGTGCTCCCCATTGGGCGTTGAATGCCCAGCCAAGCTCCCTGGATAGCGTTTAACACTAGGCTTGCTACCTCTATGGGCATTTGAATGCCCAAGTTCCACCCTTTTCTAGCGTTTAATGCCAGAGAAATCACTTCTCCAGGGTATTCTGTTTGCTGTTCTGCATCATTCTGTCTCTATTTAAGCACTATTCATGATCACTAACATTAAAATCAACCCAATTAAAAACTAATTATAAAGAAAAATTAATTAAAACATAAATAAAATAAAAAAATAATCTATAAATAATCATTGGGTAATGCCCACAGAGCATCATCAAGATTTCTAGCCCAATCCTTTCTAGAGGTACTTATTGTCCTCTCTAAGATTCGCTTTAGTTCTCTATTTGAGACTTTAGCTTGCCCATTTGTTTGGGGATGATATGGTGTTGCTACTTTATGGTGAACTCCATAATGGCTTAAGACAGAATCAAGCTGTCTATTGCAGAAATGAGTACTTTCATCACTAATTAGTGTCCTAGGAACACCAAATCTGCTGAAGATGTTCTTTTGGAGGAACTTCATTACTACTCTGGTGTCATTAGTTGGTGATGCTATCGCTTCAACCCATTTAGACACAAAATCTTCTGCTACAAGGATGTAGGTTTCTGAGTATGAAGGCAGGAAGGGTCCCATGAAATCTATGCCCCATACGTCAAATAACTCAATCTCTAGGATTCCTTGCTAAGGCATGCCGTGACCATGAGGGAGGTTGCCAGTCCTTTGGCAACTATCACAGTTACGGACAAATTCTCTAGAGTCCTTAAAGAGAGTGGGCCAGTAGAAGCCATTTTGGAGAACCCTGGTGGCTGTCCGCTCACCTCTAAAGTGTCCTCCATAGTCTGAGCTATGGCAATGCCATAGGATTCTCTGTGCCTCTTCTTCAGACGCACAGCGTTGTATGATTCCATCTAAGCATATGTGGCAATTGTAGTGCCACTCTCACACTTTTCGGGCTAAAATCTAAGAGTTGCTCCCTCACCACGGTGCACTATTTCTTGGGCTTTGGGTTCACACTTATATCATGATTTTTGGGGACTCAAGCATTGACGAAGAATTCTTGCACCATTAGTGTTCCAACCTCTGAAACAGGATTAGTCAGAATTTCCTAATCCCTTCTTTAGATTTCCTGTTGGATCTCTGGATACTCCCCTTTCTTGAGATTGAAGGAGACCTCGGGGATCACCTTTTTATGCCTTACCACATCATAGAAGTGATCATGGTGCACCTTGGTGAGGAATCTCCATGATTCCCAAGGTTCGGAAGTGGAAGCGGGGGCTATTCCCTTCCTCTTTCTTAAGGATTTTCCAGCATTTGGTGCCATACTTAGGAAGGGAGGGCAAAAAGCAGAGCTTTTCCAACATCAAAATTATGATGTTTGCTCATCCTCGAGCAAATAATAGCAAAAGAGAAGTGGAGTAGGAAAAGAAAGTAGAAAATATAAAGAGGGGAAGGAGGAGAAGGCTTCAGCCAAGTAGGGTTTGAAGAGGGAAGAAGAAAAGTGTGTAAGGTGTGTGTATGAAGAGTTGTATAAGGGGGTATTAATAGGGTTGGTGGGGTTTAGGGTTCGGCTATGGGGGGAAGAAGGGGGGAAGGGTTTGAATTTAAAGTGGGTAGGGTTGGTGAGTGACGAACGGATAATTTATACCCTTTTTGGCATTGTTTTTACATAGTTTTTAGTATGATTTAATTACTTTTTATTATATTTTTATTAGTTTTTATTCAAAAATCACATTTCTGGACTTTACTATGAGTTTGTGTGTTTTTCTATGATTTCAAGTATTTTCTAGCTGAAATTGAGGGACCTGAGCAAAAATCTGATTCAGAGGCTGAAAAAGGACTGCAGATGCTGTTGGATTCTGACCTTCCTGCACTTGAAGTGGATTTTTTGGAGCTACAGAAGCCCAATTGGTGCGCTCTTAATTACGTTGAAAAGTAGACATCCTGGACTTTCTAGAAATATATAATAGTCTATACTTTGCTCGAGATTTGATGGCCCAAATTTGCGTTCAAAGTCAGCCTAAAATTTCTGGTGTAAAACGCCCAAACTGGCACCAGAATTGGGGTTAAACGCGCAAACTGGCATCCAAGCTGACGTATAACTCCAGGAACAGCCTAAGCACGAAAAAGCTTCAATGCTCAACCCAAGCACACATCAAGTGGGCCCCGGAAGTGGATTTCTGCATTATCTGCACTTAGTTACTCATTTCTGAAAACCCTAGTTACTAGTTTAGTATAAAAACTACTTTTAGAGATATATTTTAAGATCTTTAGTCTTCTTTGAACCATCATAGACTATTGTACACGTTTAGAGGCTGGCCTCACAGCCATATCTAGACCTTTTTCATTTATGTATTTTCTACAGTGGAGTTCCTACACCCCATAGATTAAGGTGTGGAGGTATGTTGTTCTTCATGAATTAATGCAATTACTACTATTTTTCTATTCAATTCACGCCTACTTCTTCTCCAAGATATACTCTTGTACTTAATTCAGTTAAGTCAGAATGAAGGGGTGACCTGTGACAATCACCTAATCTTCGTTACTCGCTTAGCCAAGATCCTCGTGCCTGACAACCACAAGCGGTCTACATGATGTACAACGTAGTCATTGGATGACAGCTACAGTATATTCTCTTGGATATCTAATACACAGACCGAGTCCGTGAGATTAGTATCTTTGTGGTATAGGCTAGAACCATTGGCAGCATTCCTGGGATCCAAAAAGTCTAAACCTTGTCTGTGGTATTCCGAGTAGGATCCGGGAAGGGATGACTGTAAAGAGCTTCAGACGTGCGAATGTTGGGCGCAAGTGATAGTGTGCAAAAGGATTAATGGATCCTATTCTGACGCTAGCGGGAACCGACAGATGATTAGCTATGCGGTAGGTGTGCCTGGTATTTTTCATCCGAGATGAGAAATCCGACAGTTGATTAGCCGTGCAGAAACCGTAGAGGACCATTTTTACTGAGAGGATCTTACATCTTGCCATAGAAGGAAGTAACGCATGGTTGGAAGAAGGCAATAGGAAAGTAGAGGGTCAGAAGCAACAAAGCATCTCCACACGCTTATCTGAAATTCCCACCAGTGAATTACATAAGTAATTTTATTTTATTTTTTGTTTTATTTATCTTTTAATTATCAAAACCTCATAACCATTTGAATCCGCCTGACTGAGATTTACAAGGATGACCATAGCTTGCTTCAAGCCGACAATCTCCGTGGGATCGACCCTTACTCACGTAAGGTTTATTACTTGGACGACCCAGTGCACTTGCTGGTTAGTTGTGCGGAGATGTGAAAAGTGTGAATCACGATTTCCCACACCAAGTTTTTGGCACCGTTGCCGGGGATTGTTCGAGTTTGGACAACTGACGGTTCATCTTGTTGCTTAGATTAGGTACTTTTATTTTATGTTTAAGCTTTTTAATTTTTATTTAATTTCAAAAAAAATTTACAAAAAAAAATTTCTAGTTTTCGAAAAATTCAAAAAAAATTTCTTCAGCCATGTCTAATCTTTTGGACTGAGGCTTTCACTTCTCATTGACATGCTTGTATTTTTTATGCTAAAGCTTGGCTGGCTATTTGGCCATGTCTAATCTTTTGGACCGAAACTTTCACTTAAAGCTTGGCTGGCCATTGGCCATGTCTAATCTTTTGGACCGAAGCTTTAGACTAACATTGCATGATTCCTGGAATTCTCATTAAAAATTTTGTATCCCTTTATTTTATTTTCCAAAATAATTTTCGAAAAATTACAAGAAAAAAATTAATAAAATCATAAAAACCAAAAAATATTTTGTGTTTCTTGTTTGAGTCTAGTTTCAAATTTTAAGTTTGGTGTCAATTGCATTCTTCTAAATTTCATAAAATTTTCGAAAACTCATGCATGTGTTCCTTCTTGATCTTCAAGTTGTTCTTGATGATTTCCCTTGTTTGATCTTTAAATTTTCTTGTTTTGTGTCTTTTCTTGTTTTTCATATGCATTCTTGAATTACTAGTGTCTAAAGTTTAAAAATTTTTAAGTTTGGTGTCTTGCATGTTTTTCTTTTCTTAAAAATTTTCAAAAATATATTCTTGGTGTTCATCATGATCTTCAAAGTGTTCTTGGTGTTCATCTTGACATTCAAAGTGTTCTTGCATGCATTTTTTGTTTTGATCTTAAATTTTTATGTTTTGTGTCATTTTGTGTTTTTCTCTCTCCTTATTAAAATTTTAAAAATAAAAAATAATATCTTTCCCTTATTCTACTAATAAATTTCGAAATTTTGTGTTGATTTAGTCAAAAGTTTTAAAAATTTTAGTTGTTCCTTGTTAGTCAAGTCAAAATTTCAATTTAAAAATTTCTATCTTTTCCATTTTTTTTTCAAAATCAAATCTTTTTCAATTTCCTTTCATGTTTTTCGAAAATTTTAAAATTGATTTTCAAAATCTTTTTCTTATTTTTATTTCATATTTTCGAATTTAATGCTAACATTTAAAGTTTTGAGTCAAAATTCTTCAAAGTTGTTACTTGCCTATTAAGAAAGGATCAATCTTTAAATTCTAGAATCATATCTTTTAGTTTCTTATTAGTCAAGTAATCAACTTTAATTTCAAAAATCAAATCTTTCTAATTTCCTTTTCAAATCTTTTTCAAAATAAATTTCAATCATATCTTTTTCAAAATTTAATTTTAAAATCATTTTCTAACCTCTTATCTTTTCAAAATTGATTTTCAAATTTTTTCAATTAAATACCTGACTTTTTGTTTGATTTAAAAAAAAAGTTTTCTATTCCAATCATATCTTTTTCAAAACCACCTAACTACCTTTCTCTCTCTCCAATTTTCGAAAACTACTAACCCCTTTTTCAAAATTCTTTTTAATTAACTAATTGTTTTAAATTCTAATTTTATCTTATTTCTCTTCTCAATTTTTGAATTCTAACTAATAATTAAAATAAAAACAAAAAAAATATTTTTCTTCTCTTTTAATTAAAAATTCGAATACACTCTCTCTCATCTCTTTCTATTTATTTTATTTATTTACTAACACTTCTCTTCTTCTTATAATTCGAACCCTCTCCCTCTCTCTGTGTTCGAATTATTCTTCTTCTCCCTTCTTCATTCTACTCTTCTATTCTTCTACTCACGTAAAGGAATCTCTATACTGTGACATAGAGGATTCCTCTTCTTCTCTGTTCTCTTCTTTTTCATATGAGCAAGAACAATAATAAGAACATTCTTGTTGAAGCTGATCCTGAACCTGAAAGGACTCTAATAAGGAAGCTAAGAGAAGCTAAAGCACAACACTCTGGAGAGGACCTAACAGAAATTTTCGAAAAAGAAGAAGATATGGCAACCGAACCTAACAACAATGGCAGAGATGCAAGGAAGATGCTTGGTGACTTTATTGCACCCTCTTCTGACTTCTGTGGAAGGAGCATCTCAATTCCTGCAATTGGAGCAAACAACTTTGAGCTTAAGCCTCAATTAGTTTCTCTAATGCAGCAGAATTGCAAGTTTCATAGATTTCCATTGGAAGATCCTCATCAGTTCTTAGCTGAATTCTTGCAAATTTGTGACACTATTAAGACCAATGGGGTTAATCCTGAGGTCTACAGGCTTATGCTTTTCCCCTTTGCTGTAAGAGACAGAGCTAGGATATGGTTGGACTCACAACCTAAAGATAGCCTGAACTCTTGGAAAAAGTTGGTCAATGCTTTCTTGGCCAAATTTTTTCCACCTCAAAAGTTGAGCAAGCTTAGAGTGGAAGTCCAAACCTTCAGACAGAAGGAAGGTGAATCCCTCTATGAAGCTTGGAAAAGATACAAGCAATTAATCAGAAGGTGTCCTTCTGACATGTTTTCAGAATGGAGCATCATATGTATATTCTATGATGGTCTATCTGAATTGTCCAAGATGTCATTGGATCACTCTACTGGTGGATCTCTTCATCTGAAGAAGACTCCTGCAGAAGCCCAGGAACTCATTGAAATTGTTGCAAATAACCAGTTCATGTACACTTCTTGAAATTGATACTTTGAATGCCATATTGGCTCAGAACAAAATATTGACTCAGCAAGTCAATATGATTTCTCAGAGTTTGTTTGAAATGCAAGCTACATCGGGCAGTACTAAAGAAGCCTCCCCTGAAGGAGAAGCTTATGACCCTGAGAATCCTGCAATGGAAGAGGTGAATTATATGGGAGAATCCTATGGAAACACCTATCAGCCTTCATGGAGGAATCATCCTAATTTCTCATGGAAGGAACAACAGAAGCCTCAACAAGGTTTCAATAATAATAATGGTGGAAGAAATAGGTTTGGCAATAGCAAGCCTTTTCCATCATCTTTTGAGCAACAGACAGAGAATTCGAAGCAGAGCCACTCTAACTTAGCAACCATAGTCTCTGATCTATCTAAGACCACTCTCAGTTTCATGACTAAAACAAGTCCTCCATCAAAAACTTAGAGGCACAAGTGGGTCAACTGAGTAAAAGAGTTACTGAAACTCCTCCTAGTACTCTCCCAAGCAATACAGAAGAGAATCCAAAAAGAGAGTGCAAGGCTATAAACACGTCCAACATGGCCGAACCTGGAGAGAGTCAAAAGGCAATGATTTCCAATGAGGAAGACCTCAATGGACGTCCACTGGCCACTAAGGAGTTCCCTAATGAGGAACCAAAGGAATCTGAGGCTCATACAGAGACCACAGAGATTCCACTGAACTTACTGTTGCCATTCATGAGCTTTGATGAGTATTCTTCCTCTGAAGAGGATGAAGATATTACTGAAGAGCAAGTTGCTCAGTATCTGGGAGCAATCATAAAGCTGAATGCCTAGTTATTTGGTAATGAGACTTGGAAGGATGAACCTCCATTGCTCACCAATGAACTGAATGCCTTGGGGCAACTAAAAGTACCCCAGAAGAAATCGGATCCCAGAAAATTCTTAATACCCTGTATTATAGGCACCATGACCTTTAAGAAGGCTCTGTGTGACCTTGGGTCAAGTATAAACCTCATGCCACTCTCTGTAATGAAGAAACAAGGGATCTTTGAGGTAAAAGCTGCAAGAATCTCACTAGAGATGGTAGACAATTCAAGGAAACAGGCTTATGGACTTGTAGAGGATGTCTTAGTGAAGGTTGAAGGCTTTTACATCCCTGCCGACTTTATAATCCTAGACACTGGGAAGGATGAAGATGAATCCATCATTCTTGGAAGACCCTTCCTAGCCACAGCAAGAGCTGTGATTGATGTGGACAGATGAGAGTTAGTCCTTCAATTGAATGAGGACTACCTTGTGTTTAAGGCTCAAAGATCTTCTTCTGTAACCATGGAGAGGAAGCATGAAAAGCTTCTCTCAATACAGAGTCAAACAGAGCCCCCACACTCAACTTCTAAGTTTGGTATTGGGAGGCCATCATCAAGCTCTGAGTCTTTGTGAAGCTCTCTAAGAGCTCACTGTCAAGCTATTGACATTAAAGAAGCGCTTGTTGGGAGGCAACCCAATGTTATTTAATTATATTTATTTATTTTCCATTGTTATTATATGTTTTTTTAGGTTCATGATCATGTGAAGTCATAAAAACAACTGCAAAATTAAAGCAAAATGAAAAATAGCATCAAAAATAACACACCCTGGAGGACAGACTTACTGGCGTTTAAACGCTAGTAAGGATAGCAGAATGGGCGTTTAATGCCCAGCCTGGCAGCATTCTGGGCGTTAAATGCCAGAATGGGCAGCACTCTGGGCGTTTAACGCCAGAAAAGGCTGTCTGGCGTCTGGCTGGCGTTAAACGCCAGAAATGGGCACCAGACTGGTGTTTATCGCCAAGAAAGGTAGCAGAGCTGGCGTTAAATGCCAGGATTGGCACACAGTGGGCGTTTGAACGCCAAAATGGTGCAGGGAGCAGAATTCCTTGACACCTCAGGATTTGTAGACCCCACAGAATTCTCACCTACCCCACCTCTTCTTCTTTCCTCTTCATACCTTTCCCTAACACTCTTCCCCAAATACCCTTGACAATTCCCATCAATAACTCTTCCCCAAATACCCCTCACCTATCAAATCTTACCCCCTTCTCCATAATCTCTTCACTACTTACATCCATCCAACATAAAAACCCCACCTACCCCACCATTCAAATTCAAACCATTTCCCTCCCAAACCCACCCCTTCATGACCGAATTCCCCCTCTCCCATACTCTATAAATACCCCTCCTTACCACCTTCCATTTCACACATCATACACACTACTACCCTCTTGGCCGAAGCCTCTCCTCACCTCCAACTCCTCTATTTCTTCTTCTTCTACTCATTTCTTTCTTCTTTTGCTCGAGGACGAGCAAACCTTCTAAATTTGGTGTGAAAAAAACACTGCTTTTCTATTTTTCCATAACCATCAATGGCACCTAAGGCCGGAGAAACCTCTAGAAAGAGGAAAGGAAAGGCAATTGCTTCTACCTCTGAATCTTGGGAGATGGAGAGATTCATCTCAAAGGTGCATCAAGACCACTTCTATGAAGTTGTGGCCATGAAAAAGGTGATCCCCGAGGTCCCCTTCAAGCTCAAAAAGAGTGAATATCCGGAGATCCGAAATGAGATTCAAAGAAGAGGTTGGAAAACTCTCACCAACCGTATTTAACAAGTCGGAATCTTAATGGTTCAAGAGTTCTATGCTAATGCATGGATCACTAGGAACCATGACCAAAGTGTGAAACCGAACCCAAAGAATTGGCTCACAATGGTTCGGGGGAATTACTTGGATTTCAGTCCGGAAAATGTGAGGTTGGCATTCAACATGCCAATGATGCAAGGAGATCCTCACCCTTTCACTAGAAGGGTCAACTTTGATCAGAGGTTAGACCAAGTCCTTAGGGACATTTGTGTAAAAGAAGCTCAATGGAAGAAAGACTCAAGAGGCAAGCCGGTTCAACTAAGAAGGCTTGACCTCAAACCCGTGGCTAGGGGATGGTTGGAGTTCATCCAACGCTCTATCATTCCTACTAGCAACCGGTCTGAAGTTACAATAGACCTGGCTATCATGATCCATAGTATCATGATTGGAGAAGAAGTAGAAGTTCATGAGATTATATCCCTAGAACTCTACAAGGTGGCGGACAAGTCCTCTACTTTGGCAACGTTAGCCTTCCCTCATCTTATCTGTACCCTATGCAATTCAGCTGGAATCGCCATAGAGGGAGACATCCTCATTGAAGGAGACAAGCCCATCACTAAGAAAAGGATGGAGCAAACAAGAGAGCCCACTCATGGACCTCAACAAGAGCATGAGGAAATTCCTCATCAAGAAATCCCTGAGATACCTCAAGGGATGCATTTCCCTCCACACAACTATTGGGAGCAACTCAACACCTCTTTAAAAGAATTGAGTTCCAACATGGGGCAACTAAGGATGAAGCACCAAGAGCACTCCATTATCCTCCATGAAATAAGAGAGGACCAAAGAGCCATGAGGGAGGAGCAACAAAGGCAAGGAAGAGACATAGAGGAGCTCAAGCACTCCATAAGATCTTCAAGAGGAAGAACTAGCAGCCACCATCACTAAGGTGGACCTGTTCTTTAATTTCCTTGTTCTTATTTTTCTATTTTTCGAAAATTAAGCTTTATGTTTTATCTATGTTTGTGTCTTTATTACATAATCATTAGTGATTAATGTCTATGTCTTAAAGGTATTAATGTCCTATGAATCCTTCACCTTTCTTAAATGAAAAATGTTTTCTGAAAAAGAAAAAGAAGTACATGAATTTCGAATTACATCTTGAAAATAATCTAATTATTTTGATGTGGTGGCAATACTTTTTGTTTTCTGAATGAATGCTTGAACAGTGCATATTTTTTATATTGTTGTTTATGAATGTTAAAATTGTTGGCTCTTTAAAGAATAATGAAAAAGGAGAAATGTTATTGATAATCAGAAAAATCATAAATTTGATTCTTGAAGCAAGAAAAAGCAGTGAAAAGCTTGCAGAAAAAAAGTGGCGAAAAAAAAATTAAAGGAAAAGAAAGAAAAAGAAAAAGCAAGCAGAAAAAGCCAATAACCCTTTAAACCAAAAGGCAAGGGTAAAAAGGATCCAAGGCTTTGAGCATTAATGGATAGGAGGGTCCAAAGGAATAAAATCCTGGCCTAAGCGGCTAAACCAAGCTGCCCCTAACCATGTGCTTGTGGCGTGAAGGTGTTAAGTGAAAAGCTTGAGACTGAGCGGTTAAAGTCGTGGTCCAAAGCAAAAAGAGTGTGCTTAAGAGCTCTGGACACCTCTAACTGGGGATTCTAGCAAAGCTGAGTCACAATCTGAAAAAGGTTCACCCAGTTATGTGTCTGTGGCATTTATGTATCCGGTGGTAATACTGGAAAACAAAATGCTTAGGGTCACGGCCAAGACTCATAAAGTATCTGTGTTCAAGAATCAACATACTGAACTAGGAAAGTTAATAACACTATCTGAATTCTAAGTTCCTATAGATGCCAATCATTCTGAACTTTAAAGGATAAAATGAGATGTCAAAACTGTTCAGAAGTAGAAAGCCACTAGCCCTGCTCATCTAATTGAAATGAGCTTCATTGATATTTGGAATTCATTGTATTTTCTCTTCTTTTTATCCTATTTTATTTTTAGTTGCTTAGGGACAACCATCAATTTAAGTTTGGTGTTGTGATGAGCAGATAATTTATACCCTTTTTGGCATTATTTTTACATAGTTTTTAGTAGGATTTAATTACTTTTTATTATATTTTTATTAGTTTTTATTCAAAAATCACATTTCTGGACTTTACTATGAGTTTGTGTATTTTTCTATGATTTCAGGTATTTTCTGGCTGAAATTGAGGGACCTGAGCAAAAGTCTGATTCAGAGGCTGAGAAAGGACTGCAGATGCTGTTAGATTCTGACCCTACTGCACTCGAAGTGGATTTTCTGGAGCTACAGAAGCCCAATTGGTGCGCTCTCAAATGCGTTGGAAATTAGACATCCTGGGCTTTCCATCAATATATAATAGTTCATACTTTGTCCGAGATTTGATGGCCCAAATTGGCGTTCAAAGTCAGCCTAAAATTTCTGGCGTAAAACGCCCAAACTGGCACCAGAATTGGAGTTAAACGCCCAAACTGGTGTCCAAGCTGGCGTTTAACTCCAGGAACAGCCTAAGCACGAAAAAGCTTCAATGCTCAGCCCAAGTACACACCAAGTGGGCCCCAAAAGTGGATTTCTGCATTATCTGCACTTAGTTACTCATTTTCTGAAAACCCTAGTTACTAGTTTAGTATAAAAACTACCTTTAGAGATATATTTTAAGATCTTTAGTCTTCTTCGAACCATCATAGACTACTGTACACGTTTGAAGGCTAGATCTTTTTCATTTATGTATTTTCTACGGTGGAGTTTCTACACCCCATAGATTATGCAATTACTACTATTTTTCTATTCAATTCACGCCTACTTCTTCTCCAAGATATACTCTCGTACTTAATTCAGTTCAGTCAGAATGAAGGGGTGACCCGTGATAATCACCCAATCTTCGTTACTCACTTAGCCAAGATCCACGTGCCTGACAACCACAAGCGGTCTAGATGATATTCAACGTAGTCATTGGACGACAGCTGGAGTATATTCTCTTGATATCTAATACACGGACCGAGTCCATGAGATTAGTATCTTCGTGGTATAGGCTAGAACCATTGGCAGCATTCCTGGGATCCAGAAAGTCTAAACCTTGTCTATGGTATTCCGAGTAGGATCCGGGAAGGGTTGATTGTAAAGAGCTTCAAACCTGCGAATGTTCGGCGCAAGTGACAGTGTGCAAAAGGATCAATGGATCCTATTCCGATGCTAGCGGGAACCGACAGATGATTAGCCATGCGGTAGCTGTGCTTAGTATTTTTCATCCGAGACGAGAAATCTGACAGTTGATTAGCTGTGCAGAAACCGCAGAGGACCATTTTCACTGAGAGGATCTTACAGCTTGCCATGGAAGGAAGTAACGCATGGTTGGGAGAAGGCAATAGGAAAGCAGAGGTTCAGAAGAAACAAAGCATCTCCATACGCTTATATGAAATTCCCACCAGTGAATTACATAAGTAACTTTATTTTATTTTCTGTTTTATTTATCTTTTAATTATCAAAACCTCATAACCAATTGAATCCGCTTGACTGAGATTTACAAGGATGACCATAGCTTGCTTCAAGCCGACAATCTCCGTGGGATCGACCCTTACCCACGTAAGGTTTATTACTTGGACAACCCAGTGCACTTGCTGGTTAGTTGTGCGGAGATGTGAAAAGTGTGAATCATGATTTCCCACACCAGTGAGAATTAAAGGATGGGATTGATGATGTGTGTTGGGAAGAGGGAAAGGAGATTGTGTATGGGAAAGAGGGAAAGTAAGGTGTGGGTTTCACGGTTCAAAAAAGTAGGAGAGAGAAGGAAAGGTGGGGTAGGTGGAGATTCTATGGGACCCACTAGCTAAGAAGCTTTTAATGCACGAAATTGTGATTACCCTTTTCACAACTCCGCACAACTAACCAGTAAGTGCACTGGGTCGTCCAAGTAATTCCTTACGTGAGTATTGTCGGCTTGAAGCAAGCTTTGGTTATATTGTAATTCTTAGTTAGGAGATTCAAATGATATAATTGATTTTGTTTATGAAAAGTAAATAACATGAAATAAACGGGACTTGTGATTCAGAAATGAGGAACAGGTTGAGGTTCCGGAGATGCTCTGTCATCTGAATCTCTGCTTTCCTACTGTCTTCTTCTCCAAACACGCATGGCTTCCTTCAATGGCAAGCTGTATGATCCTCTCGGATGAAAAATACCAGGTACAATCTCTGCACGGCTAATCAACTGTCGGATTTCTCGTCTCAGATGAAAAATACCAGGTACAGCTACCGCACGGCTAATCATCTGTCGGTTCTCACTAGCGTCAGAATAGGATCTCTTTATCCTTTTGCACACTGTCACTGCGCCCAACATTTGTGAGTTTGAAGCTCATCATAGTCATCCCTTCCCAGATCCTACTCGGAATACCACAGACAAGGTTTAGACTTTCTGGATCCCAGGAATGCTGCCAATTGGTTCTAGCCTCTACCACGAAGGTTCTAATCTCACGGACTCGGTCCGTGGATCAGAGACCCAAGAGATACGCACTGAAGCTGTCACCCAATGACTATGTTGAGCTCAGATAGAATGGGAGTGGTTGTCAGGCATGCATTCATAGATTGGAGAATAACGATGAGTGTCACGGATCATCATATTCTCTATATTGAAGTATGAATGAGTATCTTAGAATAGAATCAAGCATGATTGAATAGAAAACAGTAGTGATTGCATTAATCAATTGAGACACAGCAGAGCTCCTCACCCCCACCTATGGAGTTTAGAAACTCATGCCGTAGAAGATACAATATGAAGTGTAAAATGTCATGAGTTGCAAAATGAATCTCTAAAAGTAGTTTTTATACTAGACTAGTAGCTTAGGTTTACAGAAAATGAGTAACTAAGTGCAGACAATGCAGAAATCCACTTCTAGGACCCACTTGGTGAGTGTTTGGGCTGAGATTTCAAGCTTTCACGTGCATATGCCTCAAGTTGGAGTTAAACGACACCCTGGGTGCCAAAATGGGCATTTAACGCCAAGAACTGTGCCAGTTCTGGCGTTTTATGACAGAAAGTTTTTGGCTAGTTTTAACGCCAATTTGGGTCATCAAATCTCAGGCAAAGTATAGACTGTTAAATATTTCTGGAAAGCCCAAGATGTCTACTTTCCAACGCAATTGAGAGTGCGCCAATTAGGCTTTTGTAGCTCCAAAAAATCCACTTCGAGTACAGGAGGGTCAAAATCCAACAGCATCTGCAGTCCTTTCTCAGCCTCTGAATCAGACTTTTGTTCAGGTCCCTCAATTTCAGCCAGAAAATACCTGAAATTACAGAAAAACACACAAACTCATAGTAAAGTCCAGAAATGTGATTTTTGCATAAAACTAATAAAAATATAATAAAAAGTAACTAAAACATGCTAAAAACTACCTAAAAACAATGTAAAAAAGGGTATAAATTATTCGCTCATCACAACACCAAACTTAAATTGTTGCTTGTCCCCAAGAAACCTAAAACAAAATAGGATAAAAAGAAGAGAAAATGGTATAAATTCCAAAATTATCAATGAAGATTAGTTTTAATTAGATGAGCGGGGCTAGTACTTTTTTTGCTTCTGAACAGTTTTGGCATCTCACTTTATCCTTTGAAGTTCAGAATGATTGGCATCCATAGGAACTCAGAATTTGGATTGTGTTATTGATTCTCCTAGTTTAGTATGTTGATTCTTAAACACAGCTACTTTATGAGTCTTGGCCGTGGCCCTAAGCATTTTGTTTTCCAATTTTACTTTTCAGATTGTGACTCAGCTTTGCTAGAGTCCCCAGTTAGAGGTGCTCAGAGTTCTTAAGCACACTCTTTTTTCTTTGCACCTCAACTTTAACCGCTCAGTCTCAAGCTTTTCACTTGACACCTTCACGCCACAAGCACATGGTTAGGGACAACTTGATTTAGCCGCTTAGGCCAGGATTTTATTCCTTTGGGCCCTCCTATCCATTAATGCTCAAAGCCTTGGATCCTTTTTACACTTGCCTTTAAGTTTAAAGAGCTATTGTCTTTTTTTTGCTTGTTTTTTCTTTTTTTTTCTTTTTTTCTTTATTTTTCGCATTTTTTTTCAAGCTTTGTGTTTTTCACTGCTTTTTCTTGCTTCAAGAATCAATTTTATGATTTTTCAGATTATCAATAACATTTCTCTTTTTTCATTATTCTTTTAAGAGCCAACAAATTTAACATTCATAAACTTCACTATAAAAAATATGCACTGTTCAAGCATTCATTCGGAAAAAAAAAGTATTGCCACCAGAACAAAATAATTAACTATTTTCAAGATAGAATTTGAAATTCATGTACTTCTTTTTCTTTTTCAGAAAACATTTTTCATTTAAGAAAGGTGAAAGATTCATGGAGTCATTCATAGCTTTAAGACATAGACACTAAACACTAATGATCATGTAATGAAGACACAAACATAGTCAAAACATAAAGCATAAAAACAAAAAACAGAAAAATAAGAATAAGGAAATTAAAGAACGGGTCCACCTTAGTGATGGTGACTTCTTCTTCCTCTGGAAGAACCAATGGAGTGCTTGAGCTCCTCAATATCTCTTCCTTGCCTTTGTTGTTCCTTTTGGCGTTAATGGAGGTTTCTTAATGGAGGTTTCTCCGGCCTTAGGTGCCATTAATGGTTATGGAAAACAAAAAGCAGAGCTTTTTTCCACACCAAACTTAAAAGGTTTGCTCGTCCTCGAGAAAAATAAGTCGAAGGGAGTAGAAGAAGAATGATGCAATTAATTTTGAAAACTTATTACTTTATGCAAGAAAAATTTAAAAAGAGTTGAAAAGAATTTGAAAAGATATGTAAGTTTTGAAAACGTTTTGGAAGGAATTGAAAAGAATTAAAAAAATTAAAAAGAATTGGAAAGATTATTGATTTTTTGGAAATAGAAATTGAAGGATGAACGTTTAAAATATGTTTGATGCAAAAAATTATGAATTAAAACATGAAAAATTGAAAAAAATCGAATTGGAAACAAAATTACCTCCCTTGTGTCATCCTGGCGTTTAACGCCCACTTGACTGCCTATTTGGGCGTTTAACGCCCAGCCAGATACCTTGGCTGGCGTTAAACGCCATGATTCCTTCTTTACTAGGCATTTTTCTGAGATTGAGTGGTTTATATCAATTCTTTACTCACTTATTCATATGATTTGCATGGTTTTACATTTTCCTTCCTAATCTTGTGCTATGATTGAAAACATGCTTCTTTGAGCTTTAAATTTGCTATATTTAATCCTCTCTTATTACCATTCGATGCCTTGATATGTGTGTTAAGTGATTTCAGGGATTATAGGGTAGGAATGGCTTGGAGGATGGAAAGGAAGCATGCAAAAGTGGAAGGAATACAAGAAATTGAAGAAATTGCTAAGTTGTCCAGCCTGACCTCTTGGTACTAAATCGGTCATAACTTGAGCTACTAAGGTCCAAATGACGCGGTTCTAGTTGCACTGAAAAGCTAACATCCGGGGCTTCGCAACAATATATAATTTGCTATAGCTGTCCCGAAGCCATGAGATGCGAACGCATGGATCACGCGGACGTGTGACCTGGCAAAAACATAATCCGCGCGAACGCGTGGACGACGCTTCCGCGTCACTTTGCAGCGGGACAGATTAGAGGCTATAAAGTGGGGGAATCCATCCATTCATGCAACAATCACAAATCAAGCTTTAATAATACACAATTTTAGGATTAGATGTAGTTTTAGAGAGAGAGGTTCTCTTATCTCCCTTAGGATTTCTATTATGTTTAGGCTACTTCTTTTCAATCATAGGTTCAATGTTCCTTTAATTCATTTTCTACTTTTATTTATTTTATTACTTTAATTCTTATTTATCTTTTCAATTTGGCTTATGAACTTCATGTTAGATTTGAATATTCTATTTAATATAATTTGAGGTATTTCAGATTTAAGATTTCTTTCTTTTATTTATGTTACTGTTGCTTGCCATCTGAAGGCATTTTTATTCGAATAGATTTTCCTCCCTTTTGGTTTTGGTTAAGTAATTAGTAACACTTGAGTTATCAAACTCAGATTAGATGTAGTTTTAGAGAGAGAGGTTCTCTCCTCTCTCTTAGGATTAGGATTTAGGATTTCTATTATGTTTAGGCTACTTCTTTTCAATCACAGGTTCAATGTTCCTTTAATTTATTTTCTACTTTTATTTATTCTATTACTTTAATTCTTATTTATCTTTTCAATTTGGCTTATGAACTTCATGTTAGATTTGAATATTCTATTTAATATAATTTGAGGTATTTCAGATTTAAGATTATCCACCCCAATTCCAACCCAATTACTCCCAAGAACCACCACCTCCCTATGCACCATGTCCATATCCATCACCCTAAGAATCAAGGGAGCAACTCAAGGAAACATTTGAAAAATTTCATACCACACTTCACCAATTGAATCAAGCGATAAATCGATTGCCTTTCCGACGTTCGGACACTTAAGAAACCCCCATGGCTTCATGTGAACAATCTAATGAAGAACGTAACATGAAGGAGATACTAGAAACTCTAGTGGACAGTACAAAGCATGACTTTGTACTGGAACAAGTGGAGGAAGCTGTAATTATTGAAGAGGAAGAAGTGGTTAAAGACTTAGGAGATGCTGAACCTCCATGGGAAAGTCAAGTTATAGAGCCTCCCTCAAAGACGTTTGAAGTTGATGTTGAGGAGGGTGTACAACCTCCAATGCATATCATGGTTGAAGACTTTGAAGAGGTTGATCAAGAGATGGATTCAATCATTGATGAATTCTTATCTACAATTGAATCCTCTCCCATTGGACTTGACATGGAAATTAAAGAAGAAAAAACAGAACCTCCCATGCCCTTGGTGAACAATGAAGAAGAGATCAAATTGGAAGAAAGCTACCAAGAGGAAGAGGTTGATATTGAAGAAGCTTGCAAGGAGGTGGAAGTTGTCAAAGAAGAGCCCAAGAGAATGGAGCTGGAAATCATCTTGCCAAAGTTGTTGGAGACCTCTCCCCCAAAGCCATCACCATCCATCCCTTCATTCAAGTGGGTAAATCTTTCATCTCTGCTTAATTAGCTCACTTAAATATGCTTTGCTTGAGACAAATGGGCAACTCAGAGCTCTTTGTGGCTTTAAGAGTAAGAGGGAGATGGTTAGTGGTAGGAGTCGTCAGGCAACATTCAATATGGTGGAAAGCTCAAAGTTTAAATGCAAAGGTTGGTGTAAAGCTCAATTGAATGGGTCTAGGAAGTTGGTTGGCCGCTTTAGTAAGAATTCAGATTGCTTGCTACCCGGATGGAATCATGATGATCAACAAGAAGACGGGTGTAAAAGCAAAGTCTGGGACCCCGGAATTCAGTCTAGAAATCAACACTCTTGGGGCCTTGTCACTTGCTTTAACCTGCTTGAAGGCTTTCTGCGCCTAGTTTGGGATCCCGGAGGCCATTGGAATCACAAACATTGGTGGAGATTCCTGGATGAGTTCAAGCACAAGCCACCATAACAAAGGACTCCCCAAATGTCCAACTTAAGGACTTTAACTAAAAGTGCTAGGAGGGAGACAACCCACCATGGTATGATCGTTCCTTTTCTTCAATTTTGATTTTATTTCGTTTTGTTTGTTTTTGAGTTTTATTTTATTCTATTTTCATTGAACCTAGAATTACTTATAGCATCCACACTATCATTTCATTTTGCATCCTGCATAAAAAAAAACACGCACGTGACGCGTAAGCGTCGCTGACGCGTCCGCGTCACAGGTGCGTTGGGAAGAAAATAAAATTGAACAGAAAGTCACGTGAAAGCGTGGCTGGAGGCGTGCCTTAGGCACAAATATGCCCACGCGACCGCGTCGCTGACGCGCCTGTGTCATTTGAAAAATAGCCTCCCCACCCGTCCGTATCACCCACGCAAACGCGTGGCCCTGCAAAATCGACGTAAAGAGGTGTATGGCAGAGAGTTATGATGGAGCTGGGCTGGAACCATGCTAGAAGCACAAGCCCTACCACGCGAACGCGTCCGCGTCATTTTCAAAAAAGAAAGGCCATTCACGCGATCGCGTCAACCACGCGATCGCGTCACCCCAAATCTTTGGCAAAATGGGTTTGAAACAGAGAGTTGCGCGAACGCATGGCTACCCTCGCGCCATTCGCCTAAATCAAGTCACGCGACCGCGTTACCCACGCGTCCGTGTCCACGTCACAAGATTAGGGTTTAGGGTTTAGGGTTTTATTTTATGGTTTATCTTATGCTCAATTGAGTGGTTTATATCAATTCTTTACTCACTTATTCATATGATTTGCATGGTTTTACATTTTCCTTCCTAATCTTGTGCTATGATTGAAAACATGCTTCTTTGAGCTTTAAATTTGCTATATTTAATCCTCTCTTATTACCATTCGATGCCTTGATATGTGTGTTAAGTGATTTCAGGGATTATAGGGTAGGAATGGCTTGGAGGATGGAAAGGAAGCATGCAAAAGTGGAAGGAATACAAGAAATTGAAGAAATTGCTAAGTTGTCCAGCCTGACCTCTTGGTACTAAATCGGTTATAACTTGAGCTACAGAGGTCCAAATGACGCGGTTTTAGTTGCGTTGAAAAGCTAACGTCCGGGGCTTCGCAACGATATATAATTTTCCATAGCTGCTCTGAAGCCTAGTGACGCGAATGCGTGAATCACGCGGACACGTGACCTGGCAAAAACACAATCCGAGCGAACGTGTGGACGACGCTTCCGCGTCACTTTGCAGCGACCTGTACGTACTAGAAATTGCTGGGGGTGATTTCTGAGCTATTTTTGACCCAATTTTCGGCCCAGAGAACACAGATTAAAGGCTATAAAGTGGGAGAATCCATCCATTCATTCAACAATCACAAATCAAGCTTTAATAATACACAATTTTAGGATTAGATGTAGTTTTAGAGAGAGAGGTTCTCTCCTCTCTCTTAGGATTAGGAATTAGGATTTCTATTATGTTTAGGCTACTTCTTTTCAATCACAGGTTCAATGTTCCTTTAATTTATTTTCTACTTTTATTTATTCTATTACTTTAATTGTTATTTATCTTTTCAATTTGGCTTATGAACTTCATGTTAGATTTGAATATTCTATTTAATATAATTTGAGGTATTTCAGATTTAAGATTTCTTTCTTCTATTTATGTTATTGTTGCTTCCTATCTGAAGGCATTTTTATTCGAATAGATTTTCCTCCCTTTTGGTTTCGGTTAAGTAATTAGTAACACTTGAGTTATCAAACTCAGCTGTTGATTGAAATTGGAATTCTTTGCTGGTTAATTTGTACTCCAATAACTCTAGTCTTTCCATAGGAGTTGACTAGGACTTGAGGATCAAATTAATTAGTCCACTTGACTCTCCTTTGTTTAGCAAGGGTTAATTAAAGTGGGAGCAAAATCAAATTCTCATCACACCTGATAAGGATAACTAGGATAGGACTTCAATTTCTTATACCTTGCCAAGAGATTTTATTATTATTAATTTATTTTTCTTGTCATTTAAATTACTTGTTCCTTATTTTCAAAAACCCAAAAACATATATTTTTACATAACCAATAATAAATCATACCTCCCTGCAATTCCTTGAGAAGACGACCCGAGGTTTAAATACTTCGGTTATAAATTTTATTGGGTTTTGTTACTTGTGATAACCAGACTTTTGTACGAAAGGATTCTCTGTTGGTTTAGAAGCTATACTTACAACGCGATTAATTTTATAAAAATTTCTTTACTAGCGAGAATTCGATCGTCAATAGGCTTTTCCATACACAAGCTGGTATGGAGAGGTCCCTATAGGAGTCTTGAATGCGGTTCTGTATGCCCACAGAGCGTCATCTAGACTTCTTGCCCAATCCCTTCTACGGGTACTTACAGTCCGTTCTAGGATTTGTTTTAGTTCTCTATTTGAGACTTCATCCTGCCCATTTGTCTGTGGATGATATGGAGTCGCCACTTTGTGATTAATTCCATATCGGACTAAAGCATAGTCAAGCTGTTTATTGCAGAAATGAGTGCCTCCATCACTGATCAGTACCCTAGGGACACCGAACCTACTGAAGATATGCTTCTGGAGGAACTTCATCACTGTCTTAGTATCATTAGTGGGTGTTGCAATCGCCTCTACCCATTTAGATACATAGTCTACTGCCACCAGAATATAAGTGTTTGAATATGATGGTGGGAAAGGCCTCATGAAGTCAATACACCATACATCAAACAACTTAATCTCTAAGTTTATGGCATGGCATAACTGTGAGGCAGATTACCAGCTCTCTGGCAACTGTCACAGTTATGTACAAACTCTCGGGAGTCTCTATAGAGAGTAGGCCAGCAGAAGCCACATTGGAGAACCTTTGTAGCCGTTTGCTCACCTCCGAAATGTCCTCCATATTGTGATCCATGGCAATATCATAAGATCTTCTATGCCTCTTTTCTAGGCACACATCTACGGATTATTCTATTTGCACATCTCTTGAAGAGATATGGTTCATCCCACTGGTAGTACTTTGCATCAGAAACTAATTTTTTTATTTGCTACTTACTGTTCTCTTTGGGTATGAATCTCACAGCTTTGTAGTTTGCAATGTCTGCAAACCATGGAACTTCCTGAATGGCAAAGAGTTGCTCATCAGGAAAGGTTTTAAAGATCTCAGTAGGAGGGAGGGACACTCCTGCTACTGGTTCTATCCGAGATAGGTGATCTGCTACTTGGTTCTCTGTCTCTTTTCTGTCTCTTATTTCTATATCAAACTCTTGCAGAAGCAACACCCATCTTATGAGTCTGGGTTTTGAATCCTGTCATGTGAGGAGATATTTTAGAGTAGCATGGTCAGTATACACAATTACTTTTGATCCTATTAAATAAGATCTGAACTTGTCAATGGCATAAACCACTGCAAGTAACTCCTTTTCCGTGGTTGTGTAATTCTTCTGCGCGTCATTTAAAACATGGCTAGCATAATAAATGACATGCAGAAGCTTGTTATGCCTCTGTCCCAATGCTGCACCAATGGCGTGGTCACTGGCATCACACATTAGTTCGAATTGTAATGTCTAGTCTGGTGCATAAATGACTGGTGCTGTGACCAGCTTAGCTTTCAGAGTCTCAAACGCCTGCAGACACTCTGTGTCAAAGATAAATGGCGTGTCAGCAGCTAGCAGATTGCTCAGAGGTTTTGCTTTTTGAAAAATCCTTTATAAACCTCCAATAGAATCCTGCATGCCCCAGAAAGCTTCTGATTGCCTTAACATTGGTAGGTGGTGGTAATTTTTCAATTACATCTACCTTAACTTGATCCACTTCTATTCCCTTGTTTGAAATTTTATGCCCAAGGATAATTCCTTCAGTCACCATAAAGTGACATTTTTCCCAGTTTAAAACCAGGTTAGTCTCTTAGCACCTTTTCAAAACAAGTGCTAGATGGTCAAGACAGGAGCTGAATGAGTCTCCAAATACTAAGAAGTCATCCATGAAGACTTCCAGAAATTTCTCTACCATATCAGAGAAGATAGAGAGCATGCACCTCTGAAAGGTTGCAGATGCATTGCACAGACCAAATGGCATCCTTCTGTAGGCAAATACTCCAGAAGGACATGTGAATGCTATTTTCTCTTGGTCCTGAGGATCTACTGCAATTTGGTTGTAACCTGAATAGCCATCCAAAAAGCAGTAGTATTCATGACCTGCTAGTCTCTCAAGCATCTGGTCTATGAATGGTAAAGGAAAATGATCCTTTCTGGTGACTGTATTGAGTCTTCTGTAGTCAATACACATACGCCACCCTATAACTATTCTTGTAGGAACCAGTTCATTCTTTTCATTATGAACCACTGTCATGCCTCCCTTCTTGCGGACAATTTGGACAGGGCTCACCCAGGGGCTATAAAAAATAAGATAAATAATCACAGCCTCTAGTAACTTAGTGACCTCTTTTTGCACCACCTCCTTCATGGCTGGATTTAGCCGCCTCTGTGGTTGAACCACTGGCTTAGCATCATCCTCCAATAGGATCTTGTGCATGCATCTGGCTGGGCTAATGCCCTTAAGATCACTTATAGACCACCCAAGAGCTGTCTTGTGTGTCCTTAGCACCTGAATTAGTGCTTTCTCTTCCTGTGGCTCTAAAGCAGAGCTTATGATTACCGAAAAAGTGTCATCTTCTCCCAGAAATTCATATTTCAGGGATGGTGGTAGTGGCTTGAGCTCGGGTTTAGGAGGCTTCTCCTCTTCTTGTGGAGTTTTCAGAGGTTCTTCTATTTTCTCTGATTCTTCTAGATCAGGCTGAACATCTTTAAAAATGTCCTCTAGCTCTGATTCGTGACTCTTAGTCATATTGACCTCTTCAACTAGGGAGTCAATGATATCAGCGCTCATGCAGTCTTTTAATGTGTCTGGATGCTGCATAGCTTTGACAGCATTCAACTTGAACTCATCCTCATTGACTCTCAGGGTTATCTCCCCTTTTTGGACGTCAATGAGTGTTTGTCTAGTTGCTAGGAAAGGACTTCCTAGAATGAGAGTTGCACTCTTGTACTCCTCCATTTCCAGTACTACAAAGTCAGTGGGAAAAGCAAATGGCCCAACCTTGACAATCATGTCCTCAATTACGCCTAATGGAATCTTAATAGAGCCATCAGCAAATTGGAGGTATATCCAGGTTGGTTTAACTTCATCAGTCAAACCAAGCATTTTGATAGTGGATGCAGGTATTAGATTGATACTTGCCCCAAGATCACATAGAGTTGTCTTGGTACAAGCACCCTCTAATGTTCATGGTATCATAAAGCTTCCGGGATCTTTAAGCTTCTCTGGTAAGCTTTTCAGGATGACCGCACTACATTCTTCAGTGAGAAAAACTTTTTCAGTTTCTCTCCAATCCTTCTTATGACTTAAGATTTCTTTCATGAACTTAGCATAAGAAGGTATTTGCTCAAGTGCCTCTGCAAACGGAATCTTTATTTTAAGAGTCCTGAGATAGTCTACAAAGTGGGCAAATTGTTTATCCTGTTCTGCTTGGCGGAGTTTTTGAGGATAAGGCATCTTGGCTTTATATTCTTCAACCTTAGTTGCTGCAGGTTTATTTCTTACAGAAGGGGTTGGAAAAGCCTGCTTAAGGGGGTTGTTATCAGCACTTGCAGGTGTCTGATCCCTTATTGGCGTTTGAACGCCAGAATTGGGTTCTTTTTGGGCGTTTAACGCCAGATTGCCACCCTTTTCTGGCGTTTGAACGTCAGATTTGGCTACCCATTGGGCGTTTAATGCCAATTTCCCCCCTTTTCTGGCGTTTGAACGTCAGAATCATTCCTCTCTGTGCTCTTACTGTCCTCAGAGGGAATTTGGGCAATGGCTTGGTCATCCTCTTTCAGTTGTTCCTTTCTTGGCTTTCTGCTGCCTTGAGTTGAGACATTCAATGTCTTCCCACTCCTTAATTGAAGAGCTTGGCATTCTTCTGTTATCTGTTTAGATAACTGCTGTCTTGTCTGATTTAATTATTTTTCCATATTCTGGTTAGCATCTTTAGTTTCTTGCAGCATCTCTTTAAATTCTGCTAACTGTTTTATTATAGAAAATAATTGCTAATTGAGTTTAATAATTTGTTCTGGAGGACTAAGTTCAGTGGATATTGCCTCAGCCTCTTCTTTCATGGAGGACTCACTACTTAAGTACAGGTGCTGATTTCTAGCAACTGTATCAAAAAGCTCTTGAGCCTCTTCAATTGTCTTTCTCATGTGTATAGATCCACCAGCTGAGTGGTCTAGAGACATCTGGGCCTTTTTTGTAAGCCCATAGTAAAAGATGTCTAACTGCACCCATGCTAAAAACATTTCAGAAGGGCATTTCCTTAGCATCTCTCTGTACCTCTCCCAGGCATTATAAAGAGATTTATTATCCTCTTGTTTAAAGCCTTGGATGTCCAGCCTTAGCTTTGTCATCCTTTTTCGAGGGAAATATTAATTTAGGAATTTTTCTGATAACTGTTTCCATGTTCTTATGCTTGCTGTGGGTTGGTTATTTAACCACCTCTTAGCTTGATCTTTTACAGCAAATGAAAACAGTAATAATCTATAGACATCCTGATCTACTTCGTTATCACGTACTATGTCAGCAATTTGTAAGAACTGTGCCAAAAACTCACTAGGTTCTTCTTGTGGAAGACCAGAATACTAGCAATTTTGCTCCACCATGATAATGAGATGAGGGTTTAGCTCAAAATTGCTGGCTCTTATGGGTGGTATACAGATACTACTCCCATATACAGCAGTAGTGGGGTTAGCATATTACCCCAAAGTCCTTCTGGACTATTCATTTCCACTTAGGTCCATGATAGAGAAAAGGAGATGATGTGGATTGCAAATAAAGTATATTTTTGTTTTTATTTAATTTAATTAAGGATAAACCGAATAAAAAGGAAATAAGATAAAATAAAATAAAATAACTGGAAAATAGAATATAAGTTTCGAACACTAAAAGAAAAAAATAAAATAAAATAAAATAAATTCGAGTACTAAAACAGCTAATTAATTAAAAAGTTTTGAAAAATTTTGGATATGATTTTCGAAAATTGAAGAGAGAGAAAGTGGTTAGGGAGTTTTGAAAAAGATATGTCTTAAAATTAAAGATACTTGTAAAAAAAATAAATAAATAGAAGAAAAGATTTGAAAAAGATATGATTTTAAAATTTGAAGATTGAAACTTTCTCAACAAAAAAATACCAAACTTAAAATTTTCAATCACAATAATAAAATGGTACAAGTGATTCGAGAATCATGAATAAGAAAAGAAAAAGATTTTGAAAAAATTTTATAGAGGATTTTCGAAAAATATAAAAAAAAGGAGAATTGAAAAAGATTTAAAAAGATAAATTTTAAAATTGAAATTCTAACTTGACTAACAAGAAATACCAAATTTTAAAAATTTTAACTAAGTCAACCTACGTAATTTGAAAATGATAAGTAATTAAAGGAAAAGATATTTTTTGAATTTAATGAGGAAAGAGAAAAACAATAAAATGACACAAAACTTAGAATTTTTAGATCAAAACAAAGAAAACAAACAAGAAAACTTTGAATGTCAAGATGAACACCAAGAACAAATTTTGAAAAATTTTTTTTAAGGAAACAAGGACACAAAGGACACCAAACTTAAAAACTATTATACTTTGGACACTAATAATTCGAAATTGCACAAGAAAAACAAGGAAAGACACACAACAAGAAAAAACTAAAGATTAAACAAGGAAAATAAACAAGAACAACTTGAAGATTAAGAAAGAACAAGGAACATCTAATTAAAAATATGAAGAAAAATAAAAATATGCAATTGACACCACACTTAAAACATGAAACTAAAATCAAACAAAAGACTCAATTATTAGTTTATTGGTTTTTATTTATTTATATAGAAAATTTCGAAAAAAATCTAGAAAAAGGAAAACAAGGATTTTGAGATTTTAACCAAAAACAATAATAGAAGACGCAAATTTAGTGACTCTAAACCAAAAAGATACATTTTTCCTAATCTAAGCAACAAAATAAACCGTCAGTTGTCCAAACTCGAACAATTCCCGGCAACGGTGCCAAAAACTTGGTGCACGAAATTGTGATTACACTTTTCACAACTCCGCACAACTAACCAGCAAGTGCACTGGGTCGTCCAAGTAATACCTTACGTGAGTAAGGGTCGATCCCACGGAGATTGTCGGCTTGAAGCAAGCTTTGGTTATATTGTAATTCTTAGTCAGGAGATTCAAATGATATAATTGATTTTGTTTATGAAAAGTAAACAACATGAAATAAATGGTACTTGTGATTCAGTAATGAGGAACAGGTCGAGGCTCCGGAGATGCTCTGTCATCTGAATCTCTGCTTTCCTACTGTCTTCTTCTCCAAACACGCATGGCTTCCTTCAATGGCAAGCTGTATGATCCTCTCGGATGAAAAATACCAGGTACGATCTCTGCACAGCTAATCAATTGTCGGATTTCTCGTCTCGGATGAAAAATACCAGGTATAGCTACCGCACGGCTAATCATCTGTCGGTTCTCACTAGCGTCGGAATAGGATCTCTCTATCCTTTTGCACACTGTCACTGCGCCCAACATTTGTGAGTTTGAAGCTCGTCATAGTCATCCCTTCCCAGATCCTACTTGGAATACCACAGACAAGGTTTAGACTTTCTGGATCCCAGGAATGCTGCCAATTGGTTCTAGCCTCTACCATGAAGGTTCTAATCACACGGACTCGGTCCGTGGATCAGAGACCCAAGAGATACGCACTGAAGCTGTCACCCAATGACTATGTTGAGCTCAGATAGAATGGGAGTGGTTGTCAGGCATGCATTCATAGATTGGAGAATAACGATGAGTGTCACGGATCATCATATTCTCTATATTGAAGTACGAATGAGTATCTTAGAATAGAATCAAGCGTGATTGAATAGAAAACAGTAGTGATTGCATTAATCCATTGAGACACAGTAGAGCTCCTCACCCCCACCTTTAGGGTTTAGAGACTCATGCCGTAGATGATACAATATGAAGTGTAAAATGTCATGAGTTGCAAAATGAATCTCTAAAAGTAGTTTTTATACTAGACTAGTAACTTAGGTTTACAGAAAATTTGTAACTAAGTTCAGACAGTGCAGAAATCCACTTCCGGGACCCACTTGGTTAGTGTTTGGGCTGAGCTTTCAAGCTTTCACGTGCATATGCCTCAAGTTGGAATTAAATACCACCCTGGGTGCCAAAATAGGCGTTTAACGCCAAGAAATGTGCCCGTTCTGGTGTTTTACGCCAGAAAGTTTTTGGCTGGCGTTTAACGCCAGTTTGGGCAATCAAATCTCGGACAAAATATGGACTATTATATATTGCTGGAAAGCCCAAGATGTCTACTTTCCAACACAATTGAGAGCGCGCAATTGGGCTTCTGCAGGTCCAGAAAATCTACTTCAAATGCAAGAGGGTCAGAATCCAACAACATCTGCAGTTCTTTCTCAGCCTCTGAATTAGACTTTTGCTCAGGTCCCTCAATTTCAGCCAGAAAATACCTGAAATTACAAAAAAACACATAAACTCATAGTAAAGTCCAGAAATGTGATTTTTGCATTAAAACTAATAAAAATATAATAAAAGTTAACTAAAACATACTAAAAACTACCTAAAAACAATGCCAAAAAGGGTATAAATTATCTGCTCATCAGCTTTCAAAATTCGAGCTGCCTGCCCCCTACCTAGCGTTCAACACTAGGAATGGGCATTGAACGCCTACTGGGGACTACAAAGTTGGCCCTGGCTGCTCTCTCAAGGGCGTTGAACGCCCAGGATGCTCCCATATTGACCTTCAACGCCAATGTATGCTCCCTTTTGGGCGTTGGATGCCCAGAATACACCTTCGCCAGGATTACTCCTTGGTGGGTGTTGGACGCCTATAGGGGACCAAGGAGTAGTTTTTCTCAGCTCCTGTGTGGGTGTTGGATGCCTAGCTCTCTCCATGTCTGGCGTTCAATGCCAGCAAGGGACTCTCTCTAGGGTGTTCTATTTTCAGTTCTGTATGTCTCTATCTCTGTTTTAAGTACTACACATGATCACAAACATCAAAAGCAAAGGGAAAACTATATGAAATAAACTAAGAATGAAATCAAATGAGAATAAATAAAAGAAAGAAAATAACAGTACTCTACTTATAGTTGGGTTGTCTCCCAATAAGTGCTTCTTTACCGTCATTAGCTTGACGAACAGCTCCATTACAGAGGTAGGTAGGGGCTCAGATCTTCACCCCTTATAGTGAACTTTCTTCCTGTGCTGTCAGGAATGAGCTCCACATTCTCTAGAGACAGGATCCAGTTCACAGTATGTGGAATGACTGGACTCTTAGTGAAGACAACTCTCATGCCAAGTGATAGGCTTTCAGTAGGGATCTTCCTGTCCCTCCAGCCTTTAGGTACCTTTTTCTTAGTACCTTCCTTCTCAGTGCTTGTTGATGATAGATGCCCAACACCAAACTTAGGTTTGACGTCTGGGAGCTCTATATAACTCTGCACTGAGAGTGAAGGCTAAAATACTATGTGTTTTGCTCGTCTGAGGAAGGATATTACTCATGCTCTTCTATCTGTATAGGGGCGTGCATGATGATGTTCCCAATCTCCTCATGAGCTCTAATTTCCTTGAGATCTTCAATAGAAGGCTCCTCTTTGGGTTCGGTCACAACCTCTATAGTGAGGGCCTTGCACTCTTCTCTTGGATTTACTTCTATGTTGCTGGGAAGAGTGTTGGAGGGTATCTCTGGGATTCTTTTGCTCAGCTGTTCCACCTGTTTCTCCAAGTTTCTGAGGGATGACCTAGTTTCTGCCATGAAACTGTGAGTGGTATTGGAGAAGTTAGAGACTATGGTGGCCAGGTCAGAGAGACTCTGTGTGGGAGTCTTCATCTGCTGCTGAGAGGGTTGGAATGGCCTGTTATTGAACCTGTTTTGTTTCATTCCACCGTGATTGTTATTGAAGCCTTGTTGAGGCTTCTGTTGGTCTCTCCACCCAAAATTGGGATGGTTCCTCCATCCCTGATTGAAAGTATTCGAATAGGGATTATTGTTGGAGGTTCTTAAGGAGTTTCCCATGTAGTTCACCTCCTCCATTATGGTCTTGGTGTTGTCACTAGCGTCTAATTCATATGCTATTTCTGGACATTAATCATCTGAGCTATGCATTCCATGCAAGTGCTGAGAGATCATGTTGATCTGCTGAGGCATGAGCTTGTTCTGAGCCTAGATGGCGTCTAAGATGTCCACTTCTAAGACACCTCTCTTCTGAGCTGCCCTAGTATTCACAGGGTTTCTATCAGAAGTGTACATATACTGGTGTTGGCAACCATGTCTATGAGCTCCTATGCCTCTTCTGGCATCTTCTTGAAATGGAGGGATCCACCTGCAGAGTGGTCCAATGACATCTTGGATGCCTTAGATAGGCAATCATAGAAGATATCTAACATGGTCCAATCTGAAATCATGTCAGGGGGACATCTCCACATCAGTTGCTTGTATGTTTCCCAGGCTTCATAGAAGGATTCACCCTCTTTCTGTCTGAAGGTTTTTACTTCCACCCTAAGCTTGCTCAGGTTTTGAGGTGGAAAGAACTTGGCCAAGAATCTATTGACCACCTTCTCCTATGTATCTAAGCTCTCCTTAGGCTGAGAATCCATCCACAGCCTTGCTCTATCTCTTACAGCAAAGGGGAAGATCATGAGCTTATAGACCTCTGGATTTACTCCATTGGTCTTGACAGTGTCACATATTTGCAGGAAGTCAGATATGAATTTGTTTGGATCTTCTTGTGGAAGTATATGAAACTGGCAATTCTATTGTACTAGAGTGACCAGTTGAGGCTTCAACTCAAAGTTGTTTGCACCAATGGTAAGTATGGAAATGCTGTACCCATAGAAGTCAAAATTGGGTGTAGTGTAAGATCCAAGGACCTTTCTTGTGTCCCCCCTCCCCCATTGTCTTAGTTAGCTTCCATTGTTGTATCTTCAGCTTCTTACTCTAGAGCTCCTGTGAGATTCCTTACGGCTCTACTAGCATGAACTTGTTGCAGACGCCTTCTTAGAGTCCTTTCAGGTTCAGGATCTGGATCAAAGAGAGGTTATTTATCTCTATTCCTGCTCATAAACAAGAAGAAAGAAACCAAGAAGAGGAAAAGAAAAGAGTCTTTATGTCAGAGTAGAGAGGGCTCCTTGTTAGAGAGTTAGATGAAGAGAAAAGAAAAGAAAGATGTCTTTGAAATTAAAAATAATTTTCGAAAATAAAGAGAGAAATAAATTGAAAGTTTTCGAAAAAGGAGAGAGAAAGAAGAATTAACGAGACACCAAACTTTTAAAATTAAAATAAGATAAAACAAATAACTAACTAACAAGATTTGAAAACAAAATAAAATAAATGATTTGATTTTGAAAATTTTTTAAATTTAAAAATAAAAAAAGCCAATCAAAGATTTTAAAATTTAAATTTGGAAAGAAAAAGTCTAACAAGATAAGATAAGATTTTAAAAATTTAAGATAGAAGATTTGATTTTAAAAAATTTTAAAATTAAAAAGAGAAAATCAAAGAAAGATTTTGAAATTCAAATTTAAATAAAGAAAGACTAACCAAACACTAAACTTTTAAAATTTGAAATTAAAAAGAAAGATAAGATAACAAAATTTTGAAACCAAAGAAAAAGATAAGATAAAGATTTTTAAAGATAGAAAAGGTAAACAAGAAAAACAAGATTACAAATCAAGCCACTAAACTTAAAATTTTGTATTTAAATAAAAGAAATTTTCAAAAAATTAAAAATTAAAAAGAAAAGAACAGAACTAGATGGACACCAAACTTAAAAATTTTGAAATCAAAGACACTAATTTTCGAAAAATTAAAAAGAAAAAAACACCAAAAGACACCAAACTTAAAAATATTGAAATCAAACAAAGAAAAATACGAGGAAAAGTTCAAACATCAAGAAAGAAAAATAAGAACAATTTTCAAAAACTCAAGAAAAGAAATGAAAACCAAACAGACACCAAACTTAAAACTTTACACAAGACTCAAGAAAAATAAGAAAATGATGATTAAAGATGAAAAAATTTTTGAAAAATTTTTGAAAAGAAATTAAGAAACACAAAAAGAAAAATAGTTAAAAGTACCTAATCTAAGCAACAAGACAACCATTAGCTTGTCAATCATGAAGAATCCCTGGCAACGGCGCCAAAAACTTGGTGCGCAAAAATGAAACTTGCACAACTGAACCGAAAAGTGCACCGGGTTGTCCAAGTAATACCTCAGGCGAGTGAGGGTCGAATCCCACGAGGATTGTCGGATTGAGCAAGCTGTGGTTATCCTGCAAATCTTAGTCAGGCAAATAAAGAGATAACGTAGAAACAACAGTAAGAAATCAGTTAAGGCCTCAGAGATGCTTATTTTTCCGGATTGACACTCCTTATTGACTACTTTAACAATGAGTGATTCATTCAATGGCAAGCCTGTAAGTGATTAAGCGATGGGTCGTGGTCATTAATCTCCTCTGTTCCAAACCAAATGCCCGAACAGGTCAGTCAATCTGGACGAGGGTGAAGCTCACGCAATTCAATCTCTAATGATCCTACTCAAAACGTCACTGACAAGGTTGGATCTTCCAAATCGAAGAATGAAGCTCTATGATTCTAACCTTGATGCCACAGAGACCTCAATTACCATGACAAATGATGAGCAGATATTTTATACGCTTTTTGGCATCATTTTCATACAGTTTTTAGCATGTTTTGTTAATTTTTATTAAGTTTTCATAAGTTTTAGTATAAAATTCACATTTTTTGGATTCTACTTTGAGTTTGTGTTTTTATGCAATTTCAGGTAAATTCTGGCTGAAATTGAGGAGCTGGAGCAAAAGTCTGATTCAGAGACAGAGAAAACACTGTAGATGCTGTTCGGATCTGACCTCCTTGCACTTGAAGGAGCGTTTCTGGAGCTACAGAAGTCCAAATAGGGCGTTCTCAATAGCTATAGAAAGCTGACTTTCAGAGCTTTCTATCAATATATAATAGTCTATACTTTACTTCAGAATTGAAGGCCCAAAACCGGCATCCAACGCCAGCCTCCTGCCCTAGTCTAGGTGTCCAGCGCCCACAAGGAGGAGACTAGCGTCCAAACGCCCAAAGAGGACCCCTAGCCAGCGTTCAACACCCTAGAGGTCTCCTAGTATGTGAATCTCATCAAACCTCAGCCCAAACACACACCAAATGGGTCCCAGAAGTGGATTTTAGCACTAAAAGACTGTTTTACGCTTTCTTATGTAATCCTTTGTCATTAGCTTAGTATTTAAAGAACTTTTACACGATCTTCAAAGAGAGATCTGTGATATTTCCTTTTTCACATTGTATTTTCTATCAGTATGAGTTTCTAAACCTCCTAGGTTGAGGGGAGAAGCCCTGCTGAGTTTCATGGATTAATAAAAGTATTTCTGTTTCTTTTCAATCTGTGTTTGATTCAATTCTAAGATGTATCTTTGTTCGTCAACTTGATGAATGGGATGACCCGTGACAATCATCTTCATTCTTCATTCTAAGACCGCGTGCCTGATAACCACCCATGTTCTTCTTGGGTTTGTGTGAATACGTAACTGGAAAGCATCGAACCACCAGCTTAATTATACATCTCTTAGACGGCTAATCCACGACATCGTTGGAGACTTCTTGAGACACCAGTTTAGCTGAGGTATGGGGAGATTAGGGTCTCTGTGGTAGAGGCTAAAATCCAAAGGCGCAGCATTCTCTGATCTGGAAGATCCAACCTTATCTGTGGCGTTTTGAGTAGGATCATTAAGGAGAATGGACTGCAGGAGCTTCACCCTCAATCAGAATGGATCCACACTAACCCTAGGGTTCAGATGTGGAGGAGATTGGCAACCGCGTCCGTACGGCATTGATCACATACAGCCTGCCATAGAAGAAATCATTTACAATTGAAGAAAATAGTAAGACCAGAGTTAATCTAGAAGGACAAAGCATCTTCAAGCCTTAACCATCTTCTTATCATTGTAAATAGGTCAAGCTAGTTCAGATCTCATTATTCCTTTTATGCAATTAAACAATACACCAACATCTCCTACTCACATGACTAAGATCTGCAAGATAACCATATCTTGCTTCAAACTAAAATCCTCATGGGATCGACCCTGACTCGCTCAGGTATTACTTGGACGACCCAGTGCACTTGCTAGTTCAGTTGTACGAAGTGTGGGGATTCGTGCACCAACTAACGGAATTTTATGTCACGTATCCCAATTAGCGCAAATAACTTGTTGGAACCTATGATGTACTCTCGAGCTATAGCTCAATACTATCTGGGTCAGAACTCATAAAGGACTCATATAGAACAAGGGGTCATACTTTCGTTCCACCACAGATTCATAAAGATGAAAAATGACAATACATCATAGAATGGAATCAAACATATATTAAAGTAGAAAATTAATGATATTAATCTATAGGAATGAGGGGAGCTCTTATCCTTAACCTAGGAGGTTTAGCTGCTCATATTTTACAGAAAAGATAAATTATGAAAAGCTGAAGATCAAAAATTTTTTTAACAAAGGTGATCTTCCTTCTATTTATACTAATAACTAAACCTAAAAAGATATTAATAATAATTAGAAATTACAAAAATGAAATAGACTAAGCTAAAAGTGTGAAAATCCACTTTTGGGCCCACTTGGAGAGTGTTTGGGTTGAGCTTGAGGTCCATCTTGGAGGAGTTGGCGTTGAACACACACTAGGGGGTGTCCACATTACCTTGATACTCCCTTTGTGGCATTGAATTCCAGTCTTGGGCGTTCAAGGCTGGCTTTGGTCCTCTTGGGGCGTTGAACGCCAGAAAGGCGGTAAGTTGGGCGTTCAACGCCCATTTTGGGCAGTCATTTCCAATGAAAGATATAGACTATTATATATTGGTGGAAAGCTCTGAAAGTTAGCTTTCTAACGAGGTTAAGAGTGCGTCAATTGGACCTCTGCAGCTCCAGAAATGCTCAATTGATCAGGAAGATCCGACATTATTTGTGGCGTTCTGAGTCGGATCATTAAGGAGAATAGACTGCTGGAGCGTCACCCTCAATCAAAAGGGATCCATACTAACCCTGGGGTTCAGATCTGGAGAAGATTAGCGACTGCGACCATATGATGTTGATCACATACAGCCTGCCAAAGAAGAAATCATTCACAATTGAAAAAAACAGTAAGACCAGAGTTAATCCAGAAGAACAAAGCATCTCCAAGCCTTAACCATCTTCTTATCACTGTAAGCAGGTCAACCTAGTTCAGATCTCATTACTCCTTTTATGCAATTAAACAACATACCAACATCTCCTACTCACCTGACTAAGATCTGCAAGATAACTATAGCTTGCTTCAAACCACAATCCTCATAGGATTGACCCTGACTCGCTCAGGTATTACTTGGACGACCCAATGCACTTGCTAGTTCAGTTGTACGAAGTGTGGGGATTCGTGCACCAAGTTTTTGGTGCCGTTGCCGGGGATTGTTCGAGTTTGGACAACTGACGGATTATCTTGTTCGTTAGATTAGGTATTGTCTTTGATTTTGTTAGAGTCTTTTATTTTATTTTTCTGTTTTTCGAAACATCAAAAACTTCTTCAAAAAAATTTTTTTTTCTTTTTTTTATTTAATCTTTGTTTTTGGTTTGAGTATTTTGTTTTTGTTCTTATTGAAATTTTCGAATTCTTTGAATCTTTCTTTCTAAAAAATTTTCAAAAATAGTTTTTTGTGTTTGAGTCTTGTGTCAATCTTTAAGTTTGGTGTCTTCTTGTGTCTTTTCTTTAAATTTTCGAAAATTTTGTCTTTGGTTTTTAAAATTTTTTAAGTTTGGTATCTTTTGCATGTTCTTATTTTCTTTGAATTCTTTAAGTTTTGTTCTTGGTGTTCTTCTTGATCTTCAAAGTGTTCTTGTTTTTCTTCTTGTTTTGATCTTAAAATTTTTAAGATTGGTGTCTCTTTGTGTTTTTCTTTAAAATTTTCACATAATACGTGTCCTTAGATCTAAAAATCTTAAGTTTGGTATCTTTTTGTTATTTTTTTCTTTCTTCATTAAAAAAATCAAAAAAATAAAATATCTTTTCTTATCTTTTATTACTATTTTCGAAAATCACAAGCAATTTTTCAAATTTTAATTTCAAAATTCAAATCTTTTTAAATCAAATCTTTTCAAAAAAATCATATCTTATCTTTTTATCTTTCTTCAAAATTCAAAAATATTATCTCATCTTATTTCAAATTCAAATTTCAAATTTCAAAATCAAACCTTTTCAAAAATCAAATCTTTTTCAAATCTTTATCTTATCTTGTTTTAAATTCAAAATTCAAAATTTTAAATTCAAATTTTAAATTTTAAAATCAAATCTTTTCTAATATTCTATCTTATCTTGTTTTCAAATCTTTTCTTAATTAGTTACTTATTTTCTCTCTATTCTTTTTCAAAACTTCCTAACTAATTCCTCTCTCTTCTTAATTAGTTACTTGTTTTCTTCTTCTATTTCTCTCTCTTCTTTTTCAAAATTCATTAATTAGTTTCAATTCTTTTTAATTAATTAACTTTTATTTTTGAATTACATAAATAGAAAAAATAAAAAAAATATTTTAATTCTTGTTTATCTTTTTTTACTTCTAATTCTTCTTCTCCTTCTTTTATCTTCACTCTTCTTTTTCTTCTTTCTTCACATCTCACAGGGAGTCCTTTGTTCTGGAACATAGAGCTCCCATTCTCCTCTTTCCTTGGTTTATTCTTTTCTTATTTATGACCAGGAACAAGGATAAAGAACCTCTCTTTAATCTTGTTCCTGAACCTGAGAGGACTTTAAGGAGGAGCTTACAACAAGTTAAAGCACAACACTCTAGAAGAAAGAAAGTCAAGAACGGTTCTTGGTGACTTCACCATGCCTACCTATGATTTTTATGGCAGAAGTATCTCTGTACCTGCCATTGAAGCTAACAAGTTTGAGCTTAAGCCTTATTTAGTCTCTCTTCTGCAATAGAATTGCAAGTTCCATGGACTTCCACTGGAAGATCCACATCACTTCCTAACTGAATTCTTGCAAATCTGTAATACTGTTAAGACCAATGGAGTGGATCCTGAGGTCTACAGACTTATGCTCTTTCCCTTTGCTGTAAGAGACAGAGCTAAGATATAGTTGGATTCTCAACCAAAAGAGAGCCTAGACTCTTGGGAAAAGCTGGTCAATGCTTTCTTGGTTAAATTCTTTCCCCCTCAAAAGATGATCAAAATTAGAGTGGAAGTTCAAACCTTCAGACAATGCAAAGAGAATGTGAATCCCTCTAGAAAGCTTGGGAAAGATACAAGCAACTAATCAGGAGGTGTCCTCCTGACATGCTCTTAGAATGGTCTATCCTAGGAATTTTCTATAATGGTCTATTTGGGATGTCCAAAATATTATTGGACAGCTCTGCAGGTGGATCACTCCACTTGAAGAAAACGCCTGCAGAAGCAAGAGAGCTCATTGAGATGGTTGCAAACAACCAATTCATGTACACCTTTGAGAGAAATCCTGTGAATAATGGGGTCTCTCAGAAGAAAGGATTTCTTGAAGTTGATACTATGAATGCCATATTGGCTCAGAACAAGATCTTGACCCAGCAGGTCAATATGATCTCTTAGCATTTGACTGGAATGCAACCTACAGTTGGCAGCACTCAGGAAGCTTCTTCTGAAGTAGAAGCTTATGATCCTGATCAACCCACCATGGAGGAGGTGAATTACCTGGGAGAACCCTATGGAAACACCTACAACCTTTCATGGAGGAATCATCCTAACCTTTCATGGAAAGATCAATAGAAGCTTCAGTAAGGCTTCAACAATAATCACGATGGAAGGAACCAGAATAGGTTCAACAACAGGCCACCGTTCCCATCTTCTCAAGGGAATATAGAGACTCCGAAGCAGAGCCTTTCTGACTTAGCCATTCTAGTCTCCAGCCTCTCTAAGACCACTCATAGTTTCATAAGTGAAATAAGATCTTCCATCAAAAATTTGGAGGTACAAATTGGTTAACTGAGCAAGAGGATCCCTGAGACCCCTACTGACACTCTTCCTAGTAACACTGAAGTGAACCCAAGAAAAGAGTGCAGGCCATCACCACTGAGGTTGAGGCTGAAACAGGAGAGACTGGGAAGGCATTGAACGCCAGTGAGGAAGATCTCACTGGGTGTTCAACGCCCTAGCAGGCAGGGAAGATGGCGTTGAACGCCAGCCAGGACATCCCAGCTGGGTGTTCAACGCCTAAAAAGGTAAGGAAACTAGTGTTTAACTCCAGTAAGGGTATACAGCATAGGTGTTTCATGCCCAAAGAACCATCAGAGCTAGCGTTGAATGCCAGTAAAGGCGCACCCCCTGAGTGCTCAATACCCACTCAAAAAATCCCTATCTAAGAACTAAAGGAGGCTAAGGCTCTTATAGAGACCATAGAGGTTCCTTTGTATGCACTTCTGCAATGCATGAGTTCTGATGAATACTCATCCTCTGATGTGGATGAAGACACTAGGGAAGAGCAAGTTGCTCAGTACCTAGGAGCTCTCATGAAGTTAAATTCCAAGCTGTTTGGTACAAAGCCTTTGGAGGATGAACCTCCAGTGCTTTCCAAAGAACTCAATGCTTTGGTTCAGCAGAAGCTACTTCAAAAGCTTCCAGATCCTAGACGCTTCCTAATTCCTTGCACCATAGGCACCATGACCTTTGAGAAGGCTTTGTGTGACCTAGGGCCAAGCATAAACCTCATGCCACTCTATGTAATGGAGAAGTTGGGAATCTCTGAGGTACAAGCTGCAAATATCTCAATAGAGATAGCAGATAACTCAATGAAGAAGCCATATGGCTTAGTAGAGGATGTCATGATAAAGGTTGAAGACCACTACATCGCTACAAACTTCATAGTCTTGGATATTGGAGAGGATGAGGATGACTCTATCATTCTCAGAAGACCTTTCCTAGCCACTGCAAAAGCCATTATTAATGTGGCAAAGGGAGAAATGGTTTTCCAACTAGGAGAGGACTACATCTTGTTCAAGATGTGCAATCTCAATTCTCCCTCTGATAAGCAAGAGACAATGGTGCAACACCTAGTGTTCCAACCATCTCTTTCAGTGCAGAGCTTTACTAAGCCCCCAAACAACAATTCTAAGTTTGGTGTTGGGCAACCATTAACAAGAACTGAAAACAAAGGTACTCGAAAGAAAGTACCTAAAGGCTGGAGGGACAAGAAAGTCCCCACTAAAGGCCTCTCACCTGGCATGAGAGTTGTCCTCACCAAGAAGCCAGTCATACCACATACAGTGAGTCATGTCCTGTCTCTAGAGCATGTGGAGCTGATTCATGAAAAGACAGGAAGAAAGTTCACTACAAGGGGCGAAATTCTGAGCCCATATCAACCTCCGTAAGGAGCTAACCATCAAGCTAATGACGTTAAAGAAGCGCTTGTTGGGAGGCAACCCAACCTTAATTAATTATTTCTATTTTCTTTCGTTTTGTTTTTCTTTAAGTTATATTTTTAAGTTCATGATCATGTGTAGCAGTCAGAACAGAGACAGAAATGTTTAGCAGTGAAAACAGAACACTCTGGATGGAGTGTTGTTGGAGTTGAACGCCAGCCAGGGAGCAGACCCTAAGCGTTGAGTGCAGAGGGAAGGAAATCTGAATTTCCTAGCCTTTCAGGACTAGTGGGTCCCACAACATCTTTACATACCCTACTTCTTTCTTCTTTCTTTCACATTTCCCCATACACACTTCCCTATAAATCCTAGCCCAATCACATCTATATCACTTCCCTAAATCCATCATAACTCCCACCCACTTCAAAATCAAATTTTCCTCCCATTTACTTCACCCATGATTGAACTTACCGTAGCCCACTCCTATAAATACCTCTCATTCTAACCCTTCATACACACACCTCTCATACACCTTGATGCGTGAGCATTTTATCTATCTTTTCATTGTGAATTTGTACTTGAATTATTAAGTTTAATCAATAATTAATACATTTTAGCAACTATGAATGCTACTTTGAGTCGTGTGCAATTCTGTTTATTTCAGGTAGCATTTTGGATAGATTTTGCGGAGTTTAAGCTAAGGCTAGAGAATGGAGAAAATGAAGAATTGTTGCTGACCACTCCACGCTGAACTTGGAACTAATCCTCCATCCAGACAATTCGACCTTGTCCTCGCTGAACTTGGGATTTTCCAAGTTCAGCGTGGAATCTATGCACTAAGGGAGGACCATGCACCATCACACGCTGAACTTGGAAATTTCCAAGTTTAGCGTGGAATCAAGGGAAAAGCGTGGAATTGTCACTGCCTCCTCCACGCTGAACTTGGAAATTTTTTATATTAGCGTGGACTCAATGGAACTCAATAAGGACGCCTCTGCTTATCCCACGATGAACTTGAGGTTTTCTCAAGTTCAGCGTGGATCCTAACAACCAAGTGGTCCCCAGGCATTTAAGAAAAGCTACGAATGAAGCCAGATTTATTTTGATTTAATTTTATTTTATTTATAATTAGGAAAAGATATTATTTTAGTTTTAGAAAATATATTTTACATTAATTAGGATTAGATATAAAAAGAAACAGAATCAGCCCTTCAGGCATCTCTTCTCCTCTACTCATTCCGCAATTTACAGTTTTAACGAATCCTTGTTTTCTCTCTGAACCATGAGCAACTAAACCTCCGCTGTTAAGGTTAGGAGCTCTATCTATTGTATGGATTGATACTATTATTTTTCTATTTTAATTTATGTATTGATTTCTATTTCAAGAATTATTTTCGTTCTTTATCTTATGAATTTAGGTGGAACGGAAGTATGACCCTTGTTCTAATTGAGTTCTTGTATAACTTGGAAAAGCTCTTTACTTGAACAACAGCTTGAAAACAATTTCTCCTAAACTTCTATTCATCTGGACTTAACGGGATACGTGACATATAATCCTTTTATATTTGGGTAATTAGAGTTTTTGTGGCACATAAACTAGAATTGAACTTCATTCTCTAATTGGAATTAAGTGACCAAGGAATTGGTGGTTGATGAAAGTTAGAGTAGACTAAGAAGGTCTAATGAATTAGGGCTTAGTCATATATAGTTTGCCATGAATTGAATCTTGCATGATTAAAATAGTTAGTAAGAAAAGTCAATCCGGAAAATAGATATCTCTGAAGCCTTAACTGTCTCTCCATATATTATTCTCTTCAATTTACTGCTTGCTGTTTTAATTTCTGAATTACTGTTTAATACTTTTGAATACCAAAACACTCTTTTCTATTTGTCTGACTAAGCCAATCACTCAACCATTGTTGCTTGATCCATCAATCCTCGTGGGATCGACCCTTACTCACTTGAGGTATTACTTGGTATGACCTGGTGCACTTGTCAGTTAGTTTGTAGTTTAAATTCTGCACCACACCTCAAAACTCCCCTTGGCCAAATTGCCTTCTCCCTCTATCTCTTTCTATTTTCTTCTTCTTCTGCTCCATTCTTCTCTTTTCTTTATTTTTGCTCGAGGACGAGCAAAGCTTTTAAGTTTGGTGTGGAAAAAGCGTTGCTTTTTGCTTTCCATTACCACTTATGGCACCCAAGGTTGGAGAATCCTCTAGAAAGAGGAAAGGAAAGGCAGTAGCCGCCACCTCCAAATCTTGGGAGATGGAGAGATTCATCACCAAAGCCTACCAAGACCATTTCTATGAAGTAGTGGCAGAGAAGAAGGTGATCCCTGAGGTCCTTTTCAAGCTCATGAAGAATGAGTATCTGGAAATCTGAAGAGAGATACAGAGAAGAGGTTGGGAAGTCCTAACCAATCCCATCCAAGACGTTGGGATCCTAATGGTGCAAAAGTTCTATGCTAATGCATGGGTCACAAAAAACCATGACATTAGTGTGAACCCAAATCCCAAGAATTGGAGCACCATGGTCCGAGGTAGAATCTTAGATTTTAGCCTGGAAAGTGTGAGGTTGGCGTTCAACTTACCTTTGATGCAAGGAGATCCACATCCTTACACTATAAGAGTCAACTTTGATCAAAGACTGGATCAAGTGTTCTCAGACATCTGTGTGGAAGGAGCATAGTGGAAAATGGATTCCCAAGGCAAGCCCACTTAACTAAGAAGGCTTGACCTCAAGCCCATAGCTAGAGGATGGTTAGATTTCATCCAATGCTCTATCATCCCCACTAGCAACTGGTCAGAAGTGACTATTGAAAGAGCCATCATGATATATTGCATCATTATTGGAAGTGACGTGGAAGTACATGAGGTGATTCCTCAAGAACTGTACAAGATAGCTGAGAAGCCCTCCACCAAAGCAAGGTTGGCATTCCCTCACTTCATTTGTCACCTATGCAATTCAGCTGGAATTGCCATCGAAGGATACATCTTCATTGAGGAAGACAAGCCCATCACTAAGAAGAGGATGGAGCAAACTAGAGAGCATGCACATGAGCCTGTGCAACCGCTTCAGCATGAGATCCCTGAGATGCCTCAAGGAATGTATTTTCCTCCTCAAATCTATTGGGATCAATGGCATACCTCTATAGGAGAATTAAGCTCCAACATGAATCAGTTGATGATGGAGCATCAAGAGAATTCCATGATTCTCAATGAAATTAGAGAAGATCAAAGGGCTATGAAGGAAGAACAACAAAGACAAAGGAGTGACATTAAAGAGATCAAGCACTACATTGGATCCTTGATAAACCCTAATTTTGTGGTTTATCTTCTGCTTATTTTAGGGGATTTTATCACCTTTTCCCACATTTATTCAATGAAATAGCATGGTTTTGTAATTCTCCCTTAAATTGTGCTTAAGTGTAAAAACATGCTTTTTAGGCCCTTAAATTGGTGATTTTAATTCATTTTAATTCTCTTCGATGCCTTAATGTGTTTGTTGAGTGAATCCAGGTCCATAAGGCAACTATTGGATGGAAGAAATAAGGAGAAAAGCATAAAAAGTGGAGAATGCATGAGGAAACAAGGATTTGGAGTACATCAACCCACGTGCAAGCGCAGCAGACACGCACGCATGGAAGTGAAGTTGCATGGCGACGCGTATGCGCACATGACGCGTAAGCGTGGATCGGAATTTTGCCAAGCGATGCGCACGTGTGACCCATGCGTACGCGTCGATACTCGCACGTGACTCACTTAAAGACAAAATGCTGGGGGCGATTTTTGAGCTGCCCAAGCCCAAATTCAACTTGTTTCTGAGGGTATTTGATACAGAATGGAAGATTGAGCAAAAGGGAGGAGCACTTAGTTAGTCATGATGAGCCTTTAGTTAGTTTTCTAGAGAGAGAAGCTCCCTATTCTCTCTAGAATTAGGTTAGGATTAGGTTAAATTCTCTTAGATCTAGGCATGATTTCTTGATTTCATCTTGTTTCCTTTACAATTTCTTGTTTCTACTACTTCATTCTTCTTAGTTCTTATGTTAATTTTACTTTTATGTCTCTTTCATGTTTATGAATGCTCATGTTGGATTTGGTTTACTTTTAATGAAATTTGATGATTGTTGCTCTTTTATTGTTGATTTGAGTTGTGAATTTCATTTTCGTTGCAATTGGTAGTTGGTAGATTTATACTTCTTGCACTTTTACTATGCTTTCCTTTTATGCCTTCCAAGTGTTTGACAAAATTCTTGATTGGATGTTAGAGAAGATTTTGAGCATTCTTGGCTTGGAAAGAATAATTAGGTAATCTTGAGCCACAAATATCCCACTCATGTTCGTGATCTAGAGTTGTTAGTTAATATGATTTCCATTGACTCTAATCTCTTGCTAATTCAATTTGTGGGTTGATTAGGACCTTTGGATTGAGATTAGCTAATCTTGTTTGACTTTTCCTCTTGTGAAGATAACATTATACCTTCTTCCATTGTTAGGGATGACGTAATAAGATAAATTCTTGTTAATTAGTGTTATTAGTGACTAGGATGGAAAGCCTATATTCTCAATCCTTGCCATGAATGTCTCTCTTTACTAATTGCTTTTCTTTATTACTTGTCATCTTTAAATGCTTGCTTGATTTACTTTTCTTGTCATTTATTTTATTTCCCCTTTTATAAATCAAACCCCTTGTCCCTTCATCGCCGATAATTGACCACTTCATTGCAATTCCTTGTGAGACGACCCAGAATTTAAATACTTCGGTTAATTCTTATTGGGGTTTGTACTTGTGACAACCAAAATTTTTGCATGTGAGGATTCTTTGTCGGTTTAGAACTATACTTGCAACGAGATTTTATTTGTGAAATTCTAGACCGAACAAGAATTCACTCATCAAAATGGCGCCGTTGCCGGGGAGTTGCAATGGTGCTATGTTATTGGCTATTGGAAATATTGTGAATAGCTTGATTTTTGGTTTGTTTGTTAGTTTTTGCTAGTTTTAGGATTTGGTTTCTTTGTTTCTTGTTAGCTTTTATTTTTACTTTCTCTTATCACCATGAATTCTCATCACTTTGGCTATGAGTTTGGTTCAAACTATGTTGTAGGAGATGGAAGCTTTAATGATAGCATGCGTCAAGGATTTGGAGATCAAAGTTTTACAAGAGTTCTTGGGGATATAACTACTCTCCTCACGGAGATACGCAATGACCAAAAGGCATTTCCTTCCATCCGAGCCGTTCAAGTGCCACCCCGACATAACTACTCTTCGGATTCTTATGGGTATACTCCTAATCCTAATGCATATCAATCTAATGTATGTGATGACCCTTATTGTGATTGTCAACTACAACCACCACATACATATGAGCCCCCTCCTCAACATAGCCCTCAACAACCATACTCACAAGCCTCATACCACCATTCACCTCCATATAGCCCCAACCTATACCCACCATACCAACCACCATATGAACCATCTTTAGAACCACCACCATTTCAACACCAATGAACCCTCTCTTCCGCCACCGCCCCCCAATAAAGCCTTCATGCAAGAACTAAGAGATCTTGAATCTCATATCCTAAGGCAACAAGAAGGGACGGAAAAGGAGTTTAAGGAGATAGAAGCCAAGATGGCTATCATGGTAGAGCCGTGAGTCACATAACCTCCCACCTAAGCTTATGCATCCCAAGTACTCCCATTGTTGAATGTGGAGAAGTAATCAAGGAGCCTAGTGAGGGATGAACTTGAAGCTCCAAGGTGAGGAAGAGAAGTTAGAGCAAAAAGTACAACAAGAGGAGGAGGTTGAGATTATTGAACAAAAGGAAGTAGTGGTTTGGTACTTAGGATATGTTGAGTAAATAGAGGAATCTCAAGTTGAAGAGCTTTCTTCCTCGGAGTTAGGAAGGGATGTTAAGGAAATGGATAGAGAGTTAAGGGATATTGATCAAGAAGTGGATTCCATCATTAGTGATTTTTTGTCCACATTGATCAATCCTCTTGATGATCTTGTTGAGCCTTCTTCTATTGGATTAGAAAGCAATGTTGAAGAGAATGTGCAACCTCCAAGGGATATTGTGAGTGAAGAATTGGAAGAAGTGTTCCAAGCAACAAGCTCTCCTATATATGATGATTCCGTATCAACATATGATGCTTTTGAGCTTGATGAGTCCTTCCCCGTTATGCTTGGAATTGATGTTGAGGTAGACTTCACTAAGCCTCCTATCTACAATCTGAGTGATGGGGAAGAGATAGAAGAAGTTGGTGAGCAAGGAATTGAAATTGAAGAAGCTTGCAAAAAGGTGAAAGTTGTAAAGGAAGACCACAAGAAAATAGACCTTGCATTGGCTAAGTGTGGGGAGGTCACCCTCCCTAAACCACCATCATCCAACACAACATTTAAGTGGGTAAAATTCCTCTCCCTAAGATTCACTTTCTCACTTGAATATGGGTTGCTTGAAAATAATGGACAACTTAAAGCCCTTTATGGAGTTAAGAGTAGGGGAGAGTTGTGTAATGGTTGGAGACATCCCTCTAAGTTCATTATGGTTGGAAGTTCAAAATTGAGGAGCACGAAGCGGTGTAGTGCTCAATTGAATGGGTCTAGGAGAGTGCTTTGGTGCTCACATGAGAATTCAGATCACTTGCCACCCAAATAGAATTATCTTGATCAATGCTGCGCAGAAATTGTGATTACACTTTAATTATATAAAATTCATCGCTCTTTCTTTCCCTGGTAATGGCGCCAAAAACATGATGCCAATACCATGGTTCACAACTTCACACAACTAACCAGCAAGTGCACTGGGTCGTCCAAGTAATACCTTACGTGAGTAAGGGTCGAATCCCACGGAGATTGTTGGTATGAAGCAAGCCATGGTCACCTTGTAAAAATCTCAGTCAGGCGGATATCAAATGGTTATGGAGTTTTCGAAAATAATATAATAAAATAGGGATAGAAATACTTATGTAAATCATTGGTGAGAATTTCAGATAAGCGAATAGAGATGCTTTCGTTCCTCTGAACCTCTGCTTTCCTGCTATCTTCATCCAATCAGTCTTACTCCTTTCCATGGCTGGCTTTATGTGATACATCACCATCGTCAATGGCTACTTTCGGTCTTCTCTCGGGAAAATGATCCAAATGCCCTGTCACGGCACGGCTAATCATCTGGAGGTATCACCCTTGTCAATGGTTTTATCTTATCCTCTCAGTGAAAATGGTCAACGCACCCTGTCACGGCACGGCTATTCATCTGTCGGTTCTCGATCATGCTGGAATAGGATTTACTATCCTTTTGCGTCTGTCACTACGCCCAGCAATCGCGAGTTTGGAGCTCGTCACAGTCATTCATTCATTGAATCCTACTCGAAATACCACAGACAAGGTTTAGACCTTCCGGATTCTCTTGAATGCCGCCATCATTCTAGCTTACACCACGAAGATTCTGATTAAGAGATCTAAGAGATACTCATTCAGTCGAAGGTAGAACGGAGGTGGTTGTCAGGCACGCGTTCATACAGAATGATGATGATTGTCACGTTCATCACATTCAGATTGAAGTGCGAATGAATATCTTAGAAGCGAAATAAGATGAATTGAATAGAAAATAGTAGTACTTTGCATTAATCTTTGAGAAACAGCAGAGCTCTACACCTTAATCTATGGAGTGTAGAAACTCTACCGTTAAAATTACATAAGTGAAAGGTCCAGGCATGGCCGAGATGGCCAGCCCCCAAAACATGATCACAGGATCAAAATACAATCCAGGATGTCTAATACAATAGTGAAATGTCCTATTTATAATAAACTAGCTACTAGGGTTTACAGAAGTAAGTAATTGATGCATAAATCCACTTCCGGGGCCCACTTGGTGTGTGCTTGGGCTGAGCTTTGAGTGTTGCACGTGTAGAGGTCCTTCTTGGAGTTGAACGCCAGTATTTGTGCCAGTTTGGGCGTTCAACTCTGGTTTTGGATCCTTTTCTGGCGCTGGACGCCAGAATTGGGTAGAGAGCTAGTGTTGAACGCCAGTTTGCATCATCTATTCTTGGCCAAAGTATGGACTATTATACATTTCTGGAAAGCCCTGGATGTCTACTTTCCAACGCAATTGACAGCGCGCTATTTCGAGTTCTGTAGCTCCAGAAAATCCACTTTGAGTGCAGGGAGGTCAGAATCCAACAGCATCAGCAGTCCTTCTTCAACCTCTGAATCTGATTTTTGCTCAAGTCCCTCAATTTTAGCCAGAAAATACCTGAAATCACAGAAAAACACACAAACTCATAGTTAATTCCAGAAATGTGAATTTAACATAAAAACTAATGAAAACATCCCTAAAAGTAACTAGATTCTACTAAAAACATACTAAAAACAATGCCAAAAAGTGTATAAATTATCCGCTCATCACAATACCAAACTTAAATTGTTGCTTGTCCCCAAGCAACTGAAAATCAAATAGGATAAAAAGAAGAGAATATACTATAAATTCCAAACTATCAATGAAACATAGCTTCAATCATATGAGCGAGACTTGTAGCTTTTTGCCTCTTGAATAGTTTTGGCATCTCACTTTATCCATTGAGGTTCAGAATGATTGGAGTCTATAGGAACTGAGAGTTCAGATAGTGTTATTGATTCTCCTAGTTCAGTATGATGATTCTTGAACACAGCTATTTTATGAGTCTTGGCCGTGGCCCTAAGCACTTTGTTTTCCAGTATTACCACCAGATACATAAATGCCACAGACACATAATTGGGTGAACCTTTTCAGATTGTGACTCAGCTTTGCTAAAGTCCTAATTAGAGGTGTCTATGGTTCTTAAGCACACTATTTTTTTTGCTTTGGACCTTGACTTTAACCGCTCAGTCTCAAGTTTTCACTTGACACCTACACGCCACAAGCACATGGTTAGGGACAGCTTGGTTTAGCCGCTTAGACCAGGATTTTATTCCTTTAGGCCCTCCTATCCACTGATGCTCAAAGCCTTGGGATCCTTTTTATTTGCCCTTGCCTTTTGGTTTTAAGGGTTATTGGCTTTTTGCTCTTGCCTCTTGGTTTTAAGAGCTTTTGGCTTTTTCTACTTGCTTTTTCTTTTTCTTTCTATTTTTTTTCGCCTATTTTTTTTCTGCAAGCTTTGTTCTTTGCTGCTTTTTCTTGCTTCAAGAATCATTTTTATTATTTTTCAGATTATCAAATAACATGTCTCCTTGTCATCATTCTTTCAAGAGCCAACATATTTAACATTCTTAAACAACAACTTCAAAAGACATATGCACTGTTCAAGCATTCATTCAGAAAACAAGAAGTAGTGTCACCACATCAATATAATTTAGCTAAGTTCAAGGATAAATTCGAAACTCATGTACTTCTTGTTCTTTTGAATTAAAACAGTTTTTATTTAAGAGAGGTGATGGATTCATAGGACATTCATAACTTTAAGACATAGTTACTAACTACTAATGATCATGTAATGAAGACACAAACATAGATAAGCACATAACATAGAAAATGAAAAGCAGAAGAAATAAGAACAAGGAATGAATCCACCTTAGTGATGGTGGCGTTTCCTTCTTGAGGAACCAATGATGTCCTTGAGCTCTTCTATGTCTCTTCCTTGTCTTTGTTGCTCCTCCCTCATTGATTTTTGATCTTTTCTTATTTCATGGAGCATGATGGAGTGCTCTTGATGTTCCACCCTTAATTGTCCCATGTTGGCACTTAATTCTCCTAGGGAGGTGTTGATTTGCTCCCAATAGTTTTGTGGAGGAAAATGCATTTGAGGCATCTCCGGGATCTCATGGTGATGAGCTTCCTGCGCCTCTTGAGCTCCATGAATGGGCTCTCTTGCTTGCTCCATCTTTTTCTTAGTGATGGGCTTCTCTTCCTTAATAGGAATGTCTCCTTCTATGAAAGCTCCAGCTGAGTAACATAGATGGCAGATAAGATGAGGAAAAGCTAGCCTTGCCATGGGGGATGACTTTTCGGCTATTTTGTAGAGTTCATTAGAGATGACTTCATGAACTTCTATTTCCTCTCCAATCATAATGCTATGAATCATGATGGCCCGATCCACAGTAACATTAGATCGGTTGCTAGTGGGAATGATTGAGCATTGAATGAACTCCAACCATCCTCTAGCCACAGGCTTGAGGTCCAATCTTCTTAGTTGAACCGGCTTGCCTTTGGAGTCAATCTTCCATTGAGCTCCTTCCACACATATGTCCATAAGGACTTGGTCCAACCTTTGATTAAAGTTGACCCTTCTAGTGTAGGGGCGTTCATCTCCTTGCATCATGGGCAAGTTAAACGTCAACCTCACATTTTCCGGACTAAAATCTAAGTATTTCCCCCGAACCATTGTAACATAGTTCTTTGGATCCGGGTTCTTACTTTGATCATGGTTCTTGGTGATCCATGCATTGGCATAGAACTCTTGAACCATTAGGATGCCGACTTATTGGATGGGGTTTGTTAGAACTTCCCAACCTCTTCTTTGAATTTCATGTCGGATCTCCGGATACTCATTTCTTTTGAGTTTGAAAGGGACCTCGGGGATCACCTTCTTCTTGGCCACAACATCATAGAAGTGGTCTTGATAGGCTTTGGAGATGAACCTTTCCATCTCCCATGACTCGGAGGTGGAAGCTTTTGTCTTCCCTTTCCCCTTTCTAGAGGATTCTCCGGTCTTAGGTGCCATCAATGGTAATGGAAAAACAAAAAGCTTATGCTTTTACCACACCAAACTTAGAATATTGCTCGCCCTCAAGCAATAAAAGAAAGAATAGAGGAAGAAGAAGAAGAAAATATGGAGAAGAGGGGTGAAGTGTGTTTCGGCCAAGTAGAGAGGAGAGGGTTGTGTTGTGTGAAAATGAGGAAGAATGGAGGGCTATATATAGGGGAGGGAGGGGGGTTAAGGTTCGGCCATTTAGGGTGGGTTTGGGTGGGAAATTGGTTTTGAATTTTGAAGGTAGGTGGAGTTTATGAGGTAGGTTTATGGGGAAGAGTGGATGGATGTGAGTGGTGAAGAGGTGATGGGGAAGAGAGATTGAGGTGATTGGTAAAGGGTTTTTGGGAAAGAGTGTTTATGGGATTGTGTGAAAGAGAGTGGTGAGGGATGAGAAGAAGTGAGTGGAGGTAGGTGTGGATCCTGTGGGGTCCACAGATCTTGAGGTGTCAAGGCATTTACATCCCTGCACCAATTTAGGCATGCAAAATGCCCTTGCACACAACTCTGGGCGTTCAGCGCCAGGTTAGTGCCCATTTTGGGCATTCAACGCCCATTTACTAGCCATTTCTGGCGTTGAACGCCAGAACCATGCTTGTTCTGGGCGTTCAGTGCCAGGATGCTGCCCATTTTAGGCGTTCAGCGCCAGAACCATGCTCTGTTTTGGCGTTGAACGCCATACAGATGCTCCTCCAGGGTGTGATTTTTCTTCTGCTGTTTTTGATTCCGTTTTTAATTTTTTTTGTTTATTTTGTGACTCCACATGATCATGAACCTATAAAGACATATAACTAAGAAAAATATAGTTAGATAAATAAAAATTGGGTTGCCTCCCAACAAGCGCTTCTTTAATGTCAATAGCTTGACAGTGGGTTCTCATGGAGCCTCACAGATGTTCAGAGCATTGTTGAAACTCCCCAACACCAAACTTAGAGTTTGGATATGGGAGTTCAACACCAAACTTAGAGTTTGGTTGTGGCCTCCCAACACCAAACTTAGAGTTTGACTGTGGGGGCTTTGGTTGACTCTGCTTTGAGAGAAGCTTTTTCTGCTTCCTCTCCATGGATGCAGAGAGAGATCCTTGAGTTGTAAACACAAGGTTGTCCTTATTTAATTGAAGGATCAATTCTCCTCTGTCCACATCAATCACAGCTCTTGCTGTGGCTAGGAAAGGTCTTCCTAGGATGATGGATTCATCCTCTTCCTTTCCAGTATCCAGGACTATGAAATCAGCAGGGATGTAAAGGCCTTCAACCTTTACTAACACATCCTTTACTTGTCCATAAGCCTGTTTTCTTGAATTATCTGCCATCTCTAATGAGATTCTAGCAGCTTGCTCCCCATAGATTCCCAGTTTCTCTATTACAGAGAGGGGCATGAGGTTTATTCCTGAACCAAGGTCACACAGAGCCTTAAAGATCATGGTGCCTATGGTACAAGGTATTATGAACTTTCCAGGATCCTGTCTCTTCTGAGGCAATGTCAGTTGATCCAGATCACTTAGTTCATTGGTGAACAAGGGAGGTTCATCTTCCCAAGTTTCAATACCAAATAATTTGGCATTCAGCTTAATGATTGCACCAAAAAACTTGGCAGTTTACTCTTCAGTAACATCCTCATTCTCTTCAGAAGAGGAATACTCATCAGAGCTCATGAATGGCATAAGGAGGTTCAATGGAATCTCTATGGTCTCTAGATGAGCCTCAGAGTCTTTTGGTTCCTCAGAGGGAAGCTCCTTATTGATCACTAGACGTCCCAGGAGGTCTTCCTCCTTGGGATTCACGTCCTCCTCTCCCTCATTGGGTTCGGCCATTTTGGTTATGTCAATGGCCTTGCACTCTCCTTTTGGATTCTCTTCTGTATTGCTTGGGAGAGTACTAGGAGGGATTTCAGTGATCCTTTTACTCAGCTGGCCCACTTGTGCTTCCAAATTTCTAATGGAAGACCTTGTTTTATTCATGAAACTCACAGTGGCCTTAGATAGATCAGAGACTAGATTTGCTAAGCTAGATGGATTCTGCTCAGAATTCTCTGTCTGTTGCTGAGTGGATGATGGAAAGGGTTTATTATTGTTAAACCTGTTTCTTCCACCATTATTAAAGCCTTGTTGAGGCCTTTGATCCTTCCATGAGAGATTTGGATGATTTCTCCATGATGGATTATAGGTGTTTCCATAAGGTTCATGATGCGCATAAACTTGTTATGCTACGATTTAGGAAATTGCACGATCGGCAAAATTCCTTCCGGCAAGTGCACCGGTTATCGTCAAGTAAAAACTCACAATAGAGTGAGGTCGAATCCCACAAGGATTGGTTGAGTGAGCAATTCGGATTAGAAGTGTGTTCTAGTTGAGCGGAATCAAGATTTAGATGAGAATTGCGGAATGTAAAATTGGCGGGAAACGTAAATGACAAGAAATTTAAATGGCGGAATCTTAAATTGCATGAATTAAAGAGCAGAAGCTAAATTGCTAAAATTAAAAGGGAATGGGGGTGATTGCATGAATGTAATTGCAGAATGTAAAGAGAAAGTGGAAATCAGAAATGGGGAATTCATTGGGTTATAGGAGATATTGAGATCTCCGAATCAAAACATGTTTATCTCTTCCTCAAGCAATGCGTTCATTGAATTTTGCTTGGCAATCTTATATGATTGGATCCCAATCCCTTGGCTCACCAATTCTCTCTAAAAACGAACAAATTCCCAATCCCTTGGTTTAAATGTTCATAAGAAGAGATGATGCTCGATCACTGATTATACCACACAGTTTCATGAACCACAATTTGGTAGGATTACATGTCACAATATCCATCCAAACCCCAATCCAATTCACTGTGAGAAAGCTTCTCTAGCATGAATCCTCCATTCCTTTCCCAAGGTTCCGAAGGATTCCAATTATGGGTAGTTTCTTTCCCAAGACAACTACCCAATGGAATTAGATCGAGAAGCTTTCTAACAAAATTTAAGAGAAAAGATTGAAGAAGAAGATAAACTATTATTGATTCATTGAATTACAATAGAGCTCCCTAACCCAATGAAAGGGGGTTTAGTGAGTCATAGCTCTTAATTCAATTACAAAGATATGAAAACTAGCCAAATGAAAGATTAAAAGTAAAAGTTCTCCTAACTTAAATTCTATCCTATTTATACACTTTCTATATTGAGCTTCTGTTGTGTTTCTTGGGCTTTGAGGAAGTGCTTCCTGATTGGAAGTGTTTCTTGGGCTTTCTGGAGGTTAAACGTGGAAGTGCTTCCTGATTGGAATTCTAATTCTAGCGTTTAACCTCCAGTTTAAGGTTAAACTGGAGGTTAAACTTCAATTCCAGCATTTCTTAGCCTTCATGATTCTGGCGTTTAAGCTCCAGTTTAGGCTTAAACTGGAACTTAAACTCCACATGTGATATTCAAGCTTCCTTTATTGATTTTGTTGCTTCCTTGCCTAGCCTCTTCTTCCCTGAAATCATCCAAACAATTGCATCAAAGTCTTGCAAAATTTCATGAGAAATCTTCCATTCATAGCATTCAAGTAATATAACTAAAAACTCATGGAATTTGCATCAAAATCATACTGTTTGGATGGTTCATTGCTTTGTTATTCATTTAACCATTCTTGGTTACTTTAAGCTCAAGAAAATGCATAAAACAACTAAAACTAACAGAAAAATGCTAGTGAAACTAGCCTAAGATGCCTTGGCATCACAACACCAAACTTAATACTTGCTTGTCCCTAAGCAAGTCCTGAGTTATTTGAGAAGAAAGTATGAAACAGAAAGAAATTATATTGGCTATATTAGCAAGCATTTGAAGTTCATCAGAAGGGTTTTATGCAGAAAGTTGCAGCATCACTTTTTCATTCTTATCAGGTAAGATTATCACTTTTTCCTTGCATCCATCAAACACTGCTATGGCCTCTTGTTATTCTTATGTCCTTGGCACTTCTCTTCTTTGTTTTTCTTTTCTTTTTCTTAGAGCTTCTTTGCTCCTTGTTTGCTTAGTGTCATGTGTTGCACAAGCCTTTGGCATTTTCTTTTTCTTATCAGTGCACTACACATATCCACTCCAGGCATTTTAGTTCACATTTCTTCTTGAGACATTGGTGCCCAGCACCTCTTTGTGTGACTAAATGTTTTGTATTTAGGTTGCTCTTGATAATGGACTTTTGGTTGATAATCCCGGGTTAGTTAACCCAAGTTACCGAGTGTTGAAACACTCCTCAGAACCTATTCATCCAAGCATATCCTTAATACATAAACACCACAGGCATTTGTCTCAGAACTTCAAACCATTGGTGCCTAGCTTATTTGGTTGCCCTTTTTCAGTGGCTTTTTCTTCTTCTTTTTCTTTCTTTTTCATGGCCAAAGACATTTATTCATCAAGATCCATAGACAGTTTTCAATTTCTACACAAAAAATGATAATTCTACACTCTATTTCCAGTGATCTGACTGAACAATCAAGCATGCATACCACCACTTAATTCTACTTGATTTGTCACTAATTTAGCCAAGTTACTTTTGTTCAAACTTTTCTTTTATTTTTGGAAACAGAACAAGCATGGCAAGCACTTGTTTAAGAAGGTGAAGTTATATCCAAACATCTAGGCATTCACTTTATTCAAAGCAATAACAGACACTCATACTAAAAAAAAAAAAAACTCCACATAAAACTTAAATGACTTATGATGAAAGAAAGCTCATAAAGACAATTCACCAATTATCATTTGATTATTAAGGAACGAGACCACCTCTTATTTATTGCTTGGTTCTTCTTAATTCTTGGGATCCTGCTTCTTCTTGCTTCCTGCCTCTTTTTGACCACTTGTGCTTCCTTTGTCTTTTCTTATGAGCTTTTTCCAGAATCCAGCCTTTTTCATTGTTTCTTCCACTCCTTTTTCAAGGATCATTGCCTTGTTTATTTCTCCTTCTTTCCTCCCTTTGAAATACTCATCAAAAGCTGGGAATGCTGGGTCCATCTTGTGTAGATGTTCCCCTATGTAGTTAAGCTTGATTTGCGAACTGATGTTGTAATCAGCTTGGACTGAGTATCTTGCATTCTGTAAAGTGGTGGCTTCCTTGATTGCCAAGACATTGGCATCTTGGTGTTGGCATATGTGGCTGAAGGATTCCTGTAAGTGTAAATTCTGTTCCCTTTGCAGATCTAAGAATCTTGATTCAAAGTTCCTTTGCATATCCATCATTTTTAGGTGAAAGTCCTCTTGTCTCTCCTGAGACCTCATGTATTGTTGAGACATTCCTTCCATGATTTCCTGCATTCTGCTCATATCCATGGGGTCTCTGGGAATTCGTTGTCTTCTTTCTGGGATTGCTTGCTCTTCTTGCTCTTCTTCTCTGTCTTCTCCTTCCTGTCCTTCTTGTTCTGCTTCTTGCTCTGCTTCCGCTTGTTGCCCTTCTTCATTTCTTCTTCTTGTATGTCTTGGAGCAGTTGGGCCAAGAGTCATTCTGTACGCAGTTATGGCCAATCCAGGATATAGCCAATTAGGTCTTTCATCTTCAAGTGGTACTTGGGCATCGATGCATAGTCTAATGATGGTGCTAGGGAAGTGAAGCCAGGATTCAGGGTCACTTTTCTCACTAAACTCTTGTATCTGTTCAGCAATGAGTTTATGAACTTTGATCTCCCCTCCCACCAAAATGCAATGAAGCAAGATGGCTCTTTTAGGGACTATTTCTGAAGAGTTTGCAGTGGGTAGGATGGATCTCCTAACTATTGCATACCACCCTTTAGCTTCAGGTGTTAGGTCTCCCCTTCTCAAGACTCTTGGAGCCCCTCTTGTTTTTCTCACCCATTCAGCTCTGATGGCACAAAGATCTTCAGCAATAGTCGTGTAGTCAGGTTCTCCTATCATCCTTTCCTCATAACTTGCTTGGCTGAAATGTATGTTTTTCAGGCCAAGAGTTTTCATGATTGCCTTGGGGCTGAAGTCAACTTCCACCCCTCTCACATAGCTTTTGTATGTGGGTTTCTTGGTTGAGTCTTCCCTCACTGCATTTGCATAGAACTCCTTCACCAAGTTGATGTTGATTTTAGTGATTGGCTTAGTCAGGAGCTCCCACTTCCTCTTTTTGATCTTCTCCCAAACACCTGGGAACTCATCCTTTTCAAGGTCAAAGGGAACCTCAGCTAGTACCCTTTTAGGTCTCATCCATTCGGCTTGAATCTCATGGAAAACTGATTTGTATCTCCTTGCATCGAATTCCCTGTTCTCCTCCATTGGTTGCTTGTCTTTTCTTCTTTTGTGGCTAGATGAAGCTGCCATTGGTTCTTTAGTTTTGGGGTAAGTGACAAGCTAAAGTTGACAAGGTGAAGCAAGAAGTGTTGTTGGAAATGTGGGGAGGTTGTTTTCGGCAAGAGATAGTTTATGCTATGATGAAGAAAATGTGCATGAAGGAGATTTAGTGGTGTTGAACTCGTTCCCCAAGTGGTTCTTTATAGGGCCTTTAAGTGAAAAATGGACGGCTAGAGTGGTTTGTGAAGGGTGGCTTGATGGTAAATATATGAATTAGGGAGAAGGACGAATTGCTTTTCATTTTCTTGGAAGTATTCTGGGTGCATTAGGTTGTACATGTAGCAATCTTTTCTTGCAGAACTTCCTTTTCCCATGTGTTAGCTTCAAAGACTTGTGAACTTTCTTTTTGACCAAGCACCGTACCTCCCTTTGTCTTTTTTCTCCATTTTTGTCTTTTCTTTTGTACCTGCACAAACAAACAAGTTTGCTATCATTTTTCGGTCCATGTGAATGATGAATAGTACTTGCACATGTAAATCAATGATTGACTCCATGAGCTTATAGCCGTGACTTTTGTATGTATGCACACTTATTATTGGACACCAAACTTAGTGTTTGGTAAAGTCTCCTGATGACATGAAATCCATATTGGTTGTCCTTAATGAATGTGCATAATTCTAATAAATCATAGTCACTTTAGCTCTTTGATTCTAAACAAAGTTACTACCCTAAGTAATTGAAACCAAAGTATTAAAACATGCGAATGGTCTACTTGTCATGAATTTCGAACTCCAGAGGAACTTCTTGCTTTTCATGAACCGTGTTCAAAGAGGAACACCAAACTTAATGTTTGGTTGTGCTCTTTGCATGAGAAATTGAATGCATTTTGAATAAAGTTTGGGGTGCCCTCAGGCACACCAAACTTAGAGACAAATTGTCTTTTATATGCAATGTTTAGTGCACTCTTTCAGCAGTTGTCCTGAGGATTCAAGTTCATGCATAAGAAACCATGCTTTATTAGATGCAAAACAACACAAAAAAAGAGTAAGGATATTAAAAACATGGGTTGCCTCCCATGAAGCGCTTCTTTAACGTCACTAGCTTGACGGTTGTCCCTTGTTAGGGTGGATTGTAGTGCTTGACGTCTTCTCCTCTCACTATGCAAACGTCTCCACTTGATTCCTTCGTGACCTCTAAATGTTCCATAGAAAGAACTTTCCTGATTGTGAACACTTGAGGGAGCTGGGATGGAATGGTTTTGAGGCCAGGTGGGATTGGCAGATAATGACTTGATATCACTTTATCTCCCGGAGAAAAACCTTCAGTGGGAATTTTCTTGTTTCTCCACCCTCTTGGCAATTTCCCTATCATTCTTCCCTTTCTCTTGAGGATTTCTTCATTGACCCTTATGCCAGGAGGATCCTTCTGATCTGTTTCCATTGATTCTTGTGGCTTTAACTCTTGCAACTCCTGTTTGCCTTCCAAGGATTGTTTTAGAGTTTCAGCTGCTGGATTACTTTCCTCCAAACACAGATGGCTACTATCATCCTTAGGCTTTTCAGGTTCTGGTTCAGGCTCAGATGCAGGTTTGAAAACTTTGAAAATGAGCTGTTCATCATGTATCCTCAGAATTAGCTCTCCTTGTTCTACATCTATGAGCGCTCTAGTAGTGGCTAGAAATGGTCTTCCCAGAATGATAGGGTGTAGGTAGCTTTCCTCCATGTCCAAAATGACAAAGTCTGTGGGGAAGTAATAATCTCCCACTTTCACCAGCACATTCTCAACTACCCCTTCAGCTTGCTTCTGAGTTTTGTCAGCCAGTTGTATGATTACATCAGTGGATCTCACCTCATTCAGTTGTAGCCTCTTCATAAGAGTTAGAGGCATCACATTTATGCTAGCTCCTAGATCACAGAATCCTCTGTCAATTTTTGTTTCTCCTATGATGCAAGGAATATGAAAACTTCCTGGGTCTGTTTTCTTAGAGACTGTGTCCTTCTTGATGAGGGCACTGCATTCTTTGTTCATTGTTACCGTTTGTCCTCCCTTCAAAACTCTTTTCTTGCTCAACAATTCCTTTAAATACTTGATGTGTGTAGGCATTTGATGGAGAATCTCAAGAAAGGGAATATTGATATGGAGAGACTTAAATGTCTCTAAAAACCTTGAATAGGTTTTCCCTTTTTCACCTCCTCCTAACCTCTGAGGAAATGGTGCTTTTGGTTGGTATGTTTCCATCGTGCCTTTTTGCAGTTCCTTGGCTTGCTCAGTTTCACTTTCCTGCTTAGCTTCCTCCACATCTTCCTTCAAGATTTCTGGCTCCTGTTCTGAGGATCTGATTCCTTCTTCTTCTGAGACTTCTTTCAATATGGTGATGGCTTTGCATTCTTCCCATCTCACTCCCTTTTGTTCCCCTTTAGGATTCTTTTCTGTGTCACTAGGGAACACTGCAGTTGATTTGGGGGCCTGTTGAGATAGCTCTCCTACTTGAGACTCCATCCTCTTGAGTTTTTCACCATGGTTTCTTAAGGTAGTTCTCACATCATCCCTGAAGCTTTTCAATTCAATTATGTCCTGACCCATGTGTGCCAGCACTCCTTCTATCCTGTTTAATTGATCTTGAAATTGTTGGTTCGGGTTAGGTTGATTATTTTGGCCATGATATGGTGGTTGAGAGTAAGTGTTTTGTGTGGCTTGGTATGATCTTTGGTTGGAGTTTTGGTATGTGGACTTGTTATGTTGGTTTTGCTGGTTTCCCCACCCAAAGTTTGGGTGGTTTTTCCAGCCTGGGTTGTAAGTGTTGGAATGTGGATCATATGGTTGCCTTTGTTGATTTCCTACATAATTGGCCTCTTCCCAATCACCTCCTTCAGTGCTTTCTTCCTCTTGCTCTTGTGTGTGTATTGCAGCCACTTGTTTTGTTTCTAATTTCCTGGTGAGCTCTGCTAGTTGCTTGGCAAACACCTTGTTTTGGGCTAGAATTGTATCAACATGGTTCAGCTCCATGACTCCCTTAGTGTTGTGTCTCTCTGATGCATAGTAGTACTCATTCTCAGCCACTGTCTCAATCACTTCAATGGCTTCTTCCACAGTCTTTTTCCTGTTCAATGAACCTCCTGATGAATGGTCTACAGCCTTCCTTGATTCATAAGAGAGTCCATCATAGAAAATATGCAATTGCACCCAATCATGGAACATGTCTGGTGGGCATTTTCTTGTCAAATCCTTGAATCTCTCCCATGCCTCGTAGAGAGTTTCACCATCTTGTTGTCTAAACGTCTGAACCTCAGATCGAAGCCTATTGACCTTTTGTGGGGGGTAGAAACGTGCCAGAAACTTGCTTTCCACCTCATCCCAGGTTGTTAGGCTCCCCCTTGGGAATGATTTCAGCCACTTAGCTGCCTTGTCCCTAAGTGAAAATGGGAACAAAAGCAGTTTATATGCATCTTCCTGGACTCCATTGGACTTCACAGTGTCACAAATTCTCAGGAATTTTGTGAGATGTTGGTTTGGGTCTTCATTAGCACTTCCACCAAATGAACAATGATTCTCCACAAGTGATATTAGCTGTGGTTTGAGCTCAAAATTGTTGGCCTGAATGGGTGGTTTCTGGATGCTGCTACCACAATTCCCAGAGGTTGGGTTTATGTATGAACTAAGAACCCTCCTCTCAGGAATGGCATTGTTTCCATCAGCTCTCTCATGGTTGTGAACTTCTCTATCCATGTTGAGATCTAAAGCTTCCTCAAAATTGTCCTCAGATTCTCCTTCAGATTCCTCTTCTCCCAGTACTCTCTTCCCTCTTGCTTCCCTTCTCAGTCTATGAAGGGTCCTCTATGGTTCGGTATATGGAGGAGTTGATGTCTCTCCTCTCCTACCTATCATACAAGAACTCAGCACAGGCAACAAACAAGTGAAATACTCTTGGTTAATGGAAGAGTATGGTTAGAGCAATTGAGGAATTAATTCAAACAGTTAGTGAGTCAGTGAGTTAGTTGCTTGAATTTAAAGGCATAAAGAAAGAAAGCATGTAACAGAGTGCAGAAATTAAATTTCAACAAGTAACTTGTACTGAATTAATCAAAACAAAAAAAAATGCTCAATCTAGTTAACTTCCAATTGGAGAATTGTCAATCGAAAACCAATCCCCGGCAACGGCGCCATAAACTTGATGCGCATAAACTTGTTATGCTACGATTTAGGAAATTGCACGATCGGCAAAATTCCTTCCGGCAAGTGCACCGGTTATCGTCAAGTAAAAACTCACAATAGAGTGAGGTCGAATCCCACAAGGATTGGTTGAGTGAGCAATTCGGATTAGAAGTGTGTTCTAGTTGAGCGGAATCAAGATTTAGATGAGAATTGCGGAATGTAAAATTGGCGGGAAACGTAAATGACAAGAAATTTAAATGGCGGAATCTTAAATTGCATGAATTAAAGAGCAGAAGCTAAATTGCTGAAATTAAAAGGGAATGGGGGTGATTGCATGAATGTAATTGCAGAATGTAAAGAGAAAGTGGAAATCAGAAATGGGGAATTCATTGGGTTATAGGAGATATTGAGATCTCCGAATCAAAACATGTTTATCTCTTCCTCAAGCAATGCGTTCATTGAATTTTGCTTGGCAATCTTATATGATTGGATCCCAATCCCTTGGCTCACCAATTCTCTCTAAAAACGAACAAATTCCCAATCCCTTGGTTTAAATGTTCATAAGAAGAGATGATGCTCGATCACTGATTATACCACACAGTTTCATGAACCACAATTTGGTAGGATTACATGTCACAATATCCATCCAAACCCCAATCCAATTCACTGTGAGAAAGCTTCTCTAGCATGAATCCTCCATTCCTTTCCCAAGGTTCCGAAGGATTCCAATTATGGGTAGTTTCTTTCCCAAGACAACTACCCAATGGAATTAGATCGAGAAGCTTTCTAACAAAATTTAAGAGAAAAGATTGAAGAAGAAGATAAACTATTATTGATTCATTGAATTACAATAGAGCTCCCTAACCCAATGAAAGGGGGTTTAGTGAGTCATAGCTCTGAATTCAATTACAAAGATATGAAAACTAGCCAAATGAAAGATTAAACGTAAAAGTTCTCCTAACTTAAATTCTATCCTATTTATACACTTTCTATATTGAGCTTCTGTTGTGTTTCTTGGGCTTTGAGGCCTCTCCCTGCTTTCCTTTTGCCTTGGGTTTATGATCCATAATCTTGATGAGGCTGTTGATCCAAATTCTGTAACATTCATTGAGCCAACTTAGTGATAATCAAATAATGACACATGACTCAATAAATTGAAATTTCAGACTCATCAATCCTTCAGGCCCAATCCCATAAACCATGATATTCAATTGGGTTTCATACCAGAGTAAGTTTAAGTTAATGTTTGTGCTCAAATACTAACTTAAACTGCAATATTTTTGGCCCAGAAACCTTTTCCAAGAGTGGCGTTTAAGTTGCAGTTTAAGCTTAAACTGCAGCTTAAACGCCAGACACTTCCAGTGATGCCTTTTGTGGTAGCACGTTTAAGCTTCAGTTTAAGGTTAAACTGAAGCTTAAACGTGAAAATGGAAGAAGGCAGCCCTGGAGGGTAACTTAGTCGAACACGTTTAAGCTTCAGTTTAAGGTTAAACTGAAGCTTAAACGTGGAGGTAGAAAAGGCAACCCTGGAGATCGAACACGTTTAAGCTTCAGTTTAAGGTTAAACTGAAGCTTAAACGTGGAAATAGAGAAAGCCATCCTGGAGGTCGAACACGTTTAAGCTCCAGTTTAAGGTTAAACTGGAGCTTAAACGTGGAAGCTGAGAAAGGTAGCCCTGGAGGTCGAACACGTTTAAGCTCCAGTTTAAGGTTAAACTGGAGCTTAAACGTGGAAGCTTAGAAAGGTAGCCCTGGAGGTGTCGAACACGTTTAAGCTCCAGTTTAAGGTTAAACTGGAGCTTAAACGTGGAAATGGAGAAAGCAACCCTGGAGGAGAAACTTGGTTGAACACGTTTAAGCTCCAGTTTAAGGTCAAACTGGAGCTTAAACGTGGAAATGGCTCCCTGGTGCTTTTCCCCTTTCTGGCGTTTAACCTCCAGTTTAAGGTTAAACTGGAGGTTAAACGTGGAACTGCCCCCCTTGGTGCCCTTCTCACTTCTGGCGTTTAACCTCCAGTTTAAGGTTAAACTGGAGGTTAAACGTGGAAGTGCTTCCTGATTGGAATTCTAATTCTGGCGTTTAACCTCCAGTTTAAGGTTAAACTGGAGGTTAAACTTCAATTCCAGCATTTCTTAGCCTTCATGATTCTGGCGTTTAAGCTCCAGTTTAGGCTTAAACTGGAACTTAAACTCCACATGTGATATTCAAGCTTCCTTTATTGATTTTGTTGCTTCCTTGCCTAGCCTCTTCTTCCCTGAAATCATCCAAACAATTGCATCAAAGTCTTGCAAAATTTCATGAGAAATCTTCCATTCATAGCATTCAAGTAATATAACTAAAAACTCATGGAATTTGCATCAAAATCATACTCTTTGGATGGTTCATTGCTTTGTTATTCATTTAACCATTCTTGGTTACTTTAAGCTCAAGAAAATGCATAAAACAACTAAAACTAACAGAAAAATGCTAGTGAAACTAGCCTAAGATGCCTTGGCATCAGTTCACCTAAGTAATTCACCTCTGCTATTGCAGGGTTTTCAGGATCATAAGCTTCTTCTTCATAAGAAGCCTCTTGAGTACTGTTGGATGCAGCTTGCACTCCATTCAGACTCTGAGAAATCATATTGACTTGCTGAGTCAATATTTTGTTCTGAGCCAATATGGCATTCAGAGTATCAACTTCAAGAACTCCCTTCTTCATAGGCGTCCCATTACTCACAGGATTCCTCTCAGAAGTGTACATAAACTGGTTATTAGCAACCATGTCAATGAGTTCTTGAGCTTCTGCAGGCGTTTTCTTTAGGTGAATGGATCCACCTGCAGAAGTATCCAATGACATCTTTGATAACTCAGATAAACCATCATAGAATATATCCAGGATGGTCCATTCTGAAAGCATGTCAGAAGGACACTTTTTGGTCAGCTGTTTGTATCTTTCCCAAGCTTCATAGAGGGATTCACCATCTTTTTGTTTGAAGGTTTGAACATCCACTCTAAGCTTGCTCAGCTTTTGAGGAGGAAAGAACTTGGCTAAGAAATTCGTAACTAGCTTATCCCAAGAGTTCAGGCTATCTTTAGGTTGAAAGTCCAACCATATTCTAGCTCTGTCTCTTACAGCAAATGGAAAAAGCATGAGCCTGTAGACTTCAGAATCTACTCCATTAGTCTTAACAGTACCACAGATCTGCAAGAATTCAGTTAAGAACTGAAAAGGATCTTCAGATGGAAGTCCATGAAACTTGCAGTTCTGCTGCATCAGAGAAACTAATTGAGGTTTCAGCTCAAAATTGTTTGCTCCAATGGTAGGAATGGAGATGCTTCTTCCATGTAAATTGGAATTAGGTGCAGTAAAGTCACCAAGCACTCTCCTTGCATTATTATTATTTTCGGCTGCCATATTCTCTTCCTGTTTGATAATTTTTGACAAGTGCTTGCTGGTTTGTTGTAATTCAGCTTCTCTTAGTTTCTTCTTCAGAGTCCTTTCAGGTTCTGGATCTGCTTCAACAAGAATATTCTTGTCCTTGCTCCTACTCATATGACAAAGAAGATGGCACAGAAAAATAATAATAATAGAGATCTTTTTTTTTTGAGTAAGGGAGAGATGTTAGTAGATGAATAAATAAATAGAAGGGGATGAGAGAGAAGGAATTTTCGAAAATAATTTTTGAAAAAGAGTTAGTGATTTTTGAAAATAGTTTTTGAAAAATGTTAGTAATTTTCGAAAATTAAGATTTAAAAATTAAAATAATTAGTTAATTAAAAAGAGATTTTTGAAAAAGAGGGAAGATATTTTCGAAAATTAGAGAGAGAGAGTTAGTTAGGTGGTTTTGAAAAAGATAAGAAACAAACAAAAAGTTAGTTAGTTAGTTGAAACAAATTTTGAAAAGATAAGAAGTTAGGAAGTTAGAAAAGATATTTTGAAATCAAATTTTTGAAAAAGATAAGATGAGAGGATATTTTTGAAAAGATATGATAAAAATTAGTTTTGAAAAAGATTTGATTTTTAAAATCACAATTAATGACTTGATTCACAAGAAATCACAAGTTATGATTCTAGAACTTAAAGTTTGAATCTTTCTTAACAAGCAAGTAACAAACTTGAAATTTTTGAATCAAAACATTAATTGTTGATGTTATTTTCGAAAATATGATGTAAAATTAAGAAAAAGATTTTTGAAAAATATTTTTTTGGAATTTTCGAAAATAACTGAGAAATTTGAAAAAGATTGGATTTTTGAAAAAGATTTTGAGAAAGATAAGATTTTCAAATTGAAAATTTGATTTGACTCATAAGAAACAACTTGATTTTAAAAATTTTTGAAAAAGTCAACTCAAATTTTCGAATTTGATGAGAGAAAAAGGGAAAGATATTTTTTTGATTTTTGAATTTTTATGATGCACGAGAAAAATTAAAAACATCATTTTCATGTTTTTCTCTTTTATTTTTGAATCAAAACAAGGAATGCATGCAAGAACACTATGAATGTCAAGATGAACACCAAGAATACTATGAAGATCATGATGAACATCAAGAACACAATTTTGAAAAAATTTTTAATGCAAAGAAAACATGCAAGACACCAAACTTAGAATTCTTTAATGGTTAGACACTAAGAATTCAAGAATGCATATGAAAAACAAGAAAAGACACAAAACATGCAAATGCAAAGACCAAACAAGAAGACTTACCAAGAACAACTTGAAGATCATGAAGAACACTATGAATGCATGAGAATTTTCGAAAAATGCAAGATGCACATGCAATTGACACCAAACTTATAACATGACTCAAGACTCAAACAAAAAACACAAAAAATATTTTTGATTTTTTTTTTATGATTTTCTAATTTTTTTTGGATTTTTTTCGAAAATTATTTGTAAAAGAAAAAATAAGGATTCCAAAATTTTTAATATGAATTCCAGGAATCTTGCCATATTAGTCTAAAGCTTCAGTCCAGGAATTAGACATGGCTCACTAGCCAGCCAAGCTTTCAAAGAAAGCTCCGATCCAAAACACTAGACATGGCCAATGGCCAGCCAAGCTTCAGCATGTAAATCAGGAACAGCAGCAGGTGGATTAGCAACAACTAGCTTGCTCTTGATAACAAATTGCAAGCCTCAGTCTAAATAAATTTAGACATGGCTTTACAGCCAGCCAGGCTTCACATGCTTCATGAGACACTAGAATTCATTCTTAAACCTTTAATTGTCCAAACTCGAACAATCCCCGGCAACGGCGCCAAAAACTTGGTGTTGTTGCCGGATCAAAATTTGGCACTGATGTTACCGGACCAAAAGCTTGCCGAAAACTCGAACAATCCCCGGCAACGGCGCCAAAAACTTGGTGCGCAGAAATTATGATTACACTTTAATTATGTAAAATTCATCGCTCTTTCTTTCCCTGGTAATGGCGCCAAAAACATGATGCCAATACCATGGTTCACAACTTCGCACAACTAACCAGCAAGTGCACTGGGTCGTCCAAGTAATACCTTACGTGAGTAAGGGTCGAATCCCACGGAGATTGTTGGTATGAAGCAAGCTATGGTCACCTTGTAAATCTCAGTCATGCGGATATCAAATGGTTATGGAGTTTTCGAAAATAATATAATAAAATAGGGATAGAAATACATATGTAAATCATTGGTGAGAATTTCAGATAAGCGAATAGAGATGCTTTCGTTCCTCTGAACCTCTGCTTTCCTGCTATCTTCATCCAATCAGTCTTACTCCTTACCATGGCTGGCTTTATGTGATACATCACCATTGTCAATGGCTACTTTCGGTCTTCTCTCGGGAAAATGATCCAAATGCCCTGTCACGGCACGGCTAATCGTCTGGAGGCATCACCCTTGTCAATGGTTTCATCTTATCCTCTCAGTGAAAATGGTCAACGCATCCTGTCACGGCACGGCTATTCATCTGTCGGTTCTCGATCATGCTGGAATAGGATTTACTATCCTTTTGCGTCTGTCACTACGTCCAGCAATCGCGAGTTTGGAGCTCATCACAGTCATTCATTCATTGAATCCTAATCGAAATACCACAGACAAGGTTTAGACCTTCCGGATTCTCTTGAATACCGCCATCATTCTAGCTTACACCACGAAGATTCTGATTAAGAGATCTAAGAGATACTCATTCAGTCGAAGGTAGAACGGAGGTGGTTGTCAGGCACGCGTTCATACGGAATGATGATGATTGTCACATGCATCACATTCAGATTGAAGTGCGAATGAATATCTTAGAAGCGAAATAAGATGAATTGAATAGAAAACAGTAGTACTTTGCATTAATCTTTGAGGAACAGCAGAGCTCTACACCTTAATCTATGGAGTGTAGAAACTCTACCGTTAAAATTACATAAGTGAAAGGTCCAGGCATGGCCGAGATGGCCAGCCCCCAAAACGTGATCACAGGATCAAAATACAATCCAGGATGTCTAATACAATAGTGAAATGTCCTATTTATAATAAACTAGCTACTAGGGTTTACAGAAGTAAGTAATTGATGCATAAATCCACTTCCGGGGCCCACTTGGTGTGTGCTTGGGCTGAGCCTTGAGTGTTGCACGTGTAGAGGTCCTTCTTGGAATTGAACGCCAGTATTTGTGCCAGTTTGGGCGTTCAACTCTGGTTTTGGATCCTTTTCTGGCGCTGGACGCCAGAATTGGGCAGAGAGCTGGCGTTGAACGCCAGTTTGCGTCATCTATTCTTGGCCAAAGAATGGACTATTATACATTTCTGGAAAGCCCTGGATGTCTACTTTCCAACGCAATTGGCAGAGCGCAATTTCGAGTTCTGTAGCTCCAGAAAATCTACTTTGAGTGCAGGAAGGTCAGAATCCAACAGCATCAGCAGTCCTTCTTCAACTTCTGAATCTGATTTTTGCTCAAGTCCCTCAATTTTAGCCAGAAAATACCTGAAATCACAGAAAAACACACAAACTCATAGTAAAGTCCAGAAATGTGAATTTAACATAAAAACTAATGAAAACATCCCTAAAAGTAACTAGATTCTACTAAAAACATACTAAAAACAATGCCAAAAAGCGTATAAATTATCCGCTCATCAATCAACTAGAAGATGGGTGTGAGAATAAGATATGGGATCCCGGATCACAACATGAAGACCAATTTTGGGAGCTCATATCTTGGGAAGAACTTCTCCCAAGCTTGATGAAGATGGTTGGAAATTCTAACAACCAATTAAAGAGCAAGCATTCTTAGAGGTTCAAGGATGAACACAAGCATAAGCCACCTTGACAAGGAGCCTCCCAAATGTCCAACTTAAGGACATAAACTAAAAGTGCTTGGTGGGAGACACCCCACCATGGTAAACTCTTTCCATTCTCTTGTAGATATAATGAATGAATGAATTGAGTTCCATTGTAGGTAGCCTCTTTACTCTTGAGTATATTTGGCCTTGCTTGCTAGGTTGTTTATACAATTTGTGCATTAAATAGGGATATTTCTTTGAATTTGAGTTTTTGCTTGGTGGTGCACGAAATTGTGATCATCAATAATGGCACCAAAGGACTTGGAGCTCTTAAACGTGAATCACACTTTGTCACAATTCCGCACAACTAACCAGCAAGTGCACTGGGTCGTCCAAGTAATACCTTACGTGAGTAAGGGTCGATCCCACGGAGACTGTCAGCTTGAAGCAAGCTATGGTCACCTTGTAAATCTCAGTCAGGCGGATTCAGATGGTGATGGAGAATTGATAATTAAATAAAACATAAAATAAAGATAGAGATACTTATGTAATTCTTTGGTTGGAATTTTAGATAAGCGTACGAAGATGCTTTGTTCCTCCTGAACCTCTGCTTTCCTATTGCCTTCTTCCCATCATTCATACTCCTTTCCATGGGAAGCTTTATGTTGGGCATCACCGTTGTCAATGGCTACTTCCCGTCCTCTCAGTGAAAATGTTCTACGCACGCTGTCACGGCACGGCTAATCATCTGTCGGTTCTCGATAATGTTGGAATAGGATCTATTGATCCTTTTGCATCTGTCACACGCCCAACAATCGCGAGTTTGAAGCTCGTCACAGTCCTCCCTTCCCAGATCCTACTCAGAATACCACAGACAAGGTTTAGACCTTTCGGATCTCAGGAATGGCCGCCAATAATTCTAGCCTATACCACGAAGGTTCTAATCTTAGATTAGAAACCCAAGAGATACACATTCAAGCTTGTTTGCATGTAGAACGGAAGTGGTTGTCAGTCACGCGTTCATAGGTGAGAATGGTGATGAGTGTCACATAATCATCACATTCATCATGTTCTTGGGTGCGAATGAATATCTTGGAGAAGAAATAGACTTGAGTTGAAGAGAAAAACAATAGTACTTTGTATTAATTCATGAAGAACAGCAGAGCTCCACACCTTAATCTATGGTGTGTAGAAACTCCACCGTTGAAAATACAAAAAGTGATAATGGTGTAAGCATGGCCGAATGGCCAGCCTCCAAGGTCTAGGGACTAAACGTCCAAAGATATGTGTCTAAGTTACAATAGTATAAGGTCCTATTTATAGAGAACTAGTAGCCTAGGGTTTACAGAAATTAGTAATTAATGCAGAAATCTGCTTCCGGGCCCACTTGGTGTGTGCTTGGGCTGAGCATTGAAGCTTCTATGTATAGAGACTTTTCTTGGAGTTAAACGCCAGCTTTTGTGCCAGTTTGGGCGTTTAACTCCAAAATTCTTGAGCTGACTTGGAACGCCTGTTTGGGCCATCAAATCTCGGGCAAAGTATGGACTATTATATTTTGCTGGAAAGTCCAGGATGTCTACTTTCCAACGCAATTGAGAGAGTGCCAATTGGGCTTCTGTAGCTCCATAAAATCTACTTCGAATGCAAGGAGGTCAGAATCCAACAGCATCTGCAGTCCTTTTTCAGCCTCTTAATTAGATTTTTTGCTCAGGTCCCTCAATTTCAGCCAGAAAATACCTGAAATCACAGAAAAACACACAAACTCATAGAAAAGTCCATAAAAGTGAATTTTATTTAAAAACTAATAAAAATATAAAAAGACTAACTAAAATATACTAAAAACATACTAAAAACAATGCCAAAAAGCATATAAATTATCCGCTCATCACAACACCAAACTTAAATTGTTGCTTGTCCCCAAGCAACTGAAAATCATATAGGATAAAAAGAATAGAATGTACAAAGAATTCCAAGAACATCTATGAAGATCAGTATTAATTAGATGAGCAGGGCTTTTAGCTTTTTGCTTCTGAACAGTTTTTGCATCTCACTTTATCCCTTGAAGTTCAGAATGATTGGCATCTATAGGAACTCAGAATCCAGATAGTGTTATTGATTCTCCTGGTTAAGTATGTTGATTCTTGAACACAACTACTTTATGAGTCTTGGCCATGACCCAAAGCATTTTGTTTTCCAGTATTACCACCGGATACATAAATGCCACAAACACATAACTGGGTGAACCTTTTCAGATTGTGACTCAGCTTTGCTAGAGTCCCCAATTAGAGGTGTCCAGAGCTCTTAAGCATACTCTTTTTGCTTTTGGACCACGACTTTAACCGCTCAGTCTCAAGTTTTCACTTGACACCTTCACGCCACAAGCACATGGTTAGGGACAGCTTGGTTTAGCCACTTAGGCCAGGATTTTATTCCTGTGGGCCCTCCTATCCACTGATGCTCAAAGCCTTGGATCCTTTCTATTTTACCCTTGCCTTTTGGTTTAAAGGGGTATTGGCTTTTTTTGCTTGCTTTTCTTTTTTTTCTTTCTTTCTTTTTTCTTTTCTCTCTCTTTTTTTTTTCTGCAAGCTTTTCACTGCTTTTTCTTGCTTCAAGAATCAATTTTATGATTTTTCAGATTATCAAATAACATTTCTCCTTTTCCATCATAATTTCAAGAGCCAACAATTTTAACATTCATAAACAATCAAATTAAAAAATATGCACTATGGTGCGCGAAATTGTGATCATTAACAATGGCGCCAAAGGACTTGGGGCTCTTAAACGTGAATCACACTTTGTCACAACTCCGCACAACTAACCAGCAAATGCACTGGGTCATCCAAGTAATAAAACTTACGTGAGTAAAGGTCGATCGCATGGAGACTGTCGGCTTGAAGCAAGCTATGGTCACCTTGTAAATCTCAGTCAGGCGAATTCAGATGGTGATGGAGAATTGATAATTAAAAGATAAATAAAACATAAAATAAAGATAGAGATATTTATGTAATTCTTCGGTTAGAATTTCAGATAAGCGTATGAAGATGCTTTGTTCCTCCTGAACCTCTGCTTTCCTATTGCCTTCTTCCAATCGTTCATACACCTTTCCATGGCAAGCTTTATGTTGGGCATCACCGTTGTCAATGGCTACTTCCCGACCTCTCAGTGAAAACGTTCCAAATGCGCTGTCACCGTACAGCTAATCATCTGTCGGTTCTCGATCATGTCGGAATAGGATCCGTTGATCCTTTTGCGTCTGTCACACGCCCAACAATCGCGAGTTTGAAGCTCGTCACATCCATCCCTTCCCAGATCCTACTCAGAATACCACAGACAAGGTTTAGACATTTCGGATCTCAGGAATGGCTGCCAATAATTCTAGCCTATACCACGAAGGTTCCAATCTTAGATTAGAAACCCAAGAGATACACATTCAAGCTTGTTTGCATGTAGAACGGAAGTGGTTGTCAGTCACGCGTTCATAGGTGAGAATGGTGATGAGTGTCACATAATCATCACATTCATCATGTTCTTGGGTGTGAATAAATATCTTGGAGAAGAAATAGACTTGAGTTGAATAGAAAAACAATAGTAATTGTATTAATTCATGAAGAACAGCAGAGCTCCACACCTTAATCTATGGTGTGTAGAAACTCCACCGTTGAAAATACATAAGAACAAGGTCTAGGCATGGCCGTGAGGCCAGCCTCCCAAAACGTGATCAAGTGTATGAAAAGTATAAGTCAAAGATTTATTTAAAATACAATAGCAAAAGGTCCTATTTATAGAAAACTAGTAGCCTAGGGTTTACAAAAGTAAGTAATTAATGCAGAAATCTTCTTCCAGGCCCACTTGGTGTGTGCTTGGGCTGAGCATTGAAGCTTTCATGTGTAGAGACTTTTCTTGGAGTTAAACGCCAGCTTTTGTGCCAGTTTGGGCGTTTAACTCCAGCTTTTGTGCCAGTTTTGGAGTTAAATGCCAGAATTCTTGAGCTGACTTGGAACGCCGGTTTGGGCTATCAAATCTCAAACAAAGTATATACTATTACATATTGCTGGAAAGCTCAGGATGTCTTCTTTCCAACGCAATTGAGAGCGCGCCAATTAGGCTTCTGTAGCTCCAGAAAATACACTTTGAGTGCAGGGAGGTCAGAATCCAACAGCATCTGCAGTCCTTTTTCAGCCTCTGAATCAGATTTTTGCTCAGGTCCCTCAATTTCAGCCAGAAAATACCTGAAATCACAGAAAAACACACAAACTTATAGTAAATTCCAGAAGAGTGATTTTTATTTAAAAACTAATAAAAATATAATAAAAACTAATTAAAATATACTAAAAACATACTAAAAATAATGCCAAAATGCGTATAAATTATCCGCTCATCACAACACCAAACTTAAATTGTTTCTTGTCCCCAAGCAACTGAAAATCAAATAGGATAAAAAGAAGAGAATATACAATGAATTCCAAAAACATCTATGAAGATCAGTATTAATTAGATGAGAGGGGCTTTTAGCTTTTTACTTCTGAACAGTTTTGACATATCACTTTATTCCTTGAAGTTCAGAATGATTGGCATCTATAGGAACTCAGAATCCAGATAGTTTTATTGATTCTCCTAGTTAAGTATGTTGATTCTTGAACACAGCTACTTTATGAGTCTTCGTCGTGGCCCTAAGCACTTTGTTTTCCAGAATTACCACCGGATACATAAGTGCCACAGACACATAACTGGGTGAACCTTTTCAGATTGTGACTCAGCTTTGCTAGAGTCCCCAATTAGAGGTGTCCAGGGTTCTTAAGCACACTCTTCTTTTTGCTTTGGACCTCGACTTTAACCGCTCAGTCTCAAGTTTTCACTTGACACCTTCACGCCACAAGCACATGGTTAGGGACAGCTTGGTTTAGCCGCTTAGGCCAGGATTTTATTCCTGTGGGCCCTCCTATCCACTGATGCTCAAAGCCTTGGATCCTTTTTATCACCCTTGCCTTTTGGTTTAAAGGGGTATTGGCTTTTTCTGCTTGCTTTTCTTTTTCTTTCTTTTTATTTTCTCTCTTTTTTTTCTGCAAGATTTGCTATTCACTTCGTTTTCTAGCTTCAAGAATCATTTTTATGATTTTTCAGATTATCAACAACATTTCTTCTTTTCCCATCATTCTTTCAAGAGCCAACAATTTTAACATTCTTTAAACAACAAATTCAAAAATATGCACTGTTCAAGCATTCATTCAGAAAAACAATAGTATTGCCACCACATCAAAATAATTAAACTGTTTTAAAAAATTTGAAATTCATGCACTTCTTTTTCTTTTTCAATTAAAAACATTTTTCATTTAAGAAAGGTGATGGATTCATTTTCATAGCTTTAAGGCATAGACACTTAGACACTAATGATCATGTAATAAAGACACAAACATAAATAAGCATAAGCATAAAAATTCGAAAAACAGGAAAATAAAGAACAAGGAAATTAAAGAACGGGTCCACCTTAGTGATGGCGGCTTGTTCTTCCTCTTGAAGATCTTATGGAGTGCTTGAGCTCCTCAATGTCTCTTCCTTGCCTTTGTTGCTCCTCTCTCATGGTTCTTTGGTCTTCCCTAATTTCATTGAGGAGGATGGAATTCTCTTGGTGCTCCACCCTTAGTTGTCCCATGTTGGAACTCAATTCTCATAGGGAGGTGTTGATTTGCTCCCAATAGTTTTGTGGAGGAAAATGCATCCCTTGAGGCATCTCACTTGAGGTGTTGATTTCCTCATGCTCTTGGTGAGGTTCTCTCACTTGCTCCATCCTTTTCTTAGTGATGGGCTTGTCCTCATCAATGAGGATGTCTTCCTCTATGTCAATTCCAGCTGAATTACAGAGGTGACAGATGAGATGAGGGAAGGCTAACCTTGCCATAGTAGAGGACTTGTCCGCCACCTTGTATAGTTCTTGGGATATGACTTCATGAACTTCTACTTCCTCTCTAATCATGATGTTATGAATCATGATAGCCCGGTCTATAGTAACTTCAGACCGGTTGCTAGTAGAAATGATTGAGCGTTGGATAAACTCTAACCATCCCCTAGCCACGGGCTTGAGGTCATGCCTTCTTAGTTGAACCGGCTTTCCTCTTGAATCACTCTTCCATTGAGCGCCCTCTTCACAGATGTCCATGAGGACTTGGTCCAACATTTGATCAAAGTTGACCCTTCTAGTGTATGGGTGTGCATCTCCTTGCATCATAGGCAAATTAAATGCCAACCTTACATTTTGCGGACTAAAGTCCAAGTATTTCCTTCGGACCATTGTTAGCCAATTCTTGGGGTCCGGGTTCACACTTTGATCATGATTCTTGGTGATCCATGCATTGGCATAGAACTCTTGAACCATTAAGATTCCGACTTTGTTGAATGGGGTTGGTGAGAACTTCCCAACCTCTTCTTCGGATCTCATGTCGGATCTCCAGATATTCGCTCTTTTTGAGCTTAAAAGGTACCTCAGGGATCACTTTCTTCTTGGCCACAACTTCATAGAAGTGGTCTTGATGCACCCTTGAGAGGAATCTCTCCATCTTCCATGACTCGAAGGTGGAAGCTTTTGCCTTCCCTTTCCTCTTTATTGAGGTTTCTCCGGCCTTTGGTGCCATTAATGGTTATGGAAAAACAAAAAAAAAGCTTTAGCTTTTACCACACCAAACTTAGAAAGTTGCTCGTCCTCGAGCAAAAGAAGAAAGAAGAGAGTAGAAGAAGAAATAAAGGAGATGGAGGGGGCTTTGTGTTTCGGCCAAGTGGGATGGGTAGTGTGTATGTTGTGTGAAAATGAAGGAGTGAATATGGGTTTATATAGGAGTGGAGAGGGGGGTATGGTTCGGCCATTATGGGTGGGTTTGGGTGGGAAAGTGGTTTGAATTTGAATGGTGAGGTAGGTGAGGTTTTATGGAGGATGGATGTGAGTGGTGAAGAGAATGATGGGATTTGATAGGTAAGGGGTTTTTGGGGGAAGAGGTATTGAGGTGATTGGTGAATGGGTGAAGAAGAGAGAGAGGTAGGGTAGGTGGGGATCCTGTGGGGTCCACAGATCCTGAGGTGTCAAGGATTTCTCATCCCTGCACCATGTGACGTGCAAAATGCCCCTTGCTGCCAATCCTGGCGTTAAACGCCAGGCTGCTGCCCATTTCTGGCGTTTAACACCAGCTTCTTGCCCATTCCTGGCGTTAAACACCAGTCTGGTGCCCATTTCTGGCGTTAAAAAGCCCAGAATGGTGCCAGACTGGGTGTTTAACGCCCATTCTGCTACCCTTACTGGCGTTTAAATGCCAGTAAGTTTCTCCTCCAGGGTGTTCTATTTTTCATTTTGTTTTTGCTTTTTCAATTGTTTTTGTGATTTCACATGATCATCAACCTACAGAAAATATAAAATAACAAAAAAAATAGAAATTTAACATAGATAATTAAAGATTGGGTTGCCTCCCAACAAGCACTTCTTTAATGTCAATAGCTTGACAATGGCTCTCATGGAGCCTCACAGATGTTCAGAGCAATGTTGGAACCTCCCAACACCAAACTTAGAGTTTGTGTGTGGGGGTTCAACACCAAACTTAAAGTTTGGTTGTGGCCTCCCAACACCAAACTTAGAGTTTGACTGTGGGGGCTCTGTTTGACTCTGTATTGAGAGAAGCTCTTCATGCTTCCTCTCCATGGTGACAGAGGGATATCCTTGAGTTTTAAACACAAGGGAGTCTTCATTCACTTGAATGATCATTTCTCCTCTATCAACATCAATCACAACTTTTGCTGTGGCTAGGAAGGGTCTACCAAGGATGATGGATTCATCCATACACTTCTCAGTTTCTAAGATTATGAAATCAGCAGGGATGTAATGGTCTTTAACCTTTACCAAGACATCCTCTACAAGTCCATAAGCCTGTTTCTTTGAATTGTCTACCATCTCCAGTGAGATTCTTGCAGCTTGTACCTCAATGATCCCTAGCTTCTCCATTACAGAGAGAGGCATAAGGTTTATACTTGATCCCAGGTCACACAGAGCCTTCTCAAAGTTCATGGTGCCTATGGTACAAGGGATTGAGAATTTTCCAGGGTCTTATCTCTTTTGAGGTAATCTCTGCCTAGTCAAGTCATCCAGTTCTTTGGTGAGCAAGGGGGGTTCATCCTCCCAAGTCTCATTACCAAACAACCTGGCATTTAGCTTCATGATTGCTCCAAGGTACTTAGCAACTTGCTCTTCAGTAACATCTTCATCCTCTTCAGAGGAAGAATACTCATCAGAGCTCATGAATGGCAAAAGTAAATTTAATAGAATCTCTATGGTTTCAGTCTGAGCCTTAGATTCCCATGGTTCCTTATTAGGGAACTCCATGGAGGTCAGTGGACGTCCATTGAGGTCTTCCTCAGTGGAGATCACTGCCTCTTCCTCCTCTCCAGGTTCGGCCGTGTGGGTCGTGTTTATGGCCTTGCACTCTCTCTTTGGATTCTCTTCTGTATTGCTTGGGAGAGTACTAGGAGGGAGTTTAGTGATTTTCTTACTCAGCTGACCCACTTGTGCCTCCAAATTTCTAATGGAGGATCTTGTTTTAGTCATGAAACTTTGAGTGGTTTTGATTAGATCAGAGACAATGGTTGCTAAATCAGAGTGGCTCTGTTTAGAATTCTCTGTTTGTTGCTGAGAAGATGATGGAAAAGGCTTGCTATTGCTAAACCTGTTTCTTCCACCATTGTTGTTGTTGAAACCTTGTTAAGGTCTCTGTTGATCCTTCCATGAGAGATTTGGATGATTTCTCCACGAGGGATTATAGGTGTTTCCATAGGGTTCTCCCATGTAATTCACCTCCTCTATTGCTGGGTTCTCAGGATCATAAGCTTCTTCTTCAGAGGAAGCTTCCTTAGTACTGCCTGTTGCTGCTTGCATTTCAGACAGATTCTGAGAAATCATATTAACTTGTTGGGTCAATATTTTATTCTGAGCCAATATGGCATTCAGAGTATCAATCTCAAGAACTCCTTTCTTCTGATTTGTCCCATTATTCACAGGACTCCTTTCAGAAGTGTACGTGAATTGGTTATTTGCAACCATTTCAATGAGTTCCTGAGCTTCTGCAGGCGTCTTCTTCAGATGAAGAGATCCTCCAGCAGAGCTATCCAATGACGTCTTGGATAGTTCAGACAGACCATCATAGAAAATTCCTATGATGCTCCATTCAGAAAGCATGTCAGAAGGACATCTTCTGATTAACTGCTTGTATCTTTCCCAAGCTTCATAGAGGGATTCACCTTCCTTCTGTCTGAAGGTTTGGACTTCCACTCTAAGCTTGCTCAATTTTTGAGGTGGGAAGAACTTTGCCAAGAAAGCATTGACTAGCTTTTCCCAAGAGTTCAGGCTTTCTTTAGATTGTGAATCCAACCATGTCCTAGCTCTGTCTCTTACAGCAAAAGGAAAAAGCATAAGTCTGTAGACTTCAGGGTCAACCCCATTGGTCTTCACAGTGTCACAGATTTACAAAAATTCAGCTAAGAACTGATGAGGATCTTCTAATGGAAGTCATGAAACTTGCAATTCTGTTGCATTAGAGAAACTAGTTGAGGCTTAAGCTCAAAGTTGTTTGCTCCAATGGCAGGGATTGAGATGCTTCTCACATAGAAGTCGGGAGTAGGTGCAGTAAAGTCACCAAGCACCTTCCTTGCATTGTTGGCATTGTCGTTTTTCGGCTGCCATGGTTTCTTCTTCCTTGAAAAGCTCTGTTAGGCCCTCTAAAGAGAGATGTTCTTTAGCTTCTCTTAGCTTTCTCTTCAAGGTCCTTTCAGGTTCAGGATCAGCTTGAACAAGTATGCCTTTATCTTTGTTCCTGCTCATATGAAAGAGAAGAGAACAAGAAAGTAGGGAATCCTCTATGTCACAGTATAGAGATTCCTTGAGGTGTCAGAGGAAAAGAAGAATAGAAGGAGGAGGTAGATGGAAGAGAATTCGAGCATATAAAGAAGGAGGGAGTTCGAATTGTACCTTGAGGAGGAGTGTTAGTCCTTTAAATAGAAGGATGTGAGAAGAGGAGAAGAATTTTTGAAAATTAATTAAAAAAATTTTGAAATAATTAAAAGAAATTTGAAAAAAATTGATTGAGATTTTTGAAAATTAAGATTAGGAAAGAAATTAAGTGATTTTTTAAAAAGATTTTGAAATTAGAAATAAAAAAGATGTAATTGAGAGTTAATTTTGAAAAAGATGTGATTGAAAAGATATGATTGAGAAGATATGATTGAAAATCAAACTAAAACGAGAAAGTTTTAAAATTAAAGTTGATTTACTTGACTAACAAGAAATTAGAAGATATGATTCTAGAATTAAAACTTTTGATCCTTTCTTAATAGGCAAGTAACAACTAGAAAATTTTGAAGTAAATTATTAATTATAACAAGGATTTTCGAAAATAGTAATAAATAAAAAAATGGAAAGAAATTGATTTTGAAGAGATATGATTGAAAAGATATGATTTGAAAAAGATTTGATTTTGAGAAATTATGAAGATTTGAAAAAAAATTCTAAATTAAAAACCAAATCTTCCCTCTAGTGTCATCCTGGCCTTAAACGCCCAGAATGGCATCCATTCTGGCGTTTAATGCCCAAAATCCTACCTTTTTGGGTGTTAAACGCCCAGCCAGGTACCCTGGCTAGCGTTTAAACGCCAGTTTTCCTTCTTCACTGGGCGTTTTGGATGCCCAGCTTTTTATGTTTGATTCCTTTGCTGAATGTTCTGAATTTTCAATTCTCTGTATTATTAGCTTGAAAAGACATAGTTTTGAAAATACTTTTGAATTTTTGATGATGAGAAACAATAAAAAATGCAACTAAGATCAAATAAACAATGCATACAGGACACCAAACTTAAAAATTTTCATATAGGAGCCACTAACAAATTGAGAATGCATATGAGAAACAACAAAACACACAAAACAAGAGAATTTAAAGATCAGAGCAATGAAATCATCAAGAACAACTTGAAGATCAATGAAGAACAATATGTATAAATTCGAAAAAATGCAAGAAAAAGAAAGTCACGCAATTGACACCAAACTTAAAAATTGATACTACACTCAAACAAGAAACATAAAATATTTTTTATTTTTATGATTTTATAGATTTTTTTGTGATTTTCGAAACTTATATGGAAAAAGAAAATAAAGAGAATCAAAACTTTTAATGAGAATTCCAGGAATCATGCAATGTTAGTCTAAAGCTTCAGTCTAAAAAGATTAGACATGTTTGGCCAAGCTTCAGCAGGACATTACATTCAGCAGCTAAATTGATGAGAATCAATCAGCTTTTGTAATGCTAAGAACATCACCTTGAAACTCTAGAATTCATTCTTAAAAATTCTGAAAAGTACCTAATCTAAGCAACAAGATGAACCGTCAGTTGTCCAAACTCGAACAATCCCCGGCAACGGCGCCAAAAATTTGGTGCACGAAATTGTGATCATCAACAATAGCGCCAACGGACATGGGGCTCTTAAACGTGAATCACACGTTGTCACAACTCCGCACAACTAACCAGCAAGTGCACTGGGTCGTCCAAGTAATAAACCTTACGTGAGTAAGGGTCGATCCCACAGAGACTGTCGGCTTGAAGCAAGCTATGGTCACCTTGTAAATCTCAGTCAGGCGAATTCAGATGGTGATGGAGAATTGATAATTAAAAGATAAATAAAACATAAAATAAAGATAGAGATACTTATGTAATTCTTCGATTGGAATTTCAGATAAGCGTATAAAGATGCTTTGTTCCTCCTGAACCTCTGCTTTCCTATTGCCTTCTTCCAATCGTTCATACTCCTTTCCATGGCAAGCTTTATGTTGGGCATCACCGTTGTCAATGGCTACTTCCCGTCCTCTCAGTGAAAACGTTCCAAATGCGCTGTCACCGCATGGCTAATCATCTGATGGTTCTCGATCATGTCGGAATAGGATCCATTGATCCTTTTGCGTCTGTCACACGCCCAACAATCGCGAGTTTGAAGCTCGTCACAGCCATCCCTTTCCAGATCCTACTCAGAATACCACAGACAAGGTTTAAACATTCTGGATCTCAGGAACGGCTGCCAATAATTCTAGCCTATACCACAAAGGGTCCAATCGTAGATTAAAAACCCAAGAGATACACATTCAAGCTTGTTTGCATGTAGAACGGAAGTGATTGTCAGTCACGCGTTCATAGGTGAGAATGGTGATGAGTGTCACATAATCATCACATTCATCATGTTCTTGGGTGCGAATGAATATCTTGGAGAAGAAATAGACTTGAGTTGAATAGAAAAACAATAGTAATTGTATTAATTCATGAAGAACAGCAGAGCTCCACACCTTAATCTATGGTGTGTAGAAACTCCACCGTTGAAAATACATAAGAATAAGGTCTAGGCATGGCCGTGAGGCCAGCCTCCCAAAACGTGATCAAGTGTATGAAAAGTATGAGTCAAAGATTTATTTAAAATACAATAGCAAAAGATCCTATTTATAGAAAACTAGTAGCCTAGGGTTTACAGAAATAAGTAATTAATGCAGAAATCTTCTTCCGGGCCCACTTGCTGTGTGCTTGGGCTGAGCATTGAAGCTTTCATGTGTAGAGACTTTTCTTGGAGTTAAACGCTAGCTTTTGTGCCAGTTTGGGCGTTTAACTCCAGCTTTTGTGCCAGTTTTGGAGTCAAATGCCAGAATTCTTAAGCTGACTTGGAACGCCAGTTTGGGCCATCAAATCTCGAGAAAATTATGAACTATTATATATTGCTGGAAAGCCCAGGATGTCTACTTTCCAACGCAATTGAGAGCGTGCCAATTGGGCTTCTGTAGCTCCAGAAAATCCACTTCGAATGCAAGGAGGTCAGAATCCAACAGCATCTGCAGTCCTTTTTCAGCCTCTGAATCAGATTTTTTGCTCAGGTCCCTCAATTTCAGCCAGAAAATACCTGAAATCACAGAAAAATACACAAACTCATAGTAAAGTCCAGAAGAGTGATTTTTATTTAAAAACTAATAAAAATATAATAAAAAAATAATTAAAATATACTAAAAACATACTAAAAACAATGCCAAAAAGCGTATAAATTATCTGCTCATCACACTGTTCAAGCATTCATTCAGAAAAACAATAGTATTGCCACCACATCAAAATAATTAAACTATTTTAAAATTTGAAATTCATGCACTTCTTTTTCTTTTTCAATTAAAAACATTTTTCATTTAAGAATGGTGATGGATTCATTTTCATAGCTTCAAGGCATAGACACTTAGACACAAATCTAAATAAACATAAGGCATAATTTTCGAAAAACAGAAAATAAAGAACAAGGAAATTAAAGAACGGGTCCACCTTAGTGATGGCGGCTTGTTCTTCCTCTTGAAGATCTTATGGAGTGCTTGGGCTCCTCAATGTCTCTTCCTTGCCTTTGTTGCTCCTCTCTCATGGTTCTTTGGTCTTCTCTAATTTCATGGAGGAGGATGGAATGCTCTTGGTGCTCCACTCTTAGTTGTCCCATGTTGGAACTTAATTCTCCTAGGGAGGTATTGATTTGCTCCCAATAGTTTTGTTGAGGAAAATGCATCCCTTGACAGTGGCTCTCATGGAGCCTCACAGATGTTCAGAGCAATGTTGAAACCTCCCAACACCAAACTTAGAGTTTGAATGTGGGGGTTCAACACCAAACTTAAAGTTTGGTTGTGGCCTCCCAACACCAAACTTATAGTTTGACTGTGGGGGCTCTGTTTGTCTCTGTATTGAGAAAAGCTCTTCATGCTTCCTCTCCATGGTTGCAGAGGGATATCCTTGAGCTTTATACACAAGGGAGTCTTCATTCACTTGAATGATCAATTCTCCTCTGTCAACATCAATTACAGCTTTTGCTGTGGCTAGGAAGGGTCTGCCAAGGATGATGGATTCATCCATACACTTCCCAGTCTCTAGGATTATGAAATCAGCGGGGATGTAATGGCCTTCAACCTTTACCAAGACATCCTCTACAAGTCCATAAGCCTATTTCTTTAAATTGTCTGCCATCTCCAGTGAGATTCTTGCAGCTTGTACCTCAATGATCCCTAGCTTCTCCATTACAGAGAGAGGCATGAGGTTTATACTTGACCCTAGGTCACACAGAGCCTTCTCAAAGTTCATGGTGCCTATGGTACAAGGTATTGAGAACTTTCTAGGATCTTGTCTCTTTAGAGGTAATCTCTGCCTAGTCAAGTCATCCAGTTCTTTGATGAGCAATGGAGGTTCATCCTCCCAAGTCTCATTACCAAACAACTTGGTATTTAGCTTCATGATTGCTCCAAGGTACTTAGCAACTTGCTCTTCAATGACATCTTCATCCTCTTCAGAGAAACAATACTCATCAGAGCTCATGAATGGCAGAAGTGAATTCAATAGAATCTCTATGGTCTCTGTGTGAGCCTCAGATTCCCATGGTTCTTCATCAGGGAACTCCATGGAGGTCAGTGGACGTCCATTGAGGTCTTCCTTAGTGGATATCACTGCCTCTTCCTCCTCTCCAGGTTCTGCCATGTGAGACATGTTTATGGCCTTGCACTCTCTCTTTGGATTCTCTTCTGTATTGCTTGGGAGAGTACTAGGAGGGAGTTCAGTAATTTTCTTACTCAGCTGACCCACTTGTACCTCCAAATTTCTAATGGAGGACCTTGTTTCAGTCATGAAACTTTGAGTGGTTTTGATTAGATCAGAGACAATGGTTGCTAAGTCAGAATGGGTTTGCTTAGGATTCTCTGTCTGTTACTGAGAAGATGGTGGAAAAGGTTTGCCATTGCTAAACCTATTTCTTCCACCATTACTGTTGTTGAAACCTTGTTGAGGTCTCTGTTGATCCTTCCATGAGAGATTTGGATGATTTCTCCATGAAGGATTATAGGTGTTTCCATAGGGTTCTCCCATGTAATTCACCTCTTCCATTGCTGGGTTCTCAGGATCATAAGCTTCTTCTTTAGATGAAGCTTCTTTGGTACTGCCTGTTGCTGCTTGCATTCCAGACAGACTCTGAAAAATCATATTGACTTGTTGAGTCAATATTTTGTTCTGAGCTTGTATGGCATTCAGAGTATCAATTTCAAGAACTCCTTTCTTCTGATTTGTCCCATTATTCACAGGATTCCTTTCAGAAGTGTACATGAATTGGTTATTTGCAACCATTTCAATGAGTTCCTGAGCTTCTGCAGGCGTCTTCTTCAGATGAAGAGATCCTCAGCAGAGCTATCCAATGACATCTTGGATAGTTCAGAGAGACCATCATAGAATATACCTATGATGCTCCATTCTGAAAGCATGTAAGAAGGACACCTTCTGATTAATTGCTTGTATCTTTCCCAAGCTTCATAGAGGGATTCACCTTCCTTCTGTCTGAAGGTTTGGACTTCCACTCTAAGCTTACTCAGTTTTTGAGGTGGAAAGAACTTTTCCAAGAAGGCATTGACTAGATTTTCCCAAGAGTTCAGGCTTTCCTTAGGTTGTGAATCCAATCATGTTCTAGCTCTGTCTCTTACAGCAAAAGGAAAAAGCATAAGTCTGTAGACATCAGGATCAACCCCGTTGGTCTTGACAGTGTCACAGATTTGCAAGAATTCAGCTAAGAACTCATGAGGATCTTCCAATGGAAGTCCATGAAACTTGCAATTCTGTTGCATTAGAGAAACTAATTGAGGCTTAAGCTCAAAGTTGTTTGCTCCAATGGCAGGGATTGAGATGCTTCCCCCATAGAAGTCGGGAGTAGGTGCAGTAAAGTCACCAAGCATCTTCCTTGCATTGTTGGCATTGTTGTTTTCGGCTGCCATGGCTTCTTCTTCCTTGAAAAGCTCTGTTAGGCCCTCTAGAGAGAATTGTGCTTTAGCTTCTCTTAGCTTTCTCTTCAAGGTCCTTTCAGGTTCAGGATCAGCTTGAACAAGTGTGCCTTTATCTTTGCTCCTGCTCATATGAAAGAGAAGAGAATAAGAAAGTAGGGAATCCTCTATGTCACAGTATAGAGATTCCTTGAGGTGTTAGGGGAAAAGAAGAATAGAAAGAGGAGGTAGATAGAAGAGAATTCAAACTTATCAAGAGATATAGAGTTCGAATTGCACCTTGAGGAGAAGTGTTAGTCCCTTAAATAGAAGGTTTTGAGAAGAGGGGAAGAATTTTCGAAAATAAATTAAAAAGATTTTGAAATAATAAAAAGAAATTTGAAAATTTGATTGAGATTTTCGAAAATTAAGATTAGGAAAGAAATTAAGTGATTTTTGAAAAAGATTTTGAAATTAGAAATAAAAAAGATATGATTGAGAGTTAATTTTGAAAAATATGTGATTGAAAAGATATGATTGAGAAGATATGATTGAAAATCAAATTAAAAAGAGAAAGTTTTTAAAATTAAAGTTGATTACTTGACTAACAAGAAATTAAAAGATATGATTCTAAAATTTAAAATTTGATCCTTTCTTAATAGGCAAGTAACAACTTGAAAATTTTGAAGTAAATCACTAATAGTAGCAAGGATTTTTGAAAATAATAAAAAAATGGAAAGAAATTGATTTTGAAGAGATATGATTGAAAATATATGATTTGAAAAAGATTTGATTTTGAAAAATTATGAAAATTTGAAAAAGATTTGAATTAAAAACAAAATCTTTCCTCTAGTGTCATCCTGGCGTTAAACGCCCAGAATGGCATCCATTCTGGCGTTTAACGCCCAAAATCCTACCTTTTTGGGCGTTAAACACCCAGCCAGGTGCCCTGGCTGGCATTTAAACGCCAGTTTTCCTTCTTCACTGGGCGTTTTGAACGCCCAGCTTTTTCTGTTTGATTCCTCTGCTGAATGTTCTAAATCTTCAATTCTCTGTATTATTGACTTGAAAAGACATTGTTTTGAAAATTTTTTTTTTGAATTTTTAAATGATGAGAAACAATCAAAATACAACTAATCTTAGGAAACTCAAATCAAACAAACAATGCATGCAGGACACCAAACTTAAAAATTTTCATATAAGAGACACTAACAAATTGAGAATGCATATGAGAAACAACAAAACACACAAAACAAGAGAATTTAAAGATCAGAGCAATGAAATCATCAAGAACAACTTTAAGATTAATGAAGAACATAATGCATGTAATTTTCGAAAATTAGAGGCATGTAATTGACACCAAATTTAAAAATTGACACTAGACTCAAACAAGAAACATAAAATATTTTTTATTTTTATGATTTTATTAATTTTTTTGTGGTTTTTTGAAAATTGAGTGGAAAAGAAAATAAAGGGATTCAAAATTTTTAATAAGAGTTCCAAGAATCATTGCAATGCTAGTCTAAGACTCCGGTCCAGGAATTAGACATGGCTTACTAGCCAGCCAAGCTTTCAATGAAAGCTCCGGTCCAAAACACTAGACATGGCCATTGGCCAGCCAAGCTTTAGCAGATCATTGCTAACAACAGCAAAATTGATAGAAATCAACAAGCTCTTGTGATGATAAGTTGAAACCTCGGTCCAATAAGATTAGACATGGCTTCACAGCCAGCCAGACTTCAACAGATCATCATGAAACTCTAGAATTCATTCTTAAAAACTCTGAAGAACAAAATAGAAAAATATTTTTTTTTGAATTTTTTGAAAATAAAAATAAAATAAAATTACCTAATCTAAGCAACAAGATGAACCGTCAGTTGTCCAAACTCGAACAATCTCCAGCAACGGCGCCAAAAACTTGGTGCACGAAATTGTGATCATCAACAATGGCGCCAAAGGACTTGGAGCTCTTAAACGTGAATCACACTTTGTCACAATTCCGCACAACTAACCAGCAAGTGCACTGGGTCGTCCAAGTAATACCTTACGTGAGTAAGGGTCGATCCCACGAAGACTGTCGGCTTGAAGCAAGCTATGGTCACCTTGTAAATCTCAGTCAGGCGGATTCAGATAGTGATGGAGAATTGATAATTAAATAAAACATAAAATAAAGATAGAGATACTTATGTAATTCTTTGGTTGGAATTTCAGATAAGCGTATGAAGATGCTTTGTTCCTCCTGAACCTCTGCTTTCCTATTGCCTTCCTCCAATCATTCACACTCCTTTCCATGGCAAGCTTTATGTTAGGCATCACCATTGTCAATGGCTACTTCCCGTCCTCTCAGTGAAAATGTTCTACGCACGCTGTCACCGCACGGCTAATCATCTGTCGGTTCTCGATCATGTTGGAATAGGATCCATTGATCCTTTTGCGTCTGTCACACGCCCAACGATCGCGAGTTTGAAGCTCGTCACAGTCATCCCCTCCCAGATCCTACTCAGAATACCACAGACAAGGTTTAGACGTTCCGGATCTCAAGAATAGCCGCCAATAATTCTAGCCTATATCACGAAGGTTCTAATCTTAGATTAGAAATCCAAGAGATACACATTCAAGCTTGTTTGCATGTAGAACGGAAGTGGTTGTCAGTCACGCGTTCATAGGTGAGAATGGTGATGAGTGTCACATAATCATCACATTCATCATGTTCTTGGGTGCGAATGAATATCTTGGAGAAGAAATAGACTTGAGTTGAAGAGAAAAACAATAGTACTTTGTATTAATTCATGAAGAACAGCAGAGCTCCACACCTTAATCTATGGTGTGTAAAAACTCCACCATTGAAAATACAAAAGTGATAATGGTGTAAGCATGGCCGAATGGCCAGCCTCCAAGGTCTAGGGACTAAACGTCCAAAGATATGTGTCTAAGTTACAATAGTATAAGGTCCTATTTATGGAGAACTAGTAGCCAAGGGTCTACAGAAATCAGTAATTAATGTAGAAATCTTCTTCCGGGCCCACTTGGTGTGCGCTTGGGCTGAGCATTGAAACTTCCATGTGTAGAGACTTTTCTTGGAGTTAAACGCCAGCTTTTGTGCCAATTTGGGCATTTAACTCCAAAATTCTTGAGCTGACTTGGAATACCTGTTTGGGCCATCAAATCTCGGGCAAAGTATGGACTATTATATATTGCTGGAAAGTCCAGGATGTCTACTTTCCAACGCAATTGAGAGCGTGCCAATTGGGGTTTCGTAGCTCTAGAAAATCTACTTCAAATGCAGGGAGGTCAGAATCCAACAGCATCTGCAGTCCTTTTTGAGCCTCTGAATCAGATTTTTTGCTCAGGTCCCTCAATTTCAGCCAGAAAATACCTAAAATCACAGAAAAACACACAAAATCATAGTAAAGTCCAGAAAAGTGAATTTTATTTAAAAACTAATAAAAATATAATAAAAACTAACTAAAATATACTAAAAACATACTAAAAACATTGCCAAAAAGCGTATAAATTTTCCGCTCATCACAACACCAAACTTAAATTGTTGCTTGTCCCCAAGCAACTGAAAATCATATAGGATAAAAAGAATAGAATGTACAATGAATTCCAAAAACATCTATGAAGATCTGTATTGATTAGATGAGCAGGGCTTTTAGCTTTTTGCTTCTGAACAGTTTTGACATCTCACTTTATCCCTTGTAGTTCAGAATGATTGGCATCTATAGGAACTCATAATCTAGATAGTGTTATTGATTCTCCTGGTTAAGTTTGTTGATTCTTGAACAGAACTACTTTATGAGTCTTGGCCGTGACCCAAAGCATATTGTTTTCCAGTATTACCACCGGATACATAAATGCCACAAACACATAACTGGGTGAACCTTTTCAGATTGTGACTCAGCTTTGCTAGAGTCCCCAATTAGAGGTGTCCAGAGCTCTTAAGCACACTCTTTTTGCTTTTGGACCACGACTTTAACCGCTCAGTCTCAAGTTTTCACTTGACACCTTCACGCCATAAGCACATGGTTAGGGACAGCTTGGTTTAGCCGCTTAGGCTAGGATTTTATTACTGTGGGCCCTCCTATCCACTGATGCTCAAAGCCTTGGATCCTTTCTATTTTACCCTTGCCTTTTGGTTTAAAGGGGTATTGGCTTTTTCTGCTTGCTTTTCTTTTTTTCTTTTCTCTCTCTTTTTTTTCTTGCAAGCTTTTCACTGCTTTTTCTTACTTCAAGAATCAATTTTATGATTTTTCAGATTATCAAATAACATTTCTCCTTTTCCATCATTCTTTCAAGAGCCAACAATTTTAACATTCATAAACAATCAAATTGAAAAATATGCACTGTTCAAGCATTCATTCAGAAAAACAATAGTATTGCCACCACATCAAAATAATTAAACTATTTTAAAATTTGAAATTCATGCACTTCTTTTTCTTTTTCAATTAAAAACATTTTTCATTTAAGAAAGGTGATGGATTCATTTTCATAGCTTCAAGGCATAGACACTTAGACACAAACATAAATACACATAAGGCATAATTTTCGAAAAACAGAAAATAAAGAACAAGGAAATTAAAGAACGGGTCCACCTTAGTGATGGCAGCTTGTTCTTCCTCTTGAAGATCTTATGGAGTGCTTGAACTCCTTAATGTCTCTTCCTTGTCTTTGTTGCTCCTCTCTCATGGTTCTTTGGTCTTCTCTAATTTGATGGAGGAGGATGGAATGCTCTTGGTGCTCCACCCTTAGTTGTCCCATGTTGGAACTTAATTCTCCTAGGGAGGTGTTGATTTGCTCCTAATAGTTTTGTGGAGGAAAATGCATCCCTTGAGGCATCTCAGGGATTTCATGATGAGGAGTTTCCTCATGCTCTTGTCCATGAGTGGGATCTCTTGTTTGCTCCATCCTTTTCTTAGTGATGGGCTTGTCCTCATTAATGAGGATGTCTTCCTCTATGTCAATTCCAACCGAATCGCAGAGGTGACAAATGAGATGAGGGAAGGCTAACCTTGCCAAAGTAGAAAACTTATTCGCCACCTTGTAGAGTTCTTGGGATATAACTTCATGAACTTCTACTTCCTCCCTAATCATGATGCTATAGATCATGATAGCCCGGTCTATAGTAACTTCAGACCTATTGCTAGTGGGAATGATTGAGCGTTGGATGAACTCCAACCATCCCCTAGCCACGGGCTTGAGGTCATGCCTTCTTAGTTGAACCGGCTTCCTTCTTGAATCTCTTTTCCATTGGGCACCCTCTTCACAGATGTCTTTGAGGACTTGGTCCAACCTTTGATCAAAGTTGACCCTTCTAGTGTAGGGGTGTGCATCTCCTTGCATCATGGGCAAGTTGAATGCCAACCTTACATTTTTCGGACTAAAATCCATGTATTTCCCTCAGACCATTGTAAGCCAGTTCTTAGGGTCCGGGTTCACACTTTGATCATGGTTCTTGGTGATCCATGCATTGGCATAGAACTCTTGAACCATTAAGATTCTGATTTGTTGAATGGGGTTGGTGAGAACTTCCCAACCTCTTCTTCGGATCTCATGTTAGATCTCCGGATATTCGCCCTTTTTGAGCTTAAAAGGGACCTCGGGGATCACCTTCTTCTTGGCCACAACTTTATAGAAGTGGTCTTGATGCACCCTTGAGAGGAATCTCTCCATCTCCTATGACTCGGAGGTGGAAGCTTTTGCCTTCCCTTTCCTCTTTCTAGAGGTTTTTTCGGCCTTAGGTGCCATAAATGGTTATGAAAAAATAAAAAGCTTTAGCTTTTACCACACCAAACTTAGAAAGTTTGCTTGTCCTCGAGCAAAAGAAGAAAGAAGAGAGTAGAAGAGAAGAAATAGAGGAGATGGAGGAGGCTTAGTGTTTCGGCCAAGGGGGAGAAGTGGTGTGTATGTTGTGTGAAAATGAAGGAGTGAAGATGGGTTTATATAGGAGTGGAGAGGTGGGTATGGTTCGGCCATTATGGTTGGGTGGGAAAGTGGTTTGAATTTGAATGGTGAGGTAGGTGGTTCAGCCAATCCACTATGCTTTTTTTACTCTCTTGATTTATTACACTGATCTAATGTTCTCAATATTCTGTAGATTCTATGAAATTTAGCATGAGTAGTTTTTGCGATTTATCCAAAATAGTAAAGTTGAGTAAAGAGTGAAAATTATAACTCTTATTATTGGTATCCATGATTCAATCATCAATGAGCTCTTGCATATTTTCTTGCAAGATAACTTTGCAGCCATGTTGTGCTAATTTATGAGACAAGTGCATTAGAGGGTTCACATGCCCTTGTACTGGAAATGGAATAACTGGAACATGTTTGAGCTTCATCTTTTCTGGTGTTTTTGATTCTGAGGTTTAGCATTACTCTTTCTTTTAGTTGCATTGTAGCTACTAATTTAAGCTATGTACCTACCTTATTTTAATTTAACTTTTTTACACAAGACAGCTATAAGAAATGCTTGATTACAAGTAAAGCAAGTTGATTCCTTAGTGCCAAACAGAGTTGGAGTTTTGGTTCCAATTTTAGAGTTATCTTCAGGGATTATTGAGTAACTTTTTAACTTTGAATTTGCTAGTATATTTCTTATAGGAAGGGCGTCTTTGGGAATTGGGAAGGGTATATTAAATTGTGACTAAAAGGAAACCTTTTTACTAGTATACTTTGTAGCAGGATTTATTGTAACTTTGAATCTCTCAATGATTTTTATTGTTACTTTATGATGTGGAGGCTGCTCTAAGTTAAGAGATTGGAGTCATTCTCAGGTTTGATTTGCATTTATTTAATTTTCTATAGCGAATGTGATTTCTTTTCAAGTAGGTGCTTCTCTATGTGGATGAGAAGAAAATAGCAACTTGTTTTTCCAATGATTGTTATGGTATTTAATTAAACTGATATAATCTGCAATGCAGTTTTTTGTACCTTTAACTATTGTATCAACATGTAGATAACCTCTCTACTGAATCTATTACTCAGATATTCAGAAAAAAGAAGCCCAAGAAGTAAAACTCAAACTTGTTTATAATTTCATAATTACTAAGGGAGGAATCTGTTGCTCAGATAACCTCTCTACTGAATTTGTTGCTCAGATAACCTCTCTACTGAATTTGTTGCTCAGATAACCTCTCTTTATGAAGTTTCATGCATTGGAGGAATCATTGCATTTTTTCCTCCTTTTCTGCAACTTTTCTAATAAAACATCATGTGACATTTTCAGGAAAATGAGATATAAATTCAAAATATGTATGATGAAGTTCTATGAAGGGTTAATGCAGATAATTAACTGAAGTGCTGAAGCTAATTTATATCCTGGTGCAATAACTTCGACAGTTAAGTGCTGAAGCTTGGGTAGATATATTCTAATATTTTCTTTGATTAGTTTCTTTGCTTCTCACTAACGACATTATTTTGTGTTATCAGCTTCAAATTACAGAGGCAGTTGGATACTTACTTTCTCCTTGCTCACATGTGCTCTGTCAAGCTTAAAGAATGGACGCTTGTCCTGTTTACTTCTATTAAGAAGTTCTAAGGTATGCTTGGATTCATTGACATGATTGCAACAGCAACGGTGTTAAAATAAATGGTAAAAATGTAATAGATGATGAAAAATAGAATCCTTAATCATTTTGTTATATATATAATATGAGGTGACAAAAGCAATAACACTGACACGATATAATTATGTTAACTATGTCGAACTGGTACAAGGCTAGCCAAATGGCATTGCTATTAGACTCCTAACATGAGAATATTTCCAATGTCTTAGTAATTAGCGCCGTCATTTTCCTCTTATCATTGGTTCTACATTATTGTTAAATGATTTTTATAACATGCTTGGAATTAAACGTGCAAATCAGAGAGGACTTTTTTAAGCACACACAGCAATAAGCCAGTAATCATTGCCTTTTCTTCACTGTCATTGCAGTTTTCCTTTTGTAAAGGGAGTCATTTAGACATGTATTTGGCATCTTTTTAATTCCATTCTAGCAAAGGTTCACTTTGTTGCAAGTGCATTCTTCTGATGAGATTTTACAGGTGTTTTTTGACTTATTCAGACATGATGTTCGGCTGTGAAAAGCATGCAGCACCATACTGCAGGTATATATAATCTATATGGGGTACCATTATTTATCTGTGGAAGATAAGTAGCAAAAATAAAAATGCATTCATGAATTGTATCTGTGATTATGATAATTTCTTCTACTCTACGTCTCTACTTTTCTGTAAAACAAATACAATTTTTTTAAAAAGAAAAAAAGAAAAAGAAAAACCTAAAGATTGTCTTAATTTTTTATTGTCTTGTGTGATAATATGCTCAAACGCCTAAGGCTATTTTTATCCTTTCTTTTAATTATTTTTTCTCATATTTGATTTCTCATTTGAAGAGTACCACATATTTTTGTGGTTCATAAATCTTTTGCCATTTTATAAAAAGGGTTCACTTTCTTGACCTGTGCATTCTACTTTAGTTCTTTTTCCAATATTACATATTCTCTTTTACTTGTTCCCTTACAATGTGCATTCTCATGACAAAATATATAATTAGTTCCTTGTATCTGTCCATTGTAGACTCATTCAAGATTTATTGGAAGAGAAAAACTTTGCAATGATGGAAGATATATGAAGGTGAATGCAGACTTCATCTTTGCTCGATATACATCATGTTTTCTTGCTGACAAAGTTATATGTTCGAGTGGTTTCCTTCTCATGGATCTACTTGAAAGATCTGATGGGTTTTATTCAAACATATGGACCATGGTTAACCATGGTTTTTTATCACAAGTCATTTTTCTGGTGCTAATCTCATGAATATGCCATAGTTTGTGTGGCCAGACAAGTGCATATATTTTTGAGGTGTGGATTATTCTCTTTACTTTTCCATACAAATTTTGTAACTTTTTTTTCTTTCTGATTTTGTAAAATATGAACAGACCCATTTGTATATAATATATTGGTTATGCCCCTAGTACATCAGCATTCATAGTGAAATTTATTGCTTATGCAAAACCTTTTTTTTTTGGATTATTATTATAAATATATTTTAGTTAGAGATAATTTTATTTAAAGAAATTATTTAGTATAATTATATATTTATTTTTATTTTATAATATTTAACTCATTTAAATAAAAATAAAGAATTATTATATATGTAATTATATTACTAACTATTATGTTGTATTAATAATTATTAGAAAATTATATATATATATATATATATATATATATATATATATATATATATATATATATATATATATATATATATATATATATATATAATATGAGACCTAAGGCTACACTTATATACAGTAGTTATAGTATAAAAAAAAAAGAGAGGGACTTAAGGCTACACTTATAAAAAGTAGCCATTGTATACAATGTGGCTACGCTGTACAAGTGATGCAGTAGCGTTGAAAAGCGTAGCCTATTCTGGTAAAAATGGAAGCTGAAAAGCGTAGCCTTTGGTCCTGGACAGCATCACTTGAAAAGCGCACCCTATTCCCAAATGCCAAAAGCGTAGCCCTTGGTGCAGAAAAGCGTAGCCTTTGAGAATAGGCAACGGCCGAATAGGAATCACCCCAAAAAGCGTAGCCGTAGCCCAGAAAGCGTAGCCGTAGCCTAAGGCATCATTTTTTTTTCACTTTTGGCTACACTTTTCAAGTGTACCTGAATGGGTGTTTTTCTTGTAGTGATAAATTATCCGCTCATCACTTGGATTACAAGTTTCCTCAAATTGTTTGAATAAAATCCTCGGAAATTCAAAAATATGGTTAATTTTGCATTTTGGCTAGTTTTTGAGTCATAGAGAAGGATAGGAATTTTTAAGCTGTTCTTAGTGTTTTTGACAAAAAAAAAGGCGGCGAGGGTAGGGACATGTGAGAACGTTGTACGCGCACGCGTTAATATGTTGAATGCAACCCCCAATACATTGACCCGAGAGTTACGTGCACACCACGCGTGCAACGCGCTCCTCGCGCAAGCTGCGACCCACGCGGACGCGTACCTCACGCGTACGCGTCGGCGCGCTCCACTCTTATCCACGCTTAAACGTACAATACGCGCACGTGTCGAAGCGCACCCGTTCCATCCACGCATGCGCGCATATCGCGCTTACGCGTCTATCATGTTTTTCGCCCACCCACGCGGACGCGTCAAGGACGCGCACGTGTAGATTCAAAAACCATAACCCCAAAGGACGCGAGCCCTAGCGCACTTGCGTCCCTTATCCCCTGCCCCTCTCTAATGTCTCCTCTCCTTCTCCCTCCAACCTCCAAAATCTCCCTCTGACCTTCAACCATCACCGGCCGCCGCCCTCAGCTCTGTTTACTGCCGACTATCGCCCCATCACCTTTCTTCCCTCCTTCTCCCATTCTTCCTCTCTTTCTCATTAACTCAATTCACTGCCTTCTCTCACCACTTCCCTCTCTCTGCTCTCTGTCAACACCGCCGCGACGCCATTGTCACCGGTGAAGCCACAGCAACTACCAACCACCCTTTACTTCCCCAGTTGCCCTTCTTCTCTCTTCCACCTCGCCAATCCAGTCACGCTTCTACCACTTGTTCTGTTTTCACCACTCTTTGCCCTTCCTCGCCACCCTCTGCTCCATTCCAGCGCCACCGCGAGCTTCGCCGCCACCATACCTGGGCGACATTGCGGCTCTGCAACCTGTTCTCCTCTTAGCCTCATTTCTTTTTTGCTTCCACTCTGTTCCCAGGTTCCCCTACCTGCTGCTCTGTTTTTTCTTTTAATTCATTTTGTTAGTTAATGTTAGATTAGAATAGTTGATTAATTTTGTATGTTAGGTTAGATAGAAATGCATGGTGTTAGGTAGCTAGGATGTGGTTAGAGGATTCTAGGCCTGATAAGTGCTCCGTTTTTGTTTATTTTTCAAATAATGCATGCTTTGCTGAATGATGGTTGATGTGATGATTTACGTTTTACATGCTGTTACCTACTGCTACCTTGCTGAAATTCATTGTCTGATTGTATTTGATGCTGCCTGAATATATGTAATCCATGCTTATATCATGCTTGTTGCATTCTTGGATTCATATGTGATTTTTGCTGCCAATTACTATCCAGGAACATCCAATTTACTGCCGGGATGCTGCCCAAATTTCTAGAAAATTGTTTTGCTCCTAACTTGCAACCTAAGGATTGAACTTGACACTTTTTTTTTTTTAAAATTAAGTTTTACATGACTTCAACAAGTTCACTTCACAGGTTGCCTGGGTTGGCATTTCTATGCTTAGTTCAAGGAATTGTTTGACGGATCTCTGAGCCACCTAATCCCTTGCCTGACTTATCTATGTGAACCTTCATCTGCTTTCAATGCCAAGATTAAGTCAAATGCCTTTTGATTCAAACTAAATTTACCATTTGACTTTAACTTGCAATTCTTGAATATGGTTCATTCACTTGCAATGTTTAGTGCATTCACTAGTGTAACCCTTTTTACTTCAAAATGGTTTTCAACTTGCTTTTTGTTACACATAGTGCATGCTTCACATCCTTACACCAATTATTGCAAACTTCGTGACCATGACATTGATTGATGATTTGCTTCCCATTTATATGCTTTTATGCAAAATTTCATATTAATCATCAATGACCGCATCTCCTTCATAAATGTGAGTGTGCTTATCTTCCATACTTTGTGCATTCCTTTTAATTGAGCCAACAACCGTCATACCACTAACCTTTGAACCAGTTTTCTAACCTCTAACTTCATTAACCACCTAACTTCTCTTTTTGTTTTTAAATTAACCCATTAACCAATCTTTTGGGTATGACGTTGTTTAGGCTTAATAACCAAAGCATTGTGCAAATATGGCTTCAATTCTTGGTTTGTGACCTCGTTTGATTTCTGAATTTTGTTTCTTGCATTCCAAGAATCCTTATCTCTTAACTCACTCCATGATCATAGATCAATCCTCTTGTCTTCCAAATATGCCATTCTTTGCTTTGTTTTCCTCTACGTGGCTTAATTGTTTATATCCTATATATCTCTTTTTCAGGATGGCCGACAGAGGAAAAGCTAAGGTCACCTCAAAGAAAAGGAAGAAATCTCAAGCCTTCACTCGTTCGCCTTATTACGATTATGCTAAAAATCCTCTGAATGACAAGGACAAGGCTAACCAACAGCTTCTGCCTACAGATGCCCACCGGTTCCCCAACCTCTATTGTGAGCTCCGGTTCCTTACATACCGGAAAAAGAACTTGAACATAAAAAAGAAACTAGCCCTCCCCACTGACTTTAGGCAATCCATTCATGCTCGTATTGAGGGGATGGGCATGGGTTTTAGTAAAAGGGAGCTTGGTAGGATAAACTTATCCTGGGTGAAGGAATTCTACTATAACTTCTTCAGACACACCCTGGATTCAGTCCACCTGCGAGGCGGTCAGGTGTTGGTTATAGAGGCTTCCATAGAGGATATACTTCACTGTCTACCTAAGACCGGCGATACAGATGCTATTGAGTAGGCAGAAGTGGCGATACACTGCATGACCTTTGATTACGATGCTCTGAGGGATGTGATTGCCACCCCGAATGCCCCTTGGGTGATGGATGCTAACAACAGAAAGCCCAAGGGGATACTGTTTACTCATCTTTCGAGGGAGGCCAGGACGTGGCAGCAGATCTTTGCCCACTACGTCATGCCTACCACTCATTTCACAGAGATTCTGGTGGACATGCTCGTCTTGATCGAATGTGTTATGGAAGGGAAGGAGGTATACTTCCCCCAGTTGATTAGGCGATTCATGTGGCGAGCACATGTCCGTGGCATTCTACCCTTTCCTACTTTGGTCACTCAGATGGCACAGCTAGCCAGTGCCCCATGGTTGGCGGATGATGTATCACCATCCTCGGATGACAAAAAGGAGGAGTTCATCCCGTGGGGGACATGGGTGAACGAGAAGCCCCTATCCCGGTGCTGGTCTAGAGCCAAAGCAGCAGCAGCCGGACCTTCTTCTTCATCAGCTGCAGCAGTACCGTTAGCACCATCAGCATCCACTGCACCACCACCAGCACCCCAGCTGACATATCTTTTGGTGCAGCATCTGATCTACTTCGTGGAGCGCAGTGAGCACTGCATTATGTGACGCCTGGACAGAGTGGATCAGATGTGTGTGACACTGGGCACTGAGTTGCCCCCTCTTCCCGACTCTTCCGCATCTGAGGAGGAAGAGCATGAGGTGGAGCCAGCGCAGACAGAGGCACCACCATAGACACAGGCCATCCCAGAGGTTCAGCAGCCCCCTGAGGAGCCACAGCCTGAGATTCAACAGCCTCTGAGGAGCCACAGGCTGAGACCCAGTATCCAAACGCAACTGTTGACCCCATTCTGAGCCTGACTAGTAGTATCGAGGACGATGCATCATTCTAAGTGTAGGGAGGTCACCGTCATCGCTGTCGGTGGGACCGCTATTTCGGGTGACGAGTTCGGACATTTGCCTTTTATTTTGTGTTATTTCTACTATTTTGTACTTTGTTTTAGCACACTTTTTGGATCATTGTATATATTTGTCATTCTGGATACTTTTATTTTAGTTTGTTGCATTTTGCACCATGGTTTTGATATACTCTTTATTTTAGATTTTTAGTTGAATTTGCATTTGTAGTTGATAGTATATATATGTAGTTGCTTTAGTTAGTGATTGTGATTTGAAAATTATGGATTATTGGAGCTTGGTTTACCCTTTCACATATGAAATTTGGTCTGATTAAAAAAGAGGATAAACTAAGGAATTTTAAAATTTTATAAATCACAACATTGCATTAGGTTAAGCTTAGTCAAAATAATGAAAATTTTCAAGAATTTTTATCTATAGGGCACCCCAATTGATTGAAATTTTTTTTTAGAACTTGCTTGAGCTATATATTATGGAACATGACTTTTGAGCTAAGAACAGAAGCATGTGTTTTTTGAGCCTTAATTGTGTGGTTACATCATATATAACCACTTATTTTCATTCTTGTGTGTATTATTCTCTTCCTATAATCGTAATCCTTGATTCGTTTGATTCTTTATATCCATTATTTTGTTTATGCATGCATTTGTATGATTGAGGCCATTGTTCAAATATCTCACTTGCCCAAATAGCCTACCTTTTATCTTCCATTGTTAGCCAATTTTGAGCCTATGCTTAACCCATTTGTTCTTAATTATAGCACATTACAAGCCTAAGTGAAAAACAATAAATGTCCCTTGTTTGGATCTTTGATTAACTTAGGCTAGTGAGAGTGTTCATTACTTGATTTTGGGAAAGTTGGGTACATTGGGTAGAGATAAAAGTGTGTTTGTGTTTTTGTTGAAAAATCTTGGGAATTGGGTACATACTCATGTATTAATCATGTGTAAACCATATGCATTGATGCTTTTGTATATATTTTAGTTTGAATATATATATATATATATATATATATATATATATATATATATAGAAAAAGAAAAAAAATTGCAATAAAAAGGGGGAAAAAAAGCCCTAATGTCCTAAGTTCAATAAGAGTCAAAGCATATGTGTGGTGAACAAAGAGAATGCATGAGTGTGTGGAAAAGTGAAGAATGGGTAGTTAGGTTTGTTTAGCATTGTATAGGTTTTCATAGGTTAGGTGAGAAGTTTAAGTTAATCGAAGATTCAAATTCTAGTCCACTTGACCATATGCATCCTTACCTTGACCCTAACCCCATTACAACCTATGGAAAAGTCCTCATGATATTTGTATGCATGCATGAAGTAATTGTTGATTGTTAGATGAAAAACAAATCTTGAAAAGCATGATTAGGGGAGAATTGTGTGAATCAACCCCATACACTTGAGTGACTAGAGCGGATATACATCCGGTGAGGGTTCGATCGCTCAATTACATGTTTCCACTCGTGATCATCTTTTCTTGCAAGCTTGTAAAGTCTTTCAATGATTCAATTCAATTGTGGGTTTGCTTTGATTACTATTGCTTTAGCACTTGTACTTGTACATGTATTCTTGGAGATTGATTTATTTTGACCAAGCAATTGCATTCATGTAGATAGATTGCATATAGATAGATTGTATATAGTTAGTTTGCATTGAATAAATGTTGATACCCCTTTGCTTCTTTCTTAATTTTAGCATGAGGACACATGCTTAGTTTAAGTGTGGGGAGGTTTGATAAACCCCAATTTTGTGGTTTATCTTATGCTTATTTTAGGGGATTTTATCACCTTTTCCTACATTTATTCAATGAAATAGCATGGTTTTGTAATTCTCCTTAAATTGTGCTTAAGTGTAAAAACATGCTTTTTAGGCCCTTAAATTGGTGATTTTAATTCACTTTAATTCCATTAGATGCCTTGATGTGTTTGTTGAGTGAATCCAGGTCCATAAGGCAAGTATTGGATGGAAGAAATGAGGAGAAAAGCATACAAAGTGGAGAATGCATGAGGAAACAAAGATTTGGAGTACATCAACCCACGCGCACGCGCAGCAGACGCGCACGCGTGGAAGTGAAGTTGCATGGCGACGCGTACGCGCACATGACGCGTACGCGTCGATGCTGGCACGTGACTCACTTAAAGACAAAACGCTGGTGGTAATTTCTGAGCTGTCCAGGCCCAAATCTAACTTGTTTCTGAGGGTATTTGATGCAGAATGGAAGATTGAGCAAAAGGGGGGAGCACTTAGTTAGTCATGATGAGCCTTTAGTTAGTTTTCTAGAGAGAGAAGCTCCCCCTTTTCTTTAGAATTAGGTTAGGATTAGGTTAAATTCTCTTAGATCTAGGCATGATTTCTTGATTTCATCTTGTTTCCTTTACAATTTCTTGTTTTTACTACTTCATTCTTCTTAGTTCTTATGTTAATTTCACTTTTATGTCTCTTTCATGTTTATGAATGCTCATGTTGGATTTGGTTTACTTTTAATGCAATTTGATGATTGATGCTCTTTTATTGTTGATTTGAGTTATGAATTTCATTTTTCTTGCAATTGGTAGTTGGTAGATTTATATTTCTTGCACTTTTACTATGCTTTCCTTTTATGCCTTCCAAGTGTTTGACAAAATGCTTGGTTGGATGTTAGAGTAGATTTTGAGCATTCTTGGCTTGGAAAGAGTAATTAGGTAATCTTGAGCCACAAATATCCCACTCATATTGGTGATCTAGAGTTGTTAGTTAATATGATTTCCATTGACTCTAATCTCTTGCTAATTCAATTAGTGGGTTGATTAGGAACTTTGGATTGAGATTAGCTAATCTTGTTTGACTTTTCCTCTTGTGAAGATAACATTATACCTTTTTCCATTATTAGGGATGACATAATGAGATAAATTCTTGTTATTTAGAGTTATTAGTGACTAGGATGGAAAGCCTATATTCTCAATCCTTGCCATGAATGTCTCTCTTTACTAATTGCTTATCTTTATTACTTGTAATCTTTAAATGCTTGCTTGATTTACTTTTCTTGTCATTTATTTTATTTCCCCTTTTATAAATCAAACCCCTTGTCCCTTCATAGCCGATAATTGACCACTTCATTACAATTCCTTGTCAGACGACCCAGAGTTTAAATACTTCGGTTAATTCTTATTGGGGTTTGTACTTGTGACAACCAAAATTTTTGCATGTGAGGATTCTTTGTCGGTTTAGAACTATACTTGCAACGAGATTTCATTTGTGAAATTCTAGACCGTACAAGAATTCACTCATCAATCCTCAAGGAGGAGTACTAGCTGCCACCATTAAAGGTGGATTCATTCTCTTAATCTCCTTTTCTTATGTTATTTTTCTATTTTCTATTATGCTTTATTGTCTGTTTTCTTGTTCTTATTGCATGATCATTTCCATTTATATCTTAAAGTTGTAAAATGTTCCATATATCTCTCACCTTGCTTAAAAAGAAAATTTTATTTGAAAAGAATTGAGAGATACATGAATTTTAAGTTTATCATAAGAATAGTTCAATTATTTTGATGTGGTGGCATTGCTTTTGTTTTCTGAATGTATGAATAGACAGTGCATATTTGAAGTTTGAATTTTAGAATGTTGGCTCTTGAAAGAATGATGAAAAAGGAAAAGTATTATTGGTAATCTAAAAAAGCCAAAAATTGATTCTTGAAGCAAGAAAAAGCAGCACAATAATAAAAGAAAAAGCATGTTGAAAAAGAAAAAAGAAAATATATATGCATGCGAAAAAAAATGGCGAAAAAATAAATAAATAGAAAAATAAATAGAAAAAGCCAATAGCTCTTTAAACCAAAAGGCAAGAGCAAAAAGCCAATAACCCTTTAAACCAAAAGGCAAAGGTAAAAGGATCCAAAGATCCTAAGAGTGTGCTTAAGAACTATGGACACCTTTATCTAGGGATTCTAGCAAAGCTGAATCACAATCCGAAAGGATTCACCCAATTAAAGTGTCTGTGGCATTTATGTATCCAGTGGTAATACTGGAAAACAAAGTGCTTAGGGTCACGGCCAAGACTCTAGAAGCTGTGTTCAAGAATAAAAAAGAACTGAACTAGGAGAGTCAATAATATCATCTGGATTTTAAGTTCCTAAAGAGACCAACATTTTTTAGTTTCAATGGATAGTGAGATGCCAAAACTATTCAAAAGCAAAAAGCTACTAAGTCCCGCTCATCTAATTGAAACTGGGCTTTATTGGAAATTCTGAGATTTATTTTATCTTACTCTTCTTTTTATCCTATTGTGTTTTTATCTGCTTATGGACAAGCAACAGTTTAAGTTTGGTGTTGTGATGAGCAGATATTTTATACGCTTTTTGGCATCATTTTCATATACTTTTTAGCATGTTTTGTTTAATTTTTATTATGTTTTCATAAGTTTTAGTGTAAAATTCATATTTTTTTATTCTACTTTGAGTTTGTGTTGTTTTGTGCAATTTCAGGTAAATTCTGGCTAAAATTGAGGAGCTAGAGCAAAGGTCTAATTCAGAGACAGAGAAAGCACTGCAGATGCTGTCCGAATTTGACCTCCTTGCACTCAAAAGAGCTTTTCTGGTGCTATAGAAGTCCGAATGGAGCATTCTTAATGACTATAGAAAGCTGAATTCTAGAGCTTTCTAGCAATATATAATAGTCTATATTTTGCTTCAGAATTGAAGGTCCAAAACTGGCATCCAACGCCAGCCTCCTGCCCCAGTCCAGCGTCCAGCGCCCACAAGGAGAATACCAGCATCCAAATGCCCAAAGAGGACCCCTAGCCAGCGTTCAATGCCCTAGAGGCCTCTTAGCACATGGATCTCATCAAAGCTCAGCCCAAACACTCACCAAGTGGGCCCTAGAAGTGGATTTTAGCACTAAAAGACTGTTTTACCCTTTCTTATGTAATCCTTAGTCATTAGCTTAGTATTTAAAGAACTTTCACACGATCTTAAAAGAGAGATCTGCAATATTTCATTTTTCACATTGTATTTTCTTTTAGTATGAGTTTCTAAACCTCCTAGGTTGAGGGGAGGATCCCTGCTGAGTTTTATGGATTAATAAAAGTATTACTGTTTCTTTTCAATCTGTGTTTGATTCAATTCTAAGATGTATCTTTGTTTTTCAACTTGATGAATGGGATGACCCATGTCAATCATCTTCATTCTACATTCTAAGATCGCGTGCCTGACAACCACCCGTGTTCTTCTTGGGTTCGTGTGAATACGTAACTGGAAAGAATCAAACCACCAGCTTGATTATAGATCTCTTAGACGGCTAATCCACGACTTCGTTGGGGATTTCTCGAGACACCAGTTCAGTTGAGGAATGGGGAGATTAGGGTCTCTGTGGTAGAGGCTAGAACCCAAAGGTGCAGCATTCTCTGATCCGAAAGATCCGACCTTGTCTGTGGCATTTTGAGTAGGATCATTAAGGATAATGGACTGCAGGAGCTTCACCCTTAATTAGAATTGATCCACACTAACCCTGGGGTTCAGATCTGGAGAAGATTGGTGACCGCGACCGTACGGCGTTGATCACAATTGAAGAAAATAGTAAGACCAAAGTTAATCCAGAAGGACAAAGCATCTTCAAGCCTTAACCATCTTCTTATCAACGTAAACAGGTCAACCTAGTTCAGATCTCATTATTCCTTTTATGCAATTAAACAACATATCAACATCTCCTACTCACCTGACTAAGATATACAAGATAACCATAGCTTGCTTCAAACTACAATCCTAGTAGTGGGATCGACCCTGACTCGCTCAGGTATTACTTGGACGACCCAGTGCACTTGCTGGTTCAGTTGTACAAAGTGTGGTGATCCGTGCACCAACTAACATTATTTCATGTTACGTATCCTAATTAGCCCAAATAACTTGTTGGAACCTATGATGTACTCTCAAGCTATAGCTCAATACTATCTGGGTCAAAACTCATAAAGAACTCATGTAGAACAAGGGTCATACTTTCGCAATACTATCCGGGTTAGAACTCATAAAGAACTCATGTAGAACAAGGGATCATACTTTCGTTCCACCCCAGATTCATAAAGATGAAGAACGACAATACATCATAGAATTGAATCAAACATATATTAAAGTAGAAAAGTAATGATGTTAATCCATAGGAATGAGAAGAGCTCCTATCTTTTAACTTAGGAGGTTTAGCTGCTCATATTTTATAGAAAAGATAAATTATGAGAAGCTGAAAATCAAAATTTTTTTAACAAAGGTGATCTTCCTTCTATTTATACTAATAACTAAACCTAAAAAGATATTAACAATAATTAGAAATTACAAAAATGAAATAGACTAAGCTAAAAGTGTGAAAATCCTCTTTTGGGCCCACTTGGTGAATGTTTGGGTTGAGCTTGGCGTCCAACTTGGAGGAGTCGGTGTTGAATGCCCACTAGGGGGTGTCCACATTGCCTTGATGCTCCCTTGGTGGTGTTGAATGCTAGTCTTGGGCATTCAACGCTGGCTTTGGTCCTCTTGGGGCGTTGAACGCCAGAAAAGGGGTAAGTTGGGCGTTCGACACCCATTTTGAGTAGTCATTTCCAAAGAAAGAAATATAATATTAGATATTCTTGAAAGCTCTGGAAGTTAGCTTTCTAACGGGGTTAAAAGTGCATCAATTGGACCTCTGTAGCTCCAGAAATGTTCATTTGAATGCACGAAGGTTAGGATTTGATAGAATTTGCTATCCTTTTGTTGCCTCTAAATCAGAATTTGCCAAAACTTGCCAAATTCACCCAAAAATCACCTAAAATCATAAGAAAAACATAAAAACTCAAAGTAGCATCTAAAAAGTGAATTTTGCACTAAAACCTACTAAAACATAGTAAAACTTAATAAAATGTACTGAAAACACTAAGAAAATGACCCTAAAAAGTTTATAAAATATCCGCTTATCACCAATTCAAAACAAATCACCATCGAAAATTCAATCACAAAACAGAATCAATCACAGGTATAATACAGCAAATACAATAAATAACAGTTAGACAGAAATCATCTGATAGGAAAACCAAAATACTTAAGTACACCCAGACAAAGCAAACAAATGCAGTATGATGCATGCCTATCCTACTGGCCATGAGCTCACGTGTTGGTTAAATCGCAAGAACCAACACATGTGGTAGCTAACCCGGACATTGTCTCTAGGTTGTGCATCCTAGGAGGGACATAAATGAAGGAGAGTGCCTTTCCACTTTCTCCTGGAGGAATTATGAAGGAGAGTGCCTTTTCACATCGAAGGAGTGTGCCTTTCCACCTTACAACCAGAGAAAGATGTGGGAAAAATAATACGAAGGAGCATGCTTTTCCACCTTCTCCACACCCACATCATGACAAGAGAGGGAGTCCTTCATCCTCAACTTGCCAAATCCGTGAGCGGGACAAAACCACCGTCCTCACAATATCCATCATAATCTCATTCTATTCACATTCACCATTAAACATAATCGATTTACAATCAAAACCAAATCATATAAACCAAAACCAAATCATTTAAACTAAAACAAATTTTAGTTTCATTCCTATATAATGCATTCCTAAGAGGCTCAAAAATCATTCCATTTCTCTAAATCAAATTCAAATACTTCATCTTTCTTAGAACGTCTCAAAACTTTTCTTATAAAAATTTTAACAGCATCTCCTCTAAAACTCAGATTTTTGCCACCCTTCAAAGGTCCCAACCAAACCGTTTCTAAATCTCAAATCCTTTTCCAAAATCAAACAAAAATTCAAACTTCCAAATATCAAATCATTTCCAATTCTCAAAATTATTTCCATTAAATCAACAAAACCAATTCCAATATCAAAATATTTACAAATCTCAAATTATTTCAGCAACCACCAATTTAACAAAATAAATTAATAAGTAATAATTCTCAATGACTCTAACACAATCAAGAAACCAATATAGCCATCCAGCAACCACTTCAACCACAACCAATATGGCAAGAAATTACATTTATTCGAAGCAACTCAGTTCAATTCATAACACTTACAAAAATCATAAACATACATTTTTCGCATTAATATCAACTTATAGCAATTCTTAAAAATAAAATGAGTTTAAAAAATTGTCTCTACCTCAACTCGTCGAAACTCTTAAAACCAAACGCGTATAAAAACCTTATTTCTCTTATCAAGCAACAGCGGTAGAGAGCTACAGCGACAACACAGCCGCTTGATGTCAGACGCAGCAGCGCCATCGTCACCTCCACTCTTCTGGTTAGCCTCGAACAGCAATGACAACGGCTCTTGATGATGGCTCCAGTGGCTGCACGGTAATGAAGGAAAAAATAAAAAAAATAATAATAATCATTAACTAAACTTTATTTTAATCAAAGTGGATAAAATAAAAATAATAATAATAATAGTTTTATCCTTTTTCGAAATGTCTTGTTATAATAAAAATTATATAAAAATTCTAACTTATTTAAACTCTAGTTATCATAAAATCAATCATGTAAAATATCTTATATTAGAGAAATTATATAATAACCTTAATTTATCCAAATTCAAATGATAATAATAATTATAAAAATCAATTTAATTTTACCTAAAAAAATAAGTTTTAAGAAATAGTTCAAACTAATAGGATAAATCATAATGAAGTTAAACTTTAATAATCATAAAATTAATTTAATTATTCTTAGTAAATTACTTTCTAAAAATAAGGAGATCCAATTAATAAATCAAATTATAACTCATTTATATTTAGATTTTTCGAAAATGCGGATTGTTATAAAATAAGTACTCTAATCCAAAAATGAGAGATAATCAAATAAATTTTCTTTTATCCATAAATTAAAGCTCAAAGTCTCAATATTTGATTTAAATTCTTTTGGTAAATAAATTTTTAAACATAAAAATCATAATTAAATATGATAATTCATAGATAACTCGTTATTTGATTTTTAAAAAAAAAATTCGGGGTCTTACACTTACCTTTCTTTTTTCCCTTTTAGATGCAGACTGCTGTAATCTTTTATGAGTTGGATCCCCCCTACATATACGAGGACTCAGTGAACCACAATTTCTAAATTGTAGCTATCGAGCCTTGAGTACGACGGTATGTGTTGCGTGACTATCCCTTCCAACATTCGATCGACACTCCCTTCTTTGACCTTGATGCCCCCTTTGAGTTTCCTTTATCTTAACTTCACCCGGACACTCCACACCATCCATGTTCTGATGGACCTAGACACCCCCATCCTGTATATCCCGAAGACCATGTTGTTCTCCCGTCAAACCCAGTTGAGCAGCACGTGGCTGAGCCTGTACCTGAGTGGGATCTTCCTCTAGAGTTGATTTGATCACCTTCGTCTGGTGCATAGGCTGGAGAGTTATTTAGATCTTCTGTAAATATTTCAGATACGACATCTGCAGACGGACCTATGTTCGCTGATGGGCCTATGCATATGGATCTGAGTGGTGACAATAGCATTAGATAGAATTCAGAGGTATAGAGATTTCTACGATGATGATGAGGATCTTGAGGAGTACCCAAATGTGATAAAGATATCATCTTCTAATAGCGACGACTAACGGTCCGAGGTTGATAGCATGTTTTGGGAGTACTTCCGCTTAGCATAGATTTTGTGTTGTAGTCTCTCACTTTTGGATAGAACCACCGTGAGATTAGGAGGTGTATAGCTTTGCTAGGCTTTTTTGGGTGTTAGATTTAGGGTTTTCTTTATGGACCAAAGCTCGGAGTGTTATATATATATATATATATATGTGTATGTATGTATGTATGTATGTATGTATGTATGTATGTATGTATGTATGTATGTATGTATGTATGTATGTATATAGTCATAAGCTGTATTAAGGAGGTAGACTAACGGGTTCTTTTTGTATGACGTTTTATATATATCGTATATGATGTATATTATTATATTACCTTGTGTGTTGCTCTCTTTATTTTCATATTCTTGTTTGTGTCTAATTTCCCTAATCATTCACTTTTCTTTTAAAAAATTGATTGCGTGCTAACTCGACTACAGGCTTAATAATAAATATTAGTTAAGTTTTAGGAAAGAAAGTTAGTAGTGTTTAGTTTTCAATATGGTCATAATGTACTGAAAATTGGGTAGTTACAGTTCTTAATGCTGAAATACTGCGCTGGCGATTCTTGAGGATTTAATTTCTGGTTAGTCTTACAACTTGCAATATAAATGGTTTGGTAAGATTGTTTCTTTATATAATATAGTAGCATTAGTGTAGCCTAATCTCTAATACTTATCGGTGTTGCTCTTTCAATTTCTGGTTTAGTTTTGTTCAATTTTTCGAATTGAGGGTTTGATACATTTCAAATATGATTTTTCTACTTAATTGAATTCTCTTATATTTTTTAGTTTTAATAATAAACTTTGATATTTGAACTTGTTTGTAAATTTTTAACTAAAACTTATAGACAAATTATTAATTTTGTTAGTTTAAAAATTATTAAATTTAAATATTTAAAATGAAATATTAAATTTTCAAACAAAATTTTTAAAAATATTAAAACTTTTAAGTTTACCATCGGATTTATAGTTAGTTAAATCCGCTGGTAACTATTAATTTAATTATTAATAATAAATAATATAATACCGTCGAATGTATCGGTGAAAAATCTGATGGTAACAGGATCCAAAATTTTGCCAATTAAAAGTTTATATCCGTCGCAAAATCTGCTGGTAATTAGCGGCAAATGAAAAAATCCATTAGTAACTATTTACTAGTGAGGTTTATACCTTTGAATTTATTCCGCTGGTAAATTCACCAATATCCAACAACTTTTTTGTAGTGTCCAAAAATCTACAACAAGTAGAATCAGAGCTATTTATGATTGAGCCATTAAGAAAATTTAATTTTTGTTTATTGTTAACATTAGGTCAATTTTGTTGTTAAGATAAATACCGAGTGTTTATATCTTCATATCGATTAGAACTGCAAGAATTTTTTTTACACTTCAAGAAAATAAGCTTTCTGCCACACTTTTAGAGCATGCTAAAAATTGCTAAAAAGCGTGTCGATAGCTTTTTGCCACGCTTTTTGAGCTATTGGTACGCTTTTGAAAGGGTCACATCCCCAGTGTGCCGGTTGCTCTATCGCCACGCTTTTCTGGATCTATCAGCACGCTTTCTTTTTCGCCATGCTTATATCTCTTGCCACGCTTAAAAGCGTGGCCATAGGTGTTAACCTATAACTACGCTTTAAAAGCGTGCCAAAAGGTGGACATATTGCCACGCTTTTAAAGCATGCACATTAGTTTGGCTATGGCTACCCTTCAAAAACGTGCCGGTAGGTGAAGATATGACTACGCTGTTGAAGCGTACTGATAGGAAAAGTTATTGTTACGCTTAATAAGCGTGCCAATAGGGATTTTTTTGGTTATTGCCACGTTTTTTAAGCGTGGTCGTTGACTCAACTATACAATATAGCCACCCTTTTTAAGCGTGGCTATAAATTTATTCAATAACCTATTGTTTTTTTCTAATTTTCCTAATAAAACCTCGCAAAATTCATATATAATTTTAAATCATAGTGTATGTATGCCTTTATATTTGTATTTTTATTATTGAGACAAAATATAAAATAAGAAAGAAGAAATTGCATATACCAATAGGAAGAGAATAATTTTGATGCACACCAATATGCTATAGACATTATTCCAGAAATAAGTTCAGTTCCTTGATCCAATGTGAGCTTTTCTAATACACTGTTTTCTTGAATAAGCAGACAAGCAGTGGCCTATTATGCATATATAACCCCAAGACTAAATTTATCTAATCCTATATACTTCAACCCATCAATTTAACATTCCAGATGCATTTTATGATCCATTTTGTGAGCTAATCCTATATTCCTTTGAGAATTTTCTAGGGGCAAAGAAGCCATTGTCATAGCCAAGAGCAACTACCACTCTTGGTTCATTGAATGTTATCCAGTTCTTCACTCTCTCCCAAATGTCTTAGAAACAGAATTCTACATAGTCTGAAAATTCATTCCTGTGCCAAATTTTATGCATTCATAAGTAACAAGTACCATCAAAATTGTTGCTTAAGAAAAAAAGGGTGGTACTTACACTACTTGACGGTTCAATAATCCATTGTATCTCAATACACTACTTGGCAGTTCAATAATCCATTTTATCTCAACCCAAGATCTTGTGGACGGTCATAGTGGTAGAGATTTGCATAAGGAGTAATGCCTACTCAGCAGAAAAATAAAATAAAAAACATTATGTCTCAAGAACTAAGAAATGTAGAAATAAGAAAATGTAGAAATAAGAAATGCAAAACAAAATTAATATACACTTAGGCCATCTCTTCTAATATGAAATTGATTCATTTAAAAAATTGAACCAAAAGAAAGGTAACAGACTAGTGATTTAGTACACTTCAGAAAAATAGCAAGCAATAACCAATTTAGAAAAGTCATATAAAATCCATCTTTGGTTGGATTCTCCTAAATTTTGGTGTGGTCGAACTAGACTTACCCATATTTCACCCAGTTCAAATCCCAGAGCATTTTCACTTCTCTAGAAAAAGTTATGTTTCTCAAAATATGATTTTGTTTTAAGAAAAGGGAGTTGTCACAGCAGTGAACAGCCCTGCTTCCAGAAGGCACAACTTTCTCTATAAAACTCGAATTGTCCTAAAATTTGGACATAAAATACTAGACATCCTAATATTTCACTTCGCTTTAGTTTCACCTCCAAAGAGTTTCAGAGTATTGAGATATGTGGATTTGAATTTGCTGTTCCAGAATTCAGACAGCATTCCTTCTGCAGAAAATGATCATTTTCTAAAAATCATATCTCCCAAACCACATATCAGAAAATTCTGAAATTCTAGGGGAACAATCTAGACATCTCAATGTTTCATAGATAAATAATTTTCTCATTTTGAGTGGCTAGATTTCTCCCAGTTTTGTTCACAATGTGCTACTCAAAACTGCATAATTCTGCAACAATGCAACATGTATCCTTGGGTTTTGAGAGGTCAAAAATTGATTCCTAGCTTTTCAGTCATTCTAACCTTGCATTCTAACTTTATTTTACCTATTGTGACTTGTTAGAAAGATTAAATCAGCCCCATGTGCTCAATAAGATCATCAACCAGCTCAAGGTTTTCAAAACTGAAATAACTTGTACTATATATATATATATATTTACAATGGATCCTTTTTCATTTTTCAGCAAATAAAATTTCAGCAATCAATTTAACTCTCACCAAATAAGGAGGATCTGCCACTACTATTTTTCATTGATTTCTTCACTCAAAAGGGGTTTAAAGTTGTAACTATCATCTTTAATTCTTCACCAAGAGAATCAACCCTCAACACTACACTTACACTAATATTAATATTGAAGATAAAACAATGCAGAACTTGAAGCTTAATACATCGCATTTTTCCAAACTATTTCCCAATGAAAGTGACTAATAATAATAAAGATCTATATTCACCGAAAGTATTAAACATTTGATTAAAAAATTAGCTTTGCACTTTTATCACAAATCAGTAACATTTGAACCCAAATGAACATTGAGAAAAAAAATTAACTAAAATTTCAAAATTCAAAATAAAAAAAGAGGAAAACAAGAGGAATAATGAATTACCCTGAGATAAGCATAGAGGGTAGGGCAAGCGATGCAGGCAACGGGAGAAATGACACTACCATTGTAGAGCTTGAGGACCTCTTCAGCTACGGTCTTTGCGGTCTCCGCGCTGTACCAGAACTGACTCAACCTCCAATCCTCTGAATCTAGAGAAACCATGGAAGATGCAACGACGGAGGCGGAGAGACTGAGAACGACGAAGCATCACGACGCTGATAACAGCAAAGAGATTAAGAACGACGGAGAACGACATTACTGGGAAGAATGAGGCTGTTGAGATCAACGGCGTGGAGAATGACGACACTGAGAGACGCGGCTGCTAGACGACATGGAGCTTCAACGAAAACAGAGGTTGCTGGATGGCTGGACGGCGCGGCAGAGGAATAGAGGACTATGAATTTATGACTGGGAGTGGGAGAGGGGAGGAGCGTGTCGGTGAGAGGGGTAGAGTGTGGCGGACGATGGTGACAGAAGAGGTGGGAGAGAATCTGAAATTTAGGTTTCATAATTTGAAATAGAGGGAGTGACGCCAGAGGTTAGGGAATTAGGGTTTCTGGACACACACACACACACACACACACACACTGATATATATATATATATATATATATATATATATATATAATAAGGTAGGAAATGGGTACGCTTTTAAAAAGTGATGAAAACGGACAAAAAGGTCACCCTTCAAAAGCGTGCCGATTGACCTCTATCGGCACGCTTTTGTAGGGTGCCAAATAAATACAGGATATGGACACGCTTTAAAAAGGTGACCATTGGAAGACAACTAGCCACATTTTTCAAGCGTGCCTGTTTTCTTCTATAGCCACGCTTTTTAAGCATGGCAAACAAAGCGTGGCCGAATCTCATCTTAGTGGCCACCCTCCTAAAAGCGTGCCGATTTTCCTCTATGGCCACGCTTTTTAAGCGCGGCAAAAAAAGCGTGGCCAAATCACAAATCAGTTGCCACCTTCGAAAAAGCATGGCCATTGACCACTTTTGGCCACGCTTTAAAAGTGTGGCAAGAAAAAAGTGTACCAACAGGCCTTTTTTCTTGTAGTGTTAGTTACTTTTAAGAAAAAAAACACACACACACACACACACACACACACACACATATATATATATTATTACTTTCGTATATATATTGATTGTCTTCACATCAGTATATTTTTTTATTACGATGGAATTCAGTATCAATAATTTTAAGCAAACAAGAATGATTTTTGTATCACAAAGTATTTATGAAATAAAGACGTGAGTCCTTGAACAATAAAAAATTTACATGAACTTCCAATGCATATAACATATACATGTGATGCCTATAATAAGGATTTGTTTTCAATATGTTAGAAAATAATGGTTCTCAATATATATTATATATGCCATAAGCGTTTACTTTATAGGATTTGGATTGTCTAAAGTTTGAATTTCACTTTAGAGAATAAAGTGTGATTTTTCACCATTTATTTTATAGGTGGGACCAAGAATAAATACGAGAGAGAAACCATTCAAGGGTAGAAGATCACACTTTACCCTCTAAAATACAAAATTAAAATTTAGAGGATCCAAATTCTACTTTATACATATATAATATGTAAGATGTATACATGTTACTTGTGCATTGATTTATCTTTTTGAGGTTGCCACCTTTATTTGTGTTGTCATTAATAGTGTATTTTTGGCTTTGTGTTTTGGCTCCCATTATATTTACAATGATTAAGCTATCGTCGTCAATTATTTTGTATTTAATTGAAAATTAGCAATTTGGCATATATGATTCACAATATTATATGATTGTCGTAATTATGTCTTATCATCAAAGTTTTAAAAATCGGACCGGACTGGCTGGTTCAACTAGGTTAATTAGAAACCGATCACCTGACTGGTCCAGTTGACCCTCAGAACTTTTCTGCAAAAAATCGATGAAAAATTGGTCGAACCGGTGGTTAACTGGTGAACCGGCCAAACCGACCGAGTTTTTAAAGGTGTCGATTTTTTATTGCTGGCCCGAATCTATGACGTTTTGACACGAAAAAAAACACAACAAAACCATCAGTCCATTACTAAACCTGCTAAGTCCTAACCCAAAGAAGAGCCCTCAGCCCTTCACTCCCTCAGTCCCTCACTCCCTCACCAGTCACCACACCTCAACCCTAATTTCTGCTTCCAATCATCCTCCAACTCCAACGAAGGCCACCGTCCCTATCATTCTACCACAATCGACGCCGAATAGAAGCTGCAGTCACCATGCAGAAGGAACTCACCATCGCGGATCGAAGCGGGTGTCAGTGGCATCGTCATCTGGTCGTTTGAAATCTGAAGCTTAGCATCGGCGTCATCTGGTCGTCGACGTCATCTTCTTGGTTGTCCTGGAACTCTAGGCGTTCTCTGCTCTTTATCGCGGTGACCGGTGAGTTCTTGGGGTTTTTTATTTTGTTAATTATATGAATTAATGAGTCTGTATTTCTAGATTTTGCTGAATGTAATTTTGATATAAGTTCAATTTTGGATTCTGGATTTTGAATGCTACATTGAATTTTGCTATATTTGGCTCTCTGCCGCAGTGAATTCTGTGGTTATTGTTGTCAATTAATTTCTTTTATTTTGTTAACTATATGAATTGCTTGCTAATTAGTTTTTTTTTCAGTTATTTTTTTTGGATTTTGTTAATTATATGAATTAATATTTCTGTATTCTGGATTTTGGATTCTAAATCATATGAACTAATCATTCTGGATTTTGGATTCTGAGTTGGGATTGTGTTTTGAGTTGGATTGTTGCTTATGTGATTTTGAATTCAGTTTGAATGTTATGTTTAGATTGTTTTGGTTAATTTTTCTGTTTCTAGATTTCTTTGGGTTTGGATTTTGAGTTTTCTGAGTTTTTGTTGTTGAAGACTGAGATTGAAAGGTTTTTGTTGAAATTTGTTGTGGCTCTGAATTCTTTTGTTGTCGATGGATTGAATTTTTAAGTGTAAGTGTAACTTTGTGATTCTAGATTTTTTGTTGTAAGGTTGCTTGGGATTTATGGGAGTCGGTGTTGAACCACTAGAGGCTTGGGTGTGGCCAAGCTCAGTAACGGAATGTTTCAATTCTTGGATAGATTGGAGAGTAAAAAATGAGGGAAAGGTTCTACGGATGATGGATTTTTAATTAAAAGTTTTTTATTTTATAGATTTTTAATGATAAAATATGAATAAATTATTGTCAAATTATAAAAATTATTGAATTTGTATATTTGAAATTTTGTATTGAATTTTCAATAATTTTATTATATATTTTAGTTTTGTTACATAAAGAAATTAGTAACATTTGAATTTTATATAGTTTATAAGGTTTAGTTTTAAAGAAAATTGATTGAACATAATACTGTCAAAGTAGTCTCTTTTATGAAAATTGATTTATTTTGAAACATTGAGAATCTGGTGATGTGTAATTCATGCGGGTATTAGTCGACCCAAATGAAAGTTTATATCTAGTAGAGTTACATATACATATTAATGGTAACTGACTATATACTTGGGTAACTGGTTAAGAATTAGCCAGTGCTTATTATTTATGCGGACAATAATTGGCCGAAATGAAATTTTTTATTTGGCAAAATAATAAACATTGAATCTTATGTCTATTTTCTATTTACTTTTTATATAACTACTAATCGGCCCAAAGGAAGGTTTGTATTTGGCCAATTGATAGAAAATATGTGCGGTAATAAATAAGTGCAATTCTCAAGTTTTTGTGTGAACAATGAGTCGATCCAAAGATAGGCTTATTGTTTGACAGAATTTTGTTGAGAATATTTGGCGAGCCACACTAATTGAATTCATGTGTATGTAATTTATGTGAGTACGGATCAGCCCAAAGGAAGTTCTGTACATGGCCAAATTGCATTCACATTTGTGGTAATAAATGTATGATAATTATTATCAATGTTTGATTATTGTACTAAAAATATTGTTTACAAATTAATTTTCTGTACAAAGACTAAATGTTAATTGTAACACTAACATGGAGCTTTACGCTAAGCCGTAAAACAGAGGTGGTATGGTATTACGACCTCTAAAATAAAATGTGTACATATAATAGCAGAAAGAATATAATAAGCTAGGAGCCTTGAAGAACAGATGAAATAAAAATTGCAAAATAAAAGCGCAATGCTCAGAAAACGAGTTAACTTGCGTACTAAGGAAACTATAGCTAGCAAACATAAGATAACAAAAGTAGGAATAGAGGGTCAAAGATACAAAATAACAGGCTCCTAACTCAGCTCGCGAAGCCAAGGCTGGCCAGAGAATATTTACACATATATATACATATCCAAAACCCAAAGTTACATAAAAAAAAATCCTGTCTCTCCAAAAGCCTCTTAGAAGGTCAAAGGAACAAGTCATGCGGAGAGAAAACTAAGTACCTACATATATACATAACTATACAACAAAAGTAATCTAATAACCACATCGGTTCAGAAGTCCAGACGCCTAATGAGGTGCCTCTCGACCTACATTTGAAAAATAACAACATAGTATGGGGTGAGAACCAGAGGTTCTCAGCATGGTAAAGGTTCCACACATATAAGATATAAGGTCCTGGGAATGCCAGAGGCAATCCTAGAATGCCGACACTCAAATTACAAAGCTTAAAGTATTAAACAGAAACCATAAAAGGTGGTTTTCTAAGAGTATCTAAGCCTAACTTAACTTAATCTTGAATCTAAATCTTATCCCCTTGCCTCCATACACCCATCTCAAACAACATATCACAGACAAATAAGTAGATAAAGGCAAGCACAAGAAGGTTACAAGTACTGCAGGTAACAAGTATACATTTAACATAGCAAGTACACTTAGGCACACCCAGTTAATGCACAAACAAGTAATTCAAGTAATATGCGCATGATACATGCCTGTCCTATGGCTGACGAGTCTCATCTGTCGGTTATCAAGCCAACCCAACAAGTCTGGTTTGCTAAACCCTTGGACTATCCCTCGACGTGCATCCCCAAGAGTCTATGCATAGCTTTTTCTCAAATAATTATACTTGCTTGATGGGGGTTAACATTCCGGGGAATTTATAAGTGCCCGGTCACCCTTACGTTGTAGGATCAATAGAGTATCGAATTTTGACCTTGTACACATGGTGGCAAGCCACGGTACTTTACACAGGGAATCTCGTATCTCAAATCATTTGATTATTCAAGCTAAGTATTATACATAGTCATTCATAACATTTCATACTCAATTCATCACTTTTTCAGCTTTACATCACCTCCAAGTTATCTTCAGTTCCTAACTTCATTTGATTATCAGGCTGAATACTATCATTTATGACAAAAGCAATGAAAATAGAGATTTAGAAGTTTGAATTTATTTTGGAATCACAAAAGTAGGTGTGCTAAGAAACAGGGTGTGTGCGTGCGTACACTTACGTAAAAATCCAAGGAGAAGCGTACGCACCAGGGGGTGTGAGTGCTCCCAGCAGCATGCATAATTGTCGTTGTGCGTATGCACATTAGTGTGTGTACGCATCAAAGTGTGTGAGTGCTCCCAGCAGTGGGCTTTCCCCTGTGTGTGCGTGTGCACTATAGTGTGCGTACGCACGTTTTCTAAAAATTTACAGGGGTGTGCATGCGCACAAGGGTGTGCGTATGCACATGTGAAAACTTGACCCTGCTCAGAGCACGCGCCCAAGTGTGTGCGTGCACACACATACCGAAGATCCTGGTTTTTCCAGCACTAAACAAAATAGCTTTTTGTTCAAATTTTCTGACGCACATAACTTTTTCGATCTAAAATATTTTTCACCCGTTCTTCGAACGGCATAAACTTCATGAATCCAATTTTCATTTAAAATAAGCTGAAAAAAATTTGAAGGTCCGGAAGCCAAATTATAGCTCGCCGAAGTTCGGCCTAAAACCAAAATTTTACAAACTTCCAAAACCTCATTCTTATTTAAAAAGAAATCCCATCCCATTCATCACCAAACCTGAAATTATTAACATAATATGTCCTTCCTCATCATCACAACAACCACCATAATAAATCATATCTCAAATCAACAACAATACACATACACTTCCCAAATCCATCAACCAAAACCATAGCCTACAAATTCTAGGCTTATATGCTTATGTTCTCAAATCATTAATAAACAATTCATAAATTCATCAACTAATCAACAAGCACCAAATCAAAACATACTTATCAACAAGATACCAAACAACAAATATACACATACATTCCAACCTATCCTATGGTCATCTAGTCTAAGATTTCGAAGAAAATTATATATTAAATGCAAGAAACCTAAACCATACCCTGGCTTGTTTCCACATGGTGTTCACGGAAACTCACCAAAATAAACACATCCCCAAAAGTTCAATAAAACACTAGTGCTCAACCTCCACAAAATTCCAATGTCCACAATTTCAAGCTCTTATTATTTATTCACAACCCAATACATATTCATAACACATATACACCCAATTTAATACCCAAAGCACCAATTCAGAAAATTAGATAGATTTATGGTATCCTTACCTTACCCAAGCTTCGTATAAGCAAGAGTGAACGTTTTCCTCAAGCTAATTGGATCCTAATACATAAAAAAGCAGAGAAATTCAACACCACTACATAATTTTCGAAAATTTGGGGAAGGAGAGGTTGAGAGTAATAAAGTGGGTTACCTATAAAATTGTTCAGGTAGAATCGTAGAGCTCGACGAGGTGGTCACGTGGCCGCAAACGGTGCAGCGATCGGAGCTCGGACGAGGGAGATACAGTGATTTGAAGTAACGTAAGGGGTTAGGGAATTTGTTTTCTTCTCTCCCCTGTTTATGCTTTCAGCGAATTCTTGCTGAAGTGGGGAGGAAGAAGAGCCTTAGCTCATTTTAGTGCTGGGCCGGTTGGGCCCACGGGTCTGGTTCAGGTCCGGTTCAACCGGTTCAGCCCATTCGGTCTAATCTTGGGCCGAATTCTTAGAAATTAGTGTCAAAATTCTTGTTTTGATGAGCTCTATTCTAATTTAATATAATATTCACATTTCTAATTTTTTTATTAAAAATTAATTTATTGACTTATTATTTACTAATTTAATAGGGTTTACATTAATGTTGTATTAGGTATTTGTGATGGGCCCACCATTATATGAATTTCATTCATATAATATGTAACTTGTGTGAACATATTGTTTTGTGTTGGAGTTTTGTTTGCCTAGTCTATCTTTAATAAATAGAATTATTTTTTTGGAATTAGAAAAGAATGTAACTATTGTTATTAGCTACATGGATCTAGACATTGCATTAAGGGTTGAACAACTCCTATCCTTTATAGATAAAGTCTCAAAAGTTGAATTGTTCAAATCACATAAGTCTTACAATCATAAAGTATGAAATTTCAAAAGACTCACGGACAATATGACTGGAATAAGGGTTATTGCTGCAAAAGAATTTGCTTAAAGAAATACAAAAGCACTATTTTAAAAGCAATAAGGTTGAAACAAATATAATATTTTTTAGACTTGATTTCAATGAGGTATACGAAAAATATAAGTGAGTACATCTTGTAAATGTCCTAACTTGTTTCAAAATTAAATTCATTAAAACTATAGTTGTCTAACGACATACTTGTGCATTTAGTTTTTATTTTTCTTGTAGCAAAATTAAGTCAATTCGATCTCAATTATCAAGTTGCAAATGTCAAAAAATTTTCGTCGTGTGAAATAAAGAAAAAAAAGTCAAAACCAGAAAAGACTAAAAATAATTACTTGGAAAATATCTTTTAAGTATATGGACTGAAAAGTAAGAAAGCTAAAAGAATTGCATATGGTATATTTCAGAAGAAAGAACATAAATAAATAAAGGATTCTGACATGGACCAAGTTGTAGGTTAGGATTGTCACGATGCAAAGAAAATATAAACTGAGAGTATTTAGACTCCCGGGTCGTTCTCCCTAGGAACTAGTGACAACAAGTGCATAAAATTGGTTGTGAAGATCAAAAGGGTTTTCAATGATAAGGAAGCAATAAAGAAATAAAAGAACTAGACAAAATTGCAATTAATAAACTAATAAAGGAATCAAAGAACTATGTATGTAATATAAACAAGTAAGGCTAAAAGTTAATGGAAAAGTGGTTCAAAACGTAAATGAAACCGTGACTTGGGATGAGTTATAGAATCCATTCCTTTCCATAACCACAACTATGATAATTATGATGGATTAATCTCACTAAGTTGACCCTCACATCAGAGAGTAAGTTAAATGAGCATAAGTGTTCTTAACCCACAAATCCTAGCTTGCTTGCTAATTACCTTAGTAACAAATTAGCGTTAGTGGGAACAAGAACAATTAACAACCCAAGAATTATCACTAAATGTTGGACATTATGGCTCTAGTAATTCATACACTCATTTCCCCCAATCCAAGGGGTGGAAATTACTCCGTAATCAAAATTGGCATTTCATCAAACACATAGAGGGCATAAACATAAAACATGGTAAAATTGGGAAATTGATGAAAGCTGTGAGCCATAAATGATCAAAATCAATAAAAGTAACACAAACAAACATAAAATAAGCATCAAACATCAAATTCATTAACAAGGACTCAACATTGCAAACTATGCATATATCGATAAAGGAAAGTGAAATGTAAGAAAGTGTAGAACAAGTAGTGTAGATAAAAGAGAAATTAAAGAGATACTTACAATGAAATTACTATAATCCAAAATCAAACTTGAAGTATAAAATGCTACAAACCCTAATTAAACCCTAAGAGAGCAAAACCTAAAACTACACTAACACTACACCTAAAATGTGTTTCTACCCAACTCTAAGATGGCTCTCTTTGTTATGTGTTGTTGCTCCTTCATATAGCCCTTCATTTCAGCCTCCAAGCCTTCAGAAATGGGCCAAAAGAGCCCCAAAATTGCGAGTCATGTGCATTTATAATAAAGGCACGCACTGGTACCTGTGCGTACGCACACATGCTAATTTTCCTTCTTTGCGTGGGCACAGACCTGTGCGTGGGCATAGGTGCTGATTTCCATTCTGCCTTGAGCATGGGCACATCCTGTGCGTGGGCACAGTTGCTAATTTTGACCCTGCCTTGTGTGTGGGCACAGGTGCTGATTCTGACACTTGTGCGTGGGCACAGAAGTTGTGCGTGGGCAGAGACTGAAATGCTTTTCTCCTTTGTTTTCTTCATGTTTTCTCCCTTTTGCATTCTTTCTTCCACTTCTACCAAACCATCCTTGCCTCTAGGACCTGAAATCACTCAACAAACATATCACGGCATCGAATGGAATAAAAGTGGGATTAAATTGCTCAATTTAAGCATAAAAACGCATGTTTTCACATTTAGGTTCAATTTAGGGATCAAACACAAAAGTATGCTATTTTAGTGAATAAGTGTGAGTTTATATGATGAAATCCATCCAATTCAAGCTAAAATATATCGTCAAATATGGACTCATCAGTTCTCCCACACTTAAACAATAGCATGTCCTCATGCTAATCACAATCAAAGGAGAAGGGTAAAAGGGCAAGCAACTTATTCAATGTGCTAACTACATGCATCCAACTATGCAACACACTATCTATCTATAATGTCCTATTGATTTGGTGAAAACAAACAATCAAGTTTCCAAGTAAAAGTATAGACATATAGGGCTAAGCAAAGAAGTAGCTCAATACAAACAAAATCTAAAGAATTGATTCACTCATAAAAAAGAAGCAACTTGCAAGAATGCATAATAAGAAGGGTGGAGACATAGGGTTGAGTGATCGAACCCTCACTAGGTGTGTATACACTCTCAACGCTCGGTGTTTAGGGTTTAATCATTCAAGTTTCCTTTAATCATGCTTTCAAGGATTTGCTTTTCATCTAACAATCAACAAGTATTTGATGCATGTATGCAAGTATCATGAGGTCTTTAGAAGGTTGTAATGGGGTTGGGGTAAGGGTAGGATGCGTATATGGCTAAGTGGACTAAAGGATTGAATCTTTGATTAGCTCAAGTACCCAACTCAACCTATATCAATCAACCCACAAAAAATGCATTCTAGCCACCCATTACTTCTTTCCACACACATTCATGCCTTAGTTTCTATTCAAAACACATGCATTTCTTATTCCAAATTTTTTTCTTTTTTTTTCTTTGGGATAACTTTTGTCCCCTCTTATTATTATTTTTTTCTCATTTCATTTTTTTCCTTTTGTTTTTCTTTTCTATTTCTTTTTCTTTTTCTATGGCAAATGCATATGGTTAAAGCAAATTGACACATGAATGTGCACCCATTTTTCCAAATTTTTCAATAAGTACCCAAAACAAAATTTTTCTTCTACCAATGCTTTCCAAAATTTTCCCCCACACTTAAATGACACACACATCTCAACCTAAGCTAATCAAAGATACAATTCAAGGAAATTTATGGTTTTTTGCTTAGGGTTGTGATGTGCTAATAATTAGAACAAAGGGGATTAAAAAGCTCAAAAGGGGTTAAAAAGGGTAGATGCAAGGGTAAGGCTATATGGGTGAGTAAGCTTAATTCAAAGATGGCCTCAATCATGCTAAATACATTCAAGACATCAAACATCGGAAATAAAGAATCAAGCAAAACCAAGATCACAATCATAGAAGGAGAAAAATCACACTATGAACAAAATTAGTGGTTAGAATGTGTAACCACTCATTAAAGCTCAAAAACTCACAAGGCATTTTGTTCTATCTCTCTTCTATGTTCCACAAAAATTCATTCAAGCAAGTTTAAAAATAATTTTCCAAATCAATTCAATATAATGCCCTAAAAATAAAATTCTTAAAAATCTTTGTTGTTTTTCACCAAAATTATTTCCTATATGTATGTATGATGTGATGGATGCAATTTTAAAAACTTCCCTAGTTCTATTCCTAATTTTCAACATCCAAAAATTAACATGAACAATTAGGACAAAATTGAACTAGGTGCTATACTATTCACATCCTCCAATCACAACTTCTATCCATAAGCTATATATCATGTAAAAACAAAAATGCCAAATGCAATAACTAGAAATAAACTAAGATATATATACCAAAAGAAAAAAAAATCAATGCAACAGTCAAAAGCACTCCAAATATCTACAAGAAACATAATAAAAGAAAACAAAAAATAAAGCGCAAAGTGTTCGGGAAAGAAAGTTTACGCCCCAAAATAATGAATCCTCCCCACACTTAAGCGATGCACGGTCCTCCGTGCAAGAACACAATCCCGGGAGAAAGTCTCTAAGTTCCTCCACTTTCGGTTGGCAGATGTGGGGCTTTGGTTGTGTGAAAATTACCAAGTCCAATGTATGCTCGGCATCTCCATCCTTGGTTTCCTCCTCTTCTCCCGGCTCCTTGCCTCACGTCTCATCCTCAAAAAGAATGAATAAAGTATAATTAGGAAGCATAGGGCAAGTAGCACAAAAAGGTAAAGGATTATGTAAATAAGCATCTAATTGAAGAATTTTGCATAGTGGTGTGGTATGATAGAAAGAGGAGCCATGTGTGTATTCCAATTATGCGGACAGTAGAATATAGTCAACAGCCAGTTAAAATGGCATCCACACAATCAAAAGTAATAATGAGTTCCTCAATTACATAGCTTAAGATGCAACTAAAAGATGAGCATCAATTAAACACAAGCAAGCTTAGGCAATTGCAACAAGAGTGAATTGAATTTAGGAAATATTGGATATTGAAGGTGTGCAAGTGAAAGAGCAAAATTGATATATAAAATAGCACAACAAACAATAACCAATGCAATGATGAAAAAAAATTACCTATTCATCCTTAAGAATGAGGCAATAATCACATGGGAAGGTGCTTGTTACAAAAAGTGACAAGTCTTGATAAGAATCAAGTCAAGTCAACTCAAACAAATGCAAAGCATTAACAAGGAGCAAATACCTTGTTATGTGATTATATTGACTTAATAACCATGATGAACAAGCAATTCCATTCAATTCACTAAATGCCATGTGTACTCATAAAAGTTTAACCTAATATGCAACAAAATGTAAGTGTGCAAATCTAATTAGGTGATAATAATTGAAGGCAAAGTATAAGTGCATCGATGAAATTCAATCAACAAGCAACCCAATCAACATCAAAGAACACTTGCAACTTATTTAATTACTAAGAATTAAACTAAAGCTAATATAATTACTAAAACAAAATGAGATGCAATGAAAACTAACAAGAACAAGTAGAAAATAGGGCAAAAGAGCGAGAAGAGAGGGGTGGAGGGGGTAGAAGGAGCGTTAGAGCTTTATTCATAGTGCAATAAAAATTTTGCCCAAACAGCACCTGTGCGTACGCACACAAGGTGGAACAGGGGGGTGTGCGCTCGCACAAGGTGTGCGCTCGCACAAGGTGTGCGAGTGCTTCGAACAAAACGGGGATATAGAAGTGTGCGGACGCACAAGTGTGTGCGCGTGCACCGAAGACTTTTTTTTACATGGGTTGGATCATGTGTGCTGATGAGCGGATAATTTATACACTTTTTGGCATTGTTTTTAGTATGTTTTTAGTATATTTTAATTAGTTTTATTATATTTTTATTAGTTTTTATTTAAAAATCACTTTTCTGGACTTTACTATGAGTTTGGGTATTTTTCTGTGATTTCAGGTATTTTCTGGCTGAAATTGAGGGACCTGAGCAAAAATCTGATTCAGAGGCTGAAAAAGGACTACAGATGCTGTTGGATTCTGACATCCCTGAACTCAAAGTGAATTTTCTGGAGCTACAGAAGCCCAATTAGTGCGCTCTCAATTGCGTTGGAAAGTAGACATCCTGGGATTTTCAGCAATATATAATAGTCTATACTTTGCCCAAGATTTGTTGGCCCAAACAGGCGTTCCAAGTCAGCTCAAGAATTCTGGCGTTTAACTCCAAAACTGGCACAAAAGCTGGAGTTAAACGCCCAAACTGGCACAAAAGCTGGCGTTTAACTCCAAGAAAAGTCTCTACACATGGAAGCTTCAATGCTCAGCCCAAGCACACACCAAGTGGGCCCGATAGAAGATTTCTGCATTAATTACTTATTTCTATAAACCCTAGGCTACTAGTTCTCTATAAATAGGACCTTTCGCTATTGTATTTTAATCTTTGGACGTTTAGTCCCTAGACCTTGGAGGCTAGCCATTCGGCCATGCTTACACCATTATTCTCTTTTGTATTTTCAACGGTGGAGTTTCTACATACCATAGATTAAGGTGTGGAGCTCTGCTGTTCTTCATGAATTAATACAAAGTACTATTGTTTTTCTATTCAACTCAAGTCTATTTCTTCTCCAAGATATTCATTCGCACCCAATAACATGATGAATGTGATGATTATGTGACACTCATCACCATTCTCACCTATGAACGCGTGACTGATAACCACTTCCGTTCTACATACAAACAAGCTTGAATGTGTATCTCTTGGGTTTCTAATCTCAAGATTGGAACCTTCGTGGTATAGGCTAGAATTATTGGCAGTCATTCCTGAGATCCGGAACGTCTAAACCTCGTCTGTGGTATTCTGAATAGGATCTGGGAAGGGATGACTGTGACGAGCTTCAAACTCGCGATTGTTGGGCGTGTGACAGACGCAAAAGGATCAATGGATCCTATTCCAGCATGATCGAGAACCGACAGATGATTAGCCGTGCGGTGACAGCGCATTTGGAACGTTTTCACTGAGAGGATGGGAAGTAGCCATTGACAACGGTGATGCACAACATAAAGCTTGCCATGGAAAGGAGTATGAATGATTGGAAGAAGGCAATGGGAAAGCAGAGGTTCAGGAGGAACAAAGCATCTTCATACGCTTATCTGAATTTCCAACCGAAGAATTACATAAGTATCTCTATCTTTATTTTATGTTTTATTTATATTTTAATTATCAATTCTCCATCACCATCTGAATTCTCCTGACTGAGATTTACAAGGTGACCATTGCTTGCTTCAAGCCGACAGTCTCCGTGGGATCGACCCTTACTCACGTAAAGTTTATTACTTGGACGACCCAGTGCACTTCTGGTTAGTTGTGCAGAATTGTGACAAAGTCTGATTCACGTTTAAGAGCTCCAAGTCCTTTGGCACCATTGTTGATGATCACAATTTCGTGCACCAAGTTTTTGGTGCCGTTGTCGGGGATTGTTCGAGTTTGGACAACTGATGGTTCATCTTGTTGCTTAGATTAGGTACTTTTCAGAATTTTTAAGAATGAATTCTAGAGTTTCAAGGTGATGTTCTTAGCATCACAAAAGCTGATTGATTCTCATCAATTTAGCTGCTGAATGTAATGTCCTGCTAAAGCTTGGACAAACATGTCTAATCTTTTTAGACTAAAGCTTTAGAATAACATTGCATGATTCCTGGAATTCTCATTAAAAGTTTTGATTCTCTTTATTTTCTTTTTCCATATAATTTTCGAAAATCACAAAAAAATCTATAAAATCATAAAAATCAAAAATATTTTATGTTTCTTGTTTGAGTCTAGTATCAATTTTTAAGTTTGGTGTCAATTGCATGACTTTCTTCTTCTTGCATTTTTTCGAATTTATACATATTGTTCTTCATTGATCTTTAAGTTGTTCTTGATGATTTCATTGCTCTAATCTTTAAATTCTCTTGTTTTGTGTGTTTTGTTGTTTCTCATATGCATTCTCAATTTGTTAGTGTCTCCTATATGAAAATTTTTAAGTTTGGTGTCCTGCATGCATTGTTTATTTGATCTTAGTTGCATTTTTATTGTTTCTCATCATCAAAAATTCAAAAATATTTTCAAAACTATGTCTTTCCAAGCTAATAACACAGAGAATTGAAGATTCAGAACATTCAGCAGAGGAATCAAACAGAAAAAGCTGGGCGTTCAAAACGCCCAGTGAAGAAGGAAAACTGGCGTTTAAACGCCAGCCAGGGTACCTGGCTGGGCGTTTAACGCCCAAAAAGGTAGGATTTGGGGCGTTAAACGCCAGAATGGATGCCATTCTGGGCGTTTAACGCCAGGATGACACTAGAGGGAAGATTTTGTTTTTAATTCAAATTTTTTTTTCAAATCTTCATAATTTTTCAAAATCAAATCTTTTTCAAATCATATCTTTTCAATCATATCTCTTCAAAATCAATTTCTTTCCATTTTTTATTTATTATTATTTTTGAAAATCTTTGCTAAAATTAATGATTTACTTCAAAATTTTCAAGTTGTTACTTGCTTATTAAGAAAGGATCAAATTTTAAATTTTAAGAATCATATCTTTTAATTTCTTGTTAGTCAAGTAATCAACTTTAATTTTAAAACTTTCTCTTTTTAGTCTGATTTTCAATCATATCTTCTCAATCATATCTTTTCAATCACATCTTTTTCAAAATTAATTTTCAATCATATCTTTTTAATTTCTAATTTCAAAATCTTTTCAAAAAAATCACTTAATTTCTTTCCCAATCTTAATTTTCGAAAATCTCAATCAAATTTTTAAATTTCTTTTTATTATTTCAAAATCTGTTTAATTTATTTTCGAAAATTCTTCCCCTCTTCGCACATCCTTCTATTTAAAGGACTAACACTCCTCCTCAAGGTATAATTCGAACTCCCTCTTTCTTTATATGTTCGAATTCTCTTCCATCTACCTCCTCCTTCTATTCTTCTTTTCCTCTGATACCTCAAGGAATCTCTATACTATGACATAGAGGATTCCCTACTTTCTTGTTCTCTTCTCTTTCATATGAGTAGGAACAAAGATAAAGGCATACTTGTTCAAGCTGATCCTGAACCTGAAAGAACCTTGAAGAGAAAGCTAAGAGAAGCTAAAGCACAATTCTCTTTAGAGGGCCTAACAGAGCTCTTCAAGGAAGAAGAAACCATGGCAACCGAAAACAACAATGCCAACAGTGCAACGAAGGTGCTTGGTGACTTTACTGCACCTACTTCCGACTTCTATGGGAGAAGCATCTCAATCCCTGCCATTGGAGCAAACAACTTTGAGCTTAAGCCTCAATTAGTTTCTCTAATGCAACAGAATTGCAAGTTTCATAGACTTCCATTAGAAGATCCTCATCAGTTCTTAGTTGAATTCTTGCAAATCTGTGACACTGTCAAGACCAATGGGGTTGACCCTGAAGTCTACAGACTTATGCTTTTTCCTTTTGCTGTAAGAGACAGAGCTAGGACATGGTTGGATTCACAACCTAAAGAAAGCCTGAACTCTTAGGAAAAGCTAGTCAATGCCTTCTTGGCAAAGTTCTGTCCACCTCAAAAATTGAGCAAGCTTAGAGTGGAAATCCAAACCTTCAGACAGAAGGAAGGAGAATCCCTCTATGAAGCATGGGAAAGATACAAGCAATTGATCAGAAGGTGCCCTTCTGACATGCTTTCTGAATGGAGCATCATAGGAATTTTCTATGATGGTATGTCTGAACTATCCAAGATGTCATTGGATAGCTCTGCTGGAAGATCTCTTCATCTAAAGAAGACGCCTGCAGAAGCTCAAGAACTCATTGAAATGGTTGCAAATAACCAATTCATGTACACTTCTGAAAGGAATCTTGTGAATAATGGGATAGCTCAGAAGAAAGGAGTTCTTGAGATTGATACTCTGAATGCCATATTGGCTCAGAATAAAATATTGAGCCAACAAGTCAATATGATTTCTCAGAGTCTGTCTGAAATGCAAGCAGCAACAGACAGTACTAAGGAAGCTTCCTTTGAAAAAGAAGCTTATGATCTTGAGAACCCAGCAATGGAAGAGGTGAATTACATGGGAGAACCCTATGGAAACACCTATAATCCTTCATGGAAAAATTATCCAAATCTCTCATGGAAGGATCAACAGAGACCTCAACAAGGTTTCAATAACAATAATGGTGGAAGAAATAGGTTTAGCAATAGCAAGCCTTTTCCATCATCTTCTCAGCAACAAACAGAGAATTCTAAACAGAGCCACTCTGATTTAGCAACCATTGTCTCTGATCTAATCAAAATCACTCAAAGTTTCATGACTGAAACAAGATCTTCCATTAGAAATTTGGAGGCACAAGTGGGTCAACTGAGTGAGAAAATCACTGAACTCCCTCCTAGTACTCTCCCAAGCAATACAGAAGAGAATCCAAAGAGAGAGTGCAAGGCCATAAACACGTCTCACATGGCCGAACCTGGAGAGGAGGAAGAGGCAGTAATCTCCACTGAGGAAGACCTCAATGGACGTCCACTGACCTCCAAGGAGTTCCCTAATGAGAAACCATGGGAATCTGAGGCTCAAACTGAGACCATAGAGATTCCATTGAATTTACTTCTGCCATTCATGAGCTCTGATGAGTATTCTTCCTCTGAAGAGGATGAAGATGTTACTGAAGAGCAAGTTGCTAAGTACCTTGGAGCAATCATGAAGCTAAATGCCAGGTTGTTTGGTAATAAGACTTGGGAGGATGAACCCCCCTTGCTCACCAAAGAACTGGATGACTTGATTAGGCAGAGATTACCTCAAAAGAGACAAGACCCTGGAAAATTCTCAATCCCTTGTACCATAGGCACCACAACCTTTGAGAAGGCTCTGTGTGACCTGGGATCAAGTATAAACCTTATGCCTCTCTTTGTAATGGAGAAGCTAGGGATCACTGAGGTACAAGCAGCAAGAATCTCACTGGAGATGGCAGACAATTCAAAGAAACAGGATTATGGACTTGTAGAGGATGTCTTGGTAAAGGTTGAAGACCATTACATCCCTACTGATTTCATAATTCTAGAGACTGGAAAGTGTTGGGATGAATCCATCATCCTTGGTAGACCCTTCCTAGCCACAGCAAAAGCTGTGATTGATGTTGACAGAGGAGAACTGATCATTCAAGTGAATGAAGACTCCCTTGTGTTTAAAGCTCAAGGATATCCCTCTGTCACCATGGAGAGGAAGCATGAAGAGCTTCTCTTAATACAGAGTCAAACAGAGCCCCCACAGTCAAACTCTAAGTTTGGTGTTGGGAGGCCACAACCAAACTTTAAAGTTTGGTGTTGAACCCCCACATTCAAACTCTAAGTTTGGTGTTGGGAGGTTCCAACATTACTCTGAACATCTGTGAGGCTCCATGAGAGCCACTGTCAAGCTATTGACATTAAAGAAGTGCTTGTTGGGAGGCAACCCAATTTTTACTTATCTATGTTAAATTTCTATTTTCTTTTGTTATTTTATATTTTCTGTAGGTTGATGATCATGTGAAGTCACAAAAATAATTGAAAAAGCAAAATCAGAAGGAAAAACAGAATGAAAAAAGAACACCCTGGAGGAAAAAGTTACTGGCGTTTAAACGCCAGTAAGGGTAGCAGAATGGGCGTTAAACGCCCAGTCTGGTACCATTCTGGGCGTTTAACGCTAGAAATGGGCACCAGACTGGCATTTAACGCCAGGAATGGGAAAGAAGCTGGCGTTAAACGCCAGAAATGGGCAGTAGCCTGGCGTTTAACGCCAGGATTGGCAGCAAGGGGCGTTTTGCACGCTACATGGTGCAGGGATGAGAAATCCTTGACACCTCAGGATCTGTGGACCCCACAGGATCCCCACCTACCCCACCTCTCTCTCGCTTCTTCACTCACTCACCAATCACCTCAATACCTCTTCCCCAAAAATCCCTCACCTATCAAATCCCACCATTCTCTTCACCACTCACATCCATCCTTCATAAAACCCCACCTACCTCACCATTCAAATTCAAACCACTTTCCCACCCAAACCCACCCATAATGGCCGAACCATACCCCCCCACTCCTATATAAACCCATCTTCACTCCTTCATTTTCACACAACCTAAACACTACTTATCCCCCTTGGCCGAAACAAAGCCCCCTCCATCTCCTCTATTTCTTCTTCTTCTACTCTCTTCTTTCTTCTTTTGCTCGAGGACGACCAACCTTCTAAGTTTGGTGTGGTAAAAGCTAAAGCTTTTTTTGTTTTTCCATAACCATTAATGGCACCAAAGGCCGGAGAAACCTCTAGAAAGAGGAAAGGGAAGGCAAAAGCTTCCACCTCCGAGTCATGGGAGATGGAGAGATTCCTCTCAAGGGTACATCAAGACCACTTCTATGAAGTTGTGGCCAAGAAGAAGGTGATCCCCGAGGTCCCTTTTAAGCTCAAAAAGGGCGAATATCCGGAGATCCGACATGAGATCCAAAGAAGAGGTTGGGATGTTCTCACCAACCCCATTCAACAAGTCAGAATCTTAATGGTTCAAGAGTTCTATGCCAATGCATGGATCACCAAGAACCATGATCAAAGTGTGAACCCAGATCCTAAGAATTGGCTTACAATAGTCCGAGGGAAATACTTAGACTTTAGTCCGGAAAATGTAAGTTTGGCATTCAATTTGCCTATGATGCAAGGAGATGCACACCCATACACTAGAAGGGTCAACTTTGATCAAAGGTTCGACCAAGTCCTCATGGACATCTGTGAAGAGGGTGCTCAATGGAAGAGAGATTCAAGAGGGAATCCAGTTCAACTAAGAAGGCATGACCTCAAGCCTGTGGCTAGGGGATAGTTGGAGTTCATCCAACGCTCAGTCATTCCTACTAGCAACCGGTCTGAAGTTACTATAGACCGGGCTATCATGATTCATAGCATCATGATTAGAGAGGAAGTAGAAATTCATGAAGTTATATCCCAAGAACTCTACAAGGTGGCAGACAAGTCCTCTACTATGGCAAGGTTAGCATTCCCTCATCTCATCTGTCACCTCTGCAATTCAGCTGGAATTGAAATAGAGGAAGACATCCTCATTGACGAGGACAAGCCCATCACTAAGAAAAAGATGGAGCAAGTGAGAGAACCTCACCAAGAGCATGAGGAAACTCCTCATGAAATCCCTGAGATGCCTCAAGGGATGTATTTTCCTCCACAAAACTATTGGGAGCAAATCAACACCTCCCTAGGAGAATTGAGTTCCAACATGGGACAACTAAGGGTGGAGCACCAAGAGCATTCCACCCTCCTTCATGAAATTAGAGAAGACCAAAGAACCATGAGAGATGAGCAACAAAGGCAAGGAAGAGACATTGAGGAGCTCAAGCACTCCATAAGATCTTCAAGAAGAAGAACAAGCCGCCATCACTAAGGTGGACTGACGAATTGATTTTTGACGGTTTAGAATTTCACAAATGAAATCTCGTTGAAGTATAGTCTCTAAACCAACAATAATCCTTTCGTACAAAAAGTTGTTTGTCACAAGTACAAACCCCTAAAATCTATAAACCGAAGTATTTAAACCTCGGGTCGTCTCTCAAAGGACTTGCAATAAAGTGTCTTGTTATTGGTTATGAGTTATTTTGGGGTTTTGGATGAGAGGCATGAAAAGTAAATGGCAATGGAAATAAACTAACTACTATAAAAGCTCTTGGCAAGATATGAGAACTAGAAATCCTATCCTAGTTATCCTTCTCGATTGTGATGAGAATTGTTCATTGCTACCACTTAGTTAACCCTTACTAAAGAAAGGAAAGTCAAGTGGATGAATTGACTTGAGCCACAAGTCCTAGCCAACTCCCAAGGAAAGACTAGCCTTAGTGTACTCCAAACCAATTAGCAATCTCTCCAATTATCAATCAACAAAGGAATTAGATAACTCAAGTGTCACTAATTACTCTACCTAGGCCAAGAGGAACAAAATCTACACTAAAATCCAACCAAGCATTTCATCAAACACTTGGAAGGCACAAAAGAAAAGTATAGTCAATCACAACAAGAATGAATTCTAACTACAATTGAATGTAAAGAATTAACAACAACAATCAAGGAAATCACAATTATCATGAATTACCTCAAATTGCATTATTGAAAGAAAACCAAGGAACAACAATATATCCAAAACAAAATGAAGAATTACAATTATTAAAGCACACAACTAGAAAGAGGAAGAGGAGAAGATTAAGAATTGGTAAATGAAAAGTGAATCAAAGCATGAGTTAAACCTAGATCTAAGAAGAGAGATTAATCTAAACCTAATCCTAATCCTAGAGAGAAGAGAGAGCTTCTCTCTCTAGAAACTAACTACAAAGCTAAACTAAACTAATTGGTAACTAACATCTAAAGTATGAAAAGTATCAAAAGTCCTAAGTGATAATGATGCCTTCCCCTTAATCCTTCATCCTTTTATTCCTTTCCTTTAGCAATTTGGCGCCAAAAATGGGTTCAGAAACCCTCTCAAATCGCCAGGCACGTGTTGCATTAATGAGGTCATGTGCCAGCATCGGCGCGTGTGCGCATGGTACGCGTGCGCGTCCCTGGTCGATTCTGTAATGTGCGCGCGAGCGCCTTGTGCGCGTGCGCGTGCATGGCTGGCTTTGCTTCTTTGACTTTTTATGCTTCTCTCCACTTGTATGCTTCCTTCCTTGCTTCCTTTGATTCATGCCTAGCCTATTTCAACCTGAGGTTACTAGCAAACACATCAAGGCATCTTATGGAATCAAACAGAAACTAGAATTCACCAAAATAAGGCTTAAAAAGCATGTTTTTACACTTAAACACAATTATGGAAGAGATAACAAAACCATGCTAATTCTTAGGCTAAATGTGACAAAAGGTTATCAAAATGTTCTAAATTCAATGCAAAACAAACCGTCAAATTGGAGTTTGTCAACCTCCCCACACTTAAGCCTTAGCATGTCCTCATGCTAAAATAAGAAGGAACTAAGGGGTATGGCATTTATTGAATGCAACTAAACTATATGAGTCCTATCTAAATGCAACTATCTAAAGCAATTGGAGATGCTTAGTTCAAACAAATCAATTCCCAAGAGAGCATGTGTAAGTACAAGAGCTAGGTAATAAGGACCAAGTCCAAACCACAATTGTATTGAATTGTTAAAAGGAGTTCAAACTTGCAAGAATATAGACAATGTGGGTGAACACATGTGATTGAACTTTTGAACCCTCACCGGATGTGTATCCGCTCTATTCACTCAAGTGTTTAAGGGTTAATTCACTCAATTCTCTTCTAATCATGTTTTCCAAAATTTGATTTTCTTCTAACAATCAACATTTATTCAATGCATGCATATATTCATCATGAGGTCTTTCATTTAGGTTGTAATGGGGTTAGGGTCAAGGTAGGATCATTTATGGTCAAGTGGGCTAGGATTTGAATCTTTGATTAGCATAGACTTTCCCACCTAACTACCCATTCTTCACTTTTTCTTACATACTCATGCATTTTTTTTTCTTTTGTTATTTATTTGATTCACAACACCTATGCATTGATTCCTTTTTATTGACTTCACTTTGGGGCATTTTGTCCCCTTTTATTTTTTTCTCTTTTTTTTTTTCATTTTATTGTATTTTTTTTTCTTTTTCTTCTTTCAAACTAAATACAAGAACATCAATGCATAAGGTCTCTACATTTGATTAATACATGAATATGTGCCCAATTCCTAAACATAAAAGTGTATTGCCCCTTTTTATCCCATCCAATGTTCCCAAGCCTTACCAACTTGAATAATACACACTCTCACTAGCCTAGGCTAATCAAAGATCCAAACAAGGAGTTTTCATTGGTTTTCCGCCTTGGGCTTGTAATAGAGCTAAAATAAGAATGAGTTGGTTAAGCATAGGCTCAAAATTGGCTAACAATGGAGAGTAAAAGGTTGGCTATTTGGGTAAGTGGCAAATAAAATAATGGCCTCAATCATATAAATGCACAAACACAAGAAATAAACGGATATATAGAATCAAGCAAATTAAGGATCACAATCATGGAAAGAGAACAATTTCACACAAGAATGGAAAATAAGTGGTGATAGAAATGTAACCACATCAATAGGCTCAAGTCTCACAAGCTTGTGTTCTCAATTCAATACATGCTTCACAAGGTATGAAATTCAAGCAAGTTTCAAAAATTCTTTTTTTTTTTTCAATCAATTGGGTTAATGCCCTATATTTAACTCCTTGAAAAACCTCAATGTTTGACTAAGCATTGTTGTGATTGAAAAGTTCAAAAATTTTCTTAGTTCACCCTTTTCTTTTTTTTTTTCACTTAGAATCAATATAATATGCAAAAAGGGTGCCTAAGTTTTACTTAAAACATGATTTCTAATCACAACCGCAAACTAAAAACAAAGATAAACAAAATGTATAAAGAAGAATCCACTAAAAGTACGGAATCTATCATCCAAAAGATCTAAAAATATCCAAAAGCATCCAACAATATCTAGAAGCATCAAAATGTCTAAAATCCAAAATAAGCAATAAAAGTATCCAAAGCAAACTAGAAATGCAAATGCATCAAAATATATACAAGAATGTGCAAAATGAGATAACTAGGCCGAAAAAAATTCACCGGTTCCCAAATAATGCTACCGGTGCCCTCCCCACACTTAAAATTAAGCATCGTCCGCGATGCTAAACCGGAGGATCAGTGGGAGGTACAACGATAGGCTCTGGCTCTGACTGTGGCTGTGGGACCGGCTGAGTCTCCTGTGTCTGAGGTGGTGCCTCCATGTGTGCTGGCTCTGTAGTGTCAGGGGCATCCTGCTGAGCTGGTGCCTCCGCGTCCTCCTCCTGATGATCCTGCTCATCGGAGGCCGGAGAATCGGGAAGCGGAGGTAGCTCGGCGCCCAGAGAGATAAGGGCCTGGTCCATCCGATCCAAACGGCGTCTGACATGGTGTCGCTCTCGCTCTAAGAACCGGAAGAGACGCTGGACCAGGAGATAGGTAGGCTCAGGTGCTGCTGGAGGGTCTGTAGAAGGTGGAGGAGCTGCGGCTGTAGAAGATGATGGGCCAGCTGCAGGGGCTGGTAGTGAAGGTGTCCCTATGACAGCCCTAGCCCGAGAGCGGCGGCTAGCAGGTGGCTTTTCGTGCACCCAAACACCCCAGGGGATAGTAATCTCCCTGTCATCTGCATCAGCTGGTGGGGGTCGCACATCATCATCGGACCACGGGACATCAGCCAGGGCTGCCATACTCGTGACCAATGTAGGAAACGGAAGTAGGCCACGAATATGTGCCCGCCACATGCACTGTCTGATAAGTCTAGGGAAGGAGACATCCTTCCCTTCTATAACACACCCGATCAGCAGAAGCATCTCCATGGGGACCTCAGAAAAGTGGGTGGTAGGCAGGACGTAGTGGGCGAAGATCATCTGCCAAGTCCTGGCCTCCCGAGTCAAATGAGTGAATAACATCCCCTTTGGCTTGGTGTTGCCCGCATCCATAACCCATGAAGCCTCCGGTATCCCAATCACGCGCCGAAGCGCCTCATAATCAAAAGTCATGGTATGGATGGCTATCTCAGCCTGATGATGGGCACACTGGTCATGCGGAATGTATCGGCAATGTAATGCCTCCCCAATGGCGGCCTCGGTGAGCATAATCTCTCTACCCCTCAGCTGAACTGAATCCAAGGTCGGGCGGAAGAAGTTGCAGTAGAATTCCTTCACCCAAGAGATATTAATGTCACCCAAATCCCGGTCAACAAAGTCAATACCCAACTCAAGGATCCGACCATTAATGCGCCGTCTCACATCATTAGGTAGGAGCAACTTCCTCTCAATATTTAGCTTCGTGGTTCGATACCTAGAGAACCGAAGCTCACAGTAGAGATTGGGGAATTTGCCAGGATTGGTAGAAGGCAACTGCTGATTCTCTTTATCCTCGTCCTGCAATGGAGTCCTAGCATAGTTCTTGTAGATGGAAGGAATGGAGGGGGTAGAGTGTTTTCTCTTTTTAGAGGCAGTGGCTATGGCTTTGCCTTTATCCGACATCCTGAAAAAATGTGATAGAATATATAGAACATTTAGCATGTAACAAAGAAGACATGTTCAGGATACCATTATCAAAGAGCAATCATGACGTTGCACTGAATATGTAAAAGTGAACAAGTAAGCATAAGTGAATGAACCAAAACCGTAATCCTCATTAAAGATAACATCGCATATGCAAAAGGCACTAAGATCATCATATTCATGAAAGAATTGTTAAAGAGGGTTAAAAGTGAGTGTAAGTAAAATGGTGAAAGAAATTAGTGGGGTAGAAAAGTGGATTAGTGATATGATGATATATAGGCTCAATTGAACGAGAAATTGCGGTTCATGTTCACGATAATTGTGCAAATCCGGGAAGTCAAAAGGGAACGAAAATTTGCCCACAACTGAAATAAAAATCAAAATGAAACTAATTTCCTTGAAAATCGGGCAGCATTCCGGCTTAAAATTGGACGTTCCCGGATAGCAGAATAGCACAAACAGTAAGAAAGCAGCATCAATTAAGCACAGCAGCAGTGGTATAGCATTCAAGCAACAAGAAGTGCATAAAAAGCAGTCCAAAACCAGCATACAACATACAAACAGACAAACAGCAAGTAAGCACATACAGAGCACTTATCAGGCCTAGAATCCTCTATCCAGTCCTAGCTACCTAACCGCAAGTATTTCTAACTAATCCTAACATACAACATTCCAATTCTACTAACTAACATGCAATTCTAGGAACGAACATGAATGAACAAATAAAAAGGAAAAAAATAGAAAAGAATAAACAGAAATGGAGCAGGAACCTGGGAGCCGGGAAAAACTGAAAACGGAAAAGGGGGGAAACGACGATAGGGCAGCAGAGACAGATTGGCACCGCCGTGAGCGGTGGCGCGGTGGTTCGAGAGGCGGAAGGGCGGAGGGACGGCGATGGTGAGAGGGTGAGTCGGTCAGAGGAGTAAGAGGGAAGGGAAGAGAGAGAGAGGAAGGCGGTGATGGTGGCGCGGAGGCCGAGGCGCGGTGGAATTTCGGCCGGGAGGAGGAAGAGAGGGGTGAGAGAGAGAGAGAATGGGTGGCGGTGAGAGGGGGAAGAGAAGGTGATGATGAGGGAGGGCGAGTCGCCGGCGGTGAAGATGGCGCGGCGGCGGAGGCGGTGCTGCTGCTGCAATCACAGATGGGGCGAGGAGAAGAAGATGGAGGTTGGGGGGGATGGGCTGCGCGACTGCGCAGTGTGCTTCGCGAGCTAGGGTTATCCCGATTTTTGAATTGGCGCGCGCGCGCACCTTGCGCGTCCGCGCCCATTGAGAGAATGTGGACCCTACGCGTGCGCGTACAACGCGCTTAAGTGGGGATGAGCAGAAAGAGGAAAGGACGTGTGCGCGGACCGTGCGCGCACGCGTGCATGGAGTTGGGCCAGGGGCTTAGAGTTGGCCCAACTCAGGCCTAACTCTCTGGAGAATGGCCTGGGAGTCGCGGCACTGGATTTGCGCGCACGCGGCATATACGCGTCCGCGTGAATTGAGGGGAATGGAGATCTACGCGTGAGCGTACAGTGCGCGTAAACGTGGGGTGGCATATGAGGCAGGGGCGCGTGCGCGTACCATGCGCGCACGCGTACAAGAGATTGGGCCTTAGGCTTAGAATGGGTTTGAGGCACGCCCAACTCTCTGGTCCATGGCCTAGTTTGGTGGCATCGCGCAAGGACGCGCACGCGGCAAGTGCGCGTCCGCGTATATTGACGAATTTGTGAAATGGCGCGCTGGCGCGATGCGTGCGCTCGCGCAGATGGAGTTGGGCCTGGGGCCTAGAGCTAGCCCAGAAATGGCTTAACTCTCTGGGGTTTGGCCCAATCATCTGCAGCAGCAAATCGGCGCGGACGCGGCAGGTGCGCGTCCGCGCGAACTTCCAGGATCTAACAGTCGCCGCGCCCGCACGTAGTGCGCGTCTGCGCTCCCCCTCTTCTTTTTTTTTTTTTTTTTTTTTTTTTTTTGCTAGGTGCTCCCCTTAGTGTTCACAACTCTTATTCACTCAACCCTCATAGAATTCACAAAAAATGCAATTTTTGATATTATTCATCTACTACTAAACACAACATGCATGTGACTAAGCTAACAATTAAATTATACAAACAAATTTGTATGAAACATCTACCTACAATGGTAACTCAAATCACTTATTAGGCAAATTTAAAAGGGAATGGAAAGAGTTTACCATGGTGGGGTGTCTCCCACCTAGCACTTTTAGTTTAAGTCCTTAAGTTGGACATTTTGAGATGCTTATTGTCATGGTGGCTTATGTTTGTACTCATCCTTGAATTTCCAAGGATCTTTGCTCCTCAATTGGTTGACAGAATTTCCAACCATATTCATCAAACTTGGGCAAAGTTCTACCCAAGATATGAGTCCCCATAGTTGGACTTTATATAGCGAACCGGGATCCCATATCTTATCTTCACACCCATCCGTTAGTTGAGTTTCATGGTTTTGTCGGATGAGCGGTTGACATAAAGGTGATTGACACAGAGAATTCTCTTTACTCCACCAATGCTTCCTCCTAGATCCATATAAAGCAATCCTTGTCCCAACATCATCCCTATACCTTGAGGCCGTGGCCTTGATAAGCTTAACACCTATTTTCCAACCACTACACAACTCGTTTTTACATTGAATTCCACAAAGAGTTCTAAGTTGACCATCATTTTCAAGCAAACCATATTCAAGCGAGAAAGTAAAGCTTATGGATAAGAATTTTACCCACTTGAAAGTTGTGTTGGATGGTAATTTAGGGAGAGAGGCTTCCCCACACTTAGACCATGCAAGGTCTACTTCCTTGTGCTCTTCTTTGTGTATTTCCACCTTTTCACAATTCTCTTCACTTTCAACCTCATCCTCTTTGTTACGTGGCTTGGTGTTATCTTCAAGAACTTCATCTTGTTTAATGAGAGGCGATTCAATTTTGGATAGAAATTTATTGATGAACGAGGTCATCTCTTGATCAACCTCTTCATATTCTTCAATTTCAATATACACCATGCCCTTCTCATCTTCCTTGGGAGGTTGTGCACACTCTTCTATAATTTCAACTCCATGTCCAATGGGTGAAGATTCCATTGTAGAGAGCAATTCATCTATGATTGAATCCATTTCTCGATAAACCTCTTCCAAGTCTCCAACGATGATATGTCTTGGAGATTGCGCACCCTCCTCAACATCAATATCAAGCTTCTTGGAAGAGTTCTCCATGATGCTACATTCCCATGGACTTTCAACATCTCCGAGATCTTCAACCACTTCTTCCTTTTCTTCAATGATTATAGGTTCCTCTAGTTGCTCCAATACAAAATTTGACTCCTCCTTTTCCACCGAATTTTCCAATTTCACCTTCATACTGTGCTCTTCTTTTGACTTTTCACATGTGGTCACAGAAGTACCTTGAGTATTCAAGCATTGGTGGGCTAAAGTGTGCACCACCTTGGTCAAATTGGTTACAAACTCAAGTGTATCCCGCTTCATGGCTTCTTGTCCTTGGAGTAACAAAGTGAGAGGCTCGTCTATTGGGGCTTGGGGTGAATATGGAGGTTCATTATTTTGAAGAGAGGATTCATAGTAGGAAGGTGGTTCTTTTTGGTAAGGTTGTGGAGATTGTGTGTATTGAGGTGGTTCTTGGTAGTGATCTTGATAGGGTGGTGGTTCTAAGGGCTCTTGCTCATAATGGTCATAAAAATATGGTATGGATGATTGGTTATATGATGGATATGGATCATAGGGTGGTGTTTGGTGATGAAAGGCTTGTGAGAATGGTTGGGGTTCATGTTGCGGGTACGCGTCATAGGCATATGGTGGTGGTTGGTTGTCATAAAAGGAGCCACCATAGCCATTAGATTGGCATGCATTAGGATGGGAATTATACCTATAAGTGTCTGGAGGTTGACACCAATAGGAGTGATCAATTCCTTGAGGCTCCTCCCATCTTGGAGTGTTCCATCCTTGGTACATGTCAGCATTGAAGTTCACATTCCCTACAACACAATTAGAGCCAAACTCATAGCCAAAGTGAGAATTCATAATGGAAAAACAAAAATAAAGCTAACAAAATCTAGTAAACAAGCAAAAGACAAGCTATTTACACTATTCACATATGTACAATAACCAATAACATAACACCATTGCTCATCCCCGGCAACGGCGCCATTTTGACGAATTGATTTTTGACGGTTTAGAATTTCACAAATGAAATCTCGTTGAAGTATAGTCTCTAAACCAACAATAATCCTTTCGTACAAAAAGTTGTTTGTCACAAGTACAAACCCCTAAAATCTATAAACCGAAGTATTTAAACCTCGGGTCGTCTCTCAAAGGACTTGCAATAAAGTGTCTTGTTATTGGTTATGAGTTATTTTGGGGTTTTGGATGAGAGGCATGAAAAGTAAATGGCAATGGAAATAAACTAACTACTATAAAAGCTCTTGGCAAGATATGAGAACTAGAAATCCTATCCTAGTTATCCTTCTCGATTGTGATGAGAATTGTTCATTGCTACCACTTAGTTAACCCTTACTAAAGAAAGGAAAGTCAAGTGGATGAATTGACTTGAGCCACAAGTCCTAGCCAACTCCCAAGAAAAGATTAGCCTTAGTGTACTCCAAACCAATTAGCAATCTCTCCAATTATCAATCAACAAAGGAATTAGATAACTCAAGTGTCACTAATTACTCTACCTAGGCCAAGAGGAACAAAATCTACACTAAAATCCAACCAAGCATTTCATCAAACACTTGGAAGGCACAAAAGAAAAGTATAGTCAATCACAACAAGAATGAATTCTAACTACAATTGAATGTAAAGAATTAACAACAACAATCAAGGAAATCACAATTATCATGAATTACCTCAAATTGCATTATTGAAAGAAAACCAAGGAACAACAATATATCCAAAACAAAATGAAGAATTACAATTATTAAAGCACACAACTAGAAAGAGGAAGAGGAGAAGATTAAGAATTGGTAAATGAAAAGTGAATCAAAGCATGAGTTAAACCTAGATCTAAGAAGAGAGATTAATCTAAACCTAATCCTAATCCTAGAGAGAAGAGAGAGCTTCTCTCTCTAGAAACTAACTACAAAGCTAAACTAAACTAATTGGTAACTAACATCTAAAGTATGAAAAGTATCAAAAGTCCTAAGTGATAATGATGCCTTCCCCTTAATCCTTCATCCTTTTATTCCTTTCCTTTAGCAATTTGGCGCCAAAAATGGGTTCAGAAACCCTCTCAAATCGCCAGGCACGTGTTGCATTAATGAGGTCATGTGCCAGCATCGGCGCGTGCGCGCATGGTACGCGTGCGCGTCCCTGGTCGATTCTGTAATGTGCGCGCGAGCGCCTTGTGCGCGTGCGCGTGCATGGCTGGCTTTGCTTCTTTGACTTTTTATGCTTCTCTCCACTTGTATGCTTCCTTCCTTGCTTCCTTTGATCCATGCCTAGCCTATTTCAACCTGAGGTTACTAGCAAACACATCAAGGCATCTTATGGAATCAAACAGAAACTAAAATTCACCAAAATAAGGCTTAAAAAGCATGTTTTTACACTTAAACACAATTATGGAAGAGATAACAAAACCATGCTAATTCTTAGGCTAAATGTGACAAAAGGTTATCAAAATGTTCTAAATTCAATGCAAAACAAACCGTCAAATTGGAGTTTGTTATGGACCCGTTCTTTAATTTCCTTGTTCTTTATTTTCTGTTTTTCGAATTATTATGCTTTATGTTTATTTATGTTTGTGTCTTTATTACATGATCACTAGTGTCTTAGTGTCTATGCCTTAAAGCTATGAAAATGAATCCATCACCTTTCTTAAATAAAAAAATGTTTTGAATTGAAAAAGAAAAGAAGTGCATGAATTTCAAATTTTAAAACAGTTTAATTATTTTGATGTGGTGGCAATACTATTGTTTTTCTGAATGAATGCTTGAACAGTGCATATTTTTAAATTTGTTGTTTAAAGAATGTTAAAATTGTTGGCTCTTGAAAGAATGATGGGAAAAGGAAAAATGTTGTTGATAATCTGAAAAATCATAAAAATGATTCTTGAAGCAAGAAAAAGCAGTGAATAGCAAAGCTTGCAGAAAAAAAAAGAGAGAGAAAAGAAAAAGAAAGAAAAAGAAAAGCAAGCAGAAAAAGCCAATACCCCTTTAAACCAAAAGGCAAGGGTGATAAGAAGGATCCAAGGCTTTGAGCATCAGTGGATAGGAGGGCCCACAGGAATAAAATCCTGGCCTAAGCGGCTAAACCAAGCTGTCCCTAACCATGTGCTTGTGGCGTGAAGTTGTCAAGTGAAAACTTGAGACTAAGCAGTTAAAATCGAGGTCCAAAGCAAAAAGAAGAGTGTGCTTAAGAACCCTGGACACCTCTAATTGGGGACTCTAGCAAAGCTGAGTCACAATCTGAAAAGGTTCACCCAGTTATGTGTCTGTGGCACTTATGTATCCGGTGGTAATACTGGAAAACAAAGTGCTTAGGGCCACAGCCAAGACTCATAAAGTAGCTGTGTTCAAGAATCAACATACTTAACTAGGAGAATCAATAACACTATCTGGATTCTGAGTTCCTATAGATACCAATCATTCTGAACTTCAAGGAATAAAGTGAGATGCCAAAACTGTTCAGAAGCAAAAAGCTAAAAGCCCCGCTCATCTAATTAATACTGATCTTTATAGATGTTTTTGGAATTCATTGTATATTTTATTCTTTTTATCCTATTTGATTTTCAGTTGCTTGGGGACAAGCAACAATTTAAGTTTGGTGTTGTGATGAGCGGATAATTTATACGCTTTTTTGCATTGTTTTTAGTATGTTTTTAGTATATTTTAATTAGTTTTTATTATATTTTTATTAGTTTTTATTTAAAAATCACTTTTTTGGACTTTACTATGAGTTTGTGTATTTTTCTGTGATTTCAGGTATTTTCTGGCTGAAATTGAGGGACCTGAGCAAAAATCTGATTCAGAGGCTGAAAAAGGATTGCAGATGCTGTTGGATTCTGACCTCCCTGAACTCAAAGTAGATTTTCTAGAGCTAAAGAGGCCCAATTGACGCGCTTTCAATTGCGTTGGAAAGTAGATATCTTGGGCTTTCCGGAAATATATAATAGTCTATACTTTGCCTAAGATTTGATGGCCCAAACAGGCGTTCCAAGTCAGCTCAAGAATTCTGGCGTTTAACTCCAAAACTGGCACAAAAGCTGGAGTTAAATGCCCAAACTGGCACAAAAGCTGGCGTTTAACTCCAAGAAAAGTCTCTACACATGGTAGCTTCAATGCTCAGCCCAAGCACACACCAAGTGGGCCCGGAAGAAGATTTCTGCATTAATTACTTATTTCTGTAAACCCTAGGCTACTAGTTCTCTATAAATAGGACCTTTTGCTTTTGTATTTTAATCTTTGGACGTTTAGTCCCTAGACCTTGGAGGCTGGCCATTCGGCCATGCTTACACCATTATCACTTTTGTATTTTCAACGGTGGAGTTTCTACACACCATAGATTAAGGTGTGGAGCTCTGCTGTTCTTCATGAATTAATACAAAGTACTATTATTTTTCTATTCAACTCAAGTCTATTTCTTCTCCAAGATATTCATTCGCACCCAAGAACATGATGAATGTGATGATTATGTGACACTCATCACCATTCTCACCTATGAACGCGTGATTGATAACCACTTCCGTTCTACTTGCAAACAAGCTTGAATATGTATCTCTTGGGTTTCTAATCTCAAGATTGGAACCTTCGTGGTATACGCTAGAATTATTGGCGGTCATTCCTGAGATCCAGAACATCTAAACCTTGTCTATGATATTCTGAGTAGGATCTGGGAAGGGATGACTGTGACGAGCTTCAAACTCACGATTATTGGGCGTGTGACAGACGCAAAAGGATCAATAGATCCTATTCTGGCATGATCGAGAACCGACAGATGATTAGCCGTGCGGTGACAGCGCATTTGGAACGTTTTCACTGAGAGGACGGGAAGTAGCCATTGACAACAGTGATGCCCAACATAAAGCTTGCCATGAAAAGGAGTATGAATGATTGGAAGAAGGCAATGGGAAAGCAGAGGTTCAGGAGGAACAAAGCATCTTCATACGCTTATCTGAAATTCCAACCGAAGAATTACATAAGTATCTCTATCTTTATTTTATGTTTTATTTATCTTTTAATTATCAATTCTCCATCACCATATGAATTCGCCTGACTGAGATTTACAAGGTGACCATAGCTTGCTTCAAGCCGACAGTCTCCGTGGGATCGACCCTTACTCATGTAAGGTTTATTACTTGGACGACCCAGTGCACTTGCTGGTTAGTTGTGCGAAATTGTGACAAAGTGTGATTCACGTTTAAGAGCTCCAAGTTCTTTGGCGCCATTGTTGATGATCACAATTTCGTGCAAAATGTGCGCGCGCACAGGTCCGTGCGCACGCACAGAAGCAAGAAGGGTTAGGGTGCAAGCACACAAGCTGTGCTAACACTCCCACCAGAGGGGCTACCAGCTTGCGTGCAGATGCACAATGCTGTGTGCTCACACAAATAGCACAAAAAGGGAAATGCATGCGTATGCACAGAGCAGTGCGCACGCACAGGTCATAGAAAATAGGGCAGCGCCCACGCACAGATTGTGCTGGCGCTGCGATCAGAGGGCACTGCAAGGGGTGTGCGGACGCACAAGCCCGTACGCACGCACAGATGGTGAAAAACGCAGTTGTGTGCGCGCACACAACAGGGTGTGTACGCCCAAATGCCCTATTTCACAAAATTTTTTCTTTTTAAAACTAAGGTACCAACCCTTAGTGCATCAACATATCAACCCAAAAATATTCAAAATATCACAAAATCATGATCCATATGCAAATAAACCTGCTAAACTCAAAACTAAACTAATCCTAATTAAGCTAGCTAAGACAAGCAAACATTCAATAGACTAGGACTATAAATAAAGAGAAACGGTAAGAAAGATGCCACCATGGTGGGGTGTCTTCCACCTAGCACTTTGGTTTATAGTCCTTAAGTTGGACTTGTTGTGGAGACTCTTGGTAGGGTGGCTTGTGTTTTCACTCCTCCTTGAACCTCCATCCAAGCTTGCACTTCATAGGTCCTTCGGGATCTCATGTTCTAGTTTCCCGTCCTTCTTCTTGTTGATCTTCATGCTTCAAGCCGGATGGATAAACTCTCAAATGACCCTTGTAGCCACCGAATACTCTCCGGAAATCACCCAATTGTGCTTCACACCATGCTTGAACAAGTCTTGAATGGATTTTCTTGACGAATCTTGGATTCACTTGGCAACCAACATTTCTTTCTCTACCATTCACCAACCCCAAGAAAGATCTTGAGTTGGTAGTCCGTTTCCAAGATAGCATATTAATGGGGCCAATGAAGCTCATAGGTAAAATTGCCACCCACTCAATGTGCTCTTGGTTGTCAACTCCTTCCTCACCAACCTCTTCTTCCTCTTCCCCATCACTCACATCATAACAAGGAGGTTTTGAGAAGTCTACCTCCATGTCTTTCTCAAACTCAATGGGAAAAGGCTCATTAGGATCATTAAGGGGATTCACCAAGGAGGACAAAAAATCATCAATGATGGAATCCTCATCTTGATTAATCTCCCCCGATTCTCCCTTTCTCTCCTCCGGTTCACATACTTCCTTTTCTCCCTCTTGTTTCACTTCATGCTCTAACGCTTTTTCTTTCCCTTGTGGCTCCATGCTCTCCTCTTCTCTACGCCCATCAATTGTTTCCTCACATCCTCTAAGAGGAGTGTCTTGATCGGATGTGAGTAGAAGAACCAAGTGGTTCACCGCTTCGGCTATGGTAGCCACGAATTGCCCTTGTGTCCTTCGAAATCCTTCTTGCTCTTGGAGAAAGGCTTGAAGGTCTTGGGCCAAGGGTGGGAAAGCTTCACATTGGGGTGAAAATTGAGGTTCATAATTTGGGAGAAAAGTTGTATAGGTAGGAGGTGATTCATGTTGGTAGGTGTTTTGAGGTGGTATGTAAGAATGTGGTTGTTGGTATTGGTGTGGTGTTTGAAAATGTGGTGATTGAGGGTTATGTTGGGGGTATGAGTTATAGGCATATGGCGGTGAAGGTATGTAATCATTGTGAAACCCACCATAACCATGATTTGGGTGTGCATATTGGGGAAGGTTTGGCTCATTGTAGTATAGAGGAGGTGGCTCCTTCCAAAATTGATGCTCCAATTCCATGATGCAATCCAAATTTTAAGTTATCAAGTCCTACAAAATGATCACAACCAAACTCCAAACCAAGAGGGTGATAACTCATAGAGAAAATAGAAAATAAAAACTAAAGACATCAAGTAACAAAAGAAACAAAATCCTAATTAATAGCAAAAACAAGCAAACCAAAAAGTATCTATTCACACTATGGACATATTTACAACAACTAAAATATAGCACTCATGACGCTAGCTCCCCGGCAAAGGCGCTAAAATTTGAAAAATACCAAGTTGTAGGTTAGGATTTTCTCCAAATAAATCTTCGTTGCAAGTATTGCTCCGAACCAACAATTGGCCAATAGTCAAATTATTATTTTAAAGATTGTCACAATGCAAAGCAAATATAAACTGAGTATTTAGACTCCCGGGTTGTTCTCCCTAGGAACTAGTGACAACAAGTGCATAAAATTGGTTGTGAAGATCAAAAGGGTTTTCAATGATAACGAAGCAATAAAGAAATAAAAGAACTAGACAAAATTGCAATTAATAAAATAATAAAGGAATAAAAGAACTATGTATGTAATATAAACAAGTAATTCTAAAAAGTAATGGAAAAGTGGTTCAAAACATAAATGAAACCTTGACTTGGGATGAGTTATGGAATCCCTTCCTTGTCATAACCACAAGTATGATAATTATGATGGATTAATCTCACTAAGTCAACCCTCACATGGGAGAGTAAGTTAAATGAGCATAAGTGTTCCTAACCCACAAATCCTAGCTTGCTTGCTAATTACCTTAGTAACAAATTAGCGTTAGTGGGAACAAGAACAATTAACAACCCAAGAATTATCACTAAATGTTAGACATTATGGCTCTAGTAATTCATACACTCATTTCACCCAAGCCAAGGGGTGGAAATTACTCCATAATCCAAATTGGCATTTGATGAGCGGATAATTTATACCCTTTTTGGCATTGTTTTTACATAGTTTTTAGTATGTTTTATTTACTTTTTATTATATTTTTATTATTTTTTATTCAAAAATCACATTTCTGGATTTTACTATGAGTTTGTGTATTTTTCTGTGATTTCAGGTATTTTCTGGCTAAAATTGAGGGACCTGAGCAAAAATTTGATTCAGAGGCTTAAAAAGGACTGCAAATGCTGTTGGATTCTGACCCTGCTGCATTCGAAAAGAATTTTCTTGAGCTACAGAAGCCCAATTGGCAGGCTCTCAATTGCGTTGGAAAGTAGACATCTTGGGCTTTCCAGCAATATTTAATAGTCCATACTTTGCCCGAGATTTGTTGGCCGAAACTGGCGTTCAAAGTCAGCCTAAAATATCTTGGCGTAAAACGCCCAAACTGACACCAAAATTGGAGTTAAACGCCCAAACTGGCACCAAAGCTGGCGTTTAACTCCAGGAAAATCCTAAGCACAAAAAAGCTTAAATGCTCAGCCCAAGCACACACCAAGTGGGCCCCGAAAGTGGATTTTTGCACTATCTGCACTTAGTTACTCATTTTCGGTAAACCTAGACTACTAGTTTAGTATAAAAACTACTTTTAGTGATTTATTTAGGAGTCTTTTGACCATCTTTTGGAACGGATGTAATCATAGACTATCATTTGGGAGGCTGGCCTCACAGCGATGCCTAAACCTTTTTCACTTATGTATTTTCTACGGTGGAGTTTCTACACCCCATAGATTAAGGTGTGGAGCTCTACCCTTCTTCATGAATTAATGTAATTACTACTGTTTTTCCTTCCATTCACGCCTACTTCTTCTCCAAGATATACACTTGTTCTTAATTCAGTTAAGTCAGAATGAAGGGGTGACCCGTGATAATCATCCAATCTTCGTTACTCGCTTAGCCAATATCGCGTGCCTGACAACCACAAAGCGATCTACATGATGTTCAACGTAGTCATTGGACGACAGCTGGAGTATACACTCTTGGATATCTAATACATGGACCAAGTCCGTGAGATTAGTATCTTCGTGGTATAGGCTAGAACCATTGGCAGCATTCCTGAGTCCGGAAAGTCTAAACCTTGTCTGTGGTATTCCGAGTAGGATTTGGGAAGGGATGACTGTGACGAGCTTCAAACTTGCGAATGTTGGGCACAGTGACAGTGTGCAAAAGGACAATGGTCCTATTCCGACGCCAGCGAGAACCGACAGATGATTAGCCGTGCGGTGACAGCGCATATGGGTTTGTTTTCATCCGAGAGGATCATACAACTTGCCATGGAAGGAGGTAATGCATGGTTGGAAGAAGGCAGTAGGAAAGCAGAAGTTCAGAAGCAACAAAGCATCTCCAGACGCTTATCTAAAATTCCCACCAATGAATTACATAAGTATCTCTATTTTATTTTCTGTTTTATTTATATTTTAATTATTAAAGCATTATAACCATTTGAATCCGCCTAACTGAGATTTACAAGGATGACCATAGCTTGCTTCAAGCCGACAATCTCCGTGGGATCGACCCTTACTCACGTAAGGTATTACTTGGATGACCCAGTGCACTTGCTGGTCAGTTACGCGGAGTTGTGAAGAAGTGTTGAGATCACGATTCCGTGTACCAAGTTTTTGGCGCCGTTGCCGGGGATTGTTCGAGTTTGGACAACTGACGGTTCATCTTGTTGCTCAGATTAGGTAATTTTATTTTATGTTTAAGCATTTTATTTTTAATTTTATTTTCAAAAAATAATTCAAAAAAAATACAAAAAAAAATTTATGGTTTTCGAAAAATTCAAAAAAAAAATATATTTGTTCTTCAGAATTTTTAAGAATGAATTCTAGAGTTTCAGATGATATGTGAAGCCTGGCTGGCTGTATAGCCATGTCTAATCTTTTGGACCGAAGTTTCCACTTATCTTTGCAAGAGCCTTTTGGTTCCCATCAATTTGGCTGTTGTATGTAATGCTCTGCTAAAGCTTAGCTGGCTGTTTAGCCATGTCTAAATTTCTGGACCGAAACTTTAGACTAACATTGCATGATTCCTGGAATTCCTATTAAAAATTTTGAATTTATTTATTTTCCTTTTCCAAATAATTTTTGAAAAATTACAAAAAAAAATTAATAAAATCATAAAAACAAAAAATTTTGTGTTCCTTGTTTGAGTCCAGTGCCAAATTTTAAGTTTGGTGTCAATTGCATGTTTTAATTTCCCTTTAATTTTCGAAAAATATATGCATGTGTTCTTCATGATCTTCAAGTTGTTCTTGATGATTTTCTTTGTTTGATCTTTAAATTTTTTTTGTTTTGTGTCTTTTCTTGTTTTTCATATGTATTTTTGAATTATTAGTGTCTAAAGTTTAAAAATTTTTAAGTTTGGTGTCTTGCATGTCTTTCTTTTCTTAAAAATGTTCAAAAACATGTTCTTGATGTTCATCTTGACATTCAAAGTGTTCTTGGTGTTCATCTTGACATTCAAAGTGTTCTTGCATGCATTATTAGTTTTGATCTCAAATTTTTATGTTTTATGTCATTTTTATGTTTTTCTCTCTCCTCATTAAAAATCAAAAATAAAAAAAAATATCTTTTCCTTATTTTGCTCATAATTTTCGAAATTTTAGATTGATTTAGTCAAAAAGTTTTAAAATTTAGTTGTTTCTTGTTAGTCAAGTCAAAATTTCAATTTAAAATTTTAATTTTTTTCAAATCTTTTTCATTTTTTCTTAATATTTTTGAAAATTTTAAAATTAATTTTCTAAATATTTTTCTTATTTTTATTTCATATTCTCGAAATTAATGCTAACATTTAATATTTTGATTCAAAAGTTTTCAAGTTGTTACTTGCCTATTAAGAAAGGATCAATCTTTAAATTCTAGTATCATATCGTTTAGTTTCTTGTTAGTCAAGTAATCAACTTTAATTTCAAAAATCAAATCTTTTTAATTTCCTTTTCAAATCTTTTTCAAAATAAATTTCAATCATATCTTTTTTAAAACTTAATTTCAAAATCCTTTTCTGATTTCTTATATTTTTCAAAACCACCTAACTACTTCTCTCTCTCATTGATTTCGAAAATCAAATAGTAAGAAAAGAAATATAAAATTAGAATTTGAAGCAACTAATTTAAAATTAAAATTTTCAAAAATCTTTTTAAGTAATCAATTTATTTAATTTTCAATTAATTTCATTTTATTTCTCTTTTTAAATTTCGAATACTAACCAATAATTAAAATAAAAACAAAAATATTTTCCTTTTATTTTAATTTAAAATTCGAATTCTTTCTCTCTCCCATCTCTTTCTATTTATTTATTTATTTACTAACACTTCTCTTCTTCTTATAATTCGAACCCTCTCTCCCTCTCTGTGTTCGAATTCTTCATCTTCTCTCTTCTTCATTCTACTCTTCTATTCTTCTAGTTACATAAAGGAATCTCTATACTGTGACATAGAGGATTCCTATTCTTTTCTGTTCTCTTCTTTTTCATATGAGCAGGAGCAAGGATAAGAACATTCTTGTTGAAGCTGATCCGGAACCTGAAAGGACTCTAAAGAGGAAGCTAAGAGAAGCTAAGGCACAACACTCTGGAGAGGACCTCACAGAATTTTTTGAAAAAGAAGAAGAGATGGCCGAGCCCAACAACAATGGTGGAGATGCAAGGAAGATGCTTGGTGACTTTATTGCATCCTCTTCTGACTTCTGTGGAAGGAGCATCTCAATTCATGCAATTAGAGCAAACAACTTTGAGCTTAAGCCTCAATTAGTTTCTCTAATGCAGCAGAATTGCAAGTTTTATGGACTTCCATTGGAAGATCCTCATCAGTTCTTAGCTAAATTCTTGCAAATCTGTGACACTGTTAAGACCAATGGGGTTAATCCTGAGGTCTACAGACTTATGCTTTTCCCCTTTACTGTAAGAGACAGAGCTAGGACATGGTTGGACTCACAACCTAAAAATAGCCTGAACTCTTGGAAAAAGTTGGTCAATGCTTTCTTGGCCACATTCTTTCCACCTCAAAAGTTGAGCAAGCTTAGAGTGGAAGTCCAAACCTTCAGACAGAAGGAAGATGAATCCCTCTATGAAGCATGGGAAAGATACAAGCATTTGATCAGAAGGTGTCCTTCTGACATGTTTTTAGAATGGAGCATCATATGTATATTCAATGATGGTTTGTCTGAATTGTCTAAGATGTCATTAGACCACTCTACTGGAGGATCTCTTCATCTGAAGAAGACGCCTGCAGAAGCCTAGGAACTCATTGAAATGGTTGCAAATAACCAGTTCATGTACACTTCTAAAAGGAATCCTGTGAATAATGGGACAACTCAGAAGAAAGGAGTTCTTGAGATTGATACTTTGAATGCAATATTGGCTCAAAACAAAATATTGACTCAGCAAGTCAATATGATTTCTCAGAGTCTGTCTGGAATACAAGTTGCATCAGGTAGTACTATGGAAGCTTCCTCTAAAGAAGAAGCTTATGATCCTGAGAATCCTGGAATGGAAAAAGTGAATTACATGGGAGATTCCTATGGAAACACTTACAATCCTTCATGGAGAAACAGGTTTGGCAATAGCAATCCTTTTCCATCATCTTCTCAGTAACAGACAGAGAATTCTAAGCAGAGCCACTCTGACTTAGCAACTGTAGTCTCTGATCTATCTAAGACCACTCTCAGCTTCATGACTGAAGCAAGGTCCTCCATTAGAAATTTGGAGGCACAAGTGGGTCAGCTGAGTAAGAAAGTTACTGAACTCCCTCCCAATACTTTCCAAGCAATACAGAAGAGAATCCAAAAAGAGAGTGCAAGGCCATAAACATGTCCTACATGGCCGAACCTGTAGAGGAGGGAAAGGCAGTGATTTCCAGTGAGGAAGACATCAATGGACGTCCACTGTTCTCCAAGGAGTTCCCTAACGAGGAACCAAATGAATCTGAGGCTCATATAGAGACCATAGAGATTCCACTAAACTTACTGTTGCCATTCATGAGCTCTGATGAGTATTCTTCCTCTGAAGAGGATGAAGATATTATTGAAGAGCAAGTTGCTCAATATCTAGGAGCAATCATGAAGCTGAATGCCAAGTTATTTGGTAATAAGACTTGGGAGGATGAACCCCCATTGCTCATCAATGATCTAAATGATCTGGTTCAATTGAAATTACCTCAGAAGAAACAGGATCCTGGAAGGTTCTTAATACCTTGTACCATAGGCACCATGACCTTTGAGAAGGCTCTGTGTGACCTGGGGTGAGGGATAAACCTCATACCCCTCTCTGTAATGGAGAAACTAGGGATCTTTGAGGTGCAAGCTGTAAGAATCTCACTAGAGATGGCAGACAATTCAAGGAAACAGGCTTATGGACTTGTAGAGGATGTCTTGGTGAAGGTTGAAGGCCTGTACATCCCTACTGATTTCATAATCCTAGACAAGGGGAAGGATGAGGATGAATCCATCATCTTAGGAAGACCCTTCCTAGCCACAGCAAGAGCTGTGATTGATGTGGACAGAGAAGAGCTAGTCCTTCAATTGAATGAGGACTACCTTGTGTTTAAGGCTCAAGGATCTTCTTTTATAACCATGGAGAGGAAGCATGAAAAGCTTCTCTCAATACAGAGTCAAACAGAGCCCCCACACTCAACTTCTAAGTTTAGTGTTGAGAGGCCATCATTAAGCTCCAAATCTTTGTGAAGCTCTCTAATAGCTCACTGTCAAGCTATTGACATTAAAGAAGCGCTTGTTGGGAGGCAACCCAATGTTATTTAATTATATTTATTTGTTTTCCTTTGTTATTTTATATTTTCTTTAGGTTGATGATCATGTGAAGTCACAAAAACAACTGAAAAATAAAAAACAGAATGAAAAACAATATCAAAAATAGCACACCCTGGAGGACAAGCTTACTGGCGTTTAAACGCCAGTAAGGATAGCAGAATGGACGTTTAACGTCCAGCCTGGCAGCATTCTGGGCGTTAAACGCCAGAATGGGCAGCACTCTGGGTGTTTAATGCCAGAAAGAACTGTCTGGCATCTGGCTGGCGTTTAACGCCAGAAATGGGCAGCAGACTGGCGTTTAACAGCAGGAAAGGTAGCAGAACTGGCGTTAAATGCCAGATTTGGCACCCAATGGGCGTTTAAACGCCAGAATGGTTCGGGGACTCTAATTCCTTGACACCTCAGGATCTGTGGACCTCACAGGATCCCCACCTACCCCACCTCTTCTTCTCTCCTCTTCACACCTTTGCATAACACTCTTCCTCACAACCTCTTCACCACTCACATCCATCCTTCTAAGTTTGGTGTGGGAAAAGCTAAGCTTTTTGTTTTTCCATAACTATTAATGGCACCTAAGGCCGGAGAAACCTCTAGAAAGAAGAAAAAGGGAAGGCAATTGCTTCCACCTTCGAGTCATGAGAGATGGAGAGATTCATCTCAAAGGTCCATCAAGACCACTTCTATGAAGTTGTGGCCAAGAAAAAGGTGATCCCCGAGGTCCCCTTCAAGCTCAAAAAGAGTGAATATCCGGAGATCCGACATGAAGTTCGAAGAAGAGGTTGGGAAATCCTCACCAACCCCATTCAACAAGTCGGGATCTTAATGGTTCAAGAGTTCTATGCCAATGCATGGATCACTAAGAACCATGACCAAAGCGTGAACCCGAACCCAAAGTATTGGCTCACAATGGTTCGGGGGAAATACTTGGATTTTAGCCCGAAAAATGTGAGGTTAGCATTCAACTTGCCAATGATGCAACGAGATCCTCACCCTTTCACTAGAAGGGTCAACTTTGATCAAAGGTTGGACCAAGTCCTTAGGGACATTTGTGTGGAAGGAACTCAATGGAAGAGAGACTCAAAAGGCAAGTCGGTTCAACTAAGAAGGCTTGACCTCAAACCAGTGGCTAGGGAATGGTTGGAGTTTATCCAACGCTCTATAATTCCTACTAGCAACCGGCCTGAAGTCACAATAGACCGGGCTATTATGATCTATAGTATCATGGATGGAGAGGAAGTAGAAGTTCATGAGATCATATCCCTAGAACTCTACAAGGTGGCGGACAAGTCTTCCACTTTGGCAAGGTTAGCCTTCCCTCATCTCATTTGTCACCTATGCAATTCAGCCGGAATTGCCATAGAGGGAGTTATCCTCATTGAAGAGGACAAGCCCATCACTAAGAAAAGGATGGAGCAAACAGGAGAGCCCACTCATGGACCTCAACAAGAGCATGAGGAAATTCCTCATCATGAAATCCCTGAGATGCCTCAAGGGATGCACTTTCCTCCACAAAACTATTGGGAGCAAATCAACACCTCCTTAGGAGAATTGAGTTCTAATATGGGACAACTAAGGATGGATCACCAAGAGCATTCAATCCTCCTCCATGAAATTAGAGAGGACCAAAGAGCCATGAGGGAGGAGCAACAAAGGCAAGGAAGAGACATAGAGGAGCTCAAGCACTTCATAAAATCTTCAAGAGGAAGAATTAGCCGCCATCACTAAGGTGGACCTGTTCTTTAATTTCCTTATTCTTATTTTCCTGTTTTTCAAAATATATGCTTTTTGTTTTGTCTATGTTTGTATCTTTATTACATGATTGACATTCTGGATTCTCTATCGGTAAAGAATTTTTCTAAAAAATATAATCGCGTTGTAAGTATAGTTTCTAAACGACAAAGAATCCTTTCGTACAAAAGTTTTGGTTGTCACTTAAGCAAACCCAATAAAATTTATAACCGAAGTATTTAAACCTCGGGTCGTCTTCTCAAGGAATTTCAGGGAAGTATGATTTATTATTGGTTATGGAAAACAATATTTTTTGGTTTTTGAAAGGTTGAACAGGGAAAATAAATTGCAAGAAATTAAATTAATAATTATAAAAACTCTTGGCAAATAATTATGAAAACTGGACGTCCTACCCTAGTTATCCTTATCAATTATGATGAGAATTGGATTTTGCTCCCACCTGATTAACCTCGAACTATGAAGGTAAGTTAAGTGGATAAATCAATTTGATTCCTAAAGTCCTAGTCAAGTCCTAAGGAAAGACTAGAGTTATAGGAATTCGAATCAATCAGCAGAGATAACAATTATCAATCACAATGAGTTTGATAACTCAAGAGTCTCCAATTAATCAATTAAAGCCAAGAATACACAAAGCTAAATAAAAATCATAAACCTAAAATACCTCAAATTGTATTAAACAGAAAACTAATCTAAACATAAAGAGTTCATAAACCACATTGAGAAAATAAATAAAAGAAACATTGAACCTGTAATTGAAGAAGATGAAATTATAATCCTAAGAAAAATCCTAATCTAAATCCTAAGAGAGAGGAGAGAGCCCCTCTCCCTAGAAACTACATCTAAACCTAAAATTGTATATTATGAAAAGCTTATTGAGTCTCTGCATGTATCCTGACTTTAATCTGGGTTTCTGGGCTGAAAACTGGGTCAAAACGCGGCCCGAAATCACCCCCAGCGTTTTCTGAGATTTCTGCAGATCGCGTATGTCACGTGTACACGTCGGTCACGCGCACGCGTCACTGGTCGTTTCGGCGTGTCATGCGTTCATGTCAAGCACGCGCTCGCGTTGCTTTGCAGAATTCCAATCCACGCGTACGCGTCAGGCACGCGCACGCATTACTGCAATTTCTCCATTTCGCACGGTCGCGTGAGCCATGCGTCCGCGTCGCTTCTCGCTGGTCATCTCCTTAGTTTTTTGTGTTCCTTCCATTTTTGCGAGCTTCCTCTCCATTCTCTAAGCCATTCCTGCCCTATGAAGCCAGAAACACTTAACACACGGATCACGGCATCGAATGGTATAAAGGAGAACTAAAATATACAATTAAAAGACTTCTAGGAAGCATGTTTTCAATCATAGCATAAAACTAGGAAGGAATTGTAAATTCATGCAAATCATATGAATAAGTGAGTGAAGAGTTGATAAAAACTACTCAAATCAGCACAAGATAAACCATAAAATAATGGTTTATCAATGATCATTAGTGTCTAGTGTCTATGTCCTAAAGCTATGAATGTCGTATGAATCCTTCACCTTTCTTAAATGAAAAATGTTTTTAATTGCAAAAGAACAAGAAGTGCATGGTTTCGAATTCTATCTTGAAATTAGTTTAATTATTTTGATGTGGTGGCAATACTTTTTATTTTCTGAATGAATGCTTGAACAGTGCATATTTTTGAATTTTTTGTTTATGAATATTAAAATTGTTGGCTCTTGAAAGAATGATGAAAAAGGAGAAATGTCATTTGATAATGTGAAAAATCATATAATTGATTCTTTAAGCAAGAAAAAGCAATGAAAAGCTTGCAGAAAAAAATACGAAAAAAAGAGAAAAATGGCGAAAAAAATAAAGAAAGAAAGAAAAAGAAAAAGCAAGCAGAAAAAGCCAATAGTCCTTTAAACCAAAAGGCAAGGGTAAAAAGGATCCAAGGCTTTGAGCATCAATGGATAGGAGGGCCCAAGGAATAAAATCCTGGCCTAAGCGGCTAAACCAAGTTGTCCCTAACCATGTGCTTGTGGCGTGAAGATGTCAAGTGAATAGCTTGAGACTGAGCGGTTAAAGTCATGGTCCAAAGCAAAAAGAGTGTGCTTAAGAGCTCTGGGCACCTCTAACTGGGGACTCTAGCAAAGCTGAGTCACAATCTGAAAAGGTTCACCCAGTTATGTGTCTGTGGCATTTATGTATCCGGTGGTAATACTGGAAAACAAAATGCTTAGGGTCACGGCCAAGACTCATAAAGTAACTGTGTTCAAGAATCAACATACTGAAATAGGAGAATCAATAACACTATCTAAATTCTGACTTCCTATAGATGCCAATCATTCTGAACTTCAAAGGATAAAGTGAGATGCCAAAACTGTTCAGAAGCAAAAAGGCTACAAGTCCCGCTCATCTAATTGAAGCTAATCTTCATTGATAAGTTTGGAATTCATTGTATATTCTCTTCTTTTTATCCTATTTTGTTTTTAGTTGATTGCGGACAAGCAATAATTTAAGTTTGGTGTTGTGATGAGCGGATAATTATACCCTTTTTGGCATTGTTTTTACATAGTTTTTAGTATGTTTTAATTACTTTTTATTATATTTTTATTAGTTTTTATTCAAAAATCATATTTCTGGACTTTACTATGAGTTTGTGTGTTTTTCTGTGATTTCAGGTATTTTCTGGCTGAAATTGAGGGACCTGAGCAAAAATCTGATACAGAGGCTGAAAATGGACTGCAGATGCTGTTGGATTCTGACCCTGCTGCATTCGAAAAGGATTTTCTGGAGCTACTGAAGCCCAATTTGTGCACTCTCAATTTTGTTGGAAAGTAGATATCCTTGGCTTTCCAGCAATATATAATAGTCCATGCTTTGCCTGAGATTTGATGGCCCAAACTGGCATTCAAAGTCAGCCTAAAACATCTTGGCGTAAAATGCCCAAACTGGCACCAGAATTGGAGTTAAACGCCCAAACTAGCACCAAAGCTGGCGTTTAACTCCAGGAAAAGCCTAAGAAGAAAAAGCTTCAATGCTCAGCACAAGCACACACCAAGTGGGCCCCGGAAGTGGATTTCTGTACTATCTGCACTTAGTTACTCATTTTCTGTAAACCTAGATTACTAGTTTAGTATAAAAACTACTTTTAGTGATTTATTTAGGATTCTTTTGACCATATTTTGGAACGGATGTAATCATAGACTATCATTTGGGAGGCTGGCCTCACGGCCATGCTTAGACCTTTTTCACTTATGTATTTTCTACGGTGGAGTTTCTACACCCCATAGATTAAGGTGTGGAGCTCTACTATTCTTCATGAATTAATGCAATTACTACTGTTTTTCCTTCAATTCATGCCTACTTCTTCTCCAAGATATACTCTTGTTCTTAATTCAGTTAAGTCAGAATGAAGGGGTGACCCATGACAATTACCCAATCTTCGTTACTCACTTAGCCAAGATCGTGTGCCTGACAACCACAAAGCGATCTACATGATGTTCAACGTAGCCATTGGACGACAGCTGGAGTAAAATCTCTTGGATATCTAATACACGGACCGAGTCCGTGAGATTAGTATCTTCGTGGTATAGGCTAGAACCATTGGCAGCATTCCTGAGATCCAGAAAGTCTAAACCTTGTCTCTGGTATTCCGAGTAGGATCTGGGAAGGGATGACTGTGACGAGCTTCAAACTTGCGAATGTTGGGTGCAGTGACAGTGTGCAAAAGGACAATGGTCCTATTCCGATGCTAGCGGGAACCGACAGATGATTAGCAGTGCAGTGACAGCGCATATGGATCTGTTTTCATCCGAGAGGATCATACAGCTTGCCATGGAAGGAGGTAACGCATGGTTGGAAGAAGGCAGTAGGAAAGCAGAAGTTCAGAAGCAACAAAGCATCTTCAGACGCTTATCTGAAATTCCCACCAATGAATTACATAAGTATCAATATTTTATTTTCTGTTTTATATATATATTTTAATTATTAAAACATTATAACCATTTGAATCCGCCTAACTGAGATTTACAAGGATGGCCATAGCTTGCTTCAAGCCGACAATCTCCGTGGGATCGATCCTTACTCACGTAAGGTATTACTTGGACGACCCAGTGCACTTGCTGGTCAGTTACGCGGAGTTGTGAAGAAGTGTTGAGATCATGATTCCGTGTACCAGCATTTCATCAAACACATAGTGGGCATAAACATAAATTATGGTAAAATTGGGAAATTGATGAAAGCTGTGAGCCATAAATAATCAAAATCAATAAAAGCAACTCAAACAAACATAAAATAAGCATCAAACATCAAATTCATTAACAAGAACTCAAAATTGCAAACTATGCATATATTGATAAAGGAAAGTGAAATGCAAGAAAGTGTAGAACAAGTAGTGTAGATAAAAGAGAAATTAAAGAGATACTTACAATGAAATTGCTATAATCCAAAATCAAACTTGAAGTATAAAATACTACAAACCCTAATTAAACCCTAAGAGAGCTGATAAACCCCGATTTTGTGGTTTATCTTGTGCTTATTATGGGGGATTTTATCAATATTTCTCACACTTATTCGCAAGAAATGCATGGTTTTGTGTTCACTTCCCAATATTGCTCCATAATGGAAAACATGCTTATTTTGCCTTAAAATTGCCATATTTTAATCCTCTTCTATTGCCATTCGATGCCGTGATGTATTTGTTGAGTAATTTCAGGAATTATAGGGTAGGAATGACTTAGAAGAGAGGAAGAAAGCATGTACAAAAAGGGAGGAACATGAAGAATTGAGATCTTGGAAAAAGTAGCATCGGCGCGCCTGCGCACTCCACGCGCACGCGTGGATAAGGTTGGCTGGAAGCGGCACGCAAGGATGGACGCATCTGCGCGGATCAGAAGATTCCTATCAACGCGCACGCGCACTTGGCGTGCACGCGTGGATCGCAAAAGCAATTGGCGCGCATGCACGCATGGCGCACCCGTGTGGGAAACTGCACGTGACCTCATTAAAGGAAATTGTGCCTGGCGATTTCTGAGGCTTATGAGGCCCAATTTCAAGCTGTTTCTGCATGGAAAAGACCCAAGGATGCTAGGGGGAAAGGGGGGATTGATAAACCCATATTTCATGAGTTCTTTTGTGCTTAATTAGAGTGATTTATTCAACTCTTCACCTACTTATTCACATTAATTGCATGGTTTTACTTTCTCTTCCTTATTATGTCATATTGTGAAAAACATGTTTCCTAAGCTTTAAAAATTAATTATTTTAATTACCTTTATTTCCATTCGATGCCGTGATTAGTGTGTTGAGTAGTTTCAGATTTTCTAAGGCAGAATGACATAAAGGATGGAAAAGGAAACATACAAAAATGGAAGGAGAAAGCAAAACGGAGCTTTGAAGGAAACTGGTATTCACGCGATCGCATGGATGACGTGATCGCGTGCCAAGCACGAATCAGCAGCGACGCGGTCGCACGACTGACGCGACCGCGCGCCTTAAGCAGAACGCATATGACGTGGTCGCATGACTGACGCGACCGCGTAGCAAGGAAAAGCTCCAGATGATGCGACCGCGTGACCCACGCGGACGCGTGACAGAGGCCACGTATCAGAATTTACAGAATACGCCCCCAGTGATTTCTGAAGCCCTTTTTGGCCCAGATCCAAGTACAGAAAGCATAGATTAGAGGTTATAAAGTGGAGGAATGCATCCATTCAAAGAGAGCTCGCATAATTTTAGTTTTCAATGATTTAGATTTAGTTGAGAGGGAGATCTTCTCCCCTCTCTCTTAGGATTTAGGATTTCTTCTTGTTTTAAGACTGACTCTCAATCCAGGTTTTATATTTCTTTGTTTTAAACTTCCCCTTCACTTTATTTATTTATTTCAGTATCTGAGTTGGCTATTTACCTTTATAATTGGATCTATGAATTTCTTCCATGTTGGAGACTGTTATTTGAATTAATGATAATTGAGGTATTTTCAGTTTATGACTGTTCTCTTTGATTTAAGTTACCATTGCTTCCCATCTAAGGATATTTTTATTATTCTATCAATTTTACTTTTTCCCCTTTTGGTTCTGGTTAAGAATTCAGTAACTCAACAGTTATTAATCTCAATATAATTGATAATCGTTATCTTGCTAATTGAGTTGAACTTAAGTAATCCCAACCTTTTCTTAGGAAATAAATAGGATTCAAAGGTCAATTTAATTAGTCCGTTGACTTTCCTTTACCCTAGTAAAGGTTGACCAAGTGGAGTTTAGATTCAACTTTCATTCTAGTAGAGAGATAACTACGTTGGACCTCCAACTTCTCTTACCTTGCCAAAAGTCTGCTTTACAGTATTTATTTATTTTAATTGCCATTTGCTTTACTTGGCATTTAAATTACTTGCTTTTCATCGTCTAAACCCCGATTACAACCTTTATAACCAATAATAAGAACATACTTCCTCGCAGTTCCTTGAGAAGACGACCCGAGGTTTGAATACTCGGTTAACAATTTTTAAGGGGTTTGTTACTTGTGACACCCAAAACGTTTGTACGAAGGGATTTTTGTCGGTTTAGAGACTATATCTACAACGCAACTGTTTCTATGAATCTCTTTACTGGTAAAAATCCTAACGTCAAAATGGCGCCGTTGCCGGGGAGCTGCTAACGTGTGCCTTATTATTGGTTATTGTAAATATTTTTCTTTTGTTTGTTTATTTATTTTTGTTTTTCCCTTTTATCTTTATTTGCTACTATGAACTCTCACCCCTCTCGCTTTGAGGTTGGTTCTAATATTGTTAAAGGAAATAGAAGTTACAGCAGGAATGTGCATCAAGGTCAGACCAATCAAGGATGGATGGAACCAAGAGGATCTAATCAACCCTTTTGGCAGCAACACCCTCCGAGATATCCTGGACAAAGACCATTCTACCGTGCATACCCAGCTGAAAGACATGGTGGACAACCTTGTAACTACCAACAAGCCCCACCCCGTGCATATGAACCATCCTTTCAACATAACCTCGAACCACCACACTCACAAGCTTCTCTTCACCATTCGCCATCATATGATCCTTCCTTACCCCAATACCAATCCAATCGTTCCCAATCATCACCACTTTCCTTTGTATCATGTCCAAGTCCGGCAAACCGCGAAGCAGAGGATCACCTAAAAGAAACAGTAATTAAATTTCAAACAACCATTCAACAACTGGAGCAAGCACTAATTCAATGGGCCACTAGGCGCTCGAATATACAAGGATCAACCACAGCTCCATGTGGACAGCCCGATGAAGAGCGTAGCATGAAAGAAATACTAGAGACTCCAGTGGACAAGACAGAGAATGAATTCGTACTAGAACAAGTGGAAGAAGCTGTCATTGTTCAAGAAGAAGAGTTGGTTGAAGATCTAGGAGATGCTGAACTTCCTTGGGAATCCAGAATTGAGGAAAACTCCGTCCAAGATGCTACAGTTGATGCTAAGGAGGATACCGTACAATCTCCAAGGCAAGTCATTTACGAAGAATCAGACGGAATAATCCAAGAAGCAAATTTCCTTGATGATGATAGTCACAAGTCTAGTTCTCCTAGTGATGAACTTGCGTCCGCAAGTGAATTCTCTGAGATCGAAGAATTTTCCCCAAGTGAATATGAAGATGATGCGGAGGTAGATTTCTCTCAGCCTCCAATCTATGACTCAAGTGATGAGGAAGACATAGAAGACTTTGACCAGGATACAGATACAATTGAAGATCTTTGCAAGGAAGTGGAAGAATTTGCAGAAAAGCACAAGGAAACGGAACTTGCAGAACCACCAAAAACACCTATCCCAAGGCCATTACCACCTAATACAAGCTTCAAGTGGGTACAATCCTTAACTTATAATTTTACTTATTCACTTGAATATGGTTTGCTTGAAATAGATGGCCAACTTAGAGCTCTCTGCGGCTTTAAGAGTAAGAGGGAATTGGCTCGTACTCAGAGCTGGTGCACCAGGTTCAATAAGGTTCCACGCTTCACCTCGAAGTACACGGATTGGTATCATGCTCAATTGCATAGATCACGGAGAATGTTTGGTCACCACAGTGAGATTCTACTTTTTAACCCGCCCGAATGGAAACTTACAAATCAAAACGGAGGCGGATCTAAAAATCACAGCTTGGGATCATGGATTATATTCTGACATTCGTCATCCCGGGAGGCTGAATATCTGTTTGAAGCCACTCAGAAGCTTTACATGCCTAGTTTGGGACCCCGGAGGCTATTGGCATTCCAAGCACTGGTGGAAATTTTTGGACGAATTTAAACATAAGCCACCATAACAGGATACTCTTCCAATGTCCAACTTAAGGACTTTAACTAAAAGTGCTAGGTGGGAGACAACCCACCATGGTATGGTCGCTTCTTTCTCAATCTATTTCTTGTTTATTATTTTCAATTTACCCTTTTTTTTATTTTAACATTAACCTGGAATCATGCATAGCATTCATGTTAATCACTGCATCCTGCAATTTTCAGTTTAAAAAAAAAAAAGGTTGCACGACGCGACCGCATGCCCCATGCGATCGCGTCATATCGCGAAAAACACCACCCATGCGACCGCGTGACCCACGCAGCCGCGTGATATATATATCGGCGTAAGGATCCAACGAACAGAAAGTTAGGCTGGAATCGTGTGGCTCTTGTGCGTTTCGCACAAATTGGCCCACGCGATCGCATGCCCCATGCGATCGCGTCACTTACCCAATACCAATCCCACGCGACCGCGTGAGCGACGCGATCGCGTTGCATGGATTGCATATCACCCCAAAAGGAGACAGAGAGTTGCGCTGAAACGGCGCTGGAGTCGTGCGTTTAGCACGAATTCCAGCGACGCGATCGCGTCACCCCTCTTTTCCCCCCTCTCATGCGATCGCGCGACCCACACGATCGCGTCTCCCCTATTTTCACCCCAACCACGCGATCGCGTGCCCCACGCGATCGCGTGGATTCGAAAATATAACCCTCCAGCCCCGCGAACCCTATTAGTCGCGTAGCCCCCCTTCACCCCCAACCCTCTTCTCCTTCTCTATTCTTCTTCCCCCAGCCACCGCCGGCCAGCCACCACACCACCACCCCGACGCCACCGCCGCCCAGACGCCGCCGCCGTACCACCCCCTCCCCTTCTCTCTTCTTCCTTCTTCCTCTCTCCTCCCCTCTCCACCACAGCCACCTCCGCGAGCACCGCCCAGCCACTGCCGGCCATCCAGCCGCGCCCCCTTCTCCGCCACCCACCCCCTTCAGCCAGCAACAACCACCGCCCTCCCTTCCCCTACCCTCTTCCTCTCTCACTAACCCTAATACCTCCCTCCACCATTGCCCCCTCAGCCGCCACCGCGACGCCGTGCACCACCACCGCGCCGGACACTGCCGCAGCCACCTTCTTCCCTGTTCCACCCCTTCCGCTTACCAGGTTCCGCAACACGCAACCCTTTTTATCCGTCCGTCACTTTTCTGTATTTTTTATTCCGTTTATGTTCATGATTAGGATAGCTAGCCTTGCATGTTGTAGTGGATTTTTAGGTTGTTAGGTAGCTTAGGCTGTGGTTAGTGGATCTAGGTCTGTTTACTTGCACTGTTCTTACTTCTGTTTTATCCTATGTGCAAATCTGTTGCTGCTATAATCATGATTCATATGCTGCTTTCTTGTATGTTGCTGCTGTTTACATTGAGTTTTTATGTTTATTTTATATCTCTGTACATGCAGCTTGATTTCTTTTAATTCATATGAACTGATATGATTGCTGTTTATTTTCCGGGACAATCCAACTTTAGCCGGAATGCTGCCCAAATTTTTTTTGAAAGTTGTTTTCATTCTTGTTTTGGTTTGGCAACTCTGTTTTACTCTGCTTCCCCCAAACCATTTCATGAATGCTAGGGTCACTTTCTTATCCTCTTTGATTTCCTGGTTCATAACCTGCATTTGTGATTCACTGATTCCAATTTCTGATTTCTTTATTTCTATTCGAATCAGCATCACCTTGTTTTCTTTATTCGATTATGAGTACTTCTATTCTTACCTGTGAATCCTTGTTATATGGAAATTTTTTTTCTATTCCACTTACTTTCCTAACTCACTAATTTTAATTTACTAATTTCTTTTTACCATACTAACCCTCCTGATCTCTTTTCTGATCACTTTCACTTCCTCTAACTTTCTCACTATGGCATATTGATATTTTTTCTTTCCATTTAACATTAATTCAATCACATTTCAATTACTCATTTTCCTTATTCTATTTCTCCCTTACCGCTTTGAGTTTCTTTTGTTTAATTTGCCTTTTTGCTTTCCTATTTTATCCATTTCCTAGTTTTCTGTTTTTCAGGATGTCTGCCTCACAAAGGAAAGGCAAAGGCAAGGCTACTGGCAAGCACAAGAGAGGAGATTCCTCCGAATCTATCATTGCTCTAATGCACGATTCCTCATGGCGGGAGAAGAACTTCACATAGCAGGAAAAAGCTGACCAGCTGCTCCCTTCGACTGATCCTATAAAATTTGCAAACTGGTACTGTGAGCTGAAGTAGCCGACTTTTGCAAACTCCAGAAATCTATACTTGGAATGTACCTTGAAGATTCCAGAAGCCCTCCAGCAATACACCACTGAGCAAATCAAGCAAAGGGGCTGGTTCTTTCTGGAGAGACCACTGACAGAGGTCAATGCATCTTGGGTACGGGAATTCTATTGCAACTACTACCTTACTACCCTAGATGCAGTGAACCTAAGGGGAAAGCAAATTCTGGTCACTGAGGAGGCCATAGAGACCATTCTCCAGCTCCCAGCCAAGTCCGATCAGCCAGATGGTTATGCACAGGCTGAGGAGGACATGGGCCAGATACGGTTTGATTGGGATGCTGTGAAGGCACGGATAGCTCTTGACCCTGCTGTTCCTTGGGAGATGGGTCAGGACACCACTATGCCTAGAGGGATCAAGAAAGTGTACTTGAATGATGAGGCTCGGCTATGGCATCAGATCTTGAGCAACTATGTGATGCCGAGTACTCATGAGACTGAGATCCCGACTGCCATGATCACCCTCCTCTGGTGTGTGCTGGAGGGTAAGGACCTGTACTTGCCTCGTTTTATCCGGCATTATATGGCCAGGGTCCACGTCCGAGGCACCCTCCCCTTTCCTTATCTGGTTACACGGCTAGGCCGTCAGGCTGATGTGCCTTGGGAGGATGCCGATGAGCGACCACCAGCAGCGGACTACAGGAAGATCATCCCTCACAGCAGGAACTTCCTTGCTTTGGGCTACAGACCACCACCTGTCACTGCTACTGATGAGACAGCCCCTCCGTCTGCTGGACCCTCTTCATCCACAGCTGCCCCAGCTGCCCCTGCTGCCACCACTGCACCTCCACCCGCCTCTGAGCCGGTTTATCGCCTCGTGCACCGTCTATTCCGCCAGCTTGATCAGATGGAGCGCTGTAACAGGCGCCAGTATGAGAGATTGGAGCACCGCAGCAGGCGACGCTATTCCCATCTGAAGCTGATGATCAGACAGGGCGCCAACATCCCCTCCGAGCCCGACACACCATCAGAGCCATCAGAGGAGGAGGAGGATGAGCACGAGGAGGAACCTCATTCCCAGGCGGAGACTCATCAGTAGGCAGGCACAGAGCACGCTACACCACAGCAGGAGGCCCCACATCAGCTTGAGGATGCAGATCCGGAGATCTTGATCCAGTCCGTTCCCCCTCTATAGCAGCCAGACTCTCAGCCCACCACCGCCATAGAGACCCCAGCTACCATCCCTACTAGTGATGACACTCCTTCACACCCGGCTTGATTGAGCATCGGGGACGATGCTTCATTTTAAGTGTGGGGAGGTCGCCATCTTTGGTGTTTATTTTGGTGAACTACTACATACTTTTTCTTTTATTTTGGATATTTTTCTGTATTTTTCTCTTTTTCTTTTATTGTTATTTTCTGAGTACTTATACATTGCTACTTGTGTATTTTACTCTATTTTCTGCATTTTGCACTTTTGTTCATATTTTAGTTATTTAGTTCATTTTAGTTATTTAGTTTAGTTTGCAATTCTAACTTATTAGTGGATCAATTAGTATAGTTTACCCTTTTTACATAAGATAGCTTAGTTATAGCTTAGTTTAAATTGACAAATATAAAAAAGAGTAAGTTAGGAACTTGAACATAATAGATTTAGATCCATAAAACCTTGTATATATAGCATTACATGATGTAGTTAAACTGACAACATTTCATCAAGGAGAAATATTAAAACTTCAAAGGCTACCCTAAATTACTTTTTAAGAGAATAATGAGAATTTTTAACTAAACCTGCATGACATACATAAGTGATAAATGATTTTTCAGCTAGAGAACGCATAGCCTGTGAGTTTTGAGCTTAACTGTATAGTTACATTCAAACCATAATTTTTATTCCTGTGTGTTCCAACCTTCTTTCTTATTCTGGTGTTCTTTACTTTGTTTTAGTCTATATGTCCGATTATAGAATATAGGTACATCTCAAAATAATGATTGATGCCATCATTTGATCTTAGCTCACTTACCCCAAATTAGCCTACCTTTTACATCACCTTTGTTAGCCCCCTTTGAGCTTTTTAAAACCCCTTATTCTATTTTAGCCAAATTACTAGCCTTAAGCAGAAAAACAAAAGAAAATCCCAAGTGAATCCTTGGTTAGCTTAAGATAGAAAATTATAAATAGAGTAAAATGTGGGAAACTTATTGGGAACATAGTTGATAAAGACAAAAGGTAGAAAAATTAAAAAGAATAAAGCAACTCAAAATTTTGGGAAGCAGGCTCGTGAAAATTCAAATTAATTAAAATTACCATGTGTATTCAAAAAAAAAAAGTTAGTTTTCAAGCATATAAATAAGGGGATACAAAAAGAACTCCCCAATGCAAAATAAAAAGCAATGCACATGGGATAAAAACAAGAATTGAAACATGAGCATGTGACATCAAAAGTAAGAAAATAGGGAGAATAGGTAAAAAAGCATTGTTTTACTAAGTATGTATGTTAGGTGAGATCTTAATCTAATTAAGGATTCACTTATTAGCTCACTTAGCCTTATACATATATCCTTACCCTTTGCCTTGACCCCATTACAACCTTAATTAAAGACCTCATGAGTTTTGGTATGACTATGTTCTATAATTATTGACTGGTTAGACGAAAAACAAAGTTATAGAAAGGAAGAATAAAAAGAAGAATAGAGTGATTAACCCAATAAACACTGAGTGATTAGAGAGAAAACACAAAATCCAGTGAGGGTTCAAAAGCTCATTAACATTTATCTCTGATTGTCTTGCAAGTTTTTTTTTTCTCATCTCATTTGCAAAAACATGCTTTATTATTTGAGGGTTAGCTATATATATATATATATATATATCTCCTTGAGAATGTGAAATAATTTGACTACATGTAGCCTTTATATATGAGTGGATGAATTAGAATTGCATGACTCATTAGGTAGATGCATTTAGCATAGGTTGCATTTCATAACATTCCATCACTTTAAACCTTAATTATTTACCTTGGATTTAGCATGAGGACATGCTAGTGTTTAAGTGTGGGGAGGTTGATAAACCCATATTTCATGAGTTCTTTTGTGCTTAATTAGAGTGATTTATTCAACTCTTCACCTACTTATTCACATTAATTGCATGGTTTTACTTTCTCTTCCTTATTTTGTCATATTGTGAAAAACATGTTTCCTAAGCTTTAAAAATTAATTATTTTAATTACCTTTATTTCCATTCGATGCCGTGATTAGTGTGTTGAGTAGTTTCAGATTTTCTAAGGCAGAATGACTTAAAGGATGGAAAAGGAAACATACAAAAATGGAAGGAGAAAGCAAAACGGAGCTTTGAAGGAAACTGGTATTCACGCGATCGCATGGATGACGCAATCGCGTGCCAAGCACGAATCAGCAGCGACGCGGTCGCACGACTGACGCGACCGCGCGCCTTAAGCAGAACGCACATGACGCGGTCGCATGACTGACGCGACCGCGTGGCAAGGAAAAGCCCTTTTTGGCCACGTATCAGAATTTACAGAATACGCCCTCAGTGATTTCTGAAGTCCTTTTTGGCCCAGATCCAAGTACAGAAAGTATAGATTAAAGGTTATAAAGTGGAGGAATGCATCCATTCAAAGAGAGCTCGCATAATTTTAGTTTTCAATGATTTAGATTTAGTTGAGAGGGAGATCTTCTCCCCTCTCTCTTAGGATTTAGGATTTCTTCTGGTTTTAAGAGTGACTCTCAATCCAGGTTTTATATTTCTTTGTTTTAAACTTCCCCTTCACTTTATTTATTTATTTCAGTATCTGAGTTGGCTATTTACCTTTATAATTGGATCTATGAATTTCTTCCATGTTGCAGACTGTTATTTGAATTAATGATAATTGAGGTATTTTTAGTTTATGACTGTTCTCTTTGATTTAAGTTACCATTGCTTCCCATCTAAGGATATTTTTATTATTCTATCAATTTTACTTTTTCCCCTTTTGGTTCTGGTTAAGAATTCAGTAACTCAACAGTTATTAATCTCAATATAATTGATAACCGTTATCTTGCTAATTGAGTTGAACTTAAGTAATCCCAACCTTTTCTTCGGAAATAAATAGGATTCAAAGGTCAATTTAATTAGTCCCTTGACTTTCCTTTACCCTAGTAAAGGTTGACCAAGTGGAGTTTAGATTCAACTTTCATTCTAGTAGAGAGAGATAACTACGTTAGACCTCCAACTTTTCTTACCTTGCTAAAAGTCTGCTTTACAGTATTTATTTATTTTAATTGCCATTTGCTTTACTTGTCATTTAAATTACTTGCTTCTCATCGTCTAAACCCCGATTACAACCTTTATAACCAATAATAAGAACACACTTCCTCGCAGTTCCTTGAGAAGACGACCCGAGGTTTGAATACTCGGTTAACAATTTTTAAGGGGTTTGTTACTTGTGACACCCAAAACGTTTGTACGAAGGGATTTTTGTCGGTTTAGAGACTATATCTACAACGCAACTGTTTCTATGAATCTCTTTACTGGTAAAAATCCTAACGTCAGGGATCAATCATTTTTACACTAAGACACAATTTTTTAGCTAGTTTTTGGTTCTTTTGTTATTCTAGAGAGAGAAACCCTTACTCCTCTCTAGATTTATTTTTAATTTGATCTTCCCTTGTTGATTTGTGAATTGGATCCTGTTAATTGCTAGTTTTAATTGTTCAATTTGAATTCCTTAGTATAATTTTGCTTATATCTTGTGATAGTTTATGAATTCTTGTCAATTGTCATTTTATACCCATTTCATGAATGTTGTGAATCTTGAATTGTGGATGTTGCATTGATGATTTCTATGTTTAATTTTGTTGTTTGGATGATTGTATGTTGATAATTGTTAGTGGGTACTTGTAGATTTCAATTTAATTGCTATTTTGATTTGTTAATGCTTACCATGTGTTCGATGAATTGTTTACTTTGATTATGGAGTAGTCTTCTTCACTCTTGGCCTAGGCCAAGGGAATTGGGTAAACTTGAGTCATTGGGTCTCAATGAATTGGTGATTTGAGAACCCTTGGTGATCAATTTGATACTCAGTGACGCCAACCCACTACTAATCTAATTAGTAGGTAGGTTGGGACTTATGGGTTGATGTGATCAAAGCCATTTGACGTACTTCAAGTCTAGGAGTAGATATTACGTACTTAAGACTTTTGGAAGTAGACTTAATGAGCTTGGTTCCTCAAAATTGTCAAGATATGGTTGTTAGACAAGGATGGTGACCCCAATTCCCATGCCTAGCCAAGAGTTGCTTTTATTATTCATATTTGAAAACCAAAATTCTCAACTATTTGCCTTAGTTATAGTTACTTGTTTGGTTTAGAATAGAATTATGTGGGATGTTACTTGTTCATTGGAATTGCTCATGTTTTGCTTAGTTAATTGAATTAGTTTCTTGCAGTTTAAGATTACTTGCTTGTTAAGATTCTCGTTTATTTTCATGCTCATAACTCACAACCACGGATTTCTAACCAATGTTGAAGCACATGTTTGCCCATTCCTTGTGAGACGACCCGAGGTTTAAATACTTCGGTTATTTCTATTGGGGTTGAACTTGTGACAACCAAATCCCTCTTCTAAATTTGATACCCGAGGATTTTTGTTGGTAGAGCTATACTTGCAACGCGATTTTATTGAAGAAAATCTTTACCAATACACCCTTGGGGCACCATCAAGAGCAAAACCTAAAACTACACAAAAAATACTCCTGAAATGTGTTTCTACCCTACTCTAAGATGGCTCTCTTTGTTATGTGTTGTTGCTTCTTCATATAGCCCTTCATTTAAGCCTCCAAGCCTTCAGAAATGGGCCAAAAGAGCCCCAAAATCGTGAGTCACGTGCATTTTTAATGAAGGCACGCACTGGTACATGTGCGTACGCACACATGCTAATTTTCCTTCTGTGCGTGGGCACAGACCTGTGCGTGGGCATAGATGCTGATTTCCATTCTGCCTTGAGCATGGGCACAGTCTGTGCGTGGGCACAGGTGCTGATTCTGACACTTGTGCGTGGGCACAGGCTGAAATGCTTTTCTCTTTTGTTTTCTTCATGTTTTCTCCCTTTTTGCATGCTTTCTTCTACTTCTACCAAACCATCCTTGCCTCTAGTACCTGAAATCACTCAACAAATATATCACGGCATTGAATGGAATAAAATTGGGATTAAATTGCTCAATTTAAGCACAAAAACGCATGCTTTCACATTTAGGTTCAATTTAGGGATCAAACACAAAAGTATGCTATTTTAGTGAATAAGTGTGAGTTTATATGATGAAATCCATCCAATTCAAGCTAAAATATATCGTCAAATATGGACTCATCAGATTCAATTGTTTGGTTTGTACGTACTTAAAATACTAGAAGGGAGATTGTGTTAAATACCAAGTGTATAAAGATGGCACATCTCTAATTTGTTTTGATTGAGAATTTTATTTAGTTTCAATGCTAAGACATATTTAGTGAGTAGATTTTGCCTCTTCTATTCATATCAATTATCTATAAAGAATACTATAAAGTTGTATGTCAAATGATGTTGTTCATTCTTTTGGGGAATAACAACTTAGTGGGAGTTGAGATACTCATTTTTTACTATTATTGTTAAATTATTATTAAAGAGTTATGTTATTTGACTTTAGAAAAAAATATAGTGTATATATTTTTATGATCTGGTTCTTATTTCTATTTTAACAAATTCAAATATATATTTTAGTACAAGTAGGACTACTCATACTACTAGAATTACTAATGCCTAGGCATCTTTAGTTTTTTTTTAGGTACTTTTATCAAGTTTTCTGAGATTTAAATAAACGTTGTTATGTTTTTAGTAAAGTTTTAATGACTAATCATGTGTTTGTTGAAGTTGTGTCAGAATGATTGTGTTTTTAGGATATAATTAAGCAAATTAGCATGAAATTCAGAAAGAAACACAAGCATTCCTAGGAGATCAAGAGAAAGTGGGTGCCCAACGCCCAAATCACCAAGCTGGACACCCAAATCCTAAGCACAATGCCCAAATCACCAAGGTGGGTGTACAAATACTATGCTGGGCACCCAAACCTCCAAGTTGGGCGCTAGAATACCAAGTCAGGCGCCAGGATGCCAAGCCCAGCGCCAAGTGAAAACTTCAACTCACAGAAAGCTTAAATTCAAGCCAAGATTCAATATTTAAATGATTAGTTAGCAACAACCTCTTCTAGAAAGATAAGATTTGGTTGTTACGATTTAGTTTTAGAGTAGATTAGATTTGAATTTGAATTTGTTACCTTATCCTCCTAAAGATAAAATTAGTTTTAGTTTTCGCATTTAAATTATAGTTAGGAGTTAGGATATAAATAAGTGAACAAGGATCACATCTAGAGGATCTGGGAGAGAATCTAGGATCTAGGATCCTCAGATCCCGATCATCATCTAGCATCTCTTTCGTTAGTTTAGTAACTTTCTTTTCTACCATGAGTAACTAAACCTCCTCTGTTAAAGGTTAGGAGCTCTGTTTTATTTTTGTGGATTAGTAATGCAAGTGCTTTCTTTATTTTAATTCATGCTCTTTTACCTTTTAGGATTAAGTCTCGTTCTTCATCTTTAATGATTAGAAGTATTGAAAAATATTCTAACTCTATTTTGGATTTGGTTATTATTTTGGAAAATTTAGTATTGGAATTAGCTCTAAACTCTTTCTCATGATTTTTAACTTGACTATGAATAGTATTTTGAAAATTGTGTGGCTTTAAATCGAATCCGTTCATCACCTCTTCTCTTAATTAATTGACCAAGGAATTGGTGATTAATTAACTTAAGATAAATTAAATTCCCAAGAAATTGGAATTTGATTACAAATGATTTGCTATGAAAAGATTTTTACATGAGTTAAAGTAAGAAAACACAAGCATTGTTTTTTTCTAAGAATTTAACATCTTCGAAACCTTTAACATCTTTTATCCTTGATTACTGCCTAATTCTCTAAGCTCTCTCTCATCCAATAATCAAAACAAAATTAATTCTCTCTTCACTATTCTTTACTCTATTTCAAGATTCACAATCCTCTTGCCAGGGTTTGATTGATCTAATTAGATATTCAATTAGACGTTGCTTGCCTCAATCCGTTAATCCTCGTGAAAACGATATCCAATCATCGTGGTATTACTTAATGCGATTTGGTGCACTTGCCAATATCCGAGTGTATCAATTTTGGCTCATCAAGTTTTTGGCACTGTTGCGGGGATTAATTGAGATTGACAACATACATGCGGTTGAATCATGATGAGGGGATATTTTATACGCTTTTTGGCATCATTTCCATATAGTTTTTAGCATGTTTTGATTAAGTTTCATTAAATTAATGAGTTTTTAATGTAAAATTCACATTTTTGGATTCTACTTTGAGCTTGTATGTTTTTACGCAATTTCAAGTATTTTCTAGCTAAAATTGAGGTGCTGGAGCAGAAGTTTGATTCGGAGGTAGAGAAAGCACTATAGATGCTGTCAGGATCTGACCTCTATGCACTCGAAGGAGCTTTTCTGGAGCTAAACAAGTCCAAATGGAGCGCTCTCAACGACTATGGAAAGCTAACATCCAGGGCTTTCCAGAAATATATAATAGTTTATACTTTGCTTCAGAATTAAAGGCCCAAAACTGGCATTTAACGCCAACCATCTACCCTAGTCCTGGCGTCCAACGCCCATAAGGAGGTGACCAGCGTCCAACGCCCAAAAGGGGGGCTCTAGCCAGTGTTCAATGCCCCTATGGAGTCCTAGCACGTGGCTTACTCTTTTGCTCAGTCCAAACACTCACCAAGTGGGCCCCAAAAGTGAATTTTCGTACTAATAGACTAGTTTATCATATTTTTGTAATCCTTAGTCATTAGGTTAATATATAAAGGAGGAGATCACCCTTGTTTAAGAACTTTTGATCTTCTTCCACCATTTTACACGTTTTTACATTGTTCTGTGTATAGTATGAGCCGCTAAACCTCCTAGGTTAAAGTTAGGAGCTCTGCTGAGTTTTATGGATTAATAAAAGTACTACTGTTCTATTTAAATTCATGTTTGATTATCTCCCAATCTATATCTTCGTTCTTCAACCTTATGAATGAGTTAAACCATCAAAAGTTATCTCTATTCTATATGGGTTTAGCGAGCATCTTTCATCGGATATCAATGAATCACTAGTTTGAGGATACGTCTCTTAGACGGCTAATCCATGACTTTGTTGGGAACATCTCGAGACATCAGATCAGCTGAGGTATGGGGAGATTAGGGTCTTTATGGTAAAGGCTAGAATCAAGGTGCAGCATTCTCTGATCCAGAAGATTCGACCTTGTCTGTGGTGTTTTGAGTAGGATCACCAAGGGAATGAACTGCAGGAGCTTCACCCTCATTCAGACTGGATACGCACTAAACCTGGTGCTCAGCCTTGAGGAAGATTGGCGGCCGCTCAAACTGGCATTGATCACATACAACCTACTATAGAAGAAATCATTTACAGTTGGAGTAGACAGTAAGACAGTATTAATGCAGAAGAACAACTGAGTAATATTATCTCTGCTTTACTTTTATGCGTTTAAACAACTACACAACTTTTCAATCCGCCTGACTAAGATTTACAAGATAACCACTGTTTGATCCAAGCCGACAATCTTCGTGGGATCGACCCTGACTCACCTTAGGTATTACTTGGATGACCCAATGCACTTTCTGGTTCAGTTGTGCAAAGTTAAATTCCGCTCACCAAATCACAAGCTTAGATAATGTTTTGTTTTATTGTTTTAATTTCTTTCTTTTCTTCTTTATTCTTCTTCTTTATTCTGCATGGTGCATTTGATTTTTTTCTTTGTTTGTGTATGCAAGAAGCAATGGAGTCGAATACCATGGATACAACCCTAGAACTTAATAAAATATGTTTCAACAAATCTCCTAACTAACAAAACAAGTGGAACAAATCATTTTCTCACTATTTTTCGTCCTTCTTGTCCAAGTAAAAACACATGCATGTTCATACCACTTAAAATATTTAAACTTGGAAATTTGACAAGTCTTTAAGCTTGGTGTTAGTGGTTGGAGGGAAAATAAGGGCATTGGAATGCAACAAGAATACAATAAAAATAAAGTTAGGACAGTGATGGAGATTGAAAGTGGTAACCTTATTCTTTCTGGTAGTTAGTCATGTATCTTACTCTCTTATCTTTTTCTTTTGCATCATGTTTTCTTTGTGAGTCATAGTTTAAAATTCCATCTGCTTATTTCTCCAATAAGCATGTGAAAAGAGAATATATGAATGAAAAGAATTTGAATAATAAAAAAAAGCAGTCAAATAAAATATGGTGGTTCTTAGAAGGATGGTTATATTTTATGGACCTAAGGTATTTGAATGCAGCCTAAGAAAAAAGAGATGGAATCTCCAAAAACAAAGTCTTATAGAGACATATTATGAGAATCCAATGTCCAAATTCCTTGAAGCAATTATGATTAAAAAAAAAGAGAGTATGAGAAGATCGAAAAATCAAAATCAACAAAGCTCTGAGGACCAATGTCTGGAGCCAGTTATGTGCATGTGATGTTTATGTTTCAAGGAGAGACTTAGGAAATTAAATTCGAGAGGTGCCTCACCATGTGATAACTTGGGCCAACTGGCTCGAGATTGTCGATTTTAAGCCCACATTAAAGAGTTGCCTTGAAATAAAGCATTTAGAGTCTAAAGAGACTCTGGGCATCGATTTATGGATAAATGAATTTCTAGTTATATGCTTGTAGTGTGACTATGTCAAAGAGAAGCTTGGGTAATTAGATCCGAAGGATGCTTTATCACCTGGCAACTTGGGCCAACTAGTCCGGGATTGTCGATTTAAAACCCACTAAGAGCTGCCTTGAGACAAGGTACTTAGAGTCAAGAACTTCAAACACCTTTCCTCGATTAAATTTCTAAGTAAACTGCTTCAAGGATCATATAATTTTTAAGATTCTCATAATACAATATGGAATTTATTTCTTGAAAATTCTTGATTCCTAAGTATACAAGCCTCATTAAGACAAGATAATTCCATTTATAATCAGAGAGATCATTGCAAACCCCACTTTTATTGGGACTTAAATTTATAAACTCTTTAACTCTTTTCATTAAGATAAACTCTGTTACTTTCCTTTTTTGCTTGAGGACAAGCAAAATTTAAGTTTAGTGTTGTGATGCCTAGGCATCTTTAGTTGTTTTTTAGTATCTTTTTCATTAGCTTTTTTAGATTTAAATCAAAGTTCTTATGTTTTTTGTGAAGTTTTGATGACTAATCATGTGTTTGAAGTTGTGCTAAATGATTCTATTTTCAGGATATAATTATGTAAATTAGGATGAAATTCAGAAGAACACACCAACACTCCCAGGAGAGGAAGAAAAAGTGGGCACCCAGTGCCGGAATCAGTAAGCTGGACACCCAAATCCCAAGACCAGCGCCCAAATCGCCAAGCTGGGCACATGTAAGATCCTGAATTTAATACCTTGTTAAATCAGATAAAATAATAATTTAATTGCCCAGAATAGGTTTAGAAAATTAGAAATAATAATTAGAAAATATAAAGGTGAAATTTGAATTCAATATATTTTTCTGAGTGAAAAATATATCTTTTGCGAAAAATTTTGTAAAAATGCGTACCAATACTTAAGCCGGCAGTACTGGATCTAGTATGTCTGGTATAGTGTCCTGAGAAAAATAAAATTTTTAAAATTGAATTTATTATTTTGGAAAGACAAAATAATTTACAATTAAAAACCGGGTGCTAATCTTAAATGTTTTGGCCCAAAGTTGGGCCTAACGGACTTAAAACACTAACGGGATGGACCGAGCCCAAGTTGCGACCAAGCTGAACATATATATATGACTTTTAATGAGCATTCAGCTCATTTTAACCTAAATTGAGAGATGGGGGTGCTGGTTGTGAGAGACAAGAGTGAATAACACAAAATACTGTTCATCCTCATCTTGCTTCGATCATATCTTGAGCTACGTGCTCTGATTGAGGTGCTGTAGCAAAGCTGTCGCCGAGCCCGTTATTTCTAACTAAGCTTTGTTGGTGAGAACTCACATTTCTTAATCCAGTTTTCTGCCCTAACATATTTCACATTTTTAGATTTTGTTTTTGAGTAGATTTTGTGATTTTGGTTGTTTAGGGGTGATCTAGCATTAAAATATTGTTGGAATTTGCCCTTAATAATGTTTGGTAAGTTAAATCTCTTCAAAATCCTTGTGGTTTGATGTTTTGGTTAGCTCTAGTGTTGATTTTGGTATATTATATGTGTATAGCTTGATATTTGGTGAGTTTTGGAAGTGGTGTTGGTGCTTGAAGCTTGTTGATCTTGTTGGAATCAAGCTTTGGGTGTTTGTGCATTTTGGAATAATTGACTAAGGCATTGATAAACCATTATTTTATGGATTATATTGTGTTTAATTGTGTGGTTTTATCGAATCTTTACCCACTTATTCATAAATTTAGCATGTATTTACAATTCCTTCCCAAAATTACTCCATGGTTGAAAATTGCTTCCTAGAGACTTTTAATTATGTATTTTAACTCTCCTTTATTCCATTCGATGCCGTGATCTGTGTGTTAATTGTTTCAGGCTTTATAGGGCATGAATGACTTGGAGATTGGAAAGGAGGCTTGCAAAAATGGAAGAAACACAAGAAATGGAGGAGATGACTAGCGAGAAGTGCGCGAACGCATGGCTCACGCGACCGTGCGAAATAGAGGAAATTGCAGTGACACGTTCGCATGCCTGATGCAAACGCATGGATTGGAAACTGCACAAGTGACACGAATGCGTGGACGACGCGCACGCGTGGCAAGGCAAAACGCTGGATGACGCGAATGCCTGGATGACACGATCGCATGACGTGCGCGATCTACAGAATCTGCAGAATTCGCTGGGGGCGATTTTGGGCCCTGTTTCGACCCAGTTTTCGGCCCAGAAAAGCATATTAGAGTCAGGGAACATGCAAAGACCGAGAAGAACATTCATTCCGCATAATTTTTTGTTTTAGATCTGATTTTACTCCTCCTCTAGGTTTTCTCTCAACACATTCATAGTTCTTAGGATTTTGATTTTATTGCTTTTTGGATTGGGATATTGAGAAGAGTTATTACCTCCGTCAAGACTTCATCATTCTAGTTTGTTCTCTTACTTGTCACTTACTCTTTCATATCCTTAATTTATTTAGAGTTACTATTGGATTATTTTTAGAATTTATTAATACAAGAACTATTTTTATTTTTAATTGATCCTTTTGATTATTATTTATCATGTCTTTCTTTATTTTCCTTTCTTATTTTGTGAATTTTACAATCATAATGAGCGAGTAGTTCCATAACTTGATTGGGAATTGGTTGAAAGGAGGACCTTGAGTTGGAATGCTCAAGAGTAAAATTATAGTTGGGTTTAGCGTTGGGTCGCCCTCTAGTCACTGACACTAGTCCTTCCCAAGGGAGAGGATTAGAACTTGTGAATAGAAACTGACTTCCAACTTGCTTAACTTTCCTTTATCTGGTAAAGGATAACTGAGCAGGCAACTTTCAATTATCACTTTTATCTTGGGAGAACTCCAACAAGGATAGGACTTCCAACTAAGCTACTCCCGGTCAAGGTTTTTATTTAATTTACACAAATTCTCTGATTTAATTTTCTGTCTAGCAAACTCAACCCCTTTTGGAAAACATCTGATTAATAAAATAGCATACATTTTCGCAACTCGTTGGGAGACGACCTGGAATTCATACTCCCAGTATTTTAATTCTAATTTTGTGAAAACCCCTTCTAAATTGATAAGCAGATTTTTGGTTGGTTAAGAACTATACTTGCAACGCATCTCTTATAATAATTTCTTAACTCGCCAATTTCCGCCACGTCAATTTTTGGCGCCGTTGCCGGGGAGTTGCAATAGAGTGCTAAGTTATTGATATGAATTTATTCATTTGCATTTTATTTTATTCTGCTACTATGAGCTGCATGTTTCTTTCGTTAAATGACGCGTTCACTTCCTGATCCAAGCTTGCCAGTATTTGATCCTGAGATCGAAAGAACTATTTCACGTATAAGGCAAGCTCGGCGTCGATTAGTCCTCCCCGAGGGCGAATCTGAAACGTCACGTAAGGAAGAAACAAGCTCCCTTTCTACTGATTCGGTTGATTTATGTGCAGGTGACATGGCAGCACCTAGAAGAGTTACTATCCAGGAGGCTGGAGCCCCTGATTTTACAATGCAACCGTTTCAAGCACATCAGCCAGCTCAACTTGATGCCTAAGTTTCATGGCTTTCCTGCTCAAGAGCCTATCAAACACCTTAGGGACTTCCAAGCAGCCTGTTCTACTGTCAGGCGTGATGGTGCAGATGAAATTTCTATTCTGTTAAAAGCCTTTCCATTATCTCTTGAGGAAAAGGCGAGAGAGTGGTACTACACTCAACCCGCAGCAACTGTTTCTGACTGGGATACGCTTAGAAGAGAATTTTTAGAAAAATTCTTTCTAGCTGAAGTTACTGATAAACAGAGGAAAGACATTTCCATGATTGTTCAAGACGAGTCCGAGACTCTCTACGAATACTGGGAGCGCTTCAACAAACTTCTGGAAGCATGTCCCCACCATATGATTGACAAAATAGTGTTGCTCGGCTACGTCACACAGGGCATGAGGCCCCAAGATAAGACCACATTGGAAAGTGCTAGTAATGGGTCTATGAAAAAGTATAAGACCACTGATGAGGCATGGCAATTGATCAGCGACTTGGCTGAATCTACTAGGAATCACAGACAGAAACAAGGCCGGTCAAAGTTGTTGCAGAGGTATCTTCTAGCAAGGAGACTACTGCTCTGACTCAGAGTATATGTGAAATGACCAATTTACTAAAGCAGATGCAGTTGAATCAACAACAAGCGCAGCAAAGCCAACAGTTAGTCCCACAGAGAGTGTGCGGGATCTGTGCTGACTATAGCCATTATACTAATGAATATCCGCAGCTCCAACAGGAAGACAACACTGTGGCAGTGGTACGCGGAATCGTGATTACACTTTAATTATGTAAAGTTCATTGCTCTTTCTTTCCCTGGAAATGGCGCCAAAAACATGATGCCAAAACCACGGTTCACAACTCCGTGTAACTGACCAGCAAGTGCACTGGGTCGTCCAAGTAATACCTTACGTGAGTAAGGGTCGAACCCCACGGAGATTGTTGGTATGAAGCAAGCTATGGTCACCTTGCAAATCTCAGTTAGGCGGATATAAATTGATAATGGTGTTTTCGAATTTAATATAATAAAATAGGGATAGAAATACTTATGTAATTCATTGGTAGGAATTTCAGATAAGCAAATGGAGATGCTTTCGTTCCTCTGAACCTCTGCTTTCCTGCTATCTTCATCCAATTAGTCTTACTCCTTTCCATGGCTGGCTTTATGTGATACATCACCACTGTCAATGGCTACTTTCGGTCATCTCTCAGGAAAATGATCCAATGCCCTGTCACGGCACGGCTAATCGTCTGGAGGCATCACCCTTGTCAATGGCTTCATCTTATCCTCTCAGTGAAAATGGTCAACGCACCCTGTCACGGCACGGCTATTCATCTGTCGGTTCTCGATCATGCTGGAATAGGATTTACTATCCTTTTGCGTCTGTCACTAACGCCCTGCAATCGCGAGTTTGGAGCTCGTCACAGTCATTCATTCATTGAATCCTACTCGGAATACCACAGACAAGGTTTAGACTTTCCGGATTCTCTTGAATGCCGCCATCATTCTAGCTTACGCCACGAAGATTCTGATTAGGAGATCTAAGAGATACTCATTCAGTCGAAGGTAGAACGGAAGTGGTTGTCAGGCACGCGTTCATAGGGAATGATGATGATTGTCACGTTCATCACATTCAGATTGAAGTACGAATGAATATCTTAGAAGCGAAATAAGATGAATTGAATAGAAAACAGTAGTATTTTGCATTAATCATTGAGGAACAGCAGGGCTCCACACCTTAATCTATGGAGTGCAGAAACTCTACCGTTGAAAATACATAAGTGAAAGGTCCAGGCATGGCCGAATGGCCAGCCGCTCTGATCTAAGAACCAGGCGTCCAAAGATTCTCAAGATTCAAAGATCTCTAATACAATAGTAAAAAGTCCTATTTATAATAAACTAGCTACTAGGTTTACATGAGTAAGTAATTGATGCATAAATCCACTTCCGAGGCCCACTTAGTGTGTGCTTGGGCTGAGCTTGAGTGTTGCACGTGTAGAGGTCCTTCTTGGAGTTGAACGCCAGCTTTTGTGCCAGTTTGGGCGTTCAACTCTGGTTTTGGCTCCTTTTCTGGCGCTGGACGCCAGATTTGGGCAGAAAGCTGGCGTTGAACGCCAGTTTACGTCATCTATTCTTGGACAAAGTATGCACTATTATATATTGCTGGAAAGCCTTGGATGTCTACCTTCCAACGCAATTGGAAGCGCGATATTTCGAGTTCTGTAGCTCCAGAAAATCCACTTTGAGTGCAGGGAGGTCAGAATCCAACAGCATCAGCAGTCCTTCTTCAACCTCTGAATCTGATTTTTGCTCAAGTCCCTCAATTTCAGCAAGAAAATACCTGAAATCATAGAAAAACACACAAACTCATAGTAAAGTCCAGAAATGTGAGTTTAACATAAAAACTAATGAAAACATCCCTAAAAGTAACTAGATCCTACTAAAAACATACTAAAAACAATGTCAAAAAGCGTATAAATTATCCGCTCATCACAACACCAAACTTAAATTGTTGCTTGTCCCCAAGCAACTGAAAATCAAATAGGATAAAAAGAAGAGAATATACTATAAATTCCAAACTATCAATGAAACATAGCTCCAATCATATGAGCGGGACTTATAGCATTTTGCCTCTTGAATAGTTTTGGCATCTCACTTTATCCATTGAGGTTCAGAATGATTGGCATCTATAGGAACTCAGAGTTCAAATAGTGTTATTGATTCTCCTAGTTCAGTATGATGATTCTTGAACACACCTATTTCATGAGTCTTGGCCGTAGCCCTAAGCACTTTGTTTTCCAGTATTACTACCGGATACATAAATGCCACAGACACATAATTGGGTGAACCTTTTCAGATTGTGACTCAGCTTTGCTAAAGTCCCCAATTAGAGATGTCCAGGGTTCTTAAGCACACTCTTTTTTTGCTTTGGACCTTGACTTTAACCGCTCAGTCTCAAGTTTTCACTTGACACCTACACTCTACAAGCACATGGTTAGGGACAGCTTGGTTTAGCCGCTTAGACCAGGATTTTATTCCTTTAGGCCCTCCTATCCACTGATGCTCAAAGCCTTGGGATCCTTTTTATTTGCCCTTGCCTTTTGGTTTTAAGGGTTATTGGCTTTTTCTGCTTGCTTTTTCTTTTTATTCTTTCAATATTTTTTTTCGCCTATTTTTTTTTTGTTTTTTTTGTTTATTTTTTTCTGCAAGCTTTGTTCTTTGCTGCTTTTTCTTGCTTCAAGAATCATTTTTATGATTTTTCAGATTATCAAATAACATGTCTCCTAGTCATCATTCTTTCAAGAGCCAACATATTTAACATTCTTAAACAACAACTTCAAAAGACATATGCACTGTTCAAGCATACATTCAGAAAACAAGAAGCATTGTCGCCACATCAATATAATTAAGCTAAGTTCAAGGATAAATTCGAAACTCATGTACTTCTTGTTCTTTTGAATTAAAACATTTTTCATTTAAGAGAGGTGATGGATTCATAGGACATTTATAACTTTAAGACAAAGTTACTAACTACTAATGATCATGTAATGAAGACACAAACATAGATAAGCACATAACATAGAAAACGAAAAATAGAAGAAATAAGAACAAGGAATGAATCCACCTTTGTGATGGTGATGTTTCCTTCTTGAGGAACCAATGATGTCCTTGAGCTCTTCTATGTCTCTTCCTTGTCTTTGTTGCTCCTCCCTCATTGCTTTTTGATCTTCTCTTATTTCATGAAGCATGATGGAGTGCTCTTGATGTTCCACCCTTAGTTGTCCCATATTGGAACTCAATTCTCCTAGGGAGGTGTTGATTTGCTCCCAATAGTTTTGTGGAGGAAAGTGCATTTGAGGCATCTCCGGGATCTCATGGTGATGAGCTTCATACGCCTCTTGAGCTCCATGAGTGGGCTCTCTTGCTTGCTCCATCTTTTTCTTAGTGATGGGCTTGTCCTCTTTGATGAGGATATCTCCCTCTATGTCAATCCCAGCCGAATTGCATAGGTGGAAAATGAGGTGAGGAAAGGCTAACCTTGCCATGGTGGAGGACTTGTCAGCCACCTTGTAGAGTTCTTGAGGTATAATCTCATGAACTTCCACCTCTTCTCCAATCATGATGCTATGGATCATGATGGCCCGGTCTATAGTAACTTCAGACCGGTTGCTAGTGGGAATGATTGAATATTGAATGAACTCCAACCATCCTCTAGCTACAGGCTTGAGGTCCAATCTTCTTAGTTGAACCGGCTTGCCTTTGGAGTCAACCTTCCATTGAGCTCCTTCTACACATATGTCCATAAGGACTTGGTCCAACCTTTGATCAAAGTTGACTCTCCTTGTGTAGGGGCGTGCGTTCTCTTCCATGTTTGGCAAGTTGAACGCCAACCTCACATTTTCCGGACTAAAATCTAAGTATTTCCCCCGAACCATTGTAACATAGTTCTTTGGATCCGGGTTCTTACTTTGATCATGGTTCTTGGTGATCCATGCATTGGCATATAACTCTTGAACCATTAGGATGCCAACTTGTTGGATGGGATTTGTTAGAACTTCCCAACCTCTTCTTTGAATTTCATGTCGGATCTCCGGATACTCATTTCTTTTGAGTTTGAAAGGGACCTCAGGGATCACCTTCTTCTTAGCCACAACATCATAGAAGTGGTCTTGATGGGCTTTGGAGATGAACCTTTCCATCTCCCATGACTCGGATGTGGAAGCTTTTGTCTTTCCTTTCCCCTTTCTAGAGGATTCTCCGGTCTTAGGTGCCATCAATGGTAATGGAAAAACAAAAAGCTTATTCTTTTACCACACCAAACTTAGAATTTTGCTCGCCCTCGAGCAATAAAAGAAAGAATAGATGGAGAAGAAGAAGAATTGGATGAGAGGGAGAGAGGGAAGTGTTTCGGCCAAGAGGGGTGTAGAGGGGTGTGTTATGTGAATTTGATGAAGAAGGAGGGCTTTATATAGGGAAGGGAGGGGGGAAAGGTTTCGGCCATATGGGTGGGTTTGGGAGGGAAATTGGTTTTGAATTTTTGAAGGTAGGTGGAGTTTATGAGGTAGGTTTATGGGGAAGAATGGATGGATGTGAGTGGTGAAGAGGTGATGGGGAAGAGAGTTTGAGGTGATTGGTGAAGGGTTTTTTTTTTTTGGGGGAAGAGTGTTTATGGGGTTGTGTGAAAGAAAGTGGTGAGAAGAGGTGAGTGGAGGTAGGTGGGGATCCTGTGGGGTCCACAAATCCTGAGTGGATCCTGTGGGGTCCACAGATCCTGAGTGGATCCTGTGGGGTCCACAGATCCTTAGGTGTTCAAGGATTTACATCCCTGCACCCATTAGGCATGTAAAAATGCCTTAGCACACAACTCTGGGCTTTCAGCGCCAGGTTGGTGGCCATTTTGGGCGTTCAACGCCCATTTGTGTTCCATTTCTGGCGTTGAACGCCAGAACCATGCCTGTTCTGGCGTTCAGCGCCCAGAAGCTGCCCATTTTGGGCGTTCAGCGCCAGAACTATGCTCTGTTCTGGCGCTGAACGCCAGACAGATGCTCCTCCAGAGTGTGATTTTTCTTCTGCTGTTTTTGATTCTGTTTTCAGTTTTTCTATTTATTTTGTGACTCCACATGATCATGAACCTATAAAGACATGAAAAACAATGAAAATAAAAATTAGATAAATAAACATTGGGTTGCCTCCCAACAAGCGCTTCTTTAATGTCAATAGCTTGACAGTGGGCTCTCATGGAGCCTTACAGATGTTCAGAGCATTGTTGAAACTCTCCAACACCAAACTTAGAGTTTGGATATGGGAGTTCAACACCAAACTTAGAGTTTGGTTGTGGCCTCCCAACACCAAACTTAGAGTTTGACTGTGGGGGCTCTGGTTGACTCTGCTTTGAGAGAATCTTTTTCTGCTTCCTCTCCATGGTTGCAGAGGGAGATCCTTGAGTTTTAAACACAAGGGAGTCCTTATTCCATTGAAGGACTATTTCACCTCTGTCAACATCAATCACAGCTCTTGCTGTGGCCAGGAAAGGTCTTCCTAGGATGATGGATTCATCCTCTTCCTTTCCAGTATCCAGGACTATGAAATCAGCAGGGATGTAAAGGCCTTCAACCTTTACTAACACGTCCTCTACTTGTCCATATGCCTGTTTTCTTGAATTGTCTGCCATCTCTAATGAGATTTTAGCAGCTTGCACCCCATAGATTCCCAGTTTCTCTATTACAGAGAGGGGCATGAGGTTTATTCCTGAACCAAGGTCACACAGAGCCTTAAATATCATGGTGCCTATGGTACAAGGTATTATGAACTTTCCAGGATCCTGTCTCTTCTAAGGCAATGTCAGTTGATCCAGATCACTTAGTTCATTGATGAACAAGGGAGGTTCAACTTCCCAAGTATCAATGCCAAATAATTCGGCATTTAGCTTCATGATTGCACCAAGAAACTTGGTAGTTTTCTCTTCAGTAACATCCTCATTCTCTTCAGAAGAGGAATACTCATCAGAGCTCATGAAGGGCATAAGGAGGTTCAATGGAATCTCTATGGTCTCTAGATGAGTCTCAGATTCCTTTGGTTCCTCAGAGGGAGGCTCCTTATTGGTCACTGGACGTCCCAGGAGGTCTTCCTCCTTGGGATTCACGTCCTCCTCTCCCTCATTGGGTTCGGCCATTTTGCTTATGTCAATGGCCTTGCACTCTCCTTTTGGATTCTCTTCTGTATTGCTTGGGAGAGTACTGGGAGGGATTTCAGTGATCTTTTTACTCAGCTGGCCCACTTGTGCTTCCAAATTTCTAATGGAAGACCTGGTTTCATTCATGAAACTCACAGTGGCCTTAGATAGATCAGAGACTAAGTTTGCTAAATTAGAGGCATTTTTTCCAGAATTCTCTGTCTGTTGCTGAGTGGATGATGGAAAAGGCTTGCTGTTGCTAAACCTGTTTCTTCCACCATTATTAAAGCCTTGTTGAGGCTTTTGATCCTTCCATGAGAAATTTGGATGATTTCTCCATGATGGATTATAGGTGTTTCCATAAGGTTCACCCATGTAATTTACCTCTGCTATTGCAGGGTTCTCAGGATCATAAGCTTCTTCTTCAGGAGAAGCCTCTTGAGTGCTGTTGGATGCAACTTGCATTCCATTCAGACTCTGAGAAATCATATTGACTTGCTGAGTCAATATTTTGTTCTGAGCCAATATGCCATTCAGAGTATCAACTTCAAGAACTCCCTTCTTCATAGGCGTCCCATTACTCACAGGATTCCTTTCAGAAGTGTACATGAACTGGTTATTAGCAACCATGTCAATGAGTTCTTGAGCTTCTGCAGGCGTTTTCTTTAGGTGAATGGATCCACCTGCAGAAGTGTCCAGTGACATCTTTGATAGCTCAGATAAACCATCATAGAATATATCCAGGATGGTCCATTCTGAAAGCATGTCAGAAGGACACTTTTTGGTCAACTGTTTGTATCTTTCCCAAGCTTCATAGAGGGATTCACCTTCTTTCTGTCTGAAGGTTTGAACATCAGCTCTAAGCTTGCTTAGCTTTTGAGGAGGAAAGTACTTGGCTAAGAAAGCCGTGACCAGCTTATCCCAAAAGTTCAGGCTGTCTTTGGGTTGAGAATCCAACCATAATCTAGCTCTGTCTCTTACAGCAAAAGGGAAAAGCATGAGCCTGTAGACTTCAGAATCTACTCCATTAGTCTTAACAGTATCACATATCTGCAAGAATTCAGTTAAGAACTGAAAAGGATCTTCAGATGGAAGTCCATGAAACTTGCAGTTCTGCTGCATCAGAGAAACTAATTGAGGTTTCAGCTCAAAGTTGTTTGCTCCAATGGCAGGAATGGAGATGCTTCTTCCATGTAAATTGGAATTAGGTGCAGTAAAGTCACCAAGCATCTTCCTTACATTATTATTATTTTCGGCTGCCATCTCCTCTTCCTGTTCGAAAATTTCTGAAAGGTTATCTCTGGATTGTTGTAATTTAGCTTCTCTTAATTTTCTCTTCAGAGTCCTTTCAGGTTCTGGATCTGCTTCAACAAGAATATTCTTGTCCTTGCTCCTGCTCATATGACAAAGAAGAGGGCACAGAAAAAAAATAATAATAATAATAATATGGATCCTTTATACCACAGTATAGGGATCCCTGTGTGAGTAGAAGAAGAGGGGGAGACAAAGAATGTAATATAATGGAAGAAACACAACTGTGAGGAGGGTTGAGATGTGAGATGAGATGTTAGTAGATGAATAAATAAATAGAATAAGATGGGAGAAGGAGAATTTTCGAAAAATATTTTTGAAAAAGAGTTAGTGATTTTCGAAAATGGTTTTTGAAAAATGTTAGTGTTTTTCGAAAATTTTTAAAATCAAAAATAAAAATAAGAATAATTAGTTAATTAAAAAGAAATTTTCGAAAAAGAGGGAAGATATTTTCGAAAATTAGAGAGAGGGAGTTAGTTAGGTAGTTTTGAAAAAAGTTAAGAAACAAACAAAAAGTTAGTTAGTTAGTTGAAACAAATTTTGAAAAGATAAGAAGTTAGGAGGTTAGACAAGATATTTTGAAACCAACTTTTTGAAAAAGGTAAGATAAGAAGATATTTTAGAAATTAGTTTTGAAAAAGATTTGATTTTTAAAATCTCAATTAATGACTTGATTCATAAGAAATCACAAGATATGATTCTAGAACTTAAAGTTTGAATCTTTCTTAACAAGTAAGTAACAAACTTGAAATTTTTGAATCAAAACATTAATTCTTATTGTTATTTTCGAAAATTATGATATAAAATTAAGAAAAAGATTTTTGAAAAATATTTTTTTTGAATTTTCGAAAATAACTAAGAAGTTTGAAAAAGATTTGATTTTTGAAAAAGATTTTGAAAAAGATAAGATTTTCAAATTGAAAATTTGATTTGACTCATAAGAAACAACTTGATTTTAAAAATTTTTGAAAAAGTCAACTCAAATTTTCGAATTTTATGAGAGAAAAAGGGAAAGATATTTTTTTTTTTGATTTTTTTTTAAATTTTTATGATGCAAGAGAAAAACACTAAAAAGATGCAATGCATGAAATTTTTAGATCAAAACATGTGATGCATGCAAGAATGCTATGAATGTCAAGATGAACACCAAGAACACTATGAATGTCAAGATGAACATCATAGACACAATTTTGAAAAATTTTTAATGCAAAGAAAACATGCAAGACACCAAACTTAGAATTCTTTAATGCTTAGACACTAAGAATTCAAGAATGCATATGATAAACATGAAAAGACACAAAACAAAAAATCATCAAGATCAAACAAGAAGACTTACCAAGAACAACTTGAAGATCATGAAGAACACCATGAATGCATGAGATTTTCGAAAAATGCAAGATGCATATGCAAGTGACACCAAACTTATAATATGACTCAAGACTCAAACAAGAAACACAAAATGTTTTTGATTTTTATGATTTTCTAATTTTTTTTTATTTTTTCAAAAATTATATGAAAAAGAAAGAAATAAGGATTCCAAAATTTTTAACATGAATTCCAGGAATCTTGCATTCTTAGTCTAAAGCTTCAGTCCAGGAATTAGACATGGCTCACTAGCCAGCCAAGCTTTCAATGAAAGCTCCAGTCCAAAACACTAGACATGGCCAATGGCCAGCCAAGCTTCAGCATTTAACATCAGAGTATATTGCTCTTGATAACAAATTGCAAGCCTCAGTCCAAATAAATTTAGACATGGCTTTACAGCCAGCTAGGCTTCACATGCTTCATGAAACACTAGAATTCATTCTTAAAAATTTTGAAGTCACAGAATAATTTATTTTTGAAAACATTATATTTTCTTTTTCGAAAACAAAGGAGAAAATTTTGAAAGTTTTTTTTGAAAAATTTTTGAAAGGAAAACAAAAAGAAAATTACCTAATCTGAGCAACAAGATGAACCGTCAGTTGTCCAAACTCGAACAATCCCTGGCAACGGCGCCAAAAACTTGGTACGCAGAATCGTGATTACACTTTAATTATGTAAAGTTCATTGCTCTTTCTTTTCCTGGAAATGGCGCCAAAAACATGATGCCAAAACCACGGTTTACAACTCCGTGTAACTGACCAGCAAGTGCACTGGGTCGTCCAAGTAATACCTTACGTGAGTAAGGGTCGAATCCCACGGAGATTGTTGGTATGAAGCAAGCTATGGTCACCTTGCAAATCTCAGTTAGGTGGATATAAATTGATAATGGTGTTTTCGAATTTAATATAATAAAATAGGGATAGAAATACTTATGTAATTCATTGGTAGGAATTTCAGATAAGCGAATGGAGATGCTTTCGTTCCTCTGAACCTCTGCTTTCCTGCTATCTTCATCCAATTAGTCTTACTTATGTGATACATCACCACTGTCAATGGCTACTTTCGGTCATCTCTCGGGAAAATGATCCAATGCCCTGTCACGGCATGGCTAATCGTCTGGAGGCATCACGCTTGTCAATGGCTTCATCTTATCCTCTCAGTGAAAATGGTCAACGCACCCTGTCACGACACGGCTATTCATCTGTCGGTTCTCGATCATGCTGGAATAGGATTTACTATCCTTTTGCGTCTGTCACTAACGCCCTGCAATCGCGAGTTTGGAGCTCGTCACAGTCATTCATTCATTGAATCCTACTCGGAATACCACAGACAAGGTTTAGACTTTCCGGATTCTCTTGAATGCCACCATCATTCTAGTTTACGCCACGAAGATTCTGATTAGGAGATCTAAGAGATACTCATTCAGTCGAAGGTAGAACAGAAGTGGTTGTCAGGCACGCGTTCATAGGGAATGATGATGATTGTCACGTTCATCACATTCAGATTGAAGTACGAATGAATATCTTAGAAGTGAAATAAGATGAATTGAATAGAAAACAGTAGTATTTTGCATTAATCTTTGAGGAATAGAAGAGCTCCACACCTTAATCTATGGAGTGCAGAAACTCTACTGTTGAAAATACATAAGTGAAAGGTCCAGGCATGGCCGAATGGCCAGCCGCTCTGATCTAAGAACTAGGCGTCCAAAGATTCTCAAGATTAAAAGATCTCTAATACAATAGTAAAAAGTCCTATTTATAATAAACTAGCTACTAGGGTTTACATGAGTAAGTAATTGATGCATAAATCCACTTTCGGGGCCCACTTGGTGTGTGCTTGGGCTGAGCTTGAGTGTTGCACGTGTAGAGGTCCTTCTTGGAGTTGAACGCCAGCTTTTGTGCCAGTTTGGGCGTTCAACTCTGGTTTTGGCTCCTTTTCTGGCGTTGGACGCCAGATTTGGGCAGAAAGCTGGCGTTGAACGCCAGTTTACGTCGTCTATTCTTGGCCAAAGTATGCACTATTATATATTGCTGGAAAGCCCTGGATGTCTACTTTCCAACGCAATTGGAAGCGCGCCATTGCGAGTTCTGTAGCTCCAGAAAATTCACTTTGAGTGCAGGGAGGTCAGAATCCAACAGCATCAGCAGTCCTTCTTCAACCTCTGAATCTGATTTTTGCTCAAGTCCCTCAATTTCAGCCAGAAAATACCTGAAATCACAGAAAAACACACAAACTCGTAGTAAAGTCCAGAAATGTGAATTTAACATAAAAACTAATGAAAACATCCCTAAAAGTAACAAGATCCTACTAAAAACATACTAAAAACAATGTCAAAAAGCGTATAAATTATCCGCTCATCAGGCAGCCACTCATAACTTCTATGACCGCCCCAATCTAGGATACAATCAAGGTGGTAGTTACAACCATGGATGGCAGGACAATTCCAACCAAGGATGGAGAGATAATTCTAACCTAAGTTGGAGGGACAACAATAACAGAGGAGGCAGAGACAATAAAGGATATCAGAGGTGGAATAATAACAACAACAGGCAGCAGAACCAGAACTAGCCTTACCGAGCACCTCACATGAGGCAGTCCCAAGGACCACAGCACAACCAACAACAAGTTCCATAGATCACTCAATCTAATTCCTCTCCGAGTGACGAGGCGCTTCAATCCATTGCGCAAGGACAAAAGAACGTGGAGAGTTCACTTAACGGTCTAGCATCCGCTATACAAGCTCTCATCTCTCAACTGGCATCACCCAATACTTCAAATACTCAACCTACAAGCTCCAGTGGGATTCCTTCTCAACCCTTACCCAACCCAAAGGGTGGCATCAATGCCATCACCCTAAGGTCTAGAACCACACTGCAAGAGAGGAATCAGGAGGAGCCAATCCCATCAGAACATGCCTCAGCGGAAGAGGTGGTGGAAGTAGAGGATGCTAAAGAGGAAGATGACGCACAAGATATTGGTGAAGAAGAAGAAGCTCAATCACAGAAGGAAGCATCAAAGGATGCAGACCCTGCAGAAAATGCCCTCCCTATTCCATTTCCACAAATTGCAAGGAAGCCCAGGAAGCAGATGGAACTTGATCCCAAAATGGTAGAATTATTCAAAAAGGTTGAGGTAACTGTTCCCCTTTTTTATGTTATTCAGCAGGTACCTAAATATGTAAAGTTTCTAAAAGATTTATGTATACATAAAGACAAAATTAATGAATTAGAAACTATTCCTTTAGGTAGATCTATATCTGCTTTAATGGGAGGTATACCTGAAAAGTGTAGTGATCCAGGTCCATGCATGGTTAACTGTATTATTGGAGGTGTGATATTTTCTGACTGCATGTGTGATTTAGGAGCATGTGTTAGTATAATGCCTTTGTCTATATATGATACTTTGAGGCTCCCTCCCTTAAAAAGGTCGGCAGCTCGTTTTGTGTTGGCAGATAAAAGCATTATTACAGTGGTTGGGATTGTTGAAGATGTATTAATGAGCATTAAGGGACTCACATTTCCCATTGACTTCTATATCCTGAAAATGCCCCCTAATGACTTAGGAAGGCCATCGTCAATCCTGCTTGGAAGACCATTCTTGAAGACTTCAAAGTTCAAGCTGGACACATTTTTCGAAACTTATTCTTTTGAAATAGATGGCAGAATAGTAAAGTTCAGTTTAAATGAAGCTATGAAGCACCCTCCGAATGATTATTCTATCTCCCAATGTGACATCATAGATGATACCATGGCTGAAGTTCACCAGGAGGAATTAGAAGAGAAGTACACAGGACAAGGTCCAAGTGTGGGGACACTCTCAGAGGACAATGAGGGCACTTTGCCATTATCACCAACCCCAGATAATCCAGAGCCTGACCATGAGCAGAAATTGGAATTAAAGCCCCTCCCTCCACACCTCAAATATGCTTACCTTGAGAACAAGCAGAAGTTTCCAGTTATCATTGCAAGGGAACTCACTTCCCAACAAGAAGAACAGCTACTCAGTGTGCTGAGGAAACACAAGAAAGCAATTGGATGGAGTCTGGCGGATATAGTAGGCATCAACCCTCAAGTTTGTGAGCACAGAATATTCCTAGAAGAGGGAGAAAAGCCCGTCCGTCAACCTCAGAGAAGACTGAATCCCACCATCTTAGAAGTTGTCAAGAAAGAAGTGACCAGGCTACTTGAAGCAGATATCATTTACCCCATCTCAGATAGCGAATGGGTCAGTCCAGTACAAGTGGTGCCCAAGAAGTCTGGAATCACAACAGTAAGAAATGAGCATGGAGAGCTTCTGACAACTAGAGTGCAGAATTCATGGAGAGTCTGCATTGACTATAGGCGTCTCAACCAAGCCACTCGCAAGGATCATTACCCCTTGCCATTCATTGATCAGATGCTTGATCGCCTATCAGGTAAATCCCATTATTGTTTTTTAGATGGTTATACAGGCTATTTTCAAATCCATATAGCTCTTGAAGATCAGGAAAAGACTACCTTTACATGTCCTTTTGGCACTTATGCTTATAAGAGAATGCCCTTTGGCTTGTGCAATGCACCAGCTACTTTCCAAAGGTGCATGATGAGTCTTTTCTCTGACCTTATTGAAAACTGTATGGAGGTTTTTATGGATGATTTTAGCGTTTATGGTGATTCATTTAGCCTTTGCTTGGATAGTTTATCTAGGGTATTAGATAGATGTGTCAGTACAAACCTTATATTGAATTTTGAAAAATGTCACTTTATGGTAAAACAAGGGATTGTACTAGGACATGTTGTATCTAATACTGGCATTTCTGTAGATCCAGCAAAGGTGGATGTTATTTCTAGTTTACCTTACCCCTCCTCTGTGAGGGAAGTCTGTTCGTTCCTTAGCCATGCAGGTTTTTACCGGAGATTCATTAAGGACTTTAGTAAGGTAGCACTACCCTTATCCAGACTACTGCAGAAAGATATTGAGTTTGAGTTCAGTGAGGATTTCAAACAAGCGTTTGATAGACTGAAGACCGCCCTGATTCAAGCTCCAATTGTGAGAGGACCAGACTGGAGCCAGCCATTTGAAATCATGTGCGATGCTTCCAACCATGCAGTAGGAGCAGCGCTGGCTCAGCGTGAAGGTAAGGATCCTTTTGTAATTGCTTATGCGTCTAAGACTTTAGACACTACTCAGTCTAATTACACTACTACTGAGAAAGAGCTTCTTGCTATTGTTTTTGCTCTGGATAAATTCCGAGCCTATTTACTTGGTGCTAAAGTAGTAGTGTACTCAGACCATGCAGCTCTAATGTTTTTATTAGCTAAAAAGGAGTCCAAACCAAGGCTTATACATTGGATACTTCTACTACAAGAATTTAATTTAGAAATCAAGGACAGGAGTGGTAACCAGAATCTAGTGGCAGACCACTTGAGTCGCCTTGAGCACATTAAGGATACCTCTACTCCTATAAATGATAATTTCCCATTTGACAACTTACAAGCAGTATCTGAAGTAGCCCCTTGGTATGCACCTGTAGCTAATTATCTAGTTAGCCGTACTTTTCCTCCAAACTTTACTAAGCATCAAAGAGACAAGCTGAAAAGTGAGTCCAAATATTATATATGGGATAACCCATATTTATAGAGATGTGGCGCTGACCAGGTAATTAGACGGTGTGTGCCTCAATCAGAATTCCAGTCCATTTTAGAGGCCTGCCACTCATCTGAGAGTGGAGGACATTTTGGCCCTCAAAGAACAGCTAGAAAAATTTTAGACTGTGGATTATGGTGGCCTACCCTTTTTAAAGACGCTGCTGAATTTTGTAAATCTTGTTCCCCATGCCAAAGGTTTGGTAATATATCCAAGAGGGGTGAGATGCCTCAACAGACTATGCTTTTCTGTGAAATTTTTGATGTTTGTGGCATTGACTTCATGGGTCCATTTCCAAATTCTAATGGTCATTTTTATATATTGTTAGCTGTAGATTACATTTCTAAATGGGTGGAAGCAATTCCTACCCGCACTAATGATGCTAACACTATTGTTTCCTTTGTTAGAAACCACATTATTTGTCGCTTTGGATCACCACGAGCAATCGTGAGTGATCAAGGCACCCATTTCTGTAACAGGAGACTAACAGGATTACTGAAGAAGCATGGGATAGTTCATAAAATGGCAACAGCCTACCATCCCCAGACTAATGGGCAAGCTGAGGTATCTAACAGAGAAATAAAGAGTATATTGTAGAAGATAGTCAAACCTAATAGAAGAGACTGGAGCACCAGGCTACAAGATGCACTCTGGGCATACAGAACGGCTTACAAGACACCCACTGGGATGAGTCCCTTCCGCTTAGTTTATGGAAAAGCCTGTCACCTCCCAGTTGAGGTAGAGCACAAAGCCTTTTGGGTAGTAAAGGAGTGCAATATGGAATTTAAGAAATCCGGAACTAAGAGGAAGTTGCAACTGCAAGAATTAGAGAGCCTACGCCTAGAAGCTTATGAGAACTCAAGGCTGTACAAGGAAAAGATGAAGGTTGTGCATGATAAGCACATCAAGAGGAGAGAGTTCAAACCTGGGGACTTTGTCCTCCTTTAAAACTCTAGACTGAGGCTCATGCTAGGCAAGTTGAGATCAAGATGGGAAGATCCATACAGAGTAGAGAAGGCTGAGCCATACAGAGTTTTCCACCTGAGTCATCCTTCAAGCTCTGAATTCATCAAAGTTAATGGACATCGCTTAAAGCTATATCATGGTGAAAAGGCGACAAAAACCAAGGAGCTAGAGATCTTCCTTTTGGAGGATCCACCTACAGCAGAAGACTGAGCTAGTGGAGCGTCCAACTTAAGGACGTTAAAGCAAAGTGTTGGGTGGGAGACAACCCACCATGGTATAATCGTTTCTTTCTTTATTTCTTTATTTTCTTTCTCAATAACTCTTCTCAGTACTAGTGCCTATAGTTTACATCTTCATTTGCATATTGCCTAATAAAAAAAAGGGGGGGGGACGCAACGCGACAGCGTCGCCGATGCGCCCGCGTCGCATGTGAGTAAAGAAGAAAAAGAAATCGAACAGAGAGTCACACGAGAGTGTGGCTGGAGGCGTGCCTTTGGCACAAATCGCCCCACGCGACCGCATCGCTAACGCGTCCGCATCATTTTGGAAAACTGCCTCCCACGCGTCCGCGTCACCAACGCGGATGCGTGACCTGAAAATCGACGTAAGAAAGGGTGAATGGCCGAAAGTTGTGCTGGAGTGGTGCTGGACTGGTGCTAGGCGCACAAGCCTCACCATGCAAACGCGTACCCCACGCGTCCGCGTCGTATTCCAATAATGGCCACCCACGCGATCGCGTCCACCATGCAAATGCGTCACCCTGGAATTTGGCAACAATGAGTTTCGAACAGGGAGTTGTGCGAGCGCGAGGCTGCCCTCTCGCCAGTAGCACCGAACGAGTCACGCGTCCGCGTGACCGACGCGACCGCATCAATCATCTAAGCGCCATCCGCGCGAACGCGTACCCCACACGTCCGCGTCGCTTGCGCCGAATAGCTTAACTTAAACTGCCAATATATCTTATCTTTCTCTCCCCCAAATCCTACTTTTTATTTTCCCTTCTTATTTCTTTCTTCCCCTTTCTTCCTTCTTCCTTCTTTCTCACTTTCTACTTTTTCTCTCTCTCTTCACCATTATCAAGGTTTTTTCTTTTCTTCTTCCCTCTTTACTTTTCTATTCTTCTTTTTATTTTTATGTTTTCTTCTCTATTTCTTTTTCTTTTTACTTGCATTATCCATTTTTTTCTTTTTCTTTCTTTTTCTTTTAATTGGTGTTGAAAATTTATTAGGGTCATTATTATTCCTTATGATTTGATTGTGGATTGTTAAGGACTTGTTTGGCAATTATATATTAATTTTTAAGGGTTGCTTGCATGTTCAATTCAATACTTTCAATAGCTTATTCACCATGCATGCTATGTGTTTGTGAAAACGCCCGTATGGCATTGTGCACTGTTTTCAATATCTTTTATCCTACTCCTCTAAAATGCTTGCTTTTCACAAAAACCCCTCTTTTATTTTATTATTTAAATATAATTGTTATTACAAACAGGTTATTAGTTTGAAAGACTTGGTAATCTAACTTGGACGTTGAATGCTTGATCTATGCTACTCATGCCTTTGCCTGCATGCCAATAAACACCTTGCATTTACTTGTCCCCATATGCACTTGCTATATTTCCATTGATGATTTTCCACATGTAGTCATGACCATGTGCTTACATCATTCATCTTTTAATGTGCAATGATTACCACCTTCCCCGTTCTCTTCCTTGTTCTATCCCTTTGAATTTAAGCTACTTTCTTTTTCCCCTTTCAGGATGGCCACCAAGAAAGGCAAGGAGAAAGCTACTCCTAAACCACCTGCAAGAAGAGGAACAAAAAGAGCATTAGTGGCAGAGCCATCTTCAACTGCAGTTAAGCCCTCAACAAAAAGAATTGAAAGGATTATAAAGGTTGATGAAAAAGAGAAAGCCTTCCCAGCAAAGGACACTGCACGATTTACCAATCGCTACTATGAGCAGATGTTCCCCATACTGGCAGAAAGGAGTTACAACAACAAATACCTTCTTATCCTCCCGACCCGTATTGCTGAATTTATTGAGCCGCAAATTGAACGAAGACAATGGGGTTTCCTACAGAGATAGCCATGACAGGTTAATCTTTCCTGGGTAGTCGAGTTCTACTCTAATTTCCATCTGCCAACCCTGCAATCTGTCTATGTCCATCAGAAACAAGTCCCCATTATAGAAGCGGCCATTCAGCGAGCTCTAGATCTCCCCCCTACTCCAGAAGGACTGGACGCATTTCAAGAAGCCTCACTCAAGCGCCAAACGTACCAATTTGACTAGGACATTGTTCTCAGAGTTATCGTACTACCTGGCAGCAGATGGATCTACGGATACCATCGTTCCCGTCCTAAGGGAATATCGGCTTCCGCACTTACCTTGGAGGCTCGCGTATGGGCACAGATTATGTCCCATTACGTCTTTTCGAGCACCCACGAGTCCTCCTTCACTGCAGACATGGCCGTTCTACTATGGTGCATCCTTACAGACCAGCCCCTAAACCTCCCATGACACATTCGGAATGCAATGGGACACAGACAAATTGCGGGTAACTTACCTTTTCCCGCCTTGGTTTCAGAACTCGTCTCAGCAGCCGGAGTCTCCTACAGAGCTGGAGACACCAAAGCCATGCTCCCACGGGATGATCGTACGTCCCTAACGGGAAATATATCAAACCTTCAGCAGCCACTACAGGCCACCCTACTGAACCGACTGAAGACATCCTTCCTTCAACACCACAAGCACCTACAACAAATCAACTGCTCCATCAGATACTTAAAAGGTTGGATCGGCAGGAACACAAAGCAAAGATAAGAGAGCGCCGTAACAATGCCGATTCACATACCTCAAGGAGCTATTTAAAGGAAAATACAGAGACTCAGACACCCCGGACTCCACTTCGTTTACCAGCACAGGGAGCCATGACGGTCCCGACTGTGGAGATACTGCTACCAGCCCACCTTTGTTCCTAACAGATGGCACCGAGGACGGTGCAAAGCCTTAAGTGTGGGGAGGTCGGTTAGTACCTGACTTCCGAAGGTAATTTCTCTTCCCTAACACCAATAAAATAGGACATTTAGTTAGTTTTCTTTTGTAGAATTGGATAAATTGCATAGTAATAGGTTAGTTACATGCATGTTCTACTTGATTGAAAAGATAATAAGTTTCTTCTAAGACCCTATTTTTAGAACAAAATTTCACTAATTTTAATCAAAACTTTTATGTTAAATTTGCTTAAAGTTGTATTTGGAACATGGTTTTTGACCTAAAGAACACACAACTTGTGAGACTTTGAGCCTAAACACATGGTTACATTATTTAACCATAAATATTTTATTCTTGTGTGTTTACTTCTCTATGATTGTAATCTATATTTTGTTTCATCATATATGTCCAATGTTTAATATATTTATATGCTTGCATATGATTGAGACCATTATTTGTTTAGCTCACTTATCCAAATTAAGCCTACCCCTTAAGTTACCTTTGTTAGCCACTTTGAGCATTTAAATCCCATTTGTTCTTTATTTTACCACATTACTAGCCTTAAGCGGAAAAACAATTATATATCCCAATTGAATCTTTGGTTAGCTTGAGGTAGAATTATTTGTTAATTGAGTATGGGAAGATTGTGGGAACAAAAGATAATAAGGGAATGTGTTATGATAATATAATGGGAATTTGGGTACCTACTCATGTGAAATTGTAAAAGAAAAATTAAAAATCTATGTGCATTGATAAGCTGTGTTTATTTAAAAAAAATCCAAAAAAATATTCAATAAATAAATAAGGGGACAAAATTACCCCAATGCTAAGTTAAAATTCAAGGATCAATGCATATATGATAAAATTAAAATAAAAGTTGATACATGAGTATGGAATGTGAGAAGGAAATTTTGGGTAGCTAGGTCTGAAATTTAAGTTATATAGAATATATATGTGTGTTAGGTGAAAGCTTGGGTTAATTAAAGATTCAATTTATAAGCTTACTTAGCCATATATGTACCCTTACCCTTACCTTGGCCCCATTACAACCTTGAAAAGACCTCATGATGTTTGCATTGGTATATTAAATATTGTTGATTGGTTAGGAGAAGAACAAAAATTAGAAAGCATGATTAGAGAAGGATAGAGTGATTACCCTATACACTAGAGAGACTAGAGTGTACATACATCATCAGTGAGGGTTCAATGCTTAAATTCTATGTTCCCTGCTTTCATGAGCTACCTTCTTGCATTTTTTATCTTTTGTTACTGTATAAGAATTGAATTAGTGGAATTTGATTTGTGATTGTCTTGAAGAGCTTATTTACTTTTAACCAAGTGGACAAGAATCATATAGTTGCATTCACATATATAGGTTGCATTGTATTGAATGAGTTTTACATGTTCCTACTCATTTATTTTATCTCCTTCAACTAAGCATGAGGACATGCTAATGTCTAAGTGTGGGGAGGTTGATAAACCATTATTTTATGGTTTATATTGTGTTTAATTGTGTGGTTTTATCGAATCTTTACCCACTAATTCATTAATTTAGCATGTATTTACAATTCCTTCCCAAAATTACTCCATGGTTGAAAACTGCTTCCTAGAGACTTTTAATTATGTATTTTAACTCTCCTTTATTCCATTCGATGCCGTGATCTGTGTGTTAAGTGTTTCAGGTTTTATAGGGCATGAATGACTTGGAGATTGGAAAGGAGGCTTGCAAAAATGGAAGGAACACAAGAAATGGAGGAGATGACCAGCGAGAAGTGACGCGGACGCATGGCTCACTCGACCGCGCGAAATAGAGGAAATTGCAGTGATGCTCTCACATGCCTGACGCTAACGCATGGATTGGAAACTGTACAAGTGATGCGAATGCGTGGACGACGCGCACGCATGGCAAGGCAAAATGCTGGATGACGCGAACGCCTGGATGACACGATCGCATGATGTGCGCGATCTGCAAAATCTGCAGAATTCACTGGGGGCGATTTTAGGCTCTGTTTCGACCCAGTTTTTGGCCCAGAAAAGCATATTAGAGTCAGGGAACATGCAGAGACCGAGGAGAACATTCATTCCGCATAATTTTTGATTTTAGATCTGATTTTACTCCTCCTCTAGGTTTTCTCTCTATACATTCATAGTTTTTAGGATTTTGATTTTATTGCTTTTTGGATTGGGATATTGAGAAGAGTTATTACCTCCGTCAAGACTTCATCATTCTAGTTTGTTCCATTACTTGTCACTTACTCTTTCATATCCTTAATTTATTCAGAGTTACTATTGGAATATTTTTAGAATTTATTAATACAAGAACTATTTTTATTTTTAATTGATCCTTTTGATTATTATTTATCATGTCTTTCTTTATTTCCCTTTCTTATTTCGTGAATTTTACAATCATAATGAGCGAGTAGTTCCATAACTTGATTGGGAGTTGGTTGAAAGGAGGACCTTGAGTTGGAATGCTCAAGAGTAAAATTATAGTTGGGTTTAGCGTTGGGTCGCCCTCTAGTCACTGACACTAGTCCTTCACAAGGGAGAGGATTAGAACTTGTGAATAGAAACTGACTTCCAACTTGCTTAACTTTCCTTTATCTGGTAAAGGATAACTGAGCAGGCAACCTTTAATTATCACTTTTATCTTGGGAGAACCCAACAAGGATAGGACTTCCGACCAATCTACTCTTAGTCAAGGTTTTTACTTAAATTACACAAATTCTCTGATTTAATTTTCTGTCTAGCAAACTCAATCCCTTTTGGAAAACATCTGATTAATAAAATAGCATACCTTTCTGCAACTCGTTGGGAGACGACCTGGAATTCATACTCCCAGTATTTTAATTCTAATTTTGTGACAACCCCATCTAAATTGATAAGCGGATTTTTGGTTAGTTAAGAACTATACGTGCAACGCATCTCTTATAATAATTTCTTAACTCGCCAATTTCTGCCACGTCAGGCATGATTTTGGTTTTCTCCATGTGATATATAATGTTTTGTGAAACATAGGCTAATAGACCTTAAGATAGGATTGAATTGAAATAATGGTTGATTGAATTATATGTGTGGCTTATGAATGTGTTGAAGTTTGAAAGAGTTTGTATGTTTTGGAGAAAGATTCATGATGATGATTGTAATATGATGATGAAATATTGATGATTAATGATTGTAATAGATTGGAATAGTGAAAATGTGATATAATTTATAATTAGGTTGATAATGGTTGAGATTGGTGAATTTGAGGAAGAATTGTTGAAGGAGTTAAAAATTGAGAATTTGATTGAATTGTTTGAGTGAGAATTGATTATTGTGGTTGGTATTGATAATGATTTGGTGGTGATGGTGAGTTTTAATGATGATTGAATTAAGAAATAAGGATTTTGATGGATTTGATTAATAGGAGATTGAAAGGGTTATGATGGTGATATGATTGAGAAATGGTTGGAGAGTGTCTATTATGGATATCTGGGTTGTTTTGGGTATGTTTGAATTGGGTTGTCTGGGTTGTTTAATGAACTTTGGTGGATTGTAACTTGACCCTCAGACTTTAAAATTGAGTGATTTTTGTTTTAAATTAAAGATGATTTTAAGATCCTTAAAATGATATAAAGTTTGAGGAAAATGGTGTTTTGTAGAGGAAGTTATGAACGTTGGAAGTTAGGGCCAAAAATCTTATTTCTGCAACTTAAAAAATTTGTTAAGTCTGAAGGGCATGCGTACGCGGACTGGTAGGACGAATCCCCATACCTTCGTACTGTTGTACTAGACTACTAGCAAGTGCACTGGGTCATCCAAGTAATACCTGAGCGAGTCAGGGTCGATCCCACGAGGATTGTGGTTTGAAGCAAGCTATGGTTATCTTGCAGGTCTTAGTCAGGAAGATCAGAAGGTTGTTGATTTAAAGTTGTAAGAGTAATGTATGCTAAACTAAGTTGTCATGTAAATTAAGAAAAGGGTAGAAAATATTAATAGGAATAGGGTTAAGGCTAGGAGTTGCGTTGTCTTTCTGAATTAACTCTGGTATCACTGTCTTCTTTTCTTGTGAATGATCTTCTTCTATTACAGGTTGTATGTGATCAAAGCCATTGCCCGTGGTCATTGATCTCCTCTGTGGTCATTCAATCTGACGGAGGGTGAAGCTCTAGCAGTTCATTCTCTTGGCGATCCTACTCAAAACGCCACAGACAAGGTCGAATCTTCCGGATCAGAGAGTGTTGCTTCTATAGATTCTAGCCTATACCACGGAGCCCCTAATCTGCCCAGAAATCGACTGAACTGGTGTCTCGAGAAGTCCCCAACGAAGTCGTGGATTATCTGTCTGAGAGATGTATAAACATAGCTATTGGTTCGTGCTTTTCCGGCCAGGTATTCACACGAACCCAAGTAGACGCAGGTGTTTGTCAAGCACGTTCGTCTTAATGTGATGAACAGAGCTAATTTGTCAGATCATCCTATTCACCACGATGAAGATCGGATATACATCTTAGAGATAAATCAAACACGGATCGAAGAAGAAACAATAGTACTTTTATTAATTCATAGGACTCAGCAGGGATCCTCCCCTCAACCTAAGAGGTTTAGAAACTCATACTAAAATAAAATACAACGGTAAATGTGTATGATGACAGAAAGGAATTGTAGATCCTCTGAATTACATAAATAAAATCCCTTAAATACTAAACAAATGACTAGTAAAGGAGAAACATTCTTTTTAGTGCTAAAATTCTCTTCTGGGGCCCACTTGGTGATTGTTTGGGCTTAGCTTTGATGAGATCCACGTGCTATGAAGTCTCTTGGGCATGGAACACCAGCTAGGGAGTCTTCTTTGGGCGTTTGTACATTGGTTTCTTCTCTTTGGGCACTGGACGCCTAGAAGGAGGCAGAAAGCTGGCGTTGGACACCAGTTTTGGGCCTTCTAATCCAAAATGCAGTATAAACTATTATATATTGCTGGAAAGCTCTAGAAGTCAGCTTTTTATAGCCGTTGAGAGCTCTCCATTTGGACTTCTGTAGCTCCAGAAAAACTCTTCTGAATGCAGACAGGTCATATTTGACAGCATCTGTCATGCTTTCTTTGTCTCTGAATCAGACTTCAGCTCCAGCTCCTCAATTTCAGCCAGAAAATACCTGAAATTGTCCAAAAACACAAAAACTCATAGTAGAATCCAAAAATGTGAATTTAACACTAAAACCTATAAAAAATTAATAAATACTAAATAAAAACTACTAAAAACTATATGAAAGTGATGCCAAAAAGTGTATAAGAACACGCGACGCAAGCATTGGCCACTGCCAAGGGCTCTCGCGTACGCAGGCGCTGGCATGCGTACGCGGAAATGTATTTTGAGCCATGCGTACGCGAGTTTTCAACATGCGATGCGAGGATTCTATTTTGATTTTGGATACTCGCGTACTGGTGCATGAAATTGTGATTCACACTTTTCACAACTCCGCACAACTAACCAGCAAGTGCACTGGGTCGTCCAAGTAATACCTTATGTGAGTAAGGGTCGATCCCACGGAGATTGTCGGCTTGAAGAAAGCTATGGTCATCTTGTAAATCTTAGTCAGGCAGATTCAAATGGTTATGAGGTTTTGATAATTAAAAGATAAATAAAACATAAAATAAAATAAAGTTACTTATGTAATTCATTGGTGGGAATTTCAGATAAGCGTCTGGAGATGCTTTGTTGCTTCTGAACCTCTACTTTCCTGCTGCATTCTTCCAATCATGCGTGCTCCCTTCCATGGCAAGCTGTATGATCTTCTCGGATGAAAAATACCAGGTACGATCTCTGTACGGCTAATCAACTGTCGGATTTCTCGTCTCGGATGAAAAATACCATGTACAGCTACCGCACGGCTAATCATTTGTCGGTTCCTGCTAGTGTCAGAATAGGATCTCTCTATCCTTTTGCACACTGTCACTGTGCCCAAGATTCACAGGTTTGAAGCTCGTCACAGTCATCCCTTCCCAAATCCTACTCGGAATACCACAGACAAGGTTTAGACTTTTCGGATCTCAGGAATGCTGCCAATGGTTCTAGCCTATACCACGAAGGTTCTAATCTCAAATTCGGATGCTCTGTTGTCAGGAGAGACGATGCGAATCTTGGTTGTCGTCCAATGACTACGTTGAACATCATGTAGACCGCTTGTGGTTGTCAGGCACGCGAATCTTGGCTAAGCGAGTAACGAAGATAGTGGTTGATTGTCATGGGTCACCCCTTCATTCTGACTTAACTGAATTAAGTACTAGAGTATATCTTGGAGAAGAAGTAAGCGTGAATTGAAAGAGAAACAATAGTACGTGCATTAATTCATGAAGAACAGCAGAGCTCCACACCTTAATCTATGAGGTGTAGAAACTCCACCGTAGAAAATACATAAGAGAAAAGAGGTCTAGGCATGGCCGTGAGGCCAGCCACCAAACGTGAACAATGGCATAAGCTAGATTATACAATAGTAAAAGGTACTATTTATACTAAACTAGTTACTAGGGTTTACAGAAAATAAGTAACTAAGTGCAGATAGTGCAGAAATCCACTTCAGGGGACCACTTGGTGTGTGCTTAGGCTGAGCATTGAAGCTTTCATGTGCATAGGCCATTCTTGGAGTTAAACGCCAACTTGGGTGCTAGTTTGGGCATTTAACTCCAGTTTTGGTGCCAGTTCTAGCGTTCTACGCCAGAAAGTTTTAGGCTGGTTTTTAGCGCCAGTTTGGGCCATCAAATCTCGGATAAAGTATGGACTATTATATATTTCTGGAAAGTCCAGGATGTATACTTTCCAACGCAATTCAGAGTGCTCCAATTGGGCTTCTGTAGCTCTAGAAAATCCACTTTGAGTGCAGGAGGGTCAGAATCCAACAGCATCTGTAGTCCTTTTTCAGCCTTTGAATCAGATTTTTGCTCAGGTCCCTCAATTTCAGCCAAAAAATACCTGAAATCACAGAAAAACACACAAACTCATAGTAAAGTCTAGAAATGTGATTTTTTCATAAAAAATAATAAAAATATAATAAAAAGTAACTAAAACATACTAAAAACTATGTAAAAACAATGCCAAAAGGGTATAAATTATCCGCTCATCACGTACGCAAGGGAGGTGCCACATATGCGACCTTCTATTTTTACATCCATGCGAATGCAGGACAGGGGTTCACGTACGCGAGAGCCCTGTTTTGCTAAAAACTTGTTTTTCTTCACTTTAAAGGTTCCTCTAACTTTCCAAGCTTCTTTAACTTATGTTTCAGACTTATAAACAGTGTTTTGGCCTTGAGGCTATTGAGGATGAGTTAAATGACTTAAGATTAGATATTTTCTTTTATGAGTTTAGAAGATGGTGACTTAGGTTTTGAAAGGTTGTGGATGAAGTTGGTGAATGTTGAGTTGTAAAGTATTAAATTGAGAAGTAATGATGTTTATGATGAGGTTGGATCATGGAATACAATGATTAGCTTGTTGGTTATTGAAAGATGTGTGCCAGACACTATATCCTTGAAATGATAGTGTGCAGGGGACTATATTCCTGAAATACTGCGACTTGAGAGTTGAGAATGGATTGAGATGAGAAGATGGTGAACTTGTTGGATATGGAATGAAAGTGTGCCAGACACTATATCCTCGGAATGAGCATGCAAGTGTGACAAGCACTATATCCTCAGAATGACAGTGTGCCAGGCACTATATCCTTGGACGCGGCAGAAAAGTTACATCCAAAAGGATGTGTTAGGTCAACAGTTATGGACTAACAAGTTATATTACGAGCCAATAGGACAGGCATTCATCATGTGCATTTTCTATATGTTTCTTTGCTTTATTTACTTGCATCCTCTGCCTAACTGTATAACATGCTTAATTACTTCTTGATTTACTTGCTATATATGAATGTTACTTGTGTATTACTTGTATGCAAATACTTGTATTTTCTTCTGGAATTGAGAAGGTTAGGTAGGCGGTGGCGATGGGATCGCATGGAGGTTAGGCAGGCAAAGGCTGTGGGACAACGGTGTTATGTTAGTTAGAAATTCCTTAAGTTAGATTACCGTGTTTATAGTTTAAGTTATTTATTTCGTTAAGCTTGATTCTCTGTATTGATGTGAAGTTCTAGGATTGCCTTTGGCGTCCCAGAACCTTATATCTTATATATTGGGCACTGTTACCATACTGAAAACCTCCGGTTCTCATACCATATGTTGTTGCTGTTATTTAGATGTAGGTCGCAAGCCACCTCGGTGAGTTAGGGGATAGTGACAGAGCGGATGATCTTTTGTTATCTCTTTGTATTTTTGGCTATTTTGTTATAGTTCTCTCTCTCTCTTATGTATCTTATACTTGGTCACCTTAGAGGCTTATTTGAGAGACATATGTTGTTGTTTAACTTTTCAAAAACTCTGTTATGTCTGTATTTAACTAGTCAGCCTAAATTCTACGGGCTATGGCTAGTATTCTTTTGGCTATCATACATATATATATCTACATACTTTGAGATCTTGTATCATTATCATGTTGTATCTTGTACCTTTAAGTTTGTAGTAATTGTGTGAACGTTTCGCGCTTTTGTATCTCTGTTTTGAGCTTTATTTGTTTATCGGGCTTCTCGTATTACTATTTTTCCTATATATATTATGTATAAGCTTTAGAACTGTCGTGGCACTTTGTTATCCTTCGCTTTACGGCTAGAGGTAAAGCTTAGGGTGATAGGGTGTTACAACACCCAAATACTAAGATGGATGCTCAAACCTCCAAGTTGGGCGCCATAACACCAAGCTGGGCGCCAGGATGATGAGCCCAACACCAGGAGGCCAAGTTGGGTTCTAGATGTAACACCCTAACTTTTAGCACCTCATGATCGTACCAAAAGCTCAAGCGTTATTTACCTCTAAACCTTTTATTTTATGCTATCTTTATTTAATATTGAGCCTTCGCAAATATGAACCAAAACTTTAATTAAGAAACAAAAGGAGACTTTATTTTAAATCACTTAATCACGACAGTATATATATTCACATAGCTTTATATACATAGACTTATTTCAAAATTCTCAAATACAAGTCTTATCCCCTCTAAAAACTAAAAGCAATAAATGACGAGAGAAAAATAAAATCTAACAACTTAACTTGGAAACATAATCTTCTATGCTCCAGTAGCTCTGCACTAAACCTTCGCACATGTAGATGAAAGGGGTGGAAATAGGGGGTAAGAACTGGGAAGTTCTTAGTAGGGTCAAGGTTAGAAGTTAAGTTCGTTTCATTATGTTCTCAGTCAATAATAACAGTCAACAAAGTATAATCCAACTCAGTAATTATAGAACATAGAATCTAATCACATGCACACACAATCACAAAAAAATATGCGCAAACAAGTATGATGTATGTCTAGTCCTATGCAGGCCATCAGCTCATGTGTCGGTTTGTTGCCCGATTCTCGACAACGGTCTTGAGATAAACATTTCGTATCGCCGTCCTTATCTCAGCCAACGACCCTCCATGAGCGTTACGCATCGCCGTCCTCATGGGGAAACCTTCCTTTCGGTCTCTAATGAGCGTTATGTATCACCATCACCACTGAGCCGTCCATATAGTATCAAGTGAGCGTTACGTATCGCCGTCCTCACTAGACACTTGGGACTAAGGCCCAAATACTCAAGTTCTTTTCAGTCTTTGCTCTTTACTCTACTGCGGTAGAGATCCCTTTAATTAATACCTTCTTTTCTATCTGCTCTATTGTGATAGACATTCATTATAATCTTTTCAGTCATTGCTCTCTGCTCTTATGTGGCAAAGATTCTTTTATTTAATACATCCTTATCTTTTTGTTCGTTTCTTTTCTTTTCTTTCTCATCTTTATCTTTTAGTTTCTTACTTCTTTTTTCTCTCTTCTTTTCTTCAATCTTTTAATTCTTTACCATAATTCAACTTCACATTCTTCTCTCGCCTTTCCCTAATGTCTTATGAAAAAGAATCATAAGAGTCTTAAATTAACTGTGTCCTCTAAAGCTTTTAAGGATCCTTCTGTTTGCTCTTCTTTGACTTAAATATTCTAAATAAAAAAAGATAACAATAATATAAATAAGATAATTTAAATAGTAACTAAATAATATTTATATCTATTCTTAAAAACTTAGTTTTGTAAAGCTTTTATTCTTAAATTCTTGTTATCTATGTTTTAAAACTCAAACTTTTAAATATTTTATTTTTAGCTCAACATTTTTACACAATTATATTTGAAACCTCACTTATCTCAGTATTTATAAAAGTAACCCTGAACTTTTATAAAATACCCATTTTTACCCCCGTACTTTATTTATTACCCAAAATACACGAAAAACTTATATAATTACAAATTCTACCTCAATTTTTAAATACAAATACAATGTTACCCTTTAAAAATAAAGTTAAAATACTAATCTTCCTCTTATACCAAAACCAAAATCCTTAGCCCTTTCCTTTCAAAATATTAGTTGTATTTTAATCCGTTTTCGAGTTTTTCGATTACCGATTCTTCGTAACTTTTAATTTAATCTCTCGGCCATCAAATGTAACACCCTAATTATCCTAAGCCTTACCTCATGCCATAAAGCAAAGGTTAATCCAAGGTTACGACAATTCTAACGCTTATACATTAATATATATAAATATAGAAAGAGATAATAATTTTAGAAGCCCGATGAAGAAATAAGCTAAAAAAAAAATAGAGTTCAAAAAGCGCAAAACGTTCACACGAAATTACAAACTTAAGGCACAAGATATAGATATAAGATAACAAAATATAAGAGTATAATAATCATAAGATACTTGCCACATCCTGTAGAGTTTTGGCCCACTAGTTATACACAAACATACATTGTTTTGATAGTTAAAATAGTTTATACAATATCTCTCTAAAAGTAAGCCTCTAAGGCAAATATAAATACAAAAGTGAGAGAAACTAAGCAGAATATACAAAATGAATCCAAAATATAATAAGGATCCTCCACCCTATCACCATCACGTAACTCACCGAGGTGGGTTACGACCTGCATCTGAAAAACAACAACAGAGTATGGAATGAGAACTGTAACAACCCCGATTTTCGAGTACATAAGATCTTTTCTGAAAGTACGGATTTCTCCGAAAGATTAGTAGGGGAAGAACCTCTTCTATATCATCAAGCATTTCAATCCTCATTGTCATTATGTCATCTTTAAGGTAGAACCCTTTTTGAGGCAAGCTCAATAACACAGTCACGTAGAACCTAGTTTTTGAACCGTATCAGTTAGGAGTTTTGATTCGGTTTTTTGTAAATAGTCTCTGTTTGACGAACCAGACTCGATTCATGAGAGAAGAGAGATAATAGGATAATATTATCATTATATTAGTATTAGAAGCTTCTTGAATGATATTATAAGGTTACCTGGTCTATTTTAGTTAAAAACAGAAAATCGATTTAACCAGGTTTACGGTTTACTGGTGCAGCTTAGCACCAGCACTCTCTGATACATCTAGTTTTAGTAGTTATACACCTGAGATATTTTAATATTATTTTAATCCACCTCCAAGCCAACCAATCACAACTCACCCTACACCCCATAAACCCCCAAGGCTACCTCATTTGCTCATTGTGGCCGAAAATCATCAAGAGTAAAAGGAGAGAAAGTTCTTGGTTCATAAATCTTCAAAGCTTGATTTCTTCTGAACTAAAACTCAAATCAAAACTCTGATTTCACCAAAATGATTCTCTCTTCTTCCTCTACATAACCATGTAACTTATCAAGGCTGGAAATAAGGTGAGATGGCTGTCTCCCTCCCTCTTCAATTCGGTTTTCAAAGAAACATGCTTAAACATGTGTTTTCTTGATGTTCTTCCTTAGGAATCATGCTTAACTTGACTTGAGGGCCAAGAAACATTAATTTCCAGCAAGTCTAAGGTGAGATATCCCTTCCTAACGTGCTGAGCAAGATTTGGTCAGTTGAGGGTTTTGGATTTAAAGTTGTTCTTAATGTGTTTTAGGAGGAAGAAGTGCTGTAAGAACACTTCAAAGAGTAACCAGATTTGTAGCAGCAAATCAAGGTAGGATTTGGTAAAATTAATCTTGATTGATTGTGTTTGAGTTGTGTGATTATGATATGATCTGGTTATGCTTGAAATTAATTGTTTATATGAGTGATTCTTGTTGAAATTTTGGTGAAAATTTGATGAAATTTGATGATATTCAACCTTGAATTTGTGTTCTTCATGGCTGCTGGAAAAACGAACCCTAGGATTTAAATTGTGGTTGAATTTATGTTGAAATCAAGTAGGAAATAAGGGGCTTTAGTGGCTGCAATTTTATTTTGAATTATGGTAAAAATCGGTTACTGAAAAGACTGAATAACGGGTGAAAATAGAGAAAGAATCTGAAAAATTTATGAAGAACACGAAGAACACTTTGAGTGTGATGAAGAACATTGAAGAACACATTTTAGATCTTAAAAAGGGCAAGGTTGTAATTATTTTGGTGTTTGAGGGGTTATTTGGTAATTTATGAAAGTTAGGGTGGTTAAAGTAGAAATATTAAAAGTTACGGGTGGTAAAAAGTAAATTTTAAAGGTTAAAAGTTAAAGTGGGATAATTTTTGAAAATTTAGTAATAAAATAATAAATAATAATAAAATATTAAATAATAATATTTAATTAAAAATAATATTTTAATAAAAATAATAAAATAATGCAGAAAAGGCAGTTTTCTGTAAAAGCTTTAGAAAGACAACTTTAAGCTCAGAATCTCATAATTACCTTCATAAAACACTTAGGGAGTGGTAAAAACATATTAGTGAGGCAAAGATAAAGGAAAGATAAAAAGTTAAAGAAGAGATAAAAATCAAGGAAAAGTTTGTAAAGTTCTAATGACATAATCAAACAGAGATTAGTAAACGAACTAGGGCAACATTGTTAGTCCTTAAGTTGCGGCTAGGGTCAGGTATTATATGAAAAGTTAAACTGTTTCAGTATAGACTTAATGAACTTATACTTGGGACAGACTAACTATTCATACCGAAATTTACATAAGCTTTAAATACATACGTTAAGCAGAGAAATACATAAATCAGAGTAACTAGAGCAGAGTAACGAGATAAAGAGAAAAAGAGTTATATAGATACAAAGAAAAGAGTGATCAGAGCAGAGTAAAGAGACAGAGAGAGAAGAGTAGTAGAACACACGAACTGATAATGTTAAATACGGGAAGTACTCACTAACTGAATGATCATTGGTCTTGGGGAAACCTATGAACTATTAACTATTTCGTGTGTAGGAAAAATCCCACGAATTGATAATCATTGATTACGGGAATAACCAACTAATTGTTATATGTTGATCTCGGGTATAACCCACAAACTGAGGATCACTATGTTGTTGTGTGCTGATCTCAGGGAAACCCACGAACTGAGGATCTCTGTTTTATTTGTGTCTTGATCTTGGGGAAACCCAAGAACTGAGGATCTCTGTTTTGTTTGTGTGTTGATCTCGGGGACGCCCACGAATTGAGGATCACTGTTTTTCCTTGTGCGTATGTTATGGGGTCGAGCTTTGTGCCGACTGCTGGTAGTCACGAAGGAGTGGTATTCTTAACCACCGACACGTATGCACGAAGGACACAATGGAAAGCCATATCTAGGACTAGTTCCTAGGTAATGTCAGGATGCAGGGTGTAAACCGACACATGAGCTCATGGCATGCATAGGACAGACATGCATCATACTTGGTTGTGCATTTCCCCTGTTATGATTGTTGAATGAATGTATGCTTTATTTGTTTGTATTCTATTCATTGTATTTGTGTTTTATTTTCTTGTATTCTTTTCTTTGCGTTCTGCTTTTTATTTTTTCTATTTTCTCTATTTATCTGTATCTTCTGTTCACTACTTCTCGGTATTTTGCTATTCGTCTGCTAAACAACACAGAATTAATGAATGTAACTAATAACCCCGGCCCTACTAAGAACTCCCCAGTTCTTACCCCTTCTCTCTCCCTTCCCCCTTCAGATGGAACCATAAGTACCCTTCCGTAGTTCACTGGCGACCGTTTGCAAAAAGGATTCCGCTCTAGGTTGTCTTCTGAGTCTAGGGTGAATCTCGTTCTCTGTTTATATGTATATACTATGAGACTAGCCAACATCTGTACCCCGTTCGTATGCGCACTTTGGCCTAAATCCTGTGTACGAGACTTCTGTTGTGTGGCTACCTGATGGAGTACCAGTGGGACGTCATATGGCAATGTATGATCGTATAGAGGAGTAGTAGACAACCTTCCACCTTTTGATGACGTTCCACCTGACTTGAGTTTTGAAGACTTATGACGTACTTTCCCTCGCTTTAGTAGTTTAGAGGGACTAGGTGAGTATAGAGTCTAGGCTAGCCTGGGCGCCAGCTTAGGGACTTCTTGAACAGGTCAGGTCCTGGGATATTGTAAGTATATATTTGTATATAGTTATTATCTAGCTATATCTAGTGGTGTTCTAACTAAAAGTCTATACTCTAATAAAGGATGGATCACCGAATATTGTCAACTGCTTGTGATGTATTTATGTGTGGTTGTTTATAACTATTTTATCTACTATCAGTTGTGAATTGATTATGAATGAATCCGTCTATTAATCCAAATGTTTTAAAAAAAAATACCTCGCAAATTAACTACATTTTTAACAACGAATCAGGCTTATATGATAAATAATAGATAATAATTAGGAAGATAAGTTGGTAGCACTCAGTTTCCGGTATGATCTAGACATACTGAAAATTGGGTCGTTACAATTTGGTATAAAAGCAGTTCGTTCCCAGTAGAGCCTGAGGAGTGGACTGACTATGCTTCATTGCATACTCTGCTTGTGTGTCTCATGCTGTTAGGGTATCTTCGAGATACATTTGGCATGAATGTCTATGAGCACTCATTTTAGGAATGTTCGTGCTTAACTTGAGATATTCAGATTGATCACCTTAATGTTGATTGTTTGGTATGGATAATACCTCAATGACTATGAATAGGTACGGCTTAATCGAGCTCTGAACGACGAATTGATGTGAGCCACAGCTATCCTCATAGCTATTATGATCTCCATGGCTATGACTATGTGAGATTTAGATGCTGTAAGGAACAAACCGATCTCTTCGTTAGGATGGCTTAAAGTAAATAGACCGCTTGAAGATGGATTATTGCATGCGGCTGAAATTTTGAGGGCAAAATTTTCTTTTAGGAGGGTAGAATGTAACAAACCCGATTTTCGAGTACGTAAGATCTTTTCTGAAAGTACGGATTTCTCTGAAATATTAGTAGGGGAAGAACCTCTTCTATATCATCAAGCATTTCAATCCTCATTGTCATTATGTCATCTTTAAGGTAGAACCCTTTTTGAGGCAAGCTCAATAACACAGTCACGTAGAACCTAGTTTTTGAACCGTATCGGTTAGGAGTTTTGATTTGGTTTTTCGTAAATAGTCTCTGTTTGATGAACCAGACTCGATTCATGAGAGAAGAGAGATAATAGGATAATATTATCATTATGTTAGTATTAGAAGCTTCTTGAATGATATTATAAGGTTACCTGGTCTGTTTTAGTTAAAAACAGAAAATCGATTTAACCAGGTTTACGGTTTACTGGTGCAGCTTAGCACCATCACTCTCTGATGACTTTAGCAATGCTAAGGCCTTGTTATACATGTTTTATTCTCACAATAAATATGTTACTAGTGTCATTTATGCTAGTAGCTCAGAAAATAATTTTTAGAGATATTTTTACAAGTGTTCCGATACATCTAGTTTTAGTAGTTATACACCTGAGATATTTTAATATTATTTTAATCCACCTCCAAGCCAACCAATCACAACTCACTCTACACCCCCAAAACCCCCAAGGCTTCCTCATTTGCTCATTGTGGCCAAAAATCATCAAGAGAAAAAGGAGAAAAAGTTCTTGGTTCATAAATCTTCAAAGCTTGATTTCCTTTGAACTAAAACTCAAATCAAAACTCCAATTTCACCAAAATGATCCTCTCTTCTCCCTCTACATAACCATGTAACTTATCAAGGCTGAAAATAAGGTGAGATTGCTGTCTCCCTCCCTCTTCAATTCGATTTTCAAGGAAACATGCTTAAACATGTGTTCTTGATATTTTTCCTTAGGAATCATGCTTAACTTGACTTGAGGGCCAAGAAACGTTAATTTCCAGCAAGTCTAAAGTGAGATATCCCTTCCTAACGTTAACATCCAGCATACAAATTCTCCTTTGATACCTCCACAACCCTTCATCATCCTTAGTAAACTCTCCATGCCTCTTCTTACCAATCAGTTGGAACATCTTCTGAAGTTCTTGCTCATCTTGCTGAGCCCTTTGAATTTCTGACTTAAAAGTACTTGAAATGCACAATTGATTCAAACAGGCCTGTCTGTTAGATTCACCAATATCCAGTTTAAGTTCTACAAACTTATCTACTAACTCCTCTTCTTTAATCCTCATCCAAGCTATCGTTAAAATTCTTCCTACTCAAAGCGTCCGCTACCACATTAGCCTTCCCAGGGTGATAACTCAATTTAAAATCATAATCCTTCAGCAGCTCTATCCATCTTATCTGACACAGATTGATATCTTTCTGATCAAAGATATACTTAAGACTCTTATGATCGGAAAAGACTCTAAATCTCACTCCGTACAAGTAATGCCTCCAAATCTTCAACCCAAACACAATCGCCACCAATTCCAAGTCATGAGTTGGGTAATTCACCTCATGTGGTCTCAGCTGACGTGATGCATAAGCCACTAAGTTCTGGTGTTGCATCAACATGCAACCCAAACACTTTAAAGAAGCATCACAGTATATGTCAAATAGTTCATGAGGTTCTGGCAAAATCAAAACAAGCACTGAAGTTAATTTCTCCTTCGAAGCTTGAAAGCTCTCCTTACACTCCACCCTCCACACAAATGGTGTCTCTTTCCTTGTTAATTTAGTCATTGGTAGTACAATTAATGAGAACCCGTGAATGAACCTCCTATAATATCCAACTAAGCCCAAAAAGCACCTAACCTCTGTTACCGTCATCAGTCTTTCCCATTCCATCACCGCCTCTACTTTAGAAGGATCTACGGCCATTCCACCTTTACTCACCACGTGACCTAAGAACTTCACTTCCTCCTTCCAAAATTCACATTTGGACAACTTAGCATACAATTTCCGCTCCTTCAGGATTCGCAACACGATTCTCAAGTGCTCTTCATGCTCCTTCACTATTTTAGAGTAAACCAGAATGTCATCTATGAATACTACCACAAATTTGTATAAAAAGGGATGAAATACTCTGTTCATGTAATCCATTAGCACAGCAGATGCATTCGTCAACCCAAAAGACATCACTGCAAACTCGTAGTGTCCATAGCGCATCCTAAAAGCAGTTTTCGGAATGTCATCCTCCTTCACCCTTATCTGATTGTATCCGAATCTTAAATCAATCTTCGAGAATATTCCAGGTCCTTGCAACTGATCCTTGAAGTCATCTATTCTCGATAATGGATACTTATTCTTCACGGTCACTTTGTTTAGCTGTCAGTAATCCACACAAAGTCGTAATCCTCCATCTTTCTTCTTTACCAATAAAACTGGCACTCCCCAAGGAGACACACTCGGTCGGATGAACCTCTTGTTCAGAAGCTCTTCCAACTGAGTCTTAAGTTTAGCCAGCTCTATCGGAGCCATTCGGTACGGCGCAATCGACAGTTGTCCGGCTCCTGGCACCAAGTCAATCGCATATTCAATTTTCCTTTGAAGAAAAAATTCGGGAATATCTTCAGGAAATACCTCAGGAAAGTCTCTAACTACCGAAATTCGGTCCAACCTTTGCTCGTCACCTAACGCATTTGTCGCCAACAATATGTACCACTGACATTCTTCCCTACTACAATTCACTAAAATAGAGTTCAGATAATAACCCTCAGCTACCACTGCTCCACCTTCTCCTTCCAGCATAAACCGGATCGATCGCTTAAAGCAATCCAACAATACCCAGTTCTTTTACAGCCAATCAAATCCCAAAATTATTTCTAACCCAACCATTGGCAAATAAATAAAATCATGAACAAAGTCTCTATCCTCAAGCTTAAAAGATGTTTGCCTACAACCTGACCTAGTCATAACCATCTGATATGTAGTATGCACATGCAAATCAAATGCTAATTCTAACACTTTCAATCCAAGTTCCTCAACTTTATCAAGGGCAATAAACAAATGCGAAGCTCCAGTATCATATAATGCAACCAATGTTTTCTCACCAAAAAGACAATTACCTCTCATTAAAAGGTCCCCCTAAGCCGCATCCTTTGCATCCACCGCAAACACTCTTCCTTGGTGTTGATTCTGACCCCCATTCTGGTTCCTCCCATGAGGACAATCCTTCGCCATGTGTCCAAGCAGTCCACATGTAAAGCATCCACCTATACCTAGCTTGCATGAATCATAAGGATGAAAACCCCTGCAATGGTTACAAATTAAATTTGAAAATGTTTTACTCTAATTACCTCTTCCTCTCACCTAGTGGTACTGATCAAAAGTGGGACTCTTAATGTTGCGTTGACCTTGAGGGACATGTCCTCCCCTCTTGAGGTTCTGACCCCTTAGCTGAAAGTACTTGCCTCGGCCACTAGCATTGTTTCCTCCTCGGTTATCTCTCGCCAATGTTACCTTCTTAGCATACTCCTCCACCACCCTTGCCTTATTCACGAGCTCAGAAAACACCTGTATCTCCAAAGGAGCCACAGTAGTCATAATAGTATCCTTCAGGCCTCCTTGAAATTTAATGCACTTCCAACTGTCATAGGACTCTGGGGCACCTTGACACATCCTAGGGAACCTACAGAGTTCCTCAAACATACTAGTGCATTTGGCCATAGACAACGAGCCTTGCTTCAGCTGCAAAAGCTCTAACTCATTTGCTTCTCTCACCGACTCTAGAAAATACTTCCTATAGAACGCAATTTGAAACACGTCCTAAGCAATCTCTGCATTTGGAATCGCAGCAACTGGCACTCTGCTTTCGACCAATGTTGTGCCTCTACTAACAGTTGATAGAACGCTGAAGAAGCAGAACTCTCGCGTGATCTAGAATTTTCGCAAATAAATTCCCGTTGTAAGTTTATCTTCTAGACCGACAAGAATTCTTTTCTTACAAAAGTTTTGGTTGTCACAAGTAACAAACCCCTTTGAAATTGATAACCGAAGTATTTAACCTCGGGTCGTCTTCTCAAGGAATTGCAGGGAGGTGTTCTTATTATTAGTTATGAGTTTTGTAAATTAGGGGTTTTGAAAGTAAGGAACAAGTAATTTAAATGACAAGTAAAATAAATAAATAACTATAAAATAAACTCTTTGAAATGTATAAAAATTTGGAAGTCCTATCCTAGTTATTCTTATGAGAATTGAAGTTAATCCCACTTAGCTAACCTTTAGGAAAGCAAAGGAAAGTCAAGTGAACTAATTAGTTAGATCCCCAAGTCCTAGCCAACTCCTAAGGAAAGACTAGAGTTAGCGGGATTCCAGTCAATTAGCAGACATAACAATCAATCATGATAAGGTTGATAACTCAAGAGCCTCTAGTTAATCAATTAAAGCCAAGAATATAAAAAAGGCTAAATAAGAATCATAAACTGAAATACCTCAATTGCATTAATAAGAGAAAATCAATCTAAACATAAATAGTTCATAAGCCAATTTGGAAACATAAGTAATTAAGGAAAAGCATTAAAGTATCTAAAAGTAAAAGAGAAATATAAAGTAAAAGGAATATTGAACCTGAGAGGAAGTTGAAATAATAAGGAATCCTAATTCTTTTAAGAGGAATCCTAATCCTAGACCCTAAGAGAGACGAGAGAACCTCTCTCTCTAAAAACTACATCTAAAATATGAAAAGTGAATTTATGAGCTGATGATCATGAATGAATGGATTCTCCCCCCCCCCCCCCTTTATAGCCTCTAATCTGTGTTTTCTGAGCCGAAAACTGGGTCGAAAACAGCCCAAAAATTGCTGGAGAAGAAATTTGCCATGCTGATTTCCGTCACTGCGACGCGTCCGCGTGGAGCACGCGTTCGCGTCACCTAGCGTCAGAGCAACTATGGCATATTATATATCAAATCGAAGCCCTGGACGTTAACTTTCCAACGCAACTGGAACCGCATCGTTTGGACCTCTGTAGCTCATGTTATGACTGTTTTAGTGCGAAGAGGTCAGGCTGGACAGCTTTGCAGTTCCTTCTACTTTTGCATGCTTCCTTTCCATCCTCCAAGCCATTCCTGCCCTGTAATCTCTAAAAATACTTAACACATATATCAAGGCATCGAATGGTAATAGGAGAGGATTAATAATTAGCAATTTAAAGGCCAAAGAAACAGATTTTCAATCATAGCACAAAATCTGGAAGGAAAACGTAAAACATGCGATTTCTATGAATAAGCGTGAGAATAATGGATGAAAAACCACTCAATTTAGCACAATATAAACCATAAAATAGTGGTTTATCAACCTCCCCACACTTAAACATTAGCATGTCCTCATGCTAAGCTCAAGAGAAGCTTTAAAGGTGAAGAGGAGTGGTAGAATGTATGAAATGCAACCTATTTATGTGAATGCAACTACATGCAAAAAAAAATGTTTCTACCTACTTGGTTAAAAGAAAACAAGTTTTACAAGACAAATACAAACCAATTTCCACTAATTCAAATCGTACAATAGAAAATAAGTAAACTTGTAAGAAGACAGCTCATGAAAGCAGGAACATAGAATCAAGCCTTGAACCCTCACTGGTAGCGTATATCACTTTAGTCTCTCAAGTGTATAGGGTAATTCACTCTACTCTTCTCTAATCATGCTTTCTAAACTTTTTTCTTCATCTAACCAATCAACAATTATTTAATGTACCAATGCAAACATCATGAGGTCTTTTCAAGGTTGTAATGGGGCTAAGGTAAGGGTGAGGATATATGTATGGCCAAGTGAGCTATAATATGAATCTTTAATTAACCTAAGCTCTCACCTAACATACATACACTCTATATAACTATAGAATCACGCCTATCTACCCATAATTTTCCCACTTTTGCATATTTCACATACTCACGTATCAACTTTTCTCTTAACTTTATCACATATGCATTGATTTTTTTTTCATTAACTGAACATTGGGGTAATTTTGTCCCCTTATTTATTTACTTATTTATTGAATATATATATATATATATATATATATATATATATTAATTTTTGACTTTTTTTTCTTTTTTTATTTTTTAATTTTTTTAATTTTTATTATTTTTTTTAAATAGAAAAATAAACATAACTTATCAATGCACATGAATTTTTTATTTTTCTGGTCTCACATGAGTAGGTACCCAAATTTCCAATATTTTATCAAATTAAAAACATAACACATTCCCTTATTAACCCATGTTCCCATAGTTTCTCCACACTTAGTTGATACACAACCTCTATCTTAAGCTAACCAAAGATTCAATTGGGGTATTTAATTGTTTTTTTGCTTAAGGCTAGTGATGTGGTAAAATATAGAAGGGGGTTAAAAAGTTCAAAGTGGCTAACAAGGGTGACGTAAAAGGTAGGCTTATTTGGGATAAGTGAGCTAATAACAAATAATTGCCTCAATCATATGTAAGCATGTAAATACACTAAATATTGGACATATAGAATGGAACAAAGCAAAGATTGTAATCATAGAGGAGAAAACATACAAGAATAAAAATTTATGGTTAAATAATGTAACCATATAAATAAGCTCAAAATCTCATAGGTTGTGTGTTCTTAGCTTTTTAAACTATGTTCCAAATACAACTTCAAACAAGTTTTAATAGAAAAGTTTTTAATTTAAATTAGTGAAATACTATAAAAATTTCTTGAAAAAGAAAATATTACTTCAACCAAGTGGTAACTAAATGCATAAAATCAAACAAACATGCAATTAAATATGCAAATGCAGAAATTAACAAAGAAAATAAAATATTGGTGTTGAGAAGAAAATAACTAACCCATGGAGATCGGTATCGACCTCCCCACACTTAAAGATTGCACCGTCCTCGGTGCATGCTAAGACGTGCAAGTGGACGGGTTGCTTCAACTGCCGCTTTTCTCATCAAGAAATGTGCGTACGAACTTGTTTGTCTCTCCCATATAAACGTCTTCCGGTTCTTTTTCTGGTGGCCATCCTAAAAGAAAAAGGGAAGAAAAGTAACCTAAAACAAAGATAAAAAATAAATAAAACATGGGTTGGTTAATGCCAAATAATGAGGGTCTCAATTACATGGTAGCTACAACATGCAAGTGAGAAAACAATAGAAGCACATGGCATACTAGTGGTGAAAAATTTTGCAACAATGAGGGAGAATGTGGGTAAGGAGAGGTAAGGTAAATTCATGTCAATGCAAAATTAATACAGGTATAAAAGATTGGCTTTGATTTAAATAATATTACCTAAACAGAATAAAATAAGTCTCTAAGCACCTAAAAGAATTCAAGAGAAGATGCAACAGTGAAATAAGAAAATTTAACACCAAAGGAAAAATAATGAATTTAGAAAAGAAAAAATAAAAATATGTACAAAATTAAAATGTAATGAATTAAAGTAGGCAAATAAATTAAATAAAATAGAATGGAAGTGAAGAGGGATGAGAAGTTAAAGAGATTAAGAAGAAGAAAGTAAGAAAGGAGAGAGAAAGAAGAAAAGATAGAAGAAATTAGGATTAGAAAAGAAAAGATAAGATAATTGGCGCTGATTTGGATAAGTTGTGCGACGCATGCGACACAGACGCGTGAGTGACGCGGACGCGTGAGTGACACGAACGCGTGAGTGACGCAGTCGCGTGGTTCATGATAAGGTCAGGCGACGCGGACGCGTGGGTCACGCGAGCGCGTGGCCTGATTTGTGCGATAGGCGCGAGTACAGCCTCGCATTCGCGCAATTCTCTGTTCGAAACTCTTTTTGCCAAATTTTGGGTGACGCGGTCGCGTGGTTGACGCGCACGCATGAATGGCCTTTCTTTTTTAAAAATGACGCGGACGCGTGGGGCACGCGTTCGCGTGGTAGGGCTTGTGCTTCTAGCTTGGTTCCAGCCCCATTCCAGCCCAACTTGCTGCCTTACACCCTTTTACGTCGATTTCACAGAGCCACGCATTCGATTGGGTGACGCGGACGCGTGGGAGGCATTTTTCCAACATGACGCGGACGCGTCAGCAACGCGGTCGCGTGGATCAATTTGTGCCAAAGGCACGCCTCCAGCCACGCTCTCGCGTGACTCTCTGTTCACTTTTCTTTTCTTCCTAATGCACTTGTGACGCGGACGCGTCAGCGACGCTTAGGCGTCGCGTGCATTTATTTTTTTTAATGAAAAATGCAGAATGCAGTATTCAGATGTTATGAATTATTTCAGTTTCAATGAAGTAAAATAAAACTCAAAAACAAACAAAATAAATAAAATTATAATTGAAAAAGGAGCGATCATACCATGGTGGGTTGTCTCCCACCTAGAACTTTTAGTTAAAGTCCTTAAGTTGGACATTTGGTGAGCTCGTTGTCATGGCGGCTTGTGCTTGAACTCATCCAGGAATCTCCACCAATGTTTGTAATTCCAATGGCCTCCGGGATCCCAAACTAGGTGCAGAAAGCCTTCAAGCAAGGTAAAGCAAGTGACAAGGCCCCGAGAGTGTTGATTTCTAGACTGAATTCTGGGGTCCCAAACCTTGCTTTTGCACCCGTCTTCTTGTTGACCATTAGTGTTCCAACCGGGTGGCAGGCAATTTGAGTTCTCACTAAAGCGGCCAAACAACTTTCTAGACCCATTCAATTGAGCTTTACACTAACCTTTGCATTTAAACTTTGAGCTTTCCACCATATTGAATCTTGCATGACGATTCTTACCACTAACCATCTCCCTCTTACTCTTATAGCCACAAGGAGCTCTAAGTTGACCATCTGTCTCAAGTAAACCATATTCAAGTGGGATGAGAAAGCTAAGGGATATGAATTTTACCCACTTGAATATTGTGAAGGATGATGGTGACTTAGGTGGAGAGGTCTCCAATAACTTTGGCAAGGTGATTTCAAGCTCCACTCCCTTGTGCTCTTTGACAACTTCTACCTTTTTACAAAATTCTTCAATTTCAACCTCTTCCTCTTGGTAGCTTTCTTCCAATTCAATCTCTTCTTCATTACTTACCAAGGGCATGGGAGGTTGTGCTTCTTTTTCTTTACTTTCCATCTCTTGATCAACCTCTTCCAAGTCTTCAACCATGATATGCCTTGGAGGTTGTACACCCTCTTCAACATCAAATTCAAACGTCTTGGAAGGAGGTTCTATGACTGGACTTTCCCATGGAGGTTCTGCATCTCCTAAGTCTTCAACCACTTCCTCCTCTTTAACTATTATGGCTTTCTCCACTTGTTCCGATACAAAGCCATGTTCCTCATTGTCCACTGAAGTTTCTAGTGTCTCTTTCATGCTACGCTCTTCTTTTGATTCTCCACATGCAGCCATGGGAGTACTTTGAGTGCTCAAATGTTGAGAAGCTAATTGATTTATTAACTCGCCTAAGGCGGCCGCGAAATTTAGCACACTCTTATTCATCCTTTCTTTTCCTTGAAGAATAGCACTAAGGGCGTTGTTATCCAATAGAGGTTGGGGTGGATAGGAGGGTTCATTATTTTGGAGAAAGGGTTCATAATAGGAAGGTGGTTCTTCTTGATAAGGATATGGAGATGGTGAATATTGAGGTGGTGGTTCTGGGTGTGGTTCATATGGTGGTTGGTGTGGTGGATAAGGATTAGGGTCATATGGAGGTGAATGGTTGTAGGTGGCTTGTGAGTATGGTGGTTCAAAACTGTGTTGAGGAGGTGGTTTATTGGCGTATGATGGGGCTTGTCGGTAATTACAAGGGGGTCCACCATAACTATTGTCTCGACATGCATTAGTAAATGGTCGTTGTCCATGGTAGTTTGGAAGGTGTTGTTGCTTAAAGGGTTGATTAGATCCTCGTGGCTCCATCCATCTCTGATTGTTCTGACCTTGATGCATGTTCCTGTTATAGCTTCCATTCCTTACAACAGCATTAGAACCAAACTCAAGGTGATGGGGGTGAGAACTCATAATAACAAATAAAAATTAAAAACGAAAATAAAAACAATTTTAAATTAAAAGGTTATTGACATTTAAATTTTGAATTTGAAAATTAAATTTTGAATTTGAATTTTAAATTTTGAAATTTGAATTTTGAAGTTGAAATTTGAAATTTGAATTTTTGAATTTTAAAATTTGAAATTTGAATTTTGTAAAAGTCAACAATATAAGATAAAGTTTTGAAAAAGATTTAAATTTTGAAAAGGTTTGATTTTTAAAATTTTAAATTTTAAATTTAAGATTTGGATTTTGAGTTTTGAAATTTAAATATTGAAATTTTAAATTTGATTTTTGAAATAAGATAAGATAAGATTTTGGAAAAGATATAAATTTTTTTTAATTTTCGAAAAAAACAATTAAAATATTTTTGAATTTAATGGAGAAAGATAAAAACAATAAAATGACACCAAACTTAAAATTTTTAGATCAAAACGAAGAAAACAACCACGAACAACTTAAAGGTCAAGATGAACACGAAGAACAACTTGAAGATCAAGATGAACACCAAAAACAAATTTTTGAAATTTTTTTTAATAATTAAATAAAAACCAATAACCTCTTAATTTACGAAAAAGCAAAAATAAAAAAACAAAAATAAAAACAAATAAACAAGCAAAAAGCAAATATTTACAATAACCAATAATAAGGCACACGTTTGCAATTCTCCAGCAACGGTGCCATTTTGAAGAGCGGAACTCTCGCGTGATCTACAATTTTCGCAAATAAATTTCTGTTGTAAGTATAGCTTCTAGACCAACAAGAATTCCTTTCCTACAAAAGTTTTGGTTGTCACAAGTAACAAACCCCTTTGAAATTGATAACCGAAGTATTTAACCTCGGGTCGTCCTCTCAAGGAATTGCAGGGAGGTGTTCTTATTATTGGTTATGAGTTTTGTAAATTGGGGGTTTTGAAAGTAAGGAACAAGTAATTTAAATGACAAGTAAAATAAATAAATAACTATAAAATAAACTCTTGGCAAGGTATGAAAATTCGGAAGTCTTATCCTAGTTATTCTTATGAGAATTGAAGTTAATCCCACTTAGTTAACCTTTACGAAAGCAAGGGAAAGTCAAGTGAACTAATTAGTTAGATCCCCAAGTCCTAGCCTACTCCTAAGGAAAGACTAGAGTTAGTGGGATTCCAGTCAATTAGCAGACAAAACAATCAATCACGATAAGGTTGATAACTGAAGAGCCTCCAGTTAATCAATTAAAGCCAAGAATATAAAAAAGGCTAAATAAGAATCATAAACTGAAATACCTCAATTGCATTAATAAGAGAAAATCAATCTAAACATAAAAAGTTCATAAGCCAATTTGGCAACATAAGTAATTAAGAAAAAACATTGAAGTATCTAAAAGTAAAAGAGAAATATAAAGTAAAAGGAATATTGAACCTGAGAAGAAGTTGAAATAATAAAGTTGAAATAATAAGGAATCATAATTCCTTTAAGAGGAATCCTAATCCTAGATCCTAAGAGAGAGGAGAGAACCTCTCTCTCTAAAAACTACATCTAAAATATGAAAAGTGAATGTATAAGCTGATGATCATGAATGAATGGATTCCCCCACTTTATAGCCTCTAATATGTATTTTCTGGGCCGAAAACTGGGTCGAAAACAGCCCAGAAATCGCTGGAGAAGAAATATGCCATGGTGATTTCCGTCACTACGACGCGTCCGCGTGGAGCCTGCGTTTGCGTCACCTAGCGTCAGGAAAACTATGGCATATTATATATCAAATCGAAACCCCGGACGTTAGCTTTCCAACGCAACTGGAACCGCGTCGTTTGGACCTCTATAGCTCAAGTTATGACTATTTTAGTGCGAAGAGGTCAGGCTGGACAGCTTTGCAGTTCCTTCAACTTCTTGTATTCCTTCCACTTTTTGCATGCTTCCTTTCCATCCTCTAAGCCATTCCTGCCCTGTAATCTTTGAAAACACTTAACACACATATCAAGGCATCAAATGGTAATAGGAGAGGATTAATAATTAGCAATTTAAAGGCCAAAGAAACATGTTTTCAATCATAGCACAAAATTAGGAAGGAAAATGTAAAACATGCGATTTCTATGAATAAGCGTGAGAATAATGGATGAAAAACCACTCAATTTAGCACAATATAAACTATAAAATAGTGGTTTATCAGCCGCGAACTCTACAGATTGATTAGTTGGGACATGCTGAGCTTGTAGTGCGCACTTCATAGCTTAGAACCAATTGTCTGCTTTAGTTGAGTTGGTCAAACCTCTGAAAGTCACTGGGTGAACTTTCAGAAACAAAGCCAAAGTCATTGGAGCAACTCCCAAGTCATTACCGTCTCCTTCTCCATTTTTGTTTCTGTTTCCCGCCGATTGACCCAACCTCTGTACAGCAACTTGCAAAGTTACAGCAGCTTTCGCTTCCATGGTATTAACTAGGTTGGCCATCGCCACCATAAACTCAGTGTTGTTGTCGGTAGGTCAATCATTCTCAGTTCCTCCCTGTGTACCAGTACGACCTCATCCGCGAGTAACCAATAGGGTTCCTGTCTACACCAAACAGTTGATATCACGGTGATCAGTCTCAATATCAAAATCCTAGTGCTTCAATTATCCTAAAAAGGCACTCACAAACAAGTATGCTATGCATATATCAAGCAGATAACCTAATTAGCATGAAAGAAAAAGGCAGAGAGTATGCAATAAAGCACAATCGGTCCATCCCTCAAGCTCATAAGGATGAACTGCTCTGATTCCACTAAATCTAACACCCTAATTACCCTAAGCCTTATCTCATGCCGTAAAGCATAGCTTAATCAAAGGTTACGATAATTCTAAGGCTTATACATTAATATATATATATATATATATATATATATATATATGAGAGAGAGAGAGAGAGAGTTGAAAAAGCACAAAAAGTTCACACGAAACTACAAACTTAAGGCATAAGATATAGATATAAGATAACAAAATATAAGAGTATAATAATCATAAGATACTAGCCACAGCCCGCGGAGTTTAGGCCGACTAGTTATACACAGACATACAGAGTTTTGATAGTTAAAACAGTTTATACAATATCTCTCTCAAAGTAAGCCTCTAAGTCAAATATAAATACAAAAGAGAGAGAAACTAAGCATAAGCTCCGAAATGACTCCAAAATATGATAAGGATCCTCCGCTCTGCCACCAGCATGTAACTCACCGAGGTGGGTTATGACCTACATCTGAAAAATAACAACGGAGTATGGAATGAGAACTGGAGGTCCTCAGTATGGTAACAATGTCTAGTAATGTAAGATATAAGACTCCAGGTTGCCAGAGGCAATCCTAGAGCTTCATATCAATCATGAGATTCAACTTAAAGCATAACTAAAATTAAAACCATTACTTTAAAACCATAATGAAATAAGGCAATCTAACTTAAGGATTTTCTAATCTAACATATACACCGCTGTCCCACAGCCTTCGCCAACCTAACCGCTATGTGATCCCATCGCCATCGCCTTCCAAACCTCCTCAATCCCAGCAAAAAACACAAGTAATAGCAATGCAAAATAAACATGTATATTAAGAAATTCAAGAAGCAAATAATCATGTTATATAATTAGGCAAACAATTCAAGTCGGTTCAACTGCCAACCCGACACATCTCCATGGAGATGTCACCTTTTGATTACGAATACAAGTGGGATCCCCCCATGGATATAATGTCGGGCACACTACCCACGGATATAGTGCCGGGCACACTCTTGTGATCCAAAAATACGTGAGCGGGATACTCTGCCATAGACCTCTCATCTCAACATAAGAGGGATAAATCAATCGTCCTTATGCCGCCACCGCGACCTCGACAAGCAGGATTAACCAACCGTCCTTTCCAGGCGCATAGCATCTCAACAATCTCAATATAAAATAATATCCTAGTGGTTTTTAGAAATCATTTTCAATATTCAGTCCACTCCGAGTCCTAGACTCATCTCAACATCATCAACCCGAAATTTACAAATTCTTCATTTCAATCGTCATTACAGTATTCCGCCATCTCACTCTAATAATCCATCCTCAGTACTCCAGAATCCTAAGGCTCCATCTTCTAAACTTTTTACGTGAAATTGTCTAGTTGACCTACTTATCATATTCTCTATGTTTTAAAGCCTAAAAACAAGTTAAGACACCCTAGAGGAGCTTTACGGAAGTTCACAAGCTTGCCGGGAAGGTAAAACAGTTGAAAACAAAATTTATTTAGAAAAACAGGGTAGTGTGCGTTTGCAGGTGATAAACTTTAGGGTTTATCTTATGTTGAATTTAGTGAATTTTATCAACTTATCCCACATTTATTCAATGAAATAACATGGTTTTGTAATTCTCCCACATTTGTGCTTAATGATTAAAAACATGCTTTTTAGGCCTTGAAATTGCTAAGTTTAATTCCCTTTAATTTCACTCGATATCTTGATATGTTTGTTGAGTGATTCCAGGTTTATAAGGCAAGAATTGGATTGAAGAAGTGAAGCAAAAGCATGCAAAGTGGATAATTCATGAAGAAATGAGGATTTCTGAAAATCATAGTGATGCGCAGGCATGACCCATGCGTACGCGTGAGGAAGGAAATTCACCAGGCCACACACACGCATGACCCACCCGTACGCGTGACACTTGTCACGTGACCTCATTAAAGGAACACGCTGGGGGCAATTTCTGAGCTCATGCAAGCCCAAATCTAACTCATTTCTAAAGCTATTTGATGCAAAATTCAAGAGGAAACAAGGGGAGAGCAATTAGGATAGTTAGTAGCATGCTTTAGGTCATATTCTAGAGAGAGGAGCTCTCTCTTATCTCTAAAATTAGGGTAAATTTGTATTTGGTTTAGGTTTAATTGTTGCTTTGATTTAGTTTTCTTGCAATTTATTGCTCTTACATATTTGTTCTTCTAGTTTCATTTGCTATTCCCTTTGTTTTGTTGCTTTTATGTTTATGAACACTCTTGTTGATTTTCATTTTCATTAATGCAATTTATATTTTCATGTTTTTATTGTTTAATTGAGTTGTTATTATTGTTTTCTTGTAATTGGTAGTTGTTAGATTTTATATTTCTTGTCATTTTACCATGCTTTTATTTTGTGCTTTCCAAGTGTTTAATAAAATACTTGGTTGAATTTTAGAGTATATTTTTATACTCTTGGCTTATGATTGAGTAATTAAGGACTCTTGAGTTATCAAATTCTAATGTTTATTGGTAAATGAAGATTGCTAGTTAGCTTGAATTCCACTAAATCTAGTCTTTCATTAGGATTTGACTAGGACTTGTGAACTAGAGTTAATATTTCTCACTTAACTTTCCTTCATTTGTTAGAGGTTGACTAAGTGAGGGCAATAGATATTTACCATCCCAATTGATGATGATAATGAGGATAGAAATTCCAATCATCAACCCTTGCCAAGACCTTTCTTAGTTAGTTTTATTTTCTTGTCTGTCAAACCCAAAACCCCAAAAATATACACTCATAACCAATAATATGCACACTTCCCTGCAATTCCTTGAGAGACGACCCGAGGTTTAAATACTCTCAGTTTTTATTGGGTTTGGACTTGTGACAAACAAAATTAAACTTTGATTGAGGGTTGTCTATCGGTTTGGGTCTATACTTGCAATGGAATTATTTTGTGAAAATTTCTAACCGACATTTATCCCTTATCAAGTTTTTGGCGCCGTTGCCGGGGAGTTGCAATGTGTACTTGTTATTGGTTATTTTTTATATGTGAATATTGTGAATAGTTTGCTTTTTGTTTGGCTGCTAGTTTTGGTTTAGGAGTTTGCTTTCTTTATTGCTTATTAGCTTTTGTTTTTATTTTCCCTTTTCTACTATGAATTCTTACCCTTTTGGCTATGAGTTTGGTTCAAACTATGTTGTAGGAAATGAAATCATCAATGAGGGTTTGTATCAAGGAATTGGAAATCAAAGGTGGGAGGAGGAATGTGCACAACCTCCAAGACACATTTTGAGTAATGAAGAAGTGGAAGAAGTTGTCAAGCAAGAGGAAGACAGTGGAAAGGCTTGTCAAGAGGTGGATGTGATTGAAGAAAAGTACAAGGGAGTGGTGCTCACATTGCCAAAGTTGTTGGAGACCTCTCTTCCTAAGTCACCATCATCCTTTACACCATCCAAGTGGGTAAAATTCATATCCCTTAGCTTTCTCATTCCACTTGAATATGGTTTGCTTGAGACGGATGGTCAATTTAGGAATATTTATGGATTGAAGAGTAAGAGAGAATTATGTGGTGGTTGGCAAAATAATGTTAGGCTCATTAAGGTTGAAGCCTTAATGTCTAAGTGCAAGGGCGGTATGGAACTCAATTGATAGGATCTAGGAAAATTCTTTGGTGTTTACTTGAGAATTCAGATCACTTGCCACCCAATTGAAATTATGATTATCAACATGAAGACAGGTGTGAAAACAAGATTTGGGATCCTGGATTACCACATGAGGATCAATTTTGGGAGCTCCTAACATGTTGTGAACTTAATCAAGGCTTGGTGGATATCAATTGGACTGTTGGAGCATACTTGAAGTCCAAGCATTGGTGGAAGTTTATGGATGAATACAAGTGATGAGGGAAAAAAGATTCCACACAAACTCACCGGTAAGTGTACCGGGTCGCATCAAGTAGTAATAACTCACAAGAGTGAGGTCGATCCCACAGGGATTGATGGATTGAGCAATTTTAGTTAGGTGCTGAATTTAGTTAAGCGAATATTTGATGAATTGAGTGAAACTTGATTAACAGAAGCTAAATTGCAAGTAAATAAAAGGGAGAGGGTAAATTGACTGAATCTTAAAGTGCAGAAGAAGTAAATTGCAGAAACTTAAAGAACAAGAAAGTAAAAGAGCTAAAACTTAAATTGCAAGAAAAGTAAATGACTGAAACTTAAAATGCAAGAAACTTAAATTGCTGAATCTAAATTGCTGGGAAATGTAAATTGCTTGAAGAATAAAAGGGATTTGGGTACTGGGATTTAGAATTGAACTAGAAAATGTAAATTGAAGTAAATCAGAGAGCTATGAGATGAAGAGATTCAGCTCAGTGGCAAAATAGAAATGGAAAATTGCTTGAAGAAACAAACAGCAGGAAAACTTAGCTCAATTATGAAATTCTAAAATAGAAATTGAAAATTGAAGAAGAGCAATGAGAACAGAAAGCAGATCTAGATCTTAATTACTCTCTTGACAAAACAGAAAAGAAATTGTAGAAGAAATGAAAATGAAAACAGACAAGGAAATTCAGATCCAACTTTCAATTCTTAGAACTATCAAAAGAAAAGTAACAGATGATTTTCAGATGAAGAACTGAACTCTTCAATCTGAATTCAAGAACCCAAAACAGAAAGTAGAAGTTGCAGAAGCAAGAATAAATAGAAAGAAAACTAGATCTACTCCCAATTCCCAAATTCCAAATGAAAATTAAAAGTAAAAAACTAAAAATGAGCTAAAGGTCCTTTACAAATTAAATTTGATCCTATTTATACACTTTCTATTTTCACTCTTCAAGACTTTGGAGTGGGCCTTTTGATTTGTGAAGAAATGGATCCAAGATGGCACTTGATTGAAATTGGGTTGGAGGCATGCTCCAGTGGAGCGCTCCGTTGGGTTTTGTGAACTTGGCGTTCACTCTTGTGGCGTGACAATTTTGGTGCGCATCCTCTTCATGAGCGTTGCCATAGTGAACGGCACGTTCACTCTTTAAACGCCCCCTTGGTGTGCGTTTCCCTTCCCTTGGCTCTCTCTCTCTCTTCGAAAATGTTCACTTTAGTGAATGTCACGTTCACTCATTTGAACGTGCTCCTTGATGATTGCTGCACCATTTGGTGCGTCTTGGCTTCATTGCCCAAAATCCACGAAAAAGGTGGAGATAGTGAACGTGGCGTTCACTTTTTTGAATGCTACCCTTTGTGTTGCTTTGAGCCCAGCTTCCCTTGGTTCCAAGCCCGAAAACGTTCACTAAAGTGAACGTGGCGTTCACTTGCTTGAACACTGACTCTTGTGTGAGCCTTGGTTTGGTTTCCTTTCCTAGCGTTGCCTTAATGAACGCCACGTTGGTAATGCAACGCTTTCCTGGTTCTTTCCTTTCTTCATCATTTCTTTACCTACAAGTAACCAAATAACCTATCAAAGTCTCACCAAAATCACAAGATCTTTGTATCATTTCTAAAATCAATTAATTATATCATAAACCTTATGATTTTCTGTAAAATAAATGATGTTTGATTGATTTAACATAATCATGAAAATCCACTCCAATCACTTACTTATTGTGCAAGAAAGTGCATAAAACCTAATGAAACTAATGAAAAATGCTTGTAAAACTAGCATAAGATGACTTGTTATCAACAAGCACAAGCCACCATGACAAAGAGCTCACCAAAATTTCCAACTTAAGGACTTTAAATAAAACTGCTAGGTGAGAGAAGCCCCACCATGGTAAACTCTTCCCATTCTCTTGTATATTAGTTGATGAATGAATTGAGTTACCATTGTGAGGTACTTTCTTGTCTTTTATATCATTCTTGTATATATTGCCATTAGTTGTTAGTTTGTTTGGTTAGATTTGTGCTTTAAGTTGTAGGTTGTTTGTTTTGAATTTCAATTTTGCTTGAATTGAAATTTTGTTCGGATTGCATGGTAGAGTATTTGAAAAAATTTTCAAAAAGATTTAAGGTTTTTATTAGATTTGAATTTTGGTTGGTTTTTAGAAATGTAAATAGTGGATAGGAGAGCACTATTTTTATTTTATGCTTCTTTAAAAAAAAGTCCCCTCAAACGTACGCATGTCCAACGCGTCCGCGTGACCCAAAATAATGGCCGTACCAAGATCATGCGTAGACTATGCCATCGCACGTTCTAGACAGAGAGTTGCGCGAGAAGGATGCGTGAACTGTGCATCTAGCACAAATTCCTCTCACGCGTACGCGTGCTCCACGTGTACGTGTCACCTTCTTTTTCACTTAGTCCCACATACGCATGACCCATGCATAGTCATCACCCCCATTTCTGCCACTCACGCGTACGCGTGACATCCTGCGTACACGTGACATCCCGCGTACGCGTGACCTCCTGCCCTGTTTCATACTCTCTCTTTTTCTTCTCTTCTCTCCATTTCTCTTCTTCTTTTTTATTCTTTCCTTCCTTCGACCATCATCTACCACCATAATTTCCCATCCACCTTCATCTCTTTTAATTAGTTAATTAGTTAGGTAGTTAGTTAGTTAATTAGTTAGTTTAATTTTCTATTTTGGTGTTAAGTGTTGGATTATTGATTTGATTTGCTATTTCTTGATGCTGAAATTATTCATCGTTGGATTTCTGCATTGAGGTTTAAATTTGTGCTTGGTATTGAATTCTTCATGTTTAACACTTGTGAATACCAAAGTACTTATGACATTGCCTTCAAGATGTTTTAAATCTTTTGAATTTCATGATTTGGCCATCATGTGATTTAAATTCTTTACTTTGACTAGGCAATTTTTGATGTTGGATGATGTGCATTTATCTTAATGCATTGTGTTGCTTGATCATATGCATCCAAATGTTATGTTTATGCCTTGATGACATGTTGACCCTCAACTGTTTAACTATGTGCTCTATACATACTTGAAACTAGTCATTTTGTCATAATGCTTTATTTGTGAAATTCGATTGTATGCTCACCCAGGGACATCTTTTTGAAATTCTTAAGCTCTATGGATCATGCTTGCTATGTGATCGATTTTCACTTCTATCTCTCTTTTCCTAAGTTGCATAGCAACCATGCTTCCCACTTCATGTCAATTAGGTGATGCAAAATCAAATTCAATTTATTGGTGTGTGAGTTTTATATTTTCTTTGTTGCATTGAATTCTCTCGCACATCAACTAATGTCCATTCAATATCCATTTCATAATTGCTTGATTATTCTACAAAATTCTGATATCTACAAAATCTATATCGTTTTAAAGTTCTTTGAATTATCTTTAATTTGATACAAAATTCATTAAATTTCAAAAACTGAAACTTAAGATATGATCCGCCAAAGTTTGTCAAAAATCCATTTTTCACCAAAAATATTTAAACCTCAATTTTACCAAACTCTCAATCCAAAATCATTTATTCCACATTTAAAATAGTCCCATTGTACCTAAATCATATTCATATACCTTTTGATCATTCCATAACTTAGCAACACATAAAATCATCCATTCCAAACACCAAATTCTACTTGTAAAATAAAATCTCAACAATTTACATCACAAAATATCATTCCACCATCCTCTATCAACATTAACAAACCTTATCAATCATTAACAATCCTTAAAATTATCATTTCCCAATCCCACATCATACATCCATATTATCATTCACCATAATCATTACAATCATCAAAATCAATCATACATCACAATTATCAATAATCAATTTCAATCCTATCCTATGGTCCACTAGCCTAAGTATCCAGAAATATTATATATTACATAGGGAAAACTGAAACCATACATTGGCTGGTAGCACGAAACCCCACACCTTCGTACTATTATACCAGCAAGTGCATTGGGTCATCTAAGTAATACCTATGCGAGTCAGGGTCGATCCCACGAGGATTGTGGTTTGAAGCAAGCTATGGTTATCTTGCAGGTCTTAGTCAAGCATATCAGAAGGTTGTTGATTGTGAAAGGAATACCGAATTGGAATAAATGATAGGAATAGGGATAAGGATTGGAGTTGCTTTACCTTTCTGAATTAACTCTGGTACTACTGCCTTTTCTGCTTGGGAATGATCTTCTATGGCAGGCTGTATGTGATCAACACCATGGGCCGTGGTCATTGATCTCCTCTGCTACAGATTGAACGCCATTGGCCGTGGTCATCCAATCTGACGAAGGGTGAAGCGTATAGCAGTCCATTCTCTTTGCGACCCTACTCAAAATACCACAGACAAGGTCGAATCTTCCGGATTAGAGGATTCTACTTCTTAGGATTCTAGCCTATACCACGTAGACCATAATCTCCCTGGAAATTGGCTGAACTAGTGTCTCGAGAAGTTCCGAACAAAGTCGTGGATTAGCCGTCTGAGAGATATATAAACATAGCTGTTGGCTCGTGCTTTCCAGTCACGTATTCACACAAACCCAAGTAGACATGGGTGTTTGTCAGGCACGTTCAACATAGCTAATTAGTTAGATCATCCTATTCACCATGACGATGATCAGATTATACATCTTAGAGATAAATCAAACACGGATCGAAGAAGAAACAGTAGTACTTTTATTAATTCATACGACTCAGCAGGGCTCCTCCCCTCAACCTAGGAGGTTTAGAAACTCATACTGATGGCAAAACGTGTATGATGGTCCAAGGAATCAAAAAATGCTCGAATTACATAAATAAAATCCCTTAAATACTAAACAAATGACTAGTAAGGGTAAAATAGTCTTTTTAGTGATAAAATACACTTTTTGGGTCCACTTGGTGAGTGTTTGGGCTGAGCTTTGATGAGATCCACGTGTTATGAGGTCTCTTGGGCATGGAACGCTAGCTAGGGGTCCTCTTTGGGCATTTGTACATTGGTCTCTGCTCTTTGGGCGATGGATGCTTGGAAGTGGGCAGGAAGCTGGCGTTGGACGCCAGCTTTGGGCCTTCTAATCCGAAGTAAAGTGTGGACTATTATATATTGCTGGAAAGCTCTAGAAGTCAGATTTCCATAGCCGTTGATAGCGCTCCATTTGGACTTCTGTAGCTCCAGAAAAGCTCTTCCAAATGCAGGCAGATCAGATCTGGATAGCATCTGCTGTGCTTTCTCTGTCTCTGAATCAGACTTCTGCTCCAGCTCCTCAATTTCAGCCAGAAAATACATGAAATTGTACAAAAACACAAAAACTCATAGTAGAATCCAAAAATGTTAATTTAAAACTAAAAACTTAATAAAAACTAAACCAAAACTACTAGAAACTATATGAAAATGATAAAAAAGAAAATTAAGATACAATAAATTTAAACTAATGCTTGTCCCCAAGCAACTAAAAACACGGTAGATTAAAAAAGAAAATTAAGATACAATAAATTTCTAAGTTTCAAATGAAGCTTAGTTACAATCAGATGAGTAGGACTTAGTAGCTTTTTGCTTCTGAATAGTTTTGGCATCTCACTCTCCATTTAAACTCAGAATGGTTGGCATCTTTAGGAACTTAGAATCTAGATGATATTATTGACTCTCTTAGTTAAGCTTATTTTGATTCTTGAACACATCTTTCAGAGTCTTGGCCATGACCCTAAGCACCTTGTTTTCCAGTATTACCACCGGATACAATAATGCCATAGACACTTTAACTGGGTAAACCTTTTTAGATTGTGACTTAGCTTTGCTAGAGTCTCCAAATAGAGGTGTCCAGAGTTTTTAAGCACACTCTTTTTGCTTTGGACCATGAATTTAACCGCTCAGTCTCAAGCTTTTCACTTGACACCTTCACGCTAGAAGTACATGGTTAGGGACAGCTTGGTTTTGCCACTTAAGCTAGGATTTTATTCCTTTGGACCCTCCTCTCTACTGATGCTCAAAGCCTTGGGTCCTTTTACCCTTGCCTTTTGGTTTAAAGGGTTACTGGCTTTTTCAATCTGCCCTAATTTTCCTGCATTTTTGGGCAGTAATGGATTTTTCTGCTTTTTATTTTTTTTTCTTTCGTCGTTTTTCTTTCTTTTTCGCATGCATATAATTTTTTTTCTTTTGCAACATGCTTTTTCTTTTGCTTTTTGCTGCTTTTTCTTGCTTCAAGAATCAATTTTCAGATTTTTCAGATTATCAACAATATTTTTCCTTTTTCCTTATTCTTTCAACAGCCAACATTCTAAAGTTTCAACTTCAAATATGCACTGTTTAATCACACATTCAGAAAATAAAAGCAAATGACACCACATCAAACTAATTAAACTAATCTTATTTTAAACTTGAAATTCATGCATCTCTCAATTCTTTTCAATAATTTTTTTTTATTTAAGCAATGTGAGAGATATATGGAATATTTTACAACTTTAAGCATCAATGCAGATGATCATGCAATTAAAATAAGAGAACAGATAAATAAACAGACAGAAAATAGAAAAATAATAGGAAAGGGGTGTAAAGAGAACGAATCCACCTGAATGATGGTGGCTAGTGCTCCTCCTTGAGGATCCAATGTAGTGCTTGATCTCTTCAATGCCACTCCATTGTCTTTATTGAGGCGGCTGCACAGGTTCATGTGCATGCTTCCTAGTTCGCTCCAACCTCTTCTTCCATAATTAAGAGTGGTAGAAGTCAAAAAGCAAAGCTTTTGCAACACCAAACTTAAGAGTTTTGTTCATCCTCGAGCAAATATAAACAATAGGGAAGAATAGGGTAGAAGAAGATGGGGTAGGTAGAGCTTCTGTGGGACCTACTGGTCCTGAAAGGCTAGAAAATCCAGTTTCCTGCTTTTCTGCATTGGCGTTTGAACGCCCAGGGGCTGCTCTCTGGCTGGTGTTCAACGCCAGCAATGCTGCCCATAATGGGCGTTGAACGCCCAACAGGGATACCCTGGTTGGCGTTTAACTTTGACACTCCATTCAGAGTGTTCTGTTTTCACTGCTGTGAAATTATATCTCTTGACTAAATGCTGCATATGATCATTAGTCTAACAACTGAAAGAAAAACAAAATAAAAGAAAATAAATATAGTTGAGTAAGGTTGGGTTTCCTCCCAACAAGTGCTTCTTCAGCGTCACTTGCTTGACCTTTAGCTCCTTACGGAGGTGAGTATAGGCTTAGATTTTCGCCCCTTACAGTGAATTTTCTTCCTGTCCTCTCATGAATGAGCTCCAAATGCTCTAGAGACAGGATATGACTCACTGTATGTGGTAAGGCTATTTTCTTAGTGAAGACAACTCTCATGCCAGGTAAGAGGCCTTCAGTTGGGACTTTCTTGTCCTTCCAGCCTTTAGGTACTTTCTTTTTAGTACCTTTGTGCTTAGAGCTTGTTGAGGGCTGCCAAACACCAAACTTAGAGTTGATGTCTGGGGGCTCTGTAAAGCTCTGCACAAAAAGAGAGGGTTGGAACACTAGGTGTTACACAATTGTCTCTTTCTTATCAGAGGGAGAATTGGGATTGGACATCTTAAATAAGATATAGTCTTCTCCTAATTGGAAAACCATTTCTCCCTTAGCTACATTGATCATGGCTTTTGCAGTAGCTAAAAAGGGTCTTCCAAGGATGACACATTCATCCTCATCCTCTCCAATATCCAAGACAATGAAGTTTGCAGGGATGTAGTGGTTTTCAACCTTCACCAGGACATCCTCTACTAAGCCATATGGCTTCTTCATTGTCTTGTCTGCCATCTCTAATGAGATGTTTACAGCTTTCACCTCAATGATTCCCAGCTTTTCCATTACAGAGAGTTGCATGAGGTTGATACTTGACCCTAGGTCACACAGAGCCTTTTCAAAGGTTATAGTGCCTATGGTGCAAGGAATCAGAAATCATCCAGGATCTAGAAGGTTCTGAGCTAGCTCTTGCTGAACCAAAGCATGGAGTTCTTTGGTGAGTAGTGGAGGTTCTTCCTCCAGAGGCTTTGTACCAAATAACTTGGCATTAAGCTTCATAAGAGCTCCTAGGTACCGACCAACTTGCTCTTCCCTAGTGTCTTCATCCTTATCAGAGGAGGAGTAGTCCTCAGAACTCATGCACTACAGAAGTAAATGCAAAGGAACCTCAATGGTCTTTATGGATTCTTTTGGTTCTGGGCTAGAGGGTTCTTTAGTGGGAATTAAGTACTCAAGGGGTGTGCTTAAACTGGCGTTCAACGCCAACTCTGTTAGCTTATTTGGCATTGAACGCCCTTGATGTCCACCCTGACTGGCGTTAAACGACAGTCCTTCTAGCATTCTGGGTGTTGGACACCCAGCAGGGATGTCCTTGCTGGCGTTCAACGCTAGCTTCCTTGGGTGAGTGGGTGTTGAACTCCCAGTGAGGCCCAGTGAGGGTGTGTTCAGCGCCAGAATAGCTGCATGGTTGGGCGTTGAACGCCCAGTGAGGGGTTCCGCACTGGCATTCAGCGCCAGGCTTACTGCCACTGTGGGCGTTAAATGCCCAGTAAAGGCTTCTTCACCAGCATTCAACACCTTCCCATTCTCCTCTGATTCGGCCTCTACCTCCATGGTTATGGCCTTGCACTCTTCTCTAGGATTAACCTCAGTATTACTGGAAAGAGTTTTAGGAGGAATCTCAGGGATCCTCTTGCTTAGTTGACCCACTTATACCTCTAAATTTCTAATGGAGGACCTTATTTCATTAATGAAATTGTGAGTGATCTTAGAGAGGCTGAAAACTAGAGTAACTAAGTCAGAAAGGCTCTGCTTAGAGGCTTCCATATTCCTTGAGAAGATGGGAATGGTGGTCTGTTATTGAACATATTTTGGTTCCTTCCACCTTGATTGTTATTGAAACCTTGTTGAGGTTTCTGTTGATCCTTCCATGAGAGGTTAGGATGATTCCTCCATGAAGGGTTGTAGGTATTTCCATAGGGTTCTCCCACGTAATTCACCTCCTCCATGGTGGGTTGATCAGGATTATAAGCTTCTTCTTCAGGAGAAGCTTCCTGATTACTGCTAGCTGCAGTTTGCATCCCAGTTTGATGCTGAGAGATCATGTTGACCTGTTGGGTCAAGATCTTAGTCTGAGCCAAGATGGCATTCAGAATCTTAACTTCATGAACTCCTTTCTTCTGAGAGATTCCATGGTTAATAGGGTTTCATTCAGAAGTGTACATGAACTAGTTGTTAGCAATCATTTCAATGAGTTCTCTTGCTTCTGCAGGTGTTTTCTTTAAGTGGAGGGATCCACCTGCAGAGCTATCCAAGGAAATCTTGGATATCTCAGACAAGCCATCATAGAACACACCTATGATAGACCATTCTGAGAGCATGTCAGGAGGACATCTCCTAATCAGCTGCTTGTATCTTTCCCAAACTTCATAGAGGGATTCACCTTCTCTTTGTTTGAAGGTTTGAACTTCCACTCTAATCTTGCTCATCCTTTGAGGAGGAAAAAATTTAGCTAGAAAAGCATTAACCAGCTTTTCTCAAGAATCAATACTCTCTCTTGGTTAGGCATCCAACCAAAACTTAGCTCTATCTCTTACTGCAAAGGGAAAGAGCATCAGCTTGTAGACTTCAGGATCAACTCCATTAGTCTTTACAGTATCACAGATCTGTAAGAATTCAGCTAAGAACTGATGTGGATCTTCCAATGGAAGTCCATGAAATTTGCAGTTTTGCTACAGAAGAGAGACTAACTGAGGCTTAAGCTCAAAATTGTTAGCTCTAATGGCAGGTACAGCGATGCTTCTGCCATAAAAGTCAGAGCTAGGCATGGTGAAGTCACCAAGAACCTTTCTAGGCTCCTCTTGTGGTTCGGCCATGTCCTCTGTTTCTTGTTCAAATCTTTTTGAAAGGTCTCTTCCAGAGTGTTGTGCTTTAGCTTGTTGTAAACGCCTCTTTAGAGTCTTCTCAGGTTCAGGATCAGGAGTCAAGAGGGGTTCTTTATCCCTGTTTCTGGTCATAAACAAGAAGAAAAGAAAAAGAAGAAAAAGAAGAAAACTTTCTATGCCAATAGGTAAGAAGCTCCTCCTTAAAGTGAGATGTGAAGAAAGAAGAAGAAGACAGAAAAGAAATAAAAGAAGTAGAAGAAGAATACTTTGAAAATAGAGGATAAAAGTAAAAAAGAGAGGATGAAAGATGAAAAAGAAGAATAGAGAGGGGGGTAGAGTTCGAATAATATAGATGTGAGAAGAAGAGCAGTATAAATAGAAAAAGTAAATAAGAGTTAAAATATTTAATTTTTATTTTATTTATTTAATTAATTAATTTTCGAAAATTATGGTTAATAATTTTAAAAAGATTTTAAATTTTGAATGTTGAATTTTTGAAAATAGAGGAGAGAGAAGGAGAAGAAATTTTCGAAAATGAAGAGAGATGAGAGTTAGTTAGGTAGTTTTGAAAAAGAAGAGAGAGAAGAAGAGAGATGATTTTCGAAAATTAAGGAAGAGAGAAGTTAGTTAGGAAGTTTTGAAAAATAAGAGAGAGAAGGTAAGACATTAATTAAGAAAAGATTTTTAATTAAAATAAAATAGAAGATAAGAAAAAGATTTAAATTTAAAATAAGATAAGAAGTAAGATAAGAAAAGATTTGAAATCAAAATTTGAAATTAGAAAAAGATAAGATATAAAATTTAATTTTTGAAAAAGATTTGATTTTTAAAATTTAGAAAAGATAAGATTTTTAATTTTGAAATTTGAAATTTGAAAAAGATAAGATAAGATTTTTAAATTTTGAAATAGATAAGAAAAAGATAAGATTTTTGTAAAAGATGAAATTTTCAATTTTGAAAAGATTTGATTTTTGAAAACTTGACAAATAAGATATGATAAGATAAAATTTTTTAAATTGAAATTTGAATTTTTATAGTTAATTTCGAAAATTATGGTTAAAATTAAGTTAGAAAAGATATTTTTTATTTTATAATTTAATGATGAAAGAGAAAAACACACAAAAGACACAAGACTTAAAATTTTTAGATCTAGAGCCCCGAATTTTCGAAAATTTTGGAAGGAAACACAAAGGGACACCAAACTTAAAAATTTTAAGATCAAAAAATAAAAAATACTCAAGAACACTTTGAAGACTAACAAGAACACAAAGAACAAAATTCAAAGACTCAAAGAACACAAGAACATAAAAAGAACACCAAACTTTAAAGTTTAAGAAAACCAAAAAGAAATTTTCGAAAAATAAAAGAAAAATAACAAGAAAATACCAAACTTAAGGATTTGACACAAGAATTAACCAAAGAAAAATTATTTTTGGAAATTTTTAGAAAGAAAGAATCAAAGGAACAATAATTACTAAGAACATAAGCACAACGCTCTAACCAATTGAACAAAAAAAATAAAAATATTTTTGAAAAACTTTTTTAAAATTTTTGAAAAAATAGAGAAGGAAAAATAAAAATAAAAGACTCAACAAGAACACATGACTCAAACTAAGAATAAAAATTGAACAAAGAAAAGAAAAAAATTTTTGAAAAAGTTTTTTATTTTTTCGAAAATTTGAAGAAGAAGAAAATCAAAATCAAGGACTTAACAAAATAAAAATTACCTGATCTAGGGAGCAAGACAATCCGTCAGTTTGTCCAAACTCAACAATCCCCGACAACGGCGCCAAAAACTTGGTAGCACGAAACCCGACACCTTCGTACTGTTGTACTAGCAAGTGCACTGGGCCGTCCAAGTAATACCTGAGTGAGTCAGGGTCGATCCCACGAGGATTGTGGTTTGAAGCAAGCTATGGTTATCTTGCAGGTCTTAGTCAGGCAGATCAGAAGGTTGTTGATTGTGAAAGGAATACCAAATTGGAATAAATGATAGGAATAGGGTTAAGGATTGGAGTTGCTTTGCCTTTCTGAATTAACTCTGGTACTACTGTCTTCTCTACTTGTAAATGATCTTCTTCTATGTCAAGATGTATGTGATCAACACCATGGGCCATGGTCATTGATCTCCTCTGCTATAGATTGAACGCCATTGGCCGTGGTCATCCAATCTGACGAAGGGTGAAGCACAGAGCAGTCCATTCTCTTTGTAATCCTACTCAAAATGCCACAGACAAGGTTGAATCTTCTGGATTAAAGGATTCTGCTTCTTAGGATTCTAGCCTATACCACGGAGACCTCAATTTCTCCAGAAATCGGCTGAACTGGTGTCTCGAGAAGTCCCTAGCGAAGTTGTGGATTAGCCGTCTAAGAGATGTATAAACATAGCTGTTGGCTCGTGCTTTCTAGTCACGTAGTCACACGAACCCAAGTAGACGTGGGTGTTTGTCAGGCATGTTCGTCTTAATTTGATTAACAGAGCTAATTGGCTAGATCATCCTATTCACCACGATGAAGATCGGATTATACATCTTAGAGATAAATCAAACACGGATTGAAGAAGAAACAGTAGTACTTTTATTAGTTCATAGGACTCAGCAGGGCTCCTCCCCTCAATCTAGGAGGTTTAGAAACTCATATTGATGGTAAAACGTGTATGATGGTCCAAGGAATCGAAAAATCCCCGAATTACATAAACAAAATTCCTTAAATACTAAACAAATGACTAGTAAGGGTAAAGTAGTCTTTTTAGTGCTAAAATCCACTTCTGTGGCCCACTTGGTGAGTGTTTGGGCTGAGCTTTGATGAGATCCATGTGCTATAAGGTCTCTTGGGCATAGAACTCCAGCTAGGGGGTCCTCTTTGGGCGTTTGTACATTGGTCTCTGCTCTTTGAGCGCTGGATGCCTGGAAGGGGGCAGGAAGCTGGCGTTGGACACCAGTTTTGGGCCTTCTAATCCGAAGCAAAGTATATATTGCTGGAAAGCTCTGGAAGTCAGCTTTCCATAGCCGTTGAGAGCACTCCATTTGGACCTCTGTAGCTCCAGAAAAGCTCTTCCGAATGCAGGCAGATAAGATCCGGACAACATCTGCTATGCTTTCTCTGTCTCTGAATTAGACTTCTGCTCCAGCTCCTCAATTTTAGCCAGAATATACCTGAAATTGTACAAAAACACAAAAAATCATAGTAGAATCCAAAAATGTGAATTTAACACTAAAACCTATAAAAACTTCATAAAAAAAAACAAAAACTACTAAAAAGTATATGAAAATGATGCCAAAAAGCGTATAAAATATCTGCTCACCATTAGCCGATTCCCAAAATGTGCAGAATCCCAAATTATGCCCAAACCAAGCTTTCAACCACAATCCAATGCTTCCAAATTTCCAAAGCAACTCCAATAGGCACCAATGCTCAAACTAACATCATATATTTCATAAAAATCAAAACCTAATACTCACAAATTATCAATTTACAAGGGTTCTTAAGAAATCTTACTTATCCAGTGAAATTTAGGATAGAGCCCAACAACACCTCGCTAATGGTTAGTACCTAGACAACCAAAACACAAAATTCACTCAAAACTCAAGTCTTAAATTTCAAATTTCTTAGGGAATAAGAAAGGAGAAGAAATTTCGAATTCTTACCTACACAAGTTAGATAGAACTAACGGGCTTAGCAAAAGCTTCGCATAACTGCTGACGGCACATGAATCGAAGCACCCTAGCTTGAGTTATGGCCACCGGAAGTTGGTGGTGAATATTATTTTCTCTCTTCTCCTCTCTTCTCACTTGCAGCTGCTATGGTTGTGTTCTACTGTGTGTTATAAGCAGAATAGGTTCATTTGAGTGTATTTATGTGTTGGGTATGGACCCAACTTGGGCCAGTCCAACCCGTTAGCATTTTTGGCCCGTTTGGCCTAACTTTGGGGCCAAACCTTTAAAATTAGCGCCTGGTTTTCAACTTTAATTAATTTTTTAAGTTTTTCTACAATTTTTATCACTCTCACACAGTACCCGACATATTTAAGCCAGTACTGCCGGTTAATTTACCAGTTTGCATTTTTACGCAATTTTCTGAAGAAAATTACATTTTCCAACTCATAAAAATCTACTGAGTCCAAAAATTATATTTAAATTTTCTAATTAACATTCTAAATTTTTGGATCCTATTTTGGGTAATTAATTTAATTATTTAAGTGGTTAATTAGTCGTGGTTCTTACATCAAAATACCACACCACAACAGCCCCAAAATCACCAAAACACCCCAGCTGGCTGTTCATACAGCCATCCTAAAATCTCAAGCAAACAACAATAATTTAGCATAAACTTAATCAAACTCAAACAGTAATCAATCAAACATGCATTCACTCATCCAATTCACATTTAGTTATCATAAAATTATCAAACCCTACCTCTGTACGAAATCAAAATAACAGAAACTCTGGAGAAGCTTTTTGATCGAGCTGCTGAAGAAGAAAACATCAAAATCGGCCACTCCACCTCCGGGGCTCCCTCGGCCGAACTTTGCATGGAGTGAAAGCAGCTCCACCATCAATTTCTCCCGAACAAAAGTAACGTTAATGTGAAGAGGAGGAAGATACGAACACTTTTATCAGATTAGATTTTTTATTGGAGTTACGGATCTTAAGAAATCGAACGCCGAAAGTTCAGTATTCATGAAGAACACGTTCACTCTCTCTCTCGGCCTTCTTTCTTTCTTTTTTTTTCCCCAAATGTTTCAGCTGAAGGAAGTGAATGATAATTAATTAGTGGCAATGATGATTATGTGTCATGTATTAGGGCTGCCGAGTCAGCGATTTAAGTTATAAATATCTTAAACGGATAATTATGAAAACTAGATATATTAAAACACAAGTAATAATATATATGAGTTACTAATATAATTGACATTAGTAACATAATGATAAGAGATATACGATGAAGCATTAGCAAAGCTAAGTTCATTGGAGAGTACCGATATTTACTCATATCGGCAGATATTGAGCTCGATAATAATATTATTAACTAAACTCTATTTTTAAATTAAAAATATCAATTAATTAAATTAAAATATACATATAATTTTCATTACTTATAAATTTCTAGAATTATAGTTTTAATTATGTAAAATATTTCATAATTACTTTTAATAAAATAATTTATAAAAAGAAGGAACTCTAATTAATAAAATAAATTATAACTTATTTATATTTAGATTTTTAAAAATGTGGGTCATTACACCAGAACCAAGGAGCCGAATGCCAAGTGCAAACTTCAACTCCTACGAAGCTTAAATTCAAGTCAAGATTCAAAATTTAAATGATTAGTTAACAACAACCTTTTCTAGAAAGATGAGATTTGGTTGTTAGAATTTAGTTTTATTTAGATTAGATTAGACTTGAATTTGAATAAGTTGTTATCTTATTCTCCTAAAGATAAGATTAGATTCAGTTTTGAATTTGAATTCTAGTTAAGACTTAGGATATAAATAAGTAAACAAGGTTCACATCTAGATGATTTGGGAGAGAATCCAGGATCTAAGATCCTCAGATCCCGATCATCATCTAGTATCTCTTTCATTAGTTTAGTTACTTTCTTTTCTACCATGAGTAACTAGACCTCCTCTGTTAAAGGTTAGGAGCTTTGTTTTATTTTTGTGGATTAGTAATGCAAGTGCATTCTTTATTTTAATTCAAGCTCTTCTACTTTTTCAAGATTAAGTCTCGTTCTTCATCTTTAATGATTAGAAGTATTGAAAAATATTCTACTATGTTTTAGATTCAGTTATTACTTTAGAAGATTTAGTATTGGAATTGGCTCTAAACTCTTTCTCATGAGTTTTAACTTGACTAAGATAGTATTTAGAAGATTGTGAGGATTTAAATCAAATCCATTCCTCAACTATTTTCTTAATTAATTGACCAAGTAATTAGTGATTAATTAAGTTAAGAGAAATTAAATTGCCAAGGAATTGGAATTTGATTACAATTGATTTGTTGCGAAAAGATTTTTGCATGAGTCAAAGTAAGGAAACACAAGCGTTGCTTTTTCTAAGAATTTAACATCTTCGAAGCCTTTAACATCCTCTATCCATGATTATTTCCTAATTCTCTAAGCCTTCTCTCGCCTAATAATCAAAACAAAATCAATTCTCTCTTCACTATTCTTTGCTCTGTTTTAAGATTCACAATCCTCTTGCTAAGGTTTGATTGATCTAATTAGATTTCAATTAGACATTGCTTGCCTCAATCTGTTAATTCTTGTGGGAACGATATCGACATACCATGGTATTACTTGATGTAATTTGGTGCATTTACCAATAGCTGAGCATATCAATTTTGGCTCATCAATCACAAACAAAAGGAGCTTTAAAAATTGTAGTTTATATTCTGGATAAAGTTTTAATTCTGCATAATCTTATATCTTTTTGGATACTTATTTTTTTTGTGGTCAAACAATTAAAATATATTTAGAAATAGAAAGTTGACAGTTCTTTAAGGATATTCAGTTTGAGAGAATATAACCCTTAGATTATCATAAAGACAATCTCAACATCTCAAGAACAAATGTCATTTGGTACATCCGCTAAAAAATTATCTTATTTTATGTGAGATATTATCTATTGGTACCATGAGTGAAAATTTTAAGTGCATAAAAGACAATAACATTTGAGATTCATCTCTTTAATTACTGGAAGGTGTTAAGTCATCAGTAATGAAAAACAAATGGACTAAATGGATAGTATGGAGATATAAAGTATATTTTTTAACTGTTGTAAAAGACTCCCCTCAAAATTAAGGCATTGGATACAAGGAAACTTTCTTTTCTGTTTTATGGAAAGACTCATTTAAGACCATAATGACATTCATGACATATTATGATCTTACGTTACTATAAATGGATATAAGAAATTGTTTCTCAATGATAATATTGATGAGACGATTGATATGCAAAAATTTTTATGTCATAAGGTACAATAAGTATATCGACTGCAAGTTAAAGAATTTCATTTATAAATTCAAGAAAATTTTGTATTATTAGTATTTCATATTTCATCAAATTATTATCTTATATGTTTTTGAGACAAATGTGATTAATGATTGTATACTAGTTTAGTGAGAGTAAGTTTATCTTTATTATTCTTGTGTATCAATGGCATCCAGAACTGCAAATAAGGTTATATACTCAACTCTAAGTGAGACGACCATAGTCTTGTGCTTCAAGAAAGCTATAAAGTTCAAAAGTGCAAGAGCTTTCTTATGCTTCAGTAGTAGTATGTTGAATACCGAGTCTGTACACTTATAGTTATTGTGTATATTATTGGTATATTTGGAAGATATTTCAGTAAATCAAGAATGGATCATTAAATAGTAGTCAAACAAATTTTGTTATAGAAAAACATTACATGTTCAATATATGAAGTCAACAAATAAAGTTAGATATCATTTATTATTCAAATTCTGACTTTGTTGGATGTCAAGGTAATTTTGATGCATTGCTGGTATATTCATATGCTCATTGGAAGAGTTCTTTGGAAAGGTATTGAGAAGACACTTGTTACAATTTTCACTAAAGCACTTGAATATTAAAGATCTTTTGAAAGCATCCAATTTGGTTACTACAATCACTTGTCACAAATTATGGATATCTATCTGAAAGATCACTTGATTTATTTTGGGATAATGTGTTAATAGTTTAATATCTAAAATTATTTTTAAACAAGAGAGTTTAGAGTATTTAAGTGCCTAGTGAGAAAATTAGTACATACTCTATAAATGTATGCATAATTGGTTAATAAGAAACAAACACCCAAGGTCTTTTGTGTGGATATTATTCATATGGGTGTGATATCATTTTATGATATATTGTTTTAGTAACAGTGTGTATTTGGATGCTCATATAGTTTAAACAAATTTACAGATATAAGTATTTTAGCAAAAATAAAACATTCAGTTTTGTTTTCACTCTAACTCATAATCTTATAAAAGTTTATTAAAGTTTGACCAGTTGAAAATAGGCATGTATGAGATCTTTTTTGCATGCAATATCTAAATTTTTTAATCTAAAATTTGATCTATGTCATTGAGTATATTACTGTGGTGATCATCGTGATTTTTCCGTCACACTAATGTGATAAAAACTAAGTTAATCAAATAGGCAATCCCAAGTAATGCAAACTCAAACAAAACAAAAAAATGCATATGATGTATGCATGCCCTATGGCCGATGAGTCTTATCTGTTAGTTATAAAGCCAAACCTGACATGTCTGGTAGATAACCCTGGACAAAATACCAAACACGGAGCAAGAGGGACAACGCTACAACCTTGCATCTTACCCGCAGACCCGGAGCAAGGGAACAACCTCACCCTCGCCTCTTACCCAGGCGGTGTTATAGTTCTCAACTCGGAGTAGGCGTTGAGAGAACTCAACCCTTGCATTTTACCAAAAGTCTCAAACTCTTATCCGAAGCAACTAGATAACATCACTACATCTTACCCAGAGACTCAGTTTATACCCGAAGCAAGTGGGCAATGCCATCGCCTCTTACCCGGTCACATGCATATATCTTTATCATTCAATTCATTCAGATAGCATACATTAAAATCATTTCTCATAATCATTCATTCAAATTCAATCATCATAACTCTTTCATTATCATCACCATATCTATTTGCCACTCCTTATTTAACATCATGACCATTCATTAATTTGGTTAACAATTCGTAAAATCCCCTCCAAATGTCTCCTCCATTTATTTAACAAACTCACCCTCATTATAAGGTTTAAAGGATCAATAACAGACCTTAAACAAGTGTGAGGAGGTTTGGAAAGATAAGGAATTGGTTTAGTATGCAAAAATCCCATTTTTAGCTAAAACAGAGGGGTCTCACGTACACGAGCTTATAGCCGCGTACGCGAGATGGCAATACAGAAAAAACTTCTCGCGTAGCGTGTGCCGCCTGCGTACGCCAGCGTTCGATTTAACAGGTCTGCGTACGTGCAACCATGTCAGTGTATGCGAGATATCCAGGCAGTGAGTGAATCTTGTGTTGCATGTACATGCTCGCGTACACGACTCTTCCTTTTTCTTTAAAAGCTGCTAAGTTGCAGAATTTCCAAAATTTGACATCAAACTTCAAACGCATATAACTCTTTTATTTTAACTGATTTTCATCGATTCTTTAATTGGAATAAATTTCACAGACCCAATTTTTATTTGAAAGAAGTTTGACAAAATTTGGGAGTCCGGAAGCCGAGTTATGGCCCGCCGAAGTTGGTCAAAAATTAAGTTTTACCAAAAACCCCAAAACCTCTTTTCTTTCCAAATTCTCAATTTCAAATCAAAGTTTTATAATCAAAACAACTTCAAATACACTCAAAGCAATCCCCTAACCATTTCATCCCTTCCACCACATTCCCATACTCCATTTTATCAATTTTCACCCAACAAATAATAGCCAACAACAACACAATTCATCAATAAACATTTAGCATAAATTATAATCATTCATCAATTCTCATCAATCACCATCATCAATAACCATACATTTACATATTTAAACTCAATGTTTTCATTAGAAATCATTGAGCCTTCACATATGCACATAGTTCAACTTATCCTACGGTCAACTAGCCTAAGTTTTCACGTTACATTATACGTTATCCACGAAAAACCAAAACCATACCTTGGCCAAATCCTCCCTTCAGCTCGGACACCTCAAACTTTCTCCCATTCCACAAGCTTCAAAGACCCAAATCCTCACCGAACAAAAGCCCAACGTCTATGGTTCACTTTCAAGCTCCCGATATCTCTAATTTGCCTCCAAGACACATAAATCACTCTAATTCAACACAAATACCACAAAATTAATATAGGGTTTGCTACATCAACGTTGTCACAAGAGTTTAGAGTTTTCTCACCTTACCCACGGTCATTTGAGACAAGACCCAGCGAGTCTCCAAGATTAATTTAGTTCTAAAACACCAAAATCAAATAATCTCTCAAAATCAAACCCCTAATTTTTGAAATTACAAGGAGGAAGACTGAGCAGGAAATAGTAAGGTAACTACCAAACTGTTTAATGGGTTTGGTAGAGCTCAATACGGTGGTCACGTGGCTGCAAACGTTGCGGTAATCGGAGCTCCAAATGGAAAAATATATGAGATTGACGGTGAGGTTAGGGTTTGGTTGCTATTCTTCTTCTCCTCCCTTGGTGTGTTAACGTGTTTCTCATAGCTTTGAGAGAAGAAGATGCTGAGTTTGGTCTTTTATATGATGGGCTATGGGCTCAGTTTAGGCCCGGTCCAACCGGTTCGGCCCGTTAGCCCAGTTTTGGGCCAAAACTCTTAAAATTAGTGCCGAAATTCATATTTTTAATATATTCTACCTCTTTGGATCAAAAGAATTTAATTTTCTAACTTCTTTTATTAATAAATAATTTATTAGCTAATTATTTACTATTAACGCCGGGTTTACATCCTACCCCCTAATAAAAACTATTTCCCTCGAAAATATCGTCCACCGTATGAGTACATGAGAGTAATCCTCCTTCCTAACTCAACGTATAGTAGTCCTAAGGTCTTCCCAATTTGTGCGCTTCCGCTACCACAGTCTGATTCCTTTGTCTCTGCAAGCTCTAACAGTATTACCTTATATGGCAGAACTAAATTTGGTTCTAAGTTGATCACTTCAAATACTAATTTGTCATTTCTGTCTTAGGTATGATTAAATGCAACATCTCAATGTCCCATGGCGTAATTAAAATTCAGTTATTAGTTTCACGATTACCTTCATCTCATTGCGACCGACCAATATCCTGAGTTTCCCTACGTGGACAGTTCTAGGACATATACCCCAGAAGACCGCGCCTGTAGCATAAGCCCGAACCAAAATGACACAATGTATTCGGGTGATAACTTCTATATCTCTAACAACTCGAATTATCTGAAGCAGCCACTGTCTGTTTTCCTCTACCATTTCCTTGGATGTCATCATTCGTTCCGAAATTATTCCGTCCTTGAGAAAATTATTGTGCATATCATCTTCTCTGGAACTCTTGATCCTTTGGTGCGAAACTCTGATTGTGCTCCCTTTGGTGGAATTTCCAGCGATCATTCTTTGCCATACCAGCCTTCTTTGAACATTCTTCTGCAACCCTACTCTTGTTTACCAAATCTAAGAAGACTTTGATCTCCATCAGACCCACTGAACCCAAAATATCACTTTGGAGTCCTCCTTCGTATTTGATGCACTTTCACTCCTCAAAGTCTCCTGGAGGACCTTGACAGATTCTAAAAAATCAGCACAATTTCTTAAACTTATTTGTGTATTCAGCTATAGACATCTGACCCTGCTTCAATTACAACAGTTCAAGCTCCTTAGCCATCCTAATTGAATTGGCAAAGTACTTTTTGTAGAATTTAGTCTGGAATGCGTCCCAAGGTATCGCAGTATTATCCCGCTGTAAAAGGCATCGCGTCTTTTGCCACCAATATTGTGCCTCGCCCATTAACTAATAAATTGCAAACTCCACACATTGATCTTTGGGCACTTGCTGTGCTTATAAAGCCAGTTCCATTGCTTGAAACCAGTTGTTAGCCTCTGTGGGGATCGTGGTTCCTCTAAAGGTTGGTGGGTGCATTTTCAGGAATGTTGCAAGCATTGTAGGCCCATTATCTCCATTACCGCCATTCCGATTACTGGTTTCCCAACACCTCGGCTGTAGCCTATATAGTCGCAACCATGTTTTCCAGGGCAGGTATAAAGTTTACAACGTTATTCCCCGTCGTTTCATGTTCCATGTTACTAGCTCTACCTCTGCCTCAGTCGTAACCACGTCCACAAGTCACCATCTTGTCCCTGTTCACACCAAACAAGTGATATCAAGGTGATCAGTCTAATTATTTCAAGTCTAGTACTTTGAAGTCCCAAATGCATGCTCATGATGATATGCCATATATATCAGTCAGATATCCTAGTTTAACACATATAGCCACCCAGACTATACCTAGAAGCATAGTCAGTCCGCCCCTCATGCTCTATAGAAACGAATTGCTTTGATACCATAATATAACACCCTACCATACAGAGCTTTACGCTTAAGTTGTAAGGCAGAGGTGGTGTGGTATTATGACCTCTAATATATATATATATATAGTTGAAAGAATTTAATAATTGACGAGACTTGAAGGAAAGCTTAAGCAATAAGTTGCAAAAAGAAAAGCGCATCTCTCGCGTGAACGAAAACTTAAATAGGAAGAAAGCAAAGGTATATACATAAGGAGTAGGATATCAAAGGTACAAAATATCAAGCCCCGAGCACGATGAAGCCAAGGCCCGCTACACATCCAAGTCATTTAGTTTACGCTGTGGGACTTTATCTTCTTCTTCTTCTTTCTCCTCCTCCTCCTCCTCCTACTGCTTCTTCTTTTTCTCCTTCTCCTTTTTCTTTATCTTTGTTTCATTATCGTCATCGTCACCACCACCGTACCACCACATCCATCTCCTCCTACTACTATTTTTTTATTTGAATTTCTTTTATCTCCTCCTTCCTATTCTTCTTCCTCCTCCATCATCATTATCGTCATCACCAACAACACCAACATTTTGCTAACATCTTTATTGATTCTGATTCTCTGTGGTGATCGAATGAATAAAAAATATTATCAAAATAAAACCATTGTATAATACCAAATGAACCGAAAATGGTCTGTTATATAAATTCGAATTCAGATATACCTACATCTCAAATTAACCGAAAATATTATCAAAATAAAACTATTGTAGAATACCAAATGAATCAAAAATTGTCCATTATATAAATTCGAATTTAGAAATACTTGCGTCTCAAATGAACCGAAAATTGGCTCAAAATGAAACCATTGTGTAATACCAAATGAACCAAAAATTGTTCATTATATAAATTCGAATTCGATGATAACGATAACGTCAATACATATTAGAAAAAGACAATGACGAGAATAATGATGATTATGATGACAATGATGATGATGATGATGATGATGATGATGATGATGATGATGGAGGAGAATGATGAAAAGGAAGGAGGAGAAGAAATTTCAATAGGAGGAGGAGGAGGAGAAGGAAAAGGTGTTGTTGGTGACGACGGTAACAAAATCAAAAAATAATAAAAAAAGAGGAGAAGAAGAAGAAGATGTAGAATTCGGAGGGAAGAAGAAGAAGAAGAAGAAGAAGAAGAAGAAGAAGAAGAAGAAGAAGAAGAAGAAGAAAACGGGAAAATGAAATGCATAACTCAAACCACTTAGATAAACTTGGATGTAAAATTGCTTGGATGTGGAGAATTACTCTATATATATATATATATATATATATATATACATGCCAAAACCAAACTCAAATACATGTAACAAGTTCCTATTTTCCATGAAACCTCTAGGAGGAGTAAAAGTAAAGCGTTTGTGGAAGAGAAGTCTATATACATAGATATACATAACAAAATATGAAAATATAGCATCCCAACTTTCCCTGCAATCGGAACTCTAGAAACCTAGCTTGGTGCCTCTCGACCTGGATCTGAAAATGACAACATATGTATGGAATGAGAACCAGAGGTTCTCAGCATCGTAAAGGTGCCCACGTACATAAGATATAAGATCCCGAGAAAGCAAAAGGCAATCCTAGAACTCCAACACTCATATTTAAAACTTAGAGTTATAATTAAACCAAAAACAAGGTAAACTACATAAGGTACTTAGGTTCTAATATAAATATAACTTAACACCTTAATCTCACTCTTCTCCAACCCTCCAAACATCGGAGGAACAACCCTCATCACTCCTCGACCAGACAATGGATCTCTCAGTTGCATAGACATACAATGCAAACAAGGAAAACACAGATAAAATGTAGTTACAGTAGGTAGAACATATAACAATTAGATATAGTTAATCAAATAGGCAATCCCAAGTAATGCAAACTTAAACAAAACAAACAAATGCATATGATGTGTATACATGTCCTATGGCCGATGGGTCTCATCTCGGTTATAAAGCCAAACCCGACATGTCCGGTAGCTAACCATGGACAGAACACCAAAAACGGAGCAAGTGAGACAATGCAGCCCTTTCATTTTACCCGCGTACCCGGAGCAAGGGGACAACCTCACCCTGCCTCTTACCCAGGCAGTGTTACAGTCCTCAACCCGAAGCAAGTGGTAACAGAACTCAACCCTTACATCTTACCCGGAGTCTCAAACTCTTATCCAAAGCAAGTGGATAACATCACTGCATCTTACCCGGAGTCACGACTTATACCTGGAGCGAGTGGACAACACCAATGCTTGTTATGCGGTCACAGATATCTCATTATAATTAAATTCATTCAGATAGCATACATTAAAATCATTTCTCATAATCATTCGTTCAAATTCAATCATCATTACTTCTTCATTATCATCACCATATCTATTAGCCACTCTTTAATTAACATCACCAACCATTCATTAATTCAGTTAACACTTTGTAAAACCCCTTCCAAATGTCTCCTCCATTTATTTAACAGAATCTCCCTCATTCTAAGGCTTAAAGTCTCACTAACAGACTTTAAACAAGTGTAAGTGAGGTTTGGAAAGCTATCAAATTGGGTTAGTATGCAAAAATCCAATTTTTAGCAAAAACAGGGGTCTCACGTACGCGAGCTTATAGCCGCGTACGCAAGATGGCAAAATAAAAGGAACTTCTTGCGTAACGTGTGCCGCCCACGTACGTTTGATTAACAGGTCCAGATACACATAACTATGCCCTCGTACGCGAGATATCTAGGCAGTGAGTGAATCTCGCGTCACGTGTGCATGCTCTCATACTTGACTCTTTCTTTTTCTTAAAAAAGGTGCTAAGTTGTAGAATTTCGAAAATTTGACACCAAACTTCAAATGCGCATAACTCTTTCGTTTAAAATAATTTTTCATTCTTTCTTTGAATGGCATAACCTTCACAGAACCAATTTTCATTTGAAGCAAGTTTGACAAAATTTTAGGGGTCCAAAAGCCGAGTTATAGCCCACCAAAGTTGGTTAAAAATTAAGTTTTACCAAAAATCCCAAACCTCTTTTCTTTCTAAATTCTCAATTTCAAATCAAAGTTTTGTAATCAAAACAACATAAAATACACTCAAAGCAATCCTCTAACCATTTCATCCCTTCCACAACATTTTTATACTCCATTTTATCAATTTCCACCCAACAAATAAGAGCCAACAACAACACAATTCATCAATAAACCATAGCATAAATCATAATTATTAATCAATTCTCTTCAATCACCACCATCATCAATTATCAAACATTTACGTATTTAAACTCAAAATTTTCATTAGAAATCACTAAGCCTCCATATATACAAATAGTTCAACTAATCCTACAGTCAACTAGCCTAAGTTTTCACGTTACATTATACGTTATCAACGAGAAACCAAAACCATACCATGGCCGATTCCTCTCTACAGCTCGGAAACCTCAAAATTTCCCCGTTCCAGAAGCTTCTTAGGCCCAAATCCTCACTGAACAAAAGCCCAACATCTATGGTTCACTTTCAAGCTCCCGATATCTCCAATTTTCCTCCAAGACACATAAATCACTTTAATTCTACACAAGTACCACAAAATAAATACAGGTTTTTCTATTCAACATTTTCAAAAGAGTTTAGGTTTTTCTCACCTTACCCATGGTAGTTTGAGATAAGGCCCAGCGAGTCTCCAAGATTAATTCAGTCCTAAAGCACTAAAATCACATAATCTCTCAAAATCAAACCCCTAATTTTCGAAATTACAAGGAGGAAGACTGAGCAAGAAATAATGAGATGCTTACCAAATTGTTTAGTGAGTTTTTTAGAGCTCGACCGGTGATCGCGCGGCCGCAAACGGTGCGACGATCGGAGCTTTGGATTGAAAGATATATGAGATTGAAGGTAAGGTTAGGCTTTGGTTGCTATTGTTATTCTCCCCCCCTGCTCTTTCAGTGTGTTTCTCATAGCTTTGGGAGAAAAGATGCTGAGTTTGGTCTTTTATATGATGGGCTATGGGCTCGGTTCAACCGGTTCGACCCCATTGGCATGGTTTTGAGCCAAAATCTTTAAAATTAGTGCTGAAATTCATATTTTTAATATTTCTACCTCTTTGGATTAATAAAATTTAATTTCCTAACTACTTTGATTAATAATTAATTTATTAGCTAAAGAAGGATTTAGAATTCAGCCCTAGGGTTTACAATTTAGCCCTATCAGGGATATAGAAGGATTTGGTTGAGGAAGACCAAAGAACTACAAAATTAAACTCTTTCAACTATGCTTATAAATTCATATATGCTTCTGTTCTCAGGTATTTCTTTCTTAATTATTTAACACGGATAGTCTTAGGATTAAAGAATTCAAGAATCTCTAACATACAGAATTTTTACACTGTCTTCTTGACAAGAAAAGCAACCTTACTAGTCGATCAAGGCTCTTCTATAGAAAAAATTTCATTACAGTGATGTCACCATATCTACCATAAACTGGCAGTAACTAAATAACAACTCTCATGCATGGCAATTTAAACCTAAGCCTCCAAAGATATTGTAGTAATATTTCGTAGCAAAGATGGATCAAGGGAGTTCCAAACTTCCCTAGCCTTCTCACAATCTCTAATACAATGAGCAACATATTTGACATCTCCTTGGCATCTTGGTCAAAGATCATCTTCTTCCAATTCGTGTCTATGATGAAAGCTTTGCATAGGGAGAGCATCATGAAGATGAATCCAGATAAGCAATTTGAACTTCTCAAGGTTATTGATTTTCACACTCAATTCTAGTTTAAATCATCCCTCTATTAAAATCATTGTTTAGCCAGTCAGGAATATCTGTTATGGATAGTATACATCTTTGTTGTAATAGACCACCAATACCATCTAATATCCATAAACGACTGAGATGAGAATGCAACCTTGTAAAAAACTTCTTCATTATGATTAGGTATAAGAAACATTGATGAATTAAAATTCAAATGCCCCATTATTCCAAACATTTGAAATTTTAAAATCGAGCTCCGAAATGTAGATGTAAAGAACAACCCTCCAATCCTACCAACAGGACTCCAATTATCATGCCAGAAAGACTAATCAAGATTCCCAACACACTAATTAAATACCTCTTTCAACATGCCATAAACTTTTACAATGCTCTTCCAACAAGTAGATGCATATTGTCGAGCAATTGGTTCACAATATTAGCATTTGGACCCAAAACTTATCTTTATATGTCAGGAGTTGCCATGCCTATTTTTCAATTAGAGAAATATTAGCACACTGTGAATTCGTAGTCCAAAGGCCACTTGTTTTTTTTGACGCAACAATAGCCCTCTGCCATCAGATTAGCCCTTTCATAAAAATTGTTTCATCATTGCATTAATATTTTCACAAGCATAATTAGGCATCAAAGTAACTTGCATTTGATAAATAATAATAGAACACATTACGATTTTACTAAACACAACTTGCTAGCTTTGTTGAGAAGCTGGTCTTTTCATCTAGCAAGTCTTCCCCAAATCTTTTCAATGATCTCCTTAGCCGTGTTCCTAGTTGCTCTGATATGACCCAAATTGACCTTCAAAAACCTTCCCAAATTCTAAGTATATTGGATAGTAGATATTCCCGCAAGAACATCATTCCTTCTTTCCGAAACAATCTAAGAGCATTAGTCTTTAGACTTGTGAATGTTTACCTTGAAGTCAGAATCCTAGGTGAAAATATTAAGGACGCTCATTACCATCTCAACCTATTCTTTGTCACCTTGCAGAAGAGAATTAAATCATTGACAAACATGAGATGAGACAATTTTGGACCACCTCGTGAGACAGCAATCGAAATCCAAGAGAAAACTATATGCGAAATAAAACAAAAAAGCCTCTTCATGCAAATCACAAATAGATATGATAACATAAGGGCTTCTTACCTCAAAGCCCTCAAGGGATTCAAGCTCAAGAGTCTAGTCCCATTCTGAAAATCTAATAATGAAGAAGAGCTAATTCAGTTTCATGATAAGTTTCACAACTCTTCCTGAAAATCCAAACCCTCTCAGAGAATGCTTTCAAAATCTCTAATTCACCTTATCATAAGCTTTTTCAAGATCGATTTTAAATGCCATGACTCCTTTCTTTGACTTCTTACTTTGTATAAAGTGGATAATTTCCTAAGCTATAATAATGTGTGCCTCTCCCAAATGTAAACCTGCCTTGAAGAGGTCCAATAATATCAGTCAGGAAATGCCTAAACCTGTTCACTAAGACCTATGTAATAATTTTATACATCACATTATAGAGACTTATGGGAAAAAATCTTTCAGACAAATAAGTGAGTCAATCTTAGGATTGATTGTCAACTACAAATCAAAGATGCCACCTCAAGAGACTTTCTGGAAAAGGCTTTATCCACTATTCACCAAATGTTAGTGCCAATAGTCTCCCAAAAAGATTTCTCAGAAACCATTTGTTCTAAGCGCTTTGTATGAATTCATGCTCATAACATCTCTCCTCACTTCCCCCAAAGAGATCGGTTGCAAAATACAATCACAATCTTCTTGGCTGAGATAAGGAAGAGGAACATCAAACCAAACTCTGTAAAAATGATTTGCTTCTTGTTGGAGTATATTCGACTTTGTTTACCAAGTCTCATCCTCCAAGAATAACCCATAAATCTTGTTTCTTTTCCTATTAATGAATATTTAAAGATGAAAGAAGCTTGTATTTCGATCCTAAAATATGATCCAGTATTCTCTTGACTTTTGAAACCACAAAAGCTCTTCTTGCAAGATAGTCGTATTCAGCTCATTTAATTCTCTTTCTCTATTTCTTAAATATGAATTGTCAATAATTTCTAAATTCCTTTGGACCTCAATAATATGTTCTTCAAGCTTCATTTTTCTTACCAAAATGTTGCAAAAAACCTCTGTTGAACTTTAGCGCTTCTTTTGAACTTCAAGCAGACAAGCCATAATATTGGACTTGATAAACCACACTTAGAAAAGGATGTCGTGACATCCAGGCTACTGAAAATGGAAAGGCCGATTAAGCTTTCTAGTCAGCATCTTTGTATTGTACTCAGGAAAATTGGGCAGTGTTCAAAGTTGAATCATCCCAATACCTTTATAAAAGCTTTCGGAGAAAGTAGCCACCACTCTTTAGTAATCAAGCCCCTATCCAACCTTTTAGTTACATCAATACCACCCTGACCTTCCTCCTTATTTTCCCCATATCAATCAAGCTACAACAATCCAAAGTTGTTGCAAAAGTATCATCTTTGCTCCCGTTATAAGATCGGCCTTTCACTTTACTAGGCAACAAAATCCCATTAAAATCACCCACTATAAATCATAGATAGTTAATATTCTATCAATCAACTTAAACAACGCATTCCAGAACCCTAGACAACGATGTTGTTACATATTCCCATATACCGAACTGCAAATCCATGTATCCCTGTTCATAGTAATCTCAACAGAAGACAAGAACCAAATTCCTCTGCTATGTTCCCTTACCTCTACAACACCCACACAATAATATCCCAAAAAATTCTAGAAATTCTTTATTTTATCAAATGACACATGAAATTTTAAAACAACGAAAAGAGTGGGACAATACCTCAAAACTAATACCTTATAATGAACCCGAGCCATTTTATTTGAAATCTTTTAATATTCCTTGCAAAAATAGTAAGTTACCTCCTTTCAAAATCTTCTTATCCTTGCAAAAACTATTCTCTAAACTCAAAGCACACAGATTGCCTTCCAAACTGTTTCGTCCTAACTTAACCGAGGTATACGTGTCCTCTTCTGACCACTACTCGACTCTGGAGAGGGTTGTACGTCGCCTGAAGGGAGAGTGATAAAGGACCTCGGCAGCGTGAAACACAGCGGTGGGAGCACCTGCAAAAAGCAGTCCGACGCTCAAGTGAGAATATGAGTTAATAGAGAGAATAATAATAAATCAGAATAAGTGATGTGACCTGTATTACTGAGGTATCAAACATGTTTTTATAGAGGAGTGAAGGCTTTAGTTTGTTGCTTGTTCCGATATTTTGGGTTTGAATGGTGGGTGCCATTGCTGTTGGTAACGGCTCAGTGATTATTGTTACGCGTAGTTGTGTTGAGATTTACTTCTGCCTGTTGGTTCCGGATTGTATGCTCGGCTCTTAAGTTTGCTATGCTTCGGTGGGCGAGCTTAATAAAGTTGGTCATCAGCTTTTGGTTTTTTTTGTTGAAAGTGCTCTCCCTTCTTCTTTTTTTGGGCTTGTTGTAGACTGAGTCTTGAAGGAGTGTGAGAGAATTTTGAAAGACTTACCCCCTTTTTCCTTGTAAATCATGCTATGTTTAATGTGCCTTTTTGCCGTTTGGGTTTTCCATGCGTCAAACGGTTAAGAGTTAAATTGCCCACCATGTTAGTGGGCTTATAATAATACCTACATGTTGTTTCGGGACTTTCATTCTGCTTTTTCAAATTCTTTCAACCGGCTGACTCCACTCATGACTTCCAAAGGTTAGCTTTTTTCTCGTTTTTGTTTTCTATTTGAAATGTCGAGGGAAAAAAAGTTGAAGGTAGTTGAAGTAAAGAAAGACAACCCTTACCACTGGGTTCATCATGACGTTAAGACGCGGTCATCGTCGTATGCGAACATTGAGTCCCTGAGTGAGCTTAATGGTTTAAAGATTGTTAAGGAGGGTTCGGGGGTAGTGGCAGAATTTCTCCATTGTTCTAGTGATGATAGGGTTTGTGAGAGGAGGGGTGATTGGCAGTATTTCTATATGTACACTCTGTGTCTTACTGAGCTTCGAGTGAGGTTTCCTTTTAGCGATTTTGAATGTGATGTCTTGACCCAACTCAACTGTGTGCCTTCACAGTTACATCCAAATTCGTGGGCCTTCCTTCGTGCATTTCAATGTTTGATTAGTTTCTTTGTTTCCCATGTTCCCTTTCTGTGTTCTTCTCTCTGTTTCAGTCGAAGGGGGTTCGGAAGGGGTTGTGGGTATGTCTTAGTAGTTTCCCTGGGCATTCCCTATTTCTGCTATATAAATCTTCGTTTAAGAACTTTAAATTAATGTTTGTTAAAGTGCGTTCTGTAGAGTCTGTTTATTCCTTTTACCTGGACGATGAGTTGGTAGAGAAGTTTCCCTTGTATTGGTGTTCAGAGCCACTCCAAATCCTTGAGGCTATTGAGCAGAAAGATGAGGAGGATTGGTTGTTAGATTTTCTGATAGAGAGTTTTGCCGGTGAGTAGTGTTTATATATTCCTGACATTCTTCATTTTTTTGATTGTGGTGATATTGATGGGCTGAATGCTTACATATGTAATTCTTTGGATATTTGTTTCTTTTTTGGTTCCGCACTTTATTGTGTTTGATTTTTCTTGTTTGTGCTTGTAGGTGGGCGGGTTCCCCTTCTCGACCCTTCGAGGTTTCAATCATTCCTTAAAAAGAAAAAGGAAAAGGTTGTCGGCGCATCCGAGATTGTGAAGGAGGGTGGGGGAGATGTAGCTCAGTCTGCTGCTCAACCAGTTCAGTCTGCTGCTCAACCAGTCTCTTCCTTTAAGAGGAAGAGGGATGATACGGATCGGTCCTTGGAGGTTATCTCTGAAGGTGATGGGGAAGCCACAGGTACTGTTAGGTCTGTCTTTAACAGGCAAAGAAGGTTGCATGGCTTTGTCCCGGGCACGAGCTCTCATTCTTTATGGAGTGACCAGTTTCCCTTTGCCGAGCTGTCAGATAGGGTGTCGCAATATCCCGGTGACATGCTCATGACCCGTCACATTGGAGTGGAGAGTTTGGGGAAGTTTATTCAGGTTGGTATAATTTGTAACAGTATTCCTTCTTTGTTTTTTTGGTTTGTTTGATGTTTAATGCATTTTTTGTTTGGTGAATACAAATTGTGACTGCAAGGTTGATGTGCGCTGGTTGGACCACCGAGCTTATTGGTGCCGAGCAGTAGGCGGCGGTCGATAGGATTTCTGATTTGGAGAAGTCAGGAAAAGATTACTGGTCTCGAGAAGTCTTTCGCAACGAAGGACGAAGTTATTGTTGATGTTACAGCGAAATTGAAGAAAGGTGAGGAGGATGTTGTTCGGCTACAAGACCAGATACGGCTGCTGCAAGTTGAGATTAAGGAGAATGACCTTTCCAAAGGGTAATTAACTGCACGAGTTCATGAGCTAGAAGAGGTGGGGATGGAAATGTTTGCTTCTGGGTTTGATCGAGCTGTCAGCCAAGTATCTCTTTTGGCCCCAGAGTTTGATTGTGGTCAACTTGATGTGACCAAGGTGGTTATTGGAGGAAAACTTGTTGTGGATGGGACTGTGGAGGACCATGATGAGAATGTTCCTTTCTCCTAACTTATGTATTTTCCTTTGTTTGTTTTAGACATGTTGCTTTTCCTTTTGGTAATGTATGATAACTCTTGGTTTGTGCTGACCAGGTTATGGTCGGCTTTGATTGTTGAATATTTTGATAATATATGTGATTATGACTATTTGGATTTGCTTTTCTATGTTGATATATAGAATTGTAGAAATAGAAATGGGTTGATCATTCATGTATCATCATATATATTAGTATTTTTAGGCGTCCGGCCTCGTTAAAACCCTCCTTAGGCAAAACCCTCTTTTTAGGGAAAAAAACTCTAAAGGGGAAAAAGAGTACCTTCATCCGCAGATTGTACAAGTTATGATCTATACAACTTTAATGAAGAGATATTCCAATTTCCTAAAATTAGGCTACCTTGTAGTGTTTGGAGTTGGTAAGCCCCCATTCCGAGCACTTTTGTTACCCGAAATGGTCCTTCTCAATTTGCGGCGAGCTTGCCGTGTGTTGGGGGTCGTCTCGCTTCCTCCGTTCTTCTGAGGACTAGGTCACCCTCATGGAACCTTCTCGGCACTACTCTTTTATTGTGCCTTTTCTCGACCAGCCATTTCTTGGCCCTTTGCTTTATGGTGGCGATGTCCCTGTCTTCCTCGGCGAGATCAAGCTCAGCATTTCTTATATTGACGTTGTGTCGTTCGTTGTATAGCTTGATTCGCAAGGTAGGGATGCCAACTTCGATAGGGATTAGTGCTTCCGACCCGTAGACTAGTTTGAATGGCGTCTCGCGTGTGGTAGACTGTACCATCGTGTTATAGCTCCACAGCACTTCGGGAATTAGTTCTACCCATTCCCCTTTCGCATCACTAAGCTTTTTTCTTATTGCCTGCAATATAATTTGGTTAGCGGCTTCGGCCTGCCCATTGGTTTGTGGGTGTTCGACCGAGCTAAAATGGTGTTGTATATTAAAATTATTTAGAAATGATGCAAGTTTGTTATCCGTGAATTGTCGGCCGTTATCTGAAATTATTTCTTTTGGTATTCGAAATCGGCATATGATGTTTTTCCATATAAAAGATCGTACCTTTTAAGCAGTTATTCTTGCTAGTGGTTATGCTTCTATCCATTTTGAGAAATAGTCTATTGATACTAAAAGAAATATTACCTGACCTGGCGCTATTGTGAATGGGCCGAGGATATCGAGCCCCCACCTGGAGAAAGGCCAGCTTACCTCCATGCTGTGTAGAATTTCGGCCAGCTTCGTAGAGACAGCAGCGTGTTTTTGACAGTTTTCACAAGTTTTGACCTTCGTTATGCAATCCCTCTTCATGGTCGGCCAATAGTATCCCGTTCGGATGATCTTTGCGGCAAGAGCTCGTCCTCCGATGTGGTTCCCACATACACCCTCATGAATCTCGTTCATTACTTCCTTTGCTACATCTTCATTGAGGCACTTTAGTAATGGTTATGAGAAATCGCGCTTTTATAGTTCTCCCGCTATGGTTGTAAAAGGACTTGCCTTTCGTCTGAAATTCTGAGGGTTAGTCTCGTTGTTGGGTGTGATTCCTACATTAATGTAACCAAGAAAAGGAATTCTCCAGTGTTTTGTTCGGTTAGTATGTCTCCTCTAATATTGTTTTCTCTATGCACATGTGATATGCTAAAATTTGCAAATTTTGAAATAAGATCCTTTGCTATGAGTCAATATCGCTCTAGCAAAGGATATTTTACCTGGAAGTTTCCCTGATCTGTTGGACCACCAAGAGGGAATCACAATATACTATTAGGTTCTGTACCTGGGAGTTGAGGGCGAGCTTGAGTTCTGCTATGAGTGCTTCATATTCGGCTTGATTGTTAGTTGCCGGGAAGTTGAATTGCAGAGCTTATTCGGCCAGCACTATTTGCCCTTCTTTAATACTATCCCGGCTCCGCTTCCGTCCCGATTTGATGCGCCATCGACTTGTAATTCCCAAATCTGCTCGTGGTGTTCCTCGCATGTCGTGAGCTCGGATATGAAGTCTTCCAGGATCTGTGACTTTAAGGCTGGCCTTGATTGGAATTGGATATCGAACTTGGAGAGTTTGATAGACCATTTGGTCAATTTCCCTGCCAGTTCTGGTTTTGTTAATATTTGCCTCAATGGTTGGTTTGTCCTCACGATTATTGTGTGGCTCTGAAAGTAATGTTGAAGTCTTCTTGCTGTTGTCACTAGTGTTAGTGCCAGCTGCTCTATTCTTGGATATCGTCGTTCTGTTGGTTGTATGACTCTGCTGACGAAGTATACTGGCTTTTGTGTCTTTCCTGTCTTAGTGATGAGCACCGAGCTTATAGAATAATTGGAAACAGATAGATATAAATGTAAAGGTTTATCAACACTGGTGGTGATGATAGGATGGTTTTGAGCTCGGAAAATGCTCTCACATTCTTTTGTCCACTCGAATTTTTTATTCTTTGATATTGCCTGGAAAAAGTGATATGATCGGTTCGACACTGCTGGTAAAAATCGTGATAGGGCGGCTACCCTTCCTGCCAGTTGTTGCACCTCCTTCATTGTTTTCGGATTTGTCATGTTAAGTATCGCATCACACTTTTCGGTGTTTGCTTCAATTCCCCGTGAGGTCAGCATAAACCCGAGGAACTTTCTTCCTTGTACACCGAAGGCGCATTTCTCTGGGTTGAGCCTCATGTTATAGGCTCGGACTTGATTGAATATTTCTTTGAGGTCTTTGCAGTGGGATCTTCCTGGTGTCATCTTTGCGACCATGTCGTCCACATAAATTTCCATGTTCCGACCTATCTGTTTGTGGAATACTTTGTCCATTAATCGCTGGTATATTGCACCTGCATTCTTTAGACCAAATGGTATTACTCTATAACAAAAATTTCTATGTTCATTTATAAAGGATGTTTTGCTTTGGTCTTCTGGATGCATAAGGATCTGGTTGTAACCAAAATATGCATCCATGAAGCTCAAGCTTTTGAAACCTGATGCATTATCTACAAGTTTGTCAATACATGGCCGGGGGTAGGAGTCTTTAGGACACGCCTTGTTAAGGTTTGTAAAGTTGATGGACATGTGCCATTTACTTGAGTTTTTTCTTACCATTACCACGTTTAGAGCCACGTGGTGAAGTGGATTTCTCTGATGAAGTCAGCACTAAGTAACCTTTTAGTTTCTTCTATGGCTGCCTTTGCTTTCTCTGTTCCAATGTTCCTTTTCTTTTGAGCTATAGGTTGGCTGGTTCTATCTATGGCGAGCTTGTGGCAAATGACGTTTGGGTCTATGCCTGGCATATCTGCTGGAGTCCAGGTGAATAGGTCGGCATTGTCTCGTAGTACCTTTATGAGCTCCATTTGTTCATGTCCATGAAGAGCTCGGCCGATGTAGGTAAATTGCTCTGATTTTGACGTCAGGGGGACTTTCTGAAGCTCGTCTGTTGGTCGTGGTCTTTCTTGGGTGTCCTCTCGTGGGTTGAGCTCTGTTAAAGATAGTACTTCATTTGTGCTGTGGATTGCTTTGACTTCTTGTTCATGTATTTGTCCCCCAGCCGACCTTTTTAGGCTCACATTATAGCACTGTCAAGCTTGCTGGCGATCTGAGTGTAGTGTCGCTATCCTACCGTCCTGTGCCTGAAACTTAGCACATAAATGAAAGATTGACACCACTGCCCTGAATGTGTTCAGAGCGGGTCTTCCGAGAATAACATTGTAAGGGTTGGGGCAATCAATTATAAGATACTGTATGTCCATGGTTCATGATAGTGGGGTGTTCCCCAGTGTTGTTTTTAGCCATATATAACCTTTAATTGGGACCCTTTCTCCAGAGAATCCTACGAATTTCCCGGATCAGGGTTGCATTGCTTTTTCAGATAGATTCATTTTAAGGAAAGTTGAATAGAAAAGAACATCTGCACTACTACCTGGGTCCAATAGGACTTTTCTTACCAATAGGTCGCCTATTTGGATGGAGATTACCACCGGATCGTCTAGGTTCGGTATGGCCGAGGATACGTCTGCCGAGTTGAAGGTGATTCTGAGGTCGTCTACCCCTTTGTTGTTTTGTGGCATTGTTCCCTCGATGGACAGCATTTCTCGGAACTTTCTGGGTCGGAGGCCGGCCTTAAGGGCGTGTAAGTGGACTGCTGGGTCTAGATCTGGTATTTCCATCGTCGTTTCAGCAAACCTGGTCATGTATTCCTTTAAGCTTTCTTGCTGTCCTTGTCGGATGGTGCCAAGGTAGTCAGATCGGTGTACGTATATCTTTGAAGCCGCAAAGTAGTCAATGAAAGACCTCGCTAACTCTTCAAACATAGAGATTGATCCTGCAGATAGTTTAGAAAACCAAAGTAATACAGCACCATCAAGATAAGTAGGAAAAGCTCGGCAAAGTACAGGTTCATTGTTAGCGCCGTTAAAGAACATCATAGATTGGAATTTTTTAACATGAGCCCGGGGTTCACCAATCCCCTTATATGGCTCTAGTGAAGTGGGTAGCACGAAATTCTTCGGCATCTGAAAGTTGGTGATCTCCTCTGAAAATGGGTTGTCCAAAGTCAGCTTTTCCTTTGGTGGGTTGATATTTAGAGGATCGGCTTCGCCCTTAGACGAACCTTTGGAGTTTCTTTTCGCCTGTTTCCTGGCATTATTGTGAATGGATAGCTTGGCTATCCTCCAAACTTCTACATGGAGTTCAGTGATTTGAGCCAAAAGCTCTGCTTGCGTGGGTTGGTGAGCTCCGTTGTCAGTCATACTCGGGGGTCAAGGATCCTGTTAAAGTGAAGAAGAAAAGCTAGATAAAGAAAACTATGGGGTCAGATAAATTAGTTTCGGGCCCTACGGTGGGCGCCAAATGTTCCGTCCTGACTTAACCGAGGTATACGTCTCCTCTTTTGACCACTACTCGACTCTGGAGAGGGTTGTACGTCACCTGAAGGGAGAGCAATGAAGGACCTCAGCAGCATGAAACACAGCGGCGGGAGCACCTGCAAAAAGCACTCTGACGCTCAAGTGATAATATGAGTTAAGAGAGAGAATAATAATAAATCAGAATAAGTGATGTGACATGTGTTACTGAGGTATCAAACGTGTTTTTATAGAGGAGTGTAGGCTTTAGTTTGTTGCTTGTTCCGATATTTTGGGTTTGGATGGTGGGTGCCGTTACTGTTGGTAACGGCTCAGTGATTATTGTTACACGTAGTTGTGTTGAGATTTGCTTGTTCCTGTTGGTTCCGGATTGTATCCTTGGCTCTTAAGTTGCTATCGCTTTCGAGCTTAGTGGGGTACACGTCACAAACCATAGTGTCTCCTCACTTCAATGGAGGAACCTTGTAAGGAGTTTGGTTGTTAGCATTTCCTTAAGGAGAAACTATTAGGTGGATTTTCATTATTTCTATCTTCTGTCCTGAGAGTATTACCATTTACCAATCCCTCTTCTGCCTTCTTCTCTTCTTTGGTCTTAGGCCTATTATAATGTTTATTAAGTAAAGTCTTTTCTGAAGTTGGACTTGCTGAAACTTTTTGCTAGAGTGCTAGTTGACCGTGGTTTGGGCTTAATAGACACTGACCTATTAACTACCAGATCCTTTCCTTACTCTATGCTTTGTTTACCCTTGTGCCTTTTTACTTTAGTCCACCCTTCCTTATCTTCATGAACCACATTATTATTCTCATGCACATTCCTAAGTGAGATGGTTAGCTTAGTATTCGAACCTCGTAGATAATTTAGACACTTTCATACTCCACCTTATAGTCAACCCCATCTACCAGCACCTCTTTCACCACAGGCATCCCAAGATTAATCTGCATGTAAACTTGTGTAAAATTTTCCCTTTTTGTGTCTTTATTGCCATGTCTAATTTAACGGGCCTTTCAATCACAGTGGCAATTCTCTTTATTGTATGTTCAATATAGTTGGATAGATTCAGTATAGTAATTCTAATCCAAACATAAGTGGTTCCAAACGACTATTTTCCTAGCCAGAAGTTCATGACCAAGGATTGATGGCCAGATAAAAGACATCAATCATCCATGGGCTACCCAAGAACAACCTGTTCCAATCCTCTTTCAAGTCACATTTCACAAGGAAATAATCATACATCAAGTATTTCATACCCACTCTTAAGCCTCTGTGCTTGCTTTAGATGGTGGACCATGGCAATGTTAGTCACCCTCTTCCTAAGCACCTTAATCACTATTGAATCCAAATATGATTCTGCCATGGCCTTTCTTCCTTCATTAGTGAATGTAACAAATGGTAGTGTTACATCCCCTAACTCCTTTGATAACACCAAGCTGATCACCATCAAGAGACACATCCAAAACCATAGGTTTAGGCTTCATGGAACCCACCACTCTATCTCAGAACAAGACCTTGAAGTCATTTTCCATCTTTCAGTACGACAAGCAACATTCCTAGACACTCCCCCTTATCTCTTCTTCTAATTTTGTTGGATTTCTCATCGTGTTTTCTACTCTCAAGATCTCTTGATACCTTGCTTTCATTGTAATTTCCCCGCGCATCTCTCAAAGTAAACACTTAATTAGCTATTGTATTGTTGATATTAAAATTACTTATCATATAATACAACGGGAGAGATTAAAATACACGGTTAGTATGTAGTAATCTTTAAGTATCCTTATGGAAGGACTGCGCGTCCTCATGCAATAATGCCCAAAAGATATGAGAAATTAAGGAGGAAAATTAATTCCTATACATCTCGACAAACATTCTAAGCCTTATAGGATCTAAGAACTTAGTTTTAAAAATTTGACAATACTCAAAACTTAAATATATATAATTGAGAAATATTGAATGCTTCAGAAAAATTAAAATTAATTGAAACCTTGCTATTTACTCATTCAAGCATTGATCAACATGGGCATTCACCGAAAAATTGTGCGTCACTCATTCTCTCAAGTGTATAAGTTAAACTCTCATCCTTATAAAATGCTTTCCTTAACTTGTCCTTCTCCTAAGCTTTACCGTACAAAACCGTTTACATGCATATACAATCAAGATGACTTTTAACATGGTTGAAACATTACCAAAGTAAAAATGTGGTAAGATTTAGAAAAAGTGAGCTAAAATAGCCTACTTATCCAAGAACTTAGATTTTGTGTGCCTAAGCCTAATCTTAACAAACACACAATTTACTCTATTCTAAATCATATAGCTTAACAATTGGCTAAATTTTTTTTTCTCTATTTTTTTTACCTTATATATATGTATGTATGTATGTATGTATGTATGTATGAATGTATGTATGTATGTGAAAGTGAGAATTATCGTTGGTCTAGAATTTTCATCAATAGAAAAAGAACTTCTTCGTTGTAAGCATAGTTCCAAACTAACTAATAATTCTCAATCAAATTTTAATATTGGTTGTCACATGTACAAACTCCAATGAAAATTAACCGAAGTATTCAAACCTCGGGTCGTCTCACAAGGAATTGCAATGAAGTGATCAATTATTGGCTATGAAAGAATAAGGATAGTTTGATTTGGTAATTGGCAAGAAAGGTAAATAACAAGAAAGTAAATGACAATCAACTAATAAAGGAAAGGAAAGAACTCTTGGCTAAGACATGGGAATTGAGATCACCATCCTTGTCTACAATCTATATATTGACAATTATGAGGGACCAACCCATTAAGTCTACCTCTATGCTTGAAGAACGTACAATAATGTCTACCTCAACACTTGAATTAATGGAACCCATAACTAATACAAACAAGAAATCAACAATAGTAATGAAGATAAACATAAAAGACATGGAAACATGAGATTGTATTAAAAGGAAATTAACATCAACAAGAGTGCATGAACATAAAAGAGAGCAAAATAAGAGAATAACAAGAAAAACTAAGAAGATTGAGACAATAGAACACTAAAGTATAAAGAGAATCGAAATAAAAACAAGAATTAAAAGTTGGATCTAAGAAAAATTAACCTAAACTACCCTAAAATCTAGAGAGAGGAGAGAGCATCTCTCTCTCTAGAATTCTAACCTAAAACATGATGAAAACTAAACTATAAGTACTCCCCCCATTCCCTTGCAATCCTTGGGTTCCAAAGCATCAGAAATGAGTTGGATTTGGGCCTCCTTGAGCTCAGAAATCGTCCCAAGCATTTTGCCTTTAGTGAAGTCACGTGCAGCATGTCACGCGTACACATGGGTCACGCGTACACGTCGCAGTACAAAAATTCTCTTCACGCGTGCGGTGGGTGACACGTGCGCGTCACTGGCGAATCTCCTTTTTCACGTGTACGCGTGGGTGATGCATACTCGTGGCCTTGAATTCAGGAAATCCTCATTTCTTCTTGAATTCTCCATTTTTGCATGCTTTTTCTTCATTCCTTCAACCCAATCTTTGATTTCTAATCCTGAAATCACTTAAGAAACATATCAAGGTATCGAATGGAATTAAAGTGAATTAAAATTAGCGATTTAAAGGCCTAAAAAGCATGTTTTTACTTTTAAACACAAATTAGGAGAAATTCACAAAACCATGCTATTTCATTGAATAAATGTGAGAAAAGTCGACAAAACCCCCTGAATTCAATACAAAATAAACCACAAATTTGGGGTTTATCAAACCTCCCCACACTTAAACTAAGCATGTCCTCATGCTAAACCAAGAAAGACAAGAAAAGGGGTATGAACATTTATTCAATGCAAATAAACTATATGCACCTATCTATATGCATGCAGCTAAATGCAAAATGGTTCTACCCACTTGGTTAAAAGTAAATCAATTCTCAAAGAACATATATGAACAAGTAGGGCTAAGTAGTATAATGATTGATGAATCCCATCAATTCAAATGTCAAAATGAAGTTCAAGTAGACTTGCAAGAAGAAAGCTCATGAAAGCCGGGAACAAGGAATTGAGCATCGAACCCTCACCGGAAGTGTATCTGCTCTAGTCGCTCTAGTGTATAGGGTTGATTCGCTCAATTCTCTTCTAATCATGCTTTCCAAGATTTATTTTTTATCTAACAATCAACAATTATTTAATGCATGCATACACTTATCACGAGGGCTTATCTTTATTTTGTAATGGGGCTAGGGTAAAGGTAAGGATGCGTATATGGCCAAGTGAGCTTAAAATTTCCATCTTTGATTAACCTAAACTCTCAGCAAACACATATAACAACCTATACAATTCTAATATACCACCTAGCTACCCATGACTCCCACTTTTTCACATACTCATGCATTCTCTTCAATTCACACTCCATATGCATTGGTTATTATTGGCTTCGCCTTGGGGCATTTTTTTCCATTTTTATTACTTTCTTTTTCTATATATTTTTTTCTTTCTTTTATTTTTTTATATTTTTTTTCTTTCCTTTTTCTAATTTTCATTTCATTTTTTTTCAAACTAAAATATATACAACGTATCAATACATATGGTTTTACATATTTAATGCATGAGTATATACCCAATTCCCAATATTTTCAATAAAAATACAAAAATGCTCTTTTATCCCAACCAATGTTTCCAAATTTCCCTTATTTAATTGATACACATGATAAATCGCTATTTTACGATTTATTTTGTATTGAATTGAGTGGATTTTATCCATTATTCTCACACTTATGCATATAAATTGCAGGTTTTACATTTTCCTTCCTGATTTTGTGCAATGATTGAAAACACGCTTCTTTGGCCTTAAATTTGCTAATTTTAATCCTCTCTTATTACCATTCGATGCTGTGATATGTGTGTTAAGTGATTTCAGATTTTTCAGGGTAGGAATGGCTTAGAGGATAGAAAAGAAGCATGTAAAAGTGGAAGGAACACAAGAAATTGAGGGTTTCAGAAGCTGGTACCGACGCGTACGCTTGGACGACGCGTACGCGTGACTGGTACAGCAGACAAATGACACACACGCGTGGATGACACGTACGCGTGACTAGGAATTCTTTCAGTGACCCGTACGCATGGTCGACGCGTACACGTGACAAAGCGTCACGTGCTGCAGATATCAGAATTCACTAGGGGCGATTTCTGGGCTGCTTTGGACCCAGTTTCAGGCCCGAAAATACTTATTAGAGACTGCAGAGTGGAGTTGGAAGTGGGGATCATTCATTCACACTTTCATTCACAATTATTAGGTTTAGATGTAGTTTTCTAGAGAGAGATGCTCTCTCCTCTCTCTAGGTTTTAGGGTTTCTTAGGTTTAGATTTTCTCAAATTCAGATTTCTACCTTGCTTTTATTTAGTTCTCTTCTACTTTCATTTGTTCTAGTACTTTGGTTTGTCTATTTCTCTTATTGATTCCTTTATTTTGCGCATTTAGTTTATGAACTCTCATGTTTCTCTCAATCCCCTTTTTAATGTAATTTTATGTTTCTTGTTTATGGCTTCTTTATTTAATTGTTGGTTGTTGATTTCTTGCAATTGTTAGTCTTAGGTTTTATTAGTCCTTGTTAATTTTCTAAATTTTTATTTTGTGCCTTCCATATGTTTGATAAAATGCTTGGTTTAATTTACGTTAGATTTTTATGTTCTTAGCTTAGATTGAGTAAATTGCAGACTCTTGAATTGTCAAAGTCTCTTGTTGGTTGGTGATTGAAAGTTGCTAGTTGGCTTGAGCTTCACTAACTCTAGTCTTTGATTAGGACTTGTGAACTCAAGTTGAATTGCTCACTTAAATTACCTTTACTTGTTAGAGGTTAACTAAGTGAGAGCAAAAGGCAATTACCATCAAGAGTGACTATGATAATGGGGATAGGAATTCAAATTCTCAATCCTTGCTAGGACTTTTCTTAGTTGTTATTTTATTTTCTTGTTATTTACATTACTTGTCTCTTATTCCAAAACCCCAAAAATACTTTTCTATAACTAATAATAAACTACATTTCCCTACAATTCCTTGAGAGACGACCTGAGGTTTAAATACTTCGGTTAATTTTATTAGGTTTGCTTAAGTGACAAACAATTTAAACATTGATTAAGGTTTACTTGTCGGTAAAGATTTTCACCAAAATTTGCATTGCAAGTATAGTTCTTTACCGACAACTAAACCTCAGTCAATGTTTAAATTGTTTGCCACTTAAGAAAATCCAATAAAATTAATCGAAGTATTCAAACCTCGGGTTGTCTCTCAAGGAATTGCAGGGAAGTATACTTGTAATTGGTAATGGAAAAGTATTTTTGGGGTTTTTGTGATATGTGACAAGTAATGTAAATAACAAGAAAATAAAATAACAACTAAAAAAAGTCCTAGCAAGGATTGAGAATTGGAATTCCTATCCCCATTATTGTAGTCACTTGTGATGGTAATTGCCTTTTGCTCTCACTTAGTTAACCTCTAATAATTGAAGATAAGTCAAGTGAGCAATTCAACTTGAGTTCACAAGTCCTAATTAAAGACTAGCGTCAGTGAAGCTCAAGCCAACTAGCAACTTTCAATCACCAACCAACAAGAGACTTTTATCTAACGTAAAATCCAACCAAGCATTTTATCAAACACATGGAAGGCACAAAATAAAAACTTAGAAAATTAACAAGGACTAATAAAACCTAAGACTAACAATTGCAAGAAATCAACAACCAACAATTAAATAAAGAAGCCATAAACATGAAACATAAAATTGCATTAAAAAGGGGATTGAGAGTAACATGAGAGTTCATAAACTAAATGGGCAAAATAAAGGAATCAATAAGAGAAATAGACAAACCAAAGTACTAGAACAAATGAAAGTAGAAGAAAACTAAATAAAAGCAAGGTAGAAATCTGAATTTGAGAAAAGCTAAACCTAAAAAATCCTAAAACCTAGAAAGAGGAGAGGCTCTCTCCTCTCTCTCTAGAAAACAACATCTAAACCTAATAATTGTGAATAAAAATGTGAATGAATGATCCCCACTTCTAGCTCCACTCTGTAGCCTTTAATCAGTATTTTTGGGCCTAAAACTGGGTCCAAAGCAGCCCAGAAATTGCCCCCGGTGAATTCTGATATCTGCAGCATGTGACGCTTTGTCACGCTGATGCACCACTATTTGGTGGTGCATTTTATGCTGAATTTAAGGGATTTCATCACCTTTTTCCCACATTTATTCCATGAAATGACATGGTTTCGTCTATTTCTGCTAATTTGTGTTTAAGAGTGAAAACATGCTTTTTAGGCCCTTAGTTGGTTAATTTTAGTTCACCTTTTAATTCCACTAGATGCATTGACGTGTTTGTTGAGTGATTTCATGTTGAAAATGCTAGGAATGGATCAAAGGAATGAAGAAAAAGGCATGCAAAGTGGATAAATCATGGAAAATCAATGATTTAGGATGCACTCATCGACGCGCATGCGCAACAGACGCGCATGCATGAATTTGGAGTCGCATGGCAATGCGTACGCGTACATGATGCGTATGCATGGAAAGCAAAATTGCCAAGCGACACATACGCGTGACCCACGTGTACGCGTCGATGCTTGCACGTGAATTCAATAAAATGAAAATGCTGGGGGCGATTCCTGGGCTTCCCAGGCCCAAATCCAACTCATTTCTGAGCCTATTATATGCAGAAATCAAGTGGAGTCAAATGGGGGAAGACATAATTGAATTTTGGAGGGAATGCTTTAGTTAGTTTCTAGAGAGAGAAGCTATCTCTTCTCTCTAGAATTAGGTTAGATGTAGATTAGAATTTCTTAGATCTAGGTTTAATTCTTGCTTTCATCCACTTTTCCTTTATAATTTCTTGTTCCTCTACCTTTCCTCTCTCTAATTTTGTATTTCATTCTTGTAATTGTTTACCTTATTGTTGATGCATTGTTGTTTCTTCTATTTCTCTTTTAAGGCAATTTATGTTTCATGTTCCTTTATTGTTGAATTGATTTATTGTTGTTGATTTCCTTGCAATTAGTAGTTGTAGATTTACTTTTCTTGCAATTTTATCTTGCTTTCCTCTTATGCCTTCCAAGTGTTTGATTAAATTCTTAGAAGGGTATTAGTGTAGATTTTTCTCCTCTTGGCTTTGATTGAGTAATTGGAGACTCTTGAGTTATCAAACTCTTTTGTTGATTGATAATTGGAAGTTGCTAGTTGACTTGAATATCACTAAAGCTAGTCTTTCACTATGATTTGACTAGGACTTGTGGACTCAAGTTGATTTATCCAGATGACTTTTCTTCATAGCTAGAGGTTGACTAAGTGGGAGCAATGGACATTTCTCATCACAATTGATGATGATAATGAGGATAGGACTTCTAATTCTCATACCTTGCCAGGAGCTTTCTTAGTTGTTAGTTTACTTCTTTTGCTATTTACATTTCTTGTCCCTTATCCAAAACCCCAAAATATACAACTCATAGCCAATAACAAGAACACTTCCCTGCAATTCCTGTGAGAGACGACCCGAGGTTTGAATACTTCGGTTATTTTTATTGGGGTTTGTACTTGTGACAAACAATTTTTTTGCATGAGAGGATTATTTGTTGGTTTAGAAACTATACTTGCAACGAGATTTCATTTGTGAAATTCTAAACCATCAAAAATCCGTTCATCAAAATGGCACCGTTGCCGGGGAATTGCAAATGTGCGCTTGTTATTGGTTATTGTATATATGTGAATATTGTTAATATGTTTGCCTTTGTTAGTTTTTCGTAGTTGTAGGAGTTTGTTCTCTTTATTTGTTATTAGTTTTTGTTTTTATTTTCTCTTCCTATCATGAATTCTCATCCTTTTAGCTATGAGTTTAGTTGCAACTGTGTTGTAGGAAGTAGAGATCACAATGTGCATCAAGGATGGAACAATCAAAGGTGGGAGGAGCCTTAAGCATATGCTCAACCATTTTGGCAATAACCTCCTCTGGTCTCTTATAGGTATAATTCCACTCCTTTTGCATATCAATCTAGTGGATGTGGTAGTCCTTATTGTACTTGTCAACAACCACCACATGCCTATGAGCCTCATCCTCAACATAGCCCTTAACCATACTCACAAGCCCCTTTCTACCAAATACTTTCATATGACCCTTATCCATCATATAACCAATCACCCTTACCTCATTGATGAATAGACTTTTGCCAGTAAAGAATTTCACAAATAAGTTCTCGTTGCTAGTATAGTTTCTAAACCAACAAAGAATCCTTTCGTACAAAAACTTGTTTGTCACTAAAGCAAACCCAATAAAAATAATAACCGAAGTATTTAAACCTCGGGTCATCTCTCAAGGAATTGCAGGGAGGTGTATTTATTATTGGTTATGAAAAAATTATCTTTTTTTGGGTTTTTGAATAAGGAACAAGAAAAGTAAATTGTAAGAAAGTAAATTAATAATTAAGAAAACTCTTGGCAAGGTATGAGAATTAAACGTTCTATCCTAGTTATCCTTATCAATTGTGATGAGAATTTTTCATTGCTCCCACACAATTAACCCTTACTAAATAAAGGAAAGTCAAATGGACTAATCAATCTGATTTCTCAAGTCCTAGTCAACTCCTATGGAAAGACTAGCTTTAGAGATATCCAAATCAACCAGCAACTTTCAATTATCAATCAACAAAGGAGTTTGATAACTCAAGAGTCTCTAATTACTCAATTCAAGCTAAGAATATAAAAAGCTAAATTAAAATCATAAATCTGAAATACCTCAAATTGCATTAAATATAAAATCATATCTAACATTGGAAGGTATATAAACCAAATTGGATAAGAAGAGAATCAACAAAAAAAATAAATAAACCAAAGTGATAGAACAAATAAAAGTAGAAGAGAAACTAAATTAAAGGAACATTGAACCTGGAATTGAGAAGAAATAAACCTAAAACTAAGAGAAATCCTAAAACCTAGAGAGAGGAGAGAGCCTCTCTCCCTAGAAACTACATCTAAACCTCAAATTGTAGTGTATTGAATGATTGAATGATTTCCCCATTCTGCAGCCTCTATTTTGTGTTTTCGGGCTTCGAATTGGGCCAAAAAGGAGCCTAGAAATTGCCCCCAGCACTTTCTGCATGTGGTGCATGTCACGCGTACGCGTAGGTCACGCGTGCACGTCATTTGGCGAATTTCCTTGTCACGCGTACGCGTCAGTCACGCGTACGTGTCGCTCGTCTTTTGCGCTAGGCACGCGTACGCATCATCCATGCGTACGCGTCGCTGACAGCTTCTCAAAACTTCATTTTTCACGTTCCTTCCGTTTTTGCATGTTTTCTTTCCATCCTCTAAGTCATTCCTGCCCTATAAAGCCTGAAAACACTCAACACATAGATCACAGCATCGAATGGTAATAAAGGATAATTAAAATTAACAGTTTAAAGGCCTAGGAAATATGTTTTCAATTATATCACAGAATTAGGAAGGAATTGTAAAATCATGCAAATTATATGAATAAGTGAGCAAAGGATTGATATAAACCACTCAAATTAGCACAAGATAAACCATAAAATAGTGGTTTATCACTCATCCTTGTGACCATTATGTTAGAAAATCCATAGAGCCACCACCATTCCAACATCAATACTCCCAAGAACCATACATTTCATATGCTCCACCTCCATATTTTCACCAAGAAGAACCACCTTCCTATTATGAATCCTTTCTCAAAAATAATGAACTCTCCTATCCACCCCAAGTCCCAATAGATGATTCTCTCACTTTGCTACTTCAAGGACAAAGAGAAATGCAAAGGGAGGCACTAGAATCTATGGCTGAATTGAATGAGGTGGTAACCAGATTAGCCTCCCAATGCCCTAGCACTCAAAGAACTCCCATGGCCACATGTGGAGAATCGGTTGAATAGCATAACATGAAGGAGAGATTGGAAACTTTGGTGGAAAATGAGGATTGTTGCTTTGTGTTGGAACAATTGGAGGAACCTATGATTGATGAAGACAAGGATGAAGTGGTTGAAGATTTAGGAGATGCGGAGTCTCCATGGGAATCTAAGGTCATAGAAAATCCCTCCAATAAGATTGAAGTTGATGTTGAGGAGGAAAGTGTACATCCTCCAAAGCATATCCCATATGAAGAATTGGATGGGATAGAGCAAGAATTGAGTTCCCTTGGAATTGAAGATCAAGCATCAAATCTTCTTGGTGAAGAAGATAAAATTGATGAACAAGGGGTTGAATTTGAGAAATCTTGTGAAGGGGTGGAGGTCCGTAGAAAAAGAAGGATGGGAGTTGAATACGCTTTGCCAAGATCCTTGGAAGCTTCTTTGCCTAGGTTGTCATCTAATCCTGCATTTGAGTGGGTGAAATTCACCTCTATTAGCTTTATTGTCCCACTCGAATATGGATTGCTTGAAACGGATGGTCAACTTAGGAAACTTTGTGGGATGAAGCGTAAGAGAAGGATATTTCGTGGTTGGGGTTGTAAATCAAGGCTCATTTTGGATGATACTTCAAGGGTTAAATACAAGGGTTGGACTAGTGCTCAATTAGGTAGGTCTAGAAGGATGTTTGGTCACTTCATTGAGAATTCATCTTGCTTACCACCCGGATGGACTAATGATGATCAATTTAATGACGGGTGTCAAAACAAAGTGTGGGATCCCGGATCGCACAAGGAGAATCAATTTTGGGAGCTCATGGTTTGTGAAGAACTCCATCAAGGCTTGAACCTATTAAATTTGACGAATGGAGCTTATTGGAGACTCAAGCATTGATGGATGTTCAAGGATGGCTTCAAGAACAAGCCACATTGATGAGGAGCTCCCCATAAGTCCAACTTAAGGACAATAAATAAAAGTGCTAGGTGGGAGACACCCCACCATGGTAAAATCTTTCCTTTTTTCTCTTTTGTAAATACTGGTAGAATTAACTTAATTTCATGTTTTGATTGATTTGTGGAGTTTATTTGGTAGTCTACTATGTTAAATAAGGTTTTATGGTGTTTTGGTAGCTGTTTGGAGGTTTGGAATGCTTGGTTTGGTGCGAAAAAATAGAAAAATTTTGAAAAATAGAGCACCAACCCACGCGTACGCATGACTCAAGTATTTTCGACCATCCACGCGCACGCGTCACCCATGCATACGGGTGGATTCAAAAGTTCCACCTCCCAGCCAAAAACCCGAGAGTTGCGCCTGCATTGCGCGCGTTTTGTGCCTTTCGCGCAAAGCTACCCACGTGTAGGCGTGCCTCACGCGTACGCGTCGCCTCTCTAAATAACCCATCGACGCGCACGTGACACACGCGTATGCGTCGCTTCCATTTTACCATCCCCACGCGTACGCGTCGCTGCACGCGTACGCGTGGATGCCCTTCTTTCACACACTTCTTTTCTCATCTTCTTTTCATTTCTTTCCTTCTTCTTTCTTCTTCTCTTTTCTTTCCCTTCTCTTTCCATCATCCAACACTTCCAAACACCATTTATAACCATTCCTTTTAGTTAGTTAGTTGTTTAGTTAGTTTTATTTTTTGTTTAATTTTTGTTTTCATGCTAAGTGTTGGATTATTAATTTTGTTTGCTGTTTATTGCTGCTTACTAACTGAATGCTATTTTAGCATAATCATTGTCGTTAATTGTCATTGTTGGATTCTCTTGATTGAGGTTACAAATCATTACTTGGTGTGAGTTTTAATGCTTAATGTTTGTGAACACCAAGTGAATGACATTGCCTTCAAGCATGTTAAATCTCTTAAATTGCATGATTTGGCCACCATGTGATTTGAATTCTTTTCTTTGATTAGGCAATTTCTTGATGGATGTTCTGCATTTATCTTAATGCATTGTATTTCATGATCATATGCATCCATATGTTTTTGGCTTGAATGCTTTCATGCTTCTCTATTGCTTGTTTGGTTGTTTTGACCTACGAGTTCAGAGCATCTCAAGCACATTAGGATGAGTGAAGTACATACTTTCTTTGTGTAAATGTGACATAGCTTTTTATGTTAGTGTGTGTTCTAGACCGCATGCATCTTAGATGACGCACACTTACTTTTATCCATGTCACACATTGGGTCACTCACTCGATTCTAGTGATTATTACCTCATCCCAACAACGTATGCTTCCTTGCTTTTGCATTTACTTTTCTTACTATCCTGTCTTCTATTTTCATGATGAGTCATTATTAGCTAAACATGGAAGTGGGAGAAAGAACACGCAGCAACCGGTTGATCCACCAGCTGAAGGTGGCAACTCGGCAAGTCGCTATACCCCCTTGCTCATCTTTGAATGCACCGAGGACGGTGCAAACTTTTAAGTGTGGGGAGATCGTCGGACCGATCGGCCTTTTTGAGTGACAAATTTCTAACCCCAATACCTGTGCATTTCATTTTTAGGTCTTTTAGGATTTTTTGTTGCATTTTCTTATTTTGCATATATATACTTAATAAGCTTGGGAAAAATAATGAAATTTTTCAAGACAATTATTTATAGGGCACCCCAATTGATTTGAGTAAAAATTTTTCATAGAACTTGCTTGAATCATACATTGTGGAACATGTTTTGAGCTAAGAACACAAGCTTGTGAGATTTGAGCCTAATTGTGTGGTTACATCTTATAACCACTATCTTTCCTTCTTGTGTGTATTGTTCTCTTTCTATGGTTATGATCTTTGATTTGTTTGATTCTTTAGGTCCATTATTTTGTGTACACATGCATTTATATGATTGAGGCCATCATTCCATTTAGCTCACTTACCTAAATAGCCTACCTTTCATCTTCCATTGTTAGCCAACTTTGAGCCTACGATTAACCCACTCTGTTCTTAATTTAGCACATTACAAGCCTTAAAGCGAAAAACAATAAATGTCCTTTATTTGGATCTTTGATTAGCTTAGGCTAGTGAGTGTGTGTATCATTCAAGTGTGGGGAAACTTGGGACATTGGTTGAGAAAAAGTGTGTTTTGTATTTTCATTGAAGATCTTGGGAAATGGGTACATACTCATATGTTAATTAAATGTAAAACCATATGCATTGATACTTTTGTATATACTTTATTGCAAAGAAAAAAAAAAGAGAAAATAAAAAGAAAAAAACATATATAAAAAAAGAAAAAAATAGAAAAGAAAGAAAAAGAAAAGTAATATAAAGGGGACAAAATGCCCCAAAGTGAATTTCAATAATAATCAATGCATATAAGTTGTGATCAAGAAAAGAATGCATGAGTGCGTGAACAAGTGAAGAATGGGTAGTTAGGTTAGCTTTGAAATTGTATAGGTTGTTATATAGGTAGGTGGAAAGTTTAAGTTATTCAAAGATTCAAATTTCAAGTCCACTTAACCATATGCATCCTTACCTTAACCCTAACCCCATTACAACCTATGGAAAGTCCTCATGATAATTGTATCCATGCATGAAATAATTGTTGATTGTTAGAAGAAGAACAAATCTTGGAAAGCATGATTAGGAGAGAATTGAGTTAATCAACCCCTATACACTTGAGCGATTAGAGAGGATACACATCCGGTGAGGGTTCGATTGCTCAATTACATGTTTTCACCTAGATTCATCACTTTTCTAGCAAGTTTGTAAAATCCTTAATAACTCACTTCAATTGTGGGTTTGGCTTGGTTGTTAATACCTTTAGCCCTTATGCTTATATTGGTTTTCTTGGGAATTGATTTCTTTTGACCAAGCAATTGCTTTCATTTAGATAGTTGCATATAGATAGATTGTATTTAGTTCGTTTACATTTTCATAAATGATGATACCCTTGTCTCTTTCTTGGTCTAGTATGAGGACATGTTATTGTTTAAGTGTGGAGAGATTTGATGCACCGCTATTTGGTGGTGCATTATATGCTAAATTTAGGGGATTTCATCACCCTTTTCCTATATTTATTCCATGAAATGACATGGTTTCATGTATTTCTCCTAATTTGTGCTTAAGAGTGAAAACATTTATTTTAGGCCCTTAATTGGTTAATTTTAGTTCACCTTTGATTCCACTAGATGCCTTGATGTGTTTGTTGAGTGATTTCAAGTTGAAAAGGCTAGGAATGGATCAAAGGAATGAAGAGAAAGGCATGCAAAGTGGAGAAATCATGGAAAATCAAAGATTTGGGATGCACTCATCGAAGCGCACACGTACCAGACGTGCACGCGTGAATTTGGAGTCGCATGGCGACTCGTACGCGTACATGACACGTACGCGTGGAAAGAAAAATTGCCAAGCGACGCGTACGTGTGACCCACGCGTACACGTCGATGCTCCCACGTGACTTCATTAAAATGAAAATGCTGGGGGCGATTTCTGGGCTTCCCAAGCCCAAATCCAACTCATTTTTGACCCTATTATATACAGAAATCAAAAGGAGTCAAATGGAGGAAGACATAATTGAATTTTGGAGGGAATGCTTTAGTTAGTTTCTAGAGAGAGAAGCTCTCTCTTCTCTCTAGAATTATGTTAAATGTAGATTAGGATTTCTTAGATCTACGTTTAATTCTTGGTTTCATCCACTTTTCCTTTACAATTTCTTGTTCCTCTACCTTTCCTCTCTCTAATTTTGTATTTCATTCTTGTAATTGTTTACCTTATTGTTGATGCATTCCTGTTTCTTCTATTTCTCTTTTAATGCAATTTATGTTTCATGTTCCTTTATTGTTGAATTGATTTATTGTTGTTGATTTCCTTGCAATTAGTAGTTGTAGATTTACTTTTCTTGCAATTTTATCTTGTTTTCCTCTTATGCCTTCCAAGTGTTTGATTAAATGCTTGGAAGGATGTTACTGTAGATTTTTCTCCTCTTGGCTTTGGTTGAATAATTGGAGACTCTTGAGTTATCAAACTCTTTTGTTGATTGATAATTGGAAGTTGCTAGTTGACTTGAATTTTACTAAAGCTAGTCTTTCACTATGATTTGACTAGGACTTGTGGACTCAAGTTGATTTATCCACTTGACTTTCCTTCTTAGCTAGAGGTTGACTAAGTGGGAGCAATGGATAATTTTCATCACAATTGATGATGGTAATGAGGATAGGACTTCTAATTATCATACCTTTCCAAGAGCTTTCTTAGTTGTTAGTTTACTTCTTTTGCTATTTACATTTCTTGTCCCTTATCCAAAACCCCAAAATATACAACTCATAGCCAATAACAAGAACACTTCCCCGTAATTCCTTTAAGAGACGACCCGAGGTTTGAATACTTCGGTTATTTTTATTGGGGTTTGTACTTGTGACAAATAATTTTTTTGCATGAGATGATTATTTGTTGGTTTAGAAATTATACTTGTGATGAGCGGATAATTTATACCCTTTTTGGCATTGTTTTTAGGTAGTTTTTAGTATGTTTTAGTTACTTTTTATTATATTTTTATTAGTTTTTATTCAAAAATCACATTTCTGGACTTTACTATGAGTTTGTGTGTTTTTCTGTGATTTCAGGTATTTTCTGGCTGAAATTGAGGGACCTAAGCAAAAATCTTATTCAGAGGCTGAAAAAGGACTGCAGATGCTGTTGGATTCTGACCCTCCTGCACTCGAAGTGGATTTTCTGGAGCTACGAAAGCCCAATTGGCACGCTTATAATTGCATTGGTAAGTAGACATCCTGGGCTTTCCAGGAATATATAATAATTTATACTTTGCCCGAGATTTGATGGCCCAAACTAGCGTCCAAAACCAGCCTAAAACTTTTTGGCGTAAAACGCCCAAACTGGCACCAGAATTGGAGTTAAACGCCCAAACTGGCACCCAAGTTGGCGTTTAACTCTAGGAACAGCCTATGCACGAAAAAGCTTCAATTCTCAGCCCAAGCACACACCAAGTGGGCCTCGGAAGTGGATTTCTGCACTATATGCACTTAGTTACTCATTTTCTGTAACCCTAGGTTGCTAGTCTAGTATAAAAACTACTTTTAGAGATTTATTTTACGTCTTTTGACCATATTTGGAACCATTTGTAACTTTGATCATCTTTTCACGTTTGGAGGCTGGCCTCACGGCCATGCCTAGACCTTTTTCACTTATGTATTTCCTATGATGGAATTTCTACACCCCATAGATTAAGGTGTGGAGCTCTACTGTTCCTCATGAATTAATGCAATTACTACTATTTTTCTATTCAATTCATGCCTACTTCTTCTCCAAGATATACTCTCGTACTTAATTCAATTAAGTTAGAATGAAGGGGTGACCCGTGACAATCACCCACTATCTTTGTTACTCGCTTAGCCAAGATCCGCGTGCCTGACAACCACAACCGGTCTATATGATGTTCAACATAGTCATTGGACGACAGCTGGAGTATATTCTGTTGGATATCTAATACACGGACCGAGTTCGTGGGATTAGTATCTTCGTGGTATAGGCTAGAACCATTGGCAGCATTTCTGGGATCCAGAAAGTCTCAACCTTGTCTGTGGTATTCCGAGTATGATCTGGGAAGGGATGACTGTGATGAGCTTCAAACCTGTGAATGTTGGGCGCAAGTGACAGTGTGCAAAAGGATCAATGGATCCTATTCCGACGCTAGCAGGAACCGACAGATGATTAGCCATGCGGTAGCTGTACCTGGTATTTTTCATCCGAGACGAGAAATCCGACAGTTGATTAGCCGTGCAGAAATCGTAGAGGACCATTTTCACTGAGAGGATCCTACAACTTGCCATGGAATGAAGTAACGCATGGTTGGAAGAAGGCAACAGGAAAGCAGAGGTTCAGTAGCAACAAAGCATCTCCAAACGCTTATCTGAAGTTCCCACCAGTGAATTACACAAGTAACTTTATTTCATTTTATGTTTTATTTATCTTTTAATTATCAAAACCTCATAACCATTTAAATCTGCCCGACTGAGATTTACAAGGATGACCATAGCTTGCTTCAAGCCGACAATCTCTGTGGGATCGACCCTTACTCACGTAAGGTTTATTACTTGGACGACCCAGTACACTTGCTGGTTAGTTGTGCGGAGATGTGAAAAGTGTGGATCACGATTTTCCACACCATGTTTTTGGCGGCGTTACCGGGGATTGTTCGAGTTTGGACAACTGATGGTTCATCTCGTTGCTTAGATTGGGTAATTTTATTTTATGTTTTAGTTTTTATTATTTTTATTTTCGAAAATTTTTTTTTATATTTTGTTCTTCAGAATTTTTAAGAATGAATTCTAGAGTTTCAGATGATATGTGAAACCTGGCTGGCTATTAAGCCATGTCTAATCTTTTGGACTGAGGCTTTCACATATCATTGCAGGAGCTTTTTGATTCCCATCAATTTGGCTGTTGTATGTAATGCTCTGCTAAAGCTTGGCTGGCCATTTGGCCATGTCTAATCTTTTGGACCGAAGCTTTCAAATAAAGCTTGGCTGGCTATTTAGCCTTGTCTTAATTTTTAGACCGAAGCTTTAAACTAACATTGCATGATTCTTGGAATTCTTATTAAAAATTTTGTATCTATTTTTTTTTCAAAAATAATTTTTGAAAAATTACAAAAAAATTAATAAAATCATAAAAAACCAAAAATTTAATGTTTCTTGTTTGAGTCTAGTGTCAAATTTTAAGTTTGGTGTCAATTGCATGTTTTAACTTTTCTTTAAATTTTCAAAAATTCATGCATGTGTTCTTTCTTGATCTTCAAAAAGTTCTTGATGATTTTCTTGGTTTGATCTTTAAATTTTCTTGTTTTGTACCTTTTCTTGTTTTTCATATGCATTTTTGAATTATTAGTGTCTAAAGTTTAAAAATTTTTAAGTTTGGTGTCTTGCATGTCTTTCTTTTCTTAAAAATTTTCAAAAATATGTTCTTAATGTTCATCATGATCTTCAAAGTGTTCTTCTTGGTGTTCATCTTGATATTCAAAGTGTACTTGCATGCATTATTAGTTTTGATCTTAAATTTTTATATTTTGTGTCATTTTATTATTTTTCTCCCTCTTCATTAAATAAAAAAATCAAAAATAATATCTTTCCCTTATTTTACCAATAAATTTCGAAATCTTGATTTTATTTGGTGAAAAATTTTTAAAATTTAATTGTTTCTTATTAGTCAAGTCAAAATTTCAATTTAAAAATTCTATCATTTCAAATATTTTTCATCTTTCTTCTTAATAATTTCGAAAACTTTAAAATTTATTTTCAAAATCTTTTTCTTATTTTTATTTCATATTTTTGAAATTAATGCTAACAATTAAAATTTTGATTAAAAAAAAAAATTTTCAAGTTGTTACTTGCCTATTAAGAAAAGATCAATCTTTAAAATTCTAAAATCATATCTTTTAGTTTCTTGTTAGTCAAGTAATCAACTTTAATTTAAAAAATTAAATCTTTTTAATTTCCTTTTCAAATCTTTTTCAAAATAAATTTCAATCATATCTTTTTCAAAAATTTAATTTCAAAATCCTTTTCTAACTTCTTATCTTTTCAAAATTGATTTTCAAATATTTTTCAATTAACCACTTGATTAGTTTGTTTTAATTTTAAAAAAGTTTACTATTTCAATCATATCTTTTTCAAAACCACCTAACCACCTTTCTCTCTCTAATTTTCGAAAATTACTAACCCCTTTTTCAAAATTCTTTTTTTTATTAACTAATTGTTTTAAATTTTAATTTAATTTTTATTTCTCTTATTAAATTTCGAATTCTAACTTCTAATTAAAATAAAAACAAAAATATTTTTATTTTATTTTAAATTAATATTCGAATTTCCTCTCTCTCTCATCTCTTTCTATTTATTTTGCTAACACTTCTCTTCTATTTATAATTTGAACCCTCTCCCCCTTTCTGTGTTCGAATTCTTCTTCTTCTTCCTTCTTCATTCTAATCTTCTATTCTTCTACTCACATAAAGGAATCTCTATACTGTGACATAGAGGATTCCTCTTCTTTTTTGTTCTCTTCTTTTTCATATGAGCAGGAACAAGGATAAGAACATTCTTTTTGAAGCTGATCCTGAACCTGAAAGGACTCTAAAAAGGAAGCTAAGAGAAGCTAAAGCACAACACTCTGGAGAGGACCTAAATTAATTTTCAAAAAAGAAGAAGTTATGGCAGCCGAAAATAACAACAATGGTGGAGATGCAAGGAAGGTGCTTGGTGACTTTACTACACCAACTTCCGACTTCTATGGAAGAAGCATCTCAATTCCTGCAATTGGAGCAAACAACTTTGAGCTTAAGCCTCAATTAGTTTCTCTAATGCAGCAGAATTGCAAGTTTCATGGACTTCCATTGGAAGATTCTCATCAGTTCTTAGCTGAATTCTTGCAAATCTGTGACACTGTTAAGACCAATGGGGTTAATCCTGAGGTCTACAGGCTTATACTTTTCCCTTTTGCTGTAAGAGACAGAGTTAGGACATGGTTGGACTCACAACCTAAAGAAAGCCTGAACTCTTAGGAAAAGTTAGTCAATGCTTTCTTGGCCAAATTCTTTCCACCTCAAAAGTTGAGCAAGCTTAGAGTGGAAGTCCAAATCTTTAGACAGAAGGAAGGTGAATCCCTCTACGAAGCTTGGGAAAGATACAAGCAATTGATCAAAAGGTGTGCTTCTGACATGCTTTTAGAATGGAGAATCCTATGTATATTCTATGATGGTCTGTCTGAATTGTCCAAGATGTCATTGGATCACTCTGCTGGTGGATCTCTTTATCTGAAGAAGACACCTGTAGAAGCCCAGGAACTCATTGAAATGGTTGCAAATAACCAGTTCATGTATACTTTTGAAAGAAATCCTGTGAATAATGGGATGACTCAGAAGAAAGGAGTTCTTGAGATTGATACTCTGAATGCAATATTGGCTCAGAATAAAATATTGACTCAGCAAGTCAATATGATTTCTCAGAGTCTGACTGAAATGCAAGCTGTATTAGGCAGTACTAAAGAAGCCTCCCCTAAAGGAGATGCTTATTATCTTGAGAATCCTGCAATGGAATAGGTGAATTACATGGGAGAATCTTATAGAAACACTTACAATGCTTCTTGGAGAAATCATCCTAATCTCTAATGGAAGGATCAGCAGAAGCCTAATCAAGGCTTTAATAATAATAATGGTGGAAGGAATAGGTTTGGCAATAGCAAGCCTTTTCCATCATCTTCTTAGCAACAGACAGAGAATTCTAAGCTGAGCCTCTCTGACTTAGCAACCATAGTCTCTGATCTATCTAAGACCACTCTCAGTTTCATGACTGAAACAAGGTCCTCCATCGGAAATTTGGAGGCACAAGTATGTCAACTGAGTAAAAGAATGACTGAAACTCCTCCTAGTACTCTCCCAAGCAATACAGAAGATAATCCAAAAAGAGAGTGCAAGGCCATCAATATACCCCACACGACCGAACCTGGAGAGAGTCAAAAGGCAGTGATTTCCAATGAGGAAGACCTCACTAGACGTCTACTGGCCACTAAGGAGTTCCCTAATGAGGAACCAAAGGAATCTGAGGCTCACATAGAGACCATAGAGATTCTACTAAATTTACTGTTGCCATTCATGAGCTCTAATGAGTATTCTTCCTCTGAAGAGAATGAAGATATTACTGAAGAGCAAGTTGCTCAGTATCTAGGAGCAATCATGAAGCTGAATGCCAAGTTATTTGGTAATGAGACTTGGGAGGATGAACCTCCATTGCTCATCAATGAACTAAATGCTTTGGGGCAACTAAAGTTACCTCAGAAGAAACTGGATCCCGGAAAGTTCTTAATACCTTGTACCATAGGCACCATGACCTTTAAGAAGGCTCTATGTGACCTGGGATCAAGAATTAAACCTAATGCCACTCTATGTTATGGAGAAACTAGGGATCTTTGATGGTGGCAGAAATTGGCGAGTTAAAAATTGTTATAAGATATGCGTTGCAAGTATAGTTCTCAACCAACCAGAAATCTGCTTATCAATTTAAAAAAGGGTGTCACAGAAATTAAAGTTAAAATACTGGGAGTATAAATCCCAGGTCGTCTCCCAACGAGTTCCAGGAAAGTGTGCTATTTTATTAATCAGATGGTTTTCAAAAAAAAAGATTTGAGTTGAATGACAGGAAATTAAATAAGAGAATTAATGTAATTTAAATAAAAACCTTGACTGGGAGTAGATTAGTTGGAAGCCCTATTCTTGTTCCAGTACTTTCAAGATTAATTGATAATTGGGGGTTGTTTTGTTTAGTTATCCCTTACTAGGTAAGGGAAAGTCAAACAAGTTAGAATGCTGTTTCTATTCACAAGTCCCAGTCCGCTTACTTGGAAGGACTGGCGTTAGTGTCTAGAGAGTAATCCAACAATAAACCCAATTACAATTTCTCCCTTGAGCACTCCAACTCAAGGATTCCTTTCAATCAACTCTCCATCAAGTTAGGGAATTACTCGCTCATTGTGAATGTGGAATTCATAACATAGGAAAGAGAATTAAAGGAAGACATGATAAATAAAACTCAATGGAATTAATTAAAAATAAAAATATCTCTTGTATTGATAAATTCTCAAATAATCCAACAGTAAGATTGAAATAAATTAAAGGACATGGAAGAGTAAAGCCAAGTAAAGAAAACGAACTAGAATGATAAAGTCTTGATGAGGTAATAACTCTTCTCAAAATCCCAATGCAAAAAGCAATAGAAATGAAAATCCTAAGAACTATGAATGTGTAGAGAGAAAAGAAAACCTAGAGGAGAGGAAAACTAGATCTGAAAAACTAAAACTATCTCGAATGAATGTTGTTGTTGGTCTCTGCATGTTCCTTGGCTCTAGTCTGCTTTTCTGGGCCGAAAACTGGGTCAAAATAGGGCCCAAAATCATCCCCAGCGATTCTGTAGATTATGCAGATCGTGCACGTCACGCGATCGCGTCATTCATGCGGACGCGTCATTCGGCGTTTTGCTTCTCCACGCGGACGCGTCGTCCACGCCTCCGTGTCATTTATGCTATTCCAATCCGCGCGGTCACGTGAGCCATGCGGCCGCGTCACTGCAATTTCCTCTCTTTCGCACGGTCGCGTGAGCCATGCGGCCGCGTCACTTCTCGCTGGTCATCTCCTTAATTTCTTGTGTTCCTTCCATTTTTTGCAAGCTTCCTTTCCAATCTCCAACTCATTCGTGCCCTATAAAGCCTGAAACACTTAACACACAGATCACAGCATCGAATGGAATAAAGGAGAATTAAAATATATAATTAAAAGTCTCTAGGAAGCAAATTTTCAATCATGTAATAACTTTAGGAAGGAAATATAAATGCATGTTAATTTAATGAATAAGTGGGTAAAGATCATGATAAAACCACACAATTAAACACAATATAAACCATAAAATAGTGGTTTATCAACCTCCTCACACTTAAACATTAGCATGTCCTCATACTTAGTTGAAGGAGATAAAATGAATGAGTAGGAACATGTAGAACTCATGCAATGCAATGCAACCTATATATGTGAATGCAACTATATGATTCTTGTCCACTTGATCAAAAGTAAGTAAGCTCTTCAAAATAATTACAAACCAAATTCCACTAACTTAATTCTTATACAGTAAGAACAGATAAAAATGCAAGAAGATAGCTCATGAAAGCAGAGAACATAGAAATTCAAGCATGGAACCCTCACTGATGATGTATGTACACTCTAGTCTCTCTAGTGTATAGGGTCATCACTCTATCCTTCTCTAATCATGCTTTCTAATTTTTGTTCTTCTCCTAACCAATCAACAACATTTAATACACCAATGCAAACATCATGAGGTCTTTTCAAGGTTGTAATGGGGCCAAGGTAAGGGTAAGGATATATATATGGCTAAGTAAGCTTTTAAATTGAATATTTATTTAACCCAAGTTTCAACATAACCTATATATATTCTATATAACTTTAGAATTTACACCTAGCTACCCAGAAATCTCTTTCACATTCTATACTCTTGTTTCAACTTTTTATTTTAATTTTATCATACATGCATTGATCCTTGAATTCTTAACTTGACATTGGGGTAATTTTGTCCCCTTATTTATTTACGAAAATATTTTTTTTTCGTAAACATAAAAATAAACATAGCTTATCAATGCACATAGATTTTTAATTCTTATAGTTTCACATAAGTAGGTATCCAAATTCCCATTATATTATCATGACACATTCCCTTATTATCTTTTGTTTCTCACAATTTCCCATACTTGATTGACACACACAATTCTATCTTAAGCTAACCAAAGATTCAATTTGGGATATATAATCGTTTTTCCGCTTAAGGCTAGTAATGTGGTAAAATATAAAACAAATGGGATTTAAAGGCTCAAAGTGGCTAACAAAGGAAATTGAAAAGGGTAGGCTTAATTTGGATAAGTGGGCTAAACAAATAATGGCCTCAATCATATGCAAACATATAAATATAATAAACATTGGACATATAGGATGAAACAAAATATAGATTACAATTATAGAGAAGTAAACACACATGAATAAAACAATTATGGTTAAATAATGTAACCATTCATAAAGGCTCAAATCTCATAGGTTGTGTGTTCTTTAGCTCAAAAATTATGTTCCAAATACAACTTTAAGCAAATTTAACATAGAAGTTTTGATTAAAATTAGTGAAATTTTGTTCCAAAGATAGGGTCTTAGAAGAAACTTATTACCTTTTCAATCAAGCAAAACATGCATGCAACTAACCTATTACTATGCAATTTATCCTATTCTACATAAGAAAAATCTAACTAAATATCCTAATTTATTGGTGTTTAGGGAAGAGAAATTACCTCCGGAAGTCAGGTACTGACCGACCTCCCCACACTTAAGGCTTTGCACCGTCTTCGGTGCCATCTATCAGGAACAAAGGTGGGTTAGTAGCAGTATCTCCATCGTCGGGGCCATCATGGCTCCCTGTACTGGTAAAAAAAGCGGAGTCCGGGGTGTCTGAGTCCTTGAATTTTCCCATAATCAGCTCCTTGAGGTATGTGAATCGGCGCTTGTTACGGCGCTTTTTCATCTTAGCTTTCTGTTCCTGCCGATCCAACTTTTCAAGTAACTGCTGGAGCAGTTGGTCAGTAGTGGGTGCTTGTGGTGTTGAAGAAGGAATATCTTCAACTGGTTCAGTAGGCTGGCTGATAGTGGCGGCTGGAGGTCTAATATATTTCCCATTAGGGACGTATTGATCATCCCGTGGAAGTATGGCTTCGGTGTCCCCAGCTCTGTAGGAGACTCCGGCTGCTGAGACAAGATCTGAGACCAGGGTGGGGAAAGGTAAGTTGCCCGTGATTTGTACATGTCCCATGGCATTCCGGATATGTCTAGGTAGATTCAGAGGTTGGTCTGTAAGGATGCACCATAGAAGAATGGCCATGTCCGCAGTGAAGGATGATTCGTGAGTACTCGGAAAGACGTAATGGGATATGATCTGTGCCCATACGCGAGCCTCCAAGGTAAGTGCTGAAGCCGAAATTCCCTTAGGGCGGGTACGATGGTATCCGAAGATCCAACGGCTGCCAAGTAGTGCGATCACTCTGAGAACAGCGTCCAAGTCAAATTGGTACAGCTGGCGCTTGAGTGCGGCTTCTTGAAAGGCGTCCAATCCTGCTGGAATAGGGGGAAGACTTAGAACTTTTTGAATGGCCTCTTCTGTAATGGGGACTTGTTTCTGACGGACATAGACAGACTGCAGGGTTGGTAGGTGGAAGTTGGAGTAGAACTTGACTACCCAAGAAAGATTGACCTGCCTTGGCTGTCTCTGTAAGAAATCCTATTGTCTTCGGGCAATCTGCGGCTCAACAAAGGTAGCAATATTGGGCGGGAGGAGAAGAAGGTATTCGTTGTTGTAACTCCTTTCTGCCAGGATGGAGAACATCTGCTCACAGTAGCGATTGGGAAAACGCGCAGTGTCCTTTGCTGGGAAGAGTTTTTCTTTATCATCAACCTTTATAATCCTTTTAGATTTCTTTGTTGAGGGCTTTACTGCAGTTGAAGAGGGTTCTGCCACTAATGCTCTTTTTGATCCTCTTCTTGCTGGTTGTTTAGGAGTAGCTTTCTCCTTTCCTTTCTTGGTGGCCATCCTGAAAAAGGAAAGAGAAAGTAAATTAAATTCAAAGAGATAGAGCAAGGAAGAGGGCGGAAAGAGTGGTAATCAATGCACAATAAAGAAGATGCGTATAAAAATAAGAAGAATAATAGAAAAGGAAGGAGGGAAGGAGAAAAAGAAAAACCTTGTTAATGGGGGTGAGAGAGAGAGTGTGTGTGTAAAAAGTGAGAAAGAATGAAGAAGGAAGAAGGGGGGAAAAAGAAATAAGGAGCAAAAAGAGAAATTAGGATTTGGGGAGAAAAAGATAAGATAATTGGCAAATCAGGAAAACTGTGCGGCGCAAGCGACGCGGTCGCGTGAGGCACGCAGTCGCGCGACTTGCGTTGAAACTGATTGACGCAGTCGCGTCGGTCACGCGGTCGCGTGACCCGTTTTAGGCTAATGACGCGAGGGCAGCCTCGCACTCGCACATCTCTCTGTTCAAAATCATATTAGTGCCAAATTTTGGGTGACGCGATCGCGTGGGGCATGCGATCGCGTGAGTGGGCTTTTAGAAGGATATGACGCAGTCGCATAGCTCACGCGGCCGCGTGGGAAGGATTATGCGCTCAGCACCAATCCAGCACCACTCTAGCACAACATTCGGTCGTGCACCCTTGTTACGTCGAAATCCAGGTCACGCGGCCGCGTGGGGCATGCGGTCGCGTGGGAGGCCAATATTCCCATTCGACTTGGACGTGTCAGTGACGCGGTCGCGTGGGACGATTTGTGCCACGGGCACACCTCCAGCCACGCTCCTGCGTGACTCTCTATTTGTTTATTATTTTCTCCCATCTCCTTGCGACGCGGATGCGTCAATGATGCGGTCGCGTCGCGTAACATTTTTTTTTTAAATAAAAATATGCAAATGCAGATGCACGAAATGTACTAATAAAGAGAAGAGTTATTGAATAAGAAAATTAAAAGTAAAGAAAAGAACGATCATACCATGGTGGGTTGTCTCCCACCTAGCACTTTGCTTTAATGTCTGTAAGTTGGACGCTCCACTAGCTCAGTCTTCGGCTTTGTGGGGATCTTCCAAGAGGAAGATCTCGAGCTCCTTGTTTTACTTCAGCTGCTCGCCATGGTACAGCTTTAAACGATGTCCATTAACTTTGATAAGTTCAGAGCTTGAAGGATGGCTTAGGTGATAAACTCCGTACAGTTCGGCCTTCTCTACTCTGTATAGACCTTCCCATCTTGATCTCAACTTGCCTGGCATGAGCCTCAGTCGAGATTTGTAAAGAAGGACTAAATCCCCAGGTTAGAACTCTTTCCTTCTGATGTGCTGATCATGTACAGCCTTCATCTTCTCCATGTATAGTCTCGAGTTCTCATAAGCTTCCAGGCGAAGGCTTTCCAATTCTTGTAGTTGCAATTTCCTTTCAGCTCCGGCTTCCTCAATTCCCATGTTGCACTCCTTTACTGCCCAAAAGGCTTTGTGCTCTACTTCAACAGGGAGATGACAAGCCTTTCCATAAACTAAGCGGAAAAGACTCATCCCAATGAGTGTTTTGTATCCGGTTCTGTACGCCCAAAGTGCATCTTGTAGCCTGGTGCTCTAGTCTCTTCTATGAGGTTTGACTATCTTCTGCAAGATACACTTTATCTCTCTGTTTGACACCTCGGCTTGCCTATTATTCTGAGGATGGTAGGCTGTTGCAACTTTATGAATTATCCCATGCTTCTTCATTAATCCGGTTTGTCTCCTGTTACAAAAATGGGTGCCTTGATCGCTCACGATTGCTCGTGGTGATCCAAAGCGACAAATAATATGGTTTCTCACAAAGGAAACAACAGTGTTAGCATCATCAGTGTGGGTAGGAATTGCTTCCACCCATTTGGAAACGTAATCTACAACTAACAATATATAAAAATAACCATTAGAATTTGGAAATGGACCCATGAAGTCAATGCCTAAACATATAAAATTTCACAGAAAAGCATAATTTGTTGAGGCATCTCATCCCTCCTGGATATATTACCAAATTTTTGGCATGGGAAACAAGATCTACAAAATTTAGCAATGTCTCTAAAAAGAGTAGGCCACCAGAATCCACAGTCTAAGATTTTTCTAGCAGTTCTTTGAGGGCCAAAATGTCCTCCACTCTCAGATGAGTGACAGGCCTCTAAGATGGACTGGAATTCTGATTGAGGCACACACCGTCTAATTACCTAGTCAGCGCCACATATCCATAAATATGGGTCATTCCATATATAATATTTAGACTCGCTTTTCAGCTTGTCTCTTTGATGCTTAGAAAAGTTTGGAGGAAAGGTGCGGCTAACTAGATAATTAGCTACAGGTGCATACCAAGGGACTATCTCAGATACTGCCTGCAGGTTATCAAATGGGAAATTATCAGCTATAGGAGTGGGGTCATCTGTAATATGCTCAAGGCGACTCAAGTGGTCTGCCACTAGATTCTGGTTACCACTCCTATCCTTAATTTCCAAATCAAATTCTTGTAATAGCAGTATCCAACGTATAAGCCTTGGTTTGGACTCCTTTTTAGCTAATAAATACTTCAGAGCTGCGTGATCTAAATACACTACCACTTTAGTACCAAGTAAATAGGCTCGGAATTTATCCAGAGCAAAAACAATAGCAAGAAGCTCTTTCTCAGTGGTAGTGTAATTAGACTGAGCGGCATCTAAAGTTTTAGACGCATAAACAATAATAAAAGGATCATTACCTTCACGCTGAGCCAGTGCTGCTCCTACGGCATGTTTGGAAGCATCACACATTATTTCAAATGGTTGGCTCCAGTCTGGTCCTCTCACAATTGGAGCTTGAGTCAGGGCGGTTTTCAGCTTATCAAACGCTTGTTTGCAATTTTCACTGAACTCGAACTCAATATCTTTCTGCAGTAGTCTGGATAAGGGAAGTGATACCTTACTGAAGTCCTTAATGAATCTCCTGTAAAAACCTGCATGGCCAAGAAACGAACGGACTTCCCTCACAGAAGAGGGGTAAGGTAAACTAGAAATGACATCCACCTTTGCTGGATCTACAGAAATGACAGTATTAGACACAACATGTCCTAGTACAATACCTTGTTTTACCATAAAGTGACATTTCTCAAAATTTAATACAAGGTTTGTTCTGACACATCTATCTAATACTCTAGATAATCCATCTAAGCAAAGGCTAAAGGAATTGCTGTATACACTAAAATCATCCATAAAAACCTCCATACAGTCCTCAATAAGATCAGAGAAAAGAATCATCATGCACCTCTGAAAAGTAGCTGGTGCATTACACAAGCCAAAGGGCATTCTATTGTAAGCATAAGTCCCAAAAGAACATGTAAAAATGGTCTTTTCCTAATCCTCAGGAGCTATATGAATCTGGAAATAACCTGTGTAACCATCTAAAAAACAATAATGTGATTTACCTGACAGGCGATCCAGCATTTGATCAATGAATGGAAGAGGATAGTGATCCTTGCGGATTGCTTGGTTGAGGCGTCTGTAGTCAATGCAGATCCTCCAGGCGTTCTGAACTCTAGTTGTCAGGAGCTCTCCATGCTCATTCTTTACTGCAGTGACTCCGACTTCTTTGGCACCACTTGTACTGGGCTTACCCATTCATTGTCTGAGATGGGATAGATGATATCTGCCTCTAGTAGTCTGGTCACCTCCTTTTTGACAACCTCTATGATAGTGGGGTTCAGTCTTCTCTGGGGTTGACGAATAGGTCTTGCTCCCTCTTCTAAAAATATTCTATGCTCGCAGACTTGAGGGTTTATGCCTACTATGTCTGCCAAACTCCAACCAATTGCCTTCTTGTGCCTCCTCAGCACACTAAGTAACTGCTCTTCTTGTTGAGAAGTAAATTCCCTTGTAATGATAACTGGAAGCCTCTGCTCGTCTTCAAGGTAAGCATATTTGAGGTGTGGAGGAAGGGGTTTTAATTCTAACTTCTGATCATGGTCAGGCTCTGGGTTGTCTGGAGCTGGTAACAGTGGTAGAGCACTGTCATTGTCCTCTGAGAATGTCCCCACACTTGGACCTTGTCCTGCGTGCTTCTCTTCAAATTCCTCCTGATGGACTTCAGCCACGGTTTCATCTATAATGTCACACTTGAGGATAGAGTGATCCTCTGGAGGATGCGTCATAACTCCACTCAGATTGAAGATCACTATTCGGCCATGTATTTCAAAAGAGTATGTTCCTGAAAAAGCATCTAATTTAAACCTTGAGGTCTTCAGGAATGGCCTTCTGAGTAGGATTGATGATGGCTTGTCTGAGTTATTTTAGGGCATTTCCAGGATATAAAAATCAGTGGGGAACGTGAGTCCCTTATGCCCACTAATACATCTTCAGCAACTCCAGCCACTGTAATAATGCTTTTATCTGCTAACACAAAACGAGCTGCCGGCCTTTTTAAGGGAGGGAGCCTCAAAATATCATATATAGACAAAGGCATTATACTCACACATGCTCCTAAATCACACATGCAATCAGAAAATACTACACCACCAATAGTACAATTAACCATACAAGGACCTGGGTCACTACACTTTTCAGGTAGGCCACCCATTAAAGCAGATATGGAACTTCCTAAAGCAATAGTTTCTAATTCATTAATTTTGTCCTTATGTATACATAAATCTTTTAGAAACTTTGCATACTTAGGTACCTGTTGAGTAACATCAAATAGAGGAACGGTTACCTCAACCTTTTTGAATATCTCTACCATTTTTAGATCAGGTTCCAGCTGCTTCCTGGGCTTCCTTGCAAGTTGTAGAAATGGAATAGGAGTGGTGTCTTCTGCAGTGTCTGTGCCTTTTGATGCTTCTTCCTGTGGTTGAGCTTCTTCTTTTCAGCTATGTCCTGTATGTCATCTTCCTCTTCAACATCTTCTATTTCCACTACCTCTTCAGCTAAGGTGTGTTCTAGTAGGCTTGGCTCCTCCTGGTTCCTCTCCTATAGTGTGGTTCCAGACCTTAGGGTGATGGCATTAATACCACCCTTGGGATTGGGTAATGGTTGAGAGGAAATTCCACTGGAGCTCAAAGGTTGGTTATTGGAGTTATTCATTGAACTAATATGTGAGACAAAAGCTTAGAAAGTAGCGTTCAGACCATTCAAAGTGGCATTAATGTTATTTTCTATGGTCTGTTGTCTCGGATCAATAGATTGTAGTAAGTCATCATTAGCAGAAGAAGAAGGATAGGTAATTTGAGAGGTCTGCTGTTGGGTATTCTGTGGTCTTTGGGATTGTCTCAGGTGAGGTGCTCTGTAAGGCTGGTACTGGTTCTGCGGCCTGTTGTTGTTATTATTCCACCTCTAATTTCCCTGATTATCTCTGCCTCCTCTGTTGTTGTTGTCCCCCCAATTCTGGTTAGAATTGTCCTGCCATCCATGGTTGTAATTGCCACTTTGATTGTATCCTTGGTTGGGGCGGTCATAGAAGTTATGAGTGGCTGCCACAGTGTTGTCTTCCTGCTAGAGCTGCGGACACTCATCAGTATAATGGCTATAATCTGCACAGACTCCACAAACTCTTTGTGGGACTAACTGTTGGTTTTGCTGTGGAGGAGAAGGTTGAGCTTGCTGAACTTGTTGTTGATTCAATTGCATCTGCTTCAGCAAGTTGGTCATTTCACAGATACTCTGAGTTAAAGCAGCAGTCTCTCTGCCAGAGGACACTTCTGCAACGGCCTTTGCACGGCCTTGTTTCTGCCTGTGATTCCTAGTAGATTCAGCTAAGTCACTGATCAATTGTCATGCCTCATCATTGGTCTTGTACTTTTTCATAGACCCATTGCAAGCACTTTCCAATGTGGTCTTATCTTGGGGCCTCATGCCCTATGTGACGTAGCCGAGTAACACTATCTTGTCAATCATATGGTAGGGGCAAGCTTCCAGAAGATTATTGAAGCGCTCCCAGTACTTAAAGAGAGTTTCAGATTCATCCTGAACAATCATGGAAATGTCTTTCCTCAGTTTATCAGTAACTTCAGCTGGAAAGAACTTTTCCAAAAATTCTCTTCTGAGTGTATCCCAGTTGGATACAGTTGCGGCGGGTTGAGTGTAGTACCACTCTCTTGCCTTTCCCTCAAGAGAAAACGGGAAGGCTTTCAGCAAAATTGAAGTTTCATCTGCACCATCATGCCTGACAGTAGAACAGACTGCTTGAAAATCTCTCAGGTGCTTGACAGGCTCTTGAGCAGGTAAGCCATGAAACTTGGGCATCAAATTGAGCAGTGCGGTCTTTATTTTAAAGTCTGTAGCCACCGCTGGATGATGCGCTTGAAACGGTTGCATTGTAAAATCACGGGCTCCAGCCTCCTGGATAGTAACTCTCCTAGGTGCTGCCATGTCACCTATACGTAAATCAACCAAATCAGTAGAACGGGGGCTGGTTTCTTCCTCAAATGACATTTTAGATCCGCCCTCAGAGAGGACTAATCGACACCGAGCTTGCCTTATTCATGAAATAGTTCTTTCAATCTCAGGATCAAATACTGGCAAGCTTGGATCAGGAAGTGAACGTGTCATCTTGCAAAAGAAACAAGCAGCTCATAGTAGCAAAATAAAATAAAATGCAAATAAATAAAATCCAATCAATAACTTTAGCACTCTATTGCAACTCCCCAACAACGGCGCCAAAAATTGATGGTGGCAGAAACTGGCGAGTTAAGAATTGTTATAAGATATGCGTTGCAAGTATAGTTCTCAACCAACCAGAAATCCGCTTATCAATTTAAAAAAGGGTGTCACAGAAATTAAAGTTAAAATACTGGGAGTATGAATCCCAGGTTGTCTCCCAACGAGTTGCAGAGAAGTGTGCTATTTTATTAATCAGATGGTTTTCAAAAAAAGATTTGAGTTGAATGACAGGAAATTAAATCAGAGAATTAATGTAATTTAAATAAAACCCTTGACTGGGAGTAGATTAGTTGGAAGCCCTATTCTTGTTCCAGTACTTTCAAGATTAATTGATAATTGGGGGTTGTTCTGTTTAGTTATCCCTTACTAGCTAAGGGAAAGTCAAACAAGTTGGAATGCTGTTTCTATTCACAAGTCCTAGTCCGCTTACTTGGAAGGACTGGCGTTAGTGTCTAGAGAGCAATCCAACAATAAACTCAATTACAATTTCTACCTTGAGCACTCCAACTCAAGGATTCCTTTCAATCAACTCCCTATCAAGTTAGGGAATTACTCGCTCATTGTGAATGTAGAATTCATAACATAGGAAAGAGAATTAAAGGAAGACATGATAAATAAAACTCAAAGGAATTAATTAAAAATAAAAATAACTCTTGTATTGATAAATTCTCAAATAATCCAACAGTAAGATTGAAATAAATTAAAGGACATGGAAGAGTAAATCCAAGTAAAGAAAACGAACTAGAATGACGAAGTCTTGATGAGGTAATAACTCTTCTCAAAATCCCAATGCAAAAAGCAATAGAAATAAAAATCCTAAGAACTATGAATGTGTAGAGAGAAAAGAAAACCTAGATGAGAGGAAAACTAAATCTGAAAAACTAAAACTATCTCGAATGAATGTTGTTGTTGGTCTCTGCATGTTCTTTGGCTCTAGTCTGCTTTTCTGGACCGAAAACTGGGTCAAAATAGGGCCCAAAATCGTCCCCAGCGATTCTGCAGATTATGCAGATCGCGCACGTCATACGATCGCGTCATTCATGCGAACGCGTCATTCGGCGTTTTGCTTTTCCACGTGGACGCGTCGTCCATGCCTCCGCGTCACTTATGCTATTCCAATCCGTGTGGTCGCGTGAGCCATGCGGCCATGTCACTGCGATTTCCTTTCTTTCGTGCGGTCGCGTGAGCCATGCGGCCGCGTCACTTCTCGCTGGTCATCTCCTTAATTTCTTGTGTTCCTTCCATTTTTTGCAAGCTTCCTTTCCAATCTCCAACTCATTTGTGCCCTATAAAGCCTGAAACACTTAACACAGATCACGGCATTGAATGGAATAAAGGAGAATTAAAATATATAATTAAAATTCTCTAGGAAGCAAATTTTCAATCATGTAATAACTTTAGGAAGGAAATATAAATGCATGCTAATTTAATGAATAAGTGGGTAAAGATCATGATAAAACCACACAATTAAACACAATATAAACCATAAATAGTGGTTTATCAATCTTTAAGGCACAAGCTGCTAAATTCTCATTAGAATTGGCAGACAAATCAAGGAAACAGGCTTATGGACTTGTAGAGGATGTCTTAGTGAAGGTTGAAGGCCTGTACATCCCTGCTGATTTCATAATCCTAGACACTGGGAAGGATGAGGATAAATCCATCATCCTTGGAAGACTCTTCCTAGCCACAGTAAGAGCTGTGGTTGATGTGGACAGAAGAGAGTTAGACCTTCAATTGAATGGAGACTACCTTATGTTTAAAGCTCAAGGATCTTCTTCTGTAACCATGGAGAGGAAGCATGAAAAGCTTCTCTCAATACAGAGTCGAACAAAGCCCCCACACTCAACTTCTAAGTTTGGTGTTGGGAGGCCACCATTAAGCTCTGAGTCTTTGTGAAGCTCTCTAAGAGCTTCACTGTCAAGCTATTGACATTAAAGAAGTGCTTATTGGGAGGCAACCCAATGTTATTTAATTATATTTATTTATTTTCCATTGTTATGTTATGTTTTCTTTAGGTAGATGATCATGTGAAGTCACAAAAACAACTGAAAAATAAAAAATAGAATGAAAAACAGCATAAAAAATAGCACACCCTGGAGGACAGGCTTACTGGCATTTAAACGCCAGTAAGGATAGCAGAATGGGCATTTAACGCCCAGCCTGAAAGCATTCTGGGCGTTAAATGCCAGAATGGGTAGCACTCTGGGCATTTAATGCCAGAAAAGGCTGTCTGGTGTCTGGCTAGCGTTAAACGCCAGAAAGGGGCAGCAGAATGGCGTTTAACGCCAGGAAAGGTAGAAGAGCTGGTGTTAAACGCCAGGATTGGCACACAGTGGGCGTTTGAATACCAAAATGGTGCAGGGAGCAGAATTCCTTGACACCTCAGGATCTGTGGATCCCACAGGATCCCCACCTACCCCACCTCTTCTTCTCTCCTCCTCACACCTTTCTATAACACTCTTCCCTAAATACCCTTGACCAATCCCATCAATAACTCTTCCCCAAATACCCTTCACCTATCAAATCTCACCCTCTTCTCTATAATCACTTATCTACTCACATCCATCCATCATAAAACCCCACCTACCTCACCATTCAAATTCAAACTATTTCCCTCCCAAACCCACCCCTTCATGGCCGAACTCCCTCTCTCTCTTCCCCTATAAATACCTCTCCTTACCACCTTCCATTTCACACATCATACACACTAACCCCTCCTTGGATGAACCCACTCATCACCTCCATCTCCTCCATTTCTTCTTCTTCTCCTCCTTTTTTTTCTCTTTTGCTCAAGGACGAGCAAAACTTCTAAGTTTCGTGTGGAAAAAGCTCTACTTTTTGTTTTTCCATAACCATTAATGGCACTTAAGGTCAGAGAAACCTCTAGAAAGAGGAAGGAGAAGGCAATTGCTTCCACCTTCGAGTCATGGGAGATGGAGAGATTCATCTCAAAAGCCCATCACTAGAAAGAGGATGGAGCAAATAAGAGAGCCCACTCATGGACCTCAACAAGAACATGAGGAAATTCCTCATCATGAAATCCCTGAGATACCTCAAGGGATGCACTTTCCTCGACAAAACTATTGGGAGAAAATCAACACTTCCTTAGGAGAATTGAGTTCCAACATGGGGCAACTAAGGATGGAGCACCAAGAGCATTCCATCATCCTCCATGAAATTAGAGAGGACCAAAGAGCCATGAGAGAGGAGCAACAAAGGCAAGGAAGAGACAAAGAGGAGCTCAAGCGCTCCATAAGATCTTCAAGAGGAAGAACTAGCCGCCATCACTAAGGTGGACCCATTCTTTAATTTCCTTGTTCTTATTTCCCTGTTTTATTACATGATCATTAGTGTCCAGTGTCTATGTCTTAAAGCTATGAATGTCCTATGAATCCTTCACCTTTCTTAAATGAAAAATGTTTTTAATTGCAAAAGAAAAAGAAGTACATGAATTTCGAATTATATCTTGAAAATAATCTAATTGTTTTGATGTGGTGGCAATACTTTTTGTTTTCTGAATGAATGCTTGAACAGTGCATATTTTTTATATTGTTATTTATGAATGTTAAAATTGTTGGCTCTTGAAAGAATAATGAAAAAGGAGAAATATTATTGATAATCTGAAAAATCATAAATTAATTCTTGATGCAAGAAAAAGCAGTGAAAAGCTTGCAGAAAAAAAAGTGGCGAAAAAAATAAAAATAATAAATAAATAATAATAAAGGAAAAAAAAGAGAAAAAGAAAGAAAAAGAAAATGCAAGCAGAAAAAGCCAATAGCCCTTTAAACCAAAAGGCAAGGGTAAAAAGGATCCTAGGCTTTGAGCATTAATGGATAGGAGGGCCTAAAGGAATAAAATCCTGGCCTAAGCGGCTAAACCAAGCTGTCCCTAACCATATGCTTGTGGCGTGAAGGTGTCAAGTCAAAAGCTTGAGACTGAGCGGTTAAAGTCGTGGTCCAAAGAAAAAAGAGTGTGCTTAAGAACTCTGGGCACCTCTAACTTGGGACTTTAGCAAAGCTGAGTCACAATCTAAAAAGGTTCACCCAGTTATGTGTCTGTGGCATTTATGTATCCGGTGGTAATACTGGAAAACAAAATGCTTAGGGTCACGGCCAAGACTCATAAAGTAGCTGTGCTCAAGAATCAACATACTGAAATAGGAGAATCAATAACACTATCTGAATTCTGAGTTCCTATGGATGCCAATCATTCTAAACTTCAAAGGATAAAGTGAGATGCCAAAACTGTTCAGAAGCAGAAACCCACTAGCTCCGCTCATCTAATTGGAAATGAGCTTCATTGATATTTGGAATTCATTGTATTTTCTCTTCTTTTTATCTTATTCTGTTTTTAGTTGCATGGGGACAAGCAACAATTTAAGTTTGGTGTTGTGATGAGCGGATAATTTATACCCTTTTCGGCATTGTTTTTAGGTAGTTTTTAGTATGTTTTAGTTACTTTTTATTAGTTTTTATTAAAAAATCACATTTTTGGACTTTACTATGACTTTGTGTGTTTTTCTATGATTTCAGGTATTTTTTGGCTGAAATTGAGGGACCTGAGAAAAATCTGATTCAGAGGCTGAAAAAGGACTGCAGATGCTGTTGGATTCTGACCCTCCTGCACTCGAAGTGGATTTTCTGGAGCTACAAAAGCCCAGTTGACGCGCTTTCAATTGCGTTGGAAATTAGACATCCTGGGCTTTCCAGCAATATATAATAGTTCATATTTTGCTCGAGATTTGATGGCCCAAACTGGCGTCCAAATCCAGCCTAAAACTTTATGGCGTAAAACGCCCAAACTGGCACCAGAATTGGAGTTAAACGCCTAAACTGGCACCCAAGCTGGCGTTTAACTCCAGGAATAGCCTATACACGAAAAAGATTCAATGCTCAGCCTAGGCACACACCAAGTGGGTCCCGGAAGTGGATTTCTGCACTATCTGGACTTAGTTACTCATTTTCTGTAACCCTAGGTTGCTAGTCTAGTATAAAAACTACTTTTAGAGATTTATTTTACGTCTTTTGACCATATTTGGAACCATATGTAACTTTGATCATCTTTTCACATTTGGAGGCTGGCCTCACAGCCATGCCTAGACCTTTTTCACTTATTTATTTTCTACGGTGGAGTTTCTACACCCCATAGATTGTGGAGCTCTGCTGTTCTTCATGAATTAATGCAATTACTACTGTTTTTCTATTCAATTCACACCTACTTCTTCTCCAAGATATACTCTCGTACTTAATTCAGTTAAGTCAGAATGAAGGGGTGACCCGTGACAATCACCCACTATCTTCGTTACTCGCTTAGCCAAGATCCACGTGCCTGACAACCACAAGCGGTCTACATGATGTTCAACATAGTCATTGAACGACAGCCGGAGTATATTCTGTTGGATATCTAATACACAGACCGAGTCCGTGGGATTAGTATCTTCGTGGTATAGCCTAGAACCATTGGCAGCATTCCTGGGATCTGGAAAGTCTAAACCTTGTCTGTGGTATTCCGAGTAGGATCTAGGAAGGGATGACTGTGACGAGCTTCAAACCTGCGAATGTTGGGTGCAAGTGACAGTGTGCAAAAGGATCAATGGATCCTATTCCGACGCTAGCAGGAACCGACAGATGATTAGCCATGCGGTAGCTATATCTGGTATTTTTCATCTGAGATGAGAAATCCGACAGTTGATTAGCCGTGCAGAAATCGTAGGGGACCATTTTCACTGAGAGGATCCTACAGCTTGCCATGGAAGGAAGTAACGCATGGTTGGAAGAAGTCAATAGGAAAGCAGATGTTTAGAAGTAACAAAGCATCTCCAAACGCTTATTTGAAATTCCCACCAGTGAATTACACAAGTAACTTTATTTTATTTTATGTTTTATTTATCTTTTAATTATCAAAACCTCATAACCATTTAAATCCGCCTGACTGAGATTTACAAGGAAGACCATAGCTTGCTTCAAGCTAACAATCTCCGTGGGATCGACCCTTACTCACGTAAGGTTTATTACTTGGACGACCCAGTGCACTTGCTGGTTAGTTGTGTGGAGATGTGAAAAGTGTGAATCACGATTTCCCACACCAACTTGCAACGAGATTTCATTTGTGAAATTTTAAACCATCAAAAATCCGTTTATCACGTGCGTATGCGTCGGCCATGCGTACGCGTCGTTGAAAGAATTCCTAGTCACACGTACGTGTCGTCCATGCGTACGCGTCGCTACCAGCTTCTAAAATCCTCAATTTCTTGTGTTAGAATGGTATCGAATGGTAATAAGAGAGGATTAAAATTAGAAATTTAAGGCCAAAGAAGCATTTATTCATTCACAGTACCAAATTGGGAAGGAAAATGTAAAACATACAAATTACATGAATAAGTGTGAGAATAATTGACAAAATCCACCCAATTCAGTATAAAATAAACCATAAAATAGTGGCTCATCAACACACTCTCACTAGCCTAAGCTAATCATAAATCAAAATTAAGGACATTTATTATTTTTTACTTAGGGGTAGTGATGTGCTAAAATTAAGAACAAAAGCGATTAAATAGGCTCAAAATTGGCTAACAATGGTTGATGAAATGTAGGCTAATTGGGTAAGTGAGCTAAATGAAATGACGGCCTCAATCATATAAATGCATCTATACATGGAATAATGGACATTGTTCATGCCCTGGGTCAAGCTGTACGACCTGGGCTGATGGAATACAAGTCGACCGACCTCTTCAGATCAGGATTACCCGAGCTCCTCTCAAAGATCTCGGCCAAATCGCTACAGGGAGCCCCAAACAGGCCCAAATAGGGGGACAAAGCCCAACCTAAAGGCAACTAAAGCCAGAAAATATAAGGGCGACTCCCCTCAAGATAAGATGACTTCACTCAGAAGATAAGATAAGATAACTAACTTATCTTATCTAGAAAGGTCACTCCACACTATTATAAATACACTAGCGCACCCAGGTATAACTGATACTCTGATTCTACTAAAAACCTGCTTAAACCCATGCTAACTTAAGCATCAGAGTCTCTTTCAGGTACCACCACCCTCTGGTGACAGAGGGTCAGCTACATCAGCACTGCCGTCGCCTCCAACAAGTCGGACGTATCAGCTCCAGCCGCCACCGCAGATCTCATCCGAGATCGGCCTAACAGTTTTAGGTAACCCTCGGAACATTGGCACCGTTGCTGAGGAACCTAGAAGTCATCCCATCACCATGGCAGATAACCTTGACAACGACGACAACTCCGGATTGGAGGAGAGAACTCCGCATAAAAACACGGACACCACAGCGAAGGATACGCCTCAACCAAACAAAAACAAGACTTCGCCAAACACAGAAATCATGGAGGCCCTACAAGCTCAACAAAATCGCCTCAAACAGCTTGAAAAAGAGGCCGAGCACCAACGGGAAGCTGAAAGAAACCTCCATAGGGAAACCAGGCGACGCTGAGAGTTGGAGGACAAACTCCTAAAACTCGAAGCTGACCTAAAAACCAAAACCATCCAAACCGGTCGCGATGATACATCCCACAAGGATCAAGATCCCTTCATCAAGGAAATCATGATAGTGAAGGATCCAAAGGATTTTAAATCTCCCGACATGACCCCATACGATGGTACCTCCGACCCCAACCATCATCTCAGCAATTTCAGAAGCAGAATGTATCTCACTGACACCTCAGACGTTATTCGATGCAAAGCCTTCCCAACCACTTTTACAAAGACAGCAATTAAGTGGTTCGACAATCTGCCCCCTAGATCCATCAAAGGTTTTAATGACTTAGCCAACAAATTTCTTGCTAGATTTTCCATCCAGAAAGACAAAGCCAAACACGCCCCGTGCTTATTAGGGATCAAGCAACGAGATCGGGAGAATCTTCGCAATTACATGGAAACATTCAACAAGGCGTGTCTGGACATACAGGATTTGCCAACAGAAGCCGCCATCATGGGTCTCATTAATGGCCTATGTGAAGGACCTTTTAGTCACTCCATATCAAAGAAACATCCTACATCTCTGAATAAAGTACAAGAACGAGCAGAGAAGTATATCAACATGGAGGAAAACTCTCGACTAGAAGAAACCTCAAAATCCGGATTTTCCTACCCCTCTCAGGACAAGGATAAAGAGTCCAAGAAAAAAGAAGATCAACATGGAGAGCCAATCAAAAGCAAAAGAGGAGGTGGAAATTGGACAGAATATTGTGAATATCATCGAATCTATGGACATCCCACCAACGAGTGCTTCGACTTGAAAAATGTCATAGAAAAATTGGTAAGAGAGGGGAGACTAGATCGGTACTTAGCTAGCAAGACGGATGAGCCCAGAAAAAGAAGAAGAGATGAAGAGGTCGGACGAACTGAACGACCACCTCTCACCCCGCAAAGACATGTCCACATGATAAATGGAGGATTTGCAGGAGGAGAAAACTCCAAATCATCTCGCAAGAGACATCTTATGGAGATATATCATGTCGAGGGAGGGGAAGCAGCACCCGACCTCCCTACTATTACTTTCACCAAAGAGGACGCAGCAGGCATCATCCTGGGACATGATGATCCCATGTTCATCATTGTCATATTGGCCAACGCTAATCTCCACCGCACACTGGTGGACCAAGGAAGCTCGGCGGATATCTTGTTTAAATTCGCCTTTGACAAACTCTCGGCGAAAATCTTGTTTGGACTAAGAGACATTCCAGTCCAACCACTTGGATACATCTCACTACACACAACTTTTGGAAAAGGAACCCGATAAAGGACACTCAACATCGACTACATCGTGGTCGACGTGGGTTCAGCCTATAATGCCTTGATAGGTCAGACAACACTAAATCAGCTCACCGTGGTAGTTTCAACTCCACATCTATGCATGAAATTCCCAACTTCAGAAGGGATCGCCACGATAAAAGGAGACCAGAAAACCGTGCGACGGTGTTACAACAAAGTCTGAACCTTAGAGGCAAAGGAGAAGAAATCAACACTATCGAACTTGGGGGAGTTCGAGGTCGGGAAGAGCTTCGTCCATAACCGGAGGGTGAGATCGAGGAAGTCCAGATCGGGGACGTCACAGATAAGATAACAAAAATTGGGGCGACTTTGAAAAGAGACATAAAGGAATCTCTGATACAGTTCCTAAGAGATAATGTCAACCTCTTTGCATGGAAGGCCGCAGACATGTCAGGCTTAGATCCTAAGTTAATGTGCCACAAACTGGCAGTATACCCAGGATCTCGGCCAGTACAACAGAAGCGTCGGAAGCTCGGGCCAGAAAGATCTCAAGCCGTGGAGGAACAAGTACAAGCTCTAATGGAGGCAGGATTCATAAGAGAAGTCAAGTATCCACTATGGCTGGCCAACGTTATATTGGTGAAAAAGTCAAATGGGAAATGGCGAATCTACACCGATTACACAGACCTCAATAAAGCTTGTCCAAAAGACCCTTATCCACTCCCAAGCATAGACACTCTAGTGGATGCCTCCTCCAGATACAAGTACCTCACCTTCATGGATGCTTATTCGGGATATAATCAAATCCCAATGTACCCGCCGGATCAAGAAAAGACCTCATTCCTAACCCCAAAAGCAAATTACTGTTATGTTGTCATGCCATTCGGACTCAAAAACGCAGGAGCTACCTACCAAAGATTAATGAACAAGGTCTTCATAGACCATATCAGGAAACTCATGGAGGTATACGTGGACGACATGTTGGTAAAAACACAAAGGGAGAAATCATTACTTTCTGTTCATACCCTGGGTCGAGTTATCCGACCTGGGATGATTGGTGACAAAGCGACCGACCTCTTCAGGTTAGGCTACCCGACCTCTTCTCAAAGAGGTCGACCAAATCGACAGGAAAGCCCAACAAAGGGCCCAAATAGAGGAACACGACCCAAATCCAAAGACAATCCAAGCCTATAGAGATAAAGGCGGTTCCCTTGAAGATAAGCTGACTTCACTCGAAATAAGATAAGATAAGATAAGATAACTAACTTATCTTATCAGAAAGGTCAGCCCACACTACTATAAATATACTGGAGCATCCAGGTATAACTCATACTCTAATTCTACAATAAACCTGCTTAATACCCATGCTAACTTAAGCATCGGAGTCTCTTGCAGGTACCCCCCACCCTCCGGTGACCAAGGATCAGAAGTGGAGCCAGTCCAACAAGTCGGACACAACAGCTCCGGCCGCCACCAGCCAGCCGGACACATCATCTCTGACCAGTACAGAAGATCTCGTCCAAGATCGACCTCTAGTTTCAGGTAACCCTCGGAACATTAGCGCCATTGCCGGGGAACTTGGAAGTCATCCCAACACCATGGCAGACGGCCATGACAACGACCACGATTCAGATCTGGAAAACAGAACACCGCACAAGAACGTGGACGCTACGCTAAAGGATACTCCGGAATCCAACGGAAACTCATCAAATCCGAAGGTAATAGCAGCACTTCAAGACCGCTTAAAGCAACTTGAAAAAGAAACCCAACAACAACGAGAGGTCGGGAAGGATCTACAAAGAGAGGTACAGCGGTGTCGAGAATTGGAAGATAAACTAATGCAATTAGAAGCCGATCTCAAATCCAAAGCTCCTCGGACTACTCGTGAGGAAAATTCACGCAAAGAACAAGATCCATTCACCAAGGAAATCATGAAAACCAAAATTCCAAAAGACTTCAAACTCCCGGATATGATTTTGTATGATGGCACCACAGATCCCAACCATCATCTCAGCAATTTCAGAAGTAGAATGTACCTCACCGATGCCTCGGACGCCGTTCGTTGCAAAGCTTTTCCAACAACTCTCACGAAGACAGCAATCAGATGGTTCGACAACCTACCTCCAAAGTCAATCTTAAACTTTGACGACCTGGCCAAAAAATTCCTAGCCAGATTCTCCATCCAGAAAGATAAGACTAAGCACGCCCCTAGTTTACTAGGGATCAAGCAAGGAGATCGGGAGAGCCTCCGCAACTACATGGAATAATTCAACAAAACATGCATGGACATACAAAGCTTGCCAACAGAGGCCGCCATCATGGGACTCATCAATGGCCTACGAGAAGGACCTTTTAGCCAGTCCATATCAAAGAAGTACCCTACCTCCTTAGACGAAGTGCAGGAGCGAGCAGAAAAATACATCAACATGGAAGAAAACGCTCGGTTAGGAGAAACCTCAAAATCCGGGGTCCCATACCGAGATAAAGACAAGGAATCCACAAGGAAAGAAGATCAACAAGGAGAGAAAATCAAAAAATACCACAATTACACTCCTCTTAGGGCATCCCTAGTCGACGTATACAAAGAAGTCTGCCATACGGAGAAAATACCCCCAGCACGGCCACTCAAAGGCAAAAGATGAGGAGGAAACCGGAATGAATATTGCGAATATCATCGAGTGCGAGGGCACTCCACCAACGAGTGCTTCGATCTAAAGAACATCATAGAAAAATTGGTGAGGGAAGGAAAACTAGATCGGTTTCTAGCCACCTGAGATGACGACCAAAGAAAGAGACGAAGGGACGAAGATATCGGACGAACTGCGCGATCACCTCGTACACCGGAAAGACACGTCCATATGATACACGGCGGATTCACAGGGGGAGGAATATCCAAATCATCCCGCAAAAGATATCTCAAAGAAGTATATCATGTCGAGGGAAAGGAAGAAGCACCCGACATCCCTGCAATCACATTCATTAAAGAGGACGCATCCGGTATCATCTTGGGACACGACGACCCCATGGTCATCACCATCGTACTAGCAAACGCCAATCTGCACCGCACATTAGTAGACCAAGGGAGCTCCGCTGACATCCTATTCAAAACTGCCTTCGACAAGCTCGGCCTAGAAAACAAGGAGCTTAAGGCATACCCGAACAGTCTGTTCGGACTGGGAGATGCCCCAGTACAACCGCTAGGATACGTATCACTACATACAACCTTTGGAAAAGGGAACCAATCCAGGACGCTCAAAATAGACTACATTGTGGTCGACGTGAGTTCAGTCTACAATGCTCTAATAGGTCAGACGACACTAAATCAACTCGGTGCAATAGTCTCGACTCCACATCTATGCATGAAATTCCCAACTACAGAGGGGATAGCCACAATAAAAGCAAATCAAAAGATGGCACGCCGCTGTTATAACGAAAGTCTAAATCTCCGAGGCAGAGGAGAAGAGTTTCACACAATTGAGCTTGGCGTAGTTCAGAGACGAGAAGAACTCCGTCCGCAGCCAGAAGGTGAGATAGATAAGGTTCAGATCGGAGACACCTCAGACAAAACGACTAATATCGGCACGATCCTGAGAGGAGACTCAAAAGAATTACTGGTACAATTCTTACGAGATAATGTCGATCTCTTCGCATGGAAATCCGCAGACATGCCAGGCATAGACCCCAAGCTAATGTGCCACAAGTTGGCGGTCTATCTAGGATCTCGGCTGGTACAGCAAAGACGAAGAAAACTTGGGCCAGAGCGATCCCAAGCTGTGGAAGAACAGGTACAAGCATTACTGGAGGCAGGATTCATCAGAGAGGTCAAGTACCCACTATGGCTAGCCAACGTCGTCTTGGTGAGAAAATCAAATGGGAAGTGGCGAATGTGCACCGATTACACCGATCTCAACAAAGCCTGCCCAAAAGATCCTTACCCACTCCTAAGTATCAACGCTCTGGTCGATGCTTCCTCCGGATATAGATACCTCTCGTTTATGGACGCATACTCGGGATACAACCAAATCCCCATGTATCCACTAGATCAAGAAAAGACCTCGTTTTTAACGCCAAAAGCGAACTACTGCTACATTATGATGCTTTTCGGTCTCAAGAATGCGGGAGCTACTTATCAAAGGCTAATGAATAAAGTCTTCTCAGATCACATCGGGAAAATCATGGAAGTCTATGTGGACGACATGTTGATAAAGACACAAAGTGAAGAGACATTATTATCTGACCTGGCTCAAGTGTTTGACACTATAAGGAAGCATGACATCCGACTCAATCCCGCAAAATGCACCTTTGCAGTAGAAGCGGGCAAATTTTTAGGTTTCATGCTCACACAAAGAGGAATTGAAGCAAATCCGGATAAATGTTGAGCCATACTCAACATGAAAAGCCCAACCTGTGTCAAAGAAGTACAGCAACTCAACGGGAGATTGGCCGCCCTATCCAGGTTCTTAGCAGGATCAGCGATAAGATCTCTCCCCTTCTATGCTACTTTAAGGAAGGGAAAGCAGTTCGAATGGACAATAGAATGTGAACAAGCCTTCCAAGACTTCAAGGATTTCTTGGGATGGCCACCTATCCTATCTCGGCCACGAAAAAGAGAACCGCTCATATTATATCTCGCAGTAGAAAGCCGGGCAATAGCCTCAACACTAGTCAGAGAAGACGAAAGTAGGCAACAAACCGTCTACTTCATTAGTAAAACGCTACAGGGATCCGAGTTGAACTACCAGAAAATAGAAAAGTTTGGCTATACTCTTGTTCTAACATCTCGACGACTTCACCCATACTTCCAGGCTCACACCATTAAGGTTCGAACTAACCAGCCCATAAAAGGAATATTGCAGAAAACAGATTTAGCAGGTAGAATTTTACAATGGGCAGTCGAGTTATCCGAGTTCGACCTCCAATATGAAGCTCGGACAGCCATCAAATCACAGTATCTGGCCGACTTCATCGCAGAATTCACAGATGCCCCAGAAATCCCCACAAAATGGAATCTCTATGTGAACGGTTCTTCAAATAAGACTGGAAGCGGCACAGGTGTGATAACAGAAAGTAACCAAGGAACCCAAGTTGAGCTCTCCCTTAAATTCGGGTTCCCGGCCTCAAATAATTAGGCAGAATATGAAGCGTTATTAGCTGGTTTGAAGCTGGCTAAAGAGGTTGGAGCTCAAAAACTCAACATTTACAGTGATTCACAAGTAGTCACCTCACAGATAACAGGGAGCTACCAAGCCAAAGATCCCACCATGAAGAAGTATTTGGATAAAACCAAGGAACAGCTCGGACAACTCGGGGAATATAAGATCCGCCACATACCCCGCGAACAAAATGCCCGAGCTGACGCACTCTCGAAACTAGCCAGCACCAAACCAGGGGGCAACAATAGAAGCCTCATCCAGGAAATGCTACAGAACCCGTCAATCTTGGAAGAGGAAAAAGTCCTAGCCGTAACAAGTCAGGACTAAGGATGGATGACCCCCATAATTAACAACCTCAAAACAGAAACACTCCCCACAGAAGAAAAGGAGGCAAAGAGGTTAAAAAGGGAGGCACAGTACTACACTATCATAAACAACATCCTGTACAAAAGAGGGATCTCAATACCATTACTAAAATGTGTGCCGACCAACAACACAAAGGAAGTGCTAGAAGAAGTACACGGCGGCATTTGCAGCAATCATCTCGGAGCACGAGCTCTCGCTAAAAAAGTACTCCGGGCGGGATTTTATTGGCCAACTATACAGAAAGAAGCTACAGAATTTGTAAAGACACGTCCACCATGTCAGAAACATGCCAACTTTCACGTCACCCCGCCAGAAGAGCTCATCAGTGTAACTTTGCCTTGGCTGTTTGCAAAATGGGGACTTGATCTTCTCGGACCCTTCCGCCAGGGATCAGGACAAGTTAAATTCCTCATAGTAGGGGTAGACTATTTCACAAAGTGGATCGAGGCAGAGCCCCTAGCCAACGCCACTGCTCAAAGAAGCCGGAAATTCCTATATAGAAACATTGTCACAAGGTTCGGAGTTCCACACTCCATCACCACAGACAATGGCACTCAATTCACAGATGCAGGCTTCAGAAAATTTGTAGCCGACTTAAACATAAAGCACCAGTACACCTCCGTGGAACATCCGCAAGCCAATGGACAGGCTGAAGCTGCCAACAAAGTCATATTGGCCGGGTTAAAACGGAGATTACAAGACGCAAAGGGAGCTTGGGCAGAAGAGCTTCCACAAGTCCTATGTGCGTATCGAACGACGCCACACTCCACCACAAAGGAATCCCTCTTCTGGTTAGCATACGGAATAGAGGCAATGATCCCAGTAGAGATTGAGGAAGAATCGCCTAGAGTGGTTCATTACAATGAGGGAGAAAATTCCCAACTTCAGAGGGAAGAGCTCGACCTACTACCTGAAATCCAAGAAAGAGCTCAGATCAGGGAAGAAGCACTAAAACGTCGAATGGCTTCTAGATATAATCGAAGGGTAGTGCCGAGAAGTTTTGCAGAGAATGATCTCATCCTAATCCGAAATGATATTGGAACAACTCGACCAGGAGAAGGGAAGTTGGCAGCAAACTAGAAAAGACCTTACCGAGTTGTAGAAGTACTTGGGAAGGGCTACTACAGACTGTCCGAACTCGATGGACGAGAGCTTCCCAGATCATGGTACGCCTGCAACCTAAGAAGGTACTACAGCTAGAAAAAGTAAAGATCTCACTACTGGATGCACTCTTTTTCCTGAAAAGGTTTTTTAATGAGGCACCAAGTTGAGATTCAGACACTATCTGACTTAAAGGGACGAATTCCCACATGCATATATTTGCACCTTTCTTTGAATAAAATATATTTTAGATATTCTACAAGTCTTCAAGACGCATTAATCTGAAGCATTCATCGTCCGATTATAAAGGAACAGATCGGCATAAAGTGAAAAACAATTTCACTGCGCGATCACGATAAAGACAATCGTCCGATAAAGGTGGTGAAAACGCGATTCACCTAAGACGATCTAAAGATAGCAACCACCTTCTACAAATTGGCAACGATGAACACAGAATAATGTAAGAAGTTATCGAAAGTGATTCGGAAAAAGAACCTGACGAGGTCTTATGGATTGCTAAATAATAACTTAATGACTGGCCGACGTTAAGAAGTCGGACCAAGTCAACCCAAGTTATAAGTAAACCCTGGAAAGAGGTCTGGCCAACCCTATTAAAGAGGATTACTTTAACTTAGAAGGGCCCGACATGACAAGTCAGCCCAAAATGAAAAGTTATAAAAAGTAGTCCCTGAAAGAGACCTGACAAAGGTCCAAAAAAGAGGACTACAAAAATAACTTAGAAAGAGGACGATGCAAAGAAGTCGACCTCCTACAAAGAAGTTATAAACGTAGTCCCTGAAAGAGATCTGACAAAGATCCAAGAAAGAGGACTACAAAAATAACTTCGAAGAGATTGAAATAGCGAAGTCGGTCTCCCAAAACATAAAGTTATAGAAGTAATCCCTGAAAGAGACCTGAACAAGGTCCAAGAAAGAGGATTACAAAAGTAACTTAGAAGGGCCTGACATGACGAAGTCGGCCCAAAACATAAAGTTATAGAAGTAATCCCTGAAAGAGATTTGAAGAAAGTCCAAGAAAGAGGATTACAAAATAACTTGATCCGACATGACGAAGTCGGCCCAAAACATAAAGTTATAGAAGTAATCCCTGAAGAGATTTGAACAAAGTCCAAGAAAGAGGATTACAAAATAACTTGATCCGACATGACGAAGTCTGCCTAAAACATAAAAGTTATAAACGTAATCTCTGAAAGAGACCTGAACAAGGTCCAAAAAAGAGAATTACAAAAGTAACTTTGTAGGGCCCGACATGACGAAGTCGACCCATGTAAAGTGCGAAAGGCTACAAAAAGTAATACTTGGCCGAGACCTCACAAAAGGTCCAAACAAAACAAGATTTTATTTTTGTTTGTTGCCTCAAAGGAATCAAAGCCACAAGACTACCAAAAGCCTAGAAAAAGTGCCTAGACGAGATCAAGATCGACACGATACTAAAGGCGCGAAGTTGTGATGAAAACAAATTCAAAGGGGCTACCCAAATCAGCCCCAAGAACTTGAAAGCTATTTTTTGTTTTTTAGCCTAAAGTTGCTAAATAAGCAACTAAACAAGTGTCAACAATTAGCAAAATGAAATTTACAAAATAAAGAGTTTAAAAGCCCACAAGCCGGGCTATCTACACAATCAAGATAAAAAGTTCAGTTAAACATCAGAAGCCTTCTCAGTAGCATCAGTACGGGGTGAAGGAGGGCGAGTCTGAATAGGCACAGCATCCACAGTACCATTGTCCCAGTTTAAGATCTGGCAGTCAGGATCAGAATTGGGAGGGCCGACCTCGGCAGGAGGAACAGCAGGAGCAGACACCTTGGCAGAAGACACAGGGAGGGGATCGACATCATCATCATCCTCGTCATCAGGGACAATCTTACCATCCCTAACAACATTATCCAAGCTGAAGAGAGTAAGGTCGGCCTCGGGAGCAACAATCCGAACTTGCTCTTTCAGGTTCTCATAAGCAGCAATCACGCTGCCAACAAGATGACCCTGGAGCTCGGAGTAATCAGCTCGGGCGTTCTCCAACTCCGCCTTCAGAGGCATTCCCTCCTGATAGGATGTAACATAGCTGTCTTTATGCCTCAGTGCTGTGTCCTCGACCAGCCTTACAGAAGCTGCCAGAGAAAGTGAACTCGCCTTCTCGTTCTCCAGATCCTTCTCCAACTTGGCTACCTTTACTTCAAGCTCCTCCTTCAGGCCCTTCATCCGATCAAACTCCTGTTTAGCCTCCTCCATAAAGGCTTTGGTGGCGTGGAGAGGAAGATTTTGAGCAGTCCGGTATAGGGCAGCCCCCATATACGCCATTCTAACACTACTTCGAGTTATAAAGTCTAGATGGCGAAGGAGTGACACATCATCCGTAGGAAGGGCACCATAGGGACCGATTTGTTGATCCACAAATTTAATTGCATTAAAGTCAGGAGCATCAAGGTTGAAAGGCTCAGCTGTTTTTTGTTTCTAGTTAGGAGGAGCACCAGAACTAGAGGTAGAAGTTAGTGGAGGGTCAGCCAGACGAACCCGAGGAGTAGGGATTACCTTCCTCAGTCGAGGAGAACTCAGCACAGGTGGCTTCACTTGCACTTGGGAAGATCCCTCCCCGGCCGCCTTGGCCGAGATGTTCTGAGCAGCAGTCGCCTTCTTTGCCATTTTCAAGACCTTCATGGATTCATTGTTTTTTGACATCTCTGCAAACACAAAATCAGCCACAGTAAAGGGTTACAATCACAAGATAAGGAAGCCAAAACTAAGAAATAAGTATAGAAACAAGTCAGGCAAATACCCAAAATAGCCCGGACCAGGGATGGGTCATTCAAAAACTTTTTTGTATCAAGATGGGGTGGTGCTCCCCATAAATCCTCAAGAACAACAACAAAGGCACGCTCAACATCGTCAAGCATATCCCAGGAATAGCGAGACACTCTCACATCCTTCTGCCACTCTAGAGGGAAAGAAGGCTCATCATTTTCATCAAGAAAAAAGGGGCGAGCCCCCTCGACAGCACGAACTTTAAAGAAGTAATTCTTGAAATCCTTAAAGGACTCATCATACATAGAAAACACTTTATGGCCCTGGGCAGACCTGAACGAAACCCAGGAAGCTTTCTTTTTCGAAGAGCCACCAGGCTTGGCGGAAACAAACAGATAAGGGAAGAGAGCCTGAGAAGGTGTTACACCTAACTCTTGGCAAAGTAGCTAAAAAATTTTGATAAAACCCCAGGAATTCGGGTGAAGCTAGGATGGGGCAATATTACACGACCACAATAGGTCGGTCTCAAAAGCAGTAAAAGGAAAAGTAACGTCCAGTTGACTGAAGAATTATTCATAGGCATAGAAGAAGGGACGCTCCCCCTTGATGAGTATTTTGGAGGAAAAATAAATCTCTCCCAAAACACACAAATCTAACCGGCAAGTGTACCGGGTCGTATCAAGTAATAAAAAACTCACGGGAGTGAGGTCGATCCCACAGGGATTGAAGGATTGAGCAATTTTAGCTTAGTGGTTGATTTAGTCAAGCGAATCAAGATTTGGTTGATGGTTTTGTGACTTGCAGAATTAAATTGCATTGAAGTAAAAAGAACAAAAAATAAATTGCTGAAACATAAAGGACAAGAAATTAAATAGTAGAAACTTAAAGTGCAAGAAATGTAAATTACGGAATCTTAAAGTGCAAGAAATGTAAACAGCTGGAATTGTAAAGGGAATTGGGGAATGGATTTGCAGAATTTAAACAAGGACAAGTTGTATTGCATTAAACAGAAGAGGGGAAGGGAATTGAGATTGAACCGGATATGAAGCAGAAAAGTAAATGAACATAGAAAGGAAAGAAACAGAATGTAAATTGGGGATTTGGATCTCAGGACCCAGAGACTAGAAAACCAAGTCTAGATCTCAATGCCTTCCTAGATCCAACAAGAACAAGTGCAAAGAAAATGTAAATTACAAAGAAAAGATGAAGAGCAATTAACCGGAAATGAAATTCAATTAACAGTAAAGAAACAGAGAGATCCAAGATTGAGATTGAAACATAATTTCTTCAATTCTCCAATCTAAGATCCAAAACAAATGTAAATGAAATTGAAAGCAATGGAAACAAAGAAATTAAAGTTCACTCAATAACAAAAGCTCTCTGAAAACTATTATGAAAATTCCAAAAAGAAAGCTCTCCGAAGAACTTGAATTCTATCCTATTTATACACTTTCAAAAATGATCTTCAAGCCTTGAGTTGGGCCTTTGCTCTTGGTGGAATTGGGTTGAAAGAGGCCTTGGTTGATTGCTCTTGAAGTTTGGAGAAGAACCGAAGTGAACCAATTGAACCGGTTTTGAGTTTAGCAAAAGTTGGACCAAAAGTTTGAGGCCTAACTTTGGCTCCAACTTTTCATATCAGCTTGCACATTTTTCTGGTATGGACGTTGGTGCCAACGTTAGGGGTCTAACTTTGACCCTAACGTTGGCAATGCCTTGTGTGCTAGTGGCGCCAACGTTAGCCACCAAGTTAGGGGGCTAACGTTGGCGCAAACTTTTGCTCCTTCCCCATTGTAATTCATGTGCCAACGTTAGCCTCCAAGTTAGGGGGCTAACGTTGGCGCAAACGTTGGTGCCCAGGGGAGAAATTCTCAAGTTCCAACGTTAGCCTCCAAGTTAGGGGGCTAACGTTGGGGCTAACTTTTGCTCCTCTTCCTTGAATATTCATGTGCCAACGTTAGCCTCCAAGTTAGGGGGCTAACGTTGGTGCAAACGTTGGATGGCCAGGGAGGAATTCATGTGCCAATGTTAGCCTCCAAGTTAGGGGGCTAACGTTGGTGCAAACTTTTGGAGCCCAGGGGAGAATTTTCAAGTTCCAACGTTAGCCTCCAAGTTAGGGGGCTAACGTTGGGTCCAACTTTTCAACCAAAAGTTTGTGCAAAAGTTTGATGCTAACTTTAGGTCCAGCTTCTTGCTTCCTGGTTCAATTTCACTTATTCCATTGTCCTCTCTTCACTCCTAGCCATTCCTTCTTGCTTCAACCTTTCTCCAAGCTTTCTTCACCTATCATTAATCAACCAAACTCATCAAAGCTATGCTCAAAATCATGAGATATTCATTCTTTCATAATATGCAACAAATATAGCATAAAACCTCATGAAATGGCATGAATTCAAATATGGTTGGTTCAATCAAGGGAAACATGAAAATCTACTCAATTAGCTTGCTTGTAGCTCAAGAAAGTGCATAATTCAAATGAAAACAAAAGAAAAAGACTAGCTAAAATAGGCTAGGATGACTTGTCATCACAACACCAAACTTAAAGCTTGCTTGTCCCCAAGCAAGAAAAGATTTATTGAGAAGAAAGAATGAAATAGAAGATGATGTTCATGCTAGCAGAGTATTATTGATAGTTCATGGGGTTTTGTGTGGATATGCCAATACTCACTTCTTATTGACTCCTATGCCTAGAAAGTCTCCTTCAAGCTTCAAGTGACATACTGCTATGACCTCTCATTATTCCTTTATCCTTGGCTATTACTTTGTTCATAAGCTTTATTTGAGTGTCATGTGTAGCAAGTTCATTTTCTTTTCTTTATACTTGACACATTATTCACCATAGACACTTGGCTCACATTCCTTCTTAAAACATTGATGCCCAGCACCTCTTTGGGTTACTAAATGCCTTGTAGTTAGGTTGCTCTTGATAGTGGACTTTCAGCTGATGATCCCGGATTAGTTAACCCAAGTCACCGAGTGTTGAGGCACTCCTAAGAGCTTACTAATCCAAGCAGATCCTAGTACAAAGACATCACAGGCATATATTTCAAAGTTCAAGCTATTGGTGTCCAGCTTTGTTTCTTTTTTGTTTTTCTTTTGTTCTACCACTTTTTGGCTATCTCTTTTCTTTCCTTCTTTTTGTTTTTCTTTCTAACCAAGGAATTTAATTTAATTGAGATTCATAGACAGTAGGCCACTATTTACTTAGAAGGAGATATCCTGGCTTTTTATTCATTAAAAGTGAGCCATTATACAATCACACACATACCACCACTTACTTTTATTCTACTTCTATCTAACAGAAACCATTTTACTTCACATTCAAACTGTTCTTTTATTGAATTTAAAGATGCAGGGGACAACACATGCTTCTTGTAAAGTGAAAATAAACACACAAGCACACACATAAACTAGCCTACTTATTTTAAAAGAAACAAACATAATGCAAAGACTTTTAAATAACTACTTAAAAATACAAAGACAACTTAGAACAGATAGATTTTGTAGTGATGAATAAGGAGCAAGTCCACCTTTCATTTGTCATGCCTTTTCTTTCTCCTTTCATACACTTGGCTGCTAGTGTTCCCACCATCCTTGTTTGGTGGTTGTTGATCTTGCCAAAAGCCAACCTTATTCATAGCCTCCTCCACTCTATCTTCAAGTCTCATAGCCCTGTTCACTTCTACCTCACTTCTCATTTTGAAGAATTCATCAAAAGTTGGGAACGCCGGATCCATGTTGTGCAAATGTTCTCCAATATAGTTCAGTTTGATTTGGCTATTGACATTGTAATCGGCTTGCACTTCATACCTTGCATCTTGGAGTGTTGTGAACTCCTTGAAAGCCTTCAAACTTTCAGCTTGCATTTGTTCCAACATCCCAAAAGATTCATGAGATTGAAAGGCATGTTCTTCTTGCATCACAAGGAATCTTGACTCGAATTCATTTTGTTTGCTCATTATTCTTAGCTCTCTTTCTTCTTGTGCTTGTTGGTTCTTCATGTACAGAGAATGGTATTCCTCTTGCCTTTCTTGGATTCTCGTGTACTGTTGAGACAATCTTCCTATTGCTTCTTGTATTTGAGTCATATCCATATTACCATGTGGGAAAAAGTGTGGCTGTTCCTCCTCCTCTTGTGGCTCTTCTTCTATGTGTGGCTCATCTTCTTCCATTGGTTCTTCTCTTTCCCTTCCTCCATGTGGTCTTCGGCCTTGATGTGCTTCAAGGGGCATCATCATTCGTTCAATGGTTATGGGCATGCCTTGGCTTAACCACATTGGATTCTCCTCTTCCAATGGAACTTTAGCCTTTGCACACAACCTCCAAATGGTACTTGGATAGTACAACCAAGATCCGGCCGAATTCTTTTCAGCTAACTTTTGAATGTCTCTTGCAAGGATATCATGAACTCTTATCTCTCCACCCACCATGATACAATGCAGCATCACGGCTCTCTCTCTGTTAACTTCTGAGGTGTTCACAGTGCCCAGAATTGATCTTTTCATCAACTCATACCATCCTTTTGCTTCCGGAGTGAGGTTACATCTCTTCAGGAACTTGTATCTGTTTTTGTTATCTCCTTCCCATTCTGAGTTCTCAAAATAAATGTCTCTCGCAATCTCCTCATAATCTTGATCCTCAGTCAATCTTTGTTGGTATCCCGGTTCATCAAAGCGGACTGACTTTAGTTTCAAGACTTTCTTGATTGCGTCCGGGCTAAAGTCTACTTCCACCCCCCGCACATAGCTCTTGTACGTTGGGGGCTGACGCATGTCAAGCCTTAGGACATTTGCATAGAACTCTCTTATGATATTGGTATTAATTCGGGTGGCTGGTGATATAAGTTCCTCCCATCTCCTCTTCCGGATTTTGTTCTTCATTTCTTGACATCCATCATCCGGCAACATGAATGGAATTTCAGGATAGATTCTTTTCTCGTTCATCCATTGAATTTGCATTTGATGAAACCAAGACTTGAACCTCCGTTGGTCATATTCATGTGTTTCTTCCTCCACTATTGGATCTTTTCCTTTTCGTCGTTTGGTTCTTGAGGAGGATGCCATGATCACTTGGTTGGTTGAGAGGGGATGTGAAGAATGTTGGAGAGTTTGATGTATGTTTGGAGGAGAAAGAAGTTAGGACCGGACTTGCTATGACAAGAAATTATGAAGAGAAGTTTAAGTGGTTGGAGTTTAAAGTAGGAGAAAGGTTGCACAAAGCTTGTTATGTTGAGGAGTGATTCGGTCATGTGCATGGCTTGAAGGTGGTATGCTTTTAAATGAGCAATGAAGGGCTAGGATGCAATTAGACACTATGGGGATCAAGGGTGTGCATGTATGGATGAATGAAGACAAAATTTGCTCCTTCCCTTGCCTTTGCCGTGATCATTCTCAAGGAGTGGTAGATTTCTTTCTTGAAGCATGTGATGGGATTTTGTCCTTATGCTATGCTTTCCTTTGTCTTGTCTTTTTCTTTGAAGATTCTTTGACCTCCTAGTCACCACAACAAGACAACATATATTAGTCTTATCCAACCGTAGCAAGGGTGTGCTTTTTATTAAAACTTTGTGAACCATCAATTCTTATCTTATTTGAACCGTGACACTCTCTTTGGAGGACACCAAACTTAATGTTTGGTAATGTATAAAGAAATGAGTCTCTTCCTCCAACTAGTGAGGTTCAAATGTTACATGTTCATAAGAATTGTTTCCATTACACTTTCTTTGTCTCTTTTTTTTTTTCATGAAGGATTAATTGTATCCTTGAATCGGTGCATCAAGGTTTGATGAACACCAAACTTGTTTCTTGTCAAAGGGTACATCACAATTAATGCCTTCATCAATGAATAAGAATTTTTCTATTTATAAGGTTTTGGAAAATAACAAATGTATGATTATTGATGCATGAGTTCCAAATTTTCATGAAGCTATGTGGACACCAAACATAGTGTTCGGCCATATGCTCTATCAAAATATTTTAAGCATGTGAAACGAAATTCTTTGTAACCTTGGTTTAGTCTGCTTGGAGGCACACTAAACTTAGTATATGTTTCATAACAGTGCATGCAGTCAATGGACATGTTCATGAAAAGAGAAACGAATTCATGCTCAAATGATCATAACTTATTGAATTTAAAATGACATGAATCTTAAAGCATGGGTTGCCTCCCATGGAGCGCTCTTTTATTGTCACTAGCTTGACATTGAGACTTTCTTTTATGGTGGTTGGTGCTTGTAGGGCCTCAATTTGTCTCCTCTGACTGTGATCCTCTTCTTTGTTCTCTGGTGTTCAATTTCAGCATGTTCTAATGATAGTATGTTGCTGACAATGTAGTAATCCTCGGTTTGTTGATTTGCCCCCAGTTGTTGATATATCAGTTGCACTTTGTCACCTTTGGAAAGCCCCTCTGTTGGAATCTTTCTGTTCTTCCATCCCCTTTTTGCTTTGTTTCTGCGTTTCATCTTTCCTTTTGTTGATCTTTCTTTTCCGGCCATAGGCTTTCCTTGGTGGCCTCTCTTTTCAGTGGCTAATACTCTAATACCCTCTTGGGATTTTTCATCAGTCTGCACAATCCTCAGCATTGGGATGTTGCTGTGACTTTCCTGGTCATTTTTTATATAGTCTTTCTTCTCCCTGCTAAATTGTGCCTCTGGTAAAACCTTCAGAGTAACACTCTGGTCATGCATCCTTAGAGTTAATTCCCCTTCCTCTACGTCTATGATAGCTCTAACAGTGGCCAAGAATGGCCTTCCCAGTATAACAGAGTCACCATCATCATCGTTTGATTCTAGAACCACAAAATCAGCAGGGTAAATAAAACTGTCCACCTTGACCAAAAGATTTTCAATTACACCCCTGGGGTATACCATTGACTTGTCTACCAGCTCCAAAGACATTTGTACTGGTTTGACCTCCTCTATATTCAGCTTTTTCACCAAGGAGGATGGTATTAAGTTAATACTTGCTCCGAGATCGCACGTTGCTTTAGTGATGGTTAATTCCCCAATGGTGCAAGGCAACAGGAAGCTCCCTGGGTCCTCAAGCTTGGGAGGAAGCCCCTTTTGAATCAAGGCCCTGCATTCCTCAGTAATCATTATGGTTTCTTTCTCATCCCAGCTTCTTTTCTTGTTGATGAGATCTTTCAGAAATTTGGAGTATAGAGGCATTTGCTCAAGTGCTTCAGCAAAGGGGATATTAATTTCTAGCTTCTTAAAGACCTCAAGGAATTTGTGAAAATGCTGGTCTTTAACCTCTTTGTTGAACCTCTGGGGATATGGCAGTGGAGGTGTGATGCTTTTTCCTATTTGCTGCTGCCCCGGAGCTACTTCTTTTGAGCTATATGGCTGGTTGTTCTTCTCTTTGAGTTTCTCAGTGTCGTTGTTTGGCATCACAACTTGCTCCTTAGCCTCATCTGCCTTTGTTTGCTTTCCATCCTCCGTTGGTTCTTTGATGTTCTTTGCTTGCTTCCTTGTAGTGTCATTGTTGCTTATCAATGTTCTCCCACTCCTTAATTGTATTGCCTTGCATTCCTCCTTGGGATTTGGAATTGTGTCACTGGGCAGTGAGTTTGAAGGTCTCTCAATAGATACTTGCTTGGAGAGTTGCCCCATCTGTCTCTTTAGGCTCTTCAGGGAGGCTTCCTGATTCTTGGCTACCATTTCCTGGTGTTTCAGCATTTTGTCTATCATGGCCTCCAAGTGAGTGATTCTTTGGGCTTCAGGTGATATTTGAGGTGGGTTATGAGATGTGGGTGGTGGATGGTAGGCATTTTGGTTGGTTGGTTGGTTATTAGATTGGTATTGGTTGATGTTGGGGTAGTTGTTTTGAGGTTTTCTGTAGGGGTTTTGGTTAGTCTGCTGCTGGTTGTGGTTTTGGTTGCTTCTTGGGTTGTGTTGGTTTGAGTTCCTCTGCCATGGTTGTTGGTTTTGGGCATGGTTATCTCCCCATCTGAGGTTTGGGTGGTTCTTCCAGGATGGATTGTATGTATCACCATACACTTCATTTGGTCCTTGGTTGTGCATATACTGTACTTGCTCTTGTTGTTGTTCTTCTTGAGTTTCTTCACTCTGTCCCCATGTGGTTGATGATTGGCTAGTGTTGACTGCTGCAACTTGGAGACTATCAATTCTCTTGGCCATTTGCTCAAATTGTTGCTGAATTTGCTGCTGCATCATCTTGTTTTGAGCTAGGATTGAATCCACTCCTTCTAGCTCCATTACTCCTCTCCTTTGTGATGGTTGGCGGCCTCTTTGATGAGCAAAGAAATATTGGTTGTTGGACACCATATCAATGAGTTCTTGAGCCTCTTCTGCAGTTTTCATGAGTTGCAAGGAACCTGCAGCTGAATGATCCAAAGCTTCCTAAGATTTCAGTGTTAAGCCTTCATAGAAGTTTTGAAGCTTCTCCCACTCATTAAACATAGCAGGGGGACATTTCCTGATCAGAGCTTTGTACCTCTCCCATGCCTCATAGATGGGTTCGGCCTCCATTTGTGTAAATGTTTGTACCTCAGCCTTTAACCTTATAATCCTCTGAGGTGGATAAAATTTGGCAAGGAATTTAGTTACCAAATCATCCCAGTTGTTGATGCTGTCCCTTGGAAACGATTCCAACCATTGAGTGGCCTTGTCCCTGAGAGAAAATGGGAATAACATCAGTTTGTAACTGTCAGGGGGCACTCCATTAGTTTTGACAGTGTTGCATATCCTCAAGAATGTGGATAAATGTTGGTGTGGGTCCTCAAGTGGTCCTCCACCAAAAGAGCAGTTGTTCTGAACCAAAGTGATGAGTTGTGGCTTGAGTTCAAAGTTGTTAGCATTGACATTTGGAGCCAAGATGCTACTCCCACAATGTCTAGGATTTGCAAAGGTGTAGGAAGCCAAAACTCTCCTCTAGGGTGGGTTGCCATTGTTGTTGTCTTCCCCACCTGGTGGATTGGTTAAATGTTCCTCCATCTCTTGGAATTCTTCGTCTGATTCCTCTTCTCCAACAATATTTTTCCCTCTTTCAGCTCTTCTTAACCTCCTGAGAGTTCTTTCGTCTTGTTCATGAAAATTGAGTATGGTTCTTCTTGTACCTGACATACAAGCAGAGCATGAGGAATGCACAAAACCAGTGACACTTCAATTTACTGCCAGATTGAAGTGTTAGTTAGTTTAAGCAAAAAATCAAACAGTTAGTGGGTTAATCAATATTAAAGAAAAAATGCTTGATCTAGATTACCACTTCACTTAATCATTGTCAATCTAATCAATCCCCGGCAACGGCGCCAAAAACTTGATGAGTATTTTGGAAGAAAAATAAATCTCTCCCAAAACACACAAATCTAACCGGCAAGTGTACCGGGTCGTATCAAGTAATAAAAAACTCACGGGAGTGAGGTCGATCCCACAGGGATTGAAGGATTGAGCAATTTTAGCTTAGTGGTTGATTTAGTCAAGGGAATCAAGATTTGGTTGATGGTTTTGTGACTTGCAGAATTAAATTGCATTGAAGTAAAAAGAACAAGAAATAAATTGCTGAAACATAAAGGACAAGAAATTAAATAGCAGAAACTTAAAGAGCAAGAAATGTAAATTACGGAATCTTAAAGTGCAAGAAATGTAAACAGCTGGAATTGTAAAGGGAATTGGGGAATGGATTTGCAGAATTTAAACAAGGACAAGTTGAATTGCATTAAACAGAAGATGGGAAGGGAATTGAGATTGAACTGGATATGAAGCAGAAAAGTAAATGAACATAGAAAGGAAAGAAACAGAATGTAAATTGGGGATTTGGATCTCAGGACCCAGAGACTAGAAAACCAAGTCTAGATCTCAATGCCTTCCTAGATCCAACAAGAACAAGTGCAAAGAAAATGTAAATTGCAAAGAAAAGATGAAGAGCAATTAACCGGAAATGAAATTCAATTAACAGTAAAGAAACAGAGAGATCCAAGATTGAGATTGAAACAGAATTTCTTCAATTCTCCAATCTAAGATCCAAGACAAATGTAAATGAAATTGAAAGCAATGGAAACAAAGAAATTAAAGTTCACTCAATAACAAAAGCTCTCTGAAAACTATTATGAAAATTCCAAAAAGAAAGCTCTCCGAAGAACTTGAATTCTATCCTATTTATACACTTTCAAAAATGATCTTCAAGCCTTGAGTTGGGCCTTTGCTCTTGGTGGAATTGGGTTGAAAGAGGCCTTGGTTGATTGCTCTTGAAGTTTGGAGAAGAACCGAAGTGAACCAATTGAACCGGTTTTGAGTTTAGCAAAAGTTGGACCAAAAGTTTGAGCCAAAGTTAGGGGTCTAACTTTGGCTCCAACTTTTCATATCAGCTTGCACATTTTTCTGGTATGGACGTTGGTGCCAACGTTAGGGGTCTAACTTTGACCCTAACGTTGGCAATGCCTTGTGTGCTAGTGGCGCCAACGTTAGCCACCAAGTTAGGGGGCTAACGTTGGCGCAAACGTTTGCTCCTTCCCCATTGTAATTCATGTGCCAACGTTAGCCTCCAAGTTAGGGGGCTAACGTTGGCGCAAACGTTGGTGCCCAGGGGAGAAATTCTCAAGTTCCAACGTTAGCCTCCAAGTTAGGGGGCTAACGTTGGGGCTAACTTTTGCTCCTCTTCCTTGAATATTCATGTGCCAACGTTAGCCTCCAAGTTAGGGGGCTAACGTTGGTGCAAACGTTGGATGGCCAGGGAGGAATTCATGTGCCAACGTTAGCCTCCAAGTTAGGGGGCTAACGTTGGCGCAAACTTTTGGAGCCCAGGGGAGAATTTTCAAGTTCCAACGTTAGCCTCCAAGTTAGGGGGCTAACGTTGGGTCCAACTTTTCAACCAAAAGTTTGTGCAAAAGTTTGATGCTAACTTTAGGTCCAGCTTCTTGCTTCCTGGTTCAATTTCACTTATTCCATTGTCCTCTCTTCACTCCTAGCCATTCCTTCTTGCTTCAACCTTTCTCCAAGCTTTCTTCACCTATCATTAATCAACCAAACTCATCAAAGCTATGCTCAAAATCATGAGATATTCATTCTTTCATAATATGCAACAAATATAGCATAAAACCTCATGAAATGGCATGAATTCAAATATGGTTGGTTCAATCAAGGGAAACATGAAAATCTACTCAATTAGCTTGCTTGTAGCTCAAGAAAGTGCATAATTCAAATGAAAACAAAAGAAAAAGACTAGCTAAAATAGGCTAGGATGACTTGTCATCACCCCTCGATGGAGGTCGGAAAACAAACCCTCTCATCAGAATCAGGAGCAACAAGCTCATAATCCCTCTCCTAGGCACTATTACCACAAATCCTATGACACTTCCTCAGTTCTATGCAAAATTCAGCATCCACAACAGAAACAAACATCAAAACAAGGGAGTCCAGCCAATCGAACATCCCCTTGGGAACTCTGGAAGACATGAGGCCAACTAATCCTACAATAAGAAAAGAAGAGGGGATTACTAAAAACATCTCGGACAAGGGATAAAATAACTCGATCAATATGATACAGGCGAATAAACAGAAAAGGAAAACCCCAAGACTCAAACCAAAGTCCTGGGGCATCCTTTGGAGGCAGTAACAAAGTAGGGTCTTCAGGAAAAATCTATAGATCGCACCCCAGCATCTCTCAAACAAGAAAAGAAGATTTCAAACAGCAAGCATTTTTTCATCAAAGTAAAACAAAACATAAAAAGTCATCAAAATCACGGCTTTACAGTCTACCAGCAAAAAGCATCCCCAAACATCAAGCACGCCAAGTAGAAACCATCAAAGGCGCAACCTTTTTTCATAATCAGACAAAAAGCAATCTTCAAATAAAGTAAGGAAAGATGCAGATTTTCTGGGTATCGGTATTAGACAGAAACAACAAAACATGCAAAGCCCTATAAATATCAAGCAATAGGAAAGGCAAAAAAGGTCATACAGAAGATGAAGAAACTCCCAGAATACACATTTCAACAACAATTAGGCGCGACAAAAACAGAAAGATCCAAACTTTCTCTAAAGCAAAATTAAAACTTCATCACAAAGTCAAAGCAACGAAAGAAAAAGAAAATGCGAATGGAACTAACCTGGAGAAGAAAGAAGCTTCGAGGGAAAATGAAGACGTAAAAATGGAAACTGCCCAGAAAATCACCGAACGACGCCGCAACGCAAGAAAAGCAAAATGTAGGCAAAGGACAGAGAGCGAGAGAACGAAAGAAGTTACGAAGAGGAGCGAAGAAGGGAAATCGTTTTCTGATCGTAAATTTAAAATAAAAGGCCACAAGGAAAAACGGGGCAATTAATACCAATTAATGAAGGTATTAAACCCTCGCACGTTCCCAAAGCACTGATATAAAAGCGCGCGCTTTTAGAGGAAAACGTTCTACATTCAAAAGCTGCTACAAAGGAATCGACAAAATGCTTGAGTTCGGCTTCACTAGAGAAGGACCGAAGTCAAGGACTCGACCTCAAAAAAGAAGGCCGAGCTCAAGTAGGGGCACTGTTCATACCCTGGGTCGAGTTATCCGACCTGGGATGATTGGTGACAAAGCGACCGACCTCTTCAGGTCAGGCTACCCGACCTCTTCTCAAAGAGGTCGGCCAAATCGACAGGAAAGCCCAACAAAGGGCCCAAATAGAGGAACACGACCCAAATCCAAAGGCAATCCAAGCCTATAGAGATAAAGGCGGTTCCCTTGAAGATAAGCTGACTTCACTCGAAATAAGATAAGATAAGATAAGATAACTAACTTATCTTATCAGAAAGGTCAGCCCACACTACTATAAATACACTGGAGCACACAGGTATAACTCATACTCTGATTCTACAATAAACCTGCTTAATACCCGTGCTAACTTAAGCATCGAAGTCTCTTGCAGGTACCCCCCACCCTCCGGTGACCAAGGATCAGAAGTGCAGCCAGTCCAACAAGTCAGACACAACAGCTCCGGCCGCCACCAGCCAGCCAGACACATCATCTCCGCAAAGAGTATGCGGGATTTGTGCTGATTATAGTCATTATACTGATGAATGTCTGCGGCTCCAGAAAAATAAAACTATGGCAACCACTCACAACTTCTATGACTGCCCGAATCAAGGATACAATTAACAAGGTGGCAACTACAACCAAGGTGGCAACAATAACTATGGATGGCAGGACAACTCCAACCAAGGCTGGAGAGATAATTCTAACCATGGATGGAGGGACAATTATAACAGAGGAGGCAGAGACAACAATGGAAACCAGAGGTGGAATAACAATAATAACAACAGACAGCAAAATCAGAACCAACCTTACAGGGCACCTCACCTAAGACAATCACAAGGACCCCAGCAAACCCAACAACAGGTTTCTCAGACTGCTTATTCTAATTCCTCATCAAATAACGAGATGCTCCGTTCTCTTGCACAAGGACAACAAGACATGCAGGCACAGCTGAACTCTAGTCTGAATGGCTTGACTGCCACTTTACAAGCTCTCGTCTCCCGGATGGATTCCTCACTTAATTCCACACATCAACCTTCAAGATCTAATGGAATTCCCTCTCAACCACTACCTAATCCCAAAGGTGGCATCAACACCATCACTTTGAGGTTCAGAACCACATTACAGGAGAGGAACCATGAGGAGACAAACCCACCAGAAAATGTGCCAGCAGAGGATGTGGTGGAAGTGGAAGAAGCTGAAGAGGAAGAGGACATACAAGACATAGTTGAAGAAGAAGCAGTTCAACCGCAGAATGAAACACCAAAGTATGTTGAAGCTACAAGGAGCGCCAATCCTATTCCCTTTCCACAACTTGCAAGGAAGCGCAGAAAGCAGATGGAACTTGACCCCAAAATGGTAGAAATATTCAAAAAGGTCGAGGTAACTGTTCCCCTTTTTGATGTTATTCAACAGGTACCTAAATACGCAAAGTTTCTAAAGGATTTGTGCATACATAAAGATAAAATTAATGAATTAGAAACTATTCCTTTAGGTAGTTCTATATCTGCTTTAATGGAAAATATACCTGAAAAATGTAGTGATCCAGGTCCATGTATGGTTAACTGTACCATTGGAGGTGTAAATTTTTCTGACTGCATGTGTGATTTAGGAGCATGTATTAGTATAATGCCTTTGTCTATATATGATACTTTGAGGCTCCCTCCCTTAAAAAGGTCGGCAGCTCGTTTTGTGTTAGCAAATAAAAGCATTATTACAGTAGTTGGAATTGCTGAAGATGTATTAGTGAGCATTAAGGGGCTCACATTTACCATTGATTTCTACATCCTAGAAATGCCCCCTAATGACTCAGGAAGACCATCATCAATCCTGCTTGGAAGACCATTCCTGAAGACTTCAAAGTTCAAGCTGGATGCATTCTCAATAACCTACTCCTTTGAGATAGATGGCAGAAAAGTGAGTTTCAGTTTAAATGAAGCTATGAAGCATCCTCCGGAAGATCATTCTATCTTCCAATGTGACATTATTGATGAAACTGTAGCTGAAGTTCACCAGGAAGAATTAGAAGAGAAGTACATGGAGCAAGGTCCAAGTGTGGGGACACTTTCTGAAAACAATGAGAAGACTTTACCATTATCACCAGCCCCGGATGATCCAGAGCCTAGCTATGAGCAGAAATTAGAATTAAAGCCCCTCTCTCCACACCTCAAGTATGCTTACCTTGAGGACAAGCAGAAGTTACCAGTCATCATTGCAAAGGAACTCACTTCTCAGCAGGAAGAACAGCTGCTTAGTGTGCTGAGAAAACATAAGAAAGCAATTGGATGGAGCTTGGCAGATATAGTAGGCATTAGCCCTCAAGTTTGTGAACATAGAATATTCTTAGAAGAGGAAGCAAAGCCTGTCTGTCAGCCTCAAAGAAGATTGAATCCCACCATCTTAGAAGTTGTCAAGAAAGAAGTAACCAGACTACTTGAAGCAGATATCATTTACCGCATCTTAGACAGTGAATGGGTCAGTCCAGTACAAGTGGTGCCCAAGAAGTCTGGAGTCACAACAGTAAGAAATGAACATGGAAAGCTCCTGACAACTAGAGTGCAGAATTCATGGAGAGTTTGCATTGACTATAGGCGTCTCAACCAAGCCACTCGCAAGGATCACTACCCCTTGCCATTCATTGATTAGATGCTTGGTCGTCTGTCAGGTAAATCCCATTACTGCTTTTTAGATGGTTATACAGGCTACTTTCAAATTCATATAGCTCCTGAAGATCAGGAAAAGACCACTTTTACATGTCCTTTTGGGACTTATGCTTATAAGAGAATGCCCTTTGGCTTGTCCAATGCACCAGCTACTTTCCAAAGATGCATGATGAGTCTTTTCTCTGATCTTATCGAGAACTGTATGGAGATTTTTATGGATGATTTCAGCATATATGGTGATTCATTTAGCCTTTGCTTGAATAGTTTATCTAGAGTGTTAGACAGATGTGTTAATACAAACCTTGTATTAAATTTTGAAAAATGTCACTTTATGGTCAAACAAGGAATTGTACTAGGACATGTTGTGTCTAATACTGGCATTTCTGTAGATCCAGCAAAGGTGGATGTTATTTCTAGTTTACCTTACCCCTCTTTCGTGAGAGAAGTCCGTTCGTTCCTTGGCCACGCAGGTTTTTACAGGAGATTTATTAAGGACTTCAGTAAGGTAGCCCTACCTTTATCCAGATTGCTGCAGAAGGAAATTGAGTTCGAGTTCAATGAGAATTGTATGCAAGCGTTTGATAAGCTGAAGACCACCCTGACTCAAGCTCCAATTGTGAGAGGACCAGACTGGAGCCAGCCATTTAAAATTATGTGTGATGCTTCCAACCATGCAGTAGGAGCAACACTGGCTCAGCATGAAGGTAAAGACCCTTTTGTAATTGCTTATGCATCTAAGACTTTAGATGCTGCTCAGTCTAATTATACTACTGATGAAAAAGAGCTTCTTGCTATTGTTTTTGCTCTGGATAAATTCCGAGCCTATTTACTTGGTACTAAGGTAGTAGTGTACTCAGACCATGCAGTTCTAAAATATTTATTAGCTAAAAAGAAGTCCAAACCAAGGCTAATACATTGGATACTGCTGCTACAAGAATTTGATTTAGAAATTAAGGACATGAGTGGTAACCAGAATTTAGTGGCAGATCACTTGAGTCGTCTTGAGCACATTAAGGATAACTCCACTGCTATAAATGATAATTTCCCATTTGATAGCTTACAAGTAGTATCTGAAGTACTTCTTGGTATGCACTTGTAGCTAATTATCTAGTTAGCCACACTTTTCCTCCAAATTTTACTAAGCATCAGAGAGACAAGCTGAAAAGCGAGTCCAAATATTATATATGGGATGATCCATATTTATGGAGGTGTGGTGCTGACCAGGTAATTAGACGGTGTGTGCCTCAATCAGAATTCCAGTCCATTTTAGAGGCCTGCCACTCATCTGAGAGTGGAGGACATTTTGGCCCTCAAAGAACAGCTAGAAAAATTCTAGACTGTGGATTCTGGTGGCCTACTCTTTTTAAAGATGCTGCTGAATTTTGTAAATCTTGTTCCCCATGCCAAAGGTTTGGTAATATATCCAAGAGGGATGAGATGCCTCAACAGATTATGCTTTTCTGTGAAATTTTCGATGTTTGGGGCATTGACTTCATGGGTCCATTTCCAAATTCTAACGGATACTTTTATATACTGTTAGCCGTAGATTATGTTTTTAAATGGGTGGAAGCAATTCCTACCCGCACTGATGATGCTAACACTGTTGTTTCCTTTGTTAGAAACCATATTATCTGTCGCTTTGGATCACCACGAGCAATCGTGAGCGATCAAGGCACCCATTTTTGTAACAGGAGACTAACAGGATTACTGAAAAAGCATGGGATAATTCACAAAGTAGCAAAAGCTTATCATCCCCAGACTAATGGGCTAGCAGAAGTCTCTAACAGAGAGATTAAACGTACTCTGAAGAAGATAGTAAAACCTCATAGAAAGGACTAGAGTGCCAGGCTACAAGACGCACTCTGGGCATATAGAACAGCGTACAAGACACCCATTGGGATGAGCCCCTTCTGCTTGGTATACGGAAAGGCTTGCCACCTCCCCGTAGAGGTGGAACACAAGGCTTTCTGGGCTGTAAGAGAGTGCAACATAAATCTTACAAAAGCTGGTGCTGAAAGAAAGCTGCAACTAGCAGAACTAGAGAATCTCTGCCTAGAAGCATATGACAACTCCAGGCGTTACAAGGAGAAAATGAAGGCTGTCCATGACAAGCACATTAAAAGGAGAGAATTCAAACCAGGGGAGTTAGTTCTACTATATAACTCCAGACTGAGGCTCATGCTGGGTAAACTGAGATCAAGATGGAAAGGTCCATACAGAGTAGAAAAGGTAGAGCCATACGGAGTTTTCCATCTGCGTCATCCTACTAACTCCAAATTTCTAAAGGTCAATGGACATCGCCTAAAGCTTTATCATGGTGAGAAGATGAAGAATCAAAAGAAACTAGAGATTTTCCTCTTGGAAGACCCACCAAGAGAAGCAGAATGAGCCTAACGAGCGTCCAACTTAAGCACGTAAAAAGCAAAGTGCTAGGTGGGAGACAACCCACCATGGTATGATCATTCTGTTTCAGTCTTAGTTTTATTTTTTTACTTTATGATGTTAATGACTCTTCTCATCATCCCTGCATATAGCTGCATATAGTTTGCATGAGCATTCTGCATATTATTTTAATTAAAAAAAAAAACGCACGCGACGCGGAAGCTTCGCTGACGCGTCTGCGTCACCAGTGCGTTTTGAAGAAAAGAGAATTGGACAGAGTCACGCGAAAGTGTGGCTGGAGGCGTGCCTTAAGCACAAACATGCCCACGCGTCCGCGTGACCCACGCGACTGCGTCATTTGGAAAATAAGCCTCCCACGCATTCGCGTCACCCACGCGAACGCGTGCCCTTAAAAATCGACGTAAAAGAGGTGTATGGCAGCAAGTTATGATGGAGTGGGGCTGGAGTGATGCTAGAAGCGCCAGCCCTGTCATGCGACCGCGTGCCCCACGAGTCCGCGTCGTCCTCCAAACATGGCCATCCACGCGATCGTTTCAACCACGCGATCGCGTCACCCAAATATTTTGGCAAAATGAGTTTGAGGCAGAGAGTTGCGTGAACACGTCACTGCCCTCACGCCATTCGCACAAATCACACCACGCGACCGCGTGACCCACGCGTTCGCATCACTAGAAAAACATCACACACCATGCGACCGCGTGACCCACGCCTCTGCGTCACGTGCAGCGCACAGAATATCCAGATCAACCAAAATATCTTATCTTTTCTTCCCCAAATCCTAATTTTTCTTATCCCTTCTTACTTCCTTCTTCTCTCTTCTTCCTTCTCTACTCTTTCTCACTTTTTACTCTCCCCCTTTTCTTTTCTTTTTACACCCATTATCAAGGTTTATTCTTCTTCTTTCTTTACTTTTCTATTATTATTCTTATTTTTTATTATATTTTATTCTTCTTTTTCTTTTTATTTTCTTTATCTATATTTTCTTTTTCTTTTTATTTCTTTCTTTTTATTCCTTTTAATTGATGTTAAAAATTTATTTCGGTCTTTATTTTCTATATTTTGCTTGTGGAATATATTGGATTTGTTTGACAATTAATATTACCTTTTAAAGGGTTACTTGCATGTTCTATTTTATATTTTCAAAAACATATTTACCATGCATGCTATGTGTTTGTGAAAAAGCCCGTATGGCATTATGCACTACCTTTATGTTATCCTACTACTTTAATGCCTATTTTTCACAAAACCCCGTTTATATTTTATTAATTTAATTTAATTGTCAATACAAACAGGTTATTAGTTTGAAAGACTTGGTAATCTAACTTGGACATTGAATACTTGATCTATGCTACTCATGCCTTTACCGGCATGCCAATAAACATCTTGCATTTAATTACCATCACATGCACTTACTATATTACCTAAGATGAACTTTTCACATGTAGTCTAGACCATGTGTTAATGACATACTTCCTTACCGTGCATTGATTACCACTCATAATATTCGCTCCCTTGCTCGAACCCTTCACTTTACATATTACTTTCTCTTTCCTTTTTCAGGATGGCCACCAAGAACGGCAAAGAGAAAGCTACTCCTAAACCACAAGCAAGGAGAGGAACAAAAAGAGCATTAGTGGTAGAGCCATCTTCAACAGCAGTAAAGCCCTCAACAAAAAGAATCAAGAGGATCATCAAGGCCGATGAAAAAGAAAAAGCCTTCCCAGCAAAGGACACTTCGCGGTTTCCTAACTGCTATTGTGAGCAGATGTTCCCCATCCTGGCAGCAAGGAATTATAACAATGAACAACTTCTCATCCTCCCAAACCACATTGCTAAATTTGTTGAGCCACAAATTGAATGAAGACAATGGGGATTCCTACGGAGACAGCCACGACAGGTTAATCTCTCATGGGTAGTAGAATTCTACTCCAACTTTCACATGCAAACCACGCAGTTTGTCTATGTCCGTCAGAAGCAAGTCCCCATAACTGAAGAGGCCATTCAACAAGCTTTAGATCTTCCCCCGGCTCCAGAAGGATTGGACGCATTCCAAGAAGCCTCCCTCAAGCACCAGACATACCAATTTGACTGGGACACCGTTCTCAGAGTTATAGCACAACCTGGCAGCTGATGGATCTACGGATACCATCGTTCCGGACCTAAGGGCATATTGGCTTCAGCACTTACCTTGGAGGCTCGAGTATGGGCATAGATTATGTCTCATTACGTCTTTCTGAGCACTCACGAGTTCTCCTTCACTGCAGACATGGCTGTTTTACTCTGGTGCATCCTTACAGACCAACACCTAAACTTACCAAGACACATCTGGAATGCAATGGGACATAACAAATTGCGGGCAACTTACCTTTTCCCGCCTTGGTTTCAGATCTCGTCTCGGCAGCCAGAGTCTCCTACAGAGCTGGGGACACCAAAGCCTTACTTACACGGGATGATCAGTACGTCCCTAACGGGAAATATATCAGACCGCCAGCAGCCACTACAAGCCAGCCTACAGAACGAGCTGAAGACATTCCTCCTTCAACACCACAAGCATCTACAACAAACTAACTGCTCTATCAGATACTTGAAAAGTTAGATCAACAGGAACACAAAGCAAAGTTAAGAGAGTGCCGTAACAAGCGCCGATTCACATACCTCAAGGAGCTACTTATGGGAAACTACAAAGACCCAAACACCCCGGACTCCACTTTATTTACCAGCACAGGGAGCCATGACGGTCCCAATGGTGGAGATGCTGCTACCAGCCCCCCTTTGTTCCTAACAGATGATACCAAGGACGGCGCAAAGCCTTAAGTGTGGGGAGGTCGGTCAGTACCTGACTTCCGGAGGTAATTTTTCTTCCTTAAACACCAATAAAATAGGATATTTAGTTAATTTTTCTTTTGTAGAATAAGACAGATTGCATAGAAATAGGTTATTTGCATGCATGTTCTATTTGGTTAGAAAATAATAAGTTTCTTCTAAGACCCTTTTTTGAAAAATTTTACTAATTTAAATCAAAACTTTTGTGTTAAATTTGTTTAAAGTTGTATTTGGAACATAGTTTAAAAAGCTAAGAACACACAACCTGTGAGATTTGAGCTTAATTACATGGTTACATTAATTAACCCTAAATATTTTATTCTTGTGTGTTTACTTCTCTATGATTGTAATCTTATTTTGTTTCATCCTATATGTCCAATATTTAATATGTTATATGCATGCGTATGATTGAGGTCATTATTTGTTTATCTCACTTATCCCAAATAAGCCTACCCTTTAAATTACCTTTGTCAGCCACTTTGAGCCTTTTAATCCCATTTATTCTATATTTTACCACATTACTAGCTTTAAGCGGAAAAATAATTAAATATCCCAATTGAATCTTTGGTTAGCTTAAAATAGAAATTGCGTGTTAATTAAGTTTGGGAGAATTGTGGAACAACGGTTAATAAGGGGATGTGTCATGATAAAATAATGGGAATTTGGGTACCTACTCATGTGAGACCAGAAAAATTAAAAACCCATGCCAAGTAAAAATGGAATTCTCAACTGCATAGTAGCTACGACATGTAAGTGAGAAAACAATATGAGCTAAGGCATATCAACCAATACTTGATGCAAGAGTAAAATCAAAGCACAAGTAAATGGCATGAAGAGAACACTCGGAAGCATCAAGTTCAAATAGGAAAGAGTGGGTCATGAAAGACAATATGAGTTCATATCAATGCACAAAGGATACAAGAGTCATCAAAGATTAAGCATTGATTTAAAAGTTTCATCACCCAATAATATCAAACAAGTCAAGAAGCAACAAGATAATTGATAAACCATTATTTTATGATTTATATTGTGTTTAATTGTGTGGTTTTATCAAATCTTTACCCACTTATTCATATGATTAGCATGTATTTACAATTCCTTCCCAAAAATCATTCCATGGTTGAAAACTTGCTTCCTAGAGACTTTTAATTACGTATTTTAATTCTCCTTTATCCCATTCGATGCCGTGATCCGTGTGTTAAATGTTTCAGGCTTCATAGGGCATGAATGACTTGGAAATTGGATAGGAGGTTTGCAAAAATGGAAGGAACACAAGAAACTAAGGAGATGACCAGCGAGCAATGACGCAAGCGCATGGCCCAAGCGAACGCGCGAATTGGAGAATTCGCAGCGACGCGAATGCGTGCCTGACGCAAACGTGTGGATTGGAGTCTGCACGAGTGACACAAACGCGTGAATCACGCGAGCGCGTGACAAGGAAAATTGCCGAATGACGCGAACGCGTGGATTGGAGTCTGCACGAGTGACACAAACGCGTGAATCACACGAATGCGTGAATCACGTGAACGCGTGACAAGGAAAATTGCTGAATGACGCGAACGTGTGGACGACGCGTACGCGTGACCTGTGCGATCTGCAGAAATAACAGAATATGCTGGGGGCAATTTTGGGTGGCATTTTGACCCAGTTTTCGGCCCAAAAACACGGACTAAACCTAGGGAACATGCTGAGACTCAACACGCTTCCACACACATTCAGATTCATCACATTAGGATTACGTCAGTTTTAGATCTGAGTTTTTTTTTAGATTTGCATTACATTGATAGTTTATGCTTTTGCTTGGATTTTTGGATGCTGAGAGTCATTATCTCCGTTGAAGACATTACTTTAGTTTGTTTCCTTACTCCCTTACTTTTAATTAGTTACTCATTGACTCTGTTCAGATAATTATGTTGCGTTTTGAATTTATTAATATATAGAGTTATTTTTATTTTAATTAATTTTAATTCTCTATTTTATTTTATTTAATTATGTCTTCTGATATTTTTATGATTCTTAATTTCATGTCAATGGAGTAGAATTTCTACTTGACATGGGGGTTGATTAAGAGGAGATACTTGAGTTGGAATGCTCAAGTACTTGGTTGAATTGGATGTTGTTAGCTAATTCTATACCTACTAGCACTAGACCTCTCCAAGGGAGGGGACTAGGATTTGAGGGTAAGAGTTAGTTTAATCACCATACTTTTCCTTATTTAGTAAGGGATAACCGAGTGAAAACAACACCCTTTTTACACTACACTTGAGAAGATCCCAACAAGGATAAAAATTCCATTTAATTATTCCCCCAGTCAAGGCCTTTTATTTAGAGTATCAATAATTATTCTTAGTTTATTTTTATTGCTTTAATTTTTAATCATTTTAATTACTCGTTATCAAAACTTAATTTTTCTGAAAACCCATGGTTAGAAAAATAGCACTCTTTCCTGCAACTCGTTGGGAGACAACTTGGGACTCATACTCCCAGTATTTTATTTCTAAAATTTGTGGCAACCTTTTTTAAATTGGTGAGGCAGATCTTAGCCAGTTAAGAGCTATACGTGCAACGCTGTCCTCTTAATTGAAATCTCTAAATTGGTTAACTTCTGCCATGCACCAATAATCCAAGAAATCCTCAAAAATTAAGTAGTGCAAACCGTCAGCTTAGAATTTTTCACAGATTAAGTTCCGTTGCAAGTATAGTCCAAGCCAACGGATAATACTCACAATCAAAGTTTTAATTCAAACAATGTCACAATTTAAAACCAATTCAATTCTGGGAATTTCAATTCCCGGGTCGTCTCTCAAGGACACTTGTGACCAATGAGTGTGCAATCTTGGTTGTGAGGATCATGGGGTTTTCAATAAAGGGATAGACATATAAAGCAATAAAAGAACATACAAAATTGTAATAAATGAACTAATAAAGGAATTAATGAAGTAAAGTATAAAATGGAACTAATGGAAATGTGTATGAAAGAATTAAAGCATAAAAGATATCTTGGCTTGGAGTGAGCTAAGGATCCTTTTCTTGTTGGAACCACAACTATGACAACTAGAATGCATCAATTTCACTTGATTAACCCTCACATCGGAGAGTACGTTAAATGAGCATAAGTGTTCTTAACCCACAAATCCTAAATTGCTTTCTAATTGTCTTAGCAACAACATAGCGTTAGTGGGAACAAGAACAATTAACAATCCAAGAATTGACACTAAATGTTAGACATTCCAACTCTAGGAACCAAATTGCTCACTTTACCCAAGCCAAGATAGAAAACTAGCCCAAAATCATAATTGACATTATGTCAAACACTTGGTGGGCAAAAACCTAAACATGAGAAAAATGAGAAAAAAAGCTTGAAACCAAAAGCAACAAATGATCTTAATCAACAATAACAACTCAAGAAAGCATAAAACAATCATCAATCATCAAATCATCAACAAGAAATTAAAATTGCAAAAGAGAAGTAAAATTGAACTATAACTTGAATTATAAGAAAGAGTAAGAACAATGTAACTATAAAGAGTAGTAACAAAGGAATACTTACAATGGAAGCTAGCAAATCCAGGATCAAAAATAGAAATGGCACTTGAATGTAAAACCCTAGTATAAACCCTAATAGAGATGATGAAAAACTTAGAGAAAAACTATACTAAAGCTTCCTACTGCTACTCCTAAGCTACCCTAATAATATGCTATACTATGGTCTTCATTCCCCCTTCCTTATGAGCTAAATGGCTTCAGAAATGGGCCTCCAAACCACCAAAATCGTGAGTCACATGAGATTTTAATGAAGGCATGTGCGGCCACCTGTGCAGACGCACAGACGTGTGCGTACGCACAATATGCCGAAAATCTCTACCCATGGGTAGGCACGGGAAGTTGTGCGCACGCACACTAGGCAATTCTTGAATGGACGCGCGACGCACATGGTACGGCTCACGCGCACGCGTGGCTCCGATCTGATGGCTGTGCATACGCACACAGGTCTGTGCGTACGCACACTAGGCTGAGCTCTTCTCCTTTGATTCCTCATGCTTCCTCCACTTTGAATGCTCTTTTTCCATTCTCTCCTAGCCATTCCTACCTTATACCTCTGAAATCACTCACAAATAACATCAAGGCATCGAATGGAAGGTAATTGGAATAAAATTAATCAAATTAGGCACAAAAGAGCATGTTTTCATAATCAAGCACAAATTTGGAGAAAAGTTCAAATGCATGCTATTTAGTGGAATAAGTGCAAGTTTATATGATGAAATCCATTCAATTTCAACCAAAAATCATCATCAAATATGGATTCATCAATTCTCCCACAATTAAACACTAGCATGTCCTCATGCTAAACACACTCAAAGGAGATAGATGAAAGGAAAACAATTTTTTCTAGGTACATCCTAAATGCATGCAACTATCCTAAAGATTACTACCAGTATATACTATGCAGAGAGTTGGTAAAACAAACCATGAAATTCCAATCCATCACAAGAAAGCTTCGGGGAAAATGCAAAGAGTTTATGCACTAAAATCAATGTCCAAAGAATTGAATTGAGCTTTTCAAAACTAATCAACAAACAAATTGCAAGAAGATACAACATGAGATGCAAGAACATAGAGTTGAGCGATCGAACCCCTCACCGGATGTGTATTCACTCAATTCGCTCAGTGTTTAGGGCTTAATCACTTAATTCTCCTTTTATCATGCTTTTCAAAGATTTACACTTCATCTAACAATCAACTAGTATTTGATGCATGAAAGACAAATATCATGGGGTCTTTGGAGGGTTGTAATGGGGCCAGGGTTTAGGTAGGATAAATATAGTTAAGTGGACTTAAAGAATTAGTTCTTTGATTAGCTTAAGTGTCCACCTAATCCTATATCCGTGCCTTTATCACCAATGCTTCCCAACAATTCCCTCCACACTTAGAATATACACACTAATCCACCCAAGCTAATCAAAGAGCAATTCAAGGACATCAATGGTTTTTCACTTAAGGGGAAATAATGTGCTAAAATCAGAACAAAAGGGAATTACAGGCTCAATAGGGGTTCACAATAGTGAGTACAAGGGTTGGCCATATAGGTTAGTGAGTTCAACATCAAAGATGGCCTCAATCATGCTAAATGCATCCAAACAACAAATATAGGATATAAAGAATCATGCAAATCAATGATCACAATCAAAAGGGAGTAAAATCATACCAGAACAAACATTATGGTTGAAAAATGCAACCATCTATCAAAGCTCAAATCTTGCAAGGTATGTTGCTCTAGCTCTTTTCTATGTTCCACAAACAGAATACTTCAAGCAAGTTGGAAAACACAAATTTTTTCTTCAATTCAACCAATGGTATGCCCTAAGAAAGATTTCATGAAAATTCGTTGGTGTTTCACCAAACTTATTCATTCTATCATGCAACATGCAAACATCAACTACCATATAACTATGAACACTAAAGGGATATATACAGACAAACCAACTAAGATGCAATGGAAATAAAACTACTAAAAAAATATGAAGAAAATAACTAAAAAGGTATTGCAAAGTGTTTTGAGAAAAGAAGTTTTTACCCCCACGAAGTCGTCGATCCTCCCCCATACTTAGTTCGTGCATGGTCCTCCGTGCTTGCTTAGGATCCGGGAAGATGAGAACTTCGGGGCCACTTTCAGCTAGTGGTATCCGGAATGGGTTGGTCACCTTCATCATGGTCCTTCACAACTAGGTCAGAATAAGTCTCAGGAGTTGGACCAGGGTATCTTCCTTCTAGCTTTGCCGCTATCCACTCAAAATGCTTTTGCTCCAATTGCTCGATGCAGTGGATATCGTGCAAGATGTCTCGGAATAAATCCGGAAGAGATCGGAGAACCGGTAAAGGAGTCGATGATGTTGGTAGACTTGACGGTGGTGCTACGGGTGCCTTCCTCTTCAAGGGTGTCTTTTCTAATGATCCATCCAATTTTCCCCTCGGAATGAACTTGTTGCCTCTTGGAAACTCAAACATAATATCTGTTGGTTGCCTCTCTACCCCCGCTGCATTTACTAAGCGCATCACAATCGATGGAAATAGAATGTTGATATTTTTCTTCTCAACCAATTTCTAAATTGATTTGCACAACAAAGGTATAATGGCTATATGTTTCCCTTGCATGATAGCCCAAAGTAGTAAAGCAGTTCTAAATCTAACATGGGTAGTGTGGGTGCTCGGGATGATGTAGTCCGCCACAATCTGATGCCATATACCAGCTTTGGCATTCAAATTAGAGTATGCAATACTAGTGGGAACAGAATTCCTCCCTTTGCTATACTCCAAAGATGCACCAGGACGGCCTATTCTCTCAAGAATGGGAGTCAGATATATTCTTCCTTTGAACACATCCACTTTTATCTTGAAATAATCATCCGTCTCAAGCTGAATGTGGGGGATGCTCAGAATAGCTTCTAGAGCTTGATTTGACGTATCCAACATCCTTCTCCGGAGGAATACTGACTTCGTTTCCCAAGCTTGGTAGTTCGCATAGAATTCCCACACCATAGTTTCATTGACTTCAATGTGTTCTCGCTCGAGAAATTCCCAATGAAGCGAGGCCATTTTCTGATGAATAGTCGCCTTGTACTGGCTTGGAACCATTAATGTCTGCTCCCAATGGATTGTGCACTTCTCAATAGCCTCGTATTGAGAGTTGGCTCTTCGGTTGACCAAGGTTCTCGGTTTATCACCTTGGTGATCCCACCAAATATCAGGAGAGCGAGCGGTAGTTTGCACCACCGGTGAAATAACCGATGCCTTACCCGTCTTTCGCATCCTAAAAATAAAATAAAAGATTTTTGAGATCATAGGGCAACAATAATATAAAATCACTGAGGAAGCACTAACAAGGTTAAAAGAAGCTCTGAAAATAGTGTGATTTACAAAAACCAGTGTGTATATTCCAATGATGCATGCGGATGGAACACACACACCCGCTAGATACCACAGCAACCACACTGTTTATCGGTCGCAGCTCACTGCTTCTCAAATAAGTTCTTAAGTTGCAAGGCTAAAGCATGGACATAAAACAAATTCAAGCTCGCACCAATTGATTCATTAACACGCTTTGAATGTAATGGTCATTGAGGTTGTTGGCAAGAAATTTCATCAGCAAAAGTGTGTACAACAACACTAACCATTCACTCAAAGTGAAGTGTCAATCGCTCAACCTCAAGAAGTGGTAACCACATGTACAATGTTCTAAGTTAAGGCCAAAAGATGTTTGATCAAGACATCATCTAAAATTCCGAGATGAACAATGACAAATGAGTTTTACACAACACAATGCATTTGTAACCAAAATCACACATCAACAAACAAGGAAATGCATTGGTGAAGTCACTTAATTACCATCAAAAGTCATAATTGAAGTTGCACAATTCATACAATATGCCTAACAAGAGATAATTTGAACACACATGATGGCCATGTCATATGAATCAAACAAAGTGTTCATAGAGACATTTCATCAAACTTGTGGCATGCAATGTGCAAGCTTATCACAATTAATGCTCAAATTCAATCAGAATCAACCCATAATCAAATATCAACACTTGCAATACAAAGAGACAAAGAAAAGCACTAAATTTAATCTAAGCAACATGAAAAGAAAATCAAAATAATTGCAAAAATCAATAAAAAAAATAAGAACCTAAAAATTGAAGGTTAAAGCAAACAAGAATGGGGAAGGAGACAATGGGACTTCTTATAGCCACTACAAGTTTGAGGCAGTTGGGTTCACCAAAAAAATGCCGTAGAAGGAAAAAATACTCACCAGTGGTGAAGAAAAGAAAAGAGAAAGGAAAGAAAGAAAGAAAAGAAAAAAGAAGAGAAAAGAGAAATAAGAGAGAGAGGTGGCGGCAGTGTGACGGCGGTGGTAGCCGGTGGCAGGGTTGCCTGAGCCTGAGGGCAGAGGTGACATAAGCAGCAGCAGTGAGAAAAAGAAGAAAATGAAACTACTACTCAATAGGGCAGGTTGCCCTGTTAACGCCCAAAACGAGTCGTGTGCGTGCGCACAGAGGCCTGTGCAGGCGCACAGAAAGCAAAAATTAGAAGGGTTGTGAACGCACACAGCATGCGATCGATGCGACCAGAGGGGGTGTATAAGCGTGTGCGGACGGACAGCAGGGAGTGCGTACATAGAGGTCAGAAGATAGAGGGGTGTGTGTGTATGCATAAGCTGGTGCGTACGGACAAGACACAAAAAGGATGGGGATGCAGGCGCACAGAGCGTGCGGTTGCTCCCACCAGAGGGTTGCAACAACGCGTGCGGACGCACAAGGGCGTGCGCTCACACAGAAAGCTTCTCTCTAATTTTTTTAAGGGAATTGCTTGAGGTACAGGGTTAGGCGTGCGTGCGCACACAAGTTCGTGTGCACGCACAAGGACCAAGATAGGGGGAGGTCGTTCATGCACACAACTCATGATGACGCTCCCACTAGAGGGGTTGTCAATTGGTGTGCGGACGCACACATCTGTGCGGCCACACAAGAAGCGTGATAAGGGGAATACGTGCGTACGCACATGGGGATGTTCACGCACGGGACTCCGAAAACAGGGCAGCGCCCACATATAGGCAGTGCTGGCGCTGCGACCAGAGGGTGCTGCAAAGAGTGTGCGGGCGCATAGTGGCGTGCGCTTGCACAGATGGTGGAAAATGCAGTTGTGTGCGCGCGCGCAGGGTGATGCGCACGCATAGGTGGCCTGTTTCACAATATTTTTTTTCCTTTTCAAAACTAAGGTTCCCTCCTATAGCATAGAAATATACCAACCCCAAATCATACAAACAAGCATAAATTCATGATCCACAAGCAATTCAACTTATTCAATCCATAAATACCAAATCAAAACTAAGTTAATCATCATATCACAAGAAAGCAACTAATTCAAAAAGCTATAACAAAAGATAGAGTAGGAACAATGTTACCATGGTGGGGTGTCTCCCACCAAGCACTTTGGTTTAGAGTCCTAAGTTGGACTTTGCATGGCTTCATTGGTCACTTTGAACTTCTCCAAGTAGGAAAATCTCCAACTCCTTGGCATTCTTGGGTTGAGTGTGATCTCTTGAATCAGACTTCTTGGCAACCTTCTCTTCTTCTTACTCTTTGCCAACCTTAATTACTTCATCTTCGATTATATCGCACGCAAAGATGGAATAGGCTTCAAGGATGGGATTCTTGGATTCCTCGAATGTGAATCTTGCTACCTTGCCATCGGCCTCAAAAGAATAGACTCCTGAATGTGCATCCAGCTTGAATCGGGATGTCTTTAGGAACGGCCTTCCAAGTAGAATGGATGATGGCTTTTCTGAGTCAATAGAAAGAGTCTCCAAGATGTGGAAATCTACTGGGAAGAGTAAACCTTGGATGTCAACTAGGACATTTTCTGCAATCCCCACAACTGATACAATGCTCTTATCGGCCAACACAAATCTCACCCCGGACCTCTTTAAGGGTGACAAGTTCAATCTCTCATAAATGGGGAGTGGCATAATGCTTACGCACGCCCCCAAATCGCATATACAGTTGACGTTAGGATTTTTGCCAGTAAAAAATTTCATAAAAACATTTGCGTTGTAGATATAGTCTCTAAACCGACAGAAGTCCCTTCGTACAAACATTTTGGTTGTCACAAGTAACAAACCCCGTTAAAATTGATAACCGAGTATTAAAACCTCAGGTCGTCTTCTCAAGGAATTGCAGGGAAGTATGTTCTTATTATTGGTTATGAGTTTTGTAAATTGGGGGTTTTGGAGCTTGGGCAATGAGCACAGATATATTTAAATGACAAATAAAATAAATAAATAACTGTAAAATAAACTTTTGGCAAGGTATGAGAAATTGGAAGTCCAGTCTAGTTATCCTTATCAATGATGATGAAAACTGAATCTTAATTCCACTTAGTTAACCTTTGTTATAACAAGGGAAGGTCAAGTGACTAATTAGTTAGATCTTTGAATCCTAGTTAATTCTTAAGAAAAGATTGGGATTATTGAAGATCAATTCAATTAGCAAGGATAACAATTATCAATTATGCTATTGAGTTGGATAATTCCTGAGTTACTGATTTCTTAACCAAGACCAAAAGGGAAAATATCTAAATTAAATCAAAAGCATTCATATAAATAAAGCAAAGCAAAATTAAGTCTGAAAATACCTCGAATTGCATTCACAAAAGAACTTAAATCTGACATACAAATTAAACTGGAGAAATAAATAAAAAAGAACATTGAACCTGGGATTGAGAGTCACTCCTAAAACTAAGAGAAGTCCTAAATCCTAATCCTAAGAGAGAGGAGAGAACCTCTCTCTCTAAAAAAACTACATCTACTCCTAAAAATTGTGAATTATGAGAGCCTCTTTATGAATGGATGCATTCCTCCACTTTATAGCCTCTAATTTATATTTTCTGGGCCGAGAACTGGGTCAGAAATAGCCCAGAATTCGCTGGTCTCAAATTCAATCACGCTGGATTTCCGTCACTGCGATACGGCCGCATGGAGCACGCAATCGCGTCACCTAGCGTCAGGGAAACCAGAGCATATTATATATCAAATCGAAGCCCCAGACGTTAGCTTTCTAACGCAACTAGAACCGCGTCGTTTGGACCTCTGTAGCTAATGTTATAGCCGTTTGAGTGCGAAGAGGTCAGGCTGGACAGCTTAACAATTTCTCCAACTTCTTGTATTCCTTCCACTTTTGCATGCTTCCTTTCTATCCTCTGAGCCATTCCTGCCCTGTAATCTCTGAAATCACTTAACACACATATCAAGGCATCTAATGGTAATAAGAGAGGATTAATAATAAGCAAATATAAGATCAAAGAAGCATGTTTTCAATCATAGCACAAAATCAAGAAGGAAATATAAAACCATGCAAATATTATGAATAAGTGGGTAAAGGGTTGATAAAATCCACTCAATTGAGCACAGGATAAACCATAAAATAGTGGTTTATCAACCTCCCCACACTTAAACATTAGCATGTCCTCATACTAAGCTCAAGAGAAGCTATAAAGGTGAAGAGGAGTAGTAGAATGTATGAAATGCAACCTATGAATGTAACTACATGCAAAAAATGTTTCTACCTACTTGGTTAAAAGCAAACAAGTTGTCCAAGATAAATATGAATCAAATTTCACTAATTCAAATCTTACAATAAAAATCAAGTAAACTTGTAAGAAGATAGCTCATGAAAGCAGGGAACATAGAATCAAGCATTGAACCCTCACTGGTAGTGTATATCACTCTAATCTCTCAAGTGTATAGGGTTATTCACTCTACTCTTCTCTAGTCAATCAACAAATATTTAATGTACCAATGCAAACATCATGAGGTCTTTTCAGGGTTGTAATGGGGCTGAGGTAAAGGTAAGGATATATGTATGGTTAAATGAGGTATGAATTGAATCTTTGACTAGTCTAAGTTCTCACCTAACATACATACACTCTCAATGTAATTCAAAAATCATGCTTAGCTAGCCATAATTCCCTCTTTTGTATGATTCCCATACTCATGTACCAAATTTTCTTTTTAATTTATCACATGTGCATTGATTTTTTTATTAACTTAACATTGGGGTAATTTTGTCCCCTTATTTATATATATATATATATATATATTATTTTTTTTTCTTTTTCTCTCTTTTTTTTTTTTGAATCATAACTTATCAGTGCACATGAATTTTTTATTATTTTTCTATTTTGTTTTTTTTTTTTCATGAGTAGGTTCCCAAATTCCCAATATTCAAATAAATTAGAAATATGATACATTCCCCTATTAACCCATGTTCCCACAATTTTCCCACACTTAGTTGATACACAATCTCTATCTTAAGCTAACCAAAGATTCAATTGGGATAATTAATTTGTTTTCCGCTTAAGGCTAGTGATGTGGTAAAATACAGAACAAATGGAGATTAAAAAGGCTCAAAGTGGCTGACAAGGGTGATTTAAAGGGTAGGCTTGTTTGGGATAAGTGAGCTAAAATCAAACAATGGCCTCAATCATATGCAAGCATGTAAATACACTAAATAATGGACATATAGATTGGAACAAAATATAGATTACAATCATAGAGAAGGAAACACACAGGAATAAAATATTTATGGTTAAATAATGTAACCATATAAATAAGCTCAAAATCTCACAGCTTGTGTGTTCTTTGGCTCAAAAACCATGTTCCAAATACAACTTCCAAACAAGTTTAACACAAAAAATTTTTAAATTAGTGAAATACTATAAAAAATTTTTGAAAAAGAAAATATTACTTCAACCAAGTAGTAACTAAATGCATAAAATCAAATAAACATGCAATTAAATATGCAAATGCAAGAATTTAACAAAGAAAATAAAATATTGGTGTTGAGATAGAAGAGTAACTAACCCATGGAGATTGGTATCGACCTCCCAACACTTAAAGATTGCACCGTCCTCGGTGCATGCTGAGATGTGCAAGTGGACGGGTTGTTCCAACTGATGCTTTTCTTCAAAGAATTTGCAGATGGACTTGTCTGTCTCCCCTTTTAGAAGTTTCTCCCTTTCTCCGTCTTCGGTGGCCAGCCTGAAAGAAGAGAAAAAGAAGAAAAGTAACCCAAAAGATAGAAAATAAATAAAATATGGGTATTAATGCCAGATGATAAGGGTCTCATTTACATGGAAGCTTCAACATGTTCGTGAGAAAACAATAGAAGCACATGGCATATCAGTGGTGCAGAAATTGCAACAAAGGGGAGGAGTGTGGGTAATGAAAATATCAATATAAGTTCATGTCAATGCAAAAGGAATATCAGTAACATAAAAATTAGCATTGATTTGAATAATATTACCCAATCAGAATAAAACAAGTCATGAAGCACCCAAAATAATTCAAGAGAAAATGCAATAGTTAAATAAGAAAATTTTAACACCAAAGGAGAAATAATTAATTTTATAAAAGAAAATAAAAATATGCACAAAATTAAGATGTAATGAATGAAATATGCAAATAAATTAAGTAAAATAAAATGGAGGTGAAAGAAAATAAGAAAGGAAGAAGAAAGAAATAAGAAAAGATAAAAAATAAGGATTAGAGAAGAAAAGATAAGAAATTTGGCTGATCTGGATATTCTGTGCGCCGCTTGTGACGCGGACGCGTGAGTGACGCGGTCGCGTGGTGCGCAAGAAGGTCAGGTGACGCGGACGCGTGGGTCACGCGATTGCGTGGCCTGTTTTGTGCGATTGGCGCGAGGGCAGCCTCGTGGTCGCACAACTCTCTGTTCGAAACTCTTTTTGCCAAAATTCTAGGTGACGCGATCGCGTGGTTGACGCGATCGCGTGAATGGCCATTTTCTGAAAACGACGCGGCCGCGTGGGCTACGCGTTCGCGTGGTAGGGCTTGGGCTTCCAGCACGAGTCCAGCCCAACTCCAGCTCAACTTTCTGCCATACACCCATTTACGTCGACTTCTCAGAGCCACGCGGTCGCGTGGGTGACGCGATCGCGTGGGAAGCTATTTTTCCAAATGACGCGGCCGCGTCAGCGACGCGGTCGCGTGGATCAATTTGTGCCATTAGCGCGCCTCCAGCCACACTTTCACGTGACTCTCTGTTCATCCTCATTTTCTTCCAAACAAACATACGACGCGGACGCGTCGGGGACGCTGTCGCGTCGCGTGCGAAAATCCTTTTTTTTTTAACTCTGAAAAAAAATATGTAGAATGCAGTGTTAATATGAATGTGATGCAAAACTCCAGGTTCAATATAATAAAATAAAATAAAACTCAAAAACAAATAAAACTAACTAAAAATGAAAAAGGAACGATCATACCATGGTGTGTTGTCTCCCACCTAGCACTTTTAGTTAGAGTCCTTAAGTTGGACATTTGGTGAGCTCCCTGTTATGGTGGCTTATGCTTGTATTCATCCAGGAATCTCCACCAGTGTTTGTGATTCCAATGGCCTCCGGGGTCCCAAACTAGGCGCAGAAAGCCTTCAAGTAAGTTAAAGCAAGTGACAAGGCCCCAAGAGTGTAGATTGTTGGAATGAATTTCGGGGTCCCAACCCTTGCTTTTGCACCCATCTTCGAGTTGATTATCATGATTCCATCCAGGTGGCAAGCAATCTGAATTCTCACTAAAGCGGCCAACCAACTTCCTAGACCCATTCAATTGAGCTTTACACCAACATTTGCAATTAAACTTTGAGTATGCAACCATGTTGAACCTTGGAGGACAGTTCTTACCACTGACCATCTTCCTCTTACTCTTAATGCCACAAAGAGTTCTAAAAGTTGACCATCCGTCTCCAGTAGCCCATATTCAAGTGGAATTAGAAAGCTAAGGGATATGAATTTTACCCACTTGAATGTTGTGAAGGATGATGGCAACTTAGGGGGAGGATACTCCAATAACTTTGGCAAGGTGATTTCAAGATCCACTCCCTTGTGCTCTTCGACAACTTCCACCTCTTTGCAATTTTCTTTAATATTAACCTCTTCCTCTTGGTAGCTTTCTTCCAATTCAATCTCTTTTTCATTGCTCACCAAAGGCATGGAAGGAGGCTCTGTGACTGGACTTTCCAATGGAGGTACAGCATCTCTTAAGTCTGCAACCACTTCTTCCTTTTTAATAATTGCTGCTTTGTCCAGTTGTTTAAGTATAAAATCGTACTCATCCTCGATGGCTTTCTTTCCATGACAACTCCTTTCAACTACTCTTTCATCTTCAAGGGTCTCTCCTACCTTTACCCATAGGGCCTCCTCTAGCTCTTTATGAAGTATGGATTCGCGAAGATGATTCCTTCTTTCCTGTTCCATATCAATAGCATAATTGGGATCATCTTGCTCTTGGATTGATGGATGTGGGTGCTCTTCCATGGAGGGTGGTGATGGGATGAAAACATCATTATGTGGTTGAAAAAGAAGTGCACTAGAGCTTGAGGGTTGATTGTTGAAGGTATTTGGTGGTCTGATTTGGGCGACGAGAGCTTGTATAGTGGAGTTTAGATCGGCAAGTGCTTTCTCCATGGAGGTTTGGGGTGGATAGGAGGGTTCATTTGGCTCATAAGGTGGTTCGTATGGTGGATACATGTTAGGGTCATATGGAGGTCAATGGTGAAAAGGGGCTTGTGAGTATGGTGGTCCAAAGTCATGTTGAGAAAAGGGTTCATAGGTATATGGTGGTGGTTGTTGATAGTCCACTGGAGGTGGTTGTTGCCATGAGGGTTGATCAAATCCTTGTGGCTCCTCCCATCTTTGATTGTTCCAACCTTGATGCCTGTTCTCATTGTAATTTCTTTTTCCTGCAACATAATTGTAACCAGACTCATAGCCAAAGGGGTAAGAGTTCATAGTAGCAAAATAAAAATTAAAAATGAAAATAAAAATAAATTTGAATTAAAAGGTTATTTAAATTTTGAAATTGACAATTAAATTTTGAAATTTGAAAATTGAAAATTTTTAAATTTAAATTTTGAAAATTTTTAAATTTGAAATTTGAAATTTGATTTTTGAAATAAGATAAGATAAGATAAAAATTTTAAAAATAAAAATCTGAAATTTTTTTTTCGAAAAAAATTAATTAAAAATATTTTTGAATTTAATGAGGAAAGAGAAAAACAATAAAATGACACCAAATTTCAAATTTTTAGATCAAAACGAAGAAAACAACTAAGAACAGCTTGAAGATCAAGATGAACACTAAGAACAAATTTTTGAAAAAAATTTTTTTTTCTTTTTTTTTTAATAACCAAATAAAAACCAATAAGCTCTTAATTTATGAAAAAGCAAAAATAAAAACAAAAATAAGAACAAATAAACAAGCAAAAATCAAAAAAATATTTACAATAACCAATAACAAGGCACACGTTTGCAATTCCCCGGCAACGGCGCCATTTTGACGTTAGGATTTTTGCCAGTAAAGAATTTCATAAAAACATTCGCGTTGTAGATATAGTCTCTAAACCGACAGAAATCCCTTCGTACAAACGTTTTGGTTGTCACAAGTAACAAACCCTTTTAAAATTGATAACCGAGTATTAAAACCTCGGGTCGTCTTCTCAAGGAATTGCAGGGAAGTATGTTCTTATTATTAGTTATGAGTTTTGTAAATTGGGGGTTTTGGAACTTGGGCAATGAGCACAGATATATTTAAATGACAAATAAAATAAATAAATAACTGTAAAATAAACTTTTGGCAAGGTATGAGAAATCAGAAGTCCATTCTAGTTATCCTTATCAATGATGATGAAAACTGAATCTTAATTCCACTTAGTTAACCTTTGTTATAACAAGGGAAGGTCAAGCGACTAATTAGTTAGATCTTTGAATCCTAGTTAATTCCTAAGAAAAGATTGGGATTATTGAAGATCAATTCAATTAGCAAGGATAACAATTATCAATTATGCTATTGAGTTGGATAATTCCTGAGTTACTGATTTCTTAACCAAGACCAAAATGGAAAATATCTAAATTAAATTAAAAGCATTCATATAAATAAAGCAAAGCAAAATTAAGTCTGAAAATACCTCGAATTGCATTCACAAAAGAACTTAAATCTGACATACAAATTAAACTGGAGAAATAAATAAAAAAGAACATTGAACCTGGGGTTGAGAGTCACTCCTAAAACTAAGAGAAGTCCTAAATCCTAATCCTAAGAGAGAGGAGAGAACCTCTCTCTCTAAAAAAACTACATCTACTGCTAAAAATTGTGAATTATGAGAGCCTCTTTATGAATGGATGCATTCCTCTACTTTATAGCCTCTAATTTGTATTTTCTGGGCCGAGAACTGGGTCAGAAACAGTCCAGAATTCGCTGGTCTCGAATTCAATCACGCTGGATTTCCGTCACTGCGACGCGGCCGCATGGAGCACGCGGTCGCGTCGCCTAGCGTCAGGGAAACCATAGCATATTATATATCAAATAGAAGCTCCAGACGTTAGCTTTCTAACGCAATTGGAACCGCATCGTTTGGACATTTGTAGCTAAAGTTATAGCCGTTTGAGTGCGAAGAGGTCAGGCTGGCAGCTTAGCAATTTCTCCAACTTCTTGTATTCCTTCCACTTTTGCATGCTTCCTTTCTATCCTCTGTGCCATTCCTGCCCTGTAATCTCTGAAATCACTTAACACACATATCAAGGCATCTAATGGTAATAAGAGAGGATTAATAATAAGCAAATATAAGATCAAAGAAGCATGTTTTCAATCATAGCACAAAATCAAGAAGGAAATATAAAACCATGCAAATATTATGAATAAGTGGGTAAAGGGTTGATAAAATCCACTCAATTGAGCACAAGATAAACCATAAAATAGTGGTTTATCAACAGTCTGTGAACTTTATCCCACCAATTAAGCAAGTAACCAAACATGGGCCGGGATCATTGCATTTTTCAGTAATTAAAGAACAGATAGAATCATCTATCGAACTTTTGTTGAGTTCGCCAATTTTTTCCTTGTGTGTACAGACATCTTTGAGGAACTTGGCATATTTGGGCACTTGTTGAATGTCTTGAAAGAGAGGGACGGTGACTTCAACATTCTTAAAAATTTCCACCATGTTGGGGTCAAGTTGTTCTTGCTTCTTGGCCTTCTTAGCCAAAGTTAGGAATGGTAAGGGCATAGGCTCTTCAATCGGATTTTTCCTCTTTGGCTCCTTGGCCATGAGTGGTTCCTCCTCATCCTTCTCAACATCTTCCTCTTCATCCTTCATCACTCCCATATCCTCTCCCACCTCTTCCTTGTGGCTTTCCTCACTCGAACTTGTAGGCACTAATGACAAGTCATCTTATGCTAGCTTTTCAAGCATTTTTCACTTGTTTCATTAGGTTTTATGCACTTTCTTGCATTGTAAGTAAGTGGTTTAGAGTGGAATTGCATGGTTTTGTTGAATCAATCAACCACCCTTTAATTGATACTAAATCATGAGGTTTAAGCTAAATTTAATTGGTTTTTGAATGATTTATAAACCTTGTGAATTTGGTGATACGTTGATTGGTTGTTTTGATTACTTATACGTGAAGAAAAGAAGAAAACAAGAAAGCGTAGCCTAAGAAGCGTGGCCCAAGGAAGAGAAAAATGTGGCAAAAGAAACAAGGAAGCGTGGCACATTGAAGGAGGAAAGCCACAGCACTCTCTCCAAGAGCTCAATGCTTTCCAAAGGAGCATTATAATGAACCAAGGAAGCAAGGCTTGGATGCTACGCTAAATATTTATCGGGCTTCATGAAAGAAAATGCAAGGCTAAATATTTGCTAGTGAAGCCACCAAGTTTCGAACCTTGCACCTAAGGAGCCAAGAGAGGCGCTACTCCAAGGAAAATTAACCAAAAAGTATTAACCAAGACTTGAACCTTGCACCTGAGGGATAACAAGAAGGCGCCACTGCAATGAGGGCAAGGGCGCTCAGTTGCTTTATTTAACTGAGCGCTACCTTATATTACTAGGCGTAAAGAAAATTGGCTCCACAAAATGGATTCACTGGGAATCGAAGTGGGAGCCTCACTCAAACAACAAGTAGCGCTGTGCTCTCATACATAACTGAGCACTACTCACACCACTTTGCAAGGGAATTGGGCCAAGGAAATTTGGCACCAATTTGGCTCACCCAAGGTTTGAACCCAGGACATGGAGGACCTAAAAGTAGCGCTACTCTTCAAGGAATTTTTCCAAAATGTTCCCAGCAAGCCTCGAACACGGAAGCTCCACTAACAAAACAAAGGATGATGCGCTCTTGGGGAGAGCTGAGCGCTACCTTCCTTGTTTGGCGCTACAATTGACACGGACCAAGGCAGCATTGGCGCGCACAAAACACACCACAAGCAGCATGATGCTGTGCTCTTGGGAAGAGCTTAGCGTGACCCTGATGCTGCCCAGGGAGCTTGTCACGTTACAAAGGGGCAAGGAAATGAGCACTAATGCTGCGCTCTCCCCACCAACTGAGCACACTACTGGGAGCAAGCACCCATGGCCAAAAATCAACCAAAATTCCAATTTAATTCAATTCTTCACCAAATAAAAAAGACCACTCCAAATTCTAAAATCCAAAAATAGGAAGTGTATAAATAGAAGCTAGTTTGATTTAGAAAAGACCTTTACCCTCATTTTAGAATTTTCATTTTTTAACTTTCTTGTGATTTGTCACTTTGGATCTCTGAGAATTGGGAAGGAGAATTGATCTCTCTTCTTTCTTGTTCTTGCTTCTGCACTCTCTACTTCTTGTCTTGGATCTTGGGTGGAGAATTGAAGAAATTATGTTTCAATCTCACCTTGAGATCTCTTTGTTTATTTTTCTGCATAATTCTAGAAACTGTGACTTGAATCCAAATTCTATTTACTGCTTTTATCTTCTACTTCTTCTGCAATTTACTCTTCCACTTCTTTTGCAATTGTTCTTGTTGGATCAAGGAAGGACTTGAGATCTAGACTTATTTTCTAGTCTCCTCCACCCCTGAGATCTTCAACTTTCCTTTAGCTATTACAATTGAGCTGCATTTTACTTTCTGTTTGTTTCTTCAAGCAATTTTCCTTTTCTTGTTCAGATCTGTTGCATCTCAATTCACTTTCTACTTCTCTGTTAATTGTCATTTACTTCTGCTTGTTTAATTTCTGCACTCCCAGCTCCCAATCCCTTTTATGATTCAAGCCATTTATATTTCTTGCACTTTAAGTTTCAGTTATTTACGTTTCTTGCAATCTAAGTTTCTGTAATTTATATTACTTGCACTTTAAGATTCAGCTCTTTTAATTCTTCTGCACTTTAAATCCTTGTCAATTATCCCTCTCCCTTTAAATTTCATGCAATTTAGCTTCTGTTGAACACAAACCACTCAAATCAACACTTGTTTGCTTGACTAAATCAACCACCTAACTAAAATTGCTCAATCCTTCAATCCCTGTGGGATCGACCTCACTCTTGTGAGTTATTACTACTTGATGTGACCCGGTACACATGCCGGTGAGTTTTAGGTATTGGAATTCATTTTCAACCCATCAGACACAACACCGATTTCATCCAACTTGGTGCCGCTGCTAAGGGTGATAGCGTTGATTCTTCCCTTAGGATTCATTTGAGGTTGTGAGGGCAAACCACTAGAAGTTGAGGCTTGTTGGGCATTTTGTGTAGTCAGAGGGGAAAGAGTCAAACGGGTGAGTGCTTCGGCAATTGTAGACATATACGCTTCTTGTTTCTTGTGAAATTTTTGTTGCTCTTGCATGAGGACTTGAAAGTTATGCTCCTCGTGAGAGAGGTGGATGGGAGTGGAATGGTGATGGAAGCTAGGTTGTCCCATATATGGCAATGGGTAGGTTGGTTGAGAAAAAACTTGTGGTGGGAATGGTAAAGGGGCTTGAGAGTATAATGGTTGTGTCTTATGTAGAGGGTAGAGAACATGAGCATATGAATGGGAAAATTGTAATGATGAGGTGTTCTACTTGGTGTGAGAGGTTGATAAATATTAGGATCATAGGGCCCTTGTTGCCAAGAATTTCTTGCTTCTGACCCCCCATCGATTTAGACTCCCATACCTTGATGTGAACCAGTGTTGGAATTGTTACCCCCTACAACATGATAACAACCAGACTCTAAGCAAAAAGAGTGATAACTCATAATGGAAAGGAAAGATAAAGTGCAACAATACTAATAGAAGCAATAGATAAACGAATATATACTCCAGTTATATCTATTTACCTAGAACTAAACAAGAAAGAATGTTAGTTACTACCACTACTTAGGTAGAAGCGCCTTCTACAACTTAGTGCTAAGTAGCAAACAAAAACCAAATATTTACACTATTCACATATCCACAACAACCAAAATTATAGCACTCATCGCACTTAAAGTGAGTCCCCGGCAACGGCGCCAAAAACTTGGCGTAGTGTAAACCGTCGGCTTAGAATTTTTCACAAATTGAGTTCCGATGCAAGTATAGTCTAAGCCAATGGATAATGCTCACAGTCAAAGTTTGAATTCAAACAATGTCACAATTTAAAACCAATTCAATTCCGGGAGTTTCAATTCCCGGGTCGTCTCCCAAGGACGCTTGAGACCAACGAGTGTGCAATCTTGGTTGTGAGGATCATGGGGTTTTCAATAAAGGGATAGACATATAAAACAATAAAAGAACATACAAAATTGTAATAAATGAACTAATAAAGGAATTAATGAAGTAACTATGCAATATAGACAAGTAAAGTGTAAAAAGGAACTAATGCAAATGTGTATGAAAGAATTAAAGCATAAAAGATATCTTGGCTTGGAGTGAGCTAAGGGTCCTTTCCTTGTTGGAACCACAACTATGACAACTAGAATGGATCAATCTCACTTGATTAACCCTCACATCAGAGAGTACGTTAAATGAGCATAAGTGTCTTAACCCACAAATCCTAAATTGCTTGCTAATTGTCTTAGCAACAACATAGCGTTAGTGGGAACAAGAATAATTAACAATCCAAGAATTGACACTAAATGTTGGACATTCCAACTATAGGAACCCAATTGCTCACATTTTCCAAGCCAAGAGATAGAAAACTAGGCCAAAATCATAATTGACATTTTGTCAAACACTTGGTGGGAAAAAACACTAAACATGGGAAAAATGAGAAAAAAAGCTTAAAACCAAAAGAAACAAATGATCTCAATCAACAATAACAACTCAAGAAATCATAGAACAATCATCAATCATCAAATTCATCAACAAGAAATTAAAATTGCAAAAGAGAAGTAAAATTGAACTATAACTTGAATTATAAGAAAGAGTAAGAACAATGTAACTATAAAGAGTAGTAACAAAGGGATACTTACAATGGAAGCTAGCAAAATCCAAGATCAAAAATGGAAATGGCACTTGAATGTAAAACCCTAGTATAAACCCTAATAGAGATGACGAAAAACATAGAGAAAAACTATACTAAAGCTTCCTACTGGTACTCTGGTGCACGAAATTGTGATGTCCAGGCTCGAACAATCCCTGGTAATGGCTCCAAAGCTTGGTGCTTTGATCTTAATTCATAATTGTCACAACTTCGATACAACTAACCAGCAAGTGCACTGGGTCGTCCAAGTAATACCTTACGTGAGTAAGGGTCGAATCCCACGGAGATTGTTGGTATGAAGCAAGCTATGGTCACCTTGTAAATCTCAGTCAGGCAGATATAAAGTGGTAATGGTGTTTTTGAATATCATATAATAAAATAGGGATAGAAATACTTATGTAAATCATTGGTAAGAATTTCAGATAAGCGAATGGAGATGCTTGTCGTTCCTCTGAACATCTGCTTTCCTGCTATCTTCATCCAATCAGTCTTACTCCTTTCCATGGCTGGCTGTATGCAAGGGCATCACCGTTGTAAGTGGCTACATCCCCTCCTCTCAGTGAATAATATGCTCACGCACCCTGTCACGGCACGGCTATTCATCTGTCGGTTCTCGATCATGCTGGAATAGGATTCACCCTCCTTTTGCGTCTGTCACTAACGCCCAGCACTCGCGAGTTTGAAGCTCGTCACAGTCATTCAATCATTGAATCCTACTCAGAATACCACGGACAAGGTTTAGACCTTCCGGATTCTCTTGAATGCCGCCATCATTCTAGCTTACGCCACGAAGATTCTGGTTAGGAGATCTAAGAGATACTCATTCTAGCTTAATTCATGTAGAACAGAAGTGTTTGTCAGGCACGCGTTCATAAGGGAGAAGGATGATGAGCGTCACACATAATCATCACCTTCATCACGTTCTTGGGTGCGAATGGATATCTTAGAAGCGAAATAAGAAGAGTTGAATAGAAAACAGTAGTACTTTGCATTAATCTTTGAGGAACAGCAGAGCTCCACACCTTAATCTATGGAGTGTAGAAACTCTACCGTCAAAAATACATAAGTGAAGGTCCAGGCATGGTCAAGATGGCCAGCCCCCTAAAACATGATCAAAGGATCATAAGGTAATCCAAAGATGCCTAATACAATAGTAAAAGGTCCTATTTATAATAAACTAGCTACTAGGGTTTACATGAGTAAGTAATTGATGCATAAATCCACTTCCGGGGCCCACTTGGTGTGTGTTTGGGCTGAGTCTGAGTGTTACACGTGCAGAGGCCATTTGTGGAGTTGAACGCCAGTTTCTGTGCCAGTTTGGGCGTTCAACTCTGGTTTTGGATCCTTTTCTGGCGCTGGACGCCAGATTTGGGCAGAAGGCTGGCGTTGAACGCCAGTTTACGTCGTCAATTCTTGGCCAAAGTATGGACAATTATATATTTCTGGAAAGCCCTGGATGTCTACTTTCCAACGCAATTGGAAGCGCGCCATTTCGAGTTCTGTAGCTCCAGAAAATCCACTTTGAGTGCAGGGAGGTCAGAATCCAACAGCATCAGTAATCCTTTTTCAACCTCTGAATCTGATTTCTGCTCAAGTCCCTCAATTTCAGCCAGAAAATACCTGAAATTACAGAAAAACACACAAACTCATAGTAAAGTCCAGAAATGTGAATTTAACATAAAAACTAATGAAAACATCCCTAAAAGTAACTAGATCCTACTAAAAACATACTAAAAACAATGCCAAAAAGCGTATAAATTATCCGCTCATCACAACACCAAACTTAAATTGTTGCTTGTCCCCAAGCAACTGAAAATCAAATAGGATAAAAAAGAAGAGAATATACTATAAATTCCAAACTATCAATGAAACATAGCTCCAATCATATGAGCGGGACTTATAGCTTTTTGTCTCTTGAATAGTTTTGGCATCTCACTTTATCCATTGAGGTTCAGAATGATTGGCATCTATAGGAACTTCAGATTTCGAATAGTGTTATTGACTCTCCTAGTTCAGTATGATGATTCTTGAACACAGCTTCTTTATGAGTCTTGGCCGTGGCCTTAAGCACTTTGTTTTCCAGTATTACCACCGGATACATAAATGCCACAGACACATAATTGGGTGAACCTTTTCAGATTGTGACTCAGCTTTGCTAAAGTCCCCAATTAGAGGTGTCCAGGGTTCTTAAGCACACTCTTTGTTTTTGCTTTGGACCTTGACTTTAACCGCTCAGTCTCAAGTTTTCACTTGACACCTACACGCCACAAGCACATGGTTAGGGACAGCTTGGTTTAGCCGCTTAGACCAGGATTTTATTCCTTTAGGCCCTCCTATCCACTGATGCTCAAAGCCTTGGGATCCTTTTTATTTCCCTTGCCTTTTGGTTTTAAGGGTTATTGGCTTTTTTTTTTTTTGCTTGCTTTTTCTTTTTCTTTCTAAATTTTTTTTTTCGCCTATTTTTTTTTCTGCAAGCTTTGCTCTTTGCTGCTTTTTCTTGCTTCAAGAATCATTTTTATGATTTTTCAGATTATCAAATAACATGTCTCCTAGTCATCATTCTTTCAAGAGCCAACATATTTAACATTCTTAAACAACAACTTCAAAAGACATATGCACTGTTCAAGCATACATTCAGAAAACAAGAAGCATTATCACCACATCAATATAATTAAACTAAGTTCAAGGATAAATTCAAAACTCATGTACTTCTTGTTCTTTTGAATTAAAACAGTTTTTATTTTAAGAGAGGTGATGGATTCATAGGACATTCATAACTTTAAGACAGAGTTACTAACTACTAATGATCATGTAATGAAGACACAAACATAGATAAGCACATAACATAGAAAACGAAAAACAGAGAAAGTAAGAGCAAGGAATGAATCCACCTTAGTGATGATGGCGTTTCAATGATGTTCTTGGGCTCTTCTATGTCTCTTCCTTGCCTTTGCGGCTTGATTCCTAGTGATTTTTTTTTTTTTGGGATTTCTATCCTCAGTTGCTTCTAATAATTATGTGGAGGGAGGTGCATCTCCTAAGGTATCTCAGGGATCTCTTGATTTGCAGCCACATGTTCTACCACTGAGCTATAGATCCTTTACATAATTGTTTTACCACACCAAACTTAGAATGTTGCTCGCCCTCGAGCAAAAGAAGAAGGAATAGATGAAGAAGAAGATGTGGAAAAAAAAACTAGGATTATGAGGACGTAAGGTGGAGATCCTGTGGGGTTCACAGATCCTGAGGTGATCCTGTGGGGTCCACAGATCCTGAGGTGTCAAGGCATTTACATCCCTGCACCAAATTAGGCATGTAAAATGCCCTTGCACACAACTCTGGGCGTTCAGCGCCAGGTTGGTGCCCATTTTGGGCGTTCAACGCCCCTTTGCTGCCATTTCTGGCGTTGAACGCCAGAACCATGCTTGTTCTGGGCGTTCAGCGCCAGGATGCTCCCATTCTGGGCGTTCAGCGCCAGAACTATGCTCTGTTATGGCGTTTGAACGCCAGACAGATGCTCCTCCAGGGTGTGATTTTTCTTCTTCTGTTTTTGATTCCGTTTTCAATTTTTATATTTATTTTGTGACTCCACATGATCATGAACCTAAGAAAACATGAAAAACAATAAAAATAAGAATTAGATAAACATTGGGTTGCCTCCCAACAAGCGCTTCTTTAATGTCAATAGCTTGACAGTGAGCTCTCATGGAGCCTCACAGATGTGCAGAGCGTTGTTGAGACTCTCCAACACCAAACTTAGAGTTTGGATATGGGAGTTCAACACCAAACTTAGAGTTTGGTTGTGGCCTCCCAACACCAAACTTAGAGTTTGACTGTGGGGGCTCTGGTTGACTCTGCTTTGAGAGAAGCTTTTTCTGCTTCCTCTCCATGGTTGCAGAGGGAGATCCTTGAGTTTTAAACACAAGGGAGTTCTCATTCCATTGAAGGACTATTTCACCTCTGTCAACATCAATCACAACTCTTGCTGTGGCCAGGAAAGGTCTTCCTAGGATGATGGATTCATCCTCTTCCTTTCCAGTATCCAGGACTATGAAATCAACAGGGATGTAAAGGCCCTCAACCTTTACTAATACATCCTCTACTTGTCCATAAGCCTGTTTTCTTGAGCTGTCTGCCATCTCTAGTGAGATTTTAGCAGCTTGCACCCCATAGATTCCCAGTTTCTCTATTACAGAGAGGGGCATGAGGTTTATTCCTGAACCAAGGTCACACAGAGCCTTAAAGATCATGGTGCCTATGGTACAGGGTATTATGAACTTTCCAGGATCCTGTCTCTTCTGAGGCAATGTCAGTTGATCCAGATCACTTAGTTCATTGATGAACAAGGGAGGTTCAACTTCCCAAGCATCAATGCCAAATAATTTGGCATTCAGCTTCATGATTGCACCAAGAAACTTGGCAGTTTGCTCTTCAGTAACATTCTCATTCTCTTCAGAAGAGGAATATTCATCAGAGCTCATGAAGGGCATAAGGAGGTTCAATGGGATCTCTATGGTCTCTAGATGGGCCTCAGAGTCCTTTGGTTCCTCAGAGGGAAGCTCCTTATTAATCACTGGACGTCCCAGGAGGTCTTCCTCCTTGGGATTCACGTCCTCTCCTCTCCTCACAGGTTCGGCCATGGCGCTTATGTCAATGGCCTTGCACTCTCCTTTTGGATTCTCTTCTGTATTGCTTGGGAGAGTACTAGGAGGGATTTCAGTGATCCTTTTGCTCAGCTGGCCCACTTGTGCTTCCAGATTTCTAATGGAAGATCTTGTTTCATTCATGAAACTTACAGTGGCCTTAGATAGATCAGAGACTAAGTTTGCTAAATTAGAAGTATTTTGTTCAGAGTTCTCTGTCTGTTGCTGAGTGGATGATGGAAAAGGTTTGCTATTGCCAAACCTGATTCTTCCACCATTATTAAAGCCTTGTTGAGGCTTTTGATCCTTCCATGAGAAATTTGGATGATTTCTCCATGATGAGTTATAAGTGTTTCCATAAGGTTCACCTAAATAATTTACCTCTGCTATTGCAGGGTTCTCAGGATCATAAGCTTCTTCTTCAGAAGATGCCTCTTGAGTACTGTTGGATGCAGCTTGCATTCCATGCAGACTCTGAGAGATCATATTGACTTGCTGAGTCAATATTTTATTCTGAGCCAATATGGCATTCAGAGTATCAACTTCAAGAACTCCCTTCTTCATAGGCGTCCCATTGTTCACAGGATTCCTTTCAGAAGTGTACATGAACTGATTATTAGCAACCATGTCAATGAGTTCTTGAGCTTCTGCAGGCGTTTTCTTTAGGTGAATGGATCCACCTGCAGAAGTATCCAGTGACATCTTTGATAGCTCAGATAAACCATCATAGAATATATCCAGGATGGTCCATTCTGAAAGCATGTCAGAAGGACACTTTTTGGTCAACTGTTTGTATCTTTCCCAAGCTTCATAGAGGGATTCACCTTCTTTCTGTCTGAAGGTTTGAACATCATCTCTAAGCTTGCTCAGCTTTTGAGGAGGAAAGTACTTGGCTAAGAAAGCCGTGACCAGCTTATCCCAAGAGTTCAGGCTGTCTTTAGGTTGAGAATCCAACCATAATCTAGCTCTGTCTCTTACAGCAAAAGGGAAAAGCATGAGCCTGTAGACTTCAGGATCTACTCCATTAGTCTTAACAGTATCACATATCTGCAAGAATTCAGTTAAGAACTGAAAAGGATCTTCAGATGGAAGTCCATGAAACTTGCAGTTCTGCTGCATCAGAGAAACTAGTTGAGGTTTCAGCTCAAAGTTGTTTGCTCCAATGGCAGGAATGGAGATTCTTCTTCCATGTAAATTGGAATTAGGTGCAGTAAAGTCACCAAGCATCTTCCTTACATTATTATTATTTTCGGCTGCCATCTCCCCCGCCTGTTCGAAAATTTCTGAAAGGTTATCTCTGGATTGTTGTATTTTAGCTTCTCTTAATTTTCTCTTCAGAGTCCTTTCAGGTTCTGGATCTGCTTCCACAAGAATGTTCTTATCCTTGCTCCTGCTCATATGACAAAGAAGAAGGCACAGAAAGTAATAATAATAATAGAGATCCTTTATACCACAGTATAGGGATCCCTTTGTAAGTGGAAGAAAAGAGGGGGAGACAAAGAATGTGATGTAAAGGAATAAATGCAACTATACTGATGGAAGAGATGTGAGATGAGATGTTAGGGTATGAATGAATAAATAGAATAGGATGGGGGAGGTATAATTTTCGAAAATTATTTTAAAAAGGAGTTAGTGATTTTTGAAAATTGGTTTTTGAAAATTTGTTAGTATTTTTCGAAAATTTTTTTTTTGAAATAAAAATAAAAATAATTAGTTAATTAAAAAGAAATTTTTGAAAAAGGGGGAGATATTTTCGAAAATTAGAGAGAGAGAGTTAGTTAGGTAGTTTTGAAAAAGTTAAGAAACAAACAAAAAGTTAGTTAGTTAGTTGAAACAAATTTTGAAAAGATAAGAAGTTAGGAAGTTAGAAAAGATATTTTGAAAAGATATTTTTGAAAAAGATAAGATAAGAAGATATTTTGAAAAGATATGATAGGATTAGTTTTGAAAAAGATTTGATTTTTAAAATCACAATTAATGACTTGATTCATAAGAAATCACAAGATATGATTCTAGAACTTAAAGTTTGAATCTTTCTTAACAAGCAAGTAACAAACTTCAAATTTTTGAATCAAAACATTAATTGATTATGTTATTTTCGAAAATTTGATATAAAAATAAGAAAAAGATTTTTGAAAAATATTTTTGAAATTTTCGAAAATAACTAATAATTTTGAAAAAGATTTGATTTTTGAAAAAGATAAGATTTTCAAATTGAAAATTTGATTTGACTCATTGGCAACAACTTGATTTTAAAAATTTTTGAAAAAGTCAATCCAAATTTTCGAATTTGATGAGAGAAAAAGGGAAAGATATTTTTTTTTATTTTTGAAATTTTTATGAAAAACATGAAAAATATGCAATGCATGAAATTTTTAGATCAAAACAATGAATGCATGCAAGAATGCTATGAATGTCAAGATGAACACCAAGAACACTTTGAATGTCATGATGAACATCAAGACACAATTTTGAAAAATCTTTAATGCAAAGAAAACATGCAAGACACCAAACTTAGAATTCTTTAATGCTTAGACACTAAGAATTCAAGAATGCATATGATAAACATGAAAAGACACAAAACAAAAAATCATCAAGATCAAACAAGAAGACTTACCAAGAACAACTTGAAGATCATGAAGAACACCATGAATGCATGAAATTTTCGAAAAATGCAAGATGCATATGCAATTGACACCAAACTTATGATGTGACTCAAGACTCAAACAAGAAACAGAAAAATATTTTTGATTTTTATGATTTTCTAATTTTTTTGGATTTTTTTTTCTTATTTTTCGAAAATTAATTGAAAAAGGAAAATAAGGATTCCAAAATTTTTAATATGAATTCCAGAAATTTTGCCATGTTAGTATAAAGCTTCAGTCCAGGAATTAGACATGGCTCACTAGCCAGCCAAGCTTTCAATGAAAGCTCCAGTCCAAAACACTAGACATGGCCAATGGCCAGCCAAGCTTCAGCAGGTGATCATGGATCAGCAGCAGGTGGATGAGTAACAACTAAGTTGCTCTTGATAACAAATTGCAAGCCTCAGTCCAAATGAATTTAGACATGGCTTTACAGCCAGCCAGGCTTCACATGCTTCATGAAACACTAGAATTCATTCTTAAAAATTTTGAATAAATTTTTGAAAACATTTTTATTTATTATTTTTTTTTTCGAAACCAGATGAGAGATTTTTGAAAATATTTTTGAAAGAATTTTTTTTTTTTGAAAACAAAATGAAAAGAAAATTACCTAATCTGAGCAACAAGATGAGCCGTCAGTTGTCCAAACTCAAACAATCCCCGGCAACGGCGCCAAAAACTTGGTGCTGTTGCCGGATCAAAAGGGAATCTGGCACTGATGTTACCGGACCAAAAGCTTGCCGAAAACTCAAACAATCCCCGGCAACGGCGCTAAAAACTTGGTGCTGTTGCCGGATCAAAGGGAATCTGGCACTGATGTTACCGGACCAAAAGCTTGCCGAAAACTCAAACAATCCCCGGCAACGGCGCCAAAAACTTGGTGCACGAAATTGTGATGTCCAGGCACGAACAATCCCTGGTAATGGCTCCAAAGCTTGGTGCTTTGATCTTAATTCATAATTGTCACAACTTCGATACAACTAACCAGCAAGTGCACTGGGTCGTCCAAGTAATACCTTACGTGAGTAAGGGTCGAATCCCACGGAGATTGTTGGTATGAAGCAAGCTATGGTCACCTTGTAAATCTCAGTCAAGCAGATATAAAGTGGTAATGGTGTTTTCGAATATCATATAATAAAATAGGGATAGAAATACTTATGTAAATCATTGGTAAGAATTTCAGATAAGCGAATGGAGATGCTTGTCGTTCCTCTGAACCTCTGCTTTCCTGCTATCTTCATCCAATCAGTCTTACTCCTTTCCATGGCTGGCTGTATGCAAGGGTATCACCGTTGTCAGTGGCTACATCCCCTCCTCTCAGTGAATAATATGCTCACGCACCCTGTCACGGCACAGCTATTCATCTGTCGGTTCTCGATCATGCTGGAATAGGATTCACCCTCCTTTTGCGTCTGTCACTAACGCCCAGCACTCGCGATTTTGAAGCTCGTCCCAGTCATTCAATCATTGAATCCTACTCAGAATACCACGGACAAGGTTTAGACCTTCCGAATTCTCTTGAATGCCGCCATCATTCTAGCTTACGCCACGAAGATTCTGGTTAGGAGATCTAAGAGATACTCATTCTAGCTTAATTCATGTAGAACAGAAGTGTTTGTCAGGCACGCGTTCATAAGGGAGAAGGATGATGAGCGTCACACATAATCATCACCTTCATCACGTTCTTGGGTGCGAATGGATATCTTAGAAGCGAAATAAGAAGAGTTGAATAGAAAACAGTAGTACTTTGCATTAATCTTTGAGGAACAGCAGAGCTCCACACCTTAATCTATGGAGTGTAGAAACTCTACCGTCAAAAATACATAAGTGAAGGTCCAGGCATGGCCGAGATGGCCAGCCCCCTAAAACGTGATCAAAGGATCATAAGGTAATCCAAAGATGCCTAATACAATAGTAAAAGGTCCTATTTATAATAAACTAGCTACTAGGGTTTACATGAGTAAGTAATTGATGCATAAATCCACTTCCGGGGCCCACTTGGTGTGTGTTTGGGCTGAGTCTGAGTGTTACACGTGCAGAGGCCATTTGTGGAGTTGAACGCCAGTTTCTGTGCCAGTTTGGGCATTCAACTCTGGTTTTGGATCCTTTTCTGGCGCTGGACGCCAGATTTGGGCAGAAGGCTGGCGTTGAACGCCAGTTTACGTCGTCAATTCTTGGCCAAAGTATGGACTATTATATATTGCTGGAAAGCCCTGGATGTCTACTTTCTAATGCAATTAGAAGCGCGCCATTTCGAGTTCTGTAGCTCCAAAAAATCTACTTTGAGTGCAGGGAGGTCAGAATCCAACAGCATCAGTAGTCCTTTTTCAACCTCTGAATCTGATTTCTGCTCAAGTCCCTCAATTTCAGCCAGAAAATACCTGAAATTACAGAAAAACACACAAACTCATAGTAAAGTCCAGAAATGTGAATTTAACATAAAAACTAATGAAAACATCCCTAAAAGTAACTAGATCCTACTAAAAACATACTAAAAACAATGCCAAAAAGCGTATAAATTATCCGCTCATCATACTCCTAAGCTACCCTAATGATATGCTATACTATGGTCTTCATTCCCCCTTCTTTATGAGCTAAATGGCTTCAGAAATGGGCCTCCAAACCACCAAAATCTCGAGTCACATGAGATTTTAATGAAGGCATCTGCGGCCACCTGTGCGGACGCACAGATGTGTGCGTACGCACACTTTGCCGAAAATCTCCACCCGTGTGTACGCACAGGAAGTTCTACACACGCACACTAGGCGATGCTTGAATGGACGTGCGACGCGCACAGTGTGACTCACGCGCACGCGTGGCTCTGATCTGATGGCTGTGCGTACGCACACTAGGCTGAGCTCTTCTTCCATTCTCTCCAAGCCATTCCTACCTTATACCTCTGAAATCACTCACAAATAACATCAAGGAATCGAATGGAAGGTAAATGGAATAAATTAATCAAATTAGGCACAAAAGAGCATGTTTTTATAATCAAACACAGATTAGGAGGAATGTTCAAATGCATGCTATTTAGTGGAATAAGTGCAAGTTTATATGATAAAATCCATTCAATTTCAACTAAAAATCATCATCAAATATGGATTCATCAAGAATTCAACACTAATGTTAAAATAAGAAACTTAGAAAAGAAAATAAGAACAAGTTATCAAAATAAAATTAAAATGCAATGAATGAAAATAAGAAAATGTAATAAACAAAAGAAAATGAAAGATGAGAAAAATAAGAAGTGAAAATTTAAAAAGAGGGAGAAGAAGAAATAAAAAGAAGTAAGAAAGAAAGGATGAGAAAGGTGAGAAGGGAAGAGAAGAGAAGAAAGGGAAGAAAAGAAATGGAAGAAGGGAAGAGAGAAGAAGAAGAGAGAAGGAATAGGAGAAAAACAAGGCGCGCAGGTGACGCGCGGGCGCTAAAAGCAGGAAGAGGAAGCGACGTGTAGGCATCATCCACGCGTACCCGTGGATCACAGAGAATAGAGGTGACGCGTACACGTCACCCATGCGTATGCGTGGGGCTAAATTGTGCTCTTCGCACAAAGGCAGCACCACTCCAGCACAACTCTCTGGTTTTTGTACCAGGAGTCCCAACATGGCATACGACGCGTACGTGTCGGCCACACGCACGGGTGACGCGCACTTTTTTTTTATTTTATAGAAGCATAAAACAGAAATAGGGCACTCTCCTAACCTATATACATTCTAAAACAACCAAAATTCAAATTCAACAAAAATCTTTTTAGTTTTTGAAAAATTTTTCAAAGACAAAACAAACAAAACTTGCACTTCAAGCAAAATGCAACTCAAAACAACTATCCTACTCAAAACATGAACTTAACAAGTAACCTATCAATAAAAGCAATATGTACAAGGGTGTAGAAAGTAAGAAAAACTACCTACAATGGCAACTCAATTAATCCATTGATTATATATACTAGAGAATGGAAAGAGTTTACCATGGTGGGGTGTCTCCCACCTAGCACTTTTAGTTTAAGTCCTTAAGTTAGATAATTGGGAGGCTCCTTGTCAAGGTGGTTTATGCTTGTACTCATCCTTGAACTTCCACCAATGCTTGGCTTTCAAGTAAGCTCCAATTTTCAAAATCAATGGCACTAAGCTTTGATGAAGTTCCACACAAGCTAAGGTCTCCCAAAGTTGATGTTCACCTATTCCTGGATCCCAAATCTTATTTCTACACCCATCTTCAAGTTGATCAAGCCAATTCTAATTGGGTGGCAAGTGATCCGAATTCGCAAGTAAACACCAAAGCACCTTCTTAGATCCATTTAATTAAGAACTATACCAACCATTGCACTTAGACTTTGAGTTTCCAACCATAAGGAACCTTGATTGGCATTTACATCTACTAACCAATTCTCTCTTGCTCTTAACTCCATAAAGAGCTCTAAGTTGCCCATTCGTCTCAAGCAAACCATATTCAAGTGGGAAAGTAAATATTATGGATAAGAATTTTACCCACTTGAATGTTGTGTTGGATGGTGACTTAGGAAGGGATGGTTCCAATGATCTTGCAAGTCCCACTCCCTTGTGCTCTTCTTTGACTACCTCCACCTGTTGGCAAGCTTCTTCAATTTCAATTCCTTGCACACCAACTTATTCTACACATTCTTCATTGGTGGAGCTTGCCTCTCGATCAACCTCTTCCAATCTTTCATCATTCATACTAGGTCTTGGAGGTTGCGCATTATCCTCCTCAACATCATCTTCAAGTTCAATGGAAGAAGGTTCAACAACTTCCATAAAATCATCAACAACATCACTTGGTGTGGAAATGTTCTCAAGCTTGAAATCCACCTCTTGTTCAATTTTACCTAGGTCTTCAACCACTTATTCTTCTTTAACAATCTCTTCCTCCTCCACTTGTTGCAAGACATACCCTATCTCCTTGTCCTCATGTTGGTATTCTAAAATCTTCTTCATGCTCCACTCTTCAGTTGATTTTTCACATTCATCCGTGGAGATGCTTTGTCTACAGTTAAATCCCATGAGTCCAAGTTGGCTTTAATTTTGGCAAGGTTAGCCTCAATAGCTTTGTTCGTCCTTTGGGCTTCCTCTTGCTTCTTTCGATAGATGATTGCTTAAAGCCTATGCATTGCTTCCTTGAAGCGATCCATTGGCTCTTGTTCCAATTGGCTAGCATAAGTAGGATCATGTTGCTCTTGGACCAATAGATATGGATATTCTTCCATGGAGGGTTGTGGTGGAAAGAGGAATTCATTATGTGATTGAAAATTCTCATACATGAGAGGTGGTTCATCTTGATAATGGCATGGAGGTGGTGGTTCTTGAGGGTATTGGTGGAGGAATTACGGTGGTTCTACATATGGTTTATATGGTTCACAAGGTGGTTGGTATGGTGGATATGGATTGGGATCATATGGAGGTATTTGGTGGTATAAGGCTTGTGAGAATGATGGTTGAGGGCTATATTGTGGAGGGGGTTCATAGGTATAGGGTGGTGGATGTTGATAATCATAAGGGGGTCCACCATAGCCATTGGATTGGTATGTATCTTGGAATGGCTCTTCTTCATAGCACATTTAGGAAGGTTATTGCCAAGAGGGTTGATCAAACCCTTGAGGCTCCTCCCATCTTTGATTGCACCATCCTTGGTGCATGTTGTAATTGTAATTTCCAACTCCTATAACATAGTTGTAACCACACCCATAGCCAAAAGGGTGAGAATTCATAGTGACAAGAGAAAATAAAACAAATACTAATAAGAGCTAATAAAAACTAACTCCTAAAGCAAGCAAAAACTAACAAAGAAGCATATTCACAATATCAACATATATACAATAGCCAATAATATAACACCGTTGCAATTCCCCGGCAACGGCGCCAAAAATTTGATAATGAGAATTATCGCTGGTCTAGAATTTTCATCAATAGAAAAGAATGTCTTCGTTGTAAGCATAGTTCCAAACCAACTAATAATTCTCAATCAAATTTTAATATTGGTTATCACATGTACAAACCAATGAAAATTAACCAAAATATTCAATCCTCGGGTCGTCTCACAAGGAATTGCAATGAAGTGATCAATTATTGGCTATAAAGGAACAAGGGGGGTTTGATTTGGTAATTGGCAAGAAAGGTAAATAACAAGAAAGTAAATGACAATCAACTAATAAAGGAAAGGAAAGAACTCTTGGCTAAGACATGGGAATTGAGATCACCATCCTTGTCTACAAACTATATATTGACAATTATGAGGGACCAACCCATTAAGTCTACTTCTATGCATGAAGTACGTACAATGTCTACCTCAACGCTTGAAGTACATCAAATAAGCTTGATCAACATCAATTCATAAGTCCTAACCTAGCTACTAATTGACTTAGTAGTAGGATAGCGTTAATGGTTATCAAATTTACCATATAGGGTTCTCAAATCACCAATTCAATGAGACCCAATGACTCAAGGTCACTCAATTCCCGTAGCCTAGGCCAAGAGTAAAGAAAACTACTCAAATACTAGAGAAAACATTTTAACAAATACCTAGTGTGCAATAAAAGTAAACATCACAAAATGCAAGAATTAATGGAACCCATAACTAATACAAACAATAGCAATGAAGATAAACATAAAAGACATGGAAACATGAGATTGCATTAAAAGGAAATTAACATCAACAAGAGTGTATGAACATAAAAAAGAGCAAAATAAGATATTAACAAGAAAAACTGAGAAGGTTGAGACAATAGAACACTAAAGTATAAAGAGAATTAAAATAAAAACAAGAATTAAAAGTTGGATCTAAGAAAAATTAACTTAATCAACCCTAAAATCTAGAGAGAGGAGAGAGCCTCTCTCTATAGAATTCTATCATAAAACATGATGAAAACTAAACTATGACTATTCCCCTCATTCCCTTGCAATCCTTGGGTTCAAAAGCATCATAAATGATTTAGATTTGGGCCTCCTTGAGCTCAAAAATCGTCCCCAGCGTTTTTCCTTTAGTGAAGTCACATGCAGCCTGTCACACGTACGCATGGGTCACGCGTACGCATCGCAGTACAAAAATCCTCTTCACGCGTGCGCGTGGGTGACGCGTGCGCATCGCTGGCGAATGTCATTTTTCACGCGTACGCGTGGGTGACGCGTGCGCGTGGCCTTGAATTCAGCAAATCTTCATTTGTTCATGAATTCTCCATTTTTGCATGCTTTTTCTTCATTCCTTCAACCCAATCTTCGCCTTCTAATCCTGAAATCACTTAACAAACATATTAAGGCATCGAATGGAATTAAAGTGAATTAAAATTAGCGATTTAAAGGCCTAAAAAATGTTTTTACTTTTAAACATAAATTAGGAGAAATTCACAAAACCATGCTATTTCATTGAATAAATGTGAGAAAAGTCGATAAAACCTCCTGAATTCAATACAAGATAAACCACAAAATTGGGGTTTATCAATATGTACACATGCATTTTTTTCTCTTTTTTTTTTGCGATTTTGTTTTGTAGATACATTTTTGTTATATGCAAACATCCTCCCACACTTTGACTATTCCATGTCCTCATGCAGCACTTTTATTTTATACGTAAGAACACATAATATCCTATGTTACCTAGAGAGTTAGGATCAAGGTAATTTATTAGTTTTTTGTCTTAGGCTTGAATTATGCTATATTTCAATAAAAAAAGGATAGGAAGCTCAAAGTGGCTAACTAGGGTTGATGTAAGGGTAGGATATATGGTCAGTGGCTCCAAAACAAACAACGCTTCAGTAATTTTAAATATATGCATGCAATGACAATTAAAATCAAAAGATGAGAAAATGTAGGATTACAAATACAAGGAGACACTAAAGTCACACTAGAAAAAGATAATTGAGTGTTGTATAAATGAACCATGTCCAGCTCAAAAAGCTCACAGAGAAGCAAAATAGAAAATAATCTCATGTAATTCAAGCTAAATAGAAAACAATAAAATTTTTCAACATATCAATAAAAGGCATGAGTATCAAATATTTTCAAATTTCACAATTTCCAAACATGTGAGATGCTAAGTTGGGAGAAGAGGCAAAATATCCTACACTGTATCAAGTACTACTAATATATATGTAAAAATGATCTAACTGAACTGATTCTTAAACAAAAGTAAGGACGATGAAACTAAATATGGAAAGTGCATATGAAAAAAGAGAGTTTATCTACAAGAAAAGAAAATTAAACTAACAACGCAATCAAAAAAGAAAACCTAACTATAAGGAAACACGTTATGAATGTTCAAGAGTTTAAATAAAATATACAACCAACATTGATGGTTTGGAAGATGAAAGAGAAGATGAAATCAGAACTCCTAAGAAGTGGACTCAAATGTCTTTCCCTCCTACTAATTTGGCATTACATCTGGTAACTCTTCAAACTGAGGTATATTTGGCTCCTCAAGTAGAAGGTCTTTGATGAACTAAAGGAGGGCTCTTTAGTTGTTTACTTTGCTATTTTTCTTTTGTCTGTTAATAGATTTATTGACGTTTCTTCTTTTCATTAGCCATGTATTAAGTGTTTCCCCAACCATACCCATGGTGTTTCATCGCTAGACTTATCCTAAAAAAATCGAAGAGAATATGTAAAAACATACATTCAAGTGACTTAAAGCAAGATAAGTAAAGTCTAGAACACTTAGGCATTGAGGACACAAGTATATTCAAATAACAAATCAAATTCTCAATAGTCAAGTAGGTAGAAGTTTCTTAAAATGAGGTTATGATCACTAAAATGAGGTGCATTTATGAGTTTGTGACATTAAAGAAAAATAACATGTAAATTCTAAGTTTGCATATAGTTTGGAACTCATCACTAGCACTTGAAAGCTTATGTCACAAATATACAAAGTAAGAACTTAATTTATTCATTTTAGTGTATCTAAGATGCTTTAAAGAACACTTGCAAGTTAAAACAAACAAACAAGTAACAAGAAGCATAAAGACACTCAGGCATATTAATCAAGTAATTGTCAAGTGGAATGATGAATGAGAATTGATTTAATGTGTGAGTGAACTCATTGAGCAAAGTGAAATATTGAACTCACACCTCCATCAATAAAACAATTTCAAATTTGTTCACATCGCCTACTTAACATAAAGTGTAGAAACATGGGTATTATGTAACTTAGTCAAAGAAATATATTAGTTGAAATCAAGTACAAGCAAGCATGATTCAATATAACTTGAAAAACTTTTGAAAAATTGTTAATAGGCAAGTTCACAATCCAATTTCACACTTTCAATGCAATATGCCAAGTGAAATATCTAAACTATGTTAAGTACAAACATTCAAACAATTTAAGTTATAGTATGTCAAGAAGGCATAAATGCACAAACATGGTAATCAAAGTAATAACCAATATGAACAAGAATCACCAATTAATAAATACATCATTTTTAACCAATTACCTAAACATGAATCATTAATTCAAATCACATGATAGCTATAACATGCAATTTAACATTTGAAATAGTCATATAGGCATATTATTAAACACTTGACGTGCAAAGGCATAAGTAACACAAAATAGGACTAACAAGCATTCTTTCAATATAATTAACAAAAATCGGCATCACTGACATAAAATCAGCATCATTTCTTAGAAATTCAACCGAAAATTAATCAAGTCAGTTCAACACAAATTGAAATTCCAAACCTAAGAATAATAATATATAACATATTTAATTACCTATAAACTAAGATAAATGCAGATAAGAGAATCCAAATTTTAACCTAAATTAACCTAATCAGCAAAAATTAGTTTGACTAACTCAAATTACTAAGACTTCAAATCTAACTAAACTATAATGAATTAAAACAAAAAATATCAAAACAAGATTTTGCAAAAATCTAAAAACTAAAGAACAGAGAAATAAGAAGGTAGGAGAGATGAAATGCAGTGGCAGTGATTGGAGGTAGTGCCAGTAGCATTGATGATGCTGGGAATGGTCGCTACAGGACAGGGGGCTATTGGTGTCAGATGGTGATAAAGAAGAGAGAGAGTATGAATCAAGATTAAAGGCAAAGAGAAGAGAAGAGAAGAGAAGAAGAAGAAGAAGAAGAAGAAGAAGAAGAAGAAGAACAAGAAGAAGAAGAAGAAGAAGAAGAAGAAGAAGAAGAAGAAGAAGAAGATGATGATGATGATGATGATGATGATGATGATGAAAGAGTGTGGTCATGGTTGTGCTAAGGTTGCCAGCAGTGATCAGGACAAAAAGGAGGAAAGAGAGCAGGAGAGAGATCTTTGGGGATGATGTTCGACCATGGGTCTGTGGATAGAGGAGAAGAAAAAAGAGAAAAGAGAAAAGAGAAAGAGAAGAGAAAGAAAAAAAAATGAAGAGTGGCATGGCTAGGCTATGGGCTCGACAGAGATGATAAGAAGGGAGGTTAATGGTGGTGTGGCATGGGCAAAATTCGACAGAGATGGTGGTGGACAGTGCTATAGTGTATTTTGGGAAGGGTGGTACAATGGAAGAAGATGAGAGGAGAGAGCTAGGGTTCAAGAAACAAACCTTCTAATTTTCTTTTCCAAAGTGTATTCATAATAGATGCGTGTGCCTAGAGCCTCACACTGTTTATGGTGCGTACACATGCTTGACGCGTACGCATCAAATGACAGATTTTTTAGTGAGATGCGTACGCACATATGGTGTATATGCACAGAACTTGCCACTATTTTTTGGCTCTTTTTCACCAAATTAATACTTGTAAACACACAATCAACCCCCCAAAACAATGTCAAACATATTAAACAAGCAAATTTAACAAAAAAATCTAACAAATTCAATGTATAAAGAACTCTTAAATATTTTTTAAATTATACAAAAGAGAGATTGAAAGGTTTTACGATGGTGGGATGTCTCCTACCTAGGCCGTTTGTATATCGTCCTTAAATTGGACGGTTGTTGAGGCTCTTTTCATGGTGGCTTGTGCTTAAATTCATCATTGAATCTCCACAAGTGCTTCGACTTTAAATATCCTCCCAGATCCCAAATTACTAGCACCATGCTTCTAAGAATTTTAAATGCAAAGAATCCCCCAAGTTGTTGATTATCACATTATATCCCGGGGTTCCGTTTATCCACCCATTTTCTTGTTGATCTTCATGATTCCATTCGGTGACAAAAATTTCAAATTCTCCTTTAAGCTCAAAACCTTCACTTGAAATCAATTAAATTAAGTCTCGCACCAGCTTTGGACTCAAACTCTTGATATTCTACCCTTACTGAACCTTGATTCACATTGTCGCTCAACATCCAATTCCTTCTTGCTTAGCACCCCAAGAAGAGTGCTAAGTTGACCATCTATTTCTAATGAAACATATTAATGTAGCCTAAGAAAATTAAAGGTTAAAATTTTTATCAACTCAAATTGTATGTTAAATGGTGAATTAATAAGGGAGATTCTCAAAGGAGTTGCCAATGTGATTTATCTACTCTTTTTGCCTCTTTTATGATAACCTCCACCTCTTGGTTGCTGACTTTTTCCACAACTTCTTCATTGCTCAAAAGTGAGTTTTAGAGGTTGTGCACATTCCTACTCAATATTGCTTTCACATCCCACGGAAGAAGGTTCAACAAACTCATTCAGGTCATTGGTTGTTGCAAACTTTTCCTCAATGGTGAAGTTTGGTCCTTTCTCAACTCATCTTAAACTTTCAACCACTCCTTCAGATTCAATTTGCTTATCCTCCTCCTCTTTTTGCAACTTACTCCTCAACTCCTCTTCTTTCACTTCAGATTCCAAGCTTTCTTACATATCACTTCTTTTGGTCGACTCTAATTTTGCACATTCATCCAATGGTAGTACAAGAGAAGAGAAGATAGGTATGCTTACAATAATTTGGTCCATCAATTCCTTGAGGTGGTTTCATTGCCCATATCATCCTTGGAAGATAGATTGAAGCTCTTTTTGTTCTTGGATCAATGGTTGAAAAGCTTCTTCCACCGAAAGTTATGGGAAAAAAATGTTGGTCATGTTAGAGGAAGTCATGGTGTATGGGAGGTAGTATTTCAAGAAGACTATAGGAGTAAGGATGTTGGAATGGTTGTGGTTCAAAGTTAGTTGTTCATAAGGCTCATAAGGATGGTGGGTAAGGTAGATATATATTTGGATCCCATTGAGGTAATTGGTGCTGGTGGGATATGGTTTGAAAGTATTGTGGTTGAAGACAATGTTAAGGATGAAAGTCATATGAATATGGTAGTTGAGGTTCATAATTATAGCAAGGACCACCATAGTCATTAGGTTGGTATGCACCATAGGATAGATTATGATCATAGTAGGTTGGAGTAGGTTGATTCCATGAAGACTGTTTTTTAATATAAGCCTCCTCCATCATTTGATAATTCATTCCTTGATGCAAACCGTCATTGAAATTTTCATTTCCTACAATATTTTCACAACCAAACAAATCAAAACAATATGGATGAGAATTCATAGAAAAAGAGAAAATTAAAACAAAGGATATCAAAGTGTAAGAAAAAGTCAAACTCATAACTACTAGTAAAGACAAAAAAAGCAAAACATAAGTTCTTCATACTATTCACATATTAACAATAGACAAGATTAAATTTGAAGATTCGTTGTAGCTCTAAACCAGAATTCAACACTCTTCAAATTTTAGTAAAAAGATTTCACAAAAATTCAAAATAATAACCGGGAGTTTAATCCCAAGTCGTTCTCTTTAGGAATCACAAAGTAGTACTCAATCATTGACTATGAGAGATCAGAGTTTTGATTGCAAGTAATGAAAATTTAAACAACAAGAGATTAAAGAGAAAGAAATATCTAAATGGTAAGAACAATTATGGCAATTAACTAAGAACTGGAAGTGAATTCAAATGCTAAAAGATCTTGGCGAGGGTTGAGGATTAAGGATCACTATCCTTGTCACTAACAATAACATGATAATTACAAAGAGCAAACCCAATTCGTCAATCTCTACAAATTGAGAAAAGTCAATTAGGCTTAATTAACCTTAATCCACAAGTCCTAACCAACTTACTAATTGAATTAGTAAAAGATTAGCGTTAGTGGAAACACCATTAATTAATATCTCTAAATTATCAATTAACTTGGACATCAATGACTCATGGTCACCCAATTTCTAAACTCCAAACCAAGAAAGCCAAATTTACTCTAAAATTAAGTAAGGCATTTTATTAAACACTTGGAAGGCATATAAACAAAGCATTATAAAAATGCAAGAATAATAAAAAACTATAACTACCTAATGCAAGAAATCAACAATAACATCTCAAGTAAGTAAAAATAAGTCATAAAACATCAAATTCATTAAAGAAAATTCAGAATTCAACTAGGTTCATAAACTAAAATAGTAAACTAGAAAAAGTAACAAGAAATTCTAACAAACTATAGTAGCAAAATAAGAAATTATAAACTAAGAACTACAATTAAATAGACTAAAACCTAAAAATAAGAGATAAATTTATAAGAAATCCTAGAATTCTAGAGAGAAGTTGGAGCTTCTCTCTCTAGAATTCAAGGTTCTTAAACCCCAAAAAAAGAAAAATGAGTGTATGATGTTGTTATGTCTCCCATCCCCCACAAAAATTTCTACGACCCGGATAAATAATAAATAATTAATTAATAAATTAAAAATAAGCTAATATGGTTAAAAAGAATTTAAATTTTATAATTTGGGAATTTACTGGTAAAAAAATAACTTAAAAAATTAATTGGAGCGCGAAAATATAAATAATTGCAAAAAAATGCGTGCCGACATTATAATTAACTGTATAGGCTTAAGTTTGTTCGGTATTGCATATGAGAAAAATAAAAATATAAAAGTGACAAAAAAATATTTAGAATAAAAACCGAAACACTTATCTTAAAGATTTTGGCCCTAGGCAGGGCCAATGGGCAAAAGAACAAAAATGCCCCTCGCTCATTTAACACAAAACGTGACTCATCCCCCTCACTTGCATAATTCCATTCGATTCCCATTGAGAGTGAGAGAGCCACGAGAAAGAGAAAAAGAGAAGAGGACCCAAAGCCCTAACACTGTTCACATCAACATTCAATTTCACTTTTCTCTCAAATCGTAACTCCGATCGAAGACTCGTTTGTGGCCACTCGATCATCTCATCGTCCTCTTCAATTCTATATAACTTTGTGGTGAGTAATCCCGAGAACCTTACCTTATTTCTCCATTTCCTCTTTTTTTGTGTTTTGGTAGTGTGGGGTATTGAACATTATGATTTTGATGTTTTAGAAGAAGGTCAAGCACAATATCTAGTGGGATTTTGACCCAAGATCATGTAGAACAAGGTAAGAGAAATCTTTCTTCATACTTTCCCAATTTTGTGCAAAACACCCTAGTGTAAATGCTTGAAATTTGGTATAATTAAATTGAGTAGAGTTGTTTGATTGATTTGCTGTAAAATTGGGTGTGTCACTTGATTAGAGGAGGATCGGTTGAGGCTTGGTTTCAATTAATTGAAGCTGGGTTTGATCGGAGAGTAAATTCAAAGGATTTGGAACCGCCGTCTATGAAGGTATACGTCTTGGTTTCGAGTAAACCCTATATAAAGTTATGTGAAATTCTAGGTTAGATGACCTTAGGATATTGTTAAATAGTTGGTGTGTTGATGATATTAGTTTAGTGTGAATGTTTGTGTTGAATGATGGTTAAACGTGTGAATTTGATTGGTTAATGGCTATTGAATGAAAATTGGGCCGGAGGCCGTTATTGGGTAAGTTTTGGTAAGTTTGTTGGTATTGATATGTTGTGATGTGTTATTGATGTATGAGATTGGTTTGGATGATTAATCGTTGATTTTTAATTATTAATGGGAAATGAGATGATTTTGGAAATGAATATTTATATTGGTCACGACTTGAGTGTTTGAGTGACTTGATGGACTGTAAATGATGGGTGAGATTTGTTTTATGTTGGTGTTAAAAGAGGTAAAATTGAGAAATGGCAAAATTGAGTTATGTAGAAACTTTAGGTAAAAAGTGATTTTCAGGCAACTTTGAAGAGCCATAAGTTGACGCTCTGAGTTTGAAATTGAGTGAAACTTGTCTTCAATTAAAAGATGAGTACTTTAAAGTTATAGAATTTTGAAAATTGGGGTTGAAAAGGAGAATCCCTATAACACACTACCACACAGAGCTTTACGCTTAAGCCGTAAAATAGAGGTGGTGTGATATTACGACCTTTAAGATAAAATAAATATATAATAATAGTTGAAAGAAATTTATAACAAGGAGCCTTGAAGGAACTCGAAAACGAGAAGCGCAACGCTCAAGTAAACGGAAACTTGTGTACGAAGAAAAGTAAAGATACACAAATATATATATATATATATATATATATATATATATATGTGTGTGTGTGTGTGTGTGTGTGTGTGTGAACGGAGTGTCAATAGATACAGGATATCAAGCTCCTAACTCGATCTGTGAAGCCAAGGTCGACCGGAGAATATTTACATACATATATACAATCCTAAGTCTCCCAAAATACTTAAATAAACCCTAATTATCCATCAAGCCTCTAAGAGGTACAAAAGTGAAACATACACAAAGGAGAGCCTAAACAAAAATAGATATATATACATAGCCCAAAATCAAAATACATCAACCCAACTTTGCCTGCAAAAGAAACTCCAGATGCCTAGCAAGGTATCTCTCGACCTGAATTTGAAAAAGACAACATATGTATGAAATAAGAATCAGGGGATCTCCGCATGGTAATGGTGCCCACATAAATAAAATATAAGGCCCTCGAAAAGTCAAAGGTAATTCTAGAAATCTTATACTCAGATTAAAAACTTAAAGTGATACTTTGAACTAGAAACTAAGTGAACTATCTATGGTACTTAGGTTCTAGTGCAATTTTAACTTAACACCTCAATCTCTCCTTCCCCCAGTCCTCCAAACTGTGGTGGAACTGCCCTCTTCACTCCTCCACCAGACAAGGGGCCTCTCAGTTGCACAGACAAACAATACAGATAAGGAAAATATAAATATGATGCAATTACAGCACCAGGTAAAGCATATAGTAATTAAGCATAGATAATCAAATAGGCAAATCCAAGTAATGAAAACTCAAACAAAATAAACAAATGCATGTATGCCTTTCCTACTGGCCATGAGCTCACGTGTCAGTTACCTTGCCAGAACCCGACATACCCGGTAGCTAACCCGGATATCGTCTCTCGTCTGCGCATCTCCAGGAGGCATAACATCGGGGGATTAGTGCCTACCATATTCTTCTAGAGGCATACACCAGGGGGAATGAATTGAGAGATTAGTGTCCTACCACCTTTCCCTAGTGAGGTCGTGCCATACCAGTCGGGGATTAGTGCCCTACCACCTTGCAAACAGAGAGAGAGAATGTCAGGAAAAAATTCAGAAGATTAGTGTCCTACCATCTTCCTCATCCCACACAATTCAATCACAAGGAATGTGGGAAAATCAATTGAGGGATTAGCGCCCTACCGCCTTCCCCACATCTAACACATCATAGTCAATGAGAATGTGGGGGAAAATATCGAGGAATTAGTGCCCTACCACTTTCTCCACATCCAACTTATCAATATCATCATTTCCTTTAATTATGTCTCATTTATTTCCGCACTTCATCAACCACAAACCATTACTCAAAACCATTCTTTACTGCCAAGTTAACACTCCCTCAAGGTTTTTCCCTTTCACCAAGATTAAAACTAAGTATTTGGACCTTAGAGAGTAAAATAGAGGTTAAGAGGTTAGAAAATAGGTTGAAAATCACAAAAAGGCACTTTTCTCAAAATATGATTGCTCGCGTACGTGAGTTTTGTTTGTGTACGTGAGTACGCTGGACAAGGGTGTGATGACAGAATTGATGTATCACTACAAAAAATTCCTTCGGCAAGTATACCAAATTATCGTCAAGTAAAAACTCACTGAGAGTGAGGTCGATCCCACAAGGATTGATTGATTAAACAACTTTAGTTGCAGGTTAATTTAGTTAAGCTAATCAAGAATAAGTGTTGAGTGTAGAAAATTAAATGACAGAATTGAAAAAGACTTGAAGATAAAGAAAGTAGTAAAGTGCTAGAATGTAAAGAGCATAAAGATAAATTGCTAGAATGTAGATGATAGAAATGTAAATGACTGAATTGTAAAAGGGGAATGGGTTGATTCACAGAAATTAAAGAAAGCTATAAAGAATAGAGAAGATAAGAATGGGGAAGATTCATTGGGATTAGGAGATGTTGCATTCTCCGGATTAATTTTAGATCATCTCATCTTCAATCATGCAACACATTTACCTCTTGGAAATCATGATTGATTGAATCTCAATTCCTTGGTAATTCAATCTCTCAAATCTTGATAATCAGCCAATTCCTTGGTCTAATTGCTGATAAAGAGAGATAAGCTTGGTACGTGATTTTACCACATATCCTCATAGATCCAACTAGTGGGTAAATTTACTGTCAATATATCCAATCCTAAAACCCAGATCTACTCAATGTGAGAAGGGATTTCAAGCATGATTTCATGTTTCCTCTTCCAAGGTTCCCATGAAGCCCAAGTTGCATTCAATCTCTTTTCCAAGATAATTGAATGCTAAGCATGAAGAACGAAATTCCTTCTAGCAAATCAAGGAGAGATAAAGAAAAGAAGAAAATCACTATCATTAATCCATCAAGTACAACAGAGCTCCCTCTCCCAATGAGAGGAAGTTTAACTACTCATTGCTTGAGAAAAGTACAAGAGATGAAAGTAAACTAAATAGTGAAGTAAAAGTTCCAAGCCCCTTTCCAGTACTCTTCAAGGGGTATTTATACTACTCCTATTACTAGAAACGAAAAATTATAAAACGAAAAGAAAATTACAATTAAAAACTAAAGGGGATAACCATTCATTGGTGTCATATAAGTGGCGTGTGAGTGGCGTGTGTGTGGCGTGCCACGCCCAAAGGTGAAGCTGGCTTGGCGTGCCACGCCCAAAACTCAAGTGGCATGCCATGATGTGAGTTGACTTGGCGTGCCATGCCCAAGTCTAGAGTGGCACGCCCCATGGTGTAGTCTTCCATCTCCTTCTCTGGCGTGCCACGCCCTCATTGAAATCTTCAATCTTTTTCTCTAGAGGGTTGGCTTGGTGTGCCACGCCCAGGTCTGACGTGCCACGCCCTTGTGGATGCACAAATGATCCTTTCTGGTCCAGTGAACTGGCATGCCATGCCCAAATCTCAAGTGGCACGCCCATTGATAGTTGGCTTGGCGTGCCACGCCCAGAGTCTCAAGTGGAACACCCTTGTTGGAGTCTTCAATCTCCCTTTCTAGTTAAGTGAACTGGCATGCCATGCCCAGGACTCAAGTGGCACACCCATGATGATGGTTTGAGCTCACAAGCTTGGCATGCCACGCCCCTAGTTCCAAGTTGCACGCTAATTGATGCTGCTTCTTCCCTTCTCCTCTGGTCAATTGTACTGGTGTGCCACACCTTCGACCTGGTGTGCCACGCCCAGCTTGTTGGATAGGCTTGGCATGCCGTGTCCTTGAAAACTCTTCAAAACCCCTTTCTAAAAAATATTACTGGCATGCCACGCCCAGCAATGGCGTGCCACACCCATCGTTGATCTTGAAGAACCCTTTTCTGGAAAGCATAGTTAGCGTGCCACACCCATTATGATGCTAGGAGTTCCTTCTCTATAGACTCTGCCTAGCGTACCACGCCTTGCTTTGGTGTGCCACACCCATGTTGAAACCTAGAACAACCTCTTTGTGACTTAGACTTGGCGTGCCACGCCCAGCTTCGGCGTGCCACACCCAGTGTAACCCCTCAAAGATCCTCTCTGGACAATATGCTTGGCGTGCCACGCCCAGCAGTGGCATGCCATGCCCATGATAAACCTTCAACATTCTTCCCTGGAAAAGATAACTGGCGGGGAACGCCTGACCTTGGTATGCCACGCCCAATGTAGTTCTTCAAGGATTCTCTTCTGGAAATTATAACTGGCGTGCCACGCCTGGCCTTTTCGTGGCACGCCCATTGTGATTCTTCAAAGGCTCTCTTCTGGTAATTATAGCTGGCGTGCCACACCCAGCAGTAGGGTGCCACGCCCAGTCAAAGATCCTGGTGTTTAGTTGAAGTGCCATGCTCCACACACACGCCCAACACCTTTGCTTGTTTTCTTCCACTTTTGTTGCTCTTTTCACCTGAATTTTAAGCAAGAACTCATTTCAAAGCAATGTCCTCTAAATTCATGATATAGCTCTTGTCAATGCATTAAATGAATGAAAATTCATCACTTCTCTAACCCTTTTTGATGAGAGAAAGAGGTAGATGATGCAAGTCATCACAACACCAAACTTAATTTTTGCTTGTCCTCAAGCAAATCAATGTGAATTGTTCTAAATGATTGAAACTTGGCCCTTAAGAGAATGTAATCAATAATTAGAGATAAAGACTGAGCTTCAAATCATGCATGAACCTTGTTATTTGCTTTCATCTCACAATGAAACCCTTAGACTTTTGAGGACCTCTTTAAGTGCCTGCTTCTAGAACCCCCCTCTATTGATTGGCACCTTGAAATAATAAGGTTGTTCTTTTGCTTTTGATTATTCTTTTTCTTCTTTAATTATTCTTTTGTTTCTTTGATTAACCACGACTCTAAATATTTTGTCTCAAGACGACCTTTTAAAGTAAGTTTTCAATTAGCACTCCCAAACCAGTTGGTTTTAGGGTACTAGGTGTTGAGACACCCCTAAGAATTTACTTGCTCAGGTCTCTCTTCTTGACACATCTTCACCACAAGCATCTACTAGGATCTTGGCTCTTTGAGCTATTTATTTCTTTATTTTTTTCCTAATAGTTGATGCTCAGAGCCTTGGGTCTTGCTTACTACTTCTTGGTTCTATTTATATTCAAGGGTCATCCTTAGCATCTACTTGTTATGTCATCTATGTCTAGTTGTTCATTATGGATTACTCACCTTCCAGACTTCAATTCTTGATTTTATACTTGTTTCTCATCTCTTATTTTGAATTAAACTCACTTGGGTCTTAATTCCTTACTTTTGTTTTGCAAACAACTCATCATTGACTCCTTGTGAAAACAAACTAATCTCGTTGATATTGTAAAGCTTAACAATCAACATTTTCTTTCTCAAAATAAACTAAAACTTAAGGACTCACAGAAGGACTCTAAAAAAAAACAAACAACTAGCATATTAAAAGACTATTAAGCAATAAATTCAGAAAATAGCTTCCAAATTGGGACTCAATAACCTTTGCTTGTCATGATGCTTCTCCTTGATCAGTGCATTAGTCCTTTCCCCTTATCCTTTTTATTAGAGGACTTATCACCATTCTTCTTTGTTGAGGCTCCTTCTTGTGCTTGAGTATCTCTTGGTTTCCAAAAACCTAGCCTCCTAATGTAAGTTCTCCCATCCTCCTTGTGCTAGGCTAAAATCTCCTCCTGCCTTGCACTTAGCTTGTCCATTCCTTGCATAAAGGTGGAGTAGTTTGGGTTTAGGGTGGCCACTGCAATACACAAGTGATTAAGCTTCGCTTGTGTTTATGTCATATTGCCTTCTTGAAGTGGTTCTAGCCTCATAAAGGGACCTAAACTCAGCAAGGTTCCTTTGTTGAACCATTTGTTGCTCCAGAATTTTGTTGAGGTTGCCTTGCATTTCTCCTTAGTTGAATTGCCCTTGCTGCTCCCTGATTTGATCCACATTTTCTTGAAGTTGTTGGATGCTCTCTTGCATTTGTTCCCAGTGTTTTTGTTGTTCCATAAGTTGGTTGATATCTCCTTGCATGTGGTGGATGTTCCCCTGCATCTCCTTCCAATTAAAGCCTTCTGAAAATTGTGCTTGGACTTGTGGAATTTGTGCTTGGATATAAGGCTCTTCTTGTTGTGGTGGCTCTTATGGTTCTTGCACATGAGCTCTATGCTCTCTTGCCCTTTGTAGTGGATTCATAGCCACCACTTTTTCCATCTTCTTGGTAGTTATTGTCTTTTCTTGTTCCAGCAAGGTCTCATCCGTATTGGTCTCCACTCCAGCCTCATCACATAAACCCTGGATGATGCTTGGAAAAGCCAGCCTTGTACTGTCCTTGGTGCTTGTTATCACCCTATGGATGTTGCCCGCAATCATCTCCCCTATATTCACATTCTCCCCCTTCATGATGCTATAGATTAGCACAGCTCTTTCCAAGGTTACCTCTGAGGTGTTGGAAGTAGGGTTGAGTGACCTCCTCACAAAGTCCAGGCACCCTCTTGCTTGTGGGCACAAATCTCTCATTCTCAATTGATTTGGCCTTCCATCCTTATTTTTAATCCACTTAGTGTTGAGGACACATATCTCATTCACAATGTTTTTGAAGCCCGAATCAAGTTGCTTCACTCTTTTTTTATAGTTCCGGGGGGACCTTGTGCGCCTTACTTCCAGCATTCTTTCTAAGTTTGTAGGGTTGTAATCAATGTTCTTCCCCCTCACAAAAATTAGGTAGTTAAGTTGTTGGCCTGGATGTGGAACGGCATTGGCATAGAATTCTCTCACTAGGCTTTCCACCACCTTCTTTGGTGGATTGCATAGTGCTGCCCACCCCCTACTATTGATCTCGAAGGTGATCTCTCTGTGCTTATCTCTTCCCAATTGGAAGCCAACCTCTGGGATGATTTGCCTCTCACTCACCCATCCAAAGAATTGGTTTTGGTGGAAGAATGAGAGGAACTTATGCTCATTGTAGCTTGAGGAGCCAGAGATTTCCTTGGTCTTTCTCTTCTTTGAGTTGGAGGTTTTTGGTGGTGCCATTTGTGAAGGGTGATGAAGAGATGGTAGAAGAAAGAAAGAGAAGAGAAGTAAAGCAAAAGGATTTTGCTCAACACCAAACTTAGGACTTGATTGTCCCAATCAAGAAAGAGAGCACAAAAGAGAAGGGGAAAGAGTTGTGATACGGAAGAGAGAAGTGTTTGGGTGTAGTGTGGAGAAGAGGGGTGGTGAGTGTAATTTATAGGGGGAACTCTAGAAGGGTTCAATTGATTGCAAACTTGAATTTTCAGGATCGGAATTGGCACCTAGCGTGGGAGAAATGCCAATTGAAACTGGTTTAGCTTTCTTCAGATTGTGAGTTCCAAAGTGTGAAGTACACTTTGACTCCCCTCACTTGATGAGTGATCAATGTCTTGTGGGCCCCACCACTTCCTGAAATTACAGTTACAAAGTTCACATTAGGGATCATAGGGTTGTTTCATTTTCTTCCAATTAATTGGTATTTATTTTGTGTGTCTTTTGGACACCAAACTTAAGTTCATTGCATCTGGTAACTGGTACTTATGATTGGACCTTATTGTATGCATAATGAGTGGAATGTATTTAATTCTTCATACCCTTCCACTTCCACTCTATGTGTACACAATTAAGTAACCTTTTCATTTATCTCCCCAATTTACTGAGTGCATTAAGATACCAACTAATTAGGCTCAATTTCTTTGGGTGCACAATTTACAAACGTTTCTTATGATGGTGGCCGCACCAAACTTAATTTTTGGCTTACTCATAAGATCAATTAAAATGTTATCATGTAAGCTCAAAAATTAAGTGGGCTGGTGGTCACACTGATGCGTGAGCATCCTCTCTATCTTTTCCTAGTGAATTTGCATTTGAATTGCTAAGTTTAATTAAGATTTAATATATTTTAGCTAATATGGATGCTACTTTGAGTTGTGTGCAATTCTGTTTATTTCAGGTAGCGTTTTGGACGAATTCAACAGAGTTGGAGCCGAGGATGGAGCAAGGAGAGATTAGAAAGCAAGGCTGCCTCCTCCACGCCAAACTTCAGGATGCTACAAAAGCCCAATTGGCGCATTCTCAATTGCGTTGAAAAGTAGACATCCTGGGCTTTCCAGAAATATATAATAGTTCATACTTTGTCCGAGATTTGATGGCCCAAACTGGCGTTCAAAGACAGCCTAAAACATCTTGGCGTAAAACGCCCAAACTGGCACCAGAATTGGAGTTAAACGCCCAAACTGGCACCAAAGCTGGCGTTTAACTCCAAGAACAGCCTAAGCACAAAAAAGCTTCAATGCTCAGCCCAAGCACAAACCAAGTGAGCCCCAGAAGTGGATTTCTGCACTATCTGCACTTAGTTACTCATTTTCTGTAAACCTAGGTTACTAGTTTAGTATAAAAACTACTTTTAGAGATTTATTTTATGTCTTTGGATCTTTGGTTGATCATATGCTATCATAGACCATTGTACATGTTTGGAGGCTGGCCTCACGGCCATGCCTAGACCTTTTTCACTTATGTATTTTCTACGATGGAGTTTCTACACCCCATAGATTAAGGTGTGGAGCTCTGATGTTCTTTATGAATTAATGCAAGTACTATTGTTTTTATTTCAATTCACGCCTACTTCTTATTCCAAGATATTTACTCGAACTTCAACCTGATGAATGTGATGATCCGTGACACTCATCATCATTCTCACTTATGAACGCGTGCCTGTCAACCACTTCCGTTCTATCTGCAATAACTAGAGCGTGTATCTCTTGGCCTCCTGGTTCACGACGCATGATTGCCTCTCCTGACAACAGAGCATTCTATTCCGTGGGATTAGAGTCTTCGTGGTATAGGCTAGAACCATTGGTAGCATTCCTGAGATCCAAAAAGTCTAAACCTTGTCTGTGGTATTCCGAGTAGGATATGGGAAGGGATGGCTGTGACGAGCTTCAAACTTGCGAATGTTGGGTGCAGTGACAGTGTGCAAAAGGACAATGGTCCTATTCCGACACTAGCGGGAACCGACAGATGATTAGCCGTGCGGTGACAACGCATAAGGATTTATTTTCATCCGAGAGGATCTTACAGCTTGCCATGGAAGGAGGTAATGCATGGTTGGAAGAAAGCAACAGGAAAGCAGAAGTTCAAAAGAAATGAAGCATTTCCAGATGCTTATCTGAAATTCCCACCAATGAATTACATAAGTATCTCTATTTTATTTTCTATTTTATTTATATTTTAATTATTAAAACATTATAACCATTTGAATCCGCCTGACTGAGATTTACAAGGATGACCATAGCTTGCTTCAAGCCGACAATCTCCGTGGGGTCGACCTTTACTCACGTAAGGTTTATTACTTCGACGACCCAGTGCACTTGCTGGTTAGTTACACGGAATTGTGAAGAAGTCTTGAGATCACGTTCTCCCATACCAAGTTTTTGGCGCTATAGCTAGGGAATGAATAATCATGATTTTGCGTACCAAGTTTCTGGCGCCGTTGCTGGGGATTGTTCGAGTTTGGACAACTGACGGTTCATCTTGTTTTCCAGATTAGGTAATTTTATTTTATTTTTAAGCTTTTTATTTTCAAAAAATTCAAAAAAAATTATACAAAAATAAATTATTCTATGTTCTTCAGAATTTTTAAGAATGAATTCTAGAGTTTCATCATGATCTGTTGAAGCCTGGCTGGCTGTCAAGCCATGTCTAATCTTTTGGACCGAGGCTTCCACTTATCATTGCAGGAGCCTTTTGATTCCCATCAATTTGGCTGTTGTATGTAATGCTTTTCTGAAGCTTGGCTGGTCATTGGCTATGTCTAATCTTTTGGACCGAAGCTTTCACATAAAGCTTGGCTGGCTATTAAGCCATGTCTAAATTTTTGGACCGGAGCTTTAGACTAACATTGTATAATTCCTGGAATTCTTATTAAAAATTTTGAATTTCTTTATTTTCTTTTCCTGATTAATTTTCGAAAAATCCAAAAAAAAATCAATAAAATCATAAAAACTAAAAAAAAAAATTTGTGTTTCTTGTTTGAGTCTTGTGTCAAGTTTTAAGTTTGGTGTCAATTGTATCTTCTTAATTCTCTTAAAATTTTTGAAAATTCATGCATGTGTTCTTCATAATCTTCAAGTTGTTTTTGATGATTGTCTTTGTTTGATCTTGTGTTTTTCTTGTTTTATGTCTTTTCTTGTTTTTCAGATGCATTCTTGAATTATTAGTGTCTATAGTTTAAAAATTTTTAAGTTTTGTGTCTTGCATGTTTCTCTTCTCTTAAAAATTTTCAAAAATATGGTCTTGATGTTCATCCATGATCTTCAAAGTGTTCTTGGTGTTCATCTTGACATTCAAAGTGTTGTTGCATGCATTTTTTGATTTGATCTTGAATTTTTATGTTTTGTGACATTTTTATGTTTTTCTCTTTCATCATTAAAATCTCAAAAATAAAAAAATAGCTTTTTCTTATTTTGATCATAAATTTTGAAATCTTGAATTGATTTAATCAAAAGTTTTAAAATTTAGTTGTTTCTTGTTAGTCAAGTCAAAATTTCAAATTAAAAATTCTATCTTTTTCAAATCTTTTTCAAAAATCAAATCTTTTTAATTTTTTTTGTCAAAAATTTTCAAAATTGATTTTCAAAATCTTTTTCTTATTTTTATTTCATATTTTCAAAATTAATGCTAACATTTAATGTTTAGATTCAAAAATTTTCAAGTTGTTACTTGCCTATTAAGAAAGGATCAATCTTTAAATTCTAGAATCATATATTTTAGTTTCTTGTTAGTCAAGTAATCAACTTTAATTTAAAAAATCAAATCTTTTTAAATTTCTTTTTCAAAATAAATTTCAATCATATATTTTTCAAAATCAATTTCAAAATCTTTTCTAACTTCTTATCTTTTCAAAATTGATTTTCAAATCTTTTGCAATTAACCACTTAACCTTTTGTTTGATTTTAAAAGTTTACTATTTCTTATCTTTTTCAAAACTATCTAACTACTTTTCTCTCTCCAATTTTCGAAAATCACTAACAACTTTTTTAAAAATCTCTTTTTATTTAATTAATTCATTTAGTTTTCAAATCTTATTTTATTTATTCTCTTAATTTTTGAATACTAACCAATAATTAAAATAAAAACAAAAATATTTTCCTTTTATTTTAATTTAAAATTCGAATTCTCTCTCTCTCCCATCTCTTTCTATTTATTTATTTATTTACTAACAATTCTCTTCTTCTTATAATTCGAACCCTCTCTCCCTCTCTGTGTTTGAATTCTTCAGGTTCTCCCTTCTTCATTCTACTCTTCTATTCTTCTACTCACATAAAGGAATATCTATACTGTGACATAGAAGATTCCTATTTTTTTTGTTCTCTTCTTTTTCATATGAACAAGAGCAAGGATAAGAACATTCTTGTTGAAGCTGATTCGGAACCTGAAAGGACTCTAAAAAGGAAGCTAAGAGAAGCTAAAGCACAACACTCTAGAGAGGACCTGACAGAATTTTTTGAAAAAGAAGAAGAGATGGCCAAACCCAACAACAATGAAGGAGATGCAAGGAAGATGCTTGGTGACTTTATTGCACCCTCTTCTGACTTCTGTGGAAGGAGCATCTCAATTCCTGCAATTGGAGCAAACAACTTTAAGCTTAAGCCTCAATTAGTTTCTCTAATGCAGTAGAATTGCAAGTTTCATGGACTTTCATTGGAAGATCCTCATCAATTTTTAGCTGAATTCTTGCAAATTTGTGACACTGTTAAGACTAATGGGGTTAATCCTGAGGTCTATAGACTTATGCTATTCCCCTTTGCTGTAAGAGACAGAGCTAAGGACATGGTTGGACTCACAACCTAAAGATAGCCTGAACTCTTGGGAAAAGTTAGTCAATGCTTTCTTTGCCAAATTCTTTCCACCTCAAAAATTGAGTAAGCTTAGAGTGGAAGTCCAAACCTTCAGGCAGAAGGAAGGTGAATCCCTCTATGAAGCTTGGGAAAGATACAAGCAATTGATCAGAAGGTGTCCTTCTGACATGTTTTCAGAATGGAACATCATATGTATATTCTATAATGGTCTGTCTGAATTGTCTAAGATGTCATTGGACCACTCTGCTGGACGATCTCTTCATCTAAAGAAGACACCTGCAGAAGCCCAGGAACTCATTGAAATGGTTCCAAATAACCAGTTCATGTACACTTCTGAAAGGAATCCTGTGAATAATGGGACAACTTAGAAGAAAGGAGTTCTGGAGATTGATACTCTGAATGCCATATTGGCTCAGAACAAAATATTGACTCAGTAAGTCAATATGATTTCTCAGAGTCTGTCTGGAATGCAAGCTGCTTTCTGCAGTACTAAAGAAGCTTCCTCTGAAGAAGAAGCTTATGATCTTGAGAATCCTGGAATGGAAGAAGTGAATTACATGGGAGATTCCTATGGAAACACTTACAATCCTTCATGGAGGAATCATCCTAATCTCTCATGGAAGGATCAACAGAAGCCTAATCAAGGCTTCAATAATAATAATGGTGGGAGAGCACGGTTTGGCAATAACAAATCTTTTCCATCATCTTCTCAGCAACAAACAGAGAATTCTAAGCAGAGCCACTCTGACTTAGCAATTGTAGTCTCTGATCTATCTAAGACCACTCTCAGTTTTATGACTGAAGCAAGGTCCTCTATTAGAAATTTGGAGGAACAAGTAGGTCAGCTAAGTAAAAGAGTTACTGAACTCCCTCCTAGTACTCTCCCAAGCAATACAGAAGAGAACCCAAAGAGAGAGTGCAAGGCCATCTACACGTCCAACATGGCCGAACCTGTAGAAGAGAAAAAGACAGTGATTTCCAGTGAGGAAGACCTCAATGGACATCCACTGGCCTCCAAGAAGTTCCCTAATGAGGAACCAAAGGAATCTAAGGCTCATATAGAGACCATAGAGATTCCACTGAACTTACTGTTGTCATTCATGAGCTCTGATGAGTATTCTTCCTCTGAAGAGGATGAAAATATTATTGAAGAGCAAGTTGCTTAATATCTAGGAGAAATCATGAAGCTGAATGCCAAGTTATTTGGTAATGAGACTTGGGAGGATGAACCCCATTGCTCATCAATGAACTAAATGATCTGGTTCAACTGAAGTTACCTCAGAAGAAATAGGATCCTGGAAAGTTCTTAATACCTTGTACCATAGGCACCGTGACCTTTGAGAAGGCTCTGTGTGACTTGGGGTTAGGGATAAACCTCATGCACCTCTCTGTAATGGAGCAAGTAGGGATCTTTGATGTGCAAGCTGTAAGAATCTTACTAGAGATGGTAGACAATTCAAGGAAACAAGCTTATGGACTTGTAGAGGATGTCTTAGTGAAGGTTGAAGGCCTGTACAGCCCTGCTGATTTTATAATCCTAGATGCTAGGAAGGAAGAGGATGAATCCATCATCCTTGGAAGACCCTTCCTAGCCACAGCAAGAGCTGTGATTGATGTGGACAGAGGAGAGTTAGTCCTCCAATTGAATGAGGACTACCTTGTGTTTAAGGCTCAAGGATCTTCTTCTGTAACCATGGAGAGGAAGCATAAAAAGCTTCTCTCAATACAGAGTCAAGCAGAGCCCCCACACTCAACTTCTAAGTTTGGCGTTGGGAGGCCATCATTAAGCTCTGAGTCTCTTTGAAGCTCTCTAAGAGCTTCACTGTCAAGCTATTGACATTAAAGAAGCGCTTGTTGGGAGGCAACCCAATGTTATTTAATTATATTTATTTATTTTTCCTTGTTATTTTATGTTTTCTTTAGGTTGATGATCATGTGAAGTCACAAAAACAAATGAAAAATCAAAAATAGATTGAAAAACAGCATCAAAAATAGCACACCCTGGAGGACAGGCTTACTGGCATTTAAACACCAGTAAGGATAGCAGAATGGGCATTCAACGCCCAGCCTGGCAGCATTCTGGGCGTTAAATTCCATAATAGGCAGCACTCTGGGCGTTTAACACCAAAAAGGGCTGTCTGGCATCTGGCTGGCGTTAAACGCTAGAAATGGGCAACTGGATGGCGTTTAATGCCAGAAATGGGTAGCAGACTGGCGTTTAACGCCAGGAAAGGTAGCAGAGCTGCCGTTAAACGCCAGAATTAGCACAGAATAGGTGTTTGAACACCAGAATGGTGCAGGGACTCAAATTCCTTGACACCTCAGGATCTGTGTACCCCACAGGATCCCCACCTACCCCACCTTTTCTTCTCTCCTCTTCACACCTTTCCATAACACCCTTCACCAAACATCCTTGACCAATTCTATCAAAACCTCTTCCCCAAACACCTCTCACCTATCAAATCCTACCCTCTTCCCCACAACCTCTTCACCACTCACCTCCCTCCATCTCCTCCATTTCTTCTTCTACTCCTTTCTTTCTTCTTTTTTGCTCGAGGACGAGAAACCATTCTAAGTTTGGTGTGGTAAAAGCTAAAGCTTTTTGTTTTCCATAACCACTAATGGCACCTAAGGCCAGAGAAACCTCTAGAAAGAGGAAAGGGAAGGCAATAGCTTCCAACTCTGAGTCATGGGAGATAGAGAGATTCATCTTAAAAACCCATCACTGGAAAGAAGATGGAGCAAACAAGAGAGCCCACTCATGGACCTCAACAAGAGCATGAGAAAGTTCCTCATCATGAAATCCCTGAGATGCCTCAAGGGATGCATTTTCCTCCACAAAACTATTGGGAGCAAATCAACACCTCCTTAGGAGAATTGAGTTCCAACATGGGACAACTAAGGATGGAGCATCAAGATCATTCCATCCTCCTCCATGAAATTAGAGAAGACCAAAGAGCCATGAGGGAGGAGAAACAAAGGCAAGGAAGAGACATAGAGGAGCTCAAGCACTCCATAAGATCTTCAAGAGGAAGAACTAGCCGCCATCACTAAGGTGGACCCGTTCTTTAATTTCCTTGTTCTTATTTTTTCTGTTTTTCGAATTATATGCTTTATGTTTTGTCTATGTTTGTGTCTTTATTACATGATCATTAGTGTCTAGTGTCTATGTGAATCCTTCACCTTTCTTAAATGAAAAATGTTTTTAATTGTAAAAGAACAAGAAGTACATGATTTCGAATTCTATCTTGAAATTAGTTTAATTATTTTGATGTGGTGGCAATACCCTTTGTTTTCTGAATGAATGCTTGAACGGTGCATATTTTTGAATTTTTTGTTTATGAATGTTAAAATTGTTGGCCCTTGAAAGAATAAAGAAAAAAGAGAAATGTTATTGATAATCTGAAAAATCATAAAATTGATTCTTGAAGCAAGAAAAAGCAGTGAAAAGCTTGCGAAAAAAAAAAAGAAAAAATATGCGAAAAAAAAGAAAAAAAAAAGAAGAAAAAGCCAATAGCCCTTTAAACCAAAAGGCAAGGGTAAAAAGGATCCAAGGCTTTGATCATTAATGGATAGGAGGGCCCACAGGAATAAAATTCTGGCCTAAGCGGCTAAACCAAGCTGTCCCTAACCATGTGCTTATGGTGTGAAGGTGTCAAGTGAAAAGTTTGAGACTGAGCAGTTAAAGTCGTGATCCAAAGCAAAAAGAGTGTACTTAAGAGCTTTGGGAAGCTCTAACTGGGGACTCTAGCAAAGCTGAGTTACAATCTGAAAAGGTTCACCCAGTTATGTGTCTGTGGCATTTATGTATCCGGTGGTAATACTGGAAAACAAAATGCTTAGGGTCACAGCCAAGACTCATAAAGTAATTGTGTTCAAGAATCAACATACTGAACTAGGAGAATCAATAACACTATCTGAATTCTAAGTTCCTATAGATGCCAATCATTCTAAACTTCAAAGAATAAAGTGAGATGCCAAAACTGTTCAGAAGCAAAAAGGCTACAAGTCTCGCTCATCTAATTGAAGCTAATCTTCATTGATAAGTTTGGAATTCATTGTATATTCTCTTTTTTATTCTATTTTGTTTTCAGTTGCTCGGGGACAAGCAACAATTTAAGTTTGGTGTTGTGATGAGCGGATAATTTATACCCTTTTTGGCATTGTTTTTACATAGTTTTTAGTATGTTTTAATTACTTTTTATTATATTTTTATTAGTTTTTATTCAAAAATCACATTTCTGAACTTTACTATGAGTTTGTGTGTTTTTCAGGGATTTTAGGTATTTTCTGGCTGAAATTGAGGAACCTGAGCAAAAATCTAATTCAGAGGCTGAAAAAGGACTGCAGATGCTGTTGGATTCTGACCTCCGTGCACTCGAAGTGGATTTTCTGTAGCTACAGAAGCCTAATTGGCGTGCTCTCAATTGCGTTAGAAAGTCGACATCCTGGGCTTTCCAACATTATATAATAGTCCATACTTTTCCCGAGATTTGATGGCCCAAACTGGCTTTCAAGACAGCCTAAAACATCTTGGCGTAATACGCCCAAACTGGCACCATAATTGGAGTTAAACTCCCAAACTGGCACCAATGCTGGCGTTTAACTCCAAGAACAGCCTAAGCACGAAAAAGCTTCAATTCTCAGCCCAAGCACACACCAAGTGGGCCCCGGAAGTGGATTTTTGCACTATCTGCACTTTGTTACGCATTTTCTGTAAACCTAGGTTACTAGTTTAGTATAAAAACTACTTTTAGAGATTTATTTTATGTCTTTAGATCTTTGGTTGATCATATGCTATCATAGACCATTGTACACGTTTGGAGGCTGGCCTCACGGCCATGCCTAGACCTTTTCCACTTATGTATTTTCTACGGTGGAGTTTCTCCACCCCATAGATTAAGGTGTGGAGCTCTGCTGTTCTTCATGAATTAATGCAAGTACTATTGTTTTTATTTCAATTCACTCCTACTTCTTATTCCAATATATTCACTCGCACTTCAACCTGATGAATGTGATGATCCGTGACACTCATCATCATTCTTACTTATGAACGCGTGCCTGACAACCACTTCCGTTCTATCTGCAATAGCTTGAGTGTGTATCTCTTTGCCTCTTGGTTCACGATGCATGATTGCCTCTCTTGACAACAGAGCATTCCATTCCATGAGATCAGAGTCTTCGTGGTATAGACTCGAACTATTGGTAGCATTCCTGAGATCTGGAAAGTCTAAACTTTGTCTGTGGTATTCCGAGTAGGATCTGGGAAGGGATGGCTGTGACGAGTTTCAAACTTGCGAATGTTGGGCACAGTGACAGTGTGCAAAAGGACAATGGTCCTATTCCGACACTAGCAGGAACGAACAGATGATTAGCCATGCGGTGACAGCGCATATGGATTTGTTTTCATGTGAGAGGATCTTACAGCTTGCCATGGAAGGAGGTAACGCATGGTTGGAAGAAAGCAATAGGAAAGCAAAAGTTCAGAAGCAACAAAGCATCTCCAGACGCTTATCTGAAATTTCCACCAATGAATTACATAAGTATCTCTATTTTATTTTCTGTTTTATTTATATTTTAATTATTAAAACATTATAACCATTTGAATCCGCCTGACTGAGATTTACAAGGATGACCATAGCTTGCTTCAAGCCGACAATCTCCGTGGGATCGACCCTTACTCAGTAAGGTTTATTACTTGGATGACCCAGTGCACTTGCTGGTTAGTTACACGGAATTGTGAAGAAGTCTAGAGATGACGTTCTCCCATACCAAGTTTTTGGCGCTATAGCCAGGGAATGAATAATCACGATTTCGCGTACCATTCGGTGCCAGATCAAAGCTCCCAAGGAAAGCATGTGCGCACAAACTCCACGCCGAAGTTGCAGCATCTTAAGTTCGACGCCAATGAAGAAACTCCAAGGAGAATTCATTCTGCCTACCCCATGCCAAACTTGAAGTTCTTCAAGTTCAGCGCCAGCTTGAAGATTCCAAAGGGGAGTTACACGCAACACTCCACCCCAAACTTGGAGAATCCAAGTTTAGCGCCAACCTTTAATACACAAGTGGTCCCCAATTTGTCTACATAAGGCTACGTGAATCAATTGCATAATTTTGATTAAATTTTATTTCTTTTATTAATTAGAAAAAGATATTATTTAGTTTTGAAGAAATATATTTTACATTAATTAGGATTAGATATAAAAGGGAAAGGAATCAGCCCTTCGGGCCCCTCTCTCTTCTCTTCTACCTCATTCTGCAATTTATAGTTTTTCTGAATCCTAGTTTTCTCTCTAAACCATGAGCAACTAAACCTCCACTGTTAAGGTTAGGAGCTCTATCTATTGTATGGATTGATACTATTATTTTTCTATTTTAATTCGTGTCCTGATTTCTATTTCAAGAATTGTTTTCGTTCTTTATCTTATGAATTTGGGTGGAATAGAAGTATGACCCTTGTTCTAATTGAGTTCTTGTATAACTTGGAAAAGCTCTTTACTTGAACAACAGTTTGAAAATAATTTCTCCTAAACTACTAATTATCTAAACTTAACGGGATATGTGACATATAATCATCTTATATTTGGGTAATTAGGGTTTTTGTGGCATATAAACTAGAATTGAACTTCACCCTCTAATTGGAATTAAGTGACCAAGGAATTGGCGGTTGATGAATTTTAGAGGAGACTAAAAAGGTCTAAGGAATTAGGGTTTAGTCACATATAGTTTACCATGAATTAAATCTTGCATGATTAAAATAGTTAGTCAGAAAAGTCAATTCGGAAAATAGATAACTCTAAAGCCTTAACTGTTTCTCCATATATATTTCACAACTTGTTTACTGTTTGCTTCTGATTCTCTGATTTACTGTTAATGCAACTGAGACCCAACCACTACTTTCTGTTTGTCTGACTAAGCAAATCACTTGACCATTGTTGCTTGATCCATCAATCCTCGTGGGATCGACCCTCATTCACCTGAGGTACTACTTGGTACGACCCGGTGCACTTGCCAATTAGTTTGTGGGTTAAAAATTTTGCACCAAGTTTTTGGCGCCGTTGCCAGGGATTGACTGTGATTGACAACTATTTGCTGTTTCATTGCTTAGATTAGGCATTTTAGTTTTAAATTTATTTAATTTTTGCATCTTAATTTTCGAATTTCTCTAGCTTAATTTTTCCTTTATTTCTGAAATTAAGTTCGGTGTTACCTAGTTAATTTTATTTTAATTTTTCTGTTTAATTTCCCTGAAAATTTCAAATTTTTCTAGCTTTCTTTTGATCATTATTTTCGAATTTTTCTTGCATTAAGTAGTAAGTATTTTAGTTTATTTCTTTACACAAGTTACCTTACTGGGAATTTCCTACACTCTAACATAAAGAATCCCATCTTCTCCTATCTTCTGTCTATTTATGAGCAGAAACAGGGACAAAGAACCTCTATTAGACTTTGATCCTGAACCTGACAGGACTTTGAGGCGGCGTTTGCAACAAGCAAGACTTTACAAGGATGCAGAGTCCACCATGGATCATAATAATGCTGCTAATGCCAATATGGCAAATCTGAATGGAAATGAGCAACCTAGAAGAGTGCTTGGCTCTTACACTGCTCCCAATGCAGATATTTATGGAAAAAGTATTGTGGTGCCTCCTATAGCTGTAAATAATTTTGAACTGAAACCTCAGCTTGTCACTCTTGTGCAACAAAACTGCCAGTATCATGGACTCCCTTAGGAAGATCCAAATCAGTTTATTTTTTATTTTCTGCAAATTTGTGACACTGTGAAAACTAAAGGAGTGAATCTTGAGGTATACAAACTCATGCTCTTTCCCTTTGTTATGAGGGATAGAGCAAAGCTGTGGTTAGATTCTCAACTCAAGAAGAGTCTGGATACTTTGGACAAGGTTGTCACTGGATTTCTGACTAAATTTTTCCCACCTGAAAAACTTACTAAGCTAAGGGTGGAGATTCAGACTTTCAAACAGAAAGATGGTGAGACCCTTCATGAAGCTTAGGAGAGATTCAAGCTACTAACTAGGCAATGCCCTCCAGACATGTTCTCTAGATAGACTTAACTGGGTATCTTTTTATGAGGGCTTATGTAAAATGTCCAAGATGCGCTTAGATAATTCTGCAGGTGGTTCTTTGCACATAAAGAAGACACCAGAGGAGACTATTGAGCTTATTTAGTTGGTTGCTAACAACCAATACTTATATTCCTCTAATAGGAATCCTGTACACTCTGAGACCTCTCAAAAGAGGGATGTTTTGGAAGTGGAAGCTGTTGATGCTCTTCTTGCTCAGAGCAATCTTTTATCTCAACAAATAAGTCTGATTACTCAACAGTTGAGTGGAATGCAAGTTTCAGCTGTCAACTACATGGGGAATGGTCCTAGAAATCAAAATAATGATCCATACTCTAAGACCTACAACCAAGGGTGGAGAAATCACCCTAATTTTGGGTAAAGAGACCAACCTTAGAGATCTCAAAATTTCAATAATAATTCTCAAGGCGGTTTTCAGCAGAATAATCATAATAACCGCCAATTTCAATCTCATCAACAACAACTACCCCAGCAGGCAAATTCTCAGCCCCAATAGAATTCTAATTGGGAGACAATGATAAATAGTTTTATGTAGGAAATCATAGCTTCCATTAGAAACTTGGAGGTGCAAATGGGCCAGTTGAGTAAGCAAATACCTGAGAAGTCTTTAAGTATATTTCCTGGTGATACAGTGGTAAACCCAAGGGTTGATTGCAAGGCTATTCAGTTGAGAAGTGGTAAAGTAGCTGGTTCTGAGACCAAAGTCAAAGAGGAGCTAGCTGGAAAAGAAGCTCCAGATGAGAAGAAGGAAGAAGTAGAGCACGCCCCTCCAAAGCGTGCAGACAACCCATTCCCAAACTCTCTTGACACTTATCCTACATTGCCCAAGGCTCCTGAGTACAAGCTAAAAATGCCATATCTTCAAAGGCTTTAGAAGGCTTCCAAGAACAAGCAATTTTCTAGATTTTTAGAAGTCTTCAATACGTTGCAGATCAACATTCCTTTTGTAGAGGCTCTTGAGCAAATGCCTCTCTATGTCAAATTCATGAAAGCATAGTTGTTAAAACCGGACCAGACCGGCCGGTTTGACCAAAAAATTGGTTAACCGGACCATGTACCGGTCCAGTTTAGTATATTGACCGTTTAAGGAATTAAACCGGTCAAAACCGGTATGAACCAATTAAACCGATGCAAACCGGACAAAACCGGCACGAACTTGAACCAAACCGGTCCGGGCAACAAGCACAGTCAATGGTCAACCCTGCGCGTTGATGATGTCATGCTGATGTCAGCGTGCAAGGTTGGGAAATTTTGCACGTTGGGAAATTTTTTGAAAAATAGAATACAAGGTAGGAGTTGAACTTGGCTCTTCTCAAAGGAAGACCAAGATAACTACCACTGCACTAATTTGTTCTTAGTATACTTCATGCTTTTATAGTATATGTTCCGAGGGTTACCTGAAACTGTAGGTCAATCTCAGTCGAGATCTTCTGTACTGGTCGGTGCCGATGTGTCCGGCTGGTGAGTGGCGGTCAGAGCTGTCGTGTCTGACTTGTTGGCTGGCTGCACTGCTCATCCTTGGTCACTGGAGGGTGGGGGTACCTGCAAGAGACTCCGATGCTTAAGTTAGCATGGGTATTAAACAGGTTTTTTGTAGAATCAAAGTATGAGTTATACCTGGGTGCTCTAGTGTATTTATAATGGTGTGAGCTGACCTTTCTCGATAAGATAAGTTAGTTATCTTATCTTATCTTATCTTATAGTGAAGTCAGCTTATCTTCAAGGGAACCGCCTTTATCTCTGTAGGCTTGGATTGCCTTTGGATTTGGATCGTGTTCCACTATTTGGGCCCTTTATTGGGCTTTCCTGTCGATTTGGCTGACCTCTTTGAGAAGAGGTCGGGTAGCCTGACCTAAAGAGGTCGGTAGCTTTGTCGCCAATCATCCCAGGTCAGATAGCTCGACCCAGGATATGAACAGTGCCCCTGCTTGAGCTCGGTCTTTTTGTTGAGATCGAGTCCTTGACTTCGGTCCTTCTCTAGTGAAGCCGAACTCAAGCATTTTGTCGATTCCTTTCTTTGTAGAGTCTCTTTGAATGTGGAACGTTTTCCTTTAAAAGCGCGCGCTTTTATATCAGCGCTTTGGGGCGTGCGAGGGTTTAATACCCTCATTAATTGACTTCAAGTGCCCCGTTTCCTTTGGTCTTTGTTTTGAATTTTGCCATCAGAAACGGTTTCTCTTCTTTGTTTTCCTTCATAACCTCTCCCTTTGCTTTCCCATTTTCTGTTTTTCCCTAGAGTTTCACAGTTTCTTCCCGCGACGCCTGCTCTTCTACCATTTTTTGTGGAAAAAAAGGAGTGATTCTGGATTTCTCCCTTCCTCTTCTCCCGGCGAATTTTTTCCGTTCGAGGGGTGGCTCTATCGCTTCTTGCTCTTCAGTTTTCTTTCGAGGTTTTCTTCTATTTTCAAGGTTTGGTTTTTTCCTCCTCTGTTATTTTTATGTCTTATTTTGAGAAAGTTTGATTTTTGTTTGGAGAAAGTTTGGATCTTGCTTCTTTTATTGCACCTAATTATTGCGTGTTCTGGAGTTTCTTTGTCTTTTGTACGAATTTCTTCGCCTTTCTTGTTGCTTGATGCTTTTAGGGTTTTTGCATGTTGTCGCCGTTTCTGTTTGTGCTTCTGATGATGGTTTTTGCTTGGTTCACAAAAAGTTGTGTCTTTGATGATTCTCTGCTTGGCCTGTCTGATGTTGGCGATGCTTTTTGCTGTTTTTGTACTGTAGAAAGATAGTGGCTTAAATGTTTTTTTTTTGTGTTTTTGCTTTTCCTTGTTTTACTTGAAACCTTCTCTTCTTGTCTGATGAATGCCGGGACGTAAGCTGTAAAAATTTCCTGAGACCTTGCTTTGTTACTGCCTCCAAAGGATGCCCCAGGACTTTGGTTTGAGTCTTGGGGTTTTCCTTTTCTGTTTGTTCGCCTGTATCATATTAGTCGAGTTGTTTTTTTCCCCTTCTTCCGAGATGTTTTTTAGTGATCCAATCTTCTTTTCTTATTTGTAGGATTAGTCGGCCTCATGTCTTCTCACAATAACATTGTAGAGGTGTCTTCTAAAGTTCCCGAGGGGATGTCCGATTGGCTGGACTCCCTTGTCCTAACGTGTGTCTCAGTCGTGGATGCTGAATTTTGTGTAGAGCTGAGAAAATGTCATAGGATCTGTGGTAACAATGCTCAGGAGAGGGATTATGAGCTTGTAGCTCTTGACTCTGATGAGAGGGCTTGTTTTCCTACTTTCGTCGAGGGGGAGCATCCCTTCTTCTACGCCTATGAATTTTTCTTCAGCCAGTTGGACGTTACTTTTCCTTTTACTTCTTTTGAGACCGACTTGTTGTGGTCATGTAACATTGCTCCATCCCAGCTTCATCCGAATTCCTGGGGTTTTATCAAAATATTTCAACTACTTTGCCAAGAGTTAGGCATAACACCTTCTGAAACTCTTTTCCTCTATCTTTTTGTCTCGGCCAAGCCCGGAGGTTCTTCCAAAAAGAAAGCTTCCTGGGTTTCTTTCAGATCGGCCCAGGGGCATAAAGTTTTTGCCATATATGATGAGTCTTTTAAAGATTTTAAGAATTATTTCTTCTGAGTCTTTCAGATCTGCCTGGTTATTTGAGACCGGGAACCCAAACTTGAGAGAAAACTCAACTTGGGTACCTTGATTGCTTTCTATTATCACACCTGCGCCACTTCCAGTCTTATTCGAGGACCCATCCACGTAGAGATTCCATTCTACGGGGGTTTCCAGGGTATCTGTGAATTTTGCAACGAAGTCGGCCAAGTACTGTGATTTGATGGCTGTTCGAGCTTCATAGTGGAGGTCGAACTCGGATAACTCGACTGCCCATTGTAGAATTCTGCTTGCTAGATCTGTTTTTTGCAGTATCCCTTTTATAGGTTGGTCGGTCCGGACCTTAATGGTGTGAGCCTGGAAGTATGGGCGAAGTCGTCGAGATGTCAGTATGAGAGTATAGGAAAACTTTTCTATTTTTTGGTAGTTCAACTCGGATCCCTGTAGCGCTTTACTAATGAATTATACAGGTTGTTTCCCTTTGTCGTCCTCCCAAACCAGTGCCGAGGCTACTGCCCGACTTCCTACCGCAAGGTACAAAACGAGTGGTTCTTCCTTTCGTGGTCGGGTTAGGATAGGTGGTTGTCCCAGGAAGTTTTTGAAATCCTGGAAGGCTTGCTCGCATTCCTTTGTCCATTCGAAATTTTTTCCTTTCCTTAAAGAGGCGTAGAAGGGTAGAGATCTTATTGCTGATCCCGCTAAGAATCTGGATAAGGCTGCCAATCTCCCATTGAGTTGTTGTACCTCTCTGACACAAGTTGGGCTCTTCATGTTAAGTATGGCCTGACATTTATCTGGATTTGCTTCAATTCCTCTTTGTGTGAGTATAAAACCTAAGAATTTGCCCGCTTCTACTACGAAAGTGCATTTTGCGGGATTGAGTCGCATGTCATGCTTCCTTATAGTGTCGAACACTTGGACCAGGTCGGATAATAATGTCTCTTCACTTTGTGTCTTTATTAACATGTCATCCACGTAGACTTCCATGATTTTTCCAATATGATCTGAAAAGACTTTATTCATTAGCCTTTGGTAAGTAGATCCCGCATTCTTGAGACCGAAAGGCATTACAATGTAGCAGTAATTTACTTTTGGTGTCAAAAACGAGGGTTTTTCTTGATCTGGTGGATACATGGGGATTTGGTTGTATCCCCAATATGCGTCCATAAATGAGAGGTATCTATACCCGGAGGAAGCATCTACCAAAGCGTCGATACTTGGTAGTGGGTAAGGATCTTTTGGGCAGGCTTTATTGAGATCGGTGTAGTCGGTACACATTCGCCACTTCCCATTTGATTTTTTCACCAAAACGACGTTGGCTAGCCATAGTGGGTACTTGACTTCTCTTATGAATCCTGCCTCCAGTAATGCTTGTAGCTGTTCTTCCACAGCTTGGGATCGCTCTGGTCCCAGTTTTCTTCGTCTCTGCTGTATCGGTCGAGATCCTGGATAGACCGCCAACTTGTGACACATTAGCTTGGGGTCTATGCCTGGCATGTCTACAACTTTCCATGCGAAGAGATCGACATTATTTTGCAAGAATTGTACTAGTAATTCTTTTGCGTTTCCTTTCAAAATCGTGCCAATATTAGTCGTTTTGTTCGGGGTGTGTCCGATTTGAACTTTTTCTACTTCTCCTTCGGGCTGTGGACGGAGTTCTTTTCGTCTCTGAACTCCACCAAGCTCAATTGTGTGGAACTCTTTTCCTCTGCCTCTGAGGTTTAGACTTTCGTTATAGCAGCGGCGTGCCATCTTTTGATCTGCTTTTATTGTAGCTATCCCTTCTGTAGTTGGGAATTTCATGCAGAGATGTGGAGTTGAGACTATTGCGCCAAGTTGATTTAGTGTTGTCCGACCTATTAAGGCATTGTAGGCTGAACTCACGTCGACCACGATGTAGTATATTTTGAGTGTTCTGGATTGGTTCCGTTTTCCGAAGGTTGTATGTAGTGACACGTATCCCAGTGGTTGTACTGGGGTATCGCCTAGTCCGAACAAGCTGTTCGTGTATGCTCTAAGCTCTTTTTCCTCTAAGCCGAGCTTGTCGAAGGCAGTTTTGAATAAGATGTCGGCGGAGCTTCCTTGGTCTATTAATGTGCGGTGGAGATTGGCGTTTGCCAGTATGATGGTGATTACCATGGGGTCTTCGTGTCCTGAGATGATACCGGATGCGTCTTCTTTGGTGAATGTGATTGCAAGGATGTCGAGTGCTTCCTCCTTCCCTTCGATGTGATATACTTCTTTGAGGTGTCTTTTGCGGGATGATTTGGAGATTTCACCTCCTGTAAATCCTCCGTGTATCATATGGACATGTCTTTCTGGCGTACGAGGTGATCGCTTGACTCGTCCAACATCTTCATCTCTTCGTCTTTTTCTTTGCTCATCATCTCGGATGGCCAGATACCAATTTAGTTTTCCTTCTCTCACCAATTTTTCTATGATGTTTTTTAAGTCAAAACATTCGTTGGTGGAATGTTCTCGGACCCGATGATATTCACAGTATTCGTTCTGATTTCCTCCTCCTTTTTTGCCTTTGAGTAGTCGAGCTGGTGGTATCTTTTCCGTGTTATAGACTTCTTTGTAAATATCCACAAGAGACACCCGAAGAGGGGTGTAATTGTGATACTTTTTTATTTTTTCGCCCGTTCGATCTTCCTTTTTCTTGGATTCTTTATCCTTATCTCGGTAGGTGAAATGGGATCTCGAGGCTTCTCCAAGTCGGAAATTTTCTTCTATATTGATGTACTTCTCTGCCAGCTCTTGTACCTCATCTAGGGACGTGGGGTATTTCTTTGATATAGATTGGCTAAAAGGTCCTTCTCGTAGGCCATTGATGAGGCCCATGACGGCAGCCTCTGTTGGCAAGCTTTGTATGTTTAGACATGTTTTGTTGAATCTTTCCATGTAGTTGTGAAGACTTTCCCGAGCTCCTTGCTTGATACCTAGTAGGCTGGGGGCATGCTTAGCCTTATCTTTTTGGATAGAGAATCTGGCCAAGAATTTTTTGGCCAGGTCGTCAAAGTTGGAGATGGATTTCGGAGGTCAGTTGTCGAACCATCTAATTGCTGTCTTTGTGAGAGTTGTTGGAAAAGCTTTGCAATGAACGGCGTCTGAGGCGTCGGTGAGGTACATTCTGCTTTTGAAGTTACTGAGGTGATGGTTGGGATCTGTAGTGCCATCGTACAAAGTCATATCCGGAAGTTTGAAATCCTTAGGGATTTTGGTCTTCATGATTTTCCTAGTGAATGGATCTTGATTCTTGCGAGAGTTATCCTCAGGGGTGGACCGAGTAGCTTTGGCTTTGAGATCGGCTTTGAGCTTTAGAAGTTTATCTTCTAATTCTCGGCGTCGCCTTACCTCTCTTTGGAGATCCTTCCCAACTTCTCGTTGGTGCTGAGTTTCTTTTTCAAGTTGCTTTAAACGATCTTGAAGTGCTTCTATTACTCCCAGATTTGATGAGTTTTTGTCCCAGTTAGATTCCAGGGTATCTTTCAGTGTATTGCCTGCATTTTTGTGCGGTGTTCTGTCCTCTAGATCTGAGTTGTGGTCATTATCTTGTTCGTCCGCCATGGTGATGGGATGACTTCCAGGTCCCCGGCAACGGCGCCAATGTTCTGAGGGTTACCTGAAATTGTAGGTCGATCTCAGTCGAGATCTTCTGTACTGGTCGGTGCCGACGTGTCCGGCTGGTGAGTGGCGGCCGGAGCTGTCGTGTCCAACTTGTTGGCTGGCTGCACTGCTGATCCTTGGTCACGGGAGGGTGGGGGTACCTGCAAGAGACTCCGATGCTTAAGTTAGCATGGGTATTAAATAGGTTTTTTGTAGAATCAGAGTATGAGTTATACCTGGGTGCTCCAGTGTATTTATAATGGTATGAGCTGACCTTTCTCGATAAGATAAGTTAGTTATCTTATCTTATCTTATGGTGAATTCAGCTTATCTTCAAGGGAACCGCCTTTATCTCTGTAGGCTTGGATTGCCTTTGGATTTGGGTCGTGTTCCTCTATTTGGGCCCTTTATTGGGCTTTCCTGTCGATTTGGCCGACCTCTTTGAGAAGAGGTCGGGTAGCCTGACCTAAAGAGGTCGGTCGCTTTGTCGCCAATCATCCCAGGTCGGATAGCTTGACCCAGGGTATGAACAGTACATATTGTATGTTATATAATATCCTAACTAATATATATATATATATATATATATACACACACAAAAATACTTAATTCAATATTTTTTTATATTCAACATTTTTTAAATTAATTATTTTTTAATTGAAGTACAAATTAATTAATTTTAAAATAAAAAATAATAATTAATATAAAAATAAAACAAAAATTACTTATTCTAAAAAAAAAATAAATTTATATATAATTATTTAATTATATAAAGATATTTAGACTTTAAAATTACTCTTTGGATATAGTTTATAGATTGTTATTCTTATTGTGTCCAATTAAGATACTATTATAGTAGTACAGACTAATTTTATGTTTATCTTTCTATTAGTTATTTATAGAATTCGAGACTTAATTATTCTTAAAATATTAGTAAAAATATGTATTTTAAATTGTAATGTTAGGTTTTTTACTATTTTATATTTTTTATTTACATGAGACCGGTTTTACCGGTTGGACCAGTAACTCATCGGTTGAACCAATAAATCAATAAACCAGTAATCTGACCGGTTCGATCACCGGTTTGGTTCTGACAACTATGCATGAACGAATTGTTGACCAATAAGAGGAATTGGAGGGAACACGAGACAGTGGTGCTTACCAAGGAATGCAGTGCTATTACTCAACATAACCTTCCTGAGAAGATGCAAGATCCAGGGAGTTTGTAATTCCTTACACCATTGGAGATGTCACCATTCAGAGAACTTTATGTGATCTTGGAGCTAGTATCATTCTCATGCCACTTTCAGTGATGAAAAAGCTCCAAATTGAGAAGCTGAAACCCACTCCTATTTCTCTTCAACTTGCTGATCTTTCTATTAAATTTCCTGTGGCTGTTGTTGAGGATTTACTTGTGAAAGTAGGACCATTTGTTTTTTCTTCTGATTTTGTTATATTAGACATGGAAGAGGATGCAAAATCCTCTACTATTCTTGGTAGACCCTTTTTAGCTACAGGTGGAGCTTTGATTGATGTACAAAAGGGTGAATTAACCCTCAGGGTCAATGAAGAGCAGGTGGTCCTTAATGTATTTGAAGCTCTCAAACACCCTAATGATTCTGAAGGATGTATGAGAGTTGATGTTGTTGAACCACTGGTTCAAGAGGTACTGGAAGCTGAGGTACTTGATGATGTCCTAGATCCAATTTCTGAGTATGAGTTAGTTGAAGTTGATAATTCACCACCCCAGAAAGAGCTGAAGAGCACGCCTATAGTAGAGAAGGAAGTCCCCAAGCTTGAGCTAAAACCTTTGTCTCCTTCTCTGAAATATGTATTCTTGGGTGAAAATGAGTCATATCCAGTGATCATTAGCTCTTCCCTGAAGCTTGAAGAGGAAGAGGCACTTATTTCAATACTCAAGAGCCATAAAATAGCTCTTAGGTGGACCATTAGTGATTTAAAGGGGATTAGTCCAACCAAGTGTATGCACAATATCCTTCATAAAGATGATGCTGAACCAGTTGTGCAATCACAGAGGAGACTCAATCCAACTATGAAAGAGGTGGTCCAAAAAGAGGTAATGAAACTATGGGAAGCAGGCATTATTTACCCTATTTCTGACAGCCCTTGGGTAAGTCCTATGCATGTAGTTCCCAAGAAAGGAGGGATGACAGTGATCAAAAATGAAAAGAACGAGCTAATTCCTACAAGAACCATCACAGGATGGAGAATGTGCATAGACTACAAGAGGCTCAACACTGCTACTAGGAAGGATCACTTTCTCTTGCGTTTCATTGATCAGATGCTTAAGAGGTTAGCTGGCCATGCTTTTTATTGTTTTCTGAATAGATATTCTAGATATAATCCAATTGCAGTGGACCCTCAAAATCAAGAGAAGATAACATTCATATGACCTTTTGGAGTATTTGCTTACAGGGGAATGCCATTTGGAATTTGTAATGCTCCAGCAACTTTTCAGAGGTGTATAGTTTCCATTTTTCTGATATGGTTGAAAAGTTTATTGAGGTATTTATGGATGATTTCTCTGTTTTTGGTAATTCTTTTGAATCAAGCCTTAAGCACTTATCTTTGGTCTTGAAATGGTGTCAAGAATCAAACCTTGTTTTGAATTGGAAAAAATGTCATTTTATGGTTACAGAAGGTATTGTTCTTGGACACTGGATTTCAAGCAAGGGGATTGAGGTTGATAGAGCAAAGGTGGAGGTAATTGAAAAATTTCCACCACCAGCTAATGTTAAGGCAGTCAGGAGTTTCTTGGATCATGTAGGATTTTATAGAATATTTATAAAGGATTTTTCAAAAATTGCTAAACCATTGAGTAACCTATTAGTTGTTGAGGTTTCTTTTGTGTTTGATGCTGAATGCTTGCATGCTTTTGAAACTCTAAAAGCAAACCTTACCCCTGCTCCTATTATAGCTCCCCCTGACTGGGATTTACCATTTGAATTGATGTGAGATGCTAGTGATTTTGCTATAGGAGCTGTTTTAGGACAGAGGCATGGCAAGCTTATACATGTCATTACTATGCTAGCCATGTGTTAAATGATGCTCAAAGGAATTACACAACTACAGAAAAAGAATTATTAGCTATTCTGTATGCTGTTGATAAGTTTAGGTCCTATTTAATTGGTTCTAAGGTTATTGTTTATACTGATCATGCTGCTTTGAAGTACCTTCTAACCAAACAAGATTCTAAACCAAGATTAATCAGATGGGTGTTACTCCTTCAGAAGTTTGATATTGAAATAAAAGACAAGAAAGGGCCAGAAAATCAAGTAGCTGACCACCTTTCTAGAATTGAACCAGAGGAAGGAGTGCAACCACCCACAGCTGTGACTGAGACATTTTCGGATGAGCAATTGTTCCTTATTCAGCAGGCTTCCCATGGTTTGCAGAGATTGCAAATTACAAAGCCATGAATTTCATCCCAAAGGAGTACAGTAAACAACAAGTGAATAAGCTACTGACTGATGCAAAGTACTACTTTTGGGAGGAGCCATACCTTTTTAGAAGATGCTCAGATGGTATAATCTGGAGATGTGTCCCAGATGAGAAAACACATCAGATTCTTTGGCACTGTCGTGGCTCTGATTATGGTGGCCACTTTGGTGGTGAAAGGACAGCTACAAAGGTCCTTCAGAGCGGTTTTTACTGGCCGACTCTCTTATGAGATTCAAGAGAATATGTGAAGCACTGTGACAGGTGTGAAAAAGCTAAGAACCTCCCTGCCAACCATGAGATGCCACAGTAGGGGGTCGTTGAAGTTGAGTTATTTGATGTGTGGGGTATTAATTTTATGGGACCTTTTCCACCTTCATATTCCAACAACTATATTCTAGTGGCAGTTGATTATGTGTCCAAGTGGGTGGAAGCTGTGGCTCTGCCCACCAATGATGCCAAACTGGTGATAAGCTTTCTTCAGAGATACTTTTTTGGCCGGTTTGGTGTCCCAAGGACACTCATTAGTTATGGTGGAAGTCACTTCTGTAACAGACAGCTGGACTCACTTCTGCAGAGATATGGAGTCTGTCATAAAGTAGCAACCCCCTATCACCCTCAGATAAGTGGACAGGTTGAGGTTTCCAACAGGGAACTCAAGAGGTTTCTAGGAAACTTGATGATGCTCTCTGGGCTTACCAGACAGCTTATATGACTCCGATTGGCATGTCCCCTTATCAGCTGGTCTATGGTAAAGCCTGTCACTTGCCGGTTAGTTTGTGGGTTATAATCAAGCATCTGAACCTTGATGCTCAGGCTGCAGGAATTAAAAGAATGCTTCAGTTGAATGAGTTTGATGAATTCAGATATTCAGCCTATGAGAATGCTAAGCTCTATAAGGAGAAAACCAAGATATGGCATGACAAGAAGATTGCCATCAAAGTCTTTGAGCCAGGACAGAGAGTGCTTCTGTATAATTCAAGGGTCAAACTCTTTCCTGGGAAGCTGAAATCCCGGTGGTCAGGACTATTTGTAGTTACCAGAGCTTCACCATATGGTCATGTGGAGATTCAGGAAGAGAATTCTGACAGGAAATTCATAGTTAATGGTCAGAGGTTGAAGCACTATCTTGGAGCGAAATTGCTTGCCAAATTAAAGTTCCACTCATCTGCTGAACTAGCAGAATTGACTGTCAAGCTAGTGACGTTAAAGAAGCACTTGTCGGGAGGCAACCCGATAATTTCGTATCCTTAGTTTATTTTCTGTTGCGTTGATTTTATTATTTATTTGATTTTTATTGATTTTTTACTATTTTTCCTTTGTTTTACGTGTGTGTTGATCATCCAGATATTTTAGAATAGGTACCGGACACTTAGAAAAATTTTTGCCACCCTGGAGAAGGTTGGCTCGGTCAGGTTGGCACCAAACTTGGAATTTCCAAGTTTGGCGCTATGTGTGCATGCATTTTGGGGGAGAAGCTCTGGAAGGTCCACGCCAAACTTGGAATTCCCAAGTTCGGCGTGGAGAACGACGTAATAGCGTGCAATTGGGGAAGTATATGACTCCAAACTTGAACCTTTTCAAGTTTGGCGTGGGATATGCGAAAAAAGAAGCAAAATGCTCTGCCAGGGTGACGCCGAACTTGGCTCCCCTGGCATTCGGTGTGAAGAATTCCCAAAAAAAAGGATAGAGCTAACGCCAATCAAAGACATCACATAGCAAATGATGCAAGGTTGAACTTCCAAAACACAACTAAAAACACTCTAAAGCTTAAAAAGGAATCTAAAGCTACCAAAGTAAGCAGTTGACAGTAGAAGCTAGAAAGCAATAAAATAAAGTAACTAACATGGGACAAGTCTAAAAACAGTAAACTAAAAGGATATGAATGTTGGGGTGCCTCCCAACTAGCGCTTCTTTAACGTCACTAGCTTGATGATTCTTCCTCTTCAGCTGAGGTTATAGTTCACTCTTTGCTCATCCAGTGATTCCCCCAAGTAATGCTTAAGCTTATGGCCATTGACAGTGAAAGTCCTCTGTGTTTTCTCATCCATAAGTTCCACATGACCATAAGGAGAAACTTTGATGATTGTGAAGGGTCTTGACCATCTTGATTTTAGCTTCCCTGGGAAGAATTTGAGTCTTGAGTTGTATAAGAGAACCTTTTAGCCTTTTGCGAACTCCCTTCTTGACAGCTTTTGATCATGCTATTTCTTTGTTTTCTCCTTATAAATCTTGGCATTTTCATAGGCTTGAGTTCTGAACTCTTCTAATTCATTCAGCTACAACAACCTTTTTTCTCCAGTAGCTTGATCATCAAAGTTTAACATCTTTAGAGCCTAAAATGCTCTATGCTCAAGATCCATTGGCAAATGACAAGCTTTTTCATACGCCAATTGGTATGGAGACATGCCAATAGGTGTCTTAAAAGCTGTTCTGTAAGCCCACAAAGCATCATCCAACTTCTTGGACCAATCTTTCCTTGAGGTCCCAACAGTCTTCTCAAGGATCCTCTTGAGCTTTCTATTTGAAATTTCTACTTGACCATTGGTTTGTGGGTGGTATGGGGTTGCTAATTTGTGGTTAACACCATATTTAAAGAGGAGGGTCTCTAGTTGCTTGTTGCAAAAGTGACTTCCCCCATCACTTATAAGAGCTCTTAGAACCCTAAACTGACTAAATATATTCTTCCTCAAGAAATTGATCACTACTTTGTTGTCGTCTGTTGATATTGCTATAGCTTCTACCCACATAGACACATAGTCCAAAGCCACCAATATGTAATTGTTTGAGTATGAGGGTGGGAAAGGTCCCATGAAATCAATCCCCTAAACATCAAACAACTCTAGTTCCGCGATGAACTTCTGTGGCATCTCATTTTTCTTGGGTAAGTTGCCAACTCTTTCACACTCATTGCACCTTGTCCCAAACTCCCTTACATCTTTGAATATAGTAGGCCAAAAGAATCCACACTATAACACCTTGGCTACAGTCCTTTCTCCACTAAAGTGCCCTCCATAAGTAGATCCATGGCAATGCCAAATGACCTCTTGTCCTTCCTCATGAGAAATACATCTTCTAAGAATTCCATCAGCACATTTCTTAAAGAAGTATGGTTCATCCCAAATGAAAAGATTGGCATCATTGATGAGCTTCCTTCTTAAGTGCTTATTGATGTTGGAAGGTAGCTCTCCAATGGCCTTGAAATTGGCTATGTTCGCAAACCATGGAGCCTCTTGGAGCATCATCAATTGCTCATCTAGAAAGCTTTCATTTACACCAAGGCTATGAGCTTCAGTGTCCATATGTGGGATCCTTGATAGGTGGTCAGCCACCTTATTTTCTGCTCCACTTCTGTCCTTGATTTAAATGTTGAACTCTTGGAGTAATAGGATCCATCTGATCAATCTAGGGTTGGACTCTTGTTTGGTTAGCAAGTATTTGAGAGCTGCATGGTCAGTAAACACAACTACTTTAGAACCAATAAGGTAAGACCTGAATTTGTCAAAAGCAAAGACTATAGTAAGGAGTTCTTTTTCTGTGGTGGTGTAGTTCCTTTGGGCCTCATTAAGAACCTTACTAGCATAATATATAACATGCACTAGCTTGTCTCTTTTCTGTCCTAATACAGCACCAATGGCAAAATCTGATGCATCACACATCAATTCAAAAGGTAATTGCCAGCTTGGTGGTGCTATAATAGGTGCAGAGGAGAGCTTGCTTTTAAGCTCCTCAAAAGCTTGCATGCATTCTCTATCAAAGATGAAAGGTACTTTAGAGACAAGTAGGTTGCTTAAAAATTTAGCAATTTTTGAGAAGTCTCTAATGAACCTTCTATAGAAGTCAGCATGTCCCAAGAAGCTCCTAATTGCTTTGACATTGCAAGGTGGGGGTAATTTTCAATCACTTCCACCTTAGCTCTATCTACCTCTATGCCTTTCTTAGAGTTTTTGTGGCCAAGAACTACCCCTTCGGTAACCATAAAATGACACTTTTCCTAGTTCAAAACAAGGTTAGTTTTTTGGCATCTCTTGAGCACCAAGGCAAGATGGTGTAAGCAATTAGGAAAGGAGTCACCAAATACTGAGAAATCATCCATGAAAACCTCAATAAATTTCTCAATCATATCAGAAAAAATGGACAGCATGCACCTTTGGAATATGGCAGGTCCATTGCACAAACCAAAAGGAATACGTCTGTATGCAAAAACACCATAAGGGCAAGTGAAAAATGTCTTTTCTTGGTCCTTAGGATCCACCACAATCTGGTTGTAGCCTGAGTATCCATCCAAGAAATAATAGTACTCATGCCCAGCAAGCATAGTTGTTAAAACCGGACCGGACCGGCCGGTTCGACTGGAAAATTGGTGAACCGGACCATGTACCGGTCCGGTTTAGTATATTGACCATTTAAGGAATTAAAGCGGACAAAACCGGTACGAACCGATTAAACCGACGTAAACCGGTCAAAATTGGCATGAACTTGAACCGAACCGGTCCGGTCAACAAGCACAGTCAATGGTCAACCCTGCGCGTTGATAACGTCATGCTAATGTCAGCGTGCAAGGTTGGGAAATTTTGCACCTTGGGAAATTTTTTGAAAAATAGAATACAAGGTAGGAGTCGAACTTGGCTCTTCTCAAAGGAAGACCAAGATAACTACCACTGCACTAATTTGTTCTTAGTATACTTCATGCTTTTATAGTATATATTATATGTTATATAATATCCTAACTAATATATATATATATATATATATATATATATATATATATATATATATATATATACACACAAAAATACTTAATTCAATATTTTTTATATTCAACATTTTTTAAATTAATTATTTTTTAATTGAAGTACAAATTAATTAATTTAAAATAAAAAATAATAATTAATATAAAAATAAAACAAAATTACTTATTCTAAAAAGAAAAATAAATTTATATATAATTATTTAATTATATAAAGATATTTAGACTTTAAAATTACTCTTTGGATATAGTTTATAGATTGTTATTCTTATTGTGTCCAATTAAGATACTATTAAAGTAGTACAGACTAATTTTATGTTTATCTTTCTATTAGTTATTTATAGAATTCGAGACTTAATTATTCTTAAAATATTAGTAAAAATATATATTTTAAATTGTAATTTAAGGTTTTTTACTATTTTATATTTTTTATTTACATGAGACCGGTTTTATCGGTTGGACCAATAACTCATCAGTTGAACCAATAAACCAATAAACCAGGAATCTGACCGGTTCGATCACCGGTTCGGTTCTGACAACTATGCCAGCAAGCCTCTCCAACATTTGATCCATGAAGGGTAGAGGAAAATGATCCTTTCTTATGGCTTCATTGAGCTTTCTATAGTCTACACACATGCACCATCCGGTGACTGTTCTTGTTGGTATTAGCTCATTCCTTTCATTTGGCACAACTGTGATTCCCCCTTTCTTGGGAACTACTTGAACAGGGCTCACCAAAGGACTATCTGAAATGGGGTAAATCACCCCTGCTTGCCATAGCTTGAGCACTTCCTTTTGCACCACTTCCTTCATCGCTGGGTTCAATCTTCTTTGCGGTTGGATTGAAGGCTTAGCATCCTCCTCAAGAAGGATTTTATGCATGCACATTAAAGGGCTTATCCCCTCAAATCTGAAAGTGTCTACCCAATGGCATCCTTGTGTTGTTTCAACACCTTAATGAGCTCCTCCTCTTGTTCCTTGCTCAAGGTTGAATTGATTATTACTGGATAAGTGTCATTGTTCCCCAAGTAAGCATACTTCAAGCTTGGAGGTAGGGTTTTTAGTTCCAGCTTGGGTGCTTGTTCTTTCTCCTTGCTTGTCTTGTCTAACATGATTGTACTGTCTATGCTTTCTTGTGGTAATTCACTGCATGATGCTGGTTTCCTTTGCTTCATTTCATCTTCAAGTTTGTCTTCTTCTCGAACTCCTTGGACCAGTGTCTCCATTGTGTCTACCATCATATACTCTCCAATGGACTCTTTGGGATAGCTCATAGTAGTAAAAACATTGAACACCATCTTTTCTTCATGAAGCCTGAGGACTAATTCTCCCTTTTGTACATCAATTATCGCTCCAGTTATTGCCAAAAATGGTCTCCCTAGTATGATTGATGCATTGGCCTCTTCTTCCATGTCAAGTACTATAAAATCTGCTGGGAAGATGAAGTCACCCACCTTAACTAACAAGTCCTCCACTACTCCATGGGGGAACTTGAATGTACTGTCTGCTAGTTGAAGTGACATTCTTGTTGGCTTGGCCTTTTCAATTCTCATTCTCTTCATCATGGCCAAGGACATAAGGTTGATGCTAGCACCCAAATCACACAATGCTTTCTCGATGCTAATGTCTCTTATGATGCATGGGATTTGAAAGTTTCCAGGATCTTTCATCTTTTAGGGAAGTGATGAGCGAATATTTTATACATTTTTTGGCATTATTTTCATATAGCTTTTAGTATGTTTTATTAAGTTTTTATAGGTTTTAGTGTTAAATTCACATTTTTGGATTCTACTATGATTTTTTGTTTTTTTGTACAATTTCAGGTATTTTTTGGCTGAAATTGAGGAGCTGGAGCAGAAGTCTGATTTAGAGACAGAGAAAGCACTGCAGATGCTGTCCGGATCTTACATACTTGAATTCGTAAGAGCTTTTCTTAAGCTACAGATATCGAAATGGAGCGTTCTCAATGACTAGGAAATCTGACTTCCAGTGCTTTCCAGCAATATATAATAGTTCATACTTTGCTTTGGATTAGAAGGCCCAAAACTGGCGTCCAACGCCAGAAACCTGTCCCCTTCCAAGCGTCCAGTGCCTAAAGAGCAGAGACCAATGTATAAACGCCCAAAGAGGACCCCCTAGCTGGCGTTCTATGCCTCAGAGACCTCAAAGCACGTGGATCTCATCAAAGCTCAACCTAAACACTCACCAAGTGGGCCCCAGAAGTGGATTTTAGCACTAAATAGACTGTTTTACCCTTACTAGTCATTTGTTTAGTATTTAAAGTGTATTTTACATAATCATTTGAACAACATACTACCATTCAGCATTATTTCTTTTTTCACTTGTTTTTCCCATTCAGTATGAGTTTCTAAATCTCCTAGGTTGAGGGGAGGAGCCCTGCTGAGTCCTATGAATTAATAAAAGTATTACTATTTCTCTTCGATCCGTGTTTGATTAATTCTAATATGTATGTTCGATCTTATCGTGGTGAATAGGATGATCTAACAAATTAGCTTTGTTCATCAGATTAAGACGAACGTGCCTGACAAACACCCGCGTCTACTTGGGTTCAGAATGTGTCTTTCACCGGACAAGGACGAACCAACAGCTATGTTTATACATCTCTCAGACGGCTAATCCATGACTTTGTTGGGGACTTCTCAAGACATCAATTCAGCCGATTTTCGGGGAGATTAGGGTCTCTGTGGTAGAGGCTAGAACCCAAGGTGTAGCATTCTCTGATCCAGAAGATCTGACCTTGTCTGTGGCATTTTGAGTAGGATCATTAAGGAGAATGAACTATACGAGCTTCACCCTCAATCAGAATGGATCCGCTCTATACCTGGGGTTCAGATCCGGAGGAGTATTGGCAGCTGCTCAAACCAGTGTCAATCATATACAGCCTGCCATTGAAAAAATCACTCACAAGCAAAGAGAGCAGTAATACCGGAGTTAATTCAAAAAGACAAAGCAACTTTAATCCTCAACTCTATTCCTATCCCTATTTACCAGTATCTTTATTAGTTATATGTCATCATAGTTTCATGATCATCTTGGTTTAACAATCTTCTGATCATCCTGACTAAGACCTGCAAGATAACCATAGCTTGCGTCAAGCCACAATCCTCGTGGGATCGACCCTGACTCGCTCAGGTATTACTTGGACGACTCAGTGCACTTGCTGGTACTGCTGTACGAAAGTGTGGGATTCGTAAGCACCAAGTTTTTGGTGCCGTTGCGGGGGATTGTTGAGTTTGGACAAACTGACAGATTGTCTTGCTCCCTAGATCAGGTAATTTATTTTACTTTATTTTTATTTGAGTCTTTTAATTTTATTTTCTTCTTCCAACTTTCGAAAAAAAAATTAAATTAAAATTTTTTCAAAAATATTTTTATTTTCTTTGTTTAATTTTTGTTCTTGGTTTGAGCCCTTTGTGTTTGTTCTTGCTTGAATTTTTTGTTTTCTTCAAAGCTTTCTTTCAAAAAATTTTCAAAATAGTTTCTTTGGTTAAATATTGTGTCAAATCTTTAAGTTTGGTATATTCTTGTTTTTTTTCTTTTAATTTTCGAAAATTTGTGTTTAGTTTTCTAAAAATTTTAAGTTTGGTGTTCTTTACATGTTCTTGTGTTTAAATTTTTTTTAGTCTTGTTCTTTGTGTTCTTGTCAATCTTCAAAGTGTTCTTGTCTTTTCTTTTGTTTTGATCTTAAAATTTTTAACTTTGGTGTCCCATTGTGTTTTCCCTCCAAATTTCCGAAAATTGGGTGCACTAGATCTAAAAATTTTAAGTTTTGTATCCTTTACTTGTTTTTCTCTCTCCTCATTAAATTCAAAAATAAAAAAAATATCTTTTCTATCTTAAAATTAATTTAAATTTCGAAAATTCTTAATAAAAATTCAGATTTTAATTTTAGAAATTTTATTTTATCTTATCTTAGTTTTAAATTTTAAAAATCAAATCATTTTAAAATCATATCTTTTTCAAAAAATCATATCTTTTTCAAAATCTTATCTTTTCTTATTTCAAATTTCAAATTTCAAAATCCAATTTTCAAAAATTTAAGAATTTAAATTTCAAATTTCAAAATTAAAAATCTTATCTTTTTCAAATTTCAATTTTCAAAATTAAATCTTTTTCAAATCATTTCAATTTCTTATTTTATCTTTTCTAACTTCCAATTTTAAAATCATATCTTTATCAAATATTTTTAATTTATCATCTTATCTTTTCTTATCTCTTTTCTAATTTTAAATTTCAATTTTAAATCTTCTCTTATCTTATTTTAAAAGCAAATCTCTTCTTAATTAATTACTCATCTTCCCTCTCCTCTTTTTCAAAACTTCCTAACTAACTTCTTCTCTCTAATTTTCAAAAATTCTCTTCCTCTTCTCTCTCTTTCATTTTCAAAATTTAATAATTAAATTTTAAATTCTTTTTAATTAATTAATTTTAATTTTGGAGTAAATAAATAAATAAAATAAAAAATAAAAATATTTTAACTCTTATTCATATCTTCTATTCCTATTTCTTCTCCTATCCCTATTTCTTCTTCCTTTTCTTCTACCTTTCTTCATTATGAACCCAAGTGGGAATGAAGAGTTCAAAAAAGAACTCTGGGATCCTATACAAATCCCAATGCTGACTTCTATGGAAGAAGTATTAGCATACCTCAAATCAGAGCAAGTAGCTGTGAATTAAACCCTCAACTCATTACCATAGTACAGCAACACTGCCAATTTTCTGGACTTCAACAGGAAGAGCCTATAGAATTTTTAGCAGATTTCTTGAAGATTGCTGACATAGTACGCAGTAAGGGAGTAGACCAAGATGTCTACAGATTATTGCTTTTTTCTTTTGCTGTAAAGGACCAAGCAAAAAGGTGGTTGGATAACTAGCCTAAAGCTAGTTTGAAAACTTGGAAATAGTTAGTAGACAAGTTTTTAAACTAATACTTCCCCCCAAGAAAGATGACCCAGCTGAGGCTGGACATCCAAGGCTTCAAACAAGGAGATAGTGAATCTCTTTATGATGCCTGGGAGAGGTATAGGAGGATGTTAAGAAAATGTCCCACTGAAATGTTTTCAGAATGGGTACAGTTAGACATCTTCTACTATGACCTTTCAGACAAGGCTAGAATGTCTTTGGACCACTCTGCTGGTGGTTCCATACACATGAGAAAGACCATTGGAAAGGCTCAAGAGCTTATTGAGACAGTTGCCACTAATCAGCATCTGTACTCATCTTCTGAGCCTTCTATGAAAGGAGAGGTTAAGGCAGTAGTTACTGAACCTAACCCTCCAGAGCAGGATGGCCTATTGCCTCAGCAACTGCAAGCCCTTGCCCAGTAACTACTAGAACTGCAAGAGGCTCTGCGAGAAACTCAGGCTTCTAATAGAAATGTAGAAGCCCAACTGAGTCAAACAAGGCAGTAGTTATCTAAGCAGATAACAAAAGAATGTCAGGCCATTCAACTGAGGAGTGTGAAAACCATAAGCACCTAACATCAGCACAATAAGAACAAAAAGCCCATAGAGGATAACCAGGTCTCTGCAAAAGATGACTCTGGGTGTTCAAACGCCCAGAGAGGTATCACTCTTGGCGTTGAACGCCAGGAAAGGGTAGAGAATGGGCGTTCAAACATCTAGAGAGGTATCCCTCTTGGCATTGAATGCCAGGAAAGGGCAGAGAGTGGGTGTTCAAACACCTAAGGAGGCAGCAGCTTGGGTATTGAATGCCCAACCAAGGGAAGTCAGTCACTTATTGACAACAACCCTGCTAAGCAAGATAGTAAACCCCCTTCCAACTCACATGGCATTCGGCCTTCATCAACCAATGTTGATGAATATAAGGCTAAGATGCCATTTCCTCAAAGACTCTGTCAAGAGAAAAGGGATAAACAGTTTGCCCGCCTTGTGAATTATCTCTGAACATTATAGATCAATATCCCTTTTGTAGAGGCTCTTGAACAGATACGTTCTTATGCTAAGTTCATGAAGGACATTTTGAGTCATAAGAAGGATTGGAGGAAAGTAGAGACAGTAGCTCTTACTAAGGAGTGCAATGCAGTCATTCAGAGGAACCTTCCTCAGAAGCTGCAGAAATAGCCTAACACTCTTCTCAGAGCCACAGAAGTCAATCCAAGCGAAGAGTGTCTGGCACTCATTAGTACCGAGGAGGCCAAACCTCAGGAGCATGCTACTAAGGGACTTAAGGCAATCACGGACCAGAAGGATCCTGAGAATGCTATTGAGCATGCCCCAACAGAGGAGAAGGAACCTTGAGTTGAATCTTCTTTGGATGTGCAAGAGGAGCTTGTGACTCCCACAAAGCACAACCTTACAGAGGTGAAAGAGCCTCAAGAGCCATCTTTTCTAGGCGTGCAGAAAGAACTGACAGATGGGCAATTGGCTCATTTCCCAGCAGCACTTAAGAGGCTGCAACTAAATATCTCTTTTACAGAGGTATTTGAAAAGAAAGACCTAAGGGGAGATGAAATAGAGATGCTTACTGAGAAGTACAATATCCTAAGTCAGCATGAGCTACCAAGGAAGGTGCCAGATCCAGGGACCTTTCAGATTCTATGGACTACTGGAAAGATTATTTTTTACAAAGCCCTGTATGATCTTGGCTTAAGTTTAAATATGATACCTTCCACTGAGGCAGAGGCCCAACCTGGAGAGACTGGGAAGGCATTGAATGCTAGTGAGAAAGATCTCACAGGCCGTTCAACGTCCAACCTGGTAGCAAGCCTGGTGTTGAACACCAGCCACGGAGCACTGGCTGGGCGTTCAATGCCCAAACACATAGGCTTTCTGGCGCTGGACGCCAGTGAGGAACCTCTCACTGGGCGTTCAACGCCCACACACCCAGGGAAGCTTCTGTTGAACACCAGCAAGGACATCCCTACTGGGCGTTCAGCACCTAGAATGCTAGCGGAACTGGTGTTTAATGCCAGTAAGGGTGGACAGAAAGGGAATTCAATGCCCAAAGAGCTATCAGAGCTCGCGTTGAACACCAGTAAAAGCATACCTTTTGAGTGCTTAAACCCCAACCAAGAACCCTCTATCTCAGACCCAAAGGAAACCATAAAGACCATTGAGGTTCCTTTGCATACACTTTTGCAGTGCATGAGTTCTGATGACTACTCTTCCTCGGATGAGGATGACGACACCAGGGAAGAGCAAGTTGCTCGGTACCTAGGAGCTCTTATGAAGCTGAATGCCAAGTTATTTGGTACAAAGCCTCTGAAGAAAGAACCTCCACTACTTACCAAAGAACTCCATGCTTTGGTTCAGCAGAGGCTACCTCATAAGCTTCCATATCCTAGACACTTTCTGATTCCTTGCACCATAGGCACTATGACTTTTGAAAAGGCTCTGTGTGAGCTAGGGTCAAGTATAAGCCTCATGCCACTCGCTGTAATAGAAAAGTTGGAAATCCAAGAGGCACAAGAAACAAAGATTACCTTGCATAAGGGCTGGATGGTGTTCAAGGTTCTTGACCCTCCATTACACCCTGACAAGGGAGGCACTTGTATAAAGCATTCAGTATCCAACCTTCTCCCTTGGATGGAAATCCCTCCTAAGACCAAACATAAGTTTGGTGTGGGATGTACACTATCTACAAAGGAGGAAGGCCCCAAAAGGAAGATACCTAGGGGCTAGAAAAACAAAAAATATCCCTACTAAGGGCTTTTCAGCATGGAAAATGGTAATGTTCACTTATCTCATCATGGTATTCACCATGGAAGAGGGAAGTGACAAACAAGGACACCAGCATATTGCTGTAAGCCCAACCTTACCTCAGGCTGTGAACAAAATCCTGTCTCTTGAGCTTTTTAAACTATTCCATGAGAGCACAGGAAGGAAGCTCCCAGTAAGGAATACAGATTATTCCTCTATGACTACTCCCTCCTTGAAAGGAGTTGTCCGTCAAGCTAATGACATTAAAGAAGTTCTTATTGGGAGGTAACCCAACCTTAATTAATTATTTATTTCCTTTTATTTGTTTTGTTTTTCTTTTAGGGTCATGATCATATGCAGCAGTTAGAACAGAGACAGAAATTTCACAGCAGTGAAAACAGAACACACTGGATCGAGTGTTAAAGTTGAACGCCAGCCAGGGTATCCCTACTGGGCGTCTAACACCCCTAATGGGCAGCATTGCTGGCGTTGAATGCCAGCCAGGGAGCATCCCCTGGGCGTTCAAACGCCAGTACAGAGAAGCAGAAAATTTGAAATTCTCTAGCCCTCAGGATTAGTAGGTCCCACAGAAGCTCCATCTACCCCAACTTCTTCTACTATATTCTTCCCCATCGTTCATATTTGCTCGAGGAAGAGCAAAACTCTTAAGTTTAGTGTTGCAAAAGCTTCGCTTTTTGACTTCTACTACTCCTAAGTATGAAAGAAGAGGATGGAGCAAACTAGAGAGCATGCACATGAGCTTGCGCAGCCACTTCAACAAAGGCAAAGGAGTGACATAGAAGAGATCAAGCATCACATTAGATCCTCTAGGAGGAGCACTAGCCGCCACCATTAAAGGTGGACTCGTTCTCTTTTACCTCCTTTCCTATTTTCTTTGTCTGTTTTCTGTTATTTTTATTTGTTCTCTTATTCTAGTTGCATGATCATTTGCATTGATGTCTTAAAAAGTTGTAAAATATTCCATATATCTCTCACCTTGCTTAAATAAAAACTTTTATTTGAAAAGAATTGATAGATGCATGAATTTCAAGTTTAAAATAAGAATAGTTCAATTATATTAATGTGGTGTCATTTGCTTTTGTTTTCTGAATGTATGATTAAACACTGCATATTTGAAGTTGAAATTTTAGAATGTTGGCTCTTGAAAGAATAAAAAAAAAGAAATAATATTATTGATAATCTGAAAAATCTAAAAATTGATTCTTGAAGCAAGAAAAAGCAGCAAAAGAAAAAGAAAAAAAGCATGCAGCAAAAGAAAAAAAATTAAATGCATGCGGAAAAAAAAAAGAAAGAAAAATGACAAAGAAAAAAATCCATTACTGCCCAAAAATGCAAGAAAAGGAGGGCAGATTGAAAAAGCCAATAACCCTGTAAACCAAAACGCAAGGGTAAAATAACCCAAGGCTTTGAGCATTAATAGATAGGAGGACCCAAAGGAATAAAATCCTGGCCTAAGCGGCTAAACCAACTTATCCCTAACCATATGCTTGTGGCGTGAAGGTGTCAAGTGAAAAGCTTGAGACTGAGCAGTTAAAGTCGTGGTCCAAAGAAAAAAAGAGTGTGTTTAAGAACTCTGGACACCTCTATCTGGGGACTCTAGTAAAGTTGAGTCACAATCTGAAAATGTTCACCTAGTTAAAGTGTCAGTGGCATTATTGTATCCGGTGGTAATACTGGAAAACAAGGTGCTTAGGGTCACGGCCAAGACTCTAAAAAGATATGTTCAAGAATAAAAAAGAACTGAACTAGGAGAGTCAATAATATCATCTGGATTCCAAGTTCCTAATGATGTAAACCATTCTGAGTTTCAATGGATAGTAAGATGCCAAGATTGTTCAGAAGCAAAAAGCTACTAAGTCCCGCTCATCTAATTGTAACTAAGCTTCATTTGAAACTTAGAGATTTATTGTATCTTAATTTTCTTTTTATCCTACTGTGTTTTTAGTTGCTTGGGGACAAGCAACAGTTTAAGTTTGGTATTGTGATGAGCGGATATTTTATACTCTTTTTGGCATCATTTTCATATAGTTTTTAGTATGTTTTATTTAGTTTTTATTAAGTTTTTATAGGTTTTAGTATTAAATTCACATTTTTGGATTCTACTATGAGTTTTTGTGTTTTTGTACAATTTCAGGTATTTTCTGGCTAAAATTGAGGAGCTGAAGCAGAAGTCTGATTCAGAGACAGAGAAAGCACTGCAGATGTTGTCCGGATCTGACCTGCTTGCTTTCGGAAGTGCTTTTCTGGAGTTATGGAAGTCCAAATGTTTCGCTCTTAATGGCTATGGAAATCTAACTTCCAGAGCTTTCCAGAAATATATAATAGTCGATACTTTTCTTCGGATTAGAAGGCCCAAAATGGGCATCCAACGCCAGCTACCTGCCCCCTTCCAGGCGTCCAGCGCCCAAAGAGCAGAGACCAATGTACAAACGCCCAAAGAGGACACCCTAGCTAGCATTCCATGCCCTAGAGACCTCAAAACATGTGGATCTCATCAAAGCTCAACCCAAATACTCAAGTGGGCCGCATAAGTGGATTTTATCACTAGTCATCTGTTTAGTATTTAAAGTGTATTTGATGAGATATTTTGGAGGAAAAATAAATTTCTCCCAAAACACCCAAAACTAACCGGCAAGTGTACCGGGTCGTATCAAGTAATAAAAACTCACGGGAGTGAGGTCGATCCCACAGGGATTGAAGGATTGAGCAATTTTAGTTTAGTGGTTGATTTAGTCAAGCGAATCAAGATTTGGTTGATGGTTTTGTAACTTGCAGAATTAAATTGCATTGAAGTAAAGAGAACAAGAAATAAATTGCTGAAACTTAAAGAACAAGAAATTAAATGGCAGAAACTTAAAGTGCAAGAAATGTAAATTGCGGAATCTTAAAGTGCAAGGAATGTAAATTGCTTGAAATGAAAAGGGAATTGGGGAATGGATTTGCAGAAATTAAACAAGGAAAAACTAAATTGCATCAAACAGAAGAGGAAAAGGGAATTGGGATTGAACCGGATATTGAAGTAGTAAAGTAAATGAACATTAAAAGCAAGAAACAGAGAATATAAAATTGAGATCTCAGGGCCCAGAGACTAGAAAACCAAGTCTAGATCTCAATGCCTTCCTAGATCCAACAAGAACAATTGCAAGGAAGATGTAAATTGCAAAGAAAAGAGGAAGAACAATGAACCGGAAATGGAATTCAATTAACAGTAAAGAAACAGAGAGATCCAAGATTGAGATTGAAACAGAATTTCTTCAATTCTCCAATCCAAGATCCAAGACAAAAGTAAAATGAAATTAAAAGCAATGGAAACAAAGAAATTAAAGTTCACTCAAGTTCAAAAGCTCTCCGAAAACTATTATGAAAATTCTAAAAGGAAAGCTCTCCGAATAACTTGAATTCTATCCTATTTATACACTTTCCAAAATGATCTTCAAGCCTTGAGTTGGGCCTTTGTTCTTGGTGGAATTGGGTTGAAAGAGGCCTTGGTTGATTGCTCTTGAAGTTTGAAGAAGAACCGAAGTGAACCAATTGAACCAGTTTTGAAGTTAGCCAAAATTGGTCCCAACGTTAGGGTCAAAGTTAGGGGTCTAACTTTGACCCCAACTTTTCATAGCAGCAAGTATGATTTTCTGGTTTGGACGTTGGTGCCAACGTTAGGGGTCTAACTTTGACCCTAATGTTGGCCTTGCTTAGTGCTAGTGGTGCCAACGTTAGCCTCCAAGTTAGGGGGCTAACGTTGGCGCAAATGTTGGTGCCCCTCCCTTTGTGATTCATGTGCCAACGTTAGCCTCCAAGTTAGGGGGCTAACGTTGGCGCAAACGTTGGCCTTCTCCCACTTTATAACTCATGTGCCAACGTTAGCCTCCAAGTTAGGGGGCTAACGTTGGCGCAAACGTTGGCTTGCCCAGGGATAAATCTCAAGTTCCAACGTTAGCCTCCAAGTTAGGGGGCTAACGTTGGAGCTAACGTTGGCCTCTTCCTTGCAATGTCATGTGCCAACGTTAGCCTCCAAGTTAGGGGGCTAACGTTGGCTCAAACGTGGGGAGCCCAGGGAGTACTTCATGCCCAATGTTAGCCTCCAAGTTAGGGGGCTAACGTTGGGGCTAACTTCATGTCTCCAGGATCAATTTCACTTATTCCTTTCTTCACTTCTAGCCATTCCTCTTTGCTTCAACCTTTTTCCAAGCTTTCTTCACCTATCATAAATCAACCAAACTCATCAAAGCTATGCTCAAAATCATGAGATATTCAATCTTTCATAATATGCAACAAATATAGCACAAAACCTCATGAAATGGCATGAATTCATATATGGTTGGTTCAATCAAGGGAAACATGAAAATCTACTCAATTAGCTTGCTTGTAGCTCAAGAAAGTGCATAATTCTAATGAAAACTAAAGAAAAAGACTAGCTAAAATAGGCTAGGATGACTTGTCATCACAACACCAAACTTAAAGCTTGCTTGTCCCCAAGCAAGAAATGAATTATTAAGAAGAAAGAATGAAATGGAAGAGGAAGTTCATGCTAGCAGAGTATTATTGATAGTTCATGGGGTTTTATGTGGATATGTAAATACTCACTTCTTATTGACTCCTAGGCCTAGAAAGTCTCCTTCAAGCTTCAAGTGACATACTGCTATGACTTCTCATTATTCCTTTATCCTTGGCTATTTCTTTATTCAAAAGCTTTATTTGAGTGTCATGTGTAGCAAGTTCATTTTCTTTTCTTTATACTTGACACATTATTCACCATAGACACTTGGCTCACATTCCTTCTTAAAACATTGATGCCCAGCACCTCTTTGGGCTACTAAATGTCTTGTAGTTAGGTTGCTCTTGATAGTGGACTTTCAGCTGATGATCCCGGGTTAGTTAACCCAAGTCACCAAGTGTTGAGGCACTCCTAAGAGCTTACTAATCCAAGCAGATCCTAGTACAAAGACATCACAGGCATATATTTTAAGGTTCAAGCTATTGGTGTCCAGCTTTGTTTCTTTTTGTTTTTCTTTTGTTTTGCCACTTTTTGGCTCTCTTCGTTCTTTCCTTCTTTTTGTTTTTCTTTCTAACCAAGGATTTTAATTCAATTGAGATTCATAGACAGTAGCCACTCTTTACTTAGAAGGAGATATCCTAGCTCTTTATTCACTAAAAGTGAGCTATTATACAATCACACACATACCACCACTTACTTTTATTCCACTTCTAACTAACAGAGACTATTATTCTTCACATTCAAACTGTTCTTTTATTGAAATAAAAGATGCAGGGGATAACATATGCTTCTTGTTAAGTGAAAATGAACACACAAGCCAACATGAAAACCAGCCTATTTATTAAAAAATAAAAACATAATTGATGCATACTACACTAACAGTTTCTGTTAAAATGGGCATATTCACACTTCCAAATTAGAGCAATTTAATACTGATGGAGTTAAGTGACAATACAACCTCTTGGTGGCTTCTTCTTCTTTCATCTCAGCTAATGGTGAGTAGTCCTCCAGAAGAGTGATTGAATTTCTGCAGTGTTACTGGAAGTTGCTTGTTTCTCAAGCCCTTAGATGATTTGTTAGTGTGCAAGACTTTCTTGTAGGCGGTTGAACTTACTTTGGTGTGTGAACACCAAACTTAGTCTCTTGCCATGTTTCTTATGCATAACCATATGTGAAAGCCTAAATCTTTGCTATAGGTAATAAAACTGAAAACTAGAAACGGACAATGCTTAAATGATTTGTCAGATTGCTTGGAGCTAGTAACCCTTTATATAGAAAGTGAGAATGTGCTTTTAAGTAAGATTTTGGTGGAACACCAAACTTAGAATCCTTTATTCTCCCTTAATATGTTTTGGTGTGAAACACCAAACTTAGCTCCTTGCAATACATACTACTCATTTAACCTTTTTATTGAACTAACTATGAAAAGAGAACTACCTCAGGTTGGGTTGCCTCCCAACAAGCGCTCTTTTATTGTCACTAGCTTGACACCTTTCAATTCTTTTTAAGAGGGCTGTAGGTGTTGAACCTCTTTTTCCTTAACCCATTGTTCTCCCAAGTACAACTTTGCTCTGTGACCATTTACAGTGAATTGATTCTTTGTTGCCTCATCTAGCAGTTCAATATTCCCATAGGGAAAAATCTTTGTCACCAAGTATGGGCCAGTCCACTTAGACTTCAGTTTGCCAGGGAAGATTTTAAGCCTCGAATTATACAGGAGCACTTGTTGTCCTGGCTTGAATTCCTTCTTTGTGATCTTCTTGTCATGCCATTTCTTAGCTTTCTCCTTGTATATCTTCGCATTTTCATAAGCCTCCAGTCTGAATTCATCCAGTTCATTTAGTTGTAACAACCTTTTTTCTCCTGCAGCTTGGGGATCAAGGTTGAGGAGTTTAGTGGCCCAAAAAGCTCTGTGTTCAGGCTCTACAGGGAGGTGGCAGGATTTGCCATATAATAGCTGAAAGGGTGACTTGCCAATAGGAGTTTTAAAAGCTGTCCTATACGCCCACAATGCATCCTCTAGCTTTCTATCCCAATCTTTTCTTGTGATTCCCACTGTTTTCTCTAGGATCTTCTTTAATTCTCTATTTGCAAGTTCAGCTTGGCCGTTAGTCTGAGGATGGTAGGGTGTGGCTACTTTGTGAATTACTCCATATTTGTGAAGGAGTTTCTCCATTTGTTTGTTGCAAAAGTGACTACCACCATCACTAATAAGACCTTTGGGCACTCCAAACCTGGTGAAGATGTGCTTTTTGAGGAATTGGAGGACGATCTGTGCATCACAGGTGGTTGTGGCTATGGCTTCTACCCATTTTGAGACATATTCCACTGCTACCAGGATGTATCTAAAAGAATAGGAAGGAGCAAAAGGCCCCATGAAATCAATTCCCCATAGATCGAACAATTCTAATTCTAAGATAAAATTTTGAGGCATCTCATTCCTTCTTGTTAATCCTCCTGCTTTCTGGCATTCATTACATTGGTGTACATATTCTCTGGCATCCTTGAAAATAGTTGGCCAATAGAAGCCACTCTGCAGTATTTTCGCGGCTGTTTTTTCTGGGCCAAAGTGTCCACCATAAGCTGAACCATGACAATGCCACAAGATGTCCCTCACTTCACTTTCAGGAATACACCTCCTGATCACTCCATCAGAGCATCTCTTGAATAAGAAGGGTTCATCCCATGAAAATTTCCTTGCTTCTTTGATCAACTTCTTCACTTGTTGCTTAGAGAGTTCTTGCGGTATCTTCCTTCCCACTTTGTAATTTGCTATGTCAGCAAACCAAGGTGCTTGCTGGATCTGCAGAAGGTGCTCATCTGGGAAGCTTTCATTTATGGGCTGGGATGCTTTTTGATTTGTTTCATGTAGTAGCCTTGACAGATGATCAGCGACCTGATTTTCAGTGCCCTTCCTATCTCTTATCTCAATGTCGAATTCTTGTAGGAGCAGTATCCACCTGATGAGTCATGGTTTAGCATCCTGCTTTGACATCAAATACTTAAGTGCAGCATGATCAGTGTAAACTACAACTTTTGATCCTATCAGATATGATCTAAACTTATCAAATGCATAGACTACAGCTAGCAACTCTTTTTCTGTTGTAGTGTAATTTCTTTGGGCCTCATTCAACACTTTACTTGCATAATATATGACATGATGCAAATTCCCCTTCTTTTGCCCAAGTACAGCACCAATGGCAATGTCACTTGCATCACACATGAGTTCAAAAGGTAATCCCCAATCTGGAGGTTTGATGATTGGTGCTGTTGTGAGTTTATTTTTTAAAGTTTCAAATGCATGCTGACAGTTTTCATCAAAAACAAAAGGGTTATCAAGCATTAACAGATTACTTAAAGGTTTGGATATTTTTGAAAAGTCCTTGATAAACCTTCTGTAAAATCCGGCATGCCCCAAGAAACTTCTAACAGATTTCACATTAATTGGTGGAGGGAGTTTTTCTATGATCTCAACCTTTGCCTTATCAACCTCTATCCCCTTTTTTGAAACTTTATGGCCAAGAACTATCCCTTCGGGTACCATGAAATGGCATTTCTCCCAGTTTAAAACCAAATTGGTTTCTTGGCACCGTTTCAAGACAAGGGTTAGATGGTTTAGGCAAGCATTGAAATTATCACCAAAAACAGAGAAATCATCCATGAAAACTTCTAAAAATTTTTCGACCATATCAGAGAAAATGGAGAGCATACACCTTTGAAATGTGGCAGGGGCGTTGCAGAGCCCAAAAGGCATCCTCCTATACGCAAAAACTCCAAATGGACATGTGAAGGCAGTTTTCTCTTGGTCCTTGGGGTCTACCACGATTTGATTATACCCAGAATATCCGTCCAAAAAAACAGTAATAGGCATGGCCGGCTAACCTTTCCAGCATCTGATCAATGAATGGGAGAGGGAAATGATCCTTCCTGGTGGCATCATTCAATCTTCTATAGTCTATGCACATTCTCCACCCAGTCACTGTTCTAGTAGGGATCAACTCATTCTTCTCATTAGTGATGACCGTCATCCCTCCATTCTTTGGTACAACTTGAACCGGGCTTACCCATGGGCTGTCAGATATTGGGAAAATTATCCCTGCATTCCACAACTTCATTACTTCCTTCTGGACAACTTCCTTCATTGTGGGATTTAATCTTCTTTGCGGTTGAACCACTGGTTTGGAATTATCTTCCAAGAGGATCTTATGCATACATACTGCAGGGCTGATTCCCTTCAGGTCATCAATTGTCCATCCTAAAGCATCTTTGTGAGCTTTGAGTACGTCAAGAAGTTCTCCCTCTTCCTTCTTTGTCAGGGATGAATTAATGATTACTGGGAAACTCTCCGATGTGCCAAGGAATGCATATTTGAGATGGGTGGGTAAAGGTTTCAATTCTTGTCTTGGTACATCTTCTTTCTTATCTTGCCTTTCATTTTGCTCAGTAGAGGTCTCAGCCACTTGTTCCTCTGTTGCCCTTTGATTTCCTTCTTGCTCTTGAAAATTTTCTTCCAATGTTTCTTCCACCAAACTGTCTATCATATCCACTCTCACGTAATCCTCTTGCTCAGGAGCGTTTTACATTGATTTGAACACATTTATGATCATTTGTTCATTATGGACCCTGAAGGTCATTTCTCCTTTTTCTACATCAATGATGGCCCTTGCTGTGTGTAGAAATGGCCTTCCCAGAATGATTGAGTCGTTTCCTTCTTCTTCAGTGTCCAAAATTACAAAATCTGCTGGGAAAATAAACTCCCCAATCTTCACCAACAGATTCTCCACAATTCCATTAGGTGTCTTGATTGATCTGTCAGCCATGACTAGTGATATCCTGGTGGGTTTAAGTTCTTCTATTGCAAGTTTTCTCATCATTGAGAGAGGCATTAAATTGATGCTGGCACCCAGGTCACAGAGAGCCTTGTTGAGAATTATTTTGCCAATAGTGCATGAGACTACAAAGCTTCCCGGATCCTTAAGTTTTGGTGGAATACCCCGTTGAATCACAGCACTGCATTCCTCGGTGAGTAATATGGTTTCCCTTTCAAGCCAACTTCTTTTCTTGTTGATAAGATCCTTCAGAAACTTGGAATATAGAGGCATTTGCTCAAGTGCTTCAGCAAAGGGAATGTTGATTTCCAGCTTCTTAAAAATCTCAAGGAATTTGTGGAAATGCTTGTCTTTAATCTCTTTGTCGAACCTCTGAGGGTAAGGCAATGGGGGTGTGATGCTTTTTCCCATTTGCTGCTGCCCCTGAGCTACTTCCTTTGAGCTATGTGGCTGGTTGTTCTTCTCTTTGAGTTTCTCAGTGTCTTTGTTTGGCATCACATCTTGCTCCTTATCCTCATCTGCCTTTGTTTGATTCTCATCCTCTGTTGGTTCTTTGATGTTCTCTGCTTGCTTCCTTGTAGTGTCATTGTTGCTTGTCAACGCTCTTCCACTCCTTAATTGTATTGCCTTGCATTCCTCCTTGGGATTTGGAATTGTGTCACTGGGCAGTGCGTTTGAAGATCTCTCAACAGATACTTGCTTGGAGATTTGCCCCATCTGTCTCTCTAGGCTCTTTATAGAGGCTTCCTGATTCTTGGCTACCATTTCTTGGTGTTTCAACATTTTGTCTATCATGGCTTCCAAGTGAGTGATCCTTTGGGCTTCAGGTGATACTTGAGGTGGGTTATGAGATGTGGGTGGTGAATGGTAGGCATTTTGGTTGGTGGATTGGTTATTAGATTGGTATTGGTTGATGTTGGGGTAGTTGTTTTGAGGTTTTCTAAAGGGGTTTTGGTTAGTCTGCTGCTGGTTGTGATTTTGGCTGTTTCTTGAATTGTGTTGGTTTGAGTTCCTCTGCCATGGTTGTTGGTTTTGGGTATGGTTATCTCCCCATCTGAGGTTTGGGTGGTTCTTCCAAGATGGATTGTATGTATCACCATACACTTCATTTGGTCCTTGGTTGTGCATATACTGAACTTGCTCTTGTTGTTGTTCTTCTTGAGTTTCTTCACTCTGTCCCCATGTGGTTGATGGTTGGCTAGTGTTAACTGCTGCGACTTGGAGACTATCAATCCTCTTGGCCATTTGCTCAAATTGTTGTTGAATTTGCTGCTGCATCATCTTGTTTTGAGCTAGGATTGAATCCACTCCTTCTAGCTCCATTACTCCTCTTCTTTGTGATGGTTGGCGGCTTCTTTGATGAGCAAAGAAATATTGGTTGTTGGCCACCATATCCACAAGATTCTGAGCTTCCTCAGCAGTTTTCATTAGTTGTAGTGAACCTCCAGCAGAATGATCTAATGCCTCCTGAGATTTCAATGTCAGGCCTTCATAGAAATTTTGCAGCACGTCCCATTCATTGAACATCTCTGGAGGACACTTTCTGATTAAGGCTTTGTACCTTTCCCATGCTTCATACAAGGATTCAGCATCTAATTGTGTGAATGTCTGCACCTCAGTTTTCAGCCTGATGACTCTTTGGGGTGGATAGAATTTGGCTAGAAATTTAGTCACTAAGTCATCACAACTAGTGATACTTCCTTGGGGAAAAGTTTCAAGCCATTGTGCAGCCTTATCCCTTAATGAGAACGGGAACAACAGAAGCTTGTAAGTTTCAGGATTCACGCCATTGGATTTGACAGTGTCACAGATCCTTAAGAAGGTAGATAGATGTTGATTTGGATCCTCCAATGGTCCTCCCCCAAATGAGCAATTGTTCTGGACCAATGTGATGAGTTGTGGCTTCAGTTCAATGTTATTTGCATTGACATTAGGGGTGAGAATGCTACTTCCACAATGTCTAGCATTTGCAAAGGTATAGGAAGCCAATACTCTCCTCTGTTGTGGTTGATTATTGACTCCTCCTTCTGGATTAGATGTATCTCCTTCCATCTCGTGGAATTCTTCGTCTGATTCCTCTTCTCCAACAATACTTTTCCCTCTTTCAGCTCTTCTTAACCTCCTGAGAGTTCTTTCGTCTTGTTCATGAAAATTGGGTATGGCTCTTCTTGTACCTGACATACAAGCAGAACATAAGAGCACACAAACTAGTTACAATTCAATCTACTGCTAGAATGAAGTTTTAGTTAGCTTAAGCAAAAATTCAAACAGTTAGTGGGTTAGTCAAAATTAAAGAAAAAGTAAACAAAAAGTGCTTGATCTAGATCACCACCTCACTTAATCATTGTCAATCTAATCAATCCCCGGCAACGGCGCCAAAAACTTGATGAGATATTTTGGAGGAAAAATAAATTTCTCCCAAAACACCCAAAACTAACCGGCAAGTGTACCGGGTCGTATCAAGTAATAAAAACTCACGGGAGTGAGGTCGATCCCACAGGGATTGAAGGATTGAGCAATTTTAGTTTAGTGGTTGATTTAGTCAAGCGAATCAAGATTTGGTTGATGGTTTTGTAACTTGCAGAATTAAATTGCATTGAAGTAAAGAGAACAAGAAATAAATTGCTGAAACTTAAAGAACAAGAAATTAAATGGCAGAAACTTAAAGTGCAAGAAATGTAAATTGCGGAATCTTAAAGTGCAAGGAATGTAAATTGCTTGAAATGAAAAGGGAATTGGGGAATGGATTTGCAGAAATTAAACAAGGAAAAACTAAATTGCATCAAACAGAAGAGGAAAAGGGAATTGGGATTGAACCGGATATTGAAGTAGTAAAGTAAATGAACATTAAAAGCAAGAAACAGAGAATATAAAATTGAGATCTCAGGGCCCAGAGACTAGAAAACCAAGTCTAGATCTCAATGCCTTCCTAGATCCAACAAGAACAATTGCAAGGAAGATGTAAATTGCAAAGAAAAGAGGAAGAACAATGAACCGGAAATGGAATTCAATTAACAGTAAAGAAACAGAGAGATCCAAGATTGAGATTGAAACAGAATTTCTTCAATTCTCCAATCCAAGATCCAAGACAAAAGTAAAATGAAATTAAAAGCAATGGAAACAAAGAAATTAAAGTTCACTCAAGTTCAAAAGCTCTCCGAAAACTATTATGAAAATTCTAAAAGGAAAGCTCTCCGAATAACTTGAATTCTATCCTATTTATACACTTTCCAAAATGATCTTCAAGCCTTGAGTTGGGCCTTTGTTCTTGGTGGAATTGGGTTGAAAGAGGCCTTAGTTGATTGCTCTTGAAGTTTGAAGAAGAACCGAAGTGAACCAATTGAACCGGTTTTGAAGTTAGCCAAAATTGGTCCCAACGTTAGGGTCAAAGTTAGGGGTCTAACTTTGACCCCAACTTTTCATAGCAGCAAGTATGATTTTCTGGTTTGGACGTTGGTGCCAACGTTAGGGGTCTAACTTTGACCCTAACGTTGGCCTTTCTTAGTGCTAGTGGTGCCAACGTTAGCCTCCAAGTTAGGGGGCTAACGTTGGCGCAAACGTTGGTGCCCCTCCCTTTGTGATTCATGTGCCAACGTTAGCCTCCAAGTTAGGGGGCTAACGTTGGAGCAAACGTTGGCCTTCTCCCACTTTATAACTCATGTGCCAACGTTAGCCTCCAAGTTAGGGGGCTAACGTTGGCGCAAACGTTGGCTTGCCCAGGGATGAATCTCAAGTTCCAACGTTAGCCTCCAAGTTAGGGGGCTAACGTTGGAGCTAACGTTGGCCTCTTCCTTGCAATGTCATGTGCCAACGTTAGCCTCCAAGTTAGGGGGCTAACGTTGGCTCAAATGTGGGGAGCCCAGGGAGTACTTCATGCCCAACGTTAGCCTCCAAGTTAGGGGGCTAACGTTGGGGCTAACTTCATGTCTCCAGGATCAATTTCACTTATTCCTTTCTTCACTTCTAGCCATTCCTCTTTGCTTCAACCTTTTTCCAAGCTTTCTTCACCTATCATAAATCAACCAAACTCATCAAAGCTATGCTCAAAATCATGAGATATTCAATCTTTCACAATATGCAACAAATATAGCACAAAACCTCATGAAATGGCATGAATTCATATATGGTTGGTTCAATCAAGGGAAACATGAAAATCTACTCAATTAGCTTGCTTGTAGCTCAAGAAAGTGCATAATTCTAATGAAAACTAAAGAAAAAGACTAGCTAAAATAGGCTAGGATGACTTGTCATCAGTATTTTATATAATCATTCGAACAACATACTACCATGCAACATTATTTCATTTTTCACTTGTATTTTCCTTTTAGTATGAGTTTCTAAACCTCCTAGGTTGAGGGAAGGAGCCCTATTGAGTCCTATGAATTAACAACAGTATTAATGTTTCTCTTCGATCCGTGTTTGATTAAATCTAAGATGTATATTCGATCTTCATCTTGGTGAATAGGATGATCTAAGAAATTAGCTCTGTTCCTCACATTAAGACGAACGTGCCTGACAAACACCCGTGTCTACTTGGGTTCAGAATGCGTCTTTTACCAGACAAGGACGAACCAACAGCTATGTTTAAACATCTCCAGATGGCTAATCGACTTTGTTAGAGACTTCTCGAGACATCAGTTCAGCCGATTTTCGGGGAGATTAGGGTCTCTATGGTAGAGGCTAGAACCCAAGGTGCAGAATTCTCTGATCCGGAAGATCTGACCTTATCTGTGGCATTTTGAGTAGGATCATTAAGGAGAATGAACTGTACAAGTTTCATCCTCAATCAGAATGGATCCGCACTAAACCTGGGGTTTAGATCCAGAGGAGTATTGGCAGCTGCTCAAACCAGTGTCAATCACATACAGCCTGCCATTGAAAAATACACACACAAGTAAAGAGAGTAGTAATACTGGAGTTAATTCAGAAAGACAAAGCAACTTTAATCCTTAACTCTATTCATATCCTTATTTACCAGTATCTTTATTAGTTATATGTCTTCATAGTTTCATGATCATCTTAGTTCAACAATCTTCTAATCTACCTGACTAAGACCTGCAAGATAACCATAGCTTGCTTCAAGCCAAAATCCTCGTGGGATCGACCCTGACTCGCTCAGGTATTACTTGGATAACCCAGTGCATTTGCTGGTACTACTGTACGGAAGTGTGAGGATTCGTACGCACCAGGAAGCTTCTTTTGTATGATGGCACTACATTCTTCTATGAGCACTACAATTTCCTTTTCTTCCCAGTTCCTTTTCTTGGTCATGAGCTCCTTTAGAAATTTAGCATAGAGTAGAAATTTCTCTAATGCTTTAGCAAAAGGGATGTTAATTTGGAGCCTATTGAAGATCTCTAAGAACCTAGAAAACTGGCTGTTCTTCCCATCTTTTCTTAGCCTCTGTGGGTAGGGTGCTTTTGGTAGATAGGAATCAGAATTAGAAGTCCTATCCTCATTATCAATTGTGACAAGAATTGTCCATTGTTCCACTTAGTCAACCTCTAATTATGAAGGAAAGTCAAGTAGAGATAATCAATTTGAGTCCACAAGTCCTAGTCAAATCCTAAGGAAAGACCAGAGTTAGTGTCATTCAAATCAATTAGCAATTTCCAATTATCAATCAACAAAAGAGTTTGATAACTGAAGAGTCTTTAATCACTCAACCAAAGCCAATAGGAGAAAAATCTACTCTAACATCCTTCCAAGCATTTTCTCAAACACTTGGAAGGCACAAAAGGAGAGCAAGACAAAATTGCAAGAAATATAGATCTACAACTACTAATTGTAAGGAAATTAACAACAACAACTCAAATCAACAATAAAGGAAACCAAACATAAATTGCATTAAAGAGAAGTAGAAAAAACAAAGTGCATCCACAACAAAGTACACAATTACAAGAAGTAAAGTACAAAACTAGGAAAGCAATGGTAGAGGAACAAGAAATTGGAAAGGAAAAGTGGATCAAAGCATGAATTAAACCTAGATCTAAGAAATCCTAATCTATATCTAACCTAATTTTAGAGAAAAGAGAGAGCTTCTCTCTCTAGAAACTAACTAAAACATGATGTAAACTCAACTATGTGTTCCACCCCCCTTGACTCCTCTTGATTTCTGCATGTAACAGGCTCAGAAATAAGTTGAATTTGGGCTTGGGAAGCCCAGAAATTGCCCCCAGCGTTTTCACTTTAATGAGGTCACATGCGAGCATCAACACGTACGCGTGGGTCATGCATACGCGTTGTTTGGCGTTTTTGCTATCCACGCGTACGCGTCATCTATGCATACGCGTCGCCATGCGACTTCACACTCACGTATGCGCGTCGATGAATGCATCCCAAATCCCTGATTTTCCATGATTTCTCCACTTTGCATGCCTTTCTTTTCATTCCTTTGATCCATTCCTAGCATTTTTAACCTGAAATCACTAACAAACACATCAAGGCATCTAGTGGAATCAAAGGTGAATTAAAATTAACCAATTAAGGGCCTAAAAGGCATGTTTTCATTCTTAAGCACAAATTAGGGAGAATTTATAAAACCATGCTATTTCATTGAATAAGTGTGAGAAAAGGGTGATAAAATCCCCTAAATTCAGCATAGAATGCACCACGAAATAGTGGTGCATCAAATCTCGCCACACTTAAACTAAGCATGTCCTCATGCTAAACCAAGAAAGAGACAAAGGGTATCATCATTTATTAAAATGTAAAATAACTAAATGCAATCTACCTATATGCAACTATTTAAATGAATGCAACTACTTGGTCAAAATAAATCAATTCCCAAGAAAACCAATATAAGCATAAGGGCTAAAGGTATTACCAACCAAGCCAAACCACAATTAAATTGAGTTATTAAAGGTTTTTACAAACTTGCAAGAAAAGAGATGATCGTAGATGGAAACATGTAATTGAGCAATCGAACCCTCACTGGATGTCTATCCGCTCTAATCGCTCAAGTGTCTAAGGTTGATTCACTCAATTCTCCCCTAATCATGCTTTCCAAGATTTGTTTTTCATCTAACAATCAATAGTTATTTCATACATGCATACAAATATCATGAGGACTTTTCATAGGTTGTAATGGGACTAGGGTCAAGGTAGGATGCATATCGTCAAGTGCACTTGAAATTTGAATCTTTGATAAGCTTAAACTTTCCACCTAACCTATATGACAACCTATACAATTCTAAGCTAACCTAACTACCCATTCTTCACTTTTCCATACACTCATGCATTCTCTTTTTTTTTTATCACAACTTATATGCATTGATTTTATTGAACTTCACTTTTGGGCATTTTGTCCCCTTTTTATTTCTTTTCTTTTTCTATTTTTTTTCTTTTTTTTTTGATATATATTTTTTTTCCTTTTTTATTTTCTCATTTTTTCTTTTTTCAATAAAGTATATACAAAAGTATCAATGCATATGGTTTTACATTTAATTAACACATGAGTACGTACCCATTTCCCAAGATCTTCAATGAAAATACAAAACACACCTTTTTCTCAACCAATGTCCCAAGTTTCCTCACACTTGAATGATACACACTCACTAGCCTAAGCTAATCAAAGATTCAAATTAAGGGCATTTATTGTTTTTCTCTTTAAGGCTTGTAATGTGCTAAAATTAAGAACAGAGTGGGTCAATCGTAGGCTTAAAGTTGGCTAACAATGAAAGAGAAAAGGTAAGGCTATTTGGGTAAGTGAGCTAATGAAATAATGGCCATATTTAAATAGATGCATATCTACACAAAATAATGGACATAAAGAATTAAACAAATCAAATATTACAATCATAGAAAGAGAATAATGCACACAAAAAGGAAAATAAGTGGTTATAAGATGTAACCACACCATTAGGCTCAAAACTCACAAGCTTGTGTTCTGAGCTCAAAACATGATCCACAATATATAATTCAAGCAAGTTCAATGAAAAATTTTTACTCAAATCAATTGGGGTGCCTTATAGATAAATTTCTTGAAAAATTTCATTATTTTGACGAAGCTTATTATGTATATATATGCAAAATAAGAAATGCAACTAAAATCCTAAAAGACCTAAAAATGAAATGCAAAAGTGTTGGGATTAAAAATTTGTCACCCAAAAATGCCGAATGGTCGGACGACCTCCCCACACTTAAAAGCTTGCACCATCCTCGGTGCATTCAAATGTGAACAAGGGGGTACAGCGACTCTCCGAATTGCCACCTTCAGCTAGTGGATCAACCGGGTGCTACGTGTTCTTTCTTCTGATTCTGTTTTTGCTTATGGTGTATCCTTCAGAAAAATAGAAACCGGATAAGAAAACAAGTAAATGCAAAAGCAAGGAAGCATAAATTGTTGGAATGAGGTAAAAGTCACTAGAATGGAGTGAGTGAATTAGTGTGACATTAATGAAACAAGTGTGTGAGTTCTACAATGCATGCGGTCTAGAACACACCCTAGCATAAAAAGAACTATGTCACAGTTACACAAAAAGAAACATGCACTTCACTCATCCTAATGTGCTTGAGATGCTCTTAACTCGTAAGTTAAAACAACCAAACAAGCAATAAAGGAGCATGAAAGCATTCAAGCCAAAAACATATGGATGTATATAATCATGAAACACAACGCATTAAGATAAATGCACAACATCCAACAATAAATTGCCTAATCAAAGAAAATAATTCAAATCACATGGTGGCCAAATCATGCAATTGAAAAGATTTAGAAAGCTTGAGGGCAATGTCATTCACTTGGCATTCACAAACATTACGCATTAAAAACTCAAACAAAGCAACAAAATATAACCTCAACAATGAAAATTTGACAATGACAATTAACAACAATGATGTTAAACTAACATCGCATCAATAGTCAGCAGCAAGAGATAGTAAACAAGATTAATAGTCCAACACTTGTAATGGAAAACAGAAAATTGATGAAAATTAAGCTAACTAAATAACTAACTAACTAAAAGGAAAGGTTATAAATGGTGTTTGATAGTGTTAGATGATGGGTAAGAGAAGGGAAAAAGAGAAGAGAAGAGAAAAGAAGGAGAGAAATGGAAAGAAGAGAAGAAAAGAAGAATAGTCAAATAGGGCACCCACGCGTACGTGTGCAGCGATGCGTGCGCGTGGGATGGTGAAATGGGAACGATGCGTACGTGTGTGTCACGCGTGCGTGTCGATGGGTTATTTAGAGAGCGACGCGTACACGTGAGGCACGCGTACGCGTGAGTGGAGGCACAAATTTGGCCCACTTCACACACAACTCTCAGGTTTTTGGCTGGGAGGTGAAAATTTTGTATCCATGCGTATGCACACATAGTGGAGTTTTATCATGCTTTAGTTAGTTTCTAGAGAGAGAAGCTCTCTCTTCTCTCTAGAATTAGGTTATGTGTAGATTAGGATTTCTTAGATCTAGGTTTAATTCATGCTTTCATCTACTTTTCCTTTTCAATTTCTTGTTCTTCTACCTTTGCTTCCCTAGTTTATCATTTTAATTCCTTGGAATTGTTTACTTTATTGTTGATGCACTCTTGTTTCTTCTATTTTCCTTTTTAATGTAATTTATGTTTGATTTCTTTTATTTTTTATTTGAGTTGTTGTTGTTAATTCCCTTGCAATTGGTAGTGTAGATCTACATTTCTTGCAATCTTATCTTGCTTTCTTTTTATGCCTTCCAAGTGTTTGATTAAATGCTTGAAAGGATATTAGAGTAGATTTTTGTGTTCTTGGCTTGAGATGGTAACTTAGGTAAACTTGAGTTGCTAATGTCCAAGTCTTGATAATTGGTGTCCATTGACTCTAACTTCCACTAAGTTAAATAGTGAGTGGCTAGGACTTATGGATTAGGATTGGTGTAGCTCATTTGACTTTCCTTCACTTGTTAGAGGATGACTTAATGAGATTAATCCTTACAATTATCATGTTGTGGTTAGCAATAGAAGTAAACTAATAACTAAGAAAGCTCTTGGCAAGGAATGAGAATTAGAAGTCCTATCCTCATTATCATTATCAATTGTGACAAGAATTGTCCATTGCTCCACTTAGTCAACCTCTAACTATGAAGGAAAGTCAAGTAGAGATAATCAATTTGAGTCCACAAGTCCTAGTAAAATCCTAAGGAAAGACTAGAGTTAGTGTCATTTAAATCAATTAGCAATTTCCAATTATCAATCAACAAAAGAGTTTGATAACTGAAGAGTCTCTAATCACTCAACCAAAGCCAAGAGGAGAAAAATCTACTCAAACACTTGGAAGGCACAAAAGGAAAGCAAGATAAAATTGCAAGAAATATAGATCTACAACTACTAATTGCAAGGAGATTAACAACAACAACTCAAATCAACAATAAAGGAAACCAAACATAAATTGCATTAAAGAGAAGTAGAAGAAACAAAGGCATCCACAACAAAGTACACAATTACAAGAAGTAAAGTACAAAACTAGGAAAGTAAAGGTAGAGGAACAAGAAATTGGAAAGGAAAAGTAGATCAAAGCATGAATTAAACCTAGATCTAAGAAATCCTAATCTATATCTAACCTAATTCTAGAGAGAAGAGAGAGCTTCTCTCTCTAGAAACTAACTAAAACATGATGTAAACTCAACTATGTGTCTCCCCCTTGACTCCTCTTGATTTTTGCATGTAATAAGCTCATAAATGAGTTGGATTTGGGCCTGGGAAGCCCAGAAATTGCCCCCAGCATTTTCACTTTAATGAGGTCACGTGCGAGCATTGACGCGTACGCGTGGGTCACGCGTACGCGTCGTTTGGCATTTTTACTATCCACGTGTACGCGTCATCTATGCGTACGAGTCGCCATGCGACTTCAAACTCATGTGTGCGCGTCTGCTACGCGTGCGCGTCGATAAATGCATTCCAAATCCTTGATTTTCCATTATTTCTCCACTTTACATGCCTTTATCTTCATTCCTTTGATCCATTCCTAGCCTTTTTAACCTGAAATCACTAACAAACACATCAAGGCATCTAGTGGAATCAAAGGTGAATTAAAATTAACCAATTAAGGGCCTAAAAAGCATGTTTTCACTCTTAAGCACAAATTAGAGAGAATTTATAAAACCATGCTATTTCATTGAATAAGTGTGAGAAAAGGGTGATAAAATCCCCTAAATTCAGCATTGAATACACCACAAAATAGTGGTGCATCACAGAGCATCCATCTGGTTTAGCTCCATCACTCCCCTCCTTGGGTTCCTATCAGATGCATAAAAGTACTCATTGTTGGCCACTATTTCTATGATGTCTATGGCCTCTTCAGTTGTCTTCTTGGTATTGAGAGAACCTCCTGAAGAGTGATCTAAGGCTTTCTTTGCCTCTTGAGATAATCCTTCATAGAAAATGTGCAGCTGCACCCATTCATTAAACATATCCGGAGGACATCTCCTTGTTAACTCTTTGTACCTCTCCCAGGCTTCATAGAGAGTCTCTCCATCTTGTTTCCTGAATGTTTGTACCTCAGTCTTCAACTTGATAATTCTTTGGGGAGGGTAGAATTTCCCAAAGAACTTATTCACCACTTCTTCCCAAGTTGTCAAACTCCCCTTTGGAAAGGATTCGAGCCACTTGGATGCTTTGTCCCTAAGATGGTCAGATGTTGATTTGGATCTTCTTGAGCATTTCTTCCAAATGAGCAATTATTCTGAACAAGGGTGATTAGCTGTGGTTTGAGCTCAAAGTTGTTGGCATAAATGGTGGGTCTCAAGATGCTGCTCTCATAATTCCAAGGATTGGGGTTGATAAAAGAGCCTAGTACTCTTCGTTCTTGTGGGGGAGCATGGTTGCCAACAACCTACTCTTGATGATTGTATGCTTTACCTTCCATGTTTTGGTTTGGATTTTCTTCTTCTTCTTCTCCAACTACGCTTTTTTCTCTTGCCATTGCATCTCTTTTCAATTTTAGAAATGTTCTCTGAAGTTCAGAATCGTTAGAGGTTACAGCTGCTCTCCTCCCTATCATACACAACACAACACATTCCAAAGCAAAAATGAACACCCCCTTGGTAGAAGGGTGGGTAAGTCAAAATTGGTTGATGCAAAGCATCAAACAGTTAGTGTGCCTCTATTAAAATGGCAATATATACAATGAACAATCGAAAATTCAAGTGCTAGAAGAAATAAAGAAAATAAGGAACTGAAATTAAAGTGCTTAACAAAGTAAAGAAAATGCTTAATCTAAGTACCCATCAACTTAACCATTGTCAATTCAAAATCAATCCCCGATAACAGTGCCATAAACTTGATGACAGAATTGATGTATCACTACAAAAATTCCTTCGACAATTATACCGAATTATCATCAAGTAAAAACTCACTGAGAGTGAGGTCGATCCCACGAGGATTGATTGATTGAACAACTTTAATTGAATGGTAATTTAGTTAAGCTAATCAAGAATAAGTATTGAGTGTAGAAAATTAAATAACAGAATTGTAAAAGACTTGAAGATAAAGAAAGTAGTAAAGTGCTGAAATGTAAAGAGCATAAAGATAAATTGCTAGAATGTGGATGACAGAAATATAAATGACTGAATTGTAAAAGGGGAATGGGTTGATTCACAGAAATTAAACAAAGCTATAAAGAATAGAGAAGATAAGAATGGGAAAGATTCATTGGGATTAGGAGATGTTGCATTCTCCAGATTAATTTCAGATCATCTCATCTTCAATCATACAACTCATTGACCTCTTGGCAATCATGATTGATTGAATCCCAATTCTTTGGTAATTCAATCTCTCAAATTTTGATAATCAGCCAATTCCTTGGTCTAATTTCTCATGAAGAGAGATAAGCTTGGTCCCTGATTTTACCACACATCCTCATAGATCCAAATAGTGGGTAGATTTATTATCACCATATCCAATCCCAAAACCCAGATCTACTCAATGTTATAAGGAATTTCATGCCTGATTTTATATTTCCTCTTCTAAGGTTCCCATGAAACCCAAGTTGCATTCAATCTCTTTTCTAAGATAATTGAATGCTAATCATGAAGAACGAGATTCCTTCTAGCAAATCAAAGAGAGATGAAGAGAAGAAAAAATTCACTATCATTAATCCATCAAGTACAACAGAGCTCCTTCTCCCAATGAGAGGGAGTTTAGCTACTCATGGCTTGAAAAAAGTACAAGAGATGAAAGTAAAGTAAACAGTGAAGTAAAAGTTCCAAGCCCCTTTTCAGTACTCTTCAAGGGGTATTTATACTACTCCTATTACTAGATATAAAAAATTACAAAAAGAAAAGAAAATTACAATTAAAAAATAAAGGGGATAACCATTCATTGGTGGCTTATGAGCAGCGTGTGAGTGGCATTAGAGTGGTGTGCCACACCCAAAAGTGAAGCTGGCTTGGCGTGCCACGCCCAAAACTCAAGTGGCACGCCCATGATGCGAGCTGACTTGGCGTGCCAGGCCCAAGTCCCAAGTGGCATGCCCCATGGTGTAGTCTTCCATCTCCTTCTCTGGCAGTTTGAACTGGTGTGCCACGCCCAGACCTGGCATGCCACGCCCTCATCGAAATCTTCAATCTTCTTCTTTAGAGGGTTGGCTTGGCGTGCCACGCCCTTGTGGATGCATAAATGTTCCTTTCTGGTCCAGTGAACTGGCGTGCCACGCCCATAGTGCGAGCAAGGTTGGCATGCCACGCCCAAATCCCAAGTGGCACGCCGATTGATAGTTGGCTTGGCGTGCCATGCCTAGAGTCTCAAGTGGCACACCCTTGTTGGAGTCCTCAATCTCCTTTTCTGGTTAAGTGAACTGGCGTGCCACGCCCAGGACTCAAGTGGCACGCCCATGATGATGGTTTGAGCTCACAAGCTTGGCGTGCCACGCCCCTAGTTCTAGGTGGCAAGCCCATTGAGGCTGCTTCTTCCCTTCTCATCTAGTCAATTGTATTGGCATGCCATGCCTTCGACCTAGCATGCCACGCCCTTGACAAGTCTTCAAAAACCCCTTTCTAGAAGACATTACTGGTGTGCCACGCCCATCGTTGATCTTGAAGAACCCTCTTCTGGATAGTATAGTTGGCGTGCCATGCCCAACAATGGCGTGCCACGCCCATTGTAATGGTAGGAGATCCTTCTCTGGAGACTCTGCCTGGCGTGCCACGCCTGGCTTTGGCGTGCCACGCCCATGTTGAAACCTGGAACAACCTCCTTGTGACTTAGACATGGCATGCCATGCCCAGCTTCGGCATGCTACGCCCATTGTAGCCCTTCAAACATCCTCTCTAGACAATATGCTTGGCGTGCCATGCCCAGCAGTGGCGTGCCACGCCCATGATAAACCTTCAACATTCTTCCATGGAAAAGATAACTGGCATGCCACGCCCAGTGTAGTTCTTCAAGGATTCTCTTCTGGAAATTATAACTGGCGTGCCACGCCTGGCCTTGTCGTGGCACTCCCATTGTGATTCTTCAAAGGCTCCTTTCTGGTGATTATAGCTGGCGTGCCATGCCCAACAGTGACATGCCACGCCCAGTCAAAGATCCTGGCGTTTGCTTGAAGTGGCACGCCCCACACACACGCCCAACACCTTTGCTTGTTTTCTTCCTCTTTTGTTGCTTTTTTCACCTGAATTTCAAGCAAGAACTCATTTCAAAGCAATGTTCTCTAAATTTACGATATAGCTCTTGTCAATGCATTAAAGGAATGAAAATTTATCACTTCTATAGCCCTTTTTTAAGAGAGAAAGAGGTAGATGATGCAAGTCATCAGGGTGAATGGCCACGTACGCATTCCTTATCTCGCTTAGGCGGGGGTGTAATTCGCTATCTCGCATACGCGACCCTCGTCCACGAATGAGAGTACTTTGGACAGTAGCGAATTCCAACGTACGCAGCCACATGTCCGCGTACGCGGGCCCTGTATCTTCTTAAAAAGCTGTTACAAATGTGCAGAACCACTTTTGCACCCTAAACTTTCGACGCGCATAACTTTTTCGCTAAGAAACATTTTTAGTCCGTTCCTCAAACGGCATAAATTTTACAAACCCAATTTTCATATGAAATAAGTTTGATAAAGTTTTAGGATCCGAAAGTCGAGTTACGGCCTACCGAGGTTTGGATGAAAACCAAGTTTTTTCAAAGAAATCCAAACCTCTATTTTACCAAACATCCTTTATAAAACCAAGATTTTACACCTCAAAATGACTCTAAATACATCCAACACAGTGCCATATTCTCTCCATATCTTTCGCCACCTACTATATCCTAATTTAGGCATTTATTCCAACAATTCTGAATTTACACAAACACAATTTATCAAATTATCATTATTCATAACTCACATTCATTATCCTCATTAATCATCATCCAAGGTATCATTCATCAACCCATTTTTAGATAACTTAATATTTTCATTAAGGTTACTAATTCTTAACGTACATACATGCTTCAACCTATCATATGGTTATCTAGCCTACGATTTCTCCCTAATGTTGAAACACCACAAATATCTCCATTCTTCAAGTGTCCAAAGCCCCGAAGCCTCATCCAACAAAAACCCAACCTCCACGGTTCGCTTTCTAGTCACCAATATCACCAAATTTGTCTCCAAAACATGTATCTCACTCTAATTCCACATAAATACAACAAAATCAAACTAGGGTTCATAACTATCATTAATTAACAAGAGTTAGTGGTTTTTTACCTTATCAATGATCATTTGAGACAAGAACCAGTGAGTCTCCAAGGTTAATTCAACCCTAACGTACCAAAATCACATAATCCTTCAAAATTAAAACCTCAAAATTTTTAAATTAGGGGGAGAGTGTAAGAACCGCAACTAATCAACCGGTTAATTAAGTAATTAATATTTCCCAAATTAGATTTCTAAAATTTAGAGTGAGAATTTGAGGATTAAAAGGTGATTTTTAGACTCAGTAGGTTTTTCTGAGTCAAAAAATGTTCTTTCTGCGAAAAACCGCAAAAAACTATGAACCGGCAGTTGAACCGATTCAAGTCTGTCCGGTACCGCATGAGAAAAGTGAAAATCGGTGAAAACTTTAGAAAAATGTTAGGAATGGAAAACCGGGTGTTAATTTTAAAGGTTTGGCCCGAAGTTGGGCTAAACGGGCTTAAAACGCTAACGGGTTGGACCGGGCCCAAGTTGGACCCAAGCCCAACATATAAAAGGGTTCATTGGTGAACCCAATCACTCATAACACTCAAACACACCCAACACATTGCTGAAGAGAAGAAGAAGAAAAGAAACCCCAAGAGCACTATTCACCATCTCTTCCCTTCGTGATATCTCGAGCTACGGTGCTCTGATTTGCGTGCCGTCAGCGGCTACGCGTTCTTTGTGAAGAGCTCTATAAAACCCATATAAGAAACGGGTAAGAAAAGCTCGAATCCCTATCAGTTTCTCTCCTCAAAATTTCGGGTTTATAGGGTTTTTGATTAAATGAGTTTTTGTGATTTTGGATGTTTAGGTTTGCTCTAAGCCTTGTTTAGCCTTGGGTTTTGACATCCAAATCTATTGGAAGAGGTAAGAGCCAATAAACCCTTGTGAATTTATGTTTATTTGGAACCCTAGGTTGATTTGAGGTGATTTATATGTATATAGTTTGATTATTGTGGCTTTGGGAGCTCTTAGAACTTAATTGTCCTTATTGGAGTGGAATTGAAAGCTTGGATTGTGGTTGGAAGCTTCTTTATGCTAAGTTGGAATTTGGGCGCATAAAGGGAATCGGCCAAGGTATGGTTTCGGTTTCCTCTATGTAGTATATAATATTCATGGACACATAGGCTAGTGACCAATAAGATAGGTTGAACTAAAATTATGGTTGGTGTGTTAAATGTTGATGAATTGATGAATGTTGGGTTGATTTTTGATATATTATAATGATGAGATGATGTTGAATGATTGTATGGATTGGAAGTTGGTTCCTTATGATAATTGTAGTGTTGTGATTTATGAAATGGTGGGTTTGATGGTGATTTTGATCATAAGTGTTATATAGTTGATGTTGGAATTGAGAGTAATGAAATGAGAAGGAGAATGTGGTAAGGTTGGTGTATTATGATACAACAGGTACATTTTGATGAAAAAATAGAGTTTTGATGTTTTGGTATGATTTGGTATGGGTATGGTAAGATTTGGTGGTAATTGTAAAGTTTGGTAACATTGGGTTTTTGATAAACTTTGTCTGATCATAACTTTTGCCTCGATTTTTGAAATTGATTGAAATTTATTTATAATTAAAGATCTTTGAAAACCCTTTAAATCGATATAAAGTTTGTGGAAATTGGAATTTTGTAGAGGAAGTTATGATCCGGCAAAGTTGGTGTTAAAAATCTGAAATTCTGCAATTTTGCAGAATTTCATGATTTTTGATATGTGCGGGCGCACACCCTTGTGCGAACGCACACACCTGTGTGCACACACAAGTAAGGAAGTGCGCTCTGTTCGCAGCTCTAGCATAGCTTGTGCGCGCACATATCTAAGGAAAAACTTCAACCTATACGGACGCACAAGTCTGTGCGGACGCACACGTCGGGAAGGTCAGTCTGTTGGGGGCGCTGGCACAGGTTTTGCGAGGGAACAGATTCTAAACGTTTTGTCACCTGTGCATATGCACACCCCTGTGCGTAAGCACACCCCTGTGCGTACGCACCCATCTTAAAATCTCCTGGGCGTGCGTACGCACACACCCCTGTACGGCCGCACACGTCTTGTTTCTCAAATTTTTCTTATTTTTCAACTATTCTGCCTTCCCAACATGGTTGTAAGCTTCTAAAACACCATTTTAAGAGTTTTGGGCTTAATTTTGAGTATTAGAACATGGGATATAACTTAAGAGTTCTAGAACATGGTTTTATGATAAATTAGAAAACGGAGGCCAAGGTTTCTAGCGTGCTGAGAATGATTTGATGTTGGATGGAGGATAAGTGATATATGAGATAGGGAATGATGAACTTATGAATGGACAGTGGTTGAGATGAGTCAAGGACTCGAATTGAGACGATGGATCTCTGTATACTAAAAATATTTTCTGAAAACTACTGAAATAATGTTTTTACTGAGTTTATGAGACGTTATGCGCCCGGCAGGGACGATGGTTAAACCCGCCTGTCGAGGTAGCACCGGAGGCGTAAGGACGGTGGTTAATCCTGCTTATGTTGAGATGTGAGGTCTGAACAAAGAGTATCCCGCTCGCATCCCTTCGGATTTATAGGGCGAGCAGGCGCCGGTACGTGGACAGTGATCCGGGCACTATATCTCGGGGGTTCCCATATGAGAAATCCAAAGGGCGACGTCTCCATGGAGATGTGTCGGGTTGGCAGTTGAACCGACAATGTGATATCATAGCCTGTAGGGTAGGCATTCATCATATGCATTTCCTATCTGTTTGTTTGCTTTGCCGATTTGTAATTGTATGCCTAATTGAATAACATGCCTATTTGCCTACTTGATCTACTTGCATTGTATGCTTTTACTTGTGAATTACTTGCATTATTATTAATTGTGCTTTCTACTGGGATTGAGGAGGTTCGGAAGGTGGTGGCGATAGGATCGCATGGAGGATAGGTTGAAGAAGGCTTTAGGACAGCGGTGTTTGTTTAGAATGGAACTCCCTTTAGATAGATCACCCGGTTTAATTATGATAAGGTTTATATTATGCTTAAGTTTGAATCTTGTGATGGATATGGAGCTTAGGATTGCCTTTGGCGTCCCGGGGTCTTATATCCTACATCACTAGGCACTGTTACCATACTGAGAACCTCCGGTTCTCATACCATATCTTTGTTGTATTTTTCAGATGCAGGTCGCAATCCACCTCGGTGAGTTGCTTTGGATGGTGACAGAAGCGGAGGATCCTGGATTCTTTTGGAGTCTTTTTGGTTTATCTATTTATACATCTCTCTTTTGTATTTTGTTTAGCCTAGAGGCTTGTATTATGAGAGAAAAACTTGTATAAGCTGTTTTTAAACTGTCAGGTTTCTATATGGTTCTGTATACTTGTATATGGCTAGCCGGCTTAAACTCCGTGAGTTGTGGCTAGTTTCCTATGATATTATATACTTATCTTTTGATATATCTTCTCTGCTTCTTGTGCCTCAAGCTAGTAGTTTCGTTAGTACATTTTGCGCTTTTCAAATCCAAAATTTGAGCTATATCTTTCACTGGGCTTCTAGATATTATATTATTCTTCTATATATTATACGTGTGAGCTTAGAACTGTCGTAACCTCTGATTAACCTTAGCTTTACGACGCGAGGTAAGGCTTAGGCTAATTAGGGTATTACATTTAGTGGTATCAAAGCGGTTCGTCCTCGTGAGCCTGAGGGATGGACCGATTGTGCTTCATTGCATACTCTGTGAGTCTTTTCTTTGACGCTATTAGGTTATCTACTTGATATATGCATAGCATGCTTGTTTGTGAGTGCCTGTTTGGGATAATTTAAATACTAGGCTTTTGATATTGAGATTGATCACCTTGATATCGATTGTTTGGTGTAGACAGGAACCCTAATGGCCACTCACGTGCGAGGTCGGACACGTACACGGGAAAGTAGGAATGAGCAACCAGCTGATAACCATGCCGAGTTCATGGCAGCCATGGCTAACTTAGTGAACACCATGAAAGCGAATGCTTCTGTGACTCTGCAAGCTGTTCAGAGGTTAGGCCAACCGGTGGGGAATGGTAATGGAAATGGCAAAGGAAATGCCAATAATAATGCTGAGGGAAATGGCGATAACACGGGAGTAGTTCCGATGAACTTGGCAACGTTCCGTAAGGTTTATCCGCCAACTTTTCGAGGATCCACAAATTTTACTAAAGTGAACCACTGGTTCCAGGCTATAGAGCGTGCTTTACAAGCGCAGCATGTTCCTCTTAATCAATATGTAGAGTTTGCCGCTTATCAGCTAGCGGGAGAGGCCCAGCCCTGGTGGCAAGCTGAGTGTCGTTTGCTACAGCTTCAGAACGCCGACATTCCATGGGAGGTGTTCCAAACGGCTTTCTACAAGAAATACTTCCCTGAGTCTGCAGAGGAAGCGAAGGAGATGGAGCTAATGCAGCTGAAGCAAGGTTCCATTTCTGTCGCTGAGTACACCAAGTTCCAAGAGCTTTGTAGGTTTTCTCGGGTGTGTCAGGGTGACTCGAAGACTTTCGAGAGCTGGAGGTGCATTAAGTACCAAAGGGGTTTAATGGAGAGCATTATGGCTGCTGTGGCTCCTATGGAGATCCGTGTCTTCTCTGACTTGGTGAATAAGGCTAGAGTGATGAAGGAGTATGCCAAGACCGTGGTGGTATCCAAGGACACTCATGGAGGGAGCTCTAGTCGAGGGCGTGGCAAGTACTTTCATCCAAGGGGGCTTCAGAAAGAACAATCAGAATCAGTTTCAGTATGCTAAGGGAAGAGAAAATAAGAGTAAGAGTTCTCCGGATTTAGCTTGTAATTATTGTGGACATTTTCACCCTTATGACTCATGCAAGATTGGTTTAGGTGGTTGCTTCAAGTGTGGGTTTCCTGGCCACATTGCGAGGGATTACCCTCGTAGGAGGAATCAGAATGCAGGCCAGAGTCAGCATCAAGGTCGAGTCTTTGCTGTGAATGCCAAGGATGCTTCCAAGGCAGATCCATTGATGAGAGGTATATGTCTAATTGGTGATAAGCCCTTAGTTGCATTGTATGATACTAGAGTTTCACATTCGTTTATTTCGTTTGTTAAAGTTGAGGAATTAGGTTTAAAAGTGTCAAAGTTACCTTTTGATATGTATGTGCATACTCCGCATCAAACAATTATGACTAGGTCAGGTTGTAGACAAGTAGGTTTCAAGCTTGAGGGTAGAGAATTTGTACACGATTTGATCTGTTTACCAATGGTGGTGCTGGAGATAATTTTGAGGTTTGATTGGTTGTCGAAGAACCGGATTTTGTTGGATTGCTTTGAATGGACAATTCAGTTTATGCCAGAAGGAGAGAATGAGGCAGTCCTAGCTATGGGGTATTACCTGAACTCTGTAATGGTGCATTGTAGTGGGAAGGAGTGTCAGGGTTATATTCTATTGGCTGCAAATACGTTGGGTGATGCGCAGAACTTGGATCAGATACCAGTGGTTAAAGATTTTGCAGAAGTGTTCCCGGAAGATATCCCTGAGTTTCCACCTCAGAGGGAAATTGAATTTACAATTGAATTGGTGCCGGTAGTCGGACCAGTGTCGATTGTGCCTTATAGAATGGCTCTGATAGAGCTGGCAGAGTTAAAGACTCAGTTGGAAGAGCTTCTGAACAAGAGGTTCATTTGACCGAGTGTATCACCGTGGGGAGCGCCAGTTTTATTGGTAAAAAAGAAAGATGGAGGAATGCGATTGTGTGTGGATTACCGACAATTGAATAAAGTGACTGTGAAGAATAAGTACCCACTGCCAAGGATAGATGACTTGATGGATCAATTGCAAGGAGCAGGAGTGTTTTCCAAGATTGATTTGAGATCCGGTTACCATTAGATAAGAGTGAAGGAAGATGATATCCCTAAGACGGCATTTAGGACACGCTATGGACACTACGAGTTTGCGGTAATGTCCTTTGGGTTAACGAATGCACCTGTTGTTTTCATCGATTACATGAACAGAGTCTTTCGTCCCTTTTTCGACAAATTCGTGGTGGTTTTCATAAATGACATCTTAGTTTATTCTAAGACGGTGAAAGAGCATGAGCAACACTTGAGGATTGTGTTGCAAATCCTAAAGGAGCAAAAGTTGTATGCTAAGTTGTCGAAGTGCGAGTTCTGGAAGGAAGAAGTAAAGTTCTTAGGTCATGTGGTGAGCAAAGGACGAATAGCCGTAGACCCTTCAAAGGTAGAAGCGGTGATGGAATGGGAAAGACCGACGACTGTGATGGAAGTCAGGAGCTTTTTGGGTTTAGCCGGATATTACCGGAGATTTATCGAAGGATTTTCCTGGATTGCGCTACCAATGACAAAGTTGACAAGGAAAGAAGTGCCATTTGTGTGGACGTCGGAGTGCGAAGAGAGTTTTTAGACGTTAAAACAGAGATTAACTTCAGCACCTGTTTTGATCTTGCCGGAATCGCATGAACCGTTTGAAGTGTACTATGACGCTTCCTTGAAGGGTTTGGGTTGCGTGTTGATGCAACACCGGAACGTGGTGGCTTACGCATCGCGTCAGCTGAGACCGCATGAGGTGAATTACCCCACTCAGGACTTGGAATTAGCGGCGATTGTGTTTGCATTGAAGATTTGGGGACACCACTTATACGGAGTAAGGTTTAGCGTCTTTTCTGATCGTAAGAGTCTCAAGTATATCTTTAATCAGAAAGAACTAAATATGCGCCAGAGAAGGTGAATGGAATTGCTCAAAGATTATGACTTCGAGTTGAGTTATCACCCTGGAAAGGCGAACGTAGTAGCAGACGCTCTGAGTCAGAAATCTTTAACAATTGCTTGGATGAGAATCAAGGAAGAAGAGCTAGTGGATAAGTTTGTAGATCTTAAGCTGGATATTGGTGAAGTTGCCGGAAGAGCTTGTTTGAACCTGCTACAAATCTCAAGCACGTTTAAATCAGAAATACAAAGAGCTCAACAAGATGAGCAGAGGCTTCAGCAATTATTTCAGTCAGTTGGTGATAAGAGGCGCGAAGAATTCACTAAGGATGATGAAGGGTTATGGAGATACAAGGGAAGAATTTGCATACCGGATGTAGGAAGTTTGAGGCAAGATTTATTGTCAGAGGCTCACAACAGTGGGTTTTCTATTCATCCCAGAAGCACAAAGATGTATTATGACTTGAAGAAGATGTTCTGGTGGCCTGGGATGAAGGGTGATGTAGCTACAGTGGTATCCAAGTGTTTGACTTGTCAGAAAGTGAAGATAGAGCATCAAAAACCGTCAAGAATGCTACAACCACTTGAGATTCCTTAATGGAAGTGGGAAGGAATTGCTATGGATTTTGTGACCGGTTTACCGAGGACTAGGTCGGGAGTTGATGCGATTCGGGTGATCGTGGATCGCCTAACCGAATCGGCTCATTTTCTGCCTATTCGAGTGAATTGTTCTATGGAAGAGTTAGCAAGATTGTATATCAAAGAGATAGTAAGGTTGCATGGTGTGCCATTGAGCATAATGTCAGACCGTGATCCCCGATTCACTTCAAGGTTTATGGGAGCCTTCCAAAGGGCTTTCGGTACGAAGCTATGTCTCAGTACCGCACAACACCCATAAACTGATGGACAATCGGAAAGGACTATTCAAACATTGGAAGATATGCTAAGAGCATGTGTATTAGATCAACCCGGAAGTTGGGACCGATACGTGCCATTAGTGGAGTTTGCGTACAACAACAGCTTTCATGCGAGCATTGGGATGGCTCCGTATGAGGCTTTGTATGGACGGAAGTGCCAGTCTCCATTTTGTTGATATGAATCTGGTGAAGCAAGTGTATTGGGTCCAGATGTGGTAGCAGAGACTACTGAGAAGATTAAGAGAATACGAGAAAGGATTTTGACTGCTCAAAGTCGACAAAAGAGTTATGCGGATTAGAGAAGGAAACCGTTAAGAGTTGGAAGTAGGAGAACACGTATTCCTTAGGGTTACACCGACAACTGGGATTGGAAGAGCAATCAAGACCAAAAAGTTGAACCCAAGATACATAGGACCGTTTGAGATTCTGAAGAGATTCAGGCCGGTGGCGTATCAAGTCGCTTTGCCACCTCATCTGTCTAACTTGCATGACGTATTCCACGTGTCACAACTCCATAAGTACACGTCGGATCCAGCTCATGTGTTGGAGCCTAAATCGATCAAGTTGGAAGAGAACTTGACTTTCCAAGTAACGCCAGTGAGGGTCGATGACACTAGTGTGAAGAAGCTGCGAGGAAAGGATGTCCCATTGGTTAAAGTTGCTTGGGAGCAAGCAGGAGTAGAAGAACACACTTGGGAATTGGAGTCTGAGATGCGAAAGGATTAACCCGAGCATTTCTCAGGTAATTCAAATTTTGAGGGCAAAATTTCTTATTTGGTAGGGAGAATGTAAGAACCGCAACTAATCAACCGGTTAATTAAGTAATTAATATTGGCCCAAATTAGATTTTGAAAAGTTAGAGTGAGAATTTGAGGATTAAAAGGTGATTTTCGGACTCAGTAGGTTTTTCTGAGTCAAAAAATGTTCTTTCTGTGAAAAACCGTGAACCAACAGTTGAACCCGTTGAATCGGTTCAAGCCTTCCCAATACCACATGAGAATAAGTAAAAACCGGCGAAAACCATAGAAAAATGTTAGGAATGGAAAATCGGGTGTTAATTTTAAAGGTTTCGCCCGAAGTTGGGACAAACGGGCTAAAAATGCTAACGGGTTGGACCGGACCCAAGTTGGGCATAAAAGGGTTCATTAGTGAACCCAATCACTCATAACACTCAAACACACCCAACACATTGCTGAAGAGAAGAAGAAGAAAAGAAACCCCAAGAGCACTATTCACCCATCTCTTCTCTTCGTGATATCTCGAGCTACGGTGCTTCGATTTGTGTGCCGTCAGCGGCTACGCGTTCCTTGTGAAGAGTTCTACAAAACCCATATAAGAAACTGGTAAGGAAAGCTTGAATCTCACTCAGTTTTGCTCCTCAAAATTTTGGGTTTATAGGTTTTTTTATTAAATGAGTTTTGGTGATTTTGGATGTTTAGGTTTGCTCTAAGCCATGTTTAGCCTTGGGTTTTGACATCCAAATCTGTTGGAAGAGGTAAGAGCCACTAAACCCTTGTGAATTTATCTTTATTTGGAACCCTAGATTGATTTGAGGTGATTTATATGTATATAGTTTGATTATTGTGGCTTTGGGAGCTCTTGGAACTTAATTGTGCTTATTGGAATGGAATTGAAAGCTTGGATTGTGGTTGGAAGCTTCTTTGTGCTAAGTTGGAATTTGGGTGCATAAAGGGAATCGGCTAAGGTATGGTTTTTGTTTCCTCTATGTAGTATATAATATTCATGGACACATAGGCTAGTGACCAATAAGATAGGTTGAACTAAAATGATGGTTGGTGTGTTAAATGTTGATGAATTAATGAATATTAGGTTGATTTGTGATGAATTATAATGATGAGATGATGTTGAATGACTGTATGGATTGGAAGTTGGTTCCTTATGATAATTGTAGTGTTGTGATTTATGAAATGGTGGGTTTTGTGATGATTTTGATCATAAGTGTTATATAGTTGATTTTGGAATTGAGAGTAATGAAATGAGAAGGAGAATGTGGTAAGGTTGGTGTATTATGATACAACAGGTACATTTTGATGAAAAAATGGAGTTTTGGATGTTTTGGTATGATTTGGTATCGGTATGGTAAGATATGGTGGTAATTGTAAAGTTTGGTAACATTGGGTTTTTGATAAACTTTGTCCGATCATAACTTTTGCCTCGATTTTCGAAATTGATTGAAATTTATTTATAAAAGATCTTTGAAAACCCTTTAAATCGATATAAAGTTTGTGGAAATTGGAATTTTTTAGAGGAAGTTATGATCAGGCAAAATTTGTGTTAAAAATCTGAAATTCTGAACTTTTGTAGAATTTCATGATTTTTGATATGTGCGGGCGCACACCCTCGTGCGGTCGCACACCCTGCAAATATTTTGACCTGTGTGGACACAAACACCTGTGCGCACGTACAGACAGGGAAGTGCGCTTTGTTCGCAACGCTAGCATAGCTTGTGCGCGCACATATCACAGGTCTGTGCGGACGCACACGTCTGGAAGGTCAGTCTGTTAGGGGTGCTGGCACAGGTTGTGCGAGGGAACAGATTCTAAAAGTTTTGTCACCTGTGCATACGCACACCCCTGTGCGTACGCACCCATCTTGTTTTTCGACTATACTACCTTCCCAACAAGGTTGTAAGCTTCTAAAATACCATTTTAAGAGTTTTGGGCTTAATTTTGAGTATTAGAACATGGGAAATAACTTAAGGGTTCTAGAACATGGTTTTATGATAAATTAGAAAACGGAAGCCTAGGTTTCTAGCGTGCTAAGAATGATTTGACGTTAGGTGGAGGATAAGTGATATATGAGATAAGGAATGATGAACTTTTGACATTGGAAACTGAGTTATGAATGGACAGTGGTTGAGTTGAGTCGATGACTCGAATTAAGATGATGGATCTCTGTATATTGAAAATATTTTCTAAAAACCACTGAAACAATGTTTTTATTGAGTTTATGAGACGCTATGCGCTCGACTAGGGACGGTGGTTAATCCCGCCTGTCGAGGTAGCGGGGGCGGCGTAAGGACGGTTGTTAATCCCGCTTACGTTGAGATGTGAGGTCTGAGGCAAGAGTATCCCACTCGCAACCCTTCAGATTTATAGGGCGAGCAGGCGCCGGTACCTGGACAGTGATCCGGGCACTATATCTCGGGGGTTCCCATATGAGAAATCCGAAGGGCGACGTCTCCATGGAGATGTGTCGGGTTGGCAGTTGAACCGACAATGTGATATCACAGCCAGTAGGGCAGGCATTCATCATATGCATTTCCTATCTGTTTGTTTGCTTTGCCGACTTGTAATTGTATGCCAAATTGAATAACATGGCTATTTGCCTACTTGATCTACTTGCATTGTATGCTTTTACTTGTGAATTACTTGCATTGTTATTAACTGTGCTTTCTACTGGGATTGAGGAGGTTTGGAAGGCGGTGGCGATAGGATCGCATGGAGGATAGGTGTAACGAATAGGAAGAAGGCAGAGCACGTTGAGGTTAACCAGGCTACCTATGCAGAAAATAGTAATAACAATCATACCTTAGAGCCACATATGTGGGAGGAGGAATCAGTTATAAGCCAGGGACAGATGGCAAGTATAGGGGTAAATCAAGTCCCAAGAAGAAGTGAAAGAATGAGAACTACTAATAGGCGGTTAGAGGAATACGCGTAATGTGGTCTTTGGATGAGGAACGTGGATTGTCTCTAATGTCGTTCCTTCACAATTTTTCTTTTCTTCTTTATTATACTGATTCTGTTCTTACTATACTGTTATATTGAGGCTTGAGTCCTCCATAGTGTGTATACCTGCTACTGCTATTCCCTTCAATAAAAATTCATATTACACCCTTCCATTTGGTGCTTTCATTGTCTCCATGGCTGTGGCTGATAATACTAGGATGAAAGGGATGGAGGCGGACATCAAGCGACTCTTTCAATTGCTTGAGTCGGTAACGGAGGAACACCGAGCTGAGAGGGCCAGAACTTCTGAGGCTACGAATCTAAAGTTTGACGCGATTCAACACTCTATTGCTCAGCTCGCTCAGTCCAGAACTCGTAGCCGTTCTCCATCGCGTGAGCTTACGCATGGGTCGAACTCTGAGGGTGATCTCCAACCCCGATACGGGCTTCCTCAACGAAGGGTGAATTTTGATTTACCAAAATTCGATGGCGGAGATGCGCTTGGCTGGATCTTCTCGATGGACCAATACTTCGATTTTTTTCGGGTACCTGAGGAGGAGAAGCTCGGTATCGCTGGGATCCATATGACGGGACCGGCAGTTCCTTGGTTTCAAATGTCTCAGCGTGCTGCTCAATTTCGTTCGTGGGATCAATTGAAGCGGGTAATAGAAATTGAATTTGGTCCGTCTCTCTATGAATCGCCACGGGAGCTTCTCTTCAAGCTAGAACAATCTGGGTCGGTGGGTGACTATTATTCCGAATTTGTGGCGCTAGCGAATCGTTCACGTATTGAACCACCTGAGGCTCTTCGCGATTGCTTCATCAGTGGTCTCACGCCCGATATTCGCCGCGAAGTGAAGGCCCAGTGCCCCCCGTCGCTCATGCGCGCTGTCGCCCTCGCCAGACTTTACGAGGATAAATTCTCTCCATCTCCACGTACCACCTCAGGCCCTTCAATTAGTCGTCCAGGGATTCCTACTGTGGCAGCACCGCCACCACGCGTAAATAATCGTGGTCCTCTTCCGCCCTTGCTTCCAACACCGAATCAGCGTAACGCTCCTACTCCAACCAAAACACCGATCCGAAAACTATCACCAGTGGAGATTCAGAGTAGACGTGACAAAGGCTTGTGCTACTGGTGTGATGAGAAGTTTTCAGCTAGCCACAGGTGTACAAATCGCCAGTTCATGTTGCTGCAACTTGGTTCCGATGATTTGGAAGACATTGATTCATCAACTGGAGATATGCCACCCGACCTGGAGATTTTACCACAATTAGAGCAGCAAGTCTTGGGCCACCATTTATCATGTAATGCCATGCTAGGCACCACTGGTCCGGCCATGATCCGTATTAGAGCTTCAATTAATGGGTTAGAAATTTCGGCACTGATCGATGGGGGGAGCTCTGATAGCTTTATATAGCCTCGAATCGCTAAGTTCTTGAATCTGCCCATTGAGCCTGCTCCAGGGGTCAAGGTCATGGTGGGTGATTTTGATGTGTTACCGGTGGAGGGATACCTTCCGGCCTTAAATGTTAATTTGTCAGGTTGCTATGTGACAATTCCGGATGTCTTTGTGCTACATGTTGCAGGGGGCGACTTGGTTATTGGTACTACCTGGTTAAAGACTCTAAAAGCTCACATAGTGGATTATGACTCTTCCTTTCTCAGATTTTTGCACCAGGGTAAGTTTGTAACTGTGAATGGTGAAAAATCAGGGACCCCTGCTCAAGCTCAATTTAACCATATAAAGCGGTTGGTTAGTACTGACGCCATTGCAGCGGCTTTCACTCTTGAGGTGCAACCAGTGGCGGAGGCTGCTATGCCCAAGATTCAATTCCCTGTGACTATGAAACCTAAATTGGGGCGACTTCTTCATACCTATGAGGGGGTTTTTGCTGCACCATCAGGATTACCTCCACAACGCACTCATGATCATAGCATTCCGTTGGTTCAGGGTGCCGCACCGGTGAAGTCCAGACCTTATAGATACCTTCATAGTCAGAAGGCTCAGATTGAATTAATGGTTCAGGAGATGCTACACGAAGGAATTATCCAGCCTAGCAAGAGCCCATTTTCATCACCAATTTTATTGGTTAAGAAAAAGGATGGCACATGGAGGTTTTGTACTGATTATAGGGCTCTCAATAATATCACCATCAAGGATAGCTTCCCAATTCCCACAGTTGATGAACTCTTAGATGAGCTTTTTGGTGCGACGGTGTTCTCAAAATTAGATTTACGCTCGGGTTACCACCAGATATTGGTTAGGCCGGAGGATCGTTTCAAGACTGCCTTCCGGACGCATCAAGGGTTGTATGAATGGCTGGTGATGCCGTTCGGCTTAACCAATGCCCCAGCGACATTTCAATGTTTAATGAATGATGTGTTTCGTCCATTCTTAAGGCGGTTCGTGCTGGTATTTTTTGATGACATTCTCATCTATAGCCCGACGTGGGACCAGCATTTACACCACCTCGAATTAGTTTTGAAGCTATTACAGCAGGAACAGCTTTATGCCAAGCTTTCCAAGTGCTCCTTCGGCTCGGCAGAGATAGATTATCTTAGCCATACTATATCTGGAAATGGGGTTCATATGGAAGATGCAAAGGTGCAAGCAGTTATGGAGTGAAAACAACCTCAAAACCTCAAGCAGCTGCGAGGGTTTTTAGGCTTGTCAGGTTATTATCGACGCTTCATCAAAGGGTATGCCTCTATTGCTGCCCCGCTGACCGATCTGCTCAAGAAGGATGCATTCGTCTGGAAAGATGAGGCTGAATCTGCCTTCCTTCAACTCAAGATGGCCATTTCTTCACGTCCTGTTTTGGCTCTTCCTAATTTTGAGTTACCCTTTGAGTTAGAGACAGATGCTTCAGGGTTGGGCATTGGGGCTGTATTGGCTCAAGAGAAGCACCCTATTGCTTACTTTTCAAAAAAATTATCTCCCTCTATGCAGCAGCAGTCAGCTTACACCCGTGAATTCTACGCGATTACGGAGGCAGTTGCCAAGTTCCGCCATTATTTACTGGGTAAGAGGTTCATCATACGTACTGACCACCAGAGCTTAAAGACCCTCTTGGAGCAGAATCTGCACACCCCAGAGTAGCATAAGTGGCTGCATAAGCTTTTGGGGTACGACTTTGAGATACAATATAAGCCGGGTAAGGAAAATCTTGCGGCCGATGCATTATCACGTTCCTTCTTTGCGGCTTGGTCCACTCCAAAATCTGAATGGCTAAATATTCTAAAGGAAGAGATTGATAAGGATACATTCCTTCAAGATATTATCATTCAGTGCCGTCACAACATGGTAGCTGATAAGAATTATTCATATCGCAATGGCATCTTGCTCTGGCGGGACAGAGTAGTGGTACCCAAAAATAGCAATCTCATTGACCTCATCATGAAGGAATACCACGATAGCGCTGTAGGCGGTCATGCGGGTATTGCCAAGACCGTGGAGCGCATTTGTTCTACTTTTTACTGGCCGAATATGCAGCGACAAATAAGGGGCTATGTGCTCTCTTGTGGCACTTGTCAAAAGGCAAAGATAGAATCCAAGTTACCCGCTGGGCTGCTGCAACCTCTTCCAATTCCCTCTCGAGTTTGGGAGGACATATGCATGGATTTCATTGTGGCTTTGCCACCGGTTAATGGCTTTTCGGGGATCTTGGTTGTTATTGATCGCCTCACCAAATTTGCTCATTTCATTCCACTCAAGCCTGACTTTAGTAGTAAGAGTGTTGCTGAGGCTTTTGTTAAGCATGTTGTGAAGCTTCATGGATTTCCTAAATCAATTGTATCGGATAGGGATAAGGTTTTTGTAAGCAAATTCTGGCAGCAGCTTTTTGAGATGCAGGGCACTACATTGGCTATGAGTTCTGCCTACCACCCTCAAACGGATGGTCAGAGTGAGGTACTGAATAAGACTCTGGAAATGTATCTCCGTTGCTTCTGCTTTGATGCTCCTAGGAAGTGGCTCGAGATGCTTCCATGGGCGCAACTTTGGTATAATACTTCTTGGCACCAGAGTATTAAGATGTCTCCTTTTAAGGCCTTATATGGTAGGGAACCGCCGTCCTTGGTGAAGTATGAATTCTGCCCAGATAATGAACCGTCTCTTCAAGACATGCTGCTGGCACGGGATCAGATATTAGAGCAGCTAAAGCGTAACATGGCTCGCTCCCAACAATTCATGAAACACTTTGCAGATAAGCAGCGACGTTTGGTGGAATTTGATGAGGGTGATTTCGTGTTGGTGAAGCTTCAACCTTATAGACAGCATTCAGTTGCTTTGAGGAAGCATCAAAAATTGGCGATGCGTTATTTCGGGCCATTTAAGATCTGTCGTAAGCTTAGTGCCGTGGCTTATAAATTGGCACTGCCTCCTGAAGCCAAGATTCATAATGTGTTTCACATATCAGCTTTAAAGAAGTTTAGGGGTGAGAAGGTTGACCATTATCTCCCCCTTCCTCTGTGCACAACAGAGTTGGGACCTTTGTTGGAACCGCAAGAAATTCTGGGTACAAGAACAGTCATCAAAGATGGTAAAGAGATTCTTCAACTGCGGGTCAAATGGGGTCAGGGGCCGCGTGCAGACACGTCGTGGGAGAGTGCTGATGATCTGCGCCATACTTATCCTGATTTCAACCTTGAGGACAAGGTTGTTGTTGATGAGCGGGGTAATGTAACGAATAGGAAGAAGGCAGAGCACGTTGAGGTTAACCAGGCTACCTATGCAGAAAATAGTAATAACAATCATACCTTAGAGCCACATATGTGGGAGGAGGAATCAGTTATAAGCCAGGGACAGATGGCAAGCATAGGGGTAAATCAAGGCCCAAGAAGAAGTGAAAGAATGAGAACTACTAATAGGCGGTTAGAGGAATACGCGTGATGTGGTCTTTGGATGAGGAACGTGGATTGTCTCTAACGTCGTTCCTTCACAATTTTTCTTTTCTTCTTTATTATACTGATTCTGTTCTTACTATACTGTTATATTGAGGCTTGAGTCCTCCATAGTGTGTATACCTGCTACTGCTATTCCCTTCAATAAAAATTCATATTACACCCTTCCAATAGGTTGGAGAAAGTTGTAGGATAGTGGTGTTTGTTTAGAATGGAACTCCCTTAAGATAGATCACCAGTTTAATTATGATAAGGTTTATATTATGCTTATATGTTTTAGAATGCTTAAGTTTGAATCTTGTGATGGATATGGAGCTTAGGATTGCCTTTGGCGTCCCGGGGTCTTATATCCTACATCACTGGGCACTGTTACCATACTGAGAACCTCCGGTTCTCATACCATATCTTTGTTGTGTTTTTCATATGCAGGTCGTAACCCACCTCGGTGAGTTGCTTTGGATGGTGACAGAAGCGGAGGATCCTGGATTCTTTTGGAGTCTTTTTGGTTTATCTGTTTATACATCTCTCTTTTGTATTTTGTTTAGCCTAGAGGCTTGTATTATGAGAGAGAAACTTGTATAAGCTATTTTTAAACTGTCAGGTTTCTATATGGTTCTGTATACTTGTATATGGCTAGCCGGCTTAAACTCCCCGAGTTGTGGCTAGTTTCCTATGATATTATATACTTATCTTTTGATATATCTTGTCTGTTTCTTGTGCCTCAAGCTAGTAGTTTTGTTAGTACGTTTTACGCTTTTCAAATCCAAAATTTAAGCTATATCTTTCATCGGACTTCTACATATTATATTATTCTTCTATATATTATACGTATGAGCTTAGAACTGTCGTAACCTCTAATTAACCTTAGCTTTTCGACGTGAGGTAAGGTTTAGGGTAATTGGGGTGTTACAGAGAGCGGAGTGAGAAATTGCTAGATTCTTACCAAATTGTTTAGTGAGTTTTGTAGAGAATTTTGAGACGAACGTGTGGCCGCTGACAGCTAGTCAATCGGAGCTTCGAATTGAAAGTTACATGGAAATGAAATCAAATCAAGGATTTTGAGGCTTTTCTTGCATTCCTCCCAGCTCTTTTCAGCGTGGAGAGTGATGAAATGAGGATAGAAAGCTAAGTTGTGCGATCTACATGATGGGCCTTGGGCCCAGTTTTGACCCGGTTTAATTGGTTCGGCCCGTTGGCCCAGTTTTGGGCCAACATCTTTAAAATTCGTGTTAAAATTTGTATTTTAATTATTTCTACCTCATTAAACTATAAAATTTGATTTTCTAATTTCTGTAAATAATAATTAATTTATTAGTTAATTAGTTACTAATTTCCCAGGGTTTACATCCTACCCTCTAACAAAAATTTTCACCTACAAAAATTTTGAATACTAAGGAAAATAGACGGAAGCACTCTTCTTGGTCTTAATTACTAGTTTGATCCAAAGTTCAATACTAGGTTTGATATTTCCAATCCTAAACTCCCAACTCTGTTACGCGACCTAGACGAATGAGAGGTTCTAATTTCAAATTGAACAAATCCGTTTTACAAGTCCGGTATCACACTTACCTCGATCTTATTGTGGCCACCCCCCGCACCTGTGGCTCTCTCTCGCGGACAATCCCCGGACATATGCCCCGGTACCCAACATCGAAAACATAAACCTAGTCCGGCCCTGTGCGGCTAATGAATTCATATTTGACGATAAATTTTGGATTGAATTGGGTGGATTTCATCATATAAACCTATATTTATTCATCTAAATAGTATACTTTTTTGTTTTCTCCTTAAATTGTGCCTAATTGTGAAAACATGCTCTTTTGTGCTCAATTCAATCAATTTTTATTCCATTTGCATTCTATTCGATGCTTTGATGTTTTTGATGAGTGATTTCAGGTGTAATAGGTAGGAATGGCTTGATAAGAATAGGAGAGAAGCATGCAAGTGGGAGGAGACATGAAGAAACAAAGGAGAAAAGTATTTCGGAGTGTGCGTATGCACAAGTACTAGCGCGTGACTTCATTAAAAATTTATGTAACTCGCGAATCGAAGGCTTTAGAGGCCCAAATCTTATGGCCTAGAACTCATATGGAAGGGGCAAAACTTGAGGAAATGTTACCATACCATTAGGAGTAGTATTAAATAGTTTAGGAAGCTTTTAAGTTTAGTTTTACTTAGGTTTTTCTCTCAACTTTCTTAGGGTTTTATTAGGGTTTATATTACAAGTTGCAATTTCCATTTTGATCTTGGATTCGAGCTTTCTTCCATTGTAAGTATCTCTTGATTTTATCTATAATTACTACACTTGTGTTACACTTTTCTATAGTTGAAGACACTTTGCCAATACATATATAGTTTTGCAATTTTGAGTTCTTGTTAATGAATTTAATATTTAGTGGTTATTATATGTTTGTTGAGTTGCCATTGTAGATTTTGTTCATTAGTTGTTCATAGTTCCAAGTATTTTTACAATTTTGCCACGTCTTGAGAATATGCCTACCATGTGTTTGATGAAATGTCAATTTTGATTATGGAGTGAATTTTCACTCCTTGACTTCGGGAAATGAGTATATGTAATATTAAAGTCATAATGTCCGATATTTAGTGATAATTCTTGGGTTGTTAGTTGTCCTTGTTTCCACTAACGCTAGCTTTTTACTAAGGTAATTAGTAAGTTAGCTAGAATTTGTGGATTAAAAACAACTATACTCACTTGACTTACTCTTCGATGTTAAGGGCTGACTAGGTAAGATTAATCCATTATAATTATCATAGTTGTGGTTATGACAAGGAAGGGATTCCCTAACTCACCCCAAGCCAAGGCTTCATTTATGTTTTGAACCACACTTCAATCATTTTAAAGCTTTACATGTCCATATTATATAGATAGTTCTTTAATTCATTTATTTGTTCATTAGTTTCGATTTTGATTGTTCTTTTGTTCCTTTAATTGTTTGTTTGATTATTGAAAACCCCTTGATTTTGCAACCAAACTTATGCACTTGTGGTCACTAGTTCCTTGGAAAGACGACCCAGGAATATACTCCCGGTTAATTTAGTTTAAATTGTGACATCTCTATTCTAAACTCTGGTCGTGGGTCGCCTTGTCGGTTGGGACTATACTTGCAACACCGATTCTATTTCTTGAGAAAAATTCCTAACCGACGATCCGACCTGCACCAGCGGCTCATCTGGAGCAGTCTCACCATAGCCTTCCTGTAACAGCGTCCACTTCATGGAGCAATCTTCCAACTCAGTGAAACTCCTTATTCTTTATGGATATATGTAATTAAAGATATCTCTTCTAAGTCCTCTTTCATACTGGATACAATCCCACTCTTCATTATCGGCTGGATTTCCTTGACATGTCTTTGAGAAACGGCACAAGTTGTTGAATTCCCTAGTATACTCAACAACAGACATATCCTGCTGCTTCAACTACCTTAACTCTAATTCCTTTGCAGTGCAAATTTCTTGTGAGAAATATTTTCCATAAAACTCCATCTTGAACATATCCCAAGATATATCAGTTAGTTCCACCTAAAAGGTATGACACAGCTCCTGCCACCAACGCTGAGCATCTCCTTTCAACATACGGGTTACTATCTCTACAGACTGTACTTTGGGAACACGCTGAGTGTGCAAAAACCTTTCCATGTTTCAAAACCAATGATCAGCCTCCAAAGCATTAACATTTCTATTAAACTGAGTTGGACCACTCTTAAGAAAGTCAGTAAGAGTCATAGACTTATAATATTAACCTACGTTGCTTGTACCAGCACCAAAGTTCCTGCCTTGATGTCCTCGCGTCGGTTTGGTTATAAGATTCTCTCTCCGAGTACCTCACCCAGATCCATGAGATGCCATTTAGTCCCTGTTCACACCAAACAAATGTTATGAAGGTGATTAGTCTCAATATCTCAAGTTTAGTCCTTTAGAGTCCCAAATGGATGTTCACGAATAAGTATACTACACAAATCAGTCAGATATCCTAAGTAGCATATACACAGAAAATAGAGTATGTCCAAAAAGCATAGTCAGTCCATCCCTCAGGCTCTATAGGAACGAACTGTTCTGATACCATAATGTAACACCTACCGCACAGAGCTTTACGCTTAAGCCGTAAAACAAAGGTGGTGTGGTATTACCACATCTAAGATAAAATATATACATAATAATAGTTGAAAGAAATTTATAACGAGAAGCTTTGAAGGAAAATTTAAACAAAAATCGCAAAATGAGAAGCACAACGCTCACATAAACGGAAACTTGTATACGAAGAAAAGTAAACATACACACACACATATATATAGGATAAAATACATCAACCCGACTTCGCCTGTAATAGAAACTCCAGATGCCTAGCAAGGTAACCACATCTAAGATAAAATATATACATAATAATAGTTGAAAGAAATTTATAACGAGAAGCTTTGAAGGAAAATTTAAACAAAAGTCGCAAAACGAGAAGCACAACGCTCACATAAACGGAAACTTGTATACGAAGAAAACTAAACATACACACACACACATATATATATTATTGGAGTGTCAATAGATATAGGATATCAAGCACCTAACTCGACCTGTGAAACCAGGTCGGCCGGATAATATTTACATACATATATGCAATCCAAAGTCTCCCAAAATACTCAAAAAAACCCTAGTTCTTCATCAAACCTCTAAGAGTTACAAAAGTGAAACATACACAAAGGAGAGTCTAAACATAAATAGAAATACATACATAGCCCAAAATCAAAATACATCAACCCGACTTCGCCTGCAATAGAAACTCCAGATGCCTAGTAAGGTACTTCTAGACCTGTATCTAAAAAAGAAAACATATGTATAGAATGAGAACCGGGGGTTCTCTGCATGGTAATAGAGACCATATAAATAATATACAAGGTCCTGGAAAAGCCAGGGGCAATGCTAGAACTCTGACACTCAGATTAAAAACTTAGAGTGATACTTTAAACCAAAAACCAGGTGAACTATCTATGGTACTTAGGTTCTAGTCCAATTTTAACTTAACACCTCAATCTCTCCTAACTCCAATCCTTCAAACTACGGTGGAACTGCCCTTGTCACTCCTTTGACAGACAAGGGGCCTCTCAGTTGCACAAACAAACAATACAAACAAGGAAAACACAAATAAGATGCAGTTACACCAGGTAAAACATATATCAATTAAGCATAGATAATCAAATAGGCAAACCCAAGTAATGCAAACTCAAACAAGATAAACAAATGCATATGATGTATGCCTTTTCTACTGGTCGTGAGCTCACGTGTCAATTACCTTGCTAGAACCCGACACAACCGGTAGCTAACCTGGATATCATCTCTTGTCTGTGCATCTCCAAGAGGCATAACATCGAGAGATTAGTGCCCTACCACCTTCTCCTGGAGGCATATACCAGGGAAAATAAATTGAGAAATTAGTGCCCTACCACCTTACAGACAGAGAGAGAATGTGAGGAGAAAACATCGGAGGATTAGTGCCCTACTACCTTCCTCACATCCCACACAACAAAATCGCAAGGGATGCGGGAGAATGAATCGAGGGATTATCGCCCTACCACCTTCCCACATCCAACACATCACAATCACAGAGAATGTGGGGGAAAAAGATCGAGGGATTAGCGCCCTACCGCTTTTTCCACATCTAACTCATCAATATCATCATTTCCATTAATTATGTCTTATTCATTTCTGCACTTTATTAACCATAAACCATTACTCAAAATCTTTCTTCATCGCCAAGTTAACACTCTCTCAAGGTTCTCCCCTTTTACCAAGATTAAAACTAAGTACTAGGACCATAGAGAGTAAAAATAGAGGTTTAAAGGTTAAAAAATAGGTTGAAAATCACAAAAAAGCATTTTTTTTTCAAAACAGGGTGTCTCGCGTACGCAAGTATGCTGGACACGGGGTGAATGGCCGTGTATGCGACCCTCATCCGCATACGCGAGTACTCTGAATAGTAGCGAATTCCCTCGTATGCAGCCACATGTCTACATACGCAGGCCCTATATCTTCTTAAAAAGCTGTTACAAACGTGTAGAACCACTTTTACACCCTGGACGTCTGACATGCATAAATTTTCTGTTAAAAACTATTTTTAGTCCATTCTTCAAACAACATAAACCACACAAACCTAATTTCATATGAAACAAGTTTGGTTAAGTTTGAGGGTCCGGAAGTCGAGTTATGGCCGGCCGAAGTTTGGTCAAAAACTAAGTTTTTTACAAAGATTTCCAAACCTCTATTTTACCAAACATCCTTTATAAAACCAAGATTTTGCACCTCAAAATGACTCCAAATACATCCAACACAACTTCATATTTTCTCCATATTTTTTACCACATACCATATCCCAATTTAGGCATTTATTCCAATAATTCTCAATTTTCACAAACACAATTTATCAAATTATCATTATTCACAACTCACATTCATTATCCTCACTAATCATCAACCAAGGCATTATTCATCAACCCATTTCCAGATATATCAACATTTTCATTAAGGTTACTAGTTATTAACATACATACATACTTCAACCTATCTTATGGTCATCTAGCCTACGTTTTCATACGACATTATATATTAACTACGAGAAACCAAAATCATACCTTGGCCAATTTCTCCCTAATGCTGAAGCACCATAAATATCTCTATTCTTTAAGTGTCCAAAGCCCCAAAACCTCACCGAACAAAGACCCAATCTTCACGGTTCGCTTTCTAGTCACCGATATCACCAAATTTGCCTCCAAAACATATATCTCACTCTAATTCTACATAAATACCACAAAATCAAGCTAAGGTGCATAACTATCATTAATTGACAAGAGTTAGTGGTTTTTCATCTTACCAACAATCGTTTGATACAAGACCCAGCGAGTCTCCAAGGTTAATTCAATCCTAAAGCACCAAAATCACATAATCTCTCAAAATTAAAACCTCAAATTTTTTAAATTAGGCAGAGAGTGACTGAGTGGGAAATTACTAGATTTTTACCAAAAGTTTCGGTGAGTTTTGTAGAGAATTTTAAGACAAACGCGTGGCCGCTGATGTCTCGTCAATCGGAGCTCCGGATTGAAAGTTACGTGGAAATGAAATCAAATCAAGGGTTTTGAGGCTTTGCTTGCATTCCTCCTAGATCTTTTCAGTGTGGAGACTGGAGAGTGATGTAATGGGGAAAGAAATGCCATTTATATGATCGGCCTTGGCCCTGGTTTGGGTCCGGTTCAACCGGTTCGGTCTGTTGGTCTAGTTTTGGGCCAAAATCTTTAAAATTGGTTTTAAAATTTATATTTTAATTATTTCTATCTCATTAAACTATAAAATTTAATTTTTTATTTTTTTAAATAATAATTAATTTATTGGTTAATTAGTTACTAATTACCAAGGGTTTACAGTCCCAGTCTTCATAGAGGGACTCTCCATCTTTTTAGATGAAGGTTTGAATGTCATGTCTCAGTTTTGCCAAGTTCTATGGTGGAAATAATTTTGTTAGAAACTTGTTAACCAAATCCTCCCATGTTGCTATTATAACGATCTGCGTTATCGAAAAATCTAAATATAAATAAGTTATAATTTATTTTATCAAGTGGGGCTCCTTATTTTTAGAAACTAATTTACTAAGAATAATTAAATTCATTTTTATAATTATCATTATTATCATTTGAATTTCGATAAATTAAGGTTATTATATAATTTTTCTATAATACGATATTTTAAATTAATTAGGATTTGTATATAATTTTTATTATAACAAGATATTTTGAGAAAGGATAAAATTATTATTATTATTATTATTATTATTATTTTTTACTCGCTTTGATTAAAATAAAGTTTAGTTAATATTATTATTATTATCGAGTTCAAAATCTCATATCGGTAATTTTTGGTGAGCTCAGCTTTACAAATGCTTCATCGTATATATTTTATCATTATTCTACTAATATCATTTATATTAGTAACTCGTACATATTTATCCTTATATATTATTACTTGTGTTTTAATATATCCAGCTTTCATAGTTGTCCGTTTAAAATATTTATAACTTGAATCGTTGACTTAGTAGCTTAACAACGCGACACATGGCCATTTATTGACACTCAACCCTCCCTAATATACATTGTCATTATTAACCATTAATCTTCTTCATTTTCAACGAAGGCATGAGAAAAAAAAGAGAGAGACTGAGAGAGATTTCCATGAAAACATAAACCTTTTGAGTTTGATTTCTTGAGTTCATTCCGTAACTCCGATTAAAAATCTAATCCAATTGAAGTGTTCGTATCTTCCTCTTCTTCACGTTGATGTCACTTGTGTTTGGGAGAAGTCGCCAGAGGGAGCCGCTAAACCTTCCATAGCCACAGCCGTGAGGAGCATCGCCGTCGAGCTGCTGTGAGAAGAGTCAGACGAGATAGAGAGAGAGAGGATGAGATTCAGAACAGGGGAAGGTGTGGTGGTTTTCTTCACCGTCGTTGCCGCCACCGGAGCCATCAAGAGCTGCCACCATTGCTGTTTGAGGCTGACCGAAAGAGTGGAGGTAACGGTGGCACTACTGCTTGTGACAACAAGCGGCTACGTTATCGCTGAAGCTCTCTGCCACTGTTGCTGGACAAAAGAAATAAGGTTTTTAGATGCATTCAGTTTTGAGAGCTTCGACGAGTTGAGGTAGGGGCAATTTATTAAACTCATTTTACTTTCCAAAATTATTATAAGTTGATATTAATGCGAAAAATGTATGTCTATGATTTTCGTAAGTCTTATGAATTGAACTGAGTTACTTGAAATAAATATAATTGCTTGCCTGGTTGGTTGTTGTTGAAGTGGTCGCTAGATGGCTATATTGGTTTCTTCATTGCATTTTTTACTTATTAATTTATTTTGTAAAATTGGTGGTTGCTGAAATAATTTGAGATTTGTAAATATTTTGATGTTGGAATTGGTTTTGTTGATTTATTCGAAATGATTTTAAGAATTAGAAATGACTTGATATTCGGATGTTTGAATTTTTGTTTAATTTTGGAAAAGAATTTGAGATTTGGAAATAGTTTGGTTGGGACCCTTGAAGGGTGGCAAAATCTGAGTTTTAGACGAGATGCTGCCAAAATTTTTATAAGAAAAGTTTTGAGATGTTTTAGGAAAGATGAAGTATTTAAATTTGATTTAGAGAAATGGAATGATTTCTCTTGGGAATGTTTTAAATAAGAATGAAGCTGAAATTGGTTTTGGTTTAAATGATTTGGTTTTAATTTATATGATTTGGTTTTGATTCTGAATCGATTATGTTTGATGGTGAAAATGAATAGAATGAGATTATGATGGACATTGTGAGGGCTGTGGTTTTGTCCTACTCACGGATTTAGCAAGTTGAGGATGAAGGACTCCCTCTCTTATCGTTATATGGGTGTGGGAAAGGTGAAAAGACATGCTCATTTGTATTATTTTTTCCCTCATCCTTCTCTAGTTGTAAGGTGGAAAGGCACACTCTTTCGATGTGGAAAGGCACTCTTCTTCGTAATTCCTCCAGGAGAATGTTGAAAGGCACTCTCCTTTATTTGTGTTCCTCCAGGGGATGCGCAACCTAGAGACAATGTCCGAGTTAGCTACCGGATGTGTCGGGCTCTGACGATTTAACCGACATGTGAACTCACGACCAGTAGGATAGGCATGCATCATACTGCATTTGTTTGCTTTGTCTGTGTGTGCTTAAGTATTTTGGTTTGCCTATATGATGTTTTTTGTCTAATTATTATTTGTTGTACTGGTTGTAATTGCTCTCTAATTGTGTTTGTCTTGCATTATTTGTGCTTCTGATTGATTCTATTTTGTGATTGATTTTTATGGTTACTTGTTTTGAATTGGGCCGTAGGTCGAGTTGATTTGATTTCGGACAAAAGACCGAGTTGATTTAATTTGGGCTAGAGGCTGAGTTGATTAGATTTGGCCGGAGGCCAAGTTGATTTAATATGGGCCGGAGCGCATGATTGGTTGGACCAGTGGTAAGTATTTTGGTTAAAATGGTTTCTTAGTAAGCCGTAAAATGTATGGAATGTTATTTTGTGTGAAACTTTTATAAGAAAAATATGAGTTTTATATTTGATTAATGAAATAATGATTACTGCGTGTAAAATAGTTTTATTTAAAATATCTACTTATAACAATTCTTAAAAACCCCTTACTGTGAACCCTTTTGAGGATGATGTTCTCATCCCCTATAGACTTCTCTTTTCAACACGGACGAAGAAGCTTGCAGAGTTTTTGTTAAGTTCTTAGATATGTTATTTCTATTTATATACATATGTTATAGATTTTCCTCCCCTTTATTATTATAATTTGGTAAGAGGGATAGGAGTTGTATGATTTGTTTGTATATAATATGTATAAGTTACTTGTATAAGAAGTTTTGTATATATGTATATGCATGTTGGTAAAATTTTAATAGTATTTCTAGTTTTTTCAACAAAACAGCGATAGGTTTTCAAGTCAAAGGCTCATATTTTATTATTAAGTATATGGAAGTCGTCGTAATATTCCTCACTATCAGAGTGGCGCAACCAGAAGCGTGACATACTGATAGTAAGGGTGTTACAGCTAACCTCAGCTGGATGGCTTCGGAGGAGACTCTGTTGCTCTTGACTGTGTCACATATTTGTAGGAAGCTTGATATATGTAGGTTTGGATCTTCTTGAGGATTCTCACTAAAATGACCTTGTTGCACCAATTGGATGGGTGATGGCTTCAATTCAAACTATTTGCTTGCATATTTGGCCTCATTATGCTTTTTTCATAATTTCTAGAAATAGGAGTAGTAAAGTCACCAAGAATCCTTTTAGCATTATTTGGGTCATCTACCATCTTCTTCTCTTCTTCTCTCCTGCTCTTGATTGCTTTTTAATTGAATAGAGTAAGTTCTATTTTGGGATCGTACTAGAGAGGTTCTTTGTGTTTATTGCCTTGAATAAAAAACACAGACAACAAGTGAAATTGGAATTTCTAACGTCACAGCAAAGTGAATTCTAGGTGAAGTGAAAACAAAAGAAAAAAAATTTAATTTAGAGAATTAATTAACTAGTTTGTTGTTGATGAGCGGAAATTTTATACACTTTTTGCCATCATTTTCATATAGTTTTTAGTATGTTTTGTTTAAGTTTTGTTGATTTTTCATAGGTTTTAGTGAAAATTTTGTATTTTTGGATTCTACTTTGAGTTTATGTCTTTTTATGCAATTTCAGGTATTTTCTGGCTGAAATTGAGGAGTTGGAGCAAAAGTCTAATTCAGAGACAGAGAAAGCACTGCAGATGCTGTCCGAATCTTACCTTCTTGCATTCAAAAGAGCTTTTCTGGAGCTACAGAAGTCCAAATGGAGCGTTCTCAACGGCTATGGAAAGCTAACATCCAGAGCTTTTCAGCCATGGATAATAGTCTATACTTTGCTTTAGAATTAAAAGCCCAAAACTGGCGTTCAATGCCAGCCTCCTGTCCTATTCTGGCGTCTAGTGCCCAAAGGAGAAGAGACCAGCATCCAACGCCCATAAAGGACCCCCTATCCAGCGTTGAATGCCCTAGAGTCCTCCTATCATGTGGATCTCATCAAAGCTCGGCCCAAACACTCATCAAGTGGGCCCCGGAAGTGGATTTTAGCACTAAAAGACTGTTTTACCCTTTTTATGTAATCCTTAGTCATTAGTTTAGTATTAAAAGGAGAAGATCACACTTGTTTAGGATCTCTTCCATAATATTTCGAATTTTACATTGTATTCTCTATCAGTATGAGTTTATAAACCTCCTAGGTTGAGGGGAGGAGCCTTGCTGAGTTTTATGGATTAATAAAAGTATTACTGTTTCTTTTCAGTCCATGTTTGATTCTCTATTCTAAGATGCATCTTCGTTCTTCATTCAAAGACTGCGTTCCTAAAAACCACTCGTGTTCTTCTTGGGTTCGTGTGACTACGTAACTGAAAAGCATTGAACCACCAGCTTGATTATACATCTCTTAGATGGCTAATCCACGACTTTGTTGGGAACTTCTAGAAACATCAGTTCAGCTGAGGTATGGGGAGATTAGAGTCTTTGTGGTAGAGGCTAGAACCCAAAGGCACAGCATTCTCTGAACCGGAAGATTCGACCTTGTTTGTGGCGTTTTGAGTAGGATCATTAAGGAGAATGCACTGCAGGAGCTTCACCCTAAATCAGAATGGATCCACACTAACCTTGGGGTTCAGATCTGGAGGAGTATTGGCGACCTCTCAACCGGCGTCAATCACATACAGCCTGCCATATAAGAAATCATTCACAATTGAAGAAGATAGTAAGACCAAAGTTAATCCAGAAGGACAAAGCATCTCCAAGCCTTAACCATCTTCTTATCAGTGCAAACATATAAACCTAGTTAAGTTCTCTTTATTTTCTTTTATGCATTAAACAAAATACCAATTTCTCCTGTTCACCTGACTAAGATCTACAAGATAACCATAGCTTGCTTCAAACCACAATCCTCGTGGGATCAACCCTGACTCACTCAGGTATTACTTGGACGACCCGGTGCACTTGATGGTTTAGTTGTACGAAGTATGGGAATTTGTGCACCAAGTTTTTGACGCCGTTGCCGGGGATTATTCGAGTTTGGACAACTGACGGATTACCTTGTTGCTTAGATTAGGTATTGTCTTTAATTTTGTTAGAGTCTTTTATTTTATTTTATTTTTGTTTCTTTTTTTTGAAAAATCAAAAAAAATTTCAAAAACCTTTTGTTTTCTTTATTTAATCTTTGTTTTTGGTTTCAGTCTCTTGTTTTTGTTCTTGTTGAAATTTTCGAACTTCTTTGAGTCTTTTTCTAAAAATTTTCAAAAATAGTGTCTTATGTTTTATTCTTGTGTCAATCTTTAAGTTTGGTGTCTTCTTGTATCTTTTCTTTATAATTTTTGAAAATTTATGTTTGTGGTTTTCAAAATTTTTAAGTTTGGTGTCTTTTGCATGTTCTTGTTTTCTTTGAATTCTTTGAGTTTTGTTCTTGGTGTTCTTCTTGATCTTCAAAGTGTTCTTGTTTTTCTTCTTGTTTTGATCTTTAAATTTTTAAGTTTGGTGTCTTTTGGTGTTTTTCTCTTTGAATTTTCGAAATTTTAAAGTCTTAGATATAAAAATTTTAAGTTTGGTGTCTTTTGGTTGTTTTTCTCTTTCTTCATTAATTCAAAAAATAAAAAAAATCTTTTCTATCTTTATTTCAAAATTATTTTCGAAAATATTAACAAAAATTTCAATTTTTAATTTCAAAATTATTATCTTATCTTATATTAATTTTAAAAATCAAATTTCAAATCTTATCTTTTCATATCTTTCTTTTAATTTGACTCTTTCTTTATCTTATCTTTTGTTATCTTTCAAATTTTAATTTCAAAATCATTATCTTATCTTATCTTAGTTTTAAATTTTAAAATTCAAATCTTTTCAAAATCAAATCTTTTCAAAAATCATATCTTTTTCAAATTGCTATCTTATCTTTTTATCTTTCTTTAAAATTCAAAAATCTTTTCTTATCTTTGAAATTGATTGTTTATATGAGTAATTCTTGTTGAAATTTTGGTGAAAATTTGATGAAATTTGATGAAATTCAAGCTTTGAGTTCATGTTCTTGGAGCAGCTGGAAAATAAAACCCTAGGCCCTAAATTGGGGTTCAATTTGTGTTAAAATCATGTAGAAAAGATGGGGTTTTAGTGGCTGCTAATTTATTATGAATTTTGATAAAAATCGGTTACTAAAAAGATTGAAAAACGGGTGAAAACAGAGAAAGAATCTGTAGAATTTACGAAGAACACTTTGAGTGTGATGAAGAACATTGAAGAACAGGCTTTAGATATTTAAAAGGGCAAGGAAGTAAAATTTTGGGTGTTTAAGGGGTTGTTCGGTAATTTCTGAAAGTTAGGGTATTCAAAATTTAAAGGGAAAAAGAGAATGAGGAACTGATATATGAATTGTTGAGTTTTAGAAAGGAAAATGAGAAGTGATAAAAGGCGGGAAAACCCCACGAACTGTTAGTTGTTTAACTATGGGGAAATCCCATGAGTTGATAATTGGTTAAATTCAGGAAGTATCCACGAACTGAATGATCATTGATCTCGGGGAAACCTATAAATTGTTATTTGTTTTAAATGCGGGAGAACCCACGAATTGATAATCATTGATTACGGGAATAACCCACTAATTGTTATATGTTGATCTCGGGTATAACCCACGAACTGAGGATCATTGTATTGTTGTGTATTGATCTCGAGTATAACCCACGAACGGAGGATCATGTTTGTTGTTGTATGTTGATCTCGGGGAAACCCACGAACTGAGGATCATTGTGAATCATTCATAATCAATTTACAACTGATAACAGATAAAATAGTCATAAAACAACCACACATAAATACATCACAAGCAGTTGACAACATTCAGTGATTCCGCCTTTATTAGAGTATATACTTTTAGTTAGAACACCCCTAGATATAGCTTGATAATAACTATATACATGTATATACCTACAATATCCCAGGCTCTGACCTGTTCAAGAAGTCCCTAAGCTGGTGCCCAGGCTAGCCTAGACTCTATACTCACTTAGTCCCTCTAAACTACTAAAGCGAGGGAAAGTACGTCCTAAGTCTTCAAAACTCAGGTCAGCTGAAACGTCATCAAAAGGTAGAACATCATCTATTACTTCTCTGCACGATCAGACATTCCCATATGACGTCTCTCTAGTACCTCATCAGGTAGCCACACAACAGGAGTCTCGTACACAGGATTTAGGAAAAAGTGTGCATACGAACGGGGTGCAGACGTTGGCTGGTCTCACAGTATATACATATAAATAGATAATAATTAGGAAGACAAGTTGGTAACGCTCAGTTTCCGGTATGATCTAGACATACTGAAAATTAGGTCGTTACAAAATAAAATCTTTTCTAATCTTTTATCCTATCTTGTTTTCAAATCTTTTCTTAGTTAGTTACTTGTCTTTTCTTTCTTCTTTTTCAAAACTTCCTAACTAACTCCTTTCTTCTATTTTCAAAAATATCTTCTTTATTTCTCCCTCTTCATTTTCAAAATTCATCAATTAATTTTCAATTCTTTTTAGTTAAATAACCTTTAATTTTGAATTAAATAAATAAATAAAACAAAAACAAAAATATTTTAATTCCTATTTATCTTTTCTACTTCTAATTTTCGAATTCTTCTTCTCTCTTTATTCGAATTCCTCTTCTCCTTCTTCTATCTTCATTCTTCTTTCCCTTCTTCTTCACATCTCACAGGGAGTTCTCTATACTCTGACGTAGAGACTCCCATTTTTCTTTATCTCTTATTTATGTATGCAGAGACACCAGAATCACTATGGATCCAAAAGGGAATGCACGAATTGGGAGACCTCTGGGCTCCTATACATTTGACACTCCTATTGACTCAGATGACTTTAAGGTCAACCTAGACCAGGTCCTGCTGTTACGGTAAAAATGCTAGTTTCATGGATACCCACAGGAAGACGCTAGTAAGTTCATCTCTGACTTCCTGTAGTTTGTGACACTGTAGAGGCCAATGGAGTGAACCCTGAAGTCTCCAGACTAAAACTCTTTCCATTTGCTCTAAGTGCTCAAGCAAATAAATGGTGGCATATGGAACTTAGAGGAAGTGTGAACACTTGGGATAAGGTTGTTAACAAATTCCTGAACAAATTCTCTCCCTCATAGAGATTAACTAAGCTGGTGACAGATGTTCAGACCTTCAGGCAGAAGGAGAGTGAGTCTCTCCATGATGCTTGGGAGAGGTACCAGCTGATATTTAGGAATTGTCCTCCCCATATGTTCTCAGGATGTGGCAACACAATAATCTTCTATGAAGCAATCTCTGAGATAGCCAGGAAGACAGTAGATCACTTTGCAAATGGCCCTCTGTATTTTATAGAGACACATGAAGAGGCAGATGAGCTCATTGAGATAGCTGCCAATAACCAGAACTTATACTCCTGTGAGGAGACTCCAGTTAGGACAGAAGTTCTAGACATGGAGACCGTAGACGTACCCCCTGCTGAGGTTTATAATCCTCCTAGTGATATGAATGGTAACTACCCTCAAGGAGACACTCTCACCCATGAACGGTGGACACCTGAGCAGGTTAATATTCCTCTTATTGAGTTGTTTGAGGAAGTGCATCCCTATAGGGCCCTCACAAAAAGGCTGATGCTCTTTGGGAATGAGACCTTAAAAGAAAGTGAGACAGTAGTTTTCACCAAAGAGGCCCAACCTCAGGAGTCTGCTACTGAGGGACTGAAGGCAATCAAGAACCAGGAGGATTCTGAGGATGCCATTGAGCACGCCCCTATAGAGGAGAAAGAACCTCGAGTTGAATCATCTCTGGGTATGCAAGAGGAGCTTGTGATTACCACTGAGCATGCCCTTGCAGAGGTGAAAGAACCTCAAGAGCTACCTTTTCTAGGCATGTAGAAAGAACCAGCAAATGAGGTGTTGGGTCATTTTCTAGCAGCCCTTAAGGAGCTGCAAGTCAATATTTCAGTTGCAAAGGTATTGGGAAAAAATACCCCCTATACGGCTTGTCCAAAAGAAATTCTTTTTGAAAAGAAGGACTAAGGGGAGAGGAAATAGAGGTACTTACTGAGAAGTATAGTATCCTAATTCAGAATGAGCTGCTAAGGAAGATGCCAGATCTAGAGAGCATTCAGATCCTATGGACTACTGGAAATATCACTTTTGACAAGGCCGTGTATGATCTTGGCTTAAGTTTAAATATGATACCGTCATCTGTGATGAAGAAGCTGGAAATCCAAGAGGCACAAGAAACAAGGATTACCTTGCATGAGGACTAGATGGTGTTCAAGGTTCTTGACCCTCCATTACCCCCTAACAAGTGAGGCACTTGCATAAAGGATTCAGAATTCAAGCCTCCTTCCTTGGATGGAACCAATTCAATCCCTCCTAAGACCAAACGTAAGTTTGGTGTTGGATGTACACTATCCACCAAGGAGGAAGGCCTCAAAAGGAAGATACCTAGGGGCTGGAAAAACAAAAATATCCATACTGAAAGCTTTTACCATGAAAAATGGTAATGTTTACTTATCTCATCATGGTATTCATCATGGAAAAGGGATGTGGCAAAAAGGGACACCATCATGTTGCTTCAAGCTAAACCCTCCCTCATGCAGTGAATAAGATCCTGTCTCTCGAGCATATTAAGCTAATACATGAGAGCCCAGGAAGGACGCTTCTAGTAAGGAGTAAGGATTTATTCCTCTATGACTATCTTCCTCCTTGAAAGGAGCTATCCATCAAGCTAATGACATTAAAGAAGCGCTTGTTGGGAGGCAACCCAACCATGAGTAGAGTATTTCTGTTCTTATTTCTTTTGTTTATTTTTAGATTTTTTCCTTGATTTTTAATGTTTGTGATCATGTGCAGTAGTTAGAACAGAAACAGAAACAGTCAGAGCCGGAAATAGAACACCCTAAAGCAGAAACCTTGCTGGCATTGAACGCCAGACAAGGAGCCAGAGTGGGCATTCAACGCCCTCTGGGGAGCAACAAGCTGGCGTTGAACGCCAGCCAGGGAGCCAGGCTGGGTGTTCAACACCCAAAAAGGCAGAAGACTGGCATTGAATGCCAGGAAAGAGGTTCCTCCTAGGCGTTCAATGCCACAAATGGGAGGTAAGCTGGGCGTTCAATGCCCATAAGGAGGGCAGGGAATTTGAATTCCCTAGCCTCTCAGAACCAATAGGTCCCACAAAATCTCCACCTACTCTATTCTGCCCTATGGCTCATATTTGCTCGACGACGAGCAAAACTCTTAAGTTTGGTGTTGCAAAAGCTTTGCTTTTTGACTTCTACCACTCCTAAGTATAGCTCTAAAGACTGGTGAAACCTCAAGGGATGTATTTTCCTCCCCAAAATTTTTTGGGATCAACTGAATACCTCCCTGGGAGAGTGGAGCTCAAACGTGGAGCAACTGAGGTAGGAACATCAAGAGCAATCCACCATCCTCCATGAAATAGAGAAGATCAAAGTGCTAGAAGGGAAGAACAACAAAGACAAAGGAGTGACATTGAAGAGATCAAGCACTACATCGGATCCTCAATAAGGAGTAGTAGCCGCCATCACTAAGGTGGATTTGTTCTCTTAATCCCCTTTTCTTATGTTATTTTTTTATTTTCTGTTATGTTGTATTGTTTGTTCTCTTGTTCTTATTGCATGATCATTTCCATCTATGTCTTTAAGCTATAAAATGTTCCATATATCTCTCACCATTACTTAAAAGAAAATTTTATTTGAAAAGAATTGAGAGATACATGAATTTCAAGCTATATAATAAGAATACTTCAATTATTTTGATGAGGTGGCATTGCTTTTATTTGAAATTGAAATTAAGAATGTTGGCTCTTGAAAGAATGATGAAAAAGGAAAAGTATTATTGGTAATCTGAAAAATCCAAAAATTGATTCTTGAAGCAAGAAAAAGCAGCAACAAGGAAAAGAAAAAGCATGTTGCAAAAGAAAAAAAATAATATATATGCATGCGGAAAAAAAATATAGAAAAAGCCAATAGCTCTTTAAACCAAAAGGAAAGAGCAAAAAGCCAATAACCCTTTAAACCAAAAGGCAATGGTAAAAGGATCCAAGGCTTTGAGCATCAATGGTTAGGAGGGCCAACAAGAAACAAAATCTTGGCCTAAGTGGCTCAAACAAGTTGTCCCTAACTATATGCTTGTGGTGTGAAGGTGTCAAGGGAAAAGCTTGAGATTGAGCAGTTAAAGTCGTGGTCCAAAGAAAAAGGAGTGTGCTTAAGAACTCTGGACACCTCTATCTGGGGATTCTAGCAAAATTGAATCACAATCCGAAAGGGTTCACCTAGTTAAAGTGTTTGTGGCATTTATGTATCCGGTGATAATACTGAAAAACAAAGTGCTTAGGGTCATGGCCAAGACTCTAAAAAGCTGTGTTCAAGAATAAAAAGGAACTAAACTAGGAGAGTTAATAATATCATCTAGATTCTAAGTTCCTAAAGAGACCAACACTTCTGAGTTTCAATGGATAGTGAGATGCCAAAACTATTCAGAAGAAAAAAGCTACTAAGTCCTGCTCATCTAATTGAAACTGAGCTTCATGAGAAACTCTGAGATTTATTGTATCTTACTCTTCTTTTTATCCTACTTTGTTTTTAGTTGCTTGGGGACAAGCAACAGTTTAAGTTTGGTGTTCCGATGAATGGATATTTTATACGCTTTTTGCCATCATTTTCATATAGTTTATAGTATGTTTTGTTTAAGTTTTGTTGAGTTTTCATAGGTTTTAGTGCAAAATTCACATTTTTGGACTCTACTTTTACTTTGTGTGTTTTTATGCAATTTTAGGTATTTTCTGGCTGAAATTGAGGAGTTGGAGCAAAAGTCTGATTCAGAGACAGAGAAAGCACTGCAGATGCTGTCTGGATCTAACCTCCTTGCATTTGAAAGAGCTTTTCTAGAGCTACAGAAGTCCAAATGGAGCATAGTATTAAAAGGAGAAGATCACATTTTCTGGCTATGGAAAGCTAACATCCAGAGCTTTCCAGCAATGTATAATAGTCCATACTTTGCTTCAGAATTGAAGGCCCAAAACTGGCATTCAACGCAGCCTCCTGTCCTATTCTGGCGTCCAGTGCCCAAATGAGAAGAGACCAGCGTTCAACGCCCATAAAGGACCCCCTAGCCAGCATTCAATGCCCTAGATGCCTCCTAGCACGTGGATCTCATCAAAGCTCAGCCCAAGCACTCACCAAGTAGGCCCCGGAAATGGATAATAGCAAATAACAAGAAAATTAAATGTAAAATATATTTTCTAAAACTAAATAATATATTTTCCTATTTATAAATAAAATAAAGCTTTAATCAAAATAAAATAAAGATTTTCGCATCTAACTTGGCGTATTTGTGTGCATCTGGTGCCTAACTTGGATAATCCCAAGTTAGGCGCCACCTTTCCAGCATGCAATTGGGTGTGCTTGTCTTCCTCTGGTACCTAACTTAGAAAATCCCAAGTTAGGTGCCACCATTCCCGAACGTATTGGAGAGTGGTTTCTTCATCCGGTGCCTAACTTTGGAAATCCCAAGTTAGGTGCCATCAAGACCCTGCAATCTAGCCAGAAATTTTGTGCTATTATATATCGTTGAAAAGTTCTGAACGTTGGCTTTCCAATGCCGCTGGAACCGCATCAATTGGACCTCTATAGCTCTAGTTATGCTCGTTGGAGTGTGAAGAGGTCAGGGTTGACAACATCCACGAATTCTCTTTGCACTTGTCTTTAATTCTTAGTTCCTCCTTGTTCTTTTTATTCTTTTCTTCTAACAATTCCCTACAAGAATCATAAAACCAAAAGGATCAAAGTAATATCCAATTTGAGCACCAAAACTCTTCATAATTAAGCATTATGCATTTATTTCTTATATGAAGAAGCATAGAAAAATACATGTTGCGCACGCATCACAATACCAAACTTAAACTTTGCTTGTCTTCAAGCAAACAAAGAATCATGCAATATAAAGTGACAATCCATGGTGAGAAGAATAGCAATTTCAATGTTCATGGTTGGCTAGTTTACTATGCATGCAACACTCACAAAAGAATTTCAAATGATTGATGATTTTATCTTGATCACTCTTTGGAATCTTTTCTTATATTCCTTCCTTGAAACAAGCTTTTCAATTGTTTCTTTCCTTAGATTCTTGGGTGCTTTGCACCATTTATTTTTATAGCATCGACTCTAATTGCTTTGTTTTCAAGTATTACCACCTGATACATAAGCACCATAAGCATATAACTAGAGAACTTTTTAAGCTTTGCTTTTGTTTCTTTTCTTTACTCTCTAATCATTGATGCTCAGAGCCTTGAGCTTTGAGAGAGTGCTTTGCACTTGAGCCTAGTGAAAGAGTATTATCTCGGTTAGGAATTTCACACAAATAACTCCGTTGATAATATAGTTCCCAACCAACAAACAACACTCAATCAAAGTTTTAAATTTTGTTTGTCACATGTACAAACCCCAATGAAAATAAACTGAAGTATTTAAACCTCCGGTCGTCTCACAAGGAATTACAATGAAGTGATCAATTATTGCTATGATGGGGCAAGGGGGTTTGATTTTATGATTTAACAAGAAAAGTAAATAACAAGAAAGTAAAACTCTTGGCTAAGGCATGGAAATTGAGATCACCATCCTTGTCTACAAACCATGTGTTGACAATTATGAGGGACCAACCCATCAAGTCTACTTCCATGCTTGAAGTACGTCAAAAGTCTACTTCTATGCTTGAAGTACGTCAAATAGGCTTCACCAACATCAACCTAGCTACTAATTGGCTTAGTAGTAGGCTAGCGTTAATGGGTATTGATGCGTAAGCATCTTTCCTATCTTTTCCTAGTTAATTTGCATCTAATTTGTTGAGTTTAATTAAGAATTAATTATATTTTAGCCACTATGGATGCTATTTTGAGTTTTGTGCAATTTTATTCATTTTAGGTAGCATTCAGATGGATTTGATGAAGTTTCTGCAGAGAAAGAGAAGAAACCAAGGAGATGACCAGCGAATACCGACGCGGACACATGACTCACACGACCGCGCGAAATGGAGGAAATCGCAATGACGTGATCGCGTCCCTGACACGAACGCGTGGACTGAAATCTGCACAAATGACGCGAACGCGTGACCGATGCGTACGCGTGACATGCGCCACATGCAGAAAACGCAGAAAAACGCTGGGGGTGATTTCTAGGTTGTTTTGACCCAGTTCTTAGCCCAGAAATCACAGATTAGAAGCTGCAGAAGGGACAAATCAAATGGTTCCCATCCATCAGCTGAAGACTTGTTAATTAATTCAAATTTAAATTCAAATCTTATTTTAGGAAAAGATATTATTTTAATTTTAATTTTAGAAATTTGATTTTTAAATTATTAGGATTAGTTATAAAAGGGATTGCAATAGGGTGGTTCCAGAACAACATTGGAGAAGAATATTCCACAACATTATTCCATACAAATTTACTTTCCATATTCCATGAACAACTAATCCTCCATTGTTAAGGTTAGGAGCTCTGTCTATTGTATGGATTGATAATATTATTTTTCTATTTTAATTCATGTTTTGATTTATATTTCAATAATTGTTTTCGTTCTTTATTTTACGAATTTGGGTGGAACGGAAGTATGACCCATGTTCTATTTGAGTTTTTGTAAAACTTGGAAAAGCTCTTTACTTGAACAATAGCTTGAAAACATATTATCCTGAATTTCTAATTTTTTATATTTAACGGGATACGTGACATATAATCCCTTTATTTTTGGACAATTAGGATTCTTGTGGCATATAAACTGGAATTTGATCATCATCCTCTAATTGGAATCAATTGACCAAGGAATTGGCAGTTGATGAATTTTAGAGGAGACTAGGAAGGTCTAAGGAATTAGGGTCTAGTCACAAATAGTTTGCCTTGAATTAAATCTTACATGATTAAAATTAGTTAATAAGAAAAGTCAATCCAGAAAATAGATAACTCTGAAACCTTAACTGTTTTTCCATATATATTTCACAACTCATTTGCTGCTTGTTTTTTGAAATTCTTGAATTTACTTTTCAATGCTTTTGAATTTCCAACACTATTTTCTGTTTGTCTAACTAATCCTATCAAACGCTATTGTTGTTTAATCCATCAATCCTCGTGGGATCGACCCTTACTCACGTAAGGTATTACTTGGTACGACCCGGTGCACTTGCCGGTAAGTTTGTGGGTTATAAATTCCGCACCAAGTTTTTGGCGCCGTTGCCGGGGATTGACTGTGGTTAACAACTACTCATTGTTTGCTTGCTTAGATTAGATAATTTTTCTTTTAATTAATTTTATTTTATTATTATTAATTTTTAATTTTTTTTCTTTTTTTCTGTACACTTGCGTTCGTTTCCCTCCCCCTCCAGTTTCGTTATTTCTTTTTTTTTTTTTTGCTTTGACAATTTTTTATTTAGTCTGTTTTATTTTTTTATTTTTATTTTATTTTCTTTTTATTTCCATTTTTTTATTTTTGTTTTCGTTTCTTTCCATTTTTTATATTCTATTAGTTTTATTTTATTTTTTATCTTCAAAAAATAAAATAAAATAAAATAAAATAAATATATTTAAATAAATAAAATAGAACTAAAAATTTATTTTTTTTAATTTCTAAAATAAAGTTTGGTGTTACCCAGTTAATTTTATTTTAATTTTTCTGTTTATTTTTCCTTTTATATTTTCGAATTTTTTTATTTATTTATTTAGTATTGTTATTTTATTATTTTACACAGGTTACCTCACAGGGAATTCTCTGCACTCTGACGTAGGGAGACCCATTTTTTCTTGTTTTCTGCTTGTGTATGCGCAGGAATAGAGACAAAGAACATCTCTTTGATCCTGAACCTGAAAGAACTTTCAGGCGGCGTTTACAACAAGCAAGACTTTGCAAGGCTGCAGAATCCACTATGACAAATAATAATGCTAATGCCAATGTGGTAAATCCGAATGGGGATGATCAACAGAGGAGAGTGCTTGGCTCTTATTCTACTCCTACTGCGGATCTCTATGGAAAAAGCATTGTAGTGCCTCCTATAAATGCAAACAACTTTGAGTTGAAGCCACAATTGGTCACCTTAGTGCAACAAAATTTCCAGTATCATGGACTTCCTCATGAAGATCCAAATCAGTTCATATCTGATTTTCTGTAGATATGTGATACTGTGAAGACAAATAGAGTGAATCCAGAGGTGTACAGACTCATGCTTTTCCTGTTTGCTCTGAGGGATAAAGAAAAGCTATGGCTAGATTCCCAACCAAAGGAGAGTCTGAATACTTGGAAAAAGGTCGTTACTGAATTTCTCACTAAATTTTTCCCACCAAAGAAGCTGACTAAGCTTAGGTTGGAGGTTCAGACCTTCAGGCAGAAGGAGGGTGAAACTTTTTATGAAGCTTGGGAGAGATACAAGCTACTGACTAGGCAATGCCCTCCGGACATGTTCTCCAAATGGACCCAACTATATATCTTTTATGAAGGCTTAGGTGAGATGTCCAAGATGAGCTTAGATACCTCTGCAGGTGGTTCATTGCACAAGAAGAAGACACCAGAGGAGACTATTGAGCTGATTAAATTGGTTGCAAGCAACCAATATTTATACTCATCTAACAGGAATCCTGTGAACTCTGAGACCCTTCAGAAGAGAGACGTGCTGGAAGTAGAAGATGTTAATGCTCTTCTTGCTCAGAACAAGCTGATGTCTCAGCAAATAAATCTACTTACTCAACAGATGGGTGGCACGCAAGTCTCAGCTATCAACACCCAAAATCCACCACAAGAAGCCTCCTATGACATGGCAGGTAACTTTATGCAAAATGATAATTATGATTATGCTCAACCCTCTTCTGAACAGGTGAATTACATGGGGAGTGGTCCTAGAAATCTCAACAATGATCCATATTCTAAGACATATAATCAGGGGTGGAGGAATCACCCAATTTTGGGTGGAGAGATCAACCTCAGAGACCTCAGAACTTCAACAATAGTTCTCAGGGCAGTTTTCAATAGAACAACTATAATAACCGCCAATTTCAGTCTCAGCAACAACAACCACCTCAGCAGGCAAATTTTAAATCCCAAGAAGATTCTAAATGGGAGATGATGATGAGTTTCATACAAGAAACCAGAGCCTCTATTAGAAACTTGGAGGTGCAAATGGGTCAAATGAGCAAGCAATTACCTGAAAGGTCTTCAAATACATTCCCTGGTGATATAGTGGTGAACCCAAGAGAAGATTGCAAGGCCATTCAATTGAGAAGTGGTAAGGTAACTGGTTCTGTGACTAAGGTCAATGAAGATCTAGTTGAAAAGTAAGCTCCAGAGGAGAAGAAGGAAGAAGTAGAGCACGCCCCTCCTAAACGTGCAGACAATCCATTTCCTGACTCTCTTGACACTTATCCAACCTTACCAAAGGCCCCTGAATACAAGCCAAAAATGCCATATCCTCAGAGGCTTCAGAAGGCGTCCAAAGAAAAGCAATTCTCTAAATTTTTAGATGTCTTCAAGAAGCTGCAGATCAACATCCCTTTTGCAGAGGCTCTGGAGCAAATGCCTCTCTATGCTAAATTTATAAAAGAGTTGTTGACCCACAAGAGGAATTGGAAGGAGCAAGAAACCGTGGTGTTAACCAAGGAATGCAGTGCTATTATTCAACACACCCTTCCTGAGAAGATGCCAGACCCAAGGAGCTTTGTCATTCCTTGCACCATTGGAGAAGTCGGCATTCAAAGAGCTTTATGTGATCTTGGAGCTAGCATCAATCTCATGCCACTTTCAGTGATAAAAAAGCTTCAAATTGAGGAGGTAAAACCCACTCGTATTTCTCTTCAACTTGCTGATCTTTTTATTAAATTACCTGTGGGTGTAGTTGAAGATTTACTTGTTAAAGTAGGACCATTTATTTTTCCTGTTGATTTTCTTATATTAGACATGGAAGAGGAGGCAAAACCCTCTATTATACTTGGTAGACCATTTTTAGCTATAGGTAGAGCTCTGATTGATGTGCAAAAGGGTGAATTAACCCTGAGGGTCAATGAAGAACAGGTGGTCCTAAATGTTTTTGAAGCCCTCAAGCACCCCAATGATTCTGAGGGGTGTATGAAAATAGATGTTATTGAACCACTTGTTCAAGAAGTACTGGAAACTGAGGTACTTGATGATGTTCTGGATCCTATTTCGGAGTGTGAATTAGTTGAAGTTGACGATTCACCACCCCAAAAGGAGCTGATGAACACGCCAATCAAGGAGGAGGAAGCCCCCAAGCTTGAGCTCAAACCCTTACCCCCTTCTCTGAAATATGTGTTCTTGGGTGAAAATAATTCATATCCAGTGATTATTAGCTCTTCTCTGAAGCCTGAAGAAGAGGAGGTGCTTATTTTAGTGCTCAGGAGCCATAAAACAGCTCTTGGGTGGACCATTAGTGACTTGAAGGGGATTAGTCCAACCAAGTGTATGCATAAAATCCTTCTTGAAGATGATGCTAAACCAGTTGTGCAACCACAAAGGAGACTCAATCCAACTATGAAAGAGGTGGTCCAAAAAGAGGCAATAAAATTATGGGAAACAGGTATTATTTACCCTATTTCTGACAGTCTTTGGGTAAGTCCTGTCCAGGTAGTTCCCAAGAAAGGAGGGATAACAGTGATCAAGAATGAAAAGATTGAGCTTATTCCTACAAGAACAGTCACAGGATGGAGAATGTGCATAGATTACAGGAGGCTCAACACTGCTACAAGGAAGGATCATTTCTCCCTCCCTTTCATTGATCAGATGCTTGAAAGGTTAGCTGGTCATGCTTTTTATTATTTTCTAGATGGATATTCTGGATATAATCAAATTATAGTGGACCCTCAAGATCAAGAGAAGACAGCATTCATATGCCCCTTTGGAGTATTTGCCTACAGGAAAATGCCATTTGGACTTTGCAATGCTCTAGCAACTTTTCAGAGGTGTATGCTTTCAATTTTTTCTGATATGGTTGAAAAGTTTATTGAGATATTTATGGATGACTTTTCTGTTTTTGGTAATTCTTTTGAATCCTGCCTTAAACATTTATCTCTTGTCTTGAAACGATGTCAAGAATCAAACCTTGTTTTAAATTGGGAAAAATGCCATTTTATGGTTACAGAAGGCATTGTTGTTGGACACCGAATTTCAAGTAAGGGAATTGAGGTTGACAGAGCAAACATAGAGGTAATTGAAAAATTACCACCACCAACTAATGTTAAGGCAATTAGGAGTTTCTTGGGTCATGCAGGATTTTATAGAAGATTTATAAAGGATTTTTCTAAAATTGCTAAACCATTGAGCAACCTGTTGGTTGTTGATGTTCCTTTTGTCTTTGATTCTGATTGTCTGCATGCTTTTGAAACTCTGACAGCAAACCTTACCTCTGCTCCCATTATAGCTCCCCCTGACTAGGATTTACCATTTGAATTAATGTGTGATGCTAGTGATTTTGCTATAGGAGCTGTTTTAGGACAGAGGCATGGTAAGCTTTTACATGTCATTTATTATGCCAGTCATGTGTTAAATGATGCTCAAAAGAATTACACAACTATAGAAAAGGAATTATTAGCTGTTGTGTATGCTGTTGATAAGTTTAGGTCCTATTTACTTGGTTCTAAGGTTATTGTTTATACTGACCATGCTGCTTTGAAGTACCTTCTAACCAAGCAGGATTCTAAACCAAGATTAATCAGATGGGTGTTGCTCCTTCAGGAGTTTGATATTGAGATAAAAGACAGGAAAGGGTCAGAAAATCAAGTAGCTGACCATCTCTCCAGAATTGAGTCTGAAGCAGGAGTGCAACCACCCACAGTTGTAACTGAGACATTTCCGGATGAGCAATTGTTCCTCATTCAGCAGGCTCCATGGTTTGCAGACATTGCAAATTATAAGGCCATGAATTTTATCCCAAGGGAGTATAGTAGGCAACAAGTGAAGAAGCTATTGAATGATGCAAAGCACTACATTTGGGAGGAACCATACCTTTTTAAAAGGTGTTCAGATGGAATTATCCGGAGGTGTGTCCCAGATGAAAAAAAATAGCAGATTCTTTGGCACTGTCATGGTTCTAAGTTTGGAGGCCACTTTGGTGGTGAAAGGACAGCTACAAAGTTCCTTCAGAGCGGGTTTTACTGGCCGACTCTCTTCAGAGACTCAAGAGCATTTGTAAAGCACTGTGACAGATGTGAAAAAGCCACGAATCTCCCTGCCAACCATGAAATGCCACAGCAGGGGATTCTTGAGGTTGAGTTGTTTGATGTGTGGGGTATTGATTTCATGGGACCTTTCCCACCCTCACATTCAAACAACTATATTCTAGTGGTAGTCGACTATGTGTCCAAGTGGGTGGAAGTTGTGGCTCTACCCACCAATGATGCCAAGGTGGTAATAAGCTTTCTTCAGAGATACATCTTTAGCCGGTTTGGTGTCCCAAGGACACTCATTAGTGATGGAGGAAGTCACTTCTGTAATAGACAGCTGGATTCTCTTCTGCACAGATATGGAGTCCGTCATAAGGTGGCAACCCCCTATCACCCTTAGACAAGTGGACAGGTTGAGGTTTCCAACAGGAAACTTAAGAGGATTCTAGAGAAGACCGTCAGTGTTTCAAGAAAGGACTGGTCAAGGAAGCTTGATGATGCTCTATGGGCTTACCGAACAGCATACAAGACTCCAATTGGCATGTCCCCATATCAGTTGGTCTATAGAAAAGCCTGTCACTTGCCAGTTGAGCTGGAGCACAAGGCTTATTGGGCAATCAGGTACCTAAATCTTGATTCAGAAGCTGCGGGAATTAAGCGGATGCTTTAGTTGAATGAGCTTGATGAATTCAGATATTCAGCCTATGAGAATGCCAAGCTCTATAAGGAGAGAACCAAGCTACTGCATGACAAGAAGATTGCCATCAGAGTCTTTGAGCCAGGACAGAGAGTGCTTCTATATAATTCAATGCTCAAATTCTTTCCTGGGAAGCTGAAATCCCGGTGGTCAGGATCGTTTGTGGTTACCAGAGCTTCACCGTACGGTCATGTGGAAATACAAGAAGAGAATTCTGACAGGAAGTTTACAGTGAACGGCCAGAGGCTGAAGCACTACCTTGGAGGCGAGATCGATCGCCAGAGGTCCACTCATCTGCTGAACTAGCAGAACTGACTGTCAAGCTAGTGACGTTAAAGAAGCGCTTGTCGGGAGGCAACCCGATAATTTTGTATCCTTAGTTATTTTTCGTAGTAGTAGTTTTCTTACTTGTTTGGTTTTTATTAAGTTCTTACTAATTTTCTGATCATGCAGCTATTTTATCACAGGAACCGAACACCTCAAGCAATTTGAAAAAAAAAAAAAGGGGACACACGACGCGCAAGCGTCATTGACGCGAACACGTCAATCATGTGTGCGTGAACAATGAAAATTGACAGAGAGTTGCGCGGGAGTGGCACTGGAGGCATCCTTTTCGCACGCGAACGCGTACCCCACGCGTTCGCGTCGTTTAAGATTTTCGCTATTCATGCGGGCGCGTCACCGACGCGAACGCGTGACCTGCAAATTCGACGTAAAAGAGCGTTTGGGCAGAGAGTTGTGCCGGCTTGGGGCAAGAAGTGTGCTAAAAGCACAAATTTGGTCACGCGGATGCATGACTGACGCGTTCGCGTCAGTTGCACATATGGTCATCCACGCGAGCGCGTGCATGACTTGAACGCGTTGTATGCAAATTTGGCTCCCAAGCCATGCGAACAGAAAGTCACGCGGGCGCGCGGCTGGCTTCGCACGAATCGCACAAAATCCAGGGCACGCGGATGCGTGCCTGACGCTAACGCCTCATTATGAAGAGTGTGCGACCCACGCGTACGCATGCCGTACGCGAACGCGTCGCTTGCGCCGCCCAGATTTCTTTCTCTCTCTCTCTCCCAATCCTAATTCTCTCTTATTCTCTTATCCTTTTATTTTTCTTTCATCTTAATATTTGTCTCTTCTATTTTCAGATCTTATTTGCTTGAGGACAAGCAAACCTTTAAGTTTGGTGTTGACACTTTGCTTAAGGATTTTCTATTTATTCCTATGGCACCAAAAGGGAGGCAAATCATCTTCACAAAGGAGCACAACCTGAAGAATAAAATGACCGCTTAGATAACTAAGGTGGTTGAGTTCCTTTCATTTTTTTCCTTCCCGCTTTTATTATGTATGTTCCGGTTTTCTACTAGTTTGCTTTGTTTGCTGCATGATCCTTTATTAGTAGATTCATAGGTTATAGTTTAATTTTTCTGTTAAGTGCTTTAATTCTGAAAGATGTCTCATGTATTGCCCACTAAGCTTGAAATCAAAAAGAAAGAAGAACAGATTTAGTTCATGATAATTTGAATTTCATTTTTAGAGTAGTCTCATTTACTTAGATGTGGTGGTATTTTTTGTGATTCTGAATGAATGCTTGAAGTGTGCATATTTTTTATAGTGAAGTTTATGAATGTTAAAATTGTTGGCTCTTGAAGGAATGATGAAAAAAGAGAAATGTTATTGATAATCTGAAAAATCAAAAAATTGATTCTTGAAGCAAGAAAAAGTAGTGAAAAACACAAAGCTTACGGAAAAAAATAAAATAAAATAAAATAAAGAAAAAAAAGCAAGCAAAAAGCCAATAACCCTTTAAACAAAAAGGCAAAGGGTAAAAAGGATCCAAGGCTTTGAGCATTAATGGATAGGAGGGCCCAAAGGAATAAAATCCTGGCCTAAGCGGCTAAATCAAGCTGTCCTTAACCATGTGCTTGTGGCGTGAAGGTGTCAAGTGAAAAGCTTGAGACTGAGCGGTTAAAGTCGTGATCCAAAGCAAAAAGAGTGTGCTTAAGAACTCTGGGCACCTCTAACTGGGGACTCTAGCAAAGCTGAGTCACAATCTGAAAAGGTTCACCTAGTTATGTGTCTGTGGCATTTATGTATCCGGTGGTAATACTGGAAAACAAAATGCTTAGGGTCACAGCCGATACTCATAAAGTAGCTGTGTTCAAGAATCAACATACTGAACTAGCAGAATCAATAACACTATCTGAATTCTGAGTTCCTATGGATGCCAATCATTCTGAACTTCAAAGGATAAAGTGAGATGCCAAAACTATTCAGGATTGCAGTTGTAAACCCCACTATAAGAGAAGACATGGGCTTAATCGAACTCTCATTCTCAAGCAAATTCACATCCTAAGCTTATATTAGTTTTGGTTGCTTGAGGACAAGCAACAGTTTAAGTTTGGTGTTGTGATGCGTGAGCATCTTTCCTATCTTTTCCTAGTGAATTTGCATCTAATTTATTGAGTTTAATTAAGAATTAATTATATTTTAGCCACTATGGATGCTATTTTGAGTTTTGTGCAATTTTATTCATTTTAGGTAGCATTCGGATGGATTTGATGAAGTTTCTGCAAAGAAAGAGAAGAAACCAAGGAGATGACCAGCGAATACCGACGCGGACGCATGGCTCACGCGACCGCGCAGAATGGAGGAAATCGCAATGACGCGATCGCGTGCCTAACGCAAATGCGTGGACTGGAATCTGCACAAATGACGCGAACGCGTGACCGACGCGTACGCGTGACATGCGCCACGTGCAGAAAATGCAAAAAAACGCTGGGGGCGATTTTTGGGCTATTTTGACCCAGTTCTTAGCCCAGAAATCACAGATTAGAAGCTGCAGAAGGGACAAATCAAGTGGTCTCCACCCATCAGCTAAAGACTTCTTAATTAATTCGAATTTAAATTCAAATCTTATTTTAGGAAAAGATATTATTTTAATTTTAAGTTTAGAAATTTGATTTTTAAATTATTAAGATTAGTTATAAAAGTGATCGCAATAGGGTGGTTCCAGAACAATATTGGAGAAGAACATTCCACAACATTATTCCATACAAATTTACATTCCATATTCCATGAACAACTAATCCTCCATTGTTAAGGTTAGGAGCTCTGTCTATTGTATGGATTGATAATATTATTTTTCTATTTTAGTTCATGTTTTGATTTATATTTCAATAATTGTTTTCATTCTTCATTTTATGAATTTGGGTGGAACGGAAGTATAACCCATGTTCTATTTGAGTTCTTGTAAAACTTGGAAAAGCTCTTTACTTGAACAATAGCTTGAAAACATATTATCCTGAATTTCTAATTGTTTGTATTTAACGGGATACGTTACATATAATCCCTTTATTTTTGGACAATTAGGATTCTTGTGGCATATAAACTGGAATTTGATCATCATCCTCTAATTGGAATTAATTGACCAAGGAATTGGCAGTTGATGAATTTTAGAGGAGACTAGGAAGGTCTAAGGAATTAGGGTCTAGTCACAAATAGTTTGCCTTGAATTAAATCTTACATGATTAAAATTAGTTAATAAGAAAAGTCAATCCAGAAAATAGATAACTCTGAAACCTTAACTGTTTTTCCATATATATTTCACAACTCATTTGCTGCTTGTTTTTTGAAATTCTTGAATTTACTTTTCAATGCTTTTGAACTTCCAACACTATTTTCTGTTTGTCTAACTAATCCTATCAAACGCTATTGTTGTTTAATCCATCAATCCTCGTGGGATCGACCCTTACTCACGTAAGGTATTACTTGGTACGACCCGGTGCACTTGCCAGTAAGTTTGTGGGTTATAAATTCCGCACCAGGTATCAAATTGACCACTAAGGGTTCTCAAATCACCAATCCAATGAGACCCAATGACTCAAGGTCACTCAATTCCCTTAGCCTAGGCCAAGAGTGAAGAAAACTATTCAACAACTAGTGAAAACATTTCATCAAACACCTAGAGTGCAATAAAAGTAAACATCATAAAATACAAGAATTAATGAAACCCATAACTAACACAAACAAGAAATCAACAATAGCAATTAAGATAAACATAAAAAGACATGGAAACATAAAATTGCATTGAAAGAAAATAAAAATCCAACAAGGATTTATAAACATAAAAGAGAGAAAAATAGAAATTAACAAGAGAAGTAGATAAACGAAAGTGCTATAACAAATAAAAGTAAAGGAAAACTAAAATGAAACAAGAATTAAAAAAATTTAAACTAAACTACCCTAAATTCTAGAGAGAAGAGAGAGCTTCTCTCTCTAGAATTCTAACCTAAAACATGATGAGAACTAAACTATGACTACTCCTCTCCCTCCCCCCCAATTCCCTTGCAATCCTTGGGTTCAAAAGCATCAGAAAGGAGTTGGATTTGGGCCTCCTTGAGCTCAGAAATCGCCCCCAGCGTATTGCCTTTAGTGAGGTCACGTGCCGCTTGTCCTGCGGACGCATGGGTCACGCATATGCGTCACAGGCAAAATTCCTCTTCACGCGTACGCGTGGGTGACGCGTGCGCATGGCCTTGAGTTCAGCGAATCCTCATTTCTTCATTAATTCTCCATTTTTGCATGCTTTTTCTTCATTTCTTCAATCCAATCTTTGCCTTCTAATCCTGAAATCACCTAACAAACATATCAAGGCATCAATGGAATTAAAGTGAATTAAATTTATCAATTTTTAGGCCTAAAAAGCATGTTTTTACTTTTAAGCACAAATTAGGAGAAATTCACAAAACCATGCTATTTCATTGAATAAATGTGAGATAAGTTGATAAAATCCCCTGAATTTAACACAAGATAAATCACAAAATTGTGGTTTATCAAATAGCCTTGACTCTAACTGTTTTATTTTCAAGCTTTTTGTTTGATACATAAACACTACGAGTACTTGACTAATGAGTTATCATTGATACTCAGAGCCTTTAGCTTTCCCATTCCCCTTTCTTTACTTGATCATTTATGGATAAGCTTCTTCAAGGTTTTCAAAATTTCAAAGATTTTATAAAGTGTTCTAGATAAAAATTTTAATCAAACAAAATTCAAATGTGTTTGAGCAAAAATAGTCATGCTAGCCTTTCAATACTCATATGCTCATGCTGGTTTCTTCTTTAATTACCCTGTTTGTTGATGATCATGATGCTTAATTGCTTTGACTCACAAATTTCAAGATGATAGTTATGATGAAAAGGCAATATGTTACAAGTCAAAGTTATATTATGCTTATCTAAAAGGAAGAACACACATGCATATAATTAAAAAGGAAGCAAACAATCTTAGCTCTCTCTGCCTTTCTCTTCATCATCATCTTCTTTATCCCCTTTTAAGCTTTGTAGAGCATAGCTTCTAACACCAAACTTAGAATGGTTGCTTGTCCTCAAGCAACAAAGAAAGAGAAATAATAATGGTGATGGAAATAAGAGTAAATAGGACTAGCAAGTGAAAGGAAATCAAGCAATGCAGAGGCCTTATTCAAAATAAATTAATCAAATTGAAACAAAACTCAAGGAAAACTAAAATAGTATAAAATAGCTAGATTGCTAATGTGTTGCATTGTGATTGTGGCAACACCAAACTTGGTGTGAGGACACCAAACTTAGTGTGATACAATCTATGTGTAACTAGGCCAAGCTAAGGACCCAGTGGGATGCAAATTTGGTGTAGCACACTAAACTTAATCCATGAAACATACACAATCTTAAGGAAAACAAAAAAGAGAATGAAAAGAAAATACCAAATGTTGGGTTGCCTCCAAACAAGCGCTTCTTTAACGTCACTAGCTTCACGGTTGTTCTTGAATTTTCTTCCTCTTCTTCCAGTTTGTTAAAAAAAATGACTCCAAGGGAGAAGAGGAGAAAATTAGTTCCCCCTGATATAAATTCCTCCAAACAAGCTTTCTTTTATTGTTATTAGCTTGATTCACCTTGCTTTTTAAGGTAGAGGTTGGATTATTTTTTGCTAACCTTCTCTTTTTCATGGATATTTTCTTTTGTTTCATGGTCACAATTCCCTTTTCAGTTCTTTCTTTGGTTGCCTTCACTTCTTTGAATTCAAAATTTAGGTGTTGTGTGATGGTTGGAGTGTACTCTTCATCAAGAACTTCTTGAATTGGTAGTTCAATAAACTTAACATCTATGCCACTCTCTGCTTCATTGGAGTGTAGATTTCCATAATTGTTTTCATCCTTACAACTTCTTTTTTTTTGTGCATCTTCCTCTTCTTCCATGTGTGAGGGTGGAGAATTCTCTAACTCACTGGAGTATGAACTCCTTTGATTGATTTCTTTACTTTCTTCCATAGGAGCTTGCATTGTATCTCTTGGGAAGGAATTTGCTTGTTTCTCTTCCTAGGACTTGATAATCAACTCCATATATTTCTCTATATTTTTGAAACTCATCCTTATATCATGTATGCATTCTTTCATGACAAGCTCAAGAGCTGATGGTTCTTGATATGAATAAGGAGATGGTGGCTCTTGATATGAATAAAAAGGAGATGATGGTTCTTGATAAGAGTAAAAAGAGGAGGGTTCTTGGCATGAATAGGGAGATGGTGGCTCTTGATATGAGTAGAAAGATGATGGTTCTTGATATGGATAGAGAGGTGGTGGTTCTTGGTATGAATATGGAGATGGTGGTTCTTGATAGTTGGAACATGGAGCACTGAAGTTTCTTTTGTCTTGACTTTTCCAACCGAAATTCGAGTAGTTCCTCCATCCACAGTAATATGAATCACTCCTTGGATGTGAGTAGTAAACCATGTGATCTCTCTCCATTATTTTCATTAGCACAAAATACCAAATAAAATTAAACACACCATGTAGTAAACAAAAAAGCTAAGAAGAAAGAACAAAAAGAGATATTAATTTTTTTCTTTTTTTTTAATTTTGTTTTTTTTTAATATAAAAAAATTTCGAAAAAGGAAAAATATGATGTAAAAATAAAATAAGAAAATTAAACAAAGAAAAAGTATAATCTAGGTAATATATTAACTGGTAGTTGTTAATCACAATTAATCCCCGGCAACGGCGCCAAAAACTTGGTTCGGAATTTATAACCCACAAACTAACCAGCAAGTACACTGGGTCATACCAAGTAATACCTCAGGTGAGTGAGGGTCGATCCCATGAGGATTAATAGATCAAGCAACAATAGTCAATTGATTATTCTAGTCAGACAATTGAAATTTAGGGTTTCTGTAACACCCTAATTACCCTAAGCCTTACCTCTAGTCGTAAAGCAAAGGCTAATCAAAGGTTACGACAATTTTAAGGCTTATACATATTTATATAGAAGGAAATAATATTTTTTAGAATCCCGATGAAGGATTAAGCTCAAAGACAGAATTACAAAAATGTGAAACGTTCACACGAAGCTAATGCACAAGACACAAGGTATAGATGTAAGAGAATAGAACATATATATAGATATAAGAGTATAATAATCATTGGGCAACTAGCCGCAGCTTGCGAAGTTTAAGCCGACTAGTTACAAATAGAAAAATACAGAGTTATGGAGTTAAAACAGCTTATACAACTTAGCTCTCAAGTAAGCTTCTAAGGCCATAAAGTCTAAAACAAAAGGGTGAGAGAAAGTACTACAACAAAATAAAACAGAAATAAACCAGGAAGAAACCATACTCTGCTCTGCCACCATGTCTGCAATTTCACCGAGGAGAATTACGACCTGCATCTGAAAACAACAAACAAAGTATGGAATGAGAACCGGAGGTTCTCAGTATAGTAACAGTGCCCAATATGTAAGATGTGAGGCTCCGGGACGCCGAAGGCAATCCTAGAACTTCACATCGAATACGGATATTCAAGCTTAGAATAAAATAAATAACTTATACCATAAACATTAAACAGGGTTATCTAAACTTAGAGGATTTCTAACTAATACTAATCACACCGCTGTATCCCACAACCTTCACCAACCTACCTTCCGTGCGATCCCATCGCCACCACATACCTAACCTCCTCAGCACCAGACAAACACAGATAATGCAAGCAAGGAAAACACAGGTAGTATTCATATATATAACAAGTAATTCAAGAAGCAAGCAGGCATGTTATACAATTAGACAAACTCAAGTAATCAAAGCAAACAAACATATAGAAGATGCATATGATGAATGTCTGTCCTATTGGTTGTGATATCACATGTCAGTTGATGGGCGAAATTGTGATTCACACTTTTCATAACTCCGTACAACTAACCAGTAAGTGCACTGGTTCGTCTAAGTAATAAACCTTACGTGAGTAAAGGACGATCCCACAGAGATTGTCGGCTTGAAGCAAGCTATGGTCATCATGTAAATCTTAGTCAGGCGGATTCAAATGGTTATGAAGTTTTGATAATTAAAAGACAAATAAAACATAAAATAAAATAGAGATACTTATGTGATTCATTGGTGGGAACTTCAGATAAGCATTTGGAGATGCTTTGTTGCTTCTGAACCTCTACTTTCCTATTGCCTTCTTCCAACCATGCCTGCTCCCCTCCATGGCAAGCTGTAAAATCCTCTCGGATGAAAAATACCAGGTACGATCTTTGCACGGCTAATCAACTGTCGGATTTCTTGTCTCGGATGAAAAATACCATGTACAGCTACCGCACGGCTAATCATCTGTCGGTTCTCACTAGCGTCGGAATAGGACCCTTATCCTTTTGCACACTGTCACTACGCCCAACATTCGCAAGTTTGAAGCTCGTCACAGTCATCTCTTCCCAAATCCTACTCGGAATACCACAGACAAGGTTTAGACTTTCCAGATCTCAGGAATGCTGCCAATGGTTCTAGCCTATACCACGAAGGTTCTAATCTCCCGAACTCGGTTCGTAGATCAAAGATCCAAGAGAATATACTTTGGCTGTCGTCTAATGACTACGTTGAACATCATGTAGACCGCTTGTGGTTGTCAGGCACGCGGATCTTGGCTAAGCGAGTAACGAAGATAGTGGGTGATTGTCACAGGTCACCCCTTCATTCTGACTTAACTGAATTAAGTACGAGAGTATATCTTAGAGAAGAAGTAGGCGTGAATTGAAAGAAAAACAATAGTACTTGCATTAATTCATGAAGAACAGCAGAGCTTCACACCTTAATCTATGGGGTGTAGAAACTCCACCGTAGAAAATACATAAGTGAAAATAGTCTAGGCATGTCCGTGAGGCCAGCCTTCAATCCAAGGGTTCTCTACCATGAAAAACTGATAAAGTCTATGAATACAATAGTAAAAAGTGCTATTTATACTAAACTAGCTACTAGGGTTTACAGAAAATAAGTAACTAAGTGCAGATAGTGCAGAAATCTACTTTCGGGGCCCACTTGGTATTTGCTTGGGCTGAGAATTGAAGCTTTCACATGCATAGGCTGTTCTTGGAGTTAAACGCCAGCTTGGGTGCCAGTTTGGGCGTTTAACTCCAGTTTTGGTGCCAGTTCTGGTGTTTTACGCCAGAAAGTTTTTGGCTAGATTTTAGCGCCATTTTGGGCCATCAAATCCCGTGAAAAGTATGGACTATTATATATTGCTGGAAAGCCCAAGATGTCTACTTTCCGACACAATTGAGAGCGCGCCAATTGGGCTTCTGTAGCTCTAGAAAATCTACTTCGAATGCAGAAGGGTCAGAATCCAACAGCATCTACAGTCCTTTTTCAGCCTCTGAATCAGATTTTTGCTCAGGTCCCTCAATTTCAGCCAGAAAATACCTGAAATCACAGAAAAACACACAAACTCATAGTAAAGTCCAGAAATGTGATTTTTGAATAAAAACTAATAAAAACATAATAAAAAGTAACTAAATCATACTAAAAACTATGTAAAAACAATGCCAAAAAGGGTATAAATTATCCGCTCATCACAACACCAAACTTAAATTGTTGCTTGTCCCCAAGCAACTAAAAACAAAATAGAATAAAAAGAAGAGAATATACAATAAATTCCAAAATTATCAATGAAGGTTAGTTTTAATTAGATGAGCGGAGCTAGTGGCTTTTTGCTTCTGAACAGTTTTGGCATCTCACTTTATCCTTTGAAGTTCAGAATGATTGGCTTCCATAGGAACTTAGAATTCAGATAGTGTTATTGATTCTCCTATTTCAATATGTTGATTCTTGAACACAGCTACTTTATGAGTCTTGGCCGTGACCTTAAGCATTTTGTTTTCCAGTATTACCACCGGATACATAAATGCCACAGACATATAACTGGGTGAACCTTTTCAGATTATGACTCAGCTTTGCTAGAGTCCCCAGTTAGAGGTGCCCAGAGCTCTTAAGCACACTTTTTTTGCTTTGGACCACGACTTTAACCGCTCAGTCTCAAGCTTTTCACTTGACACCTTCACGCCACTAGCACATGGTTAGAGACAGCTTGGTTTAGCCACTTAGGCCAGGATTTTATTCCTTTGGGCCCTCCTATCCATTAATGCTCAAAGCCTTGGATTCTTTTTACCCTTGCCTTTTGGTTTAAAGGGTTATTGGCTTTTTCTGCTTGCTTTCTCTCTTTTTTTTCTTTTTTTCGCATATATATATATATATATTCGCAAGCTTTGTTTTTCACTGCTTTTTCTTGCTTCAATAATCAATTTTATAATTTTTCAGATTATCAATAAAATTTCTCTTTTTTCATTATTCTTTCAAGAGCAAACAATTTTAACATTCATAAACTTCACTATCAAAAATATGCACTGTTCAAGTATTCATTTAGTAAACAAAAATTATTGCCACCACATCAACATAATTAAACTAATTTCAAGATAAATTTCGAAACCCATGTACTTTTTCTTTTTCAAAAAACATTTTTCATTTAAGAAAGGTGAAGCATTCATAGGACATTCATAGCTTTAAGACATAGACACTAGACACTAATGATCATATAATAAAGACACAAACATAGATAAAACATAAAGCATAGGAACCAAAAAACAAAAATAAGAACAAGAAAATTAAAGAACGGGTCCACCTTAGTGATGGTGGCTAGTTCTTCCTCTTGAAGATCTTATGGAGTGCTTGAGCTCTATGTCTCTTCCTTGTCTTTGTTGCTCCTCTCTCATGGCCTTTTGGTCCTCTCTGATTTCATGGAGGATGATGGAGTGCTCTTAGTGCTCCATTCTTAGTTGCTCCATATTAGAACTCAAATCTCCTAAAGAGGTATTGAGTTGCTCCCAATAGTTATGTGGAGGAAAGTGCATCTTAGGGATTTCATGATAAGGAATTTCCTCATACTCTTGTTGAGGTCCATGAGTGGGCTCTCTTGTTTGCTCCATCCTCTTTTTAGTGATAGGCTTGTCCTCTTCAATGAGGATGTCTTCCTCTATGACAACTCCAGCTGAATTGCATAGGTGACAGATGAGATGAGGAAAGGCTAATCTTGCCAAAGTGGAAGGCTTCTCAGCCACCTTGTATAGTTCTAGAGATATGATCTCATGAACTTCTACTTCCTCTCCAATCATGATACTATGGATCATGATAGCCCGGTCCACAGTAACTTCAGACCGGTTGCTAGTAGGAATGATAGAGCGTTGAATGAACTCCAACCATCCCCCAGCCACGGGTTTGAGGTCAGGCCTTCTCAATTGAACCGGCTTGCCTCTTGAGTCTCTCTTCCATTGAGCTCCTTCCACACAAATGTCCATTAGAACTTGGTCCAACCTTTGATCAAACTTGACTCTTCTAGTGAAAGGATGAGAATCTCATCTCATTATTCGCAAGTTGAATGCCAACCTTATAGTTTCCGGACTGAAATCCAAGTATTTCCCCCGAATCATTGTGAGCCAATTCTTTGGGTTCGGGTTCACACTTTGATCATGGTTCTTAGTGATCCATGCATTAGCATAGAACTCTTAAACCATTAAGATTTTGACTTGTTGGATGGGGTTGGTGAGAGTTTCCCAATCTCTTCTTCGAATCCTACGTCGGATCTCTGGATATTCACTCTTTTTTAGCATGAAGGGGACCTCGGGGATCACCTTTTTCTTGGCCACAACTTCATAGAAGTGGTCTTGATGCACTTTTGAGATGAATCTTTCCATCTCTCTTGACTCGGAGGTGGAAGCAATTGCCTTCCTTTTCCTCTTTCTAAAGGTTTTTCCGGCCTTAGGTGCCATTAATGTTTATGGAAAAATAAAAAGCAGAGTTTTTTCCCACACCAAACTTAGAAGTTTTGCTCGTCCTCGAGCAAAAGAAGAAAGAAAGGAGTAGAAGAAGAAGAAATGGAGGAGATGGAGGGAAAGGTTGGTTTCGGCCAAGGTGGTTTAAGTGTGTATGATGTGTGAAATTGAAGGTAGTAAGGAGGGGTATTTATAGGGTAAGAGAGAGGGGGAATTCGTGTATGAGGGGTTGGGTTTGGGAGGAAAATGGTTTGAATTTGAATGGTGAGGTAACTAGGGAAGAGTGGATAGATGTGAGTGGTGAAGAGATTATGGGGAAGAGGATAGGATTTGATAGGTGAATGGTGTTTGGAGAAGAGGTATTGATGGGATTGGTCAAGGGTATTTGGGGAAGAGTGTTATGGAAAGGTGTGAAGAGGAGAGAAAGAGAAGTGGGGTAGGTGGGAATCCTGTGGGGTCCACAGATCCTGAGGTGTCAAGGAATTCTGCTCCCTGCACCTTTCTGGCATTTAAACGCCGTCTGTGTGCCAATTCTGGCATTTAACACCAGCTCTGCTACCTTTCCTGGCGTTAAACGCTAGACTGTTGCCACTTTCTGGCGTTTAACGCCCATCAGACACCCTTTTCTGGCGTTAAACGCCGGTCTGTTTGCCAATTCTAGCGTTTAACTCCAGCCAGACACCAGACACCCTTTTCTGGTGTTTAACGCCAGTCTGGCTGCCATTTCTGGCATTTAACACCCAGAACGCTGCCAGACTGGGCGTTAAACACCCATTCTGCTATCCTTACTGGCGTTTAAATGCCAATAAGCCTGTCCTCTAGGGTGTGCTACTTTTGATGCTGTTTTCGATTCCGCTTTAATTCTGCAGTTGTTTTTGTGACTCCACATGATCATCTACCTAAAGAAAACATAAAATAACAATGGAAAACAAATAAATATAATTAAATAACATTGGGTTGCCTCCCAATAAGCGCTTCTTTAATGTCAATAGCTTGACAGTGAGCTCTTGGAGAGCTTCACAGAGACTCAAAGCCTAATGGTGGCCTCCCAACACCAAACTTAGAAGTTGAGTGGGGGGGGCTCCGTTTGACTCTGTATTAAGAGAAGCTTTCCATGCTTCCTCTCCATGGTTACAGAAGAAGATCCTTGAGCCTTAAACACAAGGTAGTCCTCATTCAATTAAAGGACTAACTCTCCTTTGTCTACATCAATCATAGCTCTTTCTGTGGCTAGGAAGGGTCTTCCAAGGATAATCGATTCATCTTCATCCTTCCCAGTGTCTAGGATTATGAAATCAGCAGGGATGTATAGGCCTTCAACCTTCACTAAGACATCCTTGATGCACGAAAACTTGTCTCTCAATAATTTTCCCTCGGCAAGTATACCGAATTGTCGTCAAGTAAAAACTCACAATAGAGTGAGGTCGAATCCCACAGGGATTGATTGGTCAAGCAACTTTAATTGGAGGAATGTTCTAGTTGAGCTAAGCAGAATTTGATTAGAGAATTACAGGAAATTAAATGGCGGAAAGTAAATGGCAGGAAATGTAATTACTAGAAATAAAGGACTGAATGTAAAAGACGGAAAGTAAATTGCAGAATCTTAAATGGGGAATGGGGAAGATGAACATAAAAGTAAATGGCAGAAAGTAAAGAGAATGGGTAAGATCAGAAATGAGGAGTTCATTGGGCTCAGGAGATGTTGTAATCTCCTGATCAAGTTCATTTTCATCTCTTCCTCAATCAATGCATTCATTGATCTCCTTGGCAATCTTAAGTGATTGAATTCCAATTCCTTGGCAACCCAATCTCTCAAATCTTGATCAATAGCCAATTCTTTGATCTAATTGATCATGAGAAGAGATGAAGTATGGTCACTGATTATACCACATGTATTCCCAAATCAAAGTGTTGGTAGGATTATATGTCACCATATCCATCCAAACCCCAATTTGGTCCAACATGAGAAAGCATTTCTAGCATGATCTCTTCATTCCTCTTCCAAGGTTCCGAAGGGATCCAAGTATGAATAGCTTCTTTTCTAAGACAACTACCCAATTGGATGAAGATTGAAAGCTTTCTAGTAAAATCAAGAGAAAAGAAAGAAGAAGAATAATGAAAACTATTTTTGATCCATCAAATTACAACAGAGCTCCCTAACCCAATGAAAGGGGTTTAGTTGTTCATAGCTCTGGAAATTGAAAGCAAAGATCGAGAATACATTCTAAAAGTAAAACTAGAAGTTGTAGAGAAAGTAAAATTATACATAGAGTAGTTCTCTCAATGGCCAAAAGCTCCTTTTTTCTCTAGTTCAAAACTACTCCTATATATACTACTCTTCTGATCTTCTAGTTGGCTCTTCAAGTCTTTGGATATGGGCCTTTGGATCTTGAGTTGAAGCAGTTTGGAATCTTCAGTGGGCTCAACTTTACTTGCAGAGAAAGTGTGAAGTAGGCATGGACTTTAGCTAGGACGTTAGTGGCGTTAACGTTAAGTGAAAATGTGGGTTCGAGAACGTTAGTGACAATCACCTTTTTCACTAACGTTCCTAGCCCAAGATGGTTTACGTTAACTTCAACGTTAGTGGCACTAACGTGACCACTAACGTTGCCTCTTGGTCCATCGCAAGCGTTATTGGCGTTCACCTTTGCCAATAACGTTGCTCTTAGCCCCCCTTTTCTCACGTTAGAGTCCACGTTAGTATAACTAACGTGGCTCTTAACGTGGGCATGCCTTAGCCTCGAGAGTGTTAGTGACACTTACCTTTGTCACTAACGCTCCAAACGCCCCTTCTCACGTTAATGTCTTACGTTAATTGTCTTAACGTGGCCACTAACGTGGTGGTGATTGCCATCTCCAACGTTAGTGACAAAGGTGAGTGTCACTAACGTTGGCTCATCATTTCTTTCCTCCACGTTAGCTTCCACATTAATGCAATTAACGTGGCAACTAATGTGGCTCATAGTGGCTTGGTCCAACGTTAGTGACAAAGGTGAGTGTCACTAACGTTGGCGATTCCTTGCTCCTCCCACGTTAGAGTTCACGTTAATGTAGTTAACGTGACTCTTAACGTGGCCAATTGGGCTTAGTCCAACGTTAGTGACAAAGGTGAGTGTCACTAACGTTGGCATTGTCTTCCTTTTCCACGTTAGAGTTCACGTTAACTGAGTTAACGTGACTCTTAACATGGCCAATTGCCAATTTGGAGCGTTAGTGGTATTCACTTTTACCACTAACGCTGGAGCTCCCTTTCTCTCCACGTTAACTACCACGTTAATGTAGTTAACGTGGCAATTAACGTGGGCCATGATGGTTTCGAAGGCGTTATTGGCAATCACTTTCTCATTAACGTTGCAAGTTTATTCCCATTCCATGTTAGTGGTCATGTTAATTAGATTAACGTGGCTGCTAATGTGGCTCTTCCTTGCTTCCTTTGTCCTGAAACCAAGCAAATAAAGTGCATCAAAGCTCTAATCCAAGTTATGAGACATGCATTATCCAATTTGTCATTTAATTCATGCATAATTCTCATAAAATCACATGAAATTCACAATGTTTGCTTGAATTAAGATGTAAGTGATTATCTACCCAAAACTTGCTTATTAACTAAGAAAATGCATGAAACTACCCTAAAACAGTAAAGAAAAGGTCAGTGAAACTGGCCAAAATGCCCTGGCATCACAATACCAAACTTAAAGCTTGCTTGTCCCTAAGCAAGTACTGAAACATGAGAATGATGAATGAAATGACAAGAGAAAAGGGTCATTATTATGGAAGTCATGTCCTTGGTTTTATGGGGTTTCACGCATAGCAACTTAGGTTCATTCCTTCATTGGCTTTCAGACCTTTACCATGCCCTGGAATACTCACTTGATTGCACCCTATGAGACTTTTATTCATTGATCCCTTTGTCTTTTCAGGGTTTGATTGTGTTCTTTAGACTAGGTGCTCTGTAAGGGGGCGACTCTTTAATATAAGCTTTCAGCCAGCACTCCCGAACCAGTTGGTTCAAGGTGCTAGGTGTTAAGACACCCCTAAGGACTTACTCCCTCAAGTCTCTTTCCCCCATACATTCACACCACAGGCACATGGTTTGTTATTTTTCTTCTTGAGACCTTGGTGTCCAGCACCTCTTTGGGTTACTAAGTGCTCTGTAGCAAGGGTTACTCTTGATAGTGGACTTTCAGCTGATAATCCCGGGTTAGTTAACCCAAGATACCAAGTGATAAGGCACCCCTGAGAGCTTATTCATCCAAGTATATCCTTTGCACAGGAGCACCACAGACACATGCCTTAAGATTCAACCCTTGGTGCCTAGCCTTATTTCTTACTCTTTTTCTTTATTTCTCAACTTTCATTTTTCTTTCCCCTTTTCTTATTAGGAACTTGTTATTTAGCTAGTCTCATGGGGTGTGTTTCAAGCATATGATTCAGGATAGATAGTTGCCTTCCTACCTTATTGGTGAACTAACTTAGCTAAGTAATTACTACACCACAAGCTTAAGAACTTACTCCACAAATTGAACATAACTCTGGTCTTTCATAACATTTTTTATTTGACTTAAAGGACAAGCATACAAGTAGGCAAGGTGAAAATGCAATAGTGACATTAGACTAGCAAGCATAGACCTAAGCAATGAAAACTTAAAGGCAGAATTTAAAATCCTAAACTACCATGGAAACATGTTCTATTTCATACATGATTTTCCTTATTTAAAACTTGAAAAAGATGGAACAAAGAGGGAACTCCACAACCTTTTACTCACGGGGGTGCCCATGCTCTCCCTCTTGTTTGTCCTCTTTGTGTCTACTTGTGTTTCCTTGTATTGCACCAGTCTGGCTTTTTTCCACTCCTCAAGTGCTTTCCTTACTAATTCATGACTCTTTTCTACCCTCTCTCTTTCTTCTCGCGCTAAGTCATCTTTCACCTCTTCATATCTTGTGATTCCCGGATGTAATATAGGTAGTTGTCCAACTAAGTACCCGAGCCTGGCTTGAGTGTTCACATGATGTCCAGTCTTGTTCATGTAAACTCCCTCTGCGAACGCTCTATATTCGTCAAAGAGTTCTGCCTGTTCCAATTGTTTCCGATGCTTTTCATGTATGTGTGCACCTTGATGTGCTTGGATGTTGATTAGCTTTTGGATGGCTTCTTGTTGTTGATCCTACCTTTGCTCTATCCTGTGGAAGGATTCACCCCATTGTTCCCCTTGTTCCAGTTGCTGTTCCATTATTTGCTTTTGCCACTCCCCTTGTTGATTCGTCCATCTAGAGAGTGATTCTTCTTGACGATCCATCAACTGTAGTTGAAGCTCTTTCTGTGCCCCTTTATTTTCCAAGTATTGTTTAGATAAGCCATCAATGGCTTCCTGTAGTTGGTGCATGTTGATGAGCGGATAATTTATACGCTTTTTGACATTGTTTTTAGTATGTTTTTAGTAGAATCTAGTTACTTTTAGGGATGTTTTCATTAGTTTTTATGTTAAAATCACATTTCTGGACTTTACTATGAGTTTGTGTGTTTTTCTGTGATTTCAGGTATTTTCTGGCTAAAATTGAGGGACTTGAGCAGAAATCAGATTCAGAGGTTGAAGAAGGACTGCTGATGCTGTTGGATTCTGACCTCCCTGCACTCAAAATGGATTTTCTGGAGCTACAGAACTCGAAATGGCGAGCATCTAATTGCGTTGGAAAGTAGACATCCAGGGCTTTCCAGCAATGTATAATAGTCCATACTTTGGCCAAGAATAGATGACGTAAACTGGCGTTCAACGCCAGCTTTCTGCCCAAATCTGGCGTCCAGTGCCAGAAAAGGAGCCAAAACCAGAGTTGAACGCCCAAACTGGCACAAAAGCTGGTGTTCAACTCCAAGAAGGACCTCTACACGTGCAACACTCAAGCTCAGCCCAAGCACACACCAAGTGGGCCCCGGAAGTGGATTTATGCATCAATTACTTACTCATGTAAACCCTAGTAGCTAGTTTATTATAAATAGGACCTTTTACTATTGTATTAGGCATCTTTTGAACCATCTTTGAATCTTTTGACCATCTTTGGACGCCTGGTTCTTAGATCAGAGGGGCTGACCATTCGGCCATGCCTGGACTCTCACTTATGTATTTTCAACGATAGAGTTTCTACACTCCATAGATTAAGGTGTGGAGCTCTGCTGTTCCTCAAAGATTAATGCAAAGTACTAATGTTTTCTATTCAATTCATCTTATTTCGCTTCTAAGATATCTATTCGCACCCAAGAACGTGATGAAGGTGATGATTATGTGTGACGCTCATCACCATTCTCCCCTATGAACACGTGCCTAACAAACACTTCCGTTCTACATGAAATAAGCTAGAATGAATATCTCTTAGATCTCTTAATCAGAATCTTCGTGGTGTAAGCTAGAATGATGGCGGCATTCAAGAGAATCCGGAAAGTCTAAACCTTGTCTGTGGTATTCCGAGTAGGATTCAATGATTGAATGACTGTGACGAGCTTCAAACTCGCGAGTGCTGGGCGTTAGTGACAGACACAAAAGGAGGGTGAATCCTATTCCAGCATGATCGAGAACCGACAGATGATTAGCCGAGCTGTGACAGAGCATGTGAGCATATTTTTCACTGAGAGGAGGGGATGTAGCCACTGACAACGGTGATGCCCTTGCATAAAGCCAGCCATGGAAAGGAGTAAGACTGATTGGATGAAGATAGCAGGAAAGCAGAGGCTCAGAGGAACGAAAGCATCTCCATTCGCTTATCTGAAATTCTCACCAATGATTTACATAAGTATTTCTATCCCTATTCTATTAATTATTATTTGAAAACACCATTATCAATTTATATCTGCCTAACTGAGATTTGCAAGGTGACCATAGCTTGCTTCATACCAACAATCTCCGTGGGATTCGACCCTTACTCACGTAAGGTATTACTTGGACGACCCAGTGCACTTGCTGGTCAGTTACACGGAGTTGTGAACCGTGGTCTTGGCATCATGTTTTTGGCGCCATTACCAGGGAAAGAAAGAGCGATGAATTTTACATAATTAAAGTGTAATCACGATTCCACGTACCAAGTTTTTGGCGCCGTTGTCGGGGATTGTTTGAGTATGGACAACTGACGGTTCATCCTGTTGCTCAGATTTGGTAATTTTCTTTTTATTTTGTTTTCAAAAATTTTTCAAAAAATCTTTCAAAATTTTCTCCTTTGTTTTCGAAAAAAAAATTATAAAAATGTTTTCAAAAATTTTATTCAAAATTTTTAAGAATGAATTCTAGTGTTTCATGAAGCATGTGAAGCCTGGCTGGCTGTAAAGCCATGTCTAAATTTATTTGGACTGAGGCAGCAATTTGTTATCAAGAGCAATATACTCTGATGTTAAATGCTGAAGCTTGGCTGGCCATTGGCCATGTCTAGTGTTTTGGACTGGAGCTTTCATTGAAAGCTTGGCTGGCTAGTGAGCCATGTCTAATTCCTGGACTGAAGCTTTAGACTAAGAATGCAAGATTCCTGTAATTCATGTTAAAAATTTTGGAATCCTTATTTTTTCTTTTTCATATAATTTTCGAAAAAAAATCCAAAAAAATTAGAAAATCATAAAAATCAAAAACATTTTTTGTGTTTCTTGTTTGAGTCATGAGTCATGTCATAAGTTTGGTGTCATTTGCATGTGCATATTGCATTTTTCGAAAATTTCATGCATTCATGGTGTTCTTCATGATCTTCAAGTTGTTCTTGGTAAGTCTTCTTGCTTGATCTTTGCATTTGCATGTTTTGTGTCTTTTATTGTTTTTCATATGCATTCTTGAATTCTTAGTGCCTAGGCATTAAAGAATTCTAAGTTTGGTGTCTTGCATGTTTTCTTTGCATTAAAAATTTTTCAAAAATATGTTCTTGGTGTTCATCATGATCTTCATAGTGTTCTTGGTGTTCATCTTGACATTCATAGCATTCTTGCATGCATTCATTGTTTTGATCTAAAATTCTCATGCATTGCATCATTTTTCTTGTTTTTCCCTCTCTTCATTAAAAATTCAAAAATCAAAAAAATATCTTCCCCTTTTTCTCTCATCAAATTCGAAAATTAGATTTGACTTTTTCAAAATTTTTAAAAATCTAGTTGTTTTTATGAGTCAAATCAAATTTTCAATTTGAAAATTTTATCTTTTTCAAAATCTTTTTCAAAAATCAAATCTTTTTCAAACTTCTTAGTTATTTTCGAAAATTCCAAAAATATTTTTCAAAAACATTTTTCTTATTTTTATATCAAATTTTCGAAAATAACAATAATAATTAATGTTTTGATTCAAAAATTTGAAGTTTGTTACTTGCTTGTTAAGAAAGATTCAAACTTTAAGTTCTAGAATCATATCTTGTGACTTCTTATGAATCAAGTCATTAATTGAGATTTTAAAAATCAAATATTTTTCAAAACTAATTTCTAAAATATCTTCTTATCTTACCTTTTTCAAAAAGTTGGTTTCAAAATATCTTTTCTAACCTCCTAACTTCTTATCTTTTCAAAATTTGTTTCAACTAACTAACTAACTTTTTGTTTGTTTCTTAACTTTTTCAAAACTACCTAACTAACTCTCTCTCTCTAATTTTCAAAAATATCTTCCCTCTTTTTCAAAAATTTCTTTTTAATTAACTAATTATTCTTATTTTTATTTTTTATTTTAAAAATTTTTCGAAAAACACTAACATTTTTTTTTTAAAAAACCATTTTCGAAAATCACTAACTCTTTTTCAAAAATATTTTTCGAAAAATTTTCCCTCTCCCATCTTATTCTATTTATTTATTCATCTACTAACATCTCATCTCACATCTCAACCCTCCTCACAGTTGTGTTTCTTCCATTATATTACATTCTTTGTCTCTCCCTTTTTTCTTCCACTCACAAAGGGATTCCTATACTGTGGTATAAAGGATCTCTATTATTATTATTATTATTTTTCTGTGCCCTCTTCTTTGTCATATGAGCAGGAGCAAGGACAAGAATATTCTTGTTGAAGCAGATCAAGAACCTGAAAGGACTCTGAAGAAAAAATTAAGAGAAGCTAAAATACAACAATCCAGAGATAACCTTTCAGAAATTTTCAAACAGGAAGAGGAGATGGCAGCCGAAAATAATAATAATGTAAGGAAGATGCTTGGTGACTTTACTGCACCTAATTCCAATTTACATGGAAGAAGCATCTCCATTCCTGCCATTGGAGCAAACAACTTTGAGCTGAAACCTCAATTAGTTTCTCTGATGCAGCAGAATTGTAAGTTTCATGGACTTCCATCTGAAGATCCTTTTCAGTTCTTAACTGAATTCTTGCAGATATGTGATACTGTTAAGACTAATGGAGTAGATCCTGAAGTCTACAGGCTCATGCTTTTCCCTTTTGCTGTAAGAGACAGAGCTAGATTATGGTTGGATTCTCAACCCAAAGACAGCCTGAACTCTTGGGATAAGCTGGTCACGGCTTTCTTAGCCAAGTACTTTCCTCCTCAAAAGCTGAGCAAGCTTAGAGCTGATGTTCAAACCTTCAGACAGAAAGAAGGTGAATCCCTCTATGAAGTTTGGGAAAGATACAAATAGTTGACCAAAAAGTGTCCTTCTGACATGCTTTCAGAATGGACCATCCTGGATATATTCTATGATGGTTTATCTGAGCTATCAAAGATGTCACTGGACACTTCTGCAGATGGATCCATTCACCTAAAGAAAACGCCTGCAGAAGCTCAAGAACTCATTGACATGGTTGCTAATAACCAGTTCATGTACGCTTCTGAAAGGAATCCTGTGAGTAATGGGACGCCTATGAAGAAGGGAGTTCTTGAAGTTGATACTCTGAATGCCATATTGGCTCAGAATAAAATATTGACTCAGCAAGTCAATATGATCTCTCAGAGTCTGCATGGAGTGCAAGCTGCATCCAACAGTACTCAAGAGGCTTCTCATGAAGAAGAAGCTTATGATCCTGAGAACCCTGCAATAGCAGAGGTGAATTACTTAGGTGAACCTTATGGAAACACCTATAACTCATCATGGAGAAATCATCCAAATTTCTCATGGAAGGATCAAAAGCCTCAACAAGGCTTTAATAATGGTGGAAGAAACAGGTTTAACAATAATAAACCTTTTCCATCATCCACTCAGCAATAGACAGAGAACTCTGAACAAAATACTTCTAATTTAGCAAACTTAGTCTCTGATCTATCTAAGGCCACTGTAAGTTTCATGAATGAAACAAGGTCTTCCATTAGAAATTTGGAAGCACAAGTGGGCCAGCTGAGTAAAAGGATCACTGAAATCCCTCCCAGTACTCTCCCAAGAAATACAGAAGAGAACCCAAAAGGAGAGTGCAAGGCCATTGACATAAGCAAAATGGCCGAACCCAATGAGGGAGAGGAGGACGTGAATCCCAAGGAGGAAGACCTCCTGGGACGTCCAGTGACCAATAAGGAGCTTCCCTCTGAGGAACCAAAGGAATCTGAGACTCATCTAGAGACCATAGAGATTCCATTGAACCTCCTTATGCCCTTCATGAGCTCTGATGAGTATTCTTCTTCTGAAGAGAATGAGGATGTTACTGAAGAGCAAACTGCCAAGTTTCTTGGTGCAATCATGAAGCTGAATGCCAAATTATTTGGCATTGATACTTGGGAAGTTGAACCTCCCTTGTTCATCAATGAACTAAGTGATCTGGATCAACTGACATTGCCTCAGAAGAGACAGGATCCTGGAAAGTTCATAATACCCTGTACCATAGGCACCATGATCTTTAAGGCTCTATGTGACCTTGGTTCAGGAATAAACCTCATGCCCCTCTCTGTAATAGAGAAACTGGGAATCTATGGGGTGCAAGCTGCTAAAATCTCATTAGAGATGGCAGACAGTTCAAGAAAACAGGCTTATGGACAAGTAGAGGACGTGTTAGTAAAGGTTGAAGTCCTTTACATCCCTGCTGATTTCATAGTCCTGGATACTGGAAAGGAAGAGGATGAATCTATCATCCTAGGAAGACCTTTCCTGGCCACAGCAAGAGCTGTGATTGATGTTGACAGAGGTGAACTAGTCCTTCAATGGAATGAGGACTCCCTTGTGTTTAAAACTCAAGGATCTCCCTCTGCAACTATGGAGAGGAAGCATGAAAAGCTTCTCTCAAAGCAGAGTCAACCAAAGCCCCCACAGTTAAACTCTAAGTTTGGTGTTGGGAGGCCACAACCAAACTCTAAGTTTGGTGTTGAACTCCCATATCCAAACTCTAAGTTTGGTGTTGGAGAGTCTCAACAAAGCTCTGCACATCTGTGAGGCTCCATGAGAGCCCACTGTCAAGCTATTGACATTAAAGAAGTGCTTGTTGGGAGGCAACCCAATTTTTATTTATCTAACTATATTTTCCTTAGTTATATGTCTTTTTAGGTTCATGATCATGTGGAGTCACAAAATAAATATAAAAATTGAAAACAGAATCAAAAACAGCAGAAGAAAAATCACACCCTGGAGGAGCATCTGTCTGGCGTTCAGCGCCAGAACAGAGCATGGTGCTGGCGCTGAACGCCCAAAATGGGCAGCTTCTGGGCGCTGAACGCCAGAACAGGCATGGTTCTAGCGTTCAACGCCAGAAATGGCACACAAATGGGCGTTGAACGCCCAAAATGGCCACCAACCTGGCGCTGAACGCCCAGAGTTGTGTGCAAAGGCATTTTACATGCCTAATTGGTGCAGGGATGCAAATCCTTGACACCCCAGGATCTGTGGACCCCACAGGATCATCTCAGGATCTGTGGACCCCACAGGATCCACTCAGGACCTGTGGACCCCACAGGATCCCCACCTACCTCCACTCACTTCTTCTCACCACTCTCTTTCACACAACCCCATAAACACTCTTCCCCAAAAACCCTTCACCAATCACCTCAAACTCTCTTCCCCGTTACCTCTTCACCACTCACATCCATCCACTCTTACCCATAAACCTACCTCATAAACTCCACCTACCTTCAAAATTCAAAACCAATTTCCCACCCAAACCCACCCATATGGCCGAACCTTAACCCCCCCTCCCTTCCCTATATAAAGCCCTCCATTCTTCATCAAATTCACACAACACAACCCCTCTACACCCTTCTTGGCCGAACTACATCACTTTCTCCCTCTCCTCCATTTCTTCTTCTTCTTCATCTATTCTTTCTCCTCTTGCTCGAGGGCGAGCAATATTCTAAGTTTGGTGTGGTAAAAGCATAAGCTTTTTTTTTTTCATAACCATTGATGGCACCTAAGACCGGAGAATCCTCTAGAAAGGGGAAAGGGAAGACAAAAGCTTCCACATCTGAGTCATGGGAGATGGAAAGGTTCATCTCCAAAGCCCATCAAGACCACTTCTATGATGTTGTGGCCAAGAAGAAGGTGATCCCTGAGGTCCCTTTCAAACTCAAAAGAAATGAGTATCCGGAGATCCGACATGAAATTCAAAGAAGAAGTTGGGAAGTTCTAACAAATCCCATCCAACAAGTCGGCATCCTAATGGTTCAAGAGTTCTATGCTAATGCATGGATCACCAAGAACCATGATCAAAGTAAGAACCCGGATCCAAAGAACTATGTTACAATGGTTCGGGGGAAATACTTGGATTTTAGTCCGGAAAATGTGAGGTTGGCGTTCAACTTGCCAAACATGGAAGAGAACGCATGCCCCTACACAAGGAGAGTCAACTTTGATCATAGGTTGGACCAAGTCCTTATGGACATATGTGTAGAAGGAGCTCAATGGAAGATTGACTCCAAAGGCAAGCCGGTTCAACTAAGAAGATTGGACCTCAAGCCTATAGCTAGAGGATGGTTGGAGTTCATTCAATGCTCAATCATTCCCACTAGCAACCGGTCTGAAGTTACTATAGACCGGGCCATCATGATCCATAGTATCATGATTGGAGAAGAGGTGGAAGTTTATGAGATTATACCTCAAGAACTCTACAAGGTGGCTGACAAGTCCTCCACCATGGCAAGGTTAGCCTTTCCTCACCTCATTTGCCACCTATGCAATTCAGCTGGGATTGACATAGAGGGAGATATCCTCATTAAAGAGGACAAGCCCATCACTAAGAAAAAGATGGAGCAAGCAAGAGAGCCCATTCATGGAGCTCAAGAGGCGTATGAAGCTCATCACCATGAGATCCCAGAGATGCCTCAAATGCACTTTTCTCCACAAAACTATTGGGAGCAAATCAACACCTCCCTAGGAGAATTGAGTTCCAATATGGGACAACTAAGGGTGGAACATCAAGAGCACTCCATCATGCTTTATGAAATAAGAGAAGATCAAAAAAGCAATGAGGGAGGAGCAACAAAGACAAGGAAGAGACATAGAAGAGCTCAAGGACATCATTGGTTCCTCAAGAAGGAAACGCCACCATCACTAAGGTGGATTCATTCCTTGTTCTTGCTTTCTCTGTTTTTCGTTTTCTATGTTATGTGCTTATCTATGTTTGTGTCTTCATTACATGATCATTAGTAGTTAGTAACTTTGTCTTAAAGTTATAAATGTCCTATGAATCCATCACCTCTCTTAAATAAAAAATGTTTTAATTCAAAAGAACAAGAAGTACATGAGTTTCGAATTTATCCTTGAACTTAGCTTAATTATATTGATGTGGTGACAATGCTTCTTGTTTTCTGAATGTATGCTTGAACAGTGCATATGTCTTTTGAAGTTGTTGTTTAAGAATGTTAAATATGTTGGCTCTTGAAAGAATGATGACTAGGAGACATGTTATTTGATAATCTGAAAAATCATAAAAATGATTCTTGAAGCAAGAAAAAGCAGCAAAGAACAAAGCTTGCAGAAAAAAAAATAGAAAAAAAAAGAGAAAAAGCAAGCAGAAAAAGCCAATAACCCTTAAAACCAAAAGGCAAGGAAAATAAAAAGGATCCCAAGGCTTTGAGCATCAGTGGATAGGAGGGCCTAAAGGAATAAAATCCTGGTCTAAGCGGCTAAACCAAGCTGTCCCTAACCATGTGCTTGTGGCGTGTAGGTGTCAAGTGAAAACTTGAGACTGAGCGGTTAAAGTTAAGGTCCAAAGCAAAAAAAGAGTGTGCTTAAGAACTCTGGACACCTCTAATTGGGGACTCTAGCAAAGCTGAGTCACAATCTGAAAAGGTTCACCCAATTATGTGTCTGTGGCATTTATGTATCCGGTGGTAATACTGGAAAACAAAGTGCTTAGAGCCACGGCCAAGACTCATAAAGAAGCTGTGTTCAAGAATCATCATACTGAACTAGGAGAGTCAATAACACTATTCGAAATCTGAAGTTCCTATAGATGCCAATCATTCTGAACCTCAATGGATAAAGTGAGATGCCAAAACTATTCAAGAGGCAAAAAGCTATAAGTCCCGCTCATATGATTGAAGCTCTGTTTCATTGATAGTTTGGAATTTGTAGTATATTCTCTTCTTTTTACCCTATTTGATTTTCAGTTGCTTGGGGACAAGCAACAATTTAAGTTTGGTGTTGTGATGAGCGGATAATTTATACGCTTTTTGACATTGTTTTTAGTATGTTTTTAGTAGAATCTAGTTACTTTTAGGGATGTTTTCATTAGTTTTTATGTTAAATTCACATTTCTGGACTTTACTATGAGTTTGTGTATTTTTCTATGATTTCAAGTATTTTTTGGCTGAAATTGAGGGACTTGAGCAGAAATCAGATTCAGAGGTTGAAGAAGGACTGCTGATGTTGTTGGATTCTGACCTCCCTGCACTCAAAATGGATTTTCTGGAGCTACAGAACTCGAAATGGCACGCATCCAATTGCGTTGGAAAGTAGACATCCAGGGCTTTCCCGCAATATATAATAGTCCATACTTTGGCCAAGAATAGACGATGTAAACCGCCGTTCAACGCCAGCTTTCTGCCCAAATCTGGCGTCCAGCGCCAGAAAAGGAGCCAAAACCAGAGTTGAACGCCCAAACTGGCACAAAAGCTGGCGTTCAACTCCAAGAAGGACCTCTACACGTGCAACACTCAAGCTCAGCCCAAGCACACACCAAGTGGGCCCCGGAAGTGGATTTATGCATCAATTACTTACTCATGTAAACCCTAGTAGCTAGTTTATTATAAATAGGACCTTTTACTATTGTATTAGGCATCTTTTGAACCATCTTTGAATCTTTTGACCATCTTTGGATGCCTGGTTCTTAGATCAAAGGGGCTGGCCATTCGGCCATGCCTGGACTCTCACTTATGTATTTTCAACGGTAGAGTTTCTACACTCCATAGATTAAGGTGTGGAGCTCTGCTGTTCCTCAAAGATTAATGCAAAGTACTACTATTTTCTATTCAATTCATCTTATTTCACTTCTAAGATATCCATTCGCACCCAAGAACGTGATGAAGGTGATGATTATGTGTGACGCTCATCACCATTCTCCCCTATGAACACGTGCCTGACAAACACTTCCGTTCTACATGAAATAAGCTAGAATGAATATCTCTTAGATCTCTTAATCGGAATCTTCGTGGTGTAAGCTAGAATGATGGCGGCATTCAAGAGAATCCGGAAAGTCTAAACCTTGTCTGTGGTATTCCGAGTAGGATTCAATGATTGAATGACTGTGACGAGCTTTAAACTCGCGAGTGCTGGGCGTTAGTGACAGACGCAAAAGGAGGGTGAATCCTATTTCAGCATGATCGAGAACCGACAGATGATTAGCCGTGCTGTGACAGAGCATGTGAGCATATTTTTCACTGAGAGGAGGGGATGTAGCCACTGACAACGGTGATGCCCTTGCATAAAGCCAGCCATGGAAAGGAGTAAGACTGATTGGATGAAGATAGCAGGAAAGCAGAGGCTCAGAGGAACGAAAGCATCTCCATTCGCTTATCTGAAATTCTCACCAATGATTTACATAAGTATTTCTATCCCTATTCTATTAATTATTATTCGAAAACACCATTATCAATTTATATCTGCCTAACTGAGATTTGCAAGGTGTCCATAGCTTACTTCATACCAACAATCTCCGTGGGATTCGACCCTTACTCACGTAAGGTATTACTTGGACGACCCAGTGCACTTGCTGGCTAGTTACACGGAGTTGTGAACCGTGGTCTTGGCATCATGTTTTTGGCGCCATTACCAGGGAAAGAAAGAGCGATGAATTTTACATAATTAAAGTGTAATCACGATTCCGTGTACCACATGTCTAGAGGGGCTTACTTCTCTAGGTTCTGTCCTTCTACCACTTGCTGGGCTGGCCTCTTTCTTGGATTTCGTTGAGGTAGGGGAGATGCAACAGCATGCATCCGTCGAACAATTGGGATGCCCACTTTTATCCACTCGGGGTTCTCATCCTCGAACACCACCCCAGCCTTGTCACACAGATGGAAAATAGTTCTGGGGTAGCCCAACCTTCCTCCAGAATCGCTTTTCTCAGCCATCTTCCTAATGCCTTGGGCTATGAGTTCATGAACCTTGATCTCTCCCCCTTTGAGTATACATTGCACCATTGTTGCTCTCTTAAGATTCACCTCTGAGTTATTCCCGGCAGGGAGGATGGATCTCCTTACAATTTCGAACCACCCCTTTGCTTCAGGGGTGAGGTCCCCTCTCTTGATGAACTTGGGCTTCCCTTGAGGGTCTGATACCTAATCAGCTCCTTGTACGCAAATATCTTACACAATATGGTCATAGTTGGGACTGCTATCTATTTTGGAGTGATAGCTTTCTTCTGCAAATGGTATGGTTTGTAGTTTCAACGTCCTCATGACGCTCATGGGACTGAAATCCAAGGTCACCCCTCTTACAAAGCTTATATAGGATTCATTGGCCTTATCATACCTGACTGCATTTGCATAAAACTCTCTTACAAGAGTTACGTTTACTTTTATGACCGGATCAGTGAGGAGCTCCCATCTCCTCTTTTCCACCTTCTTTGTGATTTCGGGGCACTCAATTTTTCTGACTTGAAAGCCTAGCTCATATATGATCTCCTTATCAACCATTCACCCGAATTGTAATGCATGGTGAAAGGTTCTAAATTTTTTCTCATCGAAAGGGAGTTGCTCCATAGGCTCCTTCCCCTTTCTTCTTTTAGAGCTTGACGATGCCATGAATAAGAGTTGGTATGTAAAGGTGGTGAGGAGTATGAGTTGCTGGTAAAATTCGATTGGGTTTGGATAGGGTGTAGTTAAAGGAGTGGGTGATAGTGCTTTTGATGGGGTAAGAGGAGTTGGGTGCCGAAAGTAGGAAGTACAGAGAATGGGAATTGGAGTGTGAATGGGGTACGGAATAAGAACCACTTATATAGGGAGGTGGTGAGTGAATGAAAGGTGTGGATTGATGGAGTGGGTGTATGATGAACAGATGGGGTTTAGCATGGGATGAGCACAAGGATCATCAACTTTATGATGAGGTTGGTTCGATTTCCAAGCGTGTTATTCTTTCAATGTTGCATGGCAACATTTCCCAATGCATTCCCCTTGAAGACACATGTATAGTCCTCTTCTTTTGAAGTGGCCGAATCCTTCCTCCTTCAATTGTCCCATCAATTTTCCTACAAAACAAAAGAAATGTGATTAATGAAATTGTGGAAAGTGGCGGCAAAATTTAAAAAAATTGGGATAACTGCTTTTTAAAGTTTTTTGTGTCTAACTAACTAAGTGCTATTCATGAATGCAAATCAACTGACTATTTAATTGTCCATGTATACAACATTGGTGACACCAAACTTAGTTTGTGGTCATGTGGTGTACAAAGTTTTGTTCAAGGCTCTAAGAGTGACATGATATGAATTGCATTTATGCTCTCTTAGTATGCCTTGAACACCAAACTTGTTCTTCACTATGTGCTGCATAAAAGGATTCATTCAAGTATATGTCAGAGTTGAATTGGAATTCATGAACCTTGCATTATTAACTACTTAAAAGCATATAAAACATGGGTTGCCTCCCTTGAAGTGCTTCTTTAGCGTCACTAGCTTGACATTCTGACTTTGTTAGGGTGGTTGGTAATGCTTTAAATCTTCCCCCCTCGCGGTAAATCTATCTCCATTGGCTTCATCAAGGATCTCCACATGTTCCAATGAGAGAATCCTGTTGATGGTGAAAACTTTAGGTAGCTGAGATGGGATGGTGGGGAGATGAGGTGGGATAACTGGGAAATAAGCTGAGATCACTTTATCCCCTGGAGAGAAGTCCTCTGTAGGGATCTTCTTGTTCCTCCACCTCCTTGGTGCCTTCTTCTTTGTTCCTTTTGATGTTGCCCTGCTCTTTGTGACCTTTTTTTCCAAGAAAATTTTGTTGCTGGTCTCATATGACTCTGGTGGTTTAGGTTCCTCCTGGTTTTCCTTTTGCTGTGACAACTGCTGACTGTCTTGTTCATCAACCAAAGGGGTTCCCAGGTGTATAGCTTGTGCTTCAATGCTTGTTTCTTCCACCAGTGCTTTGTCGTGCTCTCCCCTTGGTTCCTTGCTTTCTTGATCTACTTCTTGTGAGGGTTTGAAGACATTGAATGCAAGTTGTTCGTCATGTATCCTCAGTATTAGCTCTCCTCGCTCCACATCTATGAGCGCTCTGGGTGTAGCTAGGAATGGTCTTCCCAATATGATTGGGTGAAGGTGACTCTCTTCCATTTCCAATATGACAAAGTCTGGGGGAAGGAAGTAGTTCCCAACCTTTACCAACACGTTTTTAGCCACTCCTACTGCTTGTTTTTGAGTTTTGTCAGCCAGTCTGATGACTACGTATGTGGGCATTAGCTCATTGATCTGCAGCTTCTTCATAAGGGATAAAGGCATTAAGTAGATGCTTGCTCCCAGGTCACAGAGTCCTTTGTCAAACATTGTTTCTCCTATGGCACAGGGGATGTGAAAACTCCCTGGGTCCTTCCTTTTTGTAGGCAACTCTGGTTGGATAAGAGCATTGTACTCCTTATTCATCACTATTGTTTGCCCTCCTTTGAGTGAGCTTTTCCTGGTCAGCAGCTCTTTCATATACTTAATGTATGAGGATATTTGTTGGAGAGCCTTGATGAATGGTATGTTTACATGGAGAGATGCAAACATATCAAGAAACTTTGAGTATATTCTCTTTTCCACACCACCCTTGAGTCTTTGGGGAAAAGGTGCATAGAGTTTCAGCATCTCCTTCTGTGTAATTTTGGTTTCTTGGTGACCCTCTTCCTACTTCTCTGCTGAAGTATTTCCAGAATGTTCGAAGGGTTTGTTCATCTCTTCCTCAGTCCCCTTATCACTTATAGTGACCATCTTGCAGTCTTCCCATCTTACTTTCTTTGCTTCACCTCTTGGGTTTTTCTCTGTGTCACTTGGAAAGCTGTCAGTAGGTTTGGGAATCTTCTCAAAGAGGTATCCCACTTGAAATTCTAGCCTCTTAATGGTGTCTCCCTGATTTTTGATATTAGCTCGCACCTCCTCCTTGAACACCTTGTTCTCTTGGAGTTCCTTACATATGCCTTCAATTAGGGTCTCAATCCTTGAGAGTCTATCTTCAGATGATGGTGAGTTGGAGTTGGAGGGATGAGAATGGCCATTTTGGTTTTGATATGAATGTTGAGAGGTGTTGTTAGGTGGGTGCTGATATGATCTCTGTGTGGAATGTTGGTGAGCTGCATTGTTGTTGGGGTTGTGACGTCTCTGATCTTGGCCTTGATCTTGTTGATTTCCCTACCCAAAGTTTGGGTGGTTCCTCCAACCAGGATTGTAAGTTTTGGAGTATGGATCATGGGTCTGCCTAGGTGAGTTTCCAATGTAGTTGGCTTGTTCCTGATCACCCTCTGCTTCTGCATTCACTCCTTCTTGGGTTGCTGATGAGGTGGTGATTGCTGCTACTTGGTTCCTCTCCATCTTCTTGGTAAGGTCAGCCAACTGCTTGGTAATCAGCTTGTTCTGGGCCAGCAATACATCCACGTTATTTAGCTCCATTACTCCTCTAGTGTTGCCTCTTTCAGAAGCATAGAAGTAGTCATTCTCAGCTACAGTCTCAATGACATCTATGGCTTCTTCAATGGTCTTTTTCTTGTTCACAGATCCCCCAGATGAGTGGTCCACTGCCTTCTTTGATTCATAAGAAAGACCTTCATAGAAAATGTGTAACTGTACCCTTTCATTGAACATATCTGGCGGGCACCTTCTTGTCAAGTCCTTAAACCTCTCCCATGCTTCATAGAGAGTTTCACCATCTTGTTTCCTGAAGGTTTGTACCTCAGCTCTTAACCTGTTGATTCTTTGAGGAGGATAGAATCTCGCCAAAAATTTGTTCACCACATCTTCCCAAGTTGTTAAACTCTCCTTCGGGAAGGATTCCAGCCATTTAGATGCTTTGTCCTTGAGTGAGAAGGGAAACAAAAGCAGTCTATAGGTGTCAGGATGAACACCATTACACTTCACAGTATCACATATCCTCAGGAATGTGGTGAGATGTTGATTGGGATCTTCTTGGACACTTCCTCCAAATGAACAGTTGTTCTGAACCAGGGTGATGAGCTATGGCTTTAGTTCAAAGTTATTGGCATGTATAGTTGGCTTTTGGATGCTACTTCCACAGTTTTCTGGGTTTGGATTGATATAAGAGCCTAGAACTCTTCTTTCTTGTCTAGCATGATGCACTGGACCTTCTCTGCCATGGTTGTGAGCCTCTTCTTCATGATGGTTCTCCATATTCTCATCCATGTCTGGTTCAAAGTACTCTTCCTCTTCCTCAGCACCAACAACTCTCTTTCTTCTTGCTTTCCTCCTTAATCTAAGGAAGGTCCTCTCAGGTTCAGAATCAACAGAAGTTGAAGCCCCGCTTCATCTACCTGTCATACAAACAACAAGGCCAAAGCAAAAGGGAGATAGAGAATATTCTTGTTAAAAATGCTGTTAGTGTGAGTGATGCAATATATCAAATAGTTAGTAGGTTAGTGAACTGAATTGTAACAAATACGAGAACACCACAAACGGGTAGGGGTAAAGGGAAGAAAATAACTAAAACTGAAAGTAAATTACTCGAACAGAATTTAAATCTAACAAAAGAAAAATGCTCAATCTAGTTATCCACCAATTTAATCATTGTTGATACAAAATCAATCCCCGACAACGGCGCCATAAACTTGATGCACGAAAAATTGTCTCTCAACAATTTTCCCTCGGCAAGTATACCGAATTGTGGTCAAGTAAAAACTCACAATAGAGTGAGGTCGAATCCCACAGGGATTGATTGGTCAAGCAACTTTAATTGGAGGAATGTTCCAGTTGAGCTAAGTAGAATTTGATTAGAGAAATGCAAGAAATTAAATGGCGGAAAGTAAATGGCAGGAAATGTAATTACTGGAAATAAAGGACTGAATGTAAATGACGGAAAGTAAATTGCAGAATCTTAAATGGGTAGTGGGGAAGATGAACATAACAGTAAATGGCAGAAAGTAAAGAGAATGGGTAAGTTCAGAAATGGGGAGTTCATTGGGCTCAGGAGATGTTGTATTCTCCGGATCAAGTTCATTTTCATCTCTTCCTCAATCAATGCATTCATTGATCTCCTTGGCAATCTTAAGTGATTGAATTCCAATTCCTTGGCAACCCAATCTCTCGAATCTTGATCAATAGCCAATTCCTTGATCTAATTGCTCATGAGAAGAGATGAAGTATGGTCACTGATTATACCACATGTATTCCCAAATCAAAGTGTTGGTAGGATTATATGTCACCATATCCATCCAAACCCCAATTTAGTCCAACATGAGAAAGCATTTCTAGCATGATCTCTTCATTCCTCTTCCAAGGTTCCGAAGAGATCCAAGTATGAATAGCTTCTTTTCCAAGATAACTACCCAATTGGATGAAGATTGAAATCTTTCTAGTAAAATCAAGAGAAAAGAAAGAAGAAGAATAATGAAAACTATTAGTGATCCATCAAATTACAACAGAGCTCCCTAACCCAATGAAAGGGGTTTAGTTGTTCATAGCTCTGGGAATTGAAAGCAAAGATCGAGAATACATTCTAAAAGTAAAACTAGAAGTTTTAGAGAAAGTAAAATTATACAGAGAGTAGTTCTCCCAATGGCCAAAAGCTCCTTTTTTCTCTAGTTCAAAACTACTCCTATATATACTACTCTTCTGATCTTCTAGTTGGCTCTTCAAGTCTTCGGATATGGGCCTTTGGATCTTGAGTTGAAGCATTTTGGAATCTTCAGTGGGCTCAGCTTTACTTGCAGAGAAAGTGTGAAGTAGGCATGGACTTTAGCTAGGACGTTAGTGGCGTTAACGTTAAGCGAAAATGTGGGTTCGAGAACGTTAGTGACAATCACCTTTTTCACTAACGTTCCAAGCCCAAGATGGTTTATGTTAACTTCAACGTTAGTGGCACTAACGTGACCACTAACGTTGCCTCTTGGTCCATCGCAAGCGTTATTGGCGTTCACCTTTGCCAATAACGTTGCTCTTAGCCCCCCTTTTCTCACGTTAGAGTCCACATTAGTATAACTAACGTGGCTCTTAACGTGGGCATGCCTTAGCCTCGAGAGTGTTAGTGACACTTACCTTTGTCACTAACACTCCAAACGCCCCTTCTCACGTTAGTGCCTTATGTTAATTGTCATAACGTGACCACTAACGTGGTGGTGATTGCCATCTCCAACGTTAGTGACAATGGTGAGTGTCACTAACGTTGGCTCATCATTTCTTTCCTCTATGTTAGCTTCAACGTTAACGCAATTAACGTGGCAACTAACGTGGCTCATAGTGGCTTGGTCCAACGTTAGTGACAAAGGTGAGTGTCACGAACGTTGGCGATTCCTTGCTCCTCCCACGTTAGAGTTCACGTTAATGTAGTTAACGTGACTCTTAACGTGGCCAATTGGGCTTATTCCAACGTTAGTGACAAAGGTGAGTGTCACTAACGTTGGCATTGTCTTCCTTTTCCACGTTAGAGTTCAAGTTAACTGAGTTAATGTGACTCTTAACGTGGCCAATTGCCAATTTGGAGCATTAGTAGTATTCACTTTTACCACTAACGCTGGAGCTTCCTTTCTCTCCACATTAACTACCACGTTAATGTAGTTAACATGGCAATTAACGTGGGCCATGATGGTTTCGAAGGCGTTATTGGCAATCACTTTTCTCATTAATGTTGCAAGTTTATTCCCATTCCACGTTAGTGGTCACGTTAATTAGATTAACATGGCTGCTAATGTGGCTCTTCCTTGCTTCCTTTGTCCTGAAACCAAGCAAATAAAGTGCATCAAAGCTCTAATCCAAGTTATGAGACATGCATTATCCAATTTGTCATTCAATTCATGCATAATTCTCATAAAATCACTTGAAATTCACAATGTTTGCTTGAATCAAGATGTAAGTGATTATCTACCCAAAACTTGCTTATTAACTAAGAAAATGCATGAAACTACCCTAAAACAGTAAAGAAAGGTCAGTGAAACGGGCCAAAATGCCCTGGCATCAATCCTCTACAACTCCATAAGCCTATTTTCTTGATTTGTTTGCCAATTCTAGTGAGAATTTAGCAGCTTGTACCTCAAAGATCCCTAGTTTCTCTATTACAGAGTGTGGCATGAGGTTTATACCTGACCCCAGGTCACACAGAGCCTTCTTAAAGGTCATAGTGCCTATGGTACATGGTATTAAGAACTTTCAGAGATCCAATTTCTTCTGAGGAAATTTCAGTTGAACCAAAGCATTCAGTTCATTGATGAGCAATGGAGGTTCATCCTCCCAAAGTCTCATTACCAAATAACTTAGCATTCAACTTCATGATTGCTCCTAGATACTAAGAAACTTGCTCTTAATAATATCTTCATCCTCTTCAGAGGAAGAATACTCATCAGAGCTCATGAATGGCAACAGTAAGTTTAGTGGAATTTCTATGGTCTCTATATGAGCCTCAGATTCCTTTGGTTCCTTAATAGAGAACTCATTAGTGGTCAGTGGACGTCCATTGAGGTCTTCCTTACTGGAAATCACTGCCTCTTCCTCCTTTATAGTTTCGGCCATGTTGGGTATATTGATGGCCTTGCACTCTCTCTTTGGATTCTCTTCTGTATTGCTTGGGAGAGTACTAGGAGGGATTTCAGTAACTCTTTTACTCGGCTGACCCACTTGTGCCTCCAAATTTCTGATCGAGGACCTTGTTTCGATCATAAAACTGAGAGTGGTCTTAGATAGATCAGAGACTATGGTTGCTAAGTCAGAGAGGCTCTGCTTAGAATTCTCTGTTTATTGCTCAAAAGATGATAGAAAAGGCTTGCTATTGCCAAACCTATTTCTCCCACCATTATTATTATTGAAGCCTTGTTGAGGCTTCTGTTGATCCTTCCATGAGAAATTAGGATGATTCCTCCATGAAGGATTATAGGTGTTTCCATAGGAGTCTCCCATGTAATTCACCTCTTCCATTCCAGGATTCTCAGGGACATAAGCTTCTCCTTCAGAGGAAGCTTCTTTAGTACTGCCGGATGCAGCTTGCATTCTAGTCAGATTCTGAGAAATCATATTGACTTTCTGAGTCAATATTTTATTTTGAGCCAATATGGCATTCAGAGTATCAATCTCAAGGTGATGAGCGGATAATTTATACCCTTTTTGGCATTGTTTTTACATAGTTTTTAGTATAAATTAGTTACTTTTTATTATATTTTTATTAGTTTTTAATCAAAAATCATATTTCTGGATTTTACTATGAGTTTGTATGTTTTTCTGTGATTTCAGGTATTTTCTGGCTAAAATTGAGGGACCTGAGCAAAAATCTGATTCAGAGGCTGAAAAAGGACTGCAGATGTTGTTGGATTCCGACCCTCTTGCACTCAGAGTGGATTTTCTGGAGCTACAGAAACCCAATTGGTGCGCTATCAATTGCGTTGGAAATTAGACATCTTGGGCTTTCTAACAATATATAATAGTACATACTTTGCCCGAGATTTGATGGCCCAAACTGGCGCTAAAAGCCAGCCAAAAACTTTCTGGCGTAAAACACCAGAACTGGCACCAAAACTGGAGTTAAATGCCCAAATTGGCACCCAAGCTGGCGTTTAACTCCAAGAACAGCGTATGCATGTGAAAGCTTCAAGAACACACCAAGTGGGCCCCAGAAGTGGATTTCTGCACTATCTGCACCTAGTTACTTATTTTCTGTAGACCCTAGTAGCTAGTTTAGTATAAATAGCACTTTTTACTATTGTATTCATAGACTTTATCAATTTTTCATGGTAGAGAACCCTTGGACTGAAGGCTGGCCTCACGGCCATGCCTAAACTATTTTCACTTATGTATTTTCTACGGTGGAGTTTCTACACCCCATAGAATAAGGTGTGGAGCTCTACTGTTCTTCATGAATTAATGCAAGTACTATATTGTTTTCCTTTCAATTCACGCCTACTTCTTCTCAAGATATACTCTCGTACTTAATTCAGTTAAGTCAAAATAAAGGGGTGACCCGTGACAATCACCCACTATCTTCGTTACTCGCTTAGCCAAGATCCGCGTGCCTGACAACCACAAGCAGTCTACATGATGTTCAACGTAGTCATTAGACGACAGCTGGAGTATATTCTCTTGGGTCTCTGATCTACGGACCAAGTCCGGGAGATTAGAACCTTCGTGGTATAGGCTAGAACCATTGGCAGCATTCCTGAAATCCAGAAAGTCTAAACCTTGTCTGTGGTATTCCGAGTAGGATCTGGGAAGGGATGACTGTGACTAGCTTCAAACTTGCGAATGTTGGGCGCAGTGACGGTGTGCAAAAGGATAAGGGTCCTATTCCGATGCTAGTGAGAACCGACAGATGATTAGCCGTGCGGTAGCTGTACATGGTATTTTTCATCCGAGACGAGAAATCCGACAGTTGATTAGCCGTGCAGAGATCGTACCTGGTATTTTTCATCCAAGAGGATCATACAGCTTTCCATGGAAGGGAGCACGCATGGTTGGAAGAAGGCAATAGGAAAGCAGAGGTTCAGAAGCAACGAAGCATCTCCAAACGCTTATCTGAAATTTCTATCAATAAATCACATAAGTATCTCTATTTTATTTTATGTTTTATTTGTCTTTTAATTATCAAAACTTCATAAGCATTTGAATCCGCCTGACTAAGATTTACAAGATGATCATAGCTTGCTTCAAGCCGACAATCTCCATGGGATCGACCCTTACTCACGTAAGGTTTATTACTTGGACGACCCAATGCACTTGCTAGTTAGTTGTGCGGAGTTGTGAAAAGTGCAAATCACAATTTTGCCCACCAAGTTTTTGGCGCCGTTGCCGGGGATTGTTCGAGTTTGGACAACTGACGGTTCATCTTGTTGCTTAGATTAGGTAATTTTATTTTATGTTTAAGCTTTTTATTTTTTTTATTTTTTATTTTCAAAAAAAAATACAAAAAAATTTTAGTTTTCGAAAAATTCATCAGAATTTTTAAGAATGAATTCTAGAGCTTCTTGAGATATGTTGAATCCTGGCTGGCTGTTAAGCCATGTCTAATCTTTTGGACCGAGGTTTTCACTTTCCATTGTAGAAAGGACATGTCTGTAATTGGTATGCTAAAGCTTGGCTGGCCATTTGACCATGTCTATTTCTTTTGGACTGAAGCTTTAGACTAACATTGCACGAATCCTGGAATTCTTATTAAAAATTTTGAATTTCTTTATTTTCTTTTTCCAAAATAATTTCAAAAAAAATACAAAAAAATTAATAAAATCATAAAAACCAAAAAATTTGTGTTTCTTGTTTGAGTCTAGTGTCAAATTTTAAGTTTAGTTTCTATTGCATCTTTTTAATTTTCTTTAATTTTCGAAAATATATGCATTGTGTTCTTCATTGATCTTCAAGTTATTCTTGATGATTTTCCTTTTGATCTTTAATTTTTCTTGTTTTGTGTATTTTCTTGTTTTCCATATGCATTTTCGAATTCATAATGTCTAAACATTAAAAATTTCTAAGTTTGGTGTCTTGCATGTGTCTCTTTTCTTAAAAAATTTTCAAAAATATGTTCTTGATGTTCATCTTGATCTTCAAAGTGTTCTTGGTGTTCATCTTGACATTCAAAGTGTTCTTGCATGCATTATTTGTTTTGATCTTAAATTCCTATGTCTTGTTTCATTTTGTTGTTTTTTTCTCTCCTCATTAAAAATTTAAAAATAAAAAATAATATCTTTCTCTTATTTACTCATAAATTTCGAAATTTTGTGTTGATTTAGTCAAAATTTTTAAATTTTAGTTGTTTCTTGTTAGTCAAGTCAAAATTTCAAATCAAAAATTCTATCTTTTCAAATCTTCTTTTCAAAATCAATTCTTTTTCATTTTTCTTTCATGTTTTTCGAAAATTCTCCAAAATTAATTTTCAAAATCTTTTTCTTATTTTTATCTCACATTTTCGAAATTATTGCTAGCGTTTAATGTTTTAAGTAAAAAATTTCAAGTTATTGCTTGCCTATTAAGAAAGGTTCAATATTTAAATTCTAGAATCATATCTTTTAGTTTCTTATTAGTCAAGTCATCAACTTTATTTCTAAAAATCAAATCTTTTTAATTTCCTTTTCAAATTTTTTTCAAAATAAATTTCAATCATATCTTTTTCAAAATTTAATTTCAAAATCTTTTTCTAACTTCTTATCTTCTCAAAATTGATTTTCAAATCTTTTTCAATTAACCACTTGATTTGTTTGTTTTAAGTTTAAAAAGTTTACTATTTCTTATCCTTTTCAAAACCACCTAACTACTTTTCTCTCTCATTAATTTCGAAAACTAACTAACAAATTTTTCAAAAATTTTTTAATTAATTAATTTATTTAGTTTTCAAATTACTTTTATTTCTTTTCTTAATTTCGAATTCTAACTAATAATTAAAATAAAATCAAAAATATTTTTATTTTATTTTAATTAAAATTCAAATACTCTCTCTCTCTCATCTCTTTCTAATTATTTTTTTTATTACTAATACTTCTCTTCTTCTTAAAATTTGAACCCTCTCCCTCTCTCTGTGTTCGAATTCTCTTCATTCTCTCTCTACCTCATTCTTATATTCTTCTCTTCTTCTACTCACATAAAAGAATCTCTATATTGTGACATAGAGGACTCCTCTTCTTTTCTGTTCTCTTCTTTTTTATATGAGCAGAAACAGGGATAAAGACATTCTTGTTGAAGATGACACTGAACCTGAAAGGACTCTGAAGAGGAAACTAAGAGAAGCTAAAGCACAACACTCTGGAGAGAACCTGATAGAAATTTTCAAAAAAGAAGAAGACATGGCAGCCGAAAATAACAACAATGGTGGAGATGCAAGGAAGGTACATGGTGACTTTACTGCACTAACTTCTGACTTCTATGAAAGAAGCATCTCAATTCCTGCAATTGGAGCAAACAACTTTGAGCTTAAGCCTCAATTAGTTTCTCTAATGCAACAGAATTGCAAGTTTCATGGACTTCTATTGGAAGATCCTCATCAATTCTTAGCTAAATTCTTGCAAATCTGTGACACTGTTAAGACCAATGGGGTTAATCCTAAGGTCTACAGACTTATGCTTTTTCCCTTTGCTGTAAGAGACAGAGCTAGGACATGGTTGGACTCACAACCTAAAGAAAGCCTGAACTCTTGGGAAAAATTGGTCAATGCCTTCTTGGCCAAATTCTTTCCACCTCAAAAGTTGAGCAAGCTTAGAGTAGAAGTCCAAACCTTCAGACAGAAGGAAGGTGAATCCCTCTATGAAGCTTGGGAAAGATACAAGCAATTGATCAGAAGGTGTCCTTCTGACATGCTTTCAGAATGGAGCATCCTATGTATATTCTATGATGGTCTGTCTGAATTGTCTAAGATGTCATTGGATCACTCTGCTGGTGGATCTCTTCATCTGAAGAAAACACCTGCAGAAGCCCAGGAACTCATTGAGATGGTTGTAAACAACCAGTTCATGTATACTTCTGACAGAAATCCTGTGAATAATGGGACGACTCAGAAGAAAGGAGTTCTTCAGATTGATACTCTGAATGCCATATTGTCGGTTATAGTGCCAAATCCGACACAAAATCCAGATGGCAACTCCCAGATTAGTCTCTCTGTTGCGCATACCACCTTCTCCTTTTAGAGGGAAACGTTTCGAGGGAGAGTGCCCTACCACCTTCCTCTGGATGCCGCATGATTCTGTGGGTTAGAGCCCTACCACCTTGCAACCAGAGAGAAACCCATGTTCAGGAGGAAAAATTTCGGGGGATGAGTGCCCTACCACCTTCTCCTTTCAGAGGGAAACATTCCGAGGGAAAGTGCCCTACCACCGTCCTCTTGAGCGATAAATATGAGTAAGAAGCCTAGCTTCAAGCCTCACATCCGAACGTAGGCGAGAGACTGCCATAGCCCCTACGACGGAATACAATGCATATCATAATCACATATTCAATCTCAGAGGCCACTGCTCATAGTACACTTCCACTCATACTCATTCCATTAACCATAATCATTCATTCATAAGAATATAGTGCCTGGCACACTATCCACATCCAACAAGTCCATCGACCTCAAACAATCACCAGTCATCACCATTTCTCATCTCAAATCACTTTCAATTATCAATTCTCAACATTTCAAGGATATAGTGCCTGGCACACTTTCCTTCAATATCCATCAAGCTCATAATACCCATCATCAGTTCTTAATTCCACAACTTACCATCCATTCACAACTTCTCAAGCCATTGCCAATACAACACTTCGCGAGTTCACCCACAACTTCAGAAACCTAAGTCTCCGTCTTCTAAACCCAGAACCAATAATACCCATATATATTCCTTTATTATTTTCTCCATTGATTAAAGACCTTAAAACTGGCAAAAAGGCTTTAAACAAGTGTTACGAAAGTTTGCAAACTTGTCAGGAAGGTAAAATAGTTAAAAACAAGGTCTTCGTTGAAAAACAGGGCAGTGTGTGGTGCGCTATTTATAACCCACAAACTAACCGGCAAGTGCACTAGGTTGTACCAAGTAATACCTCAGGTGAGTGAGGGTCGATCCCACGAGATTGATGGACTAAGCAACAATGGTTGATTAATTTACTTAGTTAGGTAAACAAAAAGGAGTGGTTGAATGTTCAAGAAGCATTAAACAATCGTGCAGAAATTAAAATAGTAAAGTAAATGGGTTGGGAGTAAAGTATGGAGAAGGCAGTTAAGATTTTAGAGTTATCTATTTTTCCGAATTAACTTTTCTTACTAAATAATTTAATTATGTAGGATTTAATTCATGGCAAACTACGTGTGACTAGACCCTAATTCCTTAGACCTTTCTTAGTCAACTCTGAAATTCATCAACTGCCAATTCCTTGGTCAATTAATTCCAATCAGAGGGTGATGATCAAATTCCAGTTTATATGCCACAAAAACTCTAATTACCCAAAAATAAAAGGATTATATGTCACGTATCCCGTTAAATCCAGATTATTAAAATTTAGGAGAATATGTTTTCAAGCTATTGTTCAAGTAAAGAGCTTTTCCAAGTTATACAAGAACTCAAATAGAAAGAGGGTCATACTTCCATTCCACCCAAATTCATAAGATAAAGAGCGAAAATAATTCTTAAATTATAAATCCATACATGAATTAAAATAGAAAAAGCAATAAAATCAATCCATACAAATAGACAGAGCTCCTAACCTTAACTATGGAAGATTAGTTGCTCATGGTTCAGAGAGAAAAACTAGGATTCTGGTAAATTGTTAATTGGAATGGAATAATGTTGTGCTAGAATCTCCCTGTTGGAATCCCCTTTTATATCTAATCCTGATTAATTTTAAAATCTATCTTCTAAAACTAAAATAATATCTTTTCCTATTTTAAAATAAAAATTAAAGTTTTAAATCAGAATTAATTAAAGCAATCAGCATGTCTTCAATTGATGGATGGTGACCACTTGCTTTGTAGGGTCCACGCCTAATTTGGAGTGGGCATAATCATTCTTGTGTGAATCTCCCTTGAGTCTCTGCTATCCTCTGGCTCTAGTCTGTGTTTCTGGGCCAAAAACTGGGTCAAAACTCAGCCTAAAATCGCCCCCAGCGTTTTCTGAGTTTTCTGCATGTCGCGCATGTCACGCGTACGCGTCAGTCACGCGTACGCGTCGATGGTCTTTTCCTCGTGTCACGCATACGCATCCGGTACGTGCACGCGTCGCTGAGCAACTATGCTTTTCACGCGTACGCGTCAGGTACGCGCACACGTCGCCAATCGATAGCTCCAAATCACGCGCACGCGTCAGGAACGCACACGCGTCGCTCCTAGCTGGTCAGCTCCTTGGTTTCTTCTCTTTCTCTGCAGAAACGCCATCAAATCCATCCGAATGCTACCTGAAATAAACAGAATTGTACAAGACTCAAAGTAGCATCCATAGTGGCTATAAGATAATTAATTCTTGATAAAACTTAACAAATTAAATGCAAATTCACTAGAAAAAGGTAAGAAAGATGCTCACGCATCACAACACCAAACTTGAATTGTTGCTTGTCCTCAAGCAACCAAACTAATATAAGCTTAGAATGTGAATTTGCATGAGAATGAGAGTTCGATTAAGCTCATGTCTCTTCTTATAGTGGGGTTTATAACTGCAATCCTGAATAGTTTTGGCATCTTACTCTCCTTTGAATCAGAAGGATATCAGTGTCATTCAAAATTAGAATCCGGATAATACTATGAATTCTCTGATCTTTTGTAGCTTAATTTAACCCTTGAACACAGCAATTTTCATTTCTTTGATGCTTTGCACCTTGAGTCTAGCTGTGACTTTAAATGTTTTGTCTCAAGCTTTACTTGACACAGAAACACCACAAGCACTTAACTGGGAAACTCTTTTTTGAGTTTTAATTTTTCTTTCAGCTACTCCCAGACAGTGGTGCTCAAAGCCTTTGGCATACTCTTCTAATTGCAATTGATCTCAACTCTAAAAGTTTTGTCTCAAGGATTACTTGACACAAGAACACCACAAGCATATAAATAGGGAAACAACTCTTTGAGCTTTTAATCATGTCTGACCTCCCTAGTCATTGATGCTCAGAGCCTTGGACCATGATTTTATTTCCCTTTTTTTTTCAATGCTGTTTATTTTGCTTCAAGGATTAAACTTTTGTTTATTTTGGAGAACTCATAATAATTCTCTAAATCCCTGTTTTTTGTACATCAACATTCTTTGATTCAAATTTAAATATGTACTGTTCATGTCATGCATTCAGAGTCATAGAAAATACCACCACATTTAAGTGAATAAGACTACTCTTCAATATAAACTCAATTTCACATGCAATATATCACTTATTTTTCTTTTCTTTTTAGATTCAAGTTCAATGAGCGGTACATAAGACAAATAATAGAATGAAACTACTTCTAAAAACTGAAAGTACTAAAGATGATGCAGGCAATCAAAGCAACAGAAAATAGAAAATAACAAAATAAGAATGGAAGAAAAATAGAATGAAAGGAACTCAACCACATCAGTTATACTGGTGGCCATATCATTCCTCCATGAAGAGCATTCATCTTTCTTTGGTGCTATTAAAATAAGCAGAAAAGCCAAAAGCGTAGCGACAACACCAAACTTAAAGGTTTGCTTGTCCTCAAGCAAAGAAGAACTGAAAACAAAAACAAATACTAAGATAAAAGAATAATAAAAGGATAAAAGAACAAGAGAGAATTAGGATTGGGGGGTGGATGATTTGAATTCAGGCGCTGAGGGGTTTAATTGGGCGTCGCATGCGACGCGTACGCGTAAGGCACACGTACGCGTGGATGGCGCTAATTTCAAGCGATGCATACGCGTCAGGGACACGTACGCGTGGACCTGGTTTGTGCGAATCGCGCGAAGCTGGCCGCGCGCATGCACAACTCACTATTCGCGTGGGCTGGGAATCAAAATTTTTAGATAATGCGTGCGCATCATTCATGCGCACGCGTGGGTAGCCCTTTGGGGAAAGGACGCGCACGCGTCAGCGACGCGTACGCGTGATGGAATTGTGCTCCCAGCACCACTCCAGCCCCACACCATCACAATTTTCGGCCATGCACCCATTTACGTCAATTTTTCAAGGTCACGTGAACGCGTCAAGGACGCACACGCGTGGGTGGCCGTTTGCACAAATGATGCGCACGCGTCAGGGATGCGTACGCGTGATGCGACTTATGCGCCCAGCAAACTTCCAGCCCCACTCCTGCTCAACTCTCTGGCAAATTTTATTTTTCACGTACACACATATGACGCGTACGCGTCAGCGTCGCTTGTGCGTCATGTGCTTGTTTTCTTTTTTTTTTATGTCGCCTAAAGTGTTCAGTTCCCGTTATAAAATAGCTGTATGATCAGAAAAACAGTAAAAACTCAAAAAATCAAATAAATAAGAAAACTACTACTACGAACAATAACTAAGGATACGAAATTATCGGGTTACCTCCCGACAAGCGCTTCTTTAACGTCACTAGCTTGACGGTCAGCTCCTCTAAGGAGGAGGATCATAGGGGCTTAGCTCTTCACCCCTTACTTTGAACTTCTTTCCTGTGTCTCCATAAATTAGCTCAATATGCTCTAGAGAGAGGATTCTATTTACTGTATAAATCCGCACTGGATTCCTAGTCAACACTACCTTCATTCCTGGGGAGAAACCTTCAGTGGGGATCTTTTTGTTTCTCCATCCCCTAGGTACTTTCTTCTTTTTGGGAACCTCCTCCTTGGTGGATGATGTATTCCCGACACCAAACTTAGGTTTGATATCAGGAGGAATTTTATTGGTTGTCACCATGGAGGTTTGAGCTGCACTTTCTGCTGTGCATCATCAGGGGGTTCTTGAAGGTTTGGATCAATAAGCTCAGTCTACATGCACCTCTCTTCTTTACCTGCTGAATGTATATCTTTGAAGACATGAAAGACCAGTTGCTCATTATGAACTCTGAGCACTAATTCACCCACTTCTACATCAATTAGAGCTCTCTCAGTGGCTAGAAAAGGTCTTCCTAGGATTATAGAGGCATTCTCATCCTCTCCTGTGTCAAGAATCACAAAATCTGCTTGGAGGAAGAACTTACCCACTTTGACCAAGATATTCTCCACTAATCCATATGCAGGCTTCATAGATTTATCTGCCATCTATAATGCTATCTTTGTGGGTTGTGCCTCTTGGATTTGCAGCTTCCTCATCGTAGACAAGGGCATTAGATTTATGCTTGCCCCCAGATCACATAGGGCTTTCTCAAAAGTTGTGCTCCCAATGGTGCATAGAATTTGAAAGCTCCTCGGGTCTGGCATCTTCTTTGGTAAGATATTCTGAATGATAGCACTGCATTCTTTAGTCAGGACCACTGTCTCATCTCCCCTTAAAGGCTTCTTCTTTGACAACAGCTCCTTCATGAACTTGACATAGATAGGCATTTGCTCCAAAACCTTAGCAAAAGGAATATTGATTTGCAACATCCTGAAGACTTCCAAGAACTTTGAAAACTGCTTGTCCTTGGTCTCCTTTTGAAGTCTCTGAGGATATGGCATTTTAGGCTTGTACTCAGGAGCCTTTGGCAGTGTAAGATAAGTGTCAAGAGAGTCTGGGAATGGGTTGTCTGCATGTTTTGGAGGGACGTGCTCTACTTCTTCCTTCTTCTCTTCTGGAGCTTCTTTTTCAACAAACTCTTCATTGACCTTGGTCTCAGAGCCAGCTACTTTACCACTTCTCAATTGAATACCCTTGCAATCTTCTTTTTCAACTGGCTCCTCATTAACTTGTGCTTTAATACTTGCCACTTGTCCACTTATCAAAGTGATAAACTTGCATTCCTCTCTTGGATTTAGAATTGTGTTACCAAGAAGGCTATTAATGGTCCTCTGATCAATTTCATTAACTCTTGTGGCTATTTGGCCCATCTGAATCTCCAAATTCTTGATTGATGCTCTAGTTTCCTTCATATAACTCCTCATCATCTCCCAATCGGAATCTTCTTGGGATTTAGAGTTTGCCTGCTGAGGTGCTTATTGCTGCTGAGACTGAAATTGGCGGTTATTGTAATTGTTCTGTTGGAAGCCACCCTGAGAATTACTGTTGAAATTTTGATGTCTCTGAGGTTGGTCCCTCCACCCAAAATTTGGGTGATTTCTTCACCCCTAATTGTAAGTCTGAGAATAGGGATCATTATTGGGATTTCTAGGAGCACTCCCATGTAATTGACCTGTTCAGAAGAGGAGTGAGCATAATCATAATTATCATTTTGCACAGAATTACCTGTCATGTCATAAGGGACCTCTTGAGGTGAGTTTTGGGTGTTGATAGCTGAGACTTGCATGCCACCCATCTGTTGAGTAAGTAGACTTATTTGCTGAGACATAAGCTTATTCTGAGCAAGAAGAGCATTAAGAGCTTCTACTTCCATAACACCCTTCTTCTGAGGAGCCTCAGAGTTCACAGGATTCCTGTTAGATGAATATAAATATTGGTTGCTAGCAACCAATTCAGTCATCTCAATAGTCTCCTCCAGTGTCTTCTTCTTGTGCAATGAACCACCTGCAGAATTATCTAAGCACATCTTGGACATTTCACCCAAGCCTTCATAGAAGATGTCTAGTTGGGTCCATTTAGAGAACATGTCCGGAGGGCATTGCCTAATAAGTAGCTTGTACCTCTCCCAAGCTTCATAAAGAGTTTCACCATCCCTCTGCCTGAAGGTCTAAACCTCCACCGTAAGCTTAGTCAGCTTCTTTGGTAGGAAAAATTTAGTAAGAAACTCAGTAACAACCTTGTCCCACGTATTCAAACTCTCCTTGGACTGGGAATCTAGCCATAGCTTTGCTCCATCCCATAGAGCAAATGGGAAGAGCATGAGTTTGTACACCTCTGGGTTCACTCCATTTGTCTTCACAGTATCACAAATCTGCAGAAAATTAGAAATAAATTGATTTGGGTCTTCGTGGGAAAGACCATGATACTGGCAATTTTGTTGCACCAGGGTGACTAATTGTGGCTTTAACTCAAAGTTGTTCGCAGTTATAGGAGGCACCACAATGCTTTTACCATAAAGATCTGCAGTAGGAGCAGAGTAAGAGCCATGCACTCTCCTTTGTTCTTCATTCCCATTCAGATTTGCCACATTGGCATTAACAGCATTATTGTGATCCATAGTGGATTCTGTAGGCTTGCAAAGACTTACTTGTTGTAAATGTCGCCTACAAGTCCTTTCAGGTTCTGGATCAAAGTTTAACAAAGATTTCTTGTCCCTGTTCCTGTGCATAAACAAACAGAAGACAAGAAAATATGGGATTCTCTACGTCAGAGTGCAGAGAAGTCCCAGTAAGGTATCCTGTGTAAAATAATAAAATAAAAATACTAAATAAAATAAATAAATAAATTTTTAAAATAATAACTGAAAGTAGACAGAAATTTTTGAAAATTAATAGGGAAAATAAACAAGAAAATTAAAATAAAATTAACTAGATGACACCAAACTTAATTTCAGAAATTAAGGAAAAATATTAGTGCTATTTATTTATTTAAAAAAATTGAAAATACTAATAAAAAATTAAAAAAATTAAAACTAAAATGCCTAATCTAAGCAATCAAACAACTGATAGTTGTTAATCACTATCAATCCCCGGCAACGGTGCCAAAAACTTGGTGCGGTATTTATAACCCACAAACTAACCGGCAAGTGCACCGGGTCGTACCAAGTAATACCTCAGGTGAGTGAGAGTCGATCCCACAAGGATTGATGGACTAAGAAACAATGGTTGATTAATTTACTTAGTTAGGCAAACAAAAAGGAGTGGTTGAATGTTCAAGAAGCATTAAACAATCGTGCAGAAATTAAAATAGTAAAGTAAATAGGTCGGGAGTAAAATATGGAGAAGGCAGTTAAGGTTTTAGAGTTATCTATTTTTTCGAATTAACTTTTCTTAGTAACTATTTTAATCATGTAGGATTTAATTCATGGCAAACTACGTGTGACTAGACCCTAATTCCTTAGACCTTTCTTAGTCTCCTCTAAAATTCATCTACTGCCAATTCCTTGGTCAATTAATTCCAATCAGAGGATGATGATCAAATTCCAGTTTATAAGCCACAAAAACTCTAATTACCCAAAAATAAAAGGATTATATGTCACGTATCCCGTTAAATCCAGATTATTAAAATTTAGGAGAATATGTTTTCAAGCTATTGTTCAAGTAAAGAGCTTTTCCAAGTTATACAAGAACTCAAATAGAAAGAGGGTCATACTTCCGTTCCACTCCAATTCATAAGATAAAGAGCGAAAACAATTCTTAAATTATAAATCCATACATGAATTAAAATAGAAAAAGCAATAAAATCAATCCATACATATAGACAGAGCTCCTAACCTTAACAATGAAAGATTAGTTGCTCATGGTTCAGAGAGAATAACTAGGATTCTGGTAAACTGTTAATTGGAATGGAATAATGTTGTGCTGGAATCTCCCTGTTGGAATCCCCTTTTATATCTAATCCTGATTAATTTTAAAATCTATCTTCTAAAACTAAAATAATATCTTTTCCTATTTTAAAATAAAAATTAAAGTTTTAAATCAGAATTAATTAAAGCAATCAGCATGTCTTCAATTGATGAATGGGGACCACTTGCTTTGTAGAGTCCATGCCTAATTTAGAGTGGGCATAATCATTCTTGTGTGAATCTCCCTTGAGTCTCTGCTATCCCTGGGTTCTAGTCTGTGTTTCTGGGCCAAAAACTGGGTCGAAACTCAGCCTAAAATCGCCCCCAGCATTTTCTGAGTTTTCTGCATGTCGCACATGTCATGTGTACGCGTCAGTCACGCGTACGCGTCAATGGTCTTTTCCCCGTGTCACGCGTACGCATCGGGTACGCGCACGCGTCGCTGAGCAACTTCGCTTTTCACGCGTACGCGTCAGGTACGCGCACACGTCGCCATGGATAGCTCCAAATCACGCACACGCGTTAGGCACGCGCACGCGTCGCTCCTCGCTGATCAGCTCCTTGGTTTCTTCTCTTTCTCTGCAGAAACTCCATCAAATCCATCCGAATGCTACCTAAAATAAACAGAATTGTACAAGACTCAAAGTAGCATCCATAGTGGCTAAAAGATAATTAATTCTTGATAAAACTTAACAAATTAAATGCAAATTCACTAGAAAAAGGTAAGAAAGATGCTCACGCATCAGTGTGCGTACACACAGAGGTGTGCGTGCGCAAGCCCAGAAGGATTTTCAAGATGTGTGCGTATGCATAGAGGTGTGCGTACACACAGGAGTAAAAATTTTCCAACTCTGCTCAGTCGTACAAGGCGTGTGAACGCCCTCAACAGAGTGTACCTTCCAACGTGTGCGTGCACACAGGGCTGTGCGTATGCACAGCTTGCAAAACTTCTTTGGTTGTTTGTGCGCACAGGGTATGCTAACGCTCTCATCACCAAGCCTTCTCCTGTGTATGTGTGCGCACAAGGCTGTGCGTCTACACACTTTCAAAAACACACAGGATGTGCATGCGCATAAGGCTGTGCATGCTCACACAAACCAGAAATCAAATTCTGCAGCATGCACAGAATTCAGATTTTGACACCAAACTTTGAATGATCATAACTTCCTCTACAAAAATCCATTTCTTACAAAATTTATATCCATTTAAAGAGTTTTCAATGAACTTTAATTTAAAGCAAATTTCAACAAATTTTGAAAACTGAGGCTCAATTTATGATCCATCAAAGTTCACCAAAAATCCATTTTTACCAAATTTCACAAGGTTCTCTATTTTACCAAAACTCAAAATCAAACCAAACATTTATAGCCATAATTCATTACGAAAACACTGCCACACATTTACCATCATTTTTCAACCATATCCCAAACATTTTCACACCTAATCACTCATTCTCTTCCAACTTTCCCTATTACGAATCCAAACATATCACTCCCAAAATACCCACATTGCTTCCATTCCTTAATTCATTCACTTATCCCAATGACAATAACATTATTCTATTTACAAGATATATACCCAATTATCATCCTTATTATTATTATGATTCATTCCACACAACATCACCACTTCATCTATCAATTCTCATCAACAACACCAATCATCAATTTCCTCAACAACATCATAATCACACTCCAATACATACAATTCATAAAATCTCCATCACAATTCACATGCCTCATACATAGTCCAACCCACCATCAATACTCATTGACACCAATAATTCTCAAAAATTATTATCAACCACAATAACCTTCAATTAAAATCATCATCAACATCCATCTTCAATCCTCAACACCCACCAACGTAATTCATCAATAATCATCATCTAACAATATATATATCATCACATTCAAACTCATTCAACCTACATCCAAATCATCATCAAACATAACATTTATATACAACTAATCATACAATCACATCCTTCAACCTATCTTAAGGTCAACTAGCCTAAGTGTCCAGAAACATTACATATTACATAAAGAAAACTGAAACCATACCTTGGCTGATTCCCAATATGCGCAAAATACCAAAAACTTGATTCCAACAAGATCAACAAGCCTCAAGCACTAACACCACCTCCAAGACTCACCAACCATCAAGCCAAACACATATAACATACCAACATCAAGCTTAGGGTTCACAAAAACAACTAAGCACAAGGGTGTAGTAAAATCTTACCTTACTGATGAGCGGATAATTTATACGCTTTTTGACATTGTTTTTAGTATATTTTTAGAAGGATCTAGTTACTTTTAGGGATGTTTTTAATAGATTTTGTGTTAAATTCACATTTCTGGACTTTACTATGAGTTTGTGTGTTTTTCTGTGATTTCAGGTATTTTCTGGCTGAAATTGAGGGACTTGAGCAGAAATCAGATTCAGAGGTTGAAAAAGGACTGCTGATGCTGTTGGATTCTGACCTCCCTGCACTCAAAGTGGCTTTTCTGGAGCTACAGAACTCGAAATGGCGCGCTTCCAATTGCGTTGGAAAGTAGACATCCAGGGCTTTCCAGCAATATATAATAGTCCATACTTTGGCCAAGAATTGACGACGTAAACTGGCGTTCAACGCCAGCCTTCTGCCCAAATCTGGCGTCCAGCGCCAGAAAAGGATCCAAAACCAGAGTTGAACGCCCAAACTGGCACAGAAACTGGTGTTCAACTCCACAAATGGCCTCTGCACGTGCTACACTTAAGCTCAGCCCAAACACACACCAAGTGGGCCCCGGAAGTGGATTTATACATCAAATACTTACTCATGTAAACCCTAGCAGCTAGTTTATTATAAATAGGACCTCTTACTATTGTATTAGACATCTTTGAACGCCTGGTTCTTAGATCAGAGGGGCTGGCCATCTCGGCCATGCCTGGACCTTCACTTATGTATTTTCAACGGTAGAGTTTCTACACTCCATAGATTAAGGTGTGGAGCTCTGCTGTTCCTCAAAGATTAATGCAAAGTACTACTGTTTTCTATTCAATTCTTCTTATTTCGCTTCTAAGATATCCATTCGCTCCCAAGAACACGATGAAGGTGATGATTATGTGTGCCGCTCATCATCCTTCTCCCTTATGAACGCGTGCCTGACAAACACTTCCGTTCTATATGAAATAAGCTAGAATGAATATCTCTTAGATCCCCTAACCAGAATCTTCGTGGCGTAAGCTAGAATGATGGCGGCATTCAAGAGAATCCGGAAGGTCTAAACCTTGTCTGTGGTATTCTGAGTAGGATTCAATGATTGAATGACTGTGACGAGCTTCAAACTCGCGATTGTTGGGCGTTAGTGACAGACGCAAAAGGAGGGTGAATCCTATTCCAGCATGATCGAGAACCGACAGATGAATAGCCGTGCCGTGACAGGGTGCGTGAGCATATGATTCACTGAGAGGAGGGGATGTAGCCACTGACAACGGTGATGCCCTTGCATACAGCCAGCCATGGAAAGGAGTAAGACTGATTGGATGAAGATAGCAGGAAAGCAGAGGTTCAGAGGAACGAAAAGCATCTCCATTCGCTTATCTGAAATCCCTGCCAATGAATCTACATAAGTATCTCTATCCCTTTTATTGTTTATTTTAATCTAATAAAATATCATGTTTAAATCCGCCTGACTGAGATTTGCAAGGTGACCATAGCTTGCTTCATACCAACAATCTCCGTGAGATTCGACCCTTACTCACGTAAGGTATTACTTGGACGACCCAGTGCACTTGCTGGTTAGTTGAATGGAGTTGTGATCACACGTGCCATTACCAGGGATTATTAAGATCCCAATTCATTACACCATGACCTCTTTGGGGTATTTTTGATTTCATACAAATACAAAGAGACTAACTTTGAGGATCACAATTTCGTCCACCACGTTTTTGGCGCCGTTGCCGGGGATTGTTTGAGTTTGGACAACTGACGGTTCATCTTGTTGCTCAGATTAGGTAATTTTCTTTTTGTTTTGTTTTCAAAAATTTTTCAAAAATCTTTCAAAAACTCTTCCTTTGTTTTCGAAAAAAAAAATAAAATAAATTAAAATAAAATAAAATGTTTTCAAAAATAAATTATTCTATGGCTTCAAAATTTTTAAGAATGAATTCTAGTGTTTCATGAAATATGTTGAATCATATCTGGCTGTAAAGCCATACCCAAACTACTTTGGGATTGGTATTCAACTAATCACTCCAGCCCATGTAATTATATGTTGTAGCTTGGCTGGCTATTAAGCCATGCCTGACCCTTTGATTGGAGCTTTAAGACTAACATGGCAAGATTCCTGGAATTCATATTAAAATTTTTGGAATCCTTATTTTTCTTTTTTAAAATAATTTTTCAAAAAATAAATAAAAATACAAAAAAAAATTTAGAAAATCATAAAAATCAAAAATATTTTTGTGTTTCTTGTTTGAGTCTTGAGTCATATCATAAGTTTGGTGTCATTTGCATATGCATCTAGCATTTTTCGAAAATATCATGCATTCATAGTGTTCTTCATGATCTTCAAGTTGTTCTTGGTAAGTCTTCTTGTTTGATCTTGATGATTTTTTGTTTTGTGTTGTATGTTGTTTTTCATATGCATTCTTGAATTCTTAGTGCGTAAGCATTAAAGAATTCTAAGTTTGGTGTCTTGCATGTTTTCTTTGCATTAAAAATTTTTCAAAAATATGTTCTTGATGTTCATCATGACATTCAAAGTGTTCTTGGTGTTCATCTTGACATTCATAGCGTTCTTGCATGCATTCATTGTTTTGATCTAAAAATTTCATGCATTGCATCTTTTTAGTGTTTTTCTCTTGTTTCATAAAAATTTCAAAAATCAAAAAAAAAATATCTTTCCCTTTTTCTCTCATCAAATTCGAAAATTTGGATTGACTTTTTCAAAAATTTTTAAAATCAAGTTGTTGCCAATGAGTCAAATCAAATTTTCAATTTGAAAATCTTATCTTTTTCAAAATCTTTTTCAAAAATCAAATCTTTTTCAAAATTCTTAGTTATTTTCGAAAATTCCAAAAATATTTTTCAAAAATCTTTTTCTTATTTTTAATCAAATTTTCGAAAATAACATAAACAATTAATGTTTTGATTCAAAAATTTGAAGTTTGTTACTTGCTTGTTAAGAAAGATTCAAACTTTAAGTTCTAGAATCATATCTTATGATTTCTTATGAATCAAGTCATTAATTGAGATTTTAAAAATCAAATCTTTTTCAAAACTAATTCCAATCATATCTTTTCAAAAATATCTTCTTATCTTATCTTTTTCAAAAATATCTTTTCAAAATATCTTTTCTAACTTCCTAACTTCCTATCTTTTCAAAATTTGTTTCAACTAACTAACTAACTTTTTGTTTGTTTCTTAACTTTTTCAAAACCACCTAACTAACTCTCTCTCTCTCTCATTTTCGAAAATATCTCTCCCCTTTTTCAAGATTTCTTTTTAATTTATTAATTATTTCAATATAAAAAAAAATTTTGAAAAAAATACTAACAATTTTCAAAAAAACAATTTTCAAAAATCACTAACTCTTTTTCAAAATAATTTTTGAAAATTATTCCTCCCCCATCTCATTCTATTTATTCATTCATGTCCTAACATCTCATCTCACATTCCAATCCTCACAGTTGTGTTTCTTCCTTTACATCACATCCTTTATCTCCCCCTCTTCTTCTACTTACAAAGGGATCCCTATACTGTGGTATAAAGGATCTCTATTATTATTATCATTTTTCTGGCCATTCTTCCTTGTCATATGAGCAGGAGCAAGGATAAGAACATTCTTGTGGAAGCAGATCCAGAACCTGAAAGGACTCTGAAGAGAAAATTAAGAGAAGCTAAAATACAACAATCCAGAGATAACCTTTCAGAAATTTTCGAACAGGCAGAGGAGATGGCAGCCGAAAATAATAATAATGAAAGGAGGATGCTTGGTGACTTTACTGCACCTAATTCCAATTTACATGGAAGAAGCATCTCCATTCCTGCCATTGGAGCAAACAACTTTGAGCTGAAACCTCAATTAGTTTCTCTGATGCAGCAGAACTGCAAGTTTCATGGACTTCCATCTGAAGATCCTTTTCAGTTCTTAACTGAATTCTTGCAGATATGTGATACTGTAAAGACTAATGGAATAGATCCTGAAGTCTACAGGCTCATGCTTTTCCCTTTTGCTGTAAGAGACAGAGCTAGATTATGGTTGGATTCTCAACCCAAAGATAGCCTGAACTCTTGGGATAAGCTGGTCACGGCTTTCTTAGCCAAGTACTTTCCTCCTCAAAAGCTGAGCAAGCTTAGAGCGGATGTTCAAACCTTCAGACAGAAAGAAGGTGAATCCCTCTATGAAGCTTGGGAAAGATACAAACAGTTGACCAAAAAGTGTCCTTCTGACATGCTTTCAGAATGGACCATCCTGGATATATTCTATGATGGTTTATCTGAGCTATCAAAGATGTCACTGGACACTTCTGCAGGTGGATCCATTCACCTAAAGAAAACGCCTGCAGAAGCTCAAGAACTCATTGACATGGTTGCTAATAACCAGTTCATGTACACTTCTGAAAGGAATCCTGTGAATAATGGGACGCCTATGAAGAAGGGAGTTCTTGAGGTTGATACTCTGAACGCCATATTGGCTCAGAATAAAATATTGACTCAGCAAGTCAATATGATCTCTCAGAGTCTGCATGGAATGCAAGCTGCATCCAACAGTACTCAAGAGGCATCTTCTGAAGAGGAAGCCTATGATCCTGAGAACCCTGCAATAGCAGAGGTAAATTATTTAGGTGAACCTTATGGAAACACCTATAACTCAACATGGAGAAATCATCCAAATTTCTCATGGAAGGATCAAAAGCCTCAACAAGGCTTTAATAATGGTGGAAGAAACAGGTTTAGCAATAGCAAGCCTTTTCCATCATCCACTCAGCAACAGACAGAGAACTCTGAACAAAATGCTTCTAATTTAGCAAATCTAGTCTCTGATCTATCTAAGGCCACTGTAAGTTTCATGAATGAAACAAGATCTTCCATTAGAAATCTGGAAGCACAAGTGGGCCAGCTGAGTAAAAGGATCACTGAAATCCCTCCTAGTACTCTCCCAAGCAATACAGAAGAGAATCCAAAAGGAGAGTGCAAGGCCATTGACATAAGCGCCATGGCCGAACCTATAAGGAAAGGAGAGGACGTGAATCCCAAGGAGGAAGACCTCCTGGGACGTCCAGTGATCAATAAGGAGCTTCCCTCTGAGGAACTAAAGGACTCTGAGGCTCATCTAGAGACCATAGAGATTCCATTGAACCTCCTTATGCCCTTCATGAGCTTTGATGAGTATTCCTCTTCTGAAGAGAATGAGGATGTCACTGAAGAGCAAACTGCCAAGTTTCTTGGTGCAATCATGAAGCTGAATGCCAAATTATTTGGCATTGATACTTGGGAAGTTGAACCTCCCTTGTTCATCAATGAACTAAGTGATCTGGATCAACTGACATTACCTCAGAAGAGACAGGATCCTGGAAAGTTCATACTATCCTGCACCATAGGCACCATGGTCTTTAATGCTCTATGTGACCTTGGTTCAGGAATAAACCTCATGCCCCTCTCTGTAATAGAGAAACTGGGAATCTATGGGGTGCAAGCTGCTAAAATCTCACTAGAGATGGCAGACAGCTCAAGAAGACAGGCTTATGGACAAGTAGGAGATGTATTAGTAAAGGTTGAAGGCCTTTACATACCTACTGATTTCATAGTCCTGGATACTGGAAAGGAAGAGGATGAATCCATCATCCTAGGAAGACCTTTCCTGGCCACAGCAAGAGCTGTGATTGATGTTGACAGAGGTGAAATAGTCCTTCAATGGAATGAGAACTCCCTTGTATTCAAAACTCAAGGATCTCCCTCTGCAACCATGGAGAGGAAGCAGAAAAAGCTTCTCTCAAAGCAGAGTCAACCAGAGCCCCCACAGTCAAACTCTAAGTTTGGTGTTGGGAGGCCACAACCAAACTCTAAGTTTGGTGTTGAACTCCCATATCCAAACTCTAAGTTTGGTGTTGGAGAGTCTCAACAAAGCTCTGCACATCTGTGAGGCTCCATGAGAGCCCACTGTCAAGCTATTGACATTAAAGAAGCGCTTGTTGGGAGGCAACCCAATGTTTCTCTAATTTTTATTGTTTTTCATGTTTTCTTAGGTTCATGATCATGTGGAGTCACAAAATAAACAAAAAAATCAAAAACGGAATCAAAAACAGCAGAAGAAAAATCACACCCTGGAGGAGCATCTGTCTGGCGTTCAAACGCCAGAACAGAGCATAGTTCTGGCGCTGAACGCCCAGAACAAGCATGGTTCTGGCGTTCAAACGCCAGAAATGGCAGCAAAGGGGCGTTGAACGCCCAAAATGGGCACCAACCTGGCGCTGAATGCCCAGAGTTGTGTGCAAGGGCATTTTGCATGCCTAAAGTGGTGCAGGGATGTAAATGCCTTGACACCTCAAGATCTGTGGACCCCACAGGATCCCCACCCACCTCACCCTCTATCTCTCCATTCATGACCATCCCTTCTGTTTTTCATCCACCACTCACATCCATACACACATCCCTCCATCTCCTCCATATCTTCTTCTTCTTCTATTCCTTCTTCTTTTGCTCGAGGGCGAGCAACATTCTAAGTTTGGTGTGGTAAAAAGCATAGCTTTTTTTGTTTTTCTCCATAACCATTAATGCCACCTAAGGCCAGAGAGGCCTCTAGAAAGAGGAAAGGGAAGACAAAAGCTTCCATCAAGGGTCTATAGCTCAGTGGTAGAACATTTGACTGCAAATCAAGAGATCCCTGAGACGCCTCAGGGGATACATTTTCTTCCACACAATTATTGGAAGCAACTAAGGGTGGAACATCAAGAGAACTCCATCATCCTTCATGAAATCAGAGAAGATCTAAAAGCAATGAAGGAGGAGCAGCAAAGACAAGGAAGAAACATAGAAAAGCTCAAGGACATCACTAAGGTGGACTCATTCCTTGTTCTTACTTTCTCTGTTTTTCGTTTTCCATGTTATGTACTTATCTGTGTTTGTGCCTTCATTACATGATCATTAGTAGTTAGTAACTTTGTCTTAAAGATATGAATGTCCTATGAATCCATCACCTCTCTTAAATGAAAAATATTTTAATTCAAAAGAACAAGAAGTACATGAGTTTCGAATTCATCCTTAAACTTAGTTTAATTATATTGATGTGGTGACAATGCTTCTTGTTTTCTGAATGAATGCTTGAACAGTGCATATGTCTTTTGAAGTTGTTGTTTAAGAATGGTAAATATGTTGGCTCTTGAAAGAATGATGACTAGGAGACATGTCATTTGATAATCTGAAAAATCATAAAAATGATTCTTGAAGCAAGAAAAAGCAGCAAAGAACAAAGCTTGCAGAAAAAAAAAATAGGCGAAAAAAAAATAGAAAGAAAAAGAAAAAAAAGCAAGCAGAAAAAGCCAATAACCCTTAAAACCAAAAGGCAAGGGAAAATAAAAAGGATCCCAAGGCTTTGAGCATCAGTGGATAGGAGGGCCTAAAGGAATAAAATCTTGGTCTAAGCGGCTAAACCAAGCTGTCCCTAACCATGTGCTTGTGGCGTGTAGGTGTCAAGTGAAAACTTGAGACTGAGCGGTTAAAGTCAAGGTCCAAAGCAAAAAAAAAAAAAAAAAAAGAGTGTGCTTAAGAACCCTGGACACCTCTAATTGGGGACTTTAGCAAAGCTGAGTCACAATCTGAAAAGGTTCACCCAATTATGTGTCTGTGGCATTTATGTATCCGGTGGTAATACTGGAAAACAAAGTGCTTAGGGCCACGGCCAAGACTCATAAAGAAGCTGTGTTCAAGAATCATCATACTGAACTAGGAGAGTCAATAACACTATCTGAAATCTGAGTTCCTATAGATGCCAATCATTCTGAACCTCAATGGATAAAGTGAGATGCCAAAACTATTCAAGAGGCAAAAAGCTATAAGTCCCGCTCATATGATTGAAGCTCTGTTTCATTGATAGTTTGGAATTTATAGTATATTCTATTCTTTTTATCCTAATTTGATTTTTAGTTGCTTGGGGACAAGCAACAATTTAAGTTTGGTGTTGTGATGAGCGGATAATTTATACGCTTTTTGACGTTGTTTTTAGTATGTTTTTAGTAGGATCTAGTTACTTTTAGGGATGTTTTTAATAGATTTTGTGTTAAATTCACATTTCTGGACTTTACTATGAGTTTGTGTGTTTTTCTGTGATTTCAGGTATTTTCTGGCTGAAATTGAGGGACTTGAGCAGAAATCAGATTCAGAGGTTGAAAAAGGACTGCTGATGCTGTTGGATTCTGACCTCCCTGCACTCAAAGTGGATTTTCTGGAGCTACCGAACTCGAAATGGCGCGCTTCCAATTGCGTTGGAAAGTAGACATCCAGGGCTTTCCAGCAATATATAATAGTCTATACTTTGGCCAAGAATTGACGACGTAAACTGGCGTTCAACGCCAGCCTTCTGCCCAAATCTGCCGTCCAGTGCCAGAAAAGGATCCAAAACCAGAGTTGAACGCCCAAACTGGCACAGAAACTGGCGTTCAACTCCACAAATGGCCTCTGCACGTGCTACACTTAAGCTCAGCCCAAACACACACCAAGTGGGCCCCGGAAATGGATTTATACATCAAATACTTACTCATGTAAACCCTAGCAGCTAGTTTATTATAAATAGGACCTCTTACTATTGTATTAGACATCTTTGAACGCCTGGTTCTTAGATCAGAGGGGCTGGCCATCTCGGCCATGCCTGGACCTTCACTTATGTATTTTCAACGGTAGAGTTTCTACACTCCATAGATTAAGGTGTGGAGCTCTGCTGTTCCTCAAAGATTAATGCAAAGTACTACTGTTTTCTATTCAATTCTTCTTATTTCGCTTCTAAGATATCCATTCGCTCCCAAGAACACGATGAAGGTGATGATTATGTGTGCCGCTCATCATCCTTCTCCCTTATGAACGCGTGCCTGACAAACACTTCCGTTCTATATGAAATAAGCTAGAATGAATATCTCTTAGATCTCCTAACCAGAATCTTCGTGGCGTAAGCTAGAATGATGGCGGCATTCAAGAGAATCCGGAAGGTCTAAACCTTGTCTGTGGTATTCTGAGTAGGATTCAATGATTGAATGACTGTGACGAGCTTCAAACTCGCGATTGTTGGGCGTTAGTGACAGACGCAAAAGGAGGGTGAATCCTATTCCAGCATGATCGAGAACCGACAGATGAATAGCCGTGCCGTGACAGGGTGCGTGAGCATATGATTCACTGAGAGGAGGGGATGTAGCCACTGACAACGGTGATGCCCTTGCATACAGCCAGCCATGGAAAGGAGTAAGACTGATTGGATGAAGATAGCAGGAAAGCAGAGGTTCAGAGGAACGAAAAGCATCTCCATTCGCTTATCTGAAATCCCTGCCAATGAATCTACATAAGTATCTCTATCCCTTTTATTGTTTATTTTAATCTAATAAAATATCATGTTTAAATCCGCCTGACTGAGATTTGCAAGGTGACCATAGCTTGCTTCATACCAACAATCTCCGTGGGATTCGACCCTTACTCACGTAAGGTATTACTTGGACGACACAGTGCACTTGCTGGTTAGTTGAATGGAGTTGTGATCACACGTGCCATTACCAGGGATTATTAAGATCCCAATTCATTACACCATGACCTCTTTGGGGTATTTTTGATTTCATACAAATACAAAGAGACTAACTTTGAGGATCACAATTTCGTCCACCACGTTTTTGGCGCCGTTGCCGGGGATTGTTTGAGTTTGGACAACTGACGGTTCATCTTGTTGCTCAGATTAGGTAATTTTCTTTTTGTTTTGTTTTCAAAAATTTTTCAAAAATCTTTCAAAAACTCTTCCTTTGTTTTCGAAAAAAAAAATAAAATAAATTAAAATAAAATAAAATGTTTTCAAAAATAAATTATTCTATGGCTTCAAAATTTTTAAGAATGAATTCTAGTGTTTCATGAAATATGTTGAATCATATCTGGCTGTAAAGCCATACCCAAACTACTTTGGGATTGGTATTCAACTAATCACTCCAGCCCATGTAATTATATGTTGTAGCTTGGCTGGCTATTAAGCCATGCCTGACCCTTTGATTGGAGCTTTAAGACTAACATGGCAAGATTCCTGGAATTCATATTAAAATTTTTGGAATCCTTATTTTTCTTTTTTAAAATAATTTTTCAAAAAATAAATAAAAATACAAAAAAAAATTTAGAAAATCATAAAAATCAAAAATATTTTTGTGTTTCTTGTTTGAGTCTTGAGTCATATCATAAGTTTGGTGTCATTTGCATATGCATCTAGCATTTTTCGAAAATATCATGCATTCATAGTGTTCTTCATGATCTTCAAGTTGTTCTTGGTAAGTCTTCTTGTTTGATCTTGATGATTTTTTGTTTTGTGTTGTATGTTGTTTTTCATATGCATTCTTGAATTCTTAGTGCGTAAGCATTAAAGAATTCTAAGTTTGGTGTCTTGCATGTTTTCTTTGCATTAAAAATTTTTCAAAAATATGTTCTTGATGTTCATCATGACATTCAAAGTGTTCTTGGTGTTCATCTTGACATTCATAGCGTTCTTGCATGCATTCATTGTTTTGATCTAAAAATTTCATGCATTGCATCTTTTTAGTGTTTTTCTCTTGTTTCATAAAAATTTCAAAAATCAAAAAAAAAATATCTTTCCCTTTTTCTCTCATCAAATTCGAAAATTTGGATTGACTTTTTCAAAAATTTTTAAAATCAAGTTGTTGCCAATGAGTCAAATCAAATTTTCAATTTGAAAATCTTATCTTTTTCAAAATCTTTTTCAAAAATCAAATCTTTTTCAAAATTCTTAGTTATTTTCGAAAATTCCAAAAATATTTTTCAAAAATATTTTTCTTATTTTTAATCAAATTTTCGAAAATAACATAAACAATTAATGTTTTGATTCAAAAATTTGAAGTTTGTTACTTGCTTGTTAAGAAAGATTCAAACTTTAAGTTCTAGAATCATATCTTATGATTTCTTATGAATCAAGTCATTAATTGAGATTTTAAAAATCAAATCTTTTTCAAAACTAATTCCAATCATATCTTTTCAAAAATATCTTCTTATCTTATCTTTTTCAAAAATATCTTTTCAAAATATCTTTTCTAACTTCCTAACTTCCTATCTTTTCAAAATTTGTTTCAACTAACTAACTAACTTTTTGTTTGTTTCTTAACTTTTTCAAAACCACCTAACTAACTCTCTCTCTCTCTCATTTTCGAAAATATCTCTCCCCTTTTTCAAGATTTCTTTTTAATTTATTAATTATTTCAATATAAAAAAAAATTTTGAAAAAAATACTAACAATTTTCAAAAAAACAATTTTCAAAAATCACTAACTCTTTTTCAAAATAATTTTCGAAAATTATTCCTCCCCCATCTCATTCTATTTATTCATTCATGTCCTAACATCTCATCTCACATTCCAATCCTCACAGTTGTGTTTCTTCCTTTACATCACATCCTTTATCTCCCCCTCTTCTTCTACTTACAAAGGGATCCCTATACTGTGGTATAAAGGATCTCTATTATTATTATCATTTTTCTGGCCATTCTTCCTTGTCATATGAGCAGGAGCAAGGATAAGAACATTCTTGTGGAAGCAGATCCAGAACCTGAAAGGACTCTGAAGAGAAAATTAAGAGAAGCTAAAATACAACAATCCAGAGATAACCTTTCAGAAATTTTCGAACAGGCAGAGGAGATGGCAGCCGAAAATAATAATAATGAAAGGAGGATGCTTGGTGACTTTACTGCACCTAATTCCAATTTACATGGAAGAAGCATCTCCATTCCTGCCATTGGAGCAAACAACTTTGAGCTGAAACCTCAATTAGTTTCTCTGATGCAGCAGAACTGCAAGTTTCATGGACTTCCATCTGAAGATCCTTTTCAGTTCTTAACTGAATTCTTGCAGATATGTGATACTGTAAAGACTAATGGAATAGATCCTGAAGTCTACAGGCTCATGCTTTTCCCTTTTGCTGTAAGAGACAGAGCTAGATTATGGTTGGATTCTCAACCCAAAGATAGCCTGAACTCTTGGGATAAGCTGGTCACGGCTTTCTTAGCCAAGTACTTTCCTCCTCAAAAGCTGAGCAAGCTTAGAGCGGATGTTCAAACCTTCAGACAGAAAGAAGGTGAATCCCTCTATGAAGCTTGGGAAAGATACAAACAGTTGACCAAAAAGTGTCCTTCTGACATGCTTTCAGAATGGACCATCCTGGATATATTCTATGATGGTTTATCTGAGCTATCAAAGATGTCACTGGACACTTCTGCAGGTGGATCCATTCACCTAAAGAAAACGCCTGCAGAAGCTCAAGAACTCATTGACATGGTTGCTAATAACCAGTTCATGTACACTTCTGAAAGGAATCCTGTGAATAATGGGACGCCTATGAAGAAGGGAGTTCTTGAGGTTGATACTCTGAACGCCATATTGGCTCAGAATAAAATATTGACTCAGCAAGTCAATATGATCTCTCAGAGTCTGCATGGAATGCAAGCTGCATCCAACAGTACTCAAGAGGCATCTTCTGAAGAGGAAGCCTATGATCCTGAGAACCCTGCAATAGCAGAGGTAAATTATTTAGGTGAACCTTATGGAAACACCTATAACTCAACATGGAGAAATCATCCAAATTTCTCATGGAAGGATCAAAAGCCTCAACAAGGCTTTAATAATGGTGGAAGAAACAGGTTTAGCAATAGCAAGCCTTTTCCATCATCCACTCAGCAACAGACAGAGAACTCTGAACAAAATGCTTCTAATTTAGCAAATCTAGTCTCTGATCTATCTAAGGCCACTGTAAGTTTCATGAATGAAACAAGATCTTCCATTAGAAATCTGGAAGCACAAGTGGGCCAGCTGAGTAAAAGGATCACTGAAATCCCTCCTAGTACTCTCCCAAGCAATACAGAAGAGAATCCAAAAGGAGAGTGCAAGGCCATTGACATAAGCGCCATGGCCGAACCTATAAGGAAAGGAGAGGACGTGAATCCCAAGGAGGAAGACCTCCTGAGACGTCCAGTGATCAATAAGGAGCTTCCCTCTGAGGAACTAAAGGACTCTGAGGCTCATCTAGAGACCATAGAGATTCCATTGAACCTCCTTATGCCCTTCATGAGCTTTGATGAGTATTCCTCTTCTGAAGAGAATGAGGATGTCACTGAAGAGCAAACTGCCAAGTTTCTTGGTGCAATCATGAAGCTGAATGCCAAATTATTTGGCATTGATACTTGGGAAGTTGAACCTCCCTTGTTCATCAATGAACTAAGTTGAACCCAAAGATCCCAATTCATTACACCATGACCTCTTTGGGGTATTTTTGATTTCATACAAATACAAAGAGACTAACTTTGAGGATCACAATTTCGTCCACCACTTACCAAATGAAATTAGGGGTAAAATCCAACGATTATCCGCTACTAGAGATCACCTAAACAAGCAAAACCACAAAATCTACTCAAAAACCAAACCCAAAAACGAAGAAACACTAGGGCTGGAAACTGGAGTATGAGTTGAGAGATCTTACCAACATAACCTAGATAGAAATGAAGAGCTCGTTGAGAGCTTCGTGTGACCGTAAACGGCTCGTCAATCGGAGTTCCGTAGCTCAAGTTATGGCTCCCGGAAGGTGATGATGAATAGTGACAATGGGGTTTCACCCCCCACCATCACCTATCCGAGTTCTCTCTCTCTCTCTCTCTTCCCTTCAAAATGAGCTTGAAGCTCATTAAACACATATATGTATGTTGGACCTTGGGTCCGGTTTGGGCCCGGTCCAACCCGTTAGCACTTTTGGTTCGTTTGGCCCACTTTGGGCCAAAACCTTTAAGATTAGCATCCGGTTTTAAATTCTAAATTATTTTTATCCTTTCAAAACAATAAATCAATTTTCTAAAATCTTATTTTCCAAAATATGCAGTATTGGATAGACTAGAGCCGGTACTGCCGGCTTAAGCGCCAGCGTGCATTTTCTACAAAAATTTTTCGAAAAAGATACATTTTCAAACTCAGAAAAATTCACTGAAATCAAATTTCACCTTTAAATTTTCAAATTAAAACTTCTAAATTTGAATCTACTTCAGGCACTTAAAAATTATTTTATTAAAACGATTTTACGTGAAAAACTCCGGTTCTTATAGTTTCAATAGCAAATAACATAGAAAACAAAATTAAGAGGAAACTAAAATTGGTTAAGAAAATAATATGATAAAAATAATTAAGGTGTCAGAGATATTTAAATTTCTAAATTAATATTCAATTTTAACTACTTTGATCATGCAAAGATTATATTCATGGCAAACCTTAAGTGATTAAACCCTAACTCCTTAGTAATTTAATCTCCTCTAACTCAATCAACCGCCAATTCCTTGGTCACTTGATTGAATTAGAAGATTAAGTTCAATTCTAGTTTATGAGCCACACAAACCCTAGATACCCAAAAATAAGACGATTATATGTCGCGTATCGCATTAAATCTAGATAAATAGAGAGTTGTGAGGAATTGATTTCAATATATAATTCTAACGATATCACTTTTCCATGATTCAAATAGAATTCAAGTTTAATTAGAGTTATTTCCCAATAATCACTAATTCTTAGGATGAAGAACAAAACCAATTCTTAAACAATAATCAAAACATTAATCAAGAATAGAAGAACAAATAATTATTAATCCATCAAAAAGTAAATAGAGCTCCTAACCATAACAATGGAGGCTTAGTTACTCATGGAGAAAATAAACCCTAACAGAAAAAAAGTGTAAAAGTGCGGAATGAAAAATTAGGAGAGGAGCCTAGGTCAAGATTTCTTCTCCTTTTATATCTAATCCTAATTAATGTAAAATATATTTTATAAAACTAAATAATATCTTTTTCTATTTATAAATAAAATAAAGCTTTAATGAAAATAAAATAAAGATTTTCGCATATCACTTAAAGGACGAACGGGGACCACTTCAAGGCTTGAGGATTGGCGCCTAACTTAGCGTATTCGTGTGCATCTGGCGCCTAACTTGGATAATCCCAAGTTAGGCGCCACCTTTCCAACATGCAATTGGGTGTGCTTGTCTTCCTCTGGCGCCTAACTTGGAAAATCCCAGGTTAGGCGCCACCATTCCCAAACATATTGGAGAGTGGTTTCTTCATCTAGTGCCTAACTTGGAAAATTCCTTTTCCAAGTTAGGCGCCATCAAGGCCATGCAATTTGGCAACAAAGTGCATACTATTATATATTGTTGGAAAGCTCTAAATGTTGGCTTTCCAATGCTGCTAAAATCGCATCAATTAGACCTCTATAGTTCTAGTTATGCTCGTTGGAGTGTGAAGAGGTCAGGATTGACAGCATCCACGAATTCTCTTTGCACTTGTCTTTAATTCTTAGTTCCTCCTTGTTCTTTAGCTTCTTTTTTTCTAACAATTCTCTAAAAGAATCATAAAATCAAAAGGATCAAAGCAATATCCAATTTGAGCACCAAAACTCTTCATAATTAAGTATTATGCATTTATTTCTTATATGAAGAAGCATAGAAAAACACAACATGATGTGCACGCATCACACGCCCTTCTTCTTGGCTTGGATTGGCATTGTACGCCACCTTCCTTGGTTCTTCCAGGGCTTCTTTGTTTTTTTTTTCCTTCTCTTCTTTGGCATTGCCTAAGACCTCTCGAAAATCTCTTAAACATATCAAAGTTCAAGAGAACTCTACATAAAATCAATTAAGTCACAAGAATCTCAATTATAATAAGAAAATCACTAATTTTATTCAACAGAATAATGAAGAAAAATAACTAAAGATGCTCATGCATCATGCACTGCATAAATAATTGTAGAAATGGTGAATTTTTATTACCATGGAATTGGTATTTTTATTTAATGGGAATTGAGAATGGTTTGGTTTATAGATTTTTGTTTCTAAACTATTCTTTTATTATGTATATGAATAAATGATAATCCGACTTTTCTACTCGAAAATTAAATAGGATTTTTAGTGTTTTTTTTTAAGGAAAATAAAGGCTAATCATACTTAGACGAATGAGTGAAAATTCAATTGTTAAAAATTACATTGCAATTATGAAAAATTATTTTAAAAAAATTGTTAAGAAGATTTAATTATTAAAAAATCTTTAATACTAAAATTATTAAGAAAGATTAATATTTATAATATTTAAAATGAAGGACTAAACTTTTTTATAAAGAGACAAATATATTTTTAATTATTTCTTTATTTGTTTTTCATAATTATTATAGCAATGACTTCCATTTTTCTTAAAATTTTGGCCATCTTCATAATCATTTAATTTCTTATTTATGCGGTCTTCTATCTTTTCTTTCTCTCCTAGGCTACACTAATTAAACATGATGCTTAGATTTTCAATCCAATATATAACATCCAATTTTGTAATATTTTAAATTTTAATAGTAAATTTTAAAAATATTATTTTGTTAAAATGATACTTTTTAAATTTATCATAGATAAGAAAATTAGATAAGAAAATTACAATACTATCAGAATTTAAATTTAAGATATGTATGAAAATCCCAAATAGTAAGATAATAAACTTAATCAATTCTATGCTAATATTTGTGTTAACTTATTAATTTAAATCGATCGATCATAGTCATTGTTAATCAAAAAGAAAATACACGACAAAAGAATTCAAGAGAATACCACAAAACCTACTTCATATGGGAGCTAAGAATCTACTTCGGGTGGTAACCATGTTATGGACAATGAACTGCTGAAGAAACTGTACATGCTCATGGAAAAATAGTTCCTTAGATAAGTCTTAAATGGCTGTATGAACAAGCTGTGACTTTTGCAGTGAAGATGGCCAAGATTTTAGGAAGAATGAAAGTCATTGCTATAAATATTATAAAAAATAAATAAAAAAATAATTAAGGATATATTTGTCTTTTTATAAAAAAGTTTGGTATTTTTTTTAAATATTATAAACATTAATCATTCTTAATAATTTTGGTATTAAAAGTCCCTTTTAATAATTAAATCTTTCTAACGTCTTTTAGAGTAATTTTCCTTTGTAAATATTGGCATCTGTTTGTAAATATTGGCATTTTGTCAAAGTTGTGGAAAAATGCAATTGATACCACCATAATTACAAACGTAATATGATTGTAAGTATCTCAATATTTGCAATATTTTAACTGCGTTCCAGCTGTGAACCAAAATTTGAAACTATGACCAAAGATAGGCTTTCGTTGCAGCAAACTTGGCACCATTAATTTAACATCCATCATTAACATCAAACCCTCCACCAACCACTAACCAGAAATCATCTATAACAATTTACACTTTCTCTTCAATACGCTTCCGAACCCAATACTTTGCATTATTGGTTGAATTTGCTCCGCCATTCAAACAAGGCAATGACTCAACAAGAGCTTTGGGACCTACTTATGAGTACACTACACTGAAAGGTGGCAAGTTTGTTACAAAAGAGATTATCTTGTCATTAAGGTTATTAGAAAGGTTGATTAATATGGAACAATTGCTTGACATTTTTGTCTTTAAATAGCATTGATCCCCTGTCATGCCTCCCACCACAGAGGATTATACAACAGGAAGTAAAAAGGGGAAACAAATAAATGCCTCAAGTTAAAAGACATTTGAAGTGTATTATGATTAGAGAAAGTAGAAAGAGAGAAGAAAATGATTCTCATCAATCATCTATCAAGTACAATAAGATATATATATATATATATATATAATGAAGAGAAGGAAAGAAAAAAGGAACTAACTAACAATAACAGAATGTAACTAGACACTAACTAACTTATAGATTAAGTTAAGCATGTAGCATAATATCTCCCCTCAAGTTGGCCAGTATATATTTAGCATGCCAAACTTGAAAATTAGGTTAGTAAACTGAGCCAGTGTCACTAGTTTGGTAAAAGGTGAAAGGTACCCAACCCCCTCTAAAATAACATGTAAGTTACCCTTTATTATGTGTCACGTTGTAATTGGTCCTTATCTTAACCATAGTTGGGACAAGAAGCGCCAACATCATCACCATCTACTGCCCTCCCACACAACCTCTCTTCCCAGTATAGCCAGCGCCTCTCTTTGTCATGGATCACTTCTTACCCACATAATTAATGGTTAATTTGGTTATTAAATTTTTTTATTAAAAAAATATATCTTTATTTAATTACGTGATGGAACATATATTTATATGTAAAATATAATATAATAAAATAAATTTATTCAAAGTATTTAAAAGTATATTTAAAATCATGAACATACAAATATAATAATAAAATTTGTACTCCAAACAAATAAACATATTTTTTTATCATATATATATTATTTAAAAAATAAATATATTATTAAAATTAATAACAGAAATTTAACATGATAAAATTTAACTTTTTTACCGTATTTTTTTATAGTATTTTTATTTTTTAAATTTTTAATTTATTAGTACTTTATTATTTAATTAATAATTAAACAAATTATTTTTATGAAAATTTATTTTTTGTATTATATTAGAGAATAGACCAATATAACAGTTTAAAAAATAAATTGTATAAATATTTAAGAGATAAATATGAAATACATACCTAAATAATGTTTAGTTTGGTTATTAAATTTTTTTATTAAAACAAATTTTTATTTAATTACACGATAGAACATATATTCATATGTAAAATATAATATAATAACTCTATTTAGAGTATTTAAAAGCATAATTAAAATCAGAAAAAAACATATTTTTTATCGTACATAAATTATTTTAAAAAAAATAAATTGTTAAAATTAATAACACAAGTTTAAAATGATAAAATCTAACTTTCTTACAAGTATTTTTTATAGTATTTTTATTCTTTTAATTTTTAATTTATTCGTACTTTATTATTTAATTAATGATTAAATAAATTATCTTCATGAGAAATTATTTTTTGTATTATCTTAAAGAAGAGACCAATATAACAGTTTAAAAAATAATGTAAAATTAATTTTTAAATAAAAAATAGATAATATTAAAATTTTTAAAATAAAAGTAAATTATATAGATAGATATTTAAGAGATAAATATGAAATACATACTTAAAATAAATAAAACAGACAACAATAATTCTCTATTTTCCAAGAGTACTCCTATTTTGTCTGTTTTATTTATTTTAGGTATGTATTTTATATATATCTCTTAAATATTTATACAATTTATTTTTTAAACTGCTATATTAGTCTCTTCTCTAATATAATACAAAAAATAATTTTTCATAAAAATAATTTGTTTAATTATTAATTAAATAATAAAGTACTAATAAATAAAAATAAAAATACTATAAAAAATACGGTAAGAAAATTGAATTTTATCATTTTAAATTTCTGTTATTAATTTTAATAATATATTTATTTTTTAAATAATATATGTATGATAAAAAAATATGTTTATTGTTTGGAGTACAAATTTTATTATTATATTTGTATGTTCATAATTTTAATTATACTTTTAAATACTTTGAATAGATTTATTTTATTATATTATATTATATTTTACATATAAATATATGTTCCATCACGTAATTAAATAAAGATATATTTTTTTAATAAAAAAATTTAATAACCAAAATTAACCATTAATTATGTGAATAAGCAGTGATCCATCGCAAAAAGAGACGTTGGCTATACTGGGAAGGACGACAAAGTTATTGGCGACGGAATTCAACGACGTGACTAAGGGATGATGCACTAAAGAAAGAGAGTTTGTGTGGGAGGGCAGTAGATGGCGATGACGTTGGCGCTTCTTGTCACCAACGCGACGGTGCTTGGAAGGAGTGGAATGTGCTTCAATTAACGGGAGTGGAGCTTTGATAAATCTAAAATAATAAATTATAAAATAACCCAACTATGGTTAAGATAAAGACCAATTACAATGTGACACATAATGAAGGGTAACTTACATGTTATTTTAGAGGGGGTTGGGTAGCATTCACCTTGGTAAAAACATCAGTGAGTTGATGCTGAATTCGAACGTGGATGAGTTTGATGAGGTCCGCCACCACTCTTTCTCAAACAAAATAACGGTCAATCTCAATGTGTTTAGTCCTCTCATAAAATGTGGGATTGGCAGCAATGTAAATGGCTGATGGTGAGCCATAACATAGCATTGATGGAGGGACTTAGACCTTGAAATCAGAAAGAAGTCCTCTGAGCTAAGTTAGTTTAACTGCCACTGATGCCATTGATGGACGCATTTTAGGAGAGAAGTATTATTGGTTAAACTGTCTTGGAGCCGTAAAAAGTGCATATTCTCAGTACATTATAAGTACGAGGATCTTTTTCAGTTTTTCTCAGAGTGCTTTTTCCAGAGGACGAGAAACTAATGCAGACATATATCATTAGAGTTGGTGAAAGTTTTTTGTATCTAGCAAAAGAGTATGTAATGTATAGCTATAATTGTGGAGTAACAACGACGGCACAATGGTGATTGGTGGGTTGGTTAACTGAGATTTCATCATTTTCAATTTTAGCACTACTTTTCGGATCAAAATTCTCTAAACTACAAGAATTTGTAAAGTGAAAGAATAAACATTTAATCACCGTTGAATTAAAATAATAAAACTTACATATCGTAAAAATTACAAATTCAATGGTAATTAATATCTCACTTTATTACTTTACCAATTTTCTCATTTTAAAAAATTCAAATTCTAGTTTTCTTATATATATTCTGAGAATGCAGTTACTCATTTGAGAGAAAATATTATGCAATTAAAATATATTCTTTTTAAATAATAATCAATATCTGCTCAACAACACTCGGCGTTAAAGGAAATAATTTCGAATGCTTGTTTCTAGGTTTCTTTCTTTATTTGTTGTTTTATCCATATGCAAGGATTATAAACATATAACCAAGGATTAAAACAGCCAAAGAAAAAATTATAAACAGAGAATAAAACAAGAAAAAAAAGTCGCCCAATACAAAGATGCACATCACTTCGGCATCTGCATTCATAAATGACCAATGAGTAAACTGAAAATACACAGGATCTCGGCCAAATTCTTAAAAAAATGGAACAGCAATAACCTACTAAAATACCAGTACAAGACTTCACAGTCTGAATTGTTGTCCTGATCTAACAAGCATTTGATTATTGCTGTCTGAAATTTCTCATACCTGGCAACATTTCAGGGAGGGAAAAAAGGTATCAATAGCCATGATCACAGAGAAATTTCAAAGAAAAACCTTGAGCACATTCCAGAATACTGCAGATACCCTGGTTACAGCACATCCATAGAACATTTAATCAGACTGATACCATATCTCTGAATTGCCACGGCCTTTAAGAGAAGCAAGAGAGACAGCAGAAAATCTGTGGCCCCTTATAAAATTAGCCACCTGCTTGTGTATTCTGTATTGCACTATATATTTATATATGTTCCTTTCTTTTTAGTTTAGCATGAATTTAGGTGTGCAAGACACAATACTAACAACCCAAAATAAAAGCATGCACTTCAGCCCAACTAGAAACTGTATAAAGAATGCCAGATAAACCCTTCCAATTAGAACAGCTTTCTTCATTGTATTCTTTCTGTTTCTTAACCAACCCAGAAAACAATGGGACAAATGTAACACCGAATTGTGCCCCTACGCTCCTAAGGCTTGAACTTGAACCAATAACGATTCCTATATCTGCTTCAAGTAGACAAAGTAAATCACCCACTGAGTCTCCAATATAAACAGTTAATTTCTTTTTGTCATCATTGGAATTCTTCAATATATTGCGAAAAGCTTGGACTTTGTCAATGGGAGACTCCACCTTCTTAAGAATTTCACCCGAGGAAACAGATCCCTCATAAGTGAATTCATTTGCATGGATATCCAACTCCTTTAAATCAGCTGTTAGAAAAATAATTTGCCTATTTAATTAAGTTGCCAAATTTCCAACTATAAAAAATAAACCACTTGAAGGCAACTAAGAAAGAAATCAAGAATTACTAAAATCACATAAAAGAAACAGAGGCTTGATCAAAGAAACAATTACTCCACAGAAAAGTGCGCATATGTCCAACAGATAAACATGACCAAGAAAGCAAAGAATAAGTAGCTCTTGGTGATTCAGTTCTTTCTGATAAGCCATTCCAACACAGAAAGTCATGCTTTACCATGTCAAAAGATGAAGGGTAAGCGGGTAACTTAAAAATACCATGCTTCATAATAAAAGCTGAAGATATATTCTGCCATCAAATCTTCGGAAGTTAAAAATTATCTACATCAAAGTAGTGATTGATGTAGAAAACCGTTGAACTAAAGTGGCTCAAAATTGTAGCATGACTTTCCAATTTTTTTGTACAACAGTAGAATTTATCTCATAACAACTATATGAGCAAAGTATGAAACAAAGTCCTTCGCATTTCTAAACAAATTATCAAAAGAATGGTCATCCTCTACAACTCAATACACAGAAAATTTCATGATTCTCACAATGCTGTTGCCCACCTTATTCCTGACAGATACTCTTAAATACACCATGAATAGGAAAGGTTACAATACAAAACCATGACAGACAGAGCAATTAGCATTACAAATACAGCAAGAAAGCAAATCCTGAAGGCAGTCCAAAATCGGCACAATAATCTACTTCTAATCGAAGCAGTATCCCAAGGGAAATGAATTTGAATTTCACAAACTCAATTTTGAAAATGAGCAACTAAAATTATAAGTATCCAGAAAAAGAATAAATTAAAGCTCACATTGACAAACATACCTGAGGAGAAAGCAGATCTAATGAGGTCTCCACACCAGCAGTAGGAGAGAACATGCACCTTGGCATTCAAATTTTCATTCTTAACAATTCTCTGAAAAAAGTTAGAGCATCCATCTTGAAGGATCAGACGCTCTCCAGCACGCTTTATGTCTTCTAGATTTATGCCTTTGAGTACCCCTGACTCGATCACCCTATTATTTGCTGTGTTCTCAAATTTTGAAAGTTGCTCAAGTGCTGTAGACAGTTCTTTATAGTCAAAATTATCCACTGCAAAGCACACAAGGCCAATTAACAAAATTTGATCAATTCTGTGTAAGCACTGAAGACTTACAGAGGATATAGAAATCACCATACATTTATTTGCAGGCATAATGAGCTCTATACATTGCTCATACTCCTCTGTATATTGTTTGGATAGAAAACCCCATGTATTCCTGAGATCAGAAGATGACAACCGAACCATTTGATCTTCAGTCTGATTCTGATCAGATTTTGGTGCTGTCACTATTGCAATTTCTGCCAAGATGGCAGATGAATCAACAACAGTGCATGTCAAATCAAAATCGCTAAAAATCACAAGATGATCTTTGGTAGGGTTATGTCCTTTAGTCAAGGGCAATATAGTTGGCTGAAAAAGTGGCTGAGCAGAGAAGAAGTCAATTTCAAGCTTCATTGCTTGGTAATAAAGCTTTTCAATTACATCAAGTTCTTCTCCAGTCAAAGAGACACTTAGTTTGTCAAGCAAATCTTCAGTTTGCAGAGCAGAAGCCTAAATTCAAATATAAGAATAACTGAGTGGTTGCAGCCACAAGAAAGTCATGAATGAAATGTATATTTGACCAAGATTCAAAATGGTATCCAAGCAATCGCAATGGGCAATATGGTATAGCTTTACTGAATATGACAAACCTGGAAACCATCAGAAGCATAGTTGTCAATCCACTTCTTATATGGGTGAGTACTTTCATCGGAATCTAGAAGCTCCTGGAACTTATTACCGAGAAAAGCATAAAGTCTCATGCAAGGAGTCATCGCACCTAAAGTGTAAGCAGCAATTTTTGTTTTCTCAAATGGTGTTGCGAGTTTACCAGCACCTTTTAGTCCTTCAATCTTCCCAGAGGCTGTGGCTAACAGGAATTGTGTGTATTTTACCGTTGCAGAATTAATATTGTTCTCTTTTGCAAGGTCCAATCCCCACTCCTACACCATTTGCATAAAACAACAATGATATAAGCAAAATGGAGAAGGGAGGAAACCTATCAGCACAAAACGTGTTAGAATGACACATACATTTAATACAATTCACATTTAAAGATTCTCTTAATCTAAAACAAAGGTTTATGAGTAAAATAATCACATCAATAGAAAACTCAGGTTGATTTGGGCGAAACACCTACTTTTCTTCTCTTTCCCTAAATACTCACTCAAGTTGATTTGGGCGAAACACCTACTTTTCTTCTCTTTCCCAAAAATACTCTCTTATTCCACCAAAATTGCTTGGGCCATGTTCCAACAAAATAAAGCTTCATTATAATTCATGCAAATTGTTAAAAGTTTTTTAAACATTGAAAAGGAATCCAACTACTATTAAGCAGATAATTTATCTCATTCAGCTACACAGTCCCTTGACATTAATTGTGATCCATCTCAATTCACAACAAGAATCTTCCCCTCAAACTTCAAAATTCAAGTTACAATGCACAAACCTGAGTAAGATTCCTAAGGATAAAATGAATAACTCTGCTCAAATTCAGGCTCATATAAGTGGAAAATGCCCTACCTGTACCAGTGAATTATGCATCTTCAGCTCCTCTAAAACCGCCTTCCTCAACTCAGAGATTCCAACCTTTGCATCGTCATCATCAGCACAATCTTCAGCTAACTCGTACCTAAAAATTCAACAAAATTTCAACAAAGGAAGTTTAAACATGATTCCCCCACCCACCCAGCTGCTGTGGCCAATCCCCACCCTCCAAAAAATTGACAAACTAGTCTTAAAAAGAGGCAAACGTCCTGCCAAGCATCATAAATCTTCAAACAGCCAAACTCACCTCAAATCAGTGTATCACCAACACCAAATAATCTAACCTTCCAGTTTTGGTTGCTGAAAAAGACTGACAAGTGACAAACAGAACCAAAAAATAAAAGAAAACTAAAAATCAAAACTCCAGTTATATTTATTTAATTACCACTTTTCTCCACATCCCTATAAAATTCACCCATCAAAAGCCATAAAAGTACAGCGGATTCAACATGTTATCACTAAGCTCAAAGCAAGAAATATTCCAGTTTTCGCGGTCTTCGTTGATAAGAATGATTTCATGCCACTACTCAACTCATGAAACAAAACCAAACCCAGTCATACATCTTCAATTTTTCTTTCCCATCTTCAATCTAAATCACCAGTTTCCGAAAATTGCTAAAAAATACACCACAATCTAGTTAGACTGAAGTCTAATGGAGTGGTCTCATTATGCCCTAGCAGCAGCATTTTCAATTCCAAACTCAAAGCCTACTCTAACAAACTAATTACTTATTCACTTGTATCTTTAAAACCATTCTATGATTGAATACCATTGAAGTTTTTCAGCAACCAAGCTCAAAACATTTAAAGAGATAGTTTGAGTTCGCGCTTAACTAAATTCCGTAAGAAAAAAGAGAGGGAAATGGAGACTGACGCTTGAGCAAAAGCGCGTAGGAAGTGAACATCTTGTGCGATGTAATGGCGGAAGGAATCTATGTGGAGGTTGCCGGAGGCCAAGGCGATGACAAATGGCGTGTACATGGCGAAGACGGACTCGCGCGTGAACTTGATCCAGAAGCGCCGTGCGAGTCCCGATTCGTTGTTGACGGAGGCGGCGATCGATGTCATTCTCCTTCCGATTGGGGATCTGAGAGTAGTGTGGTTGCGCGTTAAGGCCGAGTCGAAGCGGCAGGATCTGAGGGAGCTGAGAAGGCGGAACGACGATGGTGGTGATGACGTGGCGGCGATGAGGGTTTTGATTGGGTTTGGGAGGAAGAACCGCATGCGCATCACATCACATCACATCACAGGTAATTATTTATATATGTAGATATATAGTACAGTATTACTAGAAATATACACGCGAAGAGAGATGGATATGCTGCTTTGTGCTCTGTGTTGTGCTCTCTCCCCCTCTCTTTTGAGGACTGACTACTGAGTAGTGTGTGTGCTGTCGTGATTTTTACAGAGAGAGAGAGAGGGAGGGGGGACGGAAAAAGGGGGGGGGGGGGGGTGGTTGACTGCGGTCTGCGAGGACTGCCAGTGCTAGCCGCCCGGATATGATGGGCCTGGGTTTTCGGGTATCCTGGTGTCTGAAAATGGACCTTTAATTTCAACGTATGGGTGATTCGTTTGGGCTAGTGACAATTTTGATGGTCGTAAATTTTGCACCGCGAAATCTAATCCCCTGGAAAAGACCCAAAAAACAGAGTCTAATCCCCTGGACCTAACTCAGGAATAGGGCGGTGAAACGAGTCTAATCATTTAGGTATTGTTTATTTGGAATGAAAATATATGGACAGAAAAGTAAAGCAAGGAAGTGTTAGGGAAAATTGCACTTTTTTCCTGTTTGTCCGGAAAGAAAAAATTAAAAGAAAACTTAAATAGTTAAAAAAGAAAAAGTAATGGACTTCACTCACACACAATTTTTCCTCCCCATTATGGGCGGAAAATTGGATGAAAAAATAAAAGCAAGAGTAATTTTTCACATTTATCCCTTCTACAAAAGAAAAAAAAAAGAAAAAAATGAGTTCTTTTACATAATGTTTGAGTGCATTTATGTTCTGCCGAAGTATCATATTTATCATTTAGTTTAGTTTTAATTTCGATTTTTTATTTTTTAATTAAAAAAAAGTATCTAATAAAAATACCAAAACTCAACCTCTACTGCAAAATCAGAATGTATTTCTCATTTATTCACGATGTTACCCTTAACATTCTAATTCAACCATTTTCGGTCTAAGTTTACACAAATAGATTAGGGTTTTATGATTTTTAATATAATTTTTTTTTATATATGAAACTAAGTCTGTAATATGGACTTTATGATAGTTCTTGAAATTTTATTTTTCGTTTTTAATTTAAAGTTATAGCATTGTAGTATCTATTTTTTAGATTATTTTTTCTGTTTTGCAATCAGTTATGAACCTTGTAATTTGGATGCGTTATTTTTTTTGCTCTGTTATAACTAAAAAAATCAAAAGGTGTGAAGATAAAAAATCAAGAGTTTTTTAAATTGTGTTAGTTACAAATAAAGGTTAGAGTGTTATCAATTTTAAATATTTTATTTGATCTTTTTATATATATATTGTTTATTCTGTTGTTGTTGTTGATGTTAGTTTTTGGCTTTTGTTAAAAATGGCATTGCAATATATAAATTTGAAATGTATTAAACGTAGGAAAAAATTGTCTTTCATTCGTTGCTTGCTTTAAACATGATTTGATTATTTTTGTAGTTTGGACATGTAATATACGTTGGTGATGAAAATTGAAAATTATTTGATTGTAGTATTGTAATTGAAATCATAACATAAAAAATATTTTTTTTAATGATTTTCCATTTCCCCATATATTCAACTTTATAGTTGAAAATCAAGAGCGTAGGTTAGCTGTTCCTAAAGGTAATTAGGGACATATATGCACTATTGAAAGTGAAGAATATTTATCAACTTTTCTTAAAGAAATTGGAAGAGGGATAAGCGACTTTGCACAATAACAATGTGTTATACTGTACACATGTTATATTTACTGAATGTATTAGCCAAGAAGGTTGAGAAACCCATAAGAAATCACATTATTGGGAGAGAACAAATTCGAGCCACTTTGTTGCAACAGTTGCGCAAAACCAACAAGTGTCGTAATATTTTGCGAAAGGGCCCTCATGCCTATATAGAGTTATGTGAAAAACTAAGGTCAACTGGTCATGTGAAAGATACTATACATGTCACACTTGAAGAGCAAGTAGCTAGATTCTTATATATTATAGCTTATAATGTTAAAAATAAAACCATTTCATTTTTCTTCCACCGATCCGGAGAAACAAAATGTCGTAATTTCTATGCTGTTTTAAGAGTTGTAATCTCACTTGAAAAAGAGTTTCTTCAGCAACCTTCCGGAACTACCATTTCTTCAGAGATTCTTCATAGCAATAGATTTTACCGATATTTTAAGGTATGACTAGTTGCACATTGAAGTAGATAGTTATAGTTAGCATACACAATAAAATTTTCTTTTTAATTAAGCAATATCATATAGGATTGTATTGGAGCCATTGATGGAACACATGTTAGAATCAAAGGTTCCAATAGCTAATCAACCTAAATTTTGTGGTAGAAAAGAATGGCCAACTCAGAATGTACTTGCTAAGTATGGCTTTGATATGAGATTCACATATGCTTTAGGAAGATGGGAAAGCACTGCATCTGACTCAAAATTCTTAAGAGTGCATTATCAAGGGATGATAGGCTCAAATTCTAAGAGGTATATTTGTTAAAAAAAACTTTGACATGTTTAAATAAAGTAGTGATATCTAAAGTATGCTCTCTATATGAATTTTTTTAGGAAAATTTTACCTTGAAAAATGTTGTATTCATTCTTAAACATGCTCTAATTACTTCATATTGAGGTGAAAAGTACCATCTAAAGGAGTTTGCTAGAACCTAAAAATGCGTACTAATTATTTAATCTCCGTCATTCGTCCTTACGAAATGTGATCGAACGATCCTTTAGAGTTTTGAAAAATAGGTTTACAATAATAGCAAGTGGTACAGAACCATATTATGATGTGGAGGTTATGGTGACATTGTCCGAGCATGCATTATACTCTACAATTTTTTAATGAATGTAGATCCTGATTAGCTTTTAATTGCTCAAGTGGATCCAGAATTACAAAATAATAATCCAAAAGCCACTTATGAGAAAAGGGAAGAAGTAAGTGAAGATTATAAGCGAGGTGCAGCTCTTAGGGATAACATTGCGGCTCAAATGTAGGTTGACTATCAAATGAGAAAATGATATTTTTGTAAACCTATCATCCTTACTAACGAGAATTACATTTTAGTTTCAACGAAAAATGTAATGTGTGAATTTTATGTGAATGTCATGTGCATTATGTATCACACTAATATTTTGAAATACGTAAAACTCATGAACATTGTGAATTCGTGATATTATTGTATATAGAATGTGTAGTTAAAACATTCACTTATGATGACAATGATTTTCTAGAATTAATTAAATTACTTGTAACATACAAATCACTTCTTAAGGTAATATCCTTGATTAATTGATGAATTAATTATTAACACTTAGATAAATCCCATTTTTAGGGTTTATTTGGTGCTTAATTTAGGAGATTTTATCACCTTTTCTTACATTTATCCAAAAAAATAGCATGGTTTCATAATTGTCTCCTAATTTGTGCTTAAGTGTGAAAATATATTTTTTAGGCCTTAATTGGCTAAATTTAATTCACCTTTGATTCCATTAGATGCCTTGATGTGTTTGTTAGTGAATTCAGGATAGAAAGTCTAGGAATGGATCAAAGGGGTGAAGAGAAAAAGCATGCAAGTGGAGAACTCATGAAGAAACAAGGATTTGGGATGCTGAGATCGACGCGCACGCACAGCATACGCGCACGCGTGGATTGTGAGGTCGCATGGCGACGCGTACGCGTACTTGACACGTACGCGTGGATAGCAATTTGTCAAGCGACGCGTACACGTGACCCACGCGTACGCGTCGGTGCTCGCACGTGACTCACTTAAAGGCAATTCGCTGGTGGTGATTTCTGTGCTTCGCAGGCCCAAATCCAACTCACATCTGATGCTATTTAACCCAAGGATTGAAGGCGGATCAACCATCTAGTTACCAATTAGTCTTAGTTAGGTTAGAGGTAGATTAGGATTTCTTAGATTTAGGTTAATTTCATGCTTTGATTTACTTTTCCTTTTGTAATTCTTGTTCTTCTACATCTCCTCTCTCTAGTTTAGCATTTAATTCTTGTAATTCACTACTTTGATATTGATGCACTTTTGTTTCTTCTATTTTCTTTTAATGCAAATCATGATTCATGTTCCTTTACTGTTCATTTGATTTGTTGTTGTTAATTCCTTGCTTTTGGTAGTTATAGATTTATAATTCTTGCAATTTGATCTTACTTTCCTTTTGTGCCTTCCAAGTGTTTGGTAAAATACTTGGAAAGAACTTAGAGTAGATTTTTGTGTTTTTGGCTTGGGAAGGTAACTTAAGAATTCTTGAGTCACTAATGTCCAAGTGATTGATAATTGGTAGCCATTGACTCTAGCTTGCACTAATTCAATTAGTGAGTGGCCAGGACTTATGGACTTGGATTGATATATCTCATTTGACTTTCCTTTACTTGTTAAAGGATGACTTAATGGGATTGATCCTTGCAATTATCATGTTGTGGTTAGTGATAAGGATAGAGATTCTTGACCACCAAACCTTGCCAAGACCTCTTTTTACCATTTAATTTTTATTGCCATTTACTTTTCTTGTTTCTTACCCAAAACCCCAAAAGATACTTCATAGCCAATAACAAGAACACTTTATTGCAATTTCTAGGGAGAATGACCCGAGGTTTGAATACTTCGGTTATTAATTTTAGGGGTTTGTTACTTGTGACAAACAATTTTTTGTATGAAAGGATTATTGTTGGTTTAGAAACTATACTTGCAACGAGATTTCATTTGTGAATTCTAAAGCGTCAAGAATCCATTAATCAAAATGGGAGGTTAGGAATGCTTGGTTTGGTGCAAGAACATGGAAAAATTTTGAAAAACAGAGCATCAATCCACGCGCACGCGTGCCTCACGCGTACGCGTAACCCAAGTATTTTCGACCATCCACGCGCATGCGTCACCCACGCGTACATGTGGATGCAAAAATTTTACCTCCCAGCCATTTTCCAGAGAGTTGCGCCTATACTGCACCAACATTGTGCCTGAGGCACGAAAATCAACCCACGCGTATGCATGCCTCACGCGTACGCGTCGCCTCTCTGGTTTGCCATGCACGCGTACGCACTATCCACGCCTACGCGTCGCGCCATTTCACCTCAATCCACGCGGACGCGTGACAGACGCATATGCGTGGATAGCCCTCTTCCATCACCTTCTTTTCTCATCTTCTTCTCATTTCTTTCCTTCTTCTTTCTTCTTTCCTTCTCCTACCCCTCATCCAACACTACCAAACACCATTTATAACCATTCCTTTTCGTTAGTTGTTTAGTTAGTTTAAATCTTCATTTTATTTTCTCTTTTTCATACTAAGTGTTGGATTGTTAATCTTGTTTACTGTCCATTGCTGCTGACTATTGATGAAATGTTAGTTTAACATCCTTGTTGTTAATTTCTATTGTTGGATTTCATTGTTGAGGATACAATTAATTACTTAGTTTTTGAACCTTTTCATGCTTAATTTTGAGTACACCAAGTTTATGAGACTTTGCCTTCAAGCTTTTTAAATCTTTTTGAATTGCATGACTTGGCCACCATGTGATTTAAATTCTTTTCTTTGATTAGGCAATTTCTTGATGGATGTTATGCATTTATCTTAATACATTGTGTTTCATGATCATATGCATCCATATGTTGTTTTTGGCTTGAATGCTTTCATGCTTCTTTATTGCTTGTTTGGTTATTTTGACCCACAAGTTTAGAGCATCTCAAGCAAATTAGGGTGAGTGAAGTGCATGCTTCTTTTTGTGTAAATGTGACATAGCTTTTTATGCTAGTGTGTTCTAGACCGCATGCATCTTAGAACTCACAGGCGTGTTTCATTAATGTAACACACTTGGTCACTGATGCACCACTATTTTATGGTACATCTTGTGCTTAATTGAGTGGATTTTATCCACTATTCTCACACTTGTTCATGTAAATTGCATGTTTTACATTTTTCTTCCTAATTCTGTGTTTTGATTGAAAACATGCTTCTTTGGCCTTAAAATTGCTAATTATTAATTCCCTCTTATTACCATTTAATTCCTTGATATGTGTGTTAAGTGATTTCAGAGTTTATAGGGCAGGAATGGCTTAGATGATGGAAAGGAAGCATGTAAAAGTGGAAGGAATACAAGAAACTGAAGGAATTGTAAAGCTGTCCAGCCTGACCTCTTGGTACTAACTCGACCATAACTTGAGATACAGAGGTCCAAATGAGGCGGTTTCAGTTGCGTTGGAAAGCTAACATCCGGGGCTTCGCAAAGATATATAATTTGCCATAGCTGCCTTGAAGATAGGCGACGCGCACGCGTGGATCACGCACACGCATGGCCTGGAGAAAACTCAATCCACGCGTACGCGTGGACGACGCGTACGTGTGACTTTGCATCGTGCTGGACGTATCAGAAATTGCTGGAGGCGATTTTTGGGCTATTTCTGACCCAGTTTTTAGCCATGAAAACACAGATTAGTGGCTATAAAGTGGGGGAGGGGGGAATCGATTCATTCATAAAAAAAAGGACAACAATCATAATTCACAATTTTAGGTTTTAGATGTAGTTTCTAGAGATTTAGGATTTTGGATTTTTCTTAGGTTAGGTTTACTTCTTCTCCTTTCCAGGTTCAATGTTCCCTTAATGTGATTTCTCTTCTACTTTTATTTACTCTATTACTTTAGTTGCTCTATTTCACTTGCTAATTACTTATGTTGCGAAATTGGCTTATGAACTCTTCATGTTAATTTGATTTCCTATTTAATACAATTCGAGGTATTTCAGATTTATGGTTGCTTTCTTCTATTTATGATATAAATAATTTGGATTTTTCCCCTTTTGGCTTTGGTTGAGTAATTGTTGACACTTGAGTTGTCAAACTCAGCTGTTGATTGAAAATTGGAAATTGCTGATTGATTTGGATCCCTCTAAAGCTAGTCTTTCCATAGGAGTTGACTAGGACTTGAGGAATCAAATTGATTAGTCCACTTGACTTTCCTTTATTTAGTAAGGATTAACTAAGTGGGAGCAATAACAATTCTCATCACACCTGATAAGGATAACTAGGATGGGATTTTCAGTTCTCATACCTTGCCAAGAGTTTTTCTAGTTTTTAATTTAATTTCCTGTTCCTTATTCAAAAACTCCAAAAAGATAATCTTCCATAACCAATAATAAATACATCTCCCTACAATTCCTTGAGAGACGACCCGAGGTTTAAATACTTCGGTTATCAATTTTATTAGGGGTTTGTTACTTGTGACAACCAAAAATTTTGCACGAAAGGATTTCTTGTCAGTCTAGAAGCTATACTTGCAACGAGAACTTAATTGTGAAAATTCTAGACCGCGCGAGAGTTTTGTTCGTCAAAATGATGCCGTTGCCAGGAAAATGCAAACGTGTGCCTTATTATTGGTTATTGTAAATATTTGCTTTTGCTTGTTTAGTTGTTTTTGTTTTTAATTTTTTTATTAGCTACTATGAATTCTCACCCCTATCGCTATGAGTTTGGTTCCAATGTTGTTGTAAGGAATGGAAGCTATAATGAGAACAGGCATCAAGGTTGGAAGAATCAAAGATGGGAGGAGCCACAAGGATTTGATCAACCCTCTTGGCAACAACCCCCTCTAATGCACTCTAACCAACAACCATTCTGTAATGCATACCAAGACAATAGTTATGGTGGACCCTTTCGTGACAAACCATTTCCACCAAATTACTATGGTCAAGAGCCATTCCAGGGAGCGTACCAAGATGATGAATATGGTGGACCCCCTTGTAGTTACCAACAAGCCCCACCATATGCTTATGAACCACCTCTCCAACATACCTTTGAACCACCATACTCACAAGCCCCCTTCCACCATTCACCTCCATATGACACTAACCCTTATCCACCATACCAACCACCCTATAAGCCGTACGAACCATACATAGAGCCACCCCAATTCTAACCCAATTACTCCCAAGAACCACCACCTCCATATACACCATGTCCATATCCATCAATCCAAGAGCACTATCATCCTACTTATGATAGCCGAGCGCAACAAGAATCAAAGGATCGTCTCGAGGAAACAGTAGATCGATTTCATGCAACCCTTCATCAATTGGAGCAAGCAATAAATCGATTAGCTTCCCAACGTTCGGACACTCAAGGAACTCCCACGGCTTCATGTGGAGAATCTACTGAAGAACGTAGCATGAAGGAGAAGCTAGAAACTCTAGTGGACAGTGAGCAGTATAACTTTATATTGGAACAATTGGAGGAAGCCGTAATCGTTGAAGAGGAAGAAGTGGTCAAAAACTTAGGAGATGCGGAACGTCCATGGAAAAGCCCAGTCATAGAGTCCCCTTCTAAGGGGATGATCAAGAGATGGATTCAATCATTGATGAATTCTTATCTACATTTGAATCCTCTCCCATTGGACTTGACATGGAGATTAAAGAAGAAGAAGCACAACCTCCCATGCCCTTGGTGAACAATGAAGAAGAGATCGAATTGGAAGAAAGCTACCAAGAGGAAGAGGTTGATATTGAAGAAGCTTGCAAAGAGGTGGAAGTTGTTAAAGAAGAGCCCAAGGGAATGGAGCTGGAGATCACCTTGCCAAGGTTGTTGGAGACTTCTCCCCCAAAGCCATCACCATCCATCCCTTCATTCAAGTGGGTAAATCTCTCATCTCTAAGCTTAATTAGCCCACTTGAATATGCTTTGCTTGAGACGGATGGGCAACTTAGAGCTCTTTGTGGCTATAAGAGTAAGAGGGAGATGGTCAGTGGTTGGCAACACAATCCTAGGTTCATTGTGGTAGGAAGCTCACGGCTGAATTATCATGGTTGGAAGAATACTAAATTGTATGGGTCTAGGAAGCTGTTTGGATGCCTCAGTGAGAATTCAGATTGCTTACCACCCGGTTGGAACAAAGATGGTCAACAAGAAGACGGGTGCAAAAGCAAGGTTTGGGACCCTGGAATTCAGTCCAGCAATCAACACTCTTGGGGCCTTGTCACTTGCTTAATCTTGCTTGAAGGCTCTTTGCGCCTAGTTTGGGATTCCGGAGGCCATTGGAATTACAAACATTGGTGGGGATTCCTGGATGAGTTCAAGCACAAGCCACCATAACAAGGGACTCACCAAATGTCCAACTTAAAAAGTGCTAGGTGGGAGACAACCCAACATGGTATATTCTTTCCTTTTTGTTCTTAGTTTTATTTTATTTTCATTCGTGTTCATTCATAATTTCTGCACAGTCATTTGCATTATGCATTTTGCATTTTGCATTCTGCATACTGCATAAAAAAAAATTTGTACGCGACGCGCAAGCGTCGCTGATGCGTACGTGTCATATGTGCATGCGAAACAAAGAAGAACTAAACAAACAGTTGTGCGAGAGCATGGCTGGAGGCGTGCTTTAGGCACAAACACGCCCACGTGTACGCGTCCCTGACGCGTCCGCGTCACTTGCAAAATCAGCCTTCCACGCGTACGTGTCACCCACGCGTACGCGTGACCCTACAAATTCGACGTAAAAGGTGTATTGGCCGAAAGTTATGCTGGCTTGGTGCTGGAATTTTGCTAGAAGCACAAACCCACCCACGCGTATGCGTCGTTAACGCGTGCGCGTCATTTTCCACTTTTGCACTTCCAAACATGCGCGTGCCTGACGCGCACGCGTCATATGACATTTTGGCACATATCCCAAAACGAACAGAGGGTTGTGCGTGCGCGAGGCTGGCTTCACGCGAGTAGCACAAACTCGGTCACGTGTACACGTGCGCGACACGCTCGCGTCGCCTTCTCAATTGTGCGCCCCACGCGTACGCGTCGACAGTGCCGCATGACCAGAACCCTGCAATGCCCACTTTACTTATCTTTTCTTTCCCAATCCTAATTTCTTTTCTTCTATCTTCTCTCCCTTCTTATTCTTTCTCTTTCCTTTCTTACTTCCTTCTTCTTCATTTCTTTGACTTCTCCTCCTTATTTTCTTCCATTCTATTTTACTTAATTTATTTATATATTTTCGTTCATTACATTTTAACTGTATACATGTTTTTTATTTTCTTTTCTATGTTTATTATTTTTCTATTGGTGTTAAATGTCCTTATTCCACTGTTGCATTTCTCTTGCTTTCTTTTGGTGCTTCGTGACTTGTTTCCATTGTTAGGTAATATTATTTATAGGTCAATGCTAATTTTTTATGATACTTGTATTCCATTTGCATTGACATGCTCCTATATTGTCTTTCATTACCTACACTCTCTCCCCTATTATTGCACTTTTTGCACTATTGATATGCCATTTACTTCTATTGTTTTCTCACTTGCATGTTGTAGCTACCATGTAATTGAGACCCTCATTATTCGGCATAAACCCACCCATATTTTATTTGTTTTCCATCTTTGCTCTTGGGTTACTTTTCCTCCTGTTCCTCTTCTTTCAGGGTGGCCATCGAGAACGGAAAGGAGAAGTTTCTAAATGGGACGAACAACAAGTCCATCTGCATAATCCACTAAAGAAGGAGCATCAATTGGAGTAACCCGCCCACTTGCGCATCTCAGCATGCACCGAGGACGGTGCAATCTTTAAGTGTAGAGAGGTCGATACCGATCTCCATGGGTCAGTACTTTCCTGTCTCAACACCAATGTTTAAATTTTCTTTGTAGTTAGTTATTGCATTTGCATGTTTGATTGCATGTTTGTTACATTTTGTGCATATTTTACCAACTACTTGGTTGAAGTAATATTTACTTTTTCAAGAAACTTTTTAGAGTATTTCACTAATTTGAATAAATTTTTTTTTTAAACTTGTTTGAAGAAATTTTATTTTGGAACATGGTTTAGAGCTTGAATACACAAAACCAGTGAGATTTTGAGCCTATTTGAATTGGTTGCATTCTATCAACCAATATTTTATTTTTGGTGTGTGTTGTTCTCTCTAAAATTGTGATCTTTGTCTTGCTTAATTCTATATTTCCATTGTTTGATGTATGCATGCGCTTATATGATTGAGGCCTTTGTTTCACTAAGCTTACGTACCCATATGGTCTTACCCTTTCATTATCCTTTGCAAACTAATGTTGAGCCTATTTTACCCCTTTGTTCTTTACTTTAGCTCATCACTAACTCTAAGCGGAAAATAATATTGTCCTTAATTTGAATCCTTGGTTACCTTAGACTAGTGAGAGTGTTCATGATTTAAGTGTGGGAAAGTTTGGTCTGCCAATATTTGGTTTGAGAATTGGGTGTGTATATTCTTGTGAAAATGTGCAAAAATAATAGTTGAGCATATATTCTTGCATTCAATATCTTAATCATATGCATGGAGAAAAATAATAGAAAAGAAAAAATATATATAAAATATAAAAAGAAAAAAAATAGAAAAAAGAGAAAAAGAAAAGAAAAAAGAGCAAATAAGTAAAAGGGGACAAAATGCCCCAAAGTAAATGGTGATAGCAATGCATATGTACTGTACTCGAATTAGGATGCATGATTATGTGGAAAACATGGTTAATGGATAGTTAGATTTTGTATTGTGATTACATGGATTGTCTTAAGTTAGGTGGGAAAAGTTTAAGTTAATTAAGGATTCAGATTTTAGTCCACTTGACCAAATACAATCCTACTTTGACCCTAACCCCATTACAACCCTTAAAAGACCTCTTGATATGTGCATTTGTGCATCAAATTTTTGTTGATTGATAGAAGAAGAGCAAGCCTTAGAAAGCAAGGTTAGTAGAGAATTGAGAGAATCAAACCTTAAACACATGAGTGATTAGAGTGTATACACTTCCAGTGAGGGTTTGAGACTCGATTATTTGTTCCTGGCTTTCATGGGCTATTTTCTTCTGCACGTTTACTTATACTTTATTTTATGATTTGAATTAGTGAAATCCATTTTATATTTGTTTTTGAAAGATTTATTTACTTTTCACCAAGTAGATAGAAGTATTTTTGTATTTAGTTGCATTCATATAGATAGGTTGCATTTCATACTTTCTACCATTCCTCTTCACTCTTATAGTTTCTTTTGAACTTAGCATGAGGACATGCTAATGTTTAAGTGTGGGGAGATTTGATGCAACACTATTTTGTGATACATCTTGTGCTTAATTGAGTGGATTTTATCCACTATTCTCACACTTGTTCATGTAAATTGCATGTTTTACATTTTCCTTCCTAATTCTGTGCTTTGATTGAAAACATGCTTCTTTGGCCTTAAAATTGCTAATTATTAATTCCCTCTTATTACCATTCGATGTCTTGATATGTGTGTTAAGTGATTTCAGAGTTTATAGGGCAGAAATGGCTTAGAGGATGGAAAGGAAGCATGTAAAAGTGGAAGGAATACAAGAAACTGAAGGAATTGTAAAGCTGTCCAGCCTGACCTCTTGGTACTAAATCAACCATAACTTGAGCTACAGAGGTCCAAATGAGGCGGTTTGAGTTGCGTTGGAAAGCTAACATCTGGGGCTTCACAACAATATATAATTTGCTGTAGCTGCCCCGAAGATAGGTGACGCGCATGCATGGATCACGCGCATGCATGGCCTGGAGAAAACTCAATCCATGCGTACGCGTGGACGACGCGTACGCGTGACTTTACAGCATCCTTGACGTATCAGAAATTGCTGGGGGTGATTTCTAGGCTGTTTTTGACCCAGTTTTCTGCCCAGAAAATACAGATTAGAGGCTATAAAGTGGGAGAATCCATTCATTCAACAAAAAAAGACAACATTCATAATTCACAATTTTAGGTTTTAGATGTAGTTTCTAGAGAGAGAGAGGCTCTCTCATCTCTCTAGGTTTTAGGATTTAGGATTTCTCTTAGGTTATGTTTACTTCTTCTCCATTCTAGGTTCAATGTTCCTTTAATGTGATTTCTCTTCTACTTTTATTTACTCTATTACTTTAGTTGCTCTATTTCACTTGCTAATTACTTATGTTGCCAAATTGGCTTATGAACTCTTCATGTTAATTTGATTTCCTATTTAATACAATTTGAAGTATTTCAGATTTAAGGTTGCTTTCTTCTATTTAGGATATAAATAATTTGGATTTTTTCCCTTTTGGCTTTGGTTGAGTAATTGGTGACACTTGAGTTGTCAAACTCAGCTGTTAATTGAAAATTGGAAATTGCTGATTGATTTGGATCCCCCTAAAGCTAGTCTTTCCATAGGAGTTGACTAGGACTTGAGGAATCAAATTGATTAGTCCACTTGACTTTCCTTTATTTAGTAAGGGTTAACTAAGTGGGAGCAATAGCAATTCTCATCACACCTGATAAGGATAACTAGGATGGGATTTCAAGTTCTCATACCTTGCCAAGAGTTTTTCTAGTTATTAATTTAATTTCCTGCCAATTTATTTTCCTGTTCCTTATTCAAAAACCTCAAAAAGATAATCTTCCATAACCAATAATAAATACACCTCCCTGCAATTCCTTGAGAGACGACCCGAGATTTAAATACTTTGGTTATCAATTTTATTAGGGGTTTGTTACTTGTGACAACCAAAAATTTTGCACGAAAGGATTTTTTGTCGGTCTAGAAGCTATACTTGCAACGAGAACTTAATTGTGAAAATTCTAGACCGCGCGAGAGTTCCGTTCGTCAGTCACTCACTGCATTCTAGTGATTATTACCTCATTCCAACAATGTGTGCTTCCTTGCTTTTGCATTTACTTTCTCACTATCCTGCCTTCTATTTTCAGGATGAGTCATTATAAGCTTAAACGGAAGTAGAAGAAAGAACACGCAGCAACCGGATGATCCACCAGCTGGAGGTGGCAATCCGAAGAGTCGCCGTACCCCCTTGCTCATCTTTGAATACACCGAGGACGGTGCAAACTTTTAAGTGTGGGGAGGTCGTCCAACTAGTCGGGGTTTTTGGGTGACAAATTTCTAATCCCAACACTTGTGCATTTCATTTTAGGTTTTTAGGATTTTTACTCGTGTTTTCTTATTTTTGCATATGTATACATAATAAGCTTAGTCAAAATAATGAAATTTTCCAAGGATTTTATCTATAGGGCATCTCAATTGATTTGAGTGAAAACTTTTCATAGAACTTGCTTGAATTATATACATTGTGGAACATGATTTTTGAGCTAAGAACACACAACCTTGTGAGATTTGAGCCTGATTGTGTTACATCTTATAACCACTTATTTCCCTTCTTGTGTGCATTAGTCTCTTCCTATGATTGTAGTCTTTGATTTGTTTAATTCTATATGTTCATTATTCCTTATATTCACGCACTTTTATGATTGAGGCCATTTGTTTCATTAGCTCACTCACCCAAATAGCCTACCTTTTATCAACTTTTGTTAGCCAACTTTGAGCCTATGATTAACCCACTTTGTTCTTAATTTTAGCACATTACAAGCCTTAAAGCAAAAAAAAAATGTCCTTAATTTGGATCTTTGATTAGCTTAGGCTAGTGAGTGTGTGTGTCATTCAAGAGTGGGAAAACTTGGGACATTGGTTGAGAGAAAAGGGTATTTTTGTTTTGTATTTCTATATTTGGGAATTGGGTACATACTCATGTGTTAATTAAATGTAAAACCATATGCATTGATGCTCTTGTATATATTTTAAGTTTGAAAAGAAAAAACAAAGAAAAAAAATGAATGATAAAGAAAAAGAAATATATATATATATATATATATATATATATATATATATATATATATATATATATATATGAAAAAGAAAAGGAAAAGAAAAAAAGGAAATAAATAAAAATGGGACAAAATGCCCCAAAGTAAAGTTCAATAAGAATCAATGCATAGGTGTTGTGAAATGAAAAGAAAATGCATGAGTATGTGAAAAAGTGAAAAATGGGTAGTTAGGTTAGCTTTGAAATTGTATAGGATGCCATAGGTTAGGTGGGAAGTCTAAGCTTATCAAGGATTCAAATTTCAAGTCCACTTGACCAAATATGCATCCTACCTTGACCCTAGTCCCATTACAACCTATGAAAAGACCTCATGATAATTGTATGCATGCATGAAATATTTGTTGATTGTTATATGAAAAACAAATCTTGGAAAGTATGATTAGGGGAGAATTGAGAGAATCAACCCTAAACACTTGAGTGACTAGAGCGGATACACATCCGGTGCGGGTTCGATTGCTCAATTACATGTTTTCACCTATGATCATCTCTTCTTGCAAGTTTATAAAAATATTTAATAACTCAATTCAATTGTGGATTTGATTTGATTGCTATTGCCTTAACCCTTGTGCATATATATGTTTTCTTGGGAATTGATTTATTTTGACCAAGCAGTTGCATTCATTTAGAAAGTTGCATATAGATAGGTTGCATTTAGTTAGTTTGCATTGAATAAATGTTGATACCCTTTGTTTCCTTCTTGCTTTTAGCATGAGGACATGCTATGGTTTAAGTCTGGGGAGGTTGATAAACCCCATTTTTAGGGTTTATCTGATGCTTAATTTAGGGGATTTTATCACCTTTTCTCACATTTATCCAAGAAAATAGCATGGTTTCATGATTGTCTCCTAATTTGTGCTTAAGTGTGAAAACATGCTTTTTAGGCCTTAATTGGCTAAATTTAATTCACCTTTGATTCCATTAGATGCCTTGATGTGTTTGTTAGTGAATTCAGGATGGAAAGGCTAGGAATGGGTCAAAGGGGTGAAGAGGAAAAGCATGCAAGTGGAAAACTCATGAAGAAACAAGGATTTGGGATGCTGAGATCGACGCGCACGCACAGCATACGCGCACGCGTGGATTGTGAGGTCGCATGGTGACGCGTACGCGTGGATAGCATGTAACACCCTAACTACCAAAGTTCACGCTTCCGGCTGCACCACTCTGATAGTTCGGACATTACGACGACTTTTATGCTATTTAATACTAAAATATGAGCCTGTTTAAAACTTTAAACTGCAACACCACTCCCGAAAACACTTTCTTTCAATAACGTACATCCATAGATACCATACAACTTACAAAAACTCATAAAGGGTACATCCATATATATACATATACATATATAATGTTACAAGCATTAACCAATACAATTCCTATCCCTCTTACATAATATATCAAGATAATAGCGAGGGTTTAATAAACCATAACAAACAATACAGAGCATTTCAACAACAACTAAATAAACCCTTCGTGACTTCAGCGTCCATATCCTGAAAGGGAAAAAATGTAGGGGGGTGAGAACATCATCCTCGAAAGGGTTCTCAGTAGAGGGGTTTTGGGAATTACTGTAATAGGATACGTGAAGATAAACCGTACCAGTGATTACTACCCGTCTTATGCCCCTTTTCAAAAACAACAGTTTACAATAAAAGTAAAGTTGAAAATCATTTCTAAAAGAGGAACCGTTCAATTCTTAAAAACTCAAAAGCCTTTCAAAAAGGTTTGACCATGCCGAATCAAATTAGCATTTCACACTTTTCCAACTCAGAAACACAAAAATGAAATCAACCATCGGTTCACCTCATTTTAACCACGCCCCTAGGCCCAAACAAATCCAACCAACAACCAATCACCACAATCCAACAGAGTCCCAGTTGCAAACACAGATAGGAAGTTCAAGCACAAACAAACAGTTACAGCAAGTAGAACAAGTAGCAATTAATCTCAAGTAATCACATAGGCAAACCAAGTACAATATGCACACGCAAACAATGTCACATAGATGCATATGATGCATGCCTGTCCCTAGTGGCTGATGATATCATCTGTCGGTTATATAGCCAACCCGACACGTCCTGGTAGCTAACCATAGACAGAAACACCCATCGCGGAGCAAGTAGGTTTGAGCTACAACCCCATTGCTACTACCCGCTCAACCCAGAGCCAGTGGAATAACCACTACTGCGGCTACTACCCAGGCAGCTGTTTAAAAGCTCAACCTGGAGCGAGTGGAATTACCACTACTACCGCTACTACCCAGGCGTCACAGTCTCTGACCTGGAACAAGTGGGACGAACCACAACCCTTGCTACTACCCAGGTATCTCAAGCATATATTCATTCAGTCCCAGCCATGGATCAACATCCATCTCAGCCATCCGGCTTAAATTCATAATTCATAGTCAGCCATACGGCCCATAACTCATTCGGCAATCAGCCATAAATTAATATAATACACAGCCATTTCGGTTCACGGTTCAATCCAGAACCAGCCAATATTCATAATCATACACAGCCATTCCGGCCCATAACAAAACAGCACTTCCACCATTCAACATCATCAAATTCATAAAACCGGCATTTAAGCCACAAATCACTTTTCTCAAGCCATTTCACTTTGAAATCAAATTTCAACTCTTTTCAGCTTTGGCTTAAAAGATCTCATTTCTCAAATCATCTCAGGCTCATAAGCCAAATTTACTCAAAGTGAGTTCCCTGTTTAAAACAAAGCCACTCTCGGTATTCTCTTTCCAAAACTTCCAAAACCATGACAAGTTAAGGATTTATTTCAAATTATTCAAAACCACCCGTCCCACAATGGGATTTTATAATAAAAGCTTCTCGGCAGAGTCCCAAGTCTTTAGGGAAGGTCAACCTATATCAATTCCTTAAAATTCATTGAAATTCTTAAAATCATGGATTCTCGGTTCAAGTAAATAAAACTGAATTTATTATGAAACCGACCATACAAAATCACAAGTTCCAACCCGGTCCAAAAATCAACTCATTTGAAAAGGAACCAGTTCATTTGAATCAAACCACTTTCAGGTTTCTTTTTGGAACCCATTTTTCTAACTCTTCCAAAATGTCTCAAACTTAATTACTCAATCAAAAGTCTAGATTCCTTTGAAATCACTAAAAGCTCCTTTTTATATTGAAATCAATATTAGAGCATCATTCTTTTCTTCAGTGATTCAAACGGTAAAAATAGTTCATTTCTAAATAAGTCAAACTCAAGGAATAAAGTTCACTAAATAAATTAAGCTTGAAAATATAAATATTCTCTTAATAAATCAAATAATACAACTTCTCAAATCCAATCCTTTTTAAATAACTTTTCAAACAAGACTAGGATTTTGTAGAAATTTTGGCAGCACCTCCCCTAAAACTTGGACTTTTGCCACCCGGTTCGGGTCCCAACTAAACCGTTTCTCATTCCTTTTTAACAGCTCAAAACCAGAAATCAATTCAAAGCAAGCTAAATCCAACAGTCGCCTCAGTGGCATATCTCAAGAAAACCATTTCAAAATCAACTCAATATCAACCGATTTAACTCATTTCCAAAGCTTTAAAGAAACGGTTCAGTAACAAATCATTTGTCCAAGATCAAGTCAATTAAAATTCAAAAGTGCATTCGACTTTTCACATCACCAAATAATTGACTCAAATCAAATCAATCCTCAACGGATTAAACTCAGATTTTAAATCTTTAAAGAATCACTTCGAAACATTACATTTCATAAAGCCGCACAACAATTCAACCAAACCAACATCCATAATCACTCGAGTCAATCAAATAACACATAAGGCAGATACAATCACCAAATACACAATATCTCACAACATATACATATGTAATAATTCCAATACTTAAAACATAGTTTTTGGAAAGCGCCCCTACCTCAAAACGCAAATTCATAACCCAAAAGTCTCGCAGAGTCCTTTCCACCTCAACTCGAACTGACGGCAACCAAAACCTCAGCTCTAAGTCACGTTCGCAATAACCATAGCAACACTAATCACAACATACAATAATCAGGACTCGACCCCACGTTATCAAAATTCATATTCATTAACCGAACACAACATAATACTAACGCGAGACTTTCCAAAACATAAATACCTACTGGGATGACAAAATGAGGCAGCTGCAACTCCGAGCACGGAATGCAAGCACGAATCCACAACCCTATGATGGACAACACCGTAATGCCTCAGCATAAGCTTACTGAGCAGCGACAAAAGGCCTTTTGACTCTGAAATTCTTACCAAAGCAGCGGACTCGGTGACTGTTTTTGGCGACAGAGGCAGCTGCAGCAACATTCAGTAACTACAGCATTCCGAGAATTCGAAAAGGACCAAAGCCAAAAATAAAATCCTTACCGCAACTAAGGAGTGACTGAGCCCAGTGACGGCATCTCCGGCGGTGTTTCTAGCAGCCACAAGACTGCTCCTGGCGGCCAGAATAGTGGCACGGCTTCTCTCTCCTTCGGCAGCAACAACAATGGTGTCTTCCGGCAACCATCGACCTCCATCATTAGCAACAGAAGCTCCAGCTAGGCACCGCGGAGCAACAGATCGGCAGCACCGTCGGCTAAGGTGCGGTGGTGGAAACGCCCTCAACCGCGGTGAAACGCTATGGCTGTGGAAGCTCAGCGGCGGCTGGCTCTGTGACGAGGATGACGGCGCGGTGACGGCGCAGTGATGGCGCGTCAGCGGTGATGCGACAAGCTGGTCGGCGACGAGGAGAACGGCGAGGGCCCACGCTCGACGACGGTGACAGGCGGTGATGGCTTCCCCGCGGTGGCTCCCTTTCGCGCATCTTCTCTCTCTCTGCGTGCAAGTTCGGCGGTGGCGAGGTAGTGTGGCGCGACGGTCTTCTCCCTCGGTCAGGCAACGGTGCGATGGCGGCAGTGAAGCCTGCATGCCGGCGCGAGTCTTTCTTTCCTCCTTCTCCTTCCTCGGCCCTCACAGATCTCTCCCCTCCTTGTCAGCAGCGGCGGCGACGGTGGCAGTGGCGTCCACCGCGCCGCCTTTCCTCCTCTCTCTCTCAATCTGCTTCCGAAACCCCTCCCCTGTTTCCCCCTCTCCCTTCATTTTCTTCTTTCACGTTGCAGCCGCTGCTGCTGTAGTATTAGGGAGTATTTTTGTGTGATGGGTTGTGGGGGAGGAAACGGGTTACCGGGTTAGGGTTTTAGGGTTAGGGTTTCTCTTTCAAAAATTAGGGTTAGGGGCATTTTAGTAATTTCAAATAAAAATAGGAATATTATAGTAATTAGAAATAAATTCTAATCCATTAATAATAATGTATAAAAATACTATTTTCTCATCAATTTCATAAATTATTTTCAATAAAATGTCCCAACCAAATAACTAGAAATAATATACTTAATTTCTTTATTTTCCAAAATAGCAATATTAATATTTAAAATATTAATTATCTAATCCAAATCATATAAAATCCTTATTATTTCATAACTATCAACTTTATAATTTAAATATAGAAAATAATTCAATAATTATAAAATTGGATAATAATCATAACTTATCTCAAATTCAATAAATCAAAACTTGCCTTAATTACCTTTAATAAAATAATCTCTGAAATTAAGGCTATAAATAACTATATGATTTGAGACTTGATCATAATAAGACTTTTCAAAAGTTCTGGGTCTTACATAGCAATTTGTCAAGCGACGCGTATGCGTGACCCACGCGTACGCGTCGGTGCTCGCACGTGACTCACTTAAAGGCAATCCGCTGGGGACGATTTCTGGGCTTCCCATGCCCAAATCCAACTCACCTCTGATGCTATTTAACCTAAAGATTGAAGGAGGATCAACCATCTAGTTACCAATTAGTCTTAGTTAATTTAGTTTAGTTTTGGAGGGAAAGTTAGTTTCTAGAGAGAGAAGCTCTCTCTTCTCTCTAGAATTAGGTTAGAGGTAGATTAGGATTTCTTAGATCTAGGTTAATTTCATTCTTTGATTTACTTTTTCTTTTGTAATTCTTGTTCTTCTACTTCTCCTCTCTCTAGTTTAGCATTTAATTCTTGTAATTTTCTACTTTGATATTGATGCACTTTTGTTTCTTATATTTTCTTTTAATGCAATTCATGATTCATCTTGTAATTCCCTTGAAGTTATTTTATGAAACCTGATTTTTATAATTTACTGTTCAATTTTTAGATTAAGACATGTCAATGGCAAAGAAGATGGCATCCCAAGGTGACACATCAAACAAAGACAATTTAAGATGGACTGAAAAAATGGATGCAACTTTTCTTGTTGCTTTGATTGAGGAATGTAGCAAAAAGGAAAAATAGAGTTGATGGTACTTTTACTACAAGTGCATATGACCATCTTCGCAAAGATAATCTTAAAAATAGATTGAAGACTTTGAATGATCACTTTGGAGTTTGCTATGATCTCTTTCATAAATTAGTGGATTTTCATGGAGTTCAAACACAAAACTGTTTACAGCTGAACCTGAAGTTTGGGTGGATTTAATAAAGGTAATTAATGCGATAATAAGTTGCTTCAAGGGTTTATGATTCGTTTGCGCATAATTCTTTATAGCATTTGGTTTTGTTAACCTTATTCATTTTCACTAAACTTAAAAATTTGCTATAAACTTTAATCATTTATAAAATTAATCTTGGAGTATGAAACCATTTTGACTAATAATTCTAAATTATTATAATTCTTTAACAGGAATCAAATTTATCCACAATTTATACTTTTCTCATCTGAAAAATTTGTATAGATAGCCAATATTTTGGCACTATATTTCCATGAAAATACTACTTCTATGTATATTGATGTAAAAAGCTGCTCACAACTTAAAAGAAAGAAAACTATATAATTAAATTAACGAGTTAGATGCATCTATTTTTTGTATAGGCAAGACCAGATGCAAAGAAGTGGATGCGAACTTGATGGGTGAAAATCATATTTCCACACAAAACTCACTGGCAAGTGTACCGAGTCGCATCAAGTAGTAAAACTTACTTAGAGTGAGGTTGATCCCATAGGGATTGATGGATCAAGCAACTTTAGTGAGTGATTAGTTTAGTTAAGCTAACATTGGTGAATTGAATGAAATGTAGCCAACAGAAGGTAAATTGCAGGAATTATAAAGTGCAGGAAGTAAATTGCAGTGAAAATAAAGTGCAGAATGTAAATTGCAGAAGCTTAGATGACAAGAAAAGTAAATTGTATGAAATGTAAAGGGGGCTGGGTGCTGAAAATTAAAGAGGCAGTAAATCAAAGCTTAGAACAATTGACAGAATCTTAAACTTGCAGGAAGAGTAAATCAAATTGAATCAAGAACATAAATATAAAAATTGCAGAGAAGTAGAAGTGCAGAAGAGTAAATCAGCAAGAAGACTTAGATCAATTTTGAAATCTCAAAGAGAAATTAACAATTTCAATGAAATAGAAAAAACAGAAAGAAAGCCAAGAGCTCAATGCTCTCTCGATCAAAACAGAAAGGAAATTGCAGAGAAAGAAATTGTAACAAAAGGTTGCAGAAACTGAAATTTCATAAATCCAATATTGAAAAATAAAAGTGCAGAAAATCTAAAGTATTTTAAGAAGAGATGCCTTCTATTCTAATTCTAATCCTACTCCTAATGCTCTCTAGTAGAGCCAGCCTTTTTTTCTAAAATGGAATAGATGCCTTTTTATAGGCTTTTTCAAAAATGATAATGAAATTAAAATTCAAAACAAATTACAAAATGAAATTCCTATTCTAGCTTCTCTGTGTCTTGTGCCTTTGAGTGATGTCCATGAGTTTTGCTTGCTTTGGGCTTGAAGAAGAGTAGATTGATTTGGATTTGGCCTAGGATGAATTTGGATCAGGTGGGTTAGGTTGTGTTTAGTGAGGCTCCAGTGAAGCGCTCCGTTAGGAAAGTGAACGCTACGTTCACTTGCTCCAAGCATGCTTCCTCACGTGCATTGTTGGTGTGCATCTTGCCTTCTATAGCGTTGCATTAGTGAATGCTACGTTAACTTGTTGAACGTTGCCTAGCTTCCCTTTGGCCAGCACTCCTCCTGGGTGCTCTGTTGTAACATTTGAGCGCTCCTAGTGCTCCTTGGTGTGTCCTTGCCTTGCTTCCTTGGCTTGGAAGCCCAAAAAAGTGAAAAAGAGTGAACGTAGCACTCACTCCTCAAGCTCCCCTTGTGCAGCGCTTTGCTTTTGATTGAGCGCTCCCCCTTCGATCCTTGGCTAGCGCATGTTTGGTTGATTTTTGGGTTTTAAAGATGCCTTTCACTTGTGCTTCAATTTCATGCCAAATATGGATTGCTATATATCGTTGGAAATCTCTGAATGTCAGATTTCCAACGCAACTGGAAGCGCATCAATTGGACATCTGGAGCTCAAGTTATGGTCCTTTGAAGAAGGCATGGTCGTGCTGTTTGGAGGCCACTAGCGCTCAAAGCGTAGCATTTATTAAGAAAATGTACCGCTCATAGAAAGAGCGTAGCGTTCATTGGCAAAACGTAGCGCTATTGGTGCTATTTGGATGCCAAACTTAGCGCCAGCTTCTGAGGCCCATTCTTGAGATTCACCCCATACTATTATATAATTTTGGAAAGCTCTAGATGTCTACTTTCCAATGCAATTGAGAGCGCATAATTCCAAGATCTACAGCTCAAGTTATCCTCCTTGGAAGGTGAAGAGGTCAGCTGGCCTTACTGCAGGTTGACACCATGTTCATCTATGCACTTTCGAGGCAAGTTTTGTCCCTCAGATTTAGTGTCCACCATGTTGTGCCATATATGCTTGGAAAGCTCTGGATGTCTACTTTCCAATGCCACTAAAATCACCTCATTTGGAGTTTTGTAGCTCAAGTTATTCTCGTTGGAATGTGAAGAGGTCAGGGTTGCAAATCCTCTTTGCTTAACTCAGAAGCCTTTTTGAGTTTGTTTCCAACTCTCTTGCCAACATGGGAGTATGATTCTTCTTTTTGGTGCTTTTTTTGCTTCTTCTTCTATTACTTTCTACAAAGTTTATAAAATCAAAAGATCAAAGAAATATACCATTTAAGCACAAAAGAATGCAATATTTAAGCACTAATCATCAATTTCTTGTATGAAAAAGCATAGAAAAACATGACATGATGACATGTCATCACAACACCAAACTTAAACCTTGCTTGTCCCCAAGCAAGAAAAGAATCATGCAATAGAGATTGACAATCCAAGCTAAGAAGAATAGTAACTCAATGTTCATGGTTGGCTAGTTTTCCATGCATGCCACAATCACAAAAGAAATATAAGTGATTGATGCTTCTATCTAGCTTAATTTATGAAATCTTTTCCTTATATTTCTTCCTTGAAACAAGCTTTTGATTTTCTTATTAGCTTCTCCTTTTGGGTGTTTTACCCCATGAGTTGATAACAAAGCTACGATTCTAAATACTTTGTTTTCAAGTATTACCACTTGATACATAAGCACCACAAGTATTGAATTAGAGGACTTCATTAAGCTTATTTGTTTCTTTTCTTGACTCTCTAATCATTGATGCTTAGAACCTTGAGCTTTGAGGGAGTGCTTTTGCACTTGAGCCTAGCCTTGACTTCTAAGTGTTTTGTTTTCAAGCTTTTTGCCTGATACATAAACACCACAAGTACTTAGCAAACGAATTGCCATTGGTACTCAGAGCCTTCAGCTTTCTCATTCTTTCCCTTTTGCTTTTCTTACTGTAACTGTATTTGCTTTTTCAAGGTTTTCATGATTTCCAAAGATTTTACAAAATGTTCTAGATGCAAACTTCAATTAAATAAAATCTAATGCAATTGAGCAACAATTAATCATACTAGCCTTCCAATACTTGTATGCACATGCTAAGTTCTTCTTTAATTCCTTGTTTGTTTATGATCATGATGCTTTATTGCTTTTGAATTTACAAAACTCAAGTTGGTAGTCATAATGTCACAGCAACATGTTGCAAATCAAAATTCAGTCTATGCTTGTTCATACCACACATGTAAACAGAGAAGATAAAGACAATCATGCAATTTAAAGTGCTGGAAACAAATGAGAGAAAAAGGAGCTTTACAACCTTGTAATTCATCTTCTCTACTGTTGTCCTTTTTCTTCTATTCTTCCTTCTTCCCATACCAATACTCAGAATACTTGCTCATCCTCAAGCAACAATTAGAACAATGGTTATGTGTCTAGAATGGACCATGAGTGTCTTACACTATGAAATGTTAGTAGTACATGTGTTTTAAGCAAACAAAATTAAGGATAACAGTCAAGGGACAAGAGACAGAGACATTGTGATTGCAAATATAAGAGGTGTGCATGATACATGGCATAAAAGATTAGTGGCACACCAAACTTAGTGTGACACTTTTACTTGGAATTGATGCAAGTATCTAGTAAGGATTGGAACCAAATTTTGTTGCATAGCAATACCAAACTTAGAATGCAATCATATGTCAATTTATTTGAATTAAAACTAAGCAAATGAAACTGTTATATGCTAAGTACAATCACCAAGCCAATAATCTGTCATGAATAAGGATCTCTTGGTGATGTATTAACAAAAACAGTCAATAGAAGAAAGAATTAAAAACAAGGGAATGACTAAAACAAAAAGAAAACTAAAATTGTCTAACTAAAAGAAAGGTAACACTGCAAAGGGCATTATGATTATGCATACAAGTGGTGTTGCTCAATGAATTGCATAGAGAATTAAGTGGTACACCAAACTTAGAATTTTAGTGTGACACTTTTATTTTTGATGCAATCATCCAGGAAGATTGAAAATAAATTGTTGCAGGGCAACATCAAACATAGAATGTAATCATAAGCCACTTTATTGAAATTTAAACAAAACAGACAGAGAAAATGAACAAAGCAAAGAAATAAAATATTACCTAAGGTTGGGTTGCCTCCCAACAAGAGCTCTTTTAGTGTCATTAGCTTGACATGTTGTTCTTCACTTTCTTCCTCTTCTTCCAGTTTTTTAAGAAGAATGACCGTAAGGGAGGAGACGATTCAGCTATTGTCCCCTGTCTTGGTCTTTCCTCAGCAAGCTTCCTTTTGTTAATGGCTTGATTGAGCTTGCTTGCTAGATTAGGGGTAGGATTGGTGCTCTTGTTAGTTGCCATCACTTCTTTTGATTCAAGATTTGGTTGCTGTGTGATTATTGGAGTGTTTTTTTCATCAAGAGCCTTTTGAATTGATGGTTCAATGAGCCCTTCATCTTTGTAGCTCTCTGCTTCAATTGAGTGTGACTTCTCTTGATTGACTTTCTCACTTTCTTGTTCTTTCACTTCCTCTTTTGCACCCAACATTTGACTTAATAGCACTTTCATGGAGGAGGTTTGTTGTTCTTCCCAAGATTTTTTCATCTCCTTTTCATATCTTTCAATCACAGATCCAAGTGTTGAGATTCTTTGGTTCAGAAAAGTTTGTGAGGATTGTGAGTTTTCATGTTCTCTTGTCATCTCAAGTGCAGTTTCATTTTAAACCACCTCATTCTTCACTGAAAATTTTCTTGACACCAGGGCCTCTTCTTCTTGCTCTTCCACTTCCTCCTTCATACTTAACATTTGATTTAGCAGCACTTCCATGTTTTTGAGGGAGTTCCCTTGTTCATTCTAGGATATCTGTGCCTTTTCCTCATATTTTTCAAGCATGGTCTCAAGCTTTGAGAGGCTTTGGTTCAAGGAAGTTTGTGTGGGTGATAAGTTTGTAGATGGCTCTTGATAAGTGCAGTTTGAACTATCAAATGCTTTCTGGTTTTGATCCCCCCACCCACAACTTGAGTGATTATTGAATTCATCACAGTGTGGATTATTTTGTGGCATGGAAGAACAATCTTCCATGTATGTACTGACAGCATAATCAAGTGATAATGTCTTTGAATAATTAGAATGTGAATCTTTGTATTTCCCTTTCCAGCCATCATTTATGTACGTGCCATAACAGTATGAGTCACTTTGTGGCTCTGGGAAATATTTCATTTCACTTGATTGTTCATACTCCATCATTCCTCGTTGATACTCCCATCTATCATGAGGATAATGATATGAATCATTTTGTGGTGGTGGTTGGTATCCCATATGATTCTCTTGCTCATCTTATAGTTCTGAGACATATCTCCATGGATTGGAGTGCTCAGGATCCGTAATTTGTTGGTGATATTCCCAGCCATCAATAGAAATTGGTGATGGTGGGTAATATCCCATAAAATTTGTTTGATCATAAGATGAGTTGAACTCCATTTGAATTTTGTAAAACACAACACCAAGGAAAATTAAAATTCATATCTCAGAGAAGAATTTCTTAGTGAGGCAATAACTCAAACACCTTGGTGTCAATTTAAAACAGAAAACAAAACAAAGAAAATGCTTAATCTAGACTTCTCACCCACTTAATCATTGTTGATCTAAATCAATCCTCGACAACGGCGCCAAAAACTTGATGGGTGGAAATCAGATTTCCACAGAAAACTCACCAGCAAGTGTACCGGGTCGCATCAAGTAGTAAAACTCACTTAGAGTGAGGTCGATCCCATAGGGATTGATGGATCAAGCAACTTTAGTGAATGATTAGTTTAGTTAAGCTAACATTGGTGAATTAAATGAAATGTAGCCAACAGAAGGTAAATTGTAGGAAGTATAAAGTGCAGGAAGTAAATTGCAGTGAAAGTAAAGTGCAGAATGCAAATTGCAGAAGCTTAGATGACAAGAAAGGTAAATTGCATGAAATGTAAATGGGGCTGAGTGCTGGAAACTAAAGAGGCAGTAAATCAAAGCTTAGAACAATTGACAGAATCTTAAACTTGCAGGAAGAGTAAATCAAATTGAATCAAGAACAGAAATGTAAAAATTGCAGAGAAGTAGAAGTGCAGAAGAGTAAATCAGCAAGAAGACTTAGATCAATTTTGAAATCTCAAAGAGAAATTAACAATTTCAATGAAATAGCAAAAATAGAAAGATAGCCAAGAGCTCAGTGCTCTCGATCAAAACAGAAAGGAAATTGCAGAGGAAGAAATTATAGCAAAAGGTTGCAGAAACTGAAATTTCATAAATCCAATATTGAAAAATAAAAGTGCAGAAAATTTAAAGTGTTTTAAGAAGAGATGCCTTCTATTCTAATTCTAATCCTACTCCTAATGCTCTCTAGCAGACCAGCCTTTTTTTCTAAAATGGAACAGACGCATTTTTATAGGCTTTTTCAAAAATGAAAATGAAATCAAAATTTCAAACAAATTATAAAATGAAATTCCTAATCTAGCTTCTCTGTGTCTTGTGCCTTTGAGTGATGTCCATGAGTTTTGCTTGCTTTAGGCTTGAAGAAGAGTGGATTGATTTGGATTTGGCCTTGGATTGATTTGGATTTGGCCTTGGATGAATTTGGATCAGGTGGATCAGGGTGTGTTTAGTGAGGCTCCAGTGAAGCGCTCCGTTAGGAAAGTGAACGCTACGTTCACTTGCTCTAAGCATGCTTCCTCACGTGCATTGTTGGTGTGCATCTTGCCTCCTATAGCGTTGCATTAGTGAATGCTACGTTAACTTGTTGAACGTTGCCTAGCATCCCTTTGGCCAGCACTCCTCTTGGGCACTCTGTTGCAACATCTGAGCGCTCCTAGTGCTCCTTGGTGTGTCCTTGCCTTGCTTCCTTGGCTTGGAAGCCCGAAAAAGTGAAAAAGAGTGAACGTAGCGCTCACCCCTCAAGCTCCCCTTGTGCAGCGCTTTGCTTTTGATTGAGCGCTCCCGCTGCGATCCTTGGCTAGTGCATGTTTGGTTGATTTTTGGGCTTTAAAAGTGTCTTTCACTTGTGCTTCAACACAACTAGAAGCGCATCATTGGACATCTGGAGCTCAAGTTATAGTCCTTTGAAGAAGGCATGGTCGTGCTGTTTGGAGGCCGCTGGCGCTCAAAGCGTAGCGTTTATTAAGAAAACGTAGCGCTCATAGAAAGAGCGTAGCGTTCATTGGCAAAACGTAGCGCTATTGGGGCTGTTTGGATGCCAAACTTAGCGCCAGCTTCTGAGGCCCATTCTTGAGATTCACCCCATACTATTATATAATTTTGGAAAGCTCTAGATGTCTACTTTCCAATGCAATTGAGAGCGCATAATTCCAAGATCTACAGCTCAAGTTATCCTCCTTGGAAGGTGAAGAGGTCAGCTGGCCTTACTGCAGGTTGACACCATGTTCATCTATGCACTTTCGAGGCAAGTTTTGTCCCTCAGATTTAGTGTCCACCATGTTGTGCCATATATGCTTGGAAAGCTCTGGATGTCTACTTTCCAATGCCACTAAAATCACCTCATTTGGAGTTTTGTAGCTCAAGTTATTCTCGTTGGAATGTGAAGAGGTCAGGGTTGCAAATCCTCTTTGCTTAACTCAGAAGCCTCTTTGAGTTTGTTTCCAACTCTCTTGCCACCATGGGAGTATGATTCTTCTTTTTGGTGCTTTTATTGCTTCTTCTTCTATTATTTTCTACAAAGTTTATAAAATCAAAAGATCAAAGAAATATATCATTTAAGCATAAAAGAATGCAATATTTAAGCACTAATCATCAATTTCTTGTATGAAAAAGCATAGAAAAACATGACATGATGACATGTCATCACAACACCAAACTTAAACCTTGCTTGTCCCCAAGCAAGAAAAGAATCATGCAATAGAGATTGACAATACAAGGTAAGAAGAATAGCAACTCAATGTTCATGGTTGGCTAGTTTTCCATGCATGCCACAATCACAAAAGAAATATAAGTGATTGATGCTTCTATCTAGCTTAATTTATGAAATCTTTTCCTTATATTTCTTCCTTGAAACAAGCTTTTGATTTTCTTATTAGCTTCTCCTTTTGGGTGTTTTACCCCATGAGTTGATAACAAAGCTACGATTCTAAATGCTTTGTTTTCAAGTATTACCACTTGATACATAAGCACCACAAGCATTGAATTAGAGGACTTCATTAAGCTTATTTGTTTCTTTTGTTGACTCTCTAATCATTGATGCTTAGAATCTTGTGCTTTGAGGGAGTGCTTTTGCACTTGAGCCTAGCCTTGACTTCTAAGTGTGTTGTTTTCAAGCTTTTTGCCTGATACATAAACACCACAAGTACTTAGCAAACGAATTGCCATTGGTACTCAGAGCCTTCCGCTTTCTCATTCTTTCCTTTTTGCTTTTCTTGTTGTAACTGTATTTTCTTTTTCAAGGTTTTCATGATTTCCAAAGATTTCACAAAATGTTCTAGATGCAAACTTCAATTAAATAAAATCTAATGCAATTGAGCAACAATTAATCATACTAGCCTTCCAATACTTGTATGCACATGCTAAGTTCTTCTTTAATTCCTTGTTTGTTTATGATCATGATGCTTTATTGCTTTTGAATTTACAAAACTCAAGTTGGTAGTCATAATGTCACAGCAACATGTTGCAAATCAAAATTCAGGCTATGCTTATTCATACCACACATGTAAACAGAGAAGATAAAGACAATCATGCAATTTAAAGTGCTGAAAACAAATGAGAGGAAAAGGAGCTTTACAACCTTGTGATTCATCTTCTCTTCTGTTGTCCTTTTCCTTCTATTCTTCCTTCTTCCAAAACCAATACTCAGAATGTTTGCTCATCCTCAAGTAACAATTAGAACAATGGTGATGGGTCTAGAATGGACCATGAGTGTCTTACACCATGAAATGTTAGTAGTACATGTGTTTTAAGCAAGCAAAATTAAGGATAACAATCAAGGAACAAGAGACAAAGACATTGTGATTGCAAACATAAGAGGGTGTGCATGATACATGGCATAAAAGATAAGTGGCACACCAAACTTAGTGTGAATCTTTCACTTGGAATTGATGCAAGTATCTAGTAAGGATTGGAACCAAATTTTGTTGCATAGCAACACCAAACTTAGAATGCAATCATATGTCAATTTATTTGAATTAAAACTAAGCAAATGAAACTGTTATATGCTAAGTACAATCACCAAGCCAAGAATCTATCATGAATAAGGATCTCTTGGTGATGTATTAACAAAAATAGTCAATAGAAGAAAGTATTAAAAACAAGGAAATGACTAAAACAAAGAGAAAACTAAAATTGTCTAACTAAAAGAAAGATAACACTGCAAAGGGCATTATGATTATGCAGACAAGTGGTGTTGCTCAATGAATTGCATAGAGAATTAAGTGGCACACCAAACTTAGAATCTTAGTGTGACACTTTCATTTTTGATGCAATCATCCAGAAAGATTGAAAACAAATTGTTGCAGGGTAACACCAAACTTAGAATGTAATCATAAGCCACTTTATTGAAATTTAAACAAAACAGACAGAGAAAATGAACAAAGCAAAGAAATGAAATATTACCTAAGGTTGGGTTGCCTCCCAACAAGTGCTCTTTTAGTGTCATTAGCTTGACATGTTGTTCTTCACTTTCTTCCTCTTCTTCCAGTTTGTTAAGAGGAATGACCTCAAGGGGGGAGAAGATTTAGCTATTGTCCCCTGTCTTGGTCTCTCCTCAGCAAGCTTCCTTTTGTTAATGACTTGATTGAGCTTGCTTGTTGGATCAGGGGTAGGATTGGTGCTCTTGTCAGTTGCCTTCACTTCTTTGGATTCAAGACTTGGTTGCTCTGTGATTATTGGAGTGTTTTCTTCATCAAGAGCCTTTTGAATTGATGGTTCAATGAGCCCTTCATCTTTGTAGCTCTTTGCTTCAATTGAGTGTGACTTCTCTTGATTGACTTTCTCACTTTCTTTTTCTTCCACTTCCTCTTTTGCATGCAATATTTGACTTAATAGCACTTTCACGGAGGAGGTTTGTTGTTCTTCCCAAGATTTCTTCATCTCCTCCTCATATCTTTCAATCACAGATCCAAGTGTTGAGAGTCTTTGGTTTAGGGAAGTTTGTGAGGATTATGAGTTTTCATGTTCTCTTGTCATCTCAAGTGCAGTTTCATTTTCAACCACCTCATTCTTCACTAAAAATTTGCTTGACACCAGGGCCTTTTCCTCTTACTCTTCCACTTCCTCCTTCATACTTAACATTTGATTTAGCAGCACTTCCATGTTTTTGAGGGAGTTCTCTTATTCATTCCAGGATATCTGTGCCTCCTCCTCATATTTTTTAAGCATGGTCTCAAGCTTTGAGAGGCTTTGGTTCAAGGAAGTTTGTGTGGGTGGTAAGTTTGTGGATGGCTCTTGATAAGTAGAGTTTGAACTATAAAATTCTTTCTGGTTTTGATCCTCCCACCCATAATTTGAGTGATTATTGAATTCATCACAGTGTGGATTATTTTGTGGCATGGAGGAACAATCTTCTATGTATGTACAGACAGCATAATCAAGTGATAATGTATTTGAATAATTAGAATGTGAATCATTGCATTTCCCTTCCCAGCCATCATTTGTGTACGTGCCATAATAGTATGGTTCACTTTGTAGCTCTGGGAAATATTTCATTTCACTTGATTGTTCATACTCCCTCATTCCTTGTTGATACTCCCATCCACCATGAGGATAATGATATGGATCATTTTGTGGTAATGGTTGGTATCCCATATGATTCTCTTGCTCATCTTGTGGTTCTGAGACATATCTCCATGGATTGGAGTGCTCAGGATCTGTAATTTGTTGGTGATATTCCCAGCCATCATTAGAAATTACTGATGGTGGGTAATATCCCATAAAATTTGTTTGATCATAAGATGAGTTGAACACCATTTGAAATTTGTAAAACACAACACCAAGGAAAATTGAAATTCATATCTCAGAGAAGAATTTCTTAGTGAGGCAATAACTCAAACACCTTGGTGTCAATTTAATACAGAAAACAAAACAAAGAAAATGCTTAATCTAGACTTCTCACCCACTTAATCATTGTCGATCTAAATCAATCCCCCGCAACTGTGCTAAAAACTTGATGGGTGGAAATCATATTTCACACAAAACTCACCGGCAAGTGTAACGGGTCACATCAAGTAGTAAAACTCACTTAGAGTGAGGTCGATCCCACAGGGATTGATGGATCAAGAAACTTTAGTGAGTGATTAGTTTAGTTAAGCTAGCATTGGTGAATTGAATGAAATGTAGCCAAAAGAAGGTAAATTACAGGAATTATAAAGTGCAAGAAGTAAATTGCAGTGAAAGTAAAGTACAGAATTTAAATTGCAGAAACTTAGATGACAAGAAAGGTAAATTGCATGAAATGTAAAGGGGGCTGGGTGCTGGAAATTAAAGAGGCAGTAAATAGCTTAGAACAATTGACAGAATCTTAAACTTGCAGGAAGAGTAAATCAAATTGAATCAAGAACAGAAATGTAAAAATTGCAGAGAAGTAGAAGTGCAGAAGAGTAAATCAGCAAGAAGACTTAGATCAATTTTGAAATCTCAAAGAGAAAGAAAGCCAAGAGCTCAATGCTCTCTCGATCAAAACAGAAAGGAAATTGCAGAGGAAGAAATTGTAGCAAAAGGTTGCAGAAACTGAAATTTCATAAATCCAATATTGAAAAATAAAAGTGCAGAAAATCTAAAGTGTTTTAAGAAGAGATTCCTTCTATTCTAATTCTAATCCTACTCCTAATGGTCTCTAGCAGAGCCAGCCTTTTTTTCTAAAATGGAACAGATGCCTTTTTATAGGCTTTTTCAAAAATGAAAATGAAATTGAAATTCAAAACAAATTACAAAATGAAATTCCTAATCTAGCTTCTCCGTGTCTTGTGCCTTTGAGTGATGTCCATGAGTTTTGCTTGCTTTGGGCTTGAAGAAGAGTGGATTGATTTGGATTTGGCCTTGGATGAATTTGGATCAGGTGGGTCAGGGTGTGTTTAGTGAGGCTCTAGTAAAGCGCTCCGTTAGGAAAGTGAACGCTACGTTGACTTGCTCCAAGCATGCTTCCTCATGTGCATTGTTGGTGTGCATATTGTCTCCTATAGCGTTGCATTAGTGAACGCTACGTTAACTTGTTGAACGTTGCCTAGCTTCCCTTTGGCCAGCACTCCTCTTGTGCGCTTCGTTGCAACATTTGAGCGCTCCTAGTGCTTCTTGGTGTGAACGTTAACTTGTTGAACCTTGCCTTGCTTCCTTGGCTTGGAAGCCCGAAAAAGTGAAAAAAATTGAACGTAGCGCTCACTCCTCAAGCTCCCCTTGTGCAGCGCTTTGCTTTTGATTGAGCGCTCTCCCTTCGATCTTTGCCCAGTGCATGTTTGGTTGATTTTTGGGCCTTAAAGATGCCTTTCACTTGTGCTTCAATTTCATACCAAATATTGATTGCTATATATCGTTGGAAAGCTCTGAATGTCCTCTTTCCAATGCAACTAAAAGTGCATCAATTGGACATCTGGAGCTCAAGTTATGGTCCTTTGAAGAAGGCATGGTCGTGCTGTTTGGAGGCCGCTGGCGCTCAAAGCGTAGCGTTTATTAAGAAAACGTAGCGCTCATAGAAAGAGCGTAGCGTTCATTGGCAAAACGTAGCGCTATTGGTGCTATTTGGATTCCAAACTTAGCGCCAGCTTCTGAGGCCCATCCTTGAGATTCACCCCATACTATTATATATCGTTGGAAAGCTCTGAATGTCTTCTTTTCAATACAATTGAGATGGCATCATTCCAAGCTCTACAGCTCAAGTTATCCTTCTTGGAAGATGAAGAGGTTAGCTGGCCTTACTGCAGGTTGATACCATGTTCATCTATGCACATTCGGGGCAAGTTTTCTCCCTCAGATTTAGTGTTCACCATGTAGTGCCATATATGCTTGGAAAGCTCTGGATGTCTACTTTCCAATGCCACTAAAATCATGTCATTTGGAGTTTTGTAGATTAAGTTATTCTTATTGGAATGTGAAGAGGTCAGGGTTGCAAATCCTCTTTGCTTAACTCAGAAGCCTCTTTGAGTTTGTTTCCAACTCTCTTGCTACCATGGGAGTATGATTCTTCTTTTTGGTGATTTTATTACTTCTTCTTCTATTATTTCCTACAAAGTTTATAAAATCAAAAGATCAAAGAAATATACCATTTAAGCACAAAAGAATGCAATATTTAAGCATTAATCATCAATTTCTTCTATGAAAAAGCATAGAAAAACATGACATGATGACATGTCATCAGAACTTCGATCAAGCATTATGACAAACTATATTTTATGTACGGTCAAGACAGAGCAACTGAAAATATGGTTGGGAGTGCCAAGGAAAGAAATATAGGTATGGACAGAATGAAGGAAATAAGTAATTTGAATGGTGATGATTATCAAGAGCTTGATGTTGAGTGGAATGATTGGCATACAACTACTCATTCAACTAGCTTTGCTGGGGAAAGCCCTGATTTAAGTAATTCAAACCAATCTAATGGTACACATGGGAATCAAAGAGGTTCTAAGTGTAAAGCACCAATGAGTGGTTGAATGAGCAAAGGTATTAAAGGATTGACTGATATCTTGAAGGATGGGAATAATTACTATGAAAGATCACTTGATATTGCAACAAAGCAAGCATTAACAGCAGAAAAGCAAGCCGAAATAGCTGAAAAACAGCATATGTTAGTTGAAAGACAAGTTATGATAGCTGAAGAAGAAATACAAATTGTCAAGATTCAAGCTCAAGCTGTTGAGAGAGGGATTACATTCTTGGAACAAAGTAGGACTCAATTTTACTCTAAAAATGATGTGTACAATGAGTTAAAGAAATTCTGTAAGAACCGGAATTTTTATGTATAACCGTTTTAACAAAATAATAATTTTTAAGTGCCCAAAGTTGATTCGAAAATATAGAAATGATATTTTAAAAATAAAAAGGTCAAATTTGATTTGAATGAATTTTTCTTAGTGGTAAAGGGTATCTTTTGCGGCAAATTTTTGTAAAAACGTGTAACGCAACTTAAACCGGCAGTACCGGCTCTAATTTGTCCGGTACTGTGTTTCGAGAAAAAAAATAATAAGATTTTGAAAAATTGAATTTATTGTTTTGAAAGAATAAAAACAATTTAGAATCGAAAACCAGGAGCTAATCTTAAAGATTTTGGCCCAAAATAGGTCAAACGGACCTAAAACGCTAACGAGTTGGACTGGGCCCAAGCCCAACATATATATATACATACATCTTTTAATGAGCTTTCAGCTCATTATTACCATAATTGAGAGAGGGGAGGCGCTGAATAGAGAAGAGAGGAGAAGAGGGTGATGTTACTATTCATCACCATCTTTCGGGAGCCATAACTTGAGCTACGGTGCTCCAATTGATGAGTCGTTTGCGGTCACGTGATGCACTCATCGAGCTCTTCATTTCTATTTAAACAAAGTGGTAAGAAACTCGAATCCTAATCTCCAGTTTTCTATTCTTTGAGAAATTCAAGTTGTGGCTTTGTTAGATTGAAATTTTCATGGTTTTATTTATTTAGGGGTGATCTAGTATTGGAATATTGTTGAATTTTTCCCCTAATCTCATTGGATAAGGTAAGGTCTCACTAAAACCCTGTGTTTAGTTGTGTTTTTTGAACCCTAGGTTTGATGTTTGTATGTTATGTGATGTTAGATTGAGTTTTGGTATTTGTTGGAGTTGGTTGAAGGCACGGAATCCTCCGAAAGATTAGTAAAAGGAACACCTCTGTTGTATCATCAAGCATCTCAATCTTCATTGTCATTATTTCATCTTTAATCTAGAACCTCTTTGGGGCAAGCTCGATAACACAATCACGAAGAACCTAGTTTTTGAACCATATCGGTTAGGAGTTTTGACTCTAGTTTTCGTAAATAGTCTCTGTTTGATGAACCAGACTCGATTCATGAGAGAAGAAAGATAATATTATAATGTTATCATTATATTAGTATTAGAAGATTCTTGAATGATATTATAATATTACCTGGTATGTTTTAGTTAAAAACAGGAAATCGGTTTAACCGGGTTCACAGTTTACTGGTACAGCTTAGCACCAGCACTCTCTGATGACTTTAGCAATGCTAATGCCTCATAATACATGTTCTATTCTCATATTAAATATGTTACTAGTGTCATTTATACTAGTAGCTCACAAAATAATTTTTAGAGATGTTTTTACAAGTGTTCCGATACATCTAGTTTTATTAGTTATACACCTAAGATATTTTAATATTATCTTAACCCACCTCCAAGCCAACCAATCACAACTTACCCTACACCCCCAAGACACTCCAAGGCTGGTCATTTACTTCCTTTGGCCGAAAATGAAAATAGAGAAAAGAGAGAAACTTTCATGACACTTAAATCATCAAAGCTTGATTTCTTCTGAACTAAAACTCAAATCAAAACTCCGATTTCACCAAAATGATCCTCTCTTCTTCCTCTACATAACCATATAACATATCAAGGCTAGAAATAAGGTGATATGGCTGTCTCCCTCCCTTTTTAATTTGGTTTTCAAGGAAACATGCTTAAACATGTATTTTCTTGATGTTCTTCCTTAGGAATCATGCTTAACTTGACTTGAGGGCCAAGAAACGTTAATTTCCAGAAACTCTAAGGTGAGAAATCCCTTCCTAATGTGCTGAGTGAGATTTGGTCAGTTGAAGGTTTTTGGATTTAAAGTTGTTCTTAATGTGATTTCGGAGGAAAAAGTACTTAAGGACCACCTGAAAGTATAACCGAATTTGGAGTAGCAAAACCAGGTAGGATTTAACGAATTTAATCATGATTGATTGTGTTTGAGTTGTTTGATTATGATATGGTTTGGATGTACTTGAAATTGATTGTTTATATGAGTAATTCTTGTTGACATTTTGGTGAAAAATTGATGAAATTTGTTGAAATTCAAGCTATGAACTTGTGTTCTTGTGGCTGCTGGAAAATGAAACCCTAACCCTTAAATTGGGGGTTCAATTTGTGTTGAAATCATGTGGAAAAGATGGGGTTTTAGTGGCTGAGAATTTATTATGAATTTTGGTAAAAATGGGTTGCTAAAAAGATTGAAAAACGGGTGAAAACATAGAAAGAATCTGAAGAATTTATGAAGAACATGAAGAACACTTTGAGTGTGATGAAGAACATAGAAGAACAGGCCTTAGATCTTGAAAAGGGCTAGGAAGTAAAATTTTTGGTGTTTGGGGTGTTATTTGGTAATTTCCAAAAGTTAGTGTGGTTAAAGTAGAAATATTAAAAGTTACGGGTGGTAAAAAGTAAATTTTAAAGGTTAAAAGTTAAAGTGGGGTAATTTTCGAAAATTTAATGATAAAATAATAAATAATAATAAAATATTAAATAATAATATTAAATTAAAAATAATATTTTAATAAAAATAATAAAATAATACGAAAAAGGCAGTTTTCTGTAAAAGTTTTAGAAAGACAACTTTAAGCGCAGAATCTCATAATTACCTTCATAAAATACTTAGGGAGTGGTAATAACATGTTAGTGAGGCAAAGATAAATAAAAGATAAAAAGTTAAAGAAAAGATAAACACCAAAGAAAAGTCTGTAAAGTTTTAATGACAGAAAAACAGACAGAGATTAGTAAACGAACTAGGAACAACATAGTTAGTTCTTGAGTTGTGCCCAAGTTAAGGTATAATATGAAAGTTAAACTGTTTTAGTATAGACTTAATGAACCTATACTTGGGACAGGCTAACTATTCATACTGAAATTTACATAAGCTTTAAATATATACGTTAAGAAGAAAAATCAGAGCAGAGTAAAGAAACACATAGAACAGAGTAACCAGAGAAAAGTAAAGAGATACAGAGAAAAGAATAACCAGAGCAGAATAAAGAGATACAGAGAAAAGAGTAATCTGATACAGAAAAATGGTTTGAGATAAGATGTTGTAAAAGTAAAAGCTGTAGAGTTTGTATAGCATGATTGAACAGAGAAAGAAAGAGGTGCTGCATAAGAATGTGAAAGTGATGATGAATAATGAGAATGATAATGAATGATGACAATGAGAATGATTATGTAAGAATCTGCTGCAGAGAGGCAGTCAGATAGATGGTGGTACGACCACTGAGAGTGCTTTCCTGGGATACTTAGCTATAATACTATTCTGTAAGTCAGAGGACTCTTACAGAGGTATCGAGAAAACCCAACTAACATATACTCCTGTAAGTTGAAGGGCTCTTACAGGGAGTGTGTGTGTGTGTTCCTGTAAGTCAAAGGACTCTTACAGTGAGTGTGTTGAGCAGATATAAGTTAACTAGCTCCGCCATGCAAGTCAAAGGACTCTTGCGAGGGGCATTGCCAATAGGGAAGCCTTACCTGGTCAAAGGACTCCGAGTAACGTCAGGAGCGGGTATGTAACCGACAAATGAGCTCATTACCTGCACTAGGGCTAGACATGCATCATACTTGGTTGTGCATTTTCTCTATTATGATTGTTGCATGAATGTATGCTTTCTTTGTTTGTATTCTATTCTCTGTATTTGTGTTTGTGTTATTTTCTTGTATTCTTCTGCTGGTGTTCTACTATCTATTTTCTCTATCTTCTATATTTATCTTTATCTTTTATTTACTACTTTTCTGTATTCTGCTATTTATCTGCTAAACAACACAGAATTAATGAACTTAACTAATAACCCCAACTCTACTAAGAACTCCCCAGTTCTTACCCATTATCTCTCCATTCCCCCTTCAGATAGAAGCATGAGTACCCTTCTGTAGTTTACTGACGACCGTTTGCTAAAAGGATTCCGCTCTAGGTAGTCTTCTGAGTCTAGAGTGAACTCGATTATCTGTTTATATATATATGCTGTGAGACCAGCCATCGTCTGTACCCCGTTTGTATGCGAACTCTGACCTAAATCCTGTGTACGAGACTCTTGTTATGTGGCTACTTGATGAAATACTAGAGAGACGCTCTTTGACGACGTATGATCGTGCAGAGGAGTAGTAGACGACCTTCCACCTTTTGATGACATTCGACCTGACTCGATTTTTGAAGACTTAGAACGTACTTTCCCTCGCTTTAGTAGTCTAGAGGGACTAGGCGAGTATAGAGCCTAGACTAGCCTGGGTGCCAACTTAGGGACTTCTTGAATAGGTCAGGGCCCAGGATGTTGTATGTATATATATATGTATATTGTTATTATCTAGCTATATCTAGGGGTGTCCTAACTAAAAGTCTATACTTAAATAAAGGCTAGATCACTGAATGTTGTTGACTGCTTGCGATGTATTTATGTGTGGTTGTTTATAACTGTTTTATCTGTTATTAGTTGTGAATTGATTATGAATGATTCCGTCTATTAATCCAAACGTTTTCAAAAAAAAATACCCTGCAAGTTAACTACGTTTTTAACAACGAATCAGGCTCATACGATAAATAATAGATAATAATTAGGAAGACAAATTGGTAGCACTCAGTTTCCAGTATGATCTAGACATATTGAAAATTGGGTCGTTACACTTTGGATCGAGCTTGGTAGCTTCGTTTTGGTGTTTGGTGCATTTTGGGAATTGGCCAAGGTATGATTTCGGTTTTCTTTATGTAATATGTAATGTTTCTGGTCACTTAGACTAGTAGACCTTAGGATATGATTGAATTGACGTTAAATGTTGGTTGTTATTGATTATTGTGGTTGATTATAATTGTTGGGAATTATTGGTGTCGGTGAGTCTTGATGGTGATTGGTTATAATGAGGAATCATGAGGATTATGGGAATTTATGGTAATAAGTAAATGTACACTATTTGTGATGGTTTGGAATGATGGGTATGTGATTTATTGATGTTGGATGGATGGTTGATGAGAATGGAGGTTTGTTTGTAGGAATTGTGGAAGAGATAGAGGATTTGAAACTAAATGCTTTAAGTATGGTGTGGTTAAATAATGATAGAAGTGCCATTGGTAATGTGTAGGAATGAGTAAGATTGAGTTTTGGTATGGTTGAAATGAATGAGACTTGTGAATTTGGAAGATTTGAAGTTTGGTGCCTTTTTGGGTTTTGAATCTTGTGGTTGGTGTTAAAATTTGAATGGTGATTGAGGAAATTTGAGGTGAACTTAGGTTGAATTTAGAGTTGGATGAAGTGAGTATTAAATGGTTTAGATGATTGAATGATTGATATGGTTGAGAAATCTTTGGTATGGATTCTTGAGTGATTTTGGTATTGTTGGGTTGTGAATAATTGGTTTTGAATTGACAGATTTGGTGAAATTGAGTCTTTAAGGTTTTTGGTAAAACTGGGTTTTAGGCCAACTTTGGCGGATCATATCTTGAACTACAGTATTTGAAATTGATTGAATTTTATATCAAATTAAAGATAATTCAAAGAGCTTTAAAACGGTATAGATTTTATAGAAATCGCATATTTGTAGAAAAAGATATGATCGTTAGAAGTTGGTGTTAAAAATATTATTTCCGTGATATTGAAGAAATTGTAGGTTCTGGTTGTGCGCGTGCTCTGAACAGGGGCCACATTCTTACTTGTGCGTCCGCACACCTTTCTGCGCACGCACACCCTGTGATTTTTAGAAAACATGCGTACGCACATTCAGGTGCGCACACACACAGGTGTATGCCTACTGTCGAGAGCGTTTGCACACTCTGGTGTGCGTACACATTCTGTGAAATTTGCAAGTTGTGTGTACGCACAACATCATGCGTACACACAAGCCGGAAAAACTCTTCTGGGCGTGCGTACGCACAACCCTATGCATACGCACATTGCCCTGTTTTTCAATGAAAACTTTATTTTTAACCGTTTTACCTTTCCGGCAAGCTTGCAAACTTTTGTAACACTTGTTTAAAATATTTTTTCCAGTTTTAGGGTCTTGAATCAAGGGTGAAAAAAATATAGGAATAAAAAGGGTATTTTAGTTATGAGTTTAGAGCCGGTGACATAGGTTTAGAAGGTCTGCGTAAATCCTAGCTTGAATTAGTGAAAGCTGAGTTGTGAAGTATATGGTTGAAGAGATTATTGAGAAATCGAAATGCTTATGATGAATTTGAGAAATTTGAAACCAGTGATGGTTAAGATGAGTTGAGTACTTGGAAAGGAATGATGAAATTATTGGATTATATGGGAGTATGCGGAGCCTATATCTCTAGCGTGGCAGTTTTTCTACTGCATGAGTGTGTGGAGCCTATATTTCCAGTGTGGCAGTTTTTCTGCTGTAAGAGTGTGCCCAACACTATATCTTTGGAATGATTTATAATGAGATAGTTGTTGTTGTTTCCTTCCTTACCGCATGAGTGAGCAGAGCCTATATCTCTGGCGTGGTAGATTTCACTACTTCATGAGTGTGCAGAGCCTATATCTCTGGGCGTGGCAGGAAGGCTACATCCGGGAGGATGTGTCGGGTTGGCATTTATGGACCAACAAGTGATATCACGAGCCAATAGGACAGGCATTCATCATATGCATCTTCTATATGCTTATTTCTTTTGCTTAACTTCAGTTATGCCTAAATGAATCACATGTCTATTTTCTATTTGTTTACTTGCTGTATATGTACCTTACTTGTGCTTTACTTGTCTGCATTACATGTGTTTTCTGCTGGGATTGAGGAGGCTCGGTAGGCGGTGCCGATGGGATCGCACGGAGGTTAGGTTGGTGAAGGCTGTGGAATACAGCGGTGTGATTAGTATTAGTTAGAAATCTCCCTAAGTTTAGATAACCCTGCTTACGGTGTTTGATTTAAGTTAATTATTTGTTTTAAGCTTAAATATCTGTATCGGTGTGAAGTTCTAGGATTGCCTTTGGTGTCCCAGAACCTTACGTCTTATATATTGGGCACTGTTACCATACTGAGAACCTCCGGTTCTCACACCATATGCTGTTGTTTTTTTTTCAGATGCTGGTCGTAACCCACCTCGGTGAGTTGCGAGATGGTGACAGAGTGGAGGATCTTTTGTTATCTTTTTGGTATTTTTGATTATTTTGCTCTAGTACTTTCTCTCACCTTTATGTTTTAGACTTTATGGCCTTAGAGGCTTGATTTGAGAGATAAGTTGTATAAGCTGTTTTAAACTTCAAAAATTCTATTGTACGCAGGTTTAACTAGCCAGTCTAAACACCGCAGGCTGTGACTAGTCCTCTTTTGTATATCACACTTATATGTATTTCTTGTTCTATCTGTGCCTACGCATTTTAGTTATTGTGTGTGAATGCTTCGCATTTCGTAATTCCAATTTATGCTACTTTGAGATGTTATTTCTTTATCGGGCTTATAGTTATATAACTTCTTGAATATATATTATAAGCTTCAGAACTGTCGTGACACTTTGCTATCCTTTGCTTTACGGCTAGAGGTAAGGCTTAAGGTAATGGGATATTACATTTAGTGGTATCAGAGTGGTTCATCCTCGTGAGCCTCAGGGATGGAAAATCAGTCTATGGAGTTTGCGACATATCAGTTGATGGGTAAGGTTCTCCACTGGTGGCAAGGGAAGTGCCGACTGATGCAGCTACTAAATGAGGAGGAACACTTTTGCAGTTTTTTAGTAAGATTTTTAATTTCTAACTGGTATGACCTTGAACCTTGTTGAAAAAGTTTTAAAGCTTAGAATGATTTTGAAAGTTGGTTTGGAACTTTTGGTTTAAATAATTTAGTTTTGAAGCTATGTCGGAACTCTTGGTTTAAATGATACGGTTTAAAAAAATGACTTTGTTGGTTTGTGAGTTTGGTTTTAATTTAATTTATCAAAAGGAATTCAAATTGAATAAATAAATAAATAAATAAATGATTTAAGGATTTTAATAAATTTAAGAAAATCATGATTTAAAGTGATTGATTTATGAGTAAATGATTTTTGAGTCTTTTGAGAAAGCCCTGATATTGAACTGGTTTAGATTGAACTTGTTTTGAAGGTTTTGAAAAATGTTACAAAATCGGTATTTGGTTTAAGGAAAAAAAATTCAGATTCTTAATAACGATAATCAGAGTAACACAGCAGAAGGCGAGAGGGAACATCGACACGGTAGTTCTATAGTGGACGAGAGGCTTTGATGACTCGTTTGGAATGACAACGCTGGTAGTAGAACACTTCGAGGAGGATATATCACGCGATCCGAATTTTGGGGACAAAATTCCTAATTAGGAGGAGAGGATGTAAGAACCGGAATTTTCACGTATAATCGTTTTAATAAAAAAATAATTTTTAACTGCCCAGAATTGGTTCAAAAAACTAGAAATGATATTTTGAAAATAAAAAGGTGAAATTTGATTTCAATAAATTTTTCTAAGTGGTAAAATGTATCTTTTGCGAAAAATTTTTGTAAAAATGTCTACTGACACTTAAACTGGCAGTACTGGTTCTAATCTGTCCGGTACCATATTTTGAGAAAAAAAAATAAGATTTTGAAAAATTAAATTTATTGTTTTGAAAGGATAAAAATAATTTACAATCGAAAATCGTGTGCTAATCTTAAAGATTTTGGCACAAAGTGGGCCAAACGGACCTAAAACGCAAACGAGTTGGACCGGGCCTAAGTTGGGCCCAAGCCCAATATATATATACATCTTTAATGAGCTTTCAGCTCATTATTACCCTAATTGAGAGAGGGGAGGCGCTGAATAGAGAAGAGAGAAGAGGTTGATGTTACTATTCATTATCATCTTCCGGGAGCCATAACTTGAGCTACGGTGCTCTGATTGACGAGCCGCTTGCGGTCACGTGAAGCTCTCGTCGAGCTCTTCATTTATATCTAAACAATGTGATAAGTAACTCAAATCCCAAGCTCCAATTTTCTATTCTTTGACAAATTCGAGTTGTGGCTTTGTTAGATTGAGATTTTCATGGTTTTGTTTGTTTAGGGGTGATCTAGCATTGGAATATTGTTGGATTTTTTCCCTAATCTTTTTGGGTAAGGTTAATTCTTACTAAACTCTTGTGTTTAGTTATTTTTGTGAACCCTAGGTTTGATGTTTGTATGTTATGTGATGTTAGATTGAGTTTTGGTGTTTGTTGGAGTTGGTTTGAGGCTTTGGATCGAGCTTGGTGGCTTCGTTTTGGTGTTTGGTGCATTTTGGGAATCGGTCAATGTATGATTTTGGTTTTATTTATATAATATATAATATTTTTGGACACTTAGACTAGTAGACCTTAGGATAGGATTGAATTGATGTTAATTATTGGTTGTTATTGATTATTGTGGTTGATGATGATTGTTGGGAATTATTGGTGTCAGTGAGTATTGATGGTGATTGGTTATAATGAGGAATCATGAGGATTATGGGAATTTATGGTAATAAGTAAATGTACAATGTTTGTGATGGTTTGGAATGATGGGTAATTGATTTATTGATGTTGGATGGATGGTTGATGAGAATGGAGGTTTGTGAGTAGGAATTGTGGGAGAGATAGAGGATTTGAAACTAAATGCTTTAAGTATGGCGTGGTTGAATAATGATAGAAGTGCCATTGGTAATGTGTAGGAATGAGTAAGATTGATTTTTGGTGTGGTTGAAATGAATAAGACTTGTGAATTTGGAAGATTTGAAGTTTGGTGCCTTTTTGGGTTTTGAATCTTGTGGTTGGTGTTGAAATTTGAATGGTGGTTGAGGAAATTTGATGTGAACTTAGGTTGAATTTAGAGTTAAATGAAGTGAGTATTAAATGGTTTAGATGATTGAATGATTGATATAGTTGAGAAATATTTGGTATGGATTTTTAAGTGATTTTGGTATTGTGGGGTTGTCAATAATTGGTTTTGAATTGTGAGATTTGGTGAAATTGAGTCTTTAAGGTTTTTGGTAAAGACGGGTTTTAGGCCAACTTTGGCGGATCATATCTTGAGCTACAGTTTTTGAAATTGATTGAATTTTATATTAAATTAAAGACAATTCAAAGAGCTTTAAAACGGTATAGATTTTATAGAAATCGAAAATTTGTAGAAAAAGATATGATCGTCGGAAGTTGGTGTGAAAAATATGATTTCTGTGATGTTGGAGAAATTGTAGGTTCTGGTTTGTGTGCGCATGCACACTACTATGTGCGTGCTTTGAACAAGGGCCACATTCTTACTTGTGCGTACCTACACCTTTGTGTGCACGCACACCCTATGATTTTCAGAAAATGTGCATACGCACATTCAAGTGTGCACGCACACACAGGGATATGCCTACTGTTGAGAGCGTTCGCATACTCTAGTGAGCACACACATTCTGTGAATTTGTAAGTTGTGCGTACGCACAACATCATGTATACACACAAGCTTGGAAAACTCTTCTGGGCGTACATACGCACAACTTTATGCATACACACACTGCCCTATTTTTCAATGAAAACCTTATTTTTAACCTTTTTACCTTCCTGGCAAGTGATGCGTGAGCATCTTATCTATCTTTTCCTTGTGAATTTGCACTTGAATTGTTGAGTTTAATCAAAATTTAAATATCTTTTAGCCACTATGGATGCTACTTTGAGTTGTGCACAATTCTATTTATTTCAGGTAGCATTCGGAGGGATTTGATGGAGTTTTGTATCAGAAAAGGGAGAAAGCAAATGATGCTATCAATCCTGACCTCCCTGCACTCAAACCAGAATAACTTGAGCTACACAGGTTCAATCGACGTGATTCTAGCGGCATTCGAAATCTAACTTCCAGGGCTTTTCAACGATATATAATAGTGCAGATTTCTTCTCCAGCAACCTTTGCATCTTCCACGTTGAACTTGGTTCCTGCCAAGTTCAGCGTGGATTTGAGAACTCCCAGGGAAGCACTCGCTGCCTTCTTCATGTTGAACTTGGAAAAAAGCCAAGTTCAGCGTGGAGCTTAATGAATCCAATGGTCCCCACGCTCCTCAAGCCCTGCCCGAATCAATCAAATTAATTTTGATTCAACTTTTATTTTATTTATAATTAGGAAAAGATATTATTTTAGTTTTAGAAAATATATTTTACATTAATTAGGATTAGATATAAAAGGGAAAAGAATCAGCCCTTTGGGATTTCTCTTCTCTCCTACCTATTCCGCAATTTACAATTTACCTGAATCCTTATTTTCTCTCTAAACCATGAGCAACTAAACCTCTACTGTTAAGGTTAGGAGCTTTGTCTATTGTATGGATTGATACTATTATTTTTCTATTTAAATTTATGTACTGATTTATATTTAAGAATTGTTTTCGTTCTTTATTTTATGAATTTGGGTGGAACGGAAGTATGACCCTTGTTCTAATTGAGTTCTTGTATAACTTGGAAAAGCTCTTTACTTGAACAACAGCTTGAAAACATATTCTCCTAAATTTCTAATTATCTGGATTTAACGGGATACGTGACATATAATCCTCTTATATTTGGGTAATTAGGATTTCTGTGGCATATAAACTAGAATTGAACTTCACCCTCTAATTGGAATTAAGTGACCAAGGAATTTGTGGTTGATGAATTTTAGAGGAGACTATAAAGGTCTAAGGAATTAGGGTTTAGTCACATATACTGAATTAAATCTTGCATGACTAAAATAGTTAGTAAGAAAAGTCAATTCGGAAAATAGATATCTCTGAAGCCTTAACTATTTTCTCCATATATTTTACAACCCGTTTACTGCTTGCTTTCTGATTTACTGAATTTACTGTTTCATGCTTCTGAATTCTCAAACACCATTTTCTGTTAGTCTAACTAAGTAAATCACTTAACCATTGTTGCTTAGTCCATCAATCCTCGTGGGATTGACCCTCACTCACCTGAGGTATTACTTGGTACGACCCGGTGCACTTGCCGGTTAGTTTGTGGGTTATAAATTTCGCACCAAGTTTTTGGAGCTGTTGCCGGGGATTGACTGTGATTAACAACCACTCTTTATTTGATTGCTTAGATTATATCTTTTTTTTTTAATTTTGTTAGTATTATTATCTTTTATTTTCCATTTTTTTAATTTTGTTTTCTTCTTTAGTTTCGTCCACACCCACCCTCTGTCTTCATTTGTTTTATTTTACTTCCTTTTTTATCTTTTTTTTTTCTTTTCTTTCATTAACTCGTGAACGTCATTAGCTTACCTTATTCACCTTATTTTCATTTACTTCTGTTGCGCTTTTTTTTTTTGTGTTATTTAGTATTACTTCGTTCTATCCCTTGCATAAATTTTATTTTCCTATTTATTAGTTTATTTAATTCTTGATTTTAATCTTCGAATTTTTGTTCAATTATTTCTTTTTAATTCCTGAAATTATTTTCTATTTAATTTTTTTTTTAAATTTCAAAATTTCTATTCCCATCTTGCTTTTAATTTTCAAAATTTTCCAGCTTTAATCATTTAGTTATTTTATTTTATTTCTTTTACACAGGTTGCTTCACTGGGAATTCTCTGCACTCGAACATAGAGATTCCCATTTTTTCTTGTTTTCTGTTTATTTATGAGCAGGAACAGAGACAAGAAACCCCTTTTAGACTTTGATCCTAAACCTGAAAGGGCTTTGAGGCGGCATTTGCAATAAGCAAGACTTTACAAGGCTGCAGAGTCCCCTATGGATCATAATAATGCTGTTAATGCTAACATGGTAAATCGAATTGGGAATGAAGAACCCAGAAGAGTGCTTGGCTCATACACTGCTCCCAATGAAGATCTTTATGGAAAAAGTATTGTGGTGCCGCCTATAGCTGCAAATAACTTTAAACTGAAGACACAACTAGTTACTCTTGTGCAACAAAATTGTTAGTATCATGGACTTCCTCAGGAAGACCCAAATCAGTTTATTTATGATTTTCTGCAGATTTGTGACACTGTGAAGACCAATGGAGTGAACCCTGAGGTGTACAAACTCATGCTATTCCCATTTGCTGTGAGGGATAGAGAAAAACTGTGGTTAGATTCTCAACCCAAGGAGAATCTGGATACTTGGGATAAGGTTGTCACTGAATTTCTGACTAAATTTTTCCCACCTCAAAAGTTGACTAAGTTAAGAGTGGAGGTTCAGACTTTCAGACAGAAAGATGGTGAGACCCTTTATGAAGCTTGGGAGAGATTCAAGCTACTGACTAGGCAATGCCCTCTGGACATGTTCTTTAGATGGACTCAGCTGGATATCTTTTATGAGGGCTTATGTGAAATGTCCAAGATGCACTTGGATAATTCTGCAGGTGGTTCTTTGCACATGAAGAAGACACCAGAGGAGACTATTGAGCTTATTGGGTTGGTTGCTAACAACCAATACTTTCATTCCTCCAACAGGAATCCTTTGCACTTTGAGACCTCTCAGAAGAGAGGCATTTTGGAAGTGGAAGCTGTTGATGCTCTTCTTGCTCAGAACAAGCTTTTGTCTCAACAATTAAATCTGATTACACAACGGTTGAGTGAAATGCAAGTTTCAGCTGTCAACACTCAGAATGCACCCCAAGAAGCCTCTTATGACATAACAGGTAATTTTATGCAAAATGAAAATTTTGATTATGCTCAATTTTCTTCTGAACAGGTTAATTACATGGGGAGTGCTCCTAGAAATCCCAATAATGATCCCTATTCTAAGACCTACAATCAGGGGTGGAGAAATCACCCAAATTTTGGGTGGAGAGAGCAACCTCAGAGGCCACAGAATTTTAATAATAATTCTCAGGGTGGTTTTCAACAGAATAATTTTAATAACCACCAGTTTCAGTCATCTCAGCAAGCAACTTCTCAGTCCCAGGAAAACAATGATTTGGAAGCAATATTGGCAAGTTTTAGACAGGAAACCAGAGCATCAATTAAGAACTTGGAGATTCAGGTGGGTCAATTAGCCACAAAAGTTAATGAAATTGATCAGAGGACCACTAATAGCCTTCCTGATAACACAATTCCAAATCCAAAAGAGGAATGCAAGGTTATCACCTTGATAAGTGGACAAGTGGCAAGTACGGAAGCACAAGTTAATGAGGTGCCAGTTGAAAAGGAAGCTCCAGAGGAGAAGAAGAAGGAAGAAGTAGAGCACGTTCCTCCAAAGCGTGCGGATAACCCATTTTCAGACTCTCTTGACACTTATCCTACATTGCGAAATGCTCCTGAGTACAAGCCTAAAATTCCATATCCTCAGAGACTTTAAAAGGAGACCAAGGACAAGTAGTTTTCAAAGTTCTTGGAAGTCTTCAGAAAGTTACAAATCAATATTCCTTTTGCTGAGGTTTTGGAGCAAATGCCTCTCTATGTCAAGTTCATGAAGGAGCTGTTGTCAAAGAAGAAGCCTTTAAAGGGAGATGAGACAGTGGTCCTAACTAAGGAATGTAGTGCCATCATTCAAAATAACTTGCCAAGGAAGATACCGGATCCAGGGAGCTTTCAAATTCCATGCACCATTGGGAGCACAACCTTTGAGAAAGCATTATGTGATTTGGGAGCAAGCATCAATTTAATACCCTTGTCTGTGATGAAGAAGTTGCAAATCCAAGAGGCACTACCCACAAGGATAGCATTACAGATGGCAGACAAATCTATAAAACCTGCATACGGATTAGTGGAGAATATCTTGGTCAAAGTGGGTAAGTTCTTCCTCCCAGCAGATTTTGTGATTCTTGATATAGGGGAGGATGATAATGCCTCTATAATTCTAGGAAGACCCTTCCTAGCCACTGGGAGAGCTCTAATTGATGTAGAAGTGGGTGAATTAGTGCTTAGAGTGTATGATGAGAAACTAGTCTTTCACGTCTTCAAAGATATACATTCAGTAGGTGAAGAAAATAGGTGCATGCAGACTGAGCTTATTGATCCAAACCTTCAAGAACCCCCTGATGATGCACAATAGAAATTGCAGCTCAAATCTCCTTAAGTGACAACCAATAAAATTCCTCCTGACATCAAACCTAAGTTTGGTGTCGGGAATGCATCATCCACCAAGGAGGAGGTCCCCAAAAAGAAGAAAGTACCTAGGAGATGGAGAAATAAAAAGATCTCCACTGAAGGTTTCTCCCCAGGAATGAAGGTGGTGTTGACTAGCAATCCAGTATGGATTTATACAGTAAACAGAATCCTCTCTCTGGAGTATATTGAGCTAATTTATGGAGACACAGGAAAGAAGTTCAAAGTAAGGGGTGAAGAGCTGAGCCCCTATGATCCTCCTACTTAGAAGAGCTGACCGTCAAGCTAGTGACGGTAAAGAAGCGCTTGTCGGGAGGCAACCCAATAATTTCGTCTTCTTAGTTAATTTTCCATTGCGTTGATTTATTTATTTGATTTTTATTGAGTTTTACTATTTTTCCTTTGTTTTATGTATGCTTGATCATGCAGAATTTTTTAGAACAGGAACCGGACACTTAGAAAAATTCATGGACACTCTGGAGAAAGTTGAGTCTACCAGTTCCATGATGAACTTGGAATTTTTGAAGTTCAGCGTGGCATGTGCATATAATTTGGAAGGGAGTCTCTGCCAAGTCCACGCCATACGACGTAAAAGTGGGTGAAAGTGCTTGAAGACCCACGCTGAACATGGGCTGCACCAAGTTCAACGTGGAGAGGGCGTATCACACGTGAACTTGAGGCGCTGAACTTAAACTTTTCCATGTTCAGCATGGTTTCAGTCCCTGTAGCATATAATCCTTCCCAACCCCATTAATCCCTCACCAACCCCTACCCCTCACCCGTGATCCCCCCCTAATTGTATAACATATATATATATATATATATATATATATATATCTTTTAATTATTTTTACCTCTCTTGTCCTTTTCTCATTCTATTTTTTTACACTAATATTTATTTTTACTCCTCCGTCTATATTTTTATGTCCCGTCCTGTTTTCAGTTCTTCTTTGCTTGAGAACAAGCAAACTTTTAAGTTTGGTGTTATCACTTCACTTGTGAATTTTCTGTTTATTTTAATGACACCAAAGGGAGGTGAATCATCTCCACGGAAGAGCACAACCTGAAGAATGAAACGGCCACTAGGATAACTGAGGTGGTTGAGTTCCTTTCATTCTATATTCCTTCCTATTCTTACTATATTAGGTTCCTGTTTTCTGCTTATTTTGTTATTGCATGATCAGTTTTTATTTTAATTCCTAGGTTCTAGTTTAATTTACTATTTATTTTGTTATTTGATTTTTAGTCTGAAGGGATGTCTCATGTATTATTCACTGAACTTGAAATAAAAAAAAGAAAAAGATGTATTGCATGAGAGATTGAGTTATATTGAATAATAATCTTATTTACTTAAATGTGGTGGTATTATTTGTGATTTTGAATGCATGATATGAACAGTGCATATTTGAATTTGAATCAAAGGAAGTTGATGTATAAGGAACATGAATTTAGAAAACTATTATGACTTCTCTGAAATTAGTGAAAGCTTAATCCTTGAAGCAAAAGAAATAGCAAAAGAAAAATAAAAGCAAGGTCCAAGGCTCTGAGTTTCAATGACTAAGGATGTCAGACATGATTAAAAGCTCAAAGAGTTGTTTTCTTAGTCATATGCTTGTGGTGTTCTTGTGTCAAGTAATCCTTGAGACAGAATATTTAGAGTCGAGACCAAACGCATTTAGCAGAGTATGCCCAAGGCTTTGAGCACCACTGTCTAGGAGTAACTGAAAGAAAAATCAGAACTTAAAGAGAGTTCCCCAATTAAGTGCTTGTGGTGTTTTTGTGTAAAGTAATCCTTGAGATAAAACATTTAAAGTCACGGCTAGGCTCAAGGTGCAAAGCACCAAAAGGAGATTTGTTGTGTTCAAGGATTAAACTGAAGTATAAAAGACTAGAGAATTCATAATATTATTCGGATTCTAATTCCAGATGACAGTAACATTCTTCTGATTCAAAGGATCGTGAGATGCCAACCCTATTCAGGATTGCAGTTGTAAACCCCACTTCAAGAAGAGACATGAGCTTAATCGGATTTTCACTCTCATGCAAATTCACATCCTAGGCCTATATTAGTTTTGGTTGCTTGAGGACAAGCAACAATTCAAGTTTGGCAAGCTTGCAAACTTCTGTAACACTTGTTTAAAACCGTTTTGCCAGTTTTAGGGTCTTGAATCAAGGAAAAAAAGCAATAAAGGAATAAAAAGGGTATTTTAGTTATAAGTTTAGAGCCGGCGACATTGGTTTGGAAGGTCTAATTAAATCCTAGCTTGAATTGGTGAAGGCTGAGTTGTGAAGTATATGGTTGAAGAGATTTTTGAGAAATGAGAATGCTTATGATGAATTTGAGAAATTGGTAACCGGTGATGGTTATGATGAGTTGAGAACTTGGAAAGGAATGTTGAAATTATTAGATTATATGGGAGTGTGCGGAGCTTATATCTCCGGCGTGGTAGTTTTTCTGCTGCATGAGTGTGCGGAGTCTATATCTCCGACGTGGCAGTTTTTCTGTTGCAAGAGTGTGCCCAACACTATATCTTTGGAATGATTTATGATGAGACAGTTGTTGTTGTTTCCTTTCTTGCCACATGAGTGTGCAGAGACTATATCTCTAGCGTAGCAGACTTTCTTCTGCATGAGTGTGCATAACCTATATCTCCGGCGTGGCAGATTTCTCTGCTGCATGAGTGTGCAGAGCCTATATCTTTGGGCGTGGCAGGAAGGCTACATCCGGGAGGATGTGTCGGGTTAGCATTTATGGACCGACAAGTGATATCACGAACCAATAGGACATGCATTCATCATATGCATCTTCTATATGCTTGTTTGCTTTGCTTAACTTTAGTTAAGCTTAAAGGAATCACATGTCTATTTGCTATTTGTTTACTTGCTGTATATTTACATTAGTTGTGCTTTACTTGTCTACATTACATGTGTTTTCTGCTGGGATTGAGGAGGCTCGGTAGGCGGTGGCGATGAGATGGCACGGAGGTTAGGTTGTTGAAGGCTGTGGGATATAGCGGTGTGATTAGTATTAGTTAGAAATCCCCCTAAGTTTAGATAACCCTGCTTATTGTGTTTGGTTTAAGTTGATTATTTGTTTTAAGCTTGAATATCTGTATCGGTGTGAAGTTCTAGGATTGCCTTTGGTGTCTCAAAACCTTACATCTTATATATTGGGCACTGTTACCATACTGAGAACCTCCGGTTCTCAAACCATATGCTGTTATTGTTTTTCAGATGCAGGTCATAACCCACCTCGGTGAGTTGCGGGATGGTGACAGAGCGAAGGATCTTTTGTTATCTTTTTGGTATTTTTTGATTATTTTGCTGTTATACTTTCTCTCACCTTTCTGTTTTACAATTTATGGCCTTAGAGGCTTGATTTAAGAGATAAGTTGTCTAAGTTGTTTTAAACTTCAAAAACTCTATTGTATTCAGTTTGACTAGCCAGCCTAAACTCTGCAGGCTGTGACTAGTCTTCTTTTGTATATCCTACTTATATATATGTCTTGTTCTATTTGTGCCTATGCGTTTTAGTTACCGTGTGTGAACGCTTCGCATTTCGTAATTCCGCTTTATGCGACTTTGAGCTGTTATTCCTTCATCGGGCTTTTAATTACATAAATTCTTGAATGTATATTATATATATTATAAGCTTTAGAACTTTCGTAACACTTTGCTATCCTTTGCTTTACGGCTAGAGGTAAAGCTTAGGGTAACAGGGTGTTACAAATTGAGTATTGTGAAAGAAATATTTTGGAATTGCTACCATTTTCTTTGTAGGGATGAAAGAGTAAAATAAGAATTTTTTGGTGTTCCCTTAGAAGATCGCCATGGTGCATTATAGGACTTAATTAAAGAAGCTGGTGCAATTTAAGAACAACACTATTAGTAATTGTAAAATATATGCTTTTGTGCATATTTATTATTTTAGGCTCTAATATTATATAATGTTAATGAAGTCTCTATGTTTTGTAATCAATATACTTAGGAGAATCTTAAAAGAGGCTTGTGGTTAGTATATGTTTATGCATCTTGAATATATAGTACATATATTTTGAATATTGACTGATAATGTGGCCGATTATAATGATGTTCTATTTACAAATTTCAAAGATAGTATGATAATTTTGTGGTGTTGATAGACATGATTTATTCATATATCAATTGAGTGGTAGGTTCATATTGTACTTGAAAGTATATCATATGATTTTTCTTAATAAAGATACCAAACTTATAAGGATTAGCTAGAAAAGATATGAAAATTCATATCTTGGAAAATATATATACAAGCATAGTTTGTATTGACTTGAGTTGTTATTTTCTTTTATAATTCAATGAATTAATTATTTTTCGGCAAGGAATGGTGCCATTTATTAGGGGTGACAAAATGAATTCGAATTCGTTGGGCTGACCCGTTGAATTCGTTAAAAAAGGCAGGTCGGGCTAGGATTTAGAACCCACTAAATAAAAAAAAATCTGCAAAATCCCACCGCCAAATTTGCGGGTTTTGGCGGGGCGAGGCGGGTCGGCCCGTCGGACAAAAGATTTTTATTTTATTTTATTTTTTATTAAATAAAAGAGTGATTACTGCTACAAAATTAATAATTATATAATTTTTAAATATTTTTTTATTTTTTATTTTTATTTTTCTTTTAGTTATTAACTTTATTTATTTTATTTTACAATTTTGTATACATGCTCAAATTATGTGACTTGTTTTTTAAAATAAAGATGGTTCTATTGATAAATATTATTTTGAACAATTTTATTGAAGTTAAAAATTAAAAAAAATATATTAACAAAATTATATTATAATTTGACTATTTTTTATTTGTATTTTATTTTTTAATTATTATTTTTTTTATTAATTTTAAAAAATTTAATTTTTCAACAAGAAAAAGAGTCAAACGGGCTTACCCACTAATCCGCCATAAAGCGGGATAGGCTAGCATTTTGAACCCATTTCAGTTGCCGGGCAGGTCTGCCCGCCCCGTTTGTGACGCAGGCCTAGGCAGGACGGGGCGAGTTGGAGCAGGCTGGCCCGCTTTACTACCCCTACCATTTATATTGTTTAAGGTCTTCAACTTTGTTAAAGTACATCTAAAATAGGACCAATCATAAAATGAATTATTGTTGTTTTTTTGTTGTGTATGAAATTATTTCAATTGTGGTTTCGTTCGAGTTCTATTGAAAAAAATCAAAGGCAAGTGGCACTTAGGACTCATGGGTAAGATTAGGTAAATTTTTTTGTCTTATAAGAATAGAAGAATTAAAGACAAGGACCATGAGGAACAAATAGAAAATAAGAAGAGTTGGGTGAATTCAAATATGGCTAGTCAAAAAAATATGTACAGTATCTTCATGTTAGAAAATAGTTAATGCTATATTGCTAGCATCTTCTTTAAGTGACTATATTGTTTTTTTCGTATGAAGATTTTAGGAATAGTTGGTCATAAATGGTATGAAGTGATATTTTATGTAATCTAAAAAATTATTTCTTATGATTTGTACTTATTGTAACACGAAAAACTTATGATTCATAATCTATCTTTAAATTATTAATTATGTTATATTTTATTTTATTTTATTTTAATTATTTTAAATTAAATAATAAATTCATATGGATAAAATACTTTTTTTATAATATAAAGACCAAAATATCATTTAATATTAATTCACTTTTTTTTTCTCTGATTTCTTTTCTAGCTACACAAAAAATTATTCTTTCTTTTTATTTTTCTTTTCTTCCTATTTTTTCTTCGTCCAAACAACTTAGGAGAAAATAAAAATATAACTAAATTCTTTCTTTTTCTTTCTTTCCTTCTTATTTTCTTCCTTTTTATTTTCATTTCTCCATCTAAACAAACTTTTAAGCTTATCCGTCGTAAAAAAAATTACATGATGTATTGAGGTTTTTAGCCCGTTAACTAATAAATCAAATAAAAATTTATAGCAAAAATTAAGATTTCGGTTGGATGAAGCAGATTCATCAAGCCATTTTTTTTTCAAATGAGCAGTGAAGATTATAAGAATAAATATATATATAAATTAAAAATTAGAATTTTAAACATAATTTTTTTCTCAAAAAACCACGCCTCTTTTATCTTTTATTTTTTGTTATTTTATTTATTTATTTACTTTTCTATTTTTTACTTATTTTATTTTACCCATGCAGTATAACTTTGTTTATTCAAATAGAGATTGTAAAATCCCAACTTTTTGAAAATTAAAAATAATAAGTTATTTATGATCCATTATGTTTACAAAAGGTGATATTTTTTTTCTTTTTCGAAATTTTTGTATTAGCCGGACAATTTCTTATTTATGATTTAAAACTTTAGTAATTAAAAAATAATGAGAATTTTATATGTTTCAATTTGAATATTGAGATTTTGAACTTTGTTTTATAAATAACAAGAAAAAATATTTAGAACACACTAATTTTAAAAGTTTTGGCCCAAAGTTGGGCCACCAGGCTAAAACAATTGATCCGGGTCCATGTTGGACGCAAAGCCTGCACATAAGCTCCCCCACATAACACATTCAACACACTTTCTCCCTCATAAGAAGGGAGGAGAAGAGAGAAGAGAGGAGAAGAGAAAACCTTGAATACACTATTCATCATCTCCTTTAATTGCTCATAAATTTCAAGCTGGAGCTCCGATTGACAAGCCGTTTGCAGCTACGCATCGCTCTCCTCATCCGCTTTAATTCTATTTAATTTTTGTGATGAGTAAGTTTGAAACCGTTGCTCCATTTGTGAATTTCCCACTGAATTTGCATTTTTGCTATATGTGAGTTGAAATCTTGTAATTTTGGTTTCTTAGGGGGTACTCTAGCAAGGATTTCAAGTGGGTTCTATCTATTTTGAGTAGGTTAAGGTAAGAAAGCCTAATTCCTATATTATCCCTAATTTTAAGTAAAAAGCCTAGTATGAACGTTGAAAAAATGGTTGTGATTAGATTATATGGAGTAGCTTGGGTGTTTGGTTTGTTTTGATGGGTGTTGGATGCTTGGGCTGATTGTGAAGCACTTACTGGAGGCCATGTTTTGATATTGTTTTGGGCCAGAGGCCGAGTTTTGATATTATTTTGGGCCGGAGGACGAGATTTGATTATTTTGGGTCGGAGGCCATGACTGGTTAGGCCAGAGGCCGTAATTTGGTAAGTTGATAAAGGTTGATACGTGCTTTGGATTGTGGTGACTTGTGTGTTGATTGATTTTGCTTGGGCTGAAGGCCATGATTGATTATGTGATGGGTCGGAGGCCGTGAGTGATTTATGGTTAAGGTTTGGTAAAGTATAAAAGATCAAACTGGTTCCGCATAGACTTAATAAACCTATGCTTGGGACAAGTTGGTCATTCATACAGTTTAAGTAACTTTTAAGATTTTATAATAGAAGCATAAATTTGTGTTTTGAATAAGTAACTATTGGTTTTTGAAATGATTCATAAGTTGAATGATGAGCGGATATTTTATACGCTTTTTGGCATTATTTTTATATAGTTTTCATTATGTTTTATTTAAGTTTTATTATGTTTGCGTAGGTTTTAGTGCAAAATTCACATTTTTAGATTCTACTTTAAATTTGTGTATTTTATGGTGATTTCAGGTATTTTCTGGCTGAAATCGAGAAGCTTGAGCAGAAGTCTGATTTAGAAGCAGAGAAAGGACTACAGATGCTATTAGGATCTGATCTCCGTGCACTCGAAGGAGCATTTCTGGAGCTACAGAAGTTCAAATGGTGTGATCTCAATTGCTATGGAAAGCTAACATCCAGGGCTTTCCACAAATATATAATAGTTCATACTTTGTTTCGGAAATGAAGGACCAAAACTGGTGTTCAACTCCAGCCACCAGCCCCATTCCTAGCATCTAGCGCCCACAGGAGAGCAACTGGAGTTCAACGCCCAGAAGGGGGTCCCTAGCCAGCGTTCAACGCCTCTAAGGGACACTAGCACGTGGTAGACACTCAAGCTCAGCCCAAACACTCACCAAGTGGGACCTAGAAGTGAATTTTGCACTATCAACTTAGTTTATCTTATTTCTGTAATCCTTAGTCACTAGAATAGTATATATATACAAGAGTTCACCCTTGTTAGAGGATGCTTGCCCATTCGAACCTTTCATTGTATTTTTATATCAGCATGAGTCACTAACCTCCTAAGGTTAAGGTTAGGAGCTCTGCTGAGGTTCATGGATCAATAATATTACTATTTTCATTCAATATGTCTGATTCTGTTCTCTTATGCAACCTCGTTCTCCATCTTATGAATTGAGGGTGATCCGTGACAATCACCCTTGTTCTATATGGGTTCCGTGCAATTCCTAACCCAAATAGCGTTAAACTAAAGCTAGAGATTGCATTGCGGATTCTAATAGAGCATCTGAGCAACTTTGGATATGTGACATATAATCCCATTGACTATGGGTACGTGAGGTCTCTGTGGCGTTAAGGCTAGAGTCAGAGAAGCAGCACTTTCTGATCCGGAAGATCTGCCTTGTCTGGGGCACCTTGAGTAGGATCATGAAGGGGAGTGGACTGTTTAGAGCTTCATCTTCTACTGGAGTGAGAAACCTAGAGGAGGTGCAGTAGAGGAGGACATGAGTTATCTCAATGTGGTGGATTACTGCAGTAGAGGAGGTTAACTTGATGAGAGGACATGAGTTAATCACTTACGGCTGCCATTGAAGGAATCAGAAGGCTATTGAGGAAGACAGTAAGAAAAGTTAATCCAGAAAGACAAGGCATCTCTGAAGCCTCAACCATTCTATCACCATTGAATTCTCGTCTCATTAGTAATGTTTTATTTAATTATTTCATTTTATGCTTTTTCCGTGACAACTTATAATTTTCTATCCGCCTAACTAAGATCTGCAAGGTGTCCACTGCTTGATCAAACAACAATCCTCGTGGGATCGACCCTGACTTTCCTCAGGTATTACTTGGATGACTCGGTATACTTGCCGGTCTATCTATGCGAATTCTGCGGAGCCAGTTTCGTGCACCAATTTTTTGGCGCTGTTGCCGGGGATTGTTAGGATTTGACAAATTACCGGATTATCTTGTTACTTAGATTAGGTATTATTTATGTTTTATATGCTCTTTTGTTTGTGTCTTTTGTTTTCATTTTAAAAATTTTTCTAAACCTTTTCTGTTTTTGGCTATGTATTTTCTTTTGATTTTTTTACTTTGAGTCTTATCTATTTCTTGTTTTCTTTTTCAAAAATTTTTCAAAATCTTTTCTTTTCTTTAGTAATCTTTGTCTTTTGTTTGAGTCTTGTGTCAGTTTTTAAGATTGGTGTCCCCTTTGTTTTTATCTTTTTCTTTAAATTTTTGAAGGTGTTCCTATTTTCCCTTCTTCATATTCGAATTGTTCTTAGTGGATTTTCTTGGTTGATTTAAAAATTTTAAGTTTGGTGTCTTTTAGTTGTTTTTCCTCTAATTTTTGAAAATTAGTGTCATTAGATCTTAAAATTTTTAAGTTTGGTTCTTCATTATGTTCAGATTGTTCTTGGTATTTTTCTTGGTTTGATCTTAAAAATTTTAAGTTTGGTGTCTTTTAGTATTTTTCTTTGTCAAAATTTCGAAAATTGTGTTTTTAATTTCAAAAAATTTTAAGTTTCGTGTCTTTTAGTGATTGTCTTTTTTAATCTTTCAAATTTCAAATATTCAAAATTCAAATTTTAACTTTCTTGTTATCTTTTTAAATCTTTATCTTATTTTTTCTTTAAATTCAAAATTTTATCTTATTTTATTTTAAATTCAAATCTTAAAATTCAAATTTTAAAATCTTATCTTATCCTAATTCAAATTCAATTTTCAAATTTCAAAATTTAAAATTCAAATTTCAAAATTTCAAAATTCAAGTTTTCAAAATTCAAAATTCAAATTTTAAATTTCAAATTTCAAAATTCAAAATTTTCAATTTTAAATTTTAAAATAAAATATTTTCAAATCTTTCAAATCTTATCTTTTTTGTTTGACTTCCTCTTTCCAACTTTAAATTTTTAAAATAAAATCTTATCTTATCTTTCAAATCTTTTTGAAAATTCAAATTTCAAATCTCATCTTTTCAAATCTTTTTCATATCTTTTTCAAATCTTTTTCAAAATCTTCTTTTAAACTTTCTCCTTTTAATTTCAAAATCAAATCTTTTATTTTGTTTTCAAATCTTGTTAATTAGTTAGTTAATTGTTTTATCTTTTATTCTCCTGTCTCTTTTTCAAAACTTTCTAACTACTTTCTCTTTTTTCTTTTTCGAAAATCCCCTCTTTGATTTTAAATCTTGTTAGTTAATTGGTTGTCATATCTTTTCTTATTCTTTCCTTTTCTTTTTTTTTTTCGAAATTTCTTAAGTATTTTTTATTTTTGAATTAGTTTTTATTTTAATTATTTATTTTCGAAACAAAAATTAAAATTATTTTAATTCCTATTTCTTTCTGGTATCTCACTGGGAGTTCTCTAGATTATGACATAGAGACTCCAACTTTTTATTATCTCTTGTTTGTACAGGAACACTGGAACCACTATGGATCTAGAGGAAGAAGCACAACCAAGAAGAACCTTGGGGTCATATACCTCATATTGGAGTAGCTCATTTTGAGCTCAATCCACAGTTAATCACTCTAGTGTAGCAGAACTGCCAGTTTCATGGACTTTCTCAAGAGGAGCCCATAGAATTCCGTGCAGATTTCCTATAATATGCTGACACAGTGTACACTGATGGAGTAGACCAAGATGTCTACAAGTTGTTGCTCTTTCCATTTTCTGTGAAAGGCCACGCAAAGAGGTGGTTGGATAGTCAACCCAACTCAAGCTTGAAAACATGGAGTCAGCTGGTAGAAAAGTTTTTGAATCAAACCCAGCTAAAACTGGACATTCAAGGCTTCAAACAAGAAGATAATGACTCTCTTTATGATGCTTGGGGGAGGTACATGATGATGCTACGGAAATGCCTTACTAAAATGTTTTCAGAATGGGTAAAGTTAGACATCTTCTATTACGGACTCACAGATATGGCTAAGATGTCCTTAGACCATTCTGCTGGTGGTTCAATCCACATGAGAAAGATAATTGAGGAAGCTCACGAGTTCATTGAGATAGTTGCTAGAAATTAGCATCTGTACTCATCTGGTGAGACTTCAATGAAAGGAGAGTTCAAGACAATGACCACTGAATCTAACCCTCTAGAACAGAATGAGTCTTTAACTCAACAGCTACACTCCCTTGCACAACAAATGTTGAAATTGCAAGAGATATTTCAAGAAGCCCGAGCCTCTAACAAGAATATAGAGGCACAGTTGATTCAAACTAGACAGCACTTGTCTGAACAGATAAGAGAAGAGTGTCTGGCCCTCATTAGTACCAAGGAGGCTGAGCTTAAGATGGTACACACTATTGAGGAACTAAATGAAGAAGAGGCTCAAGAAGAGGCTGGAAGCACATTGTTGTACGCCCCTCTTATGGTAAGAAAGCCTGAAGTACCACACCCTCAGAAGACCCAAAAGGTGACCAAGGACGAGCACTGCTCACTATCCTTGGAAGGCTCTAAAAAGATGCAAATAAATATTCCTTTTGCTGAGGTTTTGGAGCAATGGTCTCTCTCTGCTGGAAGAAACCTCTCTGATGCTGAGAGAGGTGAATTGGTGCTAAGGTTACAGAAGGATTACATGATTATCAACATCCTGAAACATTCACAACCCCCTGACAAAGGAGGTACTTCCATGCAGAGTATAATAATGAAGCCTCCTCCCTTGGTGAAAACTCATACAGTTTTTCCAGACATCAAACTTAAGTTTGATGTTGGGCAATCACCACCTACCAAGCAGGAAGGTCCCAAGAGGAAGATGCATAGGGGATGGAGAAACAATATAACCCCTACCCTAACAAGCAAAGAGAATCAAGCTCATCACACTAAAAGAAAGCTTGTTAGGAGAAATTCAAATCTGAGGGAACTAATCTCCTCCTCTTCTCCCATGGAGTCATTTCTGTTAACCAACTGGAAGAAGAGGAAGAAAGTCAGTGATCGAGTGTCAAGCTAATAACCTTAAAGAAGTACTTGTTGGAAGGCAACCCAACCATGAGTAGAGTATTTCTGTTCTTATTTCTTTTGTTTATTTTTATTTGAGTTTATTTTAGTTTATTTTTAGAGTTTTCCCTTGCTTTTTAATGTTTGTGATCATGTACAGTAGTTAGAACAGAAACAGAAACAGTTAGAGCTGGAAATAAAACACTCTGGAGCAGAGACTTTGCTGGCATTGAACGCCAGACAAGGGGGCCAGAGTGGGCATTTAACACCCATAAGGAGCTGCAAAGCTGGCATTGAACGCCAGCCAGAGAGCATGAAGCTGGCATTAAACACCAGCCAGTGGGCAGAGACCTGGCGTTATGGGCATTCAACGCCCTATAATGAGTATCAAGCTGGCGTTGAACGCCAGCCAGGAGCAAGAGCTGGGCTTTCAACGCCCACAAGTGGGCAGGGAATTCGAATTCCCTAGCCTCCCAAGACCAGTGGGTAACACAGAAACTCCACCTACTCCACCTACCTCACCCTTTATCTCTCCCTCTTTCTTCTTTTACTTTCTCATTCCCAATTGTTCATATTTTCTCGAGGACGAGTAAAACTCTTAAGTTTGGTGTTGCAAAGCTTTACTTTTTTACTTCTACCACTCCTAAGTATGTCACCTATACAATTCAGCCAGAATTATCACAGAAGGAGACATCCCCATCAAGGAGGACAAGCCCATCACTAAAAGAAGGATGGAGCATGTTAGAGAACTGGCACATAGACCACAACAAGAGCATGTGGAGCTGCCTCAAAAAAAAAAAACCTTGAGATGCCTCAAGGATGTATTTTCCTCCCCAAAATTTTTTTGGGACAAATAGCATACCTTTCTAGGAGAGTTAAGCTCCAATATGACTCAGCTAAGGATGGGACATCAAGAGCACTCCACCATCCTCCATCAAATAAGAGAAGGTCAAAGAGCCATAAGGAAAGAACAAAGAGTTATGAAGGAAGAACAACAGAGGCAGGGGTGTGATGTAGAAGAAATCAAGCACTCAATTGGATCCTCCAAAAGGAGTAGTAGCTGCCATCATTAAGGTGAATTCATTCCCTTTACTCCTCTGTTGTTCATGTTATTTTTTTGTTTTTTGTATATTTTATTTTATTATCTGTTTCTAGTGCATGGTCATCTTTATGTCTTAAAGCTATGAAATATTCCTTGTATCTCTCACCTTGCTTAAAGGAAAATTTTTTATCGAAAAAAGAAAAGTAAGATGCATGAATTTCGAGTTGTATATTAAGAATAGTTCAATTATTTAATGTGGTGGCATTGCTTTCATTTTCTGAATGTAGGAATAAATAGTGCATATTTGATGTTGGAGTTAAGAATGTTGGCTCTTGAAAGAATGAGGATAAGAGTGAAATATTATTGGTAATATGAAAAATCCAAAAAATTGATTCTTGAAGCAAGAAAAAGCAGCAAAAAAGTAATAAAAGAAAAAAAAAAGGGGCAAGCAGAAAAAGAAATAAAAAGCAGAAAAAGCCAATAGCTCTTTACACTAAAAGGCAAGAGCAAGGATCCAAGGCTTTGAGCATTAATGGTTAGGAGGGCCGAAAAGAAAGATCTTAGCCTAGGCAGTTCAAATAAGCTGCTTTCCTAACTATATGCTTGTGGTGTGAAGGTGTCAAGTGAAAAGCTTGAGACTGAGCAGTTAAAGTTGTGATCCAAAGCAAAGAGTGTGCTTAAGAGCTCTGAACACCACTGGTTGGGGATTTTAGCAAAGCTGAAATACAATCCGAAAGGGTTCACCCAGTTAAGTGTCTGTGGCGTTTATGTATCCGGTGGTAATACTGTTAAACAAAGCGCTTAGGGTCACGGCTAAGACTCTAAAGAAGCTGTGTTCAAGAATAAAAAAGAACTAAATTAGGAGAGTCAATATTATTATCTAGAGTTTGAATTCCTAAAGAAGCCAATCATTATGGGCTTCAATAGAAAGTGAGATGCCAAAACTGTTCAGAAGCAAAAAGCTACTAAGTCTCACTCATTTAATTAAAACTGAGCTTCATTGAGAACTTTGAGATTTATTGTATTCTTCTATTTCATTTTTTCCTACCTTGTTTTCGGTTGCTTGGGGATAAGCAACAGTTTAAGTTTGGTGTTCTGATAAGCGGATATTTTATACGTTTTTTGGCATTGTTTTCATATAGTTTTCATTATGTTTTGTTTAAGTTTTATTATGTTTTCATAGGTTTTACTACAAAATTCTCATTTTTGGATTCGACTTTGTGTTTGTGTGTTTTATGGTGATTTCAGGTATTTTCTGGCTGAAATTGAGGAGCTTGAGCAGAAGTCTGATTCAGACACAGAGAAAGGACTACAGATGCTCTCAGGATCTGACCTTCGTGCACTCGAAGGAGCTTTTTTGGAGCTACAGAAGTCTAAATGATGCTCTCTCAACGGTTATGGAAATCTAACATCCAGGGCTTTCCAGAATATATAATAGTCCATACTTTGTTTTGGAAATGAAGGCCCAAAACTGGCGTTCAATGCCAGCCACCAGCCTCATTCCTGGCGTCCAGCGCCCATAGGGGAGCAACTGGAGTTCAACGCCTAGAAGGGGGTCCCTAGCCAGCCGTCAACATCTTTAAGGGCCACTAGCACGTGGGAGACACTTAGGCTCAGCCCAAACACTCACCAAGTGACCCCCAGAAGTGGATTTTCGCACTATCAACTTAGTTTATCTTATTTCTGTAATCCTTAGTCATTAGAATAGTAGATTAGTATCTATATACAAGAGTTCACCCTTGTTAGAGGATGCTTGCCCATTCGAACTTTTCATTGTATTTTTTCTATCAGCATGAGTCACTAACCTCCTAGGTTAAGGTTAGGAGCTCTGCTGAGTTTCATGGATCAATAATATTACTGTTTTTATTTAATATGTCTAGTTCTGTTCTCTTATGCAATCTCGTTCTTCATGTTATGAATTGAGGGTGATCCGTGACAATCACCCTTGTTCTACATGGGTTCCATGCGATTCCTGACATGGATAGCATTGAACTAAAGCTAGAGATTGCATTACGGATTCCAATAGAGCATCTGAGCAACTTTGGATATGTGGCGTATAATCCCGTTGACTATGGGTGCGTGAGGTCTCTGTGGCGTTAAAGCTAGAGTCAGAGAAGTATCACTTTTTGATCTAGAAGATTTGCCTTGTCTGTGGCACCTTGAGTAGGATCGTGAAGGAGAGTGGACTGCTTAGAGCTTCATCTTCTGCTGCAGCGAGAAACCTAGAGGAGGTGCAGTAGATGAGGACATGAGTTATCTCAACATGGTGGATTGCTATAGTAGAGGAGGTTAACCTGATGAGAGGACATGAGTTAATCACTTATGGCTGCCATTGAAGGAATCAGAAGGTTATTGAAGAAGACAGTAAGAAAAGTTAATCCAGAAAGACAAGGCATCTCCGAAGCCTCAACCATTCTATCACCATTGAATTCTCATCTTATTAGTAATGTTTAATTTAATCATTTCATTTTATGCTTTTTCCGTGACAACTTATAATTTTCTATCCACCTAACTAAGATCTACAAGGTGTCTGTAAGAACCGCGACTAATTACCAATTTAATTAAGTAATTAATATTGCCCAAATTAGGTTTCGAGAAATTAGAGTGAGAAATTGAGGATTTAAATAAGGTTTTTGGACTCAGTAGGTTTTTCTGAGTCAGAAAATGTGTTTTCTGCGAGAAACCGCAAAAAATTGCGAACCGGCAATTGAACCGGTTAAACCGGTTCAAGTCTGCCCGGTACTGTGTGAGAAAAATTTAAAACAGTCAAAAACCTTAGAAAAATATTAGAAGTCAAAAACCGGGCGTTAATTTTAAAGGTTTGGCCCGAAGTTGGGCCAAACGGGCTAAAAACGCTAACGGGTTGGACCGGGCCCAAGTTGGGCCCAAGCCCAACATATATAAAGCCACTTAAGTGGCAAACTCAGCCATTTTCACCCCTTTCTAGCAGCAGCAACGTGAAATAGAAGAGAGGAGAGGTGAGGGTTTCAAACACTATTCACCATCTTTTTCATTCAACCATAACTTGAGCTACGAAGCTCCAATTTGCGTGCCGTCAGTTGCTACGCAAAGCTCTCGTTGAGATCTTCAATTTCATTCAAACAAAGTGGTAAGGGATTTCCAATTTCTTGCCCAGTTTTTCCTTCCATTACAGATTCGATTTTTGGCTATGGTGAATGAATGGTTCTTGTGATTTTGATTATTTAGGTATACTCTAGCACTTGCTTATTATTGGGTTTTGTACCAATCATCATTGGGTAAGGTGAGCCTACTTGATCTCTTGTGGTTTTGTGTATATATGAAACCCTAGGTTGAATTCTTGTAAATTATATGTGATATTAGCTTGAGTATTGGAGCTTGTGGTGATTGTTGATGCTTGTTGGAGATTCTTGGTGGCTTAGATTGTGATTGGAAGCTTGCTTGTGCTCATTTGGGGTTTTGATGCATATTGGGAATCGGCCAAGGTATGGTTTCGGTTTCCTCTATGTAGTATATAATATTCATGGACACTTAGGCTAGTGACCCATAGGATAGGTTTGGATTTAAATGGTTGTTAATTGTTGAATGATGGTTTGTGATGAATTATGATGCATTGGTGATTGTCGAGTTTGATTATGATGATTGATAATGATATGATGAGGATAATGAATTGTGAAGTTGAGAAGTGATATTGTGCTGATATAGGTGATGTTGATGTTGATGATTTGGTAATGTATTTGGGAAAATATTAATGAGAATTGATTATAATGTGATATATTGATGTTGAGGTTGAGGATGATGAAAGGTGAAAGAAAACGAGGTAAGCTTGGTGTAATATGACATGAAGTGTTAATTTTGATGAAAATTAGAGTTTTGAATGGTTTGGAATGGGTATGGTAAGAAATTGTGAAAATTCTGAAGTTTGGTAAAATTGGGTTTTTGGTGAACTTTGTTCGATCATAACTTATGCCTCAGTTTTCAAAATTTGATGAGATTTATTTAGAACTAAAGATCATTGAAAACTCTTTTAATTGATATAAAGTTTGTAAAAATTAGAATTTTGTAGAGGAAGTTATGATCATTCAAAGTTGGTGTTAAAAATCTGAAATTCTGCAAAGTTGCAGAATTTCATGATTTCTGATATGTGCGGGTGCACACCCTCATGCGAACGCACACCCTGCAAATATTTTGACCTGTGCGGTCGCACACACTTGTACGCATGCACAGGCAGGAAAGTGCGTTCTGTTCGCAGCGCTAGCACAGCTTGTGGGCGCACATATCTAAGGAAAAACTTTAACCTGTGCGTACGCACAGGTCTGTGCGGACGCACACGTCGGGAAGGTCCATCTGTTGGGGGCGCTGGCACAGGTTGTGCGAGTGAACAGATTTTAAAAATTTTGTCACCTGTGCGTACGCACACCCCTGTGCGTACGAACACATCTTAAAACTTCCTGGGCGTGCGCACGCACACACCCCTGTGCGGCTGCACACGTCCTGTTTCTCAAAATTTGCTTATTTTTCAACTATTCTACCTTCCCAATAAGGTTGTAAGCTTCTAAAACACCATTTTAAGACATTTGGGCCTTGTTTTGAGTATTAGAACATGGGATATAACTTAAGGGTCCTAGTACATGATTTTATGATAAATTATAAAATGAAGGCCTAGGTTTCTAGCGTGCTGAGAATGGTTTGATGTTAGGTGAAGGATGATTGATATATGATATGAGGAATGATGCACTGTTGATATTCAGAAACTGAGTTATGAATGGGCAGTGGCTGAGATGAGTCGTGGACTCTGAATGAGATGATGGATCCATGTACACTAAAAATGTTTTCTGAAAACCACTGAAATATTGTTTTTTCTGAGAATATGAGACGCTATGCGCCCGGCAGGGACGGCGATTGGATCCCGTCTGTCGAGGTAGCGGCAGCGGTGTAAGGGCGGTGGTTCGTCCCGCTTAAGTTGAGATGTGAGGTCTGTGGCAAGAGTATCCCTCTCGCATCCCTTCGGATCTATAGGCGAGCAGGCGCCAGTACCTGGACAGTGATCCGGGTACTATATCTCTGGGGTTCCCATATGAGAAATCCGAAGGGCAACGTCTCCATGGAGATGTGTCGGGTTGGTAGTTGAACCGACAATGTGATATCACAGCCAGTAGGGCAGGCATTCATCATATGCATTTCCTATCTGTTTGTATGCTTTGTTTACTTGTAATGGCTTGCCTAATTGAATAACATGCTTACTTGCTATCTGAATTATTTGCTTTATATGCTCCTACTTGTGTTTTACTTGCATTGTATATTATTTGTGCTTTCTACTGGGATTGAAGAGGTTCGGAAGGCGGTGGCGATGGGATTGCACGGAGGATAGGTTGGTGAAGGCTGTGGGACAGCGGTGTTTGGTTAGAATAGTATTCCCCTAAGATAGAGTACCCTGTTCAGTTATGTTAAGGTTTCATATATTATGCTTATTTGTTTTAGAATGCTTAAGTTTGAATCTTATGATGGATATGGAGCTTAGGATTGCCTTTGGCGTCCCGGGGTCTTATATCCTACATTACTGGGCACTATTACCATACTGAGAACCTCTGGTTCTCATACCATATCTTTGTTATGTTTTTCAAATGCAGGTCGCAATCCACCTCAGTGCGTTGCTTTGGATGGTGACAGAAGCAGAGGATCTTGGATTCTTTTGGAGTTTTTTGGTTTATTTTATTTATATGTCTCTCACTTTTGTATTTTGTTTAGCCTAGAGGCTTGTATTTGAGAGAACAAAACTTGTATAAGCTGTTTTCACTGTATGATTCTGTATACCTGTATATGGCTAGCCGGCTTAAGCTTCGTCAGTCGAGGCTAGTTTCCTATGATATTATATACTTATATTTTGTTATATCTTATCTGTTTCTTGTGCCTTAAGCTAGTAGCTTCGTTAGTACATTTTGCGCTTTTCAAATCTATGAATTTGAGCTATATCCTTCATCGGGCTTCTAGATTATACTATTCTTTCTATATATATAATATGTACGAGCTTAGAAATGTCGTAATCTCTGATTAACTTTTGCTTTATGACGCGAGGTAAAGCTTAGGCTAATTAGGGTATTACAGTATCCATTGCTTGCTCAAACCAACAATCCTCGTGGGATCAACCCTGACTCACCTCAGGTATTACTTGGATGACCCGGTATACTTGCCAATCTATCTGTGGGAATTCTGCGGAGCCAGTTTCGTGCACCAATGAACGATAATCACTACGTTTGAAAATCAATTATTTTCCTTACACGTATCTTCTTAAAAAAATTCTAAACTTCTTTGGTGAGTCCGTGTGGTTAGATTCTCACCGCCCTACAGACTTCTCTTTTTAGGAAGTGGACGAGGAAGCTTATGACGTGATTTCTGCATTTTCCCTCGCCTTGTTATTGAGATTTATATTTTGGTAACGAGGGATAGGAGTCATAATTGTAATGATGATTAATATTTGTAAGTTACTTATTTTAAGGATCTTTGTATATGTGTGTGTGTGTGTGTGTGAAGTCTTGTGATTGGTATTATATATATATATATATATATGGATGCTTGTAAAACGAAAGAAAAAGTATTTCCGATTTTTCAAATAAAATAACGATACAGTCTCGAGTTAAAGGTTCCTATTATCCTATTATATATTATATATGTACGGAAGTTGTCGTAGTATCTGCTCGATCAGAAAAGCACAGCCAGACGAGTGACATTATGATAGTAAAGATGTTACATTATAGTATCAGAGCAGTCTTTCCTGTAGAGCATAAGAAATGGACTGACTATGCTTCAAATGCATACTCTGAGCATTTGTCATGTTGTAGGTTTTGTCTGGATGACGAGAGTTAGAGCTTTATGCACATGACTGTCTACTGATTCAACTCTATTAGTCCACCGTGCACATTTTGTGGTATTCAGTTTGGCCAATCTAATACTATTGGTCTGTGTATTTGAAAATACTAATGGATTATCATAGATGATATAGAAGTGATATGTTTTGTGAATCACAGGGTTTGGGAACGTTAGAAGCTACTTCTCAAAGATAGCTCGATTTCGAATCTAAATCTTTGCTTTTATCTTTATGGTTTGATATATCTCATCCTTCACAATTTGCATTGAAGTTCCTTGTTTCAGATTTCTTTCTTAGAAAGTGATTTGATTATTTTCCAATCCTATTTCCTTGCTCGCATACATTCTTGTTTGATTTTATTCGTGAGTTACTCCTTGAATCATTGGGAACTTGCTATTGACTTGAGTTGCCTTCATTTATGAACTCGTATTTCCTTGAATCAGCTAGAACTATTTTTTTTCGCTACGCTTTATTGCTTCTATCAGAATTCTTCGATTTAGATTTTCTCCTTAAGATATGACTTGATCCACGTCCTAGCGCATCTCATTGTTTATGGACATCCTTACTTAGTTGTGATTATGAGCACCCTTCTGAAATCTTTTGTATATTATGTTAATTTTCGAGGGCAAACATTTTTATAAGTGGTGTATGATGTAAGACTCTGGATTTTCAAAAATTAAATAATAAGTTATTTATGATCTATTATGTTTATAAAAGATGATATTTTTTTTCTTTTCCGAGATTTTGGTATTAGTTGGGAAATTTCTTATTTATGATTTAAAACTTTAGTAATTGAAAAGTAATGAGAATTTTATATATTTCAATTTGAATATTAAGATTTTGAACTTTGTTTTATGAATGATAAAGAAAAATATTTAGAATATAAACTCGAGCACTAATCTTAAAGGTTTTGGAACAAAGTTGGGCCAACAAGCTAAAATAATTAAATCGGACCCATGTTAGGCCCAAGGCCCACATATAACCTCCCCCACTTAACACATTCAGCACACTTTCTCCCCCTCGATTCATACATAATCAGCACCAAGAAGAGAGAAGAGAGGAGAAGAGAAACCCTTGAATACACTATTCATCATCTCCTTCATGTGCTCATAACTTTCAATCCGGAGCTCCGATTGACGAGCCAGTTGCGGTTACGAGTCGCTCATTTCATCCTCTTCAATTCTATCTAACCGTTGTGGTGAGTAAGTTCGAAATCCCTACTCTATTTTTGAATTCTTCACTAAATTCATGTTTTTGGTATATGTGAGTTGAAATCTTGTAATTTTGGTTCCTTGGAGGTACTCTAGCATGGATTCCAAGTGAATTCCATCCTAATTTTGAATGGGTTAAGGTAAAGAAGTCTAATACCTTCATTTTCCCTAATTTTAACTAAGAACCCTAGTATGAAGGTTGGAATAATTGTTGTGATTAGATTATATGGAGTGGCTTAGTTGTTTAGTTTATTTCAGTGCGTGTTGGATACTTGGGCTGATTATGAAGCACTTGGTAGAGGCCGAGTTTTGATATTATTTTGTCCCGGAGGCCGAAATTTTAATAAAGTTTTGAACCGGAGGCTGAGTATTGTTATTGTTTTGGGCCGAAGGCCGATATTTGATTATTTTGTGCCAGATGCCATGACTGGTTGGGTTGGAGGCCGTATTTTAGTAAGTTGGTAAAGGTTAATACGTGCTTTAGCTTGTGGTGGCTTGTGTGTTAATTGATTTTGCTTGGGCCGAAAGCTGTGATTCATTATGTGTTGGGTCAAAGACCGTGAGTGATTATATTTAAGGTTTGGTAAAGTATAAATGATCGAAATAGTTCAGCACAGACTTAACGAACCTATGCTTAGGACAGGTTGGTCATTCATATAGTTTAAGTAAGATTTTATAATGGAAGCATGAATTTGGGTTTTGAATAAGTAACTGTTGGTTTTTGAAAAGATTCATAAGACAAACGATAATCACTGTATTTCAATATTCATTCCTTTCCTTACACGTATCTTCTTATGACAATTCTAAACTTCTTTGGTGAGACCGTATGATTAGGTTCTCTCTATCTACGAGCTTATCTTTTCATGAAGCGGACGAGGAAGCTTATGACGTAATTTCTGCGCTTTATGGTTGTATTATTATAGATGTCTTTTTTCTTTCCTTGTTATTGAGATTTATATTTTGGTAAAGAGGGATAGTGATGGATATTTTGGAAAACAAATTCCAATCACCTTAAAACTCACCGGCAAGTGTACCGGGTCGTATCAAGTAGTAAAACTCACTTAGAGTGAGGTTGATCCCACAGGGATTGATGGATCAAGCAACTTTAGTGGGTGATTAGTTTAGTCAAGCTAACATTGAAGTGAAATTTGGGTGAAATGTAGCCAACAGAATGTAAACTGCAGGAATCTTAAAGATGCAGAAAATAAAATTGCAAGTAACTTAAAGAACAAGAAAGTAAAATAGCTGAAACTTAAATTGCAAGAAAAGTAAATTGCATGAAAAGTAAAGGGGAGTGGGTGTTGTAAATTAAATAAAGCAATAGATCAAGCAACTGGAAATTTAAATTGCAGGAAAATGTAAATGTGCAGGAAATTAAACCAAGCGCAATGTGAACAGAAATGTGAAATTACAGAATGCAGGAAAGGAAATTGCAGAAAAGTAAAAGTAGAAGAAGAGTAAATCAGCAAGAAGCCTTAGATCAATTTTGAATTCTCAAAGAGAAACTAACAATTTCAATGAAATATTAAAAATAGAAAGGAAGCCAAGAGCTCACTTGCTCTCAAGATTAAAACAGAAAGGAAATTGAAGAGGAATGAAACAGAAAGTAAAATGCAGCTCAATTGCAATGGCTCAAGAGAAAGTTGAAGATCTCAGGAGTGGAAGAGACTAGAAAACAAGTCTAGATCTCAAATCCTTCCTTGATCCAACAAGAACAATTGTAAAAGAAATGGAAAATTAAATTGCAGAAGAAGTAGAAGAAAGCAGTAAAGAAAATTTAATTCCAAACCACAATTCCTTGAATTATGCAGACAAATAAACAGAAAGAGATCTCAAGGTGAGATTGAAACAGAATTTCTTCAATTCTCCACCCAAGATCCAAAATACAGAGTAAAAAGTGTAGAAGCAAGAACAAGGAAGAAGAGAGATCAATTCTCCTTCTTAATTCCCCCTAGTGCTCTCTAGTAGAGCTGACCCCCTATCCTCTCTAATGGAGCTCCCCTCTATGAAAATGAGAATGATGCCTTTATATAGGCTTTTTACAAAATAAAAATAAATTAAAATTGAAATAAAAAACAAATTAAATAAAAATCCTAATTCTAGCTTGTTCTTGTGCCTTTGAGTGATGATGTGGGCTTTGCTTGCTTTGGATTTGAAGAGAGATGGATTTGGTTGGCCTTGGTTTAATTGGTTTGGAGCATGGGTCGAGCTTGGTTCAAGTTGGTTTGGTGTGGGACACCTCTCAGGGCAATGCTCCGCACTCCAAAAGAGCACAACATTCAATTTGTGTCCCTGGCCGTGTCAATTTTGGTGCGTGACAAGGTCCAAACATCAAATGATCAAAGTAGCGCTCCGCTCTCACCAAGAGCACAGCATCCTTGCTTCCTTGGTGAGGTATCCGTGTTCAAGCCTTGGGGGTTGCACTCTTGCCCAATTTCCTTGCATTTTCTTTGGGAGAGAGCACGACAATGCTCTCCATGAGAGCGCAGCACTCTCTAAGTGAGCACTACTTTGCTTTGGAGTGAGGCTCCAGCTTCGAACCTTGGTGGAAGCATTGGCTGATTTTTTTGCTTATTTTTTGGCCCTTAAATATGTATTTTATTCGTGCCTCAATTTTATGCCAAATATAGATTTCCATACATCATTGGAAAGCTCTGAATGTCAGCTTTCCAACGCAACTGAAAGCACATCAATCGAACATCTGTAGCTCAAGTTATAGCCCTTTGAAGGAGGCATGGTCATGCTGTGAGCACCCAGATTTTAACTTAGCGAAAATTTTACTTCCAAGTTCATCTTTGCATCACGATAATGCTCCGCTCTTGGCAAGAGCGGAGCTTTGTGTGCTGATTGCCAATTTCCTTTAATTTGGTCATGGGCCACGCTTTTAAAAGCGTGGCCTAAGCCTCCAAAGTGTGCTCCAACTTCAAAGTGTGCCCCAAAGCTCTTTTTTTCTCCTTTTTAGCTTATTTTGTGCTTTTTGCTTCTTTTTGCTTCTTATTTCCTACAAAATTTATAAAATCAAAAGATTAAGGAAATATACCATTTAAGTACAAAAGCATTCATTATTCAAGCACAAATCATCAATTTCTTGTATGAATAAGCATAGAAAAACATGACATGGTGACATGTCATCAGATAGGAGTCATGATTGTAATGTTGATTAATATGTGTAAGTTACTTATTTAAAGGATCCTTGTATATGTATGTGTGTGTGTGTGTATGAAGTCTTGTGATTTGTATTGTATATATGCATCCTTGTAAAACAAAAAAAAGAGTATTTTCAGTTTTTCAAATAAAACAGCGATACAGTATCGAGTTAAAGGTTCTTATTTATTATTTTATATATATATGAAAGTTGTCGTAATATCCACTCTAACAGAGTAGCGCAGATGGAAGCGTGACATTTTGATAGTAAAGATATTACATTATGATATCAAAGCAGTCTTACCTGTAGAGCCTGAGGAATGGACTGACTATGCTTCAAATGCATGCTCTGAGTGTCTGTCATGTTGTAGGTCTTGTCCGGATGGCAAGAGTTAAAGCTTTATGCACATGACTATCTACTAATTAAACTCTATTAGTCCATTGTTCACATTTTGTAGTATTCGGTTTGGCCAACCTACTACTATTGGTCTGTGTATTTGGGAATACTAATGGATTATCATAGACGATATAGAAATGATAGGTTATTCGAATCGCAGGGTTTGGGAACGTTAGAAGCTGCATTTCAAAGATAGCTTGATTTCGAATCTTGATCTTTGCTTGTAGATATATCTCTTCCTTCACAGTTTGCATTGAAGTTCCTTTTCTCGAATTTCTTTCTTGAAAAGTGATTTGATTATTTCCCAATCCTATTTCCTTGCTCGCATACATTCTTGTTTGATCTTATTTGTGAGTTAGTCCTTGAATCTTTGGGTGCTTGCTATTGAGTTGAGTTGCCTTTATTTATGAACTCGTATTTCCTTGAATCAGCTGGAATTGTTTTGCCTTGCTACACTTCATTGCTTCTATCAGAGTTCTTCGGTTTAGATTTTTTCTTTAGATATGACTTGATCCACTTCCTAGCGCATCTCATTGTTTATGGACATCCTTAGTTAGTTGCGGTTATGAGCACCCTTCTGAAATCTTTTGTATATTATGTTAATTTTTGAGGACAAAAGTTTTTATAAGTGGGATAGGATGTAAGATCCTAAATTTTTGAAAATTAAATAATAAGTTATTTATGATATATTATGTTTACAAAAATTTTTTTTTCTTTTCTAAGATTTTTATATTAGCTAGGCAGTTTCTTATTTATGATTTAAAGCATGTTATTGAAAAATAATGAGAATTTTATATATTTTAATTTGAATATTGAGATTTTGAGCTTTGTTTTATGAATGACAAGGAAAAATATTTAGAACATAAATTCGAACACTAATTTTAAAGATTTTAGCCCAAAGTTAGGTCAACGGGCTAAAACAACTGAATCGGGCCATGTTGGGTCCAAGGCCCACACATAACCTCCCCCACTTAACACATTCAGCACACTTCCCCCTCCATTCACACACAATCAGCACCAAGAAGAGAGAAGAGAGGAGAATAGAAACCCTTGAATACACTATTCATCATCTCCTTCAATTGATCATAACTTTCAATCTGGAGCTCCGATTGACGAGCCGTTTACTACCACGCATCACTCTTCTTATCCTCTTCAATTCTATCAAACTGTTGTGATTAGTAAGTCCAAAATCCCTGCTCTATTTTCAAATTCTTCACTGAATTTGTGTTTTTGATATATGTGAGTTGAAATCTTGTAATTTTGGTTCCTTAGGGGTACTCTAGCATGGATTCCAAGTGGGTTTTCTCTGAATTTTGAGTGGATTAAGGTAAGAAAGCCTAATCCCTTCATTATCCCTGATTTTAAGTAAGAACTCTAGATTGAACTTTAGAATAATTATTGTAATTAGATTATATGGAGTAGCTTGAGTGTTTGGTTTGTTTTGGTGCGTGTTGGACGATAGGGCTGATTGTGAAGCACTTAGTGAAGGCCGAGTTTTGATATTGTTTTGAGGCAGAGGCTAAGTTTTGATATTGTTTTTGGCTTGAGGTCGTGACTGGTTGGGCCGGAAACCGTAATTTGGTAAGTTGGTAAAGGCTGATACGCGCTTTGGCTTGTGGTGACTAGCATGTTGATTGATTTTGCTTGGGCTGGAGGCCGTGATTGATTATGTGTTGGGCCGGAGGCCATGAGTGATTTATGTTTAAGGTTTGGTAAAGTATAAAAGATCAAACTAGTTCATCATAGACTTAATGAATCTTTGTTTGGGACAGATTGGTCATTCATACAATTTAAGTAACTTTTAAGATTTTATAATGGATGCATAAATTTGGGTTTTGAATAAGTAAATGCTGGTTTTTGAAAAGATTCATAAAACAAACGATAATCCCTGCGTTTGAAAATCCAGTCCTTTCCTTCACTTACTTTCTTTTGATAGTTCTAAACTTCTTTGGTGAGACTGTATGGTTAGGTTCTCACCCCTTACAGAATACAGACTTTTCTTTTCAGGAAGAAGACAAGGAAGCTTATGAAGTGATTTCTGTGCTTTATAACTGTATTATCATAAATGTCTTTTCCCTTGCCTTGTTATTGTGATTTATATTTTGGTAAAGTGGGATAAGAGTTATGATTATAATGATGATTAATGTGTGTAAGTTACTTGTTTAAAGAGTTATGAAGTCTTGTGATTAGTATTGTTTATATGCATGCTTGTAAAACAAAAGAAAAAGTATTTCCGATTTTTCAAACAAAACAACGATACAGTTTCGAGTTAGAGGCTTATATTTTATTATTTTATATGTATGGAAGTCGTCGTAATATCTGCTCTATCAGAGTAGCGCAGCTGAAAGCGTGACATTTTGATAGTAAGGATGTTACAAATATGGTTCTCTTATTTCTCTTATCATAAAAAGTTTGTTTTTATTTTTATACTACATGTGTAATAGGCCAGTTTTAATTATTGTTTCAAAATTATTTGTTAATATTAAATTAAGTTCAAACTGTTATTTCTTGTTCTTTGTGATAATTTGATAACAGATATTATGATGATAATAACTTTATTGACATTGAGAAGGTAAAAAAAGTTTGTGAAAAGGAAGTTGCATTATAATTTGACTAGTTTTATTTGGATTTCAATTATGATTAAATTTTCTCTTATTATATTTTTAATTTCACTATTTAACACTACAAGAAAAATTCTACGTACCGTCGGAAAAATGAATAAAATCCACCGATACAATACTTATCGTGGAATTTTACATCGGTATTTTATTCATTTGACGGTAACATTTTATCATCGGATTTTATTCATTTGACGGTAATTTCCGTCGAATTTAACGATGGAATATGGTTATTAAGAAAATGTAATCTGTTGAAAGTTAGTAACGTTGGCACCATATCATACGTCTCTGTGCCATCTTACCAGCGGATTAATCAGACCGTAATGCTGACGGTATTTTTTTAATTGTTTGAAACATTGACTGGGCTATTACCGTCGGTATATTCCCGCGGTAATTTTTTTTAATAATTTTTTCCATCCATCTATAATGTACCCTAATAATTAATAATTGAAATAGTGCTTTAAACCTGATGTGAAATATCAAACATACAAATTAAAAATACGGATTGATAGTAATTGAAATATTGTGAAATAATGCTAATTATATTACATTCGTCTCAAAGTTTGGTAAAAAAATACATATCATAGAACTATATTTACATGAACACTATTCAGGTTCATCATCTTCTTCCTCTATTTCACCATCTTCCTCTTTCGAGTTAGTTCCTGATCATCGAACTCGTCTTCCTCTTCTTTGTCGCCATCGACCCCGTCTTTTTCTTGAGGATCGTCGTCCTCTGGTGGTAGTGCGTTGTCATCTATTCCAAGGTCAATGATGTCATCATCCATAACAGCCGACCTAAGGTGATTAGTGAGCATCCACCACCATTTTCGAAGGAGTTGGGTCATCAATCTGGTATGGTTCCTAACCCTCTGTCTCATTATCAGATTCGATGCTGCCTCTTGGCTTAGTCTTAACCACAACCGCCTAACTAGACTTGCATGAACCCGGATAAGGCAAACAGTATACATGTCGTGCATTTTGAAGTAGAATAAAAGGATCATAGTGCCTATATTTCCTGGTTATATTAACTTCAGTGAAATTGTAGTCCTTGTGCTTTCATTTTCCTTGTTGTGAATTTGGATTATACCATTCACATTTAAACACGCACACCTTGTATATAGTGGGACAAAAATACACTAACTAAATTATGTTGTGGAACACACAAACCAATCTGAATGACCACTACCTAAATCCCCACGAACCCAAACTCCGGTGTTATATATTTTCTTTTCAATCGACCACTGTAAAGAATGGAACCAATATCCATTAACATTGTATATCGGGTAGCTAATGTCATTATTCAATGGGTCCCAACTAAGTGAAACTAGTTCCGAATCTGTTGTGTTAGTTAGATGCACGCTGATGTATGCTTTGAACCAACATGAAAAATTGTTCAATGATGTATCAGAATTTGTCTCTTGAAATAACCTATATGATAGAATAAGATAAAGATGTTTTGATTAGATTAAGAAGTTAGTATCTTAATGATTGCAATATTTACGAAGACTTAAAAAACTCACATACGGTAGGGTGAAATCTCGTCATAGTTAACCAACACAAGCAGATGTGTGGCATTGATTTTCTTCTACTCTAACCAGTAGTTACTACTTGCACCCATTGCAGCACCTTCTGGAGCAAAGATTGGGTTTGTTCCACTTGACGAAGATTCTCCCCTCTCATCATTCCTTGCAACCCTTGTTCTATTTAACTCAACATGAGGCTGAAAATAGAATAAGCAAAATGTGGATGTTTCCTTAGCTAGGAATTCTTTGCAGATGCTGCCCTCAATCCGAGCTCTGTTCTTCATGGTGTGCTTGAATGAACCACTCATCCTCTCAAATGGGTACATCCACCTATATTAGACCGGCCCACATAGTATTGCTTTGTATGGTAGGTGGATTCCTCAATGTTCCATAAAGTCAAAAAGGATGGGGGAAATATCTTCTCTAGCTTAAAAAGTGTGATGGGAATGTTCTTGTCCATAACTGTGAGATCATTAATGTTAAGTTTTGTAGCATATAACTCCCTAAAGAACTCACTTGTTTTTTGAGGAGTTTTTAGATGTTGGTTGGAAGTTCTCTGAATATGACAGGAAGTAAAGACTCCACGAAGACGTGACAATCATGACTCTTCAATCCAGCAAGACTACCTTGTGAGACATTTGCATGCCTGCTCAATTTAGAGGCATAACCATCAAAAAACCCCAATCCTCTAATCTATTTACAAACATTTTATCTCTACTCCTTCGTTAGAATGAACACCGCGTATGGTCTAGCCTACTACCCATTGTCAAGTCTCTTTAAGTTCAAATCTGGCCGCCTGCAAATGTCCACCAAGTCTAACCTAGTTTTATCATTATCCTTTGTTCGCTCATTGTCCCTTACTGTGTGAATGATATTATCAAACACATTTTTTTTCAATGTGCATCATAAAGACAATGTCGATCCAAGTTTTCTTTCTAATAAGACAACTCCCAAAATTTACTCTGTATAATCAAATTATGCTCCCTGTCATATCCTGGAGGTCTCAAACCTGCCTTGTTATTGATGATCCTTGGGACTCTACTAACATGATGCCAAACTTGCCTACCACCCAACCTCATGGGTACCTCTTGTTGTTCAGTTTTATTCTTTTGGAATGAGTCCTTGTTGCGCCAAAAAGAATGATCCATGTCGAGAAATCTTCTATGGCAATCAAACCATGAATTCTTATCACCATTTGTCAACCAAAATGCCTTTGTATCCTCCATAGAAATGGGACATGCCATTCTGCCCTAAGTGGACCAACCTGACAACATCTCGTATGCACGAAAGTCGTTAATGGTCCACATCACACAGCATGCAGTTAGAAGTTTGTCTTCATCAAAATATCATACGTTTCTAAACCATGGATCCACAACTCCTTTAACTCATCCACCAAAGCCTGCAAGAAGACATCTATTTTGGGTTTTGGATTGCTGGAACCATGTATGATGCAAGTTAGGAACATGTCTGGGTCCTTCATGCACATTTCGGGACTCGGGTTATAAGGTGTCATGATTACAGGCCAACAAGAGTATGCATTGCTGAAATTAGATTTCGGTGTGAACACATCAGAGCACAAAGCTAGTCTAACGTTTCTAGGCTTGCTTGCAAATGTAGGATGGACGCGATTAAAATGCTTTCGAGCTTCTTCGTGTGATAGATGCATCATGATTTCATCATCTCTCTTGTTGTTACTATGCTAGGTCATGTGAGGGGCCGAACTCATCGATGCATACAATCATTTCAGCCTAGGGATTAAGGGCAAGTAGTGCATCTATTTCATTGGAACTTTCTTTAACTGACATTTACCAATCTATTCTCTCTTGACTTGGAACCTCGGTGATCTATAAAATATGTATTCAGCTAGGTATGCATACCTCTTGTAATACAACATACAAATATTCAAACAACAATAATTTTTTATCGAATTTAGACCGAATTTTGAAACTAACTTATTTGCTTCGTAGTGGTTTCGGGGGATGCTAGTGGTCTCGATAGGTACCAGTTTGTTGTAAAAAGTGACCCACAAATAAAAAGATTCTTGGGTATGATTGGACTCTGACTTAATACTCATCATTCTAACACATGTAGATAACTCTGAATGAACTCACCCCTCAAACAAAGGTTTCACAGTAGATTCTAACAAATGATAAAATCTCTTGCCTCCAAGTTAGGCTCTTGTTCAGCCTCTTCCGATTTCGTAACACCTATTACATCAAATACCATCTCGTTGTATCTCTCTTGGTTACCCTCTCAAGTCATTTCTTCAACGTTTAGTTCTCTCACCACCTGAACTCTCGTTGATTGACCGTTGGTCCTATTCAAATTTGAGGCAAACCGGTTAATTTCCTGCTATCCACTTCTCCGCGTTCCTTTCACATACAATACCCATCGTTAAACCTGTTACGGTAGAGGTGAAGTGTTATGTCCGCAGGTCCTAACCACTTAGTCAACTGACACTTTTGACACAGACATCTGGATACTCCTTCAGACCTAAACTGTTCCATGTTGAAGACATGCGCAACTAATACGTCAACACCCTTAAAGAATTCAGGTTTTAAACTCCCCAGTCCACCGTTATCCCTATCATATATCCATAGATGATGACTTAGAATCATATTAAAACACACAACCTAGAATTCAATGAACAACACAAATTATTAAATTTTTTAGAAAATTTGGTAGAATGTACCTGATGGTGTTTTTGTGGAAAAACAAATTTCCAAACACCTAAAACTAACCGGCAAGTGTACCGGGTCGTATCAAGTAGTAAAACTCACTTAGAGTGAGGTCGATCCCACAGGAATTGATGGATCAAGCAACTTTAGTGGGTGATTAGTTTAGTCAAGCTAACATTTAAAGTGCAAGAAAGGTAAATTGACAAGGAATTATAAATTGCAGAAAGTAAATGTGCAGAAACTTAAAGTGCAAGAAAGGTAAATTGACAGAATCTTAAATAGCAAGAAATATAAATTGCATCAAATGTAAATGGAATTGGGTGCAGGGAAATTAAAGAAAGCAATAGCTCAAGCAATTGAAAAAGAACAAGCAGCTGGAAATTTAAAGTGCAGGAGGAATAAAGGAAATTGAGTGCTGGGATTGCAAAATGTAAACAAGCAGAAGTATAATGACAATTAAACAGAGAAAAAAATGAATCTAAATACAGTAGATCTAAACAAGAGAAATAAAATTGCTTGAAGAATTAAAACAGAAAGTGACTGATGCTTAGTTGCAGCAATTTAAAAGAAGGTTGAAGATCTCAGGAGTGGAAGAGACTAGAAAACAAGTCTAGATCTCAAATCCTTCCTTGATCCAAGAAGAACAATTGCAAAAGAAATAAGGAAAAGTAAATTGCAGAAGAATAGAAGATGAAGCAGTAATCAGAATTTGAATTATGCAGAAAAAGTAAACAAGAGATCTCAAAGTGAGAATTGAAACAGAATTTCTTCAATTCTCTAATTCAAGTTAAGATATAAAAGTGAGCTCTCTACTACTACCCTCTATTGGAGCTATCCTCCTATGATCTATATTGGAGCTCTCCTAACAAAGATGAAAATGATGCCTTATATAGGCTTTACAAAATGAAAATGAAAATGAAATAAAAACAAATTACAATTAAATGAAATTCCTAATCTAATTGCTCCTTGTGCCTTTGAGTGATGATAATGGGCTTAGCTTGCTTTGAATTTGAGAAAGAGTGGGTCTGGATGGCCTTGGTTCAATTAATGAAGAATTGTGTTCAAAGGGAATTTTAATTGAATTTTGGCCCATGTGAAAATTGCTCCCAAGAGGATGCTCTGCTCTTGTGGGGAGTGGAGCATTGGCTTGTGTTGGCTTGTCTTGTGTGTGCCTTGCCTCCTCTGTCCGTGTCATGATGCTTGTGTGCACCAAGGAGTAGCGCTCTGCTCTCCTTGTGAGCTGAGCATTGGTGCTTCCAAGGGGAGGTCCCAAGTTCAAACCCTTGTGAAAGCATTTGGAGAAAAGATTTTCCTTGAATTTTTATGAAGAGAGCATGACAATGCTCTCCAAGAGAGCGCTGTGCTCTCCAAGTGAGCGCTATTAGAAGCGCCTCTTTGCCTTGGAGTGAGGCTCCCTCTTCGAATCTTGGTGGTTGCACTTTGGTCTATTTTTGCTTATTTTTGTCCTTTAAAGATACATTTCATTCATGCCTCAATTTCATGAAAAACATGGATTGCCATACATCGTTGGAAAGCTCTGAATGTCAGCTTTCCAATGAAACTGGAAGCACATCAATCGGACATCTGTAGCTCAAGTTATATCCCTTTGAAGGAGGCATGGTCAAGCTGTGAGCGCCCAGATTTTAACTTAGTGAAAATTTTAGCTTCCAAGTTGAAATTGCATCAGGATGATGCTCCGCTCTTGGCATGAGCGGAGCTTTGTGTGCTGATTGCAAATTTTCCTTTAATTTGGTCATGGGCCACGCTTTTAAAAGTGTGACCTAAGGCTCCAAAGTGTGCTCCAACTTCAAAGTGTTCCCCAAAGCTCTTTTTTTCTCCTCTTTAGCTTATTTTGTGCTTCTTTGCTTCTTTTTCTTCTTATTTCCTACAAGATTTATAAAATTAAAAGATCAAAGAAATATACCATTTAAATACAAAAGCATTCATTATTCAAGCACAAATCATCAATTTCTTGTATGAAAAAGCATAGAAAAACATGACATGGTGACATGTCATCAATACCCTATAATTAGAATCTCCTGCCAAATACAATTATAATTTTCTGAAAAAACCAAACATATTTTAAACAATTTAAACAATAATTCGGCAGAGCATTTTCTTAATTCAGATACATCCATCAAATAAATATAATAGCTTTTATAGAGGAAATAGTTGCATGCATAAATTATAATATACACGTATTCAATGAAACATAAATCCTAATTGTTCTAATGCACAACCCCTTGTAACTCCACAATTTTCCAACAAAGAAAAGTTTCGAGAAGGCGCTACTATGCGAACTTCTCCCACTTCCATCCTAAAACTCTATCCTAGGAAAAGTAAGTCCAACTTAAAATTTAAATTGCTCATTATATTCAAATATAGAAAACCAAACTATAATATTACTGCACAAACAACAAAAAAGCAAACTCCAACTGATCTTAGAAAAATAGCACCATCTTAATAAAAAGGACAACATATTAAATTTATAAGTTAAAACTAATTCAACAACTAATTTAAAAGAATAAGTAAAACTTATTATTCCAATTAATGAGAACCTAATTCTAATTTCACCAAACTGACAAGAGGTATAACAAAGACAAGTGACATAAGTTTAATGTAATCGAAAGAAACTCATCCACTAAACTCAACTAAAATCTTCCAACAACTCAAGTACTCTTAATCTCACCTTACTTAATGATGAGCGGATATTTTATACGCTTTTTGGGGTTAATTTCATATAGTTTTTAGTATATTTTAGTGAGTTTTTAGTTTGTTTCCATTAGTTTTTAGGAAAAATTCATATTTCTGGACTTTACTATGAGTTGTGTGTTTTTCTGTAATTTCAGGTATTTTTCTGGCTGAAATTGAGGGAGCTGAGTAAAAATCTGATTCAGGCTGAAAAAGGACTGCTAATGCTGTTGGATTCTGACCTCCCTCCACTCAAAGTGGATTTTCTGGAGCTACAGAACTCGAAATGGCGCGCTTCCAATTGCGTTGGAAAGTAGACATCCAGAGCTTTCCAGCAATATATAATAGTCCATACTTTGCTCAAGGATAGACGATATAAACTGGCGTTCAACGCCAGTTCTCTGCCCAATTCTGGCGTCCAGCGCCAGAAAAGGATTAAAAGTTAGAGTTCAACGCCAGAAATGGATCCAAACCTGACGTTGAATGCCCAAAACAGCCTTATGCACGTGAATTGTTTAAGTCTCAGCCCCAGCACACACCAAGTGGGCCCCAGAAGTGGATCTCTGCACCATCTGTCATAGTCTACTCACTTTTTGTAAACCTAGGCTACTAGTTTAGTATTTAAACAACTTTTAGAAACTTATTTTGCATCTCATGACATTTCAGATCTGAACTTTGTACTCTTTGACGGCATGAGTCTCTAAACTCCATTGTTGGGGGTGAGGAGCTCTGCTGTGTCTCAATGAATTAATGCAAGTATTTCTGTTTTCTATTCAAACATGCGTGTTCCTATCTAAGATATCCATTCGTGCCTAACTATGGAGAAGGTGATGATCAGTGACACTCATCACCTTTCTCAATCCACGAACGTGTGTCTAACAATCACCTCCGTTCTACATCAGATTGAATGAATATCTCTTAGATTCCTTAATCAGAATCTCCGTGGTATAAGCTAGATTGATGGCGGCATTCATGAGAATCCGGAAAGTCTAAACCTTGTCTGTGGTATTCCGAGTAGGATTTAGGGATTGAATGACTGTGACGAGCTTCAAACTCGCGAGTGCTGGGCGTAGTGACAGGCACAAAAGGAGGGTGAATCCTATTCCCGCATGATCGGGAACCTCAGATGATTAGCCGTGCTGTGACAGAGCATTTGGACCATTTTCACAAGAGGAGGGGATGTAACCATTGACAACGGTGATGCCTCAACACACAGCTTGCCATAAAAGGACGTGCGTGCGTGAATCAGAGGACAAAGGAAAGCAGAGATTCAGAAGATAAAGCATCTCCAAAACTCCAACATATTCTCCATTACTGCATAACAAGTAACCTTTAACCCATGCTCTCTTGTTTATTTGCAATTCAACTGATAAATACAATTGACTTCCTGTCTAAGAATTTCAAGATAACCATAGATTGCTTCAAACCAACAATCTCCGTGGGATTCGACCCTTACTCATGTAAGGTATTACTTGGACGACCCAGTGCACTTGCTGGTTAGTGGTACGAGTTGTGAAAAGTGTGATTCACAATTCGTGCACCATGTTTTTGGCGCCGTTGCCGGGGATTGTTCGTGTTTGGACAACTAACGGTTTATTTTGTTGCTTAGATTAGGAAAAAAAATTCTCCTTTTAGTTTAGAGTCTCTTATTGTTGTCGTGTTAGAATTTTAGAATCCTTATTTTCCTTTTATTAAAATCTTTTTCAAAAAAAAAAAAAGAAAATAATTTTTCTATTAAATCCTATGCCAAACTTTAAGTTTGGTGTTTTCTTGTTGATTTTTCTGTGTTTTTCGAAAATTTTAGTTTGATTTTCTAAAAAAATTTTAAGTTTGGTGTTCTTCCTTCATGTTCTTGTGTTCTTGTGAGTCTTCAAATTGTTCTTGAGTTTTCCTTGTGTCTTGATCTTAAAATTTTTAAGTTTGGTGTTCCTTGGTATTTTTCCCTCCAAAAATTTTTGAAAACAAGGAGCATTAGATCTAAAAATTTTAAATCTTGTGCTATCTTATTGTTCTTTTCTCTCTTCTTAAAATTCAAAAATATCTTTCTCTCTATTTTAAAGCATCTTTTTTCGAAATCTATTTCTAAAATTCAGATTTTTTATTTCAAAATTTAAAACTCTTCTTTTTAAAATCATCATATCCTTTTCAAAATCTCCTAATCACTTTCTCTCTCCTCACTTTTTCGAAAATCTTTCACTCATTTTTATTTATTTTATTTTGATTTATTTTGTTTTCGAAATAAATAAATAAATAAATAAATAGAAATATTTTTTCTATTTTACACCATCTCCCTTTCTCCATCATGGACCTAAGCGGAAATGAACAGTCCAGGAGGACTCTGGGGTCATATTCTAACCCCTCTACGGCTTCATATGGGAGTAGCATCTGCATACCCTCCATTGGAGTCAGTAGCTTTGAGTTGAATCCTCAGCTCATTATCATGGTGCAGCAAAGTTGCCAGTATTTCGGTCTTCCACAGGAAGAACCTACAGAGTTTCTGGCACAGTTTTTACAAATTGCTGACACAGTACATGATAAAGAAATAGATCAGGATGTCTATAGATTATTACTGTTTCCATTTGCTGTAAAAGATCAAGCTAAGAGGTGGTTGAATAACCAACCTAAAGCTAGCATAAGGACATGGAAACAGCTGACAGAAAAATTCCTGAATCAATACTTTCCCCCAAAACGGATGACACAGCTAAGGCTGGACATCCAAGGCTTTAAACAAGGAGATAATCAATCTCTTTATGATGCCTGGGTGAGATACAGAGAGATGCTACGAAAATGCCCCTCTGAAATATTTTCAGAGTGGGTTCAGTTAGACATCTTCTACTATGGGCTTGCAGAAGGAGCTCAGATGTCTTTAGATTACTCAGCTGGTGGATCTATCCACATGAGAAAGACAATTGAAGAGGCTCAAGAGCTCATTGATACAGTTGCCAGGAATCAGCATCTGTACCTAAGCAGTGACCCTTCGATGAAAGAAGAGGTTAAGACAGTAACTGCTGAACTCAGTCATGTAAAATAAGCTGCTGAATTCAATCAGCAATTGGACTTTCTAACAAAGCAGTTAGCCGAATTCAAAGATAGACTACAAGAGACAAGGATGGCTAATATACATATGAAAGAACAGTTTAAGCAAACAAAGCAGCAGCTGTCAAGGCAAATAACAGAAGAATGCCAAGCAGTTCAATTAAGAAGTGGGAAAACATTAAATACCCCACCTCAAGGCAGCAAAAAGCTAAGAAATGAGCAAACCACCCAAAACTCACCTGAGGACAGTAAGAGCCCAGGGAAAAGTAATTTTGGAACTAAAATGCCAGAAATTTGGTGGAAGGCTGGCGCTGAACGCCCAGACCATGCTCAGAACTGGCGTTCAACGCCAGAAATAAGGCAGGACTGGCGTTCAACGCCAGAAATAGGCAAGGATCTGGCGTTGAACGCCCAAAATGGGCAAGATCTGGCGCTGAACGCCCAAAATGGGCACAGTTCTGGCGTTCAGATGCCAGGAACAGACATGGAGCTGGCGTCCAATTTCACTCTAGCTTCTAACCCTGGCACTCAATTGCCAGTGAGGGATCAGACACACACAAATGCTGATAACAACCCCTCTAAAAAGGCTTCTTCAACCACTTCTGTAGGCAATAAACCTGCAGCAACTAAGGTTGAGGAATATAAAGCCAAGATACCTTATCCTCAAAAACTCCGGAAAGAGGAGCAGGATAAGCAATTTGCTCGCTTTGCAGATTACCTCAGGACTCTTGAAATAAAGATTCCATTCGCAGAAGCACTTGAGCAAATACCTTCTTATGCCAAGTTCATGAAAGAGATCTTGAGTCATAAAAAGGATTGGAGAGAAACAGAAAGAGTTCTCCTCACTGAAGAATGCAGTGCAGTCATTCTGAAGAGCTTTCCTGAAAAGCTTAAAGACCCTGGGAGTTTTCTGATACCATGCATATTAGAAGGTAATTGCACCAAGACAGCTTTATGCGATCTTGGGGCAAGCATCAACCTAATACCTGCATCCACTATCAGAAAGCTTGGTTTAACTGAAGAAGTTAAACCAACCCGGATATATCTCCAACTTGCTGATGGCTCCACTAAATACCCATCAAGCGTGATTGAAGACATGATTGTCAGGGTTGGGCCATTCGCCTTTCCCACTGACTTCGTTGTGCTGGAAATGGAGGAGCACAAGAGTGCTACTCTCATTCTAGGAAGACCCTTCCTAGCAACTGGACGATCCCTCATTGACGTCCAACAGGGGGAAATAATCCTGAGAGTCAATGATGATGAGTTTAAGTTGAACGCTGTCAAAGCCATGCAACATCCAGACATATCAACAGACTGCATGAAAGTTGATCTTATTGACTCCTTGGTAGAAGAGATCAACATGGCTGAGAGTCTCGAATCAGAGTTGGAAGACATCTTTAAATATGTTCAGCCTGATTTGGAGGATTCAGAGGACATGAAAGAGCCTCTGAAATCTCTTCTGGAAGAGAAAAAACCTCCTAAACCCGAGCTCAAGTCATTACCAGCATCCTTAAAATATGCATTTCTGGGAGAAGGTGACACTTTTCCAGTGATCATAAGCTCTGCTTTAAATTCACAGGAAGAGGAAGCACTTATTCTAGTGCTAAGGACACACAAGACAGCTCTTGGGTGGTCCATAGGTGACCTTAAGGGCATAAGCCCAGCTAGATGCATGCACAAAATCTTATTGGAGGATAATGCTAAACGAGTGGTTCAACCACAGAGACGGCTAAATCCAGCCATGAAGGAAGTGGTGCAGAAAGAGGTCACCAAATTACTAGAGGCTGGGATTATTTATCCTATTTCTGATAGCCCCTGGGTGAGCCTTGTCCAAGTCGTCCCAAAAAAAGGAGGCATGACAGTGATTCATAATGAAAAAAATGAACTGGTTCCTACAAGAACAGTTACAGGGTGGCGCATGTGTATTGACTACAGAAGGCTCAATACAGCCACCAGAAAGGATCATTTTCCTTTACCATTCATAGACCAGATGCTAGAAAGACTAGCAGGTCATGATTATTACTACTTTTTGGACGGCTACTCAAGCTATAACCAGATTGCAGTAGATCCTCAGGATCAAGAGAAAATAGCATTCACATGTCCATCTGGAGTGTTTGCTTATAGAAGGATGCCATTTGGGCTGTGTAATGCGCCTACAACCTTCCAGAGATGCATGCTCTCTATTTTCTCTGATATGGTGGAAAAATTTCTGGAAGTCTTCATGGATGACTTCTCAGTATATGGAGACTCATTCAGCTCCTGTCTTGATCACATGAAACTTGTTCTGAAAAGATGCCAAGAGACCAACCTAGTTTTAAACTCGGAAAAATGTCACTTCATGGTGACTGAAGGGATTGTTCTTGGGCATAAAATCTCAAACAAGGGAATAGAGGTGGATCAAGCAAAAATAGAGGTAATTGAAAAATTACCACCACCTGCCAATGTTAAGGCAATCAGAAGCTTTCTGGGGCATGCAGGATTCTATAGGAGGTTTATAAAGGATTTTTAAAAAATCGCAAAACCTCTAAGTAATCTGCTAGCTGCTGACACGCCATTTGTGTTTGACACAGAGTGCCTGCAGGCGTTTAAAACGCTGAAAGCTAAGCTGGTCACAGCACCAGTTATTTCTGCACCAGACTGGACATTACCATTTGAGCTAATGTGTGATGCCAGTGATCACGCCATTGGTGCAGTGTTGGGACAGAGGCATGACAAGCTTCTGCACGTCATTTATTATGCTAGTCGCGTTCTAAATGATGCCCAGAAAAATTACACAACCACAGAAAAAGAATTACTTGCAGTGGTTTACGCCATTGACAAGTTCAGATCATACTTAGTAGGATCAAAAGTGATTGTGTATACTGATCATGCTGCTCTTAAATATCTACTCACAAAGCAGGATTCAAAACCTAGGCTCATCAGATGGGTGTTGCTTCTGTAAGAGTTTGATATAGAAATAAGAGACAGAAGAGGGACAGAGAACCAAGTGGCTGATCATCTGTCCCGGATAGAGCCAGTAGAAGGGACACCCCTCCCCTCTCTTGAGATCTCTGAGACTTTTCCGGATGAGCATTTATTTGCCATTCAGGAAATACCATGGTTTGCCGATATTGCAAACTATAAAGCTGCAAGGTTCATACCCAAGGAGTACAACAGGATACAAAAGAAGAAATTAATTACTGATGCAAAGTACTACATGTGGGATGAACCCTATCTCTTTAAGAGATGTGCAGACGGAATAATCCGTAGGTGTGTGCCTAGAGAAGAAGCACAGAGGATCCTGTGGCATTGCCATGGATCTCAATATGGAGGCCATTTCGGAGGTGAGCGAACAGCCACCAAGGTCCTCCAATGTGGCTTCTATTGGCCCACACTCTATAAAGATTCCCGAGAGTTTGTACGTAACTGTGACAGTTGCCAAAGAGCTGGTAATCTGCCTTATGGTTACGCCATGCCTCAACAAGGAATCTTGGAAATTGAGTTGTTTGATGTATGGGGAATTGACTTCATGGGACCTTTCTCACCATCATACTCAAACACTTATATTCTGATGGCAGTTGACTATGTATCAAAATGGGTTGAGGCCATTGCCACACCCACCAATGATACTAAAACAGTGCTGAAGTTCCTCCAGAAACATATCTTTAGCAGGTTTGGTGTCCCTAGAGTACTAATCAGTGATGGGGGCACTCACTTCTGCAATAAACAACTTTACTCTACCATGGTTTGGTAAGGAATTCGCCATAAGGTGGCTACTCCATATCATCCACAAACTAATGGGCAAGCTGAAGTCTCTAACAGAGAATTAAAGAGAATCCTAGAACGGACAGTAAGTACCCATAGAAAGGATTGGGCACGGAGCTTGGATGATGCTCTGTGGGCTTACAGAACAGCATTCAAGACCCCTATAGGGACCTCTCCATACCAACTTGTGTATGGTAAGGCATGTCACCTGCCCATGGAACTGGAACATAAAGCCTACTGGGCAACCAGATTCCTAAACTTTGATGCCAATTTAGCAGGAGAAAAAAGATTGCTCCAGCTAAATGAGCTAGAGGAATTCAGATTCACAGCTTTCAAAAATGCTAAGCTTTATAAAGAGAAATAAAAAAAGTGGCATGACAGAAAGCTGTCATCTAGAATCCTTGAACCAGGACAGAAGGTTCTGCTGTTCAACTCTAGACTCAGGCTATTCCCCGGGAAATTGAAATCCCGGTGGAGGGGACCATACGTGATTACAAGTGTATCACCATATGGTTATGTGGAGCTTCAAGATATTGATTCTGATAAGAGGTTCATTGTCAATGGAAAGAGAATCAAGCACTATCTTGAAGGCAACATTGAGCAAGAGTGCTCAAGGCTGAAGCTAAACTAAAAGCTCAGCAAGGTCCAGCTAAAGACAATAAAGAAGCGCTTGCTGGGAGGCAACCCAGCCATGGGGCATCAATCCTCTAAGCATTTTGCCCTATTTCTATTTTTATTTTTATTTGTTTATATAAAGTTCACTGACACTAAAGTAAAAAATCAATTGCATAAATTCACAGGGTTACAGAAGGAATCTGCATTCAAAACAGAGAAAAAGAGCTCACTGGCAAGAAAACGCCAGTGAAAGTCCATTCTGGGCGTTCAGCCCCCAAAAGGGGCATCCAGTGGGCGCTGAACGCCAGTAAAGATAGCTATCTGGCGTTCAACACCAGAAAAGGGCAACAACTGGGCGTTGAACGCCCAGGAGGGCAGCATTTGGGCGTTGAACGCCCAAAACAGGTAGTGTTTGGGCGTTCAAACGCCAGGATGGCAGGGAGGAGGTAAATTCATTTTTTTCTTCATATTTTTCATTTTAATCTTAATTTTCATGCTTCAATTCATGATTTCTTGCATAAACATGTTAAGAACCCTGATTTCTAAAATCCCTAATTTCTAAAAACCCTACCTTAAAAATATCAAATGTATCTTAATCCATAAGCACAAACCCTCTTTTGCAAATTCAATCCAACTCTTTTCAAATCTTTTTAAAAACAAATCTATCTTTTCAACTCATCGATATCTTTTTCAAAATCTCCACTTTATCTTTTTCAAAATCTAGATCTATCTTTTTCAAAAGTCTTTCATATCTCTTCAATTTTAAACTATATCCTCTCTTATCATATCTTCTATCTTATCTTTTCCAAATCAATCTTTTTTATCATATCTTTATCTCTTTTTTCGAAAACCCACCCTCCCTCCCTTTAAATTTAGGTTCGGCCTCCCTCCCCTTCCATCAACAATTGCACCTAGCTCTCCTTCTATCCCTCTCCTTTCTTTTCTTTTGCTTGAGGACAAGAAAACCTCTAAGTTTGGTGTGTTTATCCGCGATCACTAAGATCATGGCTCCTAAAGGAAAACAACCCACTCCAAGAGGCAAGAAAGAGAGCATTCCAAAACCACTTTGGAATCAAGGGAAGTTCTTATCTAAAGAACATTCAGACCATTATAACAAAATAATGGGTCTGAGATCAGTGATCCCGGAAGTTAGATTCGATCTGAAAGAAGATGAATATCCGGAGATCCAGGAGCAAATTCGAATCAGGAACTGGGAAGTCCTAGCTAATCCTGAAACGAAAGTAGGGAGGAACATGGTTCAGGAGTTCTATGCTAATATGTGGCAAACTGACAAGTAGAAACTATCTGGGACTGCTTTCTATGACTATCGGACCGTGGTCAGAGGAAAAATTGTTCATACCCACCCTGACAGGATCAAGGAGATCTTAAAGCTACCTCAGCTGAAAGATGATCCAGACTCCTTCAACAGGAGAATGATGAGAACAGACAAGGGCCTGGATAAGATTCTAGAGGACATATGTACCCCTGGAGCCAGTGGACCACCAACACAAAGGGTGTCCCAAATCAACTCAAGAGAGAAGATCTCAAACCAGTCGCCAGAGGATGGCTGGACTTCATTGGGCATTCTCTGTTGCCCACTAGAAACCGTTTTGAAGTCACTGTTAAAAGAGCAGTGATGATCCATTGCATCATGATGGGAAAAGAAGTGGAAGTTCATCAGCTAATCTCAGCTGAACTCTACAAAATTGCTAACAAAAATTCTAAAGAGGCCAGGTTGGCTTATCCAAGCGTGATTTCTCTGCTCTGCAAGGACGCCGGAGTAAGGATGGGAATAACTGAGTATATCTCAGTTGAGAAACCAATCACCAAAGCATCAATGGAAAAATAACAAGCACAGGATGATCCCACCAAGAAGAAAACACAGGAATTTCTCCCAGAAATCCCTCAATCTGAATACTGGGAGTATCTTGAGACGTCTGTTACCAAGATACGGGAAGCTATGGAACAAATAATAAAAGAACAGAAGGAACACAGTCAAATTCTTACCTATATGTTTAAAGAACAAGAGGAGCAAGGGCGTGACTTAAGGGAATTGAAGTGCCAGAAGTTATGTCTTGAAGGACCAAGCACCCCACGGATCAGAGGAACATCCACTTCCCAGAACAAAAGTTGTTAAATTCCAATTTCTGCTTTAACTCTGTGATAGTGTCATTATAGAAGTTCACCTTAGGAGTCATATAGTAGTAATTAGTATCTATTTTGATTTTATCTCCAATTAAGCCATAGTTTATTTTTCTCATCATCAGCAAACATGAATAAAATAGTAGATCTTTTGAATAAGAGGCAATAAAATTTTGAGTTTTAATAAGAGAAATTCTAATTAGTTACATGTGGTGGCAATACTTTCTGTCTTCTGAATGAATGCTTGAACAGTGCATATGTCTTTTGAATTTGTTGTTTAAGACTGTTAAATATGTTGGCTCTTGAAAGAATGATGAACATGAGACATGTTATTGATAATATGAAAAATCATAAAAATGATTCTTGAAGCAAGAAAAAGCAGCAAAAAAAAAGCCAATAACCCTTAAAACCAAAAGGCAAGGGTAATAAAAAGGATCCCAAGGCTTTGAGCATCAGTAGATAAGAGGGCCTAAGGGAATAGAATCCTGGCCTAAGCGACTAAACCAAGCTGTCCCTAACCATGTGCTTATGGCGTGAAGGTGTGAAGTGAAAACTTGAGACTGAGCGGTTAAAGTCAAGGTCCAAAGCAGAAAGAAGAGTGTGCTTAAGAACTCTGGACACCTCTAATTGAGGACTTTAGCAAAGCTGAGTCACAATCTAAAAGGTTCACCCAATTATGTGTCTGTGGCATTTATGTATCCGGTGGTAATACTAGAAAACAACGTGCTTAGGGCCACGGCCAAGACTCATGAAATAGCTGTGTTCAAGAATCATCATACTGAAATAGGAGAATCAATAACACTATCTGAATTCTAAGTTCCTATAGATGCCAATCACTCTGAGATTCAATGGATAAAGTGAGATGCCAAAACTGTTCGGAAGCAAAAAGCTACTAGTCCCGCTCATCTAATTAAAATCTAAGCTTCACTCAAAAAACTCTGAGATATTATTGCTTCTCAACCTATTAGTCTTCTATTTTATTTGTCTAGTCGCTTGAGGACAAGCAACAGTTTAAGTTTGGTGTTGTGATGAGCGGATATTTTATACGCTTTTTGGGGTTAATTTCATATAGTTTTTAGTATGTTTTAGTGAGTTTTTAGTTTGTTTCCATTAGTTTTTAGGAAAAATTCATATTTCTGGATTTTACTATGATTTGTGTGTTTTTCTGTAATTTCAGGTATTTTTCTGGCTGAAATTGAGGGAGCTGAGCAAAAATCTGATTCAGGCTGAAAAAGGACTGCTGATGCTGTTGGATTCTGATCTCCCTGCACTCAAAGTGGATTTTCTGGAGCTACAGAACTCGAAATGGCACGCTTTCAATTGCGTTGGAAAGTAGACATCCAGAGCTTTTTCGCAATATATAATAGTCCATACTTTGCTCAATGATAGACGACGTAAACTGGCGTTCAACTCCAGTTCTCTGCCCAATTCTGGCGTCCAGCGCCAGAAAAGGATTAAAAGTTGGAGTTCGACGCCAGAAATGGATCCAAACCTGGCGTTGAACGCCCAAAACAGCCTTATGCACGTGAATTGTTTAAGTCTCAGCCCCAGCACACACTAAGTGGGCCCCAGAAGTGGATCTTTGCACCATCTGTCATAGTCTATTCACTTTTTGTAAACCTAGGCTACTAGTTTAGTATTTAAACAACTTTTAGAAACTTATTTTGCATCTCATGACATTTCAGATCTGAACTTTGTACTCTTTGACGGCATGAGTCTCTAAACTCCATTGTTGGGGGTGAGGAGCTCTGCTGTGTCTCAATGAATTAATGCAAGTATTTCTGTTTTCTATTCAAACATGCGTGTTTCTATCTAAGATATCCATTCGTGCCTAACTATGGAGAAGGTGATGATCAGTGACACTCATCACCTTTCTCAATCCACGAACGTGCGTCTGACAATCACCTCCATTCTACATCAGATTGAATGAATATCTCTTAGATTCCTTAATTAGAATCTCCGTGGTATAAGCTAGATTGATGGCGGCATTCATGAGAATCTGGAAAGTCTAAACCTTGTCTGTGGTATTCCGAGTAGGATTCAGGGATTGAATGACTGTGACGAGCTTCAAACTCGCGAGTGCTGGGCGTAGTGACAGACGCAAAAGGAGGGTGAATCCTATTCCAGCATGATCGAGAACCTCAGATGATTAGCCGTGCTGTGACAGAGCATTTGGACCATTTTCACAAGAGGAGGGGATGTAACCATTGACAATGGTGATGCCCCAACACACAGCTTGCCATAGAAGGACGTGCGTGCGTGAATCAGAGGACAAAAGAAAGCAGAGATTCAGAAGACAAAGCATCTCCAAAACTCCAACATATTCTCCATTACTGCATTACAAGTAACCTTTAACCCATGCTCTCTTGTTTATTCACAATTCAACTGATAAATACAATTGACTTCCTGACTAAGAATTGCAAGATAACCATAGATTGCTTCAAACCAACAATCTCCGTGGGATTCGACCCTTACTCACGTAAGGTATTACTTGGACGACCCAGTGCAATTGCTGGTTAGTGGTACGAGTTGTGAAAAGTGTGATTCACAATTCGTGCACCACTTAACCTACTATAACATTATTTAATTTTTACATCCATTAAATTAACACAACAAATCCTAATCACATAATTCATTAAACAAATTTAACCACTGATTTAACGAAAACTCTAACAAACTGCTAAAGTCACAAATTGATATGTAAAAATAAAATAACTATATCAACAATAAATCTGATCATAATGGTTTAACGTGGTGGCGACACAAACAGTAGTGACGGTGACGTGAATGGAAACCATGGCGAAGGATGTGGCAAGACAACAACAATAACGGAATCGACGACGATGTGTAGTGGCGGCTCCATGATGAATCCATATTTGATGATAATTTTTTGCTTGAATTGAATGGATTTCATCACATAAACACACATTTATTCACTTAAATAGCACACCTTTGTGATTTCCTTCCAAATTGTACCTAAGTGGAAAAACATGCTTTTAGGCTTCAAAAATGCTAATTTTAATTCACTTAAATTTTATTCAATACCTTGATATGTCTGTTAAGTGATTTCAGGTTTAGAAATCAAGGATCGATTGGAAGAAGTGGAAAAAGAAGCAAGAAAGAATGGGAAATCATGAAAAAATGAAAACTGGGATTTCTGTAGGCTCACGTACACATCCTTGATGCCGCGTATGCATTTTTTGAAATTCGCTTCGTCCGCGTACGTGGACCATATTGCCATGTACGCAGGAATGCCTGTACATGCCTCATTAATAGAAAGACGCTGGGAGTGATTTCTGAGCTCTTTTGGCCCAGTTTCAAGACCAATTCGAAGATTAGAGGCTGGGGGTGAAGGAGGATTGGACACAACATTCCATTAGTTAGATTTTACATAGTTTTGACTTCTAGAGAGAGAAACTCTTAATTCTCTATAGGTTTTAGTGTTCTTTGTTCACTTTTGCTTTAATCCAAAGATTAGACCTTGGTTAATTTTAGTTTTATTACAATAGTTGTAGTTCCTCTTCTTTAATTTTACTTAGCAATCTTGCAAATCTAGTTATTTTTATTATGATTTTGGATTTCGTTGGATTTAATTTCTAGTTAATGTATTGAGCTTTTTCATGTTTCATTTGTGTTATTTGATTTGTTATTGTTGATTATTGATAGCGGATAGCTTTAATTTGTATTACTTTCTCAATTTTATTATGTCTTTTATTTGTGCTAACTAAGTGTTTGAAAAAAATGTAACTTATGATTATGGAGTAGAATTCTATTCTAGACTTTGGCGTTGGGTAATTAGAGACTCTTGAATTGACAAAATCTAGTGTTGATTGGTAATTGAAGGTTGCTAGTTAGCTTGAACTCCACTAAATCTATTCTTTCATTGAGATTTGATTAGCACTTGTGGACTAGAGTTAATTGTGCTCACTTGACTTTCCTTCAATTGCTAGAGAATAACTAAGTGAGAGCAATAGACATTTACCATCACAATTGAGGATGATAATGAGGATAGGAATTCTAATTCGACCCTAGCCAAGGTTTCTTATATTGATTGATTGTCATTTCTCTGGTTAACTTTGATTTCTTAGCTTTCTTAGCTTGATTCCTTATATTTAGTTATATGCCATTATTATTGCTATCCTTTTATTGCATGCTTGTTAGTTGATTAATTGTTTGATTGATAGTTCTAGTTGCTTCAATTTAATTATTAGTTGTTCATTGCTTTTAGATTCTTGTTACTTTACTTTTTTCGCAATCAATTTAAAAACTCCCAAAAATTCCAAACCAATGATGTGCATCCTATTGCAATTTCTAAGGAAAATGACCCGGGATTCTATTCCCTGTAATTGATTTGATTGTTGCGACATTCTTCTAAAATTTGATTGGGGGATCACTTGTCGATTCAGGCTATACTTGTGACATTTGAGTTGAAAATCGTTTGGAAATTTCTAAGCCGGCATTTATCTCACGTCAAGTTTTTGGCACCATTGCCGGAGAGTTGCATATGTGTGCCATATTATTGGTTGGTGTAAATATGTTCATATGTGAATTGTCTTCTTGATTGCTTGTTAGTTTAGTTATTAGTTAGGATTTATATTTAGCAGTAATTGCTAGTTACTTTAATTTAGTATACCTTGTTGTCATAAACTCTATGTTTCTTCTATTGAATGATGCATTCATTGTCAGATCCGAGCTTAGCCCCGTTTGATCCCAAAATTGAAAGAACTTTATTACATATTAGGCAAGCTCGGCGTCGGTTGGTGGTGCACGAAATTGTGATCTTCAATGGCGCCAACAACTTGGTACGCACAATTATAATCTCAATTCTTTTTCACAATTCCGCACAACTAACCAACAAGTGCACTGGGTTGTCCAAGTAATAAACCTTACGTGAGTAAGGGTTGATCCCACGCAGATTGTCGGCTTGAAGCAAGCTATGGTCATCCTTGTAAATCTCAATCAGGCGGATTCAAATGGTTATGGGATTTTGATAATTAACATATAATTAAAACATAAAATAAGATAGAGATACTTATGTAATTCATTGGTGGGATTTCAGATAAGCGTATGAAGATGCTTTGTTCCTTCTGAACCTCTGCTTTCCTATTGCTTTCATCCAATCATTCATACTCCTTTCCATGGCAAGCTATATGTTGGGAGATCACCGTTGTCAACGACTACCGTCCGTCCTCTCAGTGAAAATGGTCCAAATGCGCTGTCACCGCATGGCTAATCATCTGTCGGTTCTCGATCATGTTGGAATAGGATCCATTGATCCTTTTGCGTGTGTCGCTATGCCCAACACTCACGAGTTTGAAGCTCGTCACAGTTATCCCCTCCCAGATCCTACTCGCAATACCACAGACAAGGTTTAGACTTTCCAGATCTCAGGAATGGCCACCAATAATTCTAGCTTATACCACGAAGACTCTGATCTTTCGGAATGGAGGCTAAGAGATACACGCTCAAGCTATAGCAGATAGAACGGAAGTGGTTGTCAGGCACGTGTTCATAGGTGAGAATGATGATGAGTGTCACGGATCATCACATTCATCAGGTTGAAGTGCGAGTGAATATCTTGGAATAAGAATAAGCTTGAATTGAATAGAAAAACAATAGTACTTCACATTAATTCATGAGGAACAGCAGAGCTCCACACCTTAATCTATGGGCTGTAGAAACTCCACCGTTGAAAATACATAAGTGATAATGATCCAGGCATGGCCGAATGGCCAGCCCTCTAAACATGATCAAGAGATCAAAAGTGATACAAAGATAGCCTCAAAAATGATCAAAAGATGTGAAATAAATCACTAAAAGTAGTTTTTATACTAAACTAGTAACTAGGGTTACAGAAAATAAGTAAATGATGTAGAAATCCACTTCTGGGCCCACTTGGTGTGTGCTTGGGCTGAGCATTGTGCTTTACACATGTAGAGGCTTCTTTTGGAGTTAAACGCCAGGTTGTAGCCTATTTCTGGCGTTAAACTCTAGTTTGTAACCTGTTTCTGGTGTTTAACTTCAGAATAGGGCAGGAAGTTGGCGTTTGAACGCCAGTTTGTGTCATCAAAACTCGGGAAAAGTATGTACTATTATATATTTCTGGAAATCACTGGATGTCTACTTTCCAATGCAATTGATAGCGCATCATTTGGGTTTCTGTAGCTCCATAAAATCCACTTCGAGTGTAGGGAGGTCAGAATCCAATAACATCTGCAGTCCTTTTTCAGCGTCTGAATTAAATTTTTGCTCAGGTCCCTCAATTTCAGCCAGAAAATACCTGAAATCATAGAAAAATACACAAACTCATAGTAAAGTCCAAAAATGTGAATTTTGAATAAAAACTAATAAAAATATACTAAAAAGTAATTAAAATATACTGAAAACTATGTAAAAACAGTGACAAAAAGCGTATAAATTATCCGCTCATCACAACACCAAACTTAAATTGTTACTTGTCCCCAAGCAACTGAAAATCAAATAGGATAAAAAGAAGAGAATATACTATAAATTTCAAAATATCAATGAAACTTAGCTCCAATTAGATGAGCGGGACTAGTAGCTTTTTGCCTCTGAACAGTTTTGGCATCTCACTTTATCCCTTGAAGTTCAGAATGATTGGCATCTATAGGAACTCAGAATTTAGATAGTGTTATTGATTCTCCTAGTTCAGTATGTTGATTCTTGAACACAGCTACTTTATGAGTCTTGGACGTGGCCCTAAGCACTTTGTTTTCTAGTATTACCACCGGATACATAAATGCCACAGACACATAACTGGGTGAACCTTTTCAGATTGTGACTCAGCTTTGCTAGAGTCTCCAATTAGAGGTGTCTAGGGTTCTTAAGCACACTCTTTTTGCTTTGGATCACGACTTTAACCGCTCAGTCTCAAGCTTTTTACTTGACACCTTCACGCCACAAGCACATGGTTAGGGACAGCTTGGTTTAGCCGCTTAGGCCAGGATTTTATTCCTTAGGGCCCTCCTATCCATTAATGCTCAAAGCCTTGGATCCTTTTTACCCTTGCCTTTTAGTTAAAAGGGCTATTGGCTTTTTGCTCTTGCCTTTTGGTTTAAAGAGCTATTGGCTTTTTCTGCTTGCTTTTTCTTTTTCTTTCTTTTTCTTTTATTTTCGCCATTTTTTCTTCGCAAGCCTTGTTTATCACTGCTTTTTCTTGCTTCAAGAATCAATTTTATGTTTTTTCAGATTATCAAATAACATTTCTCCTTTTTCATCATTCTTTCAAGAGGCAATAATTTTAACATTCATAAACAACAAATTCAAAAGATATATGCACTGTTCAAGTATTCATTCAGAAAACAAAAAGTATTGTCACCACATCAAGATAATTAAACTAATTTCAAGGATGAATTCAAAATCATGTACCTCTTGTTCTTTTGTGATTAAAAACATTTTTTATTTAGGAAAGGTGATGGATTCATAGGACATTCATAGCTTTAAGGCATAGACACTAGACACTAATGAACATGTAATAAAGACACAAACATAAATAAAACATAGGGCATATAATTCGAAAAACAGAAAAATAAGAACAAGGAAATTAAAGAATGGGTCCACCTTAGTGATGGTGGCTAGTTCTTCCTCTTGAAGATCTTATGGAGTGCTTGAGCTCCTCAATGTCTCTTCCTTACCTTTGTTGCTCCTCCCTCATGGCTCTTTGGTCTTCTCTAATTTCATGGAGGAGGATGGAATGCTCTTGGTGCTCCACCCTTAGTTATCCCGTGTTGGAACTTAATTCTTCTAGGGAGGTGTTGATTTGCTCCCAATAGTTTTATGGAGGAAGGTGCATCCCTTGAGGTATCTCAGGGATTTCATGATGAGGAACTTCCTCATGCTCTTGTTGAGGTCCACGAGTAGGCTCTCTTGTTTGCTCCATCCTTTTCTTAGTGATGGGCTTATCCTCTTCAATGAGGGTGTCTTCCTCTATGACAACTCTAGCTGAATTGCATAGGTGACAAATGAGATGAGGGAAGGCTAACCTTGCCAAAATAGAGGGCTTATCCGCCACCTTGTAGAGTTCTAGGGATATGATCTCATGAACTTCTACTTCCTCTCCATTCATGATACTATGGATCATGATAGCCCAGTCTATTGTAACTTTAGACCGGTTGCTAATAGGAATGATAGAGCGTTGGATGAACTCCAACCATCCCCTAGCCACGGGTTTGAGGTCAAGCCTTCTTAGTTGAACCAGCTTGCCTCTTGAATCTCTCTTCCATTGAGCGCCTTCCATACAAATGTCCCTAAGGACTTGGTCCAACCTTTGATCAAAGTTGACCCTTCTAGTGAAAGGGTGAGGATCTCCTTGCATCATTGGCAAGTTGAATGCTAGCCTCACATTTTCTGGACTAAAATCCAAGTATTTCCCCCGAACCATTGTGAGCCAATTCTTTGGGTTTGGGTTCATACTTTGGTTATGGTTCTTAGTGATCCATGCATTGGCATAGAACTCTTGAACCATTAAGATCCCGACTTATTGATGTGGTTGGTGAGGACTTCCCAACCTCTTCTTCAAACTTCATGTCGGATCTCCGGATATTCACTCTTTTTGAGCTTAAAGGGGACCTCGGGGATCACCTTTTTCTTGGCCACAACTTCATAGAAGTGGTCTTGATGGACCTTTAAGATGAATCTCTCCATCTCCCATGACTCGGAGGTGGAAGGAATTATCTTCCCTTTCCTCTTTCTAGAGGTTTCTCCGGCCTTAGGTTCCATTAGTGGTTATGGAAAATAAAAAGCTTTAGCTTTTCCCACACTAAACTTAGAATGGTTGCTCGTCCTCGAGCAAAAGAAGAAAGAAAGGAGTAGAAGAAGAAGAAATGAAGGAGATGGAGGTGATGAGAGGGTTCGGCCATGTGTGGGTGGGTTTGGGAGGGAAATGGTTTGAATTTGAATGGTGAGGTAGGTGGGGTTTAATGATGGATGGATGTGAGTTGTGAAGAGGTTGTGGGGAAAAGGGTAGGATTTGATAGGTGAGGGGTGTTTGGAGAAGAGTTATTGATGGGATTGGTCAATGGTGTTTGGGGAAGAGTGTTATGGAAAGGTGTGAAGAGGAGAGAAGAAGAGGTGGGGTAGTTGGGGATCTTGTGGAGTCCACAGATCCTGAGGTGTCAAAGAGTTTGAGTCCCTGCACCTTTCTGGCGTTCAAACGCCCATTCTGTGCCAATTCTAGCATTTAAACGCCAGCCATATGCCCATTTCTGGCGTTTAATGCCACCCAGATGCCAGTCAGCCCTTTCTGGCGTTAAACGCCCAGAGTGCTACCCATTCTGGCGTTTAACGCCCAGAATGCTACCAGGCTGGCGTTAAACGCCCATTCTGCTATCCTTACTGGCGTTTAAACGCCAGTAAGCCTGTCCTCCAGGGTGTGCTATTTTTAATGCTGTTTTTCATTCCGTTTTTGAATTTTTTGTTGTTTTTGTGACTTCACATGATCATCAACCTAAAGAAAACATAAAATAACAATGGAAAATTAATAAATATAATTAAATAACATTGGGTTGCCTCCTAATAAGCGCTTCTTTAATGTCAATAGCTTGATAGTGAGCTCTTAGAGAGCTTCACAGAGGCTCAGAGCTTGATGTTGGCCTCCCAACACCAAACTTAGAAGTTGAGTGTGGGGGCTCTGTTTGACTCTATATTAAGAGAAGCTTTTCATGCTTCCTCTCCATGGTTATAGAAGAAGATCATTGGGCCTTAAACACAAGGTAGTCCTCATTCAATTGAAGGACTAGCTCTCCTCTGTCTACATCAATCACAGCTCTTGCTGTGGCTAGGAAGGGTCTTCAAAGGATGATGGATTCATCCTCTTCCTTCCCAGTATCTAGGATTATGAAATCAGCAGGGATGTACAGGCCTTCAACCTTCACCAAGACATCCTCTACAAGTCCATAAGCCTATTTCCTTGAATTATTTGCCATCTCTAGTGAGATTCTTGCAGCTTGCACGTCAATGATCCCTAGTTTCTCTATTACAGAGAGGGGCATGAGGTTTATCCCTGACTCCAGGTCACACAGAGCCTTCTCAAAGATCATTGTGCCTATGGTACAAGGTATTAAGAACTTTCCAGGATCCTGTTTCTTCTGAGGTAATTTCAGTTGAACCAGATCATTTAGTTCATTGATGAGCAATGGGGGTTCATCCTCCCAAGTCTCATTACCAAATAACTTGGCATTCAGCTTCATGATTGCTCCTAGATATTGAGTAACTTGCTCTTCAGCAATATCTTCATCCTCTTCAGAGGAAGAATACTCATCAGAGCTCATGAATGGCAATAGTAAGTTCAATGGAATCTCTATGGTCTCTATATGAGCCTCAGATTCCTTGGGTTCCTCATTAGGGAACTTCTTAGTGGCAAGTAGACGTCCATTGAGGTCTTCCTCATTGGAAATCACTGCCTTTTCTTCCTCTCCAGGTTCGGCCATGTTGGTTATAGTTATGGCCTTGCACTCTCTTTTTGGATTCTCTTCTATATTGCTTGGGAGAGTACTAGGAGGGAGTTCAGTAACTCTTTTACTCAGCTGACCCACTTGTGCCTCCAAATTTCTAATGGAGGACCTTGCTTCAGTCATGAAACTGAGACTGGTCTTAGATAGATCAGAGACTACAGTTGCTAAGTCAGAGTGGCTCTGCTTAGAATTCTCTGTCTGTTGCTGAGAAGATGATGGAAAAGGTTTGCTATTGCCAAACCTATTTCTCCCACCATTATTATTATTAAAGCCTTGATTAGGCTTCTGTTGATCCTTCCATGAGAGATTAGGATGATTCTTCCATGAAGGATTATAGGTGTTTCCATAGGATTCTCCCATGTAATTCACCTTTTCCATTCTAGGATTCTCAAGATCATAAGCTTCTCCTTCAGGAGAGGCTTCTTTAGTATTGTCTGATGCAGCTTGCATTTCAGTCAGACTCTGAGAAATCATATTGACTTGCTGAGTCAATATTTTGTTTTGAGCTAATATGGCATTCAGAGTATCAATCTCAAGAACTCCTTTCTTCTGAGTTGTCCCATTATTCACAGGATTCCTTTCAGAAGTGTATATGAACTGGTTATTTGCAACCATTTCAATGAGATCCTGGGCTTCTGCAGGCGTCTTCTTCAGATGAAGAGATCCTCCAGCAGAGTGGTCCAATGACATCTCGGACAATTCAGACAGACCGTCATAGAATATACATATGATGCTCCATTCTGAAAACATGTCAGAAGGACACCTTATGATCAATTTCTTGTATCTTTCCCAATCTTCATAGAGGGATTCACCTTCCTTCTGTCTGAAGGTTTGGACTTCCACTCTAAGCCTGCTCAACTTTTGAGGTGGAAAGAACTTGGCCAAGAAAACATTGACCAACTTTTCCCAATAGTTCAGGCTATCTTTAGGTTGTGAGTCCAACCATGTCCTAGCTCTGTCTCTTATAGCAAAAGGGAAAAGCATAAGTCTGTAGACCTCAGGATTAACCCCATTGGTCTTAACAGTGTCACAGATTTGCAAGAATTCAGCTAAGAACTGATGAGGATATTCCAATGAAAGTCCATAAAACTTGCAATTCTGCTGCATTAGAGAAACTAATTGAGGTTTAAGCTCAAAGTTGTTTGCTCCAATTGCAGGAATTGAGATGCTCCTTCCACAGAAGTCAGAAGAGGGTGCAATAAAGTCACCAAGCATCTTCCTTGGATCTCTACCATTGTTGTTGGGTTCGGCCATCTCTTCTTCTTTTTTGAAAAATTCTGCCAGGTCCTCTCCAGAGTGTTGTGCTTTAGCTTCTCTTAGTTTCCTCTTTAGAGTCCTTTCAGGTTCCAGATCAGCTTCAACAAGAATGTTCTTATCCTTGCTCCTGCTCATATGAAAAGAAGAGAACAGAAAAGAATAGGAATCCTCTATGTCACAGTATAGAGATTCCTTTATGTGAGTAGAAGAATAGAAGGGTAGAATGAAGAAGAGAGAAGATGAAGAATTCGAACACAGAGAGGGAGAGAGGGAGAATTTGAATTTTAAATTAAAATAAAAGGAAAATATTTTTGTTTTTATTTTAATTATTAGTTAGTATTCGAAATTTAAGAGAAGAAATAAAATAAAATTTGAAAACTAAATGAATTAATTAAATAAAAAGAGATTTTTGAAAAAGTTGTTAGTGATTTTCGAAAATTGGAGAGAGAAAAGTAGTTAGGTGGTTTTGAAAAAGATATGATTGAAATAAAAAACTTTTAAAATCAAACAAAAAAGTCAAGTAGTTAATTGAAAAAGATTTGAAAATCAATTTTGAAAAGATAGGAAGTTACAAAAGGATTTTGAAATTGATTTTGAAAAATATATGATTGAAATTTATTTTGAAAAAGATTTGAAAAGGAAATAAAAAAGATTTGATTTTTGAAATTAAAGTTGATTACTTGACTAATGAGAAACTAAAAGATATGATTTTTAGAATTTAAAGCTTGAACATTTCTTAATAGGCAATTAACAACTTGAAAATTTTTGAATCTAAACATTAAATGTTAGCATTAATTTCGAAAATATGAAATAAAAATAACAAAAAGATTTTGAAAATCAATTTTGAAAATTTTCAAAAATAAAAGTAAAAAAATGAAAAAGATTTGATTTTTGAAAAAGATTTGAAAAAGATAGAATTTTTAATTTGAAATTTTGACTTGACTAACAAGAAACAACTAAATTTTAAAAATTTTTGACCAAACTAATTCAAAATTTCGAAAATTTATGAGCAAAATAAAGGGAAAGATATTTTTTTATTTTTGAAATTAATGAGGAAAGAGAAAAATATAAAAATGACACAAAACATAAGAAATTAAAATCAAAACAACTCATGCATGCAAGAACACCTTGAATGTCAAGATGAACACCAAGAACACTTTGAATGTCAAGATGAACACCAAGAACTTATTTTTGAAAATTTTTAAGAAAAGAAAAACATGCAAGACACCAAACTTAAAAATTTTCAAACTTTAGACACTAATAATTCAAGAATGCATATGAAAAACAAGAAAAGACACCAAACAAGAAAAATTTTAAGATCAAACAAAGAAATTCATCAAGAACAACTTGAAGATCAATGAAGAACAAAACTCAATGCATGGATTTTTTAAAAATTTAAAGAAAGATTGAAAAGATGCAATTGACACCAAACTTAAAATTTGACAGAAGACTCAAACAAGAAGCACAAATTTTTTTTTTTAGTTTTTATGATTTTATTCATTTTTTTTAATTTTTCGAAAATAATTTGGAAAGAGAAAAAATAAGAAATTCAAAATTTTTAATAAGAATTCCAGGAATCATGGAATGTTAGTCTAAAGCTTCGGTTGAAAAATTTAGACATGGCTAAATAGCCAGCCAAGCTTTATGTGAAAGCTTCGGTCCAAAAGATTAGACATGGCTGGTGCACGAAATTGTGATCTCAGGCAATGGCGCCAAAAACTCTGTACGCACGTCTTAATAAATCATTTTTCATTCACAACTTCGATACAACTAACCAGCAAGTGCACTGGGTCGTCCAACTAATAAAACTTTCTACGTGAGTAAGGGTCGATCCCACGGAGATTGTTGGTATGAAGCAAGCTATGGTCATCTTGTAAATCTCAGTCAGGCGGATAATAATTGATTATGGAGTTTTCGAAAATAAATAATAAATAGACAGAAAATAAAGATAGAAATACTTATGTATATCATTGGTGAGAATTTCAGATAAAGGTATAGAGATGCTTTCGTCCCTCTGAACTTTTGCTTTCCTGCTGTCTTCATCCAATCAGTCCTACTCCTTTCTATGGCTGGCTTTATGTAAGAACATCACCATTGTCAATGGCTACTTTTCATCCTCTCTGTGAAAATGGTCCGATGCGCTGTCACTGCATGGCTAATCACAGTCATTCAATCCCTGAATCCTACTCGGAATACCACAGACAAGGTTTAGACTTTCCGGATTCTCATGAATGCCGCCATCAATCTAGCTTATACCACGAAGATTCTGATTAAGAGATCCAAGAGATATTCATTCAATCTAAGGTGGAACGGAAGTAGTTGTCAGGCACGTGTTCATGGGGGAATGATGATGATTGTCACGTTCATCACATTCATATTGAAGTGCGAATGAATATCTTAGAAGCGGAAAAAGTTGAATTGAATATAAAAACAGTAGTACTTTGCATTAATTCATGAGGAACAGCAGAATGTTACACGTGCAGAGGCTCTTTCTGGAGTTGAACGCCAGGTTGTAACGTGTTTCTGGCGTTCAACTCTGGTTCGTGACGTGTTTCTGGCGTTTAACTCCAGACTGCAGCGTAGAACTGGCGTTCAACACCCTTTTGCGTCGTCTAAACTAGACCAAAGTATGGACTATTATATATTGCTGGAAAGCCCTGGATGTCTACTTTCCAAGGCAATTGGAAGCGCGCCATTTTGAGTTCTGTAGCTCCAGAAAATCCACTTTGAGTGCAGGGAGATCAGAATCCAACAGCATCAGCAGTCCTTCTTCAACCTCTGAATCTGATTTTTGCTCAAGTCCCTCAATTTCAGCCAGAAAATACCTGAAATCACAGAAAAACACACAAACTCATAGTAAAGTCCAGAAATGTGAATTTAACATAAAAACTAATGAAAACATCCCTAAAAGTAACTAGATCCTACTAAAAACATACTAAAAACAATGCCAAAAAGCGTATAAATTATCCGCTCATTACAACACCAAACTTAAATTGTTGCTTGTCCCCAAGCAACTGAAAATAAAATAGGATAAAAAGAAGAGAATATACTATAAATTCCAAACTATCAATGAAACATAGCTCCAATCAGATGAGCGGGACTTGTAGCTTTTTGCCTCTTGAATAGTTTTGGCATCTCACTTTATGCATTGAGGTTCAGAATGATTGGCATCTATAGGAACTTAGAGTTCAGATAGTGTTATTGATTCTCCTAGTTCAGTATGTTGATTCTTGAACACAGCTACTTTATGAGTCTTGGCCGTGGCCCTAAGCACTTTGTTTTCCAGTATTACCACCGGATACATAAATGCCACAGACACATAATTGGGTGAACCTTTCCAGATTGTGACTCAGCTTTGCTAAAGTCCCCAATTAGAGGTGTCCATGGTTCTTAAGCACACTCTTCTTTTGCTTTGGACCTTGACTTTAACTGCTCAGTCTCAAGTTTTCACTTGACACCTTCACGCCACAAGCACATGGTTAGGGACAGCTTGGTTTAGCCGCTTAGGCCAGGATTTTATTCCTTTAGGCCCTCCTATCCACTGATGCTCAAAGCCTTGGGATCCTTTTTATTTACCCTTGCCTTTTGGTTTTAAGGGTTATTGGCTTTTTTGCTCTTGCCTCTTGGTTTTAAGAGCTTTTGGCTTTTTCTGCTTGCTTTTTCTCTCTTTTGTTTTCTTTTTTTTTCGCTATTTTTTTTCTGCAAGCTTTTGTATTCACTGCTTTTTCTTGCTTCAAGAATCATTTTTATGATTTTTCAGATTATCAAATAACATGTCTCCTTGTCATCATTCTTTCAAGAGCCAACATATTTAACATTCATGAACAACAACTTCAAAAGACATATGCACTGTTCAAGCATTCATTCAGAAAACAAGAAGCATTGTCACCACATCAATATAATTAAACTAAGTTCAAGGATAAATTCGAAACTCATGTACTTCTTGTTCTTTTGAATTAAAACAGTTTTCATTTAAGAGAGGTGATGGATTCATAGGACATTCATAACTTTAAGACAAAGTTACTAAATACTAATGATCATGTAATAAGACATAAACATGGATAAGCACTTAACATAAAGAAAATGAAAAACAGAGAATGTAAGAACAAGGAATGAGTCCACCTTAGTGATGGTGGCGTTTTCTCCTTGAGGAACCAATGATGTCCTTGAGCTCTTCTATGTCTCTTCCTTGTCTTTGTTGCTCCTCCCTCATTGCTCTTTGATCTTCTCTAATTTCATGAAGGATGATGGAGCTCTTGATGTTCCACCCTTAGTTGCTCCCAATAATTGTGTGGAGAAAAATGTATCCCCTGAGGTATGTCAGGGATCTCTTGATTTGTAGTCAAATGTTCTACCACTGAGCTATAGATCCTTTACATGAATCTCTCCATCTCCTATGACTTGGAGGTGGAAGCTTTTGTCTCCCCTTTTCTCTTCTTTTTTTTTTTTGAGGTTTCTCTGGCCTTAGGTGCCATCAATGGTTATGGAAAAGCAAAATAAGCAATGCTTTTACCACACCAAACTTAGAATGTTGCTCGCCCTCGAGCAAAAGAAGAAAGAATAGATGAAGAAGAAGATGTGGAAAAAAAACTAGGATTATGAGGAGGGAAGGTTCACAGATCCTGAGATGATCTTGTGAGGTCCACAGATCTTGAGGTGTCAAGGATTTACATCCCTGCACCAATTAGGCATGTAAAATGCCTTTGCATGCAATTCTGGCGTTTAAACGCCGAACTGATGCTTGTTCTGGGCGTTCAGTGCCCAGATGCAGCATGTTTCTGGTGTTGAACGCCAGCTTCATGCTTGTTTCTGGTGTTCAGTGCCAGCTCCATGCTTTGTTCTGGCGTTGAACGCCAGCCAGATGCTCCTTACTGGCGTTTGAACGCTAGTGAACTCCTCCTCCAGGGTGTGCTGTTTTTTTTATACTGTTTTTGATTTTTTTTAATTTTTTATTTATTTTGTGTCTCCACATGATCATGAACCTAATAAAACATGAAAGAACAACAAGAATGAAAATAAATTAGATAAATAAAAATTGGGTTGCCTCCCAACAAGTGCTTCTTTAATGTCAATAGCTTGACAGTGGGCTCTCATGGAGCCTCACAGATGTTCAAAGCATTGTTGAGACTCCCCAACACCAAACTTAGAGTTTGGATATGGGAGTTCAACACCAAACTTAGAGTTTGGTTGTGGCCTCCCAACACCAAACTTAGAGTTTGACTGTGGGGGCTCTGGTTGACTCTGTTTTGAGAGAAGCTTATTGTGCCTCTTTTCCATGTTTACAGAAGGATGTCCTTGAGTTTTAAACTCAAGGGAGTCCTCATTCAATTGAAGGACTAGTTCACCTCTGTTAACATCAATCACAGCTCTTGCTGTGGCTAGGAAGGGTCTTCCAAGGATGATGGATTCATCCTCATCCTTCCCAGTATCTAGGATTATGAAATCAGCAGGGATGTAAAGGCCTTCAACCTTTACTAATATGTCCTCTACTTGTCCATAAGCCTGTTTTCTGGAATTGTCTGCTATCTCTAATGAGATTTTAGCAGCTTGTACCTCAAAGATTCCCAGTTTCTCCATTACAGAGAGTGGCATGTGGTTTATTCCTGACCCCAGGTCACATAGAGCCTTCTCAAAGGTCATGGTGCCTATGTTACAAGGTATCAGGAACTTTCCAGGATCCTGTTTCTTCTGAGGCAATCTCAGTTGATCCAATGCATTCAGTTCATTGGTAAACAGGGGAGGTTCATCTCCCCAAGTCTCACCACCAAATAAATTGGCATTCAGCTTTATGATTGCACCAAGGAACTTGGCAACTTGCTCTTCAGTAACATCCTCATTCTCTTCAGAAGAAGAATACTCATCAGAGCTCATGAAGGGCGTAAGGAGGTTCAATGGAATCTCTATGGTCTCTAGATGAGTCTCAGATTTCTTTGGTTCCTCAGAGGGAAACTCCTTATTGATCACTGGACGTCCCAGGAGGTCTTTCTCCTTGGGATTCACGTCCTCCCCTTCTTCCTTGGATTCGGCCATGATGGTTATATCAATGGCCTTGCACTCTCCTTTTGGATTTTCTTCTGTATTACTTGGGAGAGTACTAGGAGGGATTTCAGTGATCCTTTTACTCAGCTGGCCCACTTGTGCTTCCAAATTTCTAATGGAGGACCTTGTTTCATTCATGAAACTCATAGTGGCCTTAGATAGATCAGAGACTAAGTTTGCTAAATTAGAAGTATTTTGTTTAGAGTTCTCTGTCTGTTGCTGAGTGGATGATGGAAAAGGCTTGCTATTGCTAAACCTGTTTCTTCCACCATTATTAAAGCCTTGTTGAGGCTTTTGATCCTTCCATGAGAGATTTGTGTGATTTCTCCATGAGGGATTATAGGTGTTTCCATAGGGTTCACCCATGTAATTCACCTCTGCTATTGCAGGGTTTTCAGGATCATAAGCTTCTTCTTCAGAAGATGCCTCTCGAGTACTGTTGGATGCAGCTTGCATTCTATTCAGACTCTGAGAAATCATATTGACTTATTGAGTCAATATTTTATTCTGAGCCAGTATGGCATTCAGAGTATCAATTTCAAGAACTCCCTTCTTCTGAGGCGTCCCATTACTCACAGGATTCCTCTCAGAAGTGTATATGAACTGGTTATTAGCAACCATGTCAATAAGTTCTTGAGCTTCTACAGGTGTTTTTTTTAGGTGAATGGATCCACCTGCAGAAGTATCCAATGACATCTTAGCTAATTCAGAGAGATCATCATAGAATATATCCAGGATGGTCCATTCTAAAAGCATGTCAGAAGGACACTTTTTAGTCAGTTGCTTGTATCTCTCCCAAGCTTCATAGAGGGATTCACCTTCTTTCTGTCTGAAGGTTTGAACATCCACTCTAAGCTTGCTCAACTTTTGAGGAGGAAAAAACTTGGCTAAGAAAGCCGTGACCAGCTTATCCCAAGAGTTCAGGCTATCTTTGGGCTGAGAGTCCAACCACACTCCAGCTTTGTCTCTTACAGCAAACGGGAAAAGCATAAGCCTGTAGACTTCAGGATCTACTCCATTAGTCTTAACAGTATCACAGATCTGCAAAAATTCAATTAAGAACTGAAAAGGATCTTCAGATGGAAGTCCATGGAACTTGCAGTTCTGCTGCAACAGAGAAACTAATTGAGGTTTCATCTCAAAATTGTTTGCTCCAATGGTGGGGATGGAGATGCTTCTTCCATGTAAATTAGAATTAGGTGCAGTAAAGTCACCAAGCATCCTCCTTGCATTATTATTATTTTCAGCTGCCATCTCCTCTTTTTGTTCGAAAATTTCTGAAAGGTGCTTGCTGGATTGTTGTAATTTAGCTTCTCTTAGTTTTCTCTTCAGAGTCCTTTCAGGTTCTGGATCTGCTTCAACAAGAATATTCTTGTCCTTGCTCCTGCTCATATGAAAAAGAGGGAACAGAAAAATAATATTAATAGGGATCCTTTTTACCCAGGTATAGAGGTTCCCCTGTGTGAGTAGAAGAAGAAAAGAATGTAATGTAAAGAAGGGAAGAAAAAACTCGAACACAGAGAGGGAGGTAGTGTTCGAATTTTTGGATGGGAGAGAAGTGTTAGTAGATGAATAAATAAATAGAAGGAGATGAGAGAGAAAGAGGAATTTCGAAAATTATTTTTGAAAAATGGTTAGTGATTTTCGAAAATTAAAATTAAAATTTGAAACAATTAGTTAATTAAAAAGAATTTTTGAAAAAGAGGGAAGATATTTTCGAAAATTAGAGAGAGAGAGTTAGTTAGGTAGTTTTGAAAAAGATAAGAAACAAACAAAAAGTTAGTTAGTTAGTTGAAACAAATTTTGAAAATCAATTTTTGAAAAGATAAGAAGATAAGAAGTTAGAAAAGATATTTGAAAATCAAATTTTTGAAAAAGATAAGATAAGAAGATATTTTTGAAAAGATATGATTGAAATTAGTTTTGAAAAAGATTTAATTTTTAAAATCACAATTAATGACTTGATTCACAAGAAATCACAAAATATGATTCTAGAACTTAAAGTTTGAATCTTTCTTAACAAGTAACAAACTTGAAATTTTTGAATCAAAACATTAATTGTTGATGATATTTTCGAAAATTATGAGATAAAATTAAGAAAAAGATTTTTGAAAAATATTTTTAAAATTTTTGAAAATAAATAAGAAAAATGAAAAAGATTTGATTTTTGAAAAAGATTTTGAAAAAGATAAGATTTTTAAATTGAAAATTTGATTTGACTCATAAGAAACAATTGAATTTTTTTTAAAATTTATTGAAAAAGTCAATCCAAATTTTCGAAATTTATGAGAGAAGAAAGGAAAGATATTTTTTTTATTTTTGAATTTTTAATGATGAAAGAGAAAAACATGAAAATGATGCAATGCATGAAAATTTTGGATCAAAACAATGAATGCATGCAAGAATGCTATGAATGTCAAGATGAACACCAAGAACACTTTGAAGATCATGATGAACATCAAGAACTTATTTTTGTAAATTTTATATGCAAAGAAAACATGCAAGACACCAAACTTAGAAATCTTTCATGTTCAGACACTATGAATGCAAGAATGCATATGAAAAACAACATGCAACGCAAAACCATATAATATGAAGATCAATCAAGAAGGGTTATCAAGAACAACTTGAAGATCATGATGAATGCAATGCATGAATGCAATTTTTGAAAAATGCAAGATGAGTATGCAATTAACACCAAACTCAAAATTTGACTCAAGACTCAAACAAGAAACACAAAATATTTTTGGTTTTTATGATTTTTTTTTGGATTTTTCGAAAATTATTTGTGAAAAAGAAAAATAAGGATTCCAAAATTTTTAATATGAATTCCAGGAATCTTGCACTCTTAGTCTAAAGCTCCAATCTGAGGGTTAGACATGGCTTAATAGCCAGTCAAGCTTTAGCATGTAAATCAAGTGGATCAGGAACAGCAGCAGGTGGATTAGCAACAACTAGCTTGCTCTTGATAATGTTGGGTTGGAAGCCCCAGTCTAAATGAATTTAGACATGGCTTTACAGCCAGTCAGGCTTCAACATGCTTCATGAAACTCTAGAATTCATTCTTAAAAATTTTGAAGAACAATATATTTTTGAAAAGATTTATAATTTTTTTCGAAAATAAAGGAAAAATTTTTGAAAAAGTTTTGAAAGTTTTTTTTTTTTTGAAAACAAAATAAGAAGAAAATTACCTAATCTGAGCAACACGATGAACCGTTAGTTGTCCAAACTCGAACAATCTCCGACAACGGCGCCAAAAACTTGTGCACAAAATTGTGATCTTAGGCAACGGCGCCAAAAACTCTGTAAGCACGTTTTAATAAATCGTTTTTCATTCACAACTTCGATACAACTAACCAGCAAGTGCATTGGGTCGTCCAAGTAATAAAACCTTACGTGAGTAAGGGTCGATCCCACGGAGATTGTTGGTATGAAGCAAGCTATGGTCATCTTGTAAATCTCAGTCAGGCGGATAATAATTGATTATGGAGTTTTTGAAAATAAATAATAAATAGACAGAAAATAAAGATAGAAATACTTATGTATATCATTGGTGAGAATTTCAGATAAAGGTATAGAGATGCTTTCGTCCCTCTGAACTTTTGCTTTCCTGCTGTCTTCATCCAATCAGTCCTACTCCTTTCTATGGCTGGCTTTATGTAAGAACATCACCATTGTCAATGGCTACTTTTCATCCTCTCTGTGAAAATGGTCCGATGCGCTGTCACTGCATGGCTAATCATCTGGAGGCATCACAGTGGTCAATGGCTGCATCCTATCCTCTTGTGAAAATGGTCCAAATGCTCTGTCACAGCACGGCTAATCATCTGAGGTTCTCGATCATATTGGAATAGGATTCACCCTCCTTTTGCGTCTGTCACTACGCCCAGCACTCGCGAATTTGAAGTTCGTCACAGTCATTCAATCCCTGAATCCTACTCGGAATACCACAGACAAGGTTTAGACTTTCCGGATTCTCATGAATGCCGCCATCAATCTAGCTTATACCACGAAGATTCTGATTAAGAGATCCAAGAGATATTCATTCAATCTAAGGTGGAACGGAAGTGGTTCTCAGGCACGCGTTCGTGGGGGGAATGATGATGATTGTCACGTTCATCACATTCATGTTGAAGTGCAAATGAATATCTTAGAAGCGGAATAAGTTGAATTGAATAGAAAAACAGTAGTACTTTGCATTAATTCATGAGGAACAGCAGAGCTCCACACCTTAATCTATGGAGTGTAGAAACTCTACCATTGAAAATACATAAGTGATGAAGGTCCAGGCATGGCCGAGAGGCCAACCCCCTAAACGTGATCAATAGTCTCCTAAGATGAACAATAGATTAAAACTGAGACCAAAGATATCTAATACAATAGTAAAAAGTCCTATTTATACTAAACTAGCTACTAGGGTTTACAGAAGTAAGTAATTGATGCATAAATCCACTTCCGGGGCCCACTTGGTGTGTACTTGGGCTGAGCTTGAATGTTACACGTGCAGAGGCTCTTTCTGGAGTTGATCGCCAGGTTGTAATGTGTTTCTGGCGTTCAACTCTGGTTCGTGACGTGTTTCTGGCGTTTAACTCCAGACTGCAGCGTAGAACTGGCGTTCAACGCCCTTTTGCATCATCTAAACTCGACCAAAGTATGGACTATTATATATTGCTGAAAAGCCCTGGATATCTACTTTCCAACGCAATTGAAAGAACGCCATTTTGAGTTCTGTAGCTCCAGAAAATCCACTTTGAGTGCAGGGAGGTCAGAATCCAACAGCATCAGCAGTCCTTCTTCAACCTCTGAATCTGATTTTTGCTCAAGTCCCTCAATTTCATCCAGAAAATACCTGAAATCACAGGAAAACACACAAACTCATAGTAAAGTCCAGAAATGTGAATTTAACATAAAAACTAATGAAAATATCCCTAAAAGTAACTAGATCCTACAAAAAACATACTAAAAACAATGCCAAAAAGCGTATAAATTATCCGCTCATCAATGCACAAATGGCCAGCCAAGCTTCAGCATACAAATCAGACATACAACAGCCAATTATATGGGAATCCAAAGGCTCGTGCAATGATAAGTGGAAGCCTCAGTCCAAAAAAAAATTAGACATGGCTTAACAGCCAGCCAGGCTTCAACATATCATCTGAAACTCTAGAATTCATTCTTAAAAATTCTGAAGAACAAATATAAATTATATATTATTTTTTTTCTTTTGAATTTTTTTTCAAAAATAAAAAAAAAAACTTAAAATTAAAATAAAATTACCTAATCTGAGCAACAAGATGAACCGTCAGTTGTCCAAACTCGAACAATCCCCAGCAATGGCGCCAAAAACTTGGTGCACGAAATTGTGATCTTCAATGGTGCCAACAACTTGGTACGCACAATTTTAATCTCAATTCTTTTTCACAATTCCGCACAACTAACCAGCAAGTGCATTGGGTCATCCAAGTAATAAACCTTACGTGAGTAAGGGTCGATCCCACGGAGATTGTCGGCTTGAAGCAAGCTATGGTCATCCTTGTAAATCTCAGTCAGGCAGATTCAAATGGTTATGGGATTTTGATAATTAACATATAATTAAAACATAAAATAAGATAGAGATACTTATGTAATTCATTGGTGGGATTTCAGATAAGCGTATGAAGATGCTTTGTTCCTTCTGAACCTCTGCTTTCCTATTACTTTCATCCAATCATTCATACTCCTTTCCATGGCAAGCTGTATGTTGGGGGATCACCGTTGTCAATGGCTACCGTCCGTCCTCTCAGTGAAAATGGTCCAAATGCGCTGTCACCGCACGGCTAATCATCTGTCGGTTCTCGATCATGTTGGAATAGGATCCATAGATCCTTTTGCGTCTGTTACTATGCCCAACATTCACGAGTTTGAAGCTCGTCACAGTTATCCCCTCCCAGATCCTACTCGGAATACAACAGACAAGGTTTAGACTTTTCAGATCTCAAGAATGGCCGCCAATAATTCTAGCTTATACCACGAAGACTCCAATCTTTCGGAATGGAGGCTAAGAGATACACGCTCAAGCTATAGTAGATAGAACAGAAGTGGTTGTCAGGCACGCGTTCATAGGTGAGAATGATGATGAGTGTCACATATCATCACATTCATCAGGTTGAAGGGCGAGTAAATATCTTGGAATAAGAATAAGCTTGAATTGAATAGAAAAACAATAGTACTTTGCATTAATTCATGAGGAACAGCAGAGCTCCATACCTTAATCTATGGGGTGTAGAAACTCCACCGTTGAAAATACATAAGTGATAATGGTCCAGGCATGGCCGAATGGCTAGCCCCCTAAACGTGATCAAGAGATCAAAAGTGATACAAAGATAGTCTCAAAAATGATCAAAAGATGTGAAATAAATCACTAAAAGTAGTTTTTATACTAAACTAGTAACTATGGTTACAGAAAATAAGTAAATGATGCAAAAATCCACTTCCGGGTCAACTTGGTGTGTGCTTGGGCTGAGCATTGTGCTTTACATGTGTAGAGGCTTCTTTTGGAGTTAAACGCCAGGTTGTAGCCTGTTTCTGGCGTTTAACTCCAGTTTGTAACCTGTTTCTGGCGTTTAACTTCATAATAGGGCAGGAAGTTGGCATTTGAACGCCAGTTTGCATCATCAAAACTCGGGCAAAGTATGGACTATTATATATTACTGGAAAGCCCTGGATGTCTACTTTCCAACGCAATTGAGAGCGCACCATTTGGGTCTATGTAACTCCAGAAAATCCACTTCGAGTGTAGGGAGGTCGGAATCCAACAGCATCTGCAGTCCTTTTTCAGCCTCTGAATAAGATTTTTGCTCAGGTCCCTCAATTTTAGCCAGAAAATATCTGAAATCACAAAAAAACATACAAACTCATAGTAAAGTCTAGAAATATGAATTTTGAATAAAAACTAATAAAAATATACTAAAAATTAATTAAAACATACTAAAAACTATGTAAAAATAGTGCCAAAAACAGTATAAATTATCCGCTCATCAGTTAGCCTTTGGGGTTAGTGAAGCGGCTACCACCGAATTACCAACCTTTTTCGAGGTTGAACCTTAAGCGTCATTTAACGAAGGAACCGTTTATTCTTTTGTTGACTCTATTGACATTGCTTCCACCAAATTAGGTACTGAGGCCATGGCCGCTCGAAGCGGGTACACCGGATATCATTCTTCAACCACTCCAAGTCCGTTATCCCGACTTGGGTGCTAACTTTGAGCTGAAGACCGGTTTGATCAATTTGCTTCCTAAGTTTCATGGCTTGTGATACGTAAATATTTTATACCCTTTTGGTATTATTTTCTGGTTATTTTTAGTTAGATTTTATTTATTTTTACTTGATTTTAGTGCATAAATTACCTTTGGATGCTACTTTGAGTTTTTCTTGTGTTTTTATGATTTTAGATGAAATTCGGAGCAATTTGGTGGATTTTGGAGCTAAAAAGGAAAATGTTGTCAGCATCCTCCCTGGGCACTAAGTGCCCACCGGCGTTTCACACCAGCAGGGGACACATGCCAACAACGTTGCACTCCCACCCCCTTAGCGTTTAACGTCCATCTCTAGAGTTAAATGCCAGCAGCAGTCTGAATCCACACTCAATTGGGCCTCTCAAGTGGATTTAGCACTTCTTAGCTTATTTTAATTTCTTTTTGTATTTTTTATTTACAAACAATATCTTTTAGGTTTAGAATTTATTAATTTTATTTTATTTCTGTTTCAAATTAGGTTAGTCTTTTAAAGGAAAAGATCACTTAGGTTTAGGATCTTCTTCCTCCTGCACTTTCTGAACCCTATTTTTCTCTGTAAGTCATGAGCAACTAAACCTCTCGATTAAAGTTAGGAGCTCTGTTTATTTCTATGGATAAGATTGTTATTTTTCTATTTTAATTTATGTTTGATTCAATTCTAAGAATTATTTTCATTCTTAATCTTATGAACTAGGTGGAACGAGAGTATGACCCTTTTCTGCTTGAGTTCTTGTGATTCTTGAGAGAGTTATCTCGCTTGAACTATAGCTTGAAAAAATTCCTTTTAGACAGCTAATTACACAAAATGATGGGGATAAGCAACATCTATTCAACCGGTTTGGGGTAATTAGGGCCATCGTGGTATAAACTAGTTTTCTGAACTTCACCCTCTAATCTGAGTTAAGTAACTATGAGAGTGGCAGTTGACGAAGGTTAGGGGAGGCTAAATCGTTAAGAGATTAGGGTTTAGACACTTATGGTTTGCCATAGAATGAATCATTCATTATCAAAATAGTTGGTAAGACATTTTAATCTGGAAAAAGTAAACATCTCCGAAAGCTTAACTGTTTTCTCATTGTTGTTTTTACACTAAACCTTTACTTGCTTTTCTTTACTTGCTTGTTTATCATCTTATGCGTTTACAACAAAAACAACTCCTTTTATTTTTTGCCTAACTAAGTTTAACCTGACAACCATTGCTTGCTCAGTCCGATAGTCCTGATGGGATCGACCCTCAGTCACCTGAGGTATTACTTGGATGACCCGGTGCACTTGCCAGTTAAGTTGTGCGCAATCCTAATTCGCGTACCAGCTTGCCCGCTCAAGATCCCATCAAGCATCTTAAGGATTTCCAAGTGGTATGCTCAACCACTAGGAGATATGGTTTAGATGAGGTTGCTATTTGGTTGTTTGCTTTTCCTTTTTCTCTTAAGAGAAGAGCAAAAGAATGGTTCTATACTCAACCGGATGAAGTTATCACAAATTGGGACATGCTTCGGAAAGAGTTCTTAGATAAATTTTTTCTACTGGAGATTACCAATATATTGAGAAAGGAGATCTCTTGTACTATACAAAGTGAAGTAGAGACACTCCATAAGTATTGAGAGCGCTTCAAAAAGCTACTTGATTCATGTCCTCATCATAGGATAGATGACTTGGTGTGTTGATTAGTTACTTTTTTCAATGTCTCAAGCCTCAAGACAAGATCCTCTTAGATGCCTCTAGAAATGGTTCTCTTGTGAAGTATAAGACGGCGAAAGAGGCTTGGCTAGTCATTGCCGATCTAGCCGAGTCTACTCAACATGCGAGGCAAAGGAACAACCATTCAAAGGCTATTGTGGAAGTATCTCCTAGTGAATCCGCTCTTACCAAGACGTTGGGAGAGATGACCACCATTCTAAAGAAAATCCATTAAAACCAACAACAACAATACCAACCGGGAGCTCCACTAAGAGTGTATGGTGTGTGTGTTTGTAATTCCCATTACACAGATGAATGCCCACAACTACAAGAGGATAACATATTGGGGGCCACAACCCATACTTTAACCGTTCAAGCCAAGGCCCTTATTGATGAGTGGATTTTTGACGGTTTAGAATTTCTCAAATGAAATCTCGTTGCAATATAGTTTCTAAACCAACACTAATCCTTTCATACAAAAATTTGTTTGTCACAAGTACAAACCCCTAATTATTCTAATAACCGAAGTATTTAAACCTCGGGTCATCTCTCAAAGGAATTGCAGGGTAGTGTTCTTGTTATTGGCTATGGACATGTATATTTTGGGGTTTTGGGTGGGAAATAAGAAAAGTAAATGGCAATGGAAATTAAATGACAAAAAGGTCTTGGCAAGGTTTGGTGGTCAAGGATCTCTATCCTTATCACTAACCACAATATGATAATTGCAAGGATTAATCCCACTAAGTCATCTTCTAACAAGTAGAGGAAAGTCAAGTGAGCTATATCAATCCAAGTCCATAAGTCCTAGCTATTCACTAATTGAATTAATGAGAGCTAGAGTCAATGGCTACCAACTATCAATCACTTGGACATATGTGACTCTAAAATTTCTAAGTTACCTTCCCAAGCCAAGAACATAAAATTCTACTCTAACATCCTTTCAAGCATTTTGGCAAACACTTGGAAGGTATAAAAGGAAAACATAGTAAATTGGCAACAAGAGTGGAATTTAACAACAATTATTGCAAAGAATTAACAACAACAATCAAAAAGAACATTATTGACATGAATTACCTCAAATTGAATTGAAAGAAAACAAAATGAACAAGAGTAGATTAACAACAAAGTATAGAAACAACATAAAGGAAATTTCAACAAAAAAGTAGAAGAACAAGATGTAACAACAAAGGATTGAAAGATAGAAGTAGAAGAGAGCATCAATTAAACCCTAGATCTAAGCTTATTATCCTAAACCTAATCCTAACCCTAGAGAGAAGTGAGAGCTCCTCTCTCTAAAACTAACTAAAAGCCTTCACTAAACTAAAACTATGTGTGAAGTGATGGAATCCCCCCTTTGGTCTTCAATCCTTGGTCCTTTTAAGTGTTTTGGCGCCAAAGTTGGTTTAGATTGGGCCCCACAGCTTCTCAGAATTTGCTGGGCACATTTTCACTTTAAAATCACGTGCCAGCACCGATGCGTACGCGTACAGCACGCGTGTGCGTACCTTGAAGTTTTGCGATCCACGCGTGCGCATGCATTGCGCGTGCGCGTCCATGAGCTCATCCAATTCTTTGGCTTTTCCATGTGTTCTCCATTTTGGATACTTTCTCCTTCACTCTTTTGATTCATTCCTAGCCTGTTTCAACCTAAATTCACTTAAGAAACAAATCAAGGCATCTAGTGGAATCAAAGGTGAATCAAAATTAGCTAATTTAAGGTCTAAAAAGCATGTTTTCACACTTAAGCACAAATTAAGGGAGAATCACAAAACCATGCTATTTCATTGAATAAATATGAGAAAAGGTCGATAAAATACTCTAAATTCACACATGATAAACCCTAAAAATGGGGTTTATCACTTATCAACAAGGGAATAATTACAACCAAGGGTGGCGTAATCAAGGTTGGCAAGATAATTCAAATCAAGGTTGGCAAGATAATTCAAACCAAGGGTGGAGAGATGGTTCAAATCAAAGGTGGAACAACAATTTCCAACAATACCACAACCAACAAAATTCTCAATTCCAACAACAAAATTAAGGCCAAAGATACCAACCCCTCACCAAAGACAAGCCCAAGTACCTCAACTCACACAACCTCAAGTTCCACAAATTACTTACCCTTTTTCTTCCTCAAACCAACCTCCAATGGATGACACCCTTCGCATCCTTCTTCAAGAGAAAAGGAATTTGCGTTCCATTATTCAAGAGCAATGGGAATATCAAAGGAAACAAGACTCTTACGTGGCTACCTTAATCGAGGCTATATCCCGTATGGCTCCAGCATCCAACCATAACCAAAGCCCCTCCCAACCTTCAAACTCAAATGTGATTCCCTCTCAACTACTACCTAACCCCAAAGGTAGCCTCAATGCTATCACTTTGAGGTTCGGCACTACACTAGAAGAGAGGAGTCCCATGGATTCAAGTGTAAAGGAGGCTACTCATGAAGAAGATATAGTTGAACTAGAGGATGTTAAAGAAGAAGAAGCACAAGAGGTTATTGAGGAAGAGATAGATCAAGCAAGGGGTAGAGGTTCTAAAGAAGAAGATGTTTGGATGAGCCTATCCCAATTCCATTTCTAACCTTGGCAAAGAAGGCAAAGAAGCAATTGGAGTTGGATCCTAAAATAGTGGACATCTTCAAGAAAGTTGAGGTAATGATTTCCCATTTTAATGCAATTCGCCAAGTTCCTAAATATGATAAATTTTTAACGGATTTATGCATTAACAAGGAAAGGATTAATGATTTGGAAACCATTGCTTTGGGGAGTTCTATTTCTGCTTTAATGGGTGCTATTCCTAAAAAGTGTGGAAATCCTGGACCTTGTTTAGTCTCTTGTACTATACGTGGTGTTCAATTTGTTGATTGTATGTGTGACCTTGGTGCATGCATTAGTATTATGCTCTTTCTATTTATGACGAACTGAATCTTCCACCATTGAACACTACAACAAACAAGGCTTTTCGCAACGGTCAAAAACCGTTGCCGTAGATTGAAAAACCGTTCCCGAAACTTTAGGCAACGCTTTGGCAACGGTTCGGCCGTTACCAATGCTCAAAGGCAACGGTTTTTTACCTAAGGCAACGGTAACAGAAAAACCGTTGCCACAGTTAGTGCCTAAGACAACGGTTTTGACGAAAAATTTTAAACAACGGTTTTGATCTGTTACTCAATAAGCAACGGTTTCGAACCGTTCCTATTAACATGACAACGGTTTAAAACCGTAACTGGATAGGCAACGGTTTTAAACCGTTACCGTTGGTGCCAGGTTTCGGCAACGGTTTTTGAACCGTTGCCAGTTTATAGCCATCTATGACAACGGTTTTAAATCGTTACAGTTGATGTCATTTTCGGCAACGGTTTTAATATCATTGCCACTTTATAGTCATCTAAAGCAACGGTTTTAAAGCGTTACCTTTAGAGTCGCGCTTTGGCAACGGTTTTATTATGTAGTCCTCTTTGACAATGGTTTTAACACCATTGTCTTTTGTAACTATTGACAATGATTTTTTTGTGATATATAATTTTTTATTTACAATAGTTTTCTCGTGAATTAAATTAATTTAAGTTTTTTTAATTGTTTAGTGTCAATAAATATTCTAAACTATTTGAATTAAGTCACTAAAGAAAAATAATTGAATATTTCCCATCAAATTTAACTTATAAAAATTGTTGTAAGATCCACAATATCATCTAAGTTTACAAAAAATATAATAACAAAAGAGAGAGTTGAAATAGCTAAGTAGCAAATAGTCATCATGTCCACAAGTTCATGACTTTTACCCTATAACATTTGCTTTTAAAAAGTTGACCTTAATCAATTTCGATTTCCCCTTCAACATAGTTTTCATGTAAACATAAAAAAAAAAAATCAAATATAAAACTACACATCTTTAAGATATGATACCAGGCGAACATGGTCCAGGGATGAGCAAGGACATCATGACATACTCTGGTTTCATGCAACACCATGGAGGAAGATTGTATGCAACCAAAACTACCGGCCATGTACTATGGGAGATGCTCATGGTTCTAAATGGATTAAATCCATCGCTAGCTAGCCCTAATCTTATGTTACGAGATTCTTTAGCAAAATCGGGATGAAGCCTGTCAAAGTCTTTCCATGATTGGCCATCAGCTGGGTGTCTTAACTTTCCATCTTTTGAACGATGTTCATCGTGCCACCTTAATGATTCAGCTGTTTTGGAACACAGGAACAGCTTCTTAAGCCTTGGAATCAAGGGAAAATGCCTCAAAACCTTCGCAGGCACAGGTTTTTTCTTCAACTTATCAACTTCTATATCTACCTCAACATTTTCTATGTACCTGGAAGCTCCACAAATTGGACAAAATTCATCATCTTCATATGTATCCCGGAACAAAACACAATCATTGGGACAAGCATGAATTTTATTATAACCAAGTCCTAAATCTTTTACCATGGCCTTGATTTTATTGAAAGAATCAGAAATATTCAAATGAGGAATCGCTTCTTTCAGTAATTCAAGTAGAGCAGTAAAGGATGTGTTGCTCCAACCATTAAGAGTCTTCAACAAATACAATCGGATAACGAATGATAATGTCAAAAATTTTTTACAGCCAGGATATAACTCTTGTTTTCCTTCTTCAAGCAAGTTATAAAACTTTTTTGCATCTTCGTTTGGCCCATCAGCATCTTTATCTCCTTCAAGCACATGCCGAAATGTCTCGTTTAGCAGCCCATAAATGTCGTCGACAAATCCTTCATGGACTTCACTCTCATCGGATTCACTATCCATGTGACTTATCCTTTCGCCGTGATGAACCCACACAGTGTAACTTTTTTGAAATCCCTTACTTATTAAATGATCATAAACTTCATCCCTTCGCCCCCAACTAAAGTTATTACATATAGAACAAGGACAAAGAATTTCTTGTCCTTGTGGTCTACCTCTAGAAAACGCAAAATCCAAAAATGAATTAACACCATGTTGGTAACCCTCAGTATGTCTTGGTAAACTAGTCCACCCTTTGTCCATTACTTTGTCAACTAAAATAAAAGAACACTGGCATATGTTTTAGACTAACTATAAGTTATTTTTTCTAATCAAGAGCTTATTGCTTCTAAAAAATTTCTAGAAGTCAACCACACATGTTCGAAAGAGAACATCTCAACCAATCAAGAGACTAACAATTTGTATCTAACAAACTATGCAAAGAAGCTTAAGCAAACAATTAATCAGTAAATATTCTTAACAATTAAATGTTCAAACAAATTTAAAAAGATAATATATTAAATGATTTACCTGTAGTGTAGCTCAATGTCTAAGGTAATCACAGCTACAGAGAGATCCGCTATTTGATTCTCTTTTTCTGGTTTTAAAGAGACAAACTAAAACAGCAAAAAAAAAATAAAAATATAAGTAATTCATAACCAGATTTTTTAATAAAAAAATTCACTTTTAAAACCAGTTTTTAGAAATCTTATTTTCAAAAGTGATATATAACTAAAAAATCAAACAATATAATTATCAATTAGCAGAATAATATTATCATTACTCTTTAAATTTTAGTTCACAAACTAACACATCGTAATTTCAATTGTGGTTGATAAGAAGATTTTAGAAAAGAAAGAGAGGAAGGGGTGGTTCCTAATGTGTGATGAGTCACAAGTGACAAATGTTGAAAATGAAAGGCTGATATTGGTGTGGGGGTTCCCTTCACAAGACATGCATCAGGCACCATAATTAATTATTAAGAAAAGTAGATAAAAGGGGCACCCAAATAAATAAGACAGTAAACAATAATATTAATAATAATGATGAAAGAAATAGAAAATAACAAATAGAAAATGCTAGCTGTAAAGAATGGTGCAAAGCAAAGAGCGAAGGATTAGAAGAATGAAATAGAAAATAACAAATAGAAAATGCGTGCTAGCTTTAAACAAGTAGCCGTTTGAACTTTGAAGAATGAAAGCAACATATGTGGGACTGTGTTTAAGTCTATGTGGGACTGTGTTTAAGTCTATCTGTCTAACAATGACATCCTCCAAACCCCCATAATAATTATTATTTTGGATATAATCAGAATTAACATTTCATGAGAATTTCAGTTGTTTTTGTTGTTAATAAAAACCTTGCTTAAGGTTTGATTTTTGTGCATTATGATGAGTCAGCGTCCAGCAGTCACCTACCTGTCAATCCTGATGGGTTGGAACTTCATTATTTGTTAACAACAAATTAAAGAAAAATGTATTAGCTCAAATGAAATGATGTTGACTTATCCATTGATATGCTTAAGAAAAGAAGAGTAGAAATCGGAGAAGCAGCAAGCCAGATTGCCATTAAAACCAGTATTACATACATATGTTCAAAGGGGTCATCGATTGGAATTTGGTCATTGTAACCGCGAATCAAGAATGGGGAGCATCTATAAGCATCACATTTTCCATCAAATATTTAAAATAATAAATATTTATCCTGGTTAATTGAGGCATGTAGGAAGAAGAGCAGAATTTATGCTGATCTCTAAGTCAAATAGTTGGAATAAGCATGAAATTCCTCTGTTATCCCAGATGAAACCAACCAATATGAAAAGCAGTCCACAACTCACTCAAATAATAACATTATACAAGGCTAAAATAAACGAAGCAGATACAAGCAGTCCACAACACACTACTCGTAGATAATAAAATTCAAACCACAAGTACCCAGTCCAAATTCAAACCAAATTCAAACCAGAACCAAAGCTCAGTCAACATTCAACCCTCATCTTGCTCATGTTCACAAATATCACCACTTTCCACAGCTAACAAAAATACCCAACAACCAATCAAGCCCTAACTAAGAAACAAAAAATCAGAGAAGGAGACTTACCACAGATGACAACCCACAAACGACCAATGCAGTAAACCAACAGCAGCGAAGCAACAGCAGCAAACCAGCAGTAGCCAAACAAAACACTAAAGCAGAAGCAGCAAGGTAGAAGCAGCGAAGCAGAAGCAGAACAGGGGAGATCAAGGACGCCGTGGAGAAGCAGTGAAGCCTCGGAGAGGGGAGAAGCACCAACGCCGCGGAGAGGAGAGACTCAGCGACGCCGGGAAGAAGGAGGCAGCGACGATTCGGGAAGAACGCTGCGCAGCGACGATTTGGGAAGAACGCAGCGCAGCGACGATGATGGTGCGAGGATGGTGAGTTGCGATTTGGGGCTTCCTGGTGACTTGCGATGATGGTGCGATTTACGCCTTCATGGAGAGCTGTGGTGCGATGCGTCTCTGATTCTGATGGCTGGGTTAGGGTTCGGTCGGTGGAAGGAGGAAGAGCGTTCTTCGCTCTTTGCTGGTTTACTTCGAAGAGAAGATGAGGGCTTAGCTTTCTTATTACTTTAATTTCTTCAATTCGCTGTATTTGTTTATGAATTAGGGAAAAATTGTTATTTTATTTTTATTTCTTTATATTAATTTTTATTATATATTTATTATAAATTTATTTTAGCTTTATATGTTCAAAATATAATATTTTTTTATATTTATAATAATATATAATATTTATAATAAACTTATTTCAATTTTATTTTTTTAAAATAATATTTGTTATTTATTTATAGCAATAGATTTTGAGTATTTTATAAATTCAATATTTATAGAAAAAACAATTTCAATTTATATAATTATCTGAAATTATTTTTATTAGTATTGTTTAATTTGTATAATTATTTAAATAATATTAGAAAATGGTTGTTTCATAAATAATTGTTGTAATGGTTGTAAAACCGTTCTTTAAAATAGTCAAAGAGAATGGTTTTATTTTGTTACTATAGCATAATGAAAAAATGAACTTCAACAGCAACACTGTAAAAACCGTTGTCTAAGACAATCTAATGGAACGGTTTTAAAGTGTAGCATTTTGGCAACGGTTTTAATGCGTTTCTTTTGTGCAATTCTTTAAACAACAATAAAAAACCGTTGCTTAAAGCCAACTCATGGTAACGGTTATAAAACCGTTCTTTAAAATAGTCAAACAGAACGGTTTTACTGTGTTGCTAGAAATTGATGAAAAATGAAATTCACCAGTAACACTTTAAAAAACCGTTGTCTAAACCTATCTAAGAGAACGGTTTTAAGGTGTTGTAAAATTTGGCGTTGCTAAAGGCCATATTTGTTGTAGTGGAAACAGTCAGCTGTACGTTTTGTACTAGCCGATAAGAGCATAATTTCTGTGGTTGGTATTGCTGAGGATGTTTTGGTGAGCATCAAAGGATTGACTTTTTCTATTAAATTATATATCCTTGAGAGGCCTCCAAATGATTCCAGGAGACCTTCATCCATATTATTAGGAAAGCCACTATTAAAGACCTTTCGGTTTAAACTTGATGCCTTCTCGGGTACCTATTCATTGAGATTGATAGATGGGTCGTGAGCTTTAACTTAGATGAGGCTATGAAACATCGGCCGGAGGACCACTCTATCTTTCAGTGTGATATTATTGATGAAGTTGTGGCTGAGGTTTACAATGAGACTTTTGATAAGATGAATTTGGGTAAAGGTGCAAGTGTAGGAAAACTCAATGATTATGATGAAGACACTTTGCCACCTCCAATGTTGTCGGATAATAATGTGCCAAGTCATGAGTTAAGTGATGTGTTGAAACCTCTACCTCCCCATCTTAAGTATGTCTTTCTTGATGACAATCAAAAGCTCCCGGTGATAATTGCAAGGGAGCTCACCTCCCAACAAGAAGAGAGATTGCTTGAAGTATTGAGAAAGCACAAGAAGGCCATAAGGTGGAGTTTAGCAGATATTGTGGGTATAAGCTCGCACACTTGTGAGCACCGTATCTTCCTAGAAGACAGAGCCAAACCCGTACGTCAACCCCAAAGGAGGTTGAATCCCACCATCATGGAGGTTGTCAAAAAGGAGGTCACTCGACTTTTGAAGGCCGATATCATCTATCCTATCTCGGATAGTGAATGGGTTAACCCGGTGCAAGTGGTGCCCAAGAAGTCAGGTGTTACCATGGTCAGGAATGAAAGTGCAGAACTCATGGCGACTAGAGTACAAAATTCATGGAGAGTTTGCATTGATTATCAGCACTTGAATCTAGCAACCCGGAAGGATCACTACCCACTTCTATTCATTGATCAAATACTTGACCGGTTATCAGGTAAATTACACTACTATTTCCTAGATGGTTACACTGGTTATTTTCAAATTCATATAGCTCTTGAAGATCAGGAAAAAACTACTTTTACATGTCCCTTCGAAACGTATGCATACAAGAGGATGTCATTTGGCTTATGTAATGCACATGCGACGTTTCAAAGGTACATGACTAGCATCTTTTTTGACTTTCTTGAGCATTATATGAAAATTTCCATGGATGGCTTTAGTTTGTATGGAGACTTATTTGATCATTGCTTAGATAGTTTAGCTAAAGTGTTAGAAAGATGTGCTAGTTAAAACCTTATACTAAATTTAGAAAAATATTATTTTATGGTGAAACAAGGTATTGTCCTAGGTCACATTGTTTCTAGCAATGGTATATCTATTGATCCTGCTAACGTTGAGGTTGTTTCTGGTTTACCTTAACTCTCTTCTATGAGGGAAGTTGATAAACCACTATTTTATGGTTTATCTTGTACTCAATTGAGTGGTTTTTATTAACTCTTTACCCACTTATTCATACTATTTGCATGGTTTTATATTTCCTTCCTAATTATGTGTTTTGATTGAAAACATGCTTCTTTGATCTTATATTTGCTTATTATTAATCCTCTCTTATTACAATTAGATGCCTTGATATATGTGTTAAGTGTTTTCAGAGATTATAGGGCAGGAATCGCTTGGAGGATGGAAAGGAAGCATGCAAAAGTGGAAGGAATACAAGAAGTTGGAGAAATTGCTAAGCTGTCCAGCCTGACCTCTTCGCACTTAAACGACTATAACTTTAGCTACAGAGGTCCAAATGATACGGTTCTAGTTGCGTTGGAAAGCTAACGTCCGGGGCTTCGATTTGATATATAATATGGAATTGTTCCCTTGAAGCTAGGCGACGCGATCGTGTGATCCATGCGGCCGCGTCGCAGTGACAGAAATCCAGCATGGCAAAATTCGAAACCAGCGAATTCTGGACTTTGTTTGACCCATTTTGCGGCCCAGAAAACACAGATTAGAGGCTATAAAGTGGGGGAATGCATCCATTCATGAGGAGGCTTTCACATTCACAATTTTAGGAGTAGATGTAGTTTTTAGAGAGAGAGGTTCTCTCCTCTCTCTTAGGATTAGGATTTAGGACTTCTCTTAGTTTTATGAGTGACTCTCAATCCCAGGTTCAATGTTCTTTTATTTCTTTTCTCAATTTTGTTTATGACTCTCTATGTTTAGATTGATTTTCTATTTTAATATATTTTGAGGTAATTCAGACTTATGATTGCTTTCTTTTATTTATATAAATAATTTGGATTTTTTCCTTTTGGCATTGGTTGAGTCATTGGAGACTCTTGAGTTATCAAACTCATTGTTAATTGAAAATTGGAATTCTTCAAGAATTAATTCGAGTTCCACTAACTCTGACTTTTCCCAAGGAAAGACTAGGACTTGAGGAATCAAAATTAATTCATCCACTTAACTTACCTTCATAGTTAGAGGTTAACAAAGTGGGAGAAAAATCCAATTCTTATTACAATTGATAAGGGTAACCAGGATAGGACTTCCAGTTTTCATATCTTGCCAAGAGATTTTATTGTTATTATTTTATTTTACTTGTCATTCAACTAACTTTTTACCTTAATCCAAAACCCCAAAACACACTTTTTCATAACCAATAATAAGAACACCTCCCTGCAATTCCTTGAGAAGACGACCCGAGGTTTGAATACTCGGTTATCAATTTCAAGGGGTTTGTTACTTGTGACAACCAAAACGTTTGTACGAAGGGATTTTTGTTGGTTTAGAGACTATATCTACAACACGACTGTTTTTATGAACTTCTTTACTGGCAAAAATCCCGATGTCAAAATGGCGCCGTTGCCGGGGAATTGCAAACGTGTGCCTTATTATTGGTTATTGTAAATATTTAAAAAAATATATATATTTTATCTTATCATTCTTATTTTTTAAAAAAATCAAATAATTTTTTAAAATCATATCTTTTTCAAAATCTTTTCTTATCCTTTTTCAAAAAAATATATATATATCTTTTTCAAAATATTTTCTTTTTATTAGTTTTAATTTTTATTTTCTCCTACTACTATGAACTCTCACCCCTTTGGCTATAAGTCTGGTTACAATTATGTTGTAGGAAGAAGAAATTACAATGAGAACAGGCATCAAGGTTGGAACAATCAAAGATGGGAGGAGCCACAAGGACTTGATCAATCCTCATGGCAACAACCACCTCCAATGAACTATCAACAACCACCACCATATGCTTATGAACCCTTTCCTCAACATAACTTTGGACCACCAAACTCACAAGCCCCTTTCCGCCATTCACCTCCATATGACCCTAACCCTCAACCACCATACCAACCACCTTATGAGCCATATGAACCATATATAGAACCACCCCAATTCTAACCCAATTACTCCCAAGAACCACCACTTCAATATTCATCATCTCCATATCCATCAATCCAAGAGCACTATGATCCTACTTATGAAAGCCGAGTGCATCAAGAGACAGAGGATCGTTTCAAGGAAACAGTGGATCGATTTCAGGCAACCATTCAACAACTGGAGCAAGCAGTAATTCAATGGGTTTCTAGGCGCTCAAATATACAAGGATCAGCCACAGCTCCATGTGGACAGTCTAGTGAAGAGCGTAGCATGAAGGAGATACCAGAAACCCCAGTGGACAAGACAGGGAATGAATTCATACTAGAACAAGTAGAAGAAGCTGTCATTGTTCAAGAAGAAGAAGAAGTGGTTGAAGACTTAGGAGATGCAGAACCTCCATGGGAAAGTCAAGACATAGAGCCTCCTTCCAAGACGGTTGAAATTGATGCTGAGAAGGGTGTACAACCTCCAAAGCATATCATAGTTGAAGACTTGGAAAAGGTTGATCAAGAGATGGAGATTCAAGAAGAAGAAGCACAACCTCCCATGCCCTTGGAAAGCAATGAAGAGGAGATTGAATTGAAAGAGAGCTACCAAGAGGAAGAGGTTGAAATTGAAGAAGCATGCAAAGAGGTGGTAGTTATCAGAAAAGAGCACAAAGGAGTGGAGCTTGCAATTTCATTGGAAACCCCTCCCCCTAAGTTGCCTTCATCCGTCACAACATTCAAGTGGGTAAAATTCATATCACTTAGCTTTCTAATCCCACTTGAATATGGGCTACTGGAGACGGATGGTCAACTTAGAGCTCTTTGTGGCATTAAGAGTAAGAGGAAGATGGCCAGTGGTAAGAATTGTCCTGCAAGGTTCATCATGGTTGGAAGCTTTAAGTTTAAGAGTAAAGGTTGGTATAGAGCTCAACTGAATGGGTCTAGGAAGTTGTTTGGCCGCTTACGTGAGAATTCAGACTGCTTGCCACCCGGATGGAACAATATTGCTCAACTAAAAGACGGGTGCAAGGGCAAGGTCTGGGACCCCGGAATCCATTCTATCAATCACCACTCTTGGGGCCTTATCACTTGCTTTAACTTACTTGAAGGCTTTCTGTGCCTAGTTTGGGATCCCGGAGGTTACTGGAGATACAAACATTGGTGGAGATTCCTGGATCAGTACAAGCACAAGCCACCATAGCAAGGAACTCGCCAAATGTCCAACTTAAGGACTTTAACTAAAAGTGCTAGGTGGGAGACAACCCACCATGGTATGATTGTTCCTTTTTTATTTTTTATTTAGTTTTATTTGTTTTCGAGTTTTATTTTATTATATTGAACCTGGAGTTTTGCATCACATTCATATTAACACTGCATTCTGCATTTTCTTTTTTCAGTTAAAAAAAAAAAAGAAAGCGAGCATGCGACGCGACCGCATCAGCGACACGTCCGCGTCGTAAGGAGATGGGAGACAATATTAATATGAACAGAGAGTTTCGCAGGAGCAGCGCTGGAGGCGTGCCAATGGCCCAAATCACCCCATGTGACCACGTCGCTGACGCGACCGCGTCATATGGAATAATGGCCTCCCACGCGACGCGTCACCCATGCGGCTGTGTGACCAGGATTTCGACGTCAAAAGGGTGCATGGCCGAAAGTTGAGCTGGAGTTGGGCTGGACCCGTGCTAGTAGCACAAGCCCTGCCACGCGAACGCGTCACCCACGCGTCCGCGTCATATTGGAAATAAGGCCACCCGCGCGATCGCGTCGACCACGCGACCGCGTCACCCTGGATTTTTGCAATACTGAGTTTTGAACAGAGAGTTGTGCGACCGCGAGGCTGCACTCGTGCCACTAGGACAAATCTAGTCACGCGATCGCGTGCCCCACGCGTCTGCGTCACCCAACCTTTTTGCGCACCACGCGACCGCGTCGCCAGCGTCGCACAACCTATCCAGATTAGTGCCAATTTTCTTATCCTTTCTTTTTTTTTCATCCTAATTTCTTCCTTCTCTTTCCCTTCTCACTTTTTTTTCTTCTTCTCATCCTTTTTTCCCTCTCATTCCATTTTATTTATTTGCATACTTTCATTCATTGCATAATTTTCTTTCTCTTTTGGTGTTCAAATGTTCTTATTCAACTGTTATATCTTTTCTGGTATTATCTTGGTGCTTATGACTTTGTTTATTCTGGTTAGGTAATATTATTTAAATCAATGCCAATCTTTTATACCTGTATTACTTTTTGCATTGACATGAATTTATATTATCTCTCTTTCCCCACTCTCTTCTCCATTGTTGCAATTTTGCACCACTGGTTTGCCATGGCTTCTATTGTTTTCTCACTTACATGTTGAAGCTTCCATGTAAATGAGATCCTTATCATTTGGCATTAACCCACCCATACTTCTTTTATTTCCTTATCTCTATTTCTGGGTTATTCTTCTTCCCTTTTTCTTTCAGGATGGGCACCCGGAAGGGAAGCGGAAGACGTACATGGGGAGACAGACAAGTCTATCTGCACAATCCTTAGAGAAAAGCAACAGTTGAAACAACCCGTCTACCTACAAATCTCAGCATGCACCGAGGACGGTGCAATCTTTAAGTGTGGGGAGGTCGATACCGATCTCCATGGGTTAGTACCTTTCTGTTTCAACACCAATGTTTAATTTTCTTTGTTAAATTAGTTGTTGCATTTGCATATTTGTTTGATTTTATGCATATAGTTACTACTTGGTTAAAGTAATAAAATTCTTTTAAAGACCCTATTTTTGAAAAATTTCACTAATTTAAATTGAAAAATTTTTTTGTTAAATTTGTTTGAAGTTGTATTTGGAACATGGTTTTTGAGCCAAAGAACACACAACCTGTGAGATTTTGAGCTTATTTACATGGTTACATTATTTAACCATAATTATTTTATTCTTGTGTGTTTACTTCTCTATAATTGTGATCTTTACCTTGTTTCAGTCTATATGTCCAATATTTAATGTATTTACATGCTTGCATATGATTGAGGCCATTATTTGATTTTAGCTCACTTATCCCAAATAAGCGGACCCTTTAAATCACCCTTGTCAGCCACTTTGAGCCTTGAAATCCCCATTTGTTCTATATCTTACCACATCACTAGCCTTAAGCGAAAAACAAATTAATTATCCCAATTGAATCTTTGGTTAGCTTAAGATAATGTGTTAATTAAGTGTGGGGAAACTGTGGGAACATGGGTTAATAAAGAAAAAGTATAATGTTTCTAATTTATTTGAATATCAGGAATTTGGGAACCTACTCATGAAAAACCAAAATAGAAAAATAATAGAAAATACATGTGCATTGATAAGTTATGTTTATTTCTCTACAAAAAAAAAAGAGAAAAAAGAGAAAAATTCAAAAATACTCAATAAATAAGTAAATAAGGGGACAAAATTATCCCAATATTAAGTTTAATAAAAGATCAATGCACATGTGATAAAAAATTAAAGAAAAAAATTTTGGTACATGAGTATGGGAATTATACAAAAGTGAGAATTATGGGTAGCTAGACATGAATTTAAAAGTATATAGAGTATATGTATATTAGGTGAGAGCTTAGGTTAATTAAAGATTCAATTTATAAAGCTCACTTAGCCATATATATACCTTTACCCTTACCTTAGCCCCATTACAACCTTGAAAAAGACCTCATGATGTTTGCATTGGTATATTAAATATTATTGATTGGTTAGATGAAGAACAAGGTTTAGAAAGCATGACTAGAGAAGAGTAGAGTGATTGACCCTAGACACCTTAGAGTAAGAGTGATATACAATACCAGTGAGGGTTCAATGCTTGATTCTATGTTTCCTGCTTTCATTAGCTATCTTCTTACAAGTTTACTTGTCCTTTATTGTATAATTTGAATTAGTGAAATCTGATTTATGTTTGTCTTAGAGAACTTATTTATTTTTAACCAAGTAGGTAAAAACATTTTGCATGTAGTTGCATTCATATAGATAGGATTGTATTTCATACATCCTACCATTCCTCTTCATCTTTATAGCTTCTCTTGAGCTTAGCATGAGGACATGCTGTTGTTTAAGTGTGGGGAGGTTGATAAACCACTATTTTATGGTTTATCTTGTACTCAATTGAGTGATTTTTATTAACTTTTTACCCACTTATTCATACTATTTGCATGGTTTTATATTTCCTTCCTAATTATGTGTTTTGATTGAAAATATGCTTCTTTGATCTTATATTTGCTTATTATTAATCCTCTCTTATTACCATTAGATGCCTTGATATGTGTGTTAAGTGTTTTTGGAGATTATAGGTAGGAATGGCTTGGAGGATGGAAAGGAAGCATGCAAAAGTGGAAGGAATACAAGAAGTTGGAGAAATTGCTAAGCTGTCCAGCCTGACCTCTTCGCACTTAAATGACTATAACTTTAGCTACAGAGGTCCAAACGATGCGGTTCTAGTTGCGTTGGAAAGCTAACATCCGGGGCTTCGATTTGATATATAATAAGCTATAGTTCCTCTGATGCTAGGCGACGCGACCGCGTGATCCATGCGGCCGCGTCGCAGTGACAGAAATCCAGCATGGAAAAATTCGAAACCAGCGAATTCTGGACTTTGTTTGACCCAGTTTGCGGCCCAGAAAACACAGTTTAGAGGCTATAAAGTGGGGGAATGCATCCATTCATGAGGAGGCTTTCACATTCACAATTTTAGGAGTAGATGTAGTTTTTAGAGAGAGAGAGGTTCTCTCCTCTCTCTTAGGATTAGGATTTAGGACTTCTATTAGTTTTAGGAGTGACTCTCAATCCCAGGTTCAATGTTCTTTTATTTCTTTTCTCAATTTTGTTTATGACTCTCTATGTTTAGATTAATTTTCTATTTTAATATATTTTGAGGTAATTCAGACTTATGATTGCTTTCTTTTATTTATATAAATAATTTGGATTTTTCCCTTTTGGCTTTGGTTGAGTCATTGGAGACTCTTGAGTTATCAAACTCATTGTTAATTGAAAATTGGAATTCTTCAAGAATTAATTCGAGTTCCACTAACTCTGACTTTTCCCAAGGAAAGACTAGGACTTGAGGAATCAGAATTAATTCATTCACTTAACTTACCTTCATAGTTAGAGGTTAACAAAGTGGGAGAAAAATCCAATTCTCATTACAATTGATAAGGGTAACCAGGATAGGACTTCCAGTTTTCATATCTTGCCAAGAGATTTTATTATTATTATTATTTTATTTTACTTGTCATTCAACTAACTTTTTACCTTAATCCAAAACCCCAAAATACACTTTTTCATAACCAATAATAAGAACACCTCCCTGCAATTCCTTGAGAAGACGATCTGAGGTTTGAATACTCGGTTATCAATTTCAAGGGGTTTGTTACTTATGACAACCAAAATGTTTGTATGAAGGGATTTTTCTTGGTTTAGAGACTATATCTACAACGCGACTGTTTTTATGAACTTCTTTATTGGCAAAAATCCCGACGTTAGAAGTCTGTGCGTTTCTTGGTCCTGCAGCTTTATTTCGGTGATTTATCAAGGACTTTAGTAAAGTTACTATACCTCTTTTCCGACTGCTTCAAAAGGACGTAGAGTTTGATTTCAATAAGGCTTCCGTGGAAGTGTTTAATTAGCTAAATTTAATTCACCTTTGATTCCACTAGATGCCTTGATTTGTTTGTTGAGTGATTTTAGGTTGAAAAGGCTAGGAATGAATCAAAGGAGTGAAGAGGAAAGCATGCAAAGTGGAGAACACATGAAAAAGCCAAAGATTTAGATATCTTCATCCACGCGCACGCGCACTGTACGCGTCGGTGGGTGGTGCACGGAATTGTGATCATCAACAATGGCGCCAAAGGACTTGGAGCTCTCAAACGTGAATCACACTTTGTCACAATTCCGCACAACTAACCAGCAAGTGCACTGGGTTGTCCAAGTAATAAACCTTACGTGAGTAAGGGTTGATCCCACGGAGATTGTCGGCTTGAAGCAAGCTATGGTCATCTTGTAAATCTCAGTCAGGCGGATTTAAATGGTTATGGAGTTTAAGGTGATGAAAATAAAACATAAAATAAAGATAGAGATACTTATGTAATTCATTGGTGGATTTCAGATAAGCGTATGAAGATGCTTTGTTCCCCTTGAACCTCTGCTTTCCTATTGCCTTCTTCCAATCATTCATACTCCTTTCCATGGCAAGCTTTATGTTGGGCATCACCATTGTCAATGGCTACATCCCGTCCTCTCAGTGAAAATGGTCCTGATGCTCTGTCACAACATCGGTTAATCAGCTGTCGGTTCTCGATCATGTCGGAGTAGGATCCATTGATCCTTTTGCGTCTGTCACACGCCCCACAATCGCGAGTTTGAAGCTCGTCACAGTCATCCCTTCCCAGATCCTACTCAGAATACCACAGACAAGGTTTTCACATTCCGGATCTCAGGAATGGCTGTCAATAATTCTAGCCTATACCACGAAGGTTCCAATCTTAGATTAGAAACCCAAGAGATACGCATTCAAGCCATTGCTAGTAGAACAGAGGTGGTTGTCAGGCACATGTTCATAGGTGAGAATGATGATGAGTGTTACGGATCATCACATTCATCAAGTTGAAGAACGAATGAATATCTTGGAGAAGAAATAGACTTGAGTTGAATAGAAAAACAATAGTACTTTGTATTAATTCATGAAGAACAGCAGAGCTCCACACCTTAATCTATGGTGTGTAGAAACTCCACCGTTGAAAATACATAAGAACAAATAGTGTAAGCATTGCCGAATTGCCAGCCTCAAAGGTCTAAGGACTAAAGGTCCCAAGATGTAAAATACAATAGCAAAAGGTCCTATTTATAGAAAACTAATAGCCTAGGGTTTACAGAAATCAGTAATTAATGCAGAAATCTTCTTCCGGGCCCACTTGGTGTGTGCTTGGGCTGAGCATTGAAGCATTTTCGTGTAGAGACTTTTCTTCGAGTTAAACGCCAGTTTTTGTGCCAGTTTGGGCGTTTAACTCCAGCTTTTGTGCCAGTTTTGGAGTTAAACGCCAGAATTCTTGAGCTGCCGTGGAATGCCTGTTTGGGCCATCAAACCTCATGCAAAGTATGGACTATTATATATTGCTGGAAAGCCGAGGATGTCTACTTTCCAATGCAATTGAGAGCGTGCCAATTGGGCTTTTGTAGCTCGAGAAAATCCACTTTGAGTGCAGGGAGGTCAGAATCCAACAGCATCTGCATTCCTTTTTCAGCCTCTGAATCAGATTTTTGCTCAGGTCCCTCAATTTCAGCCAGAAAATACCTGAAATCACAGAAAAACACACAAACTCATAGTAAAGTCCAGAAGATTGATTTTTATTTAAAAACTAATAAAAACATAATAAAAACTAACTAAAATATACTAAAAACATACTAAAAATAATGCCAAAAAGCGTATAAATTATCCGCTCATCACAACACCAAACTTAAATTGTTGCTTGTCCCCAAGAAATTGAAAATCAAATAGGATAAAAAGAAGAGAATATACTATGAATTCCAAAAATATCTATGAAGATCAGTATTAATTAGATGAGCGGGGCTTTTAGCTTTTTGCTTCTGAACAGTTTTAGCATCTCACTTTATCCTTTGAAGTTCAGAATGATTGGCATCTATAGGAACTCAGAATCCAGATAGTGTTACTGACTGTCCTAGTTAAGTATGTTGATTCTTGAACATAGCTACTTTATGAGTCTTGGCCGTGGCCCTAAGCACTTTGTTTTCCAGTATTACCACCGGATACATAAATGCCACAGACACATAACTGGGTGAACCTTTTTAGATTGTGACTCAACTTTGCTAGAGTCCCCAATTAGAGGTGTCCAGGGTTCTTAAGCACACTCTTCTTTTTTCTTTGGACCTCGACTTTAACCGCTCAGTCTCAAGTTTTCACTTGACACCTTCACGACACAAGCACATGGTTAGGGACAGCTTGTTTTAGCCGCTTAGGCCAGGATTTTATTCCTGTGGGCCCTCCTATCCACTGATGCTCAAAGCCTTAGATCCTTTTTATCACCCTTGCCTTTTGGTTTAAAGGGGTATTGGCTTTTTCTGCTTGCTTTTTTTCGCATATATCTTTTTTTTCTGCAAGCTTTTCACTGCTTTTTCTTGCTTCAAGAATCAATTTTATGATTTTTCAGATCATCAGATAACATTTCTCCTTTTCCTTTCATTCTTTCAAGAGCTAACAATTTTAACATTCATAAACAATCAAATTAAAAAATATGCACTGTTCAAGCATTCATTCAGAAAAACAATAGCATTGCCACCACATCAAGATAATTAAACTGTTTTAAAATTTGAAATTCATGCACTTCTTTTTCTTTTTCAATTAAAAACATTTTTCATTTAAGAAAGGTGATGGATTTATTTTCATAGCTTTGAGGCATAGACACTTAGACACTAATGATCATGTAATAAAGTTACAAACATAAATAACATAAGCATAAAAATTCGAAAAACAGGAAAATAATGAACAAGGAAATTAAAGAACGGGTCCACCTTAGTGATGGCGGCTTGTTCTTCCTCTTGAAGATCTTATGGAGTGCTTGAGCTCCTCAATGTCTCTTCCTTGCCTTTGTTGCTCCTCTCTCATGGTTCTTTGATCTTCTCTAATTTCATGGAGGAGGATGGAATGCTCTTGGTGCTCCACTCTTAGTTGTCCCATGTTGGAACTTAATTCTCCTAGGGAGGTGTTGATTTGCTCCCAATAGTTTTGTGGAGGAAGATGCATCCCTTGAGGCATCTCAGGGATTTCATGATGAGGAATTTCCTCATGCTCTTGATGAGGTTCTCTTGTTTTCTCCATCCTTTTCTTAGTGATGGGTTTGTCCTTATCAATGAGAATGTCTCCCTCTATGTCAATTCCAACCGAATTACAAAGGTGACAAATGAGATGAGGGAAGGCTAACCTTGCCAAAGGAGAGGACTTGTCTGCCACCTTGTAGAGTTCTTGGGATATAACCTCATGAACTTCCACTTCCTCTCCAATCATGATGCTATGTATCATGATGGCCCGGTCTATAGTAGCTTCGGACCGGTTGCTAGTGGGAATGATTGAGCGTTGGATGAACTCCAACCATCCCCTAGCCATGGGCTTGAGGTCATGCCTTCTTAGTTGAATTGGCTTCCCTCTTGAATCTCTCTTCCATTGAGCGCCCTCTTCACATATGTCCATGAGGACTTGGTCCAACCTTTGATCAAAGTTGACCCTTCTTGTGTATGGGTGTGCATCTCCTTGCATCATAGGCAAGTTGAATGCCAACCTTACATTTTCCGGACTAAAATCTAAGTAATTCCCCCGAACCATTGTAAGCCAATTCTTAGGGTCTGGGTTCACACTTTGATCATGGTTCTTGGTGATCCATGCATTGGCATAGAACTCTTGAACCATTAAGATTCTGACTTGTTGAATGGGGTTGGTGAGAACTTCCCAACCTCTTCTTCGGATCTCATGTTGGATCTCCGGATACTCATTCTTTTTGAGTTTGAAAGGGACCTCGGGGATCACTTTCTTCTTGGCCACAACTTCATAGAAGTGGTCTTGATGCACCCTTGAGAGGAATCTCTCCATCTCCCATGACTCGGAGGTGGAAGCTTTTGCCTTCCCTTTCCTCTTTCTAGAGGTTTCTCCGGCCTTTGGTGCCATAAATGGTTATGGAAAAACAAAAAGCTTTAGCTTTTACCACACCAAACTTAGAAGGTTGCTCGTCCTCGAGCAAAAGAAGAAAGAAAAGAGTAGAAAAAGAAGAAATAGAGGAGATGGAGTGGGCTTTGTGTTTCGGCCAAGGGGGAGAAGTGGTGTTTAGGTTGTGTGAAAATGAAGGAGTAAAGATGGGTTTATATAGGAGTGAGAGGGGTGTGTATGGTTCGGCTATAGAGGGTGGGTTTGGGAGGGAAAGTGGTTTGAATTTGGATGGTGAGGTAGGTGGGGTTTTATGAAAGATGGATGTGAGTGGTGAAGAGAATGGTGGGATATAATAGGTGAGGGTTTTTTGGGGAAGAGGTATTGAGGTGATTGGTGAATGGGTAAAGAAGAGAGAGAGTGGTGGGGTAGGTGGGGATCCTGTGGGGTCCACAGATCCTGAGGTGTCAAGGATATCTCATCCCTGCACCAAGTGGCGTGTAAAACGCCCTTTACTGCCAATCCTGGCGTTAAACACCAGGCTGCTACCCATTTCTGGCGTTTAACGCCAGCTTCTTGCCCATTCCTGGTGTTAAACGCCAATCTGGTGCCCTTTTCTGGCATTAAACGCCCAGAATGGTGCCAGACTGGGTGTTTAACTCCCATTCTGCTACCTTTACTGGCGTTTAAACGCCAGAAACTGTCTCCTCCAGGGTGTTTTATTTTTCATTCTGTTTTTCCTTCTGTTTTTGATTTTTTCAATTATTTTTGTGACTTCACATGATCATCAACCTACAGAAAACATAAAATAACAAAAGAAAATAGAAATTTAACATAGATAAGTAAAAATTGGGTTGCCTCCCAACAAGCGCTTCTTTAACGTCAATAGCTTGACAATGGCTCTCATGGAGCCTCACGGATGTTCAGAGCAATGTTGGAACCTTCCAACACCAAACTTAGAGTTTGAATGTGGGGGTTCAACACCAAACTTAAAGTTTGGTTGTGGCCTCCCAACACCAAACTTAGAGTTTGACTGTGGGGGCTCTGTTTGACTCTGTGTTGAGAGAAGCTCTTCATGCTTCCTCTCCATGGTGACAGAGAGATATCCTTGAGCTTTAAACACAAGGGAGTCTCCAATCACTTGAATGATCAATTCTCCTCTGTCAACATCAATCACAGCTTTTGCTGTGGCTAGGAAGGGTCTGCCAAGGATGATGGATTCATCCATACACTTCCCAGTCTCTAGGATTATGAAATCAGCAGGGATGTAATGGTCTTCAACCTTTACCAAGACATCCTCTACAAGTCCAAAAGCTTGTTTCTTTGAATTGTCTGCCATCTCTAGTGAGATTCTTGCAGCTTGTACCTCAATGATCCCTATCTTCTCCATTACAGAGAGAGGCATAAGGTTTATGCTTGACCCTAGGTCACACAGAGCCTTCTCAAAGGTCATGGTGCCTATGGTACAAGGGATTGAGAACTTTCCAGGGTCCTGTCTCTTTTGAGGTAATCTCTGCTTAGTCAAGTTATCTAGTTCTTTGATGAGCAATGGAGGTTCATTCTCCCAAGTCTCATTATCAAATAACTTGGCATTTAGCTTCATGATTGCTCCAAGGTACTTAGCAACTTGCCCTTCAGTGACATCTTCATCCTCTTCAGAGGAAGAATATTCATCAGAGCTTATGAAAGGCAGAAGTAAATTTAATGGAATCTCTATGGTCTCAGTGTGAGCCTCAAATTCCCATGGTTCCTCATTAGGGAACTCCATGGAGGTCAGTGGACGTCCATTGAGGTCTTCTTCAGTGGAGATCACTGCCTCTTCCTCCTCTCCAGGTTCGACCATGTGAGACGTGTTTATGGCCTTGCACTCTCTCTTTGGATTTTCATCTGTGTTGCTTGGGAGAGTACTAGGAGGGAGTTCAGTAATTTTCTTACTCAGCTGACCCAATTGTCCCTCCAAATTTCTAATGAAAGACCTTGTTTCAGTCATGAAACTTTGAATGGTTTTGATTAGATCAGAGACAATGGTTGCTATGTCAGAGTGGCTTTGCTTAGAATTCTCTGTCTGTTGCTGAGAAGGTGATGGAAAAGGCTTGCTATTGCTAAACCTGTTTCTTCCACCATTATTATTGTTGAAACCTTGTTGAGGTCTCTGTTGATCCTTCCATGATAGATTTGGATGATTTCCCTATGAAGGATTATAGGTGTTTCCATAGGGTTCTCCCATGTAATTCACCTATTCCATTGCTGGGTTCTCAGGATCATAAGCTTTTTCTTCAGAGGAGGCTTCCTTAGTACTGCCTGTTGCTGCTTGCATTCTAGACAGACTCTGAGAAATCATATTGACTTGTTGGGTCAATATTTTATTCTGAGCCAATATGGCATTCAGAGTATCAATCTCAAGAACTCCTTTCTTCTGAGTTGACCCATTATTCACAGGATTCCTTTCAGAGGTGTACATGAATTGGTTATTTGTAACCATTTCAATGAGTTCCTGAGCTTCTGCAGGCGTCTTCTTCAGATGAAGAGATCCTCCAGCAGAGCTATCCAATGACATCTTGGATAGTTCAGACAGACCATCATAGAAAATACCTATGATACTCCATTCAGAAAGCATATCAGAAGGGCACCTTCTGATCAATTGCTTGTATCTTTCCCAAGCTTCATAGAGGGATTCACCATCCTTCTGTCTAAAGCTTTGGACTTCCACTCTAAGCTTACTCAATTTTTGAGGTGGAAAGAACTTTGCCAAGAAGGCATTGACTAGCTTTTCCCAAGAGTTCAGGCTTTCTTTAGGTTGTGAATCCAACCATGTCCTAGCTCTGTCTCTTACAGCAAAAGGACAAAGCATAAGTTTGTAGACTTCAGGGTCAACCCCATTGGTCTTGACAGTGTCACAGATTTGCAAGAACTCAGCTAAGAACTGATGAGGATCTTCCAATGGAAGTCCATGAAACTTGCAATTCTGTTGCATTAGAGAAACTAATTGAGGCTTAAGCTCAAAGTTGTTTGCTCCAATGGCAGGGATAGAGATGCTTCTCCCATAGAAATCAGGAGTAGGTGCAGTAAAGTCACCAAGCACCTTCCTTGCATTGTTGGCATTGTTGTTGTTTTCGGCTGCCATGGTTTCTTCTTCTTTGAAGAGTTCTGTTAGGCCCTATAAAGAGAATTGTTCTTTAGCTTCTCTTAGCTTTCTCTTCAAGGTCCTTTCAGGTTCAGGATCAGCTTGAACAAGTATGCCTTTATCTTTGTTCCTGCTCATATGAAAGAGAAGATAACAAGAAAATAGGGAATCCTCTATGTCACAGTATAGAGATTTCTTGAGGTGTCAGAGGAAAAGAAGAATAGAAGGAGGAGGTGGAGAAGAGGGAATTCGAACTTATCAAGAGGGACATAGTTCGAATTGCACCTTGATGAGGAGTCTTAGTCCTTTAAATAGAAGGATGTGAGAAGAGGGGAAGAATTTTCGAAAATAATTTAAAAAGATTTTGAAATAATTAAAAAGAAATTTGAAAATTTGATTGAGATTTTCGAAAACTAAGATTGGGAAAGAAATAAAGTGATTTTTGAAAAAGATTTTGAAATTAGAAAAAGATATGATTGAAAAAAATTAATTTTGAAAAAGATGTGATTGAAAAGATATGTTTGAAAAGATATGATTGAAAATCAATTTAGAAAAAGAAAATTTTTAAAATTAAAGTTGATTACTTAACTATCAAGAAATTAAAAGATATGATTTTAAAATTTAAAGTTTGATCCTTTCTTAATAGGCAAGTAACAACTTGAAAATTTTGAAGTAAATCTTTAATTATAGCAAGGATTTTTGAAAATAGTAAAAATAAATATAAAATGGAAAGAAATTAATTTTGAAAGAGATATGATTGAAAAGATATGATTTGAAAAAGATTTGATTTTGAAAAATTATGAAAACTTGAAAAAAATGTGAATTAAAAACAAAATCTTCCCTCTAGTGTCATCCTGGCATTAAACGCCCAGAATGGTGCCCATTCTGGCATTTAACGCCCAAAACTCTACCTTTTTGGGCGTTAAACGCCCAGCCAGGTGCCCTGGCTGGCGTTTAAACACCAGTTTTCCTTCTTCACTGGGCGTTTTGAACGCCCAGCTTTTTCTGTTTGATTCCTCTGCTGAATGTTCTGAATCTTCAATTCTCTGTATTATTGACTTGAGAAGACATAATTTTGAAAATATTTTTTTGAATTTTTAATGATAAGAAACAATAAAAATGCAACTAAGATCAAATAAACAATGCATGCAAGACACCAAACTTAAAAATTTTCATATAAGAGACACTAAGAAATTGAGAATGCATATGAAAAACAATAAAACACACAAAACAAAAGAATTTAAAGATCAGAGCAATGAAATCATCAAGAACAACTTGAAGATTAATGAAGAACATATTGCATGTTTTCGAAAAATGCAAGAAGAATGCAATTGACACCAAACTTAAAAATTGATACTAGACTCAAACAAGAAACATAAAATAATTTTTTATTTTTATGGTTTTATAAATTTTTTTGTGAATTTCGAAACTTATATGAAAAAGAAAATAAAGAGAATCAAAACTTTTAATAAGAATTCCAGGAATCATGCAATGTTAGTCTAAAGCTTCACTCTAAAAAGGATTAGACATGTTTGGCCAAGCTTCAGTAGGACATTACATTCAATAGCTAAATTGATGAGAATCAATCAGCTTTTGTGATGGTGGGAACATCACGTTGAAACTCTAGAATTCATTCTTAAAAATTCTGGAGAAAAGATACCTAATCTAAGCAACAAGATGAACCGTCAGTTGTCCAAACTCGAACAATCCCCGGCAACGGCGATAAAAACTTGGTGCACGAAATTGTGATCATCAACAATGGCGCCAAAGGACTTGGAGCTCTCAAACGTGAATCAAACTTTGTCACAATTCCGCACAACTAACTAGCAAGTGCACTGGGTCGTCCAAGTAATAAACCTTATGTGAGTAAGGGTCGATTCCACGGAGATTATCGGCTTGAAGCAAGCTATGGTCATCCTGTAAATCTCAGTCAGGTGGATTCAAATGGTTATGGAGTTTATGGTGATGAAAATAAAACATAAAATAAAGATAGAGATACTTATGTAATTCATTGGTGGATTTCAGATAAGCGTATAAAGATGCTTTGTTCCCCTTGAACCTCTGCTTTCCTATTCCCTTCTTCCAATCATTCATACTCCTTTCCATGGCAAGCTTTATGTTGGGCATCACCGTTGTCAATGGCTACATCCCATCCTCTCAGTGAAAATGGTCCTGATGCTCTGTCACAACATCGGCTAATTAGCTGTCGGTTCTCGATCATGTCGAAGTAGGATCCATTGATCCTTTTGCGTCTGTCACACGCCCCACAATCGCGAGTTTGAAGCTCGTCATAGTCTTTTCTTCCCAGATCCTACTCAGAATACCACAGACAAGGTTTAGACATTCCGGATCTCAGGAATGGCTGTCAATAATTCTAGCCTATACAACGAAGGTTCCAATCTTAAATTAGAAACCCAAGAGATACGCATTCAAGCCATTGCTAGTAGAACAGAGGTGGTTGTCAGGCACATGTTCATAGGTGAGAATGATGATGAGTGTCACGGATCATCACATTCATCAAGTTGAAGAACGAATGAATATCTTGGGGAAGAAATAGACTTGAGTTGAATAGAAAAACAATAGTACTTTGTATTAATTCATGAAGAACAGCAGAGCTCCACACCTTAATCTATGGGGTGTAGAAACTCCACCGTTGAAAATACATAAGAACAAATAGTGTAAGCATGGCCGAATGGCCAGCCTCAAAGGTCTAAGGACTAAACGTCCCAAGATGTAAAATACAATAGCAAAAGGTCCTATTTATAGAAAACCAGTAGGCTAGGGTTTACAGAAATCAGTAATTAATGCAAAAATCTTCTTCCGGGCCCACTTGGTGTGTGCTTGGGCTGAGTATTGAAGCATTTTCGTGTAGAGACTTTTCTTGGAGTTAAACGCCAGTTTTTGTGCCAGTTTGGGCGTTTAACTCCAGCTTTTGTGCCAGTTTTGGTGTTAAACGCCAGAATTCTTGAGCTGACTTGGAACGCCTGTTTGGGCCATCAAATCTCGGAAAAAGTATGGACTATTATATATTGCTGGAAATCCCAGGATGTCTACTTTTCAACGCAATTAAAAGCGTGCCAATTGGGTTTCTGTATCTCCAGAAAATCCACTTTGAGTGCAGGGAGGTCAGAATCCAACACCATGTGCAATCCTTTTTCAGCCTCTGAATCAGATTTTTTCTCAGGTCCCTCAATTTCAGCCAGAAAATACCTAAAATCACAGAAAAACACACAAACTCATAGTAAAGTCCAGAAGAGTGATTTTTATTTAAAAACTAATAAAAATATAATAAAAACTAACTAAAATATACTAAAAACATACTAAAAACAATGCCAAAACACGTATAAATTATCCGCTCATCAGTGGGCGCACGTGATTTTTAAATTGAAAACGTGCCCAAAATGCATATAAGGACCAAGGATTGAAGGGAAAATCATCATTCACATCATTGACAACACATAATACACACTAGGATTAGGATTAGTTAGTTTCTAGAGAGAGAAGCTCTCCCTTCTCTCTAGAATTAGGATTAGGTTTAGGTTTAGTTCAATAATCTTAGATCTAGGGTTCAATTCATGCTTTCTTCTACTTCTTCTTCTTAATTCTTTGTTGTTGCAATCATCATTCTTCTATTCTTTTGTTGTAATTTCCTTTATGTTGCTTCTATATTTTGTTGTAGATCTACTCTTGTTCCTTCTGTTTTTCTTTAATGCAATTTGAGGTAATTCATGTAGATCTTGTTTTCTTTAATTGTTGTTGTTAATTCTTTGCATCCAATTGTTGTTAGAATTCATTCTTATTGTAGATTTTCTATGCTTTCCTTTTGTGCCTTCCAAGTGTTTAATGAAATGCTTGGTTGGATTTTAGTATAGAATTTTCTCCTCTTGGATTTGGTAGAGTAATTAGTGACGCTTGAGTTATCTAATTCCTTTGTTGATTGATAATTAGAAGTTGCTAATTGATTTGGATACCACTAAAGCTAGTGTTTCCTTTGGGAGTTGGCTAGGACTTGTGGAATCAAGTTAATTCATTCACTTGACTTCCTCCATGGTTAGAGGTTAACTAAGTGGTAACAATGAACAATTGTGGTCACAATTGAGAAGGATGACTAGGATGGAACTTCTAATTCTCATTCCTTGCCAAGAGCTTTGTTAGTTGTTAGTTTATTTTCCTTGCCATTTATGTTTCTTGCCTATTATCTCAAAAACCCCAAAATACAACTCATAACCAATAACAAGGACACTTTATTGCAATTCCTAAGGAGAACAACCTGAGGTTCAATACTTCGGTTTATAGATTTTAGGGGTTTGTACTAGTGACAAACAAAATTTTTGTATGAAAGGATTATTGTTGGTTTAGAAACTATACTTGCAACGAGAATTTATTGTGAATTTTAGACCATCAATAATCCGTTCATCAAAATGGCGCCGTTGCCGGGTTTATAAACCCCATTTGTAGGGTTTATCTTGTGCTTGATTTAAGGGATTTATAACCTTTTACCCACATTTATTCAATGAAATAGCATGGTTTCATGATTGTCTCCCAATTTGTGCTTAAGTGTGAAAACATGCTTTCTAGGTCCTTAATTAGCTAAATTTAATTCACCTTAATTCCATTAGGTACCTTGATATTTTTTTTAAGTGATTTCAGATTTAGGAGGCAAGGATTGGATTGAGGGTATGAAGGAAAAGCATGTAGAAATGGAGAACTCATGAAGAAATGAAGGAATTACAAAGCTGTCAAGCCGACCTCTTTGCACTTAATCGCCCATAACTTGAGCTACAGAGGTCCAAATGATGCGGTTCTAGTTGCGTTGGAAAGCTAACATCTGAGGCTTCAAAATGATATAAGATTTGCCATAGTTTCATCGTGTTTATGGGCGTGCACGCACACTATACGTGTACATGCCGATGTTGCACGTGATTCACTAAATGCAAACTCATGGCCAGCGAATTCTAAAGCATTTTTGGCCCAATCTAACTCATTTCTGATGCTATTTAACCCAAGGATTGAAGAGGGATGGGACATCTAGTTAGTTAGGGAGTTTTATTTTAGTTTTATCATGCTTTAGTTAGTTTCTAGAGAGAGAAGCTCTCTCTTCTCTCTAGAATTAGGCGTAGGTTAGATCTAGATTAGAATTTCTTAGATCTAGGTTAATTTCATGCTTTGATTTACTTTTCCTTTTGTATTTCTTCTTCTTCTACATTTCTTCTCTCTAGTTTAGCATTTAATTCTTGTAATTCTCTACTTTTATATTGATGCACTTTTGTTCCTTCCTTTTTCTTTTAATGCAATTTATGTTTTTATGTTCCTTTATTGTTCATTTGATTTGTTGTTGTTTAATTTCTTGCAATTGAGTAGTGTAGATTTACATTCTTTGCAATTTTACTATGCTTTCCTTTTGTGCCTTCCAAGTGTTTGATAAAATGCTTGGTTGGATTTTAGAGTAGAATTTTATGCTCTTGGCTTGGGAAGGTAACTTAGAAACTCTTGAGTTACTAATGTCCAAGTAATTAATGATTGGGAGCCATTAATGCTAGATCTTACTAATTGAATTGGTGGAGAACTAGGAATTATGGACTTGGATTGATATAGCTCATTTGACTTTCCTTTACTACTAGTTAGAGGATGACTTAATGGGATTGATCCTTGCCAATTCTCATGTTGAGGTTAGTGATTAGGATAGAGATCCTTGACCACCAAACTTTGCCAAGACCTTTATTAGTTGTTAGTTCATTTTCATTGCCATTTACATTTCATGTCTCATATCCCAAAAACCCTAAAACATACCTCATAACCAATAACAAGACACTTTATCGCAATTTCTAGGGAGAATGACCCGAGATTTAAATACTTCAGTTTATAGATTTTAGGGGTTTGTACTTGTGACAAACAAATTTTTGTATGAAAGGATTATTGATTGGTTTAGAAACTATACTTGCAACGAGAATTTATTGTGAATTCTAGACCACACAAAAATCCAATCATCAAAATGGCGCCGTTGCCGGGGAATTGCAATGGTATTGTGTTATTGGTTATTGTACATATGTGAATATTCTGAATAGCTTGCTTGTTTGATTTAGTAGTTAGATTTTATCTTCTTGTTTTTGTGCCTTCATTTTTGTCTTTGCTATCATGAATTCTCACCCTCTTGGCTATGAGTTTGGTTCTCACCATGTTGTAGGAAATGTGGACTTTAATGATAACATGTATCAAGGATGGGACCAACAAAGATGGGAGGAGTCTCAAGGAATCGATCACTCCTATTGGCAATAACCTCCGAATAAGTATAGGTATAATTACTATCCTAATGCATGTCAATTCAATGGCTATGGTGAATCCTTTTATGACAATCAATTACCATCATCATATGCCTATGACTCTTATCCTCAACATGAACCTCAACCATACTCACAAGCCTTTCCATACCAAGCACATCTCTATGACCCATATCCACCATATGACCAATCACTCATACCATATTCTCATGACCATTATGAGCAAGAACCTTTAGAACCACCACAACCCTATCAAGATTACTACCATGAACCACCTCAATACTCACCATCTCCATACCCTTACCAAGAAGAACCACCTTCCCACTATGAACCCTCTCTCCAAAATGATGAACCCTCTTATCTATCCCAAGCCCCAATAGATGATTCTCTTACCTTGCTACTTTAAGGACAAGCGGATATGCAAAGGAACACCCTAGAGTTTGTGACTAACTTGACCAAGGTAGTGCATACTTTAGCCTACCAATACTTGAACACTCAAGGTGCTTCCATAGCCACATGTGAAGAATCAATTGAAGATCATGTCAAGAAGGAGAGATTGGAAACTCCGGTAGGAAATGAGAGATGTTATTTTGTATTAGAGCAATTGGAGGAACCTATGGTTATCGAAGAAAAGAAAGAAGTGGTTGAATATTTAGGAGATGTTGAAAGTCCATGGGAATGTAGCATCGTGGAGCACTCTTCGAAGAAGCTTGATATTGATGTTGAGGAGGGTACGCAACCTCCAAGGCATATCATAGTTGGAGACTTGAATGAGGTTTATCAAGAGATGGATTCAATCATGGATGAATTTCTATCTACAATTGAATCCTTTCCTATTGGATATGAAGTTAAAATTATAGAAGAATATGCACAACCCCCCATACCCTTGGTGAACAACGAGGAAGCGAGTGAATTGGAAGAGAGCTACCAAGGGGAAAAAGCGGACATGGTGTATATCAAAATTGAAGAATATGAAGAGGTTGATCAAGAGATTCATTCATCAATGAATTCCTATCCAAAATTGAATCACCTCCCATTGGGCAAGAAATCGAAGTTCTTGAAGACAACACCAAGCCAAGTGATAAAGGGAAAAATGTTGAAATTGAAGAAGCTTGCGAAGAGGTGGAGATATTCAAGGAAGAGCACAAAGGAGTGGAGCTTGCAAGATTATTGGGACTACCCCTTCCTAAGTCACCATCCTACACAATATTCAAGTGGGTAAAATTCTTATCCCTAAGCTTTACTTTCTCACTTGAATATGGTTTGATTGAAAATGATGGTCAACTTAGAGCTATTTGTAGAGTTAAAAGTAGAAGAGAGTTGTGTAGTGGTTGGAAACATCATTCTAAGTTCATGATGGTTGCATGCGCAAAGTTGTATAGTAATGATTGGTGGAGAACCAAATTGCATGGATCTAGGAAGTTGTTTGGAAGCTTCTTTGAGAATTCTAATGTTATGCCACCCGGATGGAATAATGATGACCAATTTAAGGACGGGTGTCAAAACAAAGTGTGGGATCCTGGATCACACAAGGAAGATCAAATTTGGGAGCTCACGGTTTGTAAAGAACTCCATCAAAGCTTGAAGATATTAAAATTAAAGAATGGAGCTTATTGGAGACTCAAGCATTGGTTGATGTTCAAGGATAGCTTCAATCACAAGCCACCTTGAGAGGAGCTCCCCATAAGTCCAACTTAAGGACAATAAACAAAAGTGCTAGGTGGGAGACACCCCACCATGGTAATATATTTTCACTTTTTCTTTTGTAAATATTGATAGAATTAGTTAAATTCATGTTTTGTTTTGTTTGTTGAGTTTATTTGGTAGTTTAGTATGTTAAATAAGGTTTTAGGGTCTTCTGGTAACTGTTTAGAGGTTTGGAATGCTTGGATTTGTGCAAAAACATAGAAAAAACTTGGAAAAACAGAGCACCATCCACGCGTTTGCGCACTGCATGCGTACGCGTGCATCAAGCATTTTTGCCCCTCCACGTGGACGCGCCATGTACGCGTACGCGTGGATTACAAGATTTCATTCCTCCATACATTGACCCGAGAGTTGTGCCTACGCTGCGCTAGCACTATGCCTGAGGCACAAACCAACTCGTGCATACACGCACACGATGCATACGCGCCACTCTCGAAATAAGCCATCGACGCGGACGCGCCACGTACACGTACGCATCGCGTCCATTGCACCACCACCCACACGCGCGCGCCATGCACGCGTACGCGTGGATGCCCTTCCTTCACTACATTTCTTTTCTCCTCTTCTTTCCATTTCTTTCCTTCTCTTTTCTTCTTCCCTTCTTCTACCCCTCATCCAACACTTCCGGACACCATTGATAACCATTTATTTTAGTTAGTTAGTTAGTTAATTAGTTAGTTTTAGTATAGTTTTCATTTCATTTTCTCTCTTTTCATTATAAGTGTTGGATTATTGATTTTGTTTACTATGCATTGCGGCCTTTTATTGCCTAAATGCTATTTTAACATAATTGTCTTTGAATAATCTTTGTTGGATTCCTTGATTGAGGTTACTTGTTGCTACTTGGTTTTAAGTTCTTCATGCTTAATTTTGAGAATACCAACTAAGTTGAATTGCCTTCGAGCTTGTAACTCTTCGTGAATTGCATGTTGTAGCTAACCACCATGTGATTTGAACCCTTTTCCTCGATTAGGCAATTTCTTGATGGATGTTGTGCATTTACTTTAATGCATTATGCTTCATGATCATATGCATCCATATGCTTTTAGCTTGAATGCTCTCATGCTTCTTTAATGCTTGTTTTACCTTACAAGTTCACTTAGAGCATCTTAAGCACACTAGAATGAGTAAAGTGCATGCTTCTTTTGTGACATCGCTTTTTATGCTAATGTGGTTCTAAACCGCGTAATTTAAAATTCACACACTTATTTGTCATTAATGTCACACTAATCCACTCACTCAATTCTAATGATTATGACCTCATTCCAACAATGTATACTTCCATGCTTTTGTAATTTCCCATCTTATGGTGTTATTTTCTATTTTTTTTCATGATTGATGCACCACAAGCAAAAAAGAAAACAAAACAAAAGTGGAAGAAAGAACATGCAACAACCGGTTGACCTACCAGCTGAAGGTGGCAATCCGGAAATTCACCGTACCCCCTTGCTCATCTTTGAATACACCGAGGACGGTGCAAACTTTGAAGTGTGGAGAGATCGTCCGACCAATCGGCGATTTTAGGTGACAAATTTCTAATCCCAACACTTTTGCATTTCATTTTAGGTTTTTAGGATTTTTACTTGCATTTTCTTATTTTGCATATATACACACAATAAGCTTAGTCAAAATAATGAAATTTTTCAAGATTTATATCTATAGGGTACCAATTGATTTGAGTGAAAACTTTTCATTAAACTTGCTTGAAATATATATATTGTGGAACATGTTTTGAGCAAAGAACACAAGCAAGTGAGATTTGAGCCTAATGGTGTGGTTACATCTTATAACCACTTATTTTTCCTTCTTGTGTGAACTATTCTCTTTCTATGATTGTAATCTTTGATTTGTTTGATTCTTTATGTCCATTATTTTATGTATTCATGCATTTATATGATTGAGGCCATTATTTAATTTAGCTCACTTACCCAAATAGCCTTACCTCTTATCATCCATTGTTAGCCAATTTTGAGCCTACGTTCAACCCTCTTTGTTCTTAATTTAGCATATTACAAGCCTTGAAGTGAAAAACAATAAAAGTTCTTATTTGGATCTTTGATTGGCTTAGGCTAGTGTGTGTGTATCATTCAAGTGTGAGAAATCTTGGGACATTGGGTGAATAAAAGGGTAGTTTTGTATTTTTATTGTAAATATGGGGAATTGGGTGCATGCTCATGTGATAATTAAAATGTATAGACCTTATGCATTGATGTTCCTGTATATAGTTTGAAAGAAAGAAAAAAATGAAATGAGAAAAACAAAAGAAAAAGAAAAAGAAACAAAAAAGAAGAGTATGGAAAAGAAAAGAAAAGAAGAAAAAAATAGAAAAAGAAAGGAATAAAAAGGGGACAAAATGCCCCAAAGCAAAGTGAAGCTCAATAAAGATCAATGCATAAGTGTTGTGATCAAGGAAAGAATGCATGAGTATGTGAAAAAGTGAAAAATGGGTAGTTAGGTTAGTTTTGAATTGTATAGGATGTCATAGGTTAGGAGGGGAGTTTATGCTTATCAAAGATTCAAATTTCAAGTCCACTTGACCAAATATGCATCCTACCTTGACCCTAGCCCCATTACAACTTAAAGAAAAGACCTCATGATAATTGCATGCATGCATTGAGTAAATGTTGATTGTTAGATGAAAAACAAATCTTGGAAAGCATGATTAGGGGAGAATTGAGTGAATCAACCCTAAACACTTGAGCGAATAGAGTGCAAACACATCCGGTGAGGGTTTGATGCTCAACTACATGATTTCACCTATGATCATCATTCTTCACGCAAGTTTGTAAAAATATTTAATAGCTCAATTCAATTGTGGGTTAGACTTGCTAGTCCCGAGCCCTTGTGCATATATGTTCTCTTGGGAATTGATTTATTTTGACCAAGCAAGTGCATTCATGTAGATAGTTGCATATAGGTAGATTGCATTTAGTGAGTTTTCATTGAATAAATGCCATACCCTTACTTCACTCTTGGTTTAAGCATGAGGACATGCTTGGTTTAAGTGTGGGGAGGTTGATAAACCCCATTTGTAGGGTTTATCTTTTGCTTGATTTAGGGGATTTTATAACCTTTTACCCACATTTATTCAATGAAATAGCAAGGTTTCAAGATTGTCTCCCAATTTGTGCTTGATAAACCACTATTTTATGATTTATCTTTTGCCCAATTGAGTGTTTTTATCAAATTCTTCATCCACTTATTCATATAATTTGCATGGTTTTACAATCCCTTCCTTATTCTATGATATATGTGAAAACATGTTTCCTATGCCTTAAAAATGTTAATTTTAATTACCCTTTATTACCATTCGATGCCGTGATCTGTGTGTTAAGTATTTTCAGGCTTTATAGAGCAGGAATGGCTTAGAAGACAGAGAAGAAAAATGCAAAAATGGAAGGAACGCACAAAATAGAGTTTTGGAGAAAATGGCAGCGACGCGCACGCATGGATGACGCGGACGCTTGCCTGGCACAGATCACAAATTAAACGACGCGTACGCATCACAGACGCATACACATGACAAGGAAAATCTCCCAATGACGCGCACGCATGACCTACGCGTTCGCGTCACAGACGCCACGTGCAGAAAGCTGCAGAATTTGCCCCCAGCGATTTTTGGGCCCTTTTTCGGCCCAAATCTAAGCCAAGAAACACAGAATAGAGCCTGGAGAATGAGGGAATCAAATTATTCAATCATCATTCATTCAATAGGGAGAATTTTAGGTTTTTAGATGTATTTTTCTAGAGAGAGAGGTTCTCTCCTCTCTCTAGGTTTTAGGAATTAGGATTTCTCTTAGTGTTAGGATTGTTTCTCTTCAATGCCAGGTTCAACGTTCCTTTAATTTAATTTCTCTTCTACTTTTATTTGTTCTAGCTTTCTAGTTTATTTATTCTCTTGTTAATTACTTATGTTGCCAAATTGGCTTATGGATTCCTATGTTTAATTTGATTTTCTATTTAATATAAATTGAGGTATTTCAGATTTATGATTGCTTTCTTTTATTTATGAAATAAATAATTTGGATTTTTCTCCTTTTGGCTTTGGTTGAGTAATTGGTGATACTTGAGTTGTCAAACTCAGCTGTTGATTGAAAATTGGAATTTGCTGATTGATTTGGATCCCTCTAAAGCTAGTCTTTCCATAGGAGTTGACTAGGACTTGAGGAATCAAATTGATTAGTCCACTTGACTTTCCTTTGTTTAGTAAGGGTTAACTAAGTGGGAGCAAAAAACAATTCTCATCACACTTGATAAGGATAATTAGGATGGGATTTTCAGTTCTCATACCTTGCCAAGAGTTTTTCTAGTTATTAATTTAATTTCCTGCCAATTTATTTTCCTGTTCCCTATTTCAAAATCCCAAAAATATACCTTTTTCCATAACCAATAATAAATCATACTTCCCTGCAATTCCTTGAGAGACGACTCGAGGTTTAAATACTTCGGTTATAAATTTTATTGGGTTTGCTTTAGTGACAACCAAAATCTATGTACGAAAGGATTCTTTGTTGGTTTAGAACTATACTTACAACGAGAATTTATTTGTGAAATTCTTTACTGACAGAAAATCCGATCGTCAAAATGGCGCCGTTGCCGGGGAATTGCAATTGTGTGCCTTATTATTGGTTATTGTAAATATTTTATTTTGCTTGTTTATTTATTTTTATTTTTGTTTTTAATTTTTATTAACTACTATGAGTTCTCACTCCCGTCGCTTTGAGTTTGGTTTTAATGTTGTTGAAAGGAATGGAAGCTATAACAGGAACATGCATCAAGGTCGAAACAATCACAGATGGAAGGAGCCACAAGGATTGATGCACGCTCGTGGACTATGTCGGTAGAGAATCTTTCAATAAAGTTGCATTGCAAGTATAGCTCTACCGATAACAAGCCTCGAGGATCAAATTTAGAGAGGGATTTGGTTGTCACAAGTTCAACCCTAATAGAAATAACCGAAGTATTCAAACCTCGGGTCGTCTCACAAGGAATGGGAAAACATGTGCTTCAATATTGGTTAGAATTCTGGGGTTGCATGTCATGAGAAAGAAAATAAAATGGGAATCTTAAAAAGCAAGCAATCTTAAAATGCAAGAAATTAATTCAGATAACTAAGCAAGACATGAGCAATTCCAAACTAACAAAGTAACATCCAATATGATTCTATTCTAAACTAAACAAGTAGCTATAACTAAGTCAAGTAATTAAGAATTTTGGTTTTCAAATAGGAATGATAAAAGCAACTCTTGGCTAGGTATGGGAATTGGGGTCACCATCCTTGTCTAATAATCATATCTTGACAATTATGAGGAACCAAACTCATTAAGTCTACTTCTATACTTGAAGTACGTCAAATGGTTTGGTCAACATCAACCCATAAGTTCTAACCTCACTACTAATTGACTTAATAGAAGGTTAGCGTCAATGGTTATCAAATTGACCACTAAGGGCTCCCAAATAATCAAATCCATTAGACCCAATGACTCAAGTTTACCCAATTCCCTTAGCCTAGGCCAAGAGTGAAAAGAACTACTCCATAATCAAGGTAAACAATTCATCAAACACTTGGTAAGCATTAATAAAAGACATGTTCAAATTGCAATTAAATTGAAATTAACAAGTACCCACTAAAAATTGTCAATATACAATCATCCAAACAACACAATTAATCATAGAAATCAACAATGTAACATCAAAAAGCAAGATTCACAACATTCATAAAATGGGTATAAGATGACAATTGATAAGAATTCATAAAACTAACACAAGATCTAAGCAAAATTATACTAAGGAATTCAAATTAAACTACCAAAACTAGTAATTAACAAGATCCAATTCAGAATTCAACAAGGGAATATCAAATTAAAACTAGATCTAGAGAGGAACAAGGGTTTCTCTCTCTAGAAGAACAAAGAACCCAAAAACTAGCTAAAATTGTGTCTTAGTGTAAATTGAATGATCCCCCCTTTCCCCCTAGCATCCTTGGGTCTTTTTCATGCAAAAATAGCTTGAATCTGGGCCGGATGAGCCTCAGAAATCGCCAGGCATGATTTTATTTAATGAGGTCACGTGCAGCTTCCCGCGCGTGCGCGCCATGTGCGCGTGCGCGTCGATAGGAATCCTCTGATCCATGCGGATGCGTCCATCCTTGCGCGCCGTTTCCAGCCGTCCTCATCCACGCGTGCGCGTGGAGTGCACGTGCGCGCCAACGCTGATTTTTCCAAAATTCAAATCTTCATGTTTCTTCCTTTTGTGCATGCTTTCTTCCTCTCTTCTAGGCCATTCCTACCCTATAATTCCTGAAATCACACAACAAATACATCACGGCATCGAATGGCAATAGAAAAGGATTAAAATATGGCAATTGAAAGGCAAAATAAGCATGTTTTTCATCATGGAGCAATATTAGGAAGTGAACACAAAACCATGCATTTCTTGTGAATAAGTGTGAGAAATATTGACAAAACTCCCCAAATTCTACACAATATAAACCACAAAATTGGGGTTTATCAAATCTCCCCACACTTAAACCAAGCATGTCCTCATGCTTAGAATAAAAAGACTAAAGATCATGGTGAGAAAGGGTTTATGAAATACAAACTACCTAAGTGGGTGCATGCAACTAATGTAAAATCATCTACTTACTTGGTCAAGGGCAAATCTATCCTCCAAGTACATATGTGAACATATGGGGTGAAAATAGTATGTAGCTCATGAATCCTACCAAATTGAACATCACTAAGGAGTGCATATAACTTGCTAGATGAACGCTTGTGAAAGCCGAAAATAAAGAATTGAGCATCGAACCCTCACCGGAAGTGTATCCGCTCTATTCGCTCAAGTGTATAGGGTTCGTTGCTCAATCCTCTCCTAATCATGCTTTCCAAGATTTGTCTTTCATCTAACAATCAATAATTACTTAATGCATGCTTACAAGTATCATGAGGTCTTATTCATGGGTTGTAACGGGGCTAGGGTGAAGCTAAGGATGTATATGGCCAAGTGAGCTTAAAATTTGAGTCCTTGATTAACCTAGGATCCCACTAGACACATAGAACAACTTATACAACTATAATACATTACCTAGCAACCCTTGAGTTTCACTTTTTGCATACTCATGCATTTTTTTCAATTCACATTCCATATGCATTGTTTTTGTTACTTTGTCTTGGAGTTTCTTTGTCCCCTTTAATTGCTTTGTTGTTTGTTTTTTTTTTATGTATATATATATATCCCCTTTTCTTGGGGCCTTGTGTTCAAAAGTTTCAATGCATATAGTTCAATCATTCAATATATGAGCATGTTCCCAAATCCTAGAATTTCAATTACACTACAATTATACACCTATATATCTACCCAAATTTCCCAAGTATACCCTCCTAATTGAATGATATACATCCTAGCTTACCTAAGTTAATCAAGGATCCAAATTTAGGGACATTCATGGTTTTTCGCTTAGGGTTGTTGATGTGCTCTATTTAAGAACAAAAAGAGTTTATCATGGGCTCAAAATTGGTTAGCTATGATAGATAAAAGGGTTAAGGCCAATTGGGAAAAGTGACTGTTGAAATGATGGCTCAATCATGTAAATACATTCATACACAAAGTAATGGACATATAGAATCAGACAAAGCAAGGATCACAATCATAGAGAGAGAGATATGCACACAAGAATGGGAATTAGTGGTTAGAAGATGTAACCATGCAATAGGCTCAAAACTTACATGCTTGTGTTCTTAGCTTAATCACTTTGTTCCAAAATACATTCTTAAAGCAAGTTTACTGCAAAAAATTTTCAAAATTTGGTAGGGTACCCCAAAACACAGTTTATTGGGGAAGAAATTATTGTTTTGACCAAGCAACTCTATAAAAATTAACTATCATGCAAGGAGTATTTACAAGCAAAACTAACTACACATGCAATGTACTAACAATGTACTAACTACTAAGCAAAAGATAAATCCATGGGTATTGAAAGGAAGAGATTGTTACCCATGGAGATCGGTCGAACGACCTCCCCACACTTAGAATTTAGCACGGTCCTCCGTGCTACGAACAATGCGCAAAGGGCGGTCGGGACCGAAACTGTCACTATCCTCTCCTTCAGAGCTCCCATCACTTGGGTTTGAGGTGGATGTGAATATTTCGGGCTCCTCCATGCTAGGGGTAACACAACGCAGAAGCTTCTTGATGTAAGTGTATCGGTGTTGATTGCGCCGCTCATATCTATCAAGCTTCCAGTGTAGATCTTCTATCCTTTGAAGTATGGATCTTTGCTGTGGTGGTGGTGATGAAGTGGAAGGTATAGTAGATGGGAGGGCTATGTCAAGGCTTGGGTTGTTCATAGGAAGATGTAAGTATTTTCCGCTTGGGACCACATCGCCCTTAGCCAGAACTATAATCTTCCTATCCGTGGCTTCCCAAGGAACACCCGCAGCAGCAACTAAATCAGATACCAATGCTGGAAATGGCAAATTACCCCGGGCGTGAACTTGACTCATCGCTTGCTTGACAAGAAACGGAATGTTCACCAGCCTCTCCGTGAGAACACACCAAACAAGCAAGGCGAGATCCGCCGTGAAGGACGACTTGTGGGTGCTAGGTAGCACATAGTGGGATAGGATCTGGGCCCAAGCTCTAGCTTCTATAGTGAGGAAGCGAGCGTCGATGGACTTAGGCCTCATCCGGAGTCGACCTTGGGTCCAAAATGTCTCTGGCTCAGCAATGACTCGGAGGATTGAGTCCCAATCAAATCCAAATTTTTCTCACTGACGTAAGACTTCTTGGTAGCCATCCATGTCACTCGGTACCGGTAGGACATTAAGCACTTGCTGAATAGCCTCTTCTGAAACCGAGACTTGCTTCCGGCGCATGTATACCGATTGAAGAGAGGAGAGATGGTAGTTAGTGTAGAATTCTTCCACCTAAGAGAGATTGATTTCCCTTGGTTTCCTCAAAAGAAACTCTCATCTTCGCCGTTCAATGCGGGATAGAATATAGGGAGCAACCTTGTCCGGCGGAGCGAGTAGATGCTCAGGATGATAGTTCCTAACAATCATAGAGGGGAACACAAGTTCACAGAAGCGGTTAGGAAACCTTGAAGAATCCTTTGCCGGTTTGCTCTTTTCTTTCTCATCAATAGGAGCGGGTATCTTGGCCTTCTTGGATAGGGGTTTGGCTCCTAATGAAGAGTGCGCCTTAGAAGTTGATCTTTGGGGTGCCCTCTTTGCGGCCGGTTTCCTTGGAGCTTTCTCCTTGCCTTTCTTGGTGGCCATCCTGGGAAAAGAAGAGAAATAAGAAAACATTAAACCCAAAGAATCATTTTAACAAAAACATGCAAGTGAAAGGTAGTGCCCAAAAGAAACATTGCAATAATCTAATCATAAACACATGGGTCATAACACTTGGCATGGGATGTGAGGAAGATGTGAAGCATGCAAAATGGCATGAGAAGGATAGTCTCAAGCATCCATAACAAAGGGCAAGTCATGTTCAATGAGTATTTAATCAATAAGCAAAGTGGACTCAATGCGTATAGAAGACAACAAGTGAATAAGGGAAAGCACCCAATTGAAAGCACATTGTTAAAAGAAACCAAAATAGCATTGATGCATTTCCTCGAACACTTGGTGTGTAATTATCAAGCAAAGAGCAATTATAAAATACTCAATCAATTTAAAGCCCAAGATGAAACAACAATCATCACATAAACATCACATATTGGCAAAGATAAGGAAAAAAAATGACAAAAGATCTATTAAAGCAAACTAAACTCAAATTTAACATCCATGGAAAAAATAAGGAAAAGGAAAAGTAAGCAAACAAAAGGTAAGGAATATCATCATGCAACTAAAAGAGAAATTAAGTAAAGCAACAAGAAGAATCTAACTAGAAGAAGAGATAATGCAAAGAAAATAAAAGAGAAAAAATGGAAGAAGTAGAACCTTGAGAAGTAGAAAAGAACAAGGTTGAATTTTCTTTTGTGAAGATGAGAAAGAAATAGGAGAGATGTAGTGCCACCAAAAGAGGTGGTCATCGCCGGTGAGTGGCCAGAGACGGTAGTGGTGGATAGTGGAAGAAGAAGAAGAAAGAAGAGGTGATGGAGAAGGAAGAAGAAGAAAGAAGATATAAAAGAAGGTGAGAAAGGGAAACAGAACAAGGCGCGAAGCTTTAAAACTAATTCGCGCAACCGGCGTGCGCGCGCATAGTGCACTGGCGCGTCGGTGAGGTTTTGGCAAGGGACGCGTGGGCGTCAGTGGTGCGCACGCGCGAGGTCCGTTGTGTCCCTGGCACAAGACTGGCACAAGGTTGGCATGAGTCTCTGGAATTTGTACCAGAGTTGGTGAGTAGCGCAGGCGCGCGGACGCACACCTTGCGCGGATGCGTGCCTTAAGGAATTCGCGACCGGCGCAGATGCAGGCAATCCGCAGACGTGTCAGTTCTGGCACAAGAGTGGCACAAGTGTGGCACAACTCTCTGGTTTTTGTACCAGGGAGTCCACATAACGCCATCGGCGCGTGCGCGCACAGTGTGCTTGCGCGTCGATGGGTGATTTGCAATGGTGCGCGCAGCCGGCAAGTACGCGGACGCGTGAATGCCTGGCGCGAGATGTGCATGAAGTGGGCATGACTCTCGGGTTTTTGGCCTAAGAGTAGGAAATGCACCACCGGCGCACGTGCGCACAGTGCGCTGGCGTGTCGGTGCCCATTTTTCCTTTTTCTCTTCGCTTTTTTTTTTCAACATAACAAGACCTATTCTAACACATTCTTGGTAGGGGCTTAAGCTAGTAGTCAAAGAGAATACTTCACAATTTCATGCACTATCCAAAACATAGCATTCTCCCTACTTTAGCAATTCATCCATAGAAAAATGATGAAAACTATATGAACATCCTATCTATTCACAAGAAGAATAAAACTAGCATTCCTATGCAATTAATCAATCATCAAGAAATCACAAAATTCACAAAAATTCAAGGTTACAAACTAGATGGTATGCACAAGAAAGATCTTACCACGGTGGGGTGCCTCCCACCAAGCACTTTTCTTTAACGTCCTTAAGTTGGACGGTCCTTTTCTTAAGCTTCCTCTCTTCTTGGTGCATCCTCCAATAGGAACACCTCTAGCTCTTTTGGGGGCTTGTAGCCATGGTACTTCTTCACTCTATGTCCATTCACTTTAAAAGTTGCTTCACTCTTGGGATCAAACAACTCCACCACTCCATAGGGCTTTATCTCCTTCACCTTGAAAGGTCCTTCCCATCTAGAACGGAGTTTTCCAGGCATGAATCGAAGCCTTGAGTTGTAGAGGAGGACCTCATCACCTTCTTGAAAGTCCTTCTTCCGGATGTGATGGTCATGGAATGCTTTAGTATTTTCTTTGTAAATCCGGGCATTCTCATATGATTCGTTCCTCAAACACTCAAGGTCCTCTAATTGTAACTTCCTGGCTTCACCGCCTTGGCTAAATCAATGTTGCACTACTTTACCGCCCAATAGGCTCGATGCTCAATCTCCACCGGAAGGTGGCATGCCTTACCATAGACGATCTGGAAGGGGCTCATCCCTATCGGAGTCTTTAGGCCATTCTATACGCCCATAGTGCATCTCCTAACCGGAGGCTCCAATCCTTCCTTTGTGGATTGACCACTTTCTCTAAAATCCTCTTAATTTCCCGGTTGGACACTTTTGCTTGTCCATTTGTTTGCGGATGATAAGCAGTAGCAACCTTATGCGACACTCCATAGCGCTTGAGCAATGCCTCTACCTTCCTGTTACAAAAGTGGGATCATTGGTCACTCACGATTACTCGTGGCGACCCATAACGGCATACAATGTTATTCCTAATAAAAGAAACAACGGTATTGGCGTCGTCAAGGTGGGTAGGTATGGCCTCTACCCACTTTGACATGTAGTCAACCAGTAACAGAATATACAGATACCCACTAGAGTTGGGAAACGGTCCCATAAATTCAATGCCCCATATATCAAATATCTCACAGAACAACATAGGTTGCTGAGGCATTTCATCCCTTTGGGATGTGTTTCCCGACTTCTGACACTGATGGCAAGACACACATAACCGGCTAGCATCCTTGAATAAGGTTGGCCACCAGAATCCACAATCCAACACCTTTTTAGCGGTCCTTTGTGGGCCAAAGTGGCCACCACATTCGGATGAATGGAAAGCTTTAAGAATTGGTTGGATTTCTGACTCCAGGACACATCTTCGAATTACTTGGTCCACGCCCCTCTTCCACAAGTGATGGTCATCCCAAATATAGTATTTGGAATTACTCCTTAACTTGTCCCTTTGGTTTTTCGAAAAGTTGGGAGGGAAGATTTTCACAACCAAGTAGTTCACCATTGGGGCAAACCAAGGAAAGCTATCCGACACAACATGCGAACTATCCAACGGGAATGAGTCATTGATCGGAAATGGATCAAATTTCAAATTCTCATTGCGGCTTAAATGATCCACAACCAAGTTTTGAGATCCACTCCGGTCCCTAATCTCAATGTCGAATTCTTGCAAAAGCAAGATCTAACGTATGAGTCTAGGCTTTGACTCATTCTTTGTCAATAAGTACTTTAAGGCTGCATGATCCGTGTATACCACTATCTTTGATCCTAGCAAATAAGATATGAATTTATCTAAAGCATGAACAATAGCTAGGAGTTCTTTTTCAGTAGTGGTATAGTTGGATTGTGCTGCATCCAGTGTTTTAGAAGAGTAAGCAATGACATAAGGGAGTTTACATCGCGTTGTGCAAGCGCGGCACCTACAGCATGGTTTGACGCATCACACATTATCTCAAATGGCAACGTCCAGTTGGGGCCTCGCACAATCGGTGCCGTGGTAAGAACTCTCCTTAGCTCTTCAAAAGCTTTCACACATTCACTGTCAAACTCAAAATCCACATCTTTCTGGAGTAGGCGCGACAATGGCAAAGCAATCTTGCTGAAATCTTTGATAAAGCGCCTATAGAATCCTGCATGTCCCAAAAACGAGTGGACCTCCCTCATAGATGAGGGGTGAGGTAAAGTGGTGATAACATCGACCTTGGCCAGGTCCACCGAAATGCCTTCATGAGATACTACATGTCCTAACACTATACCTTGTCGTACCATGAAGTGACATTTTTCAAAATTTAAGACAAGGTTAGTGTCAACACATCTAGCTAAGACCTTGGCCAAGTTCTCTAAGCAACAATCAAATGAAGTACCATACACGCTGAAGTCATCCATAAAGACTTCCAGACAATTCTCCATTAGATCGGAGAAGACACTCGTCATGCACCGCTGAAAAGTAGCAGGTGCATTGCATAGTCCAAATAGCATCCTTTTATAGGCAAAGGTGCCAAACGGACAAGTAAATGTGGTCTTCTCCTGATCTTCAGGAGCAATATGAATCTGGAAGTAGCTGGTAAATCCATCAAGAAAGCAGTAGTAAGATTTACCCGCCAAATGGTCTAACATCTGATCGATGAAGGACAAGGGGTAGTGGTCCTTCCGTGTAGTGGCGTTCAGTCTTCTGTAATCAATACACATTCGCCACGCATTTTGTACTCTTTTAGTGACCATTTCACCGTCGTCCTTCTTGACCGTTGTGTTGCCCGACTTCTTGGGAACAACCTGGACCGGGCTCATCCATTCACTGTCGGAGATTGGGTATATGATATCCGCATCCAGTAATCTGGTGACCTCTTTCTTCACTACATCGAGGATGGTCGGGTTGAGCCTCCTTTGCGGTTGCCTAACCGGCCTAGCTCCATCTTGGAGAAATATCCTATGCATGCACTTGCGGGGTCAATTCCCACAATATCCACTAGGCTCCATCCTATTACTTTCTTGTACTTTCTTATAACATCTAGGAGCTTTTCTTCTTCTTCACTTGAAAGCTCACTAGCAATAATGACCGGAAACCTTTGGTTGTCCTCTAAGAAAGCATACTTCAAATGAGATGGAAGGGGCTTCAGTTCACTTTTTACCTCAAACTGAGGTTCCTTTTCATCAAGCTCATGGAGTTCATTCTTGACAACTTTCTCATGTTCATCCTCTTGGCCATCTGTCTCCTCAACAATAGGGTAGCACAACTTGTTGTGGTTTTCTTCTTGCACTTCCGCTACCACTTCATCAATTACATCACATCGGAGCACGGAATATTCTTCGGGAGGATGTTTTATGGCTTCTTCCAAATTGAACTTGATAGTCTTGTCTCCAACCTCAAAGGAATATGTGCTGGTGAAGGCATCTAACTTGAATTTAGAGGTCTTGAGGAAGGGTCTACCAAGTAGAACGGAGAATGAGTTTCTATTTTCTGTTGGGGGCATTTCAAGAATGTAAAAGTCAACCGGAAAAACCAAATCCTTGATCGCCACAAGTACATCTTCCGCTATTCCCAGCACTGTTATCACACTTTTATCGGCTAAGGCAAACCTCGCCGCCGACTTCTTTAATAAAGCTAAATTCAACCGCACATAGATAGAAAGTGGCATGATGCTTACACAAGCTCCCAAGTCACACATACAATCATGAAAAATGCGTCCGCCAATACAACAAGACACCAAACAAGGTCTAGGGTCACCACATTTCTTTGGAATAGGTTCCATCAAGGAAGAAATCGAACTACCCAAGGATAATGTGAGCGCTTCAACAACCTTCTGGAAGCATGTCTCCACCATATGATTGACAAGATAGTGTTGCTCGGCTATGTCACACAGGGCATGAGGCCCCAAGATAAGACCACATTAGAAAGTGCTAGCAATGGGTCTATGAAAAAGTACAAGACCACTGATGAAGCATGGCAATTGATCAGCGACTTGGCGGAATCTACTAGGAATCACAGGCAGAAACAAGGCCGGTCAAAAGCTATTGCAGAGGTATCTTCTAGTAAGGAAACTACTGCTCTGACTCAGAGTATATGTGAAATGACCAACTTACTGAAGCAGATGCAGTTGAATCAACAAGCGCAGCAAAGCTAACAGTTAGTCCCACAGAGAGTGTGCGGAATCTGTGCTGATTATAGCCATTACACTGATGAATGTCCGCAGCTCCAGCAGGAAGACAACACTGTGGCAGCCACTCATAACTTTTTTGACCGCCCCAACCAAGGATACAATCAAGGTGGCAGCTACAACCATGGATGGCAAGACAATTCCAACCAAGGTTGGAGAGATAATTCTAACCAGAACTGGAGGGACAACAATAACAGAGGAGGCAGAGACAATCAAGGATATCAGAGGTAGAATAATAACAACAACAGGCAGCAGAACCAGAACCAGCCTTACAGAGAACCTCAATTGAGGCAATCCCAAGGAGCACAACACAACCAACAACAAGTTCCACAGATCACTCAATCTAATTCCTCTCCGTGTGACGAAGCGCTTCAATCCATTGCACAAGGACAAAGGAACATGGAAAGTTCACTTAATGGCCTAGCATCCACTATACAAGCTCTCATCTCAGCTAGCATCACCCAATACTTCAAACACTCAAGATGCAAGCTCCAGTGGAATTCCTTCTCAACCCTTACCCAATCCAAAGGGTGGCATCAATGCCATCACCCTAAGGTCCGGAACCACACTGCAAGAGAAGAATCAGGAGGAGCCAATCCCATCAAAACACGCCTCAGCTGAAGAGGTGGTGGAAGTAGAGGATGCTGAAGAGGAAGAGGAGATACAAGACATGGTTGAAGAAGAAGAAGCTCAACCACAGAAAGAAGCACCAAAGGAGGCAGACCCTGCAGAAAACGTCCTTCCTATTCCGTTTCCACAAATTGCAAGGAAGCCCAGGAAGCAGATGGAACTTGATCCCAAAATGGTAGAAATATTCAAAAAGATTGAGGTAACTGTTCCCCTCTTTGATGTTATTCAGCAGGTACCTAAATACGCAAAGTTTCTAAAAGATTTATGTATACATAAAGACAAAATTAATGAATTAGAAACTATTCCTTTAGGTAGTTCTATATCTGCTTTAATGGAGGGTATACCTGAAAAGTGTAGTGATCCAGGTCCATGTATGGTTAATTATACTATTGGTGGTGTGATATTTTCTGACTACATGTGTGATTTAGGAGCATGTGTTAGTATAATTCCTTTGTCTATATATGATATTTTGAGGCTCCCTCCCTTAAAAAGGTCGGCAGCTCATTTTGTGTTAGCAGATAAAAGCATTATTACAGTGGTTGGAATTGCTGAAGATGTATTAGTGAGCATTAAGGGGCTCACATTTCCCATTGACTTCTATTTCCTGGAGATGCCCCCTAATGACTCAGAAAGGCCATCATCAATCCTGCTTGGAAGACCATTCCTGAAGACTTCAAAGTTCAAGTTGGACGCATTTTCCGGAACTTATTCTTTTGAAATAGATGGCAGAATAGTGAAATTCAGTTTACATGGAACTATGGAGCACCCTCTAGATGATCTTTCTATCTCCCAGTGTGACATCATAGATGAAACTGTGGCTGAAGTTCACCAGGAGGAATTAGAAGAGAAGTACACAGGACAAGGTCCAAGTGTGGGGACACTCTCAGAGGACAATGAGGGCATTTTGCCATTATCACCAGCCCCAGATAATCCAGAGCCTGACCATGAGCAGAAATTGGATTTAAAGCCCCTCCCTCCACACCTCAAGTATGCTTACCTTGAGGAGAAACAGAAGTTTCCAGTTATCATTGCAAGGGAACTGACTTCTCAACAAGAAGAACAGCTACTCAGTGTGCTGAGGAAACACAAGAAAGCAATTGGATGGAGCTTGGCGGATATAGTAGACATCAACCCTCAAGTTTGTGAGCACAGAATATTCCTAGAAGAGGGAGAAAAGCCTGTCCATCAACCTCAAAGAAGATTGAATCCCACTATCTTAGAAGTTGTCATGAAAGAAGTGACCAGGCTACTTGAAACAGATATCATTTACCCCATCTCAGATAGCGAATGGGTCAGTCCAGTACAAGTGGTGCCCAAGAAGTCTGGAATCACAACAGTAAGAAATGAGCATGGAGAGCTTCTGACAACTAGAGTGCAGAATTCATGGAGAGTTTGCATTGACTATAGGCGTCTCAACCAAGCCACTCACAAGGATCATTACCCCTTGCCATTCATTAATCGGATGCTTGATCGCCTGTTAGGTAAATCCCATTATTGTTTTTTAGATGGTTATACAGGTTATTTTCAAATCCATATAGCTCCTGAAGATCAGGAAAAGACTACTTTTACATGTCCTTTTGGCACTTATGCTTATAAGAGAATCCCCTTTGGCTTATGCAATGCACCAGCTACTTTCCAAAGGTGCATGATGAGTCTTTTCTCTGACATTATTGAGGACTGTATAGAAGTTTTTATGGATGATTTTAGTGTTTATGGTGATTCATTTAGCCTTTGCTTGGATAGTTTATCTAGAGTATTAGATAGATGTGTCAGTACAAACTTTTATTGAATTTTGAAAAATGTCACTTTATGGTTAAACATGGTATTATACTAAGACATGTTGTATCTAATACTGGCATTTCTGTAGATCCAGCAAAGATGGATGTTATTTCTAGTTTACCTTACCCCTCCTCTGTAAGGGAAGTCCGTTTGTTCCTTGGCCATGCAGGTTTTTACCGGAGATTCATTAAGGACTTCAGTAAGGTAGCACTACCCTTATCCAGACTACTGCAGAAAGATATTGAGTTCGAGTTCAGTGAGGATTGCAAATAAGCGTTTGATAAGCTGAAGACCGCCCTGACTCAAGCTCCAATTGTGAGAGGACCAGACTGGAGCCAGCCATTTGAAATCATGTTCGATGCTTCCAACCATGCAGTAAGAGCAGCGCTGGCTCAGCGTGAAGGTAATGATCCTTTTGTAATTGCTTATGCGTCTAAGACTTTGGACACTGCTCAGTCTAATTACACTACTACTGAGAAAGAGCTTCTTGCTATTGTTTTTGCTCTGGATAAATTCCGAGCCTATTTACTTGGTGCTAAAGTAGTAGTGTACTCAGACCACGCAGCTCTAAAGTATTTATTAGCTAAAAAAGAGTCCAAACCAAGGCTTATACGTTGGATACTGCTACTAGAAGAATTTGATATAGAAATTAAGGATAGGAGTAGTAACCAGAATCTAGTGACAGACCACTTGAGTTGCCTTGAGCACATTAAGGATACCTCCACTCCTATAAATGATAATTTCCCATTTGATAACCTGCAAGCAGTATCTGAAGTAGTCCCTTGGTATGCGCCTGTAGCTAATTATCTAGTTAGCCGCACTTTTCCTCCAAACTTTACTAAGCATCAAAGAGACAAGCTGAAAAGCGAGTCTAAATATTATATGTGGGATGACCCATTGATGAGCGGATAATTTATACGCTTTTTGGCATTGTTTTTAGTATGTTTTTAGTAGAATCTAGTTACTTTTAGGGATGTTTTCATTAGTTTTTATGTTAAATTCACATTTCTGGACTTTACTATGAGTTTGTGTGTTTTTCTGTGATTTTAGGTATTTTCTGACTGAAATTGAGGGACTTGAGCAAAAATCAGATTCAGAGGTTGAAGAAGGACTGCTGATGCTGTTGGATTCTGACCTCCCTGCACTCAAAGTGGATTTCCTGGAGCTACAGAACTCAAAATGGCGCGCTTCTAATTGCGTTGGAAAGTAGACATCCAGGGCTTTCCAGCAATGTATAATAGTCCATACTTTGTCCAAGTTTAGACGACACAAACTGGCGTTCAACGCCAGCCCTCTGCCCAATTCTGGCGTCCAGCGCCAGAAACAAGTTGCAAAGTGGAGTTCAACGCCCAAAATAGCACAAAAGCTGGCGTTCAACTCCAAGAATGACCTCTCCATGTGTAGACTTCAAGCTCAGCCCAAGTACACACCAAGTGGGCCCCGGAAGTGGATTTATGCATCAATTACTTACTTCTGTAAACCCTAGTGACTAGTTTATTATAAATAGAACTTTTTATCATTGTATTCGCGGACTTGGTTACTCCGGTTCCCCTCTGGGGCCGAGACCAATGAACTCCATTATTACTTATGTATTTTCAACGGTAGAGTTTCTGCACTCCATAGATTAAGGTGTGGAGCTCTGCTGTTCCTCAAAGATTAATGCAAAGTATTACTGTTTTCTATTCAATTCAACTTATTCCACTTCTAAGATATTCATTCGCACTTCAACCTGAATGTGATGAACGTGACAATCATCATCATTCCCTACGAACGCGTGCCTGACAACCACTCCCGTTCTACCTTCAATTGAACGAATATCTCTTAGATTACCAATACAGGGGACCGAGTCTGAGATATTGGGATCTTCGTGGTATAAGCTAGATTGATGGCGGCATTCATGAGAATCCGGAAAGTCTAAACCTTGTCCGTGGTATTCCGAGTAGGATTCTGGGATTGAATGACTGTGACGAGCTTCAAACTCGCGAGTGCTGGGCGTAGTGACAGACGCAAAAGGATAGTAAATCCTATTCCAGTATGATCGAGAACCTCCAGATGATTAGCCATGCAGTGACAGCGCATCAGACCATTTCACAGAGAGGAATAGGATGCAACCAACGACAAAGGTGATGCCTCCAGACGATTAGACGTGCTGTGACAGAGCATTTGGATCATTTTCCCGAGAGAGATCGAAGGTAGCCATTGGCACCGGTGACATCCTTACATAAAGCTAGCCATAGAAAGGAGTAAGATTGACAGGATGAAGATAGCAGGAAAGCAGAGGTTCAGAGGAACGAAAGCATCTCTACACGCTTATCTGAAATTCTAACCAATGAATTACATAAGTATTTCTATCCTTATTTTAGTACTATTTTCAAAAACCCCATTACTATTTTATATCTGCCTAACTGAGATTTACAAGGTGACTATAGCTTGCTTCATACCAACAATCTCCGTGGGATTTGACCCTTACTCACGTAAGGTATTACTTGGACGACCCAGTGCACTTGCTGGTTAGTTGTGCGAAGTTGTGAACCATGGTATTGGCATCAAGTTTTTGGCGCCGCTGCCGGGGATTGTTCGAGTTTTCGGCAAGCTTTTGGTCCGGTAACATCAGTGCCAAGTTTGATCCGGCAACAACACCAAGTTTTTGGCTCCGTTGCCGGGAATTGTTTGAGTTTGGAAAACTGACGGTTAATCTTGTTGCTCAGATTGGGTAACTTTCTTTTCGTTTTCTTTTCAAAAAGTTTTCAAAAAAATTTTTCAAAAATCTTTCAAAAATTTGTCCTTTGTTTTTGAAAAAAACATTTTCAAAATAAAAATGTTTTCAAAAATATATTCTCTCTTCAGAATTTTTAAGAATGAATTCTAGTGTTTCATGAAGCATGTTGAAGCCTGGCTGGCTGTAAAACCATGTCTAAATTCTTTTGGACTGAGGTTTCACTTATACTCAAGAGAAGAGCTTCTTTGTCTTTCTTAGCAAATTAGCTGATGCATGTAATAGCATACTAAAGCTTGGCTGGCAATTAAGCCATGCCTGACCCTTTGATTGGAGCTTTAGACTAAGGGTGTGTGTGGTTGGAGGTAATACAAGTGTATTCCCAGGAATGTTGAGATGGGAATATCTTATTCCCATGTTTGGTTCAAGAGTTAAAAATTTATTCCTGGGTATATTTTATTCCCTGGAATCAAAATCCCACCCATTTCATTCCCATCTTCCCCATGGTTATCTTTAATTCCAATGGGAATGGAATGTATATCACAATGCAAAAAGACTAAAATGCCCTTCAACTCTAACCCTCTTTCTTCAGATTTTTCACTCATTTCACAAAAAATTAAACCCTAGCAGAGCAACTTCTCCATGAAAACGAAACCTAGCCAAATTTTCCCCCAAATTCATGGAGGCTCCACCGACGTCGGCGCCGCCTCGCCGCTGATCTGGATTCGCACGACCACCGAGCTCCTTATTCTAGAAGGAAGATTCACTACCAACTGTTCGCATTCGTGTTCATCATCACATCTCACCTTCGTTCGTGTTCGCGTTTGTGTTCGTGCTCGTGCTCGCATCTGGTCTCTCTCCTTCGTCTGAGCTCGGTTGCTCGCGCATCTCTCGCCTCTGTCTCTGCTCGAGTTGTGCTTCCTGTTCGTGTCGTCTCCCTCACCCCTCTCTCTCCTCGCATCTTCCTGTTCCTGTTGATCTTTTTCAAGCACAGGTTTGTTCTAGGTTTGAAATATTGAAATTAGAATGTACTTGGAATTGGAATTGTAATGTGTTTTATTGTTTCAATGAAATTGGAATTGAAACAATTTTCTAGATCCATTTCAATTCGTCTAAACAATTGTTCTAGGTTTGTTCTAGGTTTTTTCAACCTTATGTATGTACTTGGAATTGGAATGTGATTTCAGTTTTTAATTTGTTTGGAATTGGAATGTGATTTGAGTTTCAGTTCTGACCTCTTTGATTATAGTATCCTTAATTCTCTTGTTACACATTTCATATAAAATACCAGTGATAAATTGTTGATAGATAAAACATAGTTATGAATTTAATTGAAACTTAATATATGCTCTGTGCCTGTTGTTTGGCTGCATTATCTAAGGAATATTTTGTATGACTGCATTATCTAAGGTCTGTGCCTGTTGTTAAGATGCTTTAAAATTTATTTCAATTTCTTTATCAAGTTGAAAAGAGCTAATGCTGGGGAAGCTAGACTAGATCCTCCTTGTTCTAGTTTTCCAAATGATTAATAGTTGAATTAGTTCGATAATTGGTTAAATACATGTATATGAAGAATCAGTGCACAATGCCTCTATGCAAATATATCATGAATGAATGTGATTTTTACATTCTTTTTCCACCTTGTAATCTTTTTGTCTGGGTTATGTGTATAATAAGAGGCCTATCATTTTCCACCTTATATGGCACCTGCTACAGGTTCTGTCTGAAAGGTTTTTCAAGGCACATGTTTCAAAATCGGATAATAAGATGTGTGTTTAACTTTAATGAAATTTAATGAAAAGATCGATTTATGATAAAGCCAAAATCTCAGCACCCATCTCATTAGACACTAGTTCACAAAATGATCCTAACCAATCATCTGACTCAATTCCTCTTTTTATTGTTATTGTTATTATTTTTTGTTCTATTTTTATTTACATTGTGTTTCATGTCATAGATAGCTTGGTTCTCTCATTTATTTGCATAGCACTTGCTGCTATAGAATTCTTTCTGATGGAATACTTATAATTTAATCCTACAAGAAGGTACATAATTGGATGTTGAAACTAATTGGGTTATGAGTATGATAAGAGGCCTAAAGAAATGATAGGGTTATGGGTTATCAGTACTTTTGTTTTAAGCATTTGATTTAAGCATCCTAACAAGGAGCTGAGCGCAGAATGAAGCTAATGGCACTGTTGAGAGATGTTCCTGGTTTGAGCGGTGAGGAATATAAGTAGCTAAAACCCTAGTTCCTGATGCCATTATATCAGGTTTTAAGATCCATGGAAAACTAGTTAAAGTTCCTCTTGAACTAGAATGTGTAGCAACTGGTGATGGCTTGATTTCAAGAAATGTTTGTTGACAATTGATGGTGGATTTTGGAATTTTGTTGCTTTGTATATAATTGATCATAGATTTTGCATCTTTGGAAGTAATTACAATTCTAGGAGAATAGAGATGCCGCCATTCAGTTAGTTGAGGATCATCTGAGATGAACACTGCTCCTTTTACATTGTCATAGTCACTAATTTAATTATGATAAAATTGATTTTAATTAAACATTTGTTATTAAGGGTATTATAGTAAATTTATTAGTAGAGATAAAATTTAGAGTCGATAATAATTTAGCTAAAGATATTTGTTATTAGGAATATTTTAGTAAATTTAAAAAAATTTAGAATCAATAATAATTTAACTAAAGATATTTGATATTAGGGGTATTTTAGTAAATTTTAAAAAATTTAGAGTCAATAATAATTTTAACTAAACATATTTGTTATTAGGGGTATTTTAGTAAAAAATTTAGAGTCAATAATAATTTAACTAAACATATTTGTTATTAGGGGTATTTTAGTAAATTTAAAAAAATTAAAATCAATAATAATTTTAACTAAACATATTTGTTATTAGGGGTATTTTAGTAAATTTAAAAAAATTTATATATAATAATAATTTTAACTAAGATATTTATTATTAGGGGTATTCTAGTAAATTTAAAAAATATTAAACTTTTAGTCATTAATATTTTAATTTGAATGATTAAGGGTAATTTTGACATATTACATAATATGACCAAGATATTTAAACTCAACCAAACAAAAATTTAGTCATTCCTAGGATTATTACATAATATTCCAATGTATTAAATTTTACAACCAAATATGGGAATCATATATTCCAAGTAATCTCATTCCTAGGAATATAATGCCTAGGAATGAGATTACTTGGTAATAAAATTTAATCTTTGAACCACACACATCCTAAAGAGCATAAGATTCCTGGAATTCATATTAAAAATTTTAGAATCCTTATTTTTCTTTTTTAAAATGATTTTGGAAAAAATTAAAAGAAAATACAAAAAAATTTCATAAAATCATAAAAATTAAAAATATTTTTCATGTTTCTTGTTTGAGTCATGTGTCATGTTATAAGTTTGGTGTCAATTGCATATTCATTTTGCATTTTTCGAAAATTCATGTATTCATGGTGTTCTTCATGATCTTCAAGTTGTTCTTGGTAAGTCCTCTTGTTTGATCTTGATGTTTTCTTGTTTTGCATCTTTTCTTGTTTTACATGTGTATTTTTGCATCCATAGAGTCTAAACATGAAAGATTTCTAAGTTTGGTGTCTTGCATGTTTTCTTTGCATTAAAATTTTTTCAAAAATATGTTCTTGATGTTCATCTTGACATTCAAAGTGTTCTTGGTGTTCATCTTGACATTCATAGTGTTTTTGCATTCATCACATACTTTGATCCAAAATTTTCATGCATTGAGTCTTTTTTATGTTTTTCTCTCTCATCATTAAAAATTCAAAAAACCAAAAAAATATCTTTCCCTTTTTCTCTCTCAAAATTTCGAAAATTAGATTTGACTTTTTCAAAAATTTTTAAAATCTAGTTGTTTTTATGAGTCAAATCAAATTTTCAATTTAAAAATCTCATCTTTTTCAAAATCTTTTTTTCAAAAATCAAATCTTTTTCATTTTTCTTAGTTATTTTCGAAAATTATAAAAATGTTTTTCAAAAATCTTTTTCTTATTTTTATATCAAATTTTCAAAAATAACATAATCAATTAATGTTTTGATTCAAAAATTTCAAGTTTGTTACTTACTTGTTAAGAAATATTCAAACTTTAAGTTCTAGAATCATATCTTGTGATTTCTTGTGAATCAAGTCATTAATTGTGATTTTAAAAATCAAATCTTTTTCAAAATTAATTTCAATCATATCTTTTCAAAAATATCTTCTTATTTCATCTTTTTTCAAAAAAATTTTGATTTCAAAATATCTTTTGTAACTTCCTAACTTCTTATCTTTTCAAAATTTGTTTCAACTAACTTTTTGTTTGTTTCTTATCCTTTTCAAAAACCATCTAACTAACTCTCTCTCTCTAATTTTCGAAAATATCTCCCTCTTTTTCAAAATTTCTTTTTAATTAACTAATTATTTTAATTTTTTATTTTAATTTTCGAAAATTACTAACCTTTTTCAAAAACTATTTTCGAAAATCACTAACCCTTTTTTCAAAATAATTTTCGAAAATTCTTCTCCCTCATCTCCTTCTATTTATTTATTCATCTACTAACATCCCCTCATCTCACATCTCTGCTTCCCTCACCCGTGTGTTTCTTTCCTTACATTACATTCTTTGTCCCCCTCCTTTCTTCCACTAACATAAGGACCTCTATACTGTAGTATAAAGGATCCCTATTATTATTATTATTATTATTATTTTGTCTGTGCCCTCTTCTTTGTCATATGAGCAGGAGCAAGGACAAGAATATTCTTGTTGAAGCAGATCCAGAACCTGAAAGGACTCTGAAGAGGAAACTAAGAGAAGCTAAATTACAACAATCTAGAGATAACCTTTCAGAAATTTTCGAACAGGAAGAGGAGATGGCAGCCGAAAATAATAATAATGCAAGGAGAATGCTTGGTGACTTTACTGCACCTAATTCCAATTTACATGGAAGAAGCATCTCCATCCCTACCATTGGAGCAAACAATTTTGAGCTGAAACCTCAGCTAGTTTCTCTGATGCAGCAGAACTGCAAGTTTCATGGACTTCCATCTGAAGATCCTTTTCAGTTCTTGACTGAATTCTTGCAGATCTGTGATACTATCAAGACTAATGGAGTAGATCCTGAAGTCTACAGGCTCATGCTTTTCCCTTTTACTGTAAGAGACAGAGCTAGAATATGGTTGGACTCTCAACCCAAGGACAGCCTGAACTCTTGGGATAAGCTGGTCACGGCTTTCTTAGCCAAGTTCTTTCCTCCTCAAAAGCTGAGCAAGCTTAGAGCTGATGTTCAAACCTTCAGACAGAAAGAAGGTGAATCCCTCTATGAAGCTTGGGAAAGATACAAACAGCTGACCAAAAAGTGTCCGTCTGACATGCTTTCAGAATGGACCATCCTGGATATATTCTATGATGGTCTGTCTGAATTATCAAAGATGTCATTGGATACTTCTGCAGGTGGATCCATTCACCTAAAGAAAACACCTGCAGAAGCTCAAGAACTCATTGACATGGTTGCTAATAACCAGTTCATGTACACTTCTGAGAGGAATCCTGTGAATAATGGGACGCCCATGAAGAAGGGAGTTCTTGAAATTGATACTCTGAATGCCATATTGGCTCAGAATAAAATATTGACTCAGCAAGTCAATATGATTTCTCAAAGTCTGAATGGAATGCAAGCTGCATCCAACAGTACTCAAGAGGCTTCTCCTGAAGAAGAAGCTTATGATCCTGAGAATCCTGCAATAGCAGAGGTAAATTACATGGGTGAACCTTATGGAAACACCTATAATCCATCATGGAGAAATCATCTAAATTTCTCATGGAAGGATCAAAAGTCTCAACAAGGCTTTAATAATGGTGGAAGAAACAGGTTTAGCAATAGCAAGCCTTTTCCATCATCCACTCAGCAACAGACAGAGAATTCTGAGCAGAATCCATCTATCTTAGCAAATTTAGTCTCTGATCTATCTAAGGCCACTGTGAGTTTCTTGAATGAAACAAGATCTTCCATTAGAAATTTGGAAGCACAAGTGGGCCAGCTAAGTAAAAGGATCACTGAAATCCCTCCTAGTACTCTCCCAAGCAATACAGAAGAAAATCCAAAAGGAGAGTGCAAGGCCATTGACATAAGCACCATGGCCGAACCTGTGAGGAAAGGAGAGGATGTGAATCCCAAGGAGGAAGACCTCCTGGGACGTCTAGTGATCAATAAGGAGTTTTTCTCTGAGAAACCAAAGGAATCTGAGACTCATCTAGAGACTATAGAGATTCCATTGAACCTCTTTATGCCATTCATGAGCTCTGATGAGTATTCCTCTTCTGAAGAGAATGAGGATGTTACTAAAGAGCAAACTGCCAAGTTTCTTGGTGCAATCATGAAGCTGAATGCCAAATTATTTGGTATTGAGACTTGGGAAGATGAACCTCCCTTGTTCACCAATGAACTAAGTGATCTGGATCAAATGACATTGCCTCAGAAGAGACAGGATCCTAGAAAGTTCATAATACCTTGTACCATAGGCACCATGATCTTTAAGGCTCTGTGTGACCTTGGTTTAGGAATAAACCTCATGCCCCTCTCTGTAATAGAGAAACTGGGAATCTATGGGGTGCAAGCTGCTAAAATCTCATTAGAGATGGCAGATAATTCAAGAAAACAGGCTTATGGACAAGTAGAGGACGTGTTAGTAAAGGTTGAAGGCCTTTACATCCCTGCTGATTTCATAGTCTTGGATACTGGAAAGGAAGAGGATGAATCCATCATCCTAGGAAGACCTTTCCTGGCCACAGCAAGAGCTGTGATTGATGTGGACAGAGGAGAATTGATCCTTCAAATAAATGAGGACAACCTTGTGTTTATAACTCAAGGATCTCTCTCTGCATCCATGGAGAGAAAGCATAAAGAGCTTCTCTCAAAGTAGAGTCAACCAAACCCCCCACAGTCAAACTCTAAGTTTGGTGTTGGGAGGCCACAACCAAACTCTAAGTTTGGTGTCAAACCCCCATATCCAAACTCTAAGTTTGGTGTTGGGAGGTCTCAACAAAGCTCTGCACATCTGTGAGGCTCCATGAGAGCCCACTGTCAAGCTATTGACATTAAAGAAGCGCTTGTTGGGAGGCAACCCAATTTTTATTTATCTAACTATATCTTTCTTAGTTATATGTCTTTATAGGTTCATGATCATGTGGAGTCATAAAATAAATATAAAAATTAAAAACGGAATCAAAAACAGCAGAAGAAAAATCACACCCTGGAGGAAGCATCTGCCTGGCGTTCAACGCCAGAACAGAGCATGGTTCTGGCGCTGAACGCCCAAAATGGGTAGTATCTGGGCGCTGAACGCCCAAAATGGGCATCATTTGGGCGCTGAACGCCAGAATTGCACCCTGGAGAGGAGCTGGCGCTGAACGCCCAGAACAAGCATGGTTCTGGCGTTCAACTCCAGAAATGGGCAACAAATGGGCGTTGAACGCCCAAAATGGGCACCAACCTGGCACTGAACGCCCAGAGTTGTGTGCAAGGGCATTTTACATGCCTAATTTGGTGCAAGGTTGTAAATCCTTGAACACCTCAGGATCTGTGGACCCCACAGGATCATCTCAGGATCTGTGGACCCTACAGGATCCCCACCTACCTCTACTCACTTCTTCTCACCCCTCTTTCACAAAATCCCATAAACACTCTTCCCCAAAACCTTTCACCAATCACCTCAATCTCTCTTTCCCATCACCTCCTCACCACTCACATCCATCCACTCTTCCCCATAAACCTACCTCATAAACTCCACCTACCTTCAAAATTCAAAATCATTTTTACACAACCCAACCCTCTCTTCTCTTCTTGGCCGAAACACAACCCCCTCTCCCTCTCCTCCATTTCTTCTTCTTCTTCATCTATTCTTTCTTCTCTTGCTCGAGGGCGAGCAAACTTCTAAGTTTGGTGTGGTAAAAGCATAAGCTTTTTGTTTTTCCATTACCATTGATGGCACCTAAGACCGGAGAATCCTCTAGAAAAGGAAAAGGGAAGACAAAAGCTTCCACCTCCGAGTCATGGGAGATGGAAAGGTTCATCTCCAAAGCCCATCAAGACCACTTCTATGATGTTGTGGCCAAGAAGTAGGTGATCCCTGAGGTCCCTTTCAAACTCAAAAGAAATGAGTATCCGGAGATCCGACATGAAATTCAAAGAAGAGGTTGGGAAGTTCTAACAAATCCCATCCAACAAGTCGGCATCCTAATGGTTCACGAGTTCTATGCCAATGCATGGATCACCAAGACCATGATCAAAGTAAGAACCCGGATCCAAAGAACTATGTTACAATGGTTCGGGGGAAATACTTGGATTTTAGTCCGGAAAATGTGAGGTTGGCATTTAACTTGCCTATGATGCAAGGAGATGAACGCCCCTACACTAGAAGGGTCAACTTTAATCAAAGGTTGGACCAAGTCCTCATGGACATATGTGTGGAAGGAGCTCAATGGAAGATTGACTCTAAAGGCAAGCCGGTTCAACTAAGAAGATTGGACCTCAAGCCTGTGGCTAGAGGATGGTTGGAATTCATCCAATGCTCCATCATCCCCACTAGCAACCGATCTGAAGTTACTGTGGATCGGGCCATCATGATTCATAGCATCATGATTGGAGAGGAAATAGAAGTTCATGAAGTCATCTCTAATGAACTCTACAAAATAGCCGAAAAGTCATCCCCCATGGCAAGGCTAGCGTTTCCTCATCTTATTTGCCATCTATGTTACTCAGTTGGAGCTTTCATAGAAGGAGACATTCCCATTAAGGAAGAGAAGCCCATCACTAAGAAAAAGATGGAGCAAGCAAGAGAGCCCATTCATGGAGCTCAAGAGGCGTATGAAGCTCATCACCATGAGATCCCGGAGATGCCTCAAATGCATTTTCCTCCACAAAACTATTGGGAGCAAATCAACACCTCCCTAGGAGAATTGAGTTCCAATATGGGACAACTAAGGGTGGAACATCAAGAGCACTCCATCATCCTTCATGAAATAAGAGAAGATCAAAAATCAATGAGGGAGGAGCAACAAAGACAAGGAAGAGACATAGAAGAGCTCAAGGACATCATTGGTTCCTCAAGAAGGAAACGCCACCATCACTAAGGTGGATTTATTCCTTGTTCTTATTTCTTCTGTTTTTTTTCGTTTTCTATGTTATGTGCTTATCTATGTTTGCATCTTCATTACATGATCATTAGTAGTTAGTAACTTTGTCTTAAAGTTATGAATGTCCTATGAATCCATCACCTCTCTTAAATGAAAAATGTTTTAATTCAAAAGAACAAGAAGTACATGAGTTTCGAATTTATCCTTGAACTTAGCTTAATTATATTGATGTGGTGACAATGCTTCTTATTTTCTGAATGAATGCTTGAACAGTGTATATGTCTTTTAAAGTTGTTGTTTAAGAATGTTAAATATGTTGGCTCTTGAAAGAATGATGACTAAGAGACATGTTATTTGATAATCTGAAAAATCATAAAAATGATTCTTGAAGCAAGAAAAAGCAGCAAAGAACAAAGCTTGCAGAAAAAAAAAATAATAATAAAAATAGGCGAAAAAAATAGAAAGAAAAAGAAAAAGCAAGCAGAAAAAGCCAAAAGCTCTTAAAACCAAGAGGCAAGAGCAAAAAGCCAGTAACCCTTAAAACCAAAAGGCAAGGGCAAATAAAAAGGATCCCAAGGCTTTGAGCATCGGTGGATAGGAGGGCCTAAAGGAATAAAATCCTGGTCTAAGCGGCTAAACCAAGCTGTCCCTAACCATGTGCTTGTGGCGTGTAGGTGTCAAGTGAAAACTTGAGACTGAGCGGTTAAAGTCAAGGTCCAAAGCAAAAAAAAAAAAAGAGTGTGCTTAAGAACCCTGGACACCTCTAATTGGGGACTTTAGCAAAGCTGAGTCACAATTTGAAAAGGTTCACCCAATTATGTGTCTGTGGCATTTATGTATCCGATGGTAATACTGGAAAACAAAGTGCATAGGGCCACGGCCAAGACTCATAAAATAGCTGTGTTCAAGAATCATCATACTGAACTAGGAGAATCAATAACACTATCTGAACTCTGAGTTCCTATAGATGCCAATCATTCTGAACTTCAATGGATAAAGTGAGATGCCAAAACTATTCAAGAGGCAAAAAGCTACAAGTCCCGCTCATCTGATTGAAGCTATGTTTCATTGATAGTTTGGAATTTATAGTATATTCTCTTCTTTTTATCCTATTTGATTTTCAGTTGCTTGGGGACAAGCAACAATTTAAGTTTGGTGTTGTGATGAGCGGATAATTTATACGCTTTTTGGCATTGTTTTTAGTATGTTTTTAGTAGAATCTAGTTACTTTTAGGGATGTTTTCATTAGTTTTTATGTTAAATTCACATTTCTGGACTTTACTATGAGTTTATGTGTTTTTCTGTGATTTCAGGTATTTTCTGACTGAAATTGAGGGACTTGAGCAAAAATCAGATTCAGAGGTTGAAGAAGGACTGCTGATGCTGTTGGATTTTGACCTCCCTGCACTCAAAGTGGATTTTCTGGGGCTACGGAAATCAAAATGGCGCGCTTCCATTTGCGTTGGAAAGTAGACATCCAGGGCTTTCCAGCAATGTATAATAGTTCATACTTTGCCCAAGTTTAGATGACGCAAACTGGCGTTCAACGCCAGCCCTCTGCCCAATTCTGGCGTCCAGCGCCAGAAACAAGTTGCAAAGTGGAGTTCAACGCCCAAAATGGCACAAAAGCTGGCGTTCAACTCCAAGAATGACCTCTCCACGTGTAGACTTCAAGCTCAGCCCAAGCACACACCAAGTGGGCCCCAGAAGTGGATTTATGCATCAATTACTTACTTCTGTAAACCCTAGTGACTAGTTTATTATAAATAGAACTTTTTATCATTGTATTCGCGGACTTGGTTACTCCGGTTCCCCTCTGGGGCCGAGACCAATGAACTCCATTATTACTTATGTATTTTCAACGGTAGAGTTTCCGCACTCCATAGATTAAGGTGTGGAGCTCTGCTGTTCCTCAAAGATTAATGCAAAGTAATACTGTTTTCTTTTCAATTCAACTTATTCCACTTCTAAGATATTCATTCGCACTTCAACCTGAATGTGATGAATGTGACAATCATGATCATTCCCTATGAACGCGTGCCTGACAACCACTCCCGTTCTACCTTCGATTGAACGAATATCTCTTAGATTACCAATATAGGGGACCGAGTCCGAGATATTGGGATCTTCGTGGTATAAGCTAGATTGATGGCGGCATTCATGAGAATCCGGAAAGTCTAAATCTTGTCCGTGGTATTCCGAGTAGAATTCTAGGATTGAATGACTGTGACGAGCTTCAAACTCGCGAGTGCTGGGCGTAGTGACAGACGCAAAAGGATAGTAAATCCTATTCCAGTATGATCGAGAACCTCCAGATGATTAGCCATGCAGTGACAGCGCATCGGACCATTTTCACAGAGAGGAATAGGATGCAACCAACGACAAAGGTGATGCCTCCAGACGATTAGCCGTGCTGTGACAGAGCATTTGGATCATTTTCCCGAGAGAGATCGAAAGTAGCCATTGGCACTGGTGACATCCTTACATAAAGCTAGCCATAGAAAGAAGTAAGATTGACTGGTTGAAGATAGCAGGAAAGCAGAGGTTCAGAGGAACGAAAGCATCTCTACACGCTTATCTGAAATTCTAACCAATGAATTACATAAGTATTTCTATCCTTATTTTAGTACTATTTTCGAAAACCCCATTACTATTTTATATCTGCCTGACTGAGATTTACAAGGTGACTATAGCTTGCTTCATACCAACAATCTCCGTGGGATTCGACCCTTACTCACGTAAGGTATTACTTGGACGACCCAGTGCACTTGCTGGTTAGTTGTGCGAAGTTGTGAACCATGGTATTGGCATCATGTTTTTGGCGCCATTGCCAGGGAAAGAAAGAACAATGAATTTTACATAATCAAAGTGTAATCACAATTTCGTCCACCACCCATATTTATGGAGATGTGGCGCTGACCAGGTAATTAGACGATGTGTGCCTCAATCAGAATTCCAGTCCATTTTAGAGGCTTGCCACTCCTCTGAGAGTGGAGGACATTTTGGCCCTCAAAGAACTGCTAGAAAAATTTTAGACTGTGGATCCTGGTGGCCTACTCTTTTTAAAGACGCTGCTGAATTTTGTAAATCTTGTTCCCCATGCCAAAGGTTTGGTAATATATCCAAGAGGGATGAGATGCCTCAACAGATTATGCTTTTCTGTGAAATTTTTGAATTTTGGGGCATTGATTTCATGGGTCCATTTCCAAATTCTAATGGTTATTTTTATATATTGTTAGCTGTAGATTACGTTTCTAAATGGGTGGAAGCAATTCCCACCCGCACTAATGATGCTAACACTGTTGTTTCCTTTGTTAGAAACCATATTATTTGTCGCTTTGGATCACCACGAGCAATCATGAGCGATCAAGGCACCCATTTTTGTAACAGGAGACTAACAGGATTACTGAAGAAGCATGGGATAATTCATAAAGTAGCAACAGCCTACCACCCTCAGACTAATGGACAAGCCGAGGTGTCAAACAGAGAGATAAAGCGTATATTGCAGAAGATAGTCAAACCTCATAGAAGAGACTGGAGCACCAGGCTACAAGATGCACTCTGGGCATACAGAACTGCATACAAGACACCCATTGGGATGAGTTCCTTCCGCTTAGTTTATGGAAAAGCCTGTCACCTCCCAGTTAAAGTAGATCACAAAGCCTTTTGGGCAGTGAAGGAGTGCAACATGGGATTTGAGAAAGCTGGAGCTGAAAGGAAGTTGCAACTGCAAGAATTGGAAAGCCTTCGCCTAGAAGCTTATGAGAACTCGAGGCTGTACAAGGAAAAGATGAAGGCTGTGCATGATAAGCACATCAAGAGGAGAGAGTTCCAAACTGGGGACTTAGTCCTCCTTTACAACTCTAGACTGAAGCTCATGTCAGGCAAGTTGAGATCAAAATGGGAAGGTCCATATAGAGTAGAGAAGGCTGAGCCATACGGAGTTTTCCACCTGAGTCATCCTTCAAGATCTGAATTCATCAAAGTTAATGGACATCGCTTAAAGCTATATCATGGTGAGAAGGTGACGAAAAACAAGGAGTTAGAAATCTTCCTCTTGGAGGATCCACCAACAGCAGAAGACTGAGCTATTAGAGCATCCAACTTAAGGACGTTAAAGCAAAGTGCTGGGTGGGAGACAGCCCACCATGGTATGATCGTTCCTTTCTTTCTTCTTAATTTTCTCTTTCAATAACTCTTCTCAGTACTATTGCCTATAGTTTACATCTTCATTTTCATATTATAAAAAAAAGGGGGCACGCGACACGACAACGTCGCCGACGCGTCCGCGTCGCAGATGAGTAAGAAAGAATAATAAATCAAACAGAAAGTTACGCGGGAGCGTGGCTGGAGGCGTGCCTTAGCCACAAATTGTCCCACGCGACCGCGTCACTGACGCATCCGCATCATTTGGAAAAAATGCCTCTCACGCGTCCGCGTCACCCACGCGGACGCGTGACCCGAAAATCGACGTAAGAAAGGGTGCAGGGCCGAAAGTTGTGCTGGAACGTGGCTGGACTAGCACTAGACGCACAAGCCTTACCATGCGAATGCGTACCCCACGCGTCCACGTCGTATCCCAATATTGGCCACCCACGGGATCGCGTCCACCACGCGAACGCGTCACCCTGGAATTTGGCAACAATGAATTTCGAACAGAGAGTTGTGCGAGCGCGAGGCTCCCCTCGCGCCAGTAGCACCGAACGAGTCACGCGTCCGCGTCAATTTTTATAAGCCCCTTCTGCGCGAACATGTACCCCACGCGTTCTTGTCGCTTGCGCCGCACAGCTTATCCTAATCTGCCAAAATATCTTATCTTTCTCTTCTCCAAATCCTACTTTTTCTTTTCCCTTCTTATTTTTTTCTTTCCCCCTTTCCTCCTTCTTCCTTCTTTCTCACTTTCTACTTTCTCTCTCTCTCACCACCATTATCAAGGTTCTTTCTTATCTTTTTCCCTCTTTACTTTTCTATTCTTCTTTTTATTTTTATGTTTTCTTCTCCTTTTCTTTTTCTTTTTACTTGCATTATCCATGTTTTCTTTTTCTTTCTTTTTCTTTTAATTGGTGTTGGAAATTTAATTGGGTCACTGTTTCTTATTATATGCTTGTGGATTGTTGCAAAATTGTTTGGCAATTATATATTAATTTTTAAGGGTTGCTTGCATGTTCAATTTATTGTTTTCATTAGCTTATTTACCATGCATGCTATGTGTTTGTGAAAACGCCCGTTTGGCATTGTGCACTGTTTTTCAAAATCTTTTATCCTACTACTCTAAAATGCTTGCTTTCCACAAAACCCTTTCTCATATCATATTAATTCAATATATTTGCCATTACAAATAGGTTATTAGTTTGAAAGGCTTGGTAATCTAACTTGAACATTGAATTCTTGATCTATGCTACTCATGCCTTTGCCTGCATGCCAATAAATACCTTGCATTTAATTGTCATCATATGCACTTGCTATATTTCCATTGATGAGTTTTCACATGTAGTCATGACCATGTGTTAACATCATTCATCTTTTAATGTGCATTAATTACCACATTTCCCGTTCTCTTCCTTGCTCCAACCCTTGACATTTTAACATACTTTTTCTTTTTTTTCTTTTAGGATGGCCACCAAGAAAGGCAAGGAGAAAGCTACTCCCAAACCACCCACAAGAAGAAGAACAAAAAGAGCATTAGTGGCTGAGCCATCTTCAACTGCAGTTAAGCCCTCAACAAAAAAAATCAAGAGAATTATAAAGGTTGAAATAGAAAGCCTTCCCAGCAAAGGATACTACCCGATTTATTAATCGCTACTGTGAGCAGATGTTCCCCATTCTGGCTGAAAGGAGTTACAACAATGAATACCTTCTTATCCTCCCGACCCGTATTGCTGAATTTGTTGAGAGGTTGGATCGGCAGGAACACAAAGCAAAGCTAAGAGAGCGCTGTAACAAGCGCCGATTCACATACCTCAAGGAGCTACTTATGGGAAAATACAAAGACCCAGACACCCCGGACTCCACTTTCTTTACCAGCACAGGGAGCCATGACGGTCCTGACTGTGGAGATACTGCTACCAGCCCACCTTTGTTCCTGACAGATGGCACCGAAGACGGTGCAAAGCCTTAAGTGTGGGGAGGTCGGTCAGTACCTAACTTCCAGATGTAATTTCTCTTCCTTAACACCAATAAAATAGGATATTTAGTTAGTTTTTCTTTTGTAGAATAGGATAAATTGCATAGTAATAGGTTAGTTGCATGCATGATCTACTTGATTGAAAAGACAATAAGTTTTTTCTAAAACCCTATTTTTAGAACTGAATTTCACTAATTTTAATCAAAACTTTTATGTTAAATTTGCTTGAAGTTATATTTGAAACATGGTTTTTGAGCTAAAGAACACACAACCTGTGAGACTTTGAACCTAAACACATGGTTACATTATTTAACCATAAATATTTTATTCTTGTGTGTTTACTTCTCTATTATTGTAATCTATATTTTGTTTCGTCCTATATGTCCAATGTTTAATATATTTATATGCTTGCATATGATTGAGGCCATTATTTGTTTAGCTCACTTATCCAAATTAAGCCTACCCCTTAAGTTACCTTTGTTAGCCACTTTGAGCCTTTAAATCCCATTTGTTCTTTATTTTACCACATTACTAGCCTTAAGCGGAAAAATAATTTTATATCCCAATTGAATCTTTGCTTAGCTTGAGGTAGAATTGTGTGTTAATTGAGTATGGGAAGATTGTGGGAACAAAAGATAATAAAGAAATGTGTCATGATAATATAATGGGAATTTGGGTACCTACTCATGCAAAACTGTAAAAGAAAAATTAAAAATCTATGTGCATTGATAAGCTATGTTTATTTAAAAAAAAATATTCAATAAATAAATAAGGGGACAAAATTACCCCAATGCTAAGTTGAAAATTCAAGGATCAATGCATATATGATAAAATTAAAATAAAAAGTTGATACATGAGTAAGAAATGTGAAAGGGAAATTTTGGATAGCTAGGTATGAAATTTAAGTTATATAGAATGTATATATGTGTGTTAGGTGAAAGCTTGGGTTAATTAAAGATTCAATTTGTAAGCTTACTTAGCCTTATATGTACCCTTACTCTTACCTTGGCCCCATTACAATCTTCAAAAGACCTCATGATGTTGGCATTGGTATATTAAATGTTGTTGATTGGTTAGGAGAAGAACAAAAATTAGAAAGCATGACTAGAGAAGGATAGAGTGATTACCTATACACTAGAGATACTAGAGTGTACATACATCATCAGTGAGGGTTCAATGCTTGAATTCTATGTTCCCTGCTTTCATGAGCTACCTTCTTGCATTTTTATCTGTTGTTACTGTATAAGAATTGAATTAGTGGAATTTGATTTGTGATTGTCTTGAAGAGCATATTTACTTTTGACCAAGTGGACAAGAATCATATAGTTGCATTCACATATATAGGTTACATTGCATTGCATGAGTTTTACATGTTCCTACTCATTTATTTTATCTCCTTCAACTAAGCATGAGAACATGCTAATGTCTAAGTGTGGGGAGGTTGATAAACCATTATTTTATGGTTTATATTGTGTTTAATTATGTGGTTTTATCGAATCTTTATCCACTTATTCATTAATTTAGCATGTATTTACAATTCCTTCCCAAAATTACTCCATGGTTGAAAACTGCTTCCTAGAGACTTTTAATTATGTATTTTAATTCTTCTTTATTCCATTCGATGTCGTGATCTGTATGTTAAATGTTTCAGGCTTTATAGGGCATGAATGACTTGGAGATTGGAAAGGAGGCTTGCAAAAATGGAAGGAACACAAGAAATGGAGGAGATGACCAGCGAGAAGTGACGCAGACGAATGGCTCACGCGGCCACGCAAAATAGAGGAAATTGCAGTGACGCGCTCGCATGCCTGACGCGAACGCATGGATTGGAAACTGCACAAGTGACGCGAATGCGTGGACGACGCACACGCGTGGCAAGGCAAAACGCTGGATGACGCGAACGCCTGGATGACGCGATCGCGTGACGTGCGCAATCTGCAGAATCTGCAGAATTTGCTGGGGGCGATTTTGGGCCCTGTTTTGACCCAGTTCTCGGCCCAGAAAAGCAGATTAGAGCCAGAGAACATGCAGAGACCGGGGAGAACATTCATTCCACATAATTTTAGTTTTAGATCTGATTTTACTCCTCCTCTAGGTTTCCTCTCTACACATTCATAGTTTTTAGGATTTCGTTTTTATTGCTTTTGGATTGGGATATTGAGAAGAGTTATTACCTCCGCTAAGATTTCATCATTCTAGTTTGTTTTCCCTTACTTGTCACTTACTCTTTCATATCATTACTCTGTTCAGAATTACTATTGGATTATTTTTAGAATTTATTAATAAAAGAACTATTTTTATTTCAATTGATCTTTTGGATTATTATTTATCATGTCTCTCTTTATTTCTCTTTCTTATTTTGTGAAATTTACATTCATAATGAGCGAGTAGTTCCATAACTTGATTGGGAGATGATTGAAGGGAGAACCTTGAGTTGGAACACTCAAGAGAAAAATTGTAATTAGGTTTATCGTTAGATCACCCTCTAGTCACTGACACTAGTCCTTCCCAAGGGAGAGGATTAGGACTTGTGAATAGAAATTGCCTTCCAACTCGCTTGACTTTCCTCTACCTAGTAAAGGATAACTAAGCAGAACAACCTTCAATTATCACTTTTATCTTGGGAGAAATCCATCAAGGATAGGGCTTCCAACTAATCTACTCCTAGTCAAGGTTTTTATTTAATTTACATAAATTCTCTGATTTAATTTCCTGTTTATCAACTCAAACCCTTTTGGAAAATATCTGATTAATAAAATAGCACATCTTTCTGCAACTCGTTAGGAGACGACTTGGGATTCATACTCCCAGTATTTTAATTCTAATTTTATGACAACCCTTCTAAATTGATAAGCAGATTTTTGGTTGGTTAAGAACTATACTTGCAACGTATCTCTTATAATAATTTCTTAACTCACCAATTTCCGCCACGTCACTCACCTGTAAGACCGAGGTTGCTTACTGCATACATCGGCTCAAGAGAGTTATACCTGTAAGATAGAGGTTGCTTACAGAGGTTATGGCACTAGAAGCTAAACTCAGACAAAGGTTGCTGAGTTAAGTCAAAATATAATTCAATAAATAACAGAGAATAGAAGAATTAAAAGAATGTATTGACTAAAGAGATCTCTGCCACGAAAGAGTAGAGGGCAAAGATAAAGAAAACGCTTTAAAATACTGTTTGCCACTGGATATGAGAATGATTTAAAGGTCACGAGAAGGTGACGAAAAGTAAATAGTTATGGTGCCGATATAAAAATGTTAAGCCATGGGCTTTGTATGTGAATGACTATGTGGGGACGCCCGTAAATATGGAATGGCTTCCAGGAACATGGGTCACATGCTTCAGCTGGAAAATCAGCACCTGCAAGTACTTGCTGAGGTCATGTTTGGCATACTTCAGCTGGAGAATCAGCGCCTGCAAGAGGTTGGAATCTTGCAGAGGTTATGCCGCTGGAATGCCTTATCTAACTTGCGAGTCGGATTGCGTCGGGTGCGGGTCGAAACCGACAAATGAGCTCATTACCTGCAATAGGACTAGACATGCATATCCTTGTTTGCACATATTTGTTTGTGATTATGTTTTCTATGATTGCGTGTGCTTGTGATTGGATTCTATATTCTGTAATTACTGAGTTGGATTGTTCTTTGTTGACTATTGTTATTGACTGAGAACATAATAAAACAAACTTAACCTCTAACCCCAACCCTACTAAGAACTCCCGAGTTCTTACCCCCTATTTCAACCCCTTTCAGCTACAGGTGCGAAGGCTTACTGTGGAGCTATAGGAGCATAGAAGATTATGTTCATGAGTTGAGTTGTTAGAATTTATTTTTCCTTCGTCGTTTATTATTAATTTTTTTATTTTTAGAGGGGTAGGATTTGTTTTTAAGAATCTTGAACTAAGTCTATGTATTTAATCCTATGTATATATATATATACCTTTGTGGTTAAGTGGTTTAAAATAAAGGATCTTTGTTTTCTTAATTAAAGGTTTCGGTTCGTATTCCCAAAAGCTCAATATTAAATAAATATAGTATCAAATTAAAGGAGTAGAGGTAGGTGACGGCCGAACTTTTAGTGCGATCATGAGGTGCTAAAAATTAAGGTGTTACATTATGGTATCATAGCAGTTCGTTCCGTTAGAGCCTTGGGAATAGACTGACTATGCTTCACTGCATACTTTGGGTGTCTATCATGCAGTAGGACTTGTCCTAGTGACAAGAGTTTGAGTTTCAAATGCATGATTGTCTATTGACTAATGCTATTAGTCGACCGTTGCATCTCTCATGGTATTAAGTCTGGCCAACTTAACACTAATGATTTATGTAGATAGGAACACTAATAGATTATTATAGACGAAATAAAAGTAATAGGTAACACAAATCACGAGATTTTGGGGACGTTAGAGGTTACTTTTAAGGGTTTACTTCATTTCGAAGTATAATCTTTGTTAGTGCCGCGTAACTCAGTGCTCCATTTCCTTCTTTTATCATTTGTGTTGAAGTTTCTTACTTCAAATTTTTCTTTTGGAATAAGATTTAACTATATTTTAACCATTGTTTATCGCTCTTGCATATCTCTAATCGATTGTAATCCTAACTATTCACTTGATACATTTGAAATATTTATCCTTGATATTGCTCACATTCCTCCTTATGAACCATGTGTTCTTTTATTTGGCTTTGAACTTGGTTTCTCATAATAATGATTCTTAAGTCTTTAAAGATGTTAGATATTCTTTCTTGATTAGTTTGTAACAAAACATGTACTCTTACCGTGCCACGTGATAAGCGTATACTACAAAAGAACCGGCTCTTAGCTGCGCAAAATTACCAGCGTTTCCAAAATACGCCGCAAATCAAGTTAGCTGCTGCGGTTCTTGTTGTGTAATCAGGCTCCGTTCCAATTGTTCCGAATTGGTGGTTGTTTTGGACCCCAACCGCATCTAATAACCTGGTGGGGGGAGGGGTTGTTCCATTAAAATACCCCTACCAAAATATTTTGGCGCGTTTAACCTTTCCTCTTTTAGCGCGAACGCTAGTAGAGCAAAGGCGCTAACCGCTGGTCTTCTTTCCCCGCCGTCGTGACTCATCCCTCTGTCAATTCCAGCCGCCATATCTGTGTCGTCGTTTTTCCCCGTGACTAGTCGCCTCCCACCGTTGTGTAGCTCCTGCGCCCGAAGGTAAAGTGAAAAAGGTCATCCAAGCCTTCTCCTTCCTCCGTGAACATCCGTGACGTCGTCGGCAGACACCCCAACCATCCATCCCAGTGTCTTCGTCGGTATCCCTTCCCTTGCCCTTGCTCTGTTGTGCGTTACCGACCACACACTCTCCCTTCTCTCTCGTATGTTCCTCTCCCTTGTCCCAATTTAATTTCAGTGGCTGTTGATAAATTAATTTTCCATCAAGTTAATCTCTGTGCCTTCTGAATTTATGGTTTGAACAACATTGATCTATTAATTTTGCCCAATATTTTTTTCCCCAATTTAACATTTAAATTCAACTTTTTCCCAATTTTTGAACCCCTGGGTCTTGATATGTTTGCGTTTATTGCTTCGCCTCATCACTGATTAAAAGGAATGTGCACAAAAGACCAATGCGATTAAATCTGCAAATAAATCTGAAGTAAGGGTGTGACCATTAACATGATGGACTATTAACAATTTCCTACAATATGGACTATTAACATTACTTTTTGTGCCAATTAGTGCAGGAGAGTTAACACACAGTTCTCCTTTTCATATGACCATCTCTAAATTTTCCCTATTTCAATTCTATTATAAAAATAAACAGCTTTATTTTTAGTGATTAAATAAAGCATATTTTCCCGTCAAATAAACATAAGATAGAGAAAGAACAAAATACTCAGCTTCGAAGTCAAGTTGCTCAACTGTTAGAGTTGGAACAAGATCAGAAGCTGCAGATACAACAGCACGATTCAACAATCCAAACTTTGCAGCTTTGTCATATATAATTCTAATATGCACAAAATATTCATTAGGGATTTCTTGAGTATTTTATTGACAGTTTCCTAATAGAAAGTTAAAATGGTCTAAATAATGCCAAAAAGGGATGGGATCCACTTACGTAGAATGAATGCAAATCCATTTTTTTTATTGGTGCTTTGCCTTTCATATTTATCTTTTGTAATTAAATTTTATATTTTTGTGGTTTTCTCATTGAATTTCTCTTCCTTATGGGTTCTTTATTTTTGGTTGAGATTGGGGGGAGATAATCTGAGAGATTATTTCTATCTGCAAAGCTATGAAAGCTAAGAAAATGATTTACTGCTTGTAGGTTTTTTACCCCTCAATTTTGTTATTTTTGCTCTTATTTTGTTGATTAGGCCAGTGCTTGAATATTGTTTGTATTTTCTACCTTTCATTTATTACAAAGTTGTGTTAGACTTTAAATTAGAGAATTATGTTTTATTGATTATTTAATTTTCCTCAATAGTAAAACGTACACAGACTATAATGGCCTTTTTTAAGACTTGATTATGATAGAATACAATAGTTTATTTGATATGTTTTCAGAATCTGACATGCTTTTGTTACTTTTTTATTTTATTTGCCTTTATTCTCATTCACTCTCTACTTTGCTGGAGTTTTGGCTTTCTTCTTTATGGTTGCTTTTGTGGCATGGTGACAAGTGCTATGTTTAGTCAAAATCTCAATTATGTGGGTACTAGCTGTCTTTTGTAGCAAGAAACTTTAAGACAGTAGGAGCACCACTTTTTGCCACAAATCAGTCATTGTGCATATTTATCGTCCTTATGTTACTTTGTTCACATTCAATTATGTCATTTTTTGGATTATCTGAAATTTCATACAAATAAGTTCAAGTTGAGTTAATCATTAGTCCCATATGTTTGTTACCATCTTCTTTTTCTCTTTTTCATTTTTTTCTAATTTCTTTTTTAAATTCCTGTGAGATAATTTATGGGTTCTGCTTTCTTCCATGACATAGGATAAAATTAAAACCCTTGAAACTCATTTTGATAATACTCATTCCCACCCTCCCACTTGTGATCTCATTTTGATAATTTACTATAGGCACATTCTTGTTTCTATTTGGTCCCCAGCTCATTACAGGGCTACTTAATGGTTTCAATTTGGCTCTAGACATCTCTCGGAGTAATATTCTAAATTTTTCTTAACTTAAACTTATCTGTGTATTCTTTTTTTTTTTGCCTTGAAACAGGTTCTCTGACGAGTGGATATCTCGAAGATTTGAAATAAATTATTTGGGGTGCGTCCCTGTACCTTCAACTATGACAGGTATTTCATTTGTTAAGAACCAATGAGTCTTGCACAAAATCTTTTCGAGAATTTACCAAGTATTTATTTTTAATCTAAAGACCTATAAATTAATGGCAAATCACTTCACAGATCTATTTGTTCTATGACTCAAGTTGTTCTACCAACTTGAAACAGCAAAATTTAAGAGTGTTATGTACAAATCATGAGGCTAATTTGAACTTCAATTAGCATGCTTCCAAATTTCCATCATATTGTCTCACCTTTTTTTTATCTTTTGATAAAATTTCGGCACTCAGATTTTGTTTTTTTGGTAGTAGCAGGTGTATATATAAATCTTATCTACACAGTAAAAAAATAATTATTTTGTACTACTAGTACATAAAAATAAATTATTATTATTATTATTATTATTATTATTATTATTATTATTATTATTATTATTATTATTATTATTATTATTATTATTATTATTATTGTAATTTTACTGATTGAAATTGGATGGGAAGAAAAGAACATGGTATGTTGTTTTCAGAGAGAAGTGCATGATTTTTGTGTGAGCCCCTAAATCCTTTTATCAAGTACTAGGAAATAGAAATTTAATGTTCAACATAAAAGTGTAGATATGACTTTTACGCATGCCACATGGATAATGCGGTAAATTATTTGATAGCCAGTACTAGCTTCTAGAATGTTCGTTAATATTCACCTTAGCAAATAGCAAGTAACACGGCTATATATTTATCAAGATAGTAATATAGGTGAACCGCACTCTCATGTATACATACAATAACAATAATTTTGTGACTGGAGTACATATATAATAGTTAGGTTTCCATACCAGAGTTGCACCTTACTTAATATTATTTAATTAAAAAGTACACATATAGTAAGTAACCAAACTTATATATATTTATAAGCTTGACGTGCATGTTAAAACTAGTTATCTTAAGCCCTTTATTTATTAGTTGTTTTTTATTTATATAACTGTAGATTTATTAAAATCCTTTTTTTTTTCTAGAATTGATTGTTTAGTTCTTTAATGCTTTTGTCTTAAGTATGTTCCTAACTCTAACGTCTACGCCTCTTTTCTTTTTCTTTTTTTTAAGGTTTTATTTTCCATTTCAATTTTTTGGCTTTGGGACTTGGTAAACCCCATTCGTAGGGTTTATCTTGTATTGATTTTAGGAGATTTTATCACCTTTTACCCACATTTATTCAATAAAATAGTATGGTTTCATGATTATCTCCTAAGTTGTGCTAAAGTGTGAAAACATGCTTTCTAGGCTTTAATTTGATAAATTTAATATAACTTTAATTCCACTAGATGCCTTGATTTGTTTGTTAAGTGATTTCAGATTGGAAAGGCTAGGAATGGATCAAAGGAATGAAGAGGAAAGCATGCAAAATGGAGAAATCATGGAAAAGCAAGGATTTGGGATGAGATTAACGACGCGCACGTGCAGCAGCCGCGCACGCGTGGATTGTGAGGTCGCATGGCGACGCGTATGCGCACATGACGCGTACGCGTGGATGGAAAATTGTCAATCGATGCACACGCGCACTGTACGCGTACGCGCTGATGTCAGCACGTGACCCACTTAAAGTGAATCCGCTGGGGTGAATTCTGGGCTTCCCATGCCCAAATCCAACTCATTTCTGATGCTATTTAACCCAAGGAATTAAGAGGAATCAAGACACTTTTTACACACTAGTTTACTTTAGTTTAATTTTTTGAGGGAAAGTTAGTTTTAGAGAGAGAAGCCCTCACTTCTCTCTAGGATTAGGAGTAGGTTGATCTAGATTAGAATTTCTTAGATCTAGGTTTAATTCATGCTTTGATTTGCTTTTCTCTTTGTAATTCTTTTTCTTCTACCTTTCCTCTCTCTAGTTTTGCTTTTAATTCATGTAATTCTCTACTTTTATTTTGATGCACTTTTGTTCCTTCTATTTTCATTTCAATGCAATTTATGATTCATGCTCCTTTATTGCTCAATTGCTTAGTTCATTTTACTTTTCTTTTATGCCTTTTAAGTGTTTGATGAAATGCTTAGTTGGATTTTAGAGTAGAATTTTATGCTCTTGGTTTGGGAAGGTAGCTTAGGAACTCTTGAGTTACTAATGTCCAAGTAATTGACGATTGGGAGCCATTAACTCTAGATATGACTAATTAATTTGGTGGAGAACTAGGACTTATGGACTTGGATTGATATAGCTCATTTGACTTTCCTCTACTATTAGTTAGGGGTTAACTTAGTGGGATTGATCCTTGCCAATTCTCATGTTGTGGTTAGTGATTAGGATAGAGATCCTTGACCACCAACCCTTGCCAAGACGTTTTTTTGTTGTTAGTTTATTTTCATTGCCATTTACATTTCGTGTCTCTTATCCCAAAAACCCCAAAACATACCTCATAACCAATAACAAGACACTTTATTACAATTCTTAGGGAGAACGACCCGAGGTTCAATACTTCGGTTTATAGATTTTAGGGGTTTGTTACTTGTGACAAACAAATTTTTGTATGAAAGGATTATTGTTGGTTTAGAAACTATACTTGCAACGAGAATTTATTGTGAATTCTAAACCAGACAAAAGTCCTCTCATCAAAATAGCGCCGTTGCCGGGGAATTGCAATGGTGTTGTGTTATTGGTTATTGTATATATGTGGATAGTGTGAATATGTTTACTTTTGTTAGCTCTTGTTAGTTTTAGGATTTGGTTTTCTTTGTTTCTTATTTGATTTTATTTTCATTTTCTCTTATAATCATGAATTCTCATTTTGGCTATGAGTTTGGTTCTAACTATGTTGTAGGAAATGAGGACTATAATGAGAATGTGTATCAAGGATGGGATAACCAAAGGTGGGAGGAGCCATATGCATATGATCAATCTTCATGGCAACAACCTCCACCAATACACTATGAACAAGAACCATTCTATGATGCATATCAATCTAATGGCTATGGTAAATCTCCTTGTGACTTTCAAGAACCACCACCATATGCCTATGAGCCATATCCTCAACATGAACCTCAACCATACTCACAAGCCCCTTTACATCAAATGCCTCCATATGACCCTAATTCATATCCACCATACCAACCACCTTTTGAACCATATGAGCCATACATGGAACCACCACTCCAAGATCACTACTCCCAAGAACCACCTCAATATATACCACCATACCCTTACCAAGAAGAACTCCCTTCCTATTATGAACCTTTTCTCCAAGACAATGAACCCTTTTATCCACCCCAATCCTCAATGGATGAAATCCTTAGCCTTATACTTCAAGGGCAAGGAGAAATACAAAGGGAGACACTAGAATTTGTGACTACCTTGACCAAGGTAGTAAGCATTTTAGCCTCCCAATACTTGAGCACTCAAAGCACTCTCATGGTCACATGTGAAGAATTAACTGAAAAGCATAAGGAGAGATTGGAAACTCTGGTGGAAAATGAGGAGTGTTATTTTGTATTAGAGCAATTAGAGGAGCCTATGATCATTGAAGGAGAGGAAGAAGCGGTTGAAGACTTAGGAGACGCGGACCCTCCATGGGAACCTAGAGTTGAAGACAACCTATCCAAGAATATTGAATTGGATGTTGAGGAGGAGAGTGCACAACCTCCAAGACAATTGTTGAATGAAGACTTGGAAGGAATGGAGCAAAAATTGAGTTCCCTTGGTGATGAAGATGATGCATCCAAGCTTCTTGGTGGTGAATCTTTTGAATTTGAAGAACCTTCTCCCAATGAGATAGAAAGTGATGTGGAGGTAGATTTCTCTCAACCTCCATTTATGATTTGAGTGATGGAAAAGAGTTAGATGAAAATGATGAACAAAGGATTAAAAGTGAAGAAGTTTGTGAAGAGGTGAAGGTTGACAAGGAAGAACATAAGGGAGTAGAGCTTGCAAGGACATTGGAGGTACCTCTCCCCAAGCCATCACCATCCATTCTCTCACTCAAGTGGGTAAATTCCTTATACTTAAGCTTTATTATTCCCCTTGAATATGGTTTGTTTAAGACGGACGGTCAACTTAGATATATTTGCGGCTTTAAGAGCAAAAGGGAGATGGTTAGTGGTTGGAAATGTAAATCAAAGTTCATGATGGTTGCATGCCCAAAGTTTAATAGCAAGGGTTGGTATAGAGCTAGATTGCTTGGGTCTAGGAGAATGTTTGGTCACTTTATTGAGAATTCTAAGGTCATGCCACCCAATTGGACTCATGAGGATCAACTAGAAGATGGGTGTCAAAACAAAGTGTGGGATCCCGGATCGCACAAGGAGGATCAAATTTGGGAGCCCATGGTTTGTGAAGAACTTCATCAAGGCTTGGAGGCATTACTTTTGAAGAATAGAGTTTATTGGAGATTCAAGAATTGGTGGATGTTCAAAGATAGTTTCAAGCACAAGCCACCTTGAGAGGAGCTCCCCATAAGTCCAACTTAAGGACAATAAACAAAAGTTCTAGGTGGGAGACACCCCACCATGGTAAATTCTTTTCATTTTCCATTTTGTACATATTGGTAATTAGTTTAATTTTATGTTTTGTTGAGTTAGTTGAGTCTAATTGGTAGTTTAGTATGTTAAATAAGGTTTTATGGTATTTTGGTAGCTGTTCGGAGGTTTGGAATGCTTGGATTGGTGCAAAAACATAGAAAATTTTTGAAAAACAGAGCACCATCCACGCGTACGCGCACCGCATACGTACACGTGCATTAAGCATTTTTGCCCCACCACGCGGATGCGCCATGTACGCGTACGCGCGGATCCCAAAATTTCATTCCTCCATACATTGACCCGAGAGTTGTGCGAGTGTTGAGCGCACATTGTGCCTTTCGCACAAACCAACTCGCGCGTACGCGTACAGTGTGCATACGCGTCACTCTCGAAATAAGCCATCGACGCGGATGCGCCATGTACGCGTACGCGTCGCGTCCATTGCACCACTATCCGCGCGCGCGCGCCGTGCACGCGTACGCGCGGATGTCCTTCCTTCAACACATCTCTTTTCTTCTCCTCTTTCCATTTCTTTGCTTCTCCTTTCTTCTTCCCGTCTTCTACCCCTCATCCAGCACTCCCAAACACCATTGATAACCATTTATTTTAGTTAACTAATTAGTTAGTTTGTTAGTTGATTAGTTAGTTTTAGTTAGTTTTCATTTTATTTTCTATTTTTCATTGTAAGTGTTGGATTGTTATTCTTGTTTACCATTAATTGCTGCTGAGTATTAAAAAGGGATGTTATCTTAACATCATTATGTTTATAATCTTTGTTGGATTTTATTGTTGAGGTTATATTTTGCTACTTGGTTTTGAGTTTTTTATGCTTACCTTTTAAGAATACCAAGTGATGAGAATTGCCTTCGAGCTTGTAACTCTTCTTGAATTGCATGATTTGGCCAACATGTAATTTCAATCCTTTTCCTCGATTAGGCAATCTCTTGATGGATGTTGTGTATTTACTTCAATGCATTGTATTCCATGATCATATGCATCCATACACTTTTAGCTTGAATCCTCTTATGCTTCTTTAATGCTTGTTTTACCTTACAAGCTTACTTAAAGCATCTCAAGCATACTAGAATGAGTAAAGTGCATGCCTCTTTAGTGACATAGCTTTTATGCTAATGTGTGTTTTAAACCGCGTGCAATTTAGAATTCACACACTTATTGGTCATTAATGTCACACTAATTCACTCACTCAATCCTAGTGATTTACCTCATTCCGACAATGTATGCTTCCTTGCTTTTGTATTTTCTTCTCTTATGGTGTTATTTTCTACTTTTCATGATTGATGCACCACAAGCAAAAATGGAAGCGGAAGAAAGAACGCGCAGTAATCGGTTGATCTACCAGTTGAAGGTAGTAATCCAAAGAGTCGCTGTACCCCCTTGCTCATCTTTGAGTGCACCGAGGACGGTGCAAACTTTTAAGTGTGGGGAGGTCGTCCGACCGATCGGCGATTTTGGGTGACAAATTTCTAATTCCAACACTTTTGCATTTCATTTTAGGTTCTTAGGATTTTTTTTGTTGCATTTTCTTAATTTTGCATATATATACATAATAAGCTTAGTCAAAATAATGAGGTTCTTCAAGATTTCTATCTATAGGGCACCAATTGATTTGAGTGAAAACTTTTCATAAAACTTGCTTGAATTATATATATTGTGGAACATGTTTTGAGCTAAGAACACAAGCAAGTGAGTTTGAGCCTAATGGTGTGGTTACATCTTATAACCACTTATTTTCCTTCTTGTGTGCATTATTCTCTTTCTATGATTGTAATCTTTGATTTGTTTTATTCTTTATGTCCATTATTTTATGTATTCATGTATTTATATGATTGAGGCCATCATTTTAAATAGCTCACTTACCAAATAGCCTTACCTTTTATCTTCTATTGTTAGCCAAAATTGAGCCTAAGATTAACCCACTTTGTTCTTTATTTTAGCACATTACAAGCCTAAGGCGAAAAACAATAAATGTCCTTAATTTGGATCTTTGATTAGCTTAGGCTAGTGTGTGTATGTCATTCAAGTGTGGGAAATTTGGGACATTGGATTGGGATAAAAGGGTGTTCTTGTTTTGTATTTCTATATTTGGGAATTGGGTACATGCTCATGTATAATTAATGTAAAACCATATGCATTGATGCTCTTGTATATAATTTGAAAGAAAAAAAAGAAAAATGAGATAGAAAAACAAAAGAAAAAGGAAAAGAAACAAAAAGAAAGAAAAGAAAAAGGAAAAAAATAGAAAAAGAAAGAAAAAGAGAAAGAAAGAAATAAAAAGGAGACAAAATGCCCCAAAGTAAAGTCAATAAAATTAATGCATATGAGTTGTGAAATGAAAAGAAAATGCATGAGTATGTTAAAAAGTAAAAAATGGGTAGTTAGGTTAGTTTTGAATTGTATAGGATGTCATAGGTTAGGTGGGAAGTTTAAGCTTATCAAAGATTCAAATTTCAAGCTCACTTGACCAAATATGCATCCTACCTTAACCCTAGCCCCATTACAACCTAAAGAAAAGACCTCATGATACTTGTATGCATGCATGGAATAAATGTTGATTGTTAGAAAAAAAAACAAATCTTGGAAAGCATGATTAGAGGAGAATTGAGTGGATCAACCCTAAACACTTGAGTGAAATAGAGCGGATACACATCCGGTGAGGGTTCGATTGCTCAATTACATGTTTTCACCTATGATCATCACTCTTCATGCAAGTTCATAAAAATCTTTAATAACTCAATTCAATTGTGGATTTGATTAGATTTGCTAGTCCTTAGCCCTTGTGCATATATGCTTCTTGGGAATTGATTTATTTTGACCAAGCAATTACATTCATTTAGATAAGTTGCATATAGGTAGATTGCATTTAGTTAGTTTTCATTGAATGAATACCATACCCTTACTTCATTCTTGGTTTAAGCATGAGGACATGCTTGGTTTAAGTGTGGGGAGGTTGATAAACTCCATTCGTAGGGTTTATCTTGTATTGATTTTAGGGGATTTTATCACCTTTTACCCACATTTATTCAATGAAATAGCATGGTTTCATGATTATCTCCTAAGTTGTGCTTAAGTGTGAAAACATGCTTTCTAGGCTTTAATTTGATAAATTTAATTCAACTTTAATTCCACTAGATGCCTTGATTTGTTTGTTAAGTGATTTCGGATTGAGAAGGCTAGGAATGGATCAAAGGAATAGAGAGGAAAGCATGCAAAATGGAGAAATCATGGAAAAGCAAAGATTTGGGATGAGATCATCGACGCGCACGCACAGCAGCCGCGCACGCGTGGATTATGAGGTTGCATGGCGACGCGTACGCGCACATGACGCGTACGCGTGGATAGAAAATTGTCAATCGACGCGCACGCGCACTGTACGTGTACGCGCCGATGTCCGCATGTGATCCACTTAAAGTGAATCCGCTGGGGCAAATTCTGGGCTTCCCAGGCCCAAATCCAACTCATTTCTGATGCTATTTAACCCAAAGAATAAAGAGGAATCAAGACACTTTTTACACACTAGTTTAGTTTTGTTTAATTTTTGGAGGGAAAGTTAGTTTTAGAGAGAGAAGCTCTCACTTCTCTCTAGGATTAGGAGTAGGTTAGATGTAGATTAGAATTTCTTAGATCTAGGTTTAATTCATGCTTTGATTTGCTTTTCTCTTTGTAATTCTTCTTCTTCTACCTTTCCTCTCTCAAGTTTTGCTTTTAATTCATGTAATTCTATACTTTTATTTTGATGCACTTTTGTTCCTTCTATTTTCATTTTAATGCAATTTATGATTCATGCTCCTTTATTGCTCAATTGCTTAGTTCATTTTACTTTCCTTTTATGCCTTCTAAGTGTTTGATGAAATGCTTAGTTGGATTTTAGAGTAGAATTTTATGCTCTTGGCTTGGGAAGGTAACTTAGGAACTCTTGAGTTACTAATGTCCAAGTGATTGACGATTGGGAGCCATTAACTCTAGATCTCACTAATTGATTTGGTGGAGAACTAGGACTTATGGACTTAGATTGATATAGCTCACTTGACTTTCCTCTACTATTAGTTAGGGGTTAACTTAGTGGGATTGATCCTTGCCAATTCTCATGTTGTGGTTAGTGATTAGGATAGAGATCCTTGACCACCAACCCTTGCCAAGACATTTTTTTGTTGTTAGTTTATTTTCATTGCCATTTACATTTCATGTCTCTTATCCTAAAATCCCCAAAACATACCTCATAACCAATAACAAGACACTTTATTGTAATTCCTAGGGAGAATGACCCGAGGTTCAATACTTCGGTTTATAGATTTTAGGGGTTTGTTACTTGTGACAAACAAATTTTTGTATGAAAGGATTATTGTTGGTTTAGAAACTATACTTGCAACGAGAATTTATTGTGAATTCTAAACCACACAGAAGTCCTCTCATCATGACTAGCATTTCTTTCTTCTAGTAATTTTTTATAAAGTGCAGAATTTTCCAATAAGTAAGAAATTTTTAATAAATCATCTTGTGTGATGCGTATTGTTCTGAAGGATAGTATCTGTGTTTTATTATTTTCATTTTAAGAGTCATTGTCCAATTTTATTTTATGGCTATTTTATCAGTTATTATTGGTAGTCTGACTTTATTATTTAAATTTTCAGTGTTCTATTATATTATCGAATTAGACATTGATAAGAGTTGGATTTCAAAACCACGAATTAGTCCAGATTATAGTGACAGTTTGAATAGATTCTTAGATTTCGCATTTGCCAATGCATCATCCGATGGGATGATACATTGTCCATGTCCGAAGTGCGGGTTCCGCCTTCTCCAAACTAGAGACGATGCGTACGATCATTTGATAATAAAACCTTTCCCTTCTAGTTATACATTTTGGGTATATCACGGTTTGAGACACGTGGTGTAACATCCTACCACACAGAGTCTTATGCTTAAGTCATAAAACAGAGGTGGCGAGGTATTACGACCTCTAAAATAAAATTTAGTACGTATAGTATTGCAAGGATGTTCATAACTAGGGGCCTTTGAAGAAAAAGGGGTAAATTAAAACCAATAAATCAAAACGCGCAACACTCCGATCGGTAACGTAAATTAACAGATAGAGGACAAGCTGACACTAAGAGATATACAAGAGTGTCAAGGTACATATATCAAAACTCGGGACTCGGCTTGCGAAGATAACCGGTCCGAGCATATAAGTATATATACATATATAAAGGAATTGCCCAAAATAACACAAAGGACAAAATACAAAACCTGTTTCTCCACTGTATATATATATATATACAGTGGAGAATATGGTATCTAAACAAGTATACATAACCAAAATAAAACCCCAAGATACTAAGGATCTCCTCCAAAAGGAAGTCTCCAGCATGCCTCACGTCTTGCATCTGAAAACCACAAAATCCGCATGGGTGAGAACCGGAGGTTCTCAGCATGATAACAGTGCTTAAATATCTAACATGTATTGTCCTGGGAAAGTCGAAGGCAATTCTAGAACTTCCAGATTATAATCAAAGCATATGAACAAGTCTAGACCATAAAAATCAAACACAGGTAACTAACTAAGGGTCTCCATTCTAACTACAAATTCCCATTCCAAGTCCTGCAAACCTTCCAACCGCCAACAGTAATTGAGATGCAAACACAAGTATATCAAACAAAGAAATGCACAACTAGGAAGCAGATAAGACAATTAGGAAATTAGCAAATAACGATGCAGTATTTAGGCAATCCAGACAAATAAGGTATAATGCATATGATGCATGCCTGTCCTAGTGGCTGATGAGTCTCATCTGTCGGTTATCAAGCCAACCCGACGCGTCCGGTAGCTAACCCGGACGTCGTTTCTCTATTGCGCGTTAATACCGTTAGAGGGATTACATGCCTTGTCACCGTTAGAGGGTATCTGTGCCCTGTCACCGATTTACCATTAGAGGGTATTTGCGCTCTGTCACCATTAGACGGTATCTGTACCCTGTCGCCCATTTACCATTATAGGGTATCGGTGCCCTGTCACCCTTACAACCAGATAGAAACATTTCAAACGTACTTACACCCAACCTTTCCATTCATTATTCATCTATTATATCCCATCATGAATTTACATATACATTTATCCTCAGCCATAACTCAATATTCATCTTAGCCATCCGGCTTATATTCATAATTCTTTCACATTCATAAACCGTCATCACACACAGCCATTCGGCTCACATCATACTCAGCCTTTCAGCTCATATCACACTCAGCCATTCGGCCCATATCATATACAATACCCCACCATCCTCCCCAACAACTCATATCATCATAATCCATCATACTCAACATAACATTCCCTTTCTTCCTCCACAAGTTACCATCTTCCCTAGCTCACTCTCATTCACTAGGTATTTATATCAATTTAAGATTTAGCGAATGAAATTGAGGGTTTATAAGTGTAAAACAATATCTCCGAAGGTTACAAGCTTGTTGGAAATGTGAAGAGCTTGAAAACAAAAGCTTTAGAAGAGAACTGGGTCGCGTGCATACGTACAAGGGTGTGCATGCGCACGCCCAGAAGTATTTTTAAATGTGTGCGTACGCACAGGTCTGTGCGTACGCACAGAAAGCGAATCTCTATGGTGGAGCGCGCGCACAACATTTGCTAGCGCCACCACCAGCGCGCCATTCCTAACGTGTGTGTACGCACAGCCACAGCTTGCAAAACTTCCTTGGCCATGTGCGCGCACAAAGCGTGCTGACGCGCCCAGCAGCAGCCCCATTTCCACTTGTATGGATGCACGGGACTGTGCGTGCGCACAGGCCTCAAGATTCCACTGGTTGTACATGCGCAAAGGGTTGTGCGTGCGCACACAACCCAAAACTCACAAATTCTGCAGAATTTGCAGAATTCAAAATCTTGACCCGAACTTTCAACGATCATATCTCCTTCCACAAAATGTAGATGTCACCCAAATTTAAACCAGAGTAAAGCTTATGAAATTATCTTTCAATTGATATAAAAATCATCAAATTCCGAAAACAATTGCTCAAGATATGATCCGTTGAAGTTCACCAAAATTTCACTTTTACCTAAACTCATAAACTCCCCATTTCCAAAACATACATTTACCAATCCACACAAAATCAACTAAAACTCAACCATTCCAACATCAATTATTTCCAAAACCCTTTTTAATTATCAACCCACTAATTCCACCATATTTAGCCAAATCTCATATCATAATCAACATTCCATAACTCAATTCATTATTCATTCTTCCCTCTCTCAATTTCCAAACCAACAATCAATTTCATCAATCACCATATATTTTCACATATCAATATCATACTCCAAAGACATGCTCATCAACTAGATCTTCAACCTTTTCATCAATTAAACACATCAATCCATATATCCATACAACACAACATTTCACAATCCACCAAAATACATACATAATACTACAAGTCACATCATCCATTAATCATATCAATAATTCCAAATCTTATCCTAGGGCCACTAGCCTACGTTTTCATACAACATTATATTTTAGATACCGGAAACCAAAACCATACCTTGCCAGATTCCCGTTCTACCCAGAACACTCCCAAATTCACTTTTTCTCAACTTCCAATGCCTCAATGCTTCACCAATAGATTCCTAGGCACAAGCTCCACTCCAAGGCTTGCCAAAAATCACCAATCAAGCTCCTATACACATATATACAAAGCCTAAGCCATAATATCACACCCAAAGAAATTAACTCAATCACTAAATCACAAAATTCTAAGTCCTTAGCTTAGAGTTGAGAATCTCACCTTACCCAAGGACCAAGGGAGCTAGAACAAGCCTTTCCTTCAAGTTAATTTGATCATATAACATAAGGAGCTCACAAATTTCAACATTTTTGCCCAATAAACTCGAAATCAAGAGCTGGGAATTGAAGGGGAAAATGTGGCTTACCTTAAGATTTATTATGGGTTTTGTAGATCTCAATGCCATGGTCGCGTGGCCACAAACGGTGCATCAATCAGAGCTCCGGATCAAAAGTTATGATCAATGGAAGATTGATGTGAATAGGAACAAGGGTTTCATGTTTCCCCCATTTTCCTTCTTTAATTTTAGCATGTGTGAGTGTTGTAAGGAGAGAGAGTGCTGAGCTCTCTCATTAAATGAGAGTTTGGCTGGGCCCTTGGGCCCAATCTTGGGCCGATTTCTTTAAAATTGGTGTCAAAATTCTCGTTTTTAATTTTTCTATCACATTAAACCATAAAAATCTCATTTCTCACTTTCTAGAATATATTTTAATTTATGAGTTAATTATCCACTAATTAACCAGGTTTTACACATGGTAGAGAGCTCTAGTAAAGGACAAAAAGTAGAACCCAATAGAAACCTCATAGACCTAATGCTTGACATGGTTTAGGAGGCGTTCGACTTTCCATGACTTCATGGTGACGAAGACGATTCAGTGAAGGAACATGCTGGCAGGGATCGGGCGGAGTTGCCATACCTATCAAATGAAAGAAGTCGCGAGGCCAGCAACTTGCATGACCTACTCGACGATGGAGCGCAGGAGCTATACCCGGGATGTTCAAAGTTCCCTAAGTTGTCTTTCTTGGTGAGTCTCTATCATATAAAGTCTATGTGCGGAGTGAGCAACAAAGCCTTCGAAATGATACTGGAGTTACTGGTGCATGCCTTTGAGCATGCAAGGATTCCGAGCACTATGCACCATGCCAAGAGGATCATAAGAAAGCTTGGTATCACATACAAGATGATAGATGCATGTCCAAATGATTGCATGCTATACCAGGGCAGCGACCAAGAGCTATCTAAATGCAAGCGATGTGCGACATCAGGATGGAAGCAAAAGACTAATAAGAACTCTAGAGTGAGGATCAACAGGGTTGTTAAGAAGAATAGAAAACTGCAAGCAGCGAAGACTCTTCGCTACTTCCCCCTTATTCCACGTTTGTAGCGGTTATACATGTCCAGTAAGACAGCTGCTAATATGCTGTGGCATAAGAGAGGTCATAGCTCTGATGGTATTTATCGGCACCCACAGGATGGCGAGGCATGGAAGGCATTTGACAGAACTTATTCCGACTTCTCCAGCGATCCACGCAATGTTCGTCTAGCCTTGGCTAGCGATGGCTTTAACCCTTATGGAAACATGAGCTCGAAGTACTCAATTTGGCCAGTGGTTCTTATTCCGTACAACCTGCTCCCTTGGATTTGCATGAAAGCCACCTCTTTTATCCTCTCCATGATTATTCCTGGGCTTAAAATGCCTGGAAATGATATAAATGTCTACTTATAGCCCTTGATCGATGAGTTGAAGCTGTTGCGGGTTGGTGTTGAAACGTACAGTGCTTGTGAGAAAAAACTTTCAGGATGTATGCTACGTTAATGTGGACAATCAGTGATTTTCCAGGTTTCGACAACTTGTCTGGGTGGAACACGTATGGTGGGAGAACTTGTCTTGCGTGCAATTTGGATGCTGAGACTAACCGGCTCACACACAGTCAAATGGTATTTCATGGGTCATCGTCGCTTTCTGAATTCTAACCACAGATATAGATGGGACTGGGATAGATTTGATGAAAAGATAGAGGATAGAGGTCCACCTGTCAAACTATCTGGTGGAGACATTACGAGACAACTACAGGATGTGCATGTCCACCTTGGTAAGGTGCAATCAGTTACTGGAAAAAGGACACGCCTTCAGCAAACCGCCATACAAGACGAGTCTCGTTGGAAGAAGAGGAGTATATTCTTTAAGCTCCCATACTGGGAAAATAATAGATTGCGTTACAATCTTGATGTGATGCACATAGAGAAGAATGTGTGCGACAACATAGTTTTCACTATACTGAAAGGGAAAGGTAAATCTAAAGACCACTTTAAAGCAAGGAAAGACCTCCAATTGATGGGGATCAAGCATGCTCTGTGGCCACGGGACGATGGAAAGTACCCATCCACCATCTTTACTATGACCAAGCCACAATAGGATGTATTTTTAAGGACTATCAAGAATGTGGTCTTTCCAGATGGGTACTCTAGCAACATTTCTCGCTGTGTTGACTTAAGACGTTGCAAGTTGTTGGGCTTGAAAAGCCATGACTGTCACGTTCTAATGGAGTATGTACTGCCAATTGCATTAAGGAATGCTTTGCCTACCCCAGTGTCCTCTGTCCTGGCCGAGCTATTATCCTTTTTTCGTCGAATATACAGCAAATCCATTGACCCTCAATAACTACCTCTCCTTCAAGATCATGTTTTCCATACTCTGTGTTGTATGGAGATGATTTTCCCTCCTTCTTTCTTCACTGTCATGTTTCACTTGACAGTGCATCTTGTCGAGGTAGTGCAACTAGGTGGCCCAGTGCATTATTGGTGGATGTACCCAATTGAAAGGTAATCATCAAACAATTGCCCATGTACATTTTTTACCCCGATTACCCGTACATACTAAGTCACGTGTTATATTCTCAAAGGTACCTATGTTGTCTCAAGCAGTACGTGCTTAATAGAGCACGACCAGAGGGCTCAATTGCTGAGGGATACTTATCTGAGGAGATTATCATATTCTGTTCAAGATACCTTAATAACGTCGAGAGTAGGATCAACTGACCAATGCATGTTGACGATCGACCGTGTGAACCTATGGATAGTGAAAGTGCAGTCATGTTCCCAGGGGTAGGAAAGGCTATGGGGGTTGCTTCATTTTACGCTCTTACACCAGCTGAAAAATTTCAAGCTCACCATTATGTCTTGGTCAATATCCCGGCTATGGAAATGTTCATAGGGTAAGTACGGTTGAGGTTATGAAATACTAAAATGATAAACTATAGATGGAGATTCTGACATGAAAATGCTACGATCTATCCAGTGATTTTAGGGCCATCAAAAAGAGGAAGTTGCGAAGCAAGACAAGGTCCTAGTCTCAAATAGACAGTGTTGTGCACAGAGAATTTCCTGAGTGGTTCAAGCATGAGGTGAGGCCTGTTGTGATCGATCCTATTATCAACGGTCTCTTATCTTGTTTCTATCTCAAATATATATGAAATGTGTAACTGTTCTCTACTAGGTTCCCTTAGGAAGCATCAGGCATTCGAAAGAACTACAGTGGCTTGCATGTGGCCCCAATGTGCAAGCTTGCAGCTTTACAGCTTATATAACATGAATGGATTTAAGTTTAGGACCTGGTCGATAGAAGAAGGGTTTAAAACCCAGAATAGCGGGGTACATGTCACTTCCGACACTAGAAGTTATGCAAGCAAGCACGACAGTAATGTTGCGGTTGGTAGTTTCTCGTATTATGGACAACTCGTAGACATCATTGAGTTGAATTACAGTGGTCAATTCATAGTCGTTTTGTTTAGATGTATCTGGGCAAACACCACATCTGGTAGAGGTATAAAGCAAGATATTTTGGGCCACAATTTGGTCAATTTCTCTAATCCAATACATACTGATGATCGAGAGGATGACGAACCGTACATTATTGCATTAGAGGCTTGCCTTGTATACTTTGTGGAAGATGACGTTGATAAGAATTGGAGTGTAGTAGTCCATGTGAAGCCAAGAGATTTGTTCGACATGGGAGAAAAGAATGAACATTGTGAACTTGAACTTTATCCCCAACCGAGTTTAACTTGGTTGGCTGAGTGTGACATGGAAGGTTTTTCGCTCATAAGGAAGGGTGATTTAGAAGAACCCACCAATAATGCCTTCGATACTAGAGAGGAGGCTATTGATTCTTAGATATGTTTGGCAACGAAGAATGCTAGATGTTGATTCTTATATGATCCTAATTTTTTTAATTCTCTGCTATTTAGGGTAGTCCATAATTAAACTTATTTGCTAAGGGGTTCATAATGTTGCTGGTGTGATACATATTCTCTTAATTAAATTTCATTGCCAAGATGTGGTAGTCAATTATTAACATTTATTTGCTAAGTAGTTTATAATGATCCTTTCTCCATGTATGCTCATAGCCAGCAAATAGTTTTGATGTATATACACTAGTGCTGGTACATGGCTAATTCTACCATACATGTTCATTTTATCTTTTTGAAATTGACATTGGATTATTAAGTATCGAGCTATCATATGCATGAAGAATGCTCGTTGTGTTTTGTGCAAGACTCTGAAAGGTGTATCATTTGAACATATCTTGCAATTTTAAGAATATGTTGCATTTGAACACTATTCTACTATAATTTGCTACTGCACTAGCATTGAATGTCACAACTGCTGGTGGTTTATAACGGTTCTCTGATAGGCAGAATAATTGCCAAGTGTTATTAAGGATTTCAGATATTTGATTTTGCTTTTTTAAAAATAGAGCAGCAGGATTTAACTGTTGATTGACAGGAATATATAAAGTTATTTTACTCACTTGTTTCATGATGGGACTTATCAGGGAAATTGGAAGAAAGGGACTTCTTTCTTTGTGGCATTAGCATCTAGTTTTCCAAGGCGATAGTTCAGGCATCTCCGTTCTCTTCGCTTGAGCACGCAACATTGTTTGCAAGGGATTTATGGTTCAACAAATCGCCTATTCAATCTTGGCTGAATGTATTCTCTGCACACCTGTACATAGATGAGGCTGCTAAGTTTGCGCCTGGGCCCATTATGTTGGTACGCTCTGATATGTCTGACAACAGTTTGTTCCTTTTACTTTTCCAAACTACAACAGTAATTTGAGTGATCTTATTATATTATAAACAAAGGACACGGCCAAATTCTTACCTTGTTTGAGTCTCTCAACACTGCAGGAATTAGAGCAATTCGGAAGAAAGTACCGCAGGAAATTTGGCTTTGTGTTCATAACAAGTACAGACAAGAAACTGTCTCACCAAATACTGCAGGAGGTGAAGGTAAGAATTGGATTTAAGAATCAATTACAGTACACTATGGATTTGGAAGCCACGTTTATATAACCATAATTTATCATCATGAATTTTTTATTTTGTAATCTCCTATTATTTGTCACCCCCCCGGGAGATTTAAAGAAAATTGTGTGAATTGGGAATAATTCTTTCATATATATAAATGGTAAGTTCTGGTTAGACTACAAAATCTTTCTTCATACCTAGTTCTTAAATCTGGACTCATTTTTATAGTTCATCATTTGATAACAGCATAAAACAAAAGGGTGCTGAATAGTATGTATATAAAGGGAATCAAAACAAGTACAGAAATCATCATTCCTCTCTCAAAAGAAATGCCGTTGATATCATAGGACTTTAATTTCCATCACATAGTTAATTATCTATCTATAATGTTATATAGTCTATCTATATATCTACATTATAGTGCTGTACATAATAATAACATTAAATGAGAGAGATCGAACATAAGGATAGAGGAAGTGTTTGAATTTAGTCATACACTATTAATCAATCATGTTAATTCTTAAGCCTTTAGTTGATTTGGCTGCATATACACTGAACAAACAAGCCTACGGATCCAATTACACAGTGGCTCTATTATTGGTCCTTCTGTTGCATGGCTTCTTTAATCCCTAGTCTCTAATCCCTAGTCTATATATGCCAAGACCCGCATGTATTGTAACATACTCAATTCAATAATATTCATTCACTAAATCCATATCACCTTTGATAAAATTCTTTCTGTCTTTATCCTTTTATATATTTGTTTAATATCCTATTTTATTCTATGCTGGAGGAGGTGAAGGTAAGATTTGTTCTCTTAACACTCGTACATTGTCACGGTTGAATATAATGTCCAAGTGTTATGGAAGGGTCGGTCTTTTGCAATTGATGTATATTGAGGGAAATTTTGTATTAGTGCCAAAAGTACTTTCAACTAATATAATATTTATTAATGTAATAAATATCAAGAATTGTGATACCATTACTGCTAGTTAGACAAGAACTTTTCAATACTTATACATGCTCTGTTGGACATTGCGCAGACACGATATGAGAATCCTCTTTCTGTAGAACTTGATATTACGTCTCGGGAGGAATTCATTCTTATAGAGAGAAAGCTTGCACAACTTTGGGAGCGTAAGCCAAACAATAGCTCTATAATGTTATGCTAAACCTTTTTTGTTTTGGACAATTGGTAACACATTGGATTCACTTGGCGCTGTTGTAAATTTTAGATTTATCTCGAGAGAATACTCGAGAGACTCCAAAAGAAACAGGGGAGGTGGTTCAAGACTCGATGCAGAAAGAAAATGTTATGAAAGACGATAGCTCCAAGAGGTTGTTTCTACTATAAACAATGCTCCAATGCTTACTCTTGACTCCAATAAAACACCAGAAGAATTACTTTGGTTCTGTATCTGGTTGTATCATGAATCTTTTGACACGTTTCTCCTTATCACTATTTATAGCCTTTTTCACAAATTTCTTGCTCCTTGATTTGATTTTAGATTTGTTCTGGTGCAACAAATGATTCTTGTATTCTAAAAATATTAACCCCTGATTTCATCTACTCTCGCTTGTGAACTTTCTGTTCTTGTTTTGAATAAAACTCATTTTATCAGGACAATAATCCTTCAAACTTTGGAAAACATTAGGTATTGCTTTTAACTAGAGTATGTCAACGGATGTGCTATATTCTTGCCATATTGTTTGACGAATCACTTGTCCTTCTTTTTTTCTCATCTTGAAATTTTCTATTTTATTGCCTTTTCTTAAAACATGATTCGAGTTTTCATATGCATAATTTGATTAATCACACTCTTAGTTGCTCCTTTTGATTCTTGCAACATGGTTGCTGACTTCACATTCCTCCATATGAGCTATGAAATCCTTGAGACGACTTGAAGTTGGCCTGTGGCGATACGTCACATTTTATGAAACCCTATAGGAGTTTTGTACTAAATCTCTTGATGAACAATTAAGTTGATTCTTCTACAAGGTTGTTGTCAATCTTGCATTTCATTATGTGGACGATGTAATTTCTTGATCAACTCTGAATGTGTTTTGGTGCAATATGACTTTCCTTGTAAATTCTCCCTGGCGTTCTTGTTTTGACCCTCTTGATAGAGATTTCAACTTAGTTCTCCTCTTACTTTACTGTTCCCATAACTACTTTTGACATTTTGATAAGATCATTGTCAAATTCAGCATACATCCCCTTATATACACTTTGGAACTTTATTATTGTAGTTTAAATTTGTTTGTTGCAATGCATCACTTATTCTCTATTTGATGGATGGAGAAAGTTTACTTTATACTTTCTTCCTTAGACCCGACTTGATTTTCTACCAACTTTATTGTGATTTTATGCATGATTCTTATATGATTATGCCCCTAAGTATCCTTTAAGATTCTTGAGACCAAAAGTTTCAATTTATAGCCCAATAATTCTCATTTTACAAATTTTGCATGATTTATTTTGACTTGAATCTATTTTGACGTGGTGCATTATTTATACCTTTAGTATTGCTTTTGAAAAATGTGGTTTCATATTTTCCTTTTGAAAAAGTAAATTCATTCCTCCTTAAGTTTTTCCATCCCTTGTGAATATGTTATATGATGGTGTTCCTAATCGTTTTCATGAATTTTATGAACAATGCGATCGACTTTAGTCATTTTTCTATAAACTATGTATTTCTTGACTCAGCTAAGCCTTATTTCAAAAACTATGCACCTTTTCTCCGCCTACTATTCCTATCACAGTTCTTTGGATTCCAGATTCTTTCTCGTAATTTAATTTTCATTCTGGCACACTTTGTGGTAGTTGACCTTCGTTGCTACTTCTAATTCGAACCGTTCTTTTATATCATTGTGAACTTTATGCTCTTCTAATTAGTTTTGAACTTACTTTAATCTAATTTATCAGTACCTTTTTCTTGTCTCTTGTGGAGTTCTTGGATTCAAATTTCTTATTAAGATATGAGATGACCTTTTTCTTAGGACGTTTTCTCGTGCCTATATGTTGTTGCTTAGTTGCGATATTACGTATCCTTTCAAATTTATGCAACTTTTCTCCTTGTAGCTTATTCTTTCTTTTTCTAAGATTTGTGTCTCTTTAAACATACTTACACTTATCACAGTGTCGTGCGTGATCCCTACAAAATTGGAACCGAGGCGTTAGTTCTTCAGGGAACGATTAATAGATGAAGAGGTGAAACTAGTATGTCTGGGATGCTGTAAGTTAGAACGTTTGTGTTTTGAAAAAAAATGTCCTGAAGTCGAGGTTTAAGCTTTCAGTAGCTTGATACATACAAGATAGTGAATTGTAATAAGTTAGCTAATTGATTGGAACAATGAGAGATGGTAATGCTATATTAATGTAGTTAAGCACATGTCAGATTATTAAGGTTTTTGACATAATAAGATCGATTGAATTGGTTGACGCTTGATGACGAGTGAGTTTGAAACCTCGAGTGAGTTAGCCGGAAATCAGAGTTGGCGATTGGACATGAATCAAGACTAAATTATGTGAACTGTTGTTGATAAGAATAGTCATTCTCGGGAATTCACTGGAATATTATGAGGTAATAGAGAGTTTATGAAGTCGGACATATTGAAAGGATTGAAGGATTAAGATGAGAGCTCGAAAGGAATGGAAGTTAAAGGAGCTATGTCAGTTTTTCAAGATTTACCAATGTAACGACCCAACTTCCAGAACGTCATGATCGTACCAAAATTAAGGCGTTACCAACCTGCTTTCCTTTATTAACTATTTACTATTGAGCCTTTAGTTCGATATCGTGTTTCAGTTTTAGTAGAAAATGCCAGAAAATTTTGTTTTTATTTATCAAATCATATATCAAGCATCGCCAAATAATAATAATCATATAATTATTAGTAAATATTATACAAACAAATTCAAGTGTAACTTAGATACAACTCCTATCCCTCTTTATAAAATAAAATCTTAAGCAACAAAGGCAAGGGAATTCTATGAAAACAACTCAGTTCAAAAACTTAACTCATAAATAAGGTCTAACAATCGCCCACAGCTTCAAACTGAGTCTTCGAACCTGTATCACTGAAAGGGTGGAAGATTTTGGGGTGAGAACAAAACACACGTTCTCAGTAGGGAATGGGAATGCCGTAAAAGTAATGATTAACATGAAAATAATTAACATACTCAAGGAAACTATATTTTTATCAAAACTTTTTGAAAATACTTTTGGTTTTACTTTAGCTAATTAATTACCTCCTTCAAAATCTCTAAACTCAAACAAATTCTAAATATGAAACTAGTCACATTAACCATCTATCAGTCACATAATTAATTCTCAACCAAAACATCAATTCTTAATCAATTTAATACATTCACAAACTAATAGTGCAAGCAAGAGATTCAGTTCAACATACAAACAAGTCACAACAAGGCAAACAGCACAATCACAGGGAAGTACAATGAGCAAACCCAATCATATGCAAATGCGCAAACAAGAATGATGCATGTCTAGCCCTAGTGCAGGTAATGAGCTCATTTGTCGGTTACATACCCGCTCCCAACGTTACCCGGAGTCCTTTGACCAGGTAAGGCTTCCCTGTTGGCAACACCCATCGCAAGAGTCCTTTGACTTACAAGGCGGAGCTAGTCTGCCCAACACACTCACTGTAAGAGTCCTTTGACTTACAGGAGCACACTCACATACACTCACTGTAAGAGTCCTTTGACTTACAGGAGCATATGCTAGTTATGTATTTTCTCGATACCTCTGTAAGAGTCCTCTGATTTACAGAATAGCATTATAGCTAAGTATCCCGGGGAAGCGCTCTTAGTGGTTGTACCACCATCTATCTGGCTGCCTTCACGCATCAGATCATTACATAATCATTCTCATTACCATCATTCATTATCATTCTCATTATTCGTCATCACATTCACATTCTTATGCAATATCTTTTTCTTTCTCTGTTCAATCATACTATACAAACTTTACATCTTTCACTTTTGCAATATCTTGGCTCAAGCCATTTCTCTTTACCATTCGTTCATAAAAATCTCAATCATCAATTCAGTTCATAATCTCTGCTATGGCAATCTTTAGTCAAGCCAACTTTAAAACTCTCTTTCATTTTCGTTCTCTATCAAAGACTCAAGAAAATCATTTATTTTTTAAATTCATTAAACACTTTTCAAAACATAACCTTTCATTAGAAGTAATCAAATAAAACTCTTTCTCAAGTTTACCAACTTCACAAAGATTCAAAAATCATCTCTCTTACTATTCAAATTCAAATACTATTATTTCACCAAATTTCTAAAAAGGTAATCCTTTATTTCAAGCCCAAAACATAACTCTTTCTATATTGAATCAAATTCAAAACATAATTTCTTTCTTAAATAATTCAAGTTCGAAACATAAACCCTTCCTTGGTAATTCAAATTCAAAATATTATAATTATTTTCTTAACTAAATAAAACTCAAATAATATGATTATCGAAGTTTAAATCTTCTAAAATAACTTCTCAAATAAAATCTCAAATTTTATAAAATTTCGGCAGCACTTCCCCTAAAACTCGGACTTAGCCACCCTTACGGGTTCCCTCTTTCTCAACAAATCACCAGCCCTTTTATCAGCAGTTTTCACAACAACAGAATCTTAGTAATCATTTCATCATAAATCAGTTTAACAATCGACATCCTAACAATACTTAAAATCAGAGTTTCCATAAACCGTCCTTTAAAGGTAGATCAGTCCAGCCTCCAGAATTCATAACTAATATTCCAAACACCATCCTTTCATATTTCTAGTTATTTTTAAAGTTCTTTAGTTATTAGCAAAGTTACCATTTTATTCTAAAGATCACATTTTAGGAAAATATTTCAGTAATCATCCTCCAATCCTTTAACCGTTCTCAAAATCACCTCTAGTTAACCTTAAATCAACAATAACAACCAAATTAAGAAATCAATGTAACCCAGAATTTAGGTAACAAGCATAGCCTCAAACCAAAATCAACCTCATCAATTAATCGCTTACAACAATGAAACCAGTCACAATCACAGCCAAGTCAGAATCAATAAATCATGACACAGAAAATTAGTCTAACCATTAATAAATTATTTATATACTCTTAAAGTTTACTATGTTATCTCAGAAAATCACAGGTTCTCAAAACAGTTTAATCCCTTAGTTCCAATCCTTCAATAACCATCAAAACCAATCTCAACTAGTCACAAGTAAACTTCACAGCCATTCCCATACATCAAATATCCAATTCAACATCAAACAAGACAATAATTCACTCAAAATCAGAATCTCAACCAATTCATCGCAGAATCAATAATTCAGTCACATTTCACAACCGCATATAATTTCAATTATAATTCAAAGTAACCACAACCACATTCAATTCTAATCATAATTCAAAATAATCACTTCAACTAACTATTCTCAAACATATTCCAAACAATTCACATTAATTAATCAACTCTTAATCATTATTAACTATTTGCAATTATCCAAATAACTTTGTAGGTATTCTAAATTAAGAACGTTAAATCCCCTACCTCAAAGTCGAAACTCACGGAAATCACTAAACCCAGTAGCTCCGTTGGCAGTTCTAACATCCGTTTTGTTCTCTTAGCAGTTACCATGATGATTCTGGGCAGCTCTAGTGATGGTGAAAGGTCTTAGCTTCAGCCAAGCAGCAGCGGTAACAATTCAAAGTAAAGGCAGAGCAACATCAACTCTAGCAGCGGCAGTGGCGCTATTCTCAGATTCTAAAAATAGGGGCAGAGCTCAGTGACAGTTACAGGTTCTTTTCCCACCATCGTGTTTCTCCCCACGGCAGACACAACAGCGGCGGCAGCAACTTCCACTGGCGGCGGCTCGGACGGCAACGGCGACTAGGGAGGCTTAAGCGACAATGACCAACTTCAACGGAGCTCCAGCAGCGGCATCAACCAAACAACAGCTCTGATGGCGGGAGAGGCTCCGGCAACTCACGGAACCCAGCGGCAGAATAGAGGATAAAGATAAGCAGTGACATGGATGAATTGCTTCAAAATCAGAACCGTATCCTCGGCAAGCTCCAACAACCTTCCCGGTGACAGCTACGGCGATGCGGTGGTTCGGCAATGACGTTCGGGCTCCCTTCCTCAGCGGCGGCTGAAGCTTCATCAACGGCAACAAACCCTAATAGCAGCAGCGGCAGGAGTGGCTTCAACAGCAATGCCTAGGCACGACAATGGCACGGTGGCGATGCAGCAGAGGCTCTCTCCTCCCCTGGTTTTCGCTCGGTTCCTCCTTCCTCCGTGAACAGCGTCGACGGCGTCCCTCTTCGTCGGCAATAATAACGGCGGCGGTGGCGAAGCAGGCTGGACAAGATGCAACTCCGTTCACAGTACGTGGGTGTGTGACGGAAGGAGCATGGGCTGAGCAGGTGTGGTGTTCTGAGTGTGTGTATGTCGCGGCAAAACTAAGGGAGAGAAGGTGAGTTCGTGTGTGTTTGTTCCGTTGAAGGAGGAGGGTGAGGCTGCATCTGTTAGGGTTAGGAATTGGGAAAATTAGGGTTTCTGAATGAATTTGGGGATTTTGGGATTTAGGATTAGAAATTACGATTTTATAAAAGAATATGGATAGATATGAATAGATATTTTGATAAAATTGGAGGGTAGGATAATTTTAAAATCAAATATACTATCTTAAAAATATTTAGGAACATTATTTATCAATATATTGTTAAGTTCAATCAATTATTTCTAATTTACATTATAAAATGAACAAGTTAATTATATTTTGTAAAGTACAATTTAAATTCAAATATCAATTTTCTAGATTAAATCATACAAATCTCTATTATTTTTCTATCTCTGAAACTTTAATTTCAATTTATAAAATAATTAATTATAATAAAAATTGTACATAAATATTAATTGACTTAAACTTAAAGTATTTATAAATATCAATCTAATCATTTCTAATAAAATAATTTCTAGGAGTTCAAATTAATAACATAATTCATTTAAAATAGAATTTATTTAAATTAAATTATACAATTATTTCTTATTTTTCAATTACCAAAATTATAATTTCAATCATACCAAATATCTAATATAGTTTATATAAAAATTCTAATTAATTTAAACTTCAATTATCATGAATCTCTATTTAATCACCTTTAGTAAAATAATTTTCTTAAAATAAATCACCAATAACTAATTATTTGATTTTCAAAAACTAGGGTTGTTACAACCAAGGTGGACTCTCGAGTGATATTATGAATGTTGTGGGGCCTATGGAGATCCCAGTCTTCTCCGAGTTGGTGAATGAGAGTAGTGTTGTCGAGGATTGCTTAAGGAAGTATTGTCTCGAATTCCTTCTTGCATAATGCTTTGATTACCTTCCCAATCTTATTCTTCATCGTATGCATCTTGTAACATTCTGCATTTTTGAAAAATCTAAATATGCATAAATTGCTTATCTTATTAAATTTAAACTTTATAATTTTAGAAATTATTCTATTAGAAATAATTAAAGAGACCCATAGATAAATTCATTCTGAATCAATTAATATTCATAAGTATTTTTATTATAACGGAATATTTTGTATAATTTTAGTAATTGAAAAATAAGAAAGAGTTGTATAGTTTAATTTAAGTAACTTTTATTATGAATAAGTTATAACTTATTATTAAATTGAACTCTTTATTATATAAACTAATCAATTAAGAGTAATTAAATTAGTTTTACTGATATTTGGAGTTAATTCAATTAATATTCTTGTGTAAATTTTTATAGTTAGTTATTTTATATAATTTGAAAGTTATATAATTTAATTTAAATAATTTCTATTATGGACATATTATAGTTTATTTTATTAGTTTAAATTCTTAGAGATTAATTTATTAGGAATGATTAAATTATTTTTTATAAATACTTTGGGTTGATGTTAATTAATATTTATGTACAATTTTTATTGTAATTAGTTATTTTATATAAATTGAAATTAAAGTTCTGATAATGAAAAATATTAAAAGGATATATCATATAATATGAATAATAAATATTTTTGAATTTAAAACTGTATTTTATAAAATATGATTAATATATTCATTTTATAATTTAAATTAAAATTAATTATTTAAATTTATTAATGAATTAATAAATAAAATTATATGTTTAAAATTAATTTTACAGTATTATATTTAAATTTTAAATTTTATTCAATCATAAATATTTTATAAAATTATTATATTATTCATATATATTTTACTCTAACTCTAAAATTACCAAATAACTTTCTAATTCAACAAAATTCCTAAATTTGTTTCCCTAAACCTACGTTCAGAAAGCGAAAGAAAGGAAAAAGGGGAAGCTCGAAGGGGGGGGAAATGGAAAATCAGAGAAAAGAGGAACCAAGGAGGGAGAACGAAGTAGAGAGGAGAGGGGAAAAGAAGGAGGCAGCGATGGTGAGTGTCACTGCCACCATCGCTATCGCGAAGAGGAGAGTCGGAGAGAGAACGGTCCCGCAAAAACCAGAGGCGCGCGAGAGAGAAGACGCAATTGATGAGGGAAAGGAAGAAGGTTCCCCCGCTGCCATGTCTTGCTATCGATGGAGCCCTAGCCATCGCTGTCGAAGTCGTTACCACCGATTCATCCTGGACTGCCGCCGTTACCGATTTTGTTCAAGGCTACCACTGCCATCGCTGGGAGAAGCTGAACGATAGAGCGTTGTGAAGTGGTTCTGCCGCTACTGTTGTTGAGTCTTTTCGCTACTGTTGTTGTTGATTTCCACTAGAGAATGCGCTGCCATCCTTCTATTGCCGAGAACCAACGCTGTAGTTGCTGTGATGAGCCTGAGACTGCTACTTTGATTCTAGTTTGACCTTTTTTTAATTACGGTCTATTTACACGTTTTATTATCACTGCCATGCTTATTCTGTGTTGATTCCGGTATGTGCCTTGTCTTGAGATCTCCAGGGCTGTGATTGCTCTAAATTTCCATCCAATTTGAATCCGTTGTTTTGCTACATCCCCGGTCACTGTTGTGAAGACTAACATTATTGCTGTTCCGGTTGCTGCCTTTGCCGTTCCGTTGCGTGGGAGTCACTGCTGCTGCCATAAAACAAAAAAGGAAGGGAGTTGTCACGTTTAATCTATGCAGGTTTGACTAAATTGAGCTAGGGGGTTTAATTTAAACGGTTTTAATTTAAGAATGTCCACAAAGTTTATTGAATAACGGCAAATAGGTTTAATTATTATGAGTAAGTGATTTGGTTATATGAATGTTGAATTGTGGTTGCAATTGTCATTAAATTTGTGGATTTTGTGAAATTGATTGATTATATGTGGATTATGAATGGTTGATGAGTGTTTATTAAGAATCCTGAATTTTGATGGTTTATATTGGATTGATTGCCGTTGAGTTAGTTATTTGACATATTGTAATGGTGGTGAACTTGGTTGGTTATTGTTTTGAAATTGATTTTGAAAGGTATTGAAGGTTGAATATTGAGCAATTAAACTTTTTGTTGAAAATCTGATTTTCTGCATTACTTTTAAATGAAGTTAGAAACTTTGAAGAGATATAATTAATTTTGTGATTATCGAAATTGCATCAGACCAAATCTGGGTTAAACTTGGGAATATAGAGAATTGGACTTGAAAATTTGAGGCCTTTTTGTTAAATATAAAATTTGTGGCAAATTTTTAAAGTCACGTCGATGAATCTGTCGTGCTGCAAAAAAATTAGAACAGGGTAGCAACTTGGTTGTCTTGCTGCGACTCCTACGAGCTAAGTTCTGGAGCGAAACCAATGTTGTTTTAAAATTTGATTAACTTGGTTTATTGCTCTAAAACTTCAGAATTTTAGGAGTTAAGGATTGAGTTGCAACCAAGGCACACTTGTTGCTAGTTAAGTTAAGAGTCTCTAAACCAAAATTTAGCTTAATTGAAGTTTTGTAGTAAAAGTTATGTAAGTTGAAAGATACCAAGCTTGCTGATTTGTAAAACCGGATTTAACTTATTTTTACCCAATTTTCAAGCTATGTAACTTTTTCATTAAAAATAGTATTGACCTGAAACTAATTGGAAATGAAATCTGAATAAGTTAAGCTGAACCATATTAATTTTGAAGGCGATTGGATTTAATTTGGATTTTATACGGAATTTTGAATATTCAACGCTGCTGCTGTTTTCTGGTTTTTAAGCACTGCAGAGTAGTCACGATTTTCCTTCTATTTTCAAGGCTAGATTGATCAGAAAATTATGATTTTTAGTTTATTAGAAAGCTTAATTCGAGACGGTCACCTGGACATAAAGTTTGTGCAATTCCAAATTCATTTGATATTTTGAAAACAGAATTGAAATTAGACTGCCGAGGTTTTTTTGGTGACAACCTTGAATATGAGATTTAAGAATAAATTTTCTATACTATTATCAAATGTTTTTGAGAATATATATTGTGAAAATTGCTGATAAATGGCTAGTGAAATGTTGAGAAAGATGGAACCCGTAAAGGTGGCTAAGTCCTATTTTTAGAGGAGATTATGTCCAAATTTTTATAAAAGTATATGGACTTAATCAAAATGAATATTTTAGGCTTGTTTAATGATAATAACTTCAATGATTCTTTTGAAAAAAGATATTTGGTTTATGAAGTTGTTGGCAAGGACGTGGGTTTTATACCGCTTGCGTATTTAAGATTATAAAAGAGAAAAGAGTAATCAGAGCAGAGTAAAGAGACAAAGAGAAAAGTGTAACCTGATAAAAAGATTAGAGAACAAGCAGAGGGCCTGTTGAAAGGTCATTTGTTGCATTAAGGCAACTCTAGAGATATTTGTATGTTCATCTGCTGTATTGAGCCAGTCAGATAGATAGTGGTACGTCCACAGAACGTTTTCCAGTGCTATACAGCTATTGAGGGCTATGCCTGCAACTGATAACTTGGGATCACTTGCAGAGGATATTATTTCATGCATGGCTGGAATGTCGCCACCTGTAAAGCAGAGTCTGTTTATAGAGGATATGATGGCATATGTCAATTAGTGAGAAGCGTACTTATACTTACTGGAATAACCATACCCGTTTCTAGGGGTGTTCATGGATCGGATCCGATCCGCATATCCGCAGTGTTTATTCGAATCCGATAAAAAAAATTGCGGATATGGATCCGATCCGCAAGGCTATCGGATCGGATCATATCTGCACACTAATAGGATCGGATCGTGGATTTTGTGTAGGTATCCAGATATCCGTTCCGCATATCCGCGTATCCACAAAAATAAAGAAATAAATAAGTAAATATTCCTTTTATGTTTTATTTCAACTAATAATTATCATATATGTTGTATTATTTTAATTTATTATTTAAGAAAAATATGTTTAATATTATTTTAAGAATAAAATATTTAAAAGAATAGAAAAATGAATTTTATTGATATTTTTTTAATTAAAATAAGCTTTTAAAAATAATTTTGTGTTTTGCGAATATATCCGCTATCCGATTCGATCCGAGCCGCAAATGTGCAGATCGGATCAAAACTTAAAAACTGCGGATGTTGGATCCGATCCGATCCGATCCGATCTGATGATTATAGTGCGGATCGGATCAAAATTTTGGCCATATCCGATCTGATCCGATCCGGTTTCACCACTACCTGTTTCAGTTGTTTCGGGTTACGTCGAGAGCTGGTAGAAACCAACAAATGAGCTCATTACCAGTTCTTGGGCTAGACATGTATCATCTTGTATGCGCATTATTCTCTGTGATATTTCCTATGCTTTTTATTTTGTTCCTTATTTTGTTTGTTTGTGTTCTATTTATCTGTTTGTGTTCTACTTGCTTGTTTTTTTGAGTTGCACATAGGATTAGGTATTATATGAAAAGTCATACTGATTCAGCATAGACTTAATGAATTTATGCTTGGGACAGGCTGATTATTCATATCGAGATTGACATAAACTAATATCCAATTCTTTTTCAACGTAATTTCAAGGAGTTTTATATAATTAATGAAAATGAATATTGTAGAACTAAATTAACTATTTGCGTTTTATTCTTTACTTTTACGGCATTCTTGACCTCTACTGAGAACTTGGGTTTGGTTCTCACCCCCAAATTTTCTACCCTTTCAGTGACACAGGTTTGAAGACGCAATATGAAGCTGCGAGTGATTAGTAGGTTTTCTTTGTGATTTTAATTGCTTTCGTAGAGTCCGCTCGTCGTTATTGTCCCTTGAGATTTCATTTTACATAGAGGGGTTGGTATGGTATATTGTATTTGAGTTCCATTTTTTTTCTTTTGTATCAGATTTATTATCAATAGTATTTATGTGATTATTATTATTTGAAATGCTTATAATTGATATATGACTTTAAAGCATAAAAACAAAAATTTTTGGTATTTTCTTAAAACTGAAACGCGAAAATGATACAAAGGCTCAGTAATTAAATAGTTAATATTAGAAAAGGTTACGTAATGTTCTTTCTAGTATAAATACCATGACTTAAGCAAGGTATTTTGCTAGAAGGGATGTTACAATATGGTATCAGAGCAGGCTTCCTGTAGAGCCTTGAGAGTAGACTGACTATGTTTCATTGCATACTCTGAGTGTCTGTCATGCTTTATGACTTGTTCTAATAACAAGTATTTATTTTTTATATGCATGACTGTATGATGATTAACGTTATTAGTTTACCATTGCCTACCTCATGATATTAAGTTTGACCAACTTAAAATTAATGATTTATGTATATGGGAACACTAATGGATTATCAAAGACAAAATAGAAATAATAGGTAACGCAAATTACAAGGTTTTGGGGCAATGTTAGAAATTAAGTTTTAGAGATTAGTTCCATTTTGACATATAGCTTTTATTTGTGCTTGACGTTATCTCTTTATCAATTGTATTGGACTCTCTAGTTCTTGATCTCTTTCTTAGAATGTGTTCTGAATATTTTCCAATCATATCTTGTCATTCATACATATCCTTGTTTGATTATGTTCCTACTTGTTGCTTGAACCATTAAGGAACATTCAACTTTGACACTGTTCATAAATTTTTTATTTGTAGATTTGATCTTGAATTAGTTTTGGTGCAACGCATAATCCTTGATTCCTAAACCATTTGAAATCTTAAGAGTCGCGATTCATAGCAAGCTAATTATGCGATTTAGTTCTCCTGCTTCACATTCTGTAACTTATGCATACCCTACTTAAATTACAACCCTTGGCTTTATATTCCCTTACAAGAATGATGAAAACTTTGACCTTGTTTTGATGCAATACATTAATGCTAGTAGTTTCTTCTGATATTCTTATTTTGAAATCTCTTATGAAAATAGTTCTATTTTGATTCTTTTTCTGTTTGATTCTGATTGTAACCATTCTTTGAATTCTGAATACGACAACCTTTGATTTTATAAGTACTTTCCTACAAGAAATAAATAATTTCTTTACATAGTTAAAACATGCTTCTTTCTAAAAGTACTATTTACTTTTTTATTAATTTTACAAGAACACCTTATACTAGATTTTCTCATTTAAATATAATTTGATCCTTCTCCAACATTATTCGAATTTTTATGCATATATATTTACTTAATTATGCACCTAGGTATTGTATTCATCAAACATCCTGAAGCAAGATATTTTCTTTTATTCTAGTTAATCTTTGTTTGACAAACTTCACATAATTTATTTTAATTTGAATTTGATTGGACATGATATAACATTTATACTTTGTTTAGTTCTTTTAAAAAATATTGGACTTAAATATTTTCTTTTGAAAAGGATAAATTAATTCCCTCTACTTCAATTTGAAATTGTTCTAAATTGCTGTACTATTTTCCCTATTATGTTCATATTGAAACTCTTTTTATTCAAAATTCTTTCCTATGATTTCAATTTGACCCTTCTTTCGATACATTTCATTGCTTATATACATCCTTGATTATTGATGATTTCACGCATTCTTTCAAATGCTTGCGAAAATACCATCCACGTTCAATTACGAACCTGAGTATTCCTCCCATTTCTCGCAAATACCATTTGTGTCATTTGTCCCTCTCTTTTCAATTTTAGTGTCCCTTATGTGTTAGTTCTTAGGAATGTGATTTATGTGCAAAGAAAGTGAATCTGGTAAGTGTACGAGGTTATAAGGAGTCGTGGAATTTTGAGGTGACGAGGGGAGGTGATCATGCTTTGTCAAGAGTTTTGAACAAATATTGTGCATATTTAATTTTGGATTTTGAAATTTAATTTGCGTTAAGTTATTTTATAAATTCTTGCATCAACTTATATATTTTCTTCTTTATTTATGTTATATGATTTTCTTGATTTCTTTGAAATACTCAAAAGGGGATGTGAATATAAAAATTTTCTCCATCTTATATCAATTTTCGAGGACAAAAATTTTTATAAGGTGGATAGAATATAACATCTCACATTTTTGAAAAATCTAAATATGAATAAATTATGATTTTATCTTATTAAGTTTAAACTTAATAATTTTAGAAATTATTCTATTAGAAATAATTAAAGAGACTCGGAGATAAATTCATTTTGAATCAATTAATATTCTTAAAGTAATTTTATTATAATAGAATATTTTGTATAATTTTAGTAATTGAAAAATAAGAAAGAGTTGTATAGTTTAATTTAAGTAACTTTTATTTTGAATAAGTTATGACTTATTATTAATTTGAACTCTTTATTATATAAACTAATCAATTAAGAGTAATTAAATTAGTTTTACTAATATTTGGAGTTAATTCAATTAATATTCTTGTGTAAATTTTTATAGTTGGTCATTTTATATAATTTAAAAATTATATTATTTAATTTAAATAATTTCTATTATGGATAAATTATGGTTTATTTTATTACTTTAAGCTCTTAGAGATTAATTTATTAGGAATGATTAAATTGATTTTTATAAATACTTTGAGTTTAAGTTAATGTTTATATGTGCAATTTTTATTGTAATTAGTTATTTTATATAAATTAGAATTAAAGTTCTGGTAATGGAAAAAAATGAGAAGTTATATCATATAATTTGAATAATAGATATTTTTGGGTTTAAAACTATGTTTCATAAAATATGATTAATATGTTCATTTTATAATTTAAATTAGAAATAATTATTTTGAATTCATTGATGAAAGAATAAATAAAATTATGTGTTTGAAATTAATTTTTACAGTATTATATTTAAATTCTAAATTTTATTCTATCATGAATATTTTGTAAAATTGTTATATTACTCGTATAGATTTGGATCCTCTAAAATTCTGAATTTCACCTACCAAGAGAAAATATGAAAGAGAAACTATTCAAGGATAAAAGATCACAATTTACCCGCTAAAATAAAAATTTAAAATTTAGAGGATCAAAATTCTACTCGTATATATTTTACCATAACTCTACAATTACCAAATAAAATCCTAATTTCACAAAATTCCTAAATTTCTTACCCTAAATCCCTAAACCTACGTTCAGAAATGGAAAGAAAGGAAACAGGGGAAGCTCAAAGTGGGGAAACGAAAAATCAGAGAAGAGTGGAACCAAGGAGGGAGAACGAAGCAGAGAGGAGAGGGGAAAAGAAGGAGGAAGTGATGGTGGGTGTCACAGCCACTGCCACTGTTGCTATCGCGGAGAGGTAGAGAGAGAACGATGCCGCAAAAACTAGAGGTGCGCGAGGGAGAAGACAATATCGACGAGGGGAAGGAAGAAGGTTCCACCGCTGCCATGTCTTGCCATTGATAGAGCCCTAGCCATCGCTGTCGAAATCGTTACCGTCGATTCTACCTGGATCGCCACTGTTACCAATTCTGTTCAAGACCTACCACTACCGTCGCTGGGAGAAGCTGGACGATAGAGTGTTATGAAGTGGTTCTGCTGCTGCTGTTGTTGAGCCTCATCGCTACTGTCGTTGTTGATTTCCACTAGAGAATGTGCCGCCGTCCTTCTACTGCGGAGAACCAACGCTGGAGTTGCTGTGATGAGCCTGACACTACTACTTTGATTATGGTTTGACTTTTTTTTAATTACGGTCTATTTACACGTTTTACTATCACTTCCATGCTTGTTCTGAGATGATTCCAGTATGTGCGTTGTCTTGGGATCCCCAGGGTTGTGATTGCTCTTAATTTTGATCCAATTTGAATCCGTTGTTTTGTTACATCCTCGATCACTGCTGTGAAGACTAACATTGTTGCTATTTCGGTTGCTTCCTTTACGGTTCCGGTTGCGTGGGAGTCACCGCTGCTGCCATGAAACAAAAAGAAAGGGAGTTGTCACGTTTAATCTATGCGGGTTCGACTAAATCGAGGTAGGAGAGTAAAATTTAAACGGTTTTAATTTAAGAATTCCTATCAAATTTATTAAATAACTATAGATAGGTTTAATTGTTGTAAGTGATTTGGTTATATGAATGTTGAATTGTGGTTGTGATTGTCATTGAATTTGTGGATTTTGTGAAAATGATTGATTATATGTGGATTGTGAACTGTTGATGAGTGTTTGTTGAGAATCTTAAATTTTGATGGTTTATATTGCATTGATTGCCGTTGAGTTAGTTATTTGACCTGAAAATAGTATTGACCTGAAACCAGTTGAAAAAGAAAGCTGAATAAGTTAAGCTGAAACATATTAATTTTGAAGGCCATTGGATTTAATTTGGATTTTATACGGAATTTTGAATATTCAACGTTGCTGTTGTTTTCTGATTTTTAAGCACTACAGAGCAGTCACGATTTTCCTTCTCTTTCTAAGCCTAGATTGATCAGAAAATTATGATTTTTGGTTTATTAGAAAGCCTAATCCAAGACGGTCGCTTGGACATATAAGGTTTGGCAATTGTGAAATCGTTTGGTATTTTAAAAACAGAATTGAAATTGGACTGTTGATGAATGGATTTGTGACGGTTTAGAATTTCTCTAATGAATTTTCGTTGCAAGTATAGTTTCTAAACCAATCAATAATCCTTTCATACAAAAATTTTGTTTGTCACAAGTAACAAAACCCTAATAATCCTAATAACTGAAGTATTTAAATCTCGGGTCGTCTCTCAAAGGAATTGCAGGGTAGTGTTCTTGTTATTGGTTATGAGTTGCATATTTTTGGGGTTTTGATAAGAGACATGAAAGATAAATAGCAAGGAAGTAAACTAATAGCTACAAAGGTCTTGGCAAGGTTTGGTGGTCAAGGATCTCTATCCTTATCACTAACCACAACATGAGAATTGGCAAGGATCAATCCCATTAAGTCATCCTCTAACTAGGTAAAGAAAAGTCAAATGAGCTATATCAATCCAAGTCTATAAGTCCTAGTTCTCCACCAATTCAATTAGTGAGATCTAGAGTTAATGGCTCCTAATCATCAATCACTTGGACATTAGTAACTCAAGAGTTTCTAAGTTACCTTCCCAAGCCAAGAGCATAAAATTCTACTCTAACATCCTTCCAAGTATTTCATCAAATCCTTGGAAGGCACAAAAGGAAAGCATAATAAAATTGCAAGGAAAGTAAATCTACACTACTCAATTGCAAGGAATTAAACAACAACAAATCAAATGAAACTTGAACTGCATCATTTGGACCTCTGTAGCTCAAGTTATGGTCAATTAAGTGTAAAGATGTCAGACTTGACAGCTTTGTGATTCCTTCATTTCTTCATGTGTTCTCCATTTCTACATGCTTTTTCTTCATTCCCTCAATCCAATTCTTGCCTCCTAAATCTGAGATTAGTTAACAAACATATCAACACATCTAATGGAATCAAGGTGAATTAAATTTATCTATTTTAAGACCTAAAAAGCATGTTTTCACTCTTAAGCACAATTAAAGGAGAATTTACAAAACCTTGCTATTTCATTGGATACATGGGAGAAAAGTTGACAAAATCCTCTAAATTCAACACAAGATAAACCCTAAAAATGGGGTTTATCAACCTCCCCACACTTAAACCATAGCATGACCTCATGCTAAACCAAGAAGGATAAGAGAAGGGGTATGGACATTTATTCAATGCAAATAACCTAAATGCATCTATCTATATGAATGCAACTAAATACAAAATGATTCTACCTACTTGGTTAAAAATAAATCGATCCTCCAAGAGAATGTATAAACGGGTAGGGCTAAGGTCATATGACGACTCATGAATCCTACCAATTCAAGTATAAAAATGAAGTTCAAGTAGACTTGCAAGAAGAATGCTCATGAAAGCCGGGAATCAAGGAATTGAGCATCGAACCCTTGCCGGAAGTGTTTGCACTCTATTCGCTCAAGTGTATAGGGTCGATTCTCTCAATTCTCCCCTAATCATGCTTTCCAAGATTTGTTTTTCATCTAACAATCAACATTTATTCAATGCATGCACACATTTATCATGAGGTCTTTTCATAGGTTGTAATGGGGTTAGGGTCAAGGTAGGATGCATATTTTGTCAAGTGGACTTGAAATTTGAATCTTTGATTACCTTAAACTTCCCACCTAACCTATATAGCAACCTATACAATTCTAAACAAACTTAACTACCCATTTTTCACTTTTTCACATACTCATGCATTTTTTTCCTTGATCACAACACATATGCATTGATTATTATTGAGCTTCACTTGGGGCATTTTGTCCCTTTTTATTGCTTTTCTTTTTCTTTTTCTTTTCTTTCTATTTTTTTCTTTTTCTTTTGATATCTACGTATATTTTTTTCTTTCTTTTTATTTTCTCATTTTTTTTCTTTTTGCAATGAAGTATATACAAAGTATCAATGCATATGGTTTTACATTTAATTAACACATGAGTATGTACCCAATTCCCAATATTACCAACAACAATACCATACACCCTTTTATCCCAACCAATATCCCAAGTTTTCCCACACTTGAATGATACTCAAACATACTAGCCTAAGCTAATCAAAGATCCAAATTAAGGACATTTTTTTTTCTCACTTTAAGGCTTGTAATGTGCTAAATTAAGAACAAGTGGGTTAAGCGTAAGCTCAAAGTTGGCTAACAATGGAAGATAAAAGGTAGGCTATTTGGGTAAGTGAGCTAAATGAAATGATGGCCTCAATCATATAAGTGCATGAATACAAGGAATAAGTGGACATATAGAATTAAACAAATCAAGGATCACAATCATAGAAAGAGAACAATGCACATAAGAAGGAAAATAAGTGGTTATAAAATGTAACCACGCAATTAGGCTCAAAACTCACAAGCTTGTGTTCTTAGCTCAAAACCATGTTCCAAAATAAATTCTCTCAAGCAAGTTCAACAACATTTTTTTTCAAATTGGTAGGGTGCCCTAAAAACAGTTTCTTGGAAAAGAAATCATCACCCTAACCAAGTAGTCCTAATAAGAAAGAAGTGGTAAAAATATGTACAAATTCTAACTAACATGCAACCTATCATGCAATGCAATAACTAACTAATATTGGTGTTGAAAAAGGAATTGTTATCCATGGAGATCGGTCAGAAGACCTCCCTACACTTGAAGATTGCACCGTCCTCGGTGCATGCAAAGAAGAGCAAGGTGGATGGGTCGTTACAACTGATGAGTTTTCTTCAAAAGGTTGTGCGGATGACTTGTTTGTTGCCCCATTTAGAAACTTTTCCTTTTTTCTTCTTTTTGGTGGCCAGCCTAAAAAGGGAGAAAAAAGAAAGAAATTAAGCCCATAACAAAGATATCAAAGCAAATAGAACATAGGCGGGGGCTAATGCTAAATAAGAGTAAGGTTCTCAACTACATGGTAGCTACAACATGTAGATGAGAAAGCAATATAAGCAAAGGCATATCAACTAATACTTGATGCAAGAGTAAAGTCAAAGCATGAAGAGCATATTGAGCATCAAGATCAAATAAGAATTGACACGAACAAGATTAATGATAAGCATGAGAGCATTTGGTCCCATCCTAACTCAATCATGATGAAGTACAAAAACAAAGGATAATGAATTAGGACGGACTAAGGCACTAATCTTGTGTGTGGAACAAATATTACAATTAATGCAACAAGTCATGAAGCACCAAAATAATGCAAGAAATTCTCAACAATTGAGTAAGAGAATTTAACACCATTATTAAAATGAAAAACTTAGAAAATAAAATGAAAACAGGCTATAAAAACAAAATTGAAATGCAAAGAATAAAAGTATACAAATGCAATGAACAAAAGAAAATGGAAGATGAGAAAAAAAATCTTTTTTTTTACGACGCCGACGTGTCATGCACGCTTACGCGCCGATACGCAGATTGGCTGAAGGGCGCGTACGCGCCAGGTGCATGCACGCATGGGCTAGGATTAGGCGCAAGGCTCAGCGTCAGCCCAAGGTTGGCCCAACTCTCTGGAAAATGTACCAGGAGGACAGGTGGCACTATCGACGCGCGCGGTTTGGTTTGTGCCTTAGGCCCAATGTTTGCACAGTGCAGGCCTAACTCTCGGGTTTTTGGCTGGGGGTGGAATTTTTGCATCCACGCGTACGCGCCATGTACGCGTGCGTGTGGATGGTCGAAAATGCTTGGGTCACACGTATGCGCCAAGTGCGCGCACGCGTGGGTTGGTGCCCTGTTTTTCAAAATTTTTCCAAATTCTTGCACCAAACCAAGCCTTCCAAACCTCCAAACAGCTACCAAAACACCCTAAAACCTTATTTGACATATTATACTACCAAATATACTCAACTAACTAAACTAAACATGAAATCAAACCTATTCTACCAATATTTACAAAAGAGAAAAATGAAAAAGTTTACCATGGTGGGGTGTCTCCCACCTAGCACTTTTGTTTATTGTCCTTAAGTTGGACTTATGGGAAGCTCCTCTCAAGGTGGCTTGTGCTTAAAATCATCTTGGAACATCCACCAATGCTTGAGTCTCCAATAAGCACCATTCTTAAAAATTAATAACTCCAAGCTTGGGTGGAGTTCCTCACAAACCATGGGCTCCTAAAAGTGGTCCTCATCTTGTAATCCAGGATCCCACACTTTATTTTCACACCCGTCTGTATGTCGAATCTCATTAATTCGTCCGGGTGGCAAGCAAGATGAATTCTCAATGAAGTAACCAAACATCCTTCTAGACCTATGCACTCTAGTTCTACACTAAATCTTGCAATCAAACTTTGAACGTGCAACCATAATGAACCTAGAATAATATTTCCAACCACTAGCCATCTCCCTTTTACTCTTAAAGTTGACCATCCGTCTCAAGCAAACCATATTCAAGGGGAATAATAAAGCTTAAGTATAAGGAATTTACCCACTTGAATGAAAGAATGGATGGTGATGGCTTGGGGAGAGAGGTATTTCCAATGTCCTTGCAAGCTCTACTCCTTTATGTTCTTCCTTGATCACTTCCACCTCTTGACAAACTTCTTCACTTTCAATCCTTTGTTCATCAATTTCATCTATCTCTTCTCCATCACTCAAATCATAAATGAGAGGATGAGAAAAGTCTACCTCTACATTGCTTTCTATGTCATTGGGAGAAGGTTCTTCAAGTTCAAAGGATTCACCACCAAGAAGATTGGATGCATGATCTTCATCTCCAAGGGAACTTGATTCTTGCTTCATTCCCTCCAAGTCTTCATTCGGGAATTGTTTTGGAGGTTGTGCACTCTCCTCCTCAACATCAAATTCAATCTTCTTGGAGATATGTTCTATGGTTCTAGATTCCTATGGAGGTTCCGCATCTCCTAGGTCTTCAACCACTTCTTCCTCTTCTTTAATGATCATAGGCTTCTCCAATTGTTCTAACACAACATAGCATTCCTCCTTCTCCACCGGAGTTTCCAATCTTTCCTTCATGCTACGCTCGTCAATTGATTCTCCACATGTGATCATGGGAGTGCTTTGAGTGCTCAAGTATTGGGAGGCTAACCGGCATACTACCTCGGTCAAGGTAGCCACAAATTCTAGTGTCTTCCTTTACATTTCTCCTTGTCCTTGAAGTATAAGGCTAAGGGTTTCATCCATTGAGGATTGGGGTGGATAAGAGGGTTCATTGTCTTGGAGAAAGGGTTCATGATAGGAAGGTGGTTCTTCTTGATAAGGATGTGGTGGTGTATATTGAGGTTGTTCTTGGGGATATTGGTATTAGAATGGCAGTTCCATGTATGGCTCATATGGTTCAAAAGGTAGTTGGTATGGTGGGGAAGGATTATGGTCATATGGAGGTATTTGGTGAAAAGAGGCTTGTGAGTATGGTTGAGGGCTATGTTGAGGACATGGCTCATAGGCATATGGTGGTGGTTCTTGAAAGTCACAAGAGGATTCACCATAGCCATTGGATTGATATGCATCATAGAATGGCTCTTCTTCATAGTGTATTGGTGGAGGTTGTTGCCATGAAGATTGATCATATGCATATGGCTCCTCCCACCTTTGATTGTCCCATCCTTGATACACATCCTCATTGAAGCCCTCATTTCCTACAACATAGTTAGAACCAAGCTCATAGCCAAAGTGAGAATTCATGATAGCAAAGACAAAAATAAAAGGCACAAAAACAAGGAGATAAAATCTAGCTACTAAATCAAACAAGCAAACTATTCACAATATTCACATATGTACAATAACCAATAACATAACACCATTGCAATTCCCTGGCAACGGCGCCATTTTAATGAATGGATTTGTGATGGTTTAGAATTTCTCTAATGAATTCTCATTGCAAGTATAGTTTCTAAACCAATCAATAATCCTTTTCATACAAAAATTTTGTTTGTCACAAGTAACAAACCCCTAATAATCCTAATAACCAAAGTATTTAAACCTCGGGTCATCTCTCAAAGGAATTGCAGGGTAGTGTTCTTGTTATTGGTTATGAGTTGCATATTTTTGGGGTTTTGATAAGAGACATGAAAGATAAATGGCAAGGAAGTAAACTAATAGCTACAAAGGTCTTGGCAAGGTTTGGTGGTCAAGGATCTCTATCCTTATCACTAACCATAACATGAAAATTGGCAAGGATCAATCCCATTAAGTCATCCTCTAACTAGGTAAAGGAAAGTCAAATGAGCTATATCAATCCAAGTCCATAAGTCCTAGTTCTCCACCAATTCTATTAGTGATATCTGTTAATGGCTCATAATCATCAATCACTTGGACATTAGTAACTCAAGAGTTCCTAAGTTACCTTCCCAAGCCAAGAGCATAAAATTCTACTATAACATCCTTCCAAGCATTTCATCAAACACTTGGAAGGCACAAAAGGAAAGCATAGTAAAATTGCAAGGAAAGTAAATCTACACTACTCAATTGCAAGGAATTAAACAACAACAAATCAAATGAACAATAAAAAAACATGAAAACATAAATTGCATTAAAAGAAAAAGGAAAGAACAAAAGTGTATCAACATAAAAGTAGAGAATTACAAGAATTGAAATACAAAACTAGAGAGAGGAGAAGTAGAAAAAGAAGAATTGATAGAGGAAAAGTAAATCTAAACATGAAATTAACCTAGATCTAAGAAATTCTAATCTAGATCTAACCAAATCCTAATCCTAGAGAGAAGTGAGAGCTTCTCTCTCTAAAACTAACTTTCACTCCAAAACTAATCTAAACTAAACTAATAATGACTAAGTGTGCAATGTGTGTCATCCCTTTTCAATCCTTGGGTTAAATAGCATCAGAAATGAGTTGGATTAGGCCCACAAGGCTTCTAAAATCGCTGGCCACGAATTGCATTAAGTGAATCATGTGCAACCATCGGCATGTACGCGTATAGTGTGCGTGCGTGCCCCTAAACGCAATGCAACTATGGCAAATCTTATATCATTTTGAAGCCTTGGATGTTAACTTTCCACCACAGCTAGAACCGCATCATTTGGACCTCTGTAGCTCAAGTTATGGTCAATTAAGTGAGAAGAGGTTGGGCTTGACACCTTTGCGATTCCTTCATTTCTTCATGAGTTCTCCATTTTCTACATGCTTTTTCTTCATTCCCTCAATCCAATTCTTGCCTCCTAAATCTGAAATCACTTAACAAACATATCCAGGCATCTAATAGAATCAAGGTCTATTAAATTTATTTATTTTAAGACCTAAAAATCATGTTTTCACTCTTAAGCACAATTAAAGGAGAATTTACAAAACCATGCTATTTCATTGGATACATGGGAGAAAAGTTGACAAAACCCTATAAATTCAACACAAGATAAACCCTAAAAAATGGGTTTATCAACTGTCGAGGTTGTTTTGGTGACAACCTTGAATATGAGATTTAAGAATAGATTTTTTATACTATTATCAAATTTTTTTGAGAATATATTGTTGTGACAATTGCTGATAAAAGGCTAGTGAAATGTTGAGAAAGAGGGGACCTATAAGGGTGGCTAAGTCCTATTTTCAGAGGAGATTATGTCCAAATTTTTATAAAAGTATAAGGACTTAATCAAAATGAATATTTAAGGCTTGTTTAATGATAATAGCTTCAATGATTCTTTTGAGAAAAGATATTTGGTTTATGAAGTTGTTGGCAAGGACGTGGGTTTTGTCCCACTTGTTTATGTACGATTATAAAAGAGAAAAGAGTAATATGAGCAGAGTAAAGAGACAAAGAGAAAATAGTAACATGATAAAGAGATTAAAGAACAAGTAGAGGGCCTATTGAAAGGTCATTTGTTGTATTAAGGCAACTCCAAAGATATTTGTATGTTCAATTGCTACATTAAGGCAGTCAGATAGATAGTGGTACGACCACAGAACATTTTCCAGTGTTACACAGCTGTTGAGGGCTGTACCTATAACTGATAACTTGGGATCACTCGCAAAGAATATTATTTCATATGTAACAACCCAGTTTTTCGAGTACGCGAGATCTTTTCTGAAGGCACGGATTTCTCCGAAAGATCAGTAAAGGGAACACCTCTGTTGTATCATCAAGCATCTCAATCCTCATTATCATTATGTCATCCTTAAGCTAGAACCTCTTTTGAAGCAAGCTCGATGACGTAGTCATGAAGAACCTAGTTTTTGAACTGTATCGGTTAGGAGTTTTGATTCTAGTTTTCGTAAATAGTCACTGTTTGACGAACCGGACTCGATTCATGAGAGAAGAGAGATAATAGTATAGTATTATCATTACATTAGTATTAGAAGATTTTTGAATGATATTATAAGGTTACCTGGTTGATTTTAGTTAAAAACAGAAAATCGGTTTAACCGGGTTCACAGTTTAATGGTGCAGCTTAGCACCAGCACTCTCTGATGACTTTAGCAATGCTAAGGCCTTATAATACATGTTCTATTCTCATAATAAATATGTTACTAGTGTCATTTATGCTATTAGATCAGAAAAGAATTTTTAGAGATGTTTTTACAAGTGTTCCGATACATCTAGTTTTAGTAGCTATACACCTGAGATATTTTAATATTATTTTACCCCACCTCTAAGCCAACCAATCACAACTCACCTTACACCCCCAATACCTCCAAGGCTGCCTCATTTGCTCATTGTGTCCAAAAATCATCAAGAGAAAAAGGAGAGAAAGTTCTTGGTTCAAAAATCTTCAAAGCTTGATTTCTTCTGAACTAAAACTCAAATCAAAACTCCGATTTCACCAAAATGATCCTCTGTTCTTCCTCTACATAACCATGTAACATATCAAGGCTGGAGATAAGGTGAGATGGCTGTCACCCTCCCTCTTCAATTCGGTTTTCAAGGAAACATGCATGAACATGTGTTTTCTTGATGTTCTTCCTTAGGAATTATGCTTAACTTGACATGAGGGCCAAGAAATGTTAATTTCTAGCAAGTCTAAGGTGAGATATCCCTTCCTAAAATTCTGAGTAAGATTTGGCTAGTTGAGGGTGTTTGGATTTAAAGTTGTTCTTGATGTGATTTAGGAGGAAAAAGTGCTTAAGGACCACCTGAAAGTATAACCAAATTAGGAGTAGAAAAACCAGGTAGGGTTTGATGAAATTAATCTTGATTATTTGTGTTTGAGTTATGTGAATATTTTATGATTTGGCTGTGCTAAAAATTGGTTCCATACGTGATTGATTCTTGGTGAAAATTTGGTGAAATTTTGATGAAATTTGATGAAATTCAAGCCTTGAGTTCATGTTCTTGGAGCTGCTGGAAAAATGAAACCCTAGGCCAAAATTGGGGTTCAATTTGTGTTAAAATCATGTGGAAAATATGGGGGTTTAGTGGCTTCTAATTTATTATGAATTATGATAAAAATCGGTTACTAAAAAGATTGAAAAGCCGGTGAAAACAGAGAAAGAATTTGAAGAATTTATGAAGAACACGAAGAACACTTTGAGTGTGGTGAAGAACAATGAATAACACCTTTTAGATCTTGAAAAGGGTAAGAAAGTAAATATTTTGGTGTTTGGGGGTTATTTTGTAATTTCGAAAAGTTAGGGTGGTTAAAAGTAGAAATATTAAAAGTTATGGGTGGTAAAAAGTGAATTTAAAAGGTTAAAAGTTAAAGAGGGGTAATTTTCGAAAATTTAATAATAAAATAATAAATAATAATAAAATATTAAATAATAATATTTAATTAAAAATAATATTTTAATAAAAATAATAAAATAATGCAGAAAACTTTAAGCGCAAAATCTCGTAATTACCTTCATAAAACACTTAGGGAGTGGTAATAATATGATAGTGAGGCAAAGGTAAAGGAAAGATAAGAAGTTAAAGAAAAGATAAAAACCAAAGAAAATTCTGTAAAGTTTTAATAACAGAAAATCAGACAGAGATTAGTGAACGAACTAGGGCAACATAGTTAGTCCTTGAGTTGCGACTAGGGTTAGGTATTATATGAAAACTTAAACTATTTCAGTATAGACTTAATGAACCTATACTTGGGACAGGCTAACTATTCATTCCAAAATTTATATAAGATTTAAAAATATATGTTAAGTAGAGAAATCAGAGCAGAGTAGAGAAACACAAAGAACAGAATAATCAGAGTAGAGGAAAGAGATAAAGAGAAGAAGAGTAACATAGATATAAAGGAAAGAGTAATCAGAGAAAAGTAAAGAGATACAGAGAACAGAATAACCAGAGCAGAGTAAAGAGATACAGATAAAAGAGAAACCAGAACAGAGTAAAGAGATATAAAGAGAAGAGTAATATAACAAATAACATATAGGAAAAGAGTGTAAAAATAAAGAGTTAAGCCTTGTGGCATGATATTCTATTGTATATTCATCTACTACTTTTCCGTTGGCCCTAGAGGTCCTGTAGGCCCAAGTTCACCTACAGTAAGTTGTTATTCCTGTAGGCCGAAGTTCACCTACAGAGAGTTGCCATTTCTGTAAGCCGAAGTTCACTTACAGGAGTGCTATTTTTGTAGGCCGAAGTTCTGATGCGCGAAAACTTTCTCTCGACCAATTTTCTTTCGGCAAGTGTACCGGATTGTCGTCAAGTAAAAGCTCAGAAATGAGTGAGGTCGAATCCCACAGGGATTGGTAGATCGATCAATTATAATTGGAGAATTATGCTAGTCGAGCAAAATCAGAATTGAATTGAGAATTGCAGAAAGTAAAATTGGCGGGAAACTTAAATTGCAAGAAATTAAAGGAACAGAAAATTAAATTGCAAGGAATTAAAGTGCAGAAGCTTAAATTGCAAGAAATTAAATAGGAAGTGGGAATTAGCATGAAATTAAAGGCAGAAAGTAAATAGAATGGGTAGATCAGAGATGGGGGAATTCATTGGGTTCAGGAGATGTATAATTCTCTGGATCAAATTCATTTTCAACTCTTCCACAATCAATACATTCATTGATCTCCTTGGCAATCTTAAGTGATTGGATCCTAATTCCTTGGCTCACCAATCTCACTAAGCATGAACAATTGCCCAATTCCTTGATTTAAGTGCTCATGGGAAGAGATGAAGTTTGGTCACTGATTATACCACACAAATTCATATATCAAAATGTTGGTAGGATTACATGTCACTATATCCATCCAAACCCCAATCTAATCCAATGTGATAAAGTATTTCTAGCATGATCTCCTCATTCCTCTTCCAAGGTTCCGAGGAGATCCAATTATGAATAGCTTCTTTCCCAAGATAACTATCTAATTGGATGAAGAACGAAAGCTTTCTAGTAAAATCAAGAGAAAAGAAAGAAGAAGATGAATGAAAACTAATATTGATCTATTGAATTACACAGAGCTCCCTACCCAATGAAAAGGGGTTTAGTTGTTCATAGCTCTAAAAATAGAAATTGGAATTGTCAAATACATTCTCAAATTCAAAGTGCGGTAAATGAAAACTCAGAAAAAAACGAAGAAATTGGAAAAAAAAGTCCCCCTAACTTAATTTCTAAGCTATTTATACACTTTCTTCTATTAATCTTCAAGCTTTGAATTGGGCTTTTGGCCTTGATGGAGTTGGGTTGAAGATGGCTCCAATTGGTTTCCCTTGATGTTGAGAAGAGATCTGTTTGAAACTTGGAACTCTGATGCTACATGTTTGAGTCAACGTTTGAGGGCCAACGTTGACTCAAACGCCACTTTGAATCAGACCAGCAAAAACCAGAAAGCTTGCTGTCATTGGTGTTTGACTTAACGTTGGAGGGCCAACGTTCAGCTTACCCACGCGTACGCGTGCTTCACGCATCCGTGCAAAAGGGTCAAAAATGCACATCCACGCGTACGCGTGCTTCACGCGTGCGCGTGGATGCAAATATTTTCACTTTTCAGCTTCAGGGGACGATGGCCTCAGCGTTGGACCCCTAACGTAACCTCCAATGTTGGCATTATCACGCATGCATGTACTGCACGCTAACACGTAAACTGTCTTTTTTTTCTATCCATGTGTACGCGTGCTTGACGCTCTCGCGTGAAATCTGAGATTTTTCTTAGTCACGCGTACGCGTACACCACGCTTTCGCGTGCATTGCCTTATTTTCAATCCACACGTATGCGTCACTAACGCGTACGTGTCGATTTCAAAAATTTCAAATCAAAATTTTGGGCTAAGTATCGCGGACGTTGGAGGCTAGCGTTTGAGGTAACGTTGGACCTCCAACGTTCGATTTTGACGCAAACGCGTGACGCACGCTTGCGCGCGGATATCAAATTTTGCTTTTTTTCACGCGTACGCGTCAGCCAAAATTCCCTTAGCTCCAGAATTGAATTTTCATTATGATGTTGGGGTAATGTTGGATGTCCAACGCTACCTCAAACGTGAGCATCAGCAGTGTTTATAGAGAGGTGCTCTATTTCTCTTCCAACGTTTGATGCAACGTTGGTGGTCCAACTTGGCCACCAACGTTGCTTCCTTTTCATCATTTTCATGCTCCTTCTTCAACATTCCTCCATGCTTTCCTTCACCTATCATTAGCCAATGAATGCATCAAAGCCTTGCTAAAGTCATGAGAATTCTTATCATTCTTAGCATACAAGCAATCATAGCATAAATCATCATGAAATTGCATCAAATTACTCATGGTTGAATGAATATAGGCAAACACGAATTTCTACCCAATTTGCTTACTTATAGCTCAAGAAAGTGCATAAAACCTATCAAAAACAAAGAAAAAGGCTAGTGAAACTAGCCTAAGATGCCCTGGCATCACACCACCAAACTTAAATCTTGCTTGTCCCTAAGCAAGTACTAAATTATTATGAAAAAGGAATGAAACAGAAGGGAGTATTCACATCAGCAAGCATTATTTCATAGTTGATGGGGTTTTATGCAGAAAATGCAGTAGCTAACTTCTTATTGATCTTTTGGCATATATTGTCTCCTTCAAGCATCAATTAACACATTGCTATGACCTCTCATTATTTACTCATCCTTGGTAATTGCTTTTCTTCATTTTCTTTCCTGTAAGCTTTAGCTCAGTGTCCTGTGTGTAGCATTTTCTTAGCTTATTTGCACTCACACATTATTCACTACAGACACTTGGCTCACATTTCTTCTTAGAACATTGATGCCCAGCACCTCTTTGGGTTACTAAATGTCTTGTAACTAGGTTGCTCTTGATAATGAACTTTTGGTTGATAATCCTGGGTTAGTTAACCCAAGTTACCAAGTGTTAAAGCACTCCATAAAACCTAATCATCCAAGCAGATCCTAGTACAACGACACCACAGGCATATGTCTTAAGCTCCAAGCTATTGGTGTCTAGCCTTATTTATTGCTTTCTTTTGTTTTTACTGCCACTTTGGCTTTTCTTTTCTTTCTTTCTATTTGTTTCCCTTTTCGACCAAGGACTTTTATTTACTAAGATTCATAGACAGTAGGCTAACTTTCTCTTAGAAATAGAGCAATCTATCCTTTTATTCATTTGTAAGTGAGCTACTACACAATCAAACACGCACCTCCACTTACTGTTATCTTTGCTACTTGCTAAAAAGGAACTATTCCACTTATTTGTTCAAACATTTCTTTTATTGAAATTGAAAAGGCTCAGGGGACAAGACAAACATTTAGATAGGTGAAATTGAAAGCACACACACTTAGGCTAACACACTTATTGCAAGATTAAACACACAGGATGCAAGATGACTAAAACTAAAAGTTAACTATTAACATGTGAACATTCAGGCTTCCAATTCAAAGTACTTCAAAGCTGATGGAATTAAGTAACAATACAACCTCTTGGTGGTGCTTTCTAGTTGCTTCCTCTCTGCTATCATCATCTGTGGCTTTAGTGATCTTCTTTTTGTCCTTTGATGATAATGCATAGATCTTCCAAGGGTTGATTGAATTCCTACAAAGGCTACTGAAAGCTGCTTGTTCCCCAAGCACTTGAGAGGTTGCTAGTATGCATGTATATTTATAGGCTTTTAAACTTAGATTGGTGTGTGAACACCAAACTTAGTTTCTTGCCTTATGCAGCCAATTGGATCTTATGCAGAGAACTTCAAGTACTTTTATTAAGAAAGTAACCTATGAACTAGAAAACAACTAGGAACTAAATAACAAACAAGAATTGGAAAACAAACACTTTTGAGTAATTTCCCTGATTGTTTGGAGCTGACAACTAATTATGCTAGGGTGCATTGCGTCCTTCATGCAATCCATGGTGGGACACCAAACTTAGAATTATACAATTACCCTTAGATTTCTTTGGTGTGCAACAGCAAACTGAGCTCCTTGCAATACAGAGAATTTAGTTACTGTTATTGACTAGCAATGAAAGGCGAATTACCTTTGGTTGGGTTGCCTCCCAACAAGCGCTCTTTTATCGTCACTAGCTTGACGTCCTTCTCTCTCAAGTGAGTCTATATTTTATCTTGGACTCTTCTACCATGTCACCCAAGTAGTGTTTGAGTCTATGTCCATTCACAGTGAAGGTCTGTTGTGAGCTTTCTTCCATGATCTCTATGTATCCATAAGGTGAGACTTTAGTGATAACAAAAGGGCCTTACCACCTTGATCTTAACTTCCCAGGGAACAGTTTTAGTCTGGAGTTGTAGAGTAGCACTCTCTGTCCTTCCTCAAAACTTCTTGGTGCCATCTTGAGGTCATATCTTTCCTTTGCCTTTTCTTTGTACATTTTAGCATTTTCATAGGCTTGGAATCTGAACTCTTCTAATTCTTGCAGTTGCAAGAGCCTCCTTTCACCAGTAGCTTTGTTATCAAAGTTCAATAACTTGAGAGCCTAGAAAACCTTGTGTTCAAGCTCTAATGGCAGGTGACAAGCCTTACCATACACCAATTTATATGGGGACATGCCAATTGGTGTTTTGAAGGTTGTTCTGTATGCCCAAAGAGTATCATCAAGCTTCTTTGACCAATCCTTTCTTGAAGCTCCCACTGTCTTTTCCAGGATTCTTTTTAGCTCTCTGTTGGATATTTCTGTCTGGCCACTTGTTTGGGGATGATAGGGTGTGGCAATCTTGTGCTTCACTCCATATCTTAGGAGGAGGTTCTCTAATGGTCTATTGCAAAAATGGCTTCCTCCATCACTGATGAGTGCTCTAGGAACTCCAAACCTGCTGAAGATATTCTTTCTGATGAAGTTCAGAACCACCTTGTTGTCATTTGTAGGGGTTGCAATGGCCTCCACCCATTTTGATACATAATTCACTGCCACCAAAATATAATTATTTGAGTATGAGGTTGGGAATGGTCCCATGAAATCAATCCCTCATACATCAAACAACTCAAGTTCCAGGATGAATTATTGTGGCATTTCATTCTTTTTGGGCAAATTTCCAGCCCGTTGACATTCATTGCATTCTTCACTAACTCTCTTGCATCTTTGAAGATGCTAGGCCAAAAGAACCCACACTGCAAGACTTTTGCTGCGATTCTCTCTCCTCCAAAATGGCCACCATAGCAGGATCCATGACAATTCCATAAGACTTCCTTTCCTTCCTCCTTTGAAACACATCTTCTGAGCAATCCATCCGAGCATTTCTTGAATAAGTGTGGCTCATCCCAAATGAAGTACTTTGCATCATTGATGAGTTTCCTCTTTTGATGCTTGTTGATCATTGAAGGGAAGTTCCCAGTTGCCTTAAAATTAGCAATATCTGCAAACCAGGGTGCCTTATGAACCAGCATTAATTGCTCATCAGGGAAGAATTCATTGACACTTGTTTTGTGGGTGCTACCTTCTTCACATGGGATTTGGGACAAATGATCTACTACTTTGTTCTCCACTCCCTTCTTGTCTTTAATCTCTATGTTGAATTCCTGCAACAGCAAAATTCACCTTATTAGTCTTGGTTTTGACTCTTGTTTTGCAAGTAAATATTTTAGTTCTGCATGATTAGTGAAAACAATAACTTTAGATCCAATGAGATACGATATAAACTTATCAAATGCAAACACTATTGCCAATAGTTCCTTCTCAGTAGTGGTATAATTCCTTTGAGTTTCATTCAAAACCTTGCTGGCATAATATATAACATGCACTAAATTGTCTTTCCTCTGTCCAAGCACTGTCCCAACAGCAAGGTCTGATGCATCACACATCAGTTCAAAAGACAAATTCCAATCTGGTGGGGCAATGATAGGTGCTGAGGAAAGCTCTCTTTTCAGTGTTTCAAATGCTAGTGTGCACTTTTGATCAAATACAAAAGGTGTATCAGAGACTAATAGGTTGCTCAAAGGTTTTGCAATTTTGGAAAAATCTCTGATAAACCTTCTGTAGAAACTAGCATGGCCTAAAAAACTCCTAATTGCCTTGATATTACTAGGTGGAGGTAATTTCTCAATTAATTCCACCTTAGCTTTGTCTACTTCTACGCCTTTTTCAAAAATTTTATGGCCAAGGACAATCCCTTCTGTTACCATAAAATGGCATTTCTCCTAATTTAAAACTAGGTTTGTCTCTTGGCACCTTTTTAACACTAAGGAAAGCTGATTAAGGCAATTAGAAAAGGAATTTCCAAAAACCGAGAAATCATCCATGAAGACTTCAATGAATTTTTCAATCATGTCTGAGAAAATAGACAACATGCATCTTTGGAAAGTTGCAGGGGCATTGCACAATCCAAAAGGCATGCGCCTGTAAGCAAAAACTCCATATGGACAAGTGAATGATGTCATTTCTTGATCTCTTGGATCAACCACTATTTGATTATAACCCGAATATCCATCAAGAAAGCAATAATATGCATGTCCTGCCAATCTTTCCAGCATCTGGTCTATAAAGGGAAGTAGAAAGTGATCCTTTCTAGTTTCCTCATTGAGTTTCCTATAGTCAATGCACATCCTCCAGCCTGTTATCGTTCTTGTGGGTATGAGTTTATTCTTCTCATTGGGTACAACTGTGATTCCTCCTTTCTTTGGAACCACATGGACAGGACTCACCCATGGGCTGTCGGAAATCGGATATATGACTCCTGCATGCCATAGCTTCATCACTTCTTTTTGGACCACTTCTTTCATGACAGGATTCAATCTTCATTGGGCTTTAATGGATGGTTTTGAGTCATCTTCCAGCAAGATCTTATGCATACATAAGGATGAGCTTATCCCTTTTAAGTCAGCAAGGGTCCATCTAATGGTATCACGGTGCTTTTGCAGCACCTTGATTAATTCCTCTTCCTGTTCTTGACTGAAGGCAGAATTGATGATCACTCGGTAACTTCCATCCCTTCCCAAGTATGCATACTTAAGAGTAGGAGGAATTGCTTTCAGCTCCAGTTTGGGTGCTTCTTTCTCCGTTTTCCTCTCCTCCAATGTGCTTGGAATAAGCATTCTAGCTGAGTTAACCTCAGCAACCTCATCATTTAATATGGAGTCACCTTTTGTCAATTCTCCAAGTGCTTCTTCAAAGGTTTTTTGTACCACAATTTCTACTGCATCTAGCCTCATACACTCTCTCAGTGACTCTGGTGGGTAGCTCATGGCTTTGAATACATTGAACACCATCCTCTCCTCATGTAGCCTAAGGGTAAGTTCACCCTTTTTGGACATCAATGATGGCTCCAGCAGTGGCTAAAAATGGCCTCCCCAAGATTATTGAGGCTTTAGCTTCCTCCTCCATATCCGACACCACAAAGTCAGCAGGAAAGATGAAGTCTCCTACCTTCACTAGCAAGTCTTCCACTATTCCATAAGGGAATTTAAATGACCGATCTGCCAATTGGAGAGCCATTCTTGTTGGTTTGGCTTCCTCAATCTTTATTCTCTTCATCATTGTTAGGGACATTAAATTTATACTAGCTCCCAAGTCACCTAAGGCTTTTTCAACTGTTATTTCCCCTATGATGCAGGGAATTCGGAAGCTTCCCATGTCCTTCAATTTTTGAGGCAGCTTGTGTTGGATGATAGCACTACATTTCTCAGTTAAGATCACGGTTTCATCATTCCTCCAACTTCTTTTCTTGGTCATCAATTCCTTCAGAAACTTAGCATAAAGTGGCATTTGTTCTAGTGCTTCTGCAAAGGAAATATTGATCTGAAGTTTCTTGAAAATCTCCAAAAATTTAGAGAACTGGCTGTCCTTTACATTCTTCATTAGGCGTTAAGGGTAAGGAGCCTTTGGAACATATAGATTTAAGACTTCCTTGTCTTCTGATGAACTGGGACTAGGTGTTTGTGCTTCTTCCTTGTCAATTAAACTGCCCGCTTCCTTCTCTCTTTTGAGTTTCCCTTGGAGTCTCCTTCAATTCTTTTTCGCTTCTGAGGGTAATAGCTTTGCATTCCTCTCTTGAAGTTGTCCTGGTGGCATTACTTGAACTGTGGCCAGTAGCTTGCTTGGACAAGTATCCAATTTGTGCTTCAAGCTTTTGAATGGCAGCATCTTGATTTAGCCAATTGGATGTTACTTCCTCCTTGAATTTCTTTATGTCTTCAAACTCCTTGCAAAGGTTTGCAAGCATAGCTTCCATCCTGGCCATTATGTCTTGATCATGTGGTGATGGTTGGGTAGAATTGGGATGTTGAGAGTGGTTGTTATGGTTTTGATATGGTGGCTGTGAGTAGGTGTTTTGTGTGGTATGGTATGGTTTTTGGTTGGAGTTTTGGTGAGTGGAGTTGTTGTATTAGGTTGGATTGTGTGATCTGTGATCTTGGCCTTGGTTTTGTTAGTTTCCCCACCCAAAGTTTGGGTGGTTTCTCCAACCAAAATTATAGGTTTTAGAGTATGGATCATTGGCTTGCCTAGATAAGTTTCCAAGGTAATTAGCTTCCTCCCAGTTAGCTCCTTCTTCTATCTCCAATTCCTCTTCTGCCAGTTGCTTGATTATCATCTTGTTGGCGGCCAGGAGTGTATCCATATGGTTCAATTCCAAGACTCCCCTATTGTTGCTCCTATCTGAGGCATAAAAGTACTCATTGCCAGCCACTATCTCTATCACATCAATGGCTTCTTCAATGGTCTTCTTCTTGTTTAGGGAACTTTCAGATGAATGATCTACAGCTTTTCTTGATTTGCAATTCAATCCTTCATAGAAAATGTGGATTTGCACCCACTCATTGAACATGTCAGGGGGCATTTCTTTGTCAAGTATTTGAATCTTTCCCAGGCTTCATAAATAGTTTCACCATCTTGCTGTCTGAATGTCTGCACTTCAGTTCTGAGCCTGTTTACTCTTTGTGGAGGGTAGAACCTTGTCAAGAATCTGCCCATTACGTCTTCCCAGGTTGTCAAGCTTTCCTTGGAAAATGACTCTAGCCATTTTGATGCTTTGTCCCTCAAAGAAAATGGAAACAGTAACAATCTATAGGTGTCAGGATGAACACCATTAGACTTAACCGTGTCACATATCCTTTGGAATTTAGTGAGATGTTCATTAGGATCTTCTTGTGCACTTCGTCCAAAAGAACAGTTGTTCTGGACAAGAGTTATGAGCTGAGGCTTTAATTCAAAATTATTAGCATGGATGGTTGGCCTCTGAATGTTGCTACCATAATTTCCTGGATTTGGATTGATGTATGATCCCAGGACTCTCCTCTCTTGCCCAGCAGGGTTAGCTCCACCCCTTCTGGCATGGTTATTCACCTCTTCTTCATGGTGGTTTTCCATATCATCCTCCATGGTTATATCAAAGTATTCCTCCTCTTTTTCAGTACCAACAACCCTCTTTCCTCTTGCTTCCCTTCTTAGTCTCAGGAAAGTTCTCTCCGGTTCACTATCAAAGGAAGTTGAAGTCTCCTTTCTCCTACCTGTCATACAATGAACGAGTACAAGAAATAGAAAGTGTAGAGTCTACTAAAATAGATTATACTTAGCTTGGTTAGAGCAATTGAGGCAGTTAATCAAACAGTTAATGAGTTAGTGAGTTAGTATGCTGGAAAGTAAAGCAATAAAGAGAAATTCAAAATGAATGACTAAAAATTGCAGAAAACTAAATGAACAACTAAAATGGAACTTCCAGTAACAAAAGAAAATAAAAATGCTCAATCTAGTTATCCTTCAATTTGGTAATTGTCAATACAACACCAATCCCTGGCAACAGCACCATAAACTTGATGCGCAAAAACTATCTATCGACAAACTTCCTTCCGGCAAGTGCACTGGATTGTCGTCAAGTAAAAATTCACAAAAGAGTGAGGTCAAATCCCACAGGGATTGGTAGATCGATCAATTATAATTGGAGAATTATGCTAGTCGAGGGAAATCGAAATTGAATTGAGAATTGCAGAAAGTAAAATTGGCGAGAAACTTAAATTGCAAGAAATTAAAGGAACAAAAAATTAAATTGCAAGGAATTAAAGTGCAGAAGCTTAAATTGCAAGAAATTAAATAGGAAGGGGGAATTAGCATGAAATTAAAGGCAGAAAGTAAATAGAATGGGTAGATCAGAGATGGGGGAATTCATTGGGTTCAGGAGATGTATAATTCTCCAGATCAAATTCATTTTCAACTCTTCCGTAATCAATGCATTCATTGATCTCCTTGGCAATCTTTAGTGATTGGATCCCAATTCCTTGGCTCACCAATCTCTCTAAGCCTGAACAATTGCCCAATTCCTTGATTTAAGTGCTCATGGGAAGAGATGAAGTTTGGTCACTGATTATACCACACAAATTCATAGATCAAAGTGTTCGTAGGATTACATGTCACTATATCCATCCAAACCCCAATCTAATCCAATGTGAGAAAGCATTTCTAGCATGATCTCCTCATTCCTCTTCCAAGGTTCCGAGAAGATCCAATTATGAATAGCTTCTTTCCCAAGATAACTATCCAATTAGATGAAGAACGAAAGCTTTCTAGTAAAATCAAGAGAAAAGAAAGAAGAAGATGAATGAAAATTAATATTGATCCATTGAATTACACAGAGCTCCTTACCCAATGAAAAGGGGTTTAGTTGTTCATAGGTCTAAAAATGAAAATTGGAATTCTCAAATGCATTCTCAAATTCAAAGTGCAGTAAATGAAAACTCAGAAAAAAAATGAAGAAATTGGAAAAAAAAGTCACCCTAACTTAATTTCTAAGCTATTTATACACTTTCTTCTATTGATCTTCAAGCTTTGAATTAGGCTTTTGACCTTGATGGAATTGGGTTGAAGATGGCTCCAATTGGTTGCCCTTGATGTTGAGAAGGGATCTGTTTGAAACTTAGAACTCTGATGCTTCACGTTTTAGTCAACATTTGAGGGCCAACGTTAACTCAAATGCCACTTTGAATAAGACTAGCAAAAACCAGAAAGCCTGCTGTCATTAGCGTTTGACTCAACGTTAGAGGGCCAACGTTCAACTTACTCACGCGTACGCATGCTTCACGCGTGCGCGTGGATACAAACATTTTCACTTTTCAGCTTCAGGAGACGTTGGCCTCAGCGTTGGACCCCCAACGTACCCTCCAACGTTGGCATTATCACGCGTGCGCGTACTCCATGCTAACGCATAAACTGTCTTATTTTTCTTAGTCACGCATACGCGTACACCACGCTTACGCATGCATTGCCTTATTTTCAATCCACGCATATGCGTCGATTTCAAAACTTTCAAATTAAAATTCTGGGCTGAGTATCGCGGACGTTTGAGGCTAGCGTTTGAGGTAACGTTGGACCTCCAACGTTCGATTTTGACGCATACGCGTGACCCACGCGTACGCGTGGATGGTCAATTTTTGCCACTCCATGCGTGCGCGTGACGTACGCTTGTGCGCGGATATCAAATTTTTCTTTTTTTCACGCGTACGCGTCATTGACGCGTACACGTCACCCAAAATTCCCTTAGCTCCAGAATTGAATTTTTCATTACCACGTTGGGGGTAATGTTGGATGTCCAACGCTACCTCAAACGTGAGCATCAACAGTGTTTGCAGAGAAGTGCTCTGTTTCTCTTCCAATGTTTGATGCAACGTTGGTGGTTCAACTTGGCTACCAACGTTGCTTCCTCTTCATCCTTTCCATGCTCCTTCTTCAACCTTCCTCCATGCTTTCCTTCACCTATCATTAACCAATGAATGCATCAAAGCCTTGCTAAAGTCATGAGAATTCTTATCATTCTTAGCATACAATCAATCATAGCATAAATAATCATAAATTTGCATCAAATTACTCATGGTTGAATGAATATAGGCAAACACGAATTTCTACCTAATTTGCTTACTTATAGCTCAAGAAAGTGCATAAAACCTATCAAAAACAAAGAAAAAGGCTAGTGAAACTAGCCTAAGATGCCCTGGCATTAAATTCACCTATAGAAAGTTGTTGTGTTGTGTTTATATTATTCCTGTAAGTCGAAGTTCACTTACAAGGGCACCATTTCTGTAAGCCGAAGTTCACTTACAGAGGTGTTATTTCTGTAGGCCGAAGTTCACCTACAGAAAGTTATTTTTGTTGTGTTTAGATTATTCCTGTAAGCCAAAGTTCACTTACAGGGGTGCCATTTCTGTAGGCCGAAGTTCACCTACAGAGATAAAGCCATATCTAGGACTAGTTCCTAGGTAATGTCGGGATGCAGGGTGTAAACCAACATGTGAGCTCATGGCCTGCATAGGACAGACATGCATCATACTTGGTTGTGCATTTCTTCTGTTATGATTGTTGCATGAATGTATGATTTCCTTGTTTGTATTCTATTATCTGTGTTTGTGTTATTTTCTTGTATTCTTCTGTTTTTGTTATGCTATCTGTTTTCTCTATCTTTTCTATTAATCTGTATCTTCTATTTACTGCTTTCTGTATTCTGCTATTTGCCTGCTAAACAACACGAAATTAATGAACTTAACTAATAATCCTGGCCCTACTAAGAACTCCTCAGTTCTTACCCCTTCTCTCTCTCTTCCCCCTCCAGATGGAAGCAAGAGTATCCTTCCGTAGTCCACTGATGATCGTTCTGTAAAAGGGTTCTGCTCTGGGTAGTATTCTGAGTCTAGTGCAATATTTGTTTTATGTTCATATGTATATACTGTGAGACTAGCCAACATTTGCACCCCATTCGTATGCGAACTTAAACCTAAACCCGGTGTACGAGACTCCTGTTATGTGGCTACGTGATGAAGTACCAGTGAGACGTCATGTGACAATGTATGATTGTGCAGAGGAGTAGTAGAAGATGTTTTTCCTTTTGATGACGTTCCACCTGACTTGAGTTTTGAAGACCTATGAAGTTGGTAGCACTCAGTTTCTAGTATGATCATGACATACCAGAAATTGGGTCGTTACAATTTGTTATCAGAGCAGGTCGTTCCCAGTAGAGCTTAGGGAGTGGACTGACTATGCTTCATTGCATACTCTGCTTGTGTGTCTCATGCTGTTAGGGTATCTTTAAGATACATTTGGCATGAATGTCTATGAGCACTCATTTTGGGAATGTTCGTGCCTAACTTGAGATATTAAGACTGATCACCTTAATATTGATTGTTTGGTGTGGATAAGACGTCAATGACTGTGAATAGGCATGGCTTAATCTAGTTCCGAACGACGAATTCGTGCGAGGCATAACTATTCTTATAGCTATTATGATCTCCATGGCTATGACTATATGAGATTTGGATGCTGTAAGGAACGGACCGATCTCTTCGTCAAGATGTTTTGAAGGACATAGATCGCTTGAAGATGGATTCTACATGTGGCTGAAAGTTTTAGGGCAAAATTTTCTTTTAGGAGGGTAGAATGTAACAACCCAGTTTTTCGAGTACGCGAGATCTTTTCTGAAGGCACGGATTTCTCCAGAAGATCAGTAAAGGGAACACCTCTGTTGTATCATCAAGCATCTCAATCCTCATTATCATTATGTCATCCTTAAGCTAGAACCTCTTTTGAAGCAAGCTCGACGACGTAGTCACGAAGAACCTAGTTTTTGAACTGTAACGGTTAGGAGTTTTGATTCTAGTTTTCGTAAATAGTCTCTGTTTGACGAACCAAACTCGATTCATGGGAGAAGAGAGATAATAGTATAATATTATCATTACATTAGTATTAGAAGATGCTTTAATGATATTATAAGGTTACCTAGTTGATTTTAGTTAAAAACAGAAAATCGGTTTAACCGGATTCACAGTTTATTGGTGCAACTTAGCACCAGCACTCTCTGATGACTTTAGCAATGCTAAGGCCTCATAATACATGTTCTATTCTCATAATAAATATTTTACTAGTGTCATTTATGCTAGTGGCTCAGAAAAGAATTTTTAGAGATGTTTTTACAAATGCTCCGATACATCTAGTTTTAGTAGTTATACACCTGAGATATTTTAATATTATTTTAACCCACCTCCAAGCCAACCAATCACAACTCACCTTACACCCCCAATACCTCCAAGGCTGCCTCATTTGCTCATTGTGACCGAAAATCATCAAGAGAAAAAGGAGAAAAAGTTCTTAGTTCATAAATCTTCAAGGCTTGATTTCTTCTGAACTAAAACTCAAATCAAAACTCCGATTTCACCAAAATGATCCTCTCTTCTTCCTATACATAACCATGTAAAATATCAAGGCTAGAAATAAGGTGAGATGGCTGTCACCCTCCCTCTTCAATTCGGTTTTCAAGGAAACATGCATGAACATGTGTTTTCTTGATGTTCTTCCTTAGGAATCATGTTTAACTTGACATGAGGGCCAAGAAATGTTAATTTCCAGCAAGTCTAAGGTGAGATATCCCTTCCTAACATGCTGAGTAAGATTCGGTTAGTTGAGGGTTTTTGGATTTAAAGTTGTTCTTAATGTGATTTAGGGGGAAAAAGTGCTTAAGGACCACCTGAAAATATAACCGAATTAGGAGCAGCAAAACCAGGTAGGGTTTGACGAAATTAATCTTGATTATTAGTGTGTGAGTTGTGTGAATATTGTATGATTTGGCTGTGCTAAAAATTGGTTGCATATATGATTGATTCTTGGTGAAAATTTGGTGAAATTTGATGAAATTTAAGCCTTGAGTTCATGTTCTTGGAGCTGCTGGAAAAATGAAACCCTAGGCCTAAAATGGGGTTCAATTTGTATTGAAGTCATGTGGAAAAGTTGGGGGTTTAGTGGCCTCTAATTTATTATAAATTATGGTAAAAATTGGTTACTAAAAAGATTGAAAAACGGGTGAAAATAGAGAAAGAATTTGAAGAATTTACGAAGAACACGAAGAACACTTTGAGTGTGGTGAAGAACAATGAAGAACACCTTTTAGATCTTGAAAATTGTAAGGAAGTAAATATTTTGGTGTTTGGGGGGTTATTTTGTAATTTATGATAGTTAGGGTTGTTAAAGTAGAAATATTAAAAGTTACGGGTGGTAAAAAGTGAATTTAAAAGGTTAAAAGTTAAAGAGGGATAATTTTCTAAAATTTAATAATAAAATAACAAATAATAATAAAATATTAAATAATAATATTTAAATAAAAATAATACGTTAATAAAAATAATAAAATAATACAGAAAAAGAAGTTTTCTGTAAAAGCTTTAGAAAGACAACTTTAAGCGCAGAATCTCGTAATTACCTTCATAAAATACTTAGGGAGTGGTAATAATATGATAGTGAGGCAAAGATAAAGGAAAGATAAGAAGTTAAAGAAAAGATAAAAACCAAAGAAAATTCTGTAAAGTTTTAATAACAGAAAATCAGACAGAGATTAGTGAAAGAACTAGGGCAACATAGTTAGTCCTTGAGTTGCGACTAGAGTTAGGTATTATATGAAAAGTTAAACTGTTTCAGTATAGACTTAATGAACCTATACTTGGGATAGGCTAACTATTCATACCGAAATTTACATAAGCTTTAAATATATACGTTAAGCAGAGAAATCAGAGCAGAGTAGAGAAACACAGGGAACAGAGTAATCAGAGTAGAGGAAAGAGATAAAGAGAAGAAGAGTAACATAGATATAAAAGAAAGAGTAATCATAGAAAAGTAAAGAGATACGGAGGACAGAGTAACCAGAGCAGAGTAAAGAGATACAGATAAAAGAGAAACCGAAACAGAGTAAAGAGATATAAAGAGAAGAGTAATATAACAAAGAAAATAGAGGAAAAGAGTGTAAAAATAAAGAGTTAAGCCTTGTGGCATGATATTCTATTTAATATTCATCTGCTACTTTTCCGTTGGCCTTAGAGGTCATGTAGGCCCAAGTTCACCTACAGTAAGTTGTTATTCCTGTAGGCCGAAGTTCACCTACAGTAAATATCAATTGTGTAGCTCAGGGTGTTGCTTCTGTAGGCCGAAGTTCACCTACAGAGAGTTGCCATTTCTGTTAGCCGAAGTTCACTTACAGGAGTGCTATTTCTGTAGGCCGAAGTTCACCTACAGAAAGTTGTTGTTTTGTGTTTATATTATTCCTGTAAGTCGAAGTTCACTTACAGGGGCACCATTTCTGTAAGCTGAAGTTCACTTACAGAGGTGTTATTTCTGTAGGCCGAAGTTCACCTACAGAAAGTTGTTTTGTTGTGTTTAGATTATTCCTGTAAGCCAAAGTTCACTTACAGGGGCGCTATTTCTGTAGGCCGAAGTTCACCTACAGAATGAAACCATATCTAGGACTAGTTCCTACGTAATATCAGGATGTAGGGTGTAAACCGACATGTGAGCTCATGGCCTGCATAGGACAGACATGCATCATACATGGTTGTGCATTTCTTCTGTTATGATTGTTGCATGAATGTATGATTTCCTTGCTTGTATTCTATTCTCTGTGTTTGTTTTATTTTCTTGTATTCTTCTATTTGTGTTATGCTATCTGTTTTCTCTATCTTTTCTATTTATCTATATCTTTTATTTACTACTTTCTGTATTCTGCTATTTGCCTGTTAAACAACACGGAATTAATGAACTTAACTAATAACCCCGGCCCTACTAAGAACTCCCCAGTTCTTACCCCTTCTCTCTCCCTTCCCCCTCCAGATGGAAGCAAGAGTATCTTTCCGTAGTCTACTGATGATCGTTCTGCAAAAGGGTTCTGCTCTGGGTAGTCTTCTGAGTCTAGTGCGATATTCATTTTCTGTTCATATGTATATACTGTGAGACCAGCCAACGTTTGCACCCCATTCGTATGCGAACTTAAACCTAAACCCTGTGTACGAGACTCCTGTTATGTGGCTACGTGATAAAGTACCAGTGGGACGTCATATGACAACGTATGATTGTGCAGAGGAGTAGTAGTGGTAGAAGATGTTTTCCCTGACTTGAATTTTGAAGACCTAGAACGTACTTTTCTCGCTTTTGTAGTTTAGAGGAACTAGGTGAGTATAGAGTCTAGGCTAGCCTGGGTGACAGCTTAGGGACTTCTTGAACAGGTCAGGATCTAGGATGTTGTATGTATAAATATGTATATAGTTATTATCTAGCTATATCTAGGGGTGTTCTAACTAAAGATCTTTACTCTAATAAAGGCTGGATCACCGAATATTGTCAACTGCTTGTGATATATTTATGTTTGGTTGTTTATAAATGTTTTATCTGTTACTATTTGTGGAATGATTATGAATGATTCTGTATATTAATCCAAACGTTTTCAAAAAAAAAAGTACCTCCCAAAATAACTACGTTTTTAAAAACAAATCAGGCTCATATAATAAATAATAAATAATAATTAGGGAGACAAGTTGGTAGCACTCAGTTTCTAGTATGATCATGACGTACCAGAAATTGGGTCTTTACATCATACACGACTAGAATGTCGCCACCTGTAAGGCAGAGTCTGCTTACAGAGGATATGATGGCATACGTCGGTTAGTGAGAACCATACTTATGCTTACTAGAATAACCATACCCGTTTCAGCTGCTTCGGGTTATGTCGAGAGCGAGTAGAAGCCGACAAATGAGCTCATTACCTGCACTAGGGCTAGACATGCATCATCTTGTTTCGCATTATTCTCTATGATATTTCTTGTGCCTTTATTTTGTTCCTTGTTTTGTTTGTTTGTGTTCTATTTGTCTGTTTGTGTTCTACTTGCCTGTTTTTTTAAATTGCGCTTAGGGTTAGGTATTATATGAAAAGTCATACAATTTCAGCATAGACTTAATGAACCTATGCTTGGGACAGGCTGACTATTCATACAGAGATTAACATAAGCTAATATCCAATTCTTTTTCAACATAATTTCAAAGAGTTTTATATAATTAATGAAAATGAATATTGTTGAACTAAATTAACTATTTGCATTTTATTCTTTACTTTTACGGCATTCTCGACCTCTACTGAAAACTTGTGGTTTGGTTTTCACCCCCAAATTTTTCACTCTTTCAGTGACGCAGGTTTGAAGACGCAATACGAAATTGCGAGCGATGAGTAGGTTTTCTTTTTTATTTTAATTGCTTTCATAGAGTTCTCTCGCCGTTGTCCCTTGAGATTTTATTTTACAAAGAGGAGTAGGTATGGGATGTTGTATTTGAGTTCCATTTTATTTCTTTTGTATAAGGTTTATTATTAATAGTATTTAGGTGATTTATTGACAGACTGTCATTTAGGAATAAATCCAAGATAGCACCCTGGTACAACTTCTAAAAGAAGGAATGGGTTGAGTCACGAAGATTTATTGACACAAAGCATGTGATAAAATTTAATTCGAACATTTGAAATAATCTCGTGATACGTGCTACGTTGGTAGCCCGTACAAACCATCCAGCGGCAAGGAAAAAAAAGAATTTTAAATTTAGCCATAATAAGTTATGGAATTAGTATATGCACATTCAAGTCATCGGTAAAGCCTGGCATCTTTAACTCAAAGTCCTCATCTCTGTCATAAACCAAAACTAATTGTGGCATCCCAAGAGCATCATAAGCAATTAAATTTAGATTAGCAATTTTGTGATTACCTCCGCCTGGTGACTACGCTCGATCGGCGTCCTGAGTTCTCCGGTGGGCACAATCCCTTGAGATATGACCTGGCATCCCACATTTGTAACACAGTCCTAAACCCTTTCAGCAGGGCCCATTCGGGTTGAAACTTCCGCACCTTTGGCACCTCATATCCTCTGAGTAATTAGTTACTTGCTTCCCTTTATCATTCCTCTGGTGGCTACCACTTTTCTTAAACTCTTGGCCCCTCGGTGCAAAGTTTCTGTCCTGATCTCTCCTAACAAATGTCCGATGGTCATCGTTATCCAAAGCCTCCTTTCTCACACAATCCTCAGTAACACGGCTCTTGTTTACAAATTCAGAGAAAGTTCGAATCTCCATAGGCCTAACTGAGCTTAGAATATCACTCCAGAGTCCTCCTTCATATTTGATACATTTTCACTCCTCAAAGTCTTCCAGAGCACCCTGACAGATTTGGGAAAACCAGCACAGTTCCTCAAATTTATTTGTGTACTCCGCAACAGACATTTGATCCTATTTTAACTGTAGCAGCTCAAGCTCCTTAGCGTTTCTCACTGAATTAGGAAAGTATTTTCTATAGAACTCAGTCCAAAACACACCCCCAAGATATCACAACGCCGTCTGGTTGTAGAATATGTCACGTTCCATGCCACCAGTATTGGGCTTCATCCTGCAATTGGTAGGTCGCGAACATCACCCATTGTTCCCCGAGAACCTGCTGAGCTTGCAAAGCCCACTCCATTTCTCAGAGCCAGTTATCAGCTTCGGTAGGGTTTGTGGTCCCTCTGAAGGTCGGGGGATGTACCTTTAGAAAAGTGGCTAAGGTCATCGGCCCATGATTCCCGTTTCTGCCATTTCCATTATTAGCTTGACTTTCTAAGGCAGCAGCCGTGGCCTGCATAGCTGCAGCCATGTTTTCCAGGACAGCCATGAAGTTTGCGGGGTTGTTCGCATTCGTCTCGTATTCTTCATTTCGATTCCTATTTCCCCCTCGCCCTCGACCGCGTCCACGAGTCGCCATCTGGTCCTGTTCACACCAAACAAGTGATATCAAGGTGATCAGTCTCAATATCGCAAGTCTAGGGCTTCAAAGTTCCAAATGCAAACTCATGAACCTTATGCTATGTTTATCAATCGGATATTCTAAATAGGACGAAACACAACTTAGAGTATGCTCAGAAGCATAGTCAGTCCGTCCTTCAGGCTCTATAGGAACGAATTGCTCTGATACCATAATGTAACACCCTACCACATAGAGCTTTACACCTAGGATGTAAAACAGAGGTGGTGAGGCGCTATGACTTCTAAAAGTAAAAATTTATATACATAATATAGTGAAAAAGATTTATAACTAGGAGCCTTTGAAGAAAGGTTAAAATCAAAAATGGTAAAATGAAGAGCGCAACACTGATGCTACGTAAATGAAAAACGGAAAGATAAGAGAAGCTAACATAGATATAACCGAAAGAGAGCTTCAAGGTACAAATATCAAAACTCAAGACTCAGCTTGCGAAGACAAACCAGCTTGAGCACATATGTATATAACATATATATAAGAGAACCCAAAATAAGCCCAAGATACAGAGTTACAGAATCTATTTCTCCAAAATAACCTCTAAGAGGAAGTTAATACATCAAGACATAAGTAGTGGAGATAAGACTATCTACATATATACATATATTCAGAATAAAGTCCAAAAGACAAGGATCTCCACTATCAGAAGCTTTCAGTATTCCTCAGCGAGGTGCCTCACATACTGCATCTGAAAACCACAAAATATGTATGGGATAAGAACCGAAGATTCTCAGCATAGAACGGTGCCCACATAACTAACATATAAGGTCCCGGGAAAGCTGAAGGCAATCTTAGAACTTCCGACAATAGATTCAAACTTAAAAGTAACATTTAAAACCATAAATAGAGCGAGGTATCTAAGGTTTCCTGGTTCTATCTAACTTCCTAACTTAACCCCTAAGCTCTTCATCTCTTTCTCCAATCCTCCGAAACACCGATGCACAGACAGACAAAGCAGACAAGGCAGGCACAAGTAGATATTCAAATATAGCAAATAAGTATAGATATTCAAGTAAGCAAACCCAAGTAGTGCAAACCAAACAAGTTACATAAATGCATATGATGCATGCCTTTCCTACTGGCCGTGATCTCACGTGTCAGTTACTTTGCCGGAGCCCGACACATTCGGTAGCTAACTCGGATATCGTCCTCTTGAAAACCGGCGGGCAGTACACCACCACGAACCCACCATTGCGAGTGGTACACCACCACGAAACTCGCAAGATCTTCAGTTGGAAAAACAACACACACATGTGGGCGGTAAACCACCACGAACCCCACACAACATTCTCTTTTAAAAACATGTGGGCGGTACACCACCCTGAACCCCACATACATTCTCTTTCTTTTAAAAACATGTAGGCGGTACACAACCACGAACCCCACATACGTCTCGACAATGGGCAAGTGGTAAACTACCACGAACCTTGCCAGGTCAAGCTCAAAACAATTTTGTATTTAAACCTCTTTCAAAAGATTAAGCAAATCTTTTATTAACTAAACCGCATGGCAGAGTCTCAAGACTTTAGGGAGGACAACAACCAATCTCTTTCTTTAAAAATATTAAACTCCTTGAATCGTAATTCCCTAAAATGTAGTTTTGTAAACAAACTCAAAACATAAATCTTTTCTTAATAAATTGAAACTCAAAATATAATTCATTATTTTCTTAAATATTTCAAGTAAAATAACATGATTCTTAAATTTATAATTTTCTAAATAACATTTCAAACAAGGTCTGAGATTTTATAGAAATTTCGACAGCACCTCCCCTAAAACTTGGACTTTGCCACCCTTTTCGGGTCCCATCCAAACTATTTTCTCAATTCCTTTCCAACAGGTTCAAAACCAAATCATTTTTCCAAATAAACATAAAATTCAGGTTTCCAACTATCAATTCATTTGCAATGTCAAATCGCTTCCGAAGTCAAATTATTTTCGAAAAATCAGCAAAACCAATTCTAGTCGTTTTCAATAAATTATTATCACAACCACACCAAACTCAACTTAATGAAATCAACGAAATCCAAAAATTCAAACAGTTCAACCCAGTGAATTACAATTTAACCACCCAACTAGACAACACTAACAACAAGTACTCTTATATTCATTAATCCAATCAACAACCAACTCCAAACACTCCTCAGCACACCACATTTTCATTTCACATCACAGCAACTTCACATATATAATCACTCCCACATAATAATTCATTTCTAACAACAACAAAAGCCATATCAATAACCCCCCCCCACACACACACACACACACACACACACACACACACACTATATATATATATATATATATATATATACTTCATCATGATTATCATCATTACATACATCATCATTTATCTCTACCAACATAATACCAATCATCACAACTCTTCTCAACATACTTACTTTCCATCTTCACCAAGTTATCAATACAATAACTCAAGTTCAGAATAACATATCAATAAACATAATCATTATCATTTACCAACCTTCATATATAATAATACACATCACCATCTCAACCAAAATTTCATCGTTTCTAATCAATATACATTTTAACTAAATCTCAAGCACCAACCACACCAACAATTCAACACTTATCTTACGGTCAACTAACCTACGTTTTCACGACACATTATATTTTAATTATAGGAAACCGAAACCATACCTTGGCCGATTTTCCGATAAACCCGGAACACCTCTCTTATGTACCACACCCCAAGCTTTGAAATCCCAGCTTTTTTCCAAGCGAAACCCAGCCTCCAAGGCTTGATCACAAGCTTCCCAAATTCTCAAAACGACTCCAGTCAACAACCAGTTTTAATCTAACAACACATTTATCATCACAATCAATGTAAAGCTCACTAACTCAACATTTCAAAAGGGTTTGTGGGTGCTTATCTGACCCATAGCTCTAATGAGCTAAACTCAACAATACTCGCAAGTTAATTCGAACCTAAACACCGAAATTAAACAAAATTCAACATAGATTCTCATTGAATTTCGAAATTTGGGAAGGAGAGTTCTGAAACTAAGAAGTGAGTTCCATACCTAATAAAGGATTGGGTTTTCTAGAGCTCGACGCTGCGGTCATGTGGTCACAAATGACTCGTCAATTGGAGCTCCAGATCAATATGAAGTTATGGAGGATTGAATTTATGAGTGAGGGTTTGGTGTTTCTCCCACATTCCTTACTTGCCCCAGCGTGTTTCATAATGAGAGTGGGGAAAGAGAGAGCTGAAGCTCTTTTGTTCATTAAGTTGGGTTGGGCCTTGGGCCCAATATAGGCCTACTTCACCCAGTTTGACCTGTTCGGCCCAATTTTGGGTCGATTTTTATAAAATTAGTGTCAAAATTCTTATTTTAATCAGCTCTACCTCATTAAACTATAAAATTCTATTTTCTAATTTTATTGATTAATAATTAATTTATTAGCTAATTATTTACTAATTTTGCGAGTTTTACATCCTACCCACCTAATTTAGAATTTTGTCCCCAAAATTCAGGTTCAGTTATCCGAAAATAGGTGAGGGTAATTGTTTCTCTTGTTGGGTTCGAGTTCACAAGTACATTCAACAATTTCAGCTTGATTCCAAGCAGCCGTAATTAAAAACACTATTCTTTTGCCTAGTCACTTAATACTAGTATTGTTGCCAATCTCAACCAAAACTACCCAATAAGTCAAATTCCCATCTTGATTTTAAACTAACTTAGACTCTGACGTGGTTTACCTCAGAGGTATACTGCCATCATTGTGGAATGTGGGTATGTTGTGCATGTTCGAAGGATACAACGGAAAAGGTGTTTGATACCTCACTGGCCTTTAATCTGCCTTAATACTTCAAACGGTTTAATACATCTTGGTTGTAATTCTTTAGTTTGATAGCTCACCAGTTCTAGTCTGTTGAAGTAACTTTTAGGAATGTGTAACCTCCTCCTTTAAACTATATAGGCCCTCTCTTTTCTTATAAACATAACTTATCTATTGGCTTTACGCAGCTATAATACTCAACTCGAATTTGCCTAATCTTTTCTTCGTTGTCTCGGGTTTCAACTTGGGACTTAGAATACTTACTCCTCATCTTCTAACATGTCAGATATTCAGTCACACGTGGTGCCATGTCATTCCTCATTTCGGACCACTCAAACATATCTTATTAAAATCGTGATACTTCTTAGTAATTATCAGATGAATTGAAATCCGCTCTTGATCCATTTCCGGTATTGGGCATACTAATCTTTTCTTGTACTTCTGAATTCGTTCCCTCATCCCTCTAAGTTTTTCTTCTTTTTCTCCCTCGATTTCTTCCTGATTCCTTCTTGTTTACCAGACTTCAACATCCTTGGTAGTTCTCAATCATCTTATTATGCTTCCCGTATCTTATCTTTACCACGTTCAAGGTTGCAATGGATTTAGTCCGACACCTCTAGCCACACTTCCAATATCTAACTTAGGGATTCAACTCACTTAACAGTTCTTCTCTTTTAGTCCTCCAAGCAATATTCAGAGACTTTCTGTTGAGAGCGGCCATCACCACACAACGATGTTTCCCCTATGCGTCCCCTGAGTCCTTTGATAATACTTCGTAATGTTTTCGAATGGTTTAGTAGGTTCAAGTATTACGAATACTAGCATTAAGGTTGATCTTCTTTTTGAGGTTCGAATGTTTTCTTTGGCATTCAAGTGTCTATATATACGGTGCATCTTAGAGTGTCAATTTAACCTCGGGCAATATGGTCGGTAAGAACTAAGGCTCTAAAACTACTCATCTCCCATGTCCCAAATTCTTACTTTTAGGGAACTAGCATCATGATGATTATATCAAGGAATTGTACGAGGTATTAACTAAGTTTGAGTTGATTTTGAAAAGGATTTTAAGCTTAAAAGTGTTCAAACAACACAAGGGTATTTACTAAAAAGCAGAAGGATGTATTGCAGGGTGACTAAACATAGTAAGGTTATGAACGAGAGTACTACACTTTCAACATATTTTCCAAATTAACGGATAAGTTGTTCATATTGTAAGAAGGTCAAGCTTACCACGGAAAGGACAGATTCATGTGCGCTAGCAGTGGAATTCAGAGAATGATCAGACTGTCATTTAGGAATAAATCCAAGATGGCACCCTAGTACAACTTCTAAAAGAAGGAATGGGTTGAGTCATGAAGATTTATTGACACAAAGCATGTGATAAAAATTGATTCGAACATTTGAAATAATCCCGTGATACGTGGTACGTTGGTAGCTTGTACAAACCATCCAGCGGCAAGGAAAAAAAGAATTTTAAATTTAGCCGTTATAAATTAAGGAATTAGTATATGCGCATTCAAGTCATCGGTATAGCCTGGCACCTTTAACTCAAAGTCCTCATCTCTGTCATAAACTAAAATAAATTGTGGCATCCCAATATCATCATAAGCAATTAAATTTATATTAGCAATTTCGTGATTACCTCCGCCTGGTGACTATGCCCGATCGGCATCCTGAGTTCTCCGGTGGGGATAGTCCCTAGAGATATGACCTGGCGTCCCGCATTTGTAACATAGTCCTAAACCCTTTTGGCACGGCCCATTCGGGTGGAAACTTCTGCACGTTTGGCACCTCATATCCTCTGAGTAATTAGTTACTTGCTTCCCTTTATCATTCCTCCGGTGGTTACCACTTTTCTTAAACTCTTGGCCCCTCGGTGCAAAGTTTCTGTCTTGATCTCTCCTAACAAATGTCTGATGGTCATCCTTATCCAATGCCACCTTTCTCACACAATCCTCAGCAACACGGCTCTTGTTTACCAATTCAGAGAAATTTCGAATCTTCATAGGCCCAACTGAGCTTAGAATATCACTCCGGAGACGTCCTTCATATTTGATACATTTCTACTCCTCAAAGTCTTCTAGAGCACCCTGACAGATTCGGAAAAATCGACACAGTTCCTCAAATTTATTTGTGTACTCCGCAACAGACATTTGATCCTGTTTTAACTATAGCAACTCAAGCTCCTTGGCGTTTCTTACTGAATTAGGAAAGCATTTTCTATAGAACTCAGTCCAAAACACACCCCAAGATATCACAACGCCGTCTGATTGTAGAATATGTCTTGTTCCCTACCACTAGTATTGGGCTTTATCCTACAATTGGTAGGTCGCGAACTCTACCCATTGTTCCCTGAGAACTTGCTGAGCTTGCAAAGCCCGCTCCATTGCTCGGATCCAGTTATTAGCTTCAGTAGGGTTTGTGGTCCCTCTGAAGGTCGGGGGATGTACCTTCAGAAAAGTGGCTAAGGTCATCGGCCCATGATTCCCATTTCTGCCATTTCCATTATTAGCTTGATCACCTAAGGCAGCAGCCGTGGCCTGCATAGCCACAGTCGTGGCCTGCATAGCCGCAGCCATGTTCTCCAGGGAAGCCATGAAGTTTGCGGGTTGTTTGCATTCGTCTCGTGTTCCTCATTTTGATTCCTATTTCCCCCTCACCTGCGACCGCGTCCACGAGTGGCCACTGGTCCTGTTCGCACCAAACAAGTAATATCAGGGTGATCAGTTTCAATATCGCGAGTCTAGTTCTTCAGTGTTCCAAATGAAAACTCATGAACCTTATGCTATGTTTATCAATTAGATATCCTAAATAGCACGAAACACAACTCAGAGTATGCTTAGAAGCATAGTCAGTCAGTCCCTCAGGCTCTATAGGAGCGAACTGCTCTGATACCATAATATAACACCCTACCACATAGAGCTTTACACCTAGGATGTAAAACAGAGGTGGTGAGGCGCTATGACTTCTACAAGTAAAAATTTATATACATAATATACTGAAAAAGATTTATAACTAGGAGCTTTTGAAGAAAGGTTAAAATCGAAAATGGTAAAATGAAAAGTGCAACACTCACACTACGTAGATGAAAAATGGAAAGATAAGAGAAGCTAATATAGATATAACCGAAAGAGAGCTCCAAGGTACAAATATCAAAATTCAAGACTCGGGTCGCGAAGACAAATCGGCTTGAGCACATAAGTATATAACATATATATAAGAGAACCCAAAATAAGTCCAAGATACATAGTTACAGAACCTATTTCTCCAAAATAACCTCTAAGAGGAAGTTAATACATCAGTACATAAGTAGTGGAGAAAAAAGTATCTACATATATACATATATTCAAAATAAAGTCCCAAAGACAAGGATCTCCACTATCAGAAGCTTTCAGTATGCCTCAGTGAGGTACCTCACGTCCTGCATCTGAAAACCACAAAATATGTATGGGATGAGAACCGGAGGTTCTCAGCATGGTAACGGTACCCACATAACTAACATATAAGGTCCCGGAAAAGCCGAAAACAATCCTAGAACTTCTGACAATAGTTCAAACTTAAAAGTAACATTTTAAACCATAAACAGAGTGAGGTATCTAAGGATTCCTGGTACACCACCACGAACCCCAAATAGATTTTCTTTCTTTTAAAAACATGTGGGCGGTACACCACCACAAACCCCACATACGTCTCGATAATGTGCAAGCGGTAAACCACCATGAACCTTGCCAGGTCAAGCTCAAAACAATTTCGTATTTAAACCTCTTTCAAAAGACTAAGCAAATCATTTATTAACTAAACCACATGGCAGAGTCTCAAGACTTTTGGGAGGACAACAACCAATCTATTTCTCTAAAATTATTAAACTCCTTGAATCGTAATTCCGTAAAATATAGTTCTGTAAACAAACTCAAAGCATAAAGCTTTTCTTCATAAATCAAAACTCAAAACATAATTCATTATTTTCTTAAATAATTCAAGTAAAATGACACGATTCATAAATTTATAATTTTCTAAATAACATTTCAAACAAGGTCTAAGATTTTATAAAAATTTTGGCAGCACCTCCCCTAAAACTTGGACTTTGCCACCCTTTTCAGGTCCCATCCAAACCATTTTCTCAATTCCTTTCCAAAAGGTTAAAAACCAAATCATTTTTCCAAATAAACATAAAATTCAGGTTTCTAACTATCAATTCATTTGCAATGTCAAATCGCTTCCAAAGTCAAATTATTTTCAAAAATCAGCAAAACCAATTCCAATCGTTTTCAATAAATTATTATCACAACCACACCAAACTCAACTAAATGAAATCAACGAAATTGAAAAATTCAAATAGTTCAACCCAGTGAATTACAATTCAACCACCCAACTCAACAACACTAACAACAAGTACTCTTATATTCATTAATCAAATCAACAACCAACTCCAAACACTCCTCAACACACCACATTTTCATTTCACATCACACCAACTTGACATATATAATCACTCCCACATAATAATTCATTTCTAACAACAACAAAAGCCATATCAACAACTCAGACACACACACACACGCACGCACGCACGCACGCACGCACGCACGCACGCACGCACGCACGCACGCACGCACGCACGCACGCACGCACGCACGCACGCACGCACGCACGCACGCACACACACACACACACACACACACACACACACACACACACACACACACACACACACACACACACACACATATATATATATATATATCATTACATACATCATCATTTATCTCTACCAATATAATACCAATCATCACAACTCATCTCAACATACTTACTTTCCATATTCACCAAGTTATCAATACAATAACTCAAGTTCAGAACAACATATCAATAAACATAATTATTATCATTTACCAACCTTAACATATAATAATACACATCACCGTCTCAACCAAAATTTCATCGTTTCTAACCAATATACATTTTAACTAAATCTCAATCACCAACCACACCAACAATTCAACTTTTATCTTATGGTCAACTAACCTACGTTTTCACGACACATTATATTTTAATTATGAGAAATCGAAACTATACGTTGGCCGATTCTCCGATCAACCTGGAACACCTATCTTATATACCACACCCCAAGCTTTGAAATCCTAGCTTCTTTCCAAACAAAACCCAGCCTCCAAGGCTTGATCACAAGCTTTCCAAATTCTCAAATTGAATCCAGTCAACAACCAATTTTAATCTAACAGCACATTTATCATCACAATCAATGTAAAGCTCACTAACTCAACATTTCAAAAGGGTTTGTGGGTGCTTACCTGGCCCATAACTCTAATGAGCTAAACTCGACAATACCCACAAGTTAATTCGAACCTAAACATCGAAATTAAACGAAATTCAACAAAGATTCTGATTGAATTTAGAAATTTGGGAAGGAGAGTTCTGAAACTGAGAAGTGGGTTCCATACCTAATAAAGGATTGGGCTTTGTAGAGCTCGACACTGCGGTCGCATGGTCGCAAACGGCTCATCAATTGGAGCTCTGGATCAAAAGTTATGGAGGGTTGAATTTATGAGTGAGGGTTTAGTGTTTCTCCCCCATTCCTTAGCTTCCCTAGTGTGTTTCATAATGAGAGGGGGGAAAGAGAGAGCTGAAGCTCTTTTGTTCATTAAGTTGGGTTGGGCCTTGGGCCCAATACGGGCCCAGTTCACCCGGTTCGGTCCGTTCGGCCCAATCTTGGGTCGACTTCTTACTAATTTTGCGAGTTTTGCAGTCGGGACTTGGGGTACTTAGAACACGAGTTGTGAATTCAAAACACAAAACTTGTGCGTATGCGACATCATGAAGAGTTATGAAGTTTTAATTTTCGTAAATTGATTAGCAAGGATGCACCGTTGATGTGGACGTCTGGCTGCAAGGAAAATTTAAATTTTGAAGGAGGGATTAACTATAATGGCAGTACTCATGTTACTTGAGCCCATAAACCATTTGAAGTTTGTTGTTATGCATTCTTAAAGAGTTTAGATTATGTATTGATGTAATATCAAAATGTGTGGCTTAAACTTCATAGCAACTAAGACCTCATAGAGTGAAATGCTTGTGTTGGCTTTGAGATTGGAGGCAACTAAATTTTGAGGACAAAATTTTTAATTAGGTGGGTAGGAAATAAGATTCTAGAAAATTATAAAAGGATTTAGTTGAATAATTAATCTTTAAATTGAAATAATTAAAATGCACCCGGACGAGGACGAAAATCAAGACTAAGGAATTTGAAAATTTAAATATGATATTTTGGACTTAGTAGATTTTTTTGAGTCAGAAAATATAGTTTTCTGCGTGAAAATGCATAATGGAAATTTGACCGACTGTACCGGCTTAAATCTGCCTTGTACTGTGAGTGAGGAAATTAATTTATGAGTGAACAAGTTAAGAAGTTAAAATTTATAGATTTGAAAAGTGAAAATAATTAGAATACGAATTAAAGCGCTAATCTTAAAGGTTTTGGCTCAAAGTAGGCCAACGGTTAAACCAAGTGAACCGGGCACAAATGGACCCAAGTCCACACTATATAAGAACTCATTTCAGCATAAAATAACCTATTTCCCTCCTTTTTGAGAGAGAAACACGCTGAAATGGTGAAGAGAGGAGGAAGAGAGAAACCCTAGCCACCATCAACTTCAAACCCCCATAACTTTTTTCTGGTGCTCCGATTGACGAGCAATTTATGATCACGCGTTGCTCTCTTTGTCCTCTTCATTTCTATGTAAGTATTGCAGTAAGAAAATATGAAATGTCTTCCCAGTTTTTGAAATTTTCCACTGTTATGCGTTTTTGGGTAGTTAGTGTTAAAATCTTGTGATTTTGGTTGTTTAAGGATACTCTAGCCTAGATTCTAAGTGCGTTCTATCCCTATTTCGTATGGGCTAAGGTAAGGAATTCTCAAACCCTTGCGATTTATCAAATTTTATGAACCCTAGATTAATGTATATGTGAAATTGGTTATGTTAGTGTTGTTGGATGTATTTGGAGCACTTAGAACAAAGTGTTGGTGGCTAATGCTTATTAGTGATGACGGAGATCCTTGGAAGCTTGAGTTATGATATGTTTGGGTGTGAACTGCCATCATTAAAGTACGGTTTAAGTTTCATTTAAGTACCGTGTGGTGTGATGAGAATTCCTAAGCTAGATGCCCCTAGGATTAGGTTTGGATTGTGCAAATAGTCGGTATTAATATGTATAGTTGATACATTGTGAAAATTAATGATTGGGTTGAGAATTGTGTGAATTTGCATGTTTGGTGTATTGAGAACTTTGATGAATTGGATAATGATTATTGGTTTGTGGAAAATGCATTGAAATTGTGAATTTGGGCTGGAGGCCGAAAAAGGTAAGAACAATAAGTTATGATTGAATTATGTGATAATGTATGAGATTGAATGAAGAATTCGAATGGAATGTATGAGAATTTGATTGATTTATGAAATAGTGAAAAATGAAAATTTTAAAATGTGAAATGGATGTATTTGAGTTGGAATGTGTAAATGGAGTAGGTTTAGCTTTGGTTGTGTGTGAATATGTATCTTGAGTTGGTTTGGGTTCATTTTATTGGTTGAAAATGATTGAGGTTTGTGAATCATTGGAAAATTGGTAAATGTGTGTTTTTGGTAAAAACAGATTTTTGACTAATTTTGGTGGGCCATAACTCGGTCCTCAGAGTTGGAAAACTTTTGAAATTGGATTTTTGTGAAAATTCTTTAATCGATCTTTCCAACGGTTCAAGAATTGTTGAAAATGGAATTTTGTGGAAAAAGTTATGAAGTTTTAAAAATTGGATTGAAAAATGATTTCTGCAACATATCAGATTTTCTGGTTTCTGATATGGATGCGTACACGGCACGTGACGTGTGTATGCAGACATTGGTCTCTGCCAAGTGCTTCCGTGTACGCGAACACTACTTGGGTACGCGGTATGGTCCAAATTGGGTGTCTACGTACGCAGGCCTTTGCATGCGTACGCAGACACCCAAGTTTCAATCTGTGCATACGCACACCTCCCAGAATTTGGAAAAATATATTTTTATGGCTTTCAACCATTCTTTTTGTCTCCTAAACCTTTATAAACTTTGATACGAGTCTAGAGCCGGTGGAGTTGAGGATAGCAGAGTTAGAGATAAAGCCAAATGAGTGATGGATGTCCATTCCACATTGTGTGAGGATTGTTAGTTGATGTAGTTTCTACTAACTCTAAGCCTTCCATTAATAGAGTTAGCTAGGACTCGTAGATTGAGATCAATTATGCCTTTTGACTAATCCTCGATGTTAGGATTGACTAATTGGGATTAATTCCACATAATTGTCATGTTTGTGGTCCATAACTAGGATAGGAATCCTTAATTCTCCAATTCTTGCCAAGAGCCCCTTTTGCCATTTAATTTCCATTTTCATTGCTTTTATTTGCTTTCCATTTAATTCATTGCATGTCTTTTTATTTTATCGTCATTTACATTTCTTGCCTCTTCCAACCAAAACCCCCTTATCCCCATAGCCAATAATAAGAACACTCATTTGCAACTCCTAGGGAAGACGACCCGGGAGTTTAAATACTCTCGGTTAAAATTTTGTGTTGATTGTGACATCTCTTTTGAATTTAAAATTTGATTCGAGAATTAGTTGTTAGTTTGGACTATACTTGCAATGAAGGAATTCTATTTTGAGAAATTCTAGATCAACACTAATTTTTATCATCAAGTTTTTGGCGCCGTTGCCGGGGAGTTGCAATGGTGTTATGTTGTTGGCTATTGTGCATATTGTGAATATTGTGAATAGCTTATTTTTGGCTGATTGTGAATATGTGAATAGGTGTTTTTGATTGATTGCTTGTTTTTGCTAGTTTTAGGAGTTCATTTTAATTGTTCTTATTACCTTTGGTTTTTATTTTCTTTTTATCCTATGAATTCTCACCCATTGCATTATGAGTTTTGTTGCTATGGCGTTATAGGAATTTAGAATTTTAAATGCTTGTTACCTAGATGGAATGAAAGGAATTCACATCAAAAATTGGGTGCACAAGCTTTGGAATCTCAAAAGACATGGAGAATACAAGCTTGGGTGGGATTTCAAAGAGGTTTGATGAGAGCTTCTTAATAAAGTCCAACTTAAGGACTCTAAATAGAAGTACTACGCAGGAGACACACTACCATGGTAATACTGTTCCAACCCTTCTTTTTGTATATATTTTGACTTAATTACCTTTTGTTAAGCTTGGTTGACTTAAGATTGATTTAATTATGAGTTTAGATAGGTTAATTTTGGTTTGGATCATGAATTTATGGGTTCTTGAATGTTTTGGGGATGAGGATTTTTTAAGCTAATGCTTAGTGCCTTAAATTTTGAAAGAAAAAATTTTGGGAAAAATAGGGCATGTGCGTGCGCATGCCCTTGTGCGCACGCATGCAACAACAAAATTTTGCATCCTGTGTGTACGCACCCAGTTGTGCGTACGCACACTACCTTGCCAAGCCTCTGCTGGGAGCTCCAGCACGCCTTGTGCGCGCGCAGTCCCCTGTGTTTTGCGCTTTGTGCGTGCGCAGACCCCTGTGCGTCTGCACGCAACCATCTTTTGGCACTCTCTGTGCGAGCGCACAAGCTTGTGCATCTGCACACTCCCCTACACTCCATCTGTTGAGAGCGCTGGCACAACCTGTGCACATGAACCCCTGCCCCTTTGTGTTTCTATGCATGTGCACGGACTTGTGTGTGCACGCACACATGATCCATTTAAAAAAAAAAAGTGTTATGTGCGTACGCATACCCTTGTACGTACGCACACTTCTTAATCCCCCTTCTGTCCAGAGCGTTCGCACGACTTGTGCGAGCGCACGCCTTCCCTTTTTCACCTAGTGTGCGTACTCACGCTATTTGTGCATACGCACAAGTGCTATTTTGGGCAACATTTTGTTCACTTCTCCTTAAGCCCCAACGCACTTCCACCCCCTCCACCCTTCTCTTCTCTTGCTTTTCCTCTATTTTCTACTTGTTTTACTTAGTTTTCATTGCATTTCATTTTTTTTCATTTTAGTAGTATATTAGTTTTAGTTTAATTTTTCTTAATTGAATAAATTGCAAATGTTTGATTGATGTTGATTGGGTTGCTTCTTGCTTAAATTTTGGTTTAATTTTTGATGAATATGTGCACTGAGCATTAACTCTTTGTTTAATTGCCTAGATGAATTTTGAGTTTGATTCATATGTTGTCGCGACCATGTGGGTTAAACTATATCCTTATTTGGCATGTTAATCATGAATTGTGCACTTTTACTTTAGTGAATTGAATTGACTTACTTGTTCTTCATGATTTTTATATCAACTTCATCACATGTCCGGTACTTGTTTCTTGTTAATGCCTTGCATTTGTTTGAGTGACTTGACTTAATTCTCATCAAGTTTGTCACTTTTTGCAACAAGTACCTTTACCATGTGACTTCTTCATTATGTTTGATGATGAATAAGGAGTTTTCTATTCATTATTGGATTGGTTATTGTTTGTTGTGCTTCTATATCAATTTTGCGCTTTTACTTGTACAATTTCAATATCCAATATCAAATATTCAATTCACTCTAGTTGTGGTTACCTAGGTTGGTCTATGCCTTTACTCTTGCTTATGCTTTACTTGCAACCTAGGATACTTAATTGAGGAACATGCTATTTCTTCTTATTGTGTGGTTACCTTTATAACTGACCAATGTATTGTGTTCTAAACCTTGCACATTTAGAATACACACATTGTCTTCTATCATACCACACACATCTTACTTTTTCTCAATTCTTGTTTATTTGTTTATACAGCAATCTGGAGCCCTGATACCCACCAGCTGAAGGTGGAGCCTCACATCTCTTCACCCCCGGATTGAGTGAGTGCACGGAGGACCGTGCAACGTTTAAGTGTGGGGGAGGATCTGCAAATTGGGGGCGTAAATTTCCCTTTCTCAACACTTTGCACTATTTCCTAGTTTTTAGTAGTTTTTTGTTTTTTGTGAATATTTGTTTAGTATTTCATTACATTGTATTGCACTTTGTTTAGTTTTCTTGTATATATCTTAGCTTGCTTATAGTCTTATAGTAGTAAATATTTGCATGTTGCTTAGTAGAGAAAATAAGTTTGGTGAAAACAACAAAGAGTTTTCAAGAAATCCCTTTTAGGGCATTCCATTGATTAGATTTGAGAACTTGCTTTTGAACTTGCTTGAAGTATTTTTATGGAATATAGAAAAGAGCTTGAACAAAATACCAAGTGAGATTTGAGCTTTAATTGTGTGATTACACATTTTCAACCACAAATTTTGTTCTTGTGTGTTAAACTCCATTTATGATTGTAATCTTAGATTTGCTTGAATCTTTATATCCTATATTTGATGTTTTGAATGCATTTAGTATGATTGAGGCCATTTTTGAATTTGAACTCACTAACCCATATGCCAACCCTTACATCTACCTTTGTAAATCACTTTTAAGCCTTTTAATTCCCCTTTATTCTAATTTTAAGCACATCTTTTACCCTAAGTGAAGAACCATTAATGTCCATGTATTGTATCTTTGATTATCTTGGGTTGAGGAGTGTGTGTTACTCAAGTGTGGGGGCGGGGAAATTTGTGGAAAATATTGGTAGGAAGTTACTTTGGGTGCTCATTGAGAATATTTGGAGAAAAAATGGGTAAACACTCATGCATCTATTACTTAAAACATATGCATCTCTTTTTGGATGACAAAAGAAAAATTTTTGGTGTACATACTTTGTTAAAAAAAAAGAGAGAAAAAGAAAACAAAACAAAAGAAATGACAATAAGAATGTAAATAAAGGATGCATATGTGGTTGAATTGGAAAGAAGATGCATGACTGAATGTGAGAAAAGAAATGAATGGGAACTTAGGTTGTTTTTCTTTGGTGTAAATAGGTTAGTATAGGATTAGGTGGGAGACTTGAGCTAATCAAAGATCCAATCTACAAGTCCACTTAACCATATTAATCCTACCCTTATCCTAGCCCTATTACAACCCTCCAAAGACCTCATGATTTTTGCATTCATTCATCAAGTATTTGTTGATTGTTAGATGACTTGTAAATCTTTGAAAAACATGATTAAAGGAGAATTAAGTGATTAAGCCCTAAACACTTAGTGACTAGAGCATAAACACATCCCGTGAGGGGTTCGATCGCTCAATTCTATGTTTCGAACCCTTATCTTATGTCTTCTTGCAAGTTGCTAAATTGATTTTTGAAAATTTCAAATCAAATTTTTGGACATTGGTCATATTGCTATATTTGCTTGCCTTGGCCCTAATGATTTACTTTGGATTGATTGGAATTCTTTTGTTTGTTTTTACCAAACTCAATAGGAATTATAGTATAGATATAGATAGATACCATTCAGTATAGTGCATGCATGTAGGTAGATGCATTAAATAAATTGCTTGCCCTTTCACCCTTCTCCTTTGATTGTGATTAGCATGAGGACATGCTATTGTTTAAGTGTGGGAGAATTGATGAATCCATATTTGACGATATATTTTGGTTTGATTTGAGTACATTGCATCATATAAACCCACATTTATTCATCCAAAGAGCATACTTTTGTGTTCTCCCCCTAAATTGAGCTTAATTGTGAAAACATGCTATTTTGTGCTTAATTTAATCAATTTTATTCCACTTTCATTCCATTCGATGCCTTGATGTGTTTGATGAGTGATTTCAGGTGTAATAGGTAGGAATGGCTTGACAAGAGTAGAAGAGAAGCATGGAATCGGGAGAAAACAGGAAGAAATCAAAGGAGAAAAGTATTCAGAATGTGCCCACTCACAGAATGGAAATCTGCAAGTCTGCCCATGCACAACTTTTGTGCGTACGCAAAGGAGGAAAATCAGCATGTGTGCGTACGCACACACCTGTGTGTATGCACAAGTCCTAGCACGTGACTCACTTAATGCAAATCGCTGGGGGCGATTTCTAGGCCTCTAGAGCCCAGTTTTGGGACTTTCTGAAGCTGATTCTTGAAATATCAAAGGGCCAATTTCCATGTGAAAAGCGGGGGAGAAATTAAGGTTAGTTTAGCATAATGTAGGTCATTTTCTAGAGAGAGAAGCTCCCCCTTCTCTCTAGAATTAAGGTTTCTTAGTTTAATTTCCTTGTAATTTCTCTTTTTAATTCTTGTTTTCATCTATTTTCTTCTACCTTTCTTTGTTCTATTGTTTTAATTTCCTTAATTTATCTTGTTAATTTCTCATTTGGCTTACTTTTTATGTTTATGAGCACTCTTGTTATTTTGATTTACATTTAATGCAATTTATGTTTCATGCTCTTTTTTTGTTGAATTGAGTTGTTATTCTTACTTTCCTTGCTTGGTAGTTGTAGAATTTATTATTCCGTGTTATTTTATCATGCTTTCTTTTTATGCCTTCTAAGTGTTTGATAAAATACTTGGTTGGATTTTTGCCTAGTTTTTCACACTCTTGGTTGGGAAATTGGGTAATTGGGTAAACTTGAGAGATAGATGTCCATTCCACATTGTGTGAGGATTGTTAGTTGATTTGGTTTCCACTAACTCTAAGCCTTCCATTAATAGAGTTGGCTAGGACTTGTAGATTGAGATCAATTATGCCATTTTGACTAATCCTCGATGTTTGGATTGACTAATTGGGATTAACTCCATATAATTGTCATGTTTGTGGTCCATAACTAGGATAGGAATCCTTAATTCTCCAATTCTTGCCAAGAGCCCCTTTTGCCATTTAATTTTTATTTTCATTGCTTTTATTTGCTTTCCATTTAATTCATTGCATGTCTTTTTATTTTATTGTTATTTAAATTTCTTGCCTCTTTCAACCAAAACCCCCTTATCCCCATAGCCAGTAATAAGAACACTCATTTGCAACTCCTAGGGAAGATGACCCGGGAGTTTAAATACTCTCGGTTAAAATTTTGTGTTGATTGTGACATCTCTTTTGAATTTAAAATTTGATTTGAGAATTAGTTGTTGGTTTGGACTATACTTGCAACGAAAGAATTTTATTTTGGGAAATTCAAGATCAACACTAATTTTCATCATAAGACGCCCATTCCCTCAAGTCAGAAGCCAAGTTCAGCCCAAACACTCTCCAAGTGGGCCCAAAAGTGGATTTTCGCACCTTTCTGCTTAGTTTATCTCACTTTTGTAATTTCTAATTATTAGATTAGTATATATAAAAGAAAGATAACCCTTGTTTAGGATCTTCTTCAGCTTTTAATCTTTATCATCAACCTTTGAACTTACTTTTGTACAGTCTGAGCAACTAAACCTCTTGGGTTAAGGTAATGAGCTCTGCTGATTCCTATGAATTAATACAATTACTTTTCTATTCCAATGAATGTGTGATTCTATTCTATGATGTATTATCGTCCTTCATCCTTATGAATCTCGATTCTACATGAGTTCCTTATGAGTCCTAATGAAAGAAGATTTTGTGTTGATCTAGAATTCCTCAATAAAATTGAATCACTTCGTTGCAAGTATGGCCTAGACCAACAACCAATCCTCCATCAAAGTTTAATTTTTGGTTGTCACAAGTCCAACCCAATAAAGATAACAGAGAGTATTACTCCCGTGTCGTTCTCCCTAGGAATTGCAATCGAATGCTCAATTATTGGTTGTAAGTTTCAAGGGGGTTGGGTTGATAAAACAAGAAATTAAAAAGGCAACAAAAGTAAAGCAAGCAACTAAAGAAAGCAAGTAATAAAAAGAGGCATTCATTGAGAATCATGGCTTTCTATCATAGTCGTTAATCATAATACAATAGTTAACAAGAGCAAATCCTATTAAGTCATCTTCAACATAGGAAGAAGGTACAATGTTATTTTCAAATAGGAAGAAAGTCAAATAAGTCTAGTTAATCTCAATCCAAAAGTCCTAATCAACTCACTAATTAAATTAGCAAGAGATTAGAGTCAATGAAAACAATATTAATTAACAACCCTAGATCACTAACATAAGTTGGGTATTAATGACTCACAATTGCCTAATTTCTCTTTCCAAGCCAAGAATGCCCAAAAAGCTACTCTAAAATTCAACCAAGCATTTTGTCAAACACTTGGAAGGCATAAAAGGAAAGAATCATAAATTACAAGAAATAATAAAATCTACCACTACCAATTGCAAGGAAACAATAACAACAACTCAATTAAACAATAAAGGAACATAAAACATAAATTTCATTAAATGAAAATCCAAATCCACAAAAGTGTTCATAAATTAAAAAGAGGCACAAAAGAGAAATTAACAAAAGGAACTAAGGAAATTAAAGCAAATCAACAAGCAAAAGTAAAAGAAACTAAATCAAAACAAGTAATTAAACACATATCTAAGATGAAAATAAACTAAGAACCCTAATTTCTAGAGAGAAGAGGGAGCTTCTCTCGCTAGAACTAACTTAAGGCATGCTTCCTACACTACCTAATTGCTCCCCCTTTGTCCAATCTTAAATTCTGCATCAAATAGCCTTAGAAATGAGTTGGATTTGGGCATGGAAAGCTCAGAAATCGCCCCCAGCAAATTCACTTTAATGAGGTCACGCGTGCGCGTGGTCGACGCGTGCGCGTCACTGGCAAATTTCCTCCTCACGCGTACGCGTGGGTTTCGCGTGCGCGTGACCTTGAGTTCTCCAAATGATCATTTCTTCATGAATTCTCCACTTTGCGTACTTTTCTCTTCACTTCTTCCATCCAATACTTGCCTTATAAATCTGAAATCACTCAACAACATATCAAGGCATCGAGTGGAGTCAAAGTGAATTAAAATTAACAATTTAAAGGCCTAAAAAGCATATTTTCACTCTTAACACAAATTACGAGAGATTCACAAAACCATGCTATTTCATTGAATAAATGTGGGATAAGTTGATAAAATCCCCTAAATTCAACATAAGATAAACCACAAAATTGGGGTTTAACAAACCTCCCCACACTAAAACTAAGCATGTCCTCATGCTAAACTCAAGAAAGAGACAAAGGGTATCAACATTTATTCAATGTAAATGAACTATCTACATGCATCCTATCTGCATGCAATCTATCTAAATGAATACAACTACTTGTCAAAATAAATCAATAGCAAAGAAAGCTTGTATGAATATAAGGGCTAAAGGTATTAATAACCAAATCAAATCTACAATTGAGTTCAGTTATTGAAAATATTTTACAACTTGCAAGAAAAGAGATGATCATAGGTGAAAATATGTAATTGAGCAATCGAACCCTCACTGGATGTGTATCCGCTCTAGTCGCTCAAGTGTATAGGGTTGATTCACTCAATTCTCTTTTAATCATGCTTTCTAAGATTTGTTTTTCATCTAACAATAAACAATTATTCAGTGCATGCATATAAATATCATGAGGGCTTTTCCAATGGTTGTAATGGGGCTAAGGTCAAGGTAAGGATATATATGGCCAAGTGAGCTCGATATTTGAATCTTTGATTAACTTAAGCTCTCATCTAACACATATAATAACCTATACAATTCTAGTACAAACCTACCTACCCATTCTTCACTTTTTCATACACTCATGCATTCTCTTTTTAATCACAACCCATATGCATTGATTATTATTGAACTTCACTTTGGGGTATTTTGTCCCCTTTTATTGGTTCCTTTTTTTCTTTTTCTATTTTTTTTCTTTTTATTTTTCTACATTTTTTTCTTTTGTTTTTCTCTTTTTCTTTTGATGAATTATATACAAAGGTACCAATGCATACGGTTTAAACATTTAATGCATGAGTATGTATGCAATTCCCAATATTCTCAATGAAAACTCAAAATACTCTTTTATCTCACCCAATGTTCCCAAGATTCTCCCTCTTAAATGATATACACTCTCACTAGCCTAAGCTAATCAAAGATCCAAACAAGAGACATTTATTATTTTCTGCTTTAAGGCTTGTAATGTGCTAAAATTAAGAACAAAAGGGGTTTAGCATAGGCTCAAAGTTGGCTAACAATGGAAGATAAAAGGTAGGCTATTGCGTAAGTGAGCTATTTGAAACAATGGCCTCAATCATATAAATGCATGTATATACAAAATAATGGACATAAAGAATCAAACAAATCAAAGATTACAATCATAGAAAGAGAGTAATACACACAAGAATGAAAATAGCGGTTATATGTAACCACACAATTAGGCTCAAAACTCACATGCTTATGTGTTCTTAGCTCTAAAACATGTTCCACAATGTATACTTCAAGCAAGTTTTGTAAACTTTTTTTTCCAAATCAATTGGGGTGCCTTATAGATAAATTTCTTGGAAAATTTCATTATTTTGACTAAGTTTATTATATATATATATATATATATATATATATGCAAACTAAGACACTGCAACTAAAAATTCTAAAAGACCTAAAAATGAAATGCGAAAGTGTTGGGATTAGAAATTTGTCACCAAAAAATGGCTGATGAGTCGGACGACCTCCCCACACTTAAAAGTTTGCACCGTCCTCGGTGCATTCAGAGATGAGCAAGGGGTACGGCAACTTTCCAGATTCCCACCTTTAGCTGGTGGATCAACCGGTTGCTGAATGTTCTTTCTCCCACTTCTATTTTTGCTTATGATGACTCACCCATGAAAGATAGAAAATAGCACAGTAAGATGAGAAAATGCAAAAGCAAGGAAGCGTAAATTGTTGGAATGAGGTCACTAGAATTGAGTGAGTGAATTAGTGTCACATTGATGAAAAATAGGTGTGTGAGTTCTAAGATTGCGCGCAGTTTAGAACACACATACTAGCATTAAAAGCTATGTCACAAGTACACAAAAGAAAGCGCACACTTCACTCATTCTAATGTGCTTGAGATACTTCAAAGAATATTGTAAGTTAAGATAAACAAACAAGTAATAAAGAAGCATGAGACCACTCAAGCAAATAATCAAATTGTGAATTGGATAATGAATGGACATTGATTGGTGTGTAAGTAAACTTAGTGAACCAAATGAAATATAGAACTCACACATCAAACAATGACACATATTGAAGTTTATTTGCAACACCTAAGTGACATAGAAGTGGAACACATGGGTGCTATGGAACTTAGGACAAAGAAGATAGCAGTGAAAATCAATCACATAGCAAGCATGGTCCACAAATCTTGAAAAGCTAAAAAATATGCAATTAGGTAAGCTTACGATCCAATTTAACAATTCCAAAATCTCAATGCATGAAATAGGTGATGTAAATAAAAATCAATCATAAACAAGCATCTCCTAACAAAAAATGCATTGATAATACACAATTGCCTTATCATAGATAAAGAAATCAAATCACATGCTGGCCAAAACATTCAATTCAAAAGATTTAGAGTGCTTTAAAGGCAATGTCACATGTACTTGGTATCCAAAAACATTAAGCATTAAGAACTCAAAACCAAGTAACAAATTATAACATCAACATAGAATTCAACAATGAATAATTTCAGCATCAAGAAACAGCAAATCAAATCAATAATCCAACACTTACCACCTAAAACAAAAATTAAGCTAACTAACTAACTAACTAACTAACTACTAACAACTAACAAACTAAAAAAAATAATGGTAGATGGTGAATGGTGGTGATGGATGATTGAAAGAAGAGAAGAAAAGAAGAGAAGAAAAGAGAAGGGGAGAAAAGAAATAGGAAGAAGAGAAGAGAAGAAATGAGTGAAACAGGGCAGGGCGTCACGCATACGCGTCAGGTCACACGCATGCGTGAATGGAAGATTTGGGGTGCGACGCGTACGCATCGTCGATGCACACGCGTGATAGTGCAGAGAGATAGATGACGCGTACGTGTGAGTCAAAATTGTGCTAGAGACACAATTTCAGCACACTATGCGTACAACTCTCTGGTTTTTGTACTGGGCATGAAAATTTTGAGTGTCAGACGTACGCGTGGGCAAGGCGTACGCGTGAGATGTTGGAAACTTGGGGGTCACGCGTACGCGTGGGCGACGCGTACGCGTGGCTGGGTGCTCTGTTTTTCAAAATTTTCCAATTTCTTGCATCAAACCAAGCATTCCAAACATCCAAACAGCTACTAAAACACCTTCAAACCTTATTTGACATATTAGACTCCCAAATAAACTCAACAAAGTAAACTAAACATGAAATTAAGCTAATTTACCAATATGTACAAAAGGTAAAAATAAAAAAGATGTTGCCATGGTGTGGTGTCTCCCACCTAGCACTTTTATTTATTATCCTTAAGTTGGACTTATGGGGAGATCTCATCAAGGTGGCTTGTGCTTGAATTCATCCTTGAACTTCCACCAATGCTTGGACTTCCAATAAGCTCCAAGATTTTCAATTAATTGCACCAAGTCTTGATGTGGTTCTTCACAAGCTTGGAGCTCCAAAAATTGGTCCACATCTTATAATCCGGGATCCCAAACCTTGTTTTCACACCCGTGTTCAAATGGGTCATGGTAATTCCCTCCGGGTGGTAGGCAAGCCGATTCTCAATGAGGCACCAAACATTCCTCCTAGACCCATCCATTTGAGCACTAGTCCAACCCTTGCTCCTCAATTTTGAGCTTCCAACCATAATGAGCCTAGATTTATAATGCCAACCACTAAACATCCTTCTCTTACGCTTCATTCCACAAAGCATCCTAAGTTGGCCATCCGTTTCAAGCAAACCAAATTCAAGTGGGTCAATAAAGCTAAGAGTGATAAGTTTTACCCACTCAAATGAAGGATTAGATGGAAACTTAGGTAGAGAAGTTTCCAATGACCTTGATAAAGCACATTCCACTCCCGTCCATCCTCTTCTAGGGGCTTCCACCACTTGGCAAGGTTCTTCAAGCTCTACCTCTTGCCAAGCTTCCTCAAGTTCACATGCTTCTTCACTAATGTCCTCTAGCTCTTCCCCATCACTCAAGTCATAAATAGGAGGTTAAGTGAAATCTACCTCAACATCGATTCCAAGTCCAATGGGGAAGGATTCATCAATCTCAGAAGGATCATATATTGATGCGGAATCATCATAGATAGGAGGACTTATTGCTTGGGCCACTTCTTCCAACTCTTTAATCACATTTTTCCTTGGAGGTTGTGCACTATCCTCCTTAACATCACTTTCAAACTCCAGGGAAGACAGCTCTTCAAATTGAAATTCCTCTTTGCATTCATCATCTCATAAATCATCAACCACTTCCTTTGGTTCAATTGTCTCTACTGCCTCCTCCTATTGGAATTCTTGCTTCAACTCTTCTTCTTCACCTTGAAGCTCTAAATTCTCCTTCTCATTGTGCTCCTCAACTAATCCTCCATATTTAACAATAAAGGTGTCTTGGATAGTTGAGCACAATGATGCCAACTGGCTCATCACTTCGGTTAAGCTAACCACAACCTCCCCTTGCTTTTGGCAGAGAGTTAGAAGTTCTTATTGTTCTTGCATTAGGGGTTGGAGAAATTCGTCTGTTGGGGGTGGTGGTGGAAGAGATGGTTCATTGTTTGGAGAAAGAGTGTCATAGTTGGAAGGTGGTTAATATTGGTGAAAGTCTTGAGGTGGTGTATGAGGGAATGTTGGTTCTTGGGAATGTTGGTGTTGGAATGGTGGTGGCTCTAGGTATGGTTCATATGGTAGTTGTTATGATGGATATTGGTTAGGATCATGTGGAGGTGAACGGTGGTATGAGGCTTGTGAATATGGTGGATAACAATGTTGAGTAGGGGTTCATAAGCATATGGTGGTTGAGGTTGAACCACTAGGAGGTCCATGATAAACCACTATTTTATGGTTTATCTTGTGCTCAATTGAGTGGTTTTATCAAGTCCTTGCCCACTTATCCATATAAATTGCAGGGTTTTTACAACTCCTTCCTTATTATGTGATATGTGTGAAAACATGTTTCCTATGCCTTAAAAATATTAATTTTAATTATCCTTTATTACCATTCGATGCCGTAATCTGTGTGTTAAGTAATTTCAGACTTCATAGGGCAGGAATGGCTTAGAGGACAGAAAGGAAACACGCAAAAATGGAAGGAACGCACAAAATGGAGTTTTGAAGAAAATGGCAGCGATGCGCACTCATGGACGACGCGGACGTGTGCCTAGCGCAAAACGCAAGCGACGTGTACGCATGACTGACGCGTACGCATGACAAGGAAAATCTCCAAATGATGCGCACGCATGACCCATGCGCACGCGTGACGGACGCCACGTGCAGAAAATTGCAGAAGTCGCCTCCAGCAATTTCTGGGCCCTTTTTCGGCCCAAATCCAAGTCCAGAAACACAGAATAAGAGGCTGGAGAATGAAGGAATCAAGACACAATTGATACAACATTCATTATTCATAATTTTAGGTTTTAGATGTAGTTTCTAGAGAGAGAGGCTCTCTCCTCTCTCTTAGGTTTTAGGATTAGGATTTCTTTTATTTTATGGTTATTTCTTCATACCAGGTTCAATGTTCCTTTAATTTATGTTTCTCTTCTACTTTTATTTATTCTAATGCTTTTACTTGTTAATTACTTATGTTGCCAAATTGGCTTATGAACCTTCCTATGTTAGATTTGAATATTCTATTTAATGCAATTTGAGGTATTTCAGATTTATGATTGTTTCCTTCTATTTATTATATAAATAATTTGGATTTTCTCCCTTTTGGCTTTGGTTAAGTAATTGGTGACACTTGAGTTGTCAAACTCAGCGGTTGATTGAAAATTGGAGATTGCTGATTGATTTGGATCCCTCTAAAGCTAGTCTTTCCATAGGAGTTGACTAGGACTTGAGGAATCAAGTTGATTAGTCCACTTGACTTTCCTTTATTTAGTAAGGGTTAACTAAGTGGGAGCAATAAACAATTCTCATCACAGCTGATAAGGATAACTAGGATGGGATTTCAAGTTCTCATACCTTGCCAAGAGTTTTTATAATTATTAAGTTATTTTTCTTGCCAATTAAATTACTTGTTCCCTATTTCAAAAATCCAAAAATATACATTTTTCTGTAGCCTATAATAAATAATACTTTCCTGCAATTCCTTGAGATACGACCCGAGGTTTAAATACTTCGGTTATAAATTTTATTGGGTTTTGTTACTTGTGACAGCCAAACTTTTGTATGAAAAGATTCTCTGTTGGTTTAGAAACTATACTTACAACGTGCTTTTAATTGCAAATTTCTAGACCACACAAAAGTCCAATCGTCAAAATGGCGCCGTTGCCGGGGAATTGCAATTGTGTGCCTTATTATTGGTTATTGTAAATATTTTCTTTTGCTTGTTTATTTGTTCCTATTTTTGTTTTTAATTTTTAATTTTTATTAGCTACTATGAGTTCTCACCCCTCTGGCTTTAAGTTTGGTTCCAATGTTGCTGTAAGGAATGGAAGCTATAACAGGAACATGCATCAAGGTCAAACCAATCAAAGATGGAAGGACCCACGAGGATCTGATCAACCCTTTTGGCAACAACACTTTCCAAAGTACCAGGGACAACGACCATTCTACGATGCACACCCAGATAATAGTTACGGTGGACCCCTTCGTGACAACCAACCTCCACCAAATTACTATGGTCAAGAGCCATTCCGAGGTACATACCAAGATGATAGATATGGTGGACCCTCTTGTGGTTACCAACAAGCCCCATCATACGCCTATAAACCACCTCCTCAACATAGCTTTGAACCACCATACTTACAAGCCAACCACAGCCCTTTACCTCCATATGCCCCTAACCCTTACCCACCCCAATTCCAATCCAATTACCCCCAAGAACCACCAATTCCATATGCACCATATCCATGTCCGTCGAACCAAGAATCACAGGATCGTCTCAGGGACATAGTAAACCAATTTCATGCAACCCTTCATCAATTGGAGCAAGCGATAAATCGATTAGCCCCCAGTACAAAGGAGACACTAGAAGCTCCGGTGGACAGTAAAGAGCATGACTTTGTACTGGAACAAGTAGAGGAAGTAGAAATTATCGAAGAAGATAAATTAGTTGAAGACTTAGGAGACGCTGAACCTCCATGGGAATCAAGGATTGTGGAGAATTTTGCCCAAAAATTTGCAATTGATGCTAAGGAGGATAGTGCACAACCCCCAAAGCATGTATCTTATGAAGAACTGGATGGAACAGATCAAGAAGCAAGTTTCCTTGGTAGTGATGATCATGAACCAAGCTCTTCTAATGATAAATTTGCAGTTACAATTGAACTCTTTGACCTAGAAGGTCCTTCCCCAAGCAAATATAAGGATGACGTGGAGGTAGACTTTTCTCAACCTCCAGCTTATGACCTGAGTGATGAGAAAGAAATTGAAGACTTTGATCAAGACATAGTTGCAAATTGAATAGATTTGTCAGGAATTGGAAGAATTCACAGAAGAGTACAAGGAAGTGGAGCTTGAAGAACCACTGGAAAAACCTCTCCCACGGCCACTACCACCTAATACAAACTTCAAGTGGGTAAAATCCTTAGCCTTCATCTTTACTTTCCCACTTGAATATGGCCTGCTTGAAACAGATGGCCAGCTTAGCGCTCTTTGCGGCTTTACGAGTAAGAGGGAGATGGTTAGTAATAGAAGTTGGTATCCAAGGTTCAATATGGTTCCACGCTCCGATTGGAAGTACAAGGATCGGTATAGAGCTCGATTTAATGGGTTTTGGAAGATGTTTGGGTATCTCAGTGGAAATTCAGGTTGGGTACCACCCGGCTGGAAAAATGAAGATCAAGACAAAGACGGTACAAGAGCAAGGTTTGGGATCCTGAGATTCATTTTGATAATCAATACTCTTGGAGCCTGAAAACCTGCTTTGACCTGCTCAAAGGCTTTGCGTGCCTAGTTTGGGACCCTGGAGGCTATTGGAATTGCAAGCATTGGTGGAGATTCCTGGATGAGTTCAAGCGTAAGCCACCATGACAAGGAGCTCACCGGATGTCCAACTTAAGGACTTTAACTAAAAGTGCTAGGTGGGAGACAACCAACCATGGTATAATCGTTCCTTTTTATTCTTAGTCTTATTTTATTTTATTTTATTAGTGTTCATTTATAATGTCTGCATCAGCATCTGCATTTTGCATTCTGCATACTGCATAAAAAAAGAAGAGAGAGCACTCGACGCACAAGCGTCGCTGACGCATACGCGTCGCTGACGCATACGTGTCGTATGTGAGTGTGAAGAGAAAAAGAATTGAACAGAGAGTTGCACGGGAGCGTGGCTGGAGGCGTGCCTTAGGCACAAACACGCCCACGTGTACGTGTTCCTGACACGTACGTGTCACTTGCAAAATCAGCCCTCCACACGTGCGCGTCACCCACGCGTACGCGTGACCCTGCAAATCGGCGTAAACAAGGTTTGGGCAGAGAGTTGTGATGGCTTGATGCTGGAATGGTGCTACGAGAACAAGCAACGTCACGCGTGCGCGTCCCTGACGTGCACGTGTCATTTTCCCCTCCAGACCATCCACGCGTGCGCGTCCCTCATGCGCACGCGTCAGTTGAATTTTTGGCAACGTGCATATGGGATAGAGAGTTGTGCGTGTGCGCGGCTGCTTCCACGCCAAACACACAACCCATGCCACGCGTACGCGTCCCTGACATGCACGCATCGGTGGAATTTAGCGCAAATTGCGCGTTCGCGTGCTCCACGCACACGCGTCGTATGCGACATACAGTTTACCTAGTTATGCGCCAGAAATCTTATCTTTTCTTCCCCCAATCCTAATTCTTTCTTCTTTATTCCTTCTTACTTTTTACTTTCTTCTTTCCCTTTTTCTCTTTCATTATTACATTAATTTATGTTTCCTTCTACTTTATTTTTCTTTGAGTTTCATTATCCATGGTTTGTTTTTATCTTCTTATTCTTGTATTCTCATATTGGTGTTGGAATTTTATCTGGGTATTACCTTACTATACTAAAGCTTGTGGATATTATGAGAAGTGATTTGACAATTGATATTTTAATTTGGCTCTCATATACATTTGGATTATATTATTATTATTATTCCTACTTTAAGTTGCTCACCAAGTGTTTGTGAAAAAGCCTATGGCATCTTGAACTCTATTTTGTTTTATTCCTTTACTTGAATGCCTCTTTTTCACAATACTTGTGCTCCACATGTATTGGAGATTATCATTCACAATTGTCATCATTACATATGCTCTTTTAATTGCCACATTTATTACTCGATGCTTGAATTATGCTTCTCATGCCTTTGCTTGCATGCTTTTAAACCTCTTGCATCTAGTTGCTCTAATATGCCTTCATTGACTTCAATTGATGTCCTAATTGCATGTAGTCGCGACCATGTATTTAAGACATTATCCTTTACCTTGGAATTAATTATCACTTGAACCTTCCTCCTCCCGGTTCTAGCTATTTGAATTACATGTCCCTTTCCTTTCCCCCTCTTTCAAGATGGCCACCAAGAAGGGTAAAGAGAAAGCCTCTACAAAGACACCGGCCAAGAGAAGAACAAAAAGAGCACCAGCTGAGGAACCACAACCCCCGCCCTCTTACACAGCTTTACATGCACCGAGGACGGTGCAATCTTTAAGTGTGGGGAGGTCGATACCGACTTCCGTGGGTTAGTTACTTTCTTCTCAACACCAATGTTTTATTTTATTTGTTTGTTCATTGCTGCATTTGCATGTTTGATTGCATGTTTGCTTGATTTTGTGCATATTTTACCACTACTTGGTTGAAGTAATATTTTCTTTTTCAAGAAACTTTTTATAGCATTTCACTAATTTGATTTAAAATTTTTGTTAAACTTGTTTGAAGAAATATTATTTTGGAACATGGTTTAGAGCTCGAACACACAAAACCAGTGAGATTTTGAGCCTATTTGAATTGGTTGCATTTTATCAACCAATATTTTATTTTTGGTGTGTGTTTTTCTCTCTAAAATTGTGATCTTTGTCTTGCTTAATTCTATATTTCCATTATTTGATGTATGCATACACTTATATGATTGAGGCCTTGTTTCATTGAGCTTACATACCCATATGGTCTTAACCTTTTCATTATCCTTTGTAAACCAATGTTGAGCCTTTTAACCCCATTTATTCTTTACTTTAACTCATCACTAACTCTAAGCGGAAAACAATAATGTCCTTAATTTGAATCCTTGGTTAGCTTAGACTAGTGAGAGTGCTCATGAATTAAGTGTGGAAAAAGTTGGATTTGGAAACATTTGGTTTAAGAATTGGGTGTTATATATCTTTATGAAAATGTGAAAGAAATGTTTAGAACATGTTCATGCATTCGATATCTTAATCATATGCATTGAGAAAAATAAAAGAAAACAAAAAGAAAAAAATATATATATAAAATATAAAAAGAAAAAAATTAATTAATAGAGAAAAAGAAAGAAAAGGGAGGGGGGAAGAAAAAGAGTAAAGAATAAAAAGGGGACAAAATGCCCCAAAGTAAATGGTGATAGCAATGCATATGTACTGTACTCGAATCAGGATACATGAATATGTAGAAAACATGGTTAATGGACAATTAGGTTTTGTATTTTGATTACATGGATTATCTTAAGTTAGATGAGAAGTTTAAGTTAATTAAGGATTCAGATTTTAGTCCACTTGACCAAATACAATCCTACTAACCCCATTACAACCCTTAAAAGACCTCTTGATATGTGTATTTGTGCATTAAATTTTTGTTGATTGGTAGAAGAAGAGCAAGCCTTAGAAAGCAAGGTTGGTAGAGAATTGAGAGATCGAACCTTAAACACCTGAGCGATTAGAGTGTATACACTTCCAGTGAGGGTTCGATGCTCGATTCTTTGTTCCCGGCTTTCATGAGCTATTTTCTTCTGCAAGTTCACTTGTACTTTATTTTGTGACTTGAATTAGTGAAATCCAGTTCATATTTGTTCTTAAAATATTTGTTTACTTTTAACCAAGTAAGCAACATCATTTTACATTTAGTTGCATTCATATAGATAGGTTGTATTTCATACTTTCTTACTTTCCCCATTCATTCTTTATAGCTTCTCTTGAGCTTAGCATGAGGACATGCTAATGTTTAAGTGTGGGGAGGTTGATAAACCACTATTTTGCTCAATTGAGTGGTTTTTATCAAGTCCTTGCCCACTTATTCATATAAATTGCATGGTTTTTACAACTCCTTCCTTATTATGTGATATGTGTGAAAACATGTTTCCTATGCCTTAAAATATTAATTTTAATTATCCTTTATTACCATTCAATGCTGTAATCTGTGTGTTAAGTAATTTCAGGCTTCATAGGGCAGGAATGGCTTAGAGGACAGAAAGGAAACACGCAAAAATGGAAGGAACGCACAAAATGGAGTTTTGAAGAAAATGGCAGCGACGCGCACGCATGGACGACACGGACACGTGCCTAGCGCAAAACGCAAGCGACGCGTACGCATGACTGACGCATACGCATGACAAGGAAAATCTCCAAATGACGCCCACGCGTGACCCACGCGCACGCGTGACGGACGCCATGTGCAGAAAATTGCAGAAGTCGCCCCCAGCAATTTCTGGGCCCTTTTTCGGCCCGAATCCAAGCTTAGAAACATAGAATAAGAGGCTGGAGAATGAGGGAATCAAGACACAATTGATACAACATTCATTATTCACAATTTTAGGTTTTAGATGTAGTTTCTAGAGAGAAAGGCTCTCTCCTCTCTCTTAGGTTTTAGGATTAGGATTTCTTTTATTTTATAGTTATTTCTTCATACCAGGTCAATGTTCCTTTAATTTATGTTTCTCTTCTACTTTTATTTATTCTAATGCTTTTACTTGTTAATTACTTATGTTGCCAAATTGGCTTATGAACCTTCCTATGTTAGATTTGAATATTTTATTTAATGCAATTTGAGGTATTTCATATTTATGATTGTTTCCTTCTATTTATTATATAAATAATTTGGATTTTCTCCTTTTTGGCTTTGGTTAAGTAATTGGTGACACTTGAGTTGTCAAACTCAGCAGTTGATTGAAAATTAGAGATTGCTGATTGATTTGGATCCCTCTAAAGCTAGTCTTTCCATAGGAGTTGACTAGGACTTGAGGAATCAAGTTGATTAGTCCACTTGACTTTCCTTTATTTAGTAAGGGTTAACTAAGTGAGAGTAATAAACAATTCTCATCACACTTGATAAGGATAACTAGGATAGGATTTCCAGTTTTCATACCTTGCCAAGAGTTTTTATAATTATTAATTTATTTTTCTTGCCACTTAAATTACTTGTTCCCTATTTCAAAAACCCAAAACTATAACTTTTTCCGTAACCAATAAAAAATCATACTTTCCTGCAATTCCTTTAGATACGACCCGAGGTTTAAATACTTCGGTTATAAATTTTATTGGGTTTTATTACTTGTGACAACCAAACTTTTGTACGAAAGGATTCTCTATTGGTTTAGAAACTATACTTACAACGAGCTTTTAATTGCAAATTTCTAGACCACACAAAAGTCCAATCGTCAATCCACCACACATATTAGGTTGGTATGCGTCATGGTATGACTCTTGATCATAGCACATTGGTGGAGGTTGTTGCCATGAAGCTTGATCAAACGCTTGAGACTCCTCCCACCTTTGATCGTCCCATCCTTGATGCATATGCTCATTGTAGCTTCCATTCCATACAACATAGTTTGAACTAAACTCATAGCCAAAGGGATGAAAATTCATAGTGAAGAGAAAATAAAAAGAAAAGCTAAGAAATGATGAAAATAAACTACTAAAACTAGCAACAATTAACAAAGAAGAAAAATGCAAACATATTCATAATATTCACATATGAACAATAACCAATAACAAGCACACATTGCGCCAAAAACTTGAAAGAAGATTTTGTGTTGATCTAGAATTCCTCAATAAAATTGAATCACTTCGTTACAAGTATAGCCTAGACCAACAACCAATCCTGCATCAAAGTTTAATTTTTGGTTGTCACAAGTCCAACCCAATAAAGATAACCGAGAGTATTAGTTCCGGGTCGTTCTCCCTAGGAATTGCAATCGAATGCTCAATTATTGGCTGTAAGTTTCAAGGGGGTTGGGTTGATAAAATAAGAAATTAAAAAGGCAACAAAAGTAAAGCAAGCAACTAAAGAAAGCAAGTAATAAAAAGAGGCATTCATGGTAAGGATTGAGAATCAAGGCTTTCTATCCTAGTCAATCATAATACAATAGTTAACAAGAGCAAATCCTGTTAAGTCATCTTCAACATCGGAAGAAGGTACAATGTTATCTTCAACATAGGAAGAAAGTCAAATAAGTTTAGTTAATCTCAATCCAAAAGTCCTAATCAACTCACTAATTGAATTAGCAAGAGATTAGAGTCAATGGAAACAATATTAACTAACAACCCTAGATCACCAACATAAGTTGGGTATTAATGACTCAAGATTGCCTAATTTCTCTTTCCAAGCCAAGAATGCTCAAAAAGCTACTCTAAAATCCAACCAAGCATTTTGTCAAACACTTGGAAGGCATAAAAGGAAAGCATCATAAATTGCAAGAAATAATAAAATCTACCACTACCAATTGCAAGGAAATAATAACAACAACTCAATTAAACAATAAAGGAAAATAAAATATAAATTGCATTAAATGAAAATCCAAATCCACAAAAGTGTTCATAAACTAAAGAGTGGCACAAAAGAGAAATTAACAAGAGGAACTAAGGAAATTAAAGTAAATCAACAAGGAAAAGTAAAGGAAACTAAATCAAAACAAGTAATTAAACACAAATTTAAGATAAAAATAAACTAAGAACCCTAATTTCTAGAGAGAAGATGGAGCTTCTCTCCCTAGAGCTAACCTAAGGCATGCTTCCTACACTACCTAATTGCTCCCCCTTTGTCCAATCTTGAATTCTGCATCGAATAGCCTCAGGAATGAGTTGACTTTGGGCCTGGAAAGCTCAGAAATCGCCCCCAGCGAATTCACTTTAATGAGGTCACGTGATCAGCGTCACGCGTGCGCGTGGTCGACGCGTGCGTATCGTTGGCAAATTTCCTCCTCACGCGTACGCATGGGTGACGCGTGCACGTGGCCACAAATGTTGATTTTATGTCATATATGGAGTTGTATTAGGATTAAAAATCAGTAATAGGAATAAGGTAAAGGATTGGAGTTGCTTTGCATTTCTGAAGTAACTCTGGTATTACTGTCTTCTTTGCTTGTGAGTGATCTCTTCTATGGCAGGCTGTATGTGGTCAACACCATGGGCCGTGGTTATTGATCTCCTCTGCTACAGGTTGAACGCCATTGGCCGTGGTCATCCAATCTGACGAAAGGTGAAGTGCTTAGCAGTCCATTCTCTTGGCGATCCTACTAAAAACACCACAGACAAGGTCAAATCTTCCAAATCAGAGAATGCTGCTTCTTTGGATTCTAGCCTATACCATGGAGACCCTAATCTTCCTAAAAATTAGCCGTCTGAGAGATGTATAAACATAGCTGTTGACTCATGCTTTCCAGTCACTTATTCACACGAACCCAAGTAGACGCGGGTGTTTGTCAGGCACGTTCGTCTTAATGTGATGAACAGAGCTGATTGTTTGATCATCCTATCCACCACGATGAAGATCGAATATACATCTTAGAAATAAATCAAACACGGATCGAAGAAGAAACAGTAATACTTTTATTAATTCATAGGACTCGGCAGGGCTCCTCCCCTCAACCTAGGAGGTTTAGAAACTCATACTAATGTGAAAAACAATGGTAAACATGTATGATGGGCGAAGATGTTAGATGATCCCAATGATTATTTAAAATACCCTTCAAATACTAAACAGAGTGACTAGTAAGGGGTAAAATAGTCTATCTAGTGCTAAAATTCACTTCTAGGGCCCACTTGGTGAGTGTTTGAGAGAGATATGAAAAGATATGGAAAGAATTTGAGAAGATATTTGAGTTTTTGAAGAAGATTTGGAAAGGCTTTGAAAGAATTTTGAGAAATAATTTAGAAAATTATTGAATGATGAGAATTGAGGGTGAATGATGAAAGTTTGAAACATGTTTATGCAGAAAATTATGAGTTAAAACATGAAAATTTGAAAAAAATTGAAGTTGGAAACAAAATCTCCTCCCCCTGTCTATCTGGCGTTAAACGCCCAGAATGGTATCCATTCTGGCGTTTAACGCCCAGTTGTTGGCCATTATGGGCGTTTAACGCCCAGCCAAGTACCCTGGCTGGCGTTAAACGCCAAAAACTCCTTTATCACTGGGCGTTTTGCTGAACGCCCAGGATACTACAAATCTGGCGTTAAACGCCCAGAATGGTACCCATTCTGGCGTTTAACGCCAGTAATACCCATTCTGGCGTTTAACGCCCAAAATGCCCCTTACTGGCATTTTCTTGCCAGCAAGCTCCTTTTCTCTGCTTTTTGTTCTGAATCCTTCTGTAACTCTGTGAATTCCTTCAATTTTGATGCTTAGCCTTTGATGAAAATGTATATCAAACCTCTACAAGTATTAATTAAAATAAATAACTTGCTAATGGCTGGGTTGCCTCCCAGCAAGCGCTTTTTTATTGTCTTTAGCTGGACCTTTACTGAGCTTCATTCAAGCCTCAGTTTTGAGCATTCTTGCTCAAAATTGCCTTCAAGATAATGTTTGATTCTCTGTCCATTGACAATGAACTTTTTGTTAGAATCAATATCTTGAAGCTCAACATATCCATATGGTGACACTCCTGTAATCACATATGGTTCCCTCTACCGGGATTTTAATTTCTCAGGGAATAATCTGAGCCTAGAGTTGAATAGTAGAACTTTTTGTCGTGGCTCAAAGACTCTGGATGACAATTTCTTGTCATGCCACTTTTTTTCTTTTTCCTTATAAATTTTTGCATTTTCAAAAGCATTGAGTCTGAACTCTTCCAGCTCATTTAGCTGGAGCAATCTTTTCTCACTAGCTAACTTAGCATCCATATTTAGGAATCTGGTTGCCCAGTAGGCTTTATGTTCCAGTTCCACGGGCAGATGGCAAGCCTTGCCATACACAAGTTGGTATGGAGAGGTTCCTATAGGAGTCTTGAATGCTGTTCTGTATGCCCACAGAGCATCATCCAAGCTCTTTGCCCAATCCTTTCTACGGGCAATTACAGTCCGTTCCAGGATTCTCTTTAGTTCTCTATTAGAGACTTCAGCCTGCCCATTTGTCTGTGGATGATACGGAGTTGCTACCTTGTGGCTAATTCCATATCGAACCATAGCAGAGTAAAGTTGTTTATTGCAAAAATGGGTTCCCCCATCACTGATTAGTACTATGGGAACACCAAATCTGCTGAAAATATGTTTCTGGAGGAACTTCAGCACAGTCTTAGTATCATTAGTGGGTGTGGCGATTGCTTCCACCCATTTAGATACGTAGTCTACTGCCACCAGAATGTAAGTGTTTGAGTATGATGGTGGGAAAGGACCCATGAAGTTAATACCCCATACATCAAACAACTCAATCTCTAAGATCCCTTGTTAAGGCATGGCATAACCATGAGGCAAGTTACCAGCTCTTTGGCAACTGTCACAGTTACGCACAAACTCTTGGGCATCTCTATAGAGAGTAGGCCAATAGAAGCCATATTGGAGGACTTTAGTGGCTGTTCGCTCACTTCCGAAATGTCCTCCATACTGTGATCCATGGCAATGCCATAGTATCTTCTGTGCCTCCTCTCTAGGGACGCATCTGCGGATCATTCCATTAGCGCATCTCTTAAAGAGATATGGTTCATCCCATAAGTAGTACTTTGCATCAGAAATTAGCTTTTTCTTTTGCATCCTGCTGTACTCCTGGGGTATGAACCTCACAGCTTTATAATTTGCAATGTCTGCAAACCAAGGTGCCTCCTGAATGGCAAAGAGTTGCTCATCCGGAAAGGTCTCAGAGATCTCAGTGGAAGGGAGGGACGCCCCAGCTACTGGTTCTAACCGGAATAGGTGATCAGCTACCTGGTTCTCGTCCCTTTTCTGTCTCTTATTTCTATATCAAACTATTGTAGAAGCAAAACCTATCTTATGAGCCTGGGTTTTGAATCCTGCTTTGTGAGTAGATATTTAAGAGCAGCATGGTCAGTGTACACAATCACTTTTGATCCTACTAAATAGGATCTAAACTTGTCAATGGCATAAACCACTGCAAGCAACTCTTTTTCTGTGGTTGTGTAATTCTTCTGTGCGTCATTTAGAACACGACTGGCATAGTAAATGACGTGCAGAAGCTTGCTATGCCTTTGTCCCAACACTGCACCAATGGCATGGTCACTGGCATCACACATTAATTCGAATGGTAATGTCCAGTCAGGTGCAGAGATGACTGGTGCTGTGACCAGCTTGGCTTTCAGGGTTTCAAACGCCTGCAGGCATTCTGTGTCAAACACAAATGGCGTGTCAGCAGCTAGCAGGTTGCTCAGAGGTTTTGCAATTTTTGAAAAATCCTTTATGAACCTCCTATAGAATCCTGCATGCCCCAGAAAGCTTCTGATTGCCTTTACATTGGCAGGTGGTGGTAATTTTTCAATCACCTCTACCTTGGCTTGATCTACCTCTATTCCCTTGCTTGAAATTTTGTGCCCAAGGACAATTTCTTCACTCACCATAAAGTGACATTTTTCCCAGTTTAAGACCAGGTTAGTTTCTTGGCACCTTTTCAGGACAAGTGCTAAATGATCAAGACAGGAGCTGAATGAGTCTCCAAATACTGAGAAGTCGTCCATGAAGACTTCCAGGAACTTCTCTACCATATCAGAGAAAATAGAGAGCATGCACCTCTGAAAGTTTGCAGGTGCATTGCAGAGACCAAAAGTGTAACAACCCCGATTTTCGAGAACGCGAAATCTTTTCTGAAAGTACGGATTTCTCCGGAAGATCAGTAAGGGAAAAACCTTTGATATATCATCAAGTATCTCAATCCTCATTATCATTATGTCATCTTTAAGTTAGAACCTTTTCCGAGACAAGCTCGATAACGCGGTCACGAAGAACCTGGTTTTTGAACCGTATCGGTTAGATGTTTTGATTTGGTTTTTTGTAAATAGTCTCAGTTTGATGAACCGGACTCGATTTATAAGATAAGAGAGATAATAGGATGATATTATCATTATATTAGTATTAGAAGCTTCTTGAATAATATTATAAGGTTACCTGGTCAGTTTTAGTTAAAAACAGAAAATCGGTTTAACCGGGTTTACGGTTTACTGGTGCAGCTTAGCACCAACACTCTCTGATGAATTTTGCAATGCTAAGGCCTCATTATACATGTACTATTCTCATAATAAATATGTTACTAGTGTCATTTATGCTAGTAGCTCAGAAAATAATTTTTAGAGATGTTTTTACGAGTGTTCCGATACACCTAGTTTTAGTAGTTGTACACCAGAGATATTTTAATATTATTTTAATCCACCTCCAAGCCAACCAATAATAACTCACCTTACACCCCCAATACCTCCAAGGCTGTCTCATTTCCTCATTTTGGCCGAAAATAACAAGAGAGGAAAGAGAGAAACTTTCATGAACATTTAATCTTCAAAGCTTGATTTCTTCTGAACTAAAACTCAAATCAAAACTCCGATTTCACCAAAATGATCCTCTCTTCTTCCTCTACATAACCATGTAACTTATCAAGGATGGAAATAAGGTGAGATGGCTGTCTCCCTCCCATTTCAATTCAGTTTTCAAGGAAAACCATGCAAAACATGTGTTTTCTTGATGTTCTTCCTTAGGAATCATACTTAACTTGACTTGAGGGCCAAGAAACGTGAATTTCCAGCAAGTCTAAGGTGAGATATCTCTTCCTAACATACTGAGTGAGATTTGGTCAGTGGAGATTTTTTTGATTTAAAGTTGTTCTTGATGTGATTTAGGAGGAAAAAGTGCTTTAAGAACAGTTCAAAGAGTAACCGGATTTGGAGCAGCAAATCAAGGTAGGGTGTCACGAAATTAATCTTGATTATTTGTGTTTGAGTTGTGTGAATGTTGTATGATTTGGCTGTGATAAAAATTGGTTGCATATATGATTGATTCTTGGTGAAAATTTGGTGAAATTTTGATGAAATTTGATGAAATTCAAGCTTTGAGTTCATGTTCTTGGGGAAGCTGGAAAAACGAAACCCTAAGCTTAAATTGAGGTTCAATTTGTGTTGAAATCATGTAGAAAAGATAGGGTTTTAGTGGCTGCTAATTTATTATGAATTATAGTAAAAATCGGTTGCTGAAAAGACTGAAAAACGGGTAAAAACAGAGAAGGAATCTGAAGAATTTATGAAGAACATGAAGAACACTTTGAGTGTGATGAAGAACAATGAAGAACACCTTTTTGATTCATAAAAGGGCAAGGAAGTAATTAATTTGGTGTTTGGGGGGTTATTTTGTAATTTCTGAAAGTTAGGGTGGTTAAAGTAGAAATATTAAAAGTTACGGGTGGTAAAAAGTGAATCTTTAAAGGTTAAAAGTTAAAGTTGGGTAATTTTCAAAAATATATTAATAAAATAATAAATAATAATAATATATCAAATAATAATATTTAATTAAAAATAATATTTTAATAAAAATAATAAAATAATACAAAAAAGGCAGTTTTCTGTAAAACCTTTAGAAAGACAACTTTAAGCACAGAATCTCATAATTACTTTCATAAAACACTTAGGGAGTGGTAAAAACATATTAGTGAGGCAAAGATAAAGAAAAGATAAAAAGTTAAAGAAAAGATAAAAACCAAAGAAAAAGTCTGTAAAATTTAAATGACAGAAACACAGACAGAGACTAGTGAACGAACTAGGGCAACTTAGTTAGTACTTGAGTTGCGACTAGGGTTAGGTGTTATATAAAAAGTTAAACTGTTTCAGTATAGACTTAATGAACCTATACTTGGGACAGACTAACTATTCATACCGAAATTTACATAAGCTTTAAATACACATGTTAAACAGAGAAATCAGAGCAGAATAAAGTAACACAGAGCACAGAGTAACCAGAGTAAAGTAAAGAGATACAAAGAGAAAAGAATAATATGATAAAGAGAAATGGTTTGAGCCAGGATATTGTAAAAGTGAAAGATGTAAAGTTTGTACAGTATGATTGAACAGACAGAGAAAGAGGTACTGCATAAGAATGTAAAAATGATGATGAATAATGAGAATGATGATGAATGATGATAATGAGAATGATTATGTGATGATTTGTTGCTTGAGGCAACCCAAGAGATATTCATTTGTTGCGTTAAGGCAACTCCAGATATACTTGTATGATCATCTGCTGCAGTGAGACAGTCAGATAGATAATGGTATGATCACTGAGAACGCTTTCCTACGGTACAGATCCATATTTTATTTCTGTAAGGCAGAGGGGTTATTTCCTGCTACAGAAGTACCATGACCACCTGTTCCATTTATGTAGTGGCAGAGGGGTTATTTCCTGTATACAGAAGGTGTGTCGGCGTACATCCCTACAGTGGCAGATGTGTTATTTCCTGCTTGTAGTGGACCCTGTGGTGGCAGAGGGGTTATTTCCTATACACAGGGGTATAGCCAATAGGAAAGCCTTATCCAGACAGAGGTTGCTGGATAACGTCGAGAGCGGGTTAGTAACCGACAGATGAGCTCATTACCTGCACTAGGGCTAGACATGCATCATACTTGGTTGCGCATTTCCTTTGTTATGATTGTGGTATGAATGTATGCTTTCCTTGTTTCTATTCCATTCTCTGCGCTTGTGATATTTTCTTGTATTCTTTTGTTTGTGTTCTGCTATCTGTTTTCTCTATCTTTTCTACTTATCTGTGTTTTCTAATTACTGCTTCCTTGTATTCTGCTAATAGTCTGCTAAACAACATAGAATTAATGAACGTAACTAATAACCCCGACCCTACTGAGAACTCCCCAGTTCTTACCCCTTCTCTCTCCCTTCCCCCTTTAGATGGAAGTATGAGTACCCTTCCGTAGTTCGTTGATGATGGTTCTGCAAAGAGGATTCCGCTCTAGATAGTCTTCTGAGTCTAGGGTGAATCTCGTTCTCTGTTTACATGTATATACTTTGAGACCAGCTAATGTCTGCACTCCGTTTGTACGTGAACTTTAACCTAAATCCTATGTACGAGACTCCTGTTGTGTGGCTACTTGATGAGGTACCAGAGAGACGTCATATGGCAATGACTGATCGTGCAGAGGAGTAGTAGGTGATGTTCTACCTTTTTGGTGACGTTCCACCTAACTTGAGTTTTGAAGATCTATAACGTACTTTCCCTCACTTTAGTAGTTTAGAGGGACTAGGCGAGTATAGAGTCTAGGCTAGCCTAGGTGCCAGCTTAGGGACCTCTTGAACAGGTCAGGACCTGGGATGTTGTATGTATGTATATGTATATAGTTATTATCTAGCTATATCTAGGGGTGTTCTAACTAACAGTCTATATTCTAATAAAGGCTGGATCACCGAATGTTGCTAGCTACTTGTGATGTATTTATGTATGGTTGTTTATAACTGTTTTATCTGTTATTATTTGTGACTTGATTATAAATGATTCTGTTTATTAATTCAAACGTTTTCAAAAAAAAAGTACCTCGCTAACTAACTATGCTTTTAACAATGAATCAAGCTCATATAATAAATAATAGATAACAATTAGGATGACAAATTGGTAGCACTCAGTTTCTGGTATGTCCTAGGCGTACTAAAAATTGGGTCATTACAAAAAGGCATTCTTCTATAAGCAAATACTCCAGATGGACATGTGAATGCTGTTTTCTCTTGGTCTTGAGGATCCACTGCAATTTGGTTGTAGCCTGAATAGCCATCCAAAAAGCAGTAGTATTCATGACCTGCTAGTCTTTCTAGCATTTGGTCTATGAATGGTAAAGGAAAATGATCCTTTCTTATGGCTGTATTGAGCCTTCTGTAATCAATACACATACGCCACCCTGTAACTGTTCTTGTGGGAACCAGTTCATTTTTTTCATTATGAACCACTGTCATGCCTCCCTTCTTGGGGACAACTTGGACAGGGCTCACCCAGGGGCTATCAGAAATAAGATAAATAATCCCAGCCTCTAGTAACTTAGTGACCTCTTTCTGCACCACTTCCTTCATGGCTGGATTTAGCCGCCTCTGTGGTTGAACCACTGGCTTAGCATCATCCTCTAATAGGATCTTGTGCATACATCTTGCTGGGCTGATGCCCTGAAGGTCACTTATGGACCACCCAAGAGTTGTCTTGTGTGTCCTTAGTACTTGAATTAGTGCTTTCTCTTCCTGTGGATTTAAAGCAGAGCTTATGATCACTGGAAAAGTGTCACCCTCTCCCAGAAATGCATATTTCAGGGATGGTGGTAGTGGTTTGAGCTCAGGTTTAGGAGGTTTCTCCTCTTCCTGAGGGATTTTCAGAGGTACTTTTATTTCCTCTGATTCCTCCAGATCAGGCTGAACATCTTTAAAGATGTCTTCTAACTCTGATTCAAGACTCTCAGTCATATTGATCTCTTCCACTAAAGAGTCAATAATATCAATGCTCATGCAGTCATTTGATGTGTCTGGATGCTGCATAGCTTTGACAGCATTTAACTTAAACTCATCCTCATTGACTCTCAGGGTCACTTCCCCTTTTTGTACATCAATAAGAGTTCGTCCAGTTGCTAGGAAAGGTCTTCCTAGAATGAGAGTTGTACTCTTGTGCTCCTCCATTTCTAGCACTACAAAATCAGTGGGAAAGGCAAATGGCCCAACCTTGACAATCATGTCCTCAATGATGCCTGGTGGATATTTAATGGAGCCATCAGCAAGTTGAAGACATATCCGGGTTGGTTTGACTTCTTCAGTCAAGCCAAGCTTTCTAATAGTAGATGCAGGTATTAGGTTAATACTTGCTCCAAGGTCACATAGGGCTGTCTTGGTACAAGCACCCTCTAATGTGCATGGTATCATAAAGCTTCCTGGATCTTGAAGCTTTTCTGGTAAGCTTTTCAGAATGACTGCACTGCATTCTTCAGTGAGAAACACTTTTTCAGTTTCTCTCCAATCCTTCTTATGACTTAAGATCTCTTTCATGAACTTAGCATAAGAGGGTATTTGCTCAAGTGCCTCTGCAAACAGAATCTTTATTTCAAGAGTCCTGAGATAGTCTGCAAAGCGGGCAAATTGTTTATCCTGTTCCGCTTGGCAGAGTTTCTGAGGATAAGGTATCTTGGCTTTATATTCTTCAACCTTAGTTGCTGCAGGTTTATTTCCTACAGAGGTGATTGAAGAAGCCTTCTTAGAGGGGTTATCATCAGCACTTGCAGGTGTCTGATCCCTCATTGGCGTTTGAATGCCAGGATTGGGAGCTGAATGGGCGTTTAACGCCAGCTTCCCACCCTTTTCTGGCGTTTGAATGCCAAAACTGGACAAGGAATGGGCGTTTAACACCAACTTTTCCCCCTTTTCTGGCGTTTGAACGCCAGAGTTATTCCTCTCTGGGCTCTTGATGTCCTCAGAGGGATTTCGGGTAGTGGTTTGGTCATCCTCTGTCATTTGTTCCTTTCTTGACTTTTTGCTACTTTGAGCTGAGTTATTCAATGTCTTCCCGCTCCTTAGTTGGACAGCTTGGCATTCTTCTGTTATCTGTTTCGATAGCTGCTGTCTTGTTTGATTCAATTGTGCTTCTATATTCTTGTTAGAATTTTTAGTGTCTTGGAGCATCTCTTTGAATTCTGCTAATTGTTTTATCATAAGGAGTAATTGCTGATTAAGTTCAACAATTTGTTCTTGAGGATTGGGATCAGTAGTTACTGCCATAGCCTTTTCTTTTATGGAGGACTCACTGTTTGAGTACAGATGTTGATTTCTAGCAACTGTATCTATGAGCTCTTGAGCTTCTTCAATTGTTTTTCTCATGTGTATAGATCCACCAGCTGAGTGGTCTAGGGACATCTGAGCTTTTTCTGTAAGCCCATAGTAGAAGATGTCTAACTGTACCCACTCTGAAAACATTTCAGAGGGGCATTTTCTCAGCATCCCTCTGTACCTCTCCCAGGCATTATAAAGGGATTCATGATCCTCTTGTTTAAAGCCTTGGATATCTAGACTTAGCTATGTCATCCTTCTTGGAGGGTAAAATTGATTCAGGAATTTGTCTGTTAATTGTCTCCATGTTTTTATGCTTGATGTGGGTTGGTTATTTAACCAACTCTTAGCTTGATCTTTTACAGCAAATGAAAACAATAAAAATCTGTAGACATCCTGATCCACTTCTTTATCATGTACTGTGTCAGCAATTTGTAAGAATTGTGCCAGAAACTCAGTAGGTTCTTCCTGTGGAAGACCGGAATACTGGCAATTTTGCTGCACCATGATAATGAGCTGAGGATTTAGCTCAAAGCTGCTTGCTTTGATGGGAGGTATACAGATGCTACTCCCATATGCAGCTGTAATGGGGTTAGCATATGACCCCAGAGTCCTTCTGGACTGTTCACTTCCACTTATGTCCATGATGGAGAAAAGGGAATTGATATGAATTTTTTTTTTAAAAGTAACCGAAAATAATAAGTAAAATAAATGGAAAATAAAATAAAATTTCAAAAACAAAAAGAAAATAAAATAAAAGCAAATTGAAAACTAAATTAATTAATTAATTAAAAAGATTTTGAAATTAGCAATTAAAAAGATTTGATTTTGAAAAAGATTTGAAAAGATCAATTTTTTGAAATTAGAATATTGACTTGACTAAAAAAAAAGATATGATTTTGAAAATCTTTGACTAAATTAATGCAAAATTTTGAAATTTATGAGTAAAATAGGGAAAGGATATTTTTTTTATTTTTGAATTTTAATGTGGGAAGAGAAAAACAACAAAATGACACTAAACTTAGAAATTTTAGATCAAAACACAGAGAACAAACAAGAAAACTTTGAATGTCAAGATGAACACCAAGAACACTTTGAAGATCAAGATGAACACCAAGAACAAATTTTTGAAAAATTTTTAAGTAAATAAAAGCATAAAAACACCAAACTTAAAATTTTTAGAAAATAAAGCACAAATTTTCGAAAAATTAAAAGAAAACACAAAGAAGACACCAAACTTAGAAATTTTAAAAATCAAGAAAGAACTAAAGACATGCAATTTTGAAAAATTAAAAGAAAATACAAGCATGCAATTGACACCAAACTTAAAATATGAAACTAAACTCACATAAAAGACTCTAAACCAACAAAAATAAAATATTCCTAATCTAAGCAACAAGATAAACCGTCAGTTGTCCAAACTCGAACAATCCCCGGCAACGGCGCCAAAAACTTGGTACATGAAATTACAATCACACTTTTGCAACTCCGCACAACTAACCAGCAAGTGCACTGGGTCGTCCAAGTAATACCTTACGTGAGTAAGGGTCGATCCCACGAAGATTGTTGGCTTGAAGCAAGTTATGGTTATCTTGTAACTCTTAGTCAGGATATCAATAATTCTTAGATTTAATTGTAAAAAGTAAAAGAACATGAAATAAATACTTGTTATGCAGTAATGAAGAACAGGTTGAGGCTTTGGAGATGCTTTGTCTTCTGAATCTTTGCTTTCCTACTATCTTCTTCTTCATGCATGCAAGGCTCCTTCCATGGCAAGCTTTATGTTGGGCATCACCGTTGTCAATGGCTACATCCCGTCCTCTCAGTGAAAATGTTCCAAATGCGCTGTCACCACACGGCTAATCATCTGTCGGTTCTCGATCATGTCGGAATAGGATCCATTGATCCTTTTGCATCTGTCATTACGCCCAACACTCGCGAGTTTGAAGCTCGTCACAGTCATCCCTTCCCAGATCCTACTCAGAATACCACAGACAAGGTTTAGACGTTCCGGATCTCAGGAATGACCGCCAATGAATCTAGCTTATACCACGAAGACTCTGATTTGAATCATGAGGCTAAGAGATATGCATTCAATCTAAGGTAGAACGGAGGTGGTTGTCAGGCACGCATTCATAGGTGAGAATGATGATGAGTGTCACGGATCATCACATTCATCAAGTTGAAGTGCGAATGAATATCTTAGAATGGAAGCAAGTGTAATAGAATGGAAAACAGTAGTAATTGCATTAATTCATGAAGAACAGCAGAGCTCCTCACCCCCAACAATGGGGTTTAGAGACTTATGCCGTAGAGAACACAACAAGAAACGTGTAAAGTGTCATGAGGTACAAGATGAATCACTGAAAGTAGTATTTATAGTAAACTAGTGACCTAGGGTTACAGAAAATGAGTAAGCTAGGGTGTTTATTGTAAAAATCCACTTCCAGGGCCCACATGGTGTGTGCTTGGGCTGAGCATTGAAGCTTTCATGTGTAGAGACATTTCCTGGAGTTAAACGCCAGTTTTTATGCCAGTTTGGGCGTTTAATTCCAGCTTTTGTGCCAGTTCTGGAGTTAAACGCCAGAATTCTTGAGCTGACTTGGAATGCCTGTTTGGGCCATCAAATCTCAGGAAAAGTATGGACTATTATATATTGCTGGAAAGCCCAGGATGTCTACTTTCCAACGCAATTGAGAGCGCGCCAATTGGGCTTCTGTAACTCCAGAAAATCTACTTTGAGTGCAGGGAGGTCAGAATCCAACAGCATCTGCAGTCCTTTTTCAGCCTCTGAATCAGATTTTTGCTCAAGTCCCTCAATTTCAGCCAGAAAATACCTGAAACCACAGAAAAACACACAAACTCATAGTAAAGCCCACAAAAGTGATTTTTATTTAAAAACTAACAAAACATAATAAAAACTAACTAAAATATACTAAAAACATACTAAAAACAATGCCAAAAAGCGTATGAATTATCCGCTCATCAAGGACAAGCAAGATTTAAGTTTAGTGTTGTGATACATTTGTATTTTACCTAGTTAATTAGTTTCTTTATGACTTTGTTTCATGAATTTCATTCAATAATCAAGTGGTTTCATGGTTAATCATCACTCATTTATACATGAAAGGAATGATTAAACATTAGGTTGGATTTATGTTCATTCATCAATATATAAGCTTAAATTGTGAATTTTTGTTCACTAATGCATTTGGTGATTATTCATGTTGATATGAACCATGCTTTGATGCAATTTTGTTTATTGATTTCTTGTTACAAGGCAATAGAAGTTATAAAGCAAGGAGCATGAAGAATACATGTTTTGGAGGCAATGAATGAAAAGAAGCATGCAACGTGAACCAAATGAAGCAAGCATTGGTGCCAAGGATCGAACCTTCATCCCTGGACTTCTTGTGGCACCTCAAGTGCCACCTTGTGAAGCGCCTACTTCTAAAGGCGGCTTCGAAGACTTGTCAAGAGGAAACCTGGCGCCTCAGGCGCCTATACTATTGGGACCTCAAGCGCCCACTATTGGCGCCTCATGCTCCCAAGCATGCCATCTCCAGGGCATCAAATTTGGCACCATCATTGGCACCTTAGGCGCCCAAATTAGCGCCTCAAGCGCCAAATATTAGCGCCTCAAGTGCCCATTCCATAGCACATTCCAAAGTCAAAAATTTGTCACCAAGATTGGCACCTTAGGTGTCCAAATTGGCGCCTCAAGCGTCCAACAACAACATCTCCAGGTAATAATTCTTTATCACCAAGATTGGCGCCTCAAGCGCCCACCAACAATCACCTTCAGGAGCTTTAGTTTGGCCAAGAATAAAGCACTTCAAGAGCCAAATTCGCACTTCAAGAGCCAAATTCGCACTTCAAGTGCCCAAATTTGGAGCCTCAAGTGCCACAACCATAGCACACACTCCAGGGAACAATTCTTGTCAAGGCATGGTGCCTCAAGCGCCCGTATCCCATGCCTCAAGTGCCACTTCTCATGCTACCATCCAGGGAACAATTTCATGCCAAAATTGGTGACTCAAGCGCCAACCAAGGAAGAAAAATGTGAAGCATTTGAATTTAAAGGCACCTTCGAAGACCATTCCCAAGCAAGCAACCAAACAAACTTCAAAGTGGCACCTCAAGCACCTACTCTTCAAGTCTCAAGCGCCAATCCTCTGAAGGATAGTTTCATGCAAACTGTGCTACAAAGTAAGCAACACTTTCTCAAAAAGCACGATTTTCTTGTTATTTATGCATTCTTCACCTTGTAGTTCTAATTTAATTCTTGAGCCCAAAGCCCACAACAACCCAAAAGTTCAAGGGTCCAATTGAAGGAAAGATGAGTGTAGAATGTGGGCAGCGAAGTAAATTGTTGGGGTACATTGTAAATCTAAGTTAGGAAAGGGGTGAGTAATATAAAAAGGGAATTCCGCAGCTAGTTCAAGGGGGTTAGATACTTTACTTCTTCTTCTACTTCTCTTACATCTCTTTTGTAATTTCTAGAGCAATGAACCACTAATTTCCTCTCATTGAGGAGAAAAGCTTTGTTAAGTTCTAATGGAATGAAATTTTTCATTCTCTAATTTAAATTCATGTATTGTTATTTCTAAGAGAGATTTTCGTTGTGAATTTTGAATGATTCAAATCATTGAAAGGTGGTTTGAATCTAGGTTGGGTTTCATGACTCACTGAAAGGTTGATTCATGAGATTAAGCTTGAAAATCCTCTCTCTCAGATCTTTTAATTCTCAATTTAGATTTCATATGTGACATTTAATCATCTAAATTCAGATCTTAAGAGTTGTGTGGCTCTAAATCAGAGACCAATCTTCATCTCTTCTCATGAGCAATTAGATCAAGATATTGGCAATTGATCAAGTTAAGAAAAATTGAATTACCAAGACATTGGAATTCACTCACTTAAGATTTTCTAGAGAACAATAATTGTATGATTGAGATAGACTTGAGATCTAACATTTTAGAGGAGTTAACATCTCTAATCCTCAATGTTTTCTATCATATAATCTTCTCAATTTCTAATTTCTGTTGCCAATCTACACTTAATTTTAATTCCACTACATAGATCTAATTCTTACTTATGTTCTTAGCTCAGTTGTTACTTTTAGTCAATTATAATTCAGTCATTTACTTTCCCGCTCTTTAATTTCTGTCATTTACTTCCTTGCTCTTTAATTTTCAGTCATTTACTTCACAACCAAGTTATTTAGTTATATGTCATTGTTTTGATTGAATCTTCTTGGATTTGATTTTTTTAACTAGAATAGCCAATTGATTAAAGTTGTTTGATCTATTAATCCTCGTAGAAATGATAACCCACTCACCGTGGTATTACTTGATGCGATCCGGTGCACTTGACGATAGTTTTGTGGATTAAGTTTGTAAAATCCATATCATCTGGCCATATCCATGGTGAAGGAAATAATATCACTTGTTGTCTAGGGGACAAGTCACTTGCAGGGATCTTCTCTAATGACGTGGCAGAAAACTGCCGATTAAGAATTTAATATAGAAATAACGTTGCAAGTACAGTTCTTAACCGACGAAATTTCGCTTATCAATTTAGAAAGAGTTGTCACAAATTTTAGAATAAAAATATTGGGAGTAGGAATCCCAAGTCGTCTCCTAACGAGTTGACAAAAGAGTGCTACTTTATTAGTCAGGAGTTTTTCGAAAAGTTTTAAGAGTTGGAGGACAGGAAAATAAATAATTGTAATTTAAAGCAATGAAAATTAGTAAGAGAATTTATATAATTAAATAAAAACCTTGACCGGGGGTAGATTAATTGGAAGTTCTATCCTTGTTGGATTTTCCCAAGTGGAATAGCAAGAGGTTGTTGTTTTCACTTAGTTAACCCTTACTAAATAGAGGAAATTCAAGTGATTGAGCTAACTCTTATTCGCAAGTCCTAATCCTCTCCTTATGGAAGGATTAGCGTTAGTAAATAGAGAGTTAGCCAACAACTTCCAATTGAACTAATCACTTGAGTATTCCAACTCAAGGGTCTCCTTTTAATCAACCTCCAAGTCAAGTTGGGAGTCTACTCCATTGACATGAATATCGTTCACAAGCATTAAAAGGGAATAAGAAGAAGATATGATAAATTAAATAGAATAATACTGAAAATTAATTAAAGATAAAAATAGTTTCTTGCATTAATAAATCCCAAAATCATAAACATACGTATCTTAACAGGGTTAATGGGCAATTAAAAGAGTAAAGGAATAAGAAAACAAACTAGAATAGCAACTTAAACGAAGGTAGTGACTCTTCTCAATATCCAAAGCAAAAGCATCAAAAGCACAAAAACTAGAAATCTATGAATGTGAAGAAAACCTAGAGGAAGTGCGTATTTTCTCTAAGATTCCAATCTAAAACCAAAAACTATGCGAATGGGAATGTGTGTTGAGTATCTGCTCGTCCCCTGGCTATAGTCTGTGTTTCTGGGCCGAAAACTGGGTCCAAACTCAGCCCAAAATCGCCCCCAGCATTTTCTGCAATTTCTGCAGGTGACGCATGTCACGCATACGTGTCGCTGGTCATTTTCGCATACCACGTATACGCGTCAGGCACACGCACGCGTCACCGTGCGAACTCCTCGCTGGTTATCTCCTTTATTTCCTGTGCTCCTTCCATTTTTGCAAGCTTCCTCTCCATCCTCTAAGCCATTCCTGTCCTATAAATCCTGAAAACACTTAACACACAGATCACGGCATCGAATGGTATAAAGGGGAATTAAAATACACAATTTAGAGGCTCGGATAACAAGTTTTCAATTATAGAAAAAAATTGGGAAGGAATTGTAAAATCATACAATTGTATGAATAAGTGTGCAAAGGCTTGATAAAAACCACTCAATTGAGCACAAGATAAACCATAAAATAGTGGTTTATCAATCTGCCCACACTTAAACATTAGCATGTCCTCATGCTAAGCTCAAGGAGATAAAAGGAATGAATGGGGGAAAGTAAGACTCATGAGATGCAACCTATGAATGTAACTATATGCTAAGATGATTCTGTCTACTTGGTTAAGAAGTAAATAAGTTCTCCAAGACAAACATAAGTCAGATTCCACTAATTCAAATCACATAATAAAAGACAAGTAAACTTATAAGAAGATAGCTCATGAAAGTAGGGAACATAAAATTAAGCATTGAACCCTCACTGGTAGTGTATATCACTCTAATCACTCAAGTGTCTATGGTTAATCACTCTACTCTTCTCTAGTCATGCTTTCTAGAACTTTGTTCTTCATCTAACCAATCAACAAATATTTAGTCTACCAATGCAAACATCATGAGGTCTTTTCAAGGTTGTAATGGGGCTAAGGTAAGGGTGAGGATATATGTATGGCCAAGTGAGCTATAATATGAATCTTTGACTTAACCTAAGCTCTCACCTAACACACACACACTCTACAGAATTCTAAAATCATGCCTAGCTACCCATAATTCCCACTTTTGCATCACATACTCATGTACCAAATTATCTTTAATTTGACCACATATGCATTGATCTTTTATTAAACTTAGCATTGGGGTAATTTTGTCCCCTTATTTAATTACTTATTTATTTGAATTTTTTTTAAAGTAAAGATAAACACACATATCAATGCACATGGGTTTTTTTACATTTTCTGGTCTCACATGAGTAGGTACCCAAATTCCCAATATCTTGTCAATAAAATTCAACACTTTCTTATCAACCCAAGTTCCCACGGTTCCCCACACTTAATTGATACACAATCTCTATCTTAAGCTAACCAAAGATTCAAATAAGGTAATTAATTATTTTTTTACTTAAGGCTAGTGATGTGGTAAAATATAGAACAAATGGGGATTAAAAGGCTCAAGGTGGCTAACAAAGGTGATTGAAAGGGTAGGCTATTTAGGATGAGTGAGCTAATAACGAATGATGGCCTCAATCATATGTATGCATGTAAATACACTAAATAATGAACATATAGAATGGAACAAAATATAGATTAAAATCATAGAGAAGGAAACACACAAGAATAAAATATTATGGTTAAATAATATAACCATGTAATTAAGCTCAAATATCACAGGTTGTGTGTTCTTAGCTATAACCTATGTTCCAAATTACAATCTTCTGACAAGTTTAGCACAAATTTTCAATTTAAATTAGTGAAATGCTATAAAAATGGTCTTGGAAAGAAACTCATTACTTTAACCAAGCAAAACATACATGCAAACAGTTATTATCATGCAATCTATCCTATCTTAACAAAAGAAAAAAAAAAGTCAAATGTTGGTGTTAAGAGAAAAAAGTTACCTCCAGAAGTCAAGGACTGACCTCCCCACACTTAAGGCGTGGCACGGTCCTCCGTACCATCAATAAAGAGCAAGGGAGGGCTGGAAGCGTCGCCTCCAGTGTCTGGTTCGCCTTGGCTGCTTGTGCTACTGGATGAAGGGGAGTCCGTGGTGTCCTTCTGTTCTAGAGGTGGGTGAGTACCAGCTATGAGGTCCTTCAGATAATTGTATCTGCGCTTGTTACGGTGCTCCATTTGCTCCATTCGCTGGTCTTGCCGGTCGAACCTCTCAAGGATCTATAGGAACATCTGGTGGATGGATGGTGCTTGTGGTGTGGATGATGGTGGAGTGGAAGATGGAGGAATATCCAAAGATGAACCTGCAGGCTGGCTCGCAGAGGGAACTGGCAGCCTAATGTACTTCCCGTTCGGGACATACTGGTTGGTCCTAGGGATCATGATCCTTGTGTCGCCTGCCCGAGAGGGCACACCTGCTGCAGAGACTAAATCTGAAACAAAGGCGGGGAAAGGCAGGTTACCCGCTATCTGTTCGTGTCCCATGGCTTTCCGGATGTGTCGGGGCAGGTTGAGGGGTTTCTCTGTCAGGATGCACCAGATGAGGACAGCCATGTCTGTTGTAAAGGTCGACTTGTGAGTGCCCGAAAAGACATAGTGGGACATAATCTGTGTCCACACACGAGCCTCCAAGGTGAGTGACTGGGCTGACATGCTCTTGGGTTTTAAACGATGCTGCCCGTAGATCCAACTGCTGCCTGGTTGGGCTATAACTCCAAGTACGCTATCCTAGTCGAACTGATACATCTGGCGCTTACGCGATGCTTCTTGATAGGCATCCCATCCCGCTGGACTAGGTGGAAGGTCCAGTGCTTTCTGTATGGCACTCTCAGAGACAGGGACCTGCTGTTGACGAACGAAGACAATCTGCAGAGTAGGTGAGTAGAAGTTTGAGTAGAATTCAACTACCCATGATAAGTTGGCCTCTCGTGGCTATCTCCTCAAAATTCTCTGCTGTCTCCACTCTATGCGAGGCTCCACAAAATCAACAAAGTGTGTTAGAACAATGAGTAGATGCTTATTGTTGTAGTTCTTCTCGGCTAGGATGGGGAACATCTGTTCGTAATAACAGTTAGCAAACCGTGTGGAGTCTCATACGGGAAAGGCTTTTTCTGCTTCATCAACCTTAATGATCTTCTTTACCCGCTTTGCTGGTGGCTTTACACTGGTAGATGGTAGTGCCTTTGCCAGTATTCTCTTGGTTCCTCTCCTTGCCGGTGTTTTGTCAGTGGCCTTCTCCTTTCCGTTCTTGGTACCCATGCCTAAGGAAGAAAGAAAAAGGAAGAATGTGAAGTTTAGATAAATAAAGAACCAGAAGGAAGAAAATTCCAAGTGATAATTAATGCCAAAGGAAAGATGATAGCTCAAATACATGGTAGCTACAACATGTAGGTAAGACATCAATGAGGAACAAGAAGGTAATTCATAATGATTAGATGCAAGAGAGTAAGAGCATGCAAGCAATAGGCATGAGAAGCATAACTCAAGCATCAATAATTAAATGTGCCAATTTAGAGAGTATGTGGATGATGACAATTGTGAATGAAAATCCCAAATACATGTGGAGTACAAATGTTGTGAAAAAGAGGCATTCGAGTAAAAGAAGAAAACAAAATAGAGTTCAATATGCCATAGGTGCTTTTGCACAAACACTTGGTGAACAAGTTAAAGTAGGAATGAAAATAATATAATCCAAATGTATATGAGAGCCAAATTAGAATATCAATTGCCAATTCACTTCATGTAATGTTCGCAAGCTTCAGTATAATAAGGTAATACCCAAATAAGATTCCAATACCAACATAAGAATGCAAGAAAAAAGAAAAGAAAAAGAAACCATAAATAATTAAGCTAAAAGAAAAATAGAGAAGAAATAAACACAAATAAATGCAATAATGAAAGAGTAGATGGGAGGAAGAAAAGAAACCTGATAAAGAAGATGAAGAAAGAAAGAAGAAAGTAATAGATATGAAGAAAGAATAAGGAAGAAGGGAGGAAAAAGGAAGAAGAGATAATTAGGATCGGAAAAGAATTAGGATTGGGGGAGGGATAATTTAAAATCAGGCGCTGAGGTGGTTTAATTGTGACGCGTATGCGTGCATCACGCGTACGCGTGGGTCGCGCAGATTAAAAAGTGACGCGTAAGCATCGAGCACGCGTACGTGTGCCTTTGATTGTGCGAAACGCGCGAAGGAATCGACGCGTATGCACAACTCTCTGTTCGCTCTGGGCGTGGTGCAAAAATGGCATACGATGCGTGCACGTCAGGCACGCGCACGTATGGATGTCCCTTTTGGGAAAACGACACGCACGCGTCAAGGACGCGTACGCGTGATGGAGCTTGTGCTCCCAGCACAGTTCCAGCCCCACACCAACATAACTCTCTGGCCAAACACCATTTATGCCAATTTTTCTTGGTCACGTGTGCGCGTCAGGGACGCGTACGCGTGATGTGCTGAAATCGCAAGCGACGCATACGCGTGGACTTGCTTGTGCGCAAGGCACGTGTCCAACCCCACTCCTTCCCAACTTTCTGTTCAGTTCATTTAATGCACGCACGCACATATGACGCGTACGCGTCAGCGACGCTCGCACGTCGTGTACTTTTTTTTTTTATGCAGAATGCAAAATGCAGGAGTTTTCCGAGGTCGGAATTTTAGAATAAAAATACTGGGAGTAGGAATCCTAGGTCGTCTCCCAACGAGTTGACAAAAGAGTGCTACTTTATTAGTCAGGAGTTTTCCGAGAAATTTTAAGAGTTGGAGGACAGGAAAATAAATAATTATAATTTAAAGAAATGAAAATTAGCAAGAGAATTTATATAATTAAATAAAAACCTTGACCTGGGATAGATTAATTGGAAGTTCTATCCTTGTTGGATTTTCCCAAGTGGAATAGCAAGAGGTTGTTGTTTTCACTTAGGTAACCCTTACTAAATAGAGGAAAGTCAAGTGATTGAGCTAACTCTTATCCGCAAGTCCTAATCCTCTCCTTATGGAAGGATTGGCATTAGTAAATAGAGAGTTAGCCAACAACTTCCAATTGAACAAATCACTCGAGTATTCCAACTCAATGGTCTCCTTTTAATCAACCCCCAAGTCAAGTTGGGAGTCTCCTCCATTGACATGAATATAACGTTCACAGGCATAAAAAGGGAATAAGAAGAAGACATGTTAAATTAAATAGAATAATACTGAAAATTAATTAAAGATAAAAATAGTTCCTTGCCTTAATAAATCCCAAAAGCATAAACATACGTATCTGAACAGGGTTAATGGGCAATTAAAAGAGTAAAGGAATAAGAAAACAAACTAGAATAGCAACTTCAACGGAGGTAGTGACTCTTCTCAATATCCAAAGCAAAAGCATCAAAACCATAAAACTAGAAATCTATGAATGTGAAGAAAACCTAGAGGAAGTGTGTATTTTCTCTAAGATTCCAATCTAAAACTGAAAACTATGCGAATGGGAATGTGTGTTGAGTCTCTGCTCGTTCCCTGGCTCTAGTCTATATTTCTGGGCCGAAAATTGGGTCCAAACTCAGCCTAAAATTGCCCCCAGCATTTTCTGCAATTTCTGCAGGTGGCGCATGTCACGCGTACGGATCAGTCACGCGTACGCATCGCTGGTCATTTTCGCGTACCACGCGTACGCGTCAGGCACACGCACGCGTCGCCGTGCGAACTCCGATTCATGCGCACGCGTGAGCCATGCGTGCGCGTCGCTCCTCGCTAGTTATCTCCTTTATTTCCTGTGCTCTTTCTATTTTTGCAAGCTTCATCTCCATCCTCTAAGCCATTCCTGCCCTATAAAGCCCGAAAACACTTAACACACAGATCATGGCATCGAATGGTATAAAGGGGAATTAAAATACACAATTTAGAGGCTCGGGAAGTAAGTTTTCAATTATAGAACAAAATTAGGAAGGAATTGTAAAATCATGCAATTGTATGAATAAGTGTGCAAAGGCTTGATAAAAACCACTCAATTGAGCACAAGATAAACCATAAAATAGTGGTTTATTATCTACCCCTGGGCACCTTCTTGAGAACTTTCTTTTCTTTATTTGGTGATACACTTCCAACATCAAACTTAGGTTCGATGTCAGAGGGTTGATGCACCACTATTCCGTGGTACATCTTGTGCTTAATTGAGTGGGTTTTATCCATTATTCTCACACTTATTCATATAATTCGCATGTTTCACGTTTTCCTTCCTAATTTTGTGCTATGATTGAAAACATGCTTCTTTGGCCTTATATTTGCTAATACTAATCCTCCGTTATTACCATTCGATGCCGTGAAATAGGGCAGAAATGGCTTAGAGGATGGAAAGGAAGCATGCAAAAGTGGAAGGAATACAAGAAATTAAAGGAACTGCTAAAGCTGTCCAGCCTGACCTTCTAGTACTAAATCAACCATAACTTGAGCAACAGAAGTCCAAATGACGTGGTTTCAGTTGAGTTGAAAAGCTAACATCTGGGGCTTCGAAATGATATATAATTTTCTATAGTTTCCCTGAGGATAGACGGCGCCGATGCGTGCATCACGTGCACGCGTCGCATCTGCGGAAATCAGCGTGGTAGAAATTGCAACCAGCGATTTCTAGGCTATTTTTGGCCCAGTTCTCGACCCAAAAAACACAGATTAGAGGCTATAAAGTGGGGGAATCCATCCATTCATTAACACAGCATTCATAATTCACAATTTCAGGTTTTAGATGTAGTTTTAGAGAGAGAGGCTCTCTCCTCTCTCTTAGGATTTAGGATTTAGGATTTAGATTTTTAGGATTAGGATTCCTCTCAATTTATGGTTATTTTTTCATTCCAGGTTCAATGTTCCTTTAATTTATGTTCTCTTCTACTTTTATTTATTTTATTACTTTAGTTTGTTTATTTTCCCAAATTGGTTTATGGATTCCTATGTTTAATTTGATTCAATACAATTCGAGGTATTTCAGATTTATAATTGCTTTATTCTATTTATGATATAAATAATTTGGATTTTTCACTTTTGGCTTTGGTTGAGTAATTGGTGACACTTGAGTTATCAAACTCAGCTGTTGATTGAGAATTGGGAATTGCTGATTGATTTGGATCCCTCTAAAGCTAGTCTTTCCACAGGAGTTGACTGGGACTTGAGGAATCAAATTGATTAGTCCACTTGACTTTCCTTTATTTAGTAAGGGTTAACTAAGTGGGAGCAATAAACAATTTTCATCACCCTTGATAAGGATAACTAGGATGGGATTTCCAATTCTCATACCTTGCCAAGAGTTTTTCTAATTAATAATTTATTTTCTTCCAATTAATCATTCTTTCATTCAAGGCTTTTTATTTTTTATTATATAAAATCTCTTGTTAATTTTCATTGCTTTAATTTATAATTATTTATTTGCCCATTGCCCAAACTCAACATTCCCCAGAAAACTCATAACCAATAATAAATACACCTCCCTACAATTCCTTGAGAGACGACCCGAGGTTTAAATACTTCGGTTATAAATTTTATTGGGTTTTATTACTTGTGACAACCAAATTTTTGTACCAAAGGATTCTTTGCTGGTTTAGAAACTATACTTACAACATGATTATTTTTATAAAATTCTTTACTAGCAAACATCCGTTTGTCAAGGGTGTTTTGTTGATTTCAAAGGGAGGCTTTGGTTGTAAATTCTTGTTAGCTTCATTAGCAGTTATTGAAGGCTTGGATTACTTGATTCAACCTTCATGGAATCCTCCTTATCACTTGAGTGATGCATGATATTGAAAACATGAAAAACTAAATGCTTATCATAAACATTAATTCACCTTGTTCAACATCAATGAGGGCTTTCCTAGTGGTTAGGAAAGGTCTCCCTAGAATGATTGAGGCATTTTCATCTTTCTCCATATCAAGAATAACAAAATCTATTAGAAGGAAAAACTTTTTCACTTTGATCAAGACATTCTCAATTACCCCATATGCATGTTTTATTGACTTGTCTGCCATTTGTAGAGCTATTCTTATGGGCTTGACCTCTTGAATGTGTAGCTTCTTTATCATAGAGAGAGGCATCAAATTGATACTTACTTCTAAATCACACAAGGCTTTCTCAAAGAATGTGTTTTCAATGGTGTATGGAATTTGGAAGCTCCCTGGATCTTGTATTTTTCTTGGCAAAATTCTTTGAATTATTGCACTATATTCCTTGGTCAGTACAACTATTTCATCTTCCTTCAAAGTCTTCTTCTTGGATAGCATAAATAGGTATTTGTTGTAAGGCTTTTATGAATGGAATATTAATGTGATGCTTCTTGAACACCTCTGAGAATTTGAAGTATTGCTTCTCTTGGTTCTCCCTCCTTGAGCCTTTGAGGGTATGAAATTCTTGGTTGATAAGGAGCCACTATTTTCTTTTTCTTTGGAGCTTCAATTTATGGAGCATGAACAGTGCTCTCCTTTTCTTGTTTTCCCTCTTCCACATGCACTTTTGGTACCTATGTTTGAGCTTTATTTTCAGTGCTAACCATTCTTCCACTTCTTAAACTAATGGCTTTGCATTCTTTTCTTAGATTGAGAATTGTATCACTTGGAAAAATGTTGTATGACCTCTCTATGAGTTGCTTGGCAATTTTTCCTATTTGTACTTCCAGGTTTCTAATGGATGCACCTTGATTTTGGAAGTTGGCTCTTATCTCATCTATAAAATTTTGAGTTTGTTGCATGAATGTCGAGGTGGATTGGGCTATTGTGGTAGTGGCTTGAGATAGTTTTTCAATGGTAGTTTCAAGAGAAGAAAATTTAGTTTTCAGAGAAGAGAATTTGGTTTCTAGAGAAGAAAGTCTTTGGTGAATTAGTGGTTATATGGGTTGAGATTGTTGTTGGTGAGGTACAGTGAAGTTCTTTGGCTCTTGATTGCCCCAATGAAAATTGGGGTAGTTTCTTTCATCCAGAATTATAAATTTTTTAGAAGGGGTCATTGAGTATTGGCTTTTGAAAATTTTCCATATAATTTACTTGCTTGTCCTTGAACAACCCACATTCTTCATCCTTGTGAGCACCTCCACACAAGTTATAGAGAACAACTTGTGATGCCATTGTTGAGACTTGCATGTGTCCCAATTACTTTGTGAGTGAGGAGATTTGCTGAGACATCATTTTATTTTGTGCCAAAATAGTGTCCAAAGTATCTAATCCTATCACATCTCTCTTCATTTTTCTCTCAGATGAGTACAAATATTGATTGTTAGCCACAATCTCAATCAATTCTAAGGCTTCTTCAATCATCTTCATATGCATGAATCCTCCAGTTGATGAATCCAATAAAGTTCTAGAGGCATGAGTGAGTCCATCATAGAATATTTGGAGTTGTACCTAATTAGCAAACATATCTTTGGGGCACTTTCTCAACATTTCTTTGTACCTTTACCAAGCTTTACAGAGAGATTCTCCATCTTTTTTAGTGAAAGTTTGGATATCATGTCTTAGCTTTGCCAACCTTTGTGGTGAGAAAAATTTGGTTAAGAATTATTAACCAAATGCTTTTCTTTGGTTGAGTTTTAAGCCACTACTTGGTTCGGTCCCTTACAGAGAATGGGAACAACATCAAGTGATAAGCTTTAGCAGAGACACCATTGGATTTGACTGTGTCACATATTTGTAGGAAGCTTGATATGAACAATTTAGGATCTTCTTGAGGGCTCCCACTAAATTGACAATTTTGTTACACCAAAGTGATGAGTTGAGGCTTCAACTCAAAGTTGTTTGCCTCCACAGTGGGCCTCGCACTATGCTACTCCTACAACTATTATTTGTAGGGATAACAAAGTCTCCAAGAGTTCTCCTTGCATTGCCATTGTTGTTTGCCATGCTTTCTTCCTCAAACTTCTCTCGAATTCCCTCCTCTTGAATTTTAGATTTCTTCCTTAATTGATGAAAAGTTCTTTCAATTTCTGGATCAAACAAGAGGGGGTCCTTGTCTTTGTTTTCCTGCATGCAAAAGTATGGAAAAATAAGAGAAAATATAGAACTTTCAATGTCACACTGAAGAGAATTCCAGTGAGTAGTAAAAGAAAATAAAAGGTCTAATTTAGGAAATCAATTAATGTGGTAGTTATTAATCTCAGTTAATCCCCAACAGCGGCACCAAAAACTTGACATGAATTTTTGCAAAACCACAATTCGGCAAGTGCACCAAATCATATCAGGTAATACCACGGTAAGTGGGTTATCGTTCCCACGAGGATTAATGAACTAACCAACAATGATTAATTGATTGTTCTAATTTGACAAATCAAAATCATAGGAATGAATGAATTAAACATGAACAGAGGCAAATAAAATAGCAAACGGTGAGTGAAAGCAATAAATATTAAGATTTTAGAGATATTTAAATTTCAGGATCAATATATCTTGCTATCTTCTTTAATCATACAAAGATATGTTCATGGCAAACCATAAATAATTATACTCTAATCCCTTGGTAATCCAAATTTCCTTAACTTAATTAACCATCAATTCTTTGATCAATTAACTATGAGAAGAGTTTAAGCACAGTTTCTTATTTAAAGTAACACAATTCTTAAGAACCAACCCTAATTGATTGTATGTCACTTATCAAAGTTCGCCTTGGACATTGAAAGAATTATGAGAAGGAGTTTCTAGCTTAATTCCAAAGATTAACTCTTTCAAGATAATAAATTAATTCAATTCAGATTAAAGTTATTTTCTAATATACTCTAATCCTTAGAATGAAGAACGAAACTCACTTCTTGAATAAAACATCAAGGTATAAATCAAAAGTAGAAAAAAATAATATTAATCCATCAAAATAAATAGAGCTCCTAACTTTAATAGAAGAGATTAGTTGCTCATGGTAGAATGGAAATCAAAGGCAATGTATTGAAAACGGTTGAAGGAATAGAGGCACGTGTGTAACTCTTTTCCTTTTTATACTAACCCTAAAAACTAATTCAGAATTCAAACTAATTCAAAAGCAAAACTAAACCAAATCAAATTTCATTAATTAAATCTTATCAAAGGATTTTTCCTTCAAGGTAAGCTCCTTTGATCTTCTCTACAATTGGCAATTAATATCTGATTTCATAGGCTCATGTTAAGCCTTGAGTTACCCACTTAAGTGCTTCAAGAATTGAGGAAATGGTAAGTGAATTGAAGGCCCTGAGAGTGGTCCATTTTGATGCATTATACGCATGTACCTGCGTATAACGCATGGGTCTTCATTTGGGAATATTTGGTCTCTGTGAGGCTTGGCAAGTATAATGCACGAATTCTCATGTGTAACGCAGGAATTCCCAACTATAACATAAGAATTCAACGCATGAGGATGCTATACTAGACGCATGTCTACTATAGACTATTATTATATATCGTGAAAGCTTTGAATGCTAGCTTTCTAATGCCGCTGAAACTGCTTCATTTGGATTTCTCTAACTCAAGTTATGCTCGTTGGAGTGTGAAGAGGTCAGGGCATATATACGCCAAATACCATGCGTATAACACAAGGGTCTTCATTTGGCAACTGGAGGTGTGTTGTTGGTGTGTATATACGCACCATTCCATGTGTATAACGCATGGCTTTGCTTCAACACTCCAGGGGCTTTCATTATTGCATTCTTGGTCCAAAGAGCTCTCTATTTGGTCCATAAAGCTTTCTATTTCCTCCAGTCTTCCCCTACCTCTGGGTGGTTTGGTTCCTAGCCTTTCTTCCTCATTGCTTCTAGTGCTTCTCTTGCTTGCTTCTTTTCATCCTTGTTCTTGCTTATTTTCAATACATTCCTACACATACCAAAGCTCAAAGCAACTTCAAGAAATATTGATTAAAGCACGAAAGTCTCAATTAAGAATAGGAACTTCAATAACTTTATTGAAAAAATTACTAAAAAAACAACTAAAGATGTTCATGCATCATTAAGTCTAAGAGTGGACTTCAGAGTGACATCATGAGTGCTGTTGTGTCTATGGAGGTTCGAGTAGTTTTTGAGTTGGTGAACAAGAGTAGAGTAGAAGAACCATGTTTAAGGCAAAATACGGAGGTGAGAAATGACCACCGAGAGTTCTATAAAAAGGGTCAAGATAGGGATTTCGCATCGAGGGGTCAAGACTTCAAGAGGAGGGGATACACAGCACACTTAATAAACCACTATTTTATGGTTTATTTTGTGCCCAATTGAGTGGTTTTTATCAAGCCTTTGCATACTTATTCATACAATTTGCATGAGTTTACAGTTCCTTTCCATTTTTGTTCTATGGTTGAAAACTTGCTTTCTAAGCGTCTAAATTGTGTATTTTAATTCCCCTTTATACCATTCGATGCCGTGATCTGTGTGTTAAGTGTTTTTAGGCTATATAGGGCAGGAATGGCTTAGAGGATAGAGAGGAAGCTTGCAAAAACGGAAGGAACACAAGAAATAAAGGAGACAACCAGCGAGAAGTGACGCACACGCATGGCTCACGCGTGCGCTTGAATTGGAGTTTGCGCGGCGACGCATGCGCGCACCTAACGCGTACGCGTGACACGCGAAGATGACCAGTGATGCGTTCGCGTGACTGACGCGTATGCATGACGTGCACCATGTACAGAAAACGCAGAAAATACTAGGGGTGATTTTGGGCTGAGTTTGGACCCAGTTTTCGGCCCAGAAACACAGACTAGAGCTAGGGAACAAGCAGAGACTCCACACACATTCTCATTTGCATAGTTTTTGAGTTTTAGATTAGAATCTTAGAGAGAATTCTACTACTTCCTCTAGGTTTTTTCACATTCACAGCTTTAGAGTTTTATGCTTTTGATTTGGATATTGAGAAGAGCTATTACCTCCGTTTAAGTTTCCATTATTCTAGTTTGTTTTCTTATTCCTTTACTCTTTTAATTGCCCATTAACCCTGTTCAGATACGTATGTTTATGATTTTGGAATTTCTTAATGCAAAGAATTACTTTTACCTTTAATTAATTTTCAGTTCCTATTTTATTTAATTTATTATGTCTTCTTTCTATTCCCTTTATATGTTTGTGAAAGTAGTATCCATGTCAATGGGGTAGACTCCCAACTTGACTTGGGAGTTGATTAAAAGGAGACCCTTGAGTTGGAATACTCAAGTGTCAATTTCAATTTGAAGTTGTTGGCTAACTCTCTATTGACTAACGCTAATCCTTCCATAGGAGAGGATTAGGACTTGTGAGTAAGAGTTAGCTCAATCACTTGACTTTCCTTTATTCGGTAAGGGTTGACTAAGTGAAAACAACAACCTCTTGCTATTACACTTGAAAAATTCAACAAGGATAGAACTTCCAACTAATCTTCCCTGGTCAAGGCTTTTTATTTTGAATACATAAATCTCTTTTAATTTACATTGCTTTAATTTTCAATCATTTATTTTTCTGTTCTCCAACTCTTAAAATTTTTCGAAAAACTCCTGACTAATAAAATAGCACTCTTTTGTCAACTCGTTGGGAGACGACCTGGGATTCCTACTCCCAGTATTTTTATTCAAATTTTGTGACAACCTTTTTTAAATTGATAAGCAGAATTTTTGTTGGTTAAGGACTGTACTTGCAACGCTATTCTTATTATAAATTCTTAATTGGCAATTTTCTACCTCGTCAACACTCCCCCCAAAGCCAGAATGATTTCTGAAGGAATGACAACTACTAGAGAAATGGTAAAGGAAAATAGACGAAGGCTGCTTTAGATGACTTGAGAAGCTAGAGATGTGGAAGCCGCCACCCGAATAAGCCGTGCCGGTTGATGTACTTACATTTTTAGTTGTTTTTCTTTAAAAATTTCATGCAATAAGTCAATAGTTATTGTGTTATGAGCAATAATTTCATAGATTAGTGAGAAATACTTTGAAGTGTGTTCAATATTTTGGTTTCATGAGATTTTGAAGGAAAAACAAAATAAAACAAGGATCAAGAGAAGCAAAAAGAAAGCTTATCACACACTTTGAAACTTATGACACACTTTGAAGCTTATGGCACATTGTTTTAAGCCCACATTCATCAAATTTAGCCTCTGGACTCATTTTTCGTCCAACACCATATAAGTGGCATCCAACAGCAAAAAAGAAATCGTGCGTACGCATCCTATGTGGGTACGCACAACTGTTGCAGGAAGGGATGTCATGCGTACGCATGTGAGATGCATATGCATGTTTTTAGCTTGCATTCAAAGGTGAAGAGGTTGTTGAGTGTACACATCCTATGCACATACACACAACTAATGTCATAATGAAAATCATGCGTACGTATGTCACATGCGTACGCACGATACCCATTTCGCATTTAACGCCAAATAAGTGGCGTCCAACGGAAAATCCAAATAGAGAGGGAATTTAAGACAAGTCTTGGAGGAATGGATGGTGTCCAATGGCAAGTTCATGCCATCCGACGGCAAATGCTAACAGAGGCTAATTTGGAAGCAAGAAAGCTAATACCGTCCAACGCCATTAACTTAGTGTCCCACAGCAACTTAGAACAGAGGCAAATTTTGGGCCATTCTTGAAGAAGAAGGCTTCTAATGAGAGGATTTAAGACTATCACAAAGCCCATGAGATCTTGTTGAGTTAAAGCTGAATTTAACTTTAATTTGACAATTTTGAATTTGTATGTAATTGAGGATGGAGTATATAAGCCTAGAGGAAACACTTTGTTAAAGAATTTTGACATTTTTTCACATTACTTCATCTTTGTAATGTCTTTGAATCATGAGTCACTAACTTTCCTCCATTGGGGGAAGAGCTCTATTGAAATTCAATAGATTAATGTGATTGATTCTCTATCTTTGATTTATACATTATTTCTTCTTAGGAAAGAGTTTTTATTCTTCATTTCAAGAGTCCAAATCTATTGAAAAATAGTTTGAATCTGAATTGCATTATATGAGATACTTGGAAGAGTGATCATACAAATTAAGCTGGAAATCTCTCTCCCTCAACTCTTCTAATTCTAGGTTTGGATTTGATACGTAACATATAATCAACCAATTCTATATCTTAAGGATTGTGTGGTGCTAAATAGAGAATACACTTCATCTCTTCTCCTGAGCAATTGATCAAGGAATTGACAATTGATTAAGTCAAGAGAGATTTAATCACCAAGGAATTGGGATTCATTCACTTATGATTTTCTAGAGATCAATAATTACATTATTGAGGTAGAGATAATATTTATTGATCCTGAGGATTCAATGTCTTTGAACACCAATGCTCTTACTATCATTGCTTTCTTATCTTGTGTTATAATTGCCTTTACTTAATGAACATTTACATTGATTAATTTCCTACACTTTACTAATTCCAGTCATTTACTTTCTAATTATTTACATTCCAATCATTTACATTTCGATCATTTATTGCTTTCATTTACTTCATTACCAATTCATTTAAATTCCAGCTTATGATCTTGATTGGTCATCATTCAAATTTGAATCTCTAACTAGAATAATCAGTTGATCATTGCTTGCTTAAAATGTTTATCCTCGTGGGAACGATAACCCATTCACGGTGGTATTACTTGATGCGATTCGGTACACTTGACAATTTTAAATCCATATCATCGATATTAGGGTTATGAATCTAAGTTAAGGAAGGTTGATGAAAGTTTGTAGTTAATGAACTTACTGAATAAAAACTTGGTTAAAGACATGAATAATAATACTAATTGTGATATGATTCACTGTTTTTGCAAAGCCTGAGGTTAATCACGCATGCATAACGATCTTATATGTGTTTTGGAAAACGCAGTGGTTAATCCTGCTTGTGTTTTGACTGATGTTTACTCTTGGTAAGGAGGGTGCTAAATCCCGCTTGCACTAAACTGAATTATGCCAAAATAAGGATGGTGGTTAATCCTGCTTATTTCATGGTTATCTCTGGTTGCATGGTGACAGGGCACTCTCCTTCTAACGGCCAACCGATATGCTGAGATACAACAAAGAGACAATGTCCAGGTTAGCTACCGGCTGTGTTGGGTTCTAGTAGTTTAACCGACACATGAGCTCATGGCCAGTAGGATAGGCATGCATCATGTTATATCTCTGTATAACTGCTAATTGCTATATATTTTGTAATTGCTCTTGATTATGTTTGCCCCCTATTACTTGTGTTTGTTACTGCTGGATTACTGAATCATATGATGTTAGACTGTGATACTGAAAGAGAGATATGCTAAGATGTATGGTGGACAACTGAGGTTATGGATCATTGATATGGTGGAATAGTTTGCATAATCTTACCCTGTTTAGATTAGTGAAACTCTAGTCTTGAACCTCATTTACTTTGGAGTTTAGAATTGCCTAGTGGGTTTCTGATGAGCGAATAATTTATACCCTTTTTGGCATTGTTTTTACATAGTTTTTAGTATGTTTTAGTCACATTTTATTATAATTTTTTTAGTTTTTATTCAAAAATCACATTTCTAGACTTTACTATGAGTTTGTGTGTTTTTCTGTAATTTCAGGTATTTTCTGGCTGAAATTTAGGGACCTGAGCAAAAATCTGATTCAGAGGCTGAAAAAGGACTGCAGATGCTGTTGGATTCTGACCCTCCTGCATTCGAAATGGATTTTATCAAGCTATAAAATCCCAATTGGAGCGCTCTCAATTGCGTTGGAAAGTAGACATCTTGGGCTTTCCAGAAATATATAATAGTCCATACTTTGCCCGAAATTTGATGGCCCAAACTGGCGTCCAAAGTCAGTCTAAAACTTTCTGGCGTAAAACGCCAGAAATGGCACCTTTTTCGGCATTAAACGCCCATTCTGGCACCCAGGGTGGTGTTTAATGCCAACTTTGGGCATATGAACGTGAAAGCTTGAAAGCTCAGCCCAGGCACGCACCAAGTGGGTCCCGAAAGTGGAATTCTGCACTATTTGCACTTAGTTACTCATTTTCTGTAAACCTAAGTTATTAGTTTAGTATTAAAACTACTTTTAGAGATTCATTTCGTACCTTATGGCATTTTACACTTCATATTGTATCTTCTGCAGCATGAGCCTCTAAACCCCATAGGTGGGGGTGAGGAGCTCTGCTGTGTTTCAATGGATTAATGCAATTACTACTGTTTTCTATTCAATCACGCTTGGTTCTATTCTAAGATACTCACTTGTACTTCAATCTAGAGAATGATATGATCCGTGACACTCATCATTATCCTCAATTCTATGAACGTGTGTATGATAACCACTCCGTTCTATCTGAGCTCAACGTAGTCATTGGGCGACAACTTGAGTGCGTATCTCTTGGGTTTCTGATCAACGGACCGAGTCCGGAGATTAGAACCTTCGTGGTATAAGCTAGAACCAATTGGCAGCGTTCCTGGGATCCGGAAAGTCTAAATCTTGTCTGTGGTATTCTGAGTAGGATCTGGGAAGGGATGACTGTGACGAGCTTCAAACCTGTGAATGTTGGGCGCAGTGACAGTGTGCAAAAGGACATGGGTATTTTTCATCCGAGACGAGAAATCCGATAGTTGATTAGCCGTGCAGAGATCGTACCTGGTAGTTTTCATCCGAGAGGATCATACAACTTGCCATTGAAGGAAACTATGCATGTTTGGAGAAGAAGACAGTAGGAAAGCAGAGATTCAGACGATAGAGCATTTCCGGAACCTCAGCCTGTTTCTCATTACTGAATCACCAGTACTATTTATTTCATGTCATTTATTTTCATAAATACAATCACTCTTATCGTTAATCTCCTGACTAAGATTTACAAAATAACCATAGCTTGCTTCAAGCCGACAATCTCTGTGGGATCGACCCTTACTCACGTAAGGTATTACTTGGACGACCCAGTGCACTTGTTGGTTAGTTGTGCGGAGTTGTGAAAAGTGTAATCACAATTTCGTGCACGAAGTTTTTGGCGCCGTTGCCGGGGATTGTTCGAGTTTGGACAACTGACGGTTTATTTTGTTGCTTAGAATAGGAAAAATATATCTTTTTGGTTTAGAGTCACTAAAATTGAGTCTTCTATTATTATTTTTGGTTAAAATTTTAGAATCCTTATTTTCTTTTTCTAAATTATTTTCAAACATTTTTAAAACCAATAACTTCTTAATTTAGTCTTCTGTTTGAGTTTAGTTTCATGTTTTAAGTTTGGTGTCAATTGCATGTTTTTATTTTTCTTTCAATTTTTCGAATTACATGTTCTTAGTTCTTTATTGATCTTCAAGTTGTTCTTATTTATTTTCCTTATTTGATCTTTAGTCATTCTTGTTTTGTGTCTTTCCTTGTTTTTCTTGTGAATTTTTGAATTATTAGTGTCCAAAATATAAAAATTTTTTAGTTTGGTGTCCTTTGTGTCCTTATTTCCTTAAAAAAATTTTCAAAATTTGTTCTTGGTGTTCATCTTGATCTTCAAAGTGTTCTTGATGTTCATCTTGACATTCAATGTTTTCTTGTTTATTTTCTTTGTTTTAATCTAAAAATTCTATCTTTGGTGTCTTTTTATTGTTTTTCTCCTTCCTCATTAAATTCAAAATATCTTTTCTCTTTATTTTGATTGAATTTTCGATTTTTACTTTTAAAAATTCAGATTTTTATTCTAATTTTTTTTATTCTATCTTATCTTAGTTTTAAAATTTCAAACTTCAAATGTTTTTCAAAAAAAAAATTCATATCTTTTTCAAAATCTTATCTTATTTTATTTCAAATTTCAATTTTCAATTTTCAAAATTTGAAAATCTTTTATAAAATTTTTCAAAATAATTTTCCTTTTAGACATAATTTTCGAATTACTTGATCTATTTTATTATCTTGATTGAAAAATTTTAAGTTTTGTGTTTCCTTTTTAAGAAAGTTTTGAATCTTTAAAATTTTAAAATCATATCCAAATTTTTTCAAATCCTTTTAATTAATTAGTCATTTTAGTACTCGAATTTTTATTTTTTTTCAAAACTTATATTTTATTTTTTAATTATCTTATTTTATCTTATTTCCTTTTTAATTCGGTTATCCTTAATTAAATAAAATAAAAACAAAAATATTTTATTTTCTCCATCATGGACCTAAGTGGAAATGAACAGTCCAGAAGGACTCTGGGGTGATATGCTAACCCCACTAATGCTTCCTATGGGAGTAGTATCTGTATACCTCCCATCAAAGCAAGAAGTTTTGAGCTAAATCCTCAGCTCATTATCATGGTGCAGGAAATTGCCAATATTTCGGTCTTTCACAAGAAGAACCTACTGAGTTTCTGGCACAATTCTTACAAATTGCTGACACAGTACGTGATAAGGAAGTAGATCAGGATGTCTACAGACTATTGCTGTTTCCATTTGCTGTAAAAGATCAAGTTAAGAGGTGGTTAAATAACCAACCCACAGCAAGTATAAGAACAAGAAAACAGTTATCAGACAAATTCCTGAATCAATATTTCCTTCCAAAAAGGATGACACAGCTAAGGCTGGACATCCAAGACTTTAAACAAGAGGATAATGAATCCCTTTATAATGCCTGGGAGAGGTACAGAAGGATGCTAAGGAAATTCCCCTCTGAAATATTTTCAGAATGGGTGTAGTTAGACATCTTTTATTATGGACTTACAGAAAAGGCCCAAATGTCTCTAGACCACTCAGCTGGTGGATCTATACATATGAAAAAGACAATTGAAGAGGCTCAAGAGCTCATTGATACAGTTACTAGAAATCAATATCTATACTTCAGTAGTGAGCCCTCCATGAAAGAAGAAGCTAATGCAGTATCCACTAAACTTAGACCTCAAGAACAAGTTGCTGAACTCAATCAGCAATTGCTTATTATAACAAAACAGTTAGCAGAATTTAAAGAAATGCTGCAAGAAACCAAAGATGCTAATGAGAATATGGAAAAACACTTGAATCAAACAAGACAGCATCTATCTAAACAGATAACAGAAGAATGCCAAGCTGTTCAATTAAGGAGTGGAAAGACATTGAATGTCTCAATTCAAAGCAGCAGGAAGCCAAGAAAGGGACAACTAACAGAAAATGACCAACCCACTGCTCAAAATCCCTCTGAGGACAGTAAGAGCCCAGAGAGGAATGATTCTGGCATTCAAACGCCAGAAAAGGGTAAGAAAGTGGCATTAAACGCCCAAGGGATGGCCAGTTCTGGCATCCAAACGCCAGAAAAGGGTGGCAATCTGGCATTAAACGCCCATGCAGCACCCAATTCCGGCGTTCAAACACCAATAAGGGATCAGACACCTACAAGTGCTGATAACAACCCCCTTAAGCAGGCTTCTCCAACCACTTCTGTAGGGAATAAACCTGCAGCAACTAAGGTTGAAGAATACAAAGCCAAGATGCCTTATCCTCAGAAACTCCGCTAAGCAGAACAGGATAAACAATTTGCCCGCTTTGCAGACTATCTCAGGACTCTTGAAATAAAGATTCTGTTTGCAGAGGCACTTGAGCAAATACCATCTTATGCTAAGTTCATGAAAGAGATCTTAAGTCATAAGAAGGATTGGAGAGAAACTGAAAAAGTTTACTTCACTGAAGAATGTAGTGCAGTCATTCTAAAAAGCTTACTAGAGAAGCTTAAAGATCCCGGAAGCTTTATGATACCATGCACATTAGAAGGTGCTTGTACTAAGACAGCTCTATGTGATCTTGGGGCAAGTATCAACCTAATACCTGCATCCATTATCAAAAAGCTTGGTTTGACTGATGAGGTTAGACCAACCCGGATATGTCTCCAACTTGCTGATGGCTCCATTAAAATCCCATCAGGCATAATTGAGGACATGATTATCAACGTTGGGCCATTTGCCTTTCCTACTGACTTTGTAGCGCTGTAAATGGAGGAGCACAAGAGTGCAACTCTCATTCTAGGAAGACCTTTCCTAGCAACTGGACGAACCCTCATTGACGTCCAAAGAGGGGAGATAACCCTGAGAGTCAATGAGGATCAGTTTAAGTTAAATGTTGTCAAAGCTATGCAGCATCCAGACACACTAAAAGACTGCCTGAGTGCTGACATCATTGAGTCTATGGTAGAAGAGGTCAATATGACTGAGAGCCTCAAATCAGAGCTAGAGGACATTTTTAAAGATGTTCAGCCTGATCTGGAGGAACTAGAGAAAACAGAAGAACCTCTGAAAACTCCTCAGGAAGAGGAGAAGCCTCCTAAACCCGATCTCAAACCACTACCACCATCCCTGGAATATGTATTTCTGGGAGAAGATGACACTTTTCTAGTAGTCATAAGCTCTACTTTAGAGCCACGGGAAGAGAAAGCACTAATTCAGGTGCTAAGGACACACAAGATAGCTCTTGGGTGGTCTATAAGTGATCTTAAGGGCATTAGCCCAGCCAGATTCATGCACAAGATACTATTAGAGGATGATGCCAAGCCAGTGGTTCAACCACAGAGGCGGCTGAATCCAGCCATGAAGGAGGTGGTGCAAAAAGAGGTCACTAAGTTACTAGAAGCTAGGATTATTTATCCTATTTCTGATAGCCCCTGGGTGAGCCCTGTCCAAGTTGTCCCCAAGAAGGGAGGCATGACAGTGGTTCATAATGAAAAGAATGAACTGGTTCCTACAAGAACAATTACAGGGTGGCGTATGTGTATTGACTACAGAAGACTCAATACAGCCACCAGAAAGGATCATTTTCCTTTACCATTGATGGACCAGATGCTAGAGAGACTAGCAGGTCATGAATACTACTGCTTTTTGGATGGCTATTCAGGTTACAATCAAATTGCAGTAGATCCTCAAGACCAAGAGAAAATAGCATTCACATGTCCTTCTGGAGTATTTTCCTACAGAAGGATGCCGTTTGGTCTGTGTAATGCACCTGCAACCTTTCAGAGGTGCATGCTCTCTATCTTCTCTGATATGGTAGAAAAATTTTTGAAAGTCTTCATGGATGACTTCTCAGTATTTGGAGACTCATTCAGCTCCTGCCTTGACCATCTAGGACTTGTTCTAAAGAGGTGCCAAGAGACTAACCCAGTCTTAAACTAGGAGAAATGTCACTTTATGGTGACTGAAGGAATTGTCCTTGGACACAAAATTTCAAACAAGGGAATAGAGGTGGATTAAGCTAAGGTAGATGTAATTGAAAAATTACCACCACCTACCAATGTTAATGCAATCAGAAGCTTTCTGGGACATGCAGCATTCTATAGGAGGTTTATAAAGGATTTTTCAAAAATTGCAAAACCTCTGAGTAACCTGCTAGCTGCTGACATGCCATTTGTATTTGACACAGAGTGTCTGCAGGAGTTTGAAATTCTGAAAGCTAAACTGGTCACAGCACCAGTCATTTCTGCACCAGACTAGAAATTACCATTCAAACTAATATGTGATGCCAGTGACCATGCCATTGGTGCAGTATTGGGGCAGAGGCATAACAAGCTTCTGCACGTCATTTACTATGCTAGCCGTGTCATAAATGACGCACAGATGAATTACACAATCACAGAAAAGGAATTACTTGCAGTGGTTTATGCCATTGACAAGTTCAGATCTTATTTAGTGGGATCAAAAGTGATTATGTACACTGACCATGCTGCTCTAAAATACCTCCTCACAAAGCAGGATTCAAAACCCAGACTCATAAGATAGGTGTTGCTTCTGTGAGAGTTTGATATAGAGATAAGAGACAGAAAAGGGACAGAGAACCAGGTAACAAATCACCTGTCCCGGATAGAACCAGTAGCAGGGGCATCCCTCCCTCCTACTGAGGTCTCTGAAACCTTTTTGGATGAGCAACTCTTTGCCATTCAGGAATTACCATGGTTTGCAGACATTGCAAACTATAAAGCTGTGAGATTCATACCCAAAGATTACAGTAAGCAACAAATGAAAAAATTGATTTCTGATGCAAAATACTACTTGTGGGATGAACCATATCTCTTTAAGAGGTGTGCAGACGGAGTAATCCGCAGATGTGTGCCTAGAGAAGAGGCACAGAAGATTCTATGGCATTGCCATGGATCACAATATGGAGGACACTTTGGAGGTGAGCGAACATCCACCAAGGTTCTCCAGTGTGGCTTCTACTGCCCTACTCTCTATAGAGACTCCCGAGAGTTCGTACGTAACTGTGACAGTTGCCAGAGAGCTGGTAATCTGCCTCATAGTTATGCCTTGCCTCAACAAGGGATCTTAGAGATTAAGTTGTTTGATGTATGGGGTATTGACTTCATGGGGCCTTTCCCACCATCATACTCAAACACTTATATTCTGGTGGCAGTAGACTATGTATCTAAATGGGTGAAGGCAATTGCAACGCCCACTAATGATACTAAGACAGTAATAAAGTTCTTCCAGAAGCATATCATCAGCAGGTTTGGTGTCCCTAGGATACTGATCAGTGATGGAGGCACTCATTTCTGCAATAAACAGCTTGACTCTGCTATGGTCCGATATGGAATTAACCACAAAGTGGTGACTCCATATCATCCACAGACAAATGGGCAGGCTGAAGTCTCAAATAGAGAACTAAAACGAATCCTGGAATGGACTGTAAGTACCCGTAGAAAGGATTGGGAAAGAAGTCTGGATGATGCTCTGTGGGCATACAGAACAGCATTCAAGACTCCTATAGGGACCTCTCTATACCCCCCTTGTGTATGAAAAAGCTTGTCATCTGCCAGTGGAGCTAGAACACAAAGCCTACTGGACAACCAGGTTCCTAAACCTTGATACTAAGGTAGCTGGAGAGAAAAAGATTACTCCAGTTGAATGAGCTGGAAGAGTTCAGACTCAATACTTTCGAAAATGCTAAAATTTATAAAGAGAAAGGAAAAAGATGGCATGACAAAAGGCTGTCTTCTAGAGTCTTTGAGGCAGGACAGAAGGTCCTGCTTTTTAACTCTAGGCTTAGATTATTCCCTGGGAAGTTGAAATTCCGGTAGAGGAGACCATATGTGATTATAAGTGTGTCACCATATGGTTATGTAGAGCTTCAAGATATTGATTCTGACCAAAAGTTCATTATTAATGGACAGAAAATCAAACATTATCTTGAAGGCAATGTTGAGCAAGAATGCTCAAAGCTGAGACTAAATTAAAAGCTCAGTAAAGTCCAGCTAAAGACAGTAAAGAAGTGCTTACTGGGAGGCAACCAAGCCATTATTAGATGTTTATAACAATTATATAAGTTAATTTAATTTTGTTAATTATGTTTGTAATTTCTTATCAGTGAAAAAGTTAAGGAAATGAAGGTTCAGAACATAAAACAGAAGAATCACAGAGAAAAAGAGCTCACTAGCGTTAAAACGCCAGTAAAGAGGCAAATTGGGCGTTAAATGCCAGAATAGCTATCATTCTAGGCGTTTAACGGCAGTAAAGATATCATTTTGAGCGTTAAACGCCAGAATGGGCAGCATTCTGGGCTTTTAGAAAAACGCCCAGTGAGAAAGAATTTCTGGTGTTTAACGCCAGCCAGGGTATCTGGCTGGGTGTTAAACGCCCAAAATGGCCACCAGATGGGCGTTAAACGCCTGAATGGCTATCATTCTGGGCGTTTAACGCCAGAACAGCTAGGGGAGAGGTAATTTCATTTCCAATTCAATTCTTTTCGAATTTTCTTGTTTTAATTCAAAAGTTTCTGCATCTAAACATTACAAACATTCATTTTTTAATTTCCATTATAAAAAAATTTCATAACCTTATAAATCCTTTTAATTCTCTTTCAATTCTTTTTCAAAAACTCATTCATCTTTCCAATTTCTTTTCAAATATTTTTAACTCATTCATATTATCTTTTAATTCTTAGATGCATAAACAAAAATTTAGATTTAACCTCCTCATATCTTTTTCCTATCTTTTTAATTTTTGAAAAGAATCTCATCTTTTTTCGTATCATGTTTATCTTTTATCAATCATATCTTTCAATCATATCTTTTTCTAAAATCTCGAAACCATTCCCTCCCTCCCCTCTATTTATACATTCGGCCATCCCCCTTCCTCCATCATTTGAATCCTTCTTTCCATCTATTCATCTTCTTTCTTTACTTTTGCTTGAGGACAAGCAAACCTCTAAGTTTGGTGTGATTTTCTGTGGTCACTAACCAAGATCATAGCCCCTAAAGGAAAACAAACCACTACAAGAGGCAAGAAAGAAAACAATCCAAAACCACAATGGATGCATGAGAGGTTCTGCACCAAAGAACATGCAGATCATTACTTCAAAATTGTGTGCAGAAGATCAGTGATCCCGGAAGTCAAGTTCGATCTGAAAGAAGACGAATATTCGGAGATCCAAGAGCATATTCGAAATAGAGGCTGGGAAATCCTAGCTAATCCTGAGATGAATGTGGGAAGAAACATGATCCAGGAATTCTATGCAAATCTGTGGCTGACAGATAAGCAAAGAATGGAGGGAACTGCCTTCCATACTTTTCGAACCATGGTCAGGGGGAAGATTATCTACTTCTATCTTGATAAAGTGAGAGAAGTCCTCAAACTTCCTCAACTACAGGATCATCCAGAATCCTTTAATAGGAGAATGGCTAAAGATAAAAAGTTGGATCAAGTTCTAGAGGACATATGCCTCCCTGGAATCAAGTGGATAACCCATTCAAAAGATGTCCCAAACCAACTAAAGAGAGGAGACCTCAAGCCAGTTGCTAGGGGCTGGCTTGATTTCATTGGGCGATCTATACTTCCTACCAGTAACCGCTTTGAAGTCACTGTCAAAAGAGTAGTGATGATTCACAGTATTATGCTGGGAAAAGAAGTGGAGGTTCATCAGCTAATTCCTTGTGAAATTTACCTATTTGCAAACAAGGAATCCATTGAAACCAAATTGGCTTACCCAAGCTTGATCAGTCTGTTATGTAAAGATGCGGGGGTACAGATAGGTGTGGATGAGTATATCCCACTTGAACACCCAATCACCAAAAGGGTAATGGATGGACCTCAAGTTCAAGACAACCTCATCAAGAGGAGGGCACATGAGCTCCTCCCAGAAATTCCTCAATTTGACTATTGGACCCGCTTAGAAGCATCTGTCAACAAGGTGCAAGAATCTATGGATCAACTCAAAGAAGAGCAGCAGAATCAGAACAGGATGCTCTGCAAACTTCTCAGAGAACAAGAGAATCAAGGGCGTGAATTACAGGAACTAAAGCGCCAGAAGCTAATCCTTGAAGAGCCAGACATCCCACAGATTGAAGGAGCACCTATCTCTCAAAATAAAGGTTATTGAGTCCTAACTCTGTGATAACTTTTATTATTAGAAACCTATTTTAAGAGCTACATAAGCATTAGTATTAGAGTCATTTATTTTCATGTCTTTAATTTCCTTTCTTTTATTATTATTTGTCTGCTTTTATGTTTATTTTATGTCTTATTTTTTTATTCCATGATCAATAAAGTTTAGAGTCTATATCTTAAAGCTATGAATGATTCCATAAATCCCTCACCTTCCTTAAAATAAAAATGTTTTTATTTGCAAAAGAACAAGAAGTACATGAATTTCGAATTATATCTTGAAAAAAATCTAATTATTTTGGTGTAGTGGCAATACTTTTTATTTTCTGAATGAATGCTTGAATAGTGCATATTTTTGATATTGTTGTTTACGAATGTTAAAACTGTTAGCTCTTGAAAGAATAATGAAAAAGGAGAAATGTTATTGATAATTTGAAAAATCATAAAATTGACTCTTGAAGCAAGAAAAAGCAGTGAATACAAAGCTTATACAAAAAAAAGCAAGCAGAAAAAGCCAATAACCCTTTAAACCAAAAGGCAATGGTAAAAAAGGATCCAAGGCTTTGAGCATTAATGGATAGGAGAGCCTAAAGGAATAAAATCCTGGCCTAAGAGGCTAAACTAAGCTGTCCTTAACTATGTGCTTGTAGCGTGAAGGTGTCAAGTGAAAAGCTTGAGACTGAGCGGTTAAAGTCGTGTTCCAAAGTAAAAAAGAGTGTGCTTAAGAGCTCTGGACACCTCTAACTGGGGACTTTAGCAAAGCTGAGTCACAATCTAAAAAGGTTCACCCAGTTATGTGTCTGTGGCATTTATGTATCCGGTGGTAATACTGGAAAACAAAATCCTTAGGGTCACGGCCAAGACTCATAGAGAAGCTGTGTTCAAGAATCAACATATTAAACTAGGAGAATTAATAACACTATCTGAATTCTGAGTTCCTATGGATGCCAATCATTCTGAACTTCAAAGGATAAAGTGAGATGCCAAAATTGTTCAGAAGCAAGAAGCCACTAGCCCCGCTCATCTAATTGGCAATGAGATTCATTGATATTTGAAAATTATTGTATTTTTTCTTCTTTTTATCCTATTTTGTTTTTAGTTGCTTGGGGACAAGCAACAATTTAAGTTTGGTGTTGTGATGAGCAGATAATTTATACCCTTTTTGGCATTGTTTTTACATAGTTTTTAGTATGTTTTAGTCACTTTTTATTATAATTTTATTATTTTTTATTCAAAAATCATATTTCTAGATTTTTACTATGAGTTTGTATATTTTTCTGTAAGTTCAGGTATTTTTTGGCTGAAATTGAGGGACCTAAGCAAAAATCTAATTCAGAGGCTGAAAAAGGACTACAGATGCTGTTAGATTCTGACCCTCCTGCACTCGAAATGGATTTTCTCGAGCTATAGAATTCCAATTGGCGCGATCTCAATTGCGTTGGAAAGTAGACATCTTGGGCTTTCCAGAAATATATAATAGTCCATACTTTGTTCGAGATTTGATGGCCCAAACTGGTGTCCAAAGTTAGTCTAAAATTTTCAGGCGTAAAACGCCAGAACTGGCACCTTTTTCGACGTTAAACGCCCATTCTGGCACCCAGGGTGGCGTTTAACGCCAACTTTGGGCATATGAACGTGAAAGCTTGAAAGCTCAGCCCAAGCACGCACTAAGTGGGTCTCGGAAGTGGAATTCTGCACTATCTGCACTTAGTTACTCATTTTCTGTAAACCTAAGTTATTAGTTTAGTATAAAAACAACTTTTAGAGATTCATTTAGTACCTTATGACATTTTACACTTCATATTGTATCTTCTATGGCATGAGTCTCTAAACCCCATAGGTGGGGGTGAGGAGCTCTGCTGTGTTTCAATGGATTAATGCAATTACTACTGTTTTCTATTCAATCACGCTTGATTCTATTCTAAGATACTCACTCGTACTTCAATCTAGAGAATGATATGATCCGTGACACTCATCATTATCCTCAATTCTATGAACGTGTGCATGACAACCACTCCGTTCTATCTGAGCTCAACGTAGTCATTGGCGACAGCTTGAGTGCGTATCTCTTGGGTTTCTGATCAACAGACCGAGTCCGGAGGTTAGAACCTCCGTGGTATAGGCTAGAACCAATTGGCAGCATTCCTGGAATCCGAAAAGTCTAAACCTTCTCTGTGGTATTTTGAGTAGGATCCGGGAAGGGATGACTGTGACGAGCTTCAAACCTACGAATGTTGGGCGCAGTGACAGTGTGCAAAAGGACAAGGGTCCTATTCCGACGCTAGTGGGAACCGACAGATGATTAGCCGTGCGGTAGCTGTACATGGTATTTTTCATCCGAGACGAGAAATCCGACAGTTGATTAGCCGTGCAGAGATCGTACCTGGTAGTTTTCATCCGAGAGGATCATACAGCTTGCCATTGAAGGAAACCATGCGTGTTTGGAGAAGAAGACAGTAGGAAAGCAGAGATTCAGACGATAGAGTATCTCCGGAACCTCAGCCTGTTTCTCATTACTGAATCACAAGTACTATTTATTTCATGTTATTTATTTTCATAAATACAATCACTCTTATCGTTAATCTCCTAACTAAGATTTACAAAATAACCATAGCTTGCTTCTAGCCGACAATCTCTGTGGGATCGACCCTTACTCACGTAAGGTATTACTTGGACGACCCAGTGCACTTGCTGGTTAGTTGTGCAGAGTTATGAAAAGTGTAATCACAATTTCGTGCACCAGTTTCTATGGTTTTACATCGTCTCTACTTGGAACTGTACGCTACTGAGGTTCTCACCCATTTTGGGTTTTGTTATTTTTTAGATATAGGACATGATGCACCTTGCTGAGCATGTTGGTTTCTCTTTGGGAAGCAAAGAATACTTTTGGGAGTTTATATTTTGTAAATAGTTTATATGTATTTCTCCACTTGTATATATGTACTTATGTATATCCCTCTTAGAAGTTGATTTTTAGAGAAGCAGGCTTATGTTTTGGTTGTCTTTTGGGTTGTGTATATGTTTTCTAGCCGGCCTTTGCTTTGCAGGTCGAGACTAGTACTTTTTATGTATTTTCTTTGTAATCCTATCTATATTATACCCATCTCTCTGGTTTTCTACGTTAAGCTTTCTATCGTTAACATTTTTGAGTGCAACGTGATTATCATTTTTCTTATCCTTTTTTCACATGCTCCTAGTATATTATATCCCTCTCAAATATATGTATGTATATCAGATACGGATTTATGACTTAAGAATAAAGCTCTGTGTGGTAAGGTGTTACAATTGGAAACCTTTGGGTTCTCACCTGTTATTGTTATCTTATTTTCAGATAAGGATCGCAACGCACCTCGGTGAGAGTGAAAAATTCAAGTGATGATGTGAAGAGGATTAATTTTGGGATTTTATTTTGATACTAGAGTTCTCTCCCCCTTTTGAAATTGTATTCTATATAACTTTAATTCCTCTTAAAGGCTTTTATCGATAGGTTTATATTTTGTATTTTCTCTAGTGATGTAAAATTCTAGCCGGCCTTTCTTCGTGGGTCGAGACTAGCACCTATCATATATAAACTCTAATATGTATTTTCTTAATTGAACCTCTGATATTTCAGCCTTTATATATACGATTCTTATTAGCTTTAATACGCGCATGTGTTTGTTTATGATGTTCATGTTTTTTTTACAGGCTCCTAGTTTTAATATTATCCTTCTATAATTATATATATCTCTCTAAGTCTAAGTGTTGTAATGCCATGCCACTGTTGATTTACAACTTAAGCGTATACCTCTGTGTGGTAGGGTGTTACATCTGACAGTGAAAAATATTAGGGATTGATCTGTGTATTAAATTTTCTTGGAGACTAAAATGTTCGCTTTTAAAATTTCCAGGGACTGATTTGGATAATTACTCGGTTAATTATGTAAATATTACTCTTTTTTATTAGTTATTCAGATATTATGAATTTATTTGGTATTTGAATGAAAAATAAATCTATCTTTGATTATTTATATATTTTGTTCAATTAGACATCATGTTTTGACAATGATATATCCAAAATTTAGTTAAAATTGATAATTAAGGAAGCAGTAATAGCAACTGATTTAATGACCAATTTTGAGATTTTGAAGTAAGATATTAGTGACTAATTTAGCGACTAAAGTGTAGGTCACCATTTAGTAGCCGATTTGGTTAGTGATGCTTAAGCATCTTGTACCTTTTTTCTTAGCATTTTCTAGTTGTTTTTAGTTAGATTTTATTTAGTTTTACTTGATTTTAATGCAAACATTTCTTTTGGATGCTACTTTGAGTTGTTTTGGTGCTTTTATAATTTCAGGTGAAATTCAGAGCAGTTTGGCATAGTTTAGAGCCAAAAACAAAAAAGCTGGCAGAACCCCCCTAGGCGCTAAACATCCAACTGGCGTTTAGCGCTAGTAAGAGTATATAGCATGAATGAGATTGACCCATTTGGGGTGTTTAACACCAATTACTGGCGTTAAACACCAGCAGCAGACTGAATTCACCCCCTCTTTGGGCCTCTCAAGTGGATTTAGCATTTATTAGTTTTATTTTATCTTCTTTTTGTAATTTTTATTTACAAACAATATCTTTTAGTGTTAGAATTTATTATTTTATTTTATTTCCGTACCAAATTAGGTTAGTATAAAAGGGAAAAGATCAATTGTATTCGAATCTTCTCTCTTCTGCACGTTTTCAGAACCCTATTTTCTCTGTAAGTCATGAGCAACTAAACCTCTTGGTTAAGGTTAGGAGCTCTGATGACAGGTCATCTTATGCTAGTTTTACTAGCAATTTTCATGTGTTTCATTAGGTTTCATGCACTTTCTTGCACAATAAGTAAGTGGTTGGAGTGAAATTTCATGTTTATCTTGATTCAATCGAACATCATTAATTTTACACAAAATCATGAGATTTATGCAAGAATTAGAAGATTATTATGAACGATGAAAAACCTTATGATTTTAGTGAGACTTTGATTGCATGTTTGGTTGATTTCAGTTGGAAAAATGAAGAGAAAAAGAGGCAGTGCAGAGTAACTCTGCGCTCAAATAGAGAATGCCACGCTCTATATCGACGCGCACGCGTACAGGATGCTTACGCGTCGGGCAATAATTTTTGAAGACCCACGCGTACGCGTGCATGACGCGTACGCATGGATGTAATTGGTGCTCATTTGCAAAGAGAGCGCTATGTTATCTGTGTGAGCATTTTCGAGCAAATTTAAATTTGGAATTGAAGTTTTGCAACCGACACGCACGCGTACATGATGCACACACGTCGATGGAGCATCTGGGATGAAGGACGCAAATACGTGGGTAGCGTGGAAGCTTGGAATCAACATTTTGCCATCCACGCGCACGCGCAAAGGACACGCATGCGTGGGGAGCGTTCATGGCGCGAACGTAGCGCTCATTAAACGAATGCTATCAAGGACGCGCACGCGTGAATGGTGCGCGCAAGCATGATGGAGGCTGAAGATGGCAATGACGCATACGCGTATGTGACGCGTACCCGTCGATGTGTAAAAATTCGAAGTGACGCATGGGCGCGAAGCACGCGTACGTGTGATGAGCATTCAGCGAGCAATGACGCGCACGCGCAGTAGACACGTACGCATCAGTGAATGAACATTGCGGTCTCTTTCAGAACACTACGTTCTCCTAGAAGCTGCAACCAAGTACCCATCTCTGATCCACTTCATCAAAGGCCAAAAAGCCCGCTCCAAGTACTTGATGACTAAATTAAAAAGTGTATAAATAGGAGAAAATTTGATTTCAAGAGGATCTTTTTTTACCTTCATTTTATTTTTCCTTTTAGTTCTGTTTTTTCTTTAATTCTGTAGAATTTTATATCTGAGTTCATTTCCTTCCTGGTTTTCTTTCTATTCTTCATCTTCTGCATTTTCTTTTCTATTTTGGTACTAGAGCAATGATGAACTAAACCCCAATTTTATTAGGGGGAGGAGCTCTATTGTAATTCCAATGAATCAATGAAATTCTTCTTCTTCTCTATTCATCTGTGTAGCAATTGGGTATCCTCTGTTTTGATTTTTGAGTTATTCACTCCGAAAGGGGGTTTAACTCAGTGAATGCTTGTGTGAGCCTCGGAAGGAGAATCACTAGCATTAGAATTGGAGCTCTATCCTTTACTACTCTCTTGATCAATACTATTCGGGAGGAATTGAGATCTTGAGAGTTAGTGTGGCTTAAGGATGAGAGACATGCCCTTAACCTCTTCTCATGACAATTAGATCATGGAATTGGCAAGATTGACTGTGATTAGAGAGATTGGATTGCCAAGGAATTGGGATCCAATCAATTTCAATCCACCATAGATCTATCAGATGATTGAGAAAGAAGTTGAGTCCAATTTGATTCAGGAAGGATCACAGTATCTCCAAACCCTGATGAATCACTTTATTTGAATTTTCTTCACCTTAAAGCTTTCTGATTTACTACACTTTACATTTTGTTTTGATTCCCAGCACCCAAATCCCTTTATTATTCACGCAATTTAAGTTTCCTGGCAATTTAGATTCTGCAATTTAAATTTCTTGCACTTTAAGATTCAGCTATTTACCTTTCTTGCAAATTAAGTTTCATCTCTTTTACTTTCTTGCACTTTAAGTTTCATCCATTTAAAGCTTTCTGCAATTTATCTTTCTGTCAATTTACATTCTGCCTTCTAGCTTTCTTGCAATTTACTTACTGTTAATCAAATTTTACTCAAACCATCAATTGTCTGCTTAACTAAATTCATCACCCGACTAAAATTGCTCAATTCATCAATCTCTGTGGGATCGACCTCACTTTTGTGACTTTTACTACTTGATGCGACCCGGTACACTTGCCGGTGAGTTTGTGTGGAATCGATTTTCCCTCATCAAGCTCTGTTTATTTCTATGGATTAGAACTATTATTCTTCTATTTTAATTAATGTATTGATTCAATTTCAAGGATTATTTTCGTTCTTAATCTTATGAATTTGGGTGGAACGAGAGTATGACCCTTATTCTACTTGAGTTCTTGTGATTTTCGAGAGAGTTAACTCGCTTGAACTACAACTTGAAAACAAATTCCTCCTAAATTTCTAATTGATGAGTTTGGAAAACTCCAAAATTAATTTGATGATGATCAAACATTATTAAAATAATTAATTACAAAATTATTAATTTGAATTTTAATTCACATTTATTGATTAATAATTTTGTTGTGCAGTTTTTGTTTTGGGCCGAAAATGACTAGCCCAATATGAAGTTAATATTCAGCCTTGGTACAAAAAAAAGGGTTAATTGTTATGGCTAAAACAATATTTTGTTAATTGGGCCAGAATTTTGGTAAACAAGCCCAAAATTAAAATCTTGGTGCAAGACCAACTAGCTTGGTCCGAATTGAAAAGAAAGAGGTAAGAAGCTTTGCTTGCTTAGTTCGGTTACCTCATTCACTCCTTGGATTGGAATTCAAATTTGATTAAATTGAGTTAATGCAGACATTGGTAACATGAGAGAGAAATTACAATTGATTTGATTGCCATCATTAATGATACACGCTACTAAGCAAATGGGAAGTATGAATTAATTCATTTTAATTTCCTTATTCAGTTCCATTTGAAAGCTTCTCTCTCTACTCTCTCTACTCTCTCTTCAGTTTCGGTCACATTCATCAGGGAAGATGGAAGCAAAAACAAGTTATCAGAAGAAAGAAGAAGAAGCTAGAAGCAAGCATGAAGCCATTATGATGATGGCATTAAGAAAAAGAAGATCCACAGTAGGTTGTAGTTGAGATCTTTGCCACTTATGGTAAGAAGTGGTGAGGAAGCCTCAAGCTCTCCATACCCGAAATAGAGAAGATCCAATTCGGTCAGAGGAAAAGGATCCCATGGAAGTATGGCTCGTCTCTACTTTTGCTCAACCACCATAGGAGGTAGCTACTGTAGCTATATGGAGGAAGAGGCAGAAGATAAGAGCAAGAGGAGCTGTCAAGCATCAAGGACTCATCAAGGGCCAGGAATCCTTCTTGGGGAGCAAGTCAAGATGGAAGGCCCAGATTGATGGATCTTGGTGAGAAGGGATGACACATAGGTAATTGCATATTGGTTTTAGCATTCAGTTTCCTCTCTTCTCTTTCTGGCCGAAGCGGTTTTTGTTTGAAGAAGAAGAAGATTAGCTCAGTTCAATAGTTTCAATCTTGGAGGCTTCCCCTTCTATAAATAAAGGAGAACAGCCAAGGCTTGAGGCAAGGAGAAAGGAGTGTAAAGCACAGAGTTCTCATAGCTACCTAAACTAACAGAAGTTCTTCTCCTTCAATGTGTTTCATGTTGTATTTTTCTGTTTAGTTTTGTCTGTCTTGAGTCTCATAGAAAAAGGCAAACAGTGAGCTTTGTAAGAAAAAGCCATAGAGCGGAAAAAGGTAGAGTATAAAAAATTAAAAGAAAAAGCCATAAATGTCCTAGAGGTCCTTTGTACATCTGTGTTGTGTTTCATGATTCTGTGGGAATCCCCTTATAAGTTGGGTTAGCACTTAGCAGTTGAAAGCTTGGTAGGTGACCAAGTCAAGTTCAGGATTGGGGATAGATTATGGACTTGTCCCAAATAGGAAGGGTAGTTCCTAGGGAGAATTGGTGTCTGTAATATGTTTGATTATATTGAAATTCCATCATTGTTGTGATGGCTGGAGACTGGATGCAAGCTGCACTGCACTTAGCAGCTGAACCAGGATACTTCTGGGTGTGATTCTCTTTCTCTCTTCTAATCAATTTCTGGTTCTGTTCGTAGGAAACAAAAATGAAAAATATCTCTTCATTGGTTACGAGTCAAAAAGAAAATGTCTCTTGACTAGTGACGAGACAAAAAGCAGAAATATCTCCTAAAGCATTTTAAAAAGGCAGCAAGTGTTATTCAGCAAAAAAGGGCTAAGATTCCACCCCCCTTCTCTTAGCCACTGATAAACTATCAATTGGTATCAGAGCTTGGTCTCAAAGAGATCAAGCTTTGTAGCTTAGAGAAAAGATCCTGATGGTAGAAAACAGTGGCTCAAACCTGGTGTCCTACAATCTGACGAAAAAGCAGTCAAGCAACAGACCTCCTCTCTTTAATGGGAAGAACTACACTTATTGGAAAGAAAGAATGAAAATTTTTGTGCAAGCAGTAGATTACAGACTATACAAGATCATCCTGGAGGGTCCTCAATTTCCAACCACCACAAGTGCTGAAGGAGTAGTCTCTCTTAAAGCCGAAGCCAGTTAGACCGAAGAAGACAGAAAAAAAGTGGAGCTCAACGCCAAGGCTATCAACTTGCTCAACTGTCCAATCAGCTTCGAGGAATACCGACGGGTATCACGAAGCACAACAGTAAAGGAAATCTGGGACAAACTTCAAGTCACTCATGAAGGAACAACCTTAGTGAAGAAGACCGGGATAGATATGCTAAACAGAGAATGTGAAATGTTCTCAATGAAGGAAGGAGAATCAATAGATGAAATGTTTGAAAGATTCAACATCATCATTGTTGGCTTAAATGCTATGGGGATCAAGTATCCCGAATCTGTTCTTGTGAGGAGAGTTTTGAGAAGTCTCACAAAAGAGTGGGAAACTAAGGCATTAATAATATCTGAGAGTAGTGGTCTTGATTCCATGACATATGATGACTTGAGAGGAAATTTACTTGCTTTTGAAAACACTTATTTGAAAAAAGATTCAAAAAGAAAAGGAATAGCTCTTACATCTGTTTCTAAGCCCTGGATGATGAATCCAGTGATAATTTCTCTGAAAATGAATTTATTTTGTTTGCCAAAAAATTTAGAAAAATGGTGAAACTAAAGGAAAGAAGTAAGGAAAGCAGATCAAAGAAACAAAAGAAAGACTTCAGCAAGGTGATATGCTACAACTGCAAAGAGACTGGGCATTTTAAGTCCGATTGCCCTAAGTTGAAGAACGAAGAGAAGCCAAAGAAGGGAAAGAAGAAAGGACTAATGGCTTCTTGGGAAGACTTGGAAAACAACTCAGAAGAAGATGAAGAATCAAAAACCAAGTCCCAACCATGTCTCATGGCAGATCACGTTGAACATGTAGTATTTCATAACCCTGACACTGAAGATCTTCATCTCATGATCGATCACCTTTCAGAAAAAAATCATATGCTTCTTGCTTGAAAACCAAAATCTTGAGTCTCAAATTGAAATCCTTAAAGATGAAAATGGTTTTCTAAAAGATAAGTTGAGAGATGCTGAAACTGCTGTTGAACTTGTTGAAGAAAACAAGCAGTTGAAAGCTCAACTTAAAAGCTGTGAATACCACCATTCCGTAACTGCTAATCTGAATTATTTTGAAGAAATGAGTGGCTACATAAAGAGATAAAAAGGCTTAAAGAAGACTTAGCCAAATTTGCACAAAGTTCAGAAAATTTAAATCAAATGTTGGCAAATCAAAAACCTCTTTATGACAAAGCTGGGTTGGGATTCTATAAAGCATCAAAATCGGTTGAAACACCTTGTTTTGCAAACATAGCTTCATCTTCAAAGGATGTAAGGTTTCAAAACCCAATAAGCTTTGTAAAAACAGCCTCTCACAGATTTTGTAGATTATGCAACCGGAATGGGCACTTTCCTATTCAATGTTTCTTTGGTGAAAGAATGATTGGTAACAAAGTATGTAAAATTGTTTTTGACTACAATGGATTGAGACAAAGAAGATGGTTTAACGTGAAAGGATCCAAAAAGATTTGGATACCTAAGGTCACTTGAGCTCATTTTGTAGGTTTGCCTAGCATCCAAGCGAAAGGACAATATGTGGTACATGGATAGTGGATGCTCTAGGCATATGATCGGAAAGGCAACCTTCTTCATAAAGCTTGATGAATATGATGGAGGGTTTGTCACATTCAGTGATAATGACAAAGGAAAGATAGTGGCCATTGGAAAAGTTGGTAAAAGTTTTTCTTCTTTTATAAATGATGTTCTCCTTGTTGATGGTTTGAAACATAATTTACTAAGTGTTAGCCAATTATGTGATCTTAGGTATGAAGTCATTTTTAGAAAGTTGGTTTGCTTGGTTATTTGTGAAAAATCGGGTAAAATTTTGTTTGAAGCTAAAAGATGCAACAATGTGTATGGATTGACTCTTGAGGATTTAAAAGATAAAAAAGTAACATGCTTTACCTCACTTGAATCTGAAAAATGGCTATGGCATAAGAAATTGGGTCATGCAAGCATGTACCAAATTTCTAAGCTTGTTAAGAAAAACTTAGTGAGAGGAATTCCAAACATTAAATTTGATAAGGATATTACTTGTGATTCTTATCAATTAGGAAAACAAGTAAAATCTTCTTTTAAACCAAAAGATGGAATTTCTACCAAGAGGCCATTAGAAATGTTGCATATTGATCTTTTTGGTCCCACTATGACTCAAAGTTTAGGAGGTAAACATTATGGCTTGGTGGTGGTAGATGATTACTCTAGATTCGATTGGGTACTCTTCCTAGCTCATAAAAATGATGCTTTCCATGATTTTTCAACTCTTTGTAAAAGAATTCAAAATAAAAAAGATTTGAAAATTGCCCACTTGAGAAGTGATCATGGAAAAGAATTTGAAAATCAAGATTTTGAAAAATTTTGTGATGATTTTGGAATTACACACAACTTCTCATGTCCTAGAACTCCTCAACAAAATAGGGTAGTTGAAAGAAGGAATAGAAGCCTTCAAGAAATGACTAGGGCTATGCTTTGTGAAAATGATGTTCCAAAGTTTCTGTGGGCTGAAGCTGTAAATACAGCTTGTTATATTTTGAATAGGACCATCATTAGAAAGGGTTTGAAGAAAACTCCTTATGAGCTATGGAAAGGAAACCCACCAAATCTTAAGTATTTCCACATTTTCGGATGCAAATATTTTGTGCTTAATAATAAAGAAAATCTTGGAAAGTTTGATCCAAAATTCTATGAGGGAATGTTTGTTGGATACTCCACCACTAGCAAAGCGTATAGAATTTACCTCAAAGATGATAAGACCATAGAGGAATCCATACACGTTTCTTTTTTTTTATACTAATTCAATTCCCATTGCTCTTTTAGATGATGATACAGGAAGTGAAGCTGATATGAACCATCAATCAAGACAAGAAATCCCAACTGCTGTCCCAAATGAAGAATCTGTCCGACCAAATTTGTCTCATCAGGATGGAGGAGACATTTTTGTTTTGTCTCCTGAGCCATTAAGAGAATCTGGAATCGAACAATCTGCTGAAGCTCATCAAAGCTCAACCTTACTCCAAAAACCAAGAGAGTGGAAGTCTATGAGGGGTTATCCTCATGATTTTATCATAGGTGACCCTTCCCAAGGAGTAACCACAAGATCCATATCCAAGAAATAAGCCGAGCCAAGCAATGCTGCTTTCTTGTCCCAAATGGAACCTCACAATGTGAAACAAGCTCTTGAAGACCCCTCTTGGGTCAAAGCCATGGAAGAGGAGCTTGCCCAATTTGAAAAGAATGAGGTTTGGACACTTGTACCTAATCTGAATGGTAAGAAGGTAACGGGTACTAAGTGGATTTTTAAAAATAAATTGGGAGAGGATGGTAGTGTTGTTCGTAACTGGTACGCCAGAATTGTGATTATTCATTCCCTGGCTATAGTGCCAAAAACGTGGTGTGGGAGAATGTGATCTCAAGACATCTTCACAATTCCGTGTAACTGACTAGCAAGTGCACTGGGTCGTCCAAGTAATAAACCTTACGTGAGTAAGGGTCGATCCCACGAAGATTGTCGGCTTGAAGCAAGCTATGGTCATCCTTGTAAATATCAGTCAGGAGGATTCAAATGGTTATAAGGTTTTGATAATTAAAATATAAATAAAACAGAAAATAAAATAGAAATACTTATGTAATTCATTGGTAGGAATTTTAGATAAGCGTCTGGAGATGCTTTGTTGCTTCTGAACTTCTACTTTCCTACTGCCTTCTTCCAACCATGCGTTACCTCCTTCCATGGCAAGCTGTATGATTCTCTCGGATGAAAACAAATCCATATGCGCTGTCACCGCACGGCTAATCATCTGTCAGTTCCCGCTAGCGTCGGAATAGGACCATTGTCCTTTTGCACACTGTCACTGCGCCCAACATTCACAAGTTTGAAGCTCGTCACAGTCATCCCTTCCCAGATCCTACTCGGAATACCACAGACAAGGTTTAGACTTTCTGAATCTCAGGAATGCTGCCAATGGTTCTAGCCTATACCACGAAGACTCTGATCTTATGGCATGGAATGCTCTGTGGTCAGGAGAGGCAATCATGCGTCGTGAACCAGGAGGCCAAGAGATACACACTCAAGCTATTGCTGATAGAACGGAAGTGGTTGTCAGGCACGCGTTCATAAGTGAGAATGATTATGAGTGTCACGGGTCATCACATTCATCAGGTTGAAGTGCGAGTGAATATCTTAGAGAAGAAGTAGGCGTGAGTTGAATAGAAAAATAATAGTACTTGTATTAATTCATGAAGAACAGCAGAGCTCCACACCTTAATCTATGGGGTGTAGAAACTCCACCGTAGAAAATACATAAGTGAAAAGTCTAGGCATGGCCTTGAGGCCAGCCTCCATATCCAAGGTCTAAGGACTCGACGTCCAGAGATACAAAAGAAACTCTCTAAAAGTAGTTTTTATACTAAACTAGTAACCTAGGGTTACAGAAAATGAGTAACTAAGTGCAAATAGTACAGAAATCCACTTTCGGGGTCCACTTGGTGTGTGCTTGGGCTGAGCATTGAAGCTTTCACGTGCATAGGCTGTTCCTGGAGTTAAATGCCAGCTTTGGTGCCAGTTTGGGCGTTTAACTCCAATTCTGGTGGCGGTTTGGGCGTTTTACGCCAAGATGTTGTAGGCTGATTTTGAACGCCAGTTTGGGCCATCAAATATCGAGCAAAGTATAAACTATTATATATTGCTGGAAAGCCCAGGATGTCTACTTTCCAACGCAATTGAGAGCGCGCTAATTGGACCTCTGTAGCTCCAGAAAATCCACTTTGAGTGCAAGGAGGTCAGAATCCAACAGCATCTGCAGTCCTTTTTCAGCCTCTGAATCAGATTTTTGCTCAGGTCCCTCAATTTCAACCAGAAAATACCTGAAGTCACAAAAAGACACACAAACTCATAGTAAAGTCCAGAAATGTGATTTTTAAATAAAAACTAATAAAAATATAATAAAAAATAATTAAAACATACTAAAAACTATGTAAACACAATACCAAAAAGGGTATAAATTATCCGCTCATCACAACACCAAACTTAAAATGTTGCTTGTCCCCAAGCAACTAAAAACAAAATAGGATAAAAAGAAGAGAATATACAATGAATTCCAAACTTATCACTGAAAATTAGTTTCAATTAGATGAGCGGGACTTGTAGCCTTTTTGCCTCTGAACAGTTTTGGCATCTCACTTTATCCTTTGGAGTTCAGAATGATTGGCATCTATAGGAACTCAGAATTCAGATAGTGTTATTAATTCTCTTAGTTCAGTATGTTGATTCTTGAACACATCTACTTTTATGAGTCTTGGCCGTGACCCTAAGCACTTTGTTTTCCAGTATTACCACCGGATACATAAATGGCATAGATACATAACTGGGTGAACCTTTTCAGATTGTGACTCAGCTTTGCTAGAGCCCCCAGTTAGAGGTGTTCAGAGCTCTTAAGCACACTTTTTTTGCTTTGGACCACGACTTTAACCGCTCAGTCTCAAGCTTTTCACTTGACACCTTCACACCACAAGCACATGGTTAGGGACAGCTTGGTTTAGCCGCTTAGGCCAGGATTTTATTCCTGTGGGCCCTCCTATCCATTAATACTCAAAGCCTTGGATCCTTTTTTCCTACCCTTGCCTTTTGGTTTAAAGGGTTACTGGCTTTTTCTGCTTGCTTTTTCTTTTTCTTTCTTTTTTTTTCTTTATTTTTTTGCCACTTTTTTTTTGCAAGCCTTGCTTATTCACTGCTTTTTCTTGCTTCAAGAATCAATTTTATGATTTTTCATATTATCAATAACATTTCTCCTTTTTCATTATTCTTTCAAGAGCTAACAATTTTAACATTCATAAACAACAAATTCAAAAATATGCACTGTTCAAGCATTCATTCAGAAAACAAGAGGTATTGCCACCACATCAAAATAATTAAACTAATTTCAAGATAAAATTCGAAACCATGTACTTCTTGTTCTTTTGCAATTAAAAACATTTTTCATTTAAGAAAGGTGATGGATTCATAGGACATTCATAGCTTTAAGGCATAGACACTAGACACTAATGATCATGTAATAAAGACACAAACATAGACAAGACATAAAGTATATTTTTCGAAAAATAGAAAAATAAAAATAAGGAAATTAAAGAACAGGTCCACCTTAGTGATGGCGACGAGTTCTTCCTCTTGAAGATCTTATGGAGTGCTTGAGCTCCTCTATGTCTCATCCTTGCCTTTGTGGTTCCTCCCTCATGGCTCTTTGGTCTTATCTAATTTCATGGAGGAGGATGGAATGCTCTTGGTGCTCCATCCTTAGTTGTCCCATGTTGGAACTTAATTCTCCTAGGGAGGTGTTGATTTGCTCCCAATAGTTTTGTGGAGGAAAGTGCATCCCTTGAGGCATCTCAAAGATTTTATGATGAGGAATTTTCTCATGCTCTTATTGAGGTCCATGAGTGGGCTCTCTTGTTTGCTCCATCCTTTTCTTAGTAATGGGCTTGTCCTCTTCAATGAGGGTGTCTTCCTCTATGACAACTCCAGTTGAATGGCATAGGTGACAAATGAGATGAGGGAAGGCTAACCTTGCCAAAGTAGAGGGCTTATCTGCCACCTTGTAGAGTTCTAAAGATATGATCTCATGAACTTCTACTTCCTCTCCATTCATGATACTATGGATCATGATAGCCCGGTCTACAGTAACTTCAGACTGGTTGCTAGTAGGAATTATAGAGCGTTGGATGAACTCCAACCATCCCCTAGCCATTGGTTTGAGGTCAAGCTTTCTTAGTTGAACCGGCTTGCCTCTTGAGTCTCTCTTCCATTGAGCGCCTTCCACACAAATGTTCCTAAGGACTTGGTCTAACCTTTGATCAAAGTTGACCCTTATAGTGAAAGGGTGAGGATCTCTTTGCATCATTGGCAAGTTGAATGCTAACCTCACATTTTCTGGACTAAAATCTAAGTAGTTCCCCCAAACCATTGTGAGCCAATTCTTTGGATTCGGGTTCACACTTTGATCATGGTTCTTAGTGATCAATGCATTAGCATAGAACTCTTGAACCATTAAGATCCCGATTTATTGAATGGGGTTGGTGAGAATTTCCCAACCTCTTCTTCGAATCTCATGTCGGATCTCTAGATATTCACTCTTTTTAAGCTTGAAGGAGACCTCGGGGATCACCTTTTTCTTGGCCACAACTTCATAGAAGTGGTCTTGATGGACCTTTGAGATGAATCTCTCCATCTCCCATGACTCAGAAGTGGAAGCAATTGCCTTCCCTTTCTTCTTTCTAGAGGTTTCTCCAGCCTTAGGTGCCATTAGTGGTAATGGAAAACAAAAAGCTTTAGCTTTTCCCACACCAAACTTAGAAGGTTTGCTCGTCCTCGAGTAAAAGAAGAAAGAAAGGAGTAGAAGAAGAAGAAGAAATAAAGGAGATGGAGGTGAGGAGAGGGTTCAGCCAAGGTGGGTGTATTGGGAGGGAAATGGTTTGAATTTGAATGGTGAGGTAGGTGGGGTTTAATGATGGATGGATCTGAGTGGTGAAGAGGTTGTGGGGAAGAGGGTAGGATTTGATAGGTGAGGGGTGTTTGGGGAAGAGTGTTATGGAAAGGTGTGAAAAGGAGAGAAGAAGAAGTAGGGTAGGTAAGGATCCTATGGGGTCCACAAATCCTGAGGTGTCAAGGAATTTGAGTCCCTGCACCAATCTGGCATTCAAACGCCCATTTTGTGACAATCCTGGCGTTTAACGCTAGCTCTGCTACCTTTCCTGGCATTAAACGCCAGTCTGCTGCCCATTTCTGGCGTTAAACGCTAGCCAGATGCCCATTTCTGGCGTTTAACACCAGCCAGATGCCAGACAGCCCTTTCTGGCGTTAAACGCCTAGAGTGCTGCCCATTCTAGCGTTTAACACCCAGAATGCTGCCAGGCTGGGCGTTAAACGCCCATTTTGCTATCCTTACTGGCGTTTAAACGCTAGTAGGCTTATCCTCTAGGGTGTGCTGCTTTTAGTGCTATTTTCATTCTATTTTTGATTTTTTTTTGTTGTTTTTGTGACTTCATATGATCATCAACCTAAAGAAAACATAAAATAACAATGGAAAATAATTAAATATAATTAAATAACATTAGGTTGCCTCCCAACAAGCGCTTCTTTAATGTCAATAGCTTGACAGTGAAGCTCCTAGAGAGCTTCACAGAGACTCAGAGCTTGATGTTGCCTCCCAACACCAAACTTAGAAGTTGAGTGTGGGGGCCCTGCTTGACTCTGTGTTGAGAGAAGCTTTTCATGCTTCCTCTTCATGGTTACAAAAGAAGATTCTTGAGCCTTAAACACAAGGTAGTCCTCATTCACTTGAAGGACTAACTCTCCTCTGTCCACATCAATCACAGCTCTTGCTGTGGCTCGGAAGGGTCTTCCAAGGATGATGGATTCATCCTCTTCCTTCCCAGTATCTAGGATTATGAAGTCAGCAGGGATGTAATAGCCTTCAACCTTCACTAAGACATCCTCTACAAGTCAATAAGCTTGTTTTCTTGAATTGTCTGCCATCTCTAGTGAGATTCTTACAGCTTGCCCCTCAAAGATCCCTAGTTTCTCCATTACAGAGGGGCATGAGGTTTATCCCTGACCCCAGGTCACACAGAGCCTTCTCAAAGGTCATGGTGCCTATGGTACAAGGTATTAAGAACTTTCCAGGATCCTGTTTCTTCTTAGGTAATTTCAGTTAAACCAGATCATTTAGTTCACTGATGAGCAATGGGGGTTCATCCTCCCAAGTCTCATTACCAAATAACTTGGCATTCAGCTTCATGATTGCTCCTAGATATTGAGCAACTTGCTCTCCAATAATATCTTTATCCTCTTTAGAGGAAGAATACTCATCAGAGCTTATGAAGGGCAAAAGCAAGTTTAGTGGAATCTCTATGGTCTCTATATGAGCCTCAGATTCCTTGGGTTCCTCATTAGGGAACTCCTTGGAGGCCAGTGGACGTCTATTGAGGTCTTCCACACTGGAAATCACTGCCTTTCCTTCCTCACTAGGTTCGGCCATGTTGGACGTGTAAATGGCCTTGCACTCTCTCTTTGGATTGTCTTCTGTATTGCTTGGGAGAGTACTAGGAGGGAGTTCAGTAACTCTTTTACTCAGCTGACCCACCTGTGCCTCCAAATTTCTAATGGAGGACCTTCCTTTAGTCATAAAACTGAGAGTGGTCATAGATAGATCAGAGACTACAGTTGCTAAGTCAGAGTGGCTCTGCTTAGAATTCTCTGTCTATTGCTGATAAGATGATGGAAAAGGTTTGCTATTGCCAAACCTGTTTCTTCCACCATTATTATTATTGAAGCCTTGATTAGGCTTCTGCTGATCCTTCCATGAGAAATTTGGATGATTCCTGGTGCACAAAATTGTTACTCTCTTACAATTTCGCACACATGACCAGCAAGTGCACTGGGTCGTCCAAGTAATACCTTACGTGAGTAAGGGTCGAATCCCACGGAGATTGTTGGTTTGAAGCAATCTATGGTTATCTTGTAAATCTTAGTCAGAAAGTCAATTATGTTTATCAGTTCAAATTGTAGAAAATAAAGGAGTGCGAATTAAATACTTGTTGTGCAGTAATGGAGAATATGTTGGAGTTTTGGAGATGCTTCGTCCTTTGAATCTCTGCTTTCTCCCTATCTTCTTCTTCACGCACGCACGTCCCTCCTATGGCAAGCTGTATGTTGGAGGATCACCGTTGTCAATGGCTACCATCCTTCTTTTCAGTGAAAATGGTCCAGGTGCGCTGTCACCGCACGGCTAATCATCTGTAGTATCTCGATCATACCGGAATAGGATTCGCTATCCTTTTGCGTCTGTCACTACACCTAGCACTCGCGAGTTCGAAGCTCGTCACAGTCATCCAATCCCAGAATCCTACTAGGAATACCACAGACAAGGTTTAGACTTTCTGGATTCTCAAGGATGCTGCCAATGGATTCTAGCTTATACCACGGAGATTCTGATTAAGGAATCTAAGAGATATTCATTCAATCTGATGTAGAACGGAGGTGATTGTCAGACACACGTTCATGGATTGAGGAAGGTGATGAATGTCACGGGTTATCACCTTCTCCATAATTAGGCACGAATGAATATCTTAGATAGGAACGCGCATGTTTGAATGGAAAACAGAGATACTTGCATTAATTCATTGAGGCACAGCAGAGCTCCTCACCCCCAACAATGGAGTTTAGAGACTCATGCCATCAAAAGGTACAAAGTTTAGATCTAAAATGTCATGAGATACAAAATAAATCTCTAAAAGTTGTTTAAATACTAAACTGGTAACCTAGGTTTATAGAAAATGAGTAGACTATGACAGATAGTGCAGAAATCCACTTCTGGGGTCCACTTGGTGTGTGCTGGGGCTGAGACTAAAACTTCTCACGTGCCTAGGCTGTTTTGGGCGTTCAACGCCAGGTTGTAACCTGTTTCTGGCGTTGAACTCCACTTTGTAACTTGTTTCTGGCGCTGGACGCCAGACAGCAGCATGGAACTGGCGTTGAACGCCCGTTTACGTCGTCTATCCTTGAGCAAAGTATGGAATATTATATATTGATGGAAAGCCCTGGATGTCTACTTTTCAACGCAATTGGAAGCGCACCATTTGGACTTCTGTAGCTCCAGAAATTCCATTTTGAGTGCAGAGAGGTCAGAATCCAACAGCATCAGCAGTCCTTTTTCAGCCTGAATCAGATTTTTCTCAGCTCCCTCAATTTCAGCCAGAAAATACCTAAAATTATAGAAAAATACACAAACTCATAGTAAAGTCCAGAAATATGTATTTTGCCTAGAAACTAATGAGAATAAACTAAAAACTAACAAAATATACTAAAATCTATATGAAATTAACCCCAAAAAGCGTATAAAATACCCGCTCATCACAACACCAAACTTGAACTGTTGCTTGTCCTCAAGAAACTAGGCAAAAAAATAGAAGACTAATAAGTCAAGAAGCAATAATATCTCAGAGTTTTTGAGTGAAGCTCAGATTCTAATTAGATGAGCGGGACTAGTAGCTTTTTGCTTCCGAACAGTTTTGGCATCTCACTTTATCCATTGAAGCTCAGAGTGATTGGCATCTATAGGAACTTAGAATTCAGATAGTGTTATTCATTCTCCTATTTCAGTATGATGATTCTTGAACACAGCTACTTTATGAGTCTTGGCCGTGGCCCTAAGCACTTTGTTTTCCAATATTACCACCGGATACATAAATGCCACAGAGACATAATTGGGTGAACCCTTTTAGATTGTGACTCAGCTTTGCTAAAGTCCCCAATTAGAGGTGTCCAGGGTTCTTAAGCACACTCTTCTTTTTGCTTTGGACCTTGACTTTAACCGCTCAGTCTCAAGTTTTCACTTGACACCTTCACGCCACAAGCACATGGCTAGGGACAGCCTGGTTTAGCCGCTTAGGCCAGGATTTTATTCCTTTAGGCCCTCCAATCCACTGATGCTCAAAGCCTTGGGATCCTTTTCATTTACCCTTGCCTTTTGGTTTTAAGAGCTTTTGGCTTTTTCTGCTTGCTTTTCTTTTTCTTTCTATTTTTTTCTGCAAGCTTTGTTCTTTGCTGCTTTTTCTTGCTTCAAGAATCATTTTTATGATTTTTCAGATTATCAATAACATGTCTCATGTTCATCATTCTTTCAAGAGCCAACATATTTAACAGTCTTAAACAACAAATTCAAAAGATATATGCACTGTTCAAGCATTCATTCAGAAGACAGAAAGCATTGCCACCACATGTTACTAATTAGAATTTTTCTTATTAAAACTCGAATTTTATTGCCTCTTATTCAAAAGATCTGCTATTTTATTCATGTTTGCTGATGATGAGAAAAATAGACTATAACTTAATTGGAGGTAAAATCAAAATAGACACTAATTACTACTATATGACTCCTAAGGTAAACTCCTATAACGACAACTATCACAGAGTTAAAGCAGAAATTGGAATTTAACAACCTTTGTTCTGGGAAGTGGATGTTCCTCAGATCTGTGGGGTGCTTGGTCCTTCAAGAGATAACTTCTGGCGCTTTAATTCCCTCAAGTCACGCCCTTGCTCTTCCTGTTCTTTAATCAAATAGCAAAGAATTTGACTTTGTTCCTTCTGTTCCTTTATTATTTGTTCCATAGCTTCTTGCATCTTGGTAACTGATGTTTCAAGATACTCCCAATATTCAGATTGAGGGATTTCTGGGAGAAATTCCTGTGTTTTCTTCTTGATGAGGTCATCCTGTGCTTGTTGTTTTTCCATAGATGCTTTGGTGATTGGTTTCTCAATTGAGATATACTCAGTTATTCCCATCCTTACTCCAGCGTCCTTGCAGAGCAGAGAAATCAAGTTTGGGTAAGCCAACCTGGCCTCTTTAGAATTTTTGTTAGCAATTTTGTAGAATTCAGTTGAAATCAGTTGATGAACTTCCACTTCTTTTCCCATCATGATGCAATGGATCATCACTGCTCTTTTAACAGTGACTTCAGAACAGTTGCTAGTGGGCAGCAGAGAATGCCCAATGAAGTCCAGCCAGCCTCTGGCCACTGGTTTGAGATCTTCTCTTTTGAGTTGATTAGGAACACCCTTCGTGCTGGTGGTCCACCTGGCTCCAGGGATGCATATGTCTTCTAGAATCTTATCCAGGCTCTTGTTTGTTCTCATCATTCTCCTATTGAAGGAGTCTGGATCATCTTTCAGCTGGGGTAGCTTTAAAATCTCTTTGATCTTGTCAGTGTGGGTATGAATAATCTTTCCTCTGACCACGGTTCGATAGTCATAGATATCAGATCCAGATAGTCTTTGCCTGTCTGTATGCCATATATTAGCATAGAACTCTTGGACCATATTTCTTCCCACTTTCATTTCAGGATTAGCTAGGACCTCCCAGTTCCTGATTCGAATTTGCTCCTAGATCTCCGGATATTTGTCTTCTTTCAGATCGAATCTAACTTCCAGGATCACTGATCTTAGACCCATTGTTTTATAATAATGGTCTGAATGTTCTTTAGATAAGAACTTCCCTTGATTCCAAAGTGGTTTTGGAACGCTCTCTTTCTTGCCTCTTGAAGTAGGTTGTTTTCGCTTAGGAGCCATGCTCTTAGTGATCACGGATAAACACACCAAATTTAGAGGTTTGCTTGTCCTCAAGCAAAAGAAAAGAAAGGAGAGGGATAGAAGGAGAGCTAGGTGCAATTGTTGATGGAGGAGGGTGGAGGCCGAACCCATATATAAAGGGAGGGGGGTGGGTTCGAAAATTTTGCAAAGATATGATAAAAAGATTCATTTGGAAAAGATAAGATAGAAGATATGATAAGAGAGGATATAGTTTAAAATTGAAAAGATATGAAAAATTTTTGAAAAAGATAAATCTAGATTTTGAAAAAGATAATGTGGAGATTTGAAAAAGATATTAGTTTAAAAAATAGATTTGTTTTGAAAATTTGAAAAAGAGTTGGATTGAATTTGAAAAAGAGGGTTTGTGCTTATGGATTAAGATACATTTGATATTTTTAAGGTAGGGTTTTTAGAAATTAGGGATTTTAGAAATCAGGGTTCTTAACATGTTTATGCAAGAAATCATGAATTGAAGCATGAAAATTAAGATTAAAATGAAAAATATGAAGAAAAGTGAATTTACCTCCTCCCCACCATCCTGCCGTTTGAACGCCCAAATGCTGCCTCTCCTGGGCGTTCAACGCCCAACTGCTGCTTCTTTCTGGCGTTGAACGCCAGGAAGTCCTTTGTTACTGGGCGTTTTTCTGAACGCCCAAAATGCTGTAAATATGGCGTTAAACGCCCAGAAAGAGCTTCTTTCTGGCGTTTAACGCCCAGATGGCTATCCTCACTGGCATTCAACGCCCAGTGGATGCTTCTGTTGGGCGTTGAACGCCCAAAACAGACTTTTACTGGCGTTTTCTTGCCAGTGAGCTCTTTTTCTCTGTTTTGTGTGCAGAATCCTTCTGTAACCCTGTGAACTTATGCAATTGATTCTTTACCTTGTTATCAATGAACTTTATATAAACAAATAAAAATAAAAATAGGGCAAAATGCTTAGAGGATTGATGCCCCATGGCTGGGTTGCCTCCCAGCAAGCGCTTCTTTATTGTCTTTAGCTGGACCTTGCTGAGCTTTTAGTCTAGCTTCAACCTTGAGCACTCTTGCTCAACATTGCCTTCAAGATAGTGCTTGATTCTCTGTCCATTGACAATGAACTTCTTATCAGAATCAATATCTTGAAGCTCCACATAACCATATGGTGATACACTTGTAATCACATATGGTCCCCTCCACCGGGACTTCAGTTTCCTGGGGAATAGCCTGAGCCTAGAGTTGAACAACAGAACCTTTTGTCCTGGTTCAAAGATTCTAGATGACAGCTTTCTGTCATGACACTTTTTTTATTTTTCTTTATAAAGCTTGGCATTTTCGAAAGCAGTGAATCTGAATTCCTCTAGCTCATTTAGCTGGAGCAATCTTTTTTCTCCAGCTAATTTGGCATCAAAGTTCAGGAATCTGGTTGCCCAGTAGGCTTTATGTTCCAGTTCCACGGGCAGGTGACATGCCTTACCATAGACCAGTTAGTATGGAAAGGTCCCAATAGGAGTCTTGAATGCTGTTATGTATGCCCACAGAGCATCATCCAAGCTTCTTGCCCAATCCTTTCTACGGGTATTTACAGTCCGTTCTAGGATTCTTTTTAGCTCTCTGTTAGAGACTTCAGCTTGTCCCTTAGTCTGTGGATGATATGGAGTCGCCACCTTGTGGCGAATCCCATACCAGACCATGGCAGAGTAAAGCTGTTTGTTGCAGAAGTGAGTGCCCCCATCACTGATTAGTACTCTAGGGACCCCAAACCTGCTGAAGATATTTTTCTGGAGGAACTTCAGCACTGTTTTAGTATCATTGGTGGGTGTGGCAATGGCCTCAACCCATTTTGATACATAGTCAACTGCCACCAGAATATAAGTGTTTGAGAATGATGGTGGGAAAGGTCCCATGAAGTCAATTCCCCATACGTCAAACAACTCAATCTCCAAGATTCCTTGTTGAGGCATGGCGTAACCATGAGGCAGATTACTAGCTCTTTGGCAATTGTCACAGTTACGTACAAACTCTCGGGAATCTTTATAGAGTGTGGGCCAATAGAAGCCACATTGGAGGACCTTGGTGGCTGTTCGCTCACCTCCGAAACGGCCTCCATATTGAGATCCATGGCAATGCCATAGGATCCTTTGTGCTTCTTCTCTAGGAACACACCTACGGATTATTCCGTCTGCACATCTTTTAAAGAGATAGGGTTCATCCCACAAGTAGTACTTTGCATCAGTGATTAATTTTTTCTTTTGTTGCCGTTGTACTCTTTGGGTATGAACCTTGCAGCTTTATAGTTTGCAATATTGGCAAACCATGGTGTTTCCTGAATGGCAAATAAATGCTCATCCGGAAAAGTCTCAGAGATCTCAAGAAAGGGGAGGGACGTCCCTTCTACTGGCTCTATCCAGGACAGATGATCAGCCACTTGGTTCTCTGTCCCTTTTCTGTCTCTTATTTCTATATCAAACTCTTGCAGAAGCAACACCCATCTGATGAGCCTGGGTTTTGAATCCTTCTTTGTGAGTAAATATTTAAGAGCAGCATGGTCAGTATACACAATCACTTTTGATCCTACTAAGTATGATCTGAACTTGTCAATGGCATAAACCACTGCAAGGAATTCTTTTTCTGTGGTTGTGTAATTTTTCTGGGCATCATTTAAAATGCGACTAGCATAATAAATGACGTGCAGAAGCTTGTCATGCCTCTGTCCCAATACTGCACCAATGGCGTGATCACTGGCATCACACATTAGCTCAAATGGTAATGTCCAGTCTGGTGCAGAAATGACTGGTGCTGTGACCAGCTTAGCTTTCAGCGTTTCAAACGCCTGCAGACACTCTGTGTCAAACACAAATGGCGTGTCAGCAGCTAGCAGATTGCTTAGAGGTTTTGTGATTTTTGAAAAATCCTTTATAAACCTCCTATAGAATCCTGCATGCCCCAGAAAGCTTCTGATTGCCTTAACGTTGGCAGGTGGTGGTAATTTTTCAATTACCTCTATTTTTGCTTGATCCACCTCTATCCCCTTGTTTGAGATTTTATGCCCAAGGACAATCCCTTCAGTCACCATGAAGTGACATTTCTCCCAGTTTAAAACTAGGTTGGTCTCTTGGCATCTCTTCAAAACAAGTTTTAGGTGATCAAGACAGGAGCTGAATGGGTCTCCGTATACTGAGAAGTCATCCATGAAGACTTCCAAAAATTTTTCCACCATATCAGAGAAAATAGAGAGCATGCATCTCTGGAAGGTTGCAGGCGCATTACACAGCCCAAATGGCATCCTTCTATAAGCAAACACTCTAGATGGACATGTGAATGCTGTTTTCTCTTGATCTTGGGGATCTACTGTAATCTGGTTATAGCCTGAGTAGCCATCCAGAACGCAGTAATAATCATGACCTGCCAGTCTTTCTAGCATCTGGTCTATGAATGGTAAAGGAAAATGATCCTTTCTGGTGGCTGTATTGAGCCTTCTGTAGTCAATACACATGCGCCACCCTGTAACTGTTCTTGTAGGAACCAGTTCATTTTTTTCATTATGAATCACTGGCATGCCTCCCTTTTTTGGGACGACTTGGACAGGGCTCACCCAGGGGCTATCAGAAATAGGATAAATAATCCCAGCCTCTAGTAATTTGGTGACCTCTTTCTGCACCACTTCTTTCATGGCTGGATTTAGCCGCCTCTGTGGTTGAACCACTGGTTTAGCATTATCCTCCAATAAGATTTTGTGCATGCATCTAGCTGGGCTTATGCCCTTAAGGTCACCTATGGACCACCCAAGAGCTGTCTTGTGTGTCCTTAGCACTTGAATAAGTGCTTCCTCTTCCTGTGGGTTTAAAGCAGAGCTTATGATCACTGGAAAAGTATCACCTTCTCCCAGAAATACATATTTCAGGGATGGTGGTAATGGTTTGAGCTCGGGTTTAGGAGGTTTTTCATCTTCCAGAGAAAATTTCAGAGGCTCTTTAATCTCCTCTGAATCCTCCAAATCAAGCTGAACATCTTTAAAGATGTCTTCTAACTCTGATTCGAGACTCTCAGCCATGTTGATCTCTTCTACCAAAGAGTCGATAAGATCAACTTTCATGTAGTCTTTTGGTGTGTCTGGATGCTGCATGGCTTTGACAACATTCAACTTAAACTCATCATCATTGACTCTCAGGGTTATTTCCCCCTGTTGGACATCAATGAGGGTTCGTCCAGTTGCTAGGAAGGGTCTTCCTAGAATGAGAGTAGCACTCTTGTGCTCCTCCATTTCCAGCACTACAAAGTCAATGGGAAAGGTGAATGGCCCAACTCTGACGATCATGTCTTCAATCACGCCTGATGGGTATTTAATGGAGCCATCAGCAAGTTGGAGACATATCCGGGTTGGTTTAACTTCTTCAGTTAAACCAAGCTTTCTGATAGTGGATGCGGGTATTAGGTTGATGCTTGCCCCAAGATCACATAAAGCTGTCTTGGTGTAATTACCTTCTAATGTGCATGGTATCAGAAAACTCCCAGGGTCTTTAAGCTTTTCAGGAAAGCTTTTTAGAATGACTGCACTGCATTCTTCAGTGAGGAGAACTCTTTCTGTTTCTCTCCAATCCCTTTTATGATTCAAGATTTCTTTCATGAACTTGGCATAAGAAGGTATTTGCTCAAGTGCCTCTGCAAATGGAATCTTTATTTCAAGAGTCCTGAGATAGTCTGCAAAGCGAGCAAATTGCTTATCCTGTTCCTCTTTCCAGAGTTTTTGAGGATAAGGTATCTTGGCTTTATATTCCTCAACCTTAGTTGCTGTAGGTTTATTACCTACAGAAGTGGCTAAAGAAGCCTTTTTAGAGGGGTTGTCATCAGCATTTGTGTGTGTCTGATCCCTCACTAGCAATTGAGTGCCAGAGTTAGAAGCTAGAGTGATGTGAGACGCCAACTCCTTGTCTGTTCCTGGCGTCTGAACACCAGAACTGTGCCCATTTTGGGCGTTTAGCGCCAGATCTTGCCCATTTTGGGCGTTTAACGCCAGATCCTTGCTTGTTTCTGGCGTTGAACGCCAGTCTTGGGCATGGTCTGGGCGTTCAGCGCCAGCCTTCCACCAGATTGCTGGTGTTTTAACGCCAAAATTACTTTTCCCTGGGCTCTTACTGTCCTCAGGTGAATTTTGGGTGGTTTGCTCATTCCTTAACTCTTTGCTGCCTTGAGGTGGGGTATTTAATGTTTTCCCACTTCTTAATTGAACTGCTTGGCATTCTTCTGTTATTTGTCTTGACAGTTGCTGCTTTGTTTGCTTCAATTGTTCTTCCATATTTATATTAGCTATCCTTGTCTCTTGTAGTTTATCCTTGAATTCGGCTAACTGCTTTGTTAGAAAGTCCAATTGCTGATTGAATTCAGCAGCTTGTTTTACAGGGCTGAGTTCAGCAGTTACTATTTTAACCTCTTCTTTCATGGAAGGGTCACTGCTTAGGTACAGATGCTGATTCCTGGCAACTGTATCAATGAGCTCTTGAGCCTCTTCAATTGTCTTTCTCATGTGGATAGATCCACCAGCTGAGTAATCTAGAGACATCTGTGCTCCTTCTGCAAGCCCATAATAGAAGATGTCTAACTGAACCCACTCTGAAAACATTTCAGAGGGGCATTTTCGTAGCATCTCTCTGTATTTCTCCCAGGCATCATAAAGAGATTCCTTATCTCCTTTTTTAAAGCCTTGGATGTCCAGCCTTAGCTGTGTCATCCGTTTTGGGGGAAAGTATTGATTCAGGAATTTTTCTGTCAGCTATTTCCATGTCCTTATGTTGGCCTTAGGTTGGTTATTTAACCACCTCTTAGCTTGATCTTTTACAGTAAATGGAAACAGTAATAGTCTGTAGACATCCTGATCTATTTCCTTATCATGTACTGTGTCAGCAATTTGTAAAAATTGTGCCAGAAACTCTGTAGGTTCTTCCTGTGGAAGACCGGAATACTGGCAACTTTACTGCACCATGATAATGAGCTGAGGATTCAACTCGAAGCTACTGACTCCAATGGAGGGTATGCAGATACTACTCCCATATGAAGCAGTAGAGGGGTTAGCATATGACCCCAGAGTCCTCCTGGACTGTTCATTTCCACTTAGATCCATGATGGAGAAAGGGAGATGATGTAAAATAAAAAAATTTTTTATTTTTATTTATTTATTTATTTCTTTATTTATTTCGAAAATAAAATAAATTAAAATAAAATAAATAAAAATAGGTGAAGATTTTCGAAAAAATGAGGGGAGAGAAAGTGGTAAGGAAGTTTTGAAAAAGATATGATTTGGAAAAGATTTTAAATTTTGAAAAAAAAATCTGAATTTTTTTTTAAATAATTTTCGAAAATTTGTTTTAAATTAGAGAGAAAAGATATTTTTGAATTTAGTGAGGAAAGAGAAAAACAATAAAATAGCACAAGATTTAAAATTTTTAGATCTAATGCTCCTTGTTTTCGAAAATTTTGGAGGGAAAACACCAAGGAACACCAAACTTAAAATTTTAAGATCAAGACACAAGGAAAACTCAAGAACACTTTGAAGACTCACAAGAACACAAGAACATGAAGAACGAACACCAAACTTAAAATTTTTAGAAAACCAAACTAAAATTTTCAAAAAACAAAGAAAGATCAACAAGAAAACACCAAACTTAAAGTTTGGCACAAGATTTAATCAAGGAAAAATTATTTTTGAAAAAGATTTTTAATAGAACTGGTGCCCAATCATCAAGAACATAAACCAACACTCTAGCCAATTGGGCAATAAATGCAACACTTGTTTTGAAGAAGGATATTTTTTTTTAACAACTAATAACAAAAATTTTTGACAACTAATGTTTTGAAAAGGCACAAGAAAAACAAGAAAAGAAACAGAACAAGAAAAATTAAAGATCAAACAAGAAAAATAATATTTTTGAAAAATTTTTGAAAAGAAAAAGAAAAGACTCTGACCCAAAAGACAAAAATTTCCTAATCTAAGCAACAAGATTCACCGTCAGTTGTTCAAACTCAAACAATCTCCGGCAACGGCGCCAAAAACTTGGTGCACAAAATTGTTACTCTCTTACAATTTCGCACACATGACCAGCAAGTACACTGGGTCGTCCAAGTAATACCTTACGTGAGTAAGGGTCGAATCCCACGGAGATTGTTGGTTTGAAGCAATCTATGGTTATCTTGTAAATCTTAGTCAGAAAGTCAATTATGTTTATCAGTTCAAATTGTAGAAAATAAAGGAATGCGAATTAAATACTTGTTATGCAGTAATGGAGAATATGTTGGAGTTTTGGAGATGCTTCATCCTTTGAATCTCTGCTTTCTCCCTATCTTCTTCTTCACGCACGCACGTCCCTCCTATGGCAAGCTGTATGTTGGAGGATCACCGTTGTCAATGGCTACCATCCTTCCTTTCAGTGAAAATGGTCCAGGTGCGCTGTCACCGCACGGCTAATCATCTATAGGTTCTCGATCATACCGGAATAGGATTCGCTATCCTTTTGCATCTGTCACTACGCCCAGCACTCGCGAGTTTGAAGCTCGTCACAGTCATCCAATCCCAGAATCCTACTAGGAATACCACAGACAAGGTTTAGACTTTCCGGATTCTCAAGGATGCTGCCAATGGATTCTAGCTTATACCATGGAGATTCTGATTAAGGAATCTAAGAGATATTCATTCAATCTGATGTAGAACGGAGGTGATTGTCAGACACACGTTCATGGATTGAGGAAGGTGATGAATGTCACGGGTCATCACCTTCTCCATAATTAGGCGCGAATGGATATCTTAGATAGGAACGCGCATGTTTGAATGGAAAACAGAGATACTTGCATTAATTCATCGAGGCACAGCAGAGCTCCTCACCCCCAACAATGGAGTTTAGGGACTCATGCCATCAAAAGGTACAAAGTTTAGATCTAAAATGTCATGAGATACAAAATAAATCTCTAAAAGTTATTTAAATACTAAACTGGTAACCTAGGTTTACAGAAAATGAGTAGACTATGACAGATAGTGCAGAAATCCACTTCTGGGGCCCACTTGGTGTGTGCTGGGGCTGAGACTAAAGCTTCTCACGTGCCTGGGCTGTTTTGGGCGTTCAACGCCAGGTTGTAACCTGTTTCTGGCGTTGAACTCCACTTTGTAACTTGTTTCTGGCGCTGGACGCCAGACAGCAGCATGGAACTGGCGTTGAATGCCAGTTTACGTCGTCTATCCTTGAGCAAAGTATGAACTATTATATATTGCTGGAAATCCCTGGATGTCTACTTTCCAACGCAATTGGAAGCGCGCCATTTGGACTTCTGTAGCTCCAGAAATTCCATTTTGAGTGCAGAAAGGTCAGAATCTAACAACATCAGCAGTCCTTTTTCAGCCTGAATCAGATTTTTGCTCAGCTCCCTCAATTTCAGCCAGAAAATACCTGAAATTACAGAAAAACACACAAACTCATAGTAAAGTCCAGAAATATGAATTTTGCCTAGAAACTAATGAGAATAAACTAAAAACTAACTAAAATATACTAAAATCTATATGAAATTAACCCCAAAAAGCGTATAAAATACCCGCTCATCAAATTATAAGAAGAAGAGAAGTGTTAGTAAATAAATAAATAAATAAATAGAAAGAGATGAGAGAGAGAGAATATTCAAATTTTAAATTAAAATAAAAGGAAAATATTTTTGTTTTTATTTTAATTATTAGTTATAATTCGAAAATTATAAAAAGGAATAAAATTAAATTAAAATTTAAAACAATTTGTTAATTAAAAAGAATTTTGAAAAAGTGGTTAGTGATTTTCGAAAATTAGAGAGAGGAAAGAAGTTAGGTGGTTTTGAAAAAGATATGATTGAAATAGTAAACTTTTAAAATCAAACAAAAAGTTAAGTAGTTAGTTGAAAAAGATTTGAAAATCAATTTTGAAAAGATAAGAAGTTGGAAAAGATTTTGAAATTGATTTTGAAAAATATATGATTGAAATTTATTTTGAAAAAGATTTGAAAAGGAAATTAAAAAGATTTGATTTTTTTTGAAATTGAAGTTGATTACTTGACTAATAAGAAACTAAAACATATGATTTTAGAATTTAAAGATTGATCCTTTCTTAATAGGCAAGTAACAACTTGAAAATTTTTGAATCTAAACATTAAATGTTAGCATTAATTTCGAAAATATAAAATAAAAATAAGAAAAAGATTTTGAAAATCAAATTATGAAATTTTCGAAAATATTGAGAAGAAAATTGAAAAAGATTTGATTTTTGAAAAGGATTTCAAAAAGATAGAATTTTTAATTTGAAACTTTGACTTGATTAACAAGAAACAACTAAATTTTAAAACTTTATGACTAAATAAATTCAAATTTTCGAAATTTATGAGTGAAATAAGGAAAGATATTTTTTTATTTTTTATTTTTAATGAGGAGAGAGAAAAACATAAAAATGACACAAAACATAAAAATTTAAGATCAAAACAAAAATTCATGCAAGAACACTTTGGATGTCAAGATGAACACCAAGAACACTTTGAAGAACATGATGAACATCAAGAACATGTTTTTGAAAATTTTTTAAGAAAAGAAAAACATGCAAGACACCAAACTTAAAAATTTTTAAACTTTAGACACTAATAATTCAAGAATGCATATGAAAAACAAGAAAAGACACAAAACAAGAAAAATTTAAAGATCAAACAAATACAATCATCAAGAACAACTTGAAGATCAATGAAGAACAAAACTCAATGCATGGATTTTCGAAAACTTTTGAAGAAAGATTAAAAAGATGCAATTGACACCAAACTTAAAGTTTAACACAAGACTCAAACAAGAAACACAAAAAATTTTTGGTTTTTTATGGTTTTATTAATTTTTTTAAATTTTCAAAAATTAATTTGGAAAGAGAAATTAAAAAGATACAAAATTTTTAATAAGAATTCCAGGAATCATGCAATGTTAGTCTAAAGCTCCGGTCCAAAAATTTAGACATGGCTTAATAGCCAGCCAAGCTTTACATGAAAGCTTCGGTCCAAAAGATTAGACATGGCCAATGGCCAGCTTCAACAGAGCATTACATACCACAACCATATTGATGGGAATCAAAAAGCTCCTGCAATGATAAGTGGAAGCCTCGGTCCAAAAGAATTTAGACATAGCTTGACAGCCAGCTAGGCTTCAACAGATCATGATGAAACTCTAGAAATCATTCTTAAAAATTCTGAAGAACAAAATAAAATATATATTATTATATTTTTTTGAATTTTTTGAAAATAAAAAGCTTAAAATTAAAATAAAATTACCTAATCTGAGCAACAAGATGAACCGTCAGTTGTCCAAACTCGAACAATTCCTGGCAACGTCGCCAAAAACTTGGTACGCCAGAATCGTGATTATTCGTTCCCTGGCTATAGTGCCAAAAATGTGGTATGGGAGAACGTGATCTCAAGACTTCTTCACAATTCCGTGTAACTGACCAACAAGTGCACTGGGTCGTCCAAGTAATAAGCCTTACGTGAGTAAGGGTCGATCCCACGGAGATTGTCGGCTTGAAGCAAGCTATGGTCATCCTTGTAAATCTCAATCAGGCGGATTCAAATGGTTATAAGGTTTTGATAATTAAAATATAAATAAAACAGAAAATAAAATAGAAATACTTATGTAATTCATTGGTGGGAATTTCAGATAAGCGTCTGGAGATGCTTTGTTGCTTTTGAACTTCTGCTTTCCTACTGCCTTCGTCAAACCATGCGTTACCTACTTCCATGGCAAGCTGTATGATTCTCTCGGATGAAAACAAGTCCATATGCGCTGTCACCACACGGCTAATCATCTGTCGGTTCCCGCTAGCGTCGGAATAGGACCATTGTCCTTTTGCACACTGTCACAGCGCCCAACATTCACAAGTTTGAAGCTCGTCACAGTCATCCCTTCCCAGATCCTACTCGGAATACCACAGACAAGGTTTAGACTTTTCAGATCTCAGGAATGCTGTCAATGGTTCTAGCCTATACCATGAAGACTCTGATCTCACGGCATGGAATGCTCTGTTGTCAGGAGAGGCAATCATGCGTCGTGAACCAGGAGGCCAAGAGATACACATTCAAGCTATTGCAGATAGAACGGAAGTGGTTGTCAGGCACACGTTCATAAGTAAGAATGATGATGAGTGTCACGGGTCATCACATTCATCAGGTTGTAGTGCGAGTGAATATCTTAGAGAAGAAGTAGGCGTGAGTTAAATAGAAAAACAATAGTACTTGTATTAATTCATGAAGAACAGCAGAGCTCCACACCTTAATCTATAGGGTGTAGAAATTCCACCGTAGAAAATACATAAGTGAAAAGTCTAAGCATGGCCATGAGGCCAGCCTCCATGTCCATGGTCTAAGGACTCAACGTCCAGAGATACAAAAGAAACTCTCTAAAAGTAGTTTTTATACTAAACTAGTAACCTAGGGTTACAGAAAATGAGTAACTAAGTGCAAATAGTGCAGAAATCCATTTTCGGGGCCCACTTGGGGTGTGCTTGGGCTGAGCATTGAAGCTTTCACGTGCATAGGCTATTCCTGGAGTTAAACGCCAGCTTTGGTGCCAGTTTGTGCGTTTAAATCCAATTCTGGTGCCAGTTTGGGCGTTTTACGCCAAGATGTTGTAGGCTGACTTTGAACACCAGTTTGGGCCGTCAAATCTCGGGCAAAGTATGGACTATTACATATTGCTGGAAAGTCCAGGATGTCTACTTTCCAACACAATTGAGTGCGCGCGAATTGGGCTTCCGTAGCTCCAAAAAAGCCACTTCGGGTGCAAGGAGGTCAGAATCCAACAGCATATGTAGTCCTTTCTCAGCCTCTGAATCAGATTTTTGCTCAGGTCCCTCAATTTCAGCCAGAAAATATCTAAAATCATAGAAAAACACACAAACTCATAGTAAAGTCCAGAAATGTGATTTTTGAATAAAAACTAATAAATATATAATAAAAAGTAATTAAAGCATACTAAAAACTATGTAAAAATAATGCCAAAAAGGGTATAAATTATCCGCTCATCAGTAACAAGGCTAGATTAGTGGCCCAAGGTTACGATCAAGAAGAGAGTATAGATTTTGATGAGTCTTTTGCCCCAGTAGCAAGAATAGAAGCAATTAGATTGCTTCTTGCCTATGCTGCCCACAAGGGGTTTAAAATGTTCCAAATGGATGTCAAATGTGCTTTCGTTAATGGATTTATAGATAGAGAAGTATATGTGGCCTAACCCCCCGGTTTTGAAAGAAAGGAATTTCCAAATCATGTTTTTATGCTTTCAAAGGCTCTTTATGGCCGAAGGCAAGCTCCAAGAGCTTGTATGAAAGGCTTAGTGCCTTCTTATTGGAAAATCAATTTCAAATGGGAACCACCGATACAACTTTATTTATAAAAGTATCAAATGATGATATTCTTCTAAGTTTAATTAGATGATATAGTGTTTGGATCGGCCAATGAATCCCTGTGTGAAGAGTTTGGAAAACTCATGACTAGTGAGTTTGAAATGAGTTTAATGGGAGAACTAACATTCTTTCTTGGTCTCCAAATTAAACAAACTTCTAGCGCCATTTTTATTCACCAAGGAAAATATGCTAAAGAATTAATCAAGAAATTTGGCCTAGAAAATTCCAAACCTATGGGAACTCCAATACATCCAAATACTAAACTTGAGAAAGATGAAAACGGTAAAGATGTGGATGAAACACGGTATAGAGGAATGATTGGCTCACTCATGTATCTTACATACTCTAGACCGGATATTGTTCAAAGTGTGGGTGTATGTTCAAGATTTCAATCTCACCCAAAAGAATCCCATCTTTTAGCCGTAAAAAAATCATTAGATACATTAAGGGAACTTGTGATTATGGCTTATGGTATCCTAGAACTAATGACTTTTGTGCAGTGGAGTTTTGTGATGCAGATTATGCGGGAGACCGGGTGGATAGAAAGAGCACCTCCGGAATATGTTGCTTCCTTGGAAGCTCACTCAACATGTGATCAAGCAAGAAACAAGCCACAGTTGCTCTGTCCACAGCCGAAGCTAAATATATATTTGCCTCTGCGTGTTGTTCACAATTAATTTAGTTGAAAACTCAGTTGGAAGATTATAAATTAAAAATCAATAGCATACCCTTATTTTGTGACAATATGAGTGCAATAAACATTTCAAAAAATCCTGTTCTGCACTCTAGAACTAATCACATTGAAGTGAGATATCACTTTATAAGAGAACATGTGCAAAAGAGAACTATTGATATTCAATTTGTAAAATCCGAAGAACAACTTGCAGACATTTTTAATAAACCTTTGTGTGAAGACAGATTCTGCTCTCTAAGAAACAGTTTGGGAATGATAGAATTAAATTCTGTTGATAATTTGTGATTTTTCTGATTCTATTTGGATTTGTCTCGTAGGAAGGGAGGAGACAAATTTGTGGACGTGATGAGCAGGCATGATTGGTGCACGGAATTGTGATCACACTTTTCACAACTCCGGTACAACTAACCAACAAGTGCACTGGATCGTCCAAGTAATAAAACCTTACACGAGTAAGGGTCGATCCCATAGAGATTGTCGGCTTGAAGCAAGCTATGGTTATCCTGTAAATCTTAGTTAGGCAGATTCAAATGGTTATGAGGTTTTGATAATTAAAAGATAAATAGAACATAAAATAAAATAAAGATACATATGTAATTCATTGGTGGGAATTTCAGATAAGCGTTTGGAGATGCTTTGTTGCTTATGAACCTCTGCTTTCCTACTGTTTTCATCCAATCATGCGTGCTCCCTTCCATGGCAAGTTGTATGTTGGTGGATCACCGTTGTCAAAGGCTACCATCCGTCCTCTCAGTGAAAATGGTCCAAGTACGGTTTCTGTACGGCTAATCAACTGTCGGATCTCTCATCTCGGATAAAAAATACCAGGCACAGCTACCGCACGACTAATCATCTGTCGGTTCTCACTTGTGTCGGAATAGGATCTTTCTATCCTTTTGCACACTGTCACTATGCCCAACATTCGTGAGTTTGAAGCTCGTCACGGTCATCCCGTCTCAAATCCTACTCGGAATATCACAGACAAGGTTTAGACTTTCCGACTCTCAAGAATGCTGCCAATTGGTTCTAGCCTCTACCACGAAGGTTCTAATCTCATGGATTCAAATGCTCTGTTGTTAGGATAGGCAAGTCAAATCCGTGGATCAGAGACCCAAGAGATTATACTCCAGCTGTCGTCCAATGACTACGTTGAACATCATGTAGACTGCTTGTGGTTGTCAGGCACGTGGATCTTGGCTAAGCAAGTAACGAAGATAGTGGGTGATTGTCATGGGTCACCTCTTCATTCTGACTTAACTGAATTACGTACGAGAGTATATCCTGGAGAAGAAATAAGCGTGAATTGAAAGAGAAACAATAGTACTTGCATTAATTCATGAAGAAAAGCAGAGCTCCGCACCTTAATCTATGAGGTGTAGAAACTCCACCGTTGGAAAATACATAAGAAAAAGGTCTAGGCATGGCCGAATAGCCAGCCTTCCAAATGTGCAAAATGGCCTAAGATGATCAAAGCCCCAAAAGTTCCGAATACAATAGGAAAGACTAGTATTTATACTAAACTAGTAACTAAGGATTACAGAAATTGAGTAACTAAGTGCAGATAGTGCAGAAATCTACTTTCAGAGCCCGCTTGGTGTGTGCTTGGGCTGAGCATTGAGCTTTACACGTGAATAGGCCTTTTCTAGAGTTAAACGCCAGCTTGGATGCCAGTTTGGGCGTTTAACTCCAGTTCTGGTGCCAATTTCGGCATTTTACGCCAGAAAAGGGTCTCTGGCTGGTTTGGGCCATGAAATCTAGGGCAAAGTATGGACTATTAAACATTGCTGGAAAGCCCAAGATGTCTACTTTCCAACGTAATTGAGAGAGCACCAATTGGGGTTCTGTAGCTCCAGAAAATCCACTTCGAGTGCAGGAGGGTTAGAATCCAACAGCATCTGCAGTCCTTTCTCAGCCTCTAAATCAGACTTTTACTCAGATCCCTCAATTTCAGCCAGAATATAACTCAAATTACAGAAAAACACACAAACTCATAGTAAAGTCCAGAAATGTGATTTTTGCACAAAAACTAATAAAAATATAATAAAAAGTAACTAAAACCTACTAAAAACTATGTAAAAACAATGCCAAAAAGCGTATAAATTATCCGCTCATCACAATACCAAACTTAAATTGTTGCTTGTCCTCAAGCAACTTAAAACAAAATAAGATAAAAAGAAGATAAAATACAATAAATTTCAAAATATCAATGAAGCTTAGTTCCAATTAGATGAGCGGGACTAGTAGCTTTTTGCTTCTGAACAGTTTTTGGCATCTCACTTTATCCTTTGAAGTTCAGAATGATTGGCATCCATAGGAACTCAGAATTCAGATAGTGTTATTGATTCTCTTAGTTTAGTATGTTGATTCTTGAACACAGCTACTTTGTGAGTCTTGGCCATGACCCTAAGCATTTTGTTTTCCAGTATTACCACCGGATACATAAATGCCACAGACACATAATTGGGTGAACCTTTTCAGATTGTGACTCAGCTTTGCTAGAGACCCCAGTTAGAGGTGACCAGAGTTCTTAAGCACACTCTTTTTGCTTTGGATCACGACTTTAACCACTCAGTCTCAAGCTTTTCACTTGGACCTTCATGACACAAGCACATGGTTAGGGACAGCTTGATCTAGCCGCTTAGGCTAGGATTTTATTCCTTTGGGCCCTCCTATCCATTAATGCTCAAAGCCTTGGATCCTTTTTACCCTTGCCTTTTAGTTTAAAGAGCTATTGGCTTTTTCTGCTTACTTTTTCTTTTTCTTTCTTTTTCTTTATTTTTTGCCATTTTTTTGTTTTTTTTTTCGCAAGCTTTGTGTTTTTCACTGCTTTTTCTTGATTCAAGAATCAATTTTATGATTTTTCAGATTATCAATAACATTTCTCTTTTTTCATTATTCTTTCAAGAGCCAACAATTTTAACATTCATAAACTTCACTATCAAAAATATGCACTGTTCAAGCATTCATTTAGAAAACAAAAATTATTGCCACCACATCAAAATAATTAAACTATTTTCAAGATAGAATTCAAAATTCATGTACTTCTTTTTCTTTTTCAGAAAACATTTTTCATTTAAGAAAGGTGAAAGATTCATGGAACATTCATAGCTTTAAGACATAGACACTAAACACTAATGATCATGTAATAAAGACAAAAACATAGACAAAACATAAAGCATAAAAATCGAAAACAGAAAAGAAAATAAGCAAGGAGATTAAAGAACGGGTCCACCTTAGTGATGGTGGCTTCTTTTTCCTCTTGAAGAACCAATGGAGTTCTTGAGCTCCTCTATGTCTCTTCCTTGCCATTGTTGCTCCTCTCTCATGGCCTTTTCAAAATATAAATTCAGAATGCTATCCATTCTGGCGTTTAACGCCCACTTGACTGCCTCTTTGGGCGTTTAACGCGTTAAACACCAGGAATCCTTCTTTACTAGGCATTTTTCTGAACGCCCAGGATGCTGCCATTTCTGGCGTTAAATGCCTAGAATGCTGCCCATTCAGGCATTTAACGGCCAGAATACTGCCTGCATGGGCGTTAAACACCCATTCTACTATCCTTACTGACGTTTAAACGCCAGTAAGCCTGTCCTCCAGGGTGTGCTATTTTTTATGTTGTTTTTGATTCCGCTTTAATTTTGCAGCTGTTTTTGTGACTCCACATGATCATCAACCTAATGAAAACATAAAATAACAATCGAAAATGAAATGAAAAAGTAATTAACATAGATAAATAAGATTGAGTTTCCTCCCAATAAGCGCTTCTTTAATGTCAATAGCTTGACAGTGAGCTCTTAGAGAGCTTCATAGAGACTCAGAGCATGATAGTGGCCTCCCAACACCAAACTTAGAGTTTGAATGTGGGGGCTCTACTTGACTCTGTAATGAGAGAAGCTTTTCATGCTTTTTCTCCATGGTTACAGGGGAATATCCTTGAGCTTTAAACACAAGGTAGTCCTCATGCAATTACAGGACCAACTCTCCTCTGTCCACATCAATCACAGCTCTTGCTGTGGCTAGGAAGGGCCTTTCAAGGATGTTGCATTCATCCTCATCCTTCCCAGTGTCTAGGATTATGAAGTCAACAGGGATGTAAAGGCCTTCAACCTTCACTAAGACATCCTCTACAAGTCCATAAGCCTGTTTTATTAATTTGTCTGCCATCTCTAGTGAGATTCTTACAGCTTGTACCTTAAAGATCCCCAGTTTCTCCATTACAGAGAGTGGTATGAGGTTAATACTTGAACCAAGGTCACACAGAGCCTTCTCAAAGGTCATGGTGCCTATGGTACAAGGTATTAAGAACCTTCCAGGATCCGGTTTCTTCTAAGGTAATTTCTGTTAAACCAAGGCATTCAGTTCATTGATGAGCAATGGAGGTTCATCCTCCCAAGTCTCATTACCAAATAACTTGATATTCAGCTTCATGATTGCTCCTAGATACCGAGCAACTTGCTCTTCAACAATATCTTCATCCTCTTCAAAGGAAAAATACTCATCAGAGCTCATGAATAGCAATAGTAAGTTCAGTGGAATCTCTATGGTCTTTGTATGAGTTTCAGATTCCTTTGGTTCCTCATTAGGGAACTCCTTAGTGGTCAGTGGACATCCATTGAGGTCTTCCTCACTGGAAATCACTGCCTCTTCCTCCTCTATAGGTTTGGCCACTTTGGATATATTGATGGCCTTGCACTTTCTCTTTGGATTCTCTTCTGTATTGCTTGGGAGAGTACTAGGACTTGTGCCTCCAAATTTCTGATGGAGGATCTTGTTTCAGTCATGAAAATGAGAGTGGTCTTAGATAGATCAGAGACTATGGTTACTAAGTCAGAGAGGCTCTGCTTAGAATTCTCTGTCTGTTGCTGAGAAGATGATGGAAAAGGATTGCTATTGCCAAACCTATTTCTCCCATCATTATTATTATTGAAGCCTTGTTGAGGCTTCTGTTGATCTTTCCATGAGAAATTTGGATGATTTTTCCATGAAGGATTATAAGTGTTTCCATAGGATTATCCCATGTAATTCACTTTTTCCATTCTAGGACTCTCAGGATCATAAGCTTCTCCTTCAGCGGAAGCTTCTTTAGTACTGCCGAATGCAGCTTGCAATCCAGTCAGATTTTGAGAAATCATATTGACTTACTGAGTCAATATTTTGTTCTGAGCTAATATGGCATTCAGAGTATCAAACTCAAGAACTCCTTTCTTCTAAGTCATCCCATTATTCACAGGATTTCTTTCAGAAGTGTACATGAACTGGTTATTTGCAACCATCTCAATGAGTTCCTGGGCTTCTACAGGGGTTTTCTTCAGATGAAGAGATCCACCAACAAAGTGGTCCAATGACATCTTGGACAATTCAGACAGACCATCATAGCATATACCTAAGATGCTCCATTCTGAAAGCATGTTAGAAGGACACCTTCTGATCAATTGCTTGTATCTTTTCCAAGCTTCATAGAGGGATTCACCTTCCTTCTGTCTGAAGGTTTGGACTTCCACTCTAAGCTTGCTCATCTTTTGAGGTGGAAAAAATTTGGCCAAGAAAGCATTGACCAACTTTTCCCAAGAGTTCAGGCTTTCTTTAGGTTGTGAGTCCAACCATATCATAGCTCTGTCTCATACAGCAAAGGGGAAAAGCAGAAGTCTGTAGACCTCGGGATTAACCCTATTGGTCTTAACAGTGTCATAAATTTGCAAGAATTCAACTAAGAATTGATAAGGATCTTCCAATGAAAATACATGAAACTTGCAATTCTACTGCATTAGAGAAACTAATTAAGGCTTAAGCTCAAAGTTGTTTGCTCCAATTGCAGGAATTGAGATGCTTCTTCCGTAGAAGTTGGAAGTTGGTGCAGTAAAGTCACCAAGCATCTTCCTTGCATCTCCACCATTGTTGTTGGGTTCGGCTGCCATGTCTGCTTCTGTTTTGAAATTTTCTACATGGTCCTCTCCGGAGTGTTGTGCTTTAGCTTCTCTTAGCTTCCTCTTCAGAGTCCTTTCAAGTTCAGGATCAGCTTCAACAAGAATTTCCTTATCCTTGTGCCTTCTCATATGAAAAAGAAGAAAACAAAGAGAATAGTGGAATCCTCTATATCACAGTATAGAGATTCCTTTATATGAGTATAAGAATAAAATAATGAGAAGAGAGGGGAGATAAGTAATTCAAACAGAGAGAAGAGAGAAGGGTTCGAATTATGAGTAGAAGAGAAGTGTTAGTAATTAAATAAATAAATAGAAAGAGATCAGAGAGAGTATTCGAATTTTAAGAAAAGGGAAAAGAAAAACATTTTTATTTTTATTTAATTAATTAAGTTAGTTTCAAAAATATTAAAAGAAATAAAATAAAATTAGAATTTAAAATAATTAGTTGATTAAAAAGAATTTTGAAAAAGTGGTTAGTGATTTTCGAAAATTAGAAGTGGAAAAGTAGCTAGGTGGTTTTGAAAAAGATAAGAAATAATAAACTTTTTAAAATTAAAACAAACAAGTCAAGTAGTTAGTTGAAAAAGATTTGAAAATAAATTTTGAAAAGATAAGAAGTTAGAAACAGATTTTAAAATTAAAATTTTAAAAAGATATGATTGAAGTTTATTTTGAAAAAGAATTGAAAAAGAAATTAAAGAGATTTGATTTTTAAAATTAAAGTTGATGACTTGGCTTACAAGAAACTAAAAGATATGATTCTAGAATTTAGAGATTGAACCTTTCTTAACAAGAAAGTAACAAACTTTAAATTTTTGAATCAAAACATTAATTGTTAGTAAAGTTTTCGAAAATATGAAATAAAAGTAAGAAAAAGATTTTGAAAAATTAGTTTTAAAATTTTCGAAAATCATAAAAAATGAAAAAGTATTGATTTTGAAAAAGATTTGAAAAGATAAAGTTTTTAAATTGAAATTTTGACTTGACTAACAATAAACAACTAAATTTTAAAATTTTTTGACCAAGTCAACTCAAAATTTCGAAAATTATGAGAAGAATAAGGAAAAGATATTTTTTTGACTTTTGAATTTTTAATGAGGAGAGAGAAAAATAATAAAATGAAACAAAACTTAAAAGTTTAAGATCAAAACAAATAATGCATGCAAGAACACTTTGAATGTCATGATGAACACCAAGAACACTTTGAAGATCATGATGAACATCAAGAACATATTTTTGAAAATTTTTAAGAAAAGAAAGATATGCAAGACACCAAACTTAGAAATTTTTAATGTTTATACACTATGAACTCGAAAATGCATATGAAAAACAAAAAAAAAATACAAAACAAGAAAATCACAAGATTAAACAAAGAAAATCATCAAGAACAACTTGAAGATCAAGAAAGAACACATGATGAATTTTTGAAAATTTAAGAAAAATTAAAAACATGCAATTGACACCAAACATAAAATTTGACACAAGACTCAAATAAGAAAGATAAAAAAAATTTAGTTTTTATGATTTTATTAAATTTTTTTGTATTTTTTTTCCAAATTATTTTGGAAAAAGAAAATAAAGAAATTCAAAATTTTTAATAAGAATTCCTAGATTCATGCAATGTTAGTCTAAAGCTTCGGTCCAAAAGAATTAGACATGGCCAAATGACCAGCCAAGCTTTAGCATAACAAATACAGACATGTCCTTTCTACAATGGAAAGTGAAAACCTCGGTCCAAAAGATTAGACATGGTTTAACAGCCAGCCAGGCTTCAACATATCTCACGAAGCTCTAGAATTTATTTTTAAAAATTTTTTTTTCGAAACTTTTTGAAAAGAAAATAAAGGTTGAAACAAGAAAGAAGGTTACCTAATCCAAGCAACAAGATGAACCGTCATTTGTCCAAACTCGAACAATCCCCGGCAACGGCGCCAAAAACTTGGTGCACGGAATTGTGATCACACTTTTCACAACTCCGGTACAACTAACCAGCAAGTGCACTGGGTCGTCCAAGTAATAAAACCTTACGCGAGTAAAGGTCGATTGATGCGTGAGCATCTTTCCTATCTTTTCCTAGTGAATTTGCATCTAACTTGTTGAGTTTAATTAAGAATTAATTATATTTTACCCACTATGGATGCTATTTTGAGTTTTGTGCAATTTTATTCATTTTAGGTAGCATTCAGATGGATTTGATGAAGTTTCTGCAGAGAAAGAGAAGAAACCAAGGAGATGACCAGCAAATACCGACGCGGACGCAAGGCTCACGCGACCGCACAGAATGGAGGAAATCGCAATGACGCGATCGCGTGCCTAACGCAAACGCGTGGACTGGAATCTGCACAAATGACGTGAACGCGTGAACGACGCGTACGCGTGACATGCGTCACGTGCAGAAAATGCAGAAAAATGCTGGGGGCGATTTCTGGGCTGTTTTGACCCAGTTCTTAGCCCAGAAATCACATATTAGAAGCTGCAGAAGGGACAAATCAAGTGGTCCCCACCCATCAGCTGAAGACTTATTAATTAATTCGAATTTAAATTCAAATCTTATTTTAGGAAAAGATATTATTTTAATTTTAATTTTAGAAATTTGATTTTTAAATTATTAGGATTAATTATAAAAGGGATCACAATAGGGTGGTTCCAGAAGAACATTCCAGAACATTATTCGATACAAATTTACATTCCATATTCCATGAGCAACTAATCCTCCATTGTTAAGGTTAGGAGCTCTGTCTATTGTATGGATTGATAATATTATTTTTCTATTTTAATTCATGTTTTGATTTATATTTCAATAATTGTTTTCGTTCTTTATTTTATGAATTTGGGTGGAACGAAAGTATGACCCACGTTCTAATTGAGTTCTTGTATAACTTGAAAAAGCTCTTTACTTGAACAATAGCTTGAAAACATATTATCCTGAATTTCTAATTGTTTGTATTTAACGGGATACGTGACATATAATCCCTTTATTTTTGGATAATTAGAATTCTTGTGGCATATAAACTAGAATTTGATCATCACCCTCTAATTGGAATTAATTGACCAAGGAATTGGCAGTTGATGAATTTTAGAGGAGACTAGGAAGGTCAAAGGAATTAGGGTCTAGTCACAAATAGTTTGCCATGAATTAAATCTTACATGATTAAAATTAGTTAATAAGAAAAGTCAATCCAGAAAATAGATAACTCTGAAGCTTTAACTGCTTTCTCAATATTTTATTCCTCACCTATTCATCTGCCTGTCTTCAAACTCTTCTTTATTGTTTAATGCTTTTGAACTCTAAATTACTCTTTTCTGTTTGTCTAACTAAGCCTATCAAATACTATTGTTGCTTAATCCATCAATCCTCGTGGGATCGACCCTTACTCACGTAAGGTATTACTTGGTACGACCCGGTGCACTTGCCGGTAAGTTAGTGGGTTACAAATACCGCACCAAGTTTTTGGTGCCGTTGCCAGGGATTGACTGTGATTAACAACTATCAGTTGTTTGATTGCTTAGATTAGGTGTTTTAGTTTTAATTTTATTTAATTTTTGTTTTAGTATTATTTTCGAAAAAAAAAATTTTTTGATTTATTTTATTCAAAATTTTTTTCCTCTTAATTTTTGAAATTAAGTTTGGTGTCCTCTATTTATTTTTATTTTTATTTGAGTTTTTCCTGTTTATTTTTCCTTTTAAATTTTCGATTTTTTTAATTTATTTATTTAGTATTTTTATTTTTATTATTTTACACAGGTTACCTCACAGGGACTTCTCTGCACTCTGACGTAGAGAGTCCCATTTTTTCTTGTTTTCTGCCTGTGTATGCACCGGAATAGAGACAAAGAACATCTCTTAGACTTTGATCCTGAACCTGAAAGAACTTTCAGGCGACATTTGCAACAAGCAAGACTTTGCAAGGCTGCAGAATCCACTATGGCAAATAATAATGCTAATGCCAATGTGGCAAATCCGAATGAGGATGATCAACAAAGGAGAGTGCTTGGCTCTTATTCTGCTCCTACTGCAGATCTTTATGGAAAGAGCATTATGTTGCCTCCTATAACTGCAAACAACTTTGAGTTGAAGCCACAATTGGTCACCCTGGTGCAACCAAATTGCCAGTATCATGGTCTTCCTCACGAAGACCCAAATCAATTTATATCTGATTTTCTACAGATTTGTGATACTGTGAAGACAAATGGAGTGAATCCAGAGCTGTACAAACTCATGTTCTTCCCGTTTGCTCTGAGGGATAAAGCAAAGCTGTGGTTAGATTCCCAACCAAAGAAGAGTTTGAATACATGGGAAAAGGTTGTTACTGAGTTTCTCACTAAATTTTTCCCACCAAAGAAGCTGACTAAGCTTAGGTTGGAAGTTCAGACCTTCAGGCAAAAGGAAGGTGAAACTCTTTATGAAGCTTCGGAGAGATACAAGCTACTGACTAGGCAATACCCTCCAGACATGTTCTCCAAATGGACCCAACTGGATATCTTTTATGAAGGCTTGGGTGAGATGTCCAAGATGAGTTTAGACACTTCTGCAGGCGGTTTATTGCACAAGAAGAAGACACCAGAGGAAACTATTGAGCTGATTGAATTGGTTGCAAGCAACCAATATTTATACTCATCTAACAGGAATCCTGTGAACTCTGAGACCCCTCAGAAGAGGGGCGTGTTGGAAGTAGAAGCTGTTAATGCTTTTCTTGCTCAAAACAAGCTTATGTCTCAGCAAATAAATCTACTTACTCAACAGATGGGTGGCATGCAAGTCTCAACTATCAACACCCAGAATACATCACAGGAAGTCTCTTATGACATGGCAGGTAACTTTGTGCAAAATGATAATTATGATTATGCTCAACCCTCTTCTGAACAGGTTAACTACATGGGGAGTGGTCCTAGAAATTCCAACAATGATCCATATTCTAAGACATTCAATCAGGGGTGGAGGAATCACCCAAATTTTGGGTGGAGAGATCAACCTCAGAGACCTCAGAACTTCAACAATAGTTCTCAGGGCAGTTTTCAACAGAACAACTATAATAACCGCCAATTTCAGTCTCAGCAACAACAACCACCTCAGCAGGTAAATTCTAAATCCCAAAAAGATTCTAAATGTGAGATGATGATGAGTTTCATACAAGAAACCAGAGCCTCCATTAGAAACTTGGAGGTGCAAATGGGTCAAATGAGCAAGCAATTACCTGAAAGGTCTTCAAATACATTCCCTGGTGATACAGTGGTGAACCCAAGAGAAGATTGCAAGGCCATTCAATTGAGAAGTGGTAAGGTAGCTGGTTCTGAGACCAAGGTCAATGAAGATATAGTTGAAAAGGAAACTCCAAAGGAGAAGAAGGAAGAAGTAGAGCACGCCCCTCCTAAGCGTGCAGACAACCCGTTTCCTGACTCTCTTGACACTTATCCCACCTTACCAAAGGCCCCTGAATACAAGCCAAAAATGCCATATCCTCAGAGGCTTCAGAAGGCGTCCAAAGAAAAGCAATTCTCTAAATTTTTAGATGTCTTCAAGAAGCTGCAGATCAACATTCCTTTTGCAGAGGCTCTGGAGCAAATGCCTCTCTACACTAAATTTATGAAAGAGCTGTTGACCCACAAGAGGAATTGGAAGGAGCAAGAAACCGTGGTGTTAACCAAGGAATGCAGTGCTATTATTCAACACACCCTTCCTGAGAAGATGCCAGACCCAGGGAGCTTTGTCATTCCTTGCACCATTGGAGAAGTCGGCATTCAGAGAGCTTTATGTGATCTTGGAGCTAGCATCAACCTCATGCCACTTTCAGTGATGAAAAAGCTTCAAATTGAGGAGGCAAAACCCACTCGTATTTCTCTTCAACTTGCTGATCTTTCTATTAAATTACCTGTGGGTGTAGTTGAAGATTTACTTGTTAAAGTAGGACCATTTATTTTCCCTGTTGATTTTGTTATATTAGACATGGAAGAGGAGGTAAAACCCTCTATTATACTTGGTAGACCCTTTTTAGCTACAGGTAGAGCTCTGATTGATGTGCAAAAGGGTGAATTAACCCTGAGGGTCAATGAAGAACAGGTGGTCCTAAATGTTTTTGAAGCCCTCAAGCACCCCAATGATTCTGGGGGGTGTATGAAAATAAATGTTATTGAACCACTTGTTCAAGAAGTACTGGAAACTAAGGTACTTGATGATATTCTAGATCCTATTTCTGAGTGTGAATTAGTTGAAGTTGACGATTCACTACCCCAAAAAGAGCTGATGAACACGCCAATCAAGGAGGAGGAAGCCCCCAAGCTTGAGCTCAAACCCTTACCCCCTTCTCTGAAATAAGTGTTCTTGGGTGGAAATGATTCATATCCAGTGATTATTAGCTCTTCTCTGAAGCCTGAAGAAGAGGAGGCACTTATTTCAGTGCTCAGGAACCATAAAACAGCTCTTGGGTGGACCATTAGTGACTTGAAGGGGATTAGTCCAACCAAGTGTATGCATAAGATCCTTCTTGAAGATGATGCTAAATCAGTTGTGCAACCACAAAAGAGACTCAAACCAACTATGAAAGAGGTGGTCCAAAAAGAGGTAATGAAATTATGGGAAGCAGGTATTATTTACCCTATTTCTGACAGTCCTTGGGTAAGTCCTGTTGATGAGCGGATAATTTATACGCTTTTTGGCATTATTTTTAGTATGTTTTTGGTAGGATCTAGTTACTTTTAGGGATATTTTTATTAGTTTTTATGTTAAATTCACATTTCTAGACTTTACTATGAGTTTGTGTGTTTTTCTATGATTTCAGGTATTTTCTGGCTGAAATTGAGGGACTTGAGCAAAAATCAGATTCAGAGGTAGAAGAAGGACTGCTGATGTTGTTGGATTCTGACCTCCCTGCACTCAAAGTGGATTTTCTGGAGCTACAGAACTCAAAATGGTGCGCTTCCAATTGCGTTAGAAAGTAGACATCCAGGGCTTTCCAGCAATATATAATAGTTCATATTTTGGCCGAGTTTAGATGACGCAAAAGGGCGTTGAACCCCAGTTCTATGCTGCAGTCTGGAGTTAAACGCCAGAAACACGTCACGAACCAGAGTTGAACGCCAAAAACACGTGTAAACTTCAAGCTCAGCCCAAGCACACACCAAGTGGGCCCCGGAAGTGGATTTATGCATCAATTACTTACTTCTGTAATCCCTAGTAACTAGTTTAGTATAAATAGGACTTTTTACTATTGTATTAATCATCTTATGATTTTTAGTTCATCTTTGAATCATATTGATCACGTTAGGGGGCTGGCCTCTCGGCCATGCCTGAACCTTCATCACTTATATATTTTCAACGGTAGAGTTTCTACACTCCATAGATTAAGGTGTGGAGCTCTGCTGTTCCTCATGAATTAATGCAAAGTACTACTGTATTTTTATTCAATTCAACTTATTCTGCTTTTAAGATATTCATTCGTACTCCAACATGAATGTGATGAACGTGACAATCATCATCATTCCCCCACGAACGCGTGCCTGACAACCACTTCCGTTCCACCTTAGATTGAATGAATATCTCTTGGATCTCTTAATCAGAATCTTCGTGGTATAAGCTAGATTGATGGCGGAATTCATGAGAGTCCGAAAAGTCTAAACCTTGTCTGTGGTATTCCGAATAGGATTCAGGGATTGAATGACTGTGACGAACTTCAAACTCGCGAGTGCTGGGCGTAGTCACAGATGCAAAAGGAGGGTGAATCCTATTCCAGTATGATCGAGAACCTCAGATGATTAGCCGTGCTGTGACAGAGCATTTGGACCTTTTTCACAAGAGGATGGGATGTAACCATTGACAACGGTGATGCCCTTACATAAAGCTTGCCATGGAAAGGAGTAGGACTGATTGGATGAAGACAGCAGGAAAGCAGAAGTTCAGAAGAACGAAAGTATCTCTATACGCTTATCTGAAATTCTCACCAATGAATTACATAAGTGTTTCTATCTTTATTTTCTATTTATTTATTATTTATTTTCGAAAACTCCATAACCATTTGATATCCGCCTGACTGAGATTAACAAGATGACCATAGCTTGCTTCATACCAACAATCTCCGTGGGATCGACCCTTACTCACGTAAGGTTTTATTACTTGGACGACCCAGTGCACTTGCTGGTTAGTTGTGCGAAGTTGTGAAGTTATGTTTGGACCATGGTATTGTGCACAAGTTTTTGGCACCGTTGCAGGGGATTGTTTGAGTTTGGACAACTGACGGTTCATCTTGTTGCTCAGATTAGGTAATTTTCTTCTTATTTTGTTTTCAAAAAGTTTTCAAAAAAAAATTTTCAAAAATATTTTCTTCTATTTCGTTTTTCCTAATTAATATTCGAAAAAAAAATAAATCTTTTCAAAAATATATTTTTCTTCAGAACTTTTAAGAATGAATTATAGTATTTCGTGAAGCATGTAGAAGCCTGGCTGGCTGTAAAGCCATGTCTAATTCTTTTAGACTAAGGCTTCCACTTATAAGTATATGAAGTTGGATGAAGTATCAGCTGTTATATGCCTGATTTGTATCTTCTAAAGCTTGGCTGGCTATTAAGCCATGTCTAACCCTCAGATTGGAGCTTTAGACTAAGAGTGCAAGATTCCTGGAATTCATATTAAAAATTTTGGAATCCTTATTTTTCTTTTTCACATTAATTTTCGAAAAATCCAAAAAAATCATAAAATCATAAAAATCAAAAATATTTTGTTTTTCTTGTTTGAGTCTTGAGTCAATTTTTAAGTTTGGTGTCAATTACATTTTTTCTAAAAATTTTATGCATTTTTCGAAAAAATCATGTATTCATGGTGTTCTTCATGATCTTCAAGTTGTTCTTGGTAAATCTTCTTGTTTGATCTTGATGTTTTCTTGTTTTGTGCCTTTTCTTGTTTTTCATGTGCATTTTTGCATTCATAGTGTCTGAACATGAAAGATTTTTAAGTTTGGTGTCTTGCATGTTTTCTTTGCATATAAAAATTTTCAAAAATATGTTCTTGATGTTCATCATGATCTTCAAAGTGTTCTTGATGTTCATCATGATATTCATAGCATTCTTGCATGCATTCATTGTTTTGATCCAAAATTTTCATGCATTGAGTCTTTTTCATGTTTTTCTCTTTCATCATTAAAAATTCAAAAATCAAAAAAATATCTTTCCCTTTTTCACTCATAAATTTCGAAAATTTGGATTGACTTTTTCAAAAATTTTTAAAATCTAGTTGTTTCTTATGAGTCAAATCAAATTTTCAATTTAAAAATCTTATCTTTTTCAAAATCTTTTTCAAAAATCAAATCTTTTTCATTTTTCTTATTTATTTTCGAAAATTTTAAAAATATTTTTCAAAAATCTTTTTCTTAATTTTATATCATATTTTCGAAAATCACATCATCAATTAATGTTTTGATTCAAAAATTTCGAGTTTGTTACTTACTTGTTAAGAAAGATTCAAACTTTAAATTCTAGAATCATATCTTGTGATTTCTTGTGAGTCAAGTCATTAATTATGATTTTAAAAATCAAATCTTTTTGAAAACTAATTCTAATCATATCTTCCTATCATATCTTTTTTTTAATCTTATCTTTTTCAAAAATTTGATTTTCAAATATCTTTTCTAACTTCTTAACTTCTTATCTTTTCAAAATTGATTTTCAAATCTTTTTCAACTAACTAATTGACTTTTTGTTTGTTTCTTATCTTTTTTCAAAACTACCTAACTAACTCTCTCTCTCTCTAATTTTTGAAAATCTCTTCCCTCTTTTTCAAAAAAATTCTTTTTAATTAAATAATTATTTCAATTTTTAATTTTAATTTGATTTCATTCCTAATTTTCGAAAATCACTAACCCCTTTTCAAAATTTTATTTTCGAAAATCCTCTTTCTCTCTCATCTCCTTCTATTTATTTATTCATCTACTAACACTTCATCTCACCCAAATTCGAACCCCCTCTTCCATCTGTGTTCGAATTTTCTCTTCTTCCCTTCTTTACATTACATTCTTTTCTTCTTCTACTCACACAGGGGAACCTCTATACCTGGGTAAAAAGGATCTCTATTATTATTATTTTTCTGTTCCCTCTTTTTCATATGAGCAGGAGCAAGGACAAGAACATTCTTGTTGAAGCAGACCCTGAACCTGAAAGGACTCTGAAGAGGAAACTAAGAGAAGCTAAAATACAACAATCCAGAGATAACCTTACAGAAATTTTTGAACAGGAAGAGGAGATGGCAGCCGAAAATAATAATAATATAAGGAGGATGCTTGGTGACTTTACTACACCTAATTCCAATTTACATGGAAGAAGCATCTCCATCCCTACCATTGGAGCAAACAATTTTGAGATGAAACCTCAATTACTTTCTCTGATGCAACAAAACTGCAAGTTTCATGGACTTCCATCTGAAGATCCTTTTTAGTTCTTAACTGAATTCTTGCATATCTGTGATACTGTTAAGACTAATGGAGTAGATCCTGAAGTCTACAGGCTCATGCTTTTCCCGTTTGCTGTAAGAGACAGAGCTAGAGTGTGGTTGGACTCTCAACCCAAAGATAGCCTGAACTCTTGGGATAAGCTGGTCAAGGCTTTCTTAGCCAAGTTCTTTCCTTCTCAAAAGCTTAGTAAGCTTAGAGTGGATGTTCAAACCTTCAGACAGAAAGAAGGAGAATCCCTCTATTAAGCTTGGGAGAGATATAAGCAACTGACCAAAAAGTGTCCTTCTGACATGCTTTCAGAATGGACCATCCTGGATATATTCTATGATGGTCTGTCTGAATTAGCTAAGATGTCATTAGATACTTCTGCAGGTAGATCCATTCACCTAAAGAAAACGCCTGCAGAAGCTCAAGAACTCATTGACATGGTTGCTTATAACCAGTTCATGTACACTTCTGAGAGGAATCCTGTGAGTAATGGGACGCCTCAGAAGAAGGGAGTTCTTGAAATTGATACTCTGAATGCCATATTGGCCCAAAATAAAATATTGACTCAGTAAGTCAATATGATTTCTCAGAGTCTGAATGAAATGCAAGCTGCATCCAACAGTACTCAAGAGGCATATTCTGAAGAAGAAGCTTATGATCCTGAAAACCCTGCAATAGCAGAGGTGAATTACATGGGTGAACCATATGGAAACACCTATAATCCCTCATGGAGAAATCACCCAAATCTCTCATGGAAGGATCAACAAAAGCCTCAACAAGGCTTTAATAATGGTGGAAGAAACAGGTTTAGCAATAGCAAGCCTTTTCCATCATCCACTCAGCAACAGACAGAGAACTCTGAACAAAATACCTCTAATTTAGCAAACTTAGTCTCTCCATTAGAAATTTGGAGGCACAAGTGGGACAGCTGAGTAAGAAAATCACTGAAACCCCTCCTAGTGCTCTCCCAAGCAATACAGAAGAAAATCCAAAAGGAGAGTGCAAGGCCATTGACATAGTCAACACGGGCGAACCTAGAGAGAAAGGGGAGGACGTGAATCCCAAGGAGGAAGACCTCCTGGGACGTCCAATGATCAATAAGGAGTATCCCTTTGAGGAACCAAAGGACTCTGAGGCTCATCTAGAGACCATAGAGATTCCATTAAACCTCCTTATGCCATTCATGAGCTCTGAAGAGTATTCTTCTTCTGAAGAGAATGAAGATGTTACTGGAGAGCAAGTTGCCAAGTTCCTTGGTGCAATCATGAAGCTGAATGCCAATTTATTTGGTAATGAAACTTGGGGAAATGAACCTCCCCTGTTCACCAATGAACTAAATGTATTGGATCAACTGAGATTGCCTCAGAAGAAACAGGATCCTGGAAAGTTCCTAATACCTTGTACCATAGGCACCATAACCTTTGAGAAGGCTCTATGTGACCTTGGGTCAGGAATAAACCTCATGCCACTCTCTGTAATGGAGAAACTGGAAATCTTTGAGGTGCAAGCTGCTAAAATCTCATTAGAGATGGCAGACAACTCAAGAAAAGAGGCTTATGGACAAGTAGAGGACGTGTTAGTAAAGGTTGAAGGCCTTTACATCCCTGCTGATTTCATAATCCTAGATACTGGGAAGGATGAGGATGAATCCATCATCCTTGGAAGACCCTTCCTAGCCACAGGAAGAGCTGTGATTGATGTTAACAGAGGTGAACTAGTCCTTCAATTGAATGAGGACTCCCTTGAGTTTAAAACTCAAGGACATCCTTCTGTAAACATGGAAAAGAGGCACAGTAAGCTTCTCTCAAAACAGAGTCAACCAGAGCCCCCACAGTCAAACTCTAAGTTTGGTGTTGGGAGGCCACAACCAAACTCTATGTTTGGTGTTGAACTCCCATATCCAAACTCTAAGTTTGGTGTTGGGGAGTTTCAACAATACTCTGAACATCTGTGAGGCTCCATGAGAGCCCACTGTCAAGCTATTGACATTAAAGAAGCGCTTGTTGGGAGGCAACCTAATTTTTATTTATCTAATTTTAATTTATTTTTATTGTTATTTCATGTTTTATTAGGTTCATGATCATGTGGAGTCACAAAATAAATAGAAAAATCAAAAACAGAATCAAAAACAGCAGAAGAAAAATCACACCCTGGAGGAAGGACTTACTGTCGTTTAAACGCCAGTAAGGAGCATCTGGCTGGCGTTCAACGCCAGAACAGAGCATGGATCTGGCGTTGAACGCCAGAAACAAGCAGCATCCTGGCGTTCAGACGCCAGAAATGCACAGTGAGGAAAGCTGGCGCTGAACGCCAGAAACAAGCATAAAACTGGCGTTCAACGCCAGAAATATGTTGCATCTGGGCGCTGAACGCCCAGAACAAGCATCATTTCGGCATTTAAACGCCAGAATTGCATGCAAAGGCATTTCACATGCCTAATGGGTACAAGGATGCAAATTCTTGACACCTCAGGATCTGTGGACCCCGCAGGATCAACTCAACATCTGTGGACCCCACAGGATCCCCACCTAACTCCACTCACTCTCTTCCCTCTTCTCAATGTTCATCCTCTCTTCCCAATAAACACTCTTCCCCAAAACTCTTCACCAATCACCTCAATCTCTCTTCCCTATCACTACTTCACCACTCACATCCATCCACTCTTCCCCATAAACCTACCTCATAAACTCCACCTACCTTCAAAATTCAAAATCAATTTCCCACCCAAACCCACCCTATATGGCCGAAACTAAACCCCCCTCCCCTCCCTATATAAAGCCCTCCATTCTTCCTCATTTTCACACAACACAACCCTCTCTTCCCCTTCTTGGCCGAATACACCTCTCCCTCCTCTCCTCCATATTTTCTTCTTCTTCTTCACCTCTTCTTTCTTCTCTTGCTCGAGGGCGAGTAATATTCTAAGTTTGGTGTGGTAAAAGCATAAGCTTTTTATTTTTCCATTATCGTTGATGGCACCTAAGACCGGAGAATCCTCTAGAAAAAGGAAAGGAAAGACAAAAGCTTCCGCCTCCGAGTCATGGAAGATGGAAAGATTCATCTCCAAAGCCCATCAAGACCACTTCTATGATGTTGTGGCCAAGAAGAAGGTGATCCCCGAGGTTCCTTTCAAGCTCAAGAGAAATGAGTATCCGGAGATCCGACATGAAATCCAAAGAAGAGGTTGGGAAGTTCTAACAAACCCCATCCAACAAGTCGGCATCCTAATGGTTCAAGAGTTCTATGCCAATGCATGGATCACTAAGAACCATGATCAAAGTAAGAATCTGAATCCAAAGAATTATATTACAATGGTTCGGGCGAAATACTTAGATTTTAGTTTGGAAAATGTGAGGTTGGCGTTCAACTTGCCTATGATGCAAGGAGATGCACACCCCTACACTAGAAGGGTCAACTTTGATCAAAGGTTGGACCAAGTCCTCATGGACATATGTGTGGAAGGAGCTCAATGGAAGATTGACTCAAAAGGGAAACCGGTTCAACTGAGAAGACTGGACCTTAAGCCTGTAGCTAGAGGATGGTTGGAGTTCATCCAACGCTCCATCATCCCCACTAGCAACCGATCTGAAGTTACTGTGGATCGGGCCATCATGATCCATAGCATCATGATTGGAGAGGAAGTAGAAGTTCATGAAGTCATCTCCCTTGAACTCTACAAAATAGCCGAAAAGCCCTCCCCCTTGGCAAGGCTAGCTTTCCCTCATCTTATTTGCCATCTATGTTACTCAGCTGGAGCTTTCATAGAAGGAGACATTCCCATTGAGGAAGAAAAGCCCATCACTAAGAAAAGGATGGAGCAAACAAGAGAGCCCACTCATGGAGCTCAAGAAACACGTGAGGAAGCTCATCATCAAGAAATCCCTGAGATACCTCAAGGGATGCACTTTCCTCCACAGAATTTTTGGGAGCAAATCAACACCTCCCTAGGAGAACTAAGTTCCAACATGGGACAACTAAGGGTGGAACATCAAGAGCACTCCATCATCCTTCATGAAATTAGAGAAGATCAAAGAGCAATGAGGGAGGAGAAACAAAGACAAGGAAGAGACATAGAAGAGCTCAAGGACATCATTGGTACCTCAAGAAGAAAACGCCACCATCACTAAGGTGGACTCATTCCTTGTTCTCAAATTTTCTGTTTTTCATTTTCTTTATGTTAAGTGCTTATCTATCTTAGTGTCTTATTGCATGATCATTAGTATGTAGTAACTTTGTCTTAAAGTTATGAATATCCTATGAATCCATCACTTCTCTTAAATGAAAAATGTTTTTAATTCAAAAGAACAAGAAGTACATGAGTTTCGAATTTATCCTTGAACTTAGTTTAATTATATTGATGTGGTGACAATACTTTTTATTTTCTGAATGAATGCTTGAACAGTGCATATGTCTTTTGAAGTTGTTGTTTATGAATGTTAAATATGTTGGCTCTTGAAAGAATGATGACAAGGAGACATGTTATTTGATAATCTGAAAAATCATAAAAATGATTCTTGAAGCAAGAAAAAGCAGTGAATACAAAAGCTTGCAGAAAAAAAAATACAGCGAAAAAAAATAGAAAGAAAAAGAAAAAGCAAGCAGAAAAAGTCAAAAGCTCTTAAAACCAAAAGGCAAGAGCAAAAAGCCAATAACCCTTAAAACCAAAAGGCAAGGGTAAATAAAAAGGATCCCAAGGCTTTGAGCATCAGTGGATAGGAGGGCCTAAAGGAATAAAATCCTGGCCTAAGCGACTAAACCAAGCTGTCCCTAACCATGTGCTTGTGGCGTGAAGGTGTCAAGTGAAAACTTGAGACTGAGCGGTTAAAGTCAAGGTCCAAAGCAAAAACAGAGTGTGCTTAAGAACCCTGGACACCTCTAATTGGGGACTTTAGCAAAGCTGAGTCACAATCTGAAAAGGTTCACCCAATTATGTGTCTGTGGCATTTATGTATCCGGTGGTAATACTGGAAAACAAAGTGCTTAGGGCCACGGCCAAGACTCATAAAGTAGTTGTGTTCAAGAATCAACATACTAAACTAGGAGAATTAATAACACTATCTGAACTCTGAGTTCCTATAGATGCCAATCATTCTGAACTTCAATGGATAAAGTGAGATGCCAAAACTATTCAAGAGGCAAAAAGCTACAAGTCCCGCTCATCTGATTGGAGCTATGTTTCATTGATATTTTAGAATTTATAGTATATTCTCTTTTTTTTATCCTATTTGATTTTCAGTTGCTTGGGGACAAGCAACAATTTAAGTTTGGTGTTGTGATGAGCGGATAATTTATACGCTTTTTGGCATTGTTTTTAGTATGTTTTTGGCAGGATCTAGTTACTTTTAGGGATGTTTTTATTAGTTTTTATGTTAAATTTATATTTCTAGACTTTACTATGAGTTTGTGTGTTTTTCTGTGATTTCAGGTATTTTCTGGCTGAAATTGAGGGACTTGAGCAAAAATCAAATTCAGAGGTAGAAGAAGGACTGCTGATGCTGTTGGATTCGGACCTCCCTGCACTCAAAGTGGATTTTCTGGAGCTACAGAACTCAAAATGGCGCGCTTCCAATTGCGTTAGAAAGTAGACATCCAGGGCTTTCCAGCAATATATAATAGTCTATACTTTGGCCGGGTTTAGAGGATGCAAAAGGGCGTTGAACGCCAGTTCTACGCTGCAGTCTAGAGTTAAACGCCAGAAACACGTCACGAACCAGAGTTGAATGCCAAAAAGACGTTACAACTTGGCATTCAACTCCAGAAGAAGCCTCTGCACGTGTAAACTTCAAGTTCAGCCCAAGCACACACCAAGTGGGCCCTGGACGTGGATTTATGCATCAATTACTTACTTCTATAAACCCTAGTAACTAGTTTAGTATATAGGACTTTTTACTATTGTATTAATCATCTTATGATTTTTAGTTCATCTTTGAATCATATTGATCACGTTTGGAGGCTGGCCTCTCGGCCATGCCTGAACCTTCATTACTTATGTATTTTCAACGGTAGAGTTTCTACACTCCATAGATTAAGGTGTGGAGCTCTGCTGTTCCTCATGAATTAATGCAAAGTACTACTATTTTTTTATTCAATTCAACTTATTCCACTTTTAAGATATTCATTCGTACTCCAACATGAATGTGATGAACGTGACAATCATCATCATTCCCCCACGAACGCGTGCCTGACAACCACTTCCGTTCCACCTTAGATTGAATGAATATCTCTTGGATCTCTTAATCAGAATCTTCGTGGTATAAGCTAGATTGATGGCGGCATTCATGAGAGTCCGGAAAGTCTAAACCTTGTCTGTGGTATTCCGAGTAGGATTCAGGGATTAAATGACTGTGACGAACTTCAAACTCACGAGTGCTGGGCGTAGTGACAGACGCAAAATGAGGGTGAATCCTATTCCAGTATGATCGAGAACCTCAGATGATTAGCCGTGCTGTGACAGAGCATTTGGACCTTTTTCACAAGGGGATGGGATGTAACCATTGACAACGGTGATGCCCTTACATAAAGCTTGCCATGGAAAGGAGTAGGACTGATTGGATGAAGACAGCAGGAAAGCAGAAGTTCAGAAGAACGAAAGTATCTCTATACGCTTATCTGAAATTTCCACCAATGAATTACATAAGTGTTTCTATCTTTATTTTCTATTTATTTATTATTTATTTTCGAAAACTCCATAACCATTTGATGTCCGCCTGACTGAGATTAACAAGATGACCATAGCTTGCTTCATACCAACAATCTCTGTGGGATCGACCCTTACTCACGTAAGGTTTTATTACTTGGACGACCCAGTGCACTTGCTGGTTAGTTGTGCGAAGTTGTGAAGTTATGTTTGGACCATGGTATTGTGCACCAGTTTCTTGGTGCCATTGCCAGGGAGAGAACGAACAACAAATTTTACAACCTCAGAGTAACAATTTTGCATACCACCTGTGCAGGTAGTTCCCAAGAAAAGAGGGATGACAATGATCAAGAATGAAAAGAATGAGCTTATTCCTACAAGAACAGTCACAGGATGGAGAATGTGCATAGATTACAGGAGGCTCAACACTGCTACAAGGAAGGATCATTTCCCCCTCCCTTTCATTGATCAGGTGCTTGAGAGGTTAGCTGGTCATGCTTTTTATTGTTTTCTAGATGGATATTCTGGATATAATCAAATTGCAGTGGACCCTCAAGATCAAGAGAAGACAGCATTCACATGCCCCTATGGAGTATTTTCCTACAGGAGAATGCCATTTAGACTTTGCAATACTCCAGCAACTTTTCAGAGGTGTATGCTTTGAAAAGTTTATTGAGATATTTATGGATGACTTTTCTATTTTTGGTAATTCTTTTGAATCCTGCCTTAAACATTTATCTCTTGTCTTGAAACGGTGTCAAGAATCAAACCTTGTTTTAAATTGGGAAAAATGCCATTTTATGGTTACAGAAGGCATTGTTCTTGGACACCGGATTTCAAGTAAAGGAATTGAGGTTGACAGAGCAAAGGTGGAGGTAATTGAAAAATTACCACCACCAACTAATGTTAAGGCAATTAGGAGTTTCTTGGGTCATGCAAGATTTTATAGAAGATTTATAAAGGATTTTTCTAAAATTGCTAAACCATTGAGCAACCTGTTGGTTGTTGATGTTCCTTTTATCTTTGATTCTGATTGTCTGCATGCTTTTGAAACTCTGAAAGCAAACCTTACCTCTGCTCCCATTATAGCTCCCCCTGACTGGGATTTACCATTTGAATTAATGTGTTATGCTAGTGATTTTGCTATAGGAGCTATTTTAGGACAGAGGCATGGTAAACTTGTACATGTCATTTATTATGCTAGTCGTGTGTTAAATGATGCTCAAAAGAATTACACAACTACAGAAAAGGAATTATTAGCTGTTGTATATGCGGTTGATAAGTTTAGGTCCTATTTACTTGGTTCTAAGGTTATTGTTTATACTGACCATGCTGCTTTGAAGTACCTTCTAATCAAGCAGGATTCTAAACCAAGATTAATCAGATGGGTGTTGCTCCTTCAGGAGTTTGATATTGAGATAAAAGACAGAAAATGGTCAGAAAATCAAGTAGCTGACCATCTCTCCAGAATTGAGCCTGAAGCAGGAGTGCAACCACCCACAGCTGTAACTAAGACATTTTCGGATGAGCAATTGTTCCTCATTCAGCAGGCTCCATGGTTTGCAGACAATGCAAATTATAAGGCCATGAATTTATCCCAAGGGAGTACAGTAGGCAACAAGTGAAGAAGCTATTGACTGATGCAAAGTACTACATTTGGGAGGAACCATACCTTTTTAAAAGGTGTTCAGATGGAATTATCCGGAGGTGTGTCCCAGATGAAGAAAAACAGCAGATTCTTTGGCACTGTCATGGTTCTGAGTATGGAGGCTACTTTGGTGGTGAAAGGACAGCTACAAAGGTCCTTCAGAGCGGGTTTTACTGGCCAACTCTCTTCAGAGACTCAAGAGCATTTGTAAAGCACTGTGACAGATGTGAAAAAGCCATGAATCTCCCCACCAACCATGAAATGCCACAGCAGGGGATTCTTGAGGTTGAGTTATTTGATGTGTGGGGTATTGATTTCATGGGACCTTTCCCACCCTCACATTCAAACAACTATATTCTAGTGGCAGTCGACTATGTGTCCAAGTGGGTGGAAGCTATGGCTTTGCCCACCAATGATGCCAAGGTGGTAATGAGCTTTCTTCAGAGATATATCTTCAGCCGGTTTGGTGTCCCAAGGACACTCATTAGTGATGGAGGAAGTCACTTCTGTAACAGACAGCTGGACTCTCTTCTGCATAGATATGGAGTCCGTCAGAAAGTGGCAACCCCCTATCACCCTCAGACAAGTGGACAGGTTGAAGTTTCTAACAGGGAACTTAAGAGAATTTTAGAGAAGACCGTCAGTATTTCAAGAAAGGACTGGTCTAGGAAGCTTGATGATGCTCTCTGGGCATACCGGACAGCGTACAAGACTCCTATTAGCATGTTCCCTTATCAGTTGGTCTATGGCAAAGCCTGTCACTTGCCAGTCGAACTGGAGCATAAAGCTTACTGGGCAATCAGGTACCTGAACCTTAATTCAGAAGCTGCAGGAATTAAGCGAATGCTTCAGTTGAATGAGCTTCATGAATTCAGATACTCAGCCTATGACAATGCCAAGCTCTATAAGGAGAGAACTAAGCTATTGCATGACAAGAAAATAGCTATCAGAGTCTTTGAGCCAGGATAGAGAGTGCTTCTATACAATTCAAGGCTCAAATTCTTTCCCGGGAAGCTGAAATCCCGGTGGTCAGGACCATTTGTGGTTACCAGAGCTTCACCGTACGGTCATGTGGAAATACAGGAAGAGAATTCTGACAGGAAATTTATAGTGAATGGCCAGAGGTTGAAGTACTATCTTGGAGGCGAGATTGATCGCCAGAGGACCACTCATCTGTTGAACTAGTAGAGCTGACCGTCAAGCTAGTGATGTTAAAGAAGCGCTTGTCGGGAGGCAACCCGATAATTTCGTATCCTTAGTTACTTTTTCGTAGTAGTAGTTTTCTTACTTATTTGATTTTTATTAAATTCTTACTAATTTTCTGATCATGCAGCTATTTTAGAACAGGAGCCGGAAAAAAAAAGGGGGGGCACACGACGCGCAAACGTCATTGACGCGAACGCGTCAATCATGTGTGCATGAATAATGAAAATTGACAGAGAGTTGCGTGGGAGTGGCACTGGACTCATGCCTTTCGCACGTGAACGCGTGTCCCACGCGTTCATGTCGTTTGTGATTTTTGCTATTCACGCGGGCGCGTCACCGACGCGAACGCGTGACCTGCAAATTCGACGTAAAAGAGCGTTTGGGCAGAGAGTTGTGCTGGCTTGGGGCAAGAAGTGTGCTAAAAGCACAAATTTGGTCACACAGATGCGTGACTGACGCGTTCACGTTCGTTGCACATATGGCCATCCATGCGAGCGCGTGCATGACGCGAACGCGTCGTAAGAAAATTTGGTTCCCAAGCCATGCGAACAGAAAGTCGCGCGGGCGCGCGGCTGGCTTCACGCGAATCGCACAAAATTCAGGGCACGCGGACGCGTGCCTGACGCTAACGCGTCATTATGAAGAATGCGCGACGTACGCGATCGCGTGCTGTACGCGAACGCGTCGTTTGCGCCGCCCAGTTTTCTTTCTCTCTCTCTCTCCCAATCCCTATTCTCTCTTGTTCTTTTATCCTTTTTCTTTTTCTTTCATAATAATATTTGTCTCTTTCTATTTTCAGTTCTTCTTTGCTTGAGGACAAGCAAACCTTTAAGTTTGGTGTTGACGCTTCGCTTAAGGGTTTTCTGTTTATTCCTATGGCACCAAAAGGGAGGCGAATCATCTTTACAAAGGAGCACAACCTGAAGAATAAAATGACCACTCAAATAACTAAGGTGGTTGAGTTCCTTTCATTTTTTTCCTTCCCGCTTTTATTATGTATGTTCCAATTTTCTGCTAGTTTGCTTTGTTTGCTGCATGATCCTTTATTAGTAGATTCATAGGTTATAGTTTAATTTTTCTGTTAAGTGCTTTAATTCTGAAAGATATCTCATGTATTGCCCACTAAGCTTGAAATCAAAAAGAAAGAAGAACAGATGTAGTGTATGAGAATTTGAATCTAATTTTTAGAGTAGTCTCACTTACTTAGATGTGGTAGTATTTTCTGTGATTCTGAAGGAATGCTTGAACAGTGCATATTTTTTATAGTGAAGTTTATGAATGTTAAAATTGTTGGCTCTTGAAAGAATGATGAAAAAGAGAAATGTTATTGATAATCTGAAAAATCATAAAATTGATTCTTGAAGCAAGAAAAAGCAGTGAAAAACACAAAGCTTGCGAAAAAAAATAATAATAATAAAATAAAGAAAAAGAAAAAAAAGCAAGCAGAAAAAGCCAATAACCCTTTTAACTAAAAGGCAAAGGGTAAAAAGGATCCAAGACTTTGAGCATTAATGGATAGGAGGGCCCAAAGGAATAAAATCGTGGCCTAAACGGCTAAATCAAGCTGTCCCTAACCATGTGCTTGTGGCGTGAAGGTGTCAAATGAAAAGCTTGAGACTGAGCGGTTAAAGTCGTGATCCAAAGCAAAAAGAGTGTGCAACTCTGGGCACCTCTAACTGGGGACTCCAGCAAAGCTGAGTCACAATCTGAAAAGGTTCACCCAGTTATGTGTCTGTGGCATTTATGTATCCGGTGGTAATACTGGAAAACAAAATGCTTAGGGTCATAACCAAGACTCATAAAGTAGCTGTGTTCAAGAATCAACATACTGAACTAGGAGAATCAATAACACTATCTGGATTCTAAGTTCCTATGGATGCCAATCATTCTGAACTTCAAAGGATAAAGTGAGATGCCAAAACTATTCAGGATTGCAGTTGTAAACCCCACTATAAGAAGAGACATGAGTTTAATCGAAATCTCATTCTCATGCAAATTCACATCCTAAGCTTATATTAGTTTTTGGTTGCTTGAGGACAAGCAACAGTTTAAGTTTGGTGTTGTGATGCGTGAGCATCTTTCCTATCTTTTCCTAGTGAATTTGCATCTAACTTGTAGAGTTTAATTAAGAATTAATTATATTTTACCCACTATGGATGCTATTTTGAGTTTTGTGCAATTTTATTCATTTTAGGTAGCATTCGGATGGATTTGATAAAGTTTCTGCAGAGAAAGAGAAGAAACCAAGGAGATGACCAGCGAATACCGACGCGGACGCATGGCTCACGCGACCGCGCGAAATAGAGGAAATCGCAATGACGTGATCGCGTGCCTGACGCGAACGCGTGGACTGGAATCTGCACAAATGACGCGAACGCGTGACCGACGCGTACGCGTGACATGCGCCACGTGCAGAAAACGCAGAAAAACACTGGGGGCGATTTCTGGGCTGTTTTGACCCAGTTTTTAGCCCAGAAATCACAGATTAGAAGCTGTAGAAGGGACAAATCAAGTGGTCCCCACCCATCAGCTGAAGACTTGTTAATTAATTCGAATTTAAATTCAAATCTTATTTTAGGAAAAGATATTATTTTAATTTTAATTTTAGAAATTTGATTTTTAAATTATTAGGATTAGTTATAAAAGGGATCCCAATAGGATGATTCCAGAAGAACATTCCAGAACATTATTCGATACAAATTTACATTCCATATTCCATGAGCAACTAATCCTCCATTGTTAAGGTTAGGAGCTCTGTCTATTGTATGGATTGATAATATTATTTTTCTATTTTAATTCATGTTTTGATTTATATTTCAATAATTGTTTTTGTTCTTTATTTTATGAATTTGGGTGGAACGGAAGTATGACCCATGTTCTAATTGAGTTCTTGTATAACTTGGAAAAGCTCTTTACTTGAACAATAGCTTGAAAATATATTATCCTGAATTTCTAATTGTTTGTATTTAATGGAATACGTGACATATATTCCTTTTATTTTTGGATAATTAAAATTCTTGTGGTATATAAACTAGAATTTGATCATCACCCTCTAATTGGAATTAATTGACCAAGGAATTGGCAGTTGATGAATTATAGAGGAGACTAGGAAGGTCTAAGGAATTAGGGTCTAGTCACAAATAGTTTGCCATGAATTAAATCTTACATGATTAAAATTAGTTAATAAGAAATGTCAATCCAGAAAATAGATAACTCTGAAGCCTTAACTGCTTTCTCAATATTTTATTCCTCACCTATTCACCTGCCTGTCTTCAAACTCTTTTTTATTGTTTAATGCTTTTGAACTCTAAATTACTCTTTTCTGTTTGTCTAACTAAGCCTATCAAATACTATTGTTGCTTAATCCATCAATCCTCATGGGATCGACCCTTACTCACGTAAGGTATTACTTGGTACGAACCGGTGTACTTGCCAGTAAATTAGTGGGTTACAAATACCGCACCATCGATCCCACAGAGATTGTTGGCTTGAAACAAGCTATGGTTATCCTGTAAATCTTAGTCAGGTGGATTCAAATGATTATGGGGTTTTGATAATTAAAAGATAAAGAACATATAATAAAATAAAGATACTTATGTAATTCATTGGTGGGAATTTCAGATAAGCGTTTGGAGATGCTTTGTTGCTTCTGAACCTCTGTTTTCCTATTATTTTCATCCAATCATGCGTGCTCTCTTCCTTGGCAAGCTGTATGTTGGTGGATCACCGTTGTCAATGGCTACCATCCGTTCTCTTAGTGAAAATGGTCCAAGTACGATTTTTGTACAGCTAATCAACTGTCGGATCTCTCGTCTCGGATGAAAAATACCAGGCACAGCTACTGCACGGCTAATCATCTGTCGGTTCTCACTTGTGTCGGAATAGGATCTTTCTATCCTTTTGCACACTGGCATTGTGCCCAACATTCGTGAGTTTGAAGCTCGTCACAGTCATCCCGTCCCAGATCCTACTCGGAATACCATAGACAAGGTTTAAACTTTCCGGATCTCAAGAATGCTGCCAATTGGTTCTAGCCTCTACCACGAAGGTTCTAATCTCACGAATTTGAATGCTCTATTGTCAGGAGAGGCAAGCAAATCCATGGATCAGAGACCAAAGAGATTATACTCCAGCTGTCGTCCAATGACTATGTTGAACATCATGTAGACCGCTTGTGGTTGTCAGGCACGCGGATCTTGGCTAAGCGAGTAACGAAGATAGTGGGTGATTGTCATGGGTCACCCCTTCATTCTGACTTAATTGAATTAAGTACGAGAGTATATCTTGGAGAAGAAGTAAGCGTGAATTAAAAGAGAAACAATAGTACTTGCATTAATTCATGAAGAACAGCAGAGCTCCGCACCTTAATCTATGAGGTGTAGAAACTCCACCGTTGGAAAATACATAAGAAAAAGGTCTAGGCATGGCCGAATAGCCAGCCTCCCAAATGTGCAAAATGGCCTAAGATGATAAAAGCCCCAAAAGTTCTGAATACAATAGGAAAGACTAGTATTTATACTAAACTAGTTACTAAGGATTACAGAAATTGAGTAACTAAGTGCAGATAGTGCAGAAATCCACTTCCGGGGCCCACTTGGTGTGTGCTTGGGTTGAACATTGAGCTTTACACGTGCATATGCCTTTTCTAGAGTTAAATGCCAGCTTGGATGCCAGTTTGGGCGTTTAACTCCAGTTTTGGTGCCAGTTCCGGCGTTTTACGCCAGAAAAGGGTCTCTGGCTGGCGTATTAACGCCAGTTTGGGCCATCAAATCTCGGGCAAAGTATAGACTATTATACATTTCTGGAAAGCCCGAGATGTCTAATTTCCAACGCAATTGAGAGCGCGCCAATTGGGCTTCTGTAGCTCCAGAAAATCCACTTCGGGTGCAGAAGGGTCAGAATCCAACAGCATCTGCAGTCCTTTCTCAGTCTCTGAATCAGACTTTTGCTCAGATCCCTCAATTTTAGCTAGAAAATACCTGAAATTATAGAAAAATACACAAACTCATAGTAAAGTCCAGAAATGTGATTTTTGCATAAAAACTAATAAAAATATAATAAAAAGTAACTACAACCTACTAAAAACTATGTAAAAACAATGCCAAAAAGCATATAAATTATCTGCTCATCAATGATACAGGGGGAGACTAATCTAATGTTAATGATCATGGGTCCCACCAAATCTTCTTTGACCCAATCTATGACTTTGGCAGTTTTGAAATCCTCTTTATTTTTAAAATGATATTTTTTGGGATGATGTCACATCATATCTTGTAGGAAGGTGTTCTTGTCAAATCATAATCTTTTCCTTCACCTATTTCCTTGATTCTAGGAGCTAACCTCTCATTTTTAATTTTAAAATTCCTTCCTTGTTAATAACTGCGCCACTTAATGGTCATTACTCTCTTAACCATCTCTCTCTACTCAGCATTAAATGCTCTAATAACCTCCCACCTCTCTCCAATCTCATCACCCACTCCTTCATCTTCCCTCTCTATTCTTCACTTTCATAACATGAAAAAGAAAGTGGCTCCCAAGAGAAGTAGCCGAACCCGTCTACCCAAAAATCCTCCATTTTCTTCTACTCCACAGACTCATACTCACATTCACATACACTCTACATCTTCTTCATCTTCTTCACCTTCCTCCAAACAAACCGAAACCATGAGAAGAAAGGTCATTGCTCAGAAAATTTCATCCAGAAAGAAGATTGGAAAGGATAAAGAACCAGTTGTAGAAGAAGAAGAAGAGGAGTCTCAGTCTTCTCTACCCCATTCACCACCAAGGAAATTAACCCCTCGCCCCTCTGCTGGCCACAGTTCACAGCGCGCAAAAAGTTACGTGCTTCGTAACACCAAGGAACCACCGAATTTGGAATCACTTGATTTCAAAAATAAGTACAACAAAGGTCACTCACACTTTGATCCTGCCATATTTAACTCATGTGCTTCATATGAGTTTCATAATGAAGTTCTAAAGAAGCGTCACTTATGTGCATCCCACATAGTGAACTTGGAATCCTTTACTGCAAAAGGCATTAACCTTGTCACTCTCTTTGACAATCTGAAATGGACCCCTTTGTTCAGCATTCAAAAACTTGTGTATCCAGCCCTGGTTCGCGAGTTTTATGCGAACACGAGGTTTCTTGATGGCGCTATTCACTCATATGTCAAGCGGGTTCAGTTGTCACTAAATAGAGAAACAATCAGTGCTGCTTTGGGATATGTTGATGAAAGAGCAACTGCCTATATGACGGGAAAATGGGATTTGCAGGTTGGAATCTCATACCAGATTACTTTGAATCAGACTTGCGAAAATTTCTCTGCTTTGGATGGAACGATTCTGACTCACAAGGCTCTTGGTCCTGTAAGAGTGCTTCTTCATAGAATCATCAATCACATTGTGATACCTCAGAGTGGTTCATACGATGGAGTAACTATCTGTGATACTTTAGTACTTTTTCCTATTATTACTTCTTCTCCTATCTCTTTTGCATTTCTTATGGTGAGACACATGTGGGAGTGTGTTAGAAGTGACAAAAAGACTAATCTTCCTTATGGAATCTTTCTTACATGCATTTTTGAATATTTTAATGTTGATTTAACTAATGAGGCTGTAGAAAATAAAGTTTCCATAATCAAGGGAGGAGGAGTCTCGGGTTCTATGAAAGGTAACAAAGGAAAATGCTCCATGCCATCTGAACCATCTGAAAGTGATCTTGAGAGTCGTCCACATGAGCCAACAAAGGTTGCGGACTCCATCAAGGACGTACTCACTGAGTTCTCAAATATGTCAAATCTGATGGTGCAATCCTATAAAACAGCTCGCAAGCAAGCATATGAGAATGAGAAAGCTTGGCTTAAGTGCCAGGAAAGAGTTAACCTGCTGCTGAAGAGTTTTGAAGAGGGAATGGCTGTAGAGGAGGATAATGAATCACCTGGCTCATATTTTAACCTCTCTAATGATTGATCAATTTGTCACCTTTTAAACTCTGTTTCTGTTTTGTTATTTTGATATTTTGTATGCACTTGGATACTCTGAACTATTATGTTTTGATAAAAACAAATATTATGCTATTGGTATGTTATTTTCACTTATTTTGCAGGTTCCCCCATTGATGACAAAAGGGGGAGGAACGTGGAAAAATTGAAAAAATAGGGGCTGAAATCATTTTGATTCATGATAACCCCTGTGCATAAGTTCTATGTTCCAATGGTCATGCTTTATGATTTATGATCTGATTTGTTGAAATGTTTGCTGCATTATCATTATTGGAACTTAGTTATGTTTTGATAATTCCCTTGTGCTCTGATATGTTGGATGAATGCTGCATAATTCTGTTTGATTGACATTTTTTTTTCTATGTTGAATGATTATTGCTCTGATATGATTGCTGAAAATTTTGTCTAATTGATCAAATGATTTGTCAGCAAAATTTTTGGGAATTATCTCATGAGTTGTGGTTGAAATGTACTCTGTACTCAGGATTTTATGTTTGTTTGAGCAGAAAATCATTTATATGATAACAAATCAGTTTTGCTTATCACTTCACTTCTGCTCATAAATCAAGCTGTTCAACATGACTTAAATTCCATATGTTGAATACATTGTGGCTATATGCTTGATTTCAAAAGTTACAGGTAAAGCTTCCCTTGGTAAAATGACATATATTAAGGGGGAGCTATGTAACAATTGGAAAGAGGGAGGATTCCAAATCTTCAAAGAGAATACTCTTAATCCTTACTCTTTTCAATTCAATTTTTAATAATGTTTGTCATCAAGGGGGAGATTGATGAGTTTGGAAAACACCAAAATTAATTTGATGATGATCAAACATTATTAAAATAATTATTTACAAAATTATTAATTTGAATTTTAATTCACATTTATTGATTAATAATTTTGTTGTGTAGTTTTGGTTTTGGGCCGAAAATGACTAGCCCAATATGAAGTTAATATTCAGCTTTGGTACAAAAAAAGGGTTAATTGTTATGGCTGAAACAATATTTTGTTAATTGGGCCAGAATTTTGGTAAACAAGCCCAAAAATAAAATCTTGGTGCAAGACCAACTAGCTTGGTCCGAATTGAAAAGAAAGAGAGAAGAAGCTTTGCTTGCTTAGTTCGGTTACCTCATTCACTCCTTGGATTGGAATTCAAATTTGATTAAATAGAGTTAATGCAGACATTGGTAACATGAGAGAAATTGCAATTGATTTGATTTCCATCATTAATGACACACACTACTAAGCAAAAGGGAAGTAGGAATTAATTCATTTTAATTTCCTTATTCAATTCCATTTGAAAGCTTCTCTCTCTACTCTCTTTTCTCTCTCTTCAGTTTCAATCACATCCATCAGGGAAGATGGAAGCAAAAACAAGTTATCAGAAGAAAGAAAAAGAAGCTAGAAGCAAGCATGAAGCCATTGTGATGATGGCATTAAGAAAAAGAAGATCCATAGTAGGGTGTGGCTGAGATGTTTGCCACTTATGGTAAGAAGTGGTGAAGAAGCCTCAAGCTCTCCATACCTGAAAATGGAGAAGATCCAATTCAGTCAGAGGAAAAAGATCCCTTGGAAGCATAGCTTGTATCTACTTTTGCTCAACCACCACAGGAGGTAGCTACTGTAGCTACGTGGAGGAAGAGGCAGAAGATAAGAGCAAGAGGAGCTGTCAAGCATCAAGGAATCATCAAAGGCTAGGAATCCTTCATGAGGAGCAAGTCAAGATGGAAGGCCCCGATTGATGGATCTTGGTGAGAAGGGATGACACTGAGGTAATTGCATGTTGGTTTTAGCATTCAATTTCCTCTTTTTTCTCTTTGGCCGAACCGGTTTTTGTTTGAAGAAGAAGAAGATTAGCTCAGTTCAACAGTTTCAACCTTGGAGGCTTCCCCTTCTATAAATAAGGGAGAACAGCCAAGGCTTGAGGCAAGGAGAAAGGAGTGTAAAGCACAGAGTTCTCATAGCTACCCAAGCTAACAAAAGTTCTTCTTCTTCAATGTGTTTCATGTTGTATTTTTCTGTTTAGTTTTGTCTGTCTTGAGTCTCATGGAAAAAGGCAAACAGTGAGGTTTGTAAGAAAAAGCCATAAAGCGGAAAAAGGAAGAGTATACAAAATTAAAAGAAAAAGCCATAGATGTCCTAGAGGTCCTTTGTACATCTGTGTTGTGTTTCATGATTTTGTGGGAATTCCCTTGCAAGTTGGGTTAGCACTTAGCAGTTGAAAGCTTGGTAGGTGACCAAGTCAAGTTCAGGATTGGGGATAGATTCTGGACTTGTCCCAGATAGGAAGGGTAGTTCCTAGGGAGAATTAGTGTCTGTAATCTATTTGATTATAGTGAAATTCCATCATTGTTGTGATTGAGACTGGATGTAGGCTGCACTGCACTTAGCAGCTGAACCAGGATACTTCTGGGTGTGATTCTCTCTCTCTCTTCTAATCAATTTCTGGTTCTGTTCGTAGGAGACAAAAATGAAAAATATCTTTTCAATGATTACGAGTCAAAAAGAAAATGTCTCTTGACTAGTGACGAGACAAAAAGCAGAAATATCTCCTAAAGCATTTTAAAAGGCAGCAAGTGTTATTCAGCAAAAAGGGGCTAAGATTCAACCCCCCTTCTTTTAGCCACTGATAAACCATCACTAATTACATGAACTAATTGGGATATGTGACATATAATCCTGTTAACTTTGAGTAATTAGGATTTTTCTGGCTATGAAATAATTTTTGAACCTAACCCTCTAATCGGAATTAAGTGACTACGAGAGTGGCGGTTAATGAAGGTTAGAGGAGGCTAAATCACTAAGAAATTAGTGTTTAGACATTTAGAGTTTTCCATGGAATGAATCATGCATTGTTAAAATAGTTGGTAAGAACTTTTAATCCGGAAAGATAAACATCTCCAAAACCTTACCTGTTTTCTCGTATTGCTTTCACACCAAACCCATTTATTGCTTTTTTTACTTGCTTATTTACTGTTTTATGATAATTGACTCACCAAACTCCTTTTTGATTCGCCTAACTAAGTCCAACTGGATAGACATTGTTGCTCAGTCTAGCAATCCTCGTGGGATCGACCCTCACTCACCTGAGGTATTACTTGGATGACCCGGTGTACTTGCCGGTTAAGCTGTGCGAAATCGCAGTTGGCGCACCAGTTAGCAACTGTTTTAGCAATCAAAAAGTTGGTTGTCATTTAGCAACTAATTTCCTCAGCAACCGATTTGGCAATCGAAAAATGGATCACCATTTAGCGATCAATTTTGTTAGCGATCGATATCATTTTTTACTAATTTTTTGGTTGTCTTGGTTGAAAATCAGTCGCTAACCGTTAGGACTGAAGTCGGCCGCTATTTTCTAATTTAGCGACCAAGCTATTTTGTTAATTTCTTATTTTTGGTTTCCCACAGTATTCCCAACTTGGCAGGTCAATGACTAATCCGTCACAGATTGAAGCTCCATTTAAAGGTTTGTTACTGGCCAATAAATTAATACATACACAAGTAGGATACGAACCCCAACCCTTGGTTATCCGTTAATTTCTTATAGTTATATAATTTTCTATCAAATACTGGCTTAACTTAATATTTTTGTAATAGTTAGCTGTATAGTACTATTCATGCATTAAGTATTTGGTATTATTTATATTTACCTATACAGACTATTAACATATATGATACTTGGTATTATGCTTATGTATGTAAATAATATCGTTGATATATACGATACTCCTCATGAATATGGTTTTCTATCAAATTTATTCCTTTGTCGTTAAGGTTGATTCATGTATTTTTGTATTTTTTTCTACAGGGATTATGTTGTCATCTTTATCAGCTATGATGAGTTATCCAAAGATATGTTGACTAATAGTGTGTCATGTTATCTATCAATGCCACATGATTATATTGATATGGGCAAACAATTGATCAATTAAGACTAAATTGACCTATAAAACATGATTTCGAGAATTAAATTAATACTTTCAAAAATTAAAGAATTAAAATGAAATAAGTTTACAATTTTAGAAAAAGAGTTAAACCTTTTACTTTGTTATTTTATCAATTTTCTCACTTTAAAAAATTTAAATTTTTTTTAAATATTCGTCCTAGTGATAAAAGATCTTTGTTTTACAATTTACAACCTAGTAATGTGGTCTTTTTGTTTGCATATATAGTTGTTTCCTTTTAGGAGGTAATTTTGTTGATTTCTCCACGTATTTTATTAATTTTTAGAAATGATTTTATTGTGTTGTTTTTTTTTTATTATTATTTTGCATTGCATGGTTTTCTCAATTTCTTGATAAATAATCAATAAAAGATAAATCTTTAACTAATTTGAGTTGTTGTATAAAAAGAAATTGCTGAAGTTTTGAGAATTTTTTTTGGTTTAGTAAGTATCATTGAATGAAAACGCTTAAAATGAGAAAATGAAAAAAAGTCATGACAACATTATTATATCTACCACTAGACAGTGGTTTGGTGTTTGGCTTCTTTTTTTGTTTTTATATTTATTTTTTAATTCTAGAAAATATCTAATTTTAGTTAAGTAGATGTTTCTCATAATTAATTAGTTTTTCTGACTCATATGATCTAGTAAAAAAAAAAAAGACTCAAAAGCCATTAGCAAAAGACACCCAATATCTTTTGAAATTTTCAAACATGAAACCTTCCCATTGAACTCTCTTATTTACTTCCATTTGGACATTATGCAAAGTTAATGTCATTGGTTGATAGTGCCTTTACACTATACTTATGATTAGCAGTTTAGCACTATTGTATTTAATGCAGGATAGAGTTAATTTAAATCCAATTTATACTGCTTTATTTATATTGCTTTCATATTTATTCCTTCGTAATAACTACTAAGTTTAAAATCTTAAAGCTAAAGTTAAAATAACTGAATAAATAGAAAATGACACATAAAAAAAATTAGTATGGACAAAAATATACACCAAGAATTCATAGAAATCAAATTGTTACTAACAACATAACATTTTAATTTTATCCATCAAAAATAATTTTTTATGTGTATTTTTGCCAACTCAAACTCTTTTATATATACTTTTATCCATTTACTCTAAAATAAAATATTATTTTGAACATGGTAAATATTTTTTATTAGAATAATCAGATTCATTTTATAATATCAAATATTAATGCAAGTTAACAATTAAACCAAACATGAAAAAAAAATACATAGGAGAATGACAAACTGATGAGCTTAGTTTATGTATGGAATAATTGAAAAGACCAACAATATTGCATAGGAGCATAATTCAAGGTCCGCATATATAAGTTGTATGGCACACCATTTTATTTTGATACATGATGTCTAAATATGGTTTATGGATCGACTTTCACAGTCTTCTTACTAGCATCTCCATACCATGTTTTATCCTCATATGCCATTGTAGAAGTTTTTGTTGGAAACATATGGAAAATTCTCCCATCAATTTCTGACGAAGGTCTCATAATTTTTCGATTTCTTATTATACTTCCATCTTCGAAGTTGTCTGAGTCAACAATTATATTTGTATATGAGAATACTCCGAAAAAATAAAAATAAAGAAAGCACGTACATACGCACATATAAATTACACTGCATCTTGATTATCAAACTATGTAGTATGGACAAGAAACACACAGATACACTAATTTTAAATTTTTATTATATAGATATATATAAAGAATTTTGTAAATAAATTATAATAATATTTTAATATGTTATTGATATTAAAATTTAGACTAATTTTTAAAAATATTTTTAATGTATTTTATAATTATAAAAGACATTTCGCTTTTTTGTATAAATAACTAATAGCTAAGTATATTTTTTGTCCCTAAAGTTTGATAAAAATTTTAAAAATACTCTTAAATTTTATTTTGTTTCAATTTTGTTCCAGAAGTTTTCGATTTGTCTCAAATATACCCATGACAGTTAACTTTTCAAAAAATTTAAGACCGATTCATCAATAATTTTATAAGAACAACCCTCAACACAAGCAAATCAAGCATAACTTTTATGTATTATTATTAGATTGGTTTTAAACTTTTTGAAAATTTAGCTGTCGAAGGCATATTTGACGCAAATAGAAAATTTTTGGGACAAAATTAAAACAAAATAAAACTTAGGAATATTTTTAAAACTTTTGCCAAAGAACAAGAAGTATACTTTACCCTAACTAATAATATATATTATTTCTGAAGTCTTTGTAAGAATATAAGTAAAAAATATGGTTTGATGCTGACACACAATTATATTAAGTTGTGTTCAAGTGTGTCTAAAGAAATATTTTTTTTCTACTAAAATACAGTTTGACACTAAAGACATGAAGAAATGTTATACCAGATATATGGACACGACTTCATGAAGTGTTTGTACTTTATAAAAATAAATAATTAAAAATAGAAAAAAAGCTTTATTTAACATTATTTCAGCGTTGCTAACTTATATTAGCTAAATACATATAAGAAGATTCGCATGAGCTTTCCAATTAAGTTGGATTTTATGAAAAATATGGCTCGTTTGTGTTATATGTATTATATGCTTATAGATGATAAACTTCAAAGTTTTGTTTGGATTCTGTCTCTAAAAAGATAAAAATATAAACACAATATATAAACCTGTTTAGTTTTAAGAGAGGAAAAAAAGATACAATTTTTTCTATTCAAATGACAAACTTTTACTTTGAATAATCATTTGTATTTTTCGTAAGTGTAAATAAAAATATATGTTTGTATTTCTTATTTTCTATATTTTTGTCTTAAACATTAAATTTAAACATGGTCTAAATTTAAAAAAAAAAAAAGCCCACCATACCAATATTTGACAAGCTTGAAGGTTGGTATCCAAATGATTGAATGTTGTGATATTGTTTACTCTGAGTTAGTAGTGAAGAAGGAATAATAGGTTGGTAGTAGTTACCAGGATAGTAGTAACCATTACGAATCATACGAGTGGTATGGAAAGGTAATTCAACATTTGGAAATGGAAGTTCAATCGGTAAATTAGGCAAATATATCCTCGCAAAACCAGGAATATTAACCCTGAAAGTTAAACCATCCAATTGATAGTTATTTGGATAATAACCATAATCCTTTTGAGTGTTAGGCATCATTGAAGGAATGGTTCGTTGAAAGTCATTGGATAGATAACCAACTGATGAGTCACTTGTTGAACCTTTTATCTCATGAACTTCTATCTTTCTTGTTGGAGTTTTATCCCCTATAGATAAAGGAGAAAATAAAACTATGTCATAATTGCACTAATTTGGATCAAATTTGCAGTAAGCTATTTTATTTTTCAACTACAAAAGTAATTAATATTTTTTTATTCAAATATAGCTTTAGATGCATTTATTAAAATTAATTTTAAGATTAATTTATGTGTTTTTATCGGTATGTGTAGAAAAGTTATTTACGTATAATGAATTACTAATATGGGATATGAAATAATTTATTTATATTAAGGTCAATTTTTTTTAACTATTATAAAAAATGTTAAAAATAATATTTTCTTTTGAATTTTTTTACATAAATAAAATAATCTAAAGATATAGCTGATTTTATTTATATTTATCAAACACCTTAGACTATATAAAGTAAAGTATATAGTTTTTTTACAAGTAATTAATATTTTAAATAACTCAAAAAGTTATAAAAAATGAAACACAGTTATGGTTATTGAATGATCAGAATTCACTTACCTTCATCTTTAGAGTCATACATCTTTTCTTTGTGCACATAATGCAATGACGTTGGATAATTGAAATTTTTTCCTTCATTCTCATCAGTCAGCTCATTCCCTATAACTTCATGAAATTAAAACAATTCATTGACAATGCGAGAAAACGATTAACAATTAACAACTAATATGATCATTTTTTAAATTAACATAAGATAGGAAAAAAAGATCATGTTAATCACATAATTAATAATTAATAGTTTATATAGAACAAATAAAGTTAGAAATTCACCCTAAGCATTAAGAAAATTCACACAATATATATGAGAGTTTTGAGGACTCACCCTTAGATATTTCATGGGTGAAGACACGAGTAAATAGGAGTAAAGTAAACAAAATAGAAAATAAAAAACTTGACATTGAGTAACTCATAATATTCCTTAGCAAAATAATAGAGAAAGGAACGAAAAAGAAGCAAATACTAGAGAATGTAGTGGGATGCTTCCGTTCAATATTCTTCTTATGTATATATACTTATATAGGCTAATAATAATCTATAGTGATAACAATTACAAAAGATTTATAAAACAAAAAACAAAAAGAAAAAGGAAGAATATACCATTACTCCATGATGATTAGCCAATTGACTAATACAAAAAGCTAAGAGTCATGTATATTATAATAAAAGAATTATTGTTTCAACATCATCTTACATGTATTCTTGTTTAAATTAAATTTGGTCCAATTAAGATGTAACGTCCTTGTAATTTTAACTCACTCAAATTATATTTAAGTTCTGTTAGTTGCCAATTGCTACTTTTTAGTGTTGTGGAATGTATATGCTTTGTTGAAAATACATTTACCGAAAAAATTATAGCTACTTAAATTTTTATTTTTATTTTTTAATAAATCTCTTTGCATAGTTGAATCTTTGCTTGAATTTTTTAATATGTGGTACAAATGTGTCAAACAACGTGAGAAGAAGGTGAATTAAATTATTGTATATATGTAGACTAAAAATAGCACTTGAAAATTTATATTTTGATAAAATAATTACAAAATTTAACAACAGTAAATAAACTCTCAAAAGATATAAAAATATGATAAAAATAATCAAACATTCAATATATATTTTCAAAAGGAGTTTAGTAAAGGTTGAATTTGATGTAAGATTTTGCAAACATGATTAAAAATGAGATATTTTTTAAAATTGACGAATTTATAAAAGTTGATTTTTGTGTGTGATGTGTGTGGAGGTGATACAGGAACATCTTTAGTTTTTTTTTTATTATTTTTTTAAATAAAGTTAGTGATTTCTTTATTCTTAATTGAAATTTTTATGCTTTAATTAATGTTTCTTAGAGTTGGTTTGAATTCTTTAATTGTAGGAGCGAACTTGCAAGCAATAGAAACACTAGGAACAAGGATGGAGAGAGGACCAAACAGAGGAGCTCCTGGACCAAATAGCAAGCCATGCGTTCAACGCCACTCCATCTGCATTCAAAGCATGCAAGACAGAGAGCTCCAGGGTTGCCTAACAAGCCATGTATTCAACGCATGGTTCCATGCGTCCAACTTGCCTTTTCATGCGTTCAACGCAGCCTTCAATTGCACCTCGAGTACTTTGTGCATTCCATGCATTCAACTTGCCCATCCATGCGTCCAACTTGCCAGAGCATGCGTTCAACTTGCCTGTCCCTGCGTCTATCGCATGAGCAAGGAGCACCTCTAGTGGCCACTCAACATCCATGCGTCCAACTTAGAGAGCCATGCGTTTAACGCATGCCATGGACCAAGTCCCAACTTTAAGTTTTTGATTTGTTGGCCCAAGATTAAGTTACAAGCTGACAGTAAAAAATCGTCGGTAAAGAATTTCACAAAGATAATCACGTCGTAAGTATAGATCTAAATCGACAATTAAACTTCAATCAAAATTAATTTGTTTGTCACTTAAGCAAACCCAATAAAAATAACCGAAGTATTTAAACCTCGGGTCGTCTCTCAAGGAACTGCAGGGAAGTGTAGTTATTATTGGTTATGCGAAAGTATCTTTTTAGGTTTTTAAATGTTGAACAAGGAATTTGAATGACACGGAAATAAACCAACAATTAAGAAAAGTCCTAGCAAGGATTGATAATCGGAATTCCTATCCTCATTATCAATGTCAATTGTGATGGTATTTGTAAATTGCACTCAGTTAGTTAACCTCTAACAAATGAAGGTAACTCAAGTGAGAAAATCAACTTGAATTCACAAGTCCTAATTAAAGACTAGAGTTAGTGAAGTTCAAGCCAACTAGCTAGTTTCAATCACCAACCAACAAGAGACTTTGATGATTCAAGAGTCTCCAATTAATCAATTCAAGCTAAGAATATAAAAATCTAACTTAAAACCCTCCCAAACATTTTATCAAACACTTGGAAGGCACAATATAAAAAAATATAGAAAACTAGCAAGGAATATTAAATCTAAACAACCAATTGCAAACATCAATAATAACAAACGAAGAAAGGAACAATAATTATGAAATACCTCAAATTACATTAAAAGGAAAATTGAATCTAACATGAGAATTCATAAACTAAAGTGGCAACATAAAATAATCAATAAGGGAAATAAATAAACTAGAATCCTAGAACAATTAAAAGTAGAAGAGAAACTAAATTAAAAAAGATAGAATTTAGAAATTGAAAAGGAATAAATTAAGAACCTAAAACCTAGAGAGAGGAGAGAGCCTCTCTCTCTAGAAAACTACATCTAAAACCTAATTTTTTTGTGAATGAAAGTTGTATCCATGATTCCTTCACTCTATAGTCTCTAAACAGTGTTTTCGGGCTTGAAACTGGGCCAAAAACAGCCCAGAAATCGCCCCCACATTTTCTGATACGTACAGCACGTGGCTCTGTCACGCGTACGCATCGCCCATGCATACGCGTTGCTGAACTTTCGCAAGGTCACTGATGAGCGGATAATTTATACGCTTTTTGGCATTGTTTTTACATAGTTTTTAATATGATTTAGTTAGTTTTTAGTATATTTTTATTAGTTTTTAAATAAAATTCACATTTCTGGACTTTACTATGAGTTTGTGTATTTTTCTATGATTTTAGGTATTTTCTGGCTGAAATTGAGGGACTTGAGCAAAAATCAGATTCAGAGGTTGAAGAAGGACTGCAGATGCTGTTGGATTCTGACCTCCCTGCATTCAAAGTTGATTTTCTGGAGCTACAGAACTCCAAATGGCGCGCTCTTAATTGCTTTGGAAAGTAGACATCCAGGGCTTTCCATCAATATATAATAGTTTATACTTTGCTTGAGTTTAGATGACGCAAACTGGCGTTCAACGCCAGTTTCATGTTGCATTCTGGAGTTAAACGCCAGAAACAGGTTGCAAAGTGGAGTTAAACGCCAGAAACAGGTTATAAACTGGCGTTCAACTCCAAGAAAGACCTCTCCACGTGAAAGCTTCAATGCTCAGCCCAAGCACACACCAAGTGGGCCCCAGAAGTGGATTTCTGCATCATTTACTTATCTCTGTAAACCGTAGTGACTAGTTTAGCATAAATAGGACTTTTTACTATTGTATTAGACATCTTGGGACGTTTAGTTCTTAGATCATGGGGGCTGGCCTCTCAGCCATGCCTGGACCTTGCTCTTATGTATTTTCAACGGTAGAGTTTCTACACACCATAGATTAAGGTGTGGAGCTCTGCTATTCCTCATGAATTAATGCAAAGTACTATTGTTTATCTATTCAATTCAAGCTTATTCCTATTCTAAGATATTCATTCGCACCCAAGAACATGATGAATGTGATGATTATGTGACGCTCATCACAATTCTCACCTATGAATGCGTGCCTGACAACCACTTCCGTTCTACATGAAGATGAGATAGAATGAGTATCTCTTAGATATCTAATACAGGGGACCGAGTCCGAGATATTAGAGTCTTCATGGTATAAGTTAGAACCCATGGATGGCCATTCCCGAGATCCGGAAATTCTAAACCTTGTCTGTGGTATTCCGAGTAGGATCTGGGAAGGGATGGCTGTGACGAGCTTCAAACTCGCGAGTGCTGGGCGTAGTGACAGACACAAAAGGATAGTAAATCCTATTCCAGTATGATCGAGAACCGACAGATGATTAGCCATGCAGTGACAGCGCATTGGACCATTTTCACAGAGAGGATGGGATGTAGCCATTGACAACGGTGATGCCCTACATACAGCTTGCCATGGAAGGGAGTAGGAATGACTGGATGAAGACAGCAGGAAAGCAGAGGTTCAGGAGGAATAAAAGCATCTCTATACGCTTATCTGAAATTCTCACCAATGAATTACATAAGTATCTCTATCCTTATTTTATATTTTAATTATCTTTTAATTATATTTTAATTATCAATTCACCATAACCATTTGAATCTGCTTGACTGAGATTTACAAGGTGACCATAGCTTGCTTCAAGCCGACAATCTCCGTGGGATCGACCCTTACTCACGTAAGGTTTATTACTTGGACGACCCAGTGCACTTGCTGGTTAGTTGTGCGGAGTTGTGACAAAGTGTGATTCACGTTTCAGAGCACCAAGTCTTTGGCGCCATTGTTGATGATCGCAATTTCGTGCACCAAGTTTTTGGCGCCGTTGCCGGGGATTGTTCGAGTTTGGACAACTAACGGTTCATCTTGTTGCTCAGATTAGGTAATTTTATTTTAATTTTAAGCCTTTTGTTTTTATTATTCTTATTTTCGAAAAAAAATAAAAATTTAACTATTTTCAAAAATATATTTTTATTCAGAATTTTTAAGAATGAATTCTAGTGTTTCATGATGATTTGTTGAATCTTGGCTGGCTGTAAGCCATGTCTAATCTTTTGGACCGGGGTTTCAACTTATCATCACAAGAGCTTGTTGATCTTCACCCATTTGGCAGTTACACACATAGTTGTTGTATACATGGGAGGTATCAATATCTGCTAAAGCTTGGCTGGCCATTGACAATGTCTAGTGTTTTGGACCGGAGCTTTCACTGAAAGCTTGGCTGGCTAGTAAGCCATGTCTAATTCCTGGACTGGAGCTTTAAACTAACATTGCAGATTCCCGGAATTCTTATTAAAAATTTTGAAATCTTTATTTTTCTTTTTTCAATTAATCTTCGAAAAATCCAAAAAAACTTTATAAAATCATAAAATCAAAGATAATTTTGTGTTTCTTGTTTGAGTCTTGTGTCAAATTATAAGTTTGGTGTCAATTGCATATTTTTTCAAACTTTCTTGCATTTTTCGAAAACTCATGCATGTGTTCTTCATGATCTTCAAGTTGTTCTTGACAAGTTTTCTTGTTTGATTTTCATATTTTCTTGTTTTGTGTCTTTTCTTATTTTTCATATGAATTTTCAATTTCTTAGTGTCTAAATATTAAAAATTTCTAAGTTTGGTGTCTTGTATGTTTTCTTTTATTGAAAATTTTTCAAAAATACATACTTGATGTTCATCATGATCTTCAAAGTGTTCTTGGTGTTCATCTTTGCATTCAAAGTGTTCTTGCATGTTTCCTTTGTTTTGATCCAAAATTTTTATGTCTTGAGTCTTTTTAATGTTTTTCTCTTTCCTTATTAAAATTCAAAAATAAAAAAATATCTTTCCCTTTTTCACTCATAAATTTTCGAAAATTTGAGTTGACTTTTTCAAAACTTTTTAAAATTTAGTTGTTTCTTATGATTCAAATAAAATTTTCAATTTAAAAATTCTATCTTTTTCAATTCTTTTTCAAAAATCAAATCTTTTTTCATTTTTTCTTTCATATTTTCGAAAATTTCAAATTGATTTTCAAAATCTTTTTCTTATCTTTTTCGAATTCAATGTTAACATTTAATATTTTGATTCAAAAATTTTTCAAGTTGTTACTTGCCTATTAAGAAAGGATCAATCTTTAAACTCTAGACTCATATCTTTAGTTTCTTGTTAGTCAAGTAATCAACTTTAATTTCAAAATCAAATCTTTTTAAATTTCTTTTTCAAATCTTTTTCAAAATAAGTTTCAATCACATCTTTTCAAAATCAATTTCAAAATCTTTTCTAACTTCTTTTCTAACCTCTTATCTTTTCAAAAATTGATTTTCAAATCTTTTTCAAACTAATCCTACCTTTTTGTTTGATTCTTATCTTTTTTCAAAACTACCTAACTAATTCTATCTCTAATTTTCGAAAATCACCTTCATCTTTTTCAAAATTCCTTTTTAAATTAACTAATTGTTTTAAATTTAATTTAATTTGATTTAATTTTTCCTTTCTTAATTTTTGAATTTTTAATTTTAATTCTAATTTAAAAAACAAAAATAATTTTCTTTTCTTTTTAATTATTTTCGAAAATTCTTCCATCTCACCTCCTTCTAATTATTTATTTATTTACTAACACTTCTCTTTATCTTAAAAATTCGAACCCTCTCCCTCTTTCTGTGTTCGAATTCTTTTTCTTCTTGTACTTACATAAAGGAATCTCTATACTGTGACATAGAGGATTCCATATTTTCTTTTCTGTTTTCTTCTTTTTCATATGAGCAGGAACAAGGATAAGAACATTCTTGTTGAAGCTGATCCTGAACCTGAAAGGACTCTGAAGAGGAAGCTTAGGGAAGCTAAAGCTCAACTCTTTGGAGAAAATCTGATAGAAATTTTCGAAAAAGAAGAAGACATGGCCGAAAATAATAACAATGCAAGGAAGATGCTTGGTGACTTTACTGCACCTAATTTCAATTTACATGGAAGAAGCATCTCAATCCCTGCCATTGGAGCAAACAATTTTGAGCTGAAACCTCAACTAGTTTCTCTGATGCAACAGAATTGCAAGTTTTATGGACTTCCATCCGAAGATCCCTTTCAGTTCTTAACTGAATTCTTACAGATCTGTGATACTGTTAAGACCAATGGGGTTGATCCCGAGGTCTACAGGCTTATGCTTTTCCCGTTTGCTGTAAGAGACAGAGCTAGAATATGGTTGGACTCTCAACCTAAAGATAACCTGGACTCTTGGGATAAGCTGGTCAAGGTTTTCTTAGCCAAGTTCTTTCCTCCTCAAAAGCTTAGTAAGCTTAGAGTGGATGTTCAAACCTTCAGACAGAAAGAAGGTGAATCTCTCTATGAAGCTTGGGAGAGATACAAAAAACTGACCAAAAAGTGTCCTTCTGACATGCTTTCAGAATGGACCATCCTGGTTATATTCTATGATGGTCTGTCTGAAGTATCTAAAATGTCATTGGACCATTCTGCAGGTGGATCCATTCACCTAAAGAAAACGCCTGCAGAAGCTCAAGAACTCATTGACATGGTTACAAATAACCAGTTCATGTACACTTCTAAAAGGAATCCTGTGAGTAATGGGACGCCTATGAGGAAGGGAGTTCTTGAAATTGATACTCTGAATGCCATATTGGCTCAGAATAAAATATTGACTTAGCAAGTCAATATGATCTCTCAGAGTTTGAATGGATTGAAGGAATCATCCAACAGTACTAAAGAGGCATCTTCTGAAGAAGAAGCTTATGGTCCTGAGAACTCTGCAATAGCAGAGGTGAATTACATGGGTGAACCCTATGGAAACACCTATAATCCCTCATGGAGAAATCATCCAAATTTCTCATGGAAGGATCAACAAAATCCTCGACAAGGCTTTAATAATGGTGGAAGAAACAGGTTTAGCAATAGCAAACCTTTTTCCATCATCCACTCAGCAACAGACAGAGAATTCTGAGCAGAACCCATCTAGCTTAGCAAATATGGTCTCTGATCTATCTAAGGCCACTTTGAGTTTCATGAATGAAACAAGGTCCTCCATTAGAAATTTGGAGGCACAAGTGGGCCAGCTGAGTAAAAGGGTCACTGAAACTCCTCCTAGTACTCTCCCAAGCAATATAGAAGAAAATCCAAAAGAGAGGGTGCAAGGCCATTGACTTGACCATCATGGCTGAACCTACAAGGGAGGAGGAGAACGTGAATCCTAGTGAGGAAGACCTCCTGGGACATTCAGTGACCAATAAGGAGTTTCCCTTTGAGGAACCAAAGGAATCTGAGGCTCATCTAGAGACCATAGAGATTCCATTGAACCTCCTTCTGCCCTTCATGAGCTCTGATGAGTATTCTTCTTCTGAAGAGAATGAAGATGTCACTGAAGAGCAAGTTGCTAAGTACCTTGGTGCAATCATGAAACTGAATGCCAAATTATTTGGCAATGAGACTTGGGAAGATGAACCTCCCTTACTCACCAATGAACTAAATGCATTGGATAGGCAGAATTTATCTCAAAAGAAACAGGATCCTAGTAAATTCCTAATTTCCTGTAACATAGGCACCATGACCTTTGAGAAGGCTCTGTGTGACCTGGGGTCAGGAATAAACTTAATGCCACTCTCTGTAATGGAGAAACTTGGGATCTTTGAGGTGCAAGCTGCCAGAATCTCATTAGAGATGGCAGACAACTCAAGAAAACAGGCTTATGGACTAGTAGAGGACGTGCTAGTAAAGGTTGAAGGCCTTTACATCCCTGCTGATTTCATAATCCTAGACACTGGGAAGGATGAGGATGATTCCATCATCCTTGGAAGACCCTTCCTAGCCACAGCAAGAGCTATGATTGATGTGGACAGAGGAGATTTGGTCCTCCAACTGAATGAGGACAACCTTGTGTTTAAAACTCAAGGATCTCCTTCTGTAACCATGGAGAGGAAGCATGAAAAGCTTCTCTCACTGTAGAGTCAACCAAAGCCCCCACAGTCAAACTCTAAGTTTGGTGTTGGGAGGCCACAACCAAACTCTAAGTTTGGTGTTGGGAGGTTCCAACCTTGCTCTGATTACCTGTGAGGCTCCATGAGAGCTCACTGTCAAGCTATTGATATTAAAGAAGCACTTGTTGGGAGGCAACCCAATGTTATTTAATTATATTTATTTTTATTTTTATTTTTATTTCGTGTTTTATTAGGTTGATGATCATGTGGAGTCACAAAAACTACTGAAAAATTAAAAATAGAATGAAAAACAGCATTAAAAATAGCACACCATGGAGGAGGAGCATTCTGGCGTTTAAATGCCAGAAACAAGCATCTGTCTGGCGTTTAACGCCAGAAACAAGCACCAAGCTGGTGTTTAACGCTAGAAACAAGCATCTACCTGGCATTAAACGCTAGAAATATACTACATTTGGGCGTTTAACGCCAGAAACAAGCAGCAGTCTGGCGTTAAACGCCAGGATTACATAACAAGGGCATTTTACATGCCTAATTGGAGCAGGGATGTTAAGTCCTTGGCCCCACTGGATCTGTGGACCCCATAGGATCCCCACCACATCTTCTCTCCACTTCACACCTTTTCATAACTCTCTTCCCCAATTACCCTTCACCAATCACCTCCATTACTCCTCCAAAATCATCATACAACCCACCTACACCCACCCACTCAAATTCAAACCATCACTCCTTCCTTTTCACACATCATAACCACCTAAATCCCCCCTTGGCCGAACTACTCCCACCTCCCCATCTCATCTTATTTCTTCTTCTTCTACTCCCTCTTCTCTTCTTTTGCTCAAGGACTAGCAAACCTTCTAAGTTTGGTGTGGTAAAAGCATTGCTTTTTGTTTTTCCATAACCATTTATGACACTTAAGGCCAGAGAAACCTATAGAAAGAGGAAAGGGAAAGCAAAAGCTTTCACCTCTGAGTCATGGGAGATGGAGAGATTCATCTCAAAAGCTCATCACTAAGAAAAGGATAGAGCAAACAAGAGAGCCCACTCATGGACCTCAACAAGATCATGAGGAAATTCCTCACCATGAAATCCCTGAGATGCCTCAAGGGATGCACTTCCCTCCATAAAACTATTAGGAGCAAATCAACACTTTCCTAGGAGAATTAAGCTCCAACATGGGACAACTAAGAATGGAGCACCAAGAGCAATCCATCATCCTCCATGAGATTAGAGAAGATCAAAGAGCTATGAGGGAGGAGCAACAAAGACAAGGAAGAGACATAAAGGAGCTCAAGAGCACCATTGGTTCTTCAAGAAGAGGAAGACGCCACCCTCACTAAGGTGGACCTGTTCCTTAATCTCCTTGTTCTTATTTTCCTGTTTTTCGTTTATTATGCTTCATGTTTATTTATGTTTGTGTCTTTACTATATGATCATTAGTGTCTAAGTATCTATGCCTTAAATTTATGAATGTCCTATGAATCCATCACCTCTCTTAAATGAAAAATGTTCTAAAAACAAAAGAACAAGAAGTATAGGGTTTCGAATTCATCCTTGAAACTAGTTTAATTATTTTGATGTGGTGACAATACTTTTTGTTTTCTGAATGAATGCTTGAACAGTGCAAATATCTTTTGAAATTGGTGTTTATGAATGTTAAATATGTTGGCTCTTGAAGAATGATGAAAAAGGAGACATGTTATCTGATAATCTGAAAAATCATAAAAATGATTCTTGAAGTAAGAAAAAGCAGTGAAGAACAAAGCTTGCAGAAAAAAATGCAAAAAAAAAAGAAAGAAAAAAAAAAAGAAAAAGCAAGCAGAAAAAGCCAAAAGCTCCTTAAACTAAAAGGCAAGAGCAAAAAGCCAATAGCCCTTAAAACCAAAAGGCAAGGGTAATAAAAAGGATCCAAGGCTTTGAGCATCAGTGGATAGGAGGGCCTAAAGGAATAAAATCCTAGCCTAAGCGGCTAAACCAAGCTATCCCTATCCATGTGCTTGTGGCGTGAAGGTGTCAAGTGAAAACTTGAGACTGAGCGGTTAAAGTCAAGGTCCAAAGCAAAAAAAGAGTGTGCTTAAGAACCCTGGATACCTCTGATGAGCGGATATTTTATACGCTTTTTGGGGTTAATTTCATATAGTTTTGAGTATGTTCTCGTCAGTTTTTAGTCTATTTTCATTAGTTTTTAGGAAAAATTCATATTTCTGGACTTTACTATGAGTTGTGTATTTTTCTGTAATTTTAGGTATTTTTCTGGCTGAAATTGAAGGAGCTGAGCAAAAATCTGATTCAGGCTGAAAAAGGACTGCTGATGCTGTTGGATTCTGACCTCCCTGCACTCAAAGTGGATTTTCTGGAGCTACAGAACTCGAAATGGCATGCTTCCAATTGCGTTGGAAAGTAGACAGCCAGGGCTTTCCAGCAATATATAATAGTCCATACTTTGCACAAGGATAGACGACGTAAACTGGCGTTCAACGCCAGTTCTCTGCCCAATTCTGGCGTCCAGCGCCAGAAAAGGATCAAAAAACTGGAGTTGAACGCCCAAACTGGCACAAAAACTGGCGTTCAACTCCACAAATGGCCTCTGCACGTGAATTGCTTAAGTCTCAGCCCCAGCACACACCAAGTGGGCCCCAGAAGTGGATCTCTGCATCATCCATCATAGTCCACTCATATTTTGTAACCCTAGGCTACTAGTTTAGTATTTAAACGACTCTTAGAGACTTATTTTGTATCTCATGACATTTCAGATCAAAACTTTGTATTCTCTGACGGCATGAGTCTCTAAACCCCATTGTTGGGGGTGAGGAGCTCTGCTGTGTCTCGATGAATTAAAGCAAGTATTTCTGTTTTCCATTCAAACACGCTTGTTCCTATCTAAGATGTTCATTCGCGCTTAACTGTGATGGAGGTGATGAGCTGTGACACTCATCACCTTTCTCAAATCATGAACGTGTGCCTGACAACCACCTCCGTTCTATATACGATTGAATGAGTATCTCTTATATTCCTTAATCAGAATCTCCGTGGTATAAGCTAGAACTGATGGCAGCATTCATGAGAATCCGGAAAGTCTAAACCTTGTCTGTGGTATTCCGAGTAGGATTCAAGGATTGAATGACTGTGACGAGCTTCAAACTCTTGAAGGCTGGGCGTTAGTGACAGACGCAAAAGGATAGTAAATCCTATTCCAACCGGATCGAGAACCAACCGGTGATTAGCCGTGCTGTGACAGAGCACGTGAGCGTAGTTTTCACTGGGAGGACGGAAGGTAGCCATTGACAACGGTGATCCACCAACACACAGCTTGCCATAGGAGGGCGTGCGTGCGTGAATCAGAAGACAGAGGAAAGCAGAGATTCAGAAGACAAAGCATCTCTAAAACTCCAACATATTCTCCATTACGGCACAACAAGTAATCTTTAATTTATGTTCTCTTGGTTATTCACAATTCAACTGATAAACATAATTGACTTCCTGACTAAGATTTACAAGATAACCATAGATTGCTTCAAACTAACAATCTCCGTGGGATTCGACCCTTACTCACGTGAGGTATTACTTGGACGACCCAGTGCACTTGCTGGTTAGTGGTACGCGTTGTGAAAAGTGTGATTCGCAATTCGTGCACCAAGTTTTTGGCGCCGTTGCCGGGGATTGTTCGTGTTTGGACAACTAACGGCTTATTTTGTTGCTTAGATTAGGAAAAATTTTCTCTTTTTGGTTTAGAGTCTTTTATTATTTATCCCTTGTTAAAACACTTTAAATTTATAGCTCAGTTAATTAGAACGTGGTGTTCATGTTCATGGTAATTGGCTATCATATTTTTTAAAACCTTTTTCAAAAATAATTTTTCTGTTAAATCCTGTGCCAAACTTTAAGTTTGGTGTTTTCAAAAATAATCTTTCTTAAAATTTTCGAAAATTTTCATAACTCATTTGGCTAGAGCGTTAATCTGTGTTCTTGGTAATTGGGTTAGAGTCTTTTATATTCTTTTCAAAACCTTCTTTTTCATAAATAATATTTTTTCTATTAAATCTTGTGCCAAACTTTAAGTTTGGTGTTTTCTTGTTGATTTCCCTTTGGTTTTCGAAAATTTTGGTTTGGTTTTCTAAAAATTTTAAGTTTGGTGTTCTTTCTTCATGTTCTTGTGTTCTTGTGAGTCTTCAAAGTGTTCTTGAGTTTTCCTTGTGTCTTGATCTTAAAATTTTTAAGTTTGGTGTTCCTTGGTGTTTTCCCTCCAAAATTTTCAAAAACAAGGAGCATTAGATCTAAAAATTTTAAATCTTGTACTATCTTATTGTTTTTCTCTCTCCTCACTAAATTCAAAAATATCTTTTCAAAATATCTCTTCTAACTTCCTAACTTCTTATCTTTTCAAAATTTGTTTCAACTAACTAACTAACTTTTTGTTTGTTTCTTAACTTTTTCAAAACTACCTAACTAACTCTCTCTCTCTAATTTTCGAAAATATCTTCCCTCTTTTTCAAAAATTTCTTTTTTTACTAATTAATTTTTATTTTTTTTCTTTTACGAAAAAAAAAATCTTAATTTCAAAATTCAAATTCTTTTTAGTTATTTTATTTTATTTAAGTATTTACTTCTTATAAAATAAAATAAATAAAAAGATAAATCAGTCCAAGTTATATCCATATATCCATCATGGACATAAGTGGAAATGAACAGTCCAGGAGGACTCTGGGGTCATATTCTAACCCCTCTACTGCTTCATATGGGAGTAGCATATGCATACCCTCCATTGGAGTTAGTAGCTTTGAGTTGAATCCTCAGCTCATTATCATGGTGCAGCAAAGTTGCCAGTATTCCGGTCTTCCACAGGAAGAACCTACAGAGTTTCTGGCACAGTTTTTACAAATTGCTGACACAGTACATGATAAGGAAATAGATCAGGATGTCTACAGACTATTACTGTTTCCATTTGCTGTAAAAGATCAAGCTAAGAGGTGGTTAAATAACCAACCTAAGGCCAGCATAAGAACATGGAAACAGCTGACAGAAAAATTCCTGAATCAGTATTTTCCTCCAAAAAGGATGACACAGCTAAGGCTGGACATCCAAGGCTTTAAACAAGGAGATAATGAATCTCTTTATGATGCCTGGGAGAGATACAGAGAGATGCTACGAAAATGCCCCTCTGAAATATAAAGACAATTGAAGAGGCTCAAGAGCTCATTGATACAGTTGCCAGGAATCAGCATCTGTATCTAAGCAGCAACCCTTCCATGAATGAAGAGGTTAAAACAGTAACTGCTGAATTCAATACTGTAAAACAAGCTGCTGAATTCAATCAGCAATTGGATTTTCTGACAAAGCAGCTAGCTGAATTCAAGGACAGGCTACAGGAGACAAGGATAGCCAATATACATATGGACGAACAGTTTAAGCAAACAAAGCAGCAGCTATCAAGGCAAATAGCAGAAGAATGCCAAGCAGTTCAATTAAGAAGTGGGAAAACATTAAATGCCCCACCTCAAGGCATCAAAAATTCAAGAAATGAGCGACCCACCAAAGATTCACCTGAGGACAGTAAGAGCCCAGGGAAAAATAATTCTGGCACTAAAACGCCAGAAAATGGGTGGAAGGCTGGCGCTGAACGCCCAGACCATGCCCAAAACTGGCGTTCAGCGCCAGAAACAAGGCAGGATTGGCGTTCAACGCCAGAAATGGGCAAGAACCTGGCGTTGAACGCCCAAATGGGGCAGAATCCAGCATTGAACGCCCAAAATGGGTACATTTCTGGCGTTCAGACGCCAGGAACAGACAGTGAGCTGGCGTCTAACGTCACTCCAGCTTCTCACTCTGGCACTCAATTGCCAGTGAGGGATCAGACACACACAAGTGCTGATAACAACCCCTCTAAAAAGGCTTCTTTAACCACTAAGGTTGAGGAATATAAAGCCAAGATACCTTATCCTCAAAAACTCCGGAAAAAGGAGCAGGATAAGCAATTTGCTCGCTTTGCAGATTATCTAAGGACTCTGGAAATAAAGATTCCATTTGCAGAAGCACTTGAGCAAATACCTTCTTATGCCAAGTTCATGAAAGAGATCTTGAGTCATAAAAAGGAGTGGAGAGAAACAGAAAGAGTTCTCCTCACTGAAGAATACAGTGCAGTCATTCTGAAAAGCTTTCCTGAAAAGCTTAAAGACCCTGGGAGTTTTCTGATACCATGCATATTAGAAGGTGATTGCACCAAGACAGCTTTATGCGATCTTGGGGCAAGCATCAACCTGATACCTGCATCCACTATCAGGAAGCTTGGCTTAACTGAAGAAGTTAAACCAACCCGGATATGTCTCCAACTTGCTGATGGTTCCACTAAATACCCATCAGGCGTGATTGAGGACATGATTGTCAGAGTTGGGCCATTCGCCTTTCCCACTGACTTTGTTGTGCTGGAAATGGAGGAACACAAGAGTGCTACTCTCATTCTAGGAAGACCCTTCCTAGCAACTGGACGATCCCTCATTGATGTCCAACAGGGGGAAATAACCCTGAGAGTCAATGATGATGAGTTTAAGTTGAACGCTGTCAAAGCCATGCAGCATCCAGACACATCAACAGACTGCATGAAAGTTGATCTCATTGACTCTTTGGTAGAAGAGATCAACATGGCTGAGAGTCTCGAATCAGAGTTGGAAGACATCTTTAAAGATGTTCAGCCTGATTTGAAGGATTCAGAGGACATGAAAGAGCCTCTGAACTTTCTTCTGAAAGAGGAAAAACCTCCTAAACCCGAGCTCAAGCCACTACCACCATCCTTGAAATACGCATTTCTGGGAGAAGGTGACACTTTTCCAGTGATCATAAGCTCTGCTTTAAATTCACAGGAAGAGGAAGCACTTATTCAAGTGCTAAGGACACACAAGAAAACTCTTGGGTGGTCCATAGGTGACCTTAAGGGCATAAGCCCAGCTAGATGCATGCACAAAATCCTATTGGAGGATAATGCCAAACCAGTGGTTCAACCACAGAGGCGGCTAAATCCAGCCATGAAGGAAGTGGTGCAGAAAGAGGTCACCAAATTACTAGAGGCTGGGATTATTTATCCCATTTCTGATAGCCCCTGGGTGAGCCCTGTTCAAGTCGTCCCAAAAAAGGGAGGCATGACAGTGATTCATAATGAAAAAAATGAACTGGTTCCTACAAGAACAGTTACAGGGTGGCGCATGTGTATTGACTACAGAAGGCTCAATACAGCCACCAGAAAGGATCATTTTCCTTTACCATTCATAGACCAGATGCTAGGGAGACTAGCAGGTCATGAATATTACTGCTTTTTGGATGACTATTCAGGCTATAACCAGATTGCAGTGGATCCCCAGGATCAAGAGAAAACAGCATTCACATGTCCTTCTGGAGTGTTTGCTTATAGAAGGATGCCATTTGGGCTATGTAATGCGCCTGCAACCTTCCAGAGATGCATGCTCTCTATTTTCTCTGACATGGTGGAAAAATTTTTGGAAGTCTTCATGGATGACTTCTCAGTATATGGAGACTCATTCAGCTCCTGTCTTGATCACCTGAAACTTGTTCTGAAAAGATGCCAAGAAACCAACCTAGTTTTAAATTGGGAAAAGTGTCACTTCATGGTGACTGAAGGAATTGTTCTTGGGCATAAAATCTCAAACAAGGGAATAGAGGTGGATCAAGCAAAAATAGAGGTAATTGAAAAATTACCACCACCTGCCAATGTTAAAGCAATCAGAAGCTTTCTGGGGCATGCAGGATTCTATAGGAGGTTTATAAAGGATTTTTCAAAAATCGCAAAACCTCTAAGCAATCTGCTAGCTGCTGACACACCATTTGTGTTTGACACAGCATGCCTGCAGGCGTTTGAAACGCTGAAAGCTAAGCTGGTCACAGCACCAGTCATTTCTGCACCAGACTGGACATTGCCATTTGAGTTAATGTGTGATGCCAGTGATCATGCCATTGGTGCAGTATTGGGACAGAGGCATGACAAGCTTCTGCATGTCATTTATTATGCCAGTCGCGTTCTAAATGATGCCCAGAAAAATTACACAACCACAGAAAAAGAACTACTTACAGTGGTTTACGCCATTGACAAGTTCAGATCATACTTAGTAGGATCAAAAGTGATTGTGTATACTGACCATGCTGCTCTTAAATATCTACTCACAAAGCAGGATTCAAAACCCAGGCTCATCAGATGGGTATTGCTTCTGCAAGAGTTTGATATAGAAATAAGAGACAGAAAAGGGACAGAGAACCAAGTGGCTAATCATCTGTCCCGGATAGAGCCAGTGAAAGGGACGTCCCTCCCCTTTCTTGAGATCTCTGAGACGTTCCCTGATGAGCATCTATTTGCCATTCAGAAAGCACCATGGTTTGCCGATATTGCAAACTATAAAGCTGCACGGTTCATACCCAAGGAGTACAATAGAATACAAAAGAAGAAATTAGTCACTGATGCAAAGTACTACTTGTGGGATGAATCCTATCTCTTTAAGAGATGTGCAGACGGAATTATCCGTAGGTGTGTCCCCAGAGAGGAAGCACAGAGAATCCTATGGCATTGCCACGGATCTCAATATGGAGGCCATTTCGGAGGTGAGCGAACAGCCACCAAGGTCCTCCAATGTGGCTTCTATTGGCCCACACTCTATAAAGATTCCCGAGAGTTTGTACGTAATTGTGACAGTTGCCAAAGAGCTGGTAATCTGCCTCATGGTTACGCCATGCCTCAACAAGGAATCTTGGAAATAGAGTTGTTTGATGTATGGGGAATTGACTTCATGGGACCTTTCCCACCATCATACTCAAACACTTATATTCTGGTGGCAGTTGACTATGTATCAAAATGGGTTGAGGCTATTGCCACTCCCACTAATGATACTAAAACAGTGCTGAAGTTCCTCCAGAAACACATCTTTAGCAGGTTTGGTGTCCCTAGAGTGTTAATCAGTGATGGGGGCACTCACTTCTGCAGTAAACAGCTTTACTCTGCCATGGTTCGGTATGGAATTTGCCACAAAGTGGCCACCCCATATCATCCACAAACCAATGGGCAAGCTGAAGTCTCTAACAGAGAATTAAAGAGAATCCTGGAACGGACAGTAAATACCCGTAGAAAGGATTGGGAAAGGAGCTTGGATGATGCTCTGTGGGCTTACAGAACAGCATTCAAGACCCCTATAGGGACCTCTCCATACCAACTCGTGTATGGTAAGGCGTGCCACTTGCCCGTGGAACTGGAACATAAAGCCTACTGGGCAACCAGATTCCTAAACTTAGATGCCAAATTAGCAGGAGAAAAACGATTGCTCCAGCTAAATGAGCTAGAGGAATTCAGATTCACAGCTTTTGAAAATGCCAAGCTTTATAAAGAAAAATAAAAAAAATGGCATGACAGAAAGCTGTCATCTAGAATTTTTGAACCAGGACAGAAGGTCCTGTTGTTTAACTCTAGACTCAGGCTATTCTCCGGGAAACTGAAATCCCGGTGGAGGGGACCATACGTGATTACAAGTGTGTCACCATATGGTTATGTGGAGCTTCAAGATATTGATTCTGATAAGAAGTTCATTGTCAATGGACAGAGAATCAAGCATTATCTTGAAGGCAACATTGAGCAAGAATGCTCAAGGCTGAAGCTAGATTAAAAGCTCAGCAAGGTCCAGCTAAAGACAATAAAGAAGCGCTTGCTGGGAGGCAACCCAGCCATGGGGCATCAATCCTCTAAGCATTTCTGCCCTATTTTTATTTTTATTTTATATAAAGTTCACTGACACTAAGGTACAGAATCATTTGTATAAGTTTACAGGGTTACAGAAGGAATTTGCACACAAAACAGAGAGAGGGAGCTCAATGGCAAGAAAACGCCAGTAAAGGGGCATTTTGGGCGTTCAGCGCCCAAAATGGGCATCCACTGGGCGCTGAACGCCAGTAATGGCAGCAATTGGGCGTTCAACGCCAGAAATGGCCACCCACTGGGCGTTGAACGCCAGGAATGGCAGCAACTGGGCGCTGAACGCCCAGGAGATCAGCATTTGGGCGCTGAACGCCCAAAACAGGCAGTGTTTGGGCGTTCAAACGCCAGGAGGACAGGGAGGAGCCAAATCCAGTAATCCCACACGTATTTCCATTTTAATTTCAAATTTTATGCTTCAATGCATGATTTTTACATGAACATATCAAGAACCCTGATTTCTAAAATCCTTAATTTCTAAAAATCCATCTTTCCAAATTCAATCCAACTCTTTTCAAAATCTTTTCTGAAAACAAATCTATCTTTTTCACTCAAAAATCTTTTCAACTAATCCATATCTTTTTCAAATATCCATATTATCTTTTTCAAAATTCAGAGTTATCTTTTTCAAAAATCTATCATATCTTTTCAAAATTAAACTCTATCTTCTATCTTATCTTTTTCAACTCAATCTTTTTATCTTATCTCTTCCAATTTTTCGAAAACCCACCCCCCACCCCTTTAAATTGGGTTCGGCCCCCCTCCTTCATCAACAAGTGCTACTCAATCTCCGTCTATCTCTCTCCTTTCTTTTCTTTTGCTTGAGGACAAGCAAACCTCTAAGTTTGGTGTGTTTATCCGAGATCACTACTAAGATTATGGCTCTCAAAGGAAAACAATCCACTCCAAGAGGCAAGAAAGAGAGCGTTCCAAAATCACTTTGGAATCAAGGGAAGTTCTTATCTAAAGAACATTCAGACCATTATCTTAAAGTAATGGGTCTGAGATCAGTGATCCCGGAAGTGAGATTCGATCTGAAAGAAGATGAATATTCGGAAATCCAGGAGCAAATTCGAACCAGGAACTGGGAAGTCTTAGCTAATCCTGAAACGAAAGTAGGAAGGAACATGGTCCAGGAGTTCTATGCTAATATGTGGCAGACTGACAAGCAAAGACTATCTGGAACAGCCTGCTACGAATTTCGGACCATGGTCAGGGGAAAGATTGTTCATACCACCCCTGACAAGATCAGAGAGATATTAAAGCTACCTCAGCTAAAGGATGATCCAGACTCCTTCAACAGGAGGATGATGAGAGTAGACATTGGCCTGGATAAGATTCTAGAGGACATATGCATCCCTGGAGCCAGGTGGACCACCAACACAAGGGGCGTCCCAAATCAACTCAAGAGAGAGGATCTCAAACCAGTTGCCAGAGGATGGCTGGACTTCATTGGGCGTTCTCTGTTGCCCACTAGCAACCGTTCTGAAGTCACAGTTAAAAGAGCAGTGATGATTCATTGCATCATGATGGGAAAAGAAGTGGAGGTTCATCAGCTGATTTCAACTGAGCTCTATAAGATTGCTAACAAAAATTCAAAAGAGGCCAGGTTGGCTTATCCAAGCGTGATTTCTCTGCTCTGCAAGGACGCTGGAGTCAAGATGGGAATAACTGAATATATCCTAATTGAAAAGTCAATCACCAAAGCATCAATGGAGAGACAACAAGCACAGGAGGATCTTATCAAGAAGAGAGCACAGGAATTCCTCCCAGAGATTCCTCAAGCGGAATATTGGGAATATCTTGAGACATCTGTCACCAAGATACAGGAAGCTATGGAGCAAATAATAAAACAACAGAAGGAACACAGTCAAATGCTGACCCAGATGTTTAAAGAACAAGAGGAGCAGGGACGTGACTTAAGGGAACTGAAGCGCCAAAAGTCTTCTGTAATACCAAGCCTCCCAAGGATTAGAGGAACCCCCATACCCCCAGAATAAAGGTTGTTAATTTCTAATTTCTGCCTTAACTCTGTGACAGTGTCCTTATAAAAAGTTTACCTTAGAAGTCATATAATAGTAATTAATATCTATTTGATTTTATCTCCAATTAAGCTGTAGTTTATTTTTCTCATCATCATTAAACATGAATAAAATAGTAGATCTTTTGAATAAGAAGCAACAAAATTTCGAGTTTAATAAAAGAAATTCTAATTGGTTAAATGTGGTGGCAATGCTTTCTGTCTTCTGAATGAATGCTTGAACAGTGCATATGTCTTTTGAATTTGTTGTTTAAGACTGTTAAATATGTTGGCTCTTGAAAGAATGATGAACATGAGACATGTTATTGATAATCTGAAAATCATAAAAATGATTCTTGAGGCAAGAAAAAGCAGCAAAGAACAAAGCTTGCAGAAAAAAAAAAAAAAAAGAGAGAGAAGCAAGCAGAAAAAGCCAAAAGCTCTTAAAACCAAAAGGCAAGGGCAAATAAAAAGGATCCCAAGGCTTTGAGCATCAGTGGATAGGAGGGCCTAAAGGAATAAAATCCTAGTCTAAGCGGCTAAACCAAGCTGTCCCTAACCATGTGCTTGTGGCGTGAAGGTGTCAAGTGAAAACTTGAGACTGAGCGGTTAAAGTCAAGGTCCAAGCGAAAAAAAAGAGTGTGCTTAAGAACTCTGGACACCTCTAATTGGGGACTTTAGCAAAGCTGAGTCACAATCTGAAAAGGTTCACCCAGTTATGTGTCTGTGGCATTTATGTATCCGGTGGTAATACTGGAAAACAAAGTGCTTAGGGCCACGACCAAGACTCATAAAGAAGCTGTGTTCAAGAATCATCACACTGAACTAAGAGAATCAATAACACTATCTGAATTCTGAGTTCCTATAGATGCCAATCACTCTGAGCTTCAATGGATAAAGTGAGATGCCAAAACTGTTCAGAAGCAAAAAGCTACTAGTCCCGCTCATCTAATTAGAATCTGAACTTCATTCAAAAACTCTGAGATATTATTGCTTCTCAACCTATTAGTCTTCTATTTTATTTGTCTAGTTGCTTGAGGACAAGCAACAGTTTAAGTTTGGTGTTGTGATGAGCGGATATTTTATACGCTTTTTGGGGTTAATTTCATATAGTTTTGAGTATGTTCTCGTCAGTTTTTAGTCTATTTTCATTAGTTTTTAGGAAAAATTCATATTTCTGGAATTTACTATGAGTTGTGTGTTTTTCTGTAATTTCAGGTATTTTTCTGGCTGAAATTGAAGGAGCTGAGCAAAAATCTGATTCAGGCTGAAAAAGGACTGCTGATGCTGTTGGATTCTGACCTCTCTGCACTAAAAGTGGATTTTCTGGAGCTACAGAACTCGAAATGGCATGCTTCCAATTGCGTTGGAAAGTAGACATCCAGGGCTTTCCAGAAATATATAATAGTCGATACTTTGCACAAGGATAGACGACGTAAACTGGCGTTTAACGCCAGTTCTCTGCCCAATTCTGGCGTCCAGCGCCAGAAAAGGATCAAAAAACTGGAGTTGAACGCCCAAACTGGCACAAAAACTGGCGTTCAACTCCACAAATGGCCTCTGCACGTGAATTGCTTAAGTCTCAGCCCCAGCACACACCAAGTGGGCCCCAGAAGTGGATCTCTGCATCATCCATCATAGTCCACTCATATTTTGTAACCCTAGGCTACTAGTTTAGTATTTAAACGACTCTTAGAGACTTATTTTGTATCTCATGACATTTCAGATCAAAACTTTGTATTCTCTGACGGCATGAGTCTCTAAACCCCATTGTTGGGGGTGAGGAGCTCTGCTGTGTCTCGATGAATTAAAGCAAGTATTTCTGTTTTCCATTCAAACACGCTTGTTCCTATCTAAGATGTTCATTCGCGCTTAACTGTGATGGAGGTGATGAGCTGTGACACTCATCACCTTCCTCAAATCATGAACGTGTGCCTGACAACCACCTCCGTTCTATATACGATTGAATGAGTATCTCTTAGATTCCTTAATCAGAATCTCCGTGGTATAAGCTAGAACTGATGGCAGCATTCATGAGAATCCGGAAAGTCTAAACCTTGTCTGTGGTATTCCGAGTAGGATTCAAGGATTGAATGACTGTGACGAGCTTCAAACTCTTGAAGGCTGGGCGTTAGTGACAGACGCAAAAGGATAGTAAATCCTATTCCAACCGGATCGAGAACCAACCGGTGATTAGCCGTGCTGTGACAGAGCACGTGAGCGTAGTTTTCATTGGGAGGACGGAAGGTAGCCATTGACAACGGTGATCCACCAACACACAGCTTGCCATAGGAGGGCGTGCGTGCGTGAATCAGAAGACAGAGGAAAGCAGAGATTCAGAAGACAAAGCATCTCTAAAACTCCAACATATTCTCCATTACTGCACAACAAGTAATCTTTAATTTATGTTCTCTTGGTTATTCACAATTCAACTGATAAACATAATTGACTTCCTGACTAAGATTTACAAGATAACCATAGATTGCTTCAAACTAACAATCTCCGTGGGATTCGACCCTTACTCACGTGAGGTATTACTTGGACGACCCAGTGCACTTGCTGGTTAGTGGTACGCGTTGTGAAAAGTGTGATTCGCAATTCGTGCACCAAGTTTTTGGCGCCGTTGCCGGGGATTGTTCGTGTTTGGACAACTAACGGCTTATTTTGTTGCTTAGATTAGGAAAAATTTTCTCTTTTTGGTTTAGAGTCTTTTATTATTTATCCCTTGTTAAAACACTTTAAATTTATAGCTCAGTTAATTAGAACGTGGTGTTCATGTTCATGGTAATTGGCTATCATATTTTTTAAAACCTTTTTCAAAAATAATTTTTCTGTTAAATCCTGTGCCAAACTTTAAGTTTGGTGTTTTCAAAAATAATCTTTCTTAAAATTTTCGAAAATTTTCATAACTCATTTGGCTAGAGCGTTAATCTGTGTTCTTGGTAATTGGGTTAGAGTCTTTTATATTCTTTTCAAAACCTTCTTTTTCATAAATAATATTTTTTCTATTAAATCTTGTGCTAAACTTTAAGTTTGGTGTTTTCTTGTTGATTTCCCTTTGGTTTTCGAAAATTTTGGTTTGGTTTTCTAAAAATTTTAAGTTTGGTGTTCTTTCTTCATGTTCTTGTGTTCTTGTGAGTCTTCAAAGTTTTCTTGAGTTTTCCTTGTGTCTTGATCTTAAAATTTTTAAGTTTGGTGTTCCTTGGTGTTTTCCCTCCAAAATTTTCAAAAACAAGGAGCATTAGATCTAAAAATTTTAAATCTTGTACTATCTTATTGTTTTTCTCTCTCCTCACTAAATTCAAAAATATCTTTTCAAAATATCTCTTCTAACTTCCTAACTTCTTATCTTTTCAAAATTTGTTTCAACTAACTAACTAACTTTTTGTTTGTTTCTTAACTTTTTCAAAACTACCTAACTAACTCTCTCTCTCTAATTTTCGAAAATATCTTCCCTCTTTTTCAAAAATTTCTTTTTTTACTAATTAATTTTTATTTTTTTTCTTTTACGAAAAAAAAAATCTTAATTTCAAAATTCAAATTCTTTTTAGTTATTTTATTTTATTTAAGTATTTACTTCTTATAAAATAAAATAAATAAAAAGATAAATCAGTCCAAGTTATATCCATATATCCATCATGGACATAAGTGGAAATGAACAGTCCAGGAGGACTCTGGGGTCATATTCTAACCCCTCTACTGCTTCATATGGGAGTAGCATATGCATACCCTCCATTGGAGTTAGTAGCTTTGAGTTGAATCCTCAGCTCATTATCATGGTGCAGCAAAGTTGCCAGTATTCCGGTCTTCCACAGGAAGAACCTACAGAGTTTCTGGCACAGTTTTTACAAATTGCTGACACAGTACATGATAAGGAAATAGATCAGGATGTCTACAGACTATTACTGTTTCCATTTGCTGTAAAAGATCAAGCTAAGAGGTGGTTAAATAACCAACCTAAGGCCAGCATAAGAACATGGAAACAGCTGACAGAAAAATTCCTGAATCAGTATTTTCCTCCAAAAAGGATGACACAGCTAAGGCTGGACATCCAAGGCTTTAAACAAGGAGATAATGAATCTCTTTATGATGCCTGGGAGAGATACAGAGAGATGCTACGAAAATGCCCCTCTGAAATGTTTTCAGAGTGGGTTCAGTTAGACATCTTCTACTATGGGCTTGCAGAAAGAGCTCAGATGTCTCTAGATTACTCAGCTGGTGGATCTATCCATATGAGAAAGACAATTGAAGAGGCTCAAGAGCTCATTGATACAGTTGCCAGGAATCAGCATCTGTATCTAAGCAGCAACCCTTCCATGAATGAAGAGGTTAAAACAGTAACTGCTGAATTCAGTACTGTAAAACAAGCTACTGAATTCAATCAGCAATTGGATTTTCTGACAAAGCAGCTAGCTGAATTCAAGGACAGGCTACAGGAGACAAGGATAGCCAATATACATATGGACGAACAGTTTAAGCAAACAAAGCAGCAGCTATCAAGGCAAATAGCAGAAGAATGCCAAGCAGTTCAATTAAGAAGTGGGAAAACATTAAATGCCCTACCTCAAGGCATCAAAAATTCAAGAAATGAGCGACCCACCTAAGATTCACCTGAGGACAGTAAAAGCCCAGGGAAAAATAATTCTGGCACTAAAACGCCAGAAAATGGGTGGAAGGCTGGCGCTGAACGCCCAGACCATGCCCAAAACTGGCGTTCAGCGCCAGAAACAAGGCAGGATTGGCGTTCAACGCCAGAAATGGGCAAGAACCTGGCGTTGAACGCCCAAATGGGGCAGAATCCAGCGTTGAACGCCCAAAATGGGTACATTTCTGGCGTTCAGACGCCAGGAACAGACAGTGAGCTGGCGTCTAACGTCACTCCAGCTTCTCACTCTGGCACTCAATTGCCAGTGAGGGATCAGACACACACAAGTGCTGATAACAACCCCTCTAAAAAGGCTTCTTTAACCACTAAGGTTGAGGAATATAAAGCCAAGATACCTTATCCTCAAAAACTCCGGAAAGAGGAGCAGGATAAGCAATTTGCTCGCTTTGCAGATTATCTAAGGACTCTGGAAATAAAGATTCCATTTGCAGAAGCACTTGAGCAAATACCTTCTTATGCAAAGTTCATGAAAGAGATCTTGAGTCATAAAAAGGAGTGGAGAGAAACAGAAAGAGTTCTCCTCACTGAAGAATGCAGTGCAGTCATTCTGAAAAGCTTTCCTGAAAAGCTTAAAGACCCTGGGAGTTTTCTGATACCATGCATATTAGAAGGTGATTGCACCAAGACAGCTTTATGCGATCTTGGGGCAAGCATCAACCTGATACCTGCATCCACTATCAGGAAGCTTGGCTTAACTGAAGAAGTTAAACCAACCCGGATATGTCTTCAACTTGCTGATGGTTCCACTAAATACCCATCAGGCGTGATTGAGGACATGATTGTCAGAGTTGGGCCATTCGCCTTTCCCACTGACTTTGTTGTGCTGGAAATGGAGGAGCACAAGAGTGCTACTCTCATTCTAGGAAGACCCTTCCTAGCAACTGGACGATCCCTCATTGATGTCCAACAGGGGGAAATAACCCTGAGAGTCAATGATGATGAGTTTAAGTTGAACGCTGTCAAAGCCATGCAGCATCCAGACACATCAACAGACTGCATGAAAGTTGATCTCATTGACTCTTTGGTAGAAGAGATCAACATGGATGAGAGTCTCAAATCAGAGTTGGAAGACATCTTTAAAGATGTTCAGCCTGATTTGGAGGATTCAGAGGACATGAAAGAGCCTCTGAACTTTCTTCTGAAAGAGGAAAAACCTCCTAAACCCGAGCTCAAGCCACTACCACCATCCTTGAAATACGCATTTTTGGGAGAAGGTGACACTTTTCCAGTGATCATAAGCTCTACTTTAAATTCACAGGAAGAGGAAGCACTTATTCAAGTGCTAAGGACACACAAGACAGCTCTTGGGTGGTCCATAGGTGACCTTAAGGGCATAAGCCCAGCTAGATGCATGCACAAAATCCTATTGGAGGATAATGCCAAACCAGTGGTTCAACCACAGAGGCGGCTAAATCCAGCCATGAAGGAAGTGGTGCAGAAAGAGGTCACCAAATTACTAGAGGCTGGGATTATTTATCCCATTTCTGATAGCCCCTGGGTGAGCCCTGTTCAAGTCGTCCCAAAAAAGGGAGGCATGACAGTGATTCATAATGAAAAAAATGAACTGGTTCCTACAAGAACAGTTACAGGGTGGCGCATGTGTATTGACTACAGAAGGCTCAATACAGCCACCAGAAAGGATCATTTTCCTTTACCATTCATAGACCAGATGCTAGAGAGACTAGCAGGTCATGATTATTACTGCTTTTTGGATGACTATTCAGGCTATAACCAGATTGCAGTGGATCCCCAGGATCAAGAGAAAACAGCATTCACATGTCCTTCTGGAGTGTTTGCTTATAGAAGGATGCCATTTGGGCTATGTAATGCGCCTGCAACCTTCCAGAGATGCATGCTCTCTATTTTCTCTGACATGGTGGAAAAATTTCTGGAAGTCTTCATGGATGACTTCTCAGTATATGGAGACTCATTCAGCTCCTGTCTTGATCACCTGAAACTTGTTCTGAAAAGATGCCAAGAAACCAACCTAGTTTTAAACTGGGAAAAGTGTCACTTCATGGTGACTGAAGGAATTGTTCTTGGGCATAAAATCTCAAACAAGGGAATAGAGGTGGATCAAGCAAAAATAGAGGTAATTGAAAAATTACCACCACCTGCTAATGTTAAAGCAATCAGAAGCTTTCTGGGGCATGCAGGATTCTATAGGAGGTTTATAAAGGATTTTTCAAAAATCGCAAAACCTCTAAGCAATCTGCTAGCTGCTGACACGCCATTTGTGTTTGACACAGCATGCCTGCAGGCGTTTGAAACGCTGAAAGCTAAGCTGGTCACAGCACCAGTCATTTCTGCACCAGACTGGACATTGCCATTTGAGTTAATGTGTGATGCCAGTGATCATGCCATTGGTGCAGTATTGGGACAGAGGCATGACAAGCTTCTGCATGTCATTTATTATGCCAGTCGCGTTCTAAATGATGCCTAGAAAAATTACACAACCACAGAAAAAGAACTACTTGCAGTGGTTTACGCCATTGACAAGTTCAGATCATACTTAGTAGGATCAAAAGTGATTGTGTATACTGACCATGCTGCTCTTAAATATCTACTCACAAAGCAGGATTCAAAACCCAGGCTCATCAGATGGGTATTGCTTCTGCAAGAGTTTGATATAGAAATAAGAGACAGAAAAGGGACAGAGAACCAAGTGGCTGATCATCTGTCCCGGATAGAGCCAGTGAAAGGGACGTCCCTCCCCTTTCTTGAGATCTCTGAGACGTTCCCTGATGAGCATCTATTTGCCATTCAGGAAGCACCATGGTTTGCCGATATTGCAAACTATAAGGCTGCACGGTTCATACCCAAGGAGTACAATAGAATACAAAAGAAGAAATTAGTCACTGATGCAAAGTACTACTTGTGGGATGAATCCTATCTCTTTAAGAGATGTGCAGACGGAATTATCCGTAGGTGTGTCCCCAGAGAGGAAGCACAGAGAATTCTATGGCATTGCCACGGATCTCAATATGGAGGCCATTTCGGAGGTGAGCGAACAGCCACCAAGGTCCTCCAATGTGGCTTCTATTGGCCCACACTCTATAAAGATTCCCGAGAGTTTGTACGTAATTGTGACAGTTGCCAAAGAGCTGGTAATCTGCCTCATGGTTACGCCATGCCTCAACAAGGAATCTTGGAAATAGAGTTGTTTGATGTATGGGGAATTGACTTCATGGGACCTTTCCCACCATCATACTCAAACACTTATATTCTGGTGGCAGTTGACTATGTATCAAAATGGGTTGAGGCTATTGCCACTCCCACTAATGATACTAAAACAGTGCTGAAGTTCCTCCAGAAACACATCTTTAGCAGGTTTGGTGTCCCTAGAGTGTTAATCAGTGATGGGGGCACTCACTTCTGCAGTAAACAGCTTTACTCTGCCATGGTTCGGTATGGAATTCGCCACAAAGTGGCCACCCCATATCATCCACAAACCAATGGGCAAGCTGAAGTCTCTAACAGAGAATTAAAGAGAATCCTGGAACGGACAGTAAATACCCGTAGAAAGGATTGGGAAAGGAGCTTGGATGATGCTCTGTGGGCTTACAGAACAGCATTCAAGACCCCTATAGGGACCTCTCCATACCAACTCGTGTATGGTAAGGCGTGCCACTTGCCCGTGGAACTGGAACATAAAGCCTACTGGGCAACCAGATTCCTAAACTTAGATGCCAAATTAGCAGGAGAAAAACGATTGCTCCAGCTAAATGAGCTAGAGGAATTCAGATTCACAGCTTTTGAAAATGCCAAGCTTTATAAAGAAAAATAAAAAAAATGGCATGACAGAAAGCTATCATCTAGAATTTTTGAACCAGGACAGAAGGTCCTGTTGTTTAACTCTAGACTCAGGCTATTCCCCGGGAAACTGAAATCCCGGTGGAGGGGACCATACGTGATTACAAGTGTGTCACCATATGGTTATGTGGAGCTTCAAGATATTGATTCTGATAAGAAGTTCATTGTCAATGGACAGAGAATCAAGCATTATCTTGAAGGCAACATTGAGCAAGAATGCTCAAGGCTGAAGCTAGATTAAAAGCTCAGCAAGGTCCAGCTAAAGACAATAAAGAAGCGCTTGCTGGGAGGCAACCCAGCCATGGGGCATCAATCCTCTAAGCATTTCTGCCCTATTTTTATTTTTATTTTATATAAAGTTCACTGACACTAAGGTACAGAATCATTTGTATAAGTTTACAGGGTTACAGAAGGAATTTGCACACAAAACAGAGAGAGGGAGCTCAATGGCAAGAAAACGCCAGTAAAGGGGCATTTTGGGCGTTCAGTGCCCAAAATGGGCATCCACTGGGCGCTGAACGCCAGTAATGGCAGCAATTGGGCGTTCAACGCCAGAAATGGCCACCCACTGGGCGTTGAACGCCAGGAATGGCAGCAACTGGGCGCTGAACGCCCAGGAGATCAGCATTTGGGCGCTGAACGCCCAAAACAGGCAGTGTTTGGGCGTTCAAACGCCAGGAGGACAGGGAGGAGCCAAATCCAGTAATCCCACACGTATTTCCATTTTAATTTCAAATTTTATGCTTCAATGCATGATTTTTACATGAACATATCAAGAATCCTGATTTCTAAAATCCTTAATTTCTAAAAATCCATCTTTCCAAATTCAATCCAACTCTTTTCAAAATCTTTTCTGAAAACAAATCTATCTTTTTCACTCAAAAATCTTTTCAACTAATCCATATCTTTTTCAAATATCCATATTATCTTTTTCAAAATTCAGAGTTATCTTTTTCAAAAATCTATCATATCTTTTCAAAATTAAACTCTATCTTCTATCTTATCTTTTTCAACTCAATCTTTTTATCTTATCTCTTCCAATTTTTCGAAAACCCACCCCCCACCCCTTTAAATTGGGTTCGGCCCCCCCTCCTTCATCAACAAGTGCTACTCAATCTCCGTCTATCTCTCTCCTTTCTTTTCTTTTGCTTGAGGACAAGCAAACCTCTAAGTTTGGTGTGTTTATCCGAGATCACTACTAAGATTATGGCTCTCAAAGGAAAACAATCCACTCCAAGAGGCAAGAAAGAGAGCGTTCCAAAATCACTTTGGAATCAAGGGAAGTTCTTATCTAAAGAACATTCAGACCATTATCTTAAAGTAATGGGTCTGAGATCAGTGATCCCGGAAGTGAGATTCGATCTGAAAGAAGATGAATATCCGGAGATCCAGGAGCAAATTCGAACCAGGAACTGGGAAGTCTTAGCTAATCCTGAAACGAAAGTAGGAAGGAACATGGTCCAGGAGTTCTATGCTAATATGTGGCAGACTGACAAGCAAAGACTATCTGGAACAGCCTGCTACGAATTTCGGACCATGGTCAGGGGAAAGATTGTTCATACCACCCCTGACAAGATCAGAGAGATATTAAAGCTACCTCAGCTAAAGGATGATCCAGACTCCTTCAATAGGAGGATGATGAGAGTAGACATTGGCCTGGATAAGATTCTAGAGGACATATGCATCCCTGGAGCCAGGTGGACCACCAACACAAGGGGCGTCCCAAATCAACTCAAGAGAGAGGATCTCAAACCAGTTGCCAGAGGATGGCTGGACTTCATTGGGTGTTCTCTGTTGCCCACTAGCAACCGTTCTGAAGTCACAGTTAAAAGAGCAGTGATGATTCATTGCATCATGATGGGAAAAGAAGTGGAGGTTCATCAGCTGATTTCAACTGAGCTCTATAAGATTGCTAACAAAAATTCAAAAGAGGCCAGGTTGGCTTATCCAAGCGTGATTTCTCTGCTCTGCAAGGACGCTGGAGTCAAGATGGGAATAACTGAATATATCCTAATTGAAAAGTCAATCACCAAAGCATCAATGGAGAGACAACAAGCACAGGAGGATCTTATCAAGAAGAGAGCACAGGAATTCCTCCCAGAGATTCCACAAGCGGAATATTGGGAATATCTTGAGACGTCTGTCACCAAGATACAAGAAGCTATGGAGCAAATAATAAAACAACAGAAGGAACACAGTCAAATGCTGACCCAGATGTTTAAAGAACAAGAGGAGCAGGGACGTGACTTAAGGGAACTGAAGCGCCAAAAGTCTTCTGTAATACCAAGCCTCCCAAGGATTAGAGGAACCCCCATACCCCCAGAATAAAGGTTGTTAATTTCTAATTTCTGCCTTAACTCTGTGACAGTGTCCTTATAAAAAGTTTACCTTAGAAGTCATATAATAGTAATTAATATCTATTTGATTTTATCTCCAATTAAGCTGTAGTTTATTTTTCTCATCATCATTAAACATGAATAAAATAGTAGATCTTTTGAATAAGAAGCAACAAAATTTCGAGTTTAATAAAAGAAATTCTAATTGGTTAAATGTGGTGGCAATGCTTTCTGTCTTCTGAATGAATGCTTGAACAGTGCATATGTCTTTTGAATTTGTTGTTTAAGACTGTTAAATATGTTGGCTCTTGAAAGAATGATGAACATGAGACATGTTATTGATAATCTGAAAATCATAAAAATGATTCTTGAGGCAAGAAAAAGCAGCAAAGAACAAAGCTTGCAGAAAAAGAAAAAAAAAAGAGAGAGAAGCAAGCAGAAAAAGCCAAAAGCTCTTAAAACCAAAAGGCAAGGGCAAATAAAAAGGATCCCAAGGCTTTGAGCATCAGTGGATAGGAGGGCCTAAAGGAATAAAATCCTAGTCTAAGCGGCTAAACCAAGCTGTCCCTAACCATGTGCTTGTGGCGTGAAGGTGTCAAGTGAAAACTTGAGACTGAGCGGTTAAAGTCAAGGTCCAAGGCAAAAAGAAGAGTGTGCTTAAGAACTTTGGACACCTCTAATTGGGGACTTTAGCAAAGCTGAGTCACAATCTGAAAAGGTTCACCCAGTTATGTGTCTGTGGCATTTATGTATCCGGTGGTAATACTGGAAAACAAAGTGCTTAGGGCCACGGCCAAGACTCATAAAGAAGCTGTGTTCAAGAATCATCACACTGAACTAAGAGAATCAATAACACTATCTGAATTCTGAGTTCCTATAGATGCCAATCACTCTGAGCTTCAATGGATAAAGTGAGATGCCAAAACTGTTCAGAAGCAAAAAGCTACTAGTCCTGCTCATCTAATTAGAATCTGAACTTCATTCAAAAATTCTGAGATATTATTGCTTCTCAACCTATTAGTCTTCTATTTTATTTGTCTAGTTGCTTGAGGACAAGCAACAGTTTAAGTTTGGTGTTGTGATGAGCGGATATTTTATACGCTTTTTGGGGTTAATTTCATATAGTTTTGAGTATGTTCTCGTCAGTTTTTAGTCTATTTTCATTAGTTTTTAGGAAAAATTCATATTTCTGGACTTTACTATGAGTTGTGTGTTTTTCTGTAATTTCAGGTATTTTTCTGGCTGAAATTGAAGGAGCTGAGCAAAAATCTGATTCAGGCTGAAAAAGGACTGCTGATGCTGTTGGATTCTGACCTCCCTGCACTCAAAGTGGATTTTCTGGAGCTACAGAACTCGAAATGGCATGCTTCCAATTGCGTTGGAAAGTAGACATCCAGGGCTTTCCAGCAATATATAATAGTCCATACTTTGCACAAGGATAGATGACGTAAACTGGCGTTCAACGCCAGTTCTCTGCCCAATTCTGGCGTCCAGCGCCAGAAAAGGATCAAAAACTGGAGTTGAACGCCCAAACTGGCACAAAAACTGGCGTTCAACTCCACAAATGGCCTCTGCACGTGAATTGCTTAAGTCTCAGCCCCAGCACACACCAAGTGGGCCCCAAAAGTGGATCTCTGCATCATCCATCATAGTCCACTCATATTTTGTAACCCTAGGCTACTAGTTTAGTATTTAAACGACTCTTAGAGACTTATTTTGTATCTCATGACATTTCAGATCAAAACTTTGTATTCTCTGACGGCATGAGTCTCTAAACCCCATTGTTGGGGGTGAGGAGCTCTGCTGTGTCTCGATGAATTAAAGTAAGTATTTCTGTTTTCCATTCAAACACGCTTGTTCCTATCTAAGATGTTCATTCGTGCTTAACTGTGATGGAGGTGATGAGCTGTGACACTCATCACCTTCCTCAAATCATGAACGTGTGCCTGACAACCACCTCCGTTCTATATACGATTGAATGAGTATCTCTTAGATTCCTTAATCAGAATCTCCGTGGTATAAGCTAGAACTGATGGCAGCATTCATGAGAATCCGGAAAGTCTAAACCTTGTCTGTGGTATTCCGAGTAGGATTCAAGGATTGAATGACTGTGACGAGCTTCAAACTCTTGAAGGCTGGGCGTTAGTGACAGACGCAAAAGGATAGTAAATCCTATTCCAACCGGATCGAGAACCAACCGGTGATTAGCCGTGCTGTGACAGAGCACGTGAGCGTAGTTTTCACTGGGAGGACGGAAGGTAGCCATTGACAACGGTGATCCACCAACACACAACTTGCCATAGGAGGGCGTGCGTGCGTGAATCAGAAGACAGAGGAAAGCAGAGATTCAGAAGACAAAGCATCTCTAAAACTCCAACATATTCTCCATTACTGCACAACAAGTAATCTTTAATTTATGTTCTCTTGGTTATTCACAATTCAACTGATAAACATAATTGACTTCCTGACTAAGATTTACAAGATAACCATAGATTGCTTCAAACCAACAATCTCCGTGGGATTCGACCCTTACTCACGTGAGGTATTACTTGGACGACCCAGTGCACTTGCTGGTTAGTGGTACGCGTTGTGAAAAGTGTGATTCGCAATTCGTGCACCAACCTCTAATTGGGGACTTTAACAAAGCTGAGTCACAATCTAAAAAGGTTCACCTAGTTATGTGTCTGTGACATTTATGTATCCGGTGGTAATACTGGAAAACAAAGTGCTTAGGGCCACGGCCAAGACTCATAAAGTAGCTGTGTTCAAGAATCAACATACTGAACTAGGAGAATCAATAACACTATCTGAATTCTAAGTTCCTATAGATGCCAATCATTCTGAACTTCAAGGGATAAAGTGAAATGCCAAAACTATTCAAGAGGCAAAAAGCTACTAGTCCCGCTCATTTGATTGGAGCTAAGTTTCATTGATATTTTGGAATTTATAGTATATTCTCTTCTTTTTATCCTATTTGATTTTCATTTGCTTGGGGACAAGGAACAATTTAAGTTTGGTGTTGTGATGAGCGGATAATTTATACGCTTTTTGGCATTGTTTTTACATAGTTTTTAATATGATTTAGTTAGTTTTTAGTATATTTTTATTAGTTTTTAAATAAAATTCACATTTTTTGACTTTACTATGAGTTTGTGTGTTTTTCTGTGATTTCAGGTATTTTCTGGCTGAAATTGAGGGACTTGAGCAAAAATCAGATTCAGAGGTTGAAGAAGGACTGCAGATGTTGTTGGATTCTGACCTCCCTGCACTCAAAGTGGATTTTCTGGAGCTACAGAACTCCAAATGGCGCGCCCTCAATTGCGTTGGAAAGTAGACAACCAGGGCTTTCCAGCAATATATAATAGTCCATACTTTGCCCGAGTTTAGATGACGCAAACTGGCGTTCAATTCTAGTTCCATGTTGCATTCTGGAGTTAAACGCCAAAAACAGGTTGCAAAGTAGAGTTAAACGCCAGAAACAGGTTATAAACTGGGGTTCAACTCCAAGAAAGACCTCTCCACGTGAAAGCTTCAATGCTCAGCCCAAGCACACACCAAGTGGGCCCTAGAAGTGGATTTCTGCATCATTTACTTATCTCTGTAAATCCTAGTGACTAGTTTAGCATAAATAGGACTTTTTACTATTGTATTTGACATCTTGGGACATTTAGTTCTTAGATCATAGGGGCTGGCCTCTCGGCCATGCCTGGACCTTGCTCTTATGTATTTTCAACGGTAGAGTTTCTACACACCATAGATTAAGGTGTGGAGCTCTGCTGTTCCTCATGAATTAATGCAAAGTACTATTGTTTATCTATTCAATTCAAGCTTATTCCTATTCTAAGATATTCATTCGCACCCAAGAACATGATAAATGTGATGATTATGTGACGCTCATCACCATTCTCACCTATGAACGCGTGCCTGACAACCATTTCCGTTCTACATGAAGATGAGATAGAATGAGTATCTCTTAGATATCTAATACAGGGGACCGAGTCCGAGATATTAGAGTCTTCGCGATATAAGTTAGAACCCATAGATGGCCATTGCCGAGATCCAGAAAGTCTAAACCTTGTCTGTGATATTCCGAGTAGGATCTGGGAAGGGATGGCTGTGACGAGCTTCAAACTCGCGAGTGCTGGGCGTAGTGACAGACGCAAAAGGATAGTAAATCCTATTCCAGTATGATCGAAAATTGACAGATGATTAGCCATGCAGTGACAGCGCATTGGACCATTTTCACAGAGAGGATGGGATGTAGCCATTGACAACGGTGATGCCCTACATACAGCTTGCCATGGAAGGGAGTAGGAATGATTGGATGAAGACAGCAGGAAAACAGAGGTTCAGGAGGAACAAAAGCATCTCTATACGCTTATCTGAAATTCTCACCAATGAATTACATAAGTATCTCTATTCTTATTTTATATTTTAATTATATTTTAATTATCAATTCACCATAACCATTTGAATCCGCCTGACTGAGATTTACAAGGTGACCATAGCTTGCTTCAAGCCGACAATCTCCGTGAGATCGACCCTTACTCACGTAAGGTTTATTACTTGGACGACCCAGTACACTTGCTGGTTAGTTGTGCAGAGTTGTGACAAAGTGTGATTCACGTTTGAGAGCACCAAGTCTTTGGCGCCATTGTTGATGATCGTAATTTTGTGCACCAGTCACGCGTACGCATCACCTAACTGCATGACAACTATGGAAAATTGCATATCATTTTGAAGCCTCGGATGTTAGCTTTTCAACGCAACTGGAACTGCCTCATTATGACCTCTGTAGCTCAAGTTATAATCGATTTAGTATGAAGAGGTCAGGCTTGACAACTTAGCAATTCTTTCAATTTCTTGTGTTCCTTCCACTTTTGCATGCTTCCTTTCCATCCTCTAAGCCATTCCTACCCTATAAACCCTTAAAACACTTAACGAACATATCACAGCATCGAATGGTAATAAGAGAGGCTTAAAATTAGCAAATTTAAGGCCAAAGAAGCATGTTTTCAATCATAGTACAAAATTAGGAAGGATTTGTAAAACCATGCGAATTATATGAATAAGTGTGAGTTTAGTGGATAAAATTTACTCAATTAAGCACAAGATAAACCCTAAAAATGGGGTTTATCAATCTCCCCACACTTAAACATTAGCATGTCCTCATGCTAAGCTCAAGAGAACCAAAAGAGTGAAGAGGAATGGTGGAATTTATGAAATGCAACCTATCTGTATGAATGCAACTAAATGCAAAAATACTTCTTCCTACTAGGTTAAAAGTAAACAAATTCTCCAAGACAAACATAAACTGGATTCCACTAATTCAAATCACAAAATAAAGTACAAGTAAACTTGCAAAAGAAGATAGCTCGTGAAAGCCGGGAACAAGGAATCGAGCATCGAACCCTCACCGGAAGTGTATACACTCTAATCACTCAAGTGTTTAAGGTTCGATTCTCTCAATTCTCTACTAACCTTGCTTTCTAAGGCTTGCTCTTCTTCTACCAATCAACAAATAATTTGATGCACAAATACACATATCAAGAGGTCTTTCAAGGTTTGCAATGGGGTTAGGGTTAAGGTAGGATTGTATTTGGCCAAGTGGACTAAAATCTGAATCCTTAATTAACTTAAACTTTTCACCTAACTTAAGCCAATCCATGTAATCAGAATATAAAACCTAACTATCCATTAACTATGTTTTGCTACATATTCATGCATCCCAATTTGAGTACAACTCATATGCATTGCTAACACCATTTACTTTGGGGCATTTTGTCCCCTTTTTATTATTTGCTCTTTTTTTTCTTTTCTTTTTCTCTTTTTTTTTTTAATTTTTCTTTTATTTTCTTTTGTTTTTCTCAATGCATATGATTAAATTATTGAATGTAATAATATGTGCTCAACTATTATTTTGCATATTTTCACAAGAATATACAACACCCAATTCTCAAACCAAATGTTTCCAAATCCAACTTCCCCACACTTAAATCATGAATACTCTCACTAGTCTAAGATAACCAAGGATTCAAATTAAGGACATTATTATTTTACGCTTAGAGTTAATGATGTACTAAAGTAATGAACAAATGGGATAAATAGGCTCAACATTGGTTTACAAAGAATAGTGAAAAGGTTAAGGCCATATGGGTATGTAAGCTCAGTGAAACAAGACCTCAATCATGTAAGTGCATGCATACATCAAACAATGAAAATATAGAATTAAGCCAGACAAAGATCACAATTTTAGAGAGAACAACAAACACCAAAAATAAAATATTGGTTGATACAATGCAACCAATCAAATAGGCTCAAAATCTCACTGGTTTTATGTTTTAGCTCTAAACCATGCCAAAATAAAATTCTTCAAGCAAGTTTAACAAAAATTTTAATTCAAATTAGTGAAATGCCATAAAATAGTTTCTTGGAAAAGAGATTATTACTTTAACTAAGTAGTGATAAAATATGCACAAAATCAAACATGCAAATGCAACAACTAATTTAACAAAGAAAGCTAAACATTGGTGTTGAGAAGGGGATAACTAACCCACGGAAGTCGGTATCGACCTCCCCACACTTAAAGATTGCACCGTACTCGGTGCATACTGAGATGTGCAAGTGGTCGGGTTGCTACACTGATGCTTTTCTCCAAAGATTATGCAGATGGACTTGTCTGTCATCCCACTGAAAAGCTTTTCCTTTCTCTTCTCGGTGGCCATCCTGAAAGAAGAGGAAAAAGAAGAAAAGTGACCCAGAAATAAAGATAAGAAAACAAATAAATTATGGGTAGGTTAATGCCAAATAATGAGGGTCTCAATTACATGGTAGTTACAACATGCAAGTGAGAAAACAGTAGAAGCAAATGGCATATCAATAGTGCAAAAATTGCAACAAAGGAGAAGAGAGAGTGGGTCATGAAAGACAATATAAATTCATGTCAATGCAAAAGGAATACAAGTATCATAAAGGATTAGCATTGACTTAAATAATATTACCCAACAATGTAAAACAAGTCACGGAACACCAACATAATGCAAGAAAAAATGCAATAATTGAATAAGAACATTTAATACCAATGATAAAATAGGAAATTAGAAAAGAAAATAAAAACATGAACAAAATTAAAATGCAATGAAGGAAAGTATGCAAATGCAATATGTAAAAGAGAATGAAAGAGAATAAGGATGAGAAGTTAAAGAAATGAAAAAGAAGAAAGTAAGAAAGGAGGAAGAAAGAATAAGAAAGGAGAGAAGAAAGAAGAAAGAAATGAAAAACAGAACACGATGCGCGCGCAGGTTATGCGTGCGCGTGGGTGGCGAAAAATGCATTCTGACGCGTGAGCGTCGGTGACGTGTACGCGTGACTACTCGCGCGTACGCGTGACTACTCGCGCAACTCCAGCACCATGGCCACACAACTCTCTGTTCAATTCACTCTTTACGCCGATTTTCATCCCACGCGTACGCGTCGCTGACGCTTACGCGTGGGTTGAAATTTATGCAGGGTAAGCGTACGCGTGAGGCACGCGTACGCGTGGGGTGGCTTGTGCGCCACGCACCCCTCTTGCTCGTCTCCATCGCAACTCTCTGTTCCTTTCATTAATATTGCGAACTTGCATGTGACGTGTGCGCCTCTTCGACGCTCACGCATCAAACGCAGAAATTTTTTTTAGACAACTAAACCATGAATCAAACGAAATAAATATATCTAAAAACAAAAATAAAAATCTAACTTATTACTAATATAAATAAAAAAGAAAATTAGAAAGAATTTACCATGGTGGGTGTCTCCCACCTAGCACTTTTAGTTAAAGTCCTTAAGTTGGACATTTGGTGAGCTCCTTGTCATGGTGGCTTGTGCTTGAACTCATTTTGAAACTTTCACCAACGCTTGGACTTCCAATAAGCTTCATCATCTCCAAATAAATTCACCAAGCCTTGATGAAGTTCTTCACAAGCTTCGAGCTCCCAAAGTTGATCCTCTTGTATGTCGGGATCCCAAATCCTGTTTCTACACCCGTCTTGAAGTTGATCATCATGATTCCATCCGGGTGGTTTAGCATTGGAATTCTCATTTAAGCACCCAAACATTCTCCTAGACCCAAACAATTGAGAATTATACCAACCCTTGCAATAGGCCCTGAGCTTCCAACCATAACGCACCTAGGATGGTGTTGCCAACCACTAACCATCTCCTTTTTACTCTTAAAACTGCAGATAGCTCTAAGTTGTCCATTCGTTTTAAGGAGACCATATTCAAGTGGGAAGGTAGAGTTTAAGGATAAAAATTTTACCCACTTGAATGTTGTGTTGGATAGTAATGGCTTGGGGGGAGGTATCTCCAGTGGCGGCCTTGCCAATGTATGCTTCAATCTCTTAGGCTCCTCTTTGATGATCACCACCTCTTGACGAGCTTCTGCAACATTGACCTCTTCTTTAAGTCCAATGGGAGAGGATTCAATTGTCGATAAAAACTCATCAATTATTGAATCAATCTCATGATCAACCTCCTCCAAGTCTTCAACCATGACATGCCTTGGAGATTGTACACCCTCCTCAACATCAAATTCAAACGTTTTGGAAGGAGGCTCTATGACTTGAGATTCCCATGGAGATTTTGTATCTCCTAAGTCCTCAACCACTTCCTCTTCTTTGATAATTTCGGTTTTCTCCACTTGCTCTAGTACAAAATCTAACTCCTCCTTGATAACTTCCACCTCTTGACAACTTTCAATTCCCCCTAATTCTTCAACTACTCCTTCATCTTCAAGGGTCTCTCCTACCTCCACATCTTGGGTCTTCTCTTGCTTCTCTTGAAGTATGGATGCATGAACCCAATCCATTACGTCCCTAAGACGATCCCTTCTCTCTTGTTCCATGTCAATAGCGCAATTGGGATCATGTTGCTCTTGGATTGATGGATATGGGTGAAAAGTAAGTGCACTAGAACTTGAGGGTTGAGTATTGGGGGCAAAGGATGGATCCACACGGGATATAAGAGCTTGTAGAGTAGATGTGAGACCGATGAGAGTAGAGGTAAGTGTGGTTTGAAGCTCTCTTTGCCCTTGGCGAATAGCACTAAAGGTATCATTTCTGGGAGCTTGGGGATGGATAGGAGGGTTCATTTGTTGGGAGAAAAGGCTCATAATACGGAGGTGGTTCTTCTTGATAATGGTATGGAGATGGTGTATATTGAGATGGTGGTTCTGGGTATGGTTCATATGGTTCGTATGGTGGTTGGTGTGGTGGATAAAGGGTTAAGGTCATATGGAGGAGAATGGTGGAAAGGAAATTGTGAGTATGGGGGTTCAAAGCTATGTTGAGGAGGTGGTTCATATGCGTATGGTGGGACTGGGGCTTGTTGGTAACTACAAGAGGGTCCACCATATCCATTGGATTGATATGCACCTTGGAATGGTTCTTGCTCATAGTAAGTGGGTAGAGGTTGTTGCCAAGAGGGTTGATCAAATCCTTGTGGCTCCTCCCTTCTTTGATTGTCCCATCCTTGATGCAAAGTTTCATTGTAATCTCCTCTTCCAACAACATGATTGTAACCAAACTCATAGCCAAAGGGGTGAGAATTCATAGTATTAAGAGAAAATAAAAACAAAAACTAATAAGGAATAATGAAATAAAACTCCTAAAATTAGAAACAACTAACAAAGAAACGAAAAAGAAAATTTATTCACAATATTCATAATAACCAATAATAAGGCACACGTTTGCAATTCCCCGGCAACGGCGCCAAAAATTGACGGGGGAAAAATCATCGGCAAAGAATTTCACAAAAATAATCGCGTTGCAAGTATAGATCTAAACCGACAATTAAACCTCAATAAAATTTAATTTGTTTCTCACTTAAGCAAACCCAATAAAAATAACCGAAGTATTTAAACCTTAGGTCGTCTCTCAAGGAATTGCAGGGAAGTGTAGTTATTAATGGTTATGGGACAGTATCTTTTTGGGTTTTTAAATGTTGAACAAGGAATTTGAATGACACGGAAATAAACTAACAATTAAGAAAATTCCTAGTAATGATTTATAATCGGAATTCCTATCCTTATTATCAATGTCAATTGTGATGGTATTTGTAAATTGCACTCACTTAGTTAACCTTTAACAAATGAAGGAAAGTCAAGTGAGAAAATCAACTTGAATTCACAAGTCCTAATCAAAGACTAGAGTTAGTGAAGTTCAAGCCAACTAGCTAGTTTCAATCACCAACCAACAAGAGACTTTGATGATTCAAGAGTCTCCAATTAATCAATTCAAGCTAAGAATATAAAAATCTAACTTAAAACCCTCCCAAGCATTTTATCAAATACTTGGAAGGCACAATATAAAAAGGCATAGAAAACTAGCAAGAAATATTAAATCTAAACAACCAATTGCAAACATCAATAATAACAAACGAAGAAAGGAACAATAATTATGAAATACCTCAAATTGCATTAAAAGGAAATTTGAATCTAACATGAGAATTCATAAACTAAAGTGGCAACATAAAGTAATCACTAAGGGAAATAAATAAACTAGAATCCTAGAACAATTAAAAGTAGAAGAGAAACTAAATTGAAAAAAGATAGAATTTAGAAATTGAAAAGGAATAAATTAAGAACCTAAAACCTAGAGAGAGGAGAGACCCTCTCTCTCTAGAAAACTACATCTAAAACCTAATTTTTTTGTGAATGAAAGTTGTATCCATGATTCCTTCACTCTGCAGTCTCTAATAAGTGTTTTCAGGCTTGAAACTGGGCCAAAAACAGCCCAAAAATTGCCCCCAGTATTTTCTGATACGTGTAGCACGTGGCTCTATTACGCGTACGCGTTGCCCACGCGTACGCGTTGCTGAACTTTCGCAAGGTCATACGTTCGTGTCATCTACGCGTATGCATCGCTTAAGTGCATGGCAACTATGAAAAATTGCATATCATTTTGAAGCCCCGGATGTTAGCTTTCCAACGCAACTGGAACCGCCTCATTCGGACCTTTGTAGCTCAAGTTATGATCGATTTAGTACGAAGAGGTCAGGCTTGACAGCTTAGCAATTCCTTCAATTTCTTGTGTTCCTTCCACTTTTGCATGCTTCTTTTCCATCCTCTAAGCCATTCCTACCCTATAAACCCTGAAAACACTTAACAAATATATCACGTGATAAATATTTATGTTGGGCATTAAGGGTTTAATACATTCAAAGTAGTAAAATCCTAATGGAAGGGGGACCAGAAAAGAATGGGATTAAAAGAGGAATTTATTAGCATAAAGAGACACAGCGGAAATATAAAAGATAGATAAAGGTTTTTTCTACTAGACCTCTAAGATACCTGTTCTTAGCAACCTAGGTCACCGGAAAGGATTCTCTACTAGACCTTCAAAGAACCTGTCCTTGACAACCTAGATCAGAGGGATGAAAATTGAATCACTCAATCTTCTCCATGCAACAAGCGAAGCAAATCACTCACCTCACTCCTCACACAATAAAAACGTGCTTAAAAGCAACTGAAAATTTATTCATCAAAAGTTATCAAAATTGTCTCACCAGAAGGTGTTTAAATAGACCCCAAACAAACTAGCTAAAAGATAAGATAAGATAACTAATTTAAATCAGATTTGATCTTATTGGATTAGATCATATTTGATTTAAATTTTAAAATCCTAAAGATATGATAACTAATTTAAATCAGATTTGATCTTATTAGATTAGATCAGATTTGATTTAAATTTAAAATCCCTAAAAATACTACTAAGCAAATCAAAAGTAAATCAAATCTTCCAACAAACTCTAACAACGAAACAAACCAAAATAAATGCCTAAAAATTCGAAAATTAATAATAAATTATGCCTCCCATTAAATTTGAAAAGCATTATGGGGCTTCTTGCTGTCCTGACTTAGCCTATTGGGCCTTATGAGTTGTCGCCCTTTTAGCACCAATGTTTTTGAGACAAACTCTTAGTCTTCTAGATGTCCAAGACCGGCATGGTATGATTCTTCTAGTATTCAGATCTTTGAATATGACGAGATTACCATTCTGTCCCTTAAATCTAAGATGATGAAAATGCCCTCCTAACCACGTATCATTCTCTCCCTCTTCAAAAAGATTCGTCCTCGAATCTTGAATGAGATGCTCTTCGTCCCTCCAAGGAATCCAAACCCAATCTCTGGGTTTAAATACCATGGTTTGATGACTCTCCTCTACCCACTGAATTGTGGCTATGTCCTTTGCTAGTTCAATCTTTCCAATCATACGATCACCATCTTGTCCAAGGTGTGTAATTTGTCTTCCTTTCTTTTCATCCATTTTAATGCCTCCATAATTGATCAGTGAATCGACAAAGCCTGGGAAAATTGATATAAATACACTAGGAATTTCATGGTTAGATGTATGAGAAACTAAGGACTCTATGGATTTCAATGAGACTAATGCACTCTTGTCTAAGCTAGAACTTTCTAGATCTCTCTCACAAGTGTGTTTATTGAACTCAGTTTCTTTTTCGCTCATTGACTCCTCTCGCTCACTATTCTCATCTTTTCTCTCAAAACTCTCGCTTTCAATCAAACGTAGATTCTTTTCACTCAAACACTCATTCTCTTTTTCAATTTTTTTTCTCATATTTTTCAAATTGCTCACATCTCAAAGACCCAGTTGAGAAATTCTACACTGTTGAATCTTCCAAGGACACATCACCCTCTACAGCATACTCAACAAATTCTTCCATCTCTGGCTTTGAAGAAGAATGAAAGATAGGCGTAGAAGAATTCCTCTTGTTATGGCGATCTATCATTTGTTGCACTTGCTCTCAGTTAATGGCCAATTTGACCAAATCATCCATGGTCGTGTAACAGTAACGTTGGACTGTATCTGCAAGTTCTTCGTGTAATCCAAACAAAAATCGGTCCATAAGAACCTCAGGACTCCTTTTGATATTAGCCTTGTTCATCAAATATAAAAACTCCTTGTGGTACTCCATCACTGATTGTGAACCTTGTTGCAACTTACAAAATCTTCCAAAAAATTCATTGTAGTAAGATGATGGTACAACTCGATTCCTCATGTGGTATGATGATGGCACAAACTGTTTCCTCATGATTTTCTTCATCTTCTCCCAGCTGCAAATTGGGCGCTTTCCGTACCGTCTTCTAGATCTTTCTAATTCAGTCCACCATATACGGGCAGCATTGGAAAAATTGGCTTGTACCAGTTGAACCTTCTTTTCTTCTGAAAGGATGATATTTGCAAAAATCGATTCTACCTTCCTTTCCCATCTGAAATACGCTTCAGGATCATTTCTCCCTTTGAATGCAGGGATTTGAAACTGAGAACTCTTTTTCGCATATGAGCTTCCTTCATCATCACTATCGTAATACTCAATCATTTTTTATTATTATTTTTTTTCCAGACACTGAATTAAAGATAGAATAATTGCAAAAACAAAATTAAAAAAAAGAAATTTTTTTTTCATTTTTTTTTGTTTGACTCTAACGTGAACTTACAGAAATTAAAGAAAAAAAAAGGAGACTAAACAAGACCCATGGAACGTGTAGATAAATAAGAATTTACCTACGACCTGTAACTGATACCAGATGATAAGGATTTATGTTGGGCATTAAGGGTTTAATACATTCAAAGTAGTAAAATCCTAATGGAAGGGGGACCAGAAAAGAATGGGATTAAAAGAGGAATTTATTAGCATAAAGAGACACAGCGGAAATATAAAAGATAGATAAAGGTTTTTCCTACTAGACCTCTAAGATACCTGTTCTTAGCAACCTAGGTCACCGGAAAGGATTCCCTACTAGACCTTCAAAGAACCTGTCCTTGACAACCTAGATCAGAGGGATGAAAATTGAATCACTCAATCTTCTCCATGCAACAAGCGAAGCAAATCACTCACCTCACTCCTCACACAATAAAAACGTGCTTAAAAGCAACTGAAAATTTATTCATCAAAAGTTATCAAAATTGTCTCACCAGAAGGTGTTTAAATAGACCCCAAACAAACTAGCTAAAAGATAAAATAAGATAACTAATTCAAATCAGATTTGATCTTATTGGATTAGATCATATTTGATTTAAATTTTAAAATCCTAAAGATATGATAACTAATTTAAATCAGATTTGATCTTATTAGAATATATCAGAGTTGATTTAAATTTAAAATCCCTAAAAATACCACTAAGCAAATCAAAAGTAAATCAAATCTTTCAACAAACTCTAACAACGAAACAAACCAAAATAAATGCCTAAAAATTCAAAAATTAATAATAAATTATGCCTCCCATTAAATTTGAAAAGCATTATTGGGCTTCTTGCTGTCCTGACTTAGCCTGTTGGGCCTTATGAGTTGTCGCCCTTTTAGCACCACTGTTTTTTAGACGAACTCTTGGTCTTCTAGATGTCCAAGACCGGCATGGTATGATTCTTCTAGTATTCAGATCTTTGAATATGACGAGATTACCATTCTGTCCCTTAAATCTAAGATGACAAAAATGCCCTCCTAACCACGTATCATCACGACATCGAATGGTAATAAGAGAGGCTTAACATTAGCAAATTTAAGGCCAAAGAAGCATGTTTTTAATCTTAGTACAAAATTAGGAAGGATTTGTAAAACCATGCGAATTATATGAATAAGTGTGAGTTTAGTGGATAAAATCCACTCAATTAAGCACAAGATAAACCCCAAAAAATGGGGTTTATCACAAGCCCAGGATTTCAACAAAGTAACACATCAAGTTTTGAAATTTAATTACACGGAAGATCACTCGTTAGTTAATAGATATTAAGAAAAGATTTGATTTAATTAAACCTCATTCTTTTTTTATTTAGTTTTGAATTCTAAATTCTGGGTTTAGCTTAGCATTTAAGAGGAATAGATCAATCACAACACAAACTCTTCCTTCAGCCGTTTTCAATTGATAGCTTTTGTTTCCTTTGCACCATGAGCAACTAATATCCTCTATTAAGGTTAGGAGCTATATTTACTTTGATGGATTAATATTATTGTTTTTGTACTTTTGATTAAAGCATTGGTGTTTTATTCAAGAAGTGAGTTTTGTTCTTCATTCTAAGGGTTTGAGTGTATTGGAAAATAACTTTAATCTAAATTTAATTCCTCTATTATCTTGGAAGAGTTAATCTTTGGAATTGGGCTAAAAATTCCTTATCATAATTCTTTGAGTGTCCAAGACTAATTTTGATAAGTGACATAAAATCAATTAGGGTTGGCTCTTAAGAATTATGTGGCTTTAAATCGGAAACTTTGCTTAAACTCTTATTGTAGTTAATTGATCAAGGAATTGACAGTTAATTAAGTTAAGGAAAATTGAATTACCAAGTAAGTGGAGTTTGATTATGATGCATGAGCATCTTATATACTTTTCTTTGGTGTTTCTTGTAACAACCTAGTTTTTTGGGTATGCGAGACCTTTTCTGAAAATACGAAGTTCTCCGGAAGATCAATGAAGGGAATTTCTCTGTTGTATCATCAAGAATCTCAATCCTCATTATCATTATGTCATCTTTAATCCAGAACCTCTTTTAAGGTAAGCTCGACAATGCAGTCGTGAAAAACCTAGTTTTTGAGCCGTATCGGTTAGGAGTTTTTAATTCTAGTTTCTGTAATTAGTCCCAGTTTGACGAACCAAACTCGATTCATGAGAGAAGAAAGATAATAATATAATATTATCATTATATTAGCATTATATATTCTTAAATGTTATTATAATATCACCTGGTCTATTTTAGTTAAAAATAGGAGATCAGTTTGATCGAGTTCACAGTTTATTGGTTCAGATTAACACCAACACTCTCTAATGACTTTAGCAATGCTAATGCTTCATCATATATGTTCTATTCTCATAATAAACATGCTACTAGCTAGTGTCATTTATACTAGTAGCTTAGAAAAGAATTTTTAGATGTGTTTTTACATGTGTTCCGATACATCTAGTTGTAGTAATTATACACTAAAGATATTTTAATATTTTTTTAATCTACCTCCAAGCCAACTAATCACAGCCCTCCTCCAAACCCCCAAAACCTCCAAGGCTGCCTCATTTGCTCATTGTGGCCGAAAATCATCAAGAGAGAAAGGAGAGAAAGTTCTTAGTTCCTAAATCTTCAAAGCTTGATTTCTTCTGAATTAAAACTCAAATCAAAATTTCAATCCGACAAAAATCATCCTCTCTTCTTTCTCTTCACAATAATATGACTAATCGAGGCTGAAATCAAGGTGAGTTGGCTGTTCCTTCTCTCTTTTGTTTTAGTTTCAAGGAAGACATGCATGAACATGTGTTTTCTTGATGTTCTTCCTTAGGAATCATACTTAGCTTGACTTGAGGGCCAGCAAACTTCAATTTTCAGCAAGAGTTTCTGTATATGAAGGTTCATCCAGTTGAGGATTTTTGTATTTAAAGTTGTTCTTGATGTGATTTAGGAGGAAAAAGTGCTTAAAGAACACCTAGAAGCATAACCGAATTTGAGGCAGCAAATCAAGGTAAGATTTGGTAAAATTAATCTTGATTAATTGTATGTGAGTTGTGTGATTATGATATAGTTTGGTTATGCTTGAAATTGATTGCTTATATGAGTGATTCTTATTGAAATTTTGGTAAAAATTTGATAAAATTTGATGATATTCAAGCTATGAATTTTGTTCATGAGGGCTACTGGAATTTCAAACCATAACCCTCAAATTGGGGTTGAAATTATGCTGTATTCAAGTGAAAATTAAGGGGTTTTAGTGGCTGCAAATTTATTATGAATTTTGGTAAAAATCGGTTATCGAAAAGATTGAAAAACAAGTAAGAACAAAGAAAGAATATGAAGAATTTACAAAGAACACATTGGGTATGATGAAGAACATTGAAAAACACCTTTTAGATCTTAAAAAGGGCAAGGTAGTAATTATTTTGGTGTTTGTGGGGTAAAATTATAAATATTAAAGTTTAGGGGGTTAAAGTAAAAATATTAAAAATTACAGGGGATAAAAATTGAATTTATAAAGTTAAAAGGTAAAAGAAAGGTAATTTTCAAAAATTTAATAATAAAATAATAAATAATAATAAAATATTAAATAATATTATTTAATTAATAATATATTTTATTAAAAATAATAAAATAAAGACAAAAAGGTAATTTTCCGTTAAAGTCTTAGGAAGACAACTTTAAACTCAGAATCTCTTAATTACCTTCATAAAACACTTAGGAAGTGGTAATAACATATTAGTGAGGCAAAAACAAAGGAAAGATAAAAACTTGAAGAAAAGATAAAAATCGAAGAAGAAGTTGGTAAAGTTTAATGACAAAAATAAATAGTGATTAATGAAAAAAGTAGGGGCAATATAGTTAGTATTTGAGTTGTGCTTAGGGTTAAGTATAATTTGAAAAGTTAAACTATTTCAGTATAAACTTAATTAACCTATACTTGGGACAGGGTAACTATTGATACCGAAATTTACATAAGCTATAAATACATATGTTAAACAAAGAAACCAGAGCAGAGTAAAGAGACAAAGACAAAAGAGTAATATGATAAAGAGATTAGAGAACAAGCAGAGGGCCCGTTGAAAGGTTATTTTTTGCATTAAGGTAACTCTAGAGATATTTGTATATGTATCTGTTGCCTGGGCAACCTAGAGCTTCTGTAGGAAAACTAGGATACCTACAGCAATTTTTTGTTCCCAAGAGTATATATTTTCCTGCAAGTAGAAAGTAGAGGCTGTCTCAATAGAGATGCTAATAATTATTTGTGCATTTATTGAACGAAAAATCGTATTTAGAAAATTGTGGACTCGTGACCGGATAAATGTTGGGAATACAGGTGCCAACCAACACATGATCTCATGGCCTGTACTAGGGCTAGACATCATTCTTGTTTGCGCATCATTTTTTATCACAGTTTTTGTATGTGTGTGCTTTATTTTCTATGTTTATCTACTTGTATTCTATTTCTATGTTTTCTTCTATCTTTTCTATTTTCTCCATTTTTCTTTTATCTGCTTTCTTACTTTCCTCTATTTTCTATAAAGTACCCTATTATCTGAAAAGTACGACGGAGCCGATTAACATGACTAATTAACTCGACTGTACTAAGAACTTCCCAATTCTTACCCCTTCTATCCCCTTCCCTTCCAGATGGGAATGAGCATGATATTCTATGAGTTCGAGGACCCTTACATCTACAAGGATCCAGTGCACCACAGTTAATTCATCATGGGAGTGGAGCCTCGTATTAGACGTTATGTGTTATAAAATCGCCCCTTCCAACATCCTATGAATAGCTTGATTTTTTATCCAGACGCTCCTTACGAATTTCCTCTATCTTGGCTACATCCAGACGCACCTGGTCATGCCTTCCCTGATGGTCACGAGCACCCTATTCCAACTCAACCTCTGAATCAGGTAGCACCTGAGCCCATCATTCTTGAGGAGCCTGAGTTGGTTTGTGATTATGTACCTGCGATTCCACCAGAGTGGGACTTCCCTCTTAAGTTGATTCCTGACTTTTTGCAAGACAATGAGCCAGCACTACCAGATGATGGACTAGTCTCTATACACGCGAACGAACCTGTGCTTGCGAACAGATTTGTACATTGTGGCAGTAGCGCCTCTGGTGGTTTCGAAGGTATAACTGTAGTCGCTGATGATGAGGAAGAGGAGGATCCAGAGATGGAGATAGAAAAAGAAGAGGAGATGGATGAGCCTCATGATGATCTGCTAAATGGCCACATGTAGGTATTGACTGACAGTGGTAGGAGCATTATTTTGATGACACTCGAGTCTAACATTGACTTATGGTTAGTCTCTCACTTGTGTTAGTACACCCGAGAGCTAGGAACTATAGACTGGTTAGGCTAGCCTGGGCACTAGCTTAGTGGCTTTTGTATGGGCCAGGCCCCGGAAGTGTCGTGTATATATATATAGCTATGTAGGGTTGACGAGGTGTAAACTGACATGATCCTATGTAAACACTACACGTTTTGCCTATACTGTACATGATGTATGATAAGTGAATATCTTATACCCTTTTTCCTATCATTTTCTAGTTGTTTTTAGTTAAATTTTAAGTTTTATTATATTCTAGTACAAAAATCCTCTTTGGATGCTACTTTGAGTTTTTGTGGTGTTTTTATGATTTCAGGTGAATTTCGAGCGAATTTGGTAGAGTCTTGTGCAAAGACAAAGAAAGGATAACTTGAGCTATAGAGGTCCAATTGATGCAGTCTCAACGGTGTTAGAAAGCTAATTTCTAGAGCTTTCCAATGATATATAATAGTCTATACTTTTCTTCCAGAATCACTGCCAAAACTGGCATTAAACGCCGAGCTTGGTGTTTAGCGCTCAAGAGGGACAGAACCAGCATCCCTTCCCGGCATTGAACACCCATTTTGGCGCTGAATGCCCACTAAAACGCCAGAACTACCCACTTTCGGCGCTGAACGCCCATTTTGGCACTGAACGCCAGTAGTACGGGTCCCACCCCACTCATGGAGCATCTCTAGTTGGATTTACCTCTTAATTGTCATCTTATGTTTTATTTTTGTAATTTTTATGTACAAACAATATCTTTTAGGTTTAGAATTCAATATCTTATCTTAGTTTCAAATAAAAAGATTTGATGTGGTCTAGATTTGATTTTGTTTTGATTTAGTTTGAATTTGAATTCTAGGGTTTAGTCTTAGAGATTTTTTACTATAAATAAAAAACTTTTTTCCTCCTCAGAGAACATTCGGATTCCTTTCTGAACCATGCTTTGATTCCCTTTCGATCATTTTTCATCATTCGCATATATCTTTGCTTGATCACGTTCCTAACTGTCCACTTGAACTATTTGGAACATCAATCTTTGTTATAGTTTGGTGTCAGTATGACTTTTATTTTTCTCATGTTTGAAAATTGAACATGTCGAATTTTTATGTTTTTCTTTGACATGTTTGAAAAGGGAAGCTATTGTGAATCTTTTTTATCTTGTATCAATTTTTGAGGACGAAAATTTTTATAAGGTGGGTAGGATATAACAACCCGAATTTTTGAAAATCAAATAATGAGTTATTCAAGATTTAATATTTTATTTAAAGAAAATTATTCTCCTAAAAATAATTAAATTAAACTTTATGATACTTTGAGTTTAAAATCCATTAGAATTTTTAAATTATTTTTATTATAATGAAATATATTAAAAAAGATAAAATTATTATTATTATTATTATTATTATTATTATTATTATTATTATTATTATTATTATTATTATTATTATTATTATTATTGTTATTGTTATTATCCTTAGATCATTGGAGAGAGACCAATTCACTTCCTGGGATATTAATCACCATCATTAATCACAAAATCTTCCTCCTTCTCTTATTGTTTAACGAAACCAAGAGGAAAAGAGAGAGAGACCGAGAGTGAGAACCACCACGACTGGAAGATTTCAGCACTTGATTTTTTGAGCTCCATAATTCTAATAAAAAATTTAATCCGATGAAAGTGTTTGTATCTTTCTCAACTACACGTTGGAGTCACTTTTGTTTGGTGGAAGCTGACGGTGACGTAGCTCTCATTTTTCCTAAGTTTGGCTAATTGGAGTTCTAGGAGGTACAGACGATTTCTGACGGTTTTTCTCTTCAGCAGCTCGGTCAGAAAGCTTCTCCAGAACTTCTGTTGTTTTGATTTTGTATAGAGGTAGGATTTAGTAATTTTATAATAATTAAATGTGAATTTTATAAGTGAATGTTGGTTTGATTGATTATTGTTGAGTTTGATTGAGCTTTATGTTGAAACTTTGTTGAATTATTTTTGTTGCTTGTGAATTGTGGTTCGGCCATGAAGAACAGTCCAGTTGGGATTATTTTGATGATTTTGGGGCTGTTGTGAATGAGAGTTATTAATTAAAATTGATGAGGTTTGATGGCCGAAAGATTAAATGAAAAGTGGTGAAAAATCGGTAATAGTAAAGCTTAAAAGACGGACTTAAAACTCAAGCTGAAAACTTGAAGAATTTTGGAAATGAGATTGAATATTTTGATAAAGTTATAATCAGAGAATTAAGATTTATATTTGAGATTGAAATAGTAATTTAGTAAAAATTGAAGTTATTTTTGTAATTATATATGTTTTTAGGGTATTTTGGGTAATAATTAAGAAGTTCAGTGGTAAAATGGGTATTTTATAAAAGATTCAAAGTTATTTTGGTAATTATATTATATGTAAGAACATTTTAATAAATTATAAAATATGTTGGAATAAAACTATAAATACTTTAGAAAGATCAAAGATGCAGAATAATTTATAAGAGCTTAATAATAAAGTTTAAATTAATAAGTTTTGAGTAATGAGAATATTTAAAGTTCAAGTTAATAAGGTTTGGGTAATAAAGAAAATTACTATTATTGTTATTAATTTATTAAGAATATTTAAGTTAGAGAAGAGCAAACAGAAGGATCCTTAAAAGTTTTAGAGGACACAGTTAATTTAAGACTCTTATAATTCTTTTTCATAAGACATTAGGGAAAGGCGAGGAAACAATGTGAAGTTGAATTATGATAAAGAATTAAAGGATTGAAGAAAAGAAGAAAGAAAGAAAAGAAGTAAGAAAATAAAACAGAAAGATGAGAAAGAAAAGAAAAGAAAAAGAACAAGAAGAGAATGATATATTAAGTAAAAGGATATCTGCTACAGAAGAGAAGAGAGCAGTGACTGAAAAGATTTTAATGAATGTCTGCCACAGTAGAGCAGATAGAAAAGAAAGTATTAATTAAAGAAATCTCTGCCATAAAAGAGCAAAGAACAAAGATTAAAAGAATTTGATGAACGTCTGCCACAGTAGAGCAGATAGAAAAGAAGGTATTAATTAAAGGGATCTCTGCCGCAGTAGAGTAGAGAGTAAAGATTGAAAAGAAATTGAGTGCTGTTTGGGCCTCAGTGCCAAGTGTCTAGTGGAAATGGCGATACATAACGCTCACTTGATACTATAGAGACGACTCAGTGAGGACGGCAATGCGTAACGCTCACTGGAGACCAAAAGGAAGGTTCCCCCATGAGGACAGCGATGTGTAACCCTTATAGAGGGGACGTTGATTGAGATAGGGACGTCGATACGAAATGCTTATCTCAGAACTAGTGTTGGGAATCGGGCAACAAACCGACACATGAGCTCATGGCCTGTATAGGACAAGACATGCATCATACTTGTTTGCACATATTTATTTGTGATTGTGTTTTCTATCATTGTGTGTGCTTGTGATTGGATTCTATATTCTGTAATTGTTGAGTTGGATTATACTTTGTCTGTTATTATTGACTGAGAATATAATGAAACGAACTTAACTTCTAACCCCGATCCTACTAAGAACTCTCCAGTTCTTACCCCCTATTTCCACCCCTTTCAGCTATAGGTGCGAAGGTTTAGTGCAGAGCTATAGGAGCATAGAAGATTATGTTTACGAGTTAAGTTGTTAGATTTTATTTTTCCTTCGTTGTTTATTGTTTTTAGCTTTTAAAGGGGCAGGATTTTTTTTGAAAATCTTGAAATAAGTCTATGTATTAATGCTATGTGGATATATATACCTTTGTGGTTCTGTGGTTTAAAATAAAGGATTTTCGTTTTCAAAATTAAAGGTTTCAGTTCGTATTCGCAAAGGCTCAATATTAAATAAATATAGTATGGAATTAAAGGAGTAGAGATAGGTGATTGATAACTTCCGGTTGTCTTGTTACTTAGATTAGGTACTTTTATCAATTTTTGACTGTTTATTTCCTTTTGAGTTTCTAATTTTGAGTTTTACTTATTTCTCTATTTTTTTGAAAATTTTTATTATTAATTTTCTCTTATTTTTAAAATTTTAAAGTTTGGTGTTTCTTATAGTATTTTTTGTTTAATTAGTTTTCTTCTTGATTTTCGAATTTGATCTTGTTTGCTTTCTTGAAAATTTTGATTTCTTTCTTGTTTATCTTTTTCCTTTGATTTTCAAAATTTTTGTTATCTTCTTTTTATTTTCAAGATTTAAGTTTGGTGTCTTTTAGTTTTTTCTTTTTTTTATTTTCAAAAAATATTTCGTTTGTTTTCCTAATTTTTTGACCATTCTCTTAGCTATCTTTCACTTATTTTCAATTTTCTTTGTTTTGGTTATCTTATCTTTAGTTAATTTAAAATTTAAGTTTGCTATTTCTTTTTATATTGTTTATTTTCTTGAATTCTTGACTTCTATCTTGTTTATCTTTTCCTTTTAAATTCAAATTTTGTTATTTTCTTTTTAGTTAATTTCAATTTTTAAGTTTGGTATTGATGAGCGGATAATTTATACTCTTTTTGGCATTATTTTTACATAGTTTTTAGTATGTTTTAATTACTTTTTATTATATTTTTATTAGTTTTTATTTAAAAATCATATTTTTGGACTTTACTATGAGTTTGTGTATTTTTCTGTGATTTCAGGTATTTTCTGACTGAAATTGAGGGACCTGAGCAAAAATCTGATTCAGAGGCTGAAAAAGGACTACAGATGCTGTTGGATTCTGACCCTCCTGCACTCGAAATGGATTTTCTCAAGCTACAGAAATCCAATTAGTGCGCTCTCAATTGCGTTGGAAAGTAGACATCCTGGGCTTTTCTGCAATATATAATAGTCCATACTTTGCCCGAGATTTGATGGCCCAAATTGGCGTCCAACGTCAGCCTAAAACTTTCTGGCGTAAAACGCCAGAACTGGCACCTTTTTCGGCGTTAAATGCCCATTCTGGCACCTAGGGTGGCGTTTAATGCCAACTTTGGGCATATGAACGTAAAAGCTTGAAAGCTCAGCCCTGGCACACAGCAAGTGGGTCCCAGAAGTGGATTTCTGCACTATCTGCACTTATTTACTCATTTTCTGTAACCCTAAGTTACTAGTTTGGTATAAAAACTACTTTTAGAGATTCATTTTGTAACTTATGACATTTTTACATTTCATATTGTATCTTTGATGGCATGAGTCTCTAAACCCCATAGGTGGGGGTGAAGAGCTCTGCTGTGTTTCAATGGATTAATGCAATTACTACTGTTTTCTATTCAATCATGCTTGATTCTATTCTAAGATACTCACTCGTGCTTCAATCTGGAGAAGATGATTATCTGTGACACTCATCATTATTCTCAATTCTATGAACACGTGCCTGACAACCACTCCCGTTCTATCTGAGCTCAACGTAGTCATTGGCCGACAGCTTGAGTGCGTATCTCTTGGGTTTCTGATCCACAGACCGAGTCTGGAGGTTAGAACCTTCGTGGTAGAGGCTAGAACCAATTAACAGCATTCTTGAGATCCGGAAAGTCTAAACCTTGTCTGTGGTATTCCGAGTAGGATCTAGAAGGGGATGACTATGACGAGCTTCAAACTTGCGAATGTTGGGCGCAGTGATAGTGTGCAAAAGGATAATGGTCCTATTCCGACGCTAGTGAGAACCGACAGATGATTAGCCGTGCGGTGACAGCGCTTGGTATTTTTCATCCGAGAGGATTATACAGCCTACCATGGAAGGAAGCCATGCGTATTTGGAGAAGAAGAAAGTAGGAAAGCAGAGATTCAGATGACAGAGCATCTCCGGAACCCCAACCTGCTTCTCATTACTGAATCACAAGTACCACTTATTTTATGTTATTTATTTTCATAAATATAACTACTATTATCATTAATCTCTTGACTAAGATTTATAAAATAACCATAGCTTGTTTCAAGCCGACAATCTCCATGGGATCGACCTTACTCACGTAAGGTATTACTTGGACGACCCAGTGCACTTGCTGGTTAGTTGTGCGGAGTTTTGAAAAGTGTAATCACAATTTCGTGTACCAAGTTTTTTGCGCTGTTGGCGGGGATTATTCGAGTTTGAACAACTGACGGTTTATTTTGTTGCTTAGATTAGAAAAAATTTATCTTTTTGGTTTAGAGTCACAAAAATTGAGTCTTCTATTATTATTTTTGGTTAAAGTTTTAAAATCCTTATTTTATTTTTCTAAATTATTTTCAAAAATTTTTAAAAGCAATAACTTCATAATTTAGTCTTCTGTTTGAGTTTAGTTTCATGTTTTAAGTTTGGTGTCAATTGCATGATTTTATTTTTCTTTCAATTTTTGAATTATATGTTGTTAGTTCTTTATTGATCTTCAAATTGTTATTGATAATTTCCCTTATTTGATCTTTAAAATTTCTTGTTTGGTGGTTGTTGCTGTTTATCTTATACATTTTCGAATTATTAGTGTCCAAAATATAAAAATTTTTAAGTTTGGTGTCCCTTGTGTTTCAATTTTCTTAAAAATTTTTAAAATTTGTTCTTGGTGTTCATCTTGATCTTCAAAGTGTTCTTGGTGTTCATCTTGACATTCAAAGTTTTCTTGTTTGTTTTCTCTGTTTTGATCTAAAAATTCTAAGTTTGGTGTCATTTTATTGTTTTTCTCTTTCCTCATAAAATTCAAAAATATCTTTTCTCTTTATTTAATTAAATTTTCGAAAATTTCATTTAAAAATTCAGATTTTTATTTTAAAATTTTTATTTTATCTTATCTTAGTTTCAAAAATTTCAAAATTCAAAATCTTTTTCAAAAATCATATCCAAAGTTTTTCAAATCTTCTTAATTAATTAATTATTTTAGTTTTCGAAATTTATATTTTAATTTTCAATTATTTTATTTTATCTTATTTTTTTTAATTATTCAGTTTGTTTTTAATCAAATAAAATAAAAATAAAAATATATTTTGTTTGAAATTCATATCAATTCCCTTTTCTCCATCATGGACCTAAGTTGAAATGAACAGTCCAAAAGGACTCTGGGTTCATATGCTAACCCCATTACTGCTGCATACAGGAGTAGTATCTGTATACCTCCCATCAGAGCAAGCAATTTTGAGCTAAATCATCAGCTCATTATCATGGTGCATCAAAATTGCCAGTATTCCGGTCTCCCACAGGAAGAACCTACTGAGTTTCTGGCACAGTTTTTACAAATTGCTGACACAGTACGTGATAAAGAAGTAGATCAGGATGTCTACAGATTATTACTGTTTTCATTTGCTGTAAAAGATCAAGCTAAGAGGTGGTTAAATAACCAGCCCACAGCAAGCATAAGAACATGGAAACAGTTATCAGACAAATTCCTGAATCAATATTACCCTCCAAAAAGAATGACACAGCTAAGGCTGGACATCCAATGCTTTAAACAAGAGGATCATGAATCTCTTTATAATTCCTGGGAGAGGTACAGAGGGATGCTAAGGAAATGCGCCTTTGAAATGTTTTTAGAGTGGGTGCAGTTAGACATCTTTTACTATGGGCTTACAGAAAAAGCTCAAATATCTCTAGACTACTCAGCTGGTGGATCTATACATATGAGAAAGACAATTGAAGAGGCTCAAGAGCTCATTGATACAGTTGCTAGAAATCAGCATCTGTACTGGAGTAGTGAGTCCTCCCTGAAAGAAGAGGCTAAAGCAATATCCACTAAACTTAGTCCTCAAGAACAAGTTGCTGAACTCAATCAGCAATTGCTTATCATAACAAAACAATTCACAGAATTCAAAGAGATGCTCCAAGACACTAAAAATGCTAACCAGAATATGGAAGCACAATTGGATCAGACAAGACAGCAGCTATCTAAACAGATAACAGAAGAATGCCAAGCTGTTCAATTAAGGAGTGGGAAAACACTGAATGTATCAATCCAAGGTAGCAGGAAGCCAAGAAAGGAACAACTGACAAAGGATAACCAAACCACTGCCCAAAATCCCTCTGAGCACAGTAAGAGCCCAGAGAGGAATGATTCTAGCGTTCAAACGCCAGAAAAGGGTGGAAAAGTGGCGTTAAACCCCTAAGGGACAGCCAATTCTGGCGTCCAGATGCCAGAAAAGGGTGGCAATTTGGCGTTAAACGCCCATGTAGCCCCAATTCTGGCGTTCAAACGCCACAAAGGGGCCAGACACTTGTAAGTGATGATAACAACCCCCTTAAGTAGGCTTCTCCAACCACTTCTGTAGGAAATAAACCTGCAGTAACCAAGGTTAAAGAATATAAAGCTAAGATGCCTTATCCTCAGAAACTCCGCCAAGCGGAATAGGATAAACAATTTGCCTGCTTTGCAGACTACCTCAGGACTCTTGAAATAAAGATTCCGTTTGCAGAGGCACTTGAACAAATACCCTCTTATGCTAAGTTCCTGAAAGAGATCTTAAGCCATAAGAAGGATTGGAAAGAAACTGAAAAAGTTTTTCTCACTGAAGAATGTAGTGCAGTAATTCTGAAAAGCTTACCAGAAAAGCTTAAAGATCCCGGAAGCTTTATGATACCATGCACATTAGAGGATGCTTGTACTAAGACAGCTCTGTGTGACCTTGGGGCAAGTATCAATTTAATACCTGCATCCACTATCAAAAAGCTTGGTTTGACTGATGAAGTTAAACCAACCCGGATATGCCTCTAACTTGCTGATGGCTCCATTAAAATCCCATCAGGCATAATTGAGGACATGATTGTCAAGGTTGGGCCATTTGCCTTTCCTACTGACTTTGTAGTGCTGGAAATGGAGGCGCACAAGAGTGCAACCCTCATTCTAGGAAGACCTTTCCTAGCAACTGGACGAACCCTCATTGATGTCCAAAGAGGAGAGATAACTCTGAGAGTCAATGAGGATGAGTTTAAGTTGAATGCTATCAAAGCTATACAACATCCAGACACACCAAAAGACTGCCTGAGCGCAGATGTTATTGACTCCTTGGTGGAAGAGGTCAATATGACTGAGAGTCTCGAATCAGAGCTAGAGGACATTTTTAAGGATGTTCAGCCTGATCTAGAGGAACCAGAGAGAATAGAATAACCTCTGAAAACTCCTCAGGAAGAGGATAAGCCTCCTAAACCCGAGCTTAAACCATTACCACCATCCCTGAAATATGCATTTTTGGGAGAAGGTGACACTTTTCTGGTGATCATAAGCTTTGCTTTAAATCCACAGGAAGAGAAAGCACTAATTCAGGTGCTAAGGACACACAAGACAGCTCTTGGGTGGTCCATAAGTGATCTTAAGGGTATTAGCCCAGGAAGATGCATGCACAAGATCCTATTGGAGGATGATGCTAAGCCAGTGGTTCAACCACAGAGGCGGCTAAATCCAGCCATGAAGGAGGTGGTGTAGAAAGAGGTCACTAAGTTACTGGAGGCTGTGATTATTTATCCTATTTCTGATAGTCCCTGGGTGAGCCCTGTCCAAGTTGTCCCCAAGAAGGAAGGCATGGCACTGGTTTATAATAAAAAGAATGAACTGGTTCCTACAAGAATAGTTACAGGATGGCGTATGTGTATTGACTACAGAAGGCTCAATACAGCCACCAGAAAGGATCATTTTCCTTTACCATTCATAGACCAGATGCTAGAGAGACTAGCAGGTCATGAATACTACTGTTTTTTAGATGGATATTCAGGTTACAACCAAATTACAGTAGATCCTCAGGACCAAGAGAAGACAGCATTCACATGTCCATCTGGAGTATTTGCCCACAGAAGGATGCCATTTGGTCTGTGTAATGCACCTGCAACCTTTCAGAGGTGCATGCTCTCTATTTTCTCTGATATGATAGAGAAATTTTTGGAAGTCTTCATGGATGACTTCTCAGTATTTGGAGACTCATTCAGCTCCTGTCTTGACCATCTAACACTTGTTCTGAAAAGGTGCCAAGAGACTAACCTGGTTTTAAACTTGGAGAAATGTCACTTTATGGTGACTGAAGGAATTGTCCTTGGGCACAAAATTTCAAACAAGGGAATAGAGGTGGATCAAGCTAAGGTAGAGGTAATTGAAAAATTACCACCACCTGCCAATGTTAAGGCAATCAGAAGCTTTTTGGGGCATGTAGGATTTTATAGGAGGTTTATAAAGGATTTTTCAAAAATTGCAAAACCTCTGAGCAATCTGCTAGCTGCTGACACGCCATTTATCTTTGACACGGAGTGTCTGCAGGCGTTTAAAACTCTGAAAGCTAAGCTGGTCACAGCACCAGTTATTTCTGCACCAGACTGGACGTTACCATTCAAACTAATGTGTGATGCCAGTGACCATGCCATTGGTGCAGTATTGGGACAGAGGCATAACAAGCTTCTGCATGTCATTTATTATGCTAGCCGTGTTTTAAATGATGCACATAAGAATTACACAACCACAGAAAAGGAGTTACTTGCAGTGGTTTATGCCATTAACAAGTTCAGATCTTATTTAGTAGGATCAAAAGTGATTGTGTACACTGACCATGCTGCTCTAAAATATCTCCTCACAAAGCAGGATTCAAAACCCAGACTCATAAGATGGGTGTTGCTTCTGCAAGAGTTTGATATAGAAATAAGAGACAGAAAAGGGACAGAGAACCAAGTGGTAGATCACCTGTCCAGAATAGAACCAGTAGCAGGAGCATCCCTTCTTCCTACTGAGATCTCTGAAACCTTCCGGGATGAGCAACTCTTTGCCACTCAGGAAGTACCATGGTTTGCAGACATTGCAAACTATAAAGCTGTGAGGTTCATACCTAAAGAGTACAGCAAGGTGCAAACAAAAAAATTGATTTCTGATGCAAAATACTACTTGTGGGATGAACCATATCTCTTTAAGAGGTGTGCAGACGGAATAATCCGTAGATGTGTACCTAGAGAAGAGGTACAGAAAATCCTATGGTATTGCCATGGATCACAATATAGAGGACATTTTGGAGGTGAGTGAAGAACTGAAGATTGATGGTTTAGAAGTTATAATAAACTCTCGTTGTAAGTATAGTTACTAAACCAAGCAATCAACCTTTCTTACAAAAGTTTTTGGTTGTCACAAGTAACAAACCCCTTAAAATTGATAACCAAGTATTTAAAACTCGGGTCGTCTTCTCAAGGAACTGCAGGAAAGTATGTTCTTATTATTGGTTATGGAGATTGTAAATTGGGGTTTCAAGAATGAGGAACAAGTAACTTAATGGCGGGTAAATTAAATGGCAATTAAAATAAAAAAATAACTGCAAAGCAAACTTTTGGCAAGGTATGAGAAATTAGAAGTCCAGACTTAGTTATTCTTATCAATAACAATGAAAGTTGAATCTTAATTCCACTTAGTCAACCTTTACTAAAGTAAAGGAAAGTCAAGGGACTAATTAGTTTGATCTTCGAATCCTAATTATTTCCTAAGAAAAGGTTAGGATTATTGAAGCTGAGTTCAATCAGCAAAGATAACAGTTATCAATTATGTTGAGATAAGATAACTCCTGAGTTACTGCTTTCTTAACCAAGACCAAAAGAGGAAAAAAATAAAATTGCTGGAATAAAAATGCCTTCGGATGTAAAGCAACAATAACATAAATTAAAGAAAGCAATCATGAATTGAAATACCTCAAATAACATTAATAAGGGAAATTATTATCTAACATGAAGGGTTCATAAACTAAATTGGAAAAATAAATAAAAATAAAGAACCTGGGATTGAGAGTTACTCCTAAAACTAAGAGAAGTCCTAAATCCTACGAGAGAGAGAGAGGAGAGAACCTCTCTCAAAACTAGATCTAAAACATGGAAAATAACTAAATTGGCGAGCTCCCTCTGAATGGATGCATTCCCACACTTTATAACCTCTGGTCTGTGCCTTCTTGACTTGGATTGGGCCAAAAAGGGCTTCAGAAATTGCTGGAAGCGTTTTCTGCAATTTCTGGTGCGTGGCCTCTGTCACGCGTCCGCGTGGGTCACGCGGTCGCGTCATTCGGAGCTTTTCTTGCCACGCGGTCGCGTCAGTCATGCGACCGCGTCATGTGCGTTCTGCTTAAGGCACATGGTCGCGTCAGTCATGCGGCCGCGTCGCTGCTTCTTTGCGCTTGGCATGCGTCCGCGTCGCCCATGCGATCGCGTGGATGCCAGTTTCTTCAGAAGCTCCGTTTTGTGCTTTCCTTCTATTTTTGTATGTTTCCTTTCCATCCTTTAAGTCATTCCTACCTTAGAAGATCTGAAAACTACTCAACACACTAATCACGGCATCGAATGGAATTAAAGGTGATTAAAATAATTAATTTAAAAGCATAGGAAATATGTTTTTCACATACATCACATAATAAGGAAGGGAAAGTAAAACCATGCAATTAACATGAATAAGTGGGTGAAGGATTGAATAAATCACTCAAACTAAGCACAAAATAAATCATAAAATATGGGTTTATCAACCTCCCCACACTTAAACAATAGCATGTCCTCATGCTAAATCCAAGGTAATAAGTAAGGTTAAAGTGATGGAATGTCATGCAATGCAATCTAATCTAAATGCAACTACCTAAATGCATAATGCAATTCTAATTTATTCACTCATATATAAACCTTACAGGTAGTTAAATTAATTCACATTCTCAAGGAGTCATATATGTATATATAGCCAAGCCTTAGATAATCAATAAGCACTTTTACAATTGAGATGGGAGAAAAAGCGTTTTATGAACTTGCAAGAAAATTAGATAATTCAAACAGAGATAAATGTTAATGAGCTATTGAACCCTCACTGGATTTGTGTTTACTCTCTTGTCACTCAGTGTTTATTGGGTTAATCACTCTATTCCTCTTTTTATTCTTCCTTTCTATAACTTTGTTCTTCATCTAACCAATCAACAATTATAGAATACAGTCATACCAAAAATCATGAGGTCTTTAATTAAGTTTGTAATGGGGCTAAGGTAAAGGTAAGGATATATGTATAAGGCTAAGTGAGCTAATAAGTGAATTCTTAATTAGACTAAGATCTCATCTAACATACATACTTAGTAAAACAAAACTTCTTTACCTATTTTCCCATATTTTCCCACTTGATGTTACATGCTCATGTTTCAATTTTTATTTTTATCCCATGTGCATTGCCTTTTATTTTGCATTTGGGGAATTCTTTTGTATCCCCTTTATTAAATACTGAAAAATAACTCTTTTTTTTAATGCATATGGTAATTTAATTACTTTGATTTCTCATGAGCATGCTTCCCAAAATTTCTTAATTTGAGTTATTTTATTCCTTTCAACTTTTCTACCTTTTGTTTTTATCATCTATGTTTCCAATAGGTTTCCCACATTTTAAACTATTCATAATTTTCTATCTTAAGCTAACCAAGGATTCAACTTGAGATTTTATTTTGTTTTTCTACTTAAGGCTAGTAGTGTGGCTAATAGAATAAAATGGGATTTAAAGGATCAAGGGGGCTAACAAGGGTGATGTAAAATGTAGGCTATTTTGGGATAAGTGAGCTAAAATCAAATAATGGCCTCAATCACTCTCTTGGTATATATCTAAATTCTATAATCGGACATATAGATTAAAACAAAGTAAAGAATACCAAAATATAAAAGAAGGGCGGAACACACAGGAATAAAAAATTATGGTTTGAATGTAACCATACAATTAAGCTCAAAACTCACAGGCTATGTGTTCTCTAGCTCAAAAATCATTTATCACTTATGTATGTCATGCAGGTTTAGTTAAAAATTCTCATTATTCTCAATGTAAAATTTATATTGAATGGCTTTAAAGTTCTAGTGTTTCTCCTTGATGAAATGTTGTTAACTAACATGTAATGCTATATATACAAGGTGTGGGTTGTTTTGATTCTGTTAAAGTCTCTAGTTTACTTCCCTTTTTATATTTTCCAATTTAAACTAAGCTATCTTATGCTAAAAAGGGTAAACTATACTAATTAATCCACAATTTCTATAACTAATAAGTTAGAATTGCAACTAAACTAAGTGGCTAAAATATGAACTAAAAATGCAAAATGCAGAAATAGAGTAAAAATACATGAAAGTAGCAATGTATAAGTACTCAAAAAATAAAAATAACAATAAAGAGAAAAAATACAGAAAAATATCCAAAATAAAAGAAAAAGAGTCTGTAGTGGTTCACCAAAATAATACGCCAGAGATGGCGACCTTCCCACACTTAAAATGTAGTATCGTCCCCGATGCTCACTCAAGCTGAGTTTGAAGGGGTGTCATCATTGGAAGGGATGGTAGCTGGGGTCTCTGTGGTGCTGGCTGAATGTCCGGCTGCTGGAGAGGAGGGGCTGTCTGAATGGGGATCTCAGGATCTGCAGCCTGGATCTGCTGGGGTGCTGCCTGCTGGGTGTCTGCCTGCTCTGCCTTTCCCTGGGGATGGGTCTCTACCTCGGGCGCATCTGCCTCCTCCTCAGATGCCTCGGATGGTGTGTCAGGCTCAGAGGGGATGTCGACGGATCGTATCATCAGCTTCAGGTGCTCATAGCGTCGCTTGTTGCGACGCTCCATCTGGTCAAGTCGTCGAAACAAGCGGTGCACCAGATGATAGACAGGCTCTGTGGCAGGTGGAGGTGCAGTGGTGGTGGCAGGGGTAGGTGGTGCAGCAGTGGAGGAAGAGGGACCGGCAGATGGTATAGCTGTATCATCAGCAGTGGCAGTCAGGAATGGAGGTCTGTAGCCCAAGCCCAGGAAGTTCCTGCTGTGCGGGATAAGCTTCTTGCACTCTGCAGCAGGTGGCCTCTCATCAGCATCCTCCCATGGCACGTCAGCTCGACGGCCCAGCTGTGTAACCAGATAGGGAAAGGGAAGAGTGCCTCGGACGTGGACCCTGGCCATATAGTGCCGGATAAAGCGTGGTAGGTACAGGTCCTTGCCCTCCATCACACACCAAAGGAGGGTGATCGTAGCGGCTAGTATCTCAGTCTCGTGAGTACTCGGCATAATGTAGTTGCTGAATATCTGATGCCATAGCCGAGCCTTATCATTCAGGTAAATCCGCTTGATCCCTTTCGGCATGGTGGTGTTCTGACCTATGATCCAAGGAACTGACGGGTCAAGGGCGATCCTCGCCTTGACTGCATCCCAGTCAAAACACATAAAGCGCATATCCTCCTCAGCTTTCTGATAGCCATCTGTCTGATCAGTCTTAGGCAGAAGTTTCAGAACCTCTTCTATTGCCTCCTCAGTAACCAGAATCTACTTCCCTCTGAGGTTCACTGCATCTAGGGAAGTTTTGAAGTAGTTGCAGTAGAATTCCCTAACCCAAGATGCATTAACCTCAGTCAGAGATCTCTCCAGAAAGAACCAGCCGCTTTGTTTGATCTGAGCAGAGGTGTACTGCTGGAGTTCTTCTAGGATCTTCAAAGTCCGCTCCAGGTATAGGTTCCTGGAGTTTGCAAACACCGGATACTTCAGCTCACAGTATCGGTTTACAAACTTTACTGAGTCATTGGCGGGAAGTAGCTGGTCGGCCTTCTCCTGCGGGGTAAAGGCTTTCTCCCGCAAGAAGGCATCATGCATGAGGTCGATGATAGACACGGAGGCTTCTCCTCTTTTCCTTTTGCCAATAGTGGCCTTGCCTTTTCCCTTCCTCTGGGAATCTGACATCCTGAAAAATAGAAAACCAGGATATAATAAAAATAGGAAAGCAAATAGGCAAAGAAATACTGAAAACACAAAGTGGCAAAGGAGCAATATGATAATGAATATGAGTTAAGTAAAATGTGCATTTAGGATTGTATAGGAGTGAAAAGTCTGAAAAGAAAAATCACAATCCAAAATGTAAATGAATGCAAGTTAAATAGAAAAATTAACATCACGCCTTGGTTAGAATGTTAAAATAAAGTGAAAGAAAAGCAAAAAAAGAAGTTTTGAAAAGGTTAGGTTGGTTAGAGTTAAAATTAGTGAGTTAGTGAAAAATGGGATAAAGTAAGAGGCATAATGAAAATAGTCCAAGTAACAAGTAATCACAGGTAGAAGCTATAGGTAACTCATATTCAAACAAGCAAAACAGTTTGATGATAATTCAAATAGAGATAAAGAAAGCAAAAATAGGAATCAAACATCAAAATTGCAGTTTAGGAACCAGGAAATCAAAGAGGATAAGAATGCATGCCCTGGCATTCATGAATGGTTTGGTTAAAGTAGAGGAAAACAGAGTTCAAGATTCCAAAATCAAAACATGAATGAAAGTAAAAAAGATTTATAAAAATTTGGGCAGCATTCCGGCTAAAATTGGATTTTTCCGGAAAATAAACAGCAATCAAATAGTTCATATGAATTAAAAAATCAAGCTGCAATTACATATAATGAATATAAACATGAAAATTCAGTGTAGAGAGTAGCAATATACAAGAAATACAGCATATGAACAAGATCACAGTAATAGCAGATTTGATAAAAGAGAAACATGAACAGTGCAAGTAAACAGACCAAAATCCACTAACCACATCCTAGGCTACCTAACAACCTAAAATCCACTACAACATGCATATCTAACTAGCCTAAACATGAACATAAACGGAAAAATAAGAATAAACTACGAACGGATAAAAGGGATTACATGTTGCGGAACCTGGAAGGCCGAATAATGAGAATAGGCAGAAAGGTGGCTGGGGGTGGTGATGATGGTGGCGTCCGGTGCTGGGCATGGTGGCTGGCTGTGGTGGGCACAGCGGCACGGCTGTTCGGGGCAGGGAGGAAGAGAGGGTGATACGGGTAGTGGAAGGGGGGGGGGGGAAGAGGTGGTGTTGCTGGTGGGGTGCGGTGGTTGCAGTTGGGACGGTTGGCGGCGGTGGGTGGTGGCGCGGAGGGGGGAAGTAGCGGAGGAGGAGGGAGAAAGAAGAAAGAGGAAGAAAGAAGGGGGAAGGAGGGGGTGGGTGGCGGCGGCGTCTGGGTGGTCGGCGGTGTCTGGATGGTGGCGCGGTGGTGGCTGGGTGGTGGTTGTGGTTTGGAGGAGGAGAGAAGGAAGGGGGTGGGGTTCAGGGGGGGCGCGAGAATAGGGTTTCGCGTGACCTGGGGGGTTATAATTTGAATCCACACGGCCGCGTGGGGACGCGGTCGCGTGGCTGGAGCGAAAAAGGTGGTTGACGCGATCGCGTGGATGACGCGATCGCGCGGAGGGCAAAAAGAGTAAATGACGCGATCGCATGGGGCATGCGATCGCGTCACTGGAATTCGTGCTAAACGCATGAATCCAGTGTCGTTTCAGCGCAACTCTCTGTCTCCTTGGGGGTGTTCGTGCAATCCATGCGACGCGGTCGCGTCGCTGATGCGGTTGCGTGGGATTGGTATTGTGCGAGTGACGCGATCGCGTGGGTGACGCGATCGCGTGGGCCATTAGTGCGAAACGCACAGTGGCTGCACGATTCCAGCCTAACTTTTTGGACGTTGGATCTTTACGCCGATCTTCAGGTCACGCGGCCGCGTGGATGACGCGGTCGCTTGGGAAGTGTAGTTCGCCATTTGATGCGATCGCATGGGGCATGCGGTCGCGTCGCGCACCCTCTTTTTTTTTTTATGCAGAATGCAGTGCTTAATGTGAATGCTATGCATGATTCCAGGTTCAATAAAATAAAATAAAATTCAAAAACAAACAAAACTAAATAAAATTAAAATTGCAAAAGGAACGATCATACCATGGTGGGTTGTCTCCCACCTAGCACTTTTAGTTAAAGTCCTTAAGTTGGACATTGGAGGAGCTTTCTGTTATGGCGGCTTATGCTTAAATTCATCCAAAAATCTCCACTAATGTTTGGAATGCCAATAGCCTCCGGGGTCCCAAACTAGGCATGTAAATCTTCTGAGCAGCTTCAAACAGAGTCTCAGGCTCCCGGGGTGACGAATGTCAGAATAGAATCTGTGATCCCAAGCCTTGTTTTTAAATCCGCCTCTGTCTTGATCTATATTTTTCCATCCGGGCAGTTTAGAAAGTAGATTCTCACCATAGTGACCAAACGTTTTCCGAGATCCATTCAATTGAGCATGATACCAATCCGTGCACTTCGAGTTAAAGCATGGAACCTTATTGAACCTTGTACACCAGCTCTGAGCACGAGCCATTTCCCTCTTACTCTTAAAGCCACAGAGAGCTCTAAGCTGGCCATCTGTTTCAAGCAAACCGTATTCAAGTGAAAAGTAAAGTTAAAAGTTAAGGATTATACCCACTTGAAGCTTGTATTAGGTGGTAATGGCCTTGGGGAAGGTGTTTCTGGGGGTTCTGTAAGTTCTACTCTCTTGTGCTCTTCTGTGAATTCCTCCACTTCCTTGTAAGGTTCTTCAAATGCATCTGAGTCCTGGTTAAAGTCTTCTATGTCTTCCTCATCACTTGAGTCATAGATTGGAGGTTGAGAGAAATCTACCTCCGCGTCATCTTCGTATTCACTTGGGGAAGATTCTTCGATCTCAGAGAATTCACTTGCGGATGCAAGTTCATTACCAAGAGAGCTAGACTTGTGACTATCATCATCAAGGGAATTTGTGTCCTGGGTTATTCTGTCTAGTTCTTCATAAACGATTTGCCTTGGGGATTGTGAAATATCCTCCTTAGCATCAACTGTAACGTCCTTGACGGAGTTCTCCTCAACTCTGGATTCCCATAGAGGTTCAGCGTCTCCTAGATCTTCAACCAACTCTTCTTCTTGTACAATGACAGCTTCTTCTACTTGTTCTAGTATGAATTCATGCTCTGTCTTGTCCACTGGAGTTTCTAGTGTCTCCTTCATGCTACGCTTTTCATTAGATTGTCCACATGGGGCTGTGGTTGGTCCTTGAATGTTCGCACGTCTAGAAGCTAATTGAATTACTGCTTGCTCCAGTTGTCGAATGGTTGTTTAAAGTTTATTTACTGTTGCCTTTAGGTGAACCTTTGATTCTCTGGGTGATGGATTTGGACATGAAACATAGGGAAGTGGTGGTACTTGGGGGTGATTGGATTGGAACTGGGGTAGGAAAGGATCATATGGTGACGAATGGTAAAAAGAAGCTTGTGAGTGTGGTGGTTCGAGGTTATGTTGAGAGGATGGTCTATAGGCACAGGGTGGGGCTTGTTGGTACTTACAAGGTTGTCCACCATATCTATCAGCGGGGTATGTATTGTAGAATGGTCGTTGTCCGTGATATCTTGGAGGGTGTTGTTGCCTAAAGGGTTGATTAGATCCTCTTGGCTCCATCCATCCTTGATTGGTCTGACCTTGATGCATATTCCTGCTGTAACTTCTATTTCCTTCAACAAAGTTAGAACCAAACTCAAAGCGAGAGGGGTGAGAGTTCATGGTAGCAAATAAAAATAAAAAGGAGAAACAAAAATAAATAAACAAGTAAAAGAAAAATATTTACAATAACCAATAATAAGGCACACGTTAGCAGTTCCCCGGCAACGGTGCCATTTTGAAGAACTGAAGATTGATGGTTTAGAAGTTATAGTAAACTCTTGTTGTAAGTATAGTTACTAAACTAAACAATCAACCTTTCTTACAAAAGTTTTTGGTTGTCACAAGTAACAAACCCCTTAAAATTGATAACCGAGTATTTAAACCTCGGGTCGTCTTCTCAAGGAACTGCAGGGAAGTATGTTCTTATTATTGGTTATGGAGATTGTAAATTGGGGTTTTAAGAATGAGGAACAAGTAACTTAATGGCGGGTAAATTAAATGGCAATTAAAATAAATAAATAACTGCAAAGCAAACTTTTGGCAAGGTATAAGAAATTAGAAGTCCAGACTTAGTTATTCTTATCAATAACAATGAAAGTTGAATCTTAATTCCACTTAGTCAACCTTTACTAAAGTAAAGGAAAGTCAAGGGACTAATTAGTTTGATCTTCGAATCCTAATTATTTCCTAAGAAAAGGTTGGGATTATTGAAGCTCAGTTCAATTAGCAAAGATAACAGTTATCAATTATGTTGAGATAAGATAACTCCTGAGTTACTGCTTTCTTAACCAAGACCAAAAGAGGAAAAAGTAAAATTACTGGAATAAAAATGCCTTCGGATGTAAAGCAACAATAACATAAATTAAAGAAAGCAATCATGAATTGAAATACCTCAAATAACATTAATAAGGGAAATTATTATTTAACATGAAGGGTTCATAAACTAAATTGGAAAAATAAATAAAAATAAAGAACCTGGGATTGAGAGTTACTCCTAAAACTAAGAGAAGTCCTAAATCCTATGAGAGAGAGAGAGAGAGGAGAGAACCTCTCTCAAAACTAGATCTAAAACATGGGAAATAACTAAATTGGCGAGCTCCCTCTGAATGGATGCGTTCCCACACTTTATAACCTCTGGTCTATGCCTTCTGGACTTGGATTGGGCCAAAAAGGGCTTCAGAAATTGCTGGAAGTGTTTTCTGCAATTTCTGGTGTGTGTCCTCTGTCACGCGTCCACGTGGGTCACACGGTCGCGTCATTCGGAGCTTTTCTTGCCACGCGGTCGCGTCAGTCACGCGACCGCGTCATGTGCGTTCTGCTTAAGGCGCGCGGTCGCGTCAGTCATGTGGCCGCGTCGCTACTTCTTTGCGATTGGCATGCGTTCGCGTCGCCCATGCGATCGCGTGGATGCCAGTTTCTTCAGAAGCTCCGTTTTGTGCTTTTCTTCCATTTTTGTATGTTTCCTTTCCATCCTTTAAGTCATTCCTACCTTAGAAGATCTGAAAACTACTCAACACACTAATCACGGCATCGAATGGAATTAAAGGTGATTAAAATAATTAATTTAAAAGCATAGGAAACATATTTTTCACATACATCACATAATAAGGAAGGGAAAGTAAAACCATGCAATTAACATGAATAAGTGGGTGAAGGATTGAATAAATCACTCAAACTAAGCACAAAATATATCATAAAATATGGGTTTATCAGTAAGCGAACAGCCACCAAGGTTCTCCAGTGTGGCTTCTACTGGCCTACTCTCTATAGAGTCTCCCGAGAGTTTGTACGTAACTGTGACAGTTGCCAGAGAGCTGGTAATCTGCCTCACGGTTATGCCATGCTTCAACAAGGGATCTTAGAGATTGAGTTATTTGATGTCTGGGGTATTGACTTCATGGGGCCTTTCCCACCATCATACTCAAACACTTATATTCTGGTGGCAGTAGACTATGTATCTAAATGGGTAGAGGCAATTGCAACACCCACTAATGATACTAAGACAGTGATGAAGTTCCTCTAGAAGCATATCTTCAACAGGTTCGGTGTCCCTAGGATACTGATTAGCGATGGAGGCACTCATTTCTACAATAAACAGCTTGACTCTGCTCTGGTCCGATATGAAATTAACCATAAAGTGGCGACTCCATATAATCCACAGACAAATGGGCAGGCTAAAGTCTCAAATAGAGAACTAAAACGAATCCTGTAGCGGACTGTAAATGCCTGTAGAAAGGATTGGGCAAGAGGTCTGGATGATGCTCTGTGGGCATACAAAATAGCATTCAAGACTCCTATAGGGACCTCTCCATACCAGCTTGTATATGGAAAAGCCTATCATCTGCTAGTGGAACTAGAACACAAGGCTTACTGGGCAACCAGGTTCCTAAACCTTGATACTAAGGTAGCTGGAGAGAGGAGATTACTCCAGTTGAATGAGCTGGAAGAATTTAGACTCAATGCTTTCGAAAATGTCAAAATTTATAAGGAGAAAGCAAAAATATGGCATGACAGAAGGCTATCATCTAGAGTCTTTGAGACAGGACAGAAGGTCTTGCTGTTTAACTCTAGGCTCAGATTGTTTCCCGGGAAATTGAAATCCCGGTGGAGGGACCCATATGTGATTACAAGTGTGTCACCATATGGCTATGTAGAACTTCAAGATATTGATTCTGACAAAAAGTTCATTGTTAATGGACAAAGAATCAAACATTATCTTGAAGGCAATGTTGAGCAAGAATGCTCAAAGCTGAGACTAAGTTGAAAGCTCAGTAAAGCTAAAGACAGTAAAGAAGCGCTTGCTGGAAGGCAACCCATCCATTATCAATAATTAGATGTTTGTAACAGTTAGATAAGTCTTTTTAATTTTGTTTTCCTTGTTAATTAATATATTTTTAGTGAAAAAGTCAGGGAAATGGAGGTTCAAGACATAAAACAGAGAAATCACAGAGGAAAGGAGCTCACTGGCGTCAAAACGCCAGAATGGATATCATTCTGGGCGTTTAACGCCAGTAAAGGTATCATTCTAGGCATTAAATGCCAGAATAGGCAGCATTCTGGGCGTTTAAAGCCAGAATTGGCAGCATTCTGAGCATTCAGAAAAATGCCCAGTGTAGAAGGATTTCTGGCGTTTAACACCAACCAGGGTACCTGATGATCTGTGACACTCATCGTTATTCTCAATTCTATGAACGCGTGCTTGACAACCACTCCCGTTCTATCTGAGCTCAACATAGTCATTGGGCGACAACTTGAGTGCGTATCTCTTGGGTTTCTGATCCACGGACCGAGTCCGGAGGTTAGAACCTTCGTGGTAGAGGCTAGAACCAATTGACAGTATTCCTGAGATCCAGAAAGTCTAAACCTTGTCTGTGGTATTCCGAGTAGGATCTGGAAGGGGATGACTGTGACGAGCTTCAAACTTACAAATGTTGGGCGCAGTGATAGTGTGCAAAAGGATAATGGTCCTATTCCGACGCTAGTGAGAACCGACAGATGATTAGCCGTACGGTGACAGCACTTGGTATTTTTCATCCGAGAGGATTATACAGCCTGCCATGGAAGGAAGCCATGCGTATTTGGAGAAGAAGAAAGTAGGAAAGCAGAGATTCAGATGACAGAGCATCTCCGGAACCCCAACCTGCTTCTCATTACTGAATCACAAGTACCATTTATTTTATGTTATTTATTTTCATAAATATAACCACTATTATCATTAATCTCCTGACTAAGATTTATAAAATAACCATAGCTTGCTTCAAGCCGACAATCTCCATGGGATCGACCCTTACTCATGTAAGGTATTACTTGGACGACCCAGTGCACTTGCTGGTTAGTTGTGCGGAGTTGTGAAAAGTGTAATCACAATTTTGTGCACCAGGTATCCCTTTAGTGATTTTCTTTTTGGTTCAATTAACTTTCTTTTTAATTTTCAAATCCTATCTTGTTATTTTTCTTGATCTTTGATCTTTATCTTATTTATCTTTTCTTTGATTTTTAAATTTTGTTATCTTATTTATCTTCTTGCTCATATCAAGAACCATCATCTTTTAATCTTGCCTGCCAAGAACTGGAGCAAATAATAGATGGAATTTTGCAAAAATTTCCATCCTCATCCCTTGCTTACTCATACCAAGAACCACCACCTCTCTATCCATAGCAAGAACTATGCTCCTTTTACTCATATCAAGAGCCACCATCTCATTGTTCATATCAAGAATTATCATCTCCTTATCAAGAACTATCAGCTTTAGAGCTTATCATAAAAGAATTAGGGGATGCCACTCAAAGTTACATACATGATCTGAGAATGATTGTCAAAAAGGTAGAGGGGCATATGGAGGTGATTACCAAGCGTTGGGCAGAAGAACAAGCAAACTCCCTTACAAGAGAAGCAACATAAATTCCTGCAAAAAAATGTAATGGAATCATTCAAAGGAGTCCATGTCCCAGTGAATTAGAGAACTCTCCACCCTCATACATGTAAGAAGAAGAAGATGCACAAACAAAAGAGGTTGTAGGGGAGGAAAACAATTATGGGAATTTACACTCCAATGAAGCAGAGAGCTACATAGAGGGTGAGTTCATTGAACCACCAATTCAAGAGGTTCTTGATGAAGGGTACACTCCACCCATCACACAACACCCAGATCCTGAATTTAGAGTGGTAGCGATAATTAAGGAATGTACTGAGAAGGGGATTATGACCAAGGAACAAGAGATGATATCCATAAAAAAGAGAAGGTCGGTAAAAAGGAATCCAACCCCTACCCTAACAAGCAAGGAGAATCAAGCTGATAACAAAAAGGAAAACTTGTTAGGAGGAATTCAATTCCGAGGGCACTAATCTTTCCCTCTTCTCCCTTGAAATCATTTCTTTTAACCAACTGGAAGAAGAGGAAGAAAATTCAACAATCAAGTGTCAAGCTAATGACATTAAAGAAGCACTTGTTGGGAGGCAACCCAACCATAAGTATCTTTTAGCTTATTTCAGTTTTATCCCAGTTTTATTTTTTATTATTTTATTTTATTCATTTTTTAATTTTCAAAGGTTTGCTAGATTTTCTAATGTTTTTGATCATGTACAGCGCTTAGAATAGGGACAAAAGAACTCAAAATGGAAGACCAGAGCACCCTGGAGCAGGAAGGCTCTGGCACTAAACGCCAAGCTGGACGTTTAGCACTAGAAAGGAGGCAAACAGTCCTGGCGCTCAATGCCAAGAAGGGACAAATTTTCTTTTCTTGGGGACAAGCAAACTTTTTATTTTTGGTGTTGAAGAGCGAGCTCTGGGTTTATATTATCATCAATGGCACCAAAGAAAGGTGAATCATCTTTATGGAAGATCAGCAACCACCATAACTGAGGTGGTTAAGTTTCATTATCCATTCCTTTATCTTATTTCCTATTTCTATTCTAGCTTTTCGTTGATCACTATTAGGATTTTCTTTGCTTTCTAGTCTAGTAGTTCAATTTCAAAATTTTTATGGTTAAAAGATGTCTTATATATTACTCACTAAGCTTAAAAAAAATATTTTGAAAAAGAAGTAGTAAGATACATAAGATCTTGAGTTATATTATGAGTTATTCTGATTACTTTGATGTGGTAGGCCTTATCTTTATTTTCAGAATGTATGAATTAACTGAGTATACTTGATGTTGGGGTTGGGCATGTTGGTTCTTGAGGAACAAGAATTTAGAGAAGTATTTGGTTCTTGAAGCAAAAGAAACAACACAAGGATAAAGAAAATCGAAAAAGAAAAAGAAAAACTAAAAGAAAAAGGTCGAAGGCTTTGAGCATCAATAGTTAGGAGGGTTAAAGTTGGCCTAAAAAGCTCAAAACGGTTGTTCTCCCTAACTATATGCTTGTGGTGTAAAAGTGTCAAGTAATCGTTGAGACTGAACACTTAAAGTCATGACCTAAAGATGTCAAAGAGTATGCCTAAGGCCCTGAGCACCACTGTTTGGGAATAAAAGCAAAGTAAAAGTCGAATCCAAAAGGGTTCCCCCAGTTAAGTGCTTGTGGTGTTTATGTATCAAGTTAAGATTGAAAACAAAATACCTAGAGAGTCACGAATAGGCTCAAAAGTGCAAAATACCAAAAGAAAACAAAAGCTGTGGATAGAGAACTTATGGAAACCCTAGCTGATAGCCAATAACTGAAATGGGAGGCAGAGAGGCTGTGAGAGGCGAGTACTCCAGGGGTAGTACGAGAGGAGTACAGTTAACACCAAAGGATCCTAGAATTTGGAATCGGGAGGCATATCATCATTTGGAAAATGATTCATTCTCTGTGTTTGTGGATAATCTACCGGCTGATATCTCAAGGAGGGAGCTGTATCACTTATTTTGTTGGACGGGAAGAATTAACGACATATATCTTGGCCGGAAACGAAAGAGTGGTGTGATCTATTTATTTGCCTTTGTTCGGTACACGACAAAAGGGGGCGCTCTCAAGGCGATTGCAGAAATGAACCAGTGGAGATTACGGGGGAAGGTAATTACCGTCGGGGAAGCTAAGTATCGAAGACAGTTTCAGATGGGTGGCACAGTGCGGAAGGAAATAACAAGTCCCAATGGCGGTGAAGCAGTGGATTCTTATCAGGGGAATGGGGTGGCTGCGGCCAAAGCTATGAAGGAACAGCCAGTGCGAGACCATAAGAATGCCACAGAGGGGAATGGACCTGTGAAAAGAATTGATGTGCCGGTAGTCGAAGCAAATATGGAATGGTTGGCGAGGAGTTTAGTGGGGCACACGTTACACCCAGTGGACCTCAGATCAGTGAAGACGGTGGTGTCTAAAAATCTGCCCAACATTGTGGATGTTAGGGAGATCGGGCCGTGCAAAGTGCTGGTAATATTTGATACTGTGCAGCATGCGGAGGGAGTGTTTACATTCAAGATGGATAATTTGTTGCAAGTATTCCATAGGATCTCGCGTTGGGAGGAATCGGAACGGTGTATTACTCGACGAGCGTGGCTGGAGTGCTACGGAATTCCTTTACATGCATGGGCGCCGGAAACGTTCAAGAGAATAGGAGGGCAGTGGGGCAACGTGGTCCAGTGTGATGTAATGACGGGGGAAGGAGCATCGTTTGAAGCAGGGAGGATTCAAGTTGAGACGGGGGTATTCGATGTAATCCGAGAATGGATGCAAATTGTTGTTGGGAAGACGGTGTTTGAGATCTTTGTGAAGGAGGTAGAACCACAGGAGGGCGGTGCAGTCAGCATGGGGAGAAGCAGAAGTGTCTATGCGAAGAATGAAGTTTCTGGCACCGCTGGCACGGCCATGAAGAAGGGGGAGGGTAGTTGGGACCCGGCGGCGGAACTGGTTACTGGTAGGCCTACGGAGGCTGAGCACGGTGAGGACAGAATAGTAATCTCTGATGTGTTATTGAATGATGTGGACGTTGCCTTTTTGAAATTCAAAAAGGATACGATTGTACCGGATTCAGCTAGTACCAAGGACGGTGAAGTAGCGGGTTTGAAGGGATGTGAGATAGTTCATGAGGGGGAGTCGGAGAATACAGTCACGCAAGTATGGGGAGGGGTGGGAGGAGTTCATGCAAAGTGGGCTGCCCATCCGGATTGGGACCAAGCTGGGACACGGTTGGAGTATTGTAACAGTATGGGCTCGCATTCAATTGGCCCAACACCAACTAAGAACGGAGGGGGGAGGCTGACCGTAAGGGACATGAGTATTGAGAAGGAGCCTGTTGTTGGGCTGGGCCAGGATGGCCTCCTAACTGAAACGGCGTATGGTTTTCTTTCCATTGGAGGCCACGACGGGTCGGGCGGCCTGAGGATCCGGAGGGATCCACGGGAGCTGTTTGAAGCGGCGCCGATGGAAGGTTTGCAAGGGCTGGGGTGCTCACCAGCGGAGAAGGATCCTGAGGCGAGAGGGTTGCCGCTTAAACTCGGGGATCCGTCGGTGGATAAGAACCCGGAACTAGAGGAGATGGTGGGGGGCAGAGGACCGATCGATGGGGTGGGAGTTGAGCTTGATGGGGGAAGGGTTGCGCAGGAGGGGACGGGAATCAGGGCGGCAGTCCACCGGCAGGAGCAAGGGGCGCAGGATGGGATAAGTGAGGCCGGCTTGCACGATGAGGGATCCCAAGCGGGATTGAGCTGCCTAATGGGGAAGGATGGTACCTCGGGAGCACAGGGAAACGCAGTGAGGGACGTCCCGGAGGTGGCTGCCTGTGGCAATGCCCAGGGGGCAGGAACAGGGGCTAGGCTGGGCACAGTTAGCCATTTAAAAGGCGAGGGGACACAGGAAGAGCAGCGCCAGGAGAATCAAGCAACCTGGGCATTGGCTGTGGAATCAGGAGCGGTTTTATGCGATGAGGAAGAAGATATTATGGCGATTTTGCAAGCACAAAATGAAGAAATAGCAGCTAAGAGAAAACTGGCGAAGCAAAAGGAAAAGGCGAGAAGGAGTCGACCAAAAAATAAAAATAAGGTGAGCAAATCTTTATTTAAATGATTGTGAGCTGTTGGAATATTAGGGGGTGGAGGGGGGACGGTAAATTAAGCATGCTGAAATCTTTGAAAAATAAATATAATTTGAACATGTTGGGATTGCTTGAAACAAAAAAAGAAGTGATTACTAAATATGAGGTCGCAAGGCTTTGGGGATCTAGTACTGCTGGTTGGGAGTTTGTGGAATCTGCAGGAATGGCGGGGGGTCTGCTATTAATTTGGGATGAAGGAGTGTTTCAAGTAGATCAAAGGTATAAAGGTGAGAGGTGGCTGTGTGTTGAAGGCGTTTTAACAAAGACCAACTTCCGATGTGCTTTCTGTTTGGTGTACGGGGCGCATGGGAGGGAGGCAAAGAGGGGGGGTGTGGGAGGAACTGAGCTATGTGGCGGGGTTGTGTCAGATTCCTTTCTGTTTTCTCGGAGACTTTAATGAAATTTTACAAGTAGAGGATCGTAAAGGAGCTACTAGCTTGATGGCGTCATCGGAGGAATTTAAGGAATGGGTGCGAGACATGCAGTTGATAGATTTGCCTCTTACTGATAGGAAGTATACATGGTTTAGGGGGCGTTCCTGTAGTCGGATTGATAGGGTGATGGTTAATGTTGAATGGACTGAGGTGTTTCCGGATATTAGGATTAAGGGTGGCCCAAGGGGATTGTCTGATCACTGCCCAATGATCATGGAACTAACAAGAGTAACGGGGCCCCCTAGACCATTCAGAAGTTTAGACGCCTGGTTTACGCATGAGGGATTTCTGAGAATGGTGAAGGATGAGTGGCGAAGCCTCGGAGAAACGCAGTTCCCGTGCAAGCTGAGGGCTCTAGCAATACAACTGCGGCAATGGCACAAGGATAACTTCCGGGACATGGATAAGAGACTCATGAGGTTTGAGGAGGAGCTCACCAAGCTGGACAATTCAGTCAGTGATGGAGTTTATGATGGTACAACGGAGGCTAGAAGGAAGGCGCTTGTGAGCTTTTGTTCAAAATGGTATATTAGAAAGGAAATGCACTGGAAACAGATGTCTCGGTCTAAGCATGCTACAAACATGGATAGGAATACCAGATACTTTCATAACATTACTTCGGCCAGAAGACGGAATAACAGGATTGATGCTCTGATGTTACATGGAAGACTTGTGCGGAATCAGGCGAGAATAAAAGGTGCGATTAGAGGGTTCTACAAGGATTTATATCGACAGGAATATGTTCCGAGGATTGGAATCAGAGATGGGTTAGTAAAGTGTATCCATAGGGATGAGGCTGAAGCTTTAGAAGTGATGCCGACGGATGAGGAAATTAAGGAGGCTGTGTGGGACTGCGAATCTTCCAAGGCCCCAGGGAGTGATGGGTTTAACATGAACTTCATAAAGAAATGCTGGGATGACATTGGGCCGGAATTCACTGCTGCGGTAATGGGGTTCTTTCAAAGTGCGAAATTGCCAAAGGATGTCAATGTAACGTGGGTGACACTAGCTCCAAAGTTTGAAGGTGCAAAGGAGATGAAGGATTTTAGGCCGATTAGTATGGTGGGGTGTGTGTACAAAGTGATTTCGAAAGTGTTGGTGCACAGGATGCGATCTATGATGTCGGGACTGGTTGGAGAGACTCAGACTGCATTTGTAAAGGGAAGAAAAATTCATGATGGTGCACTCATAGCCTGCGAGACGGTTCATTGGCTGAAGACTCGGAAAAAGTCAGCAGTCATTATCAAACTGGATTTTCAGAAGGCCTATGACAGAGTGAGATGGGATTTTGTTGACATTGTGCTACAGAAAATGGGCTTCGGCCAAAAATGGAGGAGATGGGTGAAGGAGTGTGTTACTACGGCCACCATGGCAGTCTTGGTAAACGGGGCACCTTCCAAGCCATTCAAGATGGAGAGGGGACTAAGACAAGGGGACCCACTTTCTCCATTGCTATTCGTATTAGTTGTAGATGTGTTGCATAGGATGTTGGGGGAGGCTGTGAGGAATGGCCGCATTGCTCCACTGCTGGTAGGGGGAGATCTTATTGAACTGTCACACCTACAATTTGCAGATGACACTATTTTATTCTGCCCGCCGGAGACTGAAACAATTGTAAACTATAAGAGACTGTTACGGTGCTTTGAGTTGATGTCTGGGCTGAGCATTAACTTTGATAAATCGAATCTGATATCGGTGAACTGTGAGCAAGGATGGATTGATCAGGCATGTGGACTGCTGGGATGCCAACAAGCTTCTCTACCGGTTAGATACTTGGGAGTTTCTCTAGGTGCAATCCGCGCTTGGTGAAGACTTGGAAACCAATCATTGATAAGGTGGAACAGAAGCTGAGTTTGTGGAAAGCCAAGGTTTTGAATAAATCAGGTAAGCTGGTCCTTATCAAATCGGTGCTGAATAGTCTCCCCATCTACTACCTTAGTCTATACAAGATGCCGAAGGCGGTAGCGGACAAGCTGATTGCTTTACAACGGAACTTTATGTGGTGCAGGGAGAACGGGAACTATGGTATACCTATGGTAAAGTGGGAGATAGTTCAGGCTCCAAAAAAGGTTGGGGGATTGGGGGTTGGTGATGCAGTGCTGAGAAACACAGCGCTTCTGTTTAAGTGGTGGTGGAGGTTTTCAAAGGAGGATTGCCCGCTGTGGAAGAAGATTGTGTGTTCGTGTAATAAGTTGAACCCGGATGTCATGTTAGCAACTCAGCCTTTACCAGTAAAGGGTGGCCCTTGGAAGGACATATGTCAGCTGAATATAAAAGAACCGCGGATTCGTGATAAAGTGGTAAGTGGACTGGCAATGGAAGTAGGCAATGGTATGCAGACTCGATTTTGGGAAGATAACTGGGTTCAAGGTGGTACTCTGAAAGGAAGTCATCCGAGACTCTACTCTATTTCCAGTCAGCAAGGACTTGTCATCGGGGAGTGTGGTTTTTGGGATGGGCTTGATTGGATTTGGAATTTTCAATGGAGGAGGGCACTGTTCCAATGGGAGCTGGAGCTTGTCAATCAACTGCATGAGAGGTTAAGGCCAGTGAGGTTGTCATCAGGTAGGGAGGACAATGTGGTGTAGAAGTTTGAAAATAAAGGTATTTTCTCTACTAGTTCTGTGATCCAGGCTATACAAGCAGAGACATTATCAGCTGAGATAACGAGTTATAGCTTCACGAGTTCCATTTGGAAAGGTTTCGTTCCTCCGAGAATTGAGCTCTTTGGGTGGTTTGTGCTAGTGGGTAGAGTTAACACCAAGGAGCGGCTGACTAAACTAGGAGTCAACATTCTGGGGGATAGTATGTGTGTACTGTGTACCAAGGAATTAGAATCTGTTGAGCATTTATTCCTTAGGTGTGAGGTAACATGGCAGGTGTGGTGCAAGTGGCTGAGGTTACTAGGAAGGGAGTGGGTGATTCCCGGAACTGTTAAAGAAATGTTTGAGAGTTGGCATGGAATGCATAATAGACAACAGGGGAAGAAGATGTGGATGTCAGTGTTCTTTGCAGTGATTTGGAACATCTGGTTGGAACGGAATGCACGAATCTTCAAGAATGCAAGAGCAAGCCTGGAGGTCATACACACAAGGACGTTGATGAGCTACACGGAATGGAGTGGTGGTGATCCTGGGGGAGGATGAGAGTACTGGGGATAGTAGGGGTTGGTTTATTTGTTGGTAGCTAGTTATGTGTCTTCTTTTTTCTTTTATTTGCTCCACTTTAATGTGTTGAGCTTCCTTTGTTTCAAAAAAAAAAAACAAAAGCTGTGTTCAAGAATCAAGAAGAAATTAAAGAAGGGAATCAATAATATCATCCGGATTCTAGTTCTAGAGGATGCCAATATTTCTGAGCTTCAATGGATAGTGAGATGCCAAAGCTATTCAGAAATAGAGTGTCATAAGCCCCATTTCGTAACTAGACCTAAGCTTCATTGACAAACTCAAAATCTTAATCATTTTCTCTTCTTTGGTCCAATATTGTTTTAGTTGTTTGAGACAAGCAACTGTTTAAGTTTGGTGTTGTGATAAGTGAATATCTTATACCCTTTTTCCTAGCATTTTCTAGTTGTTTTTAGTTATATTTTATTAAGTTTATTATATTTTAGTACAAAAATCCTCTTTGGATGCTACTTTGAGTTTTTGTGGTTTTTTTAATATTTTCAGGTAAATTTCGAGCGAATTTGGCAAAGTCTTGTGCAAAGACAAAGAAAGGATAGCAGATGCTGTCAACCCTGACCTCCTTTCATTCCAATGAGCATAACCAAAGGTACAGAGGTCCAATTGACACGGTCACAACGGTGTTAGAAAGCTAACCTCTAGAGCTTTCCAACGAGATATAATAGTTTATACTTTTCTTTCGGAATCACTGCCAAAACTTGCGCTAAATGCCGAGCCTGGCATTTAGCGCCTAAGAGGGACAGAACTAGCATCCCTTCCCGGCGCTGAACGCCCATTTTGGCGCTGAACGCCCACTAAAATGCTAGAACTACCCGCTTTCAGCACTGAACGTCCATTTTGGTGCTGAACGCCAGTAGTATAGGTCCCACCTCACTCATGGAGCATCTTTAGTTGGATTTAGCTCTTAATTGTCTTCTTATCTTTTATTTCTGTAATTTCTATTTACAAACAATATGTTTTAGGTTTAGAATTAAATATCTTATCTTAGTTTCAAATCAAAAGATTTGATTTGATCTAGATTTGATTTTGTTTTTATTTAGTTTGAATTTGAATTCTAGGTTTAGTCTTAAAGATTTTTACTATAAATAAGGGACTCGCTTCCTCCCCAGAGGACATTTGATCTCTCCTCCGAGAGGGGGACTCTTCACTTCCACTTTTTCTCTGTAAGTTATGAGCAACTAAACCTCCTGGTTGAGGTTAGGAGCTCTGTTTATTTCTATAGATTAAGGTTATTATTCTTCTACTTTAATTAATGTCTGATTCAATTCTAAGGTGTTGCTTTCGTTCTTAATCTTATGAATCTGGGGTGGAACGATAGTACGACCCCTTATTCTACATGAGCTCTTGTGATTCTTGAGAGAGCTATCTCACTTGGGCTACAGCTTGAAAATTGATCGTAGAAAATTTGTATCTCTACAAACTTCCTTCGGCAAGTATACCGAATTTGTCGTCAAGTAAAAACTCACAATAGAGTGAGATCGAATCCCACTGGGATTGATTGATTGATCAACTTTAATAAGAGGGATGGTCTAGTTGAACTGAACATAATTGAGTTGAGATTGCAGAAATTTAAATGACGGAAAATGTAAATAGCAAGAAATGTAAATGACGGAAAGGTAAATAGCTGAATTAAACTGCTGGAATGTGAATTGCTGAATGTAAAGTGCATAAAGTAAATAGCAAGAAATTAAATGGGAATGGGGTGATGAACATCAAAGTAAACAGAATATAGAGAATGGAAAGATAAGAATGGGGAAGCTCATTCGGTTCAGGAGATGTTGCATTCTCCGGATCAAGTTTATTCTCATATCTTCCTCAATCCATCAACTCATTGATCTCTTGGCAATTTTAGGTGATTGAATCCCAATTCTTTGGCAATTCAATCTCTCTAAGCTTTAACAATTGCCTAATTCTTTGATCTAATAGCTCATGAGAAGAGATGAAGTACGATCACTGATTATACCACATGCTTTTCTAGAAAAAAGCATCGGGAGGATTATATGTCACTATATCTGTCCAACCCCCAATCTAGTCCAACATGCGAAAGCATTTCTAACCTAATTCCTTCATTCCTTTTCCAAGGTTCAGAGGGAATCCAAGTATGAACAATTTCTCTTCCGAGACAATTGCACAATTGGATGAAGTTCAAAACCTTTCAAGCAAATCAAAGAGAATGAATAGAAGAAGAACAATAATAATTATTATTGATCCATTGAATTACAACAGAGCTCCCTCCCCCAATGAAAAGGGGTTTAGTTGATCATGGCTCTGGAAAATGAAAATATAAATGTAAAGTGTATTCAAAGTATATTAAATATAGAGAAGAGTAAATGAGTGTTTACAATTCCGGATTCCCAGATTTCCAATTCCCCCGTCTAGTTCAAAACTACTCCTATATATACTACTTCTCTGATCCTCAGGTGAGTCTTCAAGTATCTGGATGTGGGTCCATGGCCTTAGTTGAAGCAGTTAACAAACACCTTGGGCTTTGCTCAACTTTCTGGAAGGGTTTAGTTGAGGCAGTAGTCACATTAGTGTGGGCGTTAGTGTGAGTAACGTCATGTTTAGTTGCATGGCTCGATGACATTAGTGACACTAACGTGATCACTAATGTTGTAAACCTCTTGAATCCACGTTACTCCTGGCGTTAGTGGCACTAACGTGGCCATTAACGCCACACCTTGTCTTAGCCAACATTCTCTTGGCATTAGTGGCATTAACGTGGCTACTAACGCCACCAAATCTTTCCTTATAGCCCTTGTCACTGGCATTAATGGCACTAACGCCACCACTAACGCCACCAATCCTCCTCATGTCACGTTAGCAATGGCATTAGTGGCACTAGCGTTGCCACTAACGCCACTCCTTCCTTGTATTTAAACCATCGTTGGCGTTAGTGGGTGGATAACGCCACCACTAACGCCACTTTGCTCTTGCTTTCCAGCATTGCTGCTGGCGCTGATGGCACCAATGCTGCCATTAATGCCACTAAGCCTTCCCTTAGCCACGTTGTTATTGGCGTTAGTGTGCCTAACTTGGCCACTAATGCCACTTTGTCTCTGCTTCTTCTTTTCCTGAAATCAATTAAACAATTGCATCAAAGCCTTGCTCAAATCACAAGATAATGCATCATTCATTGCATCAATTAATCCTTGCATTATTCTCATGAAAGTGTTTATAATTCACAATGTTTGATTGAATCAAGACATGTATGCATAATTCATCCAAATACTTACTTATTGCCTAAGAAAATGCATGAAACTAACCTAAAATATACTAAAAATGGCTTGTAAAACTAGCCAAGATGCCCTGGCATCACAACACCAAACTTAAATCTTGCTTGTCCCCAAGCAAGTGATAAAACATAAGAAGAATGAATGAAAACACAAAGAGATATGAGTCCTTATTGAGAGATTTCAAATCCTTGTTTCATGGAGTTTCATGCATGACAACTTAGGTTCATATTGTTGTTGGGCTATAATATGCTCTTAGATACTCGCTCTATTGCCTTCTATGAGACTCTTATTCTTGATCCTTAGTTTAGCTTTGTTTTTGTTTTCTTTTTCTCTTTACTAGAGGCTTATTACTTTGTTTAGCTAAGTGCTCTGTGTTAAGGCAACTCTTTATGATAAGCTTTCAGCCAACACTCCCGAACCAGTTGGTTCAAGGTGCTACGTGTTGAAACACCCCTGAGGACTTACTTACTCAAGCCTCTCCTCAACACGTACACACCACAGGCACATGGCTTGTTATTCATCCCTAAGACCTTGGTGCCCAGCACCTCTTTGGATTACTAAATGCTTTGTGACAAGGTTGCTCTTGATAGTGGACTTTTGGTTGAAAATCCCGGGTTTGTTAACCCAAGTTATCAAGTGATGAAGCACTCCTTAGAACCTAATCATCCAAGCATATCCTTGCATGAAAACACCACAGACACATATCTCAGGATTCAAACTATTGGTGCCTAGCTTTATTGCTTGCTCTCTTCTTTCTTTTTCATTTTTTTTTCTTCCCAGGATCATTTTATTCATCTAAGACTCATAGAGTGCACATTAAGCTCATATTTCAAGAGATATTCGAACTTTCAACCTTATTGGTGAACCACTAGTTAGTTAAGCATTTACCACCACATAACTAGGACCTTATTCTGCAAACTTGGACTTCACTCTTCTTTTTCACAACATCTTCTTTTATTGAAGCTTAGGACACAAAGCATACACTTTAAACAAGGTGAAATGATATGGTCACCTAAACCAGCAAGCCAAAACAAACCTAAAGAAAACAAAATAATGAAAATGACCTAAAGACTGAATGGACATTGATTAATAGGGGTACAATTGCAGCTTCATTTGACAAATTTAATCTAGAAACAGTCAAGTAACAATACAACCTTTTGATCCCCTCTTGTTTCCTCTTTGCCATCACCACCTTTGGCTTTTGTATCCTTCTTTATCTACTTAGATGATGGTGCATATTCCTTTCAAGAGATTGATTGTCTTCTTGCAGAGGTATTGAAAGTTGCTTGCTCTCGAAGCACTTGAGTGGTTAGCATTCATGTATGTTTGTAAGCTTCTAAACTTACTTTGGTGTGTGAACACCAAACTTAATTCCTTGCTTACTTCTGTATGCAATGAGTTATGTGCATACAATGTGCCATCATGTGCCTTTAGTATTTTTGAGAAAACAAACTTAAGAGAAATTCTAAAATCAAATGGCTTCAATGATTGTTTGGATTTAGTGATTTGTTATGCTAATTGAAGGATTGCAGTGTGTTCATGTGAAATTCATGGTGGAACACCAAACTTAGTATCACACATTCATCCTTGAATTATTGACTCATGGGATAATCACTTTTGGTGTGAAACACCAAACTTAACTCCTTGCAATGCACAGAAGATTAACTTGGCCCTTTATTAAACAAAGAAAAGAATCACAAAAAGGTTTACCTCTGGTTGGGTTGCCTCCCAACAAGCGCTTCTTTAACGTCACTAGCTTGATGGTTGTTATCTTGTCAGGGAGGATGATAGTCATAGTGCCTTAGATCCTCCCCTCTCATAGTGAATCTGTCTCCACTTCCTTCCTTGAAGATCTCTACATGCTCCAATGAGAGGACTTTGTTGATTGTGTACACTTGAGGCAATTGAGATTGTATCACAGGAAAGTGAGGTGGTATTAGTGGTTGGTGGATCGATATCACATTGTCCCCTGGAGAGAAGTCCTCTATAGGGATTTTTTTGTTTTTCCACCCTTTTGGCACCTTCTTCTCAAGCCTCTTTTCTCTTTCAAGTGGTGCTTCAGTGATTTTGGTTTCAGGAGGATCCTTGCTGATTGTTCCTTTTGAATCTTGTAGTTCTAGTTCCTCCTTGGATCTTTTAGATTGTTGTACCACTTGTATTTCCTATTTTTCCACCAAAGGTGGCTTCAGAGGCTCTGCTTGTGGTTCATCGCTTGCTTCCTCCAAAATTGCTCCCTCATGATCATCCTTCAGGCCTCTATTCTCTTGTTCTGAATCATGTGAGGGTTTGAAGACGTGTTCTCAACATTAGCTCCCCTTTCTCAACATCTATGAGTGCTTTGGCTGTAGCTAAAATTGGTCTCGCTAGAATGATTGGATGAAGATAACTTTCTTCCATCTCAAGAATAACAAAGTCTATGGGGAGGAAGTACTTTCCTACCTTTACCAGCATATTTTCCACCACTCCTAGTGCTTATTTGTAGGTCTTGTCAGCCAACTGAAGGATTATTTTTGTGGGTTTCAACTCATTAATTTTCTGCTTCCTCATGAGAGACAGGGGCATCAAGTTTATACTCGCTCCAAGATCACAAAACCATCTGTCAATCATCATATCCCCTATAGCACAAGGGAAATGGAAGCTCCCTAGGTCCTTCTTCTTTGTAGGTAAGTCCTTCTGGATAAGGGCACTGCACTCTTTAGTTATCACTACTGTCTGTCCACCTTTCAAGGGATTCTTCTTGGTCAGCAACTCTTTCATGAATTTGATATATGAAGGAATTTGTTGGAGGACTTCAATGAAGGGGATGTTGATATGCAGAGATTTGAATATCTCTAGAAACCTAGAGTACTTCTTCTCTTTGTCACCACCCTTAAGTCTTTGAGGATATGGTGCTTGTGGCACGTAAGGTTTCAAGACTTCCTTCTCCATTAGATCCTCCCTCTGTGCAGGGTTATTTCCTTGTTTTGGCTCTTCCAGTTTCTCCTTTGAGGGCCTTTTGTGGTGCTCTGTTGGCTTGATAGCTTTTTCTTCCAAGGACATCTCACTCCTTAGAGTGATTGCCTTACATTCTTCCCATTTCAGGTTCTTTATTTCTCCTCTTGGATTGTTTTCAGTGTCACTTGGGAAGCTATCTGTGGGTTTAGGAATTTACTGAGAGAGATATCCCACTTGGGATTCAAGTTTCTTGATGGTAGCTCCTTGGTTTTGTAGATTGGACCTTACTTTCCTCCTTGAAAGCATTGTTGTCCTCAGACTCCTCCAATAGCTTTCCCAGTAAGTTATCTATTCTTGATAGCTTATTCTCAGGGGGAGGATGTGAAATTGGGTTGGAAATTGGAGGTTGAGAATGGCCATTCTGTGCTTGATAGTGAGGCTGGAAGGAAGTGTTATGTGGGGCTTGATATGGTATTCGGTTAGAGGGTTGATAATTAAAATTGTTGTAATGGTTGGAGTTTTGTGGTCTATGGTCTTGGGTTTGGCTTTGCTGGCCTCCCCACCCAAAGTTTGGGTGGTTCTTCCAACCATGATTGTAGGTTTTGGAGTGGGGATCATAGGGTTGTCTTGATGAGTTTCCAACATAATTGGCTTGTTCCTAATCACATCCTTCATCTGTGTTGCTTTCTTCTTGAACTGTTGGTTGGGTGTTAATTGCTGCAACCTGATTTTTCTCCATTTGCTTCATGAGAACTACCAATTGATTGGTGATTAGTTTGTTCTGAGCTAACAAAGCATCCACTTGGCTTAACTCCATCACTCCTCTATTAGTGCTCTGATCTGAGGCATAGAAGTACTCACTGTTAGCCACTGTTTTAATGATATCTATGGCCTCTTCTATGGTCTTTTTGTTATTGAGAGCCTCTTGAAGGGTGGTCCAGGGCCTTCTTTACTTCTCTAAAAAGGCCTTCAAAGAAGATATGTAGTTGTACCAATTCGTTGAACATATCAAGGGGTAGGGGTGTTCATGGTTCAGTTTTTTCATAAACTGAATTGAAACTGCAATAAACCATTTTAAATGGTTTAAAAACTGAACTAAACTACTTTGTCAAATAAGAAACTGGTTTTAAACCAGTTTACAATATAGTGCACCAGTTTAAACCAGTTCATAAAAGTAAAACTAGTTTTAATTGAAAAAACCAATTTAAACTAGTTTATAGGCTAAAACTAGTTTTAACTTTTAACATATATAAAATTAGTTTTTACATTTTCTCTCTTCCCCTCTCTCTCCCACACTCTCTCTCCTTCTCTCACTCTCTCTCTCCCCTCTCCCCCCTCTCTCTCTATTCTCTCCCCCTCTCTCTCTCTTCTTCTCTCCCTTTCTCCCCCTCCTTTCTCTCTCTCCCACTCTCTCTCTCCTTCTCTCCCTCTCTCTCCCCCTCCTCTCTCTATCTCCCTTCTCTCCCTCACTTTCCTTCCCCTCTTCCTCTCTATCTTCTTCTCTCCTTCTCTCCCCCTACTTTCTCTCTCTTTCCTTCTTCTCTCTTTTCCTTTTCTCTCTCTCTCTTTCTCCCGTTTCCCCTCTTTCTCCCCTCCCCTCTCTTTGTCTTTCTCTCTCTCCCCCTCCTCTCTCTCCTTTTTCTCTCTCTCTATCCCTTTCTCTCATTCTCTCTCTCTCTCTCTCTCTCTCTCTCTCTCTCTCCCTCTTCTCCTTTCCTCTCCCGCTCCTCTCTCTCTTTCTCTCCCTTTCTCTCTCTCTCTCCCTTTCTCTCTTAACATATATAAAATTTGATTTTACATTCTCTTTCTTCCCTCTCTCTCTCTTTCTCTCCCTCTCTCTCCCTCCTCTATCTCTCTTTCACTCTCTCCCTTCTCTCGTTTCTTCCCCTCTTCCTCTCTTTCTCCTCTTCTCTCTCTCTCTCTCTCCCTACTCTCTCTCTCTCTCTCTCTCTCTCTCTCTCTCTCCCTTTCTTTCTCCTTCCCCTCTCACTCTTCCTCTTCTTTCTCTCCCCCTCTTTTTCCCCTTCCCCTGTCTTTGTCTTCCTCTCTCTTTCCCCCTTTTCCTTTTCTCTCTCTCTCTCCCCTTCTCTCTTCTTATCTTCCTCTCTCTTTCCCTCCCCTCTCTCTCTCTCCCATATCCCTCTTTCTCCCGCTCCCCTTTCTCTCTCTCTCTTTTCTCCCTCTATCCCTTTCTCTATTCTCTCTCCATTATCCCTTTTCCTCTCTATCTCTCTCCCCTCTCTCTCCTTCCCTCTTCTCCACCTCTCTCTCTCTCCCCCTCTCTCTTTCTCTCTGTTTCTCTCACTTTTTCTCCCTCTCTCTCTTCCTCTCTCTCTTGCGCTCTTTCTCCCCTCCCTTCTCTCTCATTCTCTCTCTCCTCCTCCTCATCCTCTCTCTTTTTTCTATCTCTCTTTCTCTCCTCTTTTTTCCTCTTTTTTTTTCCCTCTTTCTCTCTCTTATTTTAGATAAAAGATGGGGAGAGACAGAGAGAGAAGAGGAATATAGATTGAGAGAAGGTTGAGAGAGAAAGAAAAAAGAGAAAAAAGAAGGGAAGAAAGAGGAGAAAGAGAGAAGAGGAGAGAGAAAGAAGGGAAGGGGAAGAGAGAGAAAGAAGAAGAGAGAAAGGAGGGAGAGAGAGAGAGAGGAAGGAGAGGAGAGAGAAAAACAAAAGGGGAGATAGAGGGAAAAGAGGGAGAGAAAAGGGGGAAGGGAAGGGAAGGGGAGAGAGAGAGAGAGAGAGAGAGAGAGAGAGAGAGAGAGAGAGGGGAGCGAGGGGGAGCGAGGAAGAGGGGAGAAAAAGGAAAGAGAGGGAGAGAGCGAGAGGAAAAGGAGAGAGAGGAGGGGAAGAAAGCGGAGAAAGAGAGAGAGAGAGGAAGAAAGAGGGGGAGAGAGAGAGAGAGAGAGAGAGAGAGAGAGAGAGAGAGGAGGGAGAGGAGAGAGAGAGAGAATGAGAGAGCGAGGAAAAGGATGGAGAAAGAGAGAGAGAGGAAGAGAGAAGGGAGGAGAGAGAGAGAGAGATGAAGAAAGATGGGAGGGAGAGAGAGAGGAGGGAGAGGAAAGAGAGAGAAAGAAAGGGGAAGAGAGAGGAAAAGGAGGAGAGAGAGAGAGGAGAGGGAGAAAGAGGAAGAGAGAGAGAGAGAGAGGAAGAGAGACGGCAAGGAAGAGGGAGAGAGAGAAGGGGGAGAGAGGAAAAGGAGAGAGAGATAGAGAGGGAGAGAGAGAAGGAAGAAAGGGAAAAGAGAGAGAGAAGGGAAAGAGGAGAGGGAGAAAGAGGAGAGAGAGGGTAAGGTAAGAGAGAGAGTGAAGGGAGAGAGAGAGAGAAAGAGTATGTAAAAACTAATTTTAGAGTTTAAATAAAACCAGTTTTAATTTAGTTTAAAACTAAACTGAACCATAATAACTGGTTTTTAATAAACTGGTTTTCATAAAAACTATAGTTTCAGTTCAGTTTTTTATTTAAAAAAAACTGGTTTATTTAAAACAGTTTCAGTTCAGTTTCAATTCAGTTCAGTAAAACCAGTTTTTTTGCACACCCGTGTCAAGGGGACATCTTCTTGTTAGCTCCTTATACCTTTTCTAAGCTTCATATAAGGTTTCTCCATCTAGCTGTATGAAGGTTTGCACTACCGTTCTCAACTTGATTATCCTCTGTGGAGGGTAAAACTTTGTTAGAAACTTGTTGACAACATCCTCCCAGGTGGTAAGACTTTCCTTGGGAAAGGATTCAAGCCACTTAGATGCTTTGTCCCTAAGAGAAAAGGGAAACAAGAGCAATCTATAGGTGTCAGGGTGAACACCATTGGCTTTCACAGTGTCACAGATTCTCAGGAATGTAGATAGATGTTGGTTGGGGTCTTCTTGGGCACTCCCTGCAAATGAGCAATTATTTTGAACCAGGGTGATGATATGATATTTTAGCTCAAAGTTGTTGGCTTGAATGGTTGGTTTTAGAATGCTGCTTCCATAATTTCCCAGATTGGGATTAATGAAAGAGCCTAGAACTCTTCTCTCCTGTACAACATGATTACCAACACCCTCTCCATGGTTCTGATTTTGTGGTATTTCAGCCTCCATTTTTAGATCTAAATCTTCTTCCTCTTCTTCCTCTGAACCAATAACCCTTTTGCCTATTGCTTCTCTCCTTCGTCTAAGGAGAGTTCTCTCTGGTTCAGATTTAAATGAAGTTGATGCCTCTCTCCTTTTACGTGTCATACATAAGATGGCAACAAACAAAAGAGCACAGTGAAGGAATCCACCCTTGTGAAAAGAGTGTGGTTAAAGTGATTGATGCAAATTGTCAAACAGTTAGTGGATTAGTGTGCACAAGAATGTAAATACACAACGAAAAGTAATTAAAACTACTAAAAATGAAAGCAAGCCAACTGAAATTAAACTAATTAACAAAACAAAAGAAAAATGTTCAATATAGTTATCCCTTGACTTAGTCATTGTCAATGCAAAATCAATCCCCACCAACGGCACCATAAACTTGATCGTGAAAAATTTGTATCTATACAAACTTCCTTCGGCAGGTATACCAAAGTTGTCGTCAAGTAAAAACTCACAATAGAGTGAGGTCGAATCCAATAGGGATTGATTGGTTGATAAACTTTAATAAGAGGGATTGTCTAGTTGAATTGAACATAATTGAGTTGAGATTGTAGAAATTTAAATGGCGAAAAACATAAATAACAAGAAATGTAAATGACGGAAAGGTAAATAGCTGAATTAAACTGCTGGAATGTAAATTGCTGAATGTAAAGTGCAGAAACTAAATAGCAAGAAATTAAATGGGAATGGGGTGATGAACATCAAAGTAAACAGAATATAGAGAATGGGAAGATAAAAATGGGAAAGCTCATTGGGTTCAGGAGATGTTGCATTTTCCGGATCAAGTTCATTCTCATCTCCTCCTCAATCCATGCAACTCATTGATCTCTTGGCAATCTTAGGTGATTGAATCCCAATTCCTTGGCAATTCAGTCTCTCTAAGCTTGAACAATTGCCCAATTCTTTGATCTAATTACTCATGGGAAGAGATGAATTACGATCACTGATTATACCACATGCTTTTCTAGATCAAAGCATTGGGAGGATTATATGTCACTATACCCGTTCAAACCCTAATCTAGTCCAACATGAGAAAGTATTTCTAGCATGATTCCCTCATTCCTCTTCCAAGGTTCAGAGGGAATCTAAGTATGAACAATTTCTCTTCCGATATAATTGCACAATTGGATGAAGTCCGAAAGCTTTCAAGCAAATCAAAGAGAATGAATAGAAGAAGAACAATAATAACTATTAATGATCCATTGAATTACAACAGAGCTCCCTCCCCTGATGAAAAGGGGTTTAATTGATCATGGCTCTGGAAAATGAAAATAGAAATGTAAAGTGCATTCAAAGTAAACTAACTATAGAGAAGAACAAATGAGTGTTTACAATTCCGGATTCCCAGATTTCCAATCCCTCCGTCTAGTTCAAAACTACTCCTATATATACTACTTCTCTGATCCTCAGGTGAGTCTTCAAGTATCTGGATATGGGCCCTTGGCCTTAGTTGAAGCAGTTAACAAACTCCTTAGGCTTTGCTCAGCTTTCTGGAAGGATTTAGTTGAGGCAGTAGTCACGTTAGTGTGGGCGTTAGTGTGAGTAACGTCATGTTTAGTTGCATGGTTCGATGACGTTAGTGACACTAACGTGGTCACTAATGTTGCAAACCTCTTGAATCCACATTACTCCTGGCGTTAGTGGCACTAACGCCACACCTTGCCTCAGCCAACGTTGCTTTTGGCGTTAGTGGCATTAACGTGGCCATTAACGCCACCAAATCTTGCCTTATAGCCCTTGTCGCCGGCGTTAGTGGCACTAATGCCACCACTAACACCACCAATCCTCCTCATGTCACGTTAGCACTAGTGTTAGTGGCACTAACATTGCTACTAATGCCACTCCTACCTTGCATTTGAACCATCGCTGGTGTTAGTGGGTGGATAACGCCTCCACTAATGCCACTTTGCTCTTGTTTCCCAACGTTGCTGCTGGCATTAATGGCACCAACGTTGCCATTAATGCCATCAAGTCTTCCCTTAGCCACGTTGTTACTGGCGTTAGTGTGCCTAACTTGGCCACTAACGCCACTTATCCTTGCTTGGTCCACGTTGGTGCTGGCGTTAGTGTGCCTAAGTTGGCCACTAACGCCACTTTGTCTCTGCTTCTTCTTTGCCTGAAATCAATTAAACAATTGCATCAAAGCCTTGCTCAAATTACAAGATAATGCATCATTCATTGCATCAATTAATCCTTGCATTATTCTCATGAAAATATTTATAATTCACAACATTTGATTGAATCAAGACATGTATGCATAACTCATCCAAATAATTGCTTATTGCCTAAGAAAATGCATGAAACTAACCTAAAACATACTAAAAATGGCTTGTAAAACTAGCCAAGATGTCCTGCCATAAAAGAAACCCCTCCTAAACTGCGATTTACCTAAGCTAATTAGATATATGACATAAAATCCAATTAGCTTTGGGTAATTGAGGTTTTTGTGTTGCTAAACTAGATTTCTGAACTTTACCCTATGATCTGAAAGAATTGACCTTGTCTGTGGCATTTTAGTTAGATTAAGGGAGATTAACTCACTAAGAGATTAGGTTTTAATCACTTATGGTTTGCCATAGAATGAATTACTCATTGTTAAAATAGTTGGTAAGATGTCTTGATCCGAAAAGATAAACATCTCTGAAACCTTAATTATTTTCTCATTATTGTTTTACTCCAATTCTGTTTATTTGCTTTCTGATTTACTGTTTATGCATTTACAACAACAACCACTTTTTACTATTTTCCTGACTAAGTCTAGCAAGATAACTATTGCTTGCTCAATCCAATAATCCTCGTGGGATTGACCGTCACTCACCTGAGGTATGACTTAGACGACCTAGTACACTTGCCGGTGAAGTTGTGCGAAATCAAAATTCGCGCACCAATGTATATTATGAGTTACGTTTTGATGTTTCTTTATGTTCCTTTATAATTCTGCCTGTGTATGTTTATTTATATTCTTTTTATCGCCTGCAAAGTTTTCAAAAAAAAAAAATTAATTACTCGTGAAATTGGCAACGCTCTAACAAGGCACAGGCTCATATATTAAATAATAGTTAATAATTTGGAAACAAGTTAATGACACTTAGCTTCTTGTATGACCATGGCATACCGGGAGTTAGGTTGTTACATTTCTTATAGAATTTTGATGACTTTTTGCTTAGTGATTATATGATTATCAAGGTTATTCTGTTAATACTTTGATTGCTTTGATTTCTTATTAATTGCAGGAAAATGATAGCAAAGGAGAAGCAAACCATAAGCAAAGGAACACAACCAGAAAAGCATCCTCCAAAAAATAGAGAACTGCAGTGTAACACGCCAGAAAGCAGGGCGTGCATCATGCCCATACAAGCCAAAGCAGAGGACCTGGTGTGCAACATGCCAGCATAGGGGCATGGCACGCCAGGCCAAGGATCCATGGAGCCAAATTATTGCAACAAGTGGGCGTGCAACACGCTTGGTACATGGGCGTGCCACACACCCAAATCAACTCCTTCCAGGGCCATATTTTTTGGGCGTTTTGCATGCCAGGATGAAGAGGCATGTCATTTTGACACGCCGTCGAAGGTGATTTTTGATGCGTTCACATCTTTAGTGTTTTTCTCTTAGAATTTTATTCAATAAACTAAAAATTATTTCAAGATACAAAGTGATTTCATGATTAATTGAGAAATACTTTGAGTTAATATGCATTCATTGATTACAAGAGAATTTATAAGAGAATTGATGAAGATTAAAGAAAAAGGAAGCCAGGAATCACTTTGAGCAAGAAATAACAATGATAGAGAAGCAAGCAAAAAGCTCTCTAGACTAAACAGATAGCTCTCTGTATTGAAACCAAGCCTCACATACAACGTGGGAGGGCAAGCGTACCACACCAACCAATTATGCTATCCTAGGGGCACGAGGTCTTTCAACATACAATGTGGGAGCACTTGCATACAACGCCAAAACAGAGGTCGTGCGTACGCATCACTCACGCATACGCACAAGTAGTGAAAAATGTTTAATCATGTGTACGCATGACCCCCAATTCAAGGTTGTACGTGAAGACATCAACGTAGGACGTGAAAGCATCAACATGGGAAGTAGAGGTGTCATGCGTACGCATCTAGCATCCGTATGCATGATTGCACTTTCACATAGTATGTGAGATTTTCCACGTACAATACCTAGGGCTAAACAGGAGCAAATATTGAATGAATTCAAGGCCACGTTCAACATAGAATATTTCATGTACAACGTGAATCAAGCCAGAGAGCAATATGGGCCATCGCAAGACTTCACGTACAACGTGAATGCCTCACATAGCATATGAGGAATGGGTCACCCCCAGGGGCTTATTGTATTCACCAAAACCCTCCAATTCTTCATCACTCAAGTGATTAATTCAAGGCTTAACTTAGACCCACCAATAACAATATTAATTGAGGATTTGCAAGAGGAGAATATTGGAAGTTTGGCTAGAGGAAAACATTAATTAGTTCAATTTGATTTTATTTGAATTTTGATTCTATTTCAAGTTTGAATTTGAATTTTATTATGGTTACAATTTAAGGAGGGAAGTGATGAGCAGTTAAATTATACGCTTTTTGGCACTGTTTTTAGGTAGTTTTTAGTAGGTTTTAGTTACTTTTTTAATATATTTTTATTAGTTTTTATGCAAAAATCATATTTCTGGACTTTACTATGATTTTGTGTATTTTTCTATAATTTCACGTATTTTCTGGCTGAAATTGAGGGACCTGAGCAAAAATCTGATTCAGAGGTTGAGAAAGGACTGCAGATGTTGTTGGATTCTGACCTCTCTGCACTCAAACACGTTTTTCTGGAGCTATAAAAGTTCAATTGGCGCATTTTCAATTGGGCTTAAAAGATAACATCTTGGGCTTTCCAGAAATATATAATAGTCCATACTTTACTTGAGATTTGATGGCCCAAACTGGCATTCAATGACAGCCAGAGACCCTTTTCTGGTGTAACACGCCGGAACTTGCACCAGAACTGGAGTTAAACGCCCAAACTGGCATCCAAGCTGGCATTTAACTCCAGAAAAGGCCTATGCATGTGTAAAGCTCAATGCTTAGCCGAAGCACACACCAAGTGGGCCCCGGAAGTGGATTTCTGCACTCTTTGCACTTAGTTACTCAATTTCTGTAATCCTTAGTAACTAGTTTAGTATAAATACTAGTCTTTCCCATTGTATTCAGAACTTTTATCATATTATGCCATTTTTCACATTTGGGAAGTTGGCCATTTGGCCATGCCTAGACCTTTTTCTCTTATGTATTTTTCTAACGGTGGAGTTTCTACACCTCATAGATTAAAGTGCGGTGCTCTACTGTTTTTCATGGATCAATACAAATACTATTGTTTTTCTTTCAATTCACGCTTACTTCTTCTCCAAGATATAATCTCGTACTTAATTCTGTTAAGTCAGAATGAAGGGGTGACCCATGACAATCACCCACTATGTTCGTTACTCGCTTAGCCAAGATCTGCGTGCCTAACAACCACAAGCGGTCTACATGATGTTCAACGTAGTTATTGGACGACAGCCGGAGTATAGTCTCTTGGGTCTCTGATCCACGGATTTGACTTGCCTCTCCTGACAACAGAGCATTTGAATCCATGAGATTAGAACCTTCGTGGTAGAGGCTAGAACCAATTGGCAGCATTCCTGAGATCCGGAAAGTCTAAACCTTGTCTGTGGTATTCTGAGTAGGATCTGGGATGGGATGACTGTGACGAGCTTCAAACTCACGAATGTTGGGCGCAGTGACAGTGTACAAAAGGATAGAGAGATCTTATTCTGACACAAGTGAGAACCGACAGATGATTAGCCGTGCGGTAGCTTTGCCTGGTATTTCTCATCTGAGACGTGAGATCCGACAGTTGATTAGCCGTACAGAAACCGTACCTGGACCATTTTCACTGAGAGGATGGATGGTAGCCATTGACAACGGTGATCCACCAACATACAGCTTGCCATAGAAGGGAGCACGCATGATTGGATGAAGACAATAGGAAAGCAGAGGTTCAGAAGCAACAAAGCATTTCCAAACGCTTATCTGAAATTCCCACCAATGAATTACATAAGTATCTTATTTTATTTTATGTTTTATTTATCTTTTAATTATCAAAACCTCATAACCAATTGAATCCGCCTGACTAAGATTTACAGGATGACCATAGCTTGTTTCAAGCCGGCAATCTCCGTGGGATCGACCCTTACTCGTGTAAGGTTTTATTACTTGGACGATCCAGTGTACTTGCTGGTTAGTTGTATCGGAGTTGTGAAAAGTGTGATCACAATTCCGTGCACCAAGTTTTTGGCGCCGTTGCCAAGAATTGTTCGAGTTTGGACAACTGACGGTTCATCTTGTTGCTTAGATTAGGTAACCTTATTTCTTGTTTCAACCTTTATTTTCTTTTCAAAAAGTTTTTAAAAATATTTCAAAAAAAATTTAATAAAATCATAAAAAACCAAAAAATTTTGTGTTTCTTATTTGAGTCTTGTGTCAAATTTTAAGTTTGGTGTCAATTGTATTTTTTTTTTTAATTTTCTTAAAATTTTCAAAAATTCATGCATTATGTTCTTCATGATCTTCAAGTTGTTCTTGATGATTTTCTTTGTTTGATCTTTACATTTTCTTGTTTTGTGTCTTTTCTTGTTTTTCATATGCATTTTCAAATTGTTAGTGTCCCTAGTACAAAAGTTCTTAAGTTTGGTGTCTTGCATGTCTTTCTTTTCTTAAAAATTTTAAAAAATATGTTCTTGATATTTATCATGATCTTCAAAGTGTTCTTGGTGTTTGATGAGCGGGTAATTTATACGCTTTTTGGCATTGTTTTAGGTAGTTTTTAGTAGGATCTAGCTACTTTCTAGTATATTTTTATTAGTTTTCAAGCAAAATTCACATTTCTGGATTTTACTATGAGTTTGTATGTTTTTCTGTGATTTCAGGTATTTTCTGGCTGAAATTGAGGGACCTGAGCAAAAATCTGATTCAGAGGCTGAAAAAGGACTGCAGATACTGTTGGATTCTGACCTCCCTGCACTCAAATTGGATTTTCTGGAGCTACAGAAACCCAATTGGTGCGCTCTCAATTGCGTTGGAAAGTAGACATCCTGGGCTTTCCAGAAATATATAATAGTCCATACTTTGCCCGAGTTTTGATACCGCAAACTGGCGTTTAAACGCCAACTTTCTACCCTATTCTGGCGTTAAATGCCAGAGCTGGCATAAAAGCTAGAGTTAAACACCCATACTAGTTTATTATAAATAAGACCTTTCACTATTGTATTTTCATCTTTTGATCATCTTATGTTATTATTTTGATCATTGTACACGTTTGGGGGCTAGCCATTCGGCCATGCCTGGACCATTATCACTTATGTATTTTCAACGGTGGAGTTTCTACACCCCATAGATTAAGGTGTGAAGCTCTGCTGTTCCTCATGAATTAATGCAAAGTACCTTTTTTTTCTGTTCAATTCAAGCTTATTCTTATTCTATTCGCACACAAGAATATGATGAATGTGATGATCAAGTGACACTCATCACCATTCTCACTTATGAACGCGTGCCTGACAAACACTTCTGTTCTACATGAAAACAAGCTTGAATGCATATCTCTTGGATTCCTGGTCTATGTGTTTGATTGTCTCTCCTGACAACAGAGCTTTCAATTCCTTGAGATCAGAGTCTTCGTGGTATAAGCTAGAATCAATTGGCAGCATTCTTGAGATCCGAAAAGTCTAAACCTTATCTGTGGTATTCCGAGTAGGATCTGGGATGGGATGACTGTGACGAGCTTCAAACTCACAAGTGTTGGGCATAGTGACAGACGCAAAATGATCAATGGATCTTATTCCAACATGAGTGAGAACCGACAGATGATTAGCCGTGCGGTGACAGCACATTTGGACCATTTTCACTGAGAGGACGGACGGTAGCCATTGACAACGGTGATCCCCCAACATACAGCTTGCCATGGAAAGGAGTATGAATGATTGAATAAAGACAGTAGGAAAGCAGAGATTTAGAAGCAACAAGAATCTCCATATGCTTATCTGAAATCCCACCAACGAATTACATAAGTATTTCTATCTTATTTTATATTTTATTTATATTTTAATTCTCAAAACCACATAACCATTTGAATCTGCCTGACTGAGATTTACAAGATGACCATAGCTTGCTTCAAGCCGACAATCTCTGTGGGATCGACCCTTACTCACGTAAGGTTTATTACTTGGATGACCCAGTGCACTTGTTGTTTAGTTGTGCGGAGTTGTGAAAAAGAGTTGAGATTACGATTGTGCGTACCAAGTTTTTGGCGCCGTTTCAGAGATCACAATTTCGTGCACCAAGTTTTTGGCGCCGTTGCCGGGGATTGTTCGAGTTTGGACAACTGACGGTTCATCTTGTTGCTCAGATTAGGTATTTTATTTTATATTTAAGCTTTTTGGCTTTTATTTTATTTTCAAAAAAATTTTCAAAAAATAAATTATTCTATGACTTCAGAATTTTTAAAAATGAATTCTAGAGTTTCATGATGATCTGTTGAAGTCTGGCTGGCTGTGAAGCCATGTCTAATTCCTGGACCGGAGTTTTAGACTAACATTGCATGATTCCTAGAATTCTCATTAAAAATTTTGAATTCCTTATTTTCTCTTTTTCCAATTAGTTTTCGAAAAAAATACAAAAAAGTTTTATAAAACCATAAAACCAAAAATATTTTGTCTTTCTTGTTTGAGTCTAGTGTCAAATTTTAAGTTTGGTGTCAATTGCATGTTTTTCCTTTTCTTGCATTTTTCGAAATTTTATGCATGATGTTGTTTGTTGATCTTCAAGTTGTTCTTGATGATTTTCTTTATTCTGATCTTTAAACTCTCCTGTTTGGTGTCTTTTGTTGTTTTTCATATGCATTTTCAAATTGTTATTGCCCCTAGTATACAAACTTCTAAGTTTGGTGTCTTGTATGCATTATTTGTTTTGATATTGATTTTCCATGTTTAGTTCATTCTGTTATTTTTCTCTCTCATTATTAAAAATTCAAAAATTTTTAAAATTATGTCTTTTCAAATTAATAATACAGAAAATTGAAGATTCAGAACATAGAGCAGAGGAATTACAAAGAAAAAGCTGGGCATTCAAAACACCCAGTGAGGAAGGAAAACTGGCGTTTAAACGCCAGCCAGGGTACCTGGCTGGGCGTTAAATGCCCAAAAGGGTAGTATTTTGGGCGTTAAACGCCAGAATGGATACCATTCTGGGAGTTTAACGCTAGGATGGCACAGGAGGGGAGATTTTGTTTTTCAAAATCAAACCTTTTTCAAATCACATCTTTTTCAATTTTCTTTTCTTATATTTTCGAAAATTCCAAAATGATTTTCACAATATTTTTCTTATTTCTAATATTTAATATGATTGATTCAAAAAAATCTCAAGTTGTTACTTGCCTATTAAGAAAGGTTCAATTTTTAAATTTTGAAATCATGTCTTTTAATTTCTTGTTAGTTAAGTAATCAACTTTAATTTTCAAAATCAAATCTTTTTCTAACTTCTTATCTTTTTAAAAATTTGATTTTCAAATCTTTTTCAATTAACTACTTGACTTTTTGTTTGATTCTAAAAGTTTTCTATTTCAATAATATCTTTTTTAAAACTACTTTTTCAAAAAAAAATCTTTTTAATTAAGCAATTTATTTAGTTTTTGAATTTCATTTTATTTCCCTTTCTAATTTTTGAATTCTAACTACATTTTAAAATAAAAACAAAAATATTTTCTTTTTATTTTAATTTAAATTCGAATTCTCTCCCCCTCCTCACCTTATTCCATTTAAGGACTAACACTCCTCCTCAATTAGCAATTCGGACTCTCTCCTTCTTCATAAGTTCGAATTCTCCTCTCTATCTCATCCTTCCATTCTTCTTTTCCTCTGACACATTAAGGAATCTCTATACTGTGACATAGAGGATTACATACTTTCTTTGTCTTCTTCTCTATCATATGAGCAGGAACAAAGATAAAGGCATTCTTGTTGAAGCTGATCCTGAACCTGAAAGGACCTTGAAGACAAAGCTAAGAGAAGCTAAAGCACAACTCTCTGGAGAGGACCTAACAGAAATTTTCAAAAAGGAAGCAGACAAAACAAACATGGCCGAACCCAACAACAATGGTGGAGATGCAAGGAAGATGCTTGGTGACTTTATTGCACCCTCTTCTGACTTCTGTGGAAGGAGCATCTCAATTCCTGCAATTGGAGCAAACAACTTTGAGCTTAAGCCTCAATTAGTTTCTCTAATGCAGCAGAATTGCAAGTATCATGGACTTTCATTGGAAGATCCTCATCAGTTTTTAGCTGAGTTCTTACAAATCTGTGACACTGTTAAGACTCATGGGGTTGACCCTGAGGTCTACAAACTTATGCTTTTCCCTTTTGCTGTAAGAGACAGAGCTAGGACATGGTTGGACTCACAACCTAAGGACAGCCTGAACTCTTGGGAAAAGCTGGTCAATGCCTTCTAGGAAAAGTTCTTTCCACCTCAAAAATTGAGTAAGCTTAGAGTGGAAGTCCAAACCTTCAGACAGAAGGAAGGTGAATCCCTCTATAAAGCTTGGGAAAGATACAAGCAATTGATCCGAAGGTGTCCTTCTGGTATGCTTTCAGAATGGAGCATCATATGCATATTCTATGATGGTCTGTCTGAACTGTCCAAGATGTCATTGGACAACTTTGCTGGTGGATCTCTTCATCTGAAGAAGACGCCTGAAGAAGCTCAGGAACTCATTGAAATGGTTGCAAATAACCAATTCATGTACACTTCTGAAAGGAATCCTGTGAATAATGGGACAACTCAGAAGAAAGGAGTTCTTGAAATTGATACTCTGAATGGCATATTGGCTCAGAACAAAATATTGACTCAGCAAGTCAATATGATTTCTCAAAGTCTGGATAGATTGCAAGCTGCATCCAACAGTACTAAAGAAGCATCTTCTGAAGAAGAAGCTTATGATCCTAAGAACCCTACAATGGCAGAGGTGAATTACATGAGAGAACCCTATGGAAACACCTATAATCCTTCATGGAGAAATTATCCAAATTTCTCATGGAAGGACCAACAGAAGCCTCAACAAGGCTTCAATAATAATGGTGGAAGAAATAGGTTTAGCAATAGCAAGCCTTTTCCATCATCTTCTCATCAATAGACAGAGAATTCTGAACAGAGCCATTCCGGCCTGGAAACCATAGTCTTTGATCTATCCAAGACCACACTAAGTTTCATGAATGAAACAAGGTCCTCCATTAGAAATTTGGAGGCACAGGTGGGTCATCTGAGTAAGAAAATTACTGAAATTCCTCCCAGTACTCTCCCAATCAATACAGAAGAAAATCGCAAGAGAGAGTGCAAGGCCATAACCATGAACAACATGGCCGAACCTGGAGAGAGTGAGGAGGATGTGAGTCCCAGTGAGAAAAGCCTCATGGGACATCCTCTGGACAGAAAAGAGTTTCCCTTTCCCTTTGAGGAACCAAAGGAATCTGAGGCTCATACAGAGACCATAGAGATTCCATTGAACTTCCTTCTGCCATTCATGAGCTCTGATGAATATTCTTCCTCTGAAGAGGATGAAGACATCACTAAAGAGCAAGTTGCTAAATATCTAGGAGCAATCATGAAGCTGAATGCCAAGTTATTTGGTACTGAGACTTGAGAGGATGAACCCCCCTTGTTCACCAATGAACTGAATGCATTAATGAGGCAGACATTACCTCAGAAGAAACCAGATCCCGAAAAATTCTTCATACCTTATACCATAGGCACTATGACCTTTGAGAAGGCTCTATGTGACCTGGGGTCAGGGATAAACCTCATGCCACTCTCTGTAATGGAGAAACTAGGAATCTTTGAGGTATAAGCTGCAAGAATCTCACTAGAGATGGCAGACAAATCAATGAAACAGGCTTATAGACTAGAAGAGGATGTGCTAGTGAAGGTTGAAGGCCTTTACACCCCTGCTGATTTTATAATCCTAGACACTGGGAAGGATGAGGATGAATCCATCATCCTTGGCAGACCCTTCCTAGCCACAACAAAAGCTGTGATTGATGTTGACAGAGGAGAGTTGGTCTTTAAGTTGAATAAGGACTACTTTGTATTCAAGACTCAAGGTTCTCCTTCTGTAACCATGGAGAGGAAGCATGAAAAGCTTCTCTCAATACCGAGTCAAACAAAACCCCCATAATCAAACTCTAAGTTTGGTGTTGGGAGGCCACAAGCAAACTCTAAGTTTGGTGTTGAGAGGCCACAACCAAACTCTAAGTTTGGTATTGAGAGGCCCCAACCCTGCTCTGATTATCTGTGAGGCTCCATGAGAGCTCACTGTCAAGCTATTGACATTAAAGAAGTGCTTATTGGGAGGTAACCCAATGTTATTTAATTATATCTATTTATTTTCCATTGTTATTTTATGTTTTCTTTAGGTTGATGATCATGTGTAGTCACAAAAACAACTGAAAAATAAAAAATAGAATGAAAAACAGCATTAAAAATAGCTCACCCCGGAGGAAGAGCTTACTGGCGTTTAAACGCCAGTAAGAGTAGCAGAATGGGCGTTAAACGCCCAGTCTGGCACCATTCTGGGTGTTTAACACCAGAAATGGGCACCAGAGTGGCATTTAATGCCAGAAATAGGCACCAGATTGGCGTTTAACGCCAGAACAGGGCACCAAGTTGGCGTTAATCGCCAAGAAAGGGAGAAAAGCTGGCGTTAAATGCCAGAAACAAGCAGCAATCTGGCGTTTAATGCCAGAATTGCACTCTAAGGGCATTTTGCACGTCTAAATGGAGCAGGGATGTTAAAGTCCTTGACCCCTCAGGATCTGTGGACCCCACAGGATCTCCACCTACCCCACCTCTTCTTTTCTCCTCTTCACACCTTTTCATAACACTCTTCCCTAAATACCCTTCACCTATCAAATCCTACCCTCTCCCGCAAATACCCTTCACCAATCTCCTCATTCACTTTTCCCCAAAACACCACCTACCTTCAAGTTCAAAATTCTTTTTCCCTCCCAAACCCAACCCCAAATACACGAACCAAGCCTCCCCCCACTCCTATATATACCCCTCATCACTCCTTCAAATTCATACATCACAAACACTTTATACCCCCTTGGCCGAACTCACCCTCACCCTCCATCTCCTCCATTTTCTTCTCCTTCTCTTTCATTCTCTCTTCTTTGCTCGAGGACGAGCAAACACTTTAAGTTTGGTGTGGTAAAAGCATTGCTTTTTGTTTTCCATAACCATTTATGGCACCTAAGGCCGGAGAAACATCTAAAAAGAGGAAAGGGAAGGCAAAAGCTTCCACCTCCGAGTCATGGGAGATGGAGAGATTCATCTCAAAGGTCCATCAAGACCATTTCTATGAAGTTGTGACCAAGAAAAAGGTGATCCCTGAGGTCCTTTTCAAGCTCAAAAGGAGTGAGTATCCGGAGATCCGACATGAGATTAGAAGAAGAGGATGGGAAGTTTTCTCCAATCCTATTCAACAAGTCAGAATCTTAATGGTTCAGGAGTTCTATGCAAACGCATGGATCACTAGGAACCATGATCAAAGTATGAACCCGAATCCAAAGAATTGACTCACAATGGTTCGGGGGTAATACTTAGATTTCAGTCCGGAAAATGTAAGGTTGGCGTTCAACTTGCCAACGATGCAAGAAAATGCATGCCCCTACACTAGAAGGGTCAACTTTGATCAAAGGTTGGACCAAGTCCTCATGGAAATATGTGTGGAAGGAGCTCAATGGAAAAGTGACTCAAGAGGCAAACCGGTTCAATTGAGAAGACTGGACCTTAAGCCTGTAGCTAGAGGATGGTTGGAGTTCATCCAACGCTCTATCATTCCTACTAGCAACCGATCCGAAGTAACTGTGGATCGGGCCATCATGATCCATAGTATCATGATTGGGGAGGAAGTGGAAGTTCATGAGATTATACCTCAAGAACTCTACAAGGTGGTTGACAAGTCCTCCACTTTGGCAAGGTTAGCCTTTCCTCACCTCATTTGTCACCTCTGCAATTTGGCTGGGATTGTCATAGAGGGAGACATCCTCATTGAAGAGGACAAGCCCATCACTAAAAAGAGGATGGAGCAAATAAGAGAGCCCACTCATGGACCTCAATAAGAGCATGAGGAAATTCCTCATCATGAAATTCCTGAGATACCTCAAGGGATGCACCTTCCTCCATAAAACTATTGGGAGCAAATTAACACCTCCCTAGGAGAATTAAGTTCCAACATGGGACAACTAAGGGTGGAGCACCAAGAGCACTCCATCATTCTTCATGAGATTAGAGAAGATCAAAGAGATATGAGGGAGAAGCAACAAATGCAAGGAAGAGACATTGAGGAGCTCAAGCACTCCGTAAGATATTCAAGAGGAAGAACTAGCCGCCATCACTAAGGTGGACCCGTTCTTTAATTTCCTTGCTCTTTATTTTCTGTTTTTCGTTTACTATGCTTTATGTTTTATTTATATTTGTATCTTTATTACATGATCATTAGTATCTTAATGTCTATGCCTTAAAGCTATGAATGCCCTATGAATCTATCACCTTTCCTAAATGAAAAATGTTTTAATTACAAAAGAACAAGAAGTACATGGTTTCTGGTGCACGAAATTGGAAATCACAGTTCTTCACAAATTCGCACAACTTACCAGCAAGTGCACTGAGTCGTCCAAGTAATACCTTACGTGAGTAAGGGTCGATCCCACGGAGATTATTGGCTTGAAGCAATCTATGGTTATCTTGTAACTCTTAGTCAGGAAAACAATAAAATAATTCACTTATCAAATTTGATTGCAAGGAATAAAAGGGCAGAACACAAATTATACTTGTATGCAATGATGGAGAATATGTTGGAGTTTTGGAGATGCTTTGTCTTCTGAAATTCTGCTTTCCTCTGTTTCTGATTCACGCACGCATGTCCTCCTATGGCAAGCTATGTGTTGGTGGATCACCGTTGTCAATGGCTACCATCCATCCTTCCAGTGAAAAGGGTCCAGGTGCGCTATCACCGCACGGCTAATCATCTGCAGGTTCCCAATCGTACCGGAATAGGATTTACTATCCTTTTCCGTCTGTCACTACGCCCAGCACTCGCGAGTTTGAAGCTCGTCACAGTCATTCAATCCCTGAATCCTACTCAGAATACCACAGACAAGGTTTAGACTTTCCGGATTCTCTTGAATGTTGCCATCAATCTAGCTTATACCAGGAAGATTTCGATTAAGAGATATAAGAGATATTCATTCATTCTACAGTAGAACGTAAGTGGTTGTCAGGCACGCGTTCGTGGAGGAATGATGATGATTGTCACGTTCATCACATTCATATTGAAGTGCGAATGGATATCTTAGATAGGAACACGCATGTTTGAATGGAAAACATAAATACTTGCATTAGTTCATCGAGACACAGCAGAGCTCCTCACCCCCAACAATGGAGTTTAGAGACTCATGCCATCAAAAGGTACAAAGATTAGATCTAAAATGTCATGAGATACAAAATAAATCTCTAAAAGTTGTTTAAATACTAAACTAGTAACCTAGGTTTACAGAAAATGAGTAAACTATGATAGATGGTGCAGAAATCCACTTCTAGGGCCCACTTGGTGTGTGCTGGGGCTGAGACTTAAGCTTCTCACGTGCATGGGCTGTTTTGGGCATTCAACGCCAGGTTGTAACCTGTTTCTGGTGTTGAACTCCAACTTGTAACTTGTTTCTGGCGCTGGACGCCAGATTGCAACATGGAACTGGCGTTGAACGCCAGTTTACATCGTCTATCCTTGAGCAAAGTATGGACTATTATATATTTCTGGAAAGCCCTGGATGTCTACTTTCCAACGCAATTGGAAGCGTGCCATTTGGACTCTTGTAGCTCCAGAAATTCAATTTCGAGTGCAGAGAGGTCAGAATCCAACAACATCAGCAGTCCTTTTTCAGCCGAATCAGATTTTTGCTCAGCTCCCTCAATTTCAGCCAGAAAATACCTGAAATTACAGAAAAACACACAAACTCATAGTAAAGTCCAGAAATATGAATTTTTTCTAGAAACTAATGAAAATAAACTAAAAACTAACTAAAACATACTAAAAACTATATGAAATTAATCCCAAAAAGCGTATAACATATCCGCTCATCACAACACCAAACTTAAACTGTTGCTTGTCCCCAAGCAACTAGATAAATAAAATATACTACTAATAAGTCAAGAAGCAATAATATCTCAGAGTTTTTGAGTGAAGCTCAGATTCTAATTAGATGAGCGGGACTAGTAGCTTTTTGCTTCCGAATAGTTTTGGCATCTCACTTTATCCATTAAAGCTCAGAGTGATTGGCATCTATAGGAACTTAGAATGCAGATAGTGTTATTGATTCTCCTATTTCAGTATGATGATTCTTGAACACAGCTACTTTATGAGTCTTGGCCGTGGCCCTAAGCACTTTGTTTTCCAGTATTACCACCGGATACATAAATGCCACAGACACATAATTGGGTGAACCTTTTCAGATTGTGACTCAGCTTTGCTAAAGTCCCCAATTAGAGGTGTCCAGAGTTCTTAAGCACACTCTTCTTTTTGCTTTGGACCTTGACTTTAACCGCTCAGTCTCAAGTTTTCACTTGACACCTTCACGCCACAAGCACATGGTTAGGGACAGCTTGGTTTAGCCGCTTAGGCCAGGATTTTATTCCTTTAGGCCCTCCTATCCACTGATGCTCAAAGCCTTGGATCCTTTTTACCCTTGCCTTTTGGTTTTAAAGGCTATTGGCTTTTTGCTCTTGCCTTTTGGTTTTAAGAGCTTTGGCTTTTTCTGCTTGCTTTTTCTTTTTCTTTCTCTATTTTTTTTCTGCAAGCTTTTGTATTCGCTGCTTTTTCTTGCTTCAAGAATCATTTTTATGATTTTTCAGATTATCAATAACATGTCTCATGCTCATCATTCTTTCAAGAGCCAACATATTTAACAGTCTTAAACATCAAATTCAAAAGACATATGCACTGTTCAAGCATTCATTCAGGAGACAGAAAGCATTGCCACCACATGTAAATAATTAGAATTTTTCTTGTAAAAAAAAACTCGAAATTTATTGCCTCTTATTCTAAAGAAATTCTTCTATTTTATTCATGTTTAATGATGATGATAAAATTAAATTATAGCTTAATTGGAGATAAAATCAAAAATATAGATACTAATTACTACTATATATGACTCCTAAGGTAAAACTAAAATAAAAACAGTTATCACAGAGTTAAGGCTAAGATTGAAATTTAACAACCTGTGTTCTGGGAAGTGGATGTTCCTCTAATCTGCGGGGTGCTTGGTCCTTCAAGAGATAATTTCTGGCGCTTCAATTCCCTTAAATCACGCCCTTGCTCCTTCTGTTCTTTAAGCAAATACAAAGAATGCTACTTTGTTCCTTCTGTTCTTTCTTTATTTGTTCCATAGCTTCTTGCATCTTGGTAATAGATGTTTCAAGATACTCCCAATATTCAGATTGAGGGATTTCTGGGAGAATTTCCTGTGTTCTCTTCTTGATGGGGTCATCCTGTGCTTGTTGTTTTTCTATTGATGCTTTGGTGATTGGCCGCTTAACTGAGATATACTCAGTTATTTCCATCCTTACTCCAACGTCCTTGCAGAGCATAGAAATCAAGCTTGGATAGCCAACCTGGCATCTTTGGAATTTTTGTTTGCAATTTTGTAAAATTCAGTTGAAATCAGTTGATGAACTTTCACTTCTTTTCCCATCATGACACAATGGATCATCACTGCTCTTCTAATAGTGACTTCAGAACGGTTGCTAGTGGGCAGCAGAGAATGCCCAATGAAGTCTAGCCATCCTCTGGCGACTGGTTTGAGATCTTGTCTTTTAAGTTGATTTGGGACACCCTTCGTGCTGGTGGTCCACCTGGCTTCAGGGATACATATATCCTCTAGAATCTTATCCAGGCCCTTGTCTGTTCTCATCATTCTCCTATTGAAGGAGTCTGGATCATCTTTCAGCTGAGGTAGCTTTAAGATCTCCCTGATCTTGTCAGGGTGGGTATGAACAATCTTTCCTCTGACCAATGTCCGATAGTCATAGAGAGCAGATCCAGATAGTCTTTGCTTGTCTGTTTGCCACATATTAGCATAGAACTCCTGGACCATATTCCTTCCCACTTTCGTTTCAGGATTAGCTAGGATCTTCTAGTTCCTGATTCGAATTTGCTCCTGGATCTCCGGATATTCGTCTTCTTTCAGATCGAATCTAACTTCCGGGATCACTGATCTTAGACCCATTATTTTGTAATAATGGTCTGAATGTTCTTTAGTTAAGAACTTCCCTTGATTCCAAAGTTGTTTTGGAACACTCTCTTTCTTGCCTCTTGGAGTGGGTTGTTTTCCTTTAGGAGCCATGATCTTAGTGGGTATGGTTTAGTGATCACGGATAAACACACCAAACTTAGAGGTTTGCTTTTCCTCAAGCAAAAGAAAAGAAAGGAGATGGATAGAAGGAGAGCTAGTGTAGGATGGTGGATGAGAGGAAGGAGGCCGAATGGGTTTTTAAAAGGGAGGGGGGTTTTCGAAAATAGGGAGAAAGATAAGATAGAAGATATGATTTTAAAAAAAAAATAAGTATGATAAGAAAAGATATAATTTAAAATTGAAAAGATATGAAAGATATTTGAAAAAGATAAAATTGGATTTTTGAAAAAGATAATATGGAGATTTGAAAAAGATATTGATTAGTTGAAAAGATTTTTAAATGAAAAGAGATAGATTTGTTTTGAAAATTTTGAAAAAAAGTTGAATTGGATTGAAAAAAAAGGATTTGTGCTTATGGATTAAGATACATTTAATATTTTTAAAGAAGGGATTTTAGAAATTAGGGATTTTAGAAATCAGGGTTTGTAACATGTTTATGCAAGAAATCATGAATTGAAATATGAAAATTAAGATTAAAATGAAAAATATGAAGAAAAAACGAATTTACCTCCTCCCCACCATCCTGGCGTTTGAACGCCCAAACGCTGCATGTTTTGGGCGTTCAACGCCCAACTGCTGCTTCTCCTGGGCGTTCAACGCCCAGCTGTTGCTTCTTTCTGGCGTTAGACGCCAGGAACTCCTTTGTCACTGGGCATTTTTCTGAACGCCCAGGACGCCGTAAATCTGGCGTTAAACGCCCAGAAGGAGCTTCTTTCTGGCGTTCAACGCCCAGAAGATGCTTCTTTCTGGCGTTTAACGCCCAGATGGCTATCCTTACTGGCGTTCAACGCCTAGTGGATGCTTCTTTTGGGCGTTGAACGCCCAAAACAGACTTTTACTGGCGTCTTCTTGCCAGTGAGCTCTTTTTCTCTGTTTTGTGTGCAGAATCCTTCTGTAACCCTGTAAACTTATACAGTTGACTCTTTACCTTAGTATCAATGAACTTTATATAAACAAATAAAATCAAGAATAGGGCAAAATGCTTAGAGGAAGTGATGCCCCATGGCTGGGTTGCCTCCCAGCAAGTGCTTCTTTATTGTCTTTAGCTGGACCTTGCTGAGCTTTTAATTTAGCTTCAGTCTTGAGCACTCTTGCTCAATATTGCCTTCAAGATAGTGCTTGATTCTCTGCCCATTAACAATGAACTTCTTATCAGAATCAATATCTTGAAGTTCCATATAACCATATGGTGATACACTTGTAATCACATATGGTCCCCTCCACTGGGATTTCAGTTTCCCGGGGAATAACCTGAGTCTAGAGTTAAACAACAGAACCTTTTGTCCTGGTTCAAAGATTCTAGATGACAGCTTTCTGTCATGCCATTTTTTTATTTCTCTTTATAAAGCTTGGCATTTTCGAAAGCAATGAATCTGAATTCCTCTAGCTCATTTAGCTGAAGCAATCTTTTTTCTCCAGCTAATTTGGCATCAAAGTTCAGGAATCTGGTTGCCCAGTAGGCTTTATGTTCCAGTTCCACGGGCAGGTGACATGTCTTACCATATACAAGTTGGTATGGAGAGGTCCCTATAGGAGTCTTGAATGCTGTTCTGTATGCCCACAGAGCATCATCCAAGCTTCTTGCCCAATCCTTTCTACGGGTATTTACAGTCCGTTCTAGGATTCTTTTTAGCTCTCTGTTAGAGACTTCAGCTTGCCCATTAGTTTGTGGATGATATGGAGTTGCCACCTTGTGGCGAATCCCATACCGGACCATGGCAGAGTAAAGCTGTTTGTTGCAGAAGTGAGTGCCTCCATCACTGATTAGTACTCTAGGGACCCCAAACCTACTCAAGATATATTTCTGGAGGAACTTCAGCATTGTTTTAGTATCATTGGTGGGTGTGGCAACGGCCTCTACCCATTTTGATACGTAGTCAACTGCCACCAGAATATAAGTGTTTGAGTATGATGGTGGGAAAGGTCCCATGAAGTCAATTCCCCATACGTCAAACAACTCAATCTCCAAGATTCCTTGTTGAGGCATGGCGTAACCATGAGGTAGATTACCAGCTCTTTGGCAACTGTCACAGTTACGTACAAACTCTCGGGAATCTCTATAGAGTGTGGGCCAATAGAAGCCACATTGGAGGACCTTGGTGGCTGTTCGCTCACCTCCGAAATGGCCTCCATATTGTGATCCATGGCAATGCCATAGGATCCTCTGTGCTTCTTCTCTAGGCACACACCTACGAATTATTCCGTCTGCACATCTCTTGAAGAGATAGGGTTCATCCCACAAGTAGTACTTTGCATCAGTGATTAATTTTTTCTTTTGTTGCCTGTTGTACTCTTTGGGTATGAACCTTGCAGCTTTATAGTTTGCAATGTCTGCAAACCATGGTGTTTCCTGAATGGCAAATAATTGCTCATCCAGAAAAGTCTCAGAGATCTCAAGAAAGGGTTGGGATGTCCCTTCTACTGGCTCTATCCGGGACAGATGATCAGCCACTTGGTTCTCTGTCCCTTTTCTGTCTCTTATTTCTATATCAAACTCTTGCAGAATCAACACCCATCTGATGAGCCTGGGTTTTGAATCCTGCTTTGTGAGTAGATATTTAAGAGCAGCATGGTCAGTATACACATTCACTTTTGATCCTACTAAGTATGATCTGAACTTGTCAATGGCATAAACCACTGCAAGCAATTCTTTTTCTGTGGTTGTGTAATTTTTCTGGGCGTCATTTAAAACGCGGCTAGCATAATAAATGACATGCAGAAGCTTGTCATGCCTCTGTCCCAATACTGCACCAATGGTGTGATCATTAGAATCACACATTAGCTCAAATGGTAATGTCCAGTCTGGTGCAGAAATAACTGGTGCTGTGACCAGCTTGGCTTTCAGCATTTCAAACGCCTGCAGACACTCTGTGTCAAACACAAATGGCGTGTCAGCAGCTAGCAGATTGCTCAGGGGTTTTGCGATTTTTGAAAAATCCTTTATAAACCTCCTATAGAATCCTGCATGCCCCAGAAAGCTTCTGATTGCCTTAACATTGGCAGGTGGTGGTAATTTTTCAATTACCTCTATTTTTGCTTGATCCACCTCTATTCCCTTGTTTGAAATTTTATGCCCAAGGACAATCCCTTCAGTCACCATAAAGTGACATTTTTCCCAGTTTAAAACCAGGTTGGTCTCTTGGCATCTTTTCAGAACTAGTTTTAGGTGATCAAGACAGGAGCTGAATAAGTCTCCATATACTGAGAAGTCATCCATGAAGACTTCCAGAAATTTTTCCACCATATCAGAGAAAATAGAGAGCATGCATCTCTGGAAGGTTGCAGGCGCATTACACAGCCCAAATGGTATCCTTCTATAAGCAAACACTCCAGATGGACATGTGAATGCCTGTTTTCTCTTGATCCTGGGGATCTACTGCAATCTGGTTATAGCCTGAGTAGCCATCCAAAAAGCAGTAATAATCATGACCTGCCAGTCTTTCTAGCATCTGGTCCATGAATGGTAAAAGAAAATGATCCTTTCTGGTGGCTGTATTGAGCCTTCTGTAGTCAATACACATGCGCCACCCTGTAACTGTTCTTGTAGGAACCAGTTCATTTTTTTCATTATGAACCACTGTCATGCCTCCCTTTTTGGGGACAACTTGAACAGGGCTCACCCAGGGGCTATCAGAAATAGGATAAATAATCCCAGCCTCCAGTAATTTGGTGACCTCTTTCTGCACCACTTCCTTCATGGCTGGATTTAGCCGCCTCTGTGGTTGAACCACTGGTTTAGCATTATCCTCCAATAAGATTTTGTGCATGCATCTAGCTGGGCTTATGCCCTTAAGGTCACCGATGGACCACCCAAGAGCTATCTTGTGTGTCCTTAGCACTTGAATCAGTGCTTCCTCTTCCTGTGGATTTAAAGCAGAGCTTATGATCACTGGAAAAGTGTCACCTTCTCCCAGAAATGCATATTTCAGGGATGGTGGTAATGGTTTGAGATCGGGTTTAGGAGGTTTTTCCTCTTCCAGAGGAAATTTCAGAGGCTCTTTCATTTCCTCTGAATCCTCCAAATCAGGCTGAACATCTTTAAAGATGTCTTCCAACTCTGATTCGAGACTCTCAGCCATGTTGATCTCTTCTACCAAAGAGTCAATAAGATCAACTTTCATGCAGCCTTTTGATGTGTCTGGATGCTGCATGGCTTTGACAGCATTCAACTTAAACTCATCCTCATTGACTCTCAGGGTTATTTCCCCCTGTTGGACATCAATGAGAGTTTGTCCAGTTGCTAGGAAGGGTCTTCCTAGAATGAGAGTAGCACTCTTGTGCTCCTCCATTTCCAACACTACAAAGTCAGTGGGAAAGGTGAATGGCCCAACTCTGACAATCATGTCTTCAATCACGCCTGATGGGTATTTAATGGAGCCATCAGCAAGTTGGAGACATATCCGGGTTGGTTTAACTTCTTCAGTTAAACCAAGCTTTCTGATAGTGGATGCAGGTATTAGGTTGATGCTTGCCCCAAGATCACAAAAAGCTGTCTTGGTGCAATTACCTTCTAATGTGCATGGTATCAGAAAACTCCCAGGGTCTTTAAGCTTTTCAGAATGACTGCACTGCATTCTTCAGTGAGGAGAACTCTTTCAGTTTCTCTCCAATCCTTCTTATGACTCAAGATCTCTTTCATGAACTTGGCATAAGAAGGTATTTGCTCAAGTGCCTCTGCAAATGGAATCTTTATTTCAAGAGTCCTGAGATAATCTGCAAAGCGAGCAAATTGCTTATCCTACTCCTCTTGGCGGAGTTTTTGAGGATAAGGTATCTTGGCTTTATATTCCTCAACCTTAGTTGCTGTAGGTTTATTTCCTACAGAAGTGGTTGAAGAAGCCTTTTTAGATGGGTTGTCATCAGCACTTGTGTGTGTCTGATCGCTCACTGGCAATTGAGTGCCAGAGTTAGAAGCTGGAGTGACGTTAGACGCCAGCTCCTCATCTGTTCCTGGCGTCTGAACGCCAGAACTGTGCTTCTTTTGGGCGTTCAACGCCAGATCCTTGCTTGTTTCTGGCGTTGAACGCCAGTCCTGAGCATGGTCTGGGCGTTCAGCGCCAGTCTTCCACCCAATTTCTGGCATTTTAGTGCCAAAATTATTTTTCCCTGGGCTCTTACTGTCCTTAGGTGGATTTTGGATGGTTTGCTCATTTCTTGGCTTCTTGCTGCCTTGAGGTGGGGTATTTAATGTCTTCCCACTTCTTAATTGAACTGCTTGGCATTCTTCTATTATGTGTTTTGACAGCTGCTGCTTTGTTTGCTTCAATTATTCTTCCATATTTATATTAGCCATCCTTGTCTCTTGTAGTCTATCCTTGAATTCGGCTAACTGCTTTGTTAGAAAGTCCAATTGCTGATTGAATTCAGCAACTTGTTTTACAGGACTGAGTTCAGCAGTTACTGTTTTAACCTCTTCTTTCATGGAAGAGTCACTGCTTAGGTACAGATGCTGATTTCTGGCAACTATATCAATGAGCTCTTGAGCTTCTTCAATTGTATTTCTCATGTAGATAGATCCACCAGCTGAGTAATCTAGAGACATCTGAGCTCTTTCTGCAAGCCCATAGTAGAAGATGTCTAACTGAACCCACTCTGAAAACATTTCAGAGGGGCATTTTTGTAGCATCTCTCTGTATCTCTCCCAGGTATCATAAAGAGATTCATTATCTCCTTGTTTAAAGCCTTGGATGTCTAGCCTTAGCTGTGTCATTCGTTTTGGAGGAAAGTATTGATTCAGGAATTTTTCTGTCAGCTGTTTCCATGTCCTTATGCTGGCCTTAGGTTGGTTATTTAACCACCTCTTAGCTTGGTCTTTTACAGCAAATGAAAATAGTAATAATCTGTAGACATCCTGATCTACTTCCTTATCATGTACTGTGTCAGTAATCTGTAAAAACTGTGCCAGAAACTCTGTAGGTTCTTCCTGTGGAAGACCGGAATACTGGCAACTTTGCTGCACCATGATAATGAGCTGAGGATTCAACTCAAAGCTACTGACTCCAATGGAGAGTATGCAGATACTGCTCCCATATGAAGCAGTAGAGGGGTTAGCATATGACCCCAGAGTCCTCCTGGACTGTTCATTTCCGCTTAGGTCCATGATGGAGAAAGGGAGATGATGTAAAATAGAAGAAAAATATTTTTATTTATTTAATTATTTATTTATTTCGAAAACAAAAAAAATTAAAATAAATAAAAATGGGTGAAGATTTTCGAAAAAAATGAGGAGAGAGAGAGTGGTTAGGAAATTTTGAAAAGGATATGATGATTTTTGAAAAAGGTTTTAAATTTTGAAATAAAAATCTGAATTTTAAAGGTAAATTTCGAAAATTTGCTTTAAAATAGAGAGAGAAGATATTTTTGAATTTAAAGAGGAGAGAGAAAAACAATAAGATAGCACAAGATTTAAAATTTTTTTAGATCTAATGCTCCTTGTTTTCGAAAATTTTGGAGGGAAAACACCAAGGAACACCAAACTTAAAAATTTTAAGATCAAGACACAGGGAAAACTCAAGAACACTTTGAAGACTCACAAGAGCACAAGAACATGAAGAAAGAACACCAAACTTAAAATTTTTAGAAAACCAAACTAAAATTTTCAAAAAACAAAGAAAAATCAACAAGAAAACACCAAACTTAAAGTTTGGCACAAGATTTACTCAAAGAAAAATTATTTTTGAAAAAGATTTTAAAAATAGGATAGCCAATTACTAAGAACATAAGCACCACGCTCTAGCTAATTGAGCTATAAATTTAAAGTGTTTTAACAAGGTATAAATAATAAAAGACTCTAAACCAAAAAGAAAAATTTTTCCTAATCTAAGCAACAAAATAAACGTCAGTTGTCCAAACTCAAACAATCCCCGGCAACGGCGCCAAAAATCTGGTGCACGAAATTGGAAATCACAGTTCCTCACAAATTCGCACAACTAACCAGCAAGTGCACTGGGTCGTCCAAGTAATACCTTATGTGAGTAAGGGTCGATCCCACGGAGATTGTTAGCTTGAAGCAATCTATGGTTATCTTGTAACTCTTAGTCAGGAAAACAATAAAATAATTCACTTATCAAATTTGATTGCAAGGAATAAAAGGGCAGAACACAAATTATACTTGTATGCAATGATGGAGAATATGTTGGAGTTTTGGAGATGCTTTGTCTTCTGAAATTCTGCTTTCCTTTATTTCTAATTCACGCACGCATGTCCTCCTATGGCAAGCTATGTGTTGGTGGATCACCGTTGTCAATGGCTACCATCCATCCTTCCAGTGAAAAGGGTCCAGGTGCGCTGTCACCGCACGGCTAATCATCTGCAGGTTCCCAATCGTACCGGAATAGGATTTACTATCCTTTTGTGTCTGTCACTACGCCCAACACTCGCAAGTTTGAAGCTCGTCATAGTCATTCAATCCCTGAATCCTACTCGGAATACCATAGACAAGGTTTAGATTTTCCGGATTCTCTTGAATGCTGCCATCAATCTAGCTTATACCACGAAGATTTCGATTAAGAGATCTAAGAGATATTCATTCATTCTACAGTGGAACGTAAGTGGTTGTCAGGCACGCGTTCGTGGAGGAATGATGATGATTGTCACGTTCATCACATTCATATTGAAGTGCGAATGGATATCTTAGATAGGAACACGCATGTTTGAATGGAAAACAGAAATACTTGCATTAGTTCATCGAGACACAACAGAGCTCCTCACCCCCAACAGTGGAGTTTAGAGACTCATGCCGTCAAAAGGTACAAAGTTTAGATCTAAAATGTCATGAGATACAAAATAAATCTCTAAAAGTTGTTTAAATACTAAACTAGTAACCTAGGTTTACAGAAAATGAGTAAACTATGATAGATGGTGCAGAAATCCACTTCTGGGGCCCACTTGGTGTGTGTTGGGGCTGAGACTTAAGCTTCTCACGTGCATGGGCTGTTTTGGGCATTCAACGCCAGGTTGTAACCTGTTTCCGGCGTTGAACTCCAACTTGTAACTTGTTTATGGCGCTGGACGCCAGACTGCAACATAGAACTGGCGTTGAACGCCAGTTTACGTCGGCTTTCCTTGAGCAAAGTATGGACTATTATATATTTCTGGAAAGCCCAAGATGTCTACTTTCCAACGCAATTGGAAGCGCGCCATTTGGACTCCTGTAGCTCCAGAAATTCCATTCCGAGTGCAGAGAGGTCAGAATCCAACTGCATCAGCAGTCCTTTTTTAGCCGAATCAGATTTTTGCTCAGCTCCCTCAATTTCAGCCAGAAAATACCTGAAATTACAGAAAAACACACAAACTCATAGTAAAGTCCAGAAATATGAATTTTGCCTAGAAACTAATGAAAATAAACTAAAAACTAACTAAAACATACTAAAAACTATATGAAATTAACCCCAAAAAGCGTATAACATATCCGCTCATCAGTTTCAAATTCTATCTTGAAATTAGTTTAATTATTTTGATTTGGTGACAATACCTTTTGTTTTTTGAATGAATGCTTGAACAGTGCATATTTTTGAATTTGTTGTTTATGAAAGTTAAAATTGTTGGCTCTTGAAAGAATGATAAAAAAGGAGAAATATTATTGATAATCTGAAAAATCATGAAATTGATTCTTGAAGCAAGAAAAAGCAGTGAAAAGCTTGCAGAAAAAAATATATAAATATGCGAAAAAAAAAAGAGAGAAAAAGAAAGAAAAAGAAAAAGCAAGCAGAAAAAGCCAATAGCCCTTTAAACCAAAAGGCAAGGGTAAAATAAAAAGGATCCAAGGCTTTGAGCATCAGTGGATAAGAGGGCCCACAGGAATAAAATCCTAGCCTAAGCGGCTAAACTAAGCTGTCCCTAACCATGTGCTTGTGGCGTGAAGGTGTCAAGTGAAAAGCTTGAGACTGAGCGGTTAAAGTCATGATCCAAAGCAAAAAGAGTGTGCTTAAGAACCCTGGACACCTCTAATTGGGGACTCTAGCAAAGCTGAGTCACAATCTGAGAAGGTTCACCCAGTTATGTGTCTGTGGCATTTATGTATCCGGTGGTAATACTGGAAAACAAAGTGCTTAGGGCCACGGCCAAGACTCATAAAGTAGCTGTGTTCAAGAATCAACATACTGAACTAGGAGAATCAATAATACTATCTAAATTCTGAGTTCCTATAGATGCCAATCATTCTGAACTTCAAAGGATAAAGTGAGATGCCAAAACTGTTCAAAGGCAAAAAGCTACTAGTCCAGCTCATCTAATTGGAGCTAAGTTTCATTGATATTTTGGAATTTATAGTATATTCTCTTCTTTTTATCCTATTTGATTTTCAGTTGCTTGGGGACAAGCAACAATTTAAGTTTGGTGTTGTGATGAGCAGATAATTTATACGCTTTTTGGCATTATTTTTAGGTAGTTTTTAGTAGGATCTAGCTACTTTCTAGTATATTTTTATTAGTTTTCAAGCAAAATTCATATTTCTGGACTTTACTATGAGTTTGTGTGTTTTTCTGTGATTTCAGGTATTTTTTGGCTGAAATTGAGGGACCTGAGCAAAAATCTGATTTAGAGGCTGAAAAAGGACTGCATATGCTATTGGATTCTGACCCCCCTGCACTCGAAATGGATTTTCTGGAGCTACAAAAACCCAATTCGTGCGCTCTCAATTGTGTTGGAGCGTAGACATCCTGGGCTTTCCAGCAATAGATAATAGTCCATACTTTGCCCCGAGTTTTGATAACGCAAACTGGCGTTTAAACGCCAACTTTCTACCCTATTCTGGCGTTAAACGCCAGAACTGGCATAAAAGTTGGAGTTAAACGCCCAAAATGGCACCATAGCTGGCGTTTAACTCCAAGAAAAGTCTCTACATGTGAAAGCTTCAATGCTCAGCCCAAGCACACACCAAGTGGGCCCAGAAGTGGATTTCTGCATTAATTACTTATTTCTGTAACCCTAGGCTACTAGTTTTTTATAAATAGGACCTTTCACTATTGTATTTTCATCTTTTGATCATCTTATGTTATTATTTTGATCAGTGTACACATTTGGGGGCTGGCCATTCGGCCATGCCTGGACCATTATCACTTATGTATTTTCAACGGTGGAGTTTTTACACCCCATAGATTAAGGTGTGGAGCTCTGCTGTTCCTCATGAATTAATGCAAAGTACTATTGTTTTTCTATTCAATTCAAGCTTATTCTTATTCTAAGATATTCATTCACACACAAGAATATGATGAATGTGATGATCAAGTGACACTCATCACCATTCTCACTTATGAACGCGTGCCTGACAAACACTGCCGTTCTACATGAAAACAAGCTTGAATGCATATCTCTTGGATTCCTGGTCCATGTGTTTGATTGTCTCTCCTGACAACAGAGCTTTCAATTCCTTGAGATCAGAGTCTTCGTGGTATAAGCTAGAATCAATTGGCAGCATTCTTGAGATCCGGAAAGTCTAAACCTTGTCTGTGGTATTCCGAGTAGGATCTGGGATGGGATGACTGTGACGAGCTTCAAACTCGCGAGTGTTGGGTGTAGCGACAGATGCAAAAGGATCAATGGATCCTATTCCAACATGAGTGAGAACCGATAGATGATTAGCCGTGTGGTGACATCGCATTTGGAGCATTTTCACTGAGAGGACAGACAGTAGCCATTGACAACGGTGATCCCCCAACATACAGCTTGCCATGGAAAGGAGTATGAATGATTGAATGAAGACAGTAGGAAAGCAGAGATTCAGAAGCAACAAGCATCTCCATACGCTTATCTGAAATCCCACCAATGAAATACATAAGTATTTCTATCTTATTTTATATTTTATTTATATTTTAATTCTCAAAACCTCATAACCATTTGAATATGCCTGACTGAGATTTACAAGATGACCATAGCTTGCTTCAAGCCGACAATCTCCGTGGGATTGACCCTTACTCACGTAAGGTTTATTACTTGGACGACCCAGTGCACTTGCTGGTTAGTTGTGCGGAGTTGTGAAAAAGAGTTGAGATTACGATTGTGCGTACCAAGTTTTTGGCGCCGTTTCAGAGATCACAATTTCATGCACCAGTGTTCATCTGGAAATTCAAAGTGTTCTTGCATGCATTATTTGTTTTGATCTTAAATTTTTATGTTTTATTTCATTTTGTTGTTTTTCTCTCTCCTCATTAAAAATTCAAAAGTAAAAAAAATATCTTTTCCTTATTTTTCTCATAATTTTGGAAATTTTGAGTTGACTTGGTCAAAAATTTTTAAAATTTAGTTGTTTCTTGTTAGTCAAGTCAAAATTTCAATTTAAAAACTTTATCTTGTCAAATCTTTTTCAAAATTAATTCTTTTTCATTTTTTTATGATTTTCGAATTTCATTCTTAAAATTTTTCAAAATCTTTTCCATTTTTCTTTTAATGTTTTCGAAAATTTTGAAACTAATTTTTCAAAATCCTTTTCTTAATTTCATTTCATATTTTCGAAAATCCTTGCTAACAATTAATGTGTTGATTCAAAAATTTCAAGTTTGTTACTTTCTTTTAAGAAAAGGTCAATCTTTAAATTCTAGAATCACATCTTTTAGTTTCTTGTTAGTCAAGTCATCAACTTTATTTTTAAAAATCAAATATTTTTAATTTCTTTTTCAATTCTTTTTCAAAATAAATTTCAATCATATCCTTTTAAAATTTTAATTTCAAAATCTTTTTCTAACTTCTTATCTTTTCAAAATTTATTTTCAAATCTTTTTCAACTAATTACTTGATTTGTTTGTTTTAATTTTAAAAAATTTACTATTTCTTATCTTTTTCAAAACCACCTAACTACTTTTTCACTTCTCATTTTTGAAAACAACTAACCACTTTTTCAAAATTCTTTTTAATTAACTAATTATTTTAAATTCTAATTTTATTTTATTTCTTTTAAAATTTTCGAAACTAACTTAATTAATTAAATAAAAATAAAAATATTCTTCTTTTTCCTCTTCTTAAAATTTGAATACTCTCTCTCTCATCTCTTTCTATTTATTTTATTTATTTACTAACATTTCTCTTTTACTCATCTAATAATTCGAACCCTCTCCCTCTCTCTTTGTTCGAATTCTTCTTATTCTCTCTCTCCCTCATTCTTCTATTCTTCTTTTCCTCTAACACATAAAGGAATATCTATACTGTGACATAGAGGATTCCTCTTCTCTCATTGTTCTCTTTTTTTTTCATAAAAGCAGGAACAGGGATAAAGACATTCTTGTTGAAACTGATCCTGAACCTGAAAGGACTCTGAAGAGGAAGCTAAGAGAAGCTAAAGCACAACACTCCGGAGAGGACCTTACAGTAATTTTTGAAAAAGAGGCAGACATGGCAGCCAAACCTGACAACAATGGTGGAGATGCAAAGAAGATACTTGGTGACTTTATTGCACCAACTTCTAACTTCTATGGAAGAAGCATCTCAATTCCTGCCATTGGAGAAAACAACTTTGAGCTTAAGCCTTAATCAGTTTCTCTAATGCAGCAGAATTGCAAGTTTCATGGACTTCTATTGAAAGATCCTCATCAGTTCTTAGTTGAATTCTTGCAGATCTGTGATACTGTTAAGACCAATGGGGTTGATCCCGAGGTCTACAGACTTATGCTTTTCCCCTTTGCTGTAAGTGACAGAGCTAGGATATGGTTGGACTCACAACCTAGAGAAAGCCTGAACTCTTGGAAAAAGTTGGTCAATGCTTTCTTTGTCAAATTCTTTCCACCTCAAAAGATTAGCAAGCTTAGAGTGAAAGTCCAAACCTTCAGACAGAAGGAAGGTGAATCCCTCTATGAAGCTATGGAAAGATACAAGAAATTGATCAGAAGGTGTCTTTCTGACATGCTTTCAGAATGGAGCATCTTATGTATATTCTGTGATGGTCTGTCTGAATTGTCCAAGATGTCATTGGACCATTCTACTGGTGGATCTCTTCATCTGAAGAAAACCCCGGCAGAAGCCCAAGAACTCATTGAGATGGTTGCAAATAACCAGTTCATGTACACTTCTAAAAGAAATCATGTGAATAATGGGATGACTCAGAAGAAAGGAGTTCTTGAGATTGATACTCTGAATGCCATATTGGCTAAGAACAAGATATTGACTCAGCAAGTCAATATGATTTTTCAGAATCTGACTGGATTGCAAGCTGCATCCGGCAGTGCTAAAGAAGCCTCCCATGAAGGAGAGACTTATGATTCTGAGAATCCTGGAATGGAAGAAGTGAATTATATGGGAGAATCCTATGGAAACACTTACAATCTTTCATGGAGGAATCATCCTAATTTCTCATGGAAGGATCAGCAGAAGCCTAATTAAGGCTTTAATAATAATGGTGGGAGAATTCGGTTTGGCAATAGTAAACCTTTTCCATCATTGTCTCAGCAACAGACAGAGAATTCTAGGCAGAGCCTCTCTGACTTAGCAATAATAGTCTCAGATCTAACTAAGACCACTCACAGTTTCATGACTGAAACAAGGTCCTCCATTAGAAATCTGGAGGCACAAGTGGGTCAGCTGAGTAAAAGAGTAACTGAAACTCCTCCTAGTACTCTCCCAAGCAATACAAAAGAGAATCCAAAGAGAGAGTGCAAGGCCATCAATATACCCAAAGTGGCCGAATGCACAAAGGGGGAAAGGCAGTGAATTCGAGTGAGGAAGACCTCAATGGATGTCCACTGACCACTACAGAGTTCCTTATTGAGGAACCAAAGAAATCTGAGGCTCATATAGAGACCATAGAGATTCCATGGAACTTAATGCTGTAGTTCATGAGCTCTAATGAAGATTCTTCCTCTGATGAGGATGAAGATCTTGTTGAAGAGCAAGTTGCTCGGTATCTTGGAGCAATCATGAAGCTCAATGCTAAGCTATTTGGTAATGAGACTTGGGAGGATGGACCTCCGTTGCTCATTAAGGAACTGAATACCTTGGTTCAGCAGAAATTACCTCAAAAGAAATCGGATCCCAGAAGGTTCTTAATTCCTTGCACCATAGGCACCAAGACCTTTGAGAAGGCTCTGTGTGACCTTGGTTCAAGTATTAACCTCATATCACTCTCCGTAATGGAGAAACTGTGGATCTTTGAGGTACAAGTTGCAAGAATTTCACTAGAGATGGCAGACAAATCAATGAAACAGGCTTATGGACTTGTAGAGGATGTCTTAGTGAAGGCTGAAGGCCTTTACATCCCTGCTAACTTCATAATCTTAGACACTGGGAAGGATGAGGATGAATACATCATCCTTGGAAGGCCCTTCCTAGCCACAACAAGAGCTGTGATTGATGTGGACAGAGGAGAGTTAGTCCTGCAACTGAATGAGGACTACCTTGTGTTTAAGGCTCAAAGATCTTCCTTTGTAACCATGGAGAGGAAGCATGAAAAGCTTCTCTCAATACAGAGTCAAGCAGAGCCCCCACATTCAAACTCTAAGTTTGGTGTTGGGAGGCCACCATCATGCTCTGAGTGTCTGTGAAGCTCTATAAGAGCTCACTGTCAAGCTATTGACATTAAAGAAGCGCTTATTGGAAGGCAACCCAATCTTATTTATCCATGTTAATTACTTTTTCATTTCATTTTCCATTGTTATTTTATGTTTTCTTTAGGTTGATGATCATGTGGAGTCATAAAAATAGCTGCAGAATTAAAGCGAAATAAAAACAGCATCAAAAATAGCACACCCTGGAGGACTGGCTTACTGGAGTTTAAACGCGAGTAATGATAGCAGAATGGGCGTTTAACGACCAGTCTGGCAGCATTCTGGGCGTTAAACGCCAGAATCGGCAGACAGATTGGCGTTTAACGCCAGAAAAGGGTGTCTGGCTGGCGTTAAATGCCAGAAAGGGGCATCAGCCTGGCGTTTAACGCCAGAAAAGGCAGCAAAGCTGGCGTTAAATGCCAGAAATGGCATACAGAGGGTTTTTAAATGCCAGAAAGGTGCAGGGACCAAAATTCCTTGACACCTCAGGATTTGTGAACCCCACAGGATCCCCACCTACCCCAACTCACTATCTCTCCTTTTCACACCTTTCCATAACACTCTTCCCCAAAATAACCTCCACCAATCACCTCCATTTCTCCTCCAAAACCATCATACAACCCACCTACCCCCACCCATTCAAATTCAAACCATCTCCTTCCCAAACCCAACCCCTATTACAAGAATTTCCTCTCCACTACACTCCTATATAAGCCCCTCATCACTCCTTCATTTTCATACATCATAACCACCTAAAACCCCCTTGGCCGAACCATTCACACACCTCTATCTCCTCCATCTCTTCTTTCTCTAATCCTTTCTTTCTTCTTTTGCTCGAGGATGAGCAATCTTTTTAAGATTGGTGTGGAAAAAAGCTCTGCTTTTTATTTTTTCATAATCATTAATGGCACCTAAGGCCAGAGAAACCTCTAGGAAGAGGAAAGGAAAGGCATTTGCTTCCAACTCCAAGTCATGGGAGATTGAGAGATTCATCTCAAAAGCCCATCACTAGAAAAAGGATGGAGCAAACAAGAGAGCCCACTCATGGACCTCAACAAGAGCATGAGAAAGTCCCTCATCAAGAAATCCCTGAGATGCCTCAAGGGATACATTTCCCTCCACACAACTATTGGGAGCAACTCAACACCTCTTTAGGAAAATTGAGTTCCAACATGGAGCAACTAAAAGTGAAGTACCAAGAGCACTCCATCATCCTCCATGAAATCAGAGAGGACCAAAAGGCCATGAGAGAGGAGCAACAAAGGCAAGGAAGAGACATAGAGGAGCTCAAGAACTCCATTGGTTCTTCAAGAGGAAGAAGAAGCCACCATCACTAAGGTGGACCCGTTCTTTAATCTCTTTGTTTATTTTTTTTCTGTTTTCAATTTTTATGCTTTAAGTTTTGACTATGTTCGTGTCTTCATTACATGATCATTAGTGTTTAGTGTCTATGTCTTAAAGCTATGAATGTTCCATGAATCTTTCACCTTTCTTAAATGAAAAATGTTTTCTGAAAAAGAAAAAGAAGTACATGAATTTTGAATTCTATCTTGAAAATAGTTTAATTATTTTGATGTGGTGGTACTACTTTTTGTTTTCTGAATGAATGCTTGAACAGTGTATATTTTTTATAGTGAAGTTTATGAATGTTAAAATTGTTGGCTCTTGAATGAATAATGAAAAAAGAAAAATGTTATTGATAATCTGAAAAATCATAAAATTGATTCTTGAAGCAAGAAAAAGCAGTGAAAAACACAAATCTTGCGAAAAAATGGCAAAAAATAAAGAAAAAGAATGAAAATGAAAAAGCAAGCAGAAAAAGCCAATAGCTCTTTAAACCAAAAGGTAAGAGCAAAAAGCCAATAACCCTTTAAACTAAAAGGCAAGGGTAAAAAGGATACAAGGCTTTGAGCATTAATGGATAGGAGGGCCCAAAGGAATAAAATCCTGGCCTAAGTGGCTAAATTAAGCTGTCCCTAACCTTGTGCTTGTGTCATGAAGGTCCAAGTGAAAAGCTTGAGACTGAGTGGTAAAAGTCGTAATCCAAAGCAAAAAGAGTGTGCTTAAGAACTCTGGGCACCTCTAACTGGGGACTCTAGTAAAGCTGAGTGACAATCTGAAAAAGGTTCACCCAGTTATGTGTCCGTGGCATTTATGTATCCGGTGGTAATACTAGAAAACAAAATGCTAAGGGTCACGGCCAAGACTCATAAAGTAGCTATGTTCAAGAATCAACATACTAAACTAGGAGAATCAATAACACTATCTGAATTCTGAGTTCCTATGGACGCCAATCATTCTGAACTTCAAAGGATAAAGTGAGATGCGAAAACTGTTCAGAAGCAAAAAGCTACTAGTCCCGCTCATGTAATTGGAACTAAGCTTCATTGATATTTTGAAATTTATTGTATTTTCTCATCTTTTTATTCTATTTTGTTTCTGGTTGCTTGTGGACAAGCAACAATTTAAGTTTGGTGTTGTGATGAGTGGATAATTTATACGCTTTTTGGCATTGTTTTTAGGTAGTTTTTAGTATATTTTAGTTACTTTTATAATATATTTTTATTAGTTTTTATGCAAAAATCACATTTATAGACGTTACTATGAGTTTGTGTGTTTTTCGATATTTTCAGGTATTTTCTGGCTGAAATTGAGGGACTTGAGCAAAAATCTGATTCAGAGGCTGAGAAAGGACTGCAGATGCTGTTGGATTTTGACCTCCCTGCACTCAAACGCATTTTTTCTGGAGCTGCAGAAGTCTAATTGGCGCGTTCTCAACTGGGCTGGAAAGCTAACATCTTGGGCCTTCCAGCAATATATAATAGTCCATACTTTGCCTGAGATTTGATGGCCCAAACTGGCATTCAACGCCAGCTAGAGACCCTTTTCTGGCGTAAAACGCCGGAATTGGCACGAGAACTGGAGTTAAACGCCCAAACTGGCATCCAAGCTGGCATTTAACTCCAAAAAAGGCCTATGCACGTGTAAAGCTCAATGCTCAGTCCAAGCACACACCAAGTGGGCCCCAGAAGTAGATTTATGCACTCTCTGCACTTAGTTACTCAATTTCTGTAATCCTTAGTAACTAGTTTAGTATAAATACTAGTCTTTCCCATTGTATTCAGGACTTTTATCATATTATGCCATTTTTCACATTTGGGAGGTTGGCCATTTGGCCATGCCTAGACCTTTTTCTCTTATGTATTTTCCAACGGTGGAGTTTCTACACCTCATAGATTAAGGTGCGGAGCTCTGCTGTTCTTCATGAATTAATGCAAATACTATTGTTTCTCTTTTAATTCATGCTTACTTCTTCTCCAAGATATACTCTTGTACTTAATTCAGTTAAGTCAGAATAAAGGGGTGACCCATGACAATCACCCACTATCTTTGTTACTCGCTTAGCCAAGATCCACGTGCCTGACAACCACAAGCGGTCTACATGATGTTCAACGTAGTCATTGGACGATAGTCGGAGTATAGTCTCTTGGGTTTCTGATCCACGGATTTGACTTTGCTCTCCTGACAACAGAGCATTTGAATCCGCGAGATTAGAACCTTCGTGGTAGAGGCTAGAAACAATTGGCAACATTCCTGATATCCGGAAAGTCTAAACCTTGTCTGTGGTATTCCGAGTAGGATCTGGGATGGGATGAATGTGACGAGCTTCAAACTCACGAATGTTAGGCACAGTGACAGTGTGCAAAAGGATAGAGAGATCCTATTCCGACACAAGTGAGAACCGACAGATGATTAGCCGTGCGGTAGCTGTGCCTGGTATTTTTCATCCGAGACGAGAGATCCGACAGTTGATTAGCCGTACAGAAACCATACCTGGACCATTTTCACTGAAAGGACAGATGGTAGCCATTGACAACAGTGATCCACCAACATACAGCTTGCCATGGAAGGGAGCACGCATGATTGGATGAAGACAATAGGAAAGCAGAGGCTCAGAAGCAACAAAGCATCTCCAAATGCTTATCTGAAATTCCCACCAATGGATTACATAAGTATCTTATTTTATTTTATGTTTTATTTATCTTTTAATTATCAAAACCTCATAACCAATTGAATTCGCCTGACTGAGATTTACAGGATGACCATAGCTTGCTTCAAGCCGGCAATCTCCGTGGGATCGACCTTTACTCGCGTAAGGCTTTATTACTTGGACGACCCAGTGCACTTGCTGGTTAGTTGTACTGGAGTTGTGAAAAATGTGATCACAATTCCGTGCACCAGGAAGGCAAACGTGTTGGGGGGATCTCTCTTCTTCTTCGGCACTTTTACTTTTCATAATTCTAGGATTTCTCTGAAGAACATGAGCAACTAATTCTCTTTGGTTAAGGTTAGGAGCTCTGCTGATTCCATGGATTAATATACTAGCTTTTTCTACCTTTGATTTATGCATTGATATCTTTTCAAGAATAGGTTTTCATTCTTCATCCTAAAGGGTTTGAATATGTTGGCGCCATTGCCGGGGATTAATCGTGGTTAACAAACTACCAATCAATTAATTATCTAGATTAGTCCTTTTTGGCTTTTATTTGTTTACTATTTCTATTTTGTTTCCCACGTGGGAATTCCTTTGTCAGTTTGAAGGGAGTTCCAATTTGATTTTCTTGTGGTTTTTGATTAGCGGATATTTTATATGCTTTTTGGCATCACCTTCTTATAGTTTTTAGTAGTTTTTATTAAGTTTTTATAGTTTTTAGTGTTAAATTTATATTTTTGGATCCTACTATGAGTTTTTGTGTTTTTGGAAAATTTTAGTTATTTTCTGGCTGAAATTAAGGAGCTGGAGTAGAAGTCTGATTCAGAGATAGAGAAAGCACTACAGATGCTGTCCGAATCTGAACTGTCTGCATTCCGAAGAGCTTTTCTGGAGCTACAGAAGCTCAAATGAAACGCCCTCAACGGATATGGAAAGCTGACTTCCAGAGCTTTCCAGCAATATATAATAGTCCATAGTTTGCTTCGGATTAGAAGGCCCAAAACTGGCGTCCAACGCCAGCTTCCTACCCCCTTCCAGGCGTCCAGCCCCCAAAGAGCAGAGCCCAGCGTCCAAAGGCCCAAAGAGGACCCCCTAGCTGGCGTTCCACACCCAAGAGACTTCATAGCACGTGGATGTCATCAAAGCTGAACCCAAAGACTCACCAAGTGGGCCCCAGAAGTGGATTTTAGCACTAAATAGACTGTTTACCCTTACTAGTAATCTGTTTAGTATTTAAAGTGTATTTTACATGATTTTCAGAGACATCATACACCATTCAGCATTATTCACGTTTTTCCTTTGTATTTTCTCTTTAGTATGAGTTTCTAAACTTCTTAGGTTGAGGGGAGGAGCCTTGCTGAGTCCTATGAATTAATAAAAGTATTACTATTTCTCTTCGATCTGTGTTTGATTAACTCTAAGATGTATATTTGTTCTTCGTCACTATGAATGCGTTGAACTGGCATAAGGTTATCATGTTCTACATGGGTTCAGAGTGCATCTTTAATCAGATAATGATGAATCGCCAGCTTGAATATACGTCTCTCAGACGGCTAATCCACGATTTTGTTGGGGACTTCTCGAGACATCAGTTCAGCCGATTTCTGGGGAGATTAGGGTCTTTGTGGTAGAGGCTAGAATCCATAGATGCAACATTCTCTTATCTGGAAGATCCGACCTTGTCTGTGGTGTTTTGAGTAGGATCATGAAGGAGAATGGACTGTACGCGCTTCACCCTCAAGTAGAGATAGATCCGCACTAAACCTGGGGTTCAGATTCGGAGGAGTATTGGCAGCTGCTCAAACCAGTGTCAATTACATACAGCCTGCCATTGAAGAAATCACTAACAAGCAAGGAGAGCAGTAGTACCAGAGTTAATTCAGAAAGATAAATCAACTCCAACTCTCAACTTATTCCTATTATTTAATCCAATTGGTTTTACCCCTTTCGGACATTTTTCTTAAAACTCTATTCCTATTCCTATCCTTTAACTTTATTACAATTCGGTATTCCTTTCACAATCAACAACCTTCTGATTCCGCCTGACTAAGACCTGCTAGATAACCATAGATTGCTTCAAACCACAATCCTCGTGGGATCAACCCTGACTCGCTCAAGTATTACTTGGATGACCCAGTGCACTTGCTGGTTCAGTTGTACGAAGTGTGGGGATTCGTGGACTGGTTTTGTATATGTAGAACAACAGGGATAAAGAACCTCTTCAATACAATCTTGAGATTGAAAGAACTCTTTGGCGACAAAGGAAACAAGCTAGAAATTAAAGAGTTGAAGAAGAAATTGAAGAGGCAATTGAAGAAGAGTTTGAATTCAACATGTCAAAGAATGCAAATCGAAATGCTAATGCTCCTCAACCAAGGAGGACCCTTGGATCTTTCACTACTCCTAATCCAGGGAGTTTTGGAAGCAGTATTGTGACACCTACTGTCAATGCCAACAACTTTGAGTTGATGCCCTAGCTTGTCACACTAGTGTAACAAAATTGTCAATTCAGTGGGAGCCTGCAGGAAGATCCTAAATTGTTTATCTCTAACTTCCTGCAAATTTATGATACGGTCAAGACAAATGGCATCCTGACTAAGGTTTATTGGTTATTTCTTTTCCTTTTTGCTGTAAAGGATCGGGCTAAGCAGTGGCTGGATAATTAGCACAAGGAGAGCATAGCTACATGGGAGGACTTGGTCACTAAGTTCCTAACCAAGTTCTTCCCACCTCAAAGGTTAACCAAGCTCAGAACTAACATTCAGACTTTTCGAAAGAGAGTCCCTTTTTGAAGCTTGGAAGAGGTATAAAGAGATGATGAGAAAGTACCCTCCGGACATGTTTCCAGATTGGGTCTAACTCTAGATTTTTTATGATGGGATCACCCTCGCCTTATGGATTTCTTTGGATAATTTGGCCAAAGGATTTCTATATATGAAGAAGACCACTGATGAAGCACTAGAATTGATTGAAATAGTAGCCAACAATCAATACCTCTATTCCTCTGAAAGATCAATAAGAAAAGGAGTTATGGAATTAGATGCTTTGGATACCATTTTGGCTAAGAATAAAGTCATGTCCCAATAAATCAATGCAATTACTTAACACCTAGAAGGAATGCAAGCTTCAGCAGTGAGTTCTCAAGAGAATTCCTATTATATGAATAATGCACTACCTCAAAGTGAAGGCAAGGAGTACGGACAATCTTCCCTGGAGCAAGTGAACTACATGGGAAATTCTTCAAGTCCACCTAAAAATGATCCCTTTTCTAAAATTTATAATCCTGGATAGAAAAATCACCCAATTTTTTGTTGAGAAATCAAGGTCAAAGCCCCAACAATTTCAACAGTAACCATCAACAAAACCCAACCTCAACATAATTTCTTCAACCCCCATTAACACAATAGCCACCCTCTCAACCCTCAAAACCACTCTCAGCAACAACCACCACCCCCTACCCAACCATCTCAAGACTCTCAAAGACTTACCAATCTTGAACTTGCAGTGGAGAAACTCTTCCAAGCCACACTTTGATTCATGAAGGAAACAAGAACCAGCTTCAAGAATCAAGGTGCTTCAATTAGAAATTTGGAGGTGCAAGTGGGCCAAATTACTCAACAATTAGCCAAACCCACTACAACATTCCCCAATGATACAATTCTAAACCCCAGAAAAGAGTGCAAGGCTATTTATTTGAGAAGTAGAAAGGTGTTAGAAAAAGAGGAGAAGGAAGAGCTCACTGACGGAGAAAAAATGTCGGTAAAGAATTTCACAAAAATATCACATTGCAAGTATAGTTCTAAATTGACAATTAAACCTCAATCAACGTTTAGATTGTTTGTCACAAATACAAACCCAATAAAATTAACCGAAGTATTCAAACCTCGGGACGTCTCTCAAGGACTTGCAGGGAAGAGTAGTTTACTATTGGTTGTGGGAAAGTATATTTTTGGGGTTTTTGAAATAAGGAACAAGAAAATATAGATTGCGAGAAAAATAAACTAATAACTACGAAAGCTCTTAGCAAGGATTGAGAATTAGAAGTCCTATCCTCATTATCATCATCAATTGTGATGGTAAATGTGAATTGCCTTCACTTAGTTAACCTCTAACCAATAGAGGAAGGTCAAGTACATAAAATCAACTTGAGTTCACAAGTCTTAGTCAACTCATAGTGAGAGACTAGAATTAGTGAAGTTCAAGCTAATCGGCAATCTTCAATTACCATTCAACAAGAAACTTTGACAATTCAAGAGTCTCTAATTAATCAATCCAAGTCAAGAACATAAAAATCTAATTTAAAATCAACCCAAGCATTTTATCAAACACTTGGAAGGCACAAAATAAAAGTATAGAGTATTAATAAGAGATAATAAAATCTAAGATACCCAATTGCAAGAAAACAATAACCAATAATTAAAGAAATAACAACAACATAAAAATATAAATTGCATTAATCTAAATCAAAGGGAGCAAGAGTGCATCAACAATGAAATAAACAAACGGAAGAAATAACAAATAAACTAAAAGAAGTAAGATGCTAGAATAAACAAGAATAAAGGAAAATTAAATTAAAGCAAGGTAAAAATCTGAATCTAAGAAATAAGACTAAAAATCCTAAAACCTAGAGAGAGGAGTGAGCCTCTCTTTCTAGAAACCTACATCTAAACCTAAAAATTGTGAACGAATGAAAAGTGATTGAATGATTCCCCCAGCTTCACTCTGCAGCCTCTAATCTGTATTTTCGGTCCTAAAACTGGGTCAAAAGCAGCCAAGAAATCTCCCCCAGCGAATTCTGTTAATTGCAGCACGTGACGCTCGTCACGCGTACATGTCAGCCACGCATACGCGTCATTTGTATGTTGCACCAGTGATGCGTACGCGTCGTCCATGCGTGCACGTCGCTACCAGATTCTGAAATCCTTAATTTCTTGTGTTCCTTCCACTTTTGCATGCTTCTTTTCCATCCCCTAAGCCATTCCTGCCCTAGAAAACCTGAAAACGCTTAACAAACATATCATGGCATCGATGGTAATAAAAGAGGATTAAAAATTAGCAAATTTAAGGCCAACGAAGCATGTTTTCAATCAGAGCACAAAATTAGGAAGGATTTGTAAAACATGCAATTTATATGAATAAGTGTATAAATAATTGATAAAATCCACTCAATTCAATACAAAATAAACCGTAAAATAGTGGTTTATCAATTTTCTCACACTTAAACATTAGCATGTCCTCATGCTAAGCTCAAGAGAAGCTATAAAGGAGGTAAAGATGAATGGTAGAATTTATGAAATGCAACCTATCTATATGAATGCATCTAAATGCAAAATGCTTTTACCTACTTGGTTAAAAGTAAATCAACCTTCCAAAAACAAATATGAACTAAATTCCACTAATTCAAATTCCATAATAAAGTATAAGTAGACGTGTAAGAAGAAAGCTCGTGAAAGCCGGGAACAAAGAATCAAGCATCGAACCCTCACCAGAAGTGTATACACTCTAATCACTCAAGTGTTTGAGGTTCAATTCTCTCAATTCTCTACTAATCTTGCTTTCTAAGGCTTGCTCTTCTTCTACCAATCAACAAAAATTTAATGCACGAATACATATATCAAGAGGTCTTTTAAGGGTCGTAATGGAGTTAGGGTCAAGGTAGGATTGTATTTGGTCAAGTGGACTAAAATCTGAATTCTTGATTAACCTAAACTTCCCACCTAACTTCAGACAATCCATGTAATCAAACTATAAAATCTAACTACCCATTAACTATGTTTTCCACCTATTCCTTCATCCGAATTTGAGTACAACTCATATGCATTGCTACCACCATTTACTTTGGGGTATTTTGTCCCCTTTTTATTTATTTTTTTTCCTTTTTTCTTTTTATTTTTCTTTTATTTTTAGTTTTTTTTTCTTTTATTTTTCTCAATGCATACAATTAATGTATTGAATGTATGAACATGTCCTCAACATTCTTTTCATATTTTCACAAAAAAGTCTAACATACTTAATTCCCAAACCAAATATTTCCAAACCCAACTTTCCCACACTTAAATCATGAACACTTTCACTAGTCTAAGCTAACCAAGGATTCAGATTAAGGTCATTCATTATTTTTTGCTTAGAGTTAATGATGTGCTAAAGTAAAGAACAAATGGGGTAAAATAGGCTTAACATTGGTTTGCAAAGGATAATGAAAAGGGTAAGGCCATATGGGTATGTGAGCTATAGTGAAACAAAGGCCTCAATCACGTAGGTGCATGCCTACATCAAACAATGGAAATATAGAATCAAGCAAGACAAAAATCACAATTTTAGAGAAAACAACACACATCATAATAAAACATCGGTTGATAAGATGCAACCAATCAAATAGGTTCAAAATCTCACTAGTTTTGTGTGTTCGAGCTCTAAACCATGTTCCAAAATAAATTTCTTCAAGCAAGCTCAACAAAATTTTAATTCAAATTAGTGAAATGCTATAAAATAGTTTCTTGGAAGAGAATTCATCACTTCAACCAAGTAGTACATACATGCAAGCAACTAACTAAACATGCAATCTATTATGCAATGCAACAATTAACTAACAAAGAAGAGTAAGAATTGGTGTTGGGAAAAGGAATTGTTACCCACGAAAGTCGGTATCGACCTCTCCACACTGAAAGATTGTACCATGTTCGATGCATGCAAAGATGTGCAAGTGGATGGGTTGCTACAACTGATGCTTTTTCTCCAAAGATTGTGTGGCGGGACTTGTTGTCGCTCCATTTAGAAGTTTTCTGTTTCCCTTCTTGGTCGCCATCCTGAAAGAAGAGAAAAAGGAAGAAGAATAACCCACAAACAAAGATATGAAAACAAATAAAATATGGGTGGGCTAATGCAAAATAATAATGAGGTTCTCAACTACATGGTAGCTACGACATGCAAGTGAGAAAACGATATAGGCAAATGGCATATCAATAGTGCAAGAATTGCAACAATGAGGGAGAGAGAGTGGGTCATGAAAGACAATATAAGTTCATATCAATGCAAAAGGAATACAAGTGTCCTAAAAGATTAGCATTGACTTATAAATAATATCAGCCAACAATATAAAACAAGTCACGAAGAACCAAAATAATGCGAGAAATATTCAACAGTTGAATTAGAAAATTCAACACCAATGTTAAAACAACAAATATAGAAAAAAAAAGGAAAACAAATGACAAAGTTAAAATGCAATGAATGCAAGTATGCAAATGTAATAAGTAAAAGAAAAGAAAGATAAGAAAAAATGAGAAGTGAAATTTTGAAAAGTGAGGGAAGAATAAAGTAAGAAAGGTAGAAGAAAAGGAAGAAAAAAGGAAAGAGGAAAGAATAAGAAAGGAGAGAAGAAAGAAGAAGAAAGAAAAAGAAGACGCGATGCATAAGCATCGTTCACACGCACGCGTGGGTTACAGAATGAGGAGGTGACGCGTACGCGTCAGTCACGCGTACGCGTGAAAAGCAAAAAAGAGAAGGTGACGCATCCGCGTCACTCACATGTACGCGTGGGTGTGACTTGTGCTCGTCGCACAACACTCGCACAGTTCCCGCGTAAGTCTCTGGTTTGTGTACTAGGGATGGCAGCATGAAGATACGATGCGCGCGCGTCATCCACGCCCACGCGTGGGAGATAAAAATTGCAAATGACATGTACGGGTCAGCGACGCGCACGCGTGGGTTGGGTTGTGCGCCTAGCACCCTACCCGCATGTTTCCAGCGCAACTCTATGGTTTTGGTACCAGAGGTTGCAGCGTCACATGTGACACGTGCGCGTCGGTCATGCGCACGCATGAGACACAAATTTTTTTTTGTTTTAATTAACCAACAAGCTATCAAATTAATGCCAAACATTATTAAACAGGTGAAACCACAACTTAAACCAAATAAACCCAACTAAAATTGAAAAAGTTAACTTATTACCAATATAAATAAAAGATAAAATAGGAAGAATTTACCATGGTGGGGTGTCTCCCACCTAGCACTTTTAGTTAAAGTCCTTATGTTGGACATTCGGTGAGCTCCTTGTCATCGTGGCTTGTGCTTGAACTCATCTTGAAACTTCCACCAACGCTTGGATTTCCAATAAGCTCCAACATTTCCAAGTAAATTTATCAAGCCTTGATGAAGTTCTTCACAAGTTTTGAGCTCCCAAAGTTGATCCTCTTGTATGTTGGGATCCTAAATCTTGTTTCTACACCCATCTTTAAGTTGATAATGATTGTTCTAACCGGGTGGAAAGCAATCTAAATTCTCAATGAAGTACCAAACTCTTTTCTTAGATCCAACCAATTGATCACTAGTCCAACCCTTGCATCTAGCTCTTGAAATCTCAACCGTGATGAGTCTTGATTTGCAACTCCAACCACTAAGCATCCTTCTCTTATGCTTCACTCCACAAAGCCTCCTAAGTTGGCCATCTGATTCAAGAATACCATACTCAGGTGGGATAATAAAGCTAAGAGAGATAAGTTTTACCCACTCAATTGAAGGAGTAGATGGCAACCTAGGTAGAGAAGTCTCCAACGATCTTGACAAAGCATATTCAACTCTCGTCCATCCTTTTCGAAAGACTTCAATCTTTTGAAAAGATTTTTCACTTTCAAGCTCTTCCTCACCAAATTCATTCAACTCTTATCCGTCACTCAAATCATAATTATCAGGTTGAGAGAAATCTACCTCAATGTTGCTTTCAATTTCATCGGGAAAAGGTTCTTCAAACTCAAGGGGTTCACTTGTGGATGCAAATTCATGACTAGGATGGCTTGATTCATGATCATCATCACCAAGGGAACTTGCTTCTTGATCTATCCCGTCCAATTCTTCATAGGGAACATGCCTTGGAGGTTTTGCACTACTCTCCTCAATATTAATTTCAAGCTTCTTGGAGAAATACTCTACAACTCTAGATTCCTATGGAGGTTTAACATCTTCTAAGTCTTCAACCACTTCTTCCTCTTCAACAATTACGGCTTCCTCCAATTGTTCCAATACAAAGTCACATTCCTCACTTTCCACCGGAGTTCCTAGTCTCTCCTTCATGCTATATTTTTCATTAGATTATCCACATGTAGCCATGGGAGTTCCTTGAGTGTCCCAATGTTGGGAAGCTAATCGACTTACTAACTCGGTCACAGCATCTGCGAATTCTAGTATCGTCCCTAGCATTTCTCTTTGCCCTTGAAAAATAAGATCAAGGGTGTCATCCATTAGAGGTTGGGATGGATGGAAGGGTTCATCGGTTGGGGGAAGGGGTTCATAATAGGAGGGTGGTTCATCATGATACGGATTTGGTGGTTCAACACTCTCCATCTTTTCCACTTGTTGCACAACACACTCCAATCCCTTGTTCTCAAGTTGAGATTCCAAGATCTCCTTCCTGCTCCGCTCTGTGGTTGACTTTCCACATTCATCCGTGGAAATACTTTGTTTGTTGCATGAGTCCCATGGGTTGATGGTGGCTCTCATTTTTGCAATGTTAGCCATGCGAGCTTCGTGTGCTTTTCGGCCTTCCTCTCACTCCATTTGATGGATGGTTACTTGAAGTCGATCCATTGCTTCCTTAAAATGATCCTGTGGCTCTTGTTCTGATTGGTTAAAATAATTAGGATCATATTGCTCTCGGATTGATAGATATGGACATTCCCCTATGGAGGGTTGTGGTAGAAAGGAAAATTCATCTTGTGGTTGAAACTTCGCATGCATTGGAGGTGGTGTATATTGAGGTGGTGTATGTGAGAATGGTGGTTCTTTGGAGTAATTGTGTTGGGATGTGGGTGGTCCTAAGTATGGCTCATATGGTGGTTGGTATGGTGGATAAGGATTAGGGTCATATGAAGGTGTTTGGTAAAACGGGGCTTGTGAGTATGGTTGAAGGCTATGTTGTGGGGGGATAAGGGTCTAGGTGTATGGTGGTGGTTGTTAATAATTGCAAAGAGGTCCACCCTAACCATCGGGTTGGTATGCATCATGGAATGACTCTTGCTCATAGTAAGTTGGTGGAGGTTGTTGCCAAGAGAGTTGTTCAAATGCTTGAGGCTCCTCCCACCTTTGATTGTCTCATCCTTGATGCATGTTCTCATTGTAGCTTCCATTCCCTACAATATAATTTGAACCAAACTCGTGCCAAAGGGATCAGAATTCATAGTATCAAGAGAAAATAAAAACAAAAACTAATAAGAAATAATGAAAATAAACTCCTAAAACTAGAAACAACTAACAAAGAAACAAAAAGGAAAACATATTCTCAATATTCACAATAACCAGTAATAAGGCACATATTTGTAATTCCTCGGCAACGGCGCCACAAACTTGATGGAGGAAAAATGTCGGTAAAGAATTTAACAAAAATATCACGTTGCAAGTATAGTTCTAAACCGACAATTAAACCTCAATCAACGTTTAGATTGTTTGTCACAAATACAAACCCAATAAAATTAACCAAAGTATTCAAACCTCCGGTCGTCTCTCAAGGAATTGTAGGGAAGTGTAATTTATTACTGGTTGTGGGAAAGTATATTTTTGGGGTTTTTGAAATAAGGAGCAAGAAAATATAGATTGTGAGAAAAATAAACTAATAACTAAGAAAGTTCTTAGCAAGGATTGAGAATTAGAAGTCCTATCCTCATTATCATCGTCAATTGTGATGGTAAATGTGAATTGCCTTCACTTAGTTAACCTCTAACCAATGGAGGAAGGTCAAGTGCATACAATCAACTTGAGTTCACAAGTCTTAGTCAACTCATAGTGAGAGACTAGAATTAGTGAAGTTCAACCTAACCGGTAATCTTCAATTACCATTCAATAAGAAACTTTGACAATGCAAGAGTCTCTAATTAATCAATCCAAGTCAAGAACATAAAAATCTAATTTAAAATCTACCCAAGCATTTTAACAAACACTTGGAAGGCACAAAATAAAAGCATAGAGAATTAATAAGAGATAATAAAATCTAAGATACTCAATTGCAAGACAACAATAACCAATAATTAAAGAAAGAACAATAACATAAAAGTATAAATTGCATTAATCTAAATCAAAGGGAGCAAGAGTGCATCAACAATGAAATAAACAAATGGAAGCAATAACAAATAAAAAAAAGAAGTAAGATGCTAGAACAAACAAGAATAAAGGAAAACTAAATTAAAGCAAGGTGAAAACCTGAATCTAAGAAGAAATAAGACTAAAAACCCTAAAACCTAGAGAGAGGAGCCTCTCTCTCTAGAAACCTACATCTAAACTTAAAAATTGTGAACAAATGATAAGTGATTGAATGATTCCCCCAGCTTCACTCTGCAGCCTCTAATCTGTATTTTCGGACCTGAAACTGGGTTAAAAGCAGCCCAGAAATTGCTCCCAGCGAATTCTCTTAATTGTAGCATGTGACACTCGTCACGCGTACGCGTCAGCCACGCGTACACGTCATTTGTATGCTGCAGCAGTCACGCGTACGAATAAGTGTATTAGGAAGGATTTGTAAAACTTTGTAATTTATATGAATAAGTGTATGAATAATTGATAAAATCCACTCAATTCAGTATAAAATAAATCGTAAAATAGTGGTTCATCACTCACGGCCATGCAAAGGAAAGAAAACAAGGAGAAGCACTACTCCAAATTCCTGGAAATATTCAAGACACTGCACATAACCATTTTTTCCATAGAAGCACTTGAACAAATGCCCTTGTATGCTAAATTCATAAAGGAAGTGTTATCCAAGAAAAGATGCTTAAAGGGAGGCCAAACAGTGGTGATGACCAAGGAGTGTAGTGCAATTATTCAAAGGAACTTGCCAACAAAGAAGAAAGATCTAGGGAGTTTTCAAAATCCTTGCACTATTGGCAACACCACCTTTGAGAAAGCATTATGTGATTTGGGGGGCAAGTATTAATTTGATGTCCTTATCTGTGATGAAAAGGCTACAAATTCAAGAATTGAAGCCCACAAAAATAGCTCCACAACTTGTAGACAAATCAATGAAGCTTGTACATGGGATAGTTGAAAATTCCTTAATTAAAGTGAGAAAATTCTTTCTCCCTGTGGATTTTTTCATTCTTGACATGGAAGAAGATGAGAATGCCTCCATCATTCTAGGGAGACCTTTCCTAGTCACTGGGAGAGTCCTTCTTGATGTTAAAAAGGGTGAATTAATGCTAAGGGTGCATGATGACCATTTAATTTTTCATGTTTTCAAGACCATGCATCATTCAAGTAATCATGAGGAATGCAAGAAGGTTGAAGCTAGGGACCCAAATTTGAAGGGGGCACCTAACGACTCACTTTTAGAAACTCCTTTTCCATGCTCGGGAAGAAAAGAAGAGAAAAAGAAGGTGCAGCAAGTTGAAAACTCAGTTGAAACTAACAAGAGTTTGCAACCAAAGCCTCTCTTTGCAATCAACAAATCCCTTGACATCAAATCTAAGTTTGGTGTTGGGTGTGCATCAAATAAGGAAGAAGCTCTCAAGAAAAAAGTGCCTAGAAGATGGAGGAACAAGAAAATTCCTACTGAAGACTTTTCACTAGGGGAAAAAGTGGTGTTATCTCACCATCCATTATTGCCATATACTGTGAACAAAATTCTCTCCCTTGAGCATATTGAGCTATTACATGAGGACACAGGGATAAGATTCAAAGTGAGAGGGAAGAGTTGAAGCATTATGATCCACCTCCACCTAGCAAGGAACAACCGTCAAGCTAGTGACGTTAAAGAAGCGCTTGCTGGGAGGCAACCCAATGTTTGGTATTCTCTTTTCATTCTTCTTTTTATTTCATTTAAGGTTGTGTATGTATTTCATGGATTAAGTTTGGTGTACTACACCAATAGGACATTTGCACTTCACTGGGTACTTGGAGTAGTTTCATATTGATGTGTCACACTAATTTTGGTGTTCTCACACTAAGTTTGGTGTTGCCACACTTCATTTATGCAAAGTCCACCCTCCATGCAAACATATTGGCAACCTAGTTATTTTACTTTGTTTTATCTTTTATTTTGTTTGTCTTTAATTTTGTTTATTTTATTTGAATAAGCCTCTGCATTACTTGATTACCTTCACTTGATTAGCATGTTTATCCCTATTTCCATCACCTCTATTTTCTTCTTTGTTGCTTGAGGACAAGCAACCATTCTAAGTTTGGTTTTGGAGGCTATGCTTTACATAGGCTTAGAGAAGATGGAGGCAATAATGATGATTAAGGTGGTATTATTTCCTTTAAGCTTCCAGGTTATAATTTTCTATGTGCTTTTTATTCTGTTTCTCTATTTTCATGTTTTCCCTCATGCTTACTGAACTTATTACTTGTGAAGTCCTCTTAAGCACTCTAATAATATGAAAAAGAGCTGCTTGGCTGGAGGAAAATTGAATTTGACAAATAAAGGTCCTCTAATGATAAGTGGGGTTGCATTAAGTATGATGATCATGGATTGAGCTAAAAGAGTTGATGATCTTATATAAAAAGGAAGGTTGATTCCTTATAATCATGAGGCATAGAGAGGTATTATGAGATTTATGACAAAAAAAAGAGTCCTTGAACTTGAATTGAAAAAGAAAAAGAAAAAAAAAGAGAGAAGAAAAAATAGCAAAGAAAAATCAAGATAAAGATCAAAGGTTGCAAATCTCTGAGCATTAATGGTTAAAGCTAAGAGACCAAGTTATATGTCTGTGGTGTGATTGTCTAAGGATAAGACTTGGGCGATTAGATCTGAGGGGTGCGTTATCACCCGGTAACTTGGCCCAACTGACCTGGGATTATCGGTCAAATGCCCACTATTAAGAGTTGCCTTGAAAATGGAGCATTTAGAGTTGTCAACCCGAAAAAGCCTTCTGTTACAAGTAAAGGATTCAAGGATCAATCAAAGCTTAAAAGAAGAATCTCATAATATATTCTGAGCCTTAACTTTCCTAGGAATACAAGATTCATTAAAGATAGAGAGAATTCAGGTACTCACATGGTTTGCTAAACCCCACTTCTAAAAGAGACATAAGCTTCAAGAATGATTCAACCCCCATTTCATCTAAAACAATTCTTTTCTTTTCTTTAGCTTGAGGACAAGCAAAGTATTAAGTTCGGTGCTGTGATGCGATCGCATCTTTATTATTTTTCTCTTAGAATTCCATTTAATAAACTAAGAATTATTACAAGATAAGAAGTGATTTCATGATTAATTGAGCAATACTTTGAGTTGATGTGCATTTATTGATTATAGGAGAATTTAGAAGAGAATTGGTGAAGATTAAAGAAAAAAAACTAGAAATCACTTTGAGCAACAAAGAGCAAAGATAGAGAAGCAAGTAGAAAGCTCTATGGACTAAACAGAGAGCACTTTGGACTGAAACCAAGCCTCACATACAATGTGGGAAGGAAAGCGTACCACGCCTATGCCCTCCCAGGGGCAAGAGGTCTTTCAATGTACAATGTGGGAGCATTGACGTAGAATGCTAAAATGGAGGTCATGCGTACCCATCACCCATGCCGCACAAGTGGCAAAAAATGCTCAATCATGCATACGTATGACCCCTAATTTAGCATAATACGTGAAGAAATCAACGTAGGATGTGAAAGCATCAACATGGAAGTAGAGGTGTCATGTGTACACATCTAGCAAGAATACGCACAACAAGTGAATTATGAGACATCATGCGTATGCATGATTGCACTTTCACATAGTACGTGAGATTTTCCATATACAACACCGGGGGCTAAACAAGGGCAAATATTGAATGAATTCAAGGCCACATTCAATGTGGAATATTTCACGTATGACGTGAATCAAGCCAGAGAGCAATATGGGCCATCTCAAGACTTCACATACAACATGAATGCCTCACGTACCACGTGAGGAATGGGTTACCTCCCAGGGGCTTAATGTATTCACCAAAGACCTCCAATTCTTCATTGCTCAAGTGTTTAATTCAAGGTCTAACTTAGGCCTACCAATCACAATATTATTTGAGGATTTGCAAGGGAAAAAGATTGGAAGCTTTGCTGGAGAAAAGCATTAATTAGTTAAATTTTGTTTTATTTGAATTTTGATTCTATTTTAAGTTTGAATTTGAATTTTGTTAGGGTTATTATTTGAGGAGGGAAGTTATACATTTTGGGGAGAGGATCTTTTCTTCATCTTCGGCACTTTTACTTTTCATAATTCTAGGATATCTCTAAAGAACATGAGCAACTAATTCAACTTGGTTAAGGTTAGGAGCTCTGTTGATTCCATGGATTAATATACTAGCTTTTTCTACCTTTGATTTATGTATTGATATCATTTCAAGAATAGGTTTTCGTTCTTCATCCTAAAGGGATTGAATGTTTTGAAAAACAATTCTTCTCTGACTTGAATTCTTTTAACTTATTTGAAAAGTTGATTAATTGAATCAAGCTTGAAAACTAATTCTCACAAATCTTAAGTTTTGAAACTAGACTTAATAAGTGACATAAAATCAACTAGGAGAGATTATTATGAATTGTGTGGCTTATGAATCAGTGAACCTGCTGAACTCTTTTCTTAAATAATTGACTAAGGGATTAGCGATTAATTAAATTAAAGAGAATTCGAATTTCCAAGGGATTGAGGTTTGATTATTGATGATTTGCCATGGTTGTATCTTTGCATCATCAAGGTGAAAAGTGAAAAGTATTAATCCGTAAGTTTCAACATCTTTAAAACCTTAACTCTTTTAATTATATTCTCTTCCAATACTCGCTGTTTGCTTTTGTTACTTTACTATTTATGTTAAAGCTTTTAAAAAACCCTGATTTTGATTCTCTGACTAGATTAATCAATTGACTATTGCTTGCTTAATCAGTTAATCCTCGTGGCATCGACACTCACTCACCGTGAGTTTTGTATTTTACAATCTCGCATAACTATCGGCAAATGCAATGGGTCTTACAAATTAATAAACTCACGGTGAGTGAGTGTCGATCCCACGAGAATTAATTGATTAAATGAGTTGTTAAAGAATGAAAGGAAAGCAATAAATGATAAGAAAGTAAATGACGAGAATATAAATTGCTGGAAATCAACTTGTAAGAATGTAAATGATTATAAAGTAAATAACAAGAATTAATAATGAGAGGACCAGACTGGAGCCAGCCATTTGAAATCATGTGCGATGCTTCCAACCATGCAGTAGGAGCAGCGCTGGCTCAGCGTGAAGGTAAGGATCCTTTCGTTATTGCTTATGCGTCTAAGACTTTAGACAATGCCCAGTCCAACTATACTACTACTGAGAAAGAGCTTCTTGCTATTGTTTTTGCTCTGGATAAATTCCAAGCTTATTTACTTGGTACTAGAGTAGTAGTGTATTCGGACCATGCAGCTTTAAAGTATCTATTAGCTAAAAAGGAGTCCAAACCAAGACTTATACATTGGATACTGCTGTTACAAGAATTTGATTTAGAAATAAAGGATAGGAGTGGTAATCAGAATTTAGTGGCAGACCACTTGAGTCGCCTTGAGCATATTAAGGATGATTCTACTCCTATAGATGATAATTTTCCTTTTGATAACCTGCAAGCAGTATCTGAGGTAATCCCTTGGTATGCACCTGTTGCTAATTATTTAGTTAGCCGCACATTTCCTCCAAATTTTTCTAAGCATCAAAGAGACAAGCTAAAAAGCGAGTCTAAATATTATATATGGGATGACCCATATTTATGGAGATGTGGCGCTGATCAAGTAATTAGACGTTGTGTGCCTCAATAAGAATTCCAGTCCATTTTAGAGGCCTGTCACTCATCTGAGAGTGGAGGACATTTTGGCCCTCAAAGAACAGCTAGAAAGATCTTAGACTGTGGATTTTGGTGGCCTACTCTTTTTAGAGACACTGCTGAGTTTTGTAAATCTTGTCTCCCATGCCAGAAATTTGACAACATATCCAGGAGAGATGAGATGCCTCAACAAATTATGCTTTTCTGTGAAATTTTTGATGTTTGGGGCATTGACTTCATGGGTCCATTTCCAAATTCTAATGGATATTTTTATATATTGTTAGCTGTGGATTATGTTTCCAAATGGGTGGAAGCAATTCCTACCCGCACTGATGATGCTAACACTGTTGTTTCCTTTGTGAGAAACCATATTATATGTCGCTTCGAATCACCACGAGCAATCGTGAGCGATCAAGGCACCCATTTTTGTAACAGGAGACTGAAAGGATTAATGAAGAAGCATGGGATAATTCATAAAGTTGCAACAGCTTACCATCCCCAAACTAATGGGCAAGCCGAGGTGTCAAACAGAGAAATTAAGCGTATCTTGCAAAAGATAGTAAAGCCTCATAGAAAAGACTGGAGCACCAGGCTACAAGATGCACTCTGGGCATATAGAACAGCATACAAGACACCCATTGGGATGAGTCCTTTCCGCTTGGTTTATGGAAAAGCTTGTCATCTCCCAGTTGAAGTAGAACGCAGAGCTTTTTGGGCAGTTAAGGAGTGCAACATGGGAATTGAGAAAGTCGAAGCTGAAAGGAAGTTGCAACTGCAGGAACTGGAGAGCCTTCGCCTAGAAGCTTATGAAAACTCCAGAATATACAAGGAAAAGATGAAGGCTGTACATGATCAAAACATCAAGAAGAAAGAGTTCCAACCTGGGGATTTAGTTCTCCTTTACAAATCTCGACTAAGGCTCATGCCAGGTAAGTTGAGATCAAGATGGGACGGTCCATACAGAGTAGAGAAGGCCGAACCGTACGGAGTTTATCACCTAAGCCATCCCTCAAGCTCTGAACTCATTAAGGTTAATGGACAACGCCTGAAGCTACACCATGGCGAGAAGATGCAGAGAAACAAGGAGTTTGAGATCTTCCTCTTGGAAGATCCCCACATAGCAGAAGATTGAGCTAGTGGAGCGTCCAACTTACGGACGTTAAAGCAAAGTGCTAGGTGGGAGACAACCCACCATCGTATGATCATTCTTTTCTTTATTTTTAGTTTTTCCTATTCAATAACTCTTCTCTTTCTTAGTACTTTCGTGCATCTGCATTTACATGTTTTTATTTTCAAAAAAAAAAAAATTTCCGCTACACGACGCGTCCGCGTCGTAAGGAGAGTAAAGAAAAATAAAGCTGAACAGAAAGTCACGCTGGAGCGTGGCTGGAGGCGTGCCAATGGCACAAATCAACCCACACAACCGCGTCACTGACGCGTTCACGTCGCATGGGAATCATGGCCTCCCACGCGACCGCGTGCCCCACGCGGCCGCGTGCCCTGAGTTTTCAATGTAAAAGGGTGCACAATGAAATATTGTGCGGGAGTGATGCTGGATTGGTGCTGGAAGCACATTCCTTATCACGCGACCGCGTCACCATCCATTTTCTGACGCACACTTGCACGATCGCGTGTCCCAATTTCGGCAAATAAATTAATTTTAACAGAGAGTTGTGCTGGTGCGAGGCTGCACTCGCGCCAGAAGCATAACATGGGTCACGCGACCGCGTGACTGACGCGATCGCATCACCATACTTGAAGAGCATCCACGCGAACGCATGCCCCACGTGGCCGCATCGCATGCGTTGCACAGCTCAACCTGAAATTGCCACATATCTTATCTTTCTCTCCTCCAAATCCTAATTTTTCTTTTCCCTCCTTATTTCTTCCTTCTCCCTTCTTCCTTCTATCTCACCTATCACTCTCTCTCTCTCACCTCCATTACCAAGGTTCTATTTTCTTCTTCCTTCTTCTCTTTTCTATCATTATTATTATTTTATATGTTATTTTCTTTTTCTTTTCTTTTTCTTTTCATTATTCATATTTTCCTTCTTCTTCTTTTCCTTTTTACATGGTGTTAGAAATTTATTTGAGTCATTATTCCTCGTTATATGCTTGTGGATTGTTGCAATTTGTTTGACAATTATTATTTTTAAGGGATTGCTTGCATGTTCGCCTTCATACTTTCTATATCTTATTTACCATGCATGCCATGTGTTTGTGAAAAAGCCCATATAGCATTATGCACTTTTCTACATTACTTTACTCTACTATTCAATGCTTGCTTTTCACAAATTCTCTTTACTATTGTTTTCATTGAATTTAATTGTCAATACAAACATTTTGGCTTGTTACAACTGATGCTTGGTCTATGCTACTCATGCCCTTTTCCGGCATGCCAATAAACACCTTGCATCCACTTATCTTTCGATGCACTGACTATTTTTCATTGTTGGCTTTTCACATGTACTCGAGAGCATGTGTTAATGTCAACTACATCCTAATGTGCATCCATCACCACTCTTCCGTTCTCTTCCTTGCTATATATCTATTTGAATTTAATTTACTTTCTCCTCTCTTTTTAGGATGGCCACCAAGAAAGGAAAGGAGAAAGCAACTCATAAACCTCCAGCAAGAAGAGGCACTAAAAGAGCATCAGTGGCAGAGCCGTCTTCAACCGCAGTCAAGCCCTCAACAAAAAGAGTTAAGAGGATAATAAAGGTTGATGACAAAGAGAAAGCCTTTCCAGCAAAGGAAACTGCGCGATTTTCCAATCGCTACTGTGAGCAGATGTTCCCTATCCTGGCAAAAAGGAACTATAACAATGAATACCTTCTTTTCCTCCCGTCCAATATTGCTACCTTTGTTGAGCCGCAAATTGAACGAAGACAATGGGATTTCCTACGGAGACAGCCAAGGCAGGTCAATCTTTCTTGGGTAGTTGAGTTCTACTCTAACTTCTATATGCCAACCCTGCAGTCTGTTTATGTCCGGCAGAAGCAAGTCCCCATTACGGAAACAGCCATTCAGCAAGCTCTGAGTCTTCCCCCTATTCCAGAAGGAATGGACGCCTTCCAAGAAGCCGCACTTAAGCACCAGAGGTACCAATTTGACTGGGACTCCGTTCTCGGAGTTATCGCATTACCTGGCAGCCGTTGGATCTACAGATACCACCGTACCTGCCCTAAAGGAATCTTGGCTTCAGCACTTACCTTGGAGGCTCGCGTATGGGCACAGATCATGTCCCATTACGTCTTTCTGAGCACTCATGAGTCCTCCTTCACTGCGGACATGGCTGTTCTACTATGGTGCATCCTTACAGACCAACCTCTGAATCTCTCACGACATATCCAGAATGCTATGGGACACGTACAAATTGCGGGCAATTTACCTTTTCCCGCCTTGGTCTCAGATCTTGTCTCAGCCGCCGGAGTCTCCTACAGAGCTGGGGACACCAAAGCCGTGCTTCCACGGGATGATCAGTATGTCCCTAACGAAAAATACCTCAGACTCCCAGCAGCCACTACAAGCCTTCCTACTACTCCAGTTGAAGATACTCCTTCTTCAACACCACAAGCACCTACAACTGATGAATTGCTCCAGCAGATAATCAAGAGGTTAGATCGGCAAGAACACAAAGCTAAGTTGAGAGAGCGCCGTAACAACCGAAGATTCAAACACCTCAGGGAGCTACTTAGAGGAGATTGCAAAGACTCAGACACCCTGGAATCCACTTCTTTTACTAGCACAGGGAGCCATGATGGTCCTGATTGTGGAGATACTGCTACCAGCCCATCCCTGTTCCTGACAGACGGCACCGAGGACAGTGCAAAGCCTTAAGTGTGGGGAGGTCGGTCAGTACCTGACTTCCGGAGGTAATTTCTCTTCTCTAGCACCAATAATTAGGATATTTTAGTTAGATTTTCTTTCTTTTATAGAATAGAATAAATTGCATAGGTTAGGATAGTTGCATGCATGTTCTACTTGATTGAAAAGACAATAAGTTTCTTTTAAGACTCTATCTTTGGAACAAAATTTTACTAATTTTTCAAAATTTTTATGATAAATTTGCTTGAGTTGTATTTGGAACATGACATTTGAGCTAAAGAACACACAACCTTAAAATTTGAGCCTTTATGTATGGTTACATTATTTAACCATAGTTATTTCATTCTTGTGTGTTTACTTCTCTATGATTGTAATCTATATTTTGTTTTATCTTATATGTCTAATATTTATTATATTTGCATGCTTGCATATGATTGAGGCCATTATTTGTTTAAACTCACTTATCCAAATTAAGCCTACCCTTTTCAATTACCTTTGTTAACCACTTTGAGCCTTTAAATCCCATTTGTTCTATATTTTACCACATTATTAACCTTAAGCTGAAAAACAATTGTATATCCCAAATTGAATCTTTGGTTAGCTTAAGATAGAATTGTGTGTGCTAGTTAAGTATGGGAAATTGTCGGAACAAAAGTTGTTAAGGGAATGTGTCATGAGAATTTAATGGAAATTTGGATACCTACTCATGTGAAACTATAAGAATAAAAAATCTATGTGCATTGATAAGCTATATTTATTTTAATGTCAAAATATATATATATATATATATATATATATATATATATAATATAAATAAATAAGGGGACAAAATTACCCCAATGTTAAATTCAGAATTCAAAGATCAATGCACATATGATAGAATCAAATACAAAGTTGATACATGAGTATGGATTGAAAAAGGGAATTTTGGGTAGCTAGGTATGAACTTTAAGATTACATTAAATATATACAAGTTGGATTGGAGCTTGGGTTAATTAAAGATTCAATTTATTAGCTCACTTGACCAAATGTATACACCTATCTGTACCTTAGCCCCATTACAACCTTGAAAAGACCTCATGATGTTTGCATTGGTATATTAACTGTTGTTGATTGGTTAGGAGAATAACAAAAGTTAGAAAGCATGATTAGAGAAGGATAGAGTGATTACCCTATACACTAGAAATTAGAGCGTACATACATTATCAGTGAGGGTTCAATGCTTGAATTTTCATGTTCCCTGCTTTCATGAGCTATCTTCTTGCACTTTTATCTGTTTTATTGTATAATGATAGAATTAGTGGAATTTGATTTGTAATTATTTTGAAGAGCTTATTTACTTTTGATCAAGTGGGCAAGAATCATATAGTTGCATTTATTTATATATATATATAGGCTTGTATTGCATTTCATGAGTTTCTACATGTTCATACTTATTTCCTTATCTCCTTCAATTAAGCATGAGGACATGCTAATGTTTAAGTGTGGGGAGGTTGATAAACCACTATTTTATGGTTTATATTGTGTTTAATTGTGTGGTTTTATCATGATCCTTACCCACTTATTCATTAAATTAGCATGAAATTATAATTCCTTCCTGAACTTATAACATGTTTGAAAACTGCTTCCTAGAGACTTTAATTATGTATTTTTAATTCTCCTTTATTCCATTCGATACCATGATCTGTGTGTTGAGTGTTTCAGACTTTATAGGGCAGGAATGAGTTGGAGATTCGAAAGGAAGCTAGCAAAAATGGAAGGAACACAAGAATTTGAGGAGATAACCAACGAGAAGTGACGCGGTCGCATGGCTCACGCGGCCGCGTCGGATTGGAAAAGCTCAAGCAATGCGGTAGCGTGGACGACACGAACGCGTGGCAAGGAAAAGCGCGAATGATGTGTCCGCATGGATGACGCGATCGCGTGACGTGTGCGATCTGCATAATCTGCAGAATTCGCTGGGGGCAATTTTGGACCTTATTTCGACCCAGTTTTTGGCCCGGAATAGCAGACTAGAGCCAGAGAATATGCAGAAACAAAAGACAACATTCATTCTACACAGTTTTCAGTTTTAGATCTAGTTTTACTCCTTTAGGTTTTTCTCTCTAGGTTTTATAATTTTAATTTTTAATTGGTCTTAGCATTGGAACATTGAGAAGAGTTATTTCCTCATCAAGACTTCGTCATTCTAGTTCGTTCTCTTAACTTGGTTTTATTCTTCCATGTTATTTGCTTTGTTCAATTTTGTCATTTGAATACTTTCATGATTATTTAATACAAGAATTATTTCTTCCATTTTAATTTATTTTCCATTCCAATAATCATGTCTTCTTTTAATTCTCCTTCATATGTTATGGATTTATTATTTACAATAAGCGAGTAGTTTCTTCACTTGATGGGGAGTTGATTGAAAGAAACTCTTGAGTTGGAAGGATTGAAAGAGAATTTATAATTGGGTTAACTGTTGGATTGCTATCCAGTCACTAACACCAATCCCTTTGAACTAAGTGGGTTGCAACTCGTGAATAGATCTAGCATTCCAACTTGTTTGACTTTCCTTTGCCTAGTAAAGGATAACTAAATAGAACAACCATTAATTATAAATTAATCTTGAAATCATCCCATCAATAATAGAGATTCCAACTAATCAACTCCCAGTCAAGGCTTTTATTCATATTATTTAAATTTTCTCAATTTAATTTTCTATCTACTCAACTCAACCTTTTGGAACATCTGATTAATAAAATAGCACACTTTTCTGCAACTCGTTGGGAGACGATCTGGGACTCCAACTCCCAGTAATTTTTTATTTAAACTCTCTGTGACATATTTCGAAATTGATAGGCAAATTTTCAGTGAGTTAAGAACTATACTTGCAACGTAACTATTTTAATAATTTTTAATTCACCAACTTCTGTGTCTCATCAGCGTCCCAACCTCCGCTACGAGGTAAGTTCTTGAGGAAGTCCACAGTGGCATGTGTGGCAACCACCTCGGGGTGCGAGCTCTTTCCAAAAAGGTACTTCGAGCTGGTTTTTATTGGCTGAACCTACAAAAGGAAGCAACAGAGTTCGTCAAAACATGCCCCCCATGTCAGAAGCACGCCAACTTTCACATCGCACCACCCGAAGAACTCATCTATGTCACCTCACCCTGGCCATTCGCAAAGTGGGGGCTCGACCTTCTCGAACCATTCCCTCAGGGATCAAGGCAAGTCAAGTTCCTTATTGTAGGAATAGACTGTTTCACAAAATGGATCGAGGCTAAACCTTTAGCCACTGCCACCGTCCCAAGAAGTCAGAAATTCTTGTATAGAAACATTGTCACAAGGTTTGGGGTCCCATACTCTATTACCACAGACAATGGCACTCAGTTCACCGACACAGGCTTCAGAAACCTGGTGGCTGATTTAAAAATTAAGCACCAGTTCACCACTGTAGAACACCCACAAGCCAATGGACAGGCAGAAGCCGCCAACAACGTCATACTGGCTGGGTTAAAACGGAAACTACAGGACACCAAGGGAGCTTGGGACGAAGAGCTCCGCAAGTCCTATGGGCATACCGGACAACACCATACTCCACCATCGGAAAATCACCATTCCAACTTGCTTATAGAATGGAGGCAATGATTCCCATAGAAGTAGAAGAAGGATCCCATAGTGATCCTCTACAACGAAGACACCAACTCCCATGCTCAAAGGGAAGAGCTCGACCTACTTCCAGAAGTCTGAGAAAGAGTTCGGATCAAAGAGGAAGCTCTAAAGCGTCGAATGGCTCTAAAGTATAATCGGAAGGTAATCCAGCGAAGCTTTGCCATCCAAAATGACATCAGAGCAGGTCGGTCAGGAGAGGGAAGCTAGCAGCTAACTGGAAAGGGCCATACCAAGTTACAGAAGTACTAGAAAAAGGCTACTATAAGGTGTCCGACCTTGAAGGGCAAGAGCTACCAAGGTCATGGCATGCCTGTAACCTAAGAAGTTATAAATTCCCTAAAAAATTTTCCTACCAAGATGCATTAATCAAAGCTCATAAAATACAAAAATTCATCGCCGATTACAAAGAGGTCGGCAAAGTGAAGTGATAGAAGCAAGTTAATGCAAGAAGTTATAAAAAGTAACCCATAAAAAGTGACCTGATGAGGTCTAACTAAAAATGGGATTACTAAAAATAACTTAAGAAGGCCCGACAGAGAAGTCAGACCAATGAAAGAATCACTGAAAAGGGACAAAAACACCTCGCAAAGGCCAAAGAAAGGTTAAAAAACCAAGGCCCGAAGTGCTCAGCTAAAAAGGTACAAAGTCCTGGAAAAGATCTTATTTAAAGCAAGAGCACAAAAATGGAGCTAAAAAGTCGTCCAAATAAACTATAAAGAAAAGGTTCCCCTTCGGAACTCTACCTAAAAAGTTGTTGTAATATGACTAAAAGCTCGGGCAACAAAGCTACATAGGTCGACGTCAGCTAGGAAGAGGCACGACCCAAAAAGACAAAGACGACCTCGAAAAAAGAACAAGCAAAAAGCTAAAAAGGTTGAAAAAAACCTTAAGACTCAAAAGTGCTTAGCTAGAAGGGTACAACTCCGCTCAAACAAGACACGATCTCAAAGCAGGGCTACAAAGTCATCCGAACAAACTAAAAAGATTCTATGCAAAGAACACTAAAAAGTTATCAGACAAGTCACTAAAAAGCCTGGATACCAAGCCGCAAGGATATCTTTGCAAAAATAGAGGGTTGAACACAAACTCAAAACAAGGCGTGATCCAAAAGGCAAAGGTAGAAAACCCACACCACCACTCAAAAGAGAACGGACTGGGATGTACCAAATCTCTAGAAAATTTGCAAGGATTGCAAGGATAAAAAATCAATAAAGGAACAACTTCCAAACATCAAATAACTCATCAAAGGTTTGATTGACGTATCAGTAAAATACATCCTTCAGATTAAAACATTAAAAGACTCAAAGGCTGCCTAAATGACAGCCCCAGAGTTTAAGGTGTTTGTTTTCTAAATTAAAAGTTGCTAAGAAGCAACCAAATGTCACAGAAAGGCATCCACAAAGACTTACAAAAACTAAACAAGTTCAACAAAGTCCACAGGATGGACTGTACCAATACATAAACAAAACAAAGTTATAGTAACAAAATCACAGGGGATCCAAGTTCGCCCCAGTAGCAACATCCTTTAGAGGAGGAGGAGGCATGGTAGAGATCGGGATGGCATTGACAACTCCGTTGGGCCTGTTTAGAATCTCCACGTCCGGCTCGGACTCAGGAGGGACCACCTCACCAGAAGGAGTCGAAGAGGCTGAAGCTACAGAAGCCTTGGCCGGTGGCGCAGGGGGAGGACCCTCATCATCATCATCTGGAGTAGGCACGATCTTGCCATCCTCTACCACATTATCCATGCTGAATAAGGAGAGATCGGCCTCGGGAGTAAGAACTCGGACCTAAGCCTTCAGGATCTCATACATGTCGGTCATACTGCTCACCATATGGCCCTAAAGCTCGGCATAATCATCTTGGGCAGACTGAAGCCTCTCCTTAGCTTCCAATAACTCACCATAGGTCTGAGTATAGCTCTCTTTACACTTCTTAGCAGCTTCCTCGGACAGATTAGCAGCTGCCTCCGGCACAGTAGCCCGATCCTTCTCCTTTTCTACATCAAGCTCCAATTTAGCCACCTTGGCATCCAGCTCGCCTTTCAAAGTCTTAATCCTATCATATTCAGACTTAGCATCTTCCATAAAAGCTCTGGTAGCATGAACCGAAAACTCCTGGACAACTCGGGATAAGGCCGCCATCCTAATGTTATTGCTCGTTATGAAGTCAAGGTGGTGAAGGATCAAAATATCGTCCAGAGGGACTTTCCCATGGGGAGCAATCAATTCTGTGGCAAAAGCCACACCATCAAATTCTTTGTCATTAAGGTTATAAGTCCCAACAGTCTTTTGCCTCTTGGGAGGAGGATCAGCAGTGGTAGGAGAGGAGGCAGCACCAGAGGTCGTCTGAGACGGGTCGGACAGAAATGGCCAAATTCTCAGGGTCGGGATAATCTTCCTTGGATCCTGAGACTCAGCTGCCGGCTTTTCGGAGGCAGCTGTGCCGAAGACCCCTCCCCTGACGTCTCATGTGTCAGATTTTGGGCCGCCATCGCTTTCTTGGCCTTCCGAAAGGACTTCATAGAATCTGAAGATTTAACCATCTCTAAAAAGAAAGTCAGGAAAAATAATTACACAGTCGGAAGAAGATAAATTCACAAATAAAGAATAGAAAACCAAACAGAAAGAAGTCGGACGCTACCTAGCTCAGCACGAAGAAGGGAAGGATCTCCTAAAAACTTCTTAGTATCCAGTTGAAAAGGTTCCCCCCAATGCTCCTCCAAAACACTCACAAAAGCATGTTCTACCTCATCTAAACTCTCCCAAGTGTATTTTAAGGCTACAAGATCTTTTTGCCACCACAAAGGAAAGGTCGGCTCATCATTCTCATCCAAAAGGAAAGGGCGAATGCCCTCAATAGCTCGGATCTTTAAAGTAGTAATTTTTAAAGTCACGAAATGATTCATCAAACATTGAGAACACTTTTTTCCCCTGGGTAGCTCAGAAAGAAATCCAATAAGCTTTCTTCTTAGCCACTCCAGGTTTGGTCAAAACAAACAGGTAAAGGAAAAGAGACTGGGAAGGATGAACACCTAGTTCTCGACACAATAATTGAAAAATATTTATAAAGGCCCAAGAGTTCGGATAAAGTTGCGAAGAGGCCACATTACAGTTCCATAAGAGCTCGGTTTCAAATGGAGTGAAAGGAATGGTAATATTCAGCTGAGAAAAGAAGTAGTCATAGGCATAAAAGAAAGGTCGCTCTGTCCGTACTAAAGGAGGGAAACTAACTCTTTCCTCAAGGTTGGGCGACACTAATTCATAATTCTTCTCATCTTCCCTACACTCACAGATTCTATGAAAGTGCCTAAGTCTCTCACAGTACTCAGGATCGGCTACGGTAACACACATCAGGACTATGGAGTCTAGCCAATTAGCCATACCAGCAGGGACCTTGGTGGACATGTCGACAATGTTCTTACAAGAAGACATAAAGCAACTACACCTACAGCAAGAAAAATAAACAGAGTCACTACAAAAAATAACTCGAACAGCAACAGAAAACGAAGGAACAACTAACAAGTAACAAGTATGGCAGCAAAAGGACACCCCAGGATCCATGCAAAGCAAAGAAATCAAAAGACCCAGGGGCACCCTTTGGAGGCAGTACAGATGCGGAAGAAGCCCATAGGGAGATCAAAACCATAGCCCCTTCACCAAAGAGAAAAAGGTTCACCTAAAGCGCCTACATTTCCCCAAACCAAGCAATGAAGACTAAAAGATCGCGACTTCAAAGAAACGCAATCACCAGAAAGCTCTCAAAAAGCCCAGCAAAATCAAAACTTTATACAAATAAGCACACAGCAGTAAAGTACAGAGAAGCACGATGATCAAAACGCGTAAAATAAAAAGACATGAAGCAAAAAGCACCAACCTGCGGAAGAAGTTAAAACGAGCAAAGCAGTGAGCCACGAAACAATCTTCACCAAAGATAATGGAAGCTCCAAAAAACCAAGAAAGGAATGATCTTGAGGATGAAGAAAAGGAAGCTTCTTTCGCTGAGCAAAAGAAATGCACGAAAATACCAAAAGCAAACTTCAGGAAAGAAACGAGCTTAGGGGCAAGATCGAAGGATGAAACGAAACAGAAAGGAGAAGGAAGCTGAAACTAAGAGCAAAACCTCCTCTTTGATTTCAAAACAAAAGCTTAAAGAGGGAAAAGAAACAGCGAAACAAAATGAAAGCCCAATTAATAGGCATTAAAGGCGCGTGCGTATTCCCAAGAAAGTAACCCCTTCAAGAAACAGACGTGGTAATAAAGGAGTGAAAGCAAAAAATTCTTCGCATTCAAACAGATTGGACCAAAATTCTTGAGCATGACTTCCCCAAAGAGATCAAATCTCATAAAGCATGACCTCATGGAAAGGTCCGAGCTCAAGAAGGGGCACTGTTCATACCCTGGGTCGAGCTAGGTGATCTGGGTTGGACGAAGACAAAAATGACCGACCTCTTACAAGGTTGGCTCGCCACTGACCTCTTCTCAAAGAGCTCGACCAAATTATTATAAGGGCCTAAGCAGGCCCAAAGCAGAAGATCACAGCCCACCTAAAGGCAGTTGGCCAAGGATAAGTGGACTTACCAACAAAAGATAAGATAACATAACTAACTTATCTCAAGGAAGGTCACTCCACAGTACTATAAATAAACTGGAGCACCCAGGTATAACTCATACTCTGATTCTACACAAAATACCTACCTAAAGCTCGTGCTAACTTAAGCATCAGAGTCTCTTACAGATACCACCACCCACCAGTGACCAAGGATCAGCAGCATCCCAAGATTCAGTAAGTCGGACCCAACAGCTCCGATCACACCCAAAGATCTCATCCGAGATCGACCTCCAGTTTCAGGTAACCCTCGAAACAATTAGGTTCAAAGGAGTGTTTAACACTTGGTAACTTGGGTTAACTAATCCGGGATTACCAACCAAAAGTTCATTGTCAAGAGCAACCTAACTACAAAACATTTAGTAACTCAAAGAGGTGCTGGGCATCTATGTCTCTAGGTTGAATTGTAAGCCAAGTGCTTGTGGTGTGTATGTGTTAAGGAGAGGCTTGAGTTAGTAAGTCTGAGGGGTGCTTTAACACCCAACACCTTGAGCCAACTGGGTTGGGAGTGTTGACTGAAAGCTTACCATAAAGAGCTGCCTTAACACAGAACACTAAGCTTCAAAAAAGAATAAGTCTCTAAGAAAAAAAAGCAATAAGTTAACACAAAGGATCAGAGAATAAGTTGGCTCACCAACGTTGCCCATCAATGAGGCTCAAAAGGAAGGGAAGCAACGTTAGTGGCCAAAGTTGGCTCACCAATATTGCCTATCAATGTTGCCTAGCATGAGGAGTAACGTTGGTGGCCCAAAGTTGGCTCACCAACGTTGCTAGCAAAATTTGGTACCAACGTTGGTGTGCCAACGTTACTTCAAGTTAGCACACCAACATCTTCAATAGATTCTCAAGTTGGAGCTGGAAAAATAGCTAGTGTGTGTACGCATGAGGCCTTGTGCACACGCACAAAAGGAAAATTTGCAAGTGTGCGCACGCACAAGGTATGATGCGTACGCACAACAAGAGAACGTTGGTGCACCAACGTTGGTGACTAACGCCAGTGGCAATGTTCCTAAAGGATTTTAAAGGGAACGTTAGCCACTGTTTGTGCACTAACGTTGGTGACTAACACCAAGGCCAATTCCAATTTTAATGGCACTAATGCAAGCTCATGAACGTTAGTGAGCTAATGCCTATGTCAACGTCAGAAAGAGCCACTCTTAACTTGCTTCAACTAAGGCTAAAGCCCACATCCAAAGACTTGAAGATTGATCTGGAAAGTGTAAAAATAGGATAGATTTTCAAGTTAGAAAGGAGGCTGGGAAGCAGGGACCCTAATTGGGAAACCCTGAATCATTTTTTTGTACTTTCTTTTACTTTCATGTACTTTTCTTTTCTTTTGGATTTTGCTGAGCAATGATGAACTAAACCCCACATCATTAGGGGGAAGAGCTCTATTGTAATTCATATGATTGAATGAAATTCTTCTTCTTCTCAATCCGCTTGTTGTAGCTAAGAGATAACTTCTATTTTCATTTTGATCAATTCACTCTGGAAGGGGATTTTAGATCCATAAATTTCTATGTGAGCCTCGGAAGGGGAATCATGGAAATTAGATTGAAGCTCTATCTCTCACAACTCTCTTGATCAACACCATTCGGGAGGAATTGAGATCTTGAGAGTTTGTGTGGCTCATGGATAAGAGATATGCACTTAACCTCTTCTCATGACAATTGGATCAAGGAATTGGCAAATTGATTGTGATTAGAGAAATTGGGTTGCCAAGGAATTGGGACTCAATTAATTCTAATCCGCCATAGATCTACTTCATATGATTGAGAATGAAGTTGAGACCCATTGATTCATGATGGATTATGATATCTCCAATCCCTAATGAATCTTTCTCTTTGATTTTCTTCACTTTGATTTCCTTGAATTCACTTTAGTTGCCTTGAATTTATTTCTTCCTTTTAATTCCCAGCACCCAAAGCACTTTACATTTCATGCAATTTACTTTTCATTGCTATTTACATTCTTGCCTTTACTTTCTTGTCATTTAAGCTTCAGCTCATTTAAGTTTCTTGTCCTTTAAGTTTCATTCCTTTACATTTCTGTCATTTAAGTTTCTGTCCTTTACTTTTCAGCACTTAAATTTTCAATACTCTACATCCTGTTGTTCTATTTTCATTGTGGATCTATTTTTTGCTCATTAAATTTCACCAAACTCTTTTAAATATTAGCTTGACTAGATAATTCTCCTCACTAAAGTTGCTCAATCCATCAATCCCTATGGGATCGACCTCACTCATGTGAGTTATTACTTGATGATTCGGTACACTTGCCGAAGGGAATTTATGCTGTGCAAATTCCCAGTCATCAAGTACTCTATAGATTCTATGATCTTCAACCAAGCATTCAAGGGAACTTCAATGGGCTCCTCATGAACCTTGGGTTCTATCAATTCTTTAATAGGGAAGTTCTCAATTGGCATAGGGTTGCCAACTATCCCTATTGTGGCATTCAACGCCAAGACTTATGTTTCTTTGGGCGTTGAATGCCCAGCTTGAATACCTTCACTGGCGTTCAACGCCAGTGGTTGTGCATTTGTGGGCGTTGAACGCCCAGTAAGGACTTCCTTACTGGTGTTCAACACCAGTGATGGTGCCTTTGTGGGTGTTGAACGCCCAGTAAGGAGTTCCTTACTGGCGTTCAACTTCAAGGATGGTTCCTTGTTTGGCGTTGAACGCCTAGTAGGGAATTCCTTACTGGCGTTCAACACCAAATCATCTCCCTCAGATTCGGCCTCAATGTCCACTGTGATGGCCTTGCACTCCTCTCTTGGGTTCACTTCAGTGTTACTAGAAAGAGTGTTAGGAGGGGTCTCAGACATTCTCTTGCTCAGCTGACCAACTTGTACCTCCAGATTTCTGATGGAGGACTTAGTTTCTGTTATGAAACTATAAGTGATCTTAGAGAGTTCAGAGACTATAGTTGCTAGGTCAGAAAGCCTCTGCTTAGAAGTCTCTTTCATGAGAGGTTAGGATGATTTCTCCATGAAGGGTTGTAGGTGTTTCCATATGGTTCTTCCATGTAATTCACCTCCTCCATTGAAGGTTGATCTGGATCATAGGCCTCTCCATCATAGGAGGTATCTTGAGTGCTGCCAGTTGTAGCTTGTGATCCAGTCAAGTTCTGAGAGATCATATTGACCTATTGGGTCAAGATCTTGTTCTAAGCCAATATGGCATTCAGAGTGTTAACTTCCAGGACTTCTTTCTTCTGAGCTACCCCATTGTTCATATGGTTCCTCTCAGAAGTGTACATGAATTGGTTGTTTGCAACCATTTCAATGAGTTCCTGTGCCTCTTCTGGCATTTTCTTAAAGTAGAGGGATCCACCAGCAGAATGATCCAAGGAAATCTTGGATATCTCAGATAGGCCATCATAAAAGATTCCTAGGATAGACCATTCTGAAAACATATCAGGAGGACATCTCCTTATCAGTTGCTTGTATCTTTCTCAAGCTTCATAGAGGGATTCACCCTCTCTTTGTCTGAAGGTTTGAATTTTCACCCTGAGCTTGCTCATCTTTTGGGGTAGAAAGAACTTGGCCAAGAAAGCATTGACCAACTTTTCCCAAGAGTTGAGGCTTTCCTTATATTGAGAATCTAACCATATTTTAGCTCTGTCTTTGATAGCAAAAGGGAAAAGCATAAGTCTGTAGACCTCAGAATCTACTCCATTGGTCTTTGTGAATTCAGATAGGAACTGATGTGGATCTTCCAGTAGAAGTCTATAAAATTTGCAATTCTGTTGCAAGAGAGAGACTAACTGAGACTTTAGCTCAAATTTATTTGCTCTAATGGAAGGTATGGAGATACTTCTTCCATAGAGGTCAGAAGTTGGTGCAATGAAGTCACCAAGAACCTTTCTTGCATCTCCTTTATTATTCTGTTTGGCTGCCATATCTGTGTTTTCAGCTTCTTATTCGAATAGCTCTATGAGGTTTCCTCTGGAATGTTATGCTTTAACTTATTGCAAATGCTTCCTTAGAATTCTCTCAGGTTTCGGATCAGGATCAAAGAGAGTTTCTTTATCTCTGTTCATGCTCATAAACAAGAAAAAAAAACAAGAAAGAAGAAGAATGGGAGCTCTATGTTAAAGAATAGAGGACTCCCTGTGAGATGTGAAGAAGAAAGAAGAATGAAGATTGAGCGAAGAGAAGAACAATTCAAATGAAAGGGGGTAAAGAATTTGAAAATTAAGAAGTGAAAAGAGAAACTAGAATTAAAATATTTTTGTTTTTTTTATTTATTAATTGAATTCGAAAATAAAAACTAATGAACTAAAAAGATTTGAAAACTAAATGATGATTTTCAAAAATAGAAAAGAGAGAAAGAAGTAGGAGATTTTTGAAAATATGAGAGAGAAGAATTAGTTACGAAGTTTTGAAAATGAAGAAAGAGAAAACAAGTAACTAATTAAGAAAGATTTGAAATTAAGATAAGATAGAAGATTTGAAAAAGATTTAATTTTAAAATTTGAAATTAGAAAAGATAAGATAGAAATTGAAAAGATTTGAAAAAGATTTGATTTTAAATTTTGAAATAGAAATAAGATAAGATAAAGATTTGAAAATAAGTTGAAAAGATAAGATATGATGAAGATTTAAAAAAAGATTTGGAAAGATAAGATTTGAAATTTGATTTTTGAGAAAGATTTAATTTTGAAATTGAGTTTTAAAATTTGAATATAAAGTAAGATAAGATGAGATTTTTGAAATTTAAAGAAAGATAAAAAGATAAGACAGTGATTTGAAAAAGATATGATTTTTTTGAAAAGATTTAAAATTAAGATAAGATAAGATAATGATTTTAAAATAAAGATAGAAAAGATATTTTTTGGTATTTTGATTTCATGAAGAAAGAGAAAAATAACCAAAAGACACCAAACTTAAAACTTTTAAGATCAAAACAAGAAAAGAAACAAGAACAACTTGAATTCTAAGAAAGAACATTAAGAACAATTTTCGAAAATTTAAAGGAAACAAAGAACACACAAAGGACACCAAACTTAAGAATTGACACCAGACTTAAACAAAAGGCACTATTTTTGAAATTTTTTTGAAAAGAAAGCAAGAAAGTTCGAAACTTTAACAAGAACAAGAACAAAGACTCAAACAAAAACATAAAGATCAAATGGAAAAGCAAAGATTTTTGAAAAATTTTTTATTTTTTCGAAAAAGGGAAACAAGAGACTCAAACAAAATTAAAAAGTACCTAATCTAAGCAACAAGATAATCCAGTAGTTTGTCAAATCCAAACAATCCCCGACAACAGGACCAAAAACTTGGTGCACGAAACTGGCTACGCAGAATTTACACACATAAACTGGCAAGTATACTGGGTTGTCCAAGTAATACCTCAGGTGAGTGAGGGTCGATCCCACGGAAATTGTTGGTTTCAGCAAGCAGTGGATACCTTGCAGATCTTAGTTAGGCAGATAGAAATTACAGTTTGTCACAAAACACATATAAACCAGATGAATAGAACGTTACTAGGTAGATAGGAATTCAATGGTGATAGAATGGTTGAGGCTTCGGAGATGCTTTGTCTTTCTGGATAAACTTTTATTACTGTCTTCCTCAATAACCTTCTGATTCCTTCAAAGGCAACCATAAGTGATTAACTTATGTCCTCTCATCAAGTTAACCTCTTTCACTACAACAATCAACCACGTTGAGATTACTCATGTCCTCTCATCAAGCCACCTCTAGGTTTCTCACTGTAGCAGAAGATAAAGCTCTAAGCAGTCCACTCCCCTTCACGATCCTACTTAAGGTGCCACAGACAAGGCAGATCTTCTGGATCAAAAAGTGCTGCTTCTCTGACTCTAGCCTTAATGCCACAGAAACCTCACGCACCCATAGTCAACAGGATTATATATCACATATCCAAAGTTGCTCAGATGCTCTATTGGAATCCGCAATGCAATCTCTAGCTTTAGTTCAATGCTATCCGGGTCAGAAATCACACGGAACCCATGTAGAACAAGGGTGATTGTCATGGGTCACCCTCAATTCATTAGAGGAAGAAGGAGGTTGAATAAGAGAATAAAATCAGACATATTGAATGAAAACAGCAATATTATTGACCCATGAAACTCAGCAGAGCTCTTAACCTTAACCTTTAGAGGTTAATGACTCATGCTATTCAAAAATACAATGGAAAAAGTAAAAGTGGGCAAGAGTCTTTCTAATAACGGTGAACTCTTGTATATATATACTAATATGCTAACTAGGAATTACAGAAATAAGATAAACTAGTCTTGGAGTGTGAAAATCCACTTCTGGGGCCTACATGGTGAGTGTTTGGGCTGAGCTTGAGTGTTTCCCACGAGCTAGTACCCCTTAGGGGTGTTGAACGCTGGCTAGGGACTCCATCCTGGGCGTTGGACGCCAGCTGCTCCCCTGTGGGTGCTAGACGCTAGGAATGGGGCTAGTGGCTGGCGTTGAACGCCAGTTTTGGGCTTTCATTTCCAAAGCCAAGTATGGACTATTATATATTTCTGGAAAGCCCTAGATGTTAGCTTTTCATAGACGTTGAGAGCGCGCCATTTGGACTTCTATCGCTCCATAAAAGCTCTTTCGAGTGCACAGAGGTCAGATCCTGACAGCATCTACAGTCCTTTCTCTGCTTCTGAATCAGACTTTTGCTCAAGCTCATCAATTTCAGCCAAAAAATACCTGAAATCACCATAAAACACACAAACTCCAAGTAGAACCCAAAAATATGAATTTTACACTAAAACCTATGAAAACATAATGAAAACTATATGAAAATGATGCCAAAAAGCGTATAAAATATCCGCTCATCAGGGATGTGTCGGGTTGGCAGTTGAACCGACATTGTGATATCACAGCTAATAGGGCAGACATTCATCATGTGCATCTTCTATATGGTTGCTTGCTTTATTTTCTTGTGCTTTATGCCTAATTGTATAACATGCTTAAGTGCTTCTTGATTACTTGTGCTTTACTTGTATGAATTACTTGTGTTTTCTACTGAGATTGAGGAGGATCGGTAGGCGATGGCGATGGGATCGCATGGCGGTTAGGCTGGCGAAGGCTGTGGGACAGCAATGTGAATGTTAGTTTAGAAATTCCTTAAGATAGAATACCCCGTTTCATTATGGAATTTTAAAGTGATGATTTTAAATTTAGTTATGCTTTAAGTTGAATCTCATGATTGATATGAAGCTCTAGGATTGCCTTTGGCATCCAAGAGTCTTATATCTTACATTACTGGGCATTATTACCATATTGAGAACCGGATAATCTGTTGTTATTTTTCAGATACAGGTCGTAACCCACTTCGGTGAGTTGCGAGATGGCGACAAAGCGGAGGACCTTGATTATCTTTTGAAGTCTTTTGATTACTTTTGTTTAGTACTCTCACTTTTGTATTTTATTTGCCTTAGATGCTTAGTTGAGAGAGATATTGTATAACCGATTTCAACTTTCAAAACTCTGTATGTCTGTATATAACTAGTCGGCCTAAACTCCGCAGGCTGAGGTTAGTATCTTATGATTATTATACTCTTACATCTACCCATGCCTTATCATTTTGTATCTATATCTTGTGCCTTATTGCTTTTAGTTTCGTGTGAACGTTTCACGCTTTTATAACTCTATTTTTGAGCTTATTTCTTCATTGGGCTTCTAGTATTACTATCTTTTTCTATATAGATTAATGTATAAGCCTTAGAATTGTCGTAACCTTTGACTAACCTTGGCTTTACGGCATGAGGTAAGGCTTAGAGTAATTAGGGTGTTACATTTAGTGGTATTAGAGCGGTTCATCCTCGTGAGCCTGAGGGATGGACCGATTGTGCTTCATTGCATACTTTGTGTCTTTTTCATTCATGCTATTTAGGTTATCTGCTTGTTGTATGCATAGCATGCTTGTTTGTGAGTGCCTTTTTGGGATAATTGAAGCACTGAGCTTTAGATATTGAGACTAATCACCTTGATATCGATTGTTTGGTGTGGACAGGACCCTGAATGGCAACTCGCAAACAAGGTCAAATACGTACTCGTAGTGAGGATGAAGGTAACCCGTTGACGGACAATCATACTAAATTCGTGGTTCGAGACTATAGCTTCATGGCTCTTGCTGATTTCCTTAGGAGTGGTCTACCTCTGTTTACCAGAAACGTCGACGCGTTGGTGGCTAACCGGTGGTTTCGAGACGTAGAGAAGTTTTTGCACACTCATCATGTTCCCGAAGTACAGTCTGTAGGAATAGTAACTCGCATGTTAAAGGGAAGCGCTCATCTTTGGTGACAGGAGCTGTGTCATGCCTCACAGGTGGAATTAATCGATATACCATGGGATAAGTTCAAGACAGAGTTTTACGGAAAATATTTCTTGCAAGTGATTTGCACCGCGAAGGAGTTGGAGCTAATGCAGCTGAAGCAGGAGGGTATGTCTATTGCTGAGTATACCCAAGACTTTAACAACTTGTGCCGCTTCTCAAGGACTTGTCAAGGAGATCCAGCTGATTATGAAAAATGGGCATGTACCTAGTATAAAAGGGGACTCAAGAAAGAGGTATTCAACTATGTGAACCCACAAAAGATAGGGAGTTTGGGCGAGTTGGTTAACAAGAGCCAGATTGCAGAAGATTGTTCCATGGATTGGGCCTTGATATTAGAAGGTCAGGATGAGACTGCTATAAATGCACCGTGCAGGCTTGGGTTCTATGTTACTGATGTGGTGGGCCCGGACATATGTCTAGGGATTGTCCGCATGGGAGGACTTCGGATGCAGATCGATGGCAACAACAAGGTAGAGGTAAGCATATAAAATTGGTATAGAATATTTCTAGGACCAACATTTAGTTCAATTCTATTTTATGGAACGTTGTCGTTAGGGCTAGCCAAACTTAGCGTCGGAGGAACAAATTGGAGAAGATAATTCTGGAAGACGTAGCCAAGCGATTCGGATTCTTAGTGACAAACAATTAAAGTAACCCAGTGGAAGGTGTGAGAGAGCATTGACATGGTGGAATTATGAAAGATGAAGTACTTTAATGACTTGAATTAGGTTAGCAGTATTAAGTAGTAGAACACTTTATGGAAAGAGGGGCAGTTGTAGCTAAGGGTTATATACTCTTGGCAATGAATGTGACTCTGCATGGATAACCGACAGTTGAACAAAGTGACTGTGAAGAGCAAGTATCCATTGCCGAGGATAAATGACTTAATCAATCAATTGCAAGGAGCTGGAGTGTTTTCAAAAATTGATTTAAGATCCATTTACCATCAGATAAGGGTGAAGGAAGATGGCAATGGGAGACCTAATGCGAGAGAGATTACCAATGAATGCTTGTGACTCGATATGTCTTCCTTTTGTAATCCACGTTGAAGTACTTTATTCCTCGATCCTTCTTGAGAATTAAATTGAACGTTTCCTAAATCAAACCCTTACTTACATGTGTCCTTGTACGAAACTCATACTCCTTGGCATGAGCCTAAATCTGTTTTGACCTAATCAAGTGTGAGGAATATTTCTATTGAGATAAACCATCAGTAGAGACATAATTTGATTCAATGTGCCTTATTATTTTTTCTAAATATTCTTAATTTGGAATTCCTTTTTAAGGTGCACCCTAATTCTCTTTCTAGTGCATTTTCTTATTTTCTACAACCTTGTCTGATCACAACATAATGTATCTTTTTAATTTCTTACAGATACCATTTGAAATTGTTTGCTCTCTTTTGAAGTTTGGTATCCTTTCAGATAACTTGAGCTCATTTCGACATCACATGAAATCCTTAGATGCAACCGTCGATACATTAGTTTCCTTAGGACACTAATTTTGAACACGAAGGACGAAACTTGTGAGCGTGCGACATCACGAAGAGTTGTGGAGCTTTGCTTTGGTAAATGGATTTACCTATGACTAAATTGACACAAAAGGATATCCTGTTTGTACGGGCGTCAATTGTGGGGAAAATTTTGAAAGAAAGATTAACTACAGAGCTAATGTTTGTGTTGCTGGAACCCCATGAACGAGTTGGGATCTACTGTGACACTTCATGGAAAATCTTGGAGTGCATTCCGATGTAACAATTGGATATAGTGGTTTATGCGTCACGGTGATTGAGGCCATACGAAGTGGATTCTCTGACTCACGATCTAGAGCCTGCTACATTTGTGCTATGTTGAAGATGTGGAGCAAGAAGGGAACTACCTCCATGGAGATGGATGAAACTACTGAAGGATGATGATTTTGGGTTAAGATACCATATGAGGATATCCACATTTGATTTTAGTAACTAGTGAATTATTTAAGTGCAGAGGCAAGTAGAAAAGGAGAAAAATAAAGGGGCACGAATTTAGGCTTGAATTTTGATGGGGTTTGACATTGAGTGGCATTTGATTTAGTTATGATAAGTGAAAATTCATTGGTTGTTTAGTATGTCGAGTTGTAGTGTGGCACTTAAAGTAAAGATGAATAACCAGAATAGATACTCTAGTTTTCCTAGGTAATACAAGTATTGAGATTGATGATTTAATGAGACCTTGAGTTGGGCATAGAGATGTTATAAGGCCCCTAAGTTATGACTTAATCTTAAAATGAGCGTAAAATCCTAATTGGGTCAAGTTGAGGAAGTTCAAGAGTAAGCCTAGATTTTATAATCCGATAATGATGTATGACTTGACTGAATAATTGGGTTAGTTAATTAATTAATGGCTAAAAGTCAGAGTGGCCCAACAGAAGCTTGTGAAATGCAATGGCTCATAATAGTTGTGAATGGAGGTAGTAGAATGGTGACTAGACGTATTTTAGGCTTGAAAACTTGAAGAGTTTAGTGGGTTAATGTAAGTAAACATTTCTAAGAAACTAAGATTAATTATGGTTGTCAGATTAAATTGATTCGGGGTAGGTTTTGGAGATGATTACAGGTGTAATTGGATTTTTGCGTAGAGGGCGTTATAAATAAGAATGAAGGATGTAGATAGGAATTTGACCTTACATGGAGGAATGGAAAGGTGAATGGCGAGAGGTAGGATTAAGATGAGGGAACATTTAATGGTGATGATGGAAAACCAAAATTTTTAGGCCAAAATTTCTAATTTGGTGGGAGAATGTAAGAACCGCGACTAATTAACCACTTAATTAATTAAATTAAATTGCCCAAAATAGGATCCAAAAAATTTAGAATGTTAATTAGTTAATTAGTAGATTTTTCTAAGTTGAAAAATGTAATTTTCTGCGAAAAAATGCGTAAAAACGCGTACCAGTAAATTAACCGGCAGTACCGGCTTAAGTCTGTCCGGTACCGCTTGAGAATAATAAAAATTGTAGAAAAACTTAGAAAAGTAATTAAAGTTGAAAATCGGGCGCTAATTCTAAAGGTTTGACCCAAAATTGGGCCAAACGAACCAAAAATGCTAACGGGTTGGACTGGACCCAAATCGGGCCCAAGCCCAACAACATATATAAGTGTATTAATGAGACCCATTCAGCCTTATAAACACAAAACACAGCAGCTGAAGTGAGGTTGAAGAAGAGAGAAAACCTTCCATTGTCAATATTCATCTTTAACTTCCCAATCTAATAACTTGAGCTACAGTGTTCCGATTCACGTGCTGTTTATGGCTACGCAAAGCTCTTTCTGAGCCCGTCACTTCTAGCTAGGTATTGTGGTAAGCTTCTGCCTAGTTTTCTACCACCCTAAGATATTCAAAAAATCAGGCTTTTGTTTTGAGTGAATTTTTGTGTTTTGATTGATTAGGTAGTATTTAAGGTTGGGTTATTGGTGGTTTGTGTCCCAAACACCATTGATAAACCACTATTTTATGATTTATATTGTGTTTAATTGTGTGGTTTTATCAAGTCTTCACCCACTTATTCATATGATTTGCATGTATTTACAAATCCTTCCTAAAAATATTCTATGATTGAAAACTTGCTTCCTAAAGATCTTTCAAATGTATATTTTTTTTATTTTATTTTATCCTCCTTTATACCATTCGATGCCGTGATCCGTGTGTTAAGTGTTTCAGGTTTCATAGGATAGAAATGGCTTAGAGAATGAAGAGGAAGCTTGCAAAGATGGAAGGAACACAAGAAGTTGAGGACATGACCAGCGAGAAGTGACGCGGGCGCATGGCACACGCGACCGCGCGAATTGGAGAAAATCGCAGTGACGTGCTCGCGTGCCTGACGTGACCGCGTGGATTGGAAGCTGCACAAGTGACGCGAATGCGTGGACAACGCGCACGCGTGGCACGGAAAAATGCTGGATGACGCGAAGGCGTGGTGATAAACCACTATTTTATGGTTTATCTTTTGCTCAATTGAGTGGTTTTTATTAACTCTTTACCCACTTATTCATACTATTTGTATGGTTTTACATTTGTCTTCCTAATTATGTACTTTGATTGAAAACATGCTTCTTTGGACTTATAATTGCTAATATTAATCCTCTCTTATTACCATTAGATGCCTTGATATGTGTGTTGAGTGATTTCAGATATTATAGGGCAGGAATGACTCAGAGAATAGAAAGGAAGCATGCAAAAGTGGAAGGAATACAAGAAGTTGAAGAAGTTGCTAAGCTGTTCAACCTGACCTCTCTGCACTCAAACAGATATAACATGAGCTACAGAGGTCCAAACGACGCGGTTCCAGTTGCGTTGGAAAGCTAACGTCCGGAGCTTCGATTTAATATATAATATGCTATAGTTTCCCTGACGCTAGGCAACGCGACCTCGTGATCTATGCGGCCGCGTCGCAGTGACGGAAATCCAGCGTGGCAAAATTCGAAACCAGCGAATTCTGGACTGTTTTTGACCCAGTTTGCGGCCCAGAAAACACAGATTAGAGGCTATAAAGTGGGCTAATACATCCATTCATAATCAAGCTTTAATATTCACAATTTTAGGAGTAGATGTAGTTTTTTAGAGAGAGAGGTTCTCTCCTCTCTCTTAGGATTAGGATTTAGGATTTCTCTTAGTTTTAGGAGTGACTCTCAATCCCAGGTTCTTTATTTTTATAGTATTTATTTTTCTAATTTAATTTATGAACTTTTCCATGTTATGATTTGAATATTTTATTTAATATAATTTGAGGTATTTTCAGACTTATGATTGCTCTCATCAATTTATTACCGCTCTTTGTTTATCCAAATTATTTTTATTCAAGTAGACTTTTCTCCCTTTTGGCTTTAGTCAAGTGATTGGTAGTGCTTGAGTTATCAAACTCAGCAAGTGATTGAAATTGGCAGATTCTGCTTGAGCTAGAATTGCTCTAACACTAGTCTCTCCACAGGAGTTGACTAAGACTTGAGAACCAAGCCAATCAGTCCACTTAACCTTCCTTTGTTTAATAAAGGCTGACCAAGTGGGATTAAAACCCAATTCTCTTCACGCCTGATAAGGATAACTAGGATAGGAATTCCAATTCTTATACCTTGCCAAGAGATTTTATTATTATTATTTTATTTTACTTGCCATTCAACATACTGCTCCCTTAATTTCTAAAAATCCTACCTTACTTTCTAAAACCCCTAATATTTACAAGACTCATAACCAATAATAAGAACATACCTCCCTGCAATTCCTTGAGAAGACGACCCGAGGTTTAAATACTCGGTTATCAATTTTAAAGGGGTTTGTTACTTGTGACAACCAAAACGTTTGTATGAAAGGACTTTTGAAGGTTTAGAAACTATACTTGCAACGAGGATTTATCCGCAAATTTCTAGACCACGCAAAAGTTCTCTCATCAAAATGGCGCCGTTGCTGGGGAATTGCAAACGTGTGCCTTATTATTGGTTATTGTAAATATTTTTTTTATCTAAAAATTTGAAATTTGGTGTCATTTTATTGTTTTTCTTTTTCCTCATTAAATTCAAAAATATTTTTGATTAATTTTTTTTTTCAAAAAAAAAATTTCAGATTTTTATTTTTAAAATTTTTATCTTATCTTCTTTCAAAAATCAAATTTCAAAATTCATATTTAAAAATTTTCAAAATTTAAATTTAAAAATTTTCAAATTTCAAATTTCAAATTTCAAAAATTCAAATTTCAAAAATTTAAAATTCAAATTTCAAAATTCAAATTCCAAAATTTCAAATTTCAAATTTCAAAATTTAATTTTCAAATTCAAAATTTAAATAACCTTTTAATTTAAATTTGTTTTTATTTTCATTTTTAATTTTTATTTTGCTACTATGAACTCTCACCCCTTTGGCTATAAGTCTGGTTACAATTATGTTGCAGGAAGAAGAAATTACAATGAGAACAGGCATCAAGGTTGGAACAATCAAAGATGGGAGGAGCCACAAGGATTTGATCAACCCTCATGGCAACAACCACCTCCAATGGACTATCAACAACCACCACCATATGCCTATGAACCCTTTCCTCAACATAACTTTGAACTACCACACTCACAAGCCAACTACCACCATTCACCTCCATATAACCCCAACCCTCAACCACCATACCAACCACCTTATGAGCCATATGAACCATATATAGAACTACCCCAATTCCAACCCAATTACTCCCAATCACCACCACTTTCCTTTGTATCATGTCCAAGTCCAGCAACCCGAGAAGCAGAGGTTTGCCTAACGGAAACAGTAAATAAATTTCAAACAACCATTCGACAACTGGAGCAAGTATTAATTCAATGGGCTTCTAGACGCTCAAATATACAAGGGTCAACCACAGCCCCATGTGGACAGTCTAGTGAAGAGCGTAGCATGAAGGAGATACCAGAAACCCCAGTGGACAAGACAGAGAATGAATTCGTACTAGAACAAGTAGAAGAAGCTGTCATTGTTCAAGAAGAAGAGTTGGTTGAAGACTTAGGAGATGCAGAACCCCCATGGGAAAGTCAAGACATAGAGCCTCCTTCCAAGACGGTTGAAATTGATGCTGAGGAGGGTGTACAACCTCCAAAGCATATCATAGTTGAAGACTTAGAAGAGGTTGATCAAGAGATGGAGATTCAAGAAGAAAAAGCACAACCTCCCATGCCCTTGGAAAGCAATGAAGAGGAGATTGAATTGAAAGAGAGCTGCCAAGAGGAAGAGGTTGAAATTGAAGAAGCTTGCAAAGAGGTGGTAATTATCAGAGAAGAGCACAAGGGAGTGGAGCTTGCAATTTCATTAAAAATACCTCCCCCTAAGTTGCCATCATCCTTCACAACATTCAAGCGGGTAAAATTCATATCCATTAGCTTTCTAATTCCACTTGAATATGGGCTACTGTAGACGGATGGTCAACTTAGAGCTCTTTGTGACATTAAGAGTAAGAGGAAAATGGCTAGTGGTAAGAATTGTCCTGCAAGGTTCATCATGGTTGGAAGCTTTAAGTTTAAACGTAAAGGTTGGTATAGAGCTCAACTGAATGGGTCTAGGAGGTTGTTTGGCCACTTACGTGAGAATTCAGACTACTTACCACCCAGATGGAACAATATTGCTCAACCAAAAGACGGGTGCAAAGGCAAGGTCTGGGACCCAGGAATCCATTCTACCAATCACCACTCTTGGGGCCTTGTCACTTGCTTTAACTTACTTGAAGGCTTTCTGCGCCTAATTTAGGACCCCGGAGGCTATTGGAAATACAAACATTGGTGGGAATTCCCGGATCAGTACAAGCACAAGCCACCATAGCAGGAAGCTCATCAAATGTCCAACTTAAGGACTATAACTAAAAGTGCTAGGTGGGAGACAACCCACCATGGTATGATCGTTCTTTTTCAATTTTATTTCGTGTTGTTTATTTTTATTTTATTTTATTTTCATTGAACCTGGAATCATGCATAACATTCACATTAAGCATTGCATTGCATTCTGCATTATGTATAAAAAAAAAATTTTGCTACGCGACGCGATCGCATCAGCGACGCGTCCGCGTCACAGGGAGAGTAAAGAAAAATAAAAATGAACAGAAAGTTACGCTGGAGTGTGGCTGGAGGCATGCCAATGGCACAAATCAACCCACGCGACCGCGTCGCTGCCGCGTTCGCGTCGCATGGGAATCATGGCCTCCCACGCGACCGCGTACCCTGAGTTTTCGACGTAAAAGGGTGCACAATGACATATTGTGCGAGAGTGGTGCTGGATTGGTGCTGAAAGCACAATTCTTATCACGCGACCGCGTCACCGACGCGGCCGCGTCATCCATTTTCTGACGCCCACTCACGCGATCGCATGACCCACGCGATCGCGTCACCCCAATTTTGGCAAATAAATTAATTTGAACAGAGAGTTGTGCTGGTGCGAGGCTGCACTCGCGCCAGAAGCATAAAATGGGTCACGCGACCGTGTGACCGACGCGATCGCGTCACCATACTTGAAGCGCATCCACGCGAACGCGTGCCCCACGCGGCCGAGTCACTTGCGCCGCACAGCTCAACCTAAATTGCCAACATATCTTATCTTTCTCTTCCCCAAATCCTATTTTCTCTTTTCCCTTACTTACTTCTCCTCTCTTTCTTTCCCTTCTCATTCTTCTTATCTTTCATTTTATTTTACTTCATTTATTTGCATATTTCATTCATTGCATTATTCTCATTGGTGTTGGAAATTTATTTGGGTCTTATTTTCTATATTTTTGGGGATTATTAAAATGGTTTGACAATTATATATTATTTTCTTTAAAGGGTTGCTTGCATGTTCAATTTAATACATTCAATAACTTATTTACCATGCATGCTATGTATTTGTGAAAAAACCCGTATGGCATTGAACACTATTTTAAATTATTCTACTATTAATGCCTATTGTTTTCACAAAACCCCTTTCATGTTTTATTGATTAAATATAATTGTTATTACAAACATGTTGATAGTTTGAAAGACTTGGTAATCTAATTTGGACATTGAATGCTTAATCTATGCTACATATGCCTTTACCTGCATGCCAATAAACACCTTGCATTTAATTGTCATCATATGCACTAGCTATTTTCCATTGATGGCTTTTCACATGTACTCGCGAGCATGTGTTAATGTCAGTTATATCTTAAATGTGCATCCATCACCACCTTTTCCGTTCTCTTCCTTGCTATATATATCTCTTTGAATTTAATTTACTTTTTCTTCCCTTTTTCAGGATGGCCACCAAGAAAGGAAAAGAGAAAGCCATTCCCAAATCAACAGCAAGGAAAGGAACAAAAAGAGCCCCAGCTGAGGAACCACAACCCGCATCCACTTGTACATCTTAGCATGCACCGAGGACGGTGCAACCTTTAAGTATGGGGAGGTCGATACCGATCTCCATGGGTTAGTACTTTCTTGTCTCAACACCAATGTTTAAATTTTTCTTTGTAGTTAGTTGTTGCATTTGCATGTTTGATTGCATGATTATTTGATTTTTGTGCATATTTTACCACTTGGTTAAAGTAATATTTTCTTTTTCAAGAAACCTTTTAGAGAATTTCACTAATTTGAATAAAATTTAATGTTACACTTATTTGAAGAGATATTATACTGGAACATGGTTTAGAACTTGAACACACAAAACCTATGAGATTTTTGAGCCTATTTGAATTGGTTGCATTTTATCAACCAAAAATTTTGTTTTAGTGTGTATTTTTCTCTCTAAAATTGTGATCTTTGTCTTGCTTAATTCTATATTTCCATTGTTTAATGTATGCATACACTTACATGATTGAGGCCTTTGTTTCACTGAGCTTACATACCCATATGGCCTTACCTTACATTATCCCTTGCAAACCAATTTTGAGCCTATTTTACCCCTTTGTTCCTTTTATTTAGCACATCATTAACTCTAAGCGAAAAACAATAATGTCATTAATTTGAATCCTTAGTTAGCTTAGACTAGTGAGAGTGCTTATGATTTAAGTGCGGGAAATTGGGTTTGAAAATATTTGGTTTGAGAATTGAATATGTTAAAATTTTCTAACAATGTGAAAGAAATGTTTAGGACATGTTCATGCATTCAATAAATTAACCATATGCATTGAGAAAAACAAAAGAAAAAGAAAAAATATATACATATACAAAAAAAAAAGAAAAAAAAAAGAAAAAAAAGAGAGAAAAAGAAAAGAAAAAGTGCAAATAAGAGAAAGGGAACAAAATGTCCCAAAGTAAGTGGTGAAAGCAATGCATATGTACGATACTTAGAATTAGAATGCATGAATAATGTGGAAAACATGGTTGATGGGTAGTTAGATTTTGTATTGTGATTACATAGATTGTCTAAAGTTAGGTGGAAAGTTTAAGTTAATTAAGGATTTAGATTTTAGTCCACTTAGCCAAATACAATCCTACCTTGACCCTAACCCCATTACAACCCTTAAAAGACCTCTTGATATGTGTATCTGTGCATTAAATTTTTGTTGATTGTTAGATGAAGAGCAAGCCTTAGAAAGCAAGGTTAGTAGAGAATTGAGACAATCGAACCTTAAACACATGAGTGATTAGAGTATATACACTTCCAGTGAGGGTTCGATGCTCAATTCCTTGTTCCCTGCTTTCATAAGCTATTTTCTTCTTGCAAGTCTATTTGTACTTCATTTTTATGATTTGAATTAGTGAAATCCAGTTCATATTTATTCTTGGAGAATTTATTTACTTTTAAACCAAGTAGGTAGAAGCATTTCACATTTAGCTGCATTCATATAGATAGGTTGCCTTTCATACATTCTACCATTCCTCTTCATTTCTTTATAGCTTCTCTTGAGCTTAGCATGAGGACATGCTAATGTTTAAGTGTGGGGAGGTTGATAAACCACTATTTTATGGTTTATCTTGTGCTCAATTGAGTGGTTTTTATTAATTCTTTACCCACTTATTCATACTATTTGCATGGTTTTACATTTGCCTTCCTAATTATGTGCTTTGATTGAAAATATGCTTCTTTGGACTTATAATTGCTAATATTAATCCTCTCTTATTACTATTAGATGCCTTGATATGTGTGTTGAGTGATTTCAGATATTATAGGATAGGAATGACTCAGAGGATAGAAAAGAAGCATGCAAAAGTGGAAGGAATACAAGAAGTTGAAGAAGTTGCTAAGCTGTCCAGCCTGACCTCTCTGCACTCAAACGGCTATAACTTGAGCTACAGAGGTCCAAACGACGCGGTTTTAGTTGCGTTGGAAAGCTAACGTCTGGGACTTCGATTTGATATATAATATGCTATAGTTCCTCTAACGCTAGGCGACGCAACCGCGTGATCCATGCGGCCGCGTCGCAGTGACGGAAATCCAGCGTGGCAAAATTCGAAACCAGCGAATTCTGGATTGTTTTTGACCCAGTTTGTGGCCCAGAAAACACAGATTAGAGGCTATAAAGTGGGAGAATACTTCCATTCATAATCAAGCTTTAATATTCACAATTTTAGGAGTAGATGTAGTTTTTTAGAGAGAGAGGTTCTCTCCTCTCTCTTAGGATTAGGATTTAGGATTTCTCTTAGTTTTAGGAGTGACTCTCAATCCCAGGTTCTTTACTTTTATAGTATTTATTTTTCCAATTTAATTTATGAACTTTTCCATGTTATGATTTGAATATTTTATTTAATATAATTTGAGGTATTTTCAGACTTATGATTGCTCTCGTCAATTTATTACTGCTCTTTGTTTATCCAAATTATTTTTATTCAAGTAGACTTTTCTCCCTTTTGGCTTTGGTCAAGTGATTGGTAGTGCTTGAGTTATCAAACTCAGCAAGTGATAGAAATTGGCAGATTCTGCTTGAGCTAAGATTGCTCTAACACTAGTCTCTCCACAGGAGTTGACTAGGACTTGAGAACCAAGCCAATCAGTCCACTTAACCTTCCTTTGTTTAATAAAGGCTGACCAAGTGGGATTAAAACCCAATTCTCTTCACGCCTGATAAGGATAACTAGGATAGGAATTCCAATTCTTATACCTTGCCAAGAGATTTTATTATTATTATTTTATTTTACTTGCCATTCAACATACTGCTCCCTTAATTTCTAAAAATCCTACCTTACTTTCTAAAACCCCTAATATTTACAAGACTCATAACCAATAATAAGAACATACCTCCCTGCAATTCCTTGAGAAGACGACCCGAGGTTTAAATACTCGGTTATCAATTTTAAAGGGGTTTGTTACTTGTGACAACCAAAATGTTTGTATGAAAGGACTTTTGAAGGTTTAGAAACTATACTTGCAACGAGGATTTATCCGCAAATTTCTAGACCACGCAAAAGTTCTCTCATCACGTGGATGACGCGGTCACGTGGCGTGCGCGATCTGCAGAATTTACAGAAGTCGCTGGCGTGAATTCTAGGCCGCGTTCTAACCCAGTTTTCGGCTCAAAAATGCATATTAGAGCCAGGGAACATGCAGAGACAAAATACGACATTCATTCCGCATAATTTTTAGTTTTTTTAAATCTGATTTTCACTCTTCCCCTAGGTTTTTTTCTCTATACTCATAATTGAGGATTTGAAGATTTTGGCTTCGGTTATTGAGAAGAGTGTACCTCCGAACTTAGTCATTCTAGTTTGTTTACTTACTTTTTACTTACTCTTTCATATCCTTAATATGTCCAGTGTTAACATTGGATTACTTTTAGAGTTCATTAATGCAAGACTATTTTTATTTTAATTGGTGACTTTGATTATTGTTTATCATGTCTCTTTTTATTTCCCCTTTTTATTTTGTAAAGTCTACATTTATGATAATGGAGTAGTTTTCCAACTTGATTGGGAGTTGATTAAAAGGAGAACCTTGAGTTGGAATACTCAAGAGTTCAATCATAATTAGTTCGTTGTTGGTTGGCTTGTTAGTCACTAACTCTAATCCTTCCCAAGGGAGAGGATTAGGACTTGTGAATAGAAGTTGACTTTTAACTTGACTTTCCCTCATTCGTTGAGGGTTAACTAAGTTGAAACAACTACTAATTATTGATTGATCTTGAGAAAATTCCAACAAGGATAGAACTTCCGATTAATCTTCTCCCGGTCGAGATTTTATTTAAATTACATAAATTCTCTAATTTAATTTCCAGTTTATCAAACTAAAAAAACATTTTGGAAAACCTCTGATTAGTAAAATAGCACATCTTCCTGCAACCTGTTGGGAGACGACCTGGGACTCATACTCCCAGTATTTTATTTCTAAAATTTGTGACAACTCTTTTCTAAATTGACAAGTGGATTTTTGCTGGTTAAGAGCTGTACTTGCAACGCCATTTTTCTTAATAATTCTTAATCTGAAAATTTCAGCCGCGTCAACCATCGAGAAAGGTAAGGAAACTCTTTGCCTTGTGAAATTATGATTTTGGTAACTCTAGGTTGATTTGTGGTAATTGATATGGTTTTAGTTGAGTTCTTGCAATTGTTGGAGTTGATTTGGAGCTTTGAGTATGAGATTGGTGATTTGTTGGTGATTGAAAGCTTATTTGGACTCAAAGTGGTGTTTTCTGCATATTGGGAATCGGCCAAGGTATGGTTTTGGTTTCTTCTATGTAATATGTAATATTTTTGGACACTTAGGCTAGTGGACCATAGGATAGAATTAAATTTGATTGTTGATAATTGTGATGTATGATGATTTTGATGATTGTGATGATTATGGTGAATGATGATGTTGAATTATGAAGTTGGGTGGTATAATGATGATTGTGTGGGTTGATAATGAATTATGCTATTTTTTGATGTTGAGATAGGATAAAGGATGCTTATGAGTAGTGAGATTATGTTAAAGTTGTTGATATTGGAATCTTAATGTAGAAAGTGTGGAATTGTTGGCTTTATGGTGGATGAATTGATTGAGGTAGGTGTTGGATTAATTAAGTTAAAATGGAAAGGTAAAGTATAGTAGTTGGTAGTGTTTATGGTGAAATTGAATAGGCTTAGAATTGGTTTGGTTGTGAATTTCGAAGGTTTGAGGACCTAGTGAATTTTTAGTACAAACCAGTTTTTCACGAACTTTGGTCGATCATATCTTGAGCTAAAATTTTTTAAATTGATTGAATTTTGTTTCAAATTAAAGATAATTCAAAGAGCTTTAAAACGATATAGATTTTGTGGAGATCGGAATTTTGTAGAAAAAGATATAATCATTGGAAGTTGGTGTCAAAAATCTAATTTTTGTGATGTTGTAGAAATTGTAAGTTCTGGTTTGTGTGCACACGCACACTGTTGTGCGCATGCTCTGAACAGGGGCCACATTCTTACTTGTGTGTACGCACACCTTTGTGAGCACACATACCCTGTAAATTTTTGAAAATGTGTGTACGCACAGATATGCTCTTTTGAATGCACAGAGGTCAGGATTGACAGCATCTGCTATCCTTTCTTCATCTCTGAACAAGATTCTGCCAAACTTGCCCAAAATTCACCTAAAATCATAAAAATAACACAAAAACTCAAAGTAGATTCCAAAGATGATTTTGCACTAAAACATGGTAAAAATTAATAAAATCTAACTAAAAACAACTAGAAAATGTTATGAAAAAGGGAATAAGATGCTCACACATCACAACACCAAACTTAAACTGTTGCTTGCCCTCAAGCAACCAAAAATAAGTTAGGACTAATTGGAAGAGAAAAATACATCAGGTTTTAGAGTTGTCAATGAGCTCAGTTCTAATTACTGAATGGGGCTATTAGCTCTTTATTTTTTACCAGCTTTGGCATCTCACTTTCCTTTTACGCTTAGAAATATTGGCACCCTTTGGAACTAGAATCCGGATGACATTATTTATTCCCTTCTTCTAGTTTTTCTTGATTCTTGACCAGAGCTTTTTCTTTTGGTGCTTTGCACCTTTGAGTCTAGCCATGACTCTAAGCATTTTGTTTTCAAGTATTACCACCTGATACATAAACGCCACAAGCACTTAACTGGGGGAACCCTTGGATTTGAATTTAGCTTTGCTTAAATTCCCAGACAGTGGTTGATGTGGAAAAAACGATTCCACACAAACTCACCGACAAGTATACCGGGTCGCATCAAGTAGTAATAACTCACAAGAGTGAGGTCGATCCCACAGGGATTGATGGATTGAGCAATTTTAGTTAGATGATGAATTTAGTTAAGCGAATATTTGATGAATTGAGTGAAACTTGGTTAACAGAAGTTAAATTGCAAGAAAATAAAAGTGCAGAATGAAAATTGACTGAATCTAAAGGTGCTAAAGAAGTAAATTGCAGAAACTTAAAGAGCAAGAAAGTAAATGAGCTAAAACTTAAATTGCAAGAAAAGTAAATTGCAGAAACTTAAAGTGCAAGAAATGTAAATTGCTGAATCTAAATTACTGAGAATTGTAAATTTCTTAAAGAACAAAAGGATTTGGGTACTGGGATTCGGAATTGAACTAGAAAATGCAAGCTAAAGTAAATCAGAGAGCTATGAGATGAAGAGATTCAGCTCAGTAGCCAAACAGAAATGGAAAAATGCTTGAAGAAACAAACAGCAAGAAAACTTAGCTCAATTGTGAAATTATTAAAAGAAAAATTAAGATCGAAGAAGAGCAATGAGATTAGAAAGCAGATCTAGATCTCAATTACTCCCTTGACCAAACAGAAAAGAAATTGCAGAAGAAATGAAAATGAAAACAACCCAAGAAATTCAGATCCAACTTTCAATTTATAGAACTATCAAAAGAAAAGTAGATGATTCTCAGATGAAGGATTTCAATGGAATTATTCAATCTGAATTCAAAAACCCAGAACAGAAAGTAGAAGTTGCAGAAGAAAGAAAATGAAAGCAGAAAACTAATTAGATCTAATCCCAATTCCCAAGTTCAAAATGAAAACTAAAAGTGAAAAACTAAAAATGAGCTAAAAGTTTCTTTACAAATCAAATTAACTCCTATTTATACACTTTCTATTTTTGTCTTCAAAGCTTTGGAATGGGCTTTTCAAATGTGGCCTTGAATGAAGAATGGATCCGGGTGGCTTTGGTTGAAATTGGGTTGGAGGCATGCTCCAGTGGAGCGTTCCGTTTGGTTTTGTGAACTTGGCATTCACTTAGCATTGTGTGCCTTCCTCGTGCCAAGCCTTCTTGCCTAGCGTTCACTCTTTGAACGCTACGTTCAAATTGTGAATGCTACACTTGATGCTGAGCCTTCCTCCCCATGAAAAGCACAAAAACGTTGGCTATAGTGAATGTAGCGTTCACTTTGCTGAACGTAGCTTCTTGGCATGCGCCTTGGTTCCTTGGTGCACTACGTTCAAAACCTTGAATGCTCCTAGTTTCCTTGCTCCCTTGCTAGCAATCCACGTAAAAGGTGGAGCTAGTGAACGTCGAGTTCACTTTGGAAGTGAACGTTACTCCAAAAGTGTTGCTGAGTGTGGTTCTTGGGCCTTAAAGATGCCTATCACTTGTGCTTCAATTTTATGCCAAATATAGATTACTATATATCGTTGGAAAGCTCTGAATGTCAGCTTTCTAATACAACTAAAAGCGCATCAATTGGACATCTGTAGCTCAAGTTATGGTCCTTTGAAGAAGGCATGGTCACGCTGTTTTGGAGGCCGAAAACGTTCACTAAAGTGAACGTGGCGTTCACTTGCTTGAACGCTGCATTGGAAGCCAAAGTTAACACCAGATTTTGAGGCCCAAACTTAATGTTCACCCCATACTATTATATATCGTTGGAAAGGTCTGGATGTCTACTTTCCAATGCATTTGAGAGCGCATCATTCCAATCTCTACAGCTCAAGTTATCCTTCTTGGAAAGTGGAGAGGTCAGCTGGCCTTACTACAGCTTGATACTATGTTCCTTTTTGTACTTTTGGGGTAAGTTTTCTCCCTCAGATTTAGTGTCCACCATGTAGTGCCATATATTCTTGGAAAGCTCTAGATTCCTACTTTCCAATGCCACTTGAATCACCTCATTTGGAGTTTTGTAGCTCGAGTTATTCTTGTTGGAGTGTGAAGAGGTCAGGGTTGCAAATCCTCTTTGCTCCTCCTTGAGTCTGTTTCCACTCTTTTGCCACCTTGGGGTTGTGATTCTTCTTTTAGTACTTTTATTTCTCCTTCTCCTTCATCTTTTCACCTATCATCAACCAAACAAATATATCAAAGCCTTGGCATAATCATCAACTCTTGCATCATTCATATTATCAACTAAATCTTGCAAGAAATCTAATGAAAATGCATAAAATTACCAATGTTTGATTGAATCTAGACAAGCATGAAATTCTCACTCAAACACTTACTTATTTCCTAAAAATGCATGAAAACCAAGTGAAAACTAATGAAATAGGCTTGTGAAACTAGCCTAAGATGACTTGTCATCAGTGGTGATCAGAGTTCTTAAGCGTACTCTTTATAGCTTTGGATCATGACTTGAAATGCTCAGTCTCAAGATTTTCTTGACACCTTCACACCACAAGCATATAGTTAGGGATAGCAACTCTTTTGAGCTTTTTAGGCCATTTTTGACCCTCCTAACCATTGATGCTCAAAGTCTTGGAAACTTGTTCTTTTGATTTTTCTTTTATTTTATTTTACTTTTTCTTTTTGCTGTTTCTTTTGCTCCAAGAATCAATTTTTTTAATTTTTCAGAGAATAAATAATACTTCTCTAAATTCACTATTCTTCAAGAACCAATATCCTTAACCTCAATATCAAATATGCACAGTTAATTCATACATTTAGAAAATAAAGATAAGGCCACCACATCAAAGTAACTAGAAAAACTCATAGTATATAACTTAAAATCTCATGCATTTTACTACTTCTTTTTCAAAAATTTTCTTTTTAAGCTTAGTGGACAATTCATGAGACATCTTCTAACCATAAAAATTTTGAAAATAAACTACTAAAGCAAAATCCTAAGAGTGATCAAGCAAAAGCTAGAATAGAAAACAGAAAATAGAATAAAGTACTAAAAAACAGAAAGAAAGGGGGAATGAAACTCAACCACCTCAGTGCTGATGGTTGCTCATTCTATGCTCTTTTGTGAAGATGATTCACCTCCCTTTGGTGCCATTGATGATAATATACACCTAGAGCTCGCTCTGCAACACCAAATTTAAAAATTTTGCTTGTCCCCAAGCAAAGAAAACTTGGTCCTGTATAGGCGTTAAACGCCAAGACTGCTCATCTCCCTTCTGGGCGTTCAACCCCAAGACTGGCATTTGAATGCCAGAGGGTTCTCTCTACTCCCTAATGGGCATTGAAGACCGATGCTCTCTTCTCCCGTCTGGCGTTGAATGCCAGCAAGGGACACCCTCCATGGTGTTCTGTTTTCCTGTCTCGCGTTCCTGTTTCAGTTCTAAGTGCTACGCATTATCACAAATGTTAGTAAAAGGAGAAAAACTATGAAAATAAATAGAAAATACCATCATATGAAATCGAACTCGAATAAGTAAAATGAAACAAAAGAAAGATAATAAGTAAAATGAAGATATGGTTGGGTTGCCTCCTAACAAGCGCTTCTTTATCGTCATTAGGTTGACGTTCACCTTTGTCATGTCAATAAGAAGGTGGAATCCCCTTGCTCGATTTCATCCCGTAGGTAGTGTTTGACTCTCTGACCATTGACGATGAATCTTTTATCAGAATGTCTATTCTGGAGTTCCACATGACCATAGGGAGATACTATAGTGATCACAAAAGGTCCTGTCCATCGCGACTTGAGCTTCCCAGGAAAGAGCTTGAGCCTGGAATTGAAGAGTAAAACCTTCTGGCCAGACTCAAAAACTCTGGAAGATAACTTCCTATCATGCCATTTATTGGATCTTTCCTTGTAGATTTTAGCATTCTCAAACACAACATGCCGGAATTCATCCAGTTTGTTTAATTGGAGTAACTCTCTTCTCTCCTGCTGCCTTGGCGTCAAAGTTTAGGAAACTTGTTGCCCAGTAAGCTCTGTGCTCCAATTCCACTAATAAATGACATGCTTTACCATAGACTAGTTGATAGGGGGACATTCCAATGGGGGTTTTGAATGCAGTCCAGTATGCCCAGAGAGCATCATCAAGCTTCCTTGCCCAATCCCTCCTAGAGGTGCTCACTGTCTTCTCTAGGATCCTCTTGAGTTTCCTGTTGGAGACCTCAGCTTGTCCACTTATCTGCTTATGGTAGGGGGTTGCCACTTTATGACGGACGCCGTATCTCTACAGAATTGAGTCGAGCTGTCTATTACATAAATGACTACCTCCATTGATAAACTGCTATTTTACGGTTTATTTTGTATTGAATTGAGAAAATTTTATCCATTATTCTCACATTTATGCATATAATTCACATGTTTTACATTTTTCTTCCTAATTTTGTGCTATAATTGAAAACATGCTTCTTTAGCCTTAAATTTGCTAATTTTAATCCTTTCTTATTACCATTCGATGCTGTGATATGTGTGTTAAGTGATTTCAGGTTTTCCAGGGTAGGAATGGCTTAGAGGATAAAAAAGAAGCATGCAAAAGTGGAAGGAACACAAGAAGTTGGAATTTCTAGAATCTGGTAGCAACGCGCACGCATAAGCGACGCGTACGCGTGACCAGTGCATCAGGCAAGCGACGCGTACGCGTGGATAATGCATACGCATGACTAGGGATTTGTTAAGCGATGTGTATAAATGGCTAACCCATACGCGTGACGAGCGTCACGTACTGAAGATATCAGAATTCGCTGGGGACAATTTCTAGGCTGCTTTGGACCTAGTTTCAGGCCCGAAAATACTGATTAGAGGCTGCAGAGTAGAGCTGGAAGGGGGGAGTCAATCATTCACACATTCATTCACATTAGTTAGGTTTTTAGATGTAGTTTTCTAGAGAGAGAAGCTCTCTCCTCTCTCTTGGTTTTAGGGTTTTTAGGTTTAGCTCTTCTCAAATTCAGATTGCTACTTTACTTTAATTTAATTTCTCTTGTACTTTTATTTGTTCTAGTACCTTAGTTATCTATTTCTCTTGTTGATTACTTTATGTTGCCAATTTAGTTTATGAATTCTTCTTGTTTCCTTTAATCCATATTAATGCAATTTATGTTTCCATATTTATGATTGCTTTAATTACTTTGTTGTTATTGTTTCCTCTTGCAATTGTTAGTCTTAGATTTTGCTATGCCTTGTTAATTTTCTATGTTTTTATTTTATGCCTTTCAACTGTTTAATAAAATGCTTGGTTGGATTTTAAATTAGATTTTTGTATTCTTAGCTTGGATTGAGTATTTAGAGACTCTTGAGTTATCAAAAGTCTTTTGTTGAATGGTAATTGAGACTTGCTAGTTGGCTTAGACTTTACTAAATCTAGTCTTTGATTAGGACTTGTGAACTTAAGTTGATTTTGCTCACTTGACTTTCCTTCATTGTTAGAGGTTAACTAAGTGAGAGCAAAAGGCAATTACTAACACAATTGATGATGATAATGAGGATAGGAATTTCAATTCTCAATCCTTGCTAGGACTTTTCTTTGTTGTTATTTTATTTCCTTATTATTTACATTACTTGTCTCTTATCACAAAAACCCCAAAAATACTTTTTCATAACCAATTATAAGTACACTTCCCTGCAATTTCTTGAGAGACGACCCGAGGTTTAAATACTTCGATTAATTTTATTGGGTTTGCTTTAGTGACAAACAATTTAAATATTGATTGAGGTTTAATAGTCGGTTTAGAACTATACTTGCAACGCGATAATTTTTGTGAAAATCTTTACCGACATTTTTCCTCCGTCATCTATCACTAATCTGTGTCCTTGGGATGCTAAATCTACTGAATATGTATTTCTGAAGGAATTTCAGCATGACCTGGGTGTCATTAGTGGGTGATGCTATTGCCTCAACCCATTTAGACACATAGTCCACCACCACCAGGATGTTTGCGTTTGAATATGAGGGTGGAAACGTTCCCATGAAGTCGATTCCCCATACGTCAAATAGCTCAATCTTTAGAATTCCTTGTTGTGGCATTTCATGATTATGAGCAAGGTTTCCAGCTCTTTGACACCTATCATAATTGCGGACAAAACTCGTGGGAGTCCATGAAGAGAGTTGGCCAGTAGAACCTGCTCTGAAGGACCTTGGTGGCTATTTGCTCTCCTCCAAAATGTCCTCCATACTCAGATCCATGACAATGCCAGAGGATCTGCTGGGTTTCCTCCTCGGAGACACAATGCCGGATTATGCCATCTGAGCATATTTTAAAGAGATAGGGTTCATCCCACAAGTAGTATTTAGCGTCGTGCAGAAGCTTCCGAACTTACTCTTTGGTGAACTCCTTGGGGATGAACCTCATGGCCTTATAGTTTGCAACGTCTGTAAACCATGGTGCCCTGTAGATTGCAAAAAGTTGCTCATCTGGGAAGGTCTCGGTCACAGCAGTAGTGGGAGGTGACGTTCCCTCTTCGGGCTCAATCCTTGACAGATGATCAGCCACCTAGTTCTCTGATCCCTTTCTGTCCCTGATCTCAATGTTGAATTCTTAAAGAAGTAGCACCCGTCTGATTAACCTTGGTTTAGAATCCTGCTTGGTTAGAAGGTACTTAAGAGCAGCATGGTCAGTATAAACGATAACCTTGGAACCAATTAAATAGGATCTAAACTTATCAATGGCATAGATAACTGCAAGTAGCTCCTTCTCCGTGGTGGTGTAGTTCTTTTGGGCATCATTCAGAATGCGACTAGCGTAATGATGAAATGCATAAGCTTATCATGTTTCTGTCCTAGAACTGCTGCAATGGCAAAGTCACTGGCATCGCACATTAGTTCAAATGGTATGGACCAATTGGGTGCAGAAATGATAGGTGCAGAGACAAGCTTTGCTTTTAAAGTTTCGAAGGCATGCAGGCAATCCTTGTTAAAAACAAAAGGAGTGTCAGTAGTTAGAAGATTGCACAGGGGTTTTGCGATTTCGGAAAAATCTCTTATAAACCTCTTTTAGAATCCTGCATGTCCCAAGAAATTTCGGATTGCCTTAACATTAGTAGGCGATGGTAATTTTTCAATTACTTCCACCTTAGCTTGATCAACCTATATTACCTTGTTCGAAATCCGATGCCCAAGAACAATTCCTTCAGTTACCATAAAGTGACATTTTTCCCAATTTAAAACCAGGTTTGTTTCTTGGCATCATTTTAGAACCAAGGCTAAATGGTTAAGGCAGGAGTCAAAGGAATCACCAAAGACAGAGAAGTCATCCATGAATACTTCAAGGAATTTTTCAACCATATCTGAGAAGATAGAGAGCATACACCTTTGAAAGGTTGCTGGGACATTGTAGAGACCAAACGGCATCCTCCTGTAGGTGAATACTCCATATGGGCATGTAAACGCCGTCTTTTCTTGGTCTAGAGGATCTACTACAATCTAATTGTAGCTTGAGTAGCTGTCCAGAAAGCAGTAAAACGCATGGCCAGACAGCCTCTCCAACATCTGATATATGAAAGGTAGGGGAAAATGATCCTTTCTTGTGGCGTTGTTGAGCCTCCTGTAGTCGATGCACATGTGCCATCCTGTGACGGTTCTTGTAGGGATCAGCTCATTCTTTTTATTGTGGATCACTGTCATTCCCCTCTTTTTTTGGTACCACCTGCACAGGGCTTACCCAAGGACTATCCGAAATAGGATATATGAGTCTATCCTCCCAAAGTTTTGTAACCTCCTTTTGGACCACCTCTTTCATAACTGGATTCAGCTGCCTCTGTGGTTGCACAACCGGTTTAGCATCATCTTCAAGTCGAATCTTGTGCATACACCGAGTGGGACTGATTCTCTTTAAGTCACTTATGGTCCATCCGAGAGCTATTTTGTAGGTTCTGAGGACTTGAATCAAAGCTTCTTTTTCTTGCTGCTCTAGGTGAGAGCTTATAATCACTGGATAAGTGTCGCCATCTCCTAGGAACATGTACTTCAAGGATGGAGGTATGTGCTTGAGCTCGAGTTTAGGAGGCCCATCTTTTTCTCCAGGTGGGTTTAGCGTCTCCTTCTGAAGTCTCGGCTCATCCAGTTCAGGAAGAAGGTTTTCAGGAATCGTGTTCAGGTCCTCTTCAGGTGTTTCAGCCTCAAACACTTCCCCCTTTTGGACGTCAACGATGGTTCATCTTGTGGCAAGGAAAGGTCTTCCTAGAGTGATAGATGCATTCTTGTCCTCCTCCACATCCACAAAATCCATAGAAAAGTTAAAGGGTCCTACTCTCATAAGCATATCTTCTACCACCCCCAATGGAAACTTGACTGAGTGGTCAGCAAGTTGGAGGCAAATATGGGTGGGCTTAATTTTCTGAAATTGGAGTTTCCGCATTAATGACAATGGAATCAAGTCGATGCTTGCTCCAAGATCGCATAAGGCCTCCTTTAAATGACTGCACTGCACTCCTTGGTGAGCACAACTGTTTCTACCTGTTTCCAATCCCTTTTGTTACTCAATATATCCTTCATAAACTTAGCATAGGAAGGCATTTGTTCCAGATCCTCTACAAAGGGGATTTTAATCTCAAGTTTCTTGAAAACATCCAAGAATTTGGAAAATTTCTTATCCTTTTCTGCCTTTTGGAGCTTCTGAGGGTATGGCAGCTTCTCTTGATATTCTGGGGCTTTTGGCAGTGCTGGATGAGTATCCAGGGTAACTGGAAAGGTTTATCAGGGTGTTTGGGGGATACATTCCTTGGATTGGCGTTTATAGCTCCTCCCCTCTCTGGGCATTGAATGCCTGAACTGCACCCTCCTAGATGTTTAGCACCCCCAATGGTGCTCTGGGTTGTGGTGTTTTCATGCCCTGGTGTCTCCGCTGCATCCTGCGCCCTTTTGTTCTGAGGTTGGTGCTCAGGGTTCTACCACTCCTTAGTTGAATTTCCTATCACACCTTCCTTATCTGTTTAGATATCTGTTGTTTGGCCTGGTTCAACTAGGCTTCCATATTCTTGCTGGAGGCTCGAGTCTCCTGTAACACTTCTTGTAGGCTCAGGACTTGTTGTGTGAGAAAGCTCAGCTACTGGGTTAGATTCATTTTATTCAAGAATAGTGTGTTCAGTGGATACGACCTTGACTTCCCCTTCATTGAGGTTTCACTAGATGAGTATAAATATTGATTTTTGGCGAACATCTCAATGAGTTCATCCGCTTTTTCGGTCGTCTTCCTCATGTGTATTGAACCACCTATAGAGTTATCTAGGGACATCTTGGCCATGTCCAAGAGTCTATAATAGAAAATAGCCAGCTTAACCCAGTCTGAGAATATTTCAGCGAGGCATCGTCTGAGCATCAGCTTGTATCTCTCCCAAGAATCATGAAGAAACTTGCTTTCTCTTTGTTTAAAGGTCTGAATATCCATTCTCAACTTACATGGCTACCTTGGAGGAAAGTATTGATTCAGAAACTTGTTCACTACTTTACTCTATGTGTTCAGGCTTACTCTGTATTGAGCATCCAACCATCTCTTTGCTTGGTCTTTTACAGCAAATGGAAGAGCAGCAGCCTGTAGACGTCAGGGTCTTCTCTGTTAGTCCTCACAATGTCACAGATTTGTAGAAAATTAGCGAGGAACTCATTGGGTTCTTCTTGTAGGAGTCCATAAAACTGGAAGTTATGCTGCATTAGAGTTATTAATTGTGGGTTGAGCTCAAAATTTTTCACTCTAATAGGAGGCACACTGATGCTCCTTCTATAGAGATCAGGGGTGGGAGCTGTATAAGATCCCAAAGTTCTTCTGGATTGTGCAATTTCATCTAGATCCATAGTGGTTTTGTTGTTCCCGTGTGCAAAAAGCAAGAGACAAGAAAAATGGAAATCTCTATGTCAGAGTATAGAGAGCTCCGGGTGAGATGTCCAAAAGAAATAAAATTAAAATAAAGTAGCCAATTAACAAGAAAATTCGAAACAAGAATGCAAGAATTAGTCTTAAAAGTTTCAAGAATCAGAAAGAAAATTTTCTTTTAAAAAATAAATTCGAAAATAAATAAATAAATTAGAATAAATAAAAAAATTAACTAGAAATTTCGAAATATTTAAAAAAAAAATAGAAAGAAAGGGGTTTAAAAAATTTTGAAATTCAAAAAGAAAGAGAAAATACTAAAGAAACACCAAATTTAAAATTTGAATTTAAATGAATAAGATAAGATAACAAGAATTGAATATCAAGGGAAAGATAAATAATATAAAGATTGAAAATAAAGAAAAACAAGATAGAATTTGAAAATAAAAAAGAAAGATAAAAATAAGATAACTAGAATAGAATTCAAAAATTAAGGGAGGATAAGTAAGACAAAATTTTGAAATTTAAGAAAGATAAACAAGATAGAATTCAAAATTTAAAAAGAAAAGGTTTTAAAAGTTTTGAAATTTCAAAAAGAGAGAAAAAGATAAACTAAAGAAACACTAAACTTAAATTTTGAATTTTAAAATTTGAATTTAAATGAAAAAAATCAAATAACTAGAATCAAGGAAAAGATAAATAAGATAAAGATCAATAACCAAGAGAGATAAACAAGATATGATTTGAAAATTTAAAAAGGAAATTAATTAAAAAGAAAAAGGAGAGATTTGAAATTTTTGAATTTTAAAAAGAAAAAGAAAATATTAAAAGACACCAAACATAAAAGTTAAAATTAAATCAAAATAAGATAATAAGAAAAATTCGAAAATTAAAAAGGGAAAGATAAACAATATTAATTTTAAAAATTTAAAGGAAAAACACTAAAAGAACACCAAACTTAAGAATTTTTAAATCAAATAGGAGAAAATAACTAAAAAAATTCGAACAAAAAGAAAGCAAACAAGATCAATTTTCGAAAACAAAAAACTACTAAGAAAATGATCTTGTTAAAGAGAAAATATATGGAAGTAGTTAAATGTTCGGAGATGCTTATCTTTCCGGATTAATACTTCTTACTGACTATTTTAACAATGAATGATTCATTCCATGAAAATTTAACCCCAATTCCTTGAAAATTTAATCTTCTCTGATTCTCATCAAAAGCCGGGGTCAGTGGTCGTTCGATTCGAACGAGGGTAAAGCTCAGCATTCTACTTTAGCGCTACAAAAACCTTAATTACCCAAAACTGACAGGATTTCATGTCACATATCCCAATCAACCGTAAGTAACCCTCAGTTTAGGAGGAGTGTTTTCAAGCTGTAGCTCAAGCGACCTTGGTCAGAGTATCACAAAGAGCTCATGTCAAATCAGGGGTCATACTTCTGTTCCACCGCAGACTTATAGGATTAAGAACGAAAACAACACCTTAGAATTGAATCAAACATTAATTAAAAGAAAAGAGCAATAATATTAATCCATAGAAATAAGCAAAGCTCCTAACCTTAACCAAGAGGTTTAGTTACTCATGCTTTACAAAGAAAATAGAGAAGATGTAAAGTAATATGTCTGATGATGATGTAATCCTAAGTGATCTCCCCTTTAAATAGTGAATACTAACCTTAAAAGATGTTAATTTAATTTAAGAATTACAAAAATAAAATAAGAAAAGCCTAAGGAATGCTAAAATCCACTTTGGGCCCACTTGGTGAGTGTTTGGGCTGATGCCTGGTGTTCAACTCAGGTTCTAGGCGTTCAACTTGGAGAGAGGGGTGAATTCGCTGGCTTCTGATCCTTGGCTGGCATTGAACGCCAGTTTTGGTCATTCAACTTGGGAGGTTGGTTCTTCTTGGGCATTAAATTTCCAAGCTTGGCGTTTAACACCAGTTTTGGCAATAATTCTGGACGAAAAGTATAGGCTATTATATATTGCTGGAAAACTCTGGAAGTTAGCTTTCCAACAACGTTGAGACCGCGTCAATTGGACCTCTATAGCACAAGATATGCTCATTCGAATAAACAGAGGTCAGGATTGACAGCATCTGCTATCCTTTCTTCGTCTCTGAACAAGATTCTGCTAAACTCGCCCAAAATTAACCTAAAATCATAAAAATAATACAAAAACTTAAAGTAGCATCCAAAGATGAATTTTGCACTAAAACATGGTAAAAATTAATAAAATCTAACTAAAAACAACTAGAAAATGCTATGAAAAAGGGTATAAGATGCTCACACATCAGTATTCCCATTATTTCCATTGAAGCACGCTGAAGTGGTGGGAGAGTGATGAGCGGATAATTTATACGCTTTTTGGCATTGTTTTTACATAGTTTTTAGTATGATTTAGTTAGTTTTTAGTATATTTTTATTAGTTTTTAAATAAAAATCACATTTCTGGACTTCACTATGAGTTTGTGTGTTTTTCTGTGATTTCAGGTAATTTCTGGCTGAAATTGAGGGACTTGAGCAAAAATCTTATTCAGAGGTTGAAGAAGGACTGCAGATGCTGTTGGATTCTGACCTCCCTGCACTCGAAATGGATTTTATGGAGCTACCAAAACCCAATTGGCGCGCTCTCAATTGTTTTGGAAATTAGACATCCAGGGCTTTCCAGCAATATATAATAGTCCATACTTTGCCCAAGTTTTGATGACGCAAACTGGCGTTCAAACGCCAACTTCCTGCCCTATTCTAGAGTTAAACGCCAAAAACAGGTTGGAAATCAGAGTTAAACGCCAGAAACAGGCTACAACCTGGCGTTTAACTCCAAAAAGAGTCTCTACACATGAAATCTCAATGCTCAGCCCAAGCACACACCAAGTGGGCCCGGAAGTGGATTTCTGCATCATTTACTCATCTTATGTAACCCTAGCTACTAGTTTAGTATAAAAACTACTTTTAGTGATTTATTTCACATCTTTTGGATAATTTTATGTTCAGAGATCACGTTTAGGGGGCTGGCCATTCGGCCATCCCTTGACCACTTTCACTTATGTATTTTTCAACGGTGGAGTTTCTACACCCCATAGATTAAGGTGTGGATCTCTGCTGTTCCTCATGAATTAATGCAAAGTACTATTGTTTTTGTATTCAATTCAAGCTTATTCTTATTCCAAGATATTCACTCGCACGTCAACCTGATGAATGTGATGATCCGTGACACTCATCATCATTCTTGCCTATGAACGCGTGCCTGACAACCACTTCCGTTCTATTTGCAATAGCTTTAGCGTTTATCTCCTGGGCTCCTGGTTCATATCAAAGTCTTCGTGGTATAAGCTAGAATTATTGGTGGCCATTCTTGAGATCCGAAAAGTCTAAACCTTGTCTGTGGTATTCCGAGTAGGATCCGGGATGGGATGACTGTGACGAGCTTCAAACTCACGAGTACTGGGCGTAGTGACAGACGCAAAAGGATAAACGGATCCTATTCCAACATGAGTGAGAACCGACAGATGATTAGCCGTGCGGTGACAGTGCATTTGGACCATTTTCACTGAGAGGACGGGAGGTAGCCATTGACGATGGTGATGCCTAACATACAGCTTGCCATGGAAAGGAATATGAATGATTGGATGAAGGCAGTAGGAAAGCAAAGATTCAGAAGGAACAAAGCATCTCCATACGCTTATCTGAAATTCTTACCAATGAATTGCATAAGTATTTCTATCTTATTTTATATTTTATTTATCAAAATCCCATAACCATTTGAATTCGCCTGACTGAGATTTACAAGGATGACCATAGCTTGCTTCAAGCCGACAATCTCCGTGGGATCGACCCTTACTCACGTAAGGTTTATTACTTGGATGACCCAGTGCAATTACTGGTTAGTTGTGCAAAGTTGTGAAGAAGAATTGAGATTATGATAGTGCGTACTAAGTTTTTGGCGCCATTGAGATCACAATTTCTTGCACCAGAGAGGAAGAAAGCAAAGACGTAACCCTCACCTCCAAAACTTTAATCTTCTGTAACTTTCAATATGGAGCTCCGATTGACAAGCCATCAATGGCCACGCGTTCGTCTTGGAATTCTCTAAAAACCCCATCGAACAATTTGGTAAGAAAATCTCAATTTCACACCCAGTTCTTGCTTCCCCAATTTCGAAAACTTTGAGTAAATGTGTTGAGATTTTGTTAAATTTTGGTGTTTAGGATCAAATTAGCTTTGTAAACTTGCTGGGTCTTGTCCCAAATGTCTGTTGTTATGGTAAGGATTCTCTAAAATCCCTGAACTAAAATTCTTTCACCATGCAATCAGACATGAAGAGTGGAAATAGGCCATGAATGAAGAGCTCAAGGCCTTGGAGGCAAACAACACTTAGCAATTAGTTTCTCTACCACCCAACAAACACTCAATTAGATGTAAATGGGTATAAAAAGCCAAACTCAAAGTTGATGGCATTCTAGATAGACATAAATCTCGCTTAGTTGTGAAAGGATAAACACAACAAGTTGGGATTGACTTTAACGACACATTCAGCCCCGTTGCAAAAGATTTATACAATGAGAGTACTATTAGGCCTAGCTATTGCCAAGAACTAGAATCTTTTGCAATTGGACATTAACAATGCATTCTTAAATTGTGAGTTATTCAAAGAAGTACATATGGAAGTACCGCTTGGACATCCACAGAGAAATTAAGGATTGGTATGCAAATTAACCAAATCCTTATACGGTTTAAGACAAGCCTCATGCTGATGGTTCAATAAATTCTGTGCAACATTAATTCAGCATGGTTTCAAACAATGCAAGAATGACTATTCATTGTTTGTCTTCGGTGAAGGAACCATAGCGACATTCCTCTTAGTCTATGTTGATGATATCATCATAGCTGGACCAGATAATACCATGATCAAGAGGGTTGAAGACAAGCTCAGCATAGTTTTCAAGCTTAAGTTTCTTGGGGATCTAAAATTCTTTCTTGAATTAGAGCTTGCAAAATCTAGCGAAGGTATCTTCCTCTCTCAGTGCAAATGTGCATTATCCTTGGTGGGTTGCAAGCTTGCTCCTTCTCCAATGGATGTTAATTATAAACTACGTGCCTCCGAAGGAGAGATATTAGCTGATCCTTCTACTTATCGCAGACTCATACGAAGGCTGATGTACCTCAAAATATCCAGACCAAACATCACATTTGCAGTCACAAAATTAGCTCAATTCATGGCTGATCCTCATGTGCCCCATCTCAACGCTGTACACCATATCCTTCGCTACCTCAAAGCAGCTCCTAGCCAAGGCATCTTATTCTCAACAACAAATAAATTCAATCTCTCAGTCTATGCTGATGCGGACTGGAAAAATTGTTTAGATACAAGGAGATCAACTATTGGATATTGTGCTTTTCTTGGAGATTTACTGGTTTCATGGAAAAACAAGCAAACAGCGGTTTCAAGAAGCTCTACTAAGGCAGAATACAAAGCCGTTGCAAATGCAACATGTGAAATTGTGTGGTTGATTGGGTTACTCAGGTTTTTGGGCATTCACATTGATTCAGCTATGCTGTTCTGTGACAACATCTCAGCAATCCACATGGAAACCAATCCTGCCTTACATGAGTTATCTAAATACATCGAAATAGACTGTCATTTCATTCGGAAAAAGGTGATAGTGAAACCATTAAACTGGTGCACATCCCTAGCAAGTATCAATTGTGTAGACATCCTCACAAAGGCACTTCCTCCTCAATTTCGATTCCTTATGACCAAACCGGGCATATACGACATATATGCTCCACCTTGAGGGGAGATATTAGCATATAGATAGCATATTTATTATGTATTCCAAAGTACTCTCTCTCTCTCTCTCTCTCTCTCTCTCTCTCTCTCTCTCTCTCTCTCTCTCTCTCTCTCTCTCTCTCTCTCTATATATATATATCATGTAAACATATATATATCATGTAAACATCAGAATCTCTAATCTCATTTTTTCTAAATCTATTTTTTTTTATAAATTTCCCTCTTCTAACATTTGCTTTGCACAGTTTTAGTTTTTGACAAGGGAGGAAAATCAGACGATGGCTGAAAGGAAACACTGGAAATTATCAAAGTTGAATAAAGGTAATTTTAAAAAGACATGTTATTAAAGTTTCAGTCCTTGTCTTTAGAAATTTTCGTTCCTGTGTTCCTATTTTCTGGAGAGGTATTAAAAAGATTAAAATTGTGTCTTCAAATAATTTTAATTTCTGATTGTCAAACACAATACTTAATTTCAATATCAGTATCTCAAAATAAATGCAATCGATTCTTCCAGATTCGATTTGGAAGAAAGAGGAGAGTAAAACAAGTTTAGCATGTAGATAATAAGATGACTCACAAAAATAAAAAATTAAACAAATAGATGGATTATGAGTTTATGACTTCAATGTTTATTTAGTTTGGTTCTTATTAACATGGTTATGAGGCCTTCATTTTGTAAATAAAAAGAATTGGGAGTGCAAATTCTTAATAATTATTTATACCATCTCTTTAAGAATAGCTACCAATTTGCAAAAGAAATTTTTTTTTTTTTGTCAATGAATTGGATAACCCCCAATCCTAGATACACAATACACCCATACAGTCCTCACATTTTTTACCATATTTTGAAGAGGGGGAGATATGCCATTTGAGCTGCTCATTGGTGCAAAAGAAATTTTTAACAAGTGGTCTTTCTGCCGTTTTTTTTTTTTTTTTTTTGAGAATCTCATCAATGAGGCTAGCCAACCCAACCTCACTGAATATTCCGTGCAACAATCGAAAGTTAAAAATTCACAGTTGAATTACCCAACCTCTCTCTCTCTTTGATATATATATATATATCTATCAAAGAGGCTCAAATTCAAAACCTGTTTAAAAAAGGAAGATCTAATTCTACTTGAACTACGATTCAACTAGATTATCTAACTTTTCTATGTATTTTATTTATTTATTTTTTAGATTTCTTTCCTTTTTATTTCTTTCAAGTGTGCTGGCAGCTCAATTAAGTTGAGAAACCTGAAACAGCATCGAAATTGAGGTAATGCAAATTTCAAAACAAAAAGATTACTCCATCCATTCCACAATATCTATCACGTCTCAAAACTTGGAATTAAAATCAACAAATCTGAATGTGTAGTTAAGATATCGTAGGAGGTGGCTGAAAATCTGAGCCAATTCTTCATTATTTGGAACACAGCCAAGAAAAGAGAAGAGAAAAATGAAAAAATATGACAGACAGGTCTCTATAAATAGTTAACTTTGTTACCGCATATCCTGAGCAATGTTCTCCATTCACAACTATAATTAGATGAAATTCCTATAACTTCTACGTACAAAATCTTATTCTAAGCAAAGCAAGGTGCTGAGAAGTGACAAGGTGAAATGAGAAAAGAAAAAAAGAATGAAAATTCTATGGAAAAAAGGCTATTGGCCATTTTTTTTAAGCTTCCACCCCAAAAAAGCAGTAGCATATGCTTTTTATGTCATCCACTGTTGAAACTACTAAGAAGTAAATTTCGTGTGTTAAATACAATGACTAGTCTCTTAGACAACCAAAGTCAACAAATTACTATATATAATTTATATACCCGAATGTGACTTGATATCTTGTTGGTGGGTGGGTATGAACACCAGTCGACCAATTCTACAGTCGAAACTGTCAAGCTGGGCGTGGTAATAAAAAGCTAAACCCGGAGTTTTCCCGTATAAGTGGCGGTGGATCTATATCAGAGATATCTATTTGTTCCATTGACTTTGAAATGTCATCAACAGAAAATGGAATGCTGCAAAATAGATTGAAATGGTTAACATTCCATATAATTTCACGGTTAGATGTGCAAAAGGACGAGTTAACAACTAGAAGCCTGTCAAACTAGTCCTTATTTTAATTTTTACATATCACTTAGTAAGAAATTACTTTGGCATAAAACAATATTGTATACATAAAATGGGTTGGTTTCAAAATGAGTTTTACCTAATGAATGTGTGGTTACGACTTATGAGCTAAGTAGTTTATATAGCAGCATGGCAAATTCATCTAGGTTGTGTCTGTAAAATTTGGGGGAGCCTCATGAACATGAATCATGAAACCTATTCATCCAGTGTGTTTATTTTTATTTTTATTTTTATTTTTATTTTGCGAGAAGTATTTCTTAAATCCATAAAAGAAGGTTACCCACTTTTATGGGTTCACTACCTATCAATACTCTTTTTTCCCGGGAACATGTACAAGACAAAATTTATTAAAGAAAGAAATAATTAATGTGCAGTCAGGGATCACGGTATTGCTGTTGGAAACAGTCCTGTTTCGCAGGTTTATTTCAGTTTTCTATTTGATTGGCATGCAGCATAGCTTAAAGAACCATTTGGTAGCAGTACCAAAATGTGAGTAAAACAACTACTAGTGACAGTTTTAACACACAAGGAAAACCGAAACAATCATATCAGGTACCTTGAATCATCATCCAACAGGAAAGAATTACTAACTGCATTATTTGAATCTTCAGTCATCAACACTCTCATATTGGATATGACCTGGATAAAAACATTAATAAGGAAGAGTCTCATGCATAGACAACTTTAAACATAGTTAGCATCGAACTTACTTCAGGTGACACACTATGCGTGCCATATTTGTCATCCCAATACATGGTGCTAATCCGATATAACTGCTGTATACTGAGGACCTGTAAATAGGGAACTGAGAATGGTAACTGTTCTGGCAAGTGAGAAGCGTAACTATTCTGGAAAGTTAACCTTCTGACAAAGAATATCTTGCACTTACTGGGCATAGGTCATGACTTATTTCATCCAGTGTCTTCTTCGGTTTTTGATGTATAACCTAAATTGAGGTCAGGAAAGATTAGTTTACCTAATTTTCCAATCTGACCATCAAAACAAGCACCATGCTCATGACATGTAACCAAGAATAGATAAGGCATATACCAGAAATCCAATGGCTTGTCTAATATGTTTGAGCTCATCCCAAGCTGAACCTGCATACTGCAAGTTTTTTGTAGTGGGGTTTGGACACAAGGATGTGAGGTTAGTACATGTCTTTACTTTATTAGTAATGGAGAACGATAATATCATAAAATTAATGCACCTCATCCGTTGCCTTATAACACCAATGCTCTAGTTCAGCCAAACCAGCTTTTACATATTCTCCATTACTAAATGAGCAACACTCTCGTCTAAGAAGAAGACTGTAGTGAAAAAAATGAATATGTAAGACAATAAAAAAGAGAACTCCATTCACAAAGTAGAGACGAACTACTAAACCAGGAAAACAGAGGAGAAGAACAAACTGACCTATTGAATAGTTGTACATTGATGAAAGAAAAAATTTGCGTGAACACCTTACGAACCAAAAATGGTGGAACCTGCCGGGTTAGAAGTGGGAGTGTTCAGAGAACATAAGAACACTAAACAAATGCAAATATAGCAACGTACCAAAGAAGAAAAAGGCAGTGATAATAAGAATAACAATAAGAATAAGATAGATACATAAATTCTGTCATTCACTCTTAAATTTCTGTAAACCTCCCAAATTAATTTTTTCTCAAAATCTCGCCTAATTAAAAAATAAAATAAAGAATATATGCAAGCTATTTAATTTTGTAGAATTTCAAGAGAATCATGCAGTTTTGTTATAACAATAATGCATATGTAAGTAGTATAAAGAAAAAGAAACAGAGAATGATGTCAGATTTTACTAACATGATTTGCTTTCAATGTATTTAAAAAGTTCCCTAGGCTCTTAACTATCCCCTGCCAATGAGCAATCAAAGCTCGCTGGGCTTCAGTGTTTGCAACAGAACGTGACGATCCCTTAACCAAGCTTGCTCTGGATGTTCTTGGTGCCTACAGCATCACATACAGTCAGTGTAATTTATAACAAGCATCCACAATAAATCAGTTACTAGAGTACTGAAGGAATTGTCATACCTGAATGCACAATCCAAGCAAGGGAGAAATTTCTTTCTTCAAGTTATCACGAATCATTCCATATATCTTTTCCACATATGCTGTAAGCTGCTGTTTGAAAAGCAAAGCTGGGTACTTGGCTTCAACTTGTCTTAATGTATCTACTCCTCTACTTGAACTACCATTAATTAAGGACAGATTGACTCCTGCTGGACTTCCACGGAAACTCTGACAAAGAGTATACTTATCTTAGAAATGAAAGCTTTACTATGGAAATTTTTAGTTTAAAATGAAGTTGTGTTTACCTGAGTCATCCTCCCAAATAAGGTTGCTGATTGAGAACGACGGCGTTGTGGAGCCATTCCAGCAGCACCACTTGCCTTGAGTGTGCGTTGGAGTAACAAGAGAAGTGTCGAGGCATTGGATAACCAGTAAGCTAAGACATCATTATTATCCTGGGTCTAAAGTACAAATGGAAATATTTTAGTTAATTGAGTTGAAAGTGACAAAGCAACAATAAGAGAACACAAGCATGTGAAAGTTGCACTTTATACACCTCAATTGCATGGCCAATAGTCTGGATGATTCTATCAAAAACGCTAGTGCGCTCAACTTCAAATGATCTCCAATGCAAGAGGCACTTATATATGATACAGGCAGCAATTGGTCTGTTTCCAGCAAATCCTAGATGTTGTGCAATGCATCTAATGAGTAATTCTTGATTCTCTTGTTGTTTCTCATTTAGTGACTTCTGTGGTTTATCATCCACTTCAGAGGATTCCCTCAGGTTCATTGATGGGCTAGTTTGAAGTTCCTGATTAGTCTATCAGGTGACATAGAAACAAATCAAGTCCACACATACATACACAAAACCTAAAGATGAACATTTAAAATGGATTTAGTTACCACTTGTGGCTTCCCCTCCACTGCAATACTATTATGAGCACTTTCAGCAGCCCTCTCTCTCTGTCGATAGAAAAAAAAAAAAACAAAAAAAAAAAAAAAAAACAAAAAACAAAAAAAACAAAAAAAAATTTTTCAAACAACCATCAAGCTTTATATGCTTTTCATGCTTAAAAGTCCATTATGAAGAGAACCTGGGCAAGTGAGCTCTGGCGTCTGTGGAGGAACTTGGTCGATACAGCTTGTTGACGTAGAACCTGATTCTCTGATTCTACATTATTAATCTTCTCTTCTAGCCTGATCATATATTATAAGATTTCAGTCAACCAGTTAAGTGAATGAGGGGCATGACATCTATTGTGAAGATGAAACTTGGAATTAACCAAAGATTCCTGTGAGATGTGAATATAAGAAAAGATAAATTTCTGACCACTTTAGTCCATGATATTATTGAACTTTTCAAAATAAATTCTCCACAGGGATTTTGGTCTTTGGAAATCAAATGTAAAAAAGTTGCAACATGGCTTGTTTCGATGATTTGTTTATTTACCCCTTCAATGATTCTTGGAGTTGACGAACCTTCTTCTCTGTGTCTTCTAACTTTTTACCTCTTTCTTCACTGCTAGCTTGGGCTTCATTATATTTTTGTTCAAAGTCATTAGATTTCTGTTTCTCTGACTCGAGTGACGTCTGTGTGAAGAAAAAGCCAAGGCAATCATTTAAATATGATAAGCTGCTAAGTGCTGACAAAAAGTTAACAACATCAGCATACAGAGACTGTGCCCCTTATTAATTCAGGGATTTGTCTTTGACACACATAAATTGTGTCAGAGACACTATGCACAAGTATTTTATTTTTAATTCTTCGTTCTGGAAAAAGGAAGAATTGTTAAGATAAAAAGAAGGCATATACAAATATATAGGAGGATAAGACAGCCCCTTTACAAGAACAAGATCAAACAAGAAATCCATGGCCAAGTGATTACTAATTAAACCTTGATCCTCACCAACCTCATCAAAGATAGCTAAGAAAATCTTTTTCAGAAAAAGTTGAAGTGTACTTGTACATTTTATGCACTTAAAGTTGAAAGGGCTGTTTGGTGAAGGAGAGACTTCATTGGGTGTCAGCTTATATCAACTATGAATACCTTTGTACTGTATTATTTCAGAAATCAGCAGGAGGAAAACATTTCATTCGACATCCCATTGTATCCAGGATCTATAAAGAGAGAAAGCATCTTATATTTACTATATCATATCATAGAATTCCGAAAATATCTGATGAAGTGCATGACTTAGCTCTGTTTGCAATCTACATGACATCAATTAATATATGATGTCTAGAACAAAATAATTACTATTAAAATAGCATCTTTACATTGAAATTCTTTCTGCCCAATTGTTATACAAAACTCTGTATTGGTTGTCTTCATTTCTGAGCTAACCAATGAAAAAGGAAAGAAGCCTAAGAGTTTATGTAAACCTGTCTAAGAATTATGTATCCCATGTCTAATTGACATATATATTGTCACAATCTTTGATGTTAAAGGAAAGAGTATACACAGAAAGATATGCATCATTGAAAACAAGGGATCATATCCAATAAGACTGAATTTTCTTACCTTTAGGCTCTCAATTTCTGCCGTCAGTGCGTCAATCTTCTGTGTATCTTCAACGATAACCTGTTTCTCTTGAATAACAGGAACTGCTTCTATACTAATTTTCTTTGCATTCTCACGCTCCTTGGAAAGCAGAGCATTGGTCTCCTCAAATTTGCTCTGCATCTCCTGCAATTGATTCTGCAGTTTTGCTATCTCTTGAGATTTGGATTCTTCTAGATTCGTCTGCACATGATTCCACATGTTTAGTTTAGAGCTTGCGAATGAAGTAAATGTTTAGGAACTAGCTAAGGTTGGTCTTTTGCACTTCCTTTTATTTTCCATTAGTGTAAAGTGTTATTTCAACATGCACAATTGTCTAAGTGATCAAAAAACATAACAGTCATCCAAGTCGTATTTATCTGCAAAATATATATCTCACCCTTAATCCTTTTTCTAGCTGGAGACGCCAAGTGAGTTCCTCCACACGTTTCTCAAGCTTATCCTTCGCTTCTTGAAGTGCACCAGTTTCTCTTGCAGCCTAAAGAAAGTGGAACAGGACATCAAGTTAGGCAAGAAAAAGATATCAATAAACAGGAAAATAATAAAAACTGATGTTTATTTGACTTGAATATTACAGAATGAGTCTTGTAGAAGTGGCTTAATTCATTACAAGAAGGTGGAGTCAGATTTGGATCCCATCCTTCGCAAAACCAGCAAAAAGAAATGGAAAATTACAAATATAGAGAAATATAGTTGCAAGGCTTTCATTTCAGAACCAAAATAGTTATCCTTAAGGATTGTGTCTGTTTCACTTTTTTCATAATAAATGTAGGATAATATTTGAAGAAATCCAAAAAAAAAGACAGAAAGAGAACAAATATATTTCTAGTTCTAAAACCTTAAGTCTAAAGTTAAAGGAATTTCAATTTTGAAGATCCTAAGAATTTGTTTTCCCCTTAGATTGTTTTATATTTCATGTACGGTTTAGATTTTAATAGTTTACATGTAAGCACGATTGTTATGCCAAACTATGGCAATGCCTAATCCATGTAACCAACCCACCTAAGACAACGTGTAGCTGTTTGTTTTCATGTTTTACACTTCATTACAATAGAGTGATCATGACAATGATACAGAAGAATAATAATACAGGTTGTATAAACCTGCTTAATATGAAGCATCATTTTGCAGTTAAACATTTAGTCACATGTTCCTAAAGGTTCTACGTATTGATGGAATCTCTAAAACCAGTTATATAAGAATCATGGCAAACCTAGTAATTTACCATTTTTAGTTTCCTAAGTTCTCTTCTCGCTACACGTCCCCTCCATCTGCATTGTGTAACTATTGTCCCTTTCTTGAGCCTCTTATAATATAATGCAGCTTTGTGGCACCGCCACCGAGCCTGCGATTTTTTTAGATAACAGATTTAAAAATTGCATATTGATTGCCCAAGTTGATGATCTAAATCAAATTGAACTTGACTAAAACCTGAATAATAATGGAGGCTTTGGTCTGCTTCCTAAATCTGAACTCCTTGCGAGCAGCTGTTGCCCTTAAAGCTGTTTGAACTGTCAATGCTGACACATGAAGTTTCTTGTAGGCTCTCCGAGCTTGATATCTGCGTGTGTTCTTTTGAATTTTCACAGCAGCAGCCTCCTTTCTCATGTTTTCATATAGTTTGCATGCAAGTCTTCCTACAAAAAATATATTATACACAGTAAATATATATAGATAAAGGAGATTGACCAAGCAATGTAAAAGGATTGCATTTATCCTAACAAATTAGTAAGGTTATTTCACCTCTCCACCGAGACTGCAGATATATGGTCTTCTTTCGAAGCGCAAGATAATGATTACGTGCTTGATGAGTTCTTATGCGCCGCTGGATACTTTTTGCTGCATTACTGAGTACTTGAGCTCTACGTGCATCTAGTTCAGCCATCTGACCTGCTCTTAGAAATACCTTTGTCTTTCCAATCTATTAAATTTGGCGGCCAATCAAATGAACTTTGTGATCATACGGGAGAGGAATGTATTATACAAAGATGCATTTTGTAAAACCATTCTGGATCTATGTTGACATTAGACAATGAGAATTGACATAGGAAGAGGTTGAAGGTGCATGAATTATAGTTGGAGCTAAGTCCTTAAGATCTTTATGATAGTATACAGAAATATTTTAAGATACCTGATATCCACTAAGCCCCATCTTTTCCAGAATCTTTTGGCAAGCAGTCTTTTCATCATAGCTGCTCATAGGTGAAACAAATTGACAATTAGCACAAAACCTAAGTTTGGTACAAAAATACTTTAACACTTCAAGCAACAAATTTCTACCACCTCACATAAAAAGCATACTTAAAAAATACTCACTTTGCTTCTGTGGCCTCCGGAGCAAGAAGGCCAAATCTGTTCACAAATTCAAAAAAAGCGCGGCGAGTAGGATAGCCAGCACAACTGATTCTGATTGCCTCTAAAACACCCTATAGTGGCAAGGGTTAGGGATAGCAGAATGGTTGAAAACATAAAGAACTATAGATATGATTTACATAAATATCATCCAAAGATGAAATGAAAACAAAAGTAACATTATACTCACACCACAGCGAAGTTGTTGCATAATGTTGGCATTCTCAAAAATAGCAGGCTTCAAGAGGTTATTTGGTTTCACACATCTGATGTAATGGGGTTCTGTAGAATTTAATGTCTCCATTAGACTTTGTAGTTGTAGCTGCACCATTTAGAATATTGTTAGCTTCCAGATAATAGGAAAGTGGTTTATTTTTCATAAGCATGGGCTTGTACATATATATATTGTGATTATTGAACCAAAGACTAGAAAACATGATACCTTAAAACGAGAACCAATTGAAGAAAATTTGGAAGATTTTGATGTCTCTTCTGGAAGTGGTGGAAAAAGGCCAGCTACAAAAGGACATTTGGAAGCACTCAACAAATCTTGATGTTCAGGAACCACATAATCCTTGTTTTTGTCTAGAAATTGATCAGACTGGTATAAAACCTGCAGAATTTTGAGGGAAAAAACAACTAAACAAATATGTCATATTTTCAGCAGCTAATGTTATAAGAATTAAGTCATACCTCCCCAGCATAGTGAGCAATCGTGAAATCTGTTCGAGACAATTTTGGCTTAATAAAGCGCCTGTGGTTCTTAAATGTTTGATAAAGCTTGTTTGCAAAAGTTTCATGCGTAGACTTTGGAAACATGCTGAAAGACAAGAAAGGCAGGGAAAAATTAAGAATTAAGTAAGTAGATTGTGTATGTTATGCAACAAGGAGCAGTAGCATCAAAGCAGCGAGAGAAAGACTGGATCTAGCAAGCTATTAAGGAAGTAGTTCATGTCCAGTTTTACTAACCAAAAAAGTTAAAGTTAAATCATCTAATAACCAATGAAAAAGAAGTTCTTCATAGGAAAAATTAACAATGTTTTACCAAGCTTCATCTAGGAGAGCAATGATTCCTCCAGGTTTCTGCAGAAGAAAAACAATGTTAAAAAAATAAAATAAAAAAAAAGGATGGCAGAGAAAGGATAAACCAAAGGAAAGGAAAAGCTGAACTGGTCAAATTAAATTATGGACTCTGGGATAAACTACAATAGTATAATTAAAAAGGAAGCATTGTAAATATCATCATCAAGCATATCAAAAGCATGAGCTTTGTATTCCTATAATTCCAGAACATACATGTTGAATGCTTTCACACCCAGAACAAACAAAGAAACCTCAGTTGCTTAAACAAAGTGGGATAGGAGAAACAAAACCTTTTCAATAAGGTCTAAAACATCTTGGTTATCAACAAATTCAATGTAGCTCCAATTAATTTGCTCCTTTGTATATTCTTCTTGTTCCATTTTAAAAACGTGCTGAAATCCATCATCGAAATCATATTAAATATAGGAATAACATTTACAAGAAAACTTGAAGTGCAGTGTAGCCCGAGACATTGCCTGATTGAAATGCTGTTGCAACTTCTCATTTGTGAAATTAATGCAAAACTGTTCAAAACTGCAGAGGATAACAGGTTGATAGTAAGTTACAAAAGGACTGAATTAAAACCAACCAGAGGTGTTTGTTTTCAACATCACTAATCAGTACAATATTTGGAAATACATAACATGTACATGAAGGCATGTCTATTCTCCAAAACTATATATTACCTGTTAGTTTTAAAACTTTCAAAACCATATATGTCAAGGACTCCAATCAAAGTTTTAGAATTGGGGTCTTGTCCAATTGAACTATTAATCTTGTCCACCAACCTGTTAAACACATAAATACATCATGAATCAAAATCAGAACCCCGTATCATTATCCTCAGTATCTACCTAAACACTATATAGGTCTTATTTGTCCATTTTCAGTATTATACCAGTCGAACAGCCGAGAATAAATTGTTTTTGCCAGTCCATCTCTACTCACTGTTGCACTTTGGGGATCAAGGCTCCGTTTTATAACTTCTTCAGGGGTGATCATGACACGCTTACATAATGCATCTTGCAAAGCATTGGCATCACACCTGATTTGATATTTGAGAATCATCTTAAAGGTAATTAAAAATCATATCGAGGGAGGAAGTAATAATACAACATCCATACATTAGAAGCTCAGCAGTAGTTTGAAGGTGGAATTTGGCTTTGTCATCTTTCGGAACTGATGAGTCAACTTCTTTTCCTTTGGTAAAGTCAATATTACCAAGATGGAGAATTGAAGCAACAACTCTAAAAATGGCTTCCTGAGAAATAGGTAACAGAGGAAAGCACAAACTTAAGAAGCTAATTATCCTATATCACTATATGCTAGAAAGAAAGAAGCCAATTCATACTCATGAAACAAAATACCTGATCCTTTTGGCTGATTCCAACAATATCCATAGCTCTACGGGTGGCAAGAAACTCACGAGCATCACTTACATCAGCCAATTCATAGCATTTTGACTGGTTAAGGTAGTGAAAAGTTTTAGGACTTCCTAATTTGTATCTCTCAATTTCCTGCCAGAAAAATTTCCAATGTGTTTATATGGTTAAAAGAATCAATAAGAAGCAGATTGCTTGACAGAAACATACCTCCTGTGGTGCAGCACAAAGAAGATAAAAGCAATGATAGTTGCGTTCAGGATCATTAACTTGGCAAACCCGAGATCTCTCTAGAAGGTATGTTCTGATGGCTGCTCCTGAGATTCTTCCACTTTTATCAAATTGGATCTCCACAAATTTACCAAACCGACTGCACCATTAATACAAAAGAGAATTGGAAGCCAACCATTAGTAATAGCTTTAGAAGTTATCTATCACCTACCACACTATGTTAACAAAAATGCTTCTTTTTGAAAGAAGAATAAAAACGGCAGCCTGGTGCACGAGCATCCTACATTAATGCAGGCTCTGGGGAAGGGCTGTCTACAAAAGATGTAATATACGCAGCCTAACCTGATAATTACATCAGTGGCAGTTTTCATGGCTTGAACCCGTGACTTTGAGGTCACACGGAGACAACTCAACTGTTGCTCCAAGGCTCGCCTTCCTTTTGAAAGAATAATATGCAAAATAAAATCATTAACTATTCATTAACGTCAATTTACTCTTCACTTTTGGCCTTGTGACTAGAAATTAATTATGAATATGAAATGAAACAAAACCTACAATATAAGTACTTTAAAATATCAGACTAAGAAGGAGAATGAGACATAAGGAATCCTTGTTTGCCTGCATGTCAGAAGACTGACATAAAAGGTAAGTAATCAATCAGATATTAATGGTGACTAAAACCAAAGTGTCCGTTATTATCCAGGTATAAGAAAGACTCACCTAGAATTGTTATTCCTGACAGTTTTTGCATTGCCAAATGCTTCTAGAACTGGATTTGACTGCATTCGGATTAGTTAGTATAGAAATCTCAAATGAGATCAGACGTTAGCAGCAAAAAGATAAGAATGAGAATATTGATCGAGTTTAACCATGAGTGTTATGAATTAATCATACCTCGAGAACTTGTTGTTCAACTGTTCGGCCTTCAGTGCCAGCCCTACCACCTAGGTAAGCAAGGAATTGCATAAGCATTTTTGTGGTTTCAGTTTTGCCAGCTCCACTTTCCCCACTGACCAGAATTGAATTGCTTTTCCCTTCATTAATCATTGCCCTAATAAAAACAAAATATCCATTTTAATATTTCCTTCAATGATAGGAATGACATTTAGATAATAAGAAGCAATTTACTGCTTACCTATATGCAACATCAGCAACTGCAAATACATGAGGGCTTAATTCTCCAAATGGTGCTCCCTTGTATTGTTGCATCATGTGCGCACCATAGATATGTGGTAGTTTTTGGAATGGATTTATTGCAATCAGAATATTTCCAGTATATGTCTGTGATGGCAATCAAGAATATAGTTAACGACTTTTCCTATAACAAACATAGCTAAATCTTATAACATTAAAGGTAGAAAGCCTTACATATATTTCATTCAATTCATATCTAGCTTTCAAATTCTGCAGGACTCCAGGTTCATGTAAATAGGACAACTTAGTCATATCATCCACTCCACCAGGAGGAGCTTCCATATCTTTGGGATATATTTTTGATAAATTTGCAACCACCTTGTAATAGCCAAAATAGAAGTAAGCCAACAATTCAGATGTAATGTTTTACTTAACTAAGTTATGAAATATTTTGTCATTTCCATTTAGCAGTATCGGTATGAGAAAACATGAATGCTGCCCCAAGAAATGCATTAAAATGCCTCCAGACGTACGAAAATAATTATAATAGATCTGCCGAATTTTCTTAGAATTTAGTTAGTGAAGAAATGACAGGAATGCAACAGAAACACTCAATGATATATTTTGAAAATCATAAATAAGAGTTGAAATCAAGAGTTGTTCATTACATGCTTATTGGTGTTCGAAGTTTGTGAAATCTAGTATAGATGATCATCATAGATTTTTGTGACTACAGTTGGATCGATAAAATATATATCCAATGAAGAGTTATAATATATCCAATATAGTATACACCGGTGTATATATATATATATATATATATAACACAAAGGAAAAAGAGAAGGAAGAAAAGAATGTGCAGAGAGTACAAACCTTTTTTCCATTGGTAGTTTCAATTTCAGCATCCTTTCCGGTGATTTTTGATACCTGTCCATCAATCCAACAGATATCTGGATCTTCAATCCAGACATGAGAACCCACAATAATATTCACTGGAGTCCCCTGCACATGGACGTACAAATTCATCATTTCTGTTAGACAAAACAGTTTATATAAGAGTTCAGTAAGGTTAAGTAACTGTTTTCATATTATCCTGCTTGCCAGAAAAGACAACAAAAGTCTTGTCCATATTTGTACCATAATGACATCCAGAAGAACTATAAATTACAAAATGAACTAATATGCGTGTTGTAAGTTCCATTGCTTGATCCTCCAGCACTGCTGCCTAAGTTCCACACCTTGATCACCGAAGATTGATCATTTTGCTTCTAAAACCATCTCCAATCATTTCCCCCGACACTCTTCCACAATTGCAAACAATACGCAATGAATTGATCATGGAGGACCACTGTATCCAAATACAAAGATTCCTTGAACTTTTTAAGCTTAGTTTTGCAATTTGCATTGCAACAAAAAACTGAAAGAAACCAGTTCATGAAAGACTTCTTTCTTGATCAGCCAGTTCATAGTTCCATTCGATCATTGCCATTCCCATTCACATAATCATTTCCACTTCCAAAGCACGAAAGAGAATCGTTCTCATTCTTATCATATCTTATTCCGTGTTTGGATTAGCTTATTATAAGTCACCTTACAATAAAAAAAGACCTTTTGAATATAACTCTGATAAGAACGATTATTCCCCTAAACATAGTACGTGACAAACAACACATACAACAATTTAAAAAAAAACAATAATAATAAACTTTAATTAAAAACTATAATGGCAACTGCTACAGAATAACAGAAGAAAAGAAATGAAGAACGAAACCGAGAAATGCATTACGCGAGGAACAAAAGCACATTACGAAAACTGAAAACTATAGAACGCACCATTTATTTGAGGTCTTGAATCGGAGATGCTGCGAGAAGCGCGTTGTTGTTCATGAAGAGAAACCAAGCAAGCGAACAATGAGCGATTGATCGAATCGCATCAGTTTTTTTTTTTTTTCTTCTTTTTCTTTTTAGGTGTGAAACGGAAACGTGTTATGAGTGTCGGAAGAAGTGAAGAAGAAGAAGAAGAAAGAGAAACGGCATGGTTTTTTGGTGGAGAAAGTGAAATTGAAATGTGAGAGTGAGAGAGTGAAAGGAGAGAGAAAGATGAAAAAAGAGTGGATCGAGTGGCTGTGAGCGACATTGTTGATTCAACAACGGAGAGAGAGAGGAGCTGCAACTTCGGCACCTTCTTCTTTCGCGCCAACTCGTGGCTACCACTAATCATCATTCATCAACTTCTCTCTCTGTCTCTCCAACTATGTCAATGATAATTGATAAACACTCTGGGGGAGTGCCAATATTATTACCCACAAATATTATCCGTCAATATATTAATACTAATAATAATATTTTGTTTCCATTAACAGACATACGATACGAGAGCTCATTTTTAAGTAATGGATTGTTCATGTTATATATTCCCTGATATTGTATCCGGTCATGTATTACCCTGATATGGAGCAATTTTTTTAAAAAATAATAAGAGCAGTGCTAGGATGTAATTTTTGTGATTTGTATTTATCAAATAATCATAAATGATGTTTTTAATGATGTGAAATTTCATCTGTGTAAAATTATTCATTTTTATTTTATTAGTTACATACTGATCAGAATTTAATAAAGTTATTGTTCCTTTAGACTTTTTCAAATTATAATTCAACAAATCACATCCAACAATTTGTTCATTGCCAACATGCAAAGACAAAGAGTAATGGAATGGTCCAATTTGTTTTACGTCCAAAAATTGAAGTTTCAGGGAATAAACATTGGATGATCCAATTTATGGGTTTTTTTTTAATTAAGAGCTTGTAAAGGCTAATTTTTGTTATGTGGATTAAATATATGTATAATATGTTATTATTAGAAGTCTAAGTGTTTTTTTATATGGAATTATTTTTTTTAATTAATCAAATCGGATAGTAAAATGTATTTGAAGAGACAAAACAAACTATAAATTGAAGGATCTAATTTTAAATTTAATTTTTTTTTATTTTAAAAACAAAAATCGGAGAATCTGATTTTAATGTTAAAGTTTTTTTAATTTTCAAAAACAAAAATCGCAATTTGTCATTCTTTTTAAAAAAGTTAAACAACATTGGTGATACATACTCACGTACAGCAAAGAAAAAATAAGGGGTAAGTATGGTTTTGGTCCCAAAAGTTTTTTGCTAGAATCGAAATCGTCCCTCTTGTAATTTTCGATTTAAAATCGTCCTTAATGTTGCATTTCATTTTAAAATCGTCCTTTCTAATAAATTTTTTTCTAAATGACAAAAATACCCTTTTTTTCCACCATTTCATTCTTCTTGTTCTTCTTCTTCCAGGAGAATTGTTCTTCTTTTTCCATTAACAAATTCTTCAATTCTAGATTCAGAACAATTTCAGAATAAAAATTCTTCTTCTATTAACAAAACTCAAAATTTCAAAATTTTAGATACAGTTAACAAAATCCAATTACAAGAATTAAAAATACCCAAATTTATCTTCAATTACAAAAATAAAAAATCTATAAATTTTGAAAAATGAGAAACAGATTAGGAAACAAGAACAGATTAGGAAAATAAGAAACAAGAACAAAATAAGAAACAAGAATAAGAAATAAGAACAGATTAGGAAAATCCAGAACAAGAACAAGAACAGATTAGGAAAATCCGGACCAACATCAAATTCAATAGCAACAACCAGATGCAGAAGAACAACAACCATGGATCTTGTATACAATTAACCATTAACAGAAATTCAATAACCTAAGCTAATTCAACAACAACAACAATTCAGCAGCAACTTTCAGCAATTCAATAACCTAAAATCAACTAATAGAAATTAAAATCCAGCTAAACTAACCCAGAATCAAATCAAGGGGCTGGATGGAGGGTAACAAGTAGTGGTGGCTCTGATTCCTTCTGCGATAGGGACTGATGGAGGGAAAGTAGGGAGGCTCGCTGGTGGTGGTGAAACAAAGGAGACTCCACGTTACTGCACCATGGTGAAGTAGGAGAGGCTCACTGGCGGTGAGCTCTGGTTCGAGGAGATCTGAGACAGGGAAGAAGAGAAGGAGGGGAGAGGGTCGCGGTTGATCTGGACAAGAGAGAGGCAGCGGTTGCAGCGGTGGGACGGCGGCTTCCCTTCCCCCTTCATCGTCATCATCATCAGAGTTCTGGAGGAGGCGGCGGCGACGACGAGGTCACAGCGTTCGAGGAGATCTGAGACAGGGAAGAAGAGAAGGAGGGGAGAGGGTCGCAGTTGATCTGGACAAGAGAGAGGCAGCGGCTGTAGCGGCGGGACAGAGAGACTGCGGCGGCGGGACGGCGGCTTCCCTTCCCCCTTCATCGTCATCATCATCAGAGTTCTGGAGGAGGTGGCGGTGACGACGAGCTCACAGCGGCGACGACGAAGGCTCGCCGATGCCATCCCCCTCCCCCTCCCCTCCCCTCTCCTTTCGTATACCCTTTTCTTCCACCACCCCCCCCAAACGCATTTTCTTCCCCCTCCCCACAACACGCATTTTCTCTTTTTTTTTTTTAAATTTTATAATTTTTATTATTAAAATAGGAATAGGGGTAGTTTAGGAATAAAACAAAAAATTTTATTAAAAAGGACGATTTTAATACGGAAAAAAACGTTAAGGACAATTTTAAGTCGAAAATTAGATGAGGGACGGTTTCGATTCTGGCGTTAAACTTTTGGGACCAAAACCATACTTACCCCGAAAAATAATAAGCGGATTGCAAATTGTTGGGTGATGAAGAAATCAAGTTGTGATGTTGATGGTTTGATGAACCAAAAGGGATTAAGAGATGGAGAAAAATAAGTTCTTCTCATTGGTGAAGAGCATGAAAAATCCCTTAAAAAATATCTATTGAGTTATTACACTTTATCTACTATGTACTCCTTATGTACTCCCACTAAAAAAAATTACATCAGATAAGTCTACATCTGTTATTGATAAAAAAATCTAGGTAACATCCTCCCACAAGCTAAAATTGTATAAATCTAACAATCCTAGCTTGGAAAAATTAGTAAAAGAAGGACCCAGTGGCAGAGCTTTGGTAAGAAAATCAGCAACTTGGTCTTTGAAACGAACTGGCATCAGATGAATGAGACCAGACAAATATTTTTTACGAACAATGTGGCAGTTAACTTCAATGTGTTTGGTTCTTTCATGCAAGATGGGATTATTGGTAATGTGAATGGCTGACTGGTTGTCAGAGAATAGAGTGATAGACTTTTGAAGCGGCGAACCAATGAAATCCATTAAGAAAGATAACCAACTAGCTTCACAAGTGGCAATATCAAAAGACTATATTCAGCTTCTGTAGAGGACTTGACAACCATGGTTTGTGGTGCACGAAATTGACTCCGCAATATTCGCACAGATAGACCGGCAAGTGCACCGGATCGTCCAAGTAATACCTCAGGTGAGTGATGATCGATCCCACGAAAATCGTTGGTTTGAACAAGCAATGGCTATCTTGTAAATCTTAGCCAGGCGGATAGAAAATATAGTTATTGTGGAAAAACGCATAAAAACAGAATAAATAAAGTATTATTGGATAGATGTGAAATCAATTGATAAGAGAACGGTTGAGGCTTCGGAGATGCTTCCTCCTTCTAGATCAACTTTTCTCACTGTCTACTTCAACTTCTTATGATTCATTCCATTGCAGGCTGTAAGTGACTAATGCCAGGTCAGTGGTCATTAATCTCCTCTGCTTCAGATCAAACGCCAGGTCAGTGGTCATCCAATCTGAACGGGGGTGAAGCTCTAGCAGTCCATTTCCTTGGTGATCCTACTCAAAACGCCACAGACAAGGTCGGATCTTCCGGATCAGAGAATGCTGCTTCACGATTCTAGCCTATACCACAAAGGCCCTAATCGCGCCGTACCTCGGCTGAACTGATGTCTCCAAGTCCCCAACGAAGTCGTGAATTAGCCGTCTAAGAGATGTATAATCAAGTTTGTGGTTCAGTACTATCCCGTCAAGGACTCGCAAGAACCCATGTAGAATAGGGATGACGGTCAAGTTATACTCCCAATTCATTAGGATGAAGAACGAAGATATATCTTAGAATGGAATCAAGCATAGATTGAAATAGAACAATGATATTATTAATCCATAAGAATAAGCAGAGCTCTTAACCTTAACCTAGGAGGTTGGGGACTCATACTGTACAATAATGTTCGAAAGTAAAAGCGGGGGAAGAAGATCCTAAACAAGGGTGATCTTCTCCTTTAAATACTAATCTAATAATTAGGGATTACAAAATTAAGATAGACTGGACTCTTAGTGCTAAAATCCATTTCTTGGGTCCACTTGGTGAATGTTTGGGCTGAGCTTGGGGTGTAATCACGAGCTGGGACTCCTCTTAGAGCGTTGAACACCAGCCTTGGTCCTTTGTGGGTGTCCAAATAAATGCCAAGCTACTCCCTTTTGGGTGTTGAACGCCAGAAAGGGGGTGATAGTTGGGCGTTCAACGCCCATTTTGGGCCTTCATTTCCAAAGACAATTATAAACTATTATATATTGTTGGAAAGCCCTGGAAGTTAGCTTTCCAATGTCGTTGCGAGGGTGCCATTTGGACCTTTGTAGCTCCAGAAATGCGCGTTTGAATGCACGGAGGTCAGAATCGGACAACATCTGCAGTCCTTTCTCAGCCTCTGAATTAGACTTTTTCAAAACTTGCCAGAATCACCCAAAAATCACCTAAAAAAATAGGAAAACCACAAAAACTCAAAGTAGCATCCAAAAAGTGATTTTTTTACACTAAAACCTACTAAAACTTGATAAAACTTAATAAAACATAACCAAAAACAATAAAAAATAGTGCTAAAAAGTGTATAAAACATCCGCTCATTAGAACATCAAACTTAAACGGTTGCTTGTCCCCAAGCAACCAAAAAAAAAATAGGATAAAGAAGAGTGGACTACAATAAGTCTCAGAGCTCTCAATGAAGCTTAGCTCCAATTATTGGAATGGGGCCATTAGCTTCTTGATTTCTGAATAGGTTTGGCACCTCTCTTTCCTTTGAAACTCAGAAGTATTGACATCTCTTGGAACTAGAATCCGGATGATATTATTGATTCTCCTAGTTTAGTTCTTTTTTATTCTTGAACACAACTTCTTTTTGAGTCTTGATCGTGACCTTAAACGCTTTGTTTTCCAATATTACCACCAGATACATAAATGCCACAGACACCTAACCGAGCCTTTCGGATTGTGATTCAGCTTTGCTAGAATCCGCAAAAAGTGGTGTCTAAAGTTCTTAGGCACACTCTTTACTTTGGATCACAACTTTAACTGCTCAGTCTGAAGCTTTTCACTTGACACTTTCACACCACAAGCATTTAGTTAGGGGGAGGAGCACATTTGAACTTTTTAGGCCAAGATTTTGTTTCTTTTAGGCCCTCCTAACCATTGATATTCAAAGTCTTGGATCTTTGCTCTTGCCTTTTGGTTTAAAGAGCTATTGCCTTTTTCTTTTTCTTTTTTTTTTCCACTTTCTTTTTGCTGCTTTTTCTTGCTTCAAGAATCAATTTTTGGATTTTTCAGAGAGTTAATAATACTTTTCTAAATTCACTGTTCCTCAATAGCCAATACACTTAACTTCACTATCAAATGTGCACAGTTAATTCATACATTCAGAAAATCAATGCAAGGCCACCACAAAAAAAAAATATTTGGAGATAAGTCATGATATACTCGAAAATTATGCATTCACTACTTCGAAAAAATAAAAATTTTCTTTTAAGCTTGATGAGGATACATTGGATATCTTATAACCATGAAGTACTTGAAAATAAACTACTAAAGAAAAATCCTAAGAGTGATCATGCAAAAGCCAGAATAGAAATAAGAAAATAGACTGAAATAATGAAAAACAGAAAGGAAGGGGGAATGAAACTCAACCACCTTAGTACTGATGGTTGCTTAGGCTGTGCGCTTCTGTGAAGATAATTCAGCTTCCCTTGGTGCCATTGATGATAATATTGACCTAGAGCTCGCTCTGCAATACCAAACTTAAAAAGTTTGCTTGTCCTCAAGCAAAGAGAACTGAAAATAGAAGGTAAGAGTGTTAGAAGGGGATGACGAATTCTGGCGTTCAACGCCAAGAATGGGCGTCGAACGCCCAAAAGGGAAAAAAATTGGTCCAAAGCTCCTCTTGAATGGGCGTTAGACTCCCAAGTTGTTCCTATTCTGGCATTCAACGCCAGCAAGTACTCAGTGGGCGTTGAATGCCCAGCCTTTGCTCCCTGACTGGCGTTCAACGCCAGCTTTCTGCTCTATGTAGGGCGTTGAATCCCCTAGTGACTCCTTCCCTGGCGTTCAATGCCAGCTTGTTTCTCCCCTTTGGGCATTGAATGCCCAAGGTGCTCCTTCCTTGGTGTTCAACGCCAGCTATGCTGCTCATCTTAGGCGTTGAATGCCCACATTGCTCCTTGTGTGGCGTTCAATGTAACGACCCAACTTTCAGTACGTCATGATCGTACCAAAAGTAAGGAGTTACTAACCTATTTCTTTTATTAACTATTTAATATTGAGCCTTTAGTTCGATATCGCGTTTCTATTTTATAGAAAATTCCATAAAATTTTGTTTTTGATTATCAAAATCATATATCAAACATTTCAAAGTAATAATAATCATATAATTATTAATAATAATATCTGTCATACAACAGATTTCAAATAAAACTCAGATACAAATCCTATCCCTCTGTATAAAATAAAAATCTTAAGCAATAAGGGCGAGGGAACTCTATGAAAGAAAATTAACTCATACACTTAACTCATAAATAAATTCAATAATCGCCCGCAACTTCAAATTGTGTCTTCGAACCTGTGTCACTGAAAGGGTGGAAGATTTTGGGGTGAGAACAAACCACACGTTCTCAGTAGGGAATGGGAATGCCGTAAAAGTAATGATTAACATGCAAATAATTAACTTTGCTTAATAAACTATCTTTGTCAAACCCTTTGAAATACTTTTTAATCTTACTTTAGATAAATAATTACTTTCTTTAAATTCCTAAACCCAAAACAGATCTGAATCACAAAATTTGTCATATTAAATATCTTTTAGCCACATAATTGATTCTCAGTCACAACAAACAGTTATTAATCATCTCTATACATTCATAGACTACTGGCACAAGTAAGAAACTCAATTCAACACACAAACAAATCACAATAAAACAAACAACATAAGCACAGAGAAGTAATACAAGCAAACACAACCAAATGCAAATGCACAACCACTATGATGCATGTCTGTCCTAAGCAGGCCATGAGTTCACGTGTCGGTTTACACCCAGCAGCCCGACATTACCTAGGAACAAGTCCCAGATATGGCTTCCCTTTTGTGTCCTTAGTGCATATATGTCGGTGGTAAGAATACCACTCCTTCGTGACTACCGGCAGTCGGCGCAAAGCCCGACCCCATAATATACGCACAAGGGGAAACATTGATCCTCAGTTCATGGGCGTCCCCGAGATCAATTCACAAACAAAACAATGATCCTCAGTTCGTGGGTTTCTCCAAGATCAACATACAACAACAAACATGATCCTTAGTTCGTGGGTTATACCCGAGATTAATACACAACAATACAATGATCCTCAGTTCATGGGTTATACCCGAGAACAACATATAACAGTTAGTGGGTTATTCCCGTAATCAATGATTATCAATTCGTGGGTTTTCCCGCATTTAAAACAAATAACAATTTATAGGTTTCTCCGAGATCAATGATCATTCAGTTCGTGGGTACTTCTCGAATTTAACCAATTATCAATTCATGGATTTTCCCCGTAGTTAAACAACTAACAGTTCGTGGGGTTTTCCCGCCTTTTATCACTTTTCATTTTCCTTTCTAAAACTCAACAATCCATATATCAGTCCCCATTCTCTTTTCCCCTTTTAAATTCTTAATAATTTTCCTTAAACCTTTCTTAATTCCTCAGGCATTTGTCTATAAAAATCTTAATCATCAAATCATTTCATAATTTCTACTTTAGAAATCTTAACTCAAACCAACTTTAAAACTATTTTCCAGTTTAATTCTCTATCAAAAGACTCAAGAAAATCATCTTTCTCTTTACTATTTCAACTCAAATGTTATAATATAAATTCACAAATCTCTAAAAGGTAATCCTTTACTTTAAGCCGAAATCATAATTTTTTTTCTATATTGAATCAAACTCAAAACATAATTTATTTCTTAAATAACTTAAATTCGAAACATAGGCCTTTCCTTGGTAAATCGAACTCAAAATATTATAATTCTTTTCTTAACTAAATAAAACTCAAATAATATAATTTTCCAAGTTCAAATCTTTTAAAATAACTTCTCAAATAAAACCTCAGATTTTATAAAATTTTGGCAACACCTCCCCTAAAACTCGGACTTAACCACCCTTACGGGTTCCCTCTTTCTTAACATCTCATCAAACCTTTCTCAACAATTATCACAGCAGATTCTCAATCAATCAGAAATTTAACAATCTGCAATAATTAACAATTCAGCCATAATCCGTAACTCCCACATAATCCATCAGTCCAACTTCAATTTGATCAATTCATAAATTATTTTAACCAAAGGACTAACAGTTTTTCACTTTCTAAATACCCAAAACACATTATCTCCTAACTTAAACAAAATCTTAGCAAAATTGACACCAAAACACATAGAGTATGTAATATTCACAAAATTCCAGTTCTCTTATAACCAACTATTATGTTCACCCAAAAATTCTGCTCCATATAGTTTCCAATTATCACAAGTTATCCTTATACTTTTAGAGTTATTTTATCTCTAAATTCAGATTTCATGAAAAGGTCAATTTAATAATCAAGCTTCAATCTTTTAACAATTCTCAAACTTAATTCTAATTAATCATGAACCAACATTAACAACTACCAAAACCAATTCTAACTAGTCACAAGTCAATTTCACAGCTAATTCGATACATTAGATAACTAAAAACAACAACAAGCACTTACTCTCAATAACCAGAATACAGCCACACAACTCAACTAATTTAGTATAATCACATAGAATCAGAACCTTTCAATAATTTCATCAAAATCAGAAAAACCAATATCAATTACAGCTTCAAACACTCACAACAAAGCCCAAAGACATTCATAGTCATAACCTGAATTCAATACTCCAATTGAAACACTAAAACATCATCAAACTTAATCCAAATTTCATAACCTCAAACTAAGCTTATTTCTATCAATTAGTCTCTCATAACAACAAAATCAATTACATTCATAGCAACAATCCAAACTCAATTCATCAATTATCCATACGACAGCTTTTCAATAATTAACTCGGCATATTTCAATTTAATAAATTATACTAAATTAATCATTATTCACAACAGCATCTAAATTCAATCACAGCTTAGAATAATCACAACAACTAGCTAATTTCAAATGCATTTCAAGTCATTCATGTCAATTAAGAAATTCTTAACCATTGTTAACCATTTTCACTTATCCAAATAACTTTGTAAGCATTCTAAATTAAAAACATTTGACTTTAAAAATAAATCCCCTATCTCAATGTCGAAATTGCAGAGTCTAAATGCCACAACCAAGTATTTCGAAGCCACCAGCAACAGCGGCAATTTTAGCATCTTCGATCGACGACAGTAGTACTCTGTCAGGTTCTGACATCTGTTCTGTTCCCTTCGCAGAAAACATAGTGTTCTTGGGCAGCTTCAGTAAAAATTTCCAGCACTCATTTTGTTTCCTGGGTAGCGATCATGGTGGTTTTGAGCAGCTCCAGTGATGGTGGAAGGCTTCAGCATCAGCCAAACAGCAGCAGTAACAATTCAGAGTAGAGCCAGAGCAAGGCCAGAGCAACATCAACTCCAACAGCGGCAGTGGCGCTTATGTCAGATTCCAAAACCCAGAAGCAGAGGCAGAACAGCATCTTCTTCCCTTGATTCTCGCGGTGCTTCTCTTCTCTGTACACATGGTAGCAGCAGCTCTCTCTAGTGGCGGCTCGGACAGTGGACTCCACCCACGACGATGACGACACTCTCTTCCACAAACCTTGGCAGCAGCGGTGATGAAGGGCAGCGCTGCTTCCTCTTCTCCCTCGCGAACTCCTCTCTTTCCCTCTCCTCTGTTCGCAGTTCACGGTGGTGGCAGAAGCTTTATCAACGGCGACGCAGCAGCACGGTGACAGATCGGTGGCGCGACACGGAGGCTCCTGGTTCGCGTTCCCCTCTGGGCCTCCACAGAGCGGCGATGAGGGCGACGGTGGCGACGCAAAAATGGCAGCAACGCGTGGCTTGATGGCTAGGCACGGTGGCGACAGCAGCTCCTCCATCTTCCGTTTCTCTCTCGTTTTGTGTGCATGTATATTGAGGAATGAAGCTGAAGGTGAATGAAGGGGAAAACGACGCTGGGGTGTGGGGTTAGTGGGTTAGGGTTTCTCAATTTGGGAAATTAGGGGTTTTGGGTTTGAATTGGGAATTAAGGTTAGAAATTAGGGATTTTATAAAAGAATAAAGGATAGCTATGAATAGATATTTTAATAAAATTGAAAGTAGAGTAATTTTAAAATCAAATATACTCTATTAAAAATATTTAAAAATATTATTTATCAACATATTGCTAAGTTCAATTAATTATTTTTAATTTAAATTATAAAATAAACATATTAATCACATTTTTATAAAATATAGTTTAAACTCAATATTAATTATTCAAATTAAATGATATAACTTCTCATTATTTTTCTATTACCAGACTTTAATTTCAAAATATAAAATAACCAATTATAATAAAATTGTACATAAATATTAATTGACGTAAACTTAAAGTATTTATAAATATCAATCTAATCATTTCTAATAAAATAATTTCTAGGAGCTCAAATTAATAACATAATTCATTTAAAATAGAATTTATTTAAATTAAATTATACAATTCTTTCTTATTTTTCAATTACTGAAATTATGTGAAATACTCAATTATAATAAAGATTGTAATAAAATTCTAATTAATTTAAACTTCAATTTTCATGAAACTCTATTTAATAACCTTTAGTAAAATAATTTTCTTAAAATAAAGTTATCAACAAATATAATAAATCACAAATAACTAATTATTTAATTTTCAAAAACTAGGGTTGTTATATTCAACGCCAGCTAGGGGTCTCCCCAGGGAGTTCTGTTCTTCATCTTTCAACGCCTTTGTTTCTATTCTAAATGCTATACATGATCACAAACATTAAAAGGCAAAGGAAACAACTATAAAAATAAACTGAAATAACTCAAATAGAAATAAACTAAAGAAAAAACAGAAATACCCTACTTCATGGTTGGGTTGTCTCCCAACAAGCGCTTCTTTAATGTTATTAGCTTGACACTTGATTGTTGACTTTCTTCCTCCTCTTCCAGTTGGTTAACAAAAATGACTCTATGGGAAAAGAGGAGGAGATTAGTGACCTCAGATTTGAATTCCTCCTAACAAGCTTTCTTTTACTGTGATCATCTTGATTCTCCTTGCTTTTTAGGGTAGGGGTTGTATTGTTTCTCCATCCCATGTGCATCTTCCTCTTGGGACCTTAACCCTTGGTGGGTGGTGACTGCCCAACACCAAACTTAAGTCTGATGCCTGGGGAAACTGTATGAGTTTTTACCAAGGGAAGATGCTTTAGTATTGTACTCTACATGGAGGTACCTAGTACACGAAATTGTGATCACACTTTTCACAACTCCGCACAACTAACAAGCAAGTGCACTGGGTCGTCCAAACAATACCTTACGTGAGTAAGGGTCGATCCCACGGAGATTGTCGGCTTGAAGCAAGCTGTGGTCATCTTGTAAATCTTAGTCAAGTGGATTCAAATGGTTATGTGTTTTGATAATTAAAAGATAAATAAAACATAAATTAAAATAAAGATACTTATGTAATTCATTGGTGGGAATTTCAGATAAGCGTTTGGAGATGCTTTGTTGTTTCTGAACCTCTGCTTTTCTACTGCCTTCATCCAACCATGCGTGCTCCCTTCCATGGCAAGCTGTATGATCCTCTCGGATGAAAAATACCAGGTACGATTTCTGTATGGCTAATCAACTGTCGGATTTCTCGTCTCGGTTGAAAAATACCAGGTACAGCTACCGCACGACTAATCATCTGTCTGTTCTCACTAGCGTCAGAATAGGATCTCTCTATCCTTTTGCACACTGTCATTGTGCCCAACATTCGCGAGTTTGAAGCTCGTTACAGTCATCCCTTCTCAGATCCTACTCGGAATACCATAGACAAGGTTTAGACTTTTCGGATCTCAGGAATGCTGCCAATTGGTTCTAGCCTATACCACGAAGGTTCTAATCTCACGAACTCGGTCCGTGGATTAGAGACCCAAGAGAATATACTCCGGCTGTCGTCCAATGACTATGTTGAACATCATGTAGACCGCTTTATGGTTGTCAGGCACGCGGATCTTGGCTAAGAGAGTAACGAAGATAGTGGGTGATTGTCACGAGTCACCCCTTCATTCTGACTTAACTGAATTAAGTACAAGAGTATATCTTGGAGAAGAAGTAAGTGTGAATTGAAAGAGAAACAATAGTACTTACATTAATTCATGAAGAACAGCAGAGCTCCGCACCTTAATCTATGAGGTGTAGAAGCTTCATTGTAGAAAATACATAAGAGAAAAAGGTCTAGGCATGGCCGAATGGCCAGCCTCCCAAATGTAACATAAGATGATGATCTTCAGGTTGTCTAAGGACTAAACGTCCAGAGATCTCTGAATACAATAGTAAAAAGTGCTACTTATACTAAACTAGTTACTAGGGATTACAGAAAATAAGTAACTTAGTGTAGATAGTGCAGAAATCCATTTCTAGGGCCCACTTGGTGTGTGCTTGGGCTGAGCATTGAATATTTCACGTGCATAGGCCATTCTTGGAGTTAAACGCCAGCGTGGGTGCCAGTTTGGGCATTTAACTCCAGTCCTGGTGCCAGTTCTGGTGTTTTACGCCAGAAAAGGGTCTCTGGCTGGCGTTTAGATGCCAGTTTGGGCCATCAAATCTCGGACAAAGTATGGACTATTAAATATTTCTAGAAAGCCCAAGATGTCTACTTTCCAAGACAATTGAGAGCGAGCCAATTAGGCTTCTGTAGCTCCAGAAAATCCACTTCGAGTGCAGGAGGGTCAGAATCCAACAACATCTGCAGTCCTTTCTCAGCCTCTGAATCAGATTTTTGCTCAGGTCCCTCAATTTCAGCCAGAAAATACCTGAAATCACAGAAAAACACAAAAAATCATAGTAAAGTCTAGAAATATGATTTTTGCATAAAGACTAATAAAAATATAATAAAAAGTAACTAAAACATACTAAAAATTATGTAAAAATAATGCCAAAAGGGTATAAATTATCCGCTCATCACAACACCAAACTTAAATTGTTGCTTGTCCCCAAGCAACTAAAACCAAACTAGGATAAAACGAAGAGAATATACAATAAATTTCAAAAATATCAATGAAGATTAGTTTCAATTAGATGAGCGGGGCTAGTAGCTTTTTGCTTCTGACCAGTTTTGCCATCTCACTTTATCCTTTGAAGTTCAGAATGATTGGCATCCATACTCCATAGGAACTTAGAATTCAGATATTGTTATTGATTCTCCTAGTTCAGTATGTTGATTCTTGAATACAGCTACTTCATGAGTCTTGGCTGTGACCCTAAGCATCTTGTTTTCCAGTATTACCACCGGATACATAAATGCCACAGACACATAACTGGGTGAACCTTTTCAGATTGTGACTCAGCTTTGCTAGAGTCCCCAGTTAGAGGTGTCCAGAGTTCTTAAGCACACTCTTTTTGCTTTGCACCACGACTTTAACTGCTCAGTCTCAAGCTTTTCACTTGATACCTTCACGCCACAAGCACATGGTTAGGGACAGCTTGATTTAGCCGCTTAGGCCAGGATTTTATTCCTTTGGGCCCTCCTATCCATTAATGCTCAAAGCCTTAGATCCTTTTTACCCTTGCTTTTTAGTTTAAAGGGTTATTGGATTTTTCTGCTTGCTTTTTTCTTTTTCTTTCTTTTTCTTTTTTTTGCCCCCTTTTTTTGCAAGCTTTGTGTTTTTCACTGCTTTTTCTTGCTTCAAGAATCAATTTTATGATTTTTTAGATTATCAATAACATTTTTCCTTTTTCATTATTCTTTCAAGAGCCAACAATTTTAACGTTCATAAACTTCACTATAAAAAATATGCACTGTTTAGGCATTCATTCAGAAAACAAAAAGTATTGCCATCACATCAAAATAATTAAACTAATTTTAAGATAGAATTCAAAATTCATGTACTTCTTTTTCTTTTTCAGAAAATATTTTTCATTTAAGAAAGGTGAAAGATTCATGGGGCATTCATAGCTTTAAGACATAGACACTAAACACTAATGATCATGTAATAAAGACAAAAAATATAGACAGAACATAAGGCATAGAAACCGAAAAACTGAGAAATAAGAACAAGAAAATTAAAGAACGGGTCCACCTTAGTGACAGCGGCTAATTCTTCCTCTTGAAGATCCTATGGAGTGCTTTAGCTCCTCAATATCTCTTCCTTGCCTTTGTTGCTCCTCTCTCATGGCCTTTTGGTCCTCTCTGATTTCATTGAGGATAATGGAGTGCTCTTGGTGCTCCATCCTTAGTTGCTCCATGTTAGAACTCAAATCTCCTAAAGAGGTGTTGAGTTGCTCCCAATAGCCTTGTGGAGGAAAGTGTATCCCTTGAGGCATCTCAAGGATTTCTTGATGAGGAACTTTCTCATGCTCTTGTTGAGGTCCATGAGTGGGCTCTCTTGTTTGCTCCATCCTCTTCTTAGTGATGGGCTTGTCCTCTTCAATGAGGATGTCTTCCTCTATGACAATTCCTGCTGAATTGCATAGGTTACAGATGAGATAAGGAAAGGCTAACCTTGCCCAAGTGGAGGGCTTGTCAGCCACCTTGTATAATTCTAGAGGTATGATCTCATGAACTTCCACTTCCTTTCCAATCATGATACTATGGATCATGATAGCCCGATCCACAGTTACTTCGGACTGGTTGCTAGTAGGAATGATAGAGCGTTGGATGAACTCCAACCATCCCCTAGCCATAGGTTTGAGGTCAGGCCTTCTCAATTGAATCGGCTTGCCTTTTGAGTTTCTCTTTCATTGTGCTCCTTCCACACAAATGTCCGTGAGGACATGGTCCAACCTTTGATCAAAGTTGACTCTTCTAGTGAAAGGATGAGAATCTCCTCTCATTATTGGCAAGTTGAATGCCAACCTCACAGTTTCTAGAATGAAATCCAAGTATTTTTCCCGAACCATTGTGAGCTAATTCTTTGGGTTCAGGTTCACACTTTGATCATGGTTCTTAGTGATCCATGCATTAGCATAGAACTCTTGAACCATTAAGATTCCGACTTGTTGGATGGGGTTGGTGAGAGCTTCCTAACCTCTTCTTTGAACCTCACGTCGGATCTCCAGATATTCACTCTTTTTGAGCATGAAGGGGACCTCGGGGATCACCTTTTTCTTGGCTACAACTTCATAGAAGTGGTCTTGACGGATTTTTGAGATGAATCTCTCCATTTCCCATGACTCAGAGTTGGAATCAATTTCCTTCCCTTTCCTTTTTCTAGAGGTTCTCTGGCCTTAGGTGCCATTAATGGTTATGGAAAAATAAAAAGCAGAGCTTTTTCCCACACCAAACTTAAAAGGTTTGCTCATCCTCGAGCAAAAGAAGAAAGAAAGGAGGAGAAGAAGAAGAAATAGAGGGGATAGAGGGGTGTTTTGGATTCGGCCAAGGGGGTTTAAGTGTTTATGATGTGTGAAATTGAAGGTGGTAAGGAGAGGTATTTATAGGGTAAGAGTGAGAGGGAAGTCGTGTATGAAGGGGTTGGGTTTGGGAGGGAAATGTTTTTGAATTTGAATGGTGAGGTAGGTGGGGTTTTATGATGGGTTTTTGGGGAATAGTGGATGGATGTGAGTGGTGAAAAAATTATGGGGGAGAGGGTAGGACTTGATAGGTGAATGGTGTTTGGGGAATAGGTATTGATGTGATTGGTCAAGGGTATTTGGGGAAGAGTGTTATGGAAAGGTGTGAAGAGGAGAGAGAGTGAGTTGGGGTAGGTGAGAATCCTGTGGGATCCACAGATCCTGAGGTGTCAAGGAATTCTGGTCCCTGCACCTTTCTGGCGTTTAAACGCCCTCTGTGTGCCATTTCTGGCATTTAACGCCAACTCTGCTACCTTTTCTGGCGTTAAACGCCAGGCTGATGCCCTTTTCTGGCGTTTAACGCCAACCAAACACCCTTTTCTGGCGTTAAACGCCAGTCTGTCTGCCAATTCTGGCGTTTAACACCCAGAATACTGCCAGACTGGGCGTTAAATGCCCATTCTGCTATCCTTACTGGCGTTTAAATGCTAGTAAGCCTGTCCTCTAGGGTGTGCTATTTTTTATGCTATTTTTGTGACTTCACATGATCATCTACCTAAAGAAAACATAACATGGCAATGGAAAACAAATGTCTATAAATAATTATAATTAAATAACATTGGGTTGCCTCCCAATAAGCGCTTCTTTAATGTCAATAGCTTGACAGTGAGCTCTTAGAGAGCGTCACAAAGACTCAGAGCTTTAATGGTGGCCTCCCAGCACCAAACTTAGATGTTGAGTGTGGGGGCCTATTTGACTTTGTATTGAGAGAAGCTTTTCATGCTTCATCTCCATGGTTACAGAAGAAGATCATTGAGCCTTAAACACAAGGTAGTCCTCATTCAATTGAAGGACTAACTCTCCTCTGTCCACATCAATCACAGCCTTTGCTGTGGCTAGGAAAAGTCTTCCAAGGATAATGGATTCATCTTCATCCTTCCCAGTGTCTAGGATTATGAAGTCAGCAAGGATGTACAGGCCTTCAACCTTCACTAAGACATCCTCTACAAGTCCATAAGCCTATTTCATTGATTTGTCTGCCATCTCTAATGAGATTCTTGCAGCTTGTACCTCAAAGATCCCTAGTTTCTCCATTACAGAGAGTGGCATGAGGTTTATACCTGACCCCAGGTCACACAGAGCCTTCTCAAAGGTCATGGTGCCTATGGTATAGGGTATTAAGAATTTTTCGGGATCCGACTTCTTCTGAGGTAATTTCAGTTGAACCAAGGCATTCATTTCATTAGTGAGCAATGGAGGTTCATCCTCCCAAGTCTCATTACCAAATAACTTGGCATTCAGCTTCATAATTGCTCCTAGATACTGAGCAACTTGCTTTTCAACAATATCTTCATCCTCTTCAGAGGAGAAATACTCATTAGAGCTCATGAATGGAAACAGTAAGTTCAGTGGAATCTCTATGGTCTCTGTATGAGCCTCAGATTCCTTTGGTTCCTCAATAGGGAACTCCTTATTGGTCAGTGGATGTCCAGCAAGGTCTTCCTCACTGGAAATCACTGCCTTTTTACTCTCTCCAGGTTCGGCCACTTTGGATATAGTTATGGCCTTGCACTCTCTTTTGGGATTCTCTTCTGTATTGCTTGGGAGAGTACTAGGAGGAGTTTCAGTAACTCTTTTACTCAGTTGACCTACTTGTGCCTCCAAATTTCTGATAGAGGACCTTGTTTCAGTCATGAAACTGAGAGTGGTCTTAGATAGATCAGATATTATGGTTGCTAAGTCAGAGAGGCTCTGCTTAGAATTCTCTGTCTGTTGCTCAGAAGATGATAGAAAAGGCTTGCTATTTCCAAACCTATTTCTCCCACCATTATTATTATTGAAGCCTTGATTAGGCTTCTGCTGATCCTTCCATGAGAAATTAGGATGATTCCTCCATAAAGGATTATAGGTGTTTCCATAGGATTCCCACATGTGATTCACCTCTTCCATTGTAGGATTCTCAGGGTCATAAGCTTCTCCTTCAGAGGAGGCTTCTTTAGTACTGCCGGATGCAGCTTGCAATCCAGTCAGATTCTGAGAAATCATATTGACTTACTGAGTCAATATTTTATTCTGAGCCAATATGGCATTCAGAGTATCAATCTCAAGAACTCCTTTCTTTTGATTCATCCCATTATTCACAGGATTTCTTTCAGAAGTATACATGAACTGGTTATTTGCAACCATTTCAATGAGTTTCTGGGCTTCTGCAGGGGTTTTCTTTAGATGAAGAGATCCACCAGCAGAATGGTCCAATTATCTTGGACAATTCAGACAGACCATCATAGAATATACATAAGATGCTCCATTCTGAAAGCATACCAGAAGGACACCTTCTGATCAATTGCTTGTATCTTTCCCAAGCTTCATAGAGGGATTCACCTTCCTTCTGTCTAAAGGTTTGGACTTCCACTCTAAGCTTGCTCATCTTTTGAGGTGGAAAGAATTTGGCCAAGAAAGCATTGACCAACTTTTTCCAAGAGTTCATGCTTTCTTTAGGTTGTGAATCCATCTATATCCTAGCTCTGTCTCTCACAGCAAAAGGTAAAAGCACAAGTCTGTAGACCTCGGGATTAACCCCATTGGTCTTAGAAGTGTCACAGATTTGCAAGAATTCAGCTAAGAACTGATGAGGATCTTCCAATGGAAGTCCATGAAACTTGCAATTCTGCTGCATTAGAGAAACTAATTGAGGCTTAAGCTCAAAGTTGTTTGCTCCAATTGCAGGAATTGAGATGCTTCTTCCATAGAAGTCGGAAGTTGGTGTAGTAAAGTCACCAAGCATCTTCCTTGCATTTCCACTATTGTTGTTGGGTTCGGCTGCCATGTCTATTTCTTTTTTGGAAATTTCTGTAAGGTCCTCTCTGAAGTGTTGTGCTTTAGCTTCTCTTAGCTTCCTCTTCAGAGTCCTTTCAGGTTCAGGATCAGCTTCAACAAGAATGTCCTTATCCTTGTTCCTGCTTATATGAAAAAGAAGAGAACAGAAAAGAAGAGGAATATTCTATGTCACAGTATAGAGATTCCTTTATGTGAGTATAAGAATAGAAGAATAGAAGAATGAGGTAGAGAGAGAATAAGAGGAATTCGAACACAGAGAGAGGGAGAGGGTTCGAATTATGAGTAGAAGAGAAGTATCAGTAAATAATTAAATAAATAGAAAGAGATGAGAGAGAGAGTATTTGAATTTTAAAAAGAGGGAGAAGAAAAATATTTTTATTTTTATTTAATTAATTAAGTTAGAATTTGAAATTTAAGAAAAGAAATAAAATAAAATTAGAATTTAAAACAATTAGTTAATTAAAAAGAATTTTGAAAAAGTGTTTAGTTGTTTTCGAAAATTAGAAGTGGAAAAGTAATTAGGTGGTTTTGAAAAAGATAAAAAATAGTAAACTTTTTAAAATTAAAACAAACAAGTCAAGTGGTTAATCGAAAAAGATTTGAAAATAAATTTTGAAAAGATAAGATGTTAGAAAAAGATTTTGAAATTAAGTTTTGAAAAAGATATGATTGAAATTTATTTTGAAAAAGATTTGAAAAAGAAATTTAAAAAGATTTGATTTTGAAAATTAAAGTTGATTACTTGACTAACAAGAAACTAAAAGATATGATTCTAGAATTTAAAGATTGAACCTTTCTTAACAGGAAGGTATCAAACTTGAAATTTTTGAATCAAAACATTAAATATTAGCAATAATTTCAAAAATTATGAAATAAAATTAAGAGAAAGATTTTGAAAATTAATTAAAAAATTTTTAGAAAACATGAAAGAAAAATAAAAAAGATTTGATTTTTGAAAAAGATTTGAAAAGATAAAGTTTTTAAATTGAAATTTTGACTTGACTAACAAGAAACAACTAAATTTTGAAAATTTTTGACTAAGTCAACCCAAAATTTCAAAATTTATGAGTAAAATAAGGGAAATATATTATTTTTTATTTTTGAATTAATGAAGAAAGAGAAAAACAACAAAATGACACAAAGAAAGATATGCAAGACATCTTGAAGATACTAATAATTCGAAAATGCATATGAAAAATAAGAAAAGACACAAAACAAGAAAAATTAAAGATCAAATAAGGAAAATCATCAAGAACAACTTGAAGATCAAAGAAGAACACAATGCATGAATTTTCAAAAATTTAAGAAAATTAAAAAATGCAATTGACACCAAACTTAAAATTTGACACTAGACTCAAACAAGAAACACAAAATTTTTTTGGTTTTAATGGTTTTATTAATTTTTTTTCGAAAATAAAAATAAAAAGCTTAAACATAAAATAAAATTACCCAATCTAAGCAACAAGATGAACCATCAGTTGTCCAAACTCGAACAATCCCTAGTAACGGCGCCAAAAACTTGGTGCACGAAATTGTGATCACACTTTTCACAACCCCGCACAACTAACCAGCAAGTGCACTGGGTCGTCCAACTAATACCATACGTGAGTAAGGGTTGATCCCACGGAGATTGTCGGCTTGAAGCAAGCTATGGTCATCTTGTAAATCTTAGTCAGGTGGATTCAAATGGTTATGAGTTTTGATAATTATAAGATAAATAAAACGAAATAAAGATACTTATGTAATTCATTGGTCGGAATTTTAGATAAGCGTTTGGAGATGCTTCGTTGCTTTTGAACCTCTACTTTCCTACTGTCTTCATCCAACCATGCATGCTCCCTTCCATGGAAAGCTGTATGATCCTCTCGGATGAAAAATACCAGGTACGGTTTCTGCACGGCTAATCAACTGTCAGCTCTCGTCTCGGATGAAAAATACCAGGTACAGCTATCGCACGGCTAATCATCTGTCAGTTCTCACTAGCGTCGGAATAGGATCTCTCTATCCTTTTGCACACTGTCACTGCGCCCAACATTCACGAGTTTGAAGCTCGTCACAGTCATCCCTTCCCAGATCCTACTCGGAATACCACAGAGAAGGTTTAGACTTTCCGGATCTCAGGAATGCTGCCAATTGGTTCTAGCCTATACCACGAAGGTTCTAATCTCACGGACTCGGTCCGTGGATTAGAGACCCAAGAGAATATACTCCGTCTGTCGTCCAATTACTACGTTGAACATCATGTAGACCACTTTGTGGTTGTCAGGCACGCGAATCTTGGCTAAGCGAGTAACGAAGATAATGGGTAATTGTCACGGGTCACTCCTTCATTCTGACTTAACTGAATTAAGTACGAGAGTATATCTTGGAGAAGAAGTAAGCATGAATTGAAAGAGAAACAATAGTACTTGCATTAATTCATGAAGAATAGCAGAGCTCCGCACCTTAATCTATGAGGTGTAGAAACTCCACCGTAGAAAATACATAAGAGAAAAAGGTCTAGGCATGGCCGAATGGCCAACCTCCCAAATGTAACATAAGATGATGATCTTCAGGTTGTCTAAGGACTAAATGTCTAGAGATCTCTGAATACAATAGTAAAAAGTACTATTTATACTAAACTAGTTACTAGGGATTACAGAAAATAAGTAACTAAGTGCAGATAGTGCAGAAATCCACTTTTGGGGCCCACTTGGTGTGTGCTTGGGCTGAGCATTGAAGCTTTCACGTGCATAGGCCATTCTTGGAGTTAAACGCCAGCTTGGGTGCCAGTTTGGGCGTTTAACTCCAGTTCTGGTGCCAGTTCTGGCGTTTTACGCCAGAAAAGGGTCTCTAGCTGACCTTTAGATGCCAGTTTGGGCCATCAAATCTTGGGCAAAGTATGGACTATTATACATTGCTGGAAAGCCCAAGATGTCTACTTTCCAACGCAACTGAGTACGCGCCAATTAGGTATCTGTAGCTCCAGAAAATCGACTTCGAGTGTAGGAGGGTCAGAATCCAATAGCATCTGCAGTCCTTTCTCAGCTTCTGAATCAGATTTTTGCTCAGGTCCCTCAATTTCAGCCAGAAAATACCTGAAATCACAGAAAAACACAAAAACTCATAGTAAAGTCTAGAAATGTGATTTTTGCATAAAAACTAATAAAAATATAATAAAAAGTAACTAAAACATACTAAAAATTATGTAAAAATAATGCCGAAAAGGGTATAAATTATCCGCTCATCAGTACCTCCTTTGTCAGGTGGTAGTGGAAGTTTAAGGACCTTGATAATCATGTAATACTTCTCTAACCTCATTACTAATTCACCTCTCTCAGCATCAGAGAGGTTTCTTCCAGTAGAGAGAGACCATTGCTCCAAAACCTCAGCAAAAAGGAATATTGATTTGCATCTTTTTAGAGCCTTCCAAGGATTATGAGCAGTGCTCATCTTTGGTCCCCTTTTGGGGAATCTGAGGGTGTGGTACTTCAGGCTTCCTTCCCATAAGAGGGGTGTGCAACAATGTGCTTCCAACCTCTTCTTGAGTTAGTTCCTCAATAGTGTGTACCACCTTAGGCTCAGCCTCCTTGGTCCTAATCAGGGCCTTGCACTCTTCTCTTGGATTCACCTCTGTGTCTCTTAGAAGAGTGTTAGGGTGTCTCTACAGTTTCTGAGGAAGGTTCCTTTGAATGGTTGCACTGCACTCCTTAGTAAGCACCACTGTCTCTACTTCCCTCCAATCCCTCTTGTTATTCAGTATTTTCTTCATGAACTTAGCATATGAAAGCATTTGTTCTGGTGCCTTTGCAAAGGGGATTTTAATCTCCAGCTTCTTGAAAGCTTTTAAGAATTTGGCAAATTGCCTATCCTTTTCTACTTTCTGGAGTCTTTGAGGGCATGGTAACTTGGCCTTGTGCTCAAGAGCCATGAGTGGTTGATGAGCGGATATTTTATACGCTTTTTAACATCATTTTCATATAGTTTTTAACATGTTTTGTCTAAGTTTTATTAAGTTTTCATAGGTTTTAGTGCAAAATTTACATTTTTGGATTCTACTTTTAGTTTGTGTATTTTTATGCAATTTCAGGTATTTTCTGGCTGAAATTGAGGAGCTGGAGCAAAAGTTAGCAAAAGTCTGATTCAGAGACAGAGAAAGCACTCTAGATGCTGTCCGGATCTGACCTCCTTGCACTCGAAAGAGCTTTCCTAGAGCTACAAAATTCCAAATGGAGCGTTCTCATTGGCTTGGAAAGATAACTTCCAGAAATGTATAATAGTCATGGTTCTGAAAACCGAACCGGACTGGCCAATTCAACCGGAAAAATTGGGAACCGGTCCCCTAGCCGGTCCAGGTATCGTCGAAAACCATTTGGCAAAAAACCGGTGGAAGAACCAGTCGAACCGGCGGTTAACCGGTGAACCGGGAGAATCGTCCGGTTTTTTGGCAGTTTTTTGGTTTGAAATCAGAGATGCTAAACGACGTCGTTTGGGCTATTTAAAAAAAAAAAAAAAGGAGAAAACGGCAAAAGCAAAACGCGTAACCCTAAATCCCTAATAATCACAATCAGTTTTCAGTTTCCCCTTTCCAATTTCCAGAAACCATTCTTCACCACCAAGCTCCAGATTCCAGAAATCACCCAAAGAAGCAGTTCACCACTGAGCCACCCACAGCAGCGACGACGTTGAGGGCCGCAACCACCACCGCGTCCTGCTTCTCGCCGAGCCTGCCTCCTCATTCGCCGTTGCCGAACGTCCCCGACACCGCGTCCTCACTCGCCGCCGGTAAGACCCTGTTCTTGATTTATTTGCTGCCTTTTGAGTTCTGAACTTCTGATTATGATTTATGAGCTGCCTTCTGAGTTCTTGATTTATTTGCTGCCTTCTGAATTCTGAACTTCTGATTATGATTTATTTGCTGCCTTCTGAGTTCTTGTTTTATTTGTTTGCGATTTTGCTGCCTTCTGATTTTTTTTTTTTTACTGATTTCGATTTATTTGCTGCCTTCTTGATTTTGATTTTCTGATCTCGCCTCCTTCTGAATCTGAGGTTTTGTGCTTAATTTTTTACTGATTTCGATTTATTTGCTGCTTGCTTGATTTACTGATTTCGATTTATTTTGCTGTCTTCTTGAATTTGTTTGCTGCTTCATGATTTTTTGTTTACTACTTCATGATTTATTTTGCTGCCTTCTTGAATTTGTTTACTGCTTCATGATTTTTTGTTTACTGCTTCATGATTTATTTTGCTGCCTTCTTGAATTTGTTTGCTGCTGCTTGAATTTGTTTGCTGCTTCTTGAATTAGTTATTTATTCATGGTTTTCTGAAGTTATTTTCTGGTCTTTGAATTTTTTATTGTTACAGATGGAACAATCACAAAGTAACCCACAGTCACAAGATAATGCTGTTCAAGATTCTCAAACTGGTTCATCCAGAGGTAAATCTGATCCAGCTTGGCAATATTTTACAGTGAAGTATGACAAGAATAACAAGGCTCAATATACTTGTATTTTCTGCTTGAATACTTACAATGGAGGGGGGATATATAGAATGAAATATCATCTTGCAAAAATTCTTAGAGAAATTAATTATTTCTTTTCAATGTAGAACATTATGGGTTCATCATTATGTGCGCTTTTTTTTTTGTTTAGTTATAAACTTTGATGTTTGAAGTTGTTTGTGAACCTCTAATATTAAGTAATGGATAATTTATTATGTAAAATTTTAAATTTTATTAAGTTAGAAATTATTGAGTTTATATATTTAAAATTATTTTTAGGTTTTTTAATAATTTTATTTAATATTTAATTAAACCGGTTGAACCCCGGTTGAACCCCGGTCGAACCAGTGAACCATTGAACCAGTGACCTCACCGGTTTTTTGACCGGTCCGATTCTCGTAACCTTGATAATAGTTCATACTTTGCTTCAGATTAGAATGCCCAAAACTGGCGTCCAACGCCAGCCTCCTGCCCCATTCCAGGCGTCCAGCGCCCAAAGGAGGAGACCAGCATCCAAACGTGCAAAGAGGACCCCCTAGCCAGCGTTCAATGCCCTAGAGACCTCATAGCATATGGATCTCATCAAATCTCAGCCCAAACACTCATCAAGTGGGCGCCATAAGTGGATTTTAGCACTAAAAAGACTATTTACCCTCCTTATGTAATCCTTAGTCATTAGTTTAGTATTTAAGGGATATTTTACATAATCATACAGAGCTTTATGCCATATTTTTTATCACTGTGTTTCCTATCAGTATGAGTTTCTAAACTTCCTAGGTTGAGGGGAGGAGCCCTGCTGAGTTTTATGGATTAATAAAAGTATTACTGTTTCTCTTCAATCCGTTTTTGATTTGATTCTAAGATGTATTTTCGTTCTTCAACATGATGAACGGGATGACCCGTGACAATCATCTTTGTTCTTCATACTAAGACCGCGTGCCTGACAACCACCCGTGTTCTTCTTAGGTTCGTGTGACTACTTAAGTGAAAAGCATTGAACCGCCAGCTTGACTATACATCTCTTAGACGGCTAATCCATGACTTCGTTGGGAACTTCTCGAGACATCAGTTCAGCCGAGGTATGGGGAGATTAGGGTCTCTATGGTAGAGGCTAGAACCAAGGCGCAGCATCCTCTGATTCGGAAGATTCGACCTTGTCTGTGGCATTTTGAGTAGGATCACCAAAGAGAATGGACTGCAGAAGCTTCACCCTCAATCAGAATGGATCTACACTAACCCTGGGGTTCAGATCTGGAGGAGTATTGGCAGCTGCTCAAACCAGCGTCAATCACATACAGCCTGCCATTGAAGAAATCATTCACAATTGTAGAAGACAGTAAGACGAGAGTTAATGCTGAAGGACAAAGCAACTCCAAGCATTAACCACCTTCTTATCATAGTTTACACGACTTCTGAGTTCTGATCACCCTTTTTCATTCCTTTTATGATTTTAACCAAATTCAATCCAATAACTCTTCTATCCGCCTAACTAAGATCTGCAAGATAACCATAGCTTGCTTCAAACCATAATCCTTGTGGGATCAACCCTGACTCGCTCAGGTATTACTTGGACAACCCAGTGCACTTGCTGGTTCAGCTGTACGAAGCGTGGGGATTCGTGCACCAGTGGTGCAAGTTGAGTGTCCATAGTTCCTAAAGAAGGGTTACCAACTTGCTTAGGAGAGCTGTTCAGAACACTTACACGTGTCTGGTCTCCCTGTATCTGGCGTTCAACACCTGGGATAACCCCTTCTGGGCGTTGGATTCCCATGCCATCCCTTTCTGGGCGTTCAATGCCCCTGATGGTACCCTGGGCTGTAGCTTGTTCATCTTCTGCCATTTCTTCCTTTCCTTGCCTCTTACTGTTCTGAGGCTGGGTGTTCAGGGTACTCCCTAATCGGATAGGTTGGCACTCTTCTCTTATCTGTTCAGACAAGAGCTGTTTAGCCTGGTTCAACCGCGCTTCCATATTCTTGCTAGAGGCTTGGGTCTTTTGCACTGCTTCTTGCAAGTTTAGCACTTGTTGTGTGAGAAAGTGCAGCTGCTGGGTTAACGACTCACTTTGCTTAGGAGGGTCTGATTTAGTGGACACTGTCTTGACCTCTCCCTTTATTGAAGTCTCACTAGATGAGTACAGATGCTGATTGCTGGCAACTATCTCAATGAGTTCTTGAGCTTCCTCAATTGTCATTCTCATGTTGATTGAACCACCAGCAGAATGGTCTAAGGACATCTTAGCCATATCTGTGAGTCCGTAATAGAAGATGTCTAACTTTACCCATTCTAAAAATATTTTAGTAGGGCATTTCCGTAGCATCATCCTGTATCTCCCCCAAGCATCGTAAAGAGACTCGTTAACTTCTTGTTTGAAGTCTTGAATGTTTAGTCTTAACTGGGTTAGCTTCTTTGGTGGAAATTATTGATTCAAGAACTTATCCACCAGTTGACTCCATGTTTTCAAGCTTGATTTGGGTTGATTATCTAACCACCTCTTTACTTGGCCTTTTACAGCAAATGGAAAGAGCAACAACCTGTAGATATCCTGGTCTACTTCGCTAGTTCTTATGGTTTTAGCTATCTGCAAGAATTCAGCAAGGAATTTTGCGAGCTCTTCTTGTGGAAGTCCCTGAAACGGGCAGTTTTGCTGCACTAGAAAGATCAACTCAGGGTTCAGCTCAAAATGAGCTACTCCAATAAGAGGTATACCAATACTCCTTCCATAAAAGTCAAAAGTGGGAGCTGTATAAGACTCCAAAGTTCTTCTGGGTTGTGCATCTCCCTCTAGATCCATAGTGCATTTTTCCTGTTCTAGATACATAGACAAGAGACAAAAAAAAGTGGGAGTCTCTATGTCAGAGTATAGAGAGCTCCCAGTGAGAAACTCAAGAAGAAACAAAAAATAATTTGAAAAATAAAAAAATTATTTTTGAAATTTTGAAAAATTTTAAAAACCGTTTAGAAAAAGAAATTTTTGAAATTCAAAAAGAAAGAGAAAACACCAAAGAAACACCAAACTTTAAAAATTTAAAATAAGATAAAACAAGTAACTAACTAACTAAGAAGATTTGGAAATGAATAAAAGATTTAACTTTTGAAAATTTCAAATTAAAGAGAGAAAGTCAAAGGAAGATCTTGAAATTTAAAAATTGAAAGAAAAAGTCAAATAAGGAAAGATAAGATTAGAAAGATTTTGAAAAGATTTTGAATTTAAATTTTGAAATTAGAAATTTAAATTTTGAAATTTGAATTTTAAAACTTGAAATTTGAAAATTTGAATTTTGAAATCTTGAAGTTTGAAAATTGAACTTGAATTAAGATAAAATAAGAATTTGAAATTTGAATTTTAAAATTTGAATTTCAAAGAAAGATAAAAAGATAAGATAAATATCTAAAAAGATAACAAGATAAACACTACAAGATAACTATCAAGACACCAAACTTAAATTTTGAAATTAAATAAAAATAAGATAACAAGAAATTTTAAATTTTAAATTTTTGAAATTTGAATTTAAAGCAAAATAAGATAAGATTTTTTTTTGAAATTCAAAGAAAGATAAAAAAAAGATAAGATAAAGATTTGAAAAAAAGATTAATAAGATAAATAAGAAAATTTTAAATTTTGAAAAGATAAGCAAAAAGATAACTAATTAGGACCAAACTTAAAAATTTTTAAATTCAAATAAAGATAAGATAAAGATTTTAAATTCAAATAAAGACACGATAAAGATTTTAAGAAAGTAATTAAAAGTTTTCGAAAATTAAAGATAAGATTTTTTTAAGAATTTTCGAAATTTTAAAAAGATAAAGAAACACAAAAGACACACCAAACTAAAATACTTTCAAAACTTTAAAGGACAAATACTAAAAGACACCAAACTTAAAAATTTTGAAATCAACCAAGAAAATTCACTAAGAACAATTCGAACATGAAGAAGGGAAAATAAGAACACCTTGAAAAATTTAAAGAAAAAGATAAAAATAGAGGGGACACCAAACTTAAAAACTGACACAAGACTCAGACAAAAGACAAAGATTACTAAAGAAAAGAAAAAGTATTGAGAAATTTTTGAAAAGCAAAATAAAACATACAAACAAAAAAGCAAATAAACCATAAAGAATACCTAATCTAAGTAACAAGATAGTCCGGTAGTTTGTCAAACTCGAACAATCCCCGACAACGGTGCCAAAAACTTAGTGCACAAAATTGACTCCGCAATATTCGCACAGATAGACTGGCAAGTGCACTGGGTCATCCAAGTAATACCTCAGGTGAGTGAGGGTCGATCCCACGGAGATTATTGGTTTGAACAAGCAATGGCTATCTTGTAGATCTTAGTCAGACAGATATAAGATATAGTTATTGTGGAAAAACGCATAAAAATAGAATAAATAAAGTATTACTAGATAGATGTGAAATCAATTGATAAGAGAACAGTTGAGGCTTTGGAGATGCTTCCTCCTTCTAGATAAACTTTTCTCACTGTCTACTTCAATTTCTGATGATTCATTCCATGGTAGGCTGTAAATGACTGACGCCAAGTCAGTGGTCATTAATATCCTCTGCTTCAGATCAAACGCTAGGTCAGTGGTCATCCAATCTGAACGGGGGTGAAGCTCTAGCAGTCCATTCCCTTGGTGATCCTACTCAAAACGTCACAGACAAGGTCAGATCTTCCGGATCAGAGAATGACGCCTCACGATTCTAACCTATACCACAAAGACCCTAATCGCACCATACCTCGGCTGAACTGATGTCTCCAAATCTCCAACGAAGTCGTGGATTAGCCATCTAAGAGATGTATAATCAAGCTTGTGGTTTAGTACTATCCCGTTAAGGACTCGCAAGATCCCATGTAGAATAGGGATGACGGTCAAGTTATACTCCCAATTCATTAGGATGAAGAACGAAGATACATCTTAGAATGGAATCAAACATAGATTGAAATAGAACAATGATATTATTAATCCATAAGAATAAGCAAAGCTTCTAACCTTAACCTAGGAGGTTAGTGACTCAGACTGTACAATAATGTTCGAAAGTAAAAGAGTGGGAAGAAGATCCTAAACAAGGGTGATCTTCTCCTTTAAATACTAATCTAATACTTAAGGATTACAAAATTAAGATAGACTGGACTCTTAGTGCTAAAATCCACTTCTTGGGCCCACTTGGTGAGTATTTGGGCTGAGCTTGGGGTGTAATCACGAGCTGGGACTCCCCTTGGGGCGTTGAACACCAGCCTTGGTCCTTTGTGGGCGTCCAAACACCAAGCTACTCCCTTTTGGGCGTTGAACGCCATAAAGGGGGTGATAGTTGGGTGTTCAACGCCCGTTTTGGGCCTTTATTTCCAAAGACAAGTAAGGACTATTATATATTGCTAAAAATCCCTGGAAGTTAGCTTTCTAATGCCATTGAGAGCGCGCCATTTGTACCTCTGTAGCTCCAGAAATGCTGGTTTGAATCTGACAGCATTTGTAGTCCTTTCTCAGCATATGAATCAGACTTTTCCAAAACTTGCTAGAATCACCCAAAAATCACCTAAAAGCATAGAAAAACTACAAAAATTCAAAGTAGCATCCGAAAAGTGATTTTTACACTAGAACCTACCAAAACTTGATAAAACTTAACAAAACATAACTAAAAACAATAAGAAAATAGTGCTAAAAAGTGTATATAATATCCGCTCATCAGTTTGCTTCTTACTCTTCCACCTAACGAGAGAGTTCCCAAGCATGAAGCAATAACTGGAAACGGAACAATGAGTATCGGCACAGGTAGTCCAGTAAGCGTCACAAATATGGTGAGATGCAGATTAGAAGTAGAAGAGAAGAATAGACTAGTTGCAGGTCTGTCCTTTAAATATTGGAGTATACGAAAAGTAGCCTGTAAGTGAGAAGTGGTTGCAAAGCCCAAAAATTGGCTCAAACGTGCCACAGCATAAGAGATATCGGGTCTAGTGTTTGTGAGGTATAGGAGTCGTCCGATGAGCTATCTGTAAGTAGTGTTGTCCGTTAAAATGGTACCGGATTCCTTCGAGAGTTTCTGACTATAATCAAAAGGAGTGGAGATAGGCTTGCAATCTAGATAACCAAAATCCTTGAGAAGGTCCATGACATACTTCCGCTGATAAATGTGAATTCCAGAGTTAGAGCGTGCTACTTCCATTCCCAAGAAGTACTTGAGATCACCAAGATCCTTTATTTTGAACTTGTCATCCAAAATTTGCTTGATGGAATTGATTTTGCCAATGTTATACCCAGTTAAAACCAGGTCATCAATATATACTAGAATGACATTAATGCTTTTGGATTGTTTCTTCATGAAGAAGGAATGATCATAAAAAACTTCTTATAACCAGTATCAACAAGAGTCTGAGTGTGCTTAATGTTCCATTGTTTTCTTGTTTGCTAAAGCCCATATAGAGACTTTTGTAATTTACAAACCAAACCTAGTTGTGACACAGTCAAACCGGGTGGTATCTTCATATAAACTTCCTTGTCCAAATCTCCATGAAGGAAGGCAGTATTGACGTCCAGCTGTTTCAAATGTCATTTCTTTGCCGCTGCTAATGCTAACATTACTCATAAGGTAGTCATTTTGACAACTGGACTAAAAGTATCACCATAATCCACTCCTTGCACTTGAGTGAATCCTTTTGCAACTAACCTCGCTTTGTGCCTTTCTATGGTACCATCGGGATTGAATTTTACCCAAAAAACCCATTTGCAACCCATAGGATTTTTTCTTTTGGGGAGTTCAGTAAGATACCAAGGTCTGTTCTGATCTAGAGCTGTCAATTCAGCTTGTATTGCATTTCTCCAACATTCATGTGCAGCCGCTTCCTCATAAGTGCCGGGTTCCGGATTTGAGGTGATGGATAGTGAAAGAGACTTATATTTTGGGGTTAGTTTATCATACGATAAGTGTTGTGAGATAGTATATAAAGAGTTAGAGTTGACAAAGTTGCTAGAGTGAGCTGCGTGAGTTATCATACAATGGGAGTCCTTTAAATAAGCAGGTAATTTCTTGACTCTTTCAGATTTTCTGGTGATGCAGTCATGTGTGATGTCATAGTTTTGTGAAGTAGGTGCATTGTTAGTGGGTGGTGTGGTAATTGGTGCAATAGTGTGTGAGGAAATTGGTGAATGCATTGAACTTGAGAAATGTTCATTTGAATCTGTGAGTGTGATAGGTGTGGGTAATTGCAAATGCTGTATGGATGGTGTATCATATTGAAAAAGATCAATGCATTGTGGAGTACGGGTGGGTACCACATGAATGTCAGTGCTAGTGGAATATGAAAATGGAAAATGAGTTTCATAGAAAGTTACATTTCTAGCTATGAAAATTTTCTTTGATTTTAAATCAATAAGTCGGAAACCCTTTGTTCCTAATTTAAAACTAAGAAAAGCTATTTTCCTGGCTCTTAGGTCTAATTTTGTTCTTGAATTTGTTAATGTGGAGACATATGCAAGAGAACCAAATACTCTTAAATATGAAAGGTCAGGTAAATTACCATACAAAAGCTTATTAATTAGGTGAATAGCGTGAGCAATTGCGTGTTGCCAAAAATAATGTCGAATTCCTGATTGAAATAACAGTGCTCTAGCAACACCTAAAATGTGCTGGTGTTTTTGCTCTACAATCCCGTTTTGCTCTGGTGTTTCTATACAAGAAGTTTGGTGTAAATGCCAGTTGATGCAAAAAAGGATTTTAGAGTGCATTCTGGCCCATTGTCATTCTTTATACACTTAACTTATTTTTCAAATTGTACTATGATAAAATTCAAAAAATTAATAACCAATTGTGATGCCTCAGATTTGGTTTTCATAAAAAAAATCCAAGTGAATCTGCTCTTGTCATCCACCACTGTAAAAAATACCTATGTCCTTCATTGAAAGGTGTAAAACCCGAGAGATTAGTAAATAATTAGCGAATAAAATAATTATCAATCCAAGAAATTAGAAAATGAAATTTTAGAGTTTAACGTGGTAGAATTAATTAAAATATGAATTTTGACACCAATTTTAAAGAAATTGGCCCAAGATTGGACCAAATGAGTCGAATCGGTCAAACCGGACCCGCGGGCCCAACCTACTCATTAAATAAATGAGCATCAGCCCCTTCCCTTTCCATTTTTGCATGCAGAATACAGAACTCACTAAGGAGGTGGAAGAACTCTCTTCCATAGCCAAACCCTCACTCAAACTTTGATTGCACACAACTTCTCGCTTCAAGCTCTAATCGTCGCACCGCTTGCGGCTACACGACCACAGCGTCGAGCTCTACAAAGCCCAGAACTTAATTAGGTAAAGTAGCCACGTTTTTCTTTTCAAATTTCTCTTCTCCAAATTCAAAACTCAATGTGAAATTATGTTGAATTTTGCATGATTTTGCTGTTTAGGTTCGAGTTAACCTACGGGTATTATTGGAGTTAATTTGAGAAATTGGAAGCTAGAGGATTAGCTTTGGAGGTTGGGTATCGTTGGTGAAGGGGGGCTGGAGTTGTGGAGCTTGTGGTTCAGAAACGCTTGAGGTGTTCTGGGTTATCGGGAAATCGGCCAAGGTATGGTTTAGGTTTCTCGTATTTAATATATAAATTTCTGTGAAAACTTAGACAACGTGACCGTAGGATAGGTGTGAATACATGAGTACGATATAAGAACCACAACTAATCAACCAGTTAATTAAGTGATTAATTGCCCAAATTAGATTCTGAAAAGTTAGAGAGATTTTTGGACTAGTGGGTTTTTCTGAGTCAGAAAATGTGCCTTCTACGAAAAACCGTGAAAGACTGCGAACCGGCAGTTAAACCAGTTGAACCGGTTCAAGTCTGCAAGGTACCACATGAGAAAAGTGTAAACCGACAAAAACATTAGAAAAATGTTAGAAATGGAAAATCGGGCGTTAAGAAATTGGTAAGAAAAGCTCGAATCCCTCTCAGCTTCTTTCCTCAAAATTTTGGGTATATAGGGTTTTTGATTAAATGAGTTTTTGTGATTCTTGGTATTTAGGTTTGCTCTAATCCTTGCTTAGCCTTGGATTCTTGCTAGTAAATCTGTTGGAGAAGGTAAGAGCCACTAAACCCTTGTGAAATTATGTTTAATTGGAACCCTAGGTTGATTTGAGGTGATTTATATGTATATAGTTTGATTATTGTGGCTTTGGGAGCTCTTGGAACTTAATTGTGCTTATTGGAGTGGAAGTGAAAGCTTGGAAATTGGTTAAAAGCTATTTGGTGATCAATTTGAGTTTTGGTGCATAAAGGGGAATCAGCCAAGGTATGGTTTCGGTTTCTTCTATGTAGTATATAATATTCATGGACACATAGGCTAGTGACAAATAAGATAGGTTGAACTAAAATGATGGTTGGTGTGTTAAATGTTGATGAATTGATGAATTGTTGGGTTGAATTGTGATAAATTTTAATGATATGATGTTGTTGAATGATTGTATGGATTGGAAGTTGGTTCCTTATGATAATTGTAGTGTTGTGATTTATGAAATGGTGGGTTTGATGGTGATTTTGATCATAAGTATTATATAATTGATGTTGGAATTGAGAGTAATGAAATGAGAAGGAGAATGTGGTAAGGTTGGTATATTATGATACAACAGGTACATTTTGATGAAAAGTGGTGTCTTGAATGGCTTGATGTGGTTTGGTATGGGTATGGTAATAAATTTTGGAAATTGTGAAGTTTGGTAAAATTGGGTTTTTGATGAACTTTGTACGACCATAACTTTTGCCTCGATTTTTGAAATTGATTGAAATTTGTTTATAATCAAAGATCTTTGAAAACTCTTTAGATCGATATAAAATTTGTGAAAGTAAGAATTTTACAGGGGAAGTTATGATCCTTCAAAGTTCGTGTTAAAAATCTGAAATTCTGCAAAGTTGCAGAATTTCATGATTTCTGATGTGTGCGGGCGCACACCCTCGTGCGGACGCACAGCCTACAAATATTTTGACCTATGCGGATGTACACATCTTTGCGCACGCACAAGCAGGGAAGTACGTTCTGTTCGCAGCGCCAGCATAGCTTGTGCGCGCACACATCTAAGGAAAAACTTCAACCTGTGCGGACGCACATGTCGAGAAGGTCAGACTGTTGAGGGCGCTGGTACAGGTTGTGCGAGTGCACAGATCCTTGTAAAAATTGAAACCTGTGCGTACGCACACCTCTGTGGATACGCACGCATTTAAAAGCTCTCAGGAGTGTGCGCACGCACAGACCCTTGTGCGGCCGCACACGTTCTGTTCCTCAAAATTTTATTTGTTTTCAACTATTCTACCTTCCCAACAAGGTTGTAAGCTTCTAAAACACCATTTTAAGAGTTTTGGGCTTAATTTTGAGTATTAGAACAAGGGATGTAACTTAAGGTTGCTAGAACACAGTTTTATGATAAATTAGAAAACAGAGGCTAGGTTTCTGGCGTGCTGAGAATGATTTGACGTTGGGTGGAGGATGAGTGATATATGATATAAGGAATGATGAACTTTTGACATTGGAAACTGAGTTATGAAAAGGATAGTGGTTGAGGTAAGTCGAGGACTTGGATTGAGATGATGGATCTCCGTGTACTGAAAATGTTTTCTGAAAACCACTGAAATATTATTTTTACTGAGAAAATGAGACGCTATGTGCCCGGCAGCGAAGGCAGTTGGATCCCGCCTGTCGGGGTAGCGGCGACGGCGTAAGGGCGATGGTTCATCTCGCTTGCATTGAGATGTGAGGTCTGTGGTAATAGTATTCTGCTCACATCCCTTCGGACCTATAGAGCGTGCAGGCACCGGTACCTGGACAGTGATCCGGGCACTATATCTCAGGCTTCCCATATGAGTAATCCGAAGGGTGACGTCTCCATGGAGATGTGTCGGGTTGGCAGTTGAACCGACAACGTGATATCACAGCCAGTAGGGTAGGCATTCATCATATGCATTTTCTATCTGTTTGCTTGCTTTGCCGACTTAAATTTGTATGCCTAATTGATTAACATGTCTAATTGCTTACTTGATCTACTTGCCTTGTATGCTTTTACTTGTGAATTACTTGCATTGTTATTAATTGTGCTTTCTACTAGGATTGAGGAGGTTCGGAAGGCGGTGGCTATGGGATCGCATGGAGGATAGTTTGGTGAAGGCTATGGGACAACGGTGTATGGTTAGAGTAGAAATCCCTTAAGATAGATTACCCGGTTTATTTTATGATGAGGTTACTATTATGCTTATTTATTTTTAGAATGCTTTAAGCTTGAATCTTGTGATGGATATGGAGCTTAGGATTGCCTTTGGTGTCTCGGGGTCTTATATCCTACATCACTGGGCACTGTTACCATACTGAGAATCTCCGGTTCTCATACTATATCTTTGTTGTGTTTTCAGATGCAGGTCGCAACCCACCTCGGTGAGTTGCTTTGGGATGGTGACAGAAGCGGAGGATCCTGGACTATTTGGAGGCTTTTGGGTTATCTGTTTATACATCTCTCTTTTGTATTTTGTTTAGCCTAGAGGCTTGTATTGTGAGAGAAAACTTGTATAAGCTGTTTTAAAACTGTCAAGTTTCTATATGATCTGTATATGGCTAGCTGGCTTAAACTCCGTGAGTCGGGGCTAGTTTCTTATGACATTATACTATTATACTATTACATTGTTTATATCACTTATATTTCTTATGCCTTAAGATAGTACGGTTTGCGCTTTTCAAATCCAATATTTGAGCTATATCTTTCGTCGGGCTTCTAGATATTATATTATTCTTCTATATATTCTACGTATGAGCTTAGAATTGTCGTGACCTCTGAATAACCTTTGCTTTACGATGCGAGGTAAGGCTTAGGCTAATTAGGGTGTTACATTTAGTGGTATCAGAGCAGTTTGTCCTTGTGAGCCTGAGGGATGAACCGATTGTGCTTCATTGCATACTCTGTGTGTCTTTTCTTTGATGCTATTAGGTTATCTACTTAATATATGCATAGCATGCTTGTTTGTGAGTGCCTGTTTGGGATAATTGAAGTACTAGGCTTTTGATATTGAGACTGATCACCTTGATATCGATTGTTTGGTGTAGACAGGAACCCTACATGGCCACTCGCGGGCGAGGTCGGACACGTACGCGAGAGAGTAGGAATGAGCAACCAACTGATAACCATGCCGAGTTCATAGCGGCCATGGCTAACTTAGCAAACACCATGGAAGCGAATGCTGCTGCGACTCTGCAAGCTGTACAGAGGTTAGGCCAACCGGAGGGAATGGCAATGGGAATGGAGAAGGAAATGCCAACGATAATGCTGAGGGAAATGGCGATAACACGGGAGTAGTTCCGATGACCTTGGCAACATTCCTCAAGGTTCATCCGCCAACTTTCCGAGGGTCCACAAATCCTGTTGAAGCGGACCACTGGTTCTAGGCTATGGAGCGTGCTTTACAGGCACAACATGTTCCACTAAATCAATATGTAGAGTTTGCCGCTTATCAGCTAGCGAGAGAGGCCCAACCTTGGTGGCAAGCTGAGTGTCGTTTGCTACAGCTTCAAAAGGCCGACATTCCATAGGAGGTATTCCAAATGTCTTTCTACAAGAAGTATTTCCCTGAGTCTACAAGGGAAGCAAAGGAGATAGAGTTAATATAGCTGAAGCAAGGTTCCATGTCTGTGGCTGAGTACACCAACAAGTTCGAAGAGCTTTGTAGGTTTTCTCGTGTGTGTCAGGGTGACCCGGAGACTTTCGAGAGCTGGAGGTGCATTAAGTACCAAAGGGGTTTGAAGGACAACATTATGACTGCTGTGGCTCCTATGGAGATCCGTGTCTTCTCCGACTTGGTGAATAAGGCTAGAGTAGTGGAGGAGTATGCCAAGACCGTGGCGGCATCTAAGGATACTCATGGAGGGAGTTCTAGTCGTGGGCGTGGCAAGTACCTTCATCCGAGAGGACAAAGCTTCAAGAAAGGAGGATATGCGCCTCAAGGTCAAGGAGGCTTCAGAAAGAACATACATGACCAGATTCAGCGTGGCAAAGGGAGAGAAAATCAGAGTAAGGATTCTTCGGATTTAGCTTGTGATCGTTGTGGACGTTTTCATCCATATGACTCTTGGAAGATTGGTATAGGTGGGTGCTTCAACTGTGGCTTGCCTGGTCATTTTGTGAGGGATTGCACTTGTGGGAGAAATCAGAATGCAGGTCAGAGTCAGCATCAAGGTCGGGTCTTTGCTGTGAATGCCAAGGATGCTTCTAAGGTGGATCCATTGATGAGAGGTATATGCCTAATTGGTGATAAATCCTTAGTTGCTTTATATGATACTGGAGCTTCGCATTCGTTTATTTCATTTGCTAAAGTTGAGGAATTAGGCTTGAAAGTGTCAGAGTTACCTTTTGATCTGCATGTACATACTCCGCATCAAACAGTTATGACTAGGTCAGGTTGTAGACAAGTAGGTTTCAAGCTTGAGAGTAGAGATTTTATGCATGATTTGATCTATTTACCAATGGTGGGACTTGAAATGATTTTGGGGTTTGATTGGTTGTCGAAGAATTGGGTTTTGTTGGACTGTTTTGAGCAGACCATTCGGTTTATGCCAGAAGGAGAGAATGGGGAAGTGGTAGCTACGGGGTATTACCTGAGCTCTGTAATGGTGCATTGTAGTGGGGAGGAGTGTTAGGGTTATATTCTGTTTGCTGCTAATACGTTGGGTGATGCCCAGAACTTAGATCAGATACCAGTGGTTAGAGATTTTCCAAAAGTATTCCCGGAAGATATCCCTGAGTTTCCAACTCAGAGGGAAATTGAATTTGTGATCTAATTGGTGCTGGAAGCCAGACCAGTGTCGATTTCGCCGTATAGAATGGCTCCGATAGAGCTGGCAAAGTTAAAGACTCAGTTGGAAGAGCTTCTGAATAAGAGGTTCATTCGACCGAGTGTATCACCGTGGGGAGCGCCAGTTTTTTTGGTAAAGAAGAAGGATGGAGGAATGAGATTGTGTGTGGATTACCGATAGTTGAACAAAGTGACTGTGAAGAACAAGTACCCGCTGCCAAGGATAGATGACTTGATGGATCAATTACAAGGAGCTGGAGTGTTTTCTAAGATAGATTTGAGATCCGGTTACCATCAGATAAGGGTGAAGGAGGATGATATTCCTAAGACTGCGTTTAGGACATGCTATGGACACTTCGAGTTTGCGGTAATGTCCTTTGGGTTAACGAATGCACCTGCTGTTTTCATGGATTACATGAACAGAGTCTTTTGTCCCTTTTTGGACAAATTTATGGTGGTTTTCATAGATGATATCTTGGTTTACTCTAATACGGCAAAAGAACATGAGGAGCACTTGAGGATTGTGCTACAAATTCTAAAGGAGCGAAAGTTGTCGAAGTGCGAGTTCTAGAAGGATGAAGTAAAGTTCTTAGGTCATGTGGTGAGCAAAGGAGGAATAGCGGTGGATCCTTCTAAGGTAGAAGCGGTGATGGAATGGGAAAGACCGACGACTGTGATGGAAGTCAGGAGCTTTTTGGGTTTAGCCGGATATTACCGGAGATTTATCGAAGGATTTTCCGGGATTGCGCTACCAATGACAAAGTTGACAAGGGAAGAAGTGTCATTCGTGTGGCGTCGGAGTGCGAAGAGAGTTTTCAGACTTTAAAGCAGAGGTTAACTTCAGCACCTGTTCTAATCTTACCGGAACCGCATGAACCGTTTGAAGTATATTGTGATGCGTCACTGAAAGGTTTGGGTTACGTGTTGATACAACATCGGAATGTGGTGGCCTACACATCGCGTCAGCTGAGACCGCATGAGATGAATTACCCCATGCATGACTTGAAATTAGCGGCAATTGTGTTTGCATTGAAGATTTGGAGACACCACTTGTACGGAGTAAAGTTTAGTGTCTTTTCTGATCATAAGAGTCTCAAGTATATCTTTGATCAGAAAGAGCTAAATATGCGCCAGAGGAGGTGGATGGAATTGCTTAAAGATTATGATTTCGAGTTGAGTTATCACCCTGGAAAGGTAAACGTAGTAGCAGACGCTCTGAGTCGGAAATCTTTAACAATTGCTTGGATGAGAATCAAGGAAGAAGAGCTAGTAGATAAGTTCATGGATCTTAAGCTGGATATTGGTGAAGTTGCCGGGAGAGCTTGTTTGAACCAGCTACAAATCTCAAGCACGTTTAAATCAGAAATACAAAGAGCTCAACAAGATGAGCAGAAGCTTCAACAATTGTTCCAACTAGTTGGTGATAAGAGGCGCAAAGAATTCACTAAGGATGATGAAGGGTTATGGAGATACAAGGGAAGAATTTGCATATCGAATGTTGGGAGTTTGAGGCGAGACTTGCTGTCGGAGGCTCACAACAGTGGGTTTTCTATTTATCTCAGAAGCACGAAGATGTATTATGACTTGAAGAGGATGTTCTGGTGGCCTGGGATGAAAGGTGATGTAGCAACCGTAGTATCCAAGTGTTTAACTTGCCAGAAGATAAAGATAGAGCACCAGAAACAGTTAGGAATGCTACAACCCCTTGAGATTCCTCAGTGGAGGTGGGAAGGAATTGCTATAGATTTTGTGACCGGTTTACCGAGGACTAGGTCGGGAGTTGATGCAATTTGGGTGATCGTGGATCGCCTAACCAAGTTCGCTCATTTTCTGCCTATCAGAGTAAACTGTTCTATGGAAGAGTTAGCAAGATTGTACATCAGGGAGATAGTAAGGTTGCATGGTGTGCTATCAAGCATAGTATCGGACCGTGATCCCCGATTTACATCAAGGTTTTGGGGAGCTTTCCAAAGAGCTTTCGGTACAAAGCTATGCCACATATCATTCGCAAACAGATGGACAATCAGAAAGGACTATTCAGACGTTGGAAGATATGCTAAGAGCATGTGTGTTGGATCAACCTGAGAATTGGGATCATTACATGCCATTGGATGAGTTTGCATACAACAACAGTTTTCATGCGAGTATTAGGATGGCTCCGTATGAGGCCTTGTATGGACGGAAGTGCCAATCTCCACTTTGTTGGTATGAATTTGGTGAAGTAAGTGTATTGGGTCCAGATGTGGTAGCAGAGACTACTGAGAATATTAAGAGAATACGAGAAAGGATTTTGACTACTCAGAGCCGACAAAAAAATTATGTGGATTAGAGAAGGAAACCGTTAGAGTTTGAAGTAGTAGAACACATATTCCTTAGGGTTACACCAACAACTGGGATTGGAAGAGCAATCAAGACCAATAAGTTGAACCCAAGATACATAGAACCGTTTGAGATTCTAAAAAGATTTGGGCCGGTGGCGTATCAAGTCGCTTTGCCACCTCATCTGTCTAACTTGCATGACGTATTCCACGTGTCACAGCTCTGTAATTACATGCCGGATACGGCTCATGTGTTGGAGCCTGAATCGGTCGAGTTGGAAGAGAACTTGACTTTCCAAGTAACACCAGTGAGGATCGATGACACTAGTGTGAAGAAGCTGCGAGGAAAGGGTGTTCCATTGGTTAAAGTTGCTTGGGAGCGAGCAGGAGTAGAAGAGCACATTTGGAAATTGGAGTCTGATATGCGAAAGGATTATCCTGAGCTTTTTCCCAGGTAATTCAAATTTTGAGGGCAAAATTTCTTATTTGGTAGGGAGAATGTAAGAACCGCAACTAATCAACCGGTTAATTAAGTGATTAATTGCCCAAATTAGATTCCAAAAAGTTAGAGAGAGAATTTGAGGATTTAAAGGTGATTTTTGGACTCAGTGGGTTTTTCTGAGTCAGAAAATGTGCCTTCTGCAAAAAACCATGAAAGACCGTGAACCGGCAGTTGAACCGGTTCAAGTCTTCCCGGTACCGTATGAGAAAAAGTGAAAACCGGCAAAAACATTAGAAATGGAAAACCGAGCATTAATTTTAAAGGTTTGGCCCGAAGTTGGGCCAAACGGGCTAAAAATGCTAACGGGTTGGACCAGGCCTAAGTTGGGCCCAAGCCCAACATATAAATACACTTAAGTGAACCCATTTCAGCCACATTCACCCTCATAACTTAAACACAACAGCAGCTGAAGTGAGGAGAGAGGTGAGAGCTTTCCACCATTGTTACTATTCACTTCAAACTTGCAAAGCTCATACCTTGAGCTAGAGAGCTCCGATCGCCGCACCGTTTGCGGCTACGTGTTCCTTGTGAAAAGCTCTATAAAACCCATATAAGAAACCGGTAAGGAAAGCTCGAATCCCTCTCAACTTCTCTCCTCAAAATTTTGGGTATATAGGGTTTTTGATTAAATGAGTTTTTGTGATTCTTGGTGTTTAGGTTTGCTCTAATCCTTGCTTAGCCTTGGATTCTTGCTAGTAAATCTGTTGGAGAAGGTAAGAGCTACTAAAACCTTGTGAAATTATGTTTAATTGGAATCCTAGGTTGATTTGAGGTGATTTATATGTACATAGATTGATTATTGTGGCTTTGGAAGCTCTTGGAACTTAATTGTGCTTATTGGAGTGGAAGTGAAAGCTTGGAAATTGGTTAAAAGCTATTTGGTGATCAATTTGAGTTTTGGTGCATAAAGGGGAATCGGCCAAGGTATGGTTTCGGTTTCCTCTATGTAGTATATAATATTCATGGACACATAGGCTAGTGACGAATAAGATAGGTTGAACTAAAATGATGGTTGGTGTGTTAAATGTTGATGAATTGATGAATTGTTGGGTTGAATTGTGATGAATTTTAATGATATGATGTTGTTGAATGATTGTATGGATTGGAAGTTGGTTCCTTATGATAATTATAGTGTTGTGATTTATGAAATGGTGGGTTTGATGGTGATTTTGATCATAAGTGTTATATAATTGATGTTGGAATTGAGAGTAATGAAATGAGAAGGAGAATGTGGTAAGGTTGGTATATTATGATACAACAGGTACATTTTGATGAAAAGTGGTGTCTTGAATGGCTTGATGTGGTTTGGTATAGGTATGGTAATAAATTTTGGAAATTGTGAAGTTTGGTAAAACTGGGTTTTTGATGAACTTTGTACGATCATAACTTTTGCCTCAGGTTTCAAAATTGATTGAAATTTATTTATAATCAAAGATCTTTGAAAACTCTTTAGATCGATATAAAATTTGTGAAAGTTGGAATTTTGTAGGGGAAGTTATGATCTATCAAAGTTGGTGTCAAAAATCTGAAATTCTGCAAAGTTGCAGAATTTCATGATTTCTGATGTGTGCAGGTGCACACCCTCATGCGGACGCACAGCCTGCAAATATTTTGACCTGTGCGGACACACACATCTGTGCGCACGCACAGGCAGGGAAGTGCGTTCTGTTCGCAGCGCCAGCACAGCTTGTGCGCGCACACATCTAAGGAAAAACTTCAACCTGTGCGGATGCACACGTCGGGAATGTCTATTGGTTGGGGGCATTGGCACAGGTTGTGCGAGTGCACAGATCCTTGTAAAAATTGACACCTGTGCGTACGCACACCCCTGTGCGTACGCACGCATTTAAAAACTCTCAGGAGTGTGCGCATGCACAGACCTTTGTGCCGCCGCACATGTCCTGCTCCTCAAAAATTAATTTGTTTTCAACTATTCTACCTTCCCAACAAGGTTGTAAGCTTCTAAAACACCATTTTAAGAGTTTTGGGCTTAATTTTGAGTATTAGAACAAGGGATGTAACTTAAGGTTGCTAGAACACGGTTTTATGATAACTTAGAAAACGGAGGCTAGGTTTCTGGCGTGCTGAGAATGTTTTGACGTTGGGTGGAGGATGAGTGATATATGAGATAAGGAATGATGAACTTTTGACATTGGAAACTGAGTTATGAAAGGGACAGTGGTTGAGGTGAGTCAAGGACTCGGATTGAGATGATGGATCTCTGTGTACTGAAAATGTTTTTTGAAAACCACTGAAATATTATTTTTACTGAGAAAATGAGACGCTATGCACCCGGCAGCGACGACGGTTGGATCCCACCTGTCGAGGTAGCGGTGGCAGCATAAGGGCGGTGGTTCATCCCGCTTGCGTTGAGATGTGAGGTCTGTGGCAAGAGTATCCCGTTCGCATCCCTTCGGACCTATATAGCGTGCAGGCGCCATTACCTGGACAGTGATCCCGGCACTATATCTCGGGTGTTCCCATATGAGTAATCCGAAGGGCGACATCTCCATGGAGATGTGTCAGGTTGGTAGTTGAACCGACAATGTGATATCATAGCCAGTAGGGTAGGCATTCATCATATGCATTTTCTATCTGTTTGCTTGCTTTGCCGACTTGAATTTGTATGCCTAATTGATTAACATGTCTAATTGCTTACTTGATCTACTTGCCTTGTATGCTTTTACTTGTGAATTACTTGCATTGTTATTAATTATGCTTTCTACTAGGATTGAGGAGGTTCGGAAGGCGGTGGCGATGGGATCGCATGGAGGATAGGTTGGTGAAGGCTGTGGGACAGTGGTGTATGGTTAGAGTAGAAATTCCTTAAGATAGATTACCCGGTTTATTTTATGATGAGGTTACTATTATGCTTATTTGTTTTTAGAATGCTTTAATCTTGAATCTTGTGATGGATATGGAGCTTAGGATTGCCTTTGGCGTCCCGGGGTCTTATATCCTACATCACTGGGTACTGTTACTATACTGAGAACCTCCGGTTCTCATACCATATCTTTGTTGTATTTTTCAGATGCAAGTCGCAGCCTACCTCGGTGAGTTGCTTTGGGATGGTGACAGAAGCGGAGGATCCTGGACTATTTGGAGTCTTTTGGGTTATCTGTTTATACATCTCTCTTTTGTATTTTGTTTAGCCTAGAGGCTTGTATTGTGAGAGAAAACTTGTATAAGCTGTTTTAAAACTGTCAAGTTTCTATATGATCTGTATATGGCTAGCCGGCTTAAACTCCGCGAGTCGAGGCTAGTTTCTTATGACATTATACTATTATACTATTACATTATTTATATCATTTCTATTTCTTATGCCTTAAGATAGTACGGTTTGCACTTTTCAAATCCAATATTTGAGCTATATCTTTCATCGGGCTTCTAGATATTATATTATTCTTCTATATATTCTACGTATGAGCTTAGAACTGTCATGACCTCTGATTAACCTTTGCTTTACGACGCGAGGTAAGGCTTAGGCTAATTAGGGTGTTACATACGATATTTACCTAGCTCCTTTAATGATGATTGTTGATATGGATTAAATATTTGTTGGTGGTTATTGTACATAATAAGAGTAGGATGATAAATGATGGGTTAATGATGTTTGATATGTTGGAAATGATAGATATGTATAGGTAAAGGATTGAGGATGAATTGTTGTTATAATTATGAAGTTCATGCTTGAGAATTATGTAGAAATGAGGTATAGTTGATTATGGTAAGTTGTGGAGGCAGTATGGTTATGATATGGTGTGTTGGTGAGTGGTTTGTAACCTTAAAACGTTGATTGAATTTGATTTTGGTAAAAATAGAGGATTAAGAGGTTTGGTGAAGTAAACTTGGAAAATGACGAATTAAGAATGAAAAGTGCGAATATGTGACTGAATTAGAATTTAGGGGTGAATGTTGATACTGGAAATGACTGGTATGGCTGGAATGGTCGAGATGGTAAGGTTTGGGGTGCAAATCCACTTGCGTGTTAACTTGAAAATGTGTTCCGATAGCAAGTTGAGGGCAAAAGTTCCCTCTCTTGTCATGATGGGGGTGTGGGGAAGGTGGAAAGGCACTCTCCTTCGTATTGTTTCCACCACATTCTACTCTGGTTGCAAGGTGGAAAGGCACACTCCTTCGATGTGGAAAGGCACTTTCCTTCGTTTGTGATCCTCCTGGAGATGCGTAACCTAGAGACAAATGTCTGGGTTAGCTACCTGATGTGTTAGGTTTTGGCGATTTAACTGACATGTGAGCTCACGACCAGTAGGACAGGCATGTATCATGTTACATTTGTTTGCTGTTTAGGTGTGCATAATTGTTTTGTTTTGCCTATCTGATAATTTTTGTTTAACTGGTAACTGTGATACTTGCTGTAATTGCTCCTTAAATGTGTTTGTCTTGTAATTGCTTGTGTTTGTGATTGTCTTTCTGTTTTGAGTACTTTGGTGGTGAACAAATAGTAATGATGATTTGTTTTGAAATGGGTCAGAGATTGGGTTGAGTTTATTTGGGCCAGAGGCCGAGCTGGTTTGATTTGGGCCATAGGCTGAGACTGGTTGGATAAGTGGTAAGGGTTGGTTAGCAATGACTTGTTAGTGAATGGTAAAATGTATAGAATATTATGTTAGGTGTAAGTGAAAGTAAACTACAGGGTTAGAGTTATACTGTGACTTGGGCACCTTAGAGAGTTTTACCAAATTTATGGTTCACTTTATCCCTTTAGGTGTTATAATCTGAATGTCGGCATTCTAGGATTGCCTCTGGCTTTCCCGGTACCTTATTTATTATATATATGGGCAACTTAACCATACTGAGAACTTCCGGTTCTTATCCCATACAATATTGTTTTTTTCAGATGCAGGTTGAGAAGCACCACTTTGTATTCTGGAGACTTTGATGAAGCGAAGAACCCTTGGGACTCATGGTTGTATTTTTACTTATATTTATATATGTATTTAGATTCTCCACCTTGTATTTTATGTTTGTCCCTCTTAGAGGTTGACTCGGAGAAATAGGTTGTCATTTTCTGCTTTGGGTTATTTTGGGATCCTCTTATATATTTTAGGGGTGTTCAAAACCGAACAAAATCGACTAACCGAACCGAAAAAATCGATAACCGAACAAACCAAAAATTGAAAAAACTGAAAAATGATGTTTTGCAGTTATTTTTGCGGTTCAGTTCGGTTTTCGGTTTTGATACTGAAAACTCTAACCAAACCGAACCGAACCAGTTTTCTTAAAAAACCTATATAAAAGTCCCCCCTTCTAAATGACCTAACCGGCTATCCTTTTCACAGCCACCAGTAACCCTAACTCCGCTTAGCCTCTCTCCAGTCTCCAATCCTCAAAGCTCTCACCACCTCTTAGCGCCAAAAACTCCTCCCCCTTCCCCACTATCAATGCCGTTGGACAGCACCATCGCGGCGGTGTGGCTCTTTTCTCTCCCTCTCCCTTCGTCATAGTGGTTCTCTCTCCTCGTCGTCCTCCACACACCACCTCTTCTAGTAGCACGTCGTCTACTCCACGCACCAGAGCCATTGTTCATTGTCCTTCGTGAGTTCGTAGCCACTGTCGTCCTCGCGTTGTAGTCATCGCAGTAGCCATTCCTCTGCATCTAGAATGGGGATGCCTCTTAGCTTTCAGGTAAATTATTTGTTCTAATTTTTTTTGGATCTAATTAGTTGTTCTTAGTTCTGTTTTAATAATTGGTTCTATTTTATTTTGCTATATGATTTTTGGTTTAGGAATTTTGGTTCTGTTCTTTCTAATTTGTTCTTACAGCTTTGGTAATTTGTGGTTCTGTTTGATAATTTCTGTTTGAAAATTTGTTCTGTGTTCTTATTTTTATTATCTAAGTTTATAGTGTTCTCTATTTTAATTATTTAATTTGAGTTTGTGGTTTGGTGTTCTAATTTATGTTATTTTAATTTTAGTGTTGTTCTAATTTATGGCTTATTTTTTGTTAGGCAAAGATGACTATAATTTTACATTGTCCTGTTTTATGATAAAAGCTGAATCTATTTCTTGATTTTTTTATCATCATAGGTATAGGATACATCCAGAGATATGAAAATCCTCTTCACTACATTTTGATGACAATAAAGCACAAAATAGTAGCCAATAACGTATATTTGATGGATTGCTGCTGGTTGTTGACTTGCTTATTTCATTGTTGCTGCCTTGCTGGTTGTTCTATTGAATTACTGAAACTGTTCTGTTTTGTTTTATTTTTCTATTCTGTTGAATTACTGAATTACTTTTGAGTTTTGAAGTGATTTAGTATGATTTATCAAGTGTTGGAGGTTTTGGATCAAGTGTTGGAGGTTTTGAATTACTGAATTATTATTGAATTACTTTTGTTGAATTACTTTATTGTTTGTATTGTTGCTGGTTGGTTAATAATTTTGTAAATTGCTTGTAAATTGATTTTGTTGTTTAATGTATTTGTTTAGTAAGTTTGATGTCAGTTCAAGTGAGAATATGGGTGACACCGAATTTTTGATTTCAATTGTGTATTTGTGTTTGTCGATTTCAATGGATAAGACTTTGTGAAATAGTATTGTAGTATTTTTTTTGAATTGATTGAAAAAACTAAACAAACCGAACCAAACCAAACCGATTTTAATTGGTTTGGTTTGGTTCGGATGGCCTCGACAAAAAAACCAAACCAAACCGAACCGTAGTTTAATTAGACAATCGGATCGGATGACATTTCTCTCAAAAACCAAACCAAACCACACCGCGAACACCCCTAATATATATATATACACTTATATGTTCTGGCCAGTTTATCTTCGCAAACCGAGTTGGAAGCTTTGTTAATTATATCTTTGAAACTCCCTTTTTATATTTCATACAAATATATCTTACGTTTCTTCGAATGCAAGTTTTCATTTACGTGAGTGTTACAACTTTTGCTTTGAGCTTTCCTTAAAAGGCTCCTAGATATAAAACTTTTCAACTATTATTATATATATTTTTACTTTTAGAGGTCGTAATACCTCACCACCTCTGTCTTATGACTTAAGCATAAGATTCTGTGTGGTAGGGTGTTACATTATGGTATCAGAGCAGTTCGTTCCCGTAGAGCCTGGGAAATGGACTGATTATGCTTTTGAGCATACTCTGGCTGTGTGTACATGCTATTTAGGATGTCTGCTTGACATATATAGCATAAAAGTCCATGAGCATTACCTTTGGAGATTCAAAGCACTAGACTTTAGATGTTAAGATTAATCACCTTAATATCAATTGTTTGGTGTGGACAAGACCCAGATGGCGTCTCATGGATGTGAGCAAGGTAGTACGATTGATTCTCAAGCTGCTCTGGAGAATATGGCTACTGCTGTGTGAGCTACTGCTGAAGGAATGGAGTGGATAACCTAGGAATTATGATGAAGGCGATAATGGATTAGGTGGTGGAGATGCCTAGGGATTAGGACTCTTGCAGTAAGGGCAAAGATTGATAACATTTAGTTAGAAAGATGGAGAAATTCAGGGAATGTTCTGGCAGAGTAAGTGAATGATTTAGAATCTTGGTGGCTTATAATTAGAGTAACACTATGGAAGCATAGTGAATTTGGTGACTCTAGAATTGTAGAGACGAGAGAAACGAGACTGAGGACATGGAATGATTTCGAGGGCTGTCGTAAGGTCAGAGATGGATAGTGTGAGTGTTTGGTTTGGGTTATTGTGGGATTGACTCCAATTAAGGGATTGAAGAATTGATTAGTATTTGAGATAGTTGAGAAGGATTAGAGATTAACTTGAATTAGATCGAACTCTTGAAGGATAAGGAAGTTTGTAGTCATCGAGAAAGAGTTAGACGAAACTAAGAATGAAACAAATAGGTATAGTTTAGGCTTGAATTTGGTTGAGTTTATAATCTTGTACATGAGAGTGAAGAATATGGATTAGTGTTTGAATTAATGTTGGGAGAATGGCAAAATGAATCGTAAGAGGTAGGTTAAATCCAAGAGGGCGTATATGGAGATTTGATAGTGAATTTTTAAGAACAAAAATTTCTGTTAGGGGGTAGGATGTAAAACCCGAGAGATTAGTAAATAATTAGCGAATAAAATAATTATTAATCCAAAAAATTAGAAAATGAAATTTTAGAGTTTAATGTGGTAGAATTAATTAAAATATGCATTTTAACACCAATTTTAAAGAAATTGGCCTAAAATAGGACCAAACGGGCTGAAACCGGTCAAACTGGGCCCGTGGACCCAACCAACTCATTAAATAAATGAGCATCAGACCCTTCCCTTCCCATTTCTACATGAAGAATGGTGAACTCACCAAGGAGGGGGAAGAACTCTCTTCCATAGCCAAACCCTCACTCAAACTTTGATTCCACATAACTTCTCGCTCCGATCGCCGAATTGTTTGCGACTACACGAATGCAATGTCGAGCTTTACAAAGCCCAAGACTTAGTTAGGTAAGGAATCCATGTTTTCCTTTTAAATTTTCTCTTATCCAAATTCGAAACTCAATGTAAAATTATGTTAATATTGCATGATTTCGGTGTTTAGGTTCGAGTTAACCTGCGGGTATTGTCGGGTTTTGCTTGTTTGAGCTGTGGGTCAGGTAAGAACCCTCCAACCCTTTGTGAGATGTGGATTTAGTGAACTCTATATTGATTATAGTGATAATTGTGATGTTAGATTGAAATTGGTTATCGATTGGAGTTAATTTGAGAAATTGGAAGCTAGAGGATTAGCTTTGGAGGCTGGGTATCATTGGTGAGGGGGATGGAGTTGTGGAGCTTGTGGTTCAGAAACGCTTGAGGTGTTCTGGGTTATTGGGAAATCAGCCAAGGTATGGTTTAGGTTTCTCGTATTTAATATATAATGTTCTGTGAAAACTTAGGCTAGGTGACCGTAGGATAGGTGTGAATACATGAGTATGATATTTAGCTTGCTCCTTTAATGATGATTGTTGATATGGATTAAATATTTGTTGGTGGTTATTGTATATAATAAGAGTAGGATGATAAATGATGGTTAATGATGTTTGATATGTTAGAAATGATGGATATGTATAGGTAAATGATTGAGGATGAATTATTGTTATAATTGTGAAGTTCATGCTTGAGAATTATGTAGAAATGAGGTATAGTTGATTATGGTAATTTATGGAGGCAGTATGATTGTGATATGGTGTGTTGGTGAGAGGTTTGTAACCTTAAAACGTTGACTGAATTTGATTTTGCTAAAAATAGAGGTTTAAGAGGTTTGGTGAAGTAAACTTGGAAAATGACGAATTAAGAATAAAAAGTGCGAAGATGTTACTGAATTAGAATTTAGGGGTGAATGTTGAGACTGTCAATGATTGGTATGGACAGAATGGTCGAGATGGTAAGGTTTGGGGTGCGAACCCACTTGCATGTTAACTTGAAAATGTGTTCGGATGGCAAGTTGAGGATGAAAGTTCCCTCTCTTGTCGTGATGGGGATGTGGAGAATGTGGAAAGGCACTCTCCTTCGTATTGTTTCCCCCACATTCTTCTCTGGCTGCAAGGTGGAAAGACACACTACTTCGATGTGGAAAGGCACTCTCCTTTGTATATCCACCAGGAGAAGGTGGAAAGGCATACTCCTTCGATGTGGAAAGGCACTCTCCTTTGTTTATGATCCTCCTGGAGATGCGCAACCTAAAGACAAATGTCTAGGTTAGCTACCAGATGTATCAGGTTCTGGCGATTTAACCTACACGTGAGCTTACGGTCAGTAGGACAGGCATGCATCATGTTGCATTTGTTTGCTGTTTGGGTGTGCATAATTTTTTTGTTTTGCCTATCTGATAATTTTTGTTTAACTGGTAACTGTGATGCTTGCTGTAACTACACCTTAAATGGGTTTGTCTTGTAATTGCTTGTTTTTGTGATTGTCTTTCTGGTTTGAGTACTTTGGTGGTGGATAAATAGTAATGATGATTTGTTTTGAAATGGGCCAAAGATTGGGTTAAGTTTATTTGGACTGGAGGCCGAGCTGGTTTGATTTGGGCCATAGGCCGAGACTGGTTGGATAAGTGGTAAGGGTTGGTTAGCAATAGGGGCAGAGCCAAGTGGTAGGAAAGGGGGGCAATGGCCCCCTAATTTTAATTTTTTTACATGTAAATTATATGTAAATTTCAGTTTAGCCCCCTTAAAATTTTATTTTAGTCTTATTTTATTGTATAAATATTTTTGGCCCCCCTCTAATATTTTATCTAGCTCCGCCCCTGGTTAGCAATGACTTGTTAGTGAATGGTAAAATGTATAGAATATTATGTTAGGTGTAAGTGAAAGTAAACTACAGGGTTAGAGTTATACTGTGACTTGGGCACCTTAGAGAGTTTTACCAAATTTATGGTTCAATTTATCCCTTTAGGTGTTATAATCTGAGTGCGGTGTTCTAGAATTGCCTCTGGCTTTCCTGAGACCTTATTTATTATATATGTGGGCACCTTAACCATACTGAGAACTCCGGTTCTCATTCCATACAATATTGTTGTTTTTCAGATGCAAGTTGAGAAGCACCACTCTGTATTATGGAGACTCTGATGAAGCGAAGAACTCTTGGGACTCAGGGTTTTATTTTTACTTATATTTATATATGTATTTAGATTCTCCACCTTGTATTTTATGTTTGTCCCTCTTAGAGGTTGACTCAGAGAAACAGGTTGTCGTTTTTTGCTTTGGGTCATTTTGGGATCCTCTTATATATTTATTTATTTATTTATTTATTTATTTATATGTTCTGGCCGGTTTATCTTTGCGAACCGAGTTGAAAGCTTTGTTAATTATATCTTTGACACTCCCTTTCTATATTTCATACAAATATATCTTACGTTTCTTCGTATGCAAGTTTCCGTTTACGTGAGTGTTACGGCTTTTGCTTTGAGCTTTCCTTCAAAGGCTCCTAGATATAAAACTTTTCAACTATTATTATATATATTTTTACTTTTAGAGGTCGTAATACCTCATCACCTCTGTCTTATGACTTAAGCATAAGATTTTGTGTGGTAAGGTGTTACAGAAGGGACAGAAATAGGACACCAAATTTCCATATGAACTAAGTCAAAACAATCTTTTATTTCAGTTGTACTAAGATCAAAAGATAATTTCTTTTGTTTTGGAAAATGACATGAGTCACAAGGAAGTTTTGAAGCAATACAATCTATAAAAGGATAATATTCTTCAGTAAAATCAATTTATGTATGGGTATGTGTGCTAATTTAAGATACCAAATGTTGTTGTACTCAGTGTGTGAAAGTGTTGTGGGATGGGTAATAGTCGTGGTTGCCGCTAATGAAGCTTGCTTTGTTGGAGGAGGGGGAAAGTGAGAGAATTCTGGTTCTCTACTCATTGTACATTACTCTTCTATACACTCAGTAATGCCAATCATCTTTGATGTGGGGATTTTGTATCTCACAACACTTATCATTGATTAACAGTTGACAATGTAAGTTTGAGGTTAATTTTGTCACAGAGATCAGTTTAAAATTAAAAGAAGGAATGTATAAAACATTTTTGAGAAAAAAGTTTTTAGAGAATGTGATTGTGCCAATGATGGTGCTAATAGTTCTGGTCCCATTTGGCAATATCACATTGATTGGAGCAATATTTTAAAAGCTTGCAAAATTTGTTAAGTTAAAAGTCACATGATCTGTTGCACCGGAGTCAATGACCCATAGTGCAGATTTTGGAGTGATAATGCTCATATTTCTCACATTAAAATGTAATACAATAGTTTCACCTGAAGTGGAGGTCTGAATCGAATTAGTGAAGATTTGGTTTGCATTATGAGGTTGTTGCTACACACTTTTGTCTTTGATTAACTCTAACAAGGTAAATCTTTGCTCTGGAGTGAACCTAGATCTTGATATTCCAGTGTTCTCTTGGAGACAATTGAGTTGGGATTGTTTGTTACCGAGTATATCATCATACCCCTCAGTGATCACGTAATTGATGGTGGTGTTATGTTGCTGCCGTTGATAGAAATGGGAGGAGTACCCATGCTTCTTATAGCACACATCTTCTGCGTGGTCTTGCTTGTTACAATGAGAGCATGCCAATGTTGCTCCAAGACCTCTACTACCTAGATTTTCTCTAGGATGGAGAAAATAGGAGTTTGATTGATATTGAATCGGACTTGTGGTGTTCTTCAAAATTTGAGATTGAAGATTCATGAGTTGATCGAGGAGATTGGCATTGCTCTGATTGTCAAAACCAGCACTCGAGGATCTGTTTACTATGTTCGCCATTTTGAGAAATCAATGAATCACAGAGTAATAAGGATTCAGATATTCTTCCTTCCAACTCGTTGATCGGAACAGCTATGTTCACCAAGAAAGAATCTTGCGAAATAGCCTCTCATCAAACTCTATTGGATGAGTTTGAAGGAAGGGGTATTGGCATTGCTCTGATTGTCAAAACCAGCACTCGAGGATCTGTTTACCATGTTCGCCATTTTGAGAAATCAATGAATCACAGAGTAATAAGGATTCATATATTCTTCCTTTCAACTCGTTGATCGGAACAACTATGTTCACCAAGAAAGAATATTGCAAAATAGCCTCTCATCAAACTCTATTGGATGAGTTTGAAGGAAGGGGTAAGAATGGGGGAAGGAAATGTCAAAAGAAAAATTAGGGAAAGAAAGAAAATGGCAAAATTGGCAATGATTGGATCTCAATTCACAACTTTTTCAATTTGACTCACAGCTTGGTTGCTCCCTGCGCTCACCGCACCATGAAGAAAATCTCATGTCCTAAGCTGTTCAAGCTGTGATGTTGATGGTTTGATAAACCAGAAGGGATTAAGAGAGAGAAAAATAAGTTCTTCTCATTGTTGAAGAGAATGAAAAATCCCTTAAAAAATATCTGTTGAGTTATTACACTTTATATACTATGTACTCCTTATGTACTCCCACTAAAAAAATTACAACAAATAAGCCTTCATTAATTATTGATAAAAAAATAATCTAGGTAACAGGTGATGCATATTTTACAAACCAAAAACTATCGGCAAGTGCTCTGAATCGTCTTAAGTAATACCATGGGAGTGGGTTATCGTTCTCACGAGGATTAACGGATTAAGCAAGTAATAGTGAATTGATTATTCTAGTCAGACAATCAAGACTTAGGGTTTCAAGAATACTTAGCATAAAAACATGGAATTTAACAAAAGCAATAATAAACGAGTGACAAAACAATATGATTAAGAGAATTAAGGGTTCAGAGATGTTGAAACTTCCGGAAAAATGCTTTTTACTCTCTACCTTGATTATGCAAAGATGTACTTATGGAAAATCATAAATAATCAAACTCCAATTCCTTGGTAATTCAATTTTTCTAATCCTAATCAATTATCAATTCCTTGATTAATTAATTGTGACAGGAGGTTAAGAATGTTCACTGATTTAAAAACCACACAATTCTCAAGAACTAAACTTTGTTTATTCGATGTCACTTATCAAGTCCAAGTTCAAAACCTAAGAATCATGAGAAGAAGTTTTCAAGCTTAGTTCAATTAATTAACATTTTCAAGATATTAAGAGAATTCAAGTCAGAAGAGAATTATTTTCTAACACATTCCAGTCTTTTAGATGAAGAACCAAAACTTTTTCTTAAGAAAATGTCAATACATTACTTTGAGTTAATTTGAATTCATTTGTTACAAAAGAATTTGCAGAAAAGTTAGAAAAATATATTGAAGGAAGAAGAGGCTAAGAATCATAAAAAAGGAGAGGTAGAAGATGGAAGAATCAACCAGAAAGCTCTCTGGAATAAACAGAGAACTCTCTGGACAAGAAGACACCAATTGAAGCCTTGCATCATACGTGGTAAGCCATGCGTGCTACTTGCCAAAGCAAACAGAGGCCAACCTTTGCCACATGAAGCCATGCGTATAACGTGCCTCACCATGCGTTGTAGTTGGGAAGCAAACATAGGCTAGAGAGTGCCAAATGCAACCATGCATCATACGTGGGTATGTGTTGTACATGGGAAGCAAAAAGAGGCTAGAGAGTGCGAAATGCAACCACACATCAAATGTGGGGAGCTATATGTTGTACTTGGAAAGCAAATAGAGGCCAAACATGCCAATTGAAGCCCATGCGTGATACGTGGGGTGTCCTGCATATGATGCACCAAAAGGGGCCATTCCTAGGGCCTTCAATTCACTCGCCAATTCCTCAATTCTACAAGCACTTAAGTGGGTAACTCAAGGCTTAGCATAAGCACATGAAATCAAGTATTATCATTAAAAAATTTAAAAAACTTAAGTTTTTAATGTATTTATTTTGTAGTTATTAAATGAAAAAATTTAAAACCTTCCACTAATACTAAGATTGTCATGTGTCTTTAGGACACATATTAGCTAAACCCAAATTATTACTATGTTATATATATTTTGCTCCCACTATCAAAATTTTCTGGATCTGTCACTGTCAGCGTACGCATGCTTCATTGATAAACCACTATTTTATGGTTTATAATGTGTTTAATTGTGTGGTTTTATCATGATCTTTACCCACTTATTCATATAATCATCATGCATTTATATTTCCTTCCTAAAATTATTACATGATTGAAAACTTGCTTCCTAGAGACTTTTAATTATGTATTTTAATTCTCCTTTATTCCATTCGATGCCGTGATCTGTGTGTTAAGTGTTTCAGGCTTTATAGGGCACGAATGAGTTGGAGATTGGAAAGGAAGCTTGCAAAAATGGAAGGAACACAAGAAATTAAGGAGATGACCAGCGAGAAGTGACGTGGCCGCATGGCTCACGCGACCGCGCGGATGGAATAGCACAAGCGACGCGGAGGCGTGGACGACGCGCCCGCGTGGAGAAGCAAAACGCCGAATGACGCGTCCGCATGAATGACGCAATCGCGTGACGTGCGCGATCTGCATAATCTGCAGAATCGCTGGGGGCGATTTTGGGCCCTATTTTGAACCAGTTTTCGGCCCAGAAAAGCAGACTAGAGCCAGAGAACATGTAGAAACCAACAACAACATTCATTTCACATAGTTTTAGTTTTTCAGATCTAGTTTTCCTCTCCTCTAGGTTTTTTTTTCTCTCTACACATTCATAGTTCTTAGGATTTTTATTTCTATTGCTTTTTGCATTGGGATTTTGAGAAGAGTTATTACCTCATCAAGACTTCATCATTCTAGTTCGTTTTCTTTACTTGGCTTTACTCTTCCATGTCCTTCAATTTACTTAATTTTACTATTGGATTATTTTAGAATTTATTAATACAAGAATTATTTTTATTTTTAATTAATTTCTTTGAGTTTTATTTATCATGTCTTTCTTTAGTTCCCTTTCCTATGTATGAATTCCACATTCACAATGAGTGAGTAGTTCCCTAACTTGATGGGGAGTTGATTGAAAGGAACCTTTGAGTTGGAATGCTCAAAGGAGAAATTGTAATTGGGTTTATTGTTGGATTGCTCTCTAGTCACTAACGCCAGTCCTTCCAAGTAAGCGGACTGGGACTTGTGAATAGAAACAACATTCCAACTTGTTTGACTTTCCCTTACCTAGTAAGGAATAACTAAATAGAACAATCCCCAATTATCAATTATTATTGAAAGTACTGCAACAAGAATAGGGCTTCTAACTAATCTACTCCCAGTCAAAGCTTTTATTTAAAATACATTAATTCTCTGATTTAATTTCCTGTCATTCAACTCAAATCTTTTTTGAAAACCATCTGATTAATAAAATAGCACACTTTCCTGCAACTCGTTGGGAGACGACCTGGGATTCATACTCCCAGTATTTTAACTTTAATTTCTGTGACACCCTTTTTAAATTGATAAGCGGATTTCTGGTTGGTTGAGAACTATACTTGCAACGTATATCTTATAACAATTCTTAACTCGCCAATTTCTGCCAACATCAATTTTTGGCGCCGTTGCTGGGGAGTTGCAATAGAGTGCTAAAGTTATTGATTGGATTTTATTTATTTGCATTTTATTTTATTTTGCTACTATGAGCTGCTTGTTTCTTTCGCTAGATGACGCGTTCACTTCCTGATCCAAGCTTGCCAGTATTCGATCCTGAGATTGAAAGAACTATTTCACAAATAAGGAAAGCTCGGCATTGGTTAGTCCTCTCTGAGGGCAGATCTGAAACGTCATTTGAGGAAGAAACCAGCCCCCGTTCTTCTGATTCGGTTGATTTACGTATAGGTGACATGGCAGCACCTAGGAGAGTTACTATCCAGGAGGCTGAAGCCCTTGATTTTACAATGCAACCGTTTCAAGTGCATCATCCAGCGGTGGCTACAGACTTTGAAATAAAGACCGCACTACTCAATTTGATGCCCAAGTTTCATGGCTTACCTGCTCAAGAGCCTATCAAGCACCTGAGAGATTTTCAAGCAGCCTGTTCTACTGTCAGGCGTGATGGTGCAGATGAAACATCAATTTTGCTGAAAGCCTTCCCATTTTCTTTTGAGGAAAAGGCAAGAGAGTGGTACTACACTAAACCCGCAGCAACTGTATCCAACTGGGATACACTCAGAAGAGAATTTTCGGAAAAGTTTTTTCCAGCTGAAGTTACTGATAAACTGAGGAAAGATATTTCCATGATTGTTCAGGATGAATCTGAAACTCTCTATGAGTACTGGGAGTGCTTCAATAATCTTCTGGAAGCTTTCCCCCACCATATGATTGATAAGATAGTGTTACTCAGCTACGTCACACAGGGCATGAGGCCCCAAGATAAGACCACATTGGAAAGTGCTAGCAATGGGTCTATGAAAAAGTACAAGACCACTGATGAGGCATGGCAATTGATCAGCGACTTAGCTGAATCTACTAGGAACCACAGGCAGAAACAAGGCCGTGCAAAAGCCGTTGCAGAAGTATCCTCTAGCAGAGAGACTACTGCTTTAACTGATAGTATCTGTGAAATGACCAACTTGCTGAAGCAGATGCAATTGAATCAACAACAAGTTTAGCAAGCTCAACCTTCTCCTCCACAGCAAAACCAACAGTTAGTCCCACAAAGAGTTTGCAGAGTCTGTGCAGATTATAGCCATTATACAGATGAGTGTCCGCAGCTCCAGCAGGAAGACAACACCGTGGCAGCCACTCATAATTTCTATGACCGCCCCAACCAAGGGTACAATCAAAGAGGCAATTACAACCATGAATGGCAGGACAATTCTAACCAGAATTGGAGGGACAACAACAACAGAGGAGGCAGAGATAATCAGGGAAATCAGAGGTGGAATAACAACAACAACAGGTAGCAGAACCAGTACCAGCCTTACAGAGCACCTCACCTGAGGTAATCCCAAGGACCACAGAATACCCAACAGTAGACCTCTCAAATTACCTATCCTTCTTCTTCTGCTAATGATGACTTACTACAATCTATTGATCGGAGACAACAGACCATAGAAAATAACATTAATGCCACTCTAAATGGTCTGAACGCTACTTTGCAAGCTCTTGTCTCCCAGATTGGATCAATGAATAACTCCAATAACCAACCTTTGAGCTCCAGTGGAATTTCCTCTAAACCATTACCCAATCCCAAGCGTGGTATTAATGTCATCACCCTAAGGTCCGGAACCACACTGCAGGAGAGGAACCAGGAGGAGCCAAGCCCACCAGAATACACCTCAGCTGAAGAGGTAGTGGAAATAGAAGATGTTGAAGAGAAAGATGACATACAGGACATAGCTAAAAAAGAAGAAGCTCAACCACAGGAGGAAGCATCAAAAGGCGCAGACACTGCAGAAGACACTACTCCTATTCCATTTCCACAACTTGCAAGGAAGCCCAGGAAGCAGCTGGAACCTGATCCAAAAATGGTAGAGATATTCAAAAAGGTTTAGGTAACTGTTCCTCTATTTGATGTTATTCAACAGGTACCTAAGTATGCAAAGTTTATAAAAGATTTATGTATACATAAGGACAAAATTAATGAATTAGAAACTATTCCTTTAGAAAGTTCCATATCTGCTTTAATGGGTGGTTTACCTGAAAAGTGTAGTGACCCAGGTCCTTGTATGGTTAATTGTACTATTGGTGGTGTAGTATTTTCTGATTGCATGTGTGATTTAGGAGCATGTGTGAGTATAATGTCTTTGTCTATATATGATATTTTAAGGCTTCCCCCCTTAAAAAGGTCGGCAGCTCGTTTTGTGTTAGCAGATAAAAGCATTATTACAGTGGCTGGAGTCGCTGAAGATGTATTAGTGGGCATTAAGGGACTCACGTTCCCCACTGATTTTTATATCCTAGAAATACCCCAAAATGACTCAGACAAGCCATCATCAATCCTACTCGGAAGGTCATTCCTGAAGACCTCAAGGTTTAAATTAGATGCTTTTTCAGGAACATACTCTTTTGAAATAGATGGCCGAGTAGTGATCTTCAATCTGAATGGAGTTATGAAGCATCCTCCGGAGGATCACTCTATCCTCAAGTGTGACATTATAGATGAAACTGTGGCTGAAGTCCATCAGGAGGAATTTGAAGAGAAGCACGCAGGACAAGGTCCAAGTGTGGGGACATTCTCAGAGGACAATGACAGTGCTCTACCACTGTTACCAGCTCCAGACAACCCAGAGCCTGACCATGATCAGAAGTTAGAATTAAAACCCCTTCCTCCACACCTCAAATATGCTTACCTTGAAGATGGGCAGAGGTTTCCAGTTATCATTGCAAGGGAACTTACTTCTCAACAAGAAGAGCAGTTACTTAGTGTGCTGAGGAGGCACAAGAAGGCGATTAGTTGGAGTTTGGCAGACATAGTAGGCATCAACCCTCAAGTCTGTGAGCATAGAATATTTTTAGAAGAGGGAGCAAGACTTGTCCGTCAACCCCCGAGAAGACTGAACCCCACTATCCTCGAGGTTGTCAAAAAGGAGGTGACCAGACTACTAGAGGCAGATATCATCTATCCCATCTCAGACAGTGAATAGGTAAGCCCAGTACAAGTGGTGCCAAAGAAGTCTGGAGTCACTACAGTAAAGAATGAGCATGGAGAGCTCCTGACAACCAGAGTTCAGAACGCCTGGAGGGTCTACATTGACTACAGACGCCTCAACCAAGCAACCCGCAAGGATCACTATCCTCTTCCATTCATTGATCAAATGCTAGATCGCCTGTCAGGTAAATCACATTATTGTTTTTTAGATGGGTATACAGGTTATTTCCATATTCATATAGCTCCCGAGGATCAGGAAAAGACCACTTTTACATGTCCTTTTGGGACTTATGCTTTCAAGAGAATGCCCTTTGGCTTGTGCAATGCACCAGCTATTTTTCAGAGGTGCATGATGAGTCTTTTCTATGATCTTATTGAGGACTGTATGGAGGTTTTTATGGATGATTTTAGTGTATACGGCAATTCCTTTAGCCTTTGCTTAGATGGATTATCTAGAGTATTAGATAGATGTGTCAGTACAAACCTTGTATTAAATTTTGAGAAATGTCACTTTATGGTAAAAGAAGGTATTGTACTAGGACATGTTGTGTCTAATACTGGCATTTCTGTAGATCCAGCAAAGGTGGATGTCATTTCTAGTTTACCTTACCCCTCTTATGTGAGGGAAGTCCGTTCGTTTCTTGGCCATACAGGTTTTTACAGGAGATTCATTAAGGACTTCAGTAAGGTAGCACTTCCCTTATCCAGACTACTGCAGAAAGATATTGAGTTCGAGTTCAGTGAAAATTGGAAACAAATGTTTGATAAGCTGAAAACCGCCCTGACTCAAGCTCCAATTATGAGAGGACCAGACTGGAGCCAACCATTTGAAATAATGTGTGATGCTTCCAACCATGCCGTAGGAGCAGCACTGGCTCAGCGTGAAGGTAAGGATCCTTTCGTTATTGCTTATGCGTCTAAAACTTTAGATGCCGCTCAGTCCAATTACACTACTACTGAGAAAGAGCTTCTTGCTATTGTTTTTGCTTTGGATAAATTCCGAGCCAATTTACTTGGTACTAAAGTAGTAGTGTATTCAGATCACGCAGCTCTAAAGTATTTATTAGCTAAAAAGGAGTCCAAACTAAGGCTTATACGTTGGATACTGCTATTACAAGAATTTGATTTGGAAATTAAGGATAGGAGTGGTAACCAGAATCTAGTGGCAGACCACTTGAGTCGCCTTGAGCACATTACAGATGACCCCACTCCTATAGCTGATAATTTCCCACTTGATAACCTGCAGGCAGTATCTGAGATAGTCCCTTGGTATGCACCTGTAGCTAATTATCTAGTTAGCCGCACCTTTCCTCCAAACTTTTTTAAGCATCAAAGAGACAAGCTGAAAAGCGAGTCTAAATATTATATATGGGATGACCCATATTTATGAAGATGTGGCACTGACCAGGTAATTAGACGGTGTGTGCCTCAATCAGAATTCCAGTCCATCTTAGAGGCCTGTCACTCATCTGAGAGTGGAGGACATTTTGGCCCTCAAAGAACTGCCAGAAAAATCTTAGACTGTGGATTCTGGTGGCCTACTCTTTTTAGAGACGCTGCTGAATTTTGTAGATCTTGTTTCCCATGCCAAAAATTTGGTAATATATCCAGGAGGGATGAGATGCCTCAACAAATTATGCTTTCCTGTGAAATTTTTGATGTTTGGGGCATTGACTTCATGGGTCCATTTCCAAATTCTAATGGTTATTTTTATATATTGTTAGCTGTAGATTACGTTTCCAAATGGGTGGAAGCAATTCCTACCCGCACTGATGATGCTAACACTGTTGTTTCCTTTGTGAGAAACCATATTATTTGTCGCTTTGGATCACCACGAGCAATCGTGAGCGATCAAGGCACCCATTTTTGTAACAGGAGACTAACAGGATTAATGAAGAAACATGGGATAATTCATAAAGTTGCAACAGCCTACCATCCTCAGACTAATGGGCAAGCCGAGGTGTCAAACAGAGAGATAAAGCATATCTTGCAGAAGATAGTCAAACCTCATAGAAGAGACTGGAGCACCAGGCTACAAGATGCACTTTAGGCGTACAGAACCGCATACAAAACACCCATTGGGATGAGTCCTTTCCGCTTAGTTTAGGGAAAGGCTTGTCATCTCCCTGTTGAAGTAGAGCACAAAGCCTTTTGGGCAGTAAAGGAGTGCAACATGGGAATTGAGGAAGCCGGAGTTGAAAGGAAATTGCAACTACAAGAATTGGAAAGCCTTCGCCTGGAAGCTTATGAGAACTCGAGACTATACAAGGAGAAGATGAAGGTTGTACATGATCAGCACATCAGAAGGAAAGAGTTCCAACCTGGGGATTTGGTCCTCCTTTACAAATATCGACTGAGGCTTATGCCGGGCAAGTTGAGATCAAGATGGGAAGGTCCATACAGAGTAGAGAAGGCCAAACCGTACGGAGTTTATCACCTAAGCCATCCTTCAAGCTCTGAACTTATCAAAGTTAATGGACATCGTTTAAAGCTATACCATGGCGAGCAGCTGAAGAAAAACAAGGAGCTCGAGATCTTCCTCTTGGAAGATCCCCACATAGCCGAAGACTGAGCTAGTGGAGCGTCCAACTTACGGACGTTAAAGCAAAGTGCTAGGTGGGAGACAACCCACCATGGTATGATCGTTCTTTTCTTTACCTTTAATTTTCTTATTCAATAACTCTTCTCTTTATTAGTACATTTTGTGCATCTGTATTTACCTATTTTTATTTAAAAAAAAAAAGTTACGCGACGCGACCGCATCATTGACGCGTCCGCGTCGCAAGGAGATGGGAGAAAATAATAAATGAACAGAGAGTCACGCGAGAGCGTGGCTGGAGGCGTGCCAATGGCACAAATCATCCCACGCGACCGCGTCGCTGACGCGTCCGCATCGAATGGGAATATTGGCCTCCCACGCGACCGCGTGCCCCACGCGGCCGCGTGACCTGGATTTTAACGTAACAAGGATGCACGACCGAAAGTTGTGCTAGAGTGGTGCTAGATTGGTGCTGAGCGCATAATCCTTCCCACGCGGCCGTGTGAGCGATGCGACCGCGTCATATCCTTCTAAAAGCCCACTCACGCGATCGCATGCCCTACGCAATCGCGTCACCCAAAATTTGGCACTAATATGATTTTGAACAGAGAGTTGTGCGAGTGCGAGGCTACCCTCGCGCCATTAGCCTAAAACGGGTCATGCGACCGCGTGACCGACGCGACCGCATCAATCAGTTTCAACATAAGTCGCGCGACCGCGTACCTCACGCGAACGCGTCTATTGCACCGCACAGTTTTCCTGATTTGCCAATTATCTTATCTTTTTTCTCCTCAAATCTATTTTCTCTCCTTATTTATTTTTCTTCCCTTCTTCCTTCTTCCTTCTTTCTCACTTTTTACACACACTCTCTCTCTCACCCCCATTAACAAGGTTTTTCTTTTTCTCCTTCCCTCCTTACTTTTCTATTATTCTTCTTATTTTTATATGTATCTTCTTTTCTTTTCGTTTTACCTTCATTATTCATATTTTCTTTTTCTTTCTTTTTCCTTTTTATTTGGTGTTATAAATTTATGTGAGTCATTATTTCTCATTATATGCTTGTGGATTGTTATAAATTTGTTTGACAATTATATATTACTTTTTCAAGGGATGCTTGCATGTTCAAATTCATGCTTTCAATAACTTAACCATCATGCATGCTATGTGTTTGTGAAAAGGCCCATATAGCATTAAGTATTTTTTCTACTTTATTCTACTTTTCAATACTTGCTTTTCACAAAACCCTTTTTATATTTTATTAATTTAATATAATTTTTATTACAAACAAATTGTTAGTTTGAAAGACTTGATAATCTCACTTGGACATTGAATGCTTGATCTATGCTACTCATGCCTTTGCCTGCATGCCAATAAACCCCTTACATTTAATTGTCCCCACATGCACTTGCTATATTTTTATTGATGAACTTTTCACATGTAGTCATGTCCATGTGTTAACGTCGTTCTTCTTTATTGTGCATTAATTACCACTTTTCCTGCCCTCTTCCTTGCTCTATCTCTTTGAATTTAATTTACTTTCTCTTTCCTTTTTCAGGATGGCCACCAAGAAAGCAAATGAGAAAGCTACTCCTAAACAACCAGCAAGAAGAGGAATCAAGAGAGCATTAGTGGCAGAACCCTCTTCAACTGCAGTAAAGCCCTCAACAAAGAAATCTAAAAGGATTATAAAGGTTGATGATAAAGAAAAAGCCTTCCCAGCAAAGGACACTACGCGTTTTCCCAATCGCTACTGTGAGCAGATGTTCCCCATCCTGGCAGAAAAGAGTTACAACAACGAATACCTTCTTCTCCTCCCGCCCAATATTGCTACCTTTGTTGAGTCGCAGATTGCCCGAAGACAATGGGAATTCTTACAGAGACAGCCAAGGCAGGTCAATCTTTCTTGGGTAGTCGAGTTCTACTCCAACTTCCACCTACCAACCCTGCAGTCTGTCTATGTCTGTCAGAAACAAGTCCCCATTACAGAAGAGGCCATTCAAAAAGTTCTAAGTCTTTCCCCTATTCCAGCAGGATTTGACGCCTTTCAAGAAGCCACACTCAAGTGCCAGATGTACCAATTTGACTGGGACGCTGTTCTCAGAGTTATCGCACTACCTGGCAGCCGATGGATCTACAGATACCATCATACCCGCCCTAAGGGAATTTTGACTTCAGCACTTACCTTGGAGGCTCACGTATGGGCACAGATCATGTCCCATTACGTCTTTCCGAGCACTCACGAGTCCTCCTTCACTGCGGACATGGCCGTTCTACTATGGTGCATCCTTACAGACCAACCTCTATATCTCCCAAGACATATCTGGAATGCCATGGGACACGTACAAATTGCAGGCAACTTACCTTTTCCCGCCTTGGTCTCAGATCTTACCTCAATAGCCGGAGTTTCCTATAGACCAACTGCTCCAGCAGATACTTGCAAGGTGGGATCGGCAGGAACAGAAAGCCAAGATGAGAGAGCGCCATAACAAGCGCCGATTCACATACCTCAAGGAGCTGATTTTGGGAAAATTTAAGGACTCAGACACCCCGAACTCCACTTCCTTTACCAGCACAGGAAGCCATGATGGCCCCGACGATGGAGATACTGCTACCAACCCACCTTTGTTCCTGACAGATAGCACCAAGGACGGTGCAAAGCCTTAAGTGTAGGGAGGTCGGTCAGTACCTGAATTCTGGAGGTAATTTCTCTTCCCTAAACATCAATAAATTAGGATATTTAGCTAGATTTTTCTTATGTAGAATAGGATAAATTGCATAGTAATAGGTTAGTTGCATGCATGTTCTGCTTGATTGAAAATGCAATAGGTTTCTTCTAAGTCCCTATCTTTGAAACAAAATTTCACTAATTTTAATCAAAACTTCTATGTTAAATTTGCTTGAAGTTGTATTTGGAACATAATTTTTGAGCTAAAGAACACACAACCTGTGAGATTTGAGCCTTTATGAATGGTTACATTATTTAACCATAATTGTTTTATTCATGTGTGTTTACTTCTCTATGATTGTAATCTATATTTTGTTTCATCCTATATGTCCAATGTTTATTATATTTATATGTTTGCATATGATTGAGGCCATTATTCATTTAGCCCACTTATCCAAATTAAGCCTACCCCTTTCAATTACCTTTGTTAGCCACTTTGAGCCTTTAAATCTCATTTATTCTATATTTTACCACATTACTAGCCTTAAGCGGAAAAACAATTATATATCCCAAATTGAATCTTTGGTTAACTTAAGATAGAATTGTGTGAGTCAATCAAGTATGGGAAATTGTGAGAACAAAAGATAATAAGGGAATATGTCATGATAATATAATGGGAATTTGGATACCTACTCATGTGAAACTATAAGAATTAAAAATCTATGTGCATTGATAAGCTATGTTTATGTTTATAAAAAAATTAATTAAAAAATTTTCAATAAATAAATACGGGGACAAAATTACCCCAATGTTAAGTTAAGAATTCAAAGATCAATGCATGTATGATAAAATTAAAATAAAAAGTTAAAACACGAGTATGGAATGTGAAAGAGATTTCTGGGTAGCTAGGTATGAATTCTAAAGTTATATATAATATACATAGAGGTTAGGTGAAAGCTTGGGTTAAATAAAGATTCAATTTATAAGCTTACTTAGCCATATATACATCCTTACCCTTACCTTGGCCCCATTACAACCTTGAAAAGACCTCATGATGTTTGCATTGGTATATTAAATGTTGTTGATTGGTTAGGAGAAGAACAAAAAAACATTAGAAAGCATGATTAGAGAAGAATAGAGTAATTACCCTATACACTAGAGAGACTAGAGTGTACATACATCATCAGTGAGGGTTCAATGCTTGAAATTCTATGTTCCCTGCTTTCATGAGTTGTCTTCTTGCATTTTTAGCTGTTCTTACTGTATGAGAATTGAATTAGTGGAATTTGATTTGTAATTGTTTTGAAGAGCTTATTTACTTTTGATCAAGTGGACAAGAATCATATAGTTGCATTTACATATATAGGTTGCATTGCATTGCATGAGTTTCACATGTTCCTACTCATTTATTTTATCTCCTTCAACTAAGCATGAGGACAGGCTAATGTTTAAGTGTGGGGAGGTTGATAAACCACTATTTTATGGTTTATAATGTGTTTAGTTGTGTGGTTTTATCATGATCTTTACCCACTTATTCATATAATCAACATGCATTTATATTTCCTTCCTAAAATTATTACATGATTGAAAACTTGCTTCCTAGAGACTTTTAATTATATATTTTAATTCTCCTTTATTCTATTCGATGTCGTGATCTGTGTGTTAAGTGTTTCAGGCTTTATAGGGCACGAATGAGTTGGAGATTGGAAAGGAAGCTTGCAAAAATGGAAGGAACACAAGAAATTAAGGAGATGACCAGCGAGAAGTGACGTGGCCGCATGGCTCACGCGACCGCGCGGATGGAATAGCACAAGCGACGCGGAGGCGTGGACGACGCGCCCGCATGGAGAAGCAAAACGCCGAATGACGCGTCCGCATGAATGACGTGATCGCGTGACGTGCGCGATCTGCATAATCTGCAGAATCGCTGGGGGCGATTTTGGGCCCTATTTTGACCCAGTTTTCGGCCCAGAAAAGCAGACTAGAGCCAGAGAACATGCAGAAACCAACAACAACATTTATTCTGCATAGTTTTAGTTTTCAGATCTAGTTTTCCTCTCCTCTAGGTTTTCTTTTCTCTCTACACATTCATAGTTCTTAGGATTTTTATTCTATTGCTTTTTGCATTGGGATTTTGAGAAGAGTTATTACCTCATCAAGACTTCGTCATTTTAGTTCGTTTTCTTTACTTGGCTTTACTCTTCCATGTCCTTTAATTTACTTAATTTTACTATTGGATTATTTTAGAATTTATTAATACAAGAGTTATTTTTATTTTTAATTAATTCCTTTGAGTTTTATTTATCATGTCTTTCTTTAATTTCCTTTCCGATGTTATGAATTCTACATTCACAATGAGTGAGTAGTTCCCTAACTTGATGGGGGAGTTGATTGAAAAGAACCCTTGAGTTGGAATGCTCAAAGGAGAAATTGTAATTGGGTTTATTGTTGGATTGCTCTCTAGTCACTAACGCCAGTCCTTCCAAGTAAGCGGACTGGGACTTGTGAATAGAAACAGCATTCCAACTTGTTTGACTTTCCCTTACCTAGTAAGGGATAACTAAATAGAACAACCCCCAATTATCAATTAATCTTGAAAGTACTGCAACAAGAATAGGGCTTCCAACTAATCTACTCCCAGTCAAGACTTTTATTTAAATTACATTAATTCTCTGATTTAATTTCCTGTCATTCAACTCAAATCTTTTTTGAAAACCATCTGATTAATAAAATAGCACACTTTCCTGCAAATCATTGGGAGACGACCTGGGATTCATACTCCCAGTATTTTAACTTTAATTTCTGTGACACCCTTTTTAAATTGATAAGCGGATTTCTGGTTGGTTGAGAACTATACTTGCAACGTATATCTTATAACAATTCTTAACTCGCCAATTTCTGCCAACATCAATTTTTGGCGCCGTTGCTGGGGAGTTGCAATAGAGTGCTAAAGTTATTGATTGGATTTTATTTATTTGCATTTTATTTTATTTTGCTACTATGAGCTGCTTGTTTCTTTCGCTAGATGATGCGTTCACTTCCTGATCGAAGCTTGCCAGTATTCGATCCTGAGATTGAAAAAACTATATGCGTCGGTTAGTCCTCTCTGAGGGCGGATCTGAAACGTCATTTGAGGAAGAAACCAGCCCCCGTTCTACTGATTTGGTTGATTTACGTATAGGTGACATGGCAGCACCTAGGAGAGTTACTATCTAGGAGGCTGGAGCCCCTGATTTTACAATGTAACCGTTTTAAGCGCATCATCCAGCGGTGGCTACAGACTTTGAAATAAAGACCGCACTGCTCAATTTGATGCCCAAGTTTCATGGCTTTCCTGCTCAAGAGCCTATCAAGCACCTGAGAGATTTTCAAGCAGCCTATTCTACTGTCAGGCGTGATGGTGCAGATGAAACTTCAATTTTGCTGAAAGCCTTCCCATTTTCTCTTGAGGGAAAGGCAAGAGAGTGGTACTACACTCAACCCGCAGCAACTGTATCCAACTGGGATACACTCAGAAGAGAATTTTTGGAAAAGTTCTTTCCAGCTGAAGTTACTGATAAACTGAGGAAAGATATTTCCATGATTGTTCAGGATGAATCTGAAACTCTCTATGAGTACTGGGAGCGCTTCAATAATCTTCTGGAAGCTTGCCCCCACCATATGATTGACAAGATAGTGTTACTCGGCTACGTCACACAGGGCATGAGGCCCCAAGATAAGACCACATTGGAAAGTGCTAGCAATGGGTCTATGAAAAAGTACAAGACCACTGGTGCATGAAATTGTAATGTTAATGTTCACATTACTCTCTTACAACTTTGCACAACTAACCAGCAAGTGCACTGGGTCGTCCAAGTAATACCTTACGTGAGTAAGGGTCGATCCCACGGAGATTGTTGGCTTGAAGCAAGCTATGGTTATCTCGTAACTCTTAGTCAGGATATAATATCAATAATAATTCTTAATTTGAATTGTAAAAAGTAAGAAGGGCAGAACACAAATTATACTTGTATGCAGTAATGGAGAATATGTTGGAGTCTTGGAGATGCTTTGTCTTCTGAAATTCTGCTTTCTTTTGTTTCCTGATTCACGCACGCACGTCCTCCTATGGCAAGCTGTGTGTTGGTGGATCACCGTTGTCAATGGCTACCATCCATCCTTCCAGTGAAAAGGGTCCAGGTGCGCTGTCACCGCACGGCTAATCATCTGCAGGTTCTCGATCGTACCGGAATGGGATTTACTATCCTTTTGCGTCTGTCACTACGCCCAGCACTCGCGAGTTTGAAGCTCGTCACAGTCATTCAATCCTTGAATCCTACTCGAAATACCACAGACAAGGTTTAGACTTTCCGAATTCTCTTGAATGCTGCCATCACTAGCTTATACCACGAAGATTCTGATTAAGAGATCCAAGAGATATTCATTCATTCTACGGTGAACGGAAGTGGTTGTCAGGCACGCATTCGTGGGGGAATGATGATGATTGTCACGTTCATCACATTCATGTTGAAGTGCGAATGGATATCTTAGATAGGAACACGCATGTTTGAATGGAAAACAGAAATACTTGCATGAATTCATCGAGACACAGCAGAGCTCCTCACCCCCATCAATGGAGTTTAGAGACTCATGCTGTCAAAGAGTACAAAATTCAGATCTAAAATGTCATGAGATACAAAATAAGTCTCTAAAAGTTGTTTAAATACTAAACTAGTAACCTAGGTTTACAGAAAATGAGTAAACTATGATAGATAGTGCAGAAATCCACTTCTGGGGCCCACTTGGTGTGTGCTGGGGCTGAGACTAAAGCTTCTCACGTGCCTGGGCTGTTTTGGGCATCCAACGCCAGGCTGTAACCTGTTTCTGGCGTTGAACTCCAACTTGTAACGTGTTTCTAGTGCTAGACGCCAGACTGCAACATGGAACTGGCGTTGAACGCCAGTTTACGTCGTCTATCCTTGAGCAAAGTATGGACTATTATATATTGCTGGAAAGCCCTGGATGTCTACTTTCCAATGCAATTGGAAGCGCGGCAATTGGACTCCTGTAGCTCCAGAATTTCTATTCCGAGTGCAGAGAAGTCAGGATCCAACAGCATCAGCAGTCCTTTTTCAGCCTGAATCAGATTTTTGCTCAGCTCCCTCAATTTCAACCAGAAAATACCTGAAATTACAGAAAAACATAAAAACTCATAGTAAAGTCCAGAAATATGAATTTTGCCTAGAAACTAATGAAAATAAACTAAAAACTAACTAAAACATACTAAAAACTATATGAAATTAACCCCAAAAAGCGTATAAAATGTCTGCTCATCACAACACCAAACTTAAACTGTTTCTTGTCCTCAAGCAACTAGATAAATAAAATAGAATACAAATGAGTCAAGAAACAATAATATCTCAGATTTTTTGAGTGAAGCTCAGATTCTAATTAAATGAGCGGGGCTAGTAGCTTTTTGCTTCCGAACAGTTTTGGTATCTCACTTTATCCATTGAAGCTCAGAATGATTGGCATCTATAGGAACTTAAAATTCAGATAGTGTTATTGATTCTCTTAGTTCAGTATGTTGATTCTTGAACACAGCTACTTTTATGAGTCTTGGCCGTGGCCCTAAACACTTTGTTTTCCAGTATTACCACCGGATACATAAATGCCACTGACACATAATTGGGTGAACCTTTTCAGATTGTGACTCAGCTTTGCTAAAGCCCCCAATTAGAGGTGTACAGGGTTCTTAAGCACACTCTTCTCTTTGCTTTGGACCTTGACTTTAACCGCTCAGTCTCAAGTTTTCACTTGACACCTTCACGCCACAAGCACATGGTTAGGGACAGCTTGGTTTAGCTGCTTAGACCAGGATTTGATTCCCTCAGGCCCTCCTATCCACTGATGCTCAAAGTCTTGGATCCTTTTTATTACTCTTGCCTTTTGGTTTTAAGGGTTATTGGCTTTTTCTGCTTGCTTTTTTTTGAAAGCTTTGTATTCACTGCTTTTTCTTGCTTCAAGAATCATTTTTATGATTTTTCAGATTACCAATAACATGTCTCATGTTTATCATTCTTTCAAGAGCCAACATATTTAACATTCAAGAACATCAAATTCCAAAGACATATGCACTGTTCAAGCATTCATTCAGAAGGCAGAAAGCATTGCCACCACATGTAAACAATTAGAATTTGTTTTATTAAAAACTCGAAAATTATTGCCTCCTTTTTCTAAAGAAAATCTTCTATTTTATTCATGTTTAATGATGATGAGAAAAATAAATTATAGCTTAATTGGGGATAAAATCAAAATATAAATACTAATTGCCATTATATGACTCCTAAGGTGAAACTCAAATAATAGAAAAAAAAAGTTATCACAGGGTTAAGGTTAAGATCAGAACTCAACAATCTTGACTTTGGGAAGCGGATGCCTCTTTAGTCTGTGGGGTTCTTGGCCCTTCAAGAGATAGTTTCTGACGCTTTAGTTCTCTTAATTCACGCCCTTGCACCTCTTGTTCTCTGAGCAGTTTGCAAAGCATGATGTTTTGATTTTGCTGTTCTTCCTTCAATTGGTCCATGGTTTCTTGCAACTTAGTGACAGATGCCTCAAGATGCTCCCAGTATTCAAATTGAGGGAGTTCTGGTAGGAATTCTTGCGCCCTCCTCTTGATGGGGTCATCCTGCATTTGTTGTTTTTCCATTGTGATTTTAGTAATTGGTTGCTCCACTGAGATATACTCTGTTATTCCCATCTTTACTCCAGCATCTTTGAAGAGCATAGAGATTAGGCTTGGATAAGCCAACCTGGCATCCTTGGAGTTCTTATTGGCAAGTATATAGAATTCAGATGGTATCAGTTGATGAACTTCTACTTCTTTTCCCAACATAATGCAATGGATCATCACTGCTCTTCTAATATTGACTTCAGAATGGTTGCTGGTGGGCAATATAGAACGCCCAATGAAGTCCAGCCATCCTCTGGCGACTGGTTTGAGATCTTCTCTCTTGAGTTGACTTGGGGCAACCTTCGTGCTGGTGGTCCACCTGGCTCCAGGGATGCATATATCCTCTAGAATCTTATCCAGGCCCTTGTTTGTTCTCATCATTCTCCTATTGAAGGAGTCTGGGTCATCTTTCAGCTGAGGTAGCTTAAAGATCTCCCTGATTTTGTCAGGGTGGATGTGAACAATCTTTTCTCTGACCACAGTCCTGTAGTCATAGAGGGCAGCTCCAGATATTCTCTTCCTGTCTGTTTGCCACAGATTAGCGTAGAATTCTTGAACCATATTCCTTCCCACTTTCGTTTCAGGATTAGCTAGGACTTCCGAGTTCCTGTTTCGAATCTGCTCTTGGATCTCCGGATATTCATCTTCTTTCAGATCAAACTTGACTTTCGGGATCACAGATCTTAGACCCATTATTTTGTAGTAATGGTCTGAATGTTCTTTGGTTAAGAACCTCCCTTGATTCCAAAGTGGTTTTGGAACACTCTCTTTCTTGCCTCTTGGAGTGGGTTGTTTTCCTTTAGGAGCCATGATCTTAGTGGGTATGGTTTAGTGATCACGGATAAACACACCAAACTTAGAGGATTGCTTGTCCTCAAGCAAAAGAAAAGAAAGGAGAGGGATAGAAGGAGAGCTAGTGTTAAATGGTGGATGAGAGGAAGGAGGCCGAATGTGATTTTAAAAGGGAGGGGGGTGGGTTTTCGAAAATAGGGAGAAAGATAAGATAGAAGATATGATTTAAAAAGAGATAAGTATGATAAGAAAAGATATAATTTAAAATTGAAAAGATATGAAAGATATTTGAAAAAGATAAATTTGGATTTTTTTGAAAAAGATATTGATTAGTTGAAAAGATTTTTGAATGAAAAGAGATAGATTTGTTTTGAAAATTTTGAAAAAGAGTTGAATTGGAAAAAAAAGGATTTGCTTATGGATTAAGATACATTTGATATTTTTAAAGTGGGGTTTTTAGAAATTAGGGATTTTAGAAATCAGGGTTTGTAACATGTTTATGCAAGAAATCATGAATTGAAACATGAAAATTAAGATTAAAATGAAAAATATGAAAAAAAAAAACGAATTTACCTCCTCCCCACCATCCTGGCATTTGAACGCCCAAACGCTGCATGTTTTGGTCGTTCAACGCCCAACTGCTGCTTCTCCTGGGCGCTCAACGCCCAGCTGTTGCTTCTTTCTGGCGTTGAACGCCAGGAACTTCTTTGTCATTGGGCGTTTTTCTAAACGCCCAGGATGCTGTAAATCTGGCGTTAAACGCCCAGAAGGAGCTTCTTTCTGGCGTTCAACGCCTAGAAGATGCTTCTTTCTAGCGTTTAACGCCCAGATGGATATCCTTACAGGCGTTCAACGCCCAGTGGATGCTTCTTTTGGGCGTTGAAAGCCCAAAACAGACTTTTACTGGCGTTTTCTTGCCAGTGAGCTCTTTTTCTCTGTTTTGTGTGCAGAATCCTTCTGTAACCCTGTAAACTTATACAATTGACTCTTTACCTTAGTATCAATGAACTTTATATAAACAAATAAAATCAAGAATAGGGCAAAATGCTTAGAGGAAGTGATGCCCCATGGCTGGGTTGCCTCCCAGCAAGCGCTTCTTTATTGTCTTTAGCTGGACCTTGCTGAGTTTTTAATCTAGCCTCAGCCTTGAGCACTCTTGCTCAGCATTGCCTTCAAGATAGTGCTTGATTCTCTGTCCATTAACAATGAACTTCTTATCAGAATCAATATCTTGAAGCTCCACATAACCATATGGTGATACACTTGTAATCACATATGGTCCTCTCCACCGGGACTTCAGTTTCCAAAATAGCCTGAGCCTAGAGTTAAACAACAGAACCTTTTGTCCTGGTTCAAAGATTCTAGATGACAGCTTTCTGTCATGCCACCTTTTTTATTTCTCTTTGTAAAGCTTGGCATTTTCGAAAGCAGTGAATCTGAATTCCTCTAGCTCATTCAGCTGGAGCAATCTTTTCTCTCCAGCTAATTTGGCATCAAAGTTAAGGAATCTGGTTGCCCAGTAGGCCTTATATTTCAGTTCCACGGGCAGGTGACAAGCCTTACCATTCACAAGTTGGTAAGGAGAGGTCCCTATAGGAGTCTTGAATGCTATTCTGTAAGCCCACAGAGCATCATCCAAGCTTCGTGCCCAATCTTTTCTATGGGTACTTACAGTCCATTCCAGGATTCTTTTTAGTTCTCTGTTAGAGACTTCAGCTTGCCCATTTGTCTGTGGATGATATGGAGTTGCCACCTTATGGCAAATCCCATACCGGACCATGGCAGAGTAAAGCTGTTTGTTGCAGAAGTGAGTGTCCCCATCACTGATTAGTACCCTAGGGACACCAAATCTGCTGAATATGTGTTTCTGGAGGAACTTTAGTACTGTTTTAGTATCATTGGTGGGTGTGGCAATGGCCTCTACCCATTTTGATACATAGTCAACTGCCACCAGAATATAAGTGTTTGAGTATAATGGTGGGAAAGGCCCCATGAAATCAATTCCCCATACATCAAACAACTCAATCTCCAAGATTCCTTGTTGAGGCATGGCATAACTATGAGGCAAATTACCAGCTCTCTGGCAACTGTCACAGTTACGTACAAACTCTCGGGAATCTCTATAGAGTGTAGGCCAGTAGAAACCACATTGGAGGACCTTGGTGGCTGTTCGCTCACCTCCGAAATGGCTTCCATATTGTGATCCATGACAATGCCATAGGATCCTCTGCGCTTCTTCTCTAGGCACACACCTACGGATTATTCTGTCTGCACATCTCTTAAAGAGATAGGGTTCATCCCACAAGTAGTACTTTGCATCAGTAATTAATTTTTTCTTTTGTTGGCTGCTGGTGCACGAAATTGTGATGTCCAGGCTCAAACTATTCCTGGCACGTGAGCAACTTGGTACGCGTAATCGTGATTACACATTCATAATTTGTCACAACTTCGATACAACTAACCAGCAAGTGCACTGGGTCGTCCAAGTAATACCTTACGTGAGTAAGGGTCGAATCCCACAGAGATATAATCATGGAGTTTTTGAATAATAAATAATAGAATAGGGATAGAGATACTTATGTAAATCATTGGTAGAAATTTCAGATAAGCAAATCGAGATGCTTTTCATTCCTCTGAACCTCTGCTTTTCTGCTATCTTCATCCAGTCAGTCTTACTCCTTTCCATGGATGGCCTTATGTGATACATCACCACTGTCAATGGCTACTTTCAGTCATCTCTCGGGAAAATGATCCAATGCCCTGTCACGGCACGGCTAATCGTCTAGAGGCATCACCCTTGCCAATGGCTTCATCTTATCCTCTCAGTGAATAATATGCTCACGCACCCTGTCACGGCACGGCTATTCATCTGTCGGTTCTCGATCATGCTGGAATAGGATTTACTATCCTTTTGCGTCTGTCACTAACGCCCTGCAATCGCGAGTTAGGAGCTCGTCACAGTCATTCAGTCATTGAATCCTACTCGGAATACCACAGACAAGGTTTAGACCTTCCGAATTCTCTTGAATGCCGCCATCATTCTAGCTTACGCCACGAAGATTCCGGTTAGGAGATCTAAGAGATATTCATTCTAGCTTATTTCATGTAGAACGGAGGCGTTTGTCAGGCACGCGTTCATAAGGGAGAAGGATGATGAGCGTCACACATAATCATCACCTTCATCACGTTCTTGGGTACGAATGGATATCTTAGAAGCGAAATAAGATGAATTGAATAGAAAACAGTAGTACTTTGCATTAATCTTTGAGGAACAGCAGAGCTCCACACCTTAATCTATGGAGTGTAGAAACTCTACCGTATGAAAATACATAAGTGAAGGTCCAGGCATGGCCAAGATGGCCAGCCCCCAAAACGTGATCAAAGGATCATAAGGTAATCCAAAGATGTCTAATACAATAGTAAAAGGTCCTATTTATAATAAACTAGTCACTAGGGTTTACATGAGTAAGTAATTGATGCATAAATCCACTTCCGGGGCCCACTTGGTGTGTGTTTGGGCTGAGCTTAAGTGTTGCACGTGCAGAGGCCATTTGTGGAGTTGAACGCCAGCTTCTGTGCCAGTTTGGGCGTTCAACTCTGGTTTTGGATCCTTTTCTGGCGCTGGACGCCAGATTTGGGCAGAGAGCTGGCGTTGAACGCCAGTTTACGTCGTCTATTCTTGGCCAAAGTATGGACTATTATATATTGCTGGAAAGCCCTGGATGTCTACTTTCCAACGCAATTGAAAGCGTGCCATTTCGAGTTCTGTAGCTCCAGAAAATCCACTTTGAGTGCAGGGAGGTCAGAATCCAACAACATCAGCAGTCCTTCTTCAACCTCTGAATCTGATTTTTGCTCAAGTCCCTCAATTTCAGTCAGAAAATACCTGAAATCACAGAAAAACACACAAACTCATAGTAAAGTCCATAAATGTGAATTTAACATAAAATCTATTAAAAACATCCCTAAAAGTAACTAGATTCTACTAAAAATATACTAAAAACAATGCCAAAAAGCGTATAAATTATCCGCTCATCACAACACCAAACTTAAATTGTTGCTTGTCCCCAAGCAGCTGAAAATCAAATAGGATAAAAAGAAGAGAATATACTATAAATTCCAAACTATCAATGAAACATAGCTGCAATCATATGAGCGGGACTTATAGCTTTTTGCCTCTTGAATAGTTTTGGCATCTCACTTTATCCATTGAGGTTCAGAATGATTGGCATCTATAGGAACTTTAGATTTCAAATAGTGTTATTGACTCTCCTAGTTCAGTATGATGATTCTTGAACACAGCTTCTTTATGAGTCTTGGCCGTGGCCCTAAGCACTTTGTTTTCCAGTATTACCACCGGATATATAAATGCCACAGACACATAATTGGGTGAACCTTTTCAGATTGTGACTCAGCTTTGCTAAAGTCCCCAATTAGAGGTGTCCAGGGTTCTTAAGCACACTCTTTTTTTTTTTTTTGCTTTGGACCTTGACTTTAACCGCACAGTCTCAAGTTTTCACTTGACACCTACACGCCACAAGCACATGGTTAGGGACAGCTTGGTTTAGCCGCTTAGACCAGGATTTTATTCCTTTAGGCCCTCCTATCCACTGATGCTCAAAGCCTTGGGATCCTTTTTATTTGCCCTTGCCTTTTGGTTTTAAGGGTTATTGGCTTTTTCTGCTTGCTTTTTCTTTTTCTTTCTACATTTTTTTTTCGCCCCTTTTTTTTTTTTCTGCAAGCTTTGTTCTTTGCTGCTTTTTCTTGCTTCAAGAATCATTTTTATGATTTTTCAGATTATCAAATAACATGTCTCCTAGTCATAATTCTTTCAAGAGCCAACATATTTAACATTCTTAAACAACAACTTCAAAAGACATATGCAGTGTTCAAGCATACATTCAGAAAACAAGAAGCATTGTCACCACATCAATATAATTAAGCTAAGTTCATGGATAAATTCGAAACTCATGTACTTCTTGTTCTTTTGAATTAAAACATTTTTCTTTTAAGAGAGGTGATGGATTCATAGGACATTCATATCTTTAAGACAAAGTTACTACTACTAATGATCATGTAATGAAGACACAAACACAGATAAGCACACAACATAGAAACGAAAAACAGAGGAAACAAGAACAAGGAATGAATCCACCTTAGTGATGGTGGCATTTCCTTCTTGAGGAACCAATGATGTCCTTGAGCTCTTCTATGTCTCTTCCTTGTCTTTGTTGCTCCTCCCTCATTGCTTTTTGATCTTCTCTTATTTCATGAAACATGATGGAGTGCTCTTGATGTTCCACCCTTAGTTGTCCCATATTGGAACTCAATTCTCCTAGGGAGGTGTTGATTTGCTCTCAATAGTTTTGTGGAGGAAAGTGCATTTGAGGCATCTCCGGAATCTCATGGAAATGAGCTTCTTGCGCCTCTTGAGCTCGATGGATGGGCTCTCTTGCTTGCTCCATCTTTTTCTTAGTGATGGGCTTGTCCTCTTTAATGAGGATATCTCCCTCTATGTCAATCCCAGCCGAATTGCATAGGTGGCAAATGAGGTGAGGAAAGGCTAACCTTGCCATAGTGGAGGACTTGTCAGCCACCTTGTAGAGTTCTTGAGGTATAATCTCATGAACTTCCACCTCTTCTCCAATCATGATGCTATGGATCATGATGGCCCGGTCTATAGTAACTTCAGACCGGTTGCTAGTGGGAATGATTGAGCATTGAATAAACTCCAACCATCCTCTAGCTACAGGCTTGAGGTCCAATCTTCTTAGTTGAACCAGCTTGCCTTTGGAATTAACCTTCCATTGAGCTCCTTCTACACATATGTCCATAAGGACTTGGTCCAACCTTTGATCAAAGTTGACTCTTCTTGTGTAGGGGCGTGCGTTCTCTTCCATGTATGGCAAGTTGAACGCCAACCTCACATTTTTCGGACTAAAATATAAGTATTTCCCCCGAACCATTGTAACATAGTTCTTTGGATCCGGGTTCTTACTTTGATCATGGTTCTTGGTGATCCATGCATTGGCATAGAACTCTTGAACCATTAGGATGCCGACTTGTTGGATGGGATTTGTTAAGACTTCCCAACCTCTTCTTTGAATTTCATGTCGGATCTCCGGATACTCATTTCTTTTGAGTTTAAAAGGGACCTCAGGGATCACCTTCTTCTTGGCCACAACATCATAGAAGTGGTCTTGATGGGCTTTGGAGATGAATCTTTCCATCTCCCATGACTCGGATGTGGAAGCTTTTGTCTTCTCTTTCCCTCTTCTAGAGGATTCTCCGGTCTTGGGTGCCATCAATGGTAATGGAAAAACAAAAAAGCTATGCTTTTACCACAACAAACTTAGAATATTGCTCCACCCTCGAGCAATAAACAAAAGAATAGATGAAGAAGAAGAAGAAATGGAGGAGAGGGAGAGGGTGATGTGGTTCGGCCAAGAAGGGTATAGAGGGGTTGTGTTGTGTGAGTTTGAAGAAGAATTGAGGGCTTTATATAGGGAAGGGAGGGGGTTTGGGTGGGAAATTATTTTTGAATTTTGAAGGTAGGTGGAGTTTATGAGGTAGGTTTATGGGGAAGAGTGGATGGATGTGAGTGGTGAAGAGGTGATGGGGAAGAGAGATTGAGGTGATTGGTGAAGGGTTTTTAGGGAAGAGTGTTTATGGGGTTGTGTGAAAGAGAGTGGTGAGAAGAAGTGAGTGGAGGTAGGTGGGGATCCTGTGGGGTCCACAGATCCTGAGGTGTTCAAGGATTTACATCCCTGCACCCATTAGGCATGTAAAAATGCCTTTGTACCCAACTCTGGGCGTTCAGCGCCAGGTTGGTGGCCATTTTGGGTGTTCAACGCCCATTTGTGTGCCATTTCTGGCATTGAACGCCAGAACCATGCCTGTTCTGGCGTTCAGCGCCCAGAAGCTGCCCATTTTGGGCGTTCAGCGCCAGAACCATGCTTTGTTCTGGCGCTGAACGCCAGACAGATGCTCTTCCAGGGTGTGATTTTTCTTCTGCTGTTTTTGATTCCGTTTTCGATTTTTATATTTATTTTGTGACTCCACATGATCATGAACCTAAGAAAATATGAAAAACAATAAAAATAAGAATTAGATAAACATTGGGTTGCCTCCCAACAAGCGCTTCTTTAATGTCAATAGCTTGACAGTGGGCTCTCATGGAGCCTCACAGATGTGCAGAGCTTTGTTGAGACTCTCCAACACCAAACTTAGAGTTTGGATATGGGAGTTCAACACCAAACTTGGAGTTTGGTTGTGGCCTCCCAACACCAAACTTAGAGTTTGACTGTGGGGGCTCTGGTTGACTCTGCTTGGAGAGAAGCTTTTTCTGCTTCCTCTCCATGGTTGCAGAGGGAGATCCTTGAGTTTTAAACACAAGGGAGTCCTCATTCCATTGAAGGAATATTTCACCTCTGTCAACATCAATCACAGCTCTTGCTGTGGCCAGGAAAGGTCTTCCTATGATGATGGATTCATCCTCTTCCTTTCCAGTATCCAGGACTATGAAATCAGCAGGGATGTAAAGGCCCTCAACCTTTACTAATACATCTTCTACTTGTCCATAAGCCTGTTTTCTTGAGCTATCTGCCATCTCTAGTGAGATTTTAGCAGCTTGCACCCCATAGATTCCCAGTTTCTCTATTACAGAGAGGGGCATGAGGTTTATTCCTGAACCAAGGTCACATAGAGCCTTAAAGATCATGGTGCCTATGGTACAGGGTATTATGAACTTTCCAGGATCCTGTCTCTTCTGAGGCAATGTCAGTTGATCCAGATCACTTAGTTCATTGATGAACAAGGGAGGTTCAACTTTCCAAGTATCAATGCCAAATAATTTGGCATTCAGCTTCATGATTGCACCAAGAAACTTGGCAGTTTGCTCTTCAGTAACATCCTCATTCTCTTCAGAAGAGGAATACTCATCAGAGCTCATGAAGGGCATAAGGAGGTTCAATGGAATCTCTATGGTCTCCAAATGAGCCTTAGAGTCATTTGATTCCTCAGAGGGAAGCTCCTTATTGATCACTGGACGTCCCAGGAGGTCTTCCTCCTTGGGATTCACGTCCTCTCCTTCCTTTGCAGGTTCGGCCATGGTGCTTATGTTAATGGCCTTGCACTCTCCTTTTGGATTCTCTTCTGTATTGCTAGGGAGAGTACTAGGAGGGATTTCAGTGATCCTTTTACTCAGCTGGCCCACTTGTGCTTCCAGATTTCTAATGGAAGACCTTGTTTCATTCATGAAACTTACAGTGGCCTTAGATAGATCAGAGACTAGATTTGCTAAATTAGAAGCATTTTGTTCAGAGTTCTCTGTCTGTTGCTGAGTTGATGATGGAAAAGGCTTGCTATTGCTAAACCTGTTTCTTCCACCATTATTAAAGCCTTGTTGGGGCTTTTGATCCTTCCATGAGAAATTTGGATGAATTCTCCATGTTGAGTTATAGGGGTTTCCATAAGGTTCACCTAAGTAATTTACCTCTGCTATTGCAGGGTTCTCAGGATCATAGGCTTCTTCTTCAGAAGATGCCTCTTGAGTACTGTTGGATGCAGCTTGTATTCCATGCAGACTCTGAGAGATCATATTGACTTGCTGAGTCAATATTTTATTCTGAGCCAATATGGCATTCAGAGTATCAACTTCAAGAACTCCCTTCTTCATAGGTGTCCCATTATTCACAGGATTCCTTTCAGAAGTGTACATGAACTGGTTATTAGCAACCATGTCAATGAGTTCTTGAGCTTCTGCAGGCGTTTTCTTTAGGTGAATGGATCCACCTGCAGAAGTGTCCAGTGACATCTTTGATAGCTCAGATAAACCATCATAGAATATATCCAGGATGGTCCATTCTGAAAGCATGTTAGAAGGACACTTTTTGGTCAACTGTTTGTATCTTTCCCAAGCTTCATAGAGGGATTCACCTTCTTTCTGTCTGAAGGTTTGAACATCAGCTCTAAGCTTGCTCATCTTTTGAGGAGGAAAGTACTTGGCTAAGAAAGCCGTGACCAGCTTATCCCAAGAGTTCAGGCTGTCTTTGGGTTGAGAATCCAACCATAATCTAGCTCTGTCTCTTATAGCAAAAGGGAAAAGCATGAGCCTGTAGACTTCAGGATCTACTCCATTAGTCTTAACAGTATCACATATCTGCAAGAATTCAGTTAAGAACTGAAAAGGATCTTCAGATGGAAGTCCATAAAACTTGCAGTTCTGCTGCATCAGAGAAACTAATTGAGGTTTCAGCTCAAAATTGTTTGCTCCAATGGCAGGAATGGAGATGCTTCTTCCATGTAAATTGGAATTAGGTGCAGTAAAGTCACCAAGCATCTTCCTTACATTATTATTATTTTCGGCTGCCATCTCCTTTTCCTGTTCGAAAATTTCTGAAAGGTTATCTCTGGATTGTTGTATTTTAGCTTCTCTTAATTTTCTCTTCAGAGTCCTTTCAGGTTCTGGATCTGCTTCCACAAGAATGTTCTTATCCTTGCTCCTGCTCATATGACAAAGAAGAAGGCACAGAAAAGTAATAATAATAATAGAGATGCTTTATACCACAGTATAGGGATCCCTGTGTGAGTAGAAGAAAAGGGGGTGACAAAGAATGTAATATAATGGAAGAAACATAACTGTGAGGATGGCAGAGATGTGAGATGAGATGTTAGGATATGAATGAATAAATAGAATAAGATGGGAGAGGGAGAATTTTCGAAAATAATTTTTGAAAAAGAGTTAGTGATTTTCGAAAAAGGTTAGTATTTTTTTCGAAAAATTTTTTTTTTTAAAATCAAAAATAAAAATAATTAGTTAATAAAAAGAAATTTTTGAAAAAGAGGGGAGATATTTTCGGAAATTAAAGAGAGAGAGTTAGTTAGGTAGTTTTGGAAAAGTTAAGAAACAAACAAAAAGTTAGTTAGTTAGTTGAAACAAATTTGAAAAGATAAGAAGTTAGGAAGTTAGAGAAGATATTTTGAAATCAAATTTTTGAAAAAGGTAAGATAAGAAGATATTTTTGAAAAGATATGATAGGAATTAGCTTTGAAAAAGATTTGATTTTTAAAATCACAATTAATGACTTGATTCACAAGAAATCACAAGATATGATTCTAGAACTTAAAGTTTGAATCTTTCTTAACAAGTAAGTAACAAACTTGAAATTTTTGAATCAAAACATTAATTGCTATTGTTATTTTCGAAAATTTAGTATAAAAATAAGAAAAAGATTTTTGAAAAATATTTTTTTGAATTTTCGAAAATAACTAAGAATTTTGAAAAAGATTTGATTTTTGAAAGAGATTTTGAAAAAGATAAGATTTTCAAATTGAAAATTTGATTTGACTCATGAGAAACAATTAGATTTTAAAAATTTTTGAAAAAGTCAATCCAAATTTTCGAATTTGATAAGAGAAAAAGGGAAAGATATTTTTTTTTTATTTTTGAAATTTTTATGAAAAACATGAAAATTATGCAATGCATGAAATTTTTAGATCAAAACATGTGATGCATGCAAGAATGCTATGAATGTCAAGATGAACACCAAGAACACTATGAATGTCAAGATGAACATCAAGAACATAATTTTGAAAAATTTTAATGCAAAGAAAACATGCAAGACACCAAACTTAGAATTCTTTAATGCTTAGACACTAAGAATTCAAGAATGCATATGAAAAACAAGAAAAGATACAAAACAAAAAATCATCAAGATCAAACAAGAAGACTTACCAAGAACAACTTGAAGATCATGAAGAACACTATGAATGCATGAAATTTTCGAAAAAATGCAAGATGCATATGCAATTGACACCAAACTTATGATATGACTCAAGACTCAAACAAGAAACAGAAAAATATTTTTGATTTTTATAATTTTCTAATTTTTTTGGATTTTTTTCGAAAAATTAATTGAAAAAGAAAAATAAGGATTCCAAAATTTTTAATATGAATTCTAGGAATCTTGCCATATTAGTCTAAAGCTTCAGTCCAGGAATTAGACATGGCTCACTAGCCAGCCAAGCTTTCAATGAAAGCTCCGGTCCAAAACACTAGACATGGCCAATGGCCAGCCAAGTTTCAGCATGTACCTCTCATGCATACAACAGCAAATTTTATTGGCAACAACTAGCTTGCTCTTGTGATGATGATTTGGAAGCCTCAGTCCAAAAGAATTTAGACATGGCTTTACAGCCAGCCAGGCTTCACATGCTTCATGAAACACTAGAATTCATTCTTAAAAATTTTGAAAAATTTTATTTTTGAAAACATTTTTATTTTTTTTTTTCGAAAACAGATGAGAAAATTTTAGAAATATTTTTGAAAAATTTTTGAAAAGAAAACGAAAAGAAAATTACCTAATCTGAGCAACAAGATGAATCGTCAGTTGTCCAAACTCGAACAATCCCCGGCAACAGCGCCAAAAACTTGGTGCACGAAATTGTGATGTCCAGGCTCAAACTATTCCTGGCACGTGAGCAACGTGGTACGCGTAATCGTGATTACACATTCATAATTTGTCACAACTTCGATACAACTAACCAGCAAGTGCACTGGGTCGTCCAAGTAATACCTTATGTGAGTAAGGGTCGAATCCCACGGAGATTGTTGGTATGAAGCAAGCTATGGTCACCTTGCAAATCTCAGTCAGGCGGATATAAAATAATCATGGAGTTTTTGAATAATAAATAATAGAATAGGGATAGAGATACTTATGTAAATCATTGGTAGAAATTTCAGATAAGCGAATAGAGATGCTTTTCGTTCCTCTGAACCTCTGCTTTCCTGCTATCTTCATCCAGTCAGTCTTACTCCTTTCCATGGCTGGCCTTATGTGATACATCACCACTGTCAATGGCTATTTTTGGTCATCTCTCGGGAAAATGATCCAATGCCCTGTCACGGCACGGCTAATCGTCTGGAGGCATCACCCTTGCCAATGGCTTCATCTTATCCTCTCAGTGAATAATATGCTCACGCACCCTGTCACGGCACGGCTATTCATCTGTCGGTTCTCGATCATGCTGGAATAGGATTTACTATCCTTTTGTGTCTGTCACTAACGCCCTGCAATCGCGAGTTAGGAGCTCGTCACAGTCATTCAATCATTGAATCCTACTCGGAATACCACATACAAGTTTTAGACCTTCCGGATTCTCTTTAATGCCGCCATCATTCTAGCTTACGCCACGAAGATTCCGGTTAGGAGATCTAAGAGATATTCATTCTAGCTTATTTCATGTAGAACGGAGGTGTTTGTCAGGCACGCGTTCATAAGGGAGAAGGATGATGAGCGTCACACATAATCATCACCTTCATCACGTTCTTGGGTACGAATGGATATCTTAGAAGCGAAATAAGATGAATTGAATAGAAAACAGTAGTACTTTGCATTAATCTTTGAGGAACAGCAGAGCTCCACACCTTAATCTATGGAGTGTAGAAACTCTACCGTATGAAAATACATAAGTGAAGGTCCAGGCATGGCCGAGATGGCCAGCCCCCAAAACGTGATCAAAGGATCATAAGGTAATCCAAAGATGTCTAATACAATAGTAAAAGGTCCTATTTATAATAAACTAGTCACTAGGGTTTACATGAGTAAGTAATTGATGCATAAATCCACTTCCGGGGCCCACTTGGTGTGTGTTTGGGCTGAGCTTAAGTGTTGCACGTGCAGAGGCCATTTGTGGAGTTGAACGCCAGCTTCTGTGCCAGTTTGGGCGTTCAACTCTGGTTTTGGATCCTTTTCTGGCGCTGGACGCCAGATTTGGGCAGAGAGCTGGCATTGAACGCCAGTTTACGTCATCTATTCTTGGCCAAAGTATGGACTATTATATTTTGTTGGAAAGCCCTGGATGTCTACTTTCCAACGCAATTGGAAGCGCGCCATTGCGAGTTCTGTAGCTCCAGAAAATCCACTTTGAGTGCAGGGAGGTCAGAATCCAACAGCATCAGCAGTCCTTCTTCAACCTCTGAATCTGATTTTTGCTCAAGTCCCTCAATTTCAGTCAGAAAATACCTGAAATCACAGAAAAACACACAAACTCATAGTAAAGTCCAGAAATGTGAATTTAACATAAAATCTATTAAAAACATCCCTAAAAGTAACTAGATTCTACTAAAAATATACTAAAAACAATGCCAAAAAGCGTATAAATTATCCGCTCATCAGCTGCTGTACTCCTTGGGAATGAACCTTGCAGCTTTGTAGTTTGCAATGTCTGCAAACCATGGTAATTCCTGAATGGCGAACAAATGCTCATCCGGAAAGGTTTCAGAGATCTCAATAGAGGGGGAGGACGCCCCTTCCACTGGTTCTATCCGGGACAGATGGTCAGCCACTTGGTTTTCTGTCCCTTTTCTGTCTCTTATTTCTATATCAAACTCTTATAGAAGTAACACCCATCTTATGAGTCTGGGTTTTGAATCCTGCTTTGTGAGTAGATATTTAAGAGCAGCATGATCTGTGTACACAATCACTTTTGATCCTACTAAGTATGATCTAAACTTGTCAATGGCATAAACCACTGCAAGCAATTCTTTTTCTGTGGTTGTGTAATTTTTCTAGGCATCATTCAAAACACGGCTAGCATAATAAATGATATGCAGAAGCTTGTCATGCCTCTGCCCCAGTACTGCACCAATGGCGTGATCACTGGCATCACACATTAATTCGAACGGCAATGTCCAGTTTGGTGCAGAGATAACTGGTGCTGTGACCAGCTTAGCTTTCAGAGTTTCAAACGCCTGTAGACACTCTGTGTCAAACACAAATAGCGTGTCAGCAGCTAGCAGGTTGCTTAGAGGTTTTGCAATTTTTGAAAAATCCTTTATAAACCTCCTATAAAATCCTGCATGCCCCAGAAAGCTTCTGATTGCCTTAACATTGGCAGGTGGTGGTAATTTTTCAATTACCTCTATTTTAGCTTGATCCACCTCTATTCCCTTGTTTGAAATTTTATGCCCAAGGACAATCCCTTCAGTCACCAAAAAGTGACATTTTTCCCAGTTTAAAACCAGGTTGGTCTCTTGGCATCTTTTCAAAACCAGTGTCAGGTGATCAAGACAGGAGCTGAATGAGTCTCCATATACTGAGAAGTCATCCATGAAGACTTCCAGAAATTTTTCCACCATATCAGAGAAAATAGAGAGCATGCATCTCTGAAAGGTTGCAGGCGCATTACACAGCCCAAAAGGCATCCTTCTGTAAGCAAATACTCCAGATGGACATGTGAATGCTGTTTTCTCTTGATCCTGGGGATCTACTGCAATTTGGTTATAGCCTGAATAGCCATCCAAAAAGCAGTAATAATTATGACCTGCTAGTCTTTCTAGCATCTGGTCTATGAATGATAAAGGAAAATGATCCTTTCTGGTGGCTGTATTGAGCCTTCTGTAATCAATACACATGCGCCACCCTGTAACTGTTCTTGTAGGAACCAGTTCATTTTTTTCATTATGAACCACTGTCATGCCTCCCTTTTTAGGGACAACTTGAACAGGACTCACCTAGGGGCTATCTGAAATAGGATAAATAATCCCAGCCTCCAGTAATTTAGTGACGTCTTTCTGCACCACTTCCTTCATGGTTGGATTTAGCCGCCTCTGTGGTTGAACCACTGGCTTAGCATTGTCCTCCAATAAGATCTTGTGCATGCATCTAGCTGGGCTTATGCCCTTAAGGTCACTTATGGACCACCCAAGAGCTGTCTTGTGTGTCCTTAGCACTTGAATTAGTGCTTCATCTTCCTGTGGATTTAAAGCAGAGCTTATGATCACTGGAAAAGTATCACCTTCTCCCAGAAATGCATATTTCAGGGATGGTGGTAATGGTTTGAGCTCGGGTTTAGGGGGTTTTTCCTCTTCCTGAGGAAATTTCAGAGACTCTTTCAATTCCTCTGAATCCTCTAGATCAGGTGGAACATCTTTAAAGATGTTTTCCAGCTCTGATTCGAGACTCTCAGCCATGTTGATCTCTTCTACCAAAGAGTCAATAAGATCAACTTTCATGCAGTCTTTTGGTGTGTCTGGATGCTGCATGGCATTGACAGCATTCAACTTAAACTCATCTTCATTGACTCTTAGGGTGACTTCCCCCTTTTGGACATCAATGAGAGTTCGTCCAGTTGCTAGGAAAGGTCTTCCTAGAATGAGAGTAGCACTCTTGTGCTCTTCCATCTCCAGCACTACGAAGTCAGTGGGAAAGGCGAATGGCCCAACCCTGACAATCATGTCCTCAATCACGCCTGATGGGTATTTAATAGAGCCATCAGCAAGTTGGAGACATATCCGGGTTGGTTTAACTTCTTCAGTTAAACCAAGCTTTCTGATAGTGGATGCAGGTATTAGGTTAATGCTTGCCCCAAGATCGCATAAAGCTGTCCTGGTGCAATTTCCCTCTAATGTGCATGGTATTAGAAAGCTTCCGGGATCTTTAAGCTTTTCAGGAAAGCTTTTCAGAATGACTGCACTGCATTCTTCAGTGAGGAGAACTCTTTCAGTTTCTCTCCAATCCTTCTTATGACTCAAGATCTCTTTCATGAACTTGGCATAAGAAGGTATTTGCTCAAGTGCCTCTGCAAATGGAATCTTAATTTCAAGAGTCCTGAGATAATCTGCAAAGCGAGCAAATTGCTTATCCTGCTCCTCTTGGCGGAGTTTTTGAGGATAAGGTATCTTGGCTTTATATTCCTCAACCTTGGTTGCTATAGGTTTATTTCCTACAGAAATAGTTGAAGAAGCCTTTTTAGAGGGGTTGTCATCAGCACTTGTGTGTGTCTGATCCCTCTCTGGCATTTGAGTGCCAGAGTTAGAAGCTGGAGTGACGTTAGATGCCAATTCCTCATCTGTTCCTAGCGTCTGAACGCCAGAACTATGCTTCCTTTGGGCGTTCAACGCCAGTTCCTTGCTTATTTCTGGCGTTGAACGCTAGTCCTAAGCATGGTCTGGGCATTCAGCGCCAGCCTTCCACCCAATTTCTGGCGTTTTAATGCCAGAATTATTTTTTCCTGGGCTCTTACTGTCCTCAGATGGATTTTGGGTGGTTTGCTCATTTCTTGGCTTCCTGCTGCCTTGAGGTGGGGTATTTAATGTTTTTCCACTTCTTAATTGAATTGCTTGGCATTCTTCTGTTATTTGTTTTGACAGCTGCTGTTTTGTTTGCTTTAATTGTTCTTCCATATTTATATTAGCCATCTTTGTCTCTTGTAGTCTATCTTGAATTCGGCTAACTGTTGTGTTAGAAAGTCCAATTGCTGATTGAAGTCAGCAGCTTGTTCTACAGGACTGAGTTCAGCAGTTACTGTTTTAACCTCTTCTTTCATGGAAGGGTCACTGCTTAGGTACAGATGCTGATTTTTGGCAACTGTATCAATGAGCTCTTGAGCTTCTTCAATTGTCTTTCTCATGTGGATAGATCCACCAGCTGAGTAATCTAGAGAGATCTGAGCTCTTTCTGTAAGCCCATAATAGAAGATGTCTAACTGAACCCACTCTAAAAACATTTCAGAGGGGCATTTTCGTAGCATCTCTCTGTATCTCTCCCAGGCATCATAAAGAGATTCATTATCTCCTTGTTTAAAGCCTTGGATGTCCAACCTTAGCTGTGTCATCCGTTTTGGAGGAAAGTATTGATTCAAGAATTTTTCTGTCAGCTGTTTCCATGTCCTTATGTTAGCCTTAGGTTGGTTATTTAACCACCTCTTGGCTTGGTCTTTTAGAGCAAATGGAAATAGTAATAATCTGTAGACATCCTGGTCTACTTCCTTATCATGTACTGTGTCAGTAATTTGTAAAAACTGTGCCAGAAACTCTATAGGTTCTTCCTGTGGTAGACCGAAATACTGGCAGCTTTACTGCACCATGATAATGAGCTGATGATTCAACTCAAAGCTACTGACTCCAATGGAGGGTATGCAGATACTACTCCCATATGAAGCAGTAGAGGGGTTAGCATATGACCCCAGAGTCCTTCTGGACTGTTCATTTCCACTTAGATCCATGATGGAGAAAGGGAGATGATGTAATAAAAAAATTTATTTTTATTTATTTATTTATTTCAAAAATAAAATAAATTAAATAAAATAAATAAAAATGGGTGAAAATTTTCGAAAAAATGAGGAGAGAGAAAGTGGTTAGGAAGTTTTGAAAAGGATATGATGATTTTTGAAAAAGGTTTTAAATTTTGAAATAAAAATCTAAATTTTAAAGGTAAATTTTGAAAATTTGCTTTAAAATAGAGAGAAAATATATTTTTGAATTTAAAGAGGAGAGAGAAAAACAATAAGATAGCACAAGATTTAAAATTTTTAGATCTAATGCTCATTTTTTTCGAAAATTTTGGAGGGAAAACACCAAGGAACACCAAACTTAAAAATTTTAAGATCAAGACACAAGGGAAACTCAAGAACACTTTGAAGATTCACAAGAACACAAGAACATGAAGAAAGAACACCAAACTTAAAATTTTTAGAAAACCAAAATAAGATTTTTCGAAAACCAAAGAAAAATCAACAAGAAAACACCAAACTTAAAGTTTGGCACAAGATTTAATGTAAAAATTATTTTTGAAAAAGAATTTTAAAAAGAAGGTACCCAATTTACCAAGAACACAGACCAACGCTCTAGCCAAATGAGCAGTAAATGTAACACTTGTTTTGAAAACTATTTTTAATAACTAAGAAAAAATATTATTTTTATTTTTATTTTAATTTTTTATTTTTTTTTTGAAAAGAATATAAAAGACTCTGACCCAAAAAACAAAATTTTCCTAATCTAAGCAACATGATTCACCGTCAGTTGTTCAAACTCAAACAATCCCCGGCAACGGCACCAAAAACTTGGTGCACGAAATTGTAATGTTAATGTTCACATTACTCTCTTACAACTTCGCACAACTAACCAGCAAGTGCACTAGGTCGTCCAAGTAATACCTTACGTGAGTAAGGGTCGATCCCACGGAGATTGTTGGCTTGAAGCAAGCTATGGTTATCTCGTAACTCTTAGTCAGGATATAATATCAATAATAATTCTTAATTTGAATTGTAAAAAGTAAGAAGGGCAGAACACAAATTATACTTGTATGCAGTAATGGAGAATATGTTGGAGTTTTGGAGATGCTTTGTCTTTTGAAATTCTGCTTTCCTCTGTTTCCTGATTCACGCACGCACGTCCTCCTATGGCAAGCTGTGTGTTGGTGGATCACCGTTGTCAATGGCTACCATCCATCCTTCCAGTGAAAAGGGTCCAGGTGCGCTGTCACCGCACGGCTAATCATCTGCAGGTTCTCAATCGTACCAGAATGGGATTTACTATCCTTTTGCGTCTGTCACTACGCCCAGCACTCGCGAGTTTGAAGCTCGTCACAGTCATTCAATCCTTGAATCCTACTCGGAATACCACAGACAAGGTTTAGACTTTCCGGATTCTCTTGAATGCTGCCATCAATCTAGCTTATACCACGAAGATTCTGATTAAGAGATCCAAGAGATATTCATTCATTCTACGGTGAACGGAAGTGGTTGTCAGGCACGCGTTCGTGGGGGAATGATGATGATTGTCACGTTCATCACATTCATGTTGAAGTGCGAATGGATATCTTAGATAGGAACACGCATGTTTGAATGGAAAACAGAAATACTTACATTAATTCATCGAGACACAGCAGAGCTCCTCACCCCCAACAATGGAGTTTAGAGACTCATGTTGTCAAAGAGTACAAAATTCAGATCTAAAATGTCATGAGATACAAAATAAGTCTCTAAAAGTTGTTTAAATACTAAACTAGTAACCTAGGTTTACAGAAAATGAGTAAACTATGATAGATAGTGCAGAAATCTACTTCTGGGGCCCACTTGGTGTGTGCTGGGACTGAGACTAAAGCTTCTCACGTGTCTGGGCTGTTTTGGGCGTTCAACGCCAGGCTGTAACCTGTTTCTGGCGTTGAACTCCAACTTGTAACGTGTTTCTGGCGCTGGACACCAGACTGCAACATGGAACTGGTGTTGAACGCCAGTTTACGTCGTCTATCCTTGAGTAAAGTATGGACTATTATATATTGCTGGAAAGCCCTGGATGTCTACTTTCCAAAGCAATTGGAAGCGCGTCAATTGGACTTCCATAGCTCCAGAAATTCCATTCCGAGTGCAGAGAGGTCAGGATCCAACAACATCAGCAGTCCTTTTTCAGCCTGAATCAGATTTTTGCTCAGCTCCCTCAATTTCAGCCAGAAAATACCTGAAATTACAGAAAAATACACAAACTCATAGTAAAGTCAAATATGAATTTTGCCTAGAAACTAATGAAAATAAACTAAAAACTAACTAAAATATACTAAAAACTATATGAAATTAACCACAAAAAGTGTATAAAATGTCCGCTCATCAACCACTGATGAGGCATGGCAATTGATCAGCGACTTAGCTGAATCTACTAGGAATCACAGGCAGAAACAAGGCCGTGCAAAAGCCGTTGTAGAAGTATCCTCTAGCAGAGAGACTACTGCTTTAACTCAGAGTATCTGTGAAATGACCAACTTGCTGAAGCAGATGCAATTGAATCAACAACAAGTTCAGCAAGCTCAACCTTCTCCACCACAGCAAAACCAACAGTTAGTCCCACAAAGAGTTTGCGGAGTCTGTACAGATTATAGCCATTATACTGATGAGTGTCCGCAGCTCTAGCAGGAAGACAACACCGTGGCAGCCACTCATAATTTCTATGACCGCCCCAACCAAGGGTAGAATCAAAGTGGCAATTACAACCATGGATGGCAGGACAATTCTAACCAGAATTGGAGGGACAACAACAACAGAGGAGGCAGAGATAATCAGAAAAATTAGAGGTGGAATAACAACAACAGGCAGCAGAACCATTACCAGCCTTACAGAGCACCTCACTTGAGGCAATCCCAAGGACCACAGAATACCCAACAGCAGACCTCTCAAATTACCTATCCTTCTTCTTTTGCTAATGATGACTTACTACAATCTATTTATCGGAGACAACAGACCATAGAAAATAACATTAATGCCACTCTAAATGGTCTGAACGCTACTTTGCAAGCTCTTGTCTCCCAGATTGGATCAATGAATAACTCTAATAACCAACCTTTGAGCTCCAGTGGAATTCCCTCTCAACCATTACCCAATCCCAAGGGTGGTATTAATGCCATCACCCTAAGGTCTGGAACCACACTGCAGGAGAGGAACCAGGAGGAGCCAAGCCCACCAGAACACACCTCAGCTGAAGAGGTAGTGGAAATAGAAGATGTTGAAGAGGAAGATGACATACAGGACATAGCTGAAAAAGAAGAAGCTCAACCACAGGAGGAAGCATCAAAAGGCGCAGACACTGCAGAAGACACCACTCCTATTCCATTTCCACAACTTGCAAGGAAGCCCAGGAAGCAGCTGGAACCTGATCCAAAAATGATAGAGATATTCAAAAAGGTTGAGGTAACTGTTCCTCTATTTGATGTTATTCAACAGGTACCTAAGTATGCAAAGTTTCTAAAAGATTTATGTATACATAAGGACAAAATTAATGAATTAGAAACTATTCCTTTAGAAAGTTCCATATCTGCTTTAATGGGTGGTTTACCTGAAAAGTGTAGTGACCCAGGTCCTTGTATGGTTAATTGTACTATTGGTGGTGTAGTATTTTCTGATTGCATGTGTGATTTAGGAGCATGTGTGAGTATAATGCCTTTGTCTATATATGATATTTTGAGGCTTCCCCCCTTAAAAAGGTCGGCAGCTCGTTTTGTGTTAGCAGATAAAAGCATTATTATAGTGGCTGGAGTCGCTGAAGATGTATTAGTGGGCATTAAGGGACTCACGTTTCCCACTGATTTTTATATCCTGGAAATGCCCCAAAATGACTCAGACAAGCCATCATCAATCCTACTCAGAAGGCCATTCCTGAAGACCTCAAGGTTTAAATTAGATGCTTTTTCAGGAACATACTCTTTTGAAATAGATGGCCGAGTAGTGATCTTCAATCTGAATGGAGTTATGAAGCATCCTCCGGAGGATCACTCTATCCTCAAGTGTGACATTATAGATGAAATCGTGGCTGAAGTCCATCAGGAGGAATTTGAAGAGAAGCACGCAGGACGAGGTCCAAGTGTGGGGACATTCTCAGAGGACAATGATAGTGCTCTACCACTGTTACCAGCTCCAGACAACCCAGAGCTTGACCATGATCAGAAGTTAGAATTAAAACCCCTTCCTCCACACCTCAAATATGCTTACCTTGAAGATGGGCAGAGGTTTCCAGTTATCATTGCAAGGGAACTTACTTTTCAACAAGAAGAGCAGTTACTTAGTGTGCTGAGGAGGCACAAGAAGGCGATTGGTTGGAGTTTGGCAGACATAGTAGGCATCAACCCTCAAGTCTGTGAGCATAGAATATTTTTATAAGAGGGAGCAAGACCTGTCCGTCAACCCCAGAGAAGACTGAACCCAACTCTCCTCGAGGTTGTCAGAAAGGAGGTGACCAGACTATTAGAGGCAGATATCATCTATCCCATCTCAGACAGTGAATGGGTAAGCCCAGTACAAGTGGTGACAAAGAAGTCTGGAGTCACTGCAGTAAAGAATGAGCATGGAGAGCTCCTGACAACCAGAGTTCAGAACGCCTGGAGGGTCTGCATTGACTATAGACGCCTCAACCAAGCAACTCGCAAGGATCACTATCCTCTTCCATTCATTGACCAAATGCTGGATCGCCTGTCAGGTAAATCACATTATTGTTTTTTAGATGGGTATACAGGTTATTTCCAGATTCATATAGCTCTTGAGGATTAGGAAAATACCACTTTTACATGTCCTTTTGGGACTTATGCTTACAAGAGAATGCCCTTTGGCTTGTGCAATGCACCAGCTACTTTTCAGAGGTACATGATGAGTTTTTTCTCTGATCTTATTGAGGACTGTATGGAGGTTTTTATGGATGATTTTAGTGTATACGGCAATTCCTTTAGCCTTTGCTTAGATGGATTATCTAGAGTATTAGATAGATGTGTCAGTACAAACCTTGTATTAAATTTTGAGAAATGTCACTTTATGGTAAAACATGGTATTGTACTAGGACATGTTGTGTCTAATACTGGCATTTCTGTAGATCTAGCAAAGGTGGATGTCATTTCTAGTTTACCTTACCCCTCTTCTGTGAGGGAAGTCCGTTCATTTCTTGGCCATGCAGGTTTTTACAGGAGATTCATTAAGGACTTCAGTAAGGTAGCACTTCCCTTATCCAGACTACTACAGAAAGATATTGAGTTCGAGTTCAGTGAAAATTGCAAACAAGCGTTTGATAAGCTGAAAATTGCCCTGACTCAAGCTCCAATTGTGAGAGGACCAGACTGGAGCCAACCATTTGAAATAATGTGTGATGCTTCCAACCATGCCGTAGGAGCAGCACTGGCTCAGCGTGAAGGTAAGGATCTTTTTGTTATTGCTTATGCGTCTAAAACTTTAGATGCCGTTCAGTCCAATTACACTACTACTGAGAAAGAGCTTTTTGCTATTGTTTTTGCTCTGGATAAATTCTGAGCCTATTTACTTGGTACTAAAGTAGTAGTGTATTCAGATCACGCAGCTCTAAAGTATTTATTAGCTAAAAAGGAGTCCAAACCAAGGCTTATACGTTGGATACTGCTATTACAAGAATTTGATTTGGAAATTAAGGATAGGAGTGGTAACCAGAATCTAGTGGCAGACCACTTGAGTCGCCTTGAGCACATTACAGATGACCCCACTCCTATAGCTGATAATTTCCCATTTGATAACCTGCAGGAAGTATCTGAGATAGTCCCTTGGTATGCACCTGTAGCTAATTATGTAGTTAGCCGCACCTTTCCTCCAAACTTTTCTAAGCATCAAAGAGACAATCTGAAAAGCGAGTCTAAATATTATATATGGGATGACCCATATTTATGGAGATGTGGCACTGACCAGGTAATTAGATGGTGTGTGCCTCAATCAGAATTCCAGTCCATCTTAGAGGCCTGTCACTCATCTGAGAGTGGAGGACATTTTGGCCCTTAAAGAACTGTCAGAAAAATCTTAGACTGTGGTCTGGTGGCCTACTCTTTTTAGAGACGCTGTTGAATTTTGTAGATCTTATTTCCCATGCCAAAAATTTGGTAATATATCCAAGAGGGATGAGATGCCTCAACAAATTATGCTTTTCTGTGAAATTTTTGATGTTTAGGGCATTGACTTCATGAGTCCATTTCCAAATTCTAATGGTTATTTTTATATATTGTTAGCTGTAGATTACGTTTCCAAATGGGTGGAAGCAATTCCTACCCGCACTGATGATGCTAACACTGTTGTTTCCTTTGTGGGAAACCATACTATTTGTCGCTTTGGATCACCACGAGCAATTGTGAGCAATCAAGGCACCCATTTTTGTAACAGGAGACTAACAGGATTAATGAAGAAACATGGGATAATTCATAAAGTTACAACAGCCTACCATCCTTAGACTAATGAGCAAGCCGAGGTGTCAAACAGAGAGATAAAGCATATCTTGCAGAAGATAGTCAAACCTCATAGAAGAGACTCGAGCACCAGGCTACAAGATGCACTTTGGGCGTACAGAACCGCATACAAAACACCCATTGGGATGAGTCCTTTCCGCTTAGTTTATGGAAAGACTTGTCATCTCCCTATTGAAGTAGAGCACAAAGCCTTTTGGGCAGTAAATGAGTGAAACATGGGAATTGAGGAAGCCGGAGTTGAAAGGAAATTGCAACTACAAGAATTGGAAAGCCTTCGCCTGGAAGATTATGAGAACTCGAGACTATACAAGGAGAAGATGAAGGCTGTACATGATCAGCACATCAGAAGGAAAGAGTTCCAACCTGGGGATTTGGTCCTCCTTTACAAATCTCGACTGAGGCTCATGCCGAGCAAGTTGAGATCAAGATGGGAAGGTCTATACATAGTAGAGAAGGCCGAACCGTACGGAGTTTATCACCTAAGCCATTTTTCAAGCTCTGAACTTATCAAAGTTAATGGACATCGTTTAAAGCTATACCATGGCGAGCAGCTGAAGAAAAACAAGGAGCTCGAGATCTTCCTCTTGGAAGATCCCCACATAGCCGAAGATTGAGCTAGTGGAGCATCCAACTTACGGACGTTAAAGCAAAGTGCTAGGTGGGAGACAACCCACCATGGTATGATCGTTCTTTTCTTTACTTTTAATTTTCTTATTCAATAACTCTTCTCTTTATTAGTACATTTTGTGCATCTGTATTTGCCTATTTTTAAAAAAAAAAGTTACGCGACGCGATCGCATCATTGACGCGTCCGCGTCGCAAGGAGATGGGAGAAAATAATAAACGAACAGAGAGTCACGCAAGAGCGTGGCTAGAGGCGTGCCAATGGCACAAATCATCCCACGCGACCGCGTCGCTGACACGTTCGCGTTGAATGGGAATATTGGCCTCCCACGCGACCACGTGCCATACGCGGCCGCGTGACCTGGATTTCGACGTAACAAGGATGCACGACCGAAAGTTGTGCTAGAGTGGTGCTGGATTGGTACTGAGCGCATAATCCTTCCCAGGCGGCCGCGTGAGTGACACGACCGCGTCATATCCTTCTAAAAGCACACTCACGCGATCGCATGCCCCACGCGATCACGTCACCCAAAATTTGGCACTAATATGATTTTGAACAGAGAGTTGTGCCAGTGCGAGGCTACCCTCGCGCCATTAGCCTAAATCGGGTCACGCGACCGCATCAATCAGTTTCAACGCAAGTCGCGCGACCGCGTGACTCACGCGACCGCGTCGCTTGCGCCGCACAGTTTTCCTGATTTGCCAATTATCTTATCTTTTTCTCCCCAAATCCTATTTTCTCTTTTCCCTCCTTATTTCTTTTTCTTCCCTTCTTTCTTACTTTTTACTCTCTCTCTCTCTCTCTCTCTCAGCCCCATTAACAAGGTTTTCTTTTTCTCCTTCCCTCCTTACTTTTCTATTATTCTTCTTATTTTTATATGTATCTTCTTTTCTTTTTGTTTTACCTTCATTATTCATATTTTCTTTTTCTTTCTTTTTCCTTTTTATTTGGTGTTATAAATTTATGAGAGTCATTATTTCTCATTATATGCTTGTGGATTGTTATAAATTTGTTTGACAATTATATATTACTTTTTCAAGGGATGCTTGCATGTTCAAATTCATGCTTTCAATAACTTAACCATCATGCATGCTATGTGTTTGTGAAAAGGCCCATATAGCATTAAGCATTTTTTCTACTTTATTCTACTTTTCAATGCTTGCTTTTGACAAAACCCTTTTTATATTTTATTAATTTAATATAATTGTTATTAAAAATAAATGGTTAGTTTGAAAGACTTGGTAATCTCACTTGGATATTGAATGCTTGATCTATGCTACTCATGCCTTTGCCTGCATGCCAATAAACCCCTTGCATTTAATTGTCCCCACATGCACTTGCTATATTTTCATTGATGAACTTTTCACATGTAGTCATGACCATGTGTTAACGTCGTTCTTCTTTATTGTGCATTGATTACCACTTTTCCCGCCCTCTTCCTTGCTCTATCTCTTTGAATTTAATTTACTTTCTCTTTCCTTTTTCAGGATGGCCACCAAGAAAGGAAAGGAGAAAGCTACTCCTAAACAACTAGCAAGAAGAGGAACCAAGAGAGCATTAGTGGCAGAACCCTCTTCAACTGCAGTAAAGCCCTCAACAAAGAAATCTAAAAGGATTATAAAGGTTGATGATAAAGAAAAAGCCTTCCCAGCAAAGGACACTGCGCATTTTCCCAATCGCTACTGTGAGCAGATGTTCCCCATCCCCGCAGAAAGGAGTTACAACAACAAATACCTTTTTCTCCTCCCGCCCAATATTTCTACCTTTGTTGAGCCGCAGATTGCTCGAAGACATTGGGAATTCTTACAGAGACAGCCAAGGCAGGTCAATCTTTCTTGGGTAGTCGAGTTTTACTCCAACTTCCACCTACCAACCCTGCAGTCTGTCTATGTCCGTCAGAAACAAGTCCCCATTACAGAAGAGGCCATTCAAAAAGTTCTAAGTCTTCCCCCTATTCCAGTAGGATTGGACGCCTTTCAAGAAGCCGCACTCAAGCGCCAGATGTACCAATTTGACTGGGACGCTGTTCTCAGAGTTATCGCACTACCTGGCAGCCGATGGATCTACGGATACTATCGTACCCGCCCTAAGGGAATTTCGGCTTCAGCACTTACCTTGGAGGCTCGCGTATGGGCACAGATCATGTCCCATTACTTCTTTTCGAGCACTCACGAGTCCTCCTTCACTGCGGACATGGCCGTTCTACTATGGTGCATCCTTACAGACCAACCTCTGAATCTCCCAAGACATATCCGGAATGCCATGGGACACGTACAAATTGCGGGCAACTTACCTTTTCCCGCCTTGGTCTCAGATCTTGCCTCAGCAGCCAGAGTCTCCTACAGAGCTGGGGAAGTACCTTAGACTTCCAACAGCCACTATCAGCCAGCCTACTGAACCAGTTGAAGATATTCCTTCTTCAACACCACAAGCACCCACTACTGACCAACTGCTCCAGCAGATACTTGCAAGGTTGGATCGGTAGGAACAGAAAGCTAAGATGAGAGAGCACCGTAACAAATGCCAATTCACATACCTCAAGGAGCTGATTTTGGGAAAATTCAAGGACTCAGATATGATTGAGGCCATTATTCATTTAGCCCACTTATCCAAATTAAGCCTACCCCTTTCAATTACCTTTGTTAGCCACTTTGAGCCTTTAAATCCCATTTGTTCTATATTTTACCACATTACTAGCCTTAAGCGGAAAAACAATTATATATCCCAAATTGAATCTTTGGTTAGCTTAAGATAGAATTGTGTGAGTCAATCAAGTATGGGAAATTGTGAGAACAAAAGATAATAAGGGAATATGTCATGATAATATAATGGGAATTTGGATACCTACTCATGTGAAACTATAAGAATTAAAAATCTATGTGCATTGATAAGCTATGTTTATGTTTATAAAAAAATTAATTAAAAAATTTTTAATAAATAAATACGGGGACAAAATTACCCCAATGTTAAGTTAAGAATTCAAAGATCAATGCATGTATGATAAAATTAAAATAAAAAGTTGAAACATGAGTATGGAATGTGAAAGAGATTTCTGGGTAGCTAAGTATGAATTCTAAAGTTATATAGAATATACATAGAGGTTAGGTGAAAGCTTGGGTTAAATAAAGATTCAATTTATAAGCTTACTTAGCCATATATACATCCTTACCCTTACCTTGGCCCCATTACAACCTTGAAAAGACCTCATGATGTTTGCATTGGTATATTAAATGTTGTTGATTGGTTAGGAGAAGAACAAAAAAAAATTAGAAAGCATGATTAGAGAAGAATAGAGTAATTACCCTATACACTAGAGAGACTAGAGTGTACATACATCATCAGTGAGGGTTCAATGCTTGAAATTCTATGTTCCCTGCTTTCATCAGTTGTCTTCTTGCATTTTTAGCTGTTCTTACTGTATGAGAATTGAATTAGTGGAATTTGATTTGTAATTATTTTGAAGAGCTTATTTACTTTTGATCAAGTGGACAAGAATCATATAGTTGCATTTACATATATAGGTTGCATTGCATTGCATGAGTTTCACATGTTCCAACTCATTTATTTTATCTCCTTCAACTAAGCATGAGGACATGCTAATGTTTAAGTGTGGGGAGGTTGATAAACCACTATTTTATGGTTTATAATGTGTTTAATTGTGTGGTTTTATCATGATCTTTACCCACTTATTCATATAATCAGCATGCATTTATATTTCCTTCCTAAAATTATTACATGATTGAAAACTTGCTTCCTAGAGACTTTTAATTATGTATTTTAATTCTCCTTTATTCTATTCGATGCCGTGATCTGTGTGTTAAGTATTTCAGGCTTTATAGGGCACGAATTAGTTGGAGATTGGAAAGGAAGCTTGCAAAAATGGAAAGAACATAAGAAATTAAGGAGATGACCAGCGAGAAGTGACGCGGCCGCATGTCTCACGCGACCGCGCGAAAGAGAGGAAATCGCAGTGACGCGGCTGCATGGCTCACGCGACCACGCGGATGGAATAGCACAAGCGACGCGGAGGCGTGGACGACGCGCCCGCGTGGAGAAGCAAAACGCCGAATGATGCATCCACATGAATGACGCGATCACGTGACGTGCGCGATCTGCATAATCTGCAGAATCACTGGGGGCGATTTCGGGCCCTATTTTGACCCAGTTTTTGGCCCAGAAAAGCAGACTAGAGCCAGAGAACATGCAGAAACCAACAACAACATTCATTTTGCATAGTTTTAGTTGTTCAGATCTAGTTTTCCTCTCCTCTAGGTTTTTTTTTTCTCTCTACACATTCATAGTTCTTAGGATTTTCATTTCTATTGCTTTTTGCATTGGGATTTTGAGAAGAGTTATTACCTCATCAAGACTTCGTCATTTTAGTTCGTTTTCTTTACTTGGCTTTACTCTTCCATGTCCTTTAATTTACTTAATTTTACTATTGGATTATTTTAGAATTTATTAATACAAGAGTTATTTTTATTTTTAATTAATTCCTTTGAGTTTTATTTATCATGTCTTTCTTTAATTCCCTTTTCTATGTTATGAATTCCACATTCACAATGAGTGAGTAGTTCCCTAACTTGATGGGGAGTTGATTGAAAGGAACCCTTGAGTTGGAATGCTCAAAGGAGAAATTATAATTGGGTTTATTGTTGGATTGCTCTCTAGTCACTAACGCCAGTCCTTCCAAGTAAGCGGACTGGGACTTGTGAATAGAAACAGCATTCCAACTTGTTTGACTTTCCCTTACCTAGTAAGGGATAACTAAACAGAACAACCCCCAATTATCAATTAATCTTGAAAGTACTGCAACAAGAATAGGGCTTCCAACTAATCTACTCCCAGTCAAGGCTTTTATTTAAATTACATTAATTCTCTGATTTAATTTCCTGTCATTCAACTCAAATCTTTTTTGAAAACCATCTGATTAATAAAATAGCACACTTTCCTGCAACTCGTTGGGAGACGACCTGGGATTCATACTCCTAGTATTTTAACTTTAATTTCTCTGACACTCTTTTTAAATTGATAAGCGGATTTCTGGTTGGTTGAGAACTATACTTGCAACGCATATCTTATAACAATTCTTAACTCGCCAATTTCTGCCATCATCACTCATGCGTACGTATAACTTGCATTTCGCCCAACTTGCACGTACACATGCTTCATGCGTATGCATGACACGTGATTTACTTAAGTAAACACGTGGGTCACAATTTCAGGCCAGTTTTGGGCCTAATCCAACTTATTTCTGAGGCATTTGAAGGCAAGACCAAGGGAGGATCAACCAAGTAGTCATAATTTAGGGTTTCATTATATTTTAGGACAATTCTAGAAAGAGAAACTCCAACTTCTCTTTAGAATTTAGGATTTTTTAGTTTAATTTTTCCTTAGATTTAGGTTCTAGCCTTGTTTTAGTTTAGTGATGAGAGTATAGATGTCGATCCAAAATTTTGCAAATTAAAATATATAGGTTTGTTGCAAGCATAGCCTAGACCAACAAACAATCCTCTCAATTAAAATTTGATATTTTCCAATTCAAAACTTATAAACCGAGATCGAGAGTAATTCAACCTCGGGTCATTCTCCCTTGGGATGCAATTAGAGTGTTACGCTCTTGGTTGTGAGGAAAAAGAGGTTTTCAAATCAAAGAACTAAAGATTAAAGAACTAAGAAATAAAAGAACTAAGAGATGATCAAAATTGAAATTAATGTAAATAAAGAGAAGATAAGGTCAAAACTTGTGAAAATACTATAAATGCGAAAAGAGCCTCTAACTAATGAAAACTAAAACTAAAACCTAATGTAAGCTTGTAATGATGCATCCTTCATATGGCTTCAATCTCCCTTGATATAGTACTTCCCATTTAGCATAAAGTCCTCCAAAACTGGGCCAAAGGCCCCCAAAATCGCGGATCACGTGTTTTATTAATGAAACCACGTGCAGGGACCTGTGTGTACGCATAGAGGGTTGTGCGCACGCACACATGCTAATTCCTTCTTGTGCATACGCACGATTGCTTGTGCGCACGCACACTTGACTGTGTGTGCTTTTCCTTATTTTCTTCATGTGTTCTCCCTTTGTACATGCTTCCTTCCACTTTCGCCTAGCCAAACTTGCCTAAATGACTTGAAATCACTCACAGAACATATCACGGCATCGAATGGCATGAAAGTGGAATTAAAATCACTAATTTAAGCACAGAAACGCTGTTTTCACATTTAGGTCCAAATTGGGGAGATAACACGAAGTATGCTATTTTGGTGCTTAAGTGTGAGTTTATATGATAAAATCCATTCAAATCAAGCCAAAATACCTCATCAAATACGGACTCATCAATTTCCCCACACTTAAACAATAGCATGTCCTCATGCTCAACCAAACAAGGAGAATAATCAAAGGGGTAACCACTTATTGAATGCAACTATCTGTATGCATGCAAGTATAATATATACTATCTATATCTATCTATCTATCTATAGTTCCTTTGATTTGGTGAAAATAAATAATTAAATTCCCAAGTAAGAGTATAGACATGTAGGGCTAAGCAAAGAAGTAATTCAGTGCAATCAAAATCTAAAGAATTTATTCAACTCATCAAAATGACGCAACTTGCAAGAATACATGATAAGAGAGTGGAGACATAGAATTGAGTAATCGAACCCTCACTAGGTGTGTATACACTCTAATCGCTCGGTGTTTAGGGTTTTAATCACTCAAGTCTCCTCTAATCATGCTTTCAAGGATTTGCTTTTCATCTAACAATCAACAACCATGTGATGCATGAATGCAATTATCATGAGGACTTATTAGGGTTGTAATGGAGTTAGGGTCAAGGTGGGATAGATATGGCCAAGTCAACTAAGATTGAATACTTGATTAGTTTAAGTATCCAACTCAACCTATATGAATCCAATAACAAAAAATATGCAATCCTAAACTTTCCATTCTCACTTTTTCCGCACATTCATGTATGGTCATTCATTCACATCACATATGCATTCCTTATTTGTTTCTTTTCTCTTTGGGGTAACTTTGGTACCTTTCTTGATTTTTTTTTCAATCAAAATAAATGCATATGATTTAGTAGTTCATACATGAATGCACCCATTTTCCAGAATTTTCAATGAAGATCCAAAATAGAAATTTTCTCTACCAATGCTTCCCAAAATTTCCCTACATTTAAATGAAACACACTTTTCAACCTAAGCTAATCAAGGATACAATTGAAGGTAAATTATGGTTTTTCTCTTAAGGTTGTAATGTGGTACTATTGAAAACAATGGGTAAGTAAGGCTCAAAAGGGGGTTAACAAAGATAGATGCAAGGGTAGGTGTATATGGGTTAGTGAGCTATACAAAGATGGCATCAATCATGCTCAATGCATTCAAACATCAATCATCAGAAATAAAGAATCAAGCAAAACCAAGATTACAATCATAGAAGGAGAAAAGCACACTATGAACAAAAATTAGCGGTTAAACTGTGTAACCACTAATTAAGGCTCAAAGACTCACAAGGTATTTTGTTCTTTCCTCTTCTATATTCCATAAAAATCATAAAGCAAGCTTAAAAAAAAAACAATTTTCCAAATCAATTCAATAGAACGCCCTAAAACAAAATTCTTGAAAATTTTTGTTGTTTTTCACCAAAATTATTTCCTATATGTATATATGGTATGATGGATGCAAATTCTTCAAAATTTCCTAGTTCTTTCCTAATTTTCCACATCCAAAAACTAACATGAACAATTAGGAGCAAAATTGAACTAGGCATATGCTATTCACATCATCCAATCATAACCAATATCTATAAGCTATATATCAAGTAAAATAAAGTCCTATATATATATATATATATATATATACATACTAAATGCAATACTAAAGATAAACTAGAAGCAACTAACATATATACAAATGATCAAAATAAAAGTATGTAGCATAAAACTAAATACCAGAAATCCACAAAATGCATAACAAAAACTACAAAGAAACTAGATAACAAGTGTTTAGGAGAGAATTTTACACCCAAAAAATCGTAGAGCCTCCCCCACACTTAAATGATGCACGGTCCTCCGTGCCAAAATCGGATCGGGGGGTGGTCAACTCTGAGAAGCTCCACCGTCTGGCGGTGGTGGATGCTGTAGTCGCTGATAGACAATGATCGCACGGGTCGGCTCTGTGGTGGTCTCAGTTGCCGGCTCCTAGACATCCTGGTCAACTGCCTCTACTACTGTCTCAGCTATCTCTCCAAGTGGCTCAACTGTTGGCTCCTCCACTACCTGCTCCTCTGGTTCAGCCATCAGCTCCGTCTCAGGCTCGGGCTCTGGCTCTGGTGTAGCTACAGGAGGTGAACTGGGATCTCTACCATAAGGCTTGGCTGACAACCACTGAAACCGGCACTCATTGCAGCGCTCAGTACAGTGGATGGCCTGAAGAATGTCCAAGGCCAGCTCATAAGGTGTCCGAGGAGTAGGTGCAGGTGTTGAAGGTGGTGGTGGAGTTGATGGTGCAGATGATAATGGTTGCTCTGTAGCCTTCCTCTTCCTCTGTGGCACCCCATCATACTCTCTGAATGGCAGAAATAGCTGGGTGCTGACGTAGACAGACGTCCGGTCTGTCCGACGTCTCTCCACCCCAGATAAAGTGGCCAATCTGGTGATCATCGATGGGAAGAGGACGTTGTACTTCTGCTGTTGGGTCACCTTCCACATCGACTCTCGGATAAGGGAAAGAACAGAGATCCTCTTCCCCCTCCAAAATCGCCCAAAGTAGTACTGCCACACGGACTTGAATGTGAGTAGCATGTGTGCTCGGCAAGATGTAATCGGCGATGATCTGCTGCCAGATTCTCACCTCAGGATGGAGATGAGCACATGCAATGCTTTGTAGAACCGCGTTCTCACCTCTGCTGTATTCCCAACGGGCCTCAGGTAGCCCAATCCTCCTCAGAACTGCATCTAAGGAAAGCTTGCCCGAAGTCAAGTCCGCCACTATCTTAGGGTAAGCATCGCAGGCCAGAGGAATATGCAGAATCTGTAAGAGGACCTCTAACGCATGGTCGGAGATGTCTAAGGTGACACCCCGAAGAAAAATAGATATTGCCTCTCTCTTCAGCAGATTTCTGTAGAATTCTTTAACCATGTGTTCATTAATCTCGACAGGGTCGAATTCTACGAATTTTGCACTGGTAGAAATCGAGTCGGTCATGTATTAATTCTTCATATTTCTCTAGTACACTGAGCTTCCTTTTGTAGTGGAAGGCTTTCTTTTCCAACTTCTTATACTGCTCATGGGCTTCTTTAGCGATAAAAGTGTCCAGTTGACTGCTCAGACGTACAGGAAGAGGAGCCAAAGGGTTGGCTTTCTCCTTTCCCTTGCGAGGCATCCTGAAAAAGGAAAAAAACGGAATACAACTTAGGAGAAATAGAAAAAAATCACAAAAGCAAAGAGAAAATATTCAAACAATGCAAATTGGAGCCAATAAGGTTAACAGACACTTAATTGAGGAAAACATATTCAAAAGAAGTGACATGCTCAAAGAAGAATATAATTTTCCACAATCAAGCAACCTAAGTAGAAATTAAAGGAAATGACCAATAATTAAAGCACAAATAACTTAGGTATAGCTATGGAAGTGAATTGAATCAAAACTTGGTTATTGCCTTATTGCCTTGAAAATGTCATATTTCATAAAAATTAGCTCAAAGGCAACAACCAATTCAACACTAACGCAGCTTGCTTATCCATGTCAAGAAGTAGGAAATAAACATATAAACATATTCCTTGTTCAAAAAGCAATTACTTAATCAAAATCAGATTGTATTGCTCAAAAAGAATTTCAAAGAACAAGTAATTGTATATACTCATTTTATGTTTAAGAACACATGAGTAAGCAGCTCAGCAATTCACTAAACAAAACATGGTATGCATTGTTGTAAAATTCACCAAACAGATGATAAAAGCTGCAAAATTCAAGTCAATTTGGTGTTTCAAGCAAAAATAAACACTAAGTGCATAATTAAAATTCAATCTTAACCATCATCAAAGTTACAGAAACTGCACAATTATGAAGTAGAATGCCTCATGAAAATAAAATTCAAAGCCTATACTGATCAGACACAAGATTTAAATCAAAAACTCCATTCAGCCAATATATCAAGCATGTGGTGTGCAGCAAATTCAGACAGCATGTTTAGTTCAATATAGGCCTCAAACAACCCAGAAAATTCAGCCACAGCAAACACATTCAATCCAAAACACAGAAATCATCTAACCTAACCTAACCAAATCACTAAAAATAGAATTAAAAATAGTTAAGGAAAAATAAAAGAAAATGGAACTGGGGTAGGGAGAGGGTGGAACCTGCATTGATGAGGGAAGGAAGAAGGGTGGGTTAGGGAGCAGTGGTGGTGGTGTCGAGTGGCACAGAACCTCGCCGCCGCTAGTGGTGCTTCAACAGAAATGAAAGGGCGCGGACTAAGGCTGCTATTGCGGAGACAGGGTGCTTCACGTACAGAGGAGAAGAAATGGAGAAAGGGGAAAAGAAAATGGAGAAGGAAAGAGAGAGAGGGTAGGCAACGGTGGTCGCCTGGTGGTGTGGCGGAGGGTGGCGGTTAGTGGTGGTGAAGGGTTGAGTCTCAGAGAAGAAGAGAAGAAGAAAGGGTTTGAGGGGAAACTGATAGGGCGCGATGGTATCTCTTTCGAATTAACGTACGAAAAGGGTCTTGTGCGTACGCACAAGGTAGTGTGCGTACGCACACTAGAGAAAATAGAGGTTATACACGCGCACATCAGCGTGCGGGCGTTGAAAATAGAACAGAAATTAGGGTCTGTATGTGCGCACAAGCGCGTGTGCGTGCGCACAAAGGGAAAAAGGGAGGGTTATTCCCACGCACACTGTGTGCGTGTGCTGCGAGAGAAGAGGTGTTGAAGGTTGTGCGCGTGCACGGGGCTGTGCGCACGCACAGGTAGGGTTTTTTTTTTAAGGGTAGTATAGTGGTGAGTGTGCTGTGCACACAAGTGTCCGTACGCACAGGCAGAAGAGAAGGTAGGGTACATGCGCACAAGTGGTGCAAGCGCTACAAACAGACTGGGTGTTAAGGAGTTTTTGCACGCACAGGGCTGTAGGTGCGCACAGATGGTGAAAAACGAGGGAATTGTGCGTGCGCAGAAGTGCGTGCGTACGCACAGGACTTTGTTTCTGCAAAAAATTTAGTGCGATAAGGGCACCAACATGACATCCAAACAGGTTTTCAAGCTCCAAAACATGTTAAAGCTCCAAAAACACATTATTCCATCAAAATGAAACTAAACTAAACTAAGCAACATAACCATTTATTCAAGAAATAAAAGCTAAAAGAAAAAGAAGGGGTTAGAAGGATATTACCATGGTGGGATGTCTCCTACCTAGCACTTTGGTTTAAAATCCTTAAGTTGGACTTTTTGAGGAGATTCTTGTTAAGGCGGCTTATGTTTCCACTCCTTCTTTTGAATCTCCAACCAAGTTTTCTCTTGATTTGACCTTCGGGGTCCCAAATGAAATGCATCAAACTCTTGAGAGACTCCAAGCTAGCAACTAGGATCCATAAGTGTTGAGTATTGAAACCAATGCCCGGATCCCATACTCTAGTCTCTTGTTCATCTTCTTGTTGATCTTCATTTTCGCACTTAGATGAACAACTTCTTGAATCACCATTGACACACTTGTACACTTCCCGGAATCCATTGAATTGACTCTTCCACCATAGTTGAGCTTCAAATGTTGAATTGGCTTCCTCGATGAACTTTTTATTTCCTTGCCAATTAACATTCTTCTCTCCACTATCCGCTACTCCATGAAGGGTTTGAAGTTGACAATCCGTCTCTAAGATGGCATATTAATGTGGGCCTAAGAAGCTTGTTGATGCGATCTTCACCCACTCAATTCGCTCTTGCGTAAATACCTTCACTTCTTGGTAGCCACAATCTTCCTCAACCTCCTTTGAATCCTCCTCATCATCACTCAAGTAAAAAATTGGAGGTTGTGTGAAGTCCACATCAACATCTCCTTCAAATTCAATCAAGAGAACTTCATCATCTTCTACTTGATTTTGCAATTCTTCGTTCACTCCACACTTTGCACTTGATTTCACACATTCATCCACAAGAATTTCTTGGTTGTGGCATGAACGCAAAGAAGCTAATCCGTCAAGAGTTTCCGCCAAGGTAGACATGACTTGCTCTTTCTTCTTCCGGAACTCTTGTTGTTCTTTAATGAGCATTTGGAGTGCTTTTTGTGTGGCTTGATCTATATATGAAGATGAAATTTGAGGTGATGAAGGTTGATAATTAAACTCATGAGGGTGAGGATTTTGGTTTTGCATGTAGTGAGGTAATGGTGTATAGAATTGATGACTAGAAAGGTAAGTGTTTGGGTTCCATTGGGTAAAGTGGGGTAATAGTGTGAAAAAGTCATAAAGAAAATATAAACAAAACTTACTAACAAAAGCAAATAAACAACCAAAAATTTCTATTTACACTATTAACATATTCACAACAACCAAAAGATAGCACTTAATTGCATCTCCGGCAACGGCACCAAAAACTTGATGAGAGTATAGATGTCGATCCAGAATTTCACAAATTAAAATATATAGGTTCGTTGGAAGCATAGACTAGACCAACAAACAATCCTCTCAATCAAGTTTGATATTTTCCAATTCAAAACATATAAACCGAGAATCTTTCAACCTCGGGTCATTCTCCCTCGGAATGCAACCGAAAGTGTTACACTCTTGGTTGTGAATACAAAGGGGGTTTTAAAATCAAGAAATGAAAGATTAAAAGAACTTAAGAAATAAAAAAACTAAGAGATTATCAAAATTGAAATTAATGTAAATAAAGAGAAAATAAGGTCAAAACTTGTGAAAATACTATAAATGCGAAAAGAGCCTTGACTTGGAAATAAGGGGATCCAAGAAATCCTATCATCGTCATAACCACAACTATGGCAATTATGATGAGTCAATCTCGCTTAGTCAACCCCTAACATCAAGGAGTAAGTCAAGCAAGCATAGTTGACCTTGATCCATAAGTCCTAGCTAACTTACCAAATTAATTGGTAAAAAGCTATTTTCAATGGACACAAGAGTCAACTAACTACCCAAGAATTACCACTAAATGTTGGATATCATGACTCTAGTATCCTAGGAACTCAAATCCCAATTCAAGTTGTGAAAATATACTCAAAACTCATAATTGGCATTTTCACAAATACCTTGTGGGCATAAAACCAAAATATGGGAAATTGCAAAGAAAAAAGAAAAACTATAACCAATTATTCACAATCTCAACAATAGACAATCAAACAAGCATATAAACCATAAAAGACAAAATTCATTAATTAAAACTTCAAGAACTCAAAATTGAAAATATTAACAAAGTACTTAAACCAAAGGAAATTGAAAGTAAAGATAATGTAATTAAAGAAAAATTGAGAGTACTTACAATTAAAGAAGCAAAATCCAAGATCAAACTCACTATAAAATGCTACAATCAAAACCTTAGGAGAGCATTTGCTATCTACACTACTCCTACTCCTAAGGATGATTTCTAAATAATGAAAACTAAAACTAAAACCTAATGTAAGCTTGTAATGATGCATCCTTCATATGGCTTCAATCCTCCTTGATATAGCACTTCCCATTCAGTATAAAGTCCTCCAAAACTGGGCCAAAGGCCCCTAAAATTGCGAATCACGTGTTTCATTAATGAAACCACGTGCAGGGACCTGTGCGTACGCACACATTGCTGAATATTCACCTGTGCATATGTACAGAGGGTGCACGCACACATGCTAATTCCTTCTTGTGCGTACGCACGATTGCTTGTGCGCACGCACACTTGACTGTGTGTGCTTTTCCTTATTTTCTTCATGTGTTCTCCCTTTGTACATGCTTCCTTGCACTTTTGCCTAGCCAAACTTGCCTAAATGACCTGAAATCAATCACAAAACATATCACGGCATCGAATGGCATGAAAGTAGAATTAAAATTACTAATTTAAGCACAAAAATGCATGTTTTTACATTTAGGTCCAAATTGGGGAGATAACACAAAAGTATGCTATTTTGGTGCTTAAGTGTGAGTTTATGTGATGAAATCCATTCAAATCAAGCCAAAATACCTCATCAAATACAGACTCATCATTTAGTTTTCTTTATATTTTCTTGTTCTATTTTCTTAATTCACTTAGCTTTTATTGTTAGTTTCTTGTTTTACGCTACTTTTTAGTTTCATAAAATCTTATGAATTTTGGTTTTCTATTAATGCAATTTTGATGTTTTTCATGTTATTGATGCTTACTTAAGTTATCTTCATTATTTTTTTGAGTTTGGTACTTATAGCTTTTATAATTTATGAATTTATGATATTTTGTTTATATGTCCTCTAAGTATTTGATAAAATGTCTCTTTCAATTAAAGAGTAGATTTTACACTCTTGGGTTGGGATTGAGGACTTAGATGACCTTGAATCATTGAAGTCCAATATTGATTGGTGATTTAGGGTTATTAGTTGATTTTGTTTCCACTAACGCTAGTCTTTCACTAAACTAATTAGTGAGTTTGCTAGAATTTGTGGATCAAAATTAATTATGCCTATTTGACTTACCCTCAATGTTAGGGTTGACTAAGTGAGATTAATCTTCATAATTGCCCTGTTGGTCAATAACTAGGATAGAAAACCTTGACTCTCAACCCTTACCAAGACCCTTTTTAGCATTTGAATCTCCTTTCATTTTCTTAGTTAATTACCTTTATTGCTTCTTTATTTTCTTGCAATTTAATTTCTTGTCAATTGCTCTCACAACCCCCCTTTCTCTCATAGCCAATGATACGCGCACCTCACTGTATTTCCGTAGGATAACAACCCAAGATTTTAAACTCCCAGTTTTTATTGATTTGAATTGTGACAACCTTCATTTAAACTTTGATTAGGGTCATTTGTTGGTTTAGAACTATAGTTGCAACTCAATTCCTTTTCAGAAATTTTGAACTGACGTTTGGCCCTCGTCATATTTTTGGCGCCGTTGCCGTAGAGTTAAAGTGTACTTGTTATTGGCTATTGTGAATATGTGAATATTGTGAATATCTGGCTTTTTGGTTATTTCTTGATTTTTGTTAGTAGTTAGGAGCTTGTTTTTTCTTTACTTTTTGATATTCTTTGTTTTTATTTTCTTTCTTCCTTATAAATTCTCATCCTTTTGGCTTTGGGTATGGTTGTGGAAGTTTTGTTGGTAATGGCAATTCTAATGACGGTTTTTACCAAGGAAGGAATTACCAATTGAGAGAGGAGCCACATGCACATATACAATCTTCATGGCAATCTCCTCCTCCACCCCGCTATACCAACCAAATGACTATGGTGGCCATTGCTATGATTATAAACCTCAACCAACATATTTATATGACCACCATTCTCAACATTTCTCTCAACCACATTACTCTCAAACCACATTCCACTTCCACCAAATACCTTCACATGATCCAAATCCATATCCTCCTTATGAACACCCTTGTGACTAATATGAACGAGCACCCATTGAACCAGCACCACTCCAACATCATTACTCCCATAACCCTCCTAAACCATTAATAAACCACTATTTTATGGTTTATCTTGTGCTAAATTGAGTGATTTTTATCAGTTCTTTGCACACTTATTCATACAAATTCTATGGTTTTACAAATCCATCCTAATTTTGTTCTATGATTGAAAACTTGCTTCCTAAGCCTTTAAATTGTCAATTTTTAATGTCCTTTTATACCATTCGATGCCGTGATCTGTGTGTTAAGTGTTTTTAGGCTATATAGGGCAGGAATGGCTTAGAGGATAGAGAGGAAACTTGCAAAAATGGAGGGAACACAAGAAACAAAGGAGATGACCAGCGAGGATCGACGCGCACGTATGGCTCACGCGTGCACGTGACTTGGGGCTGTTCACAGCGACGCGTACGCGTGACTGACACGTATGCGTGATCAACAAAGTCACACAGAGAAGCGTACGCGTGACGTGCGTCACGTGCTGAAATTGTAGAAGACGCTGGGGGCGATTTTGGGCTGGTTTTTGACCCAGTTTTCCACCCAGAAACACATACTAGAGCCAGGGGACAAGCAGAGACTCAACACACATTCACATTTACACAATTTTAGTTTTAAGTTTTGAATCTTAAAGAGAATATACCACTTCTTCTAGGGTTCTTCATATTCTTAGATTTTTTTTCAGTTTTATGCTTTTGGTTTCGATCTTGAGAGAATTACTACCTTCAATTGAAGTTGATCATTACAGTTTGCTTTCGTATTTACTTACTCTTTTACTTTCCATTCAGTTTGTTCAGAGTTACATAAGGATGTCTTCGATTTTGGGAATTATTAATGCAAGAGTTAATTTTACATTTAATTTCATTATTTGTTTGATTATCATCTCCAATTAATTTATTCGCTTAAAAATTGCTTTTATTAAATTAATTTTAATTACCATGTCTCCTTTCTACTCCCTTTACATGTTTGCGAAAATGGCATCCATGTCAATGGAGTAGACTCCCAACTTGACTTTGGAGTTGATTAATAGGCCCTTGAGTTGGAATACTCAGGTGTTAATTTGTAATTGGAAGTTGTTGGTTAACTCTCTAGTCTCTAACTCTAATCCATCCCTAGGAAGGGATTAGGACTTATGAATCAGAGTTGGTTAGTTACTTGACTTTCCTTTATTAGGTAAGGGATAACTAAGTAGAACAACAACCTCTTACTTTTATACTTAGGAAAATTCAACAAGGATAGAAATTTCGATTAATCTTCTCCTAGTCAAGGCTTTTAATTTAATTATATAAATTCTCTTGTTAATTTTTATTGCTTTAATTAATAGTCATTTATTTCTCTATTCCCCAACTCTAAAAATTTCTCAGAAAATTTCTGACTAATAAATTGCACTCCTTTGTCAGCTCGTTGGGAGACAACCTGGAAATTCTACTCCCAATATTTTATTCTTAAATTGTGACAACTCTTTTTTTAAATTGATAAGTGAAATTTTCGTCTGTTAAGAACTGTACTTGCAACATTATTTCCATTATAAATTCTTAATCGGCAATTTTTCACCGCCAATTTTTAGCGCTGTTGCCGGGGAGTTGCAACAGTATGCTAAATTATTGGTTGGTGTAAATATTTTTATATTTGCATCTTTGCATTTTTAATTCTATTTTTAGTTTAATTTTTCTTAATATATTTTATTTTATTATCATGAGCTGTATGTTTCTTTCATTGAATGACGCGTTCACTACCGGATCCGAGCTTAGCCGCATTTGATCCTGAGATCGAGAAAAGTATTTCACGTATTAGGCGAGCTCGGCATCGGTTAGCCTCTGAGGGTGGTGAAGTAGTTTCTACCAATTCACCAGTCTTATCTGAGGGCGAATCTGAAGCGTTATTTGAGGAAGAAACAAGCTCCTCTTCTACTGATTCTATTGATTTACGCGCAGATAATATGGCGGAGCCCAGAAGGATTACTCTCTAGGAAGCAGGAGCTCTAGACTTTACACCAACCGTATCAAGCACGTCATCCAAACTTAGCTGTGGATTTTGAACTGAAGACTGCGCTAATCAATCTACTGCCTAAGTTTCATGGCTTACCTGCTCAAGAGCCTATCAAGAACCTTAGAGATTTCCAAACAGCCTGCTCAACTACTAGGCGTCATGGTGCGGATGAGGCTACTATTTGGTTATATGCTTTCCCGTTCTCTCTTGAGGGAAAGGCAAGGGAGTCGTTCTACACTTAACCTGAAGAAGTTGTTACTAATTGGAATCTGCTCAGAAGGGAATTCCTAGACAAGTTCTTTCCAGTTGAAGTTACAGATAGACTGAGGAAAAAAATCTCCTGCATTATCCAAGGTGAATCAAAGACTCTTTACGAGTATTGGAAACTCTTCAGAAATCTCCTAGACTCATGTTCCCATCACAAGATTGACCAGTTAGTGTTGATTAGCTATTTCTGCCAAGGCATGAAGCCTCAAGACAAGACTATATTAGATGTTGCGAGTAATAGCTCTCTGACTAAGTACAAGACGGCGACAAAAGCGTGGGAACAACCATCCCAAGGCCATTGCAGAGGTTTCCTCTAGTAGTGAGACTGCGGCTCTCACAAACACTCTGGGAGGGATGACCAATATACTGAAGCAGCTCCAGCTGAATCAACAACAACCTCAGCCTCCTCCACAACAACAATCTCAACAGTTGGTTCCTTAGAGAGTGTGTGGAATATGTGCCTGCTATTCCTATTTCACTGATGAATGTCCACAACTCTAACAAGAAGACAACACCTTGGCGGCTACCAATAACTATTACAACCGTCTGAATCAATGATATTATCAACCAGGCGGTAATTATAACCAAGGTGAGAACTACAATCAAGGTTGGCAAGACAACTCTAACCAAGGATGGAGAGACAATTCCAACCAAGGGTGGAGAGATAATTCCAACTAAGGATGGAGGTATGGTGCACGAAATTGTGATCTCTGAAACGGCACCAAAAACTTGGTACGCACAATCATAATCTCAACTCTTTTTCAACTGCCTTGTTATAGAAGATAGTTGCTGATTGTGATCTCTGTCACTACGCCCAACACTCGCGAGTTTGAAGCTCGTCACAGTCATCCCTTCCCAGATCCTACTCGGAATACCACAGACAAGGTTTAGACATTCCAGATTTCAGGAATGGCCGCCAATAATTATAGTCTATACCACGAAGACTCTGATCGTGAACCAGGAGGCTAAGAGATATGCATTCAAGCTTGTTTTCATGTAGAACAGAAGTGTTTGTCAAGCACGCGTTCATAAGTGAGAATGGTGATGAGTGTCACTTGATCATCACATTCATCATGTTCTTGTGTGCGAATGAATATCTTAGAATAAGAATAAGCTTGACTTGAATAGAAAAACAATAGTACTTTGCATTAATTCATGAGGAACAGCAGAGCTCCACACCTTAATCTATGGGGTGTAGAAACTCCACCGTTGAAAATACATAAGTGAAAGGTCTAAGCATGGCCGTGAGGCCAGCCTCTAAACGTGTACAATATGATCTATGATAGCATAAAACTGATCAAGGATATAAAATAAATTACTAAAAGTAGATTTTATACTAAACTAGTAGCTAGGGTTATAGAAAATAAGTAACTAAGTGCAGATAGTGCAGAAATCTACTTCCGGGACCCACTTGGTGTGTGCTTGGGCTGAGCATTGAAGCTTTCACGTGTAAAGACTCTTCTTGGAGTTAAACGCCAACTTTGGTGCCAGTTTGGGCGTTTAACTCCAGCTTGTAACTCAGTTCTGGCGTTAAACGCCAGAATAGGGCAGAAAGTTGGCGTTTAAATGCTAGTTTTTGTCATCAAAACTCGGGCAAAGTGTGGACTATTATAAATTGTTGGAAAGCCTAGGATGTCTAATTTCCAACGCAATTGAGAGCGCGCCAATTGGGTTTCTGTAGCTCCAGAAAATCTATTTCGAGTGCAGGGAGGTCAGAATCCAACAACATCTGCAGTCCTTTCAGCCTCTAAATCAGATTTTTGCTCAGGTCCTTCAATTTCAGCCAGAAAATACTTGAAAGCACATAAAAACACACAAACTCATAGTAAAGTCTAGAAATGTGAATTTTGCTTGAAAACTAATAAAAATATACTAAAAAGTAGCTAGATCCTACTAAAAACTACCTAAAAACAATGACAAAAAGCGTATAAATTATCCGCTCATCACAACACCAAACTTAAATTGTTGCTTGTCCCCAAGCAACTAAAAATCAAATAGGATAAAAAGAAGAGAATATACTATAAATTCCAAAATATCAATGAAACTTAGCTCCAATTAGATGAGTGGGACTAGTAGCTTTTTGCCTCTGAACAGTTTTGGCATCTCACTTTATCCTTTGAATTCAGAATGATTGGCATCTATAGGAACTCATAATTTAGATAGTGTTATTGATTCTCCTAGTTCAGTATGTTGATTCTTGAACACAGCTACTTTATGAGTCTTGGCCGTGGCCCTAAGCACTTTGTTTTCCAGTATTACCACCGGATACATAAATGCCACAGACACATAACTGGGTGAACCTTTTCAGATTGTGACTCAGCTTTGCTAGAGTCCCCCATTAGAGGTGTCTAGGGTTCTTAAGCACACTCTTTTTGCTTTGGATCACGACTTTAACCGCTCAGTCTCAAGCTTTTCACTTGACACTTTCACGCCACAAGCACATAGTTAGGGACAGCTTGGTTTAGCCGCTTAGGCTAGGATTTTATTCCTTTGGGCCCTCCTATCCATTAATGCTCAAAGCCTTGGATCCTTTTTATTTTACCCTTGCCTTTTGGTTTAAAGGGCTTTTGGCTTTTTCTGCTTGCTTTTTCTTTTTCTTTCTTTCTCTTTTTTTTTTTGCATTTTTTTCTGCAAACTTTTCACTGCTTTTTCTTGCTTCAAGAATCAATTATATGATTTTTCTGATTATCAATAACATTTTTCCTTTTCCATCATTCTTTCAAGAGCCAAAAATTTTAACATTCATAAACAACAAATTCAAAAATATGCACTGTTCAAGCATTCATTCAGAAAACAAAAAGTATTGTCACCACATCAAAATAATTAAACTAATTTCAAGATAGAATTCGAAACCATGTACTTCTTGTTCTTTTGTAATTAAAACATTTTTCATTTAAGAAAGATGATGGATTCATAGGACATTCATAGCTTTAAGGCATAGATACTAAGATAATAATGATCATGCAATAAAGACACAAATAAAACATAAAGCATAGTAAACAAAAAACAGAAGTAGACAAGGACCAATGGTGCTCTTGAGCTCCTCTATGTCTCTTCCTTGCCTTTGTTGCTCTTCCATCATAGCTCTTTGATCTTTTATAATCTTATGGAGAATGATGGAGTGCTCTTGGTGCTCCACCCTTAGCTGTCCCATGTTGGAACTTAATTCTCCTAGGGATGTGTTAATTTGCACCCAATAATTTTGTGGAGGAAAGTGCATCCCTTGAGGCATCTCAGGGATTTCATGATGAGAAATTTTCTCATGCTCTTGTTGAGGTCCATGAGTGGGCTCTCTTGTTTGCTCCATTCTTTTCTTAGTGATGGGCTTGTCCTCATCAATAAAGGTGTCTTCCTCTATGTCAATTCCTGCTGAATTATAGAGGTGACAGATGAGATGAGGGAAGGCTAACCTTGCCAAGGTGGAGGACTTGTCAGCCACCTTGTAGAGTTCTTGAGGTATAATCTCATGAACTTCCACTTCCTCCCCAATCATGATACTATGGATCATGATAGCCCGATCCACAGTTACTTCGGATCGGTTGCTAGTAGGCATGATGGAGTGTTGGATGAACTCCAACCATTCTCTAGCCACAGGCTTAAGGTCTGGTCTTCTCAATTGCACTGGTTTGCCTCTTGAGTCTCTTTTCCACTGAGCTCCTTCCTCACATATGTCCATGAGGACTTGGTCCAACCTTTGATCAAAGTTAACCCTTCTAGTGTAGGGACGTGCATTTTCTTGCATCATTGGCAAGTTGAACGCCAACCTTACATTTTCCGAACTGAAATCTAAGTATTTCCCCCAAACCATTGTAAGCCAATTCTTTGGATTCGGGTTCATACTTTGATCATGGTTCCTAGTGATCCATGCGTTTGCATAGAACTCTTGTACCATTAAGATCCAGACTTATTGAATAGGATTGGAAAGAGCTTCCCATCCTCTTCTTCTAATCTCATGTTGGATCTTCGGATACTCACTCCTTTTGAGCTTGAAAGGGACCCCAGGGATCACATTCTTCTTGGCCACAACTTCATAGAAGTGGTCTTGATGGACCTTTGAGATGAATCTCTCCATCTTCCATGACTCGAAGGTGGAAGCTTTTGCCTTTCCTTTCCTCTTTCTAGAGGTTTCTCCGGCCTTAGGTGCCATAAATGGTTATGGAAAAACAAAAAGCAATACTTTTACCACACCAAACTTAGAGTGTTTGCTCGTCCTCGGGCAAAGAAGAGAGAATGAAGGAGAAGAAGAAGAAGAAAATAGAGGAGATGGAGGGAGAGGGTGAATTCGGCCAAGGGTGTAGAAGGTATGTGTGATGTGTGAAATTGAAGGAGTGATGAGGAGTATATATAGGAGTGGGGTAGGTTAGGTTCATGCATATGGGGTTGGGTTTGGGAGGTAAAAGAGGTTTGAATTTGAAGGTATGTGGTGTTTTGGGGAAAAGTGAATGAGGTGATTGGTGAAGGGTATTTGGGGAAGAGGGTAAGATTTGATAGGTGAAGGGTATTTGGGGAAGAGTGTTGTGGAAAGGTGTGTGAAGAAGAGAGAAGAAGAGGTGGGAATCCTGTGGGGTCCATAGATCCTGAGGGGTCAAGGACTTATCATCCCTGCTCCATTTAGGCATGCAAAACGCCTTTAGAGTGTAATTATGGCATTAAACGCCAGATTGTTGCTTGTTTCTGGCATTTAACGCCAGCTTTTCTCTCTTTCTTGGCGTTTAATGCCAACTTGGTGCTCTGTTCTGGCGTTAAACGCCAGACTGGTGCCTGTTTCTGGCGTTAAACGACAGTCTGGTGCCCATTTCTGGCGTTAAACGCCCAGAATGGTGCCAGACTAGATGTTTAATGCCCATTCTGCTACTCTTACTGGCGTTTAAACGCCAGTAAGCTTTTCCTCCAGGGTGAGCTATTTTTAATGCTATTTTTCATTCTGTTTTTGATTTTTCAGGTGTTTTTGTGACTTCACATGAACATCAACCTAAAGAAAACATAAAATAACAATGGAAAATAAATAGATATAATTAAATAACATTGGGTTGCCTCCCAATAAGCGCTTCTTTAATGTCAATAGCTTGACAGTAAGCTCTCATGGAGCCTCACAGATAATCAGAGCAGGGTTGGGGCCTCTCAACACTAAACTTAGAGTTTGGTTGTGGCCTCCCAACACCAAACTTAGAGTTTGGTTATGGCCTCCCAACACCAAACTTAGAGTTTGAATGTGGGGGCTTTGTTTGACTCTGTATTGAGAGAAGCTTTTCATGCTTCCTCTCTATGGTTATAGAATGAGAACCTTGAGTCTTGAATACAAGGTAGTCCTCATTCAACTGAAGGACCAACTCTCCTCTGTCAACATCAATCACAGCTTTTGCTGTGGCTAGGAAGGGTCTGCCAAGGATGATGGATTCATCCTCATCCTTCCCAGTGTCTAGAATTATGAAATCAGCAGGGATGTAAAGGCCTTCAACCTTCACTAGCACGTCCTCTACTAGCCCATAAGCCTGTTTTATTGATTTATCTGCCATCTCTAGTGAGATTCTTGCAGCTTGTATCTCAAAGATTCCCAGTTTCTCCATTACAGAGAGTGGCATGAGGTTTATCCCTGACCCCAGGTCACATAGAGCCTTCTCAAAGGTCATGGTGCCTATGGTACAAGGTATGAAGAATTTTCCGGGATCCGGTTTCTTCTGAGGTAATGTCTGCCTCATTAATGCATTCAGTTCATTGGTGAACAAGGGGGTTCATCCTCCCAAGTCTCAGTACCAAATAACTTGGCATTCAGCTTCATGATTGCTCCTAGATATTTAGCAACTTGCTCTTCAGTGATGTCTTCATCCTCTTCAGAGGAAGAATATTCATCAGAGCTCATGAATGGCAGAAAGAAGTTCAATGGAATCTCTATGGTCTCTGTATGAGTTTCAGATTCCTTTGGTTCCTCAAAGGGAAACTCCTTTCTGTCCAGAGGACGTCCCATGAGGCTTTCCTCACTGAGACTCACGTCCTCCTCACTCTCTCCAGGTTCGGCCATGTTAGTCATGGTTATGGCCTTGCACTCTCTCTTGGGATTTTCTTCTGTATTGCTTGGAAGAGTATTAGGAGAAGTTTTAGTAATCTTCTTACTCAGCTGACCCACCTGTGCCTCCAAATTTCTAATGGAGGACCTTGTTTCATTCATGAAACTTAGTGTGGTCTTGGATAGATCAGAGACTATGGTTGCCAGGCCAGAATGGCTCTGTACAGAATTCTCTGTCTGTTGCTGAGAAGATGATGGAAAAGGTTTGCTATTGCCAAACTTGTTTCTTCCACCATTGTTATTATTGAAGCCTTGATTAGGCTTCTGTTGATCCTTCCATGAGAGATTAGGATGATTCCTCCATGAAGGATTATAGGTGTTTCCATAGGGTTCTCCCATGTAATTCACCTCTGCCATTGTAGGGTTCTCAGGATCATAAGCTTCTTCTTCAGAAGATGCTTCTTTATTACTGTTGGATGCAGCTTGCAATCCATTCAGACTCTGAGAAATCATTTGACTTGCTGAGTCAATATTTTGTTCTAAGCCAATATGGCATTCAGAGTATCTATCTCAAGAACTCCTTTCTTCTGAGTTGTCCCATTATTCACAGGATTTCTTTCAGAATTGTACATGAATTGGTTATTTGTAACCATTTCAATGAGTTCCTGAGGTTCTTCAAGCGTCTTCTTCAGATGAAGAGATCCACCTGCAAAGTTGTCCAATGATATCTTGGACAGTTCAGACAGACCATCATAGAATATGCATATGATGCTCTATTCTGAAAGCATACCAGAAGGACACCTTCTGATCAATTGCTTGTATCTTTCACGAGCTTCATAGAGGGATTCGCCTTCCTTCTGTCTGAAGGTTTGGACTTCCACTCTAAGCTTACTCAATTTTTGAGGTGGAAAAAACTTTGCCAAGAAGGCATTTACCAGCTTTTCCCAAGAGTTCAGGTTGTCCTTAGGTTGTGAGTCCAACCATGTCCTAGCTCTGTCTCTTACAGCAAAAGGGAAAAGCATAAGTGTGTAGATCTCAGGGTCAACCCCATGAGTCTTAACAGTGTCACAAATTTGCAAGAACTCAACTAAAAATTGATGAGAATCTTCCAATGAAAGTCCATGATACTTGCAATTCTGCTGCATTAGAGAAACTAATTGAGCCTTAAGCTCAAAGTTGTTTGCTCCAATTGCAGCAATTGAAATGCTCCTTCCACAGAAATCAGAAGAGGGTGCAATAAAGTCACCAAGCATATTCCTTGCATCTCCACAATTGTTGTTGGGTTCAGCCATGTTTGTTTTGTCTGCTTCCTTTTCGAAACTTTCTGTCAGGTCCTCTCCAGAGAGTTGTGCTTTAGCTTCTCTTAGCTTTCTCTTCAAGGTCCTTTCAGGTTCAGGATCAGCTTCAACAATAATGCCTTTATCTTTGTTCCTGCTCATATGATAGAGAGGAAGACAAAGAAAGTATGGAATCCTCTATGTAACAGTATAGAGATTTCTTGAGGTGTCAAAGGAAAAGAAGAATAGAAGAATAAGGTAGAGAGGAGAATTCGAACTTATAGAGAGGGAATGAGTCCGAATTGCTAATGGAGGAGAAGTGTTAGTCTTAAATAGAAAAAGGTGAGAAGGAAGAAGAATTTTCGAAAAAAATTTTTTAAATAAAACTAAAAATTTTAAAATAATAAAAAAGAATTTTGAAAAAGTGGATAATGGTTTTCGAAAATTAAAAGTGAGAAAGTGGTTAAGTGATTTTGAAAAATATTTTGAAATTGGCAATCAAAAAATGATTGAAAATTATTTTGAAAAAGATGTGATTGAGAAGATATGATTGAGAATATATGATTGAAAAATAATTTAAAAAGATTTGATTTTTAAAATTAATGACTTGGCTAACAAGAAATTTAAAAGATATGATTCTAAAATTCAAATATTGAACCTTTTCTTAACAAAGAAGTAACAAACTTGAAATTTTTGAATCAAATCATTAATTGGTAGCCAGGATTTTCAAAAATAGTAAGAGAATATGATTTGAATCAAACTATTAATTGGTAGCAAGGATTTTCGAAAATTTTGAAAAAAATAATTTAAAAGATTTGATTTTGAAAAAGATATGATAAAAAAATATGATTTGGAAAAGATTTGATTTTGAAAAATTTTGAAGATTTGAAAAAGATTTGAATTGAAAACAAAATGTCTCCTCCTGTGCCATATTGGCGTTAAACGCCCAGAATGGTATCCATTCTGGCATTTAACGCCCAAAATACTACTCTTTTGGGCGTTTAACGCCCAGCCAGGTACTTGATGAGCGGACATTTTATACGCTTTTTGGGGTTAATTTCATATAGTTTTTAGTATGTTTTAGTTAGTTTTTAGTTTATTTTCATTCGTTTCTAGGCAAAATTCATATTTCTGGACTTTACTATGAGTTTGTGTGTTTTTCTGTAATTTCAGGTATTTTCTGGCTGAAATTGAGGGAGCTAAGCAAAAATCTTATTCAGGCTGAAAAAGGACTGCTGATGTTATTAGATCCTGACCTCTCTGCACTCGGAATGGAATTTCTAGAGCTATAGGAGTCCAATTGACACGCTTCCAATTGCGTTGGAAAGTAGACATCAAGGGCTTTCCAGCAATATATAATAGTTCATACTTTGCTCAAGGATAGATGACGTAAACTGGTGTTCAACGCCAGTTCTATGTTGTAGTCTGGCGTCCAGCGCCAAAAACACGTTACGAGTTGGAGTTCAACGACAGAAACAGGTTACAGCCTGGTGTTGAACGCCCAAAACAGCCCAGGCACGTGAGAAGCTTTAGTCTCAGCCCCAGCACACACCAAGTGGGCCCCAGAAGTGGATTTCTGCACTATCTATCATAGTTTACTCATTTTCTGTAAACCTAGGTAACTAGTTTTGTATTTAAACAACTTTTAGAGACTTATTTTGTATCTCATGACATTTTAGATCTGAATTTTGTACTCTTTGACAGCATGAGTCTCTAAACTCCATTGTTGGGGGTGAGGAGCTCTGCTGTGTCTCGATGAATTAATGCAAGTATTTCTGTTTTCCATTCAAACATGCGTGTTCCTATCTAAGATATCCATTCGCACTTCAACATGAATGTGATGAACGTGACAATCATCATCATTCTCCCACGAACGCGTGCCTGACAACCACTTCCGTTCACCGTAGAATGAATGAATATCTCTTGGATCTCTTAATCAAAATCTTCGTGGTATAAGCTAGATTGATGGCAGCATTCAAGAGAATCCGGAAAGTCTAAACCTTGTCTGTGGTATTCCGAGTAGGATTCAAGGATTGAATGACTGTGACGAGCTTCAAACTCGCGAGTGCTGGGCGTAGTGACAGACGCAAAAGGATAGTAAATCCCATTCCGGTACGATTGAGAACCTGCAGATGATTAGCCGTGCGGTGACAGCGCACCTGGACCCTTTTCACTGGAAGGATGGATGGTAGCCATTGACAACGGTGATCCACCAACACACAGCTTGCCATAGGAGGACGTGCGTGCGTGAATCAGGAAATAGAGGAAAGCAGAATTTCAGAAGACAAAGGATCTCCAAAACTCCAACATATTCTCCATTACTGCATACAAGTATAATTTGTGTTCTGCCCTTCTTACTTTTTACAATTCAAATTAGGAATTATTATTGATATTATATCCTGACTAAGAGTTACGAGATAACCATAGCTTGCTTCAAGCCAACAATCTCCGTGGGATCGACCCTTACTCACGTAAGATATTACTTGGACGACTCAGTGCACTTGCTGGTTAGTTGTGCGAAGTTGTAAGAGAGTAATGTGAACATTAACATTACAGTTTCGTGCACCAAGTTTTTGGCGCCGTTGCCGGGGATTGTTTGAGTTTGAACAACTGACGGTGAATCATGTTGCTTAGATTAGGAAAATTTTGTTTTTTGGGTCAGAGTCTTTTATATTCTTTTCAAAAAAAATTAAAAATAAAAATAAAAATAAAAATAATATTTTTTCTTAGTTATTAAAAATATTTTTCAAAACAAGTGTTACATTTACTGCCCATTTGGCTAGAGCGTTGGTCTGTGTTCTTGGTAAATTGGGTACCTTCTTTTTCAAAAATAATTTTTGCATTAAATCTTGTGCCAAACTTTAAGTTTGGTGTTTTCTTGTTGATTTTTCTTTGGTTTTCGAAAAATCTTATTTTGGTTTTCTAAAATTTTTAAGTTTGGTGTTCCTTGGTGTTTTTCCTCCAAAATTTTTGAAAACAAGGAGCATTAGATCTAAAAATTTTAAATCTTGTGCTATCTTATTGTTTTCCTCTCTCCTCTTTAAATTCAAAAATATCTTTTCTCTCTATTTTAAAGCAAATTTTCGAAATTTACCTTTAAAATTCAGATTTTTATTTCAAAATTTAAAACCTTTTTCAAAAATCATCACATCATTTTCAAAACTTCCTAACCACTTTCTCTCTCCTCATTTTTTCGAAAATCTTCACCCATTTTTATTTATTTTATTTTAATTTATTTTATTTTCGAAATAAATAAATAAATAAATTAAAATAATTTTTTTATTACATCATCTCCCTTTCTCCATCATGGATCTAAGTGGAAATGAACAGTCCAGAAGGACTCTGGGGTCATATGCTAACCCCTCTACTGCTTCATATGGGAGTAGTATCTGCATACCCTCCATTGGAGTCAGTAGCTTTGAGTTGAATCCTCAGCTCATTATCATGGTGCAGCAAAGCTGCCAGTATTCCGGTCTACCACAGGAAGAACCTACAGAGTTTCTGGCACAGTTTTTACAAATTGCTGACATAGTACATGATAAGGAAGTAGATCAGGATGTCTACAGATTATTACTGTTTCCATTTGCTGTAAAAGACCAAGCCAAGAGGTGGTTAAATAACCAACCTAAGGCTAGCATAAGGACATGGAAACAGCTGACAGAAAAATTCCTGAATCAATACTTTCCTCCAAAACGGATGACACAGCTAAGGTTGGACATCCAAGGCTTTAAACAAGGAGATAATGAATCTCTTTATGATGCCTGGGAGAGATATAGAGAGATGCTACGAAAATGCCCCTCTGAAATGTTTTCAGAGTGGGTTCAGTTAGACATCTTCTATTATGGGCTTACAGAAAGAGCTCAGATCTCTCTAGATTACTCAGCTGGTGGATCTATCTTCAATTGAAGAAGCTCAAGAGCTCATTGATACAGTTGCCAGAAATCAGCATCTGTACCTAAGCAGTGACCCTTCCATGAAAGAAGAGGTTAAAACAGTAACTGCTGAACTCAGTCCTGTAGAACAAGCTGCTGAATTCAATCAGCAATTGGACTTTCTAACACAACAGTTAGCCAAATTCAAAGATAGACTACAAGAGACAAGGATGGCTAATATAAATATGGAAGAACAATTAAAGCAAACAAAACAGCAGCTGTCAAAACAAATAACAGAAGAATGCCAAGCAATTCAATTAAGAAGTGGGAAAACATTAAATACCCCACCTCAAGGCAGCAGGAAGCCAAGAAATAAGCAAACCACCCAAAATCCATCTGAGGACAGTAAGAGCCTAGGAAAAAATAATTCTGGCATTAAAACGCCAGAAATTGGGTGGAAGGCTGGCGCTGAATGCCCAGACCATGCTCAGGACTGGCGTTCAACGCCAGAAACAAGCAAGGAACTGGCGTTGAACGCCCAAAGGAAGCACAGTTCTGGCGTTCAGACGCTAGGAACAGATGAGGAATTGGCGTCTAATGTCACTCCAGCTTCTAACTCTGGCACTCAAATGCCAGAGATGGATCAGACACACACAAGTGTTGATGACAACCCCTCTAAAAAGGCTTCTTCAACTATTTCTGTAGGAAATAAACCTACAGCAACCAAGGTTGAGGAATATAAAGCCAAGATACCTTATCCTCAAAAACTCCGCCAAGAGGAGCAGGATAAGCAATTTGCTCGCTTTGCAGATTATCTCAGGACTCTTGAAATTAAGATTCCATTTACAGAGGCACTTGAGCAAATACCTTCTTATGCCAAGTTCATGAAAGAGATCTTGAGTCATAAGAAGGATTGGAGAGAAACTGAAAGAGTTCTCCTCACTGAAGAATGCAGTGTAGTCATTCTGAAAAGCTTTCCTGAAAAGCTTAAAGATCCCGGAAGCTTTCTAATACCATGCACATTAGAGGGAAATTACACCAGGACAGCTTTATGCGATCTTGGGGCAAGCATTAACCTAATACCTGCATCCACTATCAGAAAGCTTGGTTTAATTGAAGAAGTTAAACCAACCCGGATATGTCTCCAACTTGCTGATGGCTCTATTAAATACCCATCAGGCGTGATTGAGGACATGATTGTCAGGGTTGGGCCATTCGCCTTTCCCACTGACTTCGTAGTGCTGGAAATGGAGGAGCACAAGAGTGCTACTCTCATTCTAGGAAGACCTTTCCTAGAAACTGGACGAACTCTCATTGATGTCCAAAAGGGGGAAGTCACCCTGAGAGTCAATGAAGATGAGTTTAAGTTGAATGCTGTCAATGCCATGCAGCATCCAGACACACCAAAAGACTGCATGAAAGTTGATCTTATTGACTCTTTGGTAGAAGAGATCAACATGGTTGAGAGTCTCGAATCAGAGCTGGAAAACATCTTTAAAGATGTTCCACCTGATCTAGAGGATTCAGAGGAATTGAAAGAGTCTCTGAAATTCCCTCAGGAAGAGGAAAAACCTCCTAAACCCGAGCTCAAACCATTACCACCATCCCTGAAATATGCATTTCTGGGAGAAGGTGATACTTTTCCAGTGATCATAAGCTCTGCTTTAAATCCACAGGAAGAGGAAGCACTAATTCAAGTGCTAAGAACACACAAGACAGCTCTTGGGTGGTCCATATGTGATGCCAGGGCATCTTGGCCAGTTTCACTGACCTTTTCTTTACTGTTTTTAGGTTAGTTTCATGCATTCCCTTAGGAAATAAGCTAGTTTTGGGTAGATATTCACTTACACCTTGATTCAAGCATACATTGTGCATTTTACATTGTTTCATGAGGATTTTGCATGAGTTTAGTGACCAATTATATGCTGCATTGCCCATGACTTGGACTAGAACTTTGATGCGCTCTATTGCTTGATTTCAGGACCAAAGGAAGCAAGGAATGGGAGGTAACTTGCAAAGTTAATGAAAAAAGTGATTGCCAATAACGCTCTCGAAGCCATCATTGACCACGTTAAGAGTGACGTTAACTAAGTTAACGAGAACTCTAACGTGGAGAGGGGAAGTTGAGCCAACGTTAGTGACACTTAACATTGTCACTAATGTTGGCAAATGCTCATAAGTGGCCACGTTAGAGTCCACGTTAACTTAGTTAACGTGGCCTCTAACGATAGAAGGGGGGAGAAACGCCAACATTAGTGACATTCAACATTGTCACTAACGTTGGCCTAAGGAGAAACATACCACGTTAACTCCCATGTTAACTTGGTTAACGTGGGAGCTAACGTAAGAAGCAAGAGTGGTCGACAACGTTAGTGACACCCAACATTGTCACTAACGTTGGAAGCAACCACACAACCCCCCAAGAAGCCACGTTAACTTCCACGTTAACTTAGTTAACGTGGAAGCTAACAATGTTGAGTGTCACTAACGTTCTCGAAGGATGGCAAGCCCACGTTAAAGAGCCACGTTAACTAAGTTAACGTGGGAACAAAGGGGACTTTTCAAAGTTATTGGGAATGTTAAGTCTCAATAACGTGTGCGAAGGACTTAGAGGCAACGTTAGTGGCAACGTTTGTGCCACTAACGTTGAAGTTAACGTGGCTTTTACTTAGGAACGTTAGTGAGAAAGTTGATTGTCACTAACGTTCTCGAACTCATATTTTCACTAAACGTTAACACCCCTAACGTCCTGAGCTAAAGTCTCTGCCCACTTCACACTTTCTCTCTGCAAGTAAAGCCAAGCCCAAATGAAGAAGAGAACTGCTTCAAACTCAAGATCCAAAGGCCCAAGACTTGAAGAGCCAACTAGAAGCTGAGAAAAGTAGTATATATAGGAGTAGCTTTGAATTGTTGAGGAGAGCTGAAAAGTTGAAAAAGAGAATTACTCTCTGTATTTTACCTTCTTTGCATTTTCTAGTTTTATGATGTATTCTCCATCTTTGTTTTCATTTTCTAGAGCTATGAACAACTAAACCCCTTTCATTGGGTTAGGGAGCTCTGTTGTAATTTGATGGATCAATACTAGTTTTCATTATTTTTCTTCTATCTTTTCTCTTGATTTTACTTGAAAGCTTTCGACCTTCATCCAATTGGGTAGTTATCTTAGAAAAGAAGCTATTCAAACTTGGATCTCTTCTGAACTTGAAAGAGGAATGAAGAGATCAAGCTAGAAATGCTTTCTCATGCTGGACCAAATTGGGTTTGGATGGGTATGTGACTATAACCCTCTCAATACTTGATTTGGGAAATGCATGTGGTATAATCAGTGACCATACTTCATTTCTTCTCATGAGTAATTGACCAAGGAATTGGCTATTGATCAAGATTTGAGAGATTGAATTTGTAATTCAATCAATTAAGATTGCCAAGGAGATCAATGAGTGCATTGATTGAGGAAGAGATGAAAATAAACTTGATCTGGAGGGTTGCAATATCTCCTAAGCCCAATGAACTCCCTATCTCTGATCTTACCCATTCTCTTTAATTTCTGCCATTTACTTTTATGAGCAAATCCCCCATTCCCATTTACAATTCTGCAATTTACTTTCAGTCATTTACTTCCAGTCCTTTAATTCTAGCATTTACTTTTCTGTTATTTACATTCCCGTCATTTTATTTTCTGCAACTCTCAACCCAAATTCTGGATTCGCTTAACTAGAACATTCTTCTAATTAAAGTTGCTTGATCAATCAATCCCTGTGGGATTCGACCTCACTCTATTGTGAGTTTTTACTTGATGACAAATTCGGTACACTTGCCAAAGGAAATTTGTTGAGAGACAGTTTCCACCCGCATCAATAAGTGACCTTAAGGGCATAAGCCCAGCTAGATGCATGCACAAGATCTTATAGGAGGACAATGCTAAGCCAGTAGTTCAACCACAGAGGCGGCTAAATCCAACCATGAAGGAAGTGGTGCAGAAAGAGGTCACTAAATTACTGGAGGCTGGGATTATTTATCCTATTTCAGATAGCCCCTGGGTGAATCCTGTTCAAGTTGTCCCTAAAAAAGGAGGCATGACAGTGGTTCATAATAAAAAAGATGAACTGGTTCCTACAAGAACAGTTACAGGGTGGCGCATGTGTATTGATTACAGAAGGCTCAATACAGCCACTAGAAAGGATCATTTTCCTTTACCATTCATAGACCAGATGCTAGAAAGACTAGCAGGTCATAATTATTACTGCTTTTTGGATGGCTATTCAGGCTACAACCAAATTGCAGTAGATCCCCGGGATCAAGAGAAAACAGCATTCATATGTCCATCTGGAGTATTTGCTTACAGAAGGATGCCTTTTGGGCTGTGTAATGCGCCTGCAACCTTTCAGAGATGCATGCTCTCTATTTTCTCTGATATGGTGAAAAATTTTCTGGAAGTCTTCATGGATGACTTCTCAGTATATGGAGACTCATTCAGCTCCTGTCTTGATCACCTGACACTGGTTTTGAAAAGATGCCAAGAGACCAACCTGGTTTTAAACTGGGAAAAATGTCACTTTATGGTGACTGAAGGGATTGTCCTTGGGCATAAAATTTCAAACAAGGGAATAGAGGTGGATCAAACTAAAATAGAGGTAATTGAAAAATTACCACCACCTGCCAATGTTAAGGCAATCAGAAGCTTTCTGGGGCATGCAGGATTTTGTAGGAGGTTTATAAAGGATTTTTCAAAAATTGCAAAACCTCTAAGCAACTTGCTAGCTGCTGACACGCCATTTGTGTTTGACACAGAGTGTCTGCAGGCGATTGAAACTCTGAAAGCTAAGCTGGTCACAGCACCAGTTATCTCTGCACCAGACTGGACATTACCATTCGAATTAATGTGTGATGCCAGTGATCACGCTATTGGTGCAGTACTGGGGCAGAGGCATGACAAGCTTCTGCATGTCATTTATTATGCTAGTCGTGTTTTGAATGATGCCCAGAAAAATTACACAACCACAGAAAAAGAATTGCTTGCAGTGGTTTATGCCATTGACAAGTTTAGATCATACTTAGTAGGATCAAAAGTGATTGTGTACACAGATCATGCTGCTCTTAAATATCTACTCACAAAGCAGGATTCAAAACCCAGACTCATAAGATGGGTGTTACTTCTGCAAGAGTTTGATATAGAAATAAGAGACAGAAAAGGGACAGAAAACCAAGTGGCTGACCATCTGTCCCGGATAGAACCAGTGGAAGGGGCGTCCTCCCCCTCTATTGAGATCTCTGAAACCTTTCCGGATGAGCATTTGTTCGCCAATCAGGAATTACCATGGATTGCAGACATTGCAAACTACAAAGCTGCAAGGTTCATTCCCAAGGAGTACAGCAGGCAACAAAAGAAAAAATTAATTACTGATGCAAAGTACTACTTATGGGATGAACCCTATCTCTTTAAGAGATGTGCAGACGAAATAATCTGTAGGTGTGTACCTAGAGAAGAAGCGCAGAGGATCCTATGGCATTCTCATGGATCACAATATGGAGGCCATTTCGGAGGTGAGCGAACAGCCACCAAGGTCCTCCAATGTGGTTTCTACTGGCCTATACTCTATAGAGATTCCCGAGAGTTTGTACGTAACTGTGACAGTTGCCAGAGAGCTGGTAATTTGCCTCATAGTTATGCCATGCCTCAACAAGGAATCTTGGAGATTGAGTTGTTTGATGTATGGGGAATTGATTTCATGGGGCCTTTCCCACCATCATACTCAAATACTTATATCAAAATGGGTAGAGGCCATTGCCACACCCACCAATGATACTAAAACAGTACTAAAGTTCCTCCAGAAACACATATTCAGCAGATTTGGTGTCCCTAGGGTACTAATCAGTGATGTGGGCACTCACTTCTGCAACAAACAGCTTTACTCTGCCATGGTCCGGTATGGGATTCGCCATAAGGTGGCAACTCCATATCATCCACAGACAAATGGGCAAGCTGAAGTCTCTAACAGAGAACTAAAAAAAATCCTAGAATGGACTGTAAGTACCCGTAAAAAAGATTGGGCACGAAGCTTGGATGATGCTCTGTGGGCTTACAGAACAGCATTCAAGACTCCCATAGGGACCTCTCCTTACCAACTTGTGTATGGTAAGGCTTGTCACCTGCCCATGGAACTGGAACATAAGGCCTACTGGGCAACCAGATTCCTTAAATTTGATGCCAAATTAGCTGGAGAGAAAAGATTGCTCCAGCTGAATGAGCTAGAGGATTTCAGATTCACTGCTTTCGAAAATGCCAAGCTTTACAAAGAGAAATAAAAAAGGTGGCATGACAGAAAGCTGTCATCTAGAATCTTTGAACCAGGACAAAAGGTTCTGTTGTTTAACTCTAGGCTCAGGCTATTTCCCGGGAAACTGAAGTCCCGGTGGAGAGGACCATATATGATTACAAGTGTATTACCATATGGTTATGTGGAGCTTCAAGATATTAATTCTGATAAGAAGTTCATTGTTAATGGACAGAGAATCAAGCACTATCTTAAAGGCAATGTTGAGCAAGAGTGCTCAAGGCTGAGGCTAGATTAAAAACTCAGCAAGGTCCAGCTAAAGACAATAAAGAAGCGCTTGCTGGGAGGCAACCCAGCCATCGGGCATCACTTCCTCTAAGCATTTTGCCCTATTCTTGATTTTATTTGTTTATATAAAGTTCATTGATACTAAGGTAAAGAGTCAATTGTATAAGTTTACAGGGTTACAGAAGGATTCTGCACACAAAACAGAGAAAAAGAGCTCACTGGCAAGAAAATGCCAGTAAAAGTCTGTTTTGGGCGTTCAACGCCCAAAAGAAGCATCCACTGGGCGTTAAACGCCAGTAAGGATAGCCATCTGGGTGTTAAACGCCAGAAAGAAGCATCTTCTGGGCGTTGAATGCCAGAAAGAAGCTCCTTCTGGGTGTTTAACGCCAGATTTACAGCGTCCTGGGCGTTCAGAAAAACGCCCAATGACAAAGGAGTTCCTGGCGTTCAACGCCAGAAAGAAGCAACAGCTGGGCGTTGAACGCCCAGGAGAAGCAGCAGTTGGGCGTTGAACGCCCAAAACATGCAGCGTTTGGGCGTTCAAACGCCAGGATGGTGGAGAGGAGGTAAATTCGTTTTTTTTTTCATATTTTTCATTTTAATCTTAATTTTCATGTTTCAATTCATGATTTCTTGCATAAACATGTTACAAACCCTGATTTCTAAAAACCCCACTTTAAAAATATCAAATGTATCTTAATCCATAAGCACAAATCCTTTTTTTTCCAATTCAACTCTTTTTCAAAATTTTCAAAACAAATCTATCTCTTTTCATTCAAAAATCTTTTCAACTAATCAATATCTTTTTCAAATCTCCATATTATCTTTTTCAAAAAAATCCAAATTTATCTTTTTCAAATATCTTTCATATCTTTTCAATTTTAAATTATATCTTTTCTTATCATACTTATCTCTTTTTAAATCATATCTTCTATCTTATCTTTCTCCCTATTTTCGAAAACCCACCCCCCTTCCCTTTTAAAAACACATTCGGCCTCCTTCCTCTCATCCACCATTCAACACTAGCTCTCCTTCTATCCCTCTCCTTTCTTTTCTTTTGCTTGAGGACAAGCAATCCTCTAAGTTTGGTGTGTTTATCCGTGATCACTAAACCATACCCACTAAGATCATGGCTCCTAAAGGAAAACAACCCACTCTAAGAGGCAAGAAAGAGAGTGTTCCAAAACCACTTTGGAATCAAGGGAGGTTCTTAACCAAAGAACATTCAGACCATTACTACAAAATAATGGGTCTAAGATCTGTGATCCCGGAAGTCAAGTTCGATCTGAAAGAAGATGAATATCCGGAGATCCAAGAGCAGATTCGAAGGAACTGGAAAGTCCTAGCTAATCCTGAAACGAAAGTGGGAAGGAATATGGTTCAAGAATTCTACGCTAATCTGTGGCAAACAGACAGGCAGAGAATATCTGGAGCTACCCTCTATGACTACAGGACTGTGGTCAGAGGAAAGATTGTTCACATTCACCCTGATAAAAATAGGGAGATCTTTAAGCTACCTCAGCTGAAAGATGACCCAGACTCCTTCAATAGGAGAATGATGAGAACAAACAAGGGCCTGGATAAGATTCTAGAGGATATATGCATCCCTGGAGCCAGGTGGACCACCAGCACGAAGGGTGCCCCAAGTCAACTCAAGAGAGAAGATCTCAAACCAGTCGCCAGAGGATGGCTGGACTTCATTGGGCGTTCTATATTGCCCACCAGCAACCGTTCTGAAGTCAATATTAGAAGAGCAGTGATGATCCATTGCATTATGTTGGGAAAATAAGTAGAAGTTCATCAACTGATCCCATCTGAATTCTACATACTTGCCAACAAGAACTCCAAGGATGCCAGGTTGGCTTATCCAAGCCTAATCTCTATGCTCTGCAAAGATGCTGGAGTAAAGATGGGAATAACAGAGCATATCTCAGTGGAGCAACCAATCACTAAAATCACAATGGAAAAACAACAAATGCAGGATGACCCCATCAAGAGGAGGGCGCAAGAATTCCTACCAGAACTCCCTCAATTTGAATACTGGGAGCATCTTGAGGCATCTGTCACTAACTTGCAAGAAACCATGGACCAATTGAAGGAAGAACAGCAAAATCAAAACAGCATGCTTTGCAAACTGCTCAGAGAACAAGAGGTGCAAGGGCGTGAATTAAGAGAACTAAAGCGTCAGAAACTATCTCTTAAAGGGCCAAGCACCCCACAGAATAAAGAGGCATCTGCTTCCCAAAGTCAAGGTTATTGAGTTCTAATCTTAACCTTAACCCTGTGATAACTTTTTTTTTCTATTATTTGAGTTTTACCTTAGGAGTCATATAATGGCAATTAGTATTTATATTTTGATTCTATCCCCAATTAAGCTATAATTTATTTTTCTCATCATCATTAAACATGAATAAAATAGAAGATTTTCTTTAGAACAAGGAGGCAATAATTTTCGAGTTTTTAATAAAACAAATTGTAATTGTTTACATGTGGTGGCAATGCTTTCTGCCTTCTGAATGAATGCTTGAACAGTGCATATGTCTTTGGAATTTGATGTTCTTGAATGTTAAATATGTTGGCTCTTGAAAGAATGATAAACATAAGACATGTTATTGGTAATCTGAAAAATCATAAAAATGATTCTTGAAGCAAGAAAAAGCAGTGAATACAAAGCTTGCAAAAAAAAAAGCAAGCAGAAAAAGCCAATAACCCTTAAAACCAAAAGGCAAGGGTAATAAAAAAGATCCAAGCCTTTGAGCATCAGTGGATAGGAGGGTCTGAGGGAATCAAATCCTGGTCTAAGCGGCTAAACCAAGCTGTCCCTAACCATGTGCTTGTGGCGTGAAGGTGTCAAGTGAAAACTTGAGACTGAGCGGTTAAATTCAAGGTCCAAAGCAAAGAGAATAGTGTGTTAAAAACCCTGGACACCTCTAATTGGGGGCTTTAGCAAAGCTGAGTCACAATCTAAAAAGGTTCACCCAATTATGTGTCTGTGGCATTTATGTATCCGGTGGTAATACTAGAAAACAAAGTGCTTAGGGCCACGGCCAAGACTCATAAAAGTAGCTGTGTTCAAGAATCAACATACTGAACTAAGAGAATCAATAACACTATCTGAATTTTAAGTTCCTATAGATGCCAATCATTCTGAGCTTCAATGGATAAAGTGAGATGCCAAAACTGTTCGGAAGCAAAAAGCTACTAGCCCCGCTCATTTAATTAGAATCTGAGCTTCACTCAAAAACTCTGAGATATTATTGTTTCTTGACTCATTTGTATTCTATTTTATTTATCTAGTTGCTTGAGGACAAGCAACAGTTTAAGTTTGGTGTTGTGATGAGCGGACATTTTATACGCTTTTTGGGGTTAATTTCATATAGTTTTTAGTATGTTTTAGTTAGTTTTTAGTTTATTTTCATTAGTTTCTAGGCAAAATTCATATTTCTGGACTTTACTATGAGTTTGTGTGTTTTTCTATAATTTTAGGTATTTTCTGGCTGAAATTGAGGGAGCTGAGCAAAAATCTGATTCAGGCTGAAAAAGGACTGCTGATGCTGTTGGATCCTGACCTCTCTGCACTCGGAATGGAATTTCTGGAGCTACAGAAGTCCAATTGACACGCTTCCAATTGCGTTGAAAAGTAGACATCCAGGGCTTCCCAGCAATATATAATAGTCCATACTTTGCTCAAGGATAGATGACGTAAACTGGCATTCAACGCCAGTTCCATGTTGCAGTCTGGCGTCCAGCGCCAGAAACACGTTACAAGTTGGAGTTCAACGCCAGAAACAGGTTACAGCCTGGCGTTGAACGCCTAAAACAGCCCAGACACGTGAGAAGCTTTAGTCTCAACCCCAGCACACACCAAGTGGGCCCTAGAAGTGGATTTCTGCACTATCTATCATAGTTTACTCATTTTCTGTAAACCTAGGTTACTAGTTTAGTATTTAAACAACTTTTAGAGACTTATTTTGTATCTCATGACATTTTAGATCTGAATTTTGTACTCTTTGACAGCATGAGTCTCTAAACTCCATTGTTGGGGGTGAGGAGCTCTGCTGTGTCTCGATGAATTAATGCAAGTATTTCTATTTTCCATCCAAACATGCGTGTTCCTATCTAAGATATCCATTTGCACTTCAACATGAATGTGATGAACGTGACAATCATCATCATTCCCCCACGAACGCGTGCCTGACAACCACTTCTATTCACCGTAGAATGAATGAATATCTCTTGGATCTCTTAATCAGAATCTTCGTGGTATAAGCTAGATTGATGGCAGCATTCAAGAGAATCCGGAAAGTCTAAACCTTATCTGTGGTATTCCGAGTAGGATTCAAGGATTGAATGACTGTGACGAGCTTCAAACTCGCGAGTGCTGGGCGTAGTGACAGATGCAAAAGGATAGTAAATCCCATTCCGGTACAATTGAGAACTTGCAGATGATTAGCCGTGCGGTGGCAGCGCACCTGGACCCTTTTCACTGGAAGGATGGATGGTAGCCATTGACAACGGTGATCCACCAACACACAGCTTGCCATAGGAGGACGTGCGTGCGTGAATCAGGAAACAGAGGAAAGCAGAATTTCAGAAGACAAAGCATCTCCAAAACTCCAACATATTCTCCATTACTGCATACAAGTATAATTTGTGTTCTGCCCTTCTTACTTTTTACAATTCAAATTAAGAATTATTATTGATATTATATCCTGACTAAGAGTTACAAGATAACCATAGCTTGCTTCAAGCCAACAATCTCTGTGGGATCGACCCTTACTCACGTAAGGTATTACTTGGACGACCCAGTGCACTTGGTGGTTAGTTGTGCGAAGTTGTAAGAGAGTAATGTGAACATTAACATTACAATTTCGTGCACCAGTACCCTGGCTAGCGTTTAAACACCAGTTTTCCTTCTCTACTGGGTGTTTTGAACGTCCAGCTTTTTCTCTGTGATTCCTCTGCTGTATGGTCTGAATCTTCAATTCTCTGTATTATTGACTTGAAAATAAAAAATTTTGAAATTTTTTTTTGAATTTTTAATGATGAAAAACAACATAATGAAACTAATCATGGAAAACTAAGATCAGATAAACAATGCATGCAAGACACCAAACTTAGAAAATTTTCATATTAGAGACACTAACAACTTGAGAATACATATGAGAAACAACAAAAGACACAAAACAAGAGAATTTAAAGATCAGACCCAAGTAAATCATCAAGAACAACTTGAAGATTAATGAAGAACATAATGCATATATTCGAAAAATGCAAGAGAAGGAGAAACATGCAATTGACACCAAACTTAAAATCTGACATTAGACTCAAATAAGAAACACAAATTATGTTTAATTTTATGGTTTTATAAATTTTTGTGTATTTTTCGAAAATTAATTGGAAAAAGAAAATAAGGAATTCAAAATTCTTAATAAGAATTCCAGGAATCATGCAATGTTAGTCTAAAACTCCGGTCCAGGAATTAGACATGGCTTACTAGCCAGCCAAGCTTTCAGTGAAAGCTTCGGTCCAAAACACTAGACATGGCCAATGGCCAGCCAAGCTTTAGCAGATCACTACATTCAACAGCAAGATTGATAGAAATCAACAAGCTCTTGTGATGATAAGTTGAAACCTTGGTCCAAAAATTTAGACATGGTTTCACAACCAGCCAGACTTCAACAAATCATCATGAAACTCTAGAATTCGTTCTTAAAAATTTTGAAGTCATAGATAATTTATTTTTTTGAAAAATTTTTTTCGAAAATAAAAATAAAAACAAAAAGCTTAAAATTAAAATAAAATTACCTAATCTGAGCAACAAGATGAACCGTCAGTTGTCCAAACTCGAACAATCCCCGGCAACGGCGCCAAAAACCTGGTGCACAAAATTGTGATCTCTGAAACGGCGCCAAAAACTTGGTACGCACAATCGTAATCTCAACTCTTTTTCACAACTCCGCACAACTAACTAGCAAGTGCACTGGGTCGTCCAAGTAATAAACCTTAGTGAGTAAGGGTCGATCCCACGAAGATTGTCGGCTTGAAGCAAACTATGGTCATCTTTGTAAATCTCAGTCAGGCAGATTCAAATGGTTATGAAGTTTTGAGAATTAAAATATAAATAAAATATAAAATAAGATAGAAATACTTATGTAATTCGTTGGTGGGATTTCAGATAAGCGTTTGGAGATGCTTGTTGCTTCTGAATCTCTGCTTTCCTACTGTCTTCATTCAATCATTCATACTCCTTTCCATGGCAAGCTGTATGTTGGGGGATCACCGTTGTCAATGGCTACCGTCCGTTCTCTCAGTGAAAATGGTCCAAGTGCGCTGTCACCGCATGGCTAATCATCTATCGGTTCTCACTCATGTTGGAATAGGATCCATTGATCCTTTTGCGTCTGTCACTACACCCAATACTCGCGAGTTTGAAGCTCATCACAGTCATCCCTTCCCAGATCCTACTCGGAATACCATAAACAAGGTTTAGACTTTCCGGATCTCAGGAATGGCCGCCAATAATTCTAGCCTATACCACGAAGACTCTGATTGTGAACCAGGAGGCTAAGAGATATGCATTCAAGCTTGTTTTCATGTAGAACGGAAGTGTTTGTCAAGCACGCGTTCATACTATCATAGATCATATTGTACACGTTTGGAGGCTGGCCTCACGGCCATGCCTAGACCTTTCACTTATGTATTTTCAACGGTGGAGTTTCTACACCCCATAGATTAAGGTGTGGAGCTCTGCTGTTCCTCATGAATTAATGCAAAGTACTATTGTTTTTCTATTCAACTCAAGCTTATTCTTATTCTAAGATATTCATTCGCACACAAGAATATGATGAATGTGATGATCAAGTGACACTCATCACCATTCTCACATCAAGGATATAAAATAAATCACTAAAAGTAGGTTTTATACTAAACTAGTAGCTAGGGTTACAGAAAATAAGTAACTAAGTGCAGATAGTACAGAAATCCACTTTCGGGGCCCACTTGGTGTGTGCTTGGGCTGAGCATTGAAGCTTTCACGTGTAGAGACTCTTCTTGGAGTTAAATGCCAGCTTTGGTGCCAGTTTGGGCGTTTAACTCCAGCTTGTAACTCAGTTCTGGCATTTAACGCCAGAATAGGGCAGGAAGTTGGCGTTTAAACGCCAGTTTGCATCGTCAAAACTCGGGCAAAGTGTGGACTATTATATATTGCTGGAAAGCCCAGGGTGTCTACTTTCCAACGCAATTCAGAGCGTGCCAATTGGGTTTCTGTAGCTCCAGAAAATCCATTTCTAGTACAGGGAGATCAGAATCCAATAGAATCTGCAGTCCTTTCAGCCTCTGAATCAGATTTTTGCTCAGGTCCCTCAATTTCAGCCAGAAAATACCTAAAATCATAGAAAAACATACAAACTCATAGTAAAGTCCAGAAATGTGAAAACAATGCCAAAAAGCATATAAATTATCCACTCATCAAGGGACAACTACAACCAAGGAGGCAGAGACAACAGTGAAATTCAGAGGTGGAACAACAACAATAATCAGCAGAACAGGTATCAACAGAACCCCCCATACCAACAATAGAACCAAGGACAGACTTACCGAGCACCTCACTAAAGGCAAGCCCAAGCACCTCAGAATAACCAACCACAAGCCCCTCAAATCACTTACCCTCCCCCCTTCCTCTCCCAATGATGAGATGCTTCGCTCTATTATGCAAGGACAAAAAGACATTCAGAATACAATTAATTCTACCATAAACGGTCTTAACTCCACTTTACAAGCTCTCATCTCCCAGATTGAACCACCTTCTACTCCCAACAATCAACCTTCAAGCTCAAGTGCACTCCCTTCTCAACCTTTACCTAATCCCAAAAATAGAATCAATGCCATCACTTTGAGGTCTGGAACCACACTGCAAGAGAGGAGTCTTGAGGAGCCAAGCTCAAACGAAGACATTCAAGTCGAAGACATTATTGAGGTAGAAGATATTGAAGAAGAGGAGGAAGTACAAGATGTGGATGAAGAGAAAGCAGCTCAACAAAGGAATGAAGCACTTAAGGAAGATGATGATGTGAGAGACGCCATTCCCATTCCTTTTTCACACCTTGCTAGGAAACCCAGAAAGCAAATAGAGCTAGACCCCAAGATGGTGGAGATCTTCAAAAAGGTTGAGGTAACCATTCTCCTTTTGATGCTATTCGCCAGGTACCTAAGTATGCTAAGTTTCTAAAAGATTTATGCATGAATAAAGATAAAATACATGATTTAGAAACTATTCCATTAGGTAGCTCTATTTCTGCTTTAATGGGTGCTATACCGGAGAAATATGGTGATCCCGGTCCATGCATGGTTACTATTACTATAGAGGGTGTACAATTTTTTGATTGCATGTGTGATTTAGGTGCATGTGTTAGTATTATGCCATTATCTGTATATGATGCTTTGAGGCTCCCTCCCTTAAAAAGGTTGGCAGCACATTTTGTTTTAGCAGATAAGAGCATAATCTCAGTGGTTGAAATTGCTGAAGATGTGCTGGTGAGCATTAAGGGGTTGACATTCCCTATTGACTTCTACATTTTGGAGATGCCCCCTAATGACTCAGGAAGACCATCATTCATCCTTCTTGGAAGGTCATTTCTAAAGACTTTGTGGTTCAAATTGGATGCCTTCTCAGAAACTTACTCTTTTGAGATAGATGGCAGAGCAGTGAGCTTCAACCTGGATGAGGGCTATGAAGCACCCTCCGGAAGAACACTCCATCTTCCAGTGCGACATCATTGATGAGACCGTGGCTGAAGTTCACCAAGAAGAAGTAGAAGAGATGCACATGGGGCAAGGTGCAAGTGTGGGGACACCCTCTGAGCTTACTGAAGATACCTTGCCACCATCATTGGCTCCAGATGATCAAGTGCCCAGCCATGAGCTAAAAATAGAGTTGAAGCCCCTTCCACCCCCACCTCAAGTATGCTTACCTTGAGGATAATCAGAAGCTCCTAGTTATTATTACAAGGGAACTCACTTCCCAACAAGAGGAGCAGTTGCTTAGTGTGCTGAGAAGACACAAGAAAGCTATTGGGTGGAGCTTGGCAGATATAGTAGGCATCAGACCTCAAGTCTGTGAACACTGCATATTTTTAGAAGAGGGAGCAAGGCCTATCCGTAAATCTCAAAGGCGGTTGAACCCCACCATCTTAGAAATTGTCAAGAAGGAAGTGACCAGACTGCTTGAAGCTGACATCATCTATCCAATCTCGGATAGTGAATGGGTTAGCCCAGTACAAGTGGTACCAAAGAAGTCTGGAGTTATAACAGTGAAGAATGAGCATGGTAAACTCATGGCAACTAGAGTGCAGAACTCCTGGAGAGTATGCATTGATTATAGGCGCCTCAACCAGGCCACTCGCAAGGATCACTACCCGTTACCGTTCATTGATCAAATGCTTGATCGCCTGTCAAGTAAATCACACTACTGTTTTCTAGATGGTTACACTGGCTATTTTCAAATTCATATAGCTTCTGAAGATCAGAAGAAAACTACTTTTACATGTCCTTTTGGAACGTATGCATATAAGAGAATGCCTTTTGGCTTATGTAATGCACCGGCTATGTTTCAAAGATGCATGATGAGTATTTTCTCAGATCTTCTTGAGAGTTGTATGGAAGTTTTTATGGATGACTTTAGTGTGTATGGTGATTCGTTTGACCTTTGTCTGGATAGTTTAGCTAGAGTATTAGAAAGGTGTGTTAGTTCAGTCCTTGACTTCCAGAGGTAATCCCTTCTCTCTTAACACCAATATGTTATTTTTTCTGTTGTTAGATAGGACAGATTGCATGATAATAATTGCTTGCATGTATGTTTTGCTTGGTTGAAGTTATGCCTTTCTCACTAATTCAAATAAAAATTTATGTTAAACTTGTTTGAAAATTGTAATTTGGAACATGGTTTATAGCTAAGAATACACAACCTCTGAGATTTTGAGCTTAATTATATGGTTACATTATTTAACCATGATTTTTATTCTTGTGTGTTTTCTTCTCTATGATTGCAATCTATAGTTTGTTCCATTCTATATGTCCATTGTGTAGTGTATTTGCATGCATACATATGATTAAGGCCATCATTTGTTATTAGCTCACTTATCCTAAATAGCCTACCGTTTCATTTACCTTTGTTTGCCACTTTGAGCCTTTTAATCCCCATTTGTTCTTTATATTACCACATCACTAGCCTTAAGCGAAAAAACAATTAATTACCCCATTTGAATCTTTGGTTAGCTTAAGATATTATGTGTCAACTAAATGTGGGGAAATGTGGGAACTTGGGTTGATGAGAATGTGTTGTATTTTTATTGACAAAAATATTAGAAATTTGGGTGCTTACTCATGTGAAATAAAAAAAAAACATATGCATTGACATATTATGTCTTCATTCATGTTTAATTTAATTTGAAAAAAAAACGAGAAAAAGAAAAGGAAAAAAATAAATAGGGGATAAAATCACCCTAATGTTAAGTTCAATAAAAAGATCATTGCATATGTGATGAAATTAAAAAAAATTTTGATACATGAGTATGTGAAATATACAAAAGTGAGATTTTGGGTAGCTAGGCATGATTTTAGAATTATATAGAGTGTGTGTGTGTTAGGTGAGAACTTAGGTTAGTCAAAGATTCATATTATAGCTCACTTGGCCATACATATATCCTCACCCTTACCTTAGCCCCATTACAACCTTGAAAAGACCTCATGAGTTTGCATTTGTATACTAGATATTTGTTGATTGGTTAGATGAAGAACAAAGTTTTAGAAAGCATGACTAGAGGAGATTAGAGTGGATTAACCCTAGACACCTGAGAGATTAGAGTGCATATATACTTCCAGTGAGGGTTCAATGCTTGATTCTATGTTCTCGGCTTTCATGAGCTATCTTCTTACAAGTTTACTTGTCTTTTATTGTGTGATTTGAATTAGTGGAATCTGATTTATGTTTGTCTTGAAGAACTAGTTTACTTTTAACCAAGTAGACAGAAACATCTTAGTATATAGTTGCATTCACATACATAAGTTGCATTGCATAAGTCTTACTTTCCCCCATTCATTCTTTTGGTCTCCTTGAGCTTAGCATGATGACATGCTAATGTTTAAGTGTGGGGAGATTGATAAACCACTATTTTATGGTTTATCTTGTGCTAAATTGAATGGTTTTTATCAGTTCTTTGCACACTTATTCATACAAATTGTATGGTTTTACAAATCCTTCCCAATTTTGTTCTATGATTGAAAACTTCCTTCCTAAGCCTTTAAATTGTCAATTTTTAATGTCCTTTTATACCATTCGATGTCGTGATCCATGTGTTAAGTGTTTTCAGGCTATATAGGGCAGGAATAGCTTAGAGGATCGAGAGAAAGCTTGCAAAAATAGAGGAAACACAAGAAACAAAGGAGATGACCAGCGAGAATCGACGCGCACGCATAACTCACGCGTGCGCGTGACTTGAAGCTGTTCACAGTAATGCGTATGTGTGACTGACGTGTACGTGTGATCAGCGAAGTCGCACAGAGACGCGTACGCATGACACGCGCATAAGACCATCGACGCGTACGCGTGACGTGCGTCACGTGCTGAAATTGCAGAAGACGCTGGGGGCAATTTTGGGCTGGTTTTTGACCCAGTTTTTGGCCCAAAAACACAGAATAGAGCCAGGAGACAAGTAGAGACTCAACACACATTCACATTTACACAATTTTAGTTTTAAGTTTTGAATCTTAGAGAGAATATACCACTTCTTCTAGGGTTCTTCACATTCTTAGATTTTTTTCAGTTTTATGCTTTTGGTTTGGATCTTGAGAGAGTTACTACCTTCAATTGAAGTCTCTATCATTACAGTTTGCTTTCGTATTTCCTTACTCTTTTACTTTCCATTCAGTTTGTTCAGAGTTACATATGGATATCTTCGATTTTGGGAATTATTAATGCAAGAGTTAATTTTACATTTAATTTCATTATTTGTTTGATTATCATCTCTAATTAATTTATTCGCTTAAAAATTGCTTTTATTAAATTAATTTTAATTACCAAGTCTCCTTTCTACTCCCTTTACATGTTTTCCAAAATGGCATCCATGTCAATGGAGTAAACTCCCAACTTGACTTTGGAGTTGATTAATATGAGACCCTTGAGTTGGAATACTCAAGTGTTAATTTGTAATTGGAAGTTGTTAGTTGACTCTCTAGTCTCTAACTCTAATCCCTCTCTAGGAAGGGATTAGGACTTGTGAATCAGAGTTGATTAGTTACTTGACTTTCCTTTATTAGGTAAGGGATAACTAAGTAAAACAACAACCTCTTACTGTTAATACTTGGAAAAATTCAACGAGGATAGAAATTCCTATTAATCTTCTCCTAGTCAAGGCTTTTAATTTAATTATATAAATTCTCTTGTTAATTTTTATTGCTTTAATTAATAGTCATTTATTTCTCTATTCCCCAACTCTAAAAATTTCTTAGAAAATTCCTGACCAATAAATTGTACTCTTTTGCCAACTTGTTGGGAGACGACCTGGGAATTCTACTCCGAGTATTTTATTCTTAAATTGTGACAACTCTTTTTCTAAATTGATAAGCGGAAATTTTGTCGGTTAAGAACTGTACTTGTAACATTATTTCCATTATAAATTCTTAATCGGCAATTTTCCGCCCGTCAACCATCACCTTCCATATATGATGGCTACCCCCAACATTATCAACCATCTTGTACACTACAATCCTCCATAGAAGAATATCCACATACATCAATCCAAGAGTAAAATGATCCTAATTACGTTAGGCAAGAGGAACAAGAGTCAAGGGATCGTTTCAAGGAAGCGGTAGATCGGCTCACCACAATCATGCTTCTTAAAGAGAAAGAGGAATCCCAAAAAAGGCAAAAAATCATCATGGCTACCCTAGCCGATGCTTTAAACCGCTTGACCTCTATGAGCTCTTGCAACAAATTAAGCATTACCACGAATGAATGCGAAGAATCCACTTCAAGTGATTGAGGATGATTCCGCACCAACTAGTGACGTTAGTGATCTTGTTGATCCTTCTTCCATTGGATTTGAGATAGATGTTAAGGAGGACCGTACACGACCTCCAAGACATAATTTGAGCAATGAAGAATATGATTTGGAAGGAGTAGGTGAACAAGAAATGGAATTTGAAGAAGCTTGCTAAAAGGTGAAGGTTGTCAAATAAGAGTTAAAGGGAGATAGGACAACCATAGCACATCCATTGGATATCTCCTTTACGAAGTCACCATCCATATTACAAGTTGAGTGGGTAATAATTTCATCATTTAATTTCTTTCACCCAAATCAATATGCTTTATTGAAAATGGACGGTCAAATTAGAGCTCTTTATGGGTTGGTAAGTAAGAAAGAGTTAGATATTGGTTAGCAACTAGAATCAAAGTACATGGTGGAAGGAAGCATGAAAATTTAGAGGATTTGGAGAATTCAAAAGGAGGATTTCAAAGGAGGATTTGGAGCTTTGAGGAGAATTCAAAAGTTTCTTCACTCAGACGGAAACATGAAGATTAACAAGAAATTAGGTGCAAAAAAAAGTTTGGGATCTCGGAGGCCATTGGAGTTTAATAGTTGGTGGGGGATTCAAGGAGGAATTCAAGCACAAGCCACCCTAACAAGAGTTTCACCAATTGTCCAACTTAAGAACAATAAATAAAAGTGCTAGGTGGGAGATACACCATCATGGTAACATCTTTTCATTCCCTCTTTTGTATATAGTGGTGAATAATTTTAATTTTCGTTGTTAGAAAGATTTGTTAATTTTAATTGGTAGTTTAGTATGTTTAATAAGGTTTGGTATTGTTTTGGCATCTTGTTGGGTATTTGAAATGCTTAGTTTGGTGCAAAAGAGTTAAATTTTTTTGAAAAATAGAGCAGCACTTGTGCGTACGCATGCCTCATGCGTACGCACAACCCACAAGTTCTTACCAACTCATGCATATGCATAAGAGATGTGTATACACAATACTAAAATAGCACCACAACCATTTCGGGCGGGTACCATGCGTACATGATGTGTACGCGCATTTCAAAAAAAAATCCAAGTCATGCGTACGCATTGGGAATGTGTATGCACGACATACCATCCAGAGCTGAATTGATTTTGTGCGTACACCATGCATACACCTAAACACAACTCGTACACCCACACATGTGTATGCATCCCTCATGCATACGTATGACACCCGTTTCACCTCTAATTGAGGTACAAGCCTTATTTCGCACCCCACTCTTCCCTTTCTCATTTCTTTCTCATACCTTCTCTTCATCATCATTCACCATCCACTACCATCTCTACCCACCTCCGGTGACTCATGTCCGCCGCTTCTGGTTTTGGCGACATCATAGCGCTGTAGCACCCCTCTCATCTCTTCTCTGTTTTCTAGTTTTGCATTCCAGGTTTTCACATTCATTTTAATTTCTATTTTAGTTATCAGGAGCATTAGTATTTGTTAAGGTCTATTTGCTCAATTTTCTATTTTAGTTAGATTTGATTTTCTATTTTCATAGATTAGATGGTTAAGATAGGTTAGCTTAGATGAAAAGTGATCGAAACTATACTGAAGCTGTGGTATTGCTACTGAATTGGTTAATTGTCTGATTGTGTCCATATGCTTCTTGCTAATTTTGAATCAATGCTATTTTTGCTGGTTGTTAATGAGATTTTGGTGAAAAATATTAGTGTTTCAAGGTCCTTATTGATGATATTCTATGTTGATGTAACCTTGCATACCAAATATTGTCAAAAAGCCTCAAAAGCTTTTTATTAAAATTTTGGTCAACTTCTTGAATTCAATGCTTGCTGTCCTCTTGTTCTACCTAATTGCATTGAGTGAGTGTGTTAAACCTTTAATTGACCAAAATTTCTTAAACTTTAAATGCTTGAGATCTTTTTGCCTAATTTTACAAAAATTAACAAATTTTGGCCTATGTAACTCATCTCATTCACTTTGTCATGTTTAATTAGTTGAGTTGCATTAGGCATGAATCTCACATTTTTATATTAATCTTGTGATTTTAGCGTTGGAAAGCATATTGATGTTAGAACTTGCTGTGCTTGTTTTGTAAACATTATTTTTGCTTATTTCTTACATCAATTGCTTATGTTTATGCCTTGATGGCATATTGAATCCCATTTGCTTAACTATGTGCACTGCACATACTTTAAGCCATTCATTTTGGCATAATGCATGATTTGTAAAGATGGGTTGTAAGCTTGCCTATTCTTAACTTTTCGAAAACTTTTCAAGTCTAAGGATCATGCTTGCTATGTACATGACAATTAACTCTTTTTCAACTAACCTCTTTTCTTTTCCAAAGTACATAGCAACCATGTTTCCATACTTTTTGGCTAAATAGGCAATGCGACTAACTTTAATTGGTGTTATTGATTGGAGTGTGATTCTTAGTTGGCCTTGCTTCGTAATTTCACTCACACATCTAATCAATTCTCTTTCCTCCTTCTGCTTCACAAATACTTGGTTCTTCACCTAAGTTCTTATGCTTCTTGTTGAATGCTTGTTGCTTTGACTTGAATATTTATCTTTAGGGCATCTTAGGCACATTAAAATAAGTGAGTATATGTGTATTTTGTGCAGTTGTGATATAGTTTTCAAATGCTAGTGTGTGGGTTCTAAACCACACGTAACTTAGAATTCACGCACTATTTTCCTTGATATCACAAACTTATTAACTCACTTCATTTTAGTGATTATTACCTCATTTCAACAACACATGCTTCCTTGCCCTCGAATTTACTCATCTTACTATATTATGTTTTATATTCTTCAAGATGAGTCATCATAAGCAAAAAGGAGGCAAAAGAAGGATGGATAGCGAAGGGAAAACCTCCCCCTCAGCTGCAGCAGCCGAATGCTGCCGCAGTCGAATGTTCCACCAGCTGAAGGTGGCACTCCGTTAAGTCTCCGTATCTCTTGGCATATCATTGAATACACAGTGGATCGTGCAAACCTTTAAGTGTGGCGAGGTTGTCCGACCAAATCAGTATTTTTTTTTGGGTGAAAAAATTTTAATCCCAAACACTTTCGCATTTTTTTCTGCTATTACTATCTCTTTTAGAATTTTTAGTTGTATTTTTCTTGGTTTCTATATATTTTAGAGCTCTATTTGCAGTTTTTCTTAGTTTATTGCATTTTTTCATATATACATATATATAATAAGCTTAGTCAAAGTAATAAAAATTCTAAGACCATTCCTTTATAGGATAACCCAATTGATTTGAGTTAAAAAAATTTTCGTTGAACTTGCTTGAACTATATTGTGGAATATAGTTTTAGAGCTAGAACACACAACGTTGTGAGTTTTTGAGCCTTAATGTGTGGTTACATCATATTAACCACTATTTTTATTTTTATGTGTTATTCTCTTTCTTTGATTGTAATCTTTGATTTGTTCGATTCTTTATGTCAATTATTCTGTGTATAAATGAATTTACATGATTGAGGCCTTCATTTCAATTAGCTCACTTACCCAAATAGCCTTACCCTTCTATCCACCATTGTTAGCCAGTTTTGAGTTTTCTAATTCCTTTTGTTTTTAATTTTAGCACATCACTATCCCTAAGTGAAAAATAATAAATGTATTTAATTTGGGTCTTTGATTAGCTTAGGCTAGTGACAGTGTCCATCATCTAAGTGTAGAGAAATTTAGGAAGCATTGGTAGAAAGAAAAAAAGGGTATTTTGTATTTTTGTTGAAATTTTGAGAATTAGGTACATACTCCTGTATTGAATGTTGAACCATATGCATTAATCTTTTTATATATATTATGTTATTGAAAAAAAAAGAAAAAAATAAGGAATAGAAAAAGAAAAAAAGGGAAAGAAAATGAGAAAACAATAAAAAGGGGACAAATGTTACCCCAAAAAGAAAAGTTTGAGAAATAAAAATGCATATGTGATATGAATTGAAAGAATGCATGAATGTATGAAAATATAAATAATGGGTAGTTAGGTTTTACATTAGAGCTGAATAGGTTGTCATTGGTTAGGTGAAAAGTTTAAGTTAATCAAAGATTCAATTTCAAGTCCACTTAGCGAAATACAATCTCACCGTTATCCTAGCCTCATTACAACCTTGGAAAAGTCCTCATGATATTTGTATGTATACATTGAATAATTGTTTATTGTTAGATGAAGAACAAATCTTAGAAAGCATGATTAGATGAGAATTGAGTGAATCAACCCTATACACTTGAGCGATTAGAGAGCATACACATCCGGTGGAGGGATTCGATTGCTCAATTCTATGTTTCTTTTGCTCTTGAAGCTTTATCTTGCAAGTTCATTAAACTTTTAAAGACTTGAATTAATTGTGGAGTTGATTTGACTATCATTATTATTTTTGCCCTTCTTGCTTATCAATGCTCTTGAACTTTGATTATTTTTAATTAAGTAAGTTTACATAGGAAAGAGTAGGTAAATTGCATTTAGATAGATTGTATATAATAAGTGTGATATTCCTTGATCATGTCTTTCTTGATGCTTAGCATGAAGACATGCTACTGTTTAAGTGTGGGGATGTTGATAAACCTATATTTTATTGTAAATTGTGGATTGAAATGAGTGAATATGATTTTATCAACTTATTTTGCATTTATTCACTGAAATAGCATAGTTTTGTGAATTTTTCCTAATTGTGCTTAATGATTAAAAATATTTTTAGGCCTTAAATCACTAAATTTAATTCACTTATCTTTTATTCGATGCCTTGATATATTTGTTGAGTGATTTTAGGCTTGTAAAGTAAGGATGGCTTAAAGAAGTGAAGAAAAAGCATATAAAAGTGGAGAATTCATGAAGAAATGAAGTTTTAAAAATATGCACAGTTGTGCGTACACATGCCTGATCCGTACGCATGACTTGCATTTTGCCCAACTTACTCGTACACATGACTATCAGCACATGATTTACTTAAGTAAACACGTGGGTTGCGATTTCAGGCCAATTTTAGGCCTAATCCAAGTATCCAACTCATTTCTAAAGCATTTGAAGGAAGTCCAAGGGAGGATCAGCCAAGTAGTCATAGTTTAGGTTTTTATTATGTTTTAGGACAATTATAGAGAGAGAAGCTCCAACTTTCCTCTAGAATTTAGAGTTTCTTAGTTTAATTTCTCCTTAGATTTAGGTTCTAATCTTGTTTTAGTTTAGTTTTCTTTATATTTTCTTATTCTATCCTCTTAATTCACTTAGATTTTATTGTTAGTTTCTTATTTTATGCTATTTTAATTTCATGAACTCTTGTAAATTTTGGTTTTTTATTAATGTAATTTTGATGTTTTTCATGTTATTGATGCTTATTTGAGTTATCTTCATTGTTTTCTTGAGTTTGGTAGTTATAGCTTTTATAATTTATACAATTTATGAAGTTTTGTTTATATGCCTTCTAAGTGTTTGATAAAATGCCTCTTTCAATTATAGAGTAGATTTTACACTCTTGGCTTGGGATTGAGGACTTAGGTGACCTTGAGTCATTGATGTCCAATATTGATTGGTAATTTAGGGTTGTTAGTTGATTTTGTTTCCACTAACGCTAGTCTTTCCTAAGGTAATTAGTGAGTTGGCTAGGATTTGTGGATTAAGATCAATTAAATTGTTTGACTAAGTGGGATTAACTCTTCATAATTTTCATGTTTGTGGTCAATAACTAGGATAGAAAATCTTGACTCTCAACCTTTGCCAAGACCCTTCTTAAAGGCATTTGAATCTTTTTTCATTTTCTTAGTTAATTACCTTTATTGCTTCTTTATTTTCTTGCAATTTAATTTATTGTCAATTGTTATCACAACCCCATTTTTCTGGCCAATGATACGTGCACCTCACTACATTTTCATGGGAAAATGACCCGGATTTAAAACTCCCAGTTTTTGTTGATTTGAATTGTGACAATCATCTTTTAAACTTTGATTAGGGTCATTTGTTGGTTTGGAACTATACTTGTAATGCAATTCCTCTTCAGAAATTTTGAACAGACGTTTGGCCCTCGTCAGTGACATTGAATCAATTAGCTTTAAATCTTAATATTTGTGTGGCTTATGAATCAGTATGTGTACTTTATCTCTTATCATAATTGATTGATCAAGGGATTGACGATCTGTTAAGTTATGGAAACCAGATTACCAAGGTAGATATATCATCACATAATCAAGGTAGATAGTGAAAAGTAATTTTCTTGATGTTTTAAACACCTCCAAAACCTTAGCATTCCATTCATTCTACTTTCTCAATGGTTTATAAATTGCCTTCATTTAATCTTTTATTTTTTCTATTTGATATTACGAAAACCCTAATTTGCAATGTCTAGTTAGAACAATCGATTAACTCTTGTGTACTCAGTCCGTTAATCCTCGTGGGAACGATAACTCACTCCTGTGGTATTACTTGATACGATTCGGTGCACTTCTTAAGTTGTGGTTTGTGAAATTTTGCATCAAGTTTTTGACGCCGTTGCCAGAGAATTAACCGAGATTGACATCAAACTAGTTAATTAATTGCCTATATTAGACCTTTATTTTATTATTTTTATAATCTTTCATCTTATCCAAAATTTCCTTTACTGTGACGTTGGAAATTCCACTTTTTCTCTTTGTTTTTTTCCTTACTTTTGCATGCAGGAAAACAAAGGCAAGGAACCCCTCTTGTTTGATCCAAAAATTGAGAGAACACTTCATCAATTAAGAAAAAAATCTAAAATTCAAGAGGAGGTTGAGCCAGAAAACAAGGCAAACAACAACAACAATGCCAATGCTAGGAGGACTCTTGGAGACTTTGTTATTCCCACAAGCAATAGTTGTAGGAATTGCATAGTGAGGCCCACTGTAGAGGCAAACAACTTTGAGTTGAAGCCTCAACTCATCACTTTAGTGCAACAAAATTGCCAATTCAGTGGGAATAACAATTAAAGTTGAAGCAAAGAAAGCAAATTCTTGAAATCGATTTTCGACATATAGAGAAAAACTCAAAACCCCCAAACATACAAAGAATCATTACCATCCCTCCAGTGATAACAGTAAAAAAATGATTTAAAACAAAAGTATATCACCCAAGAATACAGAAAAGGAAGTTCAAAGGTTAAAGGAAACAACCTTGAGGAAAAGCGGAGTAGAAAGAGTACACGAAAACAGCAAACACACGAACGTTTCACGTAAAGCAAAGATTCAGAATGGAGCCTTGAAAAGTTATAATGAAGAAAACGAAAAATCTGAAAAAGGCAAGAGGGATGAGCAAAACATTTCAGAAGGAGCGAAAAAAGAGAAGAAAGAGAAAGAGTTTGTGTATTTATGAGACACTAGGGGCAAAAGAGTAATTTCACACCCCCTCATTTATGGTGCTTGGTTACCAAGGTAACCATAGAACAACATCCGCAGAACTACAAAAAGACATAACGTCTCGAATTTTAAAAAACGTCGAGTACCCGATCTAACCCTAAGAAAGGTGGTTTGCCCGAGATGATGTTATAATCCACAAGAAACCAGTCTGATCTACAAATACTCGAGTTTGACCTCGTAAAGCTTAGACTCAAACAGAGGCATTGTTCATACCCTGACCCAAAAATATAGCCAGGCCCAAAATGAACAAAAATCCACCCAAGAGAGCTGGCCTCGTCTACACTTACCTGACCTCATAGAGGTCAGACACAATGACAAATAGCTCAACTCTACTTATCTGAACAAGTAACAAACTCCTAAAATATCTCCTATTTATTAAAAAATTAAATTAAAAAATTAAATTAAAAAAATTATTTGCATAATTAAAATAACTGAGATAACAAATAATATATTTTTCAAATTGATCAACATTTTTAATTTTTGAGCGCCTAGGTATTGTTTTGCTTTGATGATGATAAGGGAGCTACAGCTTTTTTTTTGTTCTGGATTTATACTAAAAGTGATTTGAGTGAATGTGGTGAGATTGGATGGTGAAAGAAGATATTTACAAGGGAGAAGAGAGAAGTAGTGGAGGGACCATACGCATGTGCGACGTGTGTCTAAAAGCTATGAAATTGGACCATGAAATTTGTGTATTTCATTTAGACCATCCAATTTGTCTCTTTCCAATTCTAACCGTTTGATTTATAACAGATGTATTTTACATTCCAGTTAAACACACCACACTCCAATAAAAATAATTCTATGACAAAAAGATTTCTGAGTAAAGAGAATGAAAATGAGTGTATAAATCTATTTTAAAAAATTAATAAAATAAAATAACATATGTTTCTAAATATGTTTTTAACTATCTATAAGCGTAAATTTTCATCTCTTTACTATTTTTTCTCTTCGCATTCACCTCCAATAAAGATGCATACCACTAACATTTTTCAAATATCAAAATTAAAAAGTGGACATACAAGCAAGTTTTATTATCACGAAGACAAGAATTCTCGGCTCCAAATCAAGAGACAGAAATTAGATATCAAAATATTATGTGCATAAAAAATTAATTATTAAATTAGTTATACATTATTTAATATATTTTTAATATATATTTTATATATATATTTGATTTTTTATGTGCACCTCACATGGTAGAGCTATATATTTTCCAGCAAAAGAATTAAATTTCGTCTACGAATATCAAAGTATGTTCTCACGAATCATTAACAAGAAATCTCATAAGAGCAGAAGAAAAAGCTTCTGGTTTACTATCTTTCTTCCATTCAAGTCAGCAAGTTAATCGAGAAACCACCGCCTAAGGGTGCTCATAGAGCCAGTCCCCGTTTGCCTAAGATCCTATTATGAGATAGGAAGGGTAGGCGTGTATTTTCATTGAGATGGGGTGGGTGGCCCCATGGTAGCCTTACCGTTAGGAAAGCCAGGTTTGGTAGCAAGAAGGTCATAGCTCAACAAAAATCCATCAAGAAATTATGTACGCTTACATAAGTGGATTGCTTATATGCTAAGTTAAACTACCTCGGTTCACTGAACTTGCTCCCATCCTTCTCAGCATCTATCCGTTCTCCATCAAAGAAGATTTGCCAATGAATAGCTTCATCTAAAAATAAAGCTAATAGTAAGGCACGGGATGGCCCGCAGGTGGTCTGCTATTGCCTGCCCCTTGTCTTACTCATTTAGAGCTTCTGGGTAACGTACGAACTCTGATAGTATCATCTGCCACCTTCCGCCTGTGCTGGGGGAGCATAGCATAGGTAGGAAAGGGAGCCGGACGGTGGAAGAGCCTGGGGACCGAGTCATTTGACAAAAATAGAAGGATTTTTCCTGTGCACCTCACATGGTGGAACTATATATATGTAAAATGGACAAAAGCTTTAAAATTTTTCATTCCCAAAATTTGAATTTAATATCGCTAATTAAGTAAGCACTAAGCAAGATTTTCTTTTCTAAAATTTATAATTTATAAGTGGCATACGATCATATAAAAGATTGACGAAGGGATAAAACATATTCAATGTTTAATTTTTCATAAACATATAAATTCAGCATTGTCATTTTTAAGGAACTTATTTAATGTGTTTTTCTTATAAATCTATAAATTAATCGCATAATTCTTTAAGAAATTTAATAGAAACTATCCAGGAGTTTGCTGATTCAGATAGTCGCGAGGTGTCAGGAGGGAGATCAAAATCTGAGTGTGGATTCTGAGGTCGAAAATTGCACCAGCGGGTCTTCGGTTGGTCGGCAAGTGGAGCCACATGTAACGGACACTCCGATACTTAAGTTAGTGTCCATACGATGAGGTTGCTAGGTTAGGGTAATCATGATGTACCTGAGAGAGGGGTAAGTCCCTCTCCTTTATACTTATTCATTCACATAGGGCCTCCCTCTGTTAGAGCCCAGACCTTTAGAAGCTTCCACCAGTTGTCGAGATCTTCCGAGAGAAGATCGGATCACGTGGAGGGCGTCTTGCCGTATGGATGGAGCATGTGTCCGCATGATGGACCTCCGACTCTTGTTGGGTTGGGCCAAAATAGTACCCCCAATGCATCAAGAGGCGTGAGACCCACGACTGACACATTCGCCTACTCGTATTCTCGTAAGAGGTGGTCTCTGGCCAACACAGCTTCGTCGGCGAAGGTTCAAGCTTCTAGTGCTTTCGTCGCGCGTGGGGGCTGTCTTCAACACCTGTTCGAGGACATCGCTTTGATTATCATGCTAGGGGCATTAAATACATTTGAATGTGATTTGAAAATGCATGGAAAAGTTGATTTTGCCCTCGATCTTTTGCGCTTTTTCTTCTGCAATTACGATTGCAGTTACCTTCCTTATTTCATATTATCATTTTCCTTCCTCTCCTTTTTCCTTTGTCACTGCCACCACCATTTACTTTCCTTGTACCCTTGTCTATGGATTTTGTTCTACCATTATGAGGGATTTGCCATTGCTTGCTTCCAGACCCTTCTGTGCTACGAACACTGGTAAGTAGACATTTATTTTGTGATATTTTGCTTATTCTCTACCATTGCTATTTTGGTTTTCTTGTTTTTATTGCTTTATAGATAAAACTGGTATTTGCTAGGTACCTTTTAGGGATGTGTCATAGGTGTCCTCTTCGTTGTTTAGGCTAGGGTGGTTTTAGGCTAGCATGGTTTAGTATAGAATGACTTAGTTTTGGCCTAGGATCTCCCTTCAGCCTTGTAATTAATTTAAGTGGTGCCCCCACTGTAGGTATGGCGATGCGACCTTATAGGATGGCTCCCCTTGTGCCTAGGCTAGTGAATCCTTATGTCTGGTGTACTTCCGATGTGATGATCACGGCCTCCAAAATGACTACAAAGAACCTATAGGAGCTCCGCGATTTAGGAGAGATATGCGAAGGCGGTCCCAAGGAGGGGCACTATGAGCTCTTAGTCCCGGGCCCTAAGGAATGTATTATCCATCTTAACCTCAATGCCCCTCGCGTCCCCGGTTGAATGTGGGTGTATAAGCCTATGTCCACCGTTCTGGGTGTCTGGTTTCCTTTTTCACCATTTACTCTAACTCCCTTGAATAGATGTGATGCTGCCCCCTCTCAACTCCATCAGAACCAGCTAGGCTACCATCCAATGCTTCGAAATAGTTTGTGAGTACCTGGAGCTCCTGGTTACTATGGAAGTCTTTCTTTTCTATTTCCTCCTTACAAATCCTTTCCAGGAGGGCAAACACAAAAAGGGATATCTCTCCTTTCGAGCAGTACAAAATCGAAGGATCTTCAGCCTCTTTGAAGACTCTTTTCTTGGCTTTAAAGAAACTTTTTTCAAAATGAGACTAGAGGCCGTCACCCCTTTTGGCTCACCCCCGAGGGAGAGATGAACATCCCAATCTATTGGAGCTTTGGCGCTAGCTCTAACTACTTAATCAAAGTGACTTACGAGGGTATAGGTCGGTAGAATTAGCAGATTGTTGATGTTCTATTGGCCGTGTTTGACTCTAATCCCCTTAATCCTCATCTTTTGATGGGCGACCAGGATGCTGGTCGGGATTGTGTTAGTATGTGTAGGATATTTGATCCTGCTATCGTTCTTCTGTTTTCATGACTTCTTTGCTTCTATTTTTCTTGATGACTTAGTATGTTAATTTAATTTTTTCCTTGCAGTTGAGCTGGCAGCTGGGAACATTACCTTTAGTCCCACTTTTTCTTTGATGGAGACGACGACGCCCCTGGTTCCCCTGAACCTCGGGAGGAGGTTCCCCGGCCCGAGGAACCAGATCTTGAGCCCCAACTTGAGCCTCAACCTAGGCACAGTGCTACCGGCGAGGTTGACCAAGATAAAGGGGTTGTGGTTAAGCATTCGTCAAGAGTTCAGGAAGGGGAGGATGACGTGTTGGAAATTCTCAACCCTAAGAAAAAGAAAGATGGGTCCAGCTCTGGGCAACTTCACTCTGTGATGGAAAAACACTTGGACACAGGCACCTTCATCGACTTCCAACTGCTGTCGGGTATCAAAAGTTTTTTCCGTGATGAAAACTTGGTGGCATAGGACAAGTTGACATATCAAAGCCTTCTCCAAGCTACTACCATCATGAGGAAAGTGGAACCAGTCTTGGCCCAGTGCCAAACTTTGAAGGGGAAGTATAAGATGGCTTAGCACAAAATTTCCAAGTTAAAGGCTGAGGGGGAAACTGCGACAACAAAGCTGGCGGATGCTGAGAAGTAGCTGAGGGAGGCCTGCGAGGAAATTTAGCGCCTTACTGACCGAGATGCCACCTTTCTAAAGCAAGTCAACAAAGCTCAAGGTCGGGCCTCGCGGCCAATGATAGGATAAAGAAGCTCGAGAAAGAACTTGCTGAGGCCGTAAAGTCGGCGGATTTTGCTGGCCATGAGGCCACCAACATGCGAAAAAAAACAAGAAGATCGTCAAGGATTCCTTGGATGTCATATCTACTATTGAGGAGGCGATGAAGGTCAAGTACTTATGCCATAAGAGCTTTTAAGATGATCTAGGATGGCAAGATTATTGAGATGCCAAGGCCATAGCCACTTTGTTTTTGCTGTGAACTATATTTGTCGTTTGTGGTAGTTGAACTCTTTATTTTTTCCTTTAGTTGTTTTTAGGTCGGCGAGCCGATTGATTGCCCTGTTTGTATGTTTCTGGATATGCTTTCAAATTTGTACACTTGTGAATTTGCAAACTCGTATCTGCATGCTTAAGCTAATTTGGTTTTTTAATCGTGTGATATATACACTAACTTGGTCGTTTAGTCGTATCACGATGGATATCCATTTTTCCCGTATAGGGGATCTCGGGCTGATCAATTCCTGAGAAGCCATAGTTATATCATTATTATTGAAAGCAAAAAAATTTTATTGGAAATGGGCCTTGTGAAAACCCCTTGCCACCGTTTTGGGATGGCGGTAAGGGGAAAGAGTACCCCTTCTTTTTACAAACTATACACGACAATACAAAAAGGTGCGCAAAAATAAAAGTAAACCAAGGCAGAGACAAATCGAAAGCAATAAAGATAACAAGGAATAACCAAATCATGATCGAGAGAATGTTAGGGCATAAGAAGCATTGCCCCTTACGAGTAGAATCTCCTTAGGTTTCCTACATTCCAGGTTCTCGGGAGCTCTTTCCCATTTAGTCACTGTAGTTTGTACACGCCTTTCTGTTGTGCCTCCTTCACGCTATAGTGTCCATCCCAATTCGGGGATAACTTCCCTTCCCCTGGAGTCAGTTTCCTGATGACATTGCGCCGTAGGACTAGGTCTCCTTCTTTGAATCTTCTGCTATATACCTTGTGATTGTAATGCAGCCCCAATTTCTGCTTCAGCGCTACTTCTGACAAGTGGGTCATCACCCTTGTCTCGTCTATAAGTTCTTTTCGCTGCCTCCTAGTAGGAGCATTGGAATGGGTTCCCCTATTTCGACAACAACTTGCCGGATCTATTATCAGAAAATACTATCCAGTATCAATGAGCTTCAATTTTTGCTCATCAAGTTTTTGGCGCCATTACCAGGGACTAAATGAGATTGACAACATACGTCCGGTTAAATGCTAACTTAGATCTTGTTTACTTGTTTTCTTTTTAGTTTCTTTCTTTTCCTATACGTTCTTTTTACTTTTTTTTTAGTTTTGTTATCTTGTTTAAATTCCTTTTCCTCTTTATTCTTCTTTATACCGTAAGGTACATTTGATCTTGTTTGTTTTTACACATGCAAGGAGAAGAGGAAAAAGAATTATGGCTGATAATAAAAGTGTAATCCAATTAAGGAAGGACTTCGCTTCTATTTTTCAAAGAGAAAGTGAATCATTCTATGAAGCATAGAAGAGGTATAAAAAATTGTTCAAAGGATGACCACATCATGCCCTATCCGATGGGCTGATAATCTACTTCTTTTATGATGGACTCTCTCAACCCTCAAGAATGATAGTTGACTCATAAGTAAAAGGTGCATTACTAAAGAGGATATCTGAAGAGGTATTAGCAGTAGTAGCGATTACAGCTAACAATATGAGGAAAGAAAGCCACAAAGAACTAAATAAGGTACACAGCATTGAAGAGTGCTTTGAGAAATCCAAAACCTAATCTAGAAGATTCAACGTCAAGCTAATGACGTTAAGGAGGTGCTTGTTAGGAGGAAACCCAACCATGATTAGTAATTCCCTTTTCTTCTTTATTTCTTTTGTTTAAGAGCCCATAGTCAACATCATCTTCTTCCCCTTCTTCCTCCCCTTTTCCATGCATATTTACGTTCCTTTGTTTTAATTTTATTCAAAAATAAATAAATTTTGGGGTTGTACGCCAGGTGGCCATGACCCATGCCTGGCGTATGAATAATAAAGCTCCTAGGGGAGCATGCATGTAGGGATGACCTGCGTCCTTAATAAAATAACCCTAATTTAAAATCGCGTTGATTAGAGTTTTATCTTATTCTTTTTCTTTTCATATATGCTCCTGTCCATGATTTATGTAACACCCTACTACACAAAGCCTTACACTATAGTCGTAAATCAGAGGTGGTAAGGTATTACGACCTCTAAGACTTAAAATTACGTATATAGTATTGAAGAATAATGATATATCTAGGAGCCTATGAAGAAATGCTGACATAACAATAATCACATCACACTCGAAACGTCGAAGATAACAAGCATCGATATACAGAAAAGAAAGCGACATATATATATATACATAGCAAATACTAGTCTTGACCTGCAAAGACAAGGCCGGCTAGAAGGTATAGTACAAATCAGAAATTAAACGAAACATAATCTTGTTTCTCCAAAGATCAACCTCTAAGAGGAATATTCATATACATATACAAAAGTGGAGAAATAACCATCACTAAGCACAAAATACAAAATGTAAAGGAGTCTTCGCTTTCCATAGAGAGTCTGGCATGCTCAATGAGGTGCATCACGTCCTGCATCTAAAAATAATAAAATTCAACAATGGGTGAGAATTGGAAGGTTTTTAGTAGGGTAATAATTTCAAATAGAGACTATGTAAAAAAATATGAACCCGCTAGATAATCCTGAACTCTAAAATGCATCATATTCAAGCCTAGGGTCCTTTTTAAATTCAAACAGGGAAAATCATACTAAATCTCAGCTAAATTAGTGATTTTAGATTCTCAACTCTACTCAATTCAAGTCATTAGTCATACTAGTGATCTCAAAATCTCAACCCGGATCAAGTGGGACAAACCACAATCCTTGCATCTACCCAGGTGGTTCCAATTCTCAACCCGGAGCAAGTGGGATAAAGTCACAACCCTTGCATCTACCTAGGGAGCTCAAATATCAACCAAATTCATTTCCATCATCTAATCATATCAATATATCGCATCAAATACAACCCTCAACATCACCATCACCAGCATGAGAGATCTCTTAGTTGTTCAAACACATACAAAACAACACAAAGAATACACAAATAGAGAGAACAGATAAAGATAGATACAATTATTCAACAAGGCAAGCCAAATACAAGATGCACACCCAAACAATACACACAAATGTAGATGATGCATGTCTATTCCTAAATAGGCTATGAACTCACGTGTCGGTTGGTTGCCGCACCCAATAACATCCCTGAGATAGGCGTTACGTATCGTCGTCCTCATGGGAATCATTCATTCGGTCTCCAGTGAGCGTTATATATCTCTATCCTCACGGAGCCGTACTCACAGTCTCGCGTGGCGTTACATATCGCCATCTCCACCAAGATGTACTGTTAGTTTCAAGTCCAATGGGCATTACATATCGCCATCCCCACTGATCAAATTCATTTCCTCGATGAGTGATATGTATCGCCGTCCTCATGGGACCTTCCTTTAGGTCTTAAGTAGGTATTACATATCGCCGTCCTCACTGAGCCTCACGCACATTATCTCAAGTGAGCATTACGTATCGTCGTCCTCACAAGATTGTGCTCAACATTAAATCCCAGTCATAACCATAACACAAGAAAGGGAATTCTTCTTTTTCAATTTTCCAATCCATGAGCAAGACAATGCCATTGTCTTCACCAATCCAGCCATTCGGGGCCATAAAAAGTCTACATCCATATCTTTCAGCAATATCATTAGTTATTAAACTCATTAATCTCAATTTAGTGTCAACTCATCAAATCTTAAGTCCATTCACCCCGATTTTCTATTAAGTCATCAATTCCATTATATCGTAAGCGGGATAATACCACCATCCTCACCGCAGGTGGAACGAATCACCATCCTCGTAACTATGTCATTCAGTTTAACCAAGCGTTTATCCGAGAATAATTCAATTTGATGCCTTCAATATATTCTCTCATTCCAGAGCCTAAAAACTAGTTTTTAGACCTTAAATAGGGGTTTCAGAAGTTTAAAAGTTTGCCAGGAAAGCTAAACAGTCAAAGACATAGTTTAATTTAGAAAACAGGACTTGTGTGTATGCACAAATCAAAAGGACTTCCCAACTTGTGTGTACGCATGACCCCTCTGCATACGCACAACTTGAAAAATTCCTGGGCGTGCATATGCACACCCTTCGTGCATACGCACGAGTATTCAAGCACGTTCTGTGCTGTGTGGATGCACCATACTGTGCATGGGTACATGACCAGAATTTCTGGTTTTCTACAAGATCTCAATTTTCAGATTTGAATACCGATTTTCAATCGTTCATAACTTTCTCTATAAAATTTTATTTCCTTCTATTCTTATACCGTTTTAGAGATCCTTTCACTAGCTTCCATTTAAGATAAATTTCATACAAATCCAAGCTTCAACTGCCAAGTTATGCCCCGTTGAAGTTGATCAAAATTCTATTTTTACCAAAATCACCCAATCGCCAAATTTTTACCAAAACTCAATCCCATTCATTTTCAATAGTTCTAAAACCATTCCTAAGCATCTTAACATTCCCTTATCAACTTACATCCATTCAACACCTAATCAAACAAGTCCCAACACAATCTTTCCAATTTCATAAGTTTTCTATCGATAATCAAATAACAATTTCTTCATATAACCATATCCTCATTATTCCAACAACAATTCACTCATGACAAATTCACCACTTACCATGACTTACCATATAGGGGATATCTCACCTTATTTCGGCCTCCAGCCCAATTCTCATCACTTAGCCTTTCATAGGCGAACATACCACAACATTTTTTATTTCAACCATACATATGCATTCTTAATCAAATTTATGCTAACACACATCATCATTTCAATCATCAACAACACAAAATCCACACTAAGCATTAATCATTCACAATAAAAATTTCTTTATTCAACGTTATCCTAGAGAAAACTAACCTAGGTTTTCACATATGTTACATAGTGTCTATCTAAAATTAAGACCCGTACTTTAATGACGGAGGTTTTCCAACACTTGAATTTTTGCTCCGGATTGACCCAAACCTCAATTGACACCAAGCCTCCAAAAGCAACCCAACTCCAAATTTCGCAACAACTAAAATCAAGCAATCGAACTTGCACCGAAATCACCAATCAACTCTACCCAAATCTAATTTAACCAACGTTTCATGTTTTTCAAGCTAAGGTTTTATACATAATTAGGAAAAATAAAGGGATTAGGCTTCTTTACCTTAACCTACTGAATTTAGTGATGGAAATCACCAAGAACACAAGCTAGAGGACTCTTATAACATCAAAATCACAAAAAATCCTCAATGCCCAAGTTTAAAACGTAAAATCAGCTTTGAATGAGAAACTGGAGCTAGAATTTCGAGTTATTCACAGACTAGTTAGATAGAATTGAAGAGGAGCAGATAAGTTTTGCGTGGCCATAAATGGCGCGGCGATCGAAGCTCCATAGAAAAAGTTACGGTGGTTTGAAGGTGATGAGGTTAGGGTTTGCTCTCACCTCTCTTTTCTCTTCTCCCTCCATCGTTGCTTTCTCAAAATAATAAGGGGGTGGCTGAAATTTCATTAAGTGTGGATATTATATACTTGGTCTTGGGCACAAGGTCTGTCCAGTACTACGTATGAGAAAAATAAAAATATAAAAATGACTAGAAAAATATTTAGAATGCAAACCGGAACATATACCTTTAAGATTTTGACCCTAGGTAGGGCCAATAGGCAAAAGGACAAAACGACCCCTCATTTAAGGAGTCAAGAAATGTGATTCCACCTTTATTTCACACACATTTGGCAAAATGAGAGAGAGAACTCGAGAGTGAGTAGAAGAAGAGAGAAAAACCCTTTAACACTATTTAGTTTCACCTTCAAGTATACTTTTTTTTCACAAATTGGAGCTCTGATCGATGACCCATTTGCGGCTATGCATCGCTCTCACCTTTCTCTACGTTTTTATACCACTTTTGCAGTGAGTAATTGTGAGAACTTCTCTCTATTTCTCACATATTTCGCATTTTGGGTAGTGTGGGTATTGAAAATTGTGGTTTTGATGCTTTATGGGAAGCTTAAATTCTAGCAGAGTTTAACTTATGTTCATGTGGAATAAGGTAAGGGAACTCTTTCCCTTTACTTTCCTTTAATTTGTGTGAAACCCTAGTATGAACCTTGTATAATTTGAATAAAATTATATTGAATAGCGTTGATTGAGGCTTAGATTCTGAGGACTTGATTGAGGCTTGGATTAGCTGGAGAGAAAGACTCAAGAGGTTGGGACCGCTGTCAACTAAGTTACGAGTATTGGTTTTGGATAATCATTATGTAATGTTATGTGAAACCCTAGGCTAGTTGACATTAAGATATTATTGAATTGATATTGTTGATGATGGTGGTTTAATATGAATATATGATTTTGGATGATATTGAATGTTGGATGAAAATGGCCGGAGGCCTTAATTTTGATGGAGTTCCTATTGCTTGGGATGTATTGATGTGTTGTGGTCTAATTGTTGAAATTGGAATTTATATGATGAATATATGAAATTGAATTTGGAGTGAATATTGTTAATTGTTTAGGGAAGTTTTGTGAGGAGAAAAAATTAAGGATAAGATGAGGCATATAGCGAGGAGCCAGGTGGACATAAGGGTGAAATTGATGAGTAGTAGCCTAGACTTGGATTTGCCTAGGTTGGTATATAATGGATGACAATTTGGTGTAAAATTGGGGATTTTCCAAGTGGTGCAGAAAATTCTGCACTATGGCATATTTTTAGCCTAACTTTGGAGGGCCATAACTTAGTGCTCGAAACTTGAAAATTAATGAAACTTGTGTTGAAATAAACTTAGGAATGTCTATTTTATTGTCTTTAAAGAATAGAAGAAAATGAATTTTGTACTAAAAGTTATGATCTTTAGAATTTTAGTGGTTGTAATTGAATTCTACAGATTATGTAGCAGTGCCTAGTTTCATGCGTACACACGATGCCTGCGTACGATCTTTCAAGAATCTTTAACTAGCAATATTGGGTTCCGTGCATATGCATGATGTCTGCGTGTGCACCTTTCCCCTGATTTTTATGAAATGCTAATTTTGAACTGTTAACCCTTTTTGGCAAGTCTATACCCCTCTGTAACCTCCATATGGAGTCTAATAACCATTTAAAGACTTTGAATATGTTGGGGATGGGTATAATGAATTTTATTGAATCGTTTCCTGATAAAAACTTGTTAATTGATATATAAATATTGTGGGAATGGTGGTTCGTCCCGCCCACAGTGAGGACGGTGGCTTTGTCCTACTCACGGATTGATGATGTTAATTGTTTTAATAACAGATGGAGTTATGAGGAATTATACCTCATGTGATTGGTTAAGATTATGATTATGATTATGATTGACTATGATTATAAAAGTGGCATGATAATTGATTGGCAAGGACATGGATTTTGTCCCGCTTGTGTCACTAATGAGACACCTGCAGTTGGCAAGGATGGTGGAGAAGTGATAAACCCCATTTTTAGGGTTTATCCTATGCTTAATCTAGTGAATTTTACCCAATATTCTCACACTTATTCATACAATTCGCATGTTTTACGTTTTCCTTCCTGATTTTGTGCTATGATTGAAAACATGCTTCTTGGGCCTTATATTTGCTAATATTAATCCTCTCTTATTACCATTCGATGCCGTGATATGTGTGTTAAGTGATTTCAGAGTTTACAGGATAGGAATGGCTTAGAGGATGGAAAGGAAGCATGCAAAAGTGGAAGGAATACAAGAAACTGAAGGAACTGCTAAAGCTGTCCAGCCTGACCTCTTGGTACTAAATCGACCATAACTTGAGCTACAGAGGTCTAAATGATGCGGTTCTCATTGCGTTGGAAAGTTAACATTCGGGACTTTGCAAAAATATATAATTCGTCATAGCTGCCCCGAAGATAGGCAATGCGCACACGTGGATCACGCGTATGCATGGACGACACGTATGCGTGACAGTGCCGCGACCTGTACGTATCAGAAATTGCTGGGAGCGATTTCTGGGCTGTTTTTGACCCAGTTTTTTGCCCAGAAAACACATATTAGAGGCTATAAAGTGGGAGAATCAATCCATTCATTCGGAGAGAGATACAACATTCATAATTCATAATTTTAGGTTTTAAATGTAGTTTTCTAAAGAGAGAGGCTCTCTCCTCTCTCTCTCAGGTTTTAGGATTTAGGATTTCTCTTAGGTTAGGTTTATTTCTTCTCAAATTCTAGGTTTAATGTTCCTTTAATTTATGTTTCTCTTCTACTTTTATTTATTCTAATGCTTTTACTTGTTAATTACTTATGTTGCCAAATTGGCTTATGAACCTTTCCATATTAGAATTGATTTTCTTATTTAATACAAATTGAAGTATTTCAGATTTATGATTGCTTTCTTCTATTTATGATATAAATAATTTATATTTTTCCCCTTTTGGCTTTGGTTAAGTAATTGGTGACACTTGAGTTGTCAAACTTAGCGGTTGATTGAAAATTGGAACTTGCTTATTGATTTGGATCCCTCTAAAGCTAGTCTTTCCATAGGAGTTGACTAGGACTTAAGGAATCAAGTTAATTAGTCCATTTGACTTTCCTTTATTTAGTAAGGGTTAACTAAGTGGGAGCAATAAACAATTCTCATCACACCTGATAAGGATAACTAGGATGGGATTTTCAGTTCTCATACCTTGCCAAGAGTTTTCTTAACTATTAATTTATTTTTCCTGTCATTTAAATTACTTGTTCCTTATTTCAAAAACCCAAAATTATACCTTTTTCATAACCAATAATAAATCATACTTTCCTACAATTCCTTGAGAAGATAACCCGAGGTTTAAATACTTCGGTTATAAATTTTATTGGGTTTTGTTACTTGTGACAACCAAACTTTTGTACGAAAGGATTTTTTTTCGGTCTAGAAGCTATACTTACAACGTGATTATTTTAATAAAAATTCTTTACCGACAGAAAACCCGTTCGTCAAGAAGCGATGAACAAGTAAGGCTGAGAATTCCCTCTCTTGTTGCAGTGGACAAGTGGGGTTGAGGATTCCCTTTCTTGTTGCATCGGAGGGGATTGGATAGAAGGTTGAGGATTTCCTTCTGTTCAATTCCAAATTATGGTGTGGACAAGTTAGGTTGAGGATTCCCTTTCTTATTGCATCACAGTCTCTTTGATTGTTAAGTGTGGTCGGGCATTATATTCCAAATAGCGCTACCTCTAGTGAGAAGGTGATAGGGCACTCTCCCTCCCAAAACGTGACAGAGAACTCTCCCTCCCAAGACCAGCTTATGATAAGTCTGGGATGTTCCTCTAGGGATGCACGACAGGTATATCCAGGTTAGCTACCAGATGTGTCAAGTCTGGCAGTATAACTGACACGTGAGCTCATGGCCAGTAGGACAAGCATGCATCATGTGCATTTGTTTGTAATTATTTGGGCGTGCATAATTACTTGGTTTGCCTAATTGATAATCTGTTTAATTGCTAATTATGCTAGTCATAAGTGTTTTATATTTGTGATTGCTTTGTATTAATTATTGTTTATGTTTGACCCATGAAAAGACTTGAGACTGAGAATAATGATGATGACTATTAGTCATGGATGAGACTAGTGGTAATTTAAATCACCCATACCATAGCAAATTAACTTGTACGGATTACCTAAGACTCTAGGCTTGAATTCCAACCTTATGTAGTCATTATTTGGAACTGTTACCCTACTGGGAACCTTTGGGTTCCTACCCATTGTTCTTATCTTATCTTTTTCAGATATGGGACTCAACGCATCTCGGTGAGAGTGCAAATTTCAGGTGACAAAGCGAAGAGGATTATTTGTTGGGATTTTGTTTTGATGCTAGATTTCTCCCCCTTCTGAAATTATTTTGTATATGACTTTAATTCCTCTTAGAGGCTTTTTAATTGGGAGATAGGTTTATATTTTTGTATTTTCTCTAGTGACGTAAAATTTTAGCCTACCATTCTTCTCGGGTCAAGACTGGTAAATATTATGTATATACTTTATTATGTACATTCTTATTAAACTTCTGATATTTTCACTTCTGTATATGATGCTCTATTGTTTTAGCATATCTCGTGAGTGTTTGATGGCTGACGATATTCAAGTTTTCTTTACAGGCTCCTAGTTTTAATATTATCCTTCTATATATATATAAGTCTAAGTGTAGTAATGCCTCGCTACCATTAATTTATGACTTAAGCGTAAAGCTCTGTGTGCTAGGGTGTTACAGAGGTGAGGTGGGAGAAGAAGCAAGACCACTCGGGTTGTGGGTAGGAGACTGAGCAAGGAAAGGTGTCGAAAGAAGAAGGAGAAAAAGCTGCTACGGTTTAAAAGTGTTGCTGCTGGTGTTGTTATTATGGTTATAGATGGTGATGGTGCTTGGAGGATTTGAGCTTAGGAGGAGAGGGTTCGAAAGATGAAGTGGGAGTGGAGAGGTGGCAGAAGTTTGCGGAGAAGAAAATGAGGTGGCGGTAGTAGCAGAAGAGAGGGAAAGGAGCAGTTGTGAGGAGAGAGAAGAACCTTGGCAGCATCAAAAACAGATGCACAATGTAAGAACCGGAGTTTTCATGAATAAAATAATTTAAATGCCCAAATTAAGTTCCGGAACGTTAGAATGAGAATTTGGGGATTTAAATATAATTTTTGGACTCAGTAGGTCTTTCCGAGTCAGAAAATGTGTTTTTTGCAAAAAATCGTGAAAAACCGCAAACCGGTAATTGAACCGGTCGAACCGGTTTAAATCTGCCCAGTTCTGTGCGAGAAAAAGTAAAAACAATCAAAAATCCTAGAAACATACTAGAAATAGAAAACAGGGCATTAGTGTTAAAGGTTTGGCCCAAAGTTAGGCCAAACGGGCTAAAAACGCTAACGAGTTGGATCGGACCCAAACTGAGCCCAAGGTCCAACATATATAAGCTCATTAAATGAGCTTTGAGTTCATTTCCAGCTCAAAAGAGAGAGAGCCACGCGGTTTTGAGAGAAGAGAAGAGAACGGGTGGTGTTACTATTCACCTCCACCTTTCGGGAGCCATATCTTGAGCTACGGAGCTCTGATTGACAAGCCGTTTGTGGCCACGCGAAGCTCTCGATGAGCTCTTCCTTTCCATCTAAAGAAATCTGATAAGATCTCTCTCTTTATGCTCCAGTTTCTATCCCTAATATCCTGCGTGTTTTTGGGTTTGGTTTCTTAGCAAGTTTTGTGATTTTGCTTGTTTAGGTGATCTCTAGTAGCGGGTAATTGTTGGATTTTACCTGTAATCTCATTGGGTGAGGTAAGGCTCCACTAAAACATTGTGTTTAGTTGTATTGTGTATCTTAGGTTTTGATTTTGGTGATATATGTGTTGTTAGTTTGAGCTTTGGTGTTTGTTGGAGTCGGTTGAGGCTTTGGATCAAGTTTGGTAATTTCGTTTTGGTGTTTGGAGTGTTTGGAAATCGGCCAAGGTATGGTTTCGGTTTCCTTTATGTAATATGTAATGTTTTTGGAAACTTAGGCTAGTTGACCCTAAGATAGGATTGAATGTTATTGATGCATGAATATTTAAATGTGAATTGATGTTAATTATTGGTTGTGTTGGATTAGTGTGGTTGCTGATGATTATTGGGAATTGTTGGTGTTAATGAGTATTGATGATTGGTGTTGTGGATGAGGGTTGTTGATATGGTTGTTGAGTTGTTAAATGTTGAGGTATGATGAACTATGATGAATGGATGAACTTGGTTATGTTGATGAAAGTTTTCCATGGTAATTGATGATTTGAAATGGGTGATAAATGGCTATATTGATGTTAGTAGTTGGATATGGGAGATTGATATTGAAATTGATGATAGAATAATGATTGTGAATGTTTTGGTTGGAAAATTGTTTGTAATGCTATATGTTTGAGAATTGAGTTTGAGAATGTTGAAGTGTGATAGAAAAATTGGTGTGAATGATGAATGGTAATCCAAAGGGTTAGATTGTGTTGTAATTGGAAGTTTAATCTTGTTTTGGTTGGATGTGGTTTGTGAAAGTTGGTAAATTGAGATATGTGGATTGGGTTGGGTTTAGAGTTGTTGAATGGCTTAGAGGTTTTTGAGACTGAGAAATAGTAAAATTAGTATTTGGTATGAATTTTGGGTTGTTATGGTATGGTTGATATGTGATTGATTTGGATTTGGATTGAGATTGGTTAAAAATTTGAGGTTTTGGGTAAAAATAGATTTTTGGTGAACTTTGTCTGATCATAACGTTTGCCTCGGTTTTCAAAACATGTTGAATTTGGTTTAGAATTAAAGATTGTTGAAAACCCTTCGATTTAATATAAAGTTTGCAAAATATGGAATTTTGTCGAGGAAGTTATGATCATTCAAAGATTAGTGTAAAAATCTGAAATTTTGTAGAGTTGCAAAATTTTGTGATTTCTGGTATGTGTGCACGCACACACCAATGGAGTTTTACAACCTGTGTGTATGTACAGCCCTATGCGCACGCACACTTTGGGAAGGTCAGTCTGTTGGAGGCGCTAGCACAGCTTGTGCGAGTGAACAGACTTGTGAATTTTCGTACCTGTGCATACGCACACTTTAAAAATCTGCCAAGGCGTGCGCACGCATACCCATGTGCGTACGCACACGCCCTATTTCAAAAATTTAAAACTTGTTTTCAACTATTTCACCTTCCTAACAAGCTTGTAAGCCTCTGTAACACCATTTTAAGACTCTTGGGCTCAATTTTGGATATTGGAACATGGAAAAGGTCCTAGGAGGTTTAGTATGGGTTTTACTTTGATAAGTTAGCAAACGGAGGTTTAGGTTTCTGGTGTAGTGGGGACGAGTTGGTTGAGAGAGAAGAAAGAGTGGTGAATATGGTGATTGCTGACAACGAATTTGAGAAACTGATGAACTAAGGAGTTCGGAATGGAACTTATGAAGTAATGATGGTTGTGACGAGTATGAGTGGAAGGGTGTTATGAGCAGCGACCTCTGAGATTGAATATGTGATTATGATATGCATTATTCTCTGATTTGGTTTTGGATTGAGATTGGTTAAAAATTTGAGATTTTGGGTAAAAATAGATTTTTAGTGAACTTTATCTGATCATAATTTTTGCCTCAGTTTTCAAAATCTGTTGAATTTGGTTTAGAATTAAAGATTGTTGAAAACCCTTCGATTTAATATAGAGTTTGTAAAATTTGGAATTTTGTCAAGGAAGTTATGATCATTCAAAGATTAGTGTCAAAATCTGAAATTTTGTAGAGTTGTAGAATTTTGTGATTTCTGGTATGTGCGCACGCACAGCCTTGTGCGCACGCACACACCAATGGAGTTTTACAACCTGTGCGTACGCATAGCCCTATGGGCACTCACACGTTGAGAAGGTCAGTCTGTTGGGGTGCAAGCACAGCTTGTGTGAGTGAATAGACTTGTAAATTTTTGTACCTGTGCGTACGCACAGTTTAAAAATCTGCCTGGGCGTGTGCACGCACACCCCTGTGCGTACGCACACGCCCTGTCTCAAAAATTTAAAACTTGTTTTCAACTATTTCACCGTCCCAGTAAGCTTGTAAGCCTCTGTAACACCATTTTAAGACTCTTGGGCTTAATTTTGGATATTGGAACATGGGAAAGGTCCTAGGAGGTTTAGTTTGGGTTTTACTTTGATAAGTTAGCAAACGGAAGTTTAGATTTATGGTGTCGTGGGGACGAGTTGGTTGAGAGAGAAGGAAGAGTAGTGAATATGGTGATTGCTGACAACGAATTTGAGAAACTGATAAACTAAGGAGTTCGGAATGGAACTTATGAAGTAATGATGGTTGTGACGAGTATGAGTCGAAGGGTGTTATGAGCAGCGGCCTCTGAGATTGAATATGTGATTATGATATGCATTGTTCTCTGCCGTAGGGGCTATGGCAGTCTTCCGCCTACGTTCGGATTTGAGAGTTGAAGCTGGGCTTCTCACTCATATTTCTCGCAACCAGAGGAAGGTGGTAGGGCACGCTCCCTCGAAATATTTTCCTCTGAAAGGAGAAGGTGGTAGAGCACTCATCACTCGGAATTATTCCTCCTTATGCGCAATAGAGAGACTAATCCGGGAGTTGTCGACCAGATTTTCTGTCGGGTTTGGCAATAACCGACATGTGATATCACAGCCAATAGGACAGACATTCATCATATGCATCTTCTATATGCTTGCTTGCTTTGTTTACTTGAGTTTTCATAATTGTATAACATGTCTACCTGCTTCTTGAACTACTTGTTGTATATGAATATTATCTGTGTTTTACTTGTTTGCATTAATTGTGATTGTCTAGTGCTGAGGAGGTTAGGTAGGCGGTGGCGATGGGATCACACGGAGGTTAGGTTGGCAAGGGCTGTGGGATACAGCGGTGTGATTAGTATTAGTTAGAATTCCCCTAAGTTTAGATAACCCGGTTTATGGTTTAAGTTCTTTAAATATTTATTCATTTTGTTCTAAGCTTGAATATCCGTATGTGATGTGAAGTTCTAGGATTGCCTTCGGCGTCCCGGAGCCTTACATCTTACATCATTGGACAATGTTACCATACTGAGAACCTCTGGTTCTCATTCCATACGTTGTTGTTGTTTTTCAGATGCAGGTTGTAAACCACCGCAGTGAGTTGGGTGATGGTAGCAGAGCGGAGGATCTTATTCTATTTTGTTGTTATCCTGGTTATTTTTAACTTGTACTCTCACTTTTGTATTTTGTTTTGCCTAGAGGCTTTTATTTGAGAGAACAAAACTTGTATAAGCCCTTTCAAACTACAGTCTTCTAGTTGTATGTATATATGGCTAGCCTGCTTAAACTCCGCGAGCTGTGGCTAGATTCTTATAATATTATGCTATGATATTTTGCTATACTGTATTTATTTCTTGTGCTTTAAGTTAGTAGCTTTAATAGTACGTTCTGCGCTTTTCAAATCCTGTTAAATGAGCTGTATCCTTCATCAGGCTTCTAGAATATATTATTTCCTTCTATATATAAATATGTATAAGCCTTAGGACTGTCGTAACCTTTGATTAACCTTGGCTTTACGGCTAGAGGTAAGGCTTAGGGTAATTGGGGTGTTACATTTAGTGGTATCGGAGCGGTTCGTCCTCGTGAACCTGAGGGATGGACCGATTGTGCTTTGTTGTATACTCTGTGTGTCTTTTTCTTTAATGCTATTAGGTTATCTACTTGATATTGTATAGCATGCTTGTTTATGAGTGTCTGTTTGGGATAATGGAAGCACTAGGATTTTGATATTGAGACTGATCACCTTGATATCGATTGTTTGGTGTAGACAGGAACCCTAATGGCTACTTGCGAACGAGGTCGTACACGTTCATGAAGAGAGAGTAGAAACGAGCAACCGGCTGATAACCATACCGAGTTCATGGCGACAATGGCGAATCTTGCAAACACCATGGAGGCAAATGCTATTGCGACTTTGCAAGCTGCGTAGAGGTTAGGCCAACCGGTGGGGAATAGAGACGGAAAGGGTGATGACTTGGGAGGTGCTCTGATGACCCTAGCTACGTTTCTGAAAGTTCACCCACCAACTTTCAGAGGATCGACCAATCCCATGGAAGCTGATAATTGGTTCCAAGCTATGGAGCGCGCACTGCAAGCACAGCATGTCCCGAACAACCAATACGTGGAGTTTGCTACTTATCAGCTTCTGGAAGAGGCCCAGCATTGGTGGCAGGTAGAATGCCGCTTGCTCCAACTTCAGAACTCTTATGTTCCTTGGGATATATTCCAGACGGCCTTCTACAAGAAGTACTTTCCTGAGTCTGCAAGGGAAGCGAAAGAGATGGAACTTATTCAACTGAAGGACAGTTCCCTATCTGTGGCGGACTAAACAAGCAAGTTTGAGGAACTCCGTAGGTTTTCTAGTGTATGTCAGAGTACCCCGGAGACCTATGAAAGTTGGAAGTGTCTCAAGTATCAAAGAGGCTTGAAGGACGACATCATGACTGCCGTGGCTCCTATAGAGATTCAGATTTTCTCCGATCTGGTGAACAAGGCAAGAGTGGTTGAGGAATACACAAAGATGGTAGCCTCATCAAGGGACACTCATGGAGGGAACACTAGTAGGGAACGCGATGATTACCTTGGACCAAGGGGACAGAACTTCAAGAGATATGGTGAGGGGAAGCGGTCAAGAGCTTACTCCCCTGATATAAAATGTCATGAGTGCGGGAACTACCATCCGAATAGGCCATGCCAGTTGGGTAAGAAACTATGTTACAAGTGTGGCACATTGGGACATTTGGTTAGAGATTGTCCACTCCGAGGAACACGTGGGGCGGATAGATCACAACAATAGGGTTGAGGTAATTATGAAGACGATGACCAAATCTCAACTTATCTTCATAGTATAGACTATCGTCATTCGTGTTGAAAAGTTTTAAAGCTTAGGTTGATTTTTAAACTTGGTTTGGAAACTCTAGTTTGAATGATTTGGTTTTGAAACTAGGACTGGAACCTTTGGTCAAATGATATGATTTAAAAAGGGAAAGTGAGTCCTAAGATTTTGTTAACTTGTGATTTTGGTTTGCAAATTTGATTTATCAAAAGGGATTCAATGCGAGAAAAAGTAAAAACAGTCGAAAATTCTAGAAACATACTAGAAATAGAAAACCAGGCGTTAGTGTTAAAGGTTTGGCCCAAAGTTGGGCCAAATGGGCTAAAAACGCTAATGAGTTGGACCGGACCCAAACTGAACCCAAACCGGGCCCAAGGTCCAACATATATAAGCTCATTAAATGAGCTTTGAGTTCATTTCCAGCCCAAAAGAGAGAGAGCCACGCGGTTTTGAGAGAAGAGAAGAGAAGGGGTGGTGTTACTATTCACCTCCACCTTCCGGGAGCCATATCTTGAGCTACGAAGCTCCGATTCATGAGCCGTTTGCGGCCACGCGAAACCCTCTACAAGATCTTCCTTTCTATCTAAAGAAATCTGGTAATATATCTATCTTCATGCTCCAGTTTCTAGCCCTAAGTTCCTGCACATTTTTGGGTTTGGTTTCTTAACAAGTTTTGTGATTTTGCTTATTTAGGTGATCTCTAGTAGCGGATAATTATTGGATTTTATCCCTAATCATGTTGGATAAGGTAAGGCTCCACTAAACCCTTGTGTTTAGTTGTTTTGTGTATCTTAGGTTTTGATTTTGGTGATATATGTGTTGTTAGTTTGAGCTTTAGTGTTTGTTGGAGTTGGTTGAGGCGTTGGATCAAGTTTGGTGGTTTCGTTTTGGTATTTGGAGCGTTTAGAAATCGGCCAAGGTATGGTTTCGGTTTCCTTTATGTAATATGTAATATTTTTGGAAACTTAGGCTAGTTGACCCTAAGATAGGATTGAATGTTATTGATGCATGAATATTTAAATGTGAATTGATGTTAATTATTGGTTGTGTTGGATTAGTGTGGTTGCTGATGATTATTGGGAATTGTTGGTGTTAATGAGTATTGATGATTGGTGTTGTGGATGAGGGTTGTTGATATGGTTGTTGAGTTGTTAAATGTTGAGGTATGATGAACTATGATGAATGGATGAACTTGGTTATGTTGATGAAAGTTTTCCATGGTAATTGATGATTTGAAATGGATGATAAATGGCTATATTGATGTTAGTAGTTGGATATGGGAGATTGATATTGAAATTGATGATAGAATAATGATTGTGAATGTTTTGGTTGGAAAATTGTTTGTAATGCTATATGTTTGAGAATTGAGTTTGAGAATGTTGAAGTGTGATAGAAAAATTGGTGTGAATGATGAATGGTAATCCAAAGGGTTAGATTGTGTTGTAATTGGAAGTTTAATCTTGTTTTGGTTGGATGTGGTTTGTGAAAGTTGGTAAATTGAGATATGTGGATTGGGTTGGGTTTAGAGTTGTTGAATGGCTTAGAGGTTTTTGAGACTGAGAAATAGTAAAATTAGTATTTGGTATGAATTTTGGGTTGTTATGGTATGGTTGATATGTGATTGATTTGGTTTTGGATTGAGATTGGTTAAAAATTTGAGGTTTTGGGTAAAAATAGATTTTTGGTGAACTTTGTCTGATCATAACGTTTGCCTTAGTTTTCAAAACATGTTGAATTTGGTTTAGAATTAAAGATTGTTGAAAACCCTTCGATTTAATATAAAGTTTGCAAAATATGGAATTTTGTCGAGGAAGTTATGATCATTCAAAGATTAGTGTAAAAATCTGAAATTTTGTAGAGTTGCAAAATTTTGTGATTTCTGGTATGTGTGCACGCACACACCAATGGAGTTTTACAACCTGTGTGTATGTACAGCCCTATGCGCACGCACACTTTGGGAAGGTCAGTCTGTTGGAGGCGCTAGCACAGCTTGTGCGAGTGAACAGACTTGTGAATTTTCGTACCTGTGCATACGCACACTTTAAAAATCTGCCAAGGCGTGCGCACGCATACCCATGTGCGTACGCACACGCCCTATTTCAAAAATTTAAAACTTGTTTTCAACTATTTCACCTTCCTAACAAGCTTGTAAGCCTCTGTAACACCATTTTAAGACTCTTGGGCTCAATTTTGGATATTGGAACATGGAAAAGGTCCTAGGAGGTTTAGTATGGGTTTTACTTTGATAAGTTAGCAAACGGAGGTTTAGGTTTCTGGTGTAGTGGGGACGAGTTGGTTGAGAGAGAAGAAAGAATGGTGAATATGGTGATTGCTGACAACGAATTTGAGAAACTGATGAACTAAGGAGTTCGGAATGGAACTTATGAAGTAATGATGGTTGTGACGAGTATGAGTGGAAGGGTGTTATGAGCAGCGACCTCTGAGATTGAATATGTGATTATGATATGCATTATTCTCCGTCGTAGGGGCTGTGGCAGTCTCCCGCCTACGTTCGGATGTTAGAGTTGAAACTGGGCTTCTCGCTCATATTTCTCGCAACCAGAGGAAGGTGGTAAGGCACGCTCCCTCGGAATATTTCCCTCTGAAAGGAGAAGGTGGTAGGACACTCATCCCTCAGAATTATTCCTCCTGAAAATGCGATTTCTCTCTGATTGCAAGGTGGTAAGGCACTAACCCATGGAATCATGCGGCAACTAGAGGAAGGTGGTAGGGCACGCTCCCCCGAAATGTTTCCCTCTGAAATGAGAAGGTGGTAGGGAACTCATCCCTCGGAATTATTCCTCCTTATGCGCAATAGAGAGACTAATCTGGGAGTTGTCGACCGGATTTTCTGTCGGGTTTGGAGATAACCGACATGTGATATCACAGCCAATAGGACAGACATTCATCATATGCATCTTCTATATGCTTGCTTGCTTTGTTTACTTGAGTTTGCCTAATTGTATAACATGCCTACCTGCTTCTTGAACCACTTGTTGTATATGAATATTATCTGTGTTTTACTTGTTTGCATTAATTGTGATTGTCTGGTGCTGAGGAGGTTAGGTAGGCGGTGGCAATGGGATCGCACGGAGGTTAGGTTGGCAAGGGCTGTGGGATACAGCGGTGTGATTGGTATTAGTTAGGATTCCCCTAAGTTTAGATAACCCGGTTTATGGTTTAAGTTCTTTAAATATTTATTTATTTTGTTCTAAGCTTGAATATCTGTATGTGATGTGAAGTTCTAGGATTGCCTTCGGCGTTCCGAAGCCTTACATCTTACATCATTGGGCACTGTTACCATACTGAGAACCTCCGGTTCTCATTCCATACGTTGTTGTTTTTCAGATGCAGGTCGCAAACCACCGCAGTGAGTTGGGTGATGGTAGCAGAGCGGAGGATCTTATTCTATTTTGTTGTTATCCTGGTTATTTTTAACTTGTACTCTCACTTTTGAATTTTGTTTTGCCTAGAGGCTTTTATTTGAGAGAACAAAACTTGTATAAGCCCTTTCGAACTACAGTCTTCTAGTTGTCTGTATATATGGCTAGCCGGTTTAAACTCCACGAGCTGTGGCTAGATTCTTATAATATTATGCTATGATATTTTGCTATACTGTATTTATTTCTTGTGCTTTAAGTTAGTAGCTTCGATAGTACGTTCTGCGCTTTTCAAATCATGTTAAATGAGCTGTATCCTTCATCAGGCTTCTAGAATATATTATTTCCTTCTATATATAAATATGTATAAGCCTTAGAACTGTTGTAACCTCTAATTAACCTTGATTTTATGGCTAGAGGTAAGGCTTAGGATAATTGGGGTATTACACACATACATGAAGAAGAAAATGATGACAGTTACTAGTTTAGATTATAAAAGGGAAAAAGGATCAAATTGGTGTCATTCCACTTATTTGCCGACTTACCTAGCCTTTGGCAAGGAGCAAGCCACGTCACTCACGACGTTACTATTTCGGTAATGGAAAATGAGCTTGAGACTAATGTAATGTATTTTTTTGAATTTAATAGACTAAATTAGATTAAGGATCTCAAGAACTAAATCATCAACAAAACTCACTAATCTCATAGACTAAAATAGGTTGAGATTCCTCCATCTAGCTCTGCATTCCCTCAAGAGGGGAAGAGGGTAAGATAGGCAGAAGATTCATCTTTCTATTGACTTACATGTTCGTACTGTGATTGAGAATGCCTGGAAAGTCAGGAAGAAAGTAGTCAGATTTGTTTGCAAGGGGTAATAGAAAATGACTCATTTTGCTGAGATTAGTCTTTTTTTTTTAGTGTTGTCATTCCTTCCTTTACAGATCGGGGAGTCAAGTAAGTAAGAACCTGAATAATCAGTCTATTTAGTTACAAGGCCTTAAGCTTAAGAGAACAGCTAGTCAGTCAGAACTCGTAAATCTGGACTCATTTTATTTTAAAACAAAACAAACAATAATCAACCGAGCCAAGAACCAAACCATATCACTATGACACTATTCATACAAGTTCACAAGTATCTCATAATGTATTATTATAAAGTATCCTGCATATATGCTTCCACATAATTGTCTTCAAGAGATAAACTTGTGCACTATTGTTCAATTATAGAGTGCTTTAAGCAGAGGTACTTGAATCTTTTGGTGGAGTGTTAGAAAACTTCCATGTAACTTTTCTATAAGCTTCATTAAAGTGATGAGTACCTGCTACATCTCCAATTGGAATTGCATCAAAAATTTCTCTTAAGACCATTTCTTCAAGTCTCACTGCTAAGGCACTAACGTTTTGATCCAGATTCTTAGTCTTGGTTGTTCCTGTAAAGGTGAACACAAATTTCAGCAAGTAACTAATAATATTATATATATTATTTTTCATACATTATATATTAGGTAATGTCTAGTTTGTACTCTAAAAATTTTAACGTCTATAAATAATTTTTGACTTTTAGAAAGGACCAAATTGGTTTCTAAATTTATAAATTATGAATCTCGTTTGTCTTTAATTTAAGTGTTGTTAACACTGATATGAAGCGTTAAAATATCAGTGTAGCATCTCTCACGGTAATAAAGAGACATAGTTAAGATTCTAATATAATTAAATAGGTGTCCTAAATTAGTTAATTAAACTCATTTTGATTAATTAATTTTATATTGGTGTAGACACTAAAATAAACATAATTAACGAATTTAAGATATATATTTGATCATATTAAAATCTTAATCATGTTATTTTCTGTTGGGGATGCTACACTAACATTGTAACGTTCCAAGTCAATTATTAACAGTAGTTAAATTAAAGATGAATACAATTTATAAAATTCAAAAATCAATTTCTTCATTTTAAAAAATCAAAGACTATTTGAATGAGTGTTTAGAATTTTCAAAACCAAATTTGATATTACATCTTATATATATATATACTTGTAAATGAAGAAAATTAAAAAGAGATGTATAATAATATTTTGTTATGTTACTGACCAGGGATAGGCGCAACATCATTGCCTTGTTGGAGAATCCATGCTAATGCTAATTGGACAGGGCTGCATTGGTGCTTCTTAGCAAGGCTTTCTATTCGCTCATATATCTTCTTGTTCTTCTTCAAGTTCTGTGCTTAGTAGCGAGAATGAGCATTCTAATAAATAAAAAAGTAATCATCTATTAGACAACTAAATAATTATTCTTTTTTGTCTATAATAGCAAAATTATTAGAATAAGTGTTGAATTTGATCTATGAATTTTTACAAATAATCTTTGGTTTTGAGTATAAAAATATTCAATTTGATCTCTGAATATATAAGGATAAATTAAATTAAAATTTTTGTTACTAATTTATTTAGCAAAATACTTAAGTGTTTAGATAATTACTACTATAGCAGTTTAACAGATAGTTTACATAAGAGGTCAAACTCAATTTAGTCTTAATTTGATCTTTTAATAAAATAAATTTTATAGATGTAAATATCTTAATTTCATCTCTTGAAAAACTAAATTGAGTATCATATTAAGTTACCATAACTACTAGTCACATTGACGATGCAAAAGATAGATTAAATTCATAATTATAAACAAAGCACAAAATTAAATAAGTTTAAAATTTTTCAAAAAGCCAAACTAGTTATGGAGTAAAAAGATAAGGATTAGATGAAACTTTAATTTGTTTCATAAATATACAGACCAAAACACTATCAGTTGGAAGGTTTTTCACAATTTCTTTGCCACCAAAAAAGCCACGACCAAGAGGACTATATGGTACAATTCTAATACCAAGCTTTCTAAAAAAATAAAAATATTAGAAAAACTCAATCTCACATCATCACAAATAAATGAAATACACATTTAGAAACAACAGGTCTATGTTTTTTTCTTTTATCTTAAATTACAACAAGTCATAAAAGTCTCATACCTGCCTACTTCTATGAAATTAAGTAACTAAAATTAACCTGCAAATAGGAATTATCTCTTCTTCAATATCACGAGTCCAAAGTGACCATTCCATTTGTACAACAGTAATTGGATGAACTACATGTGCCCTTTTTATTGTATTCGAGCTAGCTTCAGATAATCCAATGTATTTAACTTTTCCTTCTTTCACCAATTTCTTAAGTTCACACATCTATTGTAATACAACAAACTAGTTATTAATAATGCACCTAATAAGACAAAATAAGTCAAAAAGTTTTAGAATGTCATCCTTTTCTATTTCATAATATATAATTTTAACAAATTTTAAAAGTAAAAGATATTATAAAACACAAAAAAAGGTATTAAAAAGATTTGACAAGTATAGAATAATGTGTCCTATGTTCCAATTCATTTAATTTGTAAAACTATTAAAAGAAGTTCTTAACTGTGTCTTCTATAGGTACTGTTGTGTCCACTCTATGCTGATAATAGAGATCAATGTATTCAACTCCAAGACGTTTCAAACTAGCTTCGCAACATGAGCGTACATAACTTGGTGTACCATTGATCTTCATATCAAAAGTATTCATATCTAACTTTTCAACACTAAACTTTGCAGCTATCTGAATCATTTTTTTAGGGAGTTGCTTTAAAGCCTCGAAAACAAATTTCAATATTTTACATAAGAAAAGTTACAGAAATAATCAATTTTTAATTAATAAAAACTTTTCTAACAAGAGCCATAAAAAAATGTAAAAATTCTTTGGGTAAGTTGCAGCCATAGCTTCTTGAATTTTACGCTATAGCATAGTTGTTAAAATTGGATAGAACCGATTGGTTCGATTAAAAAATCGATAAACTGAATTTCATTTGATTTAGTATACTAACAGCTAGAACCGAATCGGTCTAGTCAATAACACAGTCAACGGTCAATGGTTAACGGTCAACTTGTATGCTGATGACTTCATGCGTGCTGACATCAACGTGCAGGGTTGGAAAATTTTAAAAATTGTATTGTAAGAGGTGGGAATCAATTTTGGCTCTTCTCATATGAAGACCAAATTGACAACCATTGCACTAATATATTTTCTTGGTATCATTAATGCTTTTATAGTATAAATTTCATTTTATATAATATCTTAACTAATACACATATATATACACGGAAACACTTAACTCAATATTTTTTATATTCAATATTTTTTAAATTAATTATTTTTTAATTGAAGTACAAATTAATTAATTTTAAAATAAAAATATAATAATTAATATAAAACTAAAATAAAAATTACTTATTCTGAGAAGAAAAACAAATTTATATAATTATTTAATTATATAAAGATATTCATACTTTGAAATTCCTCTTTGGATATAATTCATAAATTGTTATTCTTATTGTGTCTAACTAAGATACTATTATAGTAGTACGGATTAATTTTATATCTATCTTTGTATTAGTTATTTATAGAATTCAAGACTTAATTGTTCTTAAAATGTTAGTAAAAATATGTATTTCAAATTTTAATTTTAGATTTTTGACTATTTTTTATTTTTTATTTATGCGAGACTGGTTTTACCGGTTGGACCAGTAATCCATCGGTTAAACCAATAAACTAATAAACTAGTAACCTGACCGGTTCGATCACCAGTTCAGTTTTGACAACTATGCCCTATAATTTAAAAAACCAGACCGACCTGAATGGTCGAGACGAAAGAAAGGCGATCCCACTTCACGACTAGTCCAAATTGGATATTGGATCAAACAAAAAACAAAACCGATGAAAATCAGTTTGACTCAACCTATCTTTACAAAAGCTTATGAATCGGCGAATTTGAAAAACCCATACTGGATCGGATTTTTTTTTTTTTTAGTTCTCCACCCCGAAAGGCCGAAACGATGTTGCTTTCATTTAAAAAGAAAAAAATACTATGTTGATCAAACCAACCCCAAACTTTCTCTCACCCTCACTCTCAAATGGTACACCATAGAGCTAAGAGCTCATCTCACCTCACCTCCATTCTGTAAAACAGTAGCAGTTACTGGCTCACCGCCAGTCTGCCACTACACGATCGCATACCATACTTTCAGTTTGTAGTTACTTTGAATAAACATTACACTATATATTTTTATACTAAAATATTTAAATTTTTTTATACCAGTACATAATTAATAAATCTTTATACATGTACCTCTCATATCACATGTGTTCTAATGTTTCTTTTATTCTTTTACATTTTGTTTTGTTCAATTAAAATGACAAAATTATTCTCCATAACAAAGTCAAAATACAAAGTGTTGTCGTCACAATCAGACCAGACCAACTGATTTGACCCAAAAACTAATAATCAAGTCAATTTGGTACACTCTGCAAATTGGACATACTATTAATCCGGTCAACAGCAGTCAAATTTGCTAAAAATCGAGCGATTCGGACAAATTTGGTGGGGTTCAGGCGCAAGAACCGGACATTATACTCCACTGTACACTAATAGTGTTGGTGGATCATGCAAAGTATCTATTCTCACAACTAAACTAAACCATCCAATTCGACCGAAAAACCGATAATCAAGTCAGTTTAGTTCATTTTACAAACTGGACTTGCTATTAATCCGGTCAACAGCGGTCAATCTCACTAAAAATCGGACAGTTCCCACAAACCCAGTGCGGTTCAAGTACAAGAACCATACATGTCCATTGTACTCCAGCGGTACTGATAGATGACATAAAATAGCTATTGTTTGGAAATTAATTCCAAAAATAGTACTATGGGAATCGAACTTGGGATCCTTTCTATGTTTGGTTTGAAGAAAAAAAATAGAGATGAAGGAAATAGAAAAGAAAGAAAGAAAAAGAAAGAAATTGAGTAAATTTTTATTTTTCTTAGATGTATTTAGATGGAAAGAAAATAAAAAAGAGAGAAATATTATAAAAAGATAATTTTATCCTTATATTATAAAATATATTAAAAAAAGTGAAGAAATAATATTAAAAATAAAAAAATTATTTTTTTATTTTTTTAATATTAAAAAAAAAAATTAATGAACTCTATCAATTTTTTTCTATTCCTTTTTTTTTAGTTTTTTTTTTCAACTAAATAATAAAAAATAATCTTTTTTTTCTTTCTTTTTATTTTCCCTCCAAACAAATATAGCCATGGTACCTAGTGTTTAAGCAGTCGCACAAAGCCTCAAACCCCGTGCGATTCAGACGCAAGGACTGCGCATATGCACTGTGTGGATCACGCACATTAATTGTTGTTCTGGAAATTACTTAAGCACTCAACCTTTTCCACCAAGCCACTGTCTCTTCTCATTATATAGTGCAATAATAATTTTATATATTTCAAAAGCTCTATCCAAATTGTAGTTGTGTAGTTCATATAGAGCGTGGCTCTTTTTATATATATTGGAATAACTTTTCTTTTCTAAAAATTTTTTATTGCATATAATATGTTTTATTAATTTTAAAAATTGAATTTATAATCTTCTAATTTAAGTGCAAGATACTTACTATATTAAAAAATATCTATATATAATTTATTATAAAACTGAATTTATTTAGATATTATTAGATTTGAGAGATGTGAAATATTATTTTTATCACTCAAATATTTAATAATAAATATTATATTTATTTTATTATTTAATTTTAATATATTATAATTTTATATATTTATTTAATTATTACTAGATTAATAGTTCAAATTTGTAATTTATCAGTTAAACTAATAATCTAATAATTTAGTTAAGTCAATTATCAATTTGATTTTAATAACTATAATCCAAGGAGAATTTCGTTATTATTGTTCTATTTTAATGAGTGAAGAGCTTGAGGGGTTAAAAATAACTTTGGATAACTTATTTTAAGTTAATGAGGCAATAGAAACTCCATGTGCAATTGATGCAATACAATATAGAAAAGGTAAGAATGTATTTGGTATATATTTTTAGTTTTTTTTTATTTTTATTGTTTTCTGTTTTTAAAATTTTGTGGAAAAAAAAGATAAAAACAAAAAATAGAATTTTATTATTTTTATTTTTTTATAAAATTTTAAATTAAAAAATATTAAAAAACAAAAATAGAAAATAGAAATACATACCAAATATAGTTAAATATCCAAGTTTTTTTTATTAAAAATGTAAGAGACTATATATATAATAATCTTAATGATGCCGAATGCGTAATTTTTTTTAGAAAGAAACAAATTTATGTCCTTAAAAATTGTAATTGCAAGCGAAACCCAAATAAATTTATGAAGAAGTACAGTAATAATTTACCTTTCCGACCAAAATTTTATTAGCATTGAGTTCATAAATATCAGAAGTATCAAAGAAGGTGATTCCCTTATTAAAAGCATGCTTAATAATAAAAATGTCTTCCTCTTCAGAAACACCAGCAGCGTAGACTCCAGTAAGGTTCGCACATCCAAATCCCAACTTTTGAAACCTTAATATATATGAGAGTAAATAATTGAATCATAAGTTAATATATAAATGTTTCATAATATCCAAGTTAAAATATTTAAAAAGACAGAACTACATTGGATCAACAGTTATCTTTGACTGCAAATCCTTATATTAATTTGTACAAGATACATAATGCTTGATCCACAATACCAATAAAATTATTAATTTATTATTATTAGAAGTTCCACTTTCAAGATATACTTTGATTTGAATATAAGCCCCAGTAGATTAGAAAAATTGTTAGGTATTTTCGGTGTAAATTAATCACTTTTGTACTGATGTATTAATTAAGTGACAAATGATTAACGAATATTTATAACAAAATCACTTTAGTTTATATGACATAAATTGATTGAAAAGAATAAATTTTTTTATTTTACTTTGAGAGCATCTAATAAATAATAATAACTCAACAGATTGATAGGTTATTTTTATCTTTTAAACTAAACTTTTAGAGTTTGAATTAGAATATAGAGTTTAATACCTCAAAGCCTTGGTTACCAAGTTTCACACGAGGAATATGGATGCTCTGAACTTCGGCCATTGTCTCTGTATTTACGTTACACAAAACAGAATCCAAATGGAGCCTTGACGATTATGTATGAAATATGACTATATGAGCTTGTATATGTATATATTTATGTAATACTTGTTAATTCGGGATGCATGCACTATATGCTTTAATTTTGTTACTTCAATTTCTTATCTGCCCTACGTGACTTTGGTAACGACATTGTGTGTCTCAGCATTGGCGTTGATTTCATCACTGAGTATGTCACCATAAATCAGAAAAGTAAAACATTGCTCTTGGTTGATCAATGACTTGATCTTCTTTTATTTATTTATTTATTTCTCTCTCTCTCTCTCTATTTTTTTTTTTCCTTTTCTTTTTTAAGAATAATCAATCCATATATAATACTTAGTGGAGAAAATCATGAAAGGTTAAATAGAATAAATACTAACCAACACAAGACGTTAGCACCAGGGACCGAACTAGAAAAATAACTAAGTGGGGCCATAAATTTTCAAGTACGAGATTATTGAAGTTGTGTTTAATGTTTTAAAAATAAAATTATAAACTTGTTACTGGTACCATAAATTTGCAAGTAATTTTTTGGTTGTCATAATTTTTTATTTATTACACATTCAAAAGTTATTTTGCTTAAAAAATTTAGTATTACAAGTGCTTTTTTTTAAGAATTAATTTAAGCGAAAGCTTCAATTCAGATTTTAAAAGTTATAACTTTTATATTTAAATTAGTTGTCATAATGAATTTTATTGGGTAAGAGCAAAATTTTAAGATTGATTTTTTTTCCCTCTTCTTTCAAACGTTCATTATGATCACAGCAGTTTTTCTAATATTTTGTTAGTAAAATAGAAACTGCAAATGTCGTGACATATGGATAGAGAGAGAACTATCTATATATGTATCATTAGTTTTAATCTAATACATCTATCAAATATTAATATTCACGGATGGGATTAAGTCATTAAAGTGAAGTTGAACCATATTAATTTTTAAAGTCATTGGATTTAACTTGGATTTTATATTGAATTTTGAATATCACATGCTGTTGCTATTTTCTGGTTTTACGCACTGCAGAGCAGTCATGGTTTTTTCTCTATTCCCAAGGAAAACCTTATTGTAAATTTTACCAAGCAACTAGTCATTCGACTAACAATTGTGTTCGTTTCAGGGATTTAATTCAGGAAGCTATTATGGATGGACGTTTGAAATTCGACGATGGTAAGAAAGAGATGAAGGTTGATACCGATCCCCTTCGATGCTGATGCCAGCTTTGTTGAACCGTGCTTTGGAGTGAATATGGTTGGCATGTCTTACAACTTTGATGTGGCTCTTGATGATTTTGAGTCACAAGTTCGATCGGTATACTCTCGAGCAGGAGATGGTTTGCTCAATTTCTTGGTACAGCAGAAGATAAAAGACCGTGATGTATCTCTGTGTCCACGGTGTAATGCTGTTTTTGATGCTGAAGTCGCAGTAATCTTTGAAAAAGAGAGAATGAAGAAGAAAGCAGGCTCAACAAAGGCAGCCAGTTAGGCGTATGGAGGGTCAGAGTTCTAAGACCCCTCAACAGAACGTGGTTTCGCCTTTGAGCCGATCTCAGGCTATAGGTGTTCAATGGATTCGGAACTGTCAAGAGTTCTAGAAGTGGGATGCTCTTTACTGACGCAACCCACAGTGGGGACATCAGGGACCTCTTCGAAATCAATATCCCCACTATCGTGGTCGAACCAGAGGGTATCCCAGAGGTAGAGGAGGAAGAAGAAACTTCAATCAAAATAAGAAGCCTCAGGCAGAAGTAAGCAAGGGGGCAACACCTTTCGTACATTTCCGAATCGTCTTTCCTTCTGATGGAGAGATGTGTCCCAAGGGAATTCCATCTCCTGCAAAGATGGAAAAAGGTAAAGCAGTGGCCCAGTCTTCAGGGGTCGACAAGGGTAAAGAGGTTGATATTGACGAAGAATATTTTGAAGAAGGGGATGATGATATGATTGGAACGATTTCAATCATTCCAACTGAATATCTGGGGGAATATGAAGGTGACCCAGAGGAAGATTATGATATGGAGGATGAGGAAGTTTTTTCCTTCATCCGAATTAAAGATGAGCCGGGATATTTTCTCCAGCCTACTGAAAAACAAATGTCTCGTCTCCGCCCACTCCATATAACCACGACTTTGAGTGGGATCAAAGTAAATAAAGTCCTAATTGATGGTGGGGCGACAATCAGTCTACTGCCGGAGAGGATGTTGATGAAGGTTGGAAAACATCCTGATGACTTAGTCCCCACAAACATTGCTGTAGCCAATTTCAGTGGGACTTCGACTCCAACAAAAGGTCTGGTCACTCTGAGTGTTAAGGTTGGATCATCTGAACGAAATATTGTGTTCGTGGTGGTTTCATCGAAAGCAAGTTATAATGCTTTGTTAGGGCGAGATTGGATCCATAGTGTGGGGGCTGTACCTTGTACTGTGCATCAAAGTGTTCTTCTTTGGACGAAGGATGGCAAACCTAAATTCATTGAGGCAGATTCGAACCTTTATGTCGAACAACTGCATATTGATTTTAGAATGTATAATCCTAAGTTGAAGCCTTTGGATGTTGACAGGACACTGAACTCTTATAATTGTGAAGGTTGTTACTTATCCTCGGAAGGTTTGTCAGTGAAGTTGTGTTACCCAGAGTTGGCCTTTACTCCAACTGGTTGGGATTGTTTCTCTTGAAGAACTCTTGCACGATTGCCCTATGGACCAGGTTGAGGGAGTTTTCGATTACCTGGTAACTTTAAATAATTATTTAAGTAATTTTCTTTTTGTAGAAAATAAAAGTGATTTCTCTGATGAAGTGGAATCATTTAGGAATGTAAGTTCTTTAAGTAATTGTAGTAACTCAATTCCTTCAATCGAGTTTTGTCATGGCATTCGTTTTTCTTATTTTTGTAATCCAAATGATGTTTCAAACCGAACTGCTGATGTAATAGCAGAAGTACATGGTGTTGAAAATCAAATTGATGTTAATTTAATAAATGATCAAGTACAGTCAATTCCCAATGAATCTGTTAATTTTTCTTTTGATTGCATCTATGATTTAGAGCCTTTGGGTTTCGAAAAATATTCAGTAAAAAATGATGATCATTTCAAAGGGTTTCAATCTCAAGATCCCTTAGAAAAAATTAATTTGGAGACTCCTGATGATGTTCGAATTACATATATTTGTAAAGATCTTGCTGATCCTTTTCGAACAGAACTGCCATCTTTTACATGAATTTAAAGATTGGTTTGCTTGGGATTATCATGAGATGCCTAGTCTCGATCGTTTTCTTGTAGAGCATCGATTAGCATTGAAACCAAAATGCTCGACCTGTAAAGCAAACCCCTCGTCATTTTACTCCAAAAATCAATCAAAAGATTAAAGAGGAAATCAAACGCTTAATTAAAGCGAAATTTATTCGAACTATATGATATGTGGAATGGGTTTCGAATATTGTTCCTGTAATGAAGAAAAATGAGAAGTTAAGAGTATGCATCGATTTTCGAAACTTGAATAATGCTACTCCAAAAGATGAATACTTTATGCCAATTGCAGATATGTTGATCGATTCTGCAGCGTAAAACGAAATCTTAAGTTTTATGGACGATTATTCGGGATATAACCAAATCTTTATTGCAAAAGATGATGTGTCCAAAATTGCCTTTCGTTGTCTTGGGGCGTTAGGCACTTATGAATGGGTAGTTATGCCCTTTGGTTTGAAAAATGTTGGTGCTACTTATCAACGAGCAATGAATACTATATTTCATGAGTTTATTGGAAACTTTATGGAAGTGTATATCGATGACGTCATGGTCAAATCGATTTTGGTGAATCAACATATTGATCACTTACGAAGAGCATTTGTTACCATGAGGAAGAAGGGATTAAAAATGAACCCTTTAAAATGTGCTTTTGGGGTATCGGCTGGAAATTTTTTAGGTTTTGTTATTCATAAAAAAGGGATTGCAATCGATAAAAATAAGGCAGATACAATTTTGGCATTATCTGTACCCAAATCGAAAAAGGAAGTGCAATCCTTCCTAGGAAAGGTGAATTATCTCAGAAGATTTATTTGGAATCTTTCTGGTTGAACTCGAGTTTTTGCGCCTTTAGTAAAGCTAAAGAATGACTCATAGTTCGAATGGACGAATGAGCATCATTCAGCATTCGATTCAATTAAAGCTTATTTATCTAAGGCCCCGATTATGGCAAACGTTTGGCCACATGAGCCCTTAAAATTGTATATTGCGGCGTCTATAAATACAATTGGGTGTATATTAGCCCAAGATGATGAAAATGGGCATGAACGGGTTGCTTATTACCTCAGTCGAGTTTTAACTAACATCGAGACGAGGTATTCTCCAATAGAGAAATTATGTTTGATACTATGCCTGTATGAAATTAAAATATTATATGGTGGCTAAATCGGTGAAAGTTATAGCACAAACTGATATCATCAAATATATGTTAAGTTTCCCAATGTTACGGGGACGTTTAGGAAATGGATGCTAGCTTTGACCGAATTTGATTTACAATACGTCCCAACCAAAGCTGTGAAGGGTCAGGTCATTGCAGATTTCTTGTCGATAATTCGAATAATCTTAATGACCAGGGGGCAAATGTAGTCAACATTGAGGTCGATAATTCACAATGAAATTGCTAATGAATTAGTCCAAATTGCTTCGAGATATAGAATCGGTTCAGAGACTCTAAAAAAATTGGCTAGTGTCCATCAAATATTAGTGCCTGCGAATGAAAGAGAGGCTTTTTGCGTAGATGAATGGGAAGATGATGATTGGAGAAAGCCTATTGCTGAGTATTTGAAAAATCCCAACACTTTAGTTGAAAGAAAGATAAAATTGCAGGCGATAAATTTTGTCTTAATGGCTGATGAATTATATAAGAAAGGAATCGATGGAAGTTTGTTGAGATGTTTAAGCCAAGATGATCAAAATATTGCTCTGGGTGAAGTCCACAAAGGGATATGTGGGGCCCATCAGGCTGGAAAGAAGATGAGATGGGTGTTATATCGCAATCATGTGTATTGGCCATCTATGATAAAAGATTGTATCGATTATGCAAAGGCATGTCAAGAATGCCAAAAACATGGTTCTATTCAATAGATTCCAGCGTCTGAGTTACATTCGATAATAAAACCTTGGCCATTTAGAGGTTGGACTTTGGATTTGGATTTGATTGGGTTAATTCATCCTCCCTCATCGAAACAGCATAAATTTATTTTGGTAGCAATCGATTATTTTATAAAGTGGGTTGAAGCAGTTCCCTTGATAGAAGTTGGCCAAAGTGAAATAATAGATTTCATTGAGGAACATATTATCCATCGATTTGGAATTCCTCAAACATTGAGCACTGATCAAGGGACTATGTTTACCGTTTAGTGAATTAAAAATTTTGCAGCCTCGAGGAATATCAACATGGTTACCTCAACTCCTTATTATGCACAAGCTAATGGGCAAGTGGAGGCAGCAAATAAAATTTTGATAAGTTTGATCAAGAAGCATATCGGGAATAAACCCCCGAACATGGCATGAAACTTTAAGCCAAGTATTATGGGCTTATCGAAATTCACCAAGGGGGTCAACAAATACTTCACCCTATAAATTGGTTTATGGTCATGATGAAGTGCTACCACTAGAGATTAATTTGAATACTTTAAGAGTATCAAAACAGAATGATTTCCCAGTTGATGATTACTGGAATGCAATATTTGATGAGGTGAATGAATTGGATTCGGAGCGAATCCTGGCACTTGAGAGTATGATTCGACAAAGAGAGTGTTGCTCGAAGTTATAATCGTCGAATAAGAGAAAAGTATTTCAGTATAGGTGAATTGGTTTTAAAAGTTATTTTGCCCATGGAAAAGAAATCAAAATTTCTTGGCAAATGGTCCCATACTTGGGAAGGTCCCTTCCAAGTGATAGCATTGTATTCGGAAAATGCATACGGATTAAAGATATCGAATCGGGAAATATAATTGACTTAATTGATGGGAAATACTTAAAGCAATATTTTTGTTTGCCAAATTGAATTTAGGATGCATAAGTTCGAAAGAAGTAAAATTATTACAAATACTGAAATCAATACTGAAATCTAAGAGGAATGAGGTGTCAGGAGTCTTGCCAGGTCTGAGCGTAGCTTTGCCCTGTTGTTGTCTAAAGTTGAAAGTGCCTTAGCATGCTTGAACTTTTTATATTGGACCTTGTCAAGTTGTTTCTCATATTCTTCTTGCTTGGTCCCAATAGAAACAATTTCATGAATGATTTGTTGTTGTTCTTGCTGGGCAGTAGTCAGAGGTACGGGTATTTCATCCCGTCTTTTACGTACTTTGGCAAGCTTTTCATTGATTTGGGCCAATTCTGTTTCGAGTTTGATCTCTTTCTTGTCATAAAAAGCTTGAATAGAAATAGCATGAGATTCTCAGTCGAACTCTTCACGAGAAGCTTTTTTCGGTTGAAGAGCAGAGGCATAATTATCTACTTTAGTTTTGATTTTAGCCTCTTCATTTTTGATCTCTTGGAGTTTATTTTGAAAAGTTACACTGTTATTGGCAAGTTGTTTGAATTGTTGGATTATGGCAGAATACAGAGTAGAAGCCAGAAATTCAAAGGGAGAATTCAAAAGATCAGATAGAAGTTGGTTGAGAAGGGCATCCTTGATCCATGCAGCAGGTGGATGATCCAAGAGTTTAAGAAGTGACCGAAGCTGTTCTCGAGTGTCAACATCCAATTCGAATAGAGGACTGGATGAAGATGGTCTAGGAAGTGTTGGTACGGGAACAGGCACTTTGTCCTCTTGGATAACTCGATTTAAGACGGAGATCAGGTTAGCCCATGTAGCACTTGTAGGAGTGGTAGAAGTGCCCAAGTGTCTAGACTCTTGACCGAGAGGAGTTTGAAATTCAGCCTGTTGAGGGAGACTGGAGAATCCCTGGGGAGTTTCTAAGACTCTGGATCGAGGCAAATCTGAATTGGTAGTCTCAGCAACTCAAGAGACAAAGTCAGAGTCTGGGGCCAAGGAAAAGCAACCTGTAGTGGTTCAACAGATTATGTAGTTTGAATTGAATCATGAGATGTGGAATGTCCTAGATCCAGGTGTTGTTGCAGAAGTGGTTGATCAGGTGCCACAAGGGATGTGATTGAGTGAGCACCTGTGGTAGGCTGATATAAAAGGGTCTGAATCATCTGTATCTTCTGATTGAGAGGAAGCAACAAGAATGCTCCGGATGGTTTGCTCACTTCCATCAGAGCTTTCACTTGATGGTTGCAACCGTAACTGATTAAAAAATCAAAATTAAGAATTGTTAAGCAGATATGATTTTCGAAATATTTTAATTCGAAGTACATAAGTATGCGTAAAACTAGTTACCCTTCTGGAAGTCCTGGTGGGAGTCCTTAGGCTTTTGTGTTGGGTTGTCGAGAAGAGGCTGTGGTGTCAGCTTTTCTTTTTTGAGATTTTTTAGGAGAACCTTCGGCAGCAGGGGCTGTTTGAATGGCAAATTGTTGGATCTCCTCTAAAGTATGACTGTACCTAGAGTAGTAAGCAGTCCACCATTCGAGACAAGACTTGGTGATGTATGAGCTGCGATCATAAACAAGGAAATTGAAATGTTTCTTTTGTTGTTGATTTGTTGAGAGGAGGAAATCAAGTTCACTTTGAGAAGTCAGGGTGATATGGCAAAATAGTTTGTTGTTTCGAGGAAGAGGGGTTGGAATGGCCTGTGAGAATCCCAGTTGCCTAGTTGTGAAGTGAGGGGCGTATAGGATCACTTTGAATTTTTCTTTTTTGTGCTGGGTTAGCCCTGTAGGGATTACTTGAACAGCTAGCAAGTTTGTCCAATTCCGATCAGCCATTTCATTTTTCTCAGTATCATGTGAAAAAAGCAAGCGATCAAGCCACGCAGGACCACAATTTCGACGCAAAAAGGGGGCGAAATTGAGGTTTTCATTATAAAAATCTTTACAAGAATAGAAGAGAGAAAAAATAGTCCAAAATCGGTCTTCATCCGATTGTGTATCTAGGAAGTTTGGCTTGTAGTCAGCCAATCGGAAACCTTCGATATGTTACTTGTCAGTGGCACCACCTCCAAGATTTGTCATATACTTTTCGAAAATGGCATTAAGCCATAGTTGGAGAAGACAGAAGGGGCCACCAGTACTGATCAGACAGTTGTTTCGGAGATAATGTATAAATTTTCCAAGCTCTTCGAAAACATGCCCTAGAAGAAGCTTGGCTAAATTAAGGGTATTTCCTTCATGAAGTAGAGCAGCCAAAGGAAGGAAAAATTTTGACATCTGGATACTTTGAGCATAGAAAACAATGGCATTTAGCCAATAGAATAGAAAGGCTACATGCTCGTCATCTGTGATGGCAGTGCCCTCTTTGCCCATGTGGTGAGTAATGAAATACTTATAAGAACTGGTAGGAGCAATGTTGTAGTGGCGTTTGGGTTGCATGTCAGGAGTGTAGTCTGGAGGATTTATGGGAAGTCCTGTAATGGCGGCCACATCTAAAAGAGACATACCAATCATTCCACAGGGGAGATGGAAATTATTGGTTGTCCTGTTCCAAAAACAAGTCATAGCCCCAATCATCCAGGGGAGTGTCGAAGGTGAGAAGTGGGAAAGTCTTAAGAGTTCCTGGATCCCCAGAGCTCCCCAAGAAGCACTCTTTGAAGGAGCGAGGCGTTGAAGCCAGGCTGTGAAATCGGCCCCTCGAGGGTTAATTTTTGGATTGTTCCTGAAGGGCTTTTAATTGATAAAGAAGGAGATGTCCAGGGCTTGTTTGATCAATAAATCTTCCCCTTGAGCACTGGGGAAGAAATGTAGCTTTCTGTTTGCCCTTTCCAGGGTTTCGACAGGCCCAAGAAAACAATGAACATCTCCGCCCACTGTGAAAGGGATTAGGATTCTGTTATCATTAACTTGAAGTTGGGGATCGCCAATAACTTCATCATTGACTTGATTCAGCATATGAAGTGCTGGTGGAGCCAGTGGTTCAATTGCGGGACCTTTACCCTTGTCTTGGGCAGCAGCGTGAGAAGAGGAAGCGGCCATTGCAGAACAGAGAAAAAAGGAAGTTTGAAAGGTTAACGGTTAGCAAGAAAGACTGGTGCAAAAGGAATTCAGAGAGCAAGGGTTCGAGAAAAATTGAACAGGGGCGACAATGTCGAATTTAAAGGAAGTGTTGTTGTGCCTATTATTGCAAAAGAAATGCAAAAAGAGGTAACTTCCCGAAGAAGGGGAAGAGGTGAAGAGAGAAAGCGTATGTCTCGGGAAATGTGTCGAGTGGATCAGTATTAATGGAGAAGTTAAATGGTAATTATTACTGATTTAAGAGATTAAAGTTTGAATTTGGATTAAGTGTTTACTTCTAAATAATGCTATCGAAGACAAACACATTAATCCAAGGGGGCAATTTGTTAGTCGAAAAATATTTTCGACTAAGGTAAGTTAGTTCGAAAAAGTGAAGAGGTCGATTGAGGTGATTAGCAGTTGTTGAAAAGATGCATGCGTAGGCATTGGATGGAGGTATTGGACACGGATTCGATTTCAAGACGCTTTCTTAAATCGAACAGGCTTAGTTGGACAGATGTTCGAAAGAAGAAATCGAATAGTGGTTCGAAAAGCAGATCGAACAGTTACGTAAGTGGAGAAGTTGGAGCCTTTCTCCACGTGAGGAATTGATGGATAGCGTTTCATTAGCAAAAGAGTGGGAACGGTTACCAAGTAGTGCGCATTCAAGACAGCACCCTGTAATTAATAATCGGTTACAAAAAGTAGACTATAAATATTAGAAAGTTTTAGGGAATAAGGGTTGGAACTTTTCTTCAAAAATACACTCAAGCACACTCACATTCCCAGCAAATTCCTGAGTCTGCATTCGAGTTTAATTTCTATAGGGTTCCTTCCATTGTCTTTAAATTTCATTTACATTCTCTGTAAACTTTATTTTTCTTGTCAAATATATATTTCAAACAACAATTTAAGTTTCAAATGCAATTTATATTCCAGTACCTTTAATTTTCATGTCAAAAGTCCTTTGACCCAGACAAAGGCACCTTTACTGTTTTCTTTAAATTTCAATGCAAACTTTTCGATTTCAGTCAATTTACCTTTCGAGTTGTTTGTTTTTAACTTCTTTTATCATTTTACAAATTTTTATTCACTTGTTATTTTAATACCCATCTAATCTAAAAAGCTTTGATACACTTATAGAAAACTGGTACCTGCAAAAGAGGAGTAGGTTTCGCTCCCAAACTATTAGAATCGAACCACCATCGATTTGCTAAAAATCGACAAAACAGAAGATAACTAACCACCAGAATAGGAGGGAAGGTTACAAGAGTTGTCACTAGGTCACTCATCCAATTATTTAACTCTCATTTTCATCTTAGGGGTTTTTCAACTCTAATCTTTATGAAAACCTGCCTAAAATCCTTTCTTATGTAAACATCTGAGTCTCTTGTAGGTACCATTCCACACACACCTCCTCACGAGAAACTCGAACGACTTCATGAAAGATTACCATGTGTTCATAACACGCAACTAAAAGAAAAAGAAGATAATCCTAAAGATCTATTTTTGTCCGAATCGAATTTTTCTTTTTTGAAGTCTATAACTAATATTCATTCAATTTATTAACATCTGACCGACAAGAGCCTATCCAAATAATAGTCTTACTATTTTTTAAATTTAAATTCTTTATCTATTACTTCTTCTTTTTAAATTTTATCTTTGTATCTTAATGATATTAGTAGACGCTCAAATTGTGTTTCAAATTTCAAAATTATTAGTCTTTGAGCTTCAAAATTTATTACTCTTTGATCTTCAAAATTTATTTTTTTCGGTGTTTTCATTTTTTTTATTTTTTTATGGTCACATTTAATTGTGTTTCAAATTTCAAATAGTAATAATAATCAATAGAATTAAACAGTTAAAATATTAATTCATGACATTTTATTAAATAAATTAGTTTTAAATAATATAAAAAGACAATTTTTTCTTTTCTCAAATAGAGTTAAACAGTTAAAAGACATTTTATTATAGACTAATATATCTAATATTCTAAAAGAACAAAAGCTAATTTAATATTGTAGAGACTAATATATCTAATTTTATCCATTTGTAACTTTTTTTTTAAAAAGCTTATACTTCAATTCTGTTTTAACTATATGTTTTAACTATATGTAATTCGCTGCAGACTCTAATAAAATTGGAATATTCACACAAACTATGAAACTCTAGCACAATTTATGTTGTGTTTCACTTTATATGTAAATCATGTCAGAGTTCTATAGTTTATTTATATATTTTGAATTTGTGGGAGACTCTAAAAATTACATAAAACTAAACAGAAACCAAATGTAAGCTTTCTAGGAAAGTTGTAAATGAATAATATTAAAGAAAATTTGTTTTATTAAGTAATTTGTTATTGATTTTTTATATACATATAACATATTTAAAATAATATAATTTTATAAATATTTTATTACGACAATTTCTTAAATAAATAGATTAATAGAATTTATATTTACATTTCTATATTTATCAATTTCTTTACATTTTAAAAATAAATATACCCGTATTCTTATTTAAAAAATGTACCCGTATTCTTATTAAAAAAATATCACCCAAAACATGCTAGATCAACAATCTTATAACTATTTATTGAGTATTAATTATGGTCTGTTAAAAAAATTGACCTAATCTAAAGCCTGTTAAAAAGTATGATACTTAAAATAAATAAATAATAAGACGAGTCAAACATATTACAAATATTAAAAAAAAGAAATATTTAGTTAAAGAAACAAAAAGTCCTATGAATAAAGGTCCTTGTTAAAAAATAAATGATATAACTTTAAGCTTTCATCATTTAAGCTTTCATTATTATATTTTTTGTTAATATAATAAAAATATGTATTATATCTTAAAAATACAAATTTTTATATTTATGCTAAATCTATGTTGATAGAGCAATAGAATTATTATTACCCACATGGATACCAAAATAATTGTTATTTTCTTTTTAAATTTATAACTAAAATTTATAAGAATGTAACGTCTTACCAACTGATATTTATTTAAAAAATCATCTTTGAATCTTAGGTCATATAATTCAAATGTCACTCCATTTATATTTTTTAAGGTTTTAGAAAATTAAAAGCTTTTTCTATTTTTATAGTGGATTAATTAGACAAATAATGATAATAACATTGTTTACCTGTGCTAATTATTGGTTCAATTTATCTCATTTAAAACTTTTTTATTTCTTTTTATTCCAATGAATTTTTTTAGAAATGCAATTCCCAATATCTTAATGATTTTCTTTTTATAAAGAATAGAATTAGGTGAACAATAAATATTTTAACTAAATTAAAAAAATATATATGCATTGCATTTTTTTTTAAATTGGATTTCTTTTTACATAAAAACATAATCTTTATTTTTCAAAAAATCATCACTTTTCACTATAATTGTTTTTTTGTTTGGTTAAAAAACTCTGTATAGTATTACTCCTTAGAATTTTACCCTCCTAACATCTTTTGCCCTGAATGGGCCCACTTTTATTTTATTCCTTTCTCAACAAACAACTATTATCACAAACGAAAAAAAATGAGGCCGAACTTCTTCAAACTCAAATACAAAAGGCCCAAAACACGATAAAAATGTATCCAATAGCATTCCCGTAACACTGGCCAAAAATTAATAAAAAAAACCATTCCCGTCACGGATTTTCGGAGCTCAGGCGCTACACGGCTCAATAGCTATGACACTTCTACTATTCACCGACAGCAATCATGAATAGGGGTGTTCGCGGTGCGGTTTGATTCGATTTTTTAAGAAAAAATCATCCGATCCAATGTTATATTAATTATGCGGTTCGATTTGGTTCGATTTTTTCATTAAGACCATCCGAACCAAACCAAACCAATTAAATTCGGTTTGGTTCGATTTGATTTGTTCGGTTTTTACATTGTTTTGAAAACCTATCCTATTCTAATCATCAAATCATATCTAGGGTACTAAAATAATTAACAATTTCGCAAAATCAACAATGGAACAATGGAACAATGATCAACTTGACTCATAAATCACTAACAAATTAGCAGAAGCACAACAAATTAAAATCATTAGCAAGTTGCAAAAACATGGGAAACAGATGGAACAATAATCAGCCTGAACTGAATCAAGAAAGTAAAGAAATACAAGCAAACTCATTCCAAAATTTTTGCAAAAATGGTGCATCAATTCCAAACTAAATCAAGAAATAGAACCAAACTGAATAAAAAATACACCCAAACTAATTCCATAAATGTTCATGTGGTGCACCAATTTCACAAGTTCTTCCTCTTTCACTTTCTTCTTTCCTGCATTAACATTAAATAAACAAAACGTTTAGAATCAACCCAAACCAGAATTTTCCTAAATCAAAACAGAACAAAAATTTCAAAATTAAAAAAAACAAAATCAGAATCAACCCTATACCAGAATTTTGCAAGTAAAGAAATACAACCAAACTAATTCCAAAAATTTTGCAAAAATGGTGCACCAATTCCAAACTAAATCAAGAAATAAAACCAAAAAAGCAAAATAAGAATCAACCCTAAACCAGAATTTTCCTAAATCAAAACAGAACAAAAATTTCAAAATTAAAAAAGCAAAATCAGAATCAACCCTAAACCAGAATTTTCCTAAATCAAAACAGAACAAAAATTTCAAAATTAAAAAAGCAAAATCAGAATCAACCCTAAACAAGAATTTCCCTAAATCAAAACAGAACAAAAATTTCAAAATTAAAAAAGCAAAATCAGAATCAATAAATTAAAATCAATAAAAAGACTAAACCAGAATTAATAAAAATAGAATCGGAACAAAAAAAACTACCTGAGACTTAGGCTCCATTGCAGAGGACGATGGAGGTGTAGGATGGTAAGACGGCGGCGACGACGAACCAAAGACCAGAGAGACTGGACAGATCAACGACGAACGAGAGACGGACGATGAACGGTGGTTGCTTTGACTGCGTCTGGTGCGTGCTGCTGCGGTTCGTCGAAGAAGACAGCAGCTGTTGGTTCATGGAGGTGACGGCTGCTGGAGAGGTGGTGTGGGAGCTGTCGAGGCTGAGGCAGAAAGAGAAGCGCTACAAGCTACAAGGAAGAGAGAGGAAGAGAAAAGAGCCGCGCCGCTGCGAAGGTGCTGTCCGGCGGCGTCGATGGCAGAGAAGAAGAAGGAAGAGCTTCCGCTGAGATTCGGCGCTACAGAGGTTGAGAGAGAGGGCTCGAGGGGGTTAGGGTTTCTGCTACGGATGGCTATTGGCTGCGGCTGGTTTAGGAGGGAGGCTGCTTTTATAGCAGGGTTTTTAATAACACCGGTTCGGTTCGGTTTTTTCTACCAAAACCGAAAACCGAACCGAACTGCAAAAAACTGCACAAATTATTTTTTTTCGGTTTTTCAGTTTTCAATTTGTTTAGTTATTGGTTTTTTTGGTTCAGTTGATCGGTTTTGTTCGAATTGAATCGGTTTTGAACACCCCTAATCATGAATATGAGCAATCATAAATATAAATGACACATACACGACGTGTCAATCTACCGTTCAACCGTTGTATTTAAAAGAATCTCTTTATCTCTATTCCAATTAACATCTTTACCTTATAATTAGCCATATATATAATAATACATATGAACAAAATTTCAAAATCTCTTTTTTCATTCCGTTAAAGGCTTCGGTAAGTTTCTACTTCTTTTTTTTTTTAGCTTCAATAATAATAATAATAATAATAATAATAACAATAAAAATTAATTTAATTTTTATCTAATCAAAATATTTTTTGATAAATAATTTAAATTTAATAAAATAAGTAATAATTAAATTAAACTTCAATAATCATAAATATTTATTTAATTATTTTTGTTAAAAATAATTTTCTTAAAAAAACTACATCTCAATATAATATATAGTTAATTATTTAATTTTCAAAAATCTAGGGTCTTACATCCTATTCTATTTATAAAAAATTTCGTTCTCAAAAATTAATATAAGATGGAAAAGATTCATATCAACTCCATTTTCAAAATATCGAAGGAATAGAATAAAAAGGTGTGACATGTTCAATTTTGCAAATGGAAAAGAAACCATATCTTATGAATATGACACAGAATGTGTAGTATGCTACAGAGATTTGGAAAGATTTTTAAGATTAGACTCTAACAAGGATGCACATAATAATGATAGGTAAACAGCAATAAGGATGAATATTCTGAAAGGATCGAGCAATAACTAGGAGCATACTCAAGTAAGGATATGTATGAATGACAAAGTATGGTTAGAAGATATTCAAAACACATCCCAAGATGAAGATTTGAAACAAAGGATTCCACTGCAAGCAATCAAGGAAGAGATGACTTCAAACCTCATTAGCACGAATAAGGATTATACGTTAAAACGGAGCTAACCCCTAAAACTTAACTTCTAACGTTCCCAAATCCCGTAATTCGCATTACCTATTACTTCTATTTCGTCCATGATAATAGGGGTGTTCGCGGTGCGGTTTGGTTCGGTTTTTGAGGAAAAAGTCATCCGATCCGATCGTCTAATTAAACTGCAGTTCGGTTTGGTTCGATTTTTTTATCAAGGCCATCCGAACCACACCAAACCAATTAAAATCGGTTTGGTTTGGTTCGGTTTGTTCAGTTTTTTCAATCAATTCAGAAAAATACTACCATACTATTTCATAAAGTCATAACATTGAAATCGACAAACACAAATACACAATTGCTAACAAAGTCTAGATCTAATAAAATTTAACGACAAAAGGAATTCAAATACGATAATTAAAGAAGTTTAATAGTTCAACAGTCAATACAACTGAAAATAAAAATAAATTGTCATTAAAAGATAGCAAAGTTATGGTGTCTTATCCAACAAAACAACTAAACTTCTTAATGCAAACCAACCTGAAATAAAAAAAATAGTTAAATAATAATAATAATAATAATAATAATAATAATAATAATAATAATAATAATAATAAACAGTTATGCATCTATTCTCTACTCTAAAGTTGAATTGGCATTGGTGCTCTATATGAGAGTGAGGGTGGGTACAAGTCCAATATCTATAACTCCAGTGACATCATAATATACATATACCAGAATGACCAAAATTCAAAAGTATCAGTGCCAATAAAATTAATCTTAGGAAATAGCTACATGAAATGAAACCATGGTGATGGTAGTATATATGCATCATGCAATGAAATAATGAGAAATACGTTTGATAAAAGTATGATAATTAATTAAGCACCGCAAGACATCACTATGTGACTGGAACTTTATATCCCTAGAGTATATTTCTGCAATTTTATCTATGTTCATACCATAAAGAAAATAAGCAATAATGTATACATTTGTTCACATTATGGAAGAAGAAAAATGAAACAAATATGGAAGTGGAGGATATGGATAAGCAAAGAGCAAGAAGAAAGTGGTCAAGGCAGCCCAAAAAGCTATTCCTGTAACAAAAGTAGGAAGGTGAGAATTGTGTTGGAGCAATTCAAGTACAGAATATGTAGTTGGGGGCATAAATTTTTATTTTCTTTCAATAGACATACCTTTTAATCCTAAACTCTTCATTTTCAACTGCAAAGAATATAAATCAAACTCTTCTTCACTATTTTGTTGTGCAATAGTTTCATGATGAGAAGATGCTTATATAAAAAGAGCCAATTGAATTATGAGTTATGATACACTAAGAAGCCTTCATTTTTGTTATAATTCTACTCAAAAGGCATGCCTCAAAGTTCCCTTTTTGTTATCATGAGTCAATAACCAACAATACCAAATTAACAAGAATAAACTGAACATAAACTGAACAATAAACTGATCTTAATAAAATGAACAATAAATCAATAACTAGCAAACAATAATTTAACCAGCAACAATAAGCAATAACCAAGTCAGCAAACAATTCAACAAACGGAACAAAATCAGCAAATCAGCATCAATAACCAGCAACAATAATTTAACCAGCAACAATAATCAATAACCAAGTCAGCAACAAAATTCTACAATAAGTCAAGGACAGAAACCAGCAATAAACTGAACAATAAACTGAGCAATAAACTGAACAATAAATCAATAACCAGCAATACCAAATTATCAAGAATAAACTGAACAAAACCTGATAATCTGAACAAAACCTGAACAATAAACTGATAACCCTAAACTGAACAATAAATTAGCAAGACCAAATTACCAACAATAAACTGAATAGATGGTAAACAGCAATACCAACAATAACCCTAAACTGAATAAACTGAACAATAACCAGCAATACCAACAATGCATCAGTAAAGATTACCTGAATAGATGGCTCGGGCTCCATATTCACTTGAATCGGTGACTGGGTAGGAGACTGGGAGGTGCTGTCTTAATCGTGGGTGACCCTAAACCCAGAACCCAGAAACACTGCTGGGTGGAGGTGGCGAGGTCGGAGGTCCTGTGTTGATCGTCGCCCGTCAGTGCTGTCTGCTGTGCTGCCCTGTGGCTGTTGGGTCAGTGGGTGACTAGGTGGTGGCGAGCCAGGCGAGGTGCTGTGTTGAGCTGGGTCTTCGTCTTCGTGGTGCACCGGCGGTGGGGGATCTGCTCTCTTCGGCGGTGGGATTTGGAGGAAAGCTTCGAGACTCAAGGACGTGGGTGGCTCAGGCTGGCTCCGTGGCTGGGTGAGTGGGTGCGCAGGCCGCAGAGGGCGAGATATGGTGGCTCAGGCTGGCTCCGATCTGGGATTTGGGGGTTAGGTTTCCATGGGGGATTTGGGGAGGGACGGAGTCACGCAGCAGTAGCACACCACTAGGACTCGTTTGGGGGATGGGGGTCTAGGGGGTGGGTAGGTAGTTTTTAATTTTTAGGGTTTTTTGTAGAACCGGTTTGGTTCGGTTCGGTTAGGATTTTGGTGGTAATAACAAAAAACCGAACCGAATCGCAAGAAAACAGCAAAACAACATTTTTTTGGTTTTTTCAGTTTTTGGTTAGTTCGGTTTTCAGTTTTTTCGGTTCGGTTCTTCGGTTTAGTTCGGTCCGGATCGGTTTTGAACACCCCTACATACCCATTAGTATTCCCATATACATAAGTCATTAGTATTAAGTTGGCCAGACTTAATACCATGAGGAATGCAACGGTTGACTAACAGCATTAATCAATAGACAATCATGCATCTAAAACTTAAACTCGCGATTAGGACAAGTCCTATCGCATGACAGACACTCAGAGTATGTAGTGAAGCATAGTCAGTCCATTTTCAAGGCTCTAACAGGGACGAACTGCTCTGATACTATAATGTAACACCCTAACTTTCAGCACGTCATGATCGTACCAAAAGTGAGGCATTACTGACATGTTTTCTATATTTACTATTTAATATTGAGCCTTTAGTTCAATTTCGCATTTCAATTTTTAAGAAAAAGCCAAAAAGTTTTGTTTCTATTAATTAAAATTATATCAAAGATCTCCAAGTAATACTTGTAAGAACCGCAACTAATCAACCGGTTAATTAAGTGATTAATTGCCCAAATTAGATTCCGAACAAGTTAGAGTGAGAATTTGAGGATTTAATGACGATTTTTGGACTCAGTAGGTCTTTCTGAGTCAGAAAATGTGTTTTCTGCGAAAAATTGTGAAAAATTGCTAACCGGCAGTTGAACTGATTGAACCGGTTCAAGTCTGTCCGGTACCGCACGAGAAAAAGTAAAAACTGTCAAAAACATTAGAAAAACATTCGAAATGGAAAACCGGGCGTTAATTTTAAAGGTTTGGCTTGAAGTTGGGCCAAACGGGCTAAAAACGCTAATGGGTTGGACCGGGCCCAAGTTGGGCCCAAGCCCAAGATATAAAAGGCTCATTTAATGAACCCATCTCATCACAACACACTAACAAACACACACACCTAGCTAAAGGGGAAAGGGAAGAAGTGAAACCCTTGAACACTATTTATTTCAATCTTCCAAAGCTCATATCTTGAGATAGAGAGCTCCGATCGCCGCACCGTTTGTGGCTACGCGTTCCTCGTGAAGAGCTCTACAAAACCCATATAAGAAACTGGAGAAGTAATCACGAAATCCTTTCTATTCTTCTCTCCAAAATTTCGGTTCATAGGGTTTGTGATTAAGTGAGTTTTTGTGATTTTGGATATTTAGGTTTGCTCTAATCCTTGCTTGGCCTTGAATTTTTGCTATTAAATCTATCAGAAAAGGTAAGAGCCACTAAACCCTTGTGAATTTATATTTAATTGGAATCCTAGGTTGATTTGAGGTGATTTATATGCATATAGTTTGATTGTTGTGGCTTTGGAAGCTATTGGAACTTAATTGTGCTTATTGGAGTGGAATTAAAAGCTTGGATTGTGGTTGGGAGCTTGTTTGTGCTAAATTGGAGTTTTGGTGCATATAGGGAATCAGTCAAGGTATGATTTCGGTTTCCTCTATGTAGTATATAATATTCATGGACACTTAGGCTAGTGACCTATAGGATAGGTTGGATTTATATGGTTGTTGATGATAGTTGGTTGAAGTTGTATGCTAAATTAATTTTGTTTTGTTGGAAAATGACGATATTGAGTTGAGATGTTTGATGATTTGAATGATTGTATGTGGTGGGATATTGATATAAGTATGAATAAAATTGATGATGAGAATTGATAGGAATAAATTGATGGTTGGTAAATGTGTTGGTGAAACAATTGAGCTTAGTGTCACATATTTTGTGTTTGATGATTGAGAATGGTGCAATGTGATTTAAAAGAGTAGATTGTGCTAGAAATGGAAGTTTGGTATTGATCTAGTTGGATGTGGCTTGTGAATTTGGTAAATTTGGGTACATGTGAAATTGGGTAAAAAAAGGAATTTTGGTGAAACTTTGTTCGATCATAACTTATGTCTCGGTTTTCAAAATTGATTGAATTTTGATTAGAATTAAAGATCTTTAAAAACCCTTTAAATCGATATAAACTTTGTAAAAATTGGGATTCTGTAGAGGAAGTTATGATCATTCAAAGTTTGTGTTAAAAATCTGAAATTCTGCTAAGTTGCAGAATTTCAGGATTTCTGATATGTGCGGGCGCACACCCTTGTGCGGACGCACACCCTGCAAAAATTTTGATTTGTGCGGATGCACACACCTGTGCGCACGCACAGGCAGGGAAATGCGTTCTGTTTGCAGTGCTAGCACAGCTTGTGCGCGCACATATCTAAGGAAGAATTTCAACCTGTGCGGACGCACACGTTGGGAAGGCCAGTCTGTTGGGGGCGCTGGCACAGGTTGTGCGAGTGAACAGATTTTGAAAGTTTTGGTACCTGTACGTACGCACACCCTTGTGCGTACGCACACTTTTAAAATTTTCCTGGGCGTGCACACGCACACCCCTGTGCGGATGCACACGCCCTGTTTCTCAAATTTTGCTTTGTTTTCAACTATTCTACCTCCCCAACAAGGTTGTAAGCTTCTATAACACCTTTTTAAGACTTTTGGGCATATTTTTAGAAACTTGAAAATAGGAAAGGATTTTAAGGGTCTCAGACGATATTATTTGGAAAAATTTAGAAAACGGAGGCCTAGGTTTCTGGAGTACTGAAGGTGGTTTAATATTAGGTGGTGAATGGTTAATGTATGAGATGAGGATTAAGGAACTGTTGAGTTCAGAACTGAAATGTGAATGAACAGTGGTTGAAAAGAGTCGAGGGCTCTGAATGAAGTGATGGATCCATCTTGTATTGAAAATGTTTTGAAAACCACTGCACTACTTTTCATTGAGATTATGAGACGCTATGCGCCCGGCAGGGGCCAAGGTTGGATCCCGCCTGTCGAGGTAGCGATGCCGGCGTAAGGGATGTGGTTTGTCCCACTTGCGCTTAGATGTGAAGCCAGTGGCAATAGATCTCGCTCGCATCCCTTCGGATCATCAGAGCGTACAGGCGCAAAACCCTGCATAGTGATCCGAGCACTATATCTCAGGGGTTCCCACACCATGAATCCGAAGGGCAACATCTCCATGGTGATATATCAGGTTGGCAGTTGAACCGACAATGTGATATCACAGCCAGTAGGGCAGGCATTCATCATATGCATTTCCTATCTGTTTGCATGCTTTGACTATTTGAAATGGTTCTCCTATTTGTATAACATGCATATTTGCTATTTGAATTATTGCCTTATATGGTTCTACTTGTGTCTTACTTGCATTGTATATTACCTGTGTTTTCTACTGGGATTGAGGAGGTTCGGAAGGCGGTGGCGATGGGATCGCATGGAGGATCGGTTGGTGAAGGCTGTGGGACAGCGGTGCTTGATTAGAGTAGAAATCCCTAAGATAGATTACCCAGTTTATTTAAGTTAATGTTGTTCTAATTATGCTTATTTGTTTTAGTATGCTTAAGTTTGAATCTTGTGATGGATATGGAGCTTAGGATTGTCTTTGGCGTCCCAGGGTCTTATATCCTACATCACTGGGCACTGTGACCATACTGAGAACCTCCGGTTCTCATACCATATTTCTGTTGTGTTTTTCAAATGCAGGTCGCAACCCACCTCGGTGAGTTGCTTTGGATGGTGACAGAAGCGGAGAATCTTGGATTCTTTTGGAGTCTTTTTGGTTTATCTTGTTTATACATCTCTCTTTTGTATTTTGTCTTTTCCTAGAGGCTTGTATTATGAGAAAAAAAACTTGCATAAGCTGTTTTTAAACTGTCAGGTTTCTATAGGGATCTGTATACTTGTATATGGCTAGCCGGCTTAAACTCTACGAGCCGTGGCTAGTTTCCTATGATATTATATACTTATCTTTTGTTGTATCTTATCGGTTTCTTGTGCCTTAAGCTAGTAGCTTCGTTAGTATGTTTTGCGCTTTTGAAATCCAAAACTTTGAGCTATATCTTTTATCGGGCTTCTAGATTATACTATTCCTTCTATATATATTATGTATGAGCTTAGAACTGTCGTAATCTCTGATTAACCTTGGCTTTACGATGCGAGGTAAAGTTTAGGCTAATTAGGGTGTTACAATACTAGTCACATAGTTATTAAGAATAATAAATATCATACAAAAGAATTCAAATGAAACTCAGATACAACTCCTATCCCTCTGTATAAAATAAAATCTTAACTAACAAAGGCGAGAGAATTCTAGGAAAGCGACTCAACACATAAACTTAACCCAAATAAGACTAATAATCGCCCGCAGCTTCAAATTGAGTCTTCGAATCTGTGTCACTGAAAGGGTGGAAGATTTTGGGGTGAGAACAAACCACGCGTTCTCAATAGGGAATAGGAATGTCGTAAGAGTAATGAAATAAAATACAAATAATTAACTTTACTCAATAAAACTATATTTTTATCAAACCTTTTGAAAATACTTTTTACTATTACTTTATATAATTAATTACCCTCTTTAAATTTTTGAACTTAAGACAGATCTCAATCACAACCTCAGTTCTCAGTCACCTAAATACACAAACTAATAGCACAGGAAACAGATCAATACACAAACAACTAGCAATAAGATAAACAGCACAATCACAGAGAGACAAGATAAGTAAACACAATCAAATGCAAATGTGCAAACAATGATGATGCATGTCTAGTCCTATCGCAGGTAATAAGCTCATTTGTCGATTTCGACCCGCACCCGACGCAATCCGACTCGCAAGTCAGATAAGGCATTCCAGCGGCATATCCTCTGCAAGTTTCTACTTCTTGCAGGCGTTGAATCTCCAGCTGAAGTATGCCGAAACATGACCTCTGCAAGTACTTGCAGGCGCTGATTCTCCAGCTGAAGCATGTGCCACTTTCTCCTGGAAGCCATTCCATACACACGGGCATCCCCGCACAATCATTCACACATAAAGTCCATGGCCTCCAGTGAGCGTTACGTATCGCCGTCCTCACTGAGCCGTCTCTATTGTGTCAAGTGAGCGTTACGTATCGCCGTCCTCACTAGACACTTGGCACTAAGGCCCAACAACACTCAATATCTTTTCAGTCACTACTCTCTGCTCTTCTATGGTAGAGGTCCCTTTACTTAATAAACTGGATTCAAGTCATTTTTATTTAAAACCAACACCTCTCTTTATAACCTTTCCAAACCTTCGAAACTACTTTACTTACAACAAGTTCTTCTTTCAAACAAAAATCAGTTCTTTCTTAACCATAATTTTTCCAACCCAACTTCAAAACCATTTCAGATTTAAACCTCTTTAAAAGCATCATTTATTAAATAAATCTCACGGTAGGGTCTCGAGACTTTATGGAGGACGACAATCAAACTCAAAATATAAAGTCTTTCTTAATAAATCAAACCCAAACGTAAATATTTTTTTAATAAATTAAAAGCCAAATAATGCAATTTTTCAAGTCCAACATTTTACTAAATATTTCAAACAAAGTCTTAAGTTTCATAATAAAATTTCGACAGCATCTCTCCTAAAACTCGGATGTTGCCACCCTTTTCGGGTCCTAACCGAACTATTCTCAACCTCTTTTCAAACATTTCCAAAATCAGAAATCATTTTCAAATTTCAATTCAATACCAACAAATCAAACCGACTTTCCAACTCAACAATCAGAATTCTTAGCATTCCTAAACAATCAAGAAATCAAATATATATTCATCACATTCAGTCACAAATGCAATTTAAACTTATCATTCAGTCATTCCAAACAATCATAAATTATTTGCAAATATCCACTAGATTTTCATGGCATTCATAAATTAAAACAGTTAATTTCAACATGAAATCCCCTACCTTCGTACGAAATCATAATCAATGAAAATTTTGGAGAAGCTTTCTGACCGAGCTGTTGAAGAAGAAAACGTCAGAAGTCGTCTGTGCCTCCTAGAACTCCAATTGGGTGAACTCAAAGGGAGGAGGAGTTATGTCATCACCAATTTTTATTGGACAAAAATAACGCCAACATGTAGAGAAAAAGAATACGAACACTTTTATCAGATTAGATTTTTAATTGGAGTTACGAATCTCAAGAAATCGAATGCCAAAAGTTTGTGGCTTTTATGAAAACTCTCTTCTCTCACTCACGGTCTCTCCCTCTCTTTTTCCTCTTTGGTCCGGCTGAATGAAATACAAAAAATAAAGTGGTGATAATGTGGTGGCAAGGGAGAGGGTATGTGTTCTTTTATATATATATATAAAACCACATTTCAATTTCTTTCTTTTGCTTTTATATTGGCTTCCAGCTAAGAATGAATACACGTTTTGTATATATATATATATAATACATATGAACAAAGTTTAAAAATCTCTTTCTTCATTCCGTTAAAGGCTTCGGCCAGTTTCTACTTTTTTTTTTCCACTTCAATAATAATAATAATAATAACAATAATAATAATAATAACAATAAAAATTAATTTAATTTTTATCTAATCAAAATATTTTTTGATAAATAATTTAAATTTAATAAAATAAATAATAATTAAATTAAACTTCAATAATCATAAAATTCTATTTAATTATTTTTGTTGAAAATAATTTTCTTAAAAAAAATGACATCTCAATATAATATATAGTTAATCATTTAATGTCTAAAAATTTGGAGTCTTATACAAATCATATGAAATAATTAATTATAAAAATTACACAAAAATATTAATTAACTTAACTCCAAATATTAATAAAACTAATTTGATTACTCTTAATAAATTAGTTTACAAAATAAAGAGTTCAAATTAATAATAAATCATAGCTTATTCATAATAGAAATCACTTAAATTAAACTATACAATTCTTTTTTATTTTTAAATTACTAAAATTATACAAAATATTCCTTTATAATAAAATTACTTAAGAATATTAATTGATTTAAAATGAATTTATCTCTAAATCTCATTAATTATTTCTAATAAAATAATTTCTAAAATTATGAAGTTTAAACTTAATAAGATAAAATCACAATTTATTCATATTTAGATTTTTAAAAATACGAGATGTTACAAAATATATTAACTTAATAGCTATAATTAATGACTATAATAAATATATAATTATATTTGTAAACGCCACTAAAATCGGTAAATAATTAGTTAATAAATTAAATTTTGATTAGGAGAGCTAAAAATGCAAAACTAATATCAAAATAGAATAGAGCTCGTCGAAACGAGAATTTTGATACCAATTTCAAAAATTTGGTCCAAAATCGGACCGAAAAGGCCAAACCAGTTGGATCGGAGCCCAAACTGAGCCCGTGGGTCCAACTAGACCCATAATTAAAAAGAAGCAGCAGCTTCTTCTCTTTCATTTGCAACCAACGAAGCAAACAGAAAGGGGGAGAGGAGAAGAACCCTAACCCTCATCCAACCTTCAAACCACCGTATCTCTCTCGTTTGAGCTCCGATTGCCACACCGTTTGCGGCCACGCGTCCAGCGCGTCGAGCTCTACCTTTCTATTTGAAAAATTTCACTGGTAAGTCTCATATTTGGTTCAGAATCTCTATCCCTCTTTCTTTGGTAAAATTGAAAACCTATAGTGAAATCTTGTCCAATTTTTGTGTTCTAGGTTCAAGTTAGCTTTCGGGACTTATGGGCTCAAGCTATTGAGCATATGGGTATGGTAAGGACACCCTAAAACTAGCTTAATCTTGTATTTATAATGAAAAAACTGAAATTAGAACATGTATATGTATTAGGTGTAGATTAAGTGGGTATATATGCATTGGAATTGAATTAAGAGTACTTGGAGGCTTGTTGGTGGTCAAGGCTTGTTTTGGGGCTATTTTGATTGAGCTTGGAGGGGCTGTGATTTGTGTTGAGAGGCTGCCTTGGGTGAAACTAAGTGATCGGCCAAGGTATGATTTAAGTTTCGCACGTTTAATATTTACGGTGTTGTGAAAACTTAGGTTAGAGAAACCATAGGATAAGTTGAATTTGTTAATGGCCTTTAATGAGTAGCTTTGTAATGTTGTTAGTATAAATTATTGATGAACATATATTGAAATTATGAGGTATTGAGGTTATTAATTTTATGCTCTTGGACTTGGTTATGATGGCTTGTGTGGGTGTTGATATAGATTGATGGTTATGGTTGGCGTTTGCTATTAAAAAGTTGTTATATGAGTTGATGGATTGATGTGTGTGTGAGGGCTGATGATTGCATTAATGAATTGGTAATGTGTTGATGGAATATTGTGTATGAAGGGTTGATATTTCATATATGTACATGTGATATATGCTAAATGCAAGTTGAGATTATGGCTCATTGGATTGGTTAAAAGTAGCTTGAAATGGTTGTTGATGAGGTAGAAATGGATATGTTAGCAAATGCATGTTTGATAGGTAAGGAATTTTGAATGTGGTGAAAATGAGATTTGGAAGTGTTTTGGTAAAAAGTGATTTTGGGTGAACTTTGAAGGTCCATAATTTTCTCCTCAAATTTCGGATTGAGTTGTGATTTGTTGCAAATAAAAGATGGTTTTAAGAGCTTTTGATTGATATTCATTTTGTGAAAAATGGAATTTCGTAGAGAAAGTTATGGACGTTGCAAGTTTGGTGTATAAAGCTGTGTTGCAGGGTGGCAAACTGGTTGCAGAATGCTTTCTGGGCATTCTGCCCATTTTTCAAAAAATGCCCATCCATGCATACGCGTGGCTCACGCGTGTGTGCACATTCACGCGTACGCATGACTCACGCGTACGCGTGACTTGATGTACGCTCCACGCATGCGCGTGGCCTATGCATACGCGTGGATGCTGCCTGCTGCAAAAACCGATTTTGACTGTTTTTAAACCAATTTACCACTTCTAAACCTCTATTTTCTTCCCTTAAAGCTTAAAGTATGGTTTTAGGTATAGTGAATAAAAGAAGTTAGGAAAACAAGATATCTTGAGGATGAAGAAAGTTGTAAATGGTGGCTTTTATGAAGAAAATAAGTATGTTAACGAAGTTTAATGCTAAGGCTTGATAAATGATGATGTATTAATAATGAAATTGCCATGGCTTATGAATAATGATATCTGAGATACGAGTTTTTCTGGGTAAAAATCGTGGCTCGCCACCACGTGTTCCAAGTTGAATCTCGATACTCTGTTAACCCTACGTCGTAAGGGTGACCGGGCATGTATAAATTCTCGGGTATGAATAGCCCCCATTGAGTGATTATATGATGAATGAATGTAAACTCTATGCATAAACTCTTGGGGATGCGCAACGGGGAATAGTCTAAGGTTTTCGGACTTGTCGGGTTGGCTGGATAACCGAAAGATGGGCTCCATCAGCCATAGGATAGGCATATATCATATGCATTTGTTTATTTTGATTGCTATGCATTTTCTGGGTTTGCCTATTTGATATATATCACCTGCTACCTGTTATACTTGCTATTTGTACTATCTGCTCATTACTTGTGCGTGAACCTGTTTGGTTGCTTGTTTTTGTTGCATTATGGATGATGGAGGAATGGAGGAAATGGAGAAACGATTTGGTGTCAGGTTAGGACTGAAATTGAGTAAGTTAGGTAGATTTAGAACACCTACCCCTATTTATGGCTTCTGTTTAGTAATTAAGTTGGATAACTGAATAACGGAGTTCTAGGATTGCCTATGGCATTCTCAGGACCTTATTTATTATACGCGTGGCACTTTTACTATGCTGAGAACCTCTGGTTCTCATTCCATATTGTATTGTTGTTTTTCAGATGCAGGTTGAGAGGCTCCTCGCTAGGCGTCTGGATCTTGGGAAGCGAAGTAGTCCTTAGGTGTATTTTGGTTTTCTGTTTGTATATATGTATATATGTATCTAGCTTACTCTCCAAGTAACTTATGTATGCTGCTCCTCTTAGAGGTTGAGGGAGAGATAGGAGTTTACTTTGGTATTTTGGTGTATTTTGGGGATACTTATGTATGTTTATATGTATATATATATCCTCCGGCCAGCCTTAGCTTCGCAGGCTGAGTTAGGGGCTAGTTATACTGTTTCCTTAGCTTTCCTTTATTCTTTTGCTTATCTTTCATGTTCCTATTAGGTTTCTTAGCACACAAGTAATCCTTTCCGTTGAGCGTTGCGCTTTTCATTTTGCGATTTTTGTTTACCATTTTGTCTCAAGGCTCCTAGTATATTACTCTCTTCTCTATTATGTATTTATTTTGCTACTTAGAGGTTCGTAACACTACACTACCTCTGTTCTACGACTTAAGAGTAAAATTTTGTGTAGTAGGGTGTTACAATATTACTTGTTAATCATTTTAATTATTAATTTAGTATTAATTAAAATTTTATTTTTTATTTTAAAGTAGATCAAACATATCATTATTACTATTAAATAAATTTATAATTATAATTAATAATATTTTACGTAACCATAACACTCTCCATAATTATTATTATTCTTATTGTATTATTATTTGTATGAATGTATTATTATTTAAAAGAAAATTATTATATATTAATTAAATTATTCACAAATCATGCATGATCAAAATTATTTATTTTATTATATATTTTAAAAATGATAATTAATTAGTCTAATTTTTTTATTAGACACAATCAATTAACGTACAAGTCTATATATTTAATTATAATTTATAAAAATTACCGTGATTCAATCATAACTTTTCTTATAAAGTTAAAGATTTTTTCAATATTAATAAAAAAGAATGTATAATAATACAAATATATATTATGTTTAATCAATTGATATTTTTTTATTGTTAATCGCATTTTTTTTGTATTTTTTTTTGAGTTGGATAAAAAAGTTAATATAAATAATGTTTAAATTTTATTTAATACAAGATCAAAGACATTAATTTGTTACATATTATGTTTTTTTTTAAATTAATCCGATTATTTTGTGAATTTTTTTGTTTTATTCTTTTATTTAGTGTTTACATAAAATAAAAAAAAATATATGAGATTAAACATATCGAATAATATTTTTAATTAAATAAATCTTAGATATAAATAAAAAAATTAATATTTTTTGTGCATCTCACGAGTACATACATTAATATTATTTTACAACAGGTTGTATTCTAGCACCAAGTATGCTGATATGTTGTATTTTGATGTTAGTATGCTTGCCTCTCTCTTCTGCTTCTTATTTCTAAAAGGTGTCAATTTTAAATAATTATATTTGTTAGCATTTAATAATTAATTATGGTAAAATTTGTCAATAATCATAATATTTTATATCATATCTTTTTAATAATTATAATACTTATTTTTTATATCTACATGAATATTATATATAAAGTGTTTTATTTACCATTAATGAGTGTAAGTTCTAAAGTCAAATTTTTTTTTTGAATTTTCTTTGCTTTATTAACTATTTTATAAATGAGATCTGCTACATATACAAGTCTTTTTGGTATATAAGTTTATATAAGTTGGCCCAAACCCAACAAAAACGAGCTTCGGTTTAAATTGCGTGTAAACACGCGCTTCCCTAACTCTTGAATAACACAAAGGGTTCTTTTCCCTCAATCAAAACTGCAACATCCAAAATTCAAATAAGGATAAAAATCTCTCAAAAATATCTGAAAATTATCGCGAAAAATGAAGGAAGTTGCAAAGTTGAATTCGAAAAGAATTATGAGAAAATGAAATAAGAAGATGAAGAAGAAGAAGTAGTAGAAGATGAGGAGGAGGAAGAGGAAGAGTTTTGAATTATGCAGAACTTATCAATTCACATACACCGAAAATTCTTAAATAATGCACTCAAATATCTTCGTGTTACACCCAAATTTGCTGCAAATACAAAAAAATATTTTCGCTAATGCTGCATTTTTTCTTCTTTTCTTTCTAATTTCTTTCTTTCTTTTAGTTGAATGAATATAAGTTCATTCTCTTCCAAGTAATTTTGCAGCATTATGTGCTTCTTCTTCTTCATTGTTTGATTTTTTTATTTTTATTCTTGTTAAGAGAGTAAAACAAGAAGAAACTTGAGAAGGTAAAATAAAAAAGAAAAGATGAATAAGAAAAAAAGAAGAAGATGGTGATGATGATGAAAAAAAATAAGAAGAAGCAGTAGAAGATGAGGAGGAGAAAGAGGAAGAGTTTTGAATTATGCAGAACTTATCAACTCACATACACCGAAAATTTTTAAATAATACACTCAAATATGTTCGTGTTATACCCAAATTTACTGCAAATACAGAAAAATGTTTCCTCTAATGCTGCATTTTTTTTCTTTTTTCCTTATTTCTTTCTTTCTTTTAGTTGAATGAATGTAAGTTCATTCTCTTTCAAGTAATTTTGTATTATTATGTGTTTCTTCTTCTTCTTTGTTTGATTTTTTTTGTTTTTATTCTTGTTAAGAGAAGAAAACAAGAAGAAACTTGAGAAGATAAAACAAGAAAAAAAAGATGAATAAGAAAAAAAAAGATGATGATGATGATGATGAAAAAGAAGAAGAAGAAGTAGAAGATGAGGAGGAGGGAGAAGAAGAGTTTTGAATCATGCAGAACTTGTCAGTACACATACACCGAAAATTCTTAAACAATATATTCAAATATCTTCGTATTACATCAAAATTTGCTACAAATATAGAAAAATATTTTCTTTAATGCAGAACTTTTACATTACATTCAATTTAAACCATCAACGATGAACAACAATTTTCACAAATAAAAATATTATTCACCTACAAAATCATAAACAACTAACGAAAATATTAACTAGCATCGAACCACAACTTAACCACTTGATTGAATTCAAAATAATAATCAACTTTGTTTTGGTTCAATTGACAATATAAACTTGAATTATTCATTATCTTCAACAATGAGATAATCGTTCAAAACTGATTTTAGAGTTTGATTTCAAAAACGTAGAGAACAAACAAAGAGAAACACATAGAACGTAGAGATGGAAGAGAACGTAGATCGAAAACGTTGAGAAAATTTGAAAATAAAAACGAAATTCTTTTGAAAAAGACAGTTATATATTCGCATGTTGATTGAAAAGTTAGTTAAATTAAAAGGCGTGTGAGGTGAATTAGGGTAAAATGACTTATATAAACTTGTATGAAAAAATGACTTATATGTGGAGAATAATTATAATAGTATATATTTTATTTTTAAATAAAATTGATCCTTTTTTAGGTAAGAACTAGAATTTTGTCATTCTTTTATAAGTCTAACCTTACTTTTATTCTTTAATTATATAATGAGTGTTCTTAATTAATTTTTTTCTTTGTAATGAAATTGGTCTTTTACTGAAATCATTTATAATGCATCACATCCATCATGTGTTCATCCTGAGTTATTTTCATTGATCCGGATGTTAATTATATGGATTATAAAAGTTCAATATAGTAGAGGTAGTGAACTTCATTTTGTTAAAGGATGGTTGGATCTTTTTATATACTATGACTAACCTAATAGAATGTGAGTGAAGTTATTTTTAAGAAAGCTAAATTGTCATTGAACTAAATGTAGTTATTCTTGCCTTACCTTATTACATGGATAACAAATAATAGAGTTTATTTAATAAGAGAATGGTCTAAATTTGTATGGATTCTATATATTCAACTTTATTAAACTATTTTCATTAGTTGTCATCGTTATAAAAATAGTTCTAACGTATATACATCTAAGGTTTAGAATTGAATACTATAGATATTATTTAAATAATTTAATTTTATTATTATAATTTAATTAGTTTAATTTCAAAAGAATTTAAAATTTGATTTCACTTTATTAGTTAAGTTTATTTAATTTAGATCTGTAATATTTAATATTTAATTTTATCTTTTAACTATTTATGAGTTTATTTTATTAGTCATATATCCAAGTAATTTAATGAAAAATAATGCTAATATAATAGTATGTCATATAATTTTGATATACTTTTGATTTTTCAATAATTAAAAATTAAATCATTTAAAATAATAATAGTATTTCTTTCTCAATAACAATAAATGTGTATAAGAAAAATAATGCTTTTTAATATTTGTTCTACATAATATTTTACGTATATTAATATATTATAATATTAATAACCAATATTAATGAATTTACGTATATTAATATATTATAATATTAATAACCAATATTTATGAATGTGGATATTAGTATGTTATTATGAAAAAAATAATATTTATGTATTATTAAAATTAAAATTTGTGTATTAATATTTTATTAAAAATTTTATTATTAAAAAAATTTTATTACTAATTATACTAAATATCAATTATACAAAAATATACTATAATTATACAAAAATATCGGTTCTTAAATTAGAGAACTAAAGTATTATATTATTAATTAATAATTTATTTTTTAATTTAAGAATATTATAATTAAATACATGGACTTAATTTAAAAATATTATAATTAAATCCATGACTCGAATTAAGGCTTTTTTTTGAAATAAAATAAAAAAAATTATTATTTTTTTAAACTCGATTTTCAACTTTAACTTTTTAAATATGCTTTTTTTTTTGCATTTATGACAAATTCATCATATTTTCGGTGAACTTTTATATTTTTTATAGAGTTTGCCTTATTCTCCGACGAACTTCAATATGTTTCTTCATAAATATCAAATTGGGTGAGAAAAAAATTAGAAAATTAACAATGACAACCATTGTCACTAAATACCTGTGTATTTTTAGAGACGATGATAATGGTTGTCATTAGTGCCGGCAGGGACAGATTCAGAAATGTTATTATCGAGCTAATAACACATATAATATTAAAAATTATGTAAAAAATTATATAATATAAGATGTATTACAAAAATATACCGATATAGAATATATTTTAAAGTACAAAAAAGTGTACTTTTTACTAACGAAGTGGTCGATTCTTCGTATAATAAAATTCATGGATAATAGAATTTGTCAAAATTTCAGCAATTTTTTTAATATAATTAAAAGGTAATTAGCAAGAAATTCATCTTTTATTTTGTTTCTGAGTTATTTTTCACAATATTCATAGTTGAAAAAGATCTCTTAGTTGTAACGGTTGAAACAGAGAGAATTAATACCAAATGAATAAAAAAAGATGATCATACGAAGAAAAAGAATTCACTTTATGAGATTTAAAAATTTTTATTTAATTAAAAAATATTAGTAATAATATCTTTTTCAAAATTTTTTAATATTGTTACTTACATTTTAGATATTAGGAATCATTAATATTTAAATTAGATTGGACTTTTATTTATACTAGACTCAATACTAAATAATTTTAAAAAAAAATTAAATTATACATAATAACTTATTACTATTAATTTTTTTTTAAAAAGTTGGGGGCTGAGGCCTCCACTCGCCCCTTATGTCCATTCCTGAGTGCCGGCGATATTGAAGAAGCTATACTTGTTTTTTTTCAAAGATATATCTTTTATTGCATTAAAGAACTTTATACTTGGAGTACATTATGTTAAGACAAAGGAATTTTTCAATCGAGATGTTAAATAAAATTTATCTAATGGGTAAAGGAGAGAAAGAAAACAATTAAGAGAGGAAGAAGTTCCAAAGCGCTAGTAACTGCTGTTCATAGAGAAGGTGATTTGAGAAAATGATGTCGCCAATATTGCTCCTCCAACAATATCGCCTGAGACAGAATTTCCCTAGGTTCCTGGCGTTGGTCCTCAAAGACTAAAGCATTCTGCGCCAACCAAATCTGCCATAGAAGGTAAGCCACCTGAACACTTCTGATTCTGAAATTGGGTTTGGATTTCTCAGATTCCATGAATTGACTCCACCAATCCCAAGCTTTTAGGTTAGGGTCGCGGGAAATAGTACTAGCTACTGGAGAGCTGTTCCAAATTTGAAGAACTTATGGGCAGAAGACAATGGCATGCATCGGTGTCTCCGGCGTTGATTGACAGCAGGGACAAAGGCTGTTAACTTATGGTAATTTCTCGTTCAATTTTGCTTTAACTGCAATGCCTTCATGGGCTAATCTCCAAGCAAATAATTTGACGTTTGGTGTTACTCTCATTTTCCATAAGGTTTTCCACATTTCTGAGTCTGTATATCGGGGATGGAGTGAATTCACTAGAGGGTGAAAGAATTGGTATGCTATATTATACCCAGATTTTACTGAGTACTCCCCTGAATTGTTATTGCACCATACAATCGAGTCTTTCTCTTCTGTGATAGGAATTTGTTGAATTTGCTGAGCTGTGTCTAGTGGGAAGGCTTCCATAAGGAGTTGGTAATTCCATTCTCCCTCGGCTGTGATTAGCTGTCTAACCCAGGTAAGCGATTCATCTCTGCATTCATTAACTGCAATGCGAAATGGTGGTTGGTCCCCAAACCATGGGTCTTCTCTGATTCTGACAGATTCCTGAATTGAAACTTTGCACAACTCCTTTCTCCAATATTTTCCTTCCTTCCAAAAGACTCTGCCAAGCCCAGTATGGTCGATTTCCTGGTTTGGCTTCTAGATAGGAACTGTATCTGAAGTACTTATTCTTGAAGATTTTGTAGAAAAGAGAATATGGTTTAGTCATCAGCCTCCATCCTTATTTAGCTAACATGGCTAGGTTGAATGCCATTAGGTCCTTAAACTCCATACTCCCAAAATTCTTTTCTCTAGTCATAGTGTCCCAACTGATCCATTACATCTTCATTTTATTCTGTTTCTGTCCCCACTAAAATTGCTTCATCATTCGGTGCAGTTCATCCAAGAGGGTATCTGGGAGTTTGAAATAGCTCAGAGTATAAATTGGTATAGCTGAACCACTGCTTTGATCAACACCTCCCTTCCACTAGCAGATAGAAATGATTTCTTCCAATGCGAGAGCTTCTTCACCACATTCTCTTTTATAAAAGCAAATGTTTCTTTTTTGGATCTATGTACTATGGAGGGTAGCCCCAAATATTTATCCTGCGTCCCAATATTTGGGACTTCCAAAGATGACGCTAATTCAGTTCTGATGAGTAAAGGGGTGTTTTTGCTGAAAAACACAGCAGACTTGGAGAAATTAATTTGATGTTCACTTAGTCTGCCATATAGTTGGAGAATTTGGGATAGATTAGAGCAGTTGTATTGGGTAGCTTTACAAAATAAGAGTGAATCGTCGGCAAATAGAAGATGATGAATAGTCAGACATCTACTGTTCAATCACAGTCCTTGAAAGAGGTTATTCTGTTCTCCTTTGTGGAGCAGATAGGATAGACCCCTGCGCAGAAAAGAAATAGATATGGTAGGAGGAGATCTCCTTGTCTGAGACCCCTACTTAGTTTGAAAAAATTAGTTGGTGTACCATCCACAATAACAGAATAGGATATAGTAGAGACACAAGCCTTCATCCATTTAATCCACTTTGAGCAAAAACCTAACTTCTTCATAATAAACCACACAAAACTCCATTCCACCCTATCATATGCCTTACTCATATCAACCTTTATCGCCATGTCATTTCTCCCATGGGTTTTATTCTTTAGAAAATGCATGCATTCATGAGCCATAAGAATGTTGTCACTAATGAGTCTTTCCCAAATAAAAGCACTCTGATTGTCGCTTATTAACATACTCATAAAAGGTTGAAGTCGATGAACTAGAACTTTCGAGATAATTTTGTAGAAGACTGTGCTGAGACTGATTGGTCGAATTTGATTCATAGAAGTAGCTTGAGTCACTTTAGGTATCAAACAAATTTGGGTAGGGTTAAATCCCTTTAGAATGCTGCTGCCACTAAAAAAACTTCTCATAGCCTTGCATACATCCCCTCTAATCCTACCCCAATAGAACTGATAAAATTTTGCGGTGAATCCATCGTCTCCTGGGGCGGCTTCTGCATTAATGGAAAATGTAGCCCTTTTAATTTCATCATCTGAGACTGGTTTAGTTAGACTCCTATTCATTTCAGAAGAAACTTTGACTCCAAGTTCGGTGAAAAATTGAGAGGGATCTTTTGGATTATTGCTTTCAAATAGATCAACAAAAAACCTCTGTGCCCTGTCGCCAATTGCCTCGGGTGTGGTGCACCAATTCCCCTCTTCATCCTCTAATTTCCATATCTTGTTTCTTTTGTTTCTGGACTGGTTTTTTGCATGAAAAAACTTGGTATTTTGATCTCCCCATTTTAGCCAGCTCACTCTTAATTTTTCTTTCCAGTAGCGTTCTTCACTAATGTGGGCGGCAGCTAGTTCATCTTCTAATAATAGAATCTGTTCTTTGTCTGCTGTTGTTGGGTCTGCCTTGACCACTGATAATAGTGCTTTCAGCTCGTCTATCTTCTTTTTAGACTTACTTGTTCCAGCTGATTGTCATTTAACCAGTTCATGTCTGCAGTTCTTTAATTTCTGAAATAGTTGGTACATTGATGAACCTGGAAAAGAAGTCAGTCATGCCTCAGATACAATTTTATCAACCTTTGCCATTCCACACTATCTCTCTTGAAATCTGAAGCGCCTCTTGCCCTTATGTGTTGTCTGGTTAGTGCACATCAGGAGCGGTCTGTGGTATGATCCTGTGTCTTCTAAGTTAGTAGCATTGGCCCAAGGATACTCCTCTCTTAGTTTAGGAGATAGGAGTCATCGGTCTAGTCTTTCTCGAATAGCACTATCTTGGCAACTTCGGTTTCACCAGGTAAACTTATCACCATTAAAACCTATATCTATCAATTGTCCTCTGTTGATAAAGTCTTGGAAAGATTGGATTGATTGAGCTGATTTCTCCCTTCCTCCTGTTTTTCTTGATTAGACAAAATTGCATTGAAATCACCAATTATTAAGTGTCGTTCTCCCCTATTCTCCATAAGATTTAGCAGCACCTCGTATTGGTTATTGCGAATGTGATCAGAGCTGTGTAAATGTACTGCAAAGACTTTCCAAATCAGCTGTCTTTCTTGATCCTCTATGGAAAAAAAGGATGAAAATTTTCTCAGCTTTTACCACTTCCACCTTTACACCTTCTTTCCATGCAAGCGCTAGTCCACCAGCCGTTCCATTAGGATTCACAATGAAGATTTCCTGATAACCACAATTTCTAAACTGCCTTTCAATATAAGAGGGTTGTTGTTTAGTTTCACACAAAAACAACACCTCTAGGAAATGAAAATTCTTAATCCCTTTGATGTTGTGAACTGTCAGGGGTTTCTCCAAACCCCGACAATTCCACATGAGCATCTTCATGACCCTTGGGGTGCCGCTTTTGGGATGGCACCCTGTAGTTCTTCAGAAACCTCAATTGCATAACCAATTCCTTCATGGTCTGTCTCCTTTTCTCTTTACTCAGAGCTCCTTTTTGCTCCAATAATTGGTTCAATAGAATCCCTCACCTCCGACCTTCTTGCTAGCTATTTGATTTTCTGTTTCTTCTTGCACCTTTCTGAATTTTCATCATTGGTTCCCAGTTGAAAGCCTCCTATTCCTCCTATTTTCATCTCTCTCCCAATTCCTCCTAGGATCTGGTTAGCTTCAGTACCAGATAGCAGTGGTAGGTTTTCCATGTTATGATTCTACTTTGTGGTGTTATAGGAATTGTGTATGGGTGGTGGATTTGTGTGTTCTTTTGGGGCTATGTTATTGTGAGAGAAAGGAGTATATTTTGGGTTGGATAGTGATAGTTGAGAGAAACTTTTCAATAGGCTCACTGGTGTAGGCTTACTATCTGGGTGAATTAACCTGACTTCCTTTCTTCTATGATTAGGGTAGGCATTCTCCTTAGTTTCATCAATTCTCCAGCCAAGTTGATCTGCCCTTAACTCCTTATTCCATCTTTCTTCCACTTCTTGGTTTATTTCTGAAATCTCCAAATAATTAGCACAGTTTCTAGTTTCATGTCCAATGTGTCCACAGAAGCCACAGTAAATCCCAATTTTCTCGTACTTCAGCATGATTTCAAATACAATTTTGTCAGGGCTTGATACCTTAATTGACCGTCGAAGAGTTCTGGTTACATCTAAGTTGACTCTCACTTTCATAATCCTATCCTCTTTTCCTCTCATCAAGAAGGAATCCACCTCCACTACCTCCCCCAATCTCTGCCCTATCCTCATTGCTGCTGTTCTAGTTTTGCAAAATTCTGGCATTCCCCACATTTGAATTCATACTGGAATTCTTGTATAGTCCTCTTCTTCCACCTTCATATTAGGACTTCATCGTTTTAAATGTATCATAAATTGTCTGAACAACCATGGAGACCCCCTTTTCACCTGGATAACATCAGCTTCTTTATTAAAGAAAAATTGAAAAATATTCTCTCCGTATGATTTAACTCGAAATCCCTCTGGATAATTCCAAATTGCAGTAAAAGCACCATCCATTGTACTACTACTAAATCCCTTATCCGCCATTAATCTCCCTATAATCCCTTCCCTCACATCTTTCACTTCAAGGTTCACGATCTCTTCCACTTCCACTTCTTCTCCTAGAGAATTAGGATTTTGAGTTCCACGTACCTCCCTTGCTGCCATGTAGAATTTGTATAGAAGAAGATAGAAAAGTCAAAGGAAAGAAGATCCTCACAATGATTTGTGCTTATGCCTTACTGATTGAAAAAAAATTTAAGAATCATAAAAAATCTTAGCAGAGTCACAAAACCCTACCAAAGCACAAAAAATTCTAGCAGAGCATTTTTAAAGAGTACGTACTCTCAACAAAAAATAAGTTAAGAGAGCCAAGTTTTGACTTTAAGAAGCTATACTTGTTGTCCGTGTAATCTTATATACCGTTGGAAACATGATAATAGATTAAAAATTGGAATTTTCGAAAATTTGGGTAAAGTTCGCCGGATGCGGCGAATTCTATAAAATTATAGAAGTTTGCACGGGTTAGGCGAACTCACTCTAAAAAAATCGCATTATTAAAATTAAATTTGGAATATTGGGTTTGGAGAAATAATATTTTTTTATTTCAAAAAAAATCCCTCGAATTAAGGAGTAAATATGTTAGTCTATTAAACAATTTTTAAATTTGAATTTTGAAAATGAAATAATATTTCAAAATTTTTTTTATTGTTCAAAATTTTATGATTAGTTTATTTTAGGTAGTTGTTTTGAGATTTTATTTTGTGACATATTAGCTATATATGATTTTATTGTGATATTTTTTATTATATTATTAATTAATAATTTATTTTATAATCTTAAAAGTATTATACTTATAGAAAGAATGTGTATATTAATATATGATTATAAATTTTTTTTATATATTATTAAAGTTAGAATGGGTTTAATATATAATACTTTAAATTAACTAATATATATATATATATATATATATGTTATTAGAAAAAACATAATATTCTAATTTATTATTAATTACACTAAATTTAAATTATATAAATTATAATACAATCATACATTTACTTGTTATTAAATTAGAAAAAATCAAATTATCATACTATTAATTAATAATTTTTTTAATCTTTAAAGTATTATAATTAAATGTATAGACTAATTTTAAAGAATAAATATATTAATCTCTTAAACGGAATTTTTAAATTAAATTTTGATAATAAAATAATATTTTCTATATCTTCTTTGTTAGAAATTCTACTATTAGTTTATTTTAGGTAGTATTTTAAAATTTTGTTTTTTTTTGACATAATATGTATCATTTTATTTTGATACTATTTTTTCTTTATTTATGCATGAGTGTTTTGAAAGCATACAACTATTAAAAAAAAGAATATTTTTAATAATATTAAATATTTTTAAAATTTATTTTATATAAAATCCTAAATAGAATAACTTATCATTATGACTACAAATAATGAAAGAAAATATCATAAAATAATCATTGAATAGAACATGTATTAATTGAATTGTTATCATCAGGATAAAATTTATAACACATATAAGACATTAAAAGTACAATTAATATATTATTGTTGTTGTTGTTAATTTTTTATTTTATACCATTGTTTGGTATTTATATAAATTACAAAAAATATAAATTATTTTATATTAGTAAAATATATCCATGATAAATTTTTTTAAAAACATATTTTAAACATAAATAAAGGAAATAAATATTTTTCATACACTGCATACACTAATTAATTGATATAAATAATTAGAATAATTTATTTGATTTAATAAATTAAATAAAATAAATTGAAAAATATTTTTACCCGAATACCATGTTAATTTTATTATTAAGTACAATAATCTAATTTTAATATAATATAATATAATATGATAGATAGATAGATATTATAATAGAAAGATAGATATTACTAGTTTAATATGTAACTTTTTTTTTAAAAACAAGTACCAAATAAATCGAAAGAATCATAAGACTAGATTTGTAATATAATTTATAAATCCTTATTAGATTTTATAAAAGTGATGAAGGGATAAAACATATCTAATCTTTAATTTTTGGTAATATTGTAATTTTTGCATTTAGGACAAATTCACCACACTCCCGGTTAACTTCTATATTTTTATAGAATTCGCCTTAAATAGGTTTCTTCATAAATATCATATCAGATTAGGTGAAGAAAAAATATTAAAAAATTAACAATGACAACCATTATCATCATCTCTACCAGAGTACATAGGAGTACACACGAATAAGTCATATTTATTTTGAAAAATCACGACAATATTGAAGAAGTCATACTTGTTGTCTATGTAATTTTGTGTATTCTTATATACTGTTGGAGACAATGAAGATTAAAAATTAGATTTTCCAAAAATTTGGGTGAAGTTCGCCGTGGCAAATTCTATAAAATTATAGAAATTCACGCGAGTTAGGTGAACTCACTCTAAAAAAAATCGCATTCCTAAATTAAAGTTGGAATATTGAGTTTGAAAAATAATATTTTTTTTTATTTTATTTCAAAAAAAATCTCCCGAATTAAGGGGTAAATTGTAAATATGTTAGCCTATTAAACAATTTTTAAATTTGAATTTTGAAAATGAAATAATATTTCAAATTTTTTTATTGTTCAAAATTTTAGGATTAGTTTATTTAAGGTAGTTGTTTTGAGATTTTATTTTGTGATATATTAGCTATGATTTTATTTTGATATTTTTTATTATATTATTAATTAATAATTTATTTTATAATCTTAAAAGTATTATACTTATGGAAAGAAGGTGTATATTAATATATGATTATAAATTTTTTTATATATTATTAAAGTTAGAATGGGTGTAATATATAATACTTTAAATTAACTAATAATAATATATATATATATATATATATATATATGTTATTATAAAAAATATAATATTCTAATTTATTATTAATTACACTCAATTTAAATTATATAAATTAATATAGTCATAGATTTACTTGTTATTAAATTAAAACAATCAAATTATCATATTATTAATTAATAATTCTTTTTAATCTTAAAAGTATTATAATTAAATGCATAGATTCATTTTAAAGAATAAATATATTAATCTCTTAAACGGAATTTTTAAATTAAATTTTGATAATAAAATAATATTTTCTATATCTTCTTTGTTAGAAATTCCACTACTAGTTTATTTTAGGTAGTATTTTAAAATTTTGTTTTTTTGACATATTGTGTATAATTTTATTTCGATACTATTTTTCTTTATTTATGCATGAGTGTTTTGAGAGAGTATAACTATTAAAAAAAAGAATATTTTTAATAATATTAAATATTTTTAAAATTTATTTTATATAAAATCCTAAATAGAATAAATTGTCTTTATGACTATAAATAATAAAAGAAAATATGATAAAATAATCATTGAATAGAAGGTGTATTAATTGAATTGTTACAATCCGGATAAAAGTTTATAACACATATAAGACATTAAAGGTACAATTAATATATTATTGTTGTTGTTAATTTTTTATTTTATACCATTGTTTGGTATTTATATAAATTACAAAAAATATAAATTATTTTATATTAATAAAATATATTCATGATAAATTTTTTTAAAAATATATTTTAAACATAAATACATGAAAATAAATATTTTTCATACACTGCATACACTAATTAATTGATATAAATAATTAGAATAATTTATTTGATTTAATAAATTAAATTAAATAAATTAAAAAATATTTTTATCAGAATCCCACGTTAATTTTATTATTAAGTGTAATAATCTAATTTTAATATTATATAATAGAATATGATAGATAGAGAGATAAATTAATAGAAAGATAGATATTCCTAGTTCAATATGCAATTTTTTTTTTCAAACAAGTACCAAGTAAATCCAAAGAATCTTAAGACTAGATTTATAATATAATTTATAAATCCTTATTAGATTGTATAAAAGAGATGAAGGGATAAAATATATCTAATATTTAATTTTTAGTAGTATCCTAATTTTTGCATTTAGGACAAATTCACCACACTCCCGGTTAACTTCTATATTTTTATAGAATTCGCCTTAAATAGGTTTCTTCATAAATATCATATTAGATTAGGTGAAGAAAAAACATTAAAAAATTAACAATGACAACCATTATCATCGTCTCTACCAGAGTACATAGGAGTACACACGAATAAGTCATATTTATTTTGAAAAATCACGACAATATTGAAGAAGTCATACTTATTGTCTATGTAATTTTGTGTATTCTTATATACTGTTGGAGACAATGAAGATTAAAAATTAGATTTTCCAAAAATTTGGGTGAAGTTCGCCGTGGCAAATTCTATAAAATTATAAAAATTCACGCGAGTTAGGTGAACTCACTCTAAAAAAAAATCGCATTCCTAAATTAAAGTTGGAATATTGAGTTTGAAAAATAATATTTTTTTTTATTTTATTTCAAAAAAAATCTCCCGAATTAAGGGGTAAATTGTAAATATGTTAGCCTATTAAACAATTTTTAAATTTGAATTTTGAAAATGAAATAATATTTCAAATTTTTTTATTGTTCAAAATTTTAGGATTAGTTTATTTAAGGTAGTTGTTTTGAGATTTTATTTTGTGATATATTAGCTATGATTTTATTTTGATATTTTTTATTATATTATTAATTAATAATTTATTTTATAATCTTAAAAGTATTATACTTATGGAAAGAAGGTGTATATTAATATATGATTATAAATTTTTTTATATATTATTAAAGTTAGAATGGGTGTAATATATAATACTTTAAATTAACTAATATATATATATATATGTTATTATAAAAAATATAATATTCTAATTTATTATTAATTACACTCAATTTAAATTATATAAATTAATATAGTCATAGATTTACTTGTTATTAAATTAAAACAATCAAATTATCATATTATTAATTAATAATTCTTTTTAATCTTAAAAGTATTATAATTAAATGCATAGATTCATTTTAAAGAATAAATATATTAATCTCTTAAACAGAATTTTTAAATTAAATTTTGATAATAAAATAATATTTTCTATATCTTTTTTGTTAGAAATTTCACTATTAATTTATTTTAGGTAGTATTTTAAAATTTTGTATTTTTGACATATTGTGTATAATTTTATTTCGATACTATTTTTTCTTTATTGATGCATGAGTGTTAGAGAGCGTATAACTATTAAAAAAAAGAATATTTTTAATAATATTAAATATTTTCAAAATTTATTTTATATAAAATCCTAAATAGAATAACTTCTTATTATGACTACAAATAATGAAAAAAAATATAATAAAATAATCATGAAATAGAACGTGTATTAATTGAATTGTTACAATTCAGATAAAATTTTATAACACATATGAGACATTAAAGGTACAATTAATATATTATTGTTGTTGTTGTAATTAGGGTTAAGTACTTTTTTCGTTCCTAAGGTCTGGAGTGAAATTCAAAATCGTCCCCGACCTTTTTTTTTTTATTAAAATCATCCTCAACGTTACAAATCATTATAAAATCATCCTTTTTTTTCATAAATAATATTTTTTTAGACAATTTTACCCTTGAACAAAAATAAAAAACTCTCTCCACCCTCACCATTGTCTCATCATCATCATCATCATGGTTACACCATAAATCTAACCATAAAATAAATCAACAATTCAGCAACAATAACATCCACAAAATTAGCAACAACATAAATTAAAAAAATTAAAAAGAAAGAACTCATGTATATGTTCTTTAAAAATAAAAAAAAGGAAGAACGAATAAAGAAGAGAGAAAGAGAGTCGCAATGTCTTCTCTTTTCATTTTCTGTCTCTGCCATTTACTTCCCACCACCCTCAACAGTTCTCCCACCTCTATCACACCACTGTCTTAGCCTTTCTTTTTTTTACTACAACAAATTCATCACAAGTCTAATCTTAACTCTGCCTAAAATCAATAACAACAACACAGACAAAGAGAAAGTAAATAAAAAAAAATACAGAAGAAAGAAAATTAGAAAAAATAAAAAATAAAGAACAAATTGAAATCTACAGACAGCACCATGCCTTAGCAGCCAAAACCCTTCTGTTTTTTCTTCTATGGCATCCCCTTTCTGTTCATAATAGCCCCCTCCTAGATTCGTTCTCTCATTTCTCAATCCCATAACCTTTTTCTCAAAAAACGCTTTCAATAATTTGTCATTTAATTCCGCCGTGGAATTGTCTTCGACGACTATGGCATTTTTGGGCAGAATGAATACCGGATCGGCAACAACTCATCGACGTCTCCTTCCTCCACCGCGTCGTTCGCAGTGCCGCCATCATCTGTTGCGGCTCCTCCTCCGACAGCAACAATGACCGCCTATGGTTTAAGTTTTTGAAGAAGCTTTTACTGGATGAAATCTCTTTATTTTGTGATTCTTTAATTTGTGTGTAATTCAATCTTTGTTTCTGTGATAATGGTGATGGTGATTGTGATAATGGTAATAGTGATGGTGATGAGAAGAAGATGAGTGGGGTTAGTGGTGAGGGAGATTTAGAGTTTGGGACAAAGAGAGAGAGAAAGAGGTTCGATGATGATGATGAAGGGGATTAGGGATAAGTGATGAGAGAGAGAAAGAGACTGGAAGAAAGACAGAGAGAAAGAAACTCGGTTATGATGATGAAGCCTGAAGGGGGGGGGAATTGGGGGTTAGTGGGGAAGGAAAAGGTTTTTTTAAGGGCAAAATTGTCTAAAAAATATTATTTATAGACAAAAAGTTGATTTTATAACGTTTTGTAACGTTGAGGATGATTTTAATAACAAAAAATTGTCGGGGACGATTTTGATTTTCACCTCAGACCTTAGAGACGAAAAAAATACTTAATCCTTATTATTATTATTTTATACCATTATTTGGTATTTATATAAATTACAAAAAATATAAATTATTTTATATCAGTAAAATATATTCATGATAATTTTTTTAAAAATATATTTTAGATATAAATACAAGAAAATAAATATTTTTCATACACTGCATACACTAATTAATTGATATAAATAATTAGAATAATTTATTCGATTTAATAAATTAAATAAAATAAATTAAAAAATATTTTTACTAGAATGCCATGTTTATTTTATTATTAAGTGCAAATAATCTAATTTTAATATAATATATGATTAGATAGATAGATCGATAAATTAATAGAAGGATAGATATTACTAGTTCAATATGCAACTTTTTTTTAAAGCAAGTACCAAGTAAATCCAAAGAATCCTAAGATTGGATTTATAATATAATTTATAAATCCTTATTAGATTGTATAAAAGAGATGAAGGGATAAAACACATCTAATCTTTAATTTTTGTTAGTATTGTAATTTTTGAGGAATTTATTTAATTTAATGTCAAAATTTGCGTATATAAAAAGTTGATAATTAAAAATTTTAGATAATTAATTGTTTTTATGTGATATTAATAGTTAAAAATTAAATTATTAGATGTTAATTTATCTAAATTTATCAAATAATTTAATGATTTTTAATTATTTACTTCAAATCATATAATAATTTTTATCTATAAAATTTATATAAAGATAATTGTATATAAATTTTTATTTTATTTAATATTTTTTTTCTCATGAATATCTATAAACTCATCACAATTTTTTTTTAAAAAAAATAGTTAATACTTTTTTCCTTTAATTAGGACTTATAAATTCATCGAGAAATGTTTCATAACTTATTCTATTATTCTATATATAATTACGTACTATATGTAAAAGAAATTAGAGAAAATTTTATTTCACAATTTTTTTATTACTGTGTATTTTCATAATTTTTCTTTTATCAAAACACAGAAAAAAAAGAGAGAAAAAAAAGGTATTAGTCTAAACCATAAATTTAGAGTATAATTTGAATTTCAAACATGCTAAAATTAAACTTGACTCATTTTATTTTATTTTATTTTAAAACAAAATAAATAATAATCAACGGAGTCAAGAACCAATCCATATCACTATATTCATACAGGTTTACGAGTATCCCATAGTGTATTTTTATAGAGTATGTAGCACATATGCTTCCACAGAATTGTCTTCAATTCATAAACTTGTGCACTATTGTTCAAATATAGAGGACTTCTAGTTCTTCAAACTGAGATGCTTGAATCTTTTGGTGGAGTGTTAGAAAACTTTCATGTAGCTTTTCCATGAGTTTCACTAAAGTGACGAGTACTTGCTACATCTTCAATTGGAACTGTATCGGAAATTTCTTTTAAGATTCTTTCTTCAAGTCTCACTGCTAAGGCACCAACGTTTTGATCCAGATTCTTAATCTTGGTTGTTTCTGTAAAGGTGAACACAAATTTCAGCAAATAACTAATAATATTATGTATAATATTTTTCATACATTATATATTAGGTAATGTCTAGTTTGAATTTTAAAAATTTTAACGTCTATTAAAATAATCTTTGATTTTTAGAAAGGAGCAAATTAATTCCTAAATTTATAAATTATGAATCTCGTTTGTTTTTAATCTAAGTGTCGTTAACACTGATATGGAACATTAAAATATTAGTGTAGCATCTCTAACAATAAAAAAAACATGATTAAAATTTCAGTATAATTAAATAGGTGTCATAAATTAGTTAATTAAACTTATTTTGATTAATTGATTTTATATTAGTGTAGACACTAAAATGAACTTAATTAACGAATTTGGCATACATATTTGTTAAAATCTTAATCATGTCATCTTCGATTGAAGATGCTACATTAGTATTATAATACTCCAAATCAATTATATGTTAACAGTAGTTAAATTAAAGATGAATACAATTTATAAAGTTTAAAGATCAATTGATATTTTAAAAAATCAAAAACTATTTGAATGAGTGGTTAGAATTTTCAAAAACCAAATTTGATATTACATCTTTTATAATAATATATATATACTTTTAAATGAAGAAAATTAAAAAGAGATGTATAATAATATTTTGTTATGTTACTGACTAGGAATAGGCGCAACATCATTGCCTTGTTGGAGAATCCATGCTAATGCCAGTTGGACAGGGCTGCATTGGTGCTTCTTAGCAAGGCTTTCTATTCGCTCATATATCTTCTTGTTCTTCTCCAAGTTCTGTGCTTAGTAGCGAGGATGAGTATTCTAGTAAATAAAAAAGTAACCATCTATTAGACATTCAGAATTTACTATCTTATTGATTTTTTTAATAATTATCTTGTGAAAGAATTCACTTTTTTTACTAGATATTAATTTTAACAACATTTTAAAAAAAATAAAAAATTTAATGTATATATTTTTATATTTAATTAAGTATTAAATCTGTACATAAATAAACATAATTAATTTTTATACTTATTATTTAAAAATAATATTTTTTTCTTTATAAGGATCAAATGAAAATTTAAGGATCAGATGAAATTTAATTTATTTCATAAATTTACCTACCAAAAGACTATCAGCTTGAAGGTTTTCCACGACTCCTTTGCCACCAAAAAAGTCACGACCAGGAGGACTGTATGGTACAATTTCAATACCAAGCTCTCTGAAAAAATAAATATATTAGAAAAGCTTAATCTCACATAAACACAAATATGAAATTATATACATTCAGAAACAACAAGGCCTATGTGTTTCCCCTATCTTCGTTCTTAAATTTTAACAAGTCATACAAAACCCACACATACACTACTACTATGAAATTAAGTAACTAAAATTAACCTGCAAAGAAGAATTATCTCTTCTTCAACATCACGAGTCCAAAGTGACCATTCAAGTTGTACAGTAGTAATTGGATGAACTGCATGTGCTCTTCTTATTGTATCTGAGCTAGCTTCGGATAATCCAATGTATTTAAATTTTTCTTCTTCCACCAATTTCTTAAGTTCATCCATCTATAATAATAATCCAAAAAACTATTTGTTAATAATGTACTTAGTAAGATAAGTGACTACTTTCATAAAGATGTCTTCATATAAAAATGATATTGTAAATTATTATATGAATTAACATATTTGACTAAACATATTAATAATATCATCTTCATATAAAAATGTTTTTACCACAGTAACTACCAATAGTAGGATAACATAAGTCAAAAAGTTCTCGAATGTTATCTTTTTCTATTTCATGCATGATATAAAATTTAACAAATTGTAAAAGAAAAGATATTATGCAACACAAAAATGATAAAAAATAAGTGACCACCAGTATAGAATATGTCCTATGTTCCAATTTAATTAATTTGCAAAGCTATTAATAAAAGAAGTTTTTAACTGTGTCTTTTATAGGAACTGTTGTATCCACTCTATGCTGATAATAGAGATCGATGTATTCAACTTCAAGACGTTTCAAACTAGCTTCGCAACATGAGCGTACATAGCTTGGTGTACCATTGATCTTCAAGTTTAAAGTATTAATATCTAACTTTTCAATACCAAACTTTGTAGTTATCTAAATCTTTTTTCTAGGGAGTTGCTTTAAAACCTGAAAAAAATAATACAAAAATATTATACATAAGAAAAGCTAAAGAAAATGTCAATTTTCAGTTAATAAAGATCTTGCTAATAAGAGCGATAAATAATGAATTAGAGAAAGTATAGAGAACCACGTTTTTTATGAATAACGTAAACAATAGGTAAAAAAAAAAAGAGTTAATTTTAAGTTCTATGATGGTTAAATTCCATTCACATCTCTTTGAAGTCTTACAGATACCATTTCTCTAGTTTGTAGTTCTTTTGATAGACATCACACTAGATTTTTTTGAAAAATTTGTTAATGAAGACTAGAATTAGGCAAAGAATAGAGTTTTTTTTCATTAGATTCAGAAAAAATGTGTATTGCACATGATAATTTTTTTTGGTAGATTTTTTATTAAAAAATAATTTTTATTCTTCATAAATATTAGTTAATATATATTATAGAAACTGTTAGTCCGCTGACTTGTCAAATTTTTATGGATGTATCTTCCACATCACATACATGTGTTCTAAATTTTAATGCTTCTCTTTTCCTTTTTCTTTTACTTTTGCTTTGTTCAATTAAAATGGCAAAAATATCCTCTATAACAAAGCCAAAATCCAAAGAGAGGTTCGTTATTGTATATTGTTCTCTTTTATTGAAGAGTTAAAGATATAACTTTGGATAGCTTATTTTAATTAAAAGAGGCAGTATAAATTCCATTTGCAATTAATACAATAATAATCTCAATGATGCTAAATGTAAGAGACTATAATAATCTCAATGATGCTAAATGCATAATTTTTTATTTTAAAAGAATTCAACTTTTATATCCATAAAAATTGTACTTGGTAAGAGTATCCCAAATAAGAATAGTTTTTATGCAGAAGTAGTAATTCCTTCGTACCTTTCCGACCAAAATTTCATTAGCACTAGAATGAGACTCGTGCACTGCACAAAACGGTAAATTAATGATAGTATATAATAAATATTAAAAATTGTTATATTTTGTAGAAATAAATTAAATATGTATAAATTAAAGTTAAATTTAAAAGGTGTTTTATTTAAAATAATTTATAGTACAAAAGATTTGGATGTTAGAAGTTGTACAAAGTGACATTTTTATTTGGTGGTTTGATTTTTATATTTATTTTAGTTGATGGACTTAGTCTTTTCTTATATAGCGCCCGTCTTCCTTTTTCTTTATTGGTTGTTGTTAGAGTTGTTACTTTCTTCTTTCTGTCGTAGATTCTTGTGAAGGCATGTTCTTTATGAATTGTTGAGTTGAATGCACTTTCTATTGTGTTGTTTGTTCCATCTTTGCATTAATGTTCTTCTTTCGAAGATATGTCTTGAATTTGTATGGTTTTCTTTCTTCTTAATCTCTTAATGGAGTGGTACTTCAATGCCATTACTTTTCTAGAGTGTCATTAGATTTGAAGCAATTGTGCCCAATAAATTTTTTGCTTCGCTATCAAATAGTACAAAAGTTATTGTAGCACTTTAATCTGAAACCTTTAATTGAATTCTAAATCTAAAATAAGTATTAGATTAGTAACTAATAATTTGATAGATAGAATTATGAAAAGTATATATATAGAGTTACCTTATTGTTGGATATTGTGGTGTTTGATTACATGTGCCACAAATGTAGTTGTTTTTTTATATGCTTTTTTCGGACACTTTTCACATTCAACATAGTTTCATACAAATTTGTCATCAATTTCGTTTATAGTTGCTAAAATTGTGAAGATCTTTTCCTATTCTAATATTCAATTTATGTATTCATTAGGTATACGGTATTTAAGTAAGTATGAATGTATGATGCATGTTGTGAGTTTTTTTTTGTCATACCTGATCATCAGATTCTCGTTGCATGGCTATTAGATCTTGGATAGTTATTCGATTTCTAATCATTTTTCCTTGAAAGAATGATGCTCCATTGAATAAGTTTGAGATGTCTAATTCAGAAATAAATTTTTTGTGTTAAATTTGATGTTATTTGAAAGAATAGTGGTAAGAGACTTATATAAGTAGTTCAAATAGTACGGAATTTGAATACTTGTAACGTAAAATTTATTATAATTAATAATATTATTATGACATTTGTAATATGAATATTTATTACATTTAGTAAGTTATTTATAAAAATTAATAAATTAATTGTTGGGATTATAATTGTTTATAACGGTAAGATATAATAAATATAGGAATATGGATTTAATGTATTTGTACGTTACAAATTTATTGTATTGTATTTTTTTAGTTTTTTTTGTATATTTTATTTTTTGTTGATTTGGAAATAATAGTTGATTTGGCAAGATTTGAGTGGTTGATTCTAACATTTTGCCAAGTAAGCAATGTTGCTGACATGGCATTAGTAGAAGAAGAGAAATAGCTTCAAAGTAATATGGGTAAACTTATGTATCTACTTTTATATATTAAGAATAGATTGAGTCCATAAATATCAGAAGTATCAAAGAAGGTGATTCCTTTATTAAAAGCATGCTTAATAATAGAAATGCCTTCCTCTTCAGAAATACCAGCAGCGTAGGCTCCAGTAAGGTTCATACATCCAAATTCCATCTTCGAAACCTTAATAACAGAAAATAATTGAATCATAAATTAATACATACATAAATGTTTCATAATATTCAAGTTAAAATATTTAAAATGACAAAACTACATTGGACCAACGGTTATTACATTTTTTTAAAAAATTAGAAGTGAGTCTCAAATTTATAATTTTTAGGTGAATATGAGAAAAATATGCCATTTAAATTATAGCTCATTGGCTATTTTACATTTCCTTAACTACAAGCGATCAAGTACTTTAATTGCAAATCCTTATAATTTATATTAATGTGTCCTTAGATACATAATTCTTGATTCATACAAATACACAATTATTATGACTAGTGTATCAATAAGTACTATTGTATCTATTGAATTAAATAATAATCTTTCATAAATTATATACAATGAAAAATATATTTTAGAATAAAAAAACAAAAAATTTTAATATTCCTATATATATATAACATAAATATAGATTAGAAGTTTTACTTTGAAGATATATTTTGAATATACAATCATAATAGGTGTATATAAAAATTAAATACTAAAATTAATTATTAGTATAAAATATACATTAAAAATAAGTTATACAATATATATATTTATATACAAATATGTATTGACTAATTTTAATGTATGCATAACATTTTTATTTTACGAGTAGCCGCGGTAGATTGATAGATGATTCTTACACTACAAAAATAATTAATTTTAGCGACAAATTTTTAACGGCAATAATATAATGGCCACTATTTGTTTATTTAAGTTATGTTTTTTGTGGCCATTATATATTTGTCATTAATACTATATATTATAATGGCAATTATCTTTATTGCCACTAAAATATAAGAAAATTACTTTTAATAAAAAAATTTTAGTGGCATAGTACTATGGCTGGTATTTTTTTATTAAAATATTTTTTATAAAAATTTACAATTAAGATAATTGTGAAACAGAAAGACAAGACCCACCCCACCCCCTTTCTCTCACTCTCTCTGAGAAACCCAACCCTAAATCCAGCCACCATTACCATCCTTCATCGCCACCGTTTCCTGTAATGGAAAGATCCGCCACCGGTCACCATCCTCCACCGAGCTCCTCGACGGCCATACTGCCACCTCGCCATCGTCTTCCTCCGTGGAGCTGCCAGAACTCAGATTCGGAAGAATGCTGTTGCGATTGACGCACGAGTTGCCCTCCGACAAGACTTACCAGCTCCGCCGAGCGCTGATGATGGTGGCGGTTCCTTTGGTACTCATCACGATTGTGCTTTACGTGTTGCCTTCCATTTCCTCCAACGAGTCCATCGAAGACTACACCCTCACGCACCGCAGGATTTCACCCGATAACAGAGCCTCTAGCTTCTACGCCGTCTTCTTCGATGTTGGCAGCCACATTCACATTCCACGTCGATCGCAATCTCGACCTTATTCACATTGGCAAAGATCTCGAGCTATTCATTCAGGTTGGTGATATCCTACCGATTTTCATTTTGCTTCAATAGTTAATACTTAATAGTGAGATTTGCATTATATAAGCAATAAGATATTAAACTTACAATTTGTGTTACACTCATTATTTTTTAGAATAGAGTTCAAAGCTCTTTGTTCATTGGAGATTGATGAGATTGTAAGAAATTTAAGTAAGTATAGAGATAGCAGTTAAAACTCAGATTCCTATAATCAGTTCAAAGCTCTTTGTTCATTCTGGCTAGGTTCAAACTCTGCTGGCATCTGATAATGCAGAACTGAAGGGGATCATGAAATCACTTGTTGTGATTGCTCGAAATCAGGGCTGGAAGCAGCTGTTCTCAGGGCTCAGCATCAATTACATAAAGGTGGGATGGGAAAACTAATTGCATATTTGAGCAACTAAAACTTTACAACATGTTTGGTTTCCATTTTAATTTTAACTATTTCCTTTTTAGGATTTGTGAACAAAAATGCAAAAAGCAATAAGCAGTTAGATTCCTTCTAGTTGATGTTTTTTTTTTTTTTTTTTTTGCAATTCAGGTTGTTTCATCAGTGGCAATTGGGTTTACTGTTTATGATACCATGAAATCATACCTGAGAGTTCCATCAAGAGATGATGCTGCAGTTGAAGTGGTAACCAATAACAGAATCAGCCAACCATCATCGCAGACACAGTAACAGCAACAGATGATGCTACCTTTCAGAATTTTGCCTCTCTAACTCTTCAATTCATAGGCTTCAAAAAGGTTTCTTGGCCTCATCCTATTCACATTTTTTAGCACCACATGCCGTTCTTTCAAGTTGTACATTGTGAGATGGAGATTATGTTCCATCATAAACAGGATACAGCATGCATTTCTCTACAGATTGCAAGGGAATGAATGATCCCTTCTGGCAGTTCTAAAAAGCTGCTGTTGATTTTTCTTTCTTGTTGGTACTTGGTTCCATCTAAATTTAATGCATATTGTGGCAAGAAACAATGTTCATTCAAGATAAGTTGATATAATGGATCAAATTTCAAATGTTTCGTATGTGACATTTGTCTTTGCCTTTCTACATTGATATGACTGGAATTAAAAGAAAATTGAATTTTGAAACCTGAGATTGATAAAGCAGCTATGATCATTGCAGAAGAGGATGCTCAATAGACTGCAAACACTATTTGGTTGGAACATACATTTTATATTGCCATAAAATAACATTTTATATTGATTAGGTCACTTTTTGTTTAGGCAAAACAGAGGATGTATGGACTGACAAAGTGGTTGAGTCAGCTACAAAGGTAGTTGGTTCCTTCTTGTGTGAGAATGGAAGCTTGTCATCCACTTGTGGCATGTCAAATGACACCAAGTGAAAATTAATCAAAGGGACCTCTGGACTCAATACATATGCAAGGTCTGTTATGCTTTTTGGAATCCAGCTAGCAATTTTTAATTTTAATTTCTTGAAAACTGCATTGTTTGTTTGCTTACTTTTTATATTTCGGTTCTACGTTGATTTTGTATTCTTGGTGTATACCACAAATTTCAAACATTTACTTACAGAAAAGATTTTTGGGGAAACAGTTGGTTTTAAACTATTAAGCTACCAGAAAATCCATGTTCGGATGCCAAAAGTATCGCAGTATAAGTTAAACATGTAACTAGTGACGTGCGAAGCACTAGCAAATGCTGCTTGCAATATCGAATTTTTGTGGTTCATTAAAATTTGCTTCTTGATGATGTACTTGCTTTTTGGCAGGCCTGTGGAGACAGGGTGCTAAGAGAATTACATGAATGGGAACAACACAAAAAGGGTTATGGCCACGGGAAATGTATTTCTAGTCTCAAGAGCAAGGCACAAAATCTTGGTACCTTGGACAAAATGTTTAATTACTATGAATGCAAATAGTTTTATGTATTGTACTTTGCAACCTGCTCCAGTTTTGAAACATATTCATAGTAATATTACCACTGAATGACTAATAGCATTTCAGTATGTTTCTTTTTGTTTCATTTGTCAAGACCATCGCAAAAATCTAAAGAAAATACACACGACTCATTGATTTTGTTCATAATCACCTACGAATGAGATATTGAGATTTGTGGTTCTTGTTTACTTTATCCTTTCATTGTTTTCATAAACAAAATGATAAGCAGCACGTGCATGTTCGAAACATTGACTATTGAGGGTACCACTGTACCAGTCTTTCAGTACCTTGTCTTGTGAACTCAAATTATTATGAACAATGCACTTATTCTCCTTATACATAACAATAATAATTGTTGGAAAAAATTATTGAGATTCTAAAAAAAAAAGATAGTTCCTGACTTCTAAGAAAATGAGTATAATATAACTAAACAAAGTTTTAAGATTTTAGCGGCAATAGTAATGGGCAGTAAAAGTGAATAACATTACAATTTTAAAATTATTTTTAGTGGTCATATAAATTGCCGGTAAAATAGTTTTTGGCGGCAATAGTAATGGCCGCTAAAAATGAATAACATTGCAATTTTAGAATTACCTTTGGTGACCATATAAATTGCCAAAAAAATGGCCGCTAAAAATTATATACTTTTTGCGGCCATTAAAAAAGTCTTTACCGGCAAATGTTATAATTGCCGCTAAAACCTTTTAGCGGCAAAGCATAAGACGGCTAATGTCTATTTGCCGGTAAATTTAGCGGCTATTTTTATTGCCGTTAAAAGCAAAATAAATGGCCGCTAAAAGTTATTTTTCTTGTAGTTTTATCTTTTAAACTAAATATTCGAGTTGACTTAGAATAGAGAGTTTAATACCTCAAGGGCTTGGTTACCAAGTTTCACACGAGGAATATGGATGCTCTGAACTTCGGCCATTGTTCTGCCTCTACGTTACACAAAATAGAATCCAAATGGAGCCTTGACGATTATGTTTGAAATATGAGCTTGTATGTATATATGTATGTATTAATATGCTTGTTAATTCGGGATGTTTGCACTTTGAAGATATCTATCTATATATATAGGCGTTTAATTGCTTTAATTTATTATATCTGGTCTTTGTGATGACTTTGTTAACCACACTCGGTGTGTCACTATTATCGTTGATTTCATCACTGAGTATGTCACCACGAACTAAAAAAAGAAGTAACACATTGCTATTGTACGTGGTAGTTGATTAATGATTATTATGTTTGTGCTCTACATCTCTCTCTCTTTCTCTCTCTCTCATGTTTTTCTTTTTCTTTTTTAAGAATAATCAATTAATATATAATACCTAGTGGAGAAAATATAATCATGAAAGGTTAAGAATATATACTAACCAACACAAGATGTTAGCACTAGGGGGCACTGGAAACACACGGTGGGTTTTGATTTTGACGGTCCTAATAAAATATTTAGAGTATTAAATAGTCTTAGTAATTAAATATATTTTAAAAATATTTTAACAATTGTGAAATAATAATTTTCTTAATTTTATTTATTAATTAATTTTTATATATTATTTAATTTTAAAATTATTTTATATTTTATGAATTATTATTTTATTATTTATCATTTATCTTATCTTTATAACTTTATATGCATTAAAAATTTGATGTTCCATCAATGTCTATCTTTAATCTTTTTTTTAATTTTATTTTGAATTTAAAATTCTAATTTTATATTTTTCAATCCTAATATTAATAATTTCATAATTTATCATCAATGTATTTTTTAATTGTCTAGTTCTATCATTGTGATTGTTTATGATTCACTCTGATTATCGATTTGTTACAGTGATCCTGATCATTGTTTATTAATTGATTAATTGCCACTACAAGAAATATTAATTTTAGCGACTAACTTTTAGCGGCAATAGCTTAATGGCTGCTATTTGTTTTATTTAAGTTGTGTTTTTATGGCAATTATATATTTACCACTAATACTATATATTATAATGGCAACTATTATTATTGTCACTAAAAAATACATAAAAAATACTTTTAGTTAAAAATTTTTAGTGGTCATAGTGTTATGGCTACTAGTATTCTTACTAAAACATTTTTTTCATAACAATGGCCAATTAACAAACAGAAGGAGAAATTGTGTGAAACATAGATAGAAGAGAGAGCTCACCGCCGAAACTCTAAGCTCGTCGCCATCGGCATTGCCGCTGCAGTTCCAAAGGCTTCTGGAATCGAGCAAAGGCTCTTCTCTTTCGCCTCTGAGATCGAGAGAAAGCGCCTTTTTCGTCAACACATCTCCTCCGTGAACGACTCCTTAGACTTCATTTCCATCCGATCCGCCTTAGATCCGCATCGCTGTCATCGTTTGTTCATCTCAGATCTATGTTGCCAAGGTCTTTCAGCCACCGTTGTTGCTCTTGTCGCAACACCACACTTTCGCCACTAGCACCGCCTCTGTTCTTGCATGTAAACACACATGATCGTCGCCGTGGTAGGTCTTCATTTATTTTTTCAATTCTGGTTTGAATACTCAGAAGCATGTGATTCTCTCTGTTATTATTTTTGCTCTGTTTGCTTACTTGATCTTATTCAATTTGGCAGATCAAAGCTAAAATCGAAGTGTTTAAGTGTTTCAGATCTTAATTTTTTTGTTTGCTTCGTCTTCTCCGTTCTTGCTTGCTTGCTCCGTTTATACTTGGATTTTGGTTTAAATGTTTGAAATGCTTTTTGCAGAGTTTCATCAAGATTATGTTTGTATTATTGCTCATAATATAAAAATGTTTGAGAGTCTATTTGCAGTTGTGATTGTTGGCAAGGAGTGAGATGTTGATGCTGCATTTTCTAATTCTATGGTTTTTAGAATATTATCATTGCTAGTTTCATTGTCTTTAAATTACTCAACTCTCTTGGGAGAAAATATATTCATGGATTCAGATTATGAACTGTATTTTCAATTAGTAGAAGATTATGAACTACATTTTCAATTTTCATGGTTAAATTTGAGGCTAAATCCTGTTTAATTCAAAAGTGTCACTATTGTATGCCAAATTTCTTAGTGTCAAGTGTCAAGTGTTGAATGCCAGATTTCTTAGTAATTTAGACTAATTAGTGAGTTACCCTCTATTTTATTGATATTTGAACTCATTTACAGTTTAATAGTGTTACAAATTTAAAGATATATTCTAAGAGGTGTATGAAGAGAGATGGAAGCAAAAATTTGAAGACCATTCGATATGGTTTGTTTTCATTTTGATGAACCAAATTTCTTTGATTCATTACACATAGATAATTGACACTCTAAGTGGCTTCAGGTATGACCATAGGCTAATTGATGATATGGTGGCATATGCATTCAAAAGTGAAAGTGGATATGTTTGGACTTGCAAGAATTTTGATAGTGATGTCCAAAGTGATTTACTTGCCCAAGGTGTAGAACACTTATCCGGACAATTCTGATTAGATTCATTGTTGATCTAAACTGTCAAAAGTGGTTGTAGATTTACTAGTTTTAGTTTGAAAAACCATACTGGAGCAATGTATCAATGAGCCAAAATTTCATGCAATAACACAGATTTGTATGATTTATTACTTTTTAAGAGAAATTTATGTATTAATATTTTAAATTTAATAAAATATTTTATTTTGTAGTAATTAATTTCAATATATTTATATTATGCACAATCATAATATTTGTTGTCAAAAATAATTTTAAAATTCTAGAAAGAAGATAATTCATTGCTTTAAAAAGATGAGTATAATATAACTAACAAAATATGAAGGTTTTAGTGACAATAGTAATGACAAATAAAAGTAAATAATATTACAATATTTTTAGTGGTCATATAAATTACTGCTAAAATAGATTTTAGTGGCAACAGTAATGGCAACTAAAAGTGAATAATATTGCAATCTTAGAATTATTTTTAGTGGCCATATAAATTGCTAAGAAAATAGCCGCTAAAAGTTATAACTTTTAGCGGCCATTAAAAAGGTCTTCACCGGCAATTGTATAATTGCCACTAAAATCTTTTAGCGACAAAACATAAGACGACTAATATCTAATTGCCGGTAAATGTATTAGCAGCTATTTTTATTGCCGCTAAAAGTAAAATAAATGGCCGCTAAAAGTGATTTTTCTAGTAGTGCATGCTAGGTATGCGTTTTTCATAGCAAGGGAAATTGCAATTTGGAGAAAAACAACTAATTTTTTTCATTCAAGTAATCGTTTGGTTAGTAAATGAATATTTTCTCTTTTACATCAATCAATTTTATTACTTATCCAATTGATTGGTTGAGGGGATCCAATTGATCGGCTAAAGAAAACAATTGAAACTATAAGAAAACATCCATTTTGCTAGGCTTTTAAAGCATGGCGAAAAGTTGAAAAAAGCGTAGCGATAGCTTTGGGCCATGCTTTTTGAACTACTGTTACGCTTTTAAAAGAGTCACATCTGCAAGCTTGCGGGTTGCTCTGTCACCATGTTTTTGGTGACCTATCACCACGCTTTATTTTTTGTCATGCTTTTATAGATTGTCACGCTTAAAAACGTGACCGTATGTGAGAAATATGGCTACGCTTTGAAAACATGCCAATAGTAAGAGATATGACTACGCTTTTAAAGCGTGCCAATAACAATAACAAACAAACAAATCTCACCTTTCTAATCTCTGCATAACAACCCTTTTTTATTATTTCTTCACTCTTACCAATTTCCTCTTCATTAATAAAGAAACTAATTAATTAAAGTAATGGTACAAAAAGGTTTGGGTGGACCATTTTGGGTGCCCATCTCAATGCTATAGTTCCACTCCAGCCAAAGACATTCAAACACATAATAATAAGGCAAGTGAGGCAAGTGAATAGAATAACACCAGTAATTTAAAACACACACATAACAAAATGAACAAAATTGTTCCCAATTTATTATACTAGGAAAATTAAAGATGTAACATATGTCCAGATTTGGTATGGTCTATAAGAGAGCCATTGAAAAAGAAAAGAAAAAAAAGAAAGTAGTGCTTGCCCATGAGACATAATATGATGATATCATAGTCCTCATTGCCAACTTTGTCCCTCCTCTTTCCCTTCTCTTCTATGACCTTGTTGGACATTGTTGGAAATGAAGAGATAGAGAATAAGAATATTAAAAAGAGCAAAGTGATACTTTTTATGGGGTGGTGCCAACAATTCTGACAATAGACCTGTTTAGTGATGACAATTTCAATTGTTGTTATTTCTTGTTCTTGAAGTGAGGTTGAGGCTCCTCTTGTGATGGTGATGAACATAACAATGATGACCCCACCACTTCCCATGAATTTTTGGAACCGTCATCTGAGCTGAACACTGTATCAATTACGTCACTTGGGCTACTAGGGATTTCCTCATACTTTCTCTTCTTCCTACCACCATTATTATTATTATTATTATTGGAGACCTCCCACTATGCCATTATAACATTTATCTATCTTCTCCTGTACACATGCATTGCAATTAATTAATTAACATCAAATCATGTGCTTATCATCTGCATTCATTGTATCACTACTTATTAGTACTAATCTTCTAATCTATTCTAAGTTGCTGATTACTCATTCTTAGTCATACACAACACAATGAAACTAATATACTAACCTTGTTAATGTTGAGAACACTAAGAAGCTAATTTTTGTATTCCATTCCGTAAGTGCTGTGATGAATCTAGCCTATTACATGCAGCATTGTTGCAGTGGCCAAAACAGAAAGAAGACAACCAACAAATCTTGAATCTAAACTCAAACATACATACCAAAAATGATAATAAGCATTCATTTAATTAAGTCCAATAATAATAATGAGATCTAATTGAGTGTTAGTTGTTAATTATTATTCTTACCTAATAGCAAAGAGAGAAGAATATTCTTACAACGCTCGAGAGTCTGCCAGTGAAGATGTGTTTTGAGCCCCAACCTCCTTATAATGTGATCTAGAAATGAGTGGGTCACATGGTGCATCTTCCAATTCAAGGTGGACAGAATTAAAAGCTCCATTCTCTAATAGTCTTTGCCTCAAACACATATTTTGCATTTTCAACCTGATGATTCATGATCAAATAATCACATTATTAGCCATGTGATGATGAGTTTTCTGATATAACGATGCGGATTTTACAACCCAAACTACTGGCAAGTGTATCGGGTCGTATCAAGTAATAAACTCACAGTGAGTGAGTATCAATCCCACGAGGATTAATGGACTAAGCAAGCATTAGTTGACTGATTTTTCTAGTTAGACAAGTGAAAATTAAGAGTTTTGAATATCAAGTAGCATAAAAGACAGTGAATTGAAGAATGCAAACAATAAACATGTGAGAAAATAATATAAGGAGAGAGTTAAGGCTTTGGAGATGTTTAAATATTCGAATTAATAATCATTGTTAACTCAGATTTAGTTCATGACAAACCCTAGGTGACTGAATTCTAATTCTTTAGCAATTCAATCTCTTATAATCCAATCAACCGTCAATTCTTTGATCAATCAATTGTGTTAAAAGATTAAGTTCAAATTCTGATTTATAAGCCACACAATCCCTAATAACTCAGAAATAATTCGATTATATGTCACATATCACATTAAATCTAGATAATTGAAGAATTGTGAGAAAAAGGTTTCAATTTTTAATTCCAGTGATTTAACTTTTTCAAGATTCAAAGGAATTCAATTTAGATTACTGATGAGCGGATATTTTATACGCTTTTTGGCATCATTTTCATATAGTTTTTATTATGTTTTGTTTAAGTTTTATTCTATTTTCATAGGTTTTAGTGCAAAATTCATATTTTTGGATTCAACTTTGAGTTTGTGTGTTTTATGATGATTTCAGGTATTTTCTGGCTGAAATTGAGGAGTTTTGGCAAAGTCTGATTCAGAGACAGAGAAAGGACTACAGATGCTGTCAAGATCTGACCTCCATGCACTCGAAGGAGCATTTCTAGAGCTATAGAAGTTTAAATGGCGCACTCTCAATGGCTATGGAAAGCTAACATTTAGGGCTTTCCATAAATATATAATAGTTCATACTTTGCTTTGGAAATGAAAGCCCAAAACTAGCATTCAATGCCAGCCACCAGCCCCAGTCCTAGCGTCCAACGCCGACAGGGGAGCAGCTGGCGTCCAACGCCCATTCAGGAGTCCAAAGCTGGCATTGGATGCCCATAAGGAAGTACCAGCTTGTGGAGTCACTCAAGCTCAGCCCAAACACTCACCAAGTGGACCCGAAAAGTGGATTTTTGCACTACAAGACTAGTCTATCTTATTTCTGTAATTCTTAGTTATCAGATTAGCATATATAGGAGGACATCACCCTTGTTTAAGAACTTTTGATCTTTTTCTTTCCCTATTATTATTTTCGAATTACATTGTACAATATGAGTCACTAACCTCCTAAGGTTAAGGTTAGGAGCTCTGCTGATTCTTATGAATTAATAATATCACTATTCTATTTCAATCTATGCTTGATTCTATTCTAAGATGTATCTTCGTTCTTCATCCTAATGAATTAGGAGTGTAACTTGACCGTCATCCCTATTCACATGGGTTCTTGCGTGTCCTTGACGAGATAATACTGAAGCATAAGCTTGATTATACATCTCTTAGACGGCTAATCCACTGCTTTGTTGGGGACTTCTGGAGACATCAGCTCAGCCGACGTGCGGGGCGATTAGGGCCTTTGTGGTATAGGCTAGAATCTAAGAAGCAGCATTCTCTAATCCGGAAGATTCAACCTTGTTTGTGGCGTTTTGAGTAGGATTACGAAGGGAATGGATTGCTAGAGCTTCACCCATGTTCATATTGGATGACCGCTGACCTGGCGTTTGATCTGAAAGCAGAGGAGATTAATAACCACTGACCGGGCGTTAATCATATACAGCCTGCTGATGACAAGTCATCTTACGCTAGTTTCATAAGCTTTTATCATTAGTTTTTACTTGGTTTTCTTGCATTTTTAGGCAATAAGTAAGTGTTTGAGTGAGAATTTCATGCTTGTCTTGATTCAATCAAACATTGGTAATTCTATGCATTTTCATGAAATCTTTTGCAAGATTCAGTTGACAATATGAGTGATGCAAGATTTTATGATTATTCCAAGGCTTTGATGTAACTATTTGGTTGATCATAAGTGAAAAGATGAAGGAAAAGAAGCAGAAAGCACAAAATAAGCTCAAAAGAAGAATTTTGGACATATTTTGAAGTTTGAGCACGCTTTGGAGCCCTAGGCCACGCTTTTAAAAGCATGGCCCATAATTTAAACAAAGAGCGCTCTTGGCACGAGAACACTATGTTCACCAGTGACGCGCACGCGTACAAGGCACTTACGCGCAGGATGACACTTTTGGAGATCCACGCGTACGCATGCATGGCGCGCACGCGTGGAAGGAGGATCAACGTTCACTAGTAATGAACGCTACGTTCACTTTGAATAAACGCTTGCGATACTTTCAGAATTGGAATTTGAATTTGGTCACCGACGCGCACGCGTGCATGACGCACACGCGTCGATGTGACAAAAGTGGTGGTTGGCGCAAACGCGTACATGATGCTGGAGCATAGAAGTGGTGATTTACCATCCATGCGCACAGGCATAGGACGCGCACGCATGAGGAGCGTTCATGGCGCGAACGTAGTGTTTAGTTAATGAACGCTGCCAAGGGATGCACAAGCGTAGGTGATGCGTATGCGTAGAGGGGCCGAAAAGAAAAATGACGCGCGAGCGTATGGGACGCGTACGCGTGGGTGTAAAAAACGCTCCGTTCTCCAAATGAACACTACGCTCTCCTGGAAGTGAATTTTTTCTCAAATCAATCTAATTCCAAGCCCATTGAAACTTCAAAGCAAGCAGAGCCCATTGACATCACTCAAAGGTACAAGAAACAGTTAGAATATGAATTTCATTTGAATTGTAATTTGTTTTCAATTTCAATTTCATTTGTAATTTAGGAATGCCTACAAAAAGGCTTTAGTTCACAGTTAGTAGGGAGCTCTCACGGACAGTAGGAGTAGGAGTAGAATAAAAGGCTGGAGGATTAGAAACTCCAGAGAGCTTAGTATAGTTTGATACACTTTTACCTTTCTGCACTTTTTACATTTCAGTATTGAATTTAATTTAGCTTATGAAATTTCAGTTTCTTGCAATTCTCTTCTGCAACTTTCCTTTCTGCCAATTTTACATTTCCGTTCACATTGCGTTCAATTTACTTTCATGCAATTTTAATCTTCTGTAATTGTTCTGAGAGCTATGATCTAGTGAATTTTTCCTTTCCGTTACTTGTCATGAGTTCTGATTTACTGCTTTCTTTAATTTCCCTACACCCAAAGCCCTTTACAGTTGATGCAATTTACTTTTCTTGACATTTAAGTTACTGCCATTTACATTCTGCACTTTAAATTCCTTGCAATTTACTTCCTGTTGATCAAATCTCACTCAATTCACACCACTGTTAGCTTAACTAAACTAATCACCTCACTAAAGTTGCTTGATCCATCAATCCTCGTGGGATCGACCTCACTCTAAGTGAGTTTTACTACTTGATGCGACCCGGTATACTTGCCGGTGAGTTTGTGTGGAATCGTATTTTTCCCATCAAGTTTTTGGCACCGTTGTCGGGGATTGATTTAGATTAACAATGATTAAGTAGGTGATAAGTCTAGATTAAGCATTTTCTTTGTTTTTGTTCTTTTAATTTTCTGTCTTCTGCTGACACTAAGGTGTTTGTGTTTTTGCCTCGCTAAGAAATTCTCATCTTTGATATGAGTAATTTCAGTTTTCATTGGTGATTGTGATTTACAAAATTCAAATGGAGTTTTCCTCATCTTTCGATCAAGCAAATTTCATGGGATATTACCCACCATCACAATATGATTCAAGTCATTATTCTAATGGTGGCTGGGCATATCACCAAGAAATCACAGATTCTGAGCAATCCAAGCAATGGGGATATGCTTTAGAGCCACAAGATGAGCAAGACAATTTCATGAGATGTTGCCCAACACCACAAAATGATTCATGTCATTATGCTAATGGTGAATGGGAATATCAACAAGAAATGATAAAGTATGAATACCTCCCAGAGACACAATATGACCCAGGTTTTGATGAGTCTAACAACTAGTCATATTGTGCCTGGGAAGGTCAAAACCAAAGAGATCTTAATGATCCACAGTTTGTTCATCAAGAGACATCATCACTGGAGTGTGCTTTTAATAAATTCATGCAAGACTACTCCCCAGAGCCACAACATGGCTCATATTGTGATGAATTCAACAATGATTCACATTGTGGGTGGGGGGATCAAAACCAGAAAGCATTTGACAGCTCATACTCCACTTATCAAGAGCCATTATCACTTGAGAAAACCTTCAATTCATTTATGCAAAATTATCCAACCCCACCTCTCAGTTTTTCATTTGAAAACCCTTCATCACTTGACTATGTCTCGACACAAAGTTTCCTCCAAGATCCATACAACTCATCTCACCAACCACAAGATACATTTCACTACACAGAAGACTCATTTCAACATTCACAAAATTCATTCCACAACTCACAAGACTCATTCCATACCCCTCAAAACAACTTTACCACAATACCCACATATCCACAAAATTTCTCTCAACCCTCATCTTTTGAGCTAGTAGCTGAGGATCCCCTTCAAAAGTCCAGAGAATTGTTGGAAAGGCAAGAACAATCCTAGATAGAACAAGAAATCCTCTTCCAAAAGATGGATGATCACTTGGAGAAAATAAAGAAACACTCAGAACTACTAAGCAAGGAAGATGAAGATCAATCTGTGGGTGTAAAGGAGGAAGTGGAAGAGCAAGAAGAAGAGGCCCCTGTATCAAGTGAAACTTCAATGGAGAATGAGGTAGTAGAGGTATATGAGCCAAGGATCTCATATCCACAAAGGCTACTTGAGGTGACAAAGGAAGATGAAAACTCACAACCCATACAAGAGCTTGAGTCTGTGATTGAAAGATATGAAGAGGAGATGAAGAAATCTTGGGAAGATCAACAAACCTCTTCCATAGAAGTGTTGTTAAACCAGATGTTGAGTGCAAAGAAGGAAGTGGTGGAGGTATTTAAACCTATAACTTCATATCCATAGAAGCTAAGTGAGGTGACAGAGGAACATGAAACTTCACTCCCAAAGAACTTAATAGAAGAACATACAGAAGAAAGGGAGGAATCCAATTAGGGAAGTCCACACTCAAGTAAAGCAGAGAATTACATAGATGAAGGGCTCATTGAACCATTAATTAAAAAGGCTTTTGATGAAGATAAAGCTCCAACAATCACACAGCAACCATGTCTTGATATCCAAGGAGTGAAGGCAACCAACAAGAACATCAAAGAGAGGATTGTGACCAAGCTACAATTGATCATATCTAAGAAAAGGAAGAGGTCAACCACAAACAATCCAACCCCTGAACCACCAGCAAGCAAGCTTAATCAAGCCATTTACAAAAGGAAGCTTGCTGGGAAGAGGCCAAGAAAGGGGGCACTGACTGGCTCCTCTTTACCCTTGAGGTCATTTCTCTTGAGAAACTGGAAGAAGAGGAAGAAAGTCATCAGCTACATGTTGGTAGTTTTCCTTTCTTAGTTATTTCAATAAAGGAGTTAAGCAGATTTCTCTGTATTGCAAAGAGCTATGTTTGGTGTTGCACACCAAAGTAATTAAGGGGTGAATGTTGGATGCTAAGTTTGGTGTTCCACCAAAAATTTCATTAAGAACACATTACACTCTCAGAATGACTAGTATCGGCTCCAAACAATCAGAAGAACTACTTAATAATTGTTTAGTTTCTAGTTTTTAGTTTATTTTCTAATTCATAGTCTGTTTTCTAGTTCATAGTTTATTTTCTTAATAAAAGTACTTGACGTTTCATGTATGTATTTATTCTGCTACGTATAGAAGTAGGCAAGGAAGTAAGTTTGGTGTTTCCACACCAACTTAGGTTCAGAGAATCACAAGCATACATGCATGCTAACTGTTTCTCAAGTGCTTGGGGAACAAGCAACTTTCAATATCTCTTGTAGGAAGTCATTCAATCTCTTGGAGGGAAAGATACATCATCATGTGGATGGATAAAGGAAGGACATGAACCCAACAACGATGATGACACAGAGGAAACAAATGGACTCCAAGAGGTTGTATTATTCTTTGACTGACTTTAGCTTAAATATGCTAATTGAAAGTGCAAGTGTCCCCTATTGATTAGTGTCTTATTAGATTTATTTACTATCTGTTAGTTTGTTTGTTTTCATACTGTTGTGGCTTGCTAGTCTAAGTGCTTGATTCACTTTCATCTTACTTGAATTATATGCTTTGTTCCTCATGCTTGAATAAAAGAAAAATAACTGTGAAATAGAGAAAGAGTAAAAGTATGGTATGATATGAGACAAAATAAGGTAATGTGGTAGTATGTGCTGGTTCATTAGTTGATTTATAAATAAGGCTGAATGTTGGCATGATTTTGTGATATGAACTTGAGTTACATTTCATGAGACTTGACAAATGAAAGAGGTCCATAATAAAAGAAAGAAAATACAAGAAAAAAAAACAAAAAAGAAATAAACAATGCTGGGCACCAATGGCTTGAGATTTGGATAAATGCCTGTGATGTTTTTGTACAAAGATAAGCTTGGATAACTAGGTTCTAAGGGGTGCTTCATCACCCGAAAACTTGGGTTAACTAATCCAGAATTGCCAACCGAAAGTCCACCATCAAGAGCTACCTTGAGACAAAGCATTTAGTGACCCAAAGAGGTGCTGGGCATCAATTTCCAAAGAACAAAACGAGCTAAATGCCTGTGATGTGTGTGTGCTAAGGAGAGACTTGAGCAAGTAAGCCCAAAGGGGTGTTTCAACACCTAGCATCTTGAACCAACTGGGACGGGAATGCTGGCTGAAAGCTTACTCTAAAAAGTTGCCTTATCACATAACATTAAGCCTCAGCTAAGCAATAAATCTCAATCAAAAGAAAGAGAACAAGAAAAACTAAGGACCAAGCAATAACAAGTCTCATTTTTTTTGTGTAATTCAAGTAAGGATCCAAAGGGGTGTTGATGTCTCAGCCACAGAATAAAAATCTCTAAGATACCATGCATGAAAACCCTATTAACCGGTATTGAATGTTTTCCAAATAAAGACTTATACTCTTCTCTGTCTTCGTTCATTCTCGTTCTGTCTTACTGCTTGCTTGGGGACAAGCAAGATTTAAGTTTGGTGTTGTGATGACAAGTCATCTTAGGCTAGTTTCACAAGCTTTTTTCATTATTTTTTACTTGATTTTCATGCATTTTTAGGCAATAAGTAAGTGTTTGAGTGAGAATTTCATGCTTGTCTTGATTCAATCAAATATTGGTAATTCTATACATTTTCATGAGATTTTTTGCAAGATTTAGTTGACAATATGAGTGATGCAAGATTTTATGATTATGCCAAGGCTTTGATGTAACTGTTTGGTTGATGACAGGTGAAAAGATGAAGGAAAAGAAGCAGAAAGCACAAACTAAGCTCAAAAGAAGAATTCTAGACGCATTTTTAAGTTTCAGCACGCTTTGGAGCCCAAGGCCACGCTTTTTAAAGCGTGGCCCATGATTTAAACAAAGAGAGCACTCTTGGCGCAAGAATGCTACGTAAACCAGTAACGCGCACGCATAAAAGGCGCTTATGCGCAGGATGAAACTTTTGGAGATCCACGCGTATGCATGCATGGCGCGTACGCATGGAAGGAGGATCAGCGTTCACTAGCAATGAACGCTACGTTCACTTTGAATAAACGCCTGCGATACTTTCAGAATTGGAATTTGAATTTGGTCACCGACGCACACGCATGCATGACGCGCACGCGTCGATGTGACAAAAGTGGTGGTTGGCGCAAATGCATACATGATGCTGGAGCATAGAAGTGGTGATTTACCATCCACGCACACGTGCATAGGACGCACACGCATGAGGAACGTTCATGGCGCGAACGTAGCATTCAGTTAATGAACGCTGCCAAGGGATGCACAAGCGTAGGTGACGCGTACGCGTAGAGGGGCCAAAAAGAAAAATGACGCGCGAGCGTATGGGACGCGTACGCGTGGGTGTAAAAACGCTCCGTTTTCCAAATGAACGCTACGCTCTCCTGGAAGTGAATTTTTGCTCAAATCAATATGATTCCAAGCCCATTGAAACTTCAAAGCAAGCAGCGCCCATTGACATCACTCAAAGGCACAAGAAACAGTTAGAATAGGAATTTCATTTGAATTATAATTTGTTTTCAATTTCAATTTCATTTGTAATTTAGGAATGCCTATAAAAAGGCTTTAGTTCACAGTTAGTAGGGAGCTCTCACGAACAGTAGGAGTAGGAATAGAATAGAAGGCTGGAGGATTAGAGACTCCAGAGCTCTCTTGGAGGATTAGAGACTCCAGAGAGCTTAGTATAGTTTGATAAACTTTTACCTTTTTGCATTTTTTATATTTCAGTATTGAATTTAATTTAGCTTATGAAATTTTAGTTTCTTGCAATTCTCTTCTGCAACTTTCCTTTCTGCCAATTTTACATTTCCGTTCACATTGCGTTCAATTTACTTTCATGCAATTTTAATTTTCTGCAATTGTTCTGAGAGCTATGATCTAGTGAATTTTTCCTTTCCGTTACTTGTCCTGAGTTTTGATTTACTGCTTTCTTTAATTTTCCTACACCCAAAGACCTTTACAGTTGATGCAATTTACTTTTCTTGATATTTAAGTTACTGCCATTTACATTCTGCACTTTAAATTCCTTGCAATTTACTTTCTGTTGATCAAATCTCACTCAATTCACCACTGTTAACTTAACTAAACTAATCACCTCACTAAAGTTGCTTGATCCATCAATCCTCGTGGGATCGACCTCACTCTAAGTGAGTTTTACTACTTGATGCGACCCGGTATACTTGCCGGTTAGTTTATGTGGAATCGTATTTTCCCTCATCACCTGCCATGGAATGAATCAATCAGAAGTTGGAGTAGATGGTGAGAAAAGTTGATCCAGAAGGAAGAAACATCTCCGAAGCCTCAACCGTTCTCATACTATTGATTTAACACCGATCTAGTAACATTTTATTTATTTATCTGTTTTATGCGTTTTCTTGTGACAACTATATCTTCTATCCGCCTGACTAAGATCTGCAAGGTAACCATTGCTTGCTCAAATCAACAATCTCCGTGGGATCGACCCTCACTCACCTGAGGTATTACTTGGACGACCCGGTATACTTGCCGGTCTATCTGTGCGAAATGTGCAGAGCCAGTTTCGTGCACCAAGTTTTTGGCGCCTTTGCCGGGGATTGTTCGGATTTGACAAACTACCGGATTATCTTGTTACTTAGATTAGGTACTTTTTTACTTTTGTTTTAGTCTTTTGTTTTCTTTTTCAAAAACTTTTTCAAAAATCCATCTTTTCTTTGTCTTTTGTTTGAGTCTAGTGTTAGTTCTTAAGTTTGGTGTCCTTTATGTGTTCTTTATTTTCTTAAAATTTTCAAAAATTATTCTTGAGTGATCTTCTTGGTATTCAAGTTGTTCTTGTTTTGATCTTAAAATTTTTAAGTTTGGTGTCTTTTGGTTGTTTTTCTTTAAAATTTCGAAAAAGCTAGTGTCTTTGATCTAAAGATTTTAAGTTTGGTGTCTTTTAGTTGTTTTTCTCTTTCTTCATTAATTCAACAAAATCAAAAAAATATCTTTCCTATCTTTATTCCAAAAAAAAAAAATTCAAAAATCTTGCTTTTTTTACTTTGATTTAAAAATTTTAAAGTTTAGTATTTTCTTTGTTAGTAAAGTTAACTTTCAAATCTTTTCTTTTAATTTGATTCTTTCTTATCTTATCTTTCTTTCAAGTTTTAAAATTCAAAACTTTTTCAAATCTTTATGTTATCTTTGGTTTATCTTTCTTTAAATTTCAAATTACTATCTTATCTTATCTTGATTCAAATTTCAAAATCAAATATTTTCAACATTCAAATCTTTTTCAAATCTTCACCATATCTTATCTTTTCAACTTATTTTGAAATATTTATCTTATCTTGTTTCAATTTCAAAATTCAAAATCAAATCTTTTTCAAATCTTTTCAATTCTTATCTTGTTAACTTTTTGTTTCCAATTTTAAATTAAAAATTTTTAAAATCAAATCTTTATCAAATCTCCTATCTTATCTTATTTTCAAATATTTCTTAATTAGTTACTTGTTTTCTCTTCCCTCTTTTTCAAAACTTCCTAACTAAATCTTCTCTCTTCTATTTTCGAAAACTTCTTACCTCTTTCTCTCTCTTCTTTTTCAAAAATCACCTAATTAAATTTCAAATTTTTTTTGTTTAATTAATAAAAATAAAAACAAAAATATTTTAATTCTAGTTTCCCTTTGTACTTCTCATTATGCAAATATTCCTACCTTTCTTCACGATGAACCCAAACGGGAATGAACACTTCAGAAGAACTTTGGGGTCCTATATGGCCCCTACTCCTGACTTCTATGGGAGAAGTATCAGTATACCCCCCATTGGAGCAAGTAATTTTGAGCTAAATCCTCAGCTCATTGCATTGGTGTAGCAAAACTATCAGTACTCTGGACTATCACAGGAAGAGCCTATTGAGTTCTTGGTAAACTTTTTACAAATTGTTGACACAATACACACTGAGGGAGTAGATCAGGATGCCTTCAGACTGCTACTCTTTCCCTTTGCTGTAAGAGATCAAGCAAAAAGGTGGTTAGATAACCAACCCAAATCCAGCTTGAAAGCTTGGAAGCAGCTAGTAAACAAGTTTCTGAATCAATACTTACCCCTAAAAAAGTTGACCTAATTAAGGCTGGACATCCAAGGCTTCAAGCAAGAGAATAATGAATCTCTCCATGATGCCTGGGAGAGGTATAGAAGAATGCTATAGAAATGCCCCACTGAAATGTTTTCAGAATGGGTGTAATTAGACATCTTTTATTACAGCTTCACAGACATGGTTAGGATGTCTCTAGACCACTTTGCTGGTGGTTCTATACATAAGAAAAACAATTGAAAAGGCTCACGAACTTAGAGACAGTTTCCATGAACCAGCATCTGTACTCGATTAATGAGACTTTCATGAAAGGAGAGGTTAAGGAAATATCTACTGAATCTAACCCTCCAGAACAAAGTGGCCCATGGACTCACCAGCTACACGCCCTTGCACAGCAATTGCTGGAACTGCAGGAGGCTTTACAAGAAACTCAAATTTCTAACAGGAATGTAGAAACACAGTTGAGTCAGACTAGGCAACAATTTTCTAAGCAGATAAAAGAAGAGTGTCAAAAGATATGGCTACGCTTTTTAAGCGTGCCTGTTGATGATTACGAGAAGATATGGCTACGCTTAAAAAGCGTACCAATAGCCAAAAATATGACTATAAGTTGGATCAAAATACGTATGGCTATGCTTGTTTATGAATCATCCTAATTAAACATTGCAAAATTAATATATAATTTTAAATCATAGTTTGAATGACTAATTTAAATAATGAAAATTTTTTTATATAATTTTAAATTAATCAATCCAACATATATAAACGTTCATCATATTTGTCAACAAAAATAAAATTTATTATTTGAAAAATACAATATACACATCATCAAAACTGCAGGAAAAGAAAGTCAACATTTATGATTTGAAGAACAAGAAAACAGTTTTTGTATCAAGACCAAAGCAGCTTTGGCTCATTTACACCTTTCACAATTTCTGATATGAGTGATATGAGTGACTCCACACTTTCCTCATCAAAAAACCAAAACCACTGTTTCAGCTGCCTCCTTAGCTAAAAGCTTGAACCTCCTAGAATATGAAATAAATAAAATTAGATTATGCATTGAATCAGTTGAAATACATCCACAATCAACATGAACACTCGTAATTCTTGAAAAGAGCATGTACGAAGGATATTCTTAATGCAAGCTTCCCTATAAGGATGTAAGAATCAGCTATCTTTTAGTGCATAATAATACACAGAGCCTTCTTACAATGCTAATCAATTCCAGTTTATACCTCTAACGCAATGCTCCAAATGCATTTGCAAAATACATGAGATCATCAATACTGTTGATCTCAAATTCGGCAACTAGACCATGTGTATAAGCCATAGCTTGCTCCTTCCGGAGTAGTGCTATTCGAGACTCCAATAGTCATTGCAGGGAGACCCTAAACGATATGGAAATTGAAAACTTAGGAACAAATTTTAAACTAGCAAAACAAAGAAGATTATTCAATTAAAGAGGTAGAAACTTACTTTGAGCTTTCCTCTTCTTTGTTGTCAACGTCTTCAATTACTCCATTTAACTGAAACAAATAACAACAAACATAAATCAATAGAATTCTTAGAAACTATTAAGTAATTTTGACATACATGTTGGGAGATAAATACCTTTGCAGAATCACTCAATCTCCTTGTAATTCCATTGGCTTGTGGCACAGTTCCTATATAAAGGAATTTTAGTAAGACAACCACTTAATAAGTGTAGTTTCTTGGAATTCAATTATATTCTAAGAACAATTACTAATCAATTCTCAAAGAAATATCTGTAAAACATGCTTGAAATTGGATCTTCTAGCCATACCCTCATCGGAAGATGCACTGGACATCGACAAAGCATTTGCTTGAAATGAACCTCTCCAAAATTGCAGGTGTGCTAACGAATCGCACAAATCTAAAAAAAAAAAAAAAAAATTTGCACAGCATGTCTTAATGGGATGAAAGGATTGGATTGATGTGAATTGGATGAAGGATATAGGTCATGAACAGAGCAAAAAATGCACAACATGTAGTCATCATTCAACTATTCTCCAAATCCATAAAACCAAGTAAACTAATTCCATGATTAATGTGATAGTCATCATTCAACTAGTTGGATTTCATTCATCAATCCCTGCTTAATTAACTAATAATTAAGAACATTTAGAAATTTCTAAGTCAATATGCATTTGAAAAACCATTCCCAATCATATCTAAAGCACTTAAGCACTTTCAATGCAAAGGTAATTGACTCATTGATTCATTGATTCAGGGGTTCTTCAAACTTAATTGGAAATAGGATAAGTACTCTATTAAAACCAAAGAACAAATGAAGAATCAGTTACAAACACCGTGATTATCCACAAAAGAATAAAAGTGAAAAGAATAATCACCTTTCAAAGGTGGCCTTGGAGAACCATAATACAGAATTGTTTGAAGGAAGACAATTAACTGAGTATCCACCTTTAGAGATCTCATCTTTCACAAACTTGAGGTGAGAAACAAAAGGCTAAAGCAACCCTGAAGCTATTTTCTCAGGAACACCACCACAAAACACTACCATCTCACATCTGCAGAGAAAAAGGATCAAACCCAAAACAGAAGCATAATCCAGAATAGCCTTGGAATCTATGCTACGAAGAAGCATAGAAAACTGTCAGAGCATAACAAACTAAACACTGAACAACGTTAATTAGATTTGTTTGTGCTGGTGAAAATGCTAGAATGGTGATAGTAGCATAGTATCACTACTACAACTAGTTGTGAAACATGACTTATGAGTTATGACAGTGTCATGTGATAGAAAGAATAGAAGAAAGAAAAAATAAGAGACAGTAGAGAGATGCAGCATGGCACATCATATCACAAGCCTGTTTAGTGAGGAGACACACAACTGCTCCAAGAGAAAACCTTTCCAGTGATGGTAGGGCCTTATGTTATTTAATGCCTCAACTCCTCAGGCAAAAATTAATTGCCGAAATTCCAAATCATTTGGATATAAATAAAAAATTATGTTCAAGAAAATGATATTCACAATTTGGATAAGAACTCCAAAAGAAGCATGTAAAAGGAAAAAGACTTCAGTTTTCAAGTCAACATTTCAACAGCTGCCTCCTACAGATTCGATACAGCTCATCCATGAATTAAACCACCAAACTAAAATATGTTATAATTTATAGAATTTGAATAGAGTTATGCCAGTACTAGCATTAGCAAAAGTACATTCACATCCATACACAAACATATATATATATATATATAAGAAAATATAAAAAGATAATTTTTAGTTAACTAACTTTAAAATTCAAATTTATATTTTAAAATTTATAATTAAAAATTTATAATTTAAGATCTAAAATTTAAAAAAATTAATTGACGTTGTTTGAAAAAAATTAATTTCCTAACTATACTCGTTAAGCTAGTTAAATTTAAACAAACAATTTCTCTATTTCTCTACAGTAGTATTACTTAAAAGATTCAAACCCATAAACCTATTTCGATGCTACTTATTTAACCAAACATATATCATCAATAAATCAATTATCAATAAGTCAAAAGATGTAATATCAACTAGCAAGTTGCAAGTAGAACACATTCTAAAACTTTTTATATGCAATAATTACTATATGGAATTTCTTCATGTGTATGTATATATGTACATAATTGACCTATTTAATTATGATTAGACATTAAAACATGACAAAATTTGCTTTATGGAATACTTGAAACTATTTTGCAACAGACGGACATAAATAACTGTAAACTAAAAGAACATAATTCACCAATGAGGAGAAAATTATGCCTTAAACTATAACTCTCCTTCATTTGCAATGAACAAATTTTTATGGCTTCACTAAAATCAACTAGCCATCGTTCATAATTCTATCAAAACTCAATTGATAGACATAATTCAATTCACGTTCCCGAATTCCCTATCAACTTAACAAGGTGCACAGATGCTTTAAGTGAGCTTCAGATGAATGGAAATAATTGATGAATAACACTCACCATGCATAATTTTATCTGCTTTGCGATCCATCACTGATTAAAACTTGCATCTCCACATTGAGCTCCTGTTTATGTCCATTAACCGTATCGGTAGTGCTGAATCCACCACAAAAACTTCTGAAAACCCTAATCTACAAGAAATAATAGATTGAAACTATATCAGACACAGGTAAAGATAAGTTATCCCACCATAACTCTTCTAAAGAAATCATTTGCCATGTTAGTCGGTTATGCTAAACAGATCCAAATTGAACCATATATCCATGTAAAACTAGAACTCTAGAACTTGAAGAACGTCAAAACGAGTAAAAGGTGATGAATTAGTAATCACTAATCAGATATTCAATCAAAATAGAACCTAGAAATGGAAGCGAAAGCTGATTCTAAACGTTTCATCATGTCACTAACAAAATAACCACCTGAATAAACAAACTAATTTACCTAAATTTCCGAAATAGAGAAACAGAGAAACAGAGAATCAGAGGGAGGAAATACTTACCAGTGTTTACGGTGCCGATTGAGGGAGAGACGACAACAATTGAGGATTCCGAATCCAACGAGGGTTTGCGAGAGAGAAACCGCTGAGGGAGTAGGAGGCCACGTTGATGCGTTGATGGTGCGACAGACAGAGGGCCAACGATTGAGGGTTCCTAATCCAACGAGGGTTGCATTGATGGTGCGAGCCTGCGAGGGTTGGGTGCGAGGGTTGAGAAACAGCTAGGGTGTGACAGAGTCACAGAGAGACGGTCGGGTGCGAGGGTTAGAGGGTCGGGTGCGAGGGTTGATGAACATGAAGCCGAGCTGGGTGCGACGGTCATTGGCAGTGATGAAGATGACGATGAAGGCGAGCTGGGTGCAATGAAGATGAATGGTGGAGGTTTTTACGAGGGATTTGAAAGTGAGGATGAAGATGATGGCGCGGCTTCACTTTTAGGATTAAAAAGTGAATTTGGAAACAATGTAAAACCGAGTGTATGCTTTTATTATCATTTTTAGGGTTAAAATTGAAACCTTACAAAAAAAAAGTAAAGTGTGAAAAAAATGGATGGAAAATTAAATTTTGGGGAGGGAATTCTATTGGCACATTTTTGTAGGGTGCCAAAATAAACATAGAATATGGGCACGCTTTAAAAAGGTGATCATTGGAAGATAAATTAGTCCCGCTTTTCAAGCGTGCCGATATCCTTCTATAGCCACGCTTTTCAAGTGTGCCAAAAAAAAACCGTGGCCAAATTTTAAATCGGTAGTCATCCGCGTAAAAGCGTGCCAGTTTTTCTCTATGGCCATGCTTTTCAATCGTGGCAAAAAAAAGCATGGCCAAATCACAAATCAGTGGCCACCATCACAAAAGTGTGGCCATTGACCACTTTTGGCCATGCTTTAAAAGCGTGGCAAGAAAAAAGTGTGCTGACAGGCCTTTCTTCTTGTAGTGCACGCGAAGCTCTTCCCGAGCTCTTCGATCCTAGCTAAACAATGTTGGCAAGAACTTGAATTCCATACTCCATTCCTCTGCCCTAATAGATTTCGAAATTTGGCTTTAGTTATTGAGTGGGTTTTGTGATTTTCGCTATTTAGGTGTAATCTAACATTCGATTATTGTTAGGTTTTGCCCCCAAATACCGTTGATTGAGGTAAGTCACTTTGAAACCCTTGTGGTTTGATGTATTTGTGAACTCTAGGATTGATTTTGGTGGTTTTTATGGATATAGCTTGAATTGATGTTGTTTCGAGTGAAATTGATTATTTGGACTACTTGGAAAATTGAGCTAAAGTGGAGGTTGGGCTTTGGATTGCTTGTTTGGACTTGGAAGCTTGTGTGGGAGATCATTTTTGGTGTTTTAGTGCTTGTGTGTGAATCGGCTAAGATATAGTTTTGGTTTTCTTTAGTTAATATGTAATATTGTGGGCAACTTAGGCTAGTGGCCTTTAAGATAGGATTGAATTGAATGAATTGCATGAATTAGTTAAATTATTGTTGGGTTTGTTGATGATGATGAGGAGTTATGATGAATATTGATGTTAATGATGATTAATGATGATTGCTGATGTTAATGAGGAGTTGGGATGATTAGGGATGTTAATGACAATTGATTATGAATATGAACTTCGATGATGATAAATTGATGCTTGCATTGATAATTGTTGACATTGGTAAATTATGAGTAAGAATTGTTGAGAGAGTTGATAAACTGGGGAACTTAATGATTAGGTGTTGTATGGTCTAATAATGATGGAAAATTTATATGTTTTGGTGTGATTGAGGTTGAATTTGGAATTATTGGATGAATTGATATAGTGAGAAGTGCATGATCTAGGTGTTAGAATGCTTGATGTAAAATCCAGTCAAACCGTAATTAATTAAATAATAAATTAACTATGAGTGAATATGATTAGAAAATTTATCAATCGGAATTTGATAATTTAAATATAATATTTGAACTCAGTGGATTTTTCTAAGTCGGAAAACCTAGATTTCTGCGTAAAAATGCGCACTGAAAATTTGACCAACAGTACCGGTTGAGATCTGTCTGGTACTGCAACTGAATAAATTAAATTATAAGTGAATAAGCTTAGGAAATTAGAAATTATAATTTGGGAAGCTAGAAATATTTAAAATACAATTTAAAACTCTAATCTTAAAGGTTTTGGCCCAAAGTTGGGCCAGTGGGCTAAACCGATTGGACCAGGCCCAAGTGGGGCCAAGCCCAACATATATACTCATCATTAATGAGCTTTCAGCTCATTTTATCCAAAGAGAGAGAGAGAGAGAGAGAGAGAGAGAGAGAGAGTTCAGTTAGAGGAGAAGAGAGAAGGGAGTGAGCAAAACCCTCGCTTCACCCTCCACTTCAAACCACCATAACTTGAGCTACGGGACTCCAATCGACGAGCCGTTTGGGGCCACGCATCGCTCTCCTCGCCCTCTTCGATTCTATCTAGGTAATGTGATGATTTTTTGAATGACCTCTGCCCAGTTTCTTTTTTCCTCTTGTATTTTAAATTTGGTTTGGGTTTTGAGAAAATCATGTGATTTTGGTTGTTTAGGAGTGCTCTAGTATGATCCATTGGTGAGTTCTATCAACCAATTTTGTGGGTTAAGGTAAAGAGCCCTCTAACCCTTGTAATTTATGACATTTAGTGAGCCCTAAGTTGATGTATGTATGATATTGGTTGTGTTACAGTTGTTGGGTGAGATTTTGGTGCTCTTGGGAACTTGAATTTGGCTTGCAGAACTCTTGGTGGAGTTTAATGCTAGTGCTTGGTGGAAATTTACAAGGAAGGATCAAATTATTGTAAATACAAGAGGTACGGTTTAAGTTTCATTTAAGTACTGTGTGGTGTGATATGAATTCCTAGGCTAGATTCCTCTAGGATTAGGTTTGGATTGTGTGTCTTGATTGAAATTGATGTGTATAGATATTATGATGTGGAAATTAATGATTTGGAATGAGTTTTGTATGAATGGGGGTGTGTTTGGTATGTTGTGGAATTGAGAAATTAGTTAATGATGATATGTTGATGAATTTCTTATGTTAAATTGAATGGATGTTGGGCCTGAGGTCATGAACTTTGGGCCGGAGGCTGGAAGAGGTAAGGAAGGTGAGTTGATGTGTGTATTGTGTGATAATGTATGAGATTGAATGGAGGGTTGGTATGCGATGTATGAAAATGTGATTAATTAATGAAAAAGTGGAAAATGAGGTTTTTAGAATGTGGAATAGATGAAATTGAGGTGGAATGTGGAAAAAGAGTAGAATTGGAATTGGTTGTGTGTGAATAGGTAAATTGAGTTGGTCTGAATTCATTTTGTCGGTTGGAAAATGATTGGAGCTAGTGAATCATTAGATAATTGGTAAATAATTGTTTTTGGTAAAAATGTGTTTTAGGGCAACTTTGACGGATCATATCTTGAGCTGAAGTTTTTGAAATTAGATGAATTTTATATCAAATTAAAGATTATTCAAAGAGCTTTAAAATGGTATAGATTTTGTAGGAATCTGAATTTTGTAGAGAAAGATATGATCGTTGAAAGTTGGTGTCTAAAATCTGAATTCTGTGAATGTTGCAGAATTTGTGATTTCTAGTATGTGTGCACACGCACAGCCCTGTGCACACGCACACTCTGTGTATTTTTGATATACGTGTGTACGCACACCATTGTGCACACGGACACATTGGGATGTGGTTGCTCTTGGGAGCGCTAGCACGCTCTGTGCGCACACACAACCAACGAAGTTTTGCAAGCTGTGCGCACGCACAGCCTTGTGCGCACGCACACGCTAGAAGGTGCACTCTGTTGAGGGCGTTCGCACGCATTATGCGAACGAGCAGAATGGAAATTTTTACTTCCTGTGCGTACGCACACTTCTTGAAAATTCATCTAGGGGTTGTGCGTCCGCACACTGCCCTATTTTTCAAAGAAAATTTTGGTTTTAACTGTTTTACCTTCCCGACAAGCTTGCAACCTTTTGCAACACTTACTTAAAAACTTTTACCAGTTTTAGGGTATTGAATCAATGGTGAGAATAGTAAAAGAATAAAAGGGGTAATTGTAGTTATGAGGTTAGAGGACGGTGACTTAAGCTTGGTAAGTTCTGTGGATGAAATAAGAAGAGAATTAATAATGAATTGTAAAAATGATGATGATTATGATATTGTTAGCGAGAGTGATGATGATGATGAGATTTTAATGAGAATGATGATGATTAAGAGACTGATAAAGAGAATGATGATGAATGTGAAATTGATGGAGAGAGTAATGATGATGATGAGATTATTAATGAGAATGATGATGATTATGAGACTGATAAAGAGAATGATGATGACTATGAGATTGTTTATGAGAATGATAATGATTAAGAGATTGATATTAAATATGAATCTGATTATGATACACCTGCCTGGGTAGATGCAGTGGCTTTGATCCACTTGCTTCGGGATGTGGTGAGATATACCTGCGTGGATAGATACAGTGGTATTGATCCACTTGCTCCGGGACGTGGTGAGATATACCTGCCTGGGTAGATGCAGTGGAGTGATTCTACTTGCTCCCGGTTTGGTTTAAAACTCCTGGGGTAGATGCAGTGGTTAGCCCCCACTTGCTCCCAGTCGAGTTTGATTTGAGATTTGTGAAACTATCTGAGTTTCGGATTTCCTTGGGTAGATGCAGTAGGTCAGCTCCACTTGTTCCAGGTTGAGATCCGAGATTCTGTTGACCCTGCGTCGTAAGATGTGGCTGGACACTTAGACCTTTCCGGATGAGCTCTCCCCCATGGATATTTTATTATATTGATTATGATTTTGAGCTTGGGGATGCGCACTTGCAGGGACTGTCCAATGGTTAGCTACCAGGGCATGTCGGGTTGGCTTTGTAACCGACAGATGATATCATCGACCATAGGGCAGGCATTCATCATTTTGCATGTGTTTGATTTGTTTGGGTTTGCTTATCTGTATTGGTTTGCCTAATTGTATATGCCATACTATGTGATTATGTGCTATTTGCCTTACTTGAATATACTTGTGTATTACTTGTCTGTATTGCTTGTGTTTGTACAACTGAGAGGTCCCTCATGCTGGTGTCGGTTGACGCTGAGGGCTATTCTTGTTGAAATGGGATAATGATATGATTAATTTAAAATGATGATTTTTGAATGAGGTAATTTTAGTTCCCGGGGTAGACGCAGTGAAGTGATTTCACTTGCTCCAGGTAGAAAATGAGATAATTTGAGCTCCTTGGGTAGACGCAGTGAAGTGATTTCACTTGCTCTAGGTGAGGATATGAGGTAATGATATAGAATTGCTGAGACAGAATAGATGGTGATGGTTTTGTTTATAATGCTGATTGTGAATTGTCTGAGAGTTAGAAAGTTGGGAAGCATGAGGAATATGAATTAGATTTAGCATTCCCTTATGATAGTTACCTATTTATGGATTAGCGAGAACATAGGATGAATATTTGGTGAAAGGAAGTTTAGGATACTTAGTGAGTTTTTATTACATTGTATTGTATTTATTTGGCACTTTTACCGTACTGGGAACCCGTGGGTCGGGAGTTCTCATTCCGTATATCTCTTGTTTTTCAGATGCAGGTCCAGGTGCTCAGCAGTGAGCTGTGGTTTGTCTGAAAGACGGCGAATACCTCTAAGATCTCTTATTGCATTTTGCTTAGATTCTCTCCACTTTTATTTTTCAAGAACTCTTGCTATGTATTCAATCCTTTTGAAAAACTTGCCTATAGAGGCCCTTGTGTATCTTTTGGGAGAGATTAGGAGATATGGTTGTCAAACTACTTTTATAGTGTACCCTAGCCGGCCTAAACTTCGCGGGTCGTAATTAGTGGCTAATTATTTAAGTTACCTATCTATATTTTGTTTATTTTATTCTTCTCAATGGAATTATCTTTATATCATCTTAGTTCACGCTTTACCTTCTTTTTTTGATACGAGAGTGTTACGATTTTGCAATTTTATTTTACTCTTTTTCAGGCTTCTCAATAAATACTCCTTTCAATTATACTTATAACTATGTATTAAAAATACACCATGAGAGGAAATGAGGAACCCACTCTTACTGGTAATCAAGCTGACTTTCTAGCGGCAATAACGCAACTGATCAACACTATGCAAGCTAATGCGGCGACTGTCAACCAAGCGATGGGAAGGATGAACCGAAATGGGAATGGTAATGGAGTTGGAGGAAGCTCAGTTGCAGGTCCGATGACATTGGCAACTTTTCTGAAGGTTAATCCTCCCACATTGAGAGGATCGACTGATCCGACGAAGGCCGATAACTGGTTCCAGGTTGTAGAGAGGGCAATGCAAGCACAACATGTACCAGAGAATTAGCTAGTCGAATTCGCTGCTTACCAACTGCGTGCGGAAGCACAACACTGGTGGCAAGGAGCTCACCGTTTGATGCAACAAGGAAATGAAGATGAGGCAATCACCTGGGAGAGATTCAGAGAGGAGTTTTACAAGAAGTACTTCCCAAACTCCGCAAGAAAGGCTAAGGAATTGGAATTACTACAACTGAAGCAAGGATCTATGACTGTGACGGCTTACACAAGCAAATTTGAGGAGTTGTGCCATTTTTCAAGGGTCTGTCAAGGTGCCCCTGAAGGGTATGAGGAATGGAAATGCATGAAGTACCAAGATGGCCTGTGGGATGACATTATGAGAGCTGTGGCGCCTCTTGAGGTCAAGAACTTTGCAGAATTAGTCACAAGATCTGTGTGGTGGAGGATAGCTCAAGAAGGAATGCAACTGCTAACACCAACAGTGGTGGGAACCATGGCCGAGAGGGTGTGAGGTACCTTACTCCAAAGGGTCAGGATTTTAAGAAAGGAGGTTACAACCCATATCCCCAGCGAGTCCAAGACGATTTCCGAAGGAACAACAACAATAATCATCAAGGAAGGAGGTATGGGAAGCAACCTCAAAATGAAATGACTTTTAGGCGGTGTGAAAGCTACCATCCGGGAACTCCATGTCAAGCTAGATTGGGACTTTGCTATAGTTGCGAAGGAGCTGGACACATGTCTTGGAACTGTCCTAGGAAGGCCAACCGGATTGCTGCCAAGGCCCAACAACCAGGTCGTGTATTCACCATGACGACAGAGGATGCCGCTAGGTCCGATGGTTTGGGTAGAGGTAAGTGAAAGATTGGCAACAACGTACTAAAAGTACGCTTAAGTTGGTATTTGATTTTGACTATCATAGATAGAAATCTAGCGAATGTCGGTCATGCTAAGTTGTGGTTTAGTACTTGAGGAAATAAGTGATAGGATTAGTGCTAGATAAGAAATCAGAGTGACGCAACTGAAGTTTGTGGAAGTATTACAATAGAATAGTTGTAAATAGGAGCTGTAGAGGATGATTAGAAATACTTTAGGTTTTGATACTTGGAAAGTTTAGTGAGTGAATTCCAATGGTGATTCGCAGGTAGTTAGGTTTAATTGTGGCTGTGAGGTTAGATTGATTCTATAATAGCTGTATAAATGACTAGAGGTGTAATTGGATTCATGCTTAAATTTTGATGGATAAGTTATTAGACTTTGGATGATGGATTTGGAAGACATTAAATTGAAACATTGAGGTTATATTGAGGTTAATTTTAGGGAAAGTTTTATGAAAGGTGCTATGAACATAACATTTGGTTAGTTATTGAGAGAAACATATAAGAAGCTAAGAGTGAGATGGATAAATATAGCTTAAGCTAGAATTGGGAATAGGATGTTAAGAATTGATGTTGGAGAATGGTAAATTGAATGGTAAGAGGTCGGTTGAAAATATGAGAGCTTATATGAAGATCTGATATCGAATTTTCGAGGACAAAAATTGTTGCTAGGTGGGTAGGATGTAAAATCTGGTCAAACCATAATTAAGTAAATAATAAATTAAATAGGAGCGAATATGATTAGAAAATTTATCAATCGGAATTTGATAATTTAAATATAATATTTGAACTCAGTGGATTTGTCTGAGTCAGAAAACATAGTTTTTTGCATAAAAATACGCACTGAAAATTTGACCGGCAGTACCGGCTAAGATCTGTCCAGTACTGCAGCTGAATAAATTAATTATAAGTGAATAAGTTTAGGAAATTATAAATTATAATTTAGGAAGCCAGAAATATTTAAGATACGATTGAAAACTCTAATCTTAAAGATTTTGGCCTAAAGTTAGGCCAACGGGCTAAACCAATTGGACCGGGCCCATATGGGGCTCAAACCCAACATATATACTCATCATTAATGAGCTTTCAGCTCATTTTATCCAAAGAGAGAGAGAGAGAGAGAGAGAGTTTGGTTAGAGGAGAAGAGAGAAGGGAGAGCAAAACCCTAACTTTACCCCCCACTTCAAACCACCATAACTTGATCTATGGGACTCCAATCGATGAGCCGTTTGCGACCACACGTCGCTCTCCTTGCCCTCTTCGATTCTATTTAGGTAATGTGATGAGTTTCTCAATGACCACTATACAGTTTCGTTTTTCCTCTTGTATTTTGAATTTGGTTTGGGTTTTAAGGAAATCTTGTGGTTTTGGTTGTTTAGGAGTGCTCTAGTATGAGCCATTGGAGAATTCCATCAACCAATTTCGTGGGTTAAGGTAAGGAGCCCTCTAATACTTGTAATTTATGACATTTAGTGAGCCCTAAGTTGATGTATGTATGATATTGGTTGTGTTAGAGTTGTTGGGTGAGATTTTGGTGCTCTTGGGAACTTGAATTTGGCTTGTGAATATTTGGTGAAAGGATGTTTAGGATGAATATTTGGTGAAAGGAAGTTTAGAATGCTTAGTGAGTTTTTATTACAATGCATTGTATTTATTTGGCACTTCTAACGTACTAGGAACCCATGGGTCGGGGGTTCTCATTCCATATATATCTCTTATTTTTCAGATGCAGGTTTAGGTGCTCAGCAGTGAGTTGTGGTTTGTCTGAAAGACGGCGAAGACCTCTAAGATCTCTTATTACATTTTGCTTAGATTCTCTCCACTTTTGGTTTTCATGAACTCATGCTATGTATTTAATCCTTTTGAAAAACTTGCTTATAGAGGGCCTTGTGTATCTTTTGGGAGTGATTAGGAGATATGTAACACCCTACCACACAAAGTCTTACGCTTAAGTCATAAAACAGAGGTGGTGAGCTATTACGACCTCTAGAAATAAAATTTAGTATGTATAGTAGTGTGAAAAATGTTTATAACTAGGAGCCTTTGAAGAAAAAGGGGTTAAATCAAAACCGTTAAATCGAAAAGCGCAACACTCCGATCGATAACGTAAACGAAACAGATAAAGGATAAGTTATCGCGAGAAGATATACAAGGGAGTGCCAAAAATACAGATATCAAGGTTCGAGACTCGGTTTGTGAAGGTAACCGGTCCGAGCATAAAAGTATACATACATATATATAAAGTAGGAAATCCCAAAAGAACCCAAAAACACAAGATACAAAACCTGTTTCTCCAAAAATAACCTCTAAGAGGAGTTAATGCAATATATATATAAGATCAAAATAAAGTCCCGAGAGCTAAGGATCTTCACCAAAATAGAAGTCTCCAGCATGCCTCAGCGAGGAGCCTCACGTCCTGCATCTGAAAATCACAAAATCTGCATGGGTGAGAACCGGAGGTTCTCAGCATGTTAACAGTGCCCAAATATCTAACATGTAATGTCATGGGAAAGCCGAAGGCAATCCTAGAACTTCCAATTCATAACCAAGGCATATAAATATACTAAACCATGAGAAATGAAAATAGGCGACTAACTTAAGGATCTTCAGTCTAACTAATATCCCCTTTCCAAATCCTTCGAACCTCCCAACCGCCAACAGTAACTTGACATGCAAACACAATTATTTCACACAAGGAAATGCACAATTAGGAAGCAGATATGATAGTTAGGCAATTAGCAAGTGATGATGCAATCAATTAGGCATTCCAAACAAATCACATATAATTCAAATGATGTATGCATGTCCTAGTGGCTGATGAGTCTCATCTGTCGGTTATAAGGCCAACCCGACAAGTCCTGGTAGCTAACCATTGGACTGTCCCTCTGTCGTGCATCCCTAACTCGAGTTATCCACAATATAATCATAATTCACATCCAACACCCTCACTGGTGTATATTCACGGGGGCGAGCTCATCCAGAACTTTCACAGTGTCCGGCCACACTTACGACATAGGGTCAGCAGAGTACGAGTCTCCACCTGGAGCACGTGGTGGCTAGCCACTGCTTTCACCGAGGGAAACTTGTATCTCATATAGGTGGAGTACAACAATCTCAATATCAATAATTCAGCATATATGCATTTATTCTCAGCCATACATTATCATTCATCTCAACCATCCGGCTTAAAATCATAATTCATTATCAGCCACAAACCATTATCACACATAGCCTTTTGGCTCTTATCATACACAGCTCTCCACCATCCTCCTCAACAACTTATATCCTCATCATTAGTCATAAGTCCTAATTACATCCTCTTTCTTCATCCACAAGTTACCCCTTTTCCTAGCTTCCTCTCAATCACTAGGCATTTTATATTGATTTAAGATTTAAAGGATGACAATGGGGGTTTATAAATGTGAAACATCATCCCAGAAGGTTACAAGCTTGTTGGGAAAGTGAAATACTTGAAAACAAAAGCTTTATAAAAGAACAGGGTCGTGTGCGTACGCACAGGAGTGTGCGTGTGCACGCCCAAAAGTATTTTCAGAAAGTGTGTGTGTGCACAGGCTTGTGTGTACCCACAGAAAGCAAAATTCCCATTGTTGCGTGCGCGCACAGGGCGTGCTAGCGCCATCAACAGAACGTCCTTCCCAAAGTGTGCGTGCGCACAAGGCTGTGCGTACGAACAGCTTGTAAAACTTCGTTTGTTATGTGTGCGCACAGAGCGTGCTAGCGCTCTCAGCAGTAGCCCTATCCATGTGTGTGCATGTGCACAGGGCTGTGCGTACACACAGCTTCAAAAATCCACGGGGTGTGCATGTGCACAGTGCTGTGCGTACGCACACAAACCAGAAATCACAAATTCTGCAGAATTTGCAGAATTCATATTTCAGGCCCAAACTTTCAACGATCATATCTCCTTCCACAAAATTTAGATTTCCACCAAATTTAAACTATTTTAAATCTTGTGAAATTATCTTTCATTTGATATAAAAAGCATCAAATTCCAAAAACAATAGCTCAAGATATGATCCGTTGAAGTTCATCAAAATTTCATTTTTACAAAAGTTCATAAACTCCCAATTTTCCAAACAATACACTTCCAACTACATTCAAAACCAACCAAAACTCAACTATTCAACATCAAGCATTTCCAAACTCTCATTCAATCCTCAACTCACCAATTCTTCCATATTTAACCAAATCTCAATTCAATGATTCAATTCATAATCAACGTTCCATATCACAATTTCCAATCAAACATTCAAGTTCATCAATCACCATACATATACACATATCAATATCATACTCCAAATCATACTCATCAACAAGAGCCTCAACCTTATCATCAATTGAACATATTAATCCATATCACATACAATATTACACACTTTGCCAACAATTATCACCACTCACAATCATTCCACCATTATTCATATATTCAACTCAATCCAATTCATCCAACAACTATATCAACATTTCAAAATCCTATGCTAGGGTCACTAGCCTAAGTTTTCACAACCACATTACGTTTTAGATACAGGAAACCAAAACGACACCTTGGCCCATTCCCGTTCAACCCGGAACACTTCCAAATTCAACCTTCAAGGTCCCAAAACTTCACCAACAGATTTTTTTAGCTTATTGCTCCACTCCAAAGCTTTCCAAAACCATCAATCAAGTTCCAATACCCATCATATATACACTACCTAAGCCACAATATCACACCCAAACACAATAACTCAATCACTAAATCACAAAATTCCAAGTGTTTAGCTTAGGGTTTAGAATCTCACCTTACCCAAGGATCAAGGAGGCAAGACTAAGCCTTCTCTTCAAGTTAATTGGATCCTATAACATCAAAACTCAAAAATCTCAATACTTTTCACCCAAAATTTTCGAAACTAAAGGCTGGGAATTAGAAGAATAAAACGTAGCTTACCTCAAGAATAAAGTTATTGGTTTTGTAGAGCTCGATGCTGCGGTTGCATGGCCGCAAACGGTGCATCAATCAGAGCTCCGGATCAAAAGTTATGATCAATTGAAGTTGGAACAAGGGTTTGCGACATCTCCTTCCTCCCCCTTGTGTTTATGAACGTGGGTGTGTTTAGAATTGGGAGGGAAGGGCTGTGCCCTTCATTTAGTTGGGCATTGGGTTGGGCCAAGGGCCCAACATGGGTCCGGTTGGCCCGGTTTGGCCCGTTCAGCCCAATCTTGAGCCGATTTCTTTAAAATTGGTGTCAAAATTCTCGTTTTAATTTTCTCTATCATATTAAACCATAAAAATATCATTTCTTATTTTCTAGAATAAATTCTAATTTGTCAGTTAATTACATATTAATTAACCGGGTTTTACATTCTACCCACCTAAATGAGAATTCTGCCCACAAAATTCGAATTTAGTCACCTGAGAATAAGTGCGTGTAGTCTGTTCGCTTTTCCGACTCAAGTTCCCAATTGTGCTCCTCGACACCGGCTCGACTCCATGCCATTTTCACTAATGAAACCTCTTTTACGCGCAACTTCTTAATTCTCATGTCATCAATGCTAACCGGAGTCACCGGTATAGAGTTAAATCTTCCTTTAACTGGACCAATTCAGGTTCTAACACATGGCTAGCATCAGGAGTATACTTCCGAAGCTGCGACACGTGAAATACGTCATGCAAGTTTGAAAGGTGAGGCGGTAGAGCCATCCGATACGCCACCCATCCAACCCTCTCAAGAATCTGAAACGGGCCAATGTATCGAGGATTCAGCTTTTTCGTCTTAATCGCTCTACCTACTCCTGTTGTCAGAGTAACCATAAGGAAATCATGGTTTCCTTCCTCAAACTCTAAGGATTTCCGCCTCTGATCGGCGTAACTCTTCTGACGGCTCTAAGCAGTGAGCATCCTATCTCTAATTTTCTTAACTTGTTCAGTAGTTTCTGCTATCATCTCAGGCCCCAACAAGCTTTTCTCCCCAGCTTCATACCAGCATAGCAGAGATTGGTATTTTCTCCCATATAGAGCCTCATACGGAGCCATTCCAATGCTCGCATGGTAGCTATTATTCTACACAAACTCTACTAGCGGCATATACCTATCCCAACTTGCCAGCTGATCCAAAACACAAGCCCTCAACATGTTCTCTAGGGTTTGGATCGTCCTCTTAGATTGACCATCTGTTTGAGGATGGTAAGCCGTACTCAAGCTCAAACGGGTTCCAAAAGCTTTTTGAAATGCATCCCAGAACCTTGAAGTGAAACGGGGATCTCTGTAAGAAATTATATTAGTGGGCACACCATGAAGTCTCACAATCTCCTTTATATACAAGCGTGCTAACTCCTCAAGAGTATAGTTCATCCGAATAGGTAGAAAGTGAGCCGACTTCGTCAGCCGGTCCATAATTACCCAGACAGCATCAAATCTGATCCTAGTCCTCAGTAATCCTTATACAAAATCCATCGTAATGCTCTCTCACTTCCATTGCGGAACCTCCAAGAGCTGCAACATCCCGGAGGGTGTCTGATGTTCAATCTTCACCTTTTGACAAATCAAGCACTTTGAGACATATTCTGCCACATCATTCTTCATACCAGGCCACCAGAACATAGCCTTTAGATCATTGTACATCTTAGTACTCCCCGGGTGAATAGAGAATCCGCTTTTGTGTGCTTCCTTTAAGATATCTTGCCACAAAGTCCTAACATCCAGCACAATGATCCTACCCTTGAATCTCCACAACCCGTCTTGATCCCATGACACTCTCCACTGCTTCCCTTGCTCAATAGCTGGCAACACCTTTGGTAGCACGTCATCGTTTTGATGAGTGTTTAGGAGTTCGGTTTTAAAGTCACTTGAGATTTTGTAATCGACTCAAACACAGAGTTCCAGACACTTCTTGAACACCGATCTTCAGTCTTTCGAATGCTTTGAGCAACTCCTCTTCCCAAAGCATCATCCAAGCAACATACAACGACTTCCGACTTAACACATCCGCCACAACATTCACTTTCCCTGGATGGTAATTCAACTCAAAGTCGTAGTCCTTCAGCAACTCCATCCACCTCCTCTGCCGCATATTAAGCTCTTTCTGATCAAATAGGTATTTCAAGCTCTTGTGATCAGAGAAAACTCGGAACTTAACCCCATAGAGGTCATGCCTCCACAACTTTCGTGCAAATACAACTGCAACGAGTTCCAGGTCGTGCGTTGGGTAATTGACTTCATGAGATATCAACTGTCGTGAGGCATACGCCACCACATTCCGATGCTGCATCAGCACGCACCCCAAACCCTTTAGTAAGGCATCACAATATACGTCAAATTGGTCATTCGGCTCAGTTAACACCAACATAGGCGCGGTAGTCAGCTTTTGCTTCAACGCTTGAAAGCTCTCCTTGTACTCAGAAGTCCGCACAAATGGCGCATCTTTGTGGGTTAACTTTGTCAATGGTAAAGCCATTTGCAAAAAGTCTTTGATGAATCTCCGATAGTAGCTAGCTAAGCCCAGAAAATTCCTTATCTCAGTAACTGAGGTCGGTCACCCCCACTCCATCACTGCTTCCACCTTAGAAGGATCTACGGCTATCCCCTGTTTACTCACCACATAGCCAAGAAACTTCACCTCGTCTTTCCAGAATTCACATTTAGACAGTTTCACATAGAGTTTCCCTTCCTTTAGTATCTGCAACACGGTCCTCAAGTGTTTTGCATGCTCTTCTTCAGTCTTGGAATAAATTAGTATGTCATCAATGAAGACAACAACGAATTTATCCAAAAACGGACGGAAAACTCCCATCTTTCTTCTTCACCAGTAGCACCGGCGCTCCCCACGGAGAAACACTAGGGTGGATAAAGCGCTTGCTCATTAAGTCTTCCAACTGAGTCTTGAGTTCGGCCATTTTTAAAGGCGACATTCTGTAAGGGGCAATCGAGATTGGCCCTGTCCCAGGTACCAACTTAATTGCAAATTCAACCTCTCGGGCTGGAGGGAATTCCTTGATGTCATTCGGAAACACCTCAGGAAATTCACAAACAACGGGAATTTGCTCTAAACTTTGTTCCTCACCCGACACACTCGCAGCTAACAACATAACAACTTGACATTTCTGCCCCGACTAATTTACTACCACGTAGTTTAAGTAACAGCCATTTACTACAACGGGCCTTTTTAACCCTTCTGGAATGAAATGCAATGATTTCTCAAAATAGTTTAACAAAACACGATTCTTAGACAACCAGTCCAACCCCAAGATAAGATCAAGACAGGTCATCGGCAAACAAATCAAATCATGTACAAAATCACGCTGCTTGACCCAAAACAAAACCTACGGACATCCTAGCCTAGTTACCATGGCTTCATAGGTGGCATTATACACCTTCAAATCATAGCCCAAAACCACAATCTTCAATCCTAACTCACTAGCCTTTTCAAATGCAATGAATGAATGTGTTGCTCCCGAATCAAATAAAGCATTTAAAGTTTGACCAGCCATATCACATTTATCTCGGATAAGTGTATCAGATCCTTCGGCACCCACAGCTGAGGTAGTGAACACCCGACCAGGCTGATGTGCTCTCCCAGTACTTTGCCTCTGCTTCTTCGGACAGTTTGAGGCTTTATGCCCCGACTTGCCGCAAGAATAACACAAGCCCCATCTAACCTTGCACGGGACTTCCGGATGGTAACTCCCGCACCAAGCACAAGCTTGCTCGTTCTGGAGCTGCTTTCCAAATCTTCTCCCCTAGAAGTTGTTATTGTTAGGCCTTTTGGAGCTATTCTGACTTTGACTCTGGTGTGGTGCAAAGCCTCCTCGCTTGAAAAACGGACCTCTAGGAGCAAAGCTCTTCCCTCGGTTCTGTGGGAATGATCCCCTATGGCTTCCTCTCTCTGCAGCGGCCTTTCTCACACACTCTTCAGCAACCCTGCTCTTATTCACCAACTCAGAGAAGGTCCTGATCTCCATAGGCCCTACCGAACTGAAGATATTGCTTCGGAGCCCTCCTTCAAACTTGATGCACTTCTACTCCTCGAAGTCTCCCGGAGCTCCTTGATACATGTGGGAAAACCTGAATAGCTCCTCAAATTCATCTGTATACTCAGATACAGACATAGTACCCTGCTTCAACTGCAGTAACTCAAGCTCCTTTGCCGTCTGAGCGGAATTTGGAAAGTACTTCTTATATAATTCCACCTGGAAGGCATCCCAGGTGATAGGGTCATCATCACCCTGCTGCAGGAGACGTCGGGTTTCCTACCACCAATGCGATGCTTCCCCAGTGAGCAGATGAGTAGCAAACTCGACACACTACTTTTCGGGCACCAACTGTGCTTGCAGTTCTCGCTCCATAGCTTGAAACCAGGTATCAGCTTCAGTCGGATTAGGGGTCCCCTTGAACTTTGGTGGATTAACATTTAAGAAGGTTTCTAGTGTCATCGGACCCTGATCTCTATTCCCGCCATTGCCATTATTATTTATCTGGTGTCCAAGAGCCTCTGCAGTGGCCTGCATATCAGCAACCATGTTTTCCAATGCCGCTATAAAGTTTACCGGATCATTCGGGTTGGTTTCCAGTCCTTGAGTACCAGTACATCCTCTCCCACAGCCACGACTGTATCCACGAGGTGCCATCTGGTCCCTATACACACCAAACAATTGATATCAAGTTGATCAGTCTCAATATCGGAAGTCTAGTGCTTCAAAGTCCCAAATGCATGCTCATGAACGTTTATGCCAGTTATATCAATCAGATATCCTAATAGCACATAAACACAAACACAGAGAATTCATAGAAGCATAGTCAGTCCGCCCTCAGGCTCTACAGGAACGAACTACTCTGATACCAAAATGTAACACCCTACCACACAAAGTCTTACGTTTAAGTCATAAAATAAAGGTGGCGAGGTATTACGACCTCTAGAAATAAAATTTAGTATGTATAGTAGTGTGAAAAATGTTTATAACTAGGAGCCTTTGAAGAAAAAGGGGTTAAATCAAAACCGTTAAATCGAAAAGCGCAACACTCCGATCATAACGTAAACGAAACAAATAAAGGATAAGTTATTGCGAGAAGATATACAAGAGAGTGCCAAAAATACAGATATCAAGGCTCGAGACTCGATTTGCGAAGGTAACCGGTCCGAGCATAAAAGTATACATACATATATATAAAGTAGGAAATCCCAAAAGTACCCAAAACAAGATACAAAACCTGTTTCTCCAAAAATAACCTCTAAGAGGAGTTAATGCAATATGAGCAAGTATATAAGATCAAAATAAAGTCCCAAGAGCTAAGGATCTTCACCAAAATAGAAGTCTCCAGCATGCCTCAGCGAGGAGCCTCACAAATATCTAACATAAATGTCCTGGGAAAGCCGAAGGCAATCCTAGAACTTCTAATTCATAACCAAGGCATATAAATATACTAAACCATGAGAAATGAAAATAGGCGACTAACTTAAGCATCTTCAGTCTAACTAATATCCCCTTTCAAAATCCTTCGAACCTCCCAACCGCCAACAGTAACTTGACATGCAAACACAATTATTTCACACAAGGAAATGCACAGGTAGGAAGCAGATATGACAGTTAGGCAATTAGCAAGTAATAATGCAATCAATTAGGCATTCCAAACAAATCACATATAATGTAAATGATGTATGCCTATCCTAGTGGCTGATGAGTTTCATCTGTCGGTTATAAAGCCAAACCGACAAGTCCTGGTAGCTAACCATTGGACTGTCTCTCTGTCGTGCATCCCCAACTCGAGTTATCCACAATATAATCATAATTCACATCCAACACCCTCACTGGTGTATATTCACGGGGGCGAGCTCATCCAGAACTTTCACAGTATCCGGCCACACTTACGACATAGGGTCAGCAGAGTATCGAGTCTCCACCTGGAGCACGTGGTGGCTAGCCACTGCTTTCAACCAGGGAAACCCATATCTCAGATAGGTGGAGTGCAACAATCACAATATCAATAATTCAGCATATATGCATTTATTCTCAGCCATACATTATCATTCATCTCAGCCATCCGGCTTAAAATCATAATTCAGTATCAGCCACAAACCATTATCACACACAGCCTTTCGGCTCGTATCATACTCAACACTCCACCATCCTCCTTAAGAACTCATATCCTTATCATTAGTCATAACTCCTCAATACATCCCCTTTCTTCATCCACAAGGTACCCCTTTTCCTAGCTTTCTCTCAATTCCTAGGAATTTTAAATTGATTTAAGATTTAAAGGATAAAAATGGGAGTTTATAAGCGTGAAACAACATCCCGAAAGGTTACAAGTTTGTTGGAAAAGTGAATACTTGAAAACAAAAGCTTTATAAAAGAACAGGGTCGTGTGCATACACACAGGGGTGTGCGTGCGCGCGCCCAGAAGTATTTTCAGAAATTGTGCGTGCACACAGGCTTGTGCGTACGCATAGAAAGCAAAATTCCCATTGTTGAGTGTGCACACGGGGCATGCTAGCACCATCAACAGAACGTCCTTCCCAAAGTGTGCGTGAGCACAAGGCTGTGCGTACCCACAGCTTGTAAAACTTCGTTGGTTATGTGTGCGCACAGAGCGTGCTAGAGCTCTCAGTAGTAGCCCTGTCCCTGTGTGTGCGTGCGCACAGGGCTGTGCGTACGCACAGCTTCAAAAATCCACGGGGTGTACGTGTGCACAGGGTTATGCGTACGCACACAAACCAGAAATCACAAATTCTGTTGAATTTGTAGAATTCAGATTTCAGGCTCAAACTTTCAACGATCATATCTCCTTCCACAAAATTTAGATTTCCACCAAATTTCAACTATTTTAAAGCTTGTGAAATTATCTTTCATTTGATATAAAAAGCATCAAATTCCAAAAACAATAGCTTAAGATATGATCTGTTGAAGTTCATCAAATTTCATTTTTACCAAAGCTCATAAACTCCCAATTTTCCAAAATATATACTTCCAACTACATTCAAAACCAACCAAACATTCCAGTTCATCAATCACCATATATATACACTTATCAATATCACACTCCAAATCATGCTCATCAACAAGAGCCTCAACCTTATCATCAATTGAACATATTAATCCATATCACATACAACATTACATGCTTTGCCAACAATTATCACCACTCACAATCATTCCACGATTATTCATATATTCAACTCAATCCAATTCATCCAACAACTACATCAACATTTCAAAATCCTATCCTAGGGTCACTAGCCTAAGTTTTCACAACCACATTACATTTTAGATACAGGAAACCGAAACCATTCCTTGGCCGATTCCCGTTTAACCCGGAACACTTCCAAATTCAACCTTCAAGGTCCCAAAACTTCACCAACAGATTTTTAGCATATTGCTCCACTCCAAGACTTTCCAAAACCATCAATCAAGTTCCAATCCCCATCATATATACACTACCTAAGCCACAATATCACACCCAAACACAATAACTCAATCACTAAATCACAAAATTCCAAGTGTTTAGCTTAGGGTCTAGAATCTCACCTTACCCAAGGATCAAGGAGGCAAGAGTAAGCCTTCCCTTCAAGTTAATTGGATCCTATAACATCAAAACTCAAAAATCTCAACACTTTTCACCCAAAATTTTCAAAACTAAGGGCTGGGAATTCGAAGAAGAAAACGTTGTTTACCTCAAGAATAAAGTTATGGATTTTGTAGAGCTCGACGCCATGGTCGCATGGCCACAAACGATGCGTCAATCGGAGCTCCGAATCAAAAGTTATGATCGATTGAAGTTGGAACAAGGGTTTGGGACATCTCCTTCCTCCACCTTGTGTTTATGAACGTGGGTGTGTTTAGAATGGGGAGGGAAGGGCTGTGCCCTTCATTTAGTTGGGCATTGGATTGGGCAAGGGCCCAACACGGGTTCAGTTGGCCCGGTTTGGCCTGTTCGGCCCAATCTTGAGCCGATTTCTTTAAAATTGGTGTCAAAATTCTCGTTTTAATTTTCGCTATCATATTAAACCATAAAAATCTCATTTCTTATTTTCTAGAATAAATTCTAATTTGTTGGTTAATTATATATTAATTAATCAGGTTTTACAAGATATGGTTGTCAAACTGCTTTTATACTATACCCTAGCCGGCCTAAACTTCGCGTGTCGCGACTAGTGGCTAATTATTTATATTACGTATCTATATTTTATTTTATCTTATTCTTCTCGATGGAATTATCATTATATCGTCTCAGTTCACTCTTTACCTTCTTTTGTCGATACGAGAGTATTACGATTTCGCAATTTTATTTTACTCCTTTTCAGGCTACTCGATAAATACTCCTTTCAATTATACTTATAACTATGTATTAAAAATTCACCTTGAGAGTCGTACCACCTTATTATCGTTGACTTATGACTCGAGCATAAGGATTTGAATATTAGGGTGTTACACATGAAAGATGATTGAGGACTGGCTATATATTGTTTTGGGTATGGTTAGTTTGGTTGTAATTTGGGTGTTTTGAAAACTAGAGGATTTTACAACTTTTGGTAAAAACTTATTTTTGACAAACTTCAACGAGCCATAACTTGGCCTTCGGACCCTCAATTTTGGTGAATCTTATTTTGAAAGCAAGCTGGGTCCGAGAGGTTCATATCTGTTCCGAGGGTTACCTGAAACTGGAGGTCGATCTCTGATGACTTGCATCATCTACCCTTCTTTCTTGCATAAAGAAGACCATAAAAGAGCATAAATCTCATTTGATCAGTACAATTCATGCATTATTTGATGAATATTATGGTACACCACTTTGAGATGAGTTGTGCTGAATTTCAGGTGAGAAAAGCATCAAAAATTGGGTGGAAGACAAACAAGAAGCTGGGCGTGTGAAATTGGCATGCCATTTGAAGCAAACGCCACAAAAATGCACTGGCGTGGCACGCCAGGAGCTAGGCGTGGCACGCCAGTACTGAAGTCCAGAGAAGAAGTCCAAGCATGCATGTGGGCGTGGCACGCCAGAGACTGGGCGTGGCACGCTAATACAAAATTCCAAAGAGCTACAATGGAGGACACAAAAGAGGCGTGGCATGCCAAGCTGGGTGTGGCACGCCTGACCCATCAACTACTATGGGCGTGCCACTTGAGCAAAGTGGCGTGGCACGCCAACTCACTATTCAAAGAAGAACCTTCACTATGGCGTGCCACTTGGTGTCGAAGGCGTGGCACGCCAGCCCCAAGAAGTCACTTGGGCATGCCACTTGAGAACCCAGGCGTGGCACGCCAAGCTTGAAGAGTTCAAAAATCCATGGGCATGCCACTTGAGCAGCATGGCGTGGCACGCTGGTACAATAATCCAGAGAAGGGGCTGAAGGCAATTGAAGACTGGGCATGCCACTTGGTATCGAAGGCGTGGCATGCCAACCTTAGCATTTCACTATGGCGTGCCACTTGAAGACTGAGGCGTGGCACGCAAACTACTGGAACCAAGACAAGATCATGGGCGTGGCACGCCAGCCTTTAGGCGTAGCACACTGGTATAAGTTTCCAGAGAGGATGAAGGAGGCCAACTACATGGGGCGTGCCACTTGGTATCGAAGGCGTGGCACGCCACTCACCATTCTTCACTTGGGCGTGCCACTTGAGAAACTGGGCGTGGCACGCCAGTGTCATTCAGAGTGAAGCATTGGGGTGTGCCACTTAAGTTCGTGGCGTGGCACGCCAAACAGAGGAACCACTCACTCACAAAAGGGGCGTGGCACGCCAGACCCTGGGCGTGCCACGCTAGTTCAACTTTCCAGAGAAGCCTAGCCAAGCATAAAGCAAGGGCGTGGCACACCAGACCTTGGGCGTGGCACGCCAGTACAAGTTTCCAGAGGCAAAGAAAAGTGAGAAAGGCAGGGGGCGTGCCACTTGAGCTCGAAGGCGTGGCACGCCAACACAAGAAATCCACTATTGCGTGCCACTTGAGTTCGAAGGCGTGGCACGTCAAGGTTAAGAGAGGGACGAGCATGCCACTTGAAGGAGTAGGCGTGGCACGCCAAGCTGGAAACGAAGGGCACGTGACACACCAGAGAAGCGCCAGCCACACGCCAGCTAAGAAATCATGCTTATTGAGTGTTTTTTTTTCCTCCAAAATGTAATTTTCCTTTCACTTTTATAATTCTTTTATTTTACTAGGAGTAGTATAAATACCCCCAAGGAGTACTGAAGAAGAGGGTTAAGCAGTCAGTTTTAGATCCACTTTTACACTTCACTTTTGAGTACTTTTTGAGCTATGAGTAGCTAACTTCCCTCTCATTGAGAGAGGGAGCTCTGTTATACTTGATGGATTGATGATAGTGAAATCCTTCTTCTCTTCATCTTCTTTTTGATTTTCTAGAAGGAATTTCGTTCTTAATGCTTAGTATTCAATTATCTTGGGAAAGAGATTGAATGCAATTGGGTTTCATGGGAACCTTGGGAAAGAAAACATGAAACCATGCTTGAAATCCCTTCTCACACTAGAGTAGAATATGGATTTTGGTGTTTGGATATGTGACATATAATCCTCCCTCTACTTGGACCTATAATGGTGTGTGGTATAATCAGGGACCAAGCATATCTCTCTTCATGAGCAATTAGACCAAGGAATTGGCTATTGATCAAGATCTGAGAGATTGAGTCACCAAGGATTGGGGCTCAATCAATCATGATTGCTAAGAGGTCAATGAGTTGCATGATTGAAGGGGATATAAGCTAGATTCAATCTAAAGAGACAACATCTCCTAATCTCAATGAATTTCCCCATTCTTATCTATCCATTCTTTACTGCTTATTTTTACATTCAGCAATTCCCCATTCTCATTTACATTCAAGTCATTTATGATTCTGCCCTTTACTTTTTGCCATTTATATTTCTGCACTTTATTGCTTTTCTTTATATTCTAGTCATTTACATTTACGTCATTTACAATTCTGCACTCTACAATCCTATTTGATTTGCTTGACTAATTCCTCAATTGATTAAAACTGCTCGAATTTGCAAATCTCTGTGGATACGATCCCACTCCACTGTGGCTTATTACTTGACGATAGTTTTGGTGCACTTTCCAAAAAGACTAATTCACCAATTTTGAACGGGGTGTGAATTCCGGTCATCAATCTCGGATGAGATCTTCGGGTGCAATCGGAGCTGTTGGATCCGACTTGCTGAATCTTGAGATGCTACTGATCCTTGGTCACCGGTGGGTGGTGGTACCTGCAAGAGACTCCGATGCTTAAGTTAGCACGGGCTTTAGGCAGGTCTTTTTTATGTAGAATTAGAGTATGAGTTATACCTGGGTGCTCCAGTGTATTTATAGTAGTGTGGAGCGACCTTTCTTGAGATAAGTTAGTTATCTTATCTTATCTTTTGTGGGTGAGTCCACTTATCTTTGGCCAGCCGCCTTTAGGTGGGCTGTGATCTTCTGCTTTGGGCCTGCTTAAGCCCTTATAGCGATTTGGCTGAGCTCTTTGGGAAGAGGTCAGTTACGACCCACCTTTGTAAGAGGTCGGTCGTTTTTGTCTTCGTCCAACCCGGATCTCCTAGCTCGACCCAGGGTATGAATAGTGCCCCTGCTTGAGCTTCGATATTCCCCTTGAGGTCGTGTTTTTAGACTTCGACCCCTTTTTGAGGAAGTCGTGTTCGAGCATTGCTTTAGTTGGTTGTGAGTAGCTCTTCCTTGGGTGAATCTAGCGTTTCTTCTACTTTAATGTGAAGCGTTTCTAATCTTTTAATTGCGGCATGCTTTTGGGATGTGTTTAGCTTCTTTGGAATGTGCGAGCATTTTAAAATCCCTTTAATAGGGTTTTTAATTTTCTTTTGCCGTTTCCTTCCCTCCTTTCAGTTTTGAATTTAGAGAAATTTTCTTTCTTCCTTCTGCTTTCTTGTTTGCGGGAGACTTTTGTTCGTCTGGCTTTCTTCTTCTTTACTTTCGGCTTGCCCCCAGCTTTCTTCTTTTTTTGGAGTTCCAAAGAGTCTATTTGGACCGTTCGTGCTCTTTGCTGTTGATGTGGATGGAAAAGTCTATAAGAACAGCGTTGCAAGTACAGTTCTTAATCGACGAAAAATCCGCTTATCAATTTAGAAAGGTTATCACAAAATTAGAGTAAAAATACTGGGAGTAGGAATCCTAGGTTGTCTCCCAACGAGTTGACAAAAGGAGTGTTATCTTATTAGTCAGGGGTTTTCTGAGAAATTTTAAGAGTTGGAGAACAAAAAAATAAATGATTGTAAATTAAAGCAATGAAAACTAGCAAGAGAATTTATATAATCAAAGTAAAAGCCTTGACCGGGGGAAGATTAATTGGAAGTTCTATCCTTGTTGGATTTTTCCAAGTGTAATAACAAGAGGTTGTTGTTTTCACTTAGTTAACCCTTACTAAATAAAAGAAAGTCAAGTGATTGAGCTAACTCTTATTCGCAAGTCCTAATCCTCTCGTTATGGAAGGATTAGCGTTAGTAAATAGAGAGTTAGCCAACAACTTCCAATTGAACTAATCACTTGAGTATTCCAACTCAAGGGTCTCCTTTTAATCAACCCCCAAGTCAAGTTGGGAGTCTACTCCATTGACATGAATACAACGTTCACAGGCATATAAGAGGAATAAGAAGAAGACATGATAATCTAAATAAAATAATAATTGAAAATTAATTAAAGGTAAAAGTAATTCTTTGCATTAATAAATTCTAAAATCATAAACATATGTATCTGAACAGGGTTAAGAGGTAATCAAAAGAGTAAAGGAATAAAGAAACAAACTAGAATAATGAAACTTCAACAGAGGTAGTGACTCTTCTCAATATCCAAAGCAAAGGCATAAACTATAAAAACTATGAATGTGAAGAAAACTTAGGGGAGAGTGATTTTTCTCTAAGATTTCAATCTAAAACTAAGAACTATGCGAATGAGAATATGTGTTGAGTCTCTGCTTGTTCCCTGGCTCTAGTCTGTGTTTCTGGGCCAAAAACTGGGTCCAAACTCAGCCCAATACCCCCAGCATTTTCTGCGATTTCTGCAGATAGCGCACGTCACGTGTACGCATCAGGCACGCGTACGCGTCGCCGTGCGAACTCTGATTCATGCGCACGCGTGAGCCATGTCCGCGTCACTTCTCACTGGTTATCTCCTTTATTTCTTGTGCTCCTTCCATTTTTGCAAGTTTCCTTTCCATCCTTTAAGCCATTCCTGCACTATAAAGCCTGAAAATACTTAACACATAGATCACGACATCGAATGGTAAAAAGGAAAATTAAAATACACAATTTAGAGGCTTAAGAAGCAAGTTTTCAACCATAGAGTAAAATTGGGAAGGAATTGTAAAATCATGCAAAGTGTATGAATAAGTGTGCAAAGACTTGATAAAACCACTCAATTGAGCACAAGATAAACCATAAAATAGTGGTTTATCAGCTGTGCATCCGTTGTTATCCTTTGTTCCTCTTTTCAGGTTGGTATTTTACTTCATACCTTTTCTTTTTTTATGCGTTTTAATAACTGCTGCATGCTATCTTTTTTTGGAAAACGTTTTGATCTTTGCTAGACTTCCTTTGAAAAGATTGAAGCTTTCTACATGTCTTTATTTTCCTTCAAAGTTGCGATCTTTTTTATCTTGCTGTTTATGCGAAGAAATGTTGGTATCTAGGCTTCTGTTTGACTCCTTGTGTTTTCTTTTGTTTGAGAGGGTTAGGGCTTTTTTGTCGTTTCCTTTTCTGCATTCTGCTCTTGTTGTTGCCTCCAAAGGGTGCCCCTGGGCTTTTGGTGTTGACTCGTTATTATTTTGTGAGTCCTAGGGTTCCTTTTTGTTGCCATACTTGAAGCTGGTTGGTTGTTCCTTTGTTTTCTGTTACTGTCTTAGTTATTTTTGGTAGTGACTCCTTTTATTTTTCTTGCTGTAGGTGTAGTTGCTTTATGTCTTATCGTAAGAACATTGTCGAGATGTCCACCAAGGCCCCTGCTGGTATGGCTGATTAGCTAGACTCCATAGTTTTGATGTGTGTTACCGTAGCCGACCCCGAGTACTGTGAGAAACTTAGGCGATTTCATAGGATTTGTGAACGTAGGGAGGACGAGAAGAATTATGAATTGGTGTCACCTGACCCTGAGGAGAGAGTTAGTTTTCCTCCCTTAGATCGGACAGAGCGTCCTTTTTTCTATGCCTATGACTACTTCTTTAGCCAGCTAGGTATTACCCTTCCTTTTACTGTCTTTGAAACCAAACTTTTGTGAAACTGTAATGTGGCCCCTTCTCAACTTCATCCGAACTCTTGGGGCTTTATAAAGATCTTTCAGTTACTGTGCCAAGAACTGGGTGTCCGACCTACCGTTCCCCTTTTTCTTTACTTGTTTGTGCAAACCAAACCCGGGGTAGCCAAGAAGAAAGCTTCTTGGATCTCTTTCCGAGCTACCCAAGGGAAAAAAGTTTTCACAATGTTTGATGAATCTTTTTGTGACTTTAAGAATTACTACTTCAAAATCCGAGCTGTTGAGGGTGCTCAGCCTTTCTTTTTGGATGAGAACGAAGAGCCGACCTTTCCTTTATGGTGGCAGAAAGAACCAGTAGTCCTCAAGTATCCTTGGAAGAGTTTAGATGAGGTAGAACAGGCTTTGTGGGTGTTTTAGAGGAGCATTGGGGGAAGCCTCCTCATTTGGATACTAAGAAGTTTCTAGGAGATCCTTCCCTTCTCCGGTTCGAGCTAGGTAGTATCCGACCTCGTCATAGAAGTGGATTTTTCTTTTACTATTAGTGGTCCTTTTTTCTTCTACTGTGTAACTGTTTTCCTAGCTTCTTTTCAGAGATAGTTAAATCTTCGGACTCCATGAAGTCTTTTCAGAAGGCTAAGAAGGCGATGGCTGCTCACAGTCTGTCACATAAGATGTCAGAGGAGGGGTCTTCGGCACAGCTGCCTCTGAAATAGCCGGTGGTTGAGTCCCAGTGTCCAAAGAAGATTATCCCGACCCCGAGAGTTCAGACAATTCCGTTTGACCCTTCTCAGGTAACCTCTGGCACGGCTCCTCTCCTACTGCTACTGGTCCCCTTCCCAAGAGACAAAAGATTGTTGGGACTTATGATTTGAATGATAAAGAATTTGATGGTGTGGCCTTTGCCACGGAGTTGATAGCTCCTTATAGAAAGGTTCCTCTAGACGACGTATCAATCCTCCACCACCTTGATTTTATATCTAGTAACAGTATTCGGATGGCCAATTTTGGAGCGGCCTTATCTCGGGTTGTGCGGGAGTCCCCTGTCTCTGCTACCAAGGCTTTTTTAGAGGATGCTAAGGCTGAATATGACAGGGTGAAGGGCCTGAAAGATGAGTTGGATGCTAGGGTGTCCAAGTTGGAGATTGATGTAGAAAAGGAGAAGGATCGGTGCTACTGTGGCGGAGGCAGCTGCTTATCTGGCCGAGGAGGCTACTATGAAGTATAAAGAGAGCTATACTCGAACCTACGGCGAGCTATTGGAGGCTAGGGAGAGGCTTCAGTCTGCCCAAGATGATTATGCTGAGCTTCAGGGCCATATGGTGAGCAGTGTGACAAAGATGTATGAAAACCTAAAAGCCCATGTTCGAGTTCTTGCTCCCGAGCTCGACCTCTCCCTATTCAGTACAGACAATGTGGTGGAGGATGGCAAGATCGTGCCTACCCCAGATGAAGATGAGGGTCCTTCTCTTGTGCCCCCAGCTAAGGCTTCCTCACCTTCCACTATTGCAGCTCCTTCTGGCGAGGTGGTCCCACCTGTGCCCGAGCCTGACGTGGAGATTCAGATGGAGTTGTCAATGCCACCCCAATCTTGACCCTGCCTCCTTCTCCTAAAGGTGCTGCTGCTGATGCAACTTCAGATCCTTGATGTTTCCTTATTATATCTTTGTTTTTGTATTTTGGTACAGTCCGACTTGTGGATTTTGTTGAACTTTTCTTGTAAGTTTCTGTGGCTGACTCTTTGACATTTAGTTGTTCCTAGCAACTTTATTTCAAAACAATAATTTAAACTCTTGGGCTGCCGTTTAGGCAGCCTTTGAGTCTTTAATGTTTTAATTTGTGTTGAATGACATATTAACTCTGCTTGTGACGATATGCTTTATATTTGTTTTTCAACCTATCTACGGATGCTTTGGGTTTCCTTGGTGATGGCTATTTGACGATCGGATTTTCTATCGGTAAAGAAATTTACAAAAATAATCGCATTGTAGATATAGTTTCTAAACCAACAGAGAATCTTTTCGTACAAAAGTTTGGTTGTCACAAGTAACAAAACCCAATAAAATTTATAACCAAAGTATTTAAACCTCGGGTCGTCTTCTCAAGGAATTGCAAGGAGGTGTATTTATTATTGGTTATGAGTTTTCTGGGGAATGTTGAGTTTGGACAATGGGTAAATAAATAATTATAAATTAAAGCAATGAAAATTAACAAGAGAATTTACGTAATTTAAATAAAAATCCTTGAATGAAAGAATGATTAATTGGAAGAAAATAAATTATTAATTAGAAAAACTCTTGGCAAGGTATGAGAACTGGAAATTCCATCCTAGTTATCTTTATCAAGAAAATTGTTTATTGCTCCCACTTAGTTAACCCTTACTAAATAAAGGAAAGTCAAGTGGACTAATCAATTTGATTCCTCAAGTCCTAGTCAACTCCTATGGAAAGACTAGCTTTAGAGGGATCCAAATCAATCAGCAATTCTCAATTTTCAATCAACAGCTGAGTTTGACAACTCAAGTGTCACCTATTACTCAACCAAAGCCAAAAAGGAAAAATCCAAATTATTTATATCATAAATAAAAGAAAACAATCATAAATCTGAATTACCTCAAATTGCATTAAATAGAATATTCAAATCTAACATGAAGATTTCATAAGCCAATTTGGCTAAATAAGTAATTACCAAGAGGAATAAAGCAACTAAAGTAATAAAGTAAATAAAAGTAGAAGAGAACATAAATTAAAGGAACACTGAACCTGGAATGAAGAAGCAATCCTAAAATTAAGAGAAATCCTAAATCCTAAATCTTAAGAGAGAGGAGAGAGCCTCTCTCTCTAAAACTACATATAAAACCTAAAATTGTGAATTATGAATGTTGTATTTGAGAATGGATGGATTCCTCCACTTTATAGCCTCTAATCTATGTGTTCTGGACCGAAAACTGGGTCAGAAACAGCCTAGAAATCCCTGGTTGCAAAATCTGCCACACTGGTTTTTCGTCACTATGATGCGTCCACGTGAATCACGCGTGCGCGTCGCCTAGATGTACGGCCACTATAGTAAATTATATATCATTTTGAAGCCCCGGACGTTAGCATTCCAACGCAACTAAAACCGCCTCATTTGGACCTCATAGCTCAAGTTATGACTGTTTGAGTGCGACGAGGTCAGGCTGGACAGCTTAACAATTTCTCCAACTTCTTGTATTCCTTCCACTTTTGCATGCTTCTTTTCCATCCTCTAAGCCATTCCTGCCCTGTAATCCCTGAAATCACTTAATGGAAGTATCACGACATCAAATGATAATAAGAGAGGATTAATATTAGCAAATATAAGGCCAAAGAAGCATGTTTTCAAACATAGCACAAAATCGGGAAGGAGAATGTAAAGCCATGCATTTTGTATGAACAAGTGCATGAAAGATTGATAAAATCCACTCAATTGAGTACAAGATAAACCATAAAATAGTGGTTTATCAACCTCCCCACACTCAAACATTAGCATGTCTTCATGCTAAACTCAAGAGACGCTATAAGAGTGAAGAGGAATGGTAGAATATATGAAATGCAACCTACGAATGCAACTAAATGCAAAATGCTTTTACCTACTTGGTTAAAAGTAAACAAATCTTTTAAGAACAAATATGGACTGGATTTCACTAATTCAAATCACAATAAAGTACAAGTGAACTTGCAAAAGAACATAGCTCGTGAAAGCCGGGAACAAAGAATCGAGCATCGAACCCTCATTGGAAGTGTATTAACTCTAATCGCTCAGGTGTTTAAGGTTTGATCTCTCAATTCTCTACTAATCTTGCTTTCTAAGGCTTGCTATTCTTCTACCAATCAACAAAATTTTGGTGCACAAATACACATATCAAGAGGTCTTTTAAGGGTTGTAATGGGGTTAGGGTCAAGGTAGGATTGTATTTGGCCAAGTGGACTAAAATCTGAATCCTTAATTAACTTAAACTTTTCCCACCTAACTTAGACAATCCATGTAATCAAAATACAAAATCTAACTATCCATTAACCATGTTTTCTACATATTCATGCATTCTGATTCGAGTACAGTACATATGCATTGCTTTCACTACTTACTTTGGGGCATTTTGTCCCCTTTTATTTATTTGCTCTTTTTTTCTTTTCTTTTTCTCTTTTTCTTCTTTTTTTTATTTTTATTTTCTAAAATTTTTTTCCAATGCATATGATTAAGGTATTGAATGCATAAACATGTTCTTTAACATTCTTGTTCATATTTTCTCAAGAATACACAACACCCAATTCTCAAACCAAATATTGGCAAACCTAATTTCCCCACACTTAATTCATGAGCAATCTCACTAGTCTAAGCTAACCAAAGATTCAAATTAAGGACATTATTGTTTTTTGCTTAGAGTTAATGATGTGTTAAAATAAAGAACAAAAGGGGTAAAATAGGCTCAAATTGGTTTGCAAGGGATAATGAAGGGTTAAGGCCATATGGGTATGTAAGCTCAGTAAAACAAAGGCCTCAATCATATAAGTGCATGCATACATCAAACCATGGAAATATAGAATTAAGCAAGACAAAGATCACAATTTTAGAGAGAAAAACACACACTAAAAAATAAAATATTGGTTGATAAAATGCAACCAATCAAATAGGCTCAAAAATCTCACTGGTTTTGTGTGTTCGAGCTCTAAACCATGTTCCAGTATAATATTTCTTCAAACAAGTTTAACAAAAAATTTTATTCAAATTAGTGAAATGTTATAAAAGATTTCTTGAAAAAGAAAATATTACTTTAACTAAGTGGTAAAATATGCAAAAAAACCAACCAAATATGCAATCAAACATGCAAATGCAACAATGAACAGAAAAAAAAATAAAATATTGGTGTTGAGACAAGAAGGTGCTAACCCATGGAGATCGGTATCGACCTTCCCACACTTAAAGATTGCACCGTCCTCGGTGCATGCTGAGATGTACAAGTGGACGGGTTGCTCTAACTGACGCTTGTAGATGGAGGCGCCTTAGTTGGAGGTCTCTTGGTTCCTCTCCTTGCTGGTGTTTTGGGAGCAGCTTTCTCTTTACCCTTCTTGGTGGCCATCCTAAAAAGGAAAAAAGTAAGTAACTTTAAAACTTAAGGGTTAGAGCAAGGAAGGGGATGGTATAAGTGATAATTAATGCACAGTAAAGAGGGATGTCTTTAACACATGGTCATGACTACATGTGAAAAGTTCATCAATGGAAATATAGCAAGTGCATATGATGGCAAGTAGATGCAAGATGTTTATTGGCATGCTGGCAAAGGCATGAGTAGCATAGATCAAGCATTAAATGCCCAATTTGATTATCAATTCTTTCAAACTAATAATCTGTTTGTATTGACAATTATATTTAATCAATAAAATATAAAAGTGATTTTGTGAAAAACAGGCATTAGAGTAGTAGAATAGAATAATAATGCACAATGCCATACGGGCATTTTCACAAACACATAGCATGCATAGTGAATATGTTATTGAAAGTATTAAATTGAACATGCAAGCAACCCTTTAAGAAGTAATATTAATTGTCAAACAATTCCACAATAATTCACAAGCAAAATATAAGGGAAAATAATCACCCAATTAAATTTCTAACACCAATTAAAGGAATAAAAAGAAAACAAAAGAAAGAAAAAGAAAATATAGATAATGAAAGTGAAAAAAAAAGAAGAAGAAAACATTAATAAAAATAATAAAGGAAAAGTAGAAAGTAAGGAAAGAAATAAAAGAACCTTGATAACGGATGTGAAAAATAAGGGAGGAGAAAGTAAAAAGTAAGAAAGAATAAAGAAGGAAGAAGGGAGAAGAAAGAAATAAGAAGGGAAAGAAAAGATTTAGATTTGGGAAAGAAAAGATAAGATAATTGGCGCTGATCTGGATAAGCTGTGCGCCGCATGTGATGCGGACGCGTGGGTCAAGCGATCGCGTGGTGGGCGATAAGTTCAGGTGATGCGGACGCATGGGTCACGCGATCGCATGGCCTGATTTGTGCTATTGGTGCGAGTGCAGCCTTGCGTACGCACAACTCTCTGTTTCATACCTATTTTGCCAAAAATCTGGGTGACGCATTCGCGTGGGTGACACGATCGCGTGAATGGCCATATTTTGAAGACGACACGGACGCGTGGGGCACACGTTCGCTTGGTAGGGCTTGTGCTTCCAGCATCATTCCAGCCCAGCTCCATCATAACTTACTGCCATATACCTCTTTACATCGATTTTGCAGGGCCACGCGTTCGCGTGGGTGATGCGCACGCGTGGGAGGTGAATTTTTCAAATGACGCAGACGCGATATAGACGCGTTTGCGTGGGCATGCTTGTGCCTAAGGCACGCCTCCAGCCACGCTCTCGCGTTACTCTCTGTTTCTTTTCTTCCTTGTTTCTAATGCACTAATAACGCGGACGCGTCAGCGACGCTTGCACATCACGTGCATTATATATATATATATGCAGAGTGCAAATGCAAATGCAGGCTATATGCAGCTATATGCAGAGGTTATAAGAAGAGTCATTAACAAAAACAAAAATAAAACTAAGACTGAAAATGAACGATCATACCATGGTGGGTTGTCTCCCACCTAGCACTTTTAGTTAGAGTCCTTAAGTTGGACATTTGGTGAGCTCCTTGTCATGGTGGCTTGTGCTTGAACTCGTCTTGAAACTTCCACCAATGCTTGGACTTCCAATAAGCTCTATCAATACCAAGTAAATTTCTCAAGCTTTAATGGAGTTCTTCACGAGCTTTGAGCTCCCAAATTTGATCCTCATATATTCTCGGATCCCAAATTTTGTTTCTATACCCGTCTTCAAGTGGATCATGATGATTCCATCCGGGTGGTTCAGCCTTAGAATTCTCATTTAGGCACCCAAACATCCTCCTAGACCCATTCATTCGAGCTTTACACCAACCCTTGCATTTAGATTTTGAGCTCCCAACCACAATGAGCCTAGGATTGTGTTGCCAAGCACTAACCATCTCCCTCTTACACTTAAAGCCATAGAGAGCTCTAAGCTAGCCATCTGTCTCAAGTAACCCGTATTCAAGCGGGAAGGTAAAGGTTAAGGATAAGTATTTTACCCACTTGAATGTTGTATTGGATGGTAATGGCTTTGGGGGAGAGGTCTCCAACAACTTTGGCAAGGTGATTTCAAGCTCCATTCCCTTGTGCTCTTCCTTGATAACTTCCACCTCTTTGCAAGCTTCTTCAATTTCAACCTCTTCCTCTTGGTAGCTTTCTTCTAATTCAATATCTTCTTCATTACTCACCAAGGGCATGAGAGGTTGTGCTTTTTCTTCTTTAATCTCTATCTCTTGATCAACCTCTTCAAAGTCTTTAGCCATGATATGCCTTAGAGGTTGTACACCCTCTTCAACATCAAATTCAAACGTCTTGGAAGGAGGTTCTATGACTGAACTTTCCCATAGAGGTTCTGCATCTCCCAAGTCTTCAACCACTTCTTCGTCTTCAATAATTACTGCTTTGTCCAGTTGTTTTAGTATAAAATTGTACTCATCCTTGATGATTTCCTTTCCATGACAATTCCTTTCAACTATTCCTTCATCTTCAAGTACAAAATCCAGCTCCTCCTTGTTGTCTTCCTTCACTAATTCTTCAACCACTCCTTCGACTTCAAGGGTCTCTACTACCTCCACCTGTAAGGGCTCCTCTAGCTTTTTATGAAGTATGAATTCACGAAGACGATCCCTTTTCTCTTCTTCCATATTAATAGCATAACTGGGATCATCTTGCTCTTGGATTGATGGATGTGGGTGCTCTTCCATGGAGGATGGTGATGGGATGGGAAGATTATTATGTGGTTGAAAAGGAAGTGCACTAAAGCTTGAGGGTTGAATATTGGAGGTAGAGGGTTGGTTCATGTGGGATATAAGATTTTGGAGTGTAGAAGTGAGACTAATGATATTAGAGGTGAGTGTGTTGTTATCCAATGGAGGTTGGGGTGGATAGGAGGGTTCATTTGTTAGGAGAAAGGGCTCATAATACGGAGGTGGTTCTTCTTGATAAGGATATGGAAATGGTGGATATTGAGGTGGTGGTTCTGGGTGTGGTTCATGTGGTGGTTGGTGTGGTGGATGTGTGTTAGGGTCATATGGGGGTGTTTGGTGGTAAGGTGCTTGTGAGTATGGTGGTTCAAAGGTATGTTGGGGAGGCAGTTCATAAGCATATAGCGGGGCTTGTTGGTAACTACAAGAGGGTCCACCATATTCATCATCTTGGTACTCTCCCTGGAATGGCTCTTGACTATAGTAATTTGGTAGAGGTGGTTTGTCACGAAAGGGTCCACTATAACTATTGTCTTGGTATGCATCACAGAATGGTTGTTGGTTATAGCGCATTGGAGGGGGTTGTTGCCAAGAGGGTTGATCAAATCCTTATGGTTCCAGTTAAAGGAATACAAGAAGTTGGAAATCACTTAACGCACATATCACGACATTGAATGGTAATAAGAGAGGATTAATATTAGCAAACATAAGGCCAAAGAAGCATGTTTTCAATCATAGCACAAAATCAGGAAGGAGAATGTAAAGCCATGCATTTTGTATGAATAAGTGTATGAAAGATTGATAAAATCCACTCAATTGAGCACAAGATAAACCGTAAAATAGCGGTTTATCACTGTCTCAGCTGTATCGTCTTTGCGAATTGTCGTCCAAGTTCTTTAGTCGAATTCCAAACAACTTTTTAGGTAGTGTCCTCGTGTAGACCTTTTTTTTAGTATGTTTGGATGACTTTTTATGCTTTTGCCTTTTGAGTAATATCTCCTTTCAGGGGTTTTGTACCCTTTTTGGCTAGGCGTTTCGACCCTTAGGCTTTATGACCTTTTGGACTATTACCTATTCTCCTTTTGTATTTGTCTCTTTAGGTCGTCCCTTTTTGGTGTCGACCTGTATGCCTTTACTGTCCTGGCTTTCAGTCGTATTCCAATAAACTTTTTAGGTAGTGTTCCTACGGGGAACCTTTTCTTTATGGTTGGTTTGGACGACTTTTTTAGCCTTCTTCCGACTTGTGATTTTGCTTTTTAGGTAATGTCTTTTTTCGAGACTTTGTACCTTTCAGCTAAGCACTTGGCTTCTTAACCTTTTCTTTCGCCTTTTTTGTCCCTTTTTAGTGATCCTTTCATTGGTCTGACTTCTGTGTCAGGCCTTCTTAAGTTATTTTTAGTAATCCCATTTTTAGTTAGGCCTCGTCAGGTCATTTTTTATGGGTTACTTTTTATAACTTCTTGCATTAACTTGCTTCTATCGCTTCACCTTGCCGACCTCTTTGTAATCGGGCGATGAATTTTTTGCATTTTATGAGCTTAGATTAATGCATCTTGGTAGGAAACTTTTTAGGAAATTGATAACTTTCATTCAAATAATAATGAGATAATAATATAAGTAAAAGTGTGTACATGAGAGTGCTTACCCTTCTAGGTCGGGCAGTTTTTTAGATCTCAGCCTGGCACCTTATTAAAAAACCTTTTTAGGAAAAAGGGTGCGCCTTGATCTAAGATCTTTACTATTTTCTAGCTATAGTACCTTTTTAGGTTACAGACATGCCATGACCTTGGTAGCTCTCGCCCTTCGAGGTCGGACACCTTATAGTAGTCTTTTCCTAGTACTTCTGTAACTCGGTATGGCCCTTTCCAGTTGGCTGCTAGCTTCCTTTCTCCTGACCGACCTACTTTGATATCATTTCGGATTAAGATGAGATCATTGGTGGCGAAGCTTCACTGGATTACCTTCCGATTATAGGGCCATTCGACGCTTTAGGGCTTCCTCTCTGATCCGAACTCTTTCTCGGACTTCTGGAAGTAGGTCGAGCTCTTCCCTTTGAGCTTGGGAGTTGGTGTCTTCGTTGTAGAGGATCACTTTAGGGAATCCTTATTCTATTTCCACAGGAATCATTGCCTCTATTCTGTAAGAAAGTCAAAATGGTGATTCTTTGGTGGTTGAGTGTGGTGTTGTCCGGTATGCCCATAGGACTTGCTGGAGCTCTTCGGCCCAAGCTCCCTTGGCTTCCCGTAGTCTCCATTTTAACCCGGCTAGTATGACTTTGTTGCTAACTTCCGCCTATCCATTGGCTTGTGGGTTCTCTACAGAGGTGAACTGGTGCTTGATTTTTAAATCGGCAAGCAGGTTTCTGAAGCCCGTGTTGGTGAACTGAGTGCCATTGTCAGTGGTAATGGAGTATGGGATCCCAAACCTTGTGACAATATTTATGTATAAGAACTTCCGAGTTCTTTGAGTGGTGGCATTGGCTAAAGGTTCAGCCTTGATCCATTTTGTTAAATAGTCTATTCCTACAATGAGGAACTTGACTTGCCCTGATCCCTGAGGGAAAGGTCCGAGGAGGTCGAGCCCCCACTTTGCGAATGGCCAGGGTGAAATGACACAAATGAGTTCTTCAGGTGGTGCGATGTAAAAGTTGGTGTGCTTATGACACGGGGGGCATGTTTTGACTAACACTGTTGCTTCCTTTTGTAGGGTTGGCCAATAAAAACCAACTCGGAGTACCTTTTTGGAAAGAGCTCGCTCCCCGAGGTGGTTGCCGCACATGCCACTATGGACTTCCTCAAGAACTTCCCTCGTAGTGGAGGTCGGGACGCATTTTAGAATGCCTATATAGGACATTGTGCACTATGGTGTAGTACTGCGCTTCTTGTACTAGCCTTTTTGCCTCTTTTTTGTCTGCGGGAAGTGTTTCAGACTTGAGATAGCTGACTGTGGGGGTCATCCACCCTTGGTCCTGGTCTGATATGCTTAAGACCTTCTTTTCTTCTGAGGTTGATGGATTTTGTAGTATTTCCTGGATGAGGCTTCTATTATTTCCCCCTAGTTTGGTGCTGGCTAGTTTTGAAAGGGCATCAGCTCGGGTATTTTGTTCCCATGGTATATGTCGGACCTCATATCCCCCAAAATGTCCGAGCTGTTCCCTAGTTTTGTTTAGGTATTTCTTCATGGTGGGATCCTTAGCCTGGTAGCTTGATAAATCCTAATTTTGTGATTTATCTTGTGCTTAATTTGGAGGATTTTATCAACTTTTCTCACATTTATTCAATGAAATAGCATGGTTTTGTAATACTCCCTAAATTTGTGCTTAAGTGTGAAAACATGCTTTTTAGGCCTTAAAATAGCTAAATTTAATTCACTTTAATTCCATTCGATACGTTGATATGTTTTTTAAGTGATTTTAAGTTTAGAAGGCAAAGATTGGATTGAGGGAATGAAGGAAAAGCATGCAAAGTGGGAGAACTCATGAAGAAATGAAGGAACTGTAAAGCTATCAATCCTAACCTCTTCGCACTTAATCGATCATAACTTGAGCTACACAAGTCCAAATGAGACGGTTCTAGTTGTGTTGGAAAGCTAACATCCGGGGCTTCAAAATGATATAAAATTTTCCAAAGTTGCCTGGCGTCTACAGACGCGTACATGTGCATCACGCGTACGCATGGGAGGATGCACGCGACTCTCTAAAGGCAACTTGTGGCCAATGATTTCTGAAGCTTTTTGAGCCCAATCCAACTCATTTCTGATGCTATTGAGCCCAAGGATTGAAGGGAGAAGGAACCAAGTAGCCATAGTTTAGTTTTTATCCTATTTTAGGTTAGAATTCTAGAGAGAGAAGCTCTCCCTTCTCTCTAGAATTTAGGGTAGTTTAGGTTTAATTTTGTTAAATCCAATTTTCAATTCTTGTTTTGATTTAGTCTTCCCTTTTAATTTCTTATCATTACATCTTGTCTTCTAGTTTTACTTGTTAATTTCTTATTTTGCTCTCTTTTATGTTGATGAACCATTATTGAATCTTGATTTCTTTGAATGCAATCTTGTATTTCCAAGTCTCTTTTATTTTATCCCCAATGTTATTATTGATTTCTTGTTGATGTTAGTTGTGGGTTTTATTAATTCTTGCATCTTGTGATTTTCCTTTTATTTCACTCTAGGTGTTTGATGAAATGTTTTCTCTAGTTTTTGAGTAGTTTTCTTTACTCTTGGCCTAGGCTAAGGGAATTGAGTGACCTTGAGTCATTGAGTCTAATTGAATTGGTGATTTGAGAACCCTTGGTGATCAATTTGATACCTATTGACACTAACCCACTACTAATCTAATTAGTAGATAGGTTAGGACTTATGTATTGATGTTGATCAAGTCATTTGACGTACTTCAAGCCTAGGAGTAGATATTACGTACTTAAGGCTTTTGGAAGTAGACTTAATGAGCTTGGTTCCTTATAATTGTCAATATATGGTTTGTAGACAAGGATGGTGATCTCAATTACCTATGTCTAGCCAAGAGTTCTTTTTCTTTATTTTATTAGTTCTTGACATTTTACTTTCTTGTCATCTTTTTTTCTTGCCAATTATAAATCAAACCCCCTTATTCCTTCATAGCCAATAATTGATCACTTCATTGCAATTCCTCGTGAGATGACCCGAGGTTTAAATACTTCGGTTAATTTTCATTGGGGTTTGTACTTGTGACAACCAAATTTTTTATTGGGAGGATTGTTTGTTGGTGTAGAACTATACTTGCAACGAGAAATTATTTGAGAAATTCTAGACCGTCAAAGAATTCACTAATCAAAATGGCGCCGTTGCTGGGGAATTACAATGGTGTTATATTATTGGCTATTGTGAATATGTGAATATGTTTGTCTTTTGCTTATTTGTTAGTCGTTGTTAGCTTTAGGACTTTGTTGCTTATTTTTGTTAGCTTTTGTTTTTATTTGCTATTATAAATTCTCATCCTCACTTTGGCTATGAGTTTGGCTCAAATTATGTTGTAGGAAATGGGAACTACAATGGTAACATGCATCAAGGATGGAACAATCAAGGATGGGAGGAGCCTCAAGGGATTGATCAACCTTCTTGGCAACAACAACCTCCGATTTCTTATAGGTATAATTCCACCCCTAATGCATATCAATCTAATGGATGTGGTGATCCTTATTGTAGTTGTCAACAACCACCACCACATGCCTATGAACCACCTTGTCAACCTAATTTTGAACTACCTTACTGGTACACAGAATCGTGATCTCACACTTTTCTCACAACTCCGCGTAATTGACCAGCAAGTACACTGGGTCGTCCAAGTAATACCTTACGTGAGTAAGGGTCGATCCCACGAAGATTGTCGGCTTGAAGCAAGCTATGGTCACCCTTGTAAATCTCAGTCAGGCGGATTCAAATGGTTATAAGGTTTTAATAATTAAAATACAAATAAAACAAAAAATAAAATTTAGATACTTATGTAATTCATTGGTGGGAATTTTAGATAAGCGTCTGGAGATGCTTTGTTGCTTCTGAATCTCTGCTTTCCTACTGCCTTCTTCCAACCATGCGTTACCTCCTTCCATGGCAAGCTGTATGATCCTCTCGGTTGAAAACAAATTCATATGCGCTGTCACCGCACGGCTAATCATCTGTCGGTTCTCGCTAGCGTCGGAATAGGAACATTGTCCTTTTGCACACTGTCACTGCGCCCAACATTCGCAAGTTTGAAGCTCGTCACAGTCATCCCTTCCCAGATCCGACTTGGAATACCACAGACAAGGTTTAGACTTTCCGGATCTCAGGAATGCTGCCAATGGTTCTTGCCTATACCACGAAGATACTAATCTCACGGACTCGGTCCGTGTATTAGATATCCAAGAGAGTATACTCCAGCTGTCGTCCAATGACTACGTTGAACATCATGTAGATCACTTTGTGGTTGTCAGGCACGCGATCTTGGCTAAGCGAGTAACGAAGATTGGGTGATTGTCATGGGTCACCCCTTCATTCTGACTTAACTGAATTAAGAACAATAGTATATCTTGGAGAAGAAGTAGGCATGAATTGAAGGAAAAACAGTAGTAATTGCATTAATTCATGAAGAACAGCAGAGCTCCACACCTTAATCTATGGGGTGTAGTAACTCCACCGTAGAAAATACATAAGTGAAAAAGGTCTAGGTATGGTCGCAAGGCCAGCCTCCTAAATGATAGTCTATGATTACATCAGTTCCAAAAGATGGTCAAAAGACTCCTAAATAAATCACTAAAAGTAGTTTTTATACTAAACTAGTAATCTAGGTTTACAGAAAATGAGTAACTAAGTGCAGATAGTGCAGAAATCCACTTTCGGGGCCCACTTGGTGTGTGCTTAGGCTGAGCATTGAAGATTTTTCATGCTTAGGCTTTTCCTGGAGTTAAACACAAGCTTTGGTGCCAGTTTGGGCGTTTAACTCCAATTCTGGTGCCAGTTTGGGCGTTTTCCGCCAAGATGTTTTAGGCTGACATTGAACGCCAATTTGGGCCATCATATCTCCGGCAAAGTATAGACTATTATATATTTCTGGAAAGCCCAGGATGTATAATTTCCAACGCAATTGAGAGCGCCTCAATTGGGCTTCTGTAGCTCCAGAAAATTCATTTCGAGTGCAGCAGGGTCAGAATCCAACAGCATCTGCAGTTCTTTTTCAGCCTCCAAATCAGATTTTTGCTCAGGTCCCTCAATTTCAGCCAGAAAATACCTGAAATCATAGAAAAATACACAAACTCATAGTAAAGTCCAGAAATGTGATTTTTGAATAAAAACTAATAAAAATATAATAAAAAGTAATTAAAACATACTAAAAACTATGTAAAAATAATGCCAAAAAGGGTATAAATTATCCACTCATCACAACACCAAACTTAAATTGTTGCTTGTCCCCAAGTAACTAAAAACAAAATAGGATAAAAAGAAGAGAATATACAATGAATTCCAAACTTATCAATGAAGATTAGCTTCAATTAGATGAGCGGGACTTGTAGCATTTTTGCTTCTGAACAGTTTTGGCATCTCAGAATTTAGATAGTGTTATTGATTCTCTTATTTCAGTATGTTGATTCTTGAACACAATTACTTTATGAGTCTTGGCCGTGACCCTAAGCATTTTGTTTTCCAGTATTACCACCAGATACATAAATTCCACAGACACATAACTGGGTGAACCTTTTCAGATTGTGACTCAGCTTTGCTAGAGTCCCTAGTTAGAGGTGCCCAGAGCTCTTAAGCACACTCTTTTTGCTTTGGACCACGACTTTAACCGCTCAGTCTCAAGCTTTTCACTTGACACCTTCACGCCACAAGCACATGGTTAGGGACAGCTTGGTTTAGCTGCTTAGGCCATGATTTTATTCCTTGGGCCCTCCTATCCATTAATGCTCAAAGCCTTGGATCCTTTTTACCCTTGCCTTTTGGTTTAAAGGGCTATTGGCTTTTTCTGCTTGCTTTTTTTTTCTTTCTTTCTTTATTTTTTTGCCATTTTTTTTGCATTTTTTTCTGCAAGCTTTTCACTGCTTTTTCTTGCTTCAATAATTAATTATATAATTTTTCAGATTATCAAATGACATTTCTCATTTTTCCATTATTCTTTCAAGAGCCAACAATTTTAACATTCATAAACAACAAATTCAAAAATATGCACTGTTTAAGCATTCATTCAGAAAACAAAAAGTATTGCCACCACATCAAAATAATTAAACTAATTTCAAGATAGAATTTGAAATCATGTACTTCTTATTCTTTTGCAAATAAAAACATTTTTCATTTAAGAAAGGTGAAGGATTCATAGGACATTTATAGCTTTAAGACATAGACACTAGACACTAATGATCATGTAATAAAGACACAAACATAGACAAAACATAAAGCATATATTTCGAAAAACAGAAGAATAAGAACAAGGAAATTAAGGAACGGGTCCACCTTAGTGATGGCGGCTAGTTCTTCCTCTTGAAGATCTTATGGAGTGCTTGAGCTCCTCAATGTTTCTTCCTTGCCTTTGTTGCTCCTCCCTCATGGCTCTTTGGTCCTCTCTAATTTCATGGAGGAGGATTGAATGCTCTTGGTGCTCCATCCTTAGTTGTCCCATGTTGGAACTCAATTCTCCTAAGGAGGTGTTGATTTGCTCCCAATAGTTTTTTGGAAGAAAGTGCATCCCTTGAGGCATCTCAGGGATTTCATGATGAGGAATTTCCTCATGCTCTTGTTGAGGTCCATGAGTGGGCTCTCTTGTTTGTTCCATCCTTTTCTTAGTGATGGGCTTGTCCTCTTCAACGAGGATATCTCCCTCTATGGTAATTCCAGCTGAATTGCATAGGTGACAAATGAGATAAGAGAAGGCTAACATTGCCACATTGGAAGACTTGTCCGCCACCCTGTAGAGTTCTAGGTATATGATCTCAGGAACTTCTACTTCCTCTCCATTCATGATACTATGGATCATGATAGCCCGGTCTATTGTGACTTCAGACCGGTTGCTAGTAGGAATTATAGAGCGTTGGATAAACTCCAACCATCCCCTAGCCACTGGTTTGAGGTCAAGCCTTCTTAGTTGAACTGGCATGCCTCTTGAGTCTCTCTTCTATTGAGCTCCTTCCACATAAATGTCCTTAAGGACTTGGTCCAACCTTTGATCAAAGTTGACCCTTCTAGTGAAAGGGTGAGGATCTCCTTGCATCATTGGCAAGTTGAATGCTAACCTCACATTTTCCGGGCTAAAATCCAAGTATTTTCCCCTTTTTCTTGGCCACAACTTCATAAAAGTGGTCTTGATGGACCTTTGAGATGAATCTCTCCATCTCCTATGACTCAGAGGTGGAAGCAATTGCCTTCTCTTTCCTCTTTCTAGAGGTTTCTCCGGCCTTAGGTGCCATTAATGGTTATGGAAAAACAAAAAGCTTAGCTTTTCCCACACCAAACTTAGAAGGTTTGCTCGTCCTCGAGCAAAAAAAAAAAAGAAAGGAGTAGAAGAAGAAGAAATGGAGGAGATGGAGTAGTGGTTTGGGTTTGGCCAAGGGGGTAGTAGTGTGTATGTTGTGTGAAGATGAAGGTAGTAAGGAGGGGTATTTATAGGGTAAGGGAGAAAGGGTACCGTGTATGAGGGGTTGGGTTTGGGAGGGAAATGGTTTGAATTTGAATGGTGAGGTAGGTGGGGTTTAATGATGGATGGATGTAAGTTGAAGAGGTTGTGGGGAAGAGTGTTATGAAAAGGTGTGAAGAGGAGAGAAGAAGAGGTGGGAAAGTGGGGATCCTGTGGGGTCCACAGATCCTGAGGTGTCAAGGAATTCGAGTCCCTGCACCATTCTGGCATTTAAACGCCCAATGTGTGCCAAATATTGCGTTTAACACCAGCTTTGCTACCCTTCCTGGCATTAAACGCCAGTCTGCTGCCCATTTCTGGCGTTAAACACAAGCCAGATGCCCATTTCTGGTGTTAAACGCCAGCCAGATGCCCATTTCTGGTGTTAAACACCAGCCAGATGCCAGACAGCTCTTTGTGGCGTTAAACGCCCAGAGTGCTGCCCATTCTGGCGTTTAACGCCCAGAATGCTGCCAGGCTGGGTGTTAAACACCCATTCTGCTATCCTTACTAGCGTTTAAACGCCACTAAGCTTGTCCTCCAGGGTGTGCTGTTTTTGATGCTGTTTTTGATTTTTCAGTTGTTTTTGTGACTTCACATGATCATCAACCTAAAGAAAACAAAAAATAACAAAGGAAAACAAATAAATATAACTAAATAACATTGGGTTGCCTCCCAACAAGCGCTTCTTTAATGTCAATAGCTTGACAGTGAGCTCTTAGAGAGCTTCACAGAGATTTAGAGCTTAATGATGGCCTCCCAACACCAAACTTAGAAGTTGAGTGTGGGGGCTCTATTTGACTCTGTATTGAGAGAAGCTTTTCATGCTTCCTCTCCATGGTTACAGAAGAAGATCCTTGAGCCTTAAACACAAGGTAGTCCTCATTCAATTGAAGGACTAGCTCTCCTCTGTCCACATCAATCACAGCTCTTGCTGTGGCTAGGAAGGGTCTTCCTAGGATGATGGATTCATCCGCATCCTTCCCAGTGTCTAGGATTATGAAATCAGCAGGGATGTACATGACTTCAACCTTCACCAAGACATCCTCTACAAGTCCATAAGCCTGTTTCCTAGAATTGTCTACCATCTCTAGTGAGATTCTTGCAGCTTGCACCTCAAAGATCCCTAGTTTCTCCATTACAGAGAGGGGCATGAGGTTTATCCCTGACCCTAGGTCACACAGAGCTTTCTCAAAGGTCATGGTGCCTATGGTACAAGGTATTAAGAACCTTCCAGGATCCTATTTCTTCTGAGGTAATTTCAGTTGAACCAGATCATTTAGTTCATTGATGAGCAATGGGGGTTCATCCTCCCAAGTCTCATTACCAAATAACTTGGCATTCAGCTTCATGATTGCTCCTAGATATTGAGCAACTTGCTCTTCAATAATATCTTCATCCTCTTCAGAGGAAGAATACTCATCAGAGCTCATGAATGGCAACAGTAGGTTTAGTGGAATCTCTATGGTCTCTATATGAGCCTCAGATTCCTTTGGTTCCTCATTAGGGAACTCCGTAGTGGCCAGTGAACGTCCCTTAAGGTCTTCCTCACTGGAATTCACTGCCTCTTCTTCCTCTCCAGGTTCGGCCATTTTTGTTATAGTTATGGCCTTGCACTCTCTCTTTGGATTCTCTTCTGTATTGCTTGGGAGAGTACTAAGAGGGATTTTAGTAACTCTTTTACTCAGTTGACCCACTTGTGCTCCAAATTTCTAATGGAGGACCTTGCTTCAGTCATGAAGCTGAGAGTGGTCTTAGATAGATCAGAGACTACAGTTGCTAAGTCAGAGTGGCTCTGCTTAAAATTCTCTGTCTGTTGCTGAGAAGATGATGGAAAAGGTTTGCTATTGCCAAACCTGTTTCTTCCACCATTATTATTATTGAAGCTTTGATTAGGCTTCTGTTGATCCTTTCATGAAAAATTTGGATGATTCCTCCATAAAGGATTGTAGGTGTTTCCATAGGATTCTCCCATGTAATTCACCTCTTCCATTGCAGGATTCTCAGGGTCATAAGCTTCTCCTTCAGGGGAGGCTTCCTTAGTACTGACGGATGCAGCCTGCATTCCACTCAGACTCTGAGAAATCATGTTGACTTGCTGAGTTAATATTTTTTTCTGAGCCAATATGGCATTCAGAGTATCAATCTCAAGAACTCATTTCTTCTGAGTTGTCCTATTATTCACAGGATTCCTTTCAGAAGTGTACATGAACTAATTATTTGCAACCATTTCAATGAGTTCCTGGGCTTCTGCAGGCATCTTCTTCAGATGAAGAGATCCTCCAGCAGAGTGGTCCAATGATATCTTAGACAATTCAGACAGACCATCATAGAATATACATATGATGCTCCATTCTGACAACATGTCAGAAGGACATCTTCTGATAAAATGCTTGTATCTTTCCCAAGCTTCATAGAGGGATTCACCTTCCTTCTGTCTGAAGGGTTGGACTTCCACTCTAAGCGTGCTCAACTTTTGAGGTGGAAAGAATTTCGCCAAGAAAGCATTGACTAACTTTTCCCAAGAGTTCAGGCTATCTTTAGGTTGTGAGTCCAACCATATCATAGCTCTGTCTCTTACAGCAAAGGGGAAAAACATAAGTCTGTAGACCTCAAGATTAACCCCATTGGTCTTAACAGTGTCACAGATTTGCAAGAATTTAGCTAAGAACTGATGAGGATCTTCCAATGGAAGTCCATAAAACTTGCAATTCTGCTGCATTAGAGAAACTAATTGAGGCTTAAGCTCAAAGTTGTTTGCTCCAACTGCAGGAATTGAGATGCTTCTTCCACAGAAGTCAGAAGAGGGTACAATAAAGTCACCAAGCATCTTCCTTGCATCTCCACCACTATTGTTGGGTTCGGCCATCTCTTCTTCTTTTTCAAAAAATTCTGCCAGGTCCTCTCCAAAGTGTTGTGCTTTAGCTTCTCTTAGCTTCCTCTTTAGAGTCCTTTCAGGTTCCGGATCAGTTTCAACAAGAATGTTCTTATCCTTGCTCCTGCTCATATGAAAAAGAAGAGAACAGAAAAGAATAGGAATCCTCTATGTCACAGTACAGAGATTCCTTTATGTGAGTAGAAGAATAGAAGAGTAGAATGAAGAAGAGAGAAGATAAAGAATTCGAACACAGAGAGGGAGAGAGGGTTCGAATTATAATAAGAGAAGTGTTAGTAAATAAATAAATAATTAGAAAGAGATGAGAGAGAGAGAATTCGAATTTTAAATTAAAATAAAAGTAAATATTTTAATTTTTATTTTAATTATTGGTTAGTATTCGAAATTTAAAAAGAGAAATAAAATGAAATTAATTGAAATTAAATAAATTGATTACTTAAAAAGATTTTTGAAAATTTTTATTTTAAATTAATTGCTTTAAATTCTAATTTTATTTTATTTCTTTTCTTACTATTTGATTTTCGAAATCAATGAGAGAGAGAAGTAGTTAGGTGGTTTTGAAAAAGATAAGAAATCAGAAAAGGATTTTGAAATTAAGTTTTGAAAAAGATATGATTGAAATTTATTTTGAAAAAGATTTGAAAAGGAAATTAAAAAGATTTGATTTTTGAAATTAAAGTTGATTACTTGACTAACAAGAAACTAAAAGATATGATTCTAGAATTTAATGAGTGATCCTTTCTTAATAGGCAAGTAACAACTTGAAAATTTTTTAATCTAAATATTAAATGTTAGCATTAATTTCGAAAATATGAAATAAAAATAAGAAAAAGATTTTGAAAATTAATTTTAAAATTTTCGAAAATATTGGGAAAAATAAAAAAGATTTAATTTTTGAAAAAGATTTGAAAAAATAGAAATTTTAAATTGAAATTTTGACTTGACTAACAAGAAACAACTAAATTTTAAAACTTTTTGACTAAATCAATCTAAAATTTTGAAAATTATGAGCAAAATAAGGAAAAGATAATTTTTTTATTTTTAATGAGGAGAGAGAAAAACATAAAAATGACACAAAACATAAAAATTTAAGATCAAAACTAATAATGAATGCAAGAACACTTTGAATGTCAAGATGAACATCAAGAACATGTTTTTGAAAATTTTTAAGAAAAGAAAGACATGCAAGACACCAAACTTAAAAAATTTTAAACTTTAGACACTAATAATTCAAAATACATATGAAAAATAAGAAAAGACACAAAACAAGAAAATTTAAAGATCAAACAAAGAAAATCATCAAGAACAACTTGAAGATCATGAAGAACACATGCATATATTTTTTGAAAATTAAAGGGAAATTAAAACATGCAATTGACACCAAACTTAAAATTTGACACTGGACTCAAACAAGAAACACAAAATTTTTGGTTTTTATGATTTTATTAATTTTTTTGTAATTTTTTGAAAATTATTTGGAAAAAGAAAATAAATAAATTCAAAATTTTTAATAGGAATTCAAGGAATCATGCAATGTTAGTCTAAAGCTTCGGTCCAAAAATTTAGACATGGCTAAATAGCCAGGCAAGCTTTATGTGAAAGCTTCGGTCCAAAAGATTAGACATGGCTAAACAGCCAGCCAAGCTTTAGCAGAGCATTACATACAACAGCCAAATTGATGGGAACCAAAAGGCTCTTGCAAAGATAAGTGGAAACCTCGGTCCAAAAGATTAGACATGGCTATACAGCCAGCCAGGCTTCACATACCATCTGAAACTCTAGAATTCATTCTTAAAAATTATGAAGAACAAATATATTTTTTTTGAATTTTTTGAAAACCATAAATTTTTTTTTGTATTTTTTTTGAATTATTTTTCGAAAATAAAATTAAAAATAAAATGCTTAAACATAAAATAAAATTACCTAATCTAAGCAACAAGATGAACCGTCAGTTGTCCAAACTCGAACAATCCTCGGCAACGGCGCCAAAAACTTGGTACACAGAATCGTGATCTCACACTTTTCTCACAACTCCGCGTAATTGACTAGCAAATGCACTGGGTCGTCCAAGTAATACCTTACGTGAGTAAGGGTCAATCCCATGGAGATTTTCTGCTTGAAGCAAGCTATGGTCATCCTTGTAAATCTCAGTCAGGCAGATTCAAATGGTTATAAGGTCTTAATAATTAAAATATAAATAAAACAGAAAATAAAATAGAGATACTTATGTAATTCATTGGTGGGAATTTCAGATAAGCGTTTGGTGATGCTTTGTTGCTTCTGAACTTCTGGTTTCCTACTGCCTTCTTCCAACCATGCGTTACCTCCTTCCATGGCAAGTTGTATGATCCTCTCGAATGAAAACAAATCCATATGCGCTGTCACCGCACGGCTAATCATCTGTCGGTTCCTGCTAGCGTCGGAATAGGACCATTGTCCTTTTGCACACTGTCACTGTGCCCAACATTCACAAGTTTGAAGCTCGTCACAGTCATCCCTTCCCAGATCCTACTCGGAATACCACAGACAAGGTTTAGACTTTTCGGATCTCAAGAATGTTGCCAATGGTTCTAGCCTATACCACGAAGATACTAATCTCACAGACTCGGTCCATGTATTAGATATCTAAGAGAGTATACTCCAGTTGTCGTCCAATGACTACGTTGAACATCATATAGATCGCTTTGTGGTTATCAGGCACGCGATCTTGGCTAAGCGAGTAATGAAGATTAGGTGATTGTCACGGGTCACCCCTTCATTCTGACTTGATTGAATTAAGAACAAGAGTATATCTTGGAGATGAAGTAGGCATGAATTGAAGGAAAAATAGTAGTAATTTCATTAATTCATGAAGAACAGCAGAGCTCCACACCTTAATCTATGGGGTATAGAAACTCCACCGTAGAAAATACATAAGTGAAAAAGGTCTAGGCATGGCCATGAGGCCAGCCTCCTAAATGATAGTCTATGATTACATCAGTTCCAAAAGATGGTCAAAAGACTCCTAAATAAATCACTAAAAGTAGTTTTTATACTAAACTAGTAATCTAGGTTTACAGAAAATGAGTAACTAAGTGCAGATAGTGCAGAAATCCACTTCCGGGGCCCACTTGGTGTGTTCTTGGGCTGAGCATTGAAGCCTTTTCGTGCTTAGGTTTTCCTGGAGTTAAACACCAGCTTTGGTGCCAGTTTGGGCGTTTAACTCCAATTCTGGTGCCAGTTTGGGCGTTTTACGCCAAGATATTTTAGGCTAAATTTAAACACCAGTTAGGGCCATCAAATCTTAAAATAAGTATAGACTATTATATATTGCTGGAAAGCCCAGGATATCTACTTTCCAACGCAATTTAGAGCGCGCAAATTGGGCTTCTGTAGCTCCAGGAAATCCATTTCGAGTGCAGCAGGGTCAAAATCCAACAGCATCTGCAGTCCTTTTTCAGCCTCTAAATCAGATTTTTGCTCAGGTCCCTCAATTTCAGCCAGAAAATACCTGAAATCACAGAAAAATACACAAACTCATAGTAAAGTCCAGAAATGTGATTTTTTAATAAAAACTAATAAAAATATAATAAAATGTAATTAAAACATACTAAAAACTATGTAAAAACAATGCCAAAAAGGGTATAAATTATCCGCTCATCACTTACTCACAAGCCCCCTACCACCAAACACCTTATTATGACCCTAATCCTTATCTACCATACCAACCACCTTATGAGCCATATGAACCATACATGGAACCACTACCATTCCAACACAATTACTCTCAAGAACCACCTCAATATACACCACCTCCATACCCTTTCCAAGATGAACTAACTTCTAATTATGAATCCTCCCTCCCACACAATGAACCCTCTCTTCCCTCACCACCTCCAATGGATGATTCTCTCTAAGGATTTATTAGCTCCTACCTCCAAAGGCAAGGAGAGACGTAAAAGGAGTTCAAGGAGTTAGAAGCCAAGATTGCCACCGTGGCGGAAGCCATTCACAACATGGCCTCTTCCCGCCTAAGCTTACACGACCAAGGCACTCCCATTGTTGAATGTGGAGAAGCAATCAAGGAGCATAGTGAGGGAGTAAGTTTAGATCTTCAAGCTGTAGAAGTGGAGTGGAAGCGAGAATTGTCACAAGGGGAGGAAGTTGATGAAATTGGGCCGGAAGAAGTGGTTGAAGACCTAGGAGATGCTAGAAGTCCATGGGGATGTGGAGTCATAGAGCCCTCTTTCAAGAAGCTTGACATTGATGTTGAGGAGGGTGTACAACCTCCAAAACATATCGTGGTTGAAGACTTTGAAGAGGTTGACTAAGAGATGGATTCAATCATTGAGGAATTCTTATGTACAATTGAATCCTCCCCCATTGGACTTGACATGGGGATTAAAGAAGAAGATACTTCCTCCCATACCCTTGGTAAGCGATGAAGAAGAAATTGAATTGGAAGAAAGCTACCAAGAGGAAGGGTTGAATGTGAAGAAACTTGCCTAGAGGTGGAAGTTGACAAGGAAGAACACAACGGAGTAGAGCTTACAAGATTGTTGGAAACACCTCTCCCCAAGCCATCACCATCTATTCTTTCATTCAAGTGGGTAAATCTCTCATCTCTATGCTTTATTATCCCACTTGAATATGGTATGCTTGAGACGGATGGGCAACTTAGAGCTCTTTGTGGCTTTAAGAGAAAAAGGGAGATGGTTAGTGGTTGGAAACATCACTCTAAGCTCATGATGGTAGCATGCTCAAAGTTGGATAGCAATAGTTGGTGTAGAACCAATTTGCATGGATCTAGGAGAATGTTTGGATGCTTAATTGAGAATTCACAAGCCTTGTCACCCAAACTTAACTATGGTAGTCAACAAGAAGATGGGTGCAAGAACAAGATTTGGGACCCCGGAATTCATTTCAACAACCAATACTCTTGGCTTACTTAAAGGCTTTATGTGCCTAATTTGGGATCCCAACGGACATTGGAGATGCAAACATTGGTGGGGATTCCAGGATGAATTCAAGCATAAGCCACCATAGCAAGGATTCCACCAAATGTCCAACTTAAGGACTTCAAACAAAAGTGCTAGGTGGGAGACACCCCACCATGGTAAACTCTTTCCATTCTCTTGTAAATATACCCAATAAATGAATTGAGTTGCCATTGTAGGTAGTTTTTTTTATTTTCTATACTCTTATACATTTTGCTTTTATTGATAGGTTGTTTGTTAAATTCATGTTTTGATTAGAGTAGTTGTTGTTAAGTTATATTTTGCTTGAGGTGTAAAATTTTGTTTATTTTGTATTTGAAAATTTTTCAAAAACTAAAAAGACTTGTTGTTAAATTTGATTTTTGATTGTTTTAGAATGCTTGTAGATTAGGAGAGTGTCCTGTTTTTATTCTAAGTTTTTTTTTAAAAAAAGGGGGCAGGCACGTGTACGTGTACACCACGCGTACGCGTCGATGCGTCAGTACAGCGCCCATACTTTTTCCCGAGAGTTATGCCAACTTAGTGCTAGAATTGTGCCTCAGGCACAATTCTCATCCCACGCGTCTGCATGATGAGGCACAATTTTCATCCCATGCGTACGCGTGCATCACGCAGACGCATCAGTTCGCACTCTCTCCATGTACGCGTACGCGTGCATGATGCCTACACGTCGCTTGTCTACCCTGCCACCCACGCGCACGCGTGGGCGACACTTACGCGTCGCCTTCCGCGCCCTGTTTTCCCCTGTTTCTGCCCTGTTTTCTATTCCCTTTTTCTCTCCTTTTCTTTCTTCTTCCTTTTTCACTTTCTTACTTTCTTCTTCTTCTCACTCTCTTCAAACTTCCACTTCTTATTCTTCTTATTTTTCATTGTCCTTTAGCATGTTGCATTTGTTCATTTTTATTCATTGCATTTTAATTTTATTTTTGTAACTTGTTTTACCTTTCTTTTCTATGTTCTTATTGTAATAACGGTGTTGAACTCTTACACTCAATTGTTGAGAATTTCTTGGTTAATCTTGGTGCTTCATGACTTGTTTGGCATTAATTGTAATATTTTCTCTATACACAAGATTAGTGCTTTAGTCCTTCCTAACTCATGATCCCTTGTTTTTGTACATTATTTTCATTGTGTTAGGATAGGGCCAAATACTCTCATGCTTATCCTTAATCTTGTTTGTGTCAATTTCCATTTGAACTTGATGCTCAACATGCTCTTCATGCTTTGACTTTACCTTTACATCAAGTGTAATGATATGCATTAGCTTATATTGCTTTCCCACTCACATGCGTAGCTAACATGTAGTGAGAATCTTACTCTTATTTGTTATTATCCCCCGCCTATGTTCTATTGCTTTGATATCTTTGTTATAGGCTTAATTTTCTTTCTTTTTCTTTCCTTTTAGGATGGCCACCAAGAGGGAAAGGAAAAGCTTCTAAATGGGGGCAACAAACAAGTCATCCGCACAACCTTTTGAAGAAGCTCAACACGTTGTAGCAACCCGTCCACCTTGCTCTTCTTTGCATGCACCGAGGACGGTGCAAATTTTTAAGTGTGGGGAGGTCGTCCGACTGATCTCCATGGGTAACAACTTCCTTTCTCAACACCAAAATATTTTTTTTAATTTCTTTGTTAGTTAGTTGTTGCATTGCATGATAGGTTGTATGTTAGTTATAATTTGTATATATTCTATCATTTCTTTTTATGTTCGGACCACTTGGTTAGGGTGATGATTTCTTTTCCAAGAAACTGTTTTTAAGGCACCCTGCCAATTTGAAAAAAATATTTGTGTTGAACTTACTTGAAGAATGTATTTTGGAACATGGTTTTTGAGCTAAGAACACAAGTATGTGAGTTTTGAGCCCAATTGTGTGGTTACATCTTATAACCACTTATTTTCCATTCTTGTGTGCATTGTTCTCTTTCTATGATTATAATCTTTGATTTGTTTGAGTCTATATGTCCATTATTCCATGTATACATGCATTTATATGATTTATGCCATCATTTCAAATAGCTCACTTACCCAAATAGCCTACCTTTCATCAACCATTGTTAGCCAATTTTGAGCCTATTTAATCCCTTTTATTCTTAATTGTAGCACATCACTACCCCTAAGTGAAAAATAATAAATGTCCTTAATTTGGATCTTTGATTAGGTTAGGCTAGTGAAGGTGTGTATCATTTAGGTATGGGAAACTTGGGACATTGGTTGAGGTAAAAGTGTAATTTTTATTTTTGTTGAAAATTTTAGAAATTAGGTACATACTCATGTATTAAATATGTAAAACCATATGCATTGATACATTTGTATATACCTTAGTTAAAAAAAATGATGAAAAGAAAAAAATATACATATATGAAAAGAAAAAAAAATAGAAAAAGAAAAAAGAGAAAAAGAAATAAAAAGGGGACAAAATTCCCCAAAGTAAGGTTCAATAAAAATCAATGCATATGTATGGTGAATTAAAAAGAATGCATGAGTATGTGAAAAAGTGGGAATCATGGGTAGCTAGGTTGCGTATTATAATTATATAGGTTGTTATATAGGTTAGGTGAGAGCTTAGGTTAATCAAAGATGCAAATTTTAAGCTCACTTAGCCATATATGCATCCTTACCTTCACCCTAGCCCCATTACAACCTATGAATGAAGCCCTCATGATGAATGTATGCATGCATTGAATAATTGTTGATTGTTAGATGAAAAACAAATCATGGAAAGCATGATTAGAGGAGAATTGAGAGATCGACCCTATACACTTGAGCGACTAGAGCGGATACACTTCCGGTGAGGGTTCGATGCTCAATTCTTTGTTCCCGGCTTTCATGAGCTTTTCTTCTTGCAAGTCTATTTGTACTTTATTTTGATATTCAAATTGATAGGATTCATGAATCATCATACTACTTAGCCCCACATGTGCATATGTGTTCTTGGGGATTGATTTACTTTTAACCAAGTAGGTAGAATCATTTTGCATTTTGTTGCATTCATATAGATAGGCGCATATAGTTTATTTGCATTGAATAAATGTTCATACCCCTTTTCTTGTCCTTCTTTATTCTTAGCATGAGGACATGCTTGGTTTAAGTGTGGGGAGGTTTGATAAACCCCAATTTTGTGGTTTATCTTGTGCTTAATTTGGAGGATTTTATCAACTTTTCTCACATTTATTCAATGAAATAGCATGGTTTTGTGATTCTCCCTAAATTTGTGTTTAAGTGTGAAAACATGCTTTTTAGGCCTTAAAATAGCTAAATTTAATTCACTTTAATTTTATTCGATGCCTTGATATGTTTGTTAAGTGATTTCAGGTTTAGAAGGCAAAGATTGGATTGAACGAATAAAGGAAAAGCATGCAAAGTGGGAGAACTCATGAAGAAATAAAGGAACTGTAAAGCTGTCAATCCTGACCTCTTCGCACTTAATCAATCATAACTTGAGCTAGAGAGGTCCAAATAAGACAGTTCTAGTTGCGTTGAAAAGCTAACATCTGGGGCTTCAGAATGATATAAAATTTGCTATAGTTTCTTGGCGTCTAGGGATGCGTACACGTGCATCACACGTACACATGGGAGGATGCACGTGACTCACTAAAGGCAACTCGTGGCTAGCGATTTCTGAAGCATTTTGGGCCCAATCCAACTCATTTCTGATGTTATTGAACCCAAGGATTGAAGGAGGAAGGAACCAAGTAGCCATAGTTTAGTTTTCATCATGTTTTAGGTTAGAATTCTAGAGTGAGAAGCTCTCTCTTCTCTCTAGAATTTAGGGTAGTTTAGGTTTAATTTTCTTAAATCCAATTTTCAATTCTTGTTTTGATTTAGTCTTCCCTTTTAATTTCTTGTCATTACATCTTGCTCTTCTAGTTTTACTTGTTAATTTCTTATTTTGCTCTCTTTTATGTTGATGAACCATTATCGAATCTTGATTTCTTTGAATGCAATCTTGTGTTTCCAAGTCTCTTTTATGTTATCCCCATTGTTATTGTTGATTTCTTGTTGATGTTAGTTGTGGGTTTTATTAATTCTTGCATCTTGTGATGTTTCCTTTTATTTCACTCTAGGTATTTGATGAAATATTTTCTCTAGTTTTTGAGTAGTTTTCTTTACTCTTGGCCTAGGCTAAGGGAATTGAGTGACCTTGAGTCATTGGGTCTCATTGAATTGGTGATTTGAGAACCCTTGGTGATCAATTTGATACCCATTGACACTATGAAGAGAGCAAAACTCTCGTGCGATCTAGAATTTTCACAATAAGTTCGCGTTGTAAGTATAGCTTCCAGACCGACAAGAATTCCTTTCTTACAAAAGTTTTGTTTGTCACTTAAAGCAAACCCAATAAAATTGATAACCGAGTATTTAAATATCGGGTCGTCTTCTCAAGAAATTGCAGGGAGGTGTTCTTATTATTGGTTAGGAGTCTTGTAAATTAGGGGTTTTTAAAGTAAGGAACCAGTATGTTAAATGATAAGAAAAATAAAATAGTAATAATAAAATAAACTCTTGGTAAGGTATTAGAACTGGAAGTCCTATCCTTATCAATTGTGATGAGAATTGGATTTTAATCCCACTTTGTTAACCTCTAACTATGAAGGTAAATCAAGTGGATTAATTAGCTTGATCCTCAAGTCCTAGTCAATTCCTATAGAAAGACTAGAGTTATTAGAGCAACTCCCAATGTCAACCACTGCTTTATTTGACAACTCAAGCGTTACCAATTATTTAACCAAAGCCAAAAGGAAGAAAATATCTAAATTAAATTAACAGCATCCATATAAATAAAGCAAAGCAAAATTAAATCTGAAAATACCTCAAATTGCATTAATAAAGGAAATCAAGTTAAACATGAGAATTCATGAACCAAATTAAATGGGAAAAATAAATACAAGGAGCATTGAACCTGTGATGAAGAAGAAATAATCCTAAATCCTAAAACTAAATCCTAAGAGAGAGGAGAAAACCTCTCTCTCTAAAAACTATATCTAAAGTTATGAATTGCGAGCTGATTCTCATGAATGAATGGATTTTATCACTTTATAGCCTCTAATCTGTGTTTTCTGGGCCGCAAACTGGGTCGAAAACAGCCCAGAAATTGCTGGAGAAGAAATCTGCCACGCTGATTTTCGCCATTGCGACGCGTCTGCGTGGAGCTCCACGCGAACGCGTCGCCTAGCATCAAAGCAACTATGGCATATTATATATCAAATCGAAGCCTCGAACGTTAGCTTTCCAATGTAACTGGAACCGCGTCATTTGGACTTCTTTAGCTAAAGTTATAGCCATTTGAGTGCGAAGAGGTCAGGCTGGACAGCTTAGCAATTTCTCCAACTTCTTGTATTCCTTCCACTTTTGCATGCTTCCTTTCCATCCTCTAAGCCATTCCTGCCCTGTAATCTTTGAAAACACTTAACACACATATCAAGGTATCTAATAGTAATAAGAGAGGATTAAACATAGGGAACTTAAGGCCAAAGAAGCATTTTTTCAATCAAAGCACATAATTAGGAAGGCAAATGTAAAACCATGCAATTAGTATGAATAAGTGGGTAAAGAATTGATGAAAACCACTCAATTGAGCACAAGATAAACTATAAAATAGTAGTTTATCAATCTTCCACACTTAAACATTAGCATGTCCTCATGCTAAGCTCAAGAGAAGCTATAAAGGAGTGAAGAGGAATGATAGAATGTATGAAATGCAACCTATCTGTATGAATGCAACTACATGAAAAATGTTTCTACCTACTTGGTTAAAAGTAAATAAGCTCTCAAGACAAACATAAATTAGATTTCACTAATTCAAATCATACAATAAAAAGGAAATAAACTTGTATGAAGATAGCTCATGAAAGCAGGGAACATAGAATTAAGCACTGAACCCTTACTGGTAGTGTATATCACTCTAACTCTCAATTGTCTAGGGTAATTCACTCTACTCTTCTCTAATCATGCTTTCTAAACTTTGTTCTTCATCTAACCAATCAACAAATATTTAGCATATCAATACAAACATCATGAGGTCTTTTTAGGGTTGTAATGGGGCTGAGGTAAAGGTAAGGATATATGTATGGCCAAGTGAGCTTTATAAAGTGAATCCTTGATTAGTCTAAGATCTCACCTAACATATACATACTTTATATAATTTTAAAATGCTTTACCTAGCTACCCAAAATTTTCCCACTTTTTTATTACATGCTCATGTATCAAACTTATTTTTGAATTTTGTCCCATGTGCATTGATTCTTTTTATTTTGCATTTGGGGTAATATTATTTTTCTTTTTTCTTTTTTTTTGTATCCCCTTATTTAATTACTTAATATATTTTTTTTCAATGCACATGGTAATTTAATTATTTTGATTTCACATGAGCATGCTTCCCAAATTTTCAAATAACTTATTCAATTTAATTCCCTACTTTTTTCATATCATCCCATGTTCCCATACGGTTTCCCACACTTAAACAATACACAATTTCTATCTTAAGCTAACCAAGGATTCAACTTGGGATTTTTATTTTGTTTTTCTGCTTAAGGCTAGTACTGTGGTTTATAGAACAAGAGGGGATTAAAAGCTCAAGGGGACTAACAAGGGCGATGTAAAAGGTAGGCTAATTTTGGGATAAGTGAGCTAGAATCAAACAATGGCTTCAATCATATGCAAGCATGTAAATACACTAAATAATGGACATATAGAATGGAACAAAGCAAAGATTGCAATTATAGAGAAGAAAACACACAGGAATAAAAATTTATGGTTAAATAATGTAACCATGTAAATAAGCTCAAAATCTCACAGGTTGTGTGTTCTTGGCTATAATTCATGTTCCAAATACAACTTCAAACAAGTTTTAACATAAAAAATTTTTCAATTTTAAATTAGTGAAATTTTTTTTTTCAAAAATAGAGTCCTAAAAAGAAATTTATTACTTTAACCAAGTAGTAACTAAATGCATAAAATCAAACAAACATGCAATTAAACATGCAAATGCAACAACTAATTTAACAAAGAAAATTTAAACATTGGTGTTGAGACAGGAAGGTACTAACCCACGAAGATCGGTATCGACCTCCTCACACTTAAAGATTGCACCGTCCTCGGTGCATGCTGAGATGTGCAGGTGGACGGGTGGTTCCAACTGATGCTTTTCTTCAAGAATTGTGCAGATGGACTTGTTTGTCTCCCCTTTTAGAAGTTTCTCCCTTTTTCCATCTTCGGTGGCCAGCCTGAAAGAAGAGAAAAAGAAGAAAAGTAACCCAAAAGATAGAAAATAAATAAAATATGGGTATTAAAGCCAGATGATAAGGGTCTCATTTACATGAAAGCTTCAACATGTTCGTGAGAAAACAATAGAATCACATGGCATATCAGTGGTGCAGAAATTGCAACAAAGGGGAGGAGTGTGGGTAATGAAAATATCAATAAGTTCATGTCAATGCAAATGAAGTGCAAGTATCATAAAAGATTGGCATTGGCAGATAATTAATATCATCCCACAATGTAAAACAAGTCACTAGCACCAAAATAATTTCAAAAAAGATGCAACAGTTGAATAAGAACATTTAACACCAATGGTAAAATAATAAATTTGGAAAAGAAAAATAAAAATATGCACAAAATTAAAATGCAATGAATGAAATATGCAAATAAATTAGAGAAAATAGAATGAAGGTGAAAAGGAATGAGAAGTGAAAGAGATAAAATAAGAAAGAAAGAAGGAAGAAGAAAAGATAGAAAATAAATTAGGATTAGAAAAGAAAAGATAAGATAATTGGCGCTGATCTGGATAAGTTGTGCGGCGCAGGCGACACGGACGCGTGGGTGACGCGGTCGCGTGGTGCGCGATAAGGTTAGGCGACGCGGACGCGTGGGTCACGCGATTGCGTGACTCGATTTGTGCTAGTGGCGCGAGTACAGCCTCGCATTCGCACAACTCTCTGTTTGAAATGCATTTTTGCCAAAAATTTGGGTGACGCGGTCACGTGGTTGACGCGATCGCGTGGTAAGGCTTGTGCTTCTAGCACCGTTCCAGCCCCATTCAAGCCTAACTTGTTGCCATACACCCATTTACGTCGATTTCACAGGGCCACGCGTTCGCGTGGGTGACGCGGACGCGTGGGAGGCATTTTTCCCACATGACGTGGACGCGTCAGCGACGTGGTCGCGTGAGTCAATTTGTGCCAAAGGCACGCCTCCAGCCACGCTCTCACGTGACTCTCTGTTCAATTTTCTTTTCTTTCCAACGCACTGGTGACGCGGACGCGTCGGCGACGCTTCCGCGTCGCGTGCGTGCTCTTCTTTTTTTTTTTTTATGCAATATGCAGATGCAAATGCAGTGCTGATATGGATGCTATGAATAATTCTAGGTTCAATAAAATGGAATAAAATAAAACTTAAAAATAAACAAAATGAAATAAAATTAAAATTGAAAAGGAATGATCATACCATGGTGGGTTGTCTCCCACCTAACACTTTTAGTTAAAGTCCTTAAGTTGGACATTTGGTGAGTTCCTTGTCATGGTGGCTTGTGTTTGTATTGATCCTTGAATCCCCACCAATGTTTGTGATTCCAATGGCTTCCGGGGTCCCAAACTAGGCGCAGAGAGCCTTCAAGCAGGTTAAAGCAAGTGACAAAGCCCCAGGAATGTTGATTTCTAGACTGAATTCCGGGATCCCAAACCTTGCTTTTGCACCTGTCTTCTTGTTGAGCAATATTGTTCCATCCGGGTGGCAGGCAATCTGAATTCTCACTAAGGTGGTCAAACAACTTCCTAGACCCATTCAGCTGAGCTTTACACCAACCTTTGTGTTTAAACTTAAAGCTTCCAACCATAATGAACCTTGCAGGATAATTCTTACCACTGACCATCTTCCTCTTACTCTTAATGCCACAAACAGCTCTAAGCTGACCATCCGTCTCCAGTAGCCCATATTCAAGTGGAATTAGAAAGCTAAGGGATATGAATTTTACCCACTTGAATGTTGTGAAGGATAATGGCAACTCAGGGGGAGGTATTTCTAATGAATTTGCAAGCTCCACTCCCTTGTGCTCTTCTCTGACAACTTCCACCTCTTTGCAAGCTTCTTCAATTTCAACCTCTTCCTCTTGGTAGCTTTCTTCCAATTCAATCTCTTCTTCATTTCTCACCAAGGGCATGGGAGGTTGTGCCTCTTTTTCTTGAATTTCCATCTCTTGATCGACCTCTTCCAAGTCCTTAACCATGAGATGCCTTGGAGGTTGTACACCCTCCTCAACATCAAATGCAACCGTCTTGGAAGGAGGCTCTATGTCTTCACTTTTCCATGGAGGTTCAGCATCTCCTAAGTCTTCAACCACTTCTTCTTCTTCAATAATTCCGGCTTCCTCTACTTGTTCCAGTACAAATTCATGCTCCTTACTGTCCATCGGAGTTTCTAATGTCTCCTTTATGCTACGTTCTTCATTAGATTGTCCACATGAAGCCATGGGGATTCCTTGATTGTCCAAACGTCGGGAAGCTAATTGATTTATCGCTTGATTCAATTAGTGAAGGGTTGCATGAAATCTTTCCACTATTTCCTTGAGACGATCCTTTGATTCTTGTTGTGCTCGACTATCATAAGTAGGATCATAGTGCTCTTGGATTGATGGATATGGAGATGGTGAATATTGAGGTGGTGGTTCTGGGCGTGGTTCATATGGTGGTTGTTGTGGTGGATAAGGATTAGGATTATATGGTGGTGTTTGGTGGTAAGGGGCTTGTGAGTATGGTGGTTCAAAGTTGTGTTGAGGAGATGGTTCATTGGCATATGATGGAGCTTGCTGGTAACTACAAGGGGATCCACCATATCTATTGTCTTGGCATGCATTGTAGGATGGTTGTTGTCCATGGTATCTTGGAAGGTGATGTTGCCGAAAGGGTTGATCAGATCCTCGTGGCTCCTTCCATCTCTGATTGTTTTGACCTTGATGCATGTTCCTGTTATAATTTCCATTCCTTGCAACAACATTGGAACCAAACTCAAAGCGAGAGGGGTGAGAACTCATAATAGTAAAAAAATTAAAAAACAAAAATAAAAACAAATTTTAAATTAAAAGGTTATTGAAATTTAAATTTTGAATTTGAAAATTAAATTTTGAAATTTGAAAATTAAATTTTGAAATTTGAATTTTGAATTTTTGAATTTTAAATTTTTGAAATTTGAAATTTGAAATTTGAAACTTAAATATTGAAATTTGAAATTTGATTTTTGAAATAAGGTAAGATAAGATTTTGAAAAAGATATGATTTTTTGAAAAAGATTTAAATTTTGAATTTTTTTTCAAAATTTGAAATTTTTAAAATTTTGAATTTTAAAATTTTTTGAATTTTTGAATTAAATGAGGAAAGAGAAAAACAATAAAATGACACCAAACTTAAAATTTTTTAAATCAAAACGAAGAAAACAACTAAGAACAACTTGAAGGTCAAGATGAACACGAAGAACAACTTGAAGATCAAGATGAATACCAAGAACAAAAATTTTTTTTTTTTGAAAAATTTTTAATAACTCAATAAAAACCAATAACCTCTTAATTTACGAAAAAGCAAAAAAAAAAAGACAAATAAACAAGCAAAAAGCAAATATTTACAATAACCAATAATAAGGCACACGTTTGCAATTCTGCGGCAACGGCGCCATTTTTGAAGAGAGCGAAACTCTCGCGCGATCTAGAATTTTCACAATAAGTTCGCGTTGTAAGTATAGCTTCTAGACTGACAAGAATTCCTTTCTTACAAAATTTTTGTTTGTCACTTAAGCAAATCCAATAAAACTGATAACCGAGTATTTAAACCTTGGGTCGTCTTCTCAAGGAATTGCAGGGAGGTGTTCTTATTATTGGTTAGGAGTCTTGTAAATTGGGGGTTTTGAAAGTAAGGAACCAGTATATTAAATGATAGGAAAAATAAAATAGTAATAATAAAATAAACTCTTGGCAAGGTATTAGAACTGGAAGTCCTATCCTTATCAATTGTGATGAGAATTGGATTTTAATCCCAGTTTGTTAACCTCTAACTATGAAGGTAAATCAAGTGGATTAATTAGCTTGATCCTCAAGTCCTAGTCAATTCCTATGGAAAGACTAGAGTTATTAGAGCAACTCCCAATTTCAACCACTGCTTTATTTGACAACTCAAGCGTTACCAATTACTTAACCAAAGCCAAAAGGAAGAAAATATCTAAATTAAATAAACAGCATCCATATAAATAAAGCAAGCAAAATTAAATCTGAAAATACCTCAAATTGCATTAATAAAGGAAATCCAGTTAAACATGAGAATTCGTGAACTAAATTAAATGGGAAAAATAAATACAAGGAGCATTGAACCTGTGATGAAAAAGAAATAATCCTAAATCCTAAAACTAAATCCTAAGAGAGAGGAGAGAACTTCTCTCTCTAAAAACTACATCTAAAATTATGAATTGTGAGCTGATTCTCATAAATGAAAGGATTCCCCCACTTTATAGCCTCTAATATGTATTTTCTGGGCCGTAAACTGTGTCGAAAACAGCCCAGAAATTGCTAGAGAAGAAATCTGCCACGCTGATTTTTGCCACTGCAACGCGTTCACGTGGAGGACGCGTTTGCGTCGCCTAGCATCAAAGCAACTATGGCATATTATATATCAAATCGAAGCCTCAGATGTTAGCTTTCTAACGCAACTGAAACCGCATCATTTGGACCTCTGTAGCTAAAGTTATAGCTGTTTGAGTGCGAAGAGGCAGGCTGGACAGCTTAGCAATTTCTCCAACTTCTTGTATTCCTTCCACTTTTGCATGCTTCCTTTCCATCCTCTAAGCCATTCCTGCCCTGTAATCTCTGAAAACACTTAACACACATATCAAGGTATCTAATGGTAATAAGAGAGGATTAAACATAGGAAACTTAAGGCCAAAGAAGCATGTTTTCAATTAAAGCACATAATTAGGAAGGCAAATGTAAAACCATGCAATTAGTATGAATAAGTGGGTAAAGAATTAATAAAAACCACTCAATTGAGCACAAGATAAATCATAAAATATTGGTTTATCACACTAACCCACTACTAATCTAATTAGTAGATAGGTTAGGACTTATGGATTGATGTTGATCAAGCCATTTGACGTACTTCAAGCCTAGGAGTAGATATTACGTACTTAAGGCTTTTGGAAGTAGACTTAATGAGCTTGGTTTCTCATAATTGTTAATATATGGTTTGTAGACAAGGATGCTGATCTCAATTACCTATGTCTAGCTAAGAGTTCTTTTCCTTTATTTTATTAGTTCTTGACATTTTACTTTCTTGTCATCTATTTTTCTTGCCAATTATAAATCAAACCCCCTTATTCCTTCATAGTCAATAATTGATCACTTCATTGAAATTCCTCGTGAGATGACCCGAGGTTTAAATACTTCGGTTAATTTTCATTGGGGTTTGTACTTGTGACAACCGAATTTTTTATTGGGAGGATTGTTTTTTGGTGTAGAACTATCTTGCAACGAGAATTTATTTGAGAAATTCTAGATCATCAAAGAATTCACTCATCATAGCTCCCTTCTATTTGTGAGGTGACTACCTGTGAATCGTTGAAAATGGTAAGCTTCTGTTCCGAGGGTTACCTGAAACTGTAGGTCGATCTCAGACGAGATCTTCTATGTTGGTCGGAGGTGACGTGTCCGACTTGTAGGTGGTGGCCGGAGCTATCGTGTCTGACTTGTTGAACTGGCGGTGCTGCTAATCCTTTGTCACCGGAGGGTGGTGGTACCTGCAAGGGACTCCGATGCTTAAGTTAGCAAGGGTATTAAGCAAGTTTTTAGTAGAATCAGAGTACGAGTTATACATGGGTGCTCCAGTGTATTTATAATAGTAGAGGATGACCTTTCCGGGGATAAGATAGTTATCTTATCTTTGAGTGAAGTCATCTTATCTTCAAGGGAACTGCTCTTATCTCTATAGGCTTGGGCTACCTTTGGATTTGGGTCGTGTTCCTCTATCTGGGCCCTTATTGGGCTTTCCTGGCAATTTGGCCGTGCTCTTTGAGAAGAGGTCAGATAGTCTGACCTGAAGAGGTCGGTCGCCTTATCTTTAAACATCCCGGGTCGGACAGCTCGACCCAGGGTATGAACAGTGCCCCTGCTCGAGCTCGGTCTTTCTTTTGAGGTCGAGTGTTGGTTTTAGGACTTCGATCCTTCTCTGGTGAAGCCAAACTCGAGTATTTTGTCGACTTCTTCTTTGTAGAGTTCTCCTTTGAATGCGAAACATTTTCTTTTGAATTTTTATTCCTTTGAAAACGCGCGTCTCCTTGCTTTGGGAATGTGCGAGGGTTTAATAGCCTCATTAATTTTTTAATGCTCTGTTTCCTCGTTCATTTTGAACTTTTCACAAAAATGGTTTCTCTTCTCTGTTTCTTTGCTGTAACTTCCCCTTTTTCTTTCTCATTTTCAGTTTTTGCCTGAGACTTGCATTTTTGCGTTTCTCTCTGCGACGCCGTTTGGTGATTGTTAGTGCTTTCTTTGCTTTGAAAGGCGATTCTAGATTTTTCTGTTTTTAATTTCTCCAAAGCTTTCTCCTCTTTCCAGGTTGGTTCTTCTTTCCGCTTCTTTACTTCCTTCGTCGCTTTGCATTTGGTTCTTGGTAAAGTTTTGATTTTGCTTGTTATGCTCGATTGTTGCTGTGATGCATATTTTTCTGGCTTTTTAGCCTTGTGTATGCTCTTGAGTGGGTTCCCTGTCAGCTGAGGATTTTGCGTGTTTGTTTTTAGTGCTCCTCTGCATGTTGTTACTGGGTCTTTTATGAACCTTTTTGCTTTCTCCAAAAGATTGCTTCTTTGATGACTTTTGCCATGTTGGTAATTTTGCTGATGAATTTTGTAGAAAGTAACGATTTTTCTGGTGGCTCGTTTTGATTCTGAAAAAAGGTTTGCGTCTTTGATGATTTCCACTTAGCATGTTTTGTTAATTGGTAGTTCCTTTGCTGATAGATTGAAACTGTAGTTCGAGAGGTGGCTTGTTTGGTTTGTAGCTTTCTTTTCGGAGTGTTGACTGAGAGAAAATTCATCTTATTGGGGTAGCTTTGATTTTCTTCTCGTGTTGTTGTTTGTCTGGAAGGGGATTTTCTTTGCTGAAAGTTTTGGGGTGTAGCTTCATAGCCCTTTCCTGAGTCTTCCTTACTTTGTCTTTGCCTCCAAAGGATGCCCCTGGACCTTGGTGTGTGTCTTGGGGATTTCATTTTGCTGTTTGTATTGCTCTGTGTCATGTTTGTCCGAGTTGTTCTAATTTCACCCGAGCTGTTTTTGGTTAGTAATCCATTTTCTTTTCATGTTTGTAGGACTAGTTGGCCATGTCTTCTCGCAAAAATATTGTTGAGACATCTTCTAAGGTTCCTGAGGGGATGTCCGACTGGTTGGACTCCCTTGTGTTAATGTGTGTTTCTGTGGTGAATGCTGAGTTTTGTGTGGAACTTAGGAAACATCACCGTCTCTGTAAGAGTAGAGATCAGGAAAAGAACTATGAATTGGTGGCACCTGATTCTGAGGAGAGGATTTGCTTTTCTGCTCTGACCCGGCGGGAGCGCCCTTTCTTTTATGCTTATGACTATTTTTTCAGCCAATTGAATATTACTTTTCCTTTCACTTCTTTTGAGGCCAATTTGTTATGGTCGTGTAACGTAGCTCCATTCCAACTCCATCCGAACTCCTGGGGTTTTATCAAGATCTTTCAGTTACTTTGCCAAGAGTTGGACGTTACACCCTCTCAAACTCTCTTTCTATATCTCTTTGTCTTAACCAAGCCTGGGACTACCAAAAAGAAAGCTTCTTGGGTTTCTTTTAGGTCTGCCCAGGGACATAAAGTTTTTGCTATGTATGATTAGTCCTTTAGGGATTTTAAGAATTACTTTTTTAAGGTCCGAGCCGTTGAGGGAGCTCGACCATTTTTCTTAGAAGCAAATAATGAGCCTGCCTTCCCCTTGTGTTGGCAAAAGAAAGTGGTAGTGTCTCGATACACGTGGGAGATGCTTGACGAGGTCGAGCAGTCTTTTGTAAATGTCTTGGAGGATATTTGGGGGGAACCTCCCCATCTTGATACCAAGAAGTTTTTGGGGGATCCATCCCTCGTCCGAACTGTGCTGGGTATTGATCAATATATTTTGCTCTGTTTTTACTTTGCTTCCTTCTTTTTCCAGTTTGTAATCTGCTTCTATGGTTGATTCTGTTTTTCAGAGATGGCCAAGAATAATGAGTCTATGAAAGCCTTTAAAAAGGTGAGAAAGGCTACTGCGGCCCAAAATATCTCGGCCAGAGTGGCTGGAGAAGGGTCTTCTCATGTTTCTCCTAAACAGCCGGTGCCGAGTTCTCCTGGACCGAGGAGGATGATTCCTACCCCTCGGGTCCATGTGCTCGATCCTCCCCAGGCTTATGCTGTTGTCTCTTCTCCTACGACCGTTCCTCCTTCGAAAAGACCTCGGACCGTTGAGCCCTTCAATCTAGATGCTCTTGACTTTGACGTTGTTGGGTTTGTCGACCAGCAGATCGGTCCCTATGGTGTCATTCCTACTGACAATGTTTCTCTTCTTCGTCACTTGGACTTCATTACCCGTAGTAGTATTAAAATGGCACATATGGGGGGCAGCTCTGTACCGAGCTGCCCAGAATTTTCTTATCCATGCAACGAAGGCCTTCATGGAGGAGGCCAAATCAGAGTTCGATCGGATGAAGGGTTTGAAGGAAGAGATTGAGGTAAAAGTGGCTAAGTTGGAGAAAGAGTTGGAGGGTGAGAAGACTAGAGCTATTGTTTTGGCGGCTTCTGCAAAGTTGGCTGAGGATACAGCGTTGAAGCATAAGGAAAGCTACGTCACCACTTACAGGGAGATGATGGATCTCAGGGAGAGTTTGAAGTCTGTCCGAGCTGATTATGCCGAGCTTCAAGGTCATCTTGTAGGCAGTGTTAATGCATTTTATGAGAATTTGAAGGAGCAGGCTCGAGTTCTTGCACCCGAGCTCGACCTTACTCTGTTCAGCTTGGACAACATTGTGAAGGATGATAAAATTGTCCCTGATGATCCTGATGATGATGACGATGTTGAGGCTCCTCCTGTGCCTGCTGCCAAAGTTTCTGTTGCGCCGACTTCTTCAACTCCTGCACCTGAGGTTGGTCATCCCGAGTCGGATCTTGATTGTCAGGTCCTGAACTGGGATGATGGGACGGTAGATGTGGTACCTCTTCAGACTCGTCCTCCTTCACCTCGTGATACTGCGACTGGGAACTCTTTGGATCCTCTGTGATTATGTTTTGTATATAACCCGGCTTGTGGGCTTTGAACTTTTTATATTTTGTAATTTTGTGGTTTCTAACTGCTGGATACTTTTAGTTGCTTCTCTGTTAGCAACTTTATTTTTGGTAAAAACAAAGGTAGTTTTTCAGGCTCTTTGGGGTTGACTTCAGGTGGCCTCTTGAGTCCTGCTTTTAATATAACCTTGTTTCTTGTGTGATATGCTTGTCTGCCTATTTGACATCTTTTAGGTTCTTAGGAATGTTGGAGCCTTGTTGTCCGACCACTTTTGATTGCCTTCATACTTTCATACTTGTAGCTTGATTCTTTTGAGGTCGTGGATTTCTGGGTCCAACTTGTATGCCTTCTGTCGGCCGACTTCTTTACGTTGGTCCTTTCTAAGTTATTTCTAGTAATCCTCTTTCTTGGACCTTTGTCAGGTCTCTTTCAGGGATCACTTTTTTATAACTTTTGGGTTTTGGGCCGACTTCTTTACATCGGTCCTTTCTAAGTTATTTCTAGTAATCCTCTTCTTTGGACTTTTGTCATGTCTCTTTCAGGGATAAATTTTTTATAACTTTTTGGTTTTAGGCAGACTTCTTTATGTCGGTCCTTTCTAAGTTATTTCTAGTAATCCTCTTTCTTGGACCTTTGTCAGGTCTCTTTCAGGGATCACTTTTTTATAACTTTTTGGTTTTAGGCCGACTTCTTTACGTCGGTCCTTTCTAAGTTATTTCTAGTAATCCTCTTTTTTAGGGCTGGCCAGGCCTCTTTCCAGGGATTTACTTTTTATAACTTTGGTTATTGTGGTCGACTGGTCCGACTTCTATACGTCGGCCGGTCTTTAAGTTATGTTTAGCAACCCATTTTATTAAGACCTCGTCAGGTCCTTTCTATGGATCACTTTCGATAACTTCTTGCATTATTTTGTTTTTGTCGCTTTTTCATCTTTGCCGATTTCGTAGAAATTGGGTTTGATCCTCGTTTCGTCGACCTTTTGATGAATTTGGTTTTCATCTTTGTTGGTCTTTATCGTGATCGAGCAGTGAATTTGATTTTCACTTTCTATTGATCTGTAGCTTTATAATCGGGCGATGAATTTTTACGTTTCAGATTAATGCGTCTTGAGGATTTGTAGAAAATCTAAAAACTTTATTTAAAATAAAGAAAATGGAAATATATACATGTGGGCATTCTAAGTCAGGTAGTTCACGGGTCTTGGCTTGGTGCCTCATTAAAAAATCTTTTCAGGAAAAAGAGTGCACCTTGTCCTAAGATCCTTATTACCTCTAACTATAATACCTTCGTAAGTTGCAGGCGTGCCATGACCTTGGAAGCTCTCACCCTTCGAGTTCGGACAGTCTGTAGTAGCCCTTTCCAAGTACTTCTATGACTTGGTAGGGTCCTCTCCAGTTTGCTGCCAGCTTTCCTTCTCCAGGTCGAGTTGTTCCGATATCATTTCGGATTAGGATGAGGTCGTTCTCGGCGAAACCTCGTGGTACTACCTTTCGATTGTTTCTTGAAGTCATTCGACGTTTTAATGCCTCTTCCCTGATCCGAGCTCTTTCTCGAATTTCTGGAAGTAGGTCGAGCTCTTCCCTTTGAAGTTGGGAGTTGGCTTCTTCATTGTAGTGGATCACTCTGGGCGACCCTTCTTCAACCTCCACTGGGATCATTGCCTCTGTTCCGTAGGCTAATCGGAAAGGTGATTCCTTTGTGGTGGAATGTGGTGTTGTCCGATATGCCCATAGGACTTGTGGAAGCTCTTCAGCCCAGGCTCTCTTTGCGTCCTGTAATCTCCGTTTTAGCCCAGCCAATATGACTTTGTTGGCAGCTTCGGCTTGTCCATTGGCCTGGGGATGTTCTACGGAAGTGAATTGATGTTTTATGTTCAAGTCGGCCACTAGCTTTCTGAAGCCTGCATCTGTGAATTGGGTGCCATTGTCTGTGGTGATGGAGTATGGGACCCCAAACCTTGTGACAATATTTCTATATAGAAATTTTTGACTTCTTTGAGCAGTGACGTTGGCTAGGAGTTTTACCTCGATCCATTTTGTGAAATAGTCTACCCCCACTATGAGGAATTTGACTTGTCCTGATCCCTGAGGGAAAGGTCCAAGAAGGTCGAGTCCCCATTTTGCGAATGGCCAAGGTGAGGTTATGCTGATGAGTTCCTCTGGCGGGGTGATGTGAAAGTTGGCATGTTTCTGACATGGTGGACATGTCTTTACGAATTCTGTTGCTTCTTTTTGTAAGGTCGGCCAATAAAATCCAGCTCGGAGTACTTTCTTGGTGAGTGCTTGTGCCCCGAGATGGTTACCACATATGCCACTGTGAACTTCTTCTAAAACTTTCTTTGCATTGGAAGTTGGAACGCAATTTAATAGTGGTGTTGAAATTCCTCTCTTGTATAGAGTATTATTTATGATGGTGTAGTATTGTGCTTCCCGTTTTAACCTCTTTGCCTCCTTCTTATCTGTAGGTAGTGTTTCTGTTTTGAGGTACTTAATTATGGGAGTCATCCATCCCTGATCCAGACCTGTTATGGCTAGGACCTTTTCTTCTTCCGAGATTGACGGGTTCTGTAGTATTTCTTGGATGAGGCTTCTATTGTTGCCCCTGGTTTAGTGCTGGCTAGTTTTGAGAGTGCATCAGCTTGGGCATTCTGTTCTCGGGGTATGTGGCGGACCTCATATTCCCCGAGTTGTCTGAGCTATTCCTTGGTTTTGTCCAAGTACTTTTTCATGGTGGGATCCTTAGCTTGGTAACTCCCTGCTATTTGTGAAGTGACTACCTGTGAGTCGCTGAGGATGATGAGCTTTTGAGCTCCAACCTCCTTAGCCAGCTTCAAACCAGCTAGTAGTGCTTCATACTCAGCTTGGTTGTTTGAGGCAGGTAACCCGAATTTGAGGGAAAGTTCGATCTGGGTTCCTTGGTCACTTTCAATTATTACACCCGTGCCACTAAAGTGAAATCGCCCCCAGCAATTTTTGAAGCACTTTGGGCCCAACCCAACTCATTTCTAATGCTATTTCATGCAGAATTCAAGCTTGGGCAAAGGGGGGAGCAATTATTTGGTAGTATAGCATCATGTAGGTTAGTTTCTAGAGAGAGAAGCTCCCTCTTCTCTCTAGAATTAGGTTAGGTTAATCCATCTTAGATTTAGGCATGATTTCTTGATTTTATCTTGTTTCTTTTCCAATTTCTTGTTTCTACTACTCTATTCTTCTTAGTTTTTATGTTAATTTTACTTTTATGTCTCTTTATGTTTATGAATACTCATGTTGGATCTTGTTTACATTTAATGAAATTTAATGTTGATGTTCTTTTAATTGATGATTTGAATTGTTGATTTACTTTCCTTGCAATTTGTAGTTGGTAGATTTTACTATTTCTTGTCATTTATTATGCTTTCTTTTTATGCCTTCCAAGTGTTTGACAAAATGCTTGGTTGGATGTTAGAGTAGATTTTGAGCATTCTTGGCTTGGAAAGAGTAATTAGGTAATCTTGAGTCATGAAAACCCAAACTCTTGTTGGTGATCTAGAGTTATTAGCTAGTATTGTTTCCATTAACTCTAATCTCTTGCCAATTCACTTAGTGAGATGATTAGGACCTTTGGATTGAGATTAGCTAGTCTTGTTAGAATTTCTCTCATGGAAGATAACCTATATCTTCTTCCAATGTTGGAGATGACGTAATAAGATAAATTCTTGTTTATATTTGTGACATGATTAATTAGTCTTGTTTGACATTCTCCCTATGTGAAGATGACATGATACCTTCTTCCATTTGTTGAAGTTGACTAAATAAGATGAATTAATCAATGCATGACTAGGATAGAAAGCCTATGATCTCAATTCTTGCCATTAATGTCTCTCTTTATTACTTGCTTTCTTTAGTTACTTGCTTGATTTACTCTTCTTGTCATTTAAATTCTTGTCTATTTACTTTCTTGCCCCTTTATCAATCATACCCCGTTGTTCCTTCATAGCCAATAATCATTCACTTCATTGCAATTCCTCGTGAGACGACCCGGAGTCCAAATACTCCGGTTAATTCTTATTTTGGGTTTGTACATGTGACAACCTAAATTTTTTGTATGTGAGAACTCTTTGTTGGTCTAGAACTATACTTGCAACGAGAATTTAATTGAGAAATTCTATATCAACAAAAGTTCACACATCAGTTACCAGCTGCGTCCTCCTTAGTAAAAGTAATCGTGGGGATGTCAGGCGTTTCCTCTTTTCCCTCGACATGATATACTTCTTTAAGATATCTTTTGCAGGATGATTTGAAGATCCCTCCTCCCGCAAATCCTCCATGTATCATGTGGACGTGTCTCTCTGGTGTACGACGTGATCACTCAGTTCTTCGAACATCTTCGTCCCTTCTTCTCTTTCTTTGCTCATCGACTCGGCTGCCTAGGTACTGATCTAATTTCCCTTCTCTTACCAGTTTTTCTATGACATTTTTAAGTTGAAGCATTCGTTGGTGGAATGTCCATGGATTCGATGGTATTCGCAATTTTCAGTCCGATTTCCTCCTCCCTTTTTGCTTTTGAGTGTTCGAGCTGGGGGTATTTTTTCAGTATGGCATACTTCTCTATAGAGATCCACAAGGGACACCCGAAGAGGGGTGTAATTGTGGTATTTTTTGATCTTTTTTTCATGTCGATCTTCTTTTTTTTGGATTTTTTATCCTTATCTCGGGAGGAGTAGGAGAATCCGGGTTTTGAGGTATCTCATAGTTGAGAGTTTTCCTCCATGTTGATGTACTTCTCTGCTCATTCTTGCACTTCGTTTAGAGATGTTGGATGTTTTTCGATATAGATTGGCTAAAAGGTCCTTCTCGCAAGCCATTGATGAGACACATAATGGCGGCCTCTGTTGGTAAACTTTGTATGTCCAGGCATGCCTTGTTGAATCTTTCTGTGTAGCTGCGGAGGCTTTCCCGATCTCCTTGCTTGATTCCTAATAGACTTGGGGCATGCTTAGCTTTGTCTTTTTGGATGGAGAATCTGGCCAAAAACTTCTTGGCTAAATCGTCGAAGCTTGAGATGGACCTAGGGGGTAGATTGTCGAACCATTTAATTGCTGTCTTTGTTAAAGTAGTCAGGAAGGCTTTGCAGTGAACTGCATCTGAGGCGTCAGTGAGGTACATTCTACTTCTGAAATTACTGAGATGATGGCTGGGATCTGCTGTGCCATCATATAAAGTCGTGTCGGGAAGTTTGAAGTCCTTTGGGATTTTAGTCCTCATGATCTCTTTGGTGAATGGGTCTTGGTCTTTATGGGAGTCGTCTTCGTGACCGGATCGAGTATTTTTGGCCTTGAGATCTGCTTCGAGTTTTAGGAGTTTGTCCTCTAACTCGTGGCATCGCCTAACTTCCCTTCGCTGGTCTCTCTCTTCTTCTCGTTGATGCTCCACTTCTTTTTTTATTTGTTTTAGGCGGTTTTGAAGTACCTCCATGGCTTCCGTGTTTGGCGAATTCTTGTCTTTGTTAGGTTGAGGAGTGTCTTTTGGTGTAGTATCCGTGTTTTTGTGCGGCATCCTATCTTCTAGATCAGAGTCGTGGTCGTTGTCAAGGTTGTCCGCCATGTGTATGGAATGACTTCCAGGGTCCCCGGCAACGGCACCAATGTTCCGAGGGTTACCTGAAACTGTAAGTCGATCTCGGACGAGATCTTCTATGCTGGTCGGAGGTGACGTGTCTGACTTGTAGGCGGTGGCCGGAGCTGTCGTGTCTGACTAGTTGAACTGGCGGTGCTGCTGATCCTTTGTCACCGGAAGGTGGTGGTACATGCAAGGGACTCCGATGCTTAAGTTAGCAAGGGTATTAAGCAGGTTTTTAGTAGAATCAGAGTATGAGTTATACCTGGGTGCTCCAGTGTATTTATAATAGTAGAGGATGACCTTTCTGGGGATAAGATAGTTATCTTATCTTATCTTATCTTTGAGTGAAGTCATCTTATCTTCAAGAGAACCGCTCTTATCTCTATAGGCTTGGGCTGCCTTTGGATTTGGGTCGTGTTCCTCTATCTGGGCCCTTATTGGGCTTTCCTGGCAATTTGGCCGAGCTCTTTGAGAAGAGGTCGGATAGTCTGACCTGAAGAGGTCGGTCGCCTTGTCGCTAAACATCCCGGGTCGGACAGCTCAACCCAGGGTATGAACAGCTTCTGAGCTCCTACATCCTTAGCCAGCTTCAATCCAACCAGTAGGGCCTCGTATTCAGCTTGGTTATTTGAGGTGGGGAATTTGAACTTTGATGAGAGCTCAATTTAGGTTCCCTGATCGCTCTCTAAAATGACGCCTACGCCACTCCCGGTTTTGTTTGAGGAGCCATCGACGTAAAGGCTCCATTCTATGGGGGTGCTCGGGGTGTCAGTGTACTCTGCGATGAAGTCAGCCGTGTACTGAGAATTGATAGTTGTCCGAGCTTCATATTTAAGGTCAAATTTGGATAGCTCGACTGCCCATTGTAGGATTCTTCCAGCTAACTCTGTTTTCTGTAAGATACCTTTTATGGATTGGTTAGTCCGTACTCTGATGGTGTGAGCTTGGAAGTATGGTCGGAGTTATCGAGAAGTCAGTATAAGGGCGTAGGTGATCTTTTCTCTCTTTTGATAGTTTAGTTCATCCCCTTGTAGAGCCTTACTGATGAAGTAGATGGGCTGTTGCCCATTTTCGTCTTCTCTGACTAGTGCTGAAGCTATTGTCCGACTTCCTACGGTAAGGTATAGGATTAGCTCTTCACCTTCCCTGGGTCAGGTTAGGATGGGTGGTTGTCCTAGGAATGTTTTGAAGTCTTGGAAGGGAGGGATCTTAATGCTGAGCCCGCTAGGAATCTAGACAGAGCTGTTAGTCTTCCGTTAAGCTGCTGGACTTCTTTGACACAGGTCAGACTTTTCATGCTAAGTATGGCCTGGCATTTATCCGAGTTTGCTTCAATCCCTCTTTGAGTGAGCATAAAGCCTAGGAATTCACCGGCTTCTACTGCGAAGGTACACTTTGTGGGGTTAAGTCTCATTCCATGCTTTCTTATGGTGTTGAACACTTCAATGAGGTCGGATAACAACGTTTCCTCTCTTTGTGTTTTTACCAGCATGTCATCTACATATACCTCCATCAGCTTTCCGATGTGATTGGCGAATACTTTGTTCATCAATCTTTGATATGTAGCCCCTCCGTTCTTGAGGCTAAAGGGCATAACTATGTAGTAGTAATTTGCTCTTGGAGTTAGGAATGAGGTTTTCTCCTAGTCGGGTTAATACATCAGAATTTGGTTGTATCCCGAGTAAGCATCTATGAAGGAAAGGTACTTGTATCCCGATGAAGCATCAACTAGTGTGTCTATATTCGGGAGTGGATAAGGATCTTTTGGGCAGGCTTTGTTGAGGTCGGTGTAATCAGTGCACATCCGCCACTTCCCACTTGACTTTTTGACCAATACTACATTGGCTAGCCATAATGGATATTTCACCTCCCTTATGAACCCTGCCTCCAACAAGGCCTGTACCTGCTCCTCTACGGCTTGCAACCTCTCTGGTCCAAGCTTCCTACGCTTCTGTTGCACTGGCTGAGACCCAGGATATATGGCTAACTTATGACACATTAGTCTGGGATCAATATCGAGCATGTCGGCGGCCTTCCATGCAAAGAAGTCGGAATTATCCTTTAGGAGTTTTGTTAGTAGCTCCTTTAGGTCTTTCTTTAGATTCGCCCCTATGTTTGTTGTTTTGTCTTGAGTGTCTCCGATTTGAACTTCTTTGGTCTCACCTTCTGGCTGAGGACGGAGTTCTTCGTGAGCTTGGATTCCCCCAAGTTCTATGGTATTGGTTTCTTTTCCTCTGGGATCGCTTTTAAGGTTCAGACTTTCGTTGTAGCAGCGTCGCGCGAGCTATTGGTCTCCCTTTATGGTGACAATCCCTTCCGGTGTCGGGAACTTCATGCATAGGTGTGGAGTGGAGAACACCGCGGCGAGCTGATTTAGCATTGTCCAACCTATGAGAGCATTATAGGCGGAGTTCACATCAACTACAATGTAGTCTATACTTAGTGTTCTAGATCGTGTTCCTTTTCCGAAGGTAGTATGTAGCGAGATATACCCAAGTGGTTGAATTGGTGTATTCCCAAGCTCGAATAGACTATTAGGGTATGCTCTGAGTTCCTTTTCTTATAGGCCGAGCTTGTCGAAGGCTGGTTTGAACAGGATATCTGCAGAGCTTCCTTGGTCTACCAGTGTTTGGTAGAGGTTGGCATTGGCAAGTATTATGGTAACGACCACGGGGTCATCATGCCCTGGGATGATGCCCGCGGTGTCTTCTTGAGTGAAGGTAATAGTGGGGAGGTCGACCGACCTGTCCCCTCCTCCGACATGGTACACCTCTTTAAGGTGTCTTTTGCGGGATGACTTAGAGATCCCTCCTCCTGTGAATCCTCCATTTATCATGTGAACTTGTCTCTCCAGGGTGTGAGGGGACGTTCAGCTCGTCCGACCTCTTCATCCCTTCTTCTCTTTTTTAGTTCATCCACTCTGTTGGCTAAGAACCGATCTAATCTCCCTTCTCGTGCCAATTTTTCTATGACATTCTTTAGATCGTAGCACTCGTTGGTAGAATGCCCGTAGATTCGGTGGTATTCACAATACTCTTTCTGACTTCCTCCTCTTTTGTGTTTAATCAAGCGAGGTGGTGGGATCTTCTCAGTGTTGCATATCTCCCGATAAATGTCCACGAGAGATACCCGAAGAGGGGTGTAGTTGTGGTACTTTCTAGGTTTCTCAGTAGGTTGGTCTTCTTTCTTCCTAGATTCTTTATCCTTGTCCTGAGGTGGGTAGGAGAATCCAGTCTTGGAGGTTTCTCTTACTCGGGAGTTCTCCTCCATATTAATGTATTTTTTCGCCCGTTCTTAAACCTCATTGAATGATGTTGGATGCTTTTTGGATATGGAGTGACTAAATGGTCCTTCTCGTAGGCCATTGATGAGACCCATGATGGTTGCTTCTGTTGGAAGATTTTGTATGTCTAGACATGCTTTGTTGAATCTTTCCATGTAGTTACGGAGGCTTTTCCGATCTCTTTGCTTAATCCCTAGCAGGCTTGGAGCATGCTTGGCTTTGTCTTTCTAGATAGAGAATCTAGCGAAGAATTTCTTGGCAAGGTCATCGAAGCTTGCTATTGATCCTGGCGGCAAGCTGTCGAGCACTTTATTGCCATTTTAGTTAAAGTGGTCAGGAAGGCTTTACAACAGATTGCATCTGAGGCATCCATAAGATACATTCGACTTCTGAAATTGCTGAGATGATGGCTTGGATCAGATGTACCATCATACAGGGTCATGTCGGGGGCTTTGAAGTCCTTTGAAACTCTATCTTTCATGATCTCCTTTGTGAACGGGTCTTGGTCCTTGTGGGGCTATCTTCGCATGGAGACACTTACCCTGTGATCATAACCTCTGCCTTAGAGCCACAGGAAGAAGAAGCACTAATTCAAGTGCTTAAGACACATAGAACCGCCCTTGGGTGGACTATAAGTGACCTTAAGGGCATTAGCCCGACCCGATGCATGCATAAAATCCTGCTGGAGGATGACGCTAAACCAGTGGTGCAACCACAAAGGCGATTGAATCCAGCCATGAAGGAAGTAGTGCAGAAGGAAGTCACTAAGCTTTGGGAGGCTGGGATTATTTATCCCATTTCTGATAGCCCCTAGGTGAGCCCTGTGTCCAAGTTGTTCCCAAGAAGGGAGGCATGATAGTGGTTCATAATGAAAAGAATGAACTGATTCCTACAAGGACAGTTACAGGGTAGCGTATGTGCATTGACTATAGAAGGCTCAATAACGCCACCAGGAATGATAATTTTCCTTTACCATTTATTGACCAAATGCTAGAGAGACTAGCAGGTCATGTATTTTATTGTTTCCTGGATGGATATTCCGAGTACAATCAAATAGCAGTGGATCCACGGGATCAAGAAAAGACAGCATTCACATGCCCATGTGGCGTGTTTGCCTACAGGCGAATGCCCTTTGGCTTGTGCAATGCACTTGCCACCTTTCAGAGATGTATGTTATCCATCTTCTCTAATATGGTAGAGAAGTTCCTTGAGGTATTCATGGATGACTTCTCTGTCTTTGGAGACTCATTTGACTCTTGCCTTGATCATTTGGCCCTAGTTCTGAAAAGATGTCAAGAAACAAACCTAGTTCTAAATTGGAAAAAATGCCACTTCATGGTGACTGAAGGCATTCTTCTTGGGAATCGGATTTCAAACAAGGGAATAGAAGTAGATCAAGCTAAGGTGGAAGTGATTGAATGATTGCCACCACCAACTAATGTCAAGGCAATTAGAAGTTTCCTAGGACATGTAGGATTTTATAGGAGGTTCATAAAAGATTTTTCGAAAATTGCAAAACCCCTATATAATTTCTTGGCCACTGATGTTCCATTCGTCTTTGACCAAGAATGTCTGCATGCCTTTGAAACCCTGAAATCCAAGCTTATCACTACTCCTATCATCTCTACACCCAATTGGGACTTGCCATTCGAACTGATGTGTGATGCCAGTGATCATGCCATTGGCGTAGTTCTAGGACAGAGACATGACAAGCTTCTGCACGTCATTTATTATGCCAGTCGTGTTCTAAATGACGCGCAAAAAAATTACACTACTACAGAAAAGAAATTACTTGCAGTGGTGTATGCCATTGACAAGTTTAGATCCTACGTAGTAGGGTTTAAGGTTATTATCTACACTGACCATCCTGCTCTGACGTATCTACTCACTAAGCAGGATTTTAAGCCCAGGCTTATATGATGGGTATTACTCCTGCAAGAGTTTGATATAGAAATCAGAGACAGGAAAAGTACAGAAAATTAAGTGGCTGACCACTTGTCTCGGATTGAACCAGTGGCAGGGACTTCTTCTCTCTCCACTGACATATCCAAAACACTTCTACATGAGCAACTCTATGCCATTCAGACAGCACCTTGGTTTGCAGACATTACAAACTACAAGGCTATAAGGTTCATTCCCAAGGAGTTTAACAGGCAGCAAGCCCAAAAACTCATGCATGAACAAGGCTATAAGGTTCATTCCCAAGAAGTTTAACAGGCAGCAAGCCCAAAAACTCATGCATGATGCAAAATGTTACCTGTGGGATGAGCCATATCTCTTTAAGAGATGCTCAGATGGAAAAATCCGATGCTGTGTGTCTGAAGAAGAGGCATAGAGAATCCTATGGCAATGCCATGGCTCAGACTATGGAGGACACTTTAGAGGTGAGCGAACAGCCACTAAGGTTTTTCAAAGTGGCTTCTACTGGCCCACTCTCTTTAAAGACTCTAGAGAGTTTTTCCGTAACTATGACAGTTGCCAGAGGGCTGGTAATCTCCCTCATGGTTATGGCATACCTCAGAAAGGAATCCTAGAGATTGAGTTATTTGACGTATGGGGCATAGATCTCATAGGACACTTCTCACCTTCATACTCAAACACTTACATCCTTGTAGAAGTAGATTATGTGTCTAAATGGGTTGAAGAAGTAGCAACCCCAACTAATGACACTAGAGTAGTGATGAAGTTCCTCCAAAAGAACATCTTCAGCAGATTTGGTGTCCCTAGGACACTCATTAGTGATGGAGGTAATCATTTCTGCAACAGACAACTGGATTCTGTTATAAGCTGTTACAGAGTTCGCCATAAAGTAGCAACACTGTATCATCCCCAAACAAATGCGCAAGCTGAAGTCTCAAATAGAGAACTAAAGCAAATCCTAGAGAGGACAGTAAGCACCTCTAGAAAGGATTGGGCTAAAAAGTTTGATGATGCTCTATGGGCATACAGAATAGCTTTCAAAACCCCATTGGAACCTTACCATATCAGCTGGTATTTGGGAAATCCTGTTGGTGCGTACAATACCCACACTCTCATACAGCAGTACCAGCAAGTGCATTAGGTCGTCCAAGTAATACCTGAGCGAGTCAGGGTCGATCCCACGAGGATTGTGGTTTGAAGCAAGCTATGGTTATCTTACAGGTCTTAGTCAGGCAGATCAGAAGGTTATTGTGTAAACCTTGAATGATTATATGTCATATATAGAGTTGTAAGAGTAATGTGTGAAAGGGGTAAAACCAATTGGATTAAATCAGTAAGAGGAATAGAGTTAAGAGTTGGAGTTGCTTTGTCTTTTTGAATTAACTATGGTATTAATGTCTTCTCTGCTTGTGAATGATCTTTTTCTACGGTAGGCTATATGTGATCAATGCCATGGGCCGTGGTCATTGAACTCCACCGCTACAGATTAAACGCCATTGGCCGTGGTCATCTAATCTGACAAAGGGTAAAGCGCTTAGCAAGTCATTCTCCCGGCGATCCTACTCAAAGCGCCACAGACAAGGTCGAATCTTACGGATCAGAGGATGCTACTTCTTAGGATTCTAGCCTATACCATGGAGACCCTAATCTCCCCAAAAATCGGCTGAACTAGTGTCTCGAGAAGTCCCCAACGAAGTCATGGATTAACCATCTGAGAGATGCATAAACATAGCTGTTGGCTCGTGCTTTCCAGTCACGTATTCACACGCACCCAAGTAGACGTGGGTGTTTGTCAGGCATGTTCATCTTAATGTGATGAACAGAGCTAATTGGTTAGATCATCCTATTCACCACGATGAAGATCGGATTATACATCTTAGAAACAAATCCGGAGAAGAAATAGTAATACTTTTATTAATTCATAGGACTCAGCAGGGCTCCTCCCCTCAACCTAGGAGGTTTAGAAACTCATACTGAGGTAAAATACAATGGTAAACGTGTATGATGGTAAAAGTGATGTAAAAGTTCTGAATAACAAGAATTAAATCCCTTAAATACTAAACTAATGACTAGTAAGGGTACAACAGTCTTTTTAGTGCTAAAATCCACTTCTGGAGCCCACTTGGTGAGTGTTTGGGATGAGCTTTGATGAGATCCATGTGCTATGAGGTCTTTTGGGTGTGGAACGCAAGTTGGGGAGTCCTCTCTGGGCGTTTGGACATTGGGCTCTGATCTTTGGGCACTGGACGCCAGAAAGAGGGCGAGAAGCTGGCGTTGGAAGCCAGTTTTGGGCCTTCTAATCCGAAATAACCTATGAAGTATTATACATTGATGGAATGCTCTGGAAGTCAGATTTCCATATCCATTAGGAATGCTCCATTTAGACTTTTGTAGCTCCAAAAAATCTCTTTCGAGTGCAAAGAGGTCAGATTTGGACAGCATCTGCGGTGCTTTCTCTGTCTCTGAATCAGACTTTTGCTCCAGCTCCTCAGTTTCAGCCAGAAAACACCTGAAATGGTGCAAAAACACACAAACTTAAAGTGGAATCCAAAAATATGAATTCAACACTAAAACTTGTAAAAACTTAATAAAAATTAAACAAAATATGTTGAAAACTATGCCAAAAAGCATATAAAATATCCGCTCATCACAACATCAAACTTAAAATGTTGCTTGTCCCCAAGTAACTAAAAATAAAATAGGATGAAAAGAAGATTAGGACGCAATAAATCTTTGAGTTTCCAATGAAGCTCAGTTTCAATTAGATGAGCGGGTACTAAGTAGCTTTTTGCTTCTGAATTGTCTTGGCATCTCACTATCTATTGAAAATCAGAATGGCTGGCATCTTTAGGAACTTAGAATCCAGATGATATTATTGATTCTCCTAGTTAACCTCTTTTTGATTCTTAAACACAGCTTTCAGAGTCTTAGCCGTGACCCTAAGCATCTTATTTTCCAATATTACCACCGGATACAGTAATGCCACAAACACTTTAACTGGGTGAACCTTTTCCGATTATGACTTAGCTTTGCTAGAGTCCCCAGATAGAGGTGTCCAGAGTTCTTAAGCACACTCTTTTTTTGCTTTGGATCATGACTTTAACCGCTCAGTCTCAAGCTTTTCACTTGACACCTTCACGCCACAAGCACATGGTTAGGGACAGCTTAGTTGAGCCGCTTAGGTAAGGATTTTATTCCTTTAGGCCCTCTTATCCATTAATGCTCAAAGACTTGAGACCCTTTTATACACTTGCCATTTGGTTTAAAGGGTTACTGGCTTTTTCAATCTGCCCTCCTTTTCCTGCATTTTTGGGTAGTAATGGATTTTTCTGCTTCTTTATTATTATTATTATTATTATTATTATTATTATTATTATTATTATTATTATTATTATTATTATTATTATTATTATGATTATTATTATTATTATTTCACCATTGTTCTTTCTTTTTTTCGCATGGATATAATTTTTTTTCTTTTGCAACGTGCTTTTTCTTTTCCTGCTTTTTCTTGCTTGAAGAATCAATTTTCAAAATTTTCAGATTATCAATAATATTATTTCTTTTTCCTTATTCTTTCAAGAGCCAGCATCATAAAATTTAACTTCAAATATGCACTGTTTATTCTTTCATTCAGAAAACTAAAGCAATGTAACTGTTCTGAGGGTTACCTGAAACTGGAGGTCGATCTCGGATGAGATCTTCCGTACTGGTCGGAGATGACGTGTCCGGCTGGCTAGTGGCGGCCGGAGCTGTTGTGTCTGACTTATTGGACTTGCTGCACTGCTGATCCTTGGCCACCGGAAGGTGGGGGGTACCTGCAAGAGACTCCGATGCTTAAGTTAGCACGGGTATTAAGCAGGTTTTTATGTCGAATCAGAGTATGAGTTATACCTGGGTGCTCCAGTATATTTATAGTAGTGTGGGCTGACCTTTCTGATAAGATAAGTTAGTTATCTTATCTTATCTTATCTTTATCTTGAGTGAAGTCCGCTTATCTTTAAGGGAACCGCCTTTATCTCTGTAGGCTTGAACTGCCTTTGGATTTGGGTCGTGTTCCTTCATTTGGGCCCTTTACTGGGCTCTTCTGTTGATTTGGCCGATCTCTTTAAGAAGAGGTCGGATAGTCGAACCTGAAGAGGTCAGTCGTTTTGCCACCAATCATCCCGGGTCAGACAGTTCGACCCAGGGTATGAACAGTGCCCCCTGCTTGAGCTCGGTCTTCTTTTTGAGGTCGAGTTCTTGACTTCAGTCCTTCTCTAATGAAGCCGAACTCAAGCATTTTGTCGATTCCTTTGTAGAAGCTTTTGAATGTAGAACGTTTTTCCTCTAAAAGCGCGCGCTTTTATATCGGCGCTGTTTTGGGAATGCAAGCGGTTTTAATATCCGCATTTAATTGGCATTTAATTGCCCCGTTTGCCCTAACTTCTCTATTTTTTGAATTTTGCACTCAGGAAAACGGTTTCTCTCCTTCGCCCTTTTCGTAACTTCTTCACATTTCTTCTTTCACTCTCTCACTTTCTGTCTTTCGCTTGCGTTTCTGCTTTCGTCGCTTGGCGTTTTTTTCTGGGCAGCCTTTGTCTCTGCGCTTCCACTCTTCCTCGCAGCTTCTTCCATCTCCAGGTTAGTCCCATTTCGTATTTTGTTTTTGTCTTTGCGATGGGATCTTCTTTTTGGAGAAAGTTTGGATCTTTCCGTTTTTTATCATGCTTGACTTGTTGCATGCTCTGGAATTTCTTTGTTTTTTGGTGCGAATCTTTTTCTTGTTGCTTTGAATCTTTTTCTTTTGCATGTTGCCGCCATTTCTGTTTGTGCCTTGGCTGATGATTTTTTGCTTGATTTCAAAAGAAAGTTTGCGCCTTTACTGCTTGGTCTTTTTTGACATTTCTGATATACTGTGGAAGTAGTGTTTTTTGCTGGTAAACTATAGAAGTATGGTCCTTTGCGTTTTCGCTTCCTTTGTTTTCTTTCTGGATTTTGTTTTGATGAGTGCTGGGATGTAAGCCGTAGAAATAACTTGAAAACCTTGCTTGTTTACTGCCTCCAAGGGATGCCCCAAGACCTTGTCTTGAGTCTTTGGGGTTTTCCCTTTTTGTTTATCCGCCCGTCGAGAACTTTTGCCCTCTGTCCGAGATATTTTTGTGTAATCTATTCTTCCTTTCTTTTTGTAGGATTTAGTTGACCTCATGTCTTCTTGAAATAACGTAACAGAAATGCCTTCCCAGGTTCCCGTGGGTATGGCTGATTGGGTGGACTCCATGGTTCTTATGTGTGTCTCGCTGGTTGATTCTGAATTTTGTACTCAGCTTAGGCAGTTTCACAGTGTCTGTAGTAATTCTGGTGATGAGAAGAATTATGAACTTGTCCCTCCCTCTTCTGACGAGAGAGTCTGTTTTTCGACTCGAGTTGTTGACAATCGCCCCTTCTTTTATGCTTATGATTTTTTCTTTGGTCAACTGGGTATTACTCTTCCTTTTACTCCATGTGAAACCGACTTGTTATGGTCTTGTAATGTTGCCCCTTCTCAACTTCACCCCAACTCCTGGGGTTTTATAAAAATTTTCCAGTTGTTGTGCGACGGTTTTGGTATTCCTGCTTCCCAATCTCTCTTTTTCTATTTGTTTGTTTTGACTAAGCCCGGTGTGGTAAAAAAGAAGTCAGCTTGGGTCTCCTTTCGTTCTACCCAAGGAAAGAAAGTTTTTTCCATGTTTGACGAGTCGTTCCGTGACTTTAAGAACTACTTTTTCAAGGTCCGAGCTGTTGAAGGAGATCGGCCCTTTTTTCTGGATGAAAATGACGAACCAGCCTTTCCCTTGGAATGGCAAAAAGACGTGAGGGTCTCCCGGTATTCGTGGGAGATGTTGGATGAGGCTGAGCGGGACTTTGTGACTATCTTAGAAGAACGCTGGGGTCAACCTCCCCATCTTGACACAAAGAAATTCCTAACCAATCCTTCTCTTCTTCAATCTGAACTGGGTATCTTGTGTTTCTTTTATGATTTTGTTTATGTTGCTTGTAGCTGTCTTTTCCAACTTGTCCGACTTGTAGCTGAGTTTTCTGTTTTATTTTGCAGAGGCAATAAAGAATGATGGATCCATGAAAGCTTATAAGAGGGCGCAAAGGGCGACTGCTGCCAGAAATACTGCTGCCCAGGCGGCTGGGGAGGGATCTTCCCAAGTGCGCGGGAAGCCATCGGTGCAGAGTTCTGCCGGGGTGAAGAAGGTGATCCCTACTCCCCGAGTTCGTTTGGCAGATCCTCACGTCACCTCTGCTGCCCATTCTGTTGCTCCTCCCAATAAAAAACAAAAGACTGTTGAGCCTTTTGACCTCGATGCTCCTGATTTTAATGCTATTGAATTCGTGGATCAGCAAATCGGCCCCTACGGTGCTCTTTCCATGGACGATGTGTCCATCCTTCATCACTTGGATTTTACGGCTCGAAATCATGTTAAGATGGCGTACATGTTGGCTGCCATATATCGGACTGCTCAGAATCTCCATCTCCATGCTACCAAGGCATTTATGGAAGAGGCGAAACAAGAATTCAACCGGATGAAGGGACTGAAGGAGGAGCTTGAGGTGAAGGTGGCTAAGCTAGAAAAAGACTTGGAGAACGAGAAGGCAAGTTCTGAAGCGCTGGCTGCTTCTTTGAGGTTGGCTGAAGACGCAGCCTTGATGCATAAGGATAGCTATGTTACATCCTATAGGGAGGAGAGGCGCCTGAGAGAGGAGCTTGACAATACCCGGGAAGACTATGCTGAGCTCCAAGGTCATCTCATTGGCAGCGTGACTGCTGCTTATGAGAACTTGAGAGAACAAGTTCGAATCATTGCTCCCGAGGCCGATCTTACCCTCTTTAGCTTGGATAATGTTGTCAGGGATGGCAAGATTGTCCCTGATGATGAGGGTGATGACGACGAGGTGGTTCCTCCCCCTGTGTTTTCTACCAAGGTGCCGACTTCTTCCGCTCCTCCAGTTGGGCCCGAGTTGGATTGCCAGATCCTGAACCGGGAGGATGGTACTGTAGATGCGGTGCCGATTCAGACTCGTCCCCCTCTCCTTGTTCTGATGCTGTCAAGAAGGCTCCTGATGCTGCCGAGAAGGTTTCTGATGCTTGTTGATCTTTTTCTTTAAAGTAGTTGGCCCGGCTTGTGGGCATTTGGAAACTTTTTATTTGATTGCTGACATTTCTTAGTTGCTTTTCTAGGCTCTTTTTATTTTTGAAAAACAAATAATTAGCTTGCCGTCTTTTGGATAGTAAGTGTTGGTGGCCTTTCGAGGCCTTATGACTCTGTAAAGAACAGGTTTTTTGGCTAGGCTTCCTTCTGCCAATGCTGACATCTTGTAGCCCGACCTCCTTGGGTTTTTGTTTTGTAGCTTGAATCTCCGTAGTTGTAGGGGTCCGACTTGTTTGGTTTTCTCGCTTTGTGTGTGTTCTTTAGCGCTCTGTAACCGATTTCTTTGCGTTGGTCCCCTGCTAAACTCTTGGACCTTTGTCAGGTCTCTTTCAGGGATTACTTTTTACGATCTTCTCGTTTGTAGGAGATCGACTGATGCACATAAACTAGTTATGCTACGATTTAGGAAATTGCACGATCGGCAAAATTCCTTCCGGCAAGTGCACCGGTTATCGTCAAGTAAAAACTCACAATAGAGTGAGGTCGAATCCCACAAGGATTGGTTGAGTGAGCAATTCGGATTAGAAGTGTGTTCTAGTTGAGCGGAATCAAGATTGAGATGAGTATTGCGGAATGTAAAAGTGGCGGGAAAAGTAAATGACAAGAAATTGAAATGGCGGAATCTTAAATTGCATGAATTAAAGAGCAGAAACTAAATTGCTGAAATTAAAAGGGAATGGGGGTGATTGCATGAATTGAGTAGCAGAACGTAAAGAGAAAGTGGAAATCAGAATTGGGGAATTCATTGGGTTATAGGAGATATTGAGATCTCCGAATCAAAACATGTTTATCTCTTCCTCAACCAATGCGTTCATTGAATTTTGCTTGGCAATCTTATATGATTGGATCCCAATTCCTTGGCTCACCAATGCTCTCTAAAAACAAACAAATTCCCAATCCCTTGGTTTAAATGTTCATAAGAAGAGATGATGCTTGATCACTGATTATACCACACAATTTCATGAACCACAATTTGGTAGGATTACATGTCACAATATCCATCCAAACCCCAATCCAATCCACTGTGAGAAAGCTTCTCTAGCATGAATCCTCCATTCCTTTCCCAAGGCTCCGAAGGATTCCAAGTATGAGTAGTTTCTTTCCCAAGACAACTACTCAATGGAATTAGATCGAGAAGCTTTCTAACAAAATTCAAGAGAAAAGATTGAAGAAGAAGATAAACTATTATTGATTCATTGAATTACAATAGAGCTCCCTAACCCAATGAAAGGGGGTTTAGTGAATCATAGCTCTGAATTCAATTACAAAGAAAAGGAAAACTAGCTAAAAGTGAAAGTAAAAAAGTCCTCTCTAACTTAACTTCTATCCTATTTATACACTTTCTATATTGAGCTTCAGTTGTGCTTCTTGGGCTTTGAGGCCTCTCCTTGCTTTCCTTTTGCCTTGGGTTTATGATCCATAACCTTGATGAGGTTGTTGATCCAAATCCTGTAACATTTATTGAGCCAACTTAGTGATAATCAAATAATGACACATGACTCAATAAATTGAGATTTCAAACTCATCAATCCTTCAGGCCCAATCCCATAAACCATGATATTCAATTGGGTTTCATACCAAAGTAAGTTTAAGTTAATATTTGTGCTCAAAGACTAACTTAAATCACAATATTTTTGGCCCAGAAACCTTTTCCAAGAGTGGCGTTTAAGTTGTAGTTTAAGCTTAAACTGCAGCTTAAACGCCAGACACTTCCAGTGAGGCCTTTTGTAGAAGCACGTTTAAGCTTCAGTTAAGGTTAAACTGAAGCTTAAACGTGGAAATGGAAGAAGGTAGCCCTGGAGAGTCATGTAGTCGAACACGTTTAAGCTTCAGTTTAAGGTTAAACTGAAGCTTAAACGTGGAGATAGGAAAGGCAGCCCTGGAGGTCGAACACGTTTAACCTCCAATTTGAGGTTAAACTGGAGGTTAAACGTGGAAAAGGGTGGAGGCATACTGGAGGTCGAACACGTTTAACCTCCAGTTTGAGGTCAAACTGGAGGTTAAACGTGGAAGCTTAGAATGGTGGCCCTGGAGGTGTCGAACACGTTTAACCTCCAGTTTGAGGTCAAACTGGAGGTTAAACGTGGAAATGGAGAGAGCAACCCTGGAGTAGAAAAGCTGTCGAACACGTTTAAGCTCCAGTTTGAGTCAAACTGGAGCTTAAACGTGGAATGGCTCCCTGGTACTCTTCCTGGTTCTGGCGTTTAACCCCCAGTTTGAGGTCAAACTGGAGGTTAAACGTGGAACTCCTCCCTGGGTGGCATACTCATTCTGGCGTTTAACCTCCAGTTTGAGGTCAAACTGGAGGTTAAACGTGGAATGCTCCTTAAGTGAGGCTTTTCATTCTGGCGTTTAACCTCCAGTTTGAGGTCAAACTGGAGGTTAAACTTCAATCCCAGCATTTCTTATCCTTCATGATTTTGGCGTTTAAGCTCCAGTTTAGGCTTAAACTGGAACTTAAACTCCACATGTGATATTCAAGCTTCCTTTATTGATTTTGTTGCTTCCTTGCTTAGCCTCTTCTTCCCTGAAATCATCCAAACAATTGCATCAAAGTCTTGCAAAATTTCATGAGAAATCTTCCATTCATAGCATTTAAGTAATATAACTAAAACTCATGGAATTTGCATCAAAATCATATTGTTTGGATGGTTCATTACTTTGTTCTTCATTTAACCAATTTTGGTTACTTTAAGCTCAAGAAAATGCATAAAACAACTAAAACTAACAGAAAAATGCTAGTGAAACTAGCCTATGATGCCTTGGCATCACAACACCAAACTTAATACTTGCTTGTCCCTAAGCAAGTCTTGAGTTATTTGAGAAGAAAGTATGAAACAGAAAGCAATTACATTGGCTATATTAGCAAGCATTTGAAGTTCATCAGAAGGGTTTTATGCAGAAAGTTGCAGCATCACTTTTTCATACTTATCAGGTAGGATTATCACTTTTTCATTGCATCCATCAAACATTGTTATGGCCTCTTGTTATTCTTATGTCTTTGGCACTTTTCTTTTCTTTGTTTTTCTTTTCTTTTTCTTAGAGCTTCTTTTGCTCCTTGTTTACTTAGTGTCATGTGTTGCACAAGCCTTTGGCATTTTCTTTTTCTTATCAGTGCACTACACATATCCACTTTAGGCATTTTAGTTCACATTTCTTCTTGAGACATTGGTGCCCAGCACCTCTTTGTGTGACTAAATGTTTTGTATTTAGGTTGCTCTTGATAATGGACTTTTGGTTGATAATCCCGGGTTAGTTAACCCAAGTTACCAAGTGTTGAAACACTCCTCAGAACCTATTCATCCAAGCATATCCTTAATACATAAACACCACAGGCATTTGTCTCAGAAGTTCAAACCATTGGTACCTAGCTTATTTTCTCAATTTTTTTTGCTTTTTGGTTGCCTTTTTCCGTGGCTTTTTCTTTTTCTTTTTCTTTCTTTTTTTTTTTATGGCCAAAGACATTTATTCATCAAGATCCATAGACAATTTTCACTTTCTACATAAAAAATGCTAATTCTACACTCTAATTTTAGTGATCTGACTAAACAATCAAGCATGCATACCACCACTTAATTCTACTTGATTTGTTACTAATTTAGCCAAGTTACTTTTGTTCAAACTTTTTCTTTTATTTTTGGAAACAGAACAAGCATGGCACGCACTTGTTTAAGAAGGTGAAGTTATATCCAAACATCTAGGCATTCACTTTATTCAAAGCAATTAACAAACACACATACTAAAAAAAAACGACTCATAAAAAAAAAACTCCACATAACACTTAAATGACTTATGATGAAAACACGTTCATAAAGACAATTCACCAATTATCATTTGATTATTAAGGAACGAGACCACCTCTTATTTATTGCTTGGTTCTTCTTAATTCTTGGGATCCTGCTTCTTCTTGCTTCCTGCCTCTTTTTGACCACTTGTGCTTCCTTTGTCTTTTCTTATGAGCTTTTTCCAGAATCCAGCCTTTTTCATCGTTTCTTCCACTCCTTTTTCAAGGATCATTGCCTTGTTTATTTCTCCTTCTTTCCTCCCTTTGAAATACTCATCATAAGCTGGGAATGCTGGGTCCATCTTGTGTAGATGTTCCCCTATGTAGTTAAGCTTGATTTACGAACTGATGTTGTAATCAGCTTGGACTGAGTATCTTGCATTCTGTAAAGTGGTGGCTTCCTTGATTGCCAAGACATTGGCGTCTTGGTGTTGGCATATGTGGCTGAAGGATTCCTGTAAGTGTAAATTTTGTTCCCTTTGCAGATCGAAGAATCTTGATTCAAAGTTCCTTTGCATATCCATCATTTTTAGATGAAAGTCCTCTTGTCTCTCCTGAGACCTCATGTATTGTTGAGACATTCCTTCCATGATTTCCTGCATTCTGCTCATATCCATGGGGTCTCTGGGAATTCGTTGTCTTCTTTCAGGAGTTGCTTGCTCTTCTTGCTCTTCTTCTCTATCTTCTCCTTCCTGTCTTTCTTGTTCTGCTTCTTGCTCGGCTTCCCCTTGTTGCCCTTCTTCATTTCTTCTTCTTGTATGTCTTGGAGGAGTTGGGCCAAGAGTCATTCTGTGTGCAGTTATGGCCAGTCCAGGATATAGCCAATTAGGTCTTTCATCCTCAAGTGGTACTTGGGCATCGATGCATAGTCTAATGATAGTGCTAGGGAAGTGAAGCCAGGATTCAGGGTCACTTTTCTCACTAAACTCTTGTATCTGTTCAGCAATGAGTTTATGAACTTTGATCTCTCCTCCAACCATAATGCAATGTAGCAAGATGGCTCTTTTAGGGACTATTTCCGAAGAGTTTGCAGTGGGTAGGATGGATCTCCTAACTATTGCATACCACCCTTTAGCTTCAGGTGTTAGGTCTCCCCTTCTCAAGACTCTTGGAGCCCCTCTTGTTTTTCTCACCCATTCAGCTCTGATGGCACAAAGGTCTTCAGCAATAGTTGTATAGTCAGGTTCTCCTATCATCCTTTCTTCATAACTTGCTTGGCTGAAATGTATGTTTTTCAGGCCAAGAGTTTTCATGATTGCTTTGGGACTGAAGTCAACTTCCACCCCTCTCACATAGCTTTTGTATGTGGGGTTCTTGGTTTGATCCTCCCTTACTGCATTTGCATAAAACTCCTTCACCAAGTTGATGTTGATTCTAGTGATTGGCTTAGTTAGGAGCTCCCACTTCCTCTTTTTGATCTTTTCCCAAACACCTGGGAACTCATCCTTTTCAAGGTCAAAGGGGACCTCAGCTAGTACCGTTTTAGGTCTCATCCATTCGGCTTGAATCTCATGGAACACTGATCTGTATCTCCATGCATCGAATTCCCTGTTTTCCTCCATTGGCTATTTGTCCTTTCTTCTTTTGTGGCTAGATGAAGCTGCCATTGATTCTTTAGTTTTGGTAAGTGACAAGCTAAAGTTGACAAGGTGAAGCAAGAAGTGTTGTTGGAAGTGTGGTGAGGTTGTTTTCGGCAAGAGATAGTTATGCTATGATGAAGGAAAATGTGTATGGAGGAGAATTGGTGGTGTGGGACTCGTTCCCCAAGTGGTTCTTTATAGTGCCCATGAGTGAAAAATGGACGGCTAGGGTGGTTTGTGAAGGGTGGCTTGATGGTAAATATATGAATTATGGATAAGGACGATTTGCTTTTCATTTTCTTGGAAGTATTCTGGGTGCATTAGGTTGTACATGTAGCTTTCTTTTCTTGCAGAACTTCCTTTTCCCATGTGTTAGTTTCAAAGATTTGTGAATTTTCTTTTTGACCAAGCACGTACCTCCCTTTGTCTTTTTCCTCCATTTTTGTCTTTTCTTTTGTACCTGCACAAACAAACAAATTTGCTATCATTTTTCGGTCCATGTGAATTATGAATAGTATTTGCACATGTAAATCAATGCTTGTCTTTATGAGCTTATAGCCGTGACTTCTACATGTATGCACACTTATTATTTGGACACCAAACTTAGTGTTTGGTTAAGTCTCCTGATGACATGAAATCCATATTGGTTGTCCTTAATGAGTGTGCATAATTCTAATAAATCATAGTCACCTTGGCTCTTTGATTCTAAACAAAGTTACTACCCTAAGTAATTGAAACCAAAGTATTAAAACATGTGAATGGTATACTTGTCATGAATTTTGAAATCCAGAGGAACTTCTTGCTTTTCATAAACTGTGTTCAAAAAGAACACCAAACTTAATGTTTGGTTGTGCACCTTGAATGAAAGATGGAATTCAATTTGAGTAAGATTTGGGAGTGCCATCAGGCACACCAAACTTAGAGACCAATTGTAATTTACATGCAAGGTTTAGTGCACTTAATCAATAGTTGTCCTGAGGATTCAAGTTCATGCATAAGAAACCATGCTTTATTAGATGTAAAGCAAAGCACTAAAGATTAAGGATACTAAAAACATGGGTTGCCTCCCATGAAGCGCTTCTTTAACGTCACTAGCTTGACGGTTGTCCCTTGTTAGGGTGGATTGTAGTGCTTGACGTCATCTCCTCTCATTATGAAAACGTCCCCACTTGATTCATTCATGACCTCTAAATGTTCCATAGAAAGAACTTTCCTGATTGTGAACACTTGAGGGAGCTGGGAAGGAATGGTTTTGAGGCCAGGTGGGATTGGCAGATAATGACTTGATATCACGTTATCTCCCGGAGAAAAACCTTCAGTGGGAATTTTCTTGTTTCTCCATCCTCTTGGCAATCTCCCTATCACTCTTCCCTTTCTCTTGAGGATTTCTTCATTGACCTTTATGTCAGGAGGATCCTTCTGATCTGTTTCCACTGATTCTTGTGGCTCTAACTCTTGCAACTCTTGTTTGCCTTCCAATGACTGTTTTAGAGTCTCAGCTGCTGGATTACTTTCCTCCAAACACGGATGGCTACTATCATCTTTAGGCTTTTCAGGTTCTGGTTCAGGCTCAGATGCAGGTTTGAAGACTTTGAAAATGAGCTGTTCATCATGTATTCTCAGAATTAGCTCTCCTTGTTCTACATCTATGAGCGCTCTAGTAGTGGCTAGAAATGGTCTGCCCAGAATGATAGGGTGTAAGTAGCTTTCCTCCATGTCCACAATGACAAAGTCTGTGGGGAAATAATAATCCCCCACTTTCACCAGCACATTTTCAACTACCCCTTCAGCTTGCTTCTGAGTTTTGTCAGCCAGTTGTATGATTACATCAGTGGATCTCACCTCATTCAGTTGTAGCCTCTTCATAAGAGTTAGAGGCATCACATTTATGCTAGCTCCTAGATCACAGAATCCTCTGTCAATTTTTGTTTCCCCTATGATGCAAGGGATATGAAAACTTCCTGGGTCCGTTTTCTTAGAGAGTGTGTCCTTCTTGATGAGAGCACTGCATTCTTTGTTCATTGTTACTGTTTGTCCTCCCTTCAAAACTCTTTTTTTGCTTAACAATTCCTTTAAATACTTGATGTGTGTGGGCATTTGATGAAGAATCTCAAGAAAGGGAATATTGACATGAAGAGAGTTAAATGTCTCTAGAAACCTTGAGTAGGTTTTCCCTTTTCCACCTCCTCCTAACCTCTCAGGAAATGGTGCTTTTGGTTGGTATATTTCCATCATGCCTTTTTGCAGTTCCTTGGCTTGCTCAGTTCCACCTTCTTGCTTAACTTCTTCCACACCTTCCTTCAAGATTTCTGGTTCCTGCTCTGAGGGCCTGATTCCTTCTTCTTCTGAGACTTCCTTCATTATGGTGATGGCTTTGCATTCTTCCCATCTTACTCTCTTTTGTTCCCCTTTGGGATTCTTTTCTGTGTCACTGGGGAACACTGCAGTTGATTTGGGTGCCTGTTGAGATAGCTCTCCTACTTGAGATTCCATCCTTTTGAGTTTTTCACCATGGTTTCTTAAGGTAGTTCTCACATCATCCCTGAAGCTCTTCAATTCAACTATGTCTTGACTCATGGTTGCCATCATTCCTTCTATCCGGTTTAATTGATCTTGAAATTGTTGGTTCGGATTAGGTTGGGTATGTTGATTATTTTGGCCATGATATGATGGTTGGGGGTAAGTGTTTTGTGTGGCTTGGTATGATCTTTGGTTGGAGTTTTGGCATGTGGAATTGTTATGTTGGTTGTGGTTGTAAGGTTTGTGGTTTTGTGGTTGGGTTTGTTGGTTTCCCCACCCAAAGTTTGGGTGGTTTCTCCAGCCTGGGTTGTAAGTGTTGGAATGTGGATCATATGATTGCCTTTGTTGATTTCCCACATAGTTAACCTCATCCCAATCACCTCCTTCAATGCCTACCTCCTCTTGATCTTGTGTGTGTATTGCAGCCACTTGCTTTGTTTCTATTTGCCTGGTAAGCTCTGCTAGTTGCTTGGCAAACACCTTGTTTTGGGCTAGAATTGTATCAACATGGTTCAGCTCCATGACTCCCTTAGTGTTGTGCCTTTCTGATGCATAGTAGTACTCATTCTCAGCCACTGTCTCGATCACTTCAATGGCTTCTTCCACAGTCTTTTTCCTGTTCAATGAACCTCCTGATGAATGGTCTACAGCCTTCCTTGATTCATAAGAGAGCCCATCATAGAAGATGTGCAGTTGCACCCAATCATGGAACATGTTTGGTGGGCATTTCCTTGTCAAGTCCTTGAATCTCTCCCATGCCTCGTAGAGAGTTTCACCATCTTGTTGTCTAAAAGTCTGAACCTCAGATCGAAGCCTATTGACCTTTTGTGGAGGGTAGAAACGTGCCAGAAACTTGCTTTCCACCTCATCCCATGTTGTTAGACTCCCCCTTGGGAATGATTCCAGCCACTTAGCTGCTTTGTCCCTAAGTGAAAATGGGAACAAAAGCAGTTTATAGGCATCTTCCTGGACTCCATTGGACTTCACAGTGTCACAAATTCTCAGGAATTTTGTGAGATGTTGGTTTGGGTCTTCATTAGCACTTCCTCCAAAGGAACAATGATTTTCCACAAGTGATATTAGCTGTGGCTTGAGCTCAAAATTGTTGGCCTGAATGGGTGGTTTCTGGATGCTACTACCACAATTCCCAGAGGTTGGGTTTATGTATGAACTAAGAACCCTCCTCTCAGGGATGGCATCGTTTCCATCAGCTCTCTCATGGTTGTGAGCTTCTCTATCCATGTTGAGATCTAAAGCTTCCTCAAAATTGTCCTCAGATTCTCCTTCAGATTCCTCTTCTCCCACTACTCTCTTCCCTCTTGCTTCCCTTCTAAGTCTATGAAGGGTCCTCTCTGGTTCGGTATATGGAGGAGTTGATGTCTCTCCTCTCCTACCTGTCATACAAGAACACAGCTCAAACACAACAAGTGAAATACTCTTGGTTAATGGAAGAGTATGGTTAGCTCAATTGAGGAATTAATTCAAACAGTTAGTGAGTCAGTGAGTTAGTTGCATGAATTTAAAGGCATAAAGAAGGAAAGCATGTAACCAAGTGCAGAAATTAAAATTCAACAAGTATCTTGAACAGAATTAACAAAGCAAGAGAAAATTGCTCAATCTAGTTAGCTTCCAATTTGAGAATTGTCAATCGAAAACCAATCCCCGGCAACAGCGCCATAAACTTGATGCACATAAACTAGTTATGCTACGATTTAGGAAATTGCACGATCGGCAAAATTCCTTCCGGCAAGTGCACCGGTTATCGTCAAGTAAAAACTCACAATAGAGTGAGGTCGAATCCCACAAGGATTGGTTGAGTGAGCAATTCGGATTAGAAGTGTGTTCTAGTTGAGCGGAATCAAGATTGAGATGAGTATTGCGGAATGTAAAAGTGGCGGGAAAAGTAAATGACAAGAAATTGAAATGGCGGAATCTTAAATTGCATGAATTAAAGAGCAGAAACTAAATTGCTGAAATTAAAAGGGAATGGGGGTGATTGCATGAATTGAGTAGCAGAACGTAAAGAGAAAGTGGAAATCAGAATTGGGGAATTCATTGGGTTATAGGAGATATTGAGATCTCCGAATCAAAACATGTTTATCTCTTCCTCAACCAATGCGTTCATTGAATTTTGCTTGGCAATCTTATATGATTGGATCCCAATTCCTTGGCTCACCAATGCTCTCTAAAAACAAACAAATTCCCAATCCCTTGGTTTAAATGTTCATAAGAAGAGATGATGCTTGATCACTGATTATACCACACAATTTCATGAACCACAATTTGGTAGGATTACATGTCACAATATCCATCCAAACCCCAATCCAATCCACTGTGAGAAAGCTTCTCTAGCATGAATCCTCCATTCCTTTCCCAAGGCTCCGAAGGATTCCAAGTATGAGTAGTTTCTTTCCCAAGACAACTACTCAATGGAATTAGATCGAGAAGCTTTCTAACAAAATTCAAGAGAAAAGATTGAAGAAGAAGATAAACTATTATTGATTCATTGAATTACAATAGAGCTCCCTAACCCAATGAAAGGGGGTTTAGTGAATCATAGCTCTGAATTCAATTACAAAGAAAAGGAAAACTAGCTAAAAGTGAAAGTAAAAAAGTCCTCTCTAACTTAACTTCTATCCTATTTATACACTTTCTATATTGAGCTTCAGTTGTGCTTCTTGGGCTTTGAGGCCTCTCCTTGCTTTCCTTTTGCCTTGGGTTTATGATCCATAACCTTGATGAGGTTGTTGATCCAAATCCTGTAACATTTATTGAGCCAACTTAGTGATAATCAAATAATGACACATGACTCAATAAATTGAGATTTCAAACTCATCAATCCTTCAGGCCCAATCCCATAAACCATGATATTCAATTGGGTTTCATACCAAAGTAAGTTTAAGTTAATATTTGTGCTCAAAGACTAACTTAAATCACAATATTTTTGGCCCAGAAACCTTTTCCAAGAGTGGCGTTTAAGTTGTAGTTTAAGCTTAAACTGCAGCTTAAACGCCAGACACTTCCAGTGAGGCCTTTTGTAGAAGCACGTTTAAGCTTCAGTTAAGGTTAAACTGAAGCTTAAACGTGGAAATGGAAGAAGGTAGCCCTGGAGAGTCATGTAGTCGAACACGTTTAAGCTTCAGTTTAAGGTTAAACTGAAGCTTAAACGTGGAGATAGGAAAGGCAGCCCTGGAGGTCGAACACTTTTAACCTCCAGTTTGAGGTTAAACTGGAGGTTAAACGTGGAAAAGGGTGGAGGCATACTGGAGGTCGAACACGTTTAACCTCCAGTTTGAGGTCAAACTGGAGGTTAAACGTGGAAGCTTAGAATGGTGGCCCTGGAGGTGTCGAACACGTTTAACCTCCAGTTTGAGGTCAAACTGGAGGTTAAACGTGGAAATGGAGAGAGCAACCCTGGAGTAGAAAAGCTGTCGAACACGTTTAAGCTCCAGTTTGAGTCAAACTGGAGCTTAAACGTGGAATGGCTCCCTGGTACTCTTCCTGGTTCTGGCGTTTAACCCCCAGTTTGAGGTCAAACTGGAGGTTAAACGTGGAACTCCTCCCTGGGTGGCATACTCATTCTGGCGTTTAACCTCCAGTTTGAGGTCAAACTGGAGGTTAAACGTGGAATGCTCCTTAAGTGAGGCTTTTCATTCTGGCGTTTAACCTCCAGTTTGAGGTCAAACTGGAGGTTAAACTTCAATCCCAGCATTTCTTATCCTTCATGATTTTGGCGTTTAAGCTCCAGTTTAGGCTTAAACTGGAACTTAAACTCCACATGTGATATTCAAGCTTCCTTTATTGATTTTGTTGCTTCCTTGCTTAGCCTCTTCTTCCCTGAAATCATCCAAACAATTGCATCAAAGTCTTGCAAAATTTCATGAGAAATCTTCCATTCATAGCATTTAAGTAATATAACTAAAACTCATGGAATTTGCATCAAAATCATATTGTTTGGATGGTTCATTACTTTGTTCTTCATTTAACCAATTTTGGTTACTTTAAGCTCAAGAAAATGCATAAAACAACTAAAACTAACAGAAAAATGCTAGTGAAACTAGCCTATGATGCCTTGGCATCATCGACTTCGTTAGGTCGACCTTTTCCAGGTTATTTTCGTAATCCTCTTTCTTGGACCTTTGTTAGGTCTCTTTCAGGGATTACTTTCAGTAGTAGGAGTCCGACTTGGTTGTATCGGTCTCCTTTAAGTTATTTTTGTAATCCTCTTTCTTGGATCTTTGTCAGATCTCTTTCAGGGATTACTTTTATAACTTTTTAGTAGTAGGAGTCCGACTTCATTATATCGGTCTCCTTTAAGTTATTTTTGTAATCCTCTTTCTTGGATCTTTGTCAGATCTCTTTCAGGGATTACTTTTATAACTTTTTAGTAGTAGGAGTCCGACTTTATTATATCGGTCTCCTTTAAGTTATTTTTGTAATCCTCTTTCTTGGATCTTTGTCAGATCTCTTTCAGGGATTACTTTTATAACTTTTTAGTAGTAGGAGTCCGACTTCATTATATCGGTCTCCTTTAAGTTATTTTTGTAATCCTCTTTCTTGGATCTTTGTCAGATCTCTTTCAGGGATTACTTTTATAACTTTTTAGTTGTAGGAGTCCGACTTGGTTATATCGGTCTCCTTTAAGTTATTTGTAGTCCTCTTTCTTGGATCCTTGTCAGATCTCTTTCAGGGACTACTTTGATAACTTTTCATTTTGGGCTGACTTTGTCATGTCGAGCCCTTCTAAGTTAAAGTAATCCTCTTTAATAGGGTTGGCCAGACCTCTTTCCAGGGTTACTTATAACTTGGGTTGACTTGGTCCGACTACTCAACGTCGGCCAGTCTTTAAGTTATTATTTTAGCAATCCGTAAGACCTCGTCAGGTTCTTTTTTAGATCACTTTCGATAACTTCTTACATTATTCTATGTTCATCTTTGCCGATTTGTAGAAAGTGTTTGTCATCTCTAGATCGTCCTTTGGGTGAATTGCGTTTTCACCTTTATCGGACGGTTGTCTTTATCGTGATCATGCAGTGAAATTGTTTTTCATTTTCTGCCGATCTGTTGCTTTATAATCGGACGATGAATGCTTCAGATTAACGCGTCTTGAAATCTTTGTAGAGTATCTAAAATATATTTTATTTAAAGGAAAAGTGCAAATATATACATATGGGATTGTCTGAGTCTCAACTTGGTACCTCGTTAAAAAACCTTTTCAGGAAAAAAAGTGCATCCAATGATGAGATCTTTTATCTTTTCTAACTGTAGTACCTTCTGAGGTTGCAGGCGTGCCATGACCTGGGAAGCTCTCGTCCATCGAGTTCAGACAGTCTGTAGTAGCCCTTTCCAAGTACTTCTACAACTCGGTAGGGTCCTTTCCAGTTTGCTGCCAGCTTTCCCTCTCCTGGTCGAGTTGTTCCGATATCATTTCGGATTAGGATGAGATCATTTTCTATGAAACTTCTCGGCACTACCTTTTGATTATATCTAGAAGCCATTCGGCGTTTTAGAGCTTCTTCCCTGATCCGAGCTCTTTCTTGGATTTCGGGTAACAAGTCGAGCTCTTCTCTCTGAAGTTGGAAGTTTGCTTCCTCATTGTAGTGAACTATTCTGGGCGACCCTTCCTTAATCTCTATTGGAATCATCGCCTCTATTCTGTATGCTAATCGGAAGGGGGATTCCTTCGTGGTGGAATGTGGCATTGTTCGATATGCCCACAGGACCTGTGGGAGCTCTTCTGCCCAGGCTCCCTTTGCATCTTGTAATCTCCGTTTTAATCCGGCCAATATGACTTTGTTAGCAGCTTTGGCCTGCCCATTGGCTTGTGGATGTTCGACGGAGGTGTACTGGTGCTTTATATTCAAGTCGGCTACTAGTTTTCTGAAGCCTGCATCTGTGAATTGGGTGCCATTGTCTGTGGTTATTGAATATGGAACCCCGAATCTTGTGACAATGTTTCGATATAAGAATTTCCGGCTTCTTTGAGCGGTAGCATTGGCTAGGGGATCTACCTCGATCCACTTTGTAAAGTAATCTACTCCCACTATGAGAAATTTAACTTGTCCTGATCCCTGTGGGAAGGGGCCGAGAAGATCGAGTCCCAATTTTGCAAAAGGCCAAGGTGAAGTCACGCTGATGAGCTCTTCTGGCGGGGCGATGTGAAAGTTGGCATGTTTTTGACATGGTGGGCATGTCTTTACAAATTCTGTGGCTTTTTTCTGTAGAGTTGGCCAATAAAATCCCGCCCGGAGTACTTTTTTGGCGAGAGCTCGTGCTCCGAGATGATTGCCACAAATACCGCCGTGTATTTCTTCTAGCACTTCCCTTGTGTTGGAGGTCGGCACGCATTTTAGTAAAGGTATTGAGATTCCTCTTTTGTACAGGATGTTGTTTATGATGGTGTAGTACTGTGCCTCCCTTTTTAACTTCTTTGCCTCCTTTTCTTCTGCGGGGAGTGTTCCTTTTTTGAGGTAGTTGATTATGGGGGTCATCCATCCTTGGTCCTGACTTGTTATGGCCATGACTTTTTCCTCTTCCGAGATTGACGGGTTTTGCAACATTTTCTTGATGAGGCTTCTATTGTTGCCCCCTGGTTTGGTGCTGGCTAGTTTTGAGAGTGCATCAGCTCGGGCATTTTGTTTGCGGGGTATGTGGCAGATCTTATATTCCCCGATTTGTCCGAGTAGTTCCTTGGTTTTATCCAAATACTTTTTCATGGTGGGGTCTTTGGCTTGGTAGCTCCCTGTTATTTGTGATGTGACCACTTGTGAATCACTGTAAATGTTGAGTTTTTGAGCTCCGACCTCTTTAGCCAGCTTCAAACCAGCTAGTAATGCTTCATATTCTGCTTGGTTATTGGAGGCCGGGAACCCGAACTTGAGGGAGAGCTCAACTTGGGTTCCTTGGTTGTTTTCTATTATCACGCCTGCGCCACTTCCAGTTTTATTTGAGGAACCGTCCACGTAGAGATTCCATTCTGTGGGAGTTTCTAGGGTATCTGTGAATTCTGCAATGAAGTCGGCCAGATACTGTGATTTGATGGCCGTCCGAGCTTCATATTGGAGGTCAAATTCTGACAACTCGACTGCCCATTGTAGAATTCTGCCTGCTAAATCTGTTTTTTGCAATATTCCTTTTATGGGCTGGTTAGTTCTAACCTTAATGGTGTGAGCCTGGAAGTACAGGCGGAGTCGTCGAGATGTTAGGATGAGAGTATAGGCAAATTTTTCTATTTTCTGGTAGTTCAGCTCGGATCCCTGTAGTGCTTTGCTAATGAAGTAGACGGGTTGTTGCCCATTTTCGTCTTCTCTGACTAGTGCTGAGGCTATCGCCCGGCTTCCTACTGCGAGATATAATATGAGTGGTTCTCCTTCTCGTGGTCGAGATAGGATAGGCGGCCGTCCTAAGAACTCCTTGAAGTCTCGGAAAGCTTGCTCACATTCTGTCGTCCATTCGAACTATTTTCCCTTTCTTAAAGTAGCATAGAAGGGGAGAGATCTTATCGCAGCTCCTGCTAAGAATCGGGATAGGGCGGCCAATCTCCCGTTGAGTTGTTGTACTTCTTTGACACAGGTTGGGCTCTTCATGTTGAGTATAGCTTGACATTTGTCTGGATTTGCTTTAATTCCCCTTTGTGTGAGCATGAACCCAAGGATTTGCCTGCTTCAACAGCGAAGGTGCATTTTGTGGGGTTGAGTCGCATGTTATGCTTCCTTATAGTGTCAAACACTTGAGCCAGGTCAGACAATAATGTATCTTCGCTTTGTGTTTTTATCAACATGTCGTCCACATAGACTTCCATGATTTTTCCGATGTGATCTGAGAAGACTTTATTCATTAGCCTTTGATAAGTAGCTCCCGCGTTCTTGAGACCGAAAGGCATCACGATGTAGCAGTAGTTCGCCTTTGGTGTTAAGAACGAGGTTTTTTCTTGATCTGGTGGATACATGGGGATTTGGTTGTACCCTGAATAGGCGTCCATAAACGAGAGGTATCTATATCCGGAGGAAGCATCTACCAGAGCGTTAATACTTGGAAGTGGGTATGGATCTTTTGGGCAGGCTTTGTTGAGATCGGTGTAATCGGTACACATGCGCCACTTCCCGTTTGATTTTTTCACCAAGACGACATTGGCTAGCCATAGTGGGTACTTGACTTCTCTTATGAATCCTGCCTTCAGTAACATTTGTACTTGTTCTTCCACAGCTTGGGATCGTTCTGGTCCGAGTTTTCTTCGCTTCTGCTGTACCAGCCGAGATCCTGGATAGACCGCCAACTTGTGGCACATTAGCTTAGGGTCTATGCCTGGCATGTCTGCGGCTTTCCATGCGAAGAGGTCGACATTATCTCGTAAGAATTGTATCAGTAATTCTTTTGAGTCTCCTCTTAGGACCGTGCCGATATTAGTCGTTTTGTCCGAGGTGTCTCCAATCTGAACCTTCTCTACCTCCCCTTCTGGGTGCGGACGGAGTTCTTCTCGACGCTGAGCTCCGCCAAGCTCAATTGTATGAAACTCTTCTCCTCTGCCTTTGAGGTTTAAGCTCTCGTTATAACAGCGATGTGCCATCTTTTGATCTGCTTTTATCGTGGCTATCCCCTCTGCAGTTGGGAATTTCATGCATAGATGCGGAGTTGAGACTATTGCGCCGAGTTGATTGAGTGTTGTCCGACCTATGAGAGCATTGTAGGCTGAACTTACGTCGACCACAATGTGTCTATTTTGAGGGTCCTAGATTGGTTCCCTTTTCCAAAAGTAGTGTGTAGCAATACGTATCCCAGCAGTTGTATCGGAGTGTCTCCTAGTCCAAACAGATTGTTCAGGTATGCTCTAAGTTCCTTTTTGTCTAAACCGAGCTTGTCGAAGGCTGTTTTGAATAAGATGTCGGCAGAACTCCCTTGGTCTACTAGTGTGTGGTGTAGATTGGCGTTTGCCAGTATAATAGTGATGACCATGGGATCGTCGTGTCCCGAGATGATGCCGGATGCGTCCTCTTTAGTAAATGTTATCGCCGGGATGTCGGGTGCTTCCTCCTTTCCCTCAACATGATATACTTCTTTGAGATATCTCTTTCGGGATGATTTGGAGATCCCACCTCCTGTGAATCCGCCGTGTATCATGTGGACGTGTCTTTCTGGTGTCCGAGGTGACCGTTCAGCTCGTCCATCATCTTCGTCTCTCCGTCTTTTTCTTTGATCATCATCCTGGGTGGCCAGAAATCGATCTAATTTTCCTTCTCTTACCAATTTTTCTATGATATTTTTCAAGTCAAAGCACTCGTTGGTAGAGTGCCCTCGAATTTGATGGTATTCACAATATTCCTTCCGATTTCCTCCTCCCCTTTTGCCTTTGAGTGGCCGTGCTGGGAGAATTTTTTCTGTATGGCAGACTTCTTTGTACACGTCGACCAGGGATGCTTTGAGAGGAGTGAAGTTGTGGTATTTTTTGATTTTCTCACCCTGTCGATCTTCTTTCCTTTTGGAGTCCTTGTCTTTGTCTCGGTAGGAGGCCCCAGATTTTGAGATTTCTCCCAGCCGAGCATTCTCTTCCATGTTGATGTATTTTTCTGCTCGCTCCTGGACTTCGTCTAAGGAGGTAGGATACTTTTTTGATATAGATTGGTTGAAAGGTCCTTCTCGTAAGCCATTGATAAGCCCCATGATGGCGACCTCTATTGGTAAACTTTGTATGTCCATGCATGTTTTGTTGAATCTTTCCATGTAGTTGCGGAGGCTCTCCCGATCTCCTTGCTTGATCCCTAGTAAGCTGGGTGCGTGCTTGGCCTTATCTTTCTGGATGGAGAATCTGGCCAGGAACCTTTTGGCCAGGTCATCGAAGTTTGAGATGGACTTCGGAGGTAAGTTGTCGAACCATCTGATCGCCGTTTTTGTGAGAGTTGTTGGAAAAGCTTTGCAGCGAACGGCATCTGAGGCATCGGTAAGGTACATTCTGCTTCTGAAATTGCTGAGATGATGGTTGGGATCTGTAGTGCCATCATACAAAACCATATCCGGGAGCTTGAAATCTTTTGGGATTTTGGTCTTCATGATTTCCCTGGTGAATGGATCCTGTTCTTTGCGTGAATTTTCCTCAGGAGTGGTCCGAGGAGCTTTTGATTTGAGGTCGGTCTCTAATTGCTGTAGTTTTTCTTCTAGTTCTCGACATCGCCGTACCTCTCTTTGTAGATCCTTTCCGATCTCCCGTTGTTGCTGGGTTTCTTTCTCAAGTTGCTTTAAGCGATCTTGAAGTGCTTCCATGGCTCCCGGATTTGGTGAGTTTTTGTCGCCGTTGGATTCCGGAGTGTCCTTTAGCGTAGTGTCCGCGTTCTTGTGCGGTGTTCTGTTCTCCAGATCTGAGTCGTGGTCGTTGTCATGGCCGTCCGCCATGGTTTTGGGATGACTTTCAAGTTCCCCGGCAACGGCGCTAATGTTCCGAGGGTTACTTAAAACTGGAGGTCGATCTCGGATGAGATCTTCCATACTGGTCGGAGATGACGTGTCCGGCTGGCTGGTGGCGGCCGGAGCTGTTGTGTCCGACTTATTGGACTTGCTGCACTGTTGATCCTTGGCCACCGGAAGGTGGGGGGTACCTGCAAGAGACTCCGATGCTTAAGTTAGCACGGGTATTAAGCAGGTTTTTATGTCGAATCAGAGTATGAGTTATACCTGGGTGCTCCAGTGTATTTATAGTAGTGTGGGCTGACCTTTCTGATAAGATAAGTTAGTTATCTTATCTTAGCTTATCTTTATCTTGAGTGAAGTCCGCTTATCTTTAAGGGAACCGCCTTTATCTCTGTAGGCTTGAACTGCCTTTGGATTTGGGTCGTGTTCCTCTATTTGGGCCCTTTACTGGGCTCTCTTGTCGATTTGGCCGATCTCTTTAAGAAGAGGTCGGATAGTCGGACCTGAAGAGGTCAGTCGTTTTGCCACCAATCATCCTGGGTCGGACAATTCGACCCAGGGTATGAACAGTAACCCAATCAAATTAATGTAACTATTCTTTATTAGAAAGCTCATAGAAAGCTCAAAAATCTATGCATCTTTATTTCTTCAAAAAAAATCTACTATTTTATTCATGTTCAATGATGATAAGAGGAATATTTTATAGCTAATTGGAAAAATAAAAATTAATTAATTACTACTAATGCTTATGTAATCCTAAAAATTAAAAGACATAAAATTAAAATTAAAAATAAAGAATCAATTACTGCTAGTAATCATGCAACTCTAAATTAGGATGGAAATACGTGAGACAGGAATAGGAATAACAAAAACATGAGAAACAAGAATTAGAATAACCACAGAGTTGAAACTCAACAACCTTAAGCTTGGGGGATGCTAGTCTCTTGAGGCTATGGGACGCATGGCTCTTCTTGAGGGGTGCATGATTCTTCAGTTTGTGGGGCCCTGGGCTCTTCATGAGAGAGCTTCTGGCGCTTCAGCTCATCCAGCTCACGCCCTTGCTTCTCCTATTCCTTGATCAGTTTACAAATCACGCTAGTTTGATCTCTCTGCTCCTCTCTGAGCTGATCCAACGTGCTCTGTAGGTGAATTATAGATGCCTTCAGCTGTTCCCAGTATTCCATTGGAGGGATCTCTAACCTGCTTGGTGATTGGATTTTTTACTGGAATAAAGTTATCCACTTGGATCAGAACCTTAGCCTCTTGGCATAGGCGGATGATGAGATTTGGATAAGCCAGCATAGCCTTAGTCGAATCTCTATTTGATTGCTTGTAAATCTCTTGGAGGATTATTTGGTGGACTTCCACCTCATTCCCCACCATGATGCAGTGAATCATCACAACTCTTGCAATATTGACTTCAGAGCAGTTACTTGTGGGGAGTATAGAATGCCCAATGAAGTCTAGCCATCCTCTAGCAATAGGCTTGAGGTTCGCCCTTTTTAGCTGGCATGGCTCCGCTTTGGTATTTTCAATCCATTGGGTTCCAGGCAGGCATATGTCCTCTAGGACTTGATCCAGCTTTTGGTTAGCTACAACCTTCTTGTTGTATGACTCACGGTTATCCCTTTGCAGAGGTAGTTTGAAGACCTCTCTCACCCTGTCTAGGTGAAAGTATATCATCTTCCCTCTGACCATGGTGCGAAAAGTATGGATGGCTGTTCCATCCTGCTTTTGCTTATCTGTCATCCACATATTTGCATCAAATTTCTGAATCATGTTGTATCCAAGATTTAATTCTGGATTACTTAGAATCTCCCATCCTCTCCTTCGAATCTGCTCTTGGATCTCTGGGTATTCTTATTCTCCAAGGTTGAATCCTACTTCAGGGATTACTGGCCTTTTACTCGTTACCTTGTGATAATGTTCTTCATGTTGCTTGGTGAAGAATCGAACATGTTTGAAAACAACTGTTGAGTTGTCTTCTTTCTTGTTCTTTGGGGTGGTCTTGCCACTTTTTGGAGCCATGGAATTAAATTCTTGATGAGAGAACAGGGCTCCTGCCACACCAAACTTGAAAATTTGCTCGTCCTCGAGCAAAAGGTAAGAAAGGAAGAACTAGAAAAGAGAATAGAAGAAAAAATAGAAGATGGAATTCAAATGAGAGGTGGTCAGCGAGGGAGAGAGGGCACGACACACATATATATAGGGAGGGGGGAGGGATTTTCAAAAATAATCATGAATAAGAGATAAAGATTTTTGAAAAAGATAAAAAAATAAGTTGTTAAATTTAAAAAGATAAGAAAAGATTTTAAGAAGATAGAAAAGGCATTAAAGACAAGACATGAAGAATGAAAAGTATTTGAATGTTTAATAAAAGATATGAATAAGATAAGAAAAGATTTTGAAAAGATTTTTGAAAGCAACTTGTAAGAGATATGAAAGTTTGAAAAGGATTTGAAAGAATTTGAAAAAATGTTTTAATTTGAAAATTAAATTGAAAATGAAATATTTGAACAAGATTTAATTTAAAAATTAAAAAATTTTTGAAATTAAATTGGATGAAGATGAATTGAATCAAGATAAGATTGAAAAATTGAAGTTACTTCCCTGCTGCCATGCTGGCATTTAAATGCCTAGCATGCTAGCCTTTTAGCGTTTAACGCCAGAGTAGTGCCTCTTCTTAGGTGTTAAACGCCTAGCCAGGGCCTCCTGGCTGGCGTTTAACGCCAGGTATATGCCCCCTTCAGGGCGTTAAACGCCCAGCCAGGACCTCCTGGCTAGCGTTTAATGCCAGGTGTGTGCTCTCTTATAGGCATTAAATGCCCAGCCAAGGCCTCCTGGCTGGCGTTTAACGCCAGGATGATGCTCCCTCCTGGGCATTTGAACGCCCTGTTGGCACCCTATTCTGTTTGCTGTGTTGCATCATTCTGTCTCTGTTTAAGCACTGTACATGATTACTAACACTAAAATTAACTTAAACATAATCAAAAACTAATTAACAAGAGAATTAATTAAAATGGGAACAATTAGAAAATCAATAGAGTATGAGTGATTATTGGGTTGCCTCTCAACAAGCACTTCTTTAATGTTTTTAGCTGGACTTTACTGTACTTAACTTAGTAATAGTGTTGAGCCTCCTGGCTCTATTTCTCCTTTAAGGTATTGCTTAATTCTCTATCCATTGATAGTGAACCTTCTTTCTTTACCTTGGAGTTCTATATGCCCGATACACTAGTAATCACAAACGGTCCTGTCCAACGGGATTTGAGTTTTCTATGGAACAGTTTGAGTCTTGAGTTGAAGAGCAGGACTTTCTGTCCTAGTTCAAAGACTCTGGAAGCTAACTTCCTGTTATGCCACCTTTTTGCCTTTTTCTCATAGATTTTTGCATTTTCAAATGCTTCTAACTGGAATTCATCCAACTTATTTTATTGGAGTAGCCATTTCTCCCCTGCTGCTTTAGCATCAAGGTTGAGGAACCTAGTAGCCCAATAGGCTTTGTGTTCTAGTTCCACTGATATGGTGAAGTTCCAATGGGGGTTTTAAAAGCTGTTCTGTATGCCCATAGAGCATCATCAAGCTTTCTAGCCCAATCCTTTCTAGAGGCACTTACTATCCTCTCTAGGATTCGCTTTAGTTCTCTATTTGAGACTTCGAATTATCCATTGGTTTGGGGATGATACGGTGTTGCTACTTTATGGTGAACTCCGTATCGGCTTAAGACTTTCCAGCTGTCTGTTGCAGAAATGAGTTTCTCCATCATTGATTAGTGTCCTAGGGACACCAAATCTGCTGAAGATGTGCTTCTGGAAGAACTTCATTACTACCCTTGTGTCATTAGTGGGTGTTACTATTGCTTCAACCCATTTAGACACATAATCTACTGCCACAAGGATGTAGATGTTTGAGTATGAAGGCGGGAATGGTCCCATGAAATCTATATCCCATACGTCAAACAACTCAATCTCTAAGATTCCTTGCTGGGGCATGCTGTGACCATGAGGACGATTGCCAGCCCTCTGGCAACTATCACAGTTACGGATGAACTCTCTAGAATCTTTAAAGAGAGTGGGCCAGTAAAAGCCACTTTGGAGCACCTTAGTGGCTGTCCGCTCACCTCCAAAGTGTCCTCCATAGTCAGAGCCATGGCAATGCCATAGAATTTTCTATACCTCTTCTTCAGACACACAGCATATTCCATTCGAGCATCTCTTAAAGAGATATGGTTCATCCCATAGGTAGTATTTTACATCATGCATGAGTTTTCGTGACTGCTGCCTGGTAAACTCCTTGGAGATGAACCATATAGCCTTGTAGTTTACAATGTCTGCAAACCAAGGTACTGTCCGAATAGCATAGAGTTGCTTATCTGAAAAGGATTTGGATATGTCAGTGGAGGGAGAAGAAGTCCCTGCTACTAGCTCAATCCGAGACAAGTAATCAGCCACCTGATTTTCTGTCTGTTTTCTGTCTCTAATTTCTATATCAAACTCTTGCAGGAGTAATACCCATCTTATAATTCTGGGTTTAGAATCCTGCTTAGTGAGTAGATATTTTAGAGCAGCATGGTCAGTATAAATAATAACCTTAGATCCTACTAGGTAGGATCTGAACTTGTCAATGGCCTAAACCACTGCAAGTAGCTCCTTTTCTATAGTAGTGTAATTTTTCTGCACATCATTTAATACACGACTAGCATAATAAATAACATGCAAAAGTTTGTCATGTCTCTGACCTAGGACTGTGCCAATTGCATGATCACTTGCATCACACATTAGCTCAAATGGCAAGTCCCAGTTAGGTGCAGAGATGATAGGAACAGTGACAAACTTGGCTTTCAGAGTTTCAAAGGCGTGCAGACATTCTTGGAAAAAGACGAATAGAACATTAGTGGCCAAGAGATTACACAGGGGTTTGGCAATTTTAGAAAAATCTTTTATGAACCGCCTGTAAAATCCTGCATGTCCTAGGAAGCTTCTGATTGCCTTAACACTAGTAGGTGGAGGCAAGTGTTCTATCACTTCCACCTTAGCTTGATCCACCTCTATCCCCTTATTTGAAATCCGATGCCCAAGAATAATGCCATCAGTTACCATGAAGTGGCATTTCTCCCAGTTTAGAACTAGGTTTGTTTCTTGGCATCTTTTCAGGACTAGGGTCAGATGATCAAGACAGGAGTCAAATGAGTCTCCATAGACAGAGAAGTTGATGACCGAAATTCACTCTCCATATAAAAAAAATAATGAATCCGTTCTTTTGGCAAGTGCACCAAAAATATCGTCAAGTAATAATCCACTAGGAGTGGGATCGTATCCACAGAGATTGGTTGATTTGAGCAATTTTAATCAATGGGTGAATTAGTCAAGCTGAGAAATATAGATTGTGATTGCAGAAATTTAAATGAGCAGAAATGTAAATGGCTCAAAAGTAAATAGAAGCAGTAAATTGTAAGAATGTAAGGTGCATAAACATAAATGATTTAATTGTAAATAGGAATCGGGAATAACAGAATGTAAAGAAAGCTATAAAGAATGTTGAAGATGAGAATAGGGAAAATTCATTGAGATCAGGAGATGTTGTTCTCTTTAGATTAAATCTAGCTCATCTCATCTTCAATCATGCAACTCATTGACCTCTTGGCAATCATGATTGATTGAACTCCAATTCCTTGGTGATTCAATCTCTCAGATCTTGATCAATAGCCAATTCCTTGGTCTAATTCCTCATGAAGAGAGATATGCTTGGTCCCAAATTATACCATACATCCTCATAGATCCAAGTAGAGGGTGGATTATATGTCACGATATCCAATCACCAAAACCCAGATCTACTCAAGTGTGAGAAGGGATTTCAAGCATAGCTTAATGTTTCCTTTTCCAAGGTTCCCATGAAACCCATTTTGTATTCAACCTCTTTCCCAAGATGATTGAACACTAACATTAAAACAAAATTCCTTCTAGCAAATCAAAGAGAAGATGAAGAGAAGAAAAATTCACTAACATTAATCTATCAAGTACAATAGAGCTCTCTTTCTCAATGAGAGGAAATTTAGCTACTCATAGCTTAAGAGAAAAGTACAAGAGATAGAAGAAGATGATGTAAAAAGTAAATCTAACTATACTTTAACAAGACTACTACTCAAAAACCCCTTCTCCTAGCACTAGAATTAAGAAAAATACAAACGATAAAAGAAAATTACAGCTGGAGGGAAAGAGAAACTCCAAAAACGTGACTTTCAGGCTTGGCGTGTGGCTGGTGTTTGAGTGGCGTGCCACGCCTAGCCAGTAAGTTTGGCTAGGTGCGCCACGCCCAGTCCCTCAAGTGGCACACTCCAAGCATCTATCTCCCTGGCGTGCCACTCCTTCAAACCCAAGTGGCACGCCCAGGGTCTTTTCATCCTTGGTTAGCCTGGCGTGCCACGCCTTCGAACCCAAGTGGCACACCTAGGCCTTTTTAAAGCTTGGTTAGCCTATTGTGCCACGCCTAGGCCTTTTTCTTTCTCTTCTCCTTTCTGGAAAGTTGAACTGCGTGGCACGCCCAGGGTCTGGCGTGCCACGCCCACTTTGTGCTGCCTCTTCTTCTCTGGAGGATTGAACTAGGGACACCCACGGTCTGGCATGCCATGCCCCTTGTGTATGCTTGGCTCCTTGGTTGGCATGCCACAGCTAGAACTCAAGTGGCACGCCCATGGCCTTCTAGTCTTGGCGTGCCACGCCTTGAAGCTCAAGTGGCATGCTCAGTCTTCTTCTTGTTGAGTGATGGTGCTGGCATGCCACGCCTGAGACTCAAGTGGCACGCCTAAGTGAAGAATGATAGTTGGCATGCCACACCTTCGATACCAAGTGGCACGCCCAAGTGAGAAATGATGGCTGGCATGCCACGCCTTTGATACCAAGTGGCACGCCCATTGAGTGGTTGAGCATTGGCGTGCCATGGCTGAGACTCAATTGGCACGCCCAAGTGAGGAATGATAGCTGGCATGCCACGCCTTCGATACCAAGTGGCACGCCTAGTGTTTGGTCTTTCTCTTCCTCCTCTGGAAAATTGAACTGGCGTGCCACGCTCTGATGTTCAAGTGGCACGCCTATATTGATGTGTCTTCTTCAAGCTTGGCGTGCCACGCCTGGGTCTTCAAGTGGCACACCCAAGTGATGTGCTAGAGCTGGCGTGCCACGCCTTCGATACCAAGTGGCGCGCCCAAGTGGTTGTCCCCTTCTGGATTGATGAACTGGTTTACCACGCCCAATGGTTCCTGGCGTGCCACACCCATGTTAAAGCTTTGAGAACCTTCTCTGGAAAATACAACTGGCGTGCCACGTCCACGTACTGTTCCGAGGGTTACCTGAAACTGTAGGTCGATCTCGGACGAGATCTTCTGTACTGGTCAGAGATGACGTGTCCGGCTAGTGGGTGGTGGCCAGAGCTGTCGTGTCCGACTTGTTGGAATGGCTAAGCTGCTGATCCTTTGTCACCGGAGGGTGGTGGTACCTGCAAGGGACTCCGATGCTTAAGTTAGCAAGGGTATTAACAGGTTTTTAGTAGAATCAGAGTATGAGTTATACCTGGGTGCTCAAGTGTATTTATAATGGTGAGAAGTGACCTTCTTATATAAGATAAGTTAGTTATATTATCTTATCTTATCTTATCTTTGGGTGAGGTCAGCTTATCTTCAACGGAACTGCCATTCTCTCTGTAGGCTTGAGTCGCATTTGGATTTGGGCTGTGTTCCTTGAGTTGGGCCCTTTTTGGGCTTTCCTGTCGATTTGGCCGACCTCTTTTGGAGAGAGGTCGGATAGTTTGACCTGAAGAGGTCGGTCACTTTATCTCCAATCATCCCAAGTCGGATAGCTCGACTCAGGGTATCAACAGTGCCCCTGCTTGAGCTCGGTCTTTTTGTTGAGGTCGAGTCCTTGACTTCGGTCCTTTTCTAGTGAAACCGAACTCAAGCATTTTGTCGATTCCTTTCTTTGTAGAGCCTTTTTGAATGCGGAACGTTTTTCCTTTAAAAGCGTGCGCTTTTATATCAACGCTTTGGGAATGTGAAAGGGTTTAATGCCCTTATTAATTGACTTTAAATGCCCCGTTTCCTTTGGTTTGAATTTTGCCATCAGAAACGGTTTCTCTTCTTCGTTTCCCTTCATAACCTTTCCCTTTGCTCTCTCATTTTCTGTTTTTCCCTAGATTTTCACAGTTTCTTCCTGCGACGCCTGCTCTACTAGCGCTTTCTGTGGAAAAAGGAGTGATTCTGGGTTTCTCCCTTCGTCCTCTTCCGGCGAATTTTTTCCGTTCGAGGGTTGACTCTGTCGCTTCTTGCTCCTCAGCTTCCTTTCGAGGTTTTCTCCTGTTTTCCATTTTTGATTTTTTCCTCCTCTGTCATTTTTATGTCTGATTTTGAGAAAGTTTGATTTTTGCTTGGAGAAAGCTTGGATCTTGTTGCTTTTACTGTGCCTGATTGTTGCGTATTTTGGAGTTTCTTCGTCTTTTGTATGAATTTCTTTGCCTTTCTTGTTGCTTGATGCTTTTAGGGTTTTTGCATGTTGTCGCCGTTTCTGCTTGTGCTTTGGATGATGGTTTTTGCTTAGTTCACAAAAAGGGTTGTGTCTTTGACGATTCTCTGCTTGGCATATTTGATGTTGGATATACTCTTCGCTGATAGACTGTAGAAAAATTTTAGATGACTTTTGTGTTTCTACTTTCCTTGTCTGCTTATTTGAAACCTTCTTTCTCATTTGATGAGTGCTGGGACATAAGCTGTAGAAATTTTCTGAAACCTTGCTTTGTTACTGCCTCCAAAAGATGCCCCAAGACTTTGGTTTGAGTCTTGGGGTTTTCCTTTTCTGCTTGTTTGCCTGTATCATATTAGTCGAGTCGTTTTACCCCTTGTCCGAGATGCTTTTTAGTAATCCAATCTTCTTTTCTTATTGTAGGATTAGTCGGCCTCATGTCTTCTCGCAATAACATTGTAGAGATGTCTTCCAAAGTTCCCGAAGGGATGTCTGATTGGCTGGACTCCCTTGTCCTAATGTCGTGGATGCTGAATTTTGTGTAGAGCTGAGGAAACGTCATAGGATCCGTGGTAACAGTGCTCGGGAGAGGGATTATGAGCTTGTATCTCCTGACTCTGATGAGAGGGCTTGTTTTCCTACTTTCGTCGAGGGGGAGCGTCCCTTCTTCTACGCCTATGAATATTTCTTCAGCCAGTTGGACGTTACTTTTCCTTTTACTGCTTTCGAGACCGACTTGTTGTGGTCATGTAACATTGCTCCATCCCAGCTTCATCCGAATTCCTGGGGTTTTATCAAGATATTTCAACTTTTTTGCCAAGAGTTAGGCATAACACCTTCTCAAACTCTTTTCCTCTATCTTTTTGTCTCGGCTAAGCCTGGGGGTTCTTCCAAAAAGAAAGCTTCCTGGGTTTCTTTCAGATCGGCCCAGGGGCATAAAGTTTTTGTCATGTATGATGAGTCTTTTAAAGATTTTAAGAATTATTTCTTCCGAGTCCGTGCTGTTGAGGGGGTCTGCCCCTTTTTTCTTGATGAGAATGACGAGCCTGCTTTTCCTCTAGAGTGGCAAAAGAATGTGAGAGTGCCACGTTATACATGGGAGATGCTCAATGAGGTTGAGCGGGCTTTTGTAGTTGTTCTTGAAGATTTGTGGGGGGAACCACCCCATCTGGATACAAAAAGATTCTTGAGTGATCCATCTTTGGTTCAAACTGCTTTGGGTACTGTCTGACTTGTTTCTATATTTGTTTCTGAGATTTTCTTCTCCTATGTTATAACTCGTCATTGTGGTTGATTCTGTATTTTCAGAGATGTCGAAAAACAATGATTCTATGAAGGCCTACAAGAAGGTGAAGAAAGCTGCTGCTGCTCAAAATATCTCGGCCAAGGTGGCCGGGGAGGGATCTTCTCAGGTTCAAGTGAAGCCGCCCGTGCCGGGTTCTCCTGGGCCAAGGAAGGTGATCCCCACTCCTTGGGTTCGTCTGGCTGAGCCTCCTCAATCTTCTGCCGCTGCTTCTGGTGCTCCTCCTAACAAGAAGCAAAAAACAATTGAGCGTTTCAACCTTGATGCCCCTGATTTTGATGCGATCGAGTTCATAGATCAGCAAATTGGTCCCTTTGGTGCCCTTCCTATGGATGATGTGTCGCTCCTTCGCCATCTGGACTTTATAACTCGAAGCAGTGTTAGGATGGCATATATGGGGGTTGCCCTATATCGAACTGCTCAAAATCTTCCTCTCCATGCCACCAAAGCCTTTATGGAGGAGGCTAAACAGGAGTTTGATCGGATGAAGGGCCTGAAAGAGGAGCTCGAAGCAAAGGTAGCCAAGCTGGAGAAGGATTTGGAGAACGAGAAGGCGAGTTCCCTTTCCTTGGTGGCTTCTGTGAGGCTGGCCGAGGACACGGCATTGAGGCATAAGGACAGCTATGTGACATCTTATCGGGAGGTGGTGCACCTGAGGGAGGAGTCGGAGAATGCCCGAGCTGATTACTCCGAGCTCCAAGGTCATTGGCAGCGTAACTGCTGCCTATGAGAACTTGAGGGAGCAGGTTCGGATTATTGCTCCCGAGGCCGACCTTACTCTCTTCAGTTGGATAATGTTGTGAGGGATGGTAAGATTGTCCCTGATGACCAGGATGATGATGATGTTAAACCTCCCCCTGTGTCTTCTACCAAAGTGTCGACCTCTTCAGTTCCTTCGGTTGTGTCTGATCCGGATTGCCAGATTCTGAACCGGGATGATGAAACCGTGGATGCTGTGCCTATTCAGATTCGCCCTCCCTCTCCTCGTACTAATGCTGCCGAGAGGGCTCCTGATCTTTGCTGATTTCTCTTCGGGTATTTGTATAGTTGGCCCGGCTTGTGGGCTTTTAAACTCTTTATGTGTAATTTGAATGTTTTGCTCGACTGTGGATACTCCTTTGGGTTGCTTGCCTAGCAACTTTTGTTTTGAAAAACAACAAGTAGTTTTCAAGCTTTTGGGCCTGACCCTGAAGCTCGTTATAATATTGTATTTTATCATGCTCGTTTGCGCTTGTCTTAGCACTTGTTGCTTGTTGGTTGGATCCTTTGAGATCGTGGATGTGGGGGTCCAACTTGTTTCTCGGTTTTCTCGCTCTTGCTTTGTATTTCTAGCAATCCGTAACCGATTTCTTTACGTTGGTCCTCTTTCCCATTACTTTTGCAGTCCTCTTTCTTGGACCCTTGCTAGGTCTCTTTCAGGGACTTCTTTTATAACTTTTTTGTAGGAGGTCGACTTCTTTATGTCATCTTCTTTTAAGTTATTTTGGTAATCCTCTTTCTTGGACCTTTGTCAGGTCTCTTTCAGGGATTACTTTCATAACTTGTTTTGTTGTAGGGGACCGACTTCTTTATGTCGATCTCTTCTAAATTATTTCGTAATCCTCTTTCTTGGACCTTTGTCAGGTCTCTTTCAGGGATTACTTTTATAACTTGCTTTGTAGGGGACCGACTCTTTATGTCGATTTCTTCTAAGTTATTTCGTAATCCTCTTTCTTGGACCTTTGTCAGGTCTCTTTTAGGGATTACTTTTATAACTTGTTTTGTTGTAGGGGACCGACTTCTTTATGTCGATCTCTTCTAAGTTATTTCGTAATAATCTTTCTTGGACCTTTGTTAGGTCTCTTTCAGGGATTACTTTTATAACTTGTTTTGTAGGAAACCGACTTCGTTAGGTCGATGTCTTCTAAGTTATAGCAATTCCTCTTTTATAGGGTTGGCCAGACCTCTTTCCAGGGATTTGCTGATAACTTGGGTTGACTTAGTCCGATTTCTCAATGTCGGCCAGTCTTTAAGTTATTATTTAGCAATCCATAAGACCTCGTCAGGTTCTTTTTCGGATTACTTTCGATAACTTCTTGTATTATTCTGTGTTCATCTTTGCCGATTTGTAGAAGGTGATTTCTGTCTTTGTTTGGTCGACCCTTAGATGAATCACATTTTCATCTTTATTGGTCTTCCATCGTGATCGTGCAGTGAATATGTTTTTCACTTTCTGCCGATCTGTTGCTTTATAATCGGGCGATGAATGCTTCAGATTAAAGCGTCTTGAGAATTTGTATAATATCTTCTTAGGTTGCAAGCATGCCATGATCTGGGGAGCTCTCGTCCCTCGAGTTCGGACAGTCTGTAGTAGCCCTTTCCCAGTACTTCTGTAACTCGGTAGGGTCCTTTCTAGTTTGTTGCCAGCTTTCCTTCTCCAGATCGAGTTGTTCCAATATCATTTCAGATTAGGATGAGATCATTCTCAACGAAACTTCTTGGCACTACCCTCTGATTATACCTCAAAGCCATTCGGCGCTTTAGCGTTTCTTCCTTGATCCGAGCTCTTTCTTGGATTTCTGGAAGTAGGTCAAGCTCTTCTCTTTGAAGCTGAGAGTTGGTTTGTTCATTATAGTGGACCACTCTAGGGGACCCTTCCTCGACCTCTACTGGGATCATTGCCTCCACTCCGTATGCTAATCGGAACGGTGATTCGTTTGTGGTGGAATGTGGCGTGGTTCGATATGCTCATAGGACCTGTGGAAGTTCTTCAGCCCAAGCTCCCTTCGCATCTTGCAGTCTCCGTTTCAACCCAGCCAATATGACTTTATTGGCAGCTTCAGCTTGCCCATTGGATTGAGGATGTTCGACGGATGTGAACTGGTGCTTTATGTTTAAGTCGGCTACTAATTTCCTGAAGCCTGCATCTGTGAATTGAGTGCCATTGTCTGTGGTGATGGAGTATGGAACACCGAACCTTGTGACAATGTTCCTATATAGGAATCTCCAGCTTCTTTGAGCAGTGGCGTTGGCTAGGGGCTCTGCCTCAATCCACTTTGTGAAATAGTCTACTCTGACTATGAGGAATTTGACTTGTCCTGATCCCTGGGGAAAGGGTCCGAGAAGATCGAGTCCCCATTTTGCAAATGGCCAAGGCGAAGTTACACTGATGAGTTCTTCTGGCGGGGCGATGTGAAAGTTGGCATGTTTCTGGCATGGGGAACATGTCTTTACAAATTCTGTAGCTTCCTTTTGTAGAGTTGGCCAGTAAAATCCCGCCCGAAGTACCTTTTTGGTGAGAGCTTGTGCCCCGAGATGATTGCCACAAATGCCACTGTGTACTTCCTCTAAAACTTCCCTTGTTTTGGAGGTCGGCACACATTTTAGTAGTGGTATTGAAATCCCTCTTTTATATAGGGTGTTGTTTATGATGGTGTAGTACTGAATCTCCCGTTTTAACCTCTTTGCCTCATTCTCATTTGTGGGGAGTGTTTCTATTTTGAGGTAATTGATTATGGGGGTCATCCATCCTTGATCCTGACTTGTTATGGCTAGGAATTTTTCCTCTTCCGAGATTGATGGATTCTGCAGCATTTCCTGGATGAGGCTTCTATTGTTGCCCCCTGGTTTGGTGCTGGCTAGTTTTGAGAGTGCATCAGCTCGGGCATTTTGTTCGCGGGGTATGTGGCAGATCTTATATTCCCCAAGTTGTCCGAGCTGTTCCTTGGTTTTATCCAAATACTTTTTCATGGTGGGATCTTTGGCTTGGTAGCTCCCTGTTATTTGTGAGGTGACTACTTCTGAATCGCTGAAGATGTTGAGTTTTTGAGCTCCAACCTCCTTTGCCAGCTTCAAACCAGCTAGTAACACTTCATATTCCGCCTGGTTGTTTGAGGCTGAGAACCCAAATTTAAGGGAAAGCTCAACTTGGGTTCCTTGGTTGCTTTCTATTATCACACCTGCGCCGCTTCCAGTTTTATTTGAAGACCCGTCCACGTAGAGATTTCATTCTGTGGGGGTTTTCAGGGTATCTGAGAATTCTACAATAAAGTGGGCCAAGTATTGTAATTTGATGGCTGTCCGAGCTTCATATTAGAGGTCGAACTTGGATAACTCGACTACCCATTGTAAAATTCTGCCTGCTAGATCTGTTTTCTACAGTATCCTCTTTATGGGCTGGTCGGTTCAAACCTTAATGGTGTGGGCCTAGAAGTACGGGCGAAGTCATCGAGATGTCAGTATGAGAGTGTAGGCGAACTTTTCTATTTTTTGGTAGTTCAGCTCGGATCCCTGCAGCGCTTTACTGATGAAATATACAGGTTGTTGCCCTTTGTCGTCCTCTCGAACCAGTGCTGAGGCTACTGCCTGACTTCCTACTGCAAGGTATAATACGAGTGGTTCTTCCTCTTGTGGTCGAGTTAGGATAGGTGGTCGTCCCAGGAAATTTTTGAAATCCTGGAAGGCTTGCTCGCATTCCATTGTCCATTCGAACTTCTTTCCTTTCCTTAAAGTGGCATAGAAGGGGAGAGATCTTATCGCTGATCCTGCTAAGAATCTGGATAAGGCTGCCAATCTCTCGTTGAGTTGTTGTACTTCTCTGATACAAGTTGGGCTCTTCATATTGAGTATAGCCTGGCATTTATCCGGATTTGCTTCAATTCCTCTTTGTGTGAGCATGAAACCTAAGAATTTGCCCGCTTCTACTGCAAAGGTGCATTTTGCGGGATTGAGTCGCATGCCATGCTTCCTTATAGTGTCGAACACTTGGGCCAGGTCGGACAGTAAAGTCTCTTCGCTTTGTGTCTTTATTAACATGTCGTCCACGTAGACTTCCATGATTTTCCCGATATGATCTGAAAAGACTTTATTCATTAGCCTTTGATAAGTAGCTCCCGCATTCTTGAGACCGAAAGGTATCACAATGTAGCAGTAATTTGCTTTTGGTGTCAAAAATGAGGTCTTTTCTTGATCTGGTGGATACATGGGAATTTGGTTGTATTCGGAATATGCATCCATAAACAAGAGGTATCTATATCCGGAGGAAGCATCTACCAGAGCATCGATACTTGGGAGTGGGTAAGGATCTTTTGGGAAGGCTTTGTTGAGGTCGGTGTAGTCAGTGCACATTCACCACTTCCCATTTGATTTTTTCACCAAGACGACATTAACTAGCCATAGTGGGTACTTGACTTCTCTTATGAATCCTGCCTCCAGTAGTGCTTGTACCTGTTCTTCCACAGCTTGGGATCGTTCTGGCCCAAGTTTTCTTCGTCTTTGATGTACCGGCCGAGATCCTGGATAAACCGCCAACTTGTGACACATTAGCTTGGGGTCTATGCCTGGCATGTCTGCAGCTTTCCATGCGAAGAGATCGACATTATCTCGTAAGAACTGTACTAGTAATTCTTTTGTGTTTCCTTTCAGGATCGTGCCAATATTAGTTGTTTTGTCCGAGGTATCTCCGATTTGAACTTTCTCTACTTCACCTTCGGGCTGTGGACGGAGTTCTTCTCGTCTCTGAACTCCACCAAGCTCAATTGTATGGAACTCTCCTCCTCTGCCTCTGAGATTTAGACTTTCGTTATAACAGCAGCGTACCATCTTTTGATATGCTTTTATCGTAGCTATCCCTTCTGTAGTTGGGAATTTCATGCATAGATGTGGAGTTGAGACTATTGCACCGAGTTGATTTAGTGTTGTCCGACCTATTAAGGCATTGTAGGCTGAACTCACGTCGACCACGATGTAGTCTATCTTGAGTGTTCTGGATTGGTTCCCTTTTCCGAAGGTTGTATGTAGTGACACGTATCCCAGTGGTTGTACTCGAGTATCGCCCAGTCTGAACAGGCTGTTCGGGTATGCTCTAAGCTCTTTTTCTTCTAAGCCGAGCTTGTCAAAGGCAGTTTTGAATAAGATGTCGGCGGAGCTCCCCTAGTCTATTAATGTGCAGTGGAGATTGGCGTTTGCCAGTATGATGGTGATGATCATAGGATCGTCGTGTCCTGAGATGACACCGGATGCATCTTCTTTGGTGAATGTGATCGCAGGGATGTCGGGTGCTTCCTCCTTCCCTCCGACATGATATACTTCTTTGAGATATCTTTTGCGGGATGATTTGGAGATTCCTCCTCTTGCAAATCCTCCGTGTATCATATGGACATGTCTTTCTGGCGTACGAGGTGATCGCTCAGCTCGTCCGACATCTTCATCCCTTCGTCTTTTTCTTTGCTCATCATCTCGGGTGGCCAGATACCGATTTAGTTTTCCTTCTCTCACTAATTTTTCTATGATGTTTTTTAAGTCGAAGTATTCGGTGGTGGAATGTCCTCGGACCCGATGATATTCACAGTATTCGTTCCAATTTCCTCCTCCTCTTTTGCCTTTGAGTGGTCGGGCTAGGGGTATCTTTTCTGTGTCACAGACTTCTTTGTAAATATCCACAAGGGACACCCGAAGAGGGGTGTAATTATGATACTTTTTTATTTTTCCCTCCCTTCGATCTTCCTTCTTCTTGGATTCTTTATCTTTATCTTGGTAGGTGAAACCGGATTTCAAGGCTTCTCCGAGTCGGAAATTTTCTTCCATGTTGATGTACTTCTCTGCCCGCTCTTGCACCTCATCCAGAGATGTGGGGTATTTCTTTGATATAGATTGGCTGAAAGGTCCCTCTTGTAGGCCGTTGATAAGGCCCATGACGGCAGCCTCTATTGGCAAGCTTTGTATATCTAGGCATGTTTTGTTGAATCTTTCCATGTAGTTGCGAAGACTTTCCCGATCTGCTTGCCTAATTCCTAGTAGACTGGGGGCGTGCTTGGCCTTGTCTTTTTGGATGGAGAATCTGGCCAGGAATTTTTTGGCTAGGTCGTCAAAGCTTGAGATGGACTTAGGAGGTAAATTGTCGAACCATCTAATTGCTGTCTTCGTGAGAGTCGTTGGAAAAGCCTTGCAGCGAACAGTGTCTGAGGCGTCAGTGAGGTACATTCTGCTTCTGAAGTTACTGAGATGATGGTTGGGATCTGTAGTGCCATCATACAAAGTCATATCTGGGAGTTTGAAGTCCTTAGGAATTTTAGTTTTCATGATTTCCCTACTGAATGGATCTTGATCTCTGCGTGAATTGTCCTCAGGGGTGGTCCGGGTAGCCTTTGCTTTGAGATCGGCTTCGAGTTGTAGGATTTTATCTTCTAAGTCTCGACGTCGCCTTACCTCTCTTTGTAGATCCTTGCCAACCTCTCGTTGATGCTGGCTTTCTTTTTCGAGTTGCTTTAAACGATCTTGAAGCGCTTCTATTACTCCTGGATTTGATGAGTTTTTGTCTCCATTAGATTCCGGAGTATCTTTTGGTGTAGCACCCGTGTTTTTGTGCGGCGTTCTGTCCTTTAAATCTGAGTCATGGTCGTTGTCATGGTCGTCCGCCATGGTGGTGGGATGACTTCCAAGTTCCCCGGCAACGGCGCCAATGTTCTGAGGGTTACCTGAAACTGTAGGTCGATCTCGGACGAGATCTTCTGTACTGGTCGGAGATGACGTGTCCGGCTGGTGGGTAGCGGCCGGAGCTGTCGTGTCCGACTTGTTGGACTGGCTAAGCTGCTGATCCTTTATCACCGGAGGGTGGTGGTACCTGCAAGGGACTCTGATGCTTAATTTAGTAAGGGTATTAACAGGTTTTTAGTAGAATCAGAGTATGAGTTATACCTGGGTGCTCCAGTGTATTTATAGTGGTGAGAAGTGACCTTCTTAGATAAGATAAGTTAGTTATCTTATCTTATCTTATCTTATCTTTGGGTGAGGTCAGTGATAAACCACTATTTTATGGTTTATCTTGTGCTCAATTGAGTAGATTTTATCAACTCTTTACCCACTTATTCATACTATTCGCATGGTTTTACATTTGCCTTCCTAATTATGTGCTTTGATTGAAAACATGCTTCTTTGGCCTTAAGTTCCCTATGTTTAATCCTCTCCTATTACCATTAGATGCCTTAATATGTGTGTTAAGTGATTTCAGAGATTACAGGGCAGGAATGGCTCAGAGGATGGAAAGGAAGCATGCAAAAGTGGAAGGAATACAAGAAGTTGGAGAAATTGCTAAGCTGTCCAGCCTGACCTCTTCACACTCAAATGGCTATAAATTTGGCTATAGAGGTCCAAACGACGCGGTTTCAGTTGCGTTGGAAAGCTAACGTACGGGGCTTCGATTTGATATATAATATGCCATAGTTGCTCTGACGATAGGTGACGCGAACGCGTGCTCCACGCGGACGCATCGCAGTGACAAAAAATCAGCGTGTTTGAATTCGCAACCAGCGAATTCTGGGATGTTTCCGACCCAGTTTGCGGCCCAGAAAACACATATTAGAGGCTATAAAGTGGGGGAACCCATTCATTCATAATAACAAGCTCATAATTCACAAGTTTAGGATTAGATGTAGTTTTAGAGAGAGAGGTTCTCTCCTCTCTCTTAGGATTAGGATTTAGGATTTCAACTGCTTCTCAGGTTCAATGTTCCTTTCATTTATTTTCCCAATTTAATTTATGAACTCTTCCATGTTACATATGATTTTCTTAATTAATGTTATTTGAGGTATTTCAGTTTATTATTGATCTCTTTTATTTATGTTATTGTTGCTTCCAATCTGAAGACATTTTTATTCCAGTAGATTTACTTTTCCCCTTTTGGTCTTGGTTAAGAAATCAGTAACTCAGGAGTTATCAAACTCAACGTGATTGATAATTGTTATCTTTGCTAATTGAATTGAACTTCAATAATCCCAATCTTTTCTTAGGAAGTAACTAGGATCTCAAGATCAAACTAATTAGTCGCTTGACCTTCCTTTGCTTTAAGTAAAGGTTAACTAAGTGGAATTAAGATTCAATTCTCATCTCCATTGATAAGGATAACTAGGATAGGACTTCTAATTTCTCATACCTTGCCAAAAGTGTGTTTTACAGTTATTTATTTATTTTACAGTCTTTTACTTATTTTAATTGCAATTTAATTTACTTGCTCCCTACTTTCAAAACCCCCAATTTACAAGACTCATAACTAATAATAAGAACATACCTCCCTGCAATTCCTTAAGAAGACGACCCGAGGTTTAAATACTCGGTTATCAAATTTAAAAGGGGTTTGTTACTTGTGACAACCAAAACGTTTGTATGAAAGGACTTTTGTTGGTTTAGAAGCTATACTTGCAACGAGGATTTATCTGCAATTTTCTAGACCACGCAAAAGTTCTCTCATCAGTCAGCTTATCTTCAACGGAACCGCCCTTCTCTCTGTAGGCTTGAGTTGTCTTTGGATTTGGGCTGTGTTCCTTGAGTTGGGCCTTTTTTGGGCTTTCCTGTCGATTTGGTCGACCTCTTTTGGAGAGAGGTCGGATAGTCTGACCTGAAGAGGTCGGTCGCTTTATCTCCAATCATCCCAAGTCGGATAGCTCGACTCAGGGTATGAACACGTACTTTCAAGGCATTTGTTCCAAGTGGCATGCCAGTTTCAAACGCCCAGCTTTATTTTGTTGTTTTCTTCCCTTTTTGTTGCTCTTTTCACCTGAAATTCAGCACAAACCCATTTTAAAGTAATGTACCATAATATTCATCAATTAGTTCATGAATTACAATGATCAAATGAGATTATGCTCTTTTATGGTCCTTTTTAGATAAGAAAAAAGGGTAAATCATGCAAGTCATCACAACACCAAACTTAAGCTTTGCTTGTCCCAAGCAAATCAATGAGAGTCATCTTTAATTAGATTGAAACTTGAACTTAGAGAGATGCATTCATTACCAAAGATAGGACTAAGTGTTAACTCATGCATGAATCTTATTGAGTTAATGTCATAATGGACTCCTAGGCTCTTGAGAATTCTTCCAAGTGTTTGCCTTAGGGCCCCTTTCTATTGATTGTCACCTTGAAGTAGGAAGAATTATTTCTTGTTCTTTGATTGTTCTTTGCATTTCACTTCTCTTTTTTTTTCATTGACCACGACTCTAAATGTTTTGTCTCAAGATGACCCTTTAGTTAAGCTTTCAATTAGCACTCCCAAACCAGTTGGTTTTAGGGTACTAGGTGTTGAAACACCCTTGAGAATTTACTTGCCCAGGTCTCTCTTCTTGACACATATTTACCACAAGCATCTACTAGGATTTCTAACTCTTTTGAGCTATTTAGTGTTTCCTTCCACCCTAGTAGTTGATGCTCAGATCCTTGGGTCTTTGTTGCTTACTACTTCTTGGTTCTATGGATATTCAAGGGACATCCTTGGCCTCTACTTGTCATATCCCTTAAGTTTAGTTGCTCATCATAGCTTGTTTTCTTTTCAGATTCATTCAAGGTCTCATACTTAAGTCTTTCTCTCTTAGTTTTGAATGGTCTCACTTGGGCTTAGTCTCTTGTACTCTTGTTTTTGCACAACTCATCATAGACTCTTATGAAAATAGACTATTCTTTCATTTGATGATCATGAGACTTAAACAACATTGTATTTTCTTTCTTTAAAATTAAAGTCAAAGCACAAAAGAACTCATAAACAGATTAAGCATAAGGAAATTAAAGCAACAATACTAACACTGCAACTATTATCAAACTACTAAACAGAAATTCAAAATAAGAAAACTTAAGATTATCAACCATGGGACTTAACAACCTTTGATTCTTGGAGCAGCTTCAATTCATTGGCCCTTTTCCCTTATCTTTCTTCTTGGAGGAGGAATCATCACCATTTTTCTTTGAGGATCCTTCTTGTGCCTTGGTGTCCTTAGGCTTTGAAAATCCCAGCCTTCTCATGTAGGCCCTCTCATCTTATTTGTGCTTGGCTAATATTTCTTCTTGCCTAGCACTTAACTCCTCCATTCCCTGCATGAATGTGGGGTATCTAAGGTTTAAGGCAGCCCAGCATTGCACAAATGGTTCAGTTTTGCTTGTGTGTTGATGTCATACTGCCTCCTTGAAGTAGTTCTAGCATCATAAAGATGCCTAAACTCAGCAAGGTTCCTCTACTGCCAATTGCCTTGTTCTACAATTTTGTTGAGGCTGCCTTGCATCTCTTCCTAGTTGAATTGGACTAGTTGCTCCTTCATGTACTCCATGCCTTCTTGGTGTTGTTGTATGCTCTCTTGAACTTGGCCCCATATTGTTGTTGCTCCTTGAGTTGGTTGACATCTTCTCTTAAGTGGTGTATGTCTCCTTGCATTTGTTCCCAGTTAAAACCTTCATGAAATTGTTGATATGATGGTGGTGGAAGTGGTAGGTATTGTGGTTGATCCTCAGCTTCTTCTTCTTGGTGTGGTGGACCTTGTGGCTCATGAACATGAGCTCTATGTTCCCTAGCTCTCTGAAGTGGGTTGACAGCCACTACTTTGGCCATCTTCTTAGCAGTTATAGGTTTCTCTTGGTCCACCAGTACTTCATCAATAATCTTCTCGACCCCAGCTTCATCACACAACTTTTGAATGATGCTTGGAAAGGCCAACCTTGTGCTATCCTTGGTACTTTTCAGCACCCTATTGATATTGTTGGTAATCATCTCCCAAACATTGACATTTTCTCCCTTCATTATGCTGTATATGAGCACAGCTCTTTCCAATGTCATCTCAGAAGTGTTGGATGTTGGGTTGAGAGACCTTCTTACAAAATTCAGTCACCCTCTAGCTTGGGGGCTCAAATCCCTTCTCCTTAGTTGGTTAGGCCTTCCATCTTTGTCATTGATCCAATGCACGTTTAGCACACAAATCTCACTCAGAATCTCTTCAAAACCAGGGTCTTGTTGCTTTATCCTCCCTTCATAGCTCCGGGTGGAGCTTGCTTGCTTCACCATCAGCATCCTATCTATGTTGGAGGGGCTATAGTCAATAACTTTCCCCCTAGCATAACTCAGATAGCCATAAGGTTGCCCAGGTTTTGGCACTGCATTGGCATAGAATTCTCTAATCAAGCTCTCTACCACCTTCCTTGGTGGGTTACACAAGAGTGCCCATCTTCTGTTGTTGATCTCTCTATTGATTTCTGGATGCTCATTCCTTCCATGTTGGAAGCCTACCTCCGGAATAATTTGCCTCTCACTCACCCCAACCATAAAACTAGTTTTGGTTGAATGATGAAAGGAACTTTTATTCATTTAAGCTTAAGGATCCGGAGGTTGGTTCCTTGGTCTTTCTCTTCTTTGATGATGAGGCTCCTGGTGGTGCCATTGTGGTGAGAAAAGAGGTCTGAAAGGTTGAAGAAGAGTTGGAGAAGAGGTAAAGAATGGAGAGCTAAGCAAGGGTTTGCTCCACAATACCAAACTTAGGACTTGATTGTCCCTAATCAAGTAGAAGAAAAGGAGAAGTAAGGGAACAAAAAGAAGAGGAAGTGCAGAGGTTTGGGTGTGAAGCTGGGTTTGAAGTGTGGATGGAAGTGGAGGGATGAGTGGCTTTTATAAGAGAAAGAGTAGTCTGGAGGGTGGAGAAGGTGGAAAGTAAAGGCAATTAAATGTTTTCCCACTTGGGAGTGGTGCCTAGCGTGGGGTGAGGCGCCAATCCTTGCCTTTTCGCTTTCTTCAGATGTTGAGTTCCAAACTGCAAGTACACTTTGACTCCTTGCTTGATGAGCCATCAATCATGTGGGCCCCACCTCTCCTGAAATTGAAGATAAAAACCCCATCAATAATGACAAAAAGAATTCTTCACATTCCCTTTATACAATTAAAATGCAATTGATAAGTGTCCTTTGGGACACCAAAGTTAATTTCATTACATCTAATAAATTGGGTTCATCATTAGATTTTAATGTGTTCATAAGGGTGAAATAAATTCAATCCTTTCACATCCCTTTCTTTCTAATTCCTTTTGAACACATTAAAGTGACTTTTTATGCTTTCACCAATTTACTAAGTGCTTTCAAACTTGAATTATGTTAGGCTTGCTATGTGAACTTCATATGGTGGTGGCCACACCAAACTTAATCTCTGGGCTTACTTTCAAAATTAATTCATTCAAATGGCTGTAAGTGTAAATTAAGTGGGTCAGTGGCCACACCAAACTTAGCTCTTTAGCTAGTTCTCAGTCCAACCAATCATATCATCAAGTGAGTTCAGCAAGTTTGCACTTCCAGTAAAAAAACTTCAAGATCTACTAACTAACAAACATTTTAAACAGATACTTAAACTATCCAAGTTGACAATTACAACTACTTCTAGAAAGCAGGAAACCAAAAAGATTAAACTAGAACTTAAACTACCTAAATCAAGAATCCTAAGCTACTTCTAGAAAGCAAGAATTCAAAAGGATATGAGTGTTGGGGTGCCTCCCAACTAGCGCTTCTTTATCGTCACTAGCTTGACATTCCTCCTTCTTTAGTTGAGATTGTAGCTCACTCTCTGCTCATCCAGCGAGTCTCCCAAGTAATGCTTGAGTCTGTGGCTATTTACAGTGAAGGTTCTCTGTGTCTTGTCCTCTATGAGCTCTACATGACCATAGGGATACACCTTGAGGATGGTGAAGGGTCCAGACCATCGAGACTTAAGCTTTCCTGGGAAGAACTTGAGCCTTGAATTGTATAGCAGCACTTTCTGACCTTCTGTGAACTCTCTCCTTGCTATCTTTTGATCATGCCATTTTTTTTTGTGTTTTCTTGGTAAATTTTGGCATTGTCATAAGCTTGACTTCTGAATTCTTCCAGCTCATTGAGTTGCATTAGCCTTCTCTCCCTAGCAGCTTGATCATCAAAATTCAACATCTTTAGTTCCCAGAATGCTCTATGTTCAAGCTCCACTGGTAAGTGACAAGCCTTTTCAAACACCAGTTGGTATGGAGACATCCCAATAGTTATCTTGAAAGCTGTCCTATAGGCCCATAATGCATCATCCAACTTCTTAGATCAATCCTTTCTTGAGCTTCCAACAGTTTTTTCAAGGATCCTCTTAAGCTCTCTGTTTGAAATTTCAGTTTGCCCATTGGTCTGTGGATGATATGGGGTTGCCACTTTGTGCTTCACACCATATTTAAGGAAGATTGACTCAAGTTGTTTATTGCAAAAGTGAGTTCCTCCATTACTTATGAGTGCTCTGGGAACCACATATCTGGTGAATATATTCTTCCTCAAAAACTTTATCACTACTTTGTTGTCATTAGTTGATGTAGCTATTGCCTCTACCCACTTTGACACATAATCCATTGCCACTAGTATATAGTTGTTTGAGTATGAGGATGGGAATGGTCCCATGAAATCAATTCTCCACACATCAAACAATTCCAATTCCATGATAAACCTCTGTGGCATCTTATTTTTCTTGGGTAGATTTCCAGCTCTTTGGCACTCATTGCATCTTGTTACCAAGTCCTTGGCATCTTTGAATATTGTTGGCCAATAGAATCCACACTGTAGCACCTTGGCTGTAGTTCTTTTCCCACTAAAATGGCCTACATATGAAGATCCATGACATTGCCATAGGACGTCTTGCCCTTCCTCATGGGAAATACACCTTCTCAAGATCCCATCAGCACTCCTTTTGAACAAATAAGGCTCATCCTAAATGTAATGTTTAGCATCTTTGAGTAGTTTTCTCCTCATGTGTTTGTTGATGTTAGTTGGTAGCTCTCCAATAGCCTTGAAATTGGCTATGTCTGCAAACCAAGGAGCTTCTTGGATCATCATCAACTGCTCATCAGGGAAGCTCTCATTCACTGCAAGTTAGTGTGCTTCATCTTCTTCTTGTGGGATCCTTAATAGGTGGTTAGCCACCTTGTTCTCAGCTCCACTTCTATCTTTAATTTCAATATCAAACTCTTGGAGTAGCAGGATCCACCTTATCAACCTGAGCTTAGACTCTTGTTTGGTAAGCAAATATTTGAGTGCTGCATGATCAGTAAATACAATAACTTTAGAACCAATAAGATATGATCTAAACTTATCAAATGCAAAGACTATGGCATGTAGTTCCTTCTCTGTAGTGGTATAGTTCCTTTGATTCTCATTAAGGACTTTGCTGGCATAATAAATGACATGCACCAATTTATCTTTTCTCTGTCCTAAAACAGCACCAACAGCAAAGTCTGATGCATCACACATCAACTCAAAGGGTAGATCCCAGCAGGGTGGTGCTATGATAGGTGCAGAGGAAAGTCTGTTTTTAAGCTCATCAAAGGCTAGCATGCATTTCTTGTCAAAAATAAAAGGTACATTAGAGACAAGCAGGTTGCTTAAGGGTTTGGCAACCTTTGAGAAATCTCTAATGAACCTCCAATAGAAGCTAGCATGTCCTAGAAAACTTCTAATTGCTTTGACATTGCAAGGTGGGGGTAACTTTTCAATCACCTCCACTTGGCCTTGTCCACCTCTATGCCTCTTTTTGAGATTTTGTGGCCAAGAACCACCCCCTCTGTGACCATAAAGTGACACTTCTCCCAATTCAAAGTGAGGTTGGTTTCTTGGCATCTCTTTAGCACCAAGGCTAAGTGGTGTAAGCAGTTAGAATATGAATCACCAAACACAGAGAAGTCATCCATAAATACTTCAATAAATCTTTCAATCATGTCTGAAAATATGGAGAGCATGCACCTTTGGAATGTTGCAGGTGCATTGCACAATCCAAAGGGCATTCTCCTATAAGCAAAAACACCATGGAAAGGTAAATGAGGTCTTTTCTTGGTCCTTAGGATCTAAAACTATTTGGTTGTAACCAGAATAACTGTCCAAGAAGCAATAATATTCATGTCCCGCAAGTCTTTCTAGCATTTGATCCATGAAAGGTAGGGGTAAGTGATCCTTCCTGGTGGCTTCATTAAGCTTGCTATAATCAATGTACATGCGCCAGCCAATCACTTTTCTTGTTGGTATCAGCTCATTCTTCTCATTTGGTACAACAGTGACCCCTCCTTTCTTAGGGACTACTTGCACTGGGCTTACCCAAGGGCTTTCTGAGATTGGGTAGATCACCCCAGCTTGCCACAATTTCAACACCTCTTTTTGGACTACTTCATTCATTGTTGGGTTTAGCCTTCTTTGTTGCTGTCTTGAGGGCTTGGCATCTTCCTCAAGTAGGATTTTGTGCATGCACATTGAAGGAATAATTCCTTTCAAATCTGCAAGTGTCCATCCTATAGCATCCTTGTGTTGCTTCAGCACATGGATAAGCTCCTCTTCTTGTTCCTCACCCAAGCTTGAATTTATGATTACTGGGTATGTGTTGTTGTCACCCAAGTAAGCATACTTCAAGCTTGGAGGCAGGGTCTTCAACTCTAGTTTTGGTACTTCTACTTCCTTGTTGCTTGTGTGGTTTAACATGATTGAATCCTCCATGGTTTCTTGTGGTAATTCTCCACTTGATACTTGTTGCTCCAGCTCTATAGCTTCTTCACATTATTCTTCTTCCAAAACTCCTTGAACTATCTTTTCTATGGTGTCTACCATCATGCATTCTCCTTTGGATTCCTTAGGGTAACTCATTGCTTTGAAGACATTGAAGACCATCCTCTCTTCATGCAACCCCAAGACTAACTCCCCTTTTTGAACATCAATAATGGCTCCACGAGTAGCTAGGAATGGCCTCCCTAGGATAATTGATGTGTTGGCCTCTTCCTCCATATCCAACACTACAAAATTAGCTGAAAAAATAAACTCTCCTTCTTTTACCAACAAATCTTCCACTACCCCATGAGGAAACTTGAATGTTCTGTCAGCCAATTGGAGTGCCATTCTTTTTGGTTTGACTTCCTCAATCCTCATCCTTTTTATCATAGCTAAGGACATGAGGTTGATGCTAGCCCCCAGATCGTACAAATGCTTTCTCAATGTTGATATCACCTATGACGCAGGGAATTTGAAAGCTCCCAGGATCTTTCATCTTTTGAGGAAGCTTTTTTTGTATGATGGCACTACACTCCTCAGTTAGCACTATGGTTTCCTTTTCACCCCAGTTCCTTTTTCTTGTCATGAGCTCCTTCAAAAATTTGGCATAGAGTGGCATTTGCTCTAATGCCTCAGCGAAGGGTATATTGATCTGGAGTTTCTTGAAGATTTCTAGGAATCTAGAGAAATGGCTATCTTTTCCATCCTTTCTCAGCCTTTTGTGGATAGGGTGCCTTTGGCACATAAGGCTTTAAGACTTGCTTTGGTGAGGATGGTGCAGGGGTCTCTCCTTTTTTCTTGTTTTCAGGTTCCTTTGCAACTTTTTCTTCTTGGTGGCTTTGACTTGGAGATACTTCTTCTACAACTTTTCCACTTCTTAATGTGATGGCCTTACATTCCCCTCTTGGGTTGGCCATGGTATCACTGGAAAATGTATGTGTAGGCATTGGTATTTGTTTAGATAAGTTCCCTACTTGTGCTTCCAATTTTGAAATTGCTGCCCCTTGATTTCTTATGTTGGATCTGAATTCTTCTTGCATTGCATCTATCTTTCCTTCAGCCTGCATTTGTCTTTCTAGAATGGTGAAAATGATTCCTATCAGTTGTGTTGACAATTGTGCTATGGCAGCCTCCAATTTTACAAAATTGCTGCTGGTTTCACATGGTTGCATGGTTGAGGATGATGTATCTTGATGGTGGTTGTTGTGTGTTTGTTGGGTGGAGTGATATGATGTATTTTGTGAGTTGTGGTAGGGTGTATTTTATGAGTTGTGATAGGGTCTGTTATTGCTTGATTGATGGTTGGGATTGTGGTTGTTATATTGGTTGGATTGGTATGGTTTGTTGTGGTCTTGGTTGTGGTTTTGTTGGTTTCCCCACCCAAAATTTGGGTGGTTCTTCCAACCTGGGTTATATCTCTTGGAGTTTGGATCATATGGTGGTCTATAGGGATTGTTCACATAATTTGCCTGCTCCCATTCGCATTCAGCTTCGGGTGTATCTCCTTCTTATGGTGGTGCTTGAGCTTAGACAGCTGAGACTTGGCTTGTCTCCATCTTCTTTGCTGTTAATTGTGCTGCAATCATCTTGTTCTGTGCCAACAAGGCATCCATAGAATTGAGCTCCAGCGCTCCTTTCTTTTGAGTTCTTTCTGAAGCATATAAGTACTCATTTTAAGCTACAATCTCTATAACATCTATGGCTTCTTTAATGGTTTTCTTCTTGTTGAGTGAACCCCTTGAAGAGTGGTCTAGAGCTTTCTTTGCTTCATATGACAGCTGTAACGACCCAATTTTCAGTATGCCTAAGAAATACTAGAAACTGAGCGCTACCAATTTGTCATCCTAATTATTATCTATTATTTATTATGTGAGCCTGATTCGTTGTTAAAAGCGTAGTTAGTTTGCGAGGTACTTTTTTTTTAAAAAACGTTTGGATTAATAAATAGAATCATCTATAATCAATTCACAAATAATAACAGATAAAATAGTTATAAACAACCACATATAAATACATCACTTGTAGTTGACAATATTTGGTGATTCAGCCTTTATTAGAGTATAAACTTTAGTTAGAACACCCCATAAATAAAGCTAGATAATAACTATATACATATATATACATACAACATCCCAGGCCCTAACCTGTTCAAGAAGTCCCTAAGCTTGCACCCAGGCTAGCCTAGACTCTATACTCACCTAGTCCCTCTAAACTACTAAAGCGAGGGAAAGTACGCTCTAAGTCTTCAAAACTCAAGTCAGGTGGAACTTCATTAAAAGGTAGAACATCACTTGTTACTCTTTTGCACGATCAGACATTGCCATATGACATCTCTCTGGAACCTTATCAAGTAGCCACATAACAGGAGTCTCGTACACAGGATTTAGGTTAAAGTTCACGTACAAACCGGGTGCAAACATTGACTGGTCTCACAGTATATATATATAAATAGAGAATGAGATTCACCCTAGACTCAGAAGACTACCTAGAATGGAAAGCTTTTTGGGAACGATCGTCAGCGAACTACGGAAGGGTACTCATGTTTCCATCTGAAGGGGGAAGGGAGAGAGAAGGGGAAAGAACTGGGGAGTTCTTAGTAGGGCCGGGGTTATTAGTTAAATTCATTAATTCTATGTTGTTTAGCAGATAAATAGAGAAGATAGAGAAAACAAATAGCATAACACAAACATAAGGATACAAGAAAATAACACAAACACAGAGAATAGAATACAAATAAGGAAAGCATACATTCATACAATAATCATAACAGAGGAAATGCACAACCAAGTATGATGCATGTCTAGCCCTAGTGCAGGTAATGAGCTCATTTTTCGGTTTCTACCCGCTCCCGACGTAACCTGAAGCAGCTGAAACGGGTATGATTTTCCAGTCAGCATAGGTACAGTTCTCACTAATTGACGTATGCGTCATATCCTCTATAAGCAAACTCTGTCTTACAGGTGGTGGCATGCCAGCCATGTATGAAATAATATCTCTGTATGTGATCCCAGGTTATCAGTTGTAAGTATAGCTCTCAATAGCTATGTAGCACTGGAAAACATTCTGTGGTCGTACCACTATTTATCTGACTGCCTCAATGCAGCAGATGAACAAACAAATAACTCTGGAGTTGCCTTAATGCAACAAATGAACAAATAAGCGTCTCTTGGGTTGCTTCAAGCAACAAATGACCCTTCAACAGATCTTCTGCTTTTTATCATACTACTCTTTTCTCTTTGTCTCTTTACTTTGCTCTGATTTTTCTGCTTAACGTATGTATTTAAAGCTTATGTAAATTTCGGTATGAATAGTTAGCCTGTCCCAAGTATAGGTTCATTAAGTCTATACTAAAACATTTTAACTTTTCATATAATACCTAATCCTAGTCGTAACTTAAGGACTAACTATGTTGCCCTAATTCGTTCGCTAGTCTCTGTCTGTTTTTCTGTTGTTAAAACTTTACAGACTTTTCTTTGGTTTTTATCTTTTCTTTAGCTTTTATCTTTCTTTTATCTTTGCCTCACTAATATGTTCTTACCACTCCCTAAGTGTTTTATGAATGTAATTATGAGATTCTGCGCTTAAAGTTGTCTTTCTAAAGCTTTTATAGAAAACTGCCTTTTCCACATTATTTTATTATTTTTATTAAAATATTATTTTTAATTTAATATTATTATTTAATATTTTATTATTATTTATTATTTTATTAATATATTTTTGAAAATTACCACTTTCTAACTTTTAACCTTTAAAATTCACTTTTTACCACCCGTATCTTTTAATATTTCTACTTTAACCACCCTAACATTCAGAAATTACCAAATAACCCTTTAAACACCAAGAATTTTACTTCCTTGCCCTTTTAAATATCTAAAGCCTGTTCTTCATTGTTCTTCATCACACTCAAAGTGTTCTTCGTGTTCTTCGTAAATTCTTCAGATTCTTTCTCTGTTTTTACCCGTTTTTCAGTCTTTTCAGCAACCGATTTTTACCATAATTCAAAATAAATTAGCAGCCATTAAAACCCCATCTTTTCTACATGATTTTAACACAAATTGAACCCCAATTTAGGGATTAGGGTTCGTTTTTCCAAAAGCCACAAGAACATAAACTCAAAGCTTGAATATCATCAAATTTCATCAAATTTTCATCAAAATTTCAACAAGAGCCACTCATATAAACAATCAATTTCAAGCATAACCAAAACATATCATAATTAAACAACTCAAAAACAATCAATCAAGATTAATTTTACCAAACCCTACCTGGTTTCGCTGCTCCTAATTCGGTTAGACTTTCAGGTGGTCCTTAAGCACTTTTTCCTCCTAAATCACATCAAGAACAACTTTAAATCCAAAAACCCTCAACTAACCAAATCTCAATCAGCTTGTGAGGAAGTGATTTCTAACCTTAGACTTGCTGGAAATTCACTTTTCTTGGCCCTCAAGTCAAGTTAAGCATGATTCCTAAGGAAGAACATCAATAAAACACATTTTTAAGCATGTTTCCTTGAAACCGAATCAAAAGGGAGATGGTGCACCTTGATTCCAGCCTTGATAAGTCATATGATCATATAGAGAAATAAGAGAGGAGAATTTTAGTTGGGTTGGAATTTTGATTGGAGTTTTAGTTCAGCAGAAATCAAGCTTTGAAGATTTGGAACTAAGAACTTTTCTCTCCTTTTTCTCTTGATGATTTTCGGCCACAATGAGAAAATGAGGCAGTCTTGGGGGTTTTGGGGGTGTAGGGTGAGTTGTGATTGGTTGGCTTGGAGGTGGGTTAAAATAATATTAAAATATCTCAGGTGTATAACTACTAAAACTAAATGTATCGGAACACTTGTAAAAATATCTCTAAAAATTATTTTCTGAACTACTAGCATAAATGACACTAGTAACATATTTATTATGAGAGTAAAACATGTATAATGAGGCCTTAGCATTGCTAAAGTCATCAGAGAGTGCTGGTGCTAAGCTGCACCAGTAAACTATGAATCCGGTTAAACCGATTTTCTGTTTTTAACTAAAACTGATCAGGTAACCTTATAATATCAATCAAGAAGCTTCTAATACTAATATAATAATAATATTATCCTATTATCTCTCTTCTCTCATGAATCGAGTCTGGTTTATTAAATTGAGACTATTTACGAAAAACAGAATCAAAACTCCTAACCGATACGGTTTAAAAACTAGGTTCTTCGTGACTGCGTTATCGAGCTTTCCTCAAAAAGGTTCTAGCTTAAAGATGACATAATGGCAATGAAGATTGAGATACTTGATGTTATATCAGAGGTTCTCCCCATACTGATCTTCCGGAGAAATCCGTACTTTTAGAAAAGATCTCGCGTACTCGAAAACCGGGGTTGTTACATTCTACCCTCCTAAAAGAAAATTTTGCCCTCAAAATTTCAGTTACCTGAGAACAGATGTGGGTAATTAGCCCTCATCTTATCTTCCAATTCCCAAGTGGGCTCTTCTTCTCCTCTTTGTCCCCAAACAACTTTGACTAAACGAACAGTCTTGCCTCTTAGCTGCTTATCACTTCTTTTTACGATCTTAACTGGTGATGCTTGATATGTCAAATTATTTCGTAACTGTACTGTCTCTGGTTGTAAAACGTGACTCTCATTAGGAATATATTTCTTAAGTTGTGAGATATGAAAAACATGATGAAGGTTTAACAGGTTTGGAGGAAGGGCTACTTGATAAGCTACTGGATCGACTCTTTTAAGTATTTGGAAAGGTCCTATGTATCAAGGGTTAAGATTTTCAAACTTAAGAGCTCTACCTATTCCAGTAGTCGGGATTACTTTTAGAAAGACATGGTCTCTCTCACTAAACTCTAAGGGTCTACGTCTATTATCGGCATAGCTCTTTTGACGGCTTTGTGCTGTCTAGATCTTCTGACGAATCCCGTTGACCCTCTCAATAATTTCTTGTACCAAGTCTGGACCCAAAATACTAGCATTTCCATCGTCATTCCAACACAATGGTGTCTGACATCTTCTCCCGTAGAGAGCTTCATATGGTGCCATCCCGGTACTTTGTTGGTAAATGTTAGTGTAGACGAACTCGATCAACGGCAAATATTTATCCCAACTGCCTTGGTTATCCCATCACACAAGATCTTAGCATGTCTTCTAATGTCTGGATCGTCCGCTCAGATTTTTCGTCTGTCTGAGGATGGTATGTTGTACTCATGTGCAATTCTGTCCCCAATGCTTTTTGAAAAGCTCCCCAAAATCTAGAGGTAAACCTCGGATCTCGATCTGAAACAATTGACGAAGGTATCCCATGCAATCGTACAATTTCTTGAATATATATCCGTGCTAGCCTTTCTAAAGTATAGTCAACTCGAATCGGAAGGAAGTATGCTGACTTTGTTAACCTGTCCACAATTACCCAGATGGCATTGTGTCCTATTGAGGTCCTTGGCAATCTTGTGACAAAATCCATGGTGATCTACTCCCATTTCCATTGTGGTATTTCTAAGGGTTGTAAGGTTCCTGATGATTTCTGGTGTTCCACCTACACTTTCTGGCAAGTTAAACATTTTGAGACATAATCAGCTACCTCTTCTTTTAAGCCCGGCCACCAGAATATTTGTTTCAAATTTTGACACATCTTTGTCACTCTAGGATGCATAGAAAATCTACTTTGATGGGCTTCTGCAAGAATCCTTTGTCGCAAATCTCCAGAGCTAGACACACAAATTCTGTTCTTGTATCTCCAGAGACCGCTACGATATTGTCTTACAGCTTCTGGTTCCTCTGCATTCATCTGTCTCAGCATCATCATCATTTCTGTGTCCTGTGCTTGTGCTTACTGAACACTAATTTTAAAATCTGGTGTTTTACGCAATTGGGCCAAACGGACTCCACTTGACGTCTCAGTCATAGCCAACTTAAGGTCCTCAAATTCTGCGAGTAACTTTTCTTCCTTTATCATCATCCAAGAGATACTGAAATCCTTCCTGCTTAAAGCACCTGCCACCACGTTCGCTTTCCCTGGGTGATAACTTAACTTGAAATCATAGTCCTTAAAAAATTCCATCCACCTTTGATAGTTTATCATATAACTTCCGAGTCCTCAGTATCTGCAATACAGTCCTTAAATGCTCTTCATGCTCTCTTTTTGTCTTTGAATAGATGAGAATATCGTCTATGAAAACTACTACAAACTGATCAAGGTATGGACGGAAAATACGATTCATGTAATCCATGAAAATCGCAGGAGTATTAGTTAGTCCAAATGACATAACCATATACTCATAGTGACCATCTCAAGTTCTAAATGCAGTCTTCGGTATATCTGATTCTTTCACTCGAATCTGGTGATAGCCCGATCGCAAATCAATCTTCGAGAACACAGTTGCACCTTTCAACTGATCCATCAAATCATCTATCCGTGGAAGTGGATACTTGTTCTTGATAGTGACTGTATTTAGCTATTGGTAATCTACGCAAAGTCGCATTCCACCATCCTTCTTCTTTACTAGCAATACTGGAGCTCTCCAAGGTGATGCACTGGGACGAATAAATTTCTTTCCAAGTAACTCATCTAATTACTTCTTCAACTCTGCAAGTTCCAATGGTGACATCCGGTACGGTGCTATGGAAATCGGTCCGGTTCCAGGTACTAGTACAATGCTGAATTCTATCTCTCCCTGAGGAGGAAACTCAGGTATATCGTTTGGGAAAACATCAGGAAATTCCTTCACAACTCGGATTCGTTCTAAGCTTAGTTTACTGTCGTTTGAGCTAGCCGCTAATAGAACGTACCCTTCACAATCCCTCCCGTCTAAGATAACTCTTACAGAATTCAGATATAAAGTATAAGGCATAAATGGTTTAATATCTAAACTATCAGATGGAATAACAGAAGTTCTTTCATAGCAATCAAGGAAAACATGATACTTAGATAACCAATCTAATCCTAGAATAACTTCTAAACCACCTAGAGGCAAACAGATTAGATCATGTATAAAAGTTCTATTCCTAATAGCAAATGGTACTTGCAGGCACACTAAACTGGTCAAAGCATTTTGGGATGCAGGTGTATGGACAATTAGATCAAAGTTCAATTCAGAGAAATCTAGTCCCAACTTACGAGCAACAGTTAAAGAAATAGAGGAATGCGATGCACCCGAATCATACAGTATAGTTAGAAATCGATTTTTGATATAACACTGACCTTGGATCAAGGCGTCTGATTGCATAGCATCATCAGCAGTTATAGCATGCACTCGATCTTGTTGTTGGGTCCTAGTTAGCTGTTAAATCATTCTCTTCTTACAGTTCTTAGCCATATGTCCAAGTTCCTCACAAATAAAGTAAGTGTTTGTCCCATATAGGCAAGGTTATTACCCTGATCTTTTCCACAGCGTCTACAAGTAGAAGTTGCTTGTGTCTGTTGGGGTTGCTTACCCTTATTCTGCCTCATTCTACATCTATTTCCACCCGTTGGGCGAGTAGGAATGTTACGAACATGTGGGTTTCTTTGTTGTGGTACACCATGCACCTTAAAATGCACCCTTCGACCAGCAGACTGATGATTGCTAGAATTCCTTGGTGGTAAATTCTAATTACCCATTGTTATCGCTGCCATCTGCATCTCACAGTCCCCTTTCAACAGGTTCTGGTTAACCAACTTTGATTTTCCCTTCATTACCGTTTGACAATTTTTTGCCTTATGCCCAATATTGTTACAAGAATAGCATTTGCCAGTACCAAGCGAACAGGGCCTATTGCCATGATTCTTTCCGCACTTTGAGCATATTAAAATCTCCTGAGAAGTAACCAAGGTCATAGGTCTCCCATTATTCAGTGCATCTGTGTTACTATTCCCTCCATGCTCGTTATTGCACTCACCACTACGCTCATTGATGAGCGGATAATTTATACGCTTTTTGGCACTATTTTTAGTATGTTTTTAGTATATTTTAGTTGGTTTTTATTATATTTTTATTAGTTTTTATTTAAAATTCATTTTTCTGGACTTTACTATGAGTTTGTGTATTTTTCTATGATTTTAGGTATTTTCTGGCTGAAATTGAGGGACCTGAGCAAAAATCTGATTCAGAGGCTGAAAAAGGACTGTAGATGCTGTTGGATTCTGACCTCCCTGCACTCGAAGTGTTTCTTCCTCCACTATTGGATCTTTTCCTTTTCGTCGTTTGGTTCTTGAGGAGGATGCCATGATCACTTGGTTGGTTGAGAGGGAATGTAAAGAATGTTGGAGAGTTTGATGTATGTTTGGAGGAGAAAGAAATTAGGACCGGACTTGCTATGACAAGAAATTAAGAAGAGAAGTTTAAGTGGTTGGAGTTTAAAGTAAGAGAAAGATTGCACAAGGCTTGTTATGTTGAGAAGTGATTCGGTCATGTGCATGGCTTGAAGGTGGTATGCTTTTAAATGAGCAATGAAGGGCTAGGATGCAATTAGACACTATGGGGATCAAAGGTGTGCATGTATGGATGAATGAAGACAAAATTTGCTCCTTCCCTTGCCTTTGCCGTAATCATTCTCAAGGAGTGGCAGATTTCTTTCTTGAAGCATGTGATGGGATTTTGTCTTTATGCTATGCTTTCCTTTGTCTTGTCTTTTTCTTTGAAGATTCTTTGACCTCCTAGTCACCACAACAAGACAACATACATTAGTCTTATCCAACCGTAGCAAGGGTGTGCTTTTTATTAAAACTTTGTGAACCATCAATTCTTATCTCATTTGAACCGTGACACTCTCTTTGGAGGACACCAAACTTAATGTTTGGTAATGTATAAAGAAATGAGTCTCTTCCTCCAACTAGTGAAGTTCAAATGTTACATGTTCATAAGAATTGTTTCCATTACACTTTCTTTTTCTTTTTTTTTTTTCATGAAGGATTAATTGTATCCTTGAATCGGTGCATCAAGGTTTGATGAACACTAAACTTGTTTCTTGTCAAAGGGTACATCACAATTAATGCCTTCATTACCGAATAAGAATTTTTCTATTTATAAGGTTTTGGAAAATAACAAATGTATGATTATTGATGCATGAGTTTCAAATTTTCATGAAGCTATGTGGACACCAAACTTAGTGTTCGGCCATATGCTCTATCAAAACATTTTAAGCATGTGAAATGAAATTCTTTGTAACATTGGTTTAGTGTGCTTGGAGGCACACTAAACTTAGTATATGTTTCATAACAGTGCATGCAGTCAATGGATATGTTCATGAAAAGAGAAATAAATTCATGCTCAAATGATCATAACTTATTGAATTTAAAATGACATGAATCTTAAAGCATGGGTTGCCTCCCATGGAGCGCTCTTTTATTGTCACTAGCTTGACATTGAGACTTTCTTTTATGGTGGTTGGTGCTTGTAGGGCCTCAATTTGTCTCCTCTGACCGTGATCCTCTTCTTTGTTTTCTGGTGTTCTATTTCAGCATGCTCTAATGATAGTATGTTGCTGACAGTGTAGTAATCCTCGGTTTGTTGATTTGCCCCCAGCTGTTGATATATCAGTTGCACTTTGTCACCCTTGGAAAGCCCCTCTGTTGGAATCTTTCTATTCTTCCAGCCCCTTTTTGCTTTGTTTCTGCATTTCATCTTTCCTTTTGTTGATCTTTCTTTTCTGGCCATAGGCTTTCCTTGGGGGCCTCTCTTTTCAGTGGCTAACACTCTAGTACCCTCTTGGGCTTTTTCATCAGTCTGCACAATCCTTAGCATTGGGATGTTGCTGTGACTTTCCTGGTCATTTTTTATATAGTCTTTCTTCTCCCTGCTAAATTGTGCCTCTGGTAAAACCTTCAGAGTAACACTCTGGTCATGCATCCTTAGAGTTAATTCCCCTTCCTCTACGTCTATGATAGCTCTAGCAGTGGCCAAAAATGGCCTTCCCAGTATAACAGAGTCACCATCATCATCGTTTGATTCTAGAACCACAAAATCAGCAGGGTAAATAAAACTGTCCACCTTGACCAAAAGATTTTCAATTACACCCCTGGGGTATACCATTGACTTGTCTACCAGCTCCAAAGACATTTGTACTGGTTTGACCTCCTCTATATTCAGCTTTTTCACCAAGGAGGATGGTATTAAGTTAATACTCGCTCCGAGATCGCACATTGCTTTAGTGATGGTCAATTCCCCAATGGTGCAAGGCAACAGGAAGCTCCCTGGATCCTCAAGCTTGGGAGGAAGCCCCTTTTGAATCAAGGCCCTGCATTCCTCAGTAATCATTATGATTTCTTTCTCATCCCAGCTTCTTTTCTTGTTGATGAGATCCTTCAGAAACTTGGAGTATAGAGGCATTTGCTCAAGTGCTTCAGCAAAGGGGATATTAATTTCTAGCTTCTTAAAGATCTCAAGGAACTTGTGAAAATGCTGGTCTTTAACCTCTTTGTTGAACCTCTGGGGATATGGCAGTGGAGGTGTGATGCTTTTTCCTATTTGCTGCTGCCCCTGAGCTACTTCTTTAGAGCTATGTGGCTAGTTGTCCTTCTCTTTGAGTTTCTCAGTGTCTTTGTTTGGCATCACAACTTGTTCCTTAGCCTCATCTGCCTTTGTTTGCTTCTCATCCTCTGTTGGTTCTTTGATGTTCTTTGCTTGCTTCCTTGTAGTGTCATTGTTGCTTATCAATGTTCTCCCACTCCTTAATTGTATTGCCTTGCATTCTTCCTTAGGATTTGGAATTGTGTCACTGGGCAGTGAGTTTGAAGGTCTCTCAATAGATACTTGCTTGGAGAGTTGCCCCATCTGTCTCTGTAGGCTCTTCAGGGAGGCTTCCTGATTCTTGGCTACCATTTCCTGGTGTTTCAGCATTTTGTCCATCATGGCCTCCAAGTGAGTGATTCTTTGGGCTTCAGGTGATACTTGAGGTGGGTTATGAGATGTGGGTAGTGGATGGTAGGCATTTTGGTTGGTGGGTTGGTTATTAGGTTGGTATTGGTTAATGTTGGGGTAGTTGTTTTGAGGTTTTCTATAGGGGTTTTGGTTAGTCTGCTGCTGGTTGTGGTTTTGGTTGCTTCTTGGGTTGTGTTGGTTTGAGTTCCTCTGCCATGGTTGTTGGTTTTGGGCATGGTTATCTCCCCATCTGAGGTTTGGGTGGTTCTTCTTGTTCCTGACATACAAGCAGAGCATGAGAAATGCACAAAACCAGTGACACTTCAATTTACTGCCAGATTGAAGTGTTAGTTAGTTTAAGCAAAAAATCAAACAGTTAGTGGGTTAATCAAAATTAAAGAAAAAGTGCTTGATCTAGATCACCACCTCACTTAATCATTGTCAATCTAATCAATCCCCGGCAACGGCGCCAAAAACTTGATGAGTATTTTGGAGGAAAAATAAATCTCTCCCAAAACACACAAATTTAACCGGCAAGTGTACCGGGTCGTATCAAGTAATAAAAACTCACGGGAGTGAGGTCGATCCCACAGGGATTGAAGGATTGAGCAATTTTAGCTTAGTGGTTGATTTAGTCAAGTGAATCAAGTGTTGATTGGATGATTTGTGACTTGCAGAATCAAATTGCATTGAAGTAAAGAGAACAAGAAATAAATTGCTGAAACATAAAGGACAAGAAATTAAATAGCAGAAACTTAAAGTGCAAGAAATGTAAATTACGGAATCTTAAAGTGCAAGAAATGTAAACAGCTGGAATTGTAAAGGGAATTGGGGAATGGATTTGCAGAATTTAAACAAGGAAAAGTTGAATTGCATTAAACAGAAGAGGGAAAGGGAATTGAGATTGAACCGGATATGAAGCAGAAAAGTAAATGAACATAGAAAGGAAAGAAACAGAATGTAAATTGGGGATTTGGATCTCAGGACCCAGAGACTAGAAAACCAAGTCTAGATCTCAATGCCTTCCTAGATCCAACAAGAACAATTGCAAGGGAATTGTAAATTGCAAAGAGAATAGATGAAGAGCAGTTAACCGGAAATGAAATTCAATTAACAGTAAAGAAACAGAGAGATCCAAGATTGAGATTGAAACAGAATTTCTTCAATTCTCCAATCCAAGATCCAAGACAAATGTAAAATGAAATTGAAAGCAATGGAAAACAAAGAAATTAAAGTTCACTCAATAACAAAAGCTCTCCGAAAACTATTATGAAAATTTCAAAAGGAAAGCTCTCCGAAAACTTGAATTCTATCCTATTTATACACTTTCTTCAAATGATCTTCAAGCCTTGAGTTGGGCCTTTGCTCTTGGTGGAATTGGGTTGAAAGAGGCCTTGGTTGATTGCTCTTGAAGTTAGGAGAAGAACCAAAGTGAACCAATTGAACCGGTTTTTAGGTTAGCAAAAGTTGGACCAAAAGTTTGAACCAAAAGTTAGGGGTCTAACTTTGGCTCCAACTTTTCATAGCAGCCAGCACAATTTTGCTGGTATGAACGTTGGCCTTGCCTAGTGTGCTTGTGGCGCCAACGTTAGCCACCAAGTTAGGGGGCTAACGTTGGCGCAAACTTTTGCCCCTCTCCCATTGAATTTTCATGTGCCAACGTTAGCCTCCAAGTTAGGGGGCTAACGTTGGTGCAAACGTTGGATGGCCAGGGAGGAATTCATGTGCCAACGTTAGCCTCCAAGTTAGGGGGCTAACGTTGGCGCAAACGTTGGATGGCCAGGGAGGAATTCATGTGCCAACGTTAGCCTCCAAGTTAGGGGGCTAACGTTGGCGCAAACTTTTGGAGCCCAGGGGAGAATTTTCAAGTTCCAACATTAGCCTCCAAGTTAGGGGGCTAACGTTGGGGATAACTTTTCAACCAAAAGTTTGTGCAAAAGTTTGATGCTAACTTTAGGTCCAGCTTCTTGCTTCCTGGTTCAATTTCACTTATTCCATTGTCCTCTCTTCACTCCTAGCCATTCCTTCTTGCTTCAACCTTTCTCCAAGCTTTCTTCTCCTATCATTAATCAACCAAACTCATCAAAGCTATGCTCAAAATCATGAGATATTCATTCTTTCATAATATGCAACAAATATAGCATAAAACCTCATGAAATGGCATGAATTCATATATGGTTGGTTCAATCAAGGGAAACATGAAAATCTACTCAATTAGCTTGCTTGTAGCTCAAGAAAGTGCATAATTCTAATGAAAACAAAAGAAAAAGACTAGCTAAAATAGGCTAGGATGACTTGTCATCACCTGGGTGTTCAGAAAAATGCCCAGTGATAAAGGGGTTTCTGGCGTTTAACGCCAGCCAGGGTACCTGGCTGGGCGTTAAACGCCCATAATGGCCAACAATTGGGCGTTAAACGCCAGGATGGTATCCATTCTGGCGTTTAACGCCAGAAAGGCAGGGGGAGGAGATTTTGTTTCCAACTTCAAATTTTTTTTCAAATTTTCATGTTTTGACTCATAATTTTCTGCATAAACATGTTTCAAACTTTCATCATTCACCCTCAATTTTCCAAAATTCAACAATTTTCTAAATCTCTTTTCAATTTTCTTTCAAATCCTTCCCAAATCTTTTCAAAAACTCAATTATCCTCTTAATTTCTTTCCAAATCTTTTTCAACTCATCATATCATCTCTTATTTCTTAGATGCATAACCAAATTTTCAGATTTAACATCTTTATATCTTTTTCAATTACAAATCTCATCTTTTTCATATCATGATTTTATTTTCTTCCATCAATCATATCTCTATGTCATATCTCTTTCAATTTTTTCGAAATCCCTCCCCTCCTCCTATAAATATACATTCGGCCATCCCCTCCTCTCCACCATTCGAATTTGGCTCTTCTTGTCTCTCTCCTCTTTCCTTTCTTTTGCTTGAGGACAAGCAAACCTCTAAGTTTGGTGTGTTTTTCCGTGATCACTGAGCTAAGACTCATCAAGATCATGGCACCTAAGGAAAAACAAACCAATTCAAGAGGCAAGAAAGAGAATACTCTACAGAGTCTTTGGAATCAAGAGAGGTTCTTAACCAAAGAGCATGCAGACCATTACCACAAAATAATGGGTCTAAGGTCAGTGATCCCGGAAGTTAAATTCAATTTGAAAGAAGATGAATATCCGGAGATCCAAGAGCAAATTCGAAACAGAGGATGGGAAATTCTAGCCAATCCTGAGACAAAGGTTGGAAGAAACATGGTTCAGAAATTCTACTCAAATCTGTGGCTGACAGATAAGCAGAGAATAACTGGAACCGCCTTTCACACCTATCGAACTATGGTTAGAGGGAGGCTTATTTACTTCCATCTGGACAAAATAAGAGAGGTCTTCAAACTACCTCAACTACAAGATGATCCAGAATCCTTTAATAAGAGAATGGTGAGAGTAGATAAGGGGTTGGATCAAGTTCTAGAGGACATATGCCTCCCTGAAACTAAGTGGATAACCAATTCAAAAGGTGTCCCAAACCAACTCAAGAGGGGAGATCTCAAACCAGTTACAAGAGGCTGGCTGGACTTTATTGGGCGTTCTTTATTGCCCACTAGCAACCGCTCTGAGGTCACTGTCAAAAGAGCAGTGATGATTCATTGTATTATGCTTGGAAAAGAAGTGGAGATTCATCATCTGATTTTTTGTGAGATTTACACAATTGCAAACAAGAACTCCACTGAAGCCAAACTGGCCTACCCAAGCTTAATTTCTCTGCTATGTAAAGATGCTGGGGTGAGGATGGGAATAGATGAATTCATCCTAATCGAACACCCAATCACCAAGAAGTCAACAGAAGGACAAGTGCAAGATAACTCCATAAAAAGAAGGGCGCAGGAGTTCCTTCCAAAAATTCCTGAAATTGACTACTGGACCCGCCTAGAAGTATCTGTTACCAAGCCGCAAGAAGCTATAGAACAACATAAGGAAGAACAGCAGAATCAAAATTGCATGCTCTGCAAACTGCTAAAGGAATAGGAGAAGCAGGGGCGTGAGCTACAGGAGCTGAAGCACCAGAAGCTCTCCCTTGAAGGACCAAGCACCCCACAGATTGAGGGAGCATCCACTTCTCAAAATCAAGGTTGTTGAGTCCTAACTCTGTGATAACCTTTATTATTAAGAGTCTATTTTAAGAGTCATTTATTTTTCTGTTTTTTATTTTCCGTCTTCTATTATTATTAGAGTACTCTTATATTCATTTTTGAGTCTTATTGTCATTCCATGACTAATAAAATTTAAAGTTTATGTCTTAAAGCTATGAATGTCTTATGAATCCATCACCTTTCTTATTAAAAAAGTATTTTTAATTGAAAAAGAAAAAGAAGTAAATGAATTTCAAATTTTAAAACAGTTTAATTATTTTGATGTGGTGGCAATACTCTTGTTTTCTGAATGAATGCTTGAACAGTGCATATGTTTGAATTTGTTGTTTATGAATGTTAAAATTGTTGGCTCTTGAAAGAATGATGAAAAAGGAGAAATATTATTTGATGATCTGAAAAATCATAAAATTGATTCTTGAAGCAAGAAAAAGCACTGAATAGAAAGCTTGCAAAAAAAAAAAGAGCAAGCAGAAAAAGCCAATAGCCCTTTAAACCAAAAGGCAAGGGTAATAAAAAGGATCCAAGGCTTTGAGCATCAGTGGATAGGAGGGCCCACAGGAATAAAATCCTGGCCTAAGCGGCTAGACCAAGCTGTCCCTAACCATGTGCTTGTGGCGTGAAGGTGTCAAGTGAAAACTTGAGACTGAGCGGTTAAAGTCGTGGTCCAAAGCAAAAAGTGTGTGCTTAAGAGCTCTGGACACCTCTAATTGGGGACTCTAGCAAAGCTAAGTCACAATCTGAAAAGGTTCACCCAGTTATGTGTCTGTGGGATTTATGTATCCGGTGGTAATACTGGAAACAAAATGCTTAAGGTCACGGCCAAGACTCATAAAGTAACTGTGTTCAAGAATCAACATACTGTACTAGAAGAATCAATAACACTATCTGAATTCTGAGTTCTTATAGATGCCAATCATTCTGAACTTCAAAGGAAAAAGTGAGATGCCAAAACTGTTCAAAAGCAAAAAGCTAATAGCCCCGCTCATCTAATTAAGACTGATCTTCATAGATGTTTTTGGAGTTCATTGTATATTCTCTTCTTTTTATCCTATTTGATTTTTAGTTGCTTGGGGACAAGCAACAATTTAAGTTTGGTGTTGTGATGAGCGGATAATTTATACGCTTTTTGGCACTGTTTTTAATATGTTTTTAGTATATTTTAGTTGATTTTTATTATATTTTTATTAGTTTTTATTTAAAATTCACTTTTCTGGACTTTACTATGAGTTTGTGTGTTTTTCTGTGATTTCAGGTATTTTCTGGCTAAAACTGAGGGACCTGAGCAAAAATCTGATTCAGAGGCTGAAAAAGGACTACAGATGCTGTTGGATTCTGACCTCCCTGCACTCAAAGTGGATTTTCTGGAGCTACAAAGGCTTAATTGGCGCTCTCTCAATTGCGTTGGAAAGTAGACATCTTGGGCTTTCCAGCAATATATAATAGTCCATACTTTGCTCGAGATTTGATGGCCCAAATAGGCGTTTCAAGTCAGCTCAAGAATTTTGGCGTTTAACTCCAGAACTGGCACAAAAACTGGAGTTAAACGCCCAAACTGGCACAAAAGCTGGCGTCTAACTCCAAGAAAAGTCTCTACACATGAAAGCTTCAATGTTCAGCCCAAGCACACACCAAGTGGACCCCAAAAGTGGATTTTTTACACTAAACACCCTAGCTTACTCATTTTCTGTAACCCTAGGTCACCAGTTTACTATAAAAACTACTTTTAGTGATTCATCTTGGACCTCATGACACTTTACATGTTTCATATTGTATTCTCTATTACATGAGTCTCTAAACCCCATTGTTGGGGGGTGAGGAGCTCTGTTGTTTTTCATGAATTAATGCAATTACTACTGTTTTCCATTCTATCACGCTTGCTTCTATTCTAAGATATTCTTTCGCACTTCAACCTGATGAATGTGATGATCCATGACATTCATCATCATTCTCACCTATGAACGCGTGCCTAAAAACCACCTCCGTTCTACCTTAGATTGAATGCATATCTCTTAGCCTCATGATTCAGATCAGAGTCTTTGTGGTATAAGCTAGAACTATTGGCAGCCATTCCTGAGATCCGGAATGTCTAAACGTTGTCTGTGGTATTCTGAGTAGGATCTGGGAAGGGATGACTATGACGAGCTTCAAACTCGTGAGTGTTGGGCGTAGTGACAGACACAAAAGGATCAATGGATCCTATTCCGACATGATCGAGAACCGACAGATGATTAGCCGTGCGGTGACAGCGCATTTGGAACATTTTCACTGAGAGGACGGGAAGTAGCCATTGACAACGGTGATGCCCAACATAAAGCTTGCCATGGAAGGAGCCTTGCGTGCATGAAGAAGAAGATAGTAGGAAAGTAGAGATTCAGAAGACAAAGCATCTCCAAAGCCTCAACCTGTTCTTCATTACTGCATAACAAGTATTTATTTCATGTTCTTTTACTTTTTACAATTAAATCTGAGAATTATTGATATCCTGACTAAGAGTTACAAGATAACCATAGCTTGCTTCAAGCCGACAATCTCCGTGGGATCGACCCTTACTCACGTAAGGTATTACTTGGACGACCCAGTGCACTTGCTGGTTAGTTGTGCAAAGTTGCAAAAGTGTGATTGTAATTTCGTGCACCACTCATTGTTCTTTTCCCTTAAACGATTAACTACCCGGGTAATTGCATTTATCGTATCACGCATAGCATCAGCCATGGCATGAGTCGCAGCTATAAAAGCCTCTGCGCTTCTCATAGGGATATCTCCCGAACTCTCCCGTCGCATACCATGTCTTTGTCTTCGTGCATCCATCAGAGTCCTATTCACATCCCACATTCAATATCAAGGTGATCAGTCTTAACATTTCAGGTAGAATGTGAATAGTCTCTAAAATGGTTACACAGCGACAATCATACAACTTATATCAAATAGATATCCTATAAGCATGAGACACACAACAGAGCATGCAATAAAGCACGGTCAGTCCACTCCCCAGGCTCTACTAGGAACGAACTGCTCTGATACCAAATTGTAACGACCCAATTTTCAATACACCTAGGAAATACCAGAAACTGAGCGCAACCAATTTGTCATCCTAATTATTATCTATTATTTATTATATGAGCCTGATTCGTTGTTAAAAGCGTAGTTAGTTTAACTCCAAAACTGGCACAAAAGCTGGAGTTAAACGCCCAAACTGGCACAAAAGCTGGCGTTTAACTCCAAGAAAAGTCTCTACACGAAAATGCTTCAATGCTCAGCCCAAGCACACATCAAGTGGGCCCGGAAGAAGATTTCTGCATTAATTACTGATTTCTGTAAACCCTAGGCTACTAGTTCTCTATAAAAAGGACCTTTTGCTATTGTATTTTCATACTTTGAATCTTTGAGAAGTCTTATGCTATCTTAGACACGTTTGGAGGCTGGCCTCATGGCCATGCCTGGACCTTGTTCTTATGTATTCTCAACGGTGGAGTTTTTACACACCATTGATTAAGGTGTGAAGCTCTGCTGTTCCTCATGAATTAATGCAATTACTACTGTTTTTCTATTCAATTCACGCCTACTTCTTCTCTAAGATATCACTTGTTCTTCAACTTGATGAATGTGATGATCCGTGACACTCATCATCATTCTCACCTATGAATGTGTGCCTGACAACCACCTCCGTTCTACCTTCGATTGAGTGTGTATCTCTTGGGTTTCTAATCTAAGATTGGAAACTTCGTGGTATAGGCTAGAATTATTGGCGGCCATTCCTGAGATCCGGAAAGTCTAAACCTTGTCTGTGGTATTCCGAGTAGGATCTGGGAAGGGATGACTGTGACGAGCTTCAAACTCGCGATTGTGGGGCGTGTGACAGACGCAAAAGGATTAATGGATCCTATTCCGACATGATCGATAACCGACAGCTGATTAGCCGATGTTGTGACAGAGCATCAGGACCATTTTCACTGAGAGGACGGGATGTAGCCATTGACAACGGTGATGCCCAACATAAAGCTTGCCATGGAAAGGAGTATGAATGATTGGAAGAAGGCAATAGGAAAGCAGAGGTTCAAGGGGAACAAAGCATCTTCATACGCTTATCTGAAATCCACCAATGAATTACATAAGTATCTCTATCTTTATTTTATGTTTATTTTCATCACCTTAAACTCCATAACCATTTGAATCCACCTGACTGAGATTTACAAGATGACCATAGCTTGCTTCAAGCCGACAATCTCCGTGGGATCGACCCTTACTCACGTAAGGTTTATTACTTGGACGACCTAGTGCACTTGCTGGTTAGTTGTGCGGAATTGTGACAAAGTGTGATTCACGTTTGAGAGCTCCAAGTCCTTTGGCCCCATTGTTGATGATCCCAATTTTGTGCACCAAGTTTTTGGCGCCGTTGCCGAGGAAGGAAAGAATGAACGAACAACAATTTCGCATTTGTTTCCGGCAACAACAGTGCCAAATTTGGTTCGGCAACAACACCAAGTTTTTGGCGCCGTTACCGGGGATTGTTCGAGTTTGGACAACTGACAGTTCATCTTGTTGCTTAGATTAGGTATCTTTTCTTCAAAATTTTTAAGAATGAATTCTAGATTTTCAAGGTGATGTTCCCACCATCACAAAAGCTGATTGATTCTCATCAATTTAGCTATTGAATGTAATGTCCTGCTGAAGCTTGGCCAAACATGTCTAATCCTTTTTAGACTGAAGCTTTAGACTAACATTGCATGATTCTTGGAATTCTTATTAAAAGTTTTAATACTCTTTATTTTCTTTTTCATATAAGTTTCGAAAATCACAAAAAAATTTATAAAACCATAAAAAAAAATATTTTATGTTTCTTGTTTGAGTCTAGTATCAATTTTTAAGTTTGGTGTCAATTGCATGACTTTCTTCTTCTTGCATTTTTTGAATTTATACATATTGTTCTTCATTGATCTTTAAGTTGTTCTTGATGATTTCATTGCTCTGATCTTTAAATTCTCTTGTTTAGTGTGTTTTGTTGGTTTTTCATATGCATTTTTACATTGTTATAGTCCTTAGTATACAAACTTTTAAGTTTGGTGTCTTACATGCATTGTTTATTTGATCTTAGTTGCATTTTTATTGTTTCTCATCATCAAAAATTCAAAAATATTTTTCAAAACTATGTCTTTTCAAGTCAATAATACAGAGAATTGAAGATTCAGAACATTCAGCAGAGGAATCAAACAGAAAAAGCTGGGCGTTCAAAACGCCCAGTGAAGAAGGAAAACTGGCGTTTAAACGCCAGCCAGGGTACCTGGCTGGGCGTTTAACACCCAAAAAGGTAGAGATTTGGGCGTTAAACGCCAGAATGGGCACCATTCTGGGTGTTTAACGCCAGGATGACACTAGAGGGAAGATTTTGTTTTTAATTCACATTTTTTTCAAGTTTTCATAATTTTTCAAAATCAAATCTTTTTCAAATCATATCTTTTCAATCATATCTCTTTCAAAATCAATTTCTTTCCATTTTATATTTATTTTTACTATTTTCAAGAATCCTTGCTATAATTAAAGATTTACTTCAAAATTTTTATGTTTTTACTTGCCTATTAAGAAAGGATCAAACTTTAAATTTTAAAATCATATCTTTTAATTTCTTGATAGTCAAGTAATCAACTTTAATTTTAAAAATTTTCTTTTTCTAAATTGATTTTCAATCATATCTTTTCAAACATATCTTTTCAATCACATCTTTTTCAAAATTAATTTTTTTCAATCATATCTTTTTCTAATTTCAAAATCTTTTTCAAAAATCACTTTATTTCTTTCCCAATCTTAGTTTTCGAAAATCTCAATCAAATTTTCAAATTTCTTTTTAATTATTTCAAAATCTTTTTAAATTATTTTTGAAAATTCTTCCCCTCTTTTCACATCCTTCTATTTAAAGGACTAAGACTCCTCATCAAGGTGCAATTCGAACTATGTCCCTCTTGATAAGTTTGAATTCCCTCTTCTCCACCTCCTCCTTCTATTCTTCTTTTCCTCTGACACCTCAAGGAATCTCTATACTGTGACATAGAGAATTTCCTATTTTCTTGTTCTCTTCTCTTTCATATGAGCAGGAACAAAGATACAGGCATACTTGTTCAAGCTGATCCTGAACCTGAAAGGACCTTGAAGAGAAAGCTAAGAGAAGCTAAAGAACAAATCTCTTTAGAGGGCCTAACAGAACTCTTCAAAGAAGAAGAAACCATGGCAGCCGAAAACAACAACAATGCCAACAATGCAAGGAAGGTGCTTGGTGACTTTACTGCACCTACTCCTGATTTCTATGGGAGAAGCATCTCTATCCCTGCCATTGGAGCAAACAACTTTGAGCTTAAGCCTCAATTAGTTTCTCTAATGCAACAGAATTGCAAGTTTCATGGACTTCCATTGGAAGATCCTCATCAGTTCTTAGCTGAATTCCTGCAAATCTGTGACACTGTTAAGACCAATGGGGTTGACCCTGAAGTCTACAGACTTATGCTCTTTCCTTTTGCTGTAAGAGACAGAGCTAGAACATGGTTGGATTCACAACCTAAGGAAAGCCTGAACTCTTGGGAAAAGCTAGTCAATGCCTTCTTGGCAAAGTTTTTTCCACCTCAAAAATTGAGTAAGCTTAGAGTGGAAGTCCAAACCTTTAGACAGAAGGATGGTGAGTCCCTCTATGAAGCTTGGGAGAGATACAAGTAATTGATCAGAAGGTGCCCTTCTGACATGCTTTTAGAATGGAGCATCATAGGAATCTTCTATGATGGTCTGTCCGAACTATCCAAGATGTCATTGGATAGCTTTGCTGGAGGATCTTTTCATCTGAAGAAGACGCCTGCAGAAGCTCAAGAACTCATTAAAATGGTTGCAAATAACCAATTCATGTACACTTCTGAAAGGAATCCTGTGAATAATGGGACAACTCAGAAGAAAGGAGTCCCTGAGATTGATACTCTGAATGCCATATTGGCTCAGAATAAAATATTGACCCAACAAGTCAATATGATTTCTCAGAGTCTGTCTGAAATGCAAGCAGTAACAGGCAGTACTAAGGAAGCTTCCTCTGAAGAAGAAGCTTATGATCCTGAGAACCCAGCAATGGAAGAGGTGAATTACATGGAAGAATCCTATGGAAACACCTATAATCCTTCATGGAGAAATCATCCAAATCTCTCATGGAAGGATCAACAGAGACCTCAACAAGGTTTCAACAACAACAATGGTGGAAGAAACAGGTTTAGCAATGGCAAGCCTTTTGCATCATCTTCTCAGCAACAGACTGAGAATTCTAAGCAACAGACTGAGAATTCTAAGCAGAGCCCCTCTGACTTAACAACCATTGTCTCTGATCTAATTAAAACCAGTGAAAGTTTCATGACTGAAACAAGGTCCTCCATTAGAAATTTGGAGGCACAATTGGGTCAGCTGAGTAAGAAAATTACTGAACTCCCTCCTAGCACTCTCCCTAGCAATACAGAAGAGAATCTAAAAAGAGAGTGTAAGGCCATAACCACAACCCACACGGCCAAACTTGGAGAGGAGGAAGAGGCAGTGATTCCCACTGAGGAAGACCTCAATGGATGCCCACTGACCTCAATGGAGTTCCCTAATGAGGAACCATGGGAATCTGAGACTCATTTTGAGACCATAGAGATTCCATTGAATTTACTTCTGCCTTTCATAAGCTCTGATGAGTATTCTTCCTCTGAAGAGGATGAAGATGTTACTGAAGAGCAAGTTGCTAAGTACCTTGGAGCAATCATGAAGCTAAATGCCAAGTTATTTGGTAATGAGACTTGGGAGAATGAACCTCCATTGCTCATCAAAGAACTGGATGACTTGACTAGGCAGAGATTACCTCAAAAGAGACAGGACCCTGGAAAGTTCTCAATCCCTTGTACCATAGGCACCATGACCTTTGAAAAAGCTCTGTGTGACCTAGGGTCAAGCATAAACCTTATGCCTCTCTCTGTAATAGAGAAGCTAGGGATCATTGAGGTACAAGCTGCAAGAGTCTCACTAGAGATGGCATTATGAACTTGTAGAGGATGTCTTGGTAAAGGTTGAAGACCATTACATCCCTACTGATTTCATAGTCCTAGAGATTGGGAAGTGTATGGATGAATCCATCATCCTTGGCAGACCCTTCCTAGCCACAGCAAAAGCTGTGATTGATGTTGACAGAGGAGAATTGATCATTCAAGTGAATGGAGACTCCCTTATGTTTATAGCTCAAAGATATCCCTCTATCACCATGGAGAGGAAGCATGAAGAGCTTCTCTCAATACAGAGTCAAACAGAGCCCCTACAGTCAAACTCTAAATTTGGTGTTGGGAGGCCACAACCAAACTTTAAGTTTGGTGTTGAACCCCCACATTCAAACTCTAAGTTTGGTGTTGGGAGGTTCCAACATTGCTCTGAACATCTGTAAGGCTCCATGAGAGCCACTGTCAAGCTATTGACATTAAAGAAGCGTTTGTTGGGAGGCAACCCAATCGTTACTATTCTATGTTAAATTTCTATTTTTCTTTGTTATTTTATGTTTTCTGTAGGTTGATGATCATGTGAAGTCACAAAAATAATTGAAAAAGCAAAAACAAAGTGAAAAACAGAACACCCTGGAGGAGAAACTTACTGGCGTTTAAACGCCAGTAAGGGTAGCAGAATGGGCGTTAAACGCCCAGTCTGGCACCATTCTGGGCGTTTAACACCAGAAAAAGACACCATACTGGCGTTTAATGCCAGAAATGGGCAAGAAACTGGCGTTAAATGCCAGAAATGGGCAGCAGCCTGGCGTTTAACGCCGGGATTGGCAGAAAGGGGCGTTTTGCATGCCACTTAGTGCAGGGATGAGATATCCTTGACACCTCAGGATCTGTGGACTCCACAGGATCCCCACCTACCCCACCACTCTCTTTTTTCTTCACCCATTCACCAATCACCTCAATACCTCTTCCCCAGAAAACCCCTCACCTATCAAATCCTACCATTCTCTTCACCACTCACATCCATCCTTCATAAAACCATACACACCCCTCTCACCCCTATATAAACCCATCTTCACTCCTTCATTTTCACACAACCTAAACACTACTTCTCCCCCTTGGCCAAAACACAAAGCCCACTCTATCTCCTCTATTTCTTCTTCTACTCTCTTCTTTCTTCTTTTGCTCGAGGACGAGCAAGCTTCTAAGTTTGGTGTGGTAAAAGCTAAAGCTTTTTGTTTTTCCATAACTATTTATGGCACCAAAGGCCGGAGAAACCTCTAGAAAGAGGAAAGGGAAGGCAAAAGCTTCCACCTCCGAGTCATGGGAGATCGAGAGATTCCTCTCAAGGGTGCATCAAGACCACTTCTATGAAGTTGTGGCCAAGAAGAAAGTGATCCCCGAGGTCCCTTTCAAACACAAAAAGAATGAGTATCCGGAGATCCGACATGAGATTCGAAGAAGAGGTTGGGAAGTTCTCACCAACCCTATTCAATAAGTCGGGATCTTAATGGTTCAAGAGTTCTATGCCAATGCATGGATCACCAAGAACCATGATCAAAGTGTGAACCCGGACCCTAAGAATTGGCTTACAATGGTTCGGGGGAATTACTTAGATTTTAGTTCGGAAAATGTAAGGTTGGCATTCAACTTGCCTATGATACAAGGAGATGCACACCCATACACAAGAAGGGTCAACTTTGATCAAATGTTGGACCAAGTCCTCATAGACATATGTGAAGAGGGCGCTCAATGGAAGAGAGATTCAAGAGGGAAGCCGGTTCAACTAAGAAGGCATGACCTCAAGCCCGTGGCTAGGGGATGGTTGGAGTTCATCCAATGCTCAATCATTCCCACTAGCAACCGGTCCGAAGCTACTATAGACCGGGCTATCATGATATATAGCATCATGATTGGAGAGGAAGTGGAAGTTCATGAGGTTATATCCCAAGAACTCTACAAGGTGGCGGACAAGTCCTCTCCTTTGGCAAGGTTAGCCTTCCTTCATCTCATTTGTTACCTTTGCAATTCGGTTGGAATTGATATAGAGAGAGACATTCTCATTGATGAGGACAAACCCATCACTAAGAAAAGGATGGAGCAAACAAGAGAACCTCATCAAGAGCATGAGGAAATTCCTCATCATGAAATCCCTGAGATATCTCAAGGGATGCATCTTCCTCCACAAAACTATTGGGAGCAAATCAACACCTCCCTAGGAGAATTGAGTTCCAACATGGGATAACTAAGGATGGAGCACCAAGAGCATTCCATCCTCCTCCATGAAATTAGAGAAGATCAAAGAACCATGAGAGAGGAGCAACAAAGGCAAGGAAGACACATTGAGGAGCTCAAGCACTTCATAAGATCTTCAAGAGGAAGAACAAGCTGCCATCACTAAGGTGGACCCGTTCTTTAATTTCTTTGTTCTTTATTTTCTGTTTTTCGAAAATTATGCTTTATGTTTATCTATGTTTGTGTCTTTATTACATGATCATTAGTGTCTTAGTGTCTATGCCTTAAAGCTATGAAAATGAATCCATCACCTTTCTTAAATGAAAAATGTTTTCAATTGAAAAAGAAAAAGAAGTGCATGAATTTCAAATTTTAAAACAGTTTAATTATCTTGATGTGGTGGCAATACTATTGTTTTTCTGAATGAATGCTTGAACAGTGCATATTTTTGAATTTGATTGTTTATGAATGTTAAAATTGTTGGCTCTTGAAAGAATGAAAGGAAAAGGAGAAATGTTATCTGATGATCTGAAAAATCATAAAATTGATTTTTGAAGCAAGAAAAAGCAGTGAAAAGTTTGCAGAAAAAACAGAAAAAAAAGAGAGGAAAAGCAAGCAGAAAAAGCCAATACCCCTTTAAACCAAAAGGCAAGGGTGATAAAAAGGATCCAAGGCTTTGAGCATCAGTGGATAGGAGGGCCCACAGGAATAAAATCCTGGCCTAAGCGGCTAAACCAAGCTGTCCCTAACCATGTGCTTGTGGCGTGAAGCTGTCAAGTGAAAAATTGAGACTGAGCGGTTAAAGTCGAGGTCCAAAGTAAAAAGAAGAGTGTGCTTAAGAACCCTGGACACCTCTAATTGGGGACTCTAGCAAAGCTGAGTCACAATCTGAAAAGGTTCACCCAGTTATGTGTCTGTGGCATTTATGTATCCGGTGGTAATACTGGAAAACAAAGTGCTTAGGGCCACGGCCAAGACTCATAAAGTAGCTGTGTTCAAGAATCAACATACTTAACTAGGAGAGTCAGTAACACTATCTGGATTCTGAGTTCCTATAGATGCCAATCATTCTGAACTTCAAGGGATAAAGTGAGATGCGAAAACTGTTCAGAAGCAAAAAGCTAAAAGCCCCGCTCATCTAATTAATACTGATCTTCATAGATGTTTTTGGAATTCATTGTATATTCTCTTATTTTTTATCCTGTTTGATTTTCAGTTGCTTGGGGACAAGCAACAATTTAAGTTTGGTGTTGTGATGAGCGGATAATTTATACGCTTTTTGGCATTGTTTTTAGTATGTTTTTAGTATATTTTAGTTAGTTTTTATTATGTTTTTATTAGTTTTTAAATAAAAATCACTCTTCTGGACTTTACTATGAGTTTGTGTATTTTTCTGTGATTTCAGGTATTTTCTGGCTGAAATTGAGGGACCTGAGCAAAAATCTGATTCAGAGGCTGAAAAAGGATTGTAGATGCTGTTGGATTCTGACCTCCCTGCACTCAAAGTGGATTTTCTGGAGCTACAGAAACCCAATTGGTGCGCTCTTAATTGCGTTGGAAAGTAGATATCCTGGGCTTTCCAGCAATATATAATAGTCCATACTTTGCTTGAGATTTGATGGCCCAAACAGGCATTCCAAGTCAGCTCAAGAATTCTAGCGTTTAACTCCAAAACTGGCACAAAAGCTGGAGTTAAACGCCCAAACTGGCACAAAAGCTGGCGTTTAACTCCAAGAAAAGTCTCTACACGAAAATGTTTCAATGATCAGCCCAAGCACATACCAAGTGGGCCCGGAAGAAGATTTCTGCATTAATTACTAATTTCTGTAAATCCTAGGCTACTAGTTCTCTATAAAAAGGACCTTTTGCTATTGTATTTTCATACTTTGAATCTTTGAGAAGTCTTATGCTATCTTAGACACGTTTAGGGGCTGGCCTCACGGCCATGCCTGGACCTTGTTCTTATGTATTCTCAACGGTGGAGTTTCTACACACCATAGATTAAGGTGTGGAGCTCTGCTGTTCCTCATGAATTAATGCAATTACTACTGTTTTTCTATTCAATTCACACCTACTTCTTCGCTAAGATATCACTTGTTCTTCAACTTGATGAATGTGATGATCCGTGACACTCATAATCTTTCTCACCTATGAACGTGTGCCTGACAACCACCTCCGTTCTACCTTCGATTGAGTGTGTATCTCTTGGGTTTCTAATCTAAGATTGGAACCTTCGTGGTATAGGCTAGAATTATTGGCGGCCATTCTTGAGATCCGGAAAGTCTAAACCTTGTCTGTGGTATTCCGAGTAGGATCTGGGAAGGGATGACTGTGACGAGCTTCAAACTCGCGATTGTGGGGCGTGTGACAGACGCAAAAGGATCAATGGATCCTATTCCGACATGATCGAGAACCGACAGCTGATTAGCCGATGTTGTGACAGAGCATCAGGACCATTTTCACTGAGAGGACGGGATGTAGCCATTGACAACGGTGATGCCCAACATAAAGCTTGCCTTGGAAAGGAGTATGAATGATTGGAAGAAGGCAATAGGAAATCAGAGGTTCAAGGGGGACAAAGCATCTTCATACGCTTATCTGAAATCCACCAATGAATTACATAAGTATCTCTATCTTTATTTTATGTTTATTTTCATCACCTTAAACTCCATAACCATTTGAATCCGCCTGACTGAGATTTACAAGATGACCATAGCTTGCTTCAAGCCGACAATCTCCGTGGGATCGACCCTTACTCACTTGGACGACCCAGTGCACTTGCTGGTTAGTTGTGCGGAATTGTGACAAAGTGTGATTCACGTTTGAGAGCTCCAAGTCCTTTGGCGCCATTGTTGATGATCACAATTTCGTGCACTACCGGGGTTATTAGTTAAGTTCATTAATTCTATGTTGTTTAGCAGATAAATAGAGAAGATAGAGAAAATAAATAGCATACCACAAACATAAGGATACAAGAAAATAACACAAACACAGAGAATAGAATACAAACAAGGAAAGCATACATTCATACAATAATCATAACAGAGGAAATGCACAACCATGTATGATGCATGCCTAGCCCTAGTGCATGTAATGAGTTCATTTGTCGGTTTCTACCCGCTCCTGACGTAACCCGAAGCAGCTGAAACGGGTATGGTTTTCTAGTCAGCATAGATACAGTTCTCACTAACTGACGTATGCGTCATATCCTCTGTAAGCAAAATCTGCCTTACAGGTGGCGGCATGCCAGCCGTGTATGAAATAATATCATCTGTAGGTGATCCCAGGTTATCAGTTGTAGGTATAGCTCTCAATAGCTGTGTAGCACTGGAAAACGTTCTATGGTCGTACCACTATTTATCTGACTGCCTCAATGCAGCAGATGAACAAACAAATAACTCTGGAGTTGCCCTAATGCAACAAATGAACAAACAAACATTTCTTGGGTTGCTTCAAGCAACAAATGACCCTTCAACAGATCCTCTGGTTTTTATCATACTACTCTTTTCTCTTTGTCTCTTTACTTTGCTCTGATTTCTCTGTTTAACGTATCTATTTAAAGCTTATGTAAATTTCGGTATGAATAGTTAGCCTGTCCCAAGTAGAGGTTCATTAAGTTTATACTGAAACAGTTTAACTTTTCATATAATACCTAACCCTAGTCGCAACTTAAAGACTAACTATGTTGCCCTAGTTCGTTCGCTAGTCTCTGACTGTTTTTCTGTTGTTAAAACTTTACAGACTTTTCTTTGGTTTTTATCTTTTCTTTAGATTTTATCTTTCTTTTATCTTTGCCTCACTAATATGTTCTTACCACTCCCTAAGTGTTTTATGAAGGTAACTATGAGATTCTGCGCTTAAAGTTGTCTTTCTAAAGCTTTTACAGAAAACCTCCTTTTTCACATTATTTTATTATTTTTATTAAAATATTATTTTTAATTAAATATTATTATTTAATATTTTATTATTATTTATTATTTTATTAATATATTTTCGAAAATTACCCCTTTTTAACTTTTAACCTTTAAAATTCACTTTTTACCATCCGTATCTTTTAATATTTCTACTTTAACCACCCTAACATTCAAAAATTACCAAATAACCCTTTAAACACCAAAAATTTTACTTCCTTGCCCTTTTAAATATCTAAAGCCCGTTCTTCATTGTTCTTCATCATGCTCAAAGTGTTCTTCGTGTTCTTCATAAATTCTTCAGATTCTTTCTCTGTTTTTACCCGTTTTTCAGTATTTTCAGCAACCAATTTTTACCATAATTCAAAATAAATTAGCAGCCACTAAAACCCCATCTTTTCAACATAATTTTAACACAAATTGAACCCAATTTAGGAATTAGGGTTCGTTTTTCCAGCAGCCACAAGAACATAAACTCAAAGCTTAAATATCATCAAATTTCATCAAATTTTCACCAAAATTTCAACAAGAACCACTCATATAAACAATCAATTTCAAGAATAACCAAACCATATCATAATTACACAACTCAAACACAATCAATCAAGATTAATTTTACCAAACCCTACCTGGTTTCACTGCTCCTAATTCGGTTAGACTTTCAGGTGGTCCTTAAGCACTTTTTCCTCCTAAATCACATCAAGAAAAACTTTAAATCCAAAAACCCTCAACTAACCAAATCTCACTCATCTTGTTAGAAAGTAATTTCTAACCTTAGAATTGCTGGAAATTCATGTTTCTTGGCCCTCAAGTCAAGTTAAGCATGATTCCTAAGGAAGAACATCAAGAAAACACATTTTTAAGCATGTTTACTTGAAACCGAATCAAAAGGGAGATGGTGCATCCAACTCACCTTGATTCCAGCCTTGATAAGTCATATGATCATGTAGGGAAAGAAGAGAGGATCATTTTGGTTGGGTTGGAATTTTGATTGGAGTTTTAGTTCAACAGAAATCAAGCTTTGAAGATTTGGAACTAAGAACTTTTCTCTCCTTTTTCTCTTGATGATTTTCGGCCACAATGAGCAAATGAGGCAGCCTTGGGGGTTTTGAGGTGTAGGGTGAGTTGTGATTGGATGGCTTAGAGGTGGGTTAAAATAATATTAAAATATCTCAGGTGTATAACTACTAAAACTAAATGTATCGGACCACTTGTAAAAACATCTCTAAAAATTATTTTTTGAGCTACTAGCATAAATGACACTAGTAACATATTTATTATGAGAGTAAAACATGTATAATGAGGCCTTAGCATTGCTAAAGTCATCAGAGAGTGCTGGTGCTAAGCTGCACCAGTAAACTGTGAACCCGGTTAAACCGATTTTCTGTTTTTAACTAAAACTGACCAGGTAACCTTATAATATCATTCAAGAAGCTTCTAATACTAATATAATGATAATATTATCCTATTATATCTCTTCTCTCATGAATCGAGTCCGGTTCATTGAACTGAGAATTTACGAAAAACAGAATCAAAACTCCTAACGGATACAGTTCAAAAACTAGGTTCTGATAAACCACTATTTTATGGTTTATCTTGTGCTCAATTGAGTGGATTTTATCAACTCTTTACCCACTTATTCATAATATTTGCATGGTTTTACATTTGCCTTCCTAATTTTGTGCTTTGATTGAAAACATGCTTCTTTGGCATTAAGTTCCCTATGTTTAATCCTCTCCTATTACCATTAGATGCATTGATATGTGTGTTAAGTGATTTCGGAGTTTATAGGGCAGGAATGGCTCAGATGATGGAAAGGAAGCATGCAAAAGTGGAAGGAATACAAGAAGTTGGAGAAATTGCTAAGCTGTCCAGCCTGACCTCTTCGAACTCAAACAGCTATAACTTTAGCTACAGAGGTTCAAATGACGCGATTAAAGTTGAGTTGGAAAGCTAACGTCTGGGGCTTCGATTTGATATATAATATGCCATATTTGCCATGACGCTAGGCGAGGCGAACGCGTGCTCCACGCGGATGTGTCGCAGTGGCGAAAATCAGCGTGGCAGATTTCTTCTCCAGCGATTTCTGGGCTATTTTCGACCCAGTTTTCAGCCTAGAAAACACAGATTAGAGGCTATAAAGTGGGGGAATCCATTCATTCATAAGAAATAAGCTCACAATACATAATTTTAGTTTTAGATGTAGTTTTTAGAGAGAGAGGTTCTCTCCTCTCTCTTAGGATTTAGTTTTAGGATTTAGAATTATTTCTTCTTCATCACAGGTTCAACGATCCTCTTATTTATTTTCTACTTTTATTATATACTTTTAATTATTATTTATCTTTTCAATTTGGCTTATGCTACATTCATGTTATGATTTTCTTAATTAATATTATTTGAGGTATTTCAGATTTAAGATTGCTTTGCTTTATTTATATTGATGCTTTTAAATTAATTTAGATATTTTCTCCTTTTTGGCTTGGGTTAAGTAATTGGTAACGCTTGAGCTGTCAAATAAAGCAGTGGTTGAAATTGGGAGTTGCTCCAATAACTCTAGTCTTTCCATAGGAATTGACTAGGACCTGAGGATTAAGCTAATTAATCCACTTGATTTACCTTCATAGTTAGAGGTTAACAAAGTGGGATTAAAATCCAATTCTCATCACAATTGATAAGGATAGGACTTCCAGTTCTAATACCTTGCCAAGAGTTTATTTTATTATTACTATTTTATTTTTCTTATCATTTAACATATTGGTTCCTTACTTTCAAAACCCCCAATTTACAAGACTCATAACCAATAATAAGAACATACTTCCCTGTAATTCCTTGAGAAGACGACCTGAGGTTTAAATACTTCGGTTATTAATTTTAAAGGGGTTTGTTACTTGTGACAACCAAAACATTTGTAAGAAAGGTTGATTGCTTGGTTTAGTAACTATACTTGCAACGAGAGTTTACTATAACTTCTAAACCATCAATCTTTAGTTCTTCAAAATGGCGTTGTTGCCGGAGAATTGCAAACGTGTGCCTTATTATTGGTTATTGTAAATATTTGCTTTTTGCTTGTTTATTTGTTTTTATTTTTGTTTTTATTCTTGTTTTTCATAAATTAAGAGGTTATTGGTTTTTATTTAGTTATTAAAAAAAAATTTTCAAAAATTTTTTTCTTGGTGTTCATCTTGATCTTCAAGTTGCTCTTCGTGTTCATCTTGACCTTCAAGTTGTTCTTAGTTGTTTTCTTTGCTTTGATCTAAAATTTTAAGTTTGGTGTCATTTTATTGTTTTTCTCTTTCCTCATTAAATTCAAAAATTCAAAATTTAAAACTCAAATTTCAAATTTCAAAATTAAAAAAAATTTCAAAATTTAAATCTTTTTCAAAAAAATCATAACTTTTTCAAAATGTTATCTTACCTTATTTGAAAATTCAAATTTCAAAAATTTAAAATTCAAAAATTCAAATTTCAAATTTCAAAATTTAATTTTCAAATTTCAAAATTTAAATTTCAATAACCTTTTAATTTAAACTTTATTTTTATTTTCGTTTTTAATTTTTATTTACTATTATGAGTTCTCACCCCTCTCGCTTTGAGTTTGGTTCCAATGTTGTTGCAAGGAATGAAAATTATAACTGGAACATGCATCAAGGTCAAAACAATCAGAGATGGAAGGAGCCACGAGGATCTGATCAACCCTTTCGGCAACATCACCTTCCAAGATACCATGGACAACGACCATCCTACAATGCATGCCAAGACAATAGATATGGTGGACCCCCTTGTAGTTACCAGCAAGCTCCATCATATGCCAATGAACCATCTCCTCAACACAACTTTGTACCACTATACTCACAAGCCCCTTACCACCAAACACCACCATATAACCCTAATCCTTATCCACCACACCAACCACCACATGAACCACGCCCAGAACCACCACCTCAATATTCACTATCTCCATATCCATCAATCCAAGAGCACTATGATCCTACTTATGATAGTCGAGCACAACAAGAATCAAAGGATCGTCTCAAGGAAACAATGAAAATATTTCATGCAACCCTTCACCAATTGAATCAAGTGATAAATCAATTAGCTTCCCGACGTTCGGACACTCAAGGAACCCCGATGGCTTCATGTGGACAATCTAATGAAGAACGTAGCATGAAGGAGACATTAGAAACTCCGGTGGACAGCAAGGAGCATGAATTTGTACTGGAACAAGTGGAGGAAGTCAGAATTATTTAAGAAGAATAAGTGGTTAAAGACTTGGGAGATGCTGAACCTCTATGGGAAAGTCAAGACATAGAACCTCCTTCCAAGACGGTTGCATTTGATGTTAAGAAGGGTGTACAACCTCCAAGGTATATCATAATTGAAGACTTGGAAGAAGTTGGTCAAGAAATGGAGATTAAAGAAGAAGAAGCACAGCCTCCCATGCCCTTGGTGAGCAATGAAGAAGAGATTGAATTGGAAGAAAGCTACCAAGAGGAAGAGGTTGATATTGAAGAAACTTACAAAGAGGTGGAAGTTGTCAGAGAAGAGCACAAGGGAGTGGAGCTTGCAATTTCATTAGAAATACCTCCCCCTAAGTTGCCATCATCCTTCACAACATTCAAGTGGGTAAAATTCATATCCCCTAGCTTTCTAATTCCACTTGAATATGGGCTACTGGAGACGGATGGTCAACTTAGAGCTCTTTGTGGCATTGAAAGTAAGAGGAAGATGGTTAGTGGTTGGAGTTGTCACACAAGGTTCAACATGGTTACATATTCAAAGTTTAAATGCAAAGGTTGGTGTAAAGCTCAGCTGAATGGGTCTAGGAAGTTGTTTGGCCGCCTTAGTGAGAATTCAGATTGCCTGCCACCCGGATGGAATAATATTGCTCAACAAGAAGACGGGTGCAAAAGCAAGGTTTGGGACCCCGGAATTCAGTCCAGCAATCAACACTCTTGGGGCCTTGTCACTTGCTTTAACTTACTTGAAGGCTTTCTGCACCTAGTTTGGGATCCAGGAGGCTACTGGAATTCCAAACATTGGTGGAGATTTCTGGATGAATTCAAGCACAAGCCACCATAACAGGAAGCTCACCAAATGTCCAACTTAAGGACTTTAACTAAAAGTGCTAGGTGGGAGACAACCCACCATGGTATGATCGTTCCTTTTTCATTTTTTATTTAGTTTTATTTGTTTTCGAGTTTTATTTTATTTTATTGTATTGAACCTGGAGTTTTGCATAACATTCATATTAGCATTGCATTTTGCATACTGCATTATTAAAAAAAAATCACGCACGCGACGCGGTAGCGTCGCTGACGCATCCGCGTCACCAGTGCGTTGTGAAGAAAAGAAAGTAAACAAAAAGTCACGCAAAAGCGTGGCTGGAGGCGCGCTTTAGGCTCAAACATGCCCACGCATCCACATGACCCACGCGGCCGCGTCATTTGGAAAATAGCCTCCCACGAGTCCGCGTCACCCACGCGAACGCCTGCTCTAACAGATCGACGTAAAAGGGGTGCATGGCCGAAAGTTGTACTGGAGTAGGGCTGGACTCGTGCTAGAAGCCCAAGTCCTCCCACGCGAACGCATCACCCATGCATCCGCGTCATATTGGAAATAAGGCCATCCACGTGATCGTGTCCACCACGCAAACGCGTCACCCTGAAAATTGGCAAAAAGAGTTTCAAACAGAGAGTTGCGCGAACGCGAGGCTGCACTCGCGCCAATTGCACAAATCAGGCCACGCGATCGCATGACCTACGCGTCTGCGTCACCTGACGTTATCGCGCACCACGCGACCGCGTCACTCACGCATCCGCGTCGCCTGCGCCACACAACTTATCCAAATCAACGCCAATTATCTTCTCTTTTCTTTTCTAATCCTAATTTCTTCTATCTTTTCTTCTTTCTTCTTCCTTTTCTTACTTTCTTCTTCTTCATCTCTTTAACTTCTCATCCCTCTTCACTTCCATTCTCTTTCATTTAATTTATTTGCATACTTTCATTCATTGCATTATTTTCATTGGTGTTAGAAATTTATTTGGGTCATTATTTTCTATATTTTTGTGGATTATTAAAATGGTTTGACAATTATATATTACTTTTTAAAGGGTTGCTTGCATGTTCAATTTATTATTTTCTTTAGCTTATTTACCATGCATGCTATGTGTTTGTGAAAACGCCGGTATGGCATTGTGCACTATTTTTAGATTTCTTTTAATCTACTACTCTATATGCTTGCTTTTCACAAACCCCTTTTTTTATATTTTATTAGTTAAATATAATTGTTAATACAAACAGATTGTTAGTATGACAGACTTGGTAATCTAACTTAGACATTGCATGCTTGATCTATGCTACTCATGCCTTTGCCAGCATGCCAATAAACATCTTGCATTTAATTGTCATTACATGCACTTGCTATCTTCCCATTGATGATTTTTCACATGTAGTCATGACCATGTGTTAACGTCATTCTTCTTTATTGTGATTGATTACCACCTTTCCCGCTCTCTTCCTTGCTCTAACCCTTAGCTTTAAAAGTTACTTTCTTTTTCCCTTTTCAGGATGGCCACCAAGAAGGGTAAAGAGAAAGCTACTCCCAAACTACCGGCAAGGAAAGGAACAAAAAGAGCCCTAGCTGAGGAACCACAACCCCCATCCACTTACACATCTTAGCATGCACCGAGGACGGTGCAATCTTTAAGTGCGGGGAGGTCGATACCGACTTCCAGGGGTTAGTTACTCTTCTATCTCAACACCAATGGTTTATTTTCCTTGTTAGTTGTTGCATTTGCATGTTTGATTGCATGATTATTTGATTTTGTGCATATTTTACCACTTGGTTGAAGTAATATTTTCTTTTTCAAGAAACCTTTTAGAGCATTTCACTAATCTAAATAAAATTTAATGTTAAACTTGTTTGAAGAAATATTATACCGGAACATGGTTTAGAGCTCGAACACACAAAATCTGTGAGATTTTTGAGCCTATTTGAATTGGTTGCATTTTACCAATCAATATTTTACTTTTGGTGTGTGTTTTTCTCTCTAAAATTGTGATCTTTGTCTTGCTTAATTCTATATTTCCATGGTTTGATGTATGCATACACTTACATGATTGAGGCCTTTGTTTCACTGAGCTTACATACCCATATGGCCTTACCCTTTCATTATTCTTTGCAAACCAATGTTGAGCCTATTATACCCCTTTGTTCTTTACTTTAGCACATTATTAACTCTAAGCGGAAAACAATAATGTCCTTAATTTGAATCCTTGGTTAGCTTAGACTAGTGAGAGTGCTCATGAATTAAGTATGGGAAAATTTAAATTTGGAAACATTTGGTTTGAGAATTGAGTATGTTAGAATTTTCTGAAATGTGAAAAAAAAAATGTTTAGGACATGATTCATGCATCCAATAATTTAATCATATGCATTGAGAAAAATAAAAGAAATATATATATATATATATATATATATATATATATATATATATATAAAAAGAGAAAAGAAAAATAGCAAATAAGAAAAAGGGGACAAAATGCTCCAATGTAAATGGTGAAAGCAATGCATATGTACTGTACTTGAAATTAGAATGCATGAATATGTGGAAAACATGGTTAATGGATAGTTAGATGTGGTATTATGATTACATGGATTGTCTAAAGTTAGGTGGAAAGTTTAAGTTAATTAAGGATTCAGATTTTAGTCCACTTGGCCAAATACAATCCTACCTTGACCCTAACCCCATTACAACCCTTAAAAGACCTCTTGATATGTGTATCTGTGCATTAAATTTTTGTTGATTGGTAGAAGAAAAGCAAGCCTTAGTAAGCAAGGTTAGTAGAGAATTGAGAGAATCGAACCTTAAACACTTGAGTGATTAGAGTGTATACACTACCAGTGAAGGTTCGATGCTCAATCCCTTGTTTCCTGCTTTCATGAGCTATTTTCTTCTTGCAAGTCTATTTGTACTTCATTTTCATGATTTGAATTAGTGAAATCCAGTTCATATTTCTTCTTGAAATATTTGTTTACTTTTAACTAAGTAGGTAGAAACATTTTGCATGTAGTTGCATTCATATAGATAGGTTGCATTTCATATTAATCTACCATTCCTCTTCATCTTTATAGCTTCTCTTGAGCTTAGCATGAGGACATGCTAATGTTTAAGTGTGGGGAGGTTGATAAACCACTATTTTATGTTTTATCTTGTGCTCAATTGAGTGGATTTTAACAACTTTTTACCCACTTACTCATACTATTTGCATGGTTTTACATTTGCCTTTCTAATTATGTGCTTTGATTGAAAACATGTTTCTTTGGCCTTAAGTTCCCTATGTTTAATCCTCTCTTATTACCATTATATGCCTTGATATGTGTGTTAAGTGATTTCAGAGTTTATAGGGCAGGAATGGCTCAGAGGATGGAAAGAAAGCATGCAAAAGTGGAAGGAATACAAGAAGTTGGAGAAATTGCTAAGCTGTCCAGCCTGACCTCTTCGCACTCAAACGGCTACAACTTTAGCTACAGAGGTCCAAATGACGCGGTTCTAGTTGCGTTTGAAAGCTAACTTTTGGGGCTTCGATTTGATATATAATATGTCATAGTTGCCCTGAGGCTAAACGACACGAACGCGTGCTCCACACGGATGCGTCGCACTGGCAAAAATCAGCGTGGCAGATTTCTTCTCCAACGATTTCTGGGCTGTTTTCGACCCAGTTTTCGGCCCAGAAAACACAGATTAGAGGCTATAAAGTGGGAAAATATATTCATTCATAAGAAATAAGCTCATAATACATAATTTTAGTTTTAGATGTAGTTTTTAGAGAGAGAGGTTCTCTCCTCTCTCTTAGGATTTAGTTTTAGGATTTAGGATTATTTCTTCTTCATCACAGGTTCAATGTTCCTCTTATTTATTTTCTACTTTTATTATATACTTTTAATTATTATTTATCTTTTCAATTTGGCTTATGCTACATTCATGTTATGATTTTCTTAGTTAATATTATTTGAGGTATTTCAGATTTAAGATTGTTTTGCTTTATTTATATTGATGCTTTTAAATTAATTTAGATATTTTCTCCCTTTTGGCTTGGGTTTAGTAATTGGTAACACTTGAGCTATCAAATGAAGCAGTGGTTGAAATTGGGAGTTGCTCCAATAACTCTAGTCTTTCCATAGGAATTGACTAGGACCTGAGGATTAAGCTAATTAATCCACTTGATTTACCTTCATAGTTAGAGGTTAACAAAGTGGGATTAAAATCCAATTCTCATCACAATTGATAAGGATAGGACTTCGAGTTCTAATACCTTGCCAAGAGTTTATTTTATTATTACTATTTTATTTTTCTTATCATTTAACATACTGGTTCCTTACTTTCAAAACCCCCAATTTACAAGACTCATAACCAATAATAAGAACATACTTCCCTGCAATTCCTTGAGAAGACGACCCGAGCTTTAAATACTTCGGTTATTAATTTTAAAGGGGTTTGTTACTTGTGACAACCAAAACGTTTGTAAGAAAGGTTGATTGCTTGGTTTAGTAAATATACTTGCAACGAGAGTTTACTATAACTTCTAAACCATCAATCTTCAGTTCTTCAATCTCGCGTACTCGAAAACTGGGGTTGTTACATTCTACCCTCCTAAAAGAAAATTTTGTCCTCAAAATTTAAGTTACCTAAGAACAGATGTGGGTAATTAGCTCTCATCTTATCTTCCAATTTCCAAGTGCGCTCTTCTTCTCCTCTTTGTCCCCAAACAACTTTGACTAAACGAACAGTCTTGCCTCTTAGTTGCTTATCACTTCTTTTTACGATCTTAACTGGTGATGCTTGATATGTCAAATTATTTCATAACTGTACTGTCTCTGGTTGTAAAACGTGACTCTCGTCGGGAATATATTTCTTAAGTTGTGAGATATGAAAAACATCATGAAGGTTTAACAAATTTGGAGGAAGGGCTACTTGATAAGCTACTGGACCGACTCTTTTAAGTATTTGGAAAGGTCCTATGTATCGAGGGTTAAGCTTTTCAATCTTAAGAGCTCTACCTATTCTAGTAGTCGGGGTTACATTTAGAAAGACATGGTCTCTCTCACTAAACTCTAAGGGTCTACGTCTATTATCGGCATAGCTCTTTTGACGGCTTTGTGCTGTCTGGATCTTCTGACGAATCCCGTTTACCCTCTCAATAATTTCTTATACCAAATCTGGACCTAAAACACTAGCATTTCCATCGTCATTCCAACACAATGGTGTCTGACATCTCCTCCCGTAGAGAGCTTCATATGGTGCCATCCTGGTACTTTGTTGGTACATGTTATTGTAGACGAACTCAATCAACGGCAAATATTTATCCCAACTGCCTTGGTTATCCCATCACACAAGATCTTAGCATGTCTTCTAATGTTTGGATTGTCCATCTGTCTGAGAATGGTATGTTGTACTCATGTGCAATTCTCTCCCCAATACTTTTTAAAAAGCTCCCCAGAATCTAGAGGTAAACCTCAGAACTCGATCTGAAACAATTGACGAAGGTATCCCTTGCAATCGTACGATTTCTTGAATATATATCCGTGCTAGCCTTTCTAAAGTATAGTCAACTCGAATCGGAAGGAAGTGCGCTGACTTTTTTTAACCTGTCCACAATTACCCAGATGGCATCGCGTCCTATTGAGGTCCTTGGCAATCCCGTGACAAAATCCATGGTGATCTGCTCCAATTTCCATTGTGGTATTTCTAAGGGTTGTAAGGTTCCTGACGGTTTCTAGTGTTCCACCTACACTTTCTGGAAGGTTAAATATTTTGAGACATAATCAGCTACCTCTTTTTTTAAGCCCGGCCACCAGAACATTTGTTTCAAATTTTGATACATCTTTGTCACTCCAGGATGCATAGAAAATCTACTTTGATGGGCTTCTACAGGAATTCCTTATCGCAAATCTCCAGAGCTAGGGACACAAATTCTGTTCTTGTATCTCCAGAGACCTCTACGATCTTGTCTTACAGCTTCTGGTTCCTCTGCGTTCATCTGCCTCAGCATCGTCATCATTTCTGAGTCCTGTGCTTGTGGTTGCTGAACACTAATCTTAAAATCTGGTGTTATACGCAATTGGGCTAAACGGACTCCACTTGACGTCTCAGTCATAGCCAACTTAAGGTCCTCAAATTCCGCGAGTAGCTTTTCTTCCTTTATCATCATCCAAGAGATACTCAAATCCTTCCTGCTTAAAGCGTCTACAACCATGTTCGCTTTCCCTGGGTGATAACTTAACTTGAAATCATAGTCCTTCAAAAATTCCATCCACCTTCGCTGTCCAGAATTCACACTTTGATAGTTTAGCATATAACTTCCGAGTCCTCAGTATTTGCAATACAGTTCTTAGATGCTCTTCATGCTCTCTTTCTGTCTTCGAATAGATGAGAATATCGTCTATGAAAACTACTACAAACTGATCAAGGTACGGACGGAAAATACGATTCATGTAATCCATGAAAATCACAGGAGCATTAGTTAGTCCAAACGACATAACCATATACTCATAGTGACCATCTCGAGTTCTAAATGTAGTCTTCGGTATATCTGATTCTTTCACTCGAATCTGGTGATAGCCCGATTGCAAATCAATCTTCGAGAACACAGTTTCACCTTTCAACTGATCCATCAAATCATCTATCCGTGGAAGTGGATACTTGTTCTTGATAGTGACTTTATTTAGCTGTCGGTAATCTACGCAAAGTCGCATTCCACCATCCTTCTTCTTTACTAGCAATACTGGAGCTCCCCAAGGTGATGCACTGGGACAAATAAATTTCTTTCCAAGTAACTCATCCAATTTCTTCTTCAACTCTGCAAGTTCCAATGGTGACATCCGGTACGGTGCTATGGAAATTGGTCCAGTTCCAAGTACTAGTTCAATGCTGAATTCTATCTCTCGCTGAGGAGGAAACTCAGGTATATCTTCCGGGAAAACATCAGGAAATTCCTTCACCACTCGGATTGGTTCTAAGCTTAGTTTACTGTCATTTGAGCTAGCCGCTAACAGAACGTACCCTTCGCAATCCCTCCCATCTAAGGTAACTCTTATGGAATTCAGATATAAAGTATAAGGCATAAATGGTTTAATATCTAAACTATCAGATGGAATAACAGTAGTTCTTTCATAGCAATCAAGGAAAACATGATACTTAAATAACCAATCTAATCCTAGAATAACTTCTAAATCACATAGAGGCAAACAGATTAGATCATGTATAAAAGTCCTATTCCTAATAGCAAATGGTACTTGTAGGCACACGAAACTGGTCAAAGAATTTTGGGATGTAGGTGTATGGACAATTAGATCAAAGTTCAATTCAAAGAAATCTAGTCCTAACTTACGAGAAACACTTAAAGAAATAGAGGAATGTGATGCACCCGAATCATATAGTACAGTTAGAAATCAATTTTTGATATAACACTGATCTTGGATCAGGGCGTCAGATTGCATAGCATCATCAGCAGTTATAGTGGTGCACGAAACTGTGATCTCTAACAATGGCGCCCAAAACTTGGTATGCACAATCTTAATCTCAACTCCTTTTCACAACTCCGCACAACTAACCAGCAAGTGCACTGGGTCGTCCAAGTAATAAACCTTACGTGAGTAAGAGTCGATCCCACAGAGATTGTCGGCTTGAAGGTAGTGAGGAGTGGTATTTATGTTGTGTGGGTGGGTTTAGGAGGGAAATGGTTTGAATTTGAATGGTGAGGTAGGTGGGGTTTTTATGATGGATGGATGTGAGTGGTGAAGAGGTTATGGGGAAGAGAGTAGGATTTGATAGGTGAGAGGTGTTTGGGGAAGAGGTTTGGATGGGATTGGTCAAGGGTGTTTGGGGAAGAGTGTTATGGAAAGGTGTGAAGAGGAGAGAAGAAGAGGTGGGGTAGGTGGGGATCCAGTGAGGTCCACAGATCTTGAGGTGTCAAAGAATTCGAGTCCTTACACCATTCTGGCATTCAAACGCCCATTCTGTGCCAATTCTAGCATTTAACGCCAGCTCTGCTACCTTTCCTGGCGTTAAACAACAGTCTGCTGCCCATTACTGGCGTTAAACGCCAGCCAGATGCCAGACAGCCCTTTCTGGTGTTAAACGCCCAGAGTGCTGCCCATTCTGGCGTTTAACGCCCAGAATGCTGCCAGGCTGGGCATTAAACACCCATTCTGCTATCCTTACTGGCGTTTAAACGGCAGTAAGCCTGTCCTCCAGGGTGTACTATTTTTAATGCTATTTTTCATTCTATTTTTTGATTTTTCAGTTATTTTTGTGACTTCACATGATCATCAACCTAAGGAAAACATAAAATAACAAAGGAAAACAAATAAATATAATTAAATAACATTGGGTTGCCTCCCAATAAGCGCTTCTTTAATGTCAATAGCTTGATAGTGAAGCTCTTAGAGAGCTTCACAAAGACTCAGAGCTTAATGATGGCCTCTCAACACCAAACTTAGAAGTTGAATGTAGGGGCTCTGTTTGACTCTATATTGAGAGAAGCTTTTCATGCTTCCTCTCCATGTTTACAGAAGAAGATCCTTGAGCCTTAAACACAAGGTAGTCCTAATTCAATTGAAGGACTAACTCTCCTCTGTCCACATCAATCACAACTCTTGTTGTGGCTAGGAAGGGTCTTCCAAGGATAATGGATTCATCCTCAACCTTCCCAGTGTCTAGGATTATGAAGTCAGCAGGGATGTACAGGTCTTCAACCTTCACCAAGACATCCTCTACAAGTCCATAAGCCTGTTTCCTAGAATTGTCTGCCATCTCTAGTGAGATTCTTGCAGCTTGCACCTCAAAGATCCCTAGTTTTTCTATTACAGAGAGGGGCATGAGGTTTATCCCTGATCCCAGGTCACACAGAGCCTTCTCAAAGGTCATGGTGCCTATGGTACAAGGTATTAAGAACTTTCCAGGATCCTATTTCTTCTGAGATAATTTCAGTTGAACGAGATCATTTAGTTCATTGATGAGCAATGGGGGTTCATCCTCCCAAGTCTCATTACCAATTAACTTGGCATTCAGCTTCATGATTGCTCCTAGATATTGAGCAACTTTCTCTTCAATAATATCTTTATCCTCTTCAAAGGAAGAATACTCATCAGGGCTCATGAATGGCAACAGTAAGTTTAATGGAATCTCTATGGTCTCTATATGAGCCTCAGATTCCTTTGGTTCCTCTTTAGGGAACCCCTTGGAGGATAGTGGACGTCCATTGAGGTCTTCCTCATTGGAAATCACTGCCTTTTCTTCCTCTCTAGGTTTGGCCAAGTTGGTTATAGTTATGGCCTTGCACTCTCTTTTTGGATTTTCTTCTATATTGCTTGGGAGAGTACTAGGAGGGAGTTCAGTAACTCTTTTACTCAGCTAACCCACTTGTGCCTCCAAATTTCTAATGGAGGACCTTGCTTCAGTCATAAAACTGAGAGTGGTCTTAGATAGATCAGAGACTACATTTTCTAAGTCAGAGTGGCTCTGCTTAGAGTTCTCTGTCTGTTGCTGAGAAGATTATGGAAAAGGTTTGCTATTGCCAAACCTATTTCTCCCACCATTATTGTTGCTAAAGCCTTGATTAGGCTTCTGTTGATCCTTCCATGAGAAATTTGGATGATTCCTTCATGAAGGATTATAGGTGTTTCCATAGGATTCTCCCATGTAATTCACCTCTTCCATTGCAGGATTCTCAGGGTCATAGGCTTCTTTTTTTCAGAGGAAGCTTCCTTAGTACTGCCTATTGCAGCTTGCATTCCAGACAGACTCTGAGAAATCATATTGACTTACTGAGTCAATATTTTGTTCTGAGCCAATATTGCATTCAGAGTATCAATCTCAAGAACTTCTTTCTTCTGAGTTGTCCCATTATTCACAGGATTCCTTTCAGAAGTGTACATGAACTGGTTATTTGCTACCATTTCAATAAGTTTCTAGGCTTCTGCAGGCGTCTTCCTCAGATGAAGAGATCTTCCAGCAGAGTGGTCCAATGACATCTTGGATAATTCAGACAGACCATCATAGAATATACATATGATGCTCCATTCTGAAAACATGTCAGAAGGACACCTTCTGATCAATTGCTTGTATCTTTCCCAAGTTTCATAGAGGGATTCACCTTCCTTCTGTCTGAAGGTTTGGACTTCCACTCTAAGCTTGCTCAACTTCTGAGGTGGAAAGAATTTGGCTAAGAAAGCATTGACCAACTTTTCCCAAGAGTTCAGGCTATCTTTAGGTTGTGAGTCCAACCATGTCCTAGCTCTGTCTCTTACAGCAAAGGGAAAAAGCATAAGTCGTAGACCTCAGGATTAACCCCATTGGTCTTAACAGTATCACATATTTGCAAGAATTCAGCTAAAAACTGATGAGGATCTTCCAATAGAAGTCCATAAAACTTACAATTCTGCTGCATTAGAGAAACTAATTGAGGCTTAAGCTCAAAGTTGTTTTCTCCAATTGCAGGAATTGAGATGCTCCTTCCACAGAAGTCAGAAGAGGGTGCAATAAAGTCACCAAGCATCTTCCTTGCATCTCCACCATTGTTGTTGTGTTCGGCCATCTCTTCTTCTTTTTCAAAAAATTCTGTCAGGTCCTCTCCAGAGTGTTGTGCCTTAGCTTCTCTTAGCTTCCTCTTTAGAGTCCTTTCAGATTCCGGATCAGCTTCAACAAGAATGTTCTTATCCTTGCTCCTGCTCATATGAAAAAGAAGAGAACAGAAAAGAATAGGAATCCTCTATGTCACAGTATAGAGATTCCTTTATGTGAGTAGAAGAATAGAAGAGTAGAATGAAGAAGAGAGAAGATGAAGAATTCGAACACAGAGAATGAGAGAGGGTTCGAATTATAAGAAGGAGAGAAGTGTTAGTAAATAAATAAAATAAATAGAAAGAGATGAGAGAGAGAGAGTATTCAAATTTTTAATTAAAAAGAAAAGAAAAATATTTTTGTTTTTATTTTAATTATTAGTTAGAATTTGAATTTATTAGAAGAAATAAAATAAAATTAGAATTTAAAACAATTAGTTAATTAGAAGGAATTTTGAAAAAGTTGTTTGTGGTTTTTGAAAATTAGAGAGAGAAAAGTAGTTAGGTGGTTTTGAAAAAGATAAGGAATAGTAAAACAAACAAAAAAGTTAAAAAATAGTTAATTGAAAAATATTTGAAAATAAATTTTGAAAAGATGAGAGGTTAGAAAAAGATTTTGAAATTAAGTTTTGAAAAAGATATGATTGAAAGATATGATTGAAATTTGTTTTGAAAAAGATTTGAGAAGGAAATTAAAAATATTTGATTTTTGAAATTAAAGCTGATTACTTGACTAACAAGAAACTAAAAGATATGATTCTAGAATTTAAAGATTGAACTTTTCTTAACAGGAAAGTAACAAACTTGAAATTTTTGAATCAAAGCATTAAATGTTAGCAATAATTTCAAAAATTATGAAATAAAATTAAGAAAAAGATTTTGAAAATTAATTTTAAAATTTTCAAAAAACATGGAAGAAAAATGAAAAAGATTTGATTTTGAAAAAGATTTGAAAAGATAGAATTTTTAAATTGAAATTTTCACTTGACTAACAAGAAACAGCTAAATTTTAAATTTTTTGACCAAGTCAACCCAAAATTTCGAAAATTATGAGCAAAATAAGGGAAAGATATTATTTTTTTTGAATGTTTAATGAGGAGAGAGAAAAACAACTAAATGATGCAAAACATAAGAAATTAAAATAAAAACAAGTAATGCATGCAAGAACACTTTGAATGTCAAGATGAACACCAAGAACACTTTGAAGATCATGATGAACATCCAGAACATATTTTTGAAAATTTTTAAGAAAAGAAAGACATGCAAGACATCAAACTTAAAAATTTTTAATCTACAGACACTAATAATTCAAGAATGCATATGAAAAACAAGAAAAGACGCAAAGCAAGAAAAACACAAGATCAAACAAAGACAATCATCAAGAACAACTTGAAGATCATGAAGAACACATGCATGAATTTTTTGAAAATTTAAAGAAAGATTGAAAAGATGCAATTGACACCAAACTTAAAATTTGACACAAGACTCAAACAAGAAACACAAAATTTTTGGTTTTTATGGTTTTATTAAATTTTTTTGTATTTTTCAAAAATTATTTGGAAGAAGAAAATAAATAAATTCAAAATTTTTAATAAGAATTCCAGGAATCATGCAATGTTAGTCTAAAGCTTCGGTCCAAAAATTTAGACATGGCTCGCCAAGCTTTATGTGAAAGCTTTGGTCCAAAAGATTAGACATGGCCAAATGGCCAGCCAAGCTTCAGCAAGGCATTACATACAACAGCCAAATTGATGGGAATCAAAAGGCTCTTGTAATGATAAGTGGAAGCCTCGGTCCAAAAGAATTTAGACATGGCTTGATAGCCAGCCAGGCTTCAACAGATCATGATAAAACTCTAGAATTCATTCCTAAAAATTCTGAAGAACAAATATATATATATTGAATTTTTTTTGAAAATAAAATTAAAAATAAAATGCTTAAACATAAAATAAAATTACCTAATTTGAGCAACAAGATGAACCGTCAGTTGTCCAAACTCGAACAATCCCCGGCAATGGCGCCAAAAACTTGGTGCACGAAATTGTGATCTCTGACAATGGCGTCCAAAACTTGGTACGCACGATCTTAATCTCAACTCTTTTTCACAACTCCGCACAACTAACCAGAAAGTGCACTGCGTCGTCCAAGTAATAAACCTTACGTGAGTAAGGTTCGATCACACAGAGATTGTCGGCTTGAAGCAAGCTACGGTCATCTTTGTAATTCTCAATCAGGCAGATTCAAATGGTTATGAAGTTTTGATAATTAAAATATAAATAAAATATAAAATAAGATAAAGTTACTTATGTAATTCATTGGTGGGAATTTCAGATAAGCGTCTGGTGATGCTTTGTTGCTTCTGAACTTCTGCTTTCCTATTGCTCTCTTCCAACCATGCGTTACCTCCTTCCATGACAAGCTGTATGATCCTCTCGGATGAAAACAAATCCATATGCGCTGTCACCGCACGGCTAATCATCTGTCTATTCCCGCTAGCGTCGGAATAGGACCATTGTCCTTTTGCATACTGTCGCTTGTGCCCCACATTCACAGGTTTGAAGCTCGTCACAATCATCCCTTCCCAGATCCTACTCGGAATACCACAGACAAGGTTTAGACTTTCCGGATCTCAGGAATGCTGCCAATGGTTCTAGCATATACCACAAAGACTCTGATCTCACGGAATGAAATACTCTGTTGTCAGGAGAGGCAATCATGCGTCGTGAACCAGGAGGCCAAGAGATACACACTCAAGCTATTGCAGATAGAATGGAAGTGGTTGTCAGGCACGCGTTTATAAGTAAGAATGATGATGAGTGTCACGAGTCATCACATTCATCAGGTTGAAGTGCAAGTGAATATCTTAGAGAAGAAGTAGGCGTGAGTTGAATAGAAAAACAATAGTACTTGTATTAATTCATGAAGAACAGCAGAGCTCTACACCTTAATCTATGGGGTGTAGAAACTCCACCGTAGAAAATACATAAGTGAAAAAGGTCTAGGCATGGCCGTGAGGCCAGCCTCCAAACGTGAACATACAAGTTCCAAAGATCAAAAACTGATAAAAAAAACTTTCAAATAAATCTCTAAAAGTAGTTTTTATACTAAACTAGTAACCTAGGGTTACAGAAAATGAATAACTAAGTGCAGATAGTGCAGAAATCCACTTCCGGGGCCCACTTGGTGTGTGCTTGGGATGAGCATTGAAGCTTTTTTGTGCTTAGGCTGTTCCTAGAGTTAAACGCCAGCTTTGGTGCCAGTTTGGGCGTTTAACTCCAATTCTGGTGCCAGTTTGGGCGTTTTACACCAAGATGTTTTAGGCTGACTTTGGATGCCAGTTTGGGCCATCAAATCTCGGGAAAAGTATAGACTGTTATATATTGCTGGAAAGCCCAGAATGTCTACTTTCCAACGCAATTAATAGCGCCCCAATTGGGTTTCGGTAGCTCCAAAAAATCCGCTTCGAGTGCAGGGAGGTCAGAATCCAATAGCATCCGCAGTCCTTTTTTCAGCCTCTGAATCAGATTTTTGCTCAGGTCCCTCAATTTCAGCCAGAAAATACCTGAAATTACAGAAAAATACACAAACTCATAGTAAAGTCCAGAAATATGATTTTTGAATAAAAACTAATAAAAATATAATAAAAAAGTAACTAAATCATACTAAAAACTATGTAAAAAACAATGCCAAAAAGGGTATAAATTATCCGCTCATCATATAGCAAGCATTCGATCTTGTTGTTGGGTTCTAGTTAGCTGTTAGATCATTCTCTTCTTACAGTTCCTAGCCATATGTCCAAGTTTCTCACAAATAAAGCAAGCATTTGTCCCATATAGGCAAGGTCTATTACCTTGATCTTTTCCATAGCGTCTACAAGTAGAAGTTGCTTGTGTCTGTTGGGGTTGCTTACCCTTATTCTGCCTCATTCTACATCCATTTCCACACGTTGGGTGAGCAAGAATGTTACCAACATGTGGGTTTCTTTGCTGTGGTACACCATGCACCTTAAAATGCACCCTTCGACCAGCGGACTGATGATTGCTAGAATTCCTTGGTGGTAAATTCTGATGACCAATTGTTACCGCTGCCATCTGCATCTCACAGTCCCATTTCAACAGGTTCTGGTTATCCAACTTTGATTTTCCCTTCATTACCGTTCGACAATTTTTTGCCTTATGCCCAATATTGTTACAACAATAGCATTTGCCAGTACCAAGCGAACAGGGCCTGTTGCCATGATTCTTTCTGCACTTTAAGCATATTAAAATCTCCTGAGAAGTAACCAAGGTCATAGGTCTCCCATTATTCAGTGCATCTATGTTACTATTCCCTCCATGCTCGTTATTGCACTCACTACTACGCTCATCGTTCTTTTCCCTTAAACGATTAACTACCCGGGTAATCGCATTTGTCGTATCACGCATAGCATCAGCCATGGCATGAGTCGCAGCTATAAAAGCCTCTGCGCTTCTCATAGGGATATCTCCCAAACTCTCCCGTCGCATACCACATCTTTGTCTCCGTGCATCCATCAGAGTCCTGTTCACATCCCACATTCAATATCAAGGTGATCAGTCTTAACGTTTCAGGTAGAATGTGAATAGTCTCTAAAATGGTTACACAGCGACAATCATACAACTGATATCACATAGATATCCTATAAGCATGAGACACACAACAGAGTATGCAATAAAGCACGGTCAATCCACTCCCCAGGCTCTACTAGGAACAAACTGCTCTGATACCAAATTGTAACGACCCAATTTTCAGTACGCCTAGGAAATACCAGAAACCGAGTACTACCAATTTGTCATCCTAATTATTATCTATTATTTATTATATAAGCCTGATTCGTTGTTAAAAGCGTAGTTAGTTTGCGAGGTACTTGTTTTTAAAACATTTGGACTAATAAACAGAATCATTTATAATCAATTCACAAATAATAAGAGATAAAACAGTTATAAACAACCACACATAAATACATCACATGTAGTTGACAACATTCGGTGATTCTGCCTTTATTAGAGTATAAACTTTAGTTAGAACACCCCTTAAATATAGCTAGATAATAACTATATACATATATATACATATGACATCCCAGGCACTGACCAGTTCAAGAAGTCCCTAAGTTGGCACCCAGACTAGCCTAGACTCTATACTCACCTAGTCCCTCTAAACTACTAAAGCGAGGGAAAGTACGCTCTAAGTATTCAAAACTCAAGTCAGGTGGAACTTCATTAAAAGGTAGAACATCACTTGTTACACGATCAGAAATTGCCATATGATGTCTCTCTGGTACCTCATCAAGTAGCCACATAACAGGAGTATCGTACACAGGATTTTGGTTAAAGTTCACGTACAAACAGGGTGCAAACATTGGCTGGTCTCACAGTATATACATATAAATAGAGAACGAGATTCACCCTAGACTCAGAAGACTACCTAGAGCGGAATCCTTTTTGGGAACGATCGTCAGCGAACTACAGAAGGTTACTCATGCTTCTATCTGAAGGGGGAAAGGAGAGAGAAGGGGTAAGAACTGGGGAGTTCTTAGTAGGGCCGGGGTTATTAGTTAAGTTCATTAATTTTATGTTGTTTAGCAGATAAATAGAGAAGATAGAGAAAATAAATAGCATACCACAAACATAAGGATACAAGAAAATAACACAAACACAGAGAATAGAATACAAACAAGGAAAGCATACATTCATACAATAATCATAACAGAGGAAATGCACAACCAAGTATGATGCATGTCTAGCCCTAGTGCAGGTAATGAGTTCATTTGTCAGTTTTTACCCGCTCCCGACGTAACCCGAAGCAGCTGAAGCGGGTATGGTTTTCTAGTCAGCATAGATACAGTTCTCATTAACTGACGTATGCGTCATATCCTCTGTAAGCAAACTCTACCTTACAGATGGTGGCATGCCAGCCGTTTATGAAATAATATCCTCTGCAAGTGATCCCAGGTTATCAGTTGTAGGTATAGCTCTCAATAGCTGTGTAGCACTGGAAAACGTTCTATGGTAGTACCACTATTTATCTGACTACCTCAATGCAGCAGATGAACAAACAAATAACTCTGGAGTTGCCTTAATGCAACAAATGAACAAACAAGCATTTCTTGGGTTGCTTCAAGCAACAAATGACCCTTCAACAGATCCTCTATTTTTTATAATACTACTCTTTTCTCTTTGTCTCTTTACTTTGCTCTGATTTCTCTGTTTAACGTATGTATTTAAAGCTTATGTAAATTTCGGTATGAATAGTTAGCCTGTCCCAAGTATAGGTTCATTAAGTCTATACTAAAACAGTTTAACTTTTCATATAATACCTAACCCTAGTCGCAACTTAAGGACTAACTATGTTGCCCTAGTTCGTTCGCTAGTCTCTGTCTGTTTTTCTATTGTTAAAACTTTACAGACTTTTCTTTGGTTTTTATCTTTTCTTTAGCTTTTATCTTTCTTTTATCTTTGCCTCACTAATATTTTCTTACCACTCCCTAAGTGTTTCATGAAGGAAATTATGAGATTCTGCGCTTAAAGTTGTCTTTCTAAAGCTTTTACAGAAAACTGCCTTTTCCACATTATTTTATTATTTTTATTAAAATATTATTTTTAATTAAATATTATTATTTAATATTTTATTATTATTTATTATTTTATTAATATATTTTTGAAAATTACCCCTTTTTAACCTTTAAAATTCACTTTTTACCACCCGTATCTTTTAATATTTCTACTTTAACCACCCTAACATTCAGAGATTACCAAATAACCCTTTAAACACCAAAAATTTTATTTCCTTGCCCTTTTAAATATCTAAAGCCTGTTCTTCATTGTTCTTCGTCACACTCAAAGTGTTTTTCGTGTTCTTCGTAAATTCTTCAGATTCTTTATCTGTTTTTACCCATTTTTCAGTCTTTTCAGCAACCGATTTTTACCATAATTCAAAATAAATTAGCAGCCACTAAAACCCCATCTTTTCTAAATGATTTTAACACAAATTGAACCCCAATTTAGGGATTAGGGTTCATTTTTCCAGCAGCCACAAGAACATAAAATCAAAGCTTGAATTTCATCAAATTTCATCAAATTTTCACCAAAATGAACCACTCATATAAACAATCAATTTCAAGCATAACCAAACCATATCATAATTACACAACTCAAACACAATCAATCAAGATTAATTTTACAAAACCCTACCTGGTTTCACTGCTCCTAATTCGGTTAGACTTTCAGGTGGTCCTTAAGCACTTTTTCCTCCTAAATCACATCAAGAACAACTTTAAATCCAAAAACTCTCAACTAACCAAATCTCAGTCAGCTTGTTAGGAAGTGATTTCTAACCTTAGACTTGCTGAAAATTCATGTTTCTTGGCCCTCAAGTCAAGTTAAGCATGATTCCTAAGGAAGAATATCAAGAAAACACATTTTTAAGCATGTTTCCTTGAAACCGAATCAAAAGGGAGATGGTGCAGCCAACTCACCTTGATTCCAGCCTTGATAAGTCATATGATCATGAAGAGAAAGAAGAGAGGATCATTTTGGTTGGGTTGGAATTTTGATTGGAGCTTTAATTCAACAAAAATTAAGCTTTGAAGATTTGGAACTAAGAACTTTTCTCTCCTTTTTCTCTTGATGATTTTCGGCCACAATGAGAACATGAGGCAGCCTTGGGGGTTTTGAGGGTGTAGGGTGAGTTGTGATTGGTTGGCTTGGAGGTGGGTTAAAATAATATTAAAGTATCTCAGGTGTATAACTACTAAAACTAAATGTATCGGAACACTTGTAAAAACATCTCTAAAAATTATTTTCTGAGCTACTAGCATAAATGAAACTAGTAACATATTTATTATGAGAGTAAAACATGTATAATGAGGCTTTAGCATTGCTAAAGTCATCAGAGAGTGCTGGTGCTAAGCTGCACCAGTAAACTGTGAACCCGGTTAAACCGATTTTCTGTTTTTAACTAAAACTGACCAGGTAACCTTATAATATCATTCAAGAAGCTTCTAATACTAATATAATGATAATATTATCCTATTATATCTTTTCTCTCATGAATCGAGTCCGGTTCATTAAACTGAGACTATTTACGAAAAATAGAATCAAAACTCCTAACCGATATGGTTCAAAAACTAGGTTCTTCGTGACTGCGTTATCGAGCTTTCCTCAAAAAGGTTCTAGCTTAAAGATGACATAATGGTAATGGGGATTGAGATGCTTGATGTTTGGTGCACGAAATTGTGATCTCAGGCAACGGCGCCAAAAACTCTGTACGCACATCTTAATAAATCGTTTTTCATTCACAACTTCGATACAACTAACTAGCAAGTGCACTGGGTCGTCCAAGTAATAAACCTTACGTGAGTAAGGGTCGATCCCACGGAGATTGTCGGCTTGAAGCAAGCTATGGTCACCTTGTAAATCTCAGTCAGGCGGATATCAAATAGTTATGGAGTTTTTGAATATTAATAATAAATAGAAAATAAGGATAGAAATACTTATGTAATTCATTGGTTAGAATTTCAGATAAGCGTATAGAGATGCATTCATTCCTCTGAACCTCTACTTTCCTACTGTCTTCATCCAATCAATCTTACTCCTTTCCATGGCTGGCTTTATGTAAGGACATCACCGTTGTCAATGGCTACTTTTTATCCTCTCTGGAAAATGGTCCGATGCGCTGTCACTGCATGGCTAATCGTCTGGAGGCATCACCCTTGTCAATGGTTGCATCCCATCCTCTTGTGAAAATGGTCCAAATGCTCTGTCACAGCACGGCTAATCATCAGAGGTTCTCGATCATACTGGAATAGGATTCACCCTCCTTTTGCGTCTGTCACTACGCCCAGCACTCGCGAGTTTGAAGTTCGTCACAGTCATTCAATCCCAGAGTCCTACTCGGAATACCACAGACAAGGTTTAGACTTTCCGGACTCTCATGAATGCCGCCATCAATCTAGCTTATACCACGAAGATTCTGATTAAGAGATCCAAGAGATACTCATTCAATCTAAGATGGAACGGAAGTGGTTGTCAGGCACGCATTCGTGGGGGAATGATGATGATTGTCACGTTCATCACATTCAGGTTGAAGTGCGAATGAATATCTTAGAAGCGGAATAAGTTGAATTAAATAGAAAAATAGTAGTACTTTGCATTAATCTTTGAGGAACAGCAGAGCTCCACACCTTAATCTATGGAGTGCAGAAACTCTACCGTATGAAAATACATAAGTGATAATGGTCCAGGCATGGCCGAATGGCCAACCCCCATGAAAGTCTAAGATAGCATAAAACTGATCAAAGATGTCTAATACAATAGTAAAAAGTCCTATTTATACTAAACTAGTTACTAGGGTTTACAGAAGTAAGTAATTAATGCATAATTCCACTTTCGGGGCCCACTTGGTGTGTGCTTGGGCTGAGCATGAATGTTACACGTGTAGAGGTCAATCTTGGAGTTGAACGCCAGTTTGTAATGTATTTCTGGCGTTCAACTCTGGCTTGTGACGTGTTTCTGGCGTTTAACTCCAGACAGCAGCGTAGAACTGGCGTTAAACGCCCTTTTACGTCATCTAAACTCGACCAAAGTATAAACCATTATATATTGATGGAAAGCCCTGGATGTCTACTTTCCAACGCAATTGGAAGCACGCCATTTTGAGTGTAGAGAGGTCAGAATCCAACAGCATCAGCAGTCCTTCTTCAACCTCTGAATCTGATTTTTGCTCAAGTCCCTCAATTTCAGCCAGAAAATACCTGAAATCACAGAAAAACACACAAACTCATAGTAAAGTCCAGAAATGTGAATTTAACATAAAAACTAATGAAAACATCCCTAAAAGTAACTAGATTCTACTAAAAACATACTAAAAACAATGCCAAAAAGCGTATAAATTATCCGCTCATCACAACACCAAACTTAAATTGTTGCTTGTCCCCAAGCAACCGAAAATCAAATAGGATAAAAAGAAGAGAATATACTATAAATTCCAAACTATCAATGAAACATAGCTCCAATCAGATGAGCGGGACTTGTAGCTTTTTGCCTCTTGAATAGTTTTGGCATCTCACTTTATCCATTGAGGTTCATAATGATTGGCATCTATAGGAACTCAGAGTTCAGATAGTGTTATTGATTCTCCTAGTTCAGTATGATGACTCTTGAACACAGCTATTTTATGAGTCTTGGCCGTGGCCCTAAGCACTTTGTTTTTCCAGTATTAACACTGGATACATAAATGCCACAGACACATAATTGGGTGAACCTTTTCAGATTGTGACTCAGCTTTGCTAAAGTCCCCAATTAGAGGTATCCAGGGTTCTTAAGCACACTCTTCTTTTGCTTTGGACCTTGACTTTAACCGCTCAGTCTCAAGTTTTCACTTGACACCTTCACGCCACAAGCACATGGTTAGGGACAGCTTGGTTTAGCCGCTTAGGCCAGGATTTTATTCCTTTAGTCCCTCCTATCCACTGATGCTCAAAGCCTTGGGATCCTTTTTATTTACCCTTGCCTTTTGGTTTTAAGGGTTATTGGCTTTTTGCTCTTCCCTCTTGGTTTTAAGAGCTTTTGGCTTTTTCTGCTTGCTTTTTCTTTTGTTTTTTTTTTCTTTCTATTTTTTTCGCTATTTTTTTTTTCTGCAAGCTTTGTTCTTTGCTGCTTTTTCTTGCTTCAAGAATCATTTTTATGATTTTTCAGATTATCAAATAACATGTCTCCTTATCATCATTCTTTCAAGAGCCAACATATTTAACATTCTTAAACAACAACTTCAAAAGACATATGCACTGTTCAAGCATTCATTCAGAAAACAAGAAGCATTGTCACCACATCAATATAATTAAACTAAGTTCAAGGATAAATTCAAAACTCATGTACTTCTTGTTCTTTTGAATTAAAATAGTTTTCATTTAAGAGAGGTGATGGATTCATAGGACATTCATAACTTTAAGACAAAGTTACTAAATACTAATGATCATGTAATGAAGACACAAACATGGATAAGCACTTAACATAGAGAAAACGAAAAACAGAGAATGTAAGAACAAGGAATGAGTCCACCTTAGTGATGGTGGCATTTCCTTCTTGAGGAACCAATGATGTCCTTGAGCTCTTCTATGTCTCTTCCTTGTCTTTGTTGCTCCTCCCTCATTGCTTTTTGATCTTCTCTTATTTTATGAAGGATGATGGAGTGCTCTTGATGTTCCACCCGTAGTTGTCCCATGTTGAAACTTAATTCTCCTAGGGAGGTGTTGATTTGCTCCCAATATTTTTGTGGAGGAAAATGCATTTGAGGCATCTCCGGGATCTCATGGTGATGAGCTTCATGCGTCTCTTGAGATCCATGAATGGGCTCTCTTGCTTGCTCCATCCTTTTCTTAGTGATGGGCTTCTCTTCCTCAATGGGAATGTCTCCTTCTATGAAAGCTCCAGCTGAGTAACATAGATGGCAAATAAGATGAGGAAAAGCTAGCCTTGCCCCAGGAGAGGGCTTTTCGGCTATTTTGTAGAGTTCAAGGGAGTTGACTTCATGAACTTCTACTTCTTCTCCAATCATGATGCTATGGATCATGATGGCCCGATCCACAGTAACTTCAGATCGGTTGCTAGTGGGGATGATGGAGCGTTGGATGAATTCCAACCATCCTCTAGCCACAGGCTTGAGGTCCAGTCTTCTTAATTGAACCGGCTTGCCTTTGGAGTCAATCTTCCATTGAGCTCCTTCCACACATATGTCCATGAGGACTTGGTCCAACCTTTGATTAAAGTTGACCCTTCTAATGTAGGGGCGTGCATCTCCTTGCATCATAGGCAAGTTAAACGCCAACCTCACATTTTCCGAACTAAAATCTAAGTATTTCCCCCGAACCATTGTAATATAATTCTTTGGGTTTGGGTTCTTACTTTGATCATGGTTCCTAGTGATCCATGCATTGGCTAGAACTCTTGAACCATTAGGATGCCGACTTGTTGGATGGGGTTTGTTAGAACTTCCCAACCTCTTCTTTGGATTTCATGTCGGATCTCCGAATACTCATTCTTCTTGAGCTTGAAAGGGACCTCGGGGATCACCTTCTTCTTGGCCACAACATCATAGAAGTGGTTTTGATGAGCTTTGGAGATGAATCTTTCCATCTCCCATGACTCGGAGGTGGAAGCTTTTGTCTTCCCTTTCCCTTTTCTAGAGGATTCTCCGGTCTTGGATGCCATCAATGGTAATGGAAAAACAAAAAGCTTATGCTTTTACCACACCAAACTTAGAATATTGCTTGCCCTCGAGTAAGAGAAGAAAGAATAGATGAAGAAGAAGAAGAAAATATGGAGGAGAGGGGGGAGGGGTGTATTCGGCCAAGAAGGGGAAGAGAGGGTTGTGTTGTGTGAAAATGAAGAAGAATGGAGGGCTTTATATAGGGAAGGGAGGGGGGTAAGGTTCGGCCATAAGGGTGGGTTTTGGGTGGGAAATTGATTTTGAATTTTGAAGGTAGGTGGGGTTTATGAGGTAGGTTTATGGGGAAGAGTGGATGGATGTGAGTGGTGAAGTGGTGATAGGGAAGAGAGATTGAGGTGATTGGTGAAGAGTTTTGGGGAAGAGTGTTTATGGGATTGTGTGAAAGAGGGGTGAGAAGAAGTGAGTGGAGGTAGGTGGGGATCCTGTGGGGTCCACAGATCCTGAGGTGTTCAAGGATTTACAACCTTGCACCAAATTATGCATGCAAAATGCCCTTGCACACAACTCTGGGCGTTCAGCGCCAGATTGGTGCTTGTTCTGGGCGTTGAACGCCCATTTGTTGCCCATTTCTGGCGTTGAACGCTAGAACCATGCTTGTTCTGGGCGTTCAGTGCCAGCTCTTCTCCAGGGTGCAATTCTGGCGTTCAAACACCCAGATGCTACCCATTTCGGGTGTTCAGCGCCAGAACCATGCTCTGTTCTGGTGTTGAACGCCAGCCAGATGCTTCTTACTGGCGTTTAAACGCCAGTAAGGTCTTCCTCCAGGGTGTGATTTTTCTTCTGCTGTTTTTGATTCCGTTTTCAATTTTTATATTTATTTTATGACTCCACATGATCATGAACCTAATAAAACATGAAAGAACAAGAAAAATAAAATTAGATAAATAAAAATTGGGTTGCCTCCCAACAAGCGCTTCTTTAATGTCAATAGCTTGACAGTGGGCTCTCATGGAGCCTCACAGATGTTCAGAGTATTGTTGAGACTTCCCAACACCAAACTTAGAGTTTGGTTGTGGCCTCCCAACACTAAACTTAGAGTTTGACTGTAGGGGCTTTGGTTGACTCTGTTTTGAGAGAAGCTTACTGTGCCTCTTTTCCATGTTTACAGAAGGGTAACCTTGAGTTGTAAACACAAGGGAGTCTTCATTCAATTGAAGGACTAATTCACCTCTGTCAACATCAATCACAGCTCTTGCTGTGGCTAGGAAAGGTCTTCCAAGGATGATGGATTCATCCTCATCCTTCCTAGTATCAAGGATTATGAAATCAGCAGGGATGTAAAGGCCTTCAACCTTTACTAACACATCCTCTACTTGTCCATAAGCCTGTTTTCTTGAATTGTCTGCCATCTCTAATGAGATTTTAGTAGCTTGCACCCCAAAGATTCCCAGTTTCTATATTACAGAGAGGGGCATGAGGTTTATCCCTGAACCAAGGTCACACAGAGCCTTTTCAAAGATCATGTTGCCTATGGTACAAGGTATTACGAACTTTTCAGGATCCTGTTTCTTCTGAGGCAATGTCAGTTGATCCAGATCACTTAGTTCATTGGTGAACAAGGGAGGTTCATCTTCCCAAGTCTCAATACCAAATAATTTGGCATTCAGCTTCATGATTGCACCAAGAAACTTGGCAGCTTGCTCTTCAGTAACATCCTCATTCTCTTCAGAAGAGGAATACTCATCAGAGCTCATGAATGGCATAAGGAGGTTCAATGGAATCTCTATGTTCTCTAGATGAGTCTCAGATTCCTTTGGTTCCTCAGAGGGAAACTTCTTATTGATCACTGGACGTCCCAGGAGGTCTTCCTCCATGGGATTCACCCTCTCTTGTGAGTTCGGCCATGATTGCTATATCAATGGCCTTGCACTCTTCTTTTGGATTTTCTTCTGTATTGCTTGGGAGAGTACTAGGAGGGATTTCAGTGATCCTTTTACTCAGCTGGCCTACTTGTGCTTCCAAATTTCTAATGGAGGACCTTGTTTCATTCATGAAGCTTACAGTGGCCTTAGATAGATCAGAGACTAAGTTTGCTAAATTAGAGGTATTTTGTTTAGAGTTCTCTATCTGTTGTTGAGTGGATGATGGAGAAGGTTTACTATTGTTAAACCTATTTCTTCCACCATTAATAAAGCCTTGTTGAGGCTTTTGTTGATCCTTCCATGAGAGATTTGGGTGATTTCTCCATGAGGGGTTATAGGTGTTTTCATAAGGTTCACCCATGTATTTCACCTTTGCTATTGCAGGGTTTTCAGGATCATAAGCTTCTTCTTCAGAAGATGCCTCTTGAGTACTATTGGATGCAGCTTGCCTTCCATTCAGACTCTGAAAAATCATATTGACTTGCTGAGTCAATATTTTATTCTGAGCCAATAAGGTATTCAAAGTATCAATTTTAAGAACTCCCTTCTTCATAGGCGTCCCATTACTCACAGGATTCCTCTCAGAAGTGTACATGAACTGGTTATTAGCAACCATGTCAATGAGTTCTTGAGCTTCTGCAGGCGTTTTCTTTAGGTGAATGGATCCACCTGCAGAAGTATCCAATGACATTTTAGCCAATTCAGATAGACCATCATAGAATATATCCAGGATGGTCCATTCTGAAAGCATGTCAGAAGGACATTTTTTGGTCAGTCCTTTGTATCTCTCCCAAGCTTCATAGAGGGATTCACCTTCTTTCTGTCTGAAGGTCTGAACATCCACTCTAAGCTTACTCAGCTTTGGAGGAGGAAAGAACTTGGCTAAGAAAGCCTTGACCAGCTTATCCCAAGAGTTCAGGCTGTCCTTAGGTTGAGAGTCCAACCATACTCTAGCTCTGTCTCTTACAGCAAAAGGGAAAAGCATGAGCCTGTAGACTTCAGGATCTACTTTATTAGTCTTAACAGTATCACATATCTGCAAGAATTCAGTTAAGAACTGAAAAGGATCTTCAGATGGAAGTCCATGAAACTTGCAGTTCTGCTGCATCAGAGAAACTAATTGAGGTTTAAGCTCAAAATTGTTTGCTCCAATGGCAGGGATGGAGATGCTTCTTCCATGTAAATTGGAATTAGGTACAATAAAGTCACTAAGCATCCTCCTTGCATTATTATTATTTTTGGCTGCCATTTCCTCTTCCTGTTCGAAAATTTCTGAAAGGTGCTTGCTGGATTGTTGTAATTTAGCTTCTCTTAGTTTCCTCTTCAGAGTCCTTTCAGGTTCTGGATCTGCTTCAACAAGAATGTTCTTGTCCTTGCTCCTTCTCATATGAAAAAGAGGGACAGAAAAATAATAATAATAGGGGTCATTTTTACCACAGTATAGAGGTCCCTGTGTGAATAGAAGAAAAGAAGAAGAAAAAATTCAAACACAGATGGAAGAGGGGGTTCGAATTTGGGTGAGATGAAGTGTTAGTAGATGAATAAATAAATAGAATGAGATAAGAGAGAGAGAATTTTCGAAAATAATTTTTGAAAAAGAGTTAGTGATTTTCGAGAATTAAAATAAAAAATTAGAATAATTAGTTAATTAGAAAGAAATTTTGAAAAAGAGGGAAGATATTTTCGAAAATTAGAGAGAGAGGGAGTTAGTTAGGTAGTTTTGAAAAAGATAAGAAACAAACAAAAAGTTAGTTAGTTAGTTGAAACAAATTTGAAAATCAATTTTGAAAAGATAAGAAGATAAGAAGTTAGAAAAGATATTTTAAAATCAAATTTTGAAAAAGATAAGATAAAGAGATATTTTTGAAAAGATATGATTGAAATTAGTTTTGAAAAAGATTTGATTTTCAAAATCACAATTAATGACTTGATTCACAAGAAATCACAAGATATGATTCTAGAACTCAAAGTTTGAATCTTTCTTAACAAGCAAGTAACAAACTTGAAATTTTTGAATCAAAACATTAATTGATGATGTTATTTTCGAAAATTAGGAGATAAAGATAAGAAAAATATTTTTGAAAAATATTTTTAAAATTCTTGATAATAAATAAGAAAAATGAAAAAGATTTGATTTTTGAAAAAGATTTTGAAAAAGATAAGATTTTTAAATTGAAAATTTGATTTGACTCATAAAAACAACTAGATTTTAAAAAGTTTTGAAAAAGTCAACTCAAATTTTTGAAATTTATGAGTGAAAAAGGGAAAGATATTTTTTTTTTATTTTTGAATTTTTAATGATGAGAGGGAAAAATATGAAAAAGACTCAATGCATGAAAATTTTGGATCAAAACAATGAATGCATGCAAGAATGCTATGAATGTCAAGATGAACACCAAGAACACTTTGAATGTCAAGATGAACATCAAGAACTTATTTTTGAAAAATTTTTAATGCAAAGAAAACATGCAAGACACCAAACTTAAAAATTTTTCATGTATAGACACTATGAATGCAAGAATGCATATGAAAAACAAGAAAAGACACAAAACATGAAAACATTAAGATCAAACAAGAAGACTTACCAAGAACAACTTGAAGATCATGAAGAACATTATGAATGCATGAATTTTTTGAAAAATGCAAGATGAATATGCAATTGATACCAAACTTTCAACTTGACTCAAGACTCAAACAAGAAACATGAAATATTTTTTATTTTTATGATTTTTTTATTTTTTTGGATTTTTGTATATTTTTTTCGAAAAAACATATAGGAAAAAGAAAATAAGGATTTCAAAATTTTTTAATATGAATTCCAGGAATCTTGTATTCTTAGTCTAAAGCTCCAATCCGAGGGTTAGGCATGGCTTAATAGCCAGCCAAGCTTTAGTATGTAACTCAGACATGCCACGGCTGACATTCCAATTAACTTGCCTCAATGCTGATGTTGGAAGCCCCTATCCAAAAGAATTAGACATGGCTTTACAGCCAGCCAGGCTTCAACATGCTTCATGAAACTCTAGAATTCATTCTTAAAAATTCTGAAGAAAAATATATTTTTTTGAAAACATTTTTTTTTTCGAAAACAGATGAGAAATTTTTGAAAGGTTTTTGAAAAATTTTTGAAAATAAAACAAAAAGAAAATTACCTAATTTGAGCAACAAGATGAACCGTCAGTTGTTCAAACTCGAACAATCTCCGGCAACGGCGCCAAAAACTTGGTGCACGAAATTGTGATCTCAGGCAACGGCGCCAAAAACTCTGTACGCACGTCTTAATAAATCATTTTTCATTCACAACTTCGATACAACTAACCAACAAGTGCACTGGGTCGTCCAAGTAATAAACCTTACGTGAGTAAGGGTCGATCCCACGGAGATTGTCGGCTTGAAGCAAGCTATAGTCACCTTGTAAATCTCAGTCAGGCGGATATCAAATAGTTATGGAGTTTTCGAATATTAATAATAAATAGAAAATAAGGATAGAAATACTTATATAATTCATTGGTTAGAATTTCAGATAAGCGTATAGAGATGCATTCGTTCCTCTGAACCTCTGCTTTCCTGCTGTCTTCATCCAATCAATCTTACTCCTTTCCATGGCTGGCTTTATGTAAGGACATCACCGTTGTCAATGGCTACTTTTTATCCTCTCTGGAAAATGGTCCGATGCGCTGTCACTGCATGGCTAATCGTTTGGAGGCATCACCCTTGTCAATGGCTGCATCCCATCCTCTTGTGAAAATGGTCCAAATGCTCTGTCACAGCACGGCTAATCATCTGAGGTTCTCGATCATACTGGAATAGGATTCACCCTCCTTTTGCGTCTGTCACTATGCCCAGCACTCGCGAGTTTGAAGTTCGTCACAGTCATTCAATCCCAGAGTCCTACTCAAAATACCACAGACAAGGTTTAGACTTTCCGGACTCTCATGAATGCCGCCATCAATCTAGCTTATACCACGAAGATTCTGATTAAGAGATCCAAGAGATACTCATTCAATCCAAGATGGAACGGAAGTGGTTGTCAGGCACGCGTTCGTGGGGGAATGATGATGATTGTCACGTTCATCACATTTAGGTTGAAGTGCGAATGAATATCTTAGAAGCGGAATAAGTTGAATTGAATAGAAAAACAGTAGTACTTTGCATTAATCTTTGAGGAACAGCAGAGCTCCACACCTTAATCTATGGAGTGCAGAAAATCTACCGTATGAAAATACATAAGTTCTAATGGTCCAGGCATGGCCGAATGGCCAGCCCCCATGAAAGTCTAAGATAGCATAAAACTGATCAAAGATGTCTAATACAATAGTAAAAAGTCCTATTTATACTAAACTAGTTACTAGGGTTTACAGAAGTAAGTAATTGATGCATAATTCAACTTCCGGGGCCCACTTGGTGTGTGCTTGGGCTGAGCTTGAATGTTACACGTGTAGAGGTCAATCTTGGAGTTGAACGCCAGTTTGTAACGTATTTCTGGCGTTCAACTCTGGCTTGTGACGTGTTTCTGGCGTTTAACTCCAGACAGCAGCGTAGAACTGGCGTTTAACGCCCTTTTACGTCGTCTAAACTCGGCTAAAGTGTGGACTATTATATATATTTCTGGAAAGCCCTGGATGTCTACTTTCCAACGCAATTGGAAGCGCGCCATTTTGAGTTTTGTAGCTCCAGAAAATCCACTTTGAGTGCAGGGAGGTCAGAATCCAATAGCATCAGCAGTCCTTCTTCAACCTCTGAATCTGATTTTTGCTCAAGTCCCTCAATTTCAGCCAGAAAATACATGAAATCACAGAAAAACACACAAACTCATAGTAAAGTCCATTAATGTGAATTTAACATAAAAACTAATGAAAACATCCCTAAAAGTAACTAGATTCTACTAAAAACATACTAGAAACAATGCCAAAAAGCGTATAAATTATCCGCTCATCAATGTTCTAGCAGAGGTTCTCGCCTTACTGATCTTCCAGAGAAATCCGTACTTTTAGAAAAAATCTCGCGTACTCAAAAATCGGGGTTGTTACATTCTACCCTCCAAAAAGAAAATTTTGCCCTCAAAATTTCAGTTACCTGAGAACAGATGCGGGTAATTAGCTCTCATCTTATCTTCCAATTCCCAAGTGCGCTCTTCTTCTCCTCTTTGTCCCCAAACAACTTTGACTAAACGAACAGTCTTGCCTCTTAGTTGCTTATCACTTCATTTTATGATCTTAACTGGTGATGCTTGATATGTCAAATCATTTCGTAACTGTACTGTCTCTGGTTGTAAAACGTGACTCTCGTTGGGAATATATTTCTTAAGTTGTGAGATATGAAAAACATGATGAAGGTTTAACAGGTTTGGAGGAAGGGCTACTTGATAAGCTACTGGACCGACTCTTTTAAGTATTTGGAAAGGTCCTATGTATCGAGGGTTAAGCTTTTCAATCTTAAGAGCTCTATCTATTCCAGTAGTCGGGGTTACTTTTAGAAAGACATGGTCTCTCTCACTAAACTCTAAAGGTGTACGTCTATTATCGGCATAGCTCTTTTGACGGCTTTGTGCTGTTTGGATCTTCTGACGAATCCCATTTACCCTCTCAATAATTTCTTGTACCAAGTCTGGACCCAAAACACTAGCATTTCCATCGTCATTCCAACACAATGGTGTCTGACATCTCCTCCCGTAGAGAACTTCATATGGCGCTATCCCAGTACTTTGTTGGTAAATGTTATTGTAGAAGAACTCGATCGATGGCAAATATTTATCCCAACTGCCTTGGTTATCCCATCACATAAGATCTTAGCATGTCTTCTAATGTCTGGATTGTCCGCTCAGATTGTCCGTCTGTCTGAGGATGGTATGTTGTACTCATGTGCAATTCTGTCCCCAATGCTTTTTGAAAAGCTACCCAGAATCTAGAGGTAACCCTCGGATCTCGATCTGAAACAATTGACGAAGGTATCCCATGCAATCGTACGATTTCTTGAATATATATCTGTGCTAGCCTTTCTAAAGTATAGTCAACTCGAATCGGAAGGAAGTGCGCTGACTTTGTTAACCTGTCCACAATTACCCAGATGGCATCGTGTCCTATTGATGTCCTTGGCAATCCCGTGGCAAAATCCATGGTGATCTGCTCCCATTTCCATTCTAGTATTTCTAAGGGTTGTAAGGTTCCTGATGGTTTCTGGTGTTCCACCTACACTTTCTGGCAGGTTAAACATTTTGAGACATAATCAGCTACCTCTTTTTTTAAGCCCGGCCACCAGAATATTTGTTTCAAATTTTAATACATCTTTGTCACTCCAGGATGCATAGAAAATCTACTTTGATGGGCTTCTGCAAGAATCCTTTGTCGCAAATCTCCAGAGCTAGGCACACAAATTCCGTTCTTGTATCTCCAGAGACCGCTACAATCTTGTCTTACAGCTTCTGGTTCCTCTGCGTTCATCTGTTTCAGCATCCTCATCATTTCTGAGTCCTGTGCTTGTGCTTGCTAAACACTAATCTTAAAATCTGGTGTTATACGCAATTGGGCCAAACGGACTCCACTTGACATCTCAGTCATAGCCAACTTAAGGTCCTCAAATTTCGCGAGTAACTTTTCTTCCTTTATCATCATCCAGGAGATACTCAAATCCTTCCTGCTTAAAGCGTCTGCCACCACGTTTGCTTTCTCTGGGTGATAACTTAACTTGAAATCATACTCCTTCAAAAATTCCATCCACCTTCTCTGTCCAGAATTCGCACTTTGATAGTTTAGCATATAACTTCCGAGTCCTCAGTATCTGCAATACAGTCCTTAGATGCTCTTCATGCTCTCTTTATATCTTCGAATAGATGAGAATATCATCTATGAAAACTACTACAAATTGATCAAGGTACGGACGGAAAATACAATTCATGTAATCCATGAAAATCGCAGGAGCATTAGTTAGTCCAAACGACATAACCATATACTCATAGTGACCATCTCGAGTTCTAAATGCAGTTTTCGGTATATCTGATTCTTTCACTCGAATATGGTGATAGCACGATCACAAATCAATCTTCGAGAACACAGTTGCACTTTTCAAATTATCCATCAAATTATCTATCCGTCGAAGTGGATACTTGTTCTTGATAGTGACTTTATTTAGCTGTCGGTAATCTACGCAAAGTCGCATTCCACCATCCTTCTTCTTTACTAGCAATACTGGAGCTCCCCAAGCTGATGCACTGGGACAAATAAATTTCTTTCTAAGTAACTCATCCAATTACTTCTTCAACTCTGTAGGTTCTAATGGTGACATCCGGTACGGTGCTATGGAAATCGGTCCGGTTCCAGGTACTAGTTCAATGCTGAATTTTATCTCTCACTGAGGAGAAAACTCAGGTATATCGTCCGGGATAACAGTAGGAAATTCCTTCACCACTCTGATTCATTCTATGCTTATTTTACTGTCATTTGGGCTAGCCGCTAACAGAACGTACCCTTCACAATCCCTCCTATCTAAGGTAACTCTTATGGAATTCAGATATAAAGTATAAGGCATAAATGGTTTAATATCTAAAGTATCAGATGGAATAACAGTAGTTCTTTCATAGCAATCAAGGAAAACATGATACTTAGATAACCAATCTAATCCTAGAATAACTTCTAAACCACGTAGAGGCAAACAGATTAGATCATGTATAAAAGTCCTATTCCTAATAGCAAATGGTACTTGTAGGCACACTAAACTGGTCAAAGCATTTTGGGATGCAGGTGTATGGACAATTAGATCAAAGTTCAATTCATAGAAATCTAGTCCCAAATTACGAGCAACACTTAAAGAAATAGAGAAATGCGATGCACCCGAATCATACAGTACAGTTAGAAATCGATTTTTGATACAACACTGACCTTGGATCAGGGCGTCTAATTGCATAGCATCATCAGCAGTTATAGTGGTGCACGAAAATGTGATCTCTAACAATTGCGCCCAAAACTTGGTATACACGATCTTAATCTCAACTCTTTTTCACAACTCCGCACAACTAACCAGCAAGTGCACTGGGTCGTCTAAGTAATAAACCTTACGTGAGTAAGGGTCGATCCCACAGAGATTGTCGGCTTGAAGCAAGCTATGGTCATCTTTGTAATTCTCAGCCAGGCAGATTCAAATGGTTATGAAGTTTTGATAATTAAAATATAAATAAAATATAAAATAAGATAAAGTTACTTATGTAATTCATTGGTGGGAATTTTAGATAAGCGTTTGGAGATGCTTTGTTGCTTCTGAACTTCTGCTTTCCTATTGCTCTCTTCCAACCATACGTTACCTCCTTCCATGGCAAGCTATATGATCCTCTCGGATGAAAACAAATCCATATGCGCTGTCACCGCACGGCTAATCATCTGTCGGTTCCCGCTAGCGTCGGAATAGGACCATTGCCCTTTTGCACACTGTCACTTGTGCCCCCACATTCGCAGGTTTGAAGCTCGTCACAGTCATCCCTTCCCAGATCCTACTCGGAATACCACAGACAAGGTTTAGACTTTTCAAATCTCAGAAATGCTGCCAATAGTTCTAGCCTATACCACGAAGACAGTTATCTCACGGAATGAAATACTCTGTTGTCAGGAGAGGCAATCATGCGTCATGAACTAGGAGGCCAAGAGATACACACTCAAGCTATTGCAGATAGAACGAAAGTGGTTGTCAGGCACGCATTCATAAGTGAGAATGATGATGAGTGTCATCACATCCATCAGGTTGAAGTGCGAGTGAATATCTTAGAGAAGAAGTAGGCGTTAGTTGAATAGAAAAACAATAGTACTTGTATTAATTCATGAAGAACAGCAGAGCTCCACACCTTAATCTACGGGGTGTAGAAACTCTACCGTAGAAAATACATAAGTGAAAAAGGTCTAGGCATGGCCGTGAGGCCAGCCTCCAAACGTGAACATACAAGTTCCAAAGATCCAAAACTGATAAAAAAAAACTTTCAAATAAATCTCTAAAAGTAGTTTTTATACTAAACTAGTAACCTAGGGTTACAGAAAATGTATAACTAAGTGCAGATAGTGCAGAAATCCACTTCTGGGGCCCACTTGGTATGTGCTTGGGCTGAGCATTGAAGCTTTTTCGTGCTTAGGCTGTTTCTGGAGTTAAACACCAGCTTTGGTGCCAGTTTGGGCGTTTAACTCCAATTCTGGTGCCAGTTTGGGCGTTTTACGCCAAGATGTTTTAGGCTGAATTTAGACGCCAGTTTGGGCCATCAAATCTCAGACAAAGTATGGACTATTATATATTTCTGCAAAGCCCAGAATGTCTACTTTCCAGCGCAATTGAGAGCGAGCCAATTGGGATTCTGTAGCCTCAGAAAAGCCACTTCGAGTACAAGGAGGTCAGAATCCAACAGCATCTGCAGTCCTTTTTCAGCCTCTGAATCAGATTTTTGCTCAAGTCCCTCAATTTTAGCCAGAAAATACTTGAAATTATAGAAAAACATACAAACTCATAGTAAAGTCTAGAAATGTTATTTTTGAATAAAAACTAATAAAAATATATTACAAAAAGTAACTAAATCATACTAAAAACTATGTAAAAAACAATGCCAAAAAGGGTATAAATTATCCGCTCATCACAACACCAAACTTAAATTGTTGCTTGTCCCCAAGCAACTGAAAACAAAATAGGATAAAAATAAGAGAATATACAATGAATTCCAAACTTATCAATGAAGATTAGCTTCAATTAGATGCGCGGGACTTGTAGCCTTTTTGCTTCTGAACAGTTTTGGCATTTCACTTTATCCTTTGAAGTTTAGAATGATTGGCATCTATAGGAACTCAGAATTCAGATAGTGTTATTGATTCTCCTAGTTTAGTATGTTGATTCTTGAACACAGCTACTTTTATGAGTCTTGGCAGTGACCCTAAGCATTTTGTTTTCCAGTATTACCACCGGATACATAAATGCCACAGACACATAACTAGGTGAACCTTTTCAGATTGTGGCTCGGTTTTGCTAGAGTCCCCAGTTAGAGGTGCCCAGAACTCTTAAGCACACTCTTTTTGCTTTGGACCACGGCTTTAACCGCTCAGTCTCAAGCTTTTCACTTGACACCTTCACGCCACAAGCACATGGTTAGGGACAACTTGATTTAGCCGCTTAGGCCAGGATTTTATTCCTGTAGGCCCTCCTGTCCATTAATGCTCAAAACCTTTGATCCTTTTTCTACCCTTGCCTTTTGGTTTAAAGGGTTACTGGCTTTTTCTGCTTGCTTTTTCTTTTTTTTTTCTTTTTCTTCTCTTTATTTTTTCACTCTTTTTTTCATATTTTTTTTGCAAGCTTTGTCTATTCACTGCTTTTTCTTGCTTCAAGAATCAATTTTATGATTTTTTAGATTATCAATAACATTTCTCTTTTTTCATTATTCTTTCAAGAGCCAACAATTTTAACATTCATAAACAACAAATTCGAAAATATGCACTGTTCAAGCATTCATTCAGAAAACATAAAGTATTGCCACCACATCAAAATAATTAAACTAATTTCAAGATAGAATTCGAAACCATGCACTTATTGTTCTTTTGCAATTAAAAACATTTTTCATTTAAGAAAGGTGAAGGATTCATAGGACATTTATAGCTTTAAGACATAGACACTAGACACTAATGATCATGTAATAAAGACACAAACATAGATAAGACATAAAGCATAGGAAACGAAAAACAGAAAGAATAAGAACAAGGAAATTAAAGAACGGGTCCACCTTAGTGATAGCGGCTAGTTCTTCCTCTTGAACATCTTATGGAGTGCTTGAGCTCCTCAATGTCTCTTCCTTGCCTTTGTTGCTCCTCCCTCGTGGCTCTTTGGTCTTCTCTAATTTCATGGAAGAGGATGGAATGCTCTTGGTGCTCCATCCTTAGTTGTCCCATGTTGGAACTCAATTCTCCTAGGGAGGTGTTAATTTGCTCCCAATAGTTTTGTGGAGGAAAGTGCATCCCTTGAGGCATCTCAGGGATTTCTAGATGAGGAACTTCCTCATGCTCTTGTTGAGGTCCATGAGTGGGCTCTCTTGTTTGTTCCATCCTTCTCTTAGTGATGGGCTTGTCCTCTTCAATGAGGATGTCTTCCTCTATGACAATTCCAGCTGAATTGCATAGGTGACAAATAAGATGAGGGAAGGCTAACCTTGCCAAAGTAGAGGGCTTGTCCGCCAATTTTGTAGAGTTCTAGGGATATGATCTCATGAACTTCTACTTCCTCTCCATTCATGATACTATGGATTATGATAGCCCGGTCTACAGTAACTTTAGACCGGTTGCTAGTAGGAATTATAGAGCGTTGGATAAACTCCAACCATCCCCTAGCCATGGGTTTGAGATCAAGCCTTCTTAGTTGAACCGGCTTACCTCTTGAATCTTTCTTCCATTGAGCGCCTTCCACACAAATGTCCCTAAGGACTTGGTCCAACCTTTGATCAAAGTTTACCCTTCTAGTGAAAGGGTGAGGATCTCCTTGCATCATTGGCAAGTTGAATGCTAACCTCACATTTTCCAGACAGAAATCCAAGTAATTCCCCCGAACCATTGTGAGCTAATTTTTTGGGTTCGGGTTCACACTTTGATCATGGTTCTTAGTGATCCATGCATTGGCATAGAACTCTTGAACCATTAAGATCCCGACTTGTTGAATGGGGTTAGTGAGTATTTCCCAACCTCTTCTTCGAATCTCATGTCGGATCTCTGGATATTTACTCTTTTTGAGCTTGAAGGGGACATCGGGGATCACCTTTTTCTTGGCCACAACTTCATAGAAGTGGTCTTGATGGACCTTTGAGATGAATCTCTCCATCTCCCATCACTCGGAGGTGGAAGCAATTGTCTTTCCTTTCCTCTTTCTAGAGGTTTCTCCGACCTTAGGTGCTATTAGTGGTTATGAAAAACAAAAAGCTTTAGCTTTTCCCACACCAAACTTAGAATGGTTGCTCGTCCTTGAGCAAAAGATGAAAGAAAGGAGTAGAAGAAGAAGAAATAGAGGAGATGGAGGGTAGTGTGAAGGTTCGGCCAAGGGGGTAGTAGTGTGCATGTTGTGTGAAATTGAAGGTAGTGAGGAGTGGTATTTATAGGGTAAGAGGGAGGGGGTATTCGGCCATATGTGGGTGGGTTTGGGAGGGAAATGGTTTGAATTTGAATGGTGAGGTAGGTGGGGTTTTTATGATGGATGGATGTGAGTGGTGAAGAGGTTGTAGGGAAGAGGGTAGGATTTGATAGGTGAGGGGTGTTTGGGGAAGAGGTTTTGATGGAATTGGTCAAGGGTGTTTGGGAAAGAGTGTTATGGAAAGGTGTGAAGAGGAGAGAAGAAGTGGTGGGGTAGGTGGGGATCCAGTGGGGTCTACAGATCCTGAGGTGTCAAGGAATTTGAGTCCCTGCACCATTATGGCATTCAAACGCCCATTCTGTGCCAATTTTGGCGTTTAATGCCAGCTCTGCTACCTTTCCTGGCGTTAAACGCCAGTCTGAGAGTGGTCTTAGATAGATCAGAGACTACATTTTCTAAGTCAGAGTGGCTCTGCTTAGAATTCTCTGTCTGTTGCTGAGAAGATGATGGAAAAAGTTTGCTATTGCCAAACCTATTTCTCCCACCATTATTGTTACTGAAGCCTTGATTAGGCTTCTGTTGATCCTTCCATGAGAAATTTGGATGATTCCTCCATGAAGGATTATAGGTGTTTCCATAGGATTCTCCCATGTAATTCACCTCTTCCATTGTAGGATTCTCAGGGTCATAGGCTTCTTTTTCAGAGGAAGCTTCCTTAGTACTGCCTATTGCAGCTTGCATTCCAGACAGACTCTGAGAAATCATATTGACTTGCTGAGTCAATATTTTGTTCTGAGCCAATATTGTATTTAGAGTATCAATCTCAAGAACTCTTTTCTTCTTAGTTGTCCCATGATTCACAGGATTCCTTTCAGAAGTGTACATGAACTGATTATTTGCAACCATTTCAATGAGTTCCTGGGCTTCTGCAGGCGTCTTCCTCAGATGAAGAGATCCTCCAACAGAGTGGTCCAATGACATCTTGGATAATTCAGATAGACCATCATAGAATATACATATGATGCTCCATTCTGAAAACATGTCAGAAGGACACCTTTTGATCAATTGCTTGTATCTTTCCCAAGTTTCATAGAGGGATTCACCTTCCTTCTGTCTGAAAGTTTGGACTTCCACTCTAAGCTTGCTCAACTTCTGAGGTGGAAAAAATTTGGCTAAGAAAGCATTGACCAACTTTTTCCAAGAGTTCAGGCTATCTTTAGGTTGTGAGTCCAACCATGTCCTAGCTCTGTCTCTTACAGCAAAGGGGAAAAGCATAAGTCTGTAGACCTCAGGATTAACCCCATTGGTCTTAATAATATCACAGATTTGCAAGAATTCAGCTAAAAACTGATGAGGATCTTCTAATGGAAGTCCATGAAACTTGCAATTCTGCTGGATTAGATAAACTAATTGAGGCTTAAGCTCAAAGTTGTTTGCTCCAATTGCAGAAATTGAGATGCTCCTTCCACAGAAGTCAGAAGAGGGTGCAATAAAGTCACCAAGCATCTTCCTTGCATCTCCACCATTGTTGTTGGGTTCAGCCATCTCTTCTTCTTTTTTGAAAAATTCTGTCTGGTCCTCTCCAGAGTGTTGTGCCTTAGCTTCTCTTAGCTTCCTCTTTAGAGTCCTTTCAGGTTCCGGATCAGCTTCAACAAGAATGTTCTTATCCTTGCTCCTGCTCATATGAAAAAGAAGAGAACAGAAAAGAATAGGAATCCTCTATGTCACAGTATAGAGATTCCTTTATGTGAGTAGAAGAATAGAAGAGTAGAATGAAGAAGAGAGAAGATGAAGAATTCAAACACAGAGAAGGAGAGAGGGTTCGAATTATAAGGAGAGAAGTGTTACTAAATAAATAAAATAAATAGAAAGATATGAGAGAGAGAGAGTATTCAAATTTTTAAATAAAAAGAAAAGAAAATATTTTTGTTTTTATTTTAATTATTAGTTAGAATTCGAATTTATTAGAAAAAATAAAATAAAATTAGAATTTAAAACAATTAGTTAATTAAAAAGAATTTTGAAAAAGTTGTTTGTGGTTTTCGAAAATTAGAGAGAGAAAAGTAGTTAGGTAGTTTTGAAAAAGATAAGGAATAGTAAAACAAACAAAAAAGTTAAAAAATAGTTAATTGAAAAATATTTGAAAATAAATTTTGAAAAGATGAGAGGTTAGAAAAAGATTTTGAAATTAAGTTTTGAAAAAGATATGATTGAAAGATATGATTGAAATTTGTTTTGAAAAAGATTTGAGAAGGAAATTAAAAAGATTTGATTTTTGAAATTAAAGCTGATTACTTGACTAACAAGAAACTAAAAGATATGATTCTAGAATTTAAAGATTGAACTTTTCTTAACAGGAAAGTAACAAACTTGAAATTTTTGAATCACAGCATTAAATGTTAGCAATAATTTCAAAAATTATGAAATAAAATTAAGAAAAAGATTTTGAAAGTTAATTTTAAAATTTTCAAAAAACATGGAAGAAAAATGAAAAAGATTTGATTTTGAAAAAGATTTGAAAAGATAGAATTTTTAAATTGAAATTTTCACTTGACTAACAAGAAACAGCTAAATTTTAAATTTTTTGACCAAGTCAACCCAAAATTTCGAAAATTATGAGCAAAATAAGGGAAAGATATTATTTTTTTTGAATGTTTAATGAGGAGAGAGAAAAACAACTAAATGATGCAAAACATAAGAAATTAAAATAAAAACAAGTAATGCATGCAAGAAACTTTGAATGTCAAGATGAACACCAAGAACACTTTGAAGTTCATATGAACATCCAGAACATATTTTTGAAAATTTTTAAGAAAAGAAAGACATGCAAGACACCAAACTTAAAAATTTTTAATCTATAGACACTAATAATTCAAGAATGCATATGAAAAATAAGAAAAGACGCAAAGCAAGAAAAACACAAGATCAAACAAAGACAATCATCAAGAACAACTTGAAGATCATGAAGAACACATGCATGAATTTTTCGAAAATTTAAAGAAAGATTGAAAAGATGCAATTGACACCAAACTTAAAATTTGACACAAGACTCAAACAAGAAACACAAAATTTTTGGTTTTTATGGTTTTATTAAATTTTTTTGTATTTTTCAAAAATTATTTGGAAGAAGAAAATAAATAATTCAAAATTTTTAATAAGAATTCCAGAAATCATGCAATGTTAGTCTAAAACTTCGGTCCAAAAATTTAGACATGGCTTAATAGCCAGCCAAGCTTTATGTGAAAGCTTCGGTCCAAAAGATTAGACATGGCCAAATGGCCAGCCAAACTTTAGCAAAGCATTACATACAACAGCCAAATTGATGGGAATCAAAAGGCTCTTGCAATGATAAGTGGAAGCCTCGGTCCAAAAGAATTTAGACATGGCTTGACAGCCAGCCAGGCTTCAACAGATCATGATAAAACTCTAGAATTCATTCTTAAAAATTCTGAAGAACAAATATATATATATATATATATATATATATATATATATTTTAATTTTTTTCGAAAATAAAATTAAAAATGAAATGCTTAAATATAAAATAAAATTACCTAATCTGAGCAACAAGATGAACCGTCAGTTGTCCAAACTCGAACAATCCCCGGCAATGGCGCCAAAAACATGGTGCACGAAATTGTGATCTCTAACAATGGCACCCAAAACTTGGTACACACGATCTTAATCTCAACTCTTTTTCACAACTCCGCACAACTAACCAGCAAGTACACTGGGTCGTCCAAGTAATAAACCTTACGTGAGTAAGGGTCGATCCCACGGAGATTGTCGGCTTGAAGCAAGCTACGGTCATGTTTGTAATTCTCAGTCAAGCAGATTCAAATGGTTATGAAGTTTTGATAATTAAAATATAAATAAAATATAAAATAAGATAAAGTTACTTATGTAATTCATTGGTGGGAATTCAGATAAGCGTCTGAAGATGCTTTGTTGCTTCTGAACTTCTGCTTTCCTATTGCTCTCTTCCAACCATGCCTTACCTCCTTCCATGGCAAGCTGTATGATCCTCTCGGATGAAAACAAATCCATATGCGCTGTCACCGCACGGCTAATCATCTGTCGGTTCCCGCTAGCGTCGGAATAGGACCATTGTCCTTTTGCACACTGTCACTTGTGCCCCACATTCGCAAGTTTGAAGCTCGTCACAGTCATCCCTTCCCAGATCCTACTTAGAATACCACAGATAAGGTTTAGACATTCCGGATCTCAGGAATGCTGCTAATGGTTCTAGCCTATTGATGAGCGGATAATTTATACGCTTTTTGCATTGTTTTTACATAGTTTTTAGTATGATTTAGTTAGTTTTTAGTATATTTTTATTAGTTTTTAAATAAAAATCATATTTCTAGACTTCACTATGAGTTTGTGTGTTTTTCTGTGATTTCAGGTAATTTCTGGCTGAAATTGAGGGACTTGAGTAAAAATCTAATTCAGAGGCTGAAGAAGGACTGCAGATGCTGTTGGATTCTGACCTCCCTAAACTCGAAATGGATTTTCTGGAGCTACAGAAACCCAATTGGTGCGCTCTCAAATACGTTGCAAAGTAGACATCCAAGGCTTTCCAGAAATATATAATAGTTCGTACTTTGCCCGAGGTTTGACGACGCAAACTGGCATTCAAATGCCAACTTCCTGCTCTATTCTGGAGTTAAACGCCAGAAATAGGTTGCAAATTAGAGTTAAATGCCAGAAACAGGCTACAACCTGGCGTTTAACTCCAAAAAGAGTCTCTACATATGAAAGCTCAATGCTCAGCCCAAGCACACACCAAGTGGGCCCGGAAGTGGATTTCTGCATCATTTACTCATCTTATGTAACCCTAGCTACTAGTTTAGTATAAAAACTACTTTTAGTGATTTATTTCACATCTTTTGAATAATTTTATGTTCAGAGATCACGTTTAGGGGACTGGCCATTCGGCCATCCCTTGACCACTTTCACTTATGTATTTTTCAATGGTGGAGTTTATACACCCCACAGATTAAGGTGTGGAGCTCTGCTGTTCCTCATGAATTAATGCAAAGTACTATTGTTTTTCTATTCAATTCAAGCTTATTCTTATTCCAAGATATTCACTCGTACTTTAACCTGATGAATGTGATGATCCGTGACACTCATCATCATTCTCGCCTATGAACGCGTGTCTGACAACCACTTCCGTTCTATCTGTAATAGCTTGAGCATTTATCTCTTGGGCTCCTGGTTCAGATCAGAGTCTTCGTGGTATAAGCTATAATTATTGGCAGTCATTCTTGAGATCCGGAAAGTATAAACCTTGTTTGTGGTATTCCGAGTAGGATTCGGGATGGGATGACTGTGACGAGCTTCAAACTCACGAGTGCTGGGCGTAGTGATAGACGCAAAAGGATCAACGGATCCTATTCCAACATGAGTGAGAACCGACATATGATTAGCCGTGCAGTGACAGCGCATTCAGACCATTTTCACTGAGAGGACGGGAGGTAGCCATTGACGACGGTGATGCCCAACATACAGCTTGCCATGGAAAGGAGTATGAATGATTGGATGAAGGCAGTAGGAATGCAGAGATTTAGAAGGAACAAAGCATCTCCATACGCTTATCTGAAATTCTTACCAATGAATTGCATAAGTATTTCTATCTTATTTTATATTTTATTTATATTTTAATTATCAAAATCCCATAACCATTTGAATCCGCCTGACTGAGATTTACAAGGATGACCATAGCTTGCTTCAAGCCGACAATCTCCGTGGGATCGACCCTTACTCACGTAAGGTTTATTACTTGGACGACCCAGTGCACTTGCTGGTTAGTTGTGCGAAGTTGTGAAGAAGAATTGAGATTATGATAGTGCGTACCATATTTTTGGCGCCATTGAGATCACAATTTCGTGCACCAAGTTTTTGGCACCGTTGCCGGGGATTGTTCGAGTTTGGACAATTGACGGTTCATTTTCTTCGCTGTGGTACACCATGCACCTTAAAATGTACCCTTCGACCAGCAGACTGATGAATGCTAGAATTCCTTGGTGGTAAATTCTGATGACCCATTGTTATCGCTGCCATCTGCATCTCACAGTCCCCTTTCAGTAGGTTCTGGTAATCCAACTTTGATTTTCCCTTCATTACCGTTCGACAATTTTTTGCCTTATGCCCAATATTGTTACAACAATAGCATTTGCCAGTACCAAGCGAACAGGGCCTGTTGCCATGATTCTTTCCGCACTTTGAGCATATTAAAATCTCCTGAGAAGTAACCAAGGTCATAGGTCTCTCATTATTCAGTGCATCTGCGTTACTATTCCCTCCATGCTCGTTATTGCACTCACCACTACGCTCATCATTCTTTTCCCTTAAACGATTAACTACCCGGGTAATCGCATTTGTCGTATCACGCATAGCTTCAGCCATGGCATGAGTCACAGCTATAAAAGCTTCTACGCTTCTCATAGGGATATCTCCCGAACTCTCCCGTCGCATACCACGTCTTTGTGTCTGTGCAGCCATCAGAGTCCTGTTCACATCCCACATTCAATATCAAGGTGATCAGTCTTAACGTTTCAGGTAGAATGTGAATAGTCTCTAAAATGGTTACACAGCGACAATCATACAACTTATATCACATAGATATCTTATAAGCATGAGACACATAACAGAGTATGCAATAAAGCACGGTCAGTCCACTCTCCAGGCTCTACTAGGAACGAACTGCTCTGATACCAAATTGTAACGACCCAATTTTCAGTACGCCTAGGAAATACCAGAAACTGAGCGCTAACAATTTGTCATCTTAATTATTATCTATTATTTATTATATGAGCCTGATTCGTTGTTAAAATCGTAGTTCGTTTGTGAGGTACTTTTTTTTTTTAAACAATTGGATTAATAAACAGAATTATTTATAATCAATTCACAAATAATAAGAGATAAAACAGTTATAAACAACCACACATAAATACATCACATGTAGTTGACAACATTCGGTGATTCAGCCTTTATTAGAGTATAAAATTTAGTTAGAACATCCCATAAATATAGCTAGATAATAACTATATACATATATATACATACAACATCCAAGGCCCTGACTTGTTCAAGAAGTCCCTAAGCTGGCACCCAAGCTAGCCTACACTCTATACTCACCTAGTCCCTCTAAACTACTAAAGCGAGGGAAAGTACGCTCTAAGTCTTCAAAACTCAAGTCAGGTGGAACTTCATTAAAAGGTAGAACATCACTTGTTACTCCTTTACACGATCAAACATTGCCATATGACGTCTCTCTGGTACCTCATCAAGTAGCCACATAACAGGAGTCTCATACACAGGATTTAGGTTAAAGTTCACATACAAATGGGGTGCAAACATTGGCTGGTCTCACAGTATATACATATAAATAGAGAATGAGATTCGCCCTAGACTCAGAAGACTACCTAAAGCGGAATCCTTTTTGGGAACGATCGTCAGTGAACTACGGAAGGGTACTCATACTTCCATCAGAAGGGGGAAGGGAGAGAGAAGGGGTAAGAACTGGGGAGTTCTTAGTAGGGCCGGGGTTATTAGTTAAGTTCATTATTTCTATGTTGTTTAGCAGATAAATAGAGAAGATAGAGAAAATAAATAGCATACCATAAACATAAGGATACAAGAAAATAACACAAACACAGAGAATAGAATACAAACAAGGAAAGCATACATTCATACAATAATCATAACAGAGGAAATGCACAACCAAATATGATGCATGTCTAGCCCTAGTGCAGGTAATGAGCTCATTTGTCGGTTTCTACCTGCTCCCGACGTAACCGGAAGCAGCTGAAACGGGTATGGTTTTCTAGTCAGCATAGATACAGTTCTCACTAACTGACATATGCGTCATATCCTCTGTAAGCAAACTCTGCCTTACAGGTGGCGGCATGCCAGCCATGTATGAAATAATATCCTCTGCAAGTGATTCCAGGTTATCAGTTATAGGTAAATATCTCAATAGCTGTGTAGCACTGGAAAACGTTCTATGGTCGTACCACTATTTATCTGACTGCCTCAATGCAGCAGATGAACAAACAAATAACTCTGGAGTTGCCTTAATGCAACAAATGAACAAACAAGCGTCTCTTGGGTTGCTTCAAGCAACAAATGACCCTTCAACATATCTTTTGCTTTTTATCATACTACTCTTTTCTCTTTGTCTCTTTACTTTGCTCTGATTTCTCAGTTTAACGTATGTATTTAAAGCTTATGTAAATTTCGGTATGAATAGTTAGCCTGTCCCAAGTATAGGTTCATTAAGTCTATACTGAAATAGTTTAACTTTTCATATAATACCTAACCCTAGTCGCAACTTAAGGACTAACTATGTTGCCCTAGTTCGTTCGCTAGTCTCTGTCTGTTTTTCTATTGTTAAAACTTTACAGACTTTTCTTTGGTTTTTATCTTTTCTTTAGCATTTATCTTTCTTTTATCTTTGCCTCACTAATATGTTCTTACCACTCCCTAAGTGTTTTATGAAGGTAATTATGAGATTCTGCGCTTAAAGTTGTCTTTCTAAAGCTTTTACAGAAAACTGCCTTTTCCATATTATTTTATTATTTTTATTAAAATATTATTTTTAATTAAATATTATTATTTAATATTTTATTATTATTATTTCATTAATATATTTTCGAAAATTACCCCTTTTTAACTTTTAACCTTTAAAATTCACTTTTTACGACCCATATCTTTTAATATTTCTACTTTAACCACCCTAACATTAAGAAATTACCAAATAACCCTTTAAACACCAAAAATTTTACTTCCTTGCCCTTTTAAATATCTAAAGCATGTTCTTCATTGTTCTTCATCACACTCAAAGTATTCTTCGTGTTCTTCGTAAATTCTTCATATTCTTTCTCTGTTTTTACCCATTTTTCAGTTTTTTCAACAACCGATTTTTATCATAATTCAAAATAAATTAGCAGCCACTAAAATTCCATCTTTTTTACATGATTTTAACACAAATTGAACCCCAATTTAGGGATTAGGGTTCGTTTTTCCATCAGCCACAAGAACATTAACTCAAAGCTTGAATATCATCAAATTTCATTAAATTTTCACCAAAATTTCAACAAGAACCACTCATATAAACAATCAATTTCAAGCATAACCAAACCATATCATAATTACACAACTCAAACACAATCAATCAAGATTAATTTTACCAAACCCTACCTGGTTTCGCTGCTCCTAATTCGGTTAGACTTTCAGGTGGTCCTTAAGCACTTTTTCCTCCTAAATCACATCAAGAACAACTTTAAATCCAAAAACCCTCAACTAACCAAATCTCACTCATCTTGTTAGGAAGTGATTTCTAACCTTAGACTTGCTGGTAATTCACGTTTCTTGGCCCTCAAGTCAAGTTAAGCATGATTCCTAAGGAAGAACATCAAGAAAACGCATTTTTAAGCTTGTTTTCTTGAAACCGAATCAAAAGGAAGATGGTGCAGCCAACTCACCTTGATTCCAGACTTGATAAGTCATATGATAATGTAGAGAAAGAAGAGAGGATCATTTTGGTTGGGTTGGAATTTTGATTGGAGTTTTAGTTCAGCAAAAATCAAGCTTTGAAGATTTGGAACTAAGAACTTTTCTCTCCTTTTTCTCTTGATGATTTTCGGCCACAATGAGCAAATGAGGCAGCCTTGGGGGTTTTGGGGGTGTAGGGTAAGTTGTGATTGGTTGGCTTGGAGGTGGGTTAAAATAATATTAAAATATCTCAGGTGTATAACTACTAAAACTAAATGTATCGGAACACTTGTAAAAATATCTCTAAAAATTATTTTCTGAACTACTAGCATAAATGACACTAGTAACATATTTATTATGAGAGTAAAACATGTATAATGAGGCCTTAGCATTGCTAAAGTCATCAGAGAGTGCTAGTGCTAAGCTGCACCAGTAAACTGTGAACCCGGTTAAACTGATTTTCTGTTTTTAACTAAAACTAACCAGGTAACCTTATAATATCATTCAAGAAGATTCTAATACTAATATAATGATAATATTATCCTATTATCTCTCTTCTCTCATGAATCAAGTCCGGTTCATTAAACTGAGACTATTTATGAAAAATAGAATCAAAACTCCTAACCGATAAGGTTCAAAAACTAGGTTCTTCGTGACTGCGTTATCGAGCTTTCCTCAAAATGGTTCTAGCTTAAAGATGACATAATGAAAATGGGGATTGAGATTCTTGATGTTATAGCAGAGGTTCTCCCCCTATTGATCTTTCGGAGAAATCCGTACTTTTAGAAAAGATCTTACGTACTCGAAAATCGGGGTTGTTACAACAGCCCTTCATATAAGATGTGTAGTTGAACCATTCATTGAACATATCCGGAGGACACTTCCTAGTCCTCCCAGGCCTCATAAAGTGTTTCGCCATCTTGCTGTCTGAAGGTTTGCACCTCAGCTCTCAGTCTATTGACTCTCTGTGGTGGATAAAATCTTGCTAGAAAATTGTTCACAACCTCATCCTAAGTTGTTAAGCTCTCCTTGGGAAATGCTTTTAACCACTTTTCTGCCTTATCTGTGAGAGAAAATGGAAACAAAAGTAGTTTGTAGGTGTCAGGGTGTACACCATTTGACTTTACAGTGTCACAAATCCTCAAGAATGTAGTGAGATGTTGGTTAGGGTCCTCTTGGGCATTTCCTCCAAATGAGCAATTATTCTGGATAAGTGTGATGAGTTAAGGTTTCAACTCAAAGTTGTTAGCATGGATTGTTGGCTTTAGAATGCTGCTGCCACAGTTTCCGAGATTTGGGTTGATGTAGGAGCCTAGAACTCTCCTCTCTTGCCCAACATGATTGCCAGCATTCTCTCCAACATGGTTATGCACCTCTTCCTCCATAGCAACTCCCAGATCTTCCTCTACTACTTCCTCTCCAACTATTTCTTTGCCTCTTGCTTCCCTCCTTAATCTCAGGAAGGTCTTCTCAGGTTCACTATCAAAAGAGGATGAAGTTTCTCTTCTTCTACCTGTCATACATTCACTTCTTGTTAAGACTGGTGGTTAGTTTGGTTGGTGCAATTAATCAAACAGTTAATAGAGCAGTAAAAAAATGGAAATATGAACAATGAATAGCTAAAATGATCAAATAAAAAAAATAAAAAGAATTAAGAAAACCGAAGAATTGAAGAGAAAGGAATTAGCAAGGTAATTAAAAGAGCTTAATCTAGCTTCCCATCAATTTAATAATTGTCAAATTCAAAACAATCCCCGGCAACGGCGCCATAAAACTTGATGACCGGAATTCACTCTCCATATAAAAAAAATAATGAATCCGTTCTTTTGGCAAGCGCACCAAAAATATCGTCAAGTAATAACCCACTAGGAGTGGGATCGTATCCACAGAGATTGGTAGATTTGAGCAATTTTAATCAATGGGTGAATTAGTCAAGCTGAGCAATATAGATTGTGATTGTAGAAATTTAAATGAGCAGATATGTAAATGGCTCAAAAGTAAAGAGAAGCAGTAAATTGCAGAAACGTAAATGGCAAGAATGTAAGGTGCATAAATATAAATGACTTAATTGTAAATGGGAATGGGGAATAACAGAATGTAAAGAAAGCTATAAAGAATGTGGAAGATGAGAATAGGGAAAATTCATTGAGATCAGGAGATGTTGTTCTCTTTGGATTAAATCCAGCTCATCTCATCTTCAATCATGCAACTCATTGACCCCTTGGCAATCATGATTGATTGAACCCCAATCCCTTGGTGATTCAATCTCTTAGATCTTGATCAATAGCCAATTTCTTGGTCTAATTGCTTATGAAGATAGATATACTTGGTCCCTGATTATACCACACATCCTCATAGATCCAAGTAGAGGGTGGATTATATGTCACCATATCCAATCACCAAAACCCAGATCTACTCAAGTGTGAGAAGGGATTTCAAGCAGAGTTTCATGTTTCCTTTTCCAAGGTTTCCATGAAACCCATTTTGCATTCAACTTCTTTCCCAAGATGATTAAACACTAGCATTAAAATGAAATTCCTTCTAGAAAATCAAAGAGAAGATGAAGAGAAGAAGAAATTCACTATCATTAATCCATCAAGTACAGAGCTCCCTCTCTCAATGAGAGGGAATTTAGCTATTCATATCTTAAGAGAAAAGTACAAGAGATGGAAGAAGATGATGTGAAAAGTAAATCTAACTATACTTTAACAAGACTACTACTCAACAACCCCTTCTCAGTACTTTTAGGGGTTATTTATACTACTCCTAGCACTAGAATTAAGAAAATACAAAAGAGAAAAGAAAATTACAACTGGAGGGAAAGAGAAACTCCAAAAACGTGACTTTCAGGCTTGGCGTATGGCTGGCGTTTGAGTGGTGTGCCACGCCTAGCCACTAAGTTTGGCTAGGCGTGCCACGCCCAGTCCCTTAAGTGGCACGCTCCATGCATCCATCTCCCTGGCGTGCCACGCCTTCGAACCCAAGTGGCACGCCCAAGGTCTTTTTCATCCTTGGTTAGCCTGGCGTGCCACGCCTTCTAACCCAAGTGGCATGCCCAGGCCTTTTTAAAGCTTGGTTAGCCTGGCATGCCATGCCTTCGAGCCCAAGTGGCACGCCCAGGCCTTTTTCTTTCTCTTCTCCTTTTTGGAAAGTTGAACTGGCGTGGCACGCTCAGGGTCTGGCGTGCCACGCCCACTTTGTGCCGCCTCTTCTTCTCTGAAGGATTGAACTAGTGTGGCACGCCCAGGGTCTGGCGTGCCACGCCCATTGTGTGTGCACCTTTTTTTTCTCTGGATAGTTGAACTAGCATGGCACGCCCAGGGTCTAGCGTGCCACGCCCCTTGTGTATGCTTGGCTCTTTGGTTGGCGTGCCACGCCCACTTTGTGCCGCCTCTTCTTCTCTGAAGGATTGAACTAGTGTGGCACGCCCAGGGTCTGGCGTGCCACGCCCATTGTGTGTGCACCTTTTTTTTCTCTGGATAGTTGAACTAGCATGGCACGCCCAGGGTCTAGCGTGCCACGCCCCTTGTGTATGCTTGGCTCTTTGGTTGGCGTGCCACGCCTAGAACTTAAGTGGCACGCCCATGGCCTTCTAGTCTTGGCATGCCATGCCTTGAAGCTCAAGTGGCACGCCCAGTCTTCTTCTTGTTGAGTGATGGTGCTGGCGTGCCATGCCTGAGACTCAAGTGGCATGCCTAAGTGAGGAATGATAGCTGGCGTGCCACGCCTTCGATACTAAGTGGCACACCCAAGTGAGAATGATGGCTGGCATGCCACGCCTTCAATACCAAGTGGCACACCCATTGAGTGGTTGAGCATTGGTGTGCCATGCCTGAGACTCAAGTGGCACGCCCCAGTGAGGAATGATAGCTGGCGTGCCACGTCTTCGATACCAAGTGACACGCCTAGTGTTTGGCCCTTCTCTTCATCCTTTAGAAAATTGAACTGCCACGCCACGCCCTGATGTTCAAGTGGCACACCCATATTGGTGTGTCTTCTTCAAGCTTGGCGTGCCACGCTTGGGTCTTCAAGTGGCACGCCCAAGTGATGGACTAGAGCTGGTGTGCCAGGCCTTCGATACCAAGTGGCACGCCCAAGTGGTTGTCCCCTTCTGGATTGATGAACTGGCGTGCCACGCCCAATGGTTCCTGGCATGCCACGCCCATGTTAAAGCTTTGAGAACCTTCTCTGGAAAGTACAATTGGCTTGCCACGCCCAGCTCCTGGCATGCCACGCCCACATACTTTCATGGCGTTTGTTCCAAGTGTTACACCAGTTTTACACGCCCAGCTTTATTTTATTGTTTTCTTCCCGTTTTTTCGCTCTTTTCACCGGAAATTCAGCAGAAACTCATTTCAAAGCAATGTACCATAATATTCATCAATTAGTTCATAAATTGCAATGATCAAATGAGATTATGCTCTTTTATAGTCCTTTTTAGATAAAAAAAAAGGGTAAATGATGCAAGTCATCAGAAGTCATCCATGAATACTTCAAGGAATTTCTCTACCATATCAGAGAAGATGGATAACATGCATCTCTGAAAGGTGGCAGGCGCATTGCACAGGCCAAATGGAATTCGTCTATAGGCGAATACGCCAGATGGACATGTGAATGCCGTTTTCTCTTGATCATGTGGATCTACTACTATTTGATTGTACCCGGAATATCCATCCAAGAAACAATATAAAGCATGACCTACTAGTCTCTCTAGCATTTGGTCAATGAAGAGTAAAGGAAAGTGATCTTTCCTGGTGGCGTCATTGAGTTTTCTATAATCAATGCACATACGCCATCCTGTAACTGTTCTTTTAGGGATCAATTCATTCTTTTCATTATGAACCACTGTCATCCTTCCCTTCTTAGGGTCAATTTGGACGGGGCTTACCCAGGAGCTGTCAGAAATGGGATAAATAATCCCAGCCTCATAGAGCTTAGTGACCTCCTTATGCACTACTTCCTTCATAGCTGGAATTAAACGCCTTTGTAGTTGTACCACTGGTTTGGCATTATCTTCCAACAGGATTTTATGCATGCATCGAGCACGGCTAATGCCCTTAAGGTCACTTATAGTCCACCCAAGGGCAGTCCTATGTGTTTTAAGCACTTGGATTAGTGCTTCTTCTTCTTGTGGCTCTAGTGTAGAGCTTATAATCACAGGATAGGTATCTCCCTCTCCCAAAAATGCATATTTCAGGGAGGAAGGTAATGGCTTAAGCTCAAGCTTAGGAGGCTTCTCCTTTTCCTCAGAGGTTTCCAAAGGTTTCGCTGAATCAGGCTGAGTATCATCAAGGATATCATCAAGCCTTTCCTTGAAGCTTTCGGCCATATTGACCTCTTCCACCAGGGAATCATTGAGGTCAATGCTCATGCATTCCTCAGGAATGTTTGGATGCTTCATAGCTTTGATAGCATTTAGTACGAACTTTTTCTCATTGACTCTTAGGGTTACTTCCCCTTTTTCAATATCAATGAAGGTCCATCCTATAACTAGGAAAGGTCTTCCTAGGATAAGGGATGCACTCTTGTGCCCCTCCATGTCCAATACCACAAAGTCAGTGGGAAAGGCAAAGTGTCCAACCCTAACAATCACGTCTTCAACTACTCCTAATGGTATCTTAATAGAACCATCAGTAAGTTGAAGACATATGCGGGTTGGTTAGACTTCATTAGTCAAACTAAGCTTCTTTTTTAGTGAAGTAGGTTTTAGGTTAATGCTTGCTCCAAGGTCACATAGAGCAGTCCTTGAACAAGCATCACCTAAAGTGTATGGTATCATAAAGCTTCCAGGATCTTTAAGCTTCTCTGGTAAGCTATTCTGAATGATTGCGCTGCATTCCTCAGTGAGGAGGACTGTTTGTGTCTCTCTCTAATGCTTCTTGTAACTTAGAATGTCCTTCATGAACTTTGCATAAGAAGGTATCTGTTCAAGAGATTCTGTAAAAGCGATCTTTATCTCTAATGTCCTAAGATACTCCGCAAAGCGGGCAAACTGTTTATCCCTTTCCACTTGACAGAGTTTCTGAGGAAATGGCATCTTAGACTTGTACTCATCAACCTTGGTTGATGAAGGCCAAATGCCATGTGAGTTAGAAGGGGGGTTACTACCTTGTTTAGCAAGGTTGTTGTCATTAGGTGACTAACTTCCCTTGCTTGGGTGTTCAACGCCCAAGCTGCTACCCCTTTAGGCATTTAAATTCCCACTCTCTGCCCTTTCCTGGCGTTCAACGCCAAGAGGGATACCTCTTTGGGCGGTTGAATGCCCGGTTTCTGCTTATTCCTGGCATTCAATGCCAAGAGGGATACCTCTCTGGGCGTTTGAACGCCCACTCTCTGCCTTTTCCTGGCGTTCAACGCCAGGAGTGTTGCTTCTGAATGCCCAGAACCATCTTGTGTAGAGATCTGGTTATCCTCTATGGGTTTTTCATTCTTATTAGGCTGAGGTTAGGAGCTTAAGGTTTCCCACTCCTCAGTCGAATGGTCTGGCATTCATCTGTTATCTGCTTAGATAATTGCTGCTTTATTTGACTCAACTGGGCCTCTACATTTCTGTTAGAAACCTGAGTTTCTCGCAGAGCCTCTTGCAGTTCTAGCATTTACTGGGCAAGGGCTTGCAGTTGCTGAGTCAATGGCCCATCCTGCTCTGAAGGGTTAGGTTCAGCGATTACTTCCTTAACCTCTCCTTTTATAGAGGCCTCAGGAGACGAGTACAGATGCTAGTTAATGGCAACTGTCTCAATAAGCTCTTGGGCTTCCTGAATGGTCTTTCTCATGTGTATGGAACCACCAGCAAAGTGGTCCAAAAACATTCTATCCATGTCTGAAAGTCCATAGTAGAAGATGTCTAACTATACACATTCTGAAAATATTTCAGTGGGATATTTTCTTAGCATCCTCCTATACCTCTCCCAGGCATCATAAAGAGATTCACTATTTACTTGTTTGAAGCCTTGGATGTCCAGCCTCAGCTGGGTCATCTTTCTTGGGGGGAAGTATTGGTTTAAAAACTTGTCCACTAACTGTTTCCAAGTTTTAAAACTAGCTTTAGGCTGGTTATCGAACCACCTTTTTACTTGATCCTTTACTACAAAAGGAAAAAGCAATAATCTGTAGACATCTTGGTTTACTTTCTCACTGTGTACTGTGTCAGCTATATTTAAGAAATCTGCCAGGAATTCTGTAGGTTCTTCCTGAGGAAGCCCTAGCAGTTTTGCTGTACTAGGGTAATAAGTTGATGGTTCACTTCAAAGCTACTAGCTCTGATGTGAGGTATGCTGATACTTCCTTCATAGAAGTCAGTAGTGGGATTTGTATAAGATTTCAGAGTTCTCTTGAACTCTTCATTCCTACTTGGGTTCATACTGAAGAAAGGTAGAAGGAGAAGAAGAAGAAATAGAAATAGGAGAGTTGAATAAGAATTAAAATATTTTTATTTTTTTATTTAATTAATTAATTTTTGAAAATAAGTTAATTAATTTAAAAAGAAATTAAAATTTAAATGTTAAATTTTCGAAAATAGAAGAGAGAAGAGGAAGAAGTTTTCAAAAATTAAGAGAGAAGAGAGTTAGTTAGGTAGTTTTGAAAAAGAAGAGAGAGAGAAGAAGATAGTATTTTTGAAAATTAAGGAAGAGAAGAGTTAGTTAGGTAGTTTTGAAAAAGAAGAGATAGAGAAGAAGAGAAGTAGTTTTCAAAAATTAAGAAGAGAGAGTTAGTTAGGTGGTTTTGAAAAAGATGGGAGAGAAGATAAGATATTAATTAAGAAAAAATTTTAATTTAAAATTAAAATAGAAGATAAGATAAGAAAATATTTGAAATTAGAAAAAGATAAGATATGAAATTTGATTTAGAAAAAGATATGATTTTAAAATTTGAAGTTTGAAAAAGATAAAATAAAATTTTTAAATTTTGAAAAAGATATGATAAGATTTTGAAAAAGATAAGATTTTTGAAAAAAGATGAGATTTTTAAATTTTGAAAAGATTTGATTTTTGAAAACTTGACAACTAAGATATGATAAGATATAAATTTAAAATTGAAATCTGAATTTTATTTTAAAATTTTCTAAAATAATAATAATTAAATAAATATAAAAAAGATATTTTTTATTTTTGAATTTTATGATGAAAGAGAAAAATACAAAAATACAAAAATGACACAAGACTTAAAATTTTAAGATCTAGCACCCCTTTATTGTTGAAAATTTGGAGGAAAACACAAGGGGACACCAAACTTAAAAATTTTAAGATCAAAACATATAAAAGACTCAAGAACACTTTGAAGACTCACAAGAACACAATGAACAAAATTCAAAGACTCAAAGAACACAAGAACACAAAAAAGGACATAAAAATTTTTTAGAAAATCAAAAAGAAATTTTCGAAAAAAACAAAGAAAAACACAAGAAAACACCAAACTTAAAGAATTGAAACAAGATTTAAACAAAGAAAAATTATTTTTGAAAAAATTTTAGAAAGGAGGATGCCAAAAAATAAAAAATTACTGTAATTAATAAATACAGAGACTCAAAGAAGAAAAAAGTTACCAAGAACAAGAATTAAACAAATAAAAGAAAAATATTTTTGAAAAGCTTTTTAATTTTTTCGAAAGTTTTGAAGAAGAAGAAAATCAAAATCAAGGACTTGACAAAAATAAAAGTTACCTGATATAGGGAGCAAGACAATCCGTCAGTTTGTCCAAACTCAAACAATCCCTGGCAACGGTGCTAAAAACTTGGTGCGTACGATACCCACACTCTGGTATAGCAGTACCAGCAAGTACATTGGGTCGTCCAAGTAATACCTGAGCGAGTCAGGGTCGATCCCACGAGGATTGTGGTTTGAAGCAAGCTATGGTTATCTTGCAAGTCTTAGTCAGGCAAATCAGAAGGTTATTGTGTAAACCTTGAATGATTATATGTCATATATAGAGTTGTGAGAGTAATGTGTGAAAGGGGTGAAACTAATTGGATTAAATCAGTAAGAGGAATAGAGTTGAGAGTCGGAGTTGCTTTGTCTTTCTGAATTAACTCTGGTATTACTATCTTCTTTGTTTGTGAATGATCTTCTTCTATGGCAGGCTGTATGTGATCAACGCCATGGGCTGTGGTCATTGATCTCCTCTGCTACAAATTGAACGCCATTGGCCGTGGTCATCAAATCTGACGAAGGGTGAAGCGTTTAGCAAGTCATTCTCCTGGCGATCCTACTCAAAACGCCACAGACAAGGTCGAATCTTCCGGATCAGAGGATGCTGCTTCTTAGGATTCCAGCCTATACCACAGAGACCCTAATCTCCCCAGAAATCGGCTGAACTGGTGTCTTGAGAAGTCCCAAACGAAGTCATGGATTAATTGTCTGAGAGATGCATAAACATAGCTGTTGGCTCGTGCTTTCCAGTCACGTATTCACACAAACCCAATTAGACACGGGTGTTTGTCAGGCACGTTCATCTTAATGTGATGAACAGAGCTAATTGGTTAGATCATCTTATTCACCACGATGAGGATCAGATTATACATCTTAGAAACAGATCAAACACGCATCGGAGAAGAAATAGTAATAGTTTTATTAATTCATAGGACTCAGCAGGGCTCCTCCCCTCAACCTAAGAGGTTTAGAAACTCATACTGAGGTAAAATACAATGGTAAATGTGTATGATGGTAAAAGTGATGTAAAAGTTCTAAATAACATGAATTAAATCCCTTAAATACTAAACTAATGACTAGTAAGGGTACAACAGTCTTTTTAGTGCTAAAATCCACTTCTGGGGCCCACTTGGTGAGTGTTTGGGATGAGCTTTGATGAGATTCACGTGCTATGAGGTCTTTTAGGCGTGAAACACTGGCTAGGGGGTCCTCTCTGGGTGTTTGGACGCCGGGCTCTGCTCCTTGGACGCTGGATGCCAGAAAGGGGGCAGGAAGCTGGCGTTGAACGCCAGTTTTGGGCCTTCTAATTTGAAGCAAAGTATAAACAATTATACATTTCTGGAAAGCTCTGGAATTCAGCTTTCCAAAGCCGTTGAGAACGTTCCATTTGAATTTCTATTGCTCCAGAAAATCCCTTCCGAGTGCAAGGAGGTCAGATTTGGACAGCATCTGCAGTGCCTTCTCTGTCTCTGAATCAGATTTTTGCTCCAACTCCTCAGTTTCAGCTAGAAAACACCTGAAATGGTGCAAAAACACACAAAATCAAAGTGAAATCGAAAAATATGAATTTAATACTAAAACCTGTAAAAACTTAATAAAAACTAAACAAAATATGCTGAAAACTATGTGAAAACTATGCCAAAGAGCGTATAAAATATCCGCTCATCACCTGTCATCTGCCAATGGAATTAGAACACAAAGCCTATTGGGCTACTAGATTCCTCAACCTTGATGCTAAAGCAGCAGGAGAGAAACGGCTTTTCCAACTAAATGAGTTAGATGAATTCTTCTTAGCTGCATTTGAAAATGCAAAGATCTATAAGGAAAAGGCAAAAAGGTGGCATGACAGGAAGATATCTTCCATAGTCTTTGAACCAGGACAGAAGGTCCTGCTCTTCAACTCAAGACTCAAACTATTCCTTAGGAAACTCAAATCCCGTTAGAAGAGACCGTTTGTGATTACTAGTGTATCACCTTACAGGCACATAGAACTTCAAGGTAAACAAAATAGGTTCACTGTCAATGGACAGAGAGTTAAGCACTACCTTGAAGGAGATATAGAGCTAGGAGGCTCAACACTGGTACTAAGTTAAGTACAGTGAAGTTCAGCTAAAGACATTAAAGAAGCACTTGTTGGGAGGCAACCAATGATTAATTGCATATTATTATTTTTATTTATTTTTATTAATTTGGTTTTAATTAGTTTTTCCTTATAAATTGTTTTTAATTAGGTTGATTTTGATGGTAGTGATCATAAACAGTGCTTAAACAGAGACAGAATAATGCAGAATAGCAAACAGAATACCCTAGAGAAGGGACCTCTCTAGCGTTAAACGCTAGAAAAGGGTGGTAATTGGGTGTTCAAACGCCCATGGAGGCAGCAATTCTGGTGTTGAACGCCAGCTAGGGAGCCTGGCTGGGCGTTCAACACCCAATGGGGAGCACAAGCCTGGCGCTGAACGCCAGCCAGGTAGCCCGGGTTGGGCATTAAGACGCCCAGGAAGAAGGGCAGTATGGCGTTGAATGCCAGAATGGGTGCCATTCTGGGTGTTCAATGCCCAGCAAGCAGAAGCAGCAACGTTAAACACCAGAATGCATCCATCCTGGGCGTTTAAACGCCAACAAGACAGCATGGGAGGTAGTTTTTAAAATCTTATCTTTTCTTTATTCAATCTATTTTTTTTCAAATTCAATTTTGAATATTCTTTGAGTTTTAAATCAAATCTTGTTCAAATACTTCAAATTCAATTTAATTTCAAAGTTAAAATATTTTCAAATCTTTTTCAAAACTTCATATCTTTTTTAACTTCTTTTCAAATTCTTTCAAAATCTTTTCTTATCTTTAAAGATTCTTGTTCATATCTTTTATTTTTGCAAATCTTTTTCATACTTTTTATCTTATCTTTATATCTTTTATATCTTTTTCATATCTTTTTCTTATCTTTTAAATTTAACAACTTATCTTTTTTACATATCTTTTTCAAAACTTCTTTATCTTTTTTTCAAAGATTATTATTGAAAATCCCTCCCCTCTCCCTATATATATGTGTGTCCGTGCCCCCTCTCCCTCACTCACCACCTTTCATTCAAATTCTATTCTCTTCTTCTCCTCTATTTAACTTTTTTTTTTCTTTCTTTCTTACCTTTTGCTCGAGGATGAGCAAATCTTTTAAGTTTAGTGTGGAAGGAGCCATGTCTCTCATTAAAAATTCGAAACCTATGGCTCCAAGAAACAAGAAAGAAGATGACCCAAAAGTTATTTTCAAACCTGTTTGATTCTACACCAAGCAACATGAAGAACATTATCACAAGATAATGAGTAAAAGGCCAGTAATCCCTGAGGTGGGACTCAAATTAGGAGAAGAAGAATACCCAGAGATATAAGAGCAAATTTGAAGGAGAGGTTGGGAGATAAGCAAAAGAAAAATGGAATAACATTCCATACTTTTCGTACTATGGTCAGGGGAAAGATCATGTATTTTTATCTGGATAGGGTGAGAGAGATCTTTAAATTACCCTTATAGAGGGATGACCCTTAATCCTACAATAGATGGGTGGTAGCCAACCCAAAGCTGAACCAAGTCTTAGAGGACATATGTCTGCCTGGAACTCAATGGATTGAGGATACAAAAGGCAAGCCAAACCAACTAAAAAGGGCGAACATCAAGCCAATTGCTAGAGGATGGCTAGACTTCATTGGGTGTTCTATACTACCCACAAGTAACCGCTCTGAAGTCACTGTTCCAAAAGCTGTGATGATTCAATGCATCATGATGGGGAATGAGGTAGAAGTCCACCAAATAATCCCCCGTGAGATGTACAAGTTGGCAAACAGGATGTCTACTCATGCCATGATGGCTTATCCAAATCTTATCTTTCACTTATGCCAAGAGGCCAAGGTCCTGATCCATGTGGACAACTTTATTCTAGTGGAAAGCCCAATCACTAAACATGTGAAGGAAAGCTCTAGACTACCCGAGGATCAGCCTAAAAGGAAGGCACCTGAGCCTCCCCTAGAGATCCCTCCAATTGAGTATTGGGACCAGCTGAAGGCGTCTGTGATGCACTTACAAACCACCTTAGATCAACTCAGAGAGGAACAGAAAGATCAGACTAGTATGATTTGCAAACTGATCAAGGAGCAAGAGAAGCAGGGGCGTGAGATGGAGGAGTTGAAGCGCCAGAAGCTCTCCCCTGAAGAGCCAAGCGCCCCTCAAGCTGAAGGTTGTTGAGTTTCAACCCTGTGATTATTCCAATTCCTGTTTTATGTATTTTCATCCTAATTTAGAGTTACATGATCACTAATAGTATTTAAATCTTTATTTTTATTTTATGTCTTTTAATTTTTAGAATTACATAAGCATTAGTACTAATTAATTTCTATTTTCCAATTAGCTATAAAATATTCCTCTTAACTCTTGTCATCATTAAACATGAATAAAATAGTGAATTTTTTAGAAGAATTAAAGGTGCATAAATTTTTGGGTTCTACAATAAAGAATAATCAATTATTTTGATGTGGTGGCCTGCTTTAGTTTTCTGAATGAATGGATAAACAGTGCATATTTGAAGTTGAAATTAAGGATGCTGGCTCTTGAAAGAATGATGAAAAAGGAAAAGCATTATTGGTAATCTAAAAAGTCCAAAAATTGTTTCTTGAAGCAAGAAAAAAGCAGCAAAAAGAAAAAGAAAAAGCATGTTGCAAAAAAAATGGCGAAAAAATGAAAAATAAAAAGAAGAAAAAACCAATAGCTCTTTAAACCAAAAGGCAAGAGCAAAAAAGCCAATAACCCTTTAAACCAAAAGGCAAGGGTAAAAGGATCCAAGGCTTTGAGCATCAATGGTTTGGAGGGCCTACAAGGAACAAAATCCTGGCCTAAGCGGCTCAACCAGGTTGTCGCTAACCATATGCTTGTGGTGTGAAGGTGTCAAGAGAAAAGCTTGAGACTGAGCAGTTAAAGTCGTGGTCCAAAGCAAAAAGAGTATGCTTAAGAACTGTAGACACCGCTATCTGGGGATTCTAGTAAAGCTGAATCACAATCCAAAAGGGTTCACCTAGTTAAAGTGTCTGTGGCATTTATGTATCCGGTGGTAGTACTGCAAAACAAAGTGCTTAGGGTCATGGCCAGGATTCTAAAAGCTGTGTTCAAGAATAAAAAAGAACTGAACTAGGAGAGTCAATAATATCATCTGGATTCTAAGTTCTTAAAGGGACCAACCATTCTGATTTTCAATGGATAGTGAGATGCCAAAACTATTCAGAAGCAAAAAGCTACTAAGTCCCGCTCATCTAATTGAAACTGAACTTCATTGGAAACTCTGAGATTTATTGTATCTTACTCTTCTTTTTATCCTATTTTGTTTTTAGTATCTTGGGGACAAGCAACAGTTTAAGTTGGGTGTTGTGATGCGTGGATATTTTATACGCTTTTTGGCATCATTTTCATATACTTTTTAGCATGTTTTGTTTAATTTCTATCAAGTTTTCGTAGGTTTTAGTGTTAAATTCACATTTTTGGATTCTACTTTGAGTTTGTGTCTTTTTATGCAACTTCAAGTATTTTCTATCTGAAATTGAGGATCTGGAGCAAAAGTTAGCAAAAGTCTGATTCAGAGATAGAGAAAGCATGCAAATGCTGTCTGAATCTGACCTCTCTGCACTCGAAAGAGCTTTTCTGGAGCTTTAGAAGTCAAAATGGAGCGTTGTTAATGGATATAGAAAGCTGACTTCTAGAGCTTTCTAGTAACGTATAATAGTCCATACTTTGCTTCAGATTAGAAGGCCCAAAACTGGCGTCCAACGCCAGCCTCCTGCCCCATTCCAAGCGTCCAGCGCCCAAAGGAGGATACCAGGCGTCCAAATGCCCAAAGAGGACCCCTTAGCCAGAATTTAATGCCCTAGAGGCCTCCTAACACGTGGATCTCATCAAAGCTCTGCCCAAACACTCACCAAGTGGACCCAAGAAGTGGATTTTAGCACTAAAAAGACTATTTTACCCTTCTTATGTAATCCTTAGTCATTAGTTTAGTATTTAAGGGATATTTTACATAATCATATGGACTTTTATGCCATATTTTTGTTCATCATTGTGTTTTTATATCAGTATGAGTTTCTAAACCTCATAGGTTGAGGGGAGGAGCCCTGCTGAGTTCTATGAATTAATAAAAGTATTTCTATTTCTTTTCAATCCGTGTTTGATTCAATTCTAAGATGTATATTCTTTCTTCAACTTGATGAATCGGATGATCTGTGACAATCAGCTCCGTTCTTCATACTAAGACTGTGTGCCTGACAACCACCCGTGTTCTTCTTGGGTTCGTGTGAATACGTGACTGGAAAGCATCGAACCGCCAGCCTGATTATACATCTCTTAGACGGCTAATCCACGACTTTGTTGGGGACTTCTCGAGACACCAGTTCAATCGAAGTATGGGGAGATTAGGGTCTCTGTAGTAGAGGCTAGAACCCAAAGGCGCAACATTCTCTGATCCGAAAGATCCAACCTTGTCTAAGGCGTTTTAAGTGGGATCATTAAGGAGAATGGACTGCACGAGCTTCACCCTCAATCAGAATATACTCGCACTAACCCTGGGGTTCAGATCTGGAGGAGATTGGTGACCGCGGCCATACGGCGTTGATCACATACAGCCTGCCATAGAAGAAATCATTGAAGAAGACAGTAATGCCAGAGTTAATCCAGAAGGACAAACATCTCTAAGCCTTAACCATTTTCTTATCACTATTTACATTCCAATTCACAAAGTATTTTATACACTTTTCTTTATTCCTTTTATGCAATAAAACAATCAAACCAATTCTTCTATCTGCCTGACTAAGACCTACAAGATAATCATAGCTTGCTTCAAACCACAATCCTCGTGGGATCGATCCTGACTCACTCAGGTATTACTTGGACGACCAAGTGCACTTGGTGGTTTAGTTGTACGAAGTGTGGGAATTCGTGCACCATAAAACCACTCATCTATCTCAATATCTTCATCTTTGTGATACTTAACTTATGTTCATGCTCCCCTTTGGCCGCCCAACACTTTGTACCATAAAGCATAGCCGGTCTGATAGCAGTGTGATAGAATTTACCTTTAAGTTTTAAAGGCACTTTTTTGTCACATATAAAACCAGACACACTCTGCCTTTTTGACCAACCTGTTTGGATCCTATGATTTACATATTGTTCAATATCTCCATTATCCTATATGATGCACCCAAGATACGTAATATTTTTAACTTTTTGTAGGATATTTTCTCTAATCTTCACCTCTGTATTAGGGTTTTTCCTTCGGTGGCCGAACTTACATTCCGTATAGTCCGTCTTACTGTGGCTTACGCGTAGACCATACACTTCTAGAGCTTCTCTCCATAAATTTAACTACTTATTTAGGTCTTCCCTTAACTCTCCCATAAGGATGATATCATCAGCAAAAAGCATGCACCATGGCGCAGGCTCTTGGATAAGCTCTGTGAGTACTTCCAAGATTAATGTGAAAATGTATGTACTTAAGGATGATCCCTGGTGTAATCCTATATCAATAGAAAATTTCTCTATTCCACCACCTTGAGTCTTCACACTAGTTATAGGCCCATCATAGATGTCTTTAATTTCACGAATATATGCGATACTTACTCTCTGCCTTTCCAAAATCTTCCATAAGACCTTCCTTGACACCCTATCGTACGCTCTTTCTAAATCAATAAACACCATATGTAGATCCCTTTTATTATTACGGTACCACCCCATCATCCTTTTTAACAAGCATGTAGCTTCATTGGTGGATCTTTGGTGCGTGAATTCCCACACTTCGTACAATTGAACCAGCAAGTGCACTAGGTCATCCAAGTAATACCTGAGTAAGTCAGGGTCAATCCCATGAGGATTGTGATTTGAAGCAAGCTATGGTTATCTTGTAGATCTTAGTCAGGCGGATAGAAAAGTTGGTTGGATTGTTTAAACGTATAAAAAAGAAAATAAATAAAACGTTATTCAGTTGATAGTGAATGCAATGATATGGGGATGGTTAAGGTTTGGAGATGCTTCGTTCTTCTGGATTAATCCAGTCTTACTATCTACTTCAACTGTGAATGATTTCTTCTACGGCAGGCTGTATGTGATCAACGCCTTTCTTACAAGATCGCTAATGCTCCTCCAGATCTGAACCCCAGAGTTAGTGCGGATCCATTCTGATTGAGGGTGAAGCTCCTACAGTTCATTCTCTTTAGTGATCCTACTCAAAATGCCACAGACAAGGTCGAATCTTCCGGATCAGAGAATGCTGCACCTTTGGTTCTAGCCTCTACCACAAAGGCTCTAATCTTCTCATACCTCCGCTGAACTGGTGTCTTGAGAAGTCCCCAATGAAGTTATGGATTAGCCGTCTAGGAGATGTATAATCAAACTAGTGGTTCATCATTGTCCGATGAAAGACTCATTCTGAACCACTATAGAATGAGATAACCATGTGCCAGTTCAACGCATTCATAATGATGAAGAACAGATATATATCTTAGAATAGAGAATCAAACACGTATTGAGATAGAACAGTAGTACTTTATTAATCCATAAAACTCAGTAGAGCTCTGATGAGAGGAACTTTTGCGTGGTCTAGAAATTTGCGGATAAATCCTCGTTGCAAGTATAGTTTCTAAACGTTCAAAAGTCCTTTCATACAAACGTTTTGGTTGTCACAAATAACAAACCCCTTTAAAATTGATAACCGAGTATTTAAACCTCGGGTCGTCTTCTCAAGGAATTGCAGGGAGGTATGTTCTTATTATTGGTTATGCAAAGGTATGTTTTGGGATTTTGTATTAAGGTAAAAAGTTAGTTGAATGACAAGTAAAATAAAATAATAATAACTGTAAAATAAACTCTTGGCAAAGTATGAGAACTGGAAGTCCTGTCCTAGTTATTCTTATCGATTGTGATAAGAGTTGGATTTTTCTCCCACTTTGTTAACCTCTAACTATGAAGGTAAGTTAAGTGGACGAATTAATTCGAATCCTCAGGTCCCAGTCTTTCCTTGGGAAAAGTTAGAGTTATTGGATCTCAAAGTAATTCTTGAAGAATTCCAATTTTTAATCAACAATGAGTTTGATAACTCAAGAGTTACCAATGACTCAACAAAAGCCAAAAGGGAAAAATCCAAATTATTTATATAAATAAAAGAAAGCGATCATAAGTCTGAAATACCTCAAAATATATTAAATAGAAAATCAATCTAAACATAGAGAGTCATAAACAAAAATGAGAAAAGAAATAAAAGAACATTGAACCTGGGATTGAGAGTCACTCCTAAAACTAAGAGAAGTCCTAAATCCTAATCCTAAGAGAGAGGAGAGAACCTCTCTCTCTAAAAACTACATATACTCCTAAAATTGTGAATGTGAAAGCTTCTCTCCATGAATGGATGCATTCCCCCTCTTTATAGCCTCTAATCTGTGTTTTCTGGGCCGCAAACTAGGTCAGAAACAGCCCAGAATTCGCTGGTTGCGAATTCAAACACGCTGATTTTTCGTCACTGCAACGCGGCCGCATGGAGCACGCGGTCGCGTCCCCTAGCTTGAGGGAAACTATGGCATATTATATATCAAATTGAAGCCCCGGACGTTAGCTTTCCAACGCAACTGAAACCGCGTCATTTGGACCTCTGTAGCTAAAGTTATAGTCATTTGAGTGCGAAGAGGTCAAGTTGGACAGCTTAGCAATTTCTCCAACTTCTTGTATTCCTTCCACTTTTGCATGCTTCCTTTCCATCCTCTGAGTCATTCCTGCCCTGTAATCTCTGAAATCACTTGACACACATATCAAGGCATCTAATGGTAATAAGAGAGGATTAAACATAGGGAACTTAAGGTCAAAGAAGCATGTTTTCAATCAAAGCACATAATTAGGAAGGCAAATGTAAAACCATGCAGATAGTATGAATAAGTGGGTAAAGAGTTGATAAAAACCACTCAATTGAGTACAAGATAAACTATAAAATAGTAGTTTATCAACCTCCCCACACTTAAACACTAGCATGTCCTCATGATAAGCTCAAGAGAAGCTATAAAGATGAAGATGAATAGTAGAATGTATGAAATGCAACCTATCTATATGAATGCAACTACATGCAAAATGTTTCTACCTACTTGGTTAAAAGTAAATAAGCTCTTCAAGACAAACATAAATCAGATTTCACTAATTCAAATCATACAATAAAAAGCAAATAAACTTGTAAGAAGAGAGCTCATGAAAGCAGGGAACTTAGAATCAAGCATTGAACCCTCACTGATAGTGTATATCACTCTAATTATCTAGGGTCAATCACTCTAATCTTCTCTAGTCATGCTTTCTAAAATTTGTTCTTCACCTAACCAATCAACAATATTTAATATACCAATGCAAACATCATGAGGTCTTTTTCAAGGTTGTAATGGGGCTAAGGTAAGGGTAAAGGTATATATATGGCTAAGTGAGCTTTATAAATTGAATCTTTAATTAACCTAAGCTTTCACCTAATATACATATACTCTATATACTTTTAAATTCATGCCTAGCTACCCATAATTCCCACTTTTATATGATTCTCATACTCATGTACCAAAATTTTGATATTTCTTTACTTTTATCACATGTGCATTGATCTTTTTATTAACTTAGCATTGGGGTAATTTTGTCCCCTTATTTATTTACTTATTTATTGAATATTTTTTTTGGATTTTTCTCTCTCTTTTTTTTTTGTAGAGAAATAAACATAACTTATCAATGCACATTGATTTTCTATTATTTTTCTATTTTGGTTTTTTTTTCATGAGTAGGTTCCCGAATTCTCAATATTCAAATAAATTAGAAACATGATACATTCCCTTATTAACCCATGTTCCCACAATTTCCCCACACTTAATTGTTGCACAATCCCTATCTTAAGCTAACCAAAGATTCAATTCGGATATTTAATTATTTTTCTGCTTATGGCTAGTGATGTGGTAAAATACAGAACAAATGGAGATTAAAAGGCTCAAAGTGGCTGACAAGGGTGATTTAAAGGATAGGCTTATTTGGGATAAGTGAGCTAAAATCAAACAATGGCCTCAATCATATGCAAGCATGTAAATATACTAAATAATGGACATATAGAATGGAACAAAGCAAAGATTACAATTATAGAGAGGAAAACACACAAGAATAAAAATTTATTGTTAAATAATATAACCATGTAAATAAGTTCAAATCTCACAAGTTGTGTGTTCTTTAGCTATAATTCATGTTCCAAATACAACTTACAAACAAGTTTTAACATAAAAAATTTTTTTAATTTAAATTAGTGAAAATTTTCAAAGATAGGGTCTTAAAAGAATTTTATTACTTTAACCAAGTAGTAACTAAATGCACAAAATCAAATAAACATGCAATCAAATATGTAGATGTAATAATGAACAAATAAAGAAAATAAGATTATTGGTGTTGAAAAGAAGGTAACTAACCCATGGAGATCAGTATTGACCTCCCCACACTTAAAGATTGCACCGTCCTCGGTGCATGCTAAGATGTGCAGGTGGACGGGCTATTCCAACTGGCGCTTTTCTCCGAAGATTTTGCAGATGGACTTGTCTGTCTTCCCATGTAAACGTCTTCTGGTTCTCTTCCTGGTGGCCATCCTGAAAGAAAAAGGGAAGAAAGGTAACCTAATAATACAGATAAGAAAATAAATGAAATATGGTTGGGTTAATGCCAAATGATAAGGGTCTCATTTACATGAAAGCTTCAACATGTACGTGAGAAAACAATATAAGCACATGGCATACTAGTGGTGCAAAATTTGCAACAAAGGAGAGGAAAATGTGGGTAATGCAAGATAGTATAAGTTCATATCAATGCAAAAGAAGTACAAGTATCATAAAATATTAGCATTGATTTAAATAATGTTACCCAATCAGAATAAAACAAGTCATAAGCACTAAGATAATACCAGAAAAGATATAACAGTTGAATAAGAACATGTGAACACCAATGGTAAAATAATAAATTTAGAAAAGAAAATAAAAATATACAGAATTAAAATGCAATGAATGAAAGTATGCAAATAAATAAAATAAAATAAAAGATAAGAAAAATGAGAAGGGAAAGAGATGAAGAAGAAGAAAGTAAGAAAAGGAAGAAGAAAGAAGAAAAGATAGAAGAAATTAGGATTAGAAAAGAAAAGATAAGATAATTGGCGCTTATCTGGATGAGTTGTGCGGCGTAGGCGACGCGGACGCGTGGGTGACGCGGTCGCATGGTGCGCGATAAGGTCAGGTGACGCGGACGCGTGGGTCACGCGGACGCGTGGCCTGATTTGAGCGATTGGCGCGAGTGCAGCCTCGCGCTCGCACAACTCTCTGTTCAAAACTTTGTATTGCCAAAATCCTAGGTGACGCGATCGCGTGGTCGACGCGATCGCGTGAGTGGCCATCATGGGATATGACGCGGACGCGTGAGCCATGCGTCCGTGTGGGAAGAATTTGTGCGGTAGCACCAACCCAGCACCACTCTTGCACAACTTTCGGTCGTGCACCCTTTTTATGTCGAAATCCAGGGCACGCGGCCGCGTGGGTGACGCGGTTGCGTGGGAGCCATTTTTCCCACATGATGCGGACGCGTCAGCGACGCGGTCGCGTGGGGTCAAATTATGCTAAAGGCGCGCCTCCAGCCACGCTCTCGCGTGACTCTCTATTCGTTTTCTTTTCTTCCCATTGCACTGGTGACGCGGACGCGTCAACGACGCTGCCGCGTCGCGTGCGTGCTCTCCTTTTTTTTTAAATCTAAAAAAATGCAGAATGCAGTGTTAATATGAATGTGATGCAAAACTCCAGGTTCAATATAATAAAATAAAATAAAACTCGAAAACAAATAAAACTAAATAAGAAAAAAAAAGGAACGATCATACCATGGTGGGTTGTCTCCCACCTAACACTTTTAGTTAAAGTCCTTAAGTTGGACATTTGGTGAGCTCCCTGTTATGGTGGCTTGTGCTTGAATGCATCCAGGAATTTCCACCATTGTTTGTATCTCCAGCAACCTCCAGGGTCCCAAACTAGGCATGTAAAGCCTTTAAGAAGCTTCAAACAGATTCTTAAGCTTCCGGGGTGACAAATGTCAGAGCAGATTCCAGGATCCCAAATCTTGCTTTTACACCCATCTCTGTCGGGATCTGTATTTTTCCAACTAGGTGATAAGTAATTTGAATTCTCACTGCAGCTACCAAACAGCTTCTTAGACCCATTCAGTTGAGCTTTACACCAACCTTTGCGTTTAAACTTAAAGCTTCCAACCATGATGAACCTTGCAGGACAATTCTTACCACTGACCATCTTCCTTTTACTCTTAATGCTACAAAGAGCTCTAAGTTGACCATCCGTCTCCAGTAGCCCATATTCAAGTGGAATTAGAAATCTAAGGGATAGGAATTTTACCCACTTGAATGTTGTGAAGGATGATGGCAACTTAGGGGGAGGTATTTTTAATGAAATTGCAAGCTCCACTCCCTTGTGCTTTTCTCTGATAATTACCACCTCTTTGTAAGCTTCTTCGATTTCAACCTCTTCCTCTTGGTAGCTTTCTTCCAATTCAATCTTCTCTTCATTGCTTTCCAAGGGCATGGGAGGTTGTGCTTCTTCTTCTTGAATCTCCATCTCTTGATCAACCTCTTCCAAGTCTTCAACTGTGATATGCCTTGGAGGTTGTACACCCTCCTCAGCATCAATTTCAAACGTCTTGGAAGGGGGTACTATGATTGGACTTTCCCATGGAGGTTTTGCATCTCCTAAGTCTTCAACCACTTCTTCTTCTTCAATAATTCCGGCTTCCTCCACTTGTTCCAGTACAAAGTCATGCTCCGTACTGTTCACTGGAGTTTCTAATATCTCCTTCATGCTACGTTCTTCATTAGATTGCCCATATGAAGCCATGAGGGTTCCTTGAGTATCCGAACGTCGGAAAGCTAATTGATTTATCGCTTGTTCCAATTGACGAATGGTTGCCTGAAATCGATCCACTGTTTCCTTGAAACGATCCTTTGTCTCTTGATGCACTCGGCTTTCATAAATAGGATCATAGTGCTCTTGGATTGATGGATATGGAGATGGTGAATATTGAAGTGGTGGTTCTTGTGAGTAATTGGGTTGGAATTGGGGTGGTTCTATATATAGTTCATATGGCTCATAAGGTGGTTGGTATGGTGGTTGAGGGTTAGGGTCATATGGAGGTGAATGGCGGAAAGGGGCTTGTGAGTATGGTGGTCGAAAGTTATGTTGAGGAGGGGGTTCATAGGTGTATGGTGGTGGTTGTTGATAATCAAAAGATTTCTCACCATAGCCATTGCCTTGATATGCATCACAGAATGGTTGTTGATAGTCCATTGGAGGTGGTTGTTGCCATGAGGGTTGACCAAATCCTTGTGGCTCCTCCCAGCTTTGATTCTTCCAACCTTGATGCCTGTTCTCATTATAGTTTCTATTCCTAACAACAACATTGGAATCAAACTTGAAGCGAGAGGGGTGAGAACTCATAGTTAATAATAAAAAAATTTTTTCTTTTAAATTTGAATTTTAAATTTTGAAAATTGAATTTTTAAAATTGAAAATTGAAAATTGATTTTTTTTATATATTTACAAAAACCAATAATAAGGCACACGTTTGCAATTCCCCGGCAACGGCACAATTTATTGATGCGAGGAACTTTTGCGTGGTCTAGAAATTTGTGGATAAATCCTCATTGCAAGTATAGTCTCTAAACCTTCAAAAGTCCTTTCATACAAACGTTTTGGTTGTCATAAATAACAAACCCCTTTAAAATTGATAACCGAGTATTTAAACCTCGGGTCGTCTTCTCAAGGAATTGCAGGGAGGTATGTTCTTATTATTGGTTATGCAAAGGTATGTTTTGGGGTTTTGGATTAAGGTAAAAAGTTAGTTGAATGACAAGTAAAATAAAATAATAATAACTGTAAAATAAACTCTTGGCAAAGTATGAGAACTGGAAGTCCTGTCCTAGTTATCCTTATCGATTGTGATAAGAGTTGGATTTTTCTCCCACTTTGTTAACCTCTAACTATGAAGGTAAGTTAAGTGGACGAATTAATTCGAATCCTCAGGTCCCAGTCTTTCCTTGGGAAAAGTTAGAGTTATTGGATCTTGAAGTAATTCTTGAAGAATTCTAATTTTCAATCAACAATGAGTTTGATAACTCAAGAGTTACCAATGACTCAACCAAAGCCAAAAGGGAAAAAATCCAAATTATTTATATAAATAAAAGAAAGCAATCATAAGTCTGAAATACCTCAAAATATATTAAATAGAAAATCAATCTAAACATAGAGAGTCATAAACAAAAATGAGAAAAGAAATAAAAGAACATTGAACCTGGGATTGAGAGTCACTCCTAAAACTAAGAGAAGTCCTAAATCCTAATCCTAAGAGAGAGGAGAGAACCTTTCTCTCTAAAAACTACATCTACTCCTAAAATTGTGAATGTGAAAGCCTCCCTCCATGAATGGATGCATTCCGCCACTTTATAACCTCTAATCTGTGTTTTCTGGGCCGCAAACTGGGTCAAAAACAGCCCAGAATTCGCTGGTTGCGAATTCAAACACGCTGATTTTTTGTCACTGCGATGCGGCCGCATGGAGCACGCGGTCGCGTCTTCTAGCTTCAGGGCAACTATGGCATATTATATATCAAATCAAAGCCCCAGATGTTAGCTTTCCAACGCAACTAGAACCGCGTCATTTGGACCTCTGTAGCTAAAGTTATAGCCGTTTGAGTGCGAAGAGGTCAAGCTGGACAGCTTAGCAATTTCTCCGACTTCTTGTATTCCTTCCACTTTTGCATGCTTCCTTTCCATCCTCTGAGTCATTCTTGCCCTGTAATCTCTGAAATCACTTAACACACATATCAAGGCATCTAATGGTAATAAGAGAGGATTAAACATAGGGAACTTAATGTCAAAGAAGCATGTTTTCAATCAAAGCACATAATTAGGAAGGCAAATGTAAAACCATGCAGATAGTATGAATAAGTGGGTAAAGAGTTGATAAAAACCACTCAATTGAGTACAAGAAAAACCATAAAATAGTGGTTTATCAAGCTTCTCCCCTAAACCTAGGAGGTTTAGAAACTCATATTGATAGAGAATATTCAAAAATATGGCATAAGGTTTTGAACAAGGGTGATCCTTGTCCTATAAATACTAAACTAATGACTAAGGGTTACATAAGAAGGGTAAAACAGTCTTTTAGTGCTAAATACACTTCTGGAGCCCACTTGGTAAGTGTTTGGGCTGAGCTTGATTGAGATCCACGTGCTAGGAGGCCTCTAGGGCATTGAACGCTGGCTAGGGGTCCTTCTTGGACATTGGATGCTGGTCTCTTCTCCTGTGGGCATTGGACGCCAGAATAGGGCAGGAGGCTGGCGTTGAATGCCAGTTTTGGGCCTTCAATTCTGAAACAAAGTATGGATTATTATACATTGCTAGAAATCTCTGGATGTTAGCTTTCATAGCCATTAAGAATGCTCCATTTGGACTTCTATAGCTCCAGGAAAGCTCTTTTGAATGCAAGGAAGTCAGATCTGGACAGTATCTACAGTGCTTTCTTTGTCTCTGAATCTTTCCTCCAGCTCCTCAATTTCAGCCAGAAAATGCCGGAAATTGCATAAAACCACACAAACTCAAAGTAGAATCCAAAAAAGTGAATTTTGCACTAAAACCTATGAAAACTTAATAAAACTTAAACAAAACATACTAAAACTATATGAAAATGATAGCAAAAAGCCTATAAAATATCCGCTCATCAGAACACCAAACTTAAATTGTTGCTTGTCCCCAAGCAACTAAAAACAAAGTAGGATAAAAAGAAGAGTAAGATACAATAAATCTCAGAGTTTTTTAATGAAGCTCAGTTTCAATTAGATGAGCGAGACTTAGTAGCTTTTTGCTTCTGAATAGTTTTGGCATCTCACTATCCGTTGAAACTCAGAAGTGTTGGTCTCTTTAGGAACTTAGAATCCAGATGATATCATTGACTTTCCTAGTTTAGTTCTTCTTTTTTTTTAACACAGCTTATAGAGTCTTGGCCGTGGCCCTAAGCACTTTGTTTTCCAGTATTACCACTGGATACATAAATGCCACAGCCACTTAACTGGGTGAACCCTTTTGGATTGTGATTCAGCTTTGCTAAAATCCCCAGATAGAGGTGTCCAGAGTTGTTAAGCACACTCTTTTTGCTTTGGATCACAACTTTAACTGCTCAGTCTCAAACTTTTTACTTTACACCTTCACACCACAAGCATATAGTTAGGGAGACTTTCCATTTGGAGTGCTTAGGCTAGGATTTTACTACTTGTAGGCCCTCCTAACCATTGATGCTCAAAGCCTTGGATCCTTTTACTCTTGCCTTTTGGTTTAAAGGGTTATTCGCTTTTTGCTCTTGCCTTTTGGTTTAAAGAGCTAGTGGCTTTTTTTGCTTTTTATTTCATTTTCAGCTTGCTCTTTTTTTTCGCAAGCATATATATATATATATATATATTTTTTTTTTCTTTTAGTGCTTTTTTGCTGCTTTTTCTTGCTTCAAGAATCAATTTTTGGATTTTTCAGATTACCAATAATACTTTTCTTTTTTCATCATTCTTTCAAGAGCCAACTTTCTTAATTTCAACTTCAAATATGCATTATTCATTCATACATTTATAAAACAAAAGCAATGCCACCACATCAAGATAATTGAACTATTCTTAAAATAAACTCGAAATTCATGTATCTCTCAATTCTTTTCAAATAAATTTTTTTTAAGTAAGGTGAGAGATATATAGAACATTTTATAGCTTTAAGACATAGATAGAAATGATCATGCAATAAGAACAAGAGAACAGACAATTAAAAACATAACAGAAAATAGAAAAATAACATAAGAAAAGGGGATTAAGAGAACGAATCCACCTTAGTGATAGCGGCTACTACTCCTCCTTGAGGATCCAATGTAGTGCTTAATCTCTTAAATGTCACGCCCTTGTCTCTGTTGTTCTTCCCTCATAGCCCTTTGGTCTTCTCTTATTTCATTGAGGATGGTAGAATGCTCTTGATGCTCCAACCTCAATTGCTCCATATTAGTGTTTAATTCTCCAAGAGAATTATGCAATTGGTTCCAATAGCCTTGAGGAGGAAATTGCATCCCTTGAGGTATCTCAGAGATTTCTTGCTGAAGCGGTTGCACAGGCTCATGTACATGCTCTCTAGTTTGCTCCATCCTCTTCTTAGTGATGGGCTTGTCTTCCTCAATGAAGATGTCTCCTTCTATGAGAATTCCAGCTGAATTGCATAGGTGACAGATGAGGTGAAGGAATGCCAACCTTGCTTTGGTGGAAGGCTTTTTAGCTACCTTGTACAATTCTTGAGGTATCACCTCATGTACTTCCACCTCACTCCCAATCATGATGCAATGAATCATGATGGCTCTGTCAATGGTCACTTCTGACTGATTGCTAGTAGAGATGATAGAGTGTTGAATGAATTCCAACCATCCTCTAGCTACGGGCTTGAGGTCAAGCCTTCTCAGTTGAATAGACTTGTCTTGGGAATCCCTTTTCTACTGTGCTCCTTCCATACAGATGTCTGAGAGCACCTGATCTAGTTTCTGATCAAAGTTGACTCTTCTAGTGTAAGAATATGGGTCTCCTTGCATCAAAGACAAGTTAAACGCCAACCTCACACTTTTCAGACTAAAGTCTGAGATTCTCCCTTGGACCATGGTGCTCCATTTCTTGGGATTTGGGTTCACACTAATGTCATAGTTTTTCGTGACCCATAAATTAGCATAGAACTCTTGCACCATTAAGATCCCAACCTCCTGGATGGGATTGGCTAGGACTTTCCAACCTCTTCTCCGGATCTCTCTTCAGATTTCTTGATACTTATTCTTCTTAAGCCAAAAAGGGACCTCAGGGATCACCTTCTTTTTTGCCACTACTTCATAGAAGTGGTCTTGGTGGGCTTTGGTGAAGAATCTCTCCGTCTCCCAAGATTCGAAGATGGCGGCTATGGTCTTTCCTTTCCTCTTTCTAGAGCATTCTCTGGCCTTGGGTGCCATAAGTGGTAATGGAAAGCAAAAAGCAACGCTTTTCCCACACCAAACTTAAAAGCTTTGCTCGTCCTCGAGCAAAAATAAACAAAAGAGAAGAATGGAGTAGAAGAAGAAGAAAATAGATGGAGATGGAGGGAGAAAGCAATTCAGCCAAGGGGGCTTTGATGTGTATGAAGTGTGTGTATGACGGTTTAGTAAGAGGGGTATTTATAAGAGTAGGCTAGGGTTAGGTTCGGTCATGGGTGGGTTAAATGGGAGGAAAATTTGATTTTAAAGTGGGTAGGGGTTGGTAGGAGTTATTATGGTTTTGGAAAGTGATATGGATGTGATTGGGGTAGGGTTTATAGGGAAGAGTGTATGGGAAAGTGTGAATGAAAGAAGGGAACAAGTGGGGTAGGTAAAGATGTTGTGGGAGTCACTGGTCTTGAGAGGCTAGGAAATTCAGATTCCCTGCCCTCTGCATTGGAATTGAACACCCAGCACTATGCCCTTGGCTGGCGTTCAACGCCAGCTTTGCTACCATTTGGGGCGTTGAACGCCCAGTCAGTGCTCCCTGATGACAAGTCATCTTAGGCTAGTTTCACAAGCATTTTTAGTTATTTTTACTTAGTTTTCATGCATTTATTAGGCAATAAGTTAGTGTTTGAATAAGAATTTCGTGATTATCTTGATTCAATCAAACATTGTTAATTTTATACATTATCATGAGATTTATGCAAGATTTATTTGATTTTTATGAAATGATGCAAATCTTATGATTTTGGCAAGGCTTTGAGTGCATATGTTTGATTGCAAACAGATGAAAAGAGGCAAGGAAAGATGCAGGGCAGCGCCACGCTCAATTTCAAAGAACGCTACGCTCTCTAGCGACGCGCACGCATACAAGACGCTTACGCGTCGGTGAAGCTTTTTGGAAGATCCACGCGTAGGCGTGCATGGCGCGTACGCGTGGGTGTGATCTATGCTCGTTACAAAAAAGAGCGCTACATTCTTCAAACGAGCGCCTAAGACAAAGCGCGAAGTTGGGATTTAAAGTTTAGCCATCGACGCGTACGCGTGCATGATGCGTACGCGTGGATGTGACATTTTGGGAACAAGCATGCGCATGCATGAATGAAGCTACAGCGTGGAAGTGATGTTTTTCTATCCACGCGTACGCGTAGGTCACGCGTACGCATGGGTAGCATTCTTTGCACGAACGCTATGCTCGTTTGGAGAGTGCTTCCAGGGACGATGGGCGTGCATCACGCGTATGCATGACATGGGCTACAAAGAGAAACGACGCGCACGCGTAAGTGACGCGTACGCGTCGATGGTACAAAAGTGAAGAACGACGCGCACGCGTGGGAGACTCATATGCGTTGGTGAACGAGCGTTGCGCTCTCTTTGAGAACGCTACATTCTCCTGGAAGCATCACCATCTTACCAACTGAAGACCCATTCTGACTTACCTCAACAAAGGCCAGAAAAGCCCAATCCACGTACAGGAAGACTGAATTGGAAAGTATAAAAATAGAGGAGAATTTGATTTGTAAAAAAAAGGCTGGCTGGCAGATCTGGAAGGCCAGTGAGGCAGAGACCCTAATTGGGGAATTCTGCATTCTGTGTATTTTTCATTTCTGCAATTCTTCTATTTTCTATTTTGTATTAGAGCCATGATGAACTAACTCCCAAATTTATTAGGGAGAGGAGCTCTATTGAAATTCCAATGAATCAATGAAATTCTTCTTCTTCTCAATCCGCTTAGGTAGCTATAGGATATCTTCTGTTTTGATTTTGAATTACTCACTCCGGAAGGGGGCTTAATTCAGTGAATGCTTGTGTGAGACTCGGAAGGGGAATCACTTGCATTAGAATTGGAGCTTTATCCTTCACTACTCTCTTGATCAACACTATTCGGGAGGAATTGAGATCTTGAGAGTTAGTGTGGCTTATGGATGAGAGAATGTGCTCTAACTCTTCTCATGACAATTAGATCAAGGAATTGGCAAGATTGATTGTGATTAGAGAATTGGATTGCCAAGGAATTGGGATCCAATCAATTTCAATCCACCAAAGATCTACTCATATGATTGAGAAAGGAGTTGAGACCCATTGATTTATGAAGGATTAGGATATCTCCAATCCCTGATGAATCATTTACTTTGATTTTCTGCAGTTTAGATTTCTCTGATTTCATTTCAATTTGAATTGTCCATTTCCGTTTTGAATTCCAGCACCCAATTCCCTTTATTATTCATTCCATTTAAGTTTCCTTGCAATTTAGATTCAGTAATTTAAATTTCTTGCACTTTAAGTTTCAGTCATTTACCTTTCTTGCAATTTAAGTTTCAGCTCTTTTAATTTCTTGCACTTTAAGTTTCAGCCATTTAAGCTTCCTGTAATTTACTTTTCTGTCAATCTACATTCTGCACTCTAGTTTTCTTGCAAACATCAAACAAGTTTTGATCAGATTTCTAGTAGAGTCGGAAAACATTACAGATAAATTCTTTTTTCCTCTCATTTTTTTAATTAAAAGGTCAAAATTCAATTCTCTTGTCGATCAGGCGACACCCGGATTTGAACTGGGGAAAAAGGATTTGCAGTCCCCCGCCTTACCGCTCAGCCATGCCGCCAAAACGATATGTTACTCAACTTTCACTCAAATCATCAATTGTCTGCTTAACTAAATTTATCACCCAACTAAAATTGCTTGATCCATCAATCCTTATGGGATCGACCTCACTTTTATGAGTTTTACTACTTGATGCGACCAGGTACACTTGCCGGTGAGTTTGTGTGGAATCGATTTTCACTCATCAAGTTTTTGGCGCCGTTGCCGGGGATTGATTTAGATTGACAATGATTAAGTAGGTGATAATTTAGATTGAGCAATTTTCTTTTGTTTTTCTTTTAAGCATATTAACTGTTTGACACATTGTGTTACCAAACCCTCTAACCACATTCTAGCATTAGAATGTCCAGCTTTCATTTGGTTTATTTGTGATTGTGCAAGTCATGGAGGATAGGGTGCATGAAGAAAGAGTAACCAACAATACCCAACCTACAAGAAGGGTGTTCGTCTCTTACACTATCCCCAATCCTAGACACTATGGGAGCAGCATCCTCATCCCAAATGTTCATGCAAATGACTTTGGATTGAAGTCTCAACTAATCACTTTGGTGCAGAACAATTATGTTTATGGGGGTGGTCCTCTTGAAGACCCCAACCAACATTTGTCTATTTTCTTGAGGATTTGTGAAACTATCATGACAAATGGGGTACATCTTGACATCTACAAATTACTTATATTCCCATTCTCTTTAAAGGGCAATGCTTCCCAATGGCTGGAAACCTTTTCCAAGGAGAGCATCAACAATTGGGATGATTTGGTGAGCGAATTTCTAGCCAAGTTTTACCCACCTCAGAGAATCATCAAGCTGAAAATAGATGTGCAAACCTTCACCCAAATGGATGGAGAATCACTGTATGAGGCATGGGAGAGATACAAGGCCTTGATCAGGAAATGTCCACCTGAAGTCTTTAGTAAATGGGACAAACTTCAGAAATTTTATGAGGGCTTGACTCTAAAAGAAGCCCAGAATCTCATAGACACTATGACCAACAATCAATACTTTTATACTCATTAAAGATAACGCCAACCATCAATACTTTTATGATCAACGTTCCTTTTCCATCTATGGTGATGCGACTAGCTATAGCAGCGGAGGTAGAGAGGCAACTGACAGACATCATGTTCAAGATACTAAGAGGCAACAAATTCATTCCATGAGGAGATTTGGACGGATCGACAAAAAAGATACCCTCCAAGAGGAAGGCACCTACAGCGCCATTAACAAACCCACCAACTTCATCAACTCCTCTACCATTTTTTTGGTCTCTTCTGGACTTCTTCCAAGATATATTGCATGATATCCACGACATGGAGCGGCTTGAGCACGAGCGTTTCGAGTGGGTAGCGGCACGATTACCAGGAAGAGACCCCGGCCCAACTCCCAAAGCTTCATCAGAGTTGGTTGGGGAGGAGGATCACTACAAGAAAATAAGCTTTCTGCCACGCTTTAAAAGCTTTCCAAAAAGTGCAAAAAAGCATGCCGATAGCTTTTCGCCACACTTTTTGAGCTATCGGCACACTTTTGAAAGGGTCACATCCGCCAGCGTGCCGGTTGCTCTATCGTCACGCTTTTGTGGATCTATCGGCACACTTTTTTTGTTGGCATGCTTTCATCTCTTTCCACGCTTAAAAAGCGTGGCCATAGGTCTTAACCTATAGGTACATTCAATAAAGCGTACCGAAAAGTGTATGTTTCGCCACGCTTTTAAAACGTCCCAGAATGTTTGTTTTGGGTACTCTTTAAAAGCGTGCTGATAGGAAATATGGCTACACTTTTTAAAGCGTGGCGATAGCCAGTGATACGGCCACGCTTTAAAAGCGTGGCAATAGCCTTATAAAATTAAAAAAAAAATCCTTTTTCTTGTTTTTACCTTCACCGCTGCAAAATATAAATTTTTCAATCCTTTTTTAGTGACAAGATAAATCAAACAATAATTAGTGACATATAATTTTTGCGATAATTGTTTTATACATTAAAAAACTAATATCAAATAGAAAATAAATCACGAGTTCGAATTCCAAAACTAAAAACTGAAAAAAAATACAAAAACAATACAACTTAAATTCTATTTCCTTTGTTGTTCCTCCTTCCTCTAGCCCTTTTAAACTTCCTTCCCTTAGATCATACATAATTGTTTCTGGAACATTTGTGAACTTTTTTACCTACAAAAGATAATTTCTTAAGCTAAACGTTAATGGTACTACACTGAATTACAAATTGTAATGTAATATTCTTAGTTGTTTACTTGTTGCAAGCTGGAGGTGCCATATCCACTGTAAGAAGATGACATGAGGAATTAAACCAGTGACCAATTTTCACAGTCCAAGGCATTTGCGAGAAGTTCCAAGTAGCTGGAGGAAGGAATAAAGAAGAACTCATTATGACAATAAAGCATTAAATAAACTATCAACTGAAAAAATTCATCTGGCATCCTTCGGTAATAGCTATTACAGGACTCTGGTTTCCATTAACTACATTCTGCATGAAGTTTAATGAGGTAGAATGCCAAAGCCTGAAATATGGAAAAATAACTAAGGAATTCTAGCAACTAAAAGTGAACATATACAAGTAAGCTAGATACATAAACTTGATTGCCTTAACTAATAAGCCAACTTATGTCCAAGGAAACGAAAAAGAAAAATTAAGAAAATAAGCCAATTTTTTAAATATAAGCTTAGTCTCATTACAATTAGCAGCAAGGTTTTCAACTTCAACCAGAATCCTGCAAGGTTTTCAACTTCAGCCAAAATCCTGTAAAATCATTCAATTATACTGCATAAATATAAGCTCAGTCTCATTAATTACGAGTAAATTTTCCAACACAAGCTCCTGAGCTAATGAGCATTCACTTAAACAAGGAGAGAACAGAGAAAGATGATCATTCCCATTCAATAAAGTGAATTTACTTGCCAAGCATACTAGAGAGAAATTTAACATCAGAAAAAAGGGATCAACCAGTATACTTCAAATAATAAATGTATTAAAAGCAGTTTGTAAACTAATGTGACCAAAAGGATATATATCAAGTTTGAAAAAAGTTGCTTATTCAAACACTTTATGTTTTCTTATTCTTATTATTTATAGAATTCTTCTTTTGAATATTCCAGGGTGAGAAAAGAAAAAATCACAATGACTCCTATCAATTGAAGATATTTATAGATATATATGGTTAGTGGCCACCATGGAACAATTTTTATCTTTGTCTTCTTTCTTATTTATTGGAGTTAAATATAACCTTCTCAAACATTGAAATTTTTACATGGAAGAGCCGTTGACTAAGTAAAATGTATTAGTTAGCCATCAAGATTCAAGAAGACGCGTCTACCTTTATCTATTGAATTTATCTCAGACATTCTTGGTTAAAAGATTTTGCTTTATTATGCACTATTTTTTCTGCTTTATTCTGTGATCCTTGTCTTGCTTCCATTTGAAAAAAAAAGGGTTGATTAGATTTTTTCATTCATCATCAGAAGATATAACTTTCAGCATCATAATAATGGAACATCATAACAAGTTGTTTCTTCTACTCATGCTTCTTATTCAAGTTCTGCTGGTAGCAGCACAAACAAACAGCCAAGACTATAAGTTCAGCTCAACCCTTTTTGATATCTTACTCTTTGTTTCATGTAGCTTTATCATATCTCATATATATAAATAAAAGAGCAAGAACTCCTGCCATTTTCTTGGGATGCTACTGTATATGGTTGACAAGTGCCTAAACTATTTTAGGCTTTTTATGCAAATTATGTATCAATTTCACAGTGCTCTCTTTGTTCCTTTTGTTTCATACCACTGACTGATTATGTTCTATCTTCACCTTTATCTCAACATAATATGGATGTCAAAATCTATGCTTATTATGCATGCAAGTCATTAACCTATATTGTTACTGATAAACCACTATTTTATGGTTTATCTTGTGCTCAATTGAGTGGTTTTTATCAATCCTCTGCACACTTATTCAGACAATTTGCATGATTTTACAATTCCTTCCCAATTTTGTTCTATGGTTGAAAACTTGCTTCCTGAGCCTTTAAATTGTATATTTTTAATTCTCTTTTATACCATTCAATGCCGTAATTTGTGCGTTAAGTGTTTTCAGGCTTTATAGGGTAGGAATGGCTTAAGGGATGGAAAGAAAGCTTGCAAAAATGGAAGGAGCACAAGAAATAAGGGAGATAACCAGCGATGAGCAACGCGCACGCATGGCTCACGCGTGTGCGTGAATCAGAGTCTGCACGACGACGCGTGCGCGTGCCTGATGCGTACGCATGGTACGCGAAGGTGACCAGCGACGCATACGCGTGAGTGACGCGTACGTGTGACATGCGTTACCTGCAGAAATCGCAGAAAACGCTGGGGGCAATTTTGGGCCGAGTTTGGACCCAGTTTTTGGCCTAGAAACACAGACTAGAGCCAGGGGACAAGAAGAGACTCAAGGGACATTCTCATTCGCATAGTTTTTAGTTATAGAGAGGAGTCTTAGAGAGAAATCACTCTCCTCTAGGTTTTCTTCACATTCATAGTTCTAGTTTTTATGCTTTTGATGCTGTTGCTTTGGATATTGAGAAGAGATACTACCTCCGTTGAAGTTGCTACTATTCTAGTTTGTTTTCTTATTCCTTTACTCTTTTAATTACTCATTAACCCTGTTTAGATAAGGATGTTGTATTTTGGGATTTATTAATGCAAAGAATTACTTTTACCTTTAAGTAATTTTCAGTTATTATTTTATTTAGATTATTATGTCTTCTTCTTATTCCGCTTTTATGCTTGTGAACATTACATTCATGTCAATGGAGTAGACTCCCAACTTGACCTTGGGGGTTGATTAAAAGGATACCCTTGAGTTGGAATACTCAATTGATTAGTTCAATTGAAAGTTGTTGGCTAACTCTCTATTTACTAACGCTAATCCTCCCATAAGGAGAGGATTAGGACTTGCGAATAAGAGTTATCTCAATCACTTGACTTTCTTTTATTTAGTAAGGGTTAACTAGGTGAAAACAACAACCTCTTGCGATTACACTTGGGAGAACCCAACAAGGATAGAACTTCCAATTAATCTTCCCCCCGTCAAGGCTTTTTATTCTGATTATATAAATTCTCTTGCAAATTTTCATTGCTTTAATTTACAATCATTTATTTTTCTGTTCTCCAACTCTTAAAAATTTCTCGAAAAACCCTTGACTAATAAGATAGCACCCTTTTGTCAACTCGTTGGAGACGACCTGGGATTCCTACTCCCAGTATTTTTATTCTAAAATTATGACAACCCTTCTAAATTGATAAGCGGATTTTCGTCGATTAGGAACTGTACTTGCAACGTTATTTCTATATTAATTTCTTAATCGGCTAATTTCCACCACGTCAGTTACCTACTCAGAGATCCTTTGCTGCTAATAAATAAAGCTAGAGTTATGATATAACCTTCAATTAGCCTCTAAAATATTCTTCTAAATATTTAATAGAGCAAACAACTGATGAAACTAATGTTTTGAAATTTTAAAAAGTAATTGATTCTTCCTTCATTTAGCAGTTAGGCAGATATTTTATAAGAATAGATCATTTCTACAATGGTTATAAGAAATAATCAAAAGTTAGAAAATGGATTTGTTTACCTTGTTATTTTTTTCTTTGACAGAATAATAGTTGACATGATGTAGGTTCTTAGTTCTTACTATTGTAAAATCTATTAGAGTTTGTTTGAGATTGTAGTCTTCTATTTACTTAGTTCCTTTAACAAATTTTCTTTTTGTGAATTGTGTTGCTTCAGATAATGGCTTAGCAGCTCTTACAGGATTCTGGACTAACAGACCACCAAATTGGGTTGGTACAGATCGTTATGGTAGTAATTGGGAAGGAATTTGTTGCTCCAACTCAAGGATTACAGAATTGTTAGTCCTCACTTCCTATGACATGAAAGATTGTTTCTCACATTATACTCTTCAGAAACTAATTTTGAAAAAAAAAGTTTTTATTTTTCAGAAAACTATTAAGCATGAATTTGGAGGGACAACTGTCTTTAGCAATCCAACAATTACCTGAACTAAACACATTGTAATTTTCAATTTCTCATATTCATTAAAATAATTCAGTGTGGTTAAGGAATTTGATCTTCAAAATAAGATAAATTGAGAAAACAGAATAACCAATAGATCATTGTAGTGAAATTTACAGGATCTATTAGAATACTAGAACATGAATACCTTAACTTCAGATATATTTTTTGGATAGAAGACTTTAACTTCAGATAGTGAGCAACTAAAAATATCTTTACAGTAGAAACTAATTCAACTGCATGAATAACATGAGGACTATAGTGAAGGTCAGAAAAAATACTACACAAAATAATAGTCAACCGCTTTAACATTCAAAAGTTCTGATAATAAAAAATAACATCCCTAATCAGAAGTTCGAATAATCAAAATCAACTCTTTTACCCCTGGTCAGAAGTTCTGATTATCAAAATCCTTATTCTCTAATCAGAATATTAATTTATTATAATAATTAATTATTTACCTGAGAAGAGAAGAAGAGAACGTTCGAAGAAGAGAGTAGAGAAGAAGTAGTAAAGCTAACAGGGATGAAGAAGGTGACCAGACTGAGCAGAAAAGCATCAGTAGTCACAGAGAAGTTGGTATCTCTGAGGATCAGTCGTCACTCGTCCATCATCAACCAAGGAGTTCCGCTGAGGGTCGAGGTGTCTCTGAGGCTGGTGTGCGGTGACAGTTGCTGGTCAGGGTGGCGTCGTTCGTGAGGGGAGGAAAGTGCGTGGCTAGGAGAGAGGGTTAGGCTCCATGGATAGGTTGGGAAATGGATTAGAAAGAAGGCTCCATGGAAGGGTCACGCGTGAAGAGAACGAGGGTTAGGGCTCGATGGTTTTCTTTTTTCTTTGTTAAGAATTTCATTATGAATGAATGCGGAATTTAGGGCAGGGGATTGGGAAATTTTGGGAGGAGAGGAAATTGGAGTAAAAACGGCGTAGTTTGGGAGGGGGTTTCTAAAAAAAAAATGAAAAACTGTGACCATAGGGGAGGGAACTCTATTGGCATGTTTTTGTACGGTGCCAGATTAAACACAGGATAGCCACGCTTTTCAAGCTTGCCGGTTTTCCTCTATGGCCACGCTTTTCAAGCGTAGCAAAAAAAGCGTGGCCAAATATCAAATCAGTGGTCACCCTCGTAAAGCGTGCCGATTTCTCTCGATGGGCACACTTTTCGAGCATGCCAATAAGAAAGCGTGGCCATCCTCGTAAAAGCGTGCCGATTTCCCTCTATGGCCACGCTTTTAAGCGTGGCAAAAAAAGCGTGGCCAAATCACAAATCAGTGGCTACCCTCGCAAAAGCATGGCCATAGACCACTTTTGGGTACGCTTTAAAAGCGTGACAAAAAAAGTGTGCTGACAGGCCTTTTTTCTTGTAGTGGATGATGGAGGTCATCAACCCCATATCAGTGACAACCAGCTGAGGGTGGTGCCCCCAAGTTATCGTTTTCCCGGATTATGAGCATGCACGGAGGACCGTGCATTAATTAAGTATGGGGGAGGTTTGACAACTTTAAGAGGGGTAAAATTCATTTCTTAAATACTTTACAATACCTTTTAGTTTTCTTTCTTCATTTTTGCAAAATTGTTCTTTTTGCACTTTGTTTGGTTTGCTTGTACATATTTTAGTCCTCAAAGTTCTGTAGTAGTAAATATTTGCATGTTGCATGGTAAAGTAAATAAGTTTGGTAAACAACAAGAAATTTTCATGAAATATTTCTTAGGGCGCGCCATTGATTGAATTGAAAAGTTTTTTCTCAACTTACTTGAAGTAATCCTTTTCATGGAATATAGAAAAATAGCTAAAACAACATACCTTGTGAGATTTTGAGCTCCAATAGATGGTTACACATTTCCAACCATAAAGTTTGTTCTTATGTGATTATACACCTTTTTTATTGTGATCTTAGATTTGCATGAATCTATATGTCCTGTAGTTGGTGTTTGAATGCATTTAGAATGATTGAGGCCATTTTTGATATTGAACTCACTAACCCATATGGCCAACCCTTATATTCACCTTTGTAACCCCTTTTGAGCCTTTAAACCCCCTTTTTGTTCTGACGCTGAGCACATTATTCTCCCTAAAGCAAAAAATCATTGATGTCCTTGAATTGCTCTTTGATTAGCTTGGGTGGAGTAGTGTGTGTTACTCAAAGTGTGGGGGAAGTTGTTGGAAAACATTGGTGATGAAGTTACATGGGGTATTTATTGTGAAAATTTGGAAAATGGATAATTGCTCATGCATTCATTGTTCAAAACATATGCATCTCTTGTTGTTAACAAAAACAAGAAAATTTTGATTTTGTAAAAATAATAAAATAAAATAAAATAAATCTTGTGCATAGTAGAATATGACATAAAAGCTAAATAAAAAGATGCATATGTTTGTATTTTGGAAAGAAAATGTAGGAGTTGACATGAGATAGGAGATAAATAGGTACTTAGGTTATTTTGTTATGTGTATATAGGATGGTATAGGATTAGGTAGACACTTGAGCTAATCAAAGATCTAATTCACTAAGTCCACTTAACCATATTAATCTTACCTCAACCCTAGCCTCATTACAACCCTCCAAAGACCTTAAGATATTTGTTTTCATGCATCAAATATTAGTTGATTGTTAGATGACTTGCAAATCTTTGAGAAACATGATTAAAGAAGAATTGAGTGATTAAGCCCTAAACACTGACCGAATAGAGTGAATACACATCCGGTGAGGGGTTCAATCGCTCAATTCTATGTTCTTGTTTCTTATATTGTATCTTCTTGCAAGTTGTTTGTTAGTTTTGAAAGTTTCAATTCACTTATTTCAGGAGATTGATTGGAATTTCATGGTTTGCTTTTACCAACTTTCAGTAGAATAGATTTTAGTATGTAATATCTAGGTTAGTTGCATGCATATAGGTAGTACATTAAATAAATTGTTTGCCCTTTCTTTCATCTCCTTTGATTGTGATTAGCATGAGGACATGCTAGTCTTTAAGTGTGGGGGAATTGATGAATCCATATTTTACGATAATTTTTTGTTAGAATTGAGAGGATTTCATCATATAAACCTACACTTATTCCATCAAATAGCATGCTTTTGAGCTTTCCCCCTAAATTATGCTTGATTATAAAAACATGCTCTTTTGTGCCTAATTTAACGTATTTTATTCCATTTGCCTTCCATTCAATACCTTGATGTTGTTTTTGAGTGATTTCAGAAGTATAAGGTAGGAATGGCTTGCTGGGATGAAAGAGGAGCATACAAAGAGGAAGAAGCATGTAGAAACAAAGGAGAAGAGCATAGCGATGTGTGCATGCGCACAGCCACTTGTGTGTACGCATAGGCAGCAAAGCAGAGCCAAGTGTGCGAGTGAACAGTATCTGGCGCATCGCACGATCATCCAAAGCATCACGAAGTGTGTGTGCGCACAGCCTCTTGTGCGTACGCACAGCCCGAGATTTCGGCCAAGTGTGTGTTCGCACACGTCTGTGTATACGCACAGTTATCCGCACATGCCTTCATTAAAAATGCACGTGACTCACATTTTTGATGGCTTGGAGGCCCAATTCTGATGGCCATAGCTCATATTGGAGGGGGCAAACATTGTAGAAGGATAGCATATCATTAGGGTAGTAGTAGATAGTAGTAGGAGGCTTTAGGTTTAGTTTCTTTAAGTTTTCTCTCATCACCATTAGGGTTTATATTAGGGTTTTACATTTCAAGTGCCATTTCCATTTCCATTTTTGATCTTGGATTTTTGCTAGCCTCCATTATAAGTATCTCTTAATTACTACTTTTTATAGTTACAATTTTGATACTCTTTCTTGTAATTAAAGTTTTAATGTTAATATATATACTTTTTGCAATTTGCTCTCTTGTTGATGATTTTGATGATTGATGATTGTTATATGCTTGGATGAGTTGTTATTTTTGCCTTTGATCACTTGTTGCTCATAGTTTCAAGCATTTTCTCAATTTTCCCATGTTTAATGTTTATGCCCACTATGTGTTTGTGAAAATGTCAATTTTGATTATGGGCTAAATTTCCACCTCTTGGCTTGGGGAAAATGAACCTATGGTTTCCTAGAGTTGGAATGTCCAACATTTAGTGATAATTCTTAGATTGTTAATTGTTCTTCTTTCCACTAACGCTAACTTGTTGCTAAGGCAATTAGCAAGTGAGTTAGGATTTGTGGATTAAGAACGACTATGCTCACTTAACCTACTCTCCGATGTAAGGGTTAACTAAGTGAGATTAATCCATTATAATTGTCATAGTTGTGATTGCAACAAGGAAAGGACCCTTAGCTCATCCCAAGCCAAGATTCCATTTATGATTTGAATCACACACGCATACATACATGATAAGCGGATATTTTATACGCTTTTTGGCATCACTTTCATATAGTTTTTAGTAGTTTTTATTTAGTTTTTATAGGTTTTAGTGTTAAATTCACACTATTGGATTCTACTATGAGTTTTTGTGTTTTTGGACAATTTCAGCTATTTTCTAGCTGAAATTGAGGAGCTGGAGCAGAAGTTTGATTCAGAGACAAAGAAAGCACTGCAGATGTTGTCTGGATCTGACCTCCTTGCATTCGGAAGAGCTTTTCTATAGTTATAGAAGCTCAAATGGAGCGCTCTTAACGGCTTTGGAAATCTGACTTCTAGAGCTTTCCAGTAATATATAACAGTCCATACTTTGCTTCGGATTAGAAGGCCCAAAACTGGCGTCCAATGCCGGCTTTCTGCCCCACTTCCAGGCATCCAGCGCAAAGAGCAGAGACCAATGTACAAACGCCCAAAGAGGACCTCCTAGCTGGCGTTCCATGCCCAAGAGACCTCATAGCACGTGGATCTCATTAAAGCTCAGCCCAAACACTCACCAAGTGGGCCCCAGAAGTGGATTTTAGCACTAAATAGACTGCTTTACCCTTACTAGTCACTTGTTTAGTATTTAAGGGATTTTATTTATGTAATTCAGAGCTTCTTCGATTCAGGAGAGCATCATACACGTTTTATATTGTGTTTTATCTTCAGTATGAGTTTCTAAACCTCCTAGGTTGAGGGGAGGAGCCCTGTTGAGTCCTATGAATTAATAAAAGTATTACTGTTTCTCTTCGATCGGTGTTTGATTAATTCTAAGATGTATATCCAATCCTCATCGTGGTGAATAGGATGATCTAACAAATTCACTCTATTCATCACATTAAGACGAACGTGCCTAACAAACACCCGCGTCTACTTGGGTTCAGAATGCGTCTTTCACCGGACAAGGACGAACCAACATCTATGTTTATACATCTCTCATACGGCTCTTCCACGACTTCGTTGGGGACTTCTCGAGACATCGGTTCAGCCAATTTTCGGAGAGATTAAGGTCTCTGTGGTAGAGGCTAGAACCCAAGGTGCAACATTCTTTGATCCGGAAGATCCGACCTTGTCTATGGAATTTTGAGTAGGATCATTAAGGAGAATGAACTGTACGAGCTTCACCCTCAATCAGAATGGATCCACACTAAGCCTATGGTTCAGATCTAGAGGAATATTGGCAGCTGCTCAAACCAGTGTCAATCATATACAGCCTGCCATTGAAGAAATCACTCACAAGCAAAGAGAGCAGTAATACCAGAGTTAATTCAGAAAGGCAAAGAAACTCCAATCCTCAACTACATTCCTATTCTTATTATTAAACATTGTAATTCCATCTTTCAAACTATCAACCTTTTGATCTGCCTGACTAAGACCTGTAAGATAACCATAGCTTCCTTCAAACCACAATCCTCGTGGGATCGACCCTGAGTCGCTCAGGTATTACTTGGACGACCCAGTGCACTTGCTGGTACAATAGTATGAAGGTGTAGGGATCATACGCACCATGTTTTTGGCGCCATTTCCGGGGATTGTTAAGTTTGGACAAATTGACATATTGTTTTCAATTTCGGAAAAAAAATTAAAAACCTTTTTCAAAAATATTTTTCTTTTGTTTGTTCAATTTTTGTTCTTGGTATTGAGTCTTGCCTGTTCTTTTTTTCTGTTTTCAATTCCAAAAATTTTAAAACTTCTTCCTAAACCATTTTCAAGAAATATTTGTCTTTTCTTTGTTCGAGTCTTTATTTGTGTTTTTGAGTAAGTCTTTTATTTTCTTCTTCAATTTTTGAAAATCATAAAAACTTTTTCAAAAATATTTTTTATTTTCCTTGTTTAATCTTTGTTCTTGGTCTGAATTTTTGAGTTTTTATTTTTATCTTCTTCTTCTTCAAATTTTTGAAAAAATTAAAAAGTTTCTCAAAAATATATTTTGATTTTCTTTGTACAATTAGTTAGAGCCTTGTGCTTATGTTCTTGGTAAAGTTTTGCTTCTTTGAGTGTCTGTATTTATTAATTATAGTAATTTTCGATTTTTTTGGTATCTTCCTTTCAAAAACTTTTCAAAAATAATTTTTCTTTGTTTAAATCTTGTGTCAAGTCTTTAAGTTTGGTATTTTCTTGTTATTTTTCTTTCAATTTTCGAAAATATATGTTTGGTTTTCTAAAAATTTTAAGTTTGGTGTTCTTCATATGTTCTTGTGTTCTTTGAGTCTTTGAATTTTGTTCTTTGTGTTCCTGTGAGTCTTCAAAGTGTTCTTGTGTCTTTTATGTGTTTTGATCTTAAAATTTTTAAGTTTGGTGTTCCTTTGTGTTTTCCTCCAAAATATTTGAAAATAAGGAGCATTTGATCTAAAAATTTTAAGTGTTGTGTCTTTTGTGTGTTTTTCTCTTTCATCATTAAATTCAAAAATAAAAAATATATCTTTTCTTATCTTTTTCACTTAATTTTCAAAAAGTTAAAATAAAAATTCAGATTTCAATTTTAAATTTTTATCTTATCATATCTTAGTTTTCAAAATTTTAAAAATAAAATCTTTTCAAAATTAAAAATCTCATCTTTTTCAAAAATCTTATCTTTTTCAAAATTTAAAAATCTTATCTTATCTTTTTCAAATTTCAAATTTTAAAAAACATATCTTTTTCAAAATCAAATTTCAAAATCTTATCTTTTTCTAATTTCAAATTTTAATTTTTAAATCTTCTCTTATCTTATCTTCTATCTTATTGTAAAATTTAAAACTTCTTCTATCTTATTTTCAAATTTCATATCTTATCTTCTCTCTCTTCTATTTCAAAACTTCCTAACTAACTAATCTCTTCTTAATTTTTGAAAACTACCTCTCCTTCTTCTCTCTCTTCTTTTTCAAAACTACCTAACTAACTCTCGTCTCTCTTAATTTTTGAAAACTATTTCTTCTTCTCTCTCTTCTATTTTCGAAAATTTAACATTTAAATTTTAAATTCTTTTAAATTAATTAATTTAATTTTCAAAAACTAATTAAATAATAAATAAAATAAAAACAAAAAATATTTTAACTCTTATTTACTTTTTCTATTTATACTGCTCTTCTTCTCACATCTATATCATTCGAACTCTACCCCCCTCTTTATTCTTCCTTCTCATCTTAATTACTTCTATCCCCTATTTTCAAAGTATTCTTCTTCTACTTCTTTTATTTCTTTTCTGTCTTCTTCTTTCTTCACATCTCACTTTAAGGAGGAGCTTACTACCTATTGGCATCAAAAGTTTTCTTCTTTTTCTTTTTTTTCTTTTCTTCTTATTTATGACCAGGAACAGGGATAAAGAACCCCTCTTGACTCCTGATCCTGAACCTGAGAAGACTCTAAAGAAGCGCCTACAACAAGCTAAGGCACAACACTCTGGAAGAGACCATTCAGAAAGTTTTGAACAAGAAGAAGAGGACATGACCGAACCTCAAGAGGAGCCCAGAAAGGTTCTTGGTGACTTCACCATGCCTACCTCTGACTTTTATGGCAGAAATATCTCTATACCTGCCATTGGAGCTAACAATTTTGAGTTTAAGTCTCATTTAGTCTCTCTTTTGCAGCAAAACTGCAAATTCCATGGACTTCTAATTGTTGATCCAGATCAGTTTTTAGCTGATTTTTTACAAATCAATGATACTGTAAAGACTAATGGAGTTGATCCTGAAGTCTACAAGCTGATGCTCTTTCCCTTTGCAGTAAGAGATAGAGCAAAGTTTTGGTTGGATGCGCAACCAAAAGAGAGTCTTGACTCTTGGGAAAAGCTAGTTAATGCTTTTCTTGCTAAATTCTTTCCTCCTCAAAGGATGAGCAAGATTAGAGTGAAAGTTCAAACCTTCAGACAAAGAGAAGGTGAATCCCTCTATGAAGCTTGGGAAAGATATAAACAATTGATCAGGAGATGTTCTCTTGACATGCTCTCAGAATGGTCCATCATAGGCATTTTCTATGATGGCTTGTCTAAGATATCCAAGATTTCCTTGGATAGCTCTACAGGTGGCTCCCTTCACTTGAAGAAAACACCTGCAGAAGCAATAGAACTCATTGAAATTGTTGCTAACAACCAGTTCATGTACACTTCTGAAAGAAATCCTGTAAACCATGGAATCTCTCAGAAGAAAGGAGTTCATGAAGTTGAGACTCTGAATGCCATCTTGGCTCAGAATAAGATCTTGACCTAACAGGTCAACATGATCTCTCAAAATCTAACTGGGATGCAAACTGCAGCTGGCAGTAATCAGGAAGCTTCTCCTAAAGAAGAAGCTTATGATCCTGATCAACCCACCATGGAGGAGGTGAATTACATGGGAGAACCCTATGAAAACACATACAACCCTTCATGGAGGAACCATCCTAACCTTTCATGGAAGGATCAACAGAAACCTCAGCAAAGTTTCAACAACAATCAAGGTGGTAGGAACCAGAATAGGTTCAATAACAGACCACCATTCCCATATTCTCAAGGGAATATGGAAACCTCTAAGTAGAGCCTTTCTGACTTAGTGACTCTGGTTTCCATCCTCCCTAAGACCACTCATAGTTTCATTAATGAAACAAGGTCTTCCATTAGAAACTTGGAGGTGCAAGTTGGTCAACTGAGCAAGAGGATCCCTGAGATTCCCCCTGAAACTCTTCCCAGTAATACTGAGGTTAATCCTAGAGAAGAATGCAAGGCCATAACCATGGAAGACATGGCTGAATCAGAAGAGAATGGGAAGGTGTTGAACGCTAGTGAAGAAGCCTTCACTAAGCGTTTAACGCCCATAATGGTAGTAAGCTTGGCGCTGAACGCCAGTGAGGAACTCCTCACTGGGCGTTCAACGCCCATCCTGGCAGCAGAGCTGGTGTTGAACGCCAGCCAGGGAACATTGGCTGGAAATTCAACGCCCAAATACCCAGGCTTCCTGGCATTGAACGCCAGTGAGGAACCCCTCACTAGGCATTCAACGCCCAACCAGGCAGGCTTTCTGGCATTGAACGCCAGTGAGGAACCCCTCACTGGGCATTCAATGCCCAACCATGCAGCCATTCTGGCACTGAATGCCAGTGAGGAACCCCTCACTGGGCATTCAACGACCACTTACCCAGGGAAGCAGGCGTTGAATGCCAATAAGGACATCCCTACTGGGTGTTCAACACCCAGAATGCTAGAGGGACTGACGTTTAACACCAGTCAGGGCGAACAGCAAGGGCGTTCAATGCCCAATAAGCTGACAGAGCTGGCATTGAACGCCAGTCAAAGCACACCCTTTGAATGCCTAAATCCCACTTAAGAACCCCCTAGCCCAGAACCTAAGGAATCCATAAAGACCATTGAGGTTCCTTTGCATGCACTTTTGTAATGCATGAGTTCTAATGACTACTCATCCTCTGATGAGGATGAAGACACTAGGGAAGAGTAAGTTGCTCGGTACCTAGGAGCTCTTATGTAGCTGAATGCTAAGTTATTTGGTACAAAGCCTTTGAAGGAAGAACCTCCACTGCTTACCAAAGAACTCCATGCTTTGGTTCAGCAAGAGCTACCTCAGAAGCTTCCAGATCCTGGATGCTTTCTGATTCCTTGCACCATAGGCACCATGATCGTTGAAAAAGCTATGTGTGACCTAGGGTCAAGCATTAACTTCATGCAACTCTTGGTAATGGAGAAAATGAGCATCATTAAGGTGAAATCTATAAACATCTCATTAGAGATGGCAGACAAGACCATGAAGAAGCTATATGTCTTAGAGGAGGATGTCTTGGTTAAAGTTGAAAACCACTACATCCCTGCAAACTTTATTGTCTTGGATATTAGAGAGGATGAGGATGATTGTGTCATCCTTGGAAGACCTTTCTTAGCTACTGCAAAAGCCATGAATAATGTAGCTAAGGGAGAAATAGTTTTCCAATTAGGAGAGGACTATATCTTATTCAAGATGTCCAATCCCAATTTTCCCTCTGATAAGAAAGAGACAAATGTGCAACACCTAGTGTTCCAACCCTCTCTTTCTGTGCAGAGCTTTACAGAGCCCCTAGACATCAATTCTAAGTTTGGTGTTGGGCAGCCCTCAACAAGCTCTAAGCACAAAGGAACTAAAAAGAAAGTACCTAAATGCTGGAGGGACAAGAAAGTCCCAACTGAAGGCTTCTCACCTGGCATGAAAGTTGTCTTCACTAAGAAGCCAGCCTTACCATATACAGTGAGTCATGTCCTGTCTCTAGAGCATGTGGAGCTCATTCAAATCTGATCCCTTACTCACCTCCTTAAGGAGCTAACCGTCAAGCTAATGACGATAAAAGAGCGCTTGTTAGGAGGCAACCCAACCTTAATTAATTATTTATTTCTTTTTATTTTGTTTTATTTTTCTTTTAGGGTCATAATCATATACAGTCAAAACAGAGACAGAACTTCACAGTAGTAAAAACAGAACACTCTGGATGGAGTGTTGAAGTTGAACGCCAGCCAGGGAGCAGTCCCTGGGCGTTCAAACGCCAGTGCAATAGAGCAGGGAATCTGGAATTCCTAACCTCTCAGGACTAGTAGGTCCCACAGAAACTCCACCTACCCCACTTCTTCTACCCTACTCTTCCCCATTTGCTCGAAGATGAGAAAAACTCTTTAGTTTGGTGTTGCAAAAGCTTTGCTTTTTGACTTCTACCACTCCTAAGTATGGAAGAAGAGGATGGAGCAAACTAGAAAGCATGCACATGAGCCTGTGTAGCTGCCTCAACAAAGACAAAGGAGTGACATTGTAGAGATTAAGTACTACATTGGATCCTCAAGGAGGAGTACTAGCCACCATTATTCAGGTGGATTCATTCTCTTTTATCTCCTTTCCTTTATTATTTTTCTATTTTTCTGTTATGTTTTGTCTGTTCTATTGTTCTAGTTGCATGATCACTTGCATTGATGTCTTAGAAGTTGTAAAATGTTCCATATATCTCTCACTATGCTTAAAAGAAAATTTTTAATTGAAAAGAATTGAGAGATGCATGAATTTCATGTTTAAAATAAGAGTAGTTTAATTATGTTGATATGGTGTCATTTGCTTTTGTTTTCTGAATGTATGATTAAATAGTAAATATTTGAAATTGAAATTTTAGAATGTTGGCTCTTAAAATAATAAGGAAAAAAGAAAAATATTATTGATAATCTAAAAAATCTAAAAATTAATTCCTGAAGCAAGAAAAAGCGGCAAAAAGAAAAAGAAAAAGCATATTGCAAAAGAAAAAAATTATTATGCATGCGAAAAATAAAGAAAAATGACGAAAAAGAAAAAAAAAAGCAGAAAAATCCATTACTGCCCAAAAATGCAGAAAAAGGAGGGCAGATTAAAAATGCTAGTAACCCTTTAAACCAAACGGAAAGGGTAAAAGGACCCAAGGCTTTGAGTATCCGTGGATAGGAGGGCTGATGAGCGGATATTTTATACGCTTTTTGGGGTTAATTTCATATAGTTTTGAGGATGTTTTAGTTAGTTTTTAGTCTATTTTCATTAGTTTTTAGGAAAAATTCATATTTCTGGACTTTACTATGAGTTGTGTGTTTTTCTGTAATTTCAGGTATTTTTCTGGCTGAAATTGAAGGAGCTGAGCAAAAATCTGATTCAGGCTGAAAAAGGACTGCTGATGCTGTTGGATTCTGACCTCCCTGCACTAAAAGTGAATTTTCTGGAGCTACAGAACTTGAAATGGCATGCTTCGAATTGCGTTGGAAAGTAGACATCCAGGGCTTTCCAGCAATATATAATAGTCCATACTTTTCACAAGGATAGACGACGTAAACTGGCGTTCAACGCCAGTTCTCTGCCCAATTCTGGCGCCCAGCGCCAGAAAAGGATCAAAAGCTGGAGTTGAACGCCCAAACTGGCACAAAAACTGGCATTCAACTCCACAAATGGCCTCTGCACGTGGATTGCTTAATTCTCAGCCCAGCACACACCAAGTGGGCCCCAGAAGTGGATCTCTGCATCATCCATCATAGTTTACTCATTTGTTGTAAACCTAGGCTACTAGTTTAGTATTTAAACAACTTTTAGAGACTTATTTTGTATCTCATGACATTTTTAGATCTAAACTTTGTACTCTTTGACGGCATGAGTCTCTAAACTCCATTGTTGGGGGTGAGGAGCTCTGCTGTGTCTCGATGAATTAATGCAAGTATTCTTGTTTTCTATTCAAACATGCGTGTTCCTATCTAAGATATTCATTCGCACTTCAACATGCATGTGATGAACGTGACAATCATCATCATTCCCCCACGAACGCGTGCCTGACAATCACCTCCGTTCTACATCAGATTGAATGAATATCTCTTAGATTCCTTAATCAGAATCTCCGTGGTATAAGCTAGAACTGATGGCGGCATTCATGAGAATCTGGAAGGTCTAAACCTTGTCTGTGGTATTCCGAGTAGGATTCAATGATCGAATGACTGTGACGAGCTTCAAACTCGCGAGTGCTGGGCGTTAGTGACAGACGCAAAAGGATGAAGAATCCTATTCCAGTATGATCGAGAACCGACAGATGATTAGCCGTGCTGTGACAGAGCATGTGAGCATATTCTTCACTGAGAGGATGGGATGTAGCCATTGACAACGGTGATCCCCTACATACAGCTTGCCATAGGAGGACGTGCGTGCGTGAATTAGAAGACAGAGGAAAGCAAAGATTCAGAAGACAAAGCATCTCCAAAACTCCAACATATTCTCCATTACTACGTAACAAGTAACCTTTAATCCATGCTCTTTTGTTTGTTAGCAATTCAACTGATTAATATAAGTGACTTCCTGACTAAGATTTACAAGATAACCATAGATTGCTTCAAACCAACAATCTCTGTGGGATTCGACCCTTACTCACGTAAGGTATTACTTGGACGACCCAGTGCACTTGCTGGTTAGTGGTACGAGTTGTGAAAAGTGTGATTCACAATTCGTGCACCAAGGGCCCAAAGGAATAAAATCCTAGCCTAGGACGCCAAACTAAGCTGTCCCTAACCATGTGCTTGTGGCGTGAAGGTGTCAAGTAAAAAGCTTGAGACTGAGCGGTTAAAGTCGTGGTCCAAAGCAAAAGGAGTGTGCTTAAGAACTCTGGACACCTCTATCTGGGGACTCTAGAAAAGCTGAGTCACAATCTAAAAAGGTTCACCCAGTTAAAGTGTCTGTGGCGTTATTATATCCGATGGTAATACTGGAAAACAAGGTGCTTAGGGTCACGGCCAAGACTCTGAAAGCTGTGTTTAAGAATCAAAATAAGCTTAACTAAGAAAGTCAATAATATCATCTGGATTCTAAGATCCTAAGGATGCCAACATCTCTGAGTTTCAATGGATAGTGAGATGCCAAAACTATTCAGAAACAAAAAGCTACTAAGTCCCACTCATCTGGTTGTAACTTAGAAATTTATTTGTATCTTAATTTTCTTTTTATCCTACTGTGTTTTTAGTTGCTTGGGGACAAGCAACGGTTTAAGTTTGGTGTTGTGATGAGCGGATATTTTATACACTTTTTGGCATCACTTTCATATAGTTTTTAGTAGTTTTTATTTAGTTTTTATTAAGTTTTTATAGGTTTTAGTGTTAAATTCACATTTTTGGATTCTAATATGAGTTTTTGTGTTTTTGGAAAATTTCAGTTATTTTCTGGCTGAGGTTGAAGAGCTGGAGTAGAAGTCTGATTCAGAAACAGAGAAAGCACTACAGATACTCTCTGGATCTGACCTCCTTGATTTCGAAAGAGTTTTTCTAGAGCTAAAGAGGTCCAACTAGAGCGCTCTCAACGGCTATGGAAAGCTGACTTCCAGAGCTTTCCAGCAATATATAATAATTCATATTTTGCTTCGGATTAGAAGGCACAAAACTAGCGTCCAACATCAGCTTCCTGCCCTCTTCCAGGCGTCTAGCGCCTATAGAGTAGAGACCAATGTACAAACGCCTAAAGAGGACCCCCTTATTGGTGTTCCACACCCAAGAGACCTCATAGCATATGGATCTCATCAAAGCTCAGCCCAAAGACTCACCAAGTGGGCCCCAGAAGTAGATTTTAGCACTAAATAGACTGTTTTACCCTTACTAGTCATTTGTTTAGTATTTAAGGGATTTTATTTATGTAATTTAGAGTTTCTTCATTTCAGGAGAGCATCATACATGTTTTACATTGTGTTTTATCTTCAGTATGAGTTTCTAAACCTCCTAGGTTGAGGGGAGGAGCCTTACTGAGTCCTATGAATTAATAAAAGTATTACTGTTTCTCTTTGATCCTTGTTTGATTAATTCTAAGATGTATATCGGATCTTCATCATGGTAAATAGGATGATCTAACAAATTAGCTCTATTCATCACATTAAGACGAACACGCCTGACAAACACCTGCGTTTACTTGGGTTCAAAATGCGTCTTTCGCCGGACAAGGACGAACCAACAGCTATGTTTATACATCTCTCAGACGACTAATCCATGACTTCGTTGGGGACTTCTTGAGAGATCAGTTCAGCCAATTTCTGAGGAGATTAAGGTCTTTGTGGTAGAGGCTAGAACCCAAGGTGCAGCATTCTCTGATCCAGAAGATCCGACCTTGTCTGTGGCGTTTTGAGTAGGATCATTAAGGATAATGAACTATACGAGCTTCACCCTCAATCAGAATGGATCCTCACTAAACCTGGAGTTTAGATTTGGTGAAGTATTGGTAGCTGCTCAAACCAGTGTCAATCACATACAGCCTGCCATTGAAGAAATCACTTGCAAGCAAAGAGAGCACTAATACCGGAGTTAATTCAGAAAGGCAAAGCAACTCCAATCCTCAACTACATTCCTATTCTTATAATTAAACATTGTTATTCCATCTTTCAAACTTTCAACCTTCTGATCTGCCTGACTAAGACCAGCAAGATAACCATAGCTTGCTTCAAACCACAATCCTTGTAGGATCGACCCTGACTCCCTCAGGTAATACTTGGACGACCCATTGCACTTGCTGGTACAAGAGTACGAAGGTACGGGGATCGTACGCTGATGCAGGGAAAATGTCAGTAAAGATTTCGCAAAAATGATCGCATTGCATGCATAGTCTAAGCTGACAATTAAACCTCAATCAAAATTTACTTTGTTTGTCACTAAAGCAAACCCAATAAAAATAAACCGAAGTATTAAACCTCAGGTCGTCTCTCAAGGAATTGCAGGAAAGTATGTTACTATTGGTTATGGAAAAGTATCTTTTTGGGGTTTTTAAATGTTGAACAAGAAATGTAAATAACAAGGAAATAAACTAAGGTTTAAGAAAAGTCCTAGCAAGGATTGATAATCGAAATTCCTATCCCCATTATCATAGTCACTTGTGATGGTAATTGCCTTTTGCTCTCACTTAGTTAACCTCTAACAATGAAGGAAAGTCAAGTGAGCAATAATCAACTTAAGTTCACAAGTCCTAATCAAGGATTAGAGTTAGTGAGACTTAAGTCAAGTAGCAACTTTCAATCACCAACAATGAAATAACGAAACCATAAGAATGAAACATAAAATTGCATTAAAAAGGGAATTGAGAGTAACATAAGAGTTCATAAACTAAATGAAAAAAATAAAGGAATTAATAAGAGAAGTAGAGAACTAAAGTACTAGAACAATCAAAAGTAGAAGAGAAACTGAATAAAAGCAAAGTAGAAATCTGAAATTGAGAAGAACTAAAGCTTAAAACCCTAAAACCCTAAACTTAATAATTGTGTGAATGAATGTTGAATCCATCCCCCTTCCAGCTCCACTCTGTAGCCTCTAAACTTCACTTTCGGGCTTGAAACTGGGCCAAAAGCAGCCCAGAAATCGCCCCAGCGTCTTCTGTGTAATGCAGGACGTGACGCTCTATCATGCGTATGCGTCGCCCATGCGTACGCGTCGCTTGACAAAATCCTGGTCACGCGTACGCGTAACCCACGCGTACGCGTCGCCCACACATCCACGTCTCTGCCAGCTTCTCAAAAATCAAATTTCTTGTTTTCCTTCCACTTTTGCATGCTTCCTTTCCATCCTCTAAGCCATTCCTATCCTGAAAAACCTAAAAACACTGAACAATCATATCATGGCATCGAATGGTAATAATAGAGGTTTAAAAATCAGTAATTTAAGGCCAAAGAAGCATGTTTTCAATCAACGCACAAAATTGGGAAGGAAAATGTAAAACATGCAATTTATATGAATAAGTGTAAGAATAGTGGATAAAATCTGCTCAATTTAATACAACATAAACCATAAAATAGCGGTTTATCAATCTCCCCACACTTAAACATTAGCATGTCCTCATGCTAAGCTCAAGAGAAGCTATAAAGAGTGAAGAGGGATGGTAAAACTTATGAAATGCAACCTATCTATATAAATGCAGCTTATACTAAGATGCTTCTACCTACTTGGTTAAAAGTAAACAAGTTCTCCATGACGAACATAAATCAAATTTCACTAATTCAAATCACACAATAAGGGACAAGTAAACTTGTAAGAAGAGAGCTCATGAAAACAGGGAACACGGAATCAAGCATCGAACCCTCACTGGAAGTGTATATGCACTCTAATTGCTCAAGTGTCTAGTGTTAATCCACTCGAATCTCCTCTAGTTATGCTTTCTAAAACTTTGTTCTTCATCTAACCAATTAACAAATATTTAGTGTACAAATGCAAATATCATGAGGGCTTTTCAAGGTTGTAATGGAGCTAAGGTAAGGGTGAGGATATATGTATGGTCAAGTGAGCTATAATTTAAATCTTTGACTAACCTAAGTTCTCGCCTAACACATACACACACTCTATATAATTCTAAAATCATGCTTAGCTACCCAAATTCTCACTTTTGCATATTTTCACACACTCATGTATCAATTTTTAATTCCACCACATACGCATTGATCTTTTTATTGGACTTAACATTGGGGTACTTTTATCCCCTATTCATTTATTTCTTCTCTTCCTTTTTTTTCTATTTTATTTTTTTTTTATATAAATGAAAGCATAATATATCAATGCATATGGTTTCTATAGTTTCACACGAGTGAGCACCCAAATTCTCAATATTTATCAATAAAAACAAAACACATTCTCATCAACCACAGTTCCTACATTTCTCCACACTTAGTTAACACACACTCACTATCTTAAGCTAAGCAAAGATTCAAATAGGGTAATTAATTATTTTTTCCATTTAAGGCTAGTGATGTGGTAATATAAAGAACAAATGGGGTTTAAAAAGGCTCAAAGTGGCAAACAAAGGCAAATGAAATGGTAGGCTATTTAGGATAAGTGAGCTAATATCAAATGATGGCCTAAATCATCTAGTTGCATTAATATACACTAAATAATGGACATATATAATGGAACAAATTAAAATCTTCAAACAAGTTTAACAAAAATTTTAATTCGAATTAGTGAAATGCTATAAAAAGTTTCTTGAAAAAGAAAAATATTACTTCAACCAAGTAGTGGTAGAATATGCACAAAATCTGACAAACATGCAATCAATCATGCAAATGCAACAATGAACTAACAAAGAAAATTAAACATTGGTGTTGAAAAGAAGGTAACTAACCCATGGAAGTCGGTATCGACCTTCCCATGCTTAAAGATTGCACCGTCCTCGGTGCATGCAAAGATGAGCACGTGGACGGGTTGCTACACTGATGAGTTTCTTCAACTGATTGTGCAGATGGACTTGTCTGTTGCCCCATTGAGAAGCTTTTCCTTTTCTTCTTGGTGGTCATCCTGAAAGAAGAGAAAAAGGAAGAAAAGTAGCCCAGAAACAAAGATAAGAAAACAAATAAATTATGGGTGGGTTAATGCCGAATAATAAAGGTCTCAACTACATGGCAGCTATAACACACAAGTGAGAAAATAGTAGAGGCAAATGGCATACCAACAGTGCAAAAAATGCAATAATGTGGGAGAGAGAGTGGGTCATGAAAGACAGTATAAGTGCATATCAATGCAAATGGAATACAAGTGTCATAAAAATTTAGCATTGACCTATGAATAATAATAGGTTTAATTACTCTGTTGGTCCCTATAGTTTCGCGAAATTTTCAATTAGGTCCCTATATTTTTTTTCCTTTTAATTGAGTCCTTGGACCAATTTTTTTTTTAATTGGGTCCCTACACTTTTTTTCCTTTTATTTAGGTCCCTATACCAATTTTTTTTATTTAGTTAGGTCCTTGTAAAATTAAGCCAATTACTACTAAGATGGACTTAATTGAAAAAAAATTAGTGCAGGGACCCAATTAAAAAGAAAAAAAGTATAGGGACCTAATTGAAAATTTAACGAAACTATAGGGACCAACAGAGTAATTAAACTATAATAATACCCAACAATTTAAAACAAGTCACGAAGCGCCAAAATAATGCAAGAATATGCAACATGTGAGTAAGAGAATTTAACACCAATGGAAAAATAGCAAACTTAGGAAAGGAAATAAAAACATGAAGAAAATTGAAATGCAATGAAGAAAAGTATGCCAATGCAATATGTAAAAGAAAATGAAAGAGAAAACGGCTGAGAAAGAAGGAGAAGAAAGTGAGAAAGGAAGAAGAAAGAGTAAGAAAGGGGAGAAGAGAGAAGCAGAATGGAAAATAGTAAGCGGACGCGACACGCGTGCATGCATCACACGTACGCGTGAAAACAGAAATGGCCATGTGACGCGTAAGCGTCGCCCACGCGAACGCATGGATGGCCAAAAATGAACACTGACGCGTGAGCGTCGGTCACGCGTACGCGTGACTACTCGCGCGATTCCAGCGTAGTGGCAGCCCAACTCTCTGTTCAATATGCCAATTAACGCCGATTTGCATTCCACGCGTACGCGTCGTCAACGCTTACGCGTGGATGATACAAATATGCAGGTGATGCATACGCGTGGGGTGGCTTGTGCGCCAGGCACCCCTCCTGCATCGTTCCATCCCAACTCTCTGTTCATTTTTTATAAAGAGCGAATCTGCATGCGATGCGTGCGCGTCATTGACGCTTACGCGTCGGAGGCACCTCTTTTTTCTTTTTTCTTTTTTTTATGAAATATAAAGCAAAATAAGGGTAAACATGCAGAATTGGAAATTAACACTGACAGGAATAAAATAAAACTAATAAAAAGAAAGATCATACCATGGTGGGTTGTCTCCCACCTAACACTTTTAGTTATTGTCCTTAAGTTGGACATTTGGTGAGCTCCTTGTCATGGTGGCTTGTTCTTGAACTCATCTTGAAACTTCCACCAATGCTTGGACTTCCGATAAGCTCCAACATTCACGAATAAATTCACCAAGCCTTGAGGGAGTTCTTCACAAGCTTCGAGCTCCCAAAGCTGATCCTCTTGTATGCCGTGATCCCAAAACTTATTTCTACACCCGTCTTTAAGTGGATCATCATTATTCCAACTGAGTGGTAAGCAATTCGAATTCTCAACGAAGTACCAAACTCTTCTCTTGGATCCAACCAAATTATCACTAGCCCAACCCTTGCATCTAGCTCTTGAAGTCTCAACCTTGATGAGCCTTGATTTACAACTCCAACCACTGAACATCCTTCTCTTATGCTTAATTCCACAAAGCCTCCTAAGTTGGCGATCCATTTTAAGAATACCATACTCAAGTTGGACAGTAAACCGAATAAAGATAAGTCTTACCCACTCAAATGAAGGCGTAGATGGCAACCTAGGGAGAGAAGTCTCCAACGTTCTTGAAAAAGCATATTCAACTCCTATCCATCCTTTTTGAAAGACTTCCACTTCCACAACATTCTCAGACTTACTCAGAGAAGGTTTTTCATACCCAAGGAGTTCATTTGCAGATGTAGATTCATCACTAGGAAGATTTAATTCATGATCCTCATCATCAAGGAAACTTGCTTCTTGATCTATCCCATCCAATTCTTCATAGGGAACATGCCATGGAGGTTGTGCACTAGCCTCCTTGACATTAATTTCAAGCTTCTTGGAGGAATACTCTACAATTCTAGATTCCCATGGAGGTTCAGCATCTTCTAAGTTTTCAACCACTTCTTTCTCTTCAACTATTATGATTTCCTCCACTAGTTCCAATACAAAGTCACGTTCCTCATTGTCCACCGGAGTTTCTAGTGTCTCCTTCATGCTACCCTCTTCTATTGATTCTCCAAATGTAGCCATGGGAGTACTTTGAATGTCGAAGCACAGAGAGGCTAAATTACCTACTACCTCGGTCAAGGTAGCTACAAATTATAGTGTTGTCCTTTGCATCTCTCTTTGCTCTTGAAGAAGAACATTTAGAGTGTCATACATTGGAGATTGGGGTAGAAATGAGGGTTCATTGATTGAGAGAAAAGCTTTATGATAGGAAGGTGGTTCTGCATGATATAGATGTGGCGGTTCAACACTCTCCATCTTTTCCACTTGTTGCACAACACACTTCAATCCCTTGTTCTCAAGTCGAGATATGCTAGCCATGAGAGCTTCGTGTGCTTTTCGGCTTTCCTCTCGCTTTATTTGATGGATGGTTGCTTGAAGTTGATCCATTGCTTCCTTGAGACGATCCTTTGACTCTTGTTCCGCTTGGATAGCATAATTAGAATCATATTGCTATTGGATTGATGGATATGGACATGGTGTATATAGAGGTGGTGGTTCTTGGGAGTAATTGTGTTGGAATATGGGTGGCTATATGTATGGCTCATATGGTTCATAAGGTGGTTAGTATGGTGGATATGGGTTAGGATCATTTGAAGGTGTTTGGTTGAAAGGGGCTTGTGAGTATGGTGGTTCAAAACTATGTTGAGGAGGGGGTTCATAGGCATATGATGGGGGTTGTTGATTGTCACGAAAAGGTCCACCATAACCAATGTCTTGGTATGCATCATAGAATGGTTGTTGCTCATAGCACATTGGAGGAGGTTGTTGCCAAGAGGGTTGATCAAATCCTTGTGGCTCCTCCCATCTTTCATTGTCCCAACCTTAATGCATGTTTTCATTGTAGCTTCCATTCCCTACAATATGATTTGAACTAAACTCATAGCCAAAGGGGTGAGAATTCATAGTAACAAGTTAATACAAAAGCTAATAGAAAAAGCAATAAAGTCCTAAAACTAACAAAAACTAACAAATAAGCAAAAACAAAATATGTACAATAACCAATAATAAGGCACACATATGAAATTCCCCAGCAACGGCACTAAAAATTTGATGGAGGGAAAATGTCAGTAAAGATTTCACAAAAATTATCGCGTTGCAAGTATAGTCGAAACCGACAATTAAACCTCAATCAAAATTTAATTTGTTTGTCACTAAAGCAAATCCGATAAAAATAAACCAAAGTATTAAACCTCGGGTCATCTCTCAAGGACTTGTAGGGAAGTATGTTACTATTGGTTATGTAAAAGTATCTTTTTGGGGTTTTTAAATGTTGAACAAGAAATGTAAATAACAAGGAAGTAAACTAAGGTTTAAAAAAAGTCCTAGCAAGGATTGATAATTGAAATTCCTATCCCCATGATCATAGTCACTTGTGATGGTAATTGCCTTTTGCTATCACTTAGTTAACCTCTAACAATGAAGGAAAGTCAAGTGAGCAATAATCAACTTAAGTTCACAAGTCCTAATCAAGGATTAGAGTTAGTGACACTTAAGTCAAGTAGCAACTTTCAACCACCAATCAACAAGAGACTTTGACAATTCAAGAGTCTCCAAATTATTCAATCCAAGCTAAGAACATAAAAAAAACTAATTCAAAATCCAACAATTGCAACAAATCAACAACCAACAATGAAATAAAGAAACCATAAGAACGAAATATAAAATTGCATTAAAAAAGGAATTGAGAGTAACATAAGAGTTCATATACTAAATGGACAAAATAAAGGAATTAATAAGAGAAGTAGAGAACTAAAGTACTAGAACAATCAAAAGTAGAAGAGAAACTAAATAAAAGCAAAGTAGAAATCTGAAATTGAGAATAACTAAAGCAAAAAACCCTAAAACCTAGAGAGAAGAGAGAGCCTTTCTCTCTAGAAAACTACATCTAAAACCTAATAATTGTGTGAATGAATGTTGAAATCCATCCCCTTTCCAGCTCTACTCTGCAGCCTCTAAACTTCACTTTCGGGCTTGAAACTAGGCGAAAAGCAGCCCAGAAATTGCCCCTAGCGTCTTCTGGGTAATGCAGCACGTGACGCTCTGTCACGCATATGCGTCGCCCACGCGTATGCGTCGCTTGACAAAATCCTGGTCACGCATATGCATCACCCACACGTACGCGTCGCTTGACCAATGCGCTGGTCACGCGTACGCATCGCGCACGGGTGCGCGTCGCAGCCAGCTTCTCAAAAATCAAATTTCTTGTGTTCCTTCCACTTTTGCATGTTTCCTTTCCATCCTCTAAGCCATTCCTGCCCTGAAAAACCTGAAAACACTGAACAAACATATCACGACATCGAATGGTAATAAGAGAGGTTTAAAAATCAGTAATTTAAGGCCAAAGAAGCGTGTTTTCAATCAACGCACAAAATTGGGAAGGAAAATGTAAAAAATGCAATTTATATGAATAAGTGTAGGAATAGTGGACAAAATCTGCTCAATTCAACACAAAATAAACCGTAAAATAGAGGTTTATCATACGCACCAATACATCAATCACTCTTATATCTTATTTGTTCATATTACATAGCTAGTTCTTTAATTCCTTTATTAGTTCATTACTTGCAATTTTGAATGTTCTTTCATTCCTTTAATTATTTATCTCTACATTGAAAATCTTGTTGCCTTCACAACCAAAATTGCGCACTCATTGATCACTAGTCCTTGGGAGATGACCTGGGAATTTAAACTTCCGGTTCTTGTTGGTTTTGATAGTGACAATTTGTCCTTCTAAACTTTGATTGAGAGGATTGTTCATCGGTAGGGAACTATACTATCGACGGAACTATTTTGTGTAAAATTCCTAACAGACATTAACCTCTCCATCAGTTGCCTCCAAACAAGAGCTTCTTTAACGTCACTAGCTTGATGTTTAGCTCCTTACGGAGATGGATATGGGCTCAGAATTTTGCCCCTTACAATGAACTTTCTTCCTGTATTTTCATGAATGAGCTCCACATGCTCTAGAGACAAGACACGACTCACTGTTGTGGTATAACTGGCTTCTTGGTGAAGACAACTCTCATGCCAGGTGAGAGGCCTTCAGTGGGGACTTTCTTGTCCCTCTAGCCTTTAGGTACTTTCTTCTTAGTACCTTTGTTCTCAGTGCTTGTTGATGGCTGTCCAACACCAAACTTAGGATTGGTGTTTGGGGGCTTAGTAAAGCTTTGCACTGAAAGAGATTGTTGGAACACTAAGTATTGCACAGTTATCTCTCTTTTTTCAGAAGGAGAGTTGGGGTGAGGCATCTTGAACAAGATGTGATCCTCACCTAGTTGTAGAATCAGTTCTCCCTTTGCTACATCAATGATAGCATTGGCAGTGGCCAGGAAAGGTCTTCCAAGGATGATGGATTCATCTTCATCTTCCCCAGTGTCTAAGATAATGAAGTTTCCAGGGATGTAAAGGTCTCCAACCTTTACTAATACATCCTTTACTAAGCCATATGCTGTCTTCATTGATTTGTCTGCCATCTCTAGTGAGATGTTTGCAGCTTGTACCTTAAAGATTCCCAGCTTCTCCATTACAAAGAATGGCATGAGGTTTATACTTGACCCTAGGTCACACAGAGCCTTCTCAATGGTCATGGTGACTATGGTGCAAGGAATTAGGAAGCGTCTAGGATCCGAAAGCTTCTAAGGTAGCTTCTGCTATACCAAAGCATTGAGTTCTTTGGTAAGCACTCAAGGTTCTTCCTCCAAATGCTTTGTACCAAACAACTTGGCATTCAGCATCATGAAAACTCCTTGGTACCGAACAACTTGCTCTTCCCTAGTGTCCTCATCCTCATTAGAGGATGAGTATTCATCAGAACTCTTGCACTACAGGAGTGCATGTAAGGGAACCTCCATGGTTTCTACATGAGCCTTGGCTTCCTTTAATTCTTGGATAGGAATTTCTTCAATGGGTGCTAAACACTCAGTAGGTGTGCTATTACTGGCGTTCAACGCTAGTTTTGGTGGTTCTTTGGGCATTGAAAGCCCATCATGCATCCCTTTACTGGCGTTCAATGCCAGTTTCTTGCCAAGTTGGGCATTGAACGCCAATGAGGTCTTCCTCACTGGCATTCAATGCCATCCCAGTCTCTCCAGATTTGGCCTCAGCCTCTATAGAGATGGCCTTGCACTCTTCTCTTGGGTTTACTTCAATGTTACTAGGAAGAGTGTTAGGAGGAGTCTCAGGAATTTTTTTGCTCAGTTGACCAACTTATACCTCCAAATTTCTGATGGAGGACCTTGTTTCATTAATGAAACTGTGAGTGGTCTTAGAGAGGCTGGAGACTATAGTTACTAAGTCAGAAAGGCTCTGCTTAGGAGTCTCCATATTCACTTGAGAAGATGGAAATGGTGGTCTGTTGTTGAACCTGTTTTAGTTCCTTCCACCTTGATTGTTTTTGAAGCCTTACTGAGGCTTCTGTTGATCCATCCATGAAAGGTTAGGATGATTCTTCCATGAGGGAATGTAGGTATTTCCATATAGTTTTCCCATGTAATTCACCTCCTCCATGGTGGCTTGGTCAAGATCATAAGCATCTTTTTCAGAGGAAGCTTCTTGGGTGCTGCCAACTACAGCTTGCATTCCAGTCAAATACTGAGAGATCATATTGACCTACTGGGTCAATATATTGTTCTGAGCCAATATGGCATTCAGAGTGTCAACTTCAAGAACTCCTTTCTTCTGAGTTGCCCTATTATTCATAGGATTTCTTTCAGAAGTGTACATGATCTGGTTGTTTGTAACCATCTCAATGAGTTCTCTTGCTTCTGCAAGTGTTTTCTTCAAGTGGAATGATCCACCTGCAGAGCTGTCTAATGATATTTTAGACATCTCAGACAAACCATCATAGAAGATACCTAGGATAGACCTTTCTGAGAGCATGTCAGGAGGACATCTCCTGATCAGTTGCTTGTATCTTTCCCAAGCTTCATAGAGGGATTCACCTTCTCTTTGTTTGAAGGTTTGAACTTGCACTCTGAATTTGCTCATCCTTTGAGGAGGAAAGAATTTGGCTAAGAAAGCATTGATCAGCTTCTCCCAAGAGTCTAAGCTTTCTTTAGGTTGAGAATCCAACCATATTTTAGCTCTGTCTCTAACAGAAAAGGGAAAGAGCATAAGTCTGTAGACCTCAGGATCCACTCCATTAGTCTTAACAGTGTCATAGATTTGCAAGAATTCAGATAGAAATTGATGTGGATCTTCCAGTGGATGTCCATGGAACTTGCAATTCTGTTGCAGAAAAGAGACTAACTGAGGCTTAAGCTCAAAGTTGTTAACTCTGATGGAAGGTATGGAGATACTTATTCCATAGAAGTCAGAGGTTGGTATGGTGTAGTCACCAAGAACCTTTCTTGCCTCTCCTTCATGATTTGGCTCGGCTGCCATGCTTTCAGCTTCTTGTTCGAAATTTTCTGAGTGGTTTCTTCCGGAGTGTTATACTTTGGCTTGTTGTAAACGCCTCCTTAGAGTTTTCTTAGGTTCAGGGTCAGGATTAAAGAGAGGCTCTTTATCTTTGTTCCTGGTCATAAATAAGAAAAAGAAACCAAGAAATAAGGAGAATGGGAGCTCTATGTTCAAGAACAGAGGGCTCCCTGTGAGATGTAAAGAAGAAAGGAAAGAAGAATAAAGATAGAAGAAGGAGAAGAAGAAGAATAATTCGGCTATGAGGAGTAGAGAATTTAAAAATTAAGAAGCAAGAAGAGAAACAAGAATTAAAATATTTTTATTTTTATTTTATTTATTTAATTCAAAAATCAAAAGCTAATTAACTAAAAAGATTTGAAAATTAAATGATGAATTTTTGAAAATAGAAGAGAGAGATAGAAGAGAATTTTCGAAAATAGGAGAGAGAAGAATTAGTTAGGAAGTTTTGAAAAAGAGGAGAGACAAAACAAGTAACTAATTAAGGAATATTTAAAAACAAGATAAGATAGAAGATTATAAAAGATTTGAATTTAAAATTTGAAATTAAAAAAGATAAGATAAGAGTTTGAAAAGATTTGAAAAAGATAAGATTTTGAAATTTGAAATTTGAAATTTGAAATTTAAATTTTGAATTTTTTAAATTGAATTTTAAATTTTGAATTTGAAAAAAAGATAAGATAAGATTTTTGAATTTTTAAGAAAGATAAAAAGATAAGATAGTAACTTGAAAAAGATATGATTTTTGAAAAGATTTGATTTTGAAAAGATTTGAATTTTGAAATTTAAAACTAAGATAAAATAAGATAATGATTTTGAAATTAAAATTTGAAATTTTCATTGCAATATTCGAAAATTAATGTAAAAAGATAGAAAAGATATTTTTTTATTTTTTTTGAATTAATGAAGAAAGAGAAAAACAACCAAAAGACATCAAACTTAAAATTTTTAGATCTAACACACAAGGTTTTCGAAAATTTTAAAGAAAAACACAAAGAGACACCAAACATAAAAATTTTAAAATCAAAACAAAAAGAAAAACAAGAACACTTTGAAGATCAAGAAGAACACCAAGAACAAAACTCAAAGGATTCAAAGAAAATAAGAAAATGCAAAAGACACCAAAACTTAAAAATTTTGAAAACTAAAGACACAATTTTCGAAAATTTTAAAGAAAAAAAACACAAGATAGCAAACTTAAAGATGGACACAAGATTCAAACAAACGACACTATTTTTGAAAATTTTTCAGAAAAAAGACTTAACAATTTCGAAAATTCAACAAGAACATAAACAAAAGACTCACACAAAAGATAAAGATTAATAAGGAAAAGAAAAGGTTTTTGAAAATGTTTTGAATTTTTTTCAAAAAAAAGAAGAAAATAAAAGACTCAAACAAAAAGTAAATACAATACCTAATCTAAGCAACAAGATAATCCGTTAGTTGTCCAAACTCAAACAATCACCGGCAACGGCGCCAAAAACTTGGTGCATAAATTCCCAGACTTCGTACAACTGAACTAGCAAGTGCACTGGGTCGTCCAAGTAATACTTGACTGAGTCAGGGTCGATCCCACGAGGATTGTTATTTGAAGCAAGCTATGGTTATCTTGTAGATCTTAGTCAGGCGGATAGAAAAGTTTGTTGGATTGTTAACGCATAAAAAGAAAATAAATAAAACGTTACTCAGTTGATGGTGAATGCAATGTTATGAAGATGGTTAAGGTTTGGAGATGCTTTGTTCTTCTACGGTAGGCTATATGTGATCAATGCCTTTCTTACAAGATTGCTAATGCTCCTCCAGATCTGAACCCTCAGGGTTAGTGCGGATCCATTCTGATTGAGGGTGAAGCTCCTATAGTTCATTCTCTTTAGTGATCCTACTAAAAATGCCACAGACAAGGTCAAATCTTCTGGATCAGAGAATGTTGTGCCTTTGGTTCTAACCTCTACCACAAAGACTCTAATCTCCCCATACCTCGGCTGAACTGGTGTCTCGAGAAGTCCCCAACGAAGTTGTGGATTAGCCGTCTATGAGATGTATAATCAAACTAGTGGTTCATCATTGTCCGATGAAAGACTCACTTTGAACCACTGTAGAATAAGATAACCTTGTGTCGGTTCAACAGATTCATGATGATGAAGAAGGGATAGACATCTTAGAATAGAGAATCAAACATGTATTGAGATAGAACAGTAGTACTTTATTAATCCATAAAACTCAGCAGAGCTCCTCCCCTCAACCTAGGAGGTTTAGAAATTCATACTGATAGAAAATACAATGCGGAATTCAAAAATATGGCATATGGTTTTGAACAAGGGTGATCATTGTCCTTTAAATACTAAACTAATGACTAAGGGTTACATAAAAAGGATAAAACAGTCTTTTAGCGCTAAAATCCACTTCTAGGGCCCATTTGGTGAGTCTTTTAGCTGAACTTGATTAAGATCCACGTGCTAGGAGGCCTCTAGGGCGTTGAACGCTGGCTAGGGGGTCCTTCTTTGGGCGTTGGACGCCAGAATAGGGTAGGAGGCTGGCATTGAACGCTAGTTTTGGGCCTTCCATTCTGAAGCAAATTATGGACTATTATACATTGCTAGAAAGCTCTGGATGTTATCTTTTCAGATCCATTTAGAATGCTCTATTTGGACCTCTGTGGCTCTAAAAAAGCTCATTTGAATGTAAGGAGGTCAGATTTAGACAGCATCTACAGTGCTTTCTCTGTCTCTGAATCAGACTTTTGCTCCAGCTCCTCAATTTCAGCTAGAAAATACCTGAAATTGCATAAAAACACACAAACTCAATGTAGAATCCAAAAATGTGAATTTTTCACTAAAACCTATGAAAACTTAATAGAACTTAAACAAAACATACTAAAACTATATGAAAATAATGGCAAAAAGCGTATAAAATATCCGCTCATCAATCTTCCTAGCATAAAACCAAACTGGTTCTTTGTTACTTGTGTTTCTTGTCTCAGCCTCCATTCTATCACCCTTTCCCATAACTTCATGGTATGGCTCATGAGCTTGATCCTTCTATAGTTTCTGCAACTCTGTATATCCCCCTTATTCTTGTAGATAGGTACTGTTCATACCCTGGGTCGAGCTGTCCAACCTGGGCTGAATCGACCGACCTCTTCAGGTTAGAACTACCGGACCTCTTTAAAAGAGTTCGGCCAAATCACTACAGAGGCCCAAGAGGGCCCAAACAGAGGAACACGACCCAAATCCAAAGGCAGCCCAAGCGTAGAGAGATAAGGGCGGTTCCCTTGAAGATAAGATGACTTCACTCAAAGATAAGATAATATAAGATAACTATCTTATCTCCAGAAAGGTCACTCCACACTATTATAAATACACTAGAGCACCCAAGTATAACTCATACTCTAATTCTACTAAAAACCTGCTTAATACCCTTGCTAACTTAAGCATCGAAGTCCCTTGCAGGTACCACCACCCCGGTGACAAAGGATCAGCAGCACCAACAAGTCCACAAGTCAGACACGGCGGCTCTGGCCACCACCCACAAGTCAGACACATCAGCGCCGACCAGCACCGAAGATCTCGTCCGAGATCGACCCACAGTTTCAGGTAACCCTCGGAACATTGGCACCATTGCCGGGGAACCTGGAAGTTATCCCATCATCATGGCAGACAATCTTGACCATGACCACAACTCTGATTTGGAGAACAGAACACCACATAAGAACGCGGAGGTCACAATAGACGATACTTCTCAACCTAACAAAGACAAGAATTCACCAAACACGGGAGCCATGGAGGCACTTTAGGATCGCCTAAAACAGCTCAAAAATGAGGTCGAGTATCAACGGGAAGCCGAGAGAGACCTACGAAGGGAAGCTAGGCGATGCCACAAGTTAGTGGACAAGCTCTTAAAGCTCGAAGCTGATCTCGATCCAGCCATGAAGATAACTCCCGTAAGGACCAAGACCCATTCACGAAAGAGATCATGAAGACCAAAATCCCATAGGACTTCAAACCTCCCGACATGACTCTATATGATGGCACTGCAGATCCCAGCCATCATCTCAGTAATTTTAGATGTAGAATGTACCTCACTGACGTCTCAGATGCAGTCCACTGCAAAGCCTTCCCGACTACCTTAACAAAGACAGTAATTAAATGGTTCGACAATTTGCCCCTTAGGTCCATCTCAAGCTTTGACAACTTAGCAAAAAATTTTTTGGCCAGATTCTCCATCCAGAAAGACAAAACTAAGCACGCCCCAAGTCTATTAGGGATCAAGCAAGGAAAGATTCAACAAAGCATACCTGGACATACAAAGTCTGCCAATAGAAGCAGCCATTATGGGTCTCATCAATGGCTTACGAGAAGGACCTTTTAGTCACTCAATATCGAAAAAATATCCCACATCCCTAAATAAAGTACAAGAACGAGCAGAAAAGTACATCAACATAGAGGAAAACTCTCGACTAGGAGAGACCTCAAAGTCCGGATTCTCCTACTCTTCTCGGGATAAGGACCAAGAGTACAAGAAAAAAGAAGATCAGCATGGAGAAAAGATCAAGAAATACCACAATTACACCCCTCTTCGGGTGTCTCTCGTAGATGTTTATCAAGAAGTATGCCATACTGAAAAGATACCCCAGCTCGCCCACTCAAAAGCAAGAAAGGAGGAGGAAATTGGAATAAATACTGCGAATACCATCGGATCTATGGACATTCCACCAACGAATGCTTCGACTTGAAAAATATCATAGAAAAACTGGTAAGAGAGGGAAAAGTAGATCGGTACTTAGCTAGCAGAGCAGACGAACCAAGAAAAAGAAGAAGGGACGAAGATGTCGGACGAACTGAACGACCACCTCGTACACCGGAGAGACATGTCCACATGATACACGGAGGATTTACGGGAGGAAGAATCTCCAAATCATCTTGTAAAAGACATCTTAAAGAAGTATATCATGTTGAGGGAGGAGAAGAAGCACCCGACATCTCCACTATCACTTTTACTAAAGAGGACGCAGCTGGCATCATCTCGGGACATGACGATCCCATGGTCATCACTATCATATTGGCCAATGCTAATCTCCACCGCACACTAGTAGACCAGGGAAGTTTGGCCGACATCTTATTCAAAACCGCCTTCAACAAACTCAGTCTGGAAGAAAAAGAACTCAGAGCATATCCGAACAGCCTATTCGGGCTGGGAGACACTCTAATCCAACCACTGGGATACATCTCACTACACACAACCTTTGGAAAAGGAAACCGGTCAAGGACACTCAACATATATTACATCATGGTCAACGTGAGTTCAGCCTACAATGCCCTAATAGGTCAGACAACATTAAATCAGCTCGGCACAGTAGTCTCGACTCCAAATCTGTGCATGAAGTTTCCAACCACAGAAGGACTTTGTCCAAAACCCGAAGGCAAAATAGAACTCGGGGGAGTTCGAGGGCGGGAAGAACTTCATCCAAAACCCGAAGGCAAAATAGAAAAAGTCCAGATCGGAGATGTCCCAGACAAAACAACCAATATCGGCACAATCCTAAAAGGAGACGTAAAGGAGTCACTCATACAGTTCTTAAGAAATAATATCGACCTCTTTGCATGGAAGGCCGCAGACATGCCGGGCATAGACCCCAAGTTAATGTGCCACAAGTTGGCAGTTTACTCAGGATCTCGGCCAGTACAGCAGAGACGTAGAAAGCTCAGACCAGAACAATCTCAAGCTGTGGAAGAGCAGGTAAAAGCTCTACTGGAGGCAGGATTCATAAGAGAAGTCAAGTACCCACTATGGCTAGCTAACGTCGTCTTGGTGAAAAAATCAAACGGGAAGTGGCGGATATGCACCGACTACACTGATCTCAACAAAGCCTGCCCAAAAGATCCTTATCCACTCCTAAGTATCGATGGTCTGGTGGATGCCTCCTCCGGATACAGATACCTCTCGTTTATGGACGCTTATTCAGGATACAATCAAATCCCGATGTACCCACCTGACCAAGAAAAAACCTCATTTTTGACCCCGAAAGCAAACTACTGCTACACCGTCATGCCATTCGGACTCAAAAACGCAGGAGCCACTTATCAAAGATTAATGAATAAGGTCTTCGCAAACCACATCGGGAAAGTCATGGAAGTCTATATGGACGACATGTTAATAAAGACACAAAATGAAGAATCATTACTGTCCGACCTCACCCAAGTATTCGACACTATAAAAAGGCATGGTGTGCGACTTAACCCTGCAAAATGCACCTTCACAGTAGAAGCTGGCAAATTCTTGAGTTTTATGCCCACACAAAGAGGAATTGAGGCAAATCCGGATAAATTCCAGGCTATACTCAACATGAAGAGTCCGACCAACGTTAAAGAGGTGCAACAACTCAATGGAAGATTGACAGCCTTGTCCAGATTTCTTGCTTGATCAGCAATAAGATCTCTCCCCTTCTATGCCACCCTAAAGAAGGGAAAGAGGTTTGAATGGACAACAGAGTGCAAGCAGGCCTTCCAGGATTTCAAAAGGTTCCTGGGATAACCACCTATTCTAACTCGGCCACGGGAAGGAGAACCACTTGTGTTGTACCTCGCAGTAAGAAATCGGGCAATAGCCTCAGCACTGGTCCGAGATGACGACAGTGGACAACAACCTATATACTTCATCAGCAAAGCATTGCAAGGGTCCGAACTGAACTATCAAAAAATAGAAAAATTCGCCTATGCTCTCATACTAACATCTCGACGACTTCGCCCTTATTTCTAAGCCCACATTATCAGGGTTCGGACCAACCAGCCCATAAAAGGCATTTTACAGAAAACAGATTTAGTAGAAAGAATCTTGCAATGGGCAGTCGAGTTGTCCGAATTTGACCTCCAATATGAAGCTCGGACAGCCATCAAATCCCAGCATTTGGCCGACTTCATTGCAGAGTTTACGGACACCCCGGAAATCCCTACAGAGTGGAATCTTTATGTAGATGGTTCGTCAAAGAAAACTGGAAGTGGCGCAGGCGTGATGATAGAAAGCGACCAGGGAACCCAAATCGAACTTTTCCTCAAATTCGGGTTCCCTACTATTCGGGTTTGAAGCTGGCTAAGGAAGTTGGAGCTCAAAAACTTATCATCTTCAGTGACTCACAAGTAGTCACCTCACCAATAGCAGGGAGTTACCAAGCCAAGGATCCCACCATGAAAAAGTACTTAGATAAAAACCAGGGAACAGCTCGGACAACTCGGGGAATATGAGGTCCGCCACATACCCCAGGAACAGAATGCTCGAGCTGATGCACTCTCAAAACTAGCCAGCACCAAACCAGGGGGCAACAATAGAAGCCTCATCTAAGAGATGTTGCAGAACCCGTCAATCTTGGAAGAAGAAAAGGTCCTAGCCATAACAGGTCTGGATCAAGGATGGATGACTCCCATAATTAATTACCTCAAAACAGAAACACTCCCTACAGATAAGAAGGAGGCAAAGAGGTTAAAACAAGAGGCACAATACTACACCATCATAAACAATAATCTATACAAAAGAGGGATTTCAACACCACAGTTAAAATGCATGCCGACTTCCAAAACAAAAGAAGTCTTAGAAGAAGTACACAGTGGCATCTGTGGCAACCATCTCGGAGCACAAGCTCTCATAAAAAAGGTACTCTGGGCCGGATTCTATTGGCCAACTTTACAAAAAGAAGCAATGGAATTCGTAAAGAAATGTCCACCATGTCAGAAGCATGCTAATTTTCAGATCGCCCCACCAGAGGAGCTCATTAGCATAACCTTGATGACAGGATTTTTGACGGTTTAGAATTCACAAATGATGGATTCTCGTTGTAAAGTATAGTTTCTAAACCAACATTAATCCTTTCATACAAAAATTTGTTTGTCACTAAAACAAACCCCTAAATTTATAAACCGAAGTATTTAAACCTCGGGTCATTCTCCCTAGGAATTGCAAACAAATGTACTTATTATTGGCTATGAAGTATGTTTAGGGTTTCTTGAGTTAAGGAACAAGGAATGTAAATTGCAAAAGAAATAAACTAATAACTAAGAAAAGCTCTTGGCAAGGTTATGAGAATTGGAAGTCCTATCCTCATTATCCTCCTCAATTGTGACCACAATTGTCCATTGCTACCACTTAGTTAACCTCTAACCGTTGAGGAAAGTCAAGTGAATGAATCAACTTGATTCCACAAGTCCTAGCCAACTCCCAAGGGAAAGACTAGCGTTAGTGGTATCCAAATCAATTAGCAACTTCTAATTATCAATCAACAAAGGAATTGGATAACTCAAGTGTCACTAATTACTCTACCTAGGCTAAGAAGAATAAAATCTACACTAAAATCCAACCAAGCATTTCATCAAACACTTGGAAGGCATAAAAGGAAAGCATAGTAAATTGGCAACAACAATAAAATCTAACAACAATCACTACAAGGAATTAACAACAACAATCAAAAGAAGCACAATTATTGTGAATTACCTCTAATTAAATTGAAAGAGAATTGAAGGAACAAAAGTAGATCTACAATAAAATATAGAAACCACATAAAGGAAATTACAACAAAAGAATATAGGAATCATGAATGTAACAACATATAATTGAGAGGTAGAAGAAGAAGAAAGCATGAATTGAAACCTAGATCTAGATTATTGAACTAAACCTAATCCTAATTCTAATCCTAGAGAGAAGTGAGAGCTTCTCTATCTAGAAACTAACTCGCCCTCCAAAACTAACCTAAACTAAACTAATGATCAAAAGTATGTCAATCCCCCTTCAATCATTGGCTTAAATGGCATCAGATATGAGTTGGTTGGGGCCCACAAGGCTTCTAAAATCGCTGGCCATGAGTTGCATTGAGTGAAGCATGTGCAACCATCGGCGTATACGCTTACCGTGCGCATGCGCACCCCTATGAGTGGATGCAACTATGGCAAATCTCATATCATTTTGAAGCTTCAGATGTTAGCTTTCCAACACAACTAGAACCGCATCATTTGGACCTCTGTAGCTCAAGTTGTGGTCAATTAAGTGCGAAGAGGTCGGCTTGACAGCTTTTGTGATTCCTTCATTTCTTCATGAGTTCTCCATTTTTACATGCTTTTCCTTCATTCCCTTGATCTAATCTTTGCCTCCTAAATCTGAAATCACTTAACAAACATATCAAGGCATCTAATGGAATCAAGGTGAATTAAATTTAGCTATTTTAAGTCCTAAAAGCATCTTTTCACTCTTAAGCACAATTAAAGGAGAAGTTATAAAACCATGCTATTTCATTGAATAAATGTGGGAAAAGGTTATCAAAATGCTCTAAATTCATCACAAGATAAACCCTACAAATGGGATTTATCAACCTCCCCACACTTAAACCAAGCATGTCCTCATGCTTAAACCAAGAGAAAGCAAAGGGTATCAACATTTATTCAATGTGAATTAATCTAAATGCAATCTAAACTATATGCATCTATCTATATGAATGCAACTAAATACAAAATGATTTTACCTACTTGGTTAAAAAAAATAAATCAATCTCCAAGACATACATGCACAAGTAGGGCTAAGGTCCCATGACGACTCATGAATCCTACCAATTTAAATATCAAAATGAAGTTCAAGTAGACTTGCAAGAAGAACGCTCATGAAAGCCGGCAATCAAAGAATTGAGCATCGAACCCTCACCGGAAGTGTTTGCACTGTAGTTGCTCAAGTGTGTAGGGTCGATTCTCTCAATTCTCCCCTAATCATGCTTTCTAAGATTTGTTTTTCTTCTAACAATCAACATATATTTCATGCACGCATACAAGTATCATGAGGTCTCTTCTTTAGGTTGTAATGGGGCTAGGGTCAAGGTAAGGATGCATATTTGGTCAAGTGAGCTTGAAATTTGAATCTTTGATAAGCTTAAACTTCCCACCTAACCTATGACATCCTATACAATTTCAAAGCTAACCTAACTATCCATTTTTCTCACTTTTTCACATACTCATGTATTCTTTTTCATTTCACAACACTTATGCATTGACCCTTTTTGAGCTTTGCTTTGGAGCATTTTGTCCCCTTTTATTTCTTTCTTTTTATTTGTGTCTTTCTTTTTCTATATATTTTTTTTCTTTTCTTTTCCATATTGTTTTTTTTTCTTTTCCTTTTCCTTTTTCTCATTTTTCTTTCTATATACAAGATCATCAATGCATAAGGTTTTACATTCATTACACATGAGCATGTACCCAATTTCCAATATTTACAACAAAAATACAAAACTACCCTTTTATTCACCCAATGTTCCAAGATTTTTCACACTTAAATGACACACACACACACTAGCCTAAGCTAATCAAAGATCTAAATTAAGGACTTTTATTGTTTTCCACTTTAAGGCTTGTAATGTGCTAAAATTATGAACAAAGTGGGTTAAGCATAGGCTCAAATTGGCTAACAATGCAAGATAAAAGGTAAGGCCATTTGGGTAAGTGAGCTAAATGAAATGATGGCCTCAATCATATAAGTGCATTAATACATAAAATAATGGACATAAAGAATTGAACAAATCAAAGATCACAATCATAGAAAGAGAATAATGCACACAAGAAGGGAAAATAAGTGGCTATATAATGTAACCATACGATTAGGCTCAAATCTCACAAGCTTGTGTTCTTAGCTCAAAAACCATGTTCCAAAATAAATTCTTTCAAGCAAGTTCAACAAAAAGTTTTCAAATTGGTAGGTTGCCCTAAAAAGAATTTCTTGGAAAAGAAATCATCACCCTAACCAAGTAGTCCTAATAGGAAGGAAATGATAAAAATATGTACAAATTCTAACTAACATGCAACCTATCATGCAATGCAACAACTATCTAACGAAGAAAATAAAAAATTGGTGTTGAAAAGGAAATTGTTACCCATGGAGATCGGTCGAATGACCTCCCCACACTTGAAGATTACACCGTCCTCGGTGCATGCAAAGAAGAGCAATGTGGATGGGTTGTTACAATTGATGAGCCTCTACAAAAGATTGTGCGGATGACTTGTTTGTTGCCCCATTTAAAAGCTTTTCCTTTTCTTCCTTCTTGGTGGCCAACCTAAAAGGAGAGAAAAAGAAAAAAAATTAAGCTTATAACAAAGATATCAAAGCAAATAGAACATAGGCGGGGGCTAATGCCAAATAAAAGTAGGGTTCTCACTACATGTTAGCTACGCATGTAAGTGAGAAAGCAATATAGGCAAAGGGCATATCAACTAATACTCGATGCAAGAGTAAAATCAAAGCATGAAGAACATATTGAGCATCAAGTTCAAATAAGAAAAAAGTGGGTCATGAAAGACATAAAAGATAAAGCATTGATTTAAAAGTTTTCATCACCCATCAATATCAAACAAGTCACGAAGCACCAAAATAATGCAAGAAATTCTCAAGAATTGAGTAAGAGAATGCAACACCATTATTAAAATAAAAAACTCAAAAAAAAAATAAAGTAAAAATAGGCTATAAAAACAAAATGAAAATGCAAAGAAGCGAAGTATGCGAATGCGATAAACAAAAGAAAATAGAAGATGAGGGAAAAAAACTCTTTTTTTTTACCGACGCGGACGCGTCATGCACGCTTATGTGCCGATGTGCATTTTGGCCGAAGGGTGCGTACGCGCCAGGTGCGCGCATGCACGGCTGAGGTTAGGCCAAAGACATAGTGCTGGCCCGGAGTTAGCACAACTCTCGGGTCATATGTATGGGAACTGCGTTAGCGGATTGGCGCACACGCGGCATGTGCGCGGGTGCGCGCATTGCAAAATATGTATAGCGATGCGTATGCGCGCAGTGCGCGTACACGCGCTTCGCGTGATTAAGATCATGGACGTGTACGCGCGAGTTGCGCACACGCGTGACTAGCTTTGTGCCTGGGGCTCAGCGCTGGCCCAAAACTGGCACAACTCTCTGGAAAATGACCCAGGAGTTGCGAGCGGCCTATGGGCGCGTACGTGCCTAGTGCGCGCACGCCCCCCTCCCTTTTTTTTTCAGAAATACGAAAAAAAAGCCTAAAAATCTCCCTAACACTACCTACAGCTCCAAGATCAACTATGAATACAAAATTAAAAAAAATATATATTTTTGGTTGTTGAAGAGTTTCAAATATAAACAAGGGAAACTTGCTTCACAAGCAACCAACAACCAAATTATTAAGACAAATATATGAAGAGGAAAAACTACCTATAATGGCAACTCAAATCACTTATTAATCAAAGCTATAAGGGAGTGGAAAGAGTTTACCATGGTGGGGTGTCTCCCACCTAACACTTTTATTTAAAGTCCTTAAGTTGGACATTTGGTGGAGTCGTTGCTAGGGTGGCTTATGCTTGAACTCTTCCTTAAATCTCCACCAATGTTTGCACTTCCAATAGCCTTCGGGATCCCAAATTAAGCGTACAAGGCCTTTAAGGAGGCTTAAGCAAGTGACAAGGCCCCAAAGTTGATGATTGTCTATGTATATTCCGGGGTCCCATACTTTGTTTGTCAACCCCCTTTCTTCTTTATCTTCATGCTTCCAATAGGGTGACAAACTTATTGAATTCTCTTTGTGACTCCTAGTCATCATCCTAATTCCATTGACTTGAGTACCACTCCACCTTTGAATCCTAAAATTTGCGTTTCTACCCACTATGTACCTTGATTCTTGTTGCCAACCAACATCTAACTCTTTTCTACTTTCTAACCCACAAATAGTTCTAAGTTGACCATCTGTTTCTAACAATGCATATTGATATAGGCCAAGGAAATTAAAGGATGAGATGATTACCCATTCAATTTGTGATTTGGATGGTGGCTTAGCAAGGAAGATATCCAATGGTCTTGACATTGTAGGCTCTACTTCCTTTGGTGCCATTTTGATGAACGGACATTTGATGGTTTAGAATTCACAAATGAATCTTCGTTGCAAGTATAGTTTCTAAACCAACACTAATCCTTTCATACAAAAATTTGTTTGTCACAAATAACAAACCCCTAAAATTATAAACCGAAGTATTCAAACCTCGGGTCGTTCTCCCTAGGAATTGCAAACAAATGTTCTTGTTATTGGCTATGAAGTATATTTGGGTTTTTGAGTTAAGGAACAAGGAATGTAAATTGCAAAAGAAATAAACTAACAACTAAGAAAGCTCTTGGCAAAATATGAGAACTAGAAGTCCTATCCTAATTATCCTCCTTGATGATTTCCATCTTTTGACAACTTTCTTCAATTTCCTCTTGTTTGATAACTTCTTCCAACTCTTCCTCATTGATCAAAACATGCATTGGAGGTTGTGCACATGCCTCCTCAACATCGGTTTCACATCCCATGGAAGAAGCTTCAATAAGATCACCATTGTCACTTGGTGTAGAGTTGTCTTCAATGATGGAGTTTCCTTCTTGTTCAACCTCCCCTAGGTCTTCTTCCACTTCTTCTTTTTCAACAATCTCCATCTCTTCCACTTGTTGTAAAACACACTCCATTTCCTTGTGCTCAACTTGAGACTCTAAAATCTCCCTCATACTTCTCTCTTCGGTTACTTTTTCACAATCATCTGTGGACATATTTTGCTTGTGGCATGAATCCCACGAGTCCAACTTTTGACGGATAGTTGCTTGAAGCCGATCCATTGTTTCTTTGAGATGATCCTTTGAATCTTGTTCCTCTTCACTAACATAAGTAGGATCATATTGCTCTTGGATTGATGGACATGGATATTCTTCCATGGAGGGTTCTGATGGAAAGGAGAATTCATCATGTGGTTGGAAAGGAGGTTCATCAAAGCTTGGAGGTTGGAAGGTGTTTTGGTTGTTAGTAGAAGGTGGAATTATACGGGACATAAGTTCTTGGAGGGTAGAGGTGAAACTAGTGAGTGCAGTTTGGAGCTCTTCTTGCGCTTGAGGAATGATACCAAGTGTATCATCCATGGGAACTTGGTTTGGAGGGTAAAGATGTTGGAGTAGTGGTGATTCAATGGTTGCTTGCTCATAATTATCACAAGGATATGCATAGGGGGAATATGAATTAGGATTGTGTGGAGGCAATTGGTGGAAATAGGATGTAGATTGAGAATATGGTGGTTGGAATCATGGTGTTTGAGGACTATGTTGAGAGTATGGTGCATGAAATGATGGTGGTTGAGTGGCATAATCATGATAAGAACCATCATATCCATTGGAATGATATGCATTATAGGAGGGATTACCATCATAGTAGCTTGAATGAGGAGGTTTCCATGGTGATTGCTCATATGGATGTGGCTCCTTTCTCAAGTATTCATCTCTCCCATAATGTGAGCCATCATTCAAGTTTTCATGACCTACAACATAGTCATAACCATATCCAAAACCACAAGGACGAGAATTCATAGTAACAAATAAAATCAAAACTAATAGAGTCCTAAAACTAACAAAAACTAACAAACAAGCGAAAAACAAACATATTTACAATATTCACATATGTACAATAACCAATAACATAACACCATTGCAATTCCCTGGCAACGGCGCCATTTTGATAATAGGATTTTTGACGGTTTAGAATTCACAAATGATGGATTCTCGTTGTAAAGTATAGTTTCTAAACCAACAATAATCTTTTCATACAAAAATTTGTTTGTCACTAAAACAAACCCCTAAATTTATAAACCGAAGTATTTAAACCTCGGATCGTTCTCCCTAGGATTTGCAAACAAATGTTCTTGTTATTAGCTATGAAGTATGTTTGGGGTTTCTTGAGTTAAGGAACAAGGAATGTAAATTGCAAAAGAAATAAACTAACAACTAAGAAAAGCTCTTGGCAAGGTTATGAGTCTTTCTGACTTAGCCATTCTAGTCTCCAGCCTCACTAAGACCACTCATAGTTTCATTAATAAAACAAGGTCCTCCATTGGAAATTTGGAGGTACAAGTTGGTCAACTGAGCTAGAGGATCCTTGAGATCCCGCTAGACACTCTTCCCAGTAATACTGAATTTAATCCTAGAGAAGAGTGCAAGACCATAACCATGAAGGTTGAGGCCGAATTGGAGGAGAATGGGAAGGCACTAAATGCCAGTGAAGAAGCCTTCACTGGGCGTTCAACGCCCACCAGCCCAGGGAAGCTAGCGTTGAACGCCAGTAAGGACATCCCTGTTGGGCGTTTAACGCCCGGAATACTAGAGGGACTGGCGTTTAATGCCAGTCAGGGTGGACAGCAAGGGCATTCAACGCCCAATAACCTAACAAAGCTGTAGTAGAACGCCAGTCAAAGAACACCCTCTGAGTGCTTAAAGCCCACTCAAGAACCCTCTAGCCCAGAACCAAAGGAAACCATAAAAACCATTGAGGTTCCTTTGAATGCACTTTTACAGTGCATAAGTTCTCATGACTACTCATCCTCAAGTGAGGATGAAGACACTAGGGAAGAGCAAGTTGCTCATTTTCTAGGAGCTCTAATCAAGCTGAATGCCAAACTATTTGGTACGAAGCCTCTGGAGGAAGAATCTCTACTACTTACCAAAGAACTCCAAGCGTTGGTTCAGCAAGAGCTACCTCAGAAGCTTCCAGACCCTGGACGCTTTCTGATTCCTTGCACCATAGGCACTATGACCTTTGAAAAGGCTCTATGTGACATAGGGTTAAGCATCAAGCTCATGCCACTCTCTGTAATGGAGAAGTTGGGAATCCTTGAGGTACAAATATGGCTTAGTGGAGGATGTCTTGGTTAAAGTTGAAAACTACTACATCCCTGCAAACTTCATTGTCTTGGATATAGGAGAGGATGAGGATGACTATGTCATCCTTGGAAGACCTTTCCTAGCCACAGCTAATGTTATCATTGATGTGGCTAAGGGAGAACTAACCCTAAAGATAGGGGAGGACCAAATCTTATTCAAGATGCCTCATCCTAATTCTCCCTCTAAAAGAGAGATAATAGTGCAACACCTAGTATGCTAACCCTCTCTTTCTGTGCAAAGCTCTGCAAGTCCCCTAGACATTAATTCTAAGTTTGGTGTTGGGCAGCCCTCAACAAGCTCTAAGCACAAAGATACTAAGAAGAAAGTATCTAAAGGCTGGAAGGACAAGAAAGTCCCAACTGAAGGCCTCTCACCTGGCATGAGAGTTGTCTTCACTAAGAAGCCAGTCTTACCATACACAGTGAGTCGTGTCCTATCTCTAAAGCATGTGGAGCTCATTCATCAGATGACAGGAAGAAGATTCACTATCTAGGGCGAAAATTTGAGCCCATACTCACCTCCGTAAGGAGCTTAAAGGTCAAGCTAGTGACGTTAAAGAAGCGCTTGTTGGGAGGCAACCCAACTTTACTCAACCATATTTATTTGCTTTCATTTTGTTTTTTCTTTCAGTTGTCAGAGTCATGATCATGTACATCAGTCAAGAGACAGAATCTACATCAGTGATAACAGAACACTCCAGAAAGACTGTTAAAGTTGAACGCCAGTGAGGAAGCCCTCCCGGGCGTTCAACGCCCCAAGAGGGGAGCATTGCTGGCGTTGAATGCCAGCCAGGGAGCAGCCCCTGGGCATTTAAACGCCAGTGTAGAGAAGCAAGGAATCTGGAATTCCCTAGCCTCTCAGGACCAAGAGGTCCCACAGAAGCTCCACCTACCCCACCTTCTTCCCCATTGATAATATTTACTCGAGGACGAGTAAAACTCTTAAGTTTGGTGTTGCAAAAGGTTTGCTTCCTGACTTCTACCACTCTTAAGTATAGAAGAAGAGGACGGAGCAAACTAGAGAGCCTGGACATAAACTTGTGTAGCCGCCTCAACAGAGACAAATGAGTGACATAGAAGAGATCAAGCATTACATTGGATCCTCAAGAAGGAGTAGTAGCCATCATCATCCAGGTGGATTCGTTCTCTTTATCTCCTTGTCTATTATTTTTCTATTTTCTGTCTATTTTGTTTTCTGTTTTCTTGCTCTAGTTGCATGATCATTTGCATTTGATGTCTTTAAGTTGTAAAATGTTCCATATATCTCTCACCTTGCTTAAATAAAAATTTTTTATTTGAAAAGAATTGATGAGCGGATATTTTATACGCTTTTTGGCATCACTTTCATATAGTTTTTAGTAGTTTTTATTAAGTTTTTATAGGTTTTAGTGTTAAATTCACATTTTTGAATTCTACTATGAGTTTTTGTGTTTTTGGACAATTTCAAGTATTTTCTGGCTGAAATTGAGGAGGTGGAGCAGAAGTCTGATTTAGAGACAGAGAAAGCACTACAGATGCTATCCGGATCTGACCTGCCTGCAAATGGAGCGCTCTCAATGGCTATGGAAAGCTGACTTTCATAGCTTTCCAGCAATATATAATAGTGCATACTTTGCTTCGGATTAGAAGGCCTAAAACTGGCGTCCAATGCTAGCTTCCTGCCCCCTTCTAGGCGTCCAACGCCCAAAAAGCAAAGACCAATGTACAAACGCCTAAAGAGGACCCCTTAGCTGGCGTTTCATGCCCAAGAGACCTTATAGCACGTGGATCTCATCAAAGCTCAGCCCAAACACTCACCAAGTGGGCCCTAGAAGTAGATTTTAGTACTAAATAGACTGTTTTGCCCTTACTAGTCATCTGTTTAGTATTTAAAGTGTATCTTACATAATCATTCGAACAACATACTACCATTCAGCATTATTTTGTTTTTCACTTGTCTTTTCTTATCAGTATGAGTTTCTAAACCTCCTAGGTTGAGGGGAGGAGCCCTGCTGAGTCCTATGAATCAATAAAAGTATTACTATTTCTTCTTCGATCCGTGTTTGTTTTATCTCTAAGATGTAAAATCCGATCTTCATTGTGGTGAATAGGATGATCTAACCAATTAGCTCTGTTAATCACATTTAGATGAACGTGCCTGACAAACACTCGCGTCTACTTGGGTTTGTGTGAATACTTGGCCGGAAAAGCACGAACCAACAACTATGTTTATACATCTCTCAGACAGCTAATCCACGACTTCATTGGGGACTTCTCGAGACACCAGTTCAGCCGAATTCCGGGGAGATTAGGGTCTCTGTGGTATAGGCTAGAATCCTAAGAAACAGCATCCTCTGATTTGGAAGATTCGACCTTGTCTGTAGCGTTTTGAGTAAGATCGCCAAGAGAATGCACTGCTAAGTGCTTCACCCTTCGTCAGATTGGATGACCACGGCCAATGGTGTTCAATCTGTAGCAGAGCAGATCAATGACCATGACCCATGGCATTGATCACATACAGCCTGCCATAGAAGAAGATCATTCACAAGTAAGGAAGACACTAATACCAGAGTTAATTCAGAAAGACAACGCAACTCCAATCCTTAACCCTATTCCTTTTAGTATTTTCTACCTCTTTTGCTTTATTCCTTTCAAGGTTTAACATACATTACTCCTACAACTTCAAATCAACAACCTTCTGATCTGCCTGACTAAGACCTGCAAGATAACCATAGCTTGCTTCAAACCAGAATCCTCATGGGATCGACCCTGACTCACTCAAGTATTACTTGGATGACCCAGTGCACTTGCTGGTACAACAGTACGAAAGGTGTAGGGATTCGTACGCACCAAGTTTTTGGCGCCGTTGCCGGGGATTGTTGAGTTTGGACAAACTGATGGATTGTCTTGCTCCCTAGATCAAGTAATTTATTTTATTTTATTTTGTTTGAGTCCTTTAATTTTTGTTTTCTTCTTCTTAATTTTTCAAAAAATTAAAAACCTTTTTCAAAAATATTTTTCTTTTCTTTGTTTGATCTTTGATTTTGTTTGAGTCTCTTTGTTTGTGTTCTTTTTTAGTCTTTTATCTTTTTATTTTTTTCTTAAAATTTTCGAAAAAAATTCAAAAAGCTTATCAAAAATATTTTTCTTTCCTTTGTTTAATCTGCGTTCTTGGTATTGAGTCTTCCATGTTCTTGTTTCTTTTTTTTTTCAATTCCAAAAATTTTAAAACTTCTTCAAAAACCTTTTACAAGAAATATTTGTCTTTTCTTTATTCATTCTTTATTTTTGGTTAGAGCCTTGTGCTTATGTTCTTGGTAAATTTTTGTGTTCTTTGAATCTTTCTTTCTAAAAATTTTTCAAAAATAGTTTCTTTGTTTAATTCTTGTGTCAATTCTTTAAGTTTGGTATTTTCTTGTTTATTTTCTTTTAATTTTCGAAAATTGTATGTTGGTTAAGTTTGGTGTTCTTTACATGTTCTTGTGTTCTTTAAATTTTTTTTTGAGTCCTGTTCTTTGTGTTCTTGTTAGTCTTCAAGGTGTTCTTGTGTCTTTTTTGTGTTTTGATCTTAAAACTTTTAAGTTTGGTGTTCCTTGGTATTTTTCCTCAAATTTTCGCACACTAGGAGTAACTAGATCTAAAAATTTTAAGTTTGGTGTCTTTTACTTATTTTTCTCTCTCCTTATTAAATTCAAAAATAAAAAAAATATCTTTTCTATCTTTATTTTAATTATAATTTTCGAAAATTCCTTTGAAATTCAGATTTTAATTTTTTAAATTTTTATCTTATCTTATCTTAGTTTTTAATTTTCAAAAATCAAATCTTTTCAAAATTAAAAATCTTATCTTTTTCAAAAATCATATCTTTTTCAAAGTTCTTATCTTATCTTATTTCAAAATTAAAATTTCAACTTTTAAAATTCAAAAATTTAAAATTAAAATTTTAAAACTTCAATTTCAAAATCAAAAATTTAAATTTAAAATTTCAATTTTCAAAATTAAATCTTTTCAAATTTCAAATCTTTTTCAAAATTTCAAATTTCAAATTCAGATTTCAAAAATTCAAAATTCAAATTTCAAAATTTCAAATTTCAAATTTCAAATTTCAAATCTTAAATTCAAATCTCTTCTTAATTACTTATTTTCTCTCTCCTATTTTTCAAAACTTCCTAACTAACTTCTTTTCTCTAATTTTCGAAAATCATCTTATTCTTCTCTCTCTCTCTTCTATTTTCAAAATTTAATAATTAAATTTTAAATTTCTTTTAATTAATTAATTTTAATTTTGGTTTAAATAAATAAATAAAATAAAAATAAAAATATTTTAGTTTTTATTCATCTCTCCCATCCCTATTTCTTCTTCGTTTCCTTCTACCTTTCTTCATTATAAACCCAAGTGGGAATGAAGAGTCCAGGAGAACTCTGGGATCTTATATGAATCCCTCTACTGACTTCTATGGAAGAAGTATTAGCATATTTCACATCAAAGCTAGTAACTTTGAAGTGAACCCTAAACTCATTACTCTAGTGCAGCAGAACTGCCAGTATTCTGGGCTTCCTCAGAAAGAACCTATATAATTCCTGGTAGTCTTCTTAAAGATTGCTGACATAGTACACAGTAAGGGAGTAGACTAAGATGTCTACATATTATTGCTTTTTTCTTTTGCTGTAAATGACCAAGCAAAAAGGTGGTTGGATAACCAGCCTAAAGCTAGTTAAAAAACTTGAAAATAGTTAGTGGACAAGTTTTTAAATCAATACTTCCCCCCAAGAAAGATGACCCAGCTGAGGTTGGACATCCACGACTTCAAACAAGGAGACAGTGAATCTCTTTATGATGCCTAGGAGAGGTATAGGAGGATGCTAAGAAAATGTCCAACTGAAATGTTTTCATAATGGGTACAGTTAGACATCTTCTACTATGGGCTTTCAGACATGGCTAGAATATCTTTGGACCACTCTGCTGGTGGTTCCATACACATAAGAAAGACCATTGGAAAGGCTCAAGAGCTTATTGAGATAGTTGCCACTAATCAGCATCTGTACTCATCTCTTGAGGCCTCTACAAAAGGAGAGGTTAAGGTAGTAGCTGTTGAACCTAACCCTCCAAAGCAGAATGCCCATTGACTCAACAACTACAAGCCCTTGCCTAGCAACTGTTGGAACTGCAAGAGGCTCTGTGAGAAACTCAGGCTTCTAACAAGAATGTAGAAGCCCAGTTGAGTCAAACAAGGCAGTAGTTATCTAAGCAGATAAAAGATGAATGCCAGGCTATTCAACTGGGGAGTGGGAAAATCTTAAGCACCCAACCTCAGTACAATAAGAACAAAAAGCCCATAGAGGATAACCAGGTCTCTGCACATGATGACTCTGGGCGTTTAAACGCCTAGAGAGGTATCCCTCTTGGCGTTGAACACTAGGAAAGGGCAGAGACTGGGCGTTCAAATTCCCAGGAGGGCAGCAGCAAGGGCGTTGAACGCCCAAGCAAGGGAGGCCAGTCACATAATGATAACAGCCCTCCTAAGCAAGCTAGTAACCCCCTTCCAATACACAAGGTACTCGGCCTTCATCAACCAAGATTGATGAGTACAAGGCCAAGTTACCATACCCTCAACGACTTCAGAAAGTAGAAAAGGATAGGTAATTTGCCAAATTTTCAGAAGCTTTTAAGAAGCTGGAGATCAAAATCCCCTTTGCAGAGGCTCTTGAACAAATGCCTTCATATGCTAAGTTCATGAAGGAAATACTGAACAACAAGAGGGATTCGAGGGAAGTGGAGACAGTAGCTCTTACTAAGGAGTGCAATGCAGTCATTCAGAAGAATCTTCCTTAGAAGCTGCAGAAACACCATAACACTCTTCTCAGAGCAATAAAAGTGAATCCGAGAGAAGAGTGTCTAGCCCTCATTAGTACCGAGGAGGCCGAATCTCAGGAGCATGCTACTGAGGGACTTAAGGCAATCACGGACCAGAAAGATCCTGAGAATGCCATTGAGCACGCCCTTACAGAGGTGAAAGAGCCTCAAGAGCCATCTTTCCTACAAGTGCAGAAAGAACTGGCAGATGGGCAGTTGGCTCATTTCCCAGCAGCACTTAAGAGGCTGCAAGTCAATTTCTCTTTTACAGAGGTATTTGAAAAGAAGGACCTAAGGGGAGATGAAATAGAGATACTTACTAAGAAGTACAGTATCCTAATTCAGCATGAGCTACCAAGGAAGATGCCAGATCCAGGGACCTTTCAAATCCTATGCCTTGTTGGAAAGATCATTTTTTACAAAGCCCTGTAGGATCTTGGCTTAAGTTTAAATCTGATATCTTCCACTGAGGCAGAGGCCCAATCTGGAGAGACTGGGAAGGCATTGAACGTCAGTAAAAAAGATCTCACTGGGCGTTCAACGGCCAACTTGGTAGCAAGCCTGGCGCTGAACGCCAATGAGGAAGCCCTTACTAGGCATTCAATGCCCATCCTGGCAGGAGAGCTACCATTGAACGCCAGCCAGGGAGCACTGGCTGGGTGTTTAATGCCCAAACACCCAGGCTTTCTGGCACTGAACGCCAGTGAGGAACCCCTCACTGGGCGTTTAACACCCACACACCCAGGGAAGCTAGCGTTGAACACCAGCAAGAACATCCCTGCTGGCGTTTAATGCTCAAAATGCTAGAGGAACTGGCGTTTAACCCCAGTAAGGGTTGACAGCAAGGGCGTTCAATGCTCAAAGAGTTATCAAAGCTGGCGTTGAATGCCAGTAAAAGCACACCCTTTGAGTGCTTAAACCCCACTCAAGAACCCTCTATCTCAGACCCAAAGGAAACCATAAAGACCATTAAGGTTCCTTTGCATGCACTTCTACAGTGCATGAGTTCTAATGACTACTCATCCTCGGATGAGGATGAAGACACCAGAGAAGAGCAAGTTACTCGGTACCTAAGAGCTCTTATGAAGCTGAATGCCAAGTTATTTGGTACAAAGCCTCTGGAGGAAGAACTTCCACTGCTTACCAAAGAACTCCATGCTTTGGTTCAGTAGAGGCTACCTCAGAAGCTTCCAAATCCTGGAAGCTTTCTAATTCCTTGCACCATAGGCACCATGACATTTGAGAAGGCTCTGTATGACCTATGGTCAAGTATAAACCTCATGCCACTCTCTGTAATTGAAAAGCTAGAAATCCAAGAGGCACTAGAAGCAAGGATTACCTTGCATAAAGACTGGATGGTGTTCAAGTTTCTTGACCCTCCATTACCGCCTAACAAGGGAGGCACTTGCCTAAAGAATTCAGCATCCAAGCCTCCTCCCTGGGGTGGAACCAATTCAATCCCTCCTAAAACCAAACGTAAGTTTGGTGTGGGATGTACACTATCCACAAAGAAGGAAGGCCCTAAAAGGAAGATACCTAGGTGCTGAAAAAAAAACAAAAATATCCATACTGAGGGCTTTTCACCATGGAAAATGGTAATGTTCACTTATCTCATCATGGTTTTCACCATGGAGGAGGGAAGTGACAAACAGGGACACCAGCATATTGCTGCAAGCCCAACCCTGCCTCAGGTAGTGAGCAAGATCCTGTCTCTTAGGCGTATTACGCTATTCCATGAGAGCACAGGAAGGAAGCTCCCAGTAAGGAGTCAGGAGTTATTCCTCTATGACTATCTTCCTCCTTGAAAGGAGTTGTCCGTCAAGTTAATGACATTAAAGAAGCGCTTGTTGGGAGGCAACCCAACCTTAATTAATTATTTATTTTCTTTTATTTTTGTTTTTCTTTTAGGATCATAATCATATGCAGCAGTCAGAACAAAGACAAAAATTTCACAGCAGTAAAAATAGAACACTCTGGATGGAGTGTTATCAAAGTTGAACACCAACCAGGGAGCTCTGGCTAGGTGTCCAACACCTTTCATGGGCAACATTGCTGGCGTTGAACACTAGCCAGGGAGCAGCCCCTGAGCATTCAAACGCCAATACAGAGAAGCAAGGAAACTGGATTTCCTAGCCTCTCAGGACCAGTAGGTCCCACAGAAGCTCCACCTACCCCACCTTCTTCTACCCTATTCTTCCCCATTGTTCAAATTTTCTCGAGGACGAGCAAAACTCTTAAATTTGGTGTTGCAAAAGCTTTGCCTTTTGACTTCTACCACTTTTAAGTATGGAAGAAGAGGATGGAGCAAACTAGAAAGCATGCACATGAGCCTGTGCAGCCGTCCTAAAGTCAAAGGAGTGACGTTGAAGAGATCAAGCACTACATTGGATCCTCAAGGAGGAGCACTAGCCACCATTATTCAGGTGGATTCATTCTCTTTTATCTCCTTTCCTTTTATTATTTTTCTGTTTTCTGTTATGTTTTGTTTGTTCTCTTGTTCTTGTTGCATGATCATTTCCATTGATGTCTTAAAGTTGTAAAATGTTCCATATATCTCTCACCTTGCTTAAAAGAAAAATTTTATTTGAAAAGAATTGAGAGATATATAAATTTCAATTTTAAAATAAGGTTAGTTTAATTAGTTAATGTGGTGTCATTGCTTTTGTTTTCTACATGTATGATTAAACAGTGCATATTTGAAGTTAAAATTTTACAATGTTGGCTCTTGAAAGAATTAGAAAAAAGGAAAAATATTATTGATAATCTGAAAAAACTGAAAATTGATTCTTGAAGCAAGAAAAGCATCAAAAAAGCAAAAGGAAAAAGCATGTTGCAAAAGAAAAAAATAATATGCATGCAAAAAAGAAAGAAAAATGGCGAAAAAGAAATAAAGAAAAAATTCAGAAAAATCCATTACTGCCCAAAAATGCAGGAAAATGAAGGTAGATTGAAAAATCCAGTAACCCTTTAAACCAAAAGGCAACGGTAAAAGGACCCAAGACTTTGAGCATTAATGGATAGGAGGGCCCAAAGGAATAAAATCCTGGCCTAAGCGTCTAAACCAAGCTGTCCCAAACCATGTGCTTGTGGTGTGAAGGTGTCAAGTAAAAAGCTTGAGACTGAGCGGTTAAAGTCATGGTCCAAAGCAAAAAGAGTGTGCTTAAGAACTCTGGACACCTCTATCTGGGCTAGAGTCACAATCTGAAAAGGTTCACCCAGTTAAAGTGTCTGTGGCATTATTGTATCCGGTGATAATACTGGAAAACAAAGTGCTTAGGATCACGGCCAAGACTCAGAAAGCTGTGTTCAAGAATCAAAATAAGCTTAACTAGGAAAGTCAATAATATCATCTAGATTCTAAGTTCCTAAAGATGCCAACCATTCTGAGTTTCAACGGATAGTGAGATGCCAAAACTATTCAGAAGAAAAAACTACTAAGACCCGCTCATCTGATTGTAACTAAGCTTCATTTAAAATTTAGAAATTTATTGTATCTTAATTTTCTTTTTATCTTACTGTGTTTTTCGTTGCTTTGGGACAAGCAACGGTTTAAGTTTTATGTTGTGATGAGCGGATATTTTATACGCTTTGTGGCAACACTTTCATATAGTTTTTAGTTGTTTTTATTTAGTTTTTATTAAGTTTTTATAGGTTTTAGTGTTAAATTCACATTTTTGGATTCTACTATGAGTTTTTGTGTTTTTGGATAATTTCAGGAATTTTCTGGCTGAAATTGAGGAGCTAGAGCAGAAATCTGATTCAGAGATAGAGAAAGTACTGCAAATGTTGTCCGGATTTGACCTGCCTGTATTCGGAAGCGCTTTTCTGGAGCTACAAAAGTCCAAATAAAGCGCTCTCAATGGATATGAAAAGCTAACTTCTAGAGCTTTCCATACTTTGCTTCGGATTAGAAGGCCCAAAACTGGCGTCCAACGCCAGTTTCCTGCCCCCTTCCAAGAGTCCAGCGCCCAAAGAGCAGAGCCCACCGTCCAAAGGCCCAAAGAGGACCCCCTAGCTGGCGTTCCACACCCAAGAGGCCTCATAGCACGTGGATCTCATCAAAGCTCAGCCCAAACACTCACCAAGTGGGCTCCAAAAGTGGATTATAGCACTAAATAGACTATTTTACCCTTACTAGTCATCTGTTTAGTATTTAAAGTGTATTTTACGTGATTTTCAAGGAAATCATACACCATTCAGCCCTATTTTTGTTTTCACCATTGTATTTTACTTTCAGTATGAGTTTCTAAACCTCCTAGGTTGAGGGGAGGAGCCCTTCTGAGTCCTATGAATTAATAAAAGTATTACTGTTTCTCTTCGATCCGTGTTTGGTTAATTCTAGGATGTATATTCGTTCTTCATCAATATGAATGCGTTGAACTAGCATAAGGTTTTCACATTCTACATGGGTTCAGAGTGCATCTTTCATTGAAAAATGATGAACCGCAGCTTGAATATACGTCTCTCAGACGACTAATCCACGACTTTGTTGGGGACTTCTCGAGACATCAGTTCAGCTGATTTCTGGGGAAATTAGGTTCTCTGTGGTAGAGGCTAGAACCAAATGCGCAACATTCCTCAGATCCGGAAGATTCGACCTTGTCTGTGGCATTTTAAGTAGGATTGATAAACCACTATTTTATGATTTATCTTGTGCTCAATTGAGTGTTTTTAACAATTCTTCACCTACTTATTCATATAATTTGCAGGGTTTTATAATTCCTTCCTTATTCTATGATATGTGTGAAAACATGTTTCTTATGCTTTAAAAATATTTATTTTAATTATCCTTTATTACCATTCGATGCCGTGATTTGTGTGTTAAGTAATTTCAGGCTCCATAGGGCAGGAATGGCTTAGAGGACGGAAAGGAAACACACAAAAATGGAAGGAACGCACAAAAAAGAGTTTTGGAGAAAATGGCAGCGACGCACACGCATGGACGACGCGGATGCGTGCCTAGCCCAAAACACAAGCGACGCGTATGCGTGACTGACGCCACATGCAGAAAATTGCAGAAGGAAAAACTCCAAATGACGCGCACACGTGACCCACGCGCATGCGTGACGGACGCCACGTGCAGAAAATTGGAGAAGTCGCCCCCAGCGATTTCTGGACCCTTTTTCGGCACAAATCCAAGCCCAGAAACACAGAATAGAAGCTGGAGAATGGGGGAATCAATAAAAACAATTCATACAACATTCATTATACAAAATTTTTTAGGTTTTAGATGTAGTTCTCTGGAGAGAGAGGCTCTCTCCTCTCTCTTAGGTTTTAGGATTAGGATTTCTTTTACTTTATGGTTATTACTTCAATGCCAGGTTCAATGTCCGTTACTTTATGTTCTCTTCTACTTTTATTTATTCTATTACTCTAGTTTGTTTGTTTTCCCAATTTGGTTTATGAATCCTTATGTTGAATTTGATATCTTTATTTAATTATAATTTGAGGTATTTCAGATTTATGATTGTTTGATTCTATTTATGATATATATAATTTAGATTTTTCTCCTTTTGGCTTTGGTTGAGTAATTGGTGACACTTGAGTTGTCAAACTCAGCGGTTGATTGAGAATTGAAAATTGCTGATTGATTTGGATCCCTCTAAAGCTAGTCTTTCCACAGGAGTTGACTAGGACTAGAGGAATCAAGTTGATTAGTCCACTTGACTTTCCTTTATTTAGTAAGGGTTAACTAAGTGGGAGCACTAAACAATCCTCATCACACCTGATAAGGATAACTAGGATGGGATTTCCAGTTCTCATACCTTGCCAAGAGTTTTTCTAATTATTAATTTATTTTTCTTGCCATTTAAATTTCTTGTTCCTTATTTCAAAAACCCAAAAAGATACTTTTTCCATAACCAATAATAAATCATACTTCCCTGCAATTCTTTGATTGTAAATATTTTCTTTTGCTTGTTTATTTGATTTTATTTTTGTTTTTAATTTTAATTTTTATTAGCTATTATGAACTCTCACCCCCGTCGCTTTGATTTTGGTCCTAATGTTGCTGTAACGAATGGAAGCTATAACAGGAACATGCATCAAGGTCAAAACAATCAGAGATGGAAGGAGCCACGAGGATCTGATCAACCCTTTCCGCAACAACACCTTCCAAGATACCATAGACAACGACCATTATACAATGCATGCCAAGACAATAGTTATGGTGGACCTTCTCATGACAACCAACCTCCACCAGTTTACTACGGTCAAGAGCCATTCCGAGGTGCGTACCAAGATCATAGATATGGTGGATCCCCTTGTGGTTACCAACAAGCCCCATCATATGCCAATAAACCACCTCCTCAACATAGTTTTGAACCACCATACTCACAAGCCACTCACAACCATTCACCTCCGTATGACCACAACCCTTATCCACCCCAATTCCAATCCAATTACTTCCAAGAACCCCCACTTCCATAAGCACCATGTCCATATCCGTCAACCCAAGAATCACAGGATTGTCATAAGGAAACCGTGGATAAATTTCATGCAACCCTTCATCAATTGGAGCAAGCAATAAATCAATTGGACCCCAGTACAACGGAGACACTAGAAGCTCTGGTTGACAGTAAAGAGCATGACTTTGTACTGGAACAAGTAGAGAAAACTACAATTATCGAAGAAGAAGAATTGGTTGAAGACTTAAGAGACACTGAACCTCCATGGGAATTAAGAATTGTGGAGAATTCTGTCAAAAAATTTGCAATCGATGCTAAGGAGGATAGTGCACAACCCCCAAAGCATGTATCTTATGAAGAACTGGACGGAACAGATCAAGAAGCAAGTTTTCTTGGTAGTGACAATCATGAACCAAGCTCTCCTAATGATGACCTTGTAGTCACAATTGAACTCTTTAGGCTAGAAGATTCCTCCCCAAGTGAATACGAAGATGATGTGGAGATAGATTTTTCAATACGGTTCCACACTCCAATTGGAAGTGCAAGGATTGGTATAGAGCTCAATTTAATGGGTTTCGGAAGATGTTTGGGTATCTCAATGGAAATTCAGGTTACGTACCACCCGACTGGAAAAATGAAGATCAAGACAAAGACGGGTACAAAAGCAAGGTTTGGGATCCTGGGATTCAATCTGATAATCAACACCCCTGGAGTCTGAAAACCTGCTTTGACTTACTCGTAGGATTTACATGCCTAGTTTGGGACCCCGGAGGATATTGGAATTGTAAGCATTGGTGGAAATTTCTGGATGAGTTCAAACACAAGCCACCATCACAGGGAGCTCATCAAATGTCCAACTTAAGGACTTTAACTGAAAGTACTAGGTGAGAGACAACCCACCACGGTATGATCGTTCCTTTTTCAATTTTAAATTTATTTCGCTTTGTTTGTTTTTAGTTTCATTTTATTTTATTTTATTTTATTTTTCTAGAATCATTCATAACATCCACATAAGCATATGCATCCTGCATATTGCATATAAAAAAAATCACCCCACGCGTGCGCAAGGGCCACGCGTGGGCGTCGACTCAAAATCGACGTCACAATCCAATGCCCAGAAAGTTGGGCTGGAATTGTGTGGCTATTATGCGTTGGGCACAATTGGGCCACGCGTGCGCGTCAATGACGCGTACGCGTCACTTTCACTTCACACACACCACGCGTAAGCGTGGGCAACGCGTACGCGTCGCGTGGAAATTATTGCCCCTCAATTGAAACAGAGAGTTGCGCCAAAACGACGCTAGATTTGTGCATTTAGCACAATTCTAGTCGACGCGTTCGCGTGCTTCACGCGTACGCGTCACTTTCATTATCCCTAACTCACGCGTCCACGATAATAACGCGTCCACGTTGTTGCATCTCCGCCTCAACCATGCGTTCGCGTTAAACACGCATCCACGTGGATTTGAATCTACTTACCCTCCCCCCACCAATGCGGAACCCTAGCCCCCTTCGTGTCACTTTTCCCCCCTCCCTGTAACCGTTTCTTCTCCTCCTCCCTCCTTCAACCACCCAACACCACCGCCGACCAACCACCGCGTCGCGCCCCTGCCGACACCACCCCTCGCCCTCACCCTCTCTTTCCCCCTTCTCTGCCCCTTCTTCCACTTCCTCACCCTCTCCCTCCACTGCCTCCACCACCATCGAACAAGTCCCGCCACGCCACCACCAAACCAGCCACCGCGCCACCCTCATCGCGCCGCCCTCGCCGCACCGTCCTCACCCCCCTCCCGTCTCTTCTCCTCCCCCTCTTCTTCTCCTTCCACCCTCCTCCCTCCCCTGCCCCCACCCATCGTCGAACCAGCCGCGCCACCACCCAGAATTGGCGACCACCACCACCCCCAACGCCACCCCCCTCCTCGCCCCCTCCTTCTTCCTTTCCCTCTCCCTCTGTCACCCCTGCCTCCACCAAGGACCGTCGCCGCGCCACCCTGCCACCACTGCGGGACTCCCAGCACCATCGTGTCGCCCACCACACCACCACCCTCTCTCTGCGTTTAAATTCTGCTACTGCGCCCACCAGGATCCACTGCGCACTGATTCCTATCCGAGTTAGTTAGTTAGTTGCATATTTTTCAAATTCTTTTCAAATTAGGATAGTTAGAGATGCATGATCATAGTGGATTTTAGGTGGTTAGGTAGCTAAAATGTGGTTAGTGGATTTAGGTCTGATAATTGCGCCGTTCTTGCTGCTTGTTTTATCTGTCTCGCAATTTTGAAACTGCTGTGATGATGATGTTGTTCATATGCTGTTCTTTACTGTTTAATGTTGTTGTTACAATATTCAACCTGAATTGCACTTCTTGCTACAGATTGAGTTTATTTATTCTAAATTCATGAGACTTGCTATTTGTTACTCTTTTCTGTACTACTTTATTATCATATAAACTGTTTCTGCTGCTGTTTATTACCCGGGAACGTCCAATTTATAGCCGGAATACTGCCCGATTTTTTTTCGCAAACTGTTTCACTCAACTACCATTCTTGAATTGGCTTTGGTACTTTTAAATTCTGCATTGATTGGTTTCAACTAAGCCAATTCATGAATGAATGGGCTAGCATTCTTATTCTTTCTGGTTCCCTTATTAATTAAATAGCATTATTGATGATTTCAATTTTATTTTGTAATTCTTTTATTTATAAGATTTATCATCAATAAATTGCAATCTCTGCTTGAATGTGAGGTGCTTGTTATTCAAGTTTGTGCAATTTTTGTTAATTAAGAACCACAACACCATGCCACTTACTTTAACTTCACTTTTTAACTCTTAACTGCACTAACTTTCTAACTTCTCTATTCGTTTTCAACTAACTACTTTCAACCCATTTCAAGGCATGATTATTGTTGTTCCTGATTAACAAGAATCGCATATCATAGATCTTGGATTGTGATTTTTATTCTCTGACTTTTACCTTGCATACAGTCCAAAATTTTACATCTCTCAAACTCACCTCATGCTTATATTGCTATTTTACTCCTCTTTTACCCCTCTATGCTTGTATTGATAATATCCTAATTGCTTACCTATTTTTCTGCTTTAGTTTAATAAACTCTATCCTGGACCCTTTGCTATTCAGGATGTCTGACACTAAAGGAAAAGGAAAAACCAAAACAGGTACAGGTGAAAGAAAGAGAGGAGAATTCTCTACCACTATTTTGGATATCCTCCATGATGATTCCTGGTGGGAAAAGAATTTTACCCCGCAAGAAAAGGCTGATCAGCTACTGCCTGCCACAGACCCAGTCAAGTTTGCCAATAGATACTGTGAACTGAAGTATTCGGTCTTTGTAACTTCAAGGAACCTATACCTGGAAAAGACCCTTAAAATTCCAGAAGAACTACAACAATACACCTCAGAACAAATTAAACAGAGAGGCTGGTTCTTCCTGGAGAGGAACTTGACTGAGGTTAATGCATCATGGGTCAGAGAATTCTACTGCAACTACTTCAAAACGACCCTAGATGCAGTGCAGCTCACAGGGAAGCAGATTCTGGTTACTGAGGAAGCAATTAAAGATATCCTCAACCTCCAGCCTAAATCAGATCAGCCATAGGTTATCAGCAGGATGAAGAGAATATGAGATTTATGAGGTTTGACTGGGATGCAGTGAAGCAGACTATAGCTCTTGATCCTACTGTCCCATGGGTCATGGGCAAGTCCACAGTGGCCCCAAAGGGAATAAAGATTATCTATCTAAATGATGAGGCTCGGCTATGGCAGTAGATTCTGAGCAACTATGTGATGCCAAGCACTCATGAGACTGAGGTGCCAGCTACCATGATTACCCTTATCTGGTGTGTAATGGAAGGCAAGGACCTATATCTTCCCCGATTTATCTGGTACTACATGGCCAGGGTCCATGTCAGAGGCACTCTACCCTTTCCCTACTTGATTACTCAGCTGGGTCGCCGAGCTGAGGTGCCCTGGGAACTTACGGATGAGAAGCCAACCACCGTTGACTGCAAGAAGATTATCCCACACAACAGAAAGTTCTAGGCTTTCGGCTACAGACCTCCCTTTCTCACTACCTCCGCTAAGGAAGCCACATCTTCTGCTGCCCCTTCAGCCCCTACTGCACCAGCCACCACCACAGTACCTCCACGTGCTTCAAAGCCCATCTACCACCTCGTGCACCGCCTATTTGACCGGTTGGATCAGATGAAGCATCATAACCAGCGGCGATATGAGAGATCTGAGCGTCGCAGCAAGCGACGCTATGAGCATTTAAAGTTGATGATCCGATCAGGCCACCATGACATCCCCTCCGAGCCTGACACCATCAGAGCCATCTGAGGCGGAGGCGAATGATCATGAGGAGGAGGCACGTGCAGAGCACCAGCAAGGAGCATCCCAGTAGGCAGAGCCCCAGCATGAGGAGCCTCAACAGACACAGCCATCAGACTCACAGGTACCGATACAGGCAGAGCCTCATGTACAACCACAACCAGAGCCCACAGAGACACCAGCAGCACATCCTTCCGGAGATACCACTTCTTCACACCCAGCTTGATTGAGCATCGGGGACGATGCTATTATTTAAGTGTGGGGAGGTCGCCATCTCCGGCAAACTTTATTTTTGGTGAACTACTTTCAGACTCTTTTTTATCCTATTTTGTTTATTTTCTGTATTTTTATTATTTTATTTTATCATATTTGTCTTTCAGTACTTGCACATTTTCTTTTGATGTATTTCTACTTTATTTTTGCATTTTGTACTTTGGGTTGTACATATCTTAGATATTTAGTTTAATTTGCACTTTAGCTTATTAGTTGTGATATAGAAAATATGGATTAATTAGTTTAGTTTACCCTTTTAGCATATAATAATTTAGTTTAATTGAAAATAAAAAGAGTAAACTAGAAATTTTAGTTTTTCAGAATCACAACAATCCACACACCATATATATAAATGTTGGTTAATTGACAACATTTTTCAAGGAAAATACTTATTTTTATAAGAGCTATTCGAAGATTCACATTGAGTTGAATGGAAACTTTTAATTCCTACTTGCATGATATACATAACTGATATATGGTTTTTGAGCTAAAGAACACACAACCCATGAGTTTTTGAGCTTAATTGCATGGTTACATTTAACCATAATTTCCATTCTTGTGTGTTTCACCCTTCTTTTCTATGCTTGCAATCTTTATTTTTGTTTCAGTCTATATGTCCAATATAGAATGTATTTACATACTTGCATATGATTGAGGCCATTACTTGTTGTTGCTCACTTATCCCAAATAAGCCTACCCTTTTATGTCACCCTTGTTAGCCCCCTTGAGCCTTTTTAATCCCCTTCTGTTCTATAACCACATCACTAGCTTTAAGCAGAAAAACAAATTAAAAATCCCAAATTGAATCTTTGGTTAACTTAAGATAGAGATTATGTATCAACTAAGTGTGGGAAAACTGTGGGAACTTGGGTTGATAGGAAGGTATTAACTCTATAAATCATTTGAAATTTGGGAACATACTCATGTGAAACCAAAATAATTAAAAATACCATATGTATTGATATGTTGTGTTTATGTTTCAGATTAAAAAAATCCCTTTTTAATTAAATAAATAAATAAGAGGACAAAATTTCCCCAATATTGAGTTTAGTAGAAAAATCAATGCACATGGGATAAAATAAAAAAGAATTTGGAGCATGAGTATGTGATACAAAAGTGGAAAAATTGGGTAGCTATGCATAATTTTAACTGTATAGAGTATGTATATGTTAGGTGAGATCTTAGACTAATCAAAGATTCAATTTATAGCTCACTTAGCCTTATATATATACCCTCACCTTTACCTTGACCCCATTACAACCTTGAAAAAGACCTTATGATGTTTGCGTGTATACATTAGATATTTGTTGATTGGTTAGATGAAGAACAAAGTTTTAGAAAGCATGACTAGGGAAGAATAGAGTGATTAACCCAAAACACTGAGTGACTAGAGTGTATACACAAATCCAGTGAGGGTTCAATAGCTCATTTCCATATATCCATATTTAATTATTAATTGTCTTGTAAGTTTGTGAAATCTTTTAACTCAACTCAATTGTGAATGTGTTTTAACATGATTTGGCCTTTGTTGTAGATATATGATTCCTTGAAAATATGAATCAATGTAACCACATGTAAGCTTTATATATATAAGTGGATAGTAATTAGAATTGCATGATTTATTTAGGTAGCTTGCATTTAGAATAGATTGCATTGCATAAGATTCCACCATTCTACCTTCACTCTTTTTCCATTTCTCTTAAATTAAGCATGAGGACAAGGATCATCAAGGAGAATGAACTATACAAGCTTCACCCTCAATCAGAATGGATCCGCACTAAAACTGGGGTTCAGATCTGGAGGAGTATTGGCAGCTGCTCAAACCAGTGTCAATCACATACAACCTGCCAATGAAGAAATCACTCACAAGCAAAGAGAGCAGTAATACCGGAGTTAATTCAGAAAGACAAAGCAACTCCAAGCCTCATCCATCACAGATATTCTTCTAGGTTTTAAGATTATCATTAAAATTCAATCTTCCAAATCCAATTCTTCTATCCGCCTGACTAAGACCTGCAAGATAACCATAGCTTGCTTCAAACAACAATCCTCGTGGGATCGACCCTGACTCGCTCAGGTATTACTTGGATGACCCAGTGCACTTGCTGGTACAGCTGTACGAAAGTGTGGAATTCGTGCACCAGGTACCAAAGAAGGGAGGCATTATTATCATCTTCAATGAATAGAATGAACTCATCCCTACAAGGACAGTAACTGAGTGGAGAATGTGCATTGACTATAGAAGATTGAATGAAGCCACAAGGAAAGATCATTTCCCTCTTCCTTCATTGATCAAATGCTGGAAAGGTTGGCTGGTCAGGCTTATTATTGCTTCTTGGACGGGTACTCTGGGTACAAGGAAATAGTGGTGGATCCCAAGGACCAAGAGAAGACCTATTTTACTTGCCCCTTCGGAGTCTTTGCTTACAAAAGGATGCCCTTTGGGCTGTGCAATGCTCCAGCAACCTTTCAAAGGTGTATGCTTTCCATATTCTCTGACATGGTAGAGAAATTCTTAGAGGTTTTTATGGATGATTTTTCTGTTTTTGGTGACTCTTTTGACACTTGTTTGCATCATCTAACCCTTGTCTTGAAAAGATGCCAAGAAACAAACTTAGTCTTGAATTGGAAAAAATGTCATTTCATGGTACCAGAAGACATTGTTCTTGGGCATAAAATTTCAAGCAAGGGTATAGAAGTTGACAAAGCAAAAATAGAAATCATAGAAAAGCTTCCTATACCAATCAATGTGAAAGCAGTAAGATGTTTTATTGGGCATGCTGAATTTTACAGGAGATTCATCAAAGATTTCTCAAAGATAGCTAAACCACTAAGTAACTTGTTGGTGGTTGACAATCCATTTATTTTTTATGATGAATGCAAACATGCTTTTGAAACCTTGAAAACTAAACTCACTACAGCACTAATGATCACACCCCAAGATTGGAGACGGATGATCTGATTTATGTCGGTAAAGAATTTTATAAAAATATTCGCGTTGTAAGTATAGTTTCTAAACCAACAGAGAATCCTTTCGTACAAAAGTTTGGTTGTCACAAGTAACAAACCCAATAAAATTTATAACCGAAGTATTTAAACCTCGGGTCGTCTCTCAAGGAATTACAGGGAAGTATGATTTATTATTGGTTATAAAATTGGGTATTTTTGGGTATTTGAAATAGGGAACAAGTAATTTAAATGGCAAGAAGAATAAATTAACAATTATAAAGAAAACTCTTGGTAACGAATAAGAACTGGGAATCATATCCTAGTTATCCTTATCAGGTGTGATGAGAATTGGATTTTGCTCCCACTTAGTTAACCCTTACTAAATAAAAGAAAGTCAAGTGGACTAATTAACTTGATTCCTCAAGTCCTAGTCAACTCCTATGGAAAGACTAGCTTTAGAGGGATCCAAATCAATCAGCAATCCCAATTTCCAATCAACTGCTGAGTTTGATAACTCAAGTGTCACCAATTACTTAACCAAAGCTAAAAGGGGAAAATAAATCTAAATTAAATTGAAAGCAACATAAATAGGATAAAACAATCATTAATCTGAAATACCTCAAATTGCATTAAATAGAATATTTAAATCTTAACATGAAGAGTTCATAAGCCAATTGGGCAACATAAGTCAAATACAAGTAAAAGCATTAGAGTAAATAAAAGTAGAAGAGAACATAAAAAGTAAAAGAACATTGAATCTGGTATGAAGAAAATAACCATAAAATAAGAGAAATCCTAATTCTAAAACCTAAGAGAGAGGAGCGAGCCTCTCTCTCTAAAAACTACATCTAAAACCTAAAATTATGAATATGAAAGTTGTGTTTTTCTGTTGTTAATGAATGGATTGATTTCTCCACTTTATAGCCTCTAATCTGTGTTTTTTGGGCCGCAAACTGGGTTAAAAACAGTCCAGAAATCGCCCCCAGCGATTTCTGGTACGTACAGGTCGCTGCAAAGTCACGGGTCCACGTGATCCATGCGTTTACGTCACCTGGCTTTGGGGCAGCTATGGAAAATTATATATCGTTGCGAATCCCCATACGTTAGCTTTCCAACACAACCAGAACCACGTCATTTGGACCTCTGTAGCTCAAGTTATGGTCGATTTAGTACCAAGAGGTCAGGCTGGACAACTTTAGCAGTTCCTTTAGTTTCTTGTATTCCTTCCTCTTTTGCATGCTTCCTTTCCATTCTCCAAGCCATTCCTGCCTTGTAATCCCTGAAATCACTTAACGCACATATCACAGCATCGAATGGTAATAAGAGAGGATTATTATTATCAATTTAAAGCCAAAGAAGCATGTTTTCAATCATAGCACAAAATCAGGAAGGAAAACGTAAAACATGCGAATGGTATGAATAAGTGTGAGAATAATGGATAAAATCCTACTAGATTAAGCACATGATAAACCATAAAATAGTGGTTCATCAACCTCCCCACACTTAAACATTATCATGTCCTCATGCTAAGCTCAAGAGAAACTATAAGAGTGAAGAGGAATGGTAAAACTTATGAAATGCAACCTATCTATATGAATGCAACTATATGCAAAATGTTTCTACCTACTTGGTTAATAGTAAACAAATCTTTTAAGAAAAAATATGAACTAGATTTCACTAATTCAAATCATAAAAAATGAAGTACAAGTGAACTTTGCAGAAGAAAATAGCTTATGAAAGTCGGGAACAAGGAATCGAGCATCGAACCCTCACTGGAAGTGTATACACTCTAATCACTCAAGTGTTTAAGGTTCGACTCTCTCAATTCTCTACTAACCTTGCTTTCTAAGGCTTGCTCTTCATCTAACAATCAACAAAAATTTAATGCACAGATACACATATCAAGAGGTCTTTTAAGGATTGTAATAGGGTTAGGGTCAAGGTAGGATTGTATTTGGTCAACTGGACTAAAATCTGAATCCTTAATTAACTTAAACTTTCCACCTAAGTTAAGACAATCTATGTAATCACAACACAAAACCTAACTATCCATTAACCATGTTTTCTACATATTCATGCATCCTATTTTCAAGTATAGTACATATGCATTGCTTTCACCACTTACTTTGGGGCATTTTGTCCCCTTTTACTTATTTGCTCTTTTTTTTCTTTTTCTCCTTTATTTTTATTTTCCTTTTCTTTTTTTTCTTTTTTTTCTATATATCTATATTAATTTTTTTTCTTTTATTTTTCTCAATGCATATGATTAAATTATTGAATGCATGAACATGTCCTAAACATTTCTTTCACATTTTCATAAAGATATATAACTCCCAATTCTTAAACCAAATGTTTCCAAACCCACTTTTCCCACACTTAATTCATGAGCACTCTCACTAGTCTAAGCTAACTAAGGATTCAAATTAAGGACAATATTGTTTTCCGCTTAGAGTTAATGATGTGCTAAAGTAAAGAACAAAGGGGTAAAATAGGCTCAAATTGGTTTGCAAGCGATAATGAAGGGTTAAGGCCATATGGGTATGTAAGCTCAGTGAAATAAAGGCCTCAATCATATAAGTGCATGCATACATTAAACCATGAAAATATAGAATTAAGCAAGACAAAGATCACAATTTTAGAGAGAAAAACACACACCAAAAAATAAAATATTGGTTGATAAAATGCAACCAATCAAATAAGCTAAAAAATCTCACAGGTATTGTGTGTTCGAGCTCTAAACCATGTTCCAAAATAAAATTTCTTCAGACAAGTTCAATAAAAAGTTTAATTTAAATAAGTGAAATACTCTAAAAAGTTTCTTGAAAAAGAAAATATTACTTTAACCAAGTGGTGGTAAAATATGCACAAAATCAAACAAATATGCAATCAAACATGCAAATGCAACAATGAACTACAAAGAAAATAAAACATTGGTGTTTGAGAAGGAAATAGCTAACCCATGGAGATCAGTATCGACCTCCCCACACTTAAAGATTACACCGTCCTCGGTGCATGCTGAGATGTGCAAGTGGACGGGCTGCTACAACTGATGCTCTTTCTCTAAAGATTGTGCAAGTGGACTTGTTTGTTTCCCCATATAGAAGTTTCTCTTTCCCTTTCTCGGTGGCCAACCTAAAAGAAGAGGAAAAAGAAGAAAAAGTAACCCAGAAATAAAGATAAGAAAATAAATAAAGTCTGGGTGGGTTAATGCCAAATAATGAGGGTCTTAATTACATGGTAGCTACAACATGCAAGTGAGAAAATAATAGAAGCATATGTCATACCAGTGGTGCAAAATTTGCAATAAAGGGGAGGAGTGTGGGTAATGAAAGACAGTATAAGTTCATATCAAGGCAAGATAATATAAGTATCATGAAGGAGTAGCATTGACTTATGAAGAATAATACACAGTCAGAGTAAAACAAGTCATCAAGCACCAGAATAATTCAACAAAAGATGCAACAGTTGAAGAAGAAAAATTAACACCAATGAAAAAATAATAAATTTAGAAAATAAATAAAAATATGCAAAAAAATTAAAATGCAATGAATGAAAGTATGCAAATAAATTAAATAAAATAGAATGGAAGTGAAGAAGGATGAAAGGTTAAAAAGATGAAGAAGAAGAAAGTAAGAAAGAATAAAGAAGAAAGAAATAAGAAGGGAAAAGAAAAGATTTAGATTTGGGGAAGAAAAGATAAGATAGTTGGCGCTGATCTGGATAAACTGTGCGTCGCATGTGACGCGGATGCGTCGGTCACGCGATCGCATGGTGGGCGATAAGCTCAGGTGACGCGGACGCGTGGGTCACGCGATCGCGTGGTCTGATTTGTCCTATTGGCGCGAGTGCAGCCGTGCGTTCGCACAACTTTCTGTTTTGAATGTATTTTGCCAAAATTTAGGGTGACGCATTCGCATGGGTTACGTGATCGCGTGAATGGCCATATTTTGAAAACGACGCAGACGCTTGGAGCACGCATTCGCGTTATAGGGCTTGTGCTTCTAGCATCATTCCATCCCAGCTCCATTATAACTCTCTGCCTTACACCCATTTACGTCGAATTCGCAGGGTCACACATTCGCGTGGGTGATGCGAACGCATGGGAGGCTCTTTTTCAGAATGACACGGATGCGTCATTGAAACGGTCACGTGGGCATATTTGTGCCTAAGGCACGCCTCCAGCCACGCTTTCGCGTGACTCTCTGCTTCTTTTCTTCTTGGTTTCTAATGCACTATGACGCGAACGCGTCAACGACGCTGGCGCGTCGCGTGTATTTTTTTTAATGCAGTATGCAGAATGCAGATGATTATGCAGAAATTATGAATGAACATGAATGAAAATAAAATAAAATAAAACTAAGAACAAAAAGGTAAGAGTATACCATGGTGGGTTGTCTCCCACCTAGCACTTTTGGTTTAAGTCCTTAAGTTGGACGTTTGGTGAGCTCCCTGTTATGGTGGCTTGTGCTTGAACTCATCCAGGAATCCCCACCAATGTTTGCAATTCCAATATCCTCCGGGATCCCACACTAGTTGCATAAATCCTTCAAGCAAGTTAAAGTAAGTGACAAGGCCCCAAGAGTGTTGATTGCTAGACTGAATTCCGGGGTCCCAAACCTTGCTTTTGCACCCGTCTTTGTGTTGATCATCATTGTTCCAACCAGGTGGCAAGCAATCTGAATTCTCAATGAAGTACCCAAACGACTTCCTAGACCCATTCAATCGAGCTCTACACCAATCCTTGCACTTCAACTTGGAGTGTGTACCCGTATTAAACCTTGCAGGGCAACTCCTACTACTAACCATTTCCATCTTACTCTTAATGCCACAAAGAGCTCTAAGTTGACCATCTGTCTCAAGTAAACCATATTCAAGTGGGATGAGAAAGCTAAGGGATATGAATTTTACCCACTTGAATGTTGTGAAGGATGATGATGACTTAGGCGGAGAGGTCTCCAACAACTTTGGCAAGGTGATTGCAAGCTCCACTCCCTTGTGCTCTTCTTTGACAACTTCCACCTCTTTGCAAGCTTCTTCAATTTCAACATCTTCCTCTTTGTAGATTTCTTCCAATTCAATCTCTTCTTCGTTGTTCACCAAGGGCATGGGAGGTTGTGCTTCTTCTTCTTTGATCTACATATCTAGTCCAATGGGAGAGGATTCAAATGTAGATAAGAATTCATTAATGATTGAATCCATCTCTTGATCATCCTCTTCAAAGTCTTCAACAATGATATGTCTTGGAGGTTGTACACCCTCCTCAACATCAATTTCAAACATCTTGGAAGGAGGCTCTAGGATTTGACTTTCCCATGGAGGTTCAGCATTTTCTAAGTCTTCAACCGCTTCTTCCTCTTTAATAATTATGGCTTCCTCCAGTTGTTCTAGTACAAAATCATGCTCCTTACTGTCCACCGGAGTTTCTAGTGTCTCCTTCATGCTACGTTCTTCATTAGATTCTCCACATGAAGCCATGGGGGTTCCTTGAGTGCCCGAACATCGGGAAAGTAATCGATTTATTGCTTGCTCCAATTGATGAAGGGTTGCATGAAATTGATCTACTGTTCCCTTGAGGCAAGCCTGTGATTCTTGGGTTGATGGATATGGACATGATGCATATGGAGGTGGTGGTTCTTGGGAGTAATTGGATTGGAATTGGGGTGGGTAAGGGTTAGGGTCATATGGAGGTGAATGGTTGTAGGTGGCTTGTGAGTATGGTGGTTCAAAGCTATGTTGAGGAGGTGGTTCATAGGCATATGATGGGGCTTGTTGGTAACTACAAGGGGGTCCACTATATCTATCATCTTGGTATGCACCTCGGAATGGCTCTTGACCATAGTAATTTGGTGGGTGATGGTTGTCACGAAGGGGTCCACCATAACTATTGTCTCGACATGCATTGTTGAATGGTTGTCGTCCATGGTACTTTGGAAGGTGTTGTTGCCTAAAGGGTTGATCAGATCCTCGTGGCTTCATCCATCTTTGATTGTTTTGACCTTGATGCATGTTCCTGTTATAGCTTCCATTCTTTTTAACAATATTAGAACCAAACTCAAAGTGACGGGGGTGAGAACTCATAGTAGCTAACAAAAATTAAAAACAAAAATAAAAACAAATAAATAAGCAAAATAAAATATTTACAATAACCAATAATAAGGGACACGTTTTCAATTTCCCGGCAACGGCGCCATTTTTGATGATCTGATTTCTGTCGGTAAAGAATTTTATAAAAATATTCGCGTTGTAAGTATAGTTTCTAAACCAACAGAGAATCCTTTCGTACAAAAGTTTGGTTGTCACAAGTAACAAACCCAATAAAATTTATAACCGAAGTATTTAAACCTCAAGTCATCTCTCAAGGAATTGCAGGGAAGTATGATTTATTATTGGTTATGAAATTGGATATTTTTGGGTTTTTGAAATAGGGAACAAGTAATTTAAATGGCAAGAAGAATAAATTAATAATTATAAAGAAAACTCTTGGCAAGGTATAAGAACTGGGAATCCTATCTTAGTTATCCTTATCAGGTGTGATGAGAATTGGATTTTGCTCCCACTTAGTTAACCCTTACTAAATAAAAGAAAGTCAAGTGGACTAATTAACTTGATTCCTCATGTCCTAGTCAACTCCTATGGAAAGACTAGCTTTAGAAGGATCCAAATCAATCAGCAATCCCAATTTCCAATCAACTGCTGAGTTTGATAACTCAAGTGTCACCAATTACTTAACCAAAGCTAAAAGAGGAAAATAAATCTAAATTAAATTGAAAGCATCATAAATAGAATAAAATAATCATTAATCTGAAATACCTCAAATTGCATTAAATAGAATATTCAAATCTTAACATGAAGAGTTCATAAGCCAATTGGACAACATAAGTCAAATACAAGTAAAAGCATTAGAGTAAATAAAAGTAGAAGAGAACATAAAAAGTAAAAGAACATTGAACCTGGTATGAAGAAAATAACCATAAAATAAGAAAAATCCTAATTCTAAAACCTAAGAGAGAGGAGAGAGCCTCTTTCTCTCTAAAAACTACATCTAAAACCTAAAATTATGAATATAAAAGTTGTGTTTTTCTGTTGTTAATGAATGGATTGATTCCCCCACTTTATAGCCTCTAATCTGTGTTTTCTGGGCCGAAAACTGGGTCAAAAACACTCTAGAAATCGTCCCCGGTGATTTCTGGTACGTACAGGTCGCTGCAAAGTCACGCGAAAGCGTTGTCCACGCGTCAGTGTGAATTGCGTTTTTGCCAGGTCATGCGTCTGCGTGATCCACGCATTCGTGTCACTTGGCTTCGGGGTAGCTATAAAAAATTATATATCACTGCGAAGCCCCGGATGTTAGCTTTCCAACACAACTAAAACCGCATCATTTGGACCTCTGTAGCTCATGTTATGATCGATTTAGTACCAAGAGGTCAGGCTGGACAGCTTTAGCAGTTCCTTTAGTTTCTTGTATTCCTTCCACTTTTGCATGCTTCCTTTCCATCCTCCAAGCCATTCCTGCCTTGTAATCCCTGAAATCACTTAACGCACATATCACAGTATCGAATGGTAATAAGAGAGGATTATTATTATCAATTTAAAGCCAAAGAAGCATGTTTTCAATCATAGCACAAAATCAGGAAGGAAAACGTAAAACATGTGAATTGTATGAATAAGTGTGAGAATAATAAATAAAATACAACTAGATTAAGCACAGGATAAACTATAAAATAGTGGTTTATCAGAGACTCCCCTTTGAACTTATGTGTGATGCTAGTGACTTTGCAATTGGTGTTTTGTTGGGACAAAGGAAGGATAAATTGCATCATGTCATATACTATGCAAGTAGAGTGTTAAATAAAGCACAGAAAAACTACACCTCTACAGAAAAAGAACTATTGGCAATTGTATATGCATTTGATAAATTCAGGCCATATTTAATTGGGTCAAAAATTGTAGTCTACACTGACCATGCTACCCTCAAGTACCTCATGTCTAAACAGGATGCTAAGCCAAGGCTTATTAAGTGGGTGTTGTTGCCACAAGAGTTTGACATTGAAGTGAGGGATAGAAAAGGAAGTGAGAACCAAGTTGCAAATCCTTTGTCAAGGATACCACAAGAAGCAAATCAAGAAGCATCACAACTAGTGAGTGAGAAGTTCCCGGATGAACATCTATTGCAAGTTCAACAAGCACCCTGGTTTGCTAATATTGCAAACTACAAGGTGGGAAAAAGGATTCCTCAAGACTACACCAGGCAACAAGTGAAGAAGTTGCTCACTGAAGCCATGCAATTCTTGTGGGACGAACCCTTTCTATTCAAGAGATATCCAGATGGGATGATCAGAAGGTGTGTGCCAGAAAGTGAATGTGAAATATCCTATGGCACTGTCATAGCTCAGGTTATGGTGGGAATTTTGGGGCCGAAAGAACAGCTGCCAAAGTTCTTCAGAGTGGCTTCTATTGGCCATCCATATTCAAAGATGCCAGGAATTTTGTAAATTATTGTGATGAATGCCAAAGAGCAGGGGGCCTAACAAGGAGAAATGAAATGCCCTAGAACTTCATCATGGAAGTAGAATTGTTTGACCTTTGGGGAATAGATTTCATGGGACCCTTTCCCCCATCGTACTCATTCAAGTATATATTGGTGGCAGTAGAATACGTCTCCAAATGGGTGGAAGCCATAGCAACAACCACATGTGATACAAACATTGTTCTCCTGTTTCTCAGGAAGTATATCTTCACCAGATTCAGAGTGCCTAAAGGCCTCATCAGTGATGGTGGTAGTTACTTTTGTAACAAACAACTGGACAAGCTGCTCCATAGATATACTACTCATAAAGTGGCTACACTATACCATCCTCAAACTAATGGCCAGGCTGAACTAGCAAACAGGGAATTGAAAAGAATCTTAGAAAAAACGGTTGGAGCTACAAGGAAAGATTGGGCAAGAAAGCTAGATGATGCCCTCTAGGCATATAGAGCTGCATTCAAAATACCACTCAGGAGGTCACCATTTCAGCTACTCTATGGCAAAGCCTGCCACCTCCCAGTGGAGCTCGAGCACAAGGCTTTTTGGGCCACCAAGCTCCTCAATCTTGATTCTCAAGCAGCAGGGGAAAAGAGGTTACTACAACTCAATGAACTGAATGAATTTAGACTAGAAGCTTATGAGAGTGCTAAGATCTACAAGGAAAGAACAAAAAGATGGCATGACAAGAAAATTACAAGAGATTTTGAGCCAGGGTAACAAGTGCTAGTGTATAATTCCAGACTCAAGATTTTCCCTGGCAAGCTCAAGTTTAAATGGACCGGTCCTTATCTGGTGACTAAGGTTTCCCCACATGGAAATCGTGAACTCTTGAATGAAGATTCAAAGAATACATTCACAGTAAACAGTCATAGGGTGAAACATTACCTGGGAGGACCATGGAACAAAGAGGAGAGCATTCATGAGCTAGCTTGAACAAGAATGAAGGACGTCAAGCTAGTGACGATAAAAGAGCACTTGTTGGGAGGCAACCCAACCAGAGGTAACTTTCTTCTCTTAATTGTTTTAATAAAAGAGTTAAGTAGATTTTCCTGTATTGCAAGGAGTTAAGTTTGGTGTTGCACACCAAAGTAGGGTCATAAGTGAACAATTCAAGGTTGAATATGTGATGCTAAGTTTGGTGTTCCACCACAGATTTCATTAAAAACACATTGCAACCCCCTAAAAAGCATGACTAGTCACCAACTCCAAACAATCATAGAACTACTTAACAACTATTTACTTTCTAGTTCATAGTTCATTTTATTAATAAAAGCATATGATGTTCAAATTTGCTGAATATAGAAGTAGGCAAAGAACTAAGTTTGGTGTTTACACACCAAAGTAAGTTCAGAAGCATACAAACATACATGCATGCTAACCATTTCTCAAGTGCTTGGGGAACAAGCAACTTTCAATATCTTTGCAGGAAGTCATTCAATCTCTTGGAGGAAATATGCACCATCATCTAAGGAGATAAAGAAGGATACAAAAGCTAAAGATGGTGACGATAAGGAGGAAACAAGTGGACACCAAGAGGTTGTATTGTTACTTGACTGTCTCTAGCTTAAATGTGTTAATTGAAAGTGTAATTGTGCCCCTGTTGATTAGTGTCTTGTTAGTCATGATTCATTTGCATTAGGTTGATTTTTATTTTGGCTTGCTAGTTAAGCACCTATATCACTCCATCTTGCTTGAATTGTATGCTTTGTTTTCCTATGTTTCAATAAAAGAAAATGTTATAAAACAGAGAAGAAGCAGCAGAGTTAGTACTTAAGAGGATGCTATAACCTAGAAACCAATAAGATTATGAACTTCAAAGATGTCATACATGAAACCCCATGAAGCAAGATTAAATATCTTTCAATAAGGGCTTATATCTCTTTGTGTTCTCATTCATTCTTCTTATGCTTTATTACTTGATTGGGGACAAGCAAGATTTAAGTTTGGTGTTGTGATGCCTAGGCATCTTTGGCTAGTAGGTAGAATCATTTTGGAGGTAGAATCATTTTGCATCTAGTTGCATGCATGTAGATAGGTTTATATAGTTTATTTTCATTGAATAAATGTTCATACCCCTTTTCTTGTCTTTCTTGGTTTAGCATGAAGACATGCTTAGTTTAAGTGTGGGAAGGTTTGATAAACCCCAATTTTGTGGTTTATCTTATGTTAAATTCGGGAGATTTTATCAACTTTTCTCACATTTATTCAATGAAATAGCATGGTTTTGTGAATTTCTCCTAATCTGTGCTTAAGAGTAAAAATATGCTTTTTTGGCCTTTAAATCGCTAATTTTAATTCACTTTAATTCCATTCAATGCCTTGATATGTTTGTTAAGTGATTTCAGGATTAAAAGGCAAAGATTGGGTTGAAGGAATGAAGAAAAAGCATGCAAAAATGGAGAATTCATGAAGAAATGAGGATTTGTTGAACTCAAGGCCACGCGTACGCGTCACCAACACGTACGCGTGAAAAGGAGATTCGCCAGCGACACGCACGCATCACCCACGCACACACGTGAATAGGAGTTTTGCAATGCGACGAGTACGCATGACCTATGTGTACGCGTGATAAGCGGCACGTGACCTCACTAAAAGCAAAACGCTGGGGGCAATTTCTGAGCTCAAGGAGGCCCAAATCCAACTCATTTCTGATGCTTTTGAACCCAAGTATGGCAAGGGAATGGGGGGAGCAATCATAGTATAGGTTTCATCATGTTGTAGGTTAGAATTCAAGAGAGAGAAGCTCTCCCTTCTCTCTAGAATTTAGGGTAGTTTAGGTTAAAATTTCTTAGATCCAACTTTTAATTCTTGTTTTGATTTAGTTTTCCCTTTTAATTCCTTGTTATTACACCTTTGCTCTTCTAGTTCTTGTTGTTAATTTCCCTTTCATGTCATTTTTATGTTGATGCACTCTTGTTGATTTGAATTTCCTTTTACTGCTATTTTATATTTCTATGTCTTTTTATCTTTATCTCCATTGCTATTGTTGATTTCTTGTTTGTGTTAGTTATGGTTTTCATTAATTCTTGTATTTTGTGTTGTTTACTTTTATTGCACTCTAGATGTTTATTAAAATTTTTTCTCTAGTATTTGAGTAGTTTTCTTTACTCTTGGCTTAGGCTAAGGGATATAGGTGACCTTAAGTCATTGGGTCTCATTGAATTGGTGATATGAGAACCCTTAGTGGTCAATTTGATAACCATTGACACTAGCCTACTACTAAGTCAATTAGTAGCTAGGTTAGGACTTATAGATTGATGTTGATCAAGCCTATTTGATGTACTTCAATCTTGAAGTAGACATTATACGTACTTCAAGCATAGAAGTAGACTAAATGGGTTGGTCCCTCATAATTGTCAATATATGGTTTGTAGACAAGGATGGGTGATCTCAACTCCTATGCCTAGCCAAGAGTTCTTTCCCTTTCTTTATTAGTTCTTGTCATTTATTTTCTTGTTATTTACTTTTCTTGTCAAATACCAAATCAAACCCCCCTTGTTCCTTCATAACCAATAATTGATCACTTCATTGTAATTCCTTGTGAGACGACCCGAGATTTGAATACTTCGGTTAATTTTCATTGGGGTTCGTACATGTGACAACCAAATATTAAAATTTGATTGAGAATTATTAGTTGGTTGGGAACTATACTATCAACGGAATTATTTTGTGTGAAATTCCTATCCGACGAAAATACTCACTTTCATCCCCACAACAGCATCAAACACGGTTTTTGGGCATTTTGGTGGATTACACCAATTTGGGCCCAATATTAAAAATAAAAATCTGGATGGAACACTACTCAAGCCTAGTGTACTGAACTGCTTAAATATTATACTAGCGGTTTAACATATTCAGTAGCGTTTTAAGAGATTAACTTTTTTAATTTTAATTTTAATATTATAAATTGGATATAATAATTTAAACATTAAAAATAAAAAACATTCCAAAAAAATAAAAAATGTAAAAGTTATTTAATTTTTAGATTGTATAAAATTTATAAATTTAAATTAAATAAGATATTAAACAAATTTATTATGTTGTTATTATGTATAACAAAATCCAAATAAAGATTTATAAACATTATAAAAAATTAATAATTTATAAACGTTATTAACTTTACTTATCTATTTTTAATAGTATTCAATTTGACGTAGAGATAAAATTTATATTCAAAATACTGTTTATGTACATACATAATTTCAATTGATAAAAAATATTTTTTAAATTTTATATTTAATTTTTTAAATTATCTTTATTTTTATTATTTTTTTAAAACATTAATTTACATTTTTGTAATATCCCTTTACCATATTAAATACTATTCTTTCTCTTACTATATACTATTCTCTGTACACATACACGTTATTGACTATTAAATTACCTTGGCCTTCTTTCTGATTTTTTTTCTTCTCCTGCTACCTTCCCTTCACCCAATCGTTATGAATTATGTAACACCCTAACTATCAAAATGTCACGCTTCCGACTGCGTCACTCTGATAGCTCGGGTGTTACGACCACTCTCAGAGTATTTAATACTAAAATATTAGCCTGTTTAAAACTTACATTGTATTACCGCCCAAAAGACTTTTAAAAAGAATATCAATACTTACAAAGGATATCAATACATATTAATAATTTTACAAGCATTACATAATCAAATCCCTATCCCTCTTATAAAAACTCGTAAAGATAAAGGTGAGAGAAAAAGTAACTAATACAACATAAAACATCGTTTAAAACAAAAAGGAAATTACTAAACTCTTCCAAACCTCTTCATCCATAACCTGAAAAGAGAAAAGACTTGTAAGGGAGTGAAAACATCATCCTCGAAAGGGTTCTCAGTAGAGGGTTTTTGAGAATTACTATAATAGGATACGTGAAAATAAAACCGTTACAGTGATTAATAACCGCCTTATGCAACTTTTCAAAACCAAAGATTTAATATCAAAATTCCAAAATCCTTTCTGAAAGAGAAAACTGTTAATTCTTAAAAAATATAAAAGCCTTTCAAAAGGATTTTCCTAACAACATGAATGACCAACCTATTCCAAGCATAGGTTCATTAAGTCTATGCTGAACTAGTTTAGTTTTTCATACTTTTTTAAATAGAAACATAAATCAAACATGGCCTTCGGCCCACCTCATGATCAACCACGGCCCTAGGCCCAAACAATCCAAACAACAACCAATCCACCATAATCCAACAGAGTTTCAGTCGCAAACACAAGTAGGAAAGTTCAAGCACAAACAAACAGTTACTTCAAGTAGAACAATTAGCAGTTAAACACAATTAATCACAATGGCAAACCAAGTACAATATGCACATCCAAACAATGTTACATAGATGCATATGATGAATGCCTGTCCTAGTAGCGGATGAGTCTCATATGTCGGTTATAAAGCCAACCCAACAAGTCCTAGTAGCTAACCATTGGATTGTCCCCCTGTCGTGCATCCCCTACTCAAGTAATTCTCAAACATAAACATATAACACCCTCACTGGTGTTTATCCACGGGGGCAAGCTCTTCCGGAAATTTCAAAGTGTCCGGCCACACTTACGACATGGGATCAGCAAAGTATCGAGTCTCAACTTGGAGCACGTGGTGGCTCGCCACTGCTTTCAGCCAAGATAACTTGTATCTCAGATAAGTGGAAGTGCAACAATCACCTTATTAACTCAATAATCATCCATATTCATACTCAGCCATCCGGCTCATAACATAATAGCACTTCCACCATCCAACATCATCAAACTCATAAAATCATCATTCAAGCCATAAATAACTTTTTCTCAAATCACTTTACTTTGGAATCAAAAATCAATTCTTTCCAGCCTTGGCTTTAAAATCCCCATTCCTCAAATCATTTCAGGCTCATAAGCCACTTTTCCTCAAACGTAAATTCCCCTTTTTAAAACATGGTCACTGAGCACGTGGTGACTAGCCACTTCTCCTCAAATGTAAATTCCCCTTTTTAAAATAAGGTCACTCTCCACCACATCTTTCCAAACATTACAGAAACCACACCAAATCAAAAGCCTTTTTCGAGAGATTCAAAATCATTCATTCTAAAACAGGATTTGGTAACAAAAGTTCCTCAGCAGAGTCTCAAATTTAAAAGGGAGAATAACATAATTCATTTCCTCAAATTCGTCTAAAGTCCTTCAAACCTTGGATTCCTTATGTGAGTAATAAGAATAGAATCTGAGCCAAACCGAGTTGTGTAAACAAGTACGCAGAACACATTTTCAAGACCATTTCTTTTACTAAAACCCAAAAACCATTCTCAAACCCATATTAAAAATCTGAAACGTTCCCAATGGCCCGAAAATCATTTTAGTTTTTCTAAACCAGAAATTTAAAGGATACTTTAATCTTTCTTAAAATGTCGAAAAATTGGATTTATCAATCGAAATCCAAGTTCTTCCAAATTCACTAAAACTCCTCTAAGTAAAAATCCATAAATCAAATTCAATTACATAAACCCTTTTCACCTTTAAAATAGCTTTAAAGCAAAATCTCTTCCAAATTGAAATCCACAAGTTAAATTTAGAGATATAAATCTTTTTCACATTCAAAATGGCTTAAAACATAACTTTCATCTAATTGTCTTACACCCAAAAATATAATGCCTTTCTTAGGAAGTAACACTAAATCTTAGTTCTCTTTTCATTGAGTCATTTCAAAACTTAATTCATAACTTTCTTAAATAATTCAAGTAAAATAGTGAAAGCCTTTAACTCATAATTTTCCAAATAACTTTTCAATAAAGTCCGAATTCCATGGGTATTTCGGCAGCACATCCCCTAAAATTTGGACTTGCCACCCTCTCCGGGTCCTAACTAAACTATTTCGCAACCCTCTTCAAAGGGTTCAAAACCAAATCAGCTCAAAATGCAACTGAATCCAAAGATGCATACCATTTTCATATTTCAAGAAAACCAATTCAAACTCAAATCAATTTCCAACGAATTAAACTTGATTCAAAACTTTAGAGAAACGACTTTAAAGAAACACTTCAAAAAAGTCTGTTTCAGAAAACCAAACAATAATCGAATCAATCAAGCATTCATATCCATCCAAGACAACCAAACAACACATAAGACTTATACAATCACCAGAAATACAATACTCATTTGAATATCCATATATAGCAACTCCGAATTATAAAGTTTAGTTTTCTGAAAAAGGCCCCTACCTCGACACGTTGAAACCACAACCCAAACGCCTCAGAATTTCTTTTGTCTCAACCTAAAATCACTGGCAGCTTCAAAGCACAACCCCGCACACTTTCGCAACAGCATAAACAGCTTTAAATCACAACATGCAACCCTGATTTCTAAATCCTAAGAACATTCATATCGCAAAAACTTTAATACACGTACAGAACACTAACGCGGGGATTTTTGAAACATAAATACTTACTGAAATGACAAAACGAGGCAGCCACAAAATCCAAGCACGAAATGCAAGCACGAATACACGACCCTATGACAGACGACACCGCAACACCTCAGCATAAGTTTACAGAGCAGCGAAAAAAGGCTTTCCGAATCAGAAATGCTTACCAATACAGAGGACTCAGCGGCTGTTTTTCTGCCGGCAGAGGCGGCGGAGGCAAGGTGCGGTAACACCCAGCGGCTCTTCCTCCCTCCACGCGACCCAGACGGCGGCTGCAGCAACATGCAGTGACTATAGTATTCCCAGAATTCAAAAAGGACAAAATCCATTTACAAGACCCTTATCGGCAGTGTTTTCCAGTGATGGCAGCGTGGTTTCTCGGCAACCTATCACCAGCGGTGGCGCTAGGTAGAGACGACGACGATGTGACTGGGCACGGCGGTTCCAGGTCCGCAGCCCTCTCAGATAAAATTCTAGTTTAAATTTCCAAACATCATTATTATTGAATTTCTAAGACTTTAAATAGTAAATAGGAAAATAATCCAAAATTATAGAGTTCGGATAAAAATCTTAATTTATTTCAAATCCAATTAATCAAAACTACCTTTAATTATCTTCTATAAAATAATTTATGAACTTAAAACTGTAAATAAATAAATATATAATTTGAAATTAGTTCATAATAACTTTTCAAAAGTTCTGGGTCTTACAAATTATGACCACGTATCATCATCGCAACTTTTACCCTTGTTTATCACTATAATCTACAACCATCTATTCTATTAACTTTTATGAGTTGTTGAAGGTTTGCTAGAAGAATTAAGACATAAAATATTTAAAATTTTTGGCCAAATTATCAAAATTTGATGTCAGTAATCCTAAAAAATAATATCAAAATTTGTTATTTCGAACTAAGTTAATAAAAAATAGCACATAAATGTAATATATTTAAGTCGCAGTTTAATATAGTATATTGAGACAAAAAGCAACTGTTGAAATTCCACGTGTGGTTGCTACTATATACAAGTCACATTTATTTCAATGTACACATTAATTAAACTATATTTTATTGCTTGGTTTTACATTTTTAGAAAAAAATGATATCATATCTTCAGGATGAAATTGATTTTCATAATTGAATGTGAATCTTCTTATTATTATGTTCGTCATTTGAATACTATCCAGAAACAATAGTTACTTTAAGTGAAACATTATATTAAGACTGAGAGACATAAAATTTTTATATCTATTGTTCAGGTTTGCTTCTTAATACTCACTTAATATAATCAAATTTAATAGCTTTAATGGCGATGATTCCTCGTAATTAGTTAGAAAGTTTCAACTTTCTCTTTGTCTCTCGGTCTCTTACTATGATCTTGAATAAACTCAATTGTATTATTAAATAGTTTTTTAAGTTCAGAATATTATTAAATAGCTATATAATAAGTATCTTTTAAATTATGTAATACATAAAAGTTATATCTTTTGATTTATCTTGAAAGCTAAAAATTAGAGCTAAATGATATTAGTTCTTTTATTAAGCACAGAAATAAACATCAAATGACTCAATAGTAGGTTCGATTAGATAACAAAATATACTATACATTAACTCCACCAAGTTTGTTAGATATGTGTTTCGAGGTTAGGATAATAATAAAAGAACAACTTAAACTAAAAAATTCATAACAAAATATGAAATGTCTCAGCGAATATAAAATGGGATGAAAATAAAAAAAATTAATCTTTTTGTAGTCGTAACTGTTTTTGTAGTATATCTTTCATATATGCATGTGCCTTATCCATAACTTCTGACTTCTTCATATTCAATTCCTTGCTCACTAAGTCGATTGCTAGCCTCTTCCTATCATTGTCATAGACCTAATAATTTTAAAAAGTACGAAGCAAATAGAATAATATATATATATATATATATATATATATATATATATTACATGTTTTCCTAATAATAATAAAAAAATTAGAAAATAAATTAGATTGGTTACCGTGATGCCAAAATAATCAGTCCACCCGCACTCTTTCATCCATTGAGCAACCCAGATACCGCAGTCATTACTGTTTTGTTAAATGTGTGATTGTACTACTTTATCAGTTTAATCGAACACATGATTCATACATAACAAACTTAATAGACATGAAAGTAAAATATTTTATAAATTAATATTACTTACGAGCCTTTCCTCATTTGTGGCAGGTCGGACGGTTCCATGATATGAAACTTAGAAATCCGCGGTACAGTGATTTCACAAGAATTATAGAAAGATTTGTGGTCTAACATTCGTTCAATGAATATAGCCTATGTGACATAATATATGGTTTGATACTATCTAGCGCAAGCAATGTAACGGGTTAATTTTTATTATCTGTCTAAAATGGTTAGATTATAAAAAATTAAAAATTATTAATTCGATATTAGTGTTAATAAATGAACCTTAATTTCAAATTAAAAAAACTACTATTAGCTTACAAACCGATATAGCGAGGATCTTGAAATACAAATTCAAATTGTAATTTCAAACGATGAGATGTTTTTTTTTTGTTATATACAAAATATTTAAAATTAATAGAGAATAAAAGTTAAAAAAAGAATTTTACTTTTAAAAAATAAGATTGGGCTACTTACCATGGTTTCAACTGATAATAGCCTACCATAGTTTTTGTCTGGTACAAAAATAAGCACAAATATCTTTTCTTTTTTAATGTCTATGATCATCAGGAACCAATGCTCATTGAAGTCGTTGATGGGGACAAAAATCTACTTATTTACAAAATAATGAGGATTGTGAGCCTATGCGATTAAGATAAACATACAAATGGAATTAAATAAATCATATTTTATTTACTAAAAATTAAAGGACTTACCCTTGACAAGTACTCAATCTTATACATGTAGTTATCTGCATATTGTTCCCTTAGTTGATTGGGTAGTCTGGACCATGTAAGTGCTAGTTGTTGATTATGTTGTCATAAAATAGAATTAAACCCTATTTTGGTCCCTGAGATTGGCGAGTTGTACTGAAAAAAGTGCACCAATGTAATTCTTCATATATCTTCCGTCGCCAGAACTCAACACCGTTAGTGGCGTAGCTTAAGTCTTGTCATGCTAGACATATTAAAATGACATGGTATGCGTTTTGGCACTAAAGAAGGCACTAAACGATATCGTTTGAGGGTTTGAACAATACTAAAATGTTATACCCCTCCCTTTTAATATTGTTCAAATCCTGAAATGACATCATTTAGTGCTCTTTTAGCGTCAAAACGTGTAAAACGTTGTTTTAATATGTCCAACATGGCAAGACTTGAGCTATCTCACTAACGGCATTGAGGAGGGACTATATTGGTGCACTTTTTTAAATCTGGAGGACTAAATTATAGCAATTGGAAAGTCAGAGACCAAATCAGTGTAACTCGCCAATCTCAGGGACCAAAGTGGGGCTTAACTCTCATAAAATAACATGACATCAAATTATTCATATGTTACTTGAAACTTAAATTAAACAAAATATGAAATAAAAAATTTCTCTGGTATTTTTGTACTGAAACTTACCTAAAAGGTTTTTGGTAGAAAGCATATGGATGGCAATTTGTTAAGCTTTTTATGCTCTTGTATGAGAATGCAAGCAAGGGAATCTATAACCTACAAACGAATACATTTGTATATTTTTAATTTTACGATACATAACATCAACATTTTGTACTTTTCATGTTAAATAATAAAAAATCAATATTTACATCTTGGATGACTTATTCTCATGGATTTAACGTGGCTAAACTTTCTCTATTTGCATAAGAGGTACGAGTTGACACCAGTACTTCATCCCTTTACAAATACACATGCAAATATTTAGTTCAGAAAATTGTTGTTACCATAGTATAAAATAGACATGCATCAAATCGAATAACGTTATAAGGATTTACCGATTAACTGGTAACTTTAAATCTGGGCCAAAAATATAAGCGGCACAAGCAAGCTCATCCATTGTTAGAATCATGTCCTCTGGTGGTCTAAAACTAATGAGCATCCACTGCAAATACGAAGCCATCATCATGTGTAATTAAATAATAAAATTAAAAACAGTAATACTAAACAATGTCATTACAACACAAGTTCAAGTTTTTATACACATTCTTGTGGAATTTTCGAGCCACATGAATGTCGCGGCAAACCAAATGATGAAGTACCTTTTTTACCAATATATATTCCCGTATTTGAATTCCAATCTAATTCAGATGATCTTCGTGGGGAGACATTTGGTTTGAAGAGCTCCTTGAGAGTAACGTCGTTTGCGTGCTTATCACAATTGTTGCTAGGTTGAATTTGTGTAGGCTGGGTTGTACAACTATTTTATGACATTCTTGGGATCGAATGAATTTAATCATTATTTTATCTATGTCAACTTTGTTATTTGTTTTTGAATTATTGATATTTGTCGTATTATTAATAGATAAATTTTCTATGTACAGATTGTCCAATCTAGTTCTATTAAGAGCGTACAATGGATAAGCCATTTGTGTTTGTTTTTCGAGGATGTTCGTCAGAGAGGTTATGGCCGTTGTCATCTTATCAACTGCATTAGTAAAAATAATTTCATGCTGGTGGTGGTACTGGTTGTAGTTGGGTGGTGAATGAGTTTCAACGTGTTGAGATTAGTTCTTGTTGAGGGGTGAGTTCACCTCCTTTTGTTTCTTATTACCCGTATTTAAAGTTTCATGAAAATTGTTACGCACAAATTACAAATATATATTTAAAGCATCAATAGATACTAAATAATAAATAAACATTACTATAGTATTCTAAAGAGTACATAAAATTTAATGAAAATTAATTCGTATAAAAAATTTATCGCAAAGAAGGTACTTTATTTTTTCCTTTTTAATTAAAAAATACAATTTATATCTTTTAGGCATTACAATATCGAAAATAATAAAATTGAAAGCATAAACATATAAATAGTTTTTATTCTAATATATTCATAGTCATAAACATGGAACATATATGAGTAGTGTAGCTTTTTGAAGTTGAAAAATGAAAACATCGTTCTTCACGAAAAATACACTAAAATATTAATCTAATACATTTTTTCATGAGTTATGTTGTAGAATAATTATTTACACAAGGAAGAATGATTCATGATTTAAAAAATGTAACTAAAAATAATTTCGGAAAATGTTTAAAATCTTGTATTACAGATATGGAAGTGGATCCCATGGAAGTATTTGGTGATGTAGTGAGGCTTGAGGATGTTGTGGTTGAGGAGAATGTTGAGGGTAGGCTTCATAGGAATATGGTGGTTGGTACGCACTAGAGGATGAAGTATGATCATAGTGGTATGGTGGAGGAGGTTGCCATGATGATTAATCATATAAATGTGGCTTCTGCCTCAAGTGATAGCTCAACCCTTGGTGCACACCGTCATCAAGATTGCTATTCCCGATGACATTGTAATAACTAAACTCCAAGCCAAAAGGGTGATAGCTCATAAAGGAAAATAGAGAATAAGAACAAAAAACATCTATTAACAAAAGAAACAAAAATCCTAATTACTAACAAAAAGAATCAAACAACCAAAGAAAAGTATCTATTCACACTATTCATATATTCACAATAACCAAAATTATAGCACTCATTTCACTTAGTGTCCCCGACAACGGCGCCAAAAACTTGGTGTGAAGGTTTAATGTCGGTTAGGAATTTCACGCAAAATAGTTCCATTGATAGTATAGTTCCCAACCGATGAAGAATCCTCCACCAAAGTTTAGAAGGACAAATTATCATAATCAAAACCAATATAAACCGGGAGTTTGAATTTCCGAGTCGCCTCCCAAGGACTTGTGATCAATGAGTGCACAATTTCGGTTGTGAGGGCAAAAGAAGTTTTCAATGAAGAGATAAACAATTAAAAGAATAAAAGAACATTCAAAATTGCAAGTAATAAACTAATAAAGGAATTAAAGAACTAGCTATATAATATGAACAAGCATGGTATAAAAGTAATTGATGTATGTATGTGTGTGTGTGATTCAAAGCATAAATGGACTCTTGGCTTGGGATGAGCTAGGGATCCTTTCCTTGTTGCAACTGCAATTATGACAATTGTAATGGATTAATCTCACTTAGTTAACCCTTACATCGAAGAGTAGGTCAAGTGAGCATAGTTGTTCTTAATCCACAAATCCTAACTCACTTGCTAATTTACCTTAGCAACAAATTAATGTTAGTGAAAACAAGAACAATTAACAATCCAAGAATTATCACTAAATGTTGGACATTCCAACTCTAGGAACCCAATCGCTCATTTTTCCTAAGCCAAGAGGTGGAAATTTAACCCATAATCAAAATTGACATTTTCACTAACACTTGGTGGGCAAAAACACAAATCATGATAAAATTAAGAAAATGCTTGAAACTATGAGCAACAAATGATCAAAGGCAACAATAGCAACTCAACCAAGCATATAACAATCATCAATCATCAAAATTATCAACAAAAAATCAAAATTACAAAAAGTATATATATTAACACTATGACTTTAACTACAAGAAAGAGTATCAAAATTGTAACTATAAAGAGTAGTAATTAAGAGATACTTACAATCGAGGCTAGCACAAACCAAGATCAAAAATGGAAATGGCATTTGAAATGTAAAACCCTAATATTAACCCTAATCGTGTTGAGAGAAAATGATAAACCCCAATTTTGTGGTTTATCTTGTGCTTATTTTAGTGGGTTTTATCAACTTTTCTCACATTTATTCAATGAAATAGCATGGCTTTGTAATTCTCCCTAAATTTGTGCTTAAGAGTGAAAACATTCTTTTTAGGCCTTTAAATAGCTAAATTTAATTCACTTTAATTCCATTCGATGCCTTGATGTGTTTGTTGACTGATTTCAGGTTCATAAGACAAGGATTGGATGGAAGAAGTGAAGAGAAAAACATGCAAAGTGGAGAATTCACGAAGAAATGAGCATTTGGAGAATTAAGGGCCACGCGCACGCGTCATCCAAGCGTACGCATGAGAAGGACATTTGCAAAGCCACATGCACGCGTCACCCACGCGTACGCGTGAGGAGGAAATTTGCCAGCGACGTGCAGACGTCGACCACGCACACGTGTGACGTTTGTCACGTGACCTCATTAAAGTGAATTCGCTGGGGGCGATTTCTGAGCTTTCCAGGCCCAGATCTAACTCATTTATGAGGCTATTTGATGCACAATTGAAGATTGGACAAAGGGGGGGGCAATTAGTTTTAGGTTAGCATCATGTAGGTTAGTTTTCTAGAGAGAGAAGCTCCCTCTTCTCTCTAGAATTAGGGTTCTTAGATTAATTGCATCTTAGATCTAGGATTTAATTCTTGCTTTCATCTTGTTTTCTTTACAATTTCTTGTTTCTACATCTTTGCTTCCTTAGTTTTACTTGCTATTTCTTTTATTTTGTTGCTTTTATGTTCATGACTCTTGTTGGATTTGGATTTCCTTCTTTAATGCAATTTGATGTTTCTTTGTTTATTGTTGCTTAATTGAGTAGTTATTGTTAATTCCCTGCAATTGGTAGTTGTTAGAATTTATATTTCTTGCAATTTAACATGCTTTCCTTTTATGCTTTCCAAGTTTTGCAAAATGCTTGGTTGGATGTTAGAGTAGTTTTTGAGCATTCTTGGCTTAGAAAGAGAAATTGGACAATCTTGAGTCATTAATACCCAATTTAGATTGGTGATCTAGAGTTGTTAGTTAATATTGTTTTCATTGACTCTAATCTCTTGCTAATTCAATTAGTAAGTTGATTAGGACTTTTGGATTGAGATTAACTAGTCCTATTTGACTTTCTTCCTACGTTGGAGATGATATTGTACTTTCTCCCGATGTTGAAGATGACGAAATAGGATAATCTCTTGATAATTATTATGTTATGATTAATGACTAGGATAGAAAGCCTATATTCTTAATCCTTGCCATGTATGTCTCCCTTTATTATGTACTTTCTTTCGTTTGTTGCTTTATTTTATTACCATTTTTTTTCTTGCCCGTGTTCCTTCATAGCCAATAATTGATTACTTCATTGCAATTCCTTGTGAGATGACTCGAGGTTTAAATACTTCGGTTAATTTTCATTGGGGTTTGTACTTGTGACAACCAAAAATATTTAAAATTTGATTTGAGTGTTATTAGTTAGTTTAGAACTATGCTTACAATGAAGAAATTCTATTTCTATTGAGGAATTTCTAGACCGACGATAATTTTCAACTGTAAGAAAACTTAGAGAAAAACTAAACTTAAAGCCTCCTACTACAATCTACTACTACTCCTTATGATATGTTATGCTTCTCCAATGTTTGCCGCCCTCCAATATGAGCTATGGCCATCAGAATTGGGCTTCCAAGCCATAAAAAATGCGAGTCACGTGCATTTTTAATGAAGGCATGTGCGGGTACCTGTGCATACGCACAGACGTGTGTGCACGCACACTTGGTGGAAATCTCAGGTTGTGCGTACGCACAAGGGGTTGTGTGTCTGCACAAGGGGTTATGCGTACGCACAAGGGGTTGTGCGCACGCACACTTCGCGATGCTTTGAATGATCATGCGACGCACAGGATGCTGTGCGCTCGCACACTTTGCTCTCCTTAGCTGCCTGTACGTATGCACAAGAGGCTGTGTGCACGCACACATCGCGATGCTCTTCTCCTTTGTTTCTACATGCTTCCTCCTCCTTGCATGCTCCTCTTTCATTCTGCAAGCCATCCCTACCTTATACATCTGAAATCACTCTCAAACAACATCAAGGTATCGAATGGAAGACAAATGGAATAAAATTAACTAAATTCAGCACAAAAGAGCATGTGTTCATAATCAAGCATAATTTATGAGGAAAGCTCAAAAGCATGCTATTTAAGGGAATAAGTGTAGGTTTATATGATGAAATTCTCTCAATTTTAACAAAAAATTATCGTAAAATATGGATTAATCATTTGTGAAAATTAGTGATGAATTGATGAGATGGAAGTTGGATTGATGGATTATGTGTGAATTGTGAATTGTGGATTTTCTGATTGATTTAGAACCTTTTATTTGATACTTGTTGCGAAAAGGTGGATGAATTGTTGAGAAAGCCCGAATTTTAGAGGAAATGCCGCCAATTTTTTTTATAAAATTCTAAGACTTTATTTAAAGTGTTATTTAAAAGTAAATCTGATTTAAGAATATTATTTGATTTTGATTTATTACGAAAAGAGTTTTTTTTTCAAATCAATTTTTGAAGAAAAGTATAATGTTTTAAACTCAATATTTTGAGAAGGGAATTTTCTTTAAGTTATGTTTTGAGTTCGGTTTGATAAAAAAGAAAAGAAGAGGAATGAAAAGTAAAGGAAAGGGAGATAATTAAAGGAATTTCTGCCACGGGAGAGCAAAGAACAAAGACTAAAAGAATATATGAATTAAAGGAATGTTTGCCACAAGAGAGCAGATGCGACTTTGTTTAGGCCTTAGTGCCAAATGTATAGTGGGGACGCCTACACACTGAGAACTATTTTTCAGATGTAAGCACATTGAAAGTCACAGTGTATGCGGCCTAGTCGTAAGACTTATATAAGCACACTGTATGCTTCTGGAAAGCCATATATAGGACTCGTGCCCGGGTAATGTCAGGAGCGGGTAGGCAACCGACACATGAGCTCATGGCCTGCGTTAGGAATAGACATGCATCATGTTGTTTACACATTTGCATTTGATTGTGTTTACTTATCTAGTTTCTCTGTGATTGTGCTGTTTGTCTTATTGCAATTTATTTGTGTGTTGATCTATTTCTTGTGCTATTAGTTGGTAAATTAAGGTGACTGAGAACTGAGGTTGTGATTGAGATTTGTCTTATGTTCAAAAATTTAAAGAAGGTAATTAATTATGTAATTATCTAAAGTAAAAGTGAAAAGTATTTCCAAAGGTTTAACAAAATAGTTTTACTAAGTAAATTAATTATTTGCATTAAATTCATTGCTTTTATGGCATTCCCATTCTCTATGAACATGTGGTTTGTTCTCACCCCAAAATCTTTCACCCTTTCAGTAACAGGTTTGAAGATTCAGTATGAAGCTGTGGACAATTAGTAGATTTACTTGTGATACCTATTATTTTTATAGAGTTCCCTCGCCCTTATTGCTTTAACTTTTATTTTATCCAGAGGGATAGGTAATGTATTCAAGTTTTATATTGAATTCATTTGTATAGCATTTATTGTTATTAATAGTTATGTGATTATTATTATTTGCAGATCTTTGATATGTGATTTTGATTACAAAAAACAATTTTTTGGAATTTTCTATAAAACTGAAATGCGATATCAAACTAAAGGCTCAATATTAAATAGCTAATAAAAAGAAAGTAGAGTAGTAACGCTTTATTTTTAGTACAATCATGACGTGCTAAAAATTAGGGTGTTACAAACATAATCTTCCTAGTTCAATAAATTTCAATTCAATCAATGAATACAAACTATACAAAACATCAATGAAAGGTAATTAGTAAATGGTACAAAATTACCAATCATCCCAAAATCTGGATCATCATCAATCTGCCATTCCAGTTTCAGTGGCCACAATAGCGGACTCAGCTAGTTTGGAACTCCTCCCGGATTCTTCATTACTTGTAGATCAGGGATATTGGGACCAGGATTTGATGTTTTCACTTGATTAGTAAAAGCCAATTTAGCTGCTGAGGTTGGTGCTGTTCCACCACCAATGTTCCTACCTTTTTCCATCTTCTACTGATTTTTTACACTGTCATGTCTTTTGCGCTGATAACAAACCAAACATCATCTTCCGTTACAACATCATAAAAATAACATAGTTTATAAATCCAAAACATAATATGCCGAATCACCATACAACAAAATTCTAGATGTCAAGATGGCTGATGATATTCTTTTCTGTATCATCGTCTACCAGCTCCTTTGGGATTCTACCAGGAACATTAGGACGACTTTTGTTGTAGTGCCCAGTCACACCGCAGTTTGAACACCTTCTCTGTTGCTTAAATTTTGAGTTTTTCTTAGTAGCTCCCTTACTCTTCACCACAAATGGGTCAACAACGTAGTCATCGTCTAAATTACCATTTCGTGGATTTTCACCTCGCTTTTAGAGTTTTGTAATTGTGTTGACTATCATTCATTGCTTTGACAAAATCACTTGAGTTCTTACATGCAACATCCATCAACCTAGAACACTCAGCACCCAACACACCCAAACAACAGAATCACTTGGATCATCGATGTTTGACTTCATGAAATCACTCTTGGCATTCTTCATCCAATGCTTGCACACTAAGAGTTCTTAGAATAACTTCAATGTGTTGGTGCTTTAGGCATGCTAAAGGCTATCCTTGTTGAGATCGAATGACGAAATGGTTAAATAATAAAAGGTAAATATTTAATGGGATGATTTGAGCCTCCTGGGTTGTTGCAGAGGAGTGATTTCACTTGCTACGAGTGGAAAGTTGATGTATTGAGATAGGGTTACTAAGTCGAATTATCTGAGGCTGGTTATGGTTTTGGAATTATTCTATTGGAGAGTGGTAGAAGTATGAGAAATGTTGAATTAGATTTAGAACTTAGGATGGATGAGTAAAAACTTAGGATGAATATGATAGTTGCCTAAATATGGATGAGTAAGAACTTAGGATGGATATGATGTAGTATGGAATTTAAGATTGCTTAGTGAGTTCGTGTTACCTTATGCAGTATCTATTTGGCACTTTTACCATACTAGGAACCCATGGATTGGGGATTCTAATTCTATATATATCTCTTATTTTTTAGATGCAGGTTCTGGAGCTCAGCAGTAAGCTATGATTCATCTGAGAGATGGCAAAGTTTACTGGACTTCTGTTTATATTTTGTTTAGAATCTCTCCACACTTATTTTGAAAAACTCATATGTATGTATTTATTTTCTTTTGGAACTTGCCTATAGAGGCCTTGATATATCTTTTGGGAGAGATAGGAAAAATACTATTGTCAACTGATTTTATTTCCAAACCTAAGCCGGCCTAAACTTCGCAGGTCGCAACTTCTGGCTATTATACTTATATATATATATATATATATATATATATATATATATATATATATATTATTCCTTAATATTTTACTTAATATCACTTTCAGAACGCGCTTTATCTTTCCTTTTCATTAATACGTGAGTGTTCCCGATTCACGATTTTATTTTACTCCTTTTTAGGCTTCTCATTTAATACTTCCTTTCGATTATATATGGTGTCTTGGGGTAACAATGGATAGAAGGTGAGTTTTTAAGTGTTGAGGTAGGTAGAGCATGAATTAGGCTCAAATTTGACTAAGTTTAACATTGATTGGCATTTGATTTTAGTTATCATAAATGGAATATAGTGATTAAATATTATGTTAAGTTATGGCTTAGTACCTAAGGATGAATGATTGGATGCTTAGCGGATGAAAATTAGAGTGATGGAGCGAAAGTTTGCACTAGTGTTGATATAGGATAATAGACACAAGTAGTAGTAGGGAGTGAGTAAGAAATACTTTAGGCTTTGAATACCTGAAAGGTTAGCAGATTAATGCAAATGATTAGTTCTGGGTAATTGAGTTTGATTGTGGCTGCGAGATTAGATAAATTCCGAAATGGTTGTGAAAATGAGTGTAGGTATGTAATTAGATTTGGGTGATAAGTGAGTGCAAAATGTTATGTTTGAAGGATAATTATTACGATATTAGACCATATCGATTTTAGTTTTATGTTGAAAATTGGAAATAATTTGTTTTGAATGACAAATCCGAGATGTTGAATTGAAATGCTGAGTTGTATTGAAGTTGGAATGCTAACTTTGTGTTGTGATTAAACTGAGAGAACCCACGAAGGGTGGTGAATTTTGGCTTAGAGTGCACTCCGTCAACTTTTGGTAAAGATTTGAAGAGTTTTTGAAATTTTAAGTTAAGATTTCAATCGGGAGTTATGGGAACGTAGGCTTGAATTCGGATAGATTATGGCATTGTAGATAAGAATGAAGGATGTAAATAGGAATTTGAATTAGTTTTGAAATAACTTGTAAATGAGTATTTAAATTGATATTGAAGGATAAAGAATAAATGGTATAAGCACTACAAGAAAAAATAATATTTGTAATAAAAAAATTGTTACAAAAAACCAGAATTTTGAAACAAAGGGAATTTGTAACAAAAAAGGGCTATTGCAGTATATCTTGTTACAAAAAATTTTTGTAACAAAAAATAAAACTGTTACAATTTAAAGTAATACTTTGTAACAATTTTTTTTGACACAAAAATCAAAATTAGTTACAAAAGTGATAACAAATTTTGATCCTCAAAATATTTTTGGTTACAATATATTTTTTTCTATCATAAAATTTTGTTACAAAATATAACTTGATTTTGTAACTTTTTTTTTAGTTACAAAAACACATTTTTTATTTTGTAACATTTTTTTAATACAAATTACATACATAATTTACCAAATTATTTTTTTAATTAATTAATATATTAACTACTTTACTGAGCAAGACAAGATTTACATAATATGTAAAAACATAAAGAATTCAAACATGCTTCGTTTAACTAAAATTGTTTTAAAACAAAATAACATTAATATCTACATTGATTAGTTCTACAAGTTATATTTCTTTCACAAGTTCAACCAAAAGTTAAAAGTCTAACATAGATTAATATCTCTATGAGTCAAAATATTCTTGAGTCCTTTAAGTAGCATGTTGTCACCATTTTAGCACTCTTGTAAATGAGAAAAACTGAAACAAAAAATTAGAAAAAAGATATAACACCAATTACAATTTTTTTCCATTAAGTTCTATTCAAAATTTTTAGAAAAATTTTGATAGAACCTCCCCTAAAACTTGGATATTTCCACAGTCTACGGTTCCATCAATAACAACCAATTCATTACTTGTTTCTCAGCCAATACACAAATAAATTTATCAAACCAAATAATACACGAGATTTGTCATTTATCAACCATGACACAAGTAAAATGTAATAAATAGATCCATATACAATTAAACTATACTAATAATATATGAATCATCTATGAATATGTATTAAAACCATAAGCAATTTTAGAGGTACCTTTAATTGTGTAGTTTCTTTCATTGTCAAAGCGCGCTATGAAAGAGTTCACAACGGCTTGTTGAGCTTCCAATTGAGCTTTCACTCGAGCTAATTCTTCCTCTTTACCGTGTTCGTTGCTCTTCAAGTTTTTCTTTGAGCACATCATTACACAAGCAAAATTCAACTAAAAAATTCAATAAATAAACTCAGTTCATTGTATCTACAAATCAAGTTAATATATCCTATAATTTGACGACCTTCATCTAAGTTATCACATACTTAAATAATTCAGTTAGATGATTTATATGAACAAATACATAACTTTCTTTCAATGAGTACCTTGCAAGGTACTCATTGCAGTTGCTGCATAAGCTGGATTTGCAAAATCCGCAAAAATAAGAACAAAAGGATCTCCACCATGCTGCAATGAACATGCATTTCAAAATAAAAGAAGTCACAGTGAATTTCAACTAATATTCACGCACTCAAAATTGGAGAAGCTAATAATATTATCAATAGTAGACTTACATGTTTGGATAACATCAAGGAATGTGAAAAACTGAATTAAAACAAAAGAAAAGCTCATAAAACAAAAGTAAATAACAGAATTGAATCCTAAAGCAGTGCATCTTAACAAATTGCATTGTCAAGCCATTCCTCTATTTTCTCTGTGGGCCTTCTTCCGCAAGCAACCTCAAGTAGAAATGCACCAAAACTGAATACATAAGATATTGTAGTTGCCTTACCTGTTCTGATATGCTCAGGGGCCATATACCCGAAAGTTCCGGTAACATGAGTAGTTTAAGGATTGCTTCCATGGTCATGCAACCTTGCAAGACCAAAGTCCCCTACTCTATCATTCATTTCTGCATCCAGTAGCACATTGTTGGCCTTTATGTCTCTATGGACCACAACTTGCTCCCATCCTTAATGCAAATAGAGCAAAGCCGAAGCAACTCCTTTGATGATTCTAAATCTCTGGCTCCAATTCAGGGCCAGTTTTGGCTTGTTAAAGAGATACTTGTCTAAACTCCCATAACCGAGAACAATTTCAGAAAAGAAAATCCAAAGGAAATAACAATCAGAAACATCAAAAATTTAGAAAACTTAAAATAACCAGAGGCTTTCGTATGTTTTGAAATTCAACAGAAGAGGGAGGAGCTGGAACTTCAAAATGCAACGGAGATGAGGAAAAGCGGCAGAGGCAGAACAGACCCATTTTCCCCAAATCCCCAATAGCAACTTCCCTGTTATCTTTTCTATTCGCGTTCCTCTTCACGGCGGACCTTGGCGACGGCGGCTCCACCCACGGCGACAGCGACGGCGATGGCGTGAAGCAGTGCCCCTTCCTTCTCTTATTCAAAGCGGCTCTTATGGCGATGACAAGGCACAGCGGCGGCGGTAAACCCTAGTGGCAGCAGTGACGGGTCAGAGGTGCTCCTTGGTCGACGACGCGCACGATGAGTCCAAAGGCAGTGGGAGTAGCTGTAGCACCCTCACTATCAGAATGTCATGCTTCTGGTGTGCCACTCTGATAGCAAGAAGTATTACGACTACTTTACAAACTAAATATTAAAATAGGAGCATGTGACTCGACACTGTATCGCTGCGTTCTTTGAAAACTGGAAAATAAATACTTTTTCTTAAGAAAAAATACAAGCAGGCATAGATTCATATACAAGACTCCTTACATAATATCTTATAATATAATATACATATAAAACATATAACTCCTATCCTTCTTACAAACTTGTGAGAACAAAGACGAGGGAAGAAAATAATCTAATTAATACAACAACATATGCAACCAAACGCAGTTTAACTTTTCTTAATGCTTCTTCATCCGGTTCCTGAAAAGGTAAAGCTGTAGGGGGTGAGAACCTAACCACACAGTCTTACCACAGAGTTTCAAAGTTGTCATAAGAAGATATTTAATAGGAAAACTGTTTTCAAGCTCAGTGATTATCATTGCCTTATGAATCTTTTAAAAACCAATAGGTAATCGTTTAAAACGTTTTCAAAGAAACAATGTTTAATCTTTCAGAAATCTAAAACCTTTCTTTTCTTATAAGAAAATCTCAATCAGAAACTAACCACGTAATCAAACAACACAATTATTAATTCAGCACCAAAGTTCATTCTCAAATGTAGCACGCCAGGGCAAACACAGGCAAGGCAGACAAGGAAAGCACAAGTTTAGGTAGCAGTTACAACAAATATTTCAAGTAGCAGTTAAGAACAGTTTAGCAATTAGGCAAACCAAAACAAGTTCAAACCCAAGCAAAGCATACAAATGCATATGATGCATGCCTGTCCTATGGCTGATGAGGCTCATATGTCGGTTATCCAGCCAACCCGACAAGTCTGAATTATCCTTAGACTGTCTTCCGACGTGCATCCCCAAGAGTCTATGCATAGCTTTTTCTCAAATAATCAATATTGCTCAATAGGGGTAACATTCCCGGGAATTTATATAGTGCCCGGTTACAGTTACGTCGTAGGGTCAACAGAATATCGAGTTTTCAACCTGATACACATGGTGGCAAGCCATGGTACTTTATCCAGGGAACCTCGTACCTCAGATAATTCAAATTCATAAGCCATATGAATAATTCAAAGATCACATCTCAACATTCTCAATCGATATCTCAACATTCCCAGCATTCTCAACATCATAATAATTCATCAATCCAAATCTCATTTCCAAATTCATTCAAAAACCATATTTCAAAGAAAATCCTCATCATCCTTCTTTCCATTCCGTCCATTAACAATTCCAATTCAAAACATAATTCTTTCTTTGATAAATAAATCAATCTTAAAACATATAATGTTTAAAAAAAATCTTTTTAATTAATTACTTCAGATAAAACTTCCAATTTTATAAAATTTTGGCAGCATTTCCTTTAAAACTCGGACACTGCCACCCTTTTCGGGTCCCATCCAAACATTTCTCAAACCCTTTCTTAACCATTTCCAAATCTCAATCACTTTCCAAAATTCAACCAATTCCAGTATCAAAGTATTTTCAAATCAGACCAATTCTAATAATAAAACTCTTTTTAAAGTTAAACCAGCTCAAGTATTAAATCATTTATAAAATCAGACCGACTCAAAATCAAACCGCTTTAACTTCAAACCAAGAAAAACCACTTTTCATAATAATCAAGTAAATAACTTTTCAAATCCATTTCTTATCAACAACCGTACTTCACTCACGCAATCAAGCACCCAATAATCTAGTCCAACAAACCATCACATCCACAAGACAAATATAATCACAGAAATATATCTTTTTGCATCAATATCTATTTATCACAACTCTGTAATATAAAATAGATTTTAAGAAAAAACCCTACCTCAAAAAGTCGAAACTCAAAAGCCAAACGCGTCCTCAGTCCGAAATTCGCGGCAGCCACAATTATGGTAACTCTAATCACGGCACATAACGACTGAAATTCAAACCTAAAGCAATAATGTTGCAAGGACTTAGAAATATATAACAGAGAAGCGATTGAGAGAATTCAGGATAGGAAACAGCTTACCGAAAATACGAATAGCCGAGAAAACTGAACGGCAGTGACTCCGTTGGTGAAGCGGCAGCTCGATGTCGCACGCACGACTACTAAACTCGGCATGTGAGAACTACAACTCGGCCCTACGTTACTATCATCACAGTTATTATAACAGGCTATGACGGAAAACTGATTTCAAAGATTTCAAAGACGACAACGTGAAGGGAGAAAGGGATTTCAGTGACAGTTTCTGGCGGCAACGTGGCATGATGTGGCACGGCAGACGATGGCAGATCTGCGGTGGTGAAAGGCAGTAGAGGCACGGCCACGCAAACAGAAACCCCTTCCGTCAATCTCTCTTTCTCCTCGAACTTCTCTCTCTTCGGACCCTGCCGGCGGCAACCATGGGAGCTCGGCGACGGCAACAGCACTCGGCGGCGCAGTTTTGCGCAGCGGGTCGATCTCCTCCTCGCGGCACCGGCCCGCGTCCTCCTCCCTCAGTGTCGCACGGTCTTTCTCTCCTCTGAGCTCCTTCCTTCGTGACGGCGTCCAACAGAACGCGATAACCAGCGGTGGAATAGGTTTGGCGGCGGCAAGCAGCGACGCCATGGTGGTTGGGCAGTGACGTGATGGATCGCGAGGTTTGGTGGCGACTCGGAAGTAGAGTGCAGTCCTCCGTCGCTCTCTCCCTCAACCCCTCTCTCGTTCCCTTGTTTTTCTTTTCTCCATGGAAGTGTGTTTAATTGCGGCTGAGTTTGGCCAAAGAAGGGAAACATTGGCGGTGGTTAGGGTTAGGTTAAAAGGGGTTAGGGTTTTGTGTGTATAAGTTTAGGATTAGGGTTTAATTTGGGGCAAATGTGAAATTAGAGATTTTTGGGCAAATTGGGGTTTTTTTAAATTTTAATAAAATTAAGAGATATTATATTAAATTAAATATAAAATATCCATCTTTAAAATACTTTTCAATTACATATTTATAAATTAGTTTCGATTAAATGCTAATTAAATAAAAATTGGAGACAAATAAATTAATTCTCCTTCATTTATAAAATAAGGTCAAAAAATATAAATATTTAAAATTAAGGCATTTAAAATATTCACTATTTTTCAATTATAAGAACTCTAAATCAAAAATAAGAGTTTACTCAACTTTTATATAAAAATCTCCGAAATACAGTCTTAAATAAATATAATGCATCGTAAATAATTAATTAATAACTTTTAAAAATTTAGAGGTCTTACAGCAGCCGAGGCGACGGCAACGCGGGCTCCCCTGTTGTCGAGTTCGCAGCAGCTCCCTCTAGCTCACTCTCTCTCTCAGACGCATCTCTCTCTCTCCTGTGATGGATTGCCGGTGACGCAACGACGGTGGTGAGGCGGTTGGACAGTGGCAGTAGCGTGGCTCTTCTTCTATTTTGATCGCAGCTCTCTTTTTCTTCTCTAATTTCACGTTATGTGTGTGACAATTGTGTGTGTTTGTGTTGAAGCTTGGGTTTGGGAAGAAAAGAGATGGTAGCTGCTGTTAGTGTTAGGGGGTTAGGGTTAGATAAAATTAAGGTATATTGTATTGATTTAAAATTTAATTTAATTTTTAAAAATTATTTTAAAAATATTACTTAATTATCAATTAACTAATTAGTTTTTACTTTTTAATTAAGTGTTTTAATTTAAAATTAGAGATAATATAATTTATTTTTTTATAAAATTAAAGTATTAATTTTAAAATTTTAGTTATTTAAATTAAATCATATAAAATTTTTATTCTTTTAAAATTACTAAGATTTATAATTTAAATATACAAAATTACTCAAAAATTATAAAATTAAATAAAATTTTTAGCTTAACTATCAAAACTTAGTTTAGTTGCTTTGAATAAAATAGTTTATAAAAATAAAATTTTTAATAAATAAATAAATTAAAATTAACTCATAATAAGATCTTTAATAATAATTATGTAAAAATATTATTTAATTATAAAATTTGAAATTATTTTTAAATAAATATTCTAATTTTAAGAATTAGAGATAATTAAATTAATTATTTTTAAAATATTATTTTATTATTAATTTATAAATTATTTTTAAATAAACACTAATTAAAATAAAATTGGGGATAATTAATTTAATTTTTTTTATTCATAAAACTTAAAGTACTGAATTTAAAAATCTCAAATATTTAAATCAAATCATATAAAATTTTTTATTTTTTTATTACTAAAGTTTAAAATTATAAATAAAAAATACCCCGTTTAATATAAAAATTTCAAAAAATTTATTTTAAATAAATATAATAAATCATAAATGACCTATTATTTAATTTTTAAAATAATTTTAAACTCAAACTATTTTTTAATTTGACTTAAATATTTTAGTAAAATAAATTTTGAATAGAAAATCTTAAATAAATATAATAAATCATAAATAACTTGTGACAAATAAATAACTTGTTACAAAAATATTGTATTTTGTGACAAATTAATTTTTCTTACAAAATATTTTGAATTTTTGCAACAATATAATCTTTTGTTACAAAACAATATAATATTTTGCAACAAAACAATAATTCAATACAAAAGCCAACATAATTTGTAGCAAAAGAAATCATGCTGTTACAAAATATTGAAATATTTTGTAACAAATTTTTTTGTTGTTACAAAATACTCTTATTTTTTAACAATAACTAATTATTATTACGAAAAAACCATAATTTATAACAATTTTAAATTTCATACAAATTCTTTCTTACAAATGCTCCATTTTCTTGTAGTGAAGGTTAATTGAAATTGAGAAAACTTTTAATTGTGATTTAACCCAAAATTTTGTTTTCTTTTCATGAACCAAATTTTTTGGGCAAAATTTCTAATTAAGTGGGTAGAATATAAAATTCCGATTAAGTAAAAATTAAATAAATAATTAATTAAATATGGACCGACGGGGGTGGAAAAATTTAGAATCAAAATTTGAAAATTTAAATGTGAAAATTGGATTTGGAGGATTTTTCTGAGTGTGAAAATGTACTTTTATGCGGAAAGATACGTAAGGACTCGTATTGGAAATTTAACTGGTAGTACCGGCTTAGACTGTTCGGTACTATGACGGACGCGTGAGCATCTTTCCTATTTTTTTAGTAATTTAGATGTAGATTTATTGAAATTTTATGAGAAATTAGTCTTTTAGACTATGTTGGATGCTACTATAATTTGCACTGTTGTTTTGGTGATTTCAGGTGAAGCTCAGGCAAGTTTGACAGAGTTCAAGCAGAAGAAAAACTAACGAATTTGATGCTACCAAGCTGCCTCTAAACGCCACTATCCGGCCTTTAGCGCCATAAGCCTAGAAGTTTGTTCAAGCTCTCTGTTTGCTGGAGCTAAATGCCAGGAGAGGGTGTTTAGCACCAGATGCCTCGTAAAATGTGTCAAGTTCATGCGCTACTGGCGCTAAATGCCACTTCCTGGCGTTTAGTGCCATGTACCCAAAAACATTGAAAAAGCTCTCTTTTCATTACCTAATGCATTCGTAGCCAAAAATATATAACCCTGACACTCTTTCCCACTACAATTCACTAAAACAGGGATTAGGTAATAACCCTCTGCTATCACTACTCTTCCTTTCCTTCCGACATAAACCAAATCGATCGCTCAAAGCAATTCAACAATACCCAGTTCTTTGACAACTAATCAAACCCCAAAATCATTTCCAACCCAACCATTGGCAAACAAAGCAAATCATGAACAAAGTCTCTCTCCTCAATTTTGAAAGATACTTCCCTACAACTTGATCTAGTCACAACCGTCTGATACAGAGGATCCACATGAAAATCAAAAGCTAATTCAGACACTTTCAATCCTAGTTCCTCAACTTTATCAAAGGCAATAAATGAATGAGAAGCTCCAGTATCATACAATGCAACCAATGTTTTATCACCAATTAAACATATACCTCTCATCAACAGATTTGACTTTGTAGCATCCTGGGAGTTCCCAGCAAACACCCGACCTTACTAGTTCTGGCCAACATTCGGAGTCCTTCTATGAGGACAGTCCTTCACCATGTGTCCAGGCAAGCCGCATGTAAAGCATCCACCTATACCCAGTTTGCACGAATCATAAGGATGAAAATGCCCGCAACGGTTACAAATTGAATCTGGAAGCCTTACTCTGATTACCTCTCCCTCTCGCCAGGTGGTACTGATCATAGTTGTTCCTCCTAAAGCCTCCTTGGTTGGAAGTACTTTCCACGCCCATGGTTGTTATTTCCTCCACGAGTATCTCTTAATGATGCCACTTTCTTTGCACACTCCTCAACAACCCTCGCCTTATTCACAAGCTCGGAAAAGATCTGAATCTCCATAGGAGTCACATCAGTCATAATGGTATCCCTCAAGCCTCCTTGATACTTAATGCACTTCCAGCTCTCATAGAACTCCAGGGCACCCTGACATACCCTAGAGAACCTATAAAGCTCCTCAAACCGATTAGTGTAATCAGCCACAGATAATGAGCCCTGCTTTAGCTGCATAAGCTCTAACTCCCTCGCTTCCCTTATAGATTCAGGAAAGTATTTGTTGTAGAAAGCCATCTGGAATACATCCTAAGGAATATCGGTATTCTAAAGCTGTAATAATTGGCATTCTTGTTGCCACCAGTGCTGAGCTTCTCCTAAAAGTTGGTATGCCGCAAACTACACAAATTGGTTGTTCGGAATATGCTGGGGTTGTAACGCACGCTCCATGGCTTGGAACCAATTGTCTGCTTTAGTTTAGTTGGTCGAACCTCTAAAAGTCAGTGGATGAACCTTGAGAAATGAAGCCAAGGTCATCGGAGCACCTCCCAAGTCATTACCATCTCCTTCCCCATTTTCGTTCTCGTTTCCATTATGTTCCCAGCCGATTGACCCATCCTTTCCATGGCTTGCATAGTAGCAATAGCGTTAGCTTGCATAGCATTTGCAAAATTATTCATAGCCGCCATGAACTCGGTATGGTTGTCTGCCGGTTGGTCATTCTCAGTTCCACCCCATGTACGAGTACGACCTCGTCTGCGAGTAGCCATTAGGGTTCCTGTCTACACCAAACAGTCGATATCAAAGTGATTAGCCTCAATATCAAAAGCCTAGTGCTTCAATTATCCCAAAAAGGCACTTAGAAACAAGCATGCTATGCATATATCAAGCAGATAACCTAAATAGCATAAAGAAAAAGACACATAGTATGCAATGAAGCACAATCGGTCCATCCCTCAGGCTCACGAGGATGAACTGCTTTGATACCACTAAATGTAACACCTTAATTACCTTAAGCCTTACCTCACGTCATAAAGCCAAGAATAATTAAAGGTCACGACAATCTAAGGCTTGTATATATAAGAAATAATAATTCTAGAAACCTGATGAAGGAATAAGCTCAAAACAGAGTTTACAAAGCGCAAGACGTTCACACGAAGCTAAAAGCATAAAGATACAAGGTATAAATACAAGATAATAACGCATATGTAGATATAAGAGTATAATAATCAGAAGATACTAGTCCCAACTCGCAGAGTTTAGGCCGACTAGTTATATACAGACATACATAGTTTTGAAGGATAAAACAGAATACAACATATCTCTCTCAGAGTTAGCCTCTAAGGCAAGTACAAATACAAAATTTCAGAGTACTACACAAAATATCCATAAGACTCCAAAAGAAACTAAAGATCCTCCACTCTGTCACCGTCGCACAACTCACCGAGGTAGGTTGTGACCTGCATATGAAAAACAACAATAAAGTATGGAATGAGAACCAGAGGTTCTCAGTATGGTAACTAATAAACTCCAATTTTGTGGTTTATCTTGTGCTTAATTTAGGGGATTTTATCAACTTATCCCACATTTATTCAATGAAATAGCATGCTTTTGTGATTCTCTCTAATTTTGTGCTTAAGTGTGAAAACAAGATTTTTAGGCCCTAAAATAGCTAAATTTAATTCACTTTAATCCCATTCGATGCCTTCATATGTTTGTTGAGTGATTTCAGGTTCATAAGGCAAGTTGATGAGCGGATATTTTATACGCTTTTTGGGGTTAATTTCATATAGTTTTTAGTATGTTTTAGTTAGTTTTTAGTTTATTTTCATTAGTTTCTAGGCAAAATTCATATTTCTGGACTTTACTATGAGTTTGTGTATTTTTTTGTAATTTCATGTATTTTCTGGCTGAAATTGAGGGAGCTGAGCAAAAATATGATTCAGGCTGAAAAATGACTGCTGATGCTGTTGGATTCTGACCTCTCTGCAATCGGAATGAGATTTCTGGAGCTACAGGAGTCCAAATGGTGCGCTTCCAATTGCGTTGGAAATTAGACATCCAGGGCTTTCCAGCAATATATAATAGTCTATACTTTACTCAATGATAGACGATGTAAACTGGCGTTCAACGCCAGTTCTATGTTGTTGTCTGGCGTCCAGCGCCAGAAACAAGTTACAAGTTGGAGTTCAACGCCAGAAAAGGATCCAAAGCTAGCGTTGAACGCCCAAAACAGTCCTATGCACGTGATTAGCTTAAGTCTCAGCCCCAGCACATACCAAGTGGGCCCCAGAAGTGGATTTCTGCACCATCTATCATAGTTTGTTCGTTTTCTGTAAACCTAGGTTACTGGTTTAGTATTTAAACAACTTTTAGAGGTTTATTTCGCATCTCATGACATTTTAGATCTGAACTTTGTACTTTTTGACGGCATGAGTCTCTAAACTCCATTGTTGGGGGTGAGGAGCTCTGTTGTGTCTCGATGAATTAATGCAAGTATTTCTGTTTTCCATTCAAACATGCGTGTTCCTATCTAAGATATCCATTCGCACTTCAATATGAATGTGATGAACGTATAATCATCATCATTCCTCCACGAACGCGTGCCTGACAACCACTTACGTTCCACCATAGAATGAATGAATATCTCTTAGATCTCTTAATCAGAATCTTCGTGGTATAAGCTAGATGATGGCAGCATTCAAGAGAATCCGGAAAGTCTAAACCTTGTCTGTGGTATTCCGAGTAGGATTCAGGGATTGAACGACTGTGACGAGCTTCAAACTCACGAGTGGTGGGCGTAGTGACAGACGCAAAAGGATAGTAAATCCTATTCCGGTACGATTGAGAACCTGCAGATGATTAGCCGTGCGGTGATAGCACATCTAGACCCTTTTCACTGGAAGGATGGATGGTAGCCATTGACAACGGTGATCCACCAACACACAGCTTGCCATAGGAGGACGTGCGTGCGTGAATCAGAAAACAAAGAAAAACAGAATTTCAGAAGACAAAGCTTCTCCAAAACTCCAACATATTCTCCATCATTGCATACAAGTATAATTTGTGTTCTGCCCTTTTATTCCTTGCAATCAAATTTGATAAGTGAATTATTTTATTGTCTTCCTGACTAAGAGTTACAAGATAACCATAGATTGCTTCAAGCCAACAATCTCCGTGGGATCGACCCTTACTCACGTAAGGTATTACTTGGACGACCCAGTGCACTTGCTGGTTAGTGGTACGAGTTGTAAAAAGTGTGATTTACAATTCGTGCACCAAGTTTTTGGCGCCATTGCCGGGGATTGTTTGAGTTTGAACAACTGACGGTGAATCTTGTTGCTTAGATTAGGAAATTTTTGTCTTTTGGGTCAGAGTCTTTTATTTTCTTTTCAAAAATTTTTCAAAAAAAATAATTTTTCTATTAAATCTCGTACCAAACTTTAAGTTTGGTGTTTTCTTGTTGATTTCCCTTTGTTTTTCAAAAATTTTATTTTGGTTTTCTAAAATTTTAAGTTTGGTGTTCTTTCTTCATGTTCTTGTGTTCTTGTGAGTCTTCAAAGTGTTCTTGAGTTTTCCTTGTGTCTTGATCTTAAAATTTTTAAGTTTGGTGTTCCTTGGTGTTTTCCCTCCAAAATTTTCAAAAACAAGGAGCATTAGATCTAAAAATCTTAAATCTTGGGCTATCTTATTGTTTCTCTCTTTCCTCTTTAAATTCAAAAATATCTTTTCTCTCCTTTTTTTTAAAACAAAATTTTCGAAATTTATTTTTAAAATTCAGACTTTTTTTCAAATTTAAAATCTTTTTCAAATCATATCTTTTTCAAAACTTCCTGACCACTTTCTCTCTCCTCATTTTTTTTCGAAAATCTTTACCTATTTTTATTTATTTTATTTTAATTTATTTTATTTTCAAAATAATTAAATAAATAAATAAATAAATAAATAAATAAATAAATAAAAATAAATTTTTTATTTTACATCATCTCCCTTTCTCCATCATGGATCTAAGTGGAAATGAACAGTCCAGGAGGACTCTGGGGTCATATGTTAACCCCTCTACTACTTCATATGGGAGTAGTATCTGCATACCCTCCATTGGAGTCAATAGCTTTGAGTTGAATCTTCAGCTCATTATTATGGTGCAGCAAAGCTGCCAGTATTCCGGTCTTCCACAGAAAGAACCTACAGAGTTTCTGGCACAGTTTTTACAAATTGCTAACACAGTACATGATAAGGAAGTAGATCAGGATGTCTACATATTATTACTGTTTCTATTTGCTGTAAAAGACCAAGCCTAGAGGTGGTTAAATAACCAACCTAAGGCTAGCATAAGGACATGGAAACAGCTGACAGAAAAATTCCTGAATCAATACTTTCCTCCAAAATGGATGACACAGCTAAGGCTGGACATCCAAGGCTTTAAACAAGGAGATAATGAATCTCTTTATGATGCCTGGGAGAGATACAGAGAGATGCTACGAAAATGCCCCTCTGAAATGTTTTCAGAGTGGGTTCAATTAGACATATTCTATTATGGGCTTACAGAAAGAGCTCAGATCTCTCTAGATTGCTCAGCTGGTGGATCTATCCACATGAGAAAGACAATTGAAGAAGCTCAAGAGCTTATTGATACAGTTGCTAGAAATCAGCATATGTACCTAAGCAGTGACTCTTCCATGAAAAGAGAGACTAAAACAGTAACTACTGAACTCAGTCCTGCAGAGCAAGCTGCTGAATTCAATCAGCAATTGGATTTTCTAACAAAGCAGTTAGCTGAAGTCAAGGATAAACTACAAGAGACAAGGATGGCTAATATAAACATGGAAGTATAATTAAAGCAAACAAAGCAGCAACTGTCAAAACAAATAACAGAAGAATGCCAAGCAGTTCAATTAAGAAGTGGGAAAGCACTAAATACCCCACTTCAAGGCAGCAGGAAACCAAGAAATGAGCAAACCACCTAAAATTCATCTGAGGACAGTAAGAGCCCAGGGAAAAATAATTCTGGTGCTAAAACGCTAGAAGTTGGGTGGAAGGTTGGTGCTGAACGCCCAGACCATGCTCAGGACTGGCGTTCAACGCCAAAAACAAGCAAGGATCTGGCGTTGAACACCCAAAAGAAGCTCAGTTCTGGCGTTCAAACGCCAGGAATAGATGAGGAGCTGGCGTTTAACGTCACTCCAGCTTCTAACTTTGGCACTCAATTACCAGTGAGGGATCAGACACACACGAGTGCTGATAACAACCCATCTAAAAAGGCTTCTTCAACCACTTCTGTAGGAAATAAACTTACAGCAACTAAGATTGAGGAATATAAAGCCAAGATACCTTATCCTCAAAAACTCTGCCAAGAGGAACAGGATAAGCAATTTGCTCGCTTTGCAGATTATCTCAGGACTCTTGAAATAAAGATTCTATTTGCAGAGGCACTTGAGCAAATACCTTCTTATGCCAAGTTCATGAAAGAGATCTTGAGTCATAAGAAGGATTGGAGAGAAACTGAAAGAGTTCTCCTCACTGAAGAATGCAGTGCAGTCATTCTGAAAAGCTTTCCTGAAAAGATTAAAGACCGTGGGAGTTTTCTGATACCATGCACATTAGAAGGTAATTGCACCAAGACAGCTTTATGTGATCTTGGGGCAAGCATCAACCTAATACCTGCATCCACTATCAGAAAGCTTGGTTTAACTGAAGAAGTTAAACCAACCCGGATATGTCTCCAACTTGCTGATGGCTCCATTAAATACCCATCAGGCGTGATTGAAGACATGATTGTCAGAGTTGGGCCATTCGCCTTTCCCATTGACTTTGTAGTGCTGGAAATGGAGGAGCACAAGAGTGCCACTCTCATTCTAGGAAGACCCTTCCTAGCAACTGGACGAACTCTCATTGATGTCCAACAGAGGGAAATAACCCTGAGAGTCAATAATGATGAGTTTAAGTTGAATGCTGTCAAAGCCATGCAGCATCTAGACACATCAAAAGACTGCATGAAAGTTGATCTTATTGACCCTTTGGTAGAAGAGATCAACATGGCTGTAAGTCTCGAATCAGAGTTGGAAGACATCTTTAAAGATGTTCAGCCTAATTTGGAGGATTCAGAGGAAATGAAAGAGCCTCTGAAATTTCCTCTGGAAGAGGAAAAACCTCCTAAACCCGAGCTCAAACCATTACCACCATCCCTGAAATATGCATTTCTGGGAGAAGGTGACACTTTTCCAGTGATCATAAGCTCTGCTTTAAATCCACAGCAAGAGGAAGCACTTATTCAAGTGCTAAGGACACACAAGACAGCTCTTAGGTGGTCCATAGGTGACCTTAAGGGCATAAGCCCAGCTAGATGCATGCACAAAATCTTATTGGAGGATAATGCTAAACCAGTGGTTCAACCACAGAGGCGGCTAAATCCAGCCATGAAGGAAGTGGTGCAGAAAGAGGTCACCAAATTACTGGAGGCTGGGATTATTTATCCTATTTCTGATAGCCCCTGGGTGAGCCCTGTTCAAGTTGTCCCCAAAAAGGGAGGCATGACAGTGGTTCATAATGAAAAGAATGAACTGGTTCCTACAAGAACAGTTACAGGGTGGCGCATGTGTATTGACTACAGAAGGCTCAATACAGCCACCAGAAAGGATCATTTTCCTTTACCATTCATAGACCAGATGCTAGAAAGATTAGCAGGTCATGATTATTACTACTTTTTGGATGGCTACTCAGGCTATAACCAGATTACAGTAGATCCCCAGGATCAAGAGAAAATAGCATTCACATGTCCATCTGGAGTGTTTGCTTATAGAAGGATCCCATTTGGGCTGTGTAATGCGCCTGCAACCTTCCAAAGATGCATGCTCTCTATTTTCTCTGATATGGTGGAAAATTTTTTGGAAGTCTTCATGGATGACTTCTCAGTATATGGAGACTCATTCAGCTCCTGTCTTGATCACCTGAAACTAGTTCTGAAAAGATGCCAAGAGACCAACCTGGTTTTAAACTGGGAAAAATGTCACTTTATGGTGACTGAAGGGATTGTCCTTGGGCATAAAATTTCAAACATGGGAATAGAGGTGGATCAAGCAAAAATAGAGGTAATTGAAAAATTACCACCACCTGCCAATGTTAAGGCAATCAGAAGCTTTCTGGGGCATGCAGGATTCTATAGGAGGTTTATAAAGGATTTTTCAAAAATCGCAAAACCTCTGAGCAATCTGCTAGCTGCTGACACGCCATTTGTGTTTGACACAGAGTGTCTGCAGGCGTTTGAAATGCTGAAAGCCAAGCTGGTCATAGCACCAGTTATTTCTGCACCAGACTGGACATTACCATTTGAGCTAATGTGTGATGCCAGTGATCACGCCATTGGTGCAGTACTGGGGCAGAGGCATGACAAGCTTCTGCATGTCATTTATTATGCTAGCCGCGTTTTAAATGATGCCCAGAAAAATTACACAACCACAGAAAAAGAATTGGTTGCAGTGGTTTATGCCATTGACAAGTTTAGATCATACTTGGTAGGATCAAAGGTGATTGTGTATACTGACCATGCTGCTCTTAAATATCTACTTACAAAGCAAGATTCAAAACCCAGGCTCATAAGATGGGTGTTGCTTCTGCAAGAGTTTGATATAGAAATAAGAGACAAAAAAGGGACAGAGAACCAAGTGGCTGATCATCTGTCCCGGATAGAGCCAATAGAAGGGATGTCATTCCCCTCTCTGGAAATCTCTGAGACCTTTCCGGATGAGCATTTGTTTGCCATTCAGGAAACACCATGGTTTGCAGACATTGCAAACTACAAAGCTGCAAGGTTCATTCCCAAGGAGTACAGCAGGCAACAAAAGAAAAAATTAATTACTGATGCAAAGTACTACTTGTGGGATGAACCCTATCTCTTTAAGAGATGTGCAGATGGCATAATCCGTAGGTGTGTGCCTAAAGAATAAGCACAAAGGATCTTATGGCATTGCCATGGGTCACAATATGGAGGTCATTTCGGAGGTGAGCGAATAGCCACCAAGGTCCTCCAATATGGTTTCTACTGGCCTACACTCTACAGAGATTCCCGAGAGTTTGTACGTAACTGTGACAGTTGCCAGAGAGCTGGTAATTTGCCTCACTGTTACGCCATGCCTCAACAAGGAATCCTGGAGATTGAGTTGTTTCATGTATGGGGTATTGATTTCATGGGGCCTTTCCCACCATCATACTCAAACACTTATATTCTGGTGGCAGTTGACTATGTATCAAAATGGGTTGAGGCCATTGCCACACCCACCAATGATACTAAAACAGTGCTGAAATTCCTCTAGAAACATATATTCAGCAGGTTTGGTGTCCCCAGGGTACTAATCAGTGATGGGGGCACTCACTTCTGCAACAAACAGCTTTACTCTGCCATGGTCTGGTATGGGATTCGCCACAAGGTGGCGACTCCATATCATCCACAGACAAATGGGCAAGCTGAAGTCTCTAACAGAGAACTAAAAAGAATCCTGGAATGGACTGTGAGTACCCGTAGAAAGGATTGGGCACGAAGCTTGGATGATGCTCTGTGGGCTTACAGAACAGCATTCAAGACTCCTATAGGGACCTCTCCATACCAACTTGTGTATGGTAAGGCATGCCACCTGCCCGTGGAACTGAAACATAAAGCCTACTGGGCAACCAGATTCCTAAACTTTGATGCCAAATTAGCTGGAGAAAAAAGATTGCTCCAGCTAAATGAGCTAGAGGAATTCAGATTCACTGCTTTCGAAAATGCCAAGCTTTATAAAGAAAAATAAAAAAAGTGGCATGACAGAAAGCTGTCATCTAGAATCTTTGAACCAGGACAAAAGGTTCTATTGTTTAACTCTAGGCTCAGGCTATTCCCCGGGAAACTGAAGTCCCGGTGGAGGGGACCATATATGATTACAAGTGTATCACCATATGGTTATGTGGAGCTTCAAGATATTGATTCTGATAAGAAGTTCATTGTTAATGGACAGAGAATCAAGCACTATCTTGAAGGCAATGTTGAGAAAGAGTGCTCAAGGTTGAAGCTAGATTAAAAGCTCAGCAAGGTCCAGCTAAAGACAATAAAAAAGCGCCTGCTGGGAGGCAACCAAGCCCTGGGGTATCACTTCCTCTAAGCATTTTGCCCTATTCTTGATTTTATTTGTTTATATAAAGTTCACTGATACTAAGGTAAAGAGTCAATTGTATAAGTTCACAGGGTTACAGAAGGATTCTGCACACGAAACAGAGAAAAAGAGCTCACTGGCAAGAAAATGCCAGTAAGAGTCTGTTTTGGGCGTTCAACGCCCAAAAGAAGCATCCACTGGGCGTTGAACGCCAGTAAGGATAGCCATCTGGGCGTTAAACGCCAGACAGAAGCATCTTCTGGGCGTTGAACGCCAGAAAGAAGCTCCTTCTGGGCATTTAACGCCAGATTTACAGCGTCCTGGGCGTTTAGAAAAACACCCAGTGACAAAGGAGTTCCTGGCGTTCAACGCCAGAAAGAAGCAACAGCTGGGCGTTGAACGCCCAGGAGAGGCAGCATTTGGGCGTTGAACGCCCAAAACATACAGCGTTTGGGCGTTCAGACGCCAGGATGGTGGGGAGGAGGTGAATTCATTTTTACTTCATATTTTTCATTCTAAATTTAATTTTCATGTTTCAATTCATGATTTCTTGCATAAACATGTTAAGAACCCTGATTTCTAAAATCCCTAATTTCTAAAAACCCTATTTTAAAAAAAATATCAAATATATCTTAATCCATAAGCACAAATCCTTTTTTTTATCCAATTCAACCCTTTTTCAAAATTTTCAAAACAAATCTATCTCTTTTCATTCAAAAATCTTTTCAACTAATCAATATCTTTTTCAAATTTCCATACTATCTTTTTCAAAAATCCAAATCTATCTTTTTCAAATATCTTTCATATCTTTTCAATCTTAAATCATATCTTCTATCTTATCTTTCTTTGTATTTTCGAAATAACCCACCCCCCTCTCCCTTTAAATATGGGTTCGGCCTCCCTCCCCTCTCATCCACCATCCTACACTAGCTCTCATTCTATCCCTCTCCTTTCTTTTCTTTTGCTTGAAGACAAGCAAACCTCTAAGTTTTGTGTGTTTATCTGTGATCACTAAACCATACCCACTAAGATCATGGCTCCCAAAGGAAAATAACCCACTCCAAGAGGCAAGAAAGAGAGTGTTCCAAAACCACTTTGGAATCAAGGGAAGTTCTTAACTAAAGAACATTCAGACCATTATTACAAAATAATGGGTCTAAGATCAGTGATCCCGGAAGTTAGATTCGATCTGAAAGATGACGAATATCCGGAGATCCAGGAGCAAATCCGAATCAGGAACTGGGAGATCCTAGCCAATCCTGAAAAGAAAGTAGGAAGGAATATGGTCCAGGAGTTCTATGCTAATATGTGGCATACAGACAGGCAAAGACTATCTGGATCTGCTATCTATGACTATCGGACCTTGGTCAGAGGAAAGATTGTTCATACCCACCCTGACAAGATCAGGGAGATCTTAAAGCTACCTCAGCTGAAAGATGATCCAGACTCCTTCAATAGGAGAATGATGAAAATAGACAAGGGCCTGGATAAGATTCTAGAGGATATATGTATCCCTGGAGCCAGGTGGACCACCAGCACGAAGGGTGTCCCAAATCAACTCAAAAGAGAAGATCTCAAACCAGTTGCCAGAGGATGGCTGGACTTCATTGGGCATTCTCTGCTGCCCACTAGCAACCGTTCTGAAGTCACTATTAGAAGAGCAGTGATGATCCATTGCATCATGATGGGAAAAGAAGTGGAAGTTCATCAACTGATTTCAACTGAATTCTACAAAATTGCAAACAAAAATTCCAAAGATGCCAGGTTGGCTTATCCAAGCTTGATTTCTATGCTCTGCAAGGACGCTGGAGTAAGGATGGGAATAACTGAGTATATCTCAGTTGAGCGGCCAATCACCAAAGCATCAATGGAAAAACAACAATCACAGGATGACCCCATCAAGAAGAGAACACAGGAAATTCTCCCAGAAATCCCTTAATCTGAATACTGGGAGTATCTTGAAACATCTATTACCAAGATGCAAGAAGCTATGGAACAAATACAGAAAGAACAGAAGGAACAAAGTAGCATTCTTTGCTATTTGCTTAAAGAACAGGAGGAGCAAGGGCGTGATTTAAGGGAATTGAAGCGCCAGAAATTATCTCTTGAAGGACCAAGCACCCCGCAGATTAGAGGAACATCCACTTCCCAGAACAAAGGTTGTTAAATTCTAATCTTAGTCTTAACTCTGTGATAACTGTTTTTATTTTAGTTTTACCTTAGGTGTCATATAGTAGTAATTAGTATCTATATTTTTTATTTTATCCCCAATTAAGCTATAATTTAATTTTATCATCATCATTAAACATGAATAAAATAGAAGAATTTCTTTAGAATAAGAGGCAATATTTTTTTCGAGTTTTTAATAAGATAAATTCTAATTGTTTACATGTGGTGGCAATGCTTTCTGTCTTCTGAATGAATGCTTGAACAGTGCATATGTCTTTTGAATTTGATGTTTAAGATTGTTAAATATGTTGGCTCTTGAAAGAATGATGAACATGAGACATGTTATTGATAATCTGAAAAATCATAAAAATGATTCTTGAAGCAAGAAAAAGCAGTAAAGAACAAAGCTTGCAGAAAAAAAAATATAGAGAAAGAAAAAGAGAAAGCAAGCAGAAATAGCCAAAGCTCTTAAAACCAAAAGGCAAGAGCAAAAAGCCAATAACCCTTAAAACCAAAAGACAAGGGTAAATAAAAAGGATCCCAAGGCTTTGAGCATCAGTGGATAGGAGGGCCTACAGGAATAAAATCCTGGCCTAAGCGGCTAAACCAAGCTGTCCCTAACCATGTGCTTGTGGCGTGAAGGTGTCAAGTGAAAACTTGAGACTGAGCGGTTAAAGTCAAGGTCCAAAGCAAAAGAAGAGTGTGCTTAAGAACCCTGGACACCTCTAATTGGGGATTTTAGCAAAGCTGAGTCACAATCTAAAAAGGTTCACCCAATTATGTGTCTGTGGCATTTATGTATCCAGTGGTAATACTGGAAAACAAAGTGCTTAGGGCCACGGCCAAGACTCATAAAGTAGCTGTGTTCAAGAATCATCATACTGAAATAGGAGAATCAATAACACTATCTGAATTCTAAGTTCCTATAGATGCCAATCACTCTGAGCTTCAATGGATAAAGTGAGGTGCCAAAACTGTTCGGAAGCAAAAAGCTACTAGTCCCGCTCATCTAATTAGAATCTGAGCTTCACTCAAAAACTCTGAGACATTATTTCTTCTTGACTTATTAATATTCTATTTTATTTATCTAGTTGCTTGGGGACAAGCAACAGTTTAAGTTTGGTGTTGTGATGAGCGGATATTTTATACGCTTTTTGGGGTTAATTTCATATAGTTTTTAGTATGTTTTAGTTAGTTTTTAGTTTATTTTCATTATTTTCTAGGCAAAATTAATATTTCTAGACTTTACTATGAGTTTGTGTGTTTTTCTGTAATTTCAGGTATTTTTTGACTGAAATTGAGGGAGCTGAGCAAAAATCTGATTCAGGCTGAAAAAGGACTGCTGATGCTGTTGGATTCTGACCTCTCTGCACTCAGAAAGGAATTTATGGAGCTACAGGAGCCCAAATGGATTGTGTTGGAAAGTAGACATCCAGGGCTTTCCAGCAATATATAATAGTCCATACTTTGCTCGAGGATAGACGACGTAAACTGGCGTTCAACGCCAGTTCCATGTTGCTGTCTGGCGTCCAGCGCTAGAAACAAGTTAGAAGTTGAACGCCCTATGCACGTGATTAGCTTAAGTCTCAGCCCCAGCACACACCAAGTGGGCCCCAGAAGTGGATTTCTGCACCATCTATCATAGTTTGTTCATTTTCTGTAAACCTAGGTTACTGGTTTAGTATTTAAACAACTTTTAGAGGTTTATTTCGCATCTCATGACATTTTAGATCTGAACCTTGTACCTTTTGACGGCATGAGTCTCTAAACTCCATTGTTGGGGGTGAGGAGCTCTGCTGTGTCTCGATGAATTAATGCAAGTATTTCTGTTTTCCATTCAAACATGCGTGTTCCAATCTAAGATATCCATTCGCACTTCAATATGAATGTGATGAACGTGACAATCATCATCATTCCTCCACGAACGCGTGCCTGACAACCACTTACGTTCCACTGTAGAATGAATGAATATCTCTTAGATCTCATAATCAGAATCTTCGTGGTATAAGCTAGATGATGGCAGCATTCAAGAGAATCCGGAAAGTCTAAACCTTGTCTGTGGTATTCCGAGTAGGATTCAGGGATTGAATGACTGTGACGAGCTTCAAACTTGCGAGTGCTGGGCGTAGTGACAGACGCAAAAGGATAGTAAATCCTATTCCGGTACGATTGAGAACCTGTAGATGATTAGCCGTGCGGTGACAGCGCATCTGGACCCTTTTCACTGGAAGGATGGATGGTAGCCATTGACAACGGTGATCCACCAACACAAAGCTTGCCATAGGAGGACGTGCGTACATGAATCAGAAAACAGAGGAAAGCAGAATTTCAAAAGACAAAGCATCTCCAAAACTCCAACATATTCTCCATCATTGCATACAAGTATAATTTGTGTTCTGCCCTTTTATTCCTTGCAATCAAATTTGATAAGTGAATTATTTTATTGTCTTCCTGACTAAGAGTTACAAGATAACCATAGATTGCTTCAAGCCAACAATCTCCGTGGGATCGACCTTTACTCACGTAAGGTATTACTTGGACGACCCAGTGCACTTGCTGGTTAGTGGTACGAGTTGTAAAAAGTGTGATTTACAATTTGTGCACCACAAGTATTGGATGGAAAAAGTGAAGAGAAAAGCTTGCAAAGTAGAGAATTCATGGAAAAACAAGGATTTGGAGTTCTTAGAGTGACGCGCACACATGACAGACGTGTATGCGTGAAGAGGTGCACCATCGAAGGCGACGCGTACGCGTGACATGACGCGTATGCGTGAGAAGAAAAAGCAACGACGCGTACACGTAGCCCGTGCGTACGCATCACAGCCAAAGGGGGAGCGATTAGTTTAGCTTAGGTATCATGTAGGGTAGTTTTCTAGAGAGAGAAGTGATGAGCGGATATTTTATACGCTTTTTGGCATAGTTTTTATATAGTTTTTAATATGTTTTATTTACTTTTTATTAAGTTTTTACAGGTTTTGGTGTTAAATTCACATTTTTGGATTCCACTTTGAGTTTGTGCATTTTTGTTCAATTTCAGGTATTTTCTGGCTAAAATTGAGGAGCTGGAGCAAAAGTCTGATCCAGAGACAGAGAAAGCACTGCAGATGTTGTCCAAATCTGACCTCCTCTCACTCGGAAGATATTTTCCGGAGTTATAGAAGTTCAAATGGAGTGTTCTCAATAGCTATGGAAAGATAACTTCCAGAGCTTTCCAGAAACATATAATAGTCCATACGTTGTTTCGGATTAGAAGGCCCAAAACTGGCATCCAACGCCAGTTTCCTGCCCCATTTCTGGCGTCCAGCGCCCACTGAGCAGAGCCCAATGTCCAAACGCCCAGAGATGACCCCCTAGCTAGTGTTCCACACCCAATAGACCTCATAGCACGTGGATCCCATCAAAGCTCAGCCCAAACACTCACCAAGTGGGCCCCAAAAGTGAATTTTAACACTAAAAAGATTGTTTTACCCTTACTAGTCATTAGCTTAGTATTTAAGGAATTTTGTTTGTTATTCGAACATCTTTTACCATCATACACATTTATCATTGTATTTTCTTCTCAGTATGAGTTTCTAAACCTCCTATGTTGAGGGGAGGAGCCCTGCTTAGTCCTATAAATTAATAAAAGTACTATTATTTCTTCTTCGATCCGTGTTTGATCTATTTCTAAGATGTATATCCGATCTTCATCGTGGTGAATAGGATGATCTAACAAATTAGCTCTGTTCATCACATTAAGACGAACGTGCTTGACAAATACCCGCGTCTACTTGGGTTTGTGTGAATACGTGACCGGAAAGCACAAACCAACAGCTATGTTTATACATCTCTCAGATGGTTAATCCATGACTTCGTTGGGGACTTCTCGAGACACCAGTTCAGCTGATTTCTAGGAAAATTAGAGTCTCCGTGGTATAGGCTAGAATCCATAGAAGCAGCACTCTCTGATCCGAAAGATTTGACCTTGTTTGTGGCCTTTTGAGTAGGATTGCCAAAAGAATGAACTGCTAGAGCTTTACCCTCCATCAGATTGAATGACCACGGGCAATGGCGTTTAATCTGGAGCAGAGGAGATCAATGACCACGGGCCATGGCTTTGATCACATATAGCTTCCTTAGAAGAAGATCACCCACAAGAAAAGAAGACAGTACTACCAGAATTAATTCAGAAAAACTAAGCAACTCCAACCCTTAACTAATCTCTTTTCATAAGTTTACACGAATTCTGAGTTCTAATTACTCTGTTTATTTATTCCCTTTATTTTTATGTAATTAAAAACAATATACCAATATCTCCTACTCCTTCATCTGCATGACTAAGACCTGCAGGATAACCATAGATTGCTTCAAACCACAATCCTCGTGGGATCGACCCTGACTCGCTCAGGTATTACTTCGACGACCCAGTGCACTTGCTGGTACAACAATACGAAGGTGTAGGGATTCCTGCTACCATGTTTTTGGCGCCGTTGCCAGGGATTGTTGAGTTTGGACAAACTGACAGATTGTCTTGCTCCCTAGATCAGTTATTGTCTTTGATTTTTGCAAGAGTATTACTTTCTTTTTTTGGTTTGAGTCTTTTATTTTTATTTTTTTTTCTCTTATTTTTCGAAAAAAATTAAAAATTTTTCAAAAATATTTTTCTTTTCCTTGTTTAAGTTTTGTTCTTGATTTGAGTCCTTGTTCTTGTTCTTGTTGAGTCCTTTATTCTTATTTTCTCCTTCTCAATTTTTCGAAAATAAAAAATTAAAAGCTTTTCAAAAATAATTCTTTTATGTTATTTGTTTAATTTTTTTTTTAGTTTGAGTCTTTTATTTTGTTCTTGGTTAAGTTTTTGTGTCCTTTGGGTCTTTGTATGTATTAATCACAGCAATTTTCATTTTTGGGTATCTTCCTTTCAAAAAGTTTTCAAAAATAATCTTTTCTTGGTTAAATCTTGTGTCAATTCTTTAAGTTTGGTGTTTTCCTCTTATTTTTTCTTTATATTTTTTGAAAATTTTGTTTTGGTTTTCTAAAAATTTTAAGTTTGGTGTTCTTGTTATGTTCTTGTGTTCTTTGCATCTTTGAGTTTTGTTCTTGGTGTTCTTGTTACTCTTTAAAGTATTCTTGAGTTTTATTTGTGTTTTGATCTTAAAATTTTTAAGTTTGGTGTCCTCTTGTGTTTTCCTCCAAAATTTTTGAAAATAAGGAGCATTAGATCTAATAAGGAGCATTGTCTTGTGTCTTTTACTTGTTTTTTTCTTTCATCATAAAATTAAAAAATTAAAAAATAATATCTTTTCTTATATTTTTACTTAATTTTTGAAAATTTAAAAATAAAGTTCAGATTTTGATTTTAAATTTTTATCTTATCTTATCTTAGTTGTCAAGTTTTCAAAAATAAAATCTTTTCAGAAATAAAAATCATATATTTTAAAAAATTTTATCTTTGTCAAAATTTTATCATATCACTTTCAAAATTTAAAAATCTTATCTTATTTTTTTCAAATTTCAAAACTAAAAATCTTATCTTTTTCAAATTGCAAAATCTCATCTTGTTGACTTTTTCAAAAATTCAAAATTTAAGATTTTAAAATTTTAAAATATCAAATTCAAATTTCAGAATTCAATTTTCAATTTCAATTTTTCAAAATCTAAATTTTAATTTTCAAATTTCAAATCTTAAATTCAAATCTCTTCTTAGTTAGTTATTTATCTTCTCTTTCTACTTTTTCGAACTTTTATTTCTTTTTAATTAATTAATTTTAATCTTGATTTAATTAAATAAATAAAAAAATATTTTAATCATTGTGTATCTTCTCTCCTTCTCTCTTCTTTCTTCTTCATCTTCTACCTTTCTTCATCATGAACCCAAGTGGAAATGAAGAGTTCAGAAGAACTCTGGGATCTTATACAAATTCCACTGCTGACTTCTCGTAGCACGAATCTCCACACTTTCGTACTGTTGTACCAGCAAGTATACTCGGTCGTCCAAGTAATACCTGAGCGAGTCAGGGTCGATCCCACAAGGATTGTGGTTTGAAGCAAGCTATGGTTATCTTGCAGATCTTAGTCAAGCAGCTCAGATCATTGATAGATAAATATTTGTGAGATTATTATAATAGGGTGCTAATACTTTAAAGATAGAGTTGAGGATTGGAGTTGCTTTGCCTTTCTGAATCAACTCTGGTACTACTGTCTTCTTTGCTTATGAATGATCTTCTTCTATGGCAGGCTGTATGTGATCAACGCCATGGGCCGTGGTCATTGATCTCCTCTGCTACAGATTAAATGCCATTGGCCGTGGTCATCCAATCTGACAAAGGGTGAAGCGCTTATCAGTCCATTCTCTTGGCGATCCTACTCAAAACGCCACAGACAAAGTAGAATCTTCCAGATCAGAGGATGCTGCTTCTTAGGATTCTAGCCTATACCATGGAGACCCTAATCTCCCCAGAAATTAGTTGAACTGGTGTCTCGAGAAGTCCCCAACGAATTCGTGGATTAACCATCTAAGAGATGTTTAAACATAGCTGTTGGCTCATACTTTCCAGTCACGTATTCACAAAAACCCAAGTAGACACGGGTGTTTGTCAGGCACGTTCGTCTTAATGTGATGAACATAGCTAATTTATCAGATCATCCTATTCACCACGATGAAGATCGGATATACACCTTAGAGATAAATCGAACACAGATCGAAGAAGAAACAATAGTACTTTTATTCATTCATAGGACTCAGCAGGGCTCCTCCCCTCAACCTAGGAGGTTTAGAAACTCATATTGAAGTAAAATACAATGTAAACGTGTATGGTGGCTCAATGGTGTATGATCTCTGAATGATTATGTAAAAATAACTTTAAATACTAAACAGATGACTAGTAAGGGTAAAACAGTCTATTCAGTGCTAAAATCCAATTCTAGGGCCCATTTGGTGAGTCTTTGGGCTGAGCTTTGATGAGATCCACATGCTATAAGGTCTCTTGGGCATGGAACGCCAGCTAGGGGGTCCTCTTTGGGCGTTTGGACGCTGATCTCTGCTCTTTGGCCGCTGGACGCCTAGAAGGGGGTAGGAAGCTGGCGTTGGACGCCAGTTTTGGGCCTTCTAATCTGAAGCAAAGTATGGAAAGATCTGTAAGTCAGATTTCTAAAGCCATTGAGAGTGCTCCATTTGGACTTTTGTAGCTCTAGAAAAGCTCTTCCGAGTGCAGGCAAGTCAGATCCGGACAACATCTGCAGTGCTTTCTCTGTCTCTGAATCAGACTTTTGCTCCAGCTCCTCAATTTTAGCTAGAAAATACCTGAAATTGTACAAAAACACAAAAACTCATAATAGAATAAAAAAATGTGAATTTAACACTAAAACCTATAAAAAATTTAATAAAACTAAATAAAACACACTAAAACTATATGAAAATGATGCCAAAAAGTGTATAAAATATCCGCTCATCACAACACCAAACTTAAATTATTGCTTGTCCCCAAGCAACTAAAAACACAGTAGGATAAAAAGAAAATTAAGATACAATAAATTTCTAAGTTTCAAATGAAGCTTAGTTACAATCAGATGAGCGGGACTTAGTAGTTTTTTGTTTCTGAATAGTTTTGGCATCTCACTATCCATTAAAACTCAGAGATGTTGGCATCCTTAGGAACTTACAATCCAGATGATATTATTGACTCTCTTTGTTAAACTTATTTTGATTCTTGAACACAGCTTTCAGAGTCTTGGCCGTGACCCTAAGCACCTTGTTTTCCAGTATTACCACCGGATACAATAATGCCACAGACATTTTAACTAGGTGAACCTTTTCAGCTTATGACTCAGCTTTGCTAGTGTCCCCAGATAGAGGTGTCCAGAGTTCTTAAGCACACTCTTTTTGCTTTAGACCTCGACTTTAACCGCTCAGTCTCAACCTTTTTACTTAACACCTTCACGCCACAAGCATATGGTTAGGGACAGCTTGTTTGAGCCGCTTAGGCCAGGATTTTATTCCTTTGGGCCCTCCTATCCACTGATACTCAAAGCCTTGGGTCCTTCTACCCTTGCCTTTTGGTTTAAAGCGTTACTGGCTTTTTCAATCTGCCCTCCTTTTCCTGCATTTTTGGGCAGTAATGGATTTTTCTGCTTTCTAGTTTTTTTTTTCTCTTTCTTTTCGCCATTTTTTTCTTTCTTTCTTTGCTTTCATATAATTTTTTTTCTTTTGCAACATGCTTTTTCTTTTTCTTTTTGCTGCTTTTTCTTTCTTCAAGAATCAATTTTTAGATTTTTCATATTATCAATAACACTTTTCCTTTTTTCTTTATTCTTTCAAGAGCCAACATTCTAAAATTTCAACTTCAAATATGCACTGTTTATTCATACATTCAGAAAACCAAAGCAAATGACACCACATCAAACTAATTAAACTAATCTTATTTTAAACTTGAAATTCATGCATCTCTCAATTCTTTTCAATAAAATTTTTGTTTAAGCAAGGTGAGAGATATATGGAACATTTTACAACTTTAAGACATCAATGCAAATGATCATGCAACTAGAACAAGAGAATAGATAAATAAACAGACAAAAAACAAAAAAAAAATAACAGAAAAGGGGTGTAAAGAGAACGAATCCACCTTTAATGGTGGCGTTTAGCGCTCCTCCTTGAGGATCCAATGTGATGCTTGATCTCTTCTATGTCATCCCTTTGCCTTTGTTGCTCTTCCTTCATAGTCCTTTGGTCTTCCCTTATGGCTCTTTGATCTTCTCTGATTTCATTGAGGGTGGTAGCATGCCCTTGATTCTCCATCCTCAATTGCTCCATGTTAGTGCTCAATTCTCCAAGAGAAGTTTGCCATTGATCCCAATAGCTTTGGGGAGGAAATTATATCCCTTGAGGTATCTTAGGGATCTCATATTGAGGCGGTTGCACAGGCTCTTGTGCATGCTCTCTAGTTTGCTCCATCCTCTTCTTAGTGATGGGCTTATCCTCCCCAATGGAGACATCTCCATTTATGATAATTCCAGCTGAATTGCATAGATGACAGATGAGGTGTGGGAATGCAAACATTGCATTGGTGTGAGGCTTCTCAGCTACCTTATATAGTTCTTGAGGAATCACCTCATGTACTTCCACCTTAGTTCCAATCATGATGCAATGAATCATGATGGCTCTGTCAACAGTCACTTTTAACCGATTGCTAGTGGGGATGATGGATCTTTGGATGAATTTCAACCATCCTCTAGCTATGGGCTTTAGGTCAAGCCTTCTTAGTTGAATGGGCTTGCCTTGGGAATCCTTTTTACTCTGTGCTCCTTCCACACAGATATCTGAGAGCACTTGATCCAATCTTTGATCAAAGTTGACTCTTCTAATGTAAGAATGAGGATCTCCTTGCATTAGAGGCAAGTTGAACGCCAACCTCACACTTTCCAGGCTGAAATCTAAGATTCTTCCTCGGACCATGGTGATTCAATTCCTTGGATTTGGTTTCACACTAGTGTCATGGTTTTTAGTAACCCATGCATTAGCATAGAACTCTTGCACCATGAGAATCCCATTATCTTGAATGGGATTGGTTAGGACTTCCCAACCTCTACTCCGAATCTCTCTACGGATTTTTGGATACTCAATCTTCTTGGGCATGAAAGGGACCTCAGGGATCACTTTCTTCTCAGCCACTACTTCATAGAAGTGGTCTTGGTGGGATTTGGTAATGAATCTCTCCATCTCCCAAGATTCAGAGGGATTGGCTACTGCCTTTCCTTTCCTCTTTCTAAAGGAGTCTCCAACCTTGGGTGCCATGGATGGTAATGGAAAGAAAAAAAGCTATGTTTTTCCCATACCAAACTTAAAATTTTTCTCGTCCTCGAGCAAAAATAAAGAAAAGAGTAGAAGAAGAAGAAAATAGAAGGATAAAGAGGGGGAGAAAGGGCTCGGCCTTGTGGGTGTATGAGTGTATGAGAGGTGTGTGTATGAAGGGTTATGGAGAGACGTATTTATAGGAGTGGGAAAGGGGTTGGTTCGGCCATAGGGTGGGTTTTGGGCGGGAAACTTGATTTTGAAGTAGATGGGGGTAGGTGGGAGTTATGATAGTCATGGAGAAGTGGTTTGGATGTGATTGGGCCAGGGTTTATAGGGAAGTGTGTATAGGGAAGTGTGAAAGTAGGTGGGAATAAGTGGGGTAGGTGAAAGATGCTGTGGGATCCACAGGTCCTGAGAGGCTAAGGAATTCCAGATTCTCTGCTTCTCTGCATTGGCGTTTGAATGCCCAGGGGCTGCTCCCTGGCTGGCGTTCAATTCCAGCAATGCTACCCATTAGGGGCGTTGAACGCCCAACAGGGATACCCTGGCTGGCGTTCAACTTTAACACTCCATCCAGAGTGTTCTGTTTTCACTGCTGTAAAATTCTGTCTCTCTTCCGAATGCTACATATGATATGAGCCTAAAAGAAAAACAAATATAAAAAGGAAATAAATAGATAATTAAGGTTGGGTTGCCTCCCAACAATTTCTTCTTTAACGACATTAGCTTGACCTTTAGCTCCTTACGGAGGTGAGTATGGGCTCAGATTTTTACCCCTTACAGTGAATCTTCTTCCTGTCTTCTCATGAATGAGCTCCACATGCTCTAGAGACAGGACACAACTCACTGTATGTGGTAAGACTGGCTTCTTAGTGAAGACACTCTCATGACAGGTGAGAGGCCTTCAGTTGGGACTTTTTTGTCCCTCCAGCCTTTAGGTACTTTCTTTTTAGTACCTTTGTGCTTAGAGCTTGTTGAGGGCTGTCCAACACCAAACTTAGAATTGATGTCTGGGGGCTCTATAAAGCTCTGCACAGAAAGAGAAGGTTAGAACCCTAGGTGTTGCACAGTTATCTCTCTTTTAGAGGGAGAATTAGGATGAGGCATCCTGAATAAGATGTGATCCTTCCCTAATTATAGGGTCAGTTCTCCCTTAGCCACATCAATAATAGCATTGGCTGTGGCTAGGAAAGGTCTTCCAAGGATGACACAGTCATCCTCATCCTCTCCTATGTCCAAGACAATGAAGTTTGCAGGGATGTAGTGGTTTTCAACTTTAACCAAGACATCTTCTACTAAGCCATATGGCTTCTTCATGGTCTTGTCTGCCATCTTTAATGAGACGTGTGCAGCTTGTACCTCAAGGATTCCTAGCTTCTCCATTATAGAGAGTGGCATGAAGTTTATGCTTGACCTTAGGTCACACAGAGCCTTATCAAAGATCATGGTGCCTATGGTACAAGGAATAAAAAAGCATCCAGGATCTAGACGCTTCTGAGGTAGCTCTTGCGGAACCAAAGCATGGAGGTCTTTGGAAAGTAGTGGAGGTTCTTCCTCCATAGGCTTTATACCAAACAACATGGCATTCAGATTCATAAGAGCTCCTAGGTACCGAGCAACTTGCTCTTCCCTAGTGTCTTCATCCTCATCTGAGGATGAGTAGTTATCAGAACTCATACACTACAGAAGTGCATGCAAAAGAACCTCTATGGTCTTTATGGTTTCCTTTGGTTCTGGGAAAGAGGGTTCTTGAGTGGGCTTTAAACACTCAAAGGGTGTGTTTTGACTGGCATTCAACGCCAGCTCTGATACCTTATTGGGCATTAAACGCCCTTGATGTCCACCCTGACTGGCGTTAAATGCCAGTCCCTTTAGCATTCTGGGCATTGAACGCCCAGCGGGGATGTCCTTGCTGGCGTTCAACGCCAGCTTCCCTGGGTAAGTGGGCGTTGAACGCCCAGTGAGGGGTTCCTCACTGGCGTTCAGTGCCAGATTGGCTGCATGGTTGGGCATTGAACGTCCAGTGAGGGATTCCTCACTGGCGTTCAACGCCAGAAAGCCTGGTTGATTGGGCGTTGAACGCCTAGTGAGGGGTTCCTCACTAGGGTTCAACGCTAGAAGGCCTGGGTGTTTGGGCATTGAACGCCCAGCCGGTGCTCTCTGGCTGGCGTTCAATGCCAGCTCTACTGCTAGGATGGGTGTTGAACGCCCAGTGAGAGGTTCCTCACTAGCGTTCAGCGCCAGGCTTGCTGCCAGATTGGGCATTGAACGGCCGGTGATATGTCCTTCACTGGCGTTCAACGCCACCCCATCCTCCTCAGGTTCGGCCTCTACCTCCATGGTTATGGCCTTGCACTCTTCTCTAGGATTTACCTCAGTGTTACTAGGAAGAGTGTTTGGAGGAGTCTCAGGGATCCTCTTGCTCAGTTGACCAACTTGTACCTCCAAGTCTCTAATGGTGGACCTTGTTTCATTAATGAAACTTTGAGTGGTCTTAGAGACGATGGAAACCAGAGTTTCTAAGTCAGAAAGGCTCTTCTTAGAGGTTTCTATATTCCCTCGAAAAGATGGGAATGATGGTCTGTTATTCAACCTATTCTGGTTCCTTCCACCTTGATTGTTATTGAAACCTTGCTGAGGTTTCTGTTGATCCTTCCATGAGAGGTTAGGATGATTCCTCCATGAAGGATTGTAGGTGTTTCCATAGGGTTCTTCATAAACCACTATTTTATGGTTTATCTTGTGTTTAATTGAGTGGTTTCATCATGTCTTCACCCACTTATTCGTACTAATTGCATGGTTTTACATTTCCCTTCCTAGTTTTATTCTATGGTTGAAAACTTGCTTCCTATAGATCTTTAAATTGTGTATTTTAATTTTTCTTTATACCATTCAATGCTGTGACCCATGTGTTAAGTGTTTCAGGCTTCATAGGGCAGGAATGGCTTAGAAATTGGAGAGGAAGCTTGCAAAAATGGAAGGAACACAAGAAACTAAGAAGATGACCAGCGAGCATCTACACGCACACATAGCTCACGCGTGCGCGCGACACGGAGAAAATTGCAGCGACGCGTGCGAGTGCCTGACGCGTACGCGTGGATTGGAGTCTGCACAAAAGACGCGCACGCGTGGACGACGCGTACGCGTGACAAGGAAATTCGCCAACTGATGCGCACGCATGACTGATGCGTACGCGTGACCTGTGCGATCTGCAGAATTAACAGAAAACACTAGGGGAGATTTCGGGCTGCATTTTGACCTAGTTTTCAGCCCAGAAACACAGAATAAAGCCAGGGAACATGCAAAGACTCAACACACATTCATACATTCTCATTATGATAGTTTTTAGGTTTTAGATCTAAATCTTGAAAGAAACTACTCTTCCTTTAGGTTTTGTTTACATTCATAGTTCATTAGTTTATTGCTTTTGCTTTTGGATATTGAAGAGTCATCACCTCCGTTGAAGATACTATTCTAGTTTGTTTCCTTACTTGCTTTTTTATTTATTCCATATTCTTAATTCTTGTTTAGAGTGGTAATTGGATTATTTTCATGGATTGTTAATGCAAAGGATTACTTTTACTTTTAATTAATTTTGGATATCTATTTTATTTAAATTATTATGTCACTTTTCTATTCCAAACTTCCAATAACGAAGATGGTATCCATGTCAATAGAGTAGATTCCCTACTTGACATGGAGGTTGATTAAGATGAGACACTTGAGTTGGAATGCTCAAGTGGTTAGTTAAATTGGAAGTTGTTGGCTAATTCTATATTTACTAACGCTAGACCTTCCCAAGGGAGAGGACTAGGATTTGCGAATAAGAGTTAGCTTAATCACTTGACTTTTCTTTATTTAGTAAGGGTTAACTAAGTGAAAATAACAACCTCTTTACATTACACTTGAGAGAATTCCAACAAGGACAGAACTTCCAATTAATTATTTCTCCAGTCAAGGCTTTTTAATTTGAATAATATAAATTCTTTTTAATTTTCATTGCACTTAATTATAATTGTTTATTTTCTGTTAATCAACTCTCAAAACTCTCGGAAAACTCCTGATTAATAAATTAGCACCCTTTCTAACAACTCGTTGGGAGACGACCTAGGATTCATACTCTCAGTATTTTTTTATTTAAAACTTTTGTGACAACCTTTCTAAATTGATGCGGCGGATTTTTGCTGGTTAAGAGCTATACTCGCAATGCTGTTCTTATATTACAATCTCTTAATTGGTCTAATTTCTGCCACACACCAATTTTTGGCGCCATTGCCAAGGAGTTGCAATTGTGTGCTAAATTATTAATTAGTGTACATATTTTTATTTTTATTTGCATATTTTATTTTATTTTGTTACCATGAGCTATATGTTTCTCTCATTGAATGACGCGTTCGTTGCCTGATCCGAGCTTAGCCGCATTTGATCCTGAAATTGAAAGAACTATTTCACGTATTAGGCGAGCTCGACGTCGGTTAGCCTCTGAGGATGGTGAAGTGATTGTTATCAATTCATCAGTCTCATCTGATGGCAAATTTGAACTGCCATCTGAGAGCGAAACAAGCTCCTTTACTACTGATTCAGTTGATTCACGTGCAGATAGAATGGCAGCACCTAGGAGGATTATTCTCCAAGAAGCTAGAGCTCCAGATTTTACACTGCAGCCGTATCAAGTGCATCATCCAACTCTGGCTGTAGATTTTGAGTTGAAGACTGCACTAATCAACTTGATACCCAAGTTTCATGGCTTACCTACTCAGGAGCCCGTCAAACACCTCAGGGATTTTCATACAGCCTGTTCTATTGTTAGGTATCATGGTGTAAATGAAACTTCTATTCTGTTAACTACCTTCCCATTTTCTCTTGAGAGAAAGGCAAGGGGGTGGTACTACTCCCAACCTGAGGCAACTGTTACCAACTGGGATACGCTCAGGAGAGAATTTTTGGAAAAATACTTTCCAGCTGAAGTTACAGACAGACTGAGGAAAGAGATCTCCTGCATTGTCCAAGGTGAATCAGAAACTCTCTATGAGTACTGGGAGTGTTTTAAGAACCTTCTAGACGCATGGCCCCATCACATGATTGACAAGCTAGTGTTAATCAGTTACTTCACTCAAGGCATAAAGCCTAGGGATAAAACTACACTGGATGGTGCTAGTAATGGTTCTCTGAAAAAGTACAAGACTGCAGATGAAGCATGGCAACTGATCAGTGACTTAGCTGAGTCCACCAGAAATCACAGGCACAGGAGCAGCCACTCAAAAGCTGTTGCAGAAGTTTCCTCTAGCACTGAGACTTCTGCTCTTACACAGAGTATATGTGAAATGACCAACCTACTGAAGCAAATGCAGTTAAATCAACAACAACAAGCTCAGCCTTCCCCACCACAACAAAGCCAACAATTAGTTCCCCAAAGAATATGCGGAATATGTGCTGATTATAGTCATTATACTGATGAATGCCCACAGCTCCAACAAGAGGACAATACTGTGGCAGCTACTCATAACTTCTATGACTACCCGAATCAAGGATACAATCAACAAGGCGGTAACTACAACTAAGGTGGGAACTATAACCAAGGATGGCAGGACAACTCCAACCAAGGTTGGAGAGATAATTCCAACCATGGCTGGAGGGACAACTACAACAGAGGAGGCAGAGACAACCAGGGAAACCAGAGGTGGAATAACAACAACAGACAGCAAAATCAGAACCAACATTACAGAGCTCCTCACCTAAGGCAATCACAAGGACCCCAGCACAACCAACAACAAGTCCCTCAGATCACTTATCCTACTTCCTCATCAAATGACGAGATGCTTCGTTCTCTTGCACAAGGACAACAAGACATGTAGACTACACTGAACTTTACTCTAAATGGTTTGAATGTCACTTTACAAGCTCTCGCCGCTCGGATAGATTCATTACCTACTTCCACCAACCAACCTTTAAGTTCCAATGGAATTCCTTCTCAACTATTACCTAACCCCAAGGGTGGCATCAATGCCATCACTTTGAGGTTCAAAACCACACTGCAAGAGAGGAACCAAGAGGAGCCAAGCCCACAGGTACACGCCCAAGATGAAGACACAATTGAAGTGGAAGATGCTAAAGAGGAAGAAGAAGTACAAGACAAGGTTGAAGAAGATGTACCTCAGCAAAGGAGTGGAGCACCAAAGGATACAGAAGCTGCATGTGGCGCCATTCCTATCCCATTTCCACACCTTGCAAGGAAATCCAAAAAGCAGATGGAACTTGATCCCAAAATGGTATACATTTTTAAAAAGGTTGAGGTAACTGTTCCCTTTTTTGATGTTATTCAGCAAGTACCTAAATATGCAAAGTTTCTGAAGGATTTATGCATACATAAAGACAAAATTAATGAACTAGAAACTATCCCTTTAGGTAGTTCTATATCTGCTTTAATGGGAGGTATACTTGAAAAATGTAGTGATCCAGGTCCATGTATGGTAAACTATACCATTGGAGGTGTAATATTTTTTGATTGCATGTGGGACTTAGGAGCATGTGTTAGTATAATGCCATTGTCTATATATGATGCTTTGAGGCTCCCTTCCTTAAAAACGACGGCAGCTCGTTTTGTGTTAGCAGATAAAAGCATTATTACAGTAGTTGGAATTGCTGAAGATGTATTAGTGAGCATTAAGGGGCTCACATTTCCCATTGACTTCTATATCCTGGAAATGCCCCCTAATGACTCAGGAAGACCATCATCAATCCTGCTTGGAAGACCATTCCTGAAGACTTCAAAGTTCAAGCTGGATGCATTCTCAGGAACTTACTCCTTTGAGATAGATGGCAGAATAGTGAGTTTCAGTTTAAATGAAGCTATGAAGCACCCTCCGGAAGATCATTCTATCTTCCAGTGCGACATCATTGATGAAACTGTAGCTGAAGTTCACCAAGAAGAAGTAGAAGAGAAGCACATGGAGCAAGGTCCAAGTGTGGGGACACCCTCTGAACACAATGAGGACACCTTGCCATTATCACTAGCCCCGGATGATCCAGAGCCTAGCCATGAGCAGAAATTGGAATTGAAGCCCCTTCCTCCACACTTCAAGTATGCTTACCTTGAAGATAATCAGAAGTTCCCAGTTATCATTGCAAGGGAACTCACTTCCCAACAAGAGGAGCAACTGCTTAGTGTGCTGAGAAAATATAAGAAAGCAATTGGGTGGAGCTTGGCGGATATAGTAGGCATCAGCCCTCAAGTTTGTGAGCACAGAATATACTTAGAAGAGGAATCAAAACCTATCTGTCAACCCCAAAGAAGATTGAATCCCACCATCTTAGAAGTTGTCAAGAAAGAAGTGACCAGGCTACTTAAAGTAGATATCATTTACCACATCTCAGACAGTGAATGGGTCAGTCCAGCACAAGTGGTACCCAATAAGTCTGGAGTCACAACAGTGAAGAATGAGCATGGAGAGCTACTGACAACTAGAGTGCAGAATTCATGGAGGGTTTACATTGACTATAGGCGTCTCAACTAAGCTACTCGCAAGGATCACTATCCCTTGCCATTTATTGATCATATGCTTGATCGCCTGTTAGGTAAATCCCATTACTGCTTTTTAGATGGTTATACAGGATATTTTCAAATTCATATAGCTCCTGTAGATCAGGAGAAGACTACTTTTACATGTCCCTTTAGAACGTATGCATACAAAAGGATGCCTTTTGGCCTATCTAATGCACCGGCTACCTTCCAAAGATGCATGATCAGTATCTTTTTAGATCTTATTGAGAACTGTATGGAAGTATTTATGGATGATTTTAGCGTTTATGGTGATTAATTTAACCTTTGCTTGGATAGTTTAGCTAGAGTATTAGACAGGTGTGTTAGTTCAAACCTTGTATTGAATTTTGAAAAATGTCACTTCATGGTAAAACAAGGGATTGTACTAGGACATGTTGTGTCTAATACTGGTATTTCTGTAGATCCAGCAAAGGTAGATGTCATTTCTAGTTTACCTTACCCCTCCTCCGTGAGGGAAGTCCGTTCGCTCCTAGGCCATGCAGGTTTCTACAGGAGATTCATTAAGGACTTCAATAAGGTAGCATTACCTTTATCCAGACTGCTGCAGAAAGATATTGAGTTCGAATTTAGTAAGGATTGCATGCAAGCATTTGAGAAGCTGAAGATCGCCCTGACTCAAGCTCCAATTGTGAGAGGACCAAACTGGAGTCAGCCATTTGAGATTATGTGCGATGCCTCCAACCATGTAGTAGGAGCGGCGCTGGCTCAGCGTTAAGGTAAGGATCCCTTTGTAATTGCATATGCGTCTAAGACCTTAGACGCTGCTCAGTCTAATTACACTACTACTGAAAAAGAGCTTTTTGCTATTGTTTTTTGCTCTGGATAAATTCCGAGCCTATTTACTTTGTACTACGGTAGTAGTGTACTCAGACCATGCAGCTCTAAAATATTTATTAGCTAAAAAAGAGTCCAAACCAAGGTTGATACATTGGATACTGCTGCTGCAAGAATTTGACTAAGAAATTAAGGATATGAGTGGTAACCAGAATTTAGTGGCAGACCACTTGAGTCGCCTTAAGCACATTAAGGATGACTCCACTCCTATAAATGATACTTTCCCATTTGATAGCTTACATGCAGTATCTGAAGTAGTTCCTTGGTATGCACCTGTAGCTAATTATCTAGTTAGCCATACTTTCCCTCCCAACTTTACTAAGCATCAAAGGGACAAGCTGAAAAGCGAGTCTAAATATTATATATGGGATGATCCATATTTATGGAGGTGTGGTGCTGACCAGGTAATCAGAAGGTTGTGCCCCAATCAGAATTCCAGTCCATTTTAGAGGTCTGCCACTCTTCTGAGAGTGGAGGACATTTTGGCCCTCAAAGAATAGCTAGAAAAATTTTAGACTGTGGATTCTGGTGGCCTACACTTTTTAAAGATGCTGCTGCTTTTTGTAAATCTTGTTCCCCATGCCAAAGGTTTGGTAATATATCCAAGAGGGATGAGATGCCTCAACAAATTATGCTTTTCTGTGAAATTTTTGATGTTTGGGGCATTGACTTCATGGGTCCATTTCCAAACTCTAATGGTTACCTTTATATACTGTTAGTTGTAGATTATGTTTCTAAATAGGTGGAAGCAATTCCTACTCGTACTGATGATGCTAACACTGTTGTTTCCTTTGTTAGAAACTATATTATTTGTCACTTTGGATCACCATGAGCAATCGTGAGTGATCAAGGCACTTACTTTTGTAACAGGAGACTAACAGGATTACTGAAGAAGCATGGGATTGTTCATAAAGTAGCAATAGCTTATCATCCCCAGACCAATGGGCAAGCAGAAGTGTCTAACAGAGAGATTAAATGCATTCTAGAGAAGATAGTAAAGCCTCATAGGAAAGACTGGAGTGCCAGGCTATAAGATGCGCTCTGGGCATATAGAACAGCATACAAGACACCCATTGGGATGAGCCCCTTCTGCTTAGTGTACGGAAAGGCTTGTCACCTTCCAGTAGAGGTGGAACACAAGGCTTTCTGAGCTGTGAGGGAGTGCAACATGAATTTTGAAGAAGCTGGTGCTGAAAGAAAGCTACAACTAGCAGAATTGGAGAACCTTCACCTAGAAGCATATGAAAACTCCAGGCGATACAAAGAGAAGATGAAGGTTGTCCATGACAAGCACATAAAAAGGAAAGAGTTCAGACCAGGGGAGTTAGTTCTTCTTTATAACTCCAGACTGAGGCTTATGCCAGGCAAACTGAGATCAAGATGGGAAGGTCCCTACAGAGTAGAGAAGGCAGAGCCATACAAAGTTTTTCACCTGCGTCATCCTTCTAGTTCAAAATTCATCAAGGTCAATGGACATCGCCTAAAGCTTTATCATGGTGAGAAGATGAAGGATCACAAAGAGCTCGAAGTTTTCCTCTTGGAAGACCCACCAACAGAAGCAGAATAAGCTTGAAGACCGTCCAACTTAAGGACGCAAAAGGAAAGTGCTAGGTGGGAGAAAACCCACCATGGTATGATCTTGCCATTTCAGTCTTAATTTTGTTTTATTTTATTTTACTTTATTTTCTTAAGTGACTTTTCTCATAATCTTTGCATATAGTCTGCATTTGCATTTGCATTCTGCAAAAAAAAAAATGCACGCGACGCGTCCGCGTCATATGTGCATTCAACACAAGGAAGAAAAGAAGCAGAGAGTCACGCGGGAGCGTTGCTAGAGGCGTGCCTTAGGCACAAACATGCCCACGCGAACGCGTCACGGACGCGTTTGCGTCATTTGCAAAATTAGCCTCCCACGTGGGTGCGTCGCCCATGCGCACGCGTGACACTGCAAAATCGACGTAAAGAGGTATATGGCAGAGAGTTATGATGGAGTGGGGCTGGAATAGTGCTGGAAGCACAAGCCCTATCACACGAACACGTGCCCCACGCGTTCGCATCATTTTTCACAAAGAGGCCATTCACGCGTGCGCGTCACCTAAAAATTTGGCAATGTGCATATAAAACAGAGAGTTGTGCGTGTGCGAGGCTGCACTCGCGCCAATAGCACAAATCAGGTCACGCGTGCGTGTCACCCACGCGAATGCGTCACTTGAAATTATCACAAACCACGCGAACGCGTGTACCATGCGTCCGCGTCACATGCGATGCACAGTTCTACTAGGTCAGCGACAGATATCTTATCTTTTCTTCCCCAATCGTAATTTTTTCTTCTCCCTTCTTATTTCTTTCTTCTTCCTTCTTTCTTCTTTATTCCTTCTCACTTTTTACTTCCCTCCCCTCTTTTTCACATCCATTATCAAGGTTATTTTCTTTTCTTCTTCCCTTTTTACTTTTCCATTATTACTTTTATTTATGTTTTCTTCTTCTTCTTTTTCTTTTTACTTTCATTAGCTATGTTTTCTTTTTCTTTCTTTTTCTTTTTTTTTTTTACATTCTTCTAATTGGTGTTAGAAACTTAATTGGGTGATTATTTTCTTCTATAATTGCTTGTAGATTATTACGGAATTGTTTGATAATTAATATTACTTCTTAAGGGTTGCTTACATGTTCAATTCAATACTTTCAACAACATATTTACCATGCATGCTAAGTGTTTGTGAAAAAGCCCGTATGGCATTATGCATTTTTAAATTATTCTATTCTTCTACTCTAATGCCTGCTTTTCACAAAACCCATTTTCATATATTATTCATTAAATATAATTGTCAATACAAACAGGTTGTTAGTTTGAAAGAGTTGATGATCAAATTGGGCATTTAATGCTTGATCTATGCTACTCATGCCTTTGCCAGCATGCCAATAAACATCTCGCATCTACTTGCCATAACTTGCACTTGGTATATTTCCATTGATGAACTTCTCACATGTAGTCGCGACCATCTGTTAACGACATCCTTCTTTACCGTGCATTAATTATCACTTGTACCATCCTCTTCCTTACTCGAACCCTTAGCTTTACATGTTACCTTCTCTTCCCTTTTCAGGATGGCCACCAAGAAGGGTAAAGAGAAAGCTACTCCGAAACTACCGGCAAGGAAAAGAACAAAAAGAGCACTAGCTGCAGAGCCATCTTCAACAACAATAAAGCCCTCAACAAAGCGAGTTAAGAGGATTATCAAGGTCGATGAAAAAGAGAAAGCCTTTCCAGCAAAGGACACTGCGCGGTTCACTAGCCTCTACTGTGAGCAGATGTTCCCTATCTTGGCTGGGCAAAACTATAACAATGAGTACCTTCTCATCCTCCCAAACCACATTATTGAATTTGTTGAGCCCCGCATTGAGCGAAGATAATGGGATTCCTACGGAGACAGCCACGGCAGGTTAACCTTTCATGGGTAGTTGAATTCTACTCCAATTTTCACATGCCAACCATGCAGTCTGTCTATGTCCGTCAAAAGCAAGTCCCTATAACTGAAGCGGCCATTCAACGAGCTTTAGATTTTTCCCCTGCTCTAGAAGGATTGGACGCATTCTGGTGCACGAAATTGTGATCTCAACTGCGCCAACAACTTGGTACGCACGATCATAATCTCAACTCTTTTTCACAACTCCGCACAACTAACCAGCAAGTGCACTGGGTCATCCAAGTAATACCTTACGTGAGTAAGGGTCGATCCCACAGAGATTGTTGGCTTGAAGCAAGCTATGGTCATCTTTGTAAATCTCAGTCAGGCAGATTCAAATGGTTATGAAGTTTTGATAATTAAAATATAAATAAAATATAAAATAGGATAGAGATACTTATGTAATTCATTGGTGGGAATTTCAGATAAGCGTCTGGAGATGCTTTGTTGCTTCTGAACTTCTGCTTTCCTACTGCCTCCTTCCAACTATGCGTTACCTCCTTCCATGGCAAGCTATATGATCCTCTCGGATGGAAACAAATCCATATGCACTGTCTCCCCACGACAAATCATCTGTCGGTTCCCGCTAGCGTCGGAATAGGACCATTGTCTTTTTGCACACTGTCACTTGTGCCCCATATTCGCAGGTTTGAAGCTCGTCACAGTCATTCCTTCCCAGATCCTACTCGGAATACCACAGACAAGGTTTAGACTTTTCGGATCCTGGATCCTACTCGGAATACCACAGACAAGGTTTAGACTTTCTGGATCCCAGGAATGGCTGCCAATAATTCTAGCCTATACCATGAAGGTTTTAATCTTAGATTAGAAACCCAAGAGAGTATACTCCAGCTGTCGTCCAATGACTACGTTGAACATCATGTAGATCGCTTTGTGGTTGTTAGGCACGCGACCTTGGCTAAGCGAGTAACGAAGATTGGGTGATTGTCACGGGTCACCCCTTCATTCTGAATTAACTAAATTAAGAACGAGAGTATATCTTAGAGAAGAAGTAGGCGTGAATTGAATAGAAAAATAATAGTACTTGTATTAATTCATGAAGAACAGCAGAGCTCCACACCTTAATCTATGGGGTGTAGAAACTCCACCGTAGAAAATACATAAGTGAAAGGTCTAGGCATGGCCATGAGGCCAGCCTCCAAACATGAACATACAAGTTCCAAAGATAAAAAACTCTAAAATAAATCTCTAAAAGTAGTTTTTATACTAAACTAGTAGCCTAGGGTTACAGAAAATGAGTAACTAAGTTCAGATAGTGCAGAAATCCACTTCTGGGGCCCACCTGGTGTGTGCTTGGGCTGAGCATTGAAGCTTTTTCGTGCTTAGGCTAATTCTGGAGTTAAACGCCAGCTTTGGTACCAGTTTGGGCGTTTAACTCCAATTCTGGTGCCAGTTTGGGTGTTTTACACCAGGATGTTTTAGGCTGACTTTGAATGCCAATTTGGGCCATCAAATCTCGGACAAAGTATGGACTATTATATATTTCTGGAAAGCCCAGGATGTCTACTTTCCAACGTAATTAAGAACGTGCCAGTTGAGCTTCTGTAGCTCTAGAAAATCCACTTCGAGTGTAGGGAGGTCAGAATCCAACAGTATCTGCAGTCCTTTTTCAGCCTCTGAATCAGATTTTTGCTCAGGTCCCTCAATTTCAGCCAGAAAATACCTAAAATCACAAAATAACACACAAACTCATAGTAAAGTCCCGAAATGTGATTTTTGATTAAAAACTAATAAAAATATAATAAAAATTAACTAAAACATACTAAAAACTATGTAAAAATAATGTCAAAAGGGTATAAATTATCCGCTCATCACAACACCAAACTTAAATTGCTGCTTGTTCCCAAGCAACTGAAAACAAAATAGGATAAAAAGAAGAGAATATACAATGAATTCCAAACCTATCAATGAAGATTAGCTTCAATTAGATGAGCGGGACTTATAGCCTTTTTGCTTCTGAACAGTTTTGGCATCTCACTCTATCCTTCAAAGTTCAGAATGATTGGCATCTATAGGAACTCAGAATTCAGATAGTGTTATTGATTCTCTTAATTCAGTATGTTGATTCTTGAACACAGCTACTTTATGAGTCTTGGCCGTGACCCTAAGCATTTTGTTTTCTAGTATTACCACCGGATACATAAATGCCACAGACACATCACTGGGTGAACCTTTTCAGACTGTGACTCAACTTTTCTAGAGTCCCCAGTTAGAGGTGTCCAGATCTCTTAAGCACACTCTTTTTTTTTGCTTTGGACCAAGACTTTAACCGCTCAGTCTCAAGCTTTCACTTGACACCTTGATTTAGCCGCTTAGGCTAGGATTTTATTCCTGTGGTCCCTCCTATCCATTAATGCTCAAAGCCTTAGAACCTCTTTATTACCCTTGCCTTTTGGTTTAAAGGGCTATTGGATTTTTTTGCTTGCTTTTTCTCTTTTTTTTTTCGCATTTTTTTCTTTCCGCAAGCTTTCACTGCTTTTTCTTGCTTCAAGAATCAATTTTATGATTTTTCAGATTATCAATAACATTTCTCCTTTTTCATTATTCTTTCAAGAGCCAACAATTTTAACATTTATAAACAACAAATTCAAAAATATGCACTGTTCAAGCATTCATTCAGAAAACAAAAGGTATTTCCACCACATCAAAATAATTAAACTAATTTCAAGATAAAATTTGAAACCATGCACTTCTTGTTCTTTTGCAATTAAAACATTTTTCATTTAAGAAAGGTGATGGCTTCATAGGACATTCATAGCTTTAAGACATAGACACTAGACGCTAATGATCATGTAATAAAGACACAAGCATAGATAAAATATAAAGCATAGGGAACAAAAAATAGGAAACTAAGAACAAGGAAATTAAAGAACGGGTCCACCTTAGTGATGGCGGCTAGTTCTTCCTCTTGAAGATCTTATGGAGTGCTTTAGCTCCTCAATGTCTCTTCCTTGCCTTTGTTGTTCCTCCCTCATGGCTCTTTAGTCTTCTCTAATTTTATGGAGGAGGATGGAATGCTCTTGGTGCTCCACCCTTAGTTGTCCCATGTTGGAACCCAATTCTCCTAGGGAGGTGTTGATTTTCTCCCAATAGTTTTGTGGAGGAAAATGCATCCCTTGAGGCATCTCATGGATTTCATGATGAGGAATTTCCTCATGCTCTTGTTGAGGTCCATGAGTGGGCTCTCTTGTTTGCTCCATCCTTCTCTTAGTGATGGCCTTGTCCTCTTCAATGAGGATGTCTTCCTCTATGACAATTCCAGTGGAATTGTATAGGTGACAAATGAGATGAGGGAAGGCTAACCTTGCCAAAGTGGAAGGCTTGTCCGCCACCTTGTAGAGTTCTAGGGAAATGATCTCATGAACTTCTACTTCCTTTCTATTCATGATACTATGGATCATGATAGCTCGGTCTATTATAACTTCAGACCGGTTGCTAGTAGGAATGATAGAGCGTTGGATGAACTCCAACCATCCCCTAGCCATGGGTTTGAGGGAAAGCCTTCTTAGTTGAACCGGCTTGCCTCTTGAATCTCTCTTCCATTGAGCGCCTTCCAAACAAATATCCCTAAGGACTTGGTCTAACCTTTGATCAAAGTTGTGTGAGGATCTCCTTGCATCATTGGCAAGTTAAATGCCAACCTCACATTTTTCGGACTAAAATCCAAGTAATTCCCCCGAACCATTGTGAGCCAATTCTTTGGGTTCGGGTTCATACTTTGTTCATGGTTCTTAGTGATCCATGCATTGGCATAGAACTCTTGAACCATTAAGTTCCCGACTTGTTGGATTGGGTTGGTGAGAGTTTTCTAACCTCTTCTTTGAATCTCATGTCGGATCTCTGGATATTCACTCTTTTTTAGCTTGAAGGGGACCTCAGGGATCACCTTTTTCTTGGTAACAACTTCATAGAAGTGGTCTTGATGGACCTTTGAGATGAATCTCTCCATCTCTCAGGACTCGGAGGTGGAAACAATTGCCTTCCCTTTCCTCTTTCTAGAGGTTTCTCCGGCCTTAGGTGCCATTAGTGGTTATGGAAAATAAAAAGCTTTAGCTTTTCCCACACCAAACTTAGAATGGTTAATTGTCCTCGAGCAAAAGAAGAAAGAAAGGAGTAGAAGAAGAAGAATATGAAGGAGATGGAGGTGAGGTGTAGGTTTAGCCAAGGGGGAAAGAAGTGTGTGTGATGTGTGAAAATGAAAGTAGTGAGGAGGGGTATATATAGTGTAGGAGAGAAGGGGGTTTTGGCCATGTGTGGGTGGGTTTGGAAGGGAAATAGTTTGAATTTGAATGGTGAGGTAGGTGGGGTTTAATGATGGATGGATGTGAGTGGTGAAGAGAATATGGGGAAGAGGGTAAGATTTGATATGTGAAGGGTATTTGGGGAAGATTTTTTTTATGTGATTGGTCAAGGGTGTATGGGGAAGAGTGTTTTGGAAAGGTGTGAAGACGAGAGAAAAAGAAGTGGGGTAGGTAGGGATCCTGTGGGGTCTACAGATCCTGAGGTGTCAAGGAATTTGAGTCCCTGCACCAATCTGGCATTCAAACGCCCATTCTGTGACAATTCTGGTGTTTAACGCCAGCTCTGCTATCTTTCCTGGCGTTAAACACCACTTTGCTGCCCATTTCTGGTGTTAAACGCCAGCTAGATGCCCATTTCTGGCGTTAAACGCCCAGAGTGCTACCTATTCTGGTGTTTAACGCCCAGAATGCTGCCAGGCTGGGCGTTAAACGCCCATTCTGCTATCCTAAATGCCAATAAGCCTGTCCTCCAGGGTGTGCTATTTTTAATGCTGTTTTTCATTCTGGTTTTGATTTTTCATTTATTTTTGTGACTTCACATGATCATCAACCTAATGAAAACATAAAATAACAATGGAAAATAAATATATATAATTAAATAGCATTGGGTTGCCTCCCAATAAGCGCTTCTTTAATGTCAATAGCTTGACAGTGAGCTCTTGGAGAGCCTCACAGTGATTCAGAGCTTAATGTTGGCCTCCCAACACCAAACTTAGAAATTGAGTATCAGGGGCTCTGTTTGACTCTGTATTGAGAGAAGCTTTTCATTCTTCTCTCTATGGTTGCAGAAGAAGATCCTTGAGCCTTAAACACAAGGTAGTCCTCATTCAATTGAAGGACTAACTCTCCTCTGTCCACATCAATCACAACTTTTGCTGTGGCTAGGAAGGATCTTCCAAGGATGATGGATTCATCATCTTCCTTCCCAGTATCTAGGATTATGAAATCAGCAGGGATGTAATAGCCTTCAGCCTTCACTAAGACATCCTCTACAAGTCCATAAGCTTGTTTCCTTGAATTGTCTACCATCTCTAGTGAGATTCTTGCATCTTGCACCTCAAAAATCCCTAATTTCTCCATTACAGAGAGGGGTATGAGGTTTATCCCTGACCCCTGGTCACACAGAGCCTTCTCAAAGGTCATGGTGCCTATGGTACAAGGTATTAAGAACTTTCTAGGATCCTGTTTCTTCTGAGGTAATTTCAGTTGAACCAGATCATTTAGTTCATTGATGAGCAATGGAGGTTCATCCTCCCAAGTCTCATTACCAAATAACTTGGCATTTAGCTTCATGATTGCTCCTAGGTATTGAGCAACTTGCTCTTCAATAATATCTCCATCCTCTTCAGAGGAAGAATACTCATCAGAGCTCATGAATGGCAATAGTAAGTTCAGTGGAATCTCTATGGTCTCTATATGAGCCTCAGATTCATTTGCTTCCTTATTAGGGAACTCCTTGGAGGCCAGTGGATGTCCATTGAGGTCTTCCTCACTGGAAATCACTGCCTTTCCCTCCTCCATGCATTCGGCCATGTTGGTTATATATATGGCCTTGCACTCTCTTTTTGGATTTTCTTCTGTATTACTTGGGAGAGTACTAGGAGGGAGTTCAGTAACTCTTTTACTCAGCTGACCCACTTGTGCCTCCAAATTTCTAATGGAGGACCTTGCTTCAGTCATGAAACTAAGAGTGGTATTAGATAGATCAGAGACTACAGTTGCTAAGTCAGAATGGCTCTGCTTAGAATTCTCTGTCTGTTGCTGAGAAGATGATGGAAAAGGTTTGTTATTGCCAAACCGTGTTCTCCCACCATTATTATTATTGAATCCTTGATTAGGCTTCTGTTGATCCTTCCATGAGAGATTAGGATGATTCCTCCATGAAGGATTGTAGGTGTTTCCATAGGATTTTCCCATGTAATTCACCTCTTCCATTGTAGGATTCTCAGGGTCATAGGCTTCTTTTTCAAAGGAAGCTTCCTTAGTACTGCCTGTTGCAGCTTGCATTCCAGACAGACTCTGAGAAATCATATTGACTTGCTGAGTCAATATTTTATTCTGAGCCAATATGGCATTCAGAGTATCAATCTCCAGAACTCCTTTCTTCTGAGTTGTCCCATTATTCACAGGGTTCCTTTCAGAAGTGTACATGAACTGGTTATTTGCAACCATTTCAATGAGTTCATGGGCTTCTGCAGTCGTCTTCTTCAGATGAAGAGATCCTCCAGCAGAGTGGTCCAATGACATCTTGGATAATTCAGACAGACCATCATATAATATACATTTGATGCTCCATTCTGAAAACATATCAGAAGGACACCTTCTGATTAATTGCTTGTATCTTTCCTAAGCTTCATAGAGGGATTCACCTTCCTTCTGTCTGAAGGTTTGGACTTCCACTCTAAGCTTGCTCAATTTTTGAGGTGAAAAGAATTTGGCCAAGAAAGCATTGACCAACTTTTCTCAAGAGTTCAGGCTATCCTTAGGTTGTGAGTCCAACCATATCCTAGCTCTGCTCTTATAGCAAAGGGGAAAAGCATAAGTCTATAGACCTCAGGATTAACCCCATTGGTCTTAACAGTGTCACAAATTTGCAAGAATTCAGCTAAAAACTTATGAGGATCTTCCAATGGAAGTCCATGAAACTTGCAATTCTGCTGCATCATGGAAACTAATTGAGGCTTAAGCTCAAAGTTGTTTGCTCCAATTGCAGGAATTGAGATACTCCTTCCACAGAAGTCAGAAGAGGGTGCAATAAAGTCACAAAGCATCTTCCTTGCATCTCCACCATTGTTATTGGGTTCGGCCATCTCTTCTTCTTTTTCGAAAAATTCTGTCAGGTCCTCTCCAGAGTGTTGTGCTTTAGCTTCTCTTAGCTTCCTCTTTAGATTCCTTTCAGGTTCCGGATCAGCTTCAACAAGAATGTTCTTATCCTTACTCCTGCTCATATGAAGAAGAAGAGAACAGAAAACAATAGGAATCCTCTATGTCATAGTATAGAGATTCCTTTATGTGAGTAGAAGAATAGAAGAGTAGAATGAAGAAGAGAGAAGATGAAAAATTCAAACACAGAAAGGGAGAGAGGGTTCGAATTATAAGATGAAGAGAGGTGTTAGTAAATAAATAAATAAATAGAAAGAGATGAGAGAGAGAGAATTCGAATTTTAAATTAAAATAAAAGGAAAAATATTTTTGTTTTGATTTTAATTATTAGTTATAATTCGAAAATTATAAAAAGGAATAAAATTAAATTAAAATTTAAAACAATTAGTTAATTAAAAAGAATTTTGAAAAAGATTTGAAAAGGAAATTAAAAAGATATGATTTTGAAATTAAAGTCGTTTACTTGACTAACAAGAAACTAAAAGATATGATCCTAAAATTTAAAGATTGATCCTTTCTTAATAGGCAAGTAACAACTTGAAAATTTTTTAATCTAAACATTAAATGTTAGCATTAATTTCGAAAATATGAAATAAAAATAAGAAAAAGATTTTAAAAATCAAATTTTAAAATTTTCAAAAAACAGGAAAGAAAAAAGAAAAAGGTTTGATTTTTGAAAAAGATTTGAAAAAGATAGAAATTTTAAATTGAAATTTTGACTTGACTAACAAGAAACAACTAAATTTTAAAACTTTTTAACTAAATCAATTCAAAATTTCGAAAATTATGAGCAAAATAAAGGAAAGATATTTTTTTATTTTTGAATTTTTAATGAGGAGAGAGAAAAACACAAAAATGAAACAAAACATAAAAAATTCAAGATTAAAACACATAATGCATGCAAGAACATTTTGAATGTCAAGATGAACACAAAGAACACTTTGAAGATCATGATGAACATCAGGAACATATTTTTGAAAATTTTTAAGAAAAGAAAAACATGCAAGACACCAAACTTAAAAATTTTTACTCTATAGACACTAATAATTCAAGAATGCATATGAAAAACAAGAAAAGACACAAAACAAGAAAATGTAAAGATCAAACAAGGAAAATATGCAAGAACAACTTGAAGATTATGAAGAACTCAATGCATGTATTTTTCGAAAATTTTAAGAAAAATTAAAAAGATGCAATTGACACCAAACTTAAAATTTGACACTAGACTCAAACAAGAAACATAAAATTTTTGTTTTTTATGATTTTATGAATTTTTTTTTGTATTTTTCGAAAATTAAATAGAAAAAGAGAGAATAAATAAATTCAAAATTTTTAATAGAAATTCCGAGAATCATGCAATGTTAGTCTAAAGCTTCAGTCTAAAAAGATTAGACATGGCTAGCCAAGCTTCAGCAGGACATTACATACAACAGCCAAATTGATGGGAATCAACTAGCTCCTGTGATGATAAAAGCAGCATCTGAATTTCTAGAATTCATTCTTAAAAATTATGAAGAATAAAATAATTTATTTTTTTATATTTTTATTTTTTTTTGAATTTTTCAAAAATAAAAAGCTTAAAAATAAAATAAAATTACCTAATCTGAACAACAAGATGAACCGTCAGTTGTCCAAACTCGAACAATCCCCGGCAACAGCGCCAAAAACTTGATGCACGAAATTGTGATCTCAACTGCGCCAACAACTTGGTACGCACGATCATAATCTCAACTCTTTTTCACAACTCCACACAACTAACCAGCAAGTGCACTAGGTCGTCCAAGTAATACCTTACGTGAGTAAGGGTCGATCTCACGGAGATTGTCGGCTTGAAGCAAGCTATGGTCATCTTTGTAAATCTCAGTCAGGCAGATTCAAATGGTTATGAAGTTTTGATAATTAAAATATAAATAAAATATAAAATAGGATAGAGATACTTATGTAATTCATTGGTGGAAATTTCAGATAAGCGTCTGGAGAAGCTTTGTTGCTTCTGAACTTCTGCTTTTCTACTGCCTCCTTCCAACCATGCGTTACCTCCTTCCATGGCAAGCTGTATGATCCTCTCGGATGAAAACAAATCCATATGCGCTGTCACCGCGTAGCTAATCATCTGTCGGTTCCCGCTAGCGTCGGAATAGGACCATTGTCCTTTTGCACACTGTCACTTGTGCCCCACATTCGCTGGTTTGAAGCTCGTCACAGTCATTCCTTCCCATATCCTACTCGAAATACCACAAACAAGGTTTAGACTTTCCGGATCCCAGGAATGGCTACCAATAATTCTAGCCTATACCACGAAGGTTTTAATCTTAGATTAGAAACCCAAGAGAGTATACTCCAGCTGTCGTCCAATGACTACGTTGAACATTATGTAGATCGCTTTGTGGTTGTCAGGCACGCGACCTTGGCTAAGCGAGTAACGAAGATTGGGTGATTGTCACGGGTCACCCCTTCATTATGACTTAACTGAATTAAGAACGAGAATATATCTTGGAGAAGAAGTAGGCATGAATTGAATAGAAAAACAATAGTACTTGTATTAATTCATGAGGAACAGCAGAGCTCCATACCTTAATCTATGTGGTGTAGAAACTCCACCGTAGAAAATACATAAGTGAAAGGTCTAGGCATGGCCATGAGGCCAACCTCCAAACGTGAACATACAAGTTTCAAAGATAAAAAACTCTAAAATAAATCTCTAAAAGTAGTTTTTATACTAAACTAGTAATCTAGGGTTACAGAAAATGAGTAACTAAGTGCAGATAGTGCAGAAATCCACTTTCGGAGCCCACTGGTGTGTGCTTGGGCTGAGCATTGAAGCTTTTTCGTGCTTAGGCTGTTCCTGGAGTTAAACGCCAGCTTTGGTGCCAGAATGGGCGTTTAACTCCAATTCTGGTGCCAGTTTGGGCGTTTTACGCCAAGATGTTTTAGGCTGAATTTGAACGCCAATTTGGGCCATAAAATCTCGGGAAAAGTATGGACTATTGTATATTGCTGGAAAGCCCAGGATGTTTACTTTCCAACGTAATTGAGAGCACTCCAATTGGGCCTCTGTAGCTCCAGAAAATCTACTTCGAGTGGAAGGAGGTCAGAATCCAACAGCATCTGCAGTCCTTTTTCAGCCTCTGAATCAGATTTTTGCTCAGGTCCCTCATAGTAAAGTACAGAAATGTGATTTTTGATTAAAAACTAATAAAAATATAGTAAAAATTAACTAAAACATACTAAAAACTATGTAAAAATAATGCCAAAAAGGGTATAAATGATCCGCTAATCACATTCCAAGAAGCCTCATTCAAACGCCAGACATACCAATTTGACTGGGACGCCGTTCTCAGAGTTATAGCACACCCTGGCAATAGATGGATCTATGGATACCATCGATCTCGACCTAAGAGCATATTGGCTTCAACACTCACCTTGGAGGCTCGAGTATGGGCACAAATTATGTCCCATTACGTCTTTTCGAGAACTCACGAGTTCTCCTTCACTGCAGACATGGCTGTTCTACTCTGGTGTATCCTTACAGAACAACACCTCAATTTACCAAGACACATTTGGCATGCTATGGGACATGTACAGATTGCGGGTAACCTAGCTTTTCTCGCCTTGGTTTCAGATCTAGTCTCATCAGCCGGAGTCTCCTACAGAGCTGGGGATACCAAGGCCATGATTCCACGGGATGATCAGATCGTCCCTAACGGGAAGTATATCAGACCTCCAGCAGCCACTAGCAGCCGGACTGCAGAACCAGCCAAAGATATTCCTTCTCCTTCCACAGTACAAGCACCTTCAACAAACCAGCTGCTCCAGCAGATACTTGAGAGGTTAGACTGGCTTGACTAGCAAGCAAAGCGAAGAGAGCGTTGTAACAAGACTATTTACATACCTCAAGGAGCTGCTTGTTGGTAACCACCCACCTGAAGAAAACCCATACACCTCGGACTCCACTTCATTTACCAGCACAAGGAGCCATGACGGTCCCGATTGTGGAGATGCTGCTACTAGCCCCCCTTTGTTCCTGACTGATGGCACTGAGGACGGTGCCAAGCTTTAAGTGAGGGGAGGTCGGTCAGTACCTGACTTCCGGAGGTAATTTCTCTTTCTTAACACCAATAAGTTATTTTTCTTTTGTTAGGATAGGATAAATTGCATAGTAACAGATATTTGCATGCATGTTCTAATTGGTTGAAAAAATAATAAGTTTCTTTTTAAGACCCTATTTTTTTGAAAAATTTCACTAATTTAAATTAAAATTTTGTGTTAAACTTGTTTGAAGATTGTATTTGGAACACAGTTTAAAGCTAAAGAATAGACAACCCAATGAGAATTGAGCTTAATTACATGGTTACACTATTTAACCATAAAAATTTTATTCTTGTGTGCTTGCTTCTCTATGATTGTGATCTATATTTTGTTCCATCCTATATGTCCAATGTTTAATGTGTTATATGCATGCATATGATTAAGGCCATTATTTGATTATTAACTCACTTATCCCAAATAGCCTACCCTTGCATTCACCTTTGTTAGCCACTTTGAGCCTTTTAATCCCATTTGTTCTAAATTTTACCACATCATTAGCCTTAAGCAGAAAAACAATTAAATACCCTAAATTGAATCTTTGGTTAGCCTAAGATAGAGATTGTGTGTCAATCAAATGTGGGAAACTGTGGGAACATGGGTCAACAACGGAATGTGTTATGATTTTACATTAATGAATTAATTAGGAATTTGGGTATGTGAGACCAGAAAAATTATAAATCCATGTGCATTGATAATATTATGTTTACTTTTAATATATATATATATATATATATACATTAAATTAATTAAATTAAAGGAGGTACTGAAGCTCAATCTCCCGAAGTTGACGCGAATTTTTATGTTTTTTGGTAATAGACCCCCGTAGAAAGCTACCGAATTGCAACCAGGGAGTTTAAGATAGCTATGCATGGGTTTTAATAGCTATAGCTGACGATAAAAGGCTGTCTTTTAAAACTAAAACGTCATTCAAAAATGATTTTTATTACATATGCAGGAATAGCTGTCAAAATCTTAAATAAATAAGAAGATATAGACAGGAGCAAGAAGGTTTTGTATTGTCTGGTCCCGAGCCCGCATTACAAAAAGTGCCAACTGCTGAACCTGTCAAGTGGAAGCTTAGAAGAGTATTGGCGAGCTCAGAGGCTAACCCGACAAGTAACTTCCGATATTTTTATGCGAAAAACGGGAAATGGCTCGGAGAATCGTCGGCTGGTAGAGGAATCGAAGCTTTATAACATTTCAGTCTACGATGAAACCGCGACGAGTACTTATTTTTTTGTTTTCCCATTTTGAGGATCTTAATCCGACTGAAATCCGAAAGTAGCAGCGGATCTTCAAATCAAATTGGGGAATCACGGGCGTGGGTAAGGGTTGGGGCCCCAGCGGTCTTTGTATGGGAACCTCCACAGTTGGTGGCGGGAAGACTTTTGATCAATAGAACAAGAAGAGGAGTCAAACCCAACAGGAGCATGCAAATCAAATATTTTCATATCTTATTGAAGGGCATCCGAAGAAGTCAAACTCGCGGTGAGCAAGACACTGAACACTCACCTACCTGTATCTGCTTTTTTAGAAGATATAGATAGTACTAGTCTCTGTTTCGGCCTTCAAATCCAGTCTACTGAAAAAATGGTCAAAAGTAGTCTGGCCAAAAAGCAGATTCGGGAACTCTTGGGACCCGAAATGGGTCAAATGTCCCAGGAATTTAAAAAGGGCTGGGACCCCATATGCGTGTACTTTGCTTCGCGAGACTTTAAGGCATTTGGCGATTTCTCGCAGGAGAAAATACGTAGCATGGCCCAACAGACGAGATCCCATAGGAGGATTTCGTCTGAGAGCCCAATATATCATGGGCGGGCCCCGAATTGGCACAGCCACCATAAGACCCATGGGAGGCCTACGCCCAGGTCAACAGGATCCTTTATAAAAAAAGTGATCCTAAGCGCACTCATTTTCCAAATAATTAATGCTATTTGTAGACAGTTTCACCCTGAGATCGATGCCATGCTGACGCCTTGGTTCCGCAGGATCTTTGGCATCGTGCATGAGATCATAGACAGGGTGGTTTCCGGGGAGGAAGGGGCCCCAATCCCAGAAGAAAGAGTTAGTGCACTGCATCTAACTCTTTTTTTTTGCTGCCTCTTTCTGCTAGTAAAGCTCGTCGGGCCGAACTAGATGAGCGCGCGATCATCGAAGAGTCAGTGGCCGAAAGGGACAAGAAATAAATAGCTTTCTTGGAAAACATTGGGATCGAGCTCCATAAAATGGTCCCGAGGCTATCAAAACCATCTTTTGCCCCACGCCGCCCTCGAATGGTCAACAGGATTAAAGAGGCCTACACAAGTGTATACTTTATCAATTAGGCTACTCCCCGAACAAGCCTACGAAAGGTAGGGGAAAGTAAGGACCAGATGAGCAGCTTCTAATGAATTGGTTAATAATAAGTGGGCTTTTTGTAAAAAGATGAGGGAGATTCTAAGTAAGAGATTCGTGTCGGAGAAGCGAAATATACGAGATCACAAACGTAGATTGCTCACGACTAAATATGAATTGAGACGAAAGCTTTATAAAGCCTTTTGTAAAGATTCGGATCTTCCTAGTGATATGCAGGACAAACTTCGTTATAAGTTGTCCAAGTTGCCAAGAAATAGTTCCTTTCCACGAGTCAGAAACCGATGTATTTCCACGAGTCGCCCTCGTTCCATATATGAGTTCTTTCGAATTTCTCGTATCATTTTTCGTGGATTAGCATCTCGAGGTCCTTTGATGGGCATAAAGAAATCGTCTTGGTAGCAACCGCCAAACCAATAGAACAAGGGCTAGGAAGCTGGTCCGGCTAATCCACCCCTTGGGGTGGTCCCCTATCCATATCTGCCGGATGACGTGATAAGAGGGGATTGTGTTGGATCCATACAGCATCACCTTTTGGATCACAATACCACTCCATTGGCCCCTGAGATAGAGCTAGTCCGATATTAGGCCGAAGACCTATTGAGGTCAAGGAAGGTGGATATTATCCGCCAAATGGCGGGCCTTGACCCCACAGGCGATTGGATGGGGAAAGGAGCGAGAGCTCTCGATAATCCTTGTACCGCCCCCTTCTTAGTCAAGGGAGCTACTCCTATAAAGGCTCTATGCCCAACGGGAGGAGCTGCAGCTACAAGGGCGGTATTCGGCTACCTATTTCGAATTAAAAGGGAGGGTGCCCCAACGGATTATTCCGGATGAGCACTCTTTCGCTCCGCGGGCGTAGCCTGTTTGGGGGGGGGGCTGATGACCCAAAAGTACCAGTTGGCAAGCAACGTGGGAAAGGGCTTTCTTTATTTAGAATATGGGGAAGGACGTTGCACACCCCCTCGGTACAACTTTCGTAAGTAACTCAGCGCTCCATACGGGGAAAATGAAAACATAATTCGTTCGCCTCCCACATGTTCAATCTTTTTTTAGCGGTTTCCCCAGAGATCTTTATCATTAATGCAACCTCCATCTTGCTCATTCATGGAGTTATATTTAGTACCTCTAAGTAATATGATTATCCACTGTTAGTCAGTAATGTGGGTTGGCTTGGATTACTTAGTGTTGTGCGCCTAGGAAGGCAGCGCACTTTGGGATGCGGAGGAGCGAAGCAGCTCGAACGAATGTGAGAGGAGCGAAAAAAGCCCAGCTCCCTAACCTAATCCTTTTGCAGCCGCAAGGCTGGCTAATCGTACGCGGCTGACTCGAATACCCCAGGTTCTGGAAGGCACATGAGTCCGAACACTATGTTGAATGTGCGACCAACACTACGTAGGTACTTGTGCATGTGAGGCGTCGGTCGGTCTTAGAAACAGCGGCAGCGGCGCGAGGAGTTAACGACCGGGCGTGCTGCAACCTAGGGATCACCAGGCAGCTCTTTCGCTCTATAGGGATCGGGGGCATAGCACAATTCTTCTCGGAGGAGGGTTGGTTTGCCCGGGTGACTGATCGTGCCATAATGTACTCCTACCTACACGCACTGGCAACCGAAGTCAAGCATACATACAACGATCTTCATGCGTGAATAGCCGAGAGGAAAGAAAGGGCGGTAGATGATAATGAAAAAGAGAGCCGCGTCTGGACGGGCAGAATGGATAAGCAAAAGGCGCCATGCCATGGAGTGAGGAATATCATAAGTCTCATGTAAGACAACTAAATGCACCTCGAGGTGCTGCCGAGGAACTGGGGGACCTTCTCTAGCACAGGATAGGCGAGAGATAGAGCTAGCCTATTCGTTATGGGGAATCTATGCTCTAGGCCGAATAGAATAAGGGGACAAAATTACCCCAATGTTAAGCTAATGAAAAATCAATGCATGTGTGATACAAAGTTAAAAGAAAAGTTGATGCATGAGTATGTGATACAAAAGTGGGAAAATTTTGGGTAGCTAGGCATAATTCTAAAAATATATAGAGTGTATGTATAGGTAAGAGTTTAGGTTAATCAATGATTCAATTTATAGCTCACTTAGCCATATATATACCCTCACCTTTACCTTAGCCCCATTACAACCTTGAAAATACCTCATAATGTTTACATTAGGACATTAAATACTTGTTGATTGGTTAGGTGAAGAACAAAGTTTAGAAAGCATGATTAGAAGAAGAGTAGAGTGATTACCCTATACACTTGAGTGATTAGAGTGCACATATACTATCAGTGAGGGTTCAGTGCTTGATTCTATGATTTCCTGCTTTCATGAGCTGTCTTCTTACAAGTTTACTTGTTTTTACTATATAGTTTGAATTAGTGGAATTTGAGTTATTTTTGTCTTAAAGAACTTATTTATTTTTAACCAAGTAGACAAAAACCATCTTAGCATATAGTTGCATTCATATACATAGGTTGCATTGCATTGCATGAGTCTTACTTTTCCTACTCATTTATTTTATCTCCTTGAGCTAAGCATGAGGACATGCTAATGTTTAAGTGTGGGGAGGTTGATAAACCACTATTTTATGGTTTATCTTGTGTTTAATTGAGTGGTTTCATCAAGTCTTCACCCACTTATTCATACTAATTGCATGGTTTTACATTTTCCTTCCTAGTTTTATTCTATGGTTGAAAACTTGCTTCCTAGAGATCTTTAATTTGTGTATTTTAATTCTCCTTTATACCATTCGATGTCGTGATCCGTGTGTTAAGTGTTGTAGGCTTCATAGGGCAGGAATGTCTTAGAAATTGGAGAGGAAGCTTGCAAAAATGGAAGGAACACAAGAAACTAAGGAGATGACCAGCAAGCATCGACGCGCACGCATGGGTCACGCGTGCGCGTGACATGGAGAAAATTGCAGCGACGCGTGCACGTGCCTGACGCGTACGCGTAGATTGGAGTCTGCACAAAAGACGCGCACGTGTTGACGATGCGTACGCGTGACAAGAAAATTCGCCAAATGACGCGTATGCGTGACTGACGCGTACGCGTGACCTGCGCGATCTGCAGAATTAACAGAAAATGCTGGGGGCAATTTCGGGCCGCGTTTTGACCCAGTTTTTGGCCCAGAAACACAGAATAAAGCCAGGGAACATGCAGAGACTCAACACACATTCATACATTCTCATTAGGATAGTTTTTAGGTTTTAGATCTAAATCTAAAGAGAAACTACTCTTCCTCTAGGTTTTGTTTACATTCATAGTTCATTAGTTTATTGCTTTTGCTTTTGGATATTGAAGTGTCATCACCTCCGTTGAAGATACTATTCTAGTTTGTTTCCTTACTTGCTCTTTTATTTATTCCATATTCTTAATTCTTGTTTAGAGTGGTAATTGGATTATTTTCATGGATTGTTAATGCAAATGAAGATGGTATCCATGTCTATTTTCATGGATCGTTAATTTTGGGGTTTAGGGTTTAGGATTATTTTCATGGATTGTTAATTTTGGATCTCTATTTTATTTAAATTATTATGTCTCTTTTCTATTCCAAACTCCCAATAACGAAGATGGTATCCATGTCAATAGAGTAGATTCCCTACTTGACATGGGGGTTGATTAAGAGGAGACACTTGAGTTGGAATGCTCAAGTGGTTAGTTAAATTGGAAGTTGTTGGCTAATTCTGTATTTACTAATGCTAGACCTTCCCAAGGGAGAGGACTAGAATTTGCGAATAAGAGTTAGCTTAATCACTTGACTTTCCTTTATTTAGTAAGGGTTAACTAAGTGAAAATAACAACCTCTTTACACTACACTTGAGAGAATTCCAACAAGGATAGAACTTCCAATTAATCATTCCCCCAGTCAAGGCTTTTTAATTTGAATAATATAAATTCCTTTTAATTTTCATTACACTTAATTATAATTGTTTATTTTCTATTAACCAACTCTCAAAACTTTCGGAAAACTCCTGATTAATAAATTAGCACCCTTTCTAGCAACTCGTTGGGAGACGACCTGGGATTCATACTCCCAGTATTTTTTTATTTAAAACTTTTGTAACAACCTTTCTAAATTGATGCGGCAGATTTTTGCTGGTTAAGAACTATACTCGCAACGTTGTTCTTATATTACAATCTCTTAATTGGTCTAATTTCTACCACGCACCAGTTCTCCCATGTAATTCACCTTTTCCATGGTGGGTTGATCAAGATTATAAGCTTCTTCTTCAAGAGAAGCTTCCTGAATGCCATCTTGGGTCAAGATCTTATTCTGAGCCAAGATGGCATTCAGAGTCTCAACTTCATGAACTCCTTTCTTCTGAGAGATTCCATGGTTTACAGGATTTCTCTTCGAAGTGTACATGAATTGGTTGTTAGCAACCATTTTAATGAGTTCTCTTACTTCTACAGGTGTTTTCTTCAAGTGGAGTGATCCACCTGCAGAGCTATCCAATGAAATCTTGGATATCTTAGACAAGCCATCATAGAACACGCCTATGATGGACCATTCTGAGAGCTTGTCAGGAGGACATCTTCTGATCAGCTACTTGTATCTTTTCCAAGCTTCATAGAGGGATTCACCTTCTCTTTGTCTAAAGGTTTGAACTTCCACTCTAATTTTTCTCATCCTTTGAGGGGGAAAGAACTTAGCTAGAAAAGTATTAACCAGCTTTTTCCAAGAGTCAAGACTCTCTCTTGGTTGGGCAACCAACTATAGCTTAGCTCTGTCCCTTACTGCAAAAGGAAAGAGCATAAGCTTGTAGACTTCAGGATTAACTCCATTAGTCTTTACAATATCACAGATCTGTAAGAATTCAGCTAAAAACTACTGTGGATCTTCCATTGAAAGTCTATAGAATTTGCAGTTCTACTACAAAAGAGAGACTAACTGAGACTTAAGCTCCAAATTGTTAGCTCCAATGGCTGGTACAGAAATGCTTCTGCTATAAAAGTCAGAGGTAGGCATGGTGAAGTCACCAAGGACCTTTCTTGGCTCTTCTTGAGGTTTGGCCATGTCTTTCCTTTCTTGTTCAAAACTTTCTGAAAGGTCTCTTCCAGAGTGTTGTACTTTAACTTGTTGTAAACGCCTCCTTAGAGTCTTCTCAGGTTCAGGATCAGGAGTTAAGAGGGGTTTATCCCTATTCCTGTTCATAAACAAGAAGAAAAGATAAGAAGGAAAAGAAGAAAGCTTTTCTATGCCAATAGGCAAAATGATAAGGAAATTAAAACAAAGATGATAGATAAAGGGGGTTTTTCCTACTAGACCTCTAAGAAACCTGTTCTTAGCAACCTAGGTCACCGGAAAGGATTCCCTACTAGACCTTCAAAGAACCTGTCCTTGACAACCTAGATGAGAGGGATGAAAATTGAATCACTCAATCTTCTCCATGCAACCAGTGAAGCAAATCACTCACCTCACTCAATCACACTTAAAAAAAACGTGCATAAAGCACTAAGGAAATTTTATTCATCAAAGTTATTCCAAATGGTCTCACCAGAGGTGTTTAAATAGGCTCCTAACAAACTAACTAAAAGATAAGATAACTAATTTAAATCAGATTTGATCTTATTAGATTAGATCAGATTTGATTTAAATTTTAAAATCCTAAAGATATGATAACTAATTTAAATCAGATTTGATCTTATTAGATTATATCAGATTTGATTTAAATTTAAAATCCCTAAAAATACTACTAAGCAAATCAGGAGTAATTCAAATCTTTCAACAAACTCTAACAACGAAACAAACTAACATAAATGCCTAAAAATTCGAAAATTAATAATAAATTATGTCTCTAATTGAATTTGAAAAGCATTATTGGGCTTCTTGTTGTCCTGACTTAGCCCAATGGGCTTTATGAGTTGTCGCCCTTTCAGCACCACTGTTTTTGAGACGGACTCTTGGTCTTCTAGATGTCCAAGACTGGCATGGCACAATTCTTCTAGAATTCAGATCCTTGAATATGACAAGATTATCATTCCATCCTTTAGCTCTAAGATTACGAAAATGTCCTCCTGACCACATATCACAAAAAGCTCCTCCTTAAAGTGACATGTGCAGAAGAAGAGAGAATAATAGAGAAAAGTGAAGATGGAAGATGAGAGAGGGATAGAATTCGAATAAATAGAAGTGAGAAGAAGAGAAGTATAAATAGAAAAAGTAAATAAGATTAAAAATATTTTTATTTTTATTTTATTTGTTAATTATTTTCAAAAATTAAGTTAATTAATTGAAAAAGAATTTAAAATTTGAATGTTAAATTTTCGAAAATAGAGAAGAGAGAAGTAGAAGAAGTTTTCAAAAATTAAGAGAGAAGACAGTTAGTTAGGAAGTTTTAAAAAAGAAGAGAGAGAAGAAGAGAGATAGTTTTCAAAAATTAAGGAAGAGAAGAGTTAGTTAGGAGGCTTTGAGAAGGAATAGAGAGAAGATAAGATATTAATTAAGAAAATATTTGAATTTAAAATAAAATAAAAGATAAGATAAAAAAAGATTTGAAATTAAAGTTTGAAATTAGAAAAAGATAAGATTTTGAAATTTGATTTTGAAAAAGATAAGATAAGATTTTTAAATTTTGAAAAAGATAAGAAAAAGATAAGATTTTTGAAAAAGATGAGATTTTTTATATTTGAAAAGATTTGATTTTTGAAAACTTGATAACTAAGATATGATAAGATAAAAATTTGAAACTGAAATCTGAATTTTTATTTATGATTTTCGAAAAATCAAGTAAAATTAAAAATAGAAAAGATATTTTTTTTATTTTTGAATTTTATGATGAAAGAGAAAAACACACAAAAGACACAAGCCTTAAAATTTTTAGATCTAGCACCCCTTATTTTCGAAAATTTTTGGAGGGAAACACTAAAGGACACCAAACTTAAAAATTTTAAGATCAAATACAAGGAAGACTCAAGAACACTTTGAATACTAACAAAAATTAGAAGACTCAAATAGGATAGATTAAGAAAAGAAAATAAAAATTACTTGATCTAGGGAGCAAGACAATCCTTCAGTTTATCCAAACTCAACAATCCCCGACAAATGCGTCAAAAACTTGGTAGCACGAATCCCTACACTTTCGTACTATTGTACCAGCAAGTGCACCGGGTCGTCTAAGTAATACCTGAGCGAGTCAAGGTTGATCCCACGAGGATTGTGGTTTGAAGACAGCTATGGTTATCTTGCAGATCTTAGTTAGGCAGCTCAGAAGGTTGATAGATAAATATTTGTGAGATTATTATAATAAAGTGCTAATACTTTAAAGATAGAGTTGAGGATTGGAGTTGCTTTGCCTTTCTGAATCAACTCTGGTATTACTGTCTTCTTTGCTTGTGAATGATCTTCTTCTATGGCAGGCTGTATGTGATCAACGCCATGGGCTGTGGTCATTGATCTCCTCTGCTACAGATTGAATGCCATTGGTCGTGGTCATCCAATCTGACGAAGGGTGAAGCGCATAGCAGTCCATTCTCTTGGCGATCCTACTCAAAACGCCACAGACAAGGTCGAATCTTTTGGATCAGAGGATGCTGCTTCTTAGGATTCTAGCCTATACCACGGAGACCCTAATCTCCCCGAAAATCGGCTGAACTGGTGTCTCAAGAAGTCCCCAACAAAGTTGTGGATTAAAGTATGAGAGATGTATAAACATAGCTGTTGCCTTGTGCTTTCCAGTCATGTATTCACATGAACCCAAGTAGACGCGGGTGTTTGTCAGGCACGTTCGTCTTAATGTGATGAATAGAGCTAATTTGTTAGATCATCCTATTCACCATGATGAATATCGGATATACATCTTAGAGATAAATCAAACACAGATAGAAGAAAAAACAATAGTACTTTTATTAATTCATAGGACTCAGCAGCGCTTTCCCCTCAACCTAGGAGGTTTAGAAACTCATATTGAAGTAAAATACAATGTAAACGTGTATGGTGGCTCAATGGTGTATGATCTCTGAATGATTATGTAAAAATAACTTTAAATACTAAACAGATGACTAGTAAGGGTAAAACAGTCTATTCAGTGCTAAAATCCACTTCTGAGACCCACTTGGTGAGTGTTTGGGCGGAGCTTTGATGAGATCCACATGCTATGAGGTCTCTTGGGCATGGAACGCTAGCTAGGGGGTCCTCTTTGGGTGTTTGGACACTGGTCTCTGCTCTTTGGACACTGGACGCTTGGAAAGGGGCAGGAAGTTGGCGTTGGATGCCAGTTTTGGGCCTTCTAATCCGAAGCAAAGCATAAACTATAATATATTGCTGGAAAGCTCTGGAAGTCAGCTTTCCATAGCCATTGAGAACGCTCCATTTGGACTTCATTAGCACCTGAAAAGCTCTTCCGAGTGCAGGCAAGTCAGATCCGGACAGCATCTGCAGTGCTTTCTCTGTCTCTAAATTAGACTTTTGCTCCAGCTCCTCAATTTTAGCTAGAAAACACCTGAAATTGTACAAAAACACAAAAATTCATAGTAGAATCCAAAAATGTGAATTTAAAACTAAAACCTATAAAATCTTTAATAAAAACTAAATAAAACGCACTAAAACTATATGAAAATGATGCCAAAAAGCGAATAAAATATCCGTTCATCAACTTCTATGGAAGAAGTTTTAGCATACCTCACATCAGAGCTAGTAGCTTTGAACTCATCAACCCTCAGCTTATTACTCTAGTGTAGTAAAAATGCCAGTATTCTGGGCTTCCTAAGCAAGAACCTACAGAATTCCTGGCAGATTTCTTAAAGATTGCTGAGAAAGTACATAGTGAGGGAGTATACCAAGATGTCTACAGATTGTTGCTTTTTTCTTTTGCTGTAAAGGACTAAGCAAAAAGGTGGTTAGATAACCAGGCTAAAGCTAGTTTAAAAACTTGGAAACAGTTAATGGATAAGTTTTTAAATCAATACTTCCCCCCAAGAAAGATGACCCCGTTGAGGCTGGACATCCAAGGCTTCAAACAAGGAGACAGTAAATCTCTTTATGATGCCTGGGAGAGGTATAGGAGGATGCTAAGAAAATGTCCCACTGAAATATTTTCAGAATGGGTACAGTTAGACATCTTCTACTATGGGATTTCTATCATGGCTAGAATGTCTTTGGACCACTCTACTGGTGGTTCCATACACATGAGAAAGACCACTGGAGAGGCTCAAGAGATTATTGAGACAGTTGCCACTAATCAGCATCTGTACTCATCTCATGAGGCCTCTATAAAAGGAGAGGTTAAGGCAGTAGCTGCTGAATCTAACCCTCCAGAGCAAGATGGCCCATTGACTCAGCAACTGCAAGTCCCTGCCCAGCAACTGCTAGAATTGCAAGAGGCTCTATGAGAAACTCAGGCTTCTAACAGGAATGTAGAAGCTCGGTTGAGTTAAACAATGCAGCAGTTATCTAAGTAAATAACAGATGAATGCTATGCTATTCAACTGAGGAGTGGGAAAACCTTAAGCACCCAACCTCAGTATAATAAGAACGAAAAGCTCACAGAGGATAACCAGGTCTCTGCACATGATGACTCTGGGCGTTTAAATGCCCAGAGAGGTATCCCTCTTAGCATTCAACGCCAGGAAAGGGCAGAGACTAGGTGTTTAAATGCCCAGAAAGGTACCCCTCTTGGCGTTGATCGCCAGGACAGGGCAGAGATTAGGCGTTCAGACGCCCAAGGGGGAAGCAGCATGGGCGTTGAACGCACAAGTAAGAGAGATCAATCACTCACTGATAACAACCCTCCTAAGCAAGCTAGTAACCCCCATTCTAGCATACATAGCATTCGACCTCTATCAACCAAGGTTGATGATTATAAGGCTAAGATGCCATTTCCTCAGAAACTCTGTCAAGAGGAAAGGGATAAATAGTTTGCCAGTCCCTGGTGGAAGAGGTCAACATGGCTGAAAGCCTCAAGGAAGGGCTAGATGATATCCTTGATTATACTGAGCCTGATTCAAAGGAACCTCTGGAAACCTCTGAGGAAAAGGAGAAGCCTCCAAAGCTTGAGCTTAAGCCATTACCTTCCTCCTTAAAATATGCATTTTTGGGAGAGGGAGATACCTATCCTGTGATAAAAAAAACTCTGCATTAGAGCCACGGGAAGAAGAAGCACTAATTCAATTGCTTAAAACACATAGTACCGCCTTTGGGTGGACTATAAGTGACCTTAAGGGCATTAGCCCTACCCGATGCATGCATAAAATCCTCTTGGAGGATAATTCCAAACCAGTGGTACAACCACAAAGGCATTTGAATCCAGCTATAAAGGAAGTAGTGCAGAAGGAAGTCACTAAGCTCTATGAGGCTGGGATCATTTATGCCATTTCTGATCCCTAAGAAGGGAGGCATGACAGTGGTTCATAATGAAAAGAATGAACGGATCCCTAAAAGGACAGTTATAGGGTGGCGTATGTGCATTGACTATAGAAGACTCAATGACACCACCAGGAAAGATCACTTTCCTTTACCCTTTATTGAACAAATGCTAGAAAGACTAGTAGGTCATGCTTTTTATTGTTTCCTGGATGGATACTCTGGGTACAATCAAATAGCAGTAGATCCACAAGATCAAGAGAAGACAGCATTCACATACCCATCTGGCGTATTCGCCTATAGACGAATGCCATTTGGCATGTGAAATGCGCCTGCCACCTTTCAGAGATGCATGCTATCCATCTTCTCTGATATGGTAGAGAAGTTCCTTGAAGTTTTCATGGATGACTTTTCTATATATGGAGACTCATTTGAATCCTGTCTTGATCATCTGACCCTGGTCCTTAAAAGATGCAAAGAAACACACCTAGTTCTAAACTGGGAAAAATGCCACTTCATGGTAACTAAAGGCATTGTTCTTAGGCATCTGATCTCAAATAAGGGGATAGAGATGGATCAAGCCAAGGTAGAAGTGATAGAACGCTTGCATCCACCTACTAATGTCAAGGCAATCAGAAGTTTCCTAGGACATGTAGGATTTTACAGGCAGTTCATAAAAGATTTTTCTAAAATTGCCAAACCCCTATGTAATCTCTTGGCCACTGATGTTCCTTTCATCTTTGACCAAGAATGCTTGCATGCCTTCGAAACTCTGAAGGCCAAGCTTGTCGCTGCTTTTATCATCTCTACACCCAACTGGGACTTGCCATTTGAGCTAATGTGTGATGCAAGTGATCATACAATAGGCAAAGTTCTAGGTCAGAGACATGAAAAGCTTCTGCAAGTCATTTAATATGCTAGTCACGTATTAAATGATGCGTAGAAAAACTATACTACTACAGAAAAGGAGCTATTTGCAGTGGCCTATGCCATTGACAAGTTCAGATCCTACTTACTAGGATCTAAGGTCATTATTTATACTGACCATGCTGTCATAAAGTATCTACTCGCTAAGCAAGATTCTAAACCTAGACTTATAAGATGGGTATTACTCCTGCAAGAGTATGATAAGAAAATTAGAGGTAGAAAAGGGACAGAAAATCAAGTGGCTGATCACTTGTCCCGGATTGAGCCAGTAGGAACTTCTTTTCCCTCCACTGACATATCCGAATCCTTTCTGAATGAGCAACTCTATGCCATCTGGACAGTGCCTTGGTTTGGATACATTGCAAACTACAAGGCTATACGGTTCATCCCCAAGGAGTTTACCAGGAAGCAAACCCGGAAACTCATGCATGATGCAAAATATTACCTATGGGATGAGCCATATCCTTTTAAGAGATGCTCGGATGGAATAATCCGATGCTGTGTGTCTGAAGAAGAGGCACAGAAAATTCTATGGCATTTCTATGGTTCAGATTATGGAGGACACTTTGGAGGTGAGCGGACAGCCACTAAAGTACTCCAAAGTGGCTTTTACTGGCCTACTCTCTTTAAGGATTATAGAGAGTTCGTCCATAACTGTGATAGTTGCCAGAGGGCTGGCAATCTTCCTCATGGTCACAACATGCCTCAGCAAGGGATCTTGGAGATTGAGTTGTTTGATGTATAGGGTATAGATTTCATGGGACCATTCCCGCCTTCATACTCAAACATCTATATCCTTGTGGCAATAGATTACGTGTCTAAATGAGTTGAAGCAATAGCAACACCTACCAATGACACCAGGGTAGTAATGAAGTTCCTCCAAAAGAACATCTTCAGCAGATTTGGTGTCCCAAGGACACTAATTAGTGATGGAAGAACTCATTTCTGCAACAGACAGTTGGATTCTGTCTTAAGCCAATACAGAGTTTGCCATAATGTGGCAAAACCGTATCATACCCAAACAAATGGGCAAGCTAAAGTCTCAAATAGATAACTAAAGTGAATTCTAGAAAGGAAAGTAAGTGCCTCTAGAAAAGATTAGGCTAGAAAGCTTGATGATGCTCTATGGGCATACAGAACAGCTTTTAAAACCCCCATTGGAACTTCACCATATCAGTTGGTATATGGAAAGTCCTATCATTTGCCAGTGGAACTAGAACACAAAGCCTATCGGGCTACTAAATTCCTCAACCTGGATGCTAAGGCAGTAGGAGAGAAACGGCTTCTCCAACTAAATGAATTGGACAAATTCCGCTTAAATACATTTGAAAATGCAAAAATCTATATGGAAAAGGCAAAAAGGTGGCATGACAGGAAGTTATCTTCCAGAGTCTTTGAAGCCTTTTCATATCTTATCTTTAATGCCTTTTCTTTCCTCTTTAAATCTTTTCTTATCTTTTAAATTTAACAACTTATCTTTTTCTATCTTTTTCAAAAATCTTTATCTTTCTTGCATGATTATTTTCGAAAATCCCTCCCGCCCTCCCTATATATATGCATGCCCATGCCCTTCTACCTCACTCACCACCTCTCATTCGAATTCTCTCTTCTACTTCTTTCTTCTATTCTCTTTACTACCTCTTCCTTTCTTACTTTTTGCTTGAGGACGAGCAAATTTTTAAGTTTGGTGTGGCAGGAGCTCTGTTCTCTCATCAAGAATTCAATCATATGGCTTCAAAAAGTGGCAAGACCTCCCCAAAGAAAAAGAAAGAAGACAACTCAACAGTTGTTTTCAAACATATTTGATTCTTCACTAAGTAACATGAAGAATATTATCATAAGATAATGACAAAAAGGCTAGTAATCCCTGAAGTGGGGTTCAACCTTGGAGAAGAAGAATACCCAGAGATCCAATAGTAGATTTGAAGGAGAGGCTGGGAGATTCTAAGTAATCCCGAATTAAATGTTGGATACAACATGATCTGGGAATTCTATGCAAATCTATGGATGACAGATAAGCAAAAGAAAGATGGAACACCCTTCCATACTTTTTGCACCATGGTCAGAGGGAAGATCATGTACTTTCATCTGGATAGGGTGAGAGAGGTCTTCAAATTACCTCTGTAAAATGATGATCGTGAGTCATACAACAGAAGGGTTGTAGCTAACCAAAAGCTGGATCAAGTTTTAGAGGACATATGCCTACCCGGAACTCAATGGATTGAGAATACAAAAGGGAAGCCATGCCAGCTAAAAAAGGTGAACCTCAAGCCTATTGCTAGAGGATGGCTAGACTTCATTGGGCATTCTATACTCCCCAGAAGTAACCGCTCTGAAGTCAATATTGCAAGAGCTGTGATGATTCACTGTATCATGATGGAGAATGAGGTGGAAGTCCACCAAATAATCCCCCGTGAGATTTACAAGCTATCAAATAGAGATTCTACTAGGGCGATGCTGGCTTATCCAAATCTCATCTTTTGCCTATGCCAAGAGGCTAAGGTTCTGATCCAAGTGGACAACTTTATTCTAGTGAAAAAATCAATCACCAAGCAGGTGATGGAGTGCTCCAAGATAGAAGATGATCACATCAAGAGGAAGGAACCTGGGCCTTCCCAAGAGATCCCTTCAATGGAGTATTGGGAATAGCTGAAGGCGTCTGTAATTCACTTATAGAGCATGCTGGATCAGCTCAGAGAAGAACAGAAAGATCAGACTAGCATAATTTGCAAACTGATCAAGGAGCAGGAGAAGCAAGGGCGTGAGCTGGAGGAGTTGAAGCACCATAAGCTCTCCCCTAAAGAGCCCAGTACCACTCAAGTTGAAGAGCCATGCATCCCACAGCCTGAAGAAACCAGCATCCCCAAGCTGAAGGTTGTTGAGTTTCAACTCTGTGGTTATTCTAGTTTTTGTTTTTCATATTTCTATTATTTTAATTCTTATGTCTCATATTTAGGATTACATGATCACTAGAAGTAATTAAGTCTTTATTTTTATTTTTATTTTATGTCTTTTAATTTTTAGGATTATATAAGCATTAGTAGTAATTAAGCAATTTTTAATTTCTCCAATTAGCTATAAATTATTCCTGTTATTATCATTAAACATGAATAAAATAGTAGATTTTTTTAGAAGAAATAAAGATGCATAAATTTTCGAGCTTTCCAATAAAGAATAGTTAGATTATTTTGATGTGATGATATTGCTTTAGTTTTCTGAATGAAAGAATAAACAGTGCAAATTTGAAGTTGAATTTTATGATGCTGGCTCTTGTAAGAATGAAGAAAAAGGAAAAATATTATTGATAATCTGAAAAATCTAAAAATTGATTCTTGAAGCAAGAAAAAGCGGCAAAAAGAAAAAGAAAAAGCATGTTGCAAAACAAAGAAAAAATGGCAAAAAAGAAAAAGAAAAAAAGAAAAAAAATAAAAAGCAGAAAAATTCATTACTGCCCAAAAATACAGGAAAAGAAAGGCAGATTGAAATAGTCAATAATCCTTTAAACCAAAAGACAAGGGTAAAAGGGTCCCAAGTCTTTGAGCATCGGTGGATAGGAAGGCCTAAAGGAATAAAATCCTGGCCTAAGCGGCTCAACCAAGCTGTCCCTAACCATGTACTTGTAGCGTGAAGGTGTCAAGTAAAAGGTTTGAGACTGAGCAGTTAAAGTTGTGGTCCAAAGTAAAAAGAGTGTGCTTAAGAACTCTGAACACCTCTATTTGGGGACTCGAGCAAAGCTGAGTCATAATTTGAAAATGTTTACCCAGTTAAAGTGTCTGTGGCATTATTGTATCCTGTGGAAATACTAAAAAACAAGGTGCTTAGGGTCACAGCCAAGACTTTGAAAGCTGTGTTCAAGAATAAAAAAGAGCTTAACTAGAAGAGTCAACAATATCATCCGGATTCTAAGTTCCTAAAGATGCCAGTCATTCTGATTTTCAATGGTTAGTGACACTACAAAAAAAAGGGGTTAAAATGGCGGTTATTTTTGGAAATTACGGCGGTTAGAACCGCCATTATTACCAAAAATGGTGCCTCCAAGAAATGCCATTATTCTGGGCGCCATTCTGGTTATTACGGCGGTATTCAGAAAACCGCCATAATAACTAGTGGATAATACGGCGGTTTGTAACCGCCATTATTTCCGGATAAAATGGCGGTTTTTAAATTGTTTAAAATGGCGGCTGTAACCACCGTTTTTACCAGGATATTGTGACATCATTTATGTTTAAAATGGCGGTTTTTAACCGCCTTTTTACTATTATAACCGCCATTTTTACCAGGTTATAATGGCATCATTTGTGTTCAAAATGGCAGTTTCTAACCACCATTTTTACCAGGTTATAATAGCATCATTTTCGTTTAAAATGGCAGTTTTTAACTGCCGTTTTTACCAGCGTATAATGGCATCGTTTTCATTTAAAATGGGAGTTTCTAACCGCTGTTTGTACCTAATTATGATGACAATATTATGCTTTTTAAAATAAGATTGAAACCACCAATTTAATAAAAGACCACATAACCCAATTTAGATTTAAAAGCACACATCTAACTTAGTACATTTACACCAACCATGGTCAACAAAATCATGGGTGCACACTCATTTTCATTGACAATTTCAAGGTCGTGAATCTTAATTTCCAAAAGATTAGATAATTGTTGTAGAATTACAAAATCATGGGTACATACTCATTTGAATCTCAATTTCAAATTTGGCCCATTGAGTTGTAAAATAATAATAGATTAGATAATTGTTCCACATACATTTTTTCCATAACCTTTGTTGCCAATTTCTCTTTCTTGATTCAGCTTCAGTCTCTCTATGTATGACCCTGCATTCCTCACTATTGCACCCATTTGCTTTAGCGTTTTCTCTTGTTGCACACTCAATGCTGTGTTTGACTGCAAATTAATTTTCCAATATAAATTAATACACACTCTATTGTATATAATTTTAATCCATACAAAATGTAAGATGTTTATAATACCTGGCTGCCAATTGCTTCAAGGTTCAAGGATTTCATATGAGATGGGAGCTCCTTCACAATACTGACATCATTCTTCAACATATTCATAAAATGCTCCTTTTGGTATATGTCACCAAACTGGTTGTATATTTACCAAATTCATCAAATACTATCACTCAAAAATTACCACAATGATATAAACAATTGCTTATTAAGTGATTTTACCTGGGGTCGTTCCAAACGTTGCTATAAAGAAACTTAGGAATAACAAGAGTTGCATTGAGGAGGGATGCCACAGCAACACCATCTCAAATCTGTAATCACTGAACTAGTTTGGTCATTTGCATTATTTGAGATGCCAAAGGAATGTCACAAACAAAATCCTAGCATGTAGTATGAACTAATGTATTAAAAAATGTGAAAAAAACAAAGTTTATTAGAAAACCTGGCATCAATACCATAGGCATTAGAAGAATTGAGAGGGGAAAATATTAAAGCTAACCTATGATTATCTGAAAAATTGCTCAGAGACATAAATTCTGATTGTTTCACAATGTGACACTAGCAGGGGAACAAAAGCTTACAGTTGTATGACAAACTATAGCATGTCTAGCTATAATCAAAGGTTGGATATTTACCCCACAAAAACTCTTCCTCATTATTCTATAATCAAAGGTTGCTCACCATCACCTCCACAGGTCAAGGAAACTGAAACCTAATACTGAAAAATGGGATTAGAAATATGTTTTCATGTACACATCATGTAAGCAAACCTGCATAAGAATAAAGAATAACTAAATTTATAGTCCGTATCACAAGCTTCTACTAATATCCATTTTCTGAACTAACTTTAATCATATCATAAGTAAACAGCCACATGATCAATTTAAGTTTAAATCAAAAAGCAAATTTAAATGAGAACGAAAGCAAATCATGTTAAATGAATATTTCGATACTGTTTCATGGACTCTGCAATTTTAGATACAGCATGAAGACAAGCAGAAATCATGGTCTGATCGTATAATGGGTGAGATACCTGTTTCATGAATAAGAACAATTAGATAAAGGAATTTTTTTAGTTGAAAGAATCAAGAATTCAACATTCAATGGTGGTATATCAAAACTAGAAGCACCTCGTACCCAATGCCTAAGAAGCCTGGAACCAAATATAGTAAGGGTGCGATTCATAATTTGTAGCAAGGACTCATTCTCAGATCCATCACTATTATTTTTTAAAATCTGAAATCAAATAGAAACATCCATTAGAAACAAGGATACACAACAGAGTCCAAAATGGTATGATGAAAATTAAAGCACACACAATAACAGTTTTAGCTTGCAGAATAGCACAAGCAGAAAATAAAGTTCATAAAAAGTCTCTAAATGAATATTACGGGATCCTCCATGTAAAAGAAAAGAGCTATAAATGCGGAGGTCATTGAATAGCAAGAAGCAGGGATATTTTCTTGCATGCTTTTATATGAATCTATGATAATTAAAAATTGAATCAAAGAAAATATGGACAGTTCAAATCGTGGTTAGATCAAATTTGATTAATAGAGACAAGTTCTCAATGCACCACCACACATAAACATAGTTTGTTATCACAGTTCAAAACAAATAGAAAAAGAAAAAAGAAATCATCCAGCATACCAATAAAAATTATGCTTCACATATAATTACCTCCAGTTGTTGAAGCACATTGGCTGAAAAGGTCATTTCCATATTTTTTGAGAATGGCCATAAAGAAATGACTAGCTTTGGCACATTGTTCACTCAGCAATTCCTAATGATTTCATATATGCATAGTTTTTGGGGCTATATCTAGCTTTCTAGTTTTAGTAAAGATAGGATTATTTTTTATGCTTTATCGTTGTTTTATGGAGTACAAAAACACTAATTACCATTCATAATAATAAAGTCTAAAACATGTGAAGACAATAATTATCAACATAAATATATAATATATATACCACAATAATAAAAGATCTAAAATTTATCCCACAATAATAAATAGATTCTCTTATAAGATAAAGACAACTCACCAAATATATAGTAAATATGCCATACCCATGAACTATCAAAGACCGGCCCTTATTCAGAAATTAATTATCAGGAGTTGAATGAAACTTGAATTCATCGAAATAGCAGTTGAGTCAAACAAAAAGGCTTTCTAAAAACATGACAATTTCCTATTCTTAATGCATACATCAGCAACAGTAGTAATGGTCGAAAAGAGTAATTTCCAAAAAAAAAAGATAAAAACCTATAAGAGTGTCATTTTAGTCTTGTTATGTGGATAAGCATTCAACTTTAGTTACTGCAACTTTTCCAAGAATCTTGAGCAAGTTGAATTCTCAAAGAAACCAAATTTCGGGCAATGTAAAACATAACATGTATGTCCTAAATAGTTGTGACCGTCATTCATTATCACAAATAATTGTAAAATAGAAACAACACTAAAAAAATGGTGATCAAGAAAACATAGATTATTTACAGAACAAATCCACATCTTAGACTTATGTGAGATCTTGCAAAGAGCACTTCTTAAGCAGACAACTAAGGAAAACTTGAAAATTTTGAAAAGTTTTCATTTCTTGTCTCCTTAACAAGTGTACTATGCCAATTCCTTACTATTAAAACAGAACACAACAACAAAGGCTAAATATTCAACAAGAAATTGCTCCAAATTATGATAGTGCCAATCACAGTGTCAGCTATTTAATTTGAAGATGAACATCTTCATCACCAAGAATACTATGCAGGGAAAGAGTGGAACAAAAACTAATAACTTTATGAAACTTGTTCACCAGAGATGAAAATTTAGGCACCCTCCTCCAGCTACATCTCCCAGAATCAGCGTCAATATCAATTACAGATGAATGACTAGAAGAGAGATAACAGCTCTGTCCTACATGTATAAAAAAGATGAGTCAAAATTAATTACATCACAGATGCTATATACTGACCTCATGCTTCTCAAGCCAATTTGTTAAGGTATATCAGTAAAGCACAGAAACTACGACCTAAAGTGGTTTCCAAAAACCTACTTCTTTCTTGTAATAAAAATTTGCATATAGAACAAAGATAGCATAAACAAGAAAGAGTGCAAGACAAATACCTGTCCTTCTGCACAACTAAACAAAAATACTAACATCAGAGTCTTTCATCATTTATATGCATCAGATTTTAGAAGTAGAAACATTTTCTCAGCTCAATCATATTAGCACATGCATATAGAAAGCAAATTAGGCAAGTGTTTCAACTTTCAATTACCAAATCCAAGATCAAAACATAACATAAGATCCCCTACTTCAGCAAACAAAAACACTCAGGAGGAATAATACTTTATTTGCCTAATTTTAAATTGAACAGATCTTCTATAATCACAAAATTTAATAATACTTTATCAAAATCCTAAAAACCAAGGAAACTAGATTCCTAATTCGACAATAAGAAAAAACAAAAAACCATTGATAGAAAATTAGGAATTTAAAAACCTTAAATTTATGAAAAAAGTGAAAAGAAGAAAGAAAGACCTAATGTGCGGCACTGGCAGGCGGTGCTCGAGGAAGTTCTCAACGGTGATTGAGAACGAGGATGTAATCGCGGAAATGACAGAGACCAAATCACAGAAGCTTGCTAAAGGCAGCAACAATGTTGCTTGCGGCGGCCAGGTGATAAACAAAGTAGCAAGGAGATGATAGGCGATAGCTAACCTTCAGATCGAAGGCAGCATGACGATGTTGATCGGTGTTGCGAGGGGATGAGCAGTGGCAGGGAATGAACGATGGTAGTGAATTAAGCCAGATCAAAGCCAGATATTCAGATCGAAGCCAGATCGAGAAACAGATCGTAGAAGCTCGATAAAGGCAGCAACAATAGTGTTTCGTGCAATGGCAAGGAGATGAGCAACGATGAGAGGATGAATGATAACGAGGAGATAATTGGCAACGATGCGAGGTGAAAGACAATAGTGTGAGATGATCGGTGGAAAAAGATTAGGGTTCGTCATTTACATTGCCCACAAATTTCTCATATATGCAGCAAAACGCCCGAATTAAAAGAGAAACGGAAAATGATAGGGTGATTTTAAACCACCATAATCAACAAAAACCGCCACAAAAATAAAAAAATTCTAGCAGAGACTAGAAATGCCGAAATTGGCAAAACAAAATGGCAATTTTGTGTGACCGCCATAAAACTATTGCCATTTTAATCCACTTTTTTTGTAGTGTGAGATGCCAAGACTATTCAGAAGCAAAAAGCTACTAAGTCCCGCTCATCTAATTGAAACTGAGATTCATTGGAGACTCAGAGATTTATTGCATCCTAATCTTCTTTTCATCCTATTTTAAGTTTGGTGTTGTGATGAGCAGATATTTTATACGTTTTTTGGCATAGTTTTTATATAGTTTCTAATATGTTTTATTTAATTTTTATTAAGTTTTTACAGGTTTTAGTGTTTAATTCACATTTTTGGATTCCACTTTGAGTTTGTGCATTTTTGTTCCATTTCAGGTATTTTTTGGCTGAAATTAAGGAGCTGAAGCAAAAGTCTAATCCAGAGACAAAGAAAGTACTGCAGATGCTGTCCATATCTGACCTTCTCGCACTCGGATTAGATTTTCTAGAGCTACAAAAATCCAAAAGGAGGGTTCTCAAAATCTGTGGAAAGATGATTTTCAGAGCTTTCCAGCAATGTATAATAGTCCATACGTTGTTTCAGATTAGAAGCCCCAAAACTGGCGTCCAACGCCAGTTTCCTGCCCCTTTTCTGGCATCCAACGCCCAAGGAGCAAAGCCCAATGTCCAAACGCCCAGAGAGGACCCCCTAGCTATCATTCCACTTCCAAAAGACCTTATAGCATGTAGATCTCATCAAAGCTCAACCCAAACACTCACCAAGTGGGCCCAGAAGTGGATTTTTCCACTAAAAAGACTGTTTTACCCTTACTAGTCATTAGCATAGTATTTAAGGGATTTTCTTTATGTTATTCGAACATCTTTTACCATCATAGACGTTTACCATTGTATTTTCTTCTCAGTATGAGTTTCTAAACATTCTAGGTTGAGGGGAGGAGCCTGATGAGTCCATATTTTTTGGTATATTTTGGTTTGATTTGAGTGGATTTCATCACATAAACCCAAATCTATTCATGTAAATAGCATGCTTTTGTGTTTTCTCTCTAGATTGTGCCTAATTGTGAAAACATGCTATTTTGTACTTAAATTAGTAATTTCAATCCTACTTTTATGCCATTCCATGCCATGACATGTTTGTTGAGTGATATTAGGTCCTAAAGGCAAGTTTGGCAAGGCAAAAATGGAAGGAAGCATGAACAAAGGGAGAAAACATGTAGAAAAAACAAAGGAGAAGCACACATTGGAGTTTGCGTGCGCACAACCTACTGTACGTACGCACAAGAGCCACAAAACCATGTGTGCGTACGTACAACAACCTGTGCGTACGCACAAGAAGAAAATCAGCACATGTGCGTACGCACACACCTGTGCATCCGCACACATCCCAGCATGTGACTCATTTATTGCAAGTTGCTGGGGGCAATTTTTGGGCCTCCAGGGCCCAATTTTGGGACTTTTTGAAGCTGATTGTGTGCTATATGAAGGAAGGCCTCACTCCATGTGAAGGGAGGAGGAATTAGGGTTAGATTAGCATTATATAGGTTGTTCTCTAGAGAGAGAAGCTCCCCACTCTCTCTAAAATGAGGGTTCTTTAGTTTAATTTCTTGTAATTTTTACTTTTAATTCTTGTTTCTATTTACTTTTCATTGTCATTTTTATGTTTTATGACACTCTTGTTATTTTAATTTACATTTAATGCAAATTTATGTTTCCATGTCATTTATTGTTCTCTTTATTCTTTATTGTTATCTTCTTGCTTTGGTAGCTTTAGAATTTATTTTATTGCATTGTAATATCATTTTATTTTCATGCACACCAAGTGATTGATAAAATGCTTGGTTTAGTTTTCACTTAGTTTTTCTCCACTTTTAGCTTGAAATTGTTGACTTTGGTGTTCCTTGAGTCATTGATGTCCATTCTTGTTTGATACATAAGAGTAGTTAGTTGATTTGGTTTCCCTTGACTCTATGTGACCCCTTAGTGTTGACATAGGACTTAGGGATTGAAATCAACTATGCCTATTTGACTTATCTTCGATGTAAGGTTGACTAAGTAGGATTAACTCCTCATAATCATCATGTGTTTGTGGTCAATGGCTAGGATAGGTAACCTTAGCTCTCAATTGCTTGCCAAGAGATTTTCTTGCATTTTAAGTTTCCTTCCCTTGTATTTAATTGCTTTGACTTTTAATTCCTTGCATTTTTATTTAATTACTTTGATGTTTAATTTCTTGCATGTTTAATTTTCACACTCTTGGTTGAGAAATTGGGTGTTTGGGTGGAATTGAGTTGTGGATGTCCATTCCGCATTGTGCGAGAATGGTTAATTGGTTTGGTTTCCATTGACGCTAGTCTTTCACTAAGTAATAAATGAGTTGACTAGGACTTATGGATTGAGATCAATTACGTCTTTTAACTAATTCTCAAGAAGGATTGACTGATTTGGATTGATTCCACACAATTCCCATGTTTGTAGTCCATAACTAGGATAGGAAACCTAGATTACCCAATTCTTGCCAAAAGTTGTCATTTACATTCCTTGCATGCTTGTTTGCTTTCTTGCTATTTACATTACTTGCTCTCTTGCTTTCATTCCCAATCCTCATGCTCTCCTAGGGAAGACGACCCGGGAGTCTAATACTCTCGGTTTATATTTGTTTTGTATTGTGATAACATTTGATTGATGGTCAATTTGTTGGGTTAGGACTATACTTACAATGCCAATTCCATTTTTGATAATCAAATTCCTAACTTACGCAAATTGCCGATTCGTCAAATTTGGTGCCGTTGCCGGGGAGTTGCAATGGTGTAATATGTAAATAGCTTGCTTTTTGGTTGTCTTTATTAATGGTTAGGATTGGGATCCCGGAGGACATTGGACATTCTAGTATTGGTGGGGAAGACAAGCACAATCCACCATAGCAAGGGCTCTCCTGATTGTCTAATTTAAAGACATTAAATAAAAGCGTTTGGTAACATTGTTCTAACTCTTTTCTCTTTTTTTTGTATATATTTTGGCCTAATTGCATGTTTGCTTGTTTTGGTTAGCTTAGGATTAGTCAATTTTGAGTTTAGATATGTTAATTTTGGTTTGGATCATGAATTTATGGGTTCTTGCATGTTTTGGTGTTGAGTTTTGGTTGAGCTAAGGCTAGGTACCTTAGATTTTGAAAGAGAAAATTTTTGAAAAAAAGGGCATCTGTGCGTGCGCACCCAGCTGTGCGTGCGCACCCAGCTATGCGTGCGCACAGCTTCTATTTTCTGCTTTCTATGCGTGCGCACCGACCTGTGCGCATGCACACCAATTGTTATGTCCTCTGTTCGCAGTGCTGGCACATCCTGTGCGCATGAACCCCTGCCCCTTTTCGTCCCTGTGCGCGCGCACGGACCTGTGAGACGGCGATGATCTATGTTTCACACGGCGCACGATTCCATGGATAGTTTCATTCGGCATCGTGATGGAGACTTAGACTCCCTCTTCCCCTATTTTTGAACCCTATAATTAGACTCACGAGCAAGGTGGCGCACGCGCACGCATGATCCATGTCAAAAAAAAAAAACCCTACCTGTGCGTGCGCATAGCTTTGTGCGCACGCACAACCTTCAACACCCCCTCTGCTCGCAACACACGCACCCTTTGTGCGTGGGATCACCTCCCTCTTTTCCCTTCTGTGCGTCCGCACACGCCTCTGTGCGCGCACATACCCTTATTTCCCTTCTGTTTGCAGCGCCCACATGTTGTTGTGCGCGCACACAACCGCATTTTCCACCTAGTGTGCGTACGCACACATCCCGGTGCATACGCACACCTCTGTTTTCTCACCTCTACGTTTCTTTTCTTCTCTTCTCTCTACTTCTTCTCTTATTCTTCCTTCCACCCCTTTCTTCTCTTACTTTTTCCCTCTTCTCTACTTGCTTTGCTTTGTTTTGTTTGCATTTCATTTCTACTTTAGTGATTATATTAGTTTTGCTTTAGTTGTTTATTAATTAAATAAGTTACAAGTGTTTGCTCAATGTTGATCGGGTTGCTTATTGATTGGATTTCATCAATGCACTTATACTTTGCCCTCCATTACTATCACCTAATTAGAATTTCACATTTACATTTTGTTGGATATTAGATAAAACTTTTATGAGTGCATATGAAATTTAGTGAATTGAATTGAATTGCTTGTTCATCATGATTTTTAAGTCAATATAATCACATCACGATGTCCTTGTTTCTTGTTAATGCCTTGCATTTGTTTGAGTTGACTTGACTTGATTCCTATCAAGACTTGTCACTTTTTGTAACAAACACCTTAACCACATGATAATTTGATTTTTCCTTAGGGTGAATAAGTAATTTTCTTTCCATCATTGCATTGGTTATTGGTTGTTGTGCTATTATATCCAATTTTGCTCTTTCACTTACACAACTTCAATATCCAGTAATTCCTACATTCAATTCACTCTTGTTGTAGTTGCCTAAGTTTGCATGTGCTTAATTAATACTTATTCATTTCTTGCATCTTAGACCACTTAATTGAGGTACTCATTCTTACTTTGTGATTGTGTGGATACCATTTTTAACCGGCTGTTGTGTGTATTCTAACCGCATGCACACTTGGAATACACACATGGCTCATCTTTTCATCATACCACACAACTATGCAAACTTCCTCAATTAGATGCTTATTTACTCTCACCTTTTCCTTTTTGGGCTACTTGCCCTATGATTCCTAATTATACTTTATTCATTCTTTTTGAGGATGAGATGTAAAGGCAAGGAGCCGGGGGAGGAGAAGAACACCGAGGATGGAGATGCCGAGCATGCATTGGACTTGGCAATTTCCACACAACCTAAACCCCCGCATCCGCCAACCGAAGGTGCAGCTCTTGAGAGACATTCTCCCTGGATCATATTCGTGCACGGAGGACCGTGCAATGCTTAAGTGTGGGGGAGGATTCATCATTTTGGGGCGTAAATCTTCTTTTCCGAACACTTTGCACTTTGTTTTTGTTTCCTTGTTATTATGTTTCTTGTGGATATTTGGAGTATTTTTTATTATTGCATTGAATTTTCTTTTGGTATATATATCATAGTTATATCTATTGCATTTTTGCATCTTTTTCTTAGTATATATTTTATAGATAGAAGTTGTGATTGGACGATGTGAATAGTATAGCACCTAGTTCAATTTTGTCCTAATTGTTCATGTTAATTTTTGCTTGTTGAAAATTAGGAAAAGAACTAGAAAATTTTTTATGAGAAAGTGCATCCATCACAACATACATACATACATATAGGAAATAAGTTTGGTAAAACAACAAAGAAGTTTCAAGAAATCTCTTTTAGGGCATTCCATTGATTAGATTTGAAAACTTGTTTTTGGACTTGTTTAAAGTATTCTTTTTATGGAACATAGAAAAGAGCTTGAACAAATACCAAGTGAGATTTGAGCTTAAAGTGTGTGGTTGCACATTTTCAACCACAAATTTTGTTCTTGTGTGTTATACTCCTTTGATGATTGTGATCTTTGATTTGCTTTAATCTTTATGTCCTATATTTGTTATTTTGTATTGCATCTAGTATGATTGAGGCCATTTTTGAAATAAACTCACTTAACCCATATGGCCAACCCTTACATCTACCTTTATAAACCACTTTTTGAGCCTTTTAATTCTCCTTTGTCCTAATTTTAAGCACATCATTCACCCTAAGTGAAAGACCATTATGTCCTTGATTGTATCTTTGATTAGTTTGGGTTTGAGTGTGTGTGTTAATCAAGTGTGGGAGGAATTCGTGGGAAATATTGGTAGAAAGTTAGTTTGGGTAATCATTGAGAAAATTTGGAAAAATGGGTAAACACTCATGCATTCTATACTTGAAACATTTGCATCTCTTTTTGATGTTAAAAAAATGTAAAAAAAATGAAAGAAAGAAAGAAATCAAAATAAGAATGTAAATAAAGGATGCATATGTGGTTGAATTGAAAAAAAGAAGGATGCATGAGTAAATGTGAGAAAGGGATAAATGGGTAGCTAGGATTGTTTTGTTATGTATATAGGATGATATATTGCATTAGGTGGGATGCTTGAGCTAATCAAAGATCCAACCTATTAGCCCACTTAACCATATTAATCCTACCCTTACCTAAGCCCCATTACAACCCACAAAAGTCCTCATGATATTTGCATTCATACATTAAATATTAGTTGATTGTTAGATGACTTGCAAATCTTTGAGAAACATGATTAAAGGATGATTGAGTGATTAAACCCTACACACCTAGCGATTAGAGTGTAAACACATCCAGTGACGGTTTCAATTGCGCAGTTCTATGTTCCCATTGCTTATCTTGTTTCTTCTTGCAAGTTGTTGAAATGAATTTTGAAAATTTTAAATCAAATCCTTGGACATTTATTATATTGCTATATTTTCATGTCTTGGCCCTAAGTTCCTATTTTGGATTGATTGAGATTCTCTTGTTTGTTTGTGCCAAACTCAATAGGAACCATAGTATAGATATAGATAGTTAGCATTTTGCATAGTTGCATGCATGTAGTTAGTACATTGAATAAATTATTTTCCCCTTTACTCTTCTCCTTTGATTGCGATTAGCTTGAGGACATGCTATTGTTTAAGTGTGCGAGAATTGATGAGTCCATATTTTTCGGTATATTTTGGTTTGATTTGAGGGGATTTCATCACATAAACCCACATCTATTCATGTAAATAGCATGCTTTTGTGTTTTCTCTCTAGATTGTGCCTAATTGTGAAAACATGCTATTTTGTGCTTAAATTAGTAATTTCAATCCCACTTTTATGCCACTCGATGCCATGACAAGTTTGTTGAGTGATATTAGGTCCTAAAGGCAAGTTTGGCAAGGCAAAAATGGAAGGAAGCATGAACAAAGGGAGAAAACATGAAGAAAAACAAAGGAGGAGCACACATTGGAGTGTGCGTGCGCACAACCTACTGTGCGTACGCACAAGAGCCATAAAACCATGTGTGCGTACGCACAACAACCTGTGCGTACGCACAAGAAGAAAATCAGCACGTGTGCGTATGCACACACCTGTGCGTCCGCACACGTCCCAGCACGTGACTCATTTATTGCAAATCGCTGGGGGCAATTTCTGGGCCTCCAAGGCCCAATTTTGGGACTTTCTGAAGCTGATTGTGTGCTATATGAAGGAAGGCCTCACTCCATGTGAAGGGGGGAGGAATTAGGGTTAGATTAGCATTATATAGGTTGTTCTCTAGAGAGAGAAGCTCCCACTCTCTCTAGAATGAGGGTTCTTTAGTTTAATTTCCTACAATTTTTACTTTTAATTCTTATTTCTATTTACTTTTCCTTGTCATTTTTATGTTTTATGACACTCTTGTTATTTTAATTTACATTTAATGCAAATTTATGTTTCCATGTCATTTATTGTTCTCTTTAGTTGTTATTGTTATCTTCTTGCTTTGGTAGCTTTAGAATTTGTTTTATTGCATTTTAATATCATTTTATTTTCATGCACACCAAGTGTTTGATAAAATGCTTGGTTTAGTTTTCACTTAGTTTTTCTCCACTCTTGGCTTGAAATTGTTGACTTTGGTGTTCCTTGAGTCATTAATGTCCATTCTTGTTTGATACATAAGAGTAGTTAGTTGATTTGGTTTCCCTTGACTCTATGTGACCCTTTAGTGTTGACATAGGACTTAGGGATTGAAATCAACTATGCTTATTTGACTTATCTTCGATGTAAGGTTGACTAAGTAGGATTAACTCTTCATAATCATCATGTGTTTGTGGTCAATGGCTAGGATAGGTAATCTTAGCTCTCCATTGCTTTCCAAGAGGTTTTCTTGCATTTTAAGTTTCTGTCCCTTGCATTTAATTGCTTTGACTTTTAATTCCTTGCATGTTTATTTAATTGCTTTGATGTTTAATTTCTTGCATGTTTACTTTTCACACTCTTGGTTGAGAAATTGGGTGTTTGAGTGGAATTGAGTTGTGGATGTCCATTCCGCATTGTGTGAGAATGGTTAATTGGTTTGGTTTCCATTGATGCTAGTCTTTCACTAAGTAATTAGTGAGTTGACTAAGACTTATGGATTGAGATCAATTACGTCTTTTGACTAATTCTCAAGGAGGATTGACTGATTTGGATTGATTCCACACAATTGCCATGTTTGTGGTCCATGACTAGGATAGGAAACCTAGATTACCCAATTCTTGCCAAGAGTTTCCATTTACATTCCTTGCTTGCTTGTTTGCTTTCTTGCTATTTACATTACTTGCTCTCTTGCTTTCATTCCCAATCCCACATGCTCTCCTTCATAGCCAATAATTGTACATTTCATTGCAACTCCTAGGGAAGATGACCCAGGAGTCCAATACTCTCGGTTTATATTTGTTTTGTATTGTGATAACATTTGATTGATGATCAATTTGTTGGGTTAGGACTATACTTACAATGCCAATTCCATTTTTGATAATCAAATTCTTAACTTACGCAAATTGCCCATTCATCAGAGCCTTGCTAAGTCCTATGAATTAATAAAAGTACTATTGTTTCTTTTTCGATCTGTGTTTGATCTGTTTCTAAGATGTATATCCGATCTTCATCGTGGTGAATAGGATGATCTAATAAATTAGCTCTGTTCATCACATTAAGATGAACGTGCTTGACAAACACCCGCGTCTACTTGGGTTCTTGTGAATACGTGGCCGGAAAGCACGAACCAACAACTATGTTTATACATCTCTCAGACGGTTAATCCACGACTTCGTTGAGGACTTCTCGAGATACCAGTTCAGCTAATTTCTGGGGAGATTAGGATCTCTGTGGTATAGGCTAGAATCCATAGAAGCAACACTCTCTGATCCGGATGATTCGACCTTGCCTATGACGTTTTGAGTAGGATCGCCAAGAGAATGAACTGCTAGAGATTCATCCTCCATCAGATTGAATGACCACGGGCAATGGCGTTTAATCTGGAGCAGAGGAGATCGATGACCACGGGCCATGGCTTTGATCACATACAGCCTGCCATAGAAGAAGATCACTCACAAGCAAAGAAGACAGTACTACCAGAATTAATTCAGAAAGACTAAGCAACTCCAATCCTTAACTAATCTCTTTTCATAAGTTTACACGACTTCTGAGTTCTAATTACTCTGTTTATTTATTCCCTTTATTTTTATGCAATTGAAAATAACATACCAACATCTCCTACTCTTTCATCTTCCTGACTAAGACCTGCAGGATAACCATAGATTGCTTCAAACCACAATCCTCGTGGGATCGACCCTGACTCGCTCAGGTATTACTTGGATGACCCAGTGCACTTGCTGGTACAACAGTATGAAGGTGTAGGGATTCGTGCTACTAAAAAGCCCCCTCTTCTCTCTAGAATTAGGGTTCTTAGGTCAATTTTCTTCTTAGATCTAGGTTTTAATTCTTGTTTTCCTTTAGTTTTTCTTGTAATTTCTTGTTCCTACATCTTAATTCTCTTAGTTCACATTGTTAATTTCTCTTTTATGCCTCTTTTAGTTTATGAATGCTCTTGTTGGATTTGGAATTCTTTTAATGCAATTGATGTTTTATATCCCTTTATTGTTCAATTGAGTTGTTATTCTTACATTTCTTGCATTGGGTAGTGGTAGATTTTATCATTTCTTGTAATTTATAATGTTTTCCTTTTATACCTTCCAAGTTTTTGACAAAATGCTTGGTTGCATGTTAGAGTAGATTTTTTAGCATTCTTGGCTTGGGAAGAGAAATTAGGCAATCTTGAGTCATGAATAACCAACTTATGTTGGTGATCTAGAGTTGTTAGTTAATATTATTTTCATTGACGCTAACCTTTTGCTAATTCAATTAGTAAGTTGATTAGGACATTTGGATTGAGATTAAATAGTCTTATTTGACTTTCTCTCGTATGAAGATAATATTGTACCTTCTTCCATTGTTGGAGATGACTAAATAGGATAAACTCTTGATAATTATTGTGATATGATTTGTGACTAGGATAGAAAGCCTAGATTCTCAATCCTCAAATCCTTGTGAGACGACCCGAGGTTCGAATACTTTGGTTAATTTTCATTGGGGTTTGTACTTGTGATAACCAATATTAAAATTTGATTGAGAGTTATTAGTTGGTTTGGAACTATGCATACAACGAGGTAATTCTTTTCTATAAGAGAAATTCTAGACCGACAATAATTCTCTCTATCAAATTTTTGGCGCTGTTGCCGGAGAATTGCAATGATGTTATGTTATTGGCTATTGTATATATGTTGATATTGTGAATATGCTTCTTTGTTAGTTTTTGCTTGCTTTAGGAGTTTGTTTTTATTAGTTCTTATTAGTATTTGTTTTTATTTTCTCTTTATATCATGAATTCTCATCACTTTGGCTATGAGTTTGGCTACAATTATGTTGTAGGAAATGAAAGCTTCAATGAAGAACCACATTGTGGGAATGGATATCAACTTAGGGAGGAGCCACATGTTTATGGTCAACCTTCATGGCAACAACCTCCTCCAATCTCTCATGGCTACAGTCTACCCCATAATGTATATAATTATGAACCAAACCCTTAATATTGTTGTCAACCTCACTCACAAGCCTCATACCACCATTCGCCTCCATATGATCCTAACACATATCCACCATACCAACCACCATATGAACCATACTTAGAGCCACCACCATTCTAACACCAATACTCCCATGAACCACCATTTCTTTATACACCACCTCAAGACTTTCACCAATATGAACCACATTCCAACTACAATACCTTTCCCCTCAAACAATGAACTCTCTCTTTCACCACCTTCGTTGGACCAATCTCTCCAACCCCTAATGCAAGAGCAACAAGAGCTTCTAGCTAGGTGTCAAAAGCAAGAAGAAGAGTAAAAGATGCTAGGGGAATTCGTGGCTAACTTGATTGAAGTGATGAACCACTTGGTATCATTGTGCTCAAATATCCAAGACACTCTCATTGTTGAATATGGAGGATTAATTGAGGAGCACAATGAGGAGGAGAATTTGGAGCTTCAAGGGGAAGAGGAAGAGTTAAAGCAAGAAGTGCAGCAAAAGGAAGAAGTGGAGATAATTGGACCAAAGGAAGTAGTTGAAGATTTAGGAGATGAGTGCAAAAGGGAATCTCAAGTTGAAGAGCCTTCTTCCGTGGAGTTTGAAGTCGATGTTAAGGAGGATAGTGCACAACCTCCAAGGCATTTTGTGAATGAAGAACCAGAAGAGATGGTACAAGCAACAAGTCCTCCTATTTATGATGATTCCGTATCAACATATGATCCTTTTGAGTTTGAGGAAATAAGGTAGATTTCACTCAACCTCCTATTTATGATTTGAGTTATGGGGAAGAGCTTGAAGAAATTGGTGAAGAAGAACTTAAACTTGAGGAAGCTTGGCAAGAAGTAGAGCATGAAGCATCTTGTCAAGTGGTGGAAGCCCCTAGAAGAGGATGGATGGGAGTGGAACATGCTATATCAAGATCATTGGAAACTCCTCCACCTAAGTTACCATCTAATCCTTTATTTGAGTGGGTAAAACTCATGACTCGTAGCTTTATTATTCCACTCGAATTTGGCTTGCTTGAAACGGATGGCCAACTTAGGGCACTTTATAGAATTAAGCATAAGAGGAGGATGTTTAGTAGTTGGCATTGTAAATCTAGGCTCATTATGGTTGGAAGCTCAAAATTTAGGAGCATGGATTGGTGTAGTGCTCAAATGGATGGGTCTAGGAGGATAGTTTGGTGCCTTAGTGAGAATTCGGCTTGCTCACCACCTAGAGGGAATCACCGTGATCAACTTGAAGACGGGTGTGAAAACAAGGTTTGGGATTTCGGATTACAATGTGAGGATCAATGTTGGGAGCTCTAAGCTTGTGAAGAACTCCATCAAGACTTGGTGCAATTAATTAAGAATCTTGAAGCACAATAGAAGACCAAGCATTGGTGGAAGTTCAAGGAGGAATTCAAGCACAAGCCACCTTGATGAGAGCTCTACATAAGTCCAACTTAAGGACAATAAACAAAAATGCTATGTGGGAGACACCCTACCATGGTAACATCTTTTCATTTTTCTCTTTTGTATATATTGGAAAAATAAGTTTAATTTTACGTTTTGTTTAGTTTGTTGAGTTTATTTAGTAGTTTAGTATGTTAAATAAGGTTTTATAGTGTTTTGGTAGCTGCTTGGAGGTTTGGAATGCTTGGTTTGGTGGAAGAACTTAGAAAAATTTTGAAAAACAGAGCACTATGCCACGCATACGCATCACCCACGCGTACGCGTGACTGATGAATCCATATTTGACGATATATTTTGGTTTGATTTGAGTGGATTCCATCACATAATCCCACATTTATTCACCTAAATAGCATGCTTTTGAGATTTCTTCCTAAATTGTGCTTGAAAGTGAAAACATGCTCCTTTGTGCTTAATTTAGTCAATTTTATTCACTTTAATCCCATTTGGTGCCTTGATGTATTTGTTAAGTGATTTTCAGGTTTCCAAGGCAAGTATGGGTTGAAGAAGTGAGGAAAAGAGCATGCAAAAGGGAAGAATTCAAGAAATGACGGATTTGGAAAGCTGCCAGCCCTGACCTCTCCGTACTAAATTGGTCATAACTTGAGCTACAGAGGTCCAAATGAGGCGGTTCCAGTGGCATTGGAAAGCTAACGTCCGGAGCTTCAAAATGATATGTAATTTACTATAGTGGAGATAAGTCTAAGTGTGCGTATGCACAGGTACTTGTGCGTACGCACAAGTCAGGATTCAGCGTGTGTGCAGACGCACACATCTGTACATCCGCACACGTCCCTGCACGTGACCTCATTAATTGCAACTCGTGGGCAGAGATTTTTGGGCCCCCAAAACCCAATCCAACTCATTTTTTGAAGCTATTTAAGGCCAAATTGAAGAAGGATGAAGGGGCCAATTAGGGTTAGCTTTTATCATGTTTTAGTGTAGTTTCTAGAGAGAGAAGCTCCCCCCTCTCTCTATAATTAGGGTTCTTTAGTTTAAATTCTTGTAATTTCTACTCTTAATTCTTGTTTTCATTTACTATCCCTTGTCAATTATTGTTATTGCATCTTTGTTCTTCTTTATGTCTCTTGTATTTCCTTTATTTTGCCACTTTTATGTTATGAGCACTCTTTTGTTATTTTAATTTCAGTTAATGCAAATTTATGTTTCCAAGTCATTTATTGCTTTCTTTGGTTGTTATTGTCATTTTCTTCCTTTTGGTATTTTAGCATTTATTTTAATATATTTTAATATTATTTTATTCTCATGCACACCAAGTGTTTGATAAAATGCTTGGCTTAGTTTTCACTTAGTTTTTCTACACTCTTGGCTTGAAATTGTTGACTTTGGTAATCCTTGAGTTATTGATGTCAATTCTTGTTTGATATATTAGAGTGAGTTAGTTGATTTGGTCTCCCTTGACTCTATGTAACCCCTTAGTATTGACATAGGACTTAGGGATTGAAATTAACTATGCCTATTTGACTTTTCTTCGATGTAAGGTTGACTAAGTAGGATCAACTCTTCATAATCATGATATGTTTGTGGTCAATGACTAGGATAGGTAGCCTTAGCCTTCAATTACTTTCCAAGAGGTTTCTTGCATTTTAAGTTTTCTTTACTTGCATTTAATTGCTTTGACTTTATTGTGTTGACTTTTATTTGCTTTGATGTTTAATTTCTTACATGTTTAATTTTCACACTCTTGGTTAAGAAATTAGATGTTTGGGTGGAATTGAGTTGTTGATGTCCATTCCGTATTGTGTGAGAATGGTTAATTGATTTGGTTTCCATTGACGCTAGCCTTTCACTAAGTAATTAGTGAGTTGACTAGGACTTATAGATTGAGATCAATTACACCTTTTGACCAATTCTCAAGGAGGATTGACTCGTTTGTATTGCTTCCACACAATTGCCATGTTTGTGGTCCACAACTAGGATAGGAAGCCTAAATTACCCAATTCTTGCCAAGAGTTGCCATTTACATTCCTTGCATGTTCATTTACTTTCTTGCTATTTACTTTCTTGCATGCTAAGTTAACTTCTTGCACTTAAATTTCTTGCTATTTACATCTCTTGCTTTCATTCCCAATTCCCCATGTTCTCTCATAGCCAATAATTTTACTTTTCATTGCAACTCCTAGGGAAGATGACCTGAGGTTTAAATACTCTTGGTTATTATTTGATTTGAATTTATTATTTGATTGATGATCGTTGGTTGGGTTTGGACTATATTTGCAACAGACAAATTCTATTTTTAATGTGAAAATCCAAACCTATGCATTTGGTAATCATTAGTGACCCCAAGTTTTTCGACCACTCACGCGTACGCCTCGCGCATGTGTACGTGTGACATCCGAATTTTTCACCACCCATACAAAAACCAGAGAGTTGCATGCGCTTTGGCTGGAATTGTGCCTCTAGCACAAAATCCATCCACGCGTACACGTCGTCTCTCTAATTTGTCCATCAGTCACGCGTACGCGTCACACCCCTTTCACCTCACCACGCTTACGCGTCACACCACGCGTACGCGTGGACACGCTGTTCCATCCTCCCTCTTTCCTTCTCTTCTTTCCATTTCTTTCCTTCTTCTCCCTTCTCCCCTTGTCTTTCCACCCTTCAACGATCATCCAATACTACCAATCACCATCTATTACCATTTCTTTTAGTTAGTTAGTTAGTTATTTAGTTAGTTTGATTTATGTTTATTTTTCTATTTTTCATTATAAGTGTTGGACTATTAATCTTGTTTACTGTTTTTTGTTGCTGATTATTGATAAGATGTTATTTTAACATTATTGTTGTTAATTTTCGTTGTTGGATTTCTTTATTGTGGTTACCTTTTGTTATTCGGTTTGAATTTTTCATGTTTAACATCTTTGAATAGCTAGTACGTATGACATTGCCTTCAAGCACCTTAACTCTTTTGCATTGCATGCTTTGGCCACCATGCATTCATCATCCATTGTTAGGCAATTGTGTATTATCAATGCATTTTTTTGTTTGGTGATGCTTGTTTATGATTGACCATTATTCACATCACCTATTTCATGCATTGATATTTTGGAGTTGTGAAATTGGATCGTAAGCTTGCCTAGTGACATATTTTTTAGCTTTCTACACTTTGTGGACCATGCTTGCTATGTGATTGATTTTCACTTCTATTTTCTTTTTCCTAAGTTCCATAGCACCCATGTCTTCCACTTCTATGTCAGTTAGGTATTGCAAATAAATTTCAATATGTGTCATTGTTTGATGTGTGAGCTCTATATTTCATTTGGTTCACTAAGTTTACTTACACATCAATCAATGTCCATTCATTATCTAATTCACAATTGCTTGATTTTTGCTTGAATATTTTCATGCGTCTCTATTGCTTGTTTGGTTGTCTTAACCTACAAATTTTCTTTGAAGTATTTCAAGCACACTAGAATAAGTGAAGTGTATGCTTTCTTTTTGTGTAATTATGACATAGTTTTTATGTTAGTGTGTGTGTTCTAAACCGCATGCAACTTAGAACTTATACATTACTCTCCTCAATGTCACACTAATTCACTCACTTCATTTTAGTGATCATCACCTCATTCCAATAATTTACGCTTTCTTGCTTTTGAATTTTTGCATCTTATTGTGCTATTTTCTATTTTTCATGGATGAGTCATCATAAGCAAAAATGGAAAGAAGAACACGCAGCAACCGGTTGATCCACCAGCTGAAGGTGGCAATCTGTATAGTCGCAGTACCCCCTTGCTCGTCTTTGAATGCACCAAGGACGGTGCAAACTTTTAAGTGTGGGGAGGTCGTCCTACTAATCGGTGTTTTTGGGTGACAATTCCTAATCCCAACACTTTCGCATCTCATTTTTAGGTATTTTAGGATTTTTTGTTGTATTTTCTTGTTTTGCACATATACATAATAAGCTTAGTCAAAATAATAAAATTCTCCAAGGATTTTATCTATAGAGCACCCCAATTGATTGAAAAAAAATTTTTTTAGAACTTGCTTCAATTATATATATTGTGGATCATGTTTTTGAGGTAAGAACACATAAGCATGTGAGCTTTGAGCCTAATTGTGTGGTTACATCATATAACCACTTATTTTCATTCTTGTGTGTATTATTCTCTTTATATGATTGTAATTTTTGATTTGTTTGATTCTTTATGTCCTTTATTTTTTGTATGAATGCACTTATATGATTGAGGCCATTGTTTCAAATAGCTCACTCACCCAAATAACCTTACCCTTTATCTTCCATTGTTAGCCAACTTTGAGCTTATGCTAAACCCATTTGTTCTTAATTTTAGCACATTACAAGCCTTAAAGCGAAAAATAATAAATGTCCCTTGTTTGGATCTTTGATTAGCTTAGACTAGTGAGAGTGTTTATCAAACAATTGTGGGAGAGTTGGGAACATTGGGTAGAGATAAAAGTGTGTTTTTATATTTTTGTTGAAAATATTGGGAATTGGGTACATACTCATGCATTGAATGTTAAACCATATGCATTGATTCTCTTGTATATATTTTAGTTTGAAAAAAAAAACCATAAAGAAAAAGAAAAATAAAAAGAAAAAATATATATAGAAAAAGAAAAAGAAAGAAAAAGAAAAGCAATATAAAGGGGATAAAATGCCCCAAAGTGAAATTCAATAATAATCAATGCATATGAGTTGTGATAAAAAAGAGAATGCATGAGTGTGTGAAAAGTGAAGAATGAGTAGTTAGGTTTGTTTATAATTGAATAGGTCGTAGGTTAGGTGAGAGTTAAGTTAATCAAAGATTCAAATTTCAACCTTACTTGACCAAATACAATCCTACCTTGACCCTAACCCCATTACAACCTTTGGATAAGTCCTCATGATATTTGTATGCATGCATTGAATAATTGTTGATTGTTAGATGAAAAACAAATCTTAGAAAGCATGATTAGGGGAGGATTGAGTGAATGAACCCTATACAGTTGAGTGACTAGAGCGGATACACATCCGGTGAGGGTTCGATTTGTCAATTACATGTTTTCACTGATGATCATCTCTCATCTTGCAAGTTTGTAAACTATTTTTAATAACTCAATTCAATTGTGGATTTGATTTGATTATGATTGCCTCAGTCCTTATGTTCATATATGTATTATTGGAAATTGATTTATTTCGACCAAGTAATTGCATTCATTTAGATAGATTGCATGTAGATAGGTTGCATATAGATTGTTTACTTGCATTGAATAAATGTTGATACCCTTAGTCTCTTTCTTGGTTTAGCATGAGGACATGCTTAGTTTAAGTGTGGGGAGGTTTGATAAACCCCAATTTTGTGGTTTATCTTGTGCTTAATTTAGGGAATTTTATCAATTGATCCCACATTTATTCAATGAAATAGCATGCTTTTGTAATTCTTCCTAGTTTTGTGCTTAAGTGTGAATACATGCTTTTTAGGCCCTAAAATAGCTAAATTTAATTCACTTTAATCCCATTCGATGCCTTGATAAGTTTGTTGAGTGATTTCAGGTTCATAAGGCAAGTATTGGATGGAAGAAGTGAAGAGAAAAGCATGCAAAGTGGAGAATTCATGGAAAAACAAGGATTTGGAGTACTTAGAGCGACGCGCACACATGACAGACGCGTACGCGTGAAGAGGTGCACCGTCAAAGGCGACGCGTATGCATGACATAACGCGCACGCGTGAGAAGAAAAATCCAGATGACGTGTAAGCGTGGCCCATGCGTATGCGTCACAGCCAGCACGTAACCTTATTAAAGTGAAAACGCTAGGGGCAATTTCTGAGCTTCCTAGGCCCAAATCCAACTGATTCCTGAGGCTATTTCATGCAGAATTGAAGATTGGACAAAGGGGGAGCAATTAGTGTAGCTTAGGTATCATGTAGGGTAGTTTTCTAGAGAGAGAAGCTCCTTCTTCTCTCTAGAATTAGGGTTCTTAGGTCAATTTTCTTATTAGAACTAAGTTTTAATTCTTGTTTTCGTTTAGTTTTCCTTGTAATTTCTTGTTCCTACATATTAATTCTCTTAGTTCACATTGTTAATTTCTCTTTTATGCCTCTTTTAGTTTATAAATGATCTTGTTGGATTTGGATTTCTTTTAATGTAATTGATGTTTTATGTTCCTTTATTGTTCAATTGAGTTGTTATTCTTACCTTTCTTGCATTGGGTAGTGGTAGATTTTATCATTTCTTGCAATTTATGATGTTTTCCTTTTATGCCTTCCAAGTGTTTGACAAAATGCTTGGCTGGATATTAGAGTATATTTTTTATCATTATTGGCTTGGGAAGAGAAATTAGGCAATCTTGAGTCATGAATACCCAACTTATGTTGGTGATCTAGAGTTGTTGGTAATATTATTTCCATTGATGCTAATATTTTGCTAATTCAATTACTAATTTGATTAGGACTTTTGGATTGAGATTAACTAGTCTTATTTGACTTTCTCTCGTGTGAAGATAACATTGTACCTTCTTCCATTGTTGGAGATGACTAAATAGGATAAATTCTTGATAATTACTGTGATATGATTAGTTACTAGGATAGAAAGCCTAGATTCTCAATCCTTGCCATGAATGTCTCTCTTTATTATTTGTTTGTTGCTTTATTTTCTTGCCCTTTTATTAAATCAAACCCCCCTTGTTCCTTCATAGCCAATAATTGATCACTTCATTGCAATTCCTTGTGAGATGACCCGAGGTTTGAATACTTCGATTAATTTTCATTGGGCTTTGTACTTGTGACAACCAATATTAAAATTTGATTAAGAGTTATTAGTTGGTTTGGAACTATGCTTACAACGAGGTAATTCTTTTCTATAAGAGAAATTCTAGACTGACAATATTCTCTCTATCAGTAACAGTGCCCAGTAATGTAAGATATAAGACTCAAGGACGCTAGAGGCAATCCTATAACTTCATATCAATCATAATATTCAAACTTATAAAATAATTAAATTAATACTTAAACAGGTCAACTAACTTAGGGGATTCTAATCAAACATTTACACCGCTGTCCCATAGCCTTCGCCAGCCTAAACTCCATGTGATCCCATTGCCACTATCTTCCGAACCTCCTCAATCTCAATAGAAAACATAAATAATAGCAATACAAGTAAAGCACAAGTATAATCATGTATATAAAGTAATTCAAGAAACAACCAAGCATGTTATACAATTAGGCAAACAATGCAAGTCGGCAAAACAAGCAAACATATAAAATATGCATATGATGAATGCCTGTCCTATTTGGCTGTGATCTAAACTTAGCTATGGGAATACCCCACGGATATAGTGCTGGGCACACTCCTGTGATCCGAAAGGATGCGAGCGATACTCTGCCACATACCTCACATCTCAATGTAAGCGGGATGAACCAACATCCTTACACCGCCGCCGTGACCTCGACAAGCGGGATCAACCAATCTTCCTTGCCAGGCGCATAGTGTCTCCAACAATATCAATATAAAATAATATATCAGTGGTTTTTAGAAATCGTTTTCAATACTCAGTATGGTCATCTTTCCGTTCCAAGTCCTAGACTTGTCTCAAACATCATCAAATCCATAACTCCACAATTCATCATATTAATAGTCATTACAGTACTCTACCAACTCACTAAAATAATCCACCCTCAGTACTCCAGAAACTTAAGTCTCCTTTTTCTGGATTCATACAGAAATTCACTAAATTAAGTCACTAAATCATCCTTAAAAGTGTTAGAGCCTAAGTACTAGATAGTATTTCTAAACAGTACTTAGAGAATGTTTGGAAAGCTAGAGAACCTTGAAAACATGAGAAAGAAGATTTTTCAGCAAAATAGGACATGTGCGTATGCATGCCCAAGTGTCGTATGCACACTTCAGTTTTGGACCATCATGCGTACGCATCCATGATTCGCGTATGCGGTGGTGCTGGGCAGAAAACCCGCGTATAGTGCATGAGGCCACGTATGCATTCCTTGTTGTTGGCCCATATCATGTATGCATGAGGGCCAGGCAGAGACGCACGCCCACGTATAGGGGTGCCCACGTACGCTTGCCATCCCAGATTTGCAAAAATTCTGTAAAGTTGCAAAAATCAGTTTTAAACACCAAACTTTAAACGTTCATAACTTCCTCTAAAAAATTTTATTTTCGTCAAACTTTATACAAATTTAAAGCTCTTTGAATCATCTTTAATTTAAAATAATTTCCATCTAATTTAAGAATAGAGGCTTAAGTTATGATCCGCAATGTAAACCAAAAACTGGTTTTTACCAATTTAAATTAGCTAGGTTCTCAAACTTCCAAAATTCTCAACCAAGATCAATTCCTACCACCAAAATTGTTCTCATATACTTAAATTATGTGCATATAACTTCTAATTCGTTCTGCAACCTACCAATACACATTTTCACCATTTTTATCTAAAAATCCTTAATTTCACATCTCCAATTCTCAACGATTGATGACTCAACCTCAATTCACCATCCTCAACATACTTCAACATCAACAAACATCATAACTCATTATCATTCCACACAATCATCATTATTCAACCCAACATCATAATCCAACATCATCATTCACCAAAATCATCAAAATCATCAAAATCACAATTATCAACAATCAATTTCAATCCTATCTTATGGTCCACTAGCCTAAGTGTCTAGAAATATTACATATTACATAGACAAAATCGAAACCATACCTTGGCCAATTCCCAATATATGAAAAATACCAAAATTGGACTCCCACAAGCCTTAACTCACCAACAAGCCACCAATTCAAGAACCAATGCTCCAATTAATACCTAGGGTTTCTAAATACACAATTTCACAAGGATAAAGAGTTTTTTTTACCTTCTTCGATGGTGTTTGGGGCACAAACAACCAATTGCCCATCCTTAGATACCTCCTAATCAATTGAAAACACAAAATCTACTCAATAATCAAACTTGGAATTTCGAATTTCTTAGAGTAGCAGAATGGAGAGTGAAATTCAAAATTTACCTATATATTAGATAGAACTAATGGACTCGGTGAGAGGTTTGCGTAGCCAAAAACGACACGCGAATCGGAGCTCCATAGCTCAAGTGATGGCCAATTGAAGAGATGAGTGAATAGTGTTTTTTCTCCTCCCTTTCTTTCAATTTCCAGCTGCTAGGATTAGTGTGTGTGTGAGTTAGAGCTGAATTGGGGTCATTAATGGGTTTATATATGTTTGGTTGGGCCCAACTTGGACCCAGTTTAACACGTTAGCATTTTTGGCCCGTTTGGCTCAATTTCAGGCAAAACCTTTAAAATTAGCACCCAGTTTTTAACTTTAATTATTTTCCTAAGTTTTTCTACAGTTTTAACTGTTCTCACACAGTATCTGATAGATATAAGCTGATACTGCTGGCTAATTTACCGATACACATTTTTACACAATTTTCCACAAAAAATTACATTTTCCAACTTAGAAAAATCTATTGAGTCTAAATATCATATTCAAATTTTTTAAATTAATATTCTAAATTTTTGGATCCTATTTTGGGCAATTAAATTATTTAATTAAGCGATTAATTAATCGCGGTTCTTACACAATGCACTAATTTAAATTTAAGGATTAATTTCGTTCTTCATCCTAGGGATTAGTGCATATTGGAAGATAACTCTTCTTCTATTTAAATTCGTGTTGAATCTTAGAAAGCATAGTTATCAGAACCGAACCGGTGATCGAACCGGTCAGGTTACTGGGTCACTGGGTTACTGGTTCAACCGGTGGGTCACTGGTCGAACCGGTCAACCCGGTATAATTAAATAATTATATAAAATTTAATTATTTTTTATTATAACTTTATAAGTACTTTTATTTTGTTTTTAAATTTTAATATTTTATTAATTAGTTTATATTTATTTTATTATTATGTTATTATAGGTAAAAACTCACATACAATTGTTTTCATGTGAAGTTGATATTTAAGAATCGTTAGATGATTTGACAAGTTTGACTAAATATCATCTAACGATTTTTAACTATCAACTTCATATGAAAACAACTGCATGTGAGTCTTTACCTATTATTATATAATTTATTAAAAAAATGATATTAATAAATATCATATAATCATGAAAAGAAAAAATAAATTGTGATTAATAAAAAAATTTTATTTATCTTCTTTTTAATTTGTATATATTTAATAAAATTTATAGTTAAATAAAATATAATTGATTTAAAAATAAGTGATTTTATAATGAAAATAAATTGAATATAAATAAAATAAAAAATGCTATATGTATTATAATTTGTATATAATTTAATAAGAAGCACTATAGTTGAGTGGTACAATCTTCCATGTTGTATTCAAAATTGCAGGGGTTCAAACCCCATGTTTGTCATTTTGGAAAAATTTCCAAAATTCCCAATCCTTGACACTTGGCAAGACATGGAGTATATAGAGCACGGTGGAACACAGGTGCACCGACGCGTCATAGGTTTCCCTCAACTGTGACCCGAGCGGTTTGAGTTCGAACCGGACCGGTTTTTACCGGTTTATTTCGGATTTAACCGGTTTGTTCCGGTTCTTTGCCTTAAGCGGTCCTCAACCTGGACCGGAACGGTATTGGGTCCGGTTCACCAGTTTTCCGGTCGAACCGGCCGGTCCGGTCCGGTTTTTACAACTATGTTAGAAAGGTTAAGTCACTTGAATAACAGCTTGAAATCAATTCCTCATAATTCTCTAATTATCTGGATTTAATGGGATATGTGACATATAATCTCCTTATTTTTAGGTACTTAGGGTTTGTGTAGTTCTTAAACTAGAATTGGAGTTAATCTTCTAATTTAAATTAAGTGACCAAGAAATTGGCGGTTGATTGAGTTAGATGAGATTAAATTACTATGGATTTAGAGTTTAATCTGATAAGGAAATTAAAACAAAGATGATAGATAAAGGGGGGTTTTTCCTACTAGACCTCTAAGAAACTTGTTCTTAGCAACCTAGGTCACCGGAAAGGATTCCCTACTAGACCTTCAAAGAACCTGTCCTTGACAACCTAGATCAGAGGGATGAAAATTGAATCACTCAATCTTCTCCATGCAACCAGCGAAGCAAATCACTCACCTCACTCAATCACACTTAAAAAAAACGTGCATAAAGCACTAAGGAAATTTTATTCATCAAAGTTATTCCAAATGGTCTCACCAGAGGTGTTTAAATAGGCTCCTAACAAACTAACTAAAAGATAAGATAACTAATTTAAATCAGATTTGATTTTATTAGATTGGATCAGATTTGATTTAAATTTTTAAAATCCTAAAGATATGATAACTAATTTAAATCAGATTTGATCTTATTAGATTATATCAGATTTGATTTAAATTTAAAATCCCTAAAAATACTACTAAGCAAATCAGGAGTAATTCAAATCTTTCAACAAACTCTAACAACAAAACAAACTAACATAAATGCCTAAAAATTCGAAAATTAATAATAAATTATGTCTCTAATTGAATTTGAAAAGCATTATTGGGCTTCTTCCTGTCCTGACTTAGCCCAATGGGCTTTATGAGTTGTCACCCTTTCAGCACCACTGTTTTTGAGACGGACTCTTGGTCTTCTAGATGTCCAAGACTGGCATGGCACAATTCTTCTAGAATTCAGATCCTTGAATATGACAAGATTATCATTCTGTCCCTTAGCTCTAAGATTACGAAAATGTCCTCCTGACCACATATCATAATCACTTAAGGTGTACCATGAATTGAACCTTTATATGATTAAAGTAATTGATAAGAATTGTTAATTCAGAAATTTAAACATCTCTAAAGCCTTAACTATTTTCTCATACTATTTTCACAACCCATTCACTGCTTATTTTCTTGCATTCTCTGATTACTGTTTATGCTATTTGAATCCAAACCACTCAATTTAGCTTGTCTGACTAGCCTAATAACTCAACTATTGTTGTTTAGTCCATTAATTCTCATGGGATCGACACTCAGTCACCTGAGTTATTACTTGGTACGACCTGGTGCACTTGCCGGTTAGTTTGTGCTATTCAAAATTTGCACTAAGTTTTTTGCGCCGTTGTCGGGGATTAACTGTGATTGACAACTATCCGTTGTTTGATTACCTAGATTAGACATTTTCTTACTTTAATTTGCTTAATTTTTCCTCTTTAATTTTCAAATTTTCTGCTAGAATTTTTTTCTTATTTGATTCATTTTATTTTCTTATTTTTCCCTTCTCAATTTTGATATTTTGCTTTAAATTTCTACTTTTTTTCGAAAATAGTGCTTTCTTTTATTTAATTTATTTTATTTCTTTTACTTAGTTTACCTCACTGGGAATTTTTTTCACTCTGACGTAGATATTTCTACTTTTTCTTACCTTCTATTTTTTTATGAGTAGAAACAAGGACAAGGAACCTCTTCTTGATTTTGATCTTGAGATTGAAAGGACCGTTAGAAGATGCCAACAGCAGGCTAGACTTTTAGAGCCGCTAAAAGTCTTAAGGACAATTCTAAGGAGGAAGCTGAAGAAATCATTCTGGGGCCACATAACAATAATAATGTTTCTATTCCTAATGCTCCTGAGCAACTTAGAAAGATTATTGGCTCTTACACTACTCCAAATCCCACTTTTTATGGCAGTAGCATTGTTGTACCCCCTATTAATGCTAATAATTTTGAGTTGAAGCCTCACTCATCACTTTGGTGCAATAAAACTGTCAATTTCATGGACTCCCACAGGAAGACTCAAACTTGTGCTTTAGCTTGTTGTAAACGCCTCCTTAGAGTCTTCTCAGGTTCAGGATCAGGAGTTAAGAGGGGTTTATCCGTATTCCTGGTCATAAACAAGAAGAAAAGATAAGAAGGAAAAGAAAAAAGCTTTTCTATGCCAATTGGCAAGAAGCTCTTCCTTAAAGTGATATGTGAAGAAGAAGAGAGAATAATAGAGAAAAGTGAAGATGGAAGATGAGAGAGGGATAGAATTTGAATAAATAGAAGTGAGAATAAGAGAACTATAAATAGAAAAAGTAAATAAGAATTAAAATATTTTTATTTTTATTTTATTTGTTAATTATTTTCAAAAATTAAGTTAATTAATTGAAAAAGAATTTAAAATTTGAATGTTAAATTTTCGAAAATAGAGAAGAGAGAAGTAGAAGAAGTTTTCAAAAATTAAGAGAGAAGAGAGTTAGTTAAGAAGTTTTAAAAAAGAAGAGAGAGAAGAAGAGAGATAATTTTCGAAAATTAAGGAAGAGAAGAGTTAGTTAGGACGTTTTGAGAAGGAAGAGAGAGAAGATAAGATATTAATTAAGAAAAGATTTGAATTTAAAATAAAATAAAAGATAAGATAAGAAAAGATTTGAAATTAAAGTTTGAAATTAGAAAAAGATAAGATTTGAAATTTGATTTTGAAAAAGATAAGATTTTAAAATTTGAAATTTGAAAAAGATAAGATAAGATTTTTAAATTTTGAAAAAGATAAGAAAAAGATAAGATTTTTGAAAAAGATGAGATTTTTTATATTTGAAAAGATTTGATTTTTGAAAACTTGACAACTAAGATATGATAAGATAAAAATTTGAAATTGAAATCTGGATTTTTATTTATGATTTTCGAAAAATCAAGTAAAATTAAAAATAGTAAAGATGTTTTTTTTTATTTTTGAATTTTATGATGAAAGAGAAAAACACACAAAAGACACAAGCCTTAAAATTTTTAGATCTAGCACCCCTTATTTTCGAAAATTTTTGGAGGGAAACACTAAAGGACACCAAACTTAAAAATTTTAAGATCAAATACAAGGAAGACTCAAGAACACTTTGAATACTAACAAAAATTAGAAGACTCAAATAGGAATGATTAAGAAAAGAAGATAAAAATTACCTGATCTAGGGAGCAAGACAATCCTTCAGTTTATCCAAACTCAACAATCCCCGACAAATGCGTCAAAAACTTGGTAGCACGAATCCCTACACTTTCGTACTGTTGTATCAACAAGTGCACTGGGTCGTCCAAGTAATACCTGAGCGAGTCAAGGTTGATCCCACGAGGATTGTGGTTTGAAGACAGCTATGGTTATCTTGCAGATCTTAGTCAGGCAGCTCAGAAGGTTGATAGATAAATATTTGTGAGATTATTATAATAGAGTGCTAATACTTTAAAGATAGAGTTGAGGATTGGAGTTGCTTTGCCTTTCTGAATCAACTTTGGTACTACTATCTTCTTTGCTTATGAATGATCTTCTTCTATGGCAGGCTGTATGTGATCAACACCATGGGCCGTGGTCATTGATCTCCTCTGCTACAGATTGAATGCCATTTGCCGTGGTCATCAAATCTGACGAAGGGTGAAGCGCATAGCAGTCCATTCTCTTGGCGATCTTACTCAAAACACCATAGACAAGGTCGAATCTTTTGGATCAGAGGATGCTGCTTCTTAGGATTCTAGCCTATACCACGGAAACCCTAATCTCCCCGAAAATCGGCTGAACTGGTGTCTCGAGAAGTCCCCAACAAAGTTGTGGATTAAAGTATGAGAGATGTATAAACATAGCTATTGGCTTGTGCTTTCCAGTCATGTATTCACATGAACCCAAGTAGACGCGGGTGTTTGTCAGGCACGTTTGTCTTAATGTGATGAATAGAGCTAATTTGTAAGATCATTCTATTCACCATGATGAAGATCGAATATACATCTTAGAGATAAATCAAACACGGATAGAAGAAGAAATAATAGTACTTTTATTAATTCAGAGGACTCAGCAGGGCTCCTCCCCTCAACCTAGGAGGTTTAGAAACTCATATTGAAGTAAAATACAATGTAAACGTGTATGGTGGCTCAATGGTGTATGATCTCTGAATGATTATGTAAAAATAACTTTAAATACTAAACAGATGACTAGTAAGGGTAAAACAGTCTATTTAGTGCTAAAATTCACTTCTGGGGCCCACTTGGTGAGTGTTTGGTTTGAGCTTTGATGAGATCCACGTGCTATGAGGTCTCTTGGGCATGGAACGCCAGCTAGGGGGTCCTCTTTGGGCGTTTGGACGCTGGTCTCTGCTCTTTGGGCACTAGACGCCTGGAAAGGGGGAGGAAGCTGGCGTTGGACGCCAGTTTTGGGCCTTCTAATCCGAAGCAAAGCATAAACTATAATATATTGCTGGAAAGCTCTGGAAGTCAGCTTTCCATAGCCATTAAGAACGCTCTATTTGGACTTCATTAGCACCTGAAAAGCTCTTCCGAGTGCAGGCAAGTCAGATCCGGACAGCATCTGCAGTGCTTTCTCTGTCTCAAAATCAGACTTTTGCTCCAGCTCCTCAATTTTAGCTAGAAAATACCTGAAATTGTATGAAAGTACAAAAACTCATAGTAGAATCCAAAAATGTGAATTTAAAACTAAAACCTATAAAATCTTAATAAAAACTAAATAAAACGCACTAAAACTATATGAAAATGATGCCAAAAAGCGTATAAAATATCTGCTCATCAACTTCTATGGAAGAAGTATCAGTATACCTCACATCAGAGCTTGTAGCTTTGAACTCATCAACCCTCAGCTTATTACTCTAGTGTAGAAAAACTGCCAGTATTCTGGGCTTCCTCAACAAGAACCTACAGAATTCCTGGCAGATTTCTTAAAGATTGCTGATAAAGTACATAGTGAGGGAGTAGACCAAGATGTCTACAGATTATTGCTTTTTCCTTTTGCTGTAAAGGACCAAGCAAAAAGGTGGTTAGATAACCAGCCTAAAGCTAGTTTAAAAACTTGGAAACAGTTAATGGACAAGTTTTTAAATCAATACTTCCCCCCAAGAAAGATGACCCCGTTGAGGCTGGACATCCAAGGCTTCAAACAAGGAGACAGTAAATCTCTTTATGATGCTTGGGAGAGGTATAGGAGGATGCTAAGAAAATGTCCCAATGAAATGTTTTCAGAATGGGTACAGTTTCTACTATGGGCTTTCTAACATGGCTAGAATGTCTTTGGACCACTCTGCTGGTGGTTCCATACACATGAGAAAGACCATTGGAGAGGCTCAAGAGATTTTTGAGATAGTTGTCACTAATCAGCATCTATACTTATCTCATGAGGCCTCTATAAAAGGAGAGGTTAAGGAAGTAGCTGCTGAACCTAACCCTTCAGAGCAGGATGGCCCATTGACTCAGCAACTGCAAGCCCTTGCCCAGTAACTGCTAGAATTGCAAGAGGCTCTACGAGAAACTCAGGCTTCTAACAGGAATATAGAAGCCCAGTTGAGTCAAACAAGGCAGCAGTTATCTAAGTAGATAATAGATGAATGCTATGCTATTTAACTGAGGAGTGGGAAAACCTTAAGCACCCAACCTCAGTACAATAAGAATGAAAAGCTCACAGAGGATAACCAGGTCTCTGCACACGATGACTCTAGGCGTTTAAATGCCCAAAGAGGTATCCCTCTTAGCATTGAACGCCAGGAAAGGGCAGAGACTAGGTGTTCAAATGCCCAGAAAGGTACCCCTCTTGGCGTTGATCGCCAGGACAGGGCAGAGATTGGGCGTTCAAATGCCCAAGGGGGCAGCAGCATAGGCATTGAACGCACAAGCAAGAGAGGTCAACCACTCATGAATAACAACCCTCCTAAGCAAGCTAGTAACCCCATTCTAGCATACATAGCATTCGACCTCTATCAACCAAGGTTGATGATTATAAGGCTAAGATGCCATTTCCTCAGAAACTCTGTCAAGAGGAAAGGGATAAATAGTTTGCCATTCCCTGGTGGAAGAGGTCAACATGGCTGAAAACCTCAAGGAAGGGCTAGATGATATCCTTGATTATACTGAGCCTGATTCAAAAGAACCTCTGGAAACCTCTGAGGAAAAGGAGAAGCCTCCAAAGCTTGAGCTTAAGCCATTACCTTCCTCCCTAAAATATGCATTTTTGGGAGAGGGACATACTTATCCTGTGATAAAAAAAACTCTGCATTTGAGCCACGGGAAGAAGAAGCACTAATTCAATTGCTTAAAACACATAGGACCGCCCTTGGGTGGACTATAAGTGACCTTAAGGAAATTAGCCCTGTCCGATGCATGCATAAAATCCTCTTGGAGGATAATTCTAAACCAGTGGTACAACCACAGAGGCGTTTGAATCCAGCTATGAAGGAAGTAGTGCAGAAGGAAGTTACTAAGCTCCATGAGGCTGGGATCATTTATGCCATTTCTGATAGCCCCTTGGTGAGCCCTGTCCAAGTTGTCCCTAAGAAGGGAGGCATGACAGTGGTTCATAATGAAAAGAATAAACTGATCCCTAAAAGGACAGTTACAGGGTGGCGTATGTGCATTGACTATAGAAGACTCAATGACACCACCAGGAAAGATCACTTTCCTTTACCCTTTATTGAACAAATGCTAGAAAGACTAGTAGGTCATGCATTTTATTGTTTCCTGGATGGATACTCTGGGTACAATCAAATAGCAGTAGATCTACAGGATCAAGAGAAGACAGCATTCACATGCCCATCTGGCATATTTGCCTATAGACGAATGCCATTTGGCCTGTGCAATGCGCCTGCCACCTTTCAGAGCTGCATGCTATCCATCTTCTCTGATATAGTAGAGAAGTTCCTTGAAGTTTTCATGGATGACTTCTCTATATATGGAGACTCATTTGAATCCTGTCTTGATCATCTGACCCTGGTCCTGAAAAGATGCAAAGAAACACACCTAGTTCTAAACTGGGAAAAATGCCACTTCATGGTAACTGAAGGCATTGTTCTTAGGCATCGGATCTCAAATAAGGGGATAGAGGTGGATCAAGCTAAGGTGGAAGTGATAGAACGCTTGCATCCACCTACTAATATCAAGGCAATCAGAAGTTTCCTAGGACATGCAGGATTTTACAGGCAGTTCATAAAAAGATTTTTCTAAAATTGCCAAACCCCTATGTAATCTCTTGGCCATTGATGTTCCTTTCATCTTTGACCAAGAATGCCTGCATGCCTTCGAAACTCTGAAGGCCAAGCATGTCACTGCTTCTATCATCTCTGCACCCAACTGGGACTTGCCATTTGAGCTAATGTGTGATGCAAGTGATCATACAATAGGCAAAGTCCTAGGTCAGAGACATGAAAAGCTTCTGCAAGTCATTTAATATGCTAGTCGCGTATTAAATGATGCGCAGAAAAACTATACTACTACAGAAAAGGAGCTACTTGCAGTGGTCTATGCCATTGACAAGTTCAGATCCTACTTAGTAGGATCTAAGGTCATTATTTATACTGACCATGCTATCCTAAAGTATCTACTCACTAAGCAAGATTCTAAACCTAGACTTATAAGATGGGTATTACTCCTGCAAGGGTATGATATGAAAATTAGAGGTAGAAAAGGGACAGAAAATTAAGTGGCTGATCACTTGTCCCAGATTGAGCCAGTAGGAACTTCTTCTCCCTTCACTGACATATCCGAATCCTTTCTGGATGAGCAACTCTATGCCATCCAGACAGTGCCTTGGTTTGGAGACATTGCAAACTACAAGGCTATACGGTTCATCCCCAAGGAGTTTACCAGGAAACAAGCCCGGAAACTCATGCATGATGCAAAATATTACCTATGGGATGAGCCATATCTCTTTAAGAGATGCTCGGATGGAATAATCTGATGTTGTGTGTCTGAAGAAGAGGCACAGAAAATTCTATGGCATTTCCATGGTTCAGATTATGGAGGACACTTTGGAGGTGAGCGGACAGCCACTAAAGTACTCCAAAGTGGCTTTTACTGGCCTACTCTCTTTAAGGACTCTAGAGAGTTCGTCCATAACTGTGATAGTTACCAGAGGGCTGGCAATCTTCCTCATGGTCACAACATGCCTCAGCAAGGGATCTTGGAGATTGAGTTGTTTGATGTATGGGGTATAGATTTCATGGGACCATTCCCGCCTTCATACTCAAACATCTATATCCTTGTGGCAATTGATTATATGTCTAAATGAGTTGAAGCAGTAGCAACACCCACCAATGACACCATGGTAGTAATGAAGTTCCTCCAAAAGAACATCTTCAGCAGATTTGGTGTCCCAAGGACACTAATTAGTGATGGAGGAACTCATTTCTGCAACAGACAGTTGGATTCTGTCTTAAGTCAATACAGAGTTCGCCATAATGTGGGAACACCGTATCATACCCAAACAAATGGGCAAGCTGAAGTCTCAAATAGATAACTAAAGCAAATCCTAGAAAGGACAGTAAGTGCCTCTAGAAAGGATTGGGCTAGAAAGCTTGATGATGCTCTATGGGCATATAGAACAGCTTTCAAAACCCCCATTGAAACTTCACCATATCAGTTGGTATATGGGAAGTCCTGTCATTTGCCAGTGGAACTAGAACACAAAGCCTATCGGGCTACTAAATTCCTCAACCTGGATGCTAAGGCAGTAGGAGAGAAACGGCTTCTCCAACTAAATGAGTTGGACAAATTCCGCTTAAATACATTTGAAAATGCAAAAATCTATAAGGAAAAGGCAAAAAGGTGGCATGACAGGAAGTTATCTTCCAAAGTCTTTGATGCCTTTTCATATCTTATCTTTAATGCCTTTTCTTTCCTCATTAAATCTTTTCTTATCTTTTAAATTTAACAACTTATCTTTTTCTATCTTTTTCAAAAATCTTTATCTTTCTTGCATGATTATTTTCGAAAATCCCTCCTGCCCTCCCTATATATATGCATGCCCATGCCCTTCTACCTCACTCACCACCTCTTATTCAAATTCTCTTTTCTACTTCTTTCTTCTATTCTCTTTACTACCTCTTCCTTTCTTACTTTTTACTCAAGGATGAGCAAATTTTTAAGTTTGGTGTGGCAGGAGCTATGTTCTCTCATCAAGAATTCAATCCTATGGCTTCAAAAAGTGGCAAGACCTCCCCAAAGAAAAAGAAAGAAGACAACTCAACAGTTATTTTCAAACATGTTCGATTTTTCACGAAGCAACATGAAGAACATTATCATAAGATAATGACAAAAAGGCTAGTAATCCCTGAAGTGGGGTTCAACCTTGGAGAAGAAGAATACCCAGAGATCCAATAGCAGATTTGAAGGAGAGGCTGGGAGATTCTAAGTAATCCCGAATTAAATGTTTGATACAACATGATCCGGAAATTCTATGTAAATCTATGGATGACAGATAAGCAAAAGAAAGATGGAACACCCTTCCATACTTTTTGCACCATGGTCAGAGGGAAGATCATGTACTTTCATCTGGATAGGGTGAGAGAGGTCTTCAAATTACCTCTATAAAATGATTATCGTGAGTCATACAACAGAAGGGTTGTAGCTAACCAAAAGCTGGATCAAGTTCTAGAGGACATATGCCTACCCAAAACTCAATGGATTGAGAATACAAAAGGGAAGCCATGCCAGCTAAAAAGGGCGAACCTCAAGCCTGTTGTTAGAGGATGGCTAGACTTCATTGGGCATTCTTTACTCCCCAGAAGTAACCGCTCTGAAGTCAATATTGCAAGAGCTGTGATGATTCACTGTATCATGATGGAGAATGAGGTGGAAGTCCACCAAATAATCCCCCGTGAGATTTACAAACTATCAAACAGAGATTCCACTAGGGCCATACTGGCTTATCCAAATCTCATCTTTTGCCTATGCCAAGTGGCTAAGGTTCTGATCCAAGTGGACAACTTTATTCTAGTGAAAAAACCAATCACCAAGCAGGTGATGGAGAGCTCCAAGTTAGAAGATGATCACCTCAAGAGGAAGGAACCTGAGCCTTCCCAAGAGATCCCTTCAATGGAGTACTGGGAATAGCTGAAGGCGTCTGTAATTCACTTATAGAGCACGCTGGATCAGCTCAGAGAAGAACAGAAAGATCAGACTAGCATGATTTGTAAACTGATCAAGGAGCAGGAGAAGCAAGGGCGTGAGCTGGAGGAGTTGAAGCGCCAAAAGCTCTCCCCTAAAGAGCCCAGTACCACTCAAGTTGAAGAGCCATGCATCCCACAGCCTGAAGAAACCAGCATCCCCAAGCTGAAGGTTGTTGAGTTTCAACTCTGTAGTTATTCTAATTCTTGTTTTTCATATTTCTGTTATTTTAATTCCTATGTCTCATATTTAGTATTACATGATCACTAGTAGTAATTAAGTCTTTATTTTATTTTTATTTTATGTCTTTTAATTTTTAGGATTACATAAGCATTAGTAGTAATTAAGCAATTTTTAATTTCTCCAATTAGCTATAAATTATTCCTGTTATCATCATTAAACATGAATAAAATAGTAGATTTTATTAGAATAAATAAAGATGCATAAATTTTTGAGCTTTCCAATAAAGAATAGTTAGATTATTTTGATGTGGTGGCATTGCTTTAGTTTTCTGAATGAAAGAATAAACAGTGAAAATTTGAAGTTGAATTTTATGATGCTGGCTCTTGTAAGAATGAAGAAAAAGGAAAAATATTATTGATAATCTGAAAAACCTAAAAATTGATTCTTGAAGCAAGAAAAAGCAGCAAAAAGAAAAAGAAAAAGCGTGTTGCAAAACAAAGAAAAAATGGCAAAAAAGAAAAATAAAAAAATAAAAAGCAAAAAAATTCACTACTGCCCAAAAATGCAGGAAAAGGAAGGCAGATTGAAAAAGCCAATAACCCTTTAAACCAAAAGACAAGGGTAAAAGGGTCCCAAGTCTTTGAGCATCAGTGGATAGGAAGGCCTAAAGGAATAAAATCCTAGCCTAAGCGGCTCAACCAAGCTGTCCCTAACCATGTACTTGTAGCGTGAAGGTGTCAAGTGAAAAGCTTGAGACTGAGCAGTTAAAGTTGTGGTCCAAAGTAAAAAGAGTGTGCTTAAGAACTCTGGACACCGCTATTTGGGGACTCGAGCAAAGCTGAGTCACAATTTGAAAAGGTTTACCCAGTTAAAGTGTCTGTGGCATTATTGTATCTTGTGAAAATACTGGAAAACAAGGTGCTTAGGGTCACGGCCAAGACTCTGAAAGCTATGTTCAAGAATAAAAAAGAGCTTAACTAGAACAGTCAACAATATCATCCGGATTCTAAGTTCCTAAAGATGCCAGCCATTCTGATTTTCAATGGTTAGTGACACTACAAAAAAAAAGGGGTTAAATTGGCGGTTATTTTTGGAAATTATGGCGGTTAGAACCGCCATTATTACCAAAAATGGTGCCTCCAAGAAATGCCATTATTCTGGGCGCCATTCTGGTTATTACGGCAGTTTTCAGAAAACTGCCGTAATAACTAGTGGATAATACGGCGGTTTGTAACCGTAATTATTTCCGGATAAAATGGTGATTTTTGAATTGTTTAAAATGGCGGCTATAACCGCCGTTTTTACTAGGATATTCTGGCATCATTTCTGTTTAAAATGGCGGTTTTTAACCGCTGTTTTTACTATTATAACCACCATTTTTACCAGGTTATAATGACATCCTTTCTGTTCAAAATGGCAGTTTCTAACCACCGTTTTTACCAGGTTATAATGGCATCATTTTCGTTTAAAATGGCAGTTTTTAACCGCCGTTTTTACCAGTATATAATGGCATCATTTTCATTTAAAATGGGAGTTTCTAACCGTCGTTTGTACCTAATTATGATGACAATATTATGCTTTTTAAAATAAGATTGAAACCACCAATTTAATAAAAGAGCACATAACCCAATTTAGATTTAAAAGCACACATCTAACTTAATACATTTACACCAACCATGGTCAACAAAATCATGGGTGCACACTCATTTTCATTGACAATTTCAAGGTCGTGAATCTTAATTTCCAAAAGATTAGATAATTGTTGTAGAATTACAAAATCATGGGTACACACTCATTTGAATCTCAATTTCAAATTTGGCCCATTGAGCTGTAAAATGATAATAGATTAGATAATTGTTCCACATACATTTTTTCCATAACCTTTGTTGCCAATTTCTCTTTCTTGATTCAGCTTCAGTCTCTCTATGTATGACCCTGCATTCCTCACTGTTGCACCCATTTGCTTTAGCGTTTTCTCTTGTTGCACACTCAATGTTGTGTTTGACTGCAAATTAATTTTCCAACATAAATTAATACACACTCTATTGTATATAATTTCAATCATACAATACTAATGGTGATACATCCCATAGTGATTCTACTGTATATAATTTCAATCCATACAAAATGTAAGATGTCTATAATACCTGGCTGCCAATTGCTTCAAGGTTCAAGGATTTCATATGAGATGGGAGCTCCTTCACAATACTGACATCATCCTTCAACATATTCATAAAATGCTCCTCTTGGTATATGTCACCAAACTGGTTGTATATTTACCAAATTCATCAAATACTATCACTCAAAAATTACCACAATGATATAAACAATTGCTTATTAAGTGATTTTACCTGGGGTCATTCCAAACATTGCTGTAAAGAAACTTAGGAATAACAAGAGTTGCATTGAGGAGGGATGCCACAGCAACACCATCTCAAATCTGTAATCACTGAACTAGTTTGGTCACTTGCATTATTTGAGATGCCAAAGGAATGTCACAAATAAAATCCTAGCATGTAGTATGAACTAATGTATTAAAAAATGTGAAAAAAACAAAGTTTATTAGAAAACCTAGCATCAATACCATAGGCATTAGAAGAATTGAAAGGGGAAAATATTAAAGCTAACCTATGATTATCTGAAAAATTGCTCAGAGACATCAATTCTGATTGTTTCACAATGTGACACTAGCAGGGGAACAAAAGCTTACAGTTGTATGACAAACTATAGCATGTCTAGCTATAATCAAAGGTTGGATATTTACCCCACAAAAACTCTTCCTCATTATTCTATAATCAAAGGTTACTCACCATCACCTCCACAGGTCGAGGAAACTGAAACCTAATACTGAAAAATGGGATTAGAAATATGTTTTCATGTACACATCATGTAAGCAAACCTGCATAAGAATAAAGAATAACTAAATTTATAGTCCATATCACAAGCTTCTACTAATATCCATTTTCTGAACTAACTTTAATCATATCATAAGTAAACAGCCACATGATCAATTTAAGTTTAAATCAAAAAGCAAATTTAAATGAGAACGAAAGCAAATCATGTTAAATGAATATTTCGATACTGTTTTATGGACTCTGCAATTTTAGATACAGCATGAAGACAAGCAGAAATCATGGTCTGATCGTATAATGGGTGAGATACCTGTTTCATGAATAAGAACAATTAGATAAAGTAATTTTTTTAGTTGAAAGAATCAAGAATTCAACATTCAATGGTGGTATATCGAAACTAGAAGCACCTCGTACCCAATGCCTAAGAAGCCTGGAACCAAATATATTAAGGGTGCGATTCATAATTTGTTGCAAGGACCCATTCTCAGATCCATCACTATTATTTTTTAAAATCTAAAATCACATAGAAACATCCATTAGAAAAAAGGATACACAACAGAGTCCAAAATGGTATGATAAAAATTAAAGCACACACAATAATAGTTTTAGCTCTCACAATAGCACAAGCAGAAAATAAAGTTCATAAAATGTCTCTAAATGAATATTACGGGATCCTCCATGTAAAAGAAAAGAGCTATAAATGTGGAGGTCATTGAATAGCAAGAACCAAGGATATTTTCTTGCATGCTTTTATATGAATCTATGATAATTAAAAATTGAATCAAAGAAAATATGGACAGTTCAAATCGTGGTTAGATCAAATTTGATTAATAGAGCCAAGTTCTTAATGCACCACCACACATAAACATAGTTTGTTATCACAGTTCAAAACAAACAGAAAAAGAAAAAGGAAATCATCCAGCATGCCAATAAAAATTATGCTCCACATATAATTACCTCCAGTTGTTGAAGCGCATTGGCTGAAAAGGTCATTTTCATATTTTTTGAGAATGGCCTTAAAGAAATGACTAGCTTTGGCACATTGTTCACTCAGCAATTCCTAATGATTTCATGTATGCATAGTTTTTGGGGCTATATCTAGCTTTCTAGTTTTAGTAAAGATAGGATTATTTTTTATGCTTTATCGTTGTTTTATGGAGTACAAAAACACTAATTACCATTCATAATAATCAAGTCTAAAACATGTGAAGACAATAATCATCAACATAAATATATAATATATATACCACAATAATAAAAGATCTAAAATTTACCCACAATAATAAATAGATTCTCTTATAAGATAAAGACAACTCACCAAATATATAGTAAATATGGCATACCCATGAACTATCAAAGACCGGCCCTTATTAAGAAATTAATTATCAGGAGTTGAATGAAACTTGAATTCATCGAAATAGCAGCTGAGTCGAACAAAAAGGCTTTCTAGAAACATGACAATTTCCTATTCTTAATGCATACATCAGCAGCAGTAGTAATGGTCAAAAAGAGTAATTTCCAAAAAAAAAAGATAAAAACCTATAAGAGTGTCATTTTAGTCTTGTTATGTGGATAAGCATTCCACTTTAGTTACTGCAATTTTTCCAAGAATCTTGAGCAAGTTGAATTCTCAAAGAAACCAAATTTCAGGCAATGTAAAACAGAACATGTCCTAAATAGTTGTGACCGTCATTCATTATCACAAATAATTGTAAAATAGAAACAACACTAAAAAAATGGTGATCAAGAAAATATAGATTATTTACAGAACAAATCCACATCTTAGACTTATGTGAGATCTTGCAAAGAGCACTTCTTAAGCAGACAACCAAGGAAAACTTGAAAATTTTGAAAAGTTTTCATTTCTTGTCTCCTTAACAAGTGTACTATGCCAATTCCTTACTATTAAAACAAAACACAACAACAAAGGCTAAATATTCAACAAGAAATTGCTCCAAATTATGATAATGCCAATCATAGTGTCAGCTATTTAATTTGAAGATGTTCATCTTCATCACCAAGAATACTATGCAGGGAAAGAGTGGAACAAAAACTAATAACTTTATGAAACTTGTTCACCAGAGATGGCAATTTAGGCACCCTCCTCCAGCTACATCTCCCAGAATCAGCGTCAATATCAATTACAGATGAATGACTAGAAGAGGGACAACGGCTCTGTCCTACATGTATAAAAAAGATGAGTCAAAACTAATTACATCACAGATGCTATATACTGACCTCATGCTTCTCAAGCCAATTTGTTGAGGTATATCAGTAAAGCACAGAAACTACGACCTAAAGTGGTTTCCAAAACCTACTTCTTTCTTGTAATAAAAAATTGCATATAGAACAAAGATAGCATAAACAAGAAAGAGTGCAAGACAAATACCTTCCCTTCTGCACAACTTTATAGAAGCTCTCCAAAATTCACTTCTAACTAAACAAAAATACTAACATCAGAGTCTTTCATCATTTATATGCATCAGATTTTAGAAGTAGAAACATTTTTTCAGCTCAATCATATTAGCACATGCATATAGAAAGCAAATTAGGCAAGTGTTTCAACTTTCAATTACCAAATCCAAGATCAAAACATAACATAAGATCCCCTACTTCAGCAAACAAAAATACTCAGAAGGAATAATACTTTATTTGCCTAATTTTAAATTGAACAGATCTTCTATAATCACAAAATTTAATAATACTTTATCAAAAGCCTAAAAACCAAGGAAATTAGATTCCTAATTTGACAATAAGCAAAAACAAAAAACCATTGATAGAAAATTAGGAATTTAAAAACCTTAAATTTATGAAAAAAGTGAAAAGAAGAAAGAAAGACCTAATGTGCGGCACTGGCGAATGAGGACCATGGCGTGGTGGATTGACTTGGCCATGCCGAACTTGAAGACAAGAGTCTGGAGGCGGTGCTCGAGGAAATTCTCAACGGTGATTGAGAGCGAGGATGTAATCGCAGAAATGACAGAGACCAAATCACAGAAGCTTGCTAAAGGCAGCAACAATGTTGCTTGCGGCGGCCAGGTGATAAACAAAGTAGCAAGGAGATGATAGGCGATAGCTAACCTACAGATCGAAGGCAGCGTCACGATGTTGATAGGTGTTGCGAGAGGATAAGCAGTGGCAGGAAATGAATGATGGTGGTGAATTAAGCCAGATCAAAGCCAGATATTCAGATCGAAGCCAGATCGAGAAACAGATCGTAGAAGCTCGATGAAGGCAGCAACAATAGCATTTCGTGCAGTGGCGAGGAGATGAGCAGCGATGAGAAGATGAATGATAGCGAGGAGATAATTGGCAACGATGCGAGGTGAAGGACAATGGTGTGAGATGAACGGTGGAAAAAGATTAGGGTTCGTCATTTACATTGCCCACAAATTTCTCATATATGCAACAAAACACCGAATTAAAAGAGAAACGGAAAATGTTAGGGGTGGTTTTAAACCACCATAACCAACAAAAACCGCCACAAAAATATAAAAATTCTAGCAGAGACTAGAAATACCGAAATTGGCAAAACAAAATGGCAGTTTTGTGTGACCGCCATAAAACTATTACCATTTTAATCCACTTTTTTTTGTAGTGTGAGATGCCAAGACTATTCAGAAGCAAAAAGCTACTGAGTCCCGCTCATCTAATTGAAACTGAGCTTCATTGGAGACTCAGAGATTTATTGCATCCTAATTTTCTTTTCATCCTATTTTATGTTTGGTGTTGTGATGAGCGGATATTATATACGTTTTTTGGCATAGTTTTTATATAGTTTCTAATATGTTTTATTTAGTTTTTATTAAGTTTTTACAGGTTTTAGTGTTTAATTCACATTTTTGGATTTCACTTTCAGTTTGTGCATTTTTGTTCCATTTCAGGTATTTTTTGGCTGAAATTAAGGAGCTGAAGCAAAAGTCTAATCCAGAGACAGAGAAAGCACTGCAGATGCTATCCATATCTGACCTTCTTGCACTCGGATTAGATTTTCTAGAGCTACAAAAATCCAAAAGGAGGGTTCTCAAAATCTGTGGAAAGATGACTTTTAGAGCTTTCCATCAATGTATAATAAAACATACGTTGTTTCGGATTAGAATCCCCAAAACTGGCGTCCAACGCCAGTTTCCTGCCCCCTTTCTGGCGTCCAACGCCCAAGGAGCAGAGCCCAATGTCTAAACGCCCAGAGAGGACCCCCTAGCTAGCATTCCACTTCCAAGAGTCCTCATAGCACGTAGATCTCATCAAAGCTCAACCCAAACACTCACCAAGTGGGCCCAGAAGTGGATTTTAGCACTAAAACGATTGTTTTACCCTTACTAGTCATTAGCTTAGTATTTAAGGGATTTTCTTTATGTTATTCGAACATCTTTTACCATCATACACGTTTACCATTGTATTTTCTTCTCAGTATAAGTTTCTAAACCTCTTAGGTTGAGGGGAGGAGCCTGATGAGTCCATATTTTCTGGTATATTTTGGCTTGATTTGAGTGGATTTCATCACATAAACCCAAATCTGTTCATGTAAATAGCATGCTTTTGTGTTTTCTCTCTAGATTGTGCCTAATTGTGAAAACATGCTATTTTATGCTTAAAATTAGTAATTTCAATCCCACTTTTATGCCATTCGATGCCATGACATGTTTGTTGAGTGATATAGGTCCTAAAGGCAAGTTTGGCAAGGCAAAAGTGGAAGGAAGCATGAACAAAGGGAGAAAACATGTAGAAAAACAAAAGAGAAGCATACATTGGAGTGTGCGTGCGCACAACCTACTCTGCGTACGCACAAGAGCCACAAAACCATATGTGCGTACGCACAACAACCTGTGCGTACGCACAAGAAGAAAATTAGCACATGTGCGTACGCACACACCTGTGCGTCCGCACACGTCCCAGCATGTGACTCATTTATTGCAAATCACTGGGGGCTATTTCTGGGCCTCCAGGGCCCAATTTTGGGGCTTTCTGAAGCTGATTGTGTGCTATATGAAGGAAGGCCTCACTCCATGTGAAGGGGGAAGGAATTAGGGTTAGATTAGCATTATATAGGTTATTCTCTAGAGAGAGAAGCTCCCCCTTCTCTCTAGAATTAGGGTTCTTTAGTTTAATTTCTTACAATTTTTACTTTTAATTCTTGTTTCTATTTACTTTTCCTTGTCATTTTTATGTTTTATGGAACTCTTGTTATTTTAATTTACATTTAATGCAAATTTATGTTTCCATGTCATTTATTGTTCTCTTTAGTTGTTATTTTTATATTCTTGATTTGGTAGCTTTAGAATTTATTTTATTGCATTTTAATATCATTTTATTTTCATGCACACCAAGTGCTTGATAAAATGCTTAGTTTAGTTTTCACTTAGTTTTTCTCCACTCTTGGCTTGAAATTGTTGACTTTGGTGTTCCTTGAGTCATTGATGTCCATTCTTGTTTGATACATAAGAGTAATTAGTTGATTTGGTTTCTCTTGACTCTATGTGACCCCTTAGTGTTGACATAGGACTTAGGGATTGAAATCAACTATGCCTATTTGACTTATCTTCGATGTAAGGTTGACTAAGTAGGATTAACTCTTCATAATCATCATGTGTTTGTGGTCAATGGCTAGGATAGGTAACCTTAGCTCTCAATTGCTTGCCAAGAGGTTTTCTTGCATTTTAAGTTTCCTTCCGTTGTATTTAATTGCTTTGACTTTTAATTCCTTGCATTTTTATTTAATTGCTTTGATGTTTAATTTCTTGCATGTTTAATTTTTACACTCTTGGTTGAAAAATTGGGTGTTTGGATGGAATTGAGTTGTGGATGTCCATTCCGCATTGTGTGAGAATGGTTAATTGGTTTAGTTTCCATTAACGCTAGTCTTTCACTAAGTAATTAGTGAGTTGACTAGGACTTATGGATTGAGATCAATTACGTCTTTTGACTAATTCTCAAGGAGGATTGACTGATTTGGATTGATTCCACACAATTCCCATGTTTGTGGTCCATAACTAGGATAGGAAACCTAGATTATCCAATTCTTGCCAAGAGTTGCCATTTACATTCCTTGCATGCTTGTTTGCTTTCTTGCTATTTACATTACTTGCTCTCTTGCTTTCATTCCCAATCCTCATGCACTCCTAGGGAAGACGACCCGGGAGTCTAATACTCTCGGTTTATATTTGTTTTGAATTGTGATAACATTTGATTGATGGTCAATTTGTTGGGTTAGGACTATACTTACAATGCCAATTCCATTTTTGATAATCAAATTCCTAACTTACGCAAATTGCCCATTCGTCAAATTTGGTGCTGTTGCCGGGGGAGTTGCAATGATGTAAGTTATGGGCAATTGTAAATATGTTAATATGTAAATAGCTTGCTTTTTGGTTGTCTTTGTTAATGGTTAGGATTGGGATCCCGGAAGACATTGGACATTCTAGCATTGGTGGGGAAGTCAAGCACAAGCCACCATAGCAAGGGCTCTCCTGATTGTCTAACTTAAAGACATTAAATAAAAGCGTTTGGTAACATTGTTCTAACTCTTCTCTTTTTTTTGTATATATTTTGGCCTAATTGCATGTTTGCTTGTTTTGGTTAGCTTAGGATTAGTCAATTTTGAGTTTAGATATGTTAATTTTGGTTTGGATCATGAATTTATGGGTTCTTGCATGTTTTGGTATTGAGTTTTGGTTGAGCTAAGGCTTGGTACCTTAGATTTTGAAAGAGAAAAATTTTTGAAAAAAAGGGCATCTGTGCGTCCGCACCCAGCTGTGCGTGCGCACCAAGCTATGCGTGCGCACAGCTTCTATTTTCTGCTTCCTATGCGTGCGCACCGACCTGTGCGCACGCACACCAATTGTTATGTCCTCTGTTCGCAGTGCTGGCACATCCTGTGCACATGAACCCCTGCCACTTTTTGTCCCTGTGCGCGCGCATAGACTTGTGAGATGGCGATGATCTACGATTCACACGGCCCACGATTCCATAGATAGTTTCATTCGGCATCGTGATGGAGACTTAGACTCCCTCTTCCCCTATTCCTGAACCCCATAATTAGACTCACGAGCCAGGTGGCGCGCGCGCACGCATGATCCATGTAAAAAAAAAACCCTACCTGTGTGTGCGCATAGCTTTGTGTGCACGCACAACCTTCAACACCCCCTCTGCTCGCAGCACACGCACCCTTTGTGCGTGGGATCACCTCCCTCTTTTCCCTTCTGTGCGTCCGCACACGCCTCTGTGCACGCACAGACCCTTATGCCCCTTCCCTTTGCAGCGCCCGCACGTTGTTGTGCGCACACACAACCGCATTTTCCACCTAGTGTGCGTACGCACACATCCCGGTGCATACGCACGCCTCTGTTTTCTCACCTCTATGTTTTTTTCTTCTCTTCTCTCTACTTCTTCTCTTATTCTTCCTTCCACCCCTCTCTTCTCTTACTTTTTCCCTCTTCTCTACTTGCTTTGCTTTGTTTTGTTTTCATTTCATTTCTACTTTAGTGATTATATTAGTTTTGCTTTAGTTGTTTATTAATTAAATAAGTTGCAAGTGTTTGCTCAATGTTGATTGGGTTGCTTATTGATTGGACTTCATCAATGCACTTATACTTTGCCCTCCATTACTATCACCTAATTAGAATTGCACATTTAGATTTTGTTGGATATTAGGTAAAACTTTTATGAGTGCATATGAAATTTAGTGAATTGAATTGAATTGCTTGTTCATAATGGTTTTTAAGTCAATATAATCACATCACGATGTCCTTGTTTCTTGTTAATGCCTTGCATTTGTTTGAGTTGACTTGACTTGATTCCTATCAAGACTTGTCACTTTTTGTAACAAACACCTTAACCACATGATAATTTGATTTTTTCTTAGGGTGAATAAGTAATTTTTTTCCATCATTGCATTGGTTATTGGTTGTTGTGCTATTATATCCAATTTTTCTCTTTCACTTATACAACTTCAATATCCAGTAATTCTTACATTCAATTCACTCTTGTTGTAGTTGCCTAAGTTTGCATGTGCTTAATTAATACTTATTCATTTCTTGCACCTTAGACCACTTAATTGAGGTACTCATTCTTACTTTGTGATTGTGTGGATGCCATTTTTAACCTGCCGTTGTGTGTATTCTAACCGCGTGCACACTTGGAATACACACATGGCTCATCTTTTCATCATACCACACAACTATGCAAACTTCCTCAATTAGATGCTTATTTACTCTCACCTTTTTCTTTTTGTGCTACTTGCCCTATGATTCCTAATTATACTTTATTCATTCTTTTTGAGGATGAGATGTAAAGGCAAGGATCCGGGAGAGGAGAAAAACACCGAGGATGGAGATGCCGAGCATGCATTGGACTTGGCAATTTCCACACAACCTAAACCCCCGCATCCGCCAACCGAAGGTGCAGCTCTTGAGAGACATTCTCACCGGATCATATTCGTGCACGGAGGACCGTGCAATACTTAAGTGTGGGGGAGGATTCGTCATTTTGGGGCGTAAATCTTCTTTCCGAACACTTTTCACTTTGTTTTTGTTTCCTTGTTATTATGTTTCTTGTGGATATTTGGAGTGTTTTTTATTGTTGCATTGCATTTTCTTTTGGTATATATATCATAGTTATATCTATTGCATTTTTGCATCTTTTTCTTAGTATATATTTTATAGATAGAAGTTGTGATTGGATGATGTGAATAGTATAGCACCTAGTTCAATTTTGTCCTAATTGTTCATGTTAATTTTTGCTTGTTGAAAATTAGGAAAAGAACTAGGAAATTTTTTATGAGAAAGTGCATCCATCACAACATACATACATACATACATATAGGAAATAAGTTTGGTAAAACAACAAAGAAGTTTCAAGAAATCTCTTTTAGGGCATTCAATTGATTAGATTTGAAAACTTGTTTTTGGACTTGTTTAAAGTATTCTTTTTATGGAACATAGAAAAGAGCTTGAACAAATACCAAGTGAGATTTGAGCTTAAAGTGTGTGGTTGCACATTTTCAACCACAAATTTTATTCTTGTGTGTTATACTCCTTTGATGATTGTGATCTTTGGTTTGCTTTAATCTTTATGTCCTATATTTGTTATTTTGTATTGCATCTAGTATGATTGAGGCCATTTTTGAAATAAACTCACTTAACCCATATGGCCAACCCTTACATCTACCTTTATAAACCACTTTTTGAGCCTTTTAATTCTCCTTTGTCCTAATTTTAAGCACATCATTCACCCTAAGTGAAAGACCATTATGTCCTTGATTGTATCTTTGATTAGCTTGGATTTGAGTGTGTGTGTGTTAATCAAGTGTGGGGGGAATTCGTGGGAAATATTGGTAGAAAGTTAGTTTGGGTAATCATTGAGAAAATTTGGAAAAATGGGTAAACACTCATGCATTCTATACTTGAAACATATACATCTCTTTTGATGTTAAAAAAATGTAAAAAAAAATGAAAGAAAGAAAGAAATCAAAATAAGAATGTAAATAAAGGATGCATATGTGGTTGAATTGAAAAAAAGAAGGATGCATGAGTAAATGTGAGAAAGGGATAAATGGGTAGCTAGGATTGTTTTGTTATGTATATAGGATGATATATAGCATTAGGTGGGATGCTTGAGCTAATCAAAGATCCAACCTATTAGCCCACTTAACCATATTAATCCTACCCTTACCTAAGCCTCATTACAACCCATAAAAGTCCTCATGGTATTTGCATTCATACATCAAATATTAGTTGATTGTTAGATGACTTGCAAATCTTTGAGAAACATGATTAAAGGATGATTGAGTGATTAAACCCTACACACCTAGCGATTAGAGTGTAAACACATCTAGTGAGGGTTTCAATTGCTCAGTTCTATGTTCCCATTGCTTATCTTGTTTCTTCTTGCAAGTTGTTGAAATGAATTTTGAAAATTTCAAATCAAATCCTTGGACATTTATTATATTGCTATATTTTCATGTCTTGGCCCTAAGTTCCTATTTTGGATTGATTGAGATTCTCTTGTTTGTTTGTGCCAAACTCAATAGGAACCATAGTATAGATATAGATAGTTAGCATTTTGCATAGTTGCATGCATGTAGTTAGTACATTGAATAAATTGTTTTCCTCTTTACCCTTCTCCTTTGATTGCGATTAGCATGAGGACATGCTATTGTTTAAGTGTGGGAGAATTGATGAGTTCAGATTTTTTGGTATATTTTGGTTTGATTTGAGAGGATTTCATCACATAAACCCACATCTATTCATGTAAATAGCATGCTTTTATGTTTTCTCTCTAGATTGTGCCTAATTGTGAAAACATGCTATTTTGTGCTTAAATTAGTAATTTCAATCCCACTTTTATGCCACTCGATGCCATGACATGTTTGTTGAGTGATATTAGGTCCTATAGGCAAGTTTGGCAAGGCAAAAATGGAAGGAAGCATGAACAAAGGGAGAAAACATGAAGAAAAACAAAGGAGGAGCACACATTGGAGTGTGCGTGCGCACAACCTACTGTGCATACGCACAAGAACCACAAAATCATGCGTGCGTATGCACAACAACCTATGCATACGCACAAGAAGAAAACCAGCACGTGTGCGTATGCACACACCTGTGCGTCCGCACACGTCCCAACACGTGACTCATTTATTGCAAATCGCTGGGGGTAATTTCTGGGCCTCCAAGGCCCAATTTTGGGGCTTTTTGAAGCTGATTGTGTGCTATATGAAGGAAGGCCTCACTCCATGTGAAGGGGGGAGGAATTAGGGTTAGATTAGCATTATATAGGTTGTTCTCTAGAGAGAGAAGCTCCCCCCTCTCTCTAGAATGAGGGTTCTTTAGTTTAATTTCTTGCAATTTTTACTTTTAATTCTTGTTTCTATTTACTTTTCCTTGTCATTTTTTTGTTTTATGATACTCTTGTTATTTTAATTTACATTTAATGCAAATTTATGTTTCCATGTCATTTATTGTTCTCTTTAGTTGTTATTGTTATCTTCTTGCTTTGGTAGCTTTAGAATTTATTTTATTGCATTTTAATATTATTTTATTTTCATGCATACCAAGTGTTTGATAAATTACTTGGTTTAGTTTTCACTTAGTTTTTCTCCACTCTTGGCTTGAAATTGTTGACTTTGGTATTTCTTGAGTCATTGATGTCCATTCTTGTTTGATACAAAAGAGTAGTTAGTTGATTTGGTTTCCCTTGACTCTATGTGACCCCTTAGTGTTGACATAGGACTTAGGGATTGAAATCAACTATGCCTATTTGACTTATCTTCGATGTAAGATTGACTAAGTAGGATTAACTCTTCATAATCATCATGTGTTTGTGGTCAATGGCTAGGATAGGTAATCTTAGCTCTCCATGGCTTGCCAAGAGGTTTTCTTGCATTTTAAGTTTTCGTCCCTTGCATTTAATTGCTTTGACTTTTAATTCCTTGCATATTTATTTAATTGCTTTGATGTTTAATTTCTTGCATGTTTAATTTTCACACCCTTGGTTGAGAAATTAGGTGTTTGGATGGAATTGAGTTGTGGATGTCCATTCCGCATTGTGTGAGGATGGTTAATTGGTTTGGTTTCCATTGACGCTAGTCTTTCACTAAGTAATTAGTGAGTTGACTAAGACTTATGGATTGAGATCAATTACGCCTTTTGACTAATTCTCAAGGAGGATTGACTGATTTGGATTGATTCCACACAATTGACATGTTTGTGGTCCATAACTAGGATAGAAAACCTAGATTACCCAATTCTTGCCAAGAGTTTCCATTTACATTCCTTGCATGCTTGTTTGCTTTCTTGCTATTTATAGTACTTGCTCTCTTGCTTTCATTCCCAATCCCCCATGCTCTCCTTCATAGCCAATAATTGTACATTTCATTGCAACTCCTAGGGAAGACAACGTAGGAGTCTAATACTCTCGATTTATATTTGTTTTGTATTATGATAACATTTGATTGATGGTCAATTTGTTGGGTTAGGATTATACTTACAATGCCAATTCCATTTTTGATAATCAAATTCCTAACTTACGCAAATTTCTCATTCATCAGAGCCCTGCTGAGTCCTATGAATTAATAAAAGTACTATTGTTTCTTTTTCGATATGTGTTTGATCTGTTTCTAAGATGTATATCTGATCTTCATCGTGGTGAATAGGATGATCTGATAAATTAGCTCTATTCATCACATTAAGATGAACGTGCCTGACAAACACCCGCGTCTACTTGGATTCGTGTGAATACGTGGCCGAAAAGCACGAACCAACAACTATGTTTATACATCTCTCAGACGGTTAATCCATGACTTTGTTAAGGACTTCTCGAGACACCAGTTCAGCTGATTTTCGGGGAGATTAGGGTCTCTGTGGTATAGGCTAGAATCCATAGAAGCAGCACTCTCTGATCCGGATGATTCGACCTTGTCTGTGGCATTTTGAGTATGATCGCCAAGAGAATGAACTGCTAGAGATTCACCCTCTATCAGATTGAATGACCACGGACAATGGCGTTTAATCTAGAGCAGAGGAGATCGATGACCACGGGCCATGGCTTTGATCACATACAACCTGCCATAGAAGAAGATCACTCACAAGCAAAGAAGACAGTACTACCAGAATTAATTCAGAAAGACTAAGTAACTCCAATCCTTAACTAATCTCTTTTCATAAGTTTACACGACTTCTGAGTTCTAATTACTCTGTTTATTTATTTCCTTTATTTTTATGCAATTGAAAATAACATACTAACATCTCCTACTCTTTCATCTTCCTGACTAAGACCTGCAGGATAACCATAGATTGCTTCAAACCACAATCCTCGCAGGTTCGACCCTGACTTGCTCAGGTATTACTTGGATGACCCAGTGCACTTGCTGGTACAACAGTATGAAGGTGTAGGGATTCGTGCTACCAAAAAGCCCCCTCTTCTATCTAGAATTAGGGTTCTTAGGTCAATTTTCTTCTTAGATCTAGGTTTTAATTCTTGTTTTCCTTTAGTTTTTCTTGTAATTTCTTGTTCCTACATCTTAATTCTCTTAGTTCACATTGTTAATTTCTCTTTTATGCCTCTTTTAGTTTATGAATGCTCTTGTTGGATTTGGATTTCTTTTAATGCAATTGATGTTTTATGTTCCTTTATTGTTCAATTGAGTTGTTATTATTACCTTTCTTGCATTGGGTAGTGGTAGATTTTATCATTTCTTGTAATTTATGATGTTTTCCTTTTATGCCTTCCAAGTTTTTGACAAAATGCTTAGTTGCATGTTAGAGTAGATTTTTTAGCATTTTTGGCTTGGGAAGAGAAATTAGGCAATTTTGAGTCATGAATAACCAACTTATGTTGGTGATCTAGAGTTGTTGGTTAATATTGTTTTCATTGACGCAAACCTTTTGCTAATTCAATTAGTAAGTTGATTAGGACTTTTAGATTGAGATTAACTAGTCTTATTTAACTTTCTCTCGTGTGAAGATAATATTGTACATTCTTCCATTGTTGGAGATGACTAAATAGGATAAACTCTTGATAATTATTGTGATATGATTTATGACTAGGATAGAAAGCCTAGATTCTAAATCCTTGTCATGAATGTCTCTCTTTATTATTTGTTTGTTGCTTTATTTTCTTGCCCTTTTATCAAATCAAACCCCCTTGTTCCTTCATAGCCAATAATTGATCACTTCATTGCAATTCCTTGTGAGACGACCCGAGGTTCGAATACTTTGGTTAATTTTCATTGGGGTTTGTACTTGTGACAACCAATATTAAAATTTGATTGAGAGTTATTAGTTGGTTTGGAACTATGCATACAACGAGGTAATTCTTTTCTATAAGAGAAATTATAGACTGACAATAATTCTCTCTATCAAATTTTTGGCGCCGTTGCCGGAGAATTGCAATGGTGTTATGTTATTGGCTATTGTATATATGTTGATATTGTGAATATGCTTCTTTGTTAGTTTTTGCTTGCTTTAGGAGTTAGTTTTTATTAGTTCTTATTAGTATTTGTTTTTATTTTCTCTTTATACCATGAATTCTCATCACTTTGGCTATGAGTTTGGCTACAATTATGTTGTAAGAAATGAAAGCTTCAATGAGGAACCACATTGTGGGAATGGATATCTAATTAGGGAGGAGCCACATGTTTATGGTCAACCTTCATGGCAACAACCTCCTCCAATCTCTCATGGCTACAATCTACCCCATAATGTATATAATTATGAACCAAACCCTCAATATTGTTGTCAACTTCACTCACAAGCCTCATACCACCATTCACCTCCATATGATCCTAACCCATATCCACCATACCAACCACCATATGAACCATACTTAGAGCCACCACCATTCTAACACCAATACTCCCATGAACCACCATTTTCTTATACACCACCTCAAGACTTTCACCAATATGAACCACCTTCCAACTACAATACCTTTCCCCTCAAACAATGAACCCTCTCTTTCACCACCACCTTTGTTGGACCAATCTCTCCAACCCTTAATGCAAGAGCAACAAGAGCTTCTAGCTAGGTGATGAACCACGTGGTATCATTGTGCTCAAATATCCAAGACACTCTCATGGTTGAATGTGGAGGATTAATTGAGGAGCACAATGAGGAGGAGAATTTGGAGCTTCAAGGGGAAGAGGAAGAGTTAAAGCAAGAAGTGCAGCAAAAGAAGGAAGTGGAGATAATTGGACCAAAGGAAGTGGTTGAAAATTTAGGAGATGAGTGCAAAAGGGAATCTCAAGTTGAAGAGCCTTCTTCCGTGGAGTTTGAAGTCGATGTTAAGGAGGATAGTGCACAACCTCCAAGGCATTTTATGAATGAAGAACCGGAAGAGATGGTACAAGTATCAAGTCCTCCTATTTATGATGATTCTGTATCAACATATGATCCTTTTGAGTTTGAGGAAATGAGGTAGATTTCACTCAACTTCCTATTTATGATTTGAGTTATGGGGAAGAGCTTGAAGAAATTGGTGAAGAAGAACTTGAACTTGAGGAAGCTTGGCAAGAAGTAGAGCATGAAGCATCTTGTCAAGTGGTGGAAGCCCCTAGAAGAGGATGGATGGGAGTGGAACATGCTTTATCAAGATCATTGGAAACTCCTCCACCTAAGTTACCATCTAATCCTTCATTTGAGTGGGTAAAACTCATGACTCGTAGCTTTATTATTCCACTCGAATTTGGCTTGCTTGAAACGGATGGCCAACTTAGGGCACTTTATAGAATTAAGCATAAGAGGAGGATGTTTAGTAGTTGGCATTGTAAATCTAGGCTCATTATGGTTGGAAGCTCAAAATTTAGGAGCATGGATTGGTGTAGTGCTCAATTGGATGGGTCTAGGAGGATAGTTTGGTGCCTTAGTGAGAATTCGGCTTGCTCACCACCTAAAGGGAATCACCGTGATCAACTTGAAGACGGGTGTGAAAACAAGGTTTGGGATTTCGGATTACAATGTGAGGATCAATGTTGGGAGCTCTAAGCTTGTGAAGAACTCCATCAAGACTTGGTGCAATTAATTAAGAATCTTGAAGCACAATGGAAGACCAAGAATTGGTGGAAGTTCAAGGATGAATTCAAGCACAAGCCACCTTGATGAGAGCTCTACATAAGTCCAACTTAAGGACAATAAATAAAAGTGCTATGTGGGAGACACCCCACCATGGTAACATCTTTTTATTTTTCTCTTTTGTATATATTGGAAAAATAAGTTTAATTTCATGTTTTGTTTAGTTTGTTAAGTTTATTTAGTAGTTTAGTATGTTAAATAAGGTTTTATAGTGTTTTGGTAGCTGTTTGGAGGTTTGGAATGCTTAGTTTGGTGGAAAAACTTAGAAAAATTTTGAAAAACAGAGCACTATGCCACGCATATGCGTCACCCACGCGTATGTGTGACTGATGAATCCATATTTGACGATATATTTTGGTTTGATTTGAGTGGATTCCATCACATAAACCCACATTTATTCACCTAAATAGCATGCTTTTGAGATTTCTTCCTAATTTGTGCTTGAAAGTGAAAACATGCTCCTTTGTGCTTAATTTAGTCAATTTTATTCACTTTAATCCCATTTGGTGCCTTGATGTATTTGTTAAGTGATTTTCAGGTTTCCAAGGCAAGTATGGGTTGAAGAAGTGAGGAAAAGAGCATGCAAAAGGGAAGAATTCAAGAAATGAAGGATTTGGAAAGCTACCAACCCTGACCTCTCTGTACTAAATTGGTCATAACTTGAGCTACAGAGGTCCAAATGAGGCGGTTTCAGTGGCATTGGAAAGCTAACATTCGGGGCTTCAAAATGATATGTAATTTACTATAGTGGAGATAAGTCTAAGTGTGCGTATGCACAGGTACTTGTGCGTACGCACAAGTCAGGATTCAGCATGTGTGCGGACGCACACATCTGTGCGTCCGCACAGGTCCCTACACGTGACCTCATTAATTGCAAATCGTTGGCAGAGATTTTTGGGCCCCAAAAACCCAATCCAACTCATTTTTTTGAATCTATTTAAGGCCAAATTGAAGAAGGATGAAAGGGGCAATTAGGGTTAGCTTTTATCATGTTTCAGTGTAGTTTCTAGAGAGAGAAGCTCCCCCCTCTCTCTATAATTAGGGTTCTTTAGTTTAAATTCTTGTAATTTCTACTCTTAATTCTTGTTTTCATTTACTTTTCCTTGTCAATTATTGTTATTTCATCTTTGTTCTTAATTATTTCTCTTGTATTTCCTTTATTTTGCCACTTTTATGTTATGAGCACTCTTTTGTTATTTTAATTCCAATTAATGCAAATTTATGTTTCCATGTCATTTATTGCTTTCTTTAGTTGTTATTGTCATTTTCTTCCTTTTGGTATTTTAGCATTTATTTTAATATATTTTAATATTATTTTATTCTCATGCACACCAAGTGTTTGATAAAATGCTTGGCTTAGTTTTCACTTAGTTTTTCTACACTCTTGGCTTGAAATTGTTTACTTTGGTAATCCTTGAGTTATTGATGTCCATTCTTGTTTGATATATTAGAGTGAGTTAGTTGATTTGGTCTCCCTTGCCTCTATGTAACCCCTTAGTGTTGACATAGGACTTAGGGATTGAAATTAACTATGCCTATTTGACTTATCTTCGATGTAAGGTTGACTAAGTAGGATCAACTCTTCATAATCATCATATGTTTGTGGTCAATGACTAGGATAGGTAGCCTTAGCCTTCAATTACTTGCCAAGAGGTTTCTTACATTTTAAGTTTCCTTTACTTGCATTTAATTGCTTTGACTTTATTGTGTTGACTTTTATTTGCTTTGATGTTTAATTTCTTACATGTTTAGTTTTCACACTCTTGGTTGAGAAATTGGATGTTTGGGTGGAATTGAGTTGAGGATGTCCATTCCGCATTGTGTGAGAATGGTTAATTGATTTAGTTTCCATTGACGCTAGCCTTTCACTAAGTAATTAGCGAGTTGACTAGGACTTATGGATTGAGATCAATTACACCTTTTGACCAATTCTCAAGGAGGATTGACTAGTTTGTATTGCTTCCACACAATTTCCATGTTTGTGGTCCACAACTAGGATAGGAAGCCTAAATTACCCAATTCTTGCCAAGAGTTGCCATTTACATTCCTTGCATGTTCATTTACTTCTTGCACTTAAATTTCTTGCTATTTACATCTCTTGCTTTCATTCCCAATTCCCCATGTTCTCTCTCATAGCCAATAATTTTACTTTTTATTGCAACTCCTAGGGAAGACGACCCGAGGTTTAAATACTCTCGGTTATTATTTGATTTGAATTTATTATTTGATTGATGATCGTTGGTTGGGTTTGGACTATACTTGCAACAGACAAATTCTATTTTTAGTGTGAAAATCCAAACCTATGCTTTTGGTAATCGTCAGTGACCCCAAGTTTTTTGACCACTCACGCGTACACCTCGCGCACGTGTACGCATGACATCTGAATTTTTCACCACCCATACAAAAACCAGAGAGTTGCATGCGCTTTGGCTGGAATTGTGCCTCTAGCAAAAAATCCATCCACGCGTACATGTCGTCTCTCTAATTTGTCCATCAGTCACGCATACGCGTCGCACCCCTTTCACCTCACCACGCTTACGCGTCACACCACGCATACGCGTGGGGACGCTGTTCCATCCTCCCTCTTTCCTTCTCTTCTTTCCATTTCTTTCCTTCTTCTCCCTTCTCCTCTTGTCTTTCCACCCTTCAACGATCATCCAACACTACCAATCACCATATATTACCATTTCTTTTAGTTAGTTAGTTAGTTATTTAGTTAGTTTGATTTATGTTTATTTTTTTATTTTTCATTATAAGTGTTGGACTATTAATCTTGTTTACTATTTTTTGTTGCTGATTATTGATAAGATGTTATTTTAACATCATTGTTGTTAATTTTGTTTGTTGAATTTCTTTATTGAGGTTACCTTTTGTTACTCGGTTTGAATTTTTCATGTTTAACATCTTTGAATAGCTAGTACGTATGACATTGCCTTCAAGCACCTTAACTCTTTTGAATTGCATGCTTTAGCCACCATGCATTCATCATCCATTGTTAGGCAATTGTGTATTATCAATGCATTTTTTTGTTAGGTGATGCTTGTTTATGATTGACCATTATTCACATCACCTATTTCATGCATTGAGATTTTGGAGTTGTGAAATTGGATTGTAAGCTTGCCTAGTGACATATTTTTTAGCTTTCTACGCTTTGTGGACCATGCTTGCTATGTGATTGGTTTTTACTTCTATCTTCTTTTTCCTAAGTTCTATAGCACCCATGTCTTCCACTTCTATGTCAGTTAGGTATTGCAAATAAACTTCAATATGTGTCATTGTTTGATGTGTGAGCTCTATATTTCATTTGGTTCACTAAGTTTACTTACACATCAATCAATGTCCATTCATTATCCAATTCACAATTGCTTGATTTTTGCTTGAATATTTTCATGCCTCTCTATTGCTTGTTTGGTTGTCTTAACCTACAAGTTTTCTTTGAAGTATTTCAAGTACACTAGAATAAGTGAAGTGTATGCTTTTTTTTTGTGTAATTATGACATAGTTTTTATGATAGTGTGTGTGTTCTAAACCGCATGCAACTTAGAACTTATACATTACTCTCCTCAATGTCACACTAATTCACTCACTTCATTGAAGTGATCATCACCTCATTCCAATAATTTACGCTTTCTTGCTTTTGCATTTTTGCATCTTATTGTGCTATTTTCTATTTTTCATGGATGAGTCATCATAAGCAAAAATGGAAGGAAGAACACGCAGCAACCAGTTGATCCACCAGCTGAAGGTGGCAATCCGTATAGTCGCAGTACCCCCTTGCTCGTCTTTGAATGCACCGAGGACGGTGCAAACTTTTAAGTATGGGGAGGTCGTCCTACCAATCGGTGTTTTTGGGTGACAATTCCTAATCCCAACACTTTCGCGTCTCATTTTTAGGTCTTTTAGGATTTTTTGTTGCATTTTCTTGTTTTGCACATATACATAATAAGCTTAGTCAAAATAATAAAATTCTCCAAGGATGTTATCTATAGAGCACCCCAATTGATTGAAAAAAAATTTTAGAACTTTCTTGAATTATATATATTGTGGATCATGTTTTTGAGCTAAGAACACATAAGCATGTGAGCTTTGAGCCTAATTGTGTGGTTACATCATATAACCACTTATTTTCATTCTTGTGTATATTATTCTCTTTATATGATTGTAATCTTTAATTTGTTTGATTCTTTATGTCCATTTTTTGTGTATGAATGCATTGAATGTTAAACCATATGCATTGATTCTCTTGTATATATTTTAGTTTAAAAAAAAAACCATAAAGAAAAAGAAAAATGAAAAGAAAAAATATATATAGAAAAAGAAAAAGAAAGAAAAAGAAAAGCAATATAAAGGGGATAAAATACCCCAAAGTGAACTTCAATAATAATCAATGCATATGAGTTGTGATAAAAAAGAGAATGCATGAGTGTGTGAAAAAGTAAAGAATGAGTAGTTAGGTTTGTTTAGAATTGAATAGGTCGTAGGTTAGGTGAGAGTTTAAGTTAATCAAAGATTCAAATTTCAACCTTACTTGACCAAATACAATCCTACCTTGACCCTAACCCCATTACAACCTTTGGATAAGTCCTCATGATATTTGTATGCATGCATTGAATAATTGTTGATTGTTAGATGAAAAACAAATCTTAGAAAGCATGATTAGGGGAGGATTGAATGAATCAACCCTATACACTTGAGTAACTAGAGGGGATACACATCCGGTGAGGGTTCGATTGCTCAATTACATGTTTTCACTGATGATCATCTCTCATCTTGCAAGTTTGTAAACTATTTTTAATAACTCAATTCAATTGTAGATTTGATTTGATTATGATTGCCTCAGTCCTTATGTTCATATATGTATTCTTGGAAATTGATTTATTTCGACCAAGTAATTGCATTCATTTAGATAGATTGCATGTAGATAGGTTGCAATAGATTGTTTACTTGCATTGAATAAATGTTGATACCCTTAGTCTCTTTCTTGGTTTAGCATTAGGACATGCTTAGTTTAAGTGTGGGGAGGTTTGATAAACCCCAATTTTGTGGTTTATCTTGTGCTTAATTTAGGAAATTTTATCAATTGATCCCACATTTATTCAATGAAATAGCATGCTTTTGTAATTCTCCCTAGTTTTGTGCTTAAGTGTGAATACATGCTTTTTAGGCCCTAAAATAGCTAAATTTAATTCACTTTAATCCCATTCGATGCCTTGATAAGTTTGTTGAGTGATTTCAGGTTCATAAGGCAAGTATTGGATGGAAGAAGTGAAGAGAAAGCATGCAAAGTGGATAATTCATGAAAAAACAAGGATTTGGAGTACTTAGAGCGACGCGCACACATGACAGACGCGTACGCGTGAAGAGGTGCACCGTCAAAGGCGACGCGTATGCATGACATAACGCGTACGCGTGAGAAGAAAAAGCCAGACGACGTATACGCGTGGCCTATGCGTATGCGTCACAGCCAGCACGTGACCTCATTAAAGTGAGAACGCTAGGGGCAATTTCTGAGCTTCCTAGGCCCAAATCCAACTGATTCCTAAGGCTATTTCATGCAGAATTGAAGATTGGACAAAGGGGAAGCAATTAGTGTAGCTTAGGTATCATGTAGGATAGTTTTCTAGAGAGAGAAGCTCCCTCTTCTCTCTAGAATTAGGGTTCTTAGGTCAATTTTCTTCTTAGATCTAAGTTTTAATTCTTGTTTTCGTTTAGTTTTCCTTATAATTTCTTGTTCTTACATATTAATTCTCTTAGTTCACATTGTTAATTTCTCTTTTATGCCTCTTTTAGTTTATAAATGATCTTGTTGGATTTGGATTTCTTTTAATGTAATTGATGTTTTATGTTCACCTTTATTGCATTGGGTAGTGGTAGATTTTATCATTTCTTGCAATTTATGATGTTTTCCTTTTATGCCTTCCAAGTGTTTGACAAAATGCTTGGCTGGATATTAGAGTATATTTTTTAGCATTATTGGCTTGGAAAGAGAAATTAGGCAATCTTGAGTCATGAATACCCAACTTATGTTGGTGATCTAGAGTTGTTGGTTAATATTATTTCCATTGATGCTAATATTTTGCTAATTCAATTAGTAAGTTGATTAGGACTTTTGGATTGAGATTAACTAGTCTTATTTGACTTTCTCTCATGTGAAGATAACATTTTACCTTCTTCCATTGTTGGAGATGACTAAATAGGATAAATTCTTGATAATTATTGTGATATGATTAGTGACTAGGATAGAAAGCCTAGATTCTCAATCCTTGCCATGAATGTCTCTCTTTATTATTTGTTTGTTGCTTTATTTTCTTGCCATTTATTTTCTTGCCCTTTTATTAAATCAAACCCCCTTGTTCCTTCATAGCCAATAATTGATCACTTCATTGCAATTCCTTGTGAGACGACCCGAGGTTTGAATATTTCGGTTAATTTTCATTGGACTTTGTACTTGTGACAACCAATATTAAAATTTGATTAAGAGTTATTAGTTGGTTTGGAACTATGCTTACAACGAGGTAATTCTTTTCTATAAGAGAAATTCTAGACTGACAATATTCTCTCTATCAGTAACAGTGCCCAGTAATGTAAGATATAAGACTCAAGGACGCTAGAGGCAATCCTAGAACTTCATATCAACCATAATATTCAAACTTATAAAATAATTAAATAAATACTTAAACAGGTCAACTAACTTAGGGGATTCTAATCAAACATTTACACCGCTATCCCACAGCCTTCGCCAGCCTAAACTCCATGTGATCCCATTGCCACTGCCTTCTGAACCTCCTCAATCCCAATAGAAAACATAAATAATAGTAATACAAGTAAAGCACAAGTATAATCATGTATATAAAGTAATTCAAGAAATAACCAAGCATGTTATACAATTAGGCAAACAATGCAAGTCGGCAAAGCAAGCAAACATATAAAATATGCATATGATGAATGCTTGTCCTATTTGGCTGTGATCCGAATTTAGCTACGGGAATACCCCATGGATATAGTGCTGGGCACACTCCTGTGATCCGAAAGGATGCGAGCGGGATACTCTGCCACATACCTCACATCTCAATGTAAGCGGGATGAACCAACGTCTTTATACCACCGCCGCGACCTCGACAAGCGGGATCAACCAATCTTCCTTGCCAGGCGCATAGTGTCTCGAATAATCTTAGTATAAAACAATATATCAGTGGTTTTTAGAAATCGTTTTCAGTACTCAGTATGGTCATCATTCCGTTCCGAGTCCTAGACTTGTCTCAAACATCATCAACTCCATAGCTCCACAATTCATCATATTAATAGTCATTACAGTACTCTACCAACTCACTAAAATAATCCACCCTCAGTACTCCAGAAACCTAAGTCTCCTTCTTCTGGATTCATACAAAAATTCACTAAATTAAGTCACTAAATCATCTTTAAAAGTGTTCGCGCCTAAGTACTAGATAGTATTCCTAAACAGTACTTAGAGAATGTTTGGAAAGCTAGAGAACCTTGAAAACGTGCGAAAGAAGATTTTTCAGCAAAATAGGACATGTGCGTATGCATGCCCAAGTGTCGTATGCACACTTCAGTTTTGGACCATCATGCGTACGCATCCATGATTCGCGTACGCGGTGGTGCTGGGCAGAAAACTCGCGTATGGTGCAGGAGGCCACGTACTCATTCCTTGTTGTTGGCCCATATCATGTACGCATGAGGGCCAGGAAGAGACGCACGCCCGCATATAGGGGTGCCCGCATACGCTTGCCTTCCCAGATTTGCAAAAATTCTGTAAAGTTGCAAAAATCAGTTTTAAACACCAAACTTTAAATGTTCATAACTTCCTCTACAAAATTTCATTTTCATCAAACTTTATACCAATTTAAAGCTCTTTGAATCATCTTTAATTTAAAATAATTTCCATCTAATTTAAAAACAGAGCCTTAAGTTATGATCCGCAATGTAAACCAAAAACTGGTTTTTACCAATTTAAATTAGCTAGGTTCTCAAACTTCCAAAATTCTCAACCAAGATCAATTCCTACCACCAAAATTGTTCTCATATACTTAAATTATGTGCATATAACTTCTAATTCGTTTCGCAACCTACCAATACACATTTTCACCATTTTTATCTAAAAATCCTTAATTTCACATCTCCAATTCTCAACGATTGATGACTCAACCTCAATTCACCATCCTCAACATACCTCAACATCAACAAACATCATAACTCATTATCATTTCACACAAAACATCATTATTCAACCCAACATCATAATCCAACATCATCATTCACCAAAATCATCACAATCATCAAAATCATCATACATCACAATTATCAACAATCAATTTCAATCATATCTTATGGTCCACTAGCCTAAGTGTCTAGAAATATTACATATTACATAGACAAAATCGAAACCATACCTTGGCCAATTCCCAATATGTGAAAAACACCAAAATTGGACTCCCACAAGCCTTAACTCACTAACAAGCCACCAATTCAAGAACCAATGCTCCAATAATCACAATTTCAAGCTAGACATACATAATTTATCACAAATTAATACCTAGGATTTCTAAATACACAATTTCACAAGGATAAAGAGTTTTTTTACCTTCTCTGATGGTGTTTGGGGCACAAACAACCAATTGCCCATCCTTAGATACCACTTAATCAATTGAAAACACAAAATCTACTCAATAAACAAACTTGGAATTTCGAATTTCTTAGAGTAGCAGAATGGAGAGTGAATTTCAAAATTTATCTACAAGTTAGATAGAACTAACGGACTCGGTGAGAGGTTTGCGTAGCCACAAACGACACGCGAATCGGAGCTCCATAGCTGAAGTTATGGCCAAATGAAGAGATGAGTGAATAGTGTTTCTTCTCCTCCCTTTCTTTCAATTTCCAGCTGCTAGGATTAGTGTGTGTGTGAGTTAAAGCTGAATTAGAGTCATTAATGGGTTTATATATGTTAGGTTGGCCCAACTTGGACCCAGTCTAACACGTTAGCATTTTTGGCCCGTTTGGCTCAATTTCGGGCAAAACCTTTAAAATTAGCACCCAGTTTTTAACTTTAATTATTTTCCTAAGTTTTTCTACAGTTTTAACTGTTCTCACACAGTATCGGATAGATATAAGCTGATACTGCTGGCTAATTTACCGATACACATTTTTACACAATTTTCCACAAAAAAATACATTTTTCAACTCAGAAAAATCTATTGAGTCTAAATATTATATTCATATTTTTTAAATTAATATTCTAAATTTTTGGATCCTATTTTGGGCAATTAAATTATTTAATTAAGAGATTAATTAATCGCGGTTCTTACACAATGCACTAATTTAAATTTAAGGATTAATTTCGTTCTTCATCCTAGGGATTAAAGCATATTGGAAGATAACTCTTCTTCTATTTAAATTCTTGTTGAATCTTGGAAAAGTTAAGTCACTTGAATAACAGCTTGATATCAATTCCTCACAATTCTCTAATTATCTGGATTTAATGGGATACGTGACATATAATCTCCTTATTTTTAGGTACTTAGGGTTTGTGTAGTTCTTAAACTAGAATTAGAGTTAATCTTCTAATTTAAATTAAGTGACCAAGGAATTGGTAGTTGATTGAGTTAGATGAGATTAAATTACTATGGATTTAGAGTTTAATCACTTAAGGTTTACCATGAATTGAACCTTTATATGATTAAAGTAATTGATAAGAATTGTTAATTCGGAAATTTAAACATCTCTAAAGCCTTAACTGTTTTCTCATACTATTTTCACAACCCATTTACTGCTTATTTTCTTGCATTCTCTGATTACTATTTATGCTATTTGAATCCAAACCACTCAATTTAGCTTGTCTGACTAGCCTAATAACTCAACTATTGTTGTTTAGTCCATTAATTCTCATGGGATCGACACTCAGTCACCTGAGTTATTACTTGGTACGACCTGGTGCACTCGCCAGTTAGTTTGTGCTATTCAAAATCTGCACCAAGTTTTTTGCGCCGTTGCCGGGGATTAACTGTGATTGACAACTATCCGTTATTTGATTACCTAGATTAGACATTTTCTTACTTTAATTTGCTTAATTTTTCCTCTTTAATTTTCGAATTTTCTGCTTGAATTTTTTTCCTTGTTTGATTCATTTTATTTTCTTATTTTTCCCTTCTCAATTTCGATATTTTGCTTTAAATTTCTACTTTGTTTTCGAAAATAGTGCTTTTTTTATTTAATTTATTTCATTTTATTTTATTTCTTTTACTTAGTTTACCTCACTGGGAATTTTTTTCACTCTAACGTAGATATTTCTACTTTTTCTTACCTTCTGTTTGTTTATGAGTAGAAACAAGGACAAGGAACCTCTTCTTGATTTTGATCCTGAGATTGAAAGGACCGTTAGAAGATGCCAACAGCAGGCTAGACTTTTAGAGCCGCTAAAAGTCTCAAGGACAATTCTAAGGAGGAAGCTGAAGAAATCACTCTGGGGCCACATAACAACAATAATGTTGCTATTCCTAATGCTCTTGAGCAACTTAGAAAGACTCTTGGCTCTTACACTACTCCAAATCCCACTTTTTATGGTAGTAGCATTGTTGTAACCCCTATTAATGCTAATAAGTTTGAGTTGAAGCCTCACTCATCACTTTGGTGCAATAAAACTGTCAGTTTCATGGACTCCTGCAGGAAGACTCAAACTTGTTCATCTCCAATTTCCTGCAAATTTGTGATACAGTGAAGACTAAAAGAGTCCATCCTGATATTTACCGGTTGTTGTTCTTTCCATTTGTTGTACGGGACCGAGCCAAGCAGTAGCGTGATACACAACCTAAGGAGAGCCTGGATACATGGGATAATGTGGTCAGCAGATTCTTGACTAAGTTCTTTCCACCTCAGAGGCTGACCAAGTTAAGGACCGATGTTCAGACCTTCAGGCAACAAGAGGGTGAATTTCTCTATGAAGCTTAGAAAAGGTACAAGGTTATGCTCAAAAAGTGTCCTCCCAATATGTTTCCAGACTGGATACAGGCGCAAATTTTCTATGATGGGATTACTCAGGTCGTTACAACCTCTTTCGATAATTCTACAGGAGGATCCCTTCAAATGAAGAAAACCACTGAAAAGGTCTAGAGTTGGTAACAACCAATATTTATACTCTTCTGGGAGAACCGCAATGAGGAAAAGAGTCATGGAACTAGATGCTCTGGATACCATTCTTGCTCAGAATAAAGCTAAGTCTCAACAGATAAATGCCAATACTCAACACTTGGGTGAGAGTTATGATTATTGTCAATTAACAAATTCACATTTCATGGTATTTATTTGCTCTATTATGGTAGATTTTATCAATTTTTCCTACACTTATTCAAGGAAATAGCTTGGTTTTGTAAATTCACCATAAATTGCGCTCAAAAGTGAAAACATATTTTTCAGGCCCTTATTTGCTAAATTTTATTCACTTTAATTCCATTTGATTCCTTGATGTATTTGTTGAGTGATTTCAGGCATGTAAGGCAAAGATTAGATTGAAGGAATAAAGAAAAAACATGTAAAAGCAGAGAATTCATGAAGAAATGGAGTTTGGAACATTTCAGCAAGTCATGCGTACGCACAGGTCCTAGCACGTGACCTCATTAATTCAATTCACTGGCAGCGAATTTTGGGTCCCCAGAACCCAATCCAACTCATTTTTGAAGCTATTTCAACCCTAATTCAAGAGGAGGCAAGGGGAGAGCAATTATGTTTTAGGTTTTGTCATGTTGTAGGTCATTTTCTAGAGAGAGAAGCTCCCCTTTCCCTCTAGAACTAGGTTAAGTTTAGTTAATTTTCTCTTAGATTGATGCTTTCATTCTTGTCTTGATTTAGTTTCTTTACTATTTTCTTCTTCTTGCCTCTTACTTCTTTTAGTTTTACTTGTTATTTCTTTTATTTGGTTATTTTATTGTAATGAACTCTTGTTAATTTGAATTTCTATTAATGCAATTTAATGTTTCTTTATTTATTGTTATTTAATTGAGTTGTTATTATTATTTTCTTGTACTTGGTAGCTTTAGATTTTATTTTTATTGCAATTTAATATGCTTTTATTTTCATGCACACAAAGTATTTGATAAAAATGCTTGGCTTACTTTTTCCTTAATCTTGGCTTGGAATTGAGGACTTTGGTGACCTTGAGTCATTGATGTCCATTCTTGATTGATATATTAGGGTAGTTAGTTGATTTGGTTTCCACTAACTCTAAGTCTTCCATTAATAGAGTTGGCTAGGACTTGTGGGTTGAGATCAATTATGCCTATTTGACTTATCCGCGATGTTAGGGTTGACTAAGTAGGATTCACTCTTCATAATCATCATATGTTTGTGGTCAATGGCTAGGATAGGTAACCTTCACTTTCAATCCTTGCCAAGAGGTTTATTAGCATTTGAATTTTCCTTTCTTTTGCTTTATTGCCTTGAGTTAAATTGGCTTTGATATTTAGTTATTGTTTGCTTATTTACTTTCTTGCTATTTACATTTCTTGTCTCTTGCAATCTCAAATCCCCATTCCCTCATAGCCAATAATTGACACTTTATTGCAATTCCTAGGGAGAACGACCCGGGATTTAAAACTCCCGGTTATTTTGTGTTGATTTTGAGAATCCTTTATTTTATACTTTGATGGTGGTTGATTGTGGATTTGGAACTATACTTGCAACGCCAATTTTATTTTGAGAAAAATTCCTAATCCGCTCCAGGCCAATCATTAAGCTTTTGGCGCTGTTGCCGGGGAGTTGCAATGGTGTTATGTTATTGGCTGTTGTAAGTATGTTGATATGTAAATATCTTGCTTCTTTTTGGTTGTTTTGTTGATTCTGTTAGTTGTTAGGAGTTTGTTTTAGTTGCTTCTTGATAGTTTTTTTTTTATTTTCCCTCTTTTCTATGAATTCTCACCCTTTTGGCTTGGAGTTTAGTTTTTATGATGTTGTAGTAAGTGAGAACCTCAATGATGGCTTGGAGTTTAGTTTTATTTTCCTCTAAATTACCATGTGCATAAAATATATATATATTTTCAGTATTTAAATAAGGAGATACAAAAATCTCCCAATTGCAAAATAAAATGAATCAATGCACATGGGACAAAATTTCAAAATTAAATTTAATACATGAGCTTGTAATACAAAGTGGGAAAATTTGGGTAAATAGGTAAAGGAACTTTAAAATTATATAAAGTATGTATATGTTAGGTGAAATCTTAGACTAATCAAGGATTCACTTTATTAGCTCACTTAGCCTTATACGTATACCCTTACATTTACCTTGGCCCCATTACAACCTTCAAAAAGACCTCATGATTTTTGTATGTCTATATTCAATATTTATTGATTGGTTAGATGAAGAACAAAGTTTTAGAAAGCAAGGATAGAAAAATAATAGAGTGATTAACCTAATAAACACTGAGTGACTAGAGAGTAAACACAAAAATCCAGTGAGGGTTCAATAGCTCATCGCCATATATCTCTGCTTAATTGTTAATTGTCTTGCAGGTTTGTGAAATACTTTTACCCATCTCAATTGTAAAAGTGCTTTAACATTATCTAGGGTCTGGCTATGTATATATGATTCCTTGAAAGTATGAAACAAATTAACCACATGTAAGCTTTATATATACAGGTGGATAATAATTAGAATTGCATGATTCATTTAGGTAGTTGCATTTAGAATAGATTGCATTGCATGAAATTCCACCACTTTACCTTACTCTTTCTCTTGGATTTAGCATGAGGACATGCTAATGTTTAAGTGTGGGAAGGTAGATAAACCACTATTTCATGGTTTATCTTGTACTCAATTGAGTGGTTTTTATCAAGTCTTCACCCACTTATTCATATAAACTGCATGGTTTTACCATTCTTTCCTCATTTTATGAGATTTATAAAAATATGTTTCCTATGCTTTATTAATATTATAATTTATTTATCCTTTATTACCATCCGATGCCGTGATTTGTGTGTTAAGTACTTTCAGGTTTTATAGGGCAGGAATGGCTTAGAGGACAGAAAGGAAACATACAAAAATGGAAGGAAAGCATAAAAATGGAGTTTTGAAGAGAAGGCAGCAATGCGAACGCATGGACGACGTGACCTGAGCGGAACGCATACGACGCGGACGCGTAACTGACGCATACGCGTGACTAGGAAATACTCCAGATGACGTGAACGCGTGACCCACACGCACGCTTGACAGACGCCACATGCAGAAACTGCAGAAAATGCCCCCAGTAATTTCTGAAACCCTTTTGGCCCAGATCCAAGTCCAGAAAACACATATTAAAGGCTATAAAGTGGGGGAATGCATTCATTCGAGGGAGGTCTTCGATTATTCACTTTTCATAATCTAGATGTAGTTTTTAGAGAGAGAGGTTCTCTCCTCTCTCTTAGGATTTAGAATTTGTTCTTCTCAAGTTCCAGGTTTAATATTCTTTCTATTTACTTTCTCAATTTAGTTTATGAACTCTTTATGTTTGGATTTAATTTCTTTTATTAATGCAATTTGAGGTATTTCAGAATTATGATTACTTTCCTTTATTTATATAAATAATTTAGATTTTTTTCCTTTTGGCTTTAATTGATTAATTGGAGACTCTTGAGTTATCAAACTCATCGTGATTGATAATTGTTATTTTTGCTAATTGAATTGAATTCCAATAACTCTAGTCCTTTCTTAGGAATTGGCTAGGACCTGAAGATCAAACTAATTAGTCCACTTGACTTTCCTTTGCTTTAGTAAAGGTTAACTAAGTGGGATTAAAACTCAATTCTCATCACCATCGATAAGGATAACTAGGATAGGACTTCCAAATTCTCATACCTTGCCTAGAGTTTTATTAGCTATTGATTTATTTTTCTTGTCATTTAAATTACTTGTTCCCTATTTCAAAAATCCAAAAATATAATATTTTCCATAACCAATAATAAATACACCTCCCTGCAATTCCTTAAGAGACGACCCGAGGTTTAAATACTTCGGTTTATACATTTTATTGGGTTTGTTACTTATGACAACCAAACGTTTGTATGAAAGGATTTTCTGTTGGTTTAGAAGCTATAGTTACAATGCGATCATATAATTGTGAATTTCTTTACCGACTGGAAAACCGATCGTCACCTTCTCTTTCCCCTTTCTAGAGGTTTTTTCGGTTTTAGGTGCCATAAATGGTTATGGAAAAACAAAAAGCAACGCTTTTACCACACCAAACTTAGAAGGTTTGCTCGTCCTCGAGAAAAAGAAGAAAGAAGGGAGGGGAATAAGAAGAGAATGGAGGAGATGGAGAGGTGTGAGTGGGTCGGCCAAAGGGGGGAAAGAAGTGTTTATAATGTGTGAAAATAAAGGAGGGATGAGGGGTTTATATAGAAGTGGAGAGAGGGGTAGGGTTCGTGTATTAGGGGTTGGGTTTGGGAGGTAAAAGATTTGAATTTGAATTGTGAAGTGGGTGTTATGGGGGAGAGAATTGGAGGTGATTGGAGAAGGGTATTTGAGGAAGGGTGTTATGGGAAGGTGTGAAGAAGAAAGAGAGAGAGTTGAGGTAGGTGGGGATCCTGTGGGGTCCACAGATCCTGAGGTGTCAAGAATTTTTCATCCCTGCACCATTTTGGGCGTGTAAATGCCCCTTGGAGTGCCATTCCTGGCGTTAAATGCCAGGTTGCTGCCCATTTCTGGCATTTAACGCTAGCTTTTCTTCCCTTTCTGGCGTTTAAACGCCAGTCTGATGCCCTTTTCTGGCGTTAAACGCACTGGGCGTTTAACGCCCATTCTGCTACCGTTACTGGTGTTTAAACGCCAGTAAGCTCATCCTCCAGGGTGTGCTGTTTTCAATGCTATTTTTTATTTCAGCTTTTGTTTTTGTGACTCCACATGATCATCATCCTAAAAAAAAACATAAAACAACAATAGAAATTTAACATAGATAAGTAAAAATTGGGTTGCCTCCCACAAGCGCTTCATTAATGTCAATAGCTTGACAGTGGGCTCTCATGGAGCCTCACAGATACTCAGAGCATGATGATGGCCTCCCGACACCAAACTTAGAGTTTGAATGTGGGGGCTCTGTTTGACTCTGCATTGAGAGAAGCTTGTCATGCTTCTTCTCCATGTGTACAGAAGGAGATTCTTTAGCTTTAAACACAAGGTAGTCCTCATTCACTTGAAGAACCAACTCTCCTCTGTCAACATCAATCACAGATTTTGCTGTGGCTAGGAAGGGTCTGCCAAGGATGATGGATTCATCCTTACTCTTCCCAGTGTCTAGGATTATGAAGTCAGCAGGGATGTAAAGGCCTTCAACCTTTACCAAAACATCCTCTACAAGTCCATAATCCTGTTTCCTTGAATTGTCTGCCATCTCTAGTGAGATTCTTGTAGCTTGCACCTCAAGGATCCCTAGTTTCTCCATTACAGAGAGTGGCATGAGGTTTATACTTGACCCAAGGTCACACAAAGCCTTCTCAAAGGTCATGGTGCCTATGGTACAAGGTATTAAGAGCTTTCCAAGATCCTGTTTCTTCTGAGATAATTTTAGTTGAACCAGATCATTTAGTTCATTGATGAGCAATGGGGGTTCATCCTCCCAAGCCTCATTACCAAATAGCTTGGCATTCAGCTTTATGATTGCTCTTGGATATTGAACAACTTGCTCTTCAGTAATATCTTCATCCTCTTCAGAGGAAGAATACTCATCAGAGCTCGTGAATGGCAGAAGTAGGTTCAATGGAATCTCTATGGTCTCTGTATGAGCCTCAGATTCCATTGGTTCCTCAAAGGGAAACTTCTTTTCATTCAGAGGACATCCCATGAGGTTTTTCTCACTGGGAATCACGTCCTCCTTACTCTCTCCAGGTTCAGCCATGTTAGTCATGGTTATGGCCTTGAACTCTCTCTTGGGGTTTTCTTCTATATTGCTTAGGAGGATGCTAGAAGGAGTTTCAGTAATTCTCTTACTCAGCTGACCCACTTGTGCCTCCAAATTTCTAATGGAGGATCTTGTTTCATTCATGAAACTTAGTGTGGTCTTAGATAGATCAGAGACTATGGTTGCTAAGCCAGAACAGTTCTGCTCAAAATTCTCTGTCTGTTGCTGAGAAGATGATGGAAAAGGCTTGCTATTGCTAAACCTATTTCTTCCACCATTATTGTTGTTGAAGCCTTGTTGAGGCTTCTGTTGGTCCTTCCATGAGAGATTTGGATGATTTCTCCATGAAGGATTATAAGTGTTTCCATAGGGTTCTCCCATGTAATTCACATCTTCCATTGTAGGGTTCTCAGGATCATAAGCTTCTTCTTCAGAAGAAGCTTCTTTATTACTGCTGGATGCAGCTTGCATTCTAGTCAGACTCTGAGAAATCATATTGACTTGCTGAGTTAATATTTTATTCTGAGCCAGTATGGCATTCAGAGTATCAATCTTCAGAACTCCTTTCTTCTGAGTTATCCCATTATTCACAGGATTTCTTTCAGAAGTGTACATGAATTGGTTATTTGCAACCATTTCAATGAGTTCCTGAGCTTCTTCAGGCGTTTTCTTCAGATAAAGAGATCCACCAACAGAGTTGTCTAATGACATCTTGGACAGTTCAGACAGACCATCATAGAATATGCATATGATGCTCCATTCTGAAAGCATGCCAGAAGGACACCTTCTGATCAATTGTTTGTATCTTTCCCAAGCTTCATAGAGGGATTCGCCTTTCTTCTGTATGAAGGTATGGACTTTCACTCTGAGCTTACTCAATTTTTGAGGTGGAAAGAACTTTGCCAAGAAGGCATTGACCAACTTTTCCTAAGAGTTCAGGCTTTCTTTAGGTTGTGAGTCCAACCATGTCCTAGCTCGGTCTCTTACAGCAAAAGGGAATAGCATGAGTCTGTAGACCTCAGGGTCAACCCCATGGGTCTTAACAGTGTCACAGATTTGCAAGAATTCAGCTAAAAACTGATGAGGATCTTCCAATGGAAGTCCATGATACTTGCAATTCTGCTGCATTAGAGAAACTAATTGAGGCTTAAGCTCAAAGTTGTTTGCTCCAATTGCAGGAATTGAGATGCTCCTTCTACAAAAGTTAGAAGAGGGCGTAATGAAGTCACCAAGCATCTTCCTTGCATTGTTGGCATTGTTGTTATTTTCAGCTGCCATGTCTTCTTCCTTTTCAAAAATTTCTGTCAGGTCCTCTCCAGAGAGTTGTGCTTTAGCTTCTCTTAGCTTCCTCTTCAAGGTCCTTTCAGGTTCAGATTAGCTTCAACAAGAATGCCTTTGTCCTTGTTCCTGCTCATAAGAAAGAGAAGAGAACAAGAAAGTATGGAATCCTCTATGTCACAGTATAGAGATTCCTTGAGGTGTCAGAGGAAAATAGGAATAGAGGGATGAGGTAGGTAGATAAGAATTCGAACATATGAAGAAGGAGAGAGAGTCCGAATTGCTAATTGAGGAGGAGTGTCAGTCCTTAAATAGAAGAAGGTGAGGAGGGGAAAAATTTTTGAAAACAAATTTTTTTAAATAAAACTAAAAATTTTTAAAATAATTAAAAAGAATTTTGAAAAAGTGGTTGATGGTTTTTCGAAAATTAAAAGTGAGAAAGTGTTAGGTGATTTTAAAGAAGATTTTGAAATCAATAATCAAAAAGATATGATTGAAAATTATTTTGAAAAAGATGGGGTTGAGAGAATATGATTGAGAAGATATGATTGAAAAATAATTTTAAAAAATTTTAAATTAATGATATGATTGAGAAGATATGATTGGAAATTAATGACTTGGCTAACAAGAAATTTAAAAGATATGATTCTAAAATTCAAATATTGAACCTTTCTTAGCAAGGAAGTAACAAACTTGAAATTTTTGAATCAAATCATTAATTGGTAGCCAGGATTTTCAAAAATAGTAAGAGAAAAATGGAAAAAGATTTGATTTTGAAAAAGATATGATTTGAAAAGGATTTGATTTTGAAAAATTATGAAGATTTGAAAAAGATTTGAATTAAAAACTAACTTACCTCCCTTGTGTTGTCCTAGCGTTAAACGCCCATTTGGCTACCTCCTTGGGCGTTAAACGCCCAGCCAGGTATCTTGGTTGGCGTTTAAACGCCATAATTCCTTCTTCACTTGGTGTTTTGAACGCCCAGCTTTTTCTCTGTAATTCTTCTGCTGTATGTTCTGAATCTTCAATTCTCTGTATTATTGACTTGAAAAGACAATTTTGAAATTTTTTTTTTGAAATTTTAATGATGAGAGAGAACAACAACAAAATGAAACTAATCATGAAAAACTAAGATCAAATAAACAATGCATGCAAGAACACGTTGAATGTCAAGATGAACAATCATATTATTTATTTTTTTTAGAAAAGAAAGACATGCAAGACACCAAACTTAGAAATTTTCATATTAGAGACACTAACAAATTGAGAATGCACATGAGAAACAACAAAAGACACAAAACAAGAGAATTTAAAGATCAGACCCAATAAAATCATCAAGAACAACTTTAAGATCAATGAAGAATATAATGCATATATTTTAGAAGAATGCAAGAAAATTAAAAATATGCAAAACACCAAACTTAAAATGTGACATTAGACTCAAACAAGAAACACAAATTATTTTTTATTTTCATGGTTTTATTAATTTTTTTTGTATTTTTTGAAAATTATTTGGAAAAAGAAAAATAAGGGTTTCAAAATTTTTAATAAGAATTCCAGGAATCATGCAGTGTTAGTCTAAAGCTTTAGTCTAAAAAGATTAGACATGGCTAGCCAAGCTTCAGCAGGACATTACATACAACAGCCAAATTGATGGGAATCAATTAGCTCCTGTGATGATAGAAGCATCATCTGAAACTCTAGAATTCATTCTTAAAAATTCTGAAGACATAGAATAATTTTTTTTTGAAAATTTTTTAGAAAATAAAAATAATAAAAACAAAAAGCTTAAAATTAAAATAAAATTACCTAATCTGAGCAACAAGATGAACCGTCAGTTGTCCAAACTCGAACAATCCCCGGCAACGGCGCCGAAAACTTGGTACAAGGAATCGTGCTCTCACACTTTTCACACAACTCCGTGAAACTAACCAGCAAGTGCGCTGGGTCGTCCAAGTAATACCTTACGTGAGTAAGGGTCAATCCAATGGAGATTGTCGGCTTGAAGCAAGATATGGTCATCCTTGTAAATCTCAGTCAGTCGAATTAAAATGGTTTTGAGGTTTTGATAATTAAAATATAATTAAAACAGAAAATAAGATAGAAATACTTATGTAATTCATTGGTGGGATTTCAGATAAGCGTATAGAGGTGCTTTGTTGCTTCTGAACCTCTGCTTTCCTACTACCTTCTTCCAACCATGCGTTACCTCCTTCCATGGCAAGCTGTATGATCCTCTCGGATGAAAAAAAATCCATCTGCGCTGTCACCGCAGGGCTAATCATCTGTCGGTTCCCGCTAGCGTCGGAATAGGACCATTGTCCTTTTGCGCACTGTCACTTGCGCCCCACATTCGCAGGTTTGAAGCTCGTCACAGTCATCCCTTCCCAGATCCTATTCGGAATACCACAAACAAGGTTTAGACTTTCTGGATCTCAGGAATGCTACCAATGGTTCTAGCCTATACCACGAAGACTCTGATCTCACGGAATGGAAGGCTCTGTTGTCAGGAGAGGCAACCATGCATCGTAAACCAGGAGGCCAAGAGATACACACTCAAGTTGTTGCAGATAGAACGGAAGTGGTTGTCAGGCACGCGTTCATTAGTGAGAATGATGATGAGTGTCACGGGTCATCACATTCATCAGGTTGAAGTACGAGAGTATATCTTAGAGAATAACTTGTAATTGCATTAATTCATGAAGAACAGCAGAGCTCCACACCTTAATCTATGAGGTGTAGAAACTCTACCGTTGAAAATACATAAGTGATGAAGGTCCAGGCATGGCCGAATGGCCAGTCCCCTAACCGTGATCAAGAGATTAACTCCAATTCTGGTGCCAGTTTAGGCGTTTTACGCCATAAATTTTAGGCTGACTTTGAACGCCAATTTGGGCCATCAAATCACGGGTAAAGTATAAACTATTATATATTGCTGGAAAGCCCAAGAAGTATACTTTCCAACTCAATTGAGAGCGCACCAATTGGGCTTCTGTAGCTCCAGAAAATCCACTTCGAGTGCAGGGAGGTCATAATCCAACAACATCTGCAGTCCTTTTTCAGCCTCTGAATCAGATTTTTGCTCAGGTCCCTCAATTTTAGCCAGAAAATACCTGAAATCACAAAAGAACCCAAAACTCATAGTAAAGTCTAGAAATGTGATTTTTATTTAAAAACTACTAATTATATACAAAAAACTAACTAAATCATACTAAAAACTACCTAAAAACAATGCTAAAAAGCGTATAAATTATCCGCTCATCACATACATTAAATGATTGTTGATTGTTAGATGAAAACCAAATCTTAGAAAGCTTGAGTGGAAGATATTGAGTGAATCAACCCTAAACACTTGAGCAATTAGAGTGTATACACATTCGGTGAGGGGTTTGATTGCTCAATTTCTATGTTTTCGCCTTTGATCATCTCCTTTCTTGCAAGTTGTTAACTCTTTTCAATAATTCATTTCAATTGTGGACTTGATTTGATTGCTTTAGCCCTTATGTTTATATATGTATTCTTGGAAATTGATTCATTTTGACTAAGTAGTTACATTCATTTAGATAGATTGCATATAGCTAGTTTCCTTATATTGAATAAATGTAATACCCCTTGTTTCCTTCTTGAGTTTAGCATGAGGACATGCTATTGTTTAAGTGTGGGGATGTGATAATTCTACATTTCATGGTATTTATTTGCTCTAATTGGGTGGATTTTATCAACTTTTCCTACACTTATGCAAGGAAATAGCTTAGTTTTGTAAATTCTCCATAAATTGTGCTCAAAAGTAAAAACATGCTTTTTAGGCCCTTATTTGCTAAATTTTATTCAACTTAATTCCATTTTATGCCTTGATGTGTTTGTTGAGTGATTTCAGGCTTGTAAGGCAAAGATTGGATTGAAGGAATGAAGAAAAAGCATGTAAAAGTGGAGAATTCATGAAGAAATTGAGTTTGGAACTTTTCAGCAAGTCATGCGTATGCACAACCCTTTGTGCGTACGCACAAGTGGAAAAATCAAAAAGTGTGCATACGCACACGTCTGTGCGTACGCACAGGTCCCAGCACATGACCTCATTAATACAATTCGCTCACAATGAATTTTGGGCCCCTAGAACCCAATCCAACTCATTTTTGAAGCTATTTCAACCCTAATTAAAGAGGAGGCAAGAGGGATGCAATTATGTTTTAGGTTTTGTCATGTTGTAGGTCATTTTCTAGAGAGAGAAGCTCCTCCTTCTCTCTAGAATTAGGTTTGGTTTAGTTAATTTTCTCTTAGATTGATGCTTTAATTCTTGTCTTGATTTAGTTTCTTTACTATTTTCTTCTTCTAGTCTCTTACTTCTTTTAGTTTTACTTGTTTCTTTTATTTGGTTATTTTATTGTAATGAACTCTTGTTAATTTGAAAATCTATTAATGAAATTTAATGTTTCTTTGTTTTATTGTTATTTAATTGAGTTATTATTATTGTTTTCTTGCACTTGGTAGCTTTAGATTTTATTTTTATTACAATTTAATATGCTTTTATTTTCATGCACACCATGTGTTTGATAAAAATTCTTGGCTTAGTTTTTACTTAGTTTTTCCTCACTCATGGCTTGGAATTGAGGACTTTGGTGACCTTGAGTCGTTGATGTCCATTCTTGATTGATATATTAGGGTAGTTAATTGATTTGGTTTCCACTAACTCTAAGTCTTCTATTAATAGAGTTGTCTAGGACATGTGGATTGAGATCAATTATGCCTATTTGACTTACCCTCGATGTTAGGGTTGACTAAATAGGATTAACTCTTCATAGTCATCATATGTTTATAGTCAATGGCTAGGATAGGTAACCTTGACTCTCAATCCTTGCTAAGAGATTTATTAGCATTTCTATTTTCCTTTCTTTTACTTTATTGCCTTGAGTTAAATTGGCTTTGATATTTAGTTATTGTTTGCTTATTTGCTTTCTTGCTATTTACATTTCTTGTCTCTTGCAATCTCAAATCCCATTCCCTCATAGCCAATAATTGATCACTTCATTGCAATTCCTAGGGAGAACGACCCATGATTTAAAACTCCCAGTTATTTTGTGTTGATTGTGGCAATCCTTTATTTTAAACTTTGATGTTGGTTGATTGTGGATATGGAACTATACTTGCAACGCAAATTCTATTTTGAGAAAAATTCCTAATCTTCTCTAGGCCAATCATCATCAATTTTTTGCTGAACAGGTTAATTATATGGGCAATTCCTCCAAACCCCCTAATAATGATACTTTTTCCAAGACTTACAATCCAGGGTGGAGGAATCACCCAAATTTTGGATGGAGAAATCAACCACAAAGGAAACCAAACTTCAACAACAACAACCATCAGTTCTAGCCCTCTCAACCATACCATCATCCTTCTCTTCTTAAAATCCTTCTGACTAGGAATCTCTAGTTGCAGAACTTGATAAGAACACTAATAGTTTCATGCAGGAAACCAGAGCTTAAATTAGAAACTTAGAACTTCAAATGGGTTAGTTAAGTAAGAAAGTAGCTGAGAGGCCCCCTAATACTTTCTCTAGTGATATAGTGCCCAACCCAAGGAAAGAGCACAAGGCCATCCATCTATGAAGTGGTAAGGTACTAAGTAAAGAAGCTCAGGCTAGTGAGGAGCTGGTTGAAAAAGAAGCTCCAGAGAAGGCCCAAGATAAGGTGGAACACACCCCTGAGAGACATCCGAACAACCTTTTTCCGATTGATGTTGAGCAATACAAAGTAAAGTTTCCAGTTCCTGAATACAAGCCGAAAATGCCATATCCTCAAAGGCTTCAGAAGGCATCTAAAGACAAGTAATTTTCAAGATTCTTAGAGGTCTTCAGGAAGCTTCAGATCAACATTCCTTTTGTAAAGGCTTTAGAGCAAATCCCTCTCTATGCTAAATTTATGAAGTAATTGTTGAGCAACAAGAGGAATGGGAAAGAGAGTGAAGCCGTGGTGCTCACAAAGGAATGCAGTAAAATTTTTTAGAAGGATCTTCCTAAGAAGATGAAAGATCTGGAAAGCTTTTTAATTTCTTGCACCATTGGAAATATCACTATTCAGAGGGCATTATGTGATCTTGGAATAAGCATCAATCTCATGTCAGTTACTTTGATGAGAGTTTCAAATTCTTGAGGTAAAACTCACTTGAATTTCTCTTCAACTAGCTGACTGTTTAATTAAATTTTCACTTGGGGTTGTTGAGAATTTACTGGTGAAAGTAGGAACTTTTATTTTTTTTTGCTGATTTTGTGATATTGGATATGGAAAAAGATGTGAATACTTCCATTATTTTGGGAAGACCTTTTCTAACTACAGGGAGAGCCCTTATTGATGTGCAAAAGGTTGAGTTGACTTTGAGAGTCAATGATGAAGAGGTTGTCCTGAATGTGCTTGAGGCCTTGCAATATCCAAGTGATTTTGAGGGATGTATGAGAGTTGATCTTATTAAGCCATTAATTCAAGAGGTCTTTAAAGTAGAAGAGCTTGATGGTGTTTTAGAACCCCCTTTGCAGAATGGTTTGCTAGAGATTGATGATTCACCACCACAAAAAGGAAAACCAAACATGCCTATTCAAGAGGAAGGGCCGCCCAAGCTTGAGTTGAAGCCATTGCCTCCCTCTCTAAAGTATGCTTTTCTAAGCGAGCAGGATTCGTATCCAGTGATTATTAGTTCCTCTCTGAGTCATAATGAAGATGAGGCTTTGATAAAGGTATATAGAAGCCATAAAACAGCTCTTGGGTGGACCATTAGTGACTTGAAAGGGATAAGTTTGGCTATGTGTATGCACAAGATACTACTTGAAGAAGATGCTAAACTTGTAGTGTAACCACAAAAATGGCTCAATCCAACTATGAAAGAAGTGGTCCAGAAAGAAGTGATAAATCTTTAGGAAGCCAGAATAATCTACCCAATTTATGACAGTCCATGGGTGAGCCATGTGCAAGTGGTTCCCAAGAAAGGAGGCGTGACAATGGTCAAGAATGAGAAGAATGAGCTTATTCCTACAAGAATTGTCTCGGGGTGGTGTACGTACATTGATTACAGGAGGCTCAACACTGCAACTAGGAAGGACCACTTCCCCTTGCCTTTTATTGATCAAATGCTTGAGAGGTTAGCTGGACATACATTTTATTGTTTTTTAGATGGTTATTCTGGATATAATCAAATTACAGTGGACCCTCAATATCAAGAGAAGGAGGCTTTCACTTGTCCCTCTGGTCTATTTGCTTACTGAAGGATGCCGTTTGGACTGTGCAATGCCCCATAAACTTTTTAGATGTGAATGCTTTCAATATTTTCCGACATGGTTGAAACGTTTATTGAGGTTTTTATGGATAATTTTTTTGTATTTGGACATTTTTTTTATTCTTACCTGAGACATCTTTCCTTAGTCTTGAAGTTGTGACAAGAAACTAACCTTGTTTTGAATTGGAAAAAATGTTATTTTATGGTAACTGAAGGTATTGTTCTTGCGCACCAGATTTCAAGTGAAGAAATATAGGTTGATAAAGCTAAGGTGGAGGTAATTGAAAAATTACCACTACCCACTAATGTAAAGGCAATACGGAGTTTCTTAGGATATCTAGGATTTTATAGAAGGTTTATAAAGCATTTTTATAAAATTGTTAAACTCTGAAAGCTAAGCTTGTCTCTGCACCCATCATAGCTACTCCTAACTGGGATTTACCGTTTGAATTGATGTGTAATACGTGAGCATCTTGTACCCATTTTCCCCTTGTTTTCTAGTCATTTTTAAGTTGGAATCTATTAAGTTTTATTATATTTTAGTGCAAAAATCCTCTTTGCAAGAGTTTTGTGAAAAAAACAAAGGAAGAAAGTAGATGCTGTCAACCCTTATCTCCCTGCATTATAACAAGCATAACTTGAGCTATAGAGGTCCAATTGACGCGGTTTTAATGGCGTTGGAAAGCCAATTTCAAAAGCTTTCTAACAATATATAATAGTTTGTACTTTTTGTCTGGAATCAGTGCCTCGAAGGATGCTAAACGCCAGCTCGGCGTTTAGCGCCTAGGAAGACAAAACTCACTGCCCATTTTTGACGCTGAATGCCAGCTAAACGCCAAAATACGGATCCACATTTACCAAAGGAGTATGTTTAGTTGGATTTGGCTTCTAATTACTATATTTTGTTTTATTTTTGTTTTTTTAATTACAAACAGAATCTTTTAGATTTAGAATTGAATATCTTATTTTAGTTTCAAATCAAATTAGGTTAGTATAAAAGGGAAAAGATTCACCCTTAGAAGGGGATCGGACTTTCACATCTTTTTTACTTCCATACTTATTAGAACCCTAGTTTTTCTCTGTAAGTCATGAGCCACTAAACCTCTTTGGTTAAGGTTAGGAGCTCTGTTTATTTCTATGAATTGAAACTATTACTTTTCTATTTGAATTAATGTACTGATTTAATTTCATGGATTATTTTTGTTCTTAATTTTATGAATCTGGGTGAAACGAGAGTATGCCCTTTATTCTAGATGCATTCTTGTGACCCTCGGGAGAGGTCTCTCACCTGGACACAACTTGAAAATAAATTCCTCTTAAATTGCTATTTACTTGAACTAATCTAGATACGTGACATATAATCCATTCAGCTTTGGGTAAATAGGGTTTTTGTCACCATAAACTAGATTTGAACTTAACCCTCTAATATGAATCAAGGGACCAAGAGATTGGCGGTTGATGAACATTAGAGGAGGCTAAATCACAAACAGATTAGGGTTTAATAATTAAAGTTTGCCATGAAATGAATCTTTTATGATTAAAATAGTTGGTAAAAATTTATAATCCGGAAAAGTAAACATCTCCCATACCTTAACTGTTTCTCTCATATATTTCTACACCAAACTCATTATTTGCTTTCTTTACTCTTGATTTATTGCTTAATGCTCAATTCACTAAACCAACTTTTCTGTCATCCTAACTAAACCAATCAGTCGACCATTGTTGCTCAGGCCATTAGTTCTCATGGGATCGACCGTCACTTACCTGAGGTATTACTTGGACGACTCGGTGTACTTACCGGTTCAGTTGTGGATATTCTCAATATTCGCACCAATGTGTGATATTAGTGACTATGATATAGGGGCTATATTGGGACAGAGACAAGACAAGCTTATGCACGTCATTTACTATGCTAGCCGTGTGATAAATGACGCACAAAAGAACTATACAACTACAGAAAAAAAAACTATTAGTTCTAGTTTATGCTTTTGATAAATTTAGGTCCTATTTGATTTGTTCTAAGGTTATTATTTATACTGACAATACCACTCTTAAGTACCTTCTAACCAAACAGGATGCTAAACCAAGGTTGATATTGAGATTAGAGATAGGAAAGGGTCAGAGAACTAAGTGGCTGACCACCTTTTCAGCATTGAGCATGAAGATGTTGTGTAGCAACCCACTCCTATGACTGAGACTTTTTCTGATGAGCAACTCTTTGTTATTCAAAGAGCTCTGTGATTTGCGGATGTTGCAAATTACAAGGCTATGAGGTTTATCCCAAAAGAGTACACTAAACAGAAAGTGAAGAAGTTACTCAGTGATGCCAAGTACTTCTTATGGGAGGACCTTTATCTTTTCAAGAGATGCTCATATGGTATTATCCAGCGATGTGTTTTGAATGAGGAGGCTGATGACTTACATCATCTACCTCTTTCTCTCATCTAAAAGGACCATAGAATTGATGAATTCTCATTCAATTGATGCAATTACATGAACTATATGGTGAATTTGTGGGACATTGCTTTGAAATAAATCTTACTTGAATTTCAGGTGAAAAGAGCAGCAAAAGAAGGAGAAAGCAAGAAAAAAGAGCTGGGCATGCCACTTCATGCAAACGCCACCATTTTGAATGGGTGTGGCACACCAGCTATGAGGCGTGGCACACCAGCTATCATTTCCAGGGAGCAAGATTTGAGGTACTATTATGGGCGTGCCACGCCAGAGCTGGGCGTGGAACACCAACTATACTTCCCAGAAAGAGTCCATGAAGAACTTCAATGGGCGTGGCACGCCAAGGCCAGGCGTGGCACCCCAGTTACAGTTTCCAGAAGAGACACCATGAAGAGCTACTATGGGCATGGCACGCCAAGGCCAGGCGTGTCACGCCAGCTATCTTTCCCAGAACATGGATGGATGAGCTTTACAATGGGCATGACACGCCAATGCTGGGCGTGGCACGCTAGTTATCCTTTTCTAAAAAAAGGAGCTCTAAGCTTTATAATGAGGGTGGCACGCTACTGCTGGGCATGGCACGCCAGGTATTCTGGCCAGAGAAAGGATCTTTGAAGACTTGCAAGGGGCGTGGCACGCCAAGACTGGCGTGGCACGCTAGCTCTATCCTCCTTAATGGGCGTGGCATGCCAGATCAATTGAGCAGAGGAGAAAGGAAGAAGCAGCATTGAAGGCGTGTCACTTGGTACTTTGGGCATGGTACGCCAAGCTTGTGAGTTTAACCATTATCATGGGCATGCCACTTGAGTCTTGGGCGTGGCACGCCAGTTCACCAAACCAAAAAGGGCGCATGAAGCTCCAACAAGGGCGTGGCACGCCAAGTTGAAGGCGTGGCATGCCAATACAAACTCACAGAGAAGAAGGGACAAGGACCCATCGAAGGTGTGCCACTTGATACTTTAGGCATGGCACGACAAATCAAAGTATCAATGGGCGTGCCACTTGGTGTTTTGGGCATGGCACGCCAACCTTGTTTGCACCATGGGCGTGCCACTTGAGTCATGGGCGTGGCACGCCAGCTTACTGGAACAGAAAGGAATGTTCATGCACCACAATAGGCGTGGCACGCCAGACCTGGGCGTGGCACGCCAATTCAAAGTTCTAGAGAAGAGTTTAGAGACATTAATAAACGCGTGACATGCCAGTACAAGTGACCAGAGAAGAAGAGTGATGAGCTTAACAAGGGCGTGGCACACCAGTTCAAAAGTCCAGAAGAGGAGCTTGAAGATATCAATATGGGTGTGCCACTTTGGATCTTTGGCATGGCATGCTAGTTCAACATGCATCATGGGCGTGCCACTTGAGAGATGGGCGTGGCACGCCAAGCCAGCTTCACTAAGGGGCGTGCCACTTGGTAGCCAGGCGTGGCACGCCAAGCCAAACTGATGAGCTAGGCGTGGCACGCTAGTCACACGCCGCGCACACGCCACTCACATGCCTCAATTTAATGGTTTTTCTCTTTAGTTTTCAATTGTAATTTTCTTTTCCTTGTGTAATTTTCATTTCCAGTAATAGGAGTAGTATAAATATCCCTTGAAGAGTACTGAAAAGGGGTTGGTTTTTGGGGGGTTGGTTTTGGGTTAGTTGTTAGCTTGGAACTTTTACTTCACTTACTTGATCTTCTTCCATCTCTTGTACTTTTCTCTAAGCTATGAGTAGCTAACTTCCCTCTCATTGGGGAAGGGAGCTCTATTGTACTTGATGGATTAAATGATAGTGAATTTCTTCTTCTCTTCATCTCTCTTTGATTTACTAGAAGGAATTTTGTTATTCATGTTTAGTGTTCAATTATCTTGAAAAAGGGATTGAATGCAAATTGGGTTTCATGGGAACCTTGGAAAAGGAAACATGAAATCATGCTTGAAATCCCTTCTCATATTGAGTAGATCTGGGTTTTGGGATTGAATATGGTGACATGAAATCTACCCAATTATTTGGATCTATGAGGATATTTGATAAAATCAAGGATCATGCTTATCTCTCTTCATGAGCAATTAGACCAAGGAATTGGCTGATTATCAAGATTTGAGAGATTGAATCACCAAGGAATTGGGATTCAATCAATCATGATTGCCAAGAGGTCAATGAGTTGCATGATTGAAGAAGAGATGATCTAAATCTAATCCAAAAAGAGCAACATCTCCCAATTCTAATGAATCTTCCCTATTCTTATCTTCCCTATTCCTTATAGCTTTCTTTAAATTCTGCTATCAACCCAATCCCTATTTACAATTCAGTCATTTATATTTCTTCAATTTACTTTCATGTTCTTTATATTTCTGCACTTTATTGCTTTCCTTTATCTTGAAGTCATTTACAATTCTGCTATTTAAAATTCTGCATTCAACAATTATTCTTGATCAGCTTGACTAAATCACCCAGTGACTAAAGTTGTTCAATCAATCAATCTCTATGGGATTCGACCTCACTCATTGTGAGTTATTACTTGACGACAATTTGGTATACTTGCCAAGAGGGATTTATTGTAGTGATGCAGTAAATTCTAGTCACCAAGTTTAGGGCACCGTTGCCGGGGATTGATTTTGAATATAATGATTAAGTTGATTGGTACTTCGATTAAGCATATTCTTTACTTTGTTAATCCCTTTAAATTCAGTTCTTTATTTTCTTTATTTTTTTTAAGCACTTTATTCTCAATTGTTTATTGTATATATAGCCATTCTAACAAGAAGCACACTAAGAGTTTGATGCTTTGCTTCAACCAAACTTGACTTACCCACCCTTCTTCTAAGAGGGTGTTCATCTTTGTTTTATATTGTGTTTTGTGTTGTGTATGACAGGGAGGAGAGAAGCTGTAACCTCCTATGATTCTGAACCTCAGAGGACATTTCTAAGATTGAAAAGAGACGCAGTGGCAAGAGAAAAAAGGGTAGTTGGTGAAGAAGAAAAAGAGAATCCAACCTAAAATATGGAGGGTGAAGCATACAATCATCAAAATAAAGTAGTGGGCAACCATGCTCCCCCATAAGAGAGAAGAGTATTAGGCTCCTTCATCAATCCCAACCCTGGGAATTGTGGGAGTAGCATCTTGAAACCCACCATACATGCCAACAACTTTGAGCTCAAACCACAGCTAATCACTCTTGTTCAGAATAGCTGCTCATTCGGAGGAAATGCTCAAGAAGATCCAAATCAACATCTAATAACCTTCTTGAGAATCTGTGACACAATGAAGGCTAGTGGTGTTCACCCTGACACCTATAGACTGCTTTTGTTCCCTTTTTCTCTTAAGGACAAAGCATCCAAGTGGCTGGAATCATTCCCAAATGAGAGTTTGACAACTTGGGAAGAGGTGGTGAATAAGTTATTGGCAAAATTCTACCCTCCCCAAAGAGTTATCAAGTTGAGAACTGAGGAGCAAACATTCAAACAACAAGATAGAGAGACTCTCTACGAAGCTTGGGAGAGATATAAAGAGCTAACAAGAAAATGCCCTCCGGACATGTTCAATGAATGGGTGCAGCTGCACATTTTCTATGAAGGATTGTCTCAAGTGGCAAGGAAGGCTTTAGATCACTCTTCAGGAGGCTCCCTCAATACCAAGAAGACAATTGAAGAGGCCATAGCTATCATAGAAACCGTGGCTAACAATGAATATTTCTATGCCTCTGATAGGAACCCAAGGAGTGGAGTAATAGAGCTAAACCAGATGGATGCTCTGCTGGCTCAAAACAAGGTGATCACAGCTCAATTGTCAGCTCTAACCAAGCAAATAGAGAAGAATAAAGTCTCAGCAATCAACATTCAAGCATCATTGCAAGAAGGAGCCAGTCCGGAAGCTGAATATGAATGGGAGCAGACCAACTATGTGAACAATCCACCCAGACAACCATATGATCCCAATGCCAAAACCTACAACCAAGGATGGAAGAACTACCCAAATTTTGAGTGGGAAAACCAGCAAAACCAATCCCATGACCATAAGCCATACCACTCCAACAAGTACAATAACCCCAGCCATCAATCACACAATCATAGATCCTACCACAACTCACAGAATGCCCTTTTCCAATCTAACCAACAATCACACAGCAACCGTTCTCAAAATACATCATCCTCAAACTCACAACTATGTGATGACAGTGACAAATTTGTAAGATTGGAAGCCATGATGACACGAATGGCAGGAGATATTGCTGCTGTTGCAGAGAGATAAGCACACACTGACAAAAAGATAGATACATACCAATAAGAGGTCAGATCCAATATAAAGAACCAAGGGGCAGCAATCACAAAACTGGAAGCACAACTTGGATACCTATATAAGCAGATGCCCATGTCTACAAGTGCATTCCCAAGTGATACCATAACTAATCCAAGACGGGAATGCAAGGCCATCACATTAAGAAGTGAGAAAGTGGTGAAGGAGGCATCTTCAAGCCACAACTTGCAAGAAGAAGAGGCTACAATGACTTAAAAATCAAGAAGGAAGAAGAGATACATACCCCAACCCCACCAAAGCAAGTCTTGAAGCTCTATGTACCAAAGATACCCTACCCACAAAGGCTGAGAAAAGATGGGAAGGACATCCAGTTTTCTAGGTTGTTGGAGGTCTTTAAGAAGCTTCAAATTAACATACCTTTTGCTGAAGCACTAGAGTAAATGCCACTCTATGCCAAGTTCCTAAAAGAGCTCATGACTAAGAAAAGAAACTGGGGAAAAAAGGAAACTGTAGTGCTCACGGAGGAATGTAGTGCCATCGTACAAAAGAAGCTTCCCCAAAATATGAAAGATCCTGGGAGCTTCCAAATCCCATGCATTATAGGGGATATTAGCATTGAGAAAGCATTGTGTGACCTAGGAGCTAGCATCAACCTTATGTCCTTGGCCATATAAAGAGAATGAGAATTAAAGAGGCTAAACCAATAAGGATGGCACTTCAACTAGCTGACAGGACATTCAAGTTTTCCCGTGGAGTAGTAGAGGACTTGTTGGTTAAGGTGGGAGAGTTCATCTTCCCAGCTGATTTTGTAGTGCTTGATATGAAAGAAGAGGCTAATGCATCAAGGGAGGCCATTCTTGGCAACAGCTGGGGCTATAATTGATGTACAAAAGGGAGATTAGTCCTAAGGCTACATGATGAAAATATGGTATTCAATGTTTTTACTGCTATGAGTTACCCAAAGGAATCCATTGGAGAATGTATGATGGTAGACATAATGGAAAAACTAGTTCAAGGAGTCCTAGAAGAAGATCAATTTGAGGATGCAACAGAGCAAGAGCAACAAACATCATGTGGTGAACTACCACAAGAAAGCATGGAAGGTTCAATCTTGCTAGACAAGGCAAACAAGGAGAAAGTGGAAGCACCAAAGCTGGAGTTGAAGACCCTGTCCCCAAGCTTGAAGTATGCCTACTTGGGGGACAATGATACTTTTCCATTAATCATCAACACAAGGATGCCATAGGGTGGACACTTTCAGACTTAAACGGAATCAGCTCTTCTATGTGCATGCACAAAATCCTTCTTGAGGAGGATGCCAAGCCCTCAATACAGCCACAAAGAAGGTTGAATCCATCAATAAAAGAGGTAGTGCAAAAGGAAGTGCTGAAGTTATGGCAAGCAGAGGTGATTTATCCTATCTCAAATAGCCCTTGGGTGAGCCCGGTTCAAGTAGTTTCTAAGAAGGGAGGAATCACAGTTGTGCCAAATAAAAGAAATGCATTGATACCAACAAGAACAGTGATTGGATGGCACATGTGTATAGACTACAGAAATCTCAATGAAGCCATAAGGAAGGATCATTTCCCTCTACCATTCATGGATCAAATTTTGGAGAGGCTTACTGGGCATGAGTACTATTGTTTCTTAGATGGATCCTAAGGACCAAGAAAAGACATCTTTTACTTGCCCTTATGGTGTTTTTGCATATAGACGTATGCCCTTTGGTTTGTGTAATGCACCTGCCACATTCCAAAGGTGCATGCTATCCATTTTTTTGATATGATTGAGAGGTTTATTGAGGTTTTCATGAATGATTTCTCAGTATTTGGTGACTCCTTTCCTAATTGCTTACATCATCTAGCCTTGGTGCTCAAGAGATGCCAAGACACTAACCTAGTTTTAAACTGAAAAAAGTGTCATTTTATGGTTACCGAAGGGGTAGTCCTTGGCCACAAAATCTCTAAGAAAGGCATAGATGTATATAGAGCCAAGGTGGAAGTGATTGAAAAATTACCCCCACCTTGCAATGTCAAAGCAATTAAGAGTTTCTTAGGACATGCTGGGTTCTATAGAAGGTTCATTAGAGACTTTTCAAAAATTGCCAAACCTTTAAGCAACTTGCTTGTCTCTAATGTATCATTCATATTTGATAGAGAATGTATGCAAGCTTTTGATGAGCTTAAAAGAAAGCTTTCCTCTGCACCAGTTATAGCACCACCTAGCTGAGATTTACCTTTTGAATTGATGTGTGATGCATCAGATTTTGCTATTGGTGCTATCTTAGGACAAAGGAGAGACAAGCTAGTACATGTCATCTATTATGCTAGCAAGGTGCTTAATGAAGCCCAAAGAAACTACACCACCACAGAAAAAGAACTCCTTGCTATAGTTTTTGTATTTGATAAATTCAGATCTTACCTCATTGGTTCTAAAGTCATTGTTTACTGATCATGCAGCACTCAAATACTTGTTAACCAAATAAGAGTCCAAGCCTAGATTGATAAGATGGATCCTACTGCTCCAAGAATTCAACATTGAAGTCAAGGATAGAAATAGAGCAGAAAATAAGGTGGCTAACCACCTATCAAGGAACCCACATGAAGAGGAGGAAGCACACAGCCCTGGTGTAAATGAGAGTTTCCCAGATGAGCAATTAATGATGATCCAAGAGGCTCCATGGTTCGCAGATATAGCCAACTTCAAGGCCATTGGAGAGCTACTTTCTAACATCAATAAACACTTGAAAAGGAAGCTCATCAATGATGCCAGGCATTACATTTGGGATGAGCCCTATCTCTTCAAGAGGTGTGCTGATGGACTGTTAAGAAGATGCATCTCCCATGAGAAAGGTGATGCGTGAGCATCTTCTCTATCTTTTCCTAGTGAATTTGCACTCAAATTATTGAGTTTAATCAAGATTTAATTACCTTTTGCCACTATAAAGGATACTTTGAGTTGTTTGTAATTTCTGTTTATTTTAGGTAGATTCGGATGGATTTGACGAAGTTTTGTAGCAAAAAAGGAAGAAAGCGAATGATGTTGTCAATCTCGACCTTCTTGTACTCACACAGGAATAACTTGAGCTATAGAGGTCCAATTGACGTGATTCTAGTAGTGTTAGGAAGCTAACTTCCAGAGCATTCAAATAATATATAATAGCATACCCTTTTCTTCCATTTCGTATGGACCACTTCATGTCAAACCTAAGGAAGCTCAAGTTTGGCGCTAGCTTAATCATCCCAAGGAGAACTCGTTGCCATCTCCACACCGAACTTGAGTTTACTCAAGTTTGGCGCCAACTCAAAGGATCCAAGGAGAATTCACACTGCCATCTCCACACCGAACTTGAGTTTACTCAAGTTCGGTGCCATATCAAGGGAATCCAAAGGGAAGCTACGCACGACCTTCACGCTAAACTTGGATGCTTCCAACTTTGGCGCCAACCCTAATGAAGCCAGTGGTCCCCAACCTCATCCAAAGGCTCGCACAAATCATTCATTTAGTTCCGATTTTAAATTTTATTTTATAATTAGGAAAAGATATTATTTAGTTTTAGGAAATATATTTTACATTTATTAGGATTAGATATAAAAGGGAAAAGAATCAGCCCTTCGGGCTCATCTCTTCTCTCTTACTTCATTCAGCAATTTACCGTTTTACAGAATCCTAGTTTTCTCTATGAACCATGAGCAACTAAACCTCCAATGTTAAGGTTAGGAGCTCTGTCTATTTAATAGATTGATACTATTATTTTTTTATTTTAATTCATGTACTGATTTCTATTTCAAGAATTATTTTCGTTCTTTATCTTATGAATTTGGGTAGAACGGAAGTATCTCTTGTCCTAATTGAGTTCTTGTATAACTTGGAAAAGCTCTTTACTTGAACAACAGCTTGAAAATAATTTCTCCTAAATTTCTAATTATCTGGACTTAACGGGATACGTGACATATAATCCTCTTATATTTGGGTAATTAGGGTTTTTGTGGCATATAAACTAGAATTGAACTTCACCCTCTAATTGGAATTAAGTAACCAAGGAATTAGCGGTTGATGAAGGTTAGAGGAGTCTAAAAAGGTCTAAGGAATTAGGGTTTTGTCACATATAGTTTGCCATGAATTAAATCTTGCATGATTAATATAGTTAGTAAGAAAAGTCAATCCGGAAAATAGATAACTCTAAAGCCTTAACTGTTTTCTACATATATTATTCACATCAATATACTGTCTGCTTTCTAATTCTCTGAATTTACTGTTTGATGCAATTAAACTCTCAAAACACTCTTTTCTGCTTGTCTGACTAAACCAATCACTCAATCATTGTTGCTTGATCTGTCAATCCTCGTGGGATCGACCCTCACTCACCTGAGGTATTACTTGGTACGACTCGATGCACTTGCCGGTTAGTTTGTGGGTTATAAATTCTGCACCAGAAGGACAAGAGGTTTTTTGGCATTGCCATGGATCTATCTATGGAAGACATTTTAGTGGAGAAAAGACTGCAGCTAAGGTGTTACAATGTGGATTCTTTTGGCCTACTATATTCAAAGATGCAAAGGAGTTTGTGACAAGGTGCAATGAGTGTCAAAGAGCTGGCAGCCTACCCAAAAAGAATGAGATGCCACAAAGATTTATCATGGAGTTGGAATTCTTTGATGTTTGGGGGACTGATTTCATAGGACCTTTTCCACCCTCATATTAAAACAATTAATTTCTGAAATTAAGTTTGGTGTTACCTAGTTAATTTTATTTTAATTTTCCTGTTCAATTTTTTTTATTTATTTCGATATTTTTAGCTTAATATTATTTATAATTTTCAAAATTTGCTTATTAATTAGTTAGTTGTTTATTTTATTTCTATACACAGGTTACTTCACAGGGAATTCTCTACACTCTGACGTAGAGAGTCCCATCTTTTCTTATCTTCTGTCTGTTTATGAGTAGGAACAGGGACAAAGAACCTCTGTTAGACTTTGATCCTGAACCTGAAAGGACTTTGAGGTGGCATTTGCAACAAGCAAGACTTTACAGTGTTGCAGAGTCCACTATGGATCATAATGATGCTGCTAATGCCAATGTGGCAAAAGTATTGTGGTGCTTCCTATAGCTGCAAACAACTTTGAACTAAAGCCACAGCTAGTTACTCTTGTGCAACAAAATTGTCAGTATCATGGACTTCCTCAGGAAGACCCAAATCAGTTTATTTCTGATTTTCTGCAGATTTATGACACTGTGAAGACCAATGGAGTGAATCCTGAGGTATACAACTCATGCTCTTCCCATTTGCTGTGAGAGATAGGGCAAAGCTGTGGTTAGATTCTCAACCCAAGGAGAGTCTAGATACTTGGGACAAGGTTGTCACTGGATTTTTGACTAAATTTTTCCCACCTCAAAAGCTGACTAAGCTAAGGGTGGAGGTTCAGACTTTCAGAGAAAAAGATGGTGAGACCCTTTATGAAGCTTGGGAGAGATTCAAGCTACTAACTAGGCAATGCCCTCCAAACATGTTCTCTAGATGGACTCAGCTGGATATCTTTTATGAGGGGTTATGTGAAATGTCCAAGATGCGCTTAGATAATTCTGCAGGTGGTTCTTTGCACATGAAGAAGACACCAAAGGGTACTGAGCTTATTGAATTGGTTGCTAACAACCAATACTTATACTCCTCCAACAGGAATGCTGTGAACTCTGAGACCCCTCAAAAGAGAGACATTTTGGAAGTGGAAGCTGTTAATACTCTTCTTGCTCATAACAAACTTTTGTCTCAGCAAATAAGCCTAATTACTCAACAGTTAAGTGGAATGTAAGTTTCAACTGTCAACACTCAGAATGCACCCCAAGAAGCCTCTTATGACATGACAAGTAATTTTATGCAAAATGGAAATTATAATTATGCTCAATTTTCTTCTGAACAGGTCAACTACATGGGGAATGCTCCTAGAAACCCCAATAATGATCCATATACTAAGACCTATAATCAGGGGTAGAGAAATCACCCAAATTTGGGGTGGAGAGAACAACCTCAGAGACCACAGAATTTTAATAATAATTCTCAGCGCGGTTTTCAACATAATAATTTTAATCACCACCAGTTTCAGTCATCTCAGCAAGTAACTTCTCAGCCCCAGAAGAACACTGATTTGGAAGCAATATTAGCAAGCTTTATACAGGAAACCAAAGCATCAATCAAGAACTTAGGGGTTCAGATGAGTTAATTAGCCACAAAAGTTAATGAAATTGATCAAAGGACCACTACTAGCCTTCCTGCTAACACAATTCCAAATCCAAGAGAGGAATGCAAGGCTATCACCTTAATAAGGGGACAAGTGGCAAGTACAGAAGCATAAGTTAATGAGAAACCAGTTGAAAAAGAAGCTCCAAAGGAGAAGAAAGAGGAGGTGGAGCACGTCCCTCCAATGCGTGCAGATAACCCGTTCCCAAACTCTCTTGACACTTATCCTACATTGCCTAAGGCGCTTGAGTACATGCCTAAAATGCCATATCCTCTGAGACTTCAAAAGGAGACTAAGGACAAGCAGTTTTCAAAGTTCTTGGATGCTTTTAGAAAGTTACAAATTAATATTCCTTTTGCTGAGGTTTTGGAGCAAATGCCTCTCTATGTTAAATTCATGAAGGAGTTGTTGTCAAAGAAGATGCCTTTAAAGGGAGATGAGACAGTGGTCTTTGACTAAGGAATGTAGTGCCATGATTCAGAATAACTTGCCAAGGAAGATGCCAGATCCAGGGAGCCTTCAAATTTCCTGTACCATTGGGAGCACAACCTTTGAGAAAGTGTTATGTGATCTAGGAGGAAGCATCAATTTAATGCCCTTGTTTGTGATGAAGAAGTTACAAATCCAAGAGGCACAACCCCCAAGGATTGCATTACAAATGGCAGACAAATCTCTAAAGCCCACATATGGATTAGTGGAGAATTTCTTGGTTAAAGTGGGTAAGTTTTTCCTCCCAGCAGATTTTATGATTCTTGACACAGGGGAGGATGAGAATGCCTCTATAATTCTAGGAAGACCATTCCTAGCCACTAGAAGAGCTCTGATTGATGTGGAAGAAGGTGAATTAGTGCTTAGAGTGCATAATGAGCAACTGGTCTTTCATGTCTTCAAAGATATGCATTCAGTAGGTGAAGAAGAGAGGTGCATGCAGACTGAGCTTATTAATCCAAACCTTCAAGAACCCCCTGATGATGCACAACAGAATCTACAGCTCAAACCTCCTTTGGTGACCATCAACAAAATTCCCCCTGACATCAAACCTAAGTTTGGTGTCAGGAAGGCACCATCCACCAAAGTGGAGGTTCCCAAAAAGAAGAAAGTACCCAGGGGATGGAGAAACAAAAAGATTCTCACTGAAGACTTTTCCCCAGGAATGAAGGTGGTATTCACTACATGCTGAATCTTGCCTCATATATTGAACAGGATTCTATCTTTTGAACATATAGAGTTTATCAATGGAAGCACAGGAAAGAAGTTCAAAGTGAGGGGTGAGGAGCTGAGCCCCTATGACCCTCCTCCTTAGAGGAGCTGACCGTCAAGCTAGTGACGGTAAAGAAGCGCTTGTCGGGAGGCAACCCGATAATTTCCTATCCTTAGTTTATTTTCCGTTGCTTTGATTTTATTCTTGATTTGATTTTTTTATTGAGTTTTTACTGTTTTTCCTTTATTTTACATGTGTTTTGATCAGGCAGAAATTTTAGAACAGGAACCCGAACACTTAGAAAAATTTTTGCCACCCTGGAGAGGTTTGACTCGGTCTGGTTGGCGCCAAACTTGAGATTTCCAAGTTCAACGCCAAGTGATGCATACAAAAGGGGAGATGGCTCTGGATGGTCCACGCTGAACTTGAAAATTCCCAAGTTTGGCATGGAGAACGGTGTAACAATGAGCAAAACCAACAAATGTTGACGCCAAGCTTGAACTTCTCAAGTTTGGTGTGGGAGCCACGTGTGAAAGAGGCAGAATTCTCTGCCAGGGGGACGCCAAACTTGGCTCCCCTGGCATTTGGCGTGAAGAATTTAAAAAAAAAAGGGGGAGACGGTGCCAAACTTGGAATACACCAAGTTTGGCATGGAGAGGGAAGACTCAATTCTGAACCCATGGCGCCGTACGTCACTCTTACCAAGTTTGGCGCCGATTTAACCACCTTCACCAATTATAAAGGAAATCTAAGCATTTTGGCACCCAATCTCCCCATTCCCAATATTCCCTTGACCAAATCCTGAGTAAACCCACCTACCCACCCTCTATTTCATTCATTCCCCATTTATTTCCCATGACCTCTCCCCCCCCCCCTCTATTATATATATATATGTTTCCCTTCCACCCCCCTCTATATAATTTTAACCTTTCTTATCCTTTTATCATTTTATTCTTCCTTTGCAATAATATTTGTTTTCACTCCTCCGTACGTCTTTTTATGTCCCTTTCTGTTTTCAATACTTCTTTGCTCGAGGACAAGCAAACTTTTAAGTTTGGTGTTGTCTCTTCGCTTGTGGATTTTCTATTTATTTTAATAGCTCCAAAGGGAGACAAATCATCTTGAGGGAGGAGCACAGCCTGAAGAATAAAACGGCCATTAGGATAACTGAGGTAGTGTGTTCCTTTCATTTTGTATTTCCTCCCATTCTTACCATGTTATGTTCCTGTTTTTTGCTGTTTTGCCTTAGTTATTGCATGATCATTTGTTATTTTAATTCCTAGGTTCTAGTTTAATTTACTTTTTTTTATTTTGTTGTTTACTTGTAATTCTGAAAAATGTCTCATGTATTACTCATTGAGCCTGAATTCAAAAGAAAAGGAAGAAAAAAAATGTGTTGCATGAGAAAAAGAGTTTATAACAAAGAGTAGTCTTAATTACCTAAATATGGTGGTATTATTGTTGATTCTGAATGCATGATATGAACAGTGGATATTTGAATTTGAATCAAAGGATGTTGATGTATAAAGAACAAGAATTTAGAGAACTATTATGAATTATCTGAAGTTAGTGAAAGCTTAATCCTCGAAGCAAAAGAAATAACAAATGAAAAATAAAAGCAAGGTCCAAGAATCTGAGCATCAATGACTAGGGAGGTCAGACATGATTAAAAGCTCAAAGAGTTATTTTCCTAGTCATATGCTTATGGTGTTCTTGTGTCAAGTAATCCTTGAGACAGAATATTTAGAGTCGAGATCAAATGCAATTAGCAAAGTATGCCAAAGGCTTTGAGTACCACTGTCTGGGAGTAGCTGAAAGAAAAATTAGAACTTCAAGAGAGTTTCTCAGTTAAGTGCTTGTGGTGTTCTGGTGTCAATTAACCCTTGAGACAGAACATTTAAAGTCACGGCTAGGCTCAAGGTGCAGAGCACCAATTAAAAGAGAATTGAAGGACATCTGTTGTGTTCAAAGATTAAATGAAGTATAAAGATCAGAGAATTCATAATATTATCCGGATTCTAATTCCGAATGACAGTAACATTCTTCTGATTCAAAGGATAGTGAGATGCCAAACCTATTCAGGATTGCAGTTGAAAACCCCACTTCAAGAAGAAACATGATCTTAATCGAACTCTCACTCTAATGCAAATTCACATCCTGAGCCTATAGTAGCTTTGGTTGCTTGAGGACAAGCAATAATTCAAGTTTGGTGTTGTGATGCATGAGCATCTTCTCTATCTTTTCCTAGTGAATTTGCACTCAAATTGTTGAGTTTAATCAAGATTTGATTACCTTTAGCAACTATGAATTCTACTTTGAGTTGTTTTCAATTTTTGTTTATTTCAGGTAGCATTCGGATGGATTTGACGGAGTTTTGTAGTAGAAAAGGAAGAAAGCAAATGATGCTATCAACCCCGACCTCTTTGTACTCAAACAGAAATAACTTGAGCTACAGATGTTTAATTGACGTGATTTTAGTGGCGTTGCAAAGCTAACTTCCAGAGCTTTCTGACGATATATAATAGTATACTCTTTTCTTCCATTTCGTATGGACCACTTCACGCCAAACCTGAGGAAGCTCAAGTTTGGCGCCAGCTCAATCATCCCAGGGAGAACTCGCTGCCATCTCCACGCTGAACTTGAGTTTACTCAAACTCAAGTTTGGCGCCAACTCAAAGGATCCAAGGAGAATTCACACTTCCATCTGCATGCCAAACTTACTCAAGTTCGGCGCCAAATCAAAGGACTCCAGAGGGAAGCTACGCACGACCTTCACGCCAAACTTGGATCCTTCCAAGTTTGGCGCCAACCCTAATTAAGCCAGTGGTCCCCAACCTCGTCCAAAGGCTTGCACAAATCATTCATTTAGTTTTGATTTAAATTTTATTTTATATTTAGGAAAAGATATTATTTAGTTTTAGGAAATATATTTTACATTTATTAGGATTAGATATAAAAGGGAAAAGAATAAGCCCTTCGGGCACATCTCTTTTCTCTTACCTCATTCCGTAATTTACAGTTTTATAGAATCCTAGTTTCTTTCTAAACCATGAGCAACTAAACCTCCACTATTAAGGTTAGGAGCTTGATGAGCGGATAATTTATACGCTTTTTGGCATTGTTTTTAGTATGTTTTTAGTATATTTTAGTTAGTTTTTATTATGTTTTTATTAGTTTTTAAATAAAAATCACAAATCTGGACTTTATTATGAGTTTGTGTGTTTTTCTGTGATTTCAGGTATTTTCTGGCTGAAATTGAGGGACCTGAGCAAAAATCTGATTCAAAGGCTGAAAAAGGACAGCAGATGCTGTTGGATTCTGACCTCCCTGCACTCGAAGCGGATTTTCTGATGCTACAGAAGCTCAATTGGCGCACTTTTAATTGCGTTGAAAAGTAGACATCCTGGGCTTTCTAGCAATATATAATAGTCCATACTTTGGCTGAGATTTGATGGCCCAAACAGGCATTCTAAGTCAGCTTAAGAATTCTAGCGTTTAACTCCAAAACTGGCACAAAAGCTGGAGTTAAACGCCCAAACTGGCACAAAAGCTGGCGTTTAACTCCAAGAAAAGTCTCTACACATGGAAGCTTCAATGTTCAGCCCAAGCACACACCAAGTGGGCCCGGAAGAAGATTTCTGCATTAATTACCTATTTCTGTAACCCTAGGCTACTAGTTTTCTATAAATAGGACCTTTTGCTATTGTATTTTCATCTTTTAATCATGTTTTGATGATTGAACCCTCTTTGGGAGGCTGGCCATTCGGCCATGCCTGGACCTTTTGTTCTTATGTATTTTCAACGGTGGAGTTTCTACAGACCATAGATTAAGGTGTGGAGCTCTGCTATTCTTCATATATTAATACAAAGTACTATTGTTTTTCTATTCAACTCAAGTCTATTTCTTCTCCAAGATATTCATTCATTCTTCAACTTGATGAATGTGATGATCCGTGACACTCATCATCATTTTCACCTATGAACATGTGCCTGATAACCACCTCTGTTCTACTAGCAATGGCTTGAATGCGTATCTCTTGGGTTTCTAATCTAACATTGGAACCTTCGTGGTATAGGCTAAACCTTGTCTTTGGTATTCTGAGTAGGATCTGGGAAGGGATGACTGTGACGAGCTTCAAACTCACGATTGTTGGGCGTGTGACAGACGCAAAAGGATCAATGGATCCTATTCCAGCATGATCGAGAACCGACAGATGATTAGCCGTGCGGTGACAGCGCATTTGGAACGTTTTCACTGAGAGGACGGGAAGTAGCCATTGACAACGGTGATGCCCAACATAAAGCTTGCCATGGAAAGGAGTATGAATGATTGGAAGAAGGCAATAGGAAAGCAGAGGTTCAGGAGGAACAAAGCATCTTCATACGCTTATCTGAAATTCCAACCAAAGAATTACATAAGTATCTCTATCTTTATTTTATGTTTTATTCATCTTTTAATTATCAATTCTCCATCACCATCTGAATTCACCTAACTGAGATTTACAAGGTGACCATAGCTTACTTCAAGCCGACAGTCTCTGTGGGATCGACCCTTACTCGCGTAAGGTATTACTTGGACGACCCAGTGCACTTGCTGGTTAGTTGTGCGAAATTGTGACAAAGTGTAATTCACGTTTAAGAGCTCTAAGTCCTTTGGCGCCATTGTTGATGATCACAATTTCGTGCACCAAGTTTTTGGTGCCGTTGCCGGGGATTGTTCGAGTTTGGACAACTGACGGTTCATCTTGTTGCTTAGATTAGGTACTTTTCTTTTTATTTTTCAGAATTTTTAAGAATGAATTCTAGAGTTTCAAGGTGATGTTCTTATCATCACAAAAGCTGATTGATTCTCATCAATTTAACTGCTGAATGTAATGTCCTGCTGAAGCTTGGCCAACCATGTCTAATCTTTTTAGACTGAAGCTTTAGACTAACATTGCATGATTCCTGGAATTCTTATTAAAAGTTTTGATTCTCTTTATTTTCTTTTCCATATAATTTTCGAAAACCACAAAAAAAATTTTATGTTTTAGTCTAGTATCAATTTTTAAGTTTGGTGTCAATTACATGTTTCTGTTCTTCTTGCATTTTTCGAATTCATGCATGTGTCTTCATTAATCTTCAAGTTGTTCTTGATGATTTGCTTGCTCTGATCTTTAAATTCTCTTGTTATGTGTGTTTTGTTGTTTTTCTTATGCATTCTCAATTTGTTAGAGTCTCTAATACAAAATTTCTAAGTTTGGTGTCTTGCATGCATTGTTTATTTGATCTTAGTTGCATTTTTATTGTTTCTCATCATCAAAAACTCAAAAATATTTTCAAAAATATGTCTTTTCAAGTCAATAATACAGAGAATTGAAGATTCAGAACATTCAGCAGAGGAATCAAACAGAAAAAGCTGGGCATTCAAAACACCTAGTGAAGAAGGAAAACTGGCGTTTAAACGCCAGCCAGGGTACCTGGTTGGGCGTTTAACGCCCAAAAGGGTAGTATTTTGGGCGTTAAACGCCAGAATGGATGCCATTCTGGGCGTTTAACGCCAGAAGGACAACTAGAGGGAAGATTTTATTTTTAATTCAATTTTTTTTCAAATCTTCATAATTTTTCAAAATCAAATCTTTTTCAAATCTTATATTTTCAATCATATCTCTTCAAAATCAATTTCTTTCCATTTTTTTATTTTCGAAAATCCTTGTTATAATTAGTGATTTAATTCAAAATTTTCAAGTTGTTACTTGCCTATTAAGAAAGGATCAAAAATTTTAATTCTAGAATCATATCTTCTAATTTCTTGTTAGTCAAGTAATGAGCTTTAATTTTAAAACTTTCCCTTTTATTCTGATTTTCAATCATATCTTCTCAATCATATCTTTTCAATCACATCTTTTTCAAAATTAATTTTCAATCATATCTTTTTAATTTCTAATTTCAAAATCTTTTTCAAAAATCACTTAATTTCTTTCCCAATCTTAATTTTCGAAAATCTCAATCAAATTTTCAAATTTCTTTTAATTATTTCAAAATCTTTTTAATTTATTTTCGAAAATTCTTCCCCTCTTCTCACATCCTTCTATTTAAAGGACTAACACTCCTCCTCAAGGTATAATTCGAACTCCCTCCTTCTTTATATGTTCGAATTCTCTTCCATCTACCTCCTCCTTCTATTCTTCTTTTCCTCTGACACCTCAAGGAATCTCTATACTGTGACATAGAGGATTCCCTACTTTCTTGTTCTCATCTCTTTCATATGAGCAGGAACAAAGATAAAGGCATACTTGTTCAAGCTGATCCTGAACCTGAAAGGACCTTGAAGATAAAGCTAAGAGAAGCTAAAGCACAATTCTCATTAGAGGGCCTAACAGAGCTTTTCAAGGAAGAGAAAACCATGGCAGCCGAAAACAACAATGCCAACAATGCAAGGAAGGTGCTTGGTGACTTTACTGCACCTACTCCCGACTTCTATGGGAGAAGCATCTCAATCCCTGCCATTGGAGCAAACAACTTTGAGTTTAAGCCTCAATTAGTTTCTCTAATGCAACAGAATTGCAAATTTCATGGACTTCCATTGGAAGATCCTCATCAGTTCTTAGCTGAATTCATGCAAATCTGTGACACTGTCAAGACCAATGGGGTTGACCCTGAAGTCTGCAGACTTATGATTTTTCCTTTTGCTGTAAGAGACAGAGCTAGGACATGGTTGGATTCACAACCTAAAGAAAGCCTGAACTCTTGGGAAAAGCTAGTCAATGCCTTCCTCGCAAAGTTCTTTCCACCTCAAAAATTGAGCAAGCTTAGAGTGGAAGTCCAAACCTTCAGACAAAAGGAAGGAGAATCCCTCTATGAAGCTTGGGAAAGATATAAGTAATTGATCAGAAGATGTCCTTCTGACATGCTTTCTGAATGGAGCATCATAGGTATTTTCTATGATGGTCTGTCTGAACTATCCAAAATGTCATTGGATAGCTCTGCTGGAGGATCTCTTCATCTGAAGAAGACGCCTGCAGAAGCTCAGGAACCCATTGAAATGGTTGCAAATAACCAATTCATGTACACTTCTGAAAGGAATCCTGTGAATAATGGGATAGCTCAGAAGAAACGAGTTCTTGAGATTGATACTCTGAATGCCATATTGGCTCAGAATAAAATATTGACCCAACAAGTCAATATGATTTCTCAGAGTCTGTCTGGAATGCAAGCAGCAACAGGCAGTACTAAGGAAGCTTCCTCTGAAGAAGAAGCTTATAATCCTAAGAACCCAGCAATGGAAGAGGTGAATTACATGGGAGAAACCTATGGAAACACCTACAACCCTTCATGGAGAAATCATCCAAATCTCTCATGGAAGGATCAACAGAGACCTCAACAAGGTTTCAACAACAATAATGGTGGAAGAAACAGGTTTAGCAATAGCAAGCCTTTTCCATCATCTTCTCAGCAACAGACAGAGAATTCTAAGCAAAGCCACTCTGACTTAGCAACCATTGTCTCTGATCTAATCAAAACCACTCAAAGTTTCATGACTGAAACAAGGTCCTCCATTAGAAATTTGGAAGCACAAGTGGGTCAGCTGAGTAAGAAAATTACTGAACTCCCTCCTAGTACTCTCCCAAGCAATACAGAAGAGAATCCAAAAAGAGAGTGCAAGGCCATAACCACAACCCACACGGCCGAACCTGGAGAGGAGGAAGAGGCAGTGATCTCCACTGAGGAAGACCTCAATGGACGTCCACTGGCCTCCATGGAGTTCCCTGATGAGGAACCATGGGAATCTGAGGCTCATACTGAGACCATAGAGATTCCATTGAATTTACTTTTGCCATTCATAAGCTCTAATGAGTATTCTTCCTCTGAAGAGGATGAAGATGTTATTGAAAAGTAAGTTGCTAAGTACCTTGGAGCAATCATAAAGCTAAATGCCAAGTTGTTTGGTAATGAGACTTGGGAGGATGAACCTCCATTGCTCATTCAAGAACTGGATGACTTGACTAGGCAGAAATTACCTCTGAAGAGACAAGACCCTGGAAAATTCTTAATCCCTTGTACCATAGGCACCATGACCTTTGAGAAGTCTCTGTGTGACCTGGGGTCAAGAATAAACCTTATGCCTCTCTCTGTAATAGAGAAGCTAGGGATCATTGAGGTACAAGCTGCTAGAATCTCACTAGAGATGGCAGACAATTCAAAGAAACAAGCTTATGGACTCGTAGAGAATATCTTGGTAAAGGTTGAAGACCATTACATCCCTGCTGATTTCATAATCCTAGAGACTAGGAAGTGTATGGATGAATTCATCATCCTTGGCAGACCCTTCCTAGCCATAGCAAAAGCTGTGATTGATGTTGACAGAGAAGAATTGATCATTCAAGTGAATGAAGACTCCCTTGTGTTTAAAGCTCAAGGATATCCCTCTGTAACCATGGAGAGGAAGCATGAAGAGCTTCTCTCAATACAGAGTCAAACAGAGCCCCCACACTCAAACTCTAAGTTTGGTGTTGGGAGGTCACAACCAAACTTTAAGTTTGGTGTTAACCCCCACATTCAAACTCTAAGTTTGGTGTTGGGAGGTTCCAACATTGCTCTGAACATCTGTGAGGCTCCATGAGAGCCACTGTCAAGCTATTGACATTAAAGAAGCGCTTGTTGGGAGGCAACCCAATTTTTACTTATCTATATTAAATTTCTATTTTCTTTTATTATTTTATATTTTCTATAGGTTGATGATCATATGAAGTCACAAAAACAATTGAAAAAGCAAAAAATAGAAGGAAAAATAGAATGAAAAACAGAACATCCTGGAGGAGAAACTTACGGGCGTTTAAACGCCAGTAAGGGTAGCAGAATGGGCGTTAAACGCCCAGTCTGGCACCATTCTGGGCGTTTAACGCCAGAAATGGGCACCAAACTGGCGTTTAACACCAAGAATGGGCAAGAAGTTGGCGTTAAACGCCAAAAATGGGCAGCAGCCTGGCGTTTAACACCAGGATTGGCAGCAAGGGGCGTTTTACACGCCACATGGTGCAGGGATGAGAAATCCTTGACACCTCAGGATCTGTGGACCCCACAGGATCTCCACCTACCCCACCTCTCTCTCTCTTCTTCACCCATTCACCAATCACCTCAATACCTCTTCCCCAAAAATCCCTCACCTATCAAATCCCACCATTCTCTTCACCACTTACATCCATCCTTCATATCACTCCACCTACCTCACCATTCAAATTCAAACCACTTTCCCACCCAAACCCACCCATAATGGCCGAACCACACCCCCCTCTCCACTCCTATATAAACCCATCTTCACTCCTTCATTTTCACACAACCTAAACACTACCCATCCCCCTTGGCTGAAACACAAAGCCCCCTCCATCTCCTCTATTTCTTCTTCTTCTACTCTCTTCTTTCTTCTTTTGCTCGAGGATGAGCAACCTTCTAAGTTTGGTGTGGTAAAAGCTAAAGCTTTTTTGTTTTTCCATAACCATTAATGGCACCAAAGGCCGAAGAAACCTCTAGAAAGAGGAAAGGGAAGGCAAAAGCTTCCACCTCCGAGTCATGGGAGATGGAGAGATTCCTCTCAAGGGTTCATCAAGACCACTTCTATGAAGTTGTGGCCAAGAAGAAAGTGATCCCTGAGGTCCCTTTTAAGCTCAAAAAGGGCGAATATCCGGAGATCCGACATGAGATTTGAAGAAGAGGTTGGGAAGTTCTCACCAACCCCATTCAACAAGTCAGAATCTTAATGGTTCAAGAGTTCTATGCCAATGCATGGATCACCAAGAACCATGATCAAAGTGTGAACCCAGACCCTAAGAATTGGCTTACAATGGTCCGAGGGAAATACTTCGACTTTAGTCCGGAAAATGTAAGGTTGGCATTCAATTTGCCTATGATGCAAGGAGACGCACACCCATACACTAGAAAGGTGAACTTTGATCAAAGGTTGGACCAAGTCCTCATGGACATCTGTGAAGAGGGCACTCAATGGAAGAGAGATTCAAGAGGAAAGCCAGTTCAGCTAAGAAGGCATGACCTCAAGCCCGTGGCTAGGGGATGGTTGGAGTTCATCCAACGCTCAATCATTCCTACTAGCAACCGATCTGAATTTACTATAGACCGGGCTATCATGATTCATAGCATCATGACTAGAAAGGAAGTAGAAGTTCATGAGGTTATATCCCAAGAACTCTACAAAGTGACGGACAAGTCCTCTACTGTGGTAAGGTTAGCCTTCCCTCACCTCATTTGTCACCTCTATAATTCAGTTGGAATTGACATAGAGGGAGATATTCTCATTGATGAGGACAAGCCCATCACTAAGAAAAAGATGGAGCAAACAAGAGATCCCATTCATGGACAAGAGCATGAGAAAACCCTTCATGAAATCCCTGAGATGCCTCAAGGGATGCATTTTCCTCCACAAAACTATTGGGAGCAAATCAACACCTCCCTAGGAGAATTAAGTTCCAACATGGGACAACTAAGGATGGAGCACCAAGAGCATTTCATCCTCCTCCATTAAATAAGAGAAACCAAAGAACCATGAGAGAGGAGCAACAAAGGCAAGGAAGAGACATTGAGGAGCTCAAGCACTCCATAAGATCTTCAAGAGGAAGAACAAGCTGCCATCACTAAGGTGGACCCGTTCTTTAATTTCCTTGTTCTTTATTTTCTGTTTTTTCGAAAATTGTGCTTTATGTTTATTTATGTTTGTGTCTTTATTACATGATCATTAGTGTCTTAGTGTCTATGCCTTGAAGCTATGAAAATGAATCCATCACCTTTCTTAAATGAAAAATGTTTTTAATTGAAAAAGAAAAAGAAGTGCATGAATTTCAAATTTTAAAATAGTTTAATTATTTTAATGTGGTGGCAATACTATTGTTTTTCTGAATGAATGCTTGAACAGTGCATATTTTTGAATTTGATTGTTTATGAATGTTAAAATTGTTGGGTCTTGAAAGAATGATGGGAAACGGAGAAATATTATTTGATAATCTGAAAAATCATAAAATTGATTCTTGAAGCAAGAAAAAGCAGTGAAAAGCTTGTAGAAAAAGAATATATGTGAAAAAAGAAAAAAAAGAGAGAAAAGAAAAAGAAAGAAAAAGAAAAGCAAGCAGAAAAAGCCAATACCCGTTTAAACCAAAAGGCAAGGGTGATAAAAAGGATCCAAGGCTTTGAGCATCAGTAGATAGGAGGGCCCACAGGAATAAAATCCTGGCCTAAGTGGCTAAACCAAGCTGTCCCTAACCATGTGCTTGTGGCATGAAGGTGTCAAGTGAAAACTTGAGACTGAGCGGTTAAAGTCGAGGTCCAAAGCAAAAAGAAGAGTGTGCTTAAGAACCCCGGACACCTCTAATTGGAGACCCTAGCAAAGCTGAGTCACAATCTGAAAAGGTTCACCCAGTTATGTGTCTGTGGCATTTATGTATCCGGTGGTAATACTGGAAAACAAAGTGCTTAGGGTCACGTCCAAGACTCATAAAGTAGCTGTGTTCAAGAATCAACATACTTAACTAGGAGAATCAATAACACTATCTGGATTCTGAGTTCCTATAGATGCCAATCATTCTGAACTTCAAGGAATAAAGTGAGATGCCAAAACTGTTCAGAAGCAAAAAGCTAAAAGCCCCGCTCATCTAATTAATACTGATCTTCATAGATGTTTTTGGAATTCATTGTATATTCTCTTCTTTTTATCCTATTTGATTTTCAGTTGCTTGGGGACAAGCAACAATTTAAGTTTGGTGTTGTTATGAGCGGATAATTTATACGCTTTTTGGCATTTTTTTTAGTATGCTTTTAGTATATTTTAGTTAGTTTATATTATGTTTTTATTAGTTTTTAAATAAAAATCACAAATCTGGACTTTACTATGAGTTTGTGTGTTTTTCTATGATTTCAGGTATTTTCTGGCGGAAATTGAGGGACCTGAGCAAAAATCTGATTCAGAGGCTGAAAAAGGACTACAGATGCTGTTGGATTCTGACCTCCCTACACTCGAAGTGGATTTTCTGGAGCTACAGAAGCCCAATTGGTGCACTCTAAATTGCGTTAGAAAGTAGACATTCTGGGCTTTCCAACAATATATAATAGTTTATACTTTGCCCGAGATTTGATGGCCCAAACAGGCATTCCAAGTCAGCTCAAGAATTCTGGCGTTTAACTCCAAAACTGGCACAAAAGCTGGAGTTAAACGCCTAAACTGGCACAAAAGCTGGCGTTTAACTCCAAGAAAAGTCTCTACACATGGAAGCTTCAATGCTCAGCCCAAGCACACACCAAGTGGGCCCGGAAGAAGATTTCTGCATTAATTACCTATTTCTGTAACCCTAGGCTACTAGTTTTCTATAAATAGGACCTTTTGCTATTGTATTTTCATCTTTTAATCATGTTTTCTATAAATAGGACCTTTTGTTCTTATGTATTTTCAATGGTGGAGTTTCTACACACCATAGATTAAGGTGTGGAGCTCTGCTGTTCTTCATGAATTAATACAAAGTACTATTGTTTTTCTATTCAACTCAAGTCTATTTCTTCTCCAAAATATTCATTCGTTCTTCAACTTGATAAATGTGATGATCCATGACACTCATCATCATTCTCACCTATGAACATGTGCCTGACAACCATCTCTGTTCTACTAGCAATGGCTTGAATGTGTATCTCTTGGGTTTCTAATATAAGATTGGAACCTTCGTGGTATAGGCTAGAATTATTGGCGGCCATTCCTGAGATCCGGAATGTCTAAACCTTGTCTGTGGTATTCTGAGTAGGATCTGGGAAGGGATGACTGTGACGAGCTTCAAACTCGCGATTGTGGGGCATGTGACAGACGCAAAAGGATCAATGGATCCTATTCCGACATGATCGAGAACCGACACTGATTAGCCGATGTTGTGACAGAGCATCAAGACCATTTTCATTGAGAGGACGGGATGTAGCCATTGACAACGGTGATGCCCAACATAAAGCTTGCCATGGAAAGGAGTATGAATGATTGGAAGAAGGCAATAGGAAAGCAGAGGTTCAGGAGGAACAAAGCATCTTCATACGCTTATCTGAAATTCCAACCAAAGAATTATATAAGTATCTCTATCTTTATTTTATGTTTTATTCATCTTTTAATTATCAATTCTCCATCACCATCTGAATTCACCTGACTGAGATTTACAAGGTGACCATAGCTTGCTTCAAGCCGACAGTCTCTGTGGGATCGACCCTTACTCACGTAAGGTATTACTTGGACGACCCAGTGCACTTGCTGGTTAGTTGTGCGGAATTGTGACAAAGTGTGATTCATGTTTAAGAGCTCCAAGTCCTTTGGCGCCATTGTTGATGATCACAATTTCGTGCACCAGAGCTCTGTTAATTATATGGATTGATATTAATATTTTTTTATTTTAATTCATGTACTGATTTCTATTTCAAGAATTATTTTCGTTCTTTATCTTATGAATTTGGGTGGAACGGAAGTATGACCCTTATTCTAATTAAGTTCTTGTATATCTTGGAAAATCTCTTTACTTGAACAACAGCTTGAAAATAATTTCTCCTAAATTTCTATGTATCTGGACTTAACGGAATATGTGACATATAATCCTCTTATATTTGGGTAATTAGGGTTTCTGTGGCATATAAACTATAATTGAACTTCACCCTCTAACTGGAATTAAGTGACCAAGGAATTGGCAGTTGATGAAGGTTAGAGCAGCCTAAAAATGTCTATGGAATTAAGGTTTAGTTACATATAGTTTGTCATGAATTAAATCTTGCATGATTAAAATAGTTAGTAAGAAAAGTCAATCCGGAAAATAGATAACTCTGAAGCCTTAACTATTTTCTCTATATATTATTCACATCAATTTACTGTCTGCTTTCTGATTCTCTGGATTTACTGTTTGACGCAATTGAACTCTCAAAACACTCTTTTCTACTTGTCTGACTAAGCCAATCACTCAATCATTGTTGCTTGATCCATCAATTCTCGTGGGATCGACCATCACTCACTTGAGGTATTACTTGGTACGACCCGGTGCACTTGCCGATTAGTTTGTGGGTTATAAATTCCGTACCAGAAGGACAAGAGGTTCTTTGGCATTGCCATGGATCTATCTATGCAGGACATTTTAGTGGAGAAAGGACTGCAGCCAAGGTATTGCAATGTGGATTCTTTTGGCCTACTATATTCAAAGATGCAAAAGAGTTTGTAACAAGGTGCAATGAGTGTCAAAGAGCTGGCAGCCTACCCAAAAAGAATGAGATGCCACAAAGATTCATCATGGAGTTGGAATTGTTTGATGTTTGGGGAATTGATTTCATGGGACCTTTTCCACCCTCATATTCAAACAATTACATACTAGTGGCTATGGATTATGTGTCCAAATGGGTAGAGGCCATAGCAACATCAACAAATGACAACAAAGTGGTGATCAACTTCTTGAGGAAGAACATATTTAGCCGGTTTGGGGTTCCGAGAGCTCTTATAAGTGATGGGGGAACTCACTTTTGCAACAAGCAACTAGAGACACTCCTCCTCAAATATGGTATTCAGCATAAGGTAGCCACCACATACCATCCACAAACCAATGGTCAAGCTGAAATTTCAAATAGAGAGCTCAAGAGGATCCTTGAGAAGACTGTTGGGAACTCAAGAAAAGATTGGTCCAAGAAGCTAAATGATGTATTGTGGGCTTATAGAATAGCTTTTAAGACACCTATTGGCATGTCTCCATACCAATTGGTGTTTGGAAAGGCTTGTCGTCTACCAGTGGAGCTTGAACACAGAGCATTTTGGGCTCTAAAGATATTGAACTTTGATAACCAAGCTGCTCGAGAAAGAAGGATGTTGCAACTCAATGAGTTAGAAGAATTCAGAACTCAAACTTATGAAAATGCCATGATTTACAAAGAGAAAACAAAGAAATGGCATGATCAAAAGCTAGCAAGAAGAGAGTTTGTAGAGGGGCAAAATGTTCTCTTATACAACTCAAGGCTCAAATTTTTCCCAGGGAAGCTGAAGTCAAGATGGTCAGGGCCATTCACAATCATCAGGGCTTCTCCCTATGGTCATGTGGAGCTCATGAATGACAAAACACAGAGGACTTTCACTGTTAATGGCCACAGACTTAAGCACTACTTTGGGAGACTCACTAGATGAGCAAAGAGTGAACTATAACCTCAGCTGAAGAGGAAGAACCGTCAAGCTAGTGACGTTAAAGAAGCGCTACTTGGGAGGCACTCCAACACTCAAATCCTTTCAATTTCAAGCTTTATAGATTAGTTTATGTTTTCACTTTGGTTTATGGTTTTTCAGTTTCTAGTTGTTAGTTATTTAGTTGATAGTTTCTTCGACTTTAGCTTTAAAAGTTTTCTTAGTCTTGCTGAAAGTGCAACTTTGCATGTTCCATTATGTGATATTTTAATTGGGTTGAGAAGTTGGCTGAGGAACTACGTTTGGTGTGGCCACCAGCCCACTTAATCTTTTGGACTTACAACAATTTGATTAATCTTAAGAGTAAGCCAAAAATTTAAGTTTAGTGTGGCCACCATCATGAGAATTCAGTCGTGCATCCACATTAAGCCCAATAATTTGGCATTTTAATGCACCTAGTAACTTGGCAAGATAATTGAATAGGTTGCTTAATTGTGTACACATAGAGTGAAAGTGGAAGGGTATGAGAAATTAATTTTCTTTCACTCATTATGTATACAATAAAGTTTAATTATGAGCCAATTACTAGATGCAATGAATCTAAATTTGGTGTCCAAGGGACAGACAAAATGAATGCTAATTAAATAGAGGAAAAGGAAGCAAATTTTTTATCACTAATGTGAATTTATAACTGAATTTTCAGGAAGAGGTGGGACCCACAGGATATTGAACACTCATCAAGTCAAGAGGTCAAAGTGTACTTAACACTTTGGAACTCAAAAACCTGAAGAAAGCTGAATAGCCTTTTGGGTTGGCGCTTTCCCCACGCTAGGTGCCAATATCAAGGTTGAAAACTTTAATTTTAGTCATCAATTACACCCTTCCAAACCCTTCCTTCCCTCCTTATATATTGCTTCACTCACCTTTCTTCCTCACACCACTTACACTTCTTCTCTCATACCGAAACCCTCTACCCATTTGTCTACTTTCTTGCCTTCTTTCTTTCTTTCTTGCTTTCTTGATTGGGACAATCAAGTCTTAAGTTTGGTGTTGAAGCTAACCCTTGCTTTGCCTTCTTTCTCTTTCTTTCTTCTAACCCTTTTAATCACACTTCTAAACCTTTCATCATTACTCAAATGGCACCACCAAAGGCCACTGGTTCAAAGAAGAAAAAGACCAAGGAAGCTTCCTCTGGCTCTTCAAGCTACAATGAATTTGAGTTTCTCTCATTCTTCCACCAAAACTAGTTTTATGGGTAGGTGAGTGAGAGGCAAATAATCCCTGAGATTGGCTTCCAACTAGGGAGAGATGAGCATAGGAAAATCACCAATGAGATCAACAGTAGGGGCTGGACAATCTTATGCAACCCACTGAAGAAGGTGGTAGTGAGCTTAGTGAGGGAGTTTTATGCTAATGCTATTCCACAGCCAGGGCAATAACTCACTCATTTAAGCTATGTAAGAGGAAAGGATATTGACTACAGCCCGAAAAACATAGAAAGAATGCTGGAAGTGAGGCACACAAGATCCTCCCAGAGCTATGAAGAAAGAATCCAGCAACTTGATCCCGGATTCAAAGACATTTTGAATGAGATATGCGTCCTCAACACCGAATCGATCAAGGACAAAGATGGAAGGCCAAACCAATTGAGGAGAAGAGATTCGTGCCCCCAAGTTAGAGGGTGGCTTGATTTTATAAGAAGATCCCTCAATCCCACCTCCAACACTTCGAAGGTGACTATAGAGAGAGTCGTGTTGATTTATAGCATAATGAAAGGGGAGAACCTGAATGTGGGAGAGATGATTGCTAATAACATTCAGAGGGTGATAACAAGCACCAAGGACAGCATAAGGTTGGCTTTTCCAATCATTATCCAGCGACTATGTGATGAGGCTGGAGTAGAGACTATGATTGATGAAACCCTGCTGGAGCAAGACAAGCCAATAACTACCAAGAAGATGGAGAAAGTGGTGGCCATCAATCCACTACAAAGAGCCAGAGAACAAAGGGCTCATGTGCAAGATCCACAAGGGCCACCACAACAAGAAGAAGCATATGTCCAAGCACCAATTCCACAGTTTCAAGCACAATTTCTAGAAGGTTTCAATTGGGAGGAGATGCAAGGGAACATCCACCACATGCAAGGGGACATCAACCAACTTATGGAACAACAAAAGCAATGGGAACAAATGTAAGAGAGCATTCAGCAACTTCAAGGAAGTATGGAGTATATGAAGGAGCAACAAAGTCAATTTCATTGGGGAGAAATGCAAGGCAGACTCAACAAAATTCTTGAATAATAAATGGTGCAACAGAGGAATCTTGCTGAGTTTAGGTCCCTCTATGAGGCTAGGACCACATCAAGAAGACAATATGACATAAATACACAAGCGAAGCTGAATCACTTGTGTAATGTGGTAGCTACCCTGAACCCCAACTATCCAACATTCATGCAAGGAATGGAAGAGCTTAGTGCCAGGCAAGAGGAGATTCTAGCTCAGCACAAGGAGGATGAGAGGACCTACATGAGGGGGCTAGGCTTCTGGAAACCAAGGGACACTCAAGCACAAGAAGGAGCCTCAACAAAGAAGAACAGTGATGAGTCCTCCAAGAAGAAGGATAAAGGGAAAGGGCCTATGTATTGAGCTGCTAATGAGTAAAAGGTGGTTGAGTCTCGATTGGAAGTTATTTTCTAAATCTGCTATCTAGAAGTTCATTTTGATATGATAGTTGTTGTTTTTTTAAGAGTTTTAGAGTCCTTTAAATTCCAGTTTTTATTTTGAGAAAGAAAATATTTTCTGTTAAGTTTTCATTGCATCAATAAAATTAGTTATTTTCACAAAGAGTCAATGATGAGTTATTGCTAAATAAGAGTGAGAGACTAAGACCCAAGTGAGCTGGATTGAAAATAAGAAGATGAGAACAAGTGTAAAACCATGAATTGAAGTTTGAAAGTGAGTAACCCATAATGAAGTAACTAGACCTAGGGGACATAACAAGTAGATACTAAGGATGACCCTTGAATATCAATAGAACCAAGAAGTAGTAAGAAAGACCCAAGGCTCTAAGTATCAACTACTAGAAGAAAAGAAGGAAACAAATAGCTCAAAGAGCCAAGATCCTAGTAGATACTTGTGGTGAAGATGTGTCAAGAAGAGAGACCTGAGCAAGTAAATTCTTGGGAGTGCTAATTGAAAGCTCACTTTAAAGGGTCGTCTTGAGACAAAACACTTAGAGTCGTGGTCAAGGGAACAAAAGGATAATGAAAGAAAAAGAGCAATCAAAAGAAAAATAATAAATCTTACTACTTCAAGGAGACAATCAATAGAAGGGGCTCTAAAGGCAAGCACTTAAAAGGGTCCTCAAAAGTCTAAAAGCTCATTGTGATATGAAAGCAATAACAAAGTTCATGCATGACTTGGTACTTAGCCTCTATCTTTATTTGTGAATACATTCTCTTAAGGGTCAAGTTCCAATCAATTAGAACAATTCACATTGATTTGCTTGGGGACAAGCAAAATTTAAGTTTGGTGTTGTCATAACTTATATCATCTACCTCTTTCTCTCATCTAAAAGGACCATAGAATTGATAAATTCTCATTCAATTGATGCAATTACATGAACTATATGGTGAATCTGTGGGACATTGCTTTGAAATAAATCTTGCTTGAATTTCAGGTGAAAAGAGCAGCAAAAGAGGGAGAAAGCAAGAAAAAGGAGCTGGGCATGTGTGCTGGGCTTGCCACTTCATACAAACTCCACCATTTTGAATGGGAGTGGCACGCCAGCTATGAGGCGTGGCACATCAGCTATCGTTTCCAGGGAGCAAGATTTGAGGAATTATTATGGGCGTGGCACGCCAAACCTGGGCGTGGCACTCCAGACCTGGGCGTGGCACACCAGTTCAAACTTCCAGAGAAGAGATTGGAGACCTTAATGAAGGCATGGCACGCCAGACTTGGGCGTGGCACGCCAGTACAAGTGACCAGAAAAGAAGACTGATGAGCTTAACAAGGGCGTGGCATGCCACTAAAGGGCGTGACAGGCCAATTCAAAAGTCCAGAAGAGGAGCTTGAAGATATCAATATGGGCGTGCCACTTTGGATCTTTGGCGTGGCATGCCAGTTCAACATGCATCATGGGCGTGCCACTTGAGAGATGAGCGTGGCATGCCAAGCCAGCTTCACTAAGGGGGCGTGCCACGCCAAGCCAAGCTGATGAGCTGGGCGTGGCACGCCAGTCACACGCCGCGCACACGCCATTCTCATGCCTCAATTTAATAGTTTTTCTCTTTAGATTTCAATTGTAATTTACATTTGCAGTAAAAGGAGTAGTACAAATACCCCTTGAAGAGTACTAAAAAGGGGTTAGTTTATGTGGGGTTGGTTTTGGGTTGGTTGTTAGCTTGAACTTTTACTTCACTTACTTGATCTTCTTCCATCTCTTGTACTTTTCTCTAAGCTATGAGTAGCTAACTTCCCTCTCATTGGGGAAGGGAGCTCTGTTGTACTTGATGGATTAAATGATAGTAAAATTTTTTTCTCTTCATCTCTCTTTGATTTGCTAGATGGAATTTCATTCTTCATGTTTAGTGTTCAATTATCTTGGAAGAGAAATTGAATGCAAATTGGGTTTCATGGGAACTTTGGAAAAGGAAATATGAAATCATACTTGAAATCCCTTCTCACATTGAGTAGATCTAGGTTTTGGGATTGGATATGGTGACATGAAATCTACCTAATTTTTTGGATCTATGAGGATGTGTGGTAAAATCAGGGATCAAGCTTATGTCTCTTCATGAGAAATTAAACCGAGAAATTGGCTTATTATTAAGATTTAAAAGATTGAATCACCAAGGAATTGGGGTTCAATTAATCATGATTGCCAAGAGGTCAATGAGTTGCATGATTGAAGAAGAGATGATCTAAATCTAATCCAAAGAGAGCAACATCTCCCAACTCCAATGAATCTCCCCTATTCTTATCTTCCCTATTCCTTATAGCTTTCCTTAAATTCTGCTATCAACCCAATCCCCATTTACAATTTAGTCGTTTATATTTCTGCAATTTACTTTCATATTATTTATATTTTTGTACTTTATTGCTTTCCTTTAATTTTAAGTCATTTACAATTCTGCTATTTAGAATTCTGCATTCAACAATTATTCTTGATCAGCTTGACTAAATCACCCAGTGACTAAATTTGTTCAATCAATCTATCTCTGTGGGATTCGACCTCACTCATTGTGAGTTATTAGTTGATGACTGAAAGAGCAAAACTCTCGTGCGATCTAGAATTTTCACAAATAAATTTGCGTTGTAAGTATAACTTCTAGACTGACAAGAATTCCTTTCTTACAAAAGTTTGGTTGTCACAAGTAACAAAACCCAATAAAATTTTATAACCGAAGTATTTAAACCTCGGGTCGTCTTCTCAAGGAATTGCAGGGAAGTGTTCTTATTATTGGTCATGAGTTTTGTGAATTGGGGGTTTTTGAAATAAGGAGCAAGTAATTTAAATGACAAGAAAAATAAATTAATAATAATAAAATCTCTTGGCAAGGTATAAGAATTTGGAATTTCTATCCTAGTTATCCTTATCAGATGTGATGAGAATTGGATTTTAATCCCACTTAGTTAAGTCAAGTGAAATAATTAGCTTGATCCTCAAGTCCTTGTCAATCCCTGTGGGAAGACTAGCTTTAGAGCGATCTAGATCAATTAGTAATCTGCCAATTTCAACCACTACTGAGTTTCACAACTCAAGTGTTACTAATTACTTAACCAAAGTCAAAATGAAGAAAATATCTAAATTAAATTAAAAGTATCCATATAAATAAAGCAAAACAAAGTCAAATCTGAAATACCTCAAAATATATTAAATATAAAACCAATCTAAACAATAAGAGTTCATAAACCAATTTGAAAAAATAAATAAAAAGAACATTAAACCTGGAAATTGGGAAGGAATAGTCCTAAATCCTTTAAGAGGAATCCTAATCCTAAATCCTAAGAGAGAGGAGAGAACCTCTCTCTCTAAAAACTACATCTAAATTATGAAAAGTGAATAATGGAAGATCTCTCTATGAATGGATGCATTCCCCCACTTTATAGCCTCTAGTATGTGTTTCTGTACTTGGATCTGGGCCAAAAAGGGTTTCAGAAATCGCTGGGGGTATTTTCTGCAGTTTCTGCACGTGGCGTCTGTCATGCGTGCGTGTGGGTCACGCGTTCGCATCATCTGGAGTTTTTTCCTGGTCACGCATCCGCGTCGTCCATGCGTTTGCGTCGATTGTGTTTTGCGCCAGGCACGCGACCGCGTCATCCATGCATTCGCGTCGCTGCCTTCTCTTCAAAACTCCATTTTTATGCTTTCCTTCCATTTTTGTATGCTTCCTTTCCATCCTCTAAGCCATTCCTGTCCTATAATCTCTGAAAACACTTAACTCACATATCAAGGCATCGAATGGTAATAAGAGAGGATTAAAATTAGCTAAATTAAGATCAAAGAAACATGTTTTCAATCATAGCACAAAATCAGGAAGGAGAATGTAAACTCATGCAAATAGTATGAATAAGTGGGTAAAGAGTTGATAAAATCCACTCAATTGAGCACACGATAAACCATAAAATAGTGGTTTATCAATGACAATTTGGTATACTTGCCAAAAGGGATTTAGTGTAGTGATGCAGTAAATTTTAGTCACCAGAGGCACAACAGATCCTTTGGCATTGTCACGGTTTTGAGTATGTAGCCACTTTGGTGGTGAGAGGATGACAACTAAAGTCCTCAAGAGTATTTTTTATTGGCCGACTCTCTTTAGAGATGCTCGGAATTTTGTGAGGAACTGTGGCAAGTGCTAGAAAGTTGGGAATCTTCCTAACACCCATGAGATGTCATAGTAAGGAATATTGGAGATTGAGTTATTTGATGTATGGGACATTGATTTCATGGGACCTTTTCCACCCTCATATTCAAACAACTATACTCTAGTGGTAGTTGATTATGTATCCATGTAGGTGGAAGTAGTGGCTTTGTCCACTAATGATGCCAAGGTGGTGCTGAGCTTTCTTCAGAGATATACTTTTAGCCGATTTGGTGTCCCAAGGACATTAATTAGTGATGGAGGCAGCCACTTCTGCAACAAACAACTGAACTCTTTCCTTCCGAAATATGGAGTCCGTCATAAGGTTGCTACCCTCTATCATCCTCAGACAAGTGTATAGGTTGAAGTCTCTAATAGGGAACTCAATAGAATTCTGAAGAAGACCGTTAGTACTTCAAGGAAGGACTAGGCTAGAAAGCTTGATGATGTTTTCTAGGCAGACCAGACGGCCTTCAAGACTCCTATTGGCATGTACCTGTATCAGTTGGACTATGGTAAAGCCTGACACTTGTCTATGGAATTGGAGCATAGAGCATACTGGGCAACAAAGTTCCTAAACTTTGATGCCAAAGCTGCAGGAGAGAAGAGGCTCCTCCAACTCAATGAGCTTGATGAATTCAGAAACTCAGCATATGAGAATGCCAAGCTCTATAAGGAGAAGACAAATGTGTGGCATGATAAGAGGATAGCCACCTGAGCATTTGAGCCAGGCCAAAAAGTCTTATTATTCAATTCAAGGCTCAAGATCTTCCCTGAGAAGCTGAAGTCCCAGTGGTCAGGACCATTTTTGGTAACTAGAGTGTCTCCTTATGGTCATGTCGAGCTCTAGGAAGAAAACTCTGATAGGAAGTTCACAGTCAATGGCCAGAGGCTGAAGCACTATCTTGGACGTAAGGTTGATCGCCAGAGGTCTGCTCATCTCCTGACTTAGCAGAGCTGACCGTCAAGCTAATCTTTAATGTCCTTTGACTTTATACGTAATTTGGTTTTAATTATTTTGTTATAGTCATTTATATTTTTCCTTCTTTTTACATATGATTTGGTCATGCAAAGTGTTTAAAACAAGAATAGGTGCAGTCAGAAAGGAGTTTAGAACACTCTGGAGGAAATTTAGTTCGGGTGCCACGGCGCTAAACGCCGAGACCTGTCGTTTAGCGCCAGGAGGCACGCAATTCGAGGATTTTGCCATTGTGAGGTGGCGTTAAACGCTGCATGTAACACCTTTACTATCAGAATGTCACGCTTCCAGCTGCGCCACTCTGATAGCAAGAAGTATTACGACGACTTCATATACTTAATAATAAAATAGGAGCCTTTGTTTGAAATGTTGTTTTGAAAGATTTGGATTTGAGAAATTATATTATTTAAATTTGAATAGTAAAGAGAGATTGTTTTTTAGCTTTTGGGAAGTTACTAAACTTGAGAAGGAGTTTTATTGATTACTTTTAATAAGAGGGTTATGTTTTGAAAAGTATTTATTAAAACTAAAATAAATGATTTTATTGAGTCCTTTGAAAGAGAATTAAACTGGAAAATAACTTTAAAGATGGTTTGAGTTAAGATGTTACAAAAGTGAAAGTCATAAAATTTGTACTGTATCATTGAACAGAGAAAGAAAGAGTTACTAGATAAGAATGTGAAACTGATGATGAATAATGAGGATGATGATTAATTGTTGGGCCTTAGGCTGAGCACAGTAACGGGGACGCTTATAAACTGTGTGTTGCTTTTCCGTTAACCCTAGATATTTTGTAGGCCAAAGTTCACCTATAGAGAGTTGTTGCTTCTGTAGGCCGAAGTTTACCTACAGAAAATTGTTATTCCTGTAAGCCGAAGTTCACTTACAGAGGCACTATTACTGTAAGCCGAAGTTCACCTAGAGAAAATTGCTATTCCTGTAAGCTGAAGTTCACTTATAGGGGTGCTATTTCTGTAAGCCGAAGTTCACCTACAGAGGGTTGCTATGATGTGATTAGTTTTGGAAAAGCCTTATCCAGACAAAGGTTGCTGGATAACATCGGGAGCAGGTATGTAACCGACAAATGAGCTCATTACCTGCACTAGGGCTAGGCATGCATCATCCTTGTTTGTACATTTGGATTTGATTGTGTTTGCCTATCTTATTTCTTTGTTATTGTACTGTTTGTGTCATTACGACTTGTTTGTGTGTTGGTTTGAATCTCTCATTTGTGCTATTAGTTTGCGGATATGTTGAGGTGATTAAGAACTGAATTTGTGATTGGAAATTAAATATGTGGCTGAGAGATGGTTAATATGACTAATTTTACGATTGGGATCTATTTTGAGTTTAGAAATTTAAAGAAAGAAATGAATTATCTAAAGTAAAATTAAAAGTATTTCCAAAGGTTTGATATAAATAGTTTTCTTGAGTAAGTTAATTATTTACATTATATTCATTACTTTTACGGCATTCCCATTCCCTACGGAGAATGTATGGTTTGTTCTCACCCCAAAATCTTTCACCCTTTTAGTGACACAATTTCGAAGACTCAGTATTAAGCTAGGGACGATTAGTGGATTTACTTATGATTTCTGTTGCTTTCATAGAATTTCATCGCCCTTGTTGCTTTAGTTTTTATTTTATACAGAAGGATAGGTGTTGTATCTGAATTTTATCTTAATTTACTGACTAAATACTAATTTTGGTCCCTGAGATTCACGCGATTACTCAATTTGGTCCTCGAAATTCAAAATTACCTATACTAGTCCTCCAGATTTAAGTCAGGGCACCAATATGGTCCCTCGACTTGTTTCGGCGATGACTAGCCAAACGGAGTGCTGATATAGCACCCTCTCTACTACGCTGGATGATGAGTAAATGACGTTGCTCACCCTTAGCACCCAAACAAGTAAGAAATGAAGAATAGTGGAGGTAGAGAAGAAGAAGAATACTTTATTTTGGGTCTCCATCGTTTCTTTTCCTTTCATATACAAAGCGACAACATTTCTTACTTGTTTGGATGCCAAAGGTAAACAATGTCGTTTACTCATCATCCAGAGTGGCAGTGAGGGTGCCATCTCAGCATTCCGTTTGTCTAGTCATCGCCGAAAAGAGTCGAGTGACCATATTGGTGCCGGGACTTGAATCTGGAGGACCAGTATAGGTAATTTTGAATTTCGAAGACCAAAATAGGTAATCGCGTGAATCTCAAGGACCAAAATGGAGATTTAGTCCTAGTTTACTTGTATAATATTTATCATTATTAGAATTTATGTGATTATTATTACTTGATGATCTTTGGTATATGATTTTAATAAAAAAAACAAAACAAAAAATTTCTAGCATTTTCTAAAATTTGGAACGCGATTTCGATATAAAGGCTCAATATTAAATAGATAATAAAGAAAAACAGGTCAGTAACACCTTACTTTTGGTACGATCATGATGTGCCAAAAGTTGGGTCATTACAAAGGGTCCAACCAAACCATTTCTCAATCTCTTTTTAACCATTTTCAAAAATCAAATCATTTTCAATAATTAAACTATTTCCAAATGTCAACCCCTTTTCATTAATCAGACTGTTTCCAAATATAAAATCCTTTCCAAGTTTGTTTTAAACCAAATTTCAATATTAAATCTCTTCCAAACCAAACACATTCCAACATTAAATCTTTTCTAAACTCAAAACATTTCTAAAATTAAATGAAATTCCAATAAATCTTTTTCAGTAATTCAAGAAAACCCAATTCAACAACATTAGCAACTATTCAAAATATTCAACTTTCTCAATCGATCAATCAGTCAATCAAGCAATTTCATTCATCAAAACAACTCAATTCAATCTATACGACTTACAAAGTCACAAAAATAAAATATATTTTTACATCAATATCTATTTATAACAATTCTACGATATAAAATAAGTTTTAAGAAAACTCCTACCTCGATCGTGACTCCACTACGCGACTAAACTCCATTGTCTCTCGGCCCGGAACGGCGGCAGCTTCAATCGTGACTCGCAATCACTAGAACTCGATCCTATGTTACCAAAACCTCAAAATCTCTAACCAAACACAACAAAATACTGATTTTTTAAAGGTTTTGAAATGTAAACGCTTAATGTAACAAAGCAGAAATCACTGAGCCTAGTAACGGCAGCCCTAGCAGTGGTTCCGGTGGCCACAGAAGTTCTCCCAGCGGCCAGAACGGTGGTAGAGCAGCTCAACGATGATGGCACATGCAGCTAGCAGCAACGGGAGGAACGAACGGCAGCAACTCCTTCCCCTGAGCCACTAGACTGTGTTCTTTTCTCCCCCTTTTCTCCAATGGTGAAGGGTCAGCGGCAAAGGACGACATCGACAACAATCTTACTGACAGCAGCGACGCGCGACGACTCTGTCAACGCCTTCCTCCCTCGCGTGTCTTCTCCTCCCGGCAATGTCGATGGCAAGGTAGCAGCAGTGGTGCCTCTTCTCCCTTGCGTGCTTTGCTCTCTCGCAGCACCAGATTCGGTCCTTCTCTCCTCCTCAGCTCAGTTTAGCGGCTCGGTAGCAGCGGCCGTGGCAGGACGCGTCAGAGCTGGCAGTAAGGCGCGGTCCCCCTCCCTTCTCTTCTTCTTCCTCCCCTCAGCTTCCCCCGTTCTCCCTTCTTACTTTCTTTCTTTCTTTCTGGTTCGAGTGTGGGTTTGGAAAGGGGGTGGCGATTGTGTTGTGTTTAGTGGTATCAGGGTTAGGGTTAAAAAAATTAGGGTTTTGGGTAGTGTTAAATTAGGGTTTTGATTAGGAAAAAAAGGCTAGGGATAGTGTAGGTATTTTTAATAAAATTATAGGTAATAGAGTAATAATTTGAAACCAAATCTAATCAACTAATAATATCTATAAAAATACTATTTAATTATCAATTTACAATTTATTTTTTAAATAAGTACTCAAATTTAATAATTAGAGATAATCAAATTAATTTCTTTTAAAATTATAAAATCAAGTTAAAAATCTAATTACTCAAATTAAAGCACATAAAATCCTCATTATTTTTAAATCACTAAAGCTTTAAATCAATAATAAGAAAGTACTCAATTAATATAATAATCTTTGAAGATATATTCTCGAATAAAATAAATCTTAAATAATTTATTATTTAATTTCCAAAAAATAGGGTCTTACACCGTGACATGGTGTTTAGAATCGTGGTGCATGCATTTCGAAGGGCTACTGTCTAGTGGCGCTAAACGCGAAGGGCTGGCGTTTAGCGCTAAGGGTGCAACAAAGTGAGAAGGTGGCCACTATTTAGTGGCGCTAAACATAGTAGGATGGCATTTTGCGCCAGAGTAGCTTCAATTTGGGTTTCGGTCTCTGTCCAATGGTGCTAAACGCCACTATCTGGGCATATAGTGCCAGATATTTAAAAAAAAAACACGAAGGTGGCACTAAACGTCGGGGCTAATAGTGCGTTCCAGCCCCTGATGAACGGATATTTTATACGCTTTTTGGCATCATTTTCATATAGTTTTTAGTATGTTTTGTTTAAGTTTTATTAAGTTTTCATAGGTTTTAGTGCAAAATTCACATTTTTGGATTCTACTTTGAGTTTGTGTGTTTTTATGCAATTTTATGTATTTTCTGGCTGAAATTGAGGAGCTAGAGCAAAAGTCTGATTCAGAGCCAGAGAAAGCACTGCAGATGCTGTCTGGATCTGACCTCCTTACACTCGAAAGAGCTTTTCTGGAGCACTAAAAGACTATTTTACCTTTCTTAATGTAATCCTTAGTCATTAGTTTAGTATTTAAAGACTTTTACACCTCTCATTAAGGAGGAGGACGCACACTTTAGACATTTATCATTGTAATTTCTATCAGTATGAGTTTCTAAACCTCCTAGGTTGAGGGAAGGAGCTCTGCTACGTTTTATGGATTAATAAAAGTATTACTGTTTCTCTTCAATCTATGTTTGATTCTCTATTCTAAGATGTATCTTCATTCTTCATTCTAAGACCGCGTGCCTGACAACTACCCGTGTTCTTCTTGGGTTCAGAGTGCGTCTTTCATTTGACAATAATGAACCACTAGCTTGATTATACATATCTTAAACGGCTAATCCATGACTTCGTTGGGGACATCTCGAGACATCAGTTTAGCCGAGGTATTGGGAAATTAGAGTCTTTGTGGTAGAGGCTAGAACCCAAAGGCGCAGCATTCTCTGATCCGGAAGATTCGACCTTGTCTGTGGCATTTTGAGTAGGATCATTAAGGAGAATGGATTGAAGGAGCTTCACCCTCAATCAGAATGGATCCACACTAACCTTGGGATTCAGATCTGGAGGAGCATTGGCGACCTCTCAACCAGCGTTGATCACATACAGCCTGTCATAGAAGAAATCATTCACAATTGAAGAAAACAGTAAGACCAGAATTAATCTAGAAGAATAAAGCATCTCCAAGCCTTAACCATCACTTTATCACTTATTATAATCAAACCTAGTAATTCTATTTTTATTCCTTTTATGCTTTTAACCAAATCCAACAACTCTTCTATCCGCCTGATTAAGATCTGCAAGATAACCATAGCTTGCTTCAAATCACAATCCTCGTGCTGGTTTAGTGTACAAAGTGTGGGGATTTGTGCACATCAGCCTCTTCATTCGAGATTCAATTTTGAAATAGGGAAAGAAGTGGGCCCCATCCCTCCTCTCCACCACTCCTTCCACCAATCACCATCCACCATACCCCCCAAATCTCTCTTCCCAATTCCCCTTCCCCCACTAACCGTTACCCCCCACCCACCCCACATTAATTCACAATACATTCCCTTCCCTTTACCCTGTCTCCCCTAACATAACCCCTCCCCATTCTCTATATAACCAAATAAGCAACCAAAGATGCCCCTAGGATTAGGTTTGAATTACATATTTAGTTGGAATTGATATGTGTAGTTGAGATGTTATTATAATTAATGATTTGGATGAGGATTGTCTACAGTTGATGTGTTGTTGGAATTGATGTTGGATGGTGAATTATGTTTTTATGAGTTATATATATATATATATATATATATATATATATATATATATATATATATATATATATATATATATATTAATGAATATTGGGGCGAAGGCCATGAATTTTGGGCTAGAGGCCGAAAAAAAGTAAGAATGGTAAGTAGTGATTGAATTGTGTGATAATGCATGAGTTTAAGTAAAATATTTGGTACTGAATGTTTGAAAATTTGGAATGATTGATGGAATAGTGAAAAATGAGGTTTTGATGTGTTGAATGGATGAAATCAAGTTGAAATGTGTAGATGAAGTAGGCTTGAATTTGGTTAATTGAGAATGTGTGGATTGAGTTGGTTTTAGGTCATTTGGTAGTGTAAAAACTATTTTGGTTGGTGAACAATAGGAAAAGTTGGTAAATACTGCTTTTGGTTAAAATTCATTTTCGGCCAACATCGACGGGCCGTATCTCAGTCCTCGGAGTTGAAAATTTTACAAAACTAGATTTTTATGAGAATTCATTTATCGATCTTTCTAACAGTTCAACATGGTTGAAAAAATTGTTTTTATAATATATAAGCTTTTTCAAGTTCTGGTACGGCATGCGTACGCAACCATTGTCATGCGTACACTAGAGTCGGTCTCTGCCAACACCTATGCATACGCGAACATGGGCTGCATACGTGAGTTTGTCAAAATGACACTCACACGTACGCGAGTAAGCCTCACTGTCCAAATCCCGCGTATGCAAAGGTAGTCCGCGTACGTGAGTTTTGAAAATTTACACTCATGTGTACGCAAACATGTTCATGCATACGCGACCACCCTTGTTTTTTTATAAAAGTGAGTTTTTAAGTTTTCAACCATTACTCGAGCCTTCTAAACCTTTATAAACCCATATAAGAGTTTAGATCCAGTGTAATTAAGGATAGAGGAGTTAGAACCGAGAATTAAAGAGATGAGTTGGTGAATTGATAAGAGATGAACAAATTGAAAAGTGATGAATGATAAATGATAATGAGATGATGAATGGTAAATGGTTATGATATTGAGGGATGAGGATGACTGAATTTGATTAAGATATGATGGGAGTGATTATGATGTTAAGGTGTGATGAATGATTGATTATGATTGAGCTATATATGAAGAGAATGATTATGAAAATGATTTACTTGTAATGGAGTGATTCCAATTGCCATAGTAGAGAGATTCTACTTGCTTCTGAATTTCAGTGGAGTGATTCCACTTGCCACAGTAGAGTTATTCTACTTTCCTAGGAGAATGATTTACTTGCAGTGGAGTGATTCTACTTGCCGCAGTAGAGTGATTCTGTTTGTCAGATATACCTGTCTGAGTAGATGTAGTAGAGCAATTTCACTTACTCCAAACATGCCGGCTTTGGCTGTATAACCGAGAGATGATATCATCGGCCATAGGATAGGCATACATCATTTTTGTATGTTTGATTTGTTTGGATTTGCTTAATTATATTGTTTTCCTAATTGTATATCTTACATGATTCAGTGCTACTTGCCTTACTTGAATCTACTTGTGTATTTCTTGTTTGCGTTGCTTGTTGAATAATAAAGGTAAATATTGAATGGGATGATTTGAGCCTTCTGGGTTGATGCAGTGGAGTAATTTCACTTGCTACGAGCAAAAAGTTGATGTGTTGAGATAGGGTTACTAAGTTGAATTATTTGAGGCAAGTTCTGGTTTTGGATTTATTCTATTAGAGAGTGGTGGAAGTATGAGGAATGTTGAATTAGATTTAGACTCCCTTATGATAGTTGCCTAAATAGGATTAGTAAGAACTTAGGATGGATATGATGAAGTATGGAGTTTTTAAGATTCCTTAGTGAGTTCCTGTTGCCTTATGCAATATCTATTTGGCACTTTTACTGTACTAGGTGTAAGACTGAGAACTTTTGAAAAGTTATTATGAACTAATTTCAAATTATATATTTATTTATTTACAGTTTTAAGTTCATAAATTATTTTAAAGAAGATAATTAAAGGTAGTTTTAATTAATTGGATTCGAAATAAATTAAGATTTTTATCCAAACTCTATAATTTTGGATTATTTTCCTATTTACTATTTAAAGTCTTAGAAATTCAATAATAATGATGTTTGGAAATTTAAAATAGAATTTTATCTAATTTTCTAATTATTGAATTAATTTCTATATTTAAATTATAAAATTAGTAGTTGTAGAATAATAAGATTTTATATAATATCTTTATAATTAAATACTTTATGTTTTGTTAATAAAGAAAATTAACTATATTGTATTATATTTTTAATTAGAATATTTGAGTGAGAACCAAATAGTATTTTGATACAACAAAAAATATTTTAAAGTAATTTTAAGGATTCAATTAGTTTTCAAATTAAACCCCAAAATCCCCAACTCTATACACAAACCCTAACCCTAATTAACACACAATTATCCCTTCCCAAAGAAACCCTAGCCACCTATCTCCTTCAGCAACACACATACCCAACAGCAGTGGTAGTACGAATCCCCACACCTTCGTACTGTTGTACCAGCAAGTGCACTGGGTCGTCCAAGTAATACTTGAGCAAGTCAGGGTCGATCCCGCGAGGATTGTGGTTTGAAGCAAGTTATGGTTATCTTGCAGGTCTTAGTCAGGCAGATCAAGAGGTTGTTGGATTTCGGAGTTTAGGATTTTTGGAATCAGTAATAGGAATATAGTTGAGAATTGGAGTTGCCTTGTCTTTCTGAATTAACTCTGGTAGTACTGTCTTCTTTGCTTGTGAGTGATCTCTTCTATGGCAGGCTGTATGTGATCAACACCATGGGCTGTGGTCATTGATCTCCTCTGCTACAGATTGAACGCCATTGGCTATGGTCATCCAATCTGACGAAGGGTAAAGCTCTAGCAGTTCATTCTCCTAGTGATCCTACTCAAAACGCCACAGATAAGGTCAAATCTTCCGGATCAGAGAATGCTGCTTCTTTGGATTCTAGTCTATACCACGGAGACCCAAATCTCCCCGAAAATCGGCTGAACTGGTGTCTCGAAAAGTTTCCGACGAAGTCATGGATTAGCAGTCTGAGAGATGTATAAACATAGCTGTTGGATCGTGCTATCCAGTAGTGTATTCACACGAACCCAAGTAGATGCGGGTATTTGTCAGGTGCATTCATCTTAGTATGATTAATAGAGTTAATTGTCACTGATCATCCTTTTTACCATGTTGAAAAGTGAGTATACATCTTAGAAATAAATCAAACACGCATCGAAGAAGAAACAGTTATACTTTTATTATTTCATAGGACTCAGCAGGGCTCCTCCCCTCAACCTAGGAGGTTTAAAAACTCATACTAATGTAAAATACAATGCAAAAACGTGTATGGTGTGTGTTCTATCCATGATTATGTAAAAATACACTTTAAATACTTAACAGATGACTAGTAAGGGTAAAAGAGTCTATTTAGTGCTAAAATCCACTTCTTGGGCTGACTTGGTGAGTGTTTGGGCTGAGCTTTGATGAGATCCACATGCTAGGGGACCTCTAAGGTGTTGAACACTAGCTAGGGGGTCCTCTTTAGGCGTTTGGATGCCGGTCTCTGCTCTTTGGGCGTTGGACGCCATGAAGGGGGTAGGAGGCTGGCGTTGGACGCTAGTTTTGGGCCTTCTAATCCGAAGAAAAGTATATAAACTACATTTCTGAAAAGCTCTAGAAGTCAGATTTCCATAGCCATTAAGAATGCTCCATTTGGACTTCTATAGCTCTAGAAAAGCTCTTCCGAGTGCAGGTAGGTCAGATCCGGACAGCATCTGCAATGCTTTCTGTGTCTCTGAATCAGACTTTTGCTCCAGCTCCTCAATTTTAGCCAAAAAATACCTAAAATTGTACAAAAACACAAAAACTCATAGTAGAATACAAAAATGTAAATTTAACACTAAAACCTATAAAAACTTAATAAAAACTAAACAAAACACACTAAAAACTATATGAAAATGATGCCAAAAAGCCTATAAAATATCCGCTCATCACAACACCAAACTTAAACTATTGATTGTCCCTAAGCAACTAAAAACACAATAGGATAGAAAGAAAATTAAGATACAATAAACTTCAGAGTTTCAAATGAAGCTTAGTTACAATTAGATGAGCAGGACTTAGTAGCTTTTTGTTTCTGAATAGTTTTGCCATCTCACTATCCATTGAAACTCAGAATGATTGGAATCTTTAGGAACTTAGAATCTAGATGATATTATTGACTCTCCTAGTTAAGCTCTTTTTGATTCTTGAACACAGCTTTCAGAGTCTTTGCCGTGACTTTAAGCACCTTGTTTTCCAGTATTACCACCGGATACAATAATGCCACAAACACTTTAACTGGGTGAACCCATTCAGATTGTGATTCAGCTTTGCTAGAGTCCCCAGATAGAGTTGTCCAGAGTTCTTAGGCACACTCTTTTTGCTTTGGATCACGACTTTAATCGCTCAGTCTTAAGCTTTTCACTTGACACCTTTACACCACAAGCACATGGTTAGGGACAGCTTGGTTTAGCCGCTTAGGCTAGGATTTTATTCCTTTGGGCCCTCCTATCCACTGATGCTCAAAGCTTTGGATCCTTTTACCCTTACCTTTTGATTTAAAGGGTTATTGGCTTTTTCAATCTGCCCTCCTTTTCCTGCATTTTGGGTAGTAATGGATTTTTCAACTTTTTATTTTTTTTTCTTTTTGCCCTTTTTTTTCTTTCTCACATGCATATAAATTTTTTTCTTTTGCAATATGCTTTTTTTCTTTTTCTTTTTGCTGTTTTTTCTTGCTTCAAGAATCAATTTTTAGATTTTTCAGATTATCAATAATACTTTTCCTTTTTCCTTATTCTTTCAAGAGCCAACATTCTAAAATTTCAACTTCAAATATGCACTATTTAATCATACATTCAGAAAGCAAAAGTAATGCCACCATATCATCATAATTAAACTATTCTTATCTTAAACCTGAAATTCATATATCTCTCAATTCTTTTCAAATAAAATTTTCTTTTAAGCAAGAAGAGAGATATAAGGAACATTTTACAACTTTAAGACATCAATGCAAATGATCATGCAACTAGAACAAGAGAACAGATAGCATAACAAAAAATATAAAAATAACAAAAAGGGAAATGAAGTAAAAGAGAACGAATCCATCTTTAATGGTGGCGGCTAGTACTCCTCCTTAAGGATCCAATGTGATGCTTGATCTCTTCAATGTTTCTCCTTTGTCTCTGTTGAGGCGGCTGCACAGGCCCATGTGCATGCTTTCTAGTTTGCTCCATCCTCTTCTTATGGGGGCAAATGCCTTTCCCTTCATCTTTGTTGAGGTTTTACCAGTCTTTGGTGCTATACTTAGGAGTGGTAGAAGTAAAAAAGCAAAGCTTTTGCAATACCAAACATAAGAGTTTTGCTCGTCCTCGAGCAAATGGGGAAGAGTAGGGTAGAAGAAGGTGGGGTAGGTGGAGCTTTTGTGGGACCTACTGGTCCTGAGAGGCTAGGAAATTCAGATTCCCTAGTTCTCTGCACTAGCGTTTGAATGCCCATGAGTTGCTCCTAGGCTGGCGCTCAACGCCAGCAATGCTGCCCATTTGGGGCGTTGGACGCCCAGCCAGAGCTCCCTGGCTAGCGTTCAACTTTTAATAACACTCCATCCAAAGTGTTCTATTTTCATTGCTAAACAAATCTGTCTCTGTTCTAACTGCTGCAAATGATTATGAACCTAAGAAATTAACTGAAAGAAAGACAAAATAAACAAAAACAAAAATAAAATAAGAATAATAATTAATTAAGGTTAGGTTGCCTCCCAACAAGCGCTTCTTTAATGTCATTAGCTTGACAGACAGCTCCTTTTAAGGAGGAAGATCGTGATAGAGGAATAAATTCTTACTCCTTACTGGGAGCTTCCTTCCTGTGCTCTCATGGAATAGCATAATACACTCAAGAGACAGGATCTTGTTCATTGCTTGAGGCAGGGTTGGGTTTCCAACAATATACTGGTGTCCCTGTTTGTCACTTCCCTCTTTCATGGTGAATACCATGATGAGATAAGTGAACATTACCATTTTTCATGGTAAAAAGCCCTCAGTAGGGATATTTTTGTTTTTCCAGCCCCTAGGTATCTTCCTTTTGGAGCCTTCCTCCTTTTTCCAGCCCTTAGGTATCTTATGTTTGGTCTTAGGAGGGATTGAATTTATTCCATCTAAGGGAGGAGCTTGGATGTTGAATCCTTTATGCAAGTGCCTCCCTTGTCAGGGGGTAATGGAGGGTCAAGATCCTTGAACACCATCCAGCCCTTATGCAAGGTAATCCTTATTTCTTGTGCCTCTTGGATTCCCAGCTTCTCCATTACAGAGAGTGGCATGAGGCTTATACTTGACCCTAGGTTACACAGAGCCTTTTCAAAGGTCTTAGTGCCTATGGTGCAAGGAATCAAAAAGCATCCAAGATCTGGAAGCTTCTGAGGTAGCCTCTGTTGAACCAAAGCATAGAGTTCTTTGGTAAGTAGTGGAGGTTCTTCCTCCAGAGGCTTTGTTCCAAATAACTTGGCATACAGCTTCATAAGGGCTCCTAGGTAGCAAGCAACTTGCTCTTCCCTAGTGTTATCATCCTCATCAGAGGATGAGTATTCATCAGAACTTAGGCACTGCAAGAGTGCGTCCAAAGGAACCTCTATGGTTTTTATGTGAGCCTTGGCTTCCTTTGGTTCTGGGATAGAGGTTTCTTGAGTGGGAATTGAGCACTCAGAAGCTGTGCTTTTACAGGCGTTCAACACTAGCTCCGATAGCTCTTTGGGTGTTTGATGAGCGGATATTTTATACGCTTTTTGGGGATAATTTCATATATGTTTGGGGATAATTTCCAGCAATATATAATAGTCCATACTTTGCACAAGGATAGACGACGTAAACTGGCGTTCAACACCAGTTCTCTGTCCAATTCTGGCGTCCAGCGCCAGAAAAGGATCAAAAACTGGAGTTGAACGCCCAAACTGGCATAAAAACTGGCGTTCAACTCCACAAATGGCCTCTGCACGAAATCTCAGCCCCAGCACACACCAAGTGGGCCCCAGCACACCAAGTGGGCCCCAGAAGTGGATCTCTGCATCATCCATCATAGTCCACTCATATTTTGTAACCCTAGGCTACTGGTTTAGTATTTAAACAACTTTTAGAGACTTATTTTGTATCTCATGACATTTCAGATCTAAACTTTGTATTCTCTGACGGCATGAGTCTCTAAACCCCATTGTTGGGGGTGAGGAGCTCTGCTGTGTCTCAATGAATTAATGCAAGTATTTCTGTTTTCCATTCAAACAGCTTGTTCCTATCTAAGATGTTCATTCGCGCTTAACTGTGATGAAGGTGATGATCTGTGACATTCATCACCTTCCTCAAACCATGAACGTGTGCCTGACAACCACCTCCATTCTATATCCGATTGAATGAGTATCTCTTAGATTCTTTAATCAGAATCTCCGTGGTATAAGCTAGAACTGATGGCAGCATTCATGAGAATCCGGAAAGTCTAAACCTTGTCTGTGGTATTCCGAGTAGGATTCAAGGATTGAATGACTGTGACGAGCTTCAAACTCCTGAAGGCTGGGCGTTAGTGACGGATGCAAAAGGATAGTAAATCCTATTCCAACCGGATCGAGAACCAACCAGTGATTAGCCGTGCTGTGACAGAGCGCGTGAGCGTAGTTTTCACTGGAAGGATGGAAGGTAGCCATTGACAACGGTGATCCACCAACACACAGCTTGCCATAGGAGGACGTGCGTGCGTGAATCAGAAGACAGAGGAAAGCAGAGATTCAGAAGACAAAGCATCTCCAAAACTCCAACATATTCTCCATTACTACACAAAAAGTAACTTTTAATTTATGCTCTACTGGTTATTCATAATTCAACTGATAAACATAATTGATTTCCTGACTAAGATTTACAAGATAACCATAGATTACTTCAAACCAACAATCTCTGTGGGATTCGACCCTTACTCACGTAAGGTATTACTTGGACGACCCAGTGCACTTGCTGGTCAGTGGCACGCGTTGTGAAAAGTGTGATTCGTGATTTGTGCTACCAAGTATTTGGCGCCGTTGCCGGGGATTGTTCGTGTTTGAACAACTGACGGATTATTTTGTTGCTTAGATTAGGAAAAATTTTCTCTTTTTTTTGGTTTAGAGTCTTTTATTATTTATCCCTTGTTAAAACACTTTAAATTTATAACTCAGTTAGTTAGAGCGTGGTGTTTATGTTCATGATAATTGGTTATCATATTTTTTAAAACCTTTTTTTCAAAAATAATTTTTCTATTAAATCCTGTGCCAAACTTTAAGTTTGGTGTTTTCAAAAATAATCTTTCTTAAAATAAGGTCCCATAACTCATTTGGCTACAACATTAATTTGATTGGGTTAGAATCTTTTTTTTTACTCTTTTCAAAACCTTCTTTTTCAAAAATATTTTTTCTATTAAATCTTGTGCCAAACTTTAAGTTTGGTGTTTTCTTGTTGATTTCCCTTTGATTTTCGAAAATTTTGGCTTGGTTTTCTAAAAATTTTAAGTTTGGTGTTCTTCCTTCATGTTCTTGTGTTCTTGTGAGTCTTCAAAGTGTTCTTGAGTTGCCTTGTGTCTTGATCTTAAAATTTTTAAGTTTGGTGTTCCTTGGTGTTTTCCCTCCAAAATTTCAAAAACAATGAGCATTAGATCTAAAAATTTTAAATCTTGTACTATCTTAATGTTTTTTCTCTCTCCTCACTAAATTCAAAAATATCTTTTCAAAATATCTTTTCTAACTTCCTATCTTTTCAAAATTTGTTTCAACTAACTAACCAACTTTTTGTTTGTTTCTTAACTTTTTCAAAACTACCTAACTAACTCTCTCTCTCTCAAATTTTCGAAAATACCTCCCCTCTTTTTCAAAAATTTCGTTTTTTTTTTACTAATTATTTTTAATTTTTTTTACGAAAAAAAAAATTATTTTCAAAATTCAAATTCTTTTTAGTTATTTTATTTTATTTAAGTATTTACTTCTTATAAAATAAAATAAATAAAAAGATAAATCAGTCCAAGTTATATCCATAGAAATCCATCATGGACATAAGTGGAGATGGACAGTCCAGGAGGACTTTGGGGTCATATTCTAACCCCTCTACTGCTTCATATGGGAGTAGCATCTGCATACCCTCCATTGGAGTTAGTAGCTTTGAGTTGAATCCTCAGCTCATTATCATGGTGCAGCAAAGTTGCCAGTATTCCGGTCTTCCACAGGAAGAACCTACAGAGTTTCTGGCACAATTTTTACAAATTGCTGACACAGTACATGATAAGGAAATAGATCAGGATGTCTACAGACTATTACTGTTTCCATTTGCTGTAAAAGATCAAGCTAAAAGGTGGTTAAATAACCAACCTAAGGCCAGTATAAGAACATGGAAACAGCTGACAGAAAAATTCCTGAATCAATATTTCCCTCCAAAAAGGATGACACAGCTAAGGCTGGACATCCAAGGCTTTAAACAAGGAGATAATGAATCTCTTTATGATGCCTGGGAGAGATACAGAGAGATGCTACGAAAATGCCCCTCTGAAATGTTTTCAGAGTGGGTTCAGTTAGACATCTTCTACTATGGGCTTGCAGAAGGAGCTCAGATGTCTTTAGATTACTCAGCTGGTGGATCTATCCATATGAGAAAGACAATCGAAGAGGCTCAAGAGCTCATTGATACAGTTGCCAGGAATCAGCATCTGTATCTAAACAGCAACCCTTCCATGAATGAAGAGGTTAAAACAGTAACTGCTGAATTCAGTACTGTAAAACAAGCTGCTGAATTCAATCAGCAATTAGATTTTCTAACAAAGCAGCTAGCTGAATTCAAAGACAGGTTACAGGAGACAAGGATAGCTAATATACATATGGAAGAACAGTTTAAGCAAACAAAGCAGCAGCTATCAAAGCAAATAGCAGAAGAATGCCAAGCAGTTCAATTAAGAAGTGGGACAACATTAAATACCCCACCTCAAGGCATCAAAAATTCAAGAAATAAGCAACCCACCAAAGATTCCCCTGAGGACAGTAAGAGCCCAGGGAAAAATAATTCTGGCACTAAAACGCCAGAAAATGGGTGGAAGGCTGGCGCTGAACGCCCAGACCATGCCTAAAACTGGCGTTCAGCGCCAGAAACAAGGCAGGATTGGCGTTCAACGCCAGAAATGGGCAAGAATCTGGCGTTGAACGCCCAACAGGGGCACATTTCTGGCGTTCAGGCGCCAGGAACAGACAGTGAGTTGGCGTCTAACGTCACTCCAGCTTCTAACTCTGGTACGCAATTGCCAGTGAGGGATCAGACACACATAAGTGCTGATAACAACCCCTCTAAAAAGGCTTCTTTAACCACTAAGGTTGAGGAATATAAAGCCAAGATACCTTATCCTCAAAAACTCCGGAAAGAGGAGCAGGATAAGCAATTTGCTCGCTTTGCAGATTATCTAAGGACTCTTGAAATAAAGATTCCATTTGCAGAGGCACTTGAGCAAATACCTTCTTATGCCAAGTTCATGAAAGAGATCTTGAGTCATAAAAAGGAGTGGAGAGAAACAGAAAGAGTTCTCCTCACTGAAGAATGCAGTGCAGTCATTCTGAAAAGCTTTCCTGAAAAGCTTAAAGACCCTGGGAGTTTTCTGATACCATGCATATTAGAAGGTGATTGCACCAAGACAGCTTTATGCGATCTTGGGGCAAGCATCAACCTGATACCTGCATCCACTATCAGGAAGCTTGGCTTAACTGAAGAAGTTAAACCAACCCGGATATGTCTCCAACTTGCTGATGGTTCCACTAAATACCCATCAGGCGTGATTGAGGACATGATTGTCAGAGTTGGGCCATTCGCCTTTCCCACTGACTTTGTTGTGCTGGAAATGGAGGAGCACAAGAGTGCTACTCTCATTCTAGGAAGACCCTTCCTAGCAACTGGACGATCCCTCATTGACGTCCAGCAGGGGGAAATAACCCTGAGAGTCAACGATGACGAGTTCAAGTTGAACGCTGTCAAAGCCATGCAGCATCCAGACACATCAACAGACTGCATGAAAGTTGACCTTATTGACTCTTTGGTAGAAGAGATCAACATGGCTGAGAGTCTCGAATCAGAGTTGGAAAACATCTTTAAAGATGTTCAGCCTGATTTGGAGGATTCAGGGGACATGAAAGAGCCTCTGAACTTTCTTCTGAAAGAGGAAAAACCTCCTAAACCAGAGCTCAAGCCACTGCCACCATCCTTGAAATATGCATTTCTAGGAGAAGGTGACACTTTTCCAGTGATCATAAGCTCTGCCTTAAATTCACAGGAAGAGGAAGCGCTTATTCAAGTGCTAAGGACACACAAGACAGCTCTTGGGTGGTCCATAGGTGACCTTAAGGGCATAAGCCCAGCTAGATGCATGCACAAAATCCTATTGGAGGATAATGCCAAATCAGTGGTTCAACCACAGAGGCGGCTAAATCCAGCCATGAAGGAAGTGGTGCAGAAAGAGGTCACCAAATTACTAGAGGCTGGGATTATTTATCCCATTTCTGATAGCCCCTGGGTGAGCCCTGTTCAAGTCGTCCCAAAAAAGGGAGGCATGACAGTGATTCATAATGAAAAAAATGAACTGGTTCCTACAAGAACAGTTATAGGGTGGCGCATGTGTATTGACTACAGAAGGCTCAATACAGCCACCAGAAAGGATCATTTTCCTTTACCATTCATAGACCAGATGCTAGAGAGACTAGCAGGTCATGATTATTACTGCTTTTTGGATGGCTACTCAGGCTATAACCAGATTGCAGTAGATCCCCAGGATCAAGAGAAAACAGCATTCACATGTCCATCCGGAGTGTTTGCTTATAGAAGGATGCCCTTTGGGCTATGCAATGCACCTGCAACCTTCCAGAGATGCATGCTCTCTATTTTCTCTGACATGGTGGAAAAATTTCTGGAAGTCTTCATGGATGACTTCTCAGTATATGGAGACTCATTCAGCTCCTGTCTTGATCACCTGAAACTTGTTCTGAAAAGATGCCAAGAAACCAACCTAGTTTTAAACTGGGAAAAGTGTCACTTCATGGTGACTGAAGGAATTGTTCTTGGGCATAAAATCTCAAACAAGGGAATAGAGGTAGATCAAGAAAAAATAGAGGTAATTGAAAAATTACCACCACCTGCCAATGTTAAGGCAATCAGAAGCTTTCTGCGGCATGCAGGATTCTATAGGAGGTTTATAAAGGATTTTTCAAAAATCGCAAAACCCCTAAGCAATCTGCTAGCTGCTGACACGCCATTTGTGTTTGACATAGCATGCCTACAGGCGTTTGAAACGCTGAAAGCTAAGCTGGTCACAGCACCAGTCATTTCTGCACCAGACTGGACATTGCCATTTGAGTTAATGTGTGATGCCAGTGATCATGCCATTGGTGCAGTATTGGGACAGAAGCATGACAAGCTTCTGCATGTCATTTATTATGCCAGTCGCGTTCTAAATGATGCCCAGAAAAATTACACAACCACAGAAAAAGAACTACTTGCAGTGGTTTACGCCATTGACAAGTTTAGATCATACTTAGTAGGATCAAAAGTGATTGTGTATACTGACCATGCTGCTCTTAAATATCTACTCACAAAGCAGGATTCAAAACCTAGGCTCATCAGATGGGTATTGCTTCTGCAAGAATTTGATATATAAATAAGAGACAGAAAAGGGACAGAGAACCAAGTGGCTGATCATCTGTCCCGGATAGAGCCAGTGGAAGGGACGTCCCTCCCCTTCCTTGAGATCTCTGAGACGTTCCCTGATGAGCATCTATTTGCCATTCAGGAAGCACCATGGTTTGCCGATATTGCAAACTATAAAGCTGCAAGGTTCATACCCAAGGAGTACAATAGAATACAAAAAAAAAAACTAATTACTGATGCAAAGTACTACTTGTGGGATGAGCCCTATCTCTTTAAGAGATGTGCAGACGGAATTATCCGTAGGTGTGTCCCCAGAGAGGAAGCACAGAGAATCCTATGGCATTGCCATGGATCTCAATATGGAGGCCATTTCGGAGGTGAGCGAACAGCCACCAAGGTTCTCCAATGTGGCTTCTATTGGCCCACACTCTATAAAGATTCCCGAGAGTTTGTACGTAATTGTGACAGTTGCCAAAGAGCTGGTAATCTGCCTCATGGTTACGCCATGCCTCAACAAGGAATCTTGGAAATAGAGTTATTTGATGTATGGGGAATTGACTTCATGGGACCTTTCCCACCATCATACTCAAACACTTATATTCTGGTGGTAGTTGACTATGTATCAAAATGGGTTGAGGCTATTGCCACACCCACCAATGATACTAAAACAGTGCTGAAGTTCCTCCAGAAACATATCTTTAGCAGGTTTGGTGTCCCTAGAGTGTTAATCAGTGATGGGGGCACTCACTTCTGCAATAAACAGCTTTACTCTGCCATGGTTCGGTATGGAATTCGCCACAAAGTGGCCACTCCATATCATCCACAAACCAACGGGCAAGCTGAAGTCTCTAACAGAGAATTAAAGAGAATCCTGGAACGGACAGTAAATACCCGTAGAAAGGATTGGGCAAGGAGCTTGGATGATGCTCTGTGGGCTTACAGAACAGCATTCAAGACCCCTATAGGGACCTCTCCATACCAACTTGTGTATGGTAAGGCATGTCACCTGCCCGTGGAACTGGAACATAAAGCTTATTGGGCAACCAGATTCCTAAATTTAGATGCCAAATTAGCAGGAGAAAAACGATTGCTCCAGCTAAATGAGCTAGAGGAATTCAGATTCACAGCTTTCGAAAATGCCAAACTTTATAAAGAAAAATAAAAAAAATGGCATGACAGAAAGCTGTCATCTAGAATCTTTGAACCAGGACAGAAGGTCCTGTTGTTTAACTCTAGACTCAGGCTATTCCCCGGGAAACTGAAATCCCGGTGGAGGGGACCATACGTGATTACAAGTGTGTCACCATATGGTTATGTGGAGCTTCAAGATATTGATTCTGATAAGAAGTTCATTGTCAATGGACAGAGAATCAAGCATTATCTTGAAGGCAACACTGAGCAGGAATGCTCAAGGCTGCAGCTAGATTAAAAGCTCAGCAAGGTCCAGCTAAAGACAATAAAGAAGCGTTTGCTGGGAGGCAACCCAGCCATGGGGGAACAATCCTCTAAGCATTTTGCCCTATTTGTTTATATAAAGATCACTGACACTAAGGTAAAGAATCATTTGCATAAGTTTACAGGGTTACAGAAGGAATCTACACACAAAACAGAGATAGGGAGCTTACTGGCAAGAAAACGCCAGTGAAGGCCATTTTGGGCGTTCAGCGCCCAAAATGGGCATCCAGTGGGCGCTGAACGCCAGTAAGGATAGCTATCTGGCGTTCAACGCCAAAAAAGGGCAACAACTGGGCGTTGAACGCCCAGGAGAGCAGTGTTTGGGCGTTCAAACGCCAGGATGGTGGGGAGGAGCTCTCCTTCTACCCATCTCCTTCTTTTTCTTTTGCTTGAGGACAAGCAAAGCTCTAAGTTTGGTGTGCTTATCCGTGATCACTAAGATCATGGCCCCTAAAGGAAAACAACCCACTCCAAGAGGAGCAAGGGCGTGATTTAAAGGAACTGAAGCGCCAGAAATTCTCTCTTGAAGGACCAAGCACCTCACAGATTAGAGGAACATCCACTTCCCAAACCTCAAGGTTGTTGAGTTCTAATCTTAGCCTTAACTCTGTGATAACTGTTCTTATTTTAATTTTACCTTAGGAGTCATATAGTGGTAATTAGTATCTATTTTGATTTTATCTCCAATTAAGCTATAGTTTATTTTTCTCATCATCATTAAACATGAATAAAATAGTAGATCTTTTGAATAAGAAGCAATAAAATCTCGAGTTTAAATAAAACAAATTCTAATTGGTTAAATGTGGTGGCAATGCTTTCTGTCTTCTGAATGAATGCTTGAACAGTGCATATGTCTTTTGAATTTGTTGTTTAAGACTGTTAAATATGTTGGCTCTTGAAAGAATGATGAACATGAGACATGTTATTGAGAATCTGAAAAATCATAAAAATGATTCTTGAAGCAAGAAAAAGCAGCAAAGAACAAAGCTTGCAGAAAAAAAAAAAAAAAAAGAGAGAAAGAAAAAAGAGAAAGCAAGCAGAAAAAGCCAAAGCCCTTAAAACCAAAAGGCAAGGGTAATAAAAAGGATCCCAAGGCTTTGAGCATCAGTGGATAGGAGGGCCAAAAAGGAATAAAATCCTGGCCTAAGCGGCTAAATCAAGCTGTCCCTAACCATGTGCTTGTGGCGTGAAGGTGTCAAGTGAAAACTTGAGACTGAGCGGTTAAAGTCAAGGTCCAAAGCAAAAAGAAGAGTGTGCTTAAGAACTCTGGACACCTCTAATTGGGGACTTTAGCAAAGCTGAGTCACAATCTAAAAGGTTCACCCAATTATGTGTCTGTGGCATTTATGTATCCGGTAGTAATACTGGAAAACAAAGTGCTTAGGGCCACGGCCAAGACTCATAAAGAAGCTGTGTTCAAGAATCATCACACTGAACTAAGAGAATCAATAACACTATCTGAATTCTGAGTTCCTATAGATGTCAATCACTCTGAGCTTCAATGGATAAAGTGAGATGCCAAAACTGTTCAGAAACAAAAAGCTACTAGTCCCGCTCATTTAATTAGAATCTGAGCTTCAATCAAAAACTCTGAAATATTATTGCTTCTCAACCTATTAGTCTTCTATTTTATTTGTCTAGTTGCTTGAGGACAAGCAACAGTTTAAGTTTGGTGTTGTGATGAGCGGATATTTTATACGCTTTTTGGGGATAATTTCATATAGTTTTGAGTATGTTTTTGTTAGTTTTTAGTCTATTTCCAGTAGTTTTTAGGAAAAATTCATATTTCTGGACTTTACTATGAGTTGTGTGTTTTTCTGTAATTTCAGGTATTTTTCTGGCTGAAATTGAAGGAGCTGAGCAAAAATCTGATTCAGGCTGAAAAAGGACTGCTGATGCTGTTGGATTCTGACCTCCCTGCACTCAAAGTGGATTTTCTGGAGCTACAAAACTCAAAATGGCATGCTTCCAATTGCGTTGGAAAGTAGACATCCAGGGCTTTCCAGCAATATATAATAATCAATACTTTGCACAAGGATAGACGACGTAAACTGGCGTTCAACACCAGTTCTCTGTCCAATTCTGGCGTCCAGCGCCAGAAAAGGATCAAAAACTGGAGTTGAACGCCCAAACTGGCATAAAAACTGGCGTTCAACTCCACAAATGGCCTCTGCACGAAATCTCAGCCCCATCACACACCAAGTGGGCCCCAGCACACCAAGTGGGCCCCAGAAGTGGATCTCTGCATCATCCATCATAGTCCACTCATATTTTGTAACCCTAGGCTACTGGTTTAGTATTTAAACAACTTTTAGAGACTTATTTTGTATCTCATGACATTTCAGATCTAAACTTTATATTCTCTGACGGCATGAGTCTCTAAACCCCATTGTTGGGGGTGAGGAGCTCTGCTCTTTCTCAATGAATTAATGCAAGTATTTCTGTTTTCCATTCAAACACGCTTGTTCCTATCTAAGATGTTCATTCGCGCTTAACTGTGATGAAGGTGATGATCTGTGACATTCATCACCTTCTTCAAACCATGAACGTGTGCCTGACAACCACCTCCGTTCTATATCCGATTGAATGAGTATCTCTTAGATTCTTTAATCAGAATCTCCGTGGTATAAGCTAGAACTGATGGCAGCATTCATGAGAATCCGGAAAGTCTAAACCTTGTCTGTGGTATTCCAAGTAGGATTCAAGGATTGAATGACTGTGACGAGCTTCAAACTCCTGAAGGCTGGGCGTTAGTGACGGATGCAAAAGGATAGTAAATCCTATTCCAACCGGATCGAGAACCAACCGGTGATTAGCCGTGCTGTGACAGAGCGCGTGAGCGTAGTTTTCACTGGAAGGATGGAAGGTAGCCATTGACAACGGTGATCCACCAACACACAGCTTGCCATAGGAGGACGTGCGTGCGTGAATCAGAAGACAGAGGAAAGCAGAGATTCATAAGACAAAGCATCTCCAAAACTCCAACATATTCTCCATTACTACACAACAAGTAACTTTTAATTTATGCTCTACTGGTTATTCATAATTCAACTGATAAACATAATTGATTTCCTGACTAAGATTTACAAGATAACCATAGATTGCTTCAAACCAACAATCTCTGTGGGATTCGACCCTTACTCACGTAAGGTATTACTTGGACGACCCAGTGCACTTGCTGGTCAGTGGCACGCGTTGTGAAAAGTGTGATTCGTGATTTGTGCTACCAGTGTTGAATGCCCATCTAGTGCTCCATGGCTGGCGTTCAATACTAGCTCTGCTGCCAGGATGGGTGTTGAATGCCTAGTGAGGGCTTGCTCTCTGGCATTCAGTGCCAGGCTTGCTGCTAGGCTGGGCATTGAACGCCCAGTGAGATCTTTCTCACTTGTGTTTAATGAATGGATTTTTGATGGTATAGAATTTTATTAATGAAATCTTGTTGCAAGTATAGTTTCTAAACCAACAAATAATCCTCTCATGCAAAAAATTGTTTGTCACAAGTACAAACCCCAATAAAAATAACTGAAGTATTCAAACCTCGAGTTGTCTCTCAAAGGAATTGCAGGGAAGTGTTCTTGTTATTGGTTATGAGATGCATATTTTGGGGTTTTGAATAAGAGACATGAAAGATAAATTACAAGAAAGTAACTAACAACTAAGAAAGCTCTTGGCAAGGAATGAGAACTAGAAGTCCTATCCTCATTATCATCATCAATTGTGATGAGAATTGTCCATTGCTCCCACTTAGTCAACCTCTAACTATGAAGGAAAGTCAAGTGGATAAATTAACTTGAGTCCACAAGTCCTAGTCAAATCCCGAGGAAAGACTAGCTTTAGTGGCATTCAAATCAAATAGCAACTTCCAATTATCAATCAACAAAGGAGTTTGATAACTTAAGAGTTTCCAATTACTCAACCAAAGCCAAGAGGAGAAAAATCTACTCTAACATCCTTCCAAGTATTTTGTCAAACACTTAGAAGGCATAAAAGGAAACCAAGATAAAATTGCAAGAAAAGTAAATCTACAACTACTAATTACAAGGAAATTAACAACAACAATTGAAATCAACAAATAAAGGAATCAAACATAAATTACATTAAAGAAAAATGAAAGAAACAAGAGTGCATCAACACAAAGTAAACAATTACAAGAAGTAAAGTACAAAACTAGAGAGAGAAAAGGTAGAGGAACAAAAAATTAGAAAGGAAAAGTAAATCAAAGCAAGAATTAAACCTAGATCTAAGAAATTCTAATCTACATCTAACCTAATTCTAGAGAGGAGAGAGCTTCTCTCTCTAGAAACTAACTAAAGCATTATGTAAACTAACCTATGTGTTCTCCTTCCCTCGGTCCTCTTGATTTCTGCATGTAATAGGCTCAGAAATGAGTTGGATTTGGGCCTGGGAAGCCCAGAAATTGCCCCCAGAATTTTCACTTTAATGAAGTCACGTGCAAGCATCGACGCGTACGCGTGGGTCAAGTGTACGCGTGGGTCACGCGTACACGTCGCTTGGCAATTTTGCTTTCCACGCGTACGCGTCATGTACGTGTACGCATCACCATGCGACTTCAATTCTATGCGTGCGCGTCTGCTGCCCGTGCGCGTCGATGAATGCATCCCAAATCCTTGATTTCCCATGATTTCTCCACTTTGCATGCTTTTCTCTTCATTCCTTTGATCCATTCCTAGCCTTTTCAACCTGAAATCACTAACACATACATCAAGGCATCTAGTAGAATCAAAGGTGAATTAAAATTAACCAATTAAGGGCCTAAAAAGTATGTTTTCACACATAAGCACTTATTAGGAGAAATACATGAAACCATGCCATTTCATGGAATAAATGAGGGAAAAGGGTGATAAAAATCCCCTAAATTCAGCATAGAATGCACCATGAAATAGTGGTGCATCAGCGTTTAATGCCTTTCCAGTCTCTCTAGATTCGGCCTCTGTCTTAATGGAAGGTATCAGATTTAAAATTAAGCCAAGATCATACAGGGCTTTGTTAAAAATGATCTTTCTGATAGTCCATAAGATCTGAAAGCTCCCTGGATCTGGCATCTTCCTTGGCAGCTCATTCTAAATTAGGATACTATACTTCTTAGTAAGTACCTCTATTTCATCTCCCCCTAGGTCTTTCTTTTCAAAAAGAATACCTTTTAGATTGGCTGTGTAGGGATTCTTCTTTTCCCATACCTCTGTAAAAGAGATATTGACTTACAGCTCCTTAAGGGCTGCTGAAAAATGAACCAACTGCTCATCTGCCAGTTCTTTCTGAACGCCAAGGAAAGGTAGCTCTTGAGGCCTTTTCACCTTTACAAGGGCGTGCTCTGTGGGAATCGCAGGTTCCTCTTGCACACCCAAAGAAGATTCAACTCGAGGTTCCTTCTCCTCTGTAGGGGCGTGCTCAATGGCATTCTCAGGATCCTTCTGGTCCGTGATTACCTTAAGTCCCTCAGTAGCATGCTCCTGAGGTTCGGCCTCTTTGGTACTAATGAGGACTAGACACTCTTCTCTGCAGTTTCTGAGGAAAGTTCCTCGAATGACTGCACTGCACTCCTTAGTAAGAGCTACTGTCTCTGTCTCTCTCCAATCCTTCTTATGACTCAAAAAGTCCTTCATGAACTTAGCATAAGAAGGTATCTGTTCAAGAGATTTTGTGAAAGTGATCTTGATCTCTAATGTTCTAAGATACTCTGCAAAGCGGGCAAACTGTTTATCTCTTTCCTCTTAACAGAGTTTCTGAGTAAATGGCATCTTAGCCTTGTACTCATCAATCTTGATTGATGAGGGCCGAATGCCATGTGTGTTAGGAGGGTGTTACTGGCTTGCTTAGGAGGGTTATCATCAGTATGTGACTGTCCTCCTATGCTTGGGCGTTTAATGTCGTTGTTGCTGACCCCTTTTTGGCATTCAACACCAAGAGAGCTTCCTCCTTGGGCATTTGAATGCCCAGTTTCTACCTTTTCCTGGCGTTCAATGCCAGGAATGATACTTCCTTGGGCGTTTGAATGCCCAGTCTCTGCCCTTTTTCTGGCGTTCAATGCCAAGAGTGATACCTCTTTGGGCGTTTGAACGCCCAGAGTCGTCTTGTGCAGAGACCTGGTTATCCTCTATGGGCTTTTCATTCTTATTATGCTGAGGTTGGGTGTTCAAGGTTTTCCCAGTCCTCAGTTGAATAGCCTAGCATACATCTGTTATCTGCTTAGATAACTGCTGCCTTGTTTGACTCAATTGGGCTTCTATATTTCTGTTAGAAGCCTGAGCTTCTCGCAAAGCCTCTTGCAATTCCAGTATTTACTGGGCAAGGGCTTGTAGTTGTTGAGTCAATGAGTATCTTTCTCTCGAAGGTTAGGTTCAGTAGATATTGCCTTAACCTCTCCTTTTATAGAAGTCTCAGTAGCTGAGTACAGATGCTGATTAGTGGCAACTGTCTCAATAAGCTCTTGAGCCTTTCTAATGGTCTTTCTCATGTGTATGGAACCACCAGCAGAGTGGTCCAAAGACATTCTAGCCGTGTCTGAAAGCCCATAATAGAAGATGTCTAACTGTACCCATTCTGAAAATATTTCAATGGGACATTTTCTTAGCATCCTCCTATACCTTCCCCAGGTATCATAAAGAGATTCATTATCTCCTTGTTTGAAGCCTTGAATGTCCAGCCTCAGCTGGGTCATCTTTCTTGGGAAAAAGTATTGATTTAAAAACTTGTCTACTAACTGTTTCCAAGTTTTTAAACTAGCTTTAGGCTGGTTATCCAACCACCTTTTTGCTTGGTCCTTTATGGCAAAAGGAAAAAGCAATAATCTGTAGACATCTTGGCCTACTCCCTCACTGTGTACTGTGTCAGCAATTTTTAAGAAATCTGCTAAGAATTTTGTAAGCTCTTCCTGTGGAAGTCTAGAAAACTGGCACTTTTGTTGTACTATGTTAATGAGTTGAAGGTTTAATTCAAAGCTACTTGCTCTGATTTGAGGTATGCTAATACTTCTTCCATAGAAGTCAGCATTGGGATTTGTATAGGATCCCAGAGTTCTTCTAAACTCTTCATTCTCACATGGGTTCATAATGAAGAAAGGTAGAAGGAAAGGAAGAAGAAATAGGGATAAGAAAGATGAATAAGAATAAAAAATATTTTTGTTTTTATTTTATTTATTTATTTAAACCGAAATTAAAATTAATTAATTAAAAGGAATTTAAAATTTAATTATTAAATTTCAAAAATAGAAGAGAGAAAAGAAGAAGAGGATTTTCGAAAATTAGGCAGAAGAAGTTAGTTAGAAAGTTTTGAAAAAGAAGAGAGAGAAGATATGTAATTAATTAAAAGGAGATTTGACTTTAAGATTTGAAATTTGAAATTTTTAATTTGAATTTGAAAAATGAAATTTCGAAATTGAAAATTTGAAAATTGAAATTTTGAAATTGAAAATTTGAAATTTGAAATTTGAAATTTGAATTTTAAATTTTGAAAAAGATTTGAAATTTGAAAAGATTTAATTTTGAAAATTGAAATTTAAATTTTGAAATAAGATACGATAAGAACTTTGAAAAAGATATGATTTTTGAAAAAGATAAGATTTTTAATTTTGAAAAGATTTGATTTCTAAAAAAGCTAAGATAAGATAAGATAAAAATTTAAAAATAGAAATATGAATTTTTAATTTAAAATTTCAAAAATATGGTTAGGATAAAAATAAAAAGGATATTTTTTTTATTTTTGAATTTAATGATGAAAGAGAAAAACAAGTAAAAGACTCAAGACTTAAAATCTTTAGATCTTATGTCCCTAATTTTCGAAAAATTTTGGAGGGAAACACTAAGGAACACCAAACTTAAAAATTTTAAGATCAAAACATATAAAAGACTCAAGAACACGAAGAACAAGACTCAAAAACTCAAAGAACACAAGAACATGTAAAGAACACCAAACTTAAAATTTTTTTAACATCAAACATAAAATTTTCGAAAAATTGAAAGAAAAATAAAAGAAAACACTAAATATAAAGATTTGACACAAGAATTAAATAAAGAAAATATTTTTAAAAATTTTTAGAAAGCAAGACTTAAAGAACACGAAAATTTAACCAAGAACAAAATAAAAAGACTCAAACAAAAGAAGAAAGTGACAAAGAAGATAAAGGTTTGTGGTAAACTTTCAAAATTTTTGGAATTGAAAAACAAGAACATATAAGACTCAATTCAAAAAAATAGTTTTAAAATTAAAATATTTTTGAAAAAGTTTTAAAAAATTTTTCAAAAAATAAGAGGAAAAGAAAATAAAAATAAAAGACTCAAATCAAAAAAGAAAGTTATACTCTTGCAAAAATCAAGCACACAAAGACTCAAATCAAGAACACAAACAAAGACCTAAACAGAGAAAAGATAAATATTTTTAAAAAGGTTTTTAAAATTTTCAAAAAAAATAAGGAAAAAGAAAACAAAAATTAAAAGACTCAAACAAAATAAAATAAAATAAATTACCTGATCTAGGGAGCAAGACAATCCATCAGTTTGTCCAAACTCAACAATCTCCGGCAACGGTGCCAAAAAAACTTGGTGCGTACGAACCCCACACTCTCGTACTGTTGTACCAACTGGGTCATCCAAGTAATACCTGAGCGAGCTAGGGGTGATCCCACGAGGATTGTGGTTTGAAGCAAGCTATGGTTATCTTGCAAGTCTTAGTCAGGAAGATCAGAAAGTTTATGTTTAAATGAAGTTTGATTGTGAATTTTTGAATGGAATAAAGCAAAAGAGGTAGAAAATACTGATAGGAATAGGGTTAAGGATTGGAGTTGCTTTGTCTTTCTGAATTAACTCTGGTACTACTGTCTTCTTTGCTTGTGAATGATCTTCTTCTATGGTAGGCTGTATGTGATCAACGCCATGGGATGTGGTCATTGATCTCTTCTGCTACAGATTGAATGCCATTGGTCGTGGTCATCCAATCTGACGAAGGGTGAAGCGCATAGCATTCCATTCTCTTGGCGACCCTACTCAAAACACCACAAACAAGGTCGAATCTTCCGGATCAAAGGATGCTGCTTCTTAGGATTCTAGCCTATATCACGGAGACCCGAATCTCCCCGAAAATCAGCTGAACTAGTGTCTCGAGAAGTTCCCAATGAAATCGTGGATTAGCTGTCTGAGAGATATATAAACATAGTTGTTGGCTCATGCTTTCCTGTCACGTATTCACACGAACCCAAGTAGACGCGGGTGTTTGTTAGCCACATTCGTCTTAATGTGATGAACAGAGCAAATTTGTTAGATCATCCTATTCACCACGATGAAGATCAGATTATACATCTTAGAGATAAATCAAACACGAATCGAAGAAGAAACAGTAATACTTTTATTAATTCATAGGACTCAGCAGGGCTCCTCCCCTCAACCTAGGAGGTTTAGAAACTTATACTGAAGTAAAAACACATAGTAAACATGTATGCTGGTGAAAAGTGTCTAAGATCTCTATGATTACATAAATAAAATCCCTTAAATACTAAACAAATGACTAGTAAGGGTAAAATAGTCTTTTTAATGTTAAAATCCACTTCTGGGGGCCCACTTGGTGAGTGTTTGGGCTGAGATTTGATGAGATCCACGTGCAATGAGTTCTTTGGGGGCGTGGAAAGCCAGCTAGGGGGTCCTCTTTAGGCGTTTGTACATTGGTCTCTGCTCTTTGGGCGCTGGACGCCTGGAAGGGGGCAGGAAGCTGGCGTGGACACCAGTTTTGGGTCTTCTAATTCGAAGCAAAATATAGACTATTATATATTGCTGGAAAGCTCTGGAAGTCAGCTTTTCATAGCCATTGCGAGAGCTCTATTTGGGCTTCTGTAGCTCCAGAAAAGCTCTTTCGAATGCAGGCAGGTCAGATTTAGACAGCATCTGCAGTGCTTTCTCTATCTCTGAATCAGACTTAAACAAAGAGACACTAAAGATTTAAAACAAGACTCAAACAAAAAGACACTAAATTTAAAAATTTTTAAAAAAGGACTCAAGGATTTTTGAAAATTCAACCAAGAACACAAATAAAAGACTCAAACAGAAAGCTAAGGATGCTTGAAAATAAACTGCATTAAAAAGGTTTTTTTTTTCGAAAAAGTTTTAAAATTTTTGGAAAAGAAAACAGAAAACAAGTATGACTCAAACAAAGAAAAAAGATTAAACAAAGAGAAGAAAAATATTTTTGGAAAGCTTTTTTATTTTTTTCGAAAAATTAGAGAAGAAGAAAATAAAAATAAAAGACTCAACAAAATAAAAATTACCTGATCTAGGAAGCAAGACAATCTTTCAGTTTCCCCAAACTCAACAATCTCAGGCAACGGTGCCAAAAACTTCGTAACACGAATCCCCACACCTTCATACTGTTGTACCAGCAAGTGCGTTGGGTCGTCCAAGTAATACCTGAGGGAGTCAGGGTCGATGCCGCGAGGATTGTGGTTTGAAGCAAGCTATGGTTATCTTGCAGGTCTTAGTCAGGCAGATCAAGAGGTTGTTGGATTACAGAGTTTAGGATTTTTGGAATCAGTAATAGGAATATAGTTTAGAATTGGAGTTGCCTTGTCTTTCTGAATTAACTCTGGTAGTACTGTCTTCTTTGCTTGTGAGTGATCTCTTCTATGGCAGGCTGTATGTGATCAACGCCATGGGCCGTGGTCATTGATCTCCTCTGCTACAGATTAAACGCCATTGGCCGTGGTCATCCAATCTGACGAAGGGTAAAGCTCTAGCAGTTCATTCTCCTGACGATCCTACTCAAAATGCCACAAACAAAGTTGAATCTTCCGAATTAGAGAATGCTGCTTCTTTGGATTCTAGCCTATACCACGGAGACCCTAATCTCCCCGGAAATCATCTGAACTGGTGTCTCGAGAAGTTTCCAATGAAGTCGTGGATTAGCCGTCTGAGAGATGTATAAACATAGCTGTTGGCTCGTGCTTTCCAGTAATGTACTCACACGAACCCAAGTAGACGCGGGTGTCTGTCAGGGACATTCGTCTTAGTATGATGAACAGAGCTGATTGTCACTGATCATCCTATTCACCATGTTGAAGAGCGAGTATACATCTTAGAAATAAATCAAACACGAATCGAAGAAGAAACCGTAATACTTTTATTAAATCATAGGACCAGCAGGGCTCCTCCCCTCAATCTAGGAGGTTTAGAAACACATACTGATGTAAAATACAATGCAAAAACGTTTATGGTGTGTGTTCTATCCGTGATTATGTAAAAATACACTTTAAATACTTAACAGATGACTATTAAGGATAAAACAGTCTATTAGTGCTAAAATCCACTTCTAGGGCCCACTTGGAGAGTGTTTGGGCTGAGCTTTGATGAAATCCACGTGCTAGGGGACCTCTAGGGCATTGAACGCTGGCTAGGAGTTTCTCTTTGTCGTTTGGACGCCAGTCTCTGCTCTTTTGGCGCTGGACGCTAGGAAGAGGGCAGGAGGCTGCCGTTAGATGCCAGTTTTGGGCCTTATAATTCATAGCAAAGTATGTACTATTATATATTGCTGGAAAGCTCTAGAAGTCCACTTTCCATATCCACTACAAATGCTTGATGCGTGAGCATCTTTCCTATCTTTTCCTAGTGAATTTGCATTTAATTTGTTGAGTTTAATCAAGAATTAATTATCTTTTAGCCACTATGGATGCTATTTTGAGTCTTGTGCAATTCTGTTTATTTTAGGTAGCATTTGGTTGGATTTGATAGAGCATCCATAGAAAAAGAGAAGAAGACTATATAGAGCAGGAATGGCTTAGAGAATGGAGAGGAAGCTTGCACAAATGGAATCAGCACAAGAATTAAAGGAGATGACAGCGAGGAGCTACGCGTGCGCGTACGTGACGCGTGCGCGTGATTTGGAGATTTTCTCAGCGACGCATGCGCGTACCAGACGCGTACGCGTGACACGCGAAGAAGACCATCAACGCGTACGCGTGACTGATGCGTACGCGTGACATGCGCCACATGCAGAAAATGCTAATTATTTAATTAATTCTGATTTAAAACTTTATTTTTATTTTAAAATTGGAAAATATATTATTTTAGTTTTAGAAAATAGATTTTAAATTAATTAGGATTAGATATAAAAGAGAAAAGAAACTTCTCTTCTGAGGGAAACATTATTCCACTTTTCATTCTACCTCAGCTCAATTTATAGTTTACCAGAATCCTAGTTTTCACTTTTTTCCGTGAGCAACTAAACCTCCATTGTTAAGGTTAGGAGCTCTGTCTATTGTATGGATTGATTCTATTGTTTTTCTATTTTAATTCATTTACTGATTTATAATTCAAGAATTGTTTTCGTTCTTTATTTTATGAATTTGGGTGGAACGGAAGTATGAACCTCTTTCTAATTGAGTTCTTGTATAACTTGGAAAAGCTCTTTACTTGAACAACAGCTTGAAAACATATTCTCCTAAATTTCTAATTATCTGGACTTAACGGGATACGTGACATATAATCCTCTTATATTTGGGTAATTAGGATTTTTGTGGCATATAAACTAGAATTGAACTTCACCCTCTAATTGGAATTAAGTGACCAAGGAATTGGCGGTTGATGAATTTTAGAGGAGACTAAAAATGTCTAAGGAATTAGGGTTTAGTCACATATAGATTGCCATGAATTAAATCTTGCATGATTAAAATAGTTAGTAAGAAAAGTCAATCCGGAAAATAGATAACTCTGAAACCTTAACTGTTTTCTCCATATATTTCACAACCCATTTACTGCTAGCTGTTTTAATTTCTGAATTACTATTTAATCCTTTTGAATACCAAAACACTTTTTTCTGTTTGTCCGACTAAGCCAATCACTCAACCATTGTTGTTTGATCCATCAATCCTCGTGGGATCGACCCTCACTCACCTGAGGTATTACTTGGTACGACCCGGTGCACTTGCCGGTTAGTTTGTGGTTATAAATTTCCGCATCAAGTTTTTGGCGCCGTTACCGGGGATTGATAGTGATTAACAACTATTAGTTGTTTGATTGCTTAGATTAGGCATTTTAATTTTAATTTTATTTAAATTTTGCTTTATTATTTTCGAAAAAAAATCTAAATAAATAAATAGCACTAGTATTTTTCCTTAATTTCTGAAATTAAGTTTGGTGTCCTCTAGTTATTTTTATTTCAATTTTTTTCCTGTTTATTTCTCTTGTTAATTTCAAATTTTTCTATCCTAATTTTGCCTACAAATTTCTAAATTTATTTATTTATTCTATTTAGTATTTTTATTTTAATTATTTACACAGGTTACCTCATTGGGAATTCTCTGCACTCTGACGTAGAGAGTTCCATCTTTTCTTGTCTTCTGTTTGTTTATGCACAGGAACAGAGACAAGGAACATCTCTTAGACTTTAATCCTGAACCTGAAAGGACTTTCAGGCGACGTTTGCAACAAATAAGACTTTACAAGGCTACAGAATCCACTATGGATCCTAATAATGCTGTTAATGCCAATGTGGCAAATCCAAATGGGAATGAGCATCAAAGGAGAGTTCTTGGCTCTTACTCTGCTCGTACTGTAGATATTTATGGAAAAAGCATTTCGGTGCCTCCTATAGCTGCGAACAACTTTGAGTTGAAGCCACAATTGGTCACCCTGATACAACAAAACTTCCAGTATCATGGTCTTTCCCACGAAGACCCAAATCAATTTATTTCTAATTTTCTGCAAATTTTTAATACTGTGAAGATAAATGGAGAGAACCCAGAGGTGTACAAACTCATGCTCTTCCCGTTTGCTCTGAGGGATGGAGCAAAGCTATGGCTAGATTCCCAACCCAAGGAGAGTTTGGATACTTGGGACAAGGTTGTTACTGAGTTTCTTACTAAATTTTTCCCACCAAAGAAGCTGACTAAGCTTAGGGTGGAGGTTCAGACCTTCAGGCAGAAGGATGGTGAAACTCTTTATGAAGCTTGGGAGAGGTACAAGCTACTGATTAGGCAATGCCCTCCGGACATGTTCTCTAAATGGACCCAACTAGATATCTTTTATGAAGGCTTGGGTGAAATATCCAAGATGTGCTTAGATAATTCTGCAGGTGGTTCATTGCACAAGAAGTAGACACCGGAGGAGACTATTGAGATGATTGGATTGGTTACTAGCAACCAATATTTATACTCATCTAACAGGAATCCTGTGAACTCTGAGGCTCCTCAGAAGAAGGGTGTTATGGAAGTAGAAGCTCTTAATGCTATTCTTGCTCAGAACAAGCTTATGTCTCAGCAAATAAATCTACTTACTCAGCAGATGGGTGGAATGCAAGTCTCAGCTATCAACACCCAAAATCCATCTTAAGAGGTCTCTTATGACATGACAGGTAATTTTGTGCAAAATAATAATTATGATTATGCTCAATCCTCTTCTAAACAGGTCAATTACATGGGGAGTAGTCCTAGAAATCCAACAATGATCCATATTCTAAGACATACAATTAGGGGTGGAGAAATCACCCAAATTTTGGGTCGAGGGACCAACCTCAGAGAGCTCAGAATTTCAACAATAATTCTCAGGGTGGCTTCCAACAGAACAATCACAATAACTGCCAAATTCAGTCTCATCAACAACAACCACCTCAGCAGGGAAATTCTAAATCCCAAGAAGATTCTAATTGGGAGATGATGAGGAGTTTTATGCAGGAAACCAGAGCCTCCATTAGAAAGTTAGAGGTGCAAATGGGACAACTGAGCAAGCAAATACTTGAGAGGTCTGCAAGTACATTTCCAGGTGATACAGTGGTGAATCCAAGAGAAGATTGCAAGGTTATTCAATTGAGAAGTGGTAAAGTAGCTGGCTCTGAGACCAAGGTCAATGAAGAGTCAGTTGAAAAAGAAGCTCCAGAGGAGAAGAAGGAAAAAGTAGAGCACGTCCCTCCAAAGCGTGTAGACAACCCGTTTCCTGACTCTCTTGACACTTACCCTACATTGCCAAAGGCTCCTGAATACAAGCCAAAAATGCCATATCCTCAGAGGCTTCAGAAGGCTTCCAAAGAAAAGCAATTCTCTAAATTTTTAGATGTCTTCAAGAAGCTACAGATCAGCATTCGTTTTGCAGAGGCTCTTGAGCAGATGCCTCTCTATGCAAAATTTATGAAAGAATTTTTGACCCACAAGAGGAATTGGAAGGAACAACAAACAGTGGTGTTAACCAAGGAATGTAGTGCCATTATCCAACACAACCTTCCTGAGAAGATGCCAGATCCAAGGAGCTTTGTAATTCCTTGCACCATTGGAGATGTCACCATTCAGAGGGCTTTATGTGATCTTGGAGCTAGCATCAATCTCATGCCACTTTCAGTGATGAAAAAGCTTCAAATTGAGGAGGTAAAACCCACTCGTGTTTCTCTTCAACTTGCTGATCTTTCTATTAAATTACCTGTGGGTGTTATTGAGGATTTACTTATGAAAGTAGGACCGTTTATTTTTCCTATTGATTTTGTTATATTAGACATGGAAGAGGAGGTAAAATGCTCTATTATACTTGGTAGACCCTTTTTAGCTACAGGTAGAGCTCTGACTGATGTGTAAAAGGGTGAATTAACCCTGAGGGTCAATGAAGAACAGGTGGTCCTTAATGTTTTTGAAGCTCTCAAGCACCCTAATAATTCTAAAGGGTGTATCAAAATAGATGTTATTGAACCACTTGTTCAAGAGGTACTGAAAGCTGAGGTGCTTGATGACATTCTGGATCCTATTTCTGAGTATGAATTAGTTGAAATTGATTATTCACCACCCTAGAAGGCTATGGTTCACACGCCTAAAGCAGAGGAAGGAGCCCCCAAGCTTGAGCTCAAACCTTTACCTCCTTCTCTGAAATATGTGTTCTTGGGTGAAAATGATTCCTATCCAGTGATTATTAGCTCTTCCCTGAAGCCTGAAGAGGAAAAGGCGCTGATTTCAGTGCTCAGGAGCCATAAAACAGCTCTTTGGTGGACCATTAGTGACTTGAAGGGATTAGTCCAACCAAGTGTATGCACAAGATCCTCCTTGAAGATGATGCTAAACCAGTTGTGCAACCACAAAGGAGACTCAATCCAACTATGAAAGAGGTGGTCCAAAAAGAGGTAATGAAATTACGGGAATCAGGTATTATTTATCCTATTTCTAACAGTCCTTAGGTAAGTCCTGTGTAGGTAGTTCCCAAGAAAGGAGGGATGACAATGATCAAGAATGAAAAGAATGAGCTTATTCCTACAAGAACAGTCACATGTTGGAGAATGTGTATAGACTACAGGAGGCTCAACACTGCTATAAGGAAGGATCATTTCCCCCTGCCTTTTATTGATCAGATGCTTGAGAGGTTAGCTGGTCATGCTTTTTATTATTTTCTAGATGGATATTCTAGATATAATCAAATTGTAGTGGACCCTCAAGATCAAGAGAAGACAGCATTCACTTGCCCCTTTGGAGTATTTGCCTACAGGAGAATGCCTTTTGGACTTTGTAATGCTCCAGCAACTTTTCAGAGGTGTATGCTTTCAATTTTTCTGATATGGTTGAAAAGTTCACTGAGGTATTTATGGATGATTTTTTCTGTTTTTGGTAATTCTTTTGAATCTTGCCTTAAGTATTTATCTCTTGTCTAGAAACGGTGTTAAGAATCAAACCTTGTTTTAAATTGGAAAAAATGTCATTTTATGGTTACAAAAGGTATTGTTCTTAGATAACGGATTTCAAGTAAGAGAATTGAGGTTGATAGAGCAAAGGTGGAGGTAATTGAAAAATTACCACCACCAGCTAATGTTAAGGCAATCAGGAGTTTCTTAGGTCATGCAGGATTTTATAGAAGATTTATAAAGGATTTTTCTAAAATTACTAAACCATTAAGCAACCTGTTAGTTGTTGATGTTCCCTTTGTTTTTAATGCTGAATGTCTGCATGCTTTTGAAACTCTGAAAGCAAACATTACCTCTGCTCCCATCATAGCTCCCTCTGACTGGGATTTACCATTTGAATTAATGTGTGATGCTAGTGACTTTGCTATAGGAGCTATTTTAGGACAGAGGCATGGTAAGCTTATACATGTCATTTACTATGCTAGTCGTGTGTTAAATGATGCCCAAAAGAATTACACAACTACAGAAAAAGAATTATTAGCTATTGTGTATGCTGTTGATACGTTTAGGTCCTATTTAATTGGTTCTAAGGTTATTGTTTATACTGATCATGCTGCTTTAAAGTACCTTCTAACCAAACAGGATTCTAAACCAAGATTAATCAGATGGGTATTACTCCTTCAGGAGTTTGATATTGAGATAAAAGACAGGAAAGGGTCAGAAAATTAAGTAGCTGACCATCTCTCCTGAATTGAGCCTGAAGCAGGCGTACAACCACCCACAGCTGTAACTGAGACGTTTCCGGATGAGCAATTCTTCCTTATTCAGCTAGCTCCATGGTTTGCAGACATTGCAAATTATAACGCCATGAATTTTATTCCAAGGGACTACAGTAGGCAACAAGTAAAGAAGCTATTGACTGATGCCAAGTACTACATTTGGGAGGAACCATACCTTTTTAAAAGGTGTTCAGATGGTAAAATCTGGAGATGTGTCCTGGATAAGGAAAAACAGCAGATTCTTTGGCACTGTTATGGTTCTGATTATGGCGATCACTTTGGTGGTGAAAGGACAGCTACAAAGGTCCTTCAGAGCGGGTTCTACTGGCCGACTCTCTTCAGGGACTCAAGAGCATTTGTGAAGCACTGTGACAGATGTGAAAAAGCCACAAATCTCTCTCCCAACCATGAAATGCCATAGCAGGGGATTCTTAAGGTTGAGTTGTTTGATGTGTGGGTTATTGATTTCATGGGACCTTTCCCACCCTCACATTCAAACAACTATATTCTAGTGGCGGTTGATTATGTGTCCAAGTGGGTGGACGCTGTAGCCCTACCCACCAATGACGCGAAGGTGGTAATGAGCTTTTTTCAGAGATATATCTTTAGCCGGTTTGGTGTCCCAAGGACACTCATTAGTGATGGTGGAAGCCACTTCTGTAACAGACAGCTGGAGTCACTTCTGCAGAGATATGGAGTCCGTCATAAAGTGGCAACCCCCTATCACCCTCAGACAGGCAGACAGGTTGAAGTTTCCAATAGGGATCTCAAGAGGATTCTAGAGAAGACCGTTAGTATTTCAAGAAAGGACTGGTCTAGGAAGCTTGATGATGCTCTCTGGGCATACTGGACAGCTTACAAGACTCCTATTAGCATGTCCCCTTATCAGCTGGTCTATGACAAAGCCTATCACTTGCCAGTTGAGCTGGAGCATAAAGCTTACTAGGCAATCAGGTATCTGAATCTTGATTCAGAAGCTGCAGGAATTAAGCGAATGCTTCAGTTAAATGAGCTTGATGAATTCAGATATTCAGCCTATGAGAATGCCAAGCTCTATAAGGAGAGAACCAAGTTATTGCACGACAAGAAGATTGCCATTAGAGTCTTTGAGCTAGGACAGAAAGTGCTTCTGTAAAATTCAAGGCTCAAACTCTTTCCCGGGAAGCTAAAATCCTGGTGGTCAGGAAATACATGAAGAAAATTCTGAGGTCCGTTAATCTGCTGAATTAGCAGAACTGATCGTCAAGCTAGTGACGTTAAAAGAGAGCTTGTCGGGAGGCAACCCAATAAATTTGTATCCTTAGTTATTTTTCGTAGTAGTGTTTTTCTTGCTTATTTGATTTTTATTAAGTTTTTACTGTTTTTCTTTCATTTTAAGTGTGTTCTGATCATGCAGCTATTTTAGAACAGGAACCGAACACTTCGAAAAAAAAACGAGCACACGACGCGCAAGCGTTGCTGACGCGTACGCGTCATATGTGTGTGCGTTAAAAATAAAAATTGAACAGAGAGTTGGGCGGGAGTGGTGCTGGTAGCGTGCCTTGCCCACAAGCAAGTCCACGCGTACGCGTCCCTCACACGTACGCGTCGCTTGCGTTTTCACCAGTCCACGCGAACGCCTCCCCCAGCGTACGCGTGACCCTACAAATCGGCGCAAATGGGTGTATGGCCAGAGAGTTATGATGGTATGGGGCCTGAAGCTGTGCTGGGCGCACAAGCCCCATCATGCGTATGCGTTCCTGACGCGTGCGCGTCGTTTTTCCATCCTGGCCATCCACGCGTACACGTCCCTGACGCACACGCGTCCTATGCAATTTTGGCTCTCGTGCGTATCTGAACAGAGAGTTGCCCGTGCGCGGGGCTGCCCTCACGCCATTCGCACAACCAACATCACGCGTACCTGTCACATGCGACGCCCAATTAAACCAGCTCAGCACCTGATTTCAAATCATCCACCCCCCAATCCTAATTCTCTCTTGTTCTTCTATCCTTTTATTCTTCTTTCATCATAACTGATTTCAAACCATCCAACCCCCAATCCTAATTCTCTCTTGTTCTTCTATCCTTTTATTCTTCTTTCATCATACTATTTTTTTTATGTCTTTCTACATCCCTTTCTGTTTTCAGTTCTTCTTTGCTTGAGGATAAGCAAACCTTTAAGTTTGGTGTTGTCGCTTCACTGATGTTTTTTCTTTTTATTTTTATGGTACAAAAGGGAGGTGAATCATCTTCACTGAGGAGCACAGCCTGAAGAATAAAACAGCCCCTAGGATAACTGAGGTGGTTGAATTCCTTTCATTCTATATTCCTTCCCGCTCTTACTATGTTATGTTTCGGTTTTCTGCTATTTTATCTCGTTTATTGCATGATCCTTTATTAGATAAATTCCTAGGTTCTAGTTTAGTCTACTATTTTGAATTTTTCTGTTATTTGCTTTAATATTGAAAGGTGCCTCATGTATTGCCCACTGAGCTTGAAAAAAAAAAGAAAGAAGAAAAGATGTAGTGCATGAGAAATTGAGTTTAATTTTTTAGAGTAGTCTCATTTATTCAAATGTGGTGGTATTTTATTTGACTCTGAATGCATGACATGAAAAAGTGCATATTTAAATAATCAGCATTTTCTGCATTTTCTACATGTGGCGCATGTCACACGTACGCGTCAGTCATGCGTACGCGTCGATGGTCTTCTTCGTGTGTCACGCGTATGCGTCAGGTACGCGCACGCGTCACTGAGCAAATCTCCAAATCACGCGCACGCGTCAGGTACGTGCACGCGTAGCTCCTCCCTGTCATCTCCTTTAATTCTTGTGCTGATTCCATTTGTGCAAGCTTCCTCTCCATCCTCTAAGCCATTCCTGCTCTATATAGTCTTCTTCTCTTTTTCTACAGAAACTCCATCAAATCAATCTGAATGCTATCTGAAATAAATAGAATTGCACATGACTCAAAGTAGCATCCATAGTGGCTAAAAGATAATTTATTCTTGATTAAACTCAACAATTTAAATACAAATTCACTAGGAAAAGATAGGAAAGATGCTCACTCAGCATAACACCAAACTTGTACTGTTGCTTGTCTTCAAGCAACCAAAACTAATATAGGCTTACGATGTGAATTTGCATGAGAGCGAAGGTTCAATTAAGCTCATGTCTCTTCTTGAAGTGGGGTTTATGAACTACAGTTCTGAATAGTTTTGGCACCTCACTCTCCTTTGAATCAGAAGAATGTCACTGTCATTCGGAATTAGAATCCGGATAATATTATGAATTCTCTAATCTTTTATACTTCATTTTAATCCTTGAACACAACAAATTTTCTTAAATTCTCTTTTCTTTGATACTTTGAACCTTGAGCCTAGCCTTGACTTTAAATGTTTTTTCTCAAGCTTCACTTGACACAAAAACACCACAAGCACTTAACTGGGGAACTCTCTTTAAGTTCTGATTTTTCTTTCAGTCACTCCCAGACAGTGGTGCTCAAAGCCTTTGGCATACTCTGTTAAATGCACTTGATCTCGACTCTTAGTGCTCTGTCTCAAGGATTACTTGACACAATTACACCATAAGCATATGACTAGGAAAAATACTCTGTGAGCTTTTAATCATGTCTGACATCCCTAGTCATTGATACTCAGAGCCTTAGACCTTGCTTTTATTTTTCTTTTGCTGTTTCTTTTACTTCAAGAATTAAGCTTTTGTTTACTTCAGAGAATTCATAATAGTTCTCTAAATTTTTGTTCCTCATACATCAACACCCTTTGATTCAAATTCAAATATGCACTGTTCATATCATGCATTCAAAATCACAGATAATACCATCACATTTAGGTAAATAAGACTACTCTTAAATATAAACTCAATTTCTCATGCAACACATCACTTCTTTTCTTTTCTTTCTAGATTCAAGCTCAGTGAGCAGTATATGAGACAATTTTTTTTAAACTAAAAGCAAATAACATAATAAAACTAAATCTAAAAACTGAAAGTACTAAAAATCATGCAGGCAATCAAAGCAACAGAAAATAGAAGAGAACAAAATAAGAATGGAAGGGGAAATAGAATGAAAGAACATTTTCTCCGGCTGTGCTCCTCCATAAAGAACATTCATCTCCCCATGGAACCACTGATGATAAGCTAAATAGAGAGCAAACTCTACAACACCAAACTTAAATCATTCCTCCGGCTGTGCTCCTCCATAAAGAACATTCATCTCCCCATGGAACCACTGATGATAAGCTAAACAGAGAGCAAACTCTACAACACCAAACTTAAAATTTTGGTTGTCCCCAAGCAAAGAAAAACTCCAGGGTGTCAAAAATTCCTTTTTATTTGCTCCTGTTCCTGTTTAAATCACTCTGCATGACCAAAACACATGTAAAACAAGAAAAATTCTAAAAAAAATTCAGATAAAGTAATTTAAAACCAAAACTAAAATAATTATAATGCTCAAATCAAAATAATTATAAAATTAAAACCAAAGTAACTGCAAAGCCAAGGATACTAGTAGTTGGGTTGCCTCCCAACAAGCGCTTCTTTAATGTCACTAGCTTGACACTTGATTGTTGAATTTTCTTCCTCTTCTTCCAGTTGGTTAAAAGAAATGTCTCCAAGGGGGGAGAGGTGAAAATTAGTGCCCCCTGATATAAGTTCCTCCTAACAAGCTTTCTTTTATTGTGGTTAGCTTGATTCACCTTGCTTGTTTGGGTAGAGGTTAGATTGTTTTTTGCTGACCTTCTCTTTTTCATGGATATTTTCTTTTGTTTCTTGGTCAAAATACCCTTTCCAGTGCTTTCCTTGGTTGCCTTCACTTCTTTAATTTCAAAATTTGGGTGTTGTGTGATGGATGGATGACAAGTACGCGTGACCAGGAATTCATTCAGTGACGCGTACTCGTGGCTGACGCGTACGCATGATGAGTGTCACATGCCTCAGTTACGAGAAAATGCTGGGGGCGATTTTTGGGCTGTTTTTCGCCCAGTTTCAAGCCCGATAATGAAGATTAGAGGCTACAGAGTAGGACGAATCAAGGGATCCATCCATCATTCACTTTTCATTCATACAAACTTTAGGTTTAGATGTAGAATTCTAGAGAGGAAGGCTCTCTCTTCTCTCTAAGTTTTAGGGTTTTTAGTCTTGTTCCTTCTTAAATTCAGATTTCTACCTTACTTTAATTTAGGTTTCTTCTACTTTTATTTGTTCTAGTACTTTAGCTTATCTACTTCTCTTGTTGATTCCTTTATGTTGCCAATTTAGTTTATGAATTCTTCTTGTTTCCTTTAATCCATATTAATGCAATTTATGTTTCATGTTTCTTATTGTTTGACGAACGGATTTTCTGTTGGTAAAGAATTTCACAATAAACTCTCATTGCTAGTATAGTTTCTAAACCAACAAAGAATCCCTTCGTACAAAAACTTGGTTGTCACTTAAGCAAACCCAATAAAAATAAACCAAAGTATTTAAATCCCGGTTCGTCTCTCAAGGAATTGCAGGGAGGTGTATTTATTATTGGTTATGGAAGATTATCTTTTTTGGATTTTTGAATAAAGAACAAGAAAAGTAAATAGCAAGAAAGTAAATTAATAATTAAGAAAACTCTTGGCAAGGTATGAGAATCAGACGTCCTATCTTTGTTATCTTTATCAATTGTGATGAGAATTATTCATTGCTCCCACTGGGTTAACCTCTAACTATGAAGGTAGGTCAAATGGATAAATCAATATGAATCCTCAAGTCCTAGTCAACTCCCAAGGAAAGACTAGGGTTAGTGGAATTCAAGTCAATTAGCAACTTTCAATTATCAATCAACAAAGGAGTTTGATAACTCAAGAGTCTCTAATTACTCAACCAAAGCCAAGAATATAGAAAGCTAAATTAAAATCATAAATATGAAATACCTCAAATTACATTAAATAAAGAAATCAAATCTAACATGGAGTTTATAAACCAAATTAGGAAAATAAATAAACTAGAATGCTAGAATAAATAAAAGTAGAAGAGAAACTAAATTAAAGGAACATTGAACCTGGAATTGAGAAGAAATAAACCTAAAACTAAGAGAAATCCTAAGACCTAGAGAGATGAGAGAACCTCTCACTCTAGAAACTATATCTAAAACCTAAAATTTTGAATAATGAGAAGTGTCTATGAATCTCTGCTTGTCCCCTGGCTTTAGTCTGTGTTTTTGGACCAAAAACTGGGTCCAAACTCAGCCTAAAATCGCCCCCAGCATTTTTTGCAATTTCTGCAGGTAGCGAATGTCACGCGTATGCGTAGGTCACGTGTACGCATCGATTGACGATTTTCTTTGTCACCCGTACGTGTCAGGCACGTGTACACATCGCCGTGCAAACTCCAATTCATGCGTACATGCCAGGTACGTGCACGCGTCGATCCTCGCTGGTTGTCTCCTTTATTTCTTGTGTTCCTTCTATTTTTGCAAGTTTTCTTCCATCCTCTAAGCCACTTCGGCCTTATAAAGCCTAAAAACACTTAACACACAGATCACGGCATCGAATGGTAATAAAGGGTAATTAAAATTTACAGTTTAAAGGCCTAGGAAACATGTTTTCAACTATATCACAAAATCAGGAAGGAATTGTAAAACCATGAAAATTATATGAATAAGTGAGTAAAGAATTGATAAAAACCACTCAAATTAGCACAAGATAAACCATAAAATAGTGGTTTATCAATCCCCACACTTAAACATTAGCATGTCCTCATGCTAAGCTCAAGGAGATAGAAAGAATGAATGGGGGAAGGTAAGACTCATGAGATGCAACCTATGAATGTAACTATATGCTAGGATGATTCTGTCTACTTGGTTAAAAGCAAATAAGTTCTCCAAGACAACCAAAAATCTGATTCCACTAATTTAAATCACACAATAAGAGACAAGTAAGCTTGTAAGAAGATAGGCCATGAAAGCAGGGAACATAGAATCAAGCATCGAACCCTCACTGGAAGTGTATACGCACTCTAATCACTCAAGTGTATAGGATAATCCACTCTAGTCTCCTCTATTCATGCGTTCTAAAATTTGTTCTTCATCTAACCAATCAACAAATATTTAGTGCATACATGCAAACATCATGATGCCTTTTTCAAGGTTGTAATGAGGCTTAGGTAAGGGTTAGGATACATGTATGGCCAAGTGAGCTAAGAATTGAAACCTTGATTAACCTAAGTTTTCACCTAACGCACACACATTCCTTATGCTTCTAAAATCATGCCTAACCACCCATAGTCTCACTTTTTGTGCTTTTCACCTACTCATGTATTTTAATGTTCTTCTATTTTATCTCACATGCATTGATCTTTTTATTGAACTTAACATGGGGGTACTTTCATTCCCCTAAATTTGGATTTTTTTTTCATTTTTTTATGTTGAAAGCATTACAACATCAATGCATTTGGTTTTCTTAATTTCACATGAGTAGCATTCAAATTCTTAATATTCATCAATTAAGCAATACACATTCTTATTAACCAGAGTTCCCATAGTTTCCCACACTTAATTTGACACATAATCCCTATCTTAAGCTAGCCAAAGATTCAATTGGGGTAGTTCATTATTTTTCCACTTAAGGCTAGTGATGTGGTAACATAAAGAACAAAGGGGATAGAGAAGGCTCAAAGTGGCGAACAAAGCTGATTAGAATGGTAGGCCCTTTGGGATAGTGAGCTAATAACAAATGATGGCCTCAATCATACATATGCATGAATACATTAAACAATGGACATATAGAATGGAACAAACCATAGATTGCAATCATAGAGGAGAGAAAACACACAAGAATAAAAATAATGGTTAAATCATGTAACCATACAATTAGGCTCAAAATCTCACTGGGTTGTGTGTTCTAGCTCTAAACCATGTTCCAAGTTACAATCTTCATACAAGTTTAACATAGAATTTTAATTTGAATTAGTGAAATTTTCAAAAATAGGGTCTTGAAAAGAAACTTATTATGTTTTAACCGAGTAGAACATACATGCAAACACTTATTATTATGCAATATATCCTATCTAACAAAAGAGAACAAAAAAATATATAACCTATTGGTGTTAAGAAAAAGCAATTACCTCCGGGAGTTAGGTACTGACCGACTTCCCCACACTTAAAGCTTGCCACCGTCCTCCGTGCCATCAGTCAGGAACAAAGGAGGGCTGGTCACAGCTAGTGTTCTTTTCATTTCTCTCCTTGCCGGTGGCTTATTAGAGGCTTTCTCTGTACCTTTCCTGGTGGCCATCCTGAAAAGGGAGAGAAGAAAGGGCATGAAATCAAATGGCTAGAACCGGGAGGAGGAAAATACAAGTGATAATCAATGCCAAGGTAAAGAAGAATGTCGTAAACACATGGTCACAACTCCATGTAATTAGGACATCAATAGAAATATAGCATGATATATTAAGGCAATTGGATGCAAGATGTTTATCAGCATGCCGGCAAGGGCATGAGTAGCATAGATCAAGCATTAATAGCTTAATTTGATTATCAAATGTAACAAACTAACAACCACGTTTGTGTTAATAATTACATTTAATGAATAAAATATTACAAGGGTTTTGTGAAAAACAGGTAGTAGTGTAGAAGAATAGAATAATTAAGAATTTACAATGCCATACGGACTTTTCACAAACACTTGGTATGCATGTAAAATATGTTAGGGAAAGTAAGAACTCCAAACATTCATGCAACCCAAAAAGTAATATTCATTGTCAAATCACTCCCTAATATATCCACAAGCTCAAGTATAATAATATAAGACCCAAATAAAGCTCCAACACCAACAAAAAAATGCATGAAAAAGGAATGAAAAAGAAACCAAAAGGAGTTAAGCTAAGATAAAATTGTGAAGAAAGAAAAGTAATTAAATGCAATAATTAAATGAAGAATGAGAGAGTAAAGGAGAGAGAAGAAAAGGAAACCTGATGAGGAAGATAAAAAAAGGAAAGAAGAAAGTAATAGAAAGTAAGAAAGAACAAGGAAGAAGAAAGAAATAAAAAGGAAGAAATAATTAGGATTGAAAAGAACTAGGATGGGGGAGAGGGTGAATTAGCATCAGGCACTGAGGTGGTTTAAGTGGTTGTCGCATGCGACGCGGACGCGTGCATCACGCGTACGCGTGCGTTGCGCAAAGTTCAGGCGAGGCGTACGAGTCAGGGACACGTACGCGTGACATCTCGTCGTCCCAGACGCATGACACCAGCCTCCTTCCCGTGCAACTCTCTGTTCAAAACACTTTCTTACGCCAATTTTCATCCACGCGTACGCGTCGCTGATGCTTACGCGTGGATTGGCAAAAGTGCAGGTGACGCGCACGCGTCGCCCACGCGTGCGCGTGGGTTGGCTTATGCGTCAAGCACCCTTCCAGCACGCCTCCAACGCAACTCTCTGTAACTTTTTTACTGAGAGCTGATTTCGCATCGACGCGTACGCGTGGGTCACGCATACGCGTCACATCGCCCCCTCCCCCCCCCCCCCCCTTTTTTCTTTTTTTAATTATGCAAAATACAGAATGCAGAATGTAGATGCTGATGCAGACATTATGAATGAACATCAAGAAAAATAGAAGAAAATAAAACTAAGAATAAAAGAAAATAAAATAAAACTAAGACTTAAAAAGAATGATCATACCATGGTGGGTTGTCTCCCACCTAGCACTTTTAGTTAGAGTCCTTAAGTTGGACATTTGGTGAGCTCCTTGTCATGGTGGCTTGTGCTTGAACTCATCTAGGAATTTCCACCAATGTTTGTACTTCTAATAGCCTCCGGGGTCCCAAACCTTGCTTTTGCACCCGTCTTTGCCTTTATCATCATTGTTCCACTTGGGTGGTGAGCAATTGGAATTCTTACTGAGACCTCCAAACAGCTTCCTAGACCCATTCAATCGAGCTCTACACCAATCCTTGGACTTCAACTTGGAGCGTGCAACCATAGTGAACCTTACAGGACAACTCTTACCACTAACCATCTCCCTTTTACTCTTATAGCCACAAAGAGCTCTAAGATGCCCATCCGTCTCAAGCAAAGCATATTCAAGTGGGCTAATTAAGCTTAGAGATGAAATATTTACCCACTTGAATGAAGGAATGGATGGTGATAGCTTTGGGGGAGAGGTCTCTAATAACTTTGGCAAGGTGATTTCCAGCTCCATTCCCTTGATCTCTTCCTTGACAACTTCCACCTCTTTGCAAGCTTCTTCAATTTCAACCTCTTCCTCTTAGTAGCTTTCTTCCAATTCAATCTCTTCTTCATTACTTACCAAGGGCATGGGATCGTATTGCTCTTGGATTGATGGATGTGGGTGCTCTTCCATGGAGGGTGGTGATGGGATGGAGAGATCATTATGGGTTGAAAAGGGGGTGCACTAGAACTTGAGGGTTGATTGTTGGAGGTATTCGATGATCCAATCTGGGAGACGAGGGCTTGTATAGCGGAGGTCAGATCGGTAAGTGTGCTTTCCATGGTCTTTTGTCCTTGTGCAAGAGATTGAAGCATCTCGTCATAAGAAGATGAAGGGCAGCAATTGTTTTGGAATTGGGGTGGTTGTATGTATGGTTCATAAGGCTCGTATGGTGGTTGGTGTTGTGGATAAGGATTAGGGTCATATGGAGGTGAATGGTGGAAATGGGCTTGTGAGTGTGGTGATTCAAAGCTATGTTGAGAAGGTGGTTCATAAGCATATGGTGGGGCTTGTTGGTAACTACAAGAGGGTCCACCATATCCTTCATCTTGGTACGCACCCTGGAATGGCTCTTGACTATAGTAATTTGGTGGAGGCTGGTTGTAACGAAAGGGTCCACCATAACCATTGTCTGGGGATGCATCATAAAATGGTTGTTGCCCATGGCACATTAGAGGAGGTTGTTGCCGAAAGGGTTAATCAAATCCTCGTGGCCCCTCCCATCTTTGATTATTCCGACCTTGATGCATGTTCTCATTATAGCGTCTATTCCCTACAACATAATTAGAACCAAACTCATAGCGACAGGGGTGAGAATTCATAGTAGCTAATAAAAACAAAAACGAATAAAAATAAGCAACTAAGTCCTAAAACTAACAAAAACTAACAAATAAACAAAAAGCAAATATTTACAATAACCAATAATAAGGCACACGTTTGCAAGTTCCCGGCAACGGCGCCATTTATACGAACAGATTTTCTGTCGGTAAAGAATTTCACAATAAACTCTCGTTGCTAGTATAGTTTCTAAACCAACAAAGAATCCCTTCGTACAAAACCTTGGTTATCACTTAAGCAAACCCAATAAAAATAAACCGAAGTATTTAAACCTCGGGTCGTCTCTCAAGGAATTGCAGGGAGGTGTATTTATTATAGGTTATGGAAGATTATCTTTTTTGGGTTTTTGAATAAGGAACAAGAAAAGTAAATAGCAAGAAAGTAAATTAATAATTAAGAAAACTCTTAGCAAGGTATGAGAATCAGACGTCCTGTCTTTGTTATCCTTATCAATTGTGATGAGAATTGTTCATTGCTCCCACTTGGTTAACCTCTAACTATGAAGGTAGGTCAAATGGATAAATCAATATGAATCCTCAAGTCCTAGTCAACTCCCAAGGAAAGACTAGAGTTAGTGGAATTCAAGTCAATTAGCAACTTTCAATTATCAATCAACAAAGGAGTTTGATAACTCAAGAGTCTCCAATTACTCAACCAAAGCAAAGAATATAGAAATCTAAATTAAAATCATAAATATGAAATACCTCAAATTGCATTAAATAAAGAAATCAAATCTAACATGGAGTTCATAAACCAAATTAGGAAAATAAATAAACTAGGATGCTAGAATAAATAAAAGTAGAAGAGAAACTAAATTAAAGGAACATTGAACCTGGAATTGAGAAGAAATAAACCTAAAACTAAGAGAAATCCTAAGACCTAGAGAGAGGAGAGAGCCTCTCTCTCTCTAGAAACTACATCTAAAACCTAAAATTATGAATAATGAGAAGTGTCTATGAATCTCTGCTTGTCTCCTGGCTTTAGTCTGTGTTTCTGGGCCGAAAATTGGGTCTAAACTCAGCCCAAAATTGCCCCAGCATTTTCTGCGATTTTTACAGGTAGCGCATGTCATGCGTACGTGTAGGTCACGCGTACGCGTCGATTGACGATTTTCCTTGTCATGCGTACGCGTCAGGCACACGTACGCGTCGCCGTGCGAACTCCAATTCACGCGTACGCGTCAGGTACGCGCACGCGTCAATTCTCGCTGGTTGTCTCCCTTATTTCTTGTGTTCCTTCCATTTTTGCAAGTTTTCTTCCATCCTCTAAGCCACTCCTACCTTATAAAGCCTGAAAACACTTAACACACAGATCACGACATCGAATGGTAATAAAGGGTAATTAAAATTGACAGTTTAAAGGCCTAGGAAACTTGTTTTCAACTATATCACAAAATCAGGAAGGAATTGTAAAAACATGCAAATTATATGAAGAAGTGAGTAAAGAATTGATAAAAACTACTCAAATTAGCACAAGATAAACCATAAAATAGTGGTTTATCATTGTTCAATTTCTTTGTTGTGGTTATTTCTTTGCATTGGTTAGTCTTAGAATTTCCTATGTCTTGTCAATTTTCTATGTTTTTATTTTATGCCTTCCAAGTGTTTGATAAAATTATTGGGTAGATTTTAATTTAGATTTTTATGTTCTTAACTTGGATTGATTAATTAGAGACTCTTGAGTTATCAAAATTCTTTTGTTGATTGGTGATTGAAAGTTTCTAGTTGGCTTGAGCCTCACTAAATCTAGTCTTTGATTTGGATTTGTGAACTTAAGTCGATTTTGTTCGCTTGACTTTCCTTCATTTGTTATAGGATAACTAAGTGATAGTAATTTACATTTACCATCACAATTGATTATGATAATGAGGATATGACTTCTAATTCTCTTTCCTTGCTAAGAGCTTTCTTAGTTATTAGTTTATTTTCTTGCTATTTTGCTTTCTTGCTTCTTATTAAAAAACCCAAAAAACATACTTTTCTATAGCCAATAATAAACTACACTTCGCTGCAATTCCTTTGAGAAACGACCCGAGGTTTAAATACTTTGGTTAACTTTATTGGGTTTGCTTAAGTGACAAACAATTTAAACGTTGACCGAGGATAATTTGTTGGTTTAGAACTATACTTGCAATGCGATATTTTTGTGAAAATCTTTACCGACAATTATCCTCCGTCACATTCACAGCCACAACCTAAAATCAATAAATTAATTGAAATACTAGAAAATCATCTCAATACCAAACTTAATCCAAATTTCACAACCTCAAATCAAGCTTATTCCTATCAATTAATCATATTTATGAATTATTTGCAATTATTCACTAAACCTCATTGGCATTCATAAGTTAAAAATGTTAATTTTGAAATATCCCCTACCTCAACTTTCGAATTTCGCATAAACTGAATTGAAGGCGTGGTTGCGACGTGAAGAGTGGCTAAGCAGCAACCAACAATGCAATAGCTTCATTCTTTCAAATGTAACCAATGATACCTACCTCCAATGGCAGCAGCAGTGGAGTAATTCAAAACATAAATACTTTAACGTCGACCTTCATAGAAGCAATAGAATAACAAAAATAGGGATAAACCTTACTAAGAAAGTGGTGGCTCCAACGATAATTCTCTAGCAGCTAAAATGGCGACAACGGCATCAACCAAATAGCAACTCCGATGGTGGTTCCAACGGCCACAGAACGGTTCCCAGCGACAACAACAACAACTTGGAGCCGTTCTGAGCTAACAGAGAAGACAACCGATATAGAGCAAGGCAAGCTGGAACAGTAGGTACAATGGCTTTCGATGAGCTTAGCTGCAGCGGTAGGTTCTTTTACCACTGTCGCGTTTCTTTCCATGACAGACTCAATGGTGGCGACAGCTCGTCGGCGGCAATGGCTTCCCTCGCGGCGCGGGCAACGACGGCGCTGGTAGCGGTAGAGCACGACATCGCTTCTCTTCCTCGCGTTGTCAGCGGTAGCAGCGACATCTCCTTGGTGCGTCCCTGACTCGTGCGTCTTCTTCCTCCATCAATTGGCGTCAGCGAGCGGGCAGGGTGTGAGGGAAACCCCGACGACAGTGACCCACGACCCTCTCTTCCTCGTGTAGCTCTCTGTTTCAACGTCTCTCTCTTTTCTCTTCGTTGGTGCCGACAGCGACGCGTGGGACAGCAGCTTCACGGCGGTGAGGTGCGACGCCGGCACGGTCTTCTTCTTCTCCTTCTCTTCTTCTCTGTTTCGTGTGCCTGTGTGTAAGGGTACGTTGTGTGTGTGTTTCTTACGTTGAAGGAGGGTGAGGTGGCGGCTATTAGGGTTAGAAATTGGGGAAATTAGGGTTCTGAATTAATTTGGGAATTAGGGTTAGAAATTAGGATTTTATAAAGGAATATGGATAGATATAAATAGATATTTTGATAAAATTGGAGGGTAGAGTAATTTTAAAATCAAATATACTCCATTAAAAATATTTAACATTATTTATCAACTTAGGTCTAAGTTCAATTAATTATTTCTAATTTAAATTATAAAGTAAACATATTAATCAAATTTTATAAAATATAGTTTAAACTCAAAATATTAATTATTCAAATTAAATGATATAACTTTATTTTTCTATCACCAGAACTTTAATTTCAATTTAAAAAATAACTAATTATAATAAAATTGTACATAAATATTAATTAACTTAAACTTAAAGTATTTATAAAAATCCATCTAATTATTTCTAATAAACTAATTTCTAAAAGTTCAAATTAATAATATAGAACAAAACTCATTCATAATAGAAATTACTTTGATTAAATTATACAATTCTTTCTTATTTTTTAATTTACTAAAATTATGTGAAATATTCAATTATAATAAAGATTATAATAAAATTCTAATTAACTTAAACTTCAATCATCATAAAAAAAAATTACATATAACTCCTAATTATTTTTAAATTCAAAATATCAAAAAGTTTTATTTAATTACTTTCAGTAAAATAATTTTCTTAAAATAAAATCTTCAACAAATATAATAAATTTAATAATCCAAAAACTTGGGATGTTACAATTGACCTTAATATCTCTAACTAATTCCTAATTCTCATGCAAAATAGAGGCTAGATGATAAACTCTTGAGGCATTAATGGGTTCCACCATGAGGACACTGATGCTGTTATTGTGCTTTCATCACCGACACATGGATGGAATATGATCTCCTATTCAGTTCAGAATTGATATAAAAATTGATTGTCGTAGACATCTACTATTCTTAAATATCTGACCAAAAACTCTTCCACCAACCTAAGAAACCACAGCTTTTGCTCTATGTCATCGAAGGAAAGGACACAGATCAAACTACTACTAGCAATTAGGGAGGGAGAGAAAGAGAGGGTATCTCTGATTACCGGTCCCAATTGATTAGGTAGTTGGGATACCAATTGCCTATCTGCTTGAACACCATTCAGGCCTTTTCTTTGAGAATGACTTCAATAGAATGAGGCAGTCTGCTACTCTAAGCATGAGGGAGCTGATCTGAGTATTTTAATCTTGCTATGGTATAATTTAATATATTGTCCTCTCTTGGGGTCTATGTCATTCCACCTGGGGGAGGTCTCTGAGCATAAATTGGATATCCTCAAGGATAACATCTATTTTTCAGAGCTTTGTATTTGATTTGATAGATTGCAGCAAAGTTTGATTATCTGACTCAATGATCACTCTCTAGATGTCTAGATTTCTTATTAAAATAAGGGCTTTTGTTACTGCTTCTGCTTTAACTACCAAGGCTAAATTTGAGCTAACATTCTTTGTTGTTCCTCCTCTCAAGTTATTATTGATACCTCTAATAAGGTGTGCTGCTACTCCTTAGCCAAATTCCTTATTAAAGGATGCATTTACATTGATTTTGAGCCAGCCCGTAAGAGAGGATCTCTAGAAGATTGGTAATTTCCTTTTATTTACCTGTTCTGTTTCTTGTTGTTTTTGGATATTATGTGTTTGGATTATCTCTGTCTCTTGTGACTTTGCTCGAATTATAGTTGCTAGTGGGTTTGGTATTTGGTGCTGATAAATTGTTTAGTTTCTTGCTTTTCAAATATTCCAAGCCATTATTCCCATTTTGCTCCATCCAATATCAAATTCCTCACTTTTTGCTTCCTTTTAATTTGTCCATCATGCTAAGTAGCCATATATCCAGTGATGTAATAGAATATGCTGATGGAATGCATTGCACTTACGACCCGAACTAAGTAGCCCTAGTCCATCCACAAAGAAAAATGACATGTTCTGTCATTTCTTCTTCCTGCAAATAAATAGGACAAATAGGATTGTTAGGTTACTTTTTTTCTATACAAATTGAATTTCATTGGAATAATATTGTGCATAACTTTTCAAAGGAATATCATGATTTTTTGTGGAACTTTCATATCCCATATTCCTTTCCACGGCCTTTGAGAGATCCCCAGTGGTGCTTGGCCTTGTATCCCCTCTATCAATATCTTCTCTTTTGGTTATGTGGAATGCAATTTTCATTGTATAATTTTTATGCTTTCTAAAAGATCAAACCAAACAATCAAGCTTATTTATTTTACTTAAAGGGGTCTGGAGGATATTCTCAGCAATATTTTGGGGAAACATATATTGAATTTTCTTTTTATCCTATTATTTTTTATTGTTTATCAGTTCCAGCACTTTGTCCATCTCTTGGTTTATGAGCAGGACCAAAGATAAAGAACCTCTCTTTGATCCTGATCCTAAACCTGAGAGGACCCTAAGGAGGCATTTAGAACAAGCTAAAGCACAACACTCCGGAGGAAATCTCACAGAATTTTTCGAACAAGAAGCTGAAAATACAAACCTGGAAGCCGATCAGAATAATGGAGGAGATGCAAGAAAGGTTCTTGGTGACTTCATTGCCCCCACTTCTGACTTCTATGGAAGAAGCATCTATATACCTGCCATTAGAGCAAATAACTTTGAGCTTAAGCCTCAGTTAGTCTCTCTAATGCAATAGAATTTCAAAGGGCGCACTTTCAATGGCTATGGAAAGCTAACATCCAGGGCTTTCCAAAAACATATAATAGTCCATACTTTGCTCTGGAAATGAAGGTCCAAAACTGGCGTTCAATGCCAGTTCTTCACCCCTTCCTGGAGTTGGACGCCCAAAAGGGAGCAGCTGGCGTCCAACGCCCAAAAAGGAGTCCAAAGCTGGAGTTCAACGCTTAAGAAGGGTACTATCTCGTGGAGACACCCCAAGCTCAGCCCAAACACTCACCAAGTGGGCTCCAGAAGCGGATTTTCACATTAAGAGTCCAGTTTGTCTTATTTCTGTAATCCTTAGTTATTAGATTAGTATATATAGACAAGAGTTCACCCTTGTTAGGAGCTCTTGGCCACTCTACACGTTTTACATTACTTTTCTGTAAGCTATGAGCAACTAAAGCTCCTAGGTTAAGGTTAGGAGCTCTGCTGATTTCTATAGAGTAATAATATCATTGTTCTATTTCAATTTATGCTTGATTCCATTCTAAGATGTATCTTCGTTCTTCATCCTAATGAATTGGGAGTGTAAGTTGACCGTCATCCCTATTCCACATGGGTTCTTGCAAGTCCTTGACGGGAGAGTACTGAACCACAAGCTTGATTATACATCTCTTAGACGGCTAATCCACGAGTTCATTAGGGACTTGGAGACATCAGTTCAGCCGAGGTACGGGATAATTAGGGCCTTTGTGGTATAGGCTAGAGGAGCAATGTTCTCTGATCCAGAAGATCCGACCTTGTTTGTGACATTTTGAGTAGGATCATCAAAGGAATGGATTGCTAGAGCTTCACCCCCGTTCATATTGGATGACTATTGACCTGGCGTTTGATCTGAAGGAGAGGAGATTAATGACCACTGACCTGGTGTTAGTCACTTACAGCCTGCCATGGAATGAATCAGCAGAAGTTGGAGTAGACAATGAGAAAAGTTGATCCAAAAGGAGGAAGCATCTCCGAAGCCTCAACCGTTCTCTCATCACTGATTTCACATCAATTAAGTAATTCTGTTTTATTCAGTTTTTCGGGACAACTATATTTTCTATCCGCCTGACTAAGATCTACAAGATAGCCATTGCTTGTTCAAACCAACAATCTCCATGGGATCGACCCTCACTCACCTGAGGTATTACTTGGACGACTCGGTGCACTTGCCGGTCTATCTGTGCGAATATTGCTGAGTCAATTTCGTATCCCATGTCAAGATACCAAATTTTCCTTGATATTCACTCTGGTTTAGATGGGGATCTGGTTACCAAATGTTATGCCAGAATTGTCTACATTTATCATTTGTTATGATATATTTCCTCTTTTCAATCACCTGAAAAAATAATACAGTCATCAACAAACAAGAGATGTGTAACTGTTGGGGCATTAGGGCAAGTTTAACACCAGAAATTAAATTATTTCTTTATGCTTCTTCCATAAGAATGGTAAGTACTTCAGAAGCAATGATGACTAAATAAAGAAAACAGAATCTCCCTGTCTCATTCCTCTCTGAGGAATGACTTCTTTTTTCAGGTTACCATTGATTTTGAACCTATACTTGACACTCCTTACCCATTCCATCATAAGATCCCTCCACTTTTGGTTGAATTCAAAGGCTAACAAGTCTTGTTCTAGGTAGTCACATTCAATCCTATCATATATTTTGCTCATATCGAGTTTGATAGCCAAATTTGTGAGCTTTTCTTGCCTTTCCTAGTGAGAATGTGAAAAGCTTCCTGGACTATAATGATGTTGTCTTGAATGAGCCTACCTTCAATAAATACACTTTGAACCTGTGAGATGATATAATTTATTATTGGCTTTAACTTTGTCACCATCACCCTCGAGATAAATTTGTATATGTTGTTGCAACAGCTAATAGGCCTTAGTTAGTTGAGATTTTTCACCTACCTAGTTTTGGGAGATAACACAAGTGTTTCACTTACTTCTTTTGGCAGAATCCCTTCCTTAACGAATCTATTAACCATTGCCACTATTTTTCCATGAACCACTTCCTGATGTTTCTGAAAGAAAATCCTTCCTAACCTATATGGTCCTAGATCTCTCGACATATCCATACTGAACACTAATTTTTTTATCTCCTCAAAAATTATAGGATCATTGAAGTTCTCATTCATTTCAATTGTTACCCTTCTGGGGATCTTACTTAAATACTGACGATCGGATTTCTGCCGGTAAAGAAATTTTTATAGAATTATAATCACATTGTAAGTATAGTTTCTAAACCAACAGAGAATCCTTTCGTACAAAAATATGGTTGTCACAAGTAACAAAACCCAATAAAATTTATAACCGAAGTATTTAAACCTCGGGTCGTCTTCTCAAGGAATTACAGGGAAGTATGATTTATTATTGGTTATGGAAAAATGAATGTTTTTGGGTTTTTGAAATAGGGAAGAAGTAATTTAAATGGCAAGAAAAATAAATTAATAATTATAAGGAAAACTCTTGGCAAGGTATAAGAACTGGAAATCCCATCCTAGTTATCCTTATCAGGTGTGATGAGAATTGTTTATCGCTCCCACTTAGTTAACCCTTACTAAATAAAGGAAAGTCAAGTAGACCAATCAATTTGATCCTCAAGTCCTAGTCAACTCCTGTGGAAAGACTAGCTTTAGAGCGATCCAAATCAATCAGCGAGAATTCCAATTTTCAATCAACTGCTGAGTCTGATAACTCAAGTGTTACCAATTACTTAACCAAAACCAAAAGGAGAAAAATCTAAATTAAATTGAAAGCATCATAAATAGAATAAAACAATCATAAATTTGAAATACCTCAAATTGTATTTAAACATAAGTTTCTAACATGAAGAGTTCATAAGCTAATTTTGGCAACATAAGTAATTAACAAGTAAAAGCATTAGAGTATCTAAAAGTAGAAGAGAAACATAAATTAAAGTTGGAAACATTGAACTTGGAATGAAGAAAATGAAGGAATCCTAATCCTAAATCCTAAGAGAGAGGAGAGAGCCTCTCTCTCTCTAAAACTACATCTAAAACCTAAAATTGTTAATTTTGAATGTTGTATTTTGTTGTCTAAATGAATGGATTGATTCTTCCACTTTATAGCCTTGAATCTGTGTTTTTTGGGTCCCAAAACTGGTTCAAAAACAGCTCAGAAATCGCCCCCAGTGATTTCTGGTATGTACAGGTCGCTGCAAAGTCACGCGGAAGCGTCGTCCACGCGTTAGCGTGGATTGGGTTTTTGCCAAGTCACGTGTCTGCGTGATCCACGCGTTCGCGTCACTTGGCTTCGGGGCAGCTATGGAAAATTATGTATTGTTGCGAAGCTCCGAACGTTAGCTTTCCAACGCAACCAGAACCATGTCATTTTGACCTCTGTAGCTCAAGTTATGGTCGATTTAGTAACAAGAGGTCAGGCTGGACAGCTTTAGCAATTCCTTCAGTTTATTGTCTTCCTTCCACTTTTGCATGCTTCCTTTCCATCCTCCAAGCCATTCCTGCCCTGTAATCCCTGAAATCACTTAACACACATATCAAGGCATCGAATTGTATAAAGGAGAATTAAAATACACAAATTAAAGACTCTAGGAAGCAAGATTTCAACCATAGAATAACACTAGGAAGGAATTGTAAAATCATGCAAATCATATGAATAAGTGGGTATGGACTTGATAAAAACCACTCAAATGAGCACAAGATAAACCATAAAATAGTGGTTTATCAACCTCCCCACACTTAAACATTAGCATGTCCTCATGCTAAGCTCAAGAGAAACTATAAGAGTGAAGAGGAATGGTAGAAAGTATGAAATGCAACCTATCTATATGAATGCAACTACATGCAGAATGTTTCTACCTACTTGGTTAAAAGTAAATAAATCTTCCAAGAACTTACATGAACTAGATTTCACTAATTCAAATCATAAAAATAAAGTACAAATAGACTTACAAGAAGAAGATAGCTCATGAAAGCCGGGAACAAGGAATCGAGCATCGAACCCTCACTGTTAGTGTATACACTCTAATCACTCATGTGTTTAAGGTTCGATTCTCTCAATTCTCTACTAACCTTGCTTTCTGAGGCTTGCTTTTCTTCTACCAATTAACACAAATTTGATGCACAAATACACATATCAAGAGGTTTTTTAAGGGTTGTAATGGGGTTAGGGTCAAGGTAGGATTGTATTTGGCCAAGTGGACTAAAATCTGAATCCTTAATTAACATAAACTTTCCTCCTAACTTTAGACAATCCATGTAATCAAAGTACAAAACCTAACTATCCATTAACCATATTTTTCACATATTCATGCATCCTAATTTCGAGTACAGTACATATGCATTGCTTTCACCATTTACTTTGGGGTATTTTGTCCCCTTTTACTTATTTGCTCTTTTTCTTTTTCTCTCTTTGTTTTTTTCTTTTTCTATTTTTCTTTTCTTAATAAATTAAATATATATATATTTCAATGCATATGATTAAATTATTGAATACATGAATATGTCCTAAACATTTCTTTCATATTTTCATAAAGATATATAACACCCAATTCTTAAACCAAATGTTTCTAAACCCACTTTCCCCACACTTAATTCATGAGCACTCTCACTAGTCTAAGCTAACCAAGGATTCAAATTAAGGACATTATTGTTTTCTGCTTAGAGTTAGTGATGAGCTAAAGTAAAGAACAAAGGAATATAATAGGCTCAAAAATTGGTTTGCAAAGGATAATGAAAAGGTTAAGGCCATATGGGTATGTAAGCTAAGTGAAACAAGGTCTCAATCATATAAGTGCATGCATACATCAAACCATGGAAATATAGAATTAAGCAAGACAAAGATCACAATTTTAGAGAGAACAACACACACACAAAAATAAAATATTGGTTGATAAAATGCAACCAATTCAAATAGGCTCAAAATCTAACAGGTTTTGTGTGTTCGATCTCTAAACCATGTTCCAGTATAATATTTCTTCGAACATGTTTTTTGAAAATTTTAATTCAAATTAGTGAAATGCTATAAAAAGTTTCTTGAAAAAGAAAATATTACTTTAACCAAGTGATAAAATATGCACAAAATCAAACAATCATGCAATCAAACATGCAAATGCAATAATGAACAAACAAAGAAAATAAAACATTGGTGTTGAGAAGAAAATAACCAACCCATAGAGATCGGTATCGACCTCCCCACACTTAAAGATTGCACCGTCCTCGGTGCATTCTAAGATGTGCAAGTGGACGGGCTGCTACAACTGACGCTATTCTCCAAAGATTTTGTAGATGGAACTTGTCTGTTTCCCCATATAGAAGTTTATCCCTTTTTCCTTCTTCGGTGGCCAGCCTGAAAGAAGAGAAAAAGAAGAATAGGAACCCAAAAACAATGATAGAAAACAAATAAAATATGAGTGGGTAATGCCAAATAATAAGATTCTCAATTACATGGTAGCTACAACATGCAAGTGAAAAATAGTAGAAGCACATGGCATATTAATAGTGCAAAAATTGCAACAACGGGGGAGAGAGTGTGGGTAATGAAAGATAGTGTAGGTTCATGTCAATGCAAGATAATATAAGTATCATGAAGGAGTAACATTGACTTATGAAGAATAATACCCAGTCTGAGTAAAACAAGTCATGAAGCACCAGAATAATGTAAGAGAAGATGCAACAGTTAAATAAGAAAATTTAACACCAATGGAAAAATAATAAATTTAGAAAAGAAAATAAAAATATGCACAAAATTAAAATGCAATGAATGAAAGTATGCAAATAAATTAAGTAAAAATAGAATGAAAGTGAAGAAAGATGAGAAGTTAAAAAGATGAAGAAGAAGAATAGAGTAAGAAAGGAGGAAGAAAGAATAAGAAAAGATAGAAGAAAGAAGAAAGAATGATAATAGAAAGATAAGTAGGATTGGAGAAGAAAAGATAGGAATTCTGGTGCTGATCTGGATAAACTGTGCGTCGCATGTGAGGCGGACGCGTGGGTCACGCGATCACGTGGTGTGTGATATTTTTCAGGTGACGCAGACGCATGGGTCACGCGATCGCGTGGCCTGATTTGTGCTATTGGCGCGAGTGCAGCCTCGCGTTCGCGCAACTCTCTGTTTTAAATGCATTTTGCCAAAAATCTGGGTGACGCGTGCGCGTAAGTGACGCGATCGCGTGAATGGTCATATTTTGAAAAACAACTGGATGCGTGGGGCACGCGGTTGCGTGGTAGGGCTTGTGCTTCCAGCATCATTCCAGCCCCACTCCATCATAACTCTCTGCCATACACCCATTTACGTCGATTTTGCAGGGTCACGCGTGCGCATGGGCGACGCGCACGCGTGGGAGGCTATTTTTTAAAATGACGCGTTCACGTGGGCATGGTTGTGCCTAAGGCACGCCTCCAGCAACACTCCCGCGTGACTCTCTGCTTCTTTTCTTCCTTGTTTCGAATGCACCTATGATGCGGACGCGTCAGCGACGCTTACGCGTCGCGTGCAATTTTTTTTATGTAGAATGCAAAATGAAGATGCTGATGCAAATGTTATGAATGACACTAATAAACATAAAGTAGAATAAAATAAAATAAATTAAAACTAAGACTGAAAAGGAACGATCATACCATGGTGGGTTGTCTCCCACCTAGCACTTTTAGTTAAAGTCCTTAAGTTGGACATTTGGTGAGCTCCTTGTCGTGGCGGCTTGTGCTTGAACTCATCTTGAAACTGCTACCAGTGCTTGGACTTCCAATAAGCTCTATCAATACCAAGTAAATTTTTCAAGCTTTGATGGAGTTCTTCACAAGCTTTGAGCTCCCAAATTTGATCCTCATGTATGCCTGGATCCCAAATCTTGTTTCTGCACCCGTCTTCAAGTGGAATATAATGATTCCATTCGGGTGGTAAGCAATCCAAATTCTCACTGAGGCATCCAAACAACTTTCTAGACCCATACAATTGAGAATTATACTAACCCTTATACTTCAATTTGGAGCATGCAACCATATTGAACCTTGCATGACAATTCTTACCACTAACCATCTCCCTCTTACTCTTATAGCCACAAAGAGCTCTAAGTTGCCCATCCGTCTCAAGCAAAGCATATTCAAGTGGGATAATTAAGCTTAGAGATGAGAGATTTACCCACTTGAATGAAGGAATGGACGGTGATGGCTTTGGGGGAGAGGTCTTCAACAACTTTGGCAAGGTGATTTCCAGCTCCATTCCCTTGAGCTCTTCCTTGACAATTCTCACCTCCTTGCAAGCTTCTTCAATTTCAACCTCTTCCTCTTGGTAGCTTTCTTCCAATTCGATCTCTTCTTCATTGTTCACCAAGGTCATGGGAGGTTGTGCTTCTTCTTCTTTAATCTCCATGTCAAGTCCAATGGGAGAGGATTCAAATGTATATAAGAATTCATCAATGAATGAATCCATCTCTTGATCATCCCCTTCAAAGTCTTCAACCATGATATGCCTCGGAGGTTGTACACCCTCCTCAACATCAATTTCAAACGTCTTGGAAGGAGGCTCTAGGACTTGACTTTCCCATGGAGGTTCAGTATTTCCCAAGTCTTCAACCACTTCTTCCTCTTCAATAATTACAGCTTCTTCCAGTTGTTCTAGTACAAAATCAAACTCCTCCTTGATGTCTTTCATAGAGGGTAGTGGTGCACCAGAGCTTGAGGGCTGAGTATTCGAGGTAGAGGATTGGTCCATGCGGGTTATAAGAGCTTGAAGAGTAGAGTGAGACTAGTGATAGAGGCAAGTGTGATATGAAGCTCTGTTTGCCCTTGGTGAATAACACCAAGGGTGTTGTCATCCAGTGGAGGTTGGGGTGGATATGGGTTAGGGTCATATGGAGGTGAATGGTTGTAGGTGGCTTGTGAATATGGTGGTTCAAAGCTATGTTGAGAAGGTGGTTCGTTGGCATATGATGGGGCTTGTTGGTAATTACAAGGGGATCCACCATATCTATCATCTTGGTACGCACCTCGGAATGGCTCTTGACCATAGTAAATTGGTGGAGATTGGTTGTCAAGAAAAGGTCCACCATAACTATTGTCTTGGCATGCATTGCAAGATGGTCGTTGTCCATGGTACCTTGGAAGGTGTTGTTGCCGAAAGGGTTGATCAAATCCTCGTGGCTCCTTCCATCTTTGATTGTTTTGACCTTGATGCATGTTCCTGTTATAGCTTCCATTCCTTACAACAACATTAGAACCAAACTCAAAGTGACGGGGGTGAGAACTCATAGTAACTAATAAAAATTAAAAATAAAAATAAATACAAATAAACAAGCAAAATAAAATATTTACAATAACAAATAATAAGGCACACGTTTGCAATTCCCCGGCAACGGCGCCATTTTAACGATCGGATTTCTGCCAGTAAAGAAATTTTTATAGAATTATAATCGCGTTGTAAGTATAGTTTCTAAACCAACAGAGAATCTTTTTGTACAAAAATATGGTTGTCACAAGTAACAAAACCCAATAAAATTTATAACCGAAGTATTTAAATCTCGGGTCGTCTTCTCAAGGAATTGCAGGGAAGTATGATTTATTATTGGTTATGGAAAAAGGAATGTTTTTGAGTTTTTGAAATAGGGAAAAAGTAATTTAAATGGCAAGAAAAATAAATTAATAATTGTAAAGAAAACTCTTGGCAAGGTATAAGAACTGGAAATCCCATCCTAGTTATCCTTATCAGGTGTGATGAGAATTGTTTATCGCTCCCACTTAGTTAATCCTTACTAAATAAAGGAAAGTCAAGTAGACCAATCAATTTAATCCTTAATTCCTAGTCAACTCCTGTGGAAAGACTAGCTTTAGAGCGATCCAAATCAATCAACGAGAATTCCAATTTTCAATCAACTACTGAGTCTGATAACTCAAGTGTTACCAATTACTTAACCAAAACCAAAAGGAGAAAAATCTAAATTAAATTGAAAGCATCATAAATAGAATAAAACAATCATAAGTTTGAAATACCTCAAATTGCATTTAAATATAAATTTAAATCTAACATGAAGAGTTCATAAGCCAATTTTGGCAACATAAGTAATTAACAAGTAAAAGCATTAGAGTATCTAAAAGTAGAAGAGAAACATAAATTAAAGTTGGGAACATTGAACCTGGAATGAAGAAAACGAAGGAATCCTAATCTTAAATCCTAAGAGAGAGGAGAGAGCCTCTCTCTCTCCAAAACTACATCTAAAACCTAAAATTGTTAATTTTGAATGTTGTATCTTGTTGTCTAAATGAATGGATTGATTCCCCCCACTTTATAGCCTCGAATCTATGTTTTTTGGGCCAAAAACTGGGTCAAAAATAGCTCAAAAATCGCCCCCAACGATTTTTGGTATGTACAGGTCGCTGCAAAGTCACGCGAAAGCGTCGTCCACGTGTTAGCGTGGATTGGGTTTTTGCCAGGTCATGCGTCTGTGTGATCCACGCGTTCGCTTCTTCTGGCTTTGAAGCAGCTATGGCAAATTATATATCATTGTGAAGCCCCGGATCTTAGTTTTCCAACACAACTGGAATTGCATCATTTGGACCTATGTAGCTCAAGTTATGTTTGATTTAGTTACAAGAGGTCAGGCTGGACAGCTTTAGCAGTTCCTTCAGTTTATTGTCTTCCTTCCACTTTTGCATGCTTCCTTTCCATCCTCCAAGCCATTCCTGCCCTGTAATCCCTGAAATCACTTAACACACATATCAAGGTATCGAATGGTATAAAGGAGAATTAAAATACACAAATTAAAGACTCTATGAAGCAAGATTTCAACCATAGAATAACACTAGGAAGGAATTGTAAAATCATGCAAATCATATGAATAAGTGGGTAAGGACTTGATAAAAACCACTGAAATGATCACAAGATAAACCATAAAATAGTGGTTTATCAAATACTCGTACATGTTTCGCTACCTCTTAATTTGAATAGCTCCTGATAGTGCTCCTCAATCAACTTTATCATCTCTTTTTCTCCACAAATCCACCAGCCATCATGATTCTTTAATCTCTTTACATTGTTTTTGTCTCTTCTTTGAATGGTTGAGGCATGAAAGAAAGTCGTATTTGTATCTCCTCATTTGATCCACTTCAATTTTGCTCTTTGGACCCAATATTTCTTCTCTCCTTTGGCTTCCAGAATTTGTTGCTGCTGATGACTAGTGTGACCTGTATTTTGAAGTTTCCTTAACTTGTCTTGCCATTTTGCTATCTCTCTGTCAGCTCTCTTGAAAGTTTTGTTACTCCAACAAGTGAGTTCTATTTTGCACTTAGCCTTTTTGCTCAAAATCCTTCCCCAGTCATCTTCTCTAGTTGTGGCTCTGTCTCATCCTCTCTTGACTATCTCTTTACATTTAGAATTATCTTCCTAAAAAGCTTCAAATCTGAACATTCTTCTATTTTTGTGCTTTGGCTTCAAATTGACGATAAGAGGGCAACCTCCATTTTAACAAAATTAGACATTATTTCAATCCAATAGACAACCATATTCATCCAAGACAAATTAGACAATGCATCAAACTTACAAAATCACCAGAAATACATTTCGCACGTCATATCTATTTATAACAATTCCAATTTAAAATGAATTAGTTTTTATAAATAGCCCCTACCTCGACAAGCCGAAACCATAACCCAAAACGCGTCAACAAAACATTTTCTCTCAACCCGAAGCCAACAGCAACCGCAAACTCAGTCCCTGATCACTTTTGCAGAAATCATAGCAACTTAAATGTGACATGCAACGCTCAGAACACGCCCCTACATTACTAGAACCTTAGAGATTATTACCAAACATAACAGAATACTAATGCAGGGGTTTTTGAAACATAAAAACTTACTTTAATAAGAATGAAACAATGGCGGTTGCTGAACCGGTTTGGTGGCAGCCCCGGCAACCACCTCGAGCAGCAGCAGCGACCAGAACTCTGGTGACGGCGACTGTAACAAACATGCAGCGATGATAAAGTTCCTGGAAACTCAAAGGAAACGAAACCAACTTAAAACCCCTTACCAGCAGTGGTCATCGCGACGGCAGTGGTGTTTGTCGGCGGCAGAGACTCGGCCACCCATCACCAATGGCGGCGACAGAAACGGCGAGGAACGGCGGATCTGACGGCGGATATGAAGGCAACACGAGCTCCCTCCCTTCTTCGCAAAGGGCGACAGCATCTGCCAGCGGGGAGGACGAACGCTGGTGGTGAGCATGGACAACGGCGACCCAAGATTCACAGATGGCAACTGGACGGCGTGGTTCCCTCCTCCCTCGCGGCCTTCTCTCTTGCCTTAGTTCTGACCCGCGACGGTGTCAGCTACACGGGCAGCAGCGGTGGCGATGGATTCCTCCATGACTACGAGTACGATAGCGACGATGCAGTGAGGACGATGGCGAGCTCGACGGCAGCAGTGGCTTGGTGGTGGCACGGACAACTCCCTCTCTCTCTTCCTCTCCTTCCCCTCCGTGACCCCTTCTTCCCCGTTTTTTCCTTTCTTCTTCTTTCTTTCTTTCTTTTTCTTTTCTTAATTTGCTGCTGTGTTGTATTTTTGTGTATGTTTGATGAAGGGAAGAAGGTAGCAAGGGTTTCATTAGGGGTGAAGAAAAAATTTCTAGTTTAATTAGGGATAGGGTTTGTGTATGGAATTGGAAATTTTGGGGTTTAATTTGAAACTAATTGAATCCTTAAAAATACTTTAAAATATTATTTGTGGTATAAAAATACTAATTGGTTCTCAATCAATTTCTCTAATTTTAAAATACATAGTAATATAATTAATTTTCTTTATCCCGAAAACTTAAAGTATTCAATTATAAAAATGTAAAGAATTTAAATTAAATCATATAAAATTCTTATGATTTGGCAACTACTAACTCTATAATTTAAATATAGAAAATAACTCAATAATTGTAAAATTTGATAAAATTCTAATTTAAATAGCTCAAACCTCATTATTTTCGAATTTCTAAAACTTTAAGTCATAAATAGGAAAATAATCTATAATTATAGAGTTTAGATAAAAACCTTAATTTACTTAAATTCCAATTGATCAAAGCTGCCTTTGATTATCTTCAATAAAATAATTTATAAAATTAAAACTGTAAATGAATATATAATTTGAAATTAGTTCACAATAAGACTTTTCAAAAGCTCCGGGTCTTACATTCCACCTACCTTATAAAAATTTTCGTCCTCGAAAATTAAAGTAATACATAAGATAATACATAGTCTTAGCACTCTACTTTTTAAATACCTATAAGAAAAGTTAGAAACCTTAGCACTGATATATAAAAGTTCAAATACCGAAAAACCATAAGATTTAAATATAAGAGTAGAGTATGGTGTAAGGCAGAAAATACAAGATAGGCTCAATGTAAAAATGTTATATGGTTTGAAGTCCTTACAAAAACTTGAAAGAACAAAAGAGGGTGCAACTCAAAATAGGCGTTCACAAAGCAAAGCTAAAGTTAATGTGGCAAAAAGGCTACAAAGCAAGTTGGTATTAAAACAACAGATACAACGTTCTTTCACATATCTCTTACCCACTTCGGAACTTTAACTTCCAAACTCTATCAATCACTTCACAACTCCATAACCGGTCACAAGCCTAACATCTGCAAACTCGTCCATGAGAAACTAAACTCCCACAACTTCTCATAACGTTGTACACTTACTATTTCACCTTCCATATCCACATACCACGTCTTAAAGAACTAACGCATCGCATTACTATACCTAAAGGTCGCACTTGTCATTAAAATAATTCTCGAGTTTATTCAGAAGGATACAAGACTTTGAAAAAGGACAAGCGACAAAGACAATATCCACAAAGACTTGACAAGATTATTGGGATCACAAGCAATCAAGGACATACAATGAATGAAGAGTTCCAGAAAGGAAAACTCACTTTGGCAACCTTAAGGATGACACTTGAATAAAAAAAGTCCGATAGGGACAATAGAAGGAAAGGTAGTGCAGTAGTTTTAACAAAATCAAGCTGAGTTAAAGATGTATAAGATTTACAAAAGAAGAATGTCTAAAACCAAAGACAAAGCTTACATGACTCAAGAATAGGATTAAGAATACCTTCGAATTCATTGCTCATGAAGAGTGAAAAATATTTCTAAAACTATCTCACGTTTTCAAGGAAAAGGTGCACAACAACACTTTGTAAAAGAAATAACAAAAGTATAATTGTGGCATTACGTTCTCATGTCAATATTGATTAAGTAGAGTTTTAAAAACAAAATGAACACCGTTTTGGTTAAGAGCAAAAATATTTCCTCAAATGTTTTAGAAAAATACTTAGGTGAACAACTTAACCAAAAGCAAGCATAAAACTAGAAGAAAATCAAATGGTTGTTCAAAAAGTCTCAAAGTTCATATTCAAACAAGCGTATATGAAAGTTATAGCAAAGACTAAAGAAGAATTTAAACTCTATTTAGAAAAGAATATCCAAGGTAAAATTTTTTGCAAACGTACTTTCAGTACAAACTGTAACACCCTACCACACAGAGCTTTACACCTAAGATGTAAAACAGAGGTGGCGAGGCGCTACGACCTCTAAAAGTACATTTAATATATAATATAGTGAAAAAGGTTTATAACTAAGAGCCTTTGAAGAAAAGGATAACGCAAAATCGTTAAATTGAAAAGCGCAACACTCCGTGTACGGTAACGTAAGCAAGATAGAGAAAGCTAATGAATTTATATACTAAGAGTTCCAAAACACATGTAACAAAACTCAAGACTCAGCTCGCAAAGATAAACCGGTCTGAGCACATAGTTATAGATATATAGATATATAGGAAAACCCAAAATACAGAGTTACAAAACTTGAGTCTCCAAAATGACCTCTAAGAGGAATGAACACAACATATATATAATAGGTGGAGATAATAAATATCTAAGAAAATATAAACAACCAAAATAAACCCAAAAGATAAAGATCTTCGCAACATCAGAAGCTTCTAGCATGCCTTAGCGAGGAGCCTCTCGTCCTGCATCTGAAAATCACAAAATTCGCATGGGTGAGAACCGGGGGTTCTCAGCATGGTAACAGTGCCCACATATCTAACATATAATGTCCTGGGAAAGCCAAAGGCAATTCTAGAACTTCCAACAGATAATTAAAGCTTAAAACATAACTAAACTATGAAAATAAAATAGGCAACTAGCTAAGGGTCTTCAGAGCTATCTAAAACTCCCCTTTCCAACTCTTCCAAACCTCCCAACCACCAACGGAACGAAATGCAACAACCACAATTATTACAAACAGAGAAATCACAAATAGGATTCAAATATAGCAGATAATCAAGTAGCATTTAGTTATGCAATCACTTAGGCAATCCAAACAAGATATATAGATGCATATGATGCATGCCTGTCCTAGTGGCTGATGAGACTCATTTGTCGGTTATAAAGCCAACCCGACATGTCCTGGTAGCTAACCATTGGACTGTCCCTCTGTCACGCAACCCTAACTCAAGTAATTCTCAATCATAAACATAATCAAAATCATACAACACCCACACTGGTGTTTATCCACGGGGGCGACCTCATCCGAAACTTTCACAGTTTCCAGCCACCCTTGCGACATAGGGTCAGCAGAGTATCGAGTCTCAACCTGGAGCACGTGGTGGCTAGTCACTGCTTTCATCTAGGGAAACTTGTATCTCAGATAATCATTTCACATTATCCTTCATATCATTCCATAATCATTCATTCTGACCATATCATCACTCGTCATAACCTGGGGCTAGTGGGGTGAAACCACAATCCTTGCGTCCACCCGGGGATCCTCTATATTAACCAACCTAGACCAAGTGGGGCGAAACCACAACCCTTGCATCTACCCAGAAGGTACGTTCTCATATGCCCAGGAGGAACCAAGGAGGGGATCCTAACCTCCCACCATCTCGCTGGGGACGATTTTACAATACCAGGAGGAACAAAAAAGGGGATCCTCACCTTCCACCAACTCTTTGGGGTCGCACTTTCGAGAAAGAGAGCTCAAGATAAAACAATCATTCACATTCATATTTTTATTTCCATCCATAAATCAATATTTATCATAGCAATTTGGCTCATAACATAATCCATAACCAGCCAATAATCATTATTAAATACAGCCTGTCGGCTCATGGCATACACCGCACTTCCATCATCACTCTCAGCAACTCATACAATCATCATTAATCATAATTCATAATTACCTCTCCCCTTACTTCACCCTCAAGCCCCCACCTTTCCTAGCTTCCTCTCATTACTAGGCATACTATAAGGATTTAGGACTAAAAGGATAAAAATGGAGGCTTAGTAGTTTAAAATTTGGTTTTTAAAAAACACAAGAGTCATATTTGCTGAAAACAAGGTCACGGAAGATTACAAGCTTCCTGGGAAGGTGAAACATTTAAAAACAAGGTTTTCATAAGAAAACAGGGCAGTGTGCATACGCACAGAGGTGAGCGTGCGTACGCCCAGAAGAATTTCAACATGTGTGCGTACGCATAGAGATGTGCATATGCACAGGAGTAAAATTTTCCAATTCTTTTTGCTCGCACAAGGTGTGCGAACACCCTCAACAGAACATGCTTCCCAACGTGTGCGTGCGCACAAAGCTATGCGCGCGTACAGCTTGCAAGACTTCGTTGGTTGTGTTCACGCACAGAGCATGCTAACGCTCCCAACAGTAGCCATCTACCTGTGTGTGCGTACGCACAAGGCTATGCGTGCGCACAGGTTCAAAAATCCACAGGGTGTACGTGTGCACGAGACTGTGCGTGCGCGCACAAACCAGAAATCACAAATTCTGCAGCATTCACAAAATTTAGATTTCAGACCCCAAATTTCAACGATCATATCTCTTGCTACAGAAATCAGATTTCCACAAAATTTAAACCATTTTAAAACTTGTTAAACTATCTTTCATTTGATATAAAATGCATTAAATTTCAAAAACGGTAGCTCAAAATATGATCCGTTGAAGTTCATCAAAAATTTATTTTTTACAAAAGTTCACCAAATTCTCAACTTACCAAAATTTCAACCAAAACCAAACTATTTCAACCTCTACCACATTTTTGACATCCATATTCAATCTACAATACAGCAATTCTCTGTTTCATCAACTTTAACTCATCAATCCAAGTTCACAATTCACAACATACATCATCAAATTCTCAAACTCAATTACTCATGATTTCACACTAAACCCCATCTCATCCAACTAACTCATCAATAATCATTCTATCACTATCAATCTTCAACATCAACCTCATTAATACTCAATATCAATAATCAACATTATTTAACAACATCAACATTGTTACTCATCCAAATTCATCATACATCATACATTAACAACATAAATTCATCATACATCATCAACCAACCAAATTCAACAACCATATCAATCCAAACCTATCCTGTGGGTTACTAACCTAAGTTTTCACATTCACATTACATTTTAGATACAGAAAACCAAAACCATACATTGGCCGATTCCCCGTTCAACCAGGAACACTTCCAATTTCACTTTTTCCTCAATTTTCAAGGCTCCAACACCTCCAAGGTCAAATTTCTAGTACCACAAGCCCACTCCAAAGTTTCCAATACCTCAATCAAGCTTCAATATTCATATACACACTACCTGAATCAAAATTATCACATCCAAACACAATAACTCAATACCCAAATGCCTAAATTCCAAAATTTCATTAGGTTTTGAGATCTTTTACCTTACCCAAGGATCAAAGAGGCAAGACTAAGCCTTCCCTTCAAGCTATTTAGATTCTATAACATCGAAGAGCCCAAAATCTCAACACATTTTACCCAAAAATTCGAATTCAAGGGCTGATAAAACTGAACTGAAATCGTGGCTTACCTCAAAAACAAAGTTATGGGCTTTGTAGAGCTTGATGATGTGGTCACGTGGCCGCAAACGGTGGGGCGATCAGAGCTCCGGATCAAAAGTTATGTGGATTTGAAGATTGAATGAGGGTTTGGGGATTTTTGTGGTTGTTCTCTCCCTTTGCTGCACTTGCAGCGTGTTTTGCATAAAGTGAGGGAGAGAATGAGCTTTCGCTCATTTAACTAAGTGTAGTGGGTTGGGCCTTGGGCCCATTTTGGGCCCGGTTCAACTGATTCGGCCAGTTTGGCCTAATCTTGGGCCAAATTCTTTAAAATTAGTGTCGAAATTCTCGTTTTAATTTTCTGTATTATATTAAACCATAAAATCACATTTTTAATTTTGTAGAATAAATCTTAAATTATGAGTTAATTATTTATTAAATAACTGGATTTTACATTATACCCACCTCAATAGGAATTTTGCCCACAAAATTCGAATTCAGTTACCTGAAAAGAGGTGCGGGTAGTCTATCCCCATTTCTAATTCAAGCTCTTCGGTGCGCTTCTCCATTCTGAATTGATTTCCAAGTTACCTCTCTAATAAGACTTCTTTTCCTCAGAGTTCCTTAAGTTTACGTCGTCAATCCTGATTGGGGTCACTTGAAACTTCCTATCCTTTTTGAATTGAACTGGTTCAAATTGTTCTAGCACCTCAGACGGCCCATCGTCCTCGAAATAAACTCCTTTAGGTCGATCACTCTTCTCTTACCGGTCACTAAAGTAGTTTCTAAGAATACACAGCTTTCTCTTTTAAACTCCATAGGTTCACTCCGTTAGTATGCATAACTTTTATGCCGGCTTGCGTAGTTGGAACCTTAACTCGATTTTCGCTTAATCTTTCCTCATCCTTTTCGGCTATTAGTTCTGAACCTAAGACGCTTGATTCCCTTGTTCAACATGCTTCAACATTCTAAGTAGCTCTTTATCCTCTTACTGTAGTTCTCGAACTTTCAGCCTTACAACTCCTAAAAATTCACAACTGACTCGGTCTAATACCTCTAGCTGTTGCCTCGACATCCAGCTTTAGACTACAACCTTACTTGATAGTTTCTTCTCCTTAATCATTCTCCAACAACACTCAAAGTCTTCTTACTGCAGGCGCTTGTCACCACTTTACGATATTGCACTGTAGTAGTTTCAAATGGTTTATGAGGTTCAAGTGTCGTGAGTCCTGGTACCGAGATTAATCCTCCTCTCAAGACTCAAAAGTTTGCTTCGCCTTCAGGCATCCACACACACGGTGCACCCTAGCATGTCAATGTAACTTTAGGCAATACGGTCGGCAAGAATTAAGGCTCCAAAACTCCTCTTGATATCACATACATACACGCTTCATCTCCTGCATTATGGAGTCTTTCTCTAAGGGACCAATATCTCGACGGTTACAACTAGAGGTTATACGTGATACTAGTTTAGATTCGAATTGATTCTCAGACAGATATTCAGCTTGAAAGATGAATGATCAATATGAACGGTGTTCGCAAGAAGTCAGAAAGATGTCTTGTTTAGTAATTAAACAAAAGTGGCAGGTGAATAACGAAGTGCACAAGGAGAAAAATTCAAGGTGCATCTCAAGAAAAGGGTTTAAATTAAAACTGTGATAGGGAGAACAAGGCATATCAAATTAAGCAAGTCTCAACTAATGCCAAAGAGGACGCAAGTTTGCAAAAGGGAGCAACTCCACTCGAAGCACCCCCTTAAGATTCAAGGATTTAGATAATTATACCAAGTTAAGTTTCGGCTCATTCTAGAAAAACGAGACTCATACAAGTAAAAGGTAGCATTAGAAGGAGGATCAATTCATTAAGAATGCCAAGAAGCTTGTGAAATATTTACAATAATCCACAGATGTTTTGTATGACCAATTGATAAGAATTGACGAAGTTGGGAATTTGTGGGCAATAGCGAGTATGTTCGATTATGATAAGATTGATTCTAGTTAGTTTAATGGCATTGTAAGGGTTGAATTTGTGATTGATTACGATGAAAGTTGACTGCATGTGAGTTGCGAACAAGTACACGATTGTATCTCTATGTGAGTGTTTTGCTGGAGATTTTAGTTACGTCAGATGAAACGCACATGGGGTATTTACAAATAACGACTACGATTGTATTTAAAATGTGTGGTTAAAATGTGCAGTTAAGGCATAGAGGTGTTGAGTAAATTAAAAGAATAATTAATTCTAAAAGCTGATAGAGCTTTTATGAGTGGATGAAAATGTGAACTAAGAATTAGGAATGAGAGTGATATCGAATAGTCAACTATGGTATTCAAATGACCTTGAGCAATGATTATGGGAACATTTGGACTGCTAAGTTAGGTTGTCACCATGGTACATGAATGATTTGACAAAGTTGATATTGCAATTAGTTGTTATAGTGAATTGTGATAAGCTGATTATCGAAAGTCTTCCGTCTGATAATTCGTTGAAGATTCAAGAAGGAATTCAAAATAGAATTTTCAATGTAAGTCTCAAAAGAAAGGATAAGTCGGGTTGTGAAGAAGTGTTGACGCAATCCCTCTCGTATAAATCTTTCTGCTGTTCTCTTCCTTCTTCACTGGCATAACCGGCGCTCCTCACAGGAAAACACTTAGCCGGACTATTTTCTCTTCTAATACTCCCTTCAACTCAATCCTAGGTTCTACCGATTATAATGGTGTCTTCAGTTACGGCACAAACAAAACTGATTTGGCTTCCGGCACTAAGTCTATCACAAACTCACTTTCTCTTCGAGATGGAGGTTTTGGTACACCTTCAGGATTGTCTTGGAACTCTCTCGTAATAGTGATTTGGTCTCATCTTCACTCGCCTCCCAAACGATTAGCAACTAAAGTTTGAATCCATTCCATTCTTCTTCCTCGTAGTTCACTGTCATTAGGTTTCACACAATAACTCCGCATAGTTCTCAATACTTCCGATCCCTTAGATATAATCCAACCTGCTTGATGGTGTTTTTGTGGAAAAATGAATTTCCAAACACACAAATCTAACCGGCAAGTATACCGGGTCGCATCAAGTAGTAAAACTCACTTAGAGTGAGGTCGATCCCACAGGGATTGATGGATCAAGCAACTTTAGTGGGTGATTAGTTTAGTCAAGCTAACATTGAGTAAATTGTGTGAAATGTAGCCAACGGAATTTTAAATGACAGGAAATTTTAAGTTGTAGAAAGTAAACGTGCAGAAACTTAAAGAGCAAGAAAGTAAAATAGCTGAAACTTAAATTGCAAGAAATGTAAATTGCATGAAATGTAAAAGGGGGCTGGGTACAGAAAATTTAAATGAAAGCAGTAAATCAGTAACTTAGAGCAATTGCAGAAAATGTAAAGTTGCAAGAAATGTAAATCAAGCTCACAGCAAGCATCAAATGTAAAGTGCAGAGGAACAAGAAGATTTAAATTGCATGAAAGTAAATTGAAAGCAATGAGAACAGAAGCAATGGAAACCAAAGATCAAAAACAAACTCAATGTAAATTGAATTTTAACTTGCAGCAAAAGGAAATTATAGCAAATTTCAAACAGAAAAGTAAAATTACTTGAAGAAGTAAAACAGAAAGTGACTGATGCTTAATTGCAGCAATTTAAAAGAAGGTTGAAGATCTCAAGAATGGAAGAGACTAGAAAACAAGTCTAGATCTCAAATCCTTCCTTGATCCAATAAGAACAATTGCAAAGAAATAAGGAAAAGTAAATTGCAGAAGGAGTAGAAGAATGAAACAGTAAACAGAAATTGAAATTCAATTATGCAGAAAACTAAACAAGAGAGAATTCAAGGTGAGATTGAAACAGAATTTCTTCAATTCTCCACCCAAGATCCAAAACAAAGAGTAAAAAGTGTAGAAGCAAGAACAAGGAAGAAGAGAGATCAATTCCCCTTCCCAATTCCCCCTAATACTTTCTAATGGAGCCCCCCTAAAGAAATGAAGCAGATGCCTTTTTATAGGCTTTTCACAAAATAAAAAATGAAAATGAAAAATGAAATTCTAAACAAATTACAATTAAAAATAAATTCCTAAGCTAACTTATTCTTGTGCCTTGAAATGATGTCCATGGGCTTTTAAATTTTGGTGCAGGATTGAATTAATTTAATTTTTGGACCATGGGTCACACTCCCAGGCCAAAGCTCTCCCCAAGAGCTTCAAAGCTCTCCGTAAGAGCTCTATTAGAAGCACCCCTTTGTTTTGGAGAGAAACTCCAAGTTCGAACCATGATGGAAGCATTTTGTGAGCCCTTTTTCTTACATTTTCATGTGGAGACCCACGATAAAGCTCTCAAGGAGAGCGCTACTTCCTTGCTTCCCTTGGTCTCCCTCTTCGAATCCTAGTGAAGCCACTTTGATTCATTTTTGTTTATTTTTTGTCCTTAAAGATGCCTTTCACTCGTGCCTCAATTCTATGCCAAATATGGATTGCCATATATCGTTGGAAAGCTCTGAATGTCAGCTTTCCAATGCAACTAGAAGCACATCAATCGGACTTTTGTAGCTCAAGTTATAGCCCTTTGAATGAGGCATGGTCATGCTGTGAGCGCCCAAATTTTAACTTAGAGAAAATTTGCTTCCAATGCTCATTTTCCTTGAGGCAAGCCCGAAAAAGCTCTTGGCAAGAGCTTGGCTTTTGATTATTTGAAGTAAAGCTCTCCACAAGAGCTCTAAAGCTTTCGGCAAGAGCTTTGTGCTCTTGCTCCTTATTTTGAGCCACGCTTTTCTTTCTTTGGGCCACGCTTCTCTTCCTTGATTTGGTCATGGGCCACGCTTTTAAAAGCGTGGCCTAAGCCTCCAAAGTGTGCTCCAACTTCAAAGTGTGTCCCAAAGCTCTTTTTTTCTCCTTTTTAACTTATTTTGTGCTTCTTTGCTTCTTTTTCTTCTTATTTCCTACAAGATTTATAAAATTAAAGGATCAAGGAAATATACCAATTAAGTACAAAAGCATTCAATATTTAAGCACAAATCATCAATTTCTTGTATGAAAAAGTATAGAAAAACATGACATGGTGACATGTCATCACCGCTTCTGGTGCGTCACTTTGATTTTTAACCTTCAAGAGCCTAGCTACTCCTCTAAGTTAACTAAATGTCGCTATGTCTCAACAATTAGCAGTCTCCGCCCAACCATCCACTTGGACTTTATGATTACCAAAAACTTGTCATGCGTCACGATTGAGTATTACATACTAATGGCATACAAGGAAATGGTATGCAAGGTAGTCAAAAATTCAACTGCTAGTTCGTGATTACCTCGGGTCTAAGAGTTAGATTCGGCTGCCTCCCGGCGTTTCCTGTGTGGACAATCTCGATCTATATGCCCTGGCTTCCCGCACTCGTAACATACGCCTAGTCCGGCCTTGCATGGTCTATTTGGATGATGCTTTTTGCATCTCCGACACTTTAAGTCTTCCAGTTGAGTACTAATCTACCCTTCTGAACTCGGACCCTGACGGTTGTCGTTCCTTTGGTCATTATTCTGGCGTTGAGAACCTGAAGTGGCATAACGGCCCCTCTTGAAACTTTGGCCCCTTGGTGAAATCTCCATCTTCATTCCCTCTTTCTAGGTGAAAGATTTCCGGCAGTCACTCCTCGGTACCGCAGTCCTTCTTGAGCTTTCTCCCGTTACTTAACCCGTGTTAATTAACTCCGGATAACTCACAATCTCCATTGGTACCACTGTACTCGGAACATCATTTCCACCTTCATTTCCATCACCACTGTCATTGCCAACTCCAACTTGTTGCTTCGTCCTACCCTTTGCTCGGCTAGTCGCAGTAGCCATAGCGCCAATGGCAACAACAGCACTCACCATCGCGGTCATAAATTTGGTCAAGGTACCTACCGTTATGGTCACATCATTACCTCTCGGTCCTCGACCCCGATTACGCCCCCGACCGTGTCCACAAGGCGCCATTTGGTTCCTGTTCACACCAAACAAGTGATATCAAATCAGTATCAATATTGCAAGTCTAGTGCTTCAAAGTTCCAAATACAAGCTCATGAACCTTATGCTATGTATATCAGGCAGATATGCTAAATAGCACAAAAACACAACTCAGAGTATGCTCAGAAGTATAGTCAGTCCGTTTCTCAGGCTCTATAGGAACGAACTGCTCTGATACCATAATGTAACACCCTACCACACAGACCTTTACACCTAGGATGTAAAACAGAGGTAGCGAGACGCTACGACCTCTAAAAGTAAAATTTAATATATAATATAGTGAAAAAGGTTTATAACTAAGAGCCTTTGAAGAAAAGGATAACGCAAAATCGTTAAATTGAAAAGCGCAACACTCTATGTACGGTAACGTAAGTAAGACAGAGCAAGCTAATGAATTTATATACTGAGAGTTCCAAAACACATGTAACAAAACTCAAGACTCGGCTCGCGAAGATAAACCGATCCGAGCAAATAGTTATACATATATAGATATATAGGAAACCCAAAAGAAAACCTAAAATACAGAGTTACAAAACCTGGGTCTCCAAAATCACCTCTAAGAGGAATGAATACAGCATATATATAATAGGAGGAGATAATAAGTATCTAAGAAAATACAAATAACCAAAATAAACCCAAAAGATAAAGATCTTCGCAACATCAGAAGCTTCTAGCATGCCTTAGCGAAGAGCCTCTCGTCCTGCATCTGAAAACCATAAAATCCGCATGGGTGAAAACCAGGGGTTCTCAGCATGGTAACAATGCCCACATATCTAACATATAATGTCCTGGGAAAGCCGAAGGTAATCCTAGAACTTCCAACAGATAGTTAAAGCTTAAAACATAACTAAACCATTGGACTGGTAGCTAACCATTGGACTGTCCCTCTATCGCGCATCCCCGACTCGAGTAATTCTCAATCATAACCATAATCATAATCATAATCATAATCATAATCATAATCATAATCATAATCATACAACAGCCAATAATCATTATTAAATATAGCCTGTCGGCTCACAGCATACACCGCACTTCCATCATCACTCTCAGCAACTCATAAAATCATCATTAATCATAATTCATCATTAACTCTCCCCTTACTTCACCCTCAAGCTACCACGCTTCCTAGCTTCCTCTAATTACTAGGCATGCTATAAGGATTTAGTACTAAAAGAATAAAAATGGAGGCTTATTAGTTTAAAATTTGGTTGTGTGCGCGCACAGAGCGTGCTAACGCTCCCAGCAGTAGCCATCTCCCTGTGTTTGTACGCATAAGGCTGTGCTTGGGCACAGGTTAAAAAATCCATAGGGTCTGCATGCGCACGAGGCTATGCATGCGCACACAAACATGAAATCACAAATTCTGCAGCATTCACATAATTTAGATTTCAGATCCAAACTTTCAACGATCATATCTCTTGCTACAGAATTCAGATTTCCACAAAAATTAGACCATTTTAAAGCTTGTTAAAAATTATCTTTAATTTGATATAAAATGCATTAAATTTCAAAAATGGTAGCTCAAGATATAATCCGTTGAAGTTCATCAAAAATTCATTTTTTACAAAAGTTTACCAAATTCCCAACTTACCAAAATTTCAACCAAAACCAAACCATTTCAACCTCTACCACATTTCCGACTTCCATATTCATTCTACAATACAGCAATTCTCCATTTCATCAACTTTAACTCAACAATCCAAGTTCACAATTCACAACATACATCATCAAATTCTCATACTCAATTACCCATGATTTCACACTAAACCACATCTCATCCAACTAACTCATCAATAATCATTGTATCTCTATCAATCTTCAACATCAACCTCATTAATACTCAATATCAATAATCAACATTATTTAACAACATCAACAATGTTACTCATCCAAATTCATCATACATCATACATTAACAACATTAATTCATCATACATCATCAACCAACCAAATTCAACAACCATATCAATCCAAACCTATCCTATGGGTCACTAGCCTAAGTTTTCACAATCACATTACATTTTAGATATAGAAAACCGAAACCATACCTTGGCCAATTCCCGCTCAACCCGGAACACTTCCACCTTCACTTTTTCCTCAATTTTCAAGGCTCCAACACCTAAACCACAATTAATACATCCAAACACAACAGCTCAATACCCAAATGCCTAAATTCAAAAATTTCTTTAGGGTTTGAGATCTCTTACCTTACCAAGGATCAAAGAGACAAGACTAAGCGTTCCCTTCAAGCTATTTGGATCCTATAACATCAAAGAGCACAAAATCTCAATACTTTTTACCCAAAAATTCGAATTCAAGGGCTGAGAAAACTCAACTGAAATCGTGACTTACCTCAAGAACAAAGTTGTGGACTTTGTAGAGCTCGATGCCGTGGTCTCATGGTAGCAAACGGTGTGGCGATCGGAGCTCCGGATCAAAAGTTATGTGGATTTGAAGATTGAATTAGGGTTTGGGAATTTTTGTGCTTGTTCTCCCCCTTTGCTGCACTTGCAGCGTGTTTTGCATAAAGTGAGGGAGAGAATGAGCTGTGGGTCATTTTACTAAGTGTAGTGGGTTGGGCCTTGGGCCCATTTCAGGCCCAGTTCAACGGGTTCGGCCTGTTTAGCCCAATCTTAGGCCAAATTCTTTAAAATTAGTGTTGAAATTCTCGTTTTAATTTTCTCTATTATATGAAACCATAAAAATCACATTTTAATTTTCTAGAATAAATCTTAATTTATGAGTTAACTATTTATTAAGTAACCAGGTTTTACACAAACAGGATTCTGCGTATGCGAACACCCTTCTGCGTACGCGAGTGTGCGAAACAGAAAGATTAGTCCGCGTCGCGTGCCAACCGCCGTGTACGTGAGTGTCTAAAATAGTTTGTCTCCGTGTACGCACGCCAGTGCCGCATACGCACGATAAGTGCATGCTGAATTCAAAACAACTTTATAAAAATTGAAGAATGGTTTCAATTACGATCAAGCAACAGAAAAATTTAAATTGGAATTTATTCAAAGGGAATTCAGAACTTATTTTAAATGTTCAAAACAATACTCCGATAGTATACTTGAAATCCCCACTTCACAAGAATATTCAAGAAGATTAAGAAGCACTAAAAAGGAAAGCAACTCATCAATAGCAAATTCTCAAGAAAGAATCTTGGACTAAAGAACTCTGGTAGAAACAATAGGAGGATCAACAATGTATTGAATTGAAACAAATCAAGCTGACTCAATTAAGAATGAGATTCACAATAAAAAGGAAATTGAGATTAATGGTAACGTTCACAAGATGTAAAAGATTAGTTAAAACAGAATTCAAGTATGACATCCATAGAAATAAAAGCTTAAGGAATTAGTTATGAGTCCAAATTTTCAAAAGAACAACAATTGCATAAATAATGTATCATGCTAAATTAAATTCAATTAAAAATAATTCAGTTGAAGTTTGTCAAACAAAAGCTAACTGTAATGAAAGTGAAAATCCTTTCCTTCAAGAATTTTAAATACCTAAGTACAAAATCAAGTAAACATATGCATAAGAACTATAGTAAAGTTGTTAGAAAAGTCAAGTTGTATTTAAAGTAAGTATATTTTCATAAACCAGTAAAAGAACAGACGAGGTATTAGAAATAATTAGTTTTTAAATTGCATAAGAAATTTTTTCATAGTTTTATATAAAGACGTGTATATCAAATCAAAAGCGATTTTATAAAAGTTTGATAAATGGTTATAAATACAGTTAAAATAAGAGAAAAACTGAATCAAATTTTTTTTAATAAGGGGCTTGGAATATGAATTTAAAAAGGCACACTGACAAGTTCAAAGTTATGTCAAAAAGTACATGAATCCCAAAAGAAGGGTCCAATAAAAAAAAGATAGATACGCCAAAAATTTCAAACAGGCATATGTAATTAGGATCAAACAAGAATGCATATGAACAGAGGAATAGGGTTAGAAAAACCAAACTACTTTCCAAAAGAAAAGGACAACAAGAACTTCAAGATAGGCTAGGAAAGAACAAGTCGACTTCAACAGAATTTCAAGACACATGCTGAGTAACCTCGAGAAACAGTTTCTAACATTCCCAAAACCCATGATAAGCGTTACCTATTGCTCGTATATCATCTATGACAACTCATTAGTTCTCCCATATACATAATTCACTAGTTTTAAGCCGGCCAAATTTAATACCAGGAATTATGTAATGTAAGACTAATGGCATTATCAATAGACCGTCATGTGCATAAAGCTCTAATTCTCGTTATTCAAACAAGACTACTACATGACAAATGCTCAGAGTATACAATTGAAGCATAGTCAGTCCATTCCTCAGGCTCTACAGGAAAGACGGCTTTGATACCATAAAAATGTAACACCCTTACTGTCAGAATGTCACGCTTCCAGCTACGCCACTCTGATAGCTTGGATATTACGACGACTCTAATAATAATTAAAACTAAAATAGGAGTATGTTTAAAACTTAAAAACCACATAACCTTTCAAAAGACCTTTTTAAAAGAAAACATATATTTATATATACATGCTTACAAAGAATACATATATACACATAATACCAATATACAAACTTCACATATCAAAACTCCTATTCCTCTTACAAAATTGAAAAAAATAAGGCGAGGAACAAATAATAACTAAGATAATACAAAAATATCGAATAACAGAAAATGAAATAAACTCTTCTGAAACTTCGTCACCCATATCCTGAAAAGGAAAAACCTATAGGGGAGTGAGAACATCGTCCTCGCTGGTTCTCACTATAGGGTTACAGAAATTGCTATAACAAGATACGTAAAATAAAACAATTTTTAAAGTATAGTGATCATTGCTCGTCTTATGAGTCTTTCCAAAAACCACGGGTTCACATTTGAAATGCAGAAATCCTTTTTAAAGACTTGGAAAATTTCTCAAAATCAAAAACCCTTTTCCTTTCTTGTAAAATCTTAAAAGTTATCCTAGATTGTACGAATGACCAACATGTCCCAATCGTAGGTTCAATTAAGTCTATGCTATAAGAGTTTGATTTTTCATACTTTTCTAGACCACAACCATGAAAGAAGTTACCTACGTGGTATAAATGATCATCTCGTTCCAAGCATAGGTTCATTAAGTCTATGCTGAACCAGTCAGATACTTCATATAGAACTAGACCTCAAACATACCAACCACGGCCTCAGGCCCATCCAATCCAACATGGCCTCCGGCCCAAACAACTCAATCATCAACCAATTCATCACAAACCAACCAATCAAACACAATCACAATTAATGTAGTTCTAGCACAATCAATAGCAACTATAACAAATATAACAGTTAACAGTTAACATAAGTATTCACATAGGCAAACCAATTACAATATGCACACCCAAACAATGTCACATAAATGCAAATGATGAATGTCTGTCCTACTGGCTGTGATATCACATTGTCGGTTCAATCGCCAACCCGACACATTCCCATGGGAATGTTGCCTTTCGGTCATGAATATAAATGGGAACTCCCAGGGATATCGTGCCCAGCATACAGTCCAGGAATATAGTGTCTGACACACTCTAGTGATTCCAAAAGGATGTGAGCGGGATACTCTGCCTCCAACCTCACATCTCTCAGCATAAGCGGGACGAACCCGACCCTTATGCCTACAACTCAGCGCAAGCAGGACGAACCTGGCCCTTACGCCTACCAAACAATAAATCATCAATCTTGATAATATCCACAATCAATCAGGCTCAATATCTTGTTTCAAAATCATTCTTGGCCCATTTAATTTCAAATAACAAACATATTCAATTTGCATCTTTCCAAGAATTACTTTTCAAAAAGGAGCCACTTTTCACATCTTTCCAAGAACTTCCAAAAAATTTTAAAACCATACCAAATTCAAAATCTCTTTTGAAAGACTTAAAATCATTCATTTTAAATCAGGATTTGGTGATAAAAATTCCTCAGCAGAGTCTCAATGCTTTATAGGAGAATAACCTAAATTATTTCCTTAAATTCATTGAAAACCTCTAAAACCTTAGCTTCTTGATTTAAATAAATAAAATAGAATTTAAACTAAAACCAAATCATGTATCCAAATCTTCCGAACCAATTTCAAAAACTAACTTACTTAAACCAAAACTAAATTCCTTTAAACTGAAATCCAATTTTCAATTTCATTCTTAAACTGGTTTCCAAAGGCTCAGAAATTGTTTCAATTTTGCCAAATCAAAGTTCTAGAGAATACTTCAAACCTTACCTAAAACGTCGTCCAGTGAAATTAGTTAATCGAAATTCATGTTTCTTTTAAATCCACTAAAACTCCTCTAAATCTGTTTTCTTAAATCAAATTCCAAAACATAAGAATTTTCATCTTTAAATTGACTTTAAAATATAATTCTTTTCTTAAATAAATTATGTTCAAAATATAATAATTTTCTTAAAAAAATAAGTTCAAACATAATTCATTTATCAATAATTAAAATCAAAGGAATATTCATTATTTTCAAAATAACGTTTTCAAAAAAAGTCTCAGATTTTTATAGAAATTTCGGTAGCATCTCCCCTTAAACTTGGACTTTGCCACCCTTTTCGGGTCCCAACCAAACCAACCATCAACCCTTTCCAACGGGTTCAAGACCAAATCAGTTTCCAATAAGTAAAATGCAGTCTTTCAAATATTAAAATCATTTCAATTCAAAACAATCAAAAACCTCCACTTTAACAAAATCAGACATTATTTCAATCTAATAGACAGCCATATTCATCCAAGACAAATTAGACAATGCATAAAACTTACATAATCACCAAAAATACATTTTGCACGTCATATATATTTATAACCATTCTAATTTAAAATGAATTAGCTTTTATAAATAGTCCCTACCTCGATAAGCCGAAACCATAACCCAAAACGCGTCAACGAAACCTTTTCTCACAACCCGAAGCCAACAGCAACCGCAAACTCAGCCCCTGATCACTTTCGCAGAAATCATAGCAACTTAAAGGCGACATGCAATGCTCAGAACACGACCTTACGTTACCAGAACCTCATAATTTATAACCAAACATAACAAAATACTAACGCAGGGATTTTCAAAACATAAAAACTTACTTTAATAAGAACAAAACAGCAGTGGTTGCTGAACCAGTTTGGTGGCAGCCACCTCGAGCGGCAACGGCGAACAGAACTCCAGCTATGCCGACTGTAAAAAACATGCAGTGATGATAAAGCTCCTGGAAACTCAAAGGAAATGAAACCAACTTAAAACCCCTTACCAGCAGTGGTCATCGCGACGGCAGTGGCATTTGTCGGTGACAAAGACTCGGCCACCCATCACCAACGACGGCGACAGAAGCGGTGAGGAACGGCGGATCTGACGGCGGATCTGAAGGCAATGCGAGCTCCCTCTCTTCTTTGCGAACGGCGATGGCATCTGGTAGCGAGGAGGACGAACGGCGGTGAGCATGGACGACGGCGACCCAGGCTTCACAGACAGCAACTGGACGGCGCAGTTCCCTCCTCCTTCGCGGCCCTCTCTCTCGCCACAATTCTGACCTGCGACGATGTCAGCTTCACGAGCAGTAGCGGCGGCGACGGGTTCCTCCATGCCTGCGAGTGCGACGGCGACGATGCGGTGAGGATGACGGTGAGCTCGACGACAGCAGCGGCTGGGTGATGGCGCAGACAGCTCCCTCTCTCTTCTTCTCCTTCCCCTCCGTGACCCCCTCCTTCCCTATTTTTACCTTACTTCTTCTTTCTTTCTTTCTTTTTCTTTTCTTAAGTTGCTGCTGTGTTGTATTGTTGTGTATGTTTGTTGAAGGGAAGAGGGTAGCAGCTAGGGTTTCATTAGAGGTAAAGGAAAAATTTGTGGTTCAATTAGGGTTAGTGTTTGTGTATGGAATTGGAGATTTTGGGGTTTAATTTGAAACTAATTGAATCCTTAAAATTACTTTAAAATATTATTTGTGGTATAAAAATACTAATTGGTTCTCAATCAATTTCTCTAATTGAAAATACATAGTAATATTATTAATTTTCTTTATCCCTAAAACTTAAAGTTTTTTAAATTATGAAAATGTAAATAACTTAAATTAAATCATATAAAATTCTTATTATTTGGCAACTACTAACTCTATAATTTAAATATAGAAAATAACTCAATAATTGTAAAATTTGATAAAATTCTAATTTAAATAGTCAAACCTCATTATTTTCGAATTTCTAAAACTTTAAATCATAAATAGGAAAATAATCCATAATTATAGAGTTTAGATAAAAACCTTAATTTACTTAAATTCCAATTGATCAAAGCTACATTTGATTATCTTCAATAAAATAATTTCTGAAATTAAAACTGTAAATAAATATATATAATTTAAAATTAGTTCGCAATAAGACTTTTCAAAAGCTCCGGGTCTTACATCTTTCACTTCCATCAAAATTCCTACCATTTCTCCAATGGTTGTGGTTGTCTTCTTGTTCATACTTTTTACAAAGATTCCATGGGTCTGAATCCAAAAATCCATGAAGTCATGATTGACTTCATATATACTTTTCTCTTGAGACTACGACCTTAGACTTAGCAAGTTACCCCTTATTATCCGTAGCCTATTTGCCATCATTTGTTCTCCTTTTCTTTGATTTTTGAAACTTATCAACACTTTGTTTCTTTCTACTTCAGATATTGTTACTCCTTCGGGGTTTTCTCACATCCCCATGATGGAATTCTTAATAACTTTGAATTTTATCTCTTTGTTTGTGATTATTTTTTCAACCATATTAAAATAGTTTGGGTTGAAGCCAGGATTGTTGTTTATTTTCAGGTATATGATTTTGCCTTCTATTGGATCTATTCTACGTTTGACCATATTGAGTGAGCAACAAAGAAGGACAATAATGCTAAAACGGTTGAGGGTTATCCATGTTCAAAAAGGATAAACTTTAGTGTGGATAATAGGTTAAAAATTAATTTATGCTTACAGGGATAGTATACATACATATAGGCACCCACGATATATATATATATATATATGTTCAAAAGGGATAAACTTTAGTGTGGATAATAGGTTAAAAATTAATTTATGCTTACAGGGATAGTATACATACATATAGGCACGCACGATATATATATATATATATATATATACACTAACAGCTCAAAAGGATATGTAGTATGTTGGCAATCTCAGTGTGTTATGATATTTTAGTTGCAGAAAGTTATAGTAATTTGAAGGATAGATGGCGTATGATAAAGGGACGTAAATATAGTTAAATCAAGTGGAATCTTAATTATAAATAATTAGTGTTTAAGGAACTTGACTTTCTATGCAGCTCTTGAGTTGGGAGGAAGCACTCTCCTAGTGGGAGAAGGGTCTCTCCTCACTACAAGAAAAAATCTGAGTACCGTCGGATTCACTATCAGATTCATCAAATAAATCTGTCAGTATTTAGTTTACTATCATCCTAAAGTTGACGGTAAAAATGATGCCAGAAACTGTTTACTGGTGGATAATTTTGTCCAACACTAATTACCAGCGGATTTTCGTCAGTTTTTTCAATAAATTTGTCGACACTGATGGTGCAGAATTAAAATATCCACAACTTAACCAACAAGTGTACTGGATCATTCAAGTAATACCTCAGGTAAGTGAGGGTTGATCACACGAGGACTGAGAAATTGAGCAACAATGGTCAACTGATTGGCTTAGTTAGGTGAACAGAAAAGTTGATTTTGTGGGTTTTCAAAAGTATTAAACAATAAAGTAAGAGTAAAGAAAGTAAATAGGCGTTTGGTGTAGAAATTAATGAGAAACAGTTAAGATATCGGAGATGTTTACTTTTCCGGATTAAGGTTTCTTATCAACTATTTTAATCATGCAAGATTCATTTCATGGAAAACTGTAATTAACTCAACCCTAATCTCTTAGTGATTTAGTCTCCTCTGACCTTCATCAACCACCAATCTCTTGGTCACTTGATTCCGATTAGAGAGTTAAGTTCAAATCTAGTTTATGGCAACAAAAACCCTAATTACCCAAAGCTAAATGAATTATATGTCACGTATCTAGATTATTTCAAGTAATTAGCAATTTAGGAGGAATTTACTTTCAAACTGTGTTCAGGTGAGAGGCCTCTCCCAAGGGTCACAAGAATGCATCTAGAATAAGGGTCATACTCTCATTCCACCCAGATTCATAAAATTAAGAACGAAAGTAATCCTTGAAACTGAATCAATACATTAATTAAAATAGAAAAGTAATAATCTTAATCCATAGAAATAAATAGATCTCCTAACCTTAACAAAAAAGGTTTAGTGGCTCATGACTTACAGAGAAAAATTAGGGTTATGAAAAGTGCGGAAGAGAGAAGATTCTGACCTTTTCTAAGGGTGAATCTTTTCCCTTTTATATCTAACCTAATTTGATTTGAGAATAAAATAAAATATTAATTCCTAAAACTAAAAGATATTATTTGTAAATAAAAATTACAAAGATAAAATAAAAGATAACTAATAAAAGCTAAATCCAACTAGAGATGCTCCAAGAGTGGGTCTTCAACTTGGACTGCCTGGCGCTAAATGCCAGACAGAGGCGTTGCTATTTGTTGGGCTTGTGGTGCTAAACGCCAACTTGGCATTTAGCACCCAAAGGGGGCAGGTCCAACTCTTCTCCTTTTTGCTCCAAACTCTGCCAAATTGCTTCGAATTTTACCTGAAATCATAAAAACACTAAAACAACTCAAAGTATCATTCAAAGAGGATTTTTGCACTAAAATATAATAAAACTTAATAAATTCTAACTGAAAACAACTAGAAATTAAAGGAAAAAGGGTACAAGATGCTCACGCATCAACTGAGTTACTGATAACTGTCAGATTATTTCAACGGTAACTTTGGCGTCATATCTCATGTTTTGGCGCCAAGTTACCAATGCAAAAGCAATATGCAAAACTTTAAGTATGAATTAGATTGAACTATTTATTCTTAATTAGATTCAAGTTAACATAATCAAGCACAATAAGTTGTGGCATACATATAAATCCAATGCAAAAGCAATATGCAAAAGTTTAGGTATGAATTAGATTCAACTATTTATTCTTAATTAGAGGCAAGTTAACATAATCAAGCAAAATAAGATGTGACATGTATGTAAATCCAATGCATGACACAATATACAAATCCTAAACCCCAATTTCACAATAATATAATTTAATTTCTAAACCCTAAATTCACAGAACATTACTCAATTTGTTTTTAAAACATATATTAAAACCAATTTCACAGCAAAATAGAAACATTAATGGTAGAAATGCTAACTTACTTGGAATGGAGGAAGTGGCTGGCGGCGTATCAGGCGGCGAGGCGGTGCAGTTTCTTCACGGGCAGAGGTGCGGCTCCAGCAACTATCTTGTCACGAAGATGGGTTAGTGCAAGGAGAGGAGGAAGGCGGCAACAGGAGGCATCTACAGTGGCGGCGGCGAGAGGAAAGAGGCAGAGAGAGAGACGAAGAAGATAGGGTAGAGAGAGAGAGAGAGAGAGAGAGAGAGAGGAGATTTTGAAATGAGGGGGGAGAGGGTTCGCGATTCGAATTTAGGGTACGATTATCGTCAGATAAATTCGTCGGTAACAAACACAGCATTCCGTTAAACGTGTCTACTGTCGAATTTTTTCGACGATAAATCTGACACTACATTTGGCACCTATTTGCCTTGTTTTTCTGCCAAATATTACCAATGAATTTACCGTCGGAAGAGGCTATTCGCTGGTAATTATTTAGCATGACGAATCCCACTATAAATCCGTTGCTAAATCCGTGGATAAAGCCGACGCTAATGTAAGATACTGAATTCCACCGTAAATCTGACGGTACTCATCACATTTGTTGTAGTGCTTTTTTTTTTTTTTTTTTTGGTTTCCCACGGTATCCCCCAACCCGGCAGGTCAAGGACTAATCCGTCGCGGTACTGAGCTCCATTTAAGGGTTTGCCGCTGGCCAATGGGTTGCTGCATGCACAAGGCGGGATTCGAACCCCCGACACTTGCTTAAGCGGACTAGTGAGCTAACCACTAGACCAACCCAACTTGGTTTGTTGTAGTGCTTTTTAATTAATGAATAGAAGCTAAATATGCCTAAAACTTGGGCCTAGAAGTCCAAATGGCTAAGGAAAAGAGGAGCGATAATATGGGAATGAAAAACTCTAAGGTGCTGATAGCAAAAGAAAGCATACCATAGGTACTTTGGTGTTGAAGTGGGATGGCGATGCGTGGATGAAGGTGTAAGGCATAGGGGTCACATGTGATGCGTTGATGTGATGTACCTGTAATCTTCTCATTCTCCGTTGGTAATTTAGGGAGCTTAATTAAGCAAAATTAAGATGGTATGCAAATTTTTAGACTGCTAACACTGAGATATGGAGCTGGACAAAAAATGTTGGGCCGAATTCTTTATTTCCTAAACTTTGTAATAGGGTTATGGGAGAAAAAATAAAAAAGAAAAGTTGGGTAATCTATTTTTTAAAATTTTTGTGCAAGATTTTGTTTATTACTATCTTAAACCTTTTCAATTAATAGTTCTAAGTTATAAACTTCTATAGATTTTTTAAATAGGTTGATTTTGAGTAATAAAACAACTATGTTTTTAAATAATTGTGTGATGTAAAAATTAAATAAATAAATCATTCAAAAAATAATAAAAAATAAAAATATAATCTTTCAAATTCACATGCATTTTTTTGAAAATTTATTTTGAGACCCGATTATACTAGTACTTGATTTAAATGGCTAGAAAGAGATATATGCTAATCAAAATTTTAAATAATTACTAATTAAGCTTTATATAGCATACATAGAAAGTACTCTTTTTAGTTATGCATAGAATTTGATTTTGCTTCTTAATTGATGATTCAACTTTTTATTTTATGTTATTCCTAACTTAATCTCTATAAAAAAATTTATAAAAAAAAATAATAAAATGAAGGATATATGTGCAAACTGATAAAAAAAAATGTATTTCTACCAAAATAATTACCAACAAAAATTATAATAAAAATCTACCAGAGAACTTTCCTATTTAAAACTGAACACTAAACACACAATAAATTACAAGATATTTAAACAGACACTTAATTTACACAAGAAGAAAAACATGCACATTGCTACTATTATTAGAAGTATTACTCTAAAAATAAACATTCAAGGCAATGAATTGTTGTTTATAAGCAGTATTACTATTATTCAAATATTGCTACTATTATTAGCAGTATTACTATTATTAGCAAAACAATTCATTCAATTCATTGCCTAATTCTACCCAACCCAAAATGTGCTAACACACCATATATATAATTACCCAACCAATAATAATTTGTCACACATTACATTACTTTATGCAGATACCGAATTCTAATTACTTGAACAACAAGCTTCGTTCACGACTTATTAATAATGAAATTACCACATTAATAAGCTAATTACTGATTTATAGCGTTAATTAGTTCCCATCATCACCAGAATTCCCCTCAGCTGAAGAACTCCCAATACCAACAAGGAGTCCCCTACCGCCGCCGCCCACCAAGCCTTCGCCAGTCGAACCCCGTCCAAAATCAGGGAGCCCTCCGGAAGCCATGGAAGCTTCGGTGCTTTGCAACATGTGAAGAGCTGGACTTGCAGTTGAGGAAGAGGTCACACCATGTTGTGGTTGCAGTGAGAAAGGTTGTTGTGCATACAAGAGTGAGGATCTTGCAGCCATTAATTGTTGTTGTTGTTGTTGAGCTTGCATGTAGTGTGATCCCTGCAGCATAATCCCACTAGAGGGGTACTGCAACAGTTTGATCCAACATGGTTAATTAGCATGTGTTTTGTTTTTGTAAAATTGATTCTAACAATGTATAATCGATAATCGAATGGTTTAATTATTTTGTTAGTCTTTATAGTTTTACTAAATTTAAAATTAGGTTTTTATTTTTTTTTTCCTTTCAATTGGATCTCCAAACTGTTTTTAATTTTGTAATTAAATTTTTTATGTTAAAAATATTAAAATTAATAGAATATTCCTTATAAAAAATATATAGTAAAAACTCTAATTAAACCTAATAATTAAACCTAATTGAACATATACAACAAGATAATAAGTAAAAAATTAGCATAATTATTTATTACAGTCAGTGTAAATCCCGTTAAATTAGTAAATAATTAGTCAATAAATTAAATTTTAATAAAAAATTAGAAATATAAATATTATATTAAATTAGGATAGAGCTCATCAAAATGAGAATTTTGACACTAATTTCAAAGAATTCGGCTCAAGATTGGACCGAATAGACCGAACCGGTTGAACCGGATCCAAACCGGATCTATGGGCTCAACCGGCCCAACACTTAAATGAGTTAAGGCTCTCCTTCCTCCCCACTTCACCAAAGAGCTCGCTGAAAGCACAAACAGGGGAGAGAAGAAAAAACAAATTCCCTAACCCTTACATTACTTCAAATTACCGTATCTCCTCCATCCGAACTCCGATCACTGCACCGTTTGCAGCCACGCGACCACCGCTATCAGAACAATTTCATAGGTAAGCCACTTTATTACTCTCAGCCTCTCCTTCCCCCAATTTTTGAAAATTATGTAGTGGTATTGAATTTCTTTACTTTTTGATGTATTAGGATCTAATTAGCTTGAGAAAAACGTTCACTCTTACTTATACGAAGCTTGGATAAGGTGAAGATACCATAACTCTATCTAATTTTCTGAATTTGTGCCTTGGGTATTAAATTTCGGGTGTACATGTGTTATGAATATGTATTATGTTGTGAATAAATAACCGGAGGTTGAAATTGTGGACGTTGGAACTTGGTGGAGGTTGAGCACTAGTGTTTTATTGAACTTTTGGAGCTGTGTTTGTTTTAGTGAGTTGCATTGATCACTACGTGAAAACTGGCCAAGGTATGGTTTAGGTTTCTTGCATTTAATATATAATATTCTGTGAAAACTTAGGCTAGATGACCATCGGATAGGTTGGAATGTATGTGCATATTTATTGCTTAGTATCTTGTTGAGAAGTATGTTTTGGTTGGGTGCTTGTTGACTAGTTGGTGATTTGATGAATTGTTGATTAATGATTTAAGGACATAAACATATAAGCCTAGGATTTGTGAGCTATAGTTTTGGTTGATGGATTTGGGAAGTGTATGTGTATTATTGTTGATTTGAGGTATGATTTATTATGGTGGTTGTTGTGATGATGAGGAAGGACATACTATGTTGATAATTGCAGGTTTGGTGATGAATGGGTTGGGATTTTTAAATGAAAATGAGGTTTTGGAAGTTTTGTAAAATTTTGGTTCTGGGCCGAACTTCGGCAAGCTATAATTTGGATTCCGGACCCTCAAATTATTTCTAACTTGTTTTAAATGAAAATTGTGTTCGTGAAATTTACGTCGTTCGAAGAATGGGTGAAAACTATTTTAAATCGAAAAAGTTATGGGCGTCGGAAAATTTGAACAAAAAGTTGTTTTTTTTTTAATTCTGGCAGAACCAGGATCTTCGGTATGTGTACGCACGCACACACTTGTGCGCGCGCTCTGAGCTGGGTCAAGTTTTCACTTGTGTGTATGCACACTCTTGTATGCACGTACATCCCTGTAAATTTTCAGAAAAACGTGCGTACGCACACTATAGTGCGCACGCACACACATGGGAAAGCCCACTACTGGGAGCACTCGCACACTCTGATGCGTACGCACACACCCTGTTTCTTAGCACGCGTATTTTTGTGATTCCAAAATAAATTCAAACTTCTAAACCTCTATTTTCATTCTTCTAGTCATAAATAATAGTATTAAGTCTGATAATCAGATGAAGTTAGGAAATTGAGACAACTTGGATGTGAAGTAAAGCTAAAAAAAGTTATGAATTGAATATGAAATGTTATGAATGATTATGTTTAATACTTGGCTTAAATAATCAAATGATCTGAGATACGAGATTCCCTGGGTAAAGTACTGTGGCTTGCCACCACTTGTACCAGGTCGAAACTCGATACTCTGTTGACCCTACGACATAAGGGTGACTGGGCACTTATAAATCCCCGGGAATGTTAACCCCCATCGAGCAATTATAATTATTTGAGAAAAAGCTATGCATAGACTCTTGGGGATGGACATCGAGGGACAGTCCAAGGGTTTAGCAAACCGGACTTGTCGGGTTGGCTTGATAACCGACAAATGAGACTCATCAGCCATAGAACATGCATGCATCATGTGTATATTACTTGAATTACTTACTTGTGCATTAGCTGGGTGTGCCTAAATGTATTTTCTATGTTAAATGTATATTTGATATCTGCAGTACTTGTACCCTTGTTGTGCTTGCCATTATCTGCTTATTTGTCTGTGATATGCTGTCGGAGATGGAGGTATGAGGGAAAGGCGGTAAGACTTAGAGATAAGATTAAGTTAAGTTAGAATTAGATACCCCTACAAGACCACCTTTTATGGCTTTTGTTTAATACTTTAAGCTTTATAATCTGAGTGTCGGCGTTCTAGGATTGCGTTTAGCATTCCGAGGACCTTATATCTTATATGCGTGGCACCTTTACCATGCTGAGAACCTCTGGTTCTCACCCCCATACTGTGTTATTGTTTTTCAGATGCAGGTCGAGAGGTACCTCATTAGGCGTCTGGACTTCTGAAGCGAAGTGGTTAACGGGTTACTTTTTGTTGTATAGTTATGTATATATATGCTTAGTTTTGCATAAGAAATTTATTTCCTTGTACTTTTATTTCTTGCACTTTACTTTCCCGTACTTTACTTTTCTTGCTCTTTAATTTTCCAAAACTTTATATTCTTTCCATTTACTTTTCCTGCTCTTTATTGCCTTTATTTAATTTCTAGTCATTTATATTTCCTGTTTGCTCATCACTCCAAAATGATTGTCTAACTAGAATAATCAATTCACTATTGATTGCTTAATCCTTTAATCTTCGTGGGATCGACCTCACTCTTATAAGTTTTATTACTTGATGCGACCCGGTATACTTGCCGGTAGTTAATACGTGAAAATAAATTAATATTTTACATATCACACTGCAGGCTCAACAGGTCCCAGAGGAGCAATGGGTTGAGTTTGGGGCTTATCAGTTACAAGGAGAGGCTCTGTATTGGTGGTAGGGAACACAACGTATCCTGCAGCCATATGGTGCTGTGATTCCTTGGGAGGCCTTCTGAATAGAGTTCTATAAAAAATACTTTCCTAATTCGGTCAGAAATACCAAGGAACTTGAATTAATGCAACTAAAGCAAGGTCAAATGACTGTTACTGAATACACCAGCAAGTTTGAGGAGTTATATTGATTTTCTTGCATTTGTCAAGGTGCGCCTGAAGATTTTGCTGAGTGGAAATGTATTAAGTATGAAGGGGTCTTTGGAGCGATATTTTGAGCTTTGATGCACCAATAGAAATTAGAGTATTTTCTGAATTGGTGAATAAGAGTAGGGTGGCTGAGGAATGTGTGAGGAAGGCGGCAGCAAAGAAAGGAAGTTTGAGGGTGCCTTTTCAAAGGACTTCAGGGAGAAACTTTACTCTGAGAGGTAGGAATTTCAAGCGTGGAGGCTTTGTTTCGCAGAAGAATCAAGGCCAGAGCAATTACAGAAGGCCAAATACTAATGTTAATCAAGGAAGAAGGTTTGAAAATCAACCACAATAGGACTTGACCTATCAGAGGTGCGGGAAGTATCATCCTGGAGTTCGTGCAGGTCAGGACTTGGGGTATGCTATTTTTGTGGACTGCCCGGGCACTTGGGCAGTAATTGTGCAGAAAAGAAGAAATATGAGTCTAGTAGGGTGTAACAGCCGGGGAGAGTTTATACCACTTTTGCAGCAGGTGCTGAGGGATCAGAGACATTGATTAGAGGTAACTGTAAGATAGCTGGTAAAGTTTTAAATGCCTTATTTGATTTAGGAGCAACACATTCATTTATTTTAGTTGAAAAGACTAATGAATTAGGATTGAGAATGGTGGTTTTAGGTTATGATTTGAAAGTGCATAATGCTACTCATGAAGCTATGGTGACTAGGTTAGGATGTCCACAAGTTCCATTCTGAGTACAACAACGTAAATTTGTGCATGATTTGATTTGTTTGCCGATGACTGGTCTTGATCTAATCTTGGAATTGGATTGGTTATCCAAGAATCATGTTTTGCTTGATTGTTCTGAGAAGTCAATACATTTTATGCCGGAAGGGTCAGAAGCGCCAGTTGTGGTGAATAGTTACTATTTGAACTCTAGGATAGTAAATTATTCTGGAACTGATTGACAGGGTATCATGCTATTAACTGCGGGTGTTTCGGGTGATGCTCAAAACTTAGAACAGATTCCAGTTGTTAGTGAGTTTCCTGAGGTGTTCCCGAATGATATTGAGAAATTTCCACCTAACCGAGAGGTTGAATTCGCAATTGAGTTGGTGCTTGGAGCCGGTCCAATTTCAAGTACTCCTTACAAAATGTAACCTCTGGTGGCCAGGAATGAAGAATGATGTGGTGTTGCATGTATCCAAATGTTTAACATGTCAGAAAGTTAAAATCGAGCATAAGAGACCATCAGGAACCCTTCAGCCTTTAGAGATTCCACAATAGAAATGGGAAAGTATCGCAATGGATTTCGTGACGGGTTCACCTAGGACTCGGACTGGTTATGACGCTATTTGGGTGGTTGTGGACTGACTAACAGAATCAGCTCACTTTTTCCCCATCCGGATAAGTTGCACAATGGAAGAATTGGCTCGAATATACATCAAAGAGATTGTCATATTGCACGGCGTGCCTTCCACCATTATATTCCATAGAGATCTTCATTTCACATCAAGGTTCTGGGGAGCCTTTCAGCGTGCATTTGGGACTCAGTTGAGTTTGAGTACTTCATATTACCCTCAAATAGATGCTCAATCAGAGAGAACTATCCAGACCTTGGAGGATATGCTAAGGGCTTGTGTTTTGGACCAGCCGGCGAGCTGGGATCGGTATATGCCACTAACGGAGTTTGCTTATATAAATAGCTACCATGCGTGCATCGGAATGGCTTTGTATGAGGCTCTATATGCCAGGAAATGTCAATCCCCGCTATGTTGGTATGAAGCTGGAGAAAGAAGTTTGCTAGGGCCTGAAATGATAGCTGAGACTACTGAGCAGATAAAGAAGATCCGTAATCGAATGCTTGTAGCCCAAAGCCATCAAAGGAGCTATGCTGATCAAAGGCGAAAGCCTTTGGAGTTTAAAGAAGGAGAGCATGTCTTTCTGAAAGTTACACCAACCACTGGAGTGGGAAGAGCCATTAAGACTAAGAAACTGAATCCCTATTATATTAGACCGTTTGAGAACCTAAAAAGAATTGGGCCGGTGGCTTATAGGGTTGCTTTACCACCGTATCTTTCGAACTTGCACGATGTGTTTCATGTGTCACAGCTTCGGAAGTATACTCTTGACGCAAGTCATGTTCTGGAACCGGAATCGGTTCAAGTGAGAGAAGATCTAACACTTCCAGTAATCCCGGTGAGGATTGATGACACTAGCGTTAAACGATTGCGTGGGAAAGAAGTAACACTGGTAAAAGTAGCTTGGAGTCGAGCTGGTATTGAGGAACATACTTGGGAACTCGAATCAGATATGCAAAAAGATTACCCACACCTCTTTACAGGTAACTAAATTTGAATTTTAAGGGCAAAATTCTTTGTTACGTGGACAGGATGTAAACCCCGTTAAATTAGTAAATAATTAGTCAATAAATTAAATTTTAATAAAAAATTAAAAATATGAATATTATATTAAATTAGGATAGAGCTCATCAATATGAGAATTTTGACACTAATTTCAAAGAATTCGGCCCAAGAATGGATCGAATGGGCCGAACCAGTTGAACTAAACCCAAATTGGGCCCGTGGGCTCAACCGGCCCAGCACTTAAATGAGCTAAGGCTCTCCTTCCTCCCAACTTCAGCAAAGAGCTCGCTGAAAGCATAAACAGGGGAGAGAAGAAAAAACAAATTCCCTAACCCTTACGTTACTTCAAATTACCGTATCTCCTTCATTCGAGCTCCGATCGCCGCACCGTTTGTGGCCACGCGACCACCGTGTCGAGCTCTACAATTCTTTCGAAACAATTTCATAGGTAAGCCACTTTATTACTCTCAGCCTCTTCTTCCCCCAATTTTCAAAAATTATGTAGTGGTATTGAGTTTCTTTGCATTTTGATGTATTAGGATCCAATTAGCTTGAGAAAAATATTCACTCTTGCTTATACAAAGCTTGAGTAAGGTGAGGATACCGTAACTCTATCTAATTTTTTGAATTTGTGCCTTGGGTAATAAATTTGGGGTGTACATGTGTTAGTATGTATTAGGTTGTGAATAAATAAATGGAGCTTGAAATTGAGGACGTTGGAACTTGGTAGAGGTTGAGGACTAGTGTTTTATTGATATTTTGGGGTTGTGTTTATTTTGGTGAGTTGCCTTGATCACTACGTCGAAATCGGCCAAGGTATGGTTTAGATTTCTTGCTTTTAATATATAATGTTCTGTGAAAACTTAGGCTAGATGACCATAGGATAGGTTAGAATGTATGTCTATATTTATTGCTCAGTATCTTATTGATAAGTATGTTTTGGTTTGGTGCTTGTTGACTAGTTGGTGATTTGATGAATTGTTGATTAATGATTTAAGGACATAAACATATAAGCCTAGGATTTGTGAGCTATGGTTTTTAGTTGATGGATTTGGGAAGTGTATGTGTATTATTGTTGATTTGAGGTATGATTTATTATGGTGGTTGTTGTGATGATGAGGAAGGACATACTATGTTGATAATTGCAGGTTTGGTGATGAATGGGATGGGATTTTTAAATGAAAATGAGGTTTTGGAAGTTTTGTAAAATTTTGGTTTTGCGATGAACTTTGGTGAGCTATAATTTGGATTCCGGACCCTCAAATTATTTCCAACTTGTTTTAAATGAAAATTGTGTTCGTGAAGTTTACGCCGTTCGAAGAACGGGTGAAAAATATTTTAAATCGAAAAAGTTATGGGCGTCGGAAAATTTGAACAAAAAGTTGTTATTTTAGTTCTGGCAGAACCAGGATCTTCGGTATGTGTGCGCACGTACACTGTGTGCGCACGTACACACTTGTGCGCGCACTCTAAGCAGGGTCAAGTTTTCACTTGTGCGTACGCACACTCTTGTGCGCACGCACACCCCTATAAATTTTTAGGAAAACTTGCGTACGCACACAATAATGCGCACGCACACACAAGGGAAAGCCCACTGCTGGGAGCACTCGCACACTCTGATGCGTACGCACACACCCTGTTTCTCAACACACATATTTTTGTGATTCTAAAATAAATTCAAACTTTTAAACCTCTATTTTCATTCTTCTAGTCATAAATAATAGTATTAAGTCTGATAATCAGATGAAGTTAGGAAATAGGGATAACTTGGAGGTGAAGTAAAGCTAAAAAAGTAATGAATTGAATATGAAATATTATGAATGATTATGTATAATACTTGGCTTAAATAATCAAATGATCTGAGATACGAGATTTCCTAGGTAAAGTACTGTGGCTTGCCACCATGTGTACCAGGTCGAAACTCAATACTCTGTTGACCCTACGATGTAAGGGTTACCGGGCACTTATAATTCCCGGAAATGTTAACCCCCATCGATCAATTATAATTATTTGAGAAAAAGCTATGCATAGACTCTTGGGGATGCACGTCGAGGGACAGTCCAATGGTTTAGCAAACCGAACTTGTCGGGTTGGCTTGATAACCGACAGATGAGACTCATCAGCCATAGGACAGGCATGCATCATGTGCATATTACTTGAATTACTTGCTTGTGCATTATCTGGGTGTGCCTAAATGTATTTGCTATGTTAAATGTATATCTGATATATCTGCAGTACTTGTACCCTTCTTGTGCTTGCCATTATCTGTGTATTTGTCTGTGTTATGCTGTCGGGGATGGAGGTATGGGGGAAAGGCGGTAAGACATAGATACCCCTAGAAGACCACCTTTTATGGCTTTTGTTTAATACTTTAAGCTTTATACTCTGAGTGTTAGCGTTCTAGGATTGCCTCTGGCATTCCCAAGACCTTATATCTTATATGCGTGGTACCTTTACCATGCTGAAAATCTCTGGTTCTTACCCCCATACTATATTGTTGTTTTTCAGATGCAGGTCGAGAGGCACCTCATTTGGCGTCTGGACTTCTGAAGCGAAGTGGTTAACGGGTTAATTTTTGTTGTATAATTACGTGTATATATATATATATATATATATATATATATATATATATATATAGTTTTCTCTCCGCATGACTTGTTCCTTTTGATCCTCTTAGAGGCTTATCGAGAGACGTTTTGTTTATGTATGTTTGGTTTTGGAATATGTACATATATGTATAAATGTTCTCCGGCCAGCCTTAACTTCGCAGGCTGAATTAGGAGCTTGTTATTTTGTATCTTTGGTCCTCTATTCCTGGTTTTGTTATCTTGTACTCGTTGACTATAACTTTCTTAGCACGCAAGTTAACTCGTTTTCTGAGCGAAGCGCTTTTTATTTCACGACTCTTATTTCACCTGTTCTTCAAGGCTCCTAGTTATTGTTCTCTTTCTGCTGTTATATGTATATAATTTATTTTAGAGGTTGTAATACCTCACCATCTCTGTTTTACAACTTAAGCGTAAAACTCTGTGTGGTAGGATGTTACTGTCGGGGCGTATTATAAGAAGGAGAAAAGTATTGGCCTTGGACCCCTAAAAATTTGAAGGATATTTTTTATGATGCCTAAATTTCTCCTTATATATGAGATATGTATTTAAAAAATTAAAAAATCTAATATAATTTGATGGTTTAATTGTAATTAGTTTTAACTATTTGATGGGTTTAAATTTCAATAGTATTATTTACTAAAATATATTGATAAATTTTTTTCTGAAAAGAATAACTCTATAACCACATGTCATACTTAAATTGTTTTTATTATAATAAAAAATACAACAAAAAATAAAAAACTCATAAAATTCGACTTTTTCATATCAAAATTTTTAGGTCCATATCTAACTACAACATTTTGGTTAATTAGAAGACAAAATTAGGACTAATTGTTCTTATACTTTTAAAATGAAAGAAATCCATACTTTTTAAAAAATATAAGAATTTATTTTATTTCTTTGAATTATTTGTAATTAAACCAAAAAAGTAGACAATAATTGGCTCATCTTTAAATATTTTTTACTAATTAGTAATTAATAACGAGTGATGTATTTCTTGTTAATTAAACAAAATTTAGCTCTATATTTATTATATTTTATATCAATAGTTCAGATTTAGAATTTAAAATTTATTATTTAGGATTTAGAATTTAGAGTATATGGAGTAGAATTTTAAAGTTTGTAGTTTAGAGTTTAAAATTTAAAGTTTACGATTAGAAATTTAATATTTAAATTTTAGAATTCAAAAAACGGAATATTCTTTACATTTTTGGAGCATATTGGCATTCGCCGCAATAAAAGCTAAGAAGCTAAACGTACAACCATGCGAAGCATTTAAATTTAAAGGTTTAATTACTCCGTTGGTCTTTATAGTTTTGTAAAATTTTTAATTAAGTTCCTATATTTTTTTTTTTTAATTGGGTCCCTACACCAAATTTTTTTTCAATTAAGTCCCTTTTAGTAGTAATTGACTTAATTTTATAGGGACCCAACTAAAAAAAAAGAATTGGTACAGGGACCTAAATAAAAAGAAAAAAAAGTATAGGGACCCAATTAAAAAAAAATTGGTGCAAGGACTCAATTAAAAGAAAAAAAATATAGGGACCTAATTGAAAATTTTGCGAAACTATAGGGACCAGTAGAGTAATTAAACCAAATTTGAACCTAAGTAAATTTTGTAAGTAAAAAAGTTATGAAAGACAGACGTTTCACCGAGTTGATACGTCTGTGTGTCAGACACATTTTGGACAAGATACGTGTGTTTTCATTGTAGTCCAACCCAAGTAATTTCGAATACATTTGGACATATCTAAATACTATCACGTGTCAGTGTATCCAACCTTATTCTTAACATGTATTTTTAAAATGAGTTTAGAAATAGTATATATTATTATTATTTATTAATACAAAAAATATTCAACTACTTATATAATTTAAAAAGATATTAAAAATAATTAAAAAATTAATTTATATTTTAGTATCAATAAAATATTAAAATACTATTATAATTTATCTAATATATATATATAATATATCATATTTTCGTGTCTTATAAAATTTTAAAATTTGTATGTGCTCATATCGTGTTGTATTTTTTATTTGTATCTGTGCATCAACACAAGTAATTTACCTTCTTGATCTTTACCTAATATGCACTTTAAATTCTTTAAAATGTGCAAATTAAATAGATTCTTACAACTTATCTAAGTTATACATTTTTGCTTAAAATGACTCGATTGTATTCCCCGAACTTTTTGTTATGTGTAAATCAACCTCTAAACTTTCAAAATATGTAAACTTTGGTAGCCTTAAACTCTGTCTATATTAACAAATAACAATCAATAGATTAACTACCAACGTGATCAATCTGCACATTTAACAAGTTTAAGCGGATCGATTAATAACCTATCCTTAAAAATTAGAAGATAAAAGGGTAAAATGAAATTAATAACCCTTCCAAAAAGTGCAATTAAAGTTACTAAATTGGCAACCAGGAAAACTAAAAAAAAAAATTAATAAAGAAAAAGGGGATGTACCTGATGAGCCGGCATGGCAGGAGGTTGTTGGGGTTGAGAATCAGCAATTGCAGCTAGGTACATAAGATTTCTCTGAAGCCTAGATTGATTCCTGAAGAATGAAAAAAATGTCAATATGATGATAAACTTTTTATTGTATAGTACCACAGGAATGAGGAACAGAAAGGGAACCAGCATCTGACATTACTACACAACTAGGAGACCTCAATATGTATGTGTTAGGAAACATCATTATTGCATATTGCATGCAAATATGCAATAATGCTTTATGTTTTCTATCTCTGGCCAAACAAGATTTTTTTTGTTACGAGATCTAAAATTTTGATATTTCTTATAAGATATCCTCTGCCATTTCTATCTTCTTTTTTCCCATACATTTTAAAGAATTGCTCTTTTTATTTCATTCTTCGGTAAGATATAGAACTTAGTTAATTCTAAATGGTGTGTTCTACTCAATAGTGATGAAAAAAATGAGCCAGCTAATTTGATATAATATATATATATATATATATATATATATATATAACAAAATTCATTATGCATTGCCAAAAAGAGGGTTGTCATTGTGTTTAACAAGTAAATTAAAGTAGCTATATATTTAAAAAAAGAAACAAATTTTCCACCAAGTCATCATGCTTTTAACTTTTCTTCTTAGGGAAAAAATAATAATTAAAAAATTGAGGTGTTTTAGGTATACTACTTCTTTAGAAAAACTGCTAAATGTTGGATGGTAACTCCAAAGTTGATTTAAATATCTGATTAGACAAAATGACTTTGAGGTAACCACTTAGCTCATGGTAATTAATAAAAGCATCGATCAATGGTAGGAAAAACCCGTCACACGCTTTAATATAATAATAAATAATAAATAATCATATGGCAATATGTAAGGAATAAAAATAAAAAAGAGTACGTGAAGGAAGGTCATGCAGAATCAGCACCAACAAGTGAGAGGAAAAAGTTGGTTATTGGAAATGGATAGCTGTCAAACGATCCTTCAATTCAAGAAATCAGGAGAAGCACGAGGGGAAGGGTCATTAATAGAACGCTGGACGACTTTGAGTGGCAGCAATGCAGTGGTAATCTCATTCCCTTCTGAAATTCCTCCTCTGCTCTCTTTTCTTCTTCTCAAATTCTTCCCTCTCTCTAGTCTAATTCTCTCTTCTGTTCTTGTTCAGGTGCTAATGGTTGTGGCTAAACCTTGGCAATTTTTCATCATTTACCGGGATTGCATTCTGCTGTTCCTTTTCTTATTAGTATGAGACAATGTTACTGTTACATTGGAATTGTTTTTTTTCTTGAATTACCACTACACTTTTTGTTAATATTACTTATTATCACTTACTCTTATTAGTTCACCCTTATATTGGTTCTTTCATTGGCCATGGCGGTGGCAGATAACACCCGGATGAAAGGGATGGAAGCAGATATTAAGCGATTGTTCCAGATGATTGAGACGGTATCCGAGGAGAACAGAACGGAGCGAGCTCGAGCTTCCGAGGCAATGGATCTCAAGCTAAATGCGATCCAGTCCTCTCTTGCTCAGCTTCTCAATGAGCGTCCTCGCGATCGCTCCCCTTCTCGTGATTTCCGGCATGGTTCGAACTCAGGCTACGATCCTTTCACATGCAATGGTCCTCATCTTCGAAGGGTGAACTTTGATCTGCCTAAGTTTAATGGTTCTGATGCCCTTGGTTGAATTTTTTCTCTCGATCAGTATTTTGAATTCTTTCGAGTCCCAGAGGAGGAACAACTTGCAATTGCTGCAATCCATATAACAGGTATGGTCATTCCGTGGTACCAAATGTCGCAACGCTCTGCCCCTTTTCGATCATGGACACAGTTGAAACGTGAAATTGAACTTGAGTTTGGTCCTTCATTGTTTGAGTCCCCAAGAGAATTGTTGTTTAAGTTACAACAACAAGGGTCTGTGGGAGATTATTATGCGAAATTTGTTGCCTTAGCCAATCGCACCAATCTTGAACCGCATGAGGCCTTGCGAGATTGCTTCGTGAGTGGTCTTCGGCTTGACATTTGCCGGGAGGTGAAGGCACAATGCCCTCCATCTCTAATGCGGGCCGTCACACTCGCACGGCTCTATGAAGACAAATTTACCACCGTACCTCGCACTACCTACGGCCCCAACAATTTCCCTGCTCAGTAAGCTTTCCAAAACCCCAGCACTCCACAGCGGCCCACTGGCCGCAATAGCCTTCCCCCACTCTTACCCACCCCTAACCAGCGACCCTCCACCAGCAATTCCAAGAATTCCGTCAAGCGCCTTTCCCCTGCCGAAATTCAGAATCGTCGAGAAAAGGGCCTTTGCTTTTGGTGCGATGAAAAAATTTCGGCATCGCATAAATGTGCTAACAAACACTTGATGTTGCTACAATTGGCGGGAGAAGATGACCCTGCATTAGACAATCCTGGAGAGCTTGCCCAATCCGAGAGCGCCATTTTAGAGCAATTAGAGCAGGACGTCGCGGCACATCATCTTTCATACAATGCCATGCATGGCACTAAGGGACCTTCCACCATTCGACTCAAAGCTATGCTAAATGGGTTGGAGGTGCAAGTTCTTATCGATGGGGGTAGTTCGGACAGCATCATTCAACCAAGGATTGCAAAGTTTTTAAACCTGCCAGTTGAACCTTGCCCTGGGTTCAAGGTTGTTGTAGGGGACTTCGATGTTCTCACAGTGGAGGGATGCATTTCCATGACCGATATTCACGTACAAGGCTGCAAAATAACAATTCCTGAGGTGTATGTCCTTCATGTAGCGGGTGGTGATATGGTAATTGGCACTACTTGGCTTGAAACCCTCAAGACCCACATTGTTGATTATGACAGTTCTTTTCTGCAATTTCTGCATCAAGGCAAATTTGTCACTATTCGTGGTGACAAGACCTTAGCTCCAACACAAGCACAATTTCACCATATTAGAAGACTTGCTCAGACTGATTCTATAGCCGAAGCCTTCACTCTTCAAGTCCACAAAGCCGACAACAAGTCTATCAACTCTTTAGAGCTGCTTGGGAACATGGACCCTGCACTGATGTTATTGCTTCATAAATATGCGACGGTGTTTGATCAACCAGTTGGCCTACCTCCGCAGCGAGCTCAGGATCACAGCATTCCTCTTATCCAGGGAGCAGAACCTGTGAAAGTTAGGCCGTATAGATTCCCGCATAGCCAAAAAGAATAGATTGAAGTCATGGTCCAGCAAATGCTTCATGAAGGTATTATCCAACCTAGTAATAGCCCATTTTCCTCCCCTATTTTGTTAGTTAAGAAGAAAGATGGAACTTGGCGTTTTTGCACCGATTATAGAGCCTTGAACAAAATTACAGTGAAGGATAGTTTTCCGATTCTGACAATTGAGGAACTACTCGATGAACTATTTGGTGCAACCTTTTTTTCGACATTGGACCTTCGATCTGGTTATCACCAAATCTTGGTTAAACTAGAGGACCGATTCAAGACGGCGTTTCGCACGCACCAAGGTCACTATGAATGGCTTGTGATGCCTTTCGGCTTGACTAATGCGCCGGCCACCTTCTAAAGCTTGATGAATGATGTATTTCGACCATATTTACGGAAGTTTGTCTTAGTCTTCTTTGATGATATTCTAGTATATAGTCCTTCTTGGCAGCATCACTTGAATCATTTGGAGATTGTCCTAAAGCTACTGCAACAAGAGACCCTGTATGCTAAGTTCACTAAGTGCCTTTTTGGTGTATCTGAGGTTGATTATTTGGGTCACACAATCTCATCTAATGGTGTCCACATGGATAAAGCAAAGGTTCAGGCTGTCCTGGATTGGAAACAACCAAAAAACCTCAAGCAGCTTAGGGGTTTTTTGGGTTTGATAGGGTACTATAGGCGATTTATTAAAGGGTATGCGGCCATAGCTTCTCCGCTCACGGACTTACTAAAAAAAGATTCCTTCAATTGGAACGACAAAGCTGAATTGGCTTTCAACCAACTCAAGTCTGCAATCACATCCCAACCAGTACTTGCCTTGCCTAACTTTGCACTACCCTTTGAAGTGGAAATGGATGCTTCGGGCAATGGTATAGGAGCAGTTTTAACACAAGGCAGGCACCCCATTGCATATTTTTCTAAGAAATTGACTCCTGTTATGCAGCAACAGTCAGCATATATTAGAGAATTTCATGCTATTACTGAAGCCATTGCAAAATTCAGACACTACCTCTTTGGACAAAAATTCATTATTCGCACCGATCAACAAAGTCTTAAAGCCTTATTGGAGCAGAATCTTCACACGCCAGAGCAGCACAAATGGCTGCACAAATTGCTGGGCTATGACTTCGAGATTCAATATAAATCAGGAGCAGAAAATGTACCAGCCGATGCCTTGTCCCGATGTTTCTTGGCAGCCTGGTCAGGGCCTAAATTAGAATGGGTTCAAACCTTAAAGGGAGATATTGAAAAGGATTCTACTTTGAAGGACATCCTACAACGCTGCAGCAACAATACCAATGATGACTTGAACTATACTTGTAGGAATGGCTTGCTATTATGGCGAGGGCGTGTTGTGATTCCTATACACAGTAGTTTAATTAAACTCATTTTGCATGAATATCATGACAGTAGCATTGGTGGGTACTCGGGAATCGCAAAGACAGTGGAGAGGATTTGCTCCCATTTTATTGGCCTAATATGCAGTGGGACATTCGACGCTATGTCCTCTCGTGTGGCACTTGCCAACAGGCCAAGATGGAAACAAAATCACCAGCCAGCCTCCTGCAACCTCTACCCATTCTGGCTCAAGTATGGGAGGACATATGCATGGACTTTATAACTGCACTGCCTCCAGTTAATGGTTATTCAGTGATCATGGTCGTCATCGATAGACTCACGAAGTTTGCACACTTTATTGCGCTCAAACACGTCTTTAACAGCAAATCGGTGGCTGATGCGTTTATTAAAAATGTAGTGAAATTTCATGGCTTTCCCAGATCAATTGTCTCGGATAGGGACAGGGTGTTTGTGAGTAAATTTTGGCAACAATTATTCCAGCTACAAGGTACAAACTTGGCCATGAGTTCGGCATACCATCTGGAAACCGATGGTCAAAGTGAGGTGCTTAATAAGACGCTGAAAATGTACTTACGATGCTTCTGTTACGACACTCCCAAAAAGTGGATGGACATGCTTTCTTGGGCACAATATTGGTATAATACCTCTACCCATAGAAGTATAAAAATGTCTCCTTATAAGGCCCTATATGGCAGAGAACCTCCTTCGTTAGTTAAATACGAATGGTGCCAAGAAGATGAAGCGTCCCTACAAGAGATGTTGTTAGCAAGGGATCATCTCTTGGAGAAGCTCAAGGCCAATCTGTCCAGATCTCAACAATATATGAAGTATTTCGCTGATAGAACCAGAAGACATGTAGAGTTTGAAGTCGGCGACTGGGTCCTTGTGAAGTTGCAACCTTATCGGCAGCATTCAGTTGCCTTAAGGAAGAACCAGAAACTCGGTATGCGCTATTTTGGCCCCTTTAGGATCGACAAGAAACTTAGCTCGGTTGCTTATCGGTTGGCCCTGCCTGCAGAAGCTAAGATCCACAATGTTTTTCACATTTCCGCTCTCAAGCAATTTCGTGGGGAGCATGATACACACTACTTCCCTCTCCCTCTTCAAACCACCGAGTTGGGCCCGATCCTGAAACCATACAAGGTGGTAGGACAAAGAACCATATTACAAGATGGACAGGAAATGCCTCAATTACAGGTGCAGTGGGGACCGACTCCTGAGGCGGACACGACCTGGGAAAATGCTGACCAGCTTCAGAAGGCTTATCCGCATCTCAACCTTGAGGGCAAGGTTGAAGTTAATGGGGGGAGTAATGTAAGGAATAAAAATAAAAAAGAGTGCGTGAAGGAAGGTCATGCAGAATCAGCACCAACAAGTGAGAGGAAAAAGTTGGTTATTGGAAATGGACACCTGTCAAACGATCCTTCATTTCAAGAAATCAGGAGAAGCACGAGGGGGATGGTCATTAATAGAATGCTGGACAACTTTGAGTGGCAGCAATGCAGTGGTAACCTCATTCCCTTCTGAAATTCCTCCTCTGCTCTCTTTTCTTCTTCTCAAATTCTTCCCTCTCTCTAGTCTAATTCTCTCTTCTGTTCTTGTTCAGGTGCTAATGGTTGTGGCTAAACCTTAGCAATTTTCCATCATTTACCGGGATTGCATTCTGCTGTTTCTTTTCTTATTAGTATGAGATAATGTTACTGTTACATTGGAATTGTTTTTTTTTCTTGAATTACCACTGCACTTCTTGTTAATATTACTTATTATCACTTACTCCTATTAGTTCACCCTTACACAATAATACGATAAACTATTAAAATAATATCTAATAATTTATGTTATTAATAAAAACAATTTTAAAAGATACAAATAATAAATAAATTATAACAAATTCAAAATCATGACAAAAATTAAAATAATATCTTTTATAAATAACAAATAAATTTTATATTGGACAAATAGTACATTTGATCCAAATTATTGTGAAAAAATTTGGATAAGCATTTTACCAAAAAAAATGCAAAAAACTAGAGAAAAGTTTCATCATTAGACTTTTCTTTAATCTTTTTTTAAAAAAATTGGTCATTTGCAATACCAATTCATGTAAATTAAAATTACCAAGTTATAAGAATAAAAGTATAATTTCTCATCATGTTTGTAAACAAAATATTAAAATTATTTTTGTTATGTTTTAATTTTTTGAGAATTTATTTATCATTAATATCTTTTAAAATTAATTTTGTTAGCAATATAAATTTTGTAATGTAATTTTAGAAGGGACTTTTTACTTATATAAAATAAAAAGATTCAAAATTACTAAAATGCCCTAAATTAGTTTCTGCTACATAAATATTTTTTTATTATTATATAAATAATTCCAAATTTTGTGATTTAGGTTAACTAGTTAAACATTGCGGGATGATTTATGCTTGATCTTAGTAATCCAAAAGCATGTAAATCGTTTCAGGGTATTGTGTTTTCATAAATGACTATAAATTGTTCTAAAGTGGAGAGAGTAACATGTAAAAGTTGGAAACATTGAACTCTGAGGCGTTTGTTGCCTTGTTCTAATCCTCAACAACTTAGAACGATTTATGCCTTATCAAGGCCCTGAGATGATTTGTGTGTATGTGACAAACCTAAAGATTTTAAAGACGATTTATGAAGATAATAAATCTATAAATAAACGAATATAATGTATACGTACTGAAATAAATGTGAAGTGAAAGTTTTAGGAGATATAATTTAAATTAAAAGCTAATTTAAAATTATAAATACTAACTTCTTTTGTTATTTTAAATTTATATTAATTTAGCACTCACTAGGTACGTTTTAAAAGTTTGCTAATTTATTATTTTATTTGTTATTATTTTTTATCCACATTCTACTTTAAATAGTCTCATGTTGTTGAGTAAGGTATAGATTTTTTTGGTGACTGAACATAACACAAAGAAAAAAGATCTAAGAAAAAGAATAGTACTCCTCTCTAATAATAATGTCTAAATTATTAGGAGGCAGTAACCACTCTAAATACACCTGCTTGTTTAAAACTGCAGTCTTAGCCATTAAATCAGCCGCTCTGTTTGCTGTTCGCTGGATGAGCACTAAAGTAGCTGTCCAATTGCGCTGGAGCATCTCTTTGATTTTGTCAAGCAGATTAGAGTCATTCCTAATCATGCTGGTTGTGTCTCGCGAAACAAGAAGAAACGCATCAATATTATTAGTTTCATATATGACCTCTTTGCACTCGCAATCCCAACCCATAACAAGCCCTCTCCAAATAGCATGAAGCTCACAATAGAGAACACTAGAAAGAGGTATACTGGCAGAACAATATTTTATCCAAATTCCCATGCTGTCTCTAATAATACATCCAAAGCCAGCTAATTGCTCATTTTCAAAAACGCTTGCATCGCAGTTCACTTTACAGACATTCATTGGAGGTGGTTCCCAATTATATTTCAAAGAAGAAGGAATAATATGTTTTTGGTTGATAACAACATTATAGAAATCTCGAGCAGCATGTTTAACTAAGTGAACAATTTTCTCCTTACTCCATGGATCATCTTGGTGGAAGATGTCATTGTTCCTATCCCTCCAAATCCACCAAAAGGCCACTGCAAAGAGAAACTCATTTTTGTTGAGGTTAGAACGAATCCAAGACACAAAATCCAAATTAGAGTCCTCAGCGGTCATTCCCAAATTTAAGCTAATCCAAATCTGACGAGTTTTTTGGCAAGTCCTAAAGCAGTGGTTAATATCCTCTAGAGCAAGATAACATCTCTGATAAAAATCAGAAGTAGAAATACCTCTTTGAAACCGGTAATTAGCTGTGGGAACTCCATTGTTGAGGCAAAGCCAGAGCAGACACTTTATCTTCTCCGGTATTCTCAAGCGCCAAAGTCAAAGCCAATTTTCATTATCATTCTAGCCAAATTTCTTCTTCAATTGTTGAGTAAGGTATAGATTGTCTCAACGTTATGTGTTTTTAACTTTTACACATTACTCTCTTTATGCTTTATGCTGAGATGATTTATAGTCATTTACGAAAACACAATAGTTAGGACGATTTATATGTTTTTGAATTACCAAATTTAAGCATAAATTGTCTCAGCCTGTAATATTTTACTAGTTAACCTAAATCATAAAGTTAGGGACGATTTAATTTATATAATAACAAAAAAAGATATTTACATAGTCAAAACTGATTTAGGAAATTTTGATAATTTTAAAATTTTTTATTTTATATAAATAAAAAAGCTTTTTAGAGGTTTATTCTAATATTATATTATTTACATATTTTTATATTTTTTAATTACTTATAGTATTTTATAATTTGATAAATTAAAAATAATTTAAATTAGAGTTAAGAATTTATTATTGACTAATAAATTATATATTTTTAATGTAAATTTAAAATTTTAACAGTTATTTCAGCAGATAAATGACTTAAATACTGTACAAGTAAAAGTTGGTTTAAAAAGCTTATTACCATCCAGTAAACAAACTTATTGGCCTGCAGGTGAAACAGAAATCGAACATTCATTACCAAGATTGATGCACAAAAATTTGTAGGTTTCTAAAACCTATGCTTTCATCAGGATAATAATAAATCAACCAGAGTGTTATTATTTCTCACTCATCATGTCATACAATAAAGTTCATATGATGACAAAATACTGAAATAGGTGGTACAACTTTAAATTACTTTTTACTCCACCGCTTAGTAAATGCTTCAATATTACTTAATTACATGTCTGGTTGGCAATAAGGACATTCACCATTATATTGTGTTTGAATATTTTCATGTGCTATTGGCATATTATATCCCGGTAAAAAAAAATCCTATATTTTAACTTTTTAATAAAGATAAGTACATCTTTATATGGAATTATTACAGAAGAGTAGAGAACAATAATATTATTTAAATTTGTATTTATATATATTATTCACAAAGGAACATGAGAAACTTATTTAAAAATATGCCTACTATATGTTTAATAAATACCTAACAATAAGATTAGAATTTAACTTGAATGTATTGATAATATAAATTAATTAATTAAATGTATTCATTTTGAGATAACTTTTTTAATAATACGTAAAAAGAATTATTTATGTGTTGTTAACAGGATAATATTGTCATATTTAAATATTTAATTACGCTTATCCGTCAGAATATATTAGGATCAATTAGCATTGATTAGAATTATTTAGTATATCTGAATATTTATTATAGAATATTACATTTTTATTATTATAATTTTTTTAGTATTTATAAATATCTTTTTATATTATATCATTCTAGACAATTTAAACACGCTCAATAATATACATATCTTTTTTTAGTTCACTCTCTTATTTCTAACTTCCGTAAAATTGGAATAGTTGACAGAAAAATATATTTGTAAAGTTTTTTATTATGTTAAAAAAATACTTTTCTATAAGACGTGAGAAACCCAATGAAAGTATTCAAAGAGAGTGATTCTTACTCGGCGCATTCGCTCAGCTTCCCAGAATTCTGGCTTTCAACAATCTTCAGAATCAAGGACTTGTTCTCATCTAGATAATGCATTAATTAAGAGGGGATGAGGGGGGAATGGTTATGGAGAAGAAGTCAATAATGATAACGATTTCATAATAATAGAGCAGGGAAAATAATAACATATAAAAATTCTTTTTAAGAGATGGGTTATATGCACACTCTTATACTATATTTTTTTTAATATATAAAAGTGAATATAATAAATATAAAAAATAAAAATATGGGTACTTTTATCCACCAAAGAAGAAGAAAAAGGTGTACACATACATTGAAGTATATTACAAGGTGGTATGTAAATATTATTTTTCTGATGTCTTAACTTCAAATAAGATTTAATGAAATTGTGGCATGCAATACGATGACATCTTAGGTGAGATATAGTATTGAAACCTAAGTTCAACTATTAACGACGGTTTTGTTTTTTTAAACAAATTTTTAATTACCAACTAATTTATGTATTCTTTAATAGAAGTGAACTACTGCTATCATGTAACGTGATAATATATTCAAATAAAAATCATAACTGTACAATGATATAACAAAAGTAATGTCAAAACCGGCAGATGAAAAAATATGGAAAAGCACATGATTAATTACATCAAAAAAGCACCAACAATTAAAAAAAAAAAATGTTATTTGTACCATTCTTGGTATTAATAATATATAGAAAAAGGAAAAAAATATACAAGAAATGTTACCTTAATAAAAAAAAAAAATACCAAATGTTGATGACAATCATCATTACTAACATTTGTTAAACTTAACAGTATTAAGGTGCAAACTTCTTTACCATGACAAATGCGAATCAATAATAAAAATATAAAGTTACATGTTGTTAACGGTTATAACCTTTGTTTGATATATTATAGTTACATAAATTCACCAATTAAGTAATGTATTGTGTACTAATTTGTGCGTACCACATATTAATTCAAATAAAAATATTTTCCATATAACAATCGTATTGCATTCTTTAAAGCGGAGGTGAAAAAGTATTCAAGGATATCTGGCAATGCAATGCAATGCAGTAACCGGAAAGTGACAAAAATGGTACTATATGCTAAAAAGTAGCATGTATATATATGATGGGGAAAAAAAAAAAAAAAGAAAAACTATTGTTGTTGGCATGAGACGATGATGATGCTGTGTGTTGTCCTTTGTCTACAATCCGAATATCTGCCGAGTAACTTTTTGACATTTTAAAATCATATTGTACATATTTTATTCAAATTAAATAAAAAGTAAATAAATGAGGTGGTTGTTCCGGTGAAGGGTTGATTTGGTGCATAGGCATGTATACCTGTTGAATGTGATCGGTGGTGACGTTGTTGGGGTAGTAGGGAGGCATCATGGGCTGCATCTGCATCTGCATCAGGTGCTGTTGCTGCGACTGCTGCTGCATACTTATATCTTTCAATCTCTTGCGGGCCCACTACTTTCGCTTCGTCATATCTTGCACTGTTTTCTCTCCACACCAATATATACAACGCTCACGTGATACGGAGGCCACACACCAAATAAACACTCAAATTATACATCTATAAAAATGAGACTCATGTTTACACCATGACTACACATTTCTTTTATTTCTTTTCTTATTAATTATTACTTTTAATTAAACAATAACATATAATATTTACCATATATTTAATTTAAGAATAAAATTTTATTTTAATAAGCACAAAAATAATATCATTTATTTTAATATAATATTTATCTAAAATTTTTTAGAATGAAAATAAAATATTTTAAATATTAAAAAAAATATAAATTTAATCTAAAAGTTAAAAATAAAAACAATACTTTAATTTATATTTGACAAAATAAAAAAAAGTGGACAGATGTATAAAAAATATTTAAAACATATCCTAAAAAATGTCAAATTTTTTTTTTGAATGGAAATAAAAGTGGTATAATGCATATTTATTGGATCAGGATGGGTTTTGCAAAAATGGAGGATTGCAGTGTTGTAGGTTTGAAAAAACAACTTGAGAATTGCCGGAACGCTACCTGTGTTTTTTGCAGGCAAGCTTGACCACTTTCGTTTTGTAGGTAGGAGACGTTTCAGTAGATGAAACGTGGTGCGTTGTATGCATAGAAGAGAGAATTTTAATCACTTTTTGCATGTTTGTACGCAAAACTTAACCTGTGTTTTACAGGCTGGTGATACGCAGGAGACAGTAGTATTTGACATGTATCACGATGAACAAGAGCCTGAATCACGATTTCTCTTATAAATTAAGCTTTATCTGTCTTGCTTTGCATCTGTGATAGACAAGAGAATAAAAATACAAAAGATAGTAGAGATAGAGAAGAGAGTACAACTTGGCTTTTATTTTATATATATATATATATATATATGATTCGTGAACATATTATTAAATATTTAAATCATTTTCATTATGTAAGTATATCTATGTTATTTATAAATAATTTTTTGTTAAACAAAATTTTTTATCGTTATGTTATTATTATTATTATTATTATTATTATTATTATTATTATTATTATTATTATTAACGGTAACATTATTGTTGTTGTAATTTAGAGAATATTTGACAATTTTAATCATGAAAAATATTTAATTGAATTATTGAAGTACAATTATTGAGTGCATTAATATATATTTTAAGTATTGCAAGAAAGATTTGATAGGTTTTAATTTTCAGCAAACAAATATAAAGAAAATAAGCAGCCATTGTAATATGCTCTTATTAAAATAAAAAGACAACAAAAAAAATTTCTGTATTCAAATTTAAAATATTCAATTTTAAAGATTAGCCTTCATTATATAATTGGCAATCCTTCAAGAATAAATTCAAGAAAAAGAATCAATCATAAGCAAGAATTATGTCACATAAATTGGACAGCATTAAAGAGTGCAACGATTAGCTTGATCAAAAAGAAAATTATTCTTATATTCAAGAAGAGATATAAATATATTGATGGATCATCAAAAAAGAAGGCAACCAATTCGTACATATTTTCAGACTATACAAACAACTTTTGTTTTTTTTTTTTTTATTTATATTGAGAAATATAAAAGGTAAAGAAAGCTAATCACACAAAAAATATTTTAATATATTGATTCAGTGTTTAATTTCAAAAGTGTACTGAAACTAGAGTGCACTTAATTCTCCTTAAGTAGGTTGGACTTAGTACCTAGGTGTTACTAGATTTGGGATAGCTTAGGTGAGTTACAAGAGTGAGTCTCTTGGAATTTGTGGTTGTTATCAATCTTGACTATACTAGAAATTCTACCATTGTTGTGATGGAGACTAGATGTAGGTCGCATTGCACTTTGTAGTCGAACTATGATATATCGTGATATTACCAAGGTTTTGAAAACCAAACCGGTCATTGAACCGCTCTTGTTACTGGTTTACTGATTTATTGGTTCAACCGGTTCGAACATAATTTAACCGGAAAATTATTTTATAATAAAATAATAAATAAAATTTGAATAAATACACTAGAATATAATTATATTCTAATATAAACTTTAAAATATCATCCAAATTAAAAGTACTACATAACCACAATGTTCACACAAAAGATATTTTAATCTATTGATTGAGTGTTTAATTTCGAAAGTGTACTGGAACTAGAGTGCACTTAATTCTTCTTAAGTAGGTTGGACTAGCACCTAGGTGTTACTAGATTTGGGATAGCTTAGGTGAGTTACAAGAGTGAGTCTCTTGGAATTTGTGGTTGTTATCAATCTTGACTATACTAGAAATTCTACCATTGTTGTGATAGAGACTAGATGTATGTCACATTGCACTTTGTAGCCGAACTAGGATATATCGTGATATTACCAAGGTTTTGAAAACCAAACCGGTCATTGAACCGCTCTTGATTTACCGATTTACTGATTTATTGGTTCAACCGGTTCGATCGTAATTTAACCGAAAAATTATTTTATAATAAAATAATAAATAAAATTTGAATAAATACACTAGAATATAATTATATTCTAATATAAACTTTAAAATATCATCCAAATTAAAAGTACTACATAACCACAATGTTATAATCTCATTCAAACAAACTCAAAGTCAAATAACAAAAACAACTAATCAAACATAAAATGCATCAATAGTAATCTCAACAACAATTACCTCTCCTTAAGGTACGTATAATTACCTCAACAGTCAACAGTTACCCACAACAATTACCTCTCCTTAAGGTAGTTATAATTCTGCTTTGTAAATTACCTATTAAAACTGCCCATCACATAGACTCACACAAATCTCCCATCTATCACCATTTTTTGGCAAAGCTCCTAATAACAACAAACATGAAAATTAATTAGTACAGAAAACTTCTCAAGAATATTAGATAATTCCCCCAAAACCAAACTTTAATAAAGAGAGACAAAACTAGAAATGGGTGCTGGTTTGGATTTCTCTGCAGATTTTAGCTAGAGATCGGCTTAATTGTGGAAGGATTTTAGTTTAGTCATCTTGCCATTGAGTTCAACCTTGACAGTCTTTCCAAGACAGCCAGCAATGTCAACCACCCATTTTTTCATCAAAACTACTACATCTTCTTCAAGCTCCGCCATCTTGAACTTTTCCAAGTCAGGCTTAAAGGTTACCTTGGTCCAGTTCTCACCTTCTTTGCATTTGGTAATCACGTGATCATACTTTTTTCCCATATTGTTCGAAAACACCTATAGCAACAACTAAGCAATACAATAAGCATTGCCCTCAAAATAACTGCATTCAACTTCATAAATGTACACGGAACATGAAATTTCAACAAAAAGGAAAAAAATTTGAAAAGAAGAGGAAACAATTTAACAAAGAATCAACTAAACTCTCCGTTCAGTTCTAAAGCTCTATATATTTAGGAAAAACAAAACTTATGAAGATCCAAAATTCACTTCATACACGCAGATAAAAGTTAGGGTTCAGCATTATCAATTAAGTAAACAAATTCATAAATCACATAGAACATAAGTCCAAAAAATAATTATTCATAACAAAACAATCAAAATTATTCAATAATTGTTCAACCCAGTAACAAGTAACAACAACAAAGTTCACAGCTTAACTAACAACAATTACCCATAATTATTCAACAAAGTTCACAGTTCATAGAAAATAAAAAAAAAAATCACAATTCACAGTTCATAGAAAAATAAAAAATCACAGTTCACAGTTCATAGTTCACAGTTCACAGAATTTCACAGTAACAAAAAATTATTCAATTATAGTTAAAAAAAAATTACCTAGAAGCTAAAAGCCTTGAACAAAGCACGTAAGAGGGAGACACCGAGACAAGGAGCACCTTTGAACGGGCTTCGAATGGGACAGGGGCTGCGGTGGAACAGAGGTAGCGCCGACGGGACCGTGGCTGCGCGACGGAGGCTTCCACATTCGCACGGTGGCTGCACGATGGAGGGAAGGAAGGTTGCGATGGCTGCTGCGCGATGGAGGGAAAGTGAGAGAGCAAGCAGTGGCTGTTCGAAGTTGGAAGTTCCAACGGCGGTGGTAGCAGGCGGTGGCTAAACGAAAGTGAGGGAGGAGTAGGAGCTCGATGAGAGGAGCTCTGGACTGGGTGTGAGAGAGGCAGAGGGTGTGTTCTGGAATCTGGAGTTTGGTTAGGGTTGGGCAGCCAAAATGGGCTAAACCCATCGGGCCAGCCCGTTTACTCATTTTAATGGGCGGGCTTTGCCTCTAAAATTAAGCCCGTTTAAATTTCGGGCTAAACGGGCTGAGCCTGATTAACCCGAAAAAAATGACGGGTTAAACGGGCTAGTCCGCAAGCTAAACAGGTGGCCCGTTTATTTTTCTTTAACATTTTTTTTCAAAAAGTTAACACTTTAGCCGATATTTCTCTTGATCCGACCCGAAAATCTGACCCATCAACTAAAAACTATTATTTTTTAAAGGTTTTTGACCTAAAAGTGGTATTTTTTGTTAAAATATTTTTCAAAAAATAAAATAAAAGGATAAACGGGCTGGCCCGATTAACCCATCGGGCTGGCCATAAACGGTCCGGACTAAAAAATTATGGCCCGTGAATAAAGAGAGCTTAAACGGGCTAGCCCATTTAACCCGTGGGCTTAAGGAGCCAGGCCTAAACGGGACGGGCTAGACTGTTTGACAGCCCTTGGGCTGGAGTAGTGGAGTTAGGGCTCAGCACCAATATAAACGACGGTGTTTGCTTCTATTTCAAACAAATTGGCCGGGTTACGGTTCGGTTCGACCCACCAGTTCTCGACCGGTTCGTTAGTTTAATAACGGTTTTTAAAATTGGCAATTTTAACATCTGACCGATTCGTTTTTTGTAACGGTTCACGGTTCGACCGGTTCAATCAACTGGTCCGAATCAATTTTCAGAACCTTGGATATTACTCTTCTTCCCTAAAATTTGCAACTTCCATTTTCGTTTTAGTCTCCTACTGCGAGACAAGGCAAAAATGAAAATAACATCCTATTTATCAGTTCCACTACATAATCTAAAAAAATTTTTATCACTTGTGTTTCCTTAATTTAACTCCCTCTCAACTCACTTGAAAACTTTCAATTGGCATCAGAACTTAGACTCAAGGGACAAGCTTAATAGTTTGGAGTAAAGATCTATGGCAACCTTTGTGGCTTATACGTTGACCGAAAGACAATCTTATTTTAGACATTCTTTCCTCAATGGAACCAATTCTTCTTATTAGAAAGAAAGGATGAGAATTTTTGTGCAATCAACTGAGTACAACATGTGGAAAATCATTGTGAATGACTCAGATATTCCTACCAAATGTGACGTTGAAGGCAATGTTGTTCCAAAAGAAGATTCCGAATGGATAGCTGAAGAAAAGAAGAGAGTGGAGCTAAATGCCAAAGCTATCAATATGATACAGTGTGCCATTAGCTTTGAGGAATTCACAAAAGTCTCAATGTGCAAAATAATAAAAGAGATATGGGACAAGTTGCAACTCACACATGAGAAAATCGAACAAGTTAGAGAAACCCTTGTTAACATGCTTATGAAGGAATATGAAATCTTATTCATGATGGAAGATGAATTTATGGTTGCACTGTTTACGAGGTTCTTCATCATCATCAATAACCTTAATGTAATGAAAAAATACTTCTTTGAAGTAGATCTTGTTAGGAAGATTTTAAAAAATCTTACCAAGCAATGAGAGATCATGAGCACTACCATATCTGAAGCTAATAATTTCAACAAAATTACTTATGATGAATTGAAAGAAAAGATACTGGTCTATGAATCTACTCATCTCAGCAATTATAACAAGAAAATGGAAGTGGCATTTAAATAAAAGATCACATCAGAAGAAGAAGATGAAGCCAACCTATCCGATGATGAGTTAGAATTCATTGCTGAAAAATTGAAAAGGATGATGAAACAAAAAGGCAGATGTAGAGAATGTCCACAAAAGAAAGCATTGCCCTCATGGGATGAGTTGGAAAGTGATAAATCTGATTGTAAAGCTCATGTTTGTCTCATGGGAAATCAAGATGATTTTAATGAGGTAAATTTTTCTGAACTATCACCAAATGGATTGTTATTATCATTGATAATTTAATTGTGAATTCTAAATTTTTTTTTGATAAATATGCTAAATACAAGAAAGAAAAGGAAGCTTTAAAATCAGAAGATAATTAGCTCAAAGAGCAATTAATCATGGCCGAATCTTCTTGTGTTTTAAAATAAGAAAATGGGTTTTTCAAAACTGAAATTGAGGATTTAAAATTGAGGCATTCAGCTGTTGAATCAAGTGACACTCTTGCTGAAAATGAAAAACTTGATGAGAGGATCAAGAACTTCAACATTAATTTAACAAAGTTTGTTCAAAGTTCAGAAATTTTGGACAAAGTTCTTGCTAATGAAAGGCCTCTTTTTATAAAATCTGGTCTTGATTTTGTGGTGGAAAGAAAACATGTTTTGAAAATTGATTATAAAACCTCGCCTTCCAAAACCAAAAGGGCCAAAATTGTTTTTAATATAAATCATAAGGCCACCTCTCTCAAACACAAGAATTCTTTTTATCAATAAAAAATTTCAACAAGAAGCAACATTTGTTTCAACTGCAATAAAGCTAGACATTCTTTACCACAATACATTTTTGAAAAGAAAAATGGTGATAAAATTTATAATATTGTTCATGATTATAATGCTCTTAGATAACCAAAATAACTTAACATAAAAGGATTCAAAATTAGATACCAAAAATTTTGTAAAAGATGTTACATGTTTGTCTTACATCCAAAAAGTAAAAGAGAGATTTGATATTTTTGATAAATGGATGTTCGATGTTCAAGGCATATAATGAGATGGTAAACTTTCTTCATCAAGATAAATAAGTATAGAGGAGGATTTGTGACTTTTGGAGTTGATTGAAAAGCAAAATCATTGAAATGGATGAAATTAGAGAATATTTGAAGGAGTTATATCAAATTCATCTAATACTTAAGAGAAGACAGCACTATGGCAACATGAACTAGAAAATTCTACAGAAGAATTATGCAGGAGACAAAATTCTGAATCATCTTTTGGCTCTGAATATTCTGAAGCTAAGACTTATATTGATTCATCTGAATCTAATGCTATTTTCCAGTTTTGTCTCTCAGGTCGAGACGAGATTTTTTTGGGTATGATGAATGGGGAACTTTCTTTTTTGAGCTTTTTTTCTATCCTTTATTGCTTTATGTTTTCTTTTCATATGCTCTATTTTTTCATCATGCTTTAATGCTTTTCTTTCATCCATGATTGATTTGATACATGTATGCTTTGCCTTTATGATAATTGCTATGATTTTATATATTGATTGAGAAGTTTTGACACATTATGTCTCGATATATGTTTATATATTTTCACTATTACAGCTTCAATTTTTATGTTTTAATCCTTTATTTCAGTTTGTTGCTGCATGTTTGTTATGACTATTTTCTTTTTATAGACGTTTTGGATTAATGCAGTATATATATATATATATATATATATATATATATATATATATATATAGTTTTCTTCTTTTGATGACAAAAAGGGAAGAAGATTGAACCTATGTTTTCTTATGTTTGTTTTTTTGCTGCTATAGTTATTTTAAGCACATTGACAGGGGAGCTTCCTACTTTATCAAAAAAGTCATCTTTATCTTATTCCCTTTGTTCAATTAGAATGTTTGTCATCAAGGGAAAGATTGTTGAGTTCAGAGAATATTTGACAACCTTGATAATGACAAACATTTAATTGAGGTATAATTGATTGAGTGCATTAATTATATTTTCCAAGTGTTGCAGGAAAGATTTGATAGGTTCTGATTTTCAACAAGAAAACATAAAAAAATAAGCAATTATTGTGATATATTCTTACTAAAATAAGAAGGCAACAAACAAAAAAAGATTTTATGTATTCAGATTTGGAATATTCAAACTTGAAGATTAGCCTTCTTTATATAGTTGGCAATCCTTCAAGGATGAATTCAAGAAAAAGAAATCAATCATAAGCAAGAATCATGTCACATAAATTGGACAGCTGCTGCACTTGATATTAATGGACAAAGAAGGAAAGATTCTCAATGCCAATGGTTAGAGCATTAAAAAGTGCAACGGCTAGCTTGATTAAAAGAAAATTATTCTTATATTAAAGAAGAGATATGAAGCTCTATATATTGATGGATCATCAAGGAAGAAGGAAACCAATTCGTGCATATTTTCAGACCATACAAACAGCCTTTGTTTTCTTTGTTTTTGAGTGTGTTCATATTTCTCTATTGTTTAGAATTAAGCTTATATTGAGAGATACAAAAGACAAAGAGAGTTGAACACACAAAAGTCATTTAATCTATTGTTTGGGTATTTGATTTCGAAAGTATGCTGGGATTAGAGTGTATTTAGTTCTTCTTAACTAGGTTGGGTTAGCACCTAGGTGTTACTAAATTTGGGATAGCTTATGTGAGTTACAAAAGTGTGAGTCTCTTGGAATTGGTGGTTGTAATCAATCATGATTATATTGAAAATTCTATCATTGTTATGATGGAGACTGGACATAGGTCACATTGCACTTCATGGCCGAACCAGGATATATCGTGGTATTAATCTTCTTCTTCCCTAAAATCTGTAGCTTCTATTTTCGTTTTATTCTCTTACTGTGGGATAAGACAAAAACAAAAATAATCTCCTATTTATCAGTTTCACTACATAACCTAAAAAAATATTTATCACCTGTATTTTCTTTATTCAACTCCATTCTTAACTCACATAAAAACCTTTAATTATTATTATTACTACTACTATTATAATATTGTTATAATGTTATTATCATGACATTATTACTATTATTATAGTTAAATTATAATTAAATATTTTATTTGTGGCAGGCTACGAGGACATTGTTATCCCGGAAACTTGTTTCACCTAAGACCTATATAATGAGATCATCGCAACGCACTAGAATCGTTTAGGTTCTTTCACGTCTCACAAATTGGCAAACTGAAAGAACACTTTGCACTTCTGTCAGCTTTAGTTGAAAGGTAAAGACATAAGATTCATACATTTCACTTCTGATTGGCGAATGCACCGTCACCCTAGACGATGACATGCTGGATATTTTTGGCCACTCGGTTAATAGGGACCAATGACCGACCAATTAGATAGTAATCATTTGTTCTTGGCAGAAAACTGTATGGAGATTTTTGACGGGGAGCCCGAACCAGATGATCACACAATGGGAAAGATAAACCTTTCATGGGTTTGACAATGTAGAGACATCGAGCCACTAGATATCCATGAATCTATCGAGCGATATGTCTGGTGTCACATCTTTTGTAGTACCTCTTTCATTTTGCATAGAATGTCTAGAGCTCGGAATCATACATCATGCAGTCAACTCCTTTAGGCACCACCCTCACCACCTAAGCAACTGTTGGCACAGTTTAGCCCGCTATGCAAAGCTTTAGCTCCTGTGTATGCCAATGGAACCATATTGGGTGGCGGGAATAGCAGTTCTTTTGGTGGAGTATTTGTCCCAGAGGAGTTAGAGAAAGAGGATCCAGAGAAAGACCTCGAAGAGGAGTTACCACCTTCTGGGAATGATGCTTCGATAGGCAGATCACATGGAGGTTTACCGAGCGAATGGTGATATTTGAGTTCAGTTTAGGGGACGTAATGAGCCACTATTTTATGGTTTATTTTGTACTGAATTGAGTTGATTTTGTCAACTATTCTCACACTTATTCATATAAATTGCATGTTTTATATTTTCCTTCCTAATTTCGGGCTATGATTGAAAACATGCTTCTTTGGCCTTAAATATGCTAATTTTAATCCTCTCTCTCTTTACCATTCAATGCCGTGATATGATTGTTAAGTGTTTTCAGGGTTTATAGGACAGGAATGGCTTAGAAGATGGAAAAGAAGCATGCAAAAGTGGAAGGAACACAAGAAATTAAGGATTTTAGAATCTGGTAGCAACGCGCCTGCATGGACGACGCGTGCGCGTGACCAGTGCAAGAGGCAAGCGACGTGTACGCGTGGATGGCGCATACGCATGACCAGGAATTTGTTCAGTGACGCGTACACGTGGCTGACGCATACGTGTGACAGAGTGTCACATGCTGCACTTAACAGAACTCGCTGGGGACAATTTCTGGGCTGCTTTTGACCCAGTTCCAGGCCCGAAAATACAAATTAGAGGCTGCAGAGTGGAGCTGGAAAGGGGGATTCAATCATTAACTTTCATTCACATACTTTAGGTTTTAAATGTAGTTTTCTAGAGAGAAAGGCTCTCTCCTGTCTCTAGGTTTTAGGGTTTCTTTTAGTTTTAGTTCTTCTCAAACTTAGATTTTTACCTTATTTTAATTTAGTTTCTTTTCTACATTCTGTTATTCTAGCATCTTAGTTTATCTTCTCTTGTTTCTTTCTCTATTTTTCCCAATTTAATTTATGAACTCTTCATGTTAGATTCAATTTCCTTTTTAATGCAATTTGAAGCATTTTATGTTTATTGCTTCTCTCTTCATTTGTTATTATTGATTCCTTGCAATTGTTGGTGTTAGATTTTACATTCTCTTATTACTTTTTGATGTTTTTATTTTATGCCTTCCAAGTGTTTGATAAAATGCGTGGGTGGATTTTAATTTAGATTTTTATGTTCTTGACTTAGATTGATTATTTAGAGATTCTTGAGTTATCAAAAGTCTTTTTGTTGATTGGTGATTGAAGATTGTCGGTTAGCTTGAACTTCACCAAAGCTAGTCTCTCACTATGAGTTGACTAGGACTTGTGAACTCAAGTTAATTGTATGCACTTGACCTTCCTCCATTGGTTAGAGGTTAACTAAGTGAAGGCAATTTACATTTACCATCACAATTGGTGATGATAATTAGGATAGGACTTCTAATTATCTTTCTTTGCTATGAGCTTACTTAGTTATTAGTTATTTTCTTGTCATTTACATTCCTTCTTCAACATTTAAAAACTCTAAAAATACTTTTCCATAACCAATAATGAACACACTTTCCTGCAATTCTTTGAGAGATGACCCGAGGTTTGAATACTTCAGTTAATTTTATTGGGTTTGTATTTGTGACAAACAATCTAAACGTTGATTGAGGTTTAATTGTCGGTTTAAAACTATACTTGCAACGCGATATTTTTGTGAAAATCTTTACCGACATTTTTCCTCTCATCAGTTTTTGGCGCCGTTGCCAGCGAATTGCAAATGTGTGCCTTATTATTGGTTCTTGTGAATATTGTGAATATGTTTGCCTTTTTGTTTATTTGTTAGTTTTTGCTATTTTTAGGAGTTGTTTTCATTAGTTTTTGTTAATAGTTGTTTTTATTTTTTCTCGCTATCATGAATTCTCATCCCTTTGGCTATAAGTGTGGTTATAATTATGTTGTAGGAAGTGGAGATTACAATGAAGGCTTGCATCAAGGTTGGAACAATCAAAGGTGGGAGGAACCTCAAGCTTATGGACAACCATCTTGGCAACAACCTCCTCCAACATACTATGAGCAAGAGCCATTCAAAGATGCATATCATTTCGATGGCTATGGTGGACCTCCCTGTGACTACCAACAACCACCACCATATGCCTATGAACCCCCTCTTCAACATAGTTTTGAATAACCATACTCACAAGTCCCCTACAATCAAACACTTCCATATGACCCTAACCCATATCCACCATACCAACCACTTTATGAGCCAAATGAACCATACATAGAGCCATCCCAATTCCAACCCAATTACTCCCAAGAACCACCACCCCAATATACACCACCTCTAATGTATGTGAACTTTCAACCACAAGATGAATTTTCCTTTCCACCACAACCCTCCATAGGGAAATGTCCATATCCATCAATCCAAGAGTAATATGATCCTAATTATGTTAGCCAAGTGGAACAAGAGCCGCGGGATCATTTTAAGGAAGCAATGGATCGACTTCAAGCAACCATCCACAAATGGAGCGAGAGGAAGACCGAAAAGCACATGAAACTCTCATGGCTAACATTGCCAAAACACGAGCCACCATCGACCCATGGGATTCATGCAACAAACAAAGCATTTCCATAGATGAATGTGAAAAGTCAACCGAAGAGCGAAGCATGAAGGAGATCTTAGAATTTTAACCTGAGAACAAGGGACTAGAGTGTGTTGTGCAACAAGTGGAAAAGATGGAGAGTGTTGAACCGCCACATCCTTATCATGATGAACCACCTTCCTATCATGAATCCTTCCTCCCGAGCAATAAACCCTTATAGCCACTCAAATCTCCAATGGATGACACTCTTGGTGTTCTTCTTCAATGGCAAAGAGAAATGTAACAGACGACAGTAGAGTTCATAGCTACCTTGACTGAGGTAGTAGATAATTTAGCCTCCCTACGCTTCGACACTCAAAATACCCCCATGGCCGCATGTGGAGAATCTAATGAGGAGCGTAGCATGAAGGAGAAACTAGGAACTCCGGTGGAAAGTGAGGAATGTGACTTTGTATTGGAACAATTGGAGAAAGTCGTAATTGTTAAAGAGGAAGAAGTGGTTGAAGACTTAGGAGATTCTGAACCTCTATGGGAATCTAGAGTTGTAAAGTATTCCTGCAAGAAGCTTGAAATTAATGTTGAGGAGGGTAGTGCACAACCTCCAAGGCATGTTCCCTATGAAGAATTGGATGGAATGGATCAAGAGGCAAGTTCCTTTTGTGATGATAATTATGAATCAAGCCATCCTAGTAATAAATTTGCATCCACAAGTGAACCCCTTGAGTCTGAAGAACCTTCTCCTGATGAAATTGAAAGCAACATTGAGGTAGATTTCTCTCAACCTCGTATTTATGATTTGAGTGATGGAGAAGAGTTGGATGAATTCGGTTAGGAAGAGCTTGAAGGTGAAGAATCTCCTCAAAAGGTGGAAGTCCTTCGGCAAGGTTGGACGGGAGTTGAATATGCTTTGTCAAGATCGTTGGAGACTTCTCTACCTAGGTTGCCGTCTACTTCTTCATTTGAGTGAGTAAAACTTATCTCTCTTAGCTTTACTGTCCCACTTGAGTATGGTATTCTTGAAACAGATGGCCAACTTAGGAGGCTTTATGGAATGAAGCGTAAGAAAAGGATGTTTAGTGATTGGAGTTGCAAATCAAGACTCATCAACGTTGAGATTTCAAGAGCTAGATGCAAGGGTTGGACTAGTGATCAATTGGTTGGATCTAAGAGAAAAGTTTGGTACTTCATTCAGAATTTGGATTGCTTGCAACCCGGTTGGAACAATGATGATCCACTTAAAGACGGGTGTAGAAACAAGATTTGGGATCCCGATATACAACATGATCAACATTGGGAGCTCAAAACTTTTGAAGAACTTCATCAAGGCTTGGTAAATTCACTTGAAAATGTTGGAGCTTATTGGAAGTCCAAGCGTTGGTGGAAGTTTCAAGATGAATTCAAGCACAAGACACCATGAAAAGGAGCTCACCAAATGTCCAACTTAAGGACTTTAACTAAAAGTGCTAGGTGGGAGACACCCCACCATGGTAAATTCTTCCTATTTTCTCTTTTATTTATATTCGTAATAAGTTGAATTTTCAATTTTAGTTGGGTTTATTTGGTTTAAGTTGTGGTTTCACCTGTTTAATAATGTTTGCCATTAATTTGATAGCTTAAAAAAATAAAAAAAAATTTCGTATCATGTGTGCGCGTGGCCGATGCGCACGCGTCATACTTAATGTTGCTCTCTGGTACAAAAACCCAAGAGTTGTGCTGGAACCATGCAGGTGGGGTGCCAGGCGCACAACCCAACCCACGCGTACGCGTCATTTGCTTTTTTGGCCACCCACGCGTATGCGTGGATGATGCGTGCGTGTCGATGCCAAAATCTTGATGATCCAGTACTAAAACCCAAGACTTATGCGGGAACTGTGCGTGTGTTGTGCGAGGAGCGCAATTCACACCCACGTGTACGCGTGACTGACGCGTACGCGTCACCTCCTCATTCTGCAACTCACGTGTACGCGAGGGTGACGCTTACGCGTCGTGTCTTCTTTTTCTTTTTTTCTTCTTTCTTCTCTCCTTTCTTATTCTTTCCTCTTCCTTTCTCACTTTATTCTCCTCCCTTCTCATCCTTGTTCTCTTTCTTCTTTTTTACTTATTGCATTTGCATACTTTCATCCATTGCATTTTCTCTTTGTGCATGTTTTTATTTTCTTTTCTAAGTTTTCTATTTTTCCATTGGTGTTAAATTTTCTTACTCAACTGTTGAAGATTTCTTCCATTGTTTTGGTGCTTAGTGACTTGTTTTATATTATTGGGTGATATTATTTTTAGGTCAATGCTAATCTCTTATGACACTTGTATTCGTTTTGCATTGATATGAACTTATATTGTCTTTCATGACCAACTTTCTCTCCCTCATTGTTGCACTTCTTGCACTATTGATATGCCATTTGCCTATATTATTTTCTCACTTGCATGTTGTAGCTAATATGTAGTCGAGAACCTCATTACTACTTGGCATTCGCCACCCATATTTTATTTGTTTTCATATCTTTGTTTGTGGGTGATCCTTCTTTCTTTTTTCTCTTCTTTCAGGATGGCCATCATGAAGGAAAATGGAACACTTCTCAATGGGGCGACAAACAAGTCCCACCGCACAATCTTTGGAGAAAGCGCATCCGTTATAGCAACCCGTCCACTTGCACATCTTTGCATACACCGAGGACAGTGCAATCTTTAAGTGTAGGGAGGTCGATACCGACTTTCGTGGGTAACAATTTTGTCTTTCCAACACCAATGTTTAATTTTCTTTGTTAGTTAGTTGTTGCATTGCATAAAATATTGCATGTGTAGTTAGTTGCTTGCATTTATGCACTACTTGGTTGAAGTGATGAATTCTTTTCCAAGAAACTATTTTATAGCATTTCACTAATTTGAATTAAAAATTATTAAACTTGCTTGAAGAATTTATTTTCAAACATGGTTTAGAGCTTGAACACACAAACCCAGTGAAATTTTTGAACCTATTTGATTGGTTGCATTTTATCAACCAATATATTTTGTTTTGGTGTGTGTTGTTCTCTCTAAAATTGTGATCTTTGTCTTGCTTGATTCTATATTTCTATCGTTTGATGTATGCATGCACCTACGTGATTGAGGCCTTTGTTTCACTATAGCTCACATACCCATATGGCCTTACCCTTTCATTATCCTTTGCAAACCAATGTTGAGCCTATTTTACTCCATTTGTTCTTTACTTTAACACATCATTAACTCTAGGCAAAAAATAATAAATGACCTTAATTTGAATCCCTGGTTGGCTTAGACTAGTGAAAGTGCTCATGATTTAAGTGTGGTTAAGTTGGGTTTGGAAATATTTGGTTTGGGAAGTGAGTATATTAAACTTTTTTGTGAAAATGTGAAAAGAATGTTGAGGACATGTTCATGCATTCAATACCTTAATTGTATGCATTGACAAAACAAAAGAAAAAAAAACCAAAAATAAAAGAGAAATAAAAATAAAAAAAAAGAAAAAGAGAAAGAGCAAATAATAAAAGGGGACAAAATACCCCAAAGTAAATGGTGGTAGCAATGCATATGAGTTGTATTCAAATTTGGGATGCATGAATATGTGGTAAAACATAGTTAATGGGTAGTTAGATTTTGTATTCTGATTACATGGATTGTCTTTATTTAGGTGGAAAGTTTAGGTTAATCAAGGATTCAGATTTTAGTCCACTTGACTAAATGCAATCCTACCTCGACCTTAACCCCATTACAACCCTTAAAAGACCTCTTGATATGTGTGTTCATGCAATAAATTTTTGTTGATTGTTAGAAGAAGAGCAATCTTTAGAAAGCAAGATTAGTAGATAACCGAGAGAATCGACCCTGAAACACTAGAGTGATTAGATTATATACACTTCCGGTGAGGGTTCGATGCTCGATTCTTTATTCCTGGCTTTCACAAGCTTTCTTCTTGCAAGTCAATTTGTACTTCATTTTAGGATTTGAATTAGTGGAATCCCGTTCATATTTATTCTTGGAGAATTTGATTTACTTTTAACCAAGTAGGTAAAAGCATTTTGCATTTAGTTGCATTCATATAAATAGGTTGTATTTCATAAATTCGACCATTCCTCTTCACCTCCTTTATAGCTTCTCTTGAGCTTAGCATAAGGACATGCTAATGTTTAAGTGTGGGAATATTTGATATGCCACTATTTTATGGTTTATTTTATACTGAATTGAGTGGATTTTATCAACTATTCTCACACTTATTCATATAAATTGCATATTTTACATTTTCCATCCTAATTTCGTGCTATAAATGAAAACATGCTTTATTAGCCTTAAATTTGACAATTTTAATCCTCTCTCTCTCTTTACCATTCATTGCCAAGATATGTTTGTTAAGTGTTTTAGGGTTTATAGGGCAGGAATTGCTTAGAAGATGGAAAAGAAGCATGCAAAAGTAGAAGAAACACAAGAAATTAAGGATTTCAGAATCTGGTAGCGACGCGCACGCATGGACGACGCGTACGCGTGACCAGTGCAAGAGGCAAGCGAAGCGTACACGTGGATGATGCGTACGCATGACCAGAAATTTGTTCAGTGACCCGTACGCGTGGCTGACGCGTACGCGTGACAAAGCGTCACGTGCTGCACTTAACAGAACTTGCTGGGGGCAATTTCTGGGATGCTTTTGACCTAGTTCCACGCCCGAAAATACATATTACAGGCTGTAGAGTGGAGCTGGAAAGGGGGATTCAATCATTAACTTTCATTCACATACTTTAGGTTTTAGATGTAGTTTTCTAGAGAGAAAGGCTCTCTCCTTTCTCTAGGTTTTAGGGTTTCTTTTAGTTTTAGTTCTTCTCAAATTCAGATTTCTACCTTATTTTAATTTAGTTTCTTTTCTACATTCTGTTATTCTAGCATCTTAGTTTATCTTCTCTTGTTGCTTTCTCTACTTTTCCCAATTTAGTTTATAAACTCTTCATGTTAGATTCAATTTCCTTTTTAATAGAATTTGAGGTATTTCATGTTTATTGCTTCTCTCTTCATTTGTTATTATTGATTCCTTACAATTGTTGGTCTTAAATTTTACATTCTCTTATTACTTTTCTATGCTTTTATTTTGTGCCTTCGAAGTGTTTGATAAAACGCGTAGGTGGATTTTAATTTAGATTTTTATGTTCTTGACTTGGATCGATTATTTAGAGACTTTTGAGTTATCAAAAGTCTTTTGTTGATTGGTGATTGAAGATTGCCGGTTAGCTTGAACTTCACCAAAGCTAGTCTTTCACTATGAGTTGACTAGGACTTGTGAACTCAAGTTAATTGTATGCACTTGACCTTCCTCCATTGGTTAGAGGTTAACTAAGTGAAGGCAATTTATATTTACCATAACAATTGATGATGATAATTAGGATAGGATTTCTAATTCTCTTTTCTTGCTAAGAGCATACTTAGTTATTGGTTATTTTCTTGTCATTTACATTCCTTCTTCAACATTTAAAAGCCCCAAAAATACTTTTCTATAACCAATAATAAACACACTTCCCTGTAATTCCTTGAGAGATGCCCCGAGGTTTGAATACTTTGGTTAATTTTATTGGGTTTGTATTTGTGACAAACAATCTAAACGTTGATTGAGGTTTAATTGTCGGTTTAGAACTATACTTGCAACGCGATATTTTTGTGAAAATCTTTACCGACATTTTTTCTCCCGTCAGGACGTCAATTAATATTCTTTTTGCGGCATCTCTGCTAGTACTTTTTTAGTTTAGTCTCTCCCTTTTGTTAGTATACAGAGAAAATGGGAGAATCTAGAAGTGCTAGGCTAGTCCGGGCACCAGTTAGGTGGATTTTTGTATGGGCCAATGTAAAACTCTGATTTAACAAAGATTAAATAAATAATTAATTAAATATGGGCGGTAATGAGTGAAAATTTTAGAATCATAATTTGACAATTTAAATATTGTATTTAGACTCAGTGGATTTTTCTAAGTCATAAAAACATAGTTTTCTGCATAAAAACACACACTAAAAATTTGATTGGCAGTACCGGCTGAGATCTGTCCAATACTGCAGCTGAGAAAATTAATTATAAGTGAACTAGGTTAAGAAATTAGAATTTATAATTTGGGAAGATAAAAATATTTAAAATACAATTTAAAACTCAAATCTTAAAAGGTTTGGCCCAAAATTAGGCTAACGTACTAAATCGAGTGAACCAGACTCAAGTGGGCCCAAGACTATAATATAATACCTCACTTCAGCACCAAAGTCATTGTTCTTCCCTTATTTCCCTTGAGTTCCACGAAGAAGAGAGAAGAGAAATAAGAAAACCCTTGTCACTATTCACTTTGATCTTCCTTTGCCCATAACTTTTAATCCGGAGCTCCGATTGACAAGCTGTTTGCAGCCACGCGTAGCTCTTCTCATCCTCTTCAATTTTTTCTAAGATTTGTGGTAATAAACTTTTATAATTTTTTCTAGTTTCCTTTTCTCTTGAAATTCGCATTTGTGATTTTTAGGATATTAAGTTATTATAATTTTGATTATTTAGGAGTACTCTTGTGTGGATTCCAAGTGGGTTTCATTCCCATTTCTAGTGGGTTAAGGTAAAGACGCTTATTCCCATTTGGAATCTTTCAATTCTATGAATCCGAGGTTAAAAAAATTGTGGTTTTGTGCTGAATAGCATAATTGTTGAGTTGATTGATGCGGAGTTCAATTGTGGATCAAGTGGCGAGGCTTTGTCGGACATTGGGATTTTTCGAATAAAGGACACAAGGGTCTGGAACCGCCGTCGCTAAGGAACGGGTTTGAGTTCTAGCAGGCATTATGTAAAGTTATGTAAATGCCTAGGTTAGATGACCCTAAGATAGGTGTGGCTTGAATTTGGTTGTTGATTATGGATGTGAATGGGTATATGTATATGTGTGCTTGATTGAGAATTATTTTGATATTATAAAGTGAATGATAATTTGTTGGTTATGTTAATGGTGAAATTTGGGCCAGAGGCCGTGAATGGGGTGAGAAGTCCCCCAAGGGGTAAGTATGTAATATATGACTAATGTACGTGAATTATTATGTTTGATGATGATGTTGTTGATTGTGATATGATAATGGTAATGTGGTGATGTGATTAGTTGTTTATGGTTGAGAATTGAGGATTTTATTGTTATTGAGTTTGGGTATAAATTATGATAAGAATATGTTGATTGATGATGATAATGGGTATAGAATATGATTGTTGGTGTTGGTGACATTGGTTTAATGATTCATGATGCTTTGTGATGATTATGTTCATAAGAACCTAAGAAAGGTTGTGAGGATTGAAAGGTTTAGGATAACTATATGAATGAGAGATGGTTGAGAATTGTTTGGTATAAGCTTTTGTGTTGTTTTTGGGTATGAATAATTTGGTTAGTTTTGAAGTTTGAAAACTAGAGAATTTTGTAAAACCTTATTTTAATGAACTTTGATGGATCATAACTTGATCCTTAGACCTTGAAATTGAATGATCTTTGTTTTAAATTAAAGATGATTTTAAGAGCTTTAAAATGATATAAAGTTTGAGGAAAAATGGAGTTTTGTAGAGGGAGTTATGAGCGTTTGAAGTTCGGTATAAAAATCTGATTTCTGCAGCTTTAAAATTTGCTTAAGTCTGGTAAGGCTTGCATAGACGACACAGTGCATGCGATGCGGGCATTCTCCACTGCCCGGGTGTCTCGCGTACGCGGGCACTGCATGCGTATGCGAAAGTCCAAATTTCACCCTTTGCGTACGTGAATTTTTACATGCGACGCGAGCATTCCATTCTGTTTTGGAACACTCACGTACGCGAACAGGGTGCCGCGTACGCGACCACCCTTTTTTTCAATAGCATGCGTACGCGGACAAGGGCATGCGTACACGAGACCCCTGTTTTGCAGGAAAATTATTTTCTTCACTTTTCAAGGGTTCTCTAGCTTTCTAAACTTTTTTAATTACTGCTTAGGATTACTAATTAGTGATTAGGACCTAACACTAATAAAAATGTGTTAGTGAATTAAATTAGAAGATGGAGACTTAGGCCTGGTATATAAGTTGGATGAAATTGTTATGTTATTTGATGGTGAGTCGGATTGATGATGAACTTGTGGAATTGAGAACTGAGGATAGTTGTAACGAGTTTGGAACTCGAAGATGAATGGACTTGGGATTGTATGAGCAATGATCACTGAGAATATGATGAGGGTTTCTGGCCTAACAAGGATAGTGGTACAATTTCGCTTGCTCAGTGCGTAAACTGTTGTGCAGGGATGGTGGTTTTATTCTGCCTACAGTGAGAATGGAAGTTTTATCCTGCTCATGTATTGATGAGTTTTTTTAGCAAGGGCGGTTGTATGATCCCACTTGCATATTATTTTTATGTTGGGCAAGGACGGTGGTTTAACCCCACTTGCAGATTGATTTATGAATGCAATCCAAACAAGGATGGTGGTGTTATCCCGCTTGTTCGAGGTGCCCAGTAAGGATGGTGGTTTAATCCCTCTTATTTTTGGAACCTACGGATAAGGATGGTGGTTTAATCCCACTTATCCGAGTCGGGTCTAGCAACTTAACCGTCGCGTGAGCTCATGGCCAGTAAGACAGACATGCATCTATGTGACATTGATTGGGTGTGTTTATTATATATGTGGTTTACCTATGTGATTATTATTATTTAACTGCTATCTGTTATAATTGCTATAATTGAATCTGGTTGTGCTTGAATTTCATTTCTTTTGTTTGCTGTTACGGTTTTATTACGAGACCTTGTATATATGGAGGCTGAGATGAAATATGGAGAACTTGAGACTGAAAGAAACATGATAAGTGAAAGGTGAGAGAACTAATAAGATATAGTTTGAGAAGGACTTGAGGTTTATTGGAGAGAGAAAGATCGAATGAAAACCAAAGGTGCATGAGTGCAGTTAGTTAGTCTAGCATACCTTACTATTTTCTGGTATAGTATATTTCTAGGTTTGGATTTCTATTTGTTGAAGTGTTAGGGTTGTGATGACAAGTCATCTTATGCTTGTTTCACAAGCATTTTTTATTTGTTTCATTAGATTTTATGCACTTTCTTGCACAATAAGTAAGTGATTGGAGTGGAATTTTATGTTTCTTTTGATTCAATCAAACATCACTAATTTTATACAAAATCATGAGATTTATGCAAGAATTAGGTGATTATTATGAATGATGCAAAAACCTTATGATTTTGGTGAGACTTTGATGGCTTGTTTGGTTGATTTTAGGTGAAAAGATGAAGAGAAAGATGGGCACTACAAAATAACGTTGCGTTCAAAAAAAGAACGCCACGCTCACTTACGACGCGTACGCATACAGGATTCCTACACGTCAGGGACAATTTTCGAAGATCCACGCGTACGCGTGGAAGTGGTTGGCGCTCGTTTTCAAAGAGAGCGCTACGTTCATTAAGCCAGCATTTTCGGTCACATTCAAAATTGGAATTAAAATTTTTCAGCCGACGCGCACGCGTCGATGGAGCACCTGGGATGAAAGCACGCGAACGCCTGGGTAGGGCAGAAGCATGGAATTGATATTTTGCTACCCACACACACGTGTGGGTAGCGTTCATTAAGTAAACGTAGCGCTCAATAAGAGAACGCTATCGAAGACGCGTACACGTGAATATGGCACGCAAGCATGATGGAAGCTGAAGATAGCAATAACGCGTGAGCGCAGTAGACGTGTACGCTTGGGTGAATGAACGCTGCGCTCACTTTTAGAATGCAACATTCCCCTGGAAGCTGCAATCAAGCATCCAATTCTGATCCACTTCTTCACAGGCCAAAAAGCCGTTTCCAATTACTTGATGACTGAAATAGAAAGTGTATAAATAGGAGAAAATTTGATTTCCTTGGGACCTTTTTTTTTCTCTTTTAGTTTTGCTCATCTTCTTTTTAGCTCTTCTTTTAGGAATTGGGTAGAGTTGGGGATCTGAATTTAGCTTACTTCCTTTTTTGCTTCTGTTATTAATCTTCTGCATTTTCTCTTCTGTTTTTGGCACTGGTGCCTCCTTCTATTTTTCTTCTATTGTTTTTAGAATTGGAGAATTGGAGATTAGATCTGATTTCTCTTTTCTATTTATCTTGCTCTAAAATTTTTCTTTCTGTTCTTTTCTTCTTTGGAAATTTCAATTTCTTGTAAAAGGATTGAGAATTTGATCTAAATTTTCTTCTCTATTCATTTTTCTTCTGCAATTTCCTTTTCTGTTTTAGTTTTTTAAATCGGATCTGAGTCTTACTTCTAGTTTTCATCTTACTTTTCTCTGATTTACTACAGTTTATATTTTTCAATTCTGTTTTGATCCCCAAAAACCAAATCCCTTTATTATTCATGCAATTTAAGTTTCTTAACAGTTTAGATTCTACAATTTAATTTACTTGCACTTTAAGTTTCAGTTATTTACCTTTCTTGAAATTTAAGTTTCAGCTCTTTTAAATTTTTTGCACATTAAGTTTCTGTAATTTACTTCTTCTGCACTTTAAGATTCTGCCAATTTTTATTCTGCACTCTATTTTACTTGCAATTTATTATCTGTTAATTAAATTTCACAAAATTCATCAAATATTCGCTTAACTAAATTCATCACCATACTAAAGTTGCTCAATCCATCAATCCCTGTGGGATCGACCTCACTTTTGTGAGTTTTACTACTTGATGCGAACCGGTACACTTGCCGGTGAGTTTGTGTGGAATCGTTTTTCCCTCATCAATTTTTTGGCGCCGTTGCCGGGGATTGATTTAGATTAACAATGACTAAATAGGTGATAATCTAGATTAAGCATTTTTCTTTATTTTTGTTAAGCATTATAATTGTTTGAGACTTTGTTTAAGCCAACCTTAACCACACTCTAGCAGTAGAATATTTTGTTTTAGTTTTCAGGGTTTGTTTGTGTTGTATGCCAGGAGGAAGAAGAGGTGCATCGACCTCTTTTGATTCTGAGCCAGAGAGGACATTTTTGAGATTGGGAAGAGAAGCAAGAGGGAAGGGAGTTATTGGAGAAGAAGAATTAGAAGAGGAGGACCAAGAAATGGAGGGTAACCTCCCTAATCCACCAGAGGAAGAGGCCAACAACAATGGCCCACCTCAAAGGAGAGTGCTAGCCTCATACACCTTCTCCAACCCAAGAAACTGCGGGAGCAGCATACTCACTTCCAATGTTCATGCAAACAACTTTGAATTGAAGCCTCAACTTATCACTTTGGTGCAAAACAACTGTTTATATGGAGGAGGTGATGACAAGTCATCTTAGCCTAGTTTCACTAGCTTTTTTCTTTTGTTTTCAATTGATTTTATGCACTTTCTTGAGCCATAAGTAAGCCAATTGGATAGAATTTCATGTTTCCTTTGATTCAATCAACCATGGATAAATTAATGCAATTTCATGAGATTTTGTGCTATAATTATCATATATTATGAAAGAATAACAATCTCATGATTTTGAGCATAGCTTTGATGTGCTTGGTTGATTAATGATAGGTGAAAAGAGCTTTGAAGAAGGTTGAAGAAAGAAGAAATGGCAAGGAGCAAGAGAGAACAAAAAGCTTGCCTCAAACTTTAGCTCAAACTTTTGGAAGAGTTGAATTCACCCTGGAGAAGAGCAAAAGCTTGCGCCAACGTTTGACCTCAAGCTTTTAGGCAAACGTTGGCGCCACAACAAACTCACCCTGGAGAAGAGCAAAAGCTTGCGCCAACGTTTGACCTCAAGCTTTTAGGCAAACGTTGGTGCCACAACAAAACACCCAGGAGAGCAAAAGCTTGCGCCAACGTTTGACCTCAAGCTTTTAGGCAAACGTTGGCGCCACAACAACCTGAAGGGGTATACTTCCAACAAGAATAACTTGAGTTGTAGATGTCCAATTGAGATGATTCCAAGTGGGTTAGAAAGCTGACATTCAGAGCTTTCCAACCATATATAATAGTCTATAGTTGGCATAAAATTGGCAACGTTGACAAGAGGACAAAGTAGCACCCCAAGAGGCATACAAGAGGGATCCACGTTTGGCTCAAAGTTCGACCTCAAACTTTGGCTCAAACGTGGATGACAGCAAGGAAGGCTAGCTGATATGAAAAGCTTGAGTAAAAGTTTGACCTCAAACTTTTACTCAAGCTTTTCTGGTTCATGGCCCGGTTTACAAATGGGTTTCTCTCCAACTCTAAGAGCAATCAACAGAGGCTTTTGTCAACCCAATTCCATCAAGAGCAAAGGCCCAATTCAAGGCTTGAAGATCATTTGAAGAGAGTGTATAAATAGCTTAGATTTTAAGTTTTTAGAGAGCTTTTCCGTTTTAGTTTTTACTAAGTGATTTTGGGAGAGCTTTTGGTTAGAAGTTATTTTGAGATTCTGAGTCTTGGGGAAGGAGAATTGAATTCTCTTCCTCTTAGTTTTCTTGTTTTCAATTTTATTTACACTTGTCTTGAATCTTGGGTTAAAAAATTGAGGAAATTCTGTCTCAATCTCATCTTGAGATCTCTCTCTGTTTTGATTTACTGCATCATTGAGAATTTGCGATTTCACTTCTTTTCTTCTACTGCTGGATCTTTACTTTTCTTGCAATTGAATTCTCAATTTGGATCTAGGAAGGCATTGAGATCTAGACTTGGTTACCTAGTCTCTTGAGTCCTGAGATCTACAACTTTCAATTTCAATTTCCTTGTTTCGTTGCTACACCAAGCTTATTTTCATAGTCATTTGAGATCCGGTTTAATTGAATCCATCTTTTACATTTCTGTTTGTTGAATTTTACTTTTCCTTGTTAAATTTCTGCAAATCCACTTCCCAATTCCCTTTATAATTCAAGTAATTTACATTTCTTGCACTTTAAGATTCAGCCATTTACATTTCTTACAATCTAAGTTTCTGCAATTTACATTACTTGTTCTTTAAGATTTAGCTTATTTACTTTCTTTGCTCTTTAATTTTCTACAATCTACCCCTCTCCCTTTACATTTCAAGAAATTTAGTTTCTGCAATCACAAATCACTCAACCAAATCTTGATTCGCTTGACTAAATCAACCACTAAACTAAAATTGTTCAATCCTTCAATCCCTGTGGGATCGACCTCACTCATGTGAGTTATTATTACTTGATGCGACCCGGTACACTTGCCGGTTAGATTTGTGTGTTTGGAATTCGTTTTCCAAAAATACACATCAAGTTTTTGGCGCCGTTGCCGGGGATTGAAATAGATTGACAATGATTAAGTGAAGTGGATATCTAGATCAAGCACTTTTTCTTTTCTGTTTCTTTAATTTTTGACTAACCCGCTAACTGTTTGAATTTTTGCTTAAGCTAACTAATATTTCACTTCAGCCATGGATTGAAGTGTTATTGCTTTTCTGGTATTGTGTGATCCTTATGCTTTGGTTGTATGTTACGTACAAGGAGAGTTACACCCACTTTTTGTGAACAAGACGAAAGAACCCTCAGAAGAATAAGAAGAGCTGAAAGAGGGAAAAACATTGTTGGAGAAGAAGAATCAGAAGAAGAGTTCCAAGATATGGAGAAACACCTAACAAATCCACCAAATGGAGTTGAAGGAGCAGCCAATAACAACAATAATCCACCACAGAGGAGATTTTTGGCTTTCTACACATGTGCAAATCCTAGACATTGTGGGAGTAGCATTCTAACCCCAAATGTTAATGCAAATAACTTTGAACTAAAGCCACAACTCATCACCTTGGTTTAAAACAATTGTTCTTATGGAGGAGGGCCACTTGAAGACCCTAACTAACACTTGTCCACTTTCTTGAGGATTTGTGACACTGTCAAAACCAATGGTGTGCACCCTGACAGTTACAAGCTACTGCTATTTCCATTTTCTCTCAGAGACAAAGCCACTCAATGGTTGGAATCTTTTCCAAGAGACAGCATCAACAATTGGGATGATCTAGTAACCAAGTTCCTTGCCAAGTTTTACCCACCTCAAAGAGTTATTAGATTGAAGACTGAAGTGCAAACATTCACTCAAATGGATGCTGAACCCTTGTATGAGGCATGGGAACGATACAAAGCTCTAATCAGGAAGTGTCCACTGGGAATGTTTAGTGAGTAGGACAGATTGCAGAATTTCTATGAAGGCTTGACATTGAAATCTCAAGAGGCTTTGGATTATTCAGCAGGAGGCTCTTTACAACTAATGAAAACTACAGAGGAAGCCCAAAATCTCATTGATATGGTGGCCAACAACCAGTATTTCTTTGCTCACCAAAGGCAACGCCAACCATCACAGAGGAAAGGAGTGATGGAGTTGGAAGGAGTAGACTCAATCCAGGCTCAAAATAAAATGATGCAGCAGTAAATTCAACAACAATTTGAGCAAATGGCCAAAAGAATTGATGGCCTACAAGTAGCATCAGTGAGTGCCACAAGCCAACCAACAACCCCTTGGGGGTAGAATGAGGAGAACCAAGAAGAACAACAACAAGAGCAAGTGCAATATATGCACAACCAAGGATCAAATGAGGTGTATGGTGACACTTACAATCCATCCTGGAAGAATCACCCAAACCTTAGATGGGGGATAATCACAACCAGAACCAACAACCATGGCAGAGGAACTCAAACCAAAACACTTCAAGAAACAACCAAAACCACAACCAGCAGCAAACTAACCAAAACCCTTACAGAAAACCCCAAAACAACTACCCCAACTCCAACCATTATCAATCCAATAACCAACCCACCAACCAAAATGCCTACCATCCACCATCCACACCTCACAACCAACCACAAACATCACTAGAATCCCAAAGAATCACTAATCTGGAAACCTTGATAGACAAAATGTGGAAACACCAAGAAATGACAACCAAGAACCAAGAAGCCTCCATAAAGAATATGGAGAGGCAAATTGGTCAGATATCTAAACATCTTGCAACAGAGAGACCATCAAGTTCCCTGCCAAGTGACACAATTCTAAATCCTAAGGAAGAGTGCAAGGCGATACAGTTAAGAAGTGGGAGAACATTGATGAGCAACAATGACACCACAAAGAAGCAAGTGGAGAATAGCAAAAGGCCCATAGAAGAAGAAAAGCCAACACAGGCAGAGGAAGACAATGATCAAAATGTGATACCAAACAAGAGCACTGAAAAGCAAAGAAGGAAAGAAGACCAACCAACCACTTCACAAAAGGGGGAAGAAGAAGCAATTCAAGGACAGCAACAAGTGGGAAAAAGTATTACACCTCCACTGTCATACCCCCAGAGGTTCAGCAAAGAGACTAAGGACCAACATTTTCATAAGTTCCTTGAGACTTTCAAAAAACTGGAAATCAATATTTCCTTAGCTGAAGCACTTGAACAAATGCCCCTGTATGCAAAGTTCTTAAAAGAACTTATCAACAAGAAGAGGAGTTGGCAAAAAAATGAAACTGTGCTTCTCACTGAAGAATGCGGTAAACTCATCAGATAAGGACTTCCCCCCAAAGTGGAAGACCCTGGAGGTTTCTTCCTACCTTGCACCATTGGAAATCTACTTATCAACAATGGGATGTGTGACTTAGGAGCAAGCATAAATTTAATTCCATCATCCTTAGTGAAAAAGCTTGGCATAGGAGAGGTGAAACTAATACAGATGTCTTTAGAATTGGTGGACCAGTCAGTAGTATACCCCAAAGGAGTGATTGAAAACCTTTTAGTTAAGGTTGACAAGTTCATTTTTCCTGCGGACTTTGTAATATTGAACACTGAAGAAGAAGAAAACAATTCAATCATCTTGGGAAGGCCATTTTTAGCCACTGCAAGAGCCATCATAGATGTAGAGCAAAGAGAATTAACCCTCAGGATGCATGATGAGAGTATCACTCTGAGTGTACTGCCAGAAGCACAGTTCAATCATAAAAAGAAGGATGGTAGAGAAAGTGAAGAAAATCTACAATGGAAGGAGGGAATCAACAAGACAGACAACAACTGCCCTCCCAAGCAAGGGATAGATGATACAACAAATCAAAAAAGGAAAGATTCTATGCAAAATAATGAAGAAGTTCAAGAGGACATTGTAGTGTTAGTCACTAAGAAGAGAAATCTCCAAGGTAAACCTACGGCCAAAGAAGAAAGGTCAACAAAAGGAAGGAAGAAACACAAGAACAAAACAAAAAGGGGATGGAAGAACAGAAAGATTCCAACAGAAGGGCTTTCCAAAGGTGATAAAGTGCAATTGATCTATCAACGACTGGGAACAAGCCAACAGACTGATGATTACTACACTGTCAGCAATATACTCTCATTAGAGCATGCTGAAATTGAACACCAAGGAACAAAGAGGAGGATCACAGTCAGGGGGGACAAGTTGAGGCACTACAATCATCAACCACCATAAAAGAAAGCCCCAGTGTCAAGCTAGTGACAATAAAAGAGTGCTCCATGGGAGGCAACCCATGATTTAAGATTTCTATCGTTTTAAATTTAATAAGCTATGATCACCCTAGCATGATTTCCTTTTTCATGAACGTGCTTAATGAATGCATGCACTGTTTTGAAACATATGCCAAGACTTCTAAGTTTGGTGTACCTTCAAGTACACCAAATCAGTTTTTCAAACACTCTTAGACCATATACTTAGTCATCCTGATGAAGTATATGACCAAACATTAAGTTTGGTGTCTGCATATGTAGATGTTTTTGGAAGATCATTTCTTATTCATGAAATTAAAATCATGTACCGATGATCATACGTTGTTACCTTCTAGGACCTTATAATTAAAAAGGAATTATATTCTGTGATGAAGGCATCAATTGTGATCAACTGCTGGCATTCTGCATTTACCCCTTAACAAGAGACAAGTTTGGTGTTCATCAAACCTTGATGCACCAACTAAGGGACACAATTGATTCTTCATGAAAATATATATATATATATTTAACCAAAAGTGACATTGAGATTTCAAGAACACTAGTTGGAGGAAGAAACATTTTAGACTATATGACCAAACATTAAGTTTGGTTTCCTCCAAGAAAAAAGGAGGAAAAGTCACGGTTAAAATAGATATAAGGAATGAGAGTTCACATAGTTGTTTAATAAGCCTTCTTGCCACGATTTGATAATGTTTAACTTTGTTGTCTTGTTGTGATGGTTAGGTGGTCAAAGAATACTCAATGAAAGAGACAAGACAAGGGGGAGCTTAGCATGAGAACAAAATCCCATCACATGCTTCAAAAAAATTGAATCTGCACACTCTTTGGAATAAGCACGTTGAAGACCCTTGAAGAAGCAAGTTTTGTCCTCATTCAACCTTACATGCACACCTTTGATTTGCAAAGTATCCAATTGCATCCCAACCCTCCATTGTTCAATTAAATGATTATAAAACACCACCTTCAAGCCATGCACATAAACGAAGAAGTTGCACACTCCCTGCACTCCAACCATTCAAACTCCATTTCCTTCATCATTCTTCATCATATAAGCTCAGCCTCAAATATTTTCTTTGCCAAAAACACATCAAAATGTCCAACTCTTTTCACACTCCCTCTAACCTCAAGAAGATCAGCCAATCAAGCGATCATGGCATCCTCCTCAAGAATCAAACGAAGAAAGGGAAAAGAGCCCGAGGTAGAAGAGAGTACACCGGAATATGACCGATGGAGATTTAGATCTTGGTACCATCAATTACAACTTGAATGGATGAATCAGAAGAAGATATATCCAGAGGTTCCATTCATGCTGCCAGATGAAGGGTGCCAAGAAATGAAGGACAAGATCAGAAAGAGGAAATGGGAAGAACTCACCTCACCAATCACTCGAATCAATGCAAATATCATAAGAGAGTTTTATGCCAATATCTCAAGGCTTAACATGAATGAAGCCCCAACGTACAAGAGCTATGTACGGGGAAGGGAAGTAAAATTTAGTTCAAATGCCATCAAGAAAGTCTTGGGACTAAAAACAACCCACTTTGATGAGCCGAGATACCACCAAAGGGTAAATGGAAATCCGGATTATGATGAAATTGCTAGCGATATTTGTTTGATAAACTCAGAGTGGGAAGGAGATGCCAAAAACAAATACAAATACTTGAGGAGAGGAGATCTTATCCCTGAAGCAAAGGGATGGTATGAGCTATTGAAAAGATCAATTCTGGGCACAGTAAATACCTCAGAAGTCAACAGGAAAAGAGCTGTTATGTTGCATTGCATCATAGTGGGAGGAGAGGTGAAGGTTCATGAAATCCTTGCAAAGGATATTAAAAAACTTGCAGAAAAGAACTCGGCTGGATCTTGGTTATACTACCCAAGCACCATTATGCGGTTGTGCGCAAGAGCTAAAGTGCCAATGGAGGACGATAACCCAACATGGCTGAACCCGGGCATGCCTATAACCATTGAAAGAATGACGATTGTTACTAAAGCACAGCAGAGCCGAAGACTACCAAGAAGAAGGCAGAGAGATGAACCAATGGAGGAAGAAGAGTCACAAGAGGAAGAGGAACAGCAACACACCCAATCACATAACAATCTGGACATGACTCAGATGCAGGAAGCAATTGAAAGACTATCATAATAGTACATGAGAATTCAAGAAAGGTAGGAAGAGTACCACTCACAATATGTGAAACACCAACAAGAGCAAGAGGAACGGCAGTTGAAAATGATGAACCAACAAAGTGAGTTTGAGTCAAAATTCTTCGTGATGCAAGAGGAGCATGCTTTTCAATCCCACGAATCATTTGGAAAGTTGGCACAAATGCAAGCTGAAAATATGAGGGCTCTCAAGGAGTTCACAGCCCTTCAAGATGCAAGATATGAAGTCCAAGCTGACTACAACATAAACAGTCAAATTAAATTGAACTATATTGGAGAGCATCTGCACAACATGGATCCAGCGTTTCCAACTTTCGATGAGTTCTTCAAAGGGAAAAGTGAGATAGAAGTAAGCAAGGCCATGAGACTTGAAGATAGAGTAGAAGAGACGATGAATAGAGCTGGGTTCTGGCGGGTCAACAGACAACAGACATGGACACAGGGAACACCAATACCCAAGCAAATGAAAGAAGCAAGAAAAAGCATGATAAATGAAAGGTGGACCTGCTCCTTGTTCATCACTACAAAAAAAAAAGAAAAAAAAAGAAAAAAAAACATGCATCCTATCTGTTTAAAGTAGTCTTTGCATCTTTAGTAGTCATTTTAGTTAATAGTCTTTGCATTATGTTTGTCTTTCTTAAAATAAGTAAGCTAGTCTAAGTGTGTGCTTGTGTGTTTGTTTTCACCTAACTAAATACATGCTTTGTTCCCTGCATCCTTAATTCAATAAAAGAAATGTTTGGAATGTGAAATGAGATAGTTCTTTGTTAACTGGAAGTACGATAACAGTAAGTGGTGGTATGTATGTGTGATTGTATGATAGCTCACTTTTAGTGAATAAAAGAACTAGACTGTCTCCTTTTAAGTAGAAGGTAGCTCACTGTCTATGAATCTCAATAAAATAAAAGTCCTAGGTTAAAGAGAAAAATAAAAAGAGAAAAGAAAAAGCCAAAAATGGCAACAGAACAAAAGAAAAATAAAAAGAAATAAAGCTAGACACCAATAGCTTGAACCTTAGAATATATGCCTGTGGTGTCTTTGTACAAGGATTTGCTTGGATTATTAAGTTCTTTAGAGTGCATCAACACTTGGTGACTTGGGTTAACTAACCCGGGATCATCAACTGAAAGTCCACTATCAAGAGCAACCTAACTACAAGGCATTTAGTAACCCAAAGAGGTGCTGGGCATCAATGTTCTAAGAAGGAATGTGAGCCAAGTGTCTATAGTGAATAATGTGTCAAGCATAAAGAAAGAAAAGAGCTTGTTACACATGACACTGAACTAAAGCTTATAAAAAATAATAGTCAAGGACAAAGGAATAATGAGAGGTCATAGCAGTGTGTTACTTGATGCTTGAAGGAGACTTTCTAGGCCTAAATGTCAATAAGAAGTGAGTATTTACATATCTACATGAAACCCCATGAGCTACCAATAATACTCTGCTTGCATGAACATCTTCTTCCATTTCATTCTTTCTTCTCAATAATTCTTTTCTTGCTTGGGGACAAGCAAGCTTTAAGTTTGGTGTTGTGATGACAAGTCATCTTAGCCTAGTTTCACTAGCTTTTTTCTTTTGTTTTCAATTGATTTTATGCACTTTCTTGAGCCATAAGTAAGCCAATTGGGTAGAATTTCATGTTTCCTTTGATTCAATCAACCATGGATAAATTAATGCAATTTCATGAGATTTTGTGCTATAATTGTCATATATTATGAAAGAATAACAATCTCATGATTTTGAGCATAGCTTTGATGTGCTTGGTTGATTAATGATAGGTGAAAAGAGCTTTGAAGAAGGTTGAAGAAAGAAGAAATGGCAAGGAGCAAGAGAGAACAAAAAGCTTGAGCAAAAGCTTGCCTCAAACTTTAGCTCAAACTTTTGGAAGAGTTGAATTCACCCTGGAGAAGAGCAAAAGCTTGCGCCAACGTTTGACCTCAAGCTTTTAGGCAAACGTTGGCACCACAACAAAACACCCAGGAGAGCAAAAGCTTGTGCCAACGTTTGACCTCAAGCTTTTAGGCAAACGTTGGCGCCACAACAACCTGAAGGGGTATACTTCCAACAAGAATAACTTGAGTTGTAGATGTCCAATTGAGGTGATTCCAAGTGGGTTAGAAAGCTGACATTCAGAGCTTTCCAACCATATATAATAGTCTATAGTTGGCATAAAATTGGCAACGTTGACAAGAGGACAAAGTAGCACCCCAAGAGGCATACAAGAGGGATCCACGTTTGGCTCAAAGTTTGACCTCAAACTTTGGCTCAAACGTGGATGACAGCAAGGAAGGCTAGCTGATATGAAAAGCTTGAGTAAAAGTTTGACCTCAAACTTTTACTCAAGCTTTTCTGGTTCATGGCCCGGTTCACAAATGGGTTTCTCTCCAACTCCAAGAGCAATCAACAGAGGCTTTTGTCAACCCAATTCCATCAAGAGCAAAGGCCCAATTCAAGGCTTGAAGATCATTTGAAGAGAGTGTATAAATAGCTTAGATTTTAAGTTTTTAGAGAGCTTTTCCGTTTTAGTTTTTACTAAGTGATTTTGGGAGAGCTTTTGGTTAGAAGTTATTTTGAGATTCTGAGTCTTGGGGAAGGAGAATTGAATTCTCTTCCTCTTAGTTTTCTTGTTTTCAATTTCATTTACACTTGTCTTGAATCTTGGGTTGAAGAATTGAGGAAATTCTGTCTCAATCTCATCTTGAGATCTCTCTCTGTTTTGATTTACTGCATCATTGAGAATTTGCGATTTCACTTCTTTTCTTCTACTGCTGGATCTTTACTTTTCTTGTAATTGAATTCTCAATTTGGATCTAGGAAGGCATTGAGATCTAGACTTGGTTACCTAGTCTCTTGAGTCCTGAGATCTACATCTTTCAATTTCAATTTCCTTGTTTCGTTGCTACACCAAGCTTATTTTCATAGTCATTTGAGATCCGGTTTAATTAAATCCATCTTTTACATTTCTGTTTGTTGAATTTTACTTTTCCTTGTTAAATTTCTGCAAATCCACTTCCCAATTCCCTTTATAATTCAAGTAATTTACATTTCTTGTACTTTAAGATTTAGCCATTTACATTTCTTGCAATCTAAGTTTCTGCAATTTACATTACTTGTTCTTTAAGATTTAGCTTATTTACTTTCTTTGCTCTTTAATTTTCTGCAATCTACCCCTCTCCCTTTACATTTCAAGAAATTTAGTTTCTGCAATCACAAATCACTCAACCAAATCTTGATTCGCTTGACTAAATCAACCACTAAACTAAAATTGTTCAATCCTTCAATCCCTGTGGGATCGACCTCACTCATGTGAGTTATTATTACTTGATGCGACCCGGTACACTTGCCGGTTAGATTTGTGTGTTTGGAATTCGTTTTCCAAAAATACACATCAGGAGGCCCTCTTGAGGATCCAAATCAGCACTTATCCACCTTCCTGAGGATTTTTGAAACTGTCAAAACCAATGGTGTGCATCCGGATATCTATAAGTTGCTGCTGTTCCCATTTTCTTTGAGGGATATGGCATCTCAATAGGTTGAAACATTCCCAAAAGAAAGCATCAACACTTGGGATGATTTGGTGAACAAATTCCTATCTAAATTCTATCCACCTCAGAGGACCATAAGACTGAAGACAGAAGTGCAAACATTCACTAAAATGGATGGAGAATCACTGTATGAGGCCTGAGAAAGATACAAGGCTCTGATTAGAAAATGTCCACCTGAGATGTTTAGTGAATGGGACAGACTCCAGAATTTCTATGAGGGGTTAACTCTAAAAGCTCAAGAATCCTTAGACTACTCTGCAGGAGGATCATTGCAACTAATGAAGACAGCTGAGGAAATCCAGAATCTCATAGACACTGTGACCAATAATCAATACTTCTATGCTCATTGAAGGCAACACCAACCAATTCAAAAGAAGGGTGTGTTGGAGCTAGAAGGAGTAGACACCATCTTGGCACAAAACAAGTTGATGCACCAACAGATCCAGCAACAAATGGAATTAATGACAAAGAGAATTGATGGACTCCAAGTGGCTGTAGTGAACACAGCGAGCCAACCAACAATTGGATGGAACCAAAGTGAAGAAGTTTTTGAGAAAAGCAACTGTGAACAGCAAACAGAATAAGTACAATATATGCATAACACTTCAAATTCTTCTTAGAATGAATTTCATGGAGATACATACAATTCATCATGGAGGAATCATCCCAACTTGAGGTGGGGTGATAATCAGAATTCATGGCAAAAGAATCACAATTTCAACAACTTCCGCAACACAAACAACCAAACTCATTCATCTAATAATACTAACCAATACAGAAAACCACAAAACTCATATCAGCAACCCAACAACAACTCACCGATTTACCAAAATAACTTCTCCACACCACCTTTTAATTCCCAGAATAACCACTTCAACAACCCAAATAACTTACAACAACAACCATCATATTCCAAAATGCCATCCATTGATCATTAGGAAACCAGAATTTCAGCTCTTGAGGCAACATTACAAGCACTTGCTCAAACCACACAGAATCTAGCCAAAGGGCAAGATAGCTTGATTAAAAGCCAAGAGAGATAAGAAGCCATCATGAAGAATCTTGAAAGACAAGTAGGGCAATTAGCCAGACAAGCTGAGAGACCAACCAATATTTTTCCAAGTGACACCATTCCAAATCCTAAAGAAGAATGTAAAGCAATTCAACTCAGGAATGGAAGAACATTGGAGGATGATAAGGCTGGTAGTAAGAAAGAGGTGGCAATTGAAAAGAAAGACCAGGAAGAGCTCAAGAAGAAGGAAGAGCCACAAGCTTCAAAGAAGGGAAAGTAAATCATGGAGGAGAGCTCACAAGAACAGAGGAAGGAAGTGAAACCTTATACTCCTCCTATGCCATATCCTCAAAGATTGCAAAGAGAGCTCAAGGATCAGTAATTTCCCAAGTTCCTTGAAATTTTTAAGAAGCTGAAAATCAATATTCTCCTTGCTGAGGCACTAGAACAAATGCCTTTGTATGCTAATTTCCTCAAAGAGATCATCAACAAAAAGAGAAGTTGAAATAAAAAGGAAACTGTGATCTTGACACAAGAATGCAGTGCAGTGATTCAAAAAGGGCTCCCACCAAACTCAAAGATCCTGGAAGTTTCATCATATCATGCATCATAGGCAATATGACCTTGGAAAAAGCCCTCTGTGACTTAGGTGCCAGCCCCAATTTGATGCCTCTCTCACTAATGAAAAAGCTTTCAATAGAGGAAGTCAAACCCACCAGAATGTCACTTCAAATGGCGGATAGATCACTCAAAATATCCAATGGGGTTGTGGAGAACGTATTAGTGAAGGTGGGAGAATTCATCTTCCCTGCTGATTTTGTCATTTTGGACATAGAAGAAGAAGGACACAACTCAATCATCTTAGGTAGTCCTTTCTTAGCAACAGCAAGGGCTATCATTGATGTGGAAAAAGGGGAAATAACCCTCAGGGTGCACAATGAGCAAATGAACATCAATGTCTTCAAGGCCATGCAATATCCTCCTGAGAAGGAAAAGTACATGAGGGTGGAAATGATAGAAGACTTAGTGGAAGAAGTGTTTGAAACCAACGTCTAGGAGAAACAAGAAGAAGAAATGGGAAGTGATCAAGATGTCATAAAGAAACAAGCTTTTGAAATCTCTCTTAAAGACAAGACAGAGGAAGTGCCAAAGCCAGAGTTGAAACCTCTCCCTCCACATCTCAAGTATGCATTCTTTGGAGAAAAAGAAACCTTGCCAGTGATCATCAATTCTTCCTTAAACATGGAAGATGAAACAAAATTGATTGAAGTGTTGAAAGTTCACAAGACAGCTCTGGGATGGACAATTAAAAACATCAAAGGTATAAGCCCTGCCATCTGTATACATCAAATCTTGCTGGAGGAGGACTCAAGACCTGTAGTGCAGCCTCAAAGGAGGCTCAACCCAACTATGAAGGAAGTGGTTCAAAAAGAGGTGATGAAGCTGTGGAATGCTGGAATCATATACCCAATTTCTGATAGCACCTGGGTAAGTCTGGTCCAAGTTATACCAAAGAAGGGAGGAATGACTGTCATCTCCAATGAGAAGAACGAGGTAATCCCCACAAGGACAGTGACTGGGTGGAGGATGTGTATAGATTATAGAAGACTGAATGAGGCTACAAGGAAAGATCATTTCCCTCTCCCTTTCATTGATCAGATGCTGGAAAGATTGGCTGGCCATGCCTATTACTGCTTCCTGGATGGGTATTCTGGGTACAATCAAATAGTGGTAGATCCCAAGGACCAAGAGAAGACCTCATTCACCTGTCCATTTGGAGTCTTTGCCTATAGAAGGATGCCTTTTAGACTCTGCAATGCTCCAGCAACCTTTTAAAGGTGTATGCTCTCCATATTCTCTGACATGGTAGAAAAATTTTTAGAGGTCTTTATGGATGTCTTTTCTGTCTTTGGTAACACTTTTGACACTTGTCTGAAACATCTAACCCTTGTATTGAAAAGATGCCAAGAAACAAATTTAGTTTTGAATTGGAAAAAATGCCATTTCATGGCACCAGAGGGTATTGTTCTTGGGCATAAGGTTTCAAGTAAGGGTATAGAAGTTGACAAAGCTAAAATAGACATCATTAAAAAGCTTCCTGTGCCTGTCAATGTGAAAGCAGTAAGAAGTTTCCTTGGGCATGCTGGGTTCTATAGAAGGTTCATCAAGGATTTTTCAAAAATAGCCAAACCACTGAGTAATTTGCTATTGGTTGACAATCCTTTCATCTTTGATGACACTTGCAAGCATGCCTTTGAAACTTTAAAAAGAAAACTCACTACAGCACCAATCATCACACCCCCTGATTGGGAATTACCTTTTGAACTCATGTGTTATGCAAGTGACTTTGCAAGTGGTGCTGTATTGCGGCAAAAGAAAGACAAGCTACATCATGTTATATACTATGCAAGTAAGGTGTTGAATGAGGCATAGAAAAATTATACCACCACTGAGAAATAGCTCTTAGCAATTGTATATGTATTTAATAAATTTAGACAATACTTGATTGGTTCAAAGGTTATAGTATATACTGATCATGCTGCTCTCAAGTATCTCATGTCTAAATAGGATTCAAAACCAAGGCTTATTAGGTGGGTGCTTGATGAGCGGATAATTTATACCCTTTTTGGCATTATTTTTAGGTAGTTTTTAATATGTTTTAATTATATTTTATTATTATTTTATTAGTTTTTATGCAAAAATTATATTTCTAGACTTTACTATGAGTTTGTGTGTATTTTTCTATAATTTCAGGTATTTTCTGGCTGAAATTGAAGGACCTGAGCAAAAGTCTGATTCAGAGGCTGAGAAAGGACTGCAGATGCTGTTGGATTCTGACCCTCCTGCACTCGAAGTAGATTTTCTGGAGCTATAGAAGCCCAATTGGCGAGATCTCAATTGAGTTGAAAAGTAGACATCTTGGGCTTTCCAGCAATGTATAATAGTCCATACTTTGCCCGAGATTTGATGGCCCAAACTGGCGTTCAAATGTCAGCCAGAGACTCTTTTCTGGCGTAAAACGCCAGAACTGGCACCAAAACTGGAGTTAAACATCCAAACTGGCATCCAAGCTGGCGTTTAACTCCAAGAATGGTCTATACACGTGAAAGCTTCAATGCTCAGCCCAAGCACACACCAAGTGGGCCCCGGAAGTAGATTTCTGCACTATCTGCACTTAGTTACTTATTCTTTGTAATCCCTAGTAACTAGTTTAGTATAAATAGCACCTTTTACTATTGTATTCAGAGATCTTTTATCATCTATTCAACTTTTATGTTACATTTGGGAGGCTGGCTATTCAGCCATGCCTAGACCTTTTCTCTTATGTATTTTCTACGGTGGAGTTTCTACACCTCATAGATTAAGGTGCGGAGCTCTGCTATTCTTCATGAATTAATGCAAGTACTATTGTTTCTCTTTCAACTCACGCTTACTTCTTCTCCAATATATACTCTCGTACTTAATTCAGTTAAGTCAGAATGAAGGGGTGACCTGTGACAATCACCCACTATCTTCGTTACTCGCTTAGCCAAGATCCGCGTGCCTGACAACCACAAGCGGTCTACATGATGTTTAACATAGTCAATGGATGACAGCCGGAGTATATTCTCTTGGGTCTCTAATCCACGGACCGAGTCCGTGAGATTAGAACCTTCATGGTATAGGCTAGAACCAATTGGCAGCATTCCTGAGATCCGAAAAGTCTAAACCTTGTCTGTGGTATTCCGAGTAGGATCTGGAAAGGGATGACTGTGATGAGCTTCAAACTCGCAAGTGCTGGGTGCAGTAACAGTGTGCAAAAGGATAGAGAGATCCTATTCCGACGCTAGTAAGAACCGACAGATGATTAGTCATGCGGTAGCTGTACCTGGTATTTTTCATCCGAGACGAGAAATCTGACAGTTGATTAGCCGTGTAGAAACCATACCTGGTATTTTTCATTCGAGAGGATCATACAGCTTGCCATGGAAGGGAGCACGCATGGTTGGATGAAGACAGTAGGAAAGCAGAGGATCAGAAGCAACAAAGCATCTCCAAACGCTTATCTGAAATTCCCACCAATGAATTACATAAGTATCTTTATTTTAATTTTATGTTTTAGTTATCTTTTAATTATCAAAACCCCATAACTATTTGAATCGCCTGACTAAGATTTAGAAGATGACCATAGCTTGTTTCAAGCCGACAATCTCTGTGGGATCGACCCTTACTCACGTAAGGTATTACTTGGACGACCCAGTGCACTTGCTGGTTAGTTGTGCGGAGTTGTGAAAAGTGTGATCACAATTTCGTGCACCAGTGCTGCTGCTACAAGAATTTGACATTGAAGTAAGAGATAGAAAGGGAAATAAAAACCAAGTAGCGGACCATTTGTCAAGACTACCACAAGAAGTCAACCAAGATACACCACAACCAGTGAATGAAAAGTTTTCAGATGAATATCTTCTCCAAATCCAGCAGACACCCTGGTTTGCTAACATTGCAAACTACAAGGTGGGAAGGAAGATTTCTCAAGAGTTTACCAAGCAACAAGTGAAGAAGCTATGTAATGAAGCCAAGAAATTCTTGTGGGATGAGCCATTCTTGTTCAAGAGGTGTCCAGATGGGATGATTAGAAGGTGCATTCCTGAAAATGAGATGAGAGACATATTGTGGCACTGTCATGGTTCAGCCTATGGTGGACATTTTGGGCCAGAAAGAACAACAACTAAAGTGCTTCAGAGTGGATTTTATTGGCCAACTATATTCAAAGATGCCAGAGAGTTTGTGCACCAATGCAATGAATGTCAAAGAGTTGGAGGGCTGACAAAGAGAAATGAAATGCCTCAAAACTTTATTTTGGAAGTGGAACTGTTTGATATCTAGGGTATAGATTTTATGGGCCCCTTTCCTCCATCTTATTCCTTCAAATACATTCTGGTGGCAGTAGAATATGTCTCAAAATGGGTGGAAGCCATAGCAACAACTATCTGTGATGCACCAATTGTTCTTCAATTCCTAAAGAGACACATTTTCACTAGATATGGGGTACCTAAAGGCCTTATTAGTGATGGTGGCAACCACTTTTGCAACAGACAGATGGAAAAGCTACTCCACAAATATGGAGTAATTCACAAAGTGGCTACACCATATCGTCCTCAAACTAATGGGCAAGCTGAATTAGCAAATAAGGAGCTAAAGAGAATCTTGGAGAAGACCGTTGGGATCACAAGGAAAGACTAGGCCAGAAAGTTGGATGATACTCTATGGGCATATAGAACCGCATTCAAAACCCCAATTGGAAAGTCACCCTTTTAGCTAATCTATGGGAAATCATGTCACCTTCCTGTGGAGCTAGAACATAAAGCTTACTGGGCCACTAAGCTCCTCAATCTTGACCCTCAAGTAGCAGGAGAGAAAAGGCTATTGCAACTCAATGAGCTAGAGGAATTCAGATTAGAAGCTTATGAGAATGCAAAGATATACAAGGAGAGAGCTAAGAAGTGGCATGACAAGAAAATCTTGAATAGAGAGTTCAAACCAAGACAACAAGTGCTCCTATACAATTCCAGACTCAAGATTTTCCCTGGAAAACTCAAGTCTAAATGGACTGGCCCTTATCTGATAACTAAGGTTTTCCCACATGGAAGCCTTGAACTTCTGAATGAAGCCACAAAGGAAATAATCACAGCAAATGGCCAAAGAGCTAAGCATTATCTGGGAGGATCTTGGAACAAGGAAGAGAGTGTTCAGGAGTTGGGATGAACAAAGAATGGAAGATGTCAAGCTAATGACGATAAACAAGTACTTGTTGGGAGCCAACCCAACCAAAGGTAGTTTTCTTTTCCTAACTATTTCAATAAAAAGGTTAAGTAGATTTATCTGTATTGCAAGAAGCTAAGTTTGGTGTTGCACACTAAAACAATTTAAGGGTGAATGAAGGATGCTAATTTTGGTGTCCCACCAAACATTTTATTTAAAAACACATTTCAACCCTCTGCATAAATGGTTATTAGCTCCAAACAATCAGGAAAACTACTCAACCATTGTCTGTTTTCTAGTTTTTAGTTTTTTTCCATTTAGCAAAGGAACAAGGTTTCATGTGTACGATTGATTTGTTATATAAGGGATAGTGGAAAAGGACTAAGTTTGGTGTTCACACACCAAAGTAAGTTCAAAAGCCTGAAAACATTCATGCATGCTAACCATTTTTCGAGTGCTTGGGGGACAAGCAACTTCTACTACCATTACAGAAAACGATTCAAATTTTTGGAAGGACAATACATCATTAGCAAGAAAAGCACAAAAGCTAAGAAGGAGGATGAAAGACTAAGCAAGAAGATACCAAAAGGTTGTATTGTTATTCAACTGTTTATATCTTGCTGTGTTTTGGTTGGAAGTTTAATTGTATCCCTCTCTGATAGGTTACCCTTATCTGCATTTCGTTTGTCTATTGTCCGGTCATTAATCAATTAAGTGATCTAGCTATAAGTGTCTGCATCACTCATCTTACTTGAATATGTGTCTTGTTTCCCTCTGCATGAATAAGAGATGATGATTGAAACAAAAGTGAAATTGTCCAGTGTGATAGGAATGATAATAAAGTTCAGTGGTGATATATATGTTTGATTGTTACAGTAAGCTCACTAATAAAAGATAAAGGTTAGGATTCTCCTTTATAGTATGAACTAGGCTGTTGCTTGTGAACTCTTAATTAATAAATATCCCTGGAAGAAGAAAGAGCAAGAAAGAAAAGAAAGAAAAGCCAAGAATTGGCAACAAAAATGAAAGAAACAAATAATAAGGCTAGACACCAATAGCTTGGACCTTAGGATATATGCCTGTGGTGCTTTTTGTACTAGGATCTGCTTGGACAATTAGGTTCTAAGGAGTATTTTAAAACTTGGTAACTTAGATTAATTAATCCGGGATTATCAACCGAAAGGCTAATATCAAGAGCAACCTAGTTACAAGGCATTTAGTAACCCAAAGAGGTGCTGGGCATCAATGTCTTAGGATGAATTGTGAGCCAAGTGTCTGTGGTGAAGATGTGTTGATTGAAAAACAAAGCTAAAAAGCTGCTGCAACACATAACACTTAACTGTGAATAAAAGTATAAGCTTCTCAGCAGAAAAACAAAAGAAAATCAAAACACTAAGGATGGATGAATAACAAGGTTCACAGCAGCAACTTTGGCTATCACTTAAAGGGACATTTCAATCCTGAAATCTAATAAAAGTAGAGCTTGAATTACATCTGCATAAAATCCCATGGACCAAATTCAATTACCTGCTAAATAAGGACATATATGCTTTTCTGTTTTCTCTCATTTATTCTCATGTTTTAGTGCTTGCTTGGGGACAAGCAAGATTTAAGTTTGATGTTGTGATGACAAGTCATCTTATGCTAGTTTCACAAGCATTTTTCATTTGTTTCATTAGATTTTATGCACTTTTTTGCACAATAAGTAAGTGATTGGAGTGGAATTTTATGTTTCTTTTAATTCAATCAAACATCACTAACTTTATACAAAATCATGAGATTTATGCAAAAATTAGGTGATTATTATGAATGATGCAAAAACCTTACGATTTTGGTGAGACTTTGATGAAGAGAAAGAAGGGCACTACAGAATAACGTTGCGTTCAAATAAAGAACGCGACGCTCAATTGAAAGATCCACGCGTACGCGTGCATGACGCGTACGCGTGGAAGTGGTTGGCGCTCGTTTTCAAGGAGAGTGCTACCTTCATTAAGCCAGCGTTTTCGGGCACATTCAAAATTAGAATTGAAATTTTGCAACCGACGCGCACGCATCGATGGAGCACCTGGGATAAAGCACGTGAACGCGTGGGTAGGGCTGAAGCATGGAATTGATATTTTGCTACCCACACGCGCGGAGGACGCGCACGTGTGGGTAGCGTTCATTAAGCAAACGTAGCGCTCAATAAGAGAACGCTATCGAAGACGCGTACGCGTGAATATGGCGTGCAAGCATGATAGAAGCTGAAGATGGCAATGACGCGTACGTGTATGTGACACATACGCGTCGATGAGCAAAACTGTGAAGGGACGCGCGGGCACAGTAGACGCGTACGCGTGGGTGAATGAACGCTGCGCTCACTTTGAGAATGCAACGTTCACCTGGAAGCTGCAATCAAGCATCCAATTCTGATCCACTTCTTCACAGGCCAAAAAGCCCACTCCAAGTACTTGATGACTGAAATAGAAAGTGTATAAATAGGAGAAAATTTGATTTCCTTGGGACCTTTTTTTTTCTCTTTTAGTTTTGCTCATCTTCTTTTTAGCTCTTCATTTAGGAATTGGGTAGAGTTGGGGATCTGAATTTAGCTTGCTTCCTGTTTTCCTTCTGTTATTGATCTTCTGCATTTTCTGTTCTATTTTTGGCACTGGAGCCTCCTTCTATTTTTCTTCTGTTATTTTTAGAATTGGAGAATTGGAGATCGGATCTGATTTCTCTTTTCTATTTTTCCTACTCTGAAATTTTTCTTTCTGTTCTTTTCTTCATTGGCAATTTCAATTTCCTGTAAAAGGATTGAAAATCTGATCTAAATTTTCTTCTCTATTCATTTTTCTTCTGCAATTTCCTTTTTTGTTTTAGTATTTTAAATTGGATCTGAGTCTTAATTCTAGTTTTCATCTTACTTTCTTCTCTGATTTACTACACTTTACATTTTCCAGTTCTATTTTGATCCCGAAACACCCAAATCCCTTTATTATTCATGCAATTTAAGTTTCTTAGCAGTTTAGATTCTACAATTTAATTTACTTGCACTTTAAGTTTCAGTTATTTACATTTCTTGTAATTTAGGTTTCAGCTCTTTTAAATTTCTTGCACTTTAAGTTCCTGTAATTTACTTCTTCTGCACTTTAAGATTCTGCCAATTTTCATTCTGCACTCTAGTTTACTTGCAATTTATTATCTGTTAATTAAATTTCACCAAATTCATCAAATATTCGCTTAACTAAATTCATCACCATACTAAAGTTGCTCAATCCATCAATCCCTATGGGATCGACCTCACGTTTGTGAGTTTTACTACTTGATGCGAACCAGTGCACTTGCCGGAGAGTTTGTGTGGAATCATTTTTTCCTCATCAGGTTGCCTAGAGGATACATGTAGTCTTTACATCATCTCTGCTTTGGAACTGTTACCCTTGCTGAGAACCCCGAAAGGGATGATGTTCTCACCCATTTCAGGAATTTTTATCTTACAGGTATTGGACGTGATGCACCTTGTTGAGCGTGCAAAATCTATTTTCGGGAAGCAAAGATTGTCTTTTATGGATTTTACTTTTGCTTAGATATTTTATATATATATATATATATATATATATATATATATATATATATATTCTCCACTGCTGTATATTATAAATTGTCTTTTTAAGATTCTGTCATACTTTTGGGTTGTATTATAGTAATTAGTCAGCCTTGCCTTCGTAGGTCAAGACTAGTGTTGTTATGTATAACTTTCTGAATAATATAACGACAGAAGTATATATATATATATATATATATATATATATATATATATATATATATATATATATATATATATATATATATATATATATATATATATATATATACTTCTGTCGTTTCTGCTTATGTATATCGTGGGTTTTTTAGTGTGATGCGATTTTGCTTATGTCTTTTCTTCATGAGCTCTTGGTATATCATATTGCTTCCATTATATATGTATTTATTTTATTTTTAGAAGTCGTGATACCTCACCACCGTTGATTTACAACCTAGGGGTAAAGCTCTGTGTGGTAAGGTGTTACATTAGTGATATCAGAGCACTTTGTTCCTGTAGAGCTCGGGAAATGGACTGACTATGCTTCTGAGCATACTCAGGATAGTGTATACATGCTATTTAAGATGTCTGTTTGATAAATATAACATAGTTGTTCATGAACTTACCTTTGGGGATTTGAAGCACTAGACTTGAGATATTGAGACTAGAGGTGGCAAACGGGCCTAAACTCGCTAGGCTGGCCTGCGTAACCCGCCAAAAAAGGCGGGATGGGCTGAAAAATTGGGACCGCCAAATAGCAAAAGCCCGCCTAACCCGCACCGCTTAAACCGCGGGCTTTGGCAGGGCGGGACGGGCTTCCCTGCTGGGCTTATTATTTTTTTGGTAAGAGGTATTTTTACAATTTTTTTGCCAAAACCCAACTTCTCTCAACCCTACTTACAAGAGAATGAAGATGAAAATTGAGTGTTTTGGATTATATTTATTTTGTTTTAGAGACAATATTTATAATTATGTTTTGGATTATGTTTATTTTTCTTTGGAATAATATTTATAATAATTTTTGGATGAAAACTTGGTTTATAATTATGTTTATTATGTTTGTGAATATAAAAATTATAATTTGTTTATACTTTTAGAAATTATACTAGTTAAAAGTAAAAAACAAAGGAGATTTTTTTATGCCTTTATATATATTATTTAATAGTTAAAAGTAAAAAAAAAAGAGGATATTTGGCAGGCTTAGCCCGCCAGCCCGCCGTTAGGCAGGGCGGGCTAGGATTCTGGGACCGCCTCACTAGGCGGGGCGGGGCGGGCCAGCCCGCCAAAGGACGGGCTTCTGGCTGGGCGGGGCAGGGCGGGATGGGCTTCCCCACTTGCCACCCCTAATTGAGACTGATCACCTTAATATCAATTGTTTGGTATGAACAGGACCCGAATGGCGTCTCGTAGACATAGACATAGTCGAGGACGAGAGCAGAAAGGAAATGAGGGAGGCACACGGTGGATAACCAAGCTACGTTCTTAGCAGCTATGACTAACCTTGTCAACATGATGCAAGCAAGTGCTGCGGCTACAAACCAAGCTATAGAAAAGATGAACGCGAATGGTAATGGACTGAGGAATCACCAAGCTGATGGAGGTCCGATGACCTTGGTGACATTTCTGAAGGTGGATCCACCAACCTTCAAAGGTACGATGAATCCTACAAAGGCGGATAACTGGTTCCAAGCTATGGAGAGAGCATTGCAAGCTCAGCATGTGCCTGGAAATCAGTATGTAGAGTTTGCCACGTACAAGTTTGAGGGAGAAGCTCAGTTCTGGTGGCTAAGAGCTCGTCATTTATTGAAACATGGCGATGTTGTGGTCACTTGGGATGCCTTCCGGGTGGAGTTCTATAAGAAATACTTTCTGAACTTGGTTAGGGCGGCAAAGGAGTTGGAGTTGCTACAGCTGAATCAAGGTTCTATGACGTGGCAGAATACACTAATAAGATTGAGTAGTTATGTTGGTTCTCAATGGTTTGTCAAGGTTCTCCACAGAGGTATGAGGAGTGGAAGTGTATTAAGTACGAGGGTTGACTTTGGAGTGAAATTATGAGTGTTGTGGGGCCTATAGAGGTCCAAGTATTCTCCGAATTGGTGAATAAGAGTAGAGTTGGAAGAGTGCTTAAGGAAGACTGCTGTGGAAAAGAATGACTGTGGGGAGTTCTATACGAATGGCCAAGATCAAAATCATACACCAAGAGGTCAAAACAGAGACTTCGCACCAAGGGGCCAAAGCTTTAAGAGGAGTAGTCATGCACCGCAATACTCACAAGACCGCAACGACTACCGAAAGGGTGACCTTCACAAAGGACTTGAGATGCCCGAGATGCGAAAGATACCATCCGAAAATGTCGTGGATGGCTGGGCTAGGATTATGCTACCACTGGGGATTGCCTAGGCATGTCTCCAGACATTGTCCCAACAGGAAGGACCAGGATGCGAGTTAGTCTTAGCGACAAAGTTGAGAATCTCTAATACGAGGTAATTGTGAAATGGGTAACCAAATTCTAATTGTAGTGTAAGATATTGGAACACCAAGTTTATTCATAGTTTGTAATGGAGATAAGGATTTAAAATTGAAAGTATCAAACTTAGTGTCATATCTAGGATTAAATTTAATAGTGTCGCGTAGAGTATTGCTGTTAGAGTTGGCAGAACTTAAGAAGATTTTTTGTTGACATGAGAGAATAATCAAATTCTTAAAGGCAAGCAAATCAAAGTAACATTGCAGAAGCACAGTGATCTTGATGGCGATGTGAGGTTTTATATGAATGAGAGTACTAATAAAATCCTTGTGACCCAACATGTCTCTTCTTTTGTTAGTTGCATTGAAGTTCTTTATTCCAAATTCTTTCTTGGAAATAATTTGAATATTTCAAATTCTATTCCTCGTTCGCATATATCCTTGCATGAAACTTGTATTCATTAATGTGATCCCGAACTCGTTTCAAATCAATCAAGTGAACTTTTGATCCTCGTTCGCATATATCCTTCCACTAAGGATTCTTAATTTGGAATTCCTTTCTTGAGATGCACTTTAGTTCTCTTTCTAATGCATTTTATTATTTTTTAAGACCTCGCTTGATCGTAACACTGAGCGTCTTTTCGATTCCTGTCGGATACCATTCGAGTTGTTTGTTCTCTTTTGGGCTTTGTATTCCTTTGAATGAACTCGAGTTTATTTTGGCATCGCATGCGGTTCTTAGACGCAGCCATTGAAATGTTAGTTCCTTAGAGGACGATTTATGGACACAGAAGGTGAAACCTATAAGTATACACCGTCGCCAGAAATTGTTAAGTGGTGATTTTCGCAGAAGAAGTTTTGGATTGATGTAACTCAAAGGTGGATAGTAATAAGAATTTCGAGGAGCTGATTCTCCGATGTGTTGATATGGGTCCAGAGAGCTAAGTATGGTTAAGATCCAATTTGTGTCAAGAGATGTTGTGGAAAAAAAGTTCTGCTGGTTAAGTTTGCTCGGAGTCGAACCGGAGTGAGATAGCACATGTGGGAGCTTGATGTTAAATATGAGAAAGGACTATTGTTGGTATTGAGACAAGGTGACTTTTGGTTATCATAGAGGAATAGCTAGGTTCTTTGAGGCTAATAATCAGAGTGACGCAGCGGAAGCGGGTTGGAGCATTCAATTTGAATTAGGTTTACGGAATCGAAAGGGGCGATAATTGAGTGGAATTATTGTTTTTGTTCTATAAAGAGTGAGAATAGGTTATGTAAGTCTCAAATCTTACAATAAGTATTGAGAAAGTTTCATTAATGAATATTTCCTAGAGTCGAATGGACCTTGAGAAGCATACATGGAAAGTCAAGATACATGAGAGGAAGAATCATACAGAGTTTGTTACGAGTGGTCAAATTTTGAGGACAAAATTTGTTATTAAGATGGGTAGGATGTAAAATCCTGATTTAAGAAAAATTAAATAAATAATTAATTAAATATGGGCAATAATGAATGAAATTAGAATCATAGTTGACAATTTAAATATGATATTTGGACTCAGTGGATTTTTCTGAGTCGGAAAAACATAATTTTCTGCATAAAAATGCACACTGGAAATTTGACCGGCAGTACCGGCTGAGATCTGTCTAGTACTACAGCTGAAGAAATTAATTATAAGTGAATAAGGTTATGAAATTAGAATTTATAATTTGGAAAGATACAAATATTTAAAATACGATTTAAAACTCTAATTTTAAAGGTTTTGGCCCAAAATTGAGTCAATGTACCAAATCGAGTGAACCGGGCCCAAGTTGGCCTAAGCCCATAATATAAATACCTCACTTCAGACCAAACTCATTGTTCTTCCCCCGTTTCCCTTGAATTCCATGAAGAAGAGAGAAGAGAAGTAAGAAAACCCGTGTCACTATTCACTTTGATCTTCGTTCGCCCATAATTTTTTATCCGGAGCTCTGATTGGTGAGCCGTTTACGACCATGCGTAGCTCTTCTCATCCTCTTCGATTTTATCTAAGCCTTATGGTAAGAAACTTTCAGAATTTTTCCCATTTTCCTTTTCCCTTGAAATTCACATTTTTTACTTTTAGGAAATTAAGTTATTTTGATTTTGATTGTTTAGGAGTACTCTAGTGTGGATTCTAAGTGGGTTTCATCCCTATTTCAAGTGGGATAAGGTAAGGTCGCTTATTCCCATTTAGAATCTTTCAATTCTATGAACCCTAGGTTAAAAAAATTGTGGGTTGTGGTGAATAGCATAATTGTTGAGTTGGTTGATACGGAGTTGAATTGAGGATCAAGTGGCGAGGTTTTGACGGACATTGGAATTTTCCGGATAAAGGACAAAAGGGTTTGGAACCGCCGTCATTAAGGAATGAGCTTGAGTTTCAAGTAGGAATTATGTAAAATTATGTGAATGCCTAGGTTAAATGACCCTAGGATAGGTGTGGCTTGAATTTTGTTGTTGATTATGGATAGTGAATGGGTATATGTATGTGTGTGCTTGATTGAGAATTATTATGATATTATAAAGTGAATGGTAATCATTGGTTATGTTGATGATTGGTGAAATTTGGGTCGGAGGCCGTGAATAGGACGAAAAGTCCCCCAAGGGGTAAGTATGTAATATATGACTAATGTACGTGAATTATTATGTTTGATGACGAGGTTGATGATTGTGATATGATAATGGTAATGTGGTGATGTGATTAGTTGTTTGTGGTTGAGAATTGAGGATTTGATTGAAATTGAGTTTGGGTATGCATTATGATAACAACGTGGTATGTTGAATGATGATGATAATGGGAATAGAATATGATTGTTGGTGTTGGTGACATTGGGTTAATGATTAATGATGCTTTGTGTTGATTATGTTGATAAGAACCTAAGAAATTTTGTGGGGATTGAAAGGTTTTGGATAGCTATATGAATGAAAGATGGTTGAGAATTGTTTGGTATGAGCTTTTGTGTTATTTTTGGGTATGAATAATTTGGTTAGTTTTGAAGTTTTAGAAATGAGAGAAGTTTATAAAACCTTGTTTTAATAAACTTTGACGGATCACAACTTGAGCCTCAGGCATTGAAATTGAATGATATTTGTTTTAAATTAAAGATGATTTTAAGAGCTTTAAAATGATATAAAGTTTGAGGAAAATGGAGTTTTGTAGATATGAGCATTTGAAGTTCGGTATTAAAATCTAATTTCTGCAGCTTTAAAATTTGTTTAAGTCTGATAAGGCTTGCGTACGCGACACAGTGCATGCGACGCGTGCATTCTCCACTGTTTGGGTTTCTCACGTATGCAGGCACTGCATGCATACACGAAAGTTCAAATTTCACCCATTGTATACACGAATTTTTACATGCGATGCATTTCATTTTGGAACACTCGCTTACGCGAACGGGGTGCCGCGTACACAACCGCTCTTTTTTTCAACAGCATGCGTACACGGACTGGGGCTTGCTAAACTTCTTTAGTTACTACTTAGGATTACTAATTAGTGATTAGGCCCTAATACTAATAGAAATATGTTAGTGAATTAAATTGGTGAGTTTCTGTATGAGTTTAGAAGATGCAGACTTAGGCTTGGTATGTAAGTTGGACGAAATTGTTATGTGATTTGATGGAGAGTCAGATTGATGATGACCTTGTGGAATTGAGAACTAAGGATGGTTGTAAAGAGTTTGGAACTCGGAGATGAACTGACTTGGATTGTATGAGCAATGATCACTGAGAATATGATAAGGATTTCTAGCCTAGCAATGATGGTGGTATAATCCCGCTTATTCATTGCGTAAACCGTTGTGCAGGGTTGGTGGTTTTATCCTGCCTGCAGTAAGGACGGAGGTTTTATCCTGCTCATGTATTGATGAATTATTTTAGCAAGGGCGGTAGTGTGATTCCGCTTGCATATTATTTTGTGTTGGGCAAAGACGGTGGTTTAACCCCGCTTGCAGATTGATTTGTGAATGCAACCCGAACAAGGATGGTGGTGTAATCCTGCTTGTTCAAAGTGCCTAGTAAGGATGGTGGTTTAATCCGGCTTACTATGGAGGCATGGATTGTGGTTTAATCCCGCTTGCGTGTTCCAGTCAAGGATGGTGGCTTAATCTCGCTTGTTTATGAAACATACGGATAAGGATGGTGGTTTAATCCCGCTTATCTGAGTCGGGTCTGGCAACATAACCGACACGTGAACTCTTGGCCAGCAGAATAGGCATGCATCATTTGCATCTATGTGACATTGATTGGGTGTGTTTATTATATATGTGGTTTGCCTATGTTATTATTATTTTTTAATTGATATCTGTTATAATTGTTGTAGTTAAATCTGGTTGTGCTTGAATTTCATTACTTGTGTTTGCTGTTACTGTTCTATTATGAGACCTTGTATATATGGAGGCTGAGATGAGATGGGGGAACTTACGACTGAAAGAAACATGATAAGTGAAAGGTAAGAGAACTAATAAGAGATAGTTTGAGAAGGACTTGAGGTTTATTGGAGAGAGAAAGGTCGAATGAAAACTAAAGGTGCATGAGTGCAGCTAGTTAGTCTAGCATACCTTACTATTTTCTGGGTTTAGTATATTTCTAGACTTGGATTTCTATTTGTTGAAGTCTTAGGGTTTAGTCTTTACATCGTCTCTACTTTGGAACTGTTACCCCTGCTGAGAATCCCGAATGGGATGATGTTCTCACCCATTTTGGGAATTTTCATCTTACAAGTATTGGACGTGATGCACCTTGTTGAGCGTGCATAATCTGTTTTCAAGAAGTGAAGATTGTCTTTTGGGGATTTTACTTTTGCTTAGAGCTTTTATAAATTGTATACCCCTCTTAGAGGTTGATTATGGAGAAACATGATCTATTTTAATGATTCTGTCATACTTTTGGGTTGTATTATATTTACTAGTCGGCCTTACCTTCGTAGGTCAAGACTGGTGTCGTTATGTATAACTTTTTTAATCACATATATATACTTCTATCATTTCTGCTTATGTATATCGTCGATTTCTGAGTGTGATGCGATTTCGCTTCTGTCTTTTCTTCACAGGCTCCTAGTATATCATACTCCTTCCATTATATATGTATGTATTTTATTTTTAGAAGTCGTGATACCTCACTACCATTGATTTATGACCTAGGCGTAAAGTTCTGTGTGGTAGGGTGTTACAGCCAAGGCCTGGGATATTATATGCTTATAAATGTATATATTTATCTTAAGGAGTGTATACTAACAGGGTCTAAAAATGCTACACCGATGTATGATTATATGTGAATATTTTTGTTCATATTTATGTTTGTGATATTGACTGTTTCTGTACACTCGGAATGGTAAATCAAACGAAATTTTCAAAAAAAAAAAAAAGAATTTACCTGTGGAATAGCGACGTTCTAACAACGAATCTATGTCATATAATAACTATTATTTAATAAATGGGAAGGTGAGTCAGTAACGCTTAGCTCTTGGTGTGAGTATGACATGCTAAGAGTTAGGTCGTTACAATTATAGCGTTGCCGTCACAGCCGTTTAGATTCACCGCACCAAAGTAAGGTTGTTGTCCATTTTTATTTTTGGTTGTTTATTATATCACACCTAGGATTTACTAAACCCTAGCTCCACTACCGTGAATTTCACTGCTACCTCCTAAAATTACCACTTCTACCATCTTGCAGCCACCATCAGAGGTAATTTTTTATAATTTTTTTAAGATTCTTTATTTTTTTAGAATTTTATAAATTATTTTCATAAAATTCTTGATTAAATTCTATTAGTGAAATATTTGACTAGGGTTTGTTATATTAATTTAATTAGTGTAAGTAGAAATTAAATTAGATTAGGTTAGGTAGGATATAATTTATGGTAATTTGTTGGATAAATTAGTTTAGGATTTTTTTTAGAGTTGAAGCTAGAGTAATTTAGAGTTGAATATTTTTATTTGTTTAGGATTTTATTAAGTTTTTATTAAATTCTTGATTAAATTTTTTAATGAGTGTGTGATTAGGTTTGTTACCTTAATTTAGTATAGTTAGAAATTGAATAATATTAGGTTAGGTAGAGTATAATTTAGGATAATTGGTTAGACAAATTAGTTTAGGATTTAGTTTAGAATTGAAGTTAGAGTATTTTAAAGTTGAATTTAGGTAAATTAAATAAATTTAGAATTAATCAGGGTTTTTGGATTAGTGTGAAGTATTTTAACAAATGTTATTAATTTTTTATTATTATTTTTTTATATTTTACTAACTTTATTTCTATTTAGGATTTTCTATTTTGTTTGAATATTGTGTAGCTTTAATTGCGGGTTGTTCGTGCTGATAATATACATGCGTTGTTCATGTAGTATCGAGTAGGGGTGACAATGGGTAGGGTAAAGTAGGGTTTGGATCCAATCCTAACCCTATCTATGGGTTGTGATTTTTATATAAACTCAACTCTATTTTACTGGCGAGTTGAGAATATCCCAACTCTAACCCTACTTGTTCTTAACCCGTAGGTTACCAAAAAGATAGAACATTATTATATAACTTGATGATAATTTAAAATAGCACTAAATTTTATGTAAAAAAAATGTATTAAATTATTAATTATTGTTATTTTCTTAGTGGCTAAGGATCTTTTGCATTCAGTGAGAGGTCTTTGTTTCAACATCCACTTGAAACATATTTTTATATAATTATATAACATATACATATATAGGATGCAGGTTGGTCGGGTAGGATTGAGGCTCAACCCGCACCCTACCCGACCCGCATGAGAACCCTACCTGACCGAGTTAGGTCGGGTTGGCAACCCTACCCGACCTGGTTAGGTTGGGTTGGGTACCCGCGGATAGGGTGCAGTTGCCACCCCTAGTACCGAGGTTGAATTTCTATCTCTAAACATATTAAATTGTTAAAGTTTTATTGGACTTACTTTTTCTAGGATAGAGTTTTAGGACGGAAGTGGGAGAGAGTTGTCTAGTGGTGCCTTTTCGAAATTTTTGTTTGGCGAAAAATTGCAGAGTAATAAGAGAATGCACATTAGGAAGGTTAGAATTTGATGTGTATTTGTTTTAATTTATGCATGCAATTGTTTTCTATGTGAAAATTGATACATTTTTTTTAGTGGAGGTCTTTGAATTAAGGAAAACTCTGCTGAATTTTTGTTAAAATTTTTCAAAGCAATGTTTGGCTTGTAAAAAAAATAAAAATTATATTTGGTGGATAATATCAAATTTATCTCTAATATTTCTTAAAATTTCTAAAATCACATTGTAATAATAGTAATAAATAAATAATATCAAATTTATCTCTAATTGTATAGATTACTTAAAAAAAGAAGTTATAAAATTCATATATATTATTTTATAATAAATATAGTGCATCATGTCTATCAACTCACAGAATATCTTATATACTTATAAAGTTAAAAAAAAGTTCTTCATATAGAAAGTTAGTGTACACTCACTAATACTATTCTTTTTTCTTCTTCCTTCTTCATCTCTCCCATGTCCCCCATTCTCTCTCTCTCTCTCTCTCTCTCTCTCTCTCTCTCTCTGTAGACATGATGACAGTACAAGCACCGACACCACCACCTAGACCGCCGACTTAGCAAGACCAGGAGGATAATGATAATGACGATTATCAGGACCTGTAGTATTTAGGATATAATTTTTCTTTCTTTGACAGTATTAGTAATTTATCTATTTGACTTTTTCTTCTGTATAATTATTATTTTGGATTAAAGTTGTATATGTTTGATTAACAATACTATTAGATTTTCACTAATTAGTATTTGACAATGAATTCTTGAAATATTAATCATGATATATTAAGTTATAACAGGAATTATGTAAGCCATTCAAAAAAATTCTCAAAAAAAAATAAAAATTTAAGTTTACCATCAAATGTCTATCCTTCAACTTCTCAACTTTAATACTTCTACTGTGATTATTTTATTATTATTCTTATTGGTACTAACTAATCCTTTTTCGGCACTCCACACTGAATTTCAAGTCTTCAAAACCAAACTCAAATCCAAGCCGCAATCCTTTGAAAAGAAAGCTTGAACCGTAGGTTTATGTATGTTTAGCTTTATGTCTCCATTTTTTTTTAGGACAATAGGTAACTGATTAACTGGTTATAGTTAGATTTTATATTCCCTTGTTTGCTTTGTAATAATTTCTCTGATGTCTTTGATGAAGAGTAGTTCATTAATTCTTTAGCTAATGATGTAAAATGATTAACAAGCTACTTAAAACACTATTTCATGCCACCAACATGGTGATCCGGTTCAAAAGCTAGTCTGGTATGGAAATACTATAGGTAAAGTCAAAACATTTAGAGAAATTGATGCTAGAATTTAGGTACCTAGGTTAAATAATGTGACTAGTAATTATATGATGATGTATGTGAGAATAGTATTAGGCACCTCGTAGATCATATATTCATATGGTTGAATTATCATTTATTAATATATGGTAATAAGCATCTTCATTTTTTTAGGTAGTGGCTTTTCTTTTCTTTTCTTTTCTTTTTTCTTCTTTCATTTATTCTGTGTGATATCTTTAAACTCTTTCAGTAGGATTTAAGTTAAAGGAAAAAGAACAAGAAAGAAGGAACAAAAAGAGCAGTTTGTGACACTATTAAAAGTTTAGTTTTCAAGGTGTCTATTTTTTTTTTTCTTTAGTTTTTTTAGTGCTATTTGATGTCATATATATCATTATTTTTGTCTTGTTGGGAGATTCTGATGTAATATGTGGTGGAGCTTGGGAATTCTGGCTGCTAGTGCTTATGGCTTGCCTCAATTTCGACTGCAAGTATTTTTATGGGGTGTTAAACCTTCTGAGGTATTCTAATATTTTTGTTGTAGTATCTTTCAAAATACAGTTATCATGGTTATCTACATAAAAAGAAAATATTATTTTCATTCTTATATTTTAGTGTTGAAGTTCAAATTTGAGTTAAATTATTATTGTTCTTTCTACATGGTACCATAGCTGTCTCAATTCCCTCTTCCAACTCATGATGTTATTGTCAGGGGTGTTATTCTTTTAGAATTTGAGGTATGTGCAAGTTTTACATAGGACTTATGTAACTGTGTTTTGAATGGTAAGCTAATTTTTTAGAGGATTTTATTAGTCATGGCATGGTGATTAATTGGCATGTTCATTGATTTCAACTAGCCATAGGTTTGTTGCTAGTTATTTACTATTAAACTCTTTGGATTTAGAAAATTGATTCTATAAATTGAATGCTAAATGGATGATTAAGTCTCATTTTATCTATTTTTTAATTTTAAAAAGTATTGCAAAATCTCGAATTATAATATATTGAAGCCCTTAAAAAAATTTATTTACTTGTAGATAAATACAGTTGCACATGATGAGGGTCACCATATTACAATGGAAAAAAATAACTTATATTGGAAGATGCTATTTCTGACCTTTCTTTGGTATATTTTAATTTTTTATTCATCCTTTTATTGCCTTTATGTTTTATGATATTTGGTTGTTGATGAATGTTATTACCCTATTCAGATTGAGAATGATGAAAGTCGTGATGTTCATTTGGTCCTTATATTGTGTTACATTTACAATATATCGTTGTTTACTTTAGTATTGAATATGATTTTATTCTTTGATTGGTATTTTATATGATACAAAGATGTTTAGCTTAATAGGTTACTTGTTGTTTAGTCACTGGTGAGTATGGTTGGATTGCAAACATGTGGAGAGGATTATGAAGGCTCAGGCCTTGAGAGATAACAACATGACTGGCTACATATCCAATAAGAAGACTATGGAGATCAACACTGACATACATCAACATTATGGAAAAACTAACGAAGAGAACGGAAGCTGATGAAATTAGGCATTTATTTGTGTTTTTTTTTTTTTTGTTTAGTTATTATGTGTATTTTGATTTGAATTGGCAACTGCAAGTATATGTATTTAAAATTTATTTAGTTGAATTTAAAACAACTTTTTAATTTAATATATATGCAATATATTAGTTTATTAGCTTATCTTTTCTTTCTATTTATTAAATTTAGTTTAAATAATTAAATTTTATTAAAGTATGCTGTATATCTTTTTAAAAAGACAATTCCAAATAAATTTAGACAAATGTTTCTTTAGATATCTGAAAAGGCAATACAAAAAAACTTAGATAAGTGTTGCTTTAGGTTTATGAAAAAGGCAACTTAAAAAAAATTGAACAAGGGTTGCTTTAGGTATATCAAAAGGCAACTTAAAACAAATCTGGACAAGTGTTGCTTTATGTATTAGAAAATACAACTCGTAAAAAGTGTTGCCATAAAGTCTTATCTAAAGCAGTGTGTTTGGGTCCTCTAAGGCAACCCTTTTATGGAGTTGCTTTTTTTTTGTAGAAAAGGCAACGTTTTTTGAAGGTTGCCATAAAAAGGGTTCTCTTTGATACAGAAAAGCATTGCCTTAGACCAAAGGTAACGGCCGTATAGCCAACTCCCTAAAAAGCGTTGCGTTTTGTCAGAAAGTGTTGCCTTTGATAAAAGGCAACACTTTTCCTTATTATAGGCAACGTTTTTAAAGGGTTGTCTCAATCCGAATTTGTTGTAGTCTCTTAAACCCAAGCACTTGATTCCTTTGTGTGACCCAAATTCTCAATCTTCTGCCTCATGTTCGAGCAGTCCTCATCTTTTTAGGAGACAAGGGTATAATAGTAAATTCATATTTGTTAAATATTTTTTTAATGTTCACTATTAATTAGGATCTAATCATAAAATTAAAATAGATATAAAGACTAAATTGAAAGAAAAAAAGTATAAAAATTTAATTGTAAATTTAGTAAAACTTAGAAACTAACAGATTAAACAAAAAAAAAGAAGAAAACAAAAAAACAAATATTTTTTTAATTGTGATGACATTTAATCTTCAAGATGACAAAGCAAAGGATAGTCCCAATTCAGGGGAGAAGAGGAGGGACTTATGTATCAATGTTATCGCAAGTTATTCTCTTCTTACTTTTCTGTATGTTCCTTTTGGGATCTTATTTTTTTCATGTGAATCACCTAAAAATGCTTCTTTTTATAGTAATTTGATTTGGGTTTTGGTGGATCCTTGTTGATGATGCTTGCTTTTAACATTTACCATTTTTTAATATAAGTGCAAATGCTTTTAATATCGACACTTATTTGAAGATTTCTGTTTTATTTATATATAAATAATCTATTTTATCAGTGTTGCCCCAACTTATTGATTTTATCCCTTTTCTATTTTGATTTTGCATATAGATTTAGGAGTGAAGACATAATTGGACATTATTCAATAAGGTTGGTGGTGGTGGTAAAGACTAAAGAGAAAGAAGAGGCCGTAGTGGTAGTGGTAGCAATCACAACGGTCACTACAAGAAAAATCCTTGTTTTAGACGCCAAAAATTGACAACTTTTTCTGCCGCCTATATTTTTCGACTGCTTGCTATCGATATTGTCAAAAAAATGTAATTAAAAATAAAATATTAAAATCGACAGCCAGGCCGTCGATATTTTTATAATGAATTAACCTTAACACTATTATCGTCACACTGTCGACGAACGAGTAGTGGAAAATACTTTTATTTTAAAATCGATGAACATGGCGTCGATTTTGTTATTTAAAATATCGATAACACTTATCATCGATAAATATAATTGATCTAGATCGCTTTCTAAAATTAAGCGGATGGTGTAGATTTAAGGTATAAAATAGACGTCTAGAGTGTTGCTTTTTTTAAATTAAAACTCAACAATTTGCCATCAATTTTTATCACTAAAATCACAAATACCCGCGTCCACTTCCCGCGTCCAAAGTTCATAACCCAATTCCCCCAAATTCCCCAATCACCAGAAACACAATTCCCCTTTGTTCTACCCCAAATTCACGACTGCGCCGCCGTCATTCTCCACTACCGTCGTTCCTCCGTCATGGTTATCCCTTCTTCTTCTTCCGTGAACCTCCTTCTCTTCTCTCCTTCACTCACTCCTTCTGTTCACCCACTCTCCACCATCGTCCTCCTCCGGCGACGCCGTTTCAGCTGTCGCGCCGCTTCCCCCAGCCCACCTCCAGCTCCCTGGACTGATCCTCCTCCCAGAAACGATTCCGGCATGCTTCGAGGTTTCATTTTTAATTGCGTGATTTTGCATCTTTCATGTTTTATCTGGAATTTTATTGTTTGGAGTTATTTATATGAAGTTCGTGACCATAGTTCTATGTTCTATTGTCATCTGAATTCTATGTTTATGTATATATTATTCCATATAATTGAAAAAAGAATTAGATAGTTTAGTAGTTGCTGTTTCTATCTTGTTTGGTGTTGGTTCCAATTGATGAGTGATATAAGATGAAAAAAGTTCAAGGGGAGTTTATTAAGTATGATACAGCATAAGGCCTAACACTTGTGGTAGCTCATTAAGATTTAGGCACATTTAGGGATTGTTAAGGATTAGTTAAGAATTATGGAGATAAAGAATGACTTGTTATCATTATGATCAAGACATTGTGAGAAATTTATTGGTGAATTCAGAGTATGTTTTAGTAGAGTTAGCAACCAATTCGAAGAGGTTATGTAGTTTAGGACGTTAGGTTCATGAAATCAATTTGATATTTGAGGCACAGATTTTAGGTGGTTTCATTTTAGATGTATGTGTGAATAATTTATTGGAATAGTGACATTTTTGTGCGAACTAGTGGAATCGTGACCTTGTAAAATATAGGTTACCGAATTTGGTTTAAAGAAAAACATGTAATATATTTTTACATGAAAAGAAGAAACTAATACTGTTGAAATGGATTATTACAATAAGGTGCATGCTATGGTGTGCTTTGCAACTTTGGTTTTCAGTTACAGAGTGGGGCTCAATTTTTTTATAGTTCCCTAGCCTCTCCACTTCTTTCCATGCAATTTAATTTGGTTGCATTGCAAGAGTTATTCATCATGTTTATGTTATTATATAACCAAGTGTTATTACCTCCACTACTTTAATTTTTAATTTAATTTGTTGCCTACAGAGTTTTCATTTGTTGGTCAATTACATTTGACTATGTTATGTGCATACATACACTAGTGTAATCATCTGCCACCAATCACTATTACACCTTTTTCCTTTTAATGTTGGCACCAAAAATATATATCCACATGACCCCATGTTCCTAAGCCACAATCCCCGAATCTTAAACTATAAACGGACCAAAAATCAAACCACCAATACCAACATTTTACAGTTTTTTTTTCTTTAAGGAAAATAGGAAATCATGTGGCACAGCTATATGGCAGCAAGAGAAGGGGACAATGGAAAAAACAAAGAAACATATAACCTAAGATCACTAGTGTTAATTAATTATGAAATGATTTATGTTGTTTCCATCACCATCGTATCATTCCCTTGTCAATTCATGATCCACAATAATAAGAATTGTTAATACCAACTATATATAAGGGTAACAATAACATGCCACTTATTTTTTAATTAATGATGTATATGGTAGATCATTATCTTGTCCACAAGCCCCAGGAGACATGAGAGCCACAAAGTCCTATCCCTTCTCATCTCTTGCTTCCACTTAATTAATTAACAAAAAATATACTACTTTTCTTCCAAAGTATGATTCTTCCACAGTCATACATAGTTGGATCATACATGTTTGGCACTCCCATCATGTTTATATTACACATTGCCTTTAATCATCAAATAACAACATATATAACTTTTGTCTTTTGTTTGTTTGCACTGTAGCACGGCCTTTTCTCTTCATAAATGATAAGGTGAAAATAAGGTGAAACTTTTTATGGATGAATTTGTTTTTTATAACAAAAATTTGTTGGAAAACTCAACAAGATTTTAATGATTATTTCCCACTGAGAGTTAAAAGAGTTGGCCACTAGAAAGCTTATTATACCTTCATGTTTTGTTTGTTTATGCATCTGTTACCTCCATTAACCTTCATGTGACATTTTACTTCTCTACAGGATAAAACATTGGGTTCAGCAGGGACTTCATCTGCCCAGGTATATACTACTTCATCTGCCCAGGTGAAAATAATCATGTCTTCTAAACAAATGCTTTTCTTTTTCTTGTCTCCAAAAGATACATTAAAAATCATCAAATTCAAAATTATATAGCTTTTACTAGCCAAATGATTAATACTAACGTGCCCTTTACACGAAATAAGTTATGTTGGTGAAAAGTTAATTTCATTGAAGAGACAAGTTTTTAATTAAAAAATAATTTCCACTCTATTAAAACCTAATTTCAATGTGTACATGATATGGTTGGTAGAGACGGAGATCGCGGTTGTGTTCGTGGCCGAGACCGAGGCCAAAAGGGTGATCCAGCTATTGTACATATCTCTGGTAAAGACGGAGATAGTGGCCATGGCCGTGGCCGATGCCGAAAGGGGAGGCCTAGGCTTTCTACCGGTCCCCCGCTTGACTTACATTTAGATTCATACACTCTCGTTGGGTCATCATCAGGCACGACTATTTCGACTAGTGGGAGACCGCCACCTATTGCTACTACTACCCCCTCTCGTCAGGAGCCTCAGATACACATGATGCCTACTCCGGGTGCACCAAGATCATGAGCTCAACAAGCCAATGGGCATCCCAACACTGCCTCACATGGTGTACAGAGTGATCCAGCTATCGTAGCTCCCAGTCGAGCAGGATCTTGTGGGTAAAAATAAACCACATCTACTGGTACCCAAGATACACAAGGTCCAGGAACATCCACTACCACTGGTCACTCCGCCACAAGTGCTCCTAAGATTAGATATGATGGTGCCAAATGGTTTGTTATTTACTTTAATTTTTATGAATAGCATGTCTCATTTTTATGAAATAATATGTCTTTATAATTAGTTAGAATCTAGGCTAGCTGATATAAACTTCTGCTAATCATTGGCCAAGGAATATACACAATAATCCCTATGATCTCCTCTTTTAGTTTAAATTAATGTTGGTGGTAGGTCAGATATATAGATATTGATAATATCAGATAATGTCCCTTTCTATATATTATGAGATTTTATTGTGAGAACTTACCGGGACTTCACACTTTTTTACTAGAAATTCAAGAGTCTTCTTTCAACCTTAAAAGATGTTTTTCATTTTTCTTTATCAATTACACTGTTCCTATGATTATGAAAATTGCCTATCACACTGAACAGATATACCTTGGAATTATTGATGTAGTTGGCTCCCACCTAAGCCTGACTTGAAGCGCATTTATCAGGTTTTTAAGGAAAATTACAACAAGTCTTGGCTGAGTTTTGATGAGGCAGATGACGATACTCAAAAAATATGGTGGACAAAATGGAGGGTAAATTTTATCTATCTTATTTTACGTATTTTACAATCTTATATATTATAGTATGTTATATAATAGCAAAATGTTATTTCTTCTTTTAAAATAGAAATGCTTTGACATTCTTGATACGGAAGAGGATGGCATCTATCAAGCTTGGAGGTTTAGGGCAGTCAAGCGCCTACGAGGTATGCTCCATGCCATTCGTAAAAAAAGGAGCCCGTCCATATTGGATCCTGTAACACCCTACCATACAGAGTCTTATGCTTAAGTCATAATCCAGAGATGGTAAGGTATTACGACCTCTAAAATAAAAATCTAGTACGTATAGTAGTGTGAATAAGGATTATAACTAGGAGCCTTTGTAGAAAAAGGGGTAAACAAAAAATCGCAACTCGAAAGCGCAACACTCCGATCGATAACGCAACGAGCAAAGGATAAGCTAACGCGAGATTATATATATGCAAAAGAGTGTCAAAAACGGGAATATCAAAACACAAATCCGGATGTGAAGATAACCGGTCCGAGCATAGCAATATATATATACATATAATAAAATAAGGAAACCCCAAAGGAAACCCAAAGGGACACAAATACAGAACCCTATTCTCCAAAAATCTCCTATAAGAGGAGTCATCACAGTTTGTATTATTTAGTGGAGATAAAAGTATCTAAACAAGATATATAAACCAAGACGGAGTCCCGAGAACAAAGGATCTTCGCTAATCCAGAAGTCTCCAGCATGCCTCAGCGAGAAACCTCACGTCCTGCATATGAAAACTACAAAATCCGCATGGTTGAGAACCAGAGGTCCCCAGCATGGTAACAGCTTCCACATATATAATACATAATAATAGAGGAAACCCGAAGGCAATCCTAGAACTTCCTCCAAATAATATCAAAGCTTATAAACAAACTAAACTGTAAGTGGCTACTGAATAAAGATCCTTCAGTCTAACTAATACTTCCCTTTCCAATTCCTTCAAACCTCCCAACCACCAGCAGGAGTATAATATAGCAAACACAGTTATATCAGATAAGAGATTTACAAATAGGAACAAATAAGGCATTTAGACAATTAGCAAGTAATATGCAGTCAAATAGGCAATCTCAAACAATTCATATAGTATGCATACGATGAATGCCTGTCCCTAGTGGCTGATGATATCATCTGTCGGTTATAGAGCCAATCCGACAAGTCCTGGTAGCTAACCATTGGACTGTCCCTCTGTCGTGCATCCCCAACTCGAGTTATACTCATCATAAACTTGATCATAATCATGATCCATATCCATCACCCTCACTGGTGAATATTTACGGGGGCGAGTTCATCCGGGCCTTTCACAGTGCCCGGCCACACTTACGACAAATGTTCAAAGAGCTTTGAGTCTTAACCTGGAGCATGTGGTGGCTAGCCACTGCTTTCTCCCAGGGAAACCCTCATCTCCGATGGTGGAAGTGCAAACATTCACAATTCATTCAACAGCATATATGCATTTATACTTAGCCATAATCATGGCTCCGCCGTAACACGGCAATAATCTAGCCATCCGGCTCACGGTTAAATCCATAACCAGCCAATTCATTAACAATTACGGCGCTTCGGCCCATGGCACTACAAGCACTTCCACCGCCATCCTCCGCATCTCACATAATCATCTTTGATCCTCATTGATCATTCATTTTTCCCTTGCTTCACTCGCAAGTTACCATATTTACTAGCCCCTTGCCTCATTGCTAGGCATATTATAATGATTTAAGACATAAGTGGTGAGATCGGAGGCTTAGAAGTATGAAATTTGGCTTTTAAAACTCAAAAATCAACTTTGGGATGAAAACAGGGCCACGCGTACGCGCACTCCACGCGCACACGTGGATGGCCACAAAATCTCATCGACGCGCAAGCGTCATACGCGCGAACGCGCAGGTTGAAAAATAGCCAAACGACGCACGAGCGTCACCCACGCGTACGCATGGGTGCTCTTGCGCCCCAGGCACAAAACTGGCACAACTCTGGCACAACTCTCGGGAAAATAGCTGGGCATTTGGTGCAGTGCATCGACGCACCCGCGCACACCACGCGCATGTGTGGATGGTGCTTTCTTGAAGAACGGCGCATACGCGCCAAGTGCGCCTACGCGCGGAGGGTCATTCTGCTAAAAAATTTTCTAAGTTAAAAGCTACAGAATTTACAGATTCAACCCCCAATCTTCTGACGGACATAACTTTCTCATTTTAAATCATTTTTCACCCGTTCTTTGAACGTCATGGACATCCCGGATCCAATTTCATTTCTAAATAGATTTGGCACAAATCAGAGATCCGTAGTACAAGTTATGTCCCGTCAAAGTATGCCCAAAAACTATGTTTTCATACAAAACCATAAAGTGCCATTTTCAAAACAAGCCACTTTCAACTCTTTTCAAAATCAATCAGAACATGCCAATTTCATCCCTTTTCTTTGAAATCAATCAAAATGTACCAAAATCAATATCAAGCCATCCTCAACTCACACATTGACATTTTACCAAATTTTCCAAAATCACCATCCAACCCTTTTAACACTTCTCAATCAAATGGCTAAAGGACAAACACAATATCATGTCATACATCCTCCCTCATCCCAATTTCCAATAATACCATTTCCAATCAACCATCATTATACATAATCAACATCATACTCACCATCAACATGGTACCACCCACCAATTCAACCTTAATCATTCATCAAGCATATATCACAACATGCATTTTCTCATATATCACACAATCAAGGCATCAATATTCATAATCACATATATGATCACATCATATATCTTAACCATTTAACAACATCAACCATTCAATGCCTATCTTAGGGCCTCTAGCCTAAGTATTTCCTACCACATTACATATTAGATACGAGAAACCGAGACCATACCTTAGCCGATTTCCCAAGCTCAACCGGAGCACTTCCAAACCCCTTGTCCACAAGCTCTCAAGGTCTCAACACCTCCAAGAATAGATTTTATCACACAAAACCCTCTCCCAAGCTTTCCAAAATCACCAATCAAGCTCCAATATTCACATATACACAACCTAAGCCACAATCATCATACCCATACACAACATCTCAATACCCAACATCATAGAACAACAAATTACACTAGGGTTGAGAATCTTACCACACCCAAGGTCCAAAGAGACAAGATTAACCTTCTCCTTCAAGAGAGTTGGGTCCTATAACATCAAAGAGCCCAAAATCTCAACATTTCATCCATGAAACTCGAAAACAAGGGCTGGAATTTCGAAGAGCAAAACATGGCTTACCTTAAGATTGATTGTATGGGTTTTGTAGGGCTCTCCGCGGTGAACGCGTGGCCGCAAATGGTGCGGCGATCGGAGCTCTAGATCAAAAGTTATGGTGGTTTGAAGATCAACCAAGGGAGAGAACTTGAGAGAGTGTTCTTCCCCCCTCAAATCAATTTCAGCGTGTGTTTGTGTGTTGTGAGGAGAGAGAGTGCTGAAAACTAGGGTTTTGGTTTAGTTTAGTTGGGCCAAGGGCCCACTTTGGGTCCGGTTGGCCTGGTTTGGTCCGTTCGGTCCAATCTTGGTCCGATTTCTATAAAATTGGTACCGAAATTCTCGTCTCACTCTCCTCTATCACATTTAGCCATAAAAATAATATTTTTGGCTTTCTAGAATAAATTCTCATTTATGGGTTAATTAGCCGTTAATTAACCGGGTCTTACATCCTACCCACCTAATTGGGAATTTTGCCCACAAAATTCGAATTCAATTACCTGAGAATAAGTGCGGATAATCCGTTCGCATCTCCGACTCAAGTTCCCAAGTGTGTTCCTCAACATCGCCTCAACTCCAAGCACTTTGACTAATGAAACCTCTTTTCCACGCAACCGTTTGATACTAGTATCGTCAATTCTAACTGGAGCCGCTGGAAGCGTCAAATCTTCTCTTAACTGAACCGACTCAGGTTCTAATAGATGGCTAGCATCAGGAGTGTACTTCCGAAGCTGTGACACGTGAAACACATCGTGCAGGCTCAAAAGATGAGGTGGTAGAGCCATCCGATATGCTACCGGTCCAATCCTCTCTAGGATCTGAAATGGACCAATGTATCGAGGATTCAACTTCTTCGCTTTAATCGCCCTACCTACTTCTGTGGTTGGAGTAACCTTCAGGAAAACATGATCTCCTTCTTCAAATTCCAAGGGCTTCCGCCTCTGATCGGCGTAACTCTTCTGCGACTCTGCGCCGTAAGCATCCTATCTCGGATTTTCTTGACTTGTTCAGTGGTCTCAGCTATCATCTCCGGCTCCAACAAGCCTTTCTCTCCAGCTTCATACCAACATAGCGGAGATTGACATTTCCTCCCATACAATGCCTCATACGGAGCCATTTTGATGCTTGCATGGTAACTATTATTATATGCAAACTCCACTAACGGCATATACCGATCCCAACTCGCCGGTTGATCCAAAACACAAGCTCTCAACATATCCTCTAGTGTTTGGATTGTCCTCTCGGATTGACCATCTGTTTGAGGATGGTACGCTGTACTCAAGCTTAATCGGGTTCCAAAAGCTTTCTGAAATGCACCCCAGAACCTCGAAGTGAAACAAGGATCTCTATCAGAGATTATAGTAGCAGGTACACCATGGAGTCTCACAATCTCCTTTATATATAACCGAGCTAGCTCCTCAAGGGTGTAAGTCATCCGAATGGGCAAAAAGTGAGCTGACTTCGTCAGTCGGTCCACAATCACCCAGATAGCATCAAAACCAGTCCTAGTCCTTGGCAATCCCGACACAAAGTCCATTGCAATACTTTCCCACTTCCATTGCGGAACCTCTAAAGGTTGCAACATCCCAGAAGGTCTTTGATGTTTAATCTTTACCTTTTGGCAAGTTAAGCACTTTGAAACATATTTCGCCACATCATTCTTCATACCTGGCCACCAAAGCATCGCCTTTAAATCATGGTACATCTTAGTACTTCCCGGGTGAATGGAGAATCCGCTTTTGTGTGCCTCCTTTAAGATATCTTCCCTCAAAGTGCCAACATCCGGCACAATGATCCTACCCTTGAATCTCCATAACCCATCTTTTTCTTCCGACACTCTCCACTATTTTCCTTGCTCGATAGCCGGTAACACCTTCCATAACGCTTCATCATTTTCATGAGCCTTTAGGAGCTCAGACTTAAAATCACTCGAGATTTCTAATCGGCTCAAACACAAGGTTCCAGATACTTCTCAAGCACCAATTTTTAGACTCTCGAATCCCTTGAGAAACTTCTCCTCTTGAAGCATCATCCAAGCCGCATATAACGACTTCCGACTTAACGCATCCGCCACTACATTTGCCTTTGCCGGATGGTAATTCGACTCAAAGTCGTAGTCGTTCAATAATTGCATCCACCTCCTTTGCCTCATATTAAGCTCTTTCTGATCAAAGAGATATTTCAAGCTCTTGTGATCGGAGAAGACTTGGAACTTAACCCCATAGAGATAATGCCTCCACACCTTCAAGGCAAACACGACCGCAGCGAGTTCCAAATCGTGCGTAGGGTAACTAACTTCATGAGGTCTCAACTGTCGTGAGGCATACGCCACCACATTATGATGCTGCATCAGCACGCATCCTAGACCCTTTAGTGAGGCATCACAGTACACCTCAAATGGTTCGTTCGGCTCAGGTAACACCAACACAGGTGCAGTGGTCAACTTTTTCTTCAATGCCTGAAAGCTTTCCTCACACTCAGGAGTCCAAACAAACGGAGTGTCTTTGCGGGTTAATTTTGTCAACGGCAAGGCTAATTGCGAAAAGCCTTTAATTAACCTTCAGTAATAGCCAGCTAAACCCAGAAAACTCCTTATCTCAGTTACTGTGGTTGGTTGCCTCCAATCCATCATAGCTTCCACCTTAGTTGGATCTACGGCTATTCCCTTCTTACTCACCACGTGACCCAAAAACTTTACCTCATCCTTCTAAAACTCACACTTAGACAGTTTCGCATAGAGTTTCTTCTCCTTTAGAATTTGCAACACGGTCCTCAAGTGTTCCGCATGCTCTTCTTCAGTCTTGGAGTAAATTAGTATGTCGTCAATGAAGACAACAACGAATTTATCCAGAAACGGACGGAACACTCTATTCATGTAATCCATGAATACTGCAGGAGCATTCGTCAACCCAAAGGACATTACAGTGTACTCGTAATGACCATAACGAGTCCTGAAAGCGGTCTTAGGGATATCCTCACCCCTCACCCTTATCTGGTGATAACCGGATCGCAAATCGATCTTGGAGAAAACCCCAGCTCCTTGTAACTGATCCATGAGATCATCAATCCTCGGCAATGGGTACTTATTCTTTATGGTGACCTTGTTCAGCTACCTATAATCCACACAGAGTCGCATACTTCCATCTTTCTTCTTTACCAGTAACACTGGAGCACCCCACGGGGAAACACTTGGTCGGATAAAGTTCTTACCCAATAATTCCTCTAACTGAGACTTTAGCTTGGCCATCTCTAACGGTGACATTCTATAAGGAGCACTTGAGATTGGTCTCACCCCAGGCACCAATTCAATAGCAAACTCAACCTCTCGATTAGGTGAAAATTCCTCAATATCATCGGGAACCACTTCCGGAAACTCACATACTACCGGAATCTGATCTAACCTTTGGTCATCACCCGAAACACCCGCGGTTAACAACAGGATACCCTGACATTCGATTCCGGAACAGTTCACCATCATCGAATTCAAGTAATAATTATTCACCACAACCGGCCCTTCTGTATCTTCCGGCATAAAGTACACCGACTTTGTAGAACACTCAAGCAGGACATGGTTCTCAGATAACCAGTCCAATCCCAAGATAAGATCAAGACCGATCATCGGTAAGCAGATTAAATTATGGACAAAATCACGCTGCTTGAACCTAAATGAAACTTTCGGGCATCCTAGCCTAGTTACCATGGCTTCATGGGTAGCATTATATACTTTTAGGTCATAACCTAAGGTTACGATCTTCAATCCTAACTCATGGGCTTTCTCAAATGCAATGAATGAATGCGATGCTCCCGAATCAAATAAAGCATTTAAAGTTTGACCAGCCATTTCACAGTTACCTCGAATGAGTGTCTCGGATCCCTCTGCACCCCTAGCTGAGGTGGTGAACACCCGACCGGTCTGTTGTGCTTTCCCAGCACCTTGCTTCTGATGCTCTGGACAACTTGCGGCTCTATGCCCCGCCCTTCCACAATTGTAGCACAAACCCCATCCGGCCTTGCATGGTACTCCCGGATGGTGACTCCCACACCTAGTACAAGCTTGATCATTCTGAGGCTGCTTCCTAAACTTTTTCCCTTGGGAGTAGTTGTTGTTGGGCCTCCTAAAGGAACCTCCCCTCTTGAAAGGCGGACCTCTAGGTGCAAAACTCTTCCCTCTTCACACACACTTCAGCAACCCTACACTTGTTCACCAACTCGGAGAAAGTCCTAATCTCCATTGGCCCCACCGAACCGAAAATATCACTCCGGAGTACTCCTTCGTACTTAACACACTTCCATTCCTCATATTCCACCGGAGTCCCTTGACACATACGAGAGAATCTGAACAGCTCCTCAAACTTGTCAGTATACTCAGATACGGACATAGTACCCTGCTTCAGCTGCAACAATTCAAGCTCCTTGGCCGTCCTGGCAGAAGTCGGAAAGTACTTCTTATAGAACTCCTCTTGGAAGACATCCCAGGTGATATAATCATCACCCTGCTGCAGGAGGCGTTGGATTCCTTGCCACCAATGCGACACTTCCCCAGTGAGCAAATAGGTAGCGAACTCTACACGCTGCCCTTCAGGTACCACCTGCGCTTGCAATGCTCGTTCCATGGCCTGAAACCATGTATCGGCCTCAGTCGGGCTAGTGGTTCCCTTGAACTTAGGTGGATTAACCTTCAAAAAGTTTGCCAGTGTCATCGGGCCCTGAACTCCACCTCCGTCATTACCATGGTTGTTCATCTGTTGACCAAGAGCCTCAACAGTGGCTTGCATAGCAGCAGCCATGTTCTCCAATGCAGTCATAAAATTCATCGGGTCATTAGGGTTAATCTCCGGTGCACGAGCATTTGTATGGCCGCTCCTATGACCTCTACCGCATCCACGAGGCACCATCTGGTTCCTATACACACCAAACAATCGATATTAAGTTGATCAGTATCAATATCAGAAGTTTAGTGCTTCAAAGTCCCAAATGCATGCTCATGAACGTTTATGCCAATTATATCAAGCAGATATACTAATAGCACATAACACACATACAAAGAATGCACAGAAGCATAGTCAGTCCGTCCCTCAGGCTCTACAGGAACGAACTGCTCTGATACCATAATGTAACACCCTACCATACAGAGTCTTATGCTTAAGTCATAATCCAGAGATGGCAAGGTATTACGACCTCTAAAACAAAAATCTAGTACATATAGTAGTGTGAATAAGGATTATAACTAGGAGCCTTTGTAGAAAAAGGGGTAAATAAAAAATTGCAACTCGAAAGCGCAACACTCCGATTGATAACACAACGAGCAAAGGATAAGCTAACACGAGATTATATATATATATACAAAAGAGTGTCAAAAACGGGAATATCAAAACTCAAATCCGGATGCGAAGATAACTGGTCCAAAAATAAGGAGTCATCACAGTTTGTATTTTTTAGTGGAGATAAAATAAGGAAACCCCAAAGGAAACCCAAAGGGACACAAATACAGAACCCTATTCTCCAAAAATCTCCTATAAGAGGAGTCATCACAGTTTGTATTTTTTAGTGGAGATAAAAGTATCTAAACAAGATATATAAACCAAGACGGAGTCCCGAGAACAAAGAATCTTCCCTAATCCAGAAGTCTCCAGCATGCCTCAGCGAGAAACCTCACGTCCTGCATCTGAAAATCACAAAATCCACATGGGTGAGAACCAGAGGTCCCCAGCATGGTAACAGCTTCCACATATATAATACATAATAATAGAGGAAAGCCGAAGGCAATCCTAGAACTTCCTCCAGATAATTGATGAGTATTTTGGTGAAAAATAAAATTCTCCCAAAACACACAAATCTAACCGGCAAGTGTACCGGGTCGTATCAAGTAATAAAAACTCACGGGAGTGAGGTCGATCCCACAGGGATTGAAGGATTGAGAAATTTTAGCTTAGTGGTTAATTTAGTCAAGCGAATCAAGATTTGGTTGAGTGTTTTGTGATTTGCAGAAATTAAATTGCATGGAAGTAAAGAGAACAGGGAATTAAAGTGCTGAATCGTAAAGAACAAGAAATTAAATAGCAAAAACTTAGAATGCAAGAAATGTAAATTGTGGAATCCTAAAGTGCAAGAAATGTAAACGGCTGGAATTGTAAAGGGAATTAGGGATTGGATTTGCAGAATTTAAACAAGGAAAAGTAAATTGCATCAAGCAGAGAAGTAGAAGAAGGTTTGGGTTAGATTGGATCTTGAAGAAGAAAAGTAAATGAACATGAAAACAGTAAACAGAAAATGTAAAATTGGGAAATTAGATCTCAGGACCCAGAGACTAGAAAACCAAGTCTAGATCTCAATGCCTTCCTAGATCCAACAAGAAATTGAAATTGAAATTCAAAGAAAGTGGATGAAGAGCAATTAACAGAACTTGAAATTTAATCAAGCAGTAAATAAAGCAGTGAGATCCAAGGTTGAGATTGAAACAGAATTTCTTCAATTCTCCAACCCAAAATCCAAGACAATTGTAATTGAAATTGAAAGCAATAAAACTAAGAGGAAGAGAAGTGAATTCTCCTTCCCCAAGACAAAGAAATTAAAGATCACTCAATATCCAAGGCTCTCCGAAAACTATTCTGAAAATTCCAAAAAAAAGCCCTTAAAGAACTTGAATTCTATCCTATTTATACACTTTCTTCCAATGATCTTCAAGCCTTGAGTTGGGCCTTTGTTCTTGGTGGAATTGGGTTGAAAGAGGCGTTGGTTAATTGCTCTTGGAGTTTGAAGAGGAACCAAAACGAACCAATTGAACCGGGTTGGAGTTTTGCAAAAGTTGGACCAAAAGTTTGAGCAAAAGTTAGGGGTCTAACTTTTGCTCCAACTTTTCATATCAGCTAACACCACTTTGCTGATACTCACGTTGGTGCCAAAGTTAGGGGTCTAACTTTGGCCCCAACGTTGGCTTTACCTTGTGCACTTGTGGCGCCAACGTTAGCCACCAAGTTAGGGGGCTAACGTTGGCGCAAACTTTTGCTCCTCCCCTTGTGATTTTCATGTGCCAACGTTAGCCACCAAGTTAGGGGGCTAACGTTGGCGCAAACTTTTGGTGCCCAGGGAGGTTTTCTTCATGCCAACGTTAGCCTCAAAGTTAGGGGGCTAACGTTGGCGCAAACTTTTGGTGCCCAGGGGTGAATTTCATGTGCCAACGTTAGCCACCAAGTTAGGGGGCTAACGTTGGCGCAAACTTTTGGTACCCAGGGAGTGATTTTCAAGTTCCAACGTTAGCCTCCAAGTTAGGGGGCTAACGTTGGGGCTAACTTTTCACCCAAAAGTTTGTGCAAAAGTTTGAGGCTAACTTTAGGTCCAACTTTTTGCTTCTTGGTTCATTTTCATTTATTCCCTTGTCTTCTCTTTACTCCTAGCTATTCCTTCTTGCTTCAACCTTTCTCCAAGCTTTCTTCACCTATCATTAATCAACCAAACACATCAAAGCTATGCTCATAATCATGAGATATCTATTCTATCATAATATGCAACAATTATAGCATAAAACCTCATGAAATGGCATGAATTCATACATGGTTAATTCAATCAAGGGAAACATGAAAATCTACTCAATTAGCTTGCTTATGGTTCAAGAGAGTGCATAGTTCTAATGAAAACAAAAGGAAAAGACTAGTTAAAATAGGCTAGGATGACTTGTCATCACAACACCAAACTTAAAGCTTGCTTGTCCCCAAGCAAGAAAAGATTTATTGAGAAGAAAGAATGAGATGGAAGAGGATGTTCATGCTAGCAAAGTATTATTGATAGTTCATGGGATTTTGTGTGGATATGTAAATACTTACTTCTTACTGACTCCTAGGCTTAGAAAGTCTCCTTCAAGCTTCAAGTAACATACTACTATGACCTCTCATTATTCTTTTATCCTTGGCTATTACTTTGTTTATAAGCTTTATTTGAGTGTCATGTGTAGCAAGTTCATTTTCTTTTCTTTATACTTGACACATTATTCACCATAGACACTTGGCTCACATTCCTTCTTAAAACATTGATGCCCAGCACCTCTTTGGGTTACTAAATGCCTTGTAGTTAGGTTGCTCTTGATAGTGGACTTTCAGCTGATGATCCCGGATTAGTTAACCCAAGTCACCGAGTGTTGATGCACTCCTAAGAGCTTACTAATCCAAGCAGATCCTAGTACAAAGACATCACAGGCATATATTTTAAAGTTCAAGCTATTGGTGTCCAGCTTTGTTTCTTTTTGTTTCCTTTTGTTCTGCCACTTTTCGGCTATCTCTTTTCTTTCCTTCTTTTTGTTTTTCTTTCTAACCAAGGAATTTTTTTATTTAATTGAGATTCAAAGACAGTAGGCCACTCTTTACTTAGAAAGAGATATCCTAGCTCTTTATTCACTAAAAGTGAGCTATTATACAACCACACACATACCACCACTTACTTTTATTCTACTTCTATCTAACAGAGATCATCTTGCTTCACATTCAAACTTTTCTTTTATTGAACTTAAAGATGCAGGGGACAACACATGCTTCTTGTCAAGTAAAAGTAAACACACAAGCACATACATAAACTAGCCTACTTATTTTAAAAGAAATTTGAATCTGTTTGAACTAAATGAACACTTTAACAAGACATCAATCAAAAGTATTTCTCAACAGCAAAAGTTAAGTATAGATACAACCTGTTGGTTTGCATTTCTTTTGTTCTTCTTTCTGCTGTGCCCATTTTTGAGTCTTGATGCATAGTATCTTCAATTGGTGGTTAACTCCCAGACTTAATTCCTTGCTACTCCTTCTGATTCAACAGGTTAACTCTGGGCAAACTTTTGTGTCCTTGCTAAAGGTTATGAAATTGAGACTAAACAAAAACAGTTAAGTTGTTTGAATAATCTGTTTGATTGCTTGGAACTAGCAATGTGCAGGAAGTTAGAATGTAATTTTAAATGAAGTTTTGGTGGAACACCAAACTTAGCATCTTGCATTCTCCCTTCGATTGTTTTTGGTGTGCAACACCAAACTTAGCTTCTTGCAATACATAGCAGTTATCCAACACTCTTATTGAAAAAGTTATGAAAAGAAAACTACCTCAGGTTGGGTTGCCTCCCAACAAGCGCTCTTTTATTGTCACTAGCTTGACATCTTTCAATTCTTTTTAAGAGGGCTGTAGGTGTTGAACCTCTTTTTCCTTATCCCATTGTCCTCCCAAATACAGCTTTGCTCTGTGACCATTTACTGTGAATTGATTCTTTGTTGCCTCATCTAGCAGTTCAATATTCCCATAGGAAAAAATCTTTGTCACCAAGTATGGGCCAGTCCACTTAGACTTCAGTTTGCCAGGGAAAATTTTAAGCTTCGAATTATACAGGAGCACTTGCTGTCCTGGCTTGAATTCCTTCTTTGTGATCTTCTTGTCATGCCACTTCTTAGATTTCTCCTTGTATATCTTAGCATTTTCATAAGCTTCTAGTCTAAATTCATCCAACTCATTTAGTTGTAACAACCTTTTTTCTCCTGCAGCTCGGGGATCAAGGTTGAGGAGTTTAGTGGCCCAAAAAGCTCTGTGTTCAAGCTCTACAGGGAGGTGGCAGGATTTCCCATACAATAGCTGAAAAGGTGACTTGCCAATAGGAGTTTTAAAAGCTGTCCTATACGCCCACAATGCATCTTCTAGCTTTCTAGCCCAATCTTTTCTTGTGATTCCCACTGTTTTCTCTAGGATCTTTAATTCCCTATTTGCAAGTTCAGCTTGGCCGTTAGTCTGAGGATGGTAAGGTGTGGCTACTTTGTGAATTACTCCATATTTGTGGAGGAGTTTCTCCATCTGTTTGTTGCAAAAGTGACTACCACCATCACTAACAAGACCCTTGGGCACTCCATACCTAGTGAAGATGTGCTTTTTAAGGAATTGGAGGACAATCTGTGCATCACAGGTGGTTGTGGCTATGGCTTCCACCCACTTTGAGACATACTCCACTGCTACCAAGATGTATCTAAAAGAATAAGAAGGAGGAAAAGGCCCCATGAAATCAATTCCCCATAGATCGAACAATTCTAATTCTAAGATAAAGTTTTGAGGCATCTCATTTCTTTTTGTTAATCCTCCTGCTTTCTGGCATTCATTACATTGGTGTACATATTCTCTGGCATCCTTGAAGATAGTTGGCCAATAGAAGCCACTCTGCAGTATTTTTGCGGCTGTTTTTTCTGGGCCAAAGTGTCCACCATAAGCTGAACCATGACAATGCCACAAGATGTCCCTCATTTCACTTTTGGGAACACACCTTCTGATTACTCCATCAGAGCATCTCTTGAACAAGAAGGGTTCATCCCATGAAAATTTCCTTGCTTCGTTGATCAACTTCTTCACTTGTTGCTTAGAGAACTCTTGCGGTATCTTTCTTCCCACTTTGTAATTTGCTATGTCAGCAAACCAAGGTGCTTGCTGGATCTGCAGAAGGTACTCATCTGGGAAGCTTTCATTTATGGGCTGGGATGCTTTTTGACTTGTTTCATGTGATAACCTCGACAGATGATCAGCGATCTGATTTTCAGTGCCCTTCCTATCTCTTATCTCTATGTCAAATTCTTGTAGGAGAAGTATCCACCTGATGAGTCTTGGTTTAGCATCCTGCTTTGACATCAAATACTTAAGTGCAGCATGATCAGTGTAAACCACAACTTTGGATCCTACTAGATATGATCTAAACTTATCAAATGCATAGACTACAGCTAGCAATTCTTTTTCTGTTGTGGTGTAATTTCTTTGGGCCTCATTCAACACTTTACTTGCATAATATATGACATGATGCAAATTTCCCTTCTTTTGCCCAAGTACAGCACCAATTGCAAGGTCACTTGCATCACACATGAGTTCAAAAGGTAATTCCCAATCTGGAGGTGTGATGATTGGTGCTGTTGTGAGTCTATTTTTTAAAGTTTCAAAGGCATGCTGGCAGTTTTCATCAAAGACAAAAGGGTTATCAAGCATTAACAGATTACTCAGAAGTTTGGCTATTTTTGAAAAGTCCTTGATAAACCTTCTTTAAAATCTGGCATGCCCCAAGAAACTTCTAACAGATTTCACATTAATTGGTGGAGGGAGTTTTTCTATGATCTCAACCTTTGCCTTATCAACCTCTATCCCCTTTTTTGAAACTTTATGGCCAAGAATAATCCCTTCGGGTACCATGAAATGGCATTTTTCCCAGTTTAAAACCAAATTAGTTTCTTGGCGCCGTTTCAAGACAAGGGTTAAATGGTTTAGGCAAGCATTGAAATTATCACCAAAAACAGAGAAGTCATCCATGAAGACTTCTAAAAATTTTTCGACCATATCAGAGAAAATGGAGAGCATACACCTTTGAAATGTGGCAGGGGCGTTGCAGAGCCCAAAAAGCATCCTCCGATATGCAAAAACTCCAAATGGACATGTAAAGGCAGTTTTCTCTTGGTCCTTGGGGTCCACCACGATTTGATTATACCCAGAATATCCGTCCAAAAAGCAGTAATAGGCATGGCCGGCTAACCTTTCCAGCATCTGATCAATGAATGGGAGAGGGAAATGATCCTTCCTGGTGGCATCATTCAATCTTCTATAGTCTATGCACATCCTCCACCCAGCCACTGTTCTTGTAGGGATCAACTCATTCTTCTCATTAGTGATGACCGTCATTCCTCCCTTCTTTGGTACAACTTGAACCGGGCTTACCCATGGGCTGTCAGATATTGGGAAGATTATCCCTGCATTCCACAACTTCATTACTTCCTTCTGGACAACTTCCTTCATTGTGGGATTTAGCCTTCTTTGCGGTTGAACCACTGGTTTGGAATTATCTTCCAAGAGGATCTTATGCATACATACTGCAGGGCTGATTTCCTTCAGGTCATCAATGGTCCATCCTAAAGCATCTTTGTGAGCTTTGAGTACGTCAAGAAGTTCTCCTTCTTCCTTCTTTGTCAAGGATAAATTAATGATTACTGGGAAGCTCTCTGATGTGCCAAGGAATGTATATTTGAGATGGGTGGGTAAAGGTTTCAGTTCTTGTTTTCGTACATCTTCCTTCTTATCTTGTCTTTCATCTTGCTCAGTAGAGGTCTCAGCCACTTGTTCCTCTGTTGTCCCTTGATTTCCTTCTTGCTCTTGAAAATTTTCTTCCAATATTTCTTCCACCAAACTGTCTATCATATCCACTCTTACGTAATCCTCTTGCTCAGGAGCGTTTTGCATTGATTTGAACACATTTATGACCATTTGTTCATTATGGACCCTGAAGGTCATTTCTCCTTTTTCTACATCAATGATGGCCCTTGCTGTGTCTAGAAATGGCCTTCCCAGAATGATTGAGTCGTTTCCTTCTTCTTCAGTGTCCAAAATTACAAAATCTGCTGGGAAAATAAACTCCCCAACCTTCACCAACAGATTCTCCACAATTCCATTGGGTGTCTTGATTGATCTGTCAGCCATGACTAGTGACATCCTGGTGGGTTTAAGCTCTTCTATGGCAAGCTTTCTCATCATTGAGAGAGGCATTAAATTGATGCTGGCACCCAGGTCACAGAGAGCCTTGTTGAGAATTATCTTGCCAATAGTGCATGAGACTACAAAGCTTCCCGGATCCTTAAGTTTTGGTGGAATACCCCGTTGAATCACAGCACTGCATTCCTCGGTGAGTAATACGGTTTCCCTTTCAAGCCAACTTCTTTTCTTGTTGATAAGATCCTTCAGAAACTTGGAATATAGAGGCATTTGCTCAAGTGCTTCAGCCAAGGGAATATTAATTTCCAGCTTCTTGAAGGTCTCAAGGAACTTGTGAAAATGCTGGTCTTTAACCTCTTTGTTGAACCTCTGGGGATAAGGCAGTGGAGGTGTGATGCTCTTTCCTATTTGCTGCTGTCCCTGAGCTACTTCCTTTGAGTTATGTGGCTGGTTGTCCTTCTTTTTAAGTTTCTCAGTGCTTTTGTTTGGCATCACAACTTGCTCCTTAGCCTCATCTGCCTTTGTTTGATTCTCATCCTCCGTTGGTTCTTTGATGTTCTCTGCTTGCTTCCTTGTAGTGTCATTGTTGCTTATCAATGTTCTCCCACTCCTTAATTGTATTGCCTTGCATTCTTCCTTGGGATTTGGAATTGTGTCACTGTGCAGTGAGTTTGAAGGTCTCTCATCAGATACTTGCTAGGAGAGTTGCCCCATCTGTCTCTCTAGGCTCTTCAGGGAGGCTTCCTGATTCTTGGTTACCATTTCCTGGTGTTTCAACATTTTGTCTATCATGGCCTCCAAGTGAGTGATTCTTTGGGCTTCAGGTGATACTTGAGGTGGGTTATGAGATGTGGGTGGTGGATGGTAAGCATTTTGGTTGGTGAGTTGGTTATTAGATTGGTATTGGTTGAGGTTGGGGTAGTTGTTTTGAGGTTTTCTGTAGGGGTTTTGGTTAGTCTGCTGCTGGTTGTGGTTTTGGTTGCTTCTTGGGTTGTGTTGGTTTGAGTTCCTCTGCCATGGTTGTTGGTTTTGGGTATGGTTATCTCCCCATCTGAGGTTTGGGTGGTTCTTCCAGGATGGATTGTATGTATCACCATACACTTCATTTGGTCCTTGGTTGTGCATATACTGTACTTGCTCTTGTTGTTGTTCTTCTTGAGTTTCTTCACTCTGTCCCCATGTGGTTGATGGTTGGCTAGTGTTAACTGCTGCAACTTGGAGACTATCAATCCTCTTGGCCATTTGCTCAAATTGTTGTTGAATTTGCTGCTGCATCATCTTGTTTTGAGCCAGGATTGAATCCACTCCTTCTAGCTCCATTACTCCTCTCCTTTGTGATGGTTGGCGGCTTCTTTGATGAGCAAAGAAATATTGGTTGTTGGACACCATATCAATAAGTTCTTGAGCCTCTTCTGCAGTTTTCATGAGTTGCAAGGAACCTCCAGCTGAATGATCCAAAGCTTCCTGGGATTTCAGTGTTAAGCCTTCATAGAAGTTTTAAAGCTTCTCCCACTCATTAAACATGGCAGGGGGACATTTCCTGATCAGAGCCTTGTACCTCTCCCATGCCTCATAGATGGGTTCGGCCTCCATTTGTGTAAATGTTTGTACCTCAGCCTTCAACCTTATAATCCTCTGAGGTGGGTAAAACTTGGCAAGAAACTTGGTTACCAAATCATCCCAGTTGTTGATGCTGTCCCTTGGAAAAGATTCCAACCATTGAGTGGTCTTGTCCCTGAGAGAAAATGGGAATAGCATCAGCTTGTAACTGTCAGGGGGCACTCCATTAGTTTTGACAGTGTTGCATATCCTCAAGAAAGTGGATAAATGTTGGTGTGGGTCCTCAAGTGGTCCTCCACCAAAAGAGCAATTGTTCTGAACCAAAGTGATGAGTTGTGGTTTGAGTTCAAAATTGTTAGCATTGACATTTGGAGCCAAGATGCTGCTCCCACAATGTCTAGGATTTGCAAAGGTATAGGAAGCCAAAACTCTCCTCTAGGGTGGGTTGTCATTGTTGTTGTCTTCTCCACCTGGTGGATTGGTTAAATGTTCCTCCATCTCTTGGAATTCTTCGTCTGATTCCTCTTCTCCAACAATATTTTCCCTCTTTCAGCTCTTCTTAACCTCCTGAGAGTTCTTTCGTCTTGTTCATGAAAATTGGGTATGGTTCTTCTTGTACCTGACATACAAGCAGAGCATGAGAAATGCACAAAACCAGTGACACTTCAATCTACTGCTAGATTGAAGTGTTAGTTAGTTTAAGCAAAAAAATCAAACAGTTAGTGGGTTAATCAAAATTAAAGAAAAAGTGCTTGATCTAGATCACCACCTCACTTAATCATTGTCAATCTAATCAATCCCCGGCAACGGCGCCAAAAACTTGATGAGTATTTTGGTGAAAAATAAAATTCTCCCAAAACACACAAATCTAACCGGCAAGTGTACCGGGTCGTATCAAGTAATAAAAACTCACGGGAGTGAGGTCGATCCCACAGGGATTGAAGGATTGAGCAATTTTAGCTTAGTGGTTAATTTAGTCAAGCGAATCAAGATTTGGTTGAGTGTTTTGTGATTTGCAGAAATTAAATTGCATGGAAGTAAAGAGAACAGGGAATTAAAGTGCTGAATCGTAAAGAACAAGAAATTAAATAGCAGAAACTTAGAATGCAAGAAATGTAAATTGCGGAATCTTAAATTGCAAGAAATGTAAACGCTGGAATTGTAAAGGGAATTGGGGATTGGATTTGCAGAATTTAAACAAGGAAAAGTAAATTGCATCAAGCAGAGAAGTAGAAGAAGGTTTGGGTTAGATTGGATCTTGAAGAAGAAAAGTAAATGAACATGAAAACAGTAAACAGAAAATGTAAAATTGGGAAATTAGATCTCAGGACCCAGAGACTAGAAAACCAAGTCTAGATCTCAATGCCTTCCTAGATCCAACAAGAAATTGAAATTGAAATTCAAAGAAAGTGGATGAAGAGCAATTAACAGAACTTGAAATTTAATCAAGCAGTAAATAAAGCAGTGAGATCCAAGGTTGAGATTGAAACAGAATTTCTTCAATTCTCCAACCCAAAATCCAAGACAATTGTAATTGAAATTGAAAGCAATAAAACTGAGAGGAAGAGAAGTGAATTCTCCTTCCCCAAGACAAAGAAATTAAAGATCACTCAATATCCAAGGCTCTCCGAAAACTATTCTGAAAATTCCAAAAAAAAGCCCTTAAAGAACTTGAATTCTATCCTATTTATACACTTTCTTCCAATGATCTTCAAGCCTTGAGTTGGGCCTTTGTTCTTGGTGGAATTGGGTTGAAAGAGGCCTTGGTTAATTGCTCTTGGAGTTTGAAGAGGAACCAAAACGAACCAATTGAACCGGGTTGGAGTTTTGCAAAAGTTGGACCAAAAGTTTGAGCAAAAGTTAGGGGTCTAACTTTTGCTCCAACTTTTCATATCAGCTAACACCACTTTGCTGATACTCACGTTGGTGCCAAAGTTAGGGGTCTAACTTTGGCCCCAACGTTGGCTTTACCTTGTGCACTTGTGGCGCCAACGTTAGCCACCAAGTTAGGGGGCTAACGTTGGCGCAAACTTTTGCTCCTCCCCTTGTGATTTTCATGTGCCAACGTTAGCCACCAAGTTAGGGGGCTAACGTTGGCGCAAACTTTTGGTGCCCAGGGAGGTTTTCTTCATGCCAACGTTAGCCTCAAAGTTAGGGGGCTAACGTTGGCGCAACCTTTTGGTGCCCAGGGGTGAATTTCATGTGCCAACGTTAGCCACCAAGTTAGGGGGCTAACGTTAGCGCAAACTTTTGGTACCCAGGGAGTGATTTTCAAGTTCCAACGTTAGCCTCCAAGTTAGGGGCTAACGTTGGGGCTAACTTTTCACCCAAAAGTTTGTGCAAAAGTTTGAGGCTAACTTTAGGTCCAACTTTTTGCTTCTTGGTTCATTTTCATTTATTCCCTTGGCTTCTCTTTACTCCTAGCTATTCCTTCTTGCTTCAACCTTTCTCCAAGCTTTCTTCACCTATCATTAATCAACCAAACACATCAAAGCTATGCTCATAATCATGAGATATCCATTCTATCATAATATGCAACAATTATAGCATAAAACCTCATGAAATGGCATGAATTCATACATGGTTGATTTAATCAAGGGAAACATGAAAATCTACTCAATTAGCTTGCTTATGGTTCAAGAGAGTGCATAATTCTAATGAAAACAAAAGGAAAAGACTAGTTAAAATAGGCTAGGATGACTTGTCATCAATAATATCAAAGCTTATAAACAAACTAAACCGTAAGTGGCAACTGACTAAAGATCCTTCAGTCTAACTAATACTTCCCTTTCCAATTCCTTCTGTAAGGCCCACATCGGTTAGGGAAGGGAACGAAGCATGCCTTATAAGGGTGTGGATACCTCTCCCTAGCATGACGCGTTTTGACGAGTGAGTGTGGGGGGGCTTTGGCCATCATCCCTATCGTCAAAGGCAAAACCGTGAGGCCTTGTGTTCCAAAGCGGACAATATCGTGCTAGCGGGTGGTATGGGCTGTTACAGATGGTATCAGAGCCAGAACTCGGATCGATGTGCCAGCGAGGGCGCTGGACTCCCTTAGGGGGGTGGATTGTAAGGCCCACATCGGTTGGGGAGGGGAACGAAGCATGCCTTATAAGGGTGTGGATACCTCTCCCTAGCATGACGCGTTTTGACGAGTGAGTGTGGGGGGCTTTGGCCATCATCCCTATCATCAAAGGCAAAACCATGAGGCCTTGTGTGCCAAAGTGGACAATATCGTGCGAGCGGGTGGTCTGGGCTATTACACCTTCAAACCTCCCAACCACCAGCAGGAGTATAATATAGCAAACACAGTTATATCAGATAAGAGATTTACAAATAGGAATAAATAAGGCATTTAGACAATTAGCAAGTAATATGCAGTCAAATAGGAAATCTCAAACAATTCATATAGTATGCATATGATGAATGCCTGTCCCTAGTGGCTGATAATATCATCTGTCGGTTATAGAGCCAACCCGACAAGTCCTGGTAGCTAACCATTGGACTGTCCCTCTGTCATGCATCCCCAACTCGAGTTATACTCATCATAAACTTGATCATAATCATGATCCATATCCATCACCCTCACTGGTGAATATTTATGGGGGCGAGCTCATCCGGGCCTTTCACAGTGCCCGGCCACACTTACGACATAGGGTCAAAAGAGCTTTGAGTCTCAACCTGGAGCACGTGGTGGCTAGCCACTACTTCTTCCCAGGGAAACCCTCATCTCCGATGGTGGAAGTGCAAACATTCACAATTCATTCAACAGCATATATGCATTTATACTTAGCCATAATCATGGCTCCGCCGTAACACGGCAATAATCTAGCCATCCGGCTCACGGTTAAATCCATAACCAGCCAATTCATTAACAATTACGGCCCTTCGGCCCATGGCACAACAAGCACTTCCAGCGCCATCCTCCACATCTCACATAATCATCTTTGATCCTCATTGATCATTCATTTTTCCCTTGCTTCACTCGCATGTTACCACATTTACTAGCCCCTTGCCTCATTGCTAGGCATATTATAATGATTTAAGACATAAGTGGTGAGATCGGAGGCTTAGAAGTATGAAATTTGGCTTTTAAAACTCAAAAATCAACTTTGGGATGAAAACAGGGCCACGCGTACGCGCACGCGTGGATGGCCACAAAATCTCATCGACGTGCAAGCGTCATACGCGTGGACGCGCAGGTTGAAAAATAGCCAAACGACGCGCGAGCGTCACCCACGCGTACGCATGGGTGCTCAAGCCATCCTCAACTCACACATTGACATTTTTCCAAATTTTCCAAAATCACCATCCAACCCTTTTAACACTTCTCAATCAAATGGCTAAAGGACAAACACAATATCATGTCATACATCCTCCCTCATCCCAATTTTCAATAATACCATTTCCAATCAACCATCATTATACATAATCAAAATCATACTCACCATCAACATGGTACCACCTACCAATTTAACCTTAATCATTCATCAAGCATATATCACAACATGCATTTTCTCATATATCACACAATCAAGGCATCAATATTCATAATCACATATATGATCACATTATATATCTCAACCATTTAACAACATCAACCATTCAATGCCTATCTTAGGGCCTCTAGCCTAAGTATTTCCTACCACATTACATATTAGATACGAGAAACTGAGACCATACCTTAGCCGATTTCCCAAGCTCAACCGGAGCACTTCCAAACCCCTTGTCCACAAGCTCTCAAGGTCTCAACACCTCCAAGAACAGATTTTATCACACAAAACCCTCTCCCAAGCTTTCCAAAATCACAAATCAAGCTCCAATGTTCACATATACACAACCTAAGCCACAATCATCATACCCATACACAACATCTCAATACCCAACATCATAGAACAACAAATTACACTAGGGTTGAGAATCTTACCATACCCAAGGTCCAAGGAGACAAGATTAACCTTCTCCTTCAAGATAGTTGGGTCCTATAACATCAAAGAGCCCAAAATCTCAACATTTCATCCATGAAACTCGAAAACAAGGGCTGGAATTTCGAAGAGCAAAACGTAACTTACCTTAAGATTGATTGTATGGGTTTTGTAGGGCTCTCCGCGGTGAACGCGTGGCCGCAAACGGTGCGGCGATCGGAGCTCTAGATCAAAAGTTATGGTGGTTTGAAGATCAACCAAGGGAGAGAACTTGAGAGAGTGTTCTTCCCCCCCCCCCCTCCAAATCAATTTCAGCGTGTGTTTGTGTATTGTGAGGAGAGAGAGTGCTGAAAACTAGGGTTTTGATTTAGTTTAGTTGGGTCAAGGGCCCACTTTGGATCCGGTTGGCCCGGTTTGGTCCGTTCGGTCCAATCTTGGTCCAATTTCTATAAAATTGGTACCGAAATTCTCGTCTCACTCTCCTCTATCACATTTAGCCATAAAAATAACATTTTTGGCTTTCTAGAATAAATTCTCATTTATGGGTTAATTAGCCGTTAATTAACCGGGTCTTACAGATCCCACCAGAAGTTCTTGGTCAATTAATGAGACGTTGGGACACTGATGCCTATAGGCAATTACAGGCGAGAAATATAGCTGCTAGAAAATCAACTCAAGGTACCTCTCTTCACACTGCAGGAGGCACCACCTTTCCAGAAACGAGGTTACGCTTGGTAAGTTGTTTATCGACTCAAATTGTTAGCACCTATATTTAGAATTAGATATGAGAGTGAAATGATTTAGAATCTGGTTTGTTGATGTTTATGAATACTTCTTACAAAAAATATGTAATATGGTTTTATACACTATTTTTCTCATTGTTCCTTAGTATGTTTGTCCTAGCTTGAACAACTAGCTGAAGTAGGATTTTTATTGGAGAGACACATTCTTGTTCTATTTAATTTTTTGATAGATTTTGAGAGATAGAAATAATGACATCTACAACTCTGATGATGGATGAGATGCTAATAATTAAAGATTATAAATAATGTTATATGTATGAATGGGCCTACCTGGTCTCACTGTTTTGTGAAGTTTTGGAGATATTCATGCCAAAATAAAATCTATTAACAAGGAATCTAGAATCAAATTGACTAGTTTAAGAGCAATGAACCTGCTGTGTGTAATAAATGGTACCTTCTTAATTAAGAATGACCTGGGAAGTTGGTCAACACTCATGGAGAGGCACGGGATCACTCTTGTCAGCCCTTGTTCTACTAGTTCTCCTTTGCAGTGTTTATCTTTATTTTGCTGTCACATTAGGAGCCAGTCAACACTCACGGAGAAAGCTTCATGTCATATGCAGCATCTTACGGCTTCTGTTGCCGAGGGTAAAGTGAAACATCATTGACATTTGTGATTTGAATATATTTTTGGTGGAGATTGTGTTAGGTGACATGAAATGGAAATATACTCAGGTAATCATTGTGTTATATGTATACATAGTATTTGTTATATGCATACAGATCCCTTGATTGTTTCCTTTTTGCTGATTGTTTTAATCTGCCTAATTATGCAAGAACCTTATTTGACTAGTAATAATGTAAAAATTGAGTTTTTTTCTAAACCTTGACAATAATATCAACTTCTTTCTTTTGATTATTACTTATATTATGTAGAATCAATTGCTTGGAAGACCATCGCATATAGATGAGTTTTTTAGCACACCCATACTCGCAAAGAGGATAGGACTCAATGGGTTGATGAACACTCCTGAATGGCAAAGGTACTTACCTATTTTCATTGTAATTGCTTTTTGTGTAACTTAGAATGTGCAAAAAGAAATTACTTAATACTTTCCTTCATTGTAATTTTGGACTTATTTCTGTCACATATCTTCTAAACTTTTGCATTATTATTGTTACTTAAATTAGTTTACCAATTATTGTAGGAGACATTTCAAGAGCGCATGTTTCAGGCTGAGCAAGAGCGGCAAGATGCTATAGAGGCTGGTGTTACTGATCCACTGCCCGTCTCTGAGGAAAGCATATGGATTGAGATAGTGGGTGGAAAATAAAGAGGTAGGGTATATGGCATGGGTGAGGTAAGGAACTCTTCCATGGTGCGACCCCGAGTTGATGGGCCAACCACGACCACCAGCACTAATGTTTTGGATCTTAGAGAACAAATCATAATACTCAATAGGGAGGTTGAACAACATGCCGCTAAATATAGAGAGCTTGAAGACCGCTATCAAAGGGAGAAAAGAGAGTGGCAACAGGCAGTTGAATCCTTGCGTGAGGATCTCAACTCCAGTAACTCATAGATGGATCAGTTTAGTCATCAACTTAGTAGCTTGACTGAGTATGTGAGAGCCATGGGTCCTAGTAGTTTTGGATCACGTATCCCTCCACCTCCTCCTTTTACTTTTCCAAGCTCCCAGAAAAGTGCAGCCCCAGGAAGAAAAATCCCACCTATCTTGCAGCCCCCAGGATAGTCACAGGGTGCTCATATGGAGGATAATTCTGACGATCTCGATGACTTAGATGAGGACTATTTAGATGAGTACGAGTAGGATTATTTACTTTATTTTGAATATTTTGTATTATTAGTGGAGTTTAGTTATTTATCTTGTTTTAAATCTTTAAGTTAGAGGATTATTTATTATTATTTTGATAAGTATTTAATATTTATTATAAATTTTATTTTTGTATTTAAAAGTTTATTTGTCTCATTATTTAATATTTAATTGGCTATTATTTTTCAAATATTAAAAAAAACTGTAGCTATTAAAATCGATGGCAATAGTATCGATTTTTGAATTCAAAATAGACAAAAGAAAATAAAAAATAGACGGAGAACTTTTCAATCTTTTTATAATTTTATCGACGGTTCCCTTGTCCATTTTAATAAGTTAAAAATCGACGACTTCTTTGTCCATTTTAATAAGTCCAAAATCGACGGTTTGATTGTCCATTTTAATAAATCCAAAATCGACAGTTGGTTTGTCGATTTTATTTAATATTATCGACAACATACGCGTCGCTTTTACTTAATAGGGAAAAAACTTAACCTCATATTATCGACGCCAGAATTGTCGATTTTATTTAAAATATATCAACGGTTTGACATACCGTCAATTTTATTAGAATTTTAAAAAACCGACAAGCTTAATAGCGACCACCACCGCCGTCCATTTTGCCGTCGATTTTTAATATTATCAATGGTCTAGCCGTCGATTTGGCCGTCGATTTTAACGATGTTTCTTGTAGTGGGTAGTGGTAGTTGACGATGAAAGTTGGATGAAAAAGAATTTTTTATGGTGATAAAAAGTAGGGGACATGGATGGGAGAGATGGATTGGAGCCGGGGTAGGTTAAGTTAGGAGGGAAGTTTAGAAATTTTGGATAATTTTTTAGGGTTTATATAGTTTTATCAACCAAAAATCCATTTTTCATGAGTATAAAATCAATTTTATTTTATGTGGATAATTTTATCAGCATTCTAAATATTCATATGTAAAAATATATATTTTTTTTATGTCTATTTTCTTCATCTTTTTATTTTTTCCAACTTTTTTCTTGTGTCTTCTTCTTGGCTTTCTTATGTTTTCGTTTTTTTTTTTTTAATGTGCTTTACTGTTTTTTATCCATATATTTATGAATTTCAAATTGGGTGGGAACAATCAACGAATTGACTTAATCAGCCAATTGCATAAGCAATATCTAGTAGTGTGTTAGGCAAATATATGAGGCGACCAACTAGCTACCTGTAATTGGTAAAATTATATAGCAAAGTTTCACTCTTTGAGGACAGCTTCGAAGTGTAAACCATAGGAGCGTTGGTTAAATTACTATCCAAGAAACCAAAGTCTTCAAATTAAAGATGTCCAATGCATATTTTCTTTGACAAAAGTGAATAACGAGTTATTCCATCCTTAAGAAAAAAAAAATCAAGTCACCAATGTCTTTGATCTTAAATTTGTCATGAAGTGGTATACCCTTAATCTGGTTGATTTTTGAAATGGCATCTTCCATAAGCACCAAATCATCAACATATATAAGAATTATAGTGATTCCTAAATCAAAGATTTTAATGAGAGAGTGATCTTAAACATATTTCTTGTATCCTGAATAAATGAGTATTGTTTTTATCTTTAAGTTTTATTGCCTGCTAGTTTGTTGTAAACCATAAAGAGACTTTTGTGATCTACACACCATCCTTGGTTGCTCATTCAATCCTAAAGGGATTTTCATATAAACCTCCTCATTCAAATCGCCATGCAAAAACGATGTATAATAATCAAGTTGTTTTAAGTGCCGTCTCTTAGTCATTGGCACAACCAATACTAATTTTAAGGTGGTCATCTATACTAACATATCAATGAAGTCTACTTTTGCAAACAGTCTTTCTTTATGCCTTTCAATAGTGCCATTTGCATTAAACTTAGTTCGAAAAAACCCATTTGAAACATATAGCTCGTTTACCAATAAGAAGCTTGCTAATTCTCTAATGTTGTTCAATTCTAAAGCCTTTGAGTCACTTTGAATTGCTTTTTTCCAGCAATGATGAACAACCTCCTCATATGTGCAAACACTAGGATTTGAAGAGAGGGCCAAACAAAAGGAATTATACTTGAAATTTAGCTTAAGGATTTATATTTTAAATTTAGTTTATCATATGGCAAATAGTTCAAAATTAGACACCTTTGAGTAGAGGGAGCTACCAACTATGGCTGACATACATTAATAGTCCTTTAAGTATGAGAATGGTTTTCTATTCCTAAATGGTCAGAGTGGAAGTTTGAATGATTTCAGTAGGTGTACTAACATCTAAAAGCTACTTCGGTATGCCTTGATGCTTATTAGATACGTTAGTGATCATAGGATCTTGATTCTTTGATGTAGCGTTTGACGTAGAATTATTATTCCAAATAGTAGATGCAATGTGTCATTTGAAACTGAATCATTATGATGCACAAATGAAGATGATTAATAAGGAGTGATATAAATGAAAGGATTCATTATTGTTATTTTCTGAAACAACAAATTTATTATTGTATGATTTTGAACAATTTTCAAAAGCGACAGGATTTACATTAGCAACCAGATAAGGAAAATAATTTCTTGAGGTGAAAATTTCTCTGGTTTTGAGATCAATCGGGGATTTAAAGCCTAGAAATACACACTTCCTAGCTCTTGAGTCCAATTTCGTTGAGATCCAAAAGCTTTTAAGTTGGTTAAATTAGGCAAGCTTTGAAACTATATATGATAAAGACTACAGTTATTTAAGAATGTACTTAGAATTATATTATCAAGTGAGTTGCATGAGCAATTTGAAACTGCCAAAAGAATTTTGGAATCTTATAATGAAACAGCAATGCTCTTGCAACTCTAAGGATGCGTTGATGCTTGCGCTTGGCAATCTCATTTTGTTGTGCAATTTCTACACAAGAAGTATGATGCATAATTCCACTCTTACTAAAGAAATCTCTCAGCAAAAATTCTAGTCCATTGCCATTTACTATAGTCAAAAAATACTTGTGACATGATGAAATAGAAGGTGCAAACAATGGTCCCCAACCATTCTCATCTGTACAAAACATTTCTCAAATTCACTAAGGCTATATATGTTCTTTTGCTTTGCTAAATGACATGAATCACAAGGTATGATTGTGTTGTCTTTGCAATTGATAAAAGAAAAATCCTTTTACATCATTATAATTTTATTGAAAGGAATATGCCTTAATTTAACATGCTATAAATTCTTATCATCTGCTGGCACTGCATCTAAATGTTATTTTGATGAATAGACTTATTTAATAAATGAAATGTCAATGCTACAAATTCTAATTTGTCTCTATGCAGGGTAGGACTATTCATTATATATTCCATCTGCACATTTAGCTATTCCAATCGTCCAAATGTAGTTCGATCCTGAATTTCACATGCGTCATCATCAATAAGCATTTACCATTTCAAAAGAGCTGTTAATTTTGACACGGAAATCAATCTGAAATCAAATGATGGAATGAAGATCACATATGTTAAAAATAAATTGTTAGAAAACATGGTGGAGCCTACAATGCTTTGGTCGTTAGGCTGCCATTAGGAATTTCAACAATTAATGGCTTTATCACTACTGATTTCGTCAATTTTCTCCTCAGTAACCAGGTTAATAAACAGCTTTATTGCCTTTGTTTCAAATATGGAGGCAGTCCATGCTTTTTTAGCATGTATTCACAATGTGCCCCATTCTTCTACAAAAAGTAGACTATATTCTAATGGCTCTGCCTCTACCTCTACCTCTAGCATTTGTTCTTCTTATGTTTCCTTCTCTACCTCTGCTAGAAGCATCAAGAAAATTGATTTTTATATTTGGAGGCAAAGTTACAGAAACGGTTAGATCCAAATTGGTAAACTATCTTTCTTGTTGAGCGAGTAAAAAAATGTGGTGTTTATGTCTGAAATCCGATTCATAATATTCGACCTCACATTCGAATATAATTTAGACCTCTTACCATAGTATAGCCTTCTTCCCTATACTTTCCCATTCTGGCCAATCCACATTTACGCATCTTAGTATATGTCATGCAATCAAGAATAGATCTAAAACCATTTAATTACTCCCAAGTGGCCTTCAATTTCTTAAAATATGCAATCACAATTAATTCTCCTTGTCTCAATCGATACTTCTTTTCTTTTCACTTGGAAACTCTAACATCTATGCTTCAAATCACTCTACAAATAAGAGGCAAACATTGCTCCAAATGTTGCTTTAACACTGAAAGACAAGATTGATCCAAGAAACCAAAAATGTATTGCTTCTATTCCAAGCCTCAAATAATGCATCACTCTGATCCCATTTTTTATCGGTCCATCTCTAAATTTCAATTTATTTTTGTATTTCAAGCACAAAAGCATGGCTTTGGTCCAACTATGGTAATTGCTTGTGTTCAAAGTAATTGAAATTAGAGATGTTCTAGTATTCTTTTAATATAAAAGAGAAAAGAAAGAACTTCTATTTTATTTCTCTTTAACCAAGCAAAGCTTCATTTCTCTCATTAACTCACTTTCTATAAAGTAATAGTATAAACTATATGCAGGAGGGTTAAAATAAAGCATTATAAATATATATTTTTTATTTAATTACGTCCTATATCTAATTTACTAACTTTGTGATATTATATTATTATTCATAGGCAATTATTCTTTTGTAAATGACGGAGTTACTAATCAAGTAGTCTTTCAACATCTAATGGTAGCCACATACAAATGTAGAACAAATTGATGCTCAATATTAACCACTATATAGCAACAACATTAACTTATGTAATTAAAAAAAAAAAGAAGAAGAAAGTAGCAAGCTCATTCGTCTGAATTAGGTAAATTTTCATTTCTTGAATTTTAAACTAAAGTAACCTGAACATTTTTGAAACAGTATGAACAAAAATAAATTATCAACAATTTATTTAACTTTGTCAGCAAAATAATATCAATTCAACTTTTTTTTCACATAAATGACATAATTCAATAGCAATGAGGAACCATTCATATATCTTTCCATATCCAAAACTTTAATTATCAATTGAACTAAAAAAATAACATATTCAATATTATTACATACAGTTTACCTGAACAAATCATAACTTCCCAGTACCCTCATCTTCAATATATGGTTCAATATTCAGTTCAACAATACCTATACGACATTTAGAAACAGACCAAAAGAACTTAACACAAAACTAAATTAGAATATCTAATAAGTAAATAGTTTATAAAAATGACAAAAAAAATTATCCTGTCTAAACAACTTAACAGTAACATTAATATTAAGATGATGAGCTATCCAAAAAACAGTACACAAACGACTTGCTTAGAATAATTTCATGTTAATGAATAAGAAAACTAAAATAAAATTTATTATGATAATAATAAAGAAAAAAAATAAACATGCATTAATAAAATAGAGCCAACTAAAGAAAGTAAAAACGGAATTAGGGTTATGGTTCAAAAAGGGGTTAGGATTTTTTTATTTAAAATGAAATAAAAACGAGGATGGAATAGGAGAGACACAACTCTAACAACAAAAGATGCAACAACAGCTGCGGCACCAACAGCGGCGAAGACAAAGAAAGAAGCTCTGTTTCAGGTACAAAACAGGATCAATTAACGAGTCCATAAAGTCTTTAGAGAAGAATGCAGGTGGCCGAACTGACATAGTGTGGCCGGAGGGTGTAAGAACTGCGATTAATTAGCCACTTAATTAAATTAAATTAATTGCCTAAAATAGGATCCAAAAATTTAGAATGTTAATTAGAAAATTTAAATATGATTTTTGGACTCAGTAGATTTTTCTGAGTTGGAAAATGTAATTTTCTGCGGAAAATTGCGTAAAAATACGTACCGGTAAATTAGCCGGCAGTACCAGCTTAGATCTGTCCGATGCTGTGTGAGAGCAGTAAAACGGTAGAAAAACTTAGGAAAACAATTAAAGTTGAAAATCGGACGCTAATTTTAAAGGTTTGGCCCAAACAGCCAAAAACGCTAACAGGTTAGACCGGGCTCAAATTGGACCCAAGACCAACATATATAACCACTTAAATGAACCTCATTCAGCCACTTCACACCTCAAAACACAAACACAACAGCAGCTAGTAGGGTTACAGAGGAGAGAAAGAATACTATTCACTTCCTCACTCTTTTGCTCTTAACTTGAGCTACGGTGCTCCGATTCGTGAATGATTTGTGGCCACGCGAAACTCTGGTTGAGCCTGTTAATTTCATTAACTTTTGTTGGTAAGATTTTAAAATTTCTTGTCTATTCTGTAGTCCTAAGAAATTCAAAATTTAAGGTTTTGGTTTTGAGTAGATTTTGTGTTTTCAATTGATTAGGTGGTATCTAAGGTTGGGCTATTGGTGGTTTGTACCCCAAACACTATCGAAAAAGGTAAAAGAAAAACTCTTTACCCGTGTGAAATTGTATATTTAGGAACCCTAGTTATTGATTTGTGGTAAATTAATGTGTATAGCTTGGAAAATTAAATTGTTGATACTTGTTGGAGTTTATTGGTGGATTGGTTGATACTTGGAGGCTTTATTTGGACTCAAATTTGGTGTATTGGGCATATTAAAAATTGGCCAAGATATGGTTTCGGCTTTCTCTATGTAATATGTAAAATTTCTGGACACTTAGGCTAGTAGACTTTAGGATATGATTGAATTGGTTGGTAATGAGTGTTGATATATGATGATTTTGATGAATGTTATCATTTTGATGAATGTTGATGTTGATTTATGATGTGGGATTGAAAAGATGATTATGATTGTTGATAATGAATTATGAAGCTTATTGATGTTGATAAATGTTGAGGATAGTGAAATGATGCTTTGAGTTATAATAATTAAGAATTGTAGGTGTGTAAGTGAGAAATTTTGGATGAAATTGATGAAATTGCATGTTGATAGGTTGTGGAATGATTGGAGAGTATATAAATATAATTTTAGATACATTAGAACTGGTTTGGATGTAGAGCAATTTGTTTTAAATTGAGAGTTTTGGTAAAATTGAGTTTTTGAGATTTTTGGTAAAAACGGATTTTGGGCCAACTTTGGTGGATCATATCTTGAGCTTCAGTTTTTGAAATTGATTGAATTTTGTATCAAATTAGAGATAATTCAAAAAGCTTTAAAACGATATACATTTCGTAGAAATTGAAATTTTGTAGAAAAAGATATGATTATTGGAAGTTGGTGTTCAAAATCTGAATTCTGTGATGCAGAAAATTGTAAGTTCTGGTTGGTGTGCCCACGCACACACCTGTGCCTACGCATGGAGCAGAACAAGTGTTGTGGCTCATGCATATGCACAAGGGGTGTGCGCACGCATACCCTATGAAATTTGCAAGTTGTGCGTATGCACAACATCATGCGTACACACAAGCTGGGAAGAGCCTTCTGTTGAGGGCGTCTGCACATATTCATGCATACACACAAAATAGAAAATTTTACTTTGTGTGCGTATGCACACCTCTATGTGTATGCACAAGTTGAGAAAACTTTTATGGGCATGCGTACGCACAACCCTATGCGTACGCACACTGCCTTATTTTTTGCTGAAAACATTGTTTTTTTAACCGTTTTACCTCCCGGCAAGCTTGTAAAATTCCGTAATGCTTATCTAGGATATCTTAACTTGTTTTAAGCCTTTGAAACATAGAGAATATCCTAAGTGAGTTTAACTAGATATTCTCTGGTAAAAAGTTTAAAAGACGGAGACTTAGGTTTCTATACGTTTCTATTTGAATAATGACTTTTTATATTTCTGCACTTTTAAATAGGCATTTAAAAATTTTGAAATATAATTATTCATAAACAAAGAGATTAAATGATAAAAAATTCAGTTAAAGTTCAATTTGGGTAAACAATTTAATTAAGCTTCTTTTAAAAAATTAACTTAAACAATAAATGCTTATATTAAAAGTAACTTATAAATAAATTATTTTGTTAAATGATTTTTTAGTTTTAAAATTTTATTTTAAAATAAATGTGATAAAAAATTTTATTATAAAAATTATACCATAAAAATTTTATTTTTCCATAAACATTTAGATAATTTTTTAATAAACTACCATTTAATTTTAAAAATTATACCAAATATTAATATTATAACTTTTCACAAATCAAAAGTTTAAAAACATAACTTTTGAAATTCTCCTACCCGATCCTTAATCAATTACCATACTTAAGGAGTCGCTACTCGCTGTTGATATTTTATCAGAAAATTCTTACTGTACACACAAATTTATCACTTCATTTTTTAACTTGCAAATAAAAGTGATAGATTCCATAAATGAATGAAAATATCTATAATAAAATTGAGATTCATCATTTTTATATACATATATACCACAAAAAATTGATCATATAAACGTGTGTATAACAATATTTGACTATTAGTTCGTCTTGTCGGGTGACAAACAGGTCGGGTGAACAGAGTGTGCAGAGGATATGGGGGACTTGGATCTGGGGTGCGTCGAAACGCGACTGGACTTCTTGGGTTGATGTCGGTGGGTGAGTGAAATAGCTACACAACCTCCCGAGTTGTTGCGGTGCAGTGGAGGGGAGCCACCTGCAAAAGGGACTCTGACGCCCAAGTCAAAATCCATACAAGGTGACAGTAAAAGTGAGGGGATAGTGACATACTGTGGGGAGGGGTAGGGCCCTCCCCTTATATATTCCATGCCTAGGATGGGTCCCACAGGGGCAGACCCACCTTCCAGGAAATTTTCCCTCCCAGCTGTCATGTGCTTTGCTGGAGGGAAGAGAGGTATCTGGATGCTCCCTTTGGTTCGGGTGTCATGCGCCTGCCGGGTCGGCCGCCTGGGTCGGGGCATTGCGTCAGTTGGGCCGAGACGGAACAGTGTCCCCAACACACCAGCGAGGGTCGCAAGCGTCGTCGATGGCACGTTCCTAGTCACCTTTGGTTGCTTCGTCGCTTGGTCGGCCGCTCGTGATAGGGACGTGCCCCCTACGCGTGAGTGGGCTTCATAGCCTCGAAGGAACGCCCTTTGTCTCCTCATTCTTTGCGCTGAGCATTTAATGCTCTTAATTGCTGATTTTAACCCTAAGTGAAATTTCCGTTATACCCTTACCTTTCGCGCTTCTAGGCGTCAATTACTGTTTGGTTTCCTTAGGCCCTTACGTTTTAGTTTCCCACTCCCAAATCATTACCACGCCTCCTTCATTTCCTTTTCGCATTCTTCATTTCCTTTTAGCATTCTCTGAAGTCCTTCGCCCCCGTCACATCCAAACTCCCTCGAGATTCCTCAGCTCCTTTCAATCATCATCCTTATTCTGGTAAGTTTCCTCTTTCTTCTCTGCTTCATAGTTTCATTTTGCGCTTACACTGCTTTTCCTTGGTTTGGTTTCGTGCATATATTGTGTATTTATTGGATTGCATGCTTGAATTGTGCCAACATTAGGTAGATACTAGGAGAGGTTACCATTTTAAGTTTCAGGTTTTTAGGCTTTTAGCCTTCACTTGACTGTGGATTTAGCTTTTGTTTAACTGTAGATAGGCAAACTGTAGTATCTGGTGTTAGTCCCGATTTTCCAACCTCATAGTCTGACTCTGAGTGGTACCCCACTGTAGGTATGGCCCAACGTCCCATTGCCAGGGTTCCTATCGCGAGAGCTCCTGTAGAATAGTACGCCTGGGTGACCTCGGATGTGAAGGACACCCCCTCCCAGATAACCTTAGAGGAACTCAAGTAATTCCATCAAGCGGATTACCTTTGTGGGGGAGGTCCCGAGGAAGCCAACTATGAGGTGTTCATTCCTACTGACTAGGAACGGATATGCCATTTGAACCTACACACCCCCGGATCGCCGATTGGATCTGGATGTACAAAGCGATGCTCACCAACTTGGGGATTCACATTTCCTTTTCCCCTTTCAAATGGCGCTGCTAAACCAATGTGATGTGGTGCCATCTCAACTACATCCAAACAACTGGGCCTCTATCCACTGTTTTGAGATGGTTTGCGAGTATCTAGAGTTACCAGCCTCTGTGGAGGTATTCTTATTTCTCTTTGTCTTAACAAATCCTTTTAAAGAGGGAAGAGCTAAGAAGGGATTCATGTCATTTCGTTCAGCCCAAGGTCGGAGGATCTTTGACTTGTTCGAGGATTCCTACCGTGGCTTCAAGGATAAATACTTCAAGGTTCGCCCCGCCGCAGGTCGGCATCCCTTCTGGCTAACTCTAGAGGGGGAACGCCGCATCCCGACCTACTAGAGCTTTCGGGCGGGGGCTAATGCATTCACGAAGGTGACGTACAAAGGGTTGTCACTAGAAAATAAAAATATTGCCGACGTGCGGTTGCCTGTGTTCGGTAAGAACCACATTAATCCCCACATCTTGATGGGGACCCCGAGATGGGCAAAGCTATATTTGTGAGTCATCGGGTGGTCTTTGGCCCTCATCTTCTCTAGTTCATTTTCGTTTTACCATGATTTTAACTGGTTGTTTGTTTTGTTTTTTGTCTTTGCAGTATCCATGGTTGCCGACCAAGTTGGTCTCGATGATTTGATGTCCAAATTCCTTCTTGGAGACGACGAGAACAGCTCCACCACTCCTCCCGTCGATCCCCCGTCTGCTCCTGGTCCTGAGGTTCAGTCCTGCCCTCCCCAGGGGGAATTTGCTGGAACCAGTACTAACCCGGTTCCTTAGGCGGAAGAAGCCTCGGGGGAGGGGGCGGGTCCAGAAGTCACCATCATCGAAAACCCCAGGAAGAGGAAGCCGACTTCTTCCCCAGAAGGAGCGCTCACTGTCATGGAGAAGAATTTTGATACCAGCTACTTCAGTGACATCTAGCTTCTTCGGGGACGGAGGAGTTCTTCGATGATGGGGAACTTGCCTCCCAGGACAAGTGGGTGTATCGCACTCTGCTCCAGGCTGTCGTGATAGCGAGGAAGGCGGAGTCCTTTTTGGCTGGCGCCCGGGGCCTGGAGGGCAAGCTTCAGGGACCCATTAAGTCTATAGAGAAGATGAAGGCGGAGGTGACCACCTTGAAGGCCCAACTAGCCACTTCAGAGGAGAAGTTGATGGCCTCTGATGTGGCAGTCGCCTGGCTTTTCGAGCGCGAGCTCGCCCTGGAAGGCCAGGTTTCTGCTGCGCAAGCTCGAGTGGCCGAGCTAGAGAAGGAACTGGCTGCTTCGGTGGCCTCGGCTGATGCTGCCAAGGCCGAGGTTGTTGCTCTGAAGAAGAAGAATAAAGAGACCGTGAAGGAGGCTAGGGATGCCATCATGGCTACCGACAAAGTGATTAAGGCCCAGGTGAAGCTCTTGGCTCCCGAATTTGATGTGTCCGATGAGAGAACTTTTGCGTGGTCTAGAAATTTGCGGATAAATCCTCGTTACAAGTATAGTTTATAAACCTTCAAAAGTCCTTTCATATAAACGTTTTGGTTGTCACAAGTAACAAACCCCTTTTAAATTGATAACCGAGTATTTAAACCTCGGGTCGTCTTCTCAAGGAATTGCAGGGAGGTATGTTCTTATTATTGGTTATGAGTCTTGTAAATTAGGGGTTTTAGAAAGTAAGGAAGCAGTATGTTGAATGATAAGAAAAATAAAATAATAATAATAAAATAAACTCTTGGCAAGGTATTATAACTAGAAGTCCTATCCTAGTTATCCTTATCAATTGTGATGAAAATTGGATTTTTCTCCCACTTTGTTAACCTCTAACTATGAAGGTAAGTTAAGTGGATGAATTAATTTTTGGATTCCTCAGGTCCTAGTCTTTCCTTGGAAAAGGCTAGAGTTATTAGAACTCGAATTAATTCTTGAAGAATTCCAATTTTCAGTCAACAATGAGTTTGATAACTCAAGTGTCTCCAATGACTCAACCAAAGCCAAAAGGGAAAAATTCAAATTATTTATATAATAAATAAAAGAAACAAATCATAAATTTGAAAATACCTCAATTAGCACTAATAAAGATATCAAATGTAACATGGAAGAGTTCATAAATTAAATTAGGAAAATAAATAAAAAGAACATTGAACCTGGGATTGAGAGTCACTCCTAAAACTAAGAGAAATCCTAAATCCTAATCCTAAGAGAGAGGAGAGAACCTCTCTCTCTAAAAACTACATCTACTCCTAAAATTGTGAATTGTGAAAGCTTATTCATGTATAGATGCATTTCCCCACTTTATAGCCTCTAATCTGTATTTTCTGGGCCGCAAACTGGGTCGAAAACAGCCCAGAGATTGCTAGAGAAGAAATCTGCCACGCTGGTTTTTCGCCACTGCGACGCGTCCGCATGGATCACGCGATCGCGTCACCTAGAGTCAGGGCAACTATGGCATATTATATATCAAATCGAAGCCCCAAACGTTAGCTTTTCAACGCAACTAAAACCGCGTCATTTGGACCTCTGTAGCTAAAGTTATAGCCGTTTGAGTGCGAAGAGGTCAGGCTGGACAGCTTAGCAATTTCTCCAATTTCTTGTATTCCTTCCACTTTTGCATGCTTCCTTTCCATCCTCTGAGCCATTCCTGCCCTGTAATATCTGAAATCACTTAACACACATATCAAGGCATCTAATGGTAATAAGAGAGGATTTAAACATAGGGAACTTAAGGCCAAAGAATCATGTTTTCAATCAAAGCACATAATTAGGAAGGCAAATGTAAAACCATGCAAATAGTATGAATAAGTGGGTAAAGAGTTGATAAAAACCACTCAATTGAGCACAAGATAAACCATAAAATAGTGGTTTATCAGTCTGCTATTGGTGCCTTCAAGACCATCAAGGACGGGAAGATTGTCAACCTCTCCAGGAAATGAGTTATTTGTACTTTTAGATCTTTGTTTTTTGCTTGGTAGCTTGTAAGACAACTTTTGCCGTTCTACCGTTTTGACTTTTTCAAGCCGATTTGGGGCTTTTATGTGTAATTATTTGTCTTTGAAACAATGTCATGACAAAAAAGGAAGTCAAGTTGTGCCTTTTTCGCTTAAGCATCTGAATTCTGGCCTTATTATGTAGCCATTTATCGTAGCATTTGCGACTTTGATGGTTCCCAGGGTGATCAGTCCCAGGATGCCGTATTCTTATCAAATTGGTTAATTAACAAGTCCTTAATTTAAACAGTGCATTAAAATATTATTTTGGAAATGAGAAAGGAACAGTTAGTGTAACGTGAACATAATTGTATCATGATAAATTGCGATTCATGTAAACAACCAATGGGAAGACAGTGTGGACATAAAACAAAATGTGCCTTACTAAACTGGGATGCCGTCTGTCCGCGGGGTATGTCTCAGCTTCTAGGAGTAGAACCTCCTTAGGTTTCTCACGTTCCACGTTCTAGGAACTTCCTTGCCGCCTAGTCGTTCCAGCTTATAGGCTCCGTTGCCGACTACTTCCTTTATCCTGTATGGACCTTCCCAGTTTGCTGCTAACTTCCCTTCCCCTGGTGTCGGCATCCCCACATCGTTACATCGTAAGACTAGGTCGTTTGGCTCAAAATTTCTTTTTAGCACTTGGGCGTTGTAACGTGGGGCTATTCTTTGTTTCAACGCCGTTTCTGACAAGTGGGTTATCTCTCTAGTTTCATCTACTAAGTCCTTCTCCACGGCTTCCTCGACTCCTCCCAAGAGTAGTCGTGGGCTCGGTTCCCCAATTTCTACAGGTATTATCACGTTGACCCTGTAAGTGAGTCGGAAGGGCATCTCCCCGGTGGAGGATTGCTGTGTTGTGCGATAGGACCATAGGACCGAAGCTAGTTCGTCTGCCGAGGCTCCTTTCTTTTGGCAAAGTCGCTTTTTAAGACCTTGTAGGATGACCTTGTTTGCTGCTTCGACTTGGCCGTTGGTTTGGAGGTGTTCGACAGATGAGAACTTCTGCTTTATCCCTAAGCCGGCAAGGAATTCTCCGAACTTTTTGTTGGCAAACTGTGTTCCGTTGTCCGAGAAGACAACCTCAGGAACTCCGAATCTGGAGATTACTTGCCTCCACATAAACTTTCGGCAATTCGCCGAGGATATGCTGGCCAACGGCTCGGCCTCCACCAACTTGGTGTAAAAGTCGATGGCCACAATTAGGTACTTGACCTGTCCAGGTCCAACTGGAAAAGGCCCCAGCAGCTCGACATCCCACTCGGAGAATGGCCGAGAGGCCATCAGCAGGCTCAACTCCACCGCTGGCGCTTTGTGAAAGTTGGCATTTTCCTGGCATTTCCTGCCTTTCTTTACAAACTCTTGGGAATCCGACATCATTGAGGGCCAATAGTAGCCGGCCTTGAAAAGCTTCTGAGCTAAGGCCTTATATGGTGGCCGCAACACCCTTCGTGGAGTTTGCTTAACACATAGTCCGTTTAGTCGGGGCGTAGGAACTTCAACAGGGGTAGGCTCAGCCCTTTTTTTGAACAGCTGGCCTTGTATAATTGTATACTTGGCCGCCTCTTTTCTCAGCGCTTTGTTGTCATCAAGGAGCTTACCGTTTTCCAGGAAGTCGGTTATCGGATCCATCCATGAGAAAATGTCGGCTGCTTGGGTTATATGTAAAGTGACCGTTGGTTCCTTCACTAATCCCTGTATTAGAGATCGGTTCCCCGCGCTTGGCTTCGTGCTTGCTAGCTTTGATAGGAGGTCAGCTTGAGTATTCCTCTCCCTTGGAACGTGTTGCACTGCGACTTCGTCGAATTCTTTGCTCAGCTTTTTTACCTTTTCCAAGTATTTTTGCAGTAGGAAATCCCGAGCTTGATACGTCCCGTTTATCTGGGATGTGACTACCTGAGAGTCACTGCACACCTCCACTTTGGTCACCCCGACTTCCCTGGCTAAGAACAGGCCATCAATGAGGGCTTCATACTCTTCTTGGTTATTGGACACCGGAAACTCGAATTTGATTGATTTCTCGTATACCAATTCGGTTGGGCTTTCTAGGATGATCCCCACTCCCCCAAACGTTTGGTTGGAAGCTCCGTCCACATGGAGTTTTCACCATGTGCTCAGTGTTTTCGGGAGGGTTTTTCGTTACTTCTACTAGGAAATCGGCCATCGCCTGGGCCTTGATTGCATGTCTCGGCTCGTACTGCAAGTCATACTGAGATAGTTCGATTGCCCAAGTCATCATCCTTCCCACCAGGTCGGGCTTTTGTAAGACTTGACGGATCGCTTGATCCGTTCTGACGATTACCTGGTGTCCCTGGAAGTATTGTCGCAACCTTCGGGACGAGGTCAGGAGCGCATATGCCAACTTTTCCAGTTTACTGTATCTCAACTCTGCCCCTTGCAACTCCTTGCTCACAAAGTAGACCGGTTGTTGGATTTTTCCCTCTTCCCGTACCATGACTATCGCCAAGGCCTCGTCGGTTACTGCCAAGTATAAGAACAGCATCTCACCATCCCTGGGTTTGCCGAGGACCGGGGGTGCCGAGATTATGCTCTTGAAGTGGTTGAAGGCTTCCTCGCACGCTGGGGTCCATTTGAAAACTATCCCTTTTTTCATTAAGTTAAAGAACGGAAGGGCTTTGGCAGCCGACGCACCGAGAAATTGGGATAGTGCCGTGAGTCTTCCTGCCAGTCTCTGCACATCCTTAACACATCCCGGGCTCTCGTCTTTCGCAAGATTACTTCGCATTTCTCTGGGTAATCTTCGACTCCCCGCTGGGTTATCATGAAACCCAAGAACTTCCCGACTTCCATGGCAAAGGCACACTTGAGAGGATTAAGCCACATCTTGTGCCGTCGGAGGGACGCGAACACAGTCTCTAGGTCACTGATGAGGTCTTCTGACTGGGTGGTCTTCACCAGGATGTCGTCGACGTATACTTCTACCGACCTCCCGATAAGATTGCTAAAAACCTTATTCATCAGCCTTTGATAAGTAGCTCCTGTGTTTTTTAGTCCAAACGGCATCACCTTATAGTAGTATGTGCCCCTTGGCGTTATAAACGCCGTTTTCTCCTCATCTGACCGGTGCATCGGTATCTGGTTGTAGACAGAGTATGCATCCATAAAACTCAGAAAATGATACCCTGCAATTGCGTCCACCAGAGCATCAATGTTAGGAAGGGGGAAGGAGTCCTTAAGGCATGCCTTGTTGAGGTCGGAGTACTCTACACACATCATCCACTTTCCGTTGGCCTTCTTAACCAAGACTACGTTTGACAGCCAGGTCGAGTAGTCCAGTTCTCAGATGAACCCCACTTCTAGCAAGCTTGCCGTTTGTTTGGCCACCTCGTCGGCTCTCTCCTGGGACATCTTTTTTCTTCTTTGTGCTACGGGCTTGGCCTCTGCCTTCACAGCTAGGTGGTGTGACATGAAATGGGGGTCAATTCCCGGCATGTCGGCTAGTGTCCAGGTGAACAGATCACTGTTTGCTCGAATTATCTCCACCAATGGCTCTTTCAAGTTGTGGGGGAGGTTTTTGTTCATAAAGGAGAACTTGTCCTCCGAGTCGCCAACCCAAAACTTCTCAAGGTCTCCTTTAGGTTCTAGTCTCAGCTTGTTGTCGACCCTAGCATCCAGATCAGCTAAGAAAACCCCGGATGCCTCCTTTGACTTCTTCCTTAGGGAGAGGCTGGCATTGTAGCATGCGACCGCCATTTCCATATCTCCCATGATGGATCCCACCGACACATCGTCAGCCACGAACTTCATCATCAGTATCTTGGTACATATTACCGCTCTGAACTCGTTGATTATTTTTCTTCCCAAGATAAGGTTTTAGGTTGTGGAGTCCCTTAGAACAACGAACTCCGCCATTAGCGACCTCTTTCCTTGACCTACTCCTATGGAGACCAGGAGGGAGATTATTCCATCAGGCTTGATAAAGTTATCTTTCAAGCTGACCACCCCGTACCGATGAGTTTTTAGGTCGGCTTCTTAGAGGCCCAGAGCGTCAAACATATTTCGGAACATGATGTTCGAGTCGGCTCCGGTGTCAACGAGAATTTGCCTGACCAAACCAGTTCTCACTTTTGCTGTGATTACCATAGGGGGTTCTCCGGTACGTCGTGGAACCATTGGTCCTCTGGTCCGAATGATATTGTTGGGGCTCTCTTGGAGGAAGTCGCATGACTAGATGATGACACGCCCAAGATTTTGGCGTCTTTCTTGTATTCCGACTTTGACCTTGGTGCAGCGTCTCTCCCGACCACGACATTCACGATGGTGAGGCCGCGTTCAGGTTCTCGGCTTGGTCCTCTTCGGGTTCCTGCCTCAGCTTCACTGCTCGATTTCTGTCATCGTCGAATCGGTCATATTCTCGCCTCATGGGTTCTCTAATGAACTGCGAGAACTCCACCAGCTTGCTTTCACGGATCGAGGATGGAGCGGTGAAAAGGCGTTGCTCCCATAATTATGGGGTTTTGTCGCCTTCTCGGTCTTTGCCTACTTTCATGGTCTTCCTCCTCACCGCGTCCAGCCAAGGGTCGGGTGTAGATTATGGGGTTTTGTCGCCTCCTCGGCACTTCCAAGCTTTCCCCCTGGCTCTCCGACTCTATGCAGGTCCTGGGAGATCGGGATCCCATCCTGTGCCTAGCGTGGTGCCTCCGGGGGCTTCTTGCTTGGGCCTCCTCTCTCCCTCGAGGAGATCGGGAGTGAGGTTGGCTCGGGTCGGGGTGGTAGCGTTCTCGGTTCGCCAACTCCCTCTCCAGATTTTGCACCCGGTGGCGCAGCTCCTGCATTATTCTTGCGCTGTCGCTTCTCGTTCCTCTGAAAGGACGCCTTTCTCGGGAACGGGAGGGGAGCTCGCCGCCATGGAAGGGGGATCTCGTCCGTTCGCGCGAAGAAGCTAGGGACGGCGCCTTGCTGGTTCGGGGGGCGTCCTCCTCTGCGCGGAGCTCGTCTCCTCCTCGCCCATCCACTGGGCCCAATAGGAAGTCCATTCAGGCCACCTTAGTCAGGGTTCCCACAGACGGCGCCAATGTTCGTCTTGTCGGGTGAAAATGGGTCGGGTGAACAGAGTGTGCAGAGGATACGGGAGCCTTGGATCTGGGGCGCATCGGAACGCGACTGGACTTCCTGGGTTGATGTTGGTGGGTGAGTGAAACAGCTACACGACCTCCCGAGTTGTTGCAGTGCACTAGAAGGAAGCCACCTGCAAAAGGGACTTCGACGCCTAAGTCAAAATCCGTACAAAGTGGCGGTAAAAGTGAGGGGATAGTGACGTACCGTAGGGAAGGGGATAGGGCCCTCCCCTTATAAATTCCATGCCTAGGGTGGGTCTCATAGGGACAGACCTACCTTCCAGAAAATTTTTCCTCCCAGCTGTCATGTGCTTTGCTGGAGGAAGGAGAGGTATCCAGATGCTCCCTTTGGTTCGGATGTCATGCACCCGCTGGGTCGGCTGCCCGGGTCGGGGCATTGCGTCAGCTAAATCGGACCGGAACACTATTCAATATTAAAAATCTTATATGCATAACAAAATTTAACTATAAAATTAATTATTATGTATTTGTATATATATTTATGTATATTAGTTTATAAATTTTTAATGTATATTATATATTTTTTTAAATATTTTATATAAATAATTAATTCAATAACTAATGTTTAGTAAAATAGATATTAGATATTAACTTTAGAAATTAGAATTGGGACCCAAAGGCTCACATGCCCTATTTTGAGTGTTGTCAAATCCATTTCCATCTGCCACGGGAATATGGGTCCCCCCATAACAAATTAATTGCAAAGGTCAAATTGACCTCAAACTTATCTATTCCATCCCTTACACACACTCCGATGGCAAGCAATGTCCTATATTATGTGTGGGTCATACCTTCCAAGCCCCAACTTGTATGACTCCATCATTGGGATTTTTTCTTTCACCCCTTTTTCGATTGAGGGTCCTCCATGCAAAATTCTCTCAAAATCAATAATCATAACCATACAAAAATTGACTAATTAACTATCATATAAAAATATATATTTAATATTAATCAAAATAATTTGATTATATCATTGAAAAAGTTATTCTAATTTGAATCGTTGATTATGGTTTAAAATTGCTCTTTCACTATTTTCCCGAAGAAAAACAATAAAAAAAATTCTCAATTATGGTCTTTGCAAAATGAAATATATATAATATATAAAAGATATTTGATATCTTTTTTTATTAGATATTTTTTTATCTAGCTCTTCTATTATCGTAAATTTTAGTTAGAGTTTGACATAATACTTTTTACCTATTGAGAGAGAATACAAGTATTTTTTTTTAACATATTATTTTTAAGTTTCATAAAATTTATAAGTGTAAAAAGAAATTTAGTTAAATAAAAATCTTTTATCGGTTATTTTTTAATTGTTAATATAAAATATAAGGACTACTACTAGAAAGTATTTTTGTTTTTCTACATATCTAATTTATAATTATTAATTAACGTATATTATATTTATTCCCTTTTGTTTTCCTAATTTAAATGTGACCGTTACATTATTCAATCATAATTAGAAAAAATCTAGGGAGCAGTCATTTTTATATTTTATATTTTGTGGTTAACATTTAATCATAAAAAAAAAATAATTTTTTATTATTAGATATAATTTTACATTATTAAAAAAATTATTAATAATTAATTAATAATTACAAAAGATAAAAATTATTGATCCCTATCACTTCTCTCGTACTTATTGATCACAAACACAGTGACTACTTGGAATGCTGCAACAACAACGTACGGCACACTATCATGATGAATTGATGAAGTCAAATTCGCAAAAGCAAATTAAAGAAGAGAGAGAGAGAGGGTGGTGTGTTCTGTTCCCAAGTCCTCAAACATGATGGGTGGTTAGGGTGTGTCTCAGTTGATTTGTGTGCATAGATTCTAATCCTGTCTTTTCAACTCTGCTTTACGGGTAAAGGTCCTCACACCTTTTCTTTTTTCTTTTTCTTTTTTTTTTGTTTTTTTATTTTCCTTTTCCTTTTCCTTTTTTCTTTTCCTCCTTTCTATGCTTGATTCAGCTTCGCCTTCACCGTGCATTAAGTTGTGGCTTGATGTTAGAAACATAAAAGTACTTTCAATTTTTTGTTTTAAATTTTTTTTTTGGTTATGTTTTGTTTGTGAATGCAAATTTAATTTTGTACTCTAATCCACGTTGAGTTATTAGTGTTGAATCATTAATTGTAAAAATTTATTTTGTTTGTACAGATTTTATCTTTTATATATGTTATTATTTTGATTATAGAATTTTTATTATTTTCATTTATATAAGCTCTTTTTTATTTATTGTTTTTTTTAATTTATTCATTTAGTATTATACAATTTTATAATTATATTTTCTGTATATTATATTTATTATTATTATTATTATATTTTTATAATATAAATTATTATTTCTATTAAATAGAGTAAATTAAATAAAAAGTTAATCATAAATAATAATAATAAATTATAACCTATTAAAAAAAGGACTAAAAATACTAAAAAAATATTATATAAAAAATATATTAAAAAAGTATAAAAAATTAAATATATTTAAAAAATTAACATTATAATTTAATAATATATCTTTTTTAATAATTATTTATATAAAAGTAATTTTAATTAAAATTATTTAAATAATAGTTATTTTATTAAAATTAATTTTAGTATAAAATTACTATATGTAAATATAACACAAATTTATTTCTATCCAAAATTAATTCTATAAAATTAAGTTCATTCAAATTCTAATAGTTGTCATTCTAAACACACACAAATTCATATTTCTATATAGTTAAATATTGAGAGTAGATTAAACGTTTTATCTATTGAAATATTCATAAATTACTGAAAGACTATTTTTTATGGTTTTTAGAAATTTTTAAGATTTTCTAGGATTTTTTGGATGTTTTAGAGTTTTTTAGAGTTTTTTAGGATTTTTAAAGGTTTTTAGGGTTTTTTTTATGGTTTTCAAGCCTTTTTAGAGTTTTCTAGGGTTTTTAGAGTTTTCTAGGATTTTTTAGGGTTTTTATAATTTTTTAGGATTTTTAGGGTTTTTCAGGGTTTTCTTAGGGTTTTTAGGGTTTTCTAGGATTTTTTAGGGATTTTAGGATTTTCTAGGGTTTTTAGGGTTTTCTAGGGTTTTTAGGGTTTTTTTAGGATTTTCTAGGGTTTTTTAAGATTTTTTAGGACTTTTAGTGTTTTTTAGGATTCTCTAGGATTTTTTTTTTGGGTTTTCTTGAGTTTTTTTTAGAGTTTTCTAGGGTTTTTTAGAGTTTTTTTTAGGATTTCAAAGATTTTTTTAGGGTTTTCTAGGGTTTTGTGGTTTTTTAGGGTTTTTTACGATTTTTCAGGATTTTTAGGATTTTCTAGGGTTTTTAGGTTTTTTAGGATTTACTAGGATTTTTTGGGTTTTCTAGAATTTTTTAGAGTTTTCTAGGACTTTTTAGGGTTTTTTAGGGGTTTTAGGATTTTCTAGGATTTTTTAGGGTTTTTAGGGTTTTTTAGGATTTCCTAAGATTTTTTTTGGGTTTTCTAGAATTTTTTAGTTTTCTAGGATTTTTTAAAGTTTTTTAGAATTTTCTAGGGTTTTTTAGTTTCTAGGATTTTTTGGGGTGTTTAGAGTTTTTTAGAGTTTTTTAGGGTTTTTTCGGGATTTTAAGGATTTTTTAAGATTTTTAGGGTTTTTAGGATTTTGTAGAATTTTTTTGGATTTTTTAGGGTTTTTAGGGTTTTTAGGATTTTAAGGCTTTTTAGGATTTTCTAGGATTTTTTTTATTTTTTAAGCGTTTTTTATGGTTTTCTAGGGATTTTATGATTTTTTACTAGAATTTTTTTGGGTTTTCTAGAGTTTTTTAGAGTTTTCTAGGGTTTTTTAGGGTCTTCTTAGGATTTTTAGGATTTATAGGGTTTTTAGGATTTTCTAGAGTTTTTTAATGTTTCCTAGATTTTTTATAGTTTTCTAGGATTTTTTATGATTTCCTAAAATTTTTAGGGTTTTTTAGGATTATTAGGGTGTTTTAGGATTTACTAGGCTTTTTTTGGATTTCTAGAGTTTTTTAGAGTTTGCTAGGGTTTTTTAGGGTTTTAAGGGTTTTTATGATTTTTTAGGATTTTCTAGGTTTTTTAGGATTTTTAGGGTTTTCTAAGATTTTCTAAGGCTTTTAGGGGTTTCTATGAATCCTAAAAAACCCAAGAAAACTCTAATAAAACTCTAAAAAATCCAAAAAAATCCTAGAAAATTCTAAAAATCCTGAAACTCTAGAAAACCCTAAAAATCCTAAAAAATCCTAGAAAACCCTAAAAAACTCTAAAAACCCTAGAAAACCATGAAAAACCCTGGAAAACATAAAAACCCTAGAAAATTTTTAAAAACTCTAGAAAACCCTAGAAAATACTAAAAAACCCAAAAAACCCTATAAAAACCTAAAAAATCCTAGTAATCTTAGAAAATCTTAGAAAACTCTAAAAACCCTAGAAAACCCTAAAAACCTTAAAAAACCCCTAAAAAACTCTAGAAAATCCAAAAAAATTCTAGATAATCTTAAAAAATCCTAAAAACCCTAGAAAACACAGAAAAATTCTAATAATCCTAGAAATCCCTAGAAAACCCTAAAAATCCTAGAAAATCCTGAAAAAACCCTAGAAAACTAAAAAAAATTCTAATAATCCTAGAAAACCCTAGAAAACCTTAAAAACCCTAGAAAATCTTAAAAACTCTAGAAAACTAAAAAAACTCTAGAAAATCCAAAAAAACTCTAGAAAACAAAAAAAAATCCTAGTAAATCCTAAAAATCATAAAAATCCTAGAAAACCCTAAAAACCGTAGAAATCCAAAAAACCCTAAAAACCCTAGAAAACTCTAAAAAACTCTAGAAAACCCAAAAAATCCTAGAAAATCATAGAAAACCCTAAAAACCCTAGAAAACCCTAAAAACATAGAAAATCCTAAAAACCCTAGAAAACCATAAAAACCCTAAAAAACTCTAAAAATTTTCTAGAAAACTCTAAAAACTCTAAAAAACAAAAAAAAATCCTAGTAAATTCTACAAAACCCTAAAAACACTAGAAAACCTTAAAAACCCTAAAAAACCCTAAAAAATTCCTAGAAAACTCTAAAAACTCTAGAAAATCCAAAAAAAATCATAGTAAATCCTAAAAAATCCTAAAAACCCTAGAAAACATGAAAAATCCTAAAAAACCATAAAACCCTAGAAAACTTTAAAGAACTCTAGAAAACCATAAAAAACCCGAAAAACCCTAAAAAAACCTAGAAAACTCTTAAACAAAAAACCCTAGAAAACTCAAAAAAAATCCTAGAAAACCCTAAAATCCCAAGAAAATCCTAGAAACCCTAGAAAACCTAAAAAACCCTAAATAACCCTAGAAAACTCAAAAACCTCTAGAAAATCCAAAAAAATCGTAGTAAATCCTAAAAATCCTAGAAAACCATAAAAAATCCTAGAAAACCTAGAAAACCCTAGAAAACCAAAAAAACCCTAGAAATATTTTAGGGTTTATGGTTTATGGTTTAGAGTTTAGAGTTTAGGGTTTTGGCTTTAATGTTTGTGGTTTAGTGTTTAGGCTTTAATGTTTAGGCTTTAGTGTTTGGGTTATATGGTTTTAGGATTTGTGGTTTAGTGTTTAGGGTTTGTGGTTTAGGGTTTAGGGTTTGTGGTTTATGGTTTAGGGTTTAGGGGTTTAGGGTTTAGGGTTTATGGTTTATGGTTTAGGGTTTGTAGTTTAGGGTTTAGGGTCTAGGGTTTATGGTTTGGGGATTATGGTGTAGGGTTTAGGCTTTAGGTTTTGTGGTTTAGGGTGTAGGATTTAGGGTTTAGGGTTTATGTTTTGGGGTTAAGGGTTTATGGTTTAGGGTTTAGGATTTAGTGTTTGTGGTTTAGGATTTAGGGTTTAGGTTTTAGGATTTAGGGTTTATGGTTTGGGTTCAGGGTTATGGTTTAGGGTTCCGGGTTTATAGTTTAGTGATTGTGGTTAGGGTTTAGGCTTTAGGGTTTAGGGTTTATGGTTCAAGGTTTAGGCTTTAGGCTTTAGGCTTTAAGGTTGAGGGTTTATGGTTTAGGGTTTAGGGGTTGTGATTTAGGGTTTATGCTTTAGTGTTTGTGGTTTAGGGTTTAGGATTTAGGATTTATGTTTTGGGTTTAGGGTTTAGGGTGTGGGGTTTTGGCCTTAGGGCTTATGGTTTAGAGTTTAAGGTTTGTGGTTTACGATTTATGATTTAAGATTTAGGGTTTAGGGTTTAGGGTTTAGGGTTTAGTGTTTATGGTTGAGGGTTGAGAGTTTAGGGTTTAGGGTTTAGTGTTCAGGGTTTAGGGTTTAGATTTTATGGTTTATGGTTTGGGGTTGAGGTTTAGGGTTTAGGGTTTAGAGTTTAAGGTTTAGACTCTAGTGTTTGTAATTTAGTGTTTATGCTTGAGGGTTTAGGTTTTAGGGTTTAGGGTTTAAGCTTGAGGGTTTAGGATTTATGGTTTGTGGCTTAGCGTTTAGGGTTTACGGGCTTAGGATTTAGGATTTAGGTTTATGGTTTAGGGACTGGGGTTTCGGGCTTAGGGCTTATGGTTTACAGTTTGGGGTTTGTGGTTTAGGATTTAGCATTTGGGGTTTAGGGTTTAGGGTTTAGGGTTTATGGTTGAGGGTTTATGTGTTAGGATTTAGGGTGTAGGGTTTAGAGTTTACGGGTTTAGGGTTTTGGGTTTATGGTTTAGGGTTTAGGGATTAGGGTTTAGGTTTATGGGTTAAGGTTTGTGGTTTATGGTTTAGGGTGTAGGGTTTAGGGACTTTGGTTTGGGGTTGGGGCTTTAAGGTTTAGTGTTTAGGGTTGATGGTTTATGGTTTGTGGTTGAGTGTTTATGGTTTAGGGTTTAGGGTTTATGGTTTAGGGTTTATAGTTTAGGGTTTAGGCTTTAGGGTTTGTGATTTAGGGTGTAGGGTTTAGGGTTTAGGGTTTATAGTTTGGGGTTAAGGGTTTATGGTTTACAGTATAGGCTTTATGGTTTGTTGTTTAGGGTTTAGGGTGTAGGGTTTAGGATTTAGGGTTTATGGTTTGGGTTGAGGGTTTATGGTTTAGGATTTAGGGTTGAGGGTTTGGAGTTTATGGTTTAGGGTTTAGGCTTTAGGTTGAGGGCTTATGGTTTATGGTTTAGGGATTGTGATTTAGGTTTTATGCTTTAGGGTTTGTGGTTTAGGGTTTATGGTTTAGGATTCAGGTTTAGGTTTAGGGATTGGGGTTTAGGCCTTAGGGCTTATTGTTTAGGGTTTGGGGTTTGTGGTTTAGGATTTAGGATTTGGGGTTTAGGGTTTTGGGTTTAGGATTTATGGTTTAGGGTTTACGGTTTAGGGTTTATGGATTAGGGTTTTGGGTTTAGGGTTTCGGGTTTAGGGTTTTGATAAGCGAAAATTAAGAATTTTACGTAATATTCACCGGCAAGTATACCGGATCGTATCAAGTAGTAAAACTCACCGGAGTGAGGTCGATCCCACGGAGATTGGTGGATTAAGCAACTTTAGTTAAATGGTATTTTAGTTAAGCAAACATGGTTTTGATTTCATGAGATTTTGATTCTTGAAAGAAATTGCAAGGAATTAAATGACATGAAATTTAAAGAACTGAAGTAATGAAGGTGAAATAATTGACTGAAAGTAAATAACAGAAACTTAGATTGCAAGAAACTTAAATATCATAATAGTAAATTGCAAGAAAGTAGAGTGCTGAATGGTAAAGAGCAGAAAAGTAAATTGCAAGTAATTAAGATTGAATCTAAATAGCAGGAATGTTAAATTGCTTGAATGTAAAAGGGAATTGGGTAATAGGTATTCAAAATAACTAAAGAGCAAAAGAAATGAGAATTAATGATGGAAGAGATCATTAGGGATCAGAGGTGCGAATTCTCATGAATTGATGTTGATCAATTCCTTCTCAATCATGGGTATAGATCCATGGCAGATTTCAAAAAAACTTGATACGCGAAAATTAAGAATTTCACGTAATATTCACCGGCAAGTATACCGGATCGTATCAAGTAGTAAAACTCACCGGAGTGAGGTCGATCCCACGGAGATTGGTGGATTAAGCAACTTTAGTTAAATGGTATTTTAGTTAAGCAAACATGGTTTTGATTTCATGAGATTTTGATTCTTGAAAGAAATTGCAAGGAATTAAATGACAAGAAATTTAAAGAACTGAAGTAATGAAGGTGAAATAATTAACTGAAAGTAAATAACGGAAACTTAGATTGCAAGAAACTTAAATATCATAACAGTAAATTGCAAGAAAGTAGAGTGCTGAATGGTAAAGAGCAGAAAAGTAAATTGCAAGTAATTAAGATTGAATCTAAATAGCAGGAATGTTAAATTGCTTGAATGTAAAATAGAATTGGGTAATAGGTATTCAAAATAACTAAAGAGCAAAAGAAATGAGAATTAATGATGGAAGAGATCATTAGGGATCAGAGGTGCAAATTCTCATGAATTGATGTTGATCAATTCCTTCTCAATCATGGGTATAGATCCATGGCAGATTGTAGGTAATTGAGTTCCAATCTCCTGGTAACTCAATTTCTCTCAACACAATCAATTCCCACTCTCGTGATCTAATTGTTCATGAGAAGAGATGAAGTTTATTAACTAATCCTTCAAGCCACACAATTCCCAAGATCTCAACCAAGGGTGGTTACATCTCACATACCAACCCAAAGTGTATTAATCAAGGAAATTATGAAAGGATGAACTCTAAACTGAATTATATGGCTTCTTTCTCAAGTTCACCACACAATTCATATAGATTTAACCCCTCTCTCGATGGTGATTGAATCTTTGAAGAACAAGAGTTTCCTCTTGGATGAACCACTTGAATTGAGAAGGAAAAGAAAAGTTATCAACCCATTCAAATAAACAGAGCTCTTCCCTCTAATGAAAATGGAGTTTAGTGAATCATAGCTCCAATTTCAACAACAATTGCCATAGATGAAAATTAAAACTAAGTGTCGAGAGGAATGAAGAAGAAGAAGAAGAAGTTCTTAAAACTGAAATTCAAAGTTGCAAGAAAAACAAAATAGAAGACCAGTCAGAAAAAAAGTAAAAAGTAAAAATGCTAGTGTAATAGAAAAATGTCTTCGTCTCAAAAAGTCCCCTCAAAGTACAAAACCCTTCTCTATTTATACTATTCCTAAAGCTCATTGAGAGATTCTCAATTGGGTTAGCAAGTTGGGCTTTGTCCTTGTTGGAGTTGCTGGCTCACTAGATGAGTTGCTGCCCTTTAAGGAAAATAGAGAGAGCAGAGCTCATTCTCCTCAATTCTCAATTATATGTTTTGCCTCTACCCATTTCGAAACATACTCCACTGCCACCAAGATGTATTTGAATGTGTAAGATGGAGGGAAGGGCCCCCTAAAGTCTATTCCCCATAAGTCAAAGAGTTCCATTTCTAAAATGAACTTCTGAGGCATCTCATTCTTCTTTGTCAAGCCTCCTGTTCTTTGGCATTCATTGCAATGACTCACAAATTCTCTGGCATCCTTGAAGATAGAAGGCCAATAGAACCCACTTTGGAGGACTTTTGCAGCAGTCCTTTCAGCTCCAAAATGACCACTATAGCTTGAATTGTGACAATGCCATAGTATGTCCTTCATTTCAACCTCCGGCACACATCTTCTAATCATTCCATCTGGACATCTTTTGAATAGGAAAGGCTCATCCCACAAAAATGACTTAGCCTCATGTAGCAGCTTCTTAACTTATTGCCTTGTGTACTCTTGTGGAATACTCCTTCCTGCTTTGTAGTTGGCCATATCCGCAAACCAAAGAGTTTGTTGAATTTGTAAGAGGTGCTCATTTAGGAAATTCTCATTTACTGGTTGAGAGGTGTCTTGACTCGTCTCTTGTGGCAATCTTGATAGATGGTCAGCAACTTGATTCTCACTACCCTTTCTGTCCTTGATCTCAATGTCAAACTCTTGTAGAAGCAATATCCATCTAATTAGCCTTGGTTTGGCATCCTGATTCGACATTAGATACTTGAGAGCAGCATGATCAGTGTAAACTAAGATTTTGGATCCAATCAAATATTGCCTAAATTTATCAAAAGCATACACCACAGCTAGTAGTTCTTTCTCCATTGTGGTATAATTTCTTTGAGCTTCATTCAATACTTTGCTTGCATAGTAGATGACATGGTGCTTCTTGTTCTTCCTCTGCCCCAGCACAGCACCAATTGCAAGGTCACTTGCCTCACACATAAGTTCAAAAGGTAATCCCCAACTTGGGGGTGTGATAATTGGTGCTGTGGTGAGCTTAGCTTTTAGAGTCTCAAAGGCCTGTTTACATTCATCATTGGTGCACGAAATTGTGATGTCCAGGCTCAAACAATCCCTGGTAATGGCTCCAAAGATTGGTGCTTTGATCTTAATTCATAATTGTCACAACTTCGATACAACTAACCAGCAAGTGCACTGGGTCGTCCAAGTAATACCTTACGTGAGTAAGGGTCGAATCCCACGGAGATTGTTGGTATGAAGCAAGCTATGGTCACCTTGTAAATCTCAGTCAGGCAGATATAAAGTGATAATGGAGTTTTCGAAATTTAATATAATAAAATAGGGATAGAGATACTTATGTAAATCATTGGTAGGAATTTCAGATAAGCGAATGGAGATGCTTTTCATTCCTCTGAACCTCTGCTTTCCTGCTATCTTCATCCAATCAGTCTTACTCCTTTCCATGGCTGGCTTTATGCAAGGGCATCACCGTTGTCAGTGGCTACATCCCCTCCTCTCAGTGAATAATATGCTCACGCACCCTGTCACGGCACAGCTATTCATCTGTCGGTTCCCGATCATGCTGGAATAGGATTCACCCTCCTTTTGCGTCTGTCACTAACGCCCAGCACTCGCGAGTTTGAAGCTCGTCACAGTCATTCAATCATTGAATCCTACTCAGAATACCACAGACAAGGTTTAGACCTTCCGGATTCTCTTGAATGCCGCCATCATTCTAGCTTACGCCACGAAGATTCTGGTTAGGAGATCTAAGAGATATTCATTCTAGCTTATTTCATGTAGAACAGAAGTGTTTGTCAGGCACGCGTTCATAAGGGAGAAGGATGATGAGCGTCACACATAATCATCACCTTCATCACGTTCTTGGGTGCGAATGGATATCTTAGAAGAGAAATAAGAAGAATTGAATAGAAAACAGTAGTACTTTGCATTAATCTTTGAGGGATAGCAGAGCTCCACACCTTAATCTATGGAGTGTAGAAACTCTACCGTATGAAAATACATAAGTGAAGGTCCAGGCATGGCCGAGATGGCCAGCCCCCTAAACGAGATCAATAGTCTCCTAAGATGAACAATGGATTAAAACTGAGACCAAAGATGCCTAATACAATAGTAAGAGGTCCTATTTATAATAAACTAGCTACTAGGGTTTACATGAGTAAGTATTTGATGTATAAATCCACTTCTGGGGCCCACTTGATGTGTGTTTGGGCTGAGCTTAAGTGTTCCACGTGCAGAGGCCATTTGTGGAGTTGAACGCCAGTTTCTGTGCCAGTTTGGGCGTTCAACTCTGGTTTTGGATCCTTTTCTGGCGCTGGACGCCAGATTTGGGCAGAAGGCTGGCGTTGAACGCCAGTTTACGTCATCTATTCTTGGCCAAAGTATGGACTATTATATATTGCTGGAAAGCCCTGGATGTCTACTTTCCAACGCAATTAGAAGCGCGCCATTTAGAGTTCTGTAGCTCCAGAAAATCCACTTTGAGTGCAGGGAGGTCAGAATCCAACAGCATCAGCAGTCCTTTTTCAACCTCTGAGTCTGATTTTTGCTCAAGTCCCTCAATTTCAGCCAGAAAATACCTGAAATCATAGAAAAACACACAAACTCATAGTAAAGTCCAGAAATGTGAATTTAACATAAAAACTAATGAAAACATCCCTAAAAGTAACTAGATCCTACTAAAAACATACTAAAAACAATGCCAAAAAGCGTATAAATTATCCGCTCATCACAACACCAAACTTAAATTGTTGCTTGTCCCCAAGCAACTGAAAATCAAATAGGATAAAAAGAAGAGAATATACTATAAATTCCAAACTATCAATGAAACAGAGCTTCAATCAAATGAGCGGGACTTATAGCTTTTTGCCTCTTGAATAGTTTTGGCATCTCACTTTATCCATTGAGGTTCAGAATGATTGGCATCTATAGGAACTTCAGATTTCGAATAGTGTTATTGACTCTCCTAGTTCAGTATGATGATTTTTGAACACAGCTTCTTTATGAGTCTTGGTCGTGGCCCTAAGCACTTTGTTTTCCAGTGTTACCACCGGATACATAAATGCCACAGACACATAATTGGGTGAACCTTTTCAGATTGTGACTCAGCTTTGCTAAAGTCCCCAATTAGAGGTGTCCAGGGTTCTTAAGCACACTCTTTTTTTGCTTTGGACCTTGACTTTAACCGCTCAGTCTCAAGTTTTCACTTGACACCTACACGCCACAAGCACATGGTTAGGGACAGCTTGGTTTAGCCGCTTAGACCAGGATTTTATTCCTTTAGGCCCTCCTATCCACTGATGCTCAAAGCCTTGGGATCCTTTTTATTTGCCCTTGCCTTTTGGTTTTAAGGGTTATTGGCTTTTTCTGCTTGCTTTTTCTTTTTCTTTCTATATTTATTATTTTTTTTTTCGCCTATTTTTTTCTCTTTCTTTTTTTTTTTCTGCAAGCTTTGTTCTTTGCTGCTTTTTCTTGCTTCAAGAATCATTTTTATGATTTTTCAGATTATCAAATAACATGTCTCCTAGTCATCATTCTTTCAAGAGCCAACATATTTAACATTCTTAAACAACAACTTCAAAAGACATATGCACTGTTCAAGCATACATTCAGAAAACAAGAAGCTTTGTCACCACATCAATATAATTAAACTAAGTTCAAGGATAAATTCGAAACTCATGTACTTCTTGTTCTTTTGAATTAAAACATTTTTTCATTTAAGAGAGGTGATGGATTCATAGGACATTCATATCTTTAAGACAAAGTTACTAACTACTAATGATCATGTAATGAAGGCACAAACATAGATAAGCACATAACATAGAAAACGAAAAACAGAGAAAGCAAAAACAAGGAATGAATCCACCTTAGTGATGGTGGCGTTTCCTTCTTGAGGAACCAATGATGTCCTTGAGCTCTTCTATGTCTCTTCCTTGTCTTTGTTGCTCCTCCCTCATTGCTTTTTGATCTTCTCTTATTTCATGAAGCATGATGGAGTGCTCTTGATGTTCCACCCTTAGTTGTCCCATATTGGAACTCAATTCTTCTAGGGAGGTGTTGATGTGCTCCCAATAGTTTTGTGGAGGAAAGTGCATTTGAGGCATTTCCGGAATCTCATGGTGATGAGCTTCATACGCCTCTTGAGCTCCATGAGTGGGCTCTCTTGCTTGCTCCATCTTTTTCTTAGTGATGGGCTTTTCCTCTTTAATGAGGATATCTTCCTCTATGTCAATTCCAGCTGAATTGCATAGGTGGCAAATGAGGTGAGGAAAGGCTAACCTTGCCATGGTGGAGGACTTGTCAGCCACCTTGTAGAGTTCTTGAGGTATAATCTCATGAACTTCCACCTCTTCTCCAATCATGATGCTATGGATCATGATGGCCCGGTCTATGGTAACTTCAGACCGGTTGCTAGTGGGAATGATTGAGCATTGAATAAACTCCAACCATCCTCTAGCTATAGGCTTGAGGTCCAATCTTCTTAGTTGAACCGGCTTGCCTTTGGAGTCAATCTTCCATTGAGCTCCTTCTACACATATGTCCATAAGGACTTGGTCCAACCTTTGATCAAAGTTGACTCTCCTTGTGTAGGGGCGTGCGTTCTCTTCCATGTATGGCAAGTTGAACGCCAACCTCACATTTTCCGGACTAAAATCTAAGTATTTCCCCCGAACCATTGTAACATAGTTCTTTGGATCCGGGTTCTTACTTTGATCATGGTTCTTGGTGATCCATGCATTGGCATAGAACTCTTGAACCATTAGGATGCCGACTTGTTGGATGGGATTTGTTAGAACTTCCCAACCTCTTCTTTGAATTTCATGTCGGATCTCCGGATACTCATTTCTTTTGAGTTTAAAAGGGACCTCAGGGATCACCTTCTTCTTGGCCACAACATCATAGAAGTGGTCTTGATGGGCTTTGGAGATGAACCTTTCCATCTCCCATGACTCGGATGTGGAAGCTCTTGTCTTCCCTTTCCCTCTTCTAGAGGATTCTCCGGTCTTGGGTGCCATCAATGGTAATGGAAAAACAAAAAAGCTATGCTTTTACCACACCAAACTTAGAATATTGCTCGCCCTCGAGCAATAAACAAAAGAATAGATGAAGAAGAAGAAGAAATATGGAGAGGGAGAGGGAGATGTGGTTTCGGCCAAGAGGAGTGTAGAGGGGTGTGTTGTGTGAATTTGATGAAGAATGGAGGTCTTTATATAGGGAAGGGAGGGGGGGTTAAGGTTCGGCCATATGGGTGGGTTTGGGTGGGAAATTGGTTTTGAATTTTGAAGGTAGGTGGAGTTTATGAGGTAGGTTTATGGGGAAGAGTGGATGGATGTGAGTGGTGAAGAGGTGATGGGGAAGAGAGTTTGAGGTGATTGGTGAAGGGTTTTTGGGTAAGAGTGTTTATGGGGTTGTGTGAAAGAGAGTGGTGAGAAGAAGTGAGTGGAGGTAAGTGGGGATCCTGTGGGGTCCACAGATCCTGAGTGGATCCTGTGGGGTCCACAGATCCTGAGTGGATCCTGTGGGGTCCACAGATCCTGAGGTTTTCAAGGATTTACATCCCTGCACCCATTAGGCATGTATAAATGCCTTTGTACCCAACTCTGGGCGTTCAGCGCCAGGTTGGTGGCCATTTTGGGCGTTCAACGCCCATTTGTGTGCCATTTCTGGCGTTGAACGCCAGAACCATGCCTGTTCTGGCATTCAGCGCCCAGAAGCTGCCCATTTTGGGCGTTCAGCGCCAGAACCATGCTCTGTTCTGGCGCTGAACGCCAGACAGATGCTTCTCCAGGGTGTGATTTTTCTTCTGCTGTTTTTGATTCTGTTTTCAATTTTTCTATTTATTTTGTGACTCCACATGATCATGAACCTAAGAAAACATGAAAAACAATAAAAATAAGAATTAGATAAACATTGGGTTGCCTCCCAACAAGCGCTTCTTTAATGTCAATAGCTTGACAGTGAGCTCTCATGGAGCCTCACAGATGTGCAGAGCTTTGTTGAAACTCTCCAACACCAAACTTAGAGTTTGGATATGGGAGTTCAACACCAAACTTAGAGTTTGGTTGTGTCCTCCCAACACCAAACTTAGAGTTTGACTGTGGGGGCTCTGGTTGACTCTGCTTTGAAAGAAGCTTTTCAAGCTTCCTCTCCATGGTTGCAGAGGGAGATCCTTGAGTTTTGAATACAAGGGAGTTCTCATTCCATTGAAGGACTATTTCACCTCTGTCAACATCAATCACAGCTCTTGCTGTGGCCAGGAAAGGTCTTCCTAGGATGATGGATTCATCCTCTTCCTTTCCAGTATCCAGGACTATGAAATCAGTAGGTATGTAAAGGCCCTCAACCTTTACTAATACATCTTCTACTTGTCCATAAGCCTGTTTTCTTGAGCTATCTGCCATCTCTAGTGAGATTTTAGCAGCTTGCACCCCATAGATTCCCAGTTTCTCTATTACAGAGAGGGGCATGAGGTTTATTCCTGAACCAAGGTCACACAGAGTCTTAAAGATCATGGTGCCTATGGTACAGGGTATTATGAACTTTCCAGGATCCTGTCTCTTCTGAGGCAATGTCAGTTGATCCAGATCACTTAGTTCATTGATGAACAAGGGAGGTTCAACTTCCCAAGTATCAATGCCAAATAATTTGGCATTCAGCTTCATGATTGCACCAAGAAACTTGGCAGTTTGCTCTTCAGTGACATCATCATTCTCTTCAGAAGAGGAATACTCACCAGAGCTCATGAAGGGCATAAGGAGGTTCAATGGAATCTCTATGGTCTCTAGATGAGTCTCAGATTCCTTTGGTTCCTCAGGGGGAAGCTCCTTATTGATCACTGGACGTCCCAGGATTCACGTCCTCTCCTCTCCTCTCAGGTTCGGCCATGATGCTTATGTCAATGGCCTTGCACTCTCCTTTTGGGTTCTCTTCTGTATTGCTTGGGAGAGTACTAGGAGGGATTTCAGTGATCCTTTTACTCAGCTGGCCCACTTGTGCTTCCAGATTTCTAATGGAAGACCTTGTTTCATTCATGAAACTTACAGTGGCCTTAGATAGATCAGAGACTAGATTTGCTAAATTAGAAGCATTTTGTTCAGAGTTCTCTGTCTGTTGCTGAGTTGATGATGGAAAAGGCTTGCTATTGCTAAACCTGTTTCTTCCACCATTATTAAAGCCTTGTTGAGGCTTTTGATCCTTCCATGAGAAATTTGGATGATTTCTCCATGTTGAGTTATAGGTGTTTCCATAAGGTTCACCTAAGTAATTTACCTCTGCTATTGCAGGGTTCTCAGGATCATAAGCTTCTTCTTCAGAAGAAGCCTCTTGAGTACTGTTGGATGCAGCTTGCATTCCATGCAGACTCTGAGAGATCATATTGACTTGCTGAGTCAATATTTTATTCTGAGCCAATATGGCATTCAGAGTATCAACCTCAAGAACTCCCTTCTTCATAGGCGTCCCATTGCTCACAGGATTCCTTTCAGAAGTGTACATGAACTGGTTATTCGCAACCATGTCAATGAGTTCTTGAGCTTCTGCAGGCGTTTTCTTTAGGTGAATGGATCCACCTGCAGAAGTGTCCAGTGACATCTTTGATAGCTCAGATAAACCATCATAGAATATATCCAGGATGGTCCATTCTGAAAGCATGTCAGAAGGACACTTTTTGGTCAACTGTTTGTATCTTTCCCAAGCTTCATAGAGAGATTCACCTTCTTTCTGTCTGAAGGTTTGAACATCAGCTCTAAGCTTGCTCAGCTTTTGAGGAGGAAAGTACTTGGCTAAGAAAGCCGTGACCAGCTTATCCCAAGAGTTCAGGCTGTCTTTGGGTTGAGAATCCAACCATAATCTAGCTCTGTCTCTTACAGCAAAAGGGAAAAGCATGAGCCTGTAGACTTCAGGATCTACTCCATTAGTCTTAACAGTATCACATATCTGCAAGAATTCAGTTAAGAACTGAAAAGGATCTTCAGATGGAAGTCCATAAAACTTGCAGTTCTGCTGCATCAGAGAAACTAATTGAGGTTTCAGCTCAAAGTTGTTTGCTCCAATGGCAGGAATGGAGATGCTTCTTCCATGTAGATTGGAATTAGGTGTAGTAAAGTCACCAAGCATCTTCCTTACATTATTATTATTTTCGGCTGCCATCTCCTCTTCCTGTTCGAAAATTTCTGAAAGGTTATTTTTGGATTGTTGTATTTTAGCTTCTCTTAATTTTCTCTTCAGAGTCCTTTTAGGTTCTGGATCTGCTTCCACAAGAATGTTCTTATCCTTGCTCCTGCTCATATGACAAAGAAGAAGGCACAGAAAAATAATAATAATAATAGAGATCCTTTATACCACAGTATAGGGATCCCTTTGTGAGTGGAAGAAAAGAGGGGGAGACAAAGAGTGTGATGTAAAGGAAGAAACACAACTGTACGGATGGAAGAGATGTGAGATGAGATGTTAGGATATGAATGAATAAATAGAATAGGATGGGGGAGGGATAATTTTCGAAAATTATTTTGAAAAAGAGTTAGTGATTTTTGAAAATGGTTTTTGAAAAATGTTAGTAATTTTCGAAAATTTTTGAAATCAAAAATAAAAATTAAAAATAATTAGTTAATTAAAAAGAAGTTTTTGAAAAAGAGAGAAGATATTTTCGAAAATTAGAGAGAGAGAGTTAGTTAGGTAGTTTTGAAAAAGTTAAGAAACAAACAAAAAGTTAGTTAGTTAGTTGAAACAAATTTTGAAAAGGTAAGAAGTTAGGAAGTTAGAGAAGATATTTTGAAATCAAATTTTTGAAAAAGATAAGATAAGAAGATATTTTTGAAAAGATATGATAGGAATTAGTTTTGAAAAAGATTTGATTTTTAAAATCACAATTAATGACTTGATTCTCAAGAAATCACAAGATATGATTCTAGAACTCAAAGTTTGAATCTTTCTTAACAAGCAAGTAACAAACTTGAAATTTTTGAATCGAAACATTAATTGTTTATGTTATTTTCGAAAATTTGATGTAAAAATAAGAAAAAGATTTTTGAAAAAGATTTTTAAAATTTTCGAAAATAACTAAGAAAAATGAAAAAGATTTGATTTTTGAAAAAGATTTTGAAAAAGATAAGATTTTCAAATTGAAAATTTGAATTGACTCATGAGAAACAACTTGATTTTAAAAACTTTTGAAAAAGTCAATTCAATTTTCGAATTTGATGAGAGAAAAAGGGAAAGATATTTTTTTTGATTTTTGAATTTTTATGATGCAAGAGAAAAACACTAAAAAGATGCAATGCATGAAATTTTTGAATCAAAACAATGAATGCATGTATGAATGATATGAATGTCAAGATGAACACCAAGAACACTTTGAATGTCAAGATGAACATCAAGAACATATTTTGAAAAAATTTTTAATGCAAAGAAAACATGCAAGACACCAAACTTAGAATTCTTTAATGCTTACGCACTAAGAATTCAAGAATGCATATGACAAACATGAAAAGACACAAAACAAAAAATCATCAAGATCAAACAAGAAGACTTACCAAGAACAACTTGAAGATCATGAAGAACACTATGAATGCATGATATTTTCGAAAAAATGCAAGATGCATATGCAAGTGACACCAAACTTATGATATGACTCAAGACTCAAACAAGAAACAGAAAAATATTTTTGATTTTTATGATTTTCTAATTTTTTTGGATTTTTTTTTCGAAAATTAATTGAAAAGGAAAAATAAGGATTCCAAAATTTTTAATATGAATTCCAGGAATCTTGCATTCTTAGTCTAAAGCTTCAGTCCAGGAATTAGACATGGCTCACTAGCCAGCCAAGCTTTCAAAGAAAGCTCCAGTCCAAAACACTAGACATGGCCAATGGCCAGCCAAGCTTCAGCAGGTGATCATGGATCAGCAGCAGGTGGATGAGCAACAACTAAGTTGCTCTTGATAACAAATTGCAAGCCTCAGTCCAAATGAATTTAGACATGGCTTTACAGCCAGCCAGGCTTCACATGCTTCATGAAACACTAGAATTCATTCTTAAAAATCTTGAATAAAATTTTTGAAAACATTTTTATAATTTTTTCGAAAACAGATGAGAGATTTTTGAAAATATTTTTGAAAGATTTTTTTTTTTTTGAAAACAAAACGAAAAGAAAATTACCTAATCTGAGCAACAAGATGAGCCGTCAGTTGTCCAAACTCAAACAATCCCCGGCAACGGCGCCAAAAACTTGGTGCTGTTGCCGGATCAAAACTTGGAACTGGGCACTGTTGTTGCTGGACCAAAAGAGAATTTGGCACTGATGTTACCGGACCAAAAGCTTGCCGAAAACTCGAACAATCCCCGGCAACGGCGCCAAAAACTTGGTGCACGAAATTGTGATGTCCAGGCTCGAACAATCCCTGGTAATGGCTCCAAAGCTTGGTGCTTTGATCTTAATTCATAATTGTCACAACTTCGATACAACTAACCAGCAAGTGCACTGGGTCGTCCAAGTAATACCTTACGTGAGTAAGGGTCGAATCCCACGGAGATTGTTGGTATGAAGCAAGCTATGGTCACCTTGTAAATCTCAGTCAGGCAGATATAAAGTGATAATGGAGTTTTCGAAATTTAATATAATAAAATAGGGATAGAGATACTTATGTAAATCATTGGTAGGAATTTCAGATAAGCGAATGGAGATGCTTTTCGTTCCTCTGAACCTCTGCTTTCCTGCTATCTTCATCCAATCAGTCTTACTCCTTTCCATGGCTGGCTTTATGCAAGGGCATCACCGTTGTCAGTGGCTACATCCCCTCCTCTCAGTGAATAATATGCTCACGCACCTTGTCACGGCACGGCTATTCATCTGTCGGTTCCCGATCATGCTGGAATAGGATTCACCCTCCTTTTGCGTCTGTCACTAACGCCCAGCACTCGCGAGTTTGAAGCTCGTCACAGTCATTCAATCATTGAATCCTACTCAGAATACCACAGACAAGGTTTAGACCTTCCGGATTCTCTTGAATGCCGCCATCATTCTAGCTTACGCCACGAAGATTCCGGTTAGGAGATCTAAGAGATATTCATTCTAGCTTATTTCATGTAGAACAGAAGTGTTTGTCAGGCACGCGTTCATAAGGGAGAAGGATGATGAGCGTCACACATAATCATCACCTTCATCACGTTCTTGGGTGCGAATGGATATCTTAGAAGAGAAATAAGAAGAATTGAATAGAAAACAGTAGTACTTTGCATTAATCTTTGAGGGACAGCAGAGCTCCACACCTTAATCTATGGAGTGTAGAAACTCTACCGTATGAAAATACATAAGTGAAGGTCCAGGCATGGCCGAGATGGCCAGCCCCCTAAACGAGATCAATAGTCTCCTAAGATGAACAATGGATTAAAACTGAGACCAAAGATGCCTAATACAATAGTAAGAGGTCCTATTTATAATAAACTAGCTACTAGGGTTTACATGAGTAAGTATTTGATGTATAAATCCACTTCCGGGGCCCACTTGGTGTGTGTTTGGGCTGAGCTTAAGTGTTCCACGTGCAGAGGCCATTTGTGGAGTTGAACGCCAGTTTCTGTGCCAGTTTGGGCGTTCAACTCTGGTTTTGGATCCTTTTCTGGCGCTGGACGCCAGATTTGGGCAGAAGGCTGGCGTTGAATGCCAGTTTACGTCGTCTATTCTTGGCCAAAGTATGGACTATTATATATTTCTGGAAAGCCCTGGATGTCTACTTTCCAACGCAATTGGAAGCGCGCCATTTCGAGTTCTGTAGCTCCAGAAAATCCACTTTGAGTGCAGAGAGGTCAGAATCCAACAGCATCAGCAGTCCTTTTTCAACCTCTGAGTCTGATTTTTGCTCAAGTCCCTCAATTTCAGCCAGAAAATACCTGAAATCACAGAAAAACACACAAACTCATAGTAAAGTCCAGAAATGTGAATTTAACATAAAAACTAATGAAAACATCCCTAAAAGTAACTAGATCCTACTAAAAACATACTAAAAACAATGCCAAAAAGCGTATAAATTATCCGCTCATCAATCATCAAAGGAAAAAGGGTTGCTCACCACAAGCAAGTTGCTTAGTGGTTTTGCTATTTTAGAAAAATCTTTGATGAACCGTCTATAGAACCCAGCATGGCCCAAGAAACTTCTAACAGTTTTTACATTTGTTGGCAGTGAAAACTTTTCTATAATCTCTACTTTTGCCTTGTCCACCTCTATACCCTTTCTTAAAATTTTGTGACCAAGAACAATTCCTTCGGGTACCATAAAATGGCATTTCTCCCAGTTCAAAACCAAATTGGTTTCTTGGCACCTTTTCAAGACTAGAGTAAGATGGTGTAAGCAATCATTGAAAGAATCACCAAAAACGGAGAAATCATCCATAAAGACTTCAATAAAATTTTCTACCATGTCTAAGAAGATTGATAGCATGCACCTCTGAAAGGTAGCTGGGGCATTACACAACCCGAATGGCATTCTCCTGTAAGCAAAAACTCCAAAGGGGTAAGTGAAAGAGGTCTTCTCTTGATCCATGGGGTCAACAACTATTTGATTATAGACAGAATATCCATCAAGGAAGCAGTAATAGGCATGGCCAGCCAACCTTTCAAGCATTTGGTCAATGAAAGGGAGGGGAAAGTGATCTTTTCGTGTGGCATCATTCAGCCTTCTATAGTCAATGCACATTCTCCATCCTGTCACTGTTCTTGTGGGTATGATTTCATTCTTCTCATTGACAATGACAGTCATGCCACCTTTCTTGGGTACTACTTGAACTGGCCTCACCCATGGGCTGTTGGAGATGGGGTAAATGATTCCAGCTTTATATAACTTCATCACTTCCTTCTGAACAACCTCCTTCATTGTGGGATTCAGTCTTCTCTGAGGTTGTACTACTGGTTTGGAATTTTCCTCCAAGAGAATCTTATGCATACATATAGCAGGGCTTATACCCTTCAAGTCATCAATGGTCCATCCCAGAGCATCCTTGTAGGCTCTTAGTACAGCAAGCAGCTTTTCTTCTTCTTCCTCACTCAAGGTGGAGTTGATGATCACTGGGAAGTGATCCTTCTCACCAAGGAATGCATATTTAAGATGAGGGGGTAGAGGTTTTAGCTCTTGTTGTGGTGCACTTTCTGTCTTAACTTGAGTTGGTTCCTCTGATGGTTGTATCTCTTTTACTTCTTGCTCTTGGATGTCTTAAGTTTCTTCTTGAGTCTCCTCATGACTTGCTTCAAATATTTCTTCAACTAAAGAATCCACCACATCAATCCTCATGCAACTCTCTTTCTCAGTTGGATATTGCATTGCCTTGAAGACATTTATGGTCATTTGTTCATCATGTACTCTGAAGATCATCTCCCCCTTCTCCACATCAATGATTGTTCTGCCAGTGGCCATAAAAGGTCTACCAAGAATGACCGAGTTACTTCCCTCTTCATCCATGTCCAACACCACAAAGTCGGCTGGGAATTTGAAATTTTCCACTTTTACCAAGAGATTCTCCACTACTCCATTTGGTATTTTGAGGGATCTGTCAGCCAGTTGTAGTGACATCCTTGTAGGTTTAACCTCTTCTATCATCAGCTTCTTCATCATGGCAAGAGGCATTAAGTTGATGCTTTTGGTGGAACACCAAACTTAGAATCCTTCGTTCTCCCTTAGATTGTTTTGGTGTGTAACACCAAACTTAGCTTCTTGCAATATAGATGAAGTTAATTAACCTTTTTATTAAAATAACTATGGAAAGAAAACTACCTCAGGTTGGGTTGCCTCCCAACAAGCGCTCTTTTATTGTCACTAGCTTGACATCTTGCTCTTTGATTATGGAGGCTGGAAATCATAATGCCTCAGTTTTTCTCCTCTTGTTGTAGGATTCCTTTCCTCCATGACCTGCACAATCACAAACAATCCAAATGAAAATTGGATATTCTCATGCCAGAATGTAGTTAGAGGATTAGTTGACACCATGTGTCAAACAGTTGGTAAAATTGAGAGATTAATGAACGAAAATCACTTCTCTCGTTTATTTATCAAGCTATGAGAATCATATTCAGCAAGATAAACCAAGGAAACTTCACTCTATTGCTAAAGTGAGGTTTCAATTAGCTCAGGCAAAAATTCAAACAGTTAGTGTGTCAGTTAAAAATTAAAGAAAAAGTGCTTGATCTAAATTGCCACCTCACTTAATCATTGTCAATCTAATCAATCCCCGGCAACGGCGCCAAAAACTTGATGAGATATTTTGGTGGAGAAACGAATCTCTCCCAAAACACCCAAATCTAACCGGCAAGTGCACCGGGTCGCATCAAGTAATAAAAACTCACGGGAGTGAGGTCGATCCCACAGGGATTGAAGGATTGAGCAATTTTAGTTTAGTGGTTGATTTAGTCAAGCGAATCAAGATTTGGTTGATTGATTGGTGATTTGCAGAATTTAAATTGCATGGAATTAAAGAGAGCAGGAAATTAAATTGCTGAATCTTAAAGAACAAGAAATTAAATGGCAGAAACTTAGAGTGCAAGAAATGTAAATTGCGGAATCTTAAAGTGCAAGGAATGTAAATGACTTGAATTGTAAAGGGGATTGGGACTTGGATTTGCAGAAATTAAATAAGGAAAAGTTAAATTGCATTAAACAGAAGAGAAAAAGGGAATTGGGATTGAATCGGATCCGAAACAGCAAAGTAGATGAACATGGAAAGCAGTAAACAGAGAATTGAAATGGGAAATCAGATCTCAGGACCCAGAGACTAGAAAACCAAGTCTAGATCTCAATGCCTTCCTAGATCCAACAAGAACAATTACAAGGAAATTGTAAATTGCAAAGAAATTAGATGAGAAGCAAGTAATGGAAACAGAAATTCAAATTCAGTAAATAAACAGAGAAATCCAAGGATGAGATTGAAACAGAATTTCTTCAAATCTCCAACCCAAGATCCAAGACAAGTGTAATTGAAATTGAAAGCAATAAAACTAAGAGGAAGAGAAGTGAATTCTTCTTCCCCAAGACTAAGAAATTAAAGTTCACTCAATATCCAAAGCTCTCCGAAAACTATTATGAAAATTCCAAAAGAAAGCTCCCCGAAGAACTTGAATTCTATCCTATTTATACACTTTCTTCAAATGATCTTCAAGCCTTGAGTTGGGCCTTTGCTCTTGGTGGAATTGGGTTAAAAGAGGCCTTGGTTGATTGCTCTTGAGGTTTGGAGAAGAACCAAAGTGAACCAATTGAACCGGGTTTGAGTTTTGCAAAAGTTGGACCAAAAGTTTGAGCAAAAGTTAGGGGTCTAACTTTTGCTCCAACTTTTCATATCAGCTAGCACCACTTTGCTGATATGAACGTTGGTGCCAACGTTAGGGGTCTAACTTTGGCCCAAACGTTGGCCTTGCCTTGTGTACTTGTGGCGCCAACGTTAGCCACCAAGTTAGGGGGCTAACGTTGGCGCAAACTTTTGCTCCTCCTTGTGATTTTCATGTGCCAACGTTAGCCTCCAAGTTAGGGGGCTAACGTTGGCGCAAACTTTTGGTGCCCAGGGAGGTTTTCTTCATGCCAACGTTAGCCTCAAAGTTAGGGGGCTAACGTTGGCGCAAACTTTTGGTGCCCAGGGGTGAATTTCATGTGCCAACGTTAGCCTCAAAGTTAGGGGGCTAACGTTGGCGCAAACTTTTGGTACCCAGGGAGTGATTTTCAAGTTCCAACGTTAGCCTCCAAGTTAGGGGGCTAACATTGGGGCTAACTTTTCAACCAAAAGTTTGTGCAAAAGTTTGATGCTAACTTTAGGTCCAGCTTTTTGCTTCCTGGTTCAATTTCACTTATTCCATTGTTTTCTCTTTACTCCTAGCTATTCCTTCTTGCTTCAACCTTTCTCCAAGCTTTCTTCACCTATAATTAATCAACCAAACACATCAAAGCTATGCTCATAATCATGAGATATCCATTCTATCATAACATGTGACAATTATAGCATAAAACCTCATGAAATGGCATGAATTCATACATGGTTGATTCAATCAAGGGAAACATGAAAATCTACTCAATTAGCTTGCTTATGGTTCAAGAAAGTGCGTAATTCTAATGAAAACGAAAGAAAAAGACTAGTTAAAATAGGCTAAGATGACTTGTCATCAGGGTGTATGGTTTAGGGTTTAGGGTTTATGGTTTGGGGTTTAGGGTTTATGGTTTAGGGTTTAGGGTTTGTGATTTAGTGTTTAGGGTGTAAGGTGTAGGGTTTAATATTTACGGTTTGTGGTTTAGGGTTTATGGTTTAGTGTTTAAGGTTTATTATTTAGGGTTTGTGGTTTATGGTTTTGGGTGTAGGGTTTTGGGTTTAGGTTTTATGGTTTGGTGTTGATGGTTTATGGTTTAGGGTTTAGACTTTAGAGGTTGTGGTTTAGGGTTTAGGGTGTAGGGTTTAGGGTTTAGGGTATAGGGTATATGGTTTAGGGATTAGGGTTTAGGGTTAGGGTCTAGGGTGTAGGGTTTACGATTTATGGTTTATGATTTGGGGTTGAGGGTTTATGGTTTAAGGTTTATGCTTTAGGGTTTGTGGTTTAGGGTTTAGGGTATAAGGTTTAGGGTTTATGGTGTATGGTTTGGGGTTGAGGGTTTATGGTTTAGGGTTTAGGGTTTATAGTTTAGGCTTTTGGGTTTGTGGTTTATGGTTAAGAGTGTAGGGTCTAGGGTCTGTGGTTTGGGGTTGAGGCTTTAGGGTTTTGGGTTTATGGTTTGGGGTTGAAGGTTTATGGTTTACGTTTTATGATTTGGAGTTTAGGGTTTAGGCTTTAGTGTTTGTGGTTTAGGGTTTAGGCATTAGTGTTTGGGTTTTAGGGTTTAGGGTTTAGTCTTTAGACTTTAGGGTTTAGTGTTTGGGGTTTGTGGTTTATAGTTTAGGGTTTAGGGGTTTAGGGTTTAGCCTGTATGGTTTATGGTTTCGTGTTTAGGGTTGAGAGATTGGAGTTTATGGTTTAGGGTTTAAGGTTTCGGCTTTAGGCTTTAGGATTAAGGTTTTATGGTTTAGCATTTAGGGGTTGTGATTTAGGGTTTAGGCTTTAGGTTTTATGGTTTAGGGTCTCGGGTTTAGGGTTTAGGATTTAGGTTTAGGGTTGAGGGTTTATGGTTTAGGGTTTATGGTTTACAGTTTAGGGTTTAGGTTTAGTTTTTAGGGTTTAGACTCTAGGGTTTATGGTTTAGGTTTTAGGGCGTAGGGTTTATGGTTTATGGTTTTTGGTTTGCGGTTGAGGGTTTATGGTTAGTTCTTAGGGTTTATAGTTTAGGGTTTAGGCTTTAGTGTTTGTGGTTTAGGGTTTAGGTGTAGGATTTAGGATTTAGGGTTTATGGTTTTGGTTGAGGATTTATGGTTTAGGGTTTACGGTTTATAGTTTAGGTTTAGGCTTTAGTGTTTGTGATTTAGCGTTTAGGGTGTAGGGTTTTAGATTTAGGTTTTATGGTTTGGGGTTGAGGGTTTATGATTTAGGATTTAGGGTTTATAGATTAGTGTTTGTGGTTAGGGTTTAGGCTTTAGGATTTAGGGTTTATGCTTTAGGATTTGTTGTTTAGGGTTTAGGTTTAGGGATTTGGATGTAGGCTTAAGGTTTAGGTTTTAGGGTTTAGTGTTTGGTCTTTAGGGTTTGTGGTTTAGGGTTTAGAGTTTATAGTTTAGGGTTTAGGGTTTAGGGTTAATAGTTTAGGGTTGAGGGTTTAAGGTTTAGGGTGTAGGGTTTAGGGTTTATGGTTAAGGGTTTAGGCTTTAGGGTTTGTAGTTTAGGGTTTAGGGTTTATGGTGTAGGGTTTAGGGTTTATAGTTTGGATTGAGGGTTTATGGTTTAGGGTTTAAGGTTTATAGTTTAGGGTTTAGGCTTTAGGGTTTGTGGTTTATGGTTTATGGTGTATTGTTTAGGGTTTAGGGTTTATGGTTTGGGGTTGAAATTTTAGAGATTGTGGTTTAGGGTTTATGGTGTAGGGTGCAGGCTTTAGGGTTTATGGTTTGGGGTTGTGTGTTTATGGTTTAGGGTATATAGTTTAGGGTTTGTGGTTTATGGTTTAGGGTGTAGGGTTTATGGTTTAGGTTTTATGGTTTGGGGTTAAGGGTTTATGGTTTAGGGTTTAGGCTTTATGGGTTATGGTTTAGAGTTTAGGGTTTAGGCTTTATAGTTTAGTGTTTGTGGTTAGGGTTTAGGCTTTAGGGTTTGGTGTTTAGGGTTTAGGGTTTGGGGTTTAGGATTTAGGCTTAGGGTTTAGGTTTTAGGGTTTAGTGTTTGGGCTTTAGGGTTTGTGGTTTAGGGTTTATGGTTTAGGATTGAGGGTTTAGGGTTAATGGTTTGGGGTTGATGGTTTATGGTTTGGGGTGAAGGGATTAGGGTTTTTGGTTGAGGATTTTGGATTTAGGGGGTTTAACGTTTAGGGTTTTGGGTTTAGGGTGTAGTGTTTAGTGTTTAGGGTTTTGGCTTTTGGGTTGAGGATTTAGGGTTTATGGTTTAGGGTTTAGTATTTAGGGTTTAGGGTTTAGGTTTTATGGTTTATGGTGTAGTGTATAGGGTTTATAGTTTGGGGTTGAGGGTTTATGGTTAAGGGTTTAGGCTTTAGGGTTAGTGGTTTAGGGTTTAGGATTTAGGGAATAGGGTTTAGGGTTTATGGTTTATGGTCTGGCGTTGAGGGTTTATGGTTTAGGGTTTAGGGCTTATAGTTTAAGGTTTACGCTTTAGGGTTTGTAGTTTATGGTTTAGGTTATATGATTTAGGGTTGAGCAGTTATGTTTGGGGTTGACGGTTTATAGTTTAGGTTTTAGGGTTTAGAGTTTGTGGTTTAGGGTTTATGGTATAGGGTGTACGGTTTATGGTTTATGGTTTGGGGTTTATAGTTTAGAGTTTAGGCTCTAGGGTTTGTGGTTTATGGTTTAGGATGTAAGGTTTAGGGTTTAGGTTTTATGGTTTGGGGTTGAGGGTTTATGGTTTAGGGTTTAGGGTTTAGGGGGTGTTTAGGCTTTAGGGTGTATGGGTTGAGGTTGAGGTTAAGGTTTAAGGGTTTAGGGTTTAGTGTTTAGGGTTTATTGATTATGGTTTAGGGTTGAGGATTTAGGGTGTAGGGTTTATGGTTTGGGGTTGAAGGTTTATGGTTTAGGGTTTAAGGTTTAGGGTGTTGGGTTTAGGGTTTAGAGTTAATGGTTTGGGTTTAGGGTTTATGCTTTAGGGTTTAGGCTTTAGGGTTTGTGGTTTGGGGTTCAGTGTGCAAGATTTAGGGTTTATGGTTTATGGTTTGGGTAGAGGGTTTATGGTTTAGGGTTTATAGTTTAGGATTTAGGATTTAGTCTTTATAGTTTATGGTTAGGGTGTATGGTTTAGGGTTTATTGTTTGTGGTTTGGGGTTTAGGGTTTATGGTTTAGGGTTTAGGGTTTGTGGTTTAGTGTTTAGGGTGTATGATTTAGGGTTTAGTGTTTATGGGTTGGGGTTGAGGGTTTTTGGTTTAGGATTTAGGGTTTATAGTTTAGGGTTTGTGGTTTATGGTTTAGGGTCTAAGGTTTATGGTTTAGGTTTTAGGTTTTAGGGTTTGTGGTTTAGGGTTTAGGTTATAGGGTTTAGGGTTTAGGGTTTGTGGTTTTTGGTTGAGGGTTTATGGTTTAGTGTTTAGGGTTTATAATTTAGGGTTTAGGTGTAGGGTTTAGGATTTATGGTTTATGGTTTCGGTTAAGGGTTTTTGGTTTAGGTTTTAGGGATTATGGTTTAGGGTTTAGGCTTTAGTGTTTGTGGTTAGGGTTTAGGCTCTATGGTTTAGGGTTTAAGCTTTAGGGTTTGGGGTTTATGGTTTAGGATGCAGGGTTTAGGCTTTAGGGTTTAGGTTTTAGGATTTAGTGTTTAGGGTTTAAGGTTTAGGGTTTAAGGTTTAGTATTTATGGTTTAGGGTTTTGGGTTTAGGGTTTAGGATTTAGTCTTTAGGGTTTTCGGTTATGGTTTGGGGTTGAGGGTTTAGGCTTTAGGGTTTGTAGGTTAGGGTTTAGGTTATAGTGTTTAGGGTTAACGGTTTGGGGTTGAGATTTTATGGTTTAGGGTTTAGGGTGTTTAATTTAGGGTTTAGGCTTTAGGGTTTGTGGTTTATGGTTTATGGTGTATGATTTTGGGTTTAGGGTTTATGGTTTGGGGTTTAGGGTTTATGGTTTAGGGTTTAGGGTTTGTGATTTAGTGTTTAGGGTGTAGGGTGTAGGGTTTAATGTTTATAGTTTGTGGTTTAGGGTTTATGGTTTAGTGTTTAGGGTTTATTATTTAGGGTTTGTGGTTTATGGTTTAGGGTGTAGGGTTTTGGGTTTAGGTTTTATGGTTTGGTGTTGATGGTTTATGGTTTAGGGTTTCGGCTTTAGAGGTTATGGTTTAGGGTTTAGGGTGTAGGGTTTAGGGTTTAGGGTATAGGGTTTATGGTTTAAGGATTAGGGTTTAGGGTTTGGGTCTAAGGTTTAGGGTTTAGGGTTTATGGTCTGGCATTGAGGGTTTATGATTTAGGGTTTAGGGCTTATAGTTTAAGGTTTAGGCTTTAGGTTTTGTAGTTTATGGTTTAGGTTATATGATTTAGGGTTGAGGGTTTATGGTTTAGGGTTGACGGTTTATGGTTTAGGTTTTAGGGTTTAGAGTTTATGGTTTAGGGTTTATGGTATAGTGTGTACGATTTATGGTTTATGGTTTGGGGTTAAGGGTTTATGGTTTATGGTTTACGGTTTATAGTTTAGAGTTTAGGCTCTAAGGTTTGTGGTTTATGGTTTAGGATGTAGGGTTTAGGGTTTAGGTTTTATTGTTTGGGGTTGAGGGTTTATGGTTTAGGGTTTAGGGTTTAGGGGGGTTTAGGGTTTAGGGTGTATGGGTTGAGGTTAAGGTTTAAGGGTTTAGGGTTTAGTGTTTAGGGTTTATGGATTATGGTTTAGGGTTGAGGATTTAGGGTGTATGGTTTATGGTTTGGGGTTGAAGGTTTATGGTTTAGGGTTTAGGGTTTAGGGTGTTGTTGGGTTTAGGGTTTAGAGTAAATGGTTTGGGTTTGGGGTTTAGTGTGCAAGATTTAGGGTTTATGGTTTATGGTTTGGGTAGAGGGTTTATGGTATAGGGTTTAGGGTTTATAGTTTAGGATTTAGGATTTAGGCTTTGTAGTTTATGGTTAGGGTGTACGGTTTAGGGTTTATTGTTTGTGGTTTGGGGTTGAAGGTTTATGGTTTATGGTTTAGGGTTTGTGGTTTAGGGTTTAGGGTGTAGGATTTAGGGTTTAGTATTTATGGGTTGGGGTTGAGTGTTTATGGTTTAGGATTTATGGTTTATAGTTTAGGGTTTGTGGTTTATGGTTTATGGTCTAAGGTTTATGGTTTGGGGTTGAGGGTTTATTTTTTAGGGTTTAGACTTTAGGGTTTATGGTCTAGGGTTTAGGGTGTAGGGTTTAGGGTTTAGGGTTTGTGGTTTTAGGTTGAGGGTTTATGGTTTAGTGTTTAGGGTTTATAATTTAGGGTTTAGGCTTTAGTTTTTCTGGTTTAGGGTTTAGGTGTAGGGTTTAGGATTTACGGTTTATGGTTTCGGTTGAGGGTTTATGGTTTATGTTTTAGGGATTATAGTTTAGGGTTTAGGCTTTAGTTTTTGTGGTTAGGGTTTAGGCTCTATGGTTTAAGGTTTAGGCTTTAGGGTTTGGGGTTTATGGATTAGGATGTAGGGTTTAGGTTTTAGGGTTTTGTGTTTTGGCTTTAGAGTTTTAGGTTTAGGGTTAAGGATTTAGGGTTTAGGGATTAAGGTTTAGGGTTTAATGTTTAGTATTTATGTTTTAGGATTTTAGGTTTAGGGTTTAGGATTTAGTGTTTAGGGTTTTGGGTTATGGTTTGGGGTTGAGAGTTTATGGTTAAGGGTTTAGGCTTTAGGGTTTGTAGGTTAGGGTTTAGGTTATAGGGTTTAGGGTTAAAGGTTTGGGGTTGAGGGTTTATGGTTTAGGGTTTAGGGTTTATAGTTTAGGGTTTAGGCTTTAGGGTTTGTGGTTTATGGTTTAGGGGGTATGGTTTAGGGTTTAGGATTTATGGTTTGGGGTTAAGGGTTTATGGTTTATGGTTAAGGGTTTGTGATTTAGTGTTTAGGGTGTAGGGTGTAGGGTATAATATTTACGGTTTGTGGTTTAGGGTTTAGGGTTTAGTGTTTAGGGTTGATTATTTAGGGTTTGTGGTTTATAGTTTAGGGTGTAGGGTTTTGGGTTTAGGTTTTATGGTTTGGTGTTGATGGTTTATGGTTTAGGGTTTAGGCTTTAGAGGTTGTGGTTTATGGTTTAGGGTGTAGGGTGTAGGGTTTAGGGTATAGGGTTTATGGTTTAGGGATTAGGGTTTAGGGTTAGGGTCTAGGGTGTAGGGTTTAGGATTTATGGTTTATGATTTTGGGTTGAGGGTTTATGGTTTAAGGTTTATGCTTTACGGTTTGTGGTTTAGGGTTTAGGGTATAGGGTTTAGGGTTTATGGTGTATGGTTTGGGGTTGAGGGTTTATGGTTTATAGTTTAGGCTTTAGGGTTTGTGGTTTATGGTTAAGGGTGCAGGGTCTAGGGTCTATGGTTTGGGGTTGAGGCTTTAGGGTTTAGGGTTCATGGTTTATAGTTTGGGGTTGAAGGTTTATGGTTTACGTTTTATGGTTTGGAGTTTAGGGTTTTGGCTTTAGTGTTTGGATTTTAGGGTTTAGGGTTTATGCTTTAGGCTTTAGGGTTTAATGTTTAGGGTTTGTGGTTTACAGTTTAGGGTTTAGGGGTTTAGGGTTTAGGCTGTATGGTTTATGGTTTCGTGTTTAGGGTTGAGGGATCGGAGTTTATGGTTTAGGGTTTAAGGTTTCGGCTTTAGGCTTTAGGATTAAGGGTTTATGGTTTTGCGTTTAGGGGTTGTGATTTAGGGTTTAGGCTTTAGGTTTTATGGTTTAGGGTCTCTGGTTTAGGATTTAGGATTTAGGTTTAGGGTTCAGGGTTTATGGTTTAGGTTTTATGGTTTATAGTTTAGGGCTTAGGCTTTAGGCCTTGTAGTTTAAGGTTAGGGTGTATGGTTTAGGGTATAGGGTTTATGGTTTGGGGTTGAGGGTTTATGGTTTAGTGTTTAGGGTTTGTGGTTTAGGGTTTATGGTGTAGGGTTTAGGGTTTATTGTTTATGGTTTGGGGTTGAGGGTTTATGGTTTAAGATTTAGAGTTTATAGTTTAGTGTTTGTGGTTTTTGGTTTAGGGTGTAAGGTTTATGGTTTAGGGTTTATGGTTTGCGGTTGAGGGTTTAGATTTTTGGGTTTAGACTCTAGGGTTTGTGGTTTAGGGTTTAGCGTTTAGGGTTTAGGGTTTTTGGGTTGCAGTTGAGGGTTTATGGTTTAGTGTTTAGGGTTTATAGTTTAGGGTTTAGGCTTTAGTGTTTGTGGTTTAGGGCTTAGGTGTAGGGTTTAGGATTTAGGGTTTATGGTTTTGGTTGAGGATTTATGGTTTAGGGTTTACGGTTTATAGTTTAGGTTTAGGCTTTAGTGTTTGCGGTTTAGCATTTAGAGTGTAGGGTTTTGGATTTAGGTTTTATGGTTTAGGGTTGAGGTTTTATGGTTTAGGGTTTAGGGTTTATAGTTTAGGATTTAGGATTTAGGCTTTGTAGTTTATGGTTAGGGTGTACGGTTTAGGGTTTATTGTTTGTGGTTTGGGGTTGAAGGTTTATGGTTTATGGTTTAGGGTTTGTGGTTTAGGGTTTAGGGTGTAGGATTTAGGGTTTAGTATTTATGGGTTGGGGTTGAGTGTTTATGGTTTAGGATTTATGGTTTATAGTTTAGGGTTTGTGGTTTATGGTTTATGGTCTAAGGTTTATGGTTTGGGGTTGAGGGTTTATTTTTTAGGGTTTAGACTTTAGGGTTTATGGTCTAGGGTTTAGGGTGTAGGGTTTAGGGTTTAGGGTTTGTGGTTTTAGGTTGAGGGTTTATGGTTTAGTGTTTAGGGTTTATAATTTAGGGTTTAGGCTTTAGTTTTTCTGGTTTAGGGTTTAGGTGTAGGGTTTAGGATTTACGGTTTATGGTTTCGGTTGAGGGTTTATGGTTTATGTTTTAGGGATTATAGTTTAGGGTTTAGGCTTTAGTTTTTGTGGTTAGGGTTTAGGCTCTATGGTTTAAGGTTTAGGCTTTAGGGTTTGGGGTTTATGGATTAGGATGTAGGGTTTAGGTTTTAGGGTTTTGTGTTTTGGCTTTAGAGTTTTAGGTTTAGGGTTAAGGATTTAGGGTTTAGGGATTAAGGTTTAGGGTTTAATGTTTAGTATTTATGTTTTAGGATTTTAGGTTTAGGGTTTAGGATTTAGTGTTTAGGGTTTTGGGTTATGGTTTGGGGTTGAGGGTTTATGGTTAAGGGTTTAGGCTTTAGGGTTTGTAGGTTAGGGTTTATGTTATAGGGTTTAGGGTTAAAGGTTTGGGGTTGAGGGTTTATGGTTTAGGGTTTAGGGTTTATAGTTTAGGGTTTAGGCTTTAGGGTTTGTGGTTTATGGTTTAGGGGGTATGGTTTAGGGTTTAGGATTTATGGTTTGGGGTTAAGGGTTTATGGTTTATGGTTAAGGGTTTGTGATTTAGTGTTTAGGGTGTAGGGTGTAGGGTATAATATTTACGGTTTGTGGTTTAGGGTTTAGGGTTTAGTGTTTAGGGTTGATTATTTAGGGTTTGTGGTTTATAGTTTAGGGTGTAGGGTTTTGGGTTTAGGTTTTATGGTTTGGTGTTGATGGTTTATGGTTTAGGGTTTAGGCTTTAGAGGTTGTGGTTTAGGGTTTAGGGTGTAGGGTGTAGGGTTTAGGGTATAGGGTTTATGGTTTAGGGATTAGGGTTTAGGGTTAGGGTCTAGGGTGTAGGGTTTAGGATTTATGGTTTATGATTTTGGGTTGAGGGTTTATGGTTTAAGGTTTATGCTTTACGGTTTGTGGTTTAGGGTTTAGGGTATAGGGTTTAGGGTTTATGGTGTATGGTTTGGGGTTGAGGGTTTATGGTTTATAGTTTAGGCTTTAGGGTTTGTGGTTTATGGTTAAGGGTGCAGGGTCTAGGGTCTATGGTTTGGGGTTGAGGCTTTAGGGTTTAGGGTTCATGGTTTATAGTTTGGGGTTGAAGGTTTATGGTTTACGTTTTATGGTTTGGAGTTTAGGGTTTTGGCTTTAGTGTTTGGATTTTAGGGTTTAGGGTTTATGCTTTAGGCTTTAGGGTTTAATGTTTAGGGTTTGTGGTTTACAGTTTAGGGTTTAGGGGTTTAGGGTTTAGGCTGTATGGTTTATGGTTTCGTGTTTAGGGTTGAGGGATCGGAGTTTATGGTTTAGGGTTTAAGGTTTCGGCTTTAGGCTTTAGGATTAAGGGTTTATGGTTTTGCGTTTAGGGGTTGTGATTTAGGGTTTAGGCTTTAGGTTTTATGGTTTAGGGTCTCGGGTTTAGGATTTAGGATTTAGGTTTAGGGTTCAGGGTTTATGGTTTAGGTTTTATGGTTTATAGTTTAGGGTTTAGGCTTTAGGCCTTGTAGTTTAAGGTTAGGGTGTATGGTTTAGGGTATAGGGTTTATGGTTTGGGGTTGAGGGTTTATGGTTTAGTGTTTAGGGTTTGTGGTTTAGGGTTTATGGTGTAGGGTTTAGGGTTTATTGTTTATGGTTTGGGGTTGAGGGTTTATGGTTTAAGATTTAGAGTTTATAGTTTAGTGTTTGTGGTTTTTGGTTTAGGGTGTAAGGTTTATGGTTTAGGGTTTATGGTTTGCGGTTGAGGGTTTAGATTTTTGGGTTTAGACTCTAGGGTTTGTGGTTTAGGGTTTAGCGTTTAGGGTTTAGGGTTTTTGGGTTGCAGTTGAGGGTTTATGGTTTAGTGTTTAGGGTTTATAGTTTAGGGTTTAGGCTTTAGTGTTTGTGGTTTAGGGCTTAGGTGTAGGGTTTAGGATTTAGGGTTTATGGTTTTGGTTGAGGATTTATGGTTTAGGGTTTACGGTTTATAGTTTAGGTTTAGGCTTTAGTGTTTGCGGTTTAGCATTTAGAGTGTAGGGTTTTGGATTTAGGTTTTATGGTTTAGGGTTGAGGTTTTATGGTTTAGGGTTTAGGGTTTATAGTTTAGTGTTTGTGGTTAGGGTTTAGGCTTTAGGATTTAGGGTTTAGGCTTTAGGGTTTGGTGTTTAGTGTTTAGGTTTGGGGTTTTGGATGTAGGCTTAGGTTTAGGTTTTAGGGTTTAGTGTTTGGGCTTTAGGGTTTGTGGTTTAGGGTTTAGTGTTTAATTTTTAGGGTTGAGGGTTTAGGGTTAATAGTTTGGGGTTGAGGGTTTATGGTTTAGGGTGTAGGGTTTAGGGTTTAAGGTTGAGGATTTAGTATTTAGGATTTAAGGTTTAGGGTTTTGGGTTTAGGGTTTAGGATTTAGGGTGTAGGGTTTAGGGTTTAGGGTTAATAGTTTGGGGTTGAGGGTTTATGGTTTAGGGTTTAGGCTTTAGGGTTTGTGGTTTGGGGTTTAGTAAACAAGATTTAGGATTTATGGTTTATGGTTTAGGTTGAGGGTTTATGGTTTAGGGGTTAGGGTTTAGGATTTAGGCTTTGTAGTTTATGGTCAGGGTGTATGGTTTAGGGTTTAGTGTTTGTGGTTTGGGGTTGAGGGTTTATGGTTTAGGGTTTAGGGTTTGTGGTTTACGGTTTAGGGTATAGGATTTAAGGTTTAGTGTTTATGGTTTGGGGTTGAGGGTTTATGCTTTAGGATTTAGGGTTTATAGTTTAGGGTTTGTGGTTTATGGTTTAAGGTGTAAGGTTTATGGTTTAGGGTTTATGGTTTTGGGTTGAGGGTTTATTTTTTAGGGTTTGGACTTTAGGGTTTGTGGTTTAGGGTTTAGAGTGTAGGGTTTAGGATTTGGGGTTTATGGTTTGGAGTTGAGGGTTTATGGTTTAGTGTTTAGGGTTTAGGCTTTAGTGTTTCTGGTTTAGGGTTTAGGTGTAGGGTTTAAGATTTAGGGTTTATGGTTTCGGTTGAGGGTTTATGGTTTAGGGTTTAGGGTTTATAGTTTAGGGTTTAGGCTTTAGTGTTTGTGGTTATGGTTTAGGCTCTATGGTTTAGGGTTTAGAGTTTGTGGTTTAGGGTTTAGGGTGTAGGGTGTAGGATTTAGGGTTTATGGTTTGGGGTTGAGGGTTTTTGGTTAAGGGTTTAGGGTTTATAGTTTAGGGTGTAGGCTCTAGGGTGTGTGGTTTATGGTTTAGGGTGTAGGGTATTTGGGTTTTGGTTTTATGGTTTGGGGTTGAGTGTTTATGGTTTAGGGTTTATGCTTTAGGGATTGTGGTTTAGGGTTTAGGGTGTAGGGTTTAGGGTTAAGGGTTTATGGTTTGGGTTGAGGTTTGAGGGTTTATGGTTTAGGGTTTAGGGTTTATGGTTTAGCGATTAGGGTTTAGGGTTTAGGGTCTAGGGTGTAGGGTTTTGGGTTTATGGTTTATAGTTTGGGGTTGAAGGTTTATGGTTTAAGGTTTAGGCTTTAGAGTTTGTGGTTTAGGGTTTAGGGTTTAGGGTTTAGGTTTTAGGGTTTTGTGTTTTGGCTTTAGAGTTTTAGGTTTAGGGTTGAGGATTTAGGGTTTAGGGATTAAGGTTTAGGGTTTAATGTTTAGTATTTATGTTTTAGGATTTTGGGTTTAGGGTTTAGGATTTAGTGTTTAGTGTTTTAGGTTATGGTTTGGGGTTGAGGGTTTATGGTTAAGGGTTTAGGCTTTAGGGTTTGTAGGTTAGGGTTTAGGTTATAGGGTTTAGGGTTAATGGTTTGGGGTTGAGGGTTTATGGTTTAGGATTTAGGGTTTATAGTTTAGGGTTTAGGCTTTAGGGTTTGTGGTTTATGGTTTAGGGGGTATGGTTTAGGGTTTAGGGTTTATGGTTTGGGGTTGAGGGTTTATGGTTTATGGTTAAGGGTTTGTGATTTAGTGTTTAGGGTGTAGGGTGTAGGGTTTAATATTTACGATTTGTGGTTTAGGGTTTAGGGTTTAGTGTTTAGGGTTGATTATTTAGGGTTTGTGGTTTATAGTTTAGGGTGTAGGGTTTTGGGTTTAGGTTTTATGGTTTGGTGTTGATGGTTTATGGTTTAGGGTTTAGGCTTTAGAGGTTGTGGTTTAGGGTTTAGGGTGTAGGGTTTAGGGTTTAGGGTATAGGGTTTATAGTTTAGGGATTAGGGTTTAGGGTTAGGGTCTAGGGTGTATGGTTTAGGATTTATGGTTTATGATTTTGGGTTGAGGGTTTATGGTTTAAGGTTTATGCTTTAGGGTTTGTGGTTTAGGGTTTAGGGTATAGGGTTTAGGGTTTATGGTGTATGGTTTGGGGTTGAGGGTTTATGGTTTATAGTTTAGGCTTTAGGGTTTGTGGTTTATGGTTAAGGGTGCATGGTCTAGGGTCTATGGTTTGGGGTTGAGGCTTTAGGGTTTAGGGTTCATGGTTTATAGTTTGGGGTTGAAGGTTTATGGTTTACGTTTTATGGTTTGGAGTTTAGGGTTTTGGCTTTAGTGTTTGTGGTTTAGGGTTTAGGCATTAGTGTTTGGATTTTAGGGTTTAGGGTTTATGCTTTAGGCTTTAGGGTTTAATGTTTAGGGTTTGTGGTTTATAGATTAGGGTTTAGGGGTTTAGGGTTTAGGCTGTATGGTTTATGGTTTCGTGTTTAGGGTTGAGGGATCGGAGTTTATGGTTTAGGGTTTAAGGTTTCGGCTTTAGGCTTTAGGATTAAGGGTTTATGGTTTTGCGTTTAGGGGTTGTGCTTTAGGGTTTAGGCTTTAGGTTTTATGGTTTAGGGTCTCGGGTTTAGGATTTAGGTTTAGGGTTCAGGATTTATGGTTTAGGTTTTATGGTTTATAGTTTAGGGTTTAGGCTTTAGGCCTTGTAGTTTAAGGTTAGGGTGTATGGTTTAGGGTATAGGGTTTATGGTTTGGCGTTGAGGGTTTATGGTTTAGGGTTTAGGGTTTGTGGTTTAGGGTTTATGGTGTAGGGTTTAGGGTTTATTGTTTATGGTTTGGGGTTGATGGTTTATGGTTTAGGATTTAGAGTTTATAGTTTAGTGTTTGTGGTTTTTGTTTTAGGGTGTAAGGTTTATGGTTTAGGGTTTATGGTTTGCGGTTGAGGGTTTAGTTTTTTGGGTTTAGACTCTAGGGTTTGTGGTTTAGGGTTTTGCGTTTAGGGTTTTTGGTTTGCAGTTGAGGGTTTATGGCTTAGTGTTTAGGGTTTATAGTTTAGGGTTTAGGCTTTAGTGTTTGTGGTTTAGGGCTTAGGTGTAGGGTTTAGGATTTAGGGTCTATGGTTTCGGTTGAGGGTTTATGGTTTAGGGTTTACGGTTTATAGTTTAGGGTTTAGGCTTTAGTGTTTGTGGTTATGGTTTAGGCTCTATGGTTTAGGGTTTAGAGTTTGTGGTTTAGGGTTTAGGGTGTAGGGTGTAGGGTTTAGGGTTTATGGTTTGGGGTTGAGGGTTTTTGGTTAAGGGTTTAGGGTTTATAGTTTAGGGTGTAGGCTCTAGGGTGTGTGGTTTATGGTTTAGGGTGTAGGGTATTTGGGTTTAGGTTTTATGGTTTGGGGTTGAGTGTTTATGGTTTAGGGTTTATGCTTTAGGGATTGTGGTTTAGGGTTTAGGGTTTAGGGTTAAGGGTTTATGGTTTGGGTTGAGGTTTGAGGGTTTAGGGTTTAGGGTTTATGGTTTAGCGATTAGGGTTTAGGGTTTAGGGTCTAGGGTGTAGGGTTTAGGGTTTATGGTTTATAGTTTGGGGTTGAAGGTTTATGGTTTAAGGTTTAGGCTTTAGAGTTTGTGGTTTATGGTTTAGGGTTTAGGGTTTAGGTTTTAGGGTTTTGTGTTTTGGCTTTAGAGTTTTAGGTTTAGGGTTGAGGATTTAGGGTTTAGGGATTAAGGTTTAGGGTTTAATGTTTAGTATTTATGTTTTAGGATTTTGGGTTTAGGGTTTAGGATTTAGTGTTTAGGGTTTTAGGTTATGGTTTGGGGTTGAGGGTTTATGGTTAAGGGTTTAGGCTTTAGGGTTTGTAGGTTAGGGTTTAGGTTATAGGGTTTAGTGTTAATAGTTTGGGGTTGAGGGTTTATGGTTTAGGATTTAGGGTTTATAGTTTAGGGTTTAGGCTCTAGGGTTTGTGGTTTATGGTTTAAGGGGTATGGTTTAGGGTTTAGGGTTTATGGTTTGGGGTTGAGGGTTTATGGTTTATGGTTAAGGGTTTGTGATTTAGTGTTTAGGGTGTAGGGTGTAGGGTTTAATATTTACGATTTGTGGTTTAGGGTTTAGGGTTTAGTGTTTAGGGTTGATTATTTAGGGTTTGTGGTTTATAGTTTAGGGTGTAGGGTTTTGGGTTTAGGTTTTATGGTTTGGTGTTGATGGTTTATGGTTTAGGGTTTAGGCTTTAGAGGTTGTGGTTTAGGGTTTAGGGTGTATGGTTTAGGGTTTAGGGTATATGGTTTATAGTTTAGGGATTAGGGTTTAGGGTTAGGGTCTAGGGTGTAGGGTTTAGGATTTATGGTTTATGATTTTGGGTTGAGGGTTTATGGTTTAAGGTTTATGCTTTAGGGTTTGTGGTTTAGGGTTTAGGGTATAGGGTTTAGGGTTTATGGTGTATGGTTTGGGGTTGAGGGTTTATGGTTTATAGTTTAGGCTTTTGGGTTTGTGGTTTATGGTTAAGGGTGCATGGTCTAGGGTCTATGGTTTGGGGTTGTGGCTTTAGGGTTTAGGGTTCATGGTTTATAGTTTGGGGTTGAAGGTTTATGGTTTACGTTTTATGGTTTGGAGTTTAGGGTTTTGGCTTTAGTGTTTGTGGTTTAGGGTTTAGGCATTAGTGTTTGGATTTTAGGGTTTAGGGTTTATGCTTTAGGCTTTAGGGTTTAATGTTTAGGGTTTGTGGTTTATAGATTAGGGTTTAGGGTTTAGGCTGTATGGTTTATGGTTTCGTGTTTAGGGTTGAGGGATCGGAGTTTATGGTTTAGGGTTTAAGGTTTCGGCTTTAGGCTTTAGGATTAAGGGTTTATGGTTTTGCGTTTAGGGGTTGTGATTTAGGGTTTAGGCTTTAGGTTTTATGGTTTAGGGTCTCGGGTTTAGGATTTAGGATTTAGGTTTAGGGTTCAGGATTTATGGTTTAGGTTTTATGGTTTATAGTTTAGGGTTTAGGCTTTAGGCCTTGTAGTTTAAGGTTAGGGTGTATGGTTTAGCGTATAGGGTTTATGGTTTGGCGTTGAGGGTTTATGGTTTAGGGTTTAGGGTTTGTGGTTTAGGGTTTATGGTGTAGGGTTTAGGGTTTATTGTTTATGGTTTGGGGTTGATGGTTTATGGTTTAGGATTTAGAGTTTATAGTTTAGTGTTTGTGGTTTTTGTTTTAGGGTGTAAGGTTTATGGTTTAGGGTTTATGGTTTGCGGTTGAGGGTTTAGTTTTTTGGGTTTAGACTCTAGGGTTTGTGGTTTAGGGTTTTGCGTTTAGGGTTTTTGGTTTGCAGTTGAGGGTTTATGGCTTAGTGTTTAGGGTTTATAGTTTAGGGTTTAGGCTTTAGTGTTTGTGGTTTAGGGCTTAGGTGTAGGGTTTAGGATTTAGGGTCTATGGTTTCGGTTGAGGGTTTATGGTTTAGGGTTTACGGTTTATAGTTTAGGGTTTAGGCTTTAGTGTTTGTGGTTATGGTTTAGGCTCTATGGTTTAGGGTTTAGAGTTTGTGGTTTAGGGTTTAGGGTGTAGGGTGTAGGGTTTAGGGTTTATGGTTTGGGGTTGAGGGTTTTTGGTTAAGGGTTTAGGGTTTATAGTTTAGGGTGTAGGCTCTAGGGTGTGTGGTTTATGGTTTAGGGTGTAGGGTATTTGGGTTTAGGTTTTATGGTTTGGGGTTGAGTGTTTATGGTTTATGGTTTATGCTTTAGGGATTGTGGTTTAGGGTTTAGGGTGTAGGGTTTAGGGTTTAGGGTTAAGGGTTTATGGTTTGGGTTGAGGTTTGAGGGTTTAGGGTTTATGGTTTAGGGTTTATGGTTTAGCGATTAGGGTTTAGGGTTTAGGGTCTAGGGTGTAGGGTTTAGGGTTTATGGTTTATAGTTTGGGGTTGAAGGTTTATGGTTTAAGGTTTAGGCTTTAGAGTTTGTGGTTTAGGGTTTAGGGTTTAGGGTTTAGGTTTTAGGGTTTTGTGTTTTGGCTTTAGAGTTTTAGGTTTAGGGTTGAGGATTTAGGGTTTAGGGATTAAGGTTTAGGGTTTAATGTTTAGTATTTATGTTTTAGGATTTTGGGTTTAGGGTTTAGGATTTAGTGTTTAGGGTTTTAGGTTATGGTTTGGGGTTGAGGGTTTATGGTTAAGGGTTTAGGCTTTAGGGTTTGTAGGTTAGGGTTTAGGTTATAGGGTTTAGGGTTAATGGTTTGGGGTTGAGGGTTTATGGTTTAGGATTTAGGGTTTATAGTTTAGGGTTTAGGCTTTAGGGTTTGTGGTTTATGGTTTAGGGGGTATGGTTTAGGGTTTAGGGTTTATGGTTTGGGGTTGAGGGTTTATGGTTTATGGTTAAGGGTTTGTGATTTAGTGTTTAGGGTGTAGGGTGTAGGGTTTAATATTTACGATTTGTGGTTTAGGGTTTAGGGTTTAGTGTTTAGGGTTGATTATTTAGGGTTTGTGGTTTATAGTTTAGGGTGTAGGGTTTTGGGTTTAGGTTTTATGGTTTGGTGTTGATGGTTTATGGTTTAGGGTTTAGGCTTTAGAGGTTGTGGTTTAGGGTTTAGGGTGTAGGGTTTAGGGTTTAGGGTATATGGTTTATAGTTTAGGGATTAGGGTTTAGGGTTCGGGTCTAGGGTGTAGTGTTTAGGATTTATGGTTTATGATTTTGGGTTGAGGGTTTATGGTTTAAGGTTTATGCTTTAGGGTTTGTGGTTTAGGGTTTAGGGTATAGGGTTTAGGGTTTATGGTGTATGGTTTGGGGTTGAGGGTTTATGGTTTATAGTTTAGGCTTTAGGGTTTGTGGTTTATGGTTAAGGGTGCATGGTCTAAGGTCTATGGTTTGGGGTTGAGGCTTTAGGGTTTAGGGTTCATGGTTTATAGTTTGGGGTTGAAGGTTTATGGTTTACGTTTTATGGTTTGGAGTTTAGGGTTTTGGCTTTAGTGTTTGTGGTTTAGGGTTTAGGCATTAGTGTTTGGATTTTAGGGTTTAGGGTTTATGCTTTAGGCTTTAGGGTTTAATGTTTAGGGTTTGTGGTTTATAGATTAGGGTTTAGGGGTTTAGGGTTTAGGCTGTATGGTTTATGGTTTCGTGTTTAGGGTTGAGGGATCGGAGTTTATGGTTTAGGGTTTAAGGTTTCGGCTTTAGGCTTTAGGATTAAGGGTTTATGGTTTTGCGTTTAGGGGTTGTAATTTAGGGTTTAGGCTTTAGGTTTTATGGTTTAGGGTCTCGGGTTTAGGATTTAGGATTTAGGTTTAGGGTTTAGGATTTATGGTTTAGGTTTTTTGGTTTATAGTTTAGGGTTTAGGCTTTAGGCCTTGTAGTTTAAGGTTAGGGTGTATGGTTTAGGGTATAGGGTTTATGGTTTGGCGTTGAGGGTTTATGGTTTAGGGTTAAGGGTTTGTGGTTTAGGGTTTATGGTGTAGGGTTTAGGGTTTATTGTTTATGGTTTGGGGTTGAGGGTTTATTGGTTAGGATTTAGAGTTTATAGTTTAGTGTTTGTGGTTTTTGTTTTAGGGTGTAAGGTTTATGGTTTAGGGTTTATGGTTTGCGGTTGAGGGTTTAGTTTTTTGGGTTTAGACTCTAGGGTTTGTGGTTTAGGGTTTTGCGTTTAGGGTTTAGGGTTTAGGGTTTTTGGTTTGCAGTTGAGGGTTTATGGCTTAGTGTTTAGGGTTTATAGTTTAGGGTTTAGGCTTTAGTGTTTGTGGTTTAGGGCTTAGGTGTAGGGTTTAGGATTTAGGGTTTATGGTTTTGGTTGAGGATTTATGGTTTAGGGTTTACGGTTTATAGTTTAGGTTTAGGCTTTAGTGTTTGCGGTTTAGCATTTAGAGTGTAGGGTTTTGGATTTAGGTTTTATGGTTTGGGGTTGAGGTTTTATGGTTTAGGGTTTAGGGTTTATAGTTTAGTGATTGTGGTTAGGGTTTAGGCTTTAGGATTTAGGGTTTAGGCTTTAGGATTTGGTGTTTAGTGTTTAGGTTTGGGGTTTTGGATGTAGGCTTAGGTTTAGGTTTTAGGGTTTAGTGTTTGGGCTTTAGGGTTTGTGGTTTAGGGTTTAGTGTTTATTGTTTAGGGTTGAGGGTTTAGGGTTAATAGTTTGGGGTTGAGGGTTTATGGTTTAGGGTGTAGGGTTTAGGATTTAAGGTTGAGGATTTAGTATTTAGGATTTAAGGTTTAGGGTTTTGGGTTTAGGGTTTAGGGTTTAGGGTGTAGGGTTTAGGGTTTAGGGTTAATAGCTTGGGGTTGAGGGTTTATGGTTTAGGGTTTAGGCTTTAGGGTTTGTGGTTTGGGGTTTAGTAAACAAGATTTAGGATTTATGGTTTATGGTTTAGGTTGAGGGTTTATGGTTTAGGGGTTAGGGTTTAGGATTTAGGCTTTGTAGTTTATGGTCAGGGTGTATGGTTTAGGGTTTAGTGTTTGTGGTTTGGGGTTGAGGGTTTATGGTTTAGGGTTTAGGGTTTGTGGTTTACGGTGTAGGATTTAGGGTTTAGTGTTTATGGTTTGGGATTGAGGGTTTATGGTTTAGGATTTAGGGTTTATAGTTTAGGGTTTGTGGTTTATGGTTTAAGGTGTAAGGTTTATGGTTTAGGGTTTATGGTTTAGGGTTGAGGGTTTATTTTTTAGGGTTTAGACTTTAGGGTTTGTGGTTTAGGGTTTAGAGTGTAGGGTTTAGGATTTGGGGTTTATGGTTTGGGGTTGAGGGTTTATGGTTTAGGGTTTAGGGTTTATAGTTTAGTGTTTAGGCTTTAGTGTTTGTGGTTATGGTTTAGGCTCTATGGTTTAGGGTTTAGAGTTTGTGGTTTAGGGTTTAGGGTGTAGGGTGTAGGGTTTAGGGTTTATGGTTTGGGGTTGAGGGTTTTTGGTTAAGGGTTTAGGGTTTATAGTTTAGGGTGTAGGCTCTAGGGTGTGTGGTTTATGGTTTAGGGTGTATGGTATTTGGGTTTAGGTTTTATGGTTTGGGGTTGTGTGTTTATGGTTTAGGGTTTATGCTTTAGGGATTGTGGTTTAGGGTTTAGGGTGTAGGGTTTATGGTTTAGGGTTAAGGGTTTATGGTTTGGGTTGAGGTTTGAGGGTTTAGGGTTTAGGGTTTAGGGTTTATGGTTTAGCGATTAGGATTTAGGGTTTAGGGTCTAGGGTGTAGGGTTTATGGTTTATGGTTTATAGTTTGGGGTTGAAGGTTTATGGTTTAAGGTTTAGGCTTTAGAGTTTGTGGTTTAGGGTTTAGGGTTTAGGGTTTAGGTTTTAGGGTTTTGTGTTTTGGCTTTAGAGTTTTAGGTTTAGGGTTGAGGATTTAGGGTTTAGGGATTAAGGTTTAGGGTTTAATGTTTAGTATTTATGTTTTAGGATTTTGGGTTTAGGGTTTAGGATTTAGTGTTTAGGGTTTTAGGTTATGGTTTGGGGTTGAGGGTTTATGGTTAAGGGTTTAGGCTTTAGGGTTTGTAGGTTAGGGTTTAGGTTATAGGGTTTAGGGTTAATGGTTTGGGGTTGAGGGTTTATGGTTTAGGATTTAGGGTTTATAGTTTAGGGTTTAGGCTTTAGGGTTTGTGGTTTATGGTTTAGGGGGTATGGTTTAGGGTTTAGGGTTTATGGTTTGGGGTTGAGGGTTTATGGTTTATGGTTAAGGGTTTGTGATTTAGTGTTTAGGGTGTAGGGTGTAGGGTTTAATATTTACGATTTGTGGTTTAGGGTTTAGGGTTTAGTGTTTAGGGTTGATTATTTAGGGTTTGTGGTTTATAGTTTAGGGTGTAGGGTTTTGGGTTTAGGTTTTATGGTTTGGTGTTGATGGTTTATGGTTTAGGGTTTCGGCTTTAGAGGTTGTGGTTTAGGGTTTAGGGTGTAGGGTTTAGGGTTTAGGGTATATGGTTTATAGTTTAGGGATTAGGGTTTAGGGTTCGGGTCTAGGGTGTAGTGTTTAGGATTTATGGTTTATGATTTTGGGTTGAGGGTTTATGGTTTAAGGTTTATGCTTTAGGGTTTGTGGTTTAGGGTTTAGGGTATAGGGTTTAGGGTTTATGGTGTATGGTTTGGGGTTGAGGGTTTATGGTTTATAGTTTAGGCTTTAGGGTTTGTGGTTTATGGTTAAGGGTGCATGGTCTAGGGTCTATGGTTTGGGGTTGAGGCTTTAGGGTTTAGGGTTCATGGTTTATAGTTTGGGGTTGAAGGTTTATGGTTTACGTTTTATGGTTTGGAGTTTAGGGTTTTGGCTTTAGTGTTTGTGGTTTAGGGTTTAGGCATTAGTGTTTGGATTTTAGGGTTTAGGGTTTATGCTTTAGGCTTTAGGGTTTAATGTTTAGGGTTTGTGGTTTATAGATTAGGGTTTAGGGGTTTAGGGTTTAGGCTGTATGGTTTATGGTTTCGTGTTTAGGGTTGAGGGATCGGAGTTTATGGTTTAGGGTTTAAGGTTTCGGCTTTAGGCTTTAGGATTAAGGGTTTATGGTTTTGCGTTTAGGGGTTGTAATTTAGGGTTTAGGCTTTAGGTTTTATGGTTTAGGGTCTCGGGTTTAGGATTTAGGATTTAGGTTTAGGGTTCAGGATTTATGGTTTAGGTTTTTTGGTTTATAGTTTAGGGTTTAGGCTTTAGGCCTTGTAGTTTAAGGTTAGGGTGTATGGTTTAGGGTATAGGGTTTATGGTTTGGCGTTGAGGGTTTATGGTTTAGGGTTAAGGGTTTGTGGTTTAGGGTTTATGGTGTAGGGTTTAGGGTTTATTGTTTATGGTTTGGGGTTGAGGGTTTATTGGTTAGGATTTAGAGTTTATAGTTTAGTGTTTGTGGTTTTTGTTTTAGGGTGTAAGGTTTATGGTTTAGGGTTTATGGTTTGCGGTTGAGGGTTTAGTTTTTTGGGTTTAGACTCTAGGGTTTGTGGTTTAGGGTTTTGCGTTTAGGGTTTAGGGTTTAGGGTTTTTGGTTTGCAGTTGAGGGTTTATGGCTTAGTGTTTAGGGTTTATAGTTTAGGGTTTAGGCTTTAGTGTTTGTGGTTTAGGGCTTAGGTGTAGGGTTTAGGATTTAGGGTTTATGGTTTTGGTTGAGGATTTATGGTTTAGGGTTTACGGTTTATAGTTTAGGTTTAGGCTTTAGTGTTTGCGGTTTAGCATTTAGAGTGTAGGGTTTTGGATTTAGGTTTTATGGTTTGGGGTTGAGGTTTTATGGTTTAGGGTTTAGGGTTTATAGTTTAGTGATTGTGGTTAGGGTTTAGGCTTTAGGATTTAGGGTTTAGGCTTTAGGATTTGGTGTTTAGTGTTTAGGTTTGGGGTTTTGGATGTAGGCTTAGGTTTAGGTTTTAGGGTTTAGTGTTTGGGCTTTAGGGTTTGTGGTTTAGGGTTTAGTGTTTATTGTTTAGGGTTGAGGGTTTAGGGTTAATAGTTTGGGGTTGAGGGTTTATGGTTTAGGGTGTAGGGTTTAGGATTTAAGGTTGAGGATTTAGTATTTAGGATTTAAGGTTTAGGGTTTTGGGTTTAGGGTTTAGGGTTTAGGGTGTAGGGTTTAGGGTTTAGGGTTAATAGCTTGGGGTTGAGGGTTTATGGTTTAGGGTTTAGGCTTTAGGGTTTGTGGTTTGGGGTTTAGTAAACAAGATTTAGGATTTATGGTTTATGGTTTAGGTTGAGGGTTTATGGTTTAGGGGTTAGGGTTTAGGATTTAGGCTTTGTAGTTTATGGTCAGGGTGTATGGTTTAGGGTTTAGTGTTTGTGGTTTGGGGTTGAGGGTTTATGGTTTAGGGTTTAGGGTTTGTGGTTTACGGTGTAGGATTTAGGGTTTAGTGTTTATGGTTTGGGATTGAGGGTTTATGGTTTAGGATTTAGGGTTTATAGTTTAGGGTTTGTGGTTTATGGTTTAAGGTGTAAGGTTTATGGTTTAGGGTTTATGGTTTAGGGTTGAGGGTTTATTTTTTAGGGTTTAGACTTTAGGGTTTGTGGTTTAGGGTTTAGAGTGTAGGGTTTAGGATTTGGGGTTTATGGTTTGGGGTTGAGGGTTTATGGTTTAGGGTTTAGGGTTTATAGTTTAGTGTTTAGGCTTTAGTGTTTGTGGTTATGGTTTAGGCTCTATGGTTTAGGGTTTAGAGTTTGTGGTTTAGGGTTTAGGGTGTAGGGTGTAGGGTTTAGGGTTTATGGTTTGGGGTTGAGGGTTTTTGGTTAAGGGTTTAGGGTTTATAGTTTAGGGTGTAGGCTCTAGGGTGTGTGGTTTATGGTTTAGGGTGTATGGTATTTGGGTTTAGGTTTTATGGTTTGGGGTTGAGTGTTTATGGTTTAGGGTTTATGCTTTAGGGATTGTGGTTTAGGGTTTAGGGTGTAGGGTTTATGGTTTAGGGTTAAGGGTTTATGGTTTGGGTTGAGGTTTGAGGGTTTAGGGTTTAGGGTTTAGGGTTTATGGTTTAGCGATTAGGATTTAGGGTTTAGGGTCTAGGGTGTAGGGTTTATGGTTTATGGTTTATAGTTTGGGGTTGAAGGTTTATGGTTTAAGGTTTAGGCTTTAGAGTTTGTGGTTTAGGATTTAGGGTTTAGGGTTTAGGGTTTAGGTTTTAGGGTTTTGTGTTTTGGCTTTAGAGTTTTAGGTTTAGGGTTGAGGATTTAGGGTTTAGGGATTAAGGTTTAGGGTTTAATGTTTAGTATTTATGTTTTAGGATTTTGGGTTTAGGGTTTAGGATTTAGTGTTTAGGGTTTTAGGTTATGGTTTGGGGTTGAGGGTTTATGGTTAAGGGTTTAGGCTTTAGGGTTTGTAGGTTAGGGTTAATGTTTTGGGGTTAAGGGTTTATGGTTTAGGGTTTAGGGTTTATAGTTTAGGCTTTAGGCTTTAGGGTTTGTGGTTTATGGTTTAGGGGGTATGGTTTAGGGTTTATGGTTTATGGTTTGGGGTTGAGGGTTTATGGTTTATGGTTAAGGGTTTGTGATTTAGTGTTTAGGGTGTAGGGTGTAGGGTTTAATATTTACGGTTTGTGGTTTAGGGTTTAGGGTTTAGTGTTTAGGGTTGATTATTTAGGGTTTGTGGTTTATAGTTTAGGGTGTAGGGTTTTGGGTTTAGGTTTTATGGTTTGGTGTTGATGGTTTATGGTTTAGGGTTTAGGCTTTAGAGGTTGTGGTTTAGGGTTTAGGGTGTATGGTTTAGGGTTTAGGGTATATGGTTTATAGTTTAGGGATTAGGGTTTAGGGTTAGGGTCTAGGGTGTAGGGTTTAGGATTTATGGTTTATGATTTTGGGTTGAGGGTTTATGGTTTAAGGTTTATGCTTTAGGGTTTGTGGTTTAGGGTTTAGGGTATAGGGTTTAGGGTTTATGGTGTATGGTTTGGGGTTGAGGGTTTATGGTTTATAGTTTAGGCTTTAGGGTTTGTGGTTTATGGTTAAGGGTGCATGGTCTAGGGTCTATGGTTTGGGGTTGAGGCTTTAGGGTTTAGGGTTCATGGTTTATAGTTTGGGGTTGAAGGTTTATGGTTTACGTTTTATGGTTTGGAGTTTAGGGTTTTGGCTTTAGTGTTTGTGGTTTAGGGTTTAGGCATTAGTGTTTGGATTTTAGGGTTTAGGGTTTATGCTTTAGGCTTTAGGGTTTAATGTTTAGGGTTTGTGGTTTATAGATTAGGGTTTAGGGGTTTAGGGTTTAGGCTGTATGGTTTATGGTTTCGTGTTTAGGGTTGAGGGATCGGAGTTTATGGTTTAGGGTTTAAGGTTTCGGCTTTAGGCTTTAGGATTAAGGGTTTATGGTTTTGCGTTTAGGGGTTGTGCTTTAGGGTTTAGGCTTTAGGTTTTATGGTTTAGGGTCTCGGGTTTAGGATTTAGGATTTAGGTTTAGGGTTCAGGATTTATGGTTTAGGTTTTATGGTTTATAGTTTAGGGTTTAGGCTTTAGGCCTTGTAGTTTAAGGTTAGGGTGTATGGTTTAGGGTATAGGGTTTATGGTTTGGCGTTGAGGGTTTATGGTTTAGGGTTTAGGGTTTGTGGTTTAGGGTTTATGGTGTAGGGTTTAGGGTTTATTGTTTATGGTTTGGGGTTGAGGGTTTATGGTTTAGGATTTAGAGTTTATAGTTTAGTGTTTGTGGTTTTTGTTTTAGGGTGTAAGGTTTATGGTTTAGGGTTTATGGTTTGCGGTTGAGGGTTTAGTTTTTTGGGTTTAGACTCTAGGGTTTGTGGTTTAGGGTTTTGCGTTTAGGGTTTAGGGTTTGCAGTTGAGGGTTTATGGCTTAGTGTTTAGGGTTTATAGTTTAGGGTTTAGGCTTTAGTGTTTGTGGTTTAGGGCTTAGGTGTAGGGTTTAGGATTTAGGGTCTATGGTTTCGGTTGAGGGTTTATGGTTTAGGGTTTACGGTTTATAGTTTAGGGTTTTGGCTTTAGTGTTTGTGGTTATGGTTTAGGCTCTATGGTTTAGGGTTTAGAGTTTGTGGTTTAGGGTTTAGGGTGTAGGGTGTAGGGTTTAGGGTTTATGGTTTGGGGTTGAGGGTTTTTGGTTAAGGGTTTAGGGTTTATAGTTTAGGGTGTAGGCTCTAGGGTGTGTGGTTTATGGTTTAGGGTGTAGGGTATTTGGGTTTAGGTTTTATGGTTTGGGGTTGAGTGTTTATGGTTTAGGGTTTATGCTTTAGGGATTGTGGTTTAGGGTTTAGGGTTTAGGGTTAAGGGTTTATGGTTTGGGTTGAGGTTTGAGGGTTTAGGGTTTAGGGTCTATGGTTTAGCGATTAGGGTTTAGGGTTTAGGGTCTAGGGTGTAGGGTTTAGGGTTTATGGTTTATAGTTTGGGGTTGAAGGTTTATGGTTTAAGGTTTAGGCTTTAGAGTTTGTGGTTTAGGGTTTAGGGTTTAGGGTTTAGGTTTTAGGGTTTTGTGTTTTGGCTTTAGAGTTTTAGGTTTAGGGTTGAGGATTTAGGGTTTAGGGATTAAGGTTTAGGGTTTAATGTTTAGTATTTATGTTTTAGGATTTTGGGTTTAGGGTTTAGGATTTAGTGTTTAGGGTTTTAGGTTATGGTTTGGGGTTGAGGGTTTATGGTTAAGGGTTTAGGCTTTAGGGTTTGTAGGATAGGGTTTAGGTTATAGGGTTTAGGGTTAATGGTTTGGGGTTGAGGGTTTATGGTTTAGGATTTAGGGTTTATAGTTTAGGGTTTAGGCTCTAGGGTTTGTGGTTTATGGTTTAAGGGGTATGGTTTAGGGTTTAGGGTTTATGGTTTGGGGTTGAGGGTTTATGGTTTATGGTTAAGGGTTTGTGATTTAGTGTTTAGGGTGTAGGGTGTAGGGTTTAATATTTACGATTTGTGGTTTAGGGTTTAGGGTTTAGTGTTTAGGGTTGATTATTTAGGGTTTGTGGTTTATAGTTTAGGGTGTAGGGTTTTGGGTTTAGGTTTTATGGTTTGGTGTTGATGGTTTATGGTTTAGGGTTTAGGCTTTAGAGGTTGTGGTTTAGGGTTTAGGGTGTATGGTTTAGGGTTTAGGGTATATGGTTTATAGTTTAGGGATTAGGGTTTAGGGTTAGGGTCTAGGGTGTAGGGTTTAGGATTTATGGTTTATGATTTTGGGTTGAGGGTTTATGGTTTAAGGTTTATGCTTTAGGTTTTGTGGTTTAGGGTTTAGGGTATAGGGTTTAGGGTTTATGGTGTATGGTTTGGGGTTGAGGGTTTATGGTTTATAGTTTAGGCTTTTGGGTTTGTGGTTTATGGTTAAGGGTGCATGGTCTAGGGTCTATGGTTTGGGGTTGTGGCTTTAGGGTTTAGGGTTCATGGTTTATAGTTTGGGGTTGAAGGTTTATGGTTTACGTTTTATGGTTTGGAGTTTAGGGTTTTGGCTTTAGTGTTTGTGGTTTAGGGTTTAGGCATTAGTGTTTGGATTTTAGGGTTTAGGGTTTATGCTTTAGGCTTTAGGGTTTAATGTTTAGGGTTTGTGGTTTATAGATTAGGGTTTAGGGTTTAGGCTGTATGGTTTATGGTTTCGTGTTTAGGGTTGAGGGATCGGAGTTTATGGTTTAGGGTTTAAGGTTTCGGCTTTAGGCTTTAGGATTAAGGGTTTATGGTTTTGCGTTTAGGGGTTGTGATTTAGGGTTTAGGCTTTAGGTTTTATGGTTTAGGGTCTCGGGTTTAGGATTTAGGATTTAGGTTTAGGGTTCATGATTTATGGTTTAGGTTTTATGGTTTATAGTTTAGGGTTTAGGCTTTAGGCCTTGTAGTTTAAGGTTAGGGTGTATGGTTTAGGGTATAGGGTTTATGGTTTGGCGTTGAGGGTTTATGGTTTAGGGTTTAGGGTTTGTGGTTTAGGGTTTATGGTGTAGGGTTTAGGGTTTATTGTTTATGGTTTGGGGTTGATGGTTTATGGTTTAGGATTTAGAGTTTATAGTTTAGTGTTTGTGGTTTTTGTTTTAGGGTGTAAGGTTTATGGTTTAGGGTTTATGGTTTGCGGTTGAGGGTTTAGTTTTTTGGGTTTAGACTCTAGGGTTTGTGGTTTAGGGTTTTGCGTTTAGGGTTTAGGGTTTAGGGTTTTTGGTTTGCAGTTGAGGGTTTATGGCTTAGTGTTTAGGGTTTATAGTTTAGGGTTTAGGCTTTAGTGTTTGTGGTTTAGGGCTTAGGTGTAGGGTTTAGGATTTAGGGTCTATGGTTTCGGTTGAGGGTTTATGGTTTAGGGTTTACGGTTTATAGTTTAGGGTTTAGGCTTTAGTGTTTGTGGTTATGGTTTAGGCTCTATGGTTTAGGGTTTAGAGTTTGTGGTTTAGGGTTTAGGGTGTAGGGTGTAGGGTTTAGGGTTTATGGTTTGGGGTTGAGGGTTTTTGGTTAAGGGTTTAGGGTTTATAGTTTAGGGTGTAGGCTCTAGGGTGTGTGGTTTATGGTTTAGGGTGTAGGGTATTTGGGTTTAGGTTTTATGGTTTGGGGTTGAGTGTTTATGGTTTATGGTTTATGCTTTAGGGATTGTGGTTTAGGGTTTAGGGTGTAGGGTTTAGGGTTAAGGGTTAAGGGTTTATGGTTTGGGTTGAGGTTTGAGGGTTTAGGGTTTAGGGTTTAGGGTTTATGGTTTAGCGATTAGGGTTTAGGGTTTAGGGTCTAGGGTGTAGGGTTTAGGGTTTATGGTTTATAGTTTGGGGTTGAAGGTTTATGGTTTAAGGTTTAGGCTTTAGAGTTTGTGGTTTAGGGTTTAGGGTTTAGGGTTTAGGTTTTAGGGTTTTGTGTTTTGGCTTTAGAGTTTTAGGTTTAGGGTTGAGGATTTAGGGTTTAGGGATTAAGGTTTAGGGTTTAATGTTTAGTATTTATGTTTTAGGATTTTGGGTTTAGGGTTTAGGATTTAGTGTTTAGTGTTTTAGGTTATGGTTTGGGGTTGAGGGTTTATGGTTAAGGGTTTAGGCTTTAGGGTTTGTAGGTTAGGGTTTAGGTTATAGGGTTTAGGGTTAATGGTTTGGGGTTGAGGGTTTATGGTTTAGGATTTAGGGTTTATAGTTTAGGGTTTAGGCTTTAGGGTTTGTGGTTTATGGTTTAGGGGGTATGGTTTAGGGTTTAGGGTTTATGGTTTGGGGTTGAGGGTTTATGGTTTATGGTTAAGGGTTTGTGATTTAGTGTTTAGGGTGTAGGGTGTAGGGTTTAATATTTACGATTTGTGGTTTAGGGTTTAGGGTTTAGTGTTTAGGGTTGATTATTTAGGGTTTGTGGTTTATAGTTTAGGGTGTAGGGTTTTGGGTTTAGGTTTTATGGTTTGGTGTTGATGGTTTATGGTTTAGGGTTTAGGCTTTAGAGGTTGTGGTTTAGGGTTTAGGGTGTAGGGTTTAGGGTTTAGGGTATATGGTTTATAGTTTAGGGATTAGGGTTTAGGGTTAGGGTCTAGGGTGTAGGGTTTAGGATTTATGGTTTATGATTTTGGGTTGAGGGTTTATGGTTTAAGGTTTATGCTTTAGGGTTTGTGGTTTAGGGTTTAGGGTATAGGGTTTAGGGTTTATGGTGTATGGTTTGGGGTTGAGGGTTTATGGTTTATAGTTTAGGCTTTAGGGTTTGTGGTTTATGGTTAAGGGTGCATGGTCTAGGGTCTATGGTTTGGGGTTGAGGCTTTAGGGTTTAGGGTTCATGGTTTATAGTTTGGGGTTGAAGGTTTATGGTTTACGTTTTATGGTTTGGAGTTTAGGGTTTTGGCTTTAGTGTTTGTGGTTTAGGGTTTAGGCATTAGTGTTTGGATTTTAGGGTTTAGGGTTTATGCTTTAGGCTTTAGGGTTTAATGTTTAGGGTTTGTGGTTTATAGATTAGGGTTTAGGGGTTTAGGGTTTAGGCTGTATGGTTTATGGTTTCGTGTTTAGGGTTGAGGGATCGGAGTTTATGGTTTAGGGTTTAAGGTTTCGGCTTTAGGCTTTAGGATTAAGGGTTTATGGTTTTGCGTTTAGGGGTTGTGATTTAGGGTTTAGGCTTTAGGTTTTATGGTTTAGGGTCTCGGGTTTAGGATTTAGGATTTAGGTTTAGGGTTCAGGATTTATGGTTTAGGTTTTATGGTTTATAGTTTAGGGTTTAGGCTTTAGGCCTTGTAGTTTAAGGTTAGGGTGTATGGTTTAGGGTATAGGGTTTATGGTTTGGCGTTGAGGGTTTATGGTTTAGGGTTAAGGGTTTGTGGTTTAGGGTTTATGGTGTAGGGTTTAGGGTTTATTGTTTATGGTTTGGGGTTGAGGGTTTATGGTTTAGGATTTAGAGTTTATAGTTTAGTGTTTGTGGTTTTTGTTTTAGGGTGTAAGGTTTATGGTTTAGGGTTTATGGTTTGCGGTTGAGGGTTTAGTTTTTTGGGTTTAGACTCTAGGGTTTGTGGTTTAGGGTTTTGCGTTTAGGGTTTAGGGTTTAGGGTTTTTGGTTTGCAGTTGAGGGTTTATGGCTTAGTGTTTAGGGTTTATAGTTTAGGGTTTAGGCTTTAGTGTTTGTGGTTTAGGGCTTAGGTGTAGGGTTTAGGATTTAGGGTTTATGGTTTTGGTTGAGGATTTATGGTTTAGGGTTTACGGTTTATAGTTTAGGTTTAGGCTTTAGTGTTTGCGGTTTAGCATTTAGAGTGTAGGGTTTTGGATTTAGGTTTTATGGTTTGGGGTTGAGGTTTTATGGTTTAGGGTTTAGGGTTTATAGTTTAGTGATTGTGGTTAGGGTTTAGGCTTTAGGATTTAGGGTTTAGGCTTTAGGGTTTGGTGTTTAGTGTTTAGGTTTGGGGTTTTGGATGTAGGCTTAGGTTTAGGTTTTAGGGTTTAGTGTTTGGGCTTTAGGGTTTGTGGTTTAGGGTTTAGTGTTTATTGTTTAGGGTTGAGGGTTTAGGGTTAATAGTTTGGGGTTGATGGTTTATGGTTTAGGGTGTAGGGTTTAGGATTTAAGGTTGAGGATTTAGTATTTAGGATTTAAGGTTTAGGGTTTTGGGTTTAGGGTTTAGGGTTTAGGGTGTAGGGTTTAGGGTTTAGGGTTAATAGTTTGGGGTTGAGGGTTTATGGTTTAGGGTTTAGGCTTTAGGGTTTGTGGTTTGGGGTTTAGTAAACAAGATTTAGGATTTATGGTTTATGGTTTAGGTTGAGGGTTTATGGTTTAGGGGTTAGGGTTTAGGATTTAGGCTTTGTAGTTTATGGTCAGGGTGTATGGTTTAGGGTTTAGTGTTTGTGGTTTGGGGTTGAGGGTTTATGGTTTAGGGTTTAGGGTTTGTGGTTTACGGTGTAGGATTTAGGGTTTAGTGTTTATGGTTTGGGATTGAGGGTTTATGGTTTAGGATTTAGGGTTTATAGTTTAGGGTTTGTGGTTTATGGTTTAAGGTGTAAGGTTTATGGTTTAGGGTTTATGGTTTAGGGTTGAGGGTTTATTTTTTAGGGTTTAGACTTTAGGGTTTGTGGTTTAGGGTTTAGAGTGTAGGGTTTAGGATTTGGGGTTTATGGTTTGGGGTTGAGGGTTTATGGTTTAGTGTTTAGGGTTTAGGCTTTAGTGTTTCTGGTTTAGGGTTTAGGTGTAGGGTTTAGGATTTAGGGTTTATGGTTTCGGTTGAGGGTTTATGGTTTAGGGTTTAGGGTTTATAGTTTAGTGTTTAGGCTTTAGTGTTTGTGGTTATGGTTTAGGCTCTATGGTTTAGGGTTTAGAGTTTGTGGTTTAGGGTTTAGGGTGTAGGGTGTAGGGTTTAGGGTTTATGGTTTGGGGTTGAGGGTTTTTGGTTAAGGGTTTAGGGTTTATAGTTTAGGGTGTAGGCTCTAGGGTGTGTGGTTTATGGTTTAGGGTGTATGGTATTTGGGTTTAGGTTTTATGGTTTGGGGTTGAGTGTTTATGGTTTAGGGTTTATGCTTTAGGGATTGTGGTTTAGGGTTTAGGGTGTAGGGTTTATGGTTTAGGGTTAAGGGTTTATGGTTTGGGTTGAGGTTTGAGGGTTTAGGGTTTAGGGTTTAGGGTTTATGGTTTAGCGATTAGGGTTTAGGGTTTAGGGTGTAGGGTGTAGGGTTTATAGTTTATGGTTTATAGTTTGTGGTTGAAGGTTTATGGTTTAAGGTTTAGGCTTTAGAGTTTGTGGTTTAGGATTTAGGGTTTAGGGTTTAGGGTTTAAGTTTTAGGGTTTTGTGTTTTGGCTTTAGAGTTTTAGGTTTAGGGTTGAGGATTTAGGGTTTAGGGATTAAGGTTTAGGGTTTAATGTTTAGTATTTATGTTTTAGGATTTTGGGTTTAGGGTTTAGGATTTAGTGTTTAGGGTTTTAGGTTATGGTTTGGGGTTGAGGGTTTATGGTTAAGGGTTTAGGCTTTAGGGTTTGTAGGTTAGGGTTTAGGTTATAGGGTTTAGGGTTAATGTTTTGGGGTTAAGGGTTTATGGTTTAGGGTTTAGGGTTTATAGTTTAGGCTTTAGGCTTTAGGGTTTGTGGTTTATGGTTTAGGGGGTATGGTTTAGGGTTTATGGTTTATGGTTTGGGGTTGAGGGTTTATGGTTTATGGTTAAGGGTTTGTGATTTAGTGTTTAGGGTGTAGGGTGTAGGGTTTAATATTTACGGTTTGTGGTTTAGGGTTTAGGGTTTAGTGTTTAGGGTTGATTATTTAGGGTTTGTGGTTTATAGTTTAGGGTGTAGGGTTTTGGGTTTAGGTTTTATGGTTTGGTGTTGATGGTTTATGGTTTAGGGTTTAGGCTTTAGAGGTTGTGGTTTAGGGTTTAGGGTGTAGGGTTTAGGGTTTAGGGTATAGGGTTTATAGTTTAGGGATTAGGGTTTAGGGTTAGGGTCTAGGGTGTAGGGTTTAGGATTTATGGTTTATGATTTTGGGTTGAGGGTTTATGGTTTAAGGTTTATGCTTTAGGGTTTGTGGTTTAGGGTTTAGGGTATAGGGTTTAGGGTTTATGGTGTATGGTTTGGGGTTGAGGGTTTATGGTTTATAGTTTAGGCTTTAGGGTTTGTGGTTTATGGTTAAGGGTGCATGGTCTAGGGTCTATGGTTTGGGGTTGAGGCTTTAGGGTTTAGGGTTCATGGTTTATAGTTTGGGGTTGAAGGTTTATGGTTTACGTTTTATGGTTTGGAGTTTAGGGTTTTGGCTTTAGTGTTTGTGGTTTAGGGTTTAGGCATTAGTGTTTGGATTTTAGGGTTTAGGGTTTATGCTTTAGGCTTTAGGGTTTAATGTTTAGGGTTTGTGGTTTATAGATTAGGGTTTAGGGGTTTAGGGTTTAGGCTGTATGGTTTATGGTTTCGTGTTTAGGGTTGAGGGATCGGAGTTTATGGTTTAGGGTTTAAGGTTTCGGCTTTAGGCTTTAGGATTAAGGGTTTATGGTTTTGCGTTTAGGGGTTGTGCTTTAGGGTTTAGGCTTTAGGTTTTATGGTTTAGGGTCTCGGGTTTAGGATTTAGGATTTAGGTTTAGGGTTCAGGATTTATGGTTTAGGTTTTATGGTTTATAGTTTAGGGTTTAGGCTTTAGGCCTTGTAGTTTAAGGTTAGGGTGTATGGTTTAGGGTATAGGGTTTATGGTTTGGCGTTGAGGGTTTATGGTTTAGGGTTTAGGGTTTGTGGTTTAGGGTTTATGGTGTAGGGTTTAGGGTTTATTGTTTATGGTTTGGGGTTGATGGTTTATGGTTTAGGATTTAGAGTTTATAGTTTAGTGTTTGTGGTTTTTGTTTTAGGGTGTAAGGTTTATGGTTTAGGGTTTATGGTTTGCGGTTGAGGGTTTAGTTTTTTGGGTTTAGACTCTAGGGTTTGTGGTTTAGGGTTTTGCGTTTAGGGTTTTTGGTTTGCAGTTGAGGGTTTATGGCTTAGTGTTTAGGGTTTATAGTTTAGGGTTTAGGCTTTAGTGTTTGTGGTTTAGGGCTTAGGTGTAGGGTTTAGGATTTAGGGTCTATGGTTTCGGTTGAGGGTTTATGGTTTAGGGTTTACGGTTTATAGTTTAGGGTTTAGGCTTTAGTGTTTGTGGTTATGGTTTAGGCTCTAGGGTTTAGGGTGTAGGGTGTAGGGTTTAGGGTTTATGGTTTGGGGTTGAGGGTTTTTGGTTAAGGGTTTAGGGTTTATAGTTTAGGGTGTAGGCTCTAGGGTGTGTGGTTTATGGTTTAAGGTGTAGGGTATTTGGGTTTAGGTTTTATGGTTTGGGGTTGAGTGTTTATGGTTTAGGGTTTATGCTTTAGGGATTGTGATTTAGGGTTTAGGGTGTAGGGTTTAGGGTTTAGGGTTAAGGGTTTATGGTTTGGGTTGAGGTTTGAGGTTTGAGGGTTTAGGGTTTAGGGTTTATGGTTTAGCGATTAGGGTTTAGGGTTTAGGGTCTAGGGTGTAGGGTTTAGGGTTTATGGTTTATAGTTTGGGGTTGAAGGTTTATGGTTTAAGGTTTAGGCTTTAGAGTTTGTGGTTTAGGGTTTAGGGTTTAGGGTTTAGGTTTTAGGGTTTTGTGTTTTGGCTTTAGAATTTTAGGTTTAGGGTTGAGGATTTAGGGTTTAGGGATTAAGGTTTAGGGTTTAATGTTTAGTATTTATGTTTTAGGATTTTGGGTTTAGGGTTTAGGATTTAGTGTTTAGGGTTTTAGGTTATGGTTTGGGGTTGAGGGTTTATGGTTAAGGGTTTAGGCTTTAGGGTTTGTAGGTTAGGGTTTAGGTTATAGGGTTTAGGGTTAATGGTTTGGGGTTGAGGGTTTATGGTTTAGGATTTACGGTTTATAGTTTAGGGTTTAGGCTTTAGGGTTTGTGGTTTATGGTTTAGGGGGTATGGTTTAGGGTTTAGGGTTTATGGTTTGGGGTTGAGGGTTTATGGTTTATGGTTAAGGGTTTGTGATTTAGTGTTTAGGGTGTAGGGTGTAGGGTTTAATATTTACGATTTGTGGTTTAGGGTTTAGTGTTTAGGGTTGATTATTTAGGGTTTGTGGTTTATAGTTTAGGGTGTAGGGTTTTGGGTTTAGGTTTTATGGTTTGGTGTTGATGGTTTATGGTTTAGGGTTTAGGCTTTAGAGGTTGTGGTTTAGGGTTTAGGGTGTAGGGTTTAGGGTTTAGGGTATATGGTTTATAGTTTAGGGATTAGGGTTTAGGGTTAGGGTCTAGGGTGTAGGGTTTAGGATTTATGGTTTATGATTTTGGGTTGAGGGTTTATGGTTTAAGGTTTATGCTTTAGGGTTTGTGGTTTAGGGTTTAGGGTATAGGGTTTAGGGTTTATGGTGTATGGTTTGGGGTTGAGGGTTTATGGTTTATAGTTTAGGCTTTAGGGTTTGTGGTTTATGGTTAAGGTTGCATGGTCTAGGGTCTATGGTTTGGGGTTGTGGCTTTAGGGTTTAGGGTTCATGGTTTATAGTTTGGGGTTGAAGGTTTATGGTTTACGTTTTATGGTTTGGAGTTTAGGGTTTTCGCTTTAGTGTTTGTGGTTTAGGGTTTAGGCATTAGTGTTTGGATTTTAGGGTTTAGGGTTTATGCTTTAGGCTTTAGGGTTTAATGTTTAGGGTTTGTGGTTTATAGATTAGGGTTTAGGGGTTTAGGGTTTAGGCTGTATGGTTTATGGTTTCGTGTTTAGGGTTGAGGGATCGGAGTTTATGGTTTAGGGTTTAAGGTTTCGGCTTTAGGCTTTAGGATTAAGGGTTTATGGTTTTGCGTTTAGGGGTTGTGATTTAGGGTTTAGGCTTTAGGTTTTATGGTTTAGGGTCTCGGGTTTAGGATTTAGGATTTAGGTTTAGGGTTCAGGATTTATGGTTTAGGTTTTATGGTTTATAGTTTAGGGTTTAGGCTTTAGGCCTTGTAGTTTAAGGTTAGGGTGTATGGTTTAGGGTATAGGCTTTATGGTTTGGCATTGAGGGTTTATGGTTTAGGGTTTAGGGTTTGTGGTTTAGGGTTTATGGTGTAGGGTTTAGGGTTTATTGTTTATGGTTTGGGGTTGATGGTTTATGGTTTAGGATTTAGAGTTTATAGTTTAGTGTTTGTGGTTTTTGTTTTAGGGTGTAAGGTTTATGGTTTAGGGTTTATGGTTTGCGGTTGAGGGTTTAGTTTTTTGGGTTTAGACTCTAGGGTTTGTGGTTTAGGGTTTTGCGTTTAGGGTTTTTGGTTTGCAGTTGAGGGTTTATGGCTTAGTGTTTAGGGTTTATAGTTTAGGGTTTAGGCTTTAGTGTTTGTGGTTTAGGGCTTAGGTGTAGGGTTTAGGATTTAGGGTCTATGGTTTCGGTTGAGGGTTTATGGTTTAGGGTTTACGGTTTATAGTTTAGGGTTTAGGCTTTAGTGTTTGTGGTTATGGTTTAGGCTCTATGGTTTAGGGTTTAGAGTTTGTGGTTTAGGGTTTAGGGTGTAGGGTGTAGGGTTTAGGGTTTATGGTTTGGGGTTGAGGGTTTTTGGTTAAGGGTTTAGGGTTTATAGTTTAGGGTGTAGGCTCTAGGGTGTGTGGTTTATGGTTTAGGGTGTAGGGTATTTGGGTTTAGGTTTTATGGTTTGGGGTTGAGTGTTTATGGTTTAGGGTTTATGCTTTAGGGATTGTGATTTAGGGTTTAGGGTGTAGGGTTTAGGGTTTGGGTTAAGGGTTTATGGTTTGGGTTGAGGTTTGAGGGTTTAGGGTTTAGGGTTTATGGTTTAGCGATTAGGGTTTAGGGTTTAGGGTCTAGGGTGTAGGGTTTAGGGTTTATGGTTTATAGTTTGGGGTTGAAGGTTTATGGTTTAAGGTTTAGGCTTTAGAGTTTGTGGTTTAGGGTTTAGGGTTTAGGGTTTAGGTTTTAGGGTTTTGTGTTTTGGCTTTAGAATTTTAGGTTTAGGGTTGAGGATTTAGGGTTTAGGGATTAAGGTTTAGGGTTTAATGTTTAGTATTTATGTTTTAGGATTTTGGGTTTAGGGTTTAGGATTTAGTGTTTAGGGTTTTAGGTTATGGTTTGGGGTTGAGGGTTTATGGTTAAGGGTTTAGGCTTTAGGGTTTGTAGGTTAGGGTTTAGGTTATAGGGTTTAGGGTTAATGGTTTGGGGTTGAGGGTTTATGGTTTAGGATTTAGGGTTTATAGTTTAGGGTTTAGGCTTTAGGGTTTGTGGTTTATGGTTTAGGGGGTATGGTTTAGGGTTTAGGGTTTATGGTTTGGGGTTGAGGGTTTATGGTTTATGGTTAAGGGTTTGTGATTTAGTGTTTAGGGTGTAGGGTGTAGGGTTTAATATTTACGATTTGTGGTTTAGGGTTTAGTGTTTAGGGTTGATTATTTAGGGTTTGTGGTTTATAGTTTAGGGTGTAGGGTTTTGGGTTTAGGTTTTATGGTTTGGTGTTGATGGTTTATGGTTTAGGGTTTAGGCTTTAGAGGTTGTGGTTTAGGGTTTAGGGTGTAGGGTTTAGGGTTTAGGGTATATGGTTTATAGTTTAGGGATTAGGGTTTAGGGTTAGGGTCTAGGGTGTAGGGTTTAGGATTTATGGTTTATGATTTTGGGTTGAGGGTTTATGGTTTAAGGTTTATGCTTTAGGGTTTGTGGTTTAGGGTTTAGGGTATAGGGTTTAGGGTTTATGGTGTATGGTTTGGGGTTGAGGGTTTATGGTTTATAGTTTAGGCTTTAGGGTTTGTGGTTTATGGTTAAGGTTGCATGGTCTAGGGTCTATGGTTTGGGGTTGTGGCTTTAGGGTTTAGGGTTCATGGTTTATAGTTTGGGGTTGAAGGTTTATGGTTTACGTTTTATGGTTTGGAGTTTAGGGTTTTGGCTTTAATGTTTGTGGTTTAGGGTTTAGGCATTAGTGTTTGGATTTTAGGGTTTAGGGTTTATGCTTTAGGCTTTAGGGTTTAATGTTTAGGGTTTGTGGTTTATAGATTAGGGTTTAGGGGTTTAGGGTTTAGGCTGTATGGTTTATGGTTTCGTGTTTAGGGTTGAGGGATCGGAGTTTATGGTTTAGGGTTTAAGGTTTCGGCTTTAGGCTTTAGGATTAAGGGTTTATGGTTTTGCGTTTAGGGGTTGTGATTTAGGGTTTAGGCTTTAGGTTTTATGGTTTAGGGTCTCGGGTTTAGGATTTAGGATTTAGGTTTAGGGTTCAGGATTTATGGTTTAGGTTTTATGGTTTATAGTTTAGGGTTTAGGCTTTAGGCCTTGTAGTTTAAGGTTAGGGTGTATGGTTTAGGGTATAGGCTTTATGGTTTGGCATTGAGGGTTTATGGTTTAGGGTTTAGGGTTTGTGGTTTAGGGTTTATGGTGTAGGGTTTAGGGTTTATTGTTTATGGTTTGGGGTTGATGGTTTATGGTTTAGGATTTAGAGTTTATAGTTTAGTGTTTGTGGTTTTTGTTTTAGGGTGTAAGGTTTATGGTTTAGGGTTTATGGTTTGCGGTTGAGGGTTTAGTTTTTTGGGTTTAGACTCTAGGGTTTGTGGTTTAGGGTTTTGCGTTTAGGGTTTTTGGTTTGCAGTTGAGGGTTTATGGCTTAGTGTTTAGGGTTTATAGTTTAGGGTTTAGGCTTTAGTGTTTGTGGTTTAGGGCTTAGGTGTAGGGTTTAGGATTTAGGGTCTATGGTTTCGGTTGAGGGTTTATGGTTTAGGGTTTACGGTTTATAGTTTAGGGTTTAGGCTTTAGTGTTTGTGGTTATGGTTTAGGCTCTATGGTTTAGGGTTTAGAGTTTGTGGTTTAGGGTTTAGGGTGTAGGGTGTAGGGTTTAGGGTTTATGGTTTGGGGTTGAGGGTTTTTGGTTAAGGGTTTAGGGTTTATAGTTTAGGGTGTAGGCTCTAGGGTGTGTGGTTTATGGTTTAGGGTGTAGGGTATTTGGGTTTAGGTTTTATGGTTTGGGGTTGAGTGTTTATGGTTTAGGGTTTATGCTTTAGGGATTGTGATTTAGGGTTTAGGGTGTAGGGTTTAGGGTTTGGGTTAAGGGTTTATGGTTTGGGTTGAGGTTTGAGGGTTTATGGTTTAGGGTTTAGGGTTTATGGTTTAGCGATTAGGGTTTAGGGTTTAGGGTCTAGGGTGTAGGGTTTAGGGTTTATGGTTTATAGTTTGGGGTTGAAGGTTTATGGTTTAAGGTTTAGGCTTTAGAGTTTGTGGTTTAGGATTTAGGGTTTAGGGTTTAGGGTTTTGGTTTTAGGGTTTTGTGTTTTGGCTTTAGAGTTTTAGGTTTAGGGTTGAGGATTTAGGGTTTAGGGATTAAGGTTTAGGGTTTAATGTTTAGTATTTATGTTTTAGGATTTTGGGTTTAGGGTTTAGGATTTAGTGTTTAGGGTTTTAGGTTATGGTTTGGGGTTGAGGGTTTATGGTTAAGGGTTTAGGCTTTAGGGTTTGTAGGTTAGGGTTTAGGTTATAGGGTTTAGGGTTAATGGTTTGGGGTTGAGGGTTTATGGTTTAGGATTTAGGGTTTATAGTTTAGGGTTTAGGCTTTAGGGTTTGTGGTTTATGGTTTAGGGGGTATGGTTTAGGGTTTAGGGTTTATGGTTTGGGGTTGAGGGTTTATGGTTTATGGTTAAGGGTTTGTGATTTAGTGTTTAGGGTGTAGGGTGTAGGGTTTAATATTTACGATTTGTGGTTTAGGGTTTAGGGTTTAGTGTTTAGGGTTGATTATTTAGGGTTTGTGGTTTATAGTTTAGGGTGTAGGGTTTTGGGTTTAGGTTTTATGGTTTGGTGTTGATGGTTTATGGTTTAGGGTTTAGGCTTTAGAGGTTGTGGTTTAGGGTTTAGGGTGTAGGGTTTAGGGTTTAGGGTATATGGTTTATAGTTTAGGGATTAGGGTTTAGGGTTAGGGTCTAGGGTGTAGGGTTTAGGATTTATGGTTTATGATTTTGGGTTGAGGGTTTATGGTTTAAGGTTTATGCTTTAGGGTTTGTGGTTTAGGGTTTAGGGTATAGGGTTTAGGGTTTATGGTGTATGGTTTGGGGTTGAGGGTTTATGGTTTATAGTTTAGGCTTTAGGGTTTGTGGTTTATGGTTAAGGGTGCATGGTCTAGGGTCTATGGTTTGGGGTTGAGGCTTTAGGGTTTAGGGTTTAGGGTTCATGGTTTATAGTTTGGGGTTGAAGGTTTATGGTTTACGTTTTATGGTTTGGAGTTTAGGGTTTTGGCTTTAGTGTTTGTGGTTTAGGGTTTAGGCATTAGTGTTTGGATTTTAGGGTTTAGGGTTTATGCTTTAGGCTTTAGGGTTTAATGTTTAGGGTTTGTGGTTTACAGTTTAGGGTTTAGGGGTTTAGGGTTTAGGCTGTATGGTTTATGGTTTCGTGTTTAGGGTTGAGGGATCGGAGTTTATGGTTTAGGTTTTAAGGTTTCGGCTTTAGGCTTTAGGATTAAGGGTTTATGGTTTTGCGTTTAGGGGTTGTGATTTAGGGTTTAGGCTTTAGGTTTTATGGTTTAGGGTCTCGGGTTTAGGATTTAGGATTTAGGTTTAGGGTTCAGGATTTATGGTTTAGGTTTTATGGTTTATAGTTTATGGTTTAGGCTTTAGGCCTTGTAGTTTAAGGTTAGGGTGTATGGTTTAGGGTATAGGGTTTATGGTTTGGCGTTGAGGGTTTATGGTTTAGGGTTTAGGGTTTGTGGTTTAGGGTTTATGGTGTAGGGTTTAGGGTTTATTGTTTATGGTTTGGGGTTGATGGTTTATGGTTTAGGATTTAGAGTTTATAGTTTAGTGTTTGTGGTTTTTGTTTTAGGGTGTAAGGTTTATGGTTTAGGGTTTATGGTTTGCGGTTGAGGGTTTAGTTTTTTGGGTTTAGACTCTAGGGTTTGTGGTTTAGGGTTTTGCGTTTAGGGTTTAGGGTTTAGGATTTTTGGTTTGCAGTTGAGGGTTTATGGCTTAGTGTTTAGGGTTTATAGTTTAGGGTTTAGGCTTTAGTGTTTGTGGTTTAGGGCTTAGGTGTAGGGTTTAGGATTTAGGGTTTATGGTTTTGGTTGAGGATTTATGGTTTAGGGTTTACGGTTTATAGTTTAGGTTTAGGCTTTAGTGTTTGCTGTTTAGCATTTAGAGTGTAGGGTTTTGGATTTAGGTTTTATGGTTTGGGGTTGAGGTTTTATGGTTTAGGGTTTAGGGTTTATAGTTTAGTGATTGTGGTTAGGGTTTAGGCTTTAGGATTTAGGGTTTAGGCTTTAGGGTTTGGTGTTTAGTGTTTAGGTTTGGGGTTTTGGATGTAGGCTTAGGTTTAGGTTTTAGGGTTTAGTGTTTGGGCTTTAGGGTTTGTGGTTTAGGGTTTAGTGTTTATTGTTTAGGGTTGAGGGTTTAGGGTTAATAGTTTGGGTTTGAGGGTTTATGGTTTAGGGTGTAGGGTTTAGGATTTAAGGTTGAGGATTTAGTATTTAGGATTTAAGGTTTAGGGTTTTGGGTTTAGGGTTTAGGGTGTAGGGTTTAGGGTTTAGGGTTAATAGTTTGGGGTTGAGGGTTTATGGTTTAGGGTTTAGGCTTTAGGGTTTGTGGTTTGGGGTTTAGTAAACAAGATTTAGGATTTATGGTTTATGGTTTAGGTTGAGGGTTTATGGTTTAGGGGTTAGGGTTTAGGATTTAGGCTTTGTAGTTTATGGTCAGGGTGTATGGTTTAGGGTTTAGTGTTTGTGGTTTGGGGTTGAGGGTTTATGGTTTAGGGTTTAGGGTTTGTGGTTTACGGTTTAGGGTGTAGGATTTAGGGTTTAGTGTTTATGGTTTGGGATTGAGGGTTTATGGTTTAGGATTTAGGGTTTATAGTTTAGGGTTTGTGGTTTATGGTTTAAGGTGTAAGGTTTATGGTTTAGGGTTTATGGTTTAGGGTTGAGGGTTTATTTTTTAGGGTTTAGACTTTAGGGTTTGTGGTTTAGGGTTTAGAGTGTAGGGTTTAGGATTTGGGGTTTATGGTTTGGGGTTGAGGGTTTATGGTTTAGTGTTTAGGGTTTAGGCTTTAGTGTTTCTGGTTTAGGGTTTAGGTGTAGGGTTTAGGATTTAGGGTTTATGGTTTCGGTTGAGGGTTTATGGTTTAGGGTTTAGGGTTTATAGTTTAGGGTTTAGGCTTTAGTGTTTGTGGTTATGGTTTAGGCTCTATGGTTTAGGGTTTAGAGTTTGTGGTTTAGGGTTTAGGGTGTAGGGTGTAGGGTTTAGGGTTTATGGTTTGGGGTTGAGGGTTTTTGGTTAAGGGTTTAGGGTTTATAGTTTAGGGTGTAGGCTCTAGGGTGTGTGGTTTATGGTTTAGGGTGTATGGTATTTGGGTTTAGGTTTTATGGTTTGGGGTTGAGTGTTTATGGTTTAGGGTTTATGCTTTAGGGATTGTGGTTTAGGGTTTAGGGTGTAGGGTTTATGGTTTAGGGTTAAGGGTTTATGGTTTGGGTTGAGGTTTGAGGGTTTAGGGTTTAGGGTTTATGGTTTAGCGATTAGGGTTTAGGGTTTAGGGTCTAGGGTGTAGGGTTTATGGTTTATGGTTTATAGTTTGGGGTTGAAGGTTTATGGTTTAAGGTTTAGGCTTTAGAGTTTGTGGTTTAGGATTTAGGATTTAGGGTTTAGGGTTTAGGTTTTAGGGTTTTGTGTTTTGGCTTTAGAGTTTTAGGTTTAGGGTTGAGGATTTAGGGTTTAGGGATTAAGGTTTAGGGTTTAATGTTTAGTATTTATGTTTTAGGATTTTGGGTTTATGGTTTAGGATTTAGTGTTTAGGGTTTTAGGTTATGGTTTGGGGTTGAGGGATTATGGTTAAGGGTTTAGGCTTTAGGGTTTGTAGGTTAGGGTTTAGGTTATAGGGTTTAGGGTTAATGTTTTGGGGTTAAGGGTTTATGGTTTAGGGTTTAGGGTTTAGGCTTTAGGCTTTAGGGTTTGTGGTTTATGGTTTAGGGGGTATGGTTTAGGGTTTATGGTTTATGGTTTGGGGTTGAGGGTTTATGGTTTATGGTTAAGGGTTTGTGATTTAGTGTTTAGGGTGTAGGGTGTAGGGTTTAATATTTACGGTTTGTGGTTTAGGGTTTAGGGTTTAGTGTTTAGGGTTGATTATTTAGGGTTTGTGGTTTATAGTTTAGGGTGTAGGGTTTTGGGTTTAGGTTTTATGGTTTGGTGTTGATGGTTTATGGTTTAGGGTTTAGGCTTTAGAGGTTGTTGTTTAGGGTTTAGGGTTTAGGGTTTAGGGTTTAGGGTATAGGGTTTATGGTTTAGGGATTAGGGTTTAGGGTTAGGGTCTAGGGTGTAGGGTTTAGGATTTATGGTTTATGATTTTGGGTTGAGGGTTTATGGTTTAAGGTTTATGCTTTAGGGTTTGTGGTTTAGGGTTTAGGGTATAGGGTTTAGGGTTTATGGTGTATGGTTTAGGGTTGAGGGTTTATGGTTTATAGTTTAGGCTTTAGGGTTTGTGGTTTATGGTTAAGGGTGCAGGGTCTAGGGTCTATGGTTTGGGGTTGAGGCTTTAGGGTTTAGGGTTCATGGTTTATAGTTTGGGGTTGAAGGTTTATGGTTTACGTTTTATGGTTCGGAGTTTAGGGTTTTGGCTTTAGTTTTTGTGGTTTAGGGTTTAGGCATTAGTGTTTGGATTTTAGGGTTTAGGGTTTATGCTTTAGGCTTTAGGGTTTAATGTTTAGGGTTTGTGGTTTACAGTTTAGGGTTTAGGGGTTTAGGGTTTAGGCTGTATGGTTTATGGTTTCGTGTTTAGGGTTGAGGGATCGGAGTTTATGGTTTAGGTTTTAAGGTTTCGGCTTTAGGCTTTAGGATTAAGGGTTTATGGTTTTGCGTTTAGGGGTTGTGATTTAGGGTTTAGGCTTTAGGTTTTATGGTTTAGGGTCTCGGGTTTAGGATTTAGGATTTAGGTTTAGGGTTCAGGGTTTATGGTTTAGGTTTTTTGGTTTATAGTTTAGGGTTTAGGCTTTAGGCCTTGTAGTTTAAGGTTAGGGTGTATGGTTTAGGGTATAGGGTTTATGGTTTGGCGTTGAGGGTTTATGGTTTAGGGTTAAGGGTTTGTGGTTTAGGGTTTATGGTGTAGGGTTTAGGGTTTATTGTTTATGGTTTGGGGTTGAGGGTTTATTGGTTAGGATTTAGAGTTTATAGTTTAGTGTTTGTGGTTTTTGTTTTAGGGTGTAAGGTTTATGGTTTAGGGTTTATGGTTTGCGGTTGAGGGTTTAGTTTTTTGGGTTTAGACTCTAGGGTTTGTGGTTTAGGGTTTTGCGTTTAGGGTTTAGGGTTTTTGGTTTGCAGTTGAGGGTTTATGGCTTAGTGTTTAGGGTTTATAGTTTAGGGTTTAGGCTTTAGTGTTTGTGGTTTAGGGCTTAGGTGTAGGGTTTAGGATTTAGGGTTTATGGTTTTGGTTGAGGATTTATGGTTTAGGGTTTACGGTTTATAGTTTAGGTTTAGGCTTTAGTGTTTGCGGTTTAGCATTTAGAGTGTAGGGTTTTGGATTTAGGTTTTATGGTTTGGGGTTGTGGTTTTATGGTTTAGGGTTTAGGGTTTATAGTTTAGTGTTTGTGGTTAGGGTTTAGGCTTTAGGGTTTGGTGTTTAGTGTTTAGGTTTGGGGTTTTGGATGTAGGCTTAGGTTTAGGTTTTAGGGTTTAGTGTTTGGGCTTTAGGGTTTGTGGTTTAGGGTTTAGTGTTTATTGTTTAGGGTTGAGGGTTTAGGGTTAATAGTTTGGGGTTGAGGATCTATGGTTTAGGGTGTAGGGTTTAGGGTTTAATGTTGAGGATTTAGTATTTAGGATTTAAGGTTTAGGGTTTTGGGTTTAGGGTTTATGGTTTAGGGTTTAGGGTGTAGGGTTTAGGGTTTAGGGTTAATAGTTTGGGGTTGAGGGTTTATGGTTTAGGGTTTAGGCTTTAGGGTTTGTGGTTTGGGGTTTAGTAAACAAGATTTAGGATTTATGGTTTATGGTTTAGGTTGAGGGTTTATGGTTTAGGGTTTAGGATTTAGGCTTTGTAGTTTATGGTCAGGGTGTATGGTTTAGGGTTTAGTGTTTGTGGTTTGGGGTTGCGGGTTTATGGTTTAGGGTTTAGGGTTTGTGGTTTACGGTTTAGGGTGTAGGATTTAGGGTTTAGTGTTTATGGTTTGGGGTTGAGGGTTTATGCTTTAGGATTTAGGGTTTATAGTTTAGGGTTTGTGGTTTATGGTTTAAGGTGTAAGGTTTATGGTTTAGGGTTTATGGTTTAGGGTTGAGGGTTTATTTTTTAGGGTTTAGACTTTAGGGTTTGTGGTTTAGGGTTTAGAGTGTAGGGTTTAGGGTTTGGGGTTTATGGTTTGGGGTTGAGGGTTTATGGTTTAGTGTTTATGGTTTAGGATTTAGTGTTTCTGGTTTAGGGTTTAGGTGTAGGGTTTAGGATTTAGGGTTTATGGTTTCGGTTGAGGGTTTATGGTTTAGGGTTTAGGGTTTATAATTTAGGGTTTAGGCTTTAGTGTTTGTGGTTATGGTTTAGGGTTTAGGGTTTATAGTTTAGGGTGTAGGCTCTAGGGTGTGTGGTTTATGGTTTAGGGTGTATGGTATTTGGGTTTAGGTTTTATGGTTTGGGGTTGAGTGTTTATGGTTTAGGGTTTATGCTTTAGGTATTGTGGTTTAGGGTTTAGGGTGTAGGGTTTATGGTTTAGGGTTAAGGGTTTATGGTTTGGGTTGAGGTTTGAGGGTTTATGGTTTAGGGTTTAGGGTTTATGGTTTAGCGATTAGGGTTTAGGGTTTAGGGTCTAGGGTGTAGGGTTTATGGTTTATGGTTTATAGTTTGGGGTTGAAGGTTTATGGTTTAAGGTTTAGGCTTTAGAGTTTGTGGTTTAGGATTTAGGGTTTAGGGTTTAGGGTTTAGGTTTTAGGGTTTTGTGTTTTGGCTTTAGAGTTTTAGGTTTAGGGTTGAGGATTTAGGGTTTAGGGATTAAGGTTTAGGGTTTAATGTTTAGTATTTATGTTTTAGGATTTTGGGTTTAGGGTTTAGGATTTAGTGTTTAGGGTTTTAGGTTATGGTTTGGGGTTGAGGGTTTATGGTTAAGGGTTTAGGCTTTAGGGTTTGTAGGTTAGGGTTTAGGTTATAGTGTTTAGGGTTAATGTTTTGGGGTTAAGGGTTTATGGTTTAGGGTTTAGGGTTTATAGTTTAGGCTTTAGGCTTTAGGGTTTTTGGTTTATGGTTTAGGGGGTATGGTTTAGGGTTTATGGTTTATGGTTTGGGGTTGAGGGTTTATGGTTTATGGTTAAGGGTTTGTGATTTAGTGTTTAGGGTGTAGGGTGTAGGGTTTAATATTTACGGTTTGTGGTTTAGGGTTTAGGGTTTAGTGTTTAGGGTTGATTATTTAGGGTTTGTGGTTTATAGTTTAGGGTGTAGGGTTTTGGGTTTAGGTTTTATGGTTTGGTGTTGATGGTTTATGGTTTAGGGTTTAGGCTTTAGAGGTTGTGGTTTAGGGTTTAGGGTTTAGGGTATATGGTTTATGGTTTAGGGATTAGGGTTTAGGGTTAGGGTCTAGGGTGTAGGGTTTAGGATTTATGGTTTATGATTTTGGGTTGAGGGTTTATGGTTTAAGGTTTATGCTTTAGGGTTTGTGGTTTAGGGTTTAGGGTATAGGGTTTAGGGTTTATGGTGTATGGTTTAGGGTTGAGGGTTTATGGTTTATAGTTTAGGCTTTAGGGTTTGTGGTTTATGGTTAAGGGTGCAGGGTCTAGGGTCTATGGTTTGGGGTTGAGGCTTTAGGGTTTAGGGTTCATGGTTTATAGTTTGGGGTTGAAGGTTTATGGTTTACGTTTTATGGTTCGGAGTTTAGGGTTTTGGCTTTAGTTTTTGTGGTTTAGGGTTTAGGCATTAGTGTTTGGATTTTAGGGTTTAGGGTTTATGCTTTAGGCTTTAGGGTTTAATGTTTAGGGTTTGTGGTTTACAGTTTAGGGTTTAGGGGTTTAGGGTTTAGGCTGTATGGTTTATGGTTTCGTGTTTAGGGTTGAGGGATCGGAGTTTATGGTTTAGGTTTTAAGGTTTCGGCTTTAGGCTTTAGGATTAAGGGTTTATGGTTTTGCGTTTAGGGGTTGTGATTTAGGGTTTAGGCTTTAGGTTTTATGGTTTAGGGTCTCGGGTTTAGGATTTAGGATTTAGGTTTAGGGTTCAGGGTTTATGGTTTAGGTTTTATGGTTTATAGTTTAGGGTTTAGGCTTTAGGCCTTGTAGTTTAAGGTTAGGGTGTATGGTTTAGGGTATAGGGTTTATGGTTTGGCGTTGAGGGTTTATGGTTTAGGGTTAAGGGTTTGTGGTTTAGGGTTTATGGTGTAGGGTTTAGGGTTTATTGTTTATGGTTTGGGGTTGAGGGTTTATGGTTTAGGATTTAGAGTTTATAGTTTAGTGTTTGTGGTTTTTGGTTTAGGGTGTAAGGTTTATGGTTTAGGGTTTATGGTTTGCGGTTGAGGGTTTAGTTTTTTGGGTTTAAACTCTAGGGTTTGTGGTTTAGGGTTTTGCATTTAGGGTTTAGGGTTTAGGGTTTTTGGTTTGCAGTTGAGGGTTTATGGCTTAGTGTTTAGGGTTTATAGTTTAGGGTTTAGGCTTTAGTGTTTGTGGTTTAGGGCTTAGGTGTAGGGTTTAGGATTTAGGGTTTATGGTTTTGGTTGAGGATTTATGGTTTAGGGTTTATGGTTTATAGTTTAGGTTTAGGCTTTAGTGTTTGCGGTTTAGCATTTAGAGTGTAGGGTTTTGGATTTAGGTTTTATGGTTTGGGGTTGAGGTTTTATGGTTTAGGGTTTAGGGTTTATAGTTTAGTGTTTGTGGTTAGGGTTTAGGCTTTAGGGTTTGGTGTTTAGTGTTTAGGTTTGGGGTTTTGGATGTAGGCTTAGGTTTAGGTTTTAGGGTTTAGTGTTTGGGCTTTAGGGTTTGTGGTTTAGGGTTTAGTGTTTATTGTTTAGGGTTGAGGGTTTAGGGTTAATAGTTTGGGGTTGAGGATTTATGGTTTAGGGTGTAGGGTTTAGGGTTTAATGTTGAGGATTTAGTATTTAGGATTTAAGGTTTAGGGTTTTGGGTTTAGGGTTTATGGTTTAGGGTTTAGGGTGTAGGGTTTAGGGTTTAGGGTTAATAGTTTGGGGTTGAGGGTTTATGGTTTAGGGTTTAGGCTTTAGGGTTTGTGGTTTGGGGTTTAGTAAACAAGATTTAGGATTTATGGTTTATGGTTTAGGTTGAGGGTTTATGGTTTAGGGTTTAGGGTTTAGGATTTAGGCTTTGTAGTTTATGGTCAGGGTGTATGGTTTAGGGTTTAGTGTTTGTGGTTTGGGGTTGAGGGTTTATGGTTTAGGGTTTAGGGTTTGTGGTTTACGGTTTAGGGTGTAGGATTTAGGGTTTAGTGTTTATGGTTTGGGGTTGAGGGTTTATGCTTTAGGATTTAGGGTTTATAGTTTAGGGTTTGTGGTTTATGGTTTAAGGTGTAAGGTTTATGGTTTAGGGTTTATGGTTTAGGGTTGAGGGTTTATTTTTTAGGGTTTAGACTTTAGGGTTTGTGGTTTAGGGTTTAGAGTGTAGGGTTTAGGGTTTGGGGTTTATGGTTTGGGGTTGAGGGTTTATGGTTTAGTGTTTAGGGTTTAGGATTTAGTGTTTCTGGTTTAGGGTTTAGGTGTAGGGTTTAGGATTTAGGGTTTATGGTTTCGGTTGAGGGTTTATGGTTTAGGGTTTAGGGTTTATAATTTAGGGTTTAGGCTTTAGTGTTTGTGGTTATGGTTTAGGGTTTAGGGTTTATAGTTTAGGGTGTAGGCTCTAGGGTGTGTGGTTTATGGTTTAGGGTGTATGGTATTTGGGTTTAGGTTTTATGGTTTGGGGTTGAGTGTTTATGGTTTAGGGTTTATGCTTTAGGTATTGTGGTTTAGGGTTTAGGGTGTAGGGTTTATGGTTTAGGGTTAAGGGTTTATGGTTTGGGTGGAGGTTTGAGGGTTTAGGGTTTAGGGTTTAGGGTTTATGGTTTAGCGATTAGGGTTTAGGGTTTAGGGTCTAGGGTGTAGGGTTTATGGTTTATGGTTTATAGTTTGGGGTTGAAGGTTTATGGTTTAAGGTTTAGGCTTTAGAGTTTGTGGTTTAGGATTTAGGGTTTAGGTTTTAGGGTTTTGTGTTTTGGCTTTAGAGTTTTAGGTTTAGGGTTGAGGATTTAGGGTTTAGGGATTAAGGTTTAGGGTTTAATGTTTAGTATTTATGTTTTAGGATTTTGGGTTTATGGTTTAGGATTTAGTGTTTAGGGTTTTAGGTTATGGTTTGGGGTTGAGGGTTTATGGTTAAGGGTTTAGGCTTTAGGGTTTGTAGGTTAGGGTTTAGGTTATAGGGTTTAGGGTTAATGTTTTGGGGTTAAGGGTTTATGGTTTAGGGTTTAGGGTTTATAGTTTAGGCTTTAGGCTTTAGGGTTTGTGGTTTATGGTTTAGGGGGTATGGTTTAGGGTTTATGGTTTATGGTTTGGGGTTGAGGGTTTATGGTTTATGGTTAAGGGTTTGTGATTTAGTGTTTAGGGTGTAGGGTGTAGGGTTTAATATTTACGGTTTGTGGTTTAGGGTTTAGGGTTTAGTGTTTAGGGTTGATTATTTAGGGTTTGTGGTTTATAGTTTAGGGTGTAGGGTTTTGGGTTTAGGTTTTATGGTTTGGTGTTGATGGTTTATGGTTTAGGGTTTAGGCTTTAGAGGTTGTGGTTTAGGGTTTAGGGTTTAGGGTTTAGGGTTTAGGGTATAGGGTTTATGGTTTAGGGATTAGGGTCTAGGGTGTAGGGTTTAGGATTTATGGTTTATGATTTTGGGTTGAGGGTTTATGGTTTAAGGTTTATGCTTTAGGGTTTGTGGTTTAGGGTTTAGGGTATAGGGTTTAGGGTTTATGGTGTATGGTTTAAGGTTGAGGGTTTATGGTTTATAGTTTAGGCTTTAGGGTTTGTGGTTTATGGTTAAGGGTGCAGGGTCTAGGGTCTATGGTTTGGGGTTGAGGCTTTAGGGTTTAGGGTTCATGGTTTATAGTTTGGGGTTGAAGGTTTATGGTTTACGTTTTATGGTTCGGAGTTTAGGGTTTTGGCTTTAGTTTTTGTGGTTTAGGGTTTAGGCATTAGTGTTTGGATTTTAGGGTTTAGGGTTTATGCTTTAGGCTTTAGGGTTTAATGTTTAGGGTTTGTGGTTTACAGTTTAGGGTTTAGGGGTTTAGGGTTTAGGCTGTATGGTTTATGGTTTCGTGTTTAGGGTTGAGGGATAGGAGTTTATGGTTTAGGTTTTAAGGTTTCGGCTTTAGGCTTTAGGATTAAGGGTTTATGGTTTTGCGTTTAGGGGTTGTGATTTAGGGTTTAGGCTTTAGGTTTTATGGTTTAGGGTCTCGGGTTTAGGATTTAGGATTTAGGTTTAGGGTTCAGGGTTTATGGTTTAGGTTTTATGGTTTATAGTTTAGGGTTTAGGCTTTAGGCCTTGTAGTTTAAGGTTAGGGTGTATGGTTTAGGGTATAGGGTTTATGGTTTGGCGTTGAGGGTTTATGGTTTAGGGTTAAGGGTTTGTGGTTTAGGGTTTATGGTGTAGGGTTTAGGGTTTATTGTTTATGGTTTGGGGTTGAGGGTTTATGGTTTAGGATTTAGAGTTTATAGTTTAGTGTTTGTGGTTTTTGGTTTAGGGTGTAAGGTTTATGGTTTAGGGTTTATGGTTTGCGGTTGAGGGTTTAGTTTTTTGGGTTTAAACTCTAGGGTTTGTGGTTTAGGGTTTTGCATTTAGGGTTTAGGGTTTAGGGTTTTTGGTTTGCAGTTGAGGGTTTATGGCTTAGTGTTTAGGGTTTATAGTTTAGGGTTTAGGCTTTAGTGTTTGTGGTTTAGGGCTTAGGTGTAGGGTTTAGGATTTAGGGTTTATGGTTTTGGTTGAGGATTTATGGTTTAGGGTTTACGGTTTATAGTTTAGGTTTAGGCTTTAGTGTTTGCGGTTTAGCATTTAGAGTGTAGGGTTTTGGATTTAGGTTTTATGGTTTGGGGTTGAGGTTTTATGGTTTAGGGTTTAGGGTTTATAGTTTAGTGTTTGTGGTTTGGGTTTAGGCTTTAGGGTTTGGTGTTTAGTGTTTAGGTTTGGGGTTTTGGATGTAGGCTTAGGTTTAGGTTTTAGGGTTTAGTGTTTGGGCTTTAGGGTTTGTGGTTTAGGGTTTAGTGTTTATTGTTTAGGGTTGAGGGTTTAGGGTTAATAGTTTGGGGTTGAGGATTTATGGTTTAGGGTGTAGGGTTTAGGGTTTAATGTTGAGGATTTAGTATTTAGGATTTAAGGTTTAGGGTTTTGGGTTTAGGGTTTATGGTTTAGGGTTTAGGGTGTAGGGTTTAGGGTTTAGGGTTAATAGTTTGGGGTTGAGGGTTTATGGTTTAGGGTTTAGGCTTTAGGGTTTGTGGTTTGGGGTTTAGTAAACAAGATTTAGGATTTATGGTTTATGGTTTAGGTTGAGGGTTTATGGTTTAGGGTTTAGGGTTTAGGATTTAGGCTTTGTAGTTTATGGTCAGGGTGTATGGTTTAGGGTTTAGTGTTTGTGGTTTGGGGTTGAGGGTTTATGGTTTAGGGTTTAGGGTTTGTGGTTTACGGTTTAGGGTGTAGGATTTAGGGTTTAGTGTTTATGGTTTGGGGTTGAGGGTTTATGCTTTAGGATTTAGGGTTTATAGTTTAGGGTTTGTGGTTTATGGTTTAAGGTGTAAGGTTTATGGTTTAGGGTTTATGGTTTAGGGTTGAGGGTTTATTTTTTAGGGTTTAGACTTTAGGGTTTGTGGTTTAGGGTTTAGAGTGTAGGGTTTAGGGTTTGGGGTTTATGGTTTGGGGTTGAGGGTTTATGGTTTAGTGTTTAGGGTTTAGGATTTAGTGTTTCTGGTTTAGGGTTTAGGTGTAGGGTTTAGGATTTAGGGTTTATGGTTTCGGTTGAGGGTTTATGGTTTAGGGTTTATAATTTAGGGTTTAGGCTTTAGTGTTTGTGGTTATGGTTTAGGCTCTATGGTTTAGGGTTTAGAGTTTGTGGTTTAGGGTTTAGGGTGTAGGGTGTAGGGTTTAGGGTTTATGGTTTGGGGTTGAGGGTTTTTGGTTAAGGGTTTAGGGTTTATAGTTTAGGGTGTAGGCTCTAGGGTGTGTGGTTTATGGTTTAGGGTGTAAGGTATTTGGGTTTAGGTTTTATGGTTTGGGGTTGAGTGTTTATGGTTTAGGGTTTATGCTTTAGGGATTGTGGTTTAGGGTTTAGGGTGTAGGGTTTAGGGTTTAGGGTTAAGGGTTTATGGTTTGGTTGAGGTTTGAGTGTTTAGGGTTTAGGATTTAGGGTTTATGGTTTAGTGATTAGGGTTTAGGGTTTAGGGTCTAGGGTGTAGGGTTTAGGGTTTATGGTTTATGGTTTGGGGTTGAGGGTTTATGGTTTAAGGTTTAGGCTTTAGAGTTTGTGGTTTAGGGTTTAGGGTGTAGGGTTTAGTGTTTATGGTTTATGGTTTGGGGTTGAGGGTTTATGGTTTAGGTTTTAGGGTTTATAGTTTAGGGTTTAGGCTTTAGGGTTTGTGGTTTATGGTTAAGGGTGCTGGGTTTAGGGTCTATGGGTTGGGGTTGAGGCTTTAGGGTTTATGGTTTATGGTTTATGGTTTGGGGTTGAAGGTTTATGGTTTAGGTTTTTATGGTTTGGAGTTTAGGGTTTAGGCTTTAGTGTTTGTGGTTTAGGGTGTAGGCATTAGTGTTTGGGTTTTAGGGTTTAGGGTTTAGGCTTTAGGGTTTAGGGTTTGGGTTTGTGGTTTACAGTTTAGGGTTTAGGCTGTAGGGTTTATGGTTTCGTGTTTAGGGTCGAGGGATTGGAATTTATGGTTTAGGGTTTAAGGTTTATGCTTTAGGCTTTAGGGTTGAGGGTTTATGTTTTAGGTTTTTGGGGTTGTGATTTAGGGTTTAGGGTTTATGTTTTTTGGTTTAGGGTTTTGGGTTTAGGGTTTATGATTTAGGTTTAGGGTTTAGGGTTTGGGGTTTAAGACTTAGGGGATATGGTTTATGGTTTGGGGTTTATGGTTTTGGATTTAGGATTTGGGGTTTAGGGTTTAGGGTTTAGGGTTGAGGGTTTATGGTTTAGGGTTTAGGGTTTAGGGTTTATGGTTTAGGTTAAGGCTTTAGGGTTTGTGGTTTAGGGTTTAGGTTGTAGGGTTTAGAGTTTATCCAAGGTTGCGAGAATTGGACCGGTCATCGAACCGGTCAAGTGACTGGTTCAATAGTTCAATGGTTCAACCGCAGTTGAACCATAGTTGAACCGGTTTAATTAAAAATAGAGTAAAATTATAAAAAATTCAACACAATTTTAAAAAGTGAAATGCAATAATTTTTAAACTAATAAGATTCAAAATTTAACAATTTCACAAAATAAACAATATATAATTTATCATTAAAAGGTCATGAACAACTTTAAATATCAAAGTTTATAACTAAAGAAATTAAAATGGACATAAATGACAAACACAATGTTTTGCAACCAAAAGATACAATATTCAACAAACAATGCTTCAACTAAACGAGACACTAGAAGTCATTATCATCATTAAGTGTTCCGATGTCTGCATCATAAACAGGTAATCCAAAGGTAGCATCTTCAGAAATACCACCAAAAGAAGTATTTGAGGATTCAATTACAACATCAAGCATATCCACTCCAACTTCCATGTCTCCACCATCTAATAAAATATAAAGAAAACTCAATAAAAAATCAATATTAATGACATGTATCTTTATGGAAGGAAATAAAGTTTGCTATGTCAGTCACCATTAGAATACAAAGGCATAGCATTTTCAGTGTATATTAAATTTTTAATGCCTTCAACATCTCCATTAGTAAATTCAGGATCATCCTCATTTGCCATTACCCAAAAATCTACTGTGTCAATGCTTTGAATGTCAATTGGATCATAATTCCTCTTCTTTCGATGTAACCTAGATTGAAGGCATAGGTTATAGGTGACATAAACAATGTCACTTAGCCTTTGATGCTCTAACCTGTTCCTCCTCTTTGAATGGATTTGTTCAAAAAGGCTCCAGTTCCTCTCACATCCAGATGAAGAAGAGGTTTGATGAAGAAGATGGACTACCATTTTTTGCAATTTAGGAGCACTCCCACCGTGTAGCCTCCACCATTCACCTACATAGATACAAAAATCAAATACCTTTTAATGTTTATCACCCAACATATTAAACTTTGAAACTAAACTAAACTTGGATATGAAATAAGTCAAATAACTTACTAGGTTCGAGTCTTGATGCCGCTCTCTTAGCACTTTCCCTCCCAAAACTTTCTTTACAATCTCTATACAGTTGTATCTCTTGTATTGTAGCAACTGAGTCATCACAAAGTGTTTCAACATCAAGCAAATCAAGTAAAGATCTCAAAACATTTTCCTTCTCAACAAAACCCTCACTATAGAAAATGCCTAGATTTAAAAAGTACGCTGCCGCATGGAGATCACGCTTCAAATGCTTATCCCACCTCATTTTCAAGATACTCGTGTATGGCATATAAGCAGCTTTTCAATTTCTGAACATTGTCTTGACAGCATTTTTTGCTCTTTGCATGTCTTCATTCACGATTCCCAAAGAGGGATTTTCATCAGCATCAACAAGCCTCAACAACTTAATAAGAGGACCAACAATTTTCACAGTGGTAACACAGTTTTGCCAAAACTTACTGTCCAAGACAATTGAACTAACAATCTTCCCATTAGCACTTTTGGATAACTTATGAGAAGTGAAATATTTGTCCACCATCAATGACAGCAAATCTTCCTTGTGATCATATATACTTTTCAAAGAAATGAAAACAGTGGCAAAACATGTGACTCCTGGTCGAACAATTTCTGTCCAACTTTTTCTTTTTCTAAGCCAAGAAAATAAGATCATATGATTGTAGACAAACACAATCACTTTTGAAGCACGGGAAGCAAGGTCATCTATGTGAGGAATACTTGCAATATCTTTCAAAATAAGATTGATACAATGGGCAGCACAAGGAGACCAAAATATATTTGGGTATTTTTCATGAATAAGTTTTCCAGCAGATACATAATTAGCAGCATTATCAATGACCACGTGCACAATGTTACTAGGCCCAACCCACTCAATAACATCAGCAAACAAATTAAACAATGCATTGTCAGTTTTTATCACATCAGAAGCATCAACATTCTTAACAAATGACATACCACAGGACAATAAACTACAAAGTTAATTAAAGTTTGTTGCCTTTGATCAGCCTCCCATCTGCCATCAGCGTACAACCGGTGCTTTTCCATGAGCTCCTATACTTTTCAACCAGCAATTGACACTCTCTCTTAAGATCAGCCAGCAAATGAACTCTCATTTTATCATATGATGGTCCCTTGAAACCAGGTCCAATTGCAGCAACACTATCCAATGCAGGTTGAAAGCAAGGTGATTGAATTGCATTGAAAGGAATACGTGCATCAACAATCCATTTGGCAAGTCCCAACTTAGCCTTGTGCACAATTTCTTTACTAGCCAAAACACTTTTCAAAGTCGGTTGAGATCTTGGAGTAGTCCTTTCTTTAAAGTAACTTCCAATTTGTGTAGCTACTACAGCTCTTCTATTTCCTTTGTCTCCCGTTGTTGTAGGAACAACAGCTTGTACAGAGTTAGGCGATGCAACCTCTTGTGCAGGTGCTTCCCCACTATAAGACTCCTTCTCAAAATTTTTTTCCATCTTATTTTTTTTTTGTTTTCCATCAGAATCCTTTTGAATTGAAGTTCAACTTCTTCATTGACTTTGCTACATACTTTAATTTGTCTAGGAATATTTGCAAGATGATATTTCATCTTATATATTCCCCCTCCATTATAAGTATTCAAACAAAAGATACATCTATACTGTGCCTTATGATTTTTATCATATTTTACAGTGAAATATTTCCAACCCGGGTCAGATTTTTCTCGAGAGGAACCTGTCTGAGATTCTTGTACAGTATTATGTTGTTGCTGCTGATCATTTTGTGACTGTTCCATCTAAATTCAGAATGCCAGCGACCCAGAATCTAGACCAATATATCAATTCATAGTTCATAGTTCATACAATTTATATGGCATTCAACAGAGCAGAATTGACAAAATCAAAAAATTGAACAGAGCATAATTGAAAAGATGAAACAAATTGAAGAACAGAGCAGAGCAGAATTCTCAAATTCAACATACATCAAATTTATTCTCAAATTCAACATACAACAAATTTATTCAACAATTGATTAATCATATAAAAAAAACAAAAATTTTAAAAAATAGAAGAACAGAAGCCCAGAACAAAAAATGAAAAATAGCACGAACAGAAGCCAGAAACCTAGAACTTACCGCAAGAGAAGAACGAACAGAAGCCAGAAAATAGCACAAACAGAAGCCAGAAACCCAGAAACCAAGAAGCCAGAAACCCAGAACCCGCGACAATGCGCGACGACCCGCGACGGTGAACGACCACCCGTGACGGTAGGAGTGTTCTTCACGGCGTCAGTTGTCCGTCGTATGCAGAAGCTCCAGCCTCGAGCTTAGGGTTGGGAGTGGAGTGTTCTTCAAAGATTTTGGGAGATTAGGGATTTAGGGTAAACTAGTAAAGTGGCTGGCTTCTACACGCGTTTTTCAGCCTGTTTTTTTTTTTTTTTTTATAAAAAAGCCAAATGACACCGTGTCATTACTAGGGGAAAACCGAAACTTGGAAAACCTGGGCCCGTTCGCCCGGTTAACCACCGTTTTGGACAGTTTTTCCACCAGTTTTTTGCAGTGCGGTTTTGCAGGTGGACTGGACCGGCTAGGTGACCAGTTTTCGGTTAACCCGGTTGAATTGGCCGGTCCGGTCCAGTTTACAGAATATTGGGTTTAGGGTTTATGGTTTGGGGTTGAGGGTTTACGGTTTAGGGTTTAGGCTTTATGGTTTGTATTTTAGGGTTTATGGTGTAGGGTTTAGGGTTTACTGACGAACAGATTTTTGCTAGTAAAGAATTCACAATTAAGTTCTCGTTGCAAGTATAGTTTCTAAACTAACAATAATCCTTTCGTACAAAAAATTGTTTGTCACAGGTAACAAACCCCTAATAAAATTGAAAACCAAAGTATTTAAACCTCGGGTCATCTCTCAAGGAATTGCAGGTAGGTGTATTTATTATTGGTTATGGAAGATTATCTTTTTGGGGTTTTTGAATAAGGAACAAGAAAAATAAATTGCAAGAAAGTAAATTAATAATTAAGAAAACTCTTAGCAAGATATGAAAACTGGACGTCCTATCCTAGTTATCCTTATCAATTGTGATGAGAATTGTTCGTTGCTCCCACTTGGTTATCCTCTAACTATGAAGGAAGGTCAAGTGGATAAATCAATATGAATCCTCAAGTCCTAGTCATCTCCCAAGGAAAGACTAGAGTTAGTGGAATTCAAGTCAATTAGCAACTCTCAATTATCAATCAACAAGGGAGTTTGATAACTCAAGAGTCTCCAATCAATCAATTCAAGCTAAGAATGTAAAAAGCTAAATTAAAATCATAAATATAAAATACATCAAATTGCATTAAATAGAAAAATCAAATCTAACATGAAGTTCATAAACGAATTTGTAAACATAAAGTAATTACCAAAAGGAAATTAGTAAACTAGAAAGCTAGAACAAATAAAAGTAGAAGAAAAACTAAATTAAAGGAACATTGAACGTGGAATGGAGAAGAAGTAAACCTAACCTAAGAGAAATCCTAAAACCTAGAGAGAGTTTTTCTAGAAACTACTTTTAGAACCTAAAATTGTGAATGATTGTTGAATGAATGAATCCCCCTTGAGTCTCTGCCTATCCCCTGGCTTTAGTCTGCGTTTCTGGGCCAAAAACTGGGTCTAAACTCAGCCCGAAATCACCCCCAGCATTTTCTGCGGTTTCTGCAGGTAGCGCATGTCACGCGTACGCATTAGTCACGCGTACGCGTCGATTTGGCAAAAATCCTGGTCATGCATACGCGTCGGTCACGCGCACGCGTCGCTTGTCTTCTGCGATAGTCACGCGTACGCGTCAGGTTCGCGCACGTGTCGTCGTGCAAACTCCAATTCACGCATACGCGTCAGGTACGCACACGCGTCACTGTAAATTTCTCCAAATCGTGCACACGCGTGAGACATGCGTGTGCATCGATGCTCGCTGGTTATCTCCTTAGTTTCTTGTGTTCCTTCCATTTTTGCAAGCTTCCTCTCCATCTTCTAAGACATTCCTGCCCTATAAAGCCTGAAACACTTAACACACGGATCACGACATCGATTGGTATAAAAGGGAATTAAAATACACAAATTAAAGGCTTAGGAAGTAAGTTTTCAATCATAGAACAAAACTAGGAAGGAATTGTAAAATCATGCAAATAGTATGATTAAGTGTGTAAAGACTTGATAAAAGCCACTCAAATCAGCACAAGATAAACCATAAAATAGTGGTTTATCAAACTTCTCACGCTTAAATATTAGCATGTCCTCATGCTAAGCTCAAGGAGATAAAATAAATGAATGGGGAAAGTAAGACTCATGAGATGCAACCTATATATGAATGCAACTATATGCGAAGATGGTTCTGCATACTTGGTTAAAAGTAAATAAGTTCTTCAAGACAAACTTAAATCAGATATCATTAATTCAAATCATACAGTAAATACAAGTTGACTTGTAAGAAGACAGCTCATGAAATCCGGGAACATAGAATCAAGCATTGAACCCTCACTGGTAGTATATGTGCACTCTAATCACTCAAGTGTATGGGGTAATTCACTCTAGTCTCCCCTATTCATGCTTTCTAAACTTTGTTCTTCACCTAACCAATCAACAAATATTTAATGTACTAATGCAAACATCATAAGGTCTTTTCAAGGTTGTAATGGGGCTAAGGTAAGGGTGAGGATATATGTATGGCCAAGTGAGCTATAAATTGAATCTTTGGCTAACCTAAGCTCTCACCTATACACACACTCTATATACTTCTAAAATCATGCCTAGCTACCCAAAATTTCCACTTTTGCATTATGTACTCATGCATCAACTCTTCTTTAATTGTATCACATATGCATTGATCTTTTATTAGCTTAACATTGGGATAATTTTGTCTCCTTATTTATTTATTTATTTAATTGAATATTTTTGAGTTTTTTTAAAATATAAAAGTAAACATAACATATCAATGCACATGGATTTTTAATTTTTTTGGTGTCACATGAGTAGGTACCCAAATTTCTAATATTTTATCATAACACATTCCCTATTAACCCATGTTCCCACAGTTTTTCCACACTTAGTTGATACACAATCTCTATCTTAAGCTAACCAAAAATTCAATTTGGGTAATTAATTGTTTTTCCGCTTAAGGCTAGTGATGTGGTAAAATATAGAACAAATGGAGAATAAAAGGCTCAAGGTGGCTGACAAGGGTAACTGAAAGGGTAGGCTATTTGGGATAAATGAGTTAATAACAAATGATGGCCTCAATCATATGCATGCATATAAATACACTAAATATTGGACATATAGAGTGGAACAAACTATAGATTACAATTATAGAGAAGAAAATACAGAAGAATAAAATATTATGGTTAAATAGTGTAACCATGTAATTAAGCTCAAATCTCACAGGTTGTGTGTTCTTAGCTATAATTCATGTTCCAATTTATACTCTTCAAATAAGTTTAACACAAATTTTTCAATTTAAATTAGTGAAATATTATAAAATAGAGTCTTAAAAGGAAATTTATTACTTTAACCAAGCAAACATACATGCAAATAATTATTATCATGCAATCTATTCTATTTAACAAAAGAAAAACTAAAATGTTGGTGTTAAGAGAGAGAGCTTACCTTCGGAAGTCAGGTACTGACCGACCTCCCCACACTTAAAGCTTGGCACCGTCTTCGGTGCCATCAGTTAGGAACAAAGGGGGGCTGGTAACAGCATCTCCATAGTCGGGGTTGTCATGGCTCCCGGTGCTGGTAGGTGAAGTGGAGTCCGGGGTGTCTGGTTCTTCTTCAGGTGGGTGCTTGCCAACAATTAGCTCTTTGAGGTATGTAAATCGGCGCTTGTGCTCTTTTCGTCCCCCTCCTCGTCGGTGGCTTGTTAGAGGCTTTCTCTTTACCCTTCCTGGTGGCCATCATGAAAAGGGAGAAAAGAAAAGGACATGAAATCGAAACGCTAGAACCAGGGGGAGGAAAATACAAGTGATAATCAATGCCAAGGTAAAGAGGAATATCATAAACACATGGTCGCGATTCCATGTAATTAGGACATCAATGGAAATATAGCATGATAAATTAAGACAATTAGATGCAAGATATTTATTAGCATGCCAGCAAGGGCATGAGTAGCATAGATCAAGCATTAATTGCTCAATTTGATTATCAAATATAACAAACTAACAATCACGTTTGTATTGACAATTATTTTTAATTAATAAAAGGTTGCAAGGGTTTTGTGAAAAACAGGCAGTAGAGTAGAATAATAGAATAATTAAGAATTCACAATGCCATATGAACTTTTCACAAACACTTGGTAGGCATGTAAAATATGTTAGGAAAAGTATGAAATCCAACATGCATTCAACCGAAAAATTGGTATTAATTGTCAAATCACTCCCTAATATATCCACAAGCTCGAGTATAATAATATAAGATCCAAATAAAGTTCCAACACCAACATAAAAATGCACGGAGAAGAAAGAAAAATAATTAAATGCAATAATTAAATGAAGAACGAGAGAGTAAAGGAGAGAGAATAAAAGAAACCTGAGGAAGAAGAAAGAAGTAGGAAGTAAGAAGAAAGAAAGAAGGAAGGAAGAAGAAGAAAGAAGAAAGAATGATAAGAGAAAGATAAGTAGGATTGGGGGAAGGAAGATTGAAAATCAGGCGGCGTACTAGTTCAATTTTGCAACGCATGCGACACGTACGCGTACAGCACGCGTACGCGTGGATCGCGTAAAATTGAGAGTGACGCGTAGGCGTCAGGCACGCGTGGATCGCCACATATTGAAAAATGATGCACACGCATCAAGGACGCGTACGCGTGGTTAAATTTGTTCCTTTAGCACAGTTCCAGCGTGGAGGCAGCACAACTCTCTGTTTGATTTGCTATTTTCGCCGATTTTCACCCCACGCATACGCGTCGCTGATGAATGGATTTTTGACGGTTTAGAATTTCTCTAATGAAATCTCGTTGCAAGTATAGTTTCTAAACCAACATTAATCCTTTCATACAAAAATTTGTTTGGCACTAAAACAAACCCCTAAATTTTGTAAACCGAAGTATTGAACCTCGGGTCGTTCTCCCTAGGAATTGTAATAAAGTGTCCTTGTTATTGGTTATGAGTTATGTTTGGGGTTTTGATAAGAGACATGAAAGATAAATGGCAAGGAAGTAAACTAATAGCTACAAAGGTCTTGGCAAGGTTTGGGGGTTAAGGATCTCTATCCTTATCACTAACCACAACATGAGAATTGGCAAGGATCAATCCCACTAAGTCATCCCCTAACTAATAGTAAAGGAAAGTCAAGTGAGCTATGCCAATCCAAGTCCATAAGTCCTAGCTCTCCACCAATTCAATTAGTGAGACCTAGAGTTAATGGCTCCCAATCATAAATTATTTGGACATTAGTCACCCAAGAGTTCCTAAGTTACCTTCCCAAGCCAAGAGCATAAAATTATACTCTAGAATCCGACCAAGCATTTTATCAAACACTTGGAAGGTACAAAAGAAAAGTATAGTAAAATTGCAAGAAAAGTAAATTTACACTACTCAATTGCGAGGAATTAAACAATAACAAATCAAATGAATAATAGAGGAACATGAATCATAAATTGCATTAAAGGAAAATGGAAGAACAAAACTGCATCAACATAAAAGTAGAGAATTACAAGAATTAAATGCTAAACTAGAGAGAAGAGATGTAGAAGAAGAAGAATTACAAAAGGAAAAGTAAATCAAGGCATGAAATTAACCTAGATCTAAGAAATTCTAATCTAGATCTAACCTAATCCTAATTCTAGAGAGAAGAGAGAGATTCTCTCTCTAGAAACTAACTTTTCCTCCAAAAATAAACTAAACTAAACTAATTGGTCACGAATTGGTCCATCCCCCTTCAATCCTTGGGTTAAATAGCATCAGAAATGAGTTGGATTGGGCCCAAAATGCACCAGAAATCGCTGGTCACGAGTTGCACTTAAGTGGGTCATGTGCAACATCAGCGCGTACGCATACAGTGCGCGTGCGCACCCCTAAACGCGATGAAACTATGGCAAATTTTACATTATTTTGAAGCCCCAGATGTTAGCTTTCCAATACAACTGGAACCGTATCATTTAGATCTTTGTAGCTCAAGTTATGGTCGATTAAGTGCAAAGAGGTCAGGCTTGACAGCTTTGCGATTCCTTCATTTCTTCATGAGTTCTCCATTTCTACATGCTTTTCCCTTCATTCCCTTGATCCAATCTTTGTCTCCTAAATATGAAATCACTTAGCAAACACATCAAGGCATCTAATGGAATCAAGGTGAATTAAATTTAGCTATTTCAAGTCCTAAAAAGTATGTTTTCACTCTTAAGCACAATTAAAGGAGAATTTTCAAAACCATGCTATTTAATTGGATACATGGGAGAAAAGTTGACAAAACCCTCTAAATTTAACACAAGATAAACCCTAAAAATGGGGTTTATCAGTCGCTGACCCTTACGCGTGGGTTGAGCTTTTTACAAGGACGCGTACACGTGAGGTATGCGTACGCGTGGCGTGGCTTGTGCACCATGCACCCTTCCCGCGCGTCTCTCGCGCAACTCTCTGTTCAGGTGTGCATACGCAAACGACGCGCACATCATGCGCTTGTGCGTCGATCCCTCTTTTTTTATGCAGAATGCAAAATACAATATGCAGATTAATATGCAGAAATTGGGAAGAAAAAACTTATGGAAAATAAAATAACACTAGGAATAAAAAGGAACAATCTTACCATGGTGGGTTGTCTCCCACCTAGCACTTTTAGTTAGAGTCCTTAAGTTGGATATTTGGTGAGCTCCTTGTCATGGTGGCTTGTGCTTGAACTCGTCTTGAAACTTCTACCAATGCTTGGACTTCCAATAAGCTCTATCAATACCAGGTAAATTTCTCAAGCTTTGATGGAGTTCTTCACAAGGTTTGAGCTCCCAAAATTGATCCTCATATATTCCTGGATCCCAAATCTTGATTTTACACCTGTCTTCAAGTTGATCATCATGATTCCATCCGGATGGTAAGCAATCTGAATTCTCACTAAGGCATCCAAACTGCTTCCTAGACCCATTCATTCGAGCTCTACACCATCCCTTGCATTTAGATTTTGAGCTCCCAACCACAATGAGCCTAGGATTGTGTTGCCAACCACTAACCATCTCCCTCTTACTCTTAAAGCCACAAAGAGCTCAAAGCCGACCATCTGTTTCAAGTAGCCCATATTCAAGTGGGAAAGTAAAGGTTAAGGATAAGTATTTTACCCACTTGAATGTTGTATTGGATGGTAATGGCTTTGGGGGAGAGGTCTCCAATAGTTTCGGCAAGGTAATTTCAAGCTCCATTCCCTTGTGCTCTCCCTTGACATCTTCCACCTCTTTACAACCTTCTTCAACTTCAACCGCAACCTCATCAAATTCTTCTAATCCTTCCCCGTTACTCAAGTCATAAGTTGGAAGTTGAGAAAAGTCTACCTCCACTTCATTTTCAGATTCACTTGGAGATTCTTCAAACTCAAGGGATTCAATCGCGGATGCGAGTTAATCATTAGGATGGCTTGATTCATGCTCATCATTACCAAGGGAACTTGCCTCTTGATTTATTCCGTCCAATTCTTCATAAGGAACATGCCTTGGAGGCTGTGCACCATCCTCCTCAACATCAATTTCGATCTCATTGGAGGAATACTCTACAATTCTGGATTCTCATAGAGGTTCAGCATCTCCGAGATCTTCAACTACTTCCACCTCTTCTCTGGCAAGCGTAGCTTCTTCCAATTGTTCTAATACAAAATCATGCCTCTCACTGTCCACCGGAGTTTCTGGTGTCTCCTTCCTACTACGTTCTTCATTAGATTCTCCACATGAGTGTCCAAACATTAGAAAGCTAATCGGTTTATCGCTTGCTCCAGTTGATGAAGAGTTACATGAAATTGATCCACTGTTTCCTTGAGACGATCCTTTGATTTTTGTTGCACTCGGATTGCATGATTAGGATCATATGGCTCTTGGATGAATGGATATGGACATGGTGTATATGGAGGTGGTGGTTCCTGGGAGTAGTTGGGTTTGAAGTGGGGGTGGCTCTATGTATGGTTCATATGGCTCATAGGGTGGTTGGTATGGTGGATAAGAATTACGGTCATATGGGGGTGTTTGGTGGTAAGGGGCTTGTGGATATGGTGGTTCAAAGTTATGTTGAGAAGGGGGTTCATAAGCATATGGTGGGGCTTGTTGGTAACTACAAAGGGGTCCACCATATTCATCATCTTGGTATGCACCCTGGAATGGCTCTTGACCATAGTAATTTGGTGGAGGTTGGTTGTCACGAAAAGGTCCACCATAACTATTGTCTTGGTATGCATCATAGAATGGTTGTTGGTTATAGTGCATTGGAGGGGGTTGTTGCCAAGAGGGTTGATCAAATCTTTGTGGCTCCTCCCATCTTTGATTGTTCCAACCTTGATGTATGTTCTCATTATAGTGTCCATTCCTTGCAACATAATTTGAACTAAACTCATAGTGACAGGGGTGAGAATTCATAGTAGCAAATAAAAATTAAAAACAAAAACAAATAAATAAGCAAAAGCAAATATTTACAATAACCAATAATAAGGCACACGTTTGCAATTCCCCGGCAACAGTGCCATTTTGACTAATAGATTTTTTCTAGTAAAGAATTCACAATTAAGTTCTCGTTGCAAGTATAGTTTCTAAACTAACAATAATCCTTTCATACAAAAAATTGTTTGTCACAGGTAACAAACCCCTAATAAAATTGATAACCGAAGTATTTAAACCTCAGGTCGTCTCTCAAGGAATTACAGGGAGGTGTATTTATTATTGGTTATGGAAGATTATCTTTTTGGAGTTTTTGAATAAGGAACAAGAAAAATAAATTGCAAGAAAGTAAATTATAATTAAGAAAACTCTTAGCAAGATATGAAAACTGGACGTCCCATCCTAGTTATCCTTATCAATTGTGATGAGAATTGTTCGTTGCTCCCACTTGGTTATCCTCTAACTATGAAGGAAGGTCAAGTGGATAAATCAATATAAATCCTCAAGTCCTAGTCATCTCCCAAGGAAAGACTAGAGTTAGTGGAATTCAAGTCAATTAGCAACTCTCAATTATCAATCAACAAGGGAGTTTGATAACTCAAGAGTCTCCAATCAATCAATTCAAGCTAAGAATGTAAAAAGCTAAATTAAAATCATAAATATAAAATACCTCAAATTGCATTAAATAGAGAAATCAAATCTAACATGAAGTTCATAAACCAATTTGTAAACATAAAGTAATCAACAAAAGGAAATAAGTAAACTAGAAAGCTAGAACAAATAAAAGTAGAAGAGAAACTAAATTAAAGGAACATTGAACCTGGAATAGAGAAGAAGTAAACCTAACCTAAGAGAAATCCTAAAATCTAGAGAGAGGAGAGAACCTCTCTCTCTAAAAGCTACATCTAAAACCTAAAATTGTGAATGATTGTTGAATGAATGAATCCCCCTTGAGTCTCTGCCTGTCCCCGGGCTTTAGTCTGCGTTTCTGGGCTGAAAACTGGGTCCAAACTCAGCCCAAAATCGCCCCCAGTATTTTCTGCGATTTCTGCAGGTAGCGCATGTCACGCGTACGTGTCGGCCACGCGCACGCGTTGCTTGTCTTCTGCGCTAGTCATGCGTATGTGTTATGTACGCGCACGCGTCGTCGTGCAAACTCCAATTCATGCATACGCGTCAGGTACGCGCACGCTGATGGATATTTTGGAAAACGAATTCCAACACCCAAAACTAACCGGCAAGTGTACTGGGTTGCATCAAGTAATAATAACTCACATGAGTGAGGTCGATCCCACAGGGATTGAAGGATTGAGCAATTTTAGCTTAGTGGTTGATTTAGTCAAGCGAATCAAGTATTGGTTTGAGTGGTTTGTAATTGACAGAAGCGAAATTGCTTGAAACGTAAAGGGAGAGGGAAGAATTGAAGTAAATTAAAGAGAACAGAAAATAAAAATGCTGAATCTTAAAGAATAAGTAAAATAAATTACAGAAACTTAGATTGCAAGAAATGTAAACAGCTGAATCTTAAAGTGCAAGAAAGGTGAATTGCTTGAATTATAAAAGGGATTGGGAGCTGGGATTGCAGAAATTAAAACAAGCAAAAGTAAATTGCAATAAACAGAAGCGTAAAAGGTGAATTGAAGTAAAATGGATCTTAAACAGCAAAGTGAAAATTGTTGAAGAATTAAAAGCAGAAAGTGAATGTAGCTCAAGTGCAGGAATTAAAGAGAAATTGAAGATCTCAGGAGTGGAAGAGACTAGAAAACAAGTCTAGATCTCAAATCCTTCCTTGATCCAACAAGAACAATTGCAACAGAAAATGGAGAAGTAGATTGCAGAAAAGTAGAAGAGAGAAAGTAGTAAACAGAATGTGAAATGTAAATCAAAATTTCTTAGAATTATGCAGAAAGATAAAACAAGAGATCTCAAGGTGAGATTGAAACAGAATTTCTTCAATTCTCCACCCAAGATCCAAAACAAGAAGTAAAGAGTGCTCAAGCAAGAACAAGGAAGAAGAGAGATCAATTCTCCTTCCAAATTCTCTAAGATCCGAATTCAAAGTAAAAAGCTCCAAATTACAAAAATTGAGAATTCTCAAAGAAGCAAAAGGTCCTTTCTAAATCAAACTAACACTTATTTATACACTTCCTAATTTAGATCTAAGAATTTAGGTGGGCTCTAAAATTTGGTGAAGAAATGAATTAATTTGGATTTTTGATTGATTTTTGGCCCAAGGTGCACCACCCAGGGGATGGCTCAGTTCAAATACCAAACTGAGCGCCCAATGTGCTTTTGTGTTGCCCAATTTGGTGCGCCAGCCCCCTGTCCAGTTTGCATTACACTAGAGCTTAGTTGGAAATTGAACTGAGCTCTATGTCTTGCCTTGGGTGTGTCAAGCATGCATCCTAGCTCCCTGGCCGTGTCAAGGTGCGCATGACAAGCTCTTTGGTGTGCTTCTTGTTGCGCCAAAGTGTGGGGGATGGGGGAAGAGTAGCGCTCAGTTGGGAAAACCAACTGAGCTCCCCATTGTAGCGCCTTGCTTTGGGCTTCAAGCTCCCAGGTTCGAATCCTGGTGGAAGCAAACTGGTGCAAATTTCCTTGGAGGGGTTGGACGCTCTTTCCTTGCCTTTCATGAAGCTCCTTGGTTCGAACCTTGGGAGAGCCATCTTGGCTCATTTTTTTTGTACCAAGAGTAGCGCTCCTCCTTTGTTCTCCATGGAGTTCCCAGGTTCGAATCCTAGCCAACTCACTTTGGCTTATTTTCCTTGCAAGCTTAGTAGTGTGAGATCCCTTGTTCGAACTTTGCAGGAAGCTTTTTGGCCATTTTCTCTTGTTTTCCTTGCAAGGAGCGTTCCTTGCTTTCCTTGGGTTATGGGTTCGATACTTTGTAGCTTCACTCCTTGGAATTTTGCTTTGAATTAATTTTGGAGAACCCCCGATAAAGCTCACTTAGTGAACTGAGCTTTATGTCTTTGCATTGCTTTCTTTGGTGCTCAGTTAACTAAGTGAACTGAGCTTTGTGCCTTGCTTTCTCCTTTCTTTCCTTGTGGAGCTCGGTTCACTCTCTCAACTTAGCTCTCCTTCTTCCTCAATGTTGCTACGCTTTTCTTCTCTTGGGCACGCTTCTTGCTTCCTTTGGGCATGCTCCTTAGGCCACGCTTTTCTTAATTTCTTCTTTCTTCACCTACAAGTAGTCAAAACAACCAATCAAAGTATCACCAAATTCACAAGGTTTAAAATTCATTCATAATTCAATTAATTTTTGCTTAGACCTCATGATTTTGTATCAATTAAAGGGTGGTTGGTTGATTTAATAAAATATGCAATTCCACTCCAAATTACTTAGTTACAATGCAAGAAAGTGCATAAAACCTAATAAAAACAAAGAAAAAGACTAGTGAAACTAGGCTAGGATGACTTGTCATCACAACACCAAACTTAAAACTTGCTTGTCCCCAAGCAAGCATTAGACATAAGAGAAGATAGAATGAAATAGAGAAGTATACATGTCCTTATTAAACAGATAGTTTAACTTGGTTCATGGGATTTTATGCAGATCAATAGTAGCATCATTTACTACTTGCTGTTAAACAGACAATGTTTCTTCAATGATTCACTAAGGTTGCTGCTACAATGCCTTACTTTTTGCTTACTTCCCTTGTTAGCTTTTTCCTTCTTTCTTTTGCATTAGAGAGCTTATTACTTATTGAAGGCTTGGTGGCAAATGTTGCACTGGCCTTTGGCTTAATTTCACTCAACATTCTTCACCACAGACACATGGCTCACCTTTTTCTTCCTAGGATCATTGATGCCCAGCATCTCTTTGGATAACTAAGTGGTTTGTAGATAAGCTGCTCTTTATTGTGGACTTTTAGTTGGCAATCCCAAATCAGTTGATCTAAGTGGCCAAGTTTTGAAATACTCCTTAGAACTTACTTGTCCAAGCATATCCTAGTACAAAAACACCACATGCATGTGTCTTAGGGTCTAAGCTATTGGTGTCTAGCCTTGTTGTTTATTTCTTTGCCAATTCTTGGCTATGCTCTTTCTTTTTCTTTCTGTTTTGATTCATTTTCAAGGGATTCTTTATTAATTCAAGGCTTCATAGCAGCCAACTAGTTTAGGCTTCAAGGAGCATGTCATTATGCAGCAATTATTTTGTGAGCTAACAATTGAATCAAACACATACCACCACTAACTTTCATTCTAACTTTTGCAACATTGAACAATTAGTTTTCTAAATCAAGACATCCCTCTTTTATTCAGACAGCAAGGGAACAAAGCAAAGTATTCAAGCTAATGAAGGATAACAAGATTATGCAGATAACTTATTCTAGCAAAAATTATGCAGAACAAAAAGAAGGCACTTGGAGGTATATCATGTTTCAGATACACATCTTCCTTATTTAATTTGAAATTATGAAAGAGTTTTACCACCTTTTATTTGTCATGCTCCTGGCCTTTGCTTGATTCTCCCTTCTTCTTCTTTCTTTTCCCAAGCTTGGAATAATCTCGAACTTCTTCACTAGGGCACCTTCTATCCCATATAGGATCTATGAGACCTGTGAGCCTAGCTATCTCCAATCTTTGATACATTATTTTTGTATAATGCTGGGTCTTTGCTTTCTATTGGTATCTTAAGTCTTGGCACAGCTCAAATGGTTTGATTTGTGAATTTAATCCTGGCATACAGTGGGTCAAATAATTCAACTTTGCTTGTGTATTTTCATAATGCTCTATTCGCTGTACTTGTCTAGTCTCTCCAATGGTATGATGAACGTTCTTCCACTGATACAAATTGTGAGTATATTCCCCATATCTGCCCTGGCTCAAGTACAATTTATCATATGATTCTCGGAATTCTGTCGATTGTTCCTTTTGTCCTTCAAGAATCTTTGCTTGAAACTCTTGTTGTTGAGCCATCATTTGTTGATGCCAGCTTGCTTGTGTTTCCTCCATTCGATGCTGCCAAGCTTCATTTTGCTCTCTATCCTTCAAATATTGCTCCCGGTGCTCTAGATATTGCTCTTGTTGTTGCAAATATAGCTCCTGTTGCCTTGAATACTGCTCTTGTGTTCTCACATTTTGTTGTGATATCTCCTCAAGAGCTTCCTGCAATTGACTCATGTCTATGACACCAGGAGCTTTTTCGTCCCTCTTTTATGACCTTCTTCTTCTGTGAGTTCTTTCTTCCTCTTGATCTTCCTCCTCCTCTTCATTAAGACCCTCCATTTTTCTCTTTGTAATTCCTCTGGTTCCTCTCACCTTCTCTGTATCTTCATCTTCGAAGAGCACTCCATCTTTGTTACACAATCTCAGAATCGTGCTTGGGTGCCCAAGCCTACCCGATTTGTATGTGTCTTCAGCCATCTCCTGGATACTGTCTGCTATGAGTTGGGTAAGGTTGATTTTCCCTCCATGTAGGATGTAGTATGTCAAAAGAGCTCTCTTGATTATGACCGATGAAGTATTCGCAGTAGGGAGTATTGATCCCCTTACTACCACATACCACCCCTTTGCCTCAGGTGTGAGATCAAATCTCTTCAGACAACTTGGGATTCCCTTTGAGTCTCTTTCCCAGTCTCTTCCTTCAATACATAATCCTTCCAATATTTCATCAGGGTCATTATCACCACGCAATCTGTCTTCATAGCTAAGCTCCTCATAAGTTATGGTTCTCAACTTTAGAGCTCTTGTAATTGATGGTGGACTAATATCCACCTCAACACCTCTGACATAACTTTTGTAAGGGGGCTATCTTCGCTCTCTTTAACAACATTAGCGTAAAACTCCCTTATCATAACAGCACTAATCTCAGTGAGAGGATGGCATAGAAGATCCCATCTTCTTTCTTTGGTGATTTATCGCATGATGGGATATTCTCCCTCCCTCAGCTCGAACCCCATTTCAGGAATGATAAGCTTTGTTTTCATGAGCCTCTGGTATCTTGCTTTATGAAATTGGGATTTGAACCTCTTTGTGTCATAGGATAGTAGGTTCGGTCACCATTGGTTCCTTTCTTGGTCTTCTCCTTGAACTTGAAGGAGCCATTGAATTTGGGTAAGAATAAGAGATAGGTAGGGTTGTATTTGGAGTGATGTTCGGTTTTGTTGTGAAGGGGAAGAAGAAATTGTGTGCTGTTTAGAGAAAAGGGACTTGTCGGCTGTGTTTATTGATTAGAAGAAAAGTGAAGCTAAAGTTTTTAAGTGAAGGTGGCTTGTATGAAAGTGTACTCCATGTTGTGTTGGAGGCTATTTATGGACAAGGCTTCCAAGTTTTCCAACAAGACCACAAGAGAGGAGTGAGTTCGGTTATGATAATGAAGGGTGAGGATTGAGTTGAACAATGTGGAAGATTCATGAAATGAATGGCCTGCATGTATTGTTAGAGCTTGACGAGGATTATCTTCTCATTGGTTTTTTGCTTTTCGGTGTCCAATGGTGCATGCATGCAAATTTTTCTTTCCAAGGGGCACGCTTCTCTAGGCACATGTGATCACTTCTCACTTGGCTTGTCATGGCCGTGGCCCTCCTTTTTCTTGTCATCTTCTCAATCTTCCCTTTCCTATTCAATCAAATCAACAGAATGGTGAGGTTTAGGACAGAACACGGTAGTGTAGTGGTAAATGCTTAGATTATTTATTATGTTTCTAAGTCATGTAAGATCAATTGTGTCCCTTACATAGTGAACCAAGGTTTGGTGAACACCAAACTTGTCTTTTGCTAAGGGGTTAGTGTCAAAAGTAAGAACTTTATCACAATTGATACCTTCCTCATAAGTTCTAATTTATTTTCTAACATAAATTTCTAAAATGAAACAATTTATGATTCATCTATGCATGACTTTGATTTTATGAACAAAAGTTTATCCTTCTGAAAGTTGGTACATATACGGACACCAAACTTAATGTTTGGTCATATACTTCATCGAAATGACTAAGCCTATGATCTAAGAATGCTTGAAAAGTTAACTTTTGTGTGCTGTCAAGCACACCAAAATTAGAAGTCTGGCATGTATTTCAAAATAGTATATGCATCTGTCAAGTATATCCAATAAAATTCAAAATCATGCTAAGATGATCATAATTTATTGAATTCGAAAACGAGCAAGAATCATAAATCATGGGTTGCCTCCCATGGAGCACTCTTTTATTGTCATTAGCTTGACATTGGATCCCTCTTTTATGGTGGTTGATGTTGTAGTGTCTCAGCTTATCCCCCCTGACTGTGAGCTTCTTCCTTGTTCCTTGATGTTCAATTTCGGCATGCTCTAGTAAGAGTATTTTGCTGACAGTATAGTAGTCATCAGCTTGTTGTTTTGCTCCCAGTTGTTGGTAGATCAATTGTACTTCATCACCCTTAGAGAACTCCTATATTGGAATCTTTTTATTCTTCCACCCCTTTTTAGTTTTGTTCTTGTTTTCTTCCCTCTTTTTGTTGATCCTTTCTTCTTGCAAGTGGGCTTCACTTTGGGATTCTTCTTCTTGATGACTGACACATCAATGCATTCTTGAATTTCCTCATTACTCTGCACAGTTTCTTTCTCTTTTTGCCATGCTGCATTGTCTACTTCTTGCTTTGGAAGGTAGCTGCTGATCGTCTTGTTAATTTCTTCCTTCCACTGCAAGTTTTCCTTGTCAGTTTCTATGCAGTCTTTCTTTTCATCTATGAGCTGTATCTCTGGAAATACATTCAGGGTAATACTTTCATCATGCATTCTGAGGGTCAACTCTCCTTGCTCTACGTCTATAATGGCCCTTGCAGTGGCCAAGAATGGTCTCCCCAGTATAATAGAATCACCTTCATCCTCATCTGAATCTAAGACCACAAAATCTGCAGAAAAGATGAATTTGTCCACCTTTACTAGAAGATTCTCAATCACACCCCTGAGATATATCACTGACTTGTCCACCAATTCTAGAGACATCTGTACTGGTTTTACTTCTTCTATGCATAGCTTTTTCACCAGTGAGGAAGGCATTAGATTGATACTGGCCCCTAAGTCACACATTACCTTGTTGATGGTCATACTGCCAATGGCACAAGGTAGAAAGAAACTTTCAGGATCTTCAAGTTTAGGGGGGAGTCCTTTCTGAATTAATGCTCTGCATTCTTCTGTGAGCAGTATAGTTTCATTTTCTTGCCAGCTTCTCTTCTTGTTAATAAGCTCCTTCAAAAACTTGGCATATAGAGGCATTTGCTCAAGTGCCTCAGCCAAGGGTATGTTGATCTCTAATTTCTTGAAGATTTTGAGAAATTTAGGGAAGTGTTGGTCCTTAGTCTCCTTGTTGAATCTTTGGGGATATGGCAATGGAGGTGTGAAATTCACTCCCTGCCTGTGATCCTTAGTTGGTTCTTCAATTGCTTCCTTCCCTTTTCTTGAAAATTTCGGCTGTTCCTCCTTTTCTTGGGCTTGCTTTGAAGTTTGCTTGCTTACTGTTACATCCTCATCATTGGCTTCCTCTTTTTCACCCTGTTTCTTGTCATCTTCCTTTGGCTTCTTGGTTGCTTCTTCATTTTTCACCAAGATTTTTTCACTCCTTAGTTGTATAGCTTTGCATTCCTCTTTTGGATTAGGAATGGTGTCACTTAGGAGTGAGCTCAAAGGTCTCTCAATAGCTATTTTCTTGGAGAGCTGTCTAATCTACCTTTCCATATTCTTCATGGAAGCCTCCTGGTTCTTTGTTGTCATCTCTTGGTGCTTCATCATTTTCTCCATTAATATCTCCAAGTTGCTTATCCTCTGAGAGTCTTGTGAGATTGGTTGGTTGTGGGGTGTTGAGGGTTGAGGATAAGTATTTTGATTGTTGGCTTGGTTGGTGGATGGATGATGGTTAGAGTTGGGGTAAGTATTTTGTGGTTTTCTGTATGTGTTTTGGTTATTGTTTTGCTGATTGTTGTGGTTTGTGTTTTTCCAACTATTTTGATTTGAGTTCCTTTGCCATGGTTGTTGAGTTTGATTGTGATTGTCTCCCCATCTGAGGTTGGGGTGGTTCTTCCATGAGGGGTTATAAGTGTCACCATAAACCTCATTTGTCCCAGAAGTTTGATTGTGCATGTATTGGACTTGTTCTTGCTGTTGATCCTCTTGAGTTTCTTCATTTGTCACCCATGTGGATGATGGTTGGCTTGTGTTGACTGCTGCAACTTGGAGGCTATCAATCCTTTTGTCCATTTACTCAAATTGTTGTTGAATTTGCTGTTGCATCATTTTATTTTGAGCTAAGATTGAGTCCACTCCTTCCAACTCCATCACTCCATTCCTTTGTGATGGTTGGTGTTGCCTTTGGTGAGCAAAGAAGTACTGGTTGTTAGCCACCATATCAATGAGATTTTGAGCTTCTTCTGCAGTCTTCATCAATTGTAGAGAACCTCCTGCTGAATGATTAAGAGCCTCCTGAGATTTCAATGTCAACCCTTCATAAAAATTCTGCAATCTGTCCCAGTCACTAAATATTTTAGGAGGGCACTTCCTAATTAGAGCCTTGTATCTCTCTCTTACCTCATAGATGGGGGGTTCAGTGTCCATTTGTGTGAATGTTTGCACTTCAGTTTTCAACCTGATGACCCTTTGAGGTGGGTAAAATTTGGCAAGAAACTTGCTCACTAGATCATCCCAGTTATTGATGCTATCTCTTGGGAAAAATTCCAACCATTGAATAGCTTTATCTCTGAGAGAAAATGGAAATAACAATAGCTTGTAGCTGTCAGGATGCACTCCATTGGTTTTGACAGTGTCACAAATCCTCAAGAAGGTAGACAAATATTGGTTCGGATCTTCAAGTGGTCCTCCTCCATAAGAACAATTATTTTGAACCAAGGTGATGAGTTGTGGCTTTAGTTCAAAGTTATTTGCATTAACATTTGGGGTAAGAATGCTACTCCCACAATGTCTAGGATTTGCAAAAGTGTAGGAAGCCAAAACTCTTCTCTGTGGAGGATTGTTGTTGTTATTGGCAGCTCCTCCTGGTGGATTTTTTGGGTTTGTTGAGTGTTCTTCCATGTCTTGGAATTCTTCTTCTGAATCCTCTTCTCCAACAATACTTTTCCCTCTTTCAGCTCTTCTTAATCTCCTGAGGGTTCTTTCGTCTTGTTCACAAAAAGTGGGTATAGCTCCTCTTGTCCCTGACATACAAACCAAACATAAAAAATCACACAAAATAGAAGGATAGTAAAACTTCAATCCATTGCTAGAATGAGATTTTAGTTAGCTTAAGCAAAAATTCAAACAGTTAGTGTGTTAGTTAAAAATTAAAGAAACAGAAAAGAAAAAGTGCTTGATCTAGGTCTCCACTTCACTTAATCATTGTCAATCTAATCAATCCTCGGCAACGGCGCCAAAAACTTGATGGATATTTTGGAAAACAAATTTCAACACCCAAAACTAACCGGCAAGTGTACTGGGTCGCATCAAGTAATAATAACTCACATGAGTGAGGTCGATCCCACAGGGATTGAAGGATTGAGCAATTTTAGCTTAGTGGTTGATTTAGTCAAGCAAATCAAGTATTGGTTTTGAGTGGTTTGTAATTGACAGAAGCTAAATTGCTTGAAATGTAAAGGGAGAGGGAAGAATTGCAGTAAATTAAAGAGAACAGAAAATAAAAATGCTGAATCTTAAAGAACAAGTAAATTAAATTGTAGAAACTTATATTGCAAGAAATGTAAACAGCTGAATCTTAAAGTGCAAGAAAGGTAAATTGCTTGAATTATAAAAGGGATTGGGAGCTGGGATTGCAGAAATTAAAACAAGCAAAAGTAAATTGCAATAAATAGAAGAGTAAAGGGTGAATTGAAGTAAAATGGATCTTAAACAGCAAAGTGAAAAATTTTGAAGAATTAAAAGTAGAAGGTGAATGTAGTTCAAGTACAGGAATTAAAAGAGAAATTGAAGATCTCAGGAGTGGAAGAGACTAGAAAATAAGTCTAGATCTCAAATCCTTTCTTGATCCAACAAGAACAATTGCAACAGAAAATGGAGAAGTAAATTGCAGAAAAGTAGAAGAGAAAAAGTAGTAAACAGAATGTGAAATGTAAATCAAAATTTCTTAGAATTATGCAGAAAGATAAAACAAGAGATCTCAAGGTGAGATTGAAACAGAATTTCTTCAATTCTCCACCCAAGATCCAAAACAAGAAGTAAAGAGTGCTCAAGCATGAACAAGGAAGAAGAGAGATCAATTCTCCTTCCAAATTCTCTAAGATCCAAATTCAAAGTAAAAAGCTCCAAATTACAAAAATTGAGAATTCTCAAAGAAGCAAAAGGTCCTTTCTAAATCAAACTAACACTTATTTATACACTTCCTAATTTAGATCTAAGAATTTGGGTGGGCTCTAAAATTTGGTGAAGAAATGAATTAATTTGGATTTTTGATTGATTTTTGGCCCAAGGTGCACCACCTATGGGATGGCTCAGTTCAAATACCAAACTGAGCGCCCAATGTGCTTTTGTGTTGCCCAATTTCGTGCGCCAGCCCCCTGTCCATGTTGCATTACACTAGAGCTCAGTTGGAAAATTGAACTGAGCTCTATGTCTTGCCTTGGGTGTGTCAAGCGTGCATCCTAGCTCCCTGGCCGTGTCAAGGTGCGCATGACAAGCTCCTTGGTGTGCTTCTTGTTGCGCCAAAGTGTGGGGATGGGGGAAGAGTAGCGCTCAGTTGGGAAAACCAACTGAGCTCCCCATTGTAGTGCCTTGCTTTGGGCTTCAAACTCCCTGGTTCGAATCCTGGTGGAAGCAAACTGGTGCAAATTTCCTTGGAGGGGTTGGACACTCCTTCCTTGCCTTTCATGAAGCTCCTTAGTTCGAACCTTGGGAGAGCCATCTTGGCTCATTTTCTTTGTACCAAGAGTAGCGCTTCTCCCTTGTTCTCCATGGAGTTCCCAGGTTCAAATCCTAGCCAACTCACTTTGGCTTATTTTCCTTGCAAGCTTGGTAGTGTGAGATCCCTTGTTCGAACTTTGGAGGAAGCTTTTTGGCCATTTTCTCTTATTTTCCTTGCAAGGAGCGTTCCTTGCTTTCCTTGGGTTATGGGTTCGATACTTTGTAGCTTCACTCCTTGGAATTTTGCTTTGAATTAATTTTGGAGAACCCCGATAAAGCTCACTTAGTGAACTGAGCTTTATGTCTTTGCATTGCTTTCTTTGGTGTTCAGTTAACTAAGTGAACTGAGCTTTGTGCCTTGCTTTCTCCTTTCTTTCCTTGTGGAGCTCGGTTCACTCTCTCAACTTAGCTCTCCTTCTTCCTCAATGTTGCTACGCTTTTCTTCTCTTGGGCACGCTTCTTGCTTCCTTTGGGCACGCTCCTTAGGCCATGCTTTTCTTAATTTCTTCTTTCTTCACCTACAAGTAGTCAAAATAACCAATCAAAGTATCACCAAATTCACAAGGTTTAAAATTCATTCATAATTCAATTAAATTTTTCTTAGACCTCATGATTTTGTATCAATTAAAGGGTGGTTGGTTGATTTAATAAAATATGCAATTCCACTCCAAATTACTTACTTACCATGCAAGAAAGTGCATAAAACCTAATAAAAACAAAGAAAAAGACTAGTGAAACTAGGCTAGGATGACTTGTCATCACACGCGTCACTGTAAATTTCTCCAAATCGCGCGCACGCGTGAGCCATGCGTGTGCGTCGATGCTCGCTGTTATCTCCTTAGTTTCTTGTGTTCCTTCCATTTTTGTAAGCTTCCTCTCCATCCTCTAAGCCATTCCTGCCCTATAAAGCCTGAAACACTTAACACACGGATCACGTCATCGAATGGTATAAAGGGGAATTAAAATACACAAATTAAAGGCTTAGGAAGCAAGTTTTCAATCATAGAACAAAACTAGGAAGGAATTGTAAAATCATGCAAATAGTATGATTAAGTGTATAAAGACTTGATAAAAGCCACTCAAATCAGCACAAGATAAACCATAAAATAGTGGTTTATCATTTATGGTTTATGGTTTGGGGTTGAGGGTTTATGGTTTAGGATTTAGGGTTGGTGGTTTAGGGTTTATGGCATACGGTGTAGGGTTTAAGGTTTATGGTTTGGGGTTTAGGGTGTATGGTTTAGTGTTTAGGGTTTATTGTTTAGGATTTGTGGTTTATGGTTTAGGGTGTAGCGTATAGGGTTTAGGTTTTATGGTTTGGGGTTTAGCTTTTAGGGGTTGTCATTTAGGGTTTAGGATGTAGGGTTTAGGGTTTAGAGTTTATGGTTTGGGTTGAGGTTTGAGGGTTTGGGGTTTAGGGTTTAAGGTTTAGGGTTTTGGGTTTATGGCTTAGGGATTAGGGTTTAGGGTTTAGGGTTTAGGGTGTAGGGTTTAGGGTTTATGGATTATGGTTTGGGGTTGAGGGTTTAGGGTTTGAGGTTTAGGCTTTAGGGTTTAGGGTATAGGGTATAGGGTTTAGGGTTTACGGTTTATGGTTTGAGGTTGAGGGTTTATGGTTTAGGGTTTAGGGTTTATAGTTTACAATTTAGTCTTTAGGGTTTGTGGTTTATGGTTTAGGGTGCATGGTTTAGGGTCTATGGTTTGTGGTTGAGGCTTTATGGTTTAGGTTTTAGAGTTTAGGGTTTATGGTTTGTAGTTTGGGGTTGAGGGTTTAGGGTTTATGGTTTAGTGTTTTGAGTTTAGGGTTTAGGCTTTAGTGTTTGTGGTTTAGGGTTTAGGCATTAGGGTTTGGGTTTTAAGGTTTAGGGTTTAGGGTTTGTGGTTTATGGTTTAGGGTTTAGGGGTTTTGGGTTTAGGATTTTGGGTGTAGGGTTTATGGTTTAGGGTTTAGGATTTAGGGTTTATTGTTTGGGGTTGAGGTCTTAGGGTTTGTGGTTTGTGGTTTAGGTTTTAGGGATTAGGGTTTAGGGTTTATGGTTTGGGGTTTAGGATTTATGGTTTAGGGTTTAGGATTTATAGTTTAGGATTTAGGATTTAGTGTTTGTGGTTTATGGTTTAGGGTTTATGGTTTTGGGTTTATAGTCTAGGGTTTAGGGTTGAGTGTTTGGAGTTTATGGTTTAGGGTTTAAGGCTTAGGCTTTAGGCTTTAGGGTTAAGGGTTTATGGTTTAGGGTTTAGGGGTTATGATTTAGGATTTAGGATTTAGGATTTAGGTTTTGTGGTTTAGGATTTGTAGTTTAGGGTTTATGATTTAGGCTTAGGGTTTGGGGTTTAGGCCTTAGGGGATATGGTTTAGGGTTTGGGATTTATGGTTTAGATTTAGGATTTGGGGTTTAGGGTTTAGGGTTTAGGGTTAAAGTTTTAAGGTTTAGGGTATAGGGTTTATGGTTTAGTGTTAAGGCTTTAGGGTTTGTGGTTTAAGGTTTAAGGTGTAGGGTTTAGGGTTTATGGTTTATGGTTTGGGGTTGAGGGTTTATGGTTTAGGGTTTAGGCTTTAGGGTTTGTATTTTAGGGTTTAGGGCGTATGGTTTAGGATTTATGGTTTATGGTTTGTGGTTGAGGGTTTATGGTTTAGGGTTTAGGGTTTATAGTTTAGGGTTTAGGCTGTAGACTTTGTGGTTTATGGTTTAGGGTGTATGGTTTAGTGTTTAGGGTTTATTGTTTGGGGTTTAGGGTTTAGGGTGTAGTGTTTAGGGTTTATGGTTTAGGGTTTATGGTGTTTGGTTTAGGGTTTATGGTTTATAGTTTAGGGTTTAGAGTTTATAATTTAAGGTTTAGGCTTTAGGGTTTGTATTTTAGGGTTTAGGGTGTATGGTTTAGGGTTTATGGTTTATGGTTTGTGGTTGAGGGTTTATGGTTTAGGGTTTAGGGTTTATAGTTTAGGGTTTAGGCTTTAGACTTTGTGGTTTATGGTTTAGGGTGTATGGTTTAGTGTTTAGGGTTTATAGTTTGGGGTTTAGGGTTTAGGATGTAGGGTTTAGGGTTTATGATTTAGGGTTTATGGTGTTTGGTTTAGGGTTTATGGTTTATAGTTTAGGGTTTAGAGTTTATAATTTAAGGTTTAGGCTTTAGGGTTTGTGGTTTAGAGTGTAGGGTTTAGTGTTTAGGTTTTATGGTTTGTGGTTAAGGTTTTATGGTTTAGGGTTTAGGCTTTAGGGTTTGTGTTTTAGTCTTTAGGGTGTAGTGTTTAGGATTTAGGGTTTATGGTTTGGGGTTGAGTGTTTATGTTTAGGGTTTAGGGTTAATAGTTTAGGGTTTAGGCTTCAATATTTGTGGTTTGGGTTTAGGCTTTAGGTTTTGGGGTTTAGGTTTTAGGGTTTGGGATTTAGGCTTTAGGATTTAGGGTTTAGGTTTTAGTGTTTAGTCTTTAGGGTTTGTAGTTTACAGTTTATGGTTTAGGGTTGAAGATTTAGTGTTCATCGTTTAAGGTTTAGGTTTATGGCTTATTATTTAGGGTTTATGGTTTAGGGTTTAGGGTTTATGGTATAGGGTTTAGGGTTTATGATTTATGGTTTGGGGTTGAGAGTTTACAGTTTAGGGTTTAGGGTTTAGGGTTTATGATTTATGGTTTGGGGTTGAGAGTTTACAGTTTAGGGTTGTTTAGGGTTTATGGGTTGGGATTTAGGGTTTATGGTTTATGGTTTAGGGCTTATAGTTTATGGTTTAGGGTTTAGGGGTTTTGGGTTTAGGATTTTGGGTGTAGGGTTTATGGTTTAGGGTTTAGGATTTAGGGTTTATTGTTTGGGGTTGAGGTCTTATTGTTTGTGGTTTATGGTTTAGGTTTTAGGGATTAGGGTTTAGGGTTTATGGTTTGGGGTTTAGGGTTTATGGTTTAGGGTTTAGGATTTATAGTTTAGGATTTAGGATTTAGTGTTTGTGGTTTATGGTTTAGGATTTATGGTTTAGGGTTTATAGTCTAAGGTTTAGTGTTGAGTGTTTGGAGTTTATGGTTTAGGGTTTAAGGCTTAGGCTTTAGGCTTTAGAGTTAAGGGTTTATGGTTTAGGGTTTAGGGGTTATGATTTAGGATTTAGGATTTAGGATTTAGTTTTTGTGGTTTAGGATTTGGAGTTTAGGGTTTATGATTTAGGCTTAGGGTTTTGGGTTTAGGCCTTAGGGGATATGGTTTAGGGTTTGGGATTTATGGTTTAGGATTTAGGATTTGGGGTTTAGGGTTTAGGGTTTAGGGTTAAGGTTTTAAGGTTTAGGGTATAAGGTTTATGGTTTAGTGTTAAGGCTTTAGGGTTTGTGGTTTAGGGTTTAAGGTGTAGGGTTTTTTAGGGTTTATGGTTTATGGTTTGGTGTTGAGGGTTTATGGTTTAGGCTTTAGGCTTTAGGGTTTGTATTTTAGGGTTTAGGGTGTATGCTTTAGGGTTTATGGTTTGTGGTTGAGGGTTTATGGTTTAGGGTTTAGGGTTTATAGTTTAGGGTTTAGGCTTTAGACTTTGTGGTTTATGGTTTAGGGTGTATGGTTTAGTGTTTAGGGTTTATAGTTTGGGGTTTAGGGTTTAGGATGTAGGGTTTAGGGTTTATGGTTTAGGGTTTATGGTGTTTGGTTTAGGGTTTATGATTTATAGTTTTGGGTTTAGAGTTTATAATTTAGGGTTTAGGCTTTAGGGTTTGTGGTTTAGAGTGTAGGGTTTAGGGTTTAGGTTTTATGGTTTGTGGTTAAGGTTTTATGGTTTAGGGTTTAGGCTTTAGGGTTTGTGGTTTATGCTTTAGGGTGTAGTGTTTAGGATTTAGGGTTTATGGTTTGGGGTTGAGTGTTTATGTTTAGGGTTTAGGGTCAATAGTTTAGGGTTTAGGCTTCAATATTTGTGGTTTGGGTTTAGGCTTTAGGTTTTGGGGTTTAGGCTTTAGGGTTTGGGATTTAGGCTTGAGGATTTAGGGTTTAGGGTTTAGGATTTATGGTTTAGGGTTTAGGATTTATAGTTTAGGATTTAGGATTTAGTGTTTGTGGTTTATGGTTTAGGGTTTATGGTTTTGGGTTTATAGTCTAGGGTTTAGGGTTGAGTGTTTGGAGTTTATGGTTTAGGGTTTAAGGCTTAGGCTTTAGGCTTTAGGGTTAAGGGTTTATGGTTTAGGGTTTAGGGGTTATGATTTAGGATTTAGGATTTAGGATTTAGGTTTTGTGGTTTAGGATTTGTAGTTTAGGGTTTATGATTTAGGCTTAGGGTTTGGGGTTTAGGCCTTAGGGGATATGGTTTAGGGTTTGGGATTTATGGTTTAGATTTAGGATTTGGGGTTTAGGTTTTAGGGTTTAGGGTTAAAGTTTTAAGGTTTAGGGTATAGGGTTTATGGTTTAGTGTTAAGGCTTTAGGGTTTGTGGTTTAAGGTTTAAGGTGTAGGGTTTAGGGTTTATGGTTTATGGTTTGGGGTTGAGGGTTTATGGTTTAGGGTTTAGGCTTTAGGGTTTGTATTTTAGGGTTTAGGGCGTATGGTTTAGGATTTATGGTTTATGGTTTGTGGTTGAGGGTTTATGGTTTAGGGTTTAGGGTTTATAGTTTAGGGTTTAGGCTGTAGACTTTGTGGTTTATGGTTTAGGGTGTATGGTTTAGTGTTTAGGGTTTATTGTTTGGGGTTTAGGGTTTAGGGTGTAGTGTTTAGGGTTTATGGTTTAGGGTTTATGGTGTTTGGTTTAGGGTTTATGGTTTATAGTTTAGGGTTTAGAGTTTATAATTTAAGGTTTAGGCTTTAGGGTTTGTATTTTAGGGTTTAGGGTGTATGGTTTAGGGTTTATGGTTTATGGTTTGTGGTTGAGGGTTTATGGTTTAGGGTTTAGGGTTTATAGTTTAGGGTTTAGGCTTTAGACTTTGTGGTTTATGGTTTAGGGTGTATGGTTTAGTGTTTAGGGTTTATAGTTTGGGGTTTAGGGTTTAGGATGTAGGGTTTAGGGTTTATGATTTAGGGTTTATGGTGTTTGGTTTAGGGTTTATGGTTTATAGTTTAGGGTTTAGAGTTTATAATTTAAGGTTTAGGCTTTAGGGTTTGTGGTTTAGAGTGTAGGGTTTAGTGTTTAGGTTTTATGGTTTGTGGTTAAGGTTTTATGGTTTAGGGTTTAGGCTTTAGGGTTTGTGTTTTAGTCTTTAGGGTGTAGTGTTTAGGATTTAGGGTTTATGGTTTGGGGTTGAGTGTTTATGTTTAGGGTTTAGGGTTAATAGTTTAGGGTTTAGGCTTCAATATTTGTGGTTTGGGTTTAGGCTTTAGGTTTTGGGGTTTAGGTTTTAGGGTTTGGGATTTAGGCTTTAGGATTTAGGGTTTAGGTTTTAGTGTTTAGTCTTTAGGGTTTGTAGTTTACAGTTTATGGTTTAGGGTTGAAGATTTAGTGTTCATCGTTTAAGGTTTAGGTTTATGGCTTATTATTTAGGGTTTATGGTTTAGGGTTTAGGGTTTATGGTATAGGGTTTAGGGTTTATGATTTATGGTTTGGGGTTGAGAGTTTACAGTTTAGGGTTTAGGGTTTAGGGTTTATGATTTATGGTTTGGGGTTGAGAGTTTACAGTTTAGGGTTGTTTAGGGTTTATGGGTTGGGATTTAGGGTTTATGGTTTATGGTTTAGGGCTTATAGTTTATGGTTTAGGGTTTAGGGGTTTTGGGTTTAGGATTTTGGGTGTAGGGTTTATGGTTTAGGGTTTAGGATTTAGGGTTTATTGTTTGGGGTTGAGGTCTTATTGTTTGTGGTTTATGGTTTAGGTTTTAGGGATTAGGGTTTAGGGTTTATGGTTTGGGGTTTAGGGTTTATGGTTTAGGGTTTAGGATTTATAGTTTAGGATTTAGGATTTAGTGTTTGTGGTTTATGGTTTAGGATTTATGGTTTTGGGTTTATAGTCTAAGGTTTAGTGTTGAGTGTTTGGAGTTTATGGTTTAGGGTTTAAGGCTTAGGCTTTAGGCTTTAGAGTTAAGGGTTTATGGTTTAGGGTTTAGGGGTTATGATTTAGGATTTAGGATTTAGGATTTAGTTTTTGTGGTTTAGGATTTGGAGTTTAGGGTTTATGATTTAGGCTTAGGGTTTTGGGTTTAGGCCTTAGGGGATATGGTTTAGGGTTTGGGATTTATGGTTTAGGATTTAGGATTTGGGGTTTAGGGTTTAGGGTTTAGGGTTAAGGTTTTAAGGTTTAGGGTATAAGGTTTATGGTTTAGTGTTAAGGCTTTAGGGTTTGTGGTTTAGGGTTTAAGGTGTAGGGTTTTTTAGGGTTTATGGTTTATGGTTTGGTGTTGAGGGTTTATGGTTTAGGCTTTAGGCTTTAGGGTTTGTATTTTAGGGTTTAGGGTGTATGCTTTAGGGTTTATGGTTTGTGGTTGAGGGTTTATGGTTTAGGGTTTAGGGTTTATAGTTTAGGGTTTAGGCTTTAGACTTTGTGGTTTATGGTTTAGGGTGTATGGTTTAGTGTTTAGGGTTTATAGTTTGGGGTTTAGGGTTTAGGATGTAGGGTTTAGGGTTTATGGTTTAGGGTTTATGGTGTTTGGTTTAGGGTTTATGATTTATAGTTTTGGGTTTAGAGTTTATAATTTAAGGTTTAGGCTTTAGGGTTTGTGGTTTAGAGTGTAGGGTTTAGGGTTTAGGTTTTATGGTTTGTGGTTAAGGTTTTATGGTTTAGGGTTTAGGCTTTAGGGTTTGTGGTTTATGCTTTAGGGTGTAGTGTTTAGGATTTAGGGTTTATGGTTTGGGGTTGAGTGTTTATGTTTAGGGTTTAGGGTCAATAGTTTAGGGTTTAGGCTTCAATATTTGTGGTTTGGGTTTAGGCTTTAGGTTTTGGGGTTTAGGCTTTAGGGTTTGGGATTTAGGCTTGAGGATTTAGGGTTTAGGGTTTAGGATTTATGGTTTAGGGTTTAGGATTTATAGTTTAGGATTTAGGATTTAGTGTTTGTGGTTTATGGTTTAGGGTTTATGGTTTTGGGTTTATAGTCTAGGGTTTAGGGTTGAGTGTTTGGAGTTTATGGTTTAGGGTTTAAGGCTTAGGCTTTAGGCTTTAGGGTTAAGGGTTTATGGTTTAGGGTTTAGGGGTTATGATTTAGGATTTAGGATTTAGGATTTAGGTTTTGTGGTTTAGGATTTGTAGTTTAGGGTTTATGATTTAGGCTTAGGGTTTGGGGTTTAGGCCTTAGGGGATATGGTTTAGGGTTTGGGATTTATGGTTTAGATTTAGGATTTGGGGTTTAGGGTTTAGGGTTTAGGGTTAAAGTTTTAAGGTTTAGGGTATAGGGTTTATGGTTTAGTGTTAAGGCTTTAGGGTTTGTGGTTTAAGGTTTAAGGTGTAGGGTTTAGGGTTTATGGTTTATGGTTTGGGGTTGAGGGTTTATGGTTTAGGGTTTAGGCTTTAGGGTTTGTATTTTAGGGTTTAGGGCGTATGGTTTAGGATTTATGGTTTATGGTTTGTGGTTGAGGGTTTATGGTTTAGGGTTTAGGGTTTATAGTTTAGGGTTTAGGCTGTAGACTTTGTGGTTTATGGTTTAGGGTGTATGGTTTAGTGTTTAGGGTTTTTTGTTTGGGGTTTAGGGTTTAGGGTGTAGTGTTTAGGGTTTATGGTTTAGGGTTTATGGTGTTTGGTTTAGGGTTTATGGTTTATAGTTTAGGGTTTAGAGTTTATAATTTAAGGTTTAGGCTTTAGGGTTTGTATTTTAGGGTTTAGGGTGTATGGTTTAGGGTTTATGGTTTATGGTTTGTGGTTGAGGGTTTATGGTTTAGGGTTTAGGGTTTATAGTTTAGGGTTTAGGCTTTAGACTTTGTGGTTTATGGTTTAGGGTGTATGGTTTAGTGTTTAGGGTTTATAGTTTGGGGTTTAGGGTTTAGGATGTAGGGTTTAGGGTTTATGATTTAGGGTTTATGGTGTTTGGTTTAGGGTTTATGGTTTATAGTTTAGGGTTTAGAGTTTATAATTTAAGGTTTAGGCTTTAGGGTTTGTGGTTTAGAGTGTAGGGTTTAGTGTTTAGGTTTTATGGTTTGTGGTTAAGGTTTTATGGTTTAGGGTTTAGGCTTTAGGGTTTGTGTTTTAGTCTTTAGGGTTTAGGATTTAGGGTTTATGGTTTGGGGTTGAGTGTTTATGTTTAGGGTTTAGGGTTAATAGTTTAGGGTTTAGGCTTCAATATTTGTGGTTTGGGTTTAGGCTTTAGGTTTTGGGGTTTAGGTTTTAGGGTTTGGGATTTAGGCTTTAGGATTTAGGGTTTAGGTTTTAGTGTTTAGTCTTTAGGGTTTGTAGTTTACAGTTTATGGTTTAGGGTTGAAGATTTAGTGTTCATCGTTTAAGGTTTAGGTTTATGGCTTATTATTTAGGGTTTATGGTTTAGGGTTTAGGGTTTATGGTATAGGGTTTAGGGTTTATGATTTATGGTTTGGGGTTGAGAGTTTACAGTTTAGGGTTTAGGGTTTAGGGTTTATGATTTATGGTTTGGGGTTGAGAGTTTACAGTTTAGGGTTGTTTAGGGTTTATGGGTTGGGATTTAGGGTTTATGGTTTATGGTTTAGGGCTTATAGTTTATGGTTTAGGGTTTAGGGGTTTTGGGTTTAGGATTTTGGGTGTAGGGTTTATGGTTTAGGGTTTAGGATTTAGGGTTTATTGTTTGGGGTTGAGGTCTTATTGTTTGTGGTTTATGGTTTAGGTTTTAGGGATTAGGGTTTAGGGTTTATGGTTTGGGGTTTAGGGTTTATGGTTTAGGGTTTAGGATTTATAGTTTAGGATTTAGGATTTAGTGTTTGTGGTTTATGGTTTAGGATTTATGGTTTTGGGTTTATAGTCTAAGGTTTAGTGTTGAGTGTTTGGAGTTTATGGTTTAGGGTTTAAGGCTTAGGCTTTAGGCTTTAGAGTTAAGGGTTTATGGTTTAGGGTTTAGGGGTTATGATTTAGGATTTAGGATTTAGGATTTAGTTTTTGTGGTTTAGGATTTGGAGTTTAGGGTTTATGATTTAGGCTTAGGGTTTTGGGTTTAGGCCTTAGGGGATATGGTTTAGGGTTTGGGATTTATGGTTTAGGATTTAGGATTTGGGGTTTAGGGTTTAGGGTTTAGGGTTAAGGTTTTAAGGTTTAGGGTATAAGGTTTATGGTTTAGTGTTAAGGCTTTAGGGTTTGTGGTTTAGGGTTTAAGGTGTAGGGTTTTTTAGGGTTTATGGTTTATGGTTTGGTGTTGAGGGTTTATGGTTTAGGCTTTAGGCTTTAGGGTTTGTATTTTAGGGTTTAGGGTGTATGCTTTAGGGTTTATGGTTTGTGGTTGAGGGTTTATGGTTTAGGGTTTAGGGTTTATAGTTTAGGGTTTAGGCTTTAGACTTTGTGGTTTATGGTTTAGGGTGTATGGTTTAGTGTTTAGGGTTTATAGTTTGGGGTTTAGGGTTTAGGATGTAGGGTTTAGGGTTTATGGTTTAGGGTTTATGGTGTTTGGTTTAGGGTTTATGATTTATAGTTTTGGGTTTAGAGTTTATAATTTAAGGTTTAGGCTTTAGGGTTTGTGGTTTAGAGTGTAGGGTTTAGGGTTTAGGTTTTATGGTTTGTGGTTAAGGTTTTATGGTTTAGGGTTTAGGCTTTAGGGTTTGTGGTTTATGCTTTAGGGTGTAGTGTTTAGGATTTAGGGTTTATGGTTTGGGGTTGAGTGTTTATGTTTAGGGTTTAGGGTCAATAGTTTAGGGTTTAGGCTTCAATATTTGTGGTTTGGGTTTAGGCTTTAGGTTTTGGGGTTTAGGCTTTAGGGTTTGGGATTTAGGCTTGAGGATTTAGGGTTTAGGTTTTAGTGTTTATTCTTTAGGGTTTGTAGTTTACAGTTTATGGTTTAGGGTTGAAGATTTAGTGTTCAGGGTTTAGGGTTTAGGGTTTATGGCTTATTATTTAGGGTTTATGGTTTAGGGTTTAGGGTTTATGGTATAGGGTTTAGGGTTTATGATTTATGGTTTGGGGTTGAGAGTTTATAGTTTAGGGTTTAGGGTTTAGGGTTTGTTGTTTAGGGTTTATGGTGTAGGGTTTAGGGTTTATGGGTTGGGATTTAGGGTTTATGGTTTATGGTTTAGGGCTTATAGTTTAGGGTTTAGGGTTTAGCCTTTGTGGTTTATGGTTTAGGGTGTATGGTTTAGGGTTTAGGGTTTATGGTTTGGGCTTTATGTTTTATAGTTTAGGGTTTATGCTTTAGGTTTTTGGGTGTAGGGAGTATGGTTTAGGGTTTAGGGTTTATGGTTTGGGGTTGAGGTTTAGGGTTTAGTGTTTAGGGTTTATAGTTTAGGGTTTGTAGTTTATGGTTTAGGGTGTAAAGTTTAGGGTTATGGTTTGGGGTTGAGGGTTTATGGTTTAGGTTTCAGGCTTTAGGGTTTGTGGTTTAGGGTTTAGAGTGTAGGGTTTAGGGTTTATGGTTTATGGTTTGGGGTTAAGGGTTTATAGTTTTGGGTTTAGGCTTTAGGGTTTGTGGTTTATGGTTTCGGGTTGAGAGTTTATGGTTTATGGTTTAGGCTTTAGGGTTTGTTGTTTAGTGTTTAGGGTGTAGGATTTATGGTTTAGTGTTTATGTGTTTGGGTTAAGGGTTTATTGTTTAGGGTTTAGGGCTTATAGTTTAGGGTTTAGGCTTTCTGGTTTATGGTTTCGGGTGTATGGTTTATGGTTTAGGGTTTATAGTTTGGGGTTTAGGGTTTGTGGTTTAGGTTTTAGGGTGTAAGGTGTATGGTTTAGGGTGTATGGTTTAGGGTGTATGGTTTATAGTTTGGGGTTGAGGTTTATAGTTTAGGGTTTAGGGTTTATAGTTTAGGGTTTGTGGTTTATGATTTAGGGTGTAGGGTTTATGGTTTATGGTTTGGGGTTGAGGGTTTATGGTTTAGCATTTAGGATTTAGGGTTTGTGGTTTAGGGTTTAGGGTTTAGGGTGTAGGGTTTAGGGTTTAGCGTTTATGGTTTGGGGTTTTGGTTTTATGGTTTAGGCTTTAGTGTTTATGGTTTAGGGTTTATGGTTTACGCTTTAGGGTTTAGGATTTAGGGTTTAGTGTTTGGGCTTTAGGGTTTGTGATTTAGGATTTACCGTTTAGGGTTTGGGGTTTGGGTTTTTGGCTTTAGGTTTTAGGGTTTATGGTTTGTGGTTTACTTTTTAGGGGTTTAGGGTTTAGGGTTGATGGTTTGGAGTTTATGGTTTAGGGCTTATGGTTTAGCGTTTAGGCTTTAGGGTTGAGGGTTTATGGTTTAGGGTTTAGGGGTTGTGATTTAGGGTTTAAGCTTTAGGTTTTGTGGTTTAGGATTTGGGGTTTAGTGTTTAGGATTTAGGTTTAAGGTTTAAGTTATGGGGTTTAAGCCTTAGGAGATATGGTTTAGGGTTTGGGGTTTATGGTTTAGGATTTAGGATTTAGGATTTAAGGTTTAACATTTAGGGTCGAGGGTTTTGGGTACAGGGTTGAGGGTTTATAGTTTAGGGTATATGGTTTATGGTTTAGGGTTAAGGCTTTAGGGTTTGTGGTTTAGGGTTTGTGGTATAGGGTTTAGGGTTTATGGTTTATGATTTGGGGTTAAGGGTTTATAATTTTGGGTTTAGGCTTTAGGGTTTGTATTTGAGGGTTTAGGGTGTAGGGTGTAGGGTGTAGGGTTTACAGTTTATGGTTTGTGGTTAAGGGTTTATGGTTTCGGGTTTAGGGTTTATAGTTTAGGGTTTAGGGTTTAGGCTTTTTGGTTTATGGTTTATGGTATATGGTTTAGGGTTTATGATTTGGGGTTGAGGGTTTAGGGTGTATGGTTTTGGGTTTAGAGTTTATGGTTTTGGGTTTAGGGTTTATAGTTTAGGGTTTAGGCTTTAGGGTTTGTGGTTTAGGGTGTAGGGTTTAGGGTTTAGGGTTTATGGTTTGGGGTTAAGGTTTTATGGTTTAAGGTTTAGGCTTTAGAGTTTGTGGTTTAGGGTTTAGGGTGTAGGGTTTAGGATTTAGGGTTTATAGTTTGGGGTTGATGGTTTAGTGTTTAGGGTTAATAGTTTAGTGTCTAGGCTTTAGTGTTTGGGGTTTAGGCATTAGGGTTTGGGGTTTAGGGTTTAGGGTTTAGGATTTAGCGTTTATGGTTTAGGGTTTAGTGTTTGGGCTTTAGTGTTTATGGTTTATGGTTTATGGTTTAGGGTTGAGGATTTATGGTTTAGGATTTATGGTTTAGGGTTTATGGTTTAGAATTTAGGGTTTATGGTTTATGGTTTGGGATTGAGGGTTTAGGGTTTAGGGTTTATGCTTTAGGGTTTGTTGTTTAGCGTTTAGCGTTTAGGGTTTAGGGTTTAGGGTTTAGGGTTTAGGGTTTAAGGTTTGGGGTTGAGGGTTTTTGGTTTAGAGTTTAGGGCTTATAATTTAGGGTGTAGGCTTTAGGCTTTGTGTTTTATGATTTAGGGTGTATGGTTTAGGGTTTTGGATTTATGGTTTGGGGTTTATGGTTTATGGTTTAGGGTTTAGGGTGTAGGGTGTATGGTTTAGGGTTTAGGGTGTATGGTTTAGGGTTTAGGGTTTATGGGTTGGGGTTAAGGGTTTCCGGTTTAGGGTTTAGGGTTTATAGATTTCTGTTTGTCATTTATTGTTTAGGGTATAGGGTTTAGGCTTTATGGTTTTGGGGTTGAGTGTTTATGGTTTAGGGTTTAGGCTTTAGGGTTTATGGTTTAGGGTTTAGGGTTTATGGTGTAAGGTTTAGGGTTTAGGGTTCCTAGTTTGGGGTTGAGGGTTTTTGGTTTAGTGTTTAGGGTTTAGGGTTTATAGTTTCGTGTTTCGGCTTTAGGGTTTGTGGTTTAGGGTTTAGGGTTTAGGGTTTATGGTTTGTGGTTAAGGTTTATGGTTTAGGGTTTAGGCTTTAGGGTTTCTGGTTTTGGGTTTAGGGTGAAGAGTTTAGGATTTAGGGTTTATGGTTTGGGATTGAGGGTGTATGTTTAGGGTTTAGGGTTAATAGTTTAGTGTTTAGACTTTAGTGTTTGGGGTTTAGGGTTTAGGGTTTAGGATTTAGGGTTTATGGTTTAGGATTTAGTGTTTGGGCTTTAGTATTTGTGGTTTATGGTTTATGGTTTAGGGTTGAGGATTTATGGTTTAGGGTTTATGGTTTAGTATTTAGGGTTTATGGTTTAGGGTTTAGGTTTTATGGTTTGGGGTTGAGGGTTTATGGTTTTGTGTTTAGGGTTTAGGGTTTATAGATTACGATTTGTGGTTTATGGTTTAGGGTGTAGGGTTTAGGGTTTATGGTTTGGGGTTGAGGGTTTTAGGCTTTAGGCTTTAGAGTTTGTGGTTTAGGATTTATGGTATAGGGTTTAGGGTTTAGGGTTCATAGTTTCGGGTTTAGGCTTTAGGGTTTGTGGTTTAGGGTGCAGAGTTTGTGGTTTAGGTTGAAGGGTTTAGGATTTAGGGTTTATGGTTTGGGGTTGAGGGTCTATGTTTAGGGTTTAGGGTTTAGGCTTTAGTGTTTGGTGTTTAGGCTTTAGTGTTTGGGGTTTAGGGTTTAGGGTTTAGGATTTAGGGTTTATGGTTTAAGGTTTAGTGTTTGGGCTTTAGCGTTTGTGGTTTATGGTTTATGATTTAGGGTTTAGGGTTTAGGATTTAGGGTTTAGGGTTTATGGTTTATGGTTTATGATTTAGGATTTATTATTTATGGGTTGGGGTTGAGGGTTTATGGTTTAGGCTTTAGGCTTTAGGTTTTGTTGTTTAGGGTTTAGGGTGTAGGGTTTAGGGTTTAGGGTTTATGGTTTGTGGTTGAGGTTTTATGGTTTAGGGTTTAGGGCTTATAGTTTAGGGTTTAGGCTTTAGGCTTTGTGGTTTATGATTTAGGGTGTATGGTTTTGGGTTTAGGGTTTATGGTTTGGGGTTTAGGGTTTATGGTTTAGGGTTTGTGGTTTAGGGTTTATGGTGTATGGTTTAGTGATTAGGGTGTATGGTTTAGGGTTTAGGGTGTATGGTTTGGGGTTGATGGTTTTCGGTTTAGGGTTTAGGGTTTATTGTTCAGGGTTTATGGTTTATGGTTTTGGGTGTAGGGTTTATGGTTTAGGCTTTAGTGGTCTGGTTTATGGTTTAGGGTGTAGAGTTTAGCATTTAGGGTTCACGGTTTGGGGTTTAGGGTTTATGGTTTAATGTTTAAGATTTATAGTTTAGGGTTTAGGCTTTAGTGTTTGTGGTTTAGGGTTTAGGCTTTAGGTTGTAGGGTTTAGGCTTTAGGGTTTGTGATTTAGGGTTAATGGTTTAGGTTTTAGGGTTTAGGGTTTAGCGTTTAGTGTTTGGATTTTAGGGTTTGTGGTTTAGGGTTTAGTGTTTAGGGTTTAGGGTTTAGGGTTTGGGGTTTAGGCTTTAGGGTTTGTGGTTTAGGGATTACAGTGTAGGGTTTAGGGTTTAGGGTTTATTGTTTGGGTTTTAGGGTTTATGGTTTAGGGTTCAGGATTTGTGTTTTATGGTTTAGGATGTAGGGTTTAGGGTTTAGGTTTATGGTTTAGGAGTTGAGGGTTTATGGTTACGTGTTTAGGCTTTAGGGTTTGTGGGTTAAGGTTTATAGTGTAAGTGTTTAGGGTTTAGGGTTTTTAGTTTGGGGTTAAGGATTTATCGTTTAGGGTTTAGGGTTTATAGTTTAGCGTTTAGGCTTCAAGGTTTATGTTTTATGGTTTAGGGTGTATGGTTTAGGGTTTAGGGTTTATGGTTTGGGGTTGAGGGTTTATGGTTTACGGTTTAGGGTTTGTGGTTTAGGGTTTAGGATTTAGAGTGTAGGGTTTAAGGTTTATGGTTTGGGGTTTCGGGATTATGGTTTAGTGTTTAGGTTTTTTGTTTAGGGTTTAGGGGTTTGTGGTTTATGGTTTAGGGTGTAGTGTTTAGGGTTTAGGTTTTATGGTTTGGGATTTAGGGTTTATGGTTTAGGATTTAGGTTTTAAGGGTTATGGTTTAGGGTTTAGGATATAGGGTTTATGGTTTAGGGTTTAGGGTTTTGGATTTTTGGTTTATGGTTGATGGTTTTAGGTTGAGGGTTTTTGGTTTAAGGTTTAGGCTTTAGAGTTTGTGGTTTAGGGTTTAGGCTGTAAGGTTTAGGGTTTGTGGTTTATGGTTTGGGTTTGAGGGTTTCTGGTTTAGGGTTTTGTGGTTTATGGTTTAAGGTGCAGGGTTTAGGGTCTATGGTTTAGGGTTGAGGCTTTAGGGTTTAGGGTTTAGGGTTTATGGTTTATGGTTTATGGTTTGGGTTTGAAGGTTTAGCATTTAGTGTTTAAGGTTTAGGCTTTAGTGTTTGTGTTTTAGGGTTTAGGCATTAGGGTTTGTGTTTTTTACATTTAGGGTTTGTGGTTTACGGTTTAGGGTTTAGGGGTTTAGGGTTTACGGTGTAGGGTTTATGGTTTAGCGTTGTGATGCCAGGGCATCATGGCCTATTTTTCTATGCTTTTTCAGTAGATTTTAATTTAGTTTTCATACAATTTTTGTTGATAAGTGAGTAAAAGCATGAAAAATCTCTACATGAAGCAAATCTCAAGCATAGGTGAATTTTAGTTAATATACAGGGCAAATATGATGAAATAGATCACACTAAGTGAAGTTATGAATTTGAGTATTATTAGCACACTTAGTATAGTAAATATTATCTTTTATATTAATTTGATACACTTATTTGTTTGATGATAGGCAAAAGAGAAGCAGAGAAGTAGAGAAAAGTAAGGAGGGAGAACCAACGTTGGTGGCAACGTTGGAGAACCTTGGTGGCAAACCAACATTGGTATATAAAAAAAAATAATGAAGAAGCAACGTTGGAAGGGAACGTTGGTTCGGCAACGTACCCCCAACGTGCTCGACAAGAAGCCTGGAAAAATCAACAGCCACCCGTACGCGTGAGAAGCGAAGAATTGACAAGCCACGCGTACGCGTCACCCACGCGTATGCTTGAGATGCGAAGAATTAAAAAGCCACGCGTGCGCGTCGCCCACGCGCACGCGTGAGAAGAACGTTGGCCCAACAACGTTTTCTCCAACGCTCATCTCAATGTTAACAACCAAGGGTCACACGTACGCGTTGCCCACGCGTACGCGTGACCAGGAAAACGTTGGAGTGAACGTTTGCATGCCAACGTTGATTCAAACACTGAAGAGGGCTTGGGAAAAATTGTTAATACTGGCAGCATCACTAAAGTCCCTGACTATGCATTCACCCTTCAAGCAAGCTGAGCCCATCAACATCACTCAATCCAAGGCATAAGAAGCATCTAGATTAGGAATTTTCATTTGAAATTTGTATTTTCATCTTTTAGTTTGTAAGCCTATATATAGGCATTAGTTGGATTGGAGGAGATATTCTGGATTGGAGGGGAGTCCAGAATCACGCACCAACATCCCCTGACACACACCATTCATGCACTCTTCTTCCTTAGGAGTACTTCCATTTCAATTTGTAATTTTCATTATGAATTCTGAAGTTCAATTCCTGTTTTGAATTCTTAATCTTCTTTATTTTTCTGCACTTTCTTTCTTTTTCTCTTTGAGTAGAGCAATGAACAACTAACTCTTTTCATTGGGTTAGAGAGCTCTATTGTTATTTAACGGATCAATTGTAGTTTTCATTCTTTGTTCTCTGTCTTTTCTCTTCTTCTTACTAGAAAGCTTTCAATCTTCATTCAATTGAACAATTGTCTCGACGGAGAAATTGTTCATAATTGGATTTCCTCGGAACCTTGACAGAGGAAGGAGGAAATCATGCTTGAAATGTTTTCTCACATTGTATTAGGTTGGGGGTTGGATGGATATTGTGAAATTTAATCCTACCAATACTTTGATCTATGAATGTGTGTGGTATAATCAGTGACCAAACTTCAGCTCTTTCCATGAGCTCTTAGATCAAGGAAATGGACAATTGTTCATGCTTAGAGAGATAAAATTGCCAAGGAATTGGGATTCAATCACCTAAGATTGCCAAGAAGATCAATGAATGCATTGATTGAGGAAGAGATGAGAATGAATTCGATCCAGAGAATTGCAATATTTCTTGATCCCAATGTTCATTTTATTTTTAGTTCTTACATTTACTTTCTGTCATTTATTTTCTACACTTTACATTTATGTCAATTTACTTTTCTGCACTTTACTGCTTTCCTTTACTTTTCTGTTATTTACACGTCCTGCTTCTTATCACTCTAATATGCTCGTCTAACTAGGAAAATCAATCAACTATTGATTGCTTAATTTAATCCTCGTGGGATCGACCTCACTCTTTAGTGAGTTTTATTACTTGATACGACCCGGTTCACTTGCCGATAGTTATTATGCAGAACTTATTTTTCGCATATCAGTTTGAGGGCTTGGAGTTTATGGTTTAGGGTTTAGGGTTTAGGATTTAGGCTTTAGGGTTGAGTGTTTATGGTTTAGGGTTTAGGGGTTGTGATTTAGGGTTTAGGCTTTATGCTTTGTGGTTTAGGGTTTGGATTTAGGGTTTAGTGTTTAGGTTTAGGGTTTAGGGTTTGGAGTTTAGGCCTTAGGGGATATAGTTTAGGGTTTGGGGTTTATGATTTAGGATTTAGGAATGTTTGGGGTTGAGGGTTTATGGTTTAGGGTTTAGGTATAGTTTAGGGTTTAGGGTTTAGGGTTTAGTGTTTAGTGTTTCGGCTTTAGGGTTTGTGGTTTAGGTTTTATAGTTTAGGGATGAGGATTTACGGTTTATAGTTTAAGGTTTAGGGTTTAGGGTTTATGGTGTAGGGTTTAGGGTTTTGGGTTTATGGTTTAGGGTTGAGAGTTTATGGTTTAGGGTTTAGGCTTTAGGGTTTGTGGTTTAGGGTTTAAGGTGTAGGGTTTAGGGTTTATGGTTTGGGGTTGAGGGTTTATGGTTTAGGGTGTAGGGTTTAGTGTTTAGGATTTATGGTTTGGGGTTGAGTATTTATGGTTTATAGCTTAGGGTTTATAGTTTAGGGTTTAGGGTTTATGCTTTAGGATTTGTGGTTTTTGGTTTAGGGTGTAAGGTTTAGGGTTTATGGTTTAGGGTTTTGGATTTATGGTTTGGGGTTTTGGGTTTTGGGTTTATAGTACAGGGTTTAGGTTTTTGGGTGTATGGTTTCGGGTTAAGGGTTTATGGTTTAGGGTTTAGGCTTTAAGGTTTGTCGTTTAGGGTTTAGGGTGTAGGGTTTAGTGTTTATGGTTTGGGGTTGAGGGTTTATGGTTTAGGGTTTAGGGTTTGTGGATTATGGTTTAGGGTGTAGTGTTTAGTGTTTAGGGTTTATGGTTTGGGTTTGAGTGTTTATGGTTTAAGGTTTAGGATTTATAGTTTAGGATTTAGGCTTTAGGATTTGTGGTTTATGGTTTAGGGTGTAGGGTTAGGGTTTAGGGTTTAGGTTTTAGGGTTTAGGGTTTAGCATTTAGGGTTTAATGTTTGGGCTTTAGTGTTTGTGGTTTATGGTTTAGGGTTTATGGTTTAGGGTTTAGGGTGTAGGGTGTAGGGCTTAGGGTTTATGGTTTATTATTTGGGGTTGAGGGTTTATGTTTAGGGTTTAGGGATTATAGCTTAGGGTTTAGGCTTTGTGGTTTGTGGTTTATAGTTTAGGGTGTAAGATTTAGGATTTAGGGTTTATGGTTTATGGTTTGGGGTTGAGGGTTTAGCATTTATGGTTTCGGGTTGAGGATTTATAGTTTAGGGTTTAGGCTTTAGGGTTTGTGGTTTAGGGTTTAGGGAGTAGGGTAGGGTTTAGGGTGTATGGTTTGGGGTTGAGGGTATACGGTTTAGGTTTTAGGGTTTAGGGTTTATAGTTTAGGGTTTAGGGTTTAGGCTTTAGGGTTTGTGGTTTAGGGTTTAGGGCGCAGGGTTTAGGATTTAGGGTTTAGGGTTTATTGATAAACCACTATTTTATGGTTTATGTTGTGCTAATTTAAGTGGTTTTTATCAATTCTTTGCTCATTTATTCATATAATTTGCATGGTTTTACAATTCCTTTCTAATTCTATGATATAGTTAAAAACATGTTTCCTAGGCCTTTAAACTGTCAATTTTAATTCTCTTTTGTTACCATTCGATGCCGTGATCTGTGTGTTAAGTGTTTTCAGGCTTTATAGGGCAGGAATCGCTTAGAGGATAGAAAGGAAACGTGCAAAAGCGGAAGGAACGTGAGAAAATGAAGTTTTGATGAGCTGGCAGCGACGCGCATGCATGGGCGATGCGTACGCGTGCCTAGCACAAAAGACAAGCGACGCGTACGCGTGACTGACGCGTACGCGTGACAAGGAATTTCGCCAAATGACGCGCACGCGTGACTTACGCGTACGCGTGACATGCGCCACGTGCAGAAACTTGCAGAAAGCGTTGGGAGCGATTTCTAGGCTCTTTTTTAGCCCAATTCCAACCCCGAGAACACAGAATAGAGGCTGTAGAATGGGGGAATCACATCACTCCTTTTTAGCTTCTCCTCTCTCTAGGTTTTAGGATTTCTCTTAGTTTTAGGTTTATTTCTCTTCAATTCCAGGTTCAATGTTCCTTTAATTTAGTTTCTCTTCTACTTTTAATTGTCTTACCCTTCTGGTTTATTTATGTTTCCAATTAAAGTTATGAACTCTTCATGTTGGATTTGATTCTCCCATTTAATGCAATTTGAGGTATTTCATGTTTATTACTCTTGCCTTAATCATTATCATTGATTCTTGCAATTGTTGGTTTTAGATTTTACATTTCCTATTACTTTTCTATGTTTTTATGTTATGCCTTCCAAGTGTTTGTTAGAATGCTTGGGAGGGTTTTAAGTTAGAATTTTATGTTTTTGGCTTTAGTTGAGTAATTGGAGACTCTTGAGTTATCAAACTCCTTTGTTGATTGATAATTGGAAGTTGCTGGTTGATTTGGATACCTCTAAAGCTAGCCTTTCCTTAGGAGTTGACTAGGACTTGAGGAATCAAATTGATTAGTCCACTTGACTTTCCTCATAGTTAGAGGTTAACTAAGTTGGAGCAATGAACAATTCTTATCACAATTGATAAGGATAACTAGGATAGGACATCCAGTTCTCATACCTTGCCAAGAGCTTTTCTTAGTTGTTAATCTAATTTCTTGCCATTTGATTTCCTTGTTCCCTATTCAAAACCCAGAAAGATACTTTTCCATAATCATTAATAACTACACCTCCCTACAATTCCTTGAGAGATGACTTGAGGTTTAAATACTTCAGTTTATTTTTATTGGGTTTGCTTAAGTGACAACCAAATTTTTGTATGAAAGGATTCTTTGTTGGTTTAGAAACTATACTAGAAATGAGGATTTATTTGTGAAATTCTTTACTAGCAAAAATCCGTCTAGAGTTGAGGTTTTATGGTTTAGACTATAGGGTTTGTGGTTTTGATTTTAGGATTTAGGGTTTAAGATTTATAGTTTAGGGTTTACGGTTTATAGTTTAAGGTTTAGGCTTTAGGGTTTGTAGTTTAGGGTGTAGGGTTTAGAGTTTAGGGTTAACAGTTTGGGGTTAAGGGTTTATTGTTTAGGGTTTAGGCTTTATGGTTTGTGGTTTATGGTTTAGGGTGTAGGGTTTAGGATTTAGGGTTTATGGTTTGGGGTTGAGGGTTTATGGTTTAGGGTTTAGGTATAGTTTAAGGTTTAGGCTTTAGGATTTCATGTTTAGGGTTTAGGGTTTAGGGTTTAGGGTTTAGGGTTTAGGGTTTAGGGTTTAGTGCTTAGTGTTTGGGTTTTAGGGTTTGTGGTTTAAGGTTTATGGTTTATGGATGAGGATTTACAGTTTATGGTTTAGGGTTTTGGGTTTAGGATTTATGGTGTAGGGTTTAGGGTTTAGGGTTTATCGTTTGGGGTTTAGGGTTTATGGTTTAGGGTTTAGGCTTTTGGGTGTGTAGTTTAGGGTTTAGGGTGCAGGGTTTAGGGTTTATGGTTTGGGGTTGAGGGTTTATGGTTTAGGATGTAGGGTTTAATGTTCAGGATTTATGGTTTAGGGTTGAGTGTTTATGGTTTAGAGTGTAGGGTTTATAGTTTAGGGTTTAGGGTTTATGCTTTAGGATTTCTGGTTTATGGTTTAGGGTTTAGGGTTTAGAGTTTAGGGTTTAGGGTTTATGATTAGGGTTTAGGGTTTATAGTGTATGATTTAGGTCTAGGGTTTAGGCTTTATGGTCTGGGGTTGAGGGTTTATGGTTTAGGGTTTAGGCTTTATGGTTTGTGGTTTAGGGTTTAGGTTGTAGGTTTTAGGGTTTACAGTTTGGGGTTGAGGATTTATGGTTTAGGGTTAAGGGTTTGTTGTTTATGGTTTAGGGTGTAGGGTTTAGTGTTTAGGGTTTATGGTTTGGGTTTGAGTGTTTATGGTTTAGAGTTTAGGATTTATAGTTTAGGATTTAGGCTTTAGGATTTGTGGTTTATGGTTTAGGGTGTAGGGTTAGGGTTAAGGTTTAGGTTTTTGGGTTTAGGGTTTAGCATTTAGGGTTTAGCGTTTATGGTTTAATGTTTGGTCTTTAGTGTTTGTGGTTTAGGGTTTAGGGTTTAGGGTTTTGGATCTAGGGTTTAGGGTTTAGGGTTTAGGGTTTGGGGTTGAGTGTTTATGGTTTAATGTTTAGGCTTTAGGATTTCAGGTTTAGGGTTTAGGGTGTAGGGTTTAGGGTTTATAGTTTATTGTTTGGGGTTTAGGGTTTATGTTTTAGGGTTTAAGATTTATAGTTTTGGGTTTAGGCTTTGGGGTTTAGGGTTTAGAGTGTAGAGTTTAGGATTTATGGTTTGGGGTTAAGCGTTTATGGTTTAGGGTTTTGGGTTTGTGGTTTATGGTTTAGGGTGTAGGTGATACATGGATTATTGTCGGTAAGGAATTTCACAAAATATTTACGTTGCAAGTATAGCTCCAAACCAACAGACAATTCTCACATCAAATTAAATTTTGGTTTTGTCACATGTACAAACCCCAATGAAAATTAACTAAAGTATTTAGACTTCAGGACGTCTCACAAGGAATTACAATGAAGTATTCAATTATTGGCTATGAAGGATCAAGGGGGGTTTGATTGATAAAGGGCAAGAAAAGTAAATTGAACAAGCAATTCAAGAAAGCAATTAATAAGGAGAGACATTCATGGCAAAGATTGGGATCATAGGCTTTCCATCCTAGTCACTAATAACAATAGTTAACAAGAATTTATCTCATTACGTCATCCCCAACGTTGGAAGAAGGTATGAGTTATCTTCCATGAGAGAAAGTTTAACAAGACTAGTAATCTCAATTGAAACATCCTAATCAACTCACTAATTAGATTAGTAAGAGATTAGAGTCAATTGAAATAATATTAACTAACAACTCTAGATCACCGACATGAGTTGGGTTTTTATGACTCAAGATTGCCTAATTACTCTTTCCAAGACAAGAATGCTCAAGGTCTACTCTAAAGCCTAACCAAGCATTTTGTCAAACACTTGGTGGGTACAAAAAGAAAGCATAGTAAAAGTGCAAGAATGATAATCTACCAACTACCACTAGCAAGGGAAATAAATTCACAACTCAATTCATCAGTAAAAAGAGACATCAACATCAAATTGCATTAAATGTAAACCAAATCCAACATGAGTATTCATAAATATGAAAGAAGCATGAAAGTAAAATTAACATTACAAACCATGAGAATGAAATAGTATTAGAAATAGTATTAGAAATGAGTATGAAATAGTATTAGAAATGAGTTGGATTGGGCCCAAAATGCTCTACAAATCGCTGGCCACAATTTCACTTTAGTGAATCACGTGCTCCATCGATGCGCACGCGTATAGTGCGCGTGCGCATCTCTAAACGCGAAGAACCTACGGCAAATTTTATATCATTTTGAAGCCCCGGATGTTAGCTTTCCAACGCAACTAGAACCGCCTCATTTGGACCTCTGTAGCTCAAGTTATGATCGATTGAGTGCGAAGAGGTCAGGCTTGATAGCTTTACGGTTCCTTCATTTCTTTATGAGTTCTCCCACTTTGCATGCTTTTCTCCTCACTTCTTCCATTCAATACTTGCCTTATGAACTTGAAATCACTCAACTAGCACATCAAGGCATCGAATGGAATTAAGGTGAGTCAAAATCACCAATTTTAGGGCCTAAAAAAACATGTTTTCACATTTAAGCACAAATCAAGGGGGATTGCAAAACCATGCTATTTCATTGAATAAATGTGGGAAAAGGTGATAAAATCCCCCAAAATAAGCACAAGATAAACCACAAAATTGGGGTTTATCAAATCTCCCCACACTTAAACCAAGCATGTTTGCATTGAATAAATGTTAATACCCCTTTGCTTCTTTCTTGATTTTAGCATGAGGACATGCTAAAATCAAGAAAGAAGCAAAGGGGTATTAACATTTATTCAATGCAAACTAACTAAATGCAACCTATCTATATGCAATCTATCTACATAAATGCATCCACTTGGTCAAAACAAGTCAATTTCCAAGAATACATATATAAGCACAAGGGCTAAGGCAATAGCAATCAAATCAACCCACAATTGAATTGAATCATTGAGAGATTTTACAAACTTGCTAGAAAAGATGATCATGGGTGGAAACATATAATTGAGCGATCGAACCCTCACCGGATGTGTATCCGCTCTAGGCACTCAAGTGTATGGGGTTGATTCACTCGATTCTCCCCTAATCATGTTTTCCAAGATTTGTTTTTCATCTAACAATCAACAATTATTTCATGCATGCACACATTTATCATGAGGACTTCCCATAGGTTGTAATGGGGCTAGGGTCAAGGTAGGATGCATGTGGTCAAGTGAGCTTGAAATTCGAATCTTTGATTAACTCAAACTTCCCACCTAACCTATGACAACCTATACAATTCTAAACAAACCTAACTACCCATTCTTCACTTTTTCACATACTCATGCATTCTCTTTTGATCACCACACATATGCATTGATTTTTATTGAACCTTGAACTTTGGGGCATTTTGTCCCCTTTTTATTGCTTTTCTTTTTCTTTCTTTTCCATATATTTTCTTTTTTTTTTCTTTATATATATATATATATATATATATAGTTTTTCTCATTTTTTTTCAAACTAAAATATATACAAGAATATCAATGCATATGGTTTACACATGATTAATACATGAGTATGTACCCAATTCTCATGATTTTTTAACAAAAATGTAAACACACTTTTATCTCTACCCAATGTTCCCAACTTCCCCAAAATCAAACGATGAACACTCTCACTAGCCTAAGCTAATCAAAGATCCAAATTAAGGGATATTTATTGTTTTTCACTTAGACTTGTAATGTGCTACAATTAAGAACAAATGGGTTAAGCATAGGCTCAAATTGGCTAACAATGGAAGATAAAAAGGTAGGCTATTTGGGTAAGTGAGCTATTTGAACAATGGCCTCAATCATATAAATGCATGTATACACAAAATAATGGACATAAAGAATCAAACAAATCAAAGATTACAATCATAGGAAGAGAATAATGCACACAAGAATGAAAGTAAGTGGTTATGTATGATGTAACCACACAATTAGGCTCAAATCTCACATGTTTGTGTTCTTAGCTCAAAACATGATCCACAAAGTATATAATTCAGGCAAGTTCTAAAAAAAAATTTTTTTCAATCAATAGGGGTGCCTTATAGATAAAATCCTTGGAAAATATCATGATTTTGACTAAGCTTAATATATACATATGCAAAATGAGAAAGTGCAACTAAAAATACTAAAATGAAATGTAAGAGTGTTGGGATTAGAAACTTGTTACCCAAAAACGTCGAATGGTCGGACGACCTCCCCACACTTAAAAGTTTGCACCGTCCTCAGTGCACTAAAAATGAGCAAGGGGGTACAGCGACTTTCCGAGTTGCCACCTTCAACTGGCAGGTTAACCGGTGCTACGTGTTCTTCCTTCCGCTTCCATTTTTTCTTATGGTGCATCAATCATGAAAAACAAAATAAACACCGTAAGATGAAAATATACAAAAGCAAGGAAGCGTGAATTGTTGGAATGAGGTAAGAACCACTAGAATGGAGTGAGTGAATTAGTATGACATTAATGAAAAATAGGTGTGTGGGTTCTAAAATTGTGCGTGGTTTAGAACACACACACACACGCTAGTATAAAAGTGGTGTCACAATTACACGAAAGAGAACATGCACTTCACTCATTCTAGTATGCTTGGGATACTTTAAAAGACTTGTAGGTTAAGGCAACCAAACAAGTTGTGAAGAAGCATGAAAGCATTCAAGCAAAAATCAAGCAATTGTGAAATTGGATAATGAATGGGCATTGATTGATGTGTAAGTGAACTTAATGAACATAATGGTATATGAAACTTACACCACAATTAATGACACCTATTGAAGTTGTTGCAACACCTAAGTGACATAGAGGTGAAACACATGGATGCTATGGAACTTAAAAAAAAGAAGATAGAAGTGGAAATCAATCACATAGCAAGCATGGCCCACAAAGCTTGAAAAGCTCAAAAATATGTCACTAGATAAGCTTTCGATCCAATTTCACACCCACACTATCAATGCATGAAATAGGTGATATGAACAAAGGGTCAATCATAAACAAGCATCACCTAAAAAAAATGCATTGACAATGTACAATTGCCTAACAATAGATGATGAATGCATGGTGGCCAAAACATGCAATTCAAAGAGTTAAGATGCATGAAGGCAATGTAGCATGTACATGGTATTCAAAATTATTAAACATGAAAAGTTCCGAACCAAGTAACCAAATATAACCTCAACAAAGAATCCCACAATGACAATTAACATCAATGATGTTAAACTAACATCCTATTAGTAATAAGCAGTAGTAAACAGTAAACAAGATTAGTAGTCCAACACTTATAATGGAAAATAAAAATTAAACTAACTAATTAACAAAAAGAAATGGTGTTACATGATGCTTGGTAGTGTTGGATGATGTTTGAAGGGTGGAAAGAAAAGAAGAGAAAAGAGAAGAAGGAAAGAAATGGGAAGAAGAGAAGAAAAGAAGATGGTTGAAACAGGGCAATCCACGCGTGCGCGTCATGTGCGCGTACGCGTGGATTGATGAAATGGAAGCGACGCGAATGCACGGCTGACGCGTACGCGTGCATGGCAAAGCAGAGAGTCGACGTGTACGTGCAAGGTACGCGTGCGCGTGCCCTGGGGCACAAAGTTGGCACACTTCAGGCACAACTCTCGGAAAAATGGCTGGAAAGTGGGAAAATTCAATCCACGCGTACGCGTGCATGACACGTGCGCGTGGATGGCCAAAAATACTTGGGCACGCGTACACGTAGAGTGCGCGTGCGCGTGGATGGTGCTCTGTTTTTCAAAATTTTTCTATGTTTTTGCACCAAACCAATCATTCCAAACCTCCAAACAGCTACCAAAACATCATAAAACCTTATTTAACCTACTAGACTCCCAGATAAACTCAACTAGGCAATCAAAAAATGAAATTAAACCTAAATTACCAATATTTACAAGGAGGAAAATGAAAGGATATTACCATGGTGGGGTGTCTCCCACCTAGCACTTTTGTTTATTGTCCTTAAGTTGGACTTATGGAGAGCTCCTCATCAAGGTGGCTTGTGCTTAAATCCATCCTTGAACATCCACCAATGCTTGGACTTCCATTGTGCTTCATCATTCAAGGTTAATAACTCCAAGCTTTGATGGAGTTCTTCACAAACCATAGGCTCCCAAAGTTGATCTTCCTTGTGTGATCCGGGATCCCGCACTTTGTTTTCACACCCGTCCTTGAGTTGATCATGGTGATTTCCTCCGGGTGGCAAGAGAGATGAATTCTTATGAAGGCACCAAACTACCCTCCTAGACCCATCTACTTGAGCACTACACCAATTCATGCTCCTCAATTTTGAGCTTTCCACCATAATGAGCATAGACTTGCAACGCCAACCACTAAACATCCTCCTCTTATGCTTAATTCCACAAAGCGCCCTAAGTTGGCCATCTGTCTCAAGCAAACCATATTCAAGTGGGATAATAAAGCTAAGAGTTAGAAGTTTTACCCACTCAAATGAAGGATTAGATGACAACCAAGGTGGAGGAGTTCCCAACGGTCTTCTTGACAAGGCGCGCTCCACTCCCGTCCATCCTCTCCTAGAGGCTTCGACCACTTGGCAAGGTTCTTCAAGCTTTACCTCTTGCCAAGCTTCCTCAAGTTCAAGTTCTTCTTCACCAATGTCCTCTAGCTCTTCCCCATCACTCAAATCATACATAGGAGGTTGAGTGAAATCTACCTCATCATCAATTCCGAGCATAGTGGGGAAGGATTCTTCAAACTCAAAAGGATCATATGTTGGTATGGAATCATCATAAATAGGAGGGCCTATTACCTGGGACACTTCTTCCAATTTTTTAATCACATTGTGCCTTGGAGGTTGTGCACTATCCTCCTTAACATCAACTTCGAACATCATGGAAGAAGGCTCTTCAATTTGTGCTTCCTCTATGTACTCAAGATATCCTAAGGCTCCAACCACTACTTTCTCTTGTTCAATAATCTCTACCTCCTCCTCTTGTTGCATTTCTTGCTTTAACTCATCTTCTTCACCTTGGAGCTTCAAGCTCACTCCCTCACTAAACTCCTTGGTTGCTTTTCCACATTCAACAATGGGAGTGCCTTGATCGCATAGGCTTAGGCGGGATGAGACTATGTTGCTAATGGCTTCTACCATGATAGCCATTTTCACTCTTAACTCCTCAAAATTCTTTTTATCCTCCTCGTGTCGCCTTAAGATATGAGATTCAAGATCTCTCAATTCTAGCATGTAGGCTTCATCGGGAGGTGATGATGGAAGAAAGGGTTTATTGTTTGAGGGAAGGTTGTTGTAATTGGAAGGTGGTTCATATTGGTGAAATTCTTGAGGTGGTGTGTGTGGACTTTGTGGTTCTTGGGAGTATTGGTGTTGGAATGGTGGTGGCTCTAGATGTGGTTCATATGGTGGTTGGTATGGTAGATACGAGTTAGGATCATATGGAGGCGGATAGTGGTATGAGGCTTGTGAGTATGGTGGAGGGCTATGTTGAGGAGCGGGTCCATATGCATGTGGTGGTTGTGGTTGATAATCACAGTAAGGGTCATCACATACATTAGATCGATATGCATTAGGATAAGGAGTATACCCATAAGAATCCGAAGAGTAGTCACGTTGGGGTGGCGCTTGTACGGCTCGGGTGGCATTAAATGCCCTTTGGTCGTCGCACATCTCCGTGAGGATAATAGTCATGTCCCCAATCACTCTTGCCAAACTTTGATCTCCAAATCCTTGATGCATGTTATCATTGTAAATTTCATCTCCTACAACATAGTTTGAACTACACTCATAGCCAAAGGGATGAGAATTCATGTTGACAAGAGAAAACAAAAACAAAAGCTAACAAGAAACAATGAAAACAAAGTTCTACAACTAGCAAAAATCAACAAACAAACCAAAAATAAAGAAATTCACAATATATACAATAGCCAATAATATAGCACCATTGCAATTCCCCGGCAACGGCGCCATTAATTTGATACAAGGATTATTGTCGGTAAGGAATTTCACAAAAAAATTACATTGCAAGTATAGCTCCAAACCAACAGACAATTCTCACATCAAATTAAATTTTGGTTTTGTCACATGTACAAACCCCAATAAAAATTAACTGAAGTATTTAGACTCTGGGTCGTCTCACAAGGAATTGCAATGAAGTGTTCAATTATTGGCTATGAAGGATTAAAGGGGGGGTTTGATTGATAAAGGGCAAGAAAAGTAAATTGAACAAGCAATTGAAGAAAGCAATAAATAAGGAGAGACATTCATGGCAAAGATTGAGATCATAGGCTTTCCATCCTAGTCACTAATAACAATAGTTAACAAGAATTTATCTTATTACGTCATCCCCAACGATGGAAGAAGGTATGAGTTATCTTTCATGAGAGAAAGTTTAACAAGACTAGTTAATCTCAATCCAAATGTCCTAATCAACTCACTAATTAGATTAGCAAGAGATTATAGTCAATGGAAATAATATTAACTAACAACTCTAGATCACCAACATGAGTTGGGTTTTATGACTCAAGATTGCCTAATTACTCTTTCCAAGACAAGAATGCTCAAGGTCTACTCTAAAGCCCAACCAAGCATTTTGTCAAACACTTGGTGGGTACAAAAGGAAAGCATAGTAAAAGTGCAAGAATGATAATCTACCAACTGCCAATAGTAAGGGAAATAAATTCTCAACTCTATTCATCAATAAAAAGAGACATCAACATCAAATTGCATTAAATGTAAACTAAATCCAACATGAGTATTCATAAACATGAAAGAAACATAAAAGTAAAATTAACACTATAAACCATGAGAATGAAAGAGTAAAAGCAAGAATTCACAAAGAAAATGAGATGAAATCATGAGATTGAACTTAGATCTAAGATGGAAATGTCCTAAGAACCCTAATGCTAGAGAGAAGAGGGAGCTTCTCTCTCTAGAAACTAACCTACATGATGCAAAGTTATAAACAAGTGCTCCCCCCTTTGCCCAAGCTTGAATTTTAAATGAAATAGCATTAGAAATGAGTTGGACTGGGCCCAAAATGCTCTACAAGTCACTGGCCACGATTTCACTTTAGTGAATCACGTGCTCCATCGGCACGCACGTGTACAGTGCACGTGCGCCTCCCTAAACGCGAAGCAACTATGGAAAACTTTATATCATTTTGAAACCCCAGATGTTAGCTTTCCAACGCAACTAAAACCGCCTCATTTAGACCTCTGTAGCTCAAGTTATGATCGATTGAGTGCGAAGAGGTCAGGCTTGACAGCTTTACGGTTCCTTCATTTCTTCATGAGTTCTCCCACTTTGCATGCTTTTCTCCTCACTTCTTCCAACCAATACTTGCCTTATGAACCTGAAATCACTCAACAAGCATATCAAGGCATCAAATGGAATTAAGGTGAGTCAAAATCACCAATTTTAGAGCCTAAAAAAACATGCTTTCACATTTAAGCACAAATCAAGGGAGAATTGCAAAACCATGCTATTTCATTGAATAAATATGGGAAAAGGTGATAAAATCCCCCAAAATAAGCACAAGATAAACCACAATATCGGGGTTTATCAGTAGGGTTTAGTGTTTAGGGTTTATGGTTTGGGTTTGAGTGTTTATGGTTTAGGGTTTAGGATTTATAGTTTAGGATTTAGGCTTTAGGATTTATGGTGTATGGTTTACGTGGGTTAGGGTTTATGGTTTAGGGTTTAGTGTTTAGGGTTTAGGGTTTACTCTTTAGGGTTTAATGTTTGGGATTTAGTGTTTGTGGTATAGGGTTTAGGTTTATGGTTTAGGGTTTAGGGTTTAGGATTTGGGGCTGAAGGTTTATGGTTTAATGTTTGGGCATTAGGGTTTCTGGGTTAGGGTTTATGGTTTATTGTTTTGGGTTGAGGGTTTATGTTTTAGGGTTTAGAGTTTGTAGTTTAGGTTTTAGGCTTTAGGGTTTGTGGTTTATGGTTTAGGGTGTAAGATTTAGGGTTTAGGGTTTATGCTTTATGGTTTATGGTATGGGGTTGACGGTTTATGGTTTATGGTTTAGGGTTTAGGGTTTAGGGTTTAGGGTTTAGGGTTTAGGCTTTAGTATTTTTGGTTTAGGGTTTAGGCGTTAGGGTTTAGATTTTAGGCTTTAGGGTTTAGTGTTTAGGGGTTAGGTTTTAGGCTTTAGGCTTTAGGGTTTCGGCTTTAGGGTTTAAGCTTTAGTGTGTAGGTGACGGGCGAAAATTTCCGATTAAGAATTTAATGTAGAAAATAGCGTTGTAAGTACAGTTCTTAACCGACGAAAACTCCGCTTATCAATTTAGAAAGAATTGTCACAAATTGAGAATAAAATACTAGAAGTAGAAATCCCAGGTCGTTGGTGCACGAAATTGTGATCTCAACGGCGCCAAAAACTTGGTACGCACGATTGTAATCTCAACTCCTTTTCACAACTCCGCACAACTAACCAGCAAGTGCACTGGGTCGTCCAAGTAATAAACCTTACGTGAGTAAGGGTCGATCCCACGGAGATTGTCGGCTTGAAGCAAGCTATGGTCATCTTGTAAATCTCAGTTAGGCGGATTCAAATGGTTATGGAGAATTGATAATTAAAAGATGAATAAAATATATAAAATAAGATAGAGATACTTATGTAATTCATTGTTGAGAATTTCAGATAAGCGTATGAAGATGCTTTGTTCCTCCTGAACTTCTGCTTTCCTATTGTCTTCGTCCAATCATTCATACTCCTTTCCATGGCAAGCTGTATATTGGGTATCACCATTGTCAATGGCTACCTCCCATCCTCTCAGTGAAAATGGTCCAAATGCACTGTCACTGCACGGCTAATCAGCTGTTGGTTCTCGATCATGTTGGAATAGGATCCATTGATCCTTTTACGTCTGTCACTATGCCCAACACTCGCGAGTTTGAAGCTCGTCACAGTCATCCCTTCCCAGATCCTACTCGGAATACCACAGACAAGGTTTAGACTTTCCGGATCTCAAGAATGGCCGCCAATAATTCTAGCCTATACCACGAAGGTTTTAATCTTAGATTAGAAACCCAAGGGATACACATTCAAGCTTGTTCGCATGTAGAATGGAAGTGGTTGTCAGGCACGCGTTCATAGGTGAGAATGGTGATAAGTGTCACATAATCATCATATTCATCATGTTCTTATGTGCGAATGGATTTCTTAGAGAAGAAATAGGCTTGAGTTGAATAGAAAAACAATAGTACTTTGCATTAATTCATGAAGAACAGCAGAGCTCCACACCTTAATCTATGGTGTGTAGAAACTCCACTGTTGAAAATACATAAGTGATAATGGTCCAAGCATGTCCGAATATCCAGCCCCCATAAACGTCTAAGATAGCATAAGGCTAATCAAAGATCGATTAAAAGCTTAAAATACAATAGCAAAAGGTCCTATTTATAATGAACTAGTAACCTAGGTTTTACAGAAATGAGTAAATGATGTAGAAATCCACTTCCGGGCCCACTTGGTGTGTGCTTGGGCTGAGCGTTGAAGCTTTGACATGTAGAGACTTTTCTTGGAGTTAAACGCCAGCTTTGGTGCCAGTTTGGGCGTTTAACTCCATCTTTTATGCCAGTTCTGGCGTTTTGAGGCCAGAATTTTTATGCTGACTTGGAACGCCAGTTTGGGCCATCAAATCTCGAGCAAAGTATAGACTATTATATATTGATGGAAAGCCCAGGATGTCTAATGTCCAACGAAATTGAGAGCGCACCAATTGGATTTCTGTAGCTCCAGAAAATCCACTTTGAGTGCAGGGAGGTCAAGATTCAACAGCATCTTCAGTCCTTTTTCAGCCTCTGAATCAGATTTTTGCTCAGGTCCCTCAATTTCAGCCAGAAAATACCTGAAATCACAGAAAAACACATAAACTCATAGTAAAGTCCAGAAATGTGTATTTTGAAAAAAAAACTAATAAAAATATACTAAAAAGTAATTAAAACATACTGAAAACTACCTAAAAATAATGCCAAAAAGCGTATAAATTATCTGCTCATCACAACACCAAACTTAAATTGTTCCTTGTCCCCAAGCAACTGAAAATCAAATAGGATAAAAAGAAGAGAATATACTATAAATTCCAAACTATCAATGAAACTTAGCTCCAATCAAATGAGCGGGACTAGTAGCTTTTTGCCTCTGAACAGTTTTGGCATCTCACTTTATCCCTTGAAGTTCAGAATGATTGGCATCTATAGGAACTCAGAATTCAGATAGTGTTATTGATTCTCCTAGTTCAGTATGTTGATTCTTGACAGCTACTTTATGAGTCTTAGTCGTGGCCCTAAGCACTTTATTTTCCAGTATTACCACCGGATACATAAATGCCACAGACACATAACTGGGTGAACCTTTTCAGATTGTGACTCAGCTTTGCTAGAGTCCCCAATTAGAGGTCTCCAGGGTTCTTAAGCACACTCTGTTTTTGCTTTGGACCTCGACTTTAACCGCTCAGTCTCATGTTTTCACTTGACACCTTCACGCTACAAGCACATGGTTAGGGACAGCTTGGTTTAGCCGCTTAGGCCAGGATTTTATTCCTTTAGCCCCTCCTATCCACTGATGCTCAAAGCCTTGGATCTTTTTTATTACCCTTGCCTTTTGGTTTTAAGGGCTATTGGCTTTTTGCTCTTGCCTTTTGGTTTAAAGAGCTCTTGGCTTTTTCTGCTTGCTTTTTCTTTTTCTTTCTTTTTCTTTTATTTTCGCCATTTTTCTTTTCTTTTTTTTCGCAAGTTTTTGTATTCACTGTTTTTTCTTGCTTCAAGAATCAATTTTATGATTTTTCAGATTGTCAATAACATTTCTCCTTTTCATCATTCCTTCAAGAGCCAACAATTTTAACATTCATAAACAACAGATTCAAAAGACATATGCACTGTTCAAGCATTCATTCAGAAAACAAAAAGTATTGTCACCACATCAAGATAATTAAACTAATTTCTAGGATGAATTCGAAACCATGTACTTCTTGTTCTTTTGTTTTTAGAACAGTTTTCATTTAAGAGAGGTGATGGATTCATAGGACATTCATAGCTTTAAGACATAGACACTTAAACACTAATGATCATATAGTAAAGACACAAACATAATTAAAACATAAGGCTCATAAACCGAAAAACAGGAAAATAAGAACAAGGAGATTAAGGAACGGGTCCACCTTAGTGAGGGTGGCGTCTTCCTCTTCTTGAAGAACCAATGGTGTTCTTGAGCTCCTCTATGTCTCTTCCTTGTCTTTGTTGCTCCTCCCTCATAGCTCTTTGATCTTCTCTAATCTCATGGAGAATGATAGAGTGCTCTTGGTGTTCCATCCTTAGTTGTCCCATGTTGGAACTTAATTCTCCTAGGGAGGTATTGATTTGCTCCCAATAGTTTTGTGGAGGGAAGTGCATCCCTTGAGGCATCTCAGGGATTTCATGGTGAGGAATTTCCTCATACTCTTGTTGAGGTCCATGATCTCTTGTTTGCTCCATCCTTTTCTTAGTGATGGACTTGTCCTCATCAATGAGGATATCTCCCTCTATGTCAATTTCAGCCGAATTTCAGAGGTGGCAAATGAGGTGAGGAAAGGCTAACCTTGCCAAAGTGGATGACTTGTCAGCCACCTTGTAGAGTTCTTGAGGTATAATCTCATGAACTTCCACTTCCTCCCCAATTATGATACTATGGATCATGATGGCCCGGTCTACAGTAACTTCAGACCGGTTGCTAGTAGGAATAATTGAGCATTGGATGAACTCCAACCATCTTCTAGCTACAGGCTTAAGGTCCGGTCTTCTCAATTGAACCGTCTTGCCTCTTGAGTCAACTTTCCATTGAGCTCCTTCCACACATATGTCCATGAGGACTTGGTCCAACCTTTGATCAAAGTTGACCGTTCTAGTGTAGGGGCGTGCATTTTCTTGCATCAATGGCAAGTTGAATGCCAACCTTACATTTTCCGGACTGAAATCTAAGTATGTCCCCCGAACCATGGTAAGCCAGTTCTTTGGGTTTGGGTTCACACTTTGATCATGGTTCCTAGTGATCCATTTGTTTGCATAGAACTCTTGAACCATTAAGATCCTGACTTGTTGAATAGGATTAGAGATAACTTCCCATCCTCTTCTTATAATCTCTTGTCGGATCTCCGGATATTCGCTCTTTTTGAGCTTAAAAGGAACCTTAGGGATTACCTTTTTCTCGGCCACAACTTCATAGAAGTGGTCTTGATGGACCTTTGAGATGAATCTCTCCATCTCCCATGACTCAGAGGTGGAAGCAATTGCCTTCCCTTTCCTCTTTCTTGAGGTTTCTCTGGCCTTAGGTGCCATTGATGGTTATGGAAAAACAAAAAGCAATGCTTTTACCACACCAAACTTAAAAGGTTTGCTCGTCCCCGAGCAAAAGAAGAAAGGAAGTAGTAGAAGAAGAAGAAAATGGAGGAGATAGAGGGAGAAGGTGTATTTGGCTAAGGGGGAGAAGTGGTGGTTGTAATGTGTGAAAATGGAGTATTGTTGAGGGGTTTATATAGGGGTAGGGGGAAGGGTAGGTTTTGGCTATTAGGGTTGGGTTTGGGAGGGAAAAGAATTTGAATTTTGGAGGTAGGTGGGGTTTATGGGGAAGAGTGGATGGATGTGAGTGGTTAAGGGTATTTAGGAAAGAGGTATGGAGGTGATTGGTGAAGGATATTTGGGGAAGAGAGTTATAAAAAGGTGTGAAGAGGAGAGAAGAAGAGGTGGGGTAGGTGGGGATCCTGTGGGGTCCACAGATCCAGAGGGGTCAAGGACTTAGCATCCCTACTCCAATTAGGCGTGCAAAACGCCGTTAGAATGCATGTCTGGCGTTAAACGCCAGCTTGCTGCTTGTTTCTGGCGTTTAACGCCAATTCCATGCTCTGTTCTGGCGTTAAACGCCAGTTTGATGCTACTTACTGGCGTTTAAACGCCAGTAAGCTCTTCCTCCAAGGTGAGCTATTTTTAATGTTATTTTTCATTCTATTTTTGATTTTTCAATAGTTTTTGTGACTCCACATGATCGTCAACCTAAAGAAAACATAAAATAACAATAAAAAATAAATAGAAATAATTAAATAACATTGGGTTGCCTCCCAACAAGCGCTTTTTTAAAGTCAATAGCTTGACAGTGAGCTCTCATGGAGCCTCACAGATGTTTAGAGCATTGTTGGGACCTCCCAACACCAAACTTAGAGTTTGAATATGGGGGTTCAACACCAAACTTAGAGTTTGGTTGTGGCCTCCCAACACCAAACTTAGAGTTTGACTGTGGGGGCTTTGGTTGACTATGCAGTGAGAGAAGCTTTTCATGCTTCCTCTCCATGGTTACAGAAGGAGATCCTTGAGTTTTAAACACAAGGTTGTCCTCATTTAGTTGAAGGACCAACTCTCATGTGTCCACATCAATCACAGCTTTTGCTGTGGCTAGGAAGGGTCTTCCAAGGATGATGGATTCATCCTCATCCTTCCCAGTGTCTAGGATTATGAAATCAGCAGGGATGTAAAGGCCTTCAACCTTTACTAACAAGTCCTCTACTAATTCATAAGCCTGTTTCATTGATTTGTCTGCCATCTCTAGTGAGATTCTTGCAGCTTGTACCTCAAGGATTCCAAGTTTCTCCATTACAGAGAGTGGCATGAGGTTTATCCCTGACCCAAGGTCACACAGAGCCTTCTCAAAGGTCATGGTGCCTATGGTACAAGGTATGAAGAACTTTCCGGGATTCGGTTTCTTCTGAGGCAATGTCTGCCTTATCAATGCACTGAGTTTATTGGAGAACAAGGTGGGTTCATCCTCCCAAGTCTCATTACCAAATAAACTGGCATTCAACTTTATGATGGCTCCTAGATATTTAGCAACCTGCTCTTCAATAATGTCTTCATCCTCTTCAGAGGAAGAATAGTCATCAGAGCTCATGAATGGTAAAAGGAGGTTCAATGGAATCTCTATGGTCTCTAGATGAGCCTCAGATTCCTTTGGTTCCTCAAAGGGAAACTCCTTATTGGTCAGTGAACATCCCAGGAGGTCTTCCTCACTAGGATTCACGTCCTTCTCCTCCTCTCTGGGTTTGGCCACACCAAGTAAGGTAATGGCCTTGCACTCTCTTTTTAAATTCTCTTCTGTATTGCTTGGGAGAGTACTAGGAGGAGTTTCAGTGACTCTTTTACTCAGCTGGCCCACTTGTGCCTCCAAATTTCTAATGGAGGACCTTGTTTCATTCATGAAACTTAGAGTGGCCTTAGATAGATTAGAGACTATATTTGCTAAGCTAGATAGACTCTGCTCAGAATTCTCTGTCTGTTGCTGAGAGGATGATGGAAAAGGCTTGCAATTGCTAAACCTGTTTCTTCCACCATTATTAAAGCCTGGTTTAGGCTTTTGTTGATCCTTCCATGAGAAATTTGGATGATTTCTCCATGAGGGATTATAGGTGTTTCCATAGGGTTCCCCCATGTAATTCACCTCTGCTATTGCAGGGTTCTCAGGATCATAAGCTTCTTCTTCGGAAGATGCCTCTTTAGTACTGTTGGATGCAGCTTGCAATCCATTCAGACTCTGAGAAATCATATTGACTTGCTGAGTTAATATTTTATTCTGAGCCAATATGGCATTCAGAGTATCAATTTCAAGAACTTCCTTCCTCTGAGGCGTCCCATTACTCACAGGATTTCTTTCAGAAGTGTACATGAACTGGTTATTTGCAACCATGTCAATGAGTTCCTGAGCTTCTGCAGGTGTTTTCTTTAGGTTAATAGATCCACCTGCAGAATGGTCCAATGACATCTTTGATAATTCAGACAGACCATCATAGAATATATCCAGGATGGTCCGTTCTGAAAGCATGTCAGAAGGACACTTTTTGGTCAGTTGCTTGTATCTCTCCCAAGATTCATAGAGGGATTCACCTTCTTTCTGTTTGAAGGTTTGAACATCCACTCTAAGTTTGCTAAGCTTTTGAGGAGGAAAGAACTTGGCTAAGAAAGCCGTGACCAGCTTATCCCAAGAGTTCAGGATATCTTTAGGTTGAGAGTCCAACCATATTCTAGCTCTGTCTCTTACAGCAAACGGGAAAAGCATAAGCCTGTAGACCTCAGGATCAACCCCATTGGTCTTAACAGTATCACAGATCTGCAAGAATTCAGTTAAGAACTGAAAAGGATCTTCTGATGGAAGTCCATGAAACTTGCAATTCTGTTGCATTAGAGAAACTAAAATTATTTGCTCCAATGGCAGGGATTGAGATGCTTCTTCCATGTAAGTTGGAATTTGATGCAGTAAAGTCACCAAGCATCTTCCTTGCATCTCCACCATTGTTATTATTTTCGGCCATGTCTCCTTCTTTTTTGAAAATTTCAGCAAAGTTCTCTTCAGAGTGTTGTGTTTTAGTTTCTCTTAGCTTCCTCTTTAAAGTTCTTTCAGGTTCTGGATCAGCTTCAACAAGAATATTCTTGTCCTTGCTCCTGCTCATATGAAAAAGAAGAGAATAGAAAAGAAAATATGGAATCCTCTATGTCACAGTATAGAGATTCCTTGTATGGGTATAAGAAGAGAAGGATGGAAGAAAGAAAAGATAAGAATTCGAACACAGAGGAGAATAGTGGGTTCGAATTTTTGAGTAGAAGAGAAGTGTTAGTAGATAAATAAATAATTAGAAGAAGATGAGAGAGGGAAGAATTCGAAAATTAAATAAAATAAAATAAAAATATTTTTGTTTTTAAAATTAAAGTTAAAATTTGAAGATTTTAAGAAGAAAGATGAAATTAAATTAAAATTTAAAATAATTAGTTAATTAAAAAGGAATTTTGAAAAAGGGGTTTGTAATTTTCGAAAATAAGAGAGAGAAAAGTAGTTAGGTGGTTTTGAAAAAGATATGATTGAAATAGTAAACTTTTAAAATCAAACAAAAAGTTAAGTGGTTAATTGAAAAAGATTTGAAAAGATAAGAGGTTAGAAAAGATTTTGAAATTGATTTTGAAAAAGATGTGATTGAAATTTATTTTGAAAAAGATTTGAAAAAGAAATTTAAAAAGTTTGATTTTGAAAATTAAAGTTGATTACTTGACTAACAAGAAACAAAAAGAGATGATTTTAAAATTTAAAGATTGAACCTTTCTTACTAGGCAAGTAACAAACTTAAAATTTTTGAATCAATCACATTAATTGTTAGCATTAATTTCGAAAATATGAAATAGAAATAAGAAAAAGATTTTGAAAATAAATTTTGAAAATTTCGAAATTATGAAAGAAAAAATGAAAAAGATTTTATTTTTGAAAAAGAATTGAAAAAGATAGAATTTTTAAATTGAAAATTTGACTTGACTCGTAAGAAACAACTAAATTTTAAAAAGTTTTGAAAAAGTCAACTCAAATTTTTGAAAATTTATGAGAGAATAAGGGAAAGATATCTTTTTGATTTTTTTGAATTTTTATGAAGAGAGAGAAAAACAACAAAAAGACTCAAAACATGAAAATTATAAATCAAAACACACAATGCATGCAAGAGCACTTCGAATGTCAAGATGAACACCAAGAACACTTTGAATATCAAGATGAACACCAAGAACTTATTTTTGAAAATTTTTAAGAAAAGAAAAACATGCAAGACACCAAACTTAAAAATTTTTAATGTTGAGACACTAACAAATTGAAAATGCATATGAGAAACAAGAAAAGATACATAACAAGAAAATGCAAAGATCAAACAAAGAAGATCATCAAGAACAACTTGAAGATCATGAAGAACATATGGTGAATTTTAAAAAATTTTAAGAATAGTTAAAAAGATGCAATTGACACCAAACTTAAAAATTGACACTAGACTCAAGCAAGAAACATCAAATTTTTGGTTTTCATGATTTTATTAAAATTTTTTTGGATTTTTTGAAAATTAATTGGAAAAGAAAAATAAGGATTTCAAAATTTTTAATGAGAATTCCAGGAATCATGAAATGTTAGTCTAAAGCTCCAGTCCAGGAATTAGACATGGCTTACTAGCCAGCCAAGCTTTCAGTGAAAGCTCCAGTCCAAAACACTAGACATGGCCAATGGCCAGCCAAGCTTTAGCAGATCATTACATACAAAAGCTAAATTGCTGAGAAAGACAAAGAAGCTCTTCTCTAATGATAGTTGAAACCTTGGTCCAAAGGATTAGACATGGCTTAACAGCCAGCCAGGATTCAGCATATCACCATGAAACTCTAGAATTCATTCTTAAAAATTCTGAAGAACATAGAATAATTTATAAATTTTTTTTTGAAAATTTTTTTCGAAAATAAAAAGAATAAAAGCAAAAACTTAAAATTAAAATAAAATTACCTAATCTGAGCAAAAAGATGAACCGTCAGTTGTCCAAACTCGAATAATCCCTGGCAACGGTGCCAAAAACTTGGTGCACGAAATCGTGATCGTTCATTCCTTGGTAACGGCGCTAAAAACTTAATACGCACATTCATAATCTTAGTTCTTTGTCATAACTTCGCACAACTAACCAGCAAGTGCACTGGGTCATCCAAGTAATAAACCTTACGTGAGTAAGGATCGATCCCACGGACATTGTCGGCTTGAAGCAAGCTATGGTCATCTTGCAAATCTCAGTCAGGCGGATTCAAATGGTGATGGAGATTTGATAATTAAAATATAATTAAAATATAAAATAGGATAGAAATACTTATGTAATTCATTGGTGAGAATTTCAGATAAGCGTATGGAGATGCTTTTATTCCCTCTGAACCTCTGCTTTCCTACTATCTTCATCCAATCCTTCATACTCCTTTCCATGGCAAGCTGTATGTTGGGCATCACCGTTGTCAATGGCTACATCCCGTCCTCTCCGTGAAAACGGTCCAAATGCGCTGTCACCGCATGGATAATCATCTGTCGGTTCTCGATCATACTGGAATAGGATTCAGTAATCCTTTTGCGTCTGTCACTATGCCCAGCACTCACGAGTTTGAAGCTCGTCACAGCCCTCCCTTCCCAGATTCTACTCGGAATACCACAGACAAGGTTTAGACTCTACCATGAAGAATGGCCGCCAATAATTCTAGCCTATACCACGAAGACTCTGATCGTAGATTAGGAGGCTAAGAGATATGCATTCAAGCTTGTTTGCATGTAGAACAGAGGTGTTTGTCAGGCACGCGTTCATAAGTGAGAATGATGATGAGCGTCACGTAATCATCACATTCATCATGTTCTTGTGTGCGAATGAATATCTTAGAGAAGAAATAGGCTTGAATTGAATAGAAAAACAATAGTACTTTGCATTAATTCATGAGGAACAGCAGAGCTCCACACCTTAATCTATGGTGTGCAGAAACTCTACTGTTGAAAATACATAAGTGAAAATAGGGTAGACATGGCCGAGTGGCCAGCCTCCCATGGGGGTCTCAGAACGTAAAAGTTACATAATGTGTTCCAAAGATTGTAATCACAATAGTAAAAAGTTCTATTTATACTAAACTAGTTACTAGGGTTACAGAAATAAGTAAATGATGCAGAAATCCACTTCCAGGCCCACTTGGTGTGTGCTTAGGCTGAGCATTGAAGCTTTCACGTGTAGAGGTCTTCCTTGGAGTTAAACGCCAGTTTGTAACTTGTTTCTGGCGTTTAACTCCGCTTTGCAACCTGTTTCTGGTGTTTAACGCCAGAATAGGGCAGAGAGCTGGCGTTGAACGCAAGTTTGTGTCATCTAAACTCGAGCAAAGTATAAACTATTCTATATTTCTGGAAAGCCCTGGATGTCTACTTTCCAATGCAATTGAGAGCGCACCATTTGGACTCTTGTAACTCCAGAAAATCCACTTTGAGTGTAGTGAGGTCAGAATTCAACAGCATCTACAGTCCTTCTTAAGCCTCTAAATAAGATTTTTGCTCAAGTCCCTCAATTTTAGCCAGAAATTACCTGAAATCACAGAAAAACACACAAACTCATAGTAAAGTCCAGAAATGTGATTTTTATTTAAAAACTAATAAAAATATATTAAAAACTAACTAAATTATACTAAAAACTATGTAAAAACACTGCCAAAAAGCGTATAAATTATCCGCTCATCACTCCTCGCTAGTTATCTCCTTTGTTTCTTGTGTTCCTTCCATTTTTTCAAGCTTCCTCTCTATCCTCTAAGCCATTCCTGCCCTATATAGCCTGAAAACACTTAACACACAGATCACGGCATCGAATGGTATAAAGGGGAATTAAAATACACAATTTAAAGGCTTAGGAAGCAAGTTTTCAACCATAGAACAAAATTGGGAAGAAATTGTAAAATCAGGCAAATTGTATGAATAAGTGTACAAAGACTTGATAAAAACCACTCAATTGAGCATAAGATAAACCATAAAATAGTGGTTTATCAGTAGTGTATATGGTTTAGGGTTTAGGGTTTAGGGTTTGGATATTATGGTTCAGGTTTTAGGGTTTAGGATTTAGGATTTAAGCTTTAGGGTTGATGATTTATGGTTTAGGGTTTAGGGGTTGTGATTTAGGGTTTAGGCTTTAGGGTTTGTGGTTTAGGGTTAAGGATTTAGGATTTATGGTTTAGGGTTTGGTGTTTAGGCCTTAGGGTTTATGATTTAGCGTTTGAGGTTTGGGGTTTTGGATTTAGGATTTGGGATTTAGGGTTTAGGGCTTAGGGATGAGGGTTTAGGGTTTAGGGTAGAGGATTTATGGTTTAGGGTTTATGGTTTACGGTTTATGGTTTAGGGTTTACGGTTAGCATCTATGGTTTCGGGTTAAGGGCTTATAGTTTAGGGTTTAGGCTTTAGGGTTTGTGGTTTAGGGTTTGGAGATTAGGGTTTAGGGTGTATGGTTTGGGGTTGAGGGTATATGGTTTAGGCTATAAGGTTTGTGGTTAAGGTTTTAGGGTTTAGGGTTTAGGGTTTATAATTTATGGTTTAGGGTTTAGGCTTTAGGGTTGTGGTTCAGGGTATAGGGTTTAGGGTTTAGCATTAGTAGTTTGGGGTTTAGGGTTTATTGTTTAGGGTTTAGGATTTGTGGTTTAGGGTTTAGGGTGCATGGTTTAGGATTTAGGGTTTATGGTTTAGGGTTGGGGGTTTATGCTTTATAGTTTAGGGTTTATAGTTTAGGGTTTAGGGTTTATGCTTTAGGATTTGTGCTTTATGGTTTAGGGTGTAAGGTTTAGGGTTTATTGTTTATGGTTTTGTGTTTATGGTTTAGGGTTTAGGGTTTATAGTGTAGGGTTTACGGTTTAGGGTTTATGGTTTGATGTTGAGGATTTATGGTTTAGGATTTAGGCTTTAGGGTTTTTGGTTTAGGGTGTAGGGTGTAAGATTTAGGGTTTATGGTTTGGGGTTGAGGGTTTTATGGTTTAGGGTTTAGGGTTTGTGGTTTATGGTTTAGGGTGTATGGTTTAGTGTTTAGGGTTTATGATTTGGGTTTGAGTATTTATGATTTAGGGTTTAAGGTTTATAGTTTAGGATTTAGGCTTTAGGATTTGTGGTTTACGGTTTAGGGTGTAGGGTTTAGGGTTTAAGATTTAGGGTTTAGTATTTAGGGTTTAGGGTTTAGTGTCTATGGTTTAGGATTTAGGGAGTAGGATTTAGGGTTTATGATTTATGGTTAGAGTTTAGGGTTTGTGGTTTAGGCTATAGGGTTTGTGGTTTAGGTTTCAGGGTTTAAGGTTTATGGTTTATAGTTTAGGGTGTAGGGTTTAGGGTTTATGGTTAATGGTTTAGGTTTAAGGGTTTATTGTTTAGGGTTTGTGGTTTAGGGTTTAGGGTGTAGGGTTTAGTATTTAGGGTTTATGGTTTGGGGTTCACGGTTTATGGTTTATAGTTTAGTGTTTAGGGTTTATAGTTTATGGTTTAAAATTTAGTATTTGTGGTTAGGGTTTAAGCTTTAGGGTTTAAGATTTAGGCTTTAGCATTTAGCATTTAGGATTTAAGGTTTAGGGTTTAGGGTTTGGGCTTTAGAATTTGTGATTTATGTTTTAGGGTTTAGGGTTGATGATTTAGGGTTTAGGGTTTAGGCTTTAGTAATTAGGGTTTTTGGTATGTGGTTTATGGTTTGGGATTGAGGGTTTACGGTTTAGTGTTTAGGCTTTAGAGTTTGTGGTTTAGGGTTTAGTGTGTAGTGTTTATGGTTTAGGGTTTATGGTTTGGGGTTGATGATTAATGCTTTAGGGTTTAGGGTTTGTGATTTATGGTTTAGGGTGTTGGGTTTATTGTTTAGGGTTTATAGTTTGGGGTTGAGTGTTTATGGTTTAGTTTTTATGGTTTATAGTTTAGGGTTTCGGCTTTAGGGTTTGTGGTTTATGGTTTAAGGTGTAGGGTTTACGGTAAATGGTTTGGGGATGAGGGTTTATGGTTTAGGCTTTAGGCTTTAGGGTTTGTGGTATAGGGTTTAGGGTGTAGGGTTTAGGGTTTATGGCTTAGGGTTCATGGTTTATGGTTTAGTGTTTAGGGTTTATAGTTCAGGGTTTAGGCTTTATTGTTTGTGGTTTAGGGTTTAGGCTTTAGGTTTTATGGTTAAGGATTTAGGATTTAGGGTTTAGTGCTTAGGGTGGCAGGTTTAGGGTTTAGGGTTTAGTGTTTCTGGTTTTGGGTTGAGGGTTTATGGTTTAGGGTTTCGGCTTTAGGGCTTGTGGTTTAGGGTTTAGGGTGTAGGGTTTAGGATTTATGGTTTGGGGTTGAGGTTGTATGGTTTAGGGTTTAGGATTTGTTGTTTATGGTTTAGGGTGTAGGGTTTAGTGTTTAGGATTTATGGTTTGGTGTTGAGTATTTATGGTTTAGAGTTTAGGGTTTATAGTTTAGGGTTTAGGGTTTATGCTTTAGGATTTGTGGTTTATGGTTTATGGTTTATGGGTTTAGGGTTTAGTGTTTGTGCTTTAGGATTTGCGGTTTAGGGTTTAGAGTTTAGTGTTTAGGATTTAGGGCTTAGGCTTTATGATTTAGGGTTTGTAGTTTAGGGTTTAGGGTGTAGGGTTATGATTTGGTGTTGAGGGATTATGGTTTAGGGGTTAGGGTTTTGGGTTTGTGGTTTAGGGTTTAGGGTTTATGGTGTATGGTTTAGGAATTAGGGTTTATGTTTTTGGCTCGAGGTTTATGGTTTAGGGTTTATGGTTTATGGTTTATAGTTTATGGTTTAGGCTTTAGTGTTTGTGGTTAGGGTTTAAGCGTTAGGGTTTAAGGTTTAGGCTTTAGCGTTTAGGGTTTAGGGTTTAAGGTTTAGTGTTTAGGGTTTAGTGTTTTGGCTTTAAGGTTTGTGGATTAGGTTTTAGGGTTTATGGTTGATGATTTAGGGTTTATGGTTTATGGTTTAGAGTTTAGTAATTAGGGTTTAGGGTTTAGAGTTTATGGTGTATGGTTTAGGATTTAGGGTTTATAGTTTGCGGTTGAGGGTTTATGGTTTAGTGTTTAGGCTTTAGAGTTTGTGGTTTAGGGTTTAGGGTGTAGTATTTAGGGTTTAGGGTTTATGGTTTGGGGTTGAGGGTTTATGGTTTAGGGTTTAGGGTTTGTGGTTTATGGTTTTGGGTGTAGGGTTTAGTGTTTAGGATTTATGGTTTGGGATTGAGAGTTTATAGTTTAGGGTTTAGGGTTTAGGCTTTAGGGTTTGTGGTTTATGGTTTAAGGTGTAGGGTTTAGGGTTTAGGGTAAATGGTTCGGGGTCGAGTGTTTATGGTTTAGGGTTTAGGCTTTAGGGTTTGTGGTATAGGGTTTAGGCTGTAGGGTTTAGGGTTTATAGTTTAGTGTTGTGGGTTTATGGTTTAGTGTTTAGGGTTTATAGTTTAGGGTTTAGGTTTCAGTGTTTGTGGTTTAGGTTAATGCTTTAGGTTTTATGGTTTAGGCTTTAGGATTTAGGGTTTAGGGTTTACGGTATAGGGTTTATGGATTATGGTTTGGGGTTGAGGGTTTATGGTTTAGGGTTTAGGCTTTAGGGTTTGTGTTTTAGTGTTTAGGGTGTAGGGTTTAGGGTTTACAGTTTGGGGTTTAGGGTTTATGGTTTAGGGTTTAGGATTTATGGTTTAGGGTTTTAGTGTTTAGGGTTTAGGATTTACGGTTTGGGGTTGGGTGTTTATGGTTTAGAGTTTAGGGTTTATAGTTTAGGATTTATGATTTATGGTTAAGGATTTGTGGTTTATAGTTTAGGATTTAGGGTTTAGGGTTTAGTGTTTGGGTTTAGGGTTTAGTGTTTAGGGTTTAGGATTTATGGCTTAGGCTTCAGGCTTTAGGATTTGTGGTTTAGGGTTAAGGGTTTAGGGTTTAGGGTTTAGTGTTTATGGTTTGGGGTTGAAGATTATAAGGTTTAGGGTTTATAGTTTACGGTTTAGGCGTGTTTGTGGTTCAGGGTTAAAGCTTTAGGGTTTAGGTTTTGGGGTTTAGTGTTTAGGGTTTAGTGTTTATGGTTTAGTGTTTGGGCATTAGGGTTTGTGGTTTATTGTTTAGGGTTTAGGGTTTAGGGTGTAGGGTTTAAGGTTTATGGTTTGGGATTGAAGGTTTATGGTTTAAGTTTTAGGCTTTAGGGTTTGTGGTGTAGGGTTTAGGGTTTATGTTTTATTATTTGGTGTTGAGGGTTTATTGTTTAGGGTTTAGGGTTTATGGTTTATTGTTTCGGGCTTTAGGGTTTGTGGTTTACGGTTTAGGATTTGGGGTTTAGGCTTTAGGCTTTAGGGTTTAGGGTTTCTGGTTTAGCGTGTAAGGTTTAGGGTTTAAGGTTTGGAGTTTATGGTTCAGGTTTTAGGGTATAGGACTTAGGATTTAGGCTTTAGGGGTAAAGGTTTATGGTTTAGGGTTTTGGGGTTGTGATTTAGGGTTTAGGCTTTAGGTTTAGTGGTTTATGGTTCAATGTTTAGGGTTTAGGATTTAGGATTTAGGGTTTGGTGTTTAGGCCTTAGAGTTTATGGTTTAGGTTTGGGATTTATGGTTTAGGATTTAGGATTTGGGGTTTATGCTTTAGGGCATAGGGATGAGGCTTTAGGGTTTAGGGTTAAGAGTTTAGGGTTTATGGTTTAGGATTTGTGGTTTAGGGTTTAGGGTGTAGGGTTAGGGTTTAAGATTTATGGTTTGGGGTTGAGGGTTTATAGTTTTGGGTTTAGGCTTTAGGGTTTATGTTTTAGGGTCTAGGGAGTAAGGTTTAGGGTTTAGTGTTTTTTGTTTTGAGTTGAGGATTTATGGTTTAAACTATAGGGTTTGTGGTTTTGGTTTTAGGATTTAGGGTTTATGGTTTATAGTTAGGGTTTATGGTTTATAGTTTAGCATTTAGGCTTTAGGGTTTGTGGTTTATGGTGTAGGGTTTAGGGTTTAGGGTTAATGGTTTGGGGTTAAGGGTTTATTGTTTAGGGTTTAGGGTTTAGGGTTTGTGGTTTAGCATTTAGGATGTAGGGTATAGAATTTAGGATTTAGGATTTGGGGTTTATGGTTTAGGGTTTAGGGATGAGGGTTTAAGGTTTAGGGTTTAGGCTTTAGTTTTTGTGGTTTATGGTTTAGGGGTGTAGGGTTAGGGTTTATGATTTATGGTTTGGGGTTGAGAGTTTATAGTTTAGGGTTTAGGCTTTAGGGTTTGTGGTTTAGGGTCTAGGGAGTAGGGTTTAGGGTTTAGTGTTTATGGTTTGGGGTTAAGGGTTTATAGTTTAAGCTATAGGGTTTGTGGTTTTGGTTTTAGGATTTAGGGTTTAGGGTTTAGGCTATAGGGTTTTTGGTTTAGGGTGTAGGGTTTTGGGTTTAGGGTTAACGGTTTGGGGTTAAGGGTTTATTGTTTTGGGTTTGTGGTTTAGGGTTTAGGGTGTAGGGTTTAGGATTTAGGGTTTATGGTTTGGGGTTAATGGTTTATGGTTTAGGGTTTAGGGTTTATAATTTAGGGTTTAAGCTTTAGTGTTTAGGGTTTAGGGTTTAAGGTTTAGTGTTTTGGCTTTAAGGTTTGTGGATTAGGTTTTAGGGATTATGGTTGATGATTTAGGGTTTATGGTTTATGGTTTAGGGTTTAGTAATTAGGGTTTAGGGTTTATGGTGTATGGTGTATGGTTTAGGATTTAGGGTTTATAGTTTGCGATTGAGGGTTTATGGTTTAGTGTTTAGGCTTTACAGTTTGTGGTTTAGAGTTTAGGGTGTAGTATTAGGGTTTAGGGTTTATGGTTTGGGGTTGGGGGTTTATGGTTTAGGGTTTAGGGTTTGTGGTTTATGGTTTAGGGTATAAGGATTAGTGTTTAGGGTTTATGGTTTGGGGTTGAGAGTTTAGGGTTTAGGGTTTAGGGTTTAGGATTTAGGGTTTGTGGATTATGGTTTAAGGTGTATGGTTTAGGGTTTAGGGTAAATGGTTCGGGGTCGAGTGTTTATGGTTTAGGGTTTAGGCTTTAGGGTTTGTGGTATAGGGTTTAGGCTGTAGGGTTTAGGGCTTATAGTTTTGTGTTGAGGGTTTATGGTTTAGTGTTTAGGGTTTATAAATTAGGGTTTAGGTTTTAGTGTTTGTGGTTTAGGGTTTATGCTTTTGGTTTTATGGTTTAGGCTTTAGGATTTAGGGTTTAGGGTTTACGGTGTAGGGTTTAGGGTTTATGGTTTATGGTTTGGGGTTGAGGGTTTATGGTTTAGGGTTTAGTCTTTAGGGTTTGTGGTTTAGGGTTTAGGGTGTAGTGTTAGGGTTTATGCTTTATGGTTTGGGGTTGAGGGTTTATAGTTTTGGGTTTAGGCTTTAGGGTTTATGTTTTAGGGTCTAGGGAGTAAGGTTTAGGGTTTAGTGTTTTTTGTTTAGAGTTGAGGGTTTATGGTTTAAACTATAGGGTTTGTGGTTTTGGTTTTAGGATTTAGGGTTTAGGGTTTATAGGTAGGGTTTATGGTTTATAGTTTAGCATTTAGGCTTTAAGGTTTGTGGTTTATGGTGTAGGGTTTAGGGTTTAGGGCTAATGGTTTGGGTTTAAGGGTTTATTGTTTAGGGTTTAGGGTTTGTGGTTTAGCATTTAGGATGTAGGGTTTAGAATTTAGGATTTAGGATTTGGGGTTTATGGTTTAGGGTTTAGGGATGATGGTTTAGGGTTTAGGGTTTAGGGTTTAGGGTTTAGGCTTTAGTTTTTGTGGTTTATGGTTTTGGGGTGTAGGGTTAGGGTTTATGATTTATGGTTTGGGGTTGAGACTTTATAGTTTAGGGTTAGGCTTTAGGGTTTGTGGTTTAGGGTCTAGGGAGTAAGGTTTATGGTTTAGTGTTTATGGTTTGGGGTTGAGGGTTTATGGTTTAAGCTATAGGGTTTGTGGTTTTGGTTTTAGGATATAGTGTTTAGGGTTTATGGTTTATAGTTTAGGGTTTAGGCTTTATGGTTTTTAGTTTAGGGTGTAGGGTTTAGGGTTAACGGTTTGGGGTTAAGGGTTTATTATTTTTGGTTTGTGGTTTAGGGTTTAGGATTTAGGGTTTATGATTTGAGGTTAATGGTTTATGGTTTAGGGTTTAGGGTTTATAATTTAGGGTTTAGGCTTTAGTGTTTGTGGTTAGGGTTTAAGCTTTAGGGTTTAAGGTGTAGGCTTTAGGGTTTAGGGTTTAGGGTTTAGGGTTTGTTATTTGGGCTTTAGGGTTTGTGGTTTAGGTTTTAGGGTCTAGGGTTGATGGTTTAGGGTTTAGGGTTTAGTAATTAGGGTTTAGGGTTTATGGTGTATTGTTTAGGGTTTAGGGTTTATAGTTTGCGGTTGAGGGTTTATGGTTTAGTGTTTAGGCTTTAGAGTATGTGGTTTAGCATTTAAGGTGTAGTATTTAGGGTTTAGGGTTTATGGTTTAGGGTTGAGGGTTTATGGTTTAGGGTTTAGGCTTTGTGGTTTATGGTTTAGGGTGTAGGGTCTAGTGTTTAGGGTTTATGGTTTGGGGTTGAGAGTTTATGGTTTAGGATTTAGGGTTTAGGCTTTAGGGTTTGTGGTTTATGGTTTAAGGTGTAGGGTTTAGGGTTTAGGGAAAATGGTTCAGGGTTGAGTGTTTATGGTTTAGGGTTTAGGCTTTAGGGTTTGTGGTATAGGGCTGTAGGGTTTAGGGTTTATGGTTTAGTGTTGAGGGTTTATGGTTTAGTGTTTAGGGTTTATTGTTTAGGGTTTAGGTTTCATTGTTTATGGTTTAGGGTTTATGCTTTAGGTTTTATGGTTTAGGCTTTAGGATTTAGGGTTTAGTGTTTACGGTGTAGGGTTTAGGGTTTAGGGTTTATGGTTTAGGGTTGAGGGTTTATGTTTTAGGGTTTAGGCTTTAGGGTTTGTGTTTTAGGGTTTAGGGTGTAGGGTTTTAGGGTTTACAGTTTGGGTTTAGGGTTTAGGATTTGTGGTTTGGGTTTGGGTGTTTATGGTTTAGAGTTTAGGGTTTATAGTTTAGAATTTATGATTTTTGGTTTAGGATTTGTGATTTATAGTTTAGGGTTTAGGGTTTAGGTTTTAGTGTTTGGATTTAGGGTTTGTGGTTTAGGGTTTAGTGTTTAGGGTTTAGGATTTATGGTTTAGGCTTCAGGCTTTAGGGTTTCTGGTTTAGGGTTAAGGGTGTAGGGTTTAGTGTTTAGGGTTTATATTTTGGTTTTGAGGCATTATGGTTAAGGTGTTAGGGTTTTGGCTTTGTGGTTTAGGGTTTAGGGTTTATGGTTTGGGGTTGAGGATTATAAGGTTTTGGGTTTATAGTTTACGGTTTAGGCGTGTTTGTGGTTTAGAGTTAAGGCTTTAGGGTTTAGGTTTTGGGGTTTAATGTTTAGGGTTTAGTGTTTAGGGTTTAGTGTTTGGGCATTAGGGTTTGTGGTTTATTGTTTAGGGTTTAGGGTTTATAGTGTTGGGTTTAGGGTTTATGGTTTGGGGTTGAGGGTTTATGGTTTAAGGTTTAGGCTTTAGGATTTGTGGTTTAAGGTTTAGGGTGTAGGGTTTAGGGTTTATGTTTTATTCATTGGAGTTGAGGGTTTATTGTTTAGGATTTAGGGTTTATGGTTTATGGTTTGGGGTTTTTGGGTTTATAGTTTACGGTTTAGGATTTGGGGTTTAGGGTATAGGGTTTGGAGTTTATGGTTTAGGTTTTAGGGTTTAGGACTTTGGATTTAGGATTTATGGGTGAAGGTTTATGGTTTAGGGTTTTGGGGTTGTGATTTAGGGTTTAGACTTTAGGGTTAGTGGTTTAGGGTTCAGTGTTTAGGATTTAGGATTTAGGATTTAGCGTTTGGTGTTTAGGCCTTAGGGTTTATGGTTTAGGTTTGGGATTTATGGTTTAGGATTTAGGATTTGGGGTTTATGGTTTAGGTCGTAGGGATGAGGCTTTAGGGTTTATGGGTTAGGCTTTAGGGTTTGTGGTTTAGGGTTTAGGGTGTAGGGTTAGGGTTTATGATTTATGGTTTGGGGTTGATGGTTTATAGTTTTGGGTTTAGGCTTTAGGGTTTGTGTTTTAGGGTCTAGGGAGTAGGGTTTAGGGTTTATTGTTTTTTGTTTAGAGTTGAGGGTTTATGGTTTAAACTATAGGGTTTGTGGTTTTGGTTTTAGGATTTAGGGTTTAGGGTTTATAGTTAGGGTTTATGGTTTATAGTTTAGCATTTAGGCTTTAGGGTTTGTGGTTTATGGTGTAGGGTTTAGGTTTTAGGGTTAATAGTTTGGGGTTAAGGGTTTATTGTTTAGGGTTTAGGGTTTAGGGTTTCTAGTTTAGCGTTTAGGATGTAGGGTTTAGAATTTAGGATTTAGGATTTGGGATTTATAGTTTAGGGTTTAGGGATGAGGGTTTAGGGTTTAGGGTTTAGGGTTTAGGGTTTAGGCTTTAGTTTTTGTGGTTCAGGGTTTAGGGGTGTAGGGTTAGGGTTTATGATTTATGGTTTGGGGTTAAGAGTTTATAGTTTAGGGTTTAGGATTTAGGATTTGTGTTTTAGGGTCTAGGGAGTAGGGTTTAGGGTTTAGTGTTTATGGTTTGGGGTTGAGGGTTTATGGTTTAAGCTATAGGGTTTGTGGTTTTGGTTTTAGGATTTAGGTTTTAGAGTTTATGGTTTATAGTTTAGGATTTAGGCTTTAGGGTTTCTGGTTTAGGGTTTAGGGTTAACGGTTTGGGGTAAGGGTTTATTGTTTTGGGTTTGTGATTTAGGGTTTAGGGTGTAGGGTTTAGAATTTAGGGTTTATAGTTTGGGGTTAATGGTTTATTGTTTAGGGTTTAGGATTTATAATTTAGGATTTAGGCTTTAGTGTTTGTGGTTTGGGTTTAAGCTTTAGGGTTTAAGGTGTAGGCTTTAGGGTTTTGGGTTTATGGTTTATGGTTTAGGGTTTATTGTTTGGGGTTTAGGGTTTGTGGTTTAGGTTTTAGGGTCTATGGTTGATGGTTTAGGGTTTAGGGTTCAGTAATTAGGGTTAGGGTTTATGGTTTGGGGTTGAGGGTTTATGGTTTAGTCTTTAGGCTTTAGAGTTTGTGGTTTAAGGTTTAGGGTGTAGTGTTTAGGGTTTAGGGTTTATGGTTTGGAGTTGAGGGTTTATGGTTTAAGGTTTAGGGTTTGTGGTTTATGGTTTATGGTGTAGGGTTTAGGGTTTATTGTTTGGGGTTGAGTGTTTATGGTTTAGTGTTTACGATTTATAGTTTAGGGTTTACGCTTTACGGTTTATGGTTTATGGTTTAAGGTGTAGGGTTTACGGTAAATGGTCTGGGGTTGAGGGTTTATGGTTTAGGGTTTGTTGTATAGGGTTTAGGGTGTAGGGTTTAGGGTTTATGGTTTGGGATTCAGGGTTTATGTTTTATTGTTTAGGGTTTAAGTTTTAGTGTTTGTGGTTTAGGGTTTAAGATTTAGGTTTTATGGTTTAGGCTTTAGGATTTAGGGTTTAGGGTTTATGGTTTAGGGTTTACGGTGTAAGGTTTAGGGTTTAGGGTTTATGGTTTGGGGTTGAGTGTTTATGGTTTAAGGTTTAGGGTTTAGGGATTGTTGTTTAAGGTTTAGGGTTTATAGTTTAGGGTTTAGGGTTTAGGGTTTATAGTTTATGGTTTTGGCTTTAGTGTTTGTGGTTTATGGTTTAGGCTTTAGGTTTTATGGTTTAGGTTTTAGGATTTAGGGTTTTGGGTTTAGTGTTTAGGGTTTATGGTGTATGGTTTAGGGTTTTGGGTTTATGGTTTGGGGTTGACGGTTTATGGTTTAGGGTTTAGGCTACAGGGTTTGTGGTTTATAGTTTAGGGTGTAGGGTTTAAGGTTTATCGTTTGGTGTTGAGGGTTTATAGTTTAGGGTTTAGGATTTGTAGTTTAGGGTTTTAGGGTTTAGCGTTTAGGATTTATGGTTTAGGGTTGGGTGTTTATGGTTTAGAGTTTATGGTTTATAGTTTAGGGTTTAAGGTTTATGCTTTAGGATTTGTGGTCTATGGTTTAGGGTTTATGGTTTAGGGTGTAGTGTTTGGGCTTTAGGGTTTGTGGTTTAGGGCTTAGTGTTTAGGGTTTAGGATTTAGGGCATAGGCTTTAGGCTTTAGGATTTGTGGTTTAGGATTAAGGGTGTAGAGTTTAGGGTTTACAGTTTGGTTTTGAGGGATTATGGTTTTGGGGTTAGAGTTTTGGGTTAGTGGTTTAGGGTTTTGGGTTTATGATTTGTGGTTGAGGGTTTATGGTTTAAGGTTTAGGGTTTATAGTTTACACTTTAGGCGTGTTTGTGGTTTAGGGTTAAGGCTTTAGGGTTTAGGTTTTAGCGTTTAGGTTTTGAGTTTAGGGTTTAGGGTTTAGTGTTTAGTGATTAGGGTTTAGTGTTTTGGCATTAGGGTTTGTTGTTTATTATTTAGGGTTTAGGGTTTAGGATGTAGGGTTTAAGGTTTATGGTTTGGTGTTGAGGGTTTATGGTTAAGTTTTAGGCTTTAGGGTTTGTTGTTTAGGGTTTAGGGTGTAGTGTTCAGGGTTTATGTTTTATTGTTTGGAGTTGAGGGTTTAGGGTTTAGGGTTTCGGGTTTATGGTTTATGGTTTAGGGTTTTTGGGTTTATGGTTTACGGTTTAGCATTTGGGGTTTAGGGTTTATGGATTAGGCTTTGGGGTTTATAGTTTAGGGTTTGTGGTTTAGGGTTTAGGGTGTAAAGTTTAGGGTTTTGGGTTGAGGGTTTGGAGTTTATGGTTCAGGTTTTAGGATTTAGGGTTTATGGGTGAGGGATAATGGTTTAAGGTTTTGGGGTTGTGATTTAGGGTTTAGGCTTTAGGGTTAGTGGTTTAGGGTTCAATGTTTAGGGATTAGGATTTAGGATTTAGGGTTTGGTGTTTAAGCCTTATGGTTTATGGTTTAGGGTTTGGGGTTTGTGGTTTAGGATTTAAGATTTGAGGTTTGTGGTTTAGGGTTTAGGGATGATGGTTTAGGGTATAGGGTTTGTGGTTTAGGGCTTAGGGTTTTTGATTTATGGTTTGGGGTTGAGGGTTTATAGTTTAGGGTTTTGGCTTTAGGGTTTATGGTTTAGGGAGTAGGATTTAAGGTTTAGTGTTTATGGTTTGGGGTTGAGGATTTATGGTTTAAGTTATAGGATTTGTGGTTTTGGTTTTAGGATTTAGGGTTTAGGGTTTATAGTTTAAGGTTTATGGTTTATAGTTTAGGGTTTAGGGTTTAGGGTTAATTGTTTGGGGTTAAGGGTTTAGGCTTTAGGGTTTGTGGCTTAGTGTTTAGGGTATATGTTTAGGATTTAGGGTTTATGGTTTGGAGTTGAGGGTTTATGGTTTAGGGTTTAGTGTTTATAATTTAGGGTTTAGGCTTTAGTGTTTTTGGTTAGGTTTTAAGCTTTAGGGTTTAAGGTTTAGGCTTTAGGGTTTTGGGTTTGTGGTTTAGGGTTTAGTGTTTGGGCTCTAGGGTTTAGGGTTTATGGTTTGTGATTGAGGGTTTATGGTTTAAGGTTTAGGGTTTATAGTTTACAGTTTAGGTGTGTTTGTGGTTTAGGGTTAAGGCTTTAGGGTTTAGTTTTTAGGGTTTAGGTTTTGGGTTTAGGGTTTAAGGTTTAGTGTTTATTGATTAGGGTTTTGTGTTTGGGCATTAGGGTTTGTTGTTTATTGTTTAGGGTTTAGGGTTTAGGGTTTAGGGTGTAGGGTTTAAGGTTTATGGTTTGGTGTTGAGGGTTTATGGTTTAAGGTTTAGGCTTTAGGGTTTGTGGTTTAGGGTTTAGGGTGTAGGGTTTAGGTTTTATGTTTTATTGTTTGGAGTTGAGGGTTTAGTATTTAGGGTTTCAGGTTTATGGTTTATGGTTTGGGGTTTTTGGGTTTATGGTTTATGGTTTATGGTTTGGGGTTTTATGGTTTAGGGTTTAGTGTTTAGTGTTTATGGTTTGGGTTGAGTGTTTATGGTTTAGGGGTTAGGGTTTATAGTTTAGGATTTATGCTTTAGGAATTGTGGTTTATGGTTTAGGGTGTATGGTTTAGGGTATAGGGTTTAGGATTTCTGGTTTAGGGTTTAGGGTTTATGGTTTGGGGTTGAGGGTTTATGGTTTAAGGTTTAGGCTTTAGGGTTTCTGGTTTAGGGTGTAGGGTTTAGGGTTTATGGTTTATTCTTTGGAGTTTAGGGTTTATAGTATAGGGTTTATGGTTTATTGTTTAGTGTTTATGTTTTAGGGTTTAGGCTTTAGGGTTTGTGGTTTATGGTTTATAGGGTAGGATTTAGGGTTTAGGGTTTAGGGTTTACGGTTTATGGTTTGGGGTTGAGGGTTTATGGTTTATGGTTTATGGTTTACAGTGTAGGTTTAGGGTTTATATTTTATTGTTTTTAGTTGAGGGTTTAGGGTTTAGGGTTTCGGGTTTACAGTTTATGGTTTGGGATTTTTGGGTTTATGGTTTACGGTTTAGCATTTGGGGTTTAGGGTTTAGGGATTAGGCTTTAGGGTTTAGAGTTTAGGGTTTGTGGTTTATGGTTTACGGTGTAAGGTTTGTGATTTAGGGTTGAGGGTTTGGAGTTTATGGTTCAGGTTTTAGGATTTAGGGTTTATGGGTGAGGGATAATGGTATAGGATTTTGCGGTTGTGATTTAGGGTTTAGGCTTTAGGGTTAGTGGTTTAGGGTTCAATGTTTAGGGTTTAGGATTTAGGATTTAGGGTTTGGTGTTTAAGCCTTAGGGTTTATGGTTTAGGGTTTGGGGTTTATGGTTTAGGATTTAGGACTTGGGGTTTATGGTTTAGGGTTTATGGATGTGGGTTTAGGGTTTAGGGATTAGGGTTTGTGGTTTAGGGTTTAGGGTTTAGGGATTAGGGTTTAGGGTTTTGGCTTTAGGGTTTGTGGTTTAGGATCTAGAGAGTAGGATTTAGGGTTTAGGGTTTATGGTTTGGGGTTGAGGATTTACGGTGTAAGTTCTAGGATTTGTGGTGTTGGTTTTAGGATTTAGGGTTTAGGGTTTATAGTTTAAGGTTTATGGTTTAAAGTTTAGGGTTTAGGGTTTAGGGTTAATGGTTTGGGGTTATGGGTTTATTGTTTAGGGTTTAGGATTTAGGGTTTGGGGCTTAGGGTTTAGGATTTAGGGTTTATGGTTTGGAGTTGAGGGTTTATAGTTTAGGATTTAGGGTTTATAATTTAGGGTTTAGGCTTTAGTGTTTGTGGTTAGGGTTTAAGCTTTAGGGTTTAAGGTTTAGGCTTTAGGGTTTTGGGTTTAGGGTTTAGTGTGTGGGGTTTAGGGTTTATAGTTTAGGGTTTATGGTTTGTGGTTTATGGTTTATGGTGTAGGTTTAGTGTTTAGGATTTATTGTTTGGGGTTGAATGTTTATGGTTTAGAGTCTAGGGTTTATAGTTTAGGGTTTGGAGTTTATGCTTTAGGATTTGTGGTTTATGGTTTAAGGTGTAAGGTTTAGGGTTTAGGGTTTTGGGATGAGTGTTTATGGTTTGGGTTTAGGGATTAGTGTTTATAGTGTATGGTTTAGGGTTTAGGGTTTATGGTTTGGGGTTAAGGGTTTATGGTTTAGGGTTTAGGCTTTAAGATTTATGGTTTAGGGTTGATGGTGTAGGGTTTAGGGTTTATGGTTTGGGTTTGAGGATTTATGGTTTAGGGTTTAGGGTTTAGGGTTTGTGGTTTAGGGTGTAGGGCTTAGTGTTTAGGGTTTATGGTTTGGGGTTAAGTGTTTATGGTTTAGGGATTAGGGTTTATAGTTTAGGATTTAGGCATTAGGAATTGTGGTTTATGGTTTAGTGTGTAGGGTTTAGGGTATATGGTTTAGGGTTTGGGTTTAGGGTTTAGGGTTTAGTGTGTATGGTTTAGTGTCTAGGGTGTAGGGTTTATGGTTTTAGGCTTTGTGGTTTAGGGTGTAGGATTTAGGGTTTAGGGTCTATGGTTTGGGGTTGAGGATTTATGGTTTAAGTTATAGGATTTGTGGTTTTGGTTTTAGGATTTTGGGTTTAGGGTTTATAGTTTAAGGTTTATGGTTTATAGTTTAGAGTTTAGGGTTTAGGGTTAATGGTTTGGGGTTAAGGTTTTATTGTAGGGTTTAGGCTTTAGGATTTGTCGCTTAGATTTTAGGGTATAGGGTTTAGGATTTAGGGTTTATGGTTTGGGGTTGAGGGTTTATGGTTTAGTTTTTAGTGTTTATAGTTTAGGGTTTCGGCTTTAGTGTTTGTGGTTAGGGTTTAAGGTTTATGCTTTAGTGTTTTGGGTTTAGGGTTTAGGGTTTAGTGTTTGGGCTTTAGGGTTTGTGGTTTAGGGTTTAGGATTTATGGTTTGTGGTTGAGGGTTTATGGTTTAAGGTTTAGGGTTTATAGTTTACAGTTTAGGCATGTTTATGGTTTAGGGTTAAGGCTTTAGGGTTTATGGTTTGGGGTTAATGGTTTATGGTTTAGGGTTTAGGGTTTATAATTTAGGGTTTATGCTTTAGTGTTTGTGGTTAGGGTTTAAGCTTTAGGGTTTAAGGTGTAGTCTTTAGGGTTTAGGGTTTAGGGTTTACGGTTTATTGTTTGGGCTTTAGGGTTTGTGGTTTAGGTTTTAGGGTCTAGGGTTGATGGTTTAGGGTTTATGGTTCAGTAATTAAGGTTTAGGGTTTATTGTGTATGGTTTAGGGTTTAGGGTTTATAGTTTGCGGTTGAGGGTTTATGGTTTAATGTTTAGGCTTTAGAGTTTGTGGTTTAGCATTTAAGGTGTAGTACATAAGGTTTAGGGTTTATGGTTTGGGGTTGAGGGTTTATAGTTTAGGGTTTAGGGTTTGTGTTTTATGGTTTAGGGTGTAGGGTCTAGTGTTTAGGGTTTATGGTTTGGGGTTGAGAGTTTATGGTTTAGGGTTTAGGGTTTAGGCTTTAGGGTTTGTGGTTTACGGTTTAAGGTGTAGGGTTTAGGGTTTAGGGAAAATGGTTCGGGGTTGAGTGTTTATGGTTTAGGGTTTAGGCTTTAAGGTTTGTGGTATAGGGTTTAGGCTGTAGGGTTTAGGGTTTATGGTTTAGTGTTGAGGGTTTATGGTTTAGTGTTTAGGGTTTATAGTTTAGGATTTAGGTTTCAGTGTTTATGGTTTAGGGTTTATGCTTTAGGTTTTACGGTTTAGGCTTTAGGATTTAGGGTTTAGGGTTTATGGTGTAGAGTTTAGTCTTTAGGGTTTATGGTTTAGGGTTGATGATTTATGGTTTAGGGTTTAGGCTTTAGGGTTTGTGTTTTAGGGTTTAGGGTGTAGGGTTTTAGGGTTTACAGTTTGGGTTTTAGGGTTTATGGTTTAAGGTTTAGGATTTGTGGTTTGGGTTTGGGTGTTTATGGTTTAGAGTTTAGGGTTTATAGTTTAGAATTTATGATTTATGGTTTAGGATTTGTGGTTTATAGTTTAGAGTTTAGGGTTTAGGTTTTAGTGTTTGGGTTTAGGGTTTGTGGTTTAGGGTTTAGGGTTTAGGGTTTAGGATTTAGGGCTTAGGCTTCAGGCTTTAGGGTTTGTGGTTTAGGGTTAAGGATGTAGGGTTTAGGGTTTAGGGTTTATGTGTTGGTTTTGAGGCATTATGGTTTAGGGGTTAGGGTTTTGGCTTTGTGGTTTAGGGTTTAGGATTTATGGTTTGGGGTTGAGGATTATAAGGTTTAGGGTTTATAGTTTACGGTTTAGGCGTGTTTGTGGTTTAGAGTTAAGGCTTTAGGGTTTAGGTTTTGGGGTTTAGTGTTTAGGGTTTAGTGTTTAGGGTTTAGTGTTTAGGTTTAGTGTTTTAGGGTTTAGTTTTTGGGCATTAGGGTTTGTGGTTTATTATATAGGGTTTAGGGTTTATAGTGTAGGGTTTAGGGTTTATGGTTTGGGGTTAAGGGTTTATGGTTTATTGTTTAGGCTTTAGGGTTTGTGGTTTAGGGTTTAGGGTGTAGGGTTTAGGGTTTATGTTTTATTATTTGGAGTTGAGGGTTTATTGTTTAGGATTTAGGGTTTATGGTTTATGGTTTGGGGTTTTTTGGGTTTATTGTTTAAGGTTTAGGATTTGGGGTTTAGGGTTTAGGGTTTAGGGTTTAGGGTTTAGGGTTTAGGGTTTTTGGTTTAGGGTGTAAGGTTTAGGGTATAGGGTTTGGAGTTTATGGTTCAGGTTTTAGGGTTTAGGACTTAGGATTTAGGCTTTATGGGTGAAGGTTTTTGGTTTAGGGTTTTGGGGTTGTGATTTAGGGTTTAGACTTTAGGGTTAGTGGTTTAGGGTTCAGTGTTTAGGGTTTAGGATGTAGGATTTAGCGTTTGGTGTTTAGGCCTTAGGGTTTATGGTATAGGTTTGGGATTTATGGTTTAGGATTTAGGATTTGAGGTTTATGGTTTAGGTCGTAGGGATGAGGCTTTAGGGTTTAGGGGTTAGGCTTTATGGTTTGTGGTTTAGGGTTTAGGGTGTAGGGTTAGGGTTTATTATTTATGGTTTGTGGTTGATGGTTTATAGTTTTGGGTTTAGGCTTTAGGGTTTGTGTTTTAGGGTCTACGGAGTAGGGTTTAGGGTTTATTGTTTTTTGTTTAGAGTTGAGGGTTTATGGTTTAAACTATAGGGTTTGTGGTTTTGGTTTTAGGATTTAGGGTTTATGGTTTATAGTTATGGTTTATGGTTTATAGTTTAGCATTTAGGCTTTAGGGTTTGTGGTTTATGGTGTAGGGTTTAGGTTTTAGGGTTACTGGTTTGGGGTTAAGGGTTTATTGTTTAGGGTTTAGGGTTTAGGGTTTCTGGTTTAGCGTTTAGGATGTAGGGTTTAGAATTTAGGATTTAGGATTTGGAATTTATGGTTTAGGGATGAGGGTTTATGGTTTAGGGTTTAGGGTTTAGGGTTTAGGCTTTACTTTTTGTGGTTTAGGGTTTAGGGGTATATGGTTAGGGTTTATGATTTATGTTTTGTGGTTGAGAGTTTATAGTTTAGGGTTTAGGATTTAGGGTTTGTGGTTTAGGGTCTAGGGAGTAGGGTTTAGGGTTTAGTGTTTATGGTTTGGGGTTGAGGGTTTATGGTTTAAGCTATAGGGTTTGTGGTTTTGGTTTTAGGATTTAGGGTTTAGGGTTTATGGTTTATAGTTTAGGGTTTAGGCTTTAGGGTTTTTGGTTTAGGGTTTAGGATTAACGGTTTGGGGTAAGGTTTATTGTTTTGGGTTTGTGATTTAGGGTTTAGGGTGTAGGGTTTAGGATTTAGGGTTTATGGTTTGGGGTTAATGGTTTATTGTTTAGGGTTTAGGATTTATAATTTAGGGTTTAGGCTTTAGTGTTTGTGGTTTGGGTTTAAGCTTTAGGGTTTAAGGTGTAGGCTTTAGGGTTTTGGGTTTATGGTTTAGGGTTTAGGGTTTATTGTTTGGGCTTTATAGTTTGTGGTTTAGGTTTTAGGGTCTATGGTTGATGGTTTAGGGTTTAGGGTTCAGTAATTAGGGTTTAGGGATTATGGTTTGGGGTTGAGGGTTTATGGTTTAGTCTTTAGGCTTTAGAGTTTGTGGTTTAAGGTTTAGGGTTTAGGATTTATGGTTTGGGGTTCAAAGGTTTATGGTTTAGGGTTTAGGGTTTGTGGTTTATGGTTTAGGGTGTAGGGTTTATGGTTTAGGGTTTATTGTTTGGGGTTGTGTGTTTATGGTTTAGTGTTTACGATTTATAGTTTAGGGTTTAGGCTTTACGGTTTGTGGTTTATGGTTTAAGGTGTAGGGTTTACGGTAAATGGTCTGAGGTTGAGGGTTTATGGTTTAGGGTTTGTGGTATAGGGTTTAGGGTGTAGGGTTTAGGGTTTATGGTTTGGGATTCAGGGTTTATGTTTTATTGTTTAGGGTTTATTGTTTAGGGTTTAAGTTTCAGTGTTTGTGGTTTAGGGTTTAAGCTTTAGGTTTTATGGTTTAGGCTTTAGGATTTAGGGTTTAGGGTTTATGGTTTAGTGTTTACGGTGTAAGGTTTAGGGTTTAGGGTTTGGGGTTGAGGGTTTATGGTTTAAGGTTTAGGCTTTAAGGATTGTTGTTTAGGGTTTAGGGTTTATAGTTTAGGGTTTAGGGTTTATAGTTTATGGTTTTGGCTTTAGTGTTTCTGGTTTATGATTTAGGCTTTAGGTTTTATGGTTTAGGTTTTAGGATTTAGGGTTTTGGGTTTATGGTATAGGGTTTATGGTGTAGGGTTTAGGGTTTAGGGTTGTTGGTTTGGGGTTGACGGTTTATGGTTTAGGATTTAGGCTTCAGGGTTTGTGGTTTATAGTTTAAGGTGTAGGGTTTAGGGTTTATGGTTTGGGGTTGAGGGTTTATAGTTTAGGGTTTAGGATTTGTAGTTTAGGGTTTTAGGGTTTAGTGTTTAGGATTTATGGTTTAGTATTGGGTGTTTATGGTTTAGAGTTTATGGTTTATAGTTTAGGGTTTAAGGTTTATGCCTTAGGATTTGTGGTTTATGGTTTAGGGTTTAGGGTTTAGGGTGTAGTGTTTGGGCTTTAGGGTTGTGGTTTAGGGCTTAGTGTTTAGGGTTTAGGATTTAGGGCATATGCTTTAGGCTTTAGGATTTGTCGTTTAGGATTAAGGGTGTAGAGTTTAGGGTTTACGGTTTGTTTTTGAGGGATTATGGTTTTGGGGTTAGAGTTTTGGGTTTGTGGTTTAGGGTTTAGGGTTTATGGTTTGTGGTTGAGGGTTTATGGTTTAAGGTTTAGGGTTTATAGTTTATAGTTTAGGCGTGTTTGTGGTTTAGGGTTAAGGCTTTAGGGTTTAGGTTTTAGGGTTTAGGTGTTGAGTTTAGTGTTTAGGGTTTAGTGTTTAGTGATTAGGGTTTAGTGTTTGGGCATTAGGGTTTGTTGTTTATTATTTAGGGTTTAGGGTTTAGGGTTTAGGGTTTAGGGTTTAGGATGTAGGGTTTATGGTTTATGGTTTGGTGTTGAGGGTTTATGTTTTAAGGTTTAGGCTTTAGGGTTTCTTGTTTAGGGTTTAGGGTGTAGGGTTCAGGGTTTATGTTTTATTGTTTGGAGTTGAGGGTTTAGGGTTTAGGGTTTCGGGTTTATGGTTTATGGTTTAGGGTTTTTGGGTTTATGGTTTACGGTTTATCATTTGGGGTTTCGGGTTTATGGATTAGGCTTTGGGGTTTAAAGTTTAGGGTTTCGGGTTTAGGGTTTAGGGTGTAAAGTTTAGGGTTGAGGGTTGAGGGTTTGGAGTTTATGGTTCAGGTTTTAGGATTTAGGGTTTATGGGTGAGGGATAATGGTTTAGGGTTTTGGGGTTGTGATTTAAGGTTTAGGCTTTAGGGTTAGTGATTTAGGGTTTAATGTTTATGGTTTAGGATTTATGATTTAGGGTTTGGTGTTTAAACCTTATGGTTTATGGTTTAGGATTTGGGGTTTGTTGTTTAGGATTTAAGATTTGGGGTTTATGGTTTAGGGTTTAGGGATGAGGGTTTAGGGTTTAGGGTTTCTGGTTTAGGGCTTAGGGTTTTTGATTTATGGTTTGGGGTTGAGGGTTTATAGTTTAGGGTTTTGGATTTAGGGTTTGTGGTTTAGGGAGTAGGATTTAAGGTTTAGTGTTTATGGTTTGTGGTTGAGGATTTATGGTTTAAGTTATAGGATTTGTGGTTTTGGTTTTAGGATTTAGGGTTTAGGGTTTATAGTTTAAGGTTTATGGTTTATAGTTTAGGGTTTAGGGTTTAGGGTTAATTGTTTGGGGTTAAGGGTTTAGGCTTTAGGGTTTGTGGCTTAGTGTTTAGGGTATAGGGTTTAGGATTTAGGATTTATGGTTTGGGGTTGAGGGTTTATGGTTTAGGGTTTAGTGTTTATAATTTAGGGTTTAGGCTTTAGTGTTTTTGGTTAGGTTTTAAGCTTTAGGGTTTAAGGTTTAGGCTTTAGGATTTTGGGTTTATGGTTTAGGGTTTAGTGTTTGGGCTATAGGGTTTATGGTTTAGGGTTTAGGGTTTATGGTCTGTGATTGAGGGTTTATGGTTTAAGGTTTAGGGTTTATAGTTTATAGTTTAGGTGTGTTTGTGGTTTAGGGTTAAGGCTTTAGGGTTTAGGTTTTAAGGTTTAGGTTTTGGGTTTAGGGTTTAGGGTTTAGTGTTTAGTGATTAGGGTTTTGTGTTTGGGCATTAGGGTTTGATGTTTATTGTTTAGGGTTTAGGGTTTAGGGTTTAGGGTGTAGGGTTTAAGGTTTATGGTTTGGTGTTGAGGGTTTATGGTTTAATGTTTAGGCTTTAGGGTTTGTGGTTTAGGGTTTAGGGTGTAGGGTTTAGGGTTTATGTTTTATTGTTTGGAGTTGAGGGTTTAGTATTTAGGGTTTTGGGTTTATGGTTTATGGTTTGGGGTTTTTGGGTTTAAGGTTTATGGTTTATGGTTTGGTGTTCTAGGGTTTAGGGTTTAGTGTTTAGTGTTTATGGTTTGGGTTGAATGTTTATGGTTTAGGGTTTAGGGTTTATAGTTTAGGATTTAGGCTTTAGGAATTATGGTTTATGGTTTAGGGTGTAGGGTTTAGGCTATAGGGTTTAGGGTTTCGGGTTTAGGGTTTAGGGTTTAGGGTTTAGTGTGTATGGTTTAGTGTCTTGGGTGTAGTGTTTAGGGTTTATGGTTTATAGTTTGGGGTTGAGGGTTTATGGTTTAAGGTTTAGGCTTTAGGGTTTCTAGTTTAGGGTTTAGGGTGTAGGGTTTTAGGTTTATGGTTTATTGTTTGGAGTTTAGGGTTTTTAATATAGGGTTTATGGTTTATTATTTAGTGTTTATGTTTTAGGGTTTAGGCTTTAGGGTTTGTGGTTTATAGTTTATGGGGTAGGATTTAGGGTTTAGGGTTTAGGGTTTACGGTTTATGGTTTATGGTTTGGGGTTGAGGGTTTATGGTTTATGGTTTAGGGTTTACAGTGTAGGTTTAGGGTTTATATTTTATTGTTTTTAGTAAGGGTTTAGGGTTTAGGGTTTCGGGTTTATGGTTTATGGTTTGGGATTTTTGGGTTTATGGTTTACGGTTTAGCATTTGGGGTTTAGGGTTTAGGGATTAGGCTTTAGGGTTTAGAGTTTAGGGTTTGTGGTTTAGGGTTTACGGTGTAAGGTTTATGATTTAGGGTTGAGGGTTTGGAGTTTATGGTTCAGGTTTTAGGATTTAGGGTTTATGGGTGAGGGATAATGGTATAGGATTTTGGTGTTGTGATTTAGGGTTTAGGCTTTAGGGTTAGTGGTTTAGGGTTCAATGTTTAGGGTTTATGATTTAGGATTTAGGGTTTGGTCTTTAAGCCTTAGGGTTTATGGTTTAGGGTTTGGGGTTTGTGGTTTAGGATTTAGGATTTGGGGTTTATGGTTTAGGGTTTAGGGATGAGGGTTTAGGGTTTAGGGATTAGGGTTTGTGGTTTAGGGTTTATGGTGTAGGGTTTAGGGTTTTTGATTTAAGGTTTAGGGTTTATGGTTTATAGTTTATGGTTTTGGCTTTAGGGTTTGTGGTTTAGGATCTAGGGAGTAGGATTTAGGGTTTAGGGTTTATGGTTTGGGGTTGAGGATTTATGGTGTAAGTTATAGGATTTGTGGTTTTGGTTTTAGGATTTAGGGTTTAGGGTTTATAGTTTAAGGTTTATGGTTTAAAGTTTAGGGTTTAGGGTTTAGGGTTAATGGTTTGGGGTTAAGGATTTATTGTTTAGGGTTTAGGATTTAGGGTTTGGGGCTTAGGGTTTAGGGTATAGGGTTTAGGATTTAGGGTTTATGGTTTTGAGTTGAGGGTTTATAGTTTAGGATTTAGGGTTTATAATTTAGGGTTTAGGCTTTAGTGTTTGTGGTTAGGGTTTAAGCTTTAGGGTTTAAGGTTTAGGCTTTAGGGTTTCGGGTTTAGGGTTTAGTGTTTGGGGTTTAGGGTTTATAGTTTAGGGTTTAGGGTTTGTGGTTTAGGGTTTATGGTATAGGGTTTAGTGTTTAGGATTTATTGTTTGGTGTTTTGTATTTATGGTTTAGAGTCTAGGGTTTATAGTTTAGGGTTTGGAGTTTATGCTTTAGGATTTGTGGTTTATGGTTTAAGGTGTATGTTTTAGGGTTTGTGGTTTAGGGTTTAGGGTTTATGGATGAGTGTTTATGGTTTGGTGTTTAGGATTTAGGGTTTAGGGTTTATAGTGTAGGGTTTAGGGTTTAGGGTTTATGGTTTGGGATTTAGGGTTTATGGTTTAGGGTTTAGGGTTTAAGATTTGTGGTTTAGGGTTGATGGTGTAGGGTTTAGGGTTTATGGTTTGGGTTTGAGGATTTATGGTTTAGGGTTTATGGTTTAGGATTTGTGGTTTAGGGTGTATGGTTTAGTGTTTAGGGTTTATGGTTTGGGGTTGAGTGTTTATGGTTTAGGGATTAGGGTTTATTGTTTAGGATTTAGGCATTAGGAATTGTGGTTTATGGTTTAGGGTGTAGGGTTTAGGGTATACGATTTAGGGTTTGGGGTTTAGGGTTTAGTGTTTAGGGTTTAGTGAGTATGGTTTAGTGTCTAGGGTGTAGGGTTTAGGGTTTTAGGCTTTGTGGTTTAGGGTGTAGGATTTAGGGTTTAGGGTCTATAGTTTGGGGTTGAGGATTTATGGTTTAAGTTATAGGATTTGTGGTTTTGGTTTTAGGATTTTGGGTTTAGGGTTTATAGTTTAAGGTTTATGGTTTATAGTTTAGAGTTTAGGGTTTAGGGTTAATGGTTTGGGGTTAAGGTTTTATTGTAGGGTTTAGGCTTTAGGGTTTGTGGCTTAGATTTTAGGGTATATGGTTTAGGATTTAGGGTTTATGGTTTGGGATTGAGGGTTTATGGTTTAGTTTTTAGTGTTTATAGTTTAGGGTTTAGGCTTTAGTGTTTGTGGTTATGGTTTAAGGTTTATGCTTTAGTGTTTTGGGTTTAGGGTTTAGGGTTTAGTGTTTGGGCTTTAGGGTTTGTGGTTTAGGGTTTAGGATTTATGGTTTGTGGTTGAGGGTTTATGGTTTAAGGTTTAGGGTTTATAGTTTACAGTTTAGGCATGTTTGTGGTTTAGGGTTAAGGCTTTAGGGTTTATGTTTTAGGGTTTAGGTTTTGGGTTTATGGTTTAGGGTTTGTCGTTTATGGTTTAGGGTGTTGGGTTTAGTGTTTTGGGTTTATGGTTTGGGGTTGAGTGTTTATGGTTTGGGGTTGAGTGTTTATGGTTTAGGGTTTATGGTTTATGGTTTATAGTTTAGGGTTTAGGCTTTAGGTTTGTGGTTTAAGGTGTAGGGTTTATGGTTTAGGGTTAATGGTTTGGGGTTAAGGGTTTATTGTTTAGGGTTTAGGCTTTAGGGTTTGTGGCTTAGTTTTTAGGGTATAGGGTTTAGGATTTAGGGTTTATGGTTTGGGGTCGAGGGTTTATCGTTTAGGGTTTATAATTTAGGGTTTAGGCTTTAGTGTTTGTGGTTTGGGTTTAAGATTTAGGGTTTAAGGTTTAGGATTTAGGGTTTCAGGTTTAGGGTTTAGGGTTTAGGGTTTAGTGTTTGTGTTTTAGGGTTTGTGGTTTAGGTTTTATGGTTTAGGGTTTAGGATTTACGGTTTACGATTTATGGTTTAGGGTTTACGGTATAGGGTTTAGGGTTTAGGGTTTATGGTTTGGGATTGAGTGTTTATGGTTTAGGGTTTAGGGTTTAGGGTTTATGGTTTAGGGTTTGTGTGTAGGGTTTAGGGTTTATGGTTTTGGGTTGAGTGTTTATGGTTTAGGGTGTAGGGTTTGTGGTTTATGGTATAAGGTGTAGGGTTGGTGTTTAGGATTTATGGTTTGGGGTTGAGTGTTTACGGTTTAGAGCTTAGGCTTTATATTTTATGGTTTAGGGTTTATTCTTTAGGATTTGTGGTTTATGGTTTAGGGTGTAAGGTTTAGGGTTTATGGTTTAGGGTTTAGGGTTTAGGGATTAGTGTTTATGGTTTGGGATTTAGGGTTTAGGATTTATAGTGTAGGGTTTGGGGTTGAGGGTTTATGGTTTGGGGTTGAGGGTTTATGGTTTGAGGTTGAGTGTTTATAGTGTAGGGTTTAGGGTTTATAGTTTAGGATTTCGGCTTTAGGATTTGTGGTTTATGGTTTAGGGTGTAGAATTTAGGGTATAGGGTTTAGGGTTTGGGGTTTAGGGTGTAGGGTTTAGGGTTTAGTGTCTATGGTTTAGGGTCTAGGGTGTAGGGGTTAGGGTTTTTGGTTTATGCTTTGGGATTGAGGGTTTATTGTTTAGGGTTTATGCTTTAGGTTTTGTGGCTTAGGGTTTAGGGTATAGGGTTTATGATTTAGGGTTTATGGTTTGGGTCGAGGGTTTTTCGTTTAGGGTTTATAATTTAGGGTTTAGGCTTTAGTGTTTGTGGTTTGGGTTTAAGCTTTAGGATTTAAGGTTTAGGATTTGGGGTTTCTGATTTAGGGTTTAGGGTTTAGGGTTTAGTGTTTGTGCTTTAGGGTTTGTGGTTTAGGTTTTATGGTTTAGGGATAAGGATTTACGGTTTACGGTTTATGGTTTAGAGTTTACGGTATAGGGTTTAGGGTTTAGGGTTTATGGTTTTGGGTTGAGTGTTTATGGTTTAGGGTTTAGGGTTTAGGATTTATGGTTTATAGTTTAGGGTGTAGGGTTTAGGGTTTACGGTTTGGGGTTGAGTGTTTATGGTTTAGGGTGTAGGGTTTGTGGTTTATGGTTTAAGGTGTAGGGTTGGTGTTTAGGATTTATGGTTTGGGGTTGAGTGTTTACGGTTTAGAGCTTAGGCTTTATAGTTTAGGGTTTACGGTTTATTATTTAGGATTTGTGGTTTATGGTTTAGGGTGTAAGGTTTAGGGTTTATGGTTTAGGGTTTAGGGTTTAGGGATTAGTGTTTATGGTTTGGGGTTTAGGGTTTAGGATTTAGAGTGTAGGGTTTGGGGTTGAGGGTTTATGGTTTGGGGTTGAGGGTTTATGGTTTGAGGTTGAGTGTTTATGGTGTAGGGTTTAGGGTTTATAGTTTAGGATTTCGGCTGTAGGATTTCTGGTTTATGGTTTAGGGTGTAGGATTTAGGGTATAGGGTTTAGGATTTGGGGTTTAGTGTTTAGGGTTTAGTGTCTAGGGTTTAGGGTCTAGGGTGTAGGGTTTAGGGTTTATGGTTTATGGTTTGGGTTTGAGGGTTTATGGTTTAAGGTTTAGACTTTAGGGTTTCTGGTTTAGGGTATAGGGTGTAGGGTTTAGGGTTTATGGTTTGTTTTGTAGAGGTTACGGTTTATAGTTTAGGGTTTATGGTTTATTGTTTAGTGTTTAGGGTTTATGTTTTACGGTTTAGGGTTTATAGTTTAGAGTTTTGGCTTTAGGGTTTGTGGTTTATGGTTTAGGTTGTAGGATTTAGTGTTTAGGGATTAGGGTTTATGGTTTATGAATTTTGGTTTGGGGTTGAGGGTTTATGGTTTAGGGTTTAGGGTTTAGCATTTAGGGTTTAGAGTTTATGGTTTGGGCTTTAGTGTTTATAATTTAGGGTTTATGTTTTAGGCTTTAGGGATTGGGGTTTAGGCTTTAGGATTTGTAGTTTTTGTTTTATGATGTAGGGTTTATGGTTTAGGGTTTAGGGTTGAGAGTTTGGAGTTTATGGTTCAGGTTTTAGGGTTTAGCGTTTAGGATTCAGGCTTTAGGGTTGTTGGTTTATGATTTAGGGTTTAGGCTTTAGGGTTTGTGGTTTAGGGTTTAGAATTTTTGATTTATGATTTAGGGTTTTGTGTTTAGGACTTAGGGTTTATGGTTTAGCGTTTGAGGTTTGTGGTTTTAGATTTAGGATTTGGGGTTTATGGTTAAGGGTTTAGGGATGAGTGTTTAGCGTTTAGGGTTGAGGGTTTATGTTTTAGGGTTAAGGCTTTAGTGTTTGTTGTTTAGGGTTTAGGGTGTAGGGTTTATTGTTTAGGATTTATGGTTTTGGATTGAGTGTTTATGGTTTAGAGTATAGGGTTTATAGTATAGGGTTTAGGGTTTATGCTTTAGGATTTGTGGTTTATGGTTTAGTGTGTAAGGTTTAGGGTTTATGGTTTAGGGTTTATGGTTTAGCGTTTAGGGTATATGGTCTGGGGTTTATGGTTTAGGGTTTATAGTGTTGGGTTTAGGGTTTAGGGTTTAGGATTTTTGGGTTGGGGTTGAGGGCTTATAGTTTAGGGTTTAGGCTTTAGTGGTTGTGGTTTAGGGTTTAAGGTGGATGGTTTAATGGTTATGGTTTGGGGTTGAGGGTTTATGGTTTAGTGTTTAGGGTTTGTGGTTTATGGTTTAGGGTTTATAGTTTAGGGTTTATGGTTTAGGGTTTATAGTGTTGGGTTTAGGGTTTAGGATTTTTGGGTTGGGGTTGAGGGCTTATGGTTTAGGGTTTATGCTTTAGTGTTTGTGGTTTAGGGTTTAAGGTGGATGGTTTAATGGTTATGGTTTGGGGTTGAGGGTTTATGGTTTAGGGTTTAGGGTTTGTGGTTTATGGTTTAGGGTGTAAGGTTTACTATTTAGGGTTTATGGTTTGGGGTTGAGTGTTTATAATTTAGGGTTTATGGTGTAGGGTTTATGGATTATGGTTTGGGGTTGAGGGTTTATGGTTTAGGGTATAGGGTTTGTGGTTTATGGTTTAGGGTTTGGGGCTGAGTGTTTATGGTTTAAGAGCTTAGGCTTTATAGTTTAGGGTTTAGGGTTTATGCTTTATGATTTTTGGTTTATGGTTTAGGGTGTAAGGTTTAGGGTTTATGGTTTAGGGTTTAGGGTTTAGGGTTTAGGGTTTAGGGATGAGTGTTTATGGTTTGGGATTTAGGGTTTAGGGTTTATAGTGTAGGGTTTGGGGTTAAGGGTTTATGGTTTGGTGTTGAGGGTTTATGGTTTAGGGTTTAGGCTTTAGGATTTGTGGTTTAGGGTTTATGGTTTAGGGTTAAGGGTTTAGGGTTTAGGGTTTAGGGTTTGTGGTTTATGGTTTAGGGTGTAGGGTTTAGTGTTTAGAGTTTATGGTTTGGGGTTGAGTATTTATGGTTTAGGGTTTAGGGTTTATAGTTTAGGATTTCGACTTTAGGATTTGTGGTTTATGGTTTAGGGTGTAAGGTTTAGAGTATAGGGTTTAGGGTTTGGGATTTAGGGTTTAGGGTTTAGGGTTTAGTGTCTATGGTTTAGGGTCTAGGGTGTAGGGGTTAGGGTTTTTGGTTTATGCTTTGGGATTGAGGGTTTATTGTTTAGGGTTTATGCTTTAGGTTTTGTGGCTTAGGGTTTAGGGTATAGGGTTTATGATTTAGGGTTTATGGTTTGGGGTCGAGGGTTGTTCGTTTAGGGTTTATAATTTAGGGTTTAAGCTTTAGTGTTTGTGGTTTGGGTTTAAGCTTTAGGATTTAAGGTTTAGGATTTGGGGTTTCTGATTTAGGGTTTAGGGTTTAGGGTTTAGTGTTTGTGCTTTAGGGTTTGTGGTTTAGGTTTTATGGTTTAGGGATAAGGATTTACGGTTTACGGTTTATGGTTTAGGGTTTACGGTATAGGGTTTAGGGTTTAGGGTTTATGGTTTTGGGTTGAGTGTTTATGGTTTAGGGTTTAGGGTTTATGGTTTATAGTTTAGGGTGTAGGGTTTAGGGTTTACGGTTTGGGGTTGAGTGTTTATGGTTTAGGGTGTAGGGTTTGTGGTTTATAGTTTAAGGTGTAGGGTTGGTGTTTAGGATTTATGGTTTGGGATTGAGTGTTTACGGTTTAGAGCTTAGGCTTTATAGTTTAGGGTTTACGGTTTATTATTTAGGATTTGTGGTTTATGGTTTAGGGTGTAAGGTTTAGGGTTTAGGGTTTATGGATTAGTGTTTATAGTTTGGGGTTTAGGGTTTAGGATTTAGAGTGTAGGGTTTGGGGTTGAGGGTTTATGGTTTGGGGTTGAGGGTTTATGGTTTGAGGTTGAGTGTTTATGGTGTAGGGTTTAGGGTTTATAGTTTAGGATTTCGGCTGTAGGATTTCTGGTTTATGGTTTAGGGTGTAGGATTTAGGGTATAGGGTTTAGGGTTTGGGGTTTAGGGTTTAGGGTTTAGTGTCTAGGGTTTAGGGTCTAGGGTGTATGGTTTAGGGTTTATGGTTTATGGTTTGGGTTTGAGGGTTTATGGTTTAAGGTTTAGACTTTAGGGTTTCTGGTTTAGGGTATAGGGTGTAGGGTTTAGGGTTTATGGTTTGTTTTTTAGAGGTTACGGTTTATAGTTTAGGGTTTATGGTTTATTGTTTAGTGTTTAGGGTTTATGTTTTACGGTTTAGGGTTTATAGTTTAGAGTTTTTGGCTTTAGGGTTTGTGGTTTATGGTTTAGGTTGTAGGATTTAGTGTTTAGGGATTAGGGTTTATGGTTTATGATTTTTGGTTTGGGGTTAAGGGTTTATGATTTAGGGTTTAGGGTTTAGCATTTAGGGTTTAGAGTTTATGGTTTGGGCTTTAGTGTTTATAATTTAGGGTTTATGTTTTAGGCTTTAGGGATTGGGGTTTAGGCTTTAGGATTTGTAGTTTTGGTTTTATGATGTAGGGTTTATGGTTTAGGGTTTAGGGTTGAGAGTTTGGAGTTTATGGTTCAGGTTTTAGGGTTTAGCGTTTAGGATTCAGGCTTTAGGGTTGTTGGTTTATGATTTAGGGTTTAGGGGTTGTGATTTAGGGTTTAGGCTTTAGGGTTTGTGGTTTAGGGTTTAGAACTTTTGATTTATGATTTAGGGTTTTGTGTTTAGGACTTAGGGTTTATGGTTTAGCGTTTGAGGTTTGTGGTTTTAGATTTAGGATTTGGGGTTTATGGTTAAGGGTTTAGGGATGAGTGTTTAGCGTTTAGGGTTGAGGGTTTATGTTTTAGGGTTAAGGCTTTAGTGTTTGTTGTTTAGGGTTTAGGGTGTAGGGTTTATTGTTTAGGATTTATGGTTTTGGATTGAGTGTTTATGGTTTAGAGTTTAGGGTTTATAGTTTAGGGTTTAGGGTTTATGCTTTAGGATTTGTGGTTTATGGTTTAGTGTGTAAGGTTTAGGGTTTATGGTTTAGGGTTTATGGTTTAGGGTTTAGGGTATATGGTCTGGGATTTATGGTTTAGGGTTTATAGTGTTGGGTTTAGGGTTTAGGATTTTTGGGTTGGGGTTGAGGGCTTATGGTTTAGGGTTTAGGCTTTAGTGGTTGTGGTTTAGGGTTTAAGGTGGATGGTTTAATGGTTATGGTTTGGGGTTGAGGGTTTATGGTTTAGTGTTTAGGGTTTGTGGTTTATGGTTTAGGTTGTAAGGTTTACTATTTAGGGTTTATGGTTTGGGGTTGAGTGTTTATAATTTAGGATTTATGGTGTAGGGTTTAGGGATTATGGTTTGGGGTTGAGGGTTTATAGTTTAGGGTATAGGGTTTGTGGTTTATGGTTTAGGGTTTGGGGCTGAGTGTTTATGGTTTAAGAGCTTAGGCTTTATAGTTTAGGGTTTAGGGTGTAAGGTATAGGGTTTATGGTTTAGGGTGTAAGGTATAGGGTTTATGGTTTAGGGTTTAGGGTTTAGGGATGAGTGTTTATGGTTTGGGATTTAGGGTTTAGGGTTTATAGTGTAGGGTTTGGGGTTTAGGGTTTAGGGTTTGGCTTTGGGATTTGTGGTTTAGGGTTTATGGTTTGGGGTTAAGGGTTTATGGTTTAGGGTTTAGGGTTTGTGGTTTATGGTTTAGGGTGTAGGGTTTAGTGTTTAGGGTTTATGGTTTGGGGTTGAGTGTTTATGGTTTAGGGTTTAGGGTTTATAGTTTAGGATTTCGGCTTTAGGATTTGTGGTTTATAGCTTAGGGTGTAGGGTTTAGAGTATAGGATTTATGGTTTGTGGTTTAGGGTTTTGGGTTTAGGGTTTAGTGTCTTTGGTTTAAGGTCTAGGGTGTAGGGGTTAGGGTTTTTGGTTTATGGTTTGGGATTGAGGGTTTATTGTTTAAGGTTTAGGCATTAAGGTTTCTGGTTTAGGGTTTAGGGTGTAGGGTTTAGGGTTTATGGTTTATTATTTAGAGTTTACAGTTTATAGTTTAGGGTTTATGGTTTATTGTTTAGTGTTTAGGGTTTATGTTTTAGGGTTTAGGGTTTATAGTTTAGGATTTAGGCTTTAGGGTTTGTGGTTTATAGTTTAGGTTGTAGGATTTATGGTTTAGGGTTTATGGTTTATTGTTTATGGTTTATGGTTTGGGGTTAATGGTTTATGCTTTATGGTTTAGAGTTTAGGGTTTAGTGTTTAAGGTTTAGGGTTTAGAGTTTAGGGTTCAGGCTTTAGTGTTTATGGTTTAGGGTTTAGGCTTTAGCGTTTATGTTTTAGGATTTAAGTTTTAGGCTTTGAGATTTGGGGTTTAGGCTTTAGGGTTTAGACTTTAGGGTTTGTAGTTTAGGTTTTATGGTGTAGGGTTATGGTTTAGGGTTTAGGGTTGAGGGTTTGGAGTTTATGATTCAGGTTTTAGGGTTTAGGATTTAGGATTCAGGCTTTATGGTTAATAGTTTATGGTTTAGGGTTTAGGGTTGTGATTTAGGGTTTAGGCTTTAGGGTTTGTGGTTTAGGGTTTTGAATTTACGATTTAGGGTTTAGGGTTTTGTGTTTAGGATGTAGGGTTTATGGTTTAGCGTTTGGGGTTTTTGGTTTTAGATTTAGGATTTGGGGTTTAGGGTTTAGGGTTTAGGGATGAGTGTTTAGCGTTTAGGGTTGAGGTGTTATGGTTTAGGGTTAAGGCTTTAGGGTTTGTTGTTTAGGGTTTAGGGTATGTGGTTTATGGTTTAGGGTGTAGGGTTTAGTGTTTAAGATTTATGGTTTTGGATTGAGTGTTTATGGTTTAGAGTTTAGGGTTTAGGGTTTATACTTGAGGATTTGTGGTTTATGGTTTAGGGTGTAAGGTTTATGGTTTATGGTTTAGGGTTTATGGTTTAGGGTTTATTATTTGGGGTTTATGGTTTAAGGTTTATAGTGTAGGGTTTAGGGTTTAGGATTTAAGGGTTGGGGTTGAGGGTTTATGGTTTAGGATTTAGGCTTTAGTGTTTGTGGTTTAGGGTTTAAGGTGGATGGTTTAATGTTTATGGTTTGGGGTTGATGGTCTATGGTTTAGGGTTTAGGGTTTGTTGTTTTTGGTTTAGGGTGTATGGTTTAGTGTTTAGGGTTTATGGTTTGAGGTTTAGTGTTTATAGTTTAGGGTTTAGGATTTATAGTTTAGGATTTAGGCTTTAGGATTTGTGGTTTATGGTTTAGGGTGTAAGGTTTAGTGTTTAGGGTTTGGGGTTTAGGGTTTAGGGTTTAATGTTTATGGTTTATTATTTGGGCTTAAGTGTTTGTGGTTTAGAGATTAGGGTTTAGAGTTTAAGACTAGGGTGTAGATGGGTTTAAGGTTTATGGTTTGGGGTTGAGTGTTTATGGTTTAAAGTTTAGGCTTTAAGGTTTCTGGTTTAGGGTTTATGGTGTAGGGTTTATGGTTTAGGGATTAGGGTTTGTTGTTTAAAGTTTAGGGTTTAGGGTTTATGGGTTGTGATTTAGGGTTTAGGCTTTAGGATTTGTGGTTTAGGGTTTAGTATTTAGGATTTATGGTTTAGGATATGGTGTTTAGGCCTTAGGGTTTATGGTTTAGCTTAGGGTTTGTGGTTTAGGCTTTTAGCATTTTGGGTTTAGGGTTTAGGATTTGGTGTTTAGGGTTTAGAGTTTAGGGATGAGGGTTTAGGGTTTAGGGTTGAGGGTTTATGGTTTAGGGTTTATGGTTTATGGTTTAGGGTTTTGGCTTTGGGACTTGTGGTTTAGGGTTTAGGGTGTACGGTTTAGGGATTAGCGTTTATGGTTTCGGATTTAGGGTTTATAGTTCAGATTTAGGGTTTAGGGTTCAGAGTTTAGCGTTTATGGTTTCTGGTTTAGGGTTCAGAGTTTAGGGTTTAGGGTTTATAGTTCAGAGTTTAGCGTTTATGGTTTCGGGTTTAGGGTTTATAGTTCAGAGTTTAGGGTTTAAGGCTTATGATTTAGGATTTAGGGAGCATGGTTTAATGTTTAGGGAGTAGGGTTTAGGGTTTAGGGTTTATGGTTTTAGGGTTTAGGGTTTATAGTTTAGGGTTTAGGGTTTATAGTTTGGGGTCTAGACTTTAGGGTTTGTGGTTTAGGGTGTAGGGTTTAGGGTTTAGCGTTAATTGTTTCGGGTTAAAAGGGTTTGTTGTTTAGGGTTTATGCTTTAGGGTTTGTGGTTTAGGGTTTAGGGTGTAGGGTTTATGGTTTAGGGGTTATGGTTTGGGTTTGCGTGTTTTTGGTTTATGGTTTAGGGTTTATCGTTTAGGGTTTAGGATTTAGTGTTTGTGGTTAGGGTTTAGGCTTTAAGGTTTAGTCTTTAGGGTTTTGGGTTTATGGTTTATGGTTTAGTGTTTGGGCTTTAGGTTTTATGGTTTGTGTTTTAGGGTTTAGGGTTGAGGATTTAGGTTTTAGGGTTTATGGTTTAGTATTTAAGGTTTAGGGTTTAGGTTTAGGGTTTAGGGTTTATGGTTTAGGGTTTATGGTTTAGGGTTAGGCTATGGTTTAGGGTTTAGGGTTTAGGCTTTAGGGTTTGTGGTTTAGGGATTAGTGTTTAGAGTCTATAATTTGGGGCTGAGGTTTTATGGTTTAGGGTTTAGGGTTTGTGGTTTATGGTTTGGGGTTGAGTGTTTATGTTTTAGGGTTTAGGGTTTATAGTTTAGGGTTTAAGCTTTAGGGTTTGTGGTTTATGGTTTAGGGTTTAAGTTTTAGGGTTTATTGTTTGGGGTTGAGGGTTTATGGTTTAGGGTTTAGGGTTTGTGGTTTAGGATTCAGGGTGCAGGATTTATGGTTTATGGTTTGGGGTTTGGTGTGGAATTTATAACCACAAACTAACCGGCAAGTGCACCGGGTCGTACCAAGTAATACCTCTGGTGAGTGAGGGTCGATCCCACGAGGATTAAAGAACTAAGAAACAATGGTTAATTGATTTACTTAGTTAGGCAAACAGAAAATAATGTTCGAGAGTTCAAAGACATTAAACATTATAAAGAATATTAAAGAAAGGCAAGTAAATAAGTTGGGAATAAAGTATGGAGAAACAGTTAAGGCTTCAGAGTTATCTATTTTCCGGATTGAATTTTCTTATTAATTTATTTTAATCATGCAAGATTTAATTCATGGCAAACTATATGTGACTAGACCCTAATTCCTTAGACCTTTCTAGTCTCCTCTAAAATTCATCAACAGCCAATTCCTTGGTCAATTAATTCCAATTAGGGGGTGAACTTTAATTCTAGTTATTATGCCACAAAAATCCTAATTACCCAAATATAAAAAGATTATATGTCACGTATCTCGTTAAGTCCAGATAATTAGAATTTAGGAGAAATTATTTTCAAGCTGTTGTTCAAGTAAAGAGCTTTTCCAAGTTATACAAGAACTCAATTAGAACAAGGGTCATACTTCCGTTCCACCCAAATTCATAAGATAAAGAACGAAAACAATTCTTAAAATAGAAATCAAAACATGAATTAAAATAGAAAAATAATAAAATCAATCCATACAATAGACACAGCTCCTAAACTTAACAGTGGAGGTTTAGTTGCTCATTGCAAAGAAAATAAGGATTCTGATAAAATGTATTTTGGTAGCGGGGGGTGAATAGAATCCCCTGTGGAATAATTCCAATCCCTTTTTATATCTAATCCTAATTAATTTAAAGTCTATCTTCTAAAACTAAAATAATATCTTTTACTATTTTAAATTAAAAAAAAAGTTTAAATCAGAATTAATTAAAGCAATCAGCATGTCTTCAATTGACGGATGGGGACCACTTACTTCGTAGGGTCCACGCCTATCTTGGAGTACCATTCTTGTGTGAATCTCTCTTGACTCTCTGCTATCCTCTGGCTCTAGTCTGTGTTTCTCGGCCGAAAACTGGGTCGAAACTCGGCCTGAAATCGCCCCAAGAGTTTTGGGTTTAGGGTTTAGTGTCTATGGTTTACGGTCTAGGGTGTAGGGGTTAGGGTTTTTGGTTTATGGTTTGGGATTGAGGGTTTATTGTTTAAGGTTTAGGCATTAAGGTTTCTGGTTTAGGGTGTAGGGTGTAGGGTTTAGAGTTTATGGTTTATTATTTTGAGTTTACAGTTTATAGTTTTGGGTTTATGGTTTATTGTTTAGTGTTTAGGGTTTATGTTTTAGGGTTTAGGGTTTATAGTTTAGGATTTAGGCTTTAGGGTTTGTGGTTTATAGTTTATGTTGTAGGATTTATGGTTTAGGGTTTATGGTTTATTGTTTATGGTTTATGGTTTGTGGTTGATGGTTTATGCTTTATGGTTTAGAGTTTAGGGTTTAGGGTTTAAGGTTTAGGGTTTAGAGTTTAGGGTCAGGCTTTAGTGTTTATGGTTTAGGGTTTAGGCTTTAGGGTTTATGTTTTAGGATTTAAGTTTTAGGCTTTGGGATTTGGGGTTTAGGCTTTAGGGTTTAGACTTTAGGGTTTGTAGTTTAGGTTTTATGGTGTAGGGTTTATGGTTTAGGGTTTAGGGTTGAGGGTTTGGAGTTTATGATTCAGGTTTTAGGGTTTAGGATTTAGGATTCAGGCTTTAGGGTTAATGGTTTATGGTTTAGGGTTTAGGGTTGTGATTTAGGGTTTAGGCTTTAGGGTTTGTGGTTTAGGGTTTTGAATTTACGATTTAGGGTTTGGGGTTTTGTGTTTAGGACGTAGGGTTTATGGTTTAGCGTTTGGGGTTTTTTGTTTTAGATTTAGGATTTGGGGTTTAGGGTTTAGGGTTTTGGGATGAGTGTTTAGCGTTTAGGGTTGAGGTGTTATGGTTTAGGGTTAAGGCTATAGGGTTTGTTGTTTAGGGTTTAGGGTATGTGGTTTATGGTTTAGGGTGTAGGGTTTAGTGTTTAGGATTTATGGTTTTGGATTGAGTGTTTATGGTTTAGAGTTTAGGGTTTAGGGTTTAAACTTTAGGATTTGTGGTTTATGGTTTAGGGTGTAAGGTTTATGGTTTATGGTTTATGGTTTAGGGTTTATGGTTTAGGGTTTAGGGTTTATGGTTTGGGGTTTATGGTTTAAGGTTTATAGTGTAGGGTTTAGGGTTTAGGATTTAAGGGTTGGGGTTGAGGGTTTATGGTTTAGGGTTTAGGCTTTAGTGTTTGTGGTTTAGGGTTTAAGGTGGATGGTTTAATGTTTATGGTTTGGGGTTGATGGTCTATGGTTTAGGGTTTAGGGTTTGTGGTTTTTGGTTTAGGGTGTAGGGTTTAGTGTTTAGGGTTTATGGTTTGAGGTTGAGTGTTTATAGTTTAGGGTTTAGGATTTATAGTTTAGGATTTAGGCTTTAGGATTTGTGGTTTATGGTTTAGGGTGTAGGGTTTAGGATTTAGGGTTTGGGGTTTAGGGTTTAGAGTTTAGTGTTTATGGTTTAATATTTAGGCTTTAGTGTTTGTGGTTTAGAGATTAGGGTTTAGAGTTTAGGACTAGGGTGTAGATGGGTTTAAGGTTTATGGTTTGGGGTTGAGTATTTATGGTTTAAAGTTTAGGCTTTAAGGTTTCTGGATAGGGTTTAGGGTGTAGGGTTTAGGGTTTATGGATTAGGGTTTGTTGTTTAAGGTTTAAGGTTTAGGGTTTATGGGTTGTGATTTAGGGTTTAGGCTTTAGGGTTTGTGGTTTAGGGTTTAGTATTTAGGATTTATGGTTTAGGATATGGTGTTTAGGCCTTAGGGTTTATGGTTTAGCTTAGGGTTTGTTGTTTAGGCTTTTAGCATTTTGGATTTAGGGTTTAGGATTTGGTGTTTAGGGTTTAGAGTTTAGGGATGAGGGTTTAGGGTTTAGGGTTTAGGGTTTAAGGTTTAGGGTTTATGGTTTATGGTTTAGGGTTTTGGCTTTGGGACTTGTGGTTTAGGGTTTAGGGTGTACGGTTTAGGGATTAGCATTTATGGTTTTGGATTTAGGGTTTATAGTTCAGAGTTTAGGGTTTAGGGTTCAGAGTTTAGCGTTTATGGTTTCGGGTTTAGGGTTCAGAGTTTAGGGTTTAGGGTTTATAGTTCAGAGTTTAGCGTTTATGGTTTCGGGTTTAGGGTTTATAGTTAAGAGTTTAGGGTTTAAGGCTTATGATTTAGGATTTATGGAGCATGATTTAAGGTTTAGGGAGTACGGTTTAGGGTTTAGGGTTTATGGTTTTAGGGTTTAGGGTTTATAGTTTAGGGTTTAGGGTTTATAGTTTAGGGTCTAGACTTTAGGGTTTGTGGTTTAGGGTGTAGGGTTTAGGGTTTAGCGTTAATTTTTTCGGGTTAAAAGGGTTTGTTGTTTAGGGTTTATGCTTTAGTGTTTGTGGTTTAGGGTTTAGGGTGTAGGGTTTATGGTTTAGGGGTTATGGTTTGGGTTTGCATATTTATGGTTTATGGTTTAGGGTTTATCGTCTAGGGTTTAGGCTTTAGTGTTTGTGGTTAGGGTTTAGGCTTTAAGGTTTAGTCTTTAGGGTTTTGGGTTTATGGTTTAGGGTTTAGTGTTTGGGCTTTAGGTTTTATGGTTTGTGTTTTAGGGTTTAGGGTTGAGGATTTTGGGTTTAGGGTTTATGTTTTAGTATTTAAGGTTTAGGATTTAGGGTTTAGGGTTTATGGTGTATGGTTTAGGGTTTATGGTTTAGGGTTTAGGCTTTATGGTTTAGGGTTTAGGCTTTAGGGTTTGTGGTTTAGGGATTAGTGTTTAGGGTTTATAATTTGGGGCTGAGGTTTTATGGTTTAGGGTTTAGGGTTTGTGGTTTATGGTTTGGGGTTGAGTGTTTATGTTTTAGGGTTTAGGGTATATAGTTTAGGGTTTAGGCTTTAGGGTTTGTGGTTTATGGTTTAGGGTTTAAGTTTTAGGGTATATTGTTTGGGGTTGAGGGTTTATGGTTTAGGGTTTAGGCTTTAGGGTTTGTGGTTTAGGATTCAGGGTGCAGGATTTATGGTTTATGGTTTGGGGTTTGGTGTGGAATTTATAACCACAAACTAACCGGCAAGTGCACCGGGTCGTACCAAGTAATACCTCAGGTGAGTGAGGGTCGATCCCACGAGGATTGAAAAACTAAGCAACAATAGTTAATTGATTTACTTAGTTAGGCAAACAGAAAATAATGTTCGAGAGTTCAAAGACATTAAACATTATAAAGAATATTAAAGAAAGGCAAGTAAATAAGTTGGGAATAAAGTATGGAGAAACAGTTAAGGCTTCAGAGTTATCTATTTTCCGGATTGACTTTTCTTATTAATTTATTTTAATCATGCAAGATTTAATTCATGGCAAACTATATGTGACTAGACCCTAATTCCTTAGACCTTTCTAGTCTCCTCTAAAATTCATCAACAGCCAATTCCTTGGTCAATTAATTCCAATTAGGGGGTGAAGTTTAATTCTTGTTATTATGCCACAAAAATCCTAATTACCCAAATATAAAAAGATTATATGTCACGTATCTCGTTAAGTCCAGATAATTAGAATTTAGGAGAAATTATTTTCAAGCTGTTGTTCAAGTAAAGAGCTTTTCCAAGTTATACAAGAACTCAATTAGAACAAGGGTCATACTTCCGTTCCACCCAAATTCATAAGATAAAGAACGAAAACAATTCTTAAAATAGAAATCAAAACATGAATTAAAGTAGAAAAATAATAAAATCAATCCATACAATAGACAGATCTCCTAAACTTAACAGTGGAGGTTTAGTTGCTCATTGCAAAGAAAATAAGGATTCTGATAAAATGTATTTTGGTAGCGGGGGGTGAATAGAATCCCCTGTGGAATAATTCCAATCCCCTTTTTATATCTAATCCTAATTAATTTAAAGTCTATCTTCTAAAACTAAAATAATATCTTTTCCTATTTTAAATTAAAAATAAAGTTTAAATCAGAATTAATTAAAACAATCAGCATGTCTTCAATTGACGGATGGGGACCACTTACTTCGTAGGGTCCACGCCTATCTTGGAGTACCATTCTTGTGTGAATCTCTCTTGACTCTCTGCTATCCCCTGGCTCTAGTCTGTGTTTCTCGGCCGAAAATTGGGTCGAAACTCGGCCTGAAATCGCCCCAAGAGTTTTCTGCGAATTCTGCACGTGGCGCATGTCACGCGTATGCGTCGATGATCTTCTTACCGAGTCACGCGTACGCGTCAGGTACGCGCACGCGTCGCTGTGCAACTTCGCTTTTCACGCGTACGCGTCTGGTACGCGCACGCGTCGCTCCTCACTGGTCATCTCCTTGGTTTTTTCTCTTTCTCTGCCGAAACTCCATCAAATTCATCCGAATGCTACCTAAAATAAACATAATTGCACAAGACTCAAAGTAGCATCCATAGTGGCTAAAAGATAATTAATTCTTGATTAAACCCAACAATTTAAATGCAAATTTACTAGGAAAAGATAGGAAAGATGCTCACGCATCAGGGTTGAGAGTTTATGGTTTAGTGTTTAGGGTTTATAGTTTAGTGTTTAGGCTTCATTGTTTGTGGTTTAGGGTTGAAGCTTTATGGTTTTGGGTTTAGGGTTTCGGGTTTAGGTTTTAGGGTTTAGTAATTAGGGTTTGTGGTTAGGGTTTAGGGTCTAGGGTTTAGGCTTAAGGATTTGTGGTTTAGGGTTTAGGGTGTATAGTTTAGGGTTTAGGGTTTATGGGTTGGGCATGAGGTTTATGGTTTAGGGTTTAGGTTTTAGGGTTTGTGGTTTAGGATTTAGGGTTTAGGGTATAGGGTTTTGGGTTTATGGTTTGGGATTGAGGGTTTATGGTTTAGGGTTTATAGTTTAGGGTTTAGGCTTTAGTGTTTCTGGTTTAAGGTTTATGGTTTAGGGTTTAGGGTTTAGGCTTTAGTGTTTGGGGATTAGGGTTAATGGTTTAGGGTTTAGGGAGTTGGGTTTAGGGTTTATGGTTTATGATTTTTGTTGAGGGTTTATGGTTTAGGCTATAGTTTTTGTGGTTTTGGTTTTTGGGTTTATCATTTAGGGTTTTGGGTTTAGAGTTTGTGGCTTATGGTTTAGGGTTTAGGGTGTAGTCTTTTGGGTTTAGGCTTATGGTTTGGGGTTGAGGGATTATGGTTTAGGGTTTAGTATTTATGGTTTATGGTTTAGGGTGTAGGGTTTAGTGTTTAGGGTTTATGATTTGGGGTTGAGTGTTTATGATTTAGGGTTTATAGTTTATGGCTTTGGCTTTAGGGTTTGTGGGTTATGGTTTAAGGTGTAGGGTTTAGAGTTTACGGTAAATGGTTTATGGTTGAAGGTTTATGGTTTAGGGTTTGTGGTTTAGGATTTAGGGTGTTGATTTAGGGTTAATGGTTTGGGGTTGAGGGTTTATGGTTTAGTGTTTAGGGTTTATAGTTTAGGGTTTATGCTTCAGTGTTTGTGGTTTAGGCTTTAGGATTTATGTTTTATGGTTTAGGCTTTAGGGTTTGGGGCTTAAGGTTTTGAGTTTTGGTTTTAGGGTTTAGGTTTTAGGGTTTATGGTTTATTATTTGGTCTTTAGGGTTTGTGGTTAGGGTTTAGGGTTTAAGCTTTAGGCTTTAGGGTTTGTGGCTTTGGGTTTAGGGTTTAGGTTTTATGGTTTGGGGTTGAGGGTTTATGGTTTAGGATTTCGGGTTTTGTGGTTTAAGGTTTAGGGTATAGGGTTATGGTTTAGGGTTTATGTTTTGGGGTTGAGGGTTTATGGTTTAGGGTTTAGGCTTTAGTGTTTATGGTTTAGGGTTTATGGTTTAGGGGTTAGTGTTTGGGCTTTAGGGTTTGTGGTTTAGTATTTATGCTTTAGGGTTGAGGGTTTAGTTTTTGGGCTTTAGGGTTTAGGGTTTAGGGTGTATGGTTTAGGGTTTAGGGTTTATGGTTTGGGTTTGAGGTTTTATGGTTTAAGGTTTAGGCTTTAGAATTTGTGGTTTAGGGTTTATGGTGTAGGGTTTAGGGTTTAGGGTTTATGGCTTGGGGTTGAGGGTTTATGGTTTAGGGTTTAGGGTTTATAGTTTAGGGTTTAGCCTTTAGCATTTTTGGTTTATGGTTTAGGGTGTAGGGTTTAGGGTTTATGGTTTGGGGTTGCGGCTTTAGGGTTTAGTGTTTATGCTTTCCGGTTTAGGGTTATGGTTTATGTTTCATGGTTTGGGATTGAGGGTTTATGGTATAGGGTTTAGGGTTTAGAGTTTAGGGTTTAAGCTTTAGTGTTTGTGGTTTATGGTTTATGTTTTAGTGTTTAGGGTTTAGGGATGAGGGATGAGGGTTTATGTTTTAGGGTTTATGGTTTAGGGCTTAGGATTTTTGATTTATGGTTTGGGGTTGAGGGTTTATAGTTTTGGGTTTTGGCTTTAGGGTTTGTGGTTTAGGGAGTAGGATTTAAGGTTTAGTGTTTATGGTTTGGGGTTGAGGATTTATGGTTTAAGTTATAGGATTTGTGGTTTTGGTTTCAGGATTTAGGGTTTAGGGTTTATAGTTTAGGGTTTATGGTTTATAGTTTAGGGTTAATGGTTTGGGGTTAAGGGTTTATTATTTAGGGTTTAGTCTTTAGGGTTTGTGGCTTAGTGTTTAGGGTATAGGGTTTAGGATTTACGGTTTATGGTTTGGGGTTGATGGTTTATGGTTTAGGGTTTAGTGTTTATAATTTAGGGTTTATGCTTTAGTGTTTTTGCTTAGGGTTTAAGCTTTAGGGTTTAAGGTTTATGCTTTAAGGTTTTGGGTTTATGGTTTAGGGTTTAGTGTTTGGGCTATAGGGTTTGTGGTTTAGGGTTTATGGTTTGTGCTTAAGGGTTTATGGTTTAAGGTTTAGGGTTTATAGTTTACAGTTTAGGTGTGTTTGTGGTTTAGGGTTAAGGCTTTAGGGTTTAGGTTTTAGGGTTTAGGTTTTGGGTTTAATGTTTAGTGTTTAGTGATTAGGGTTTAGTGTTTGGGCATTAGGGTTTGTTGTGTATTGTTTAGGGTTTAGGGTTTAGGGTTTAGGGTTTAGGGTGTATGGTTTAAGGTTTATGATTTGGTGTTGAGGGTTTATGGTTTAAGGTTTAGGCTTTAGGGTTTGTGGTTTAGGGTTTAGGTTGTAGGGTTTTGGGTTTATATTTTATTGTTTGGAGTTGAGGGTTTAGTTTTTAGGGTTTTGGGTTTATGGTTTATGGTTTGGGGTTTTTTGGGTTTATGGTTTAGGGTTTAGGGTGTAGGGTTTAGGGTTTTTAATTTATGGTTTGGGGTTGAGGGTTTATAATTTATGGTTTTGGCTTTAGGGTTTGTGGTTTAGGATCTAGGGAGTAGGGTTTAGGGTTTAGGGTTTATGGTTTGGGGTTGCGGATATATGGTTTAAGTTATTGGATTTGTGGTTTTGATTTTAGGATTTAGGGTTTAGGTTTTAGGGTTTAGTATTTAGGGTTTAGGGTTTAGGGTTTAGGCTTAAGGATTTGTGGTTTAGGGTTTAAGGTGTATGGTTTAGGGTTTAGGGTTTATAGGTTGGGCATGAGGTTTTTGGTTTAGGGTTTGTGGTTTAGGATTTAGGGTTTATGGTATATGTTTTAGGGTTTATAGTTTGGGATTGAGGGTTTATGGTTTAGGGTTTATAGTTTAGGGTTTAGGCTTTAGTGTTTCAGGTTTAGGGTTTATGGTTTAGGGTTTAGGCTTTAGTATTTGGGGATTAGGGTTTATGGTTTAGGGTTTACGGAGTTGGCTTTAGGGTTTATGGTTTATGGTTTTAGTTGAGGGGTTATGGTTTAGGCTATAGTTTTTGTGGTTTTGTTTTTAGGGTTTATGGTTTAGGGTTTTGGCTTTAGAGTTTGTGGCTTAGGGTTTAGGGTTTATGGTTTAGGGTTTGTTGTTTAAGGTTTAGGGTTTAGGGTTTATGGGTTGTGATTTAGGGTTTAGGCTTTAGGGTTTGTGGTTTAGGGTTTAGTATTTAGGATTTATGGTTTAGGGTTTGGTGTTTAGGCCTTAGGGTTTATGGTTTAGCTTAGGGTTTGTGGTTTAGGCTTTTAGCATTTAGGATTTAGGGTTTAGGATTTGGTGTTTAGGGTTTAGAGTTTATGGATGAGTGTTTAGGGTTTAGGGTTTAGAGTTGAGGGTTTATGGTTTAGGGTTTAGGGTTTATGGTTTAGGGTTTTGGCTTTGGGACTTGTGGTTTAGGGTTTAGGGTGTACGGTTTAGGGATTAGCGTTTATGGTTTTGGATTTAGGGTTTATAGTTCAGAGTTTAGGGTTTAGGGTTTAGAGTTTAGCGTTTATGGTTTCGTGTTTAAGGTTCAGAGTTTAGTGTTTAGGGTTTATAGTTCAGAGTTTAGCATTTATGGTTTCGGGTTTTGGGTTTATAGTTCAGAGTTTAGGGTTTAGGGCTTGTGGTTTAGGATTTAGGGAGCATGGTTTAAGGTTTAGGGAGTAGGGTTTAGGGTTTATGGTTTTAGGGTTTATAGTTTAGGGTTTAGGGTTTATAGTTTAGGGTCTAGACTTTTGGGTTTGTGGTTTAGGGTGTAGGGTTTAGGGTTTAGCGTTAATTGTTTCGGGTTAAAAGGGTTTGTTGTTTAGGGTTTATGCTTTAGGGTTTGTGGTTTAGGGTGCAGGGTTTATGGTTTAGGGGTTATGGTTTGGGTTTGCGTGTTTATGGTTTATGGTTTAGGGTTTAGGCTTTAGTATTTGTGGTTAGGGTTTAGGCTTTAAGGTTTAGTCTTTAGGGTTTTGGGTTTAAGGTTTAGGGTTTAGTGTTTGGGCTTTAGGTTTTATGGTTTGTGTTTTAGGGTTTAGGGTTGAGGATTTAGGTTTTAGGGTTTATGGTTTAGTATTTAAGGTTTAGGGTTTATGGTTTAGGGTTTATGGTGTATGGTTTAGGGTTTATGGTTTAGGGTTTAAACTTTATGGTTTAGGGTTTAGGGTTTAGGCTTTAGGCTTTATGGTTTGTGGTTCAGGGATTAGTGTTTAGGGTTTATAATTTGGGGCTGAGGGTTTATGGTTTAGGGTTTAGGGTTTGTGGTTTATGGTTTGGGGTTGAGTGTTTATGTTTTAGGGTTTAGGGTATATAGTTTAGGGGTTAGGCTTTAGGGTTTGTGGTTTATGGTTTTGGGTTTAAGTTTTAGGGTATATTGTTTGGGGTTGAGGGTTTAGGGTTTAGGGTTTAGGCTTTAGGGTTTGTGGTTTAGGATTCAGGGTGCAGGATTTAGGGTTTATGGTTTGGGGTTTGGTGTGGAATTTATAACCACAAACTAACCGGCAAGTGCACCGGGTCGTACCAAGTAATACCTCAGGTGAGTGAGGGTCGATCCCACGAGGATTGAAGAACTAAGCAACAATGGTTAATTGATTTACTTAGTTAGGCAAACAGAAAATAATGTTCGAGAGTTCAAAGACATTAAACATTATAAAGAATATTAAAGAAAGGCAAGTAAATAAGTTGGGAATAAAGTATGGAGAAACAGTTAAGGCTTCAGAGTTATCTATTTTCCGGATTGACTTTTCTTTTCAATTTATTTTAATCATGCAAGATTTAATTCATGGCAAACTATATGTGACTAGACCCTAATTCCTTAGACCTTTCTAGTCTCCTCTAAAATTCATCAACAGCCAATTCCTTGGTCAATTAATTCCAATTAGGGGGTGAACTTTAATTCTAGTTATTATGCCACAAAAATCCTAATTACCCAAATATAAAAAGATTATATGTCACGTATCTCGTTAAGTCCAGATAATTAGAATTTAGGAGAAATTATTTTCAAGCTGTTGTTCAAGTAAAGAGCTTTTCCAAGTTATACAAGAACTCAATTAGAACAAGGGTCATACTTCCGTTCCACCCAAATTCATAAGATAAAGAACGAAAACAATTCTTAAAATAGAAATCAAAACATGAATTAAAATAGAAAAATAATAAAATCAATCCATACAATAGACACAGCTCCTAAACTTAACAGTGGAGGTTTAGTTGCTCATTGCAAAGAAAATAAGGATTCTGATAAAATGTATTTTGGTAGCGGGGGGTGAATAGAAAGCCCTGTGGAATAATTCCAATCCCTTTTTATATCTAATCCTAATTAATTTAAAGTCTATCTTCTAAAACTAAAATAATATCTTTTACTATTTTAAATTAAAAATAAAGTTTAAATCAGAATTAATTAAAGCAATCAGCATGTCTTCAATTGACGGATGGGGACCACTTACTTCGTAGGGTCCACGCCTATCTTGGAGTACCATTCTTGTGTGAATCTCTCTTGACTCTCTGCTATCCCCTGGCTCTAGTCTGTGTTTCTGGGCCGAAAACTGGGTCGAAACTTGGCCTGAAATCGCCCCAAGAGTTTTCTGCGAATTCTGCACGTGGCGCATGTCACGCGTATGCGTCGATGATCTTATTACCGAGTCACACGTACGCGTCAGGTACGCGCACATGTCGCTGTGCAACTTCGCTTTTCACGCGTATGCGTCTGGTACGCACACGCGTCGCTCCTCACTGGTCATCTCCTTGGTTTTTTCTCTTTCTCTGTAGAAACTCCATCAAATTCATCTGAATGCTACCTAAAATAAACATAATTGCACAAGACTCAAAGTAGCATCCATAGTGGCTAAAATATAATTAATTCTTGATTAAACTCAACAATTTAAATGCAAATTCAATAGGAAAAGATAGGAAAGATGCTCACGCATCAGGGTTGAGGGTTTATGGTTTAGTGTTTAGGGTTTATTGTTTAGTTTTTAGGCTTCATTGTTTGTGGTTTAGGGTTGAAGCTTTAGGGTTTTGGGTTTTGGGTTTTGGGTTTAGGTTTTAGGGTTAGTATTTAGGAGTTGTGGTTAGGGTTTAGGGTTTAGGCTTAAGGATTTGGGGTTTAGGGTTTAGGGTGTATGGTTTAGGGTTTAGGGTTTATGGGTTGGGCATGAGGTTTATGGTTTAGGGTTTAGGTTTTAGGGTTTGTGGTTTAGGATTTAGGGTTTAGGGTTTATGGTTTGGGATTGAGGGTTTATGGTTTAGGGTTTATAGTTTAGGGTTTAGGCTTTAGTGTTTCTGGTTTAGGGTTTATAGTTTAGGGTTTAGGGTTTAGGCTTTAGTGTTTGGGGATTAGGGTTAATGGTTTAGGGTTTAGGGAGTTAGGTTTAGGGTTTATGGTTTATGATTTTAGTTGAGGGTTTATGGTTTAGGCTATAGTTTTTGTGGTTTTGGTTTTAGGGTTTATGGCTTAGGGTTTAGGGTTTAGGGTGTAGTCTTTTGGGTTTAGGCTTATGGTTTGGGGTTGAGGGATTATGGTTTAGGATTTAGTGTTTGTGGTTTATGGTTTAGGGTGTAGGGTTTAGTGTTTAGGGTTTATGATTTGGGGTTGAGTGTTTATGATTTAGGGTTTATAGTTTACGGCTTTGGCTTTAGGGTTTGTGGATTATGGTTTAAGGTATAGGGTTTAGAGTTTATTGTAAATGGTTTATGGTTGAAGGTTTATGGTTTAGGGTTTGTGGTTTAGGATTTAGGGTGTTGATTTAGGGTTAATGGTTTGGGGTTGAGGGTTGAGGGTTTATGGTTTAGTGTTTAGGGTTTATAGTTTAGGGTTTAGGCTTCAGTGTTTGTGGTTTAGGCTTTAGGCTTTAGGTTTTATGGTTTAGGCTTTAGGGTTTGGGGATTAGGATTTTGAGTTTTGGTTTTAGTGTTTAGGTTTTAGGGTTTATGGTTTATTATTTGGGCTTTAGGGTTTGTGGTTAGGGTTTAGGGTTTAAGCTTTAGGCTTTAGGGTTTGTGGCTTAGGGTTTAGGGTTTATGTTTTATGGTTTGGGATTGAGGGTTTATGGTTTAGGGTTTAGGCTTTCGGGTTTTGTGGTTTAGGGTTTAGGGTATAGGGTTATGGTTTAGGATTTATGTTTTCGGGTTGAGGGTTTATGGTTTAGGGTTTAGGCTTTAGTGTTTATGGTTTAGGGTTTATGGTTTAGGGGTTAGTGTTTGGGCTTTAGGGTTTATGGTTTAGTATTTATGCTTTAGGGTTGAGGGTTTAGTTTTTGGGCTATAGGGTTTAGGGTTTAGGGTGTATGGTTTAGGGTTTAGGGTTTATGGTTTGGGTTTGCGTTTTTATGGTTTAAGGTTTAGGCTTTAGAATTTGTGGTTTAGGGTTTATGGTGTAGGCTTTAGGGTTTAGGGTTTATGGCTTGGGGTTGAGGGTTTATGGTTTAGGGTTTAGGGTTTATAGTTTAGGGTTTAGCCTTTAGCATTTTTGGTTTATGGTTTAGGGTTTATGGTTTGAGGTTGCGGGTTTAGGGTTTAGTGTTTATGCTTTACAGTTTAGGGTTATGGTTTATGTTTCATGGTTTGGGATTGAAGGTTTATGGTATAGGGTTTAGGGTTTAGAGTTTAGGGTTTAAGCTTTAGTGTTTGTGGTTTATGGTTTAGGCGTTAGTGTTTAGGGTTTAGGCTTTAGTGTTTGGGGTTTAGGGATGAGGGATGAAGGTTTAGGGTTTAGGGTTTGTGGTTTAGGGCTTAGGGTTTTTTATTTATGTTTTGGGGTTGAGGGTTTATAGTTTAGGGTTTTGGCTTTAGGGTTTGTGGTTTAGGGAGTAGGATTTAAGGTTTAGTGTTTATGGTTTGGGGTTGAGGATTTATGGTTTAAGTTATAGGATTTGTGGTTTTGGTTTTAGGATTTAGGGTTTAGGGTTTATAGTTTAAGGTTTATGGTTTATAGTTTAGGGTTAATGGTTTGGGGTTAAGGGTTTATTATTTAGGGTTTAGGCTTTAGGGTTTGTGGCTTAGTGTTTAGGGTATAGGGTTTATGATTTAGGGTTTATGGTTTGGGGTTGAGGGTTTATGGTTTAGGGTTTAGTGTTTATAATTTAGGGTTTAGGCTTTAGTGTTTTTGGTTAGGGTTTAAGCTTTAGGGTTTAAGGTTTAGGGTTTAGGGTTTAGGGTTTAGTGTTTGGGCTATAGGGTTTGTGGTTTAGGGTTTAGGGTTTAGGGTTTATGGTTTGTGATTGAGGGTTTATGGTTTAAGGTTTAGGGTTTATAGTTTACAGTTTAGGTGTGTTTGTGGTTTAGGGTTAAGGCTTTAGGGTTTAGATTTTAGGGTTTAGGCTTTGGGTTTAGGGTTTAGGGTTTAGTGTTTAGTGATTAGGGTTTAATGTTTGGGCATTAGGGTTTGTTGTTTATTGTTTAGGGTTTAGGGTTTAGGGTTTAGGGTGTATGGTTTAAGGTTTATGGTTTGGTGTTGAGGGTTTATGGTTTAAGGTTTAGGCTTTAGGGTTTGTGGTTTAGGGTTTAGGGTGTAGGGTTTAGGGTTTATGTTTTATTGTTTGGAGTTGAGGGTTTAGTATTTAGGGTTTCGGGTTTATGGTTTATGGTTTGGGGTTTTTGGGTTTATGGTTTACGGTTTAGCATTTGGGGTTTAGGGTTTAGGGATTAGGCTTTAGGGTTTTGAGTTTAGGGTTTGTGGTTTAGGGTTTAGGGTGTAAGGTTTAGCGTTTAGGGTTTATGGTTTATGGTTTAGGGTTTGGGGTTTGTGGTTTAGGATTTAGGATTTGGGGTTTATGGTTTACGGTTTACGGATGAGGGTTTAGGGTTTAGGGTTTATGGTTTATGGTTTAGGGTTTAGGGTGTAGGGTTAAGGGTTTTTAATTTATCGTTTGGGGTTGAGGGTTTATAGTTTAGGGTTTTGGCTTTAGGGTTTGTGGTTTAGGATCTAGGGAGTAGGGTTTAGGGTTTAGGGTTTATGGTTTGGGGTTGTGGATTTATGGTTTAAGTTATTGGATTTGTTGTTTTGATTTTAGGATTTAGGGTTTAGGGTTAATAGTTTAAAGTTTACGGTTTATAGTTTAGGGTTTAGGGTTTAGGATTAATGGTTTTGGTTTAAGTGTTTATTGTTTAGGGTTTATTCTTTATTGTTTTGGGCTTAGGGTTTAGGGTATAGGGTTTAGTATTTAGGGTTTATCGTTTGGGGTTTAGGGTTTATGGTTTAGGGTTTAGTTTTTATAATTTAGGGTTTAGGCTTTAGTGTTTGTGGTTAGGGTTTAAGCTTTAGGGTTTAAGGTTTAGGCTTTAGGTTTCGGGTTTAGGGTTTAGGGTTTAGTGTTTAGGCTTTAGGGTTTGTGGTTTAGGTTTTATGGTTTAGGGATGAGGATTTACGGTTTAGGGTTTAGGTTTAGGGTTTACAGTGTAGGGTTTGGGGATTAGATTTTATGGTTTGGGCTTTAGGGTTTATCTTTTAGGGTTTAGGTTTTAGTGTTTATGATTTAGGGTTTAAGGTGTAAGGTTTAGGGTTTATGGTTTGGGGTTGAGGGTTTATAGTTTAGGGATTAGGGTTTATGGTTTATGGTTTATAGTTTGTGGTTTAGGGTTTGTGGTTTAGGATTTGTGGTTTAGGATTTATGGTTTAGGTTTGTGGTTTATGGTTTAGGGTTAAGGATTTAGGGTTTAGAGTTTAGGGTTTAGGGTTTATGGTTTATGGTTTAGTGTTTAGGGTTTATGGTTTAAGGTTTAGGGTTTGTGGTTTAGGGTGTAGGGTTTAGTGTTTAGGGTTTATGGTTTGGGGTTGAGTGTTTATGGTTTAGGGTTTAGGGTTTATAGTTTAGGATTTAGGCTTTAGGAATTGTGGTTTATGGTTTAGGGTGTAGGGTTTAGGGTATATGGTTTAGGATTTAGGGTTTAGGGTTTAGTGTGTATGGTTTAGTGTCTAGGGTGTAGGGTTTAGGGTTTATGGTTTATGGTTTGGGGTTGAGGGTATATTGTTTATGGTTTAGGGTTTAGGGTTTCTGGTTTAGGGTTTAGGGTGTAGGGTTTAGGGTTTATGGTTTATTGTTTGGAGTTTAGGGTTGGCTTTAGTGTTTATGGTTTAAGGTTTAGGCTTTAGGGTTAAGGATTTATGGTTTGGGGTTGAGTGTTTATGGTTTAGAGTCTTGGGTTTATAGTTTAGGGTTTGGTTTTTATACTTTAGGCTTTAGGCTTTAGGATTTATGGTTTAGGGTTTAGGGTTTCGGGATGAGTGTCAATGGTTTGGGGTTTATGGTTTAGGGTTTATAGTGTAGGGTTTAGTGTTTAGGGTTTTTGGTTTGGGGTTAAGGGTTTATGATTTAGGGTTTAGGCTTTAAGATTTGTGGTTTAGGGTTTGGGTGTAGGGTTTAGGGTTTATTGTTTGGGGTTGAGGGTTTATGGTTTAGATTTTAGGGTTTGTGGTTTATGGTTTAGGGTGTAGGGTTTAGTGTTTAGGGTTTATGGTTTAGGGTTGAGTGTTTATGGTTTAGGGTTTAGGGTTTATAATTTAGGGTTTAGGCTTTAGGAATTATGGTTTATGGTTTAGGGTGTATAGTTTAGGGTATAGGGTTTAGGGTTTAGGGTTTAGGGTGTAGGGTTTAGTGTTTAGTGTTTATGGTTTGGGGTTGAGTGTTTATGGTTTAGGGTTTAGAGTTTATAGTTTAGGATTTAAGCTTTAAGAATTGTGGTTTATGGTTTAGGGTGTAGGGTTTAGGGTATAGGGGTTAGGGTTTCGGGTTTAGGGTTTAGGGTTTAGTGTGTATGGTTTAGTATCTAGGGTGTAGTGTTTAGGGTTTATGGTTTATGGTTTGGGGTTGAGGGTTTATGGTTTAAGGTTTAGGCTTTAGGGCTTCTGGTTTATGGTTTAGGGAGTAGGGTTTTTGGTTTATGGTTTATTGTTTGGAGTTTAGGGTTTATAGTATAGGGTTTATGGTTTATTGTTTAGTGTTTAATGTTTATGTTTTTGGGTTTAGGCTTTAGGATTTGTGGTTTATGGTTTTTGGGGTAGGATTTAGGGTTTAGGGTTTACGGTTTATGGTTTATGGTTTGGGGTTGAGGGTTTATGGTTTAGGGTTTAGGGTTTATAATGTAGGTTTAGGGTTTATATTTTATTGTTTTCAGTTGAGGGTTTAGGGTTTAGGATTTCGGGTTTATGGTTTATGGTTTGGGATTTTTGGGTTTATGGTTTACGGTTTAGCATTTGGGGTTTAAGGTTTAGGGATTAGGCTTTAGGGTTTAGAGTTTAGGGTTTATGGTTTAGGATTTACGGTGTAAGGTTTAGGATTTAAGGTTGAGGGTTTGGAGTTTATGGATCAGGTTTTAGGATTTAGGGTTTATGGGTGAGGGATAATGGTATAGGGTTTTGGGGTTGTGATTTAGGTTTAGGCTTTAGGGTTAGTGGTTTAGGGTTCAATGTTTAGGGTTTAGGATTTAGGATTTAGGGTTTGGTGTTTAAACTTTAGGGTTTATGGTTTAGGGTTTGGGGTTTGTGGTTTAGGATTTAGGATTTGGGGTTTATGGTTTAGGGTTTAGGGATGAGGGTTTAGTGTTTAGGGTGTATGGTTTAGGGTTTTTGATTTATGGTTTGGGATTGAGAGTCTATAGTTTAGGGTTCTAGCTTTAGGCTTTGTGGTTTAGGGAGTAGGATTTAGGGTTTAGGGTCTATGGTTTGGGGTTGAGGATTTATGGTTTAAGTTATAGGATTTGTGGTTTTGGTTTTAGGATTTATGGTTTAGGTTTTATAGTTTAAGGTTTATGGTTTATAGTTTAGAGTTTAGGGTTTATGGTTAATGGTTTGGGGTTAAGGTTTTATTGTTTAGGGTTTAGGCTTTAGGGTTTGTGGCTTAGGGTTTAGGGTATATGGTTTAGGATTTAGGGTTTATGGTTTAGGGTTTAGTGTTTATAATTTATGGTTTAGGCTTTAGTGTTTGTGGTTAGGGTTTTAGGTTTATGCTTTAGGGTTTTGGGTTTAGTGTTTAGGGTTTAGTGTTTGGGCTTTAGGGTTTGTGGTTTAGGGTTTAGTGTTTGGGCTTTAGGGTTTGTGGTTTAGGGTTTAGGATTTATAGTTTGTTGTTGAGGGTTTATAGTTTAGGGTTTAGGCTTTAAGTTTGTTGTTTAGGGTGTATGGTTTAGGGTTAGTGGTTTAGGGTTAAGGGTTTATTGTTTAGGGTTTGGGCTTTAGGGTTTGTGGCTTAGGGTTTAGGGTATAGGGTTTAGGATTTAGGGTTTATGGTTTGGGGTCGAGGGTTTATCATTTAGGGTTTATAATTTAGGGTTTAGGCTTTAGTGTTTGTGGTTTGGGTTTAAGCTTTAGGGTTTAAGGTTTAGGATTTAGGGTTTTGGGTTTATGGTTTATGGTTTAGGGTTTAGTGTTTGTGCTTTAGGGTTTGTGGTTTAGGTTTTATGGTTTAGGGATAAGGATTTACGGTTTACGATTTATGGTTTAGGGTTTACGTTGTAGGGTTTAGGGTTTAGGGTTTATGGTTTGGGGTTGAGTGTTTATGGTTTAGGGTTTAGGGTTTAGGGTTTATGGTTTGGGGTTGAGTGTTTACGGTTTAGAGCTTAGGCTTTATAGTTTAGGGTTTAGGGTTTATTTTTTAGGATTTATGGTTTATGGTTTAGGGTGTAACGTTTAGGGTTTATGGTTTAGGGTTTAGGGATTAGTGTTTATGGTTTGGGGTTTAGGGTTTAGGATTTATAGTGTAGGGTTTGGGGTTGAGGGTTTATGGTTTGGGTTTGAGGGTTTATGGTTTGAGGTTGAGTGTTTATGGTGTAGGGTTTAGGGTTTATAGTTTAGGATTTTGGCTTTAGGATTTGGGTTTATAGTTTAAGGTGTAGGATTTTGGGTATAGAGTTTAGGGTTTGGGGTTTAGGGTTTAGTGTCTAGGGTTTAGGATCTAGGGTGTAGGGTTTAGGGTTTATGGTTTGAGGTTGAGGGTTTATGGTTTAAGGTTTAGGCTTTAGGGTTTCTGGTTTGGGTTTAGGGTGTAGGGTTTATGGTTTATGGTTTGTTGTTTAGAGTTTACGATTTATATTTTAGGGTTTATGGTTTATTGTTTAGTGTTTAGGGTTTATATTTTAGGGTTTAGGGTTTATAGTTTAGAGTTTTGGCTTTAGGGTTTGTGGTTTATGGTTTAGGTTATAGGATTTAGGGTTTAGGGTTTACGGTTTATGGTTTATGGTTTTTGGTTTGGGGTTGAGGGTTTATGGTTTATGGTTTTGGGTTTAGGGTTTTGCGTTTAGGGTTTAGAGTTTAGGGCTTAGGCTTTAGTGTTTATAATTTAGGGTTTAGGTTTTAGGCTTTAGGGATTGGGGTTTAAGCTTTAAGGTTTAGGCTTTAGGGTTTGTAGTTTTGGTTTTCGGATGTAGGGTTTAGGGTTTAGGGTTTAGGCTTGAGAGTTTGGAGTTTATGATTCAGGTTTTAGGGTTTAGGGTTTAGGATTCTGGCTTTAGGGTTGTTGGTTTATGGTTTAGGGTTTAGGGGTTGTGATTTAGGGTTTAGTCTTTAGGGTTTGTGGTTTAGGGTTTAGAATTTTTTATTTATGGTTTAGGGTTTTGTGTTTAGGACTTAGGGATTATGGTTTAGCGTTTGAGGTTTGTGGTTTGAGATTTAGGATTTCGGGTTTAGGGTTTAGGGTTTAGGGATGAGTGTTTAGCGTTTAGGGTTGAGGGTTTATGGTTTAGGGTTAAGGCTTTAGTGTTTGTTGTTTATGGTTTAGGGTATGTGGTTTATGGTTTAGGGTGTAGGGTTTAGTGTTTAGGATTTATGGTTTTGGATTGAGTGTTTATGGCTTAGAGTTTAGGGTTTATAGTTTAGGGTTTAGGGTTTATGCTTTAGGATTTCTGGTTTATGGTTTAGTATGTAAGGTTTAGGGTTTATGGTTTAGGGTTTATGGTTTAGGGTTTAGGGTTTATGGTTTGGGGTTTATGATTTAGGGTTTATAGTGTTGGGTTTAGGGTTTAGGATTTATGGGTTGGGGTTGAGGGCTTATGGTTTAGGGCTTAGGCTTTAGTGTTTGTTGTTTAGGGTTTAAGGTGGATAGTTTAATGGTTATGGTTTGGGGTTGAGGGTTTATGATTTAGGGTTTAGGGTTTAGGGTGTAAGGTTTAGTGTTTAGGGTTTATAGTTTGGGGTTGAGTGTTTATTATTTAGGGTTTATGGTGTAGGGTTTAGGAATTATGGTTTGGGGTTGAGGGTTTATGGTTTAGGGTATAGGGTTTGTGGTTTATGGTTTAGGGTTTGGGGCTGAGTGTTTATGGTTTAAGAGCTTAGGGTTTAGGGTTTATGCTTTAGGATTTGTGGTTTATTTTTTAGGGTGTAAGGTTTAGGGTTTATGGTTTAGGGTTTAGGGTTTAGGGATGAGTGTTTATGGTTTGGGATTTATGGTTTAGGGTTTATAGTGTAGGGTTTGGGGTTGAGGGTTTATGGTTTGGGGTTGAGGGTTTATGGTTTAGGATTTAGGCTTTGGGATTTGTGGTTTAAGGTTTATGGTTTGGGGTTAAGGGTTTATGGTTTAGGGTTTAGGGTTTGTGGTTTATGGTTTAGGGTTTAGGGTTTAGTGTTTAGGGTTTATCGTTTGGGGTTGAGTGTTTATGGTTTAGGGTTTAGGGTTTATAGTTTAGGATTTCGGCTTTAGGATTTGTGGTTTATGGTTTAGGATGTACGGTTTAGAGTATAGGGTTTAGGGTTTGCGGTTTAGGGTTTAGGGTTTAGGGTTTAGTGACTATGGTTTAGGGTATAGGGTGTAGGGGTTAGGGTTTTTGGTTTATGGTTAAGGATTGAGGGTTTATGGTTTAAGGTTTAGGCATTAGGGTTTCTAGTTTAGGGTTTAGGGTGTAGGGTTTATGGTTTATGGTTTATTATTTAGAGTTTACTGTTTATAGTTTAGGGTTTATGGTTTATTGTTTAGTGTTTAGGGTTTATGTTTTTGGATTTAGGGTTTATAGTTTAGGGTTTAGGCTTTAGGGTTTGTGGTTTATGGTTTAGGTTGTAGGATTTATGGTTTAGGGTTTATGGTTTATTGTTTATGGTTTATGGTTTGGGGTTGAGGGTTTATGGTTTATGGTTTAGAGTTTAGGGTTTAGGGTTTAAGGTTTAGGGTTTAGAGTTTAGGGTTCATGCTTTAGTGTTTATGGTTTAGGGTTTAGGCTTTAGGGTTTAGGTTTTAGGCTTTGGGATTTGGGGTTTAGGCTTTAGGGTTTAGACTTTAGGGTTTGTAGTTTAGGTTTTAGGGTGTAGGATTTATGGTTTAGGGTTTAGGGTTGAGGGTTTGGAGTTTATGGTTCAGGTTTTAGGGTTTAGGATTTAGGATTCAGGCTTTAGGGTTAATGGTTTATGGTTTAGGGTTTAGGGTTGTGATTTAGGGTTTAGGCTTTAGGGTTTGTGGTTTAGGGTTTAGAATTTACGATTTAGGGTTTAGGGTTTTGTTTTTAGGACTTAGGGTTTATGGTTCAGCGTTTGGGGTTTTTGGTTTTAGATTTAGGATTTGGGGTTTAGGGTTTAGGGTTTACGGATGAGTGTTTAGCGTTTAGGGTTGAGGGTTTATGGTTTAGGGTTAACGCTTTAGGGTTTGTTGTTTAGGGTTTAGGGTATGTGGTTTATGGTTTAGGGTGTAGAGTTTAGTGTTTAGGATTTATGATTTTGGATTGAGTGTTTATGGTTTAGAGTTTAGGGTTTACAGTTTATGGTTTAGGGTTTATACTTTAGGATTTGTGGTTTATGGTTTCGTGTGTAAGGTTTATGGTTTATGGTTCAGGGTTTATGGTTTAGGGTTTAGGGTTTATGGTTTGGGGTTTATGGTTTAGGGTTTATAGTGTAGGGTTTACGGTTTAGGATTTAAGGGTTGGGGTTTAGGGTTTATGGTTTAGGGTTTAGGCTTTAGTGTTTGTGGTTTAGGGTTTAAGGTGGATGGTTTAATGTTTATGGTTTGGGGTTGATGTTTTATGGTTTAGGGTTTATGGTTTGTGGTTTATGATTTAGAGTGTAGGGTTTAGTGTTTAGGGTTTATGGTTTGAGGTTGAGTGTTTATAGTTTAGGGTTTAGGCTTTAGGATTTGTGGTTTATGGTTTAGGGTGTAGGGTTTAGGGTTTAGGGTTTAGGGTTTAGGGTTTAGGGTTTAGGGTTTAGGGTTTAGTGTTTATGGTTTAATATTTGGGCTTTAGTGTTTGTGGTTTAGAATTTAGGGTTTAGGGTTTAGGATTATGGTGTAGATGGGTTTAGGGTTTATGGTTTGGGGTTGAGGGTTTATGGTTTAAAGTTTAGGCTTTAAGGTTTCTGGTTTAGGGTTTATGGTGTAAGGTTTAGGGATTAGGGTTTGTTGTTTAAGGTTTAGGGTTTAGGGTTTAGGGGTTGTGATTTAGGGTTTAGGCTTTATGGTTTGTGGTTTAGGGTTTAGGATTTAGGATTTAGGGTTTAAGGTTTGGTGTTTAGGCCTTAGGGTTTATGGTTTAGCTTTAGGGTTTGTGGTTTAGGCCTTTAGCATATATGATTTAGGGTTTAGGATTTGGTGTTTAGGGTTTAGAGTTTAGGGATGAGGGTTTAGGGTTTATGGTTTAGGGTTGAGGGTTTATAGTTTAGGGTTTAGGGTTTATGGTTTAAGGTTTTGGCTTTGGAACTTGTGGTTTAGGGTTTAGGGTGTACAGTTTAGGGATTAGCGTTTATTGTTTCGGGTTTAGGGTTTTTAGTTCAGAGTTTAGGGTTTAAGGTTCAGAGTTTAGCGTTTATGGTTTCAGGTTTAGGGTTCAGAGTTTATAGTTCAGAGTTTAGCGTTTACAGTTTCGGGTTTAGGGTTTATAGTTAAGAGTTTAGGGTTTTGGGTTTGTGGTTTAGGATTTAGGGAGCATGGTTTAAGGTTTAGGGAGTAGGGTTTAGGGTTTAGGGTTTATGGTTTTGGGTTGAGGGTTTATGGTTTAGGCTATAGGGTTTGTAGTTTAGGTTTTATAGTTTAGGATTTAGGGTTTATAGTTTAGGGTTTAGGGTTTATAGTTTAGGGTCTAGACTTTAGGGTTTGTGGGTTAGGGTGTAGGGTTTAGGGTTTAGTGTTAATTATTCGGGGTTAAAAGGGTTTGTTATTTAGGGTTTAGGCTTTAGGGTTTGTGGTTTAGGGTTTAGGGTGCATGGTTTATGGTTTAGGGTTTATGGTTTGGGTTTGCGTGTTTATGGTTTTTGGTTTAGGGTTTATCGTTTAGGGTTTAGGCTTTAGTGTTTGTGGTTAGGGTTTAGGCTTTAAGGTTTAGTCTTTAGGGTTTTGGGTTTATGGTTTAGGGTTTAGTGTTGGGCTTTAGGTTTTACGGTTTGTATTTTAGGGTTTAGGGTTGAGGATTTAGGGTTTAGGGTTTATGGTTTAGTATTTAAGGTTTAGGGTTTAGGATTTATGGTGTATGGTTTAGGGTTTAGGGTTTATGGTTTAGGGTTTAGGCTTTATGGTTTAGGGTTTAGGCTTTAGGGTTTGTGGTTTAGGGATTAGGGTTTAGGGTTTATAATTTGGGGCTGAGGTTTTATGGTTTAGGGTTTAGGGTTTGTGGTTTATGGTTTGGGGTTGAGTGTTTATGTTTTAGGGTTTAGGGTTTATAGTTTAGGGTTTAGGCTTTAGGGTTTGTGGTTTATGGTTTAGGGTTTAAGTTTTAAGGTATATTGTTTGGGGTTGAGGGTTTATGGTTTAGGGTTTAGGCTTTAAGGTTTGTGGTTTATGCTTCAGGGTGCAGGATTTAGGGTTTATGGTTTGGGGTTTGGTGTGGAATTTATAACCACAAACTAACCGGCAAGTGCACCGGGTCGAACCAAGTAATACCTCACGTGAGTGAGGGTCGATCCCATGAGGATTGAAGAACTAAGCAACAATGGTTAATTGATTTACTTAGTTAGGCAAACAGAAAATAATGTTCGAGAGTTCAAAGACATTAAACATTATAAAGAATATTAAAGAAAGGCAAGTAAATAAGTTGGGAATAAAGTATGGAGAAAGAGTTATGGCTTCAGAGTTATCTATTTTCCGGATTGACTTTTCTTATTAATTTATTTTAATCATGCAAGATTTAATTCATGGCAAACTATATGTGACTAGACCCTAATTCCTTAGACCTTTCTAGTCTCCTCTAAAATTCATCAACAGCCAATTCCTTGGTCAATTAATTCCAATTAGGGGGTGAAGTTTAATTCTAGTTATTATGCCACAAAAATCCTAATTACCCAAATATAAAAGGATTATATGTCACGTATCTCGTTAAGTCCAGATAATTAGAATTTAGGAGAAATTATTTTCAAGCTGTTGTTCAAGTAAAGAGCTTTTCCAAGTTATACAAGAACTCAATTAGAACAAGGGTCATACTTCCGTTCCACCCAAATTCATAAGATAAAGAACGAAAACAATTCTTAAAATAGAAATCAAAACATGAATTAAAATAGAAAAATAATAAAATCAATCCATACAATAGACAGAGCTCCTAACCTTAACAGTGGAGGTTTAGCTGCTCATGGCAAAGAAAATAAGGATTCTGATAAAATGTATTTTGGTAGAGGGGGTGAATAGAATCCCCTGTGGAATAATTCCAATCCCTTTTATATCTAATCCTAATTAATTTAAAGTCTATCTTCTAAAACTAAAATAATATCTTTTCCTATTTTAAATTAAAAATAAAGTTTAAATCAGAATTAATTAAAGCAATCAGCATGTCTTCAATTGACGGATGGGGACCACTTACTTCGTAGGGTCCACGCCTATCTTGGAGTACCATTCTTGTGTGAATCTCCCTTGACTTTCTACTATCCCCTGGCTCTAGTCTGTGTTTCTGGGCCGAAAACTGGGTCGAAACTCGGCCTGAAATCGCCCCAAGAGTTTTCTGCAAATTCTGCACGTGGCACATGTCACGCGTACGCGTTGATGATCTTCTTATCGAGTCACGCGTACGCGTCAGGTACGCGCACGCATCGCTGTGCAACTTCGCTTTTCACGCGTACACGTCTGGTACGCGCACGCGTCGCTCCTCACTAGTCATCTCCTTGGTTTTTTCTCTTTCTCTGCAGAAACTCCATCAAATTCATCCGAATGCTACCTAAAATAAACATAATTGCACAAGACTCAAAGTAGCATCTATAGTAGCTAAAAGATGATTAATTCTTCATTAAACTCAACAATTTAAATGCAAATTCACTAGGAAAAGATAGGAAAGATGCTCACGCATCAGGGTTGAGGGTTTATGGTTTAGTGTTTAGGGTTTATAGTTTAGTGTTTAGGCTTCATTGTTTGTGGTTTAGGGTTTAAGCTTTATGGTTTTGGGTTTAGGGTTTAGGGTTTAGGTTTTAGGGTTTAGTATTTAGGGTTTGTAGTTAGGTTTTAGGGTTTAGGGTTTAGGCTTAAGGATTTGTGGTTTAGGGTTTAGGGTGTATGGTTTAGGGTTTAGGGTTTATGGGTTGGGCATGAGGTTTATGGTTTAGGGTTTAGGTTTTAGGGTTTGTGGTTTAGGATTTAGGGTTTAGGGTATATGGTTTAGGGTTTATGGTTTGGGATTGAGGGTTTATGGTTTAGGCTTTATAGTTTAGGGTTTAGGCTTTAGTGTTTTAGGTTTAGGGTTATGGTTTAGGGTTTAGGCTTTAGTGTTTGGGGACTAGGGTTTATGGTTTAGGGTTTAGGGAGTTGGCTTTAGGGTTTATGGTTTATGGTTTTAGTTGAGGGTTTATGGTTTAGGCTATAATTTTGGTGGTTTTGGTTTTAGGGTTTATGGTTTAGGGTTTTGGCTTTAGAGTTTGTGGCTTAGGGTTTAGGGTTTAGGGTGTAGTCTTTTGGGTTTAGGCTTATGGTTTGGGGTTGAGGGATTATGGTTTAGGGTTTAGTGTTTGTGGTTTATGGTTTAGGGTGTAGGGTTTAGTGTTTAGGGTTTATGATTTGGGGTTGAGTGTTTATGGTTTAGGGTTTATAATTTACGGATTTGGCTTTAGGGTTTGTGGATTATGGTTTAAGGTGTAGGGTTTAGGGTTTACAGTAAATGGTTTATGGTTGAAGGTTTATGGTTTATAGTTTGGTGTTTAGGATTTAGGGTGTTGATTTAGGGTTAATGGTTTGGGGTTGAGGGTTTATGGTTTAGTGTTTAGGGTTTATAGTTTAGGGTTTAGGCTTCAGTGTTTGTGGTTTAGGGTTTAGGCTTTAGGTTTTATGGTTTAGGCTTTAGGGTTTGTGGCTTAGGGTTTTGAGTTTTGGTTTTAGGGTTTAGGTTTTAAGGTTTATGGTTTATTATTTGGGCTTTAGGTTTTGTGGTTAGGGTTTAGGGTTTAAGCTTTAGGCTTTAGGGTTTGTGGCTTAGGGTTTAGGGTTTAGGTTTATGGTTTGGGGTTGAGGGTTTATGGTTTAGGGTTTAGGCTTTTGGGTTTTGTGGTTTAGGGTTTAGGGTATAGGATTATGGTTTAGGGTTTATGTTTTGGGGTTTAGGGTTTATGGTTTAGGGTTTAGGCTTTAGTGTTTATGGTTTTGGGTTTATGGTTTAGTGGTTAGTGTTTGGGCTTTAGGGTTTGTGGTTTAGTGTTTATGCTTTAGGGTTTAGGGTTTAGTGTTTGGGCTTTAGGGTTTAGGGTTTATGGTGTATGGTTTAGGGTTTAGGGTTTATGGTTTGGGTTTGAGGTTTTATGGTTTAATGTTTAGGCTTTAGAGTTTGTGGTTTAAGGTTTATGGAGTAGGGTTTAGGGTTTAGGGTTTAGGATTTAGGGTTTATGGCTTGGGGTTAAGGGTTTATGATTTAGGGTTTAGGGTTTATAGTTTAGGGTTTAGCCTTTAGCATTTTTGGTTTATGGTTTAGGGTGTAGGGTTTAGGGTTTAGGGTTGCGGCTTTAGGGTAAGTGTTTATGCTTTACGGTTTAGGGTTATGGTTTATGTTTCATGGTTTGGGGTTGAGGGTTTATGGTATAGGGTTTAGGGTTTAGAGTTTAGGGTTTAAGCTTTAGTGTTTGTAGTTTATGGTTTAGGCTTTAGTGTTTAGGGTTTAGGCTTTAGTGTTTAGGTTTTAGGCTTTAGGGTTTTGGGTTTATGGTTTATGGTTTAGGGTTTGTGGTTTAGGGTGAGGGTTTAGGGGTTTAGGGGTTTAGCATTTAGGGTTTAAGGTTTAGTGTTTTGGGTTTGGGTTCAAGGTTTTGGTGTTAGGAGTTTAGGGTTTAGGGTTTAGTGTTGAGGGTTTATGGTTTGGGGTTTAGGGTTTAGGGTTTATAGTTTAGGGTTTATGGTTTGGGGTTGAGTGTTTATAGTTTATGGTTTATAGTTTAGGGTCTAGGCTTTAGGGTTTGTAGTTTATGGTTTAAGGTGTATGGTTTAGGGTTTCGGGTAAATGGTTTGGGGTTGAGGGTTTATAGTTTAGGGTTTAGGCTTTAGGATTTGTGGTTTAGGATTTAGGGTGTTGGGTTTAGGGTTTATGGTTTAAGGTTGAGGGTTTATGGTTTTGTGTTTAGGGTTTAGGGTTTATAGTTTAGGGTTTAGGCTTCAGTGTTTGTGGTTTAGGGTTTAGGCTTTAGGTTTTATGGTTAAGGCTTTAGTGTTTGGGGCTTAGGGTTGAGGGTTTTTGTTTTAGGGTTTAGGGTTTATTTTTTGGGCTTTAGGGTTTGTGGTTAGGGTTTAGGCTTTAGGGTTTAGGGTTTAAGGTTTGTGGATTAGGGTTTAAGGTGTGGGGTTTAGGGTTTAGGGTATAGGGTTTATGTTTTTGGGTTGTGGTGTTATGGTTTAGGGTTTAGGCCTTAGTGTTTGTGGTTTAGGGTTTATGGTTTAAGGTTTAGGGCTTTGGCTTTAAGGTTTGTTGTTTAGGGTTTATGGTTTAGGGGTTAGTGTTTGGGCTTTAGGGTTTGTGGTTTAGTGTTTATGCTTTAGGGTTTAGGGTTTAGTGTTTGGGCTTTAGGGTTTAAAGTTTATGGTTTAGAGTGTAGGGTTTAGGGTTTATGGTTTGGGGTTGAGGTTTTATGGTTTAAGGTTTAAGAATTAGAGTTTGTGGTTTAGGGTTTATGGTGTACAGTTTAGGGTTTAGGATTTATGGTTTGAGGTTGAGGGTTTATGGTTAAGGTTTAGGGTTTAAAGTTTAGGGTTTAGGCTTTAGGGTTTTTGGTTTATGGTTTAGGATTTAGGGTTTAGGTTTTTGGTTTATGGTTTATGGTTTAGGGTTTAGTGTTTAGGGTTTAGGGTTTAGGCCTTAGGGTTTATGGTTTAGGATTTAGGGTTTAGGCCTTAGGGTTTATGGTTTAGGGTTTATGGTTTAGTGTTTAGGGTTTAGTGCTTAGGGTTTAGGGTTTAGTGTTTGGGCTTTAGGGTTTAGTGTTTAGGGTTTGTAGTTTAAGGTTTAGGCTTTAGTGTTTGTGGTTTAGGATTTAGACTTTAGGGTTTAGGGTTTTGGCTTTAGGGTTTGTGGTTTAGGGTTTCGGGTTTAGGCTTTAAGGTCTAGGATTTAGGTTTGTGGTTTAGCGTATAGTGTTTAGGGGTTTAGGGTTTAGTGTTTGGGGTTTAGGCTTAGGGTTTGGTGTTTATAGTTTAGGGTTTATGGTTTAAGGTTTACGGTTGAGGGTTTAGGGTTTTAGGGTTGTGATTTTGGGTTTCGGCTTTAAGGTTTATGGTTTAGGATTTAGGGTCTAGGGTTTAGAATTTAGGGTTTAACGTTCAGGGTTTTGTTTGGCATTTAGGCTTTTGGGGTTTAGGGTTTATGTTTTTGTGCTATGTGATTATGGTTTAGGATTTAGGGTTTAGGGTTTGTGGTTTAGGGTTTAGGGTGTAGTGTTTATGGTTTAGGTTTATGGTTTGGGGTTGAGGGATTACGGTTTAGGGTGTAGGGTTTGTGGTTTACAGTTTAGGGTGTAGGGTTTAGTATTTAGGATTTATTGTTTGGAGTTGAGTGTTTATGGTTTAGGGTTTATAGTTTAGGGTTTAGTCCTTAGCGTTTGTGTTTTATGGTTTAAGGTGTATGGTTTAGGGTTTAGGATAAATGGTTTGGGGTTGAGTGTTTATGGTTTAGGGTTTAGGCTTTAGGATTTGTGGTTTAGGATTTATGGTAGTGGGTTTAGGGTTTATGGTTTGAGGTTGAGGGTTTATGGTTTTGTGTTTAGGGTTTATAGTTTAAGGTTTAGGCTTCAGTGTTTGTGGTTTAGGGTTTAGGCTTTAGGTTTTATGTTTTAGGCTTTAGGGTTTAGGGCTTAGGGTTTTGGGTTTTAGTTTTAGGGTTTAGGGTTTAGGTTTATTGTTTGGGCTTTAGGGTTTGTGGTTAGGGATTAGGGTTTAAGCTTCAGGCTTTAACGTTTGTGGATTAGCGTTTAGGGTGTAAGGTTTAGGTTTTAAACCATTTACGGTTTGTGGTTGAGGGTTTATGGTTTTTGATTTAGGGTTTATAGTTTAGGGTTTAGACTTCAGTGTTTGTGGTTTAGGGTTAGGCTTTAAGTTTTATGTTTTAGGCTTTAGGGTTTAGGTTTTAGGGTTTTGGGTTTTAGTTTTAGGGTTTAGGGTTTAGGGTTTATTGTTTGGGCTTTATGGTTTATGGTTAGGCATTAGGGTTTAGGCTTTAGGCTTTAACGTTTGTGGATTAGGGTTTAGGGTCTAGGGTTTAGGTTTTAAACCATTTACGGTTTGTGGTTGAGGGTTTATGGTTTAGGGCTTAGGCTTTCGAGTTTGTGGTTTTGGGTTTATGGTATAGGGTTAGTGTTTAGGGTTTATGTTTTGGGGTTGTCATTTTATGGTTTAGGGTTTAGGCTTTAGTGTTTGTGATTTAGGGTTTATGGTTTAGTTTTTCGGATTTAGGGTTTAGGGTTTGTTGTTTAGGGTTTATGGTTTTGGGATTAGTGCTTGGGCTTTAGGGTTTGTGGTTTAGTATTTATGCTTTAGGGTTTAGGGTTTAGTGTTTGGGCTTTAAGGTTTAGGGTTTAGGGTGTAGGATTTAGGGTTTAGGGTTTATGGTTTAGGGTTGAGGATTTATGGTTTAAGGTTTATGAATTAGAGTTTGGGGTTTAGGGTTTATCGTGTAGGGTTTAGGGTTTAGGGTTTATAGTTTGAGGTTGAGGGTTTATGGCTTAATGTTTACGGTTTATAGTTTAGGGTTTAGGCTTTAGGGTTTTTGGTTTATGGTTTAGGGTGTAAGGTTTAGAGTTTATGGTTTGGGGTTGCGGCTATAAGGTTTAGTGTTTATATTTTAGCGTTTAGGGTTTATGGTTTATGGTTCATGGTTTGGGGTTGAGGGTTTATGGAATAGGCTTTAGAGTTTAGTGTTTAGGCTTTAGTATTTATGGTTTAGGCTTTAGGCTTTAGTGTTTAGGGTTTAGGAAATGGTTTTTGATTTAGGGTTTGTAGTTTAGGGTTTAGAGGTTTAGGAGTTTAGCGTTTAGGGTTTAGGGTTTATTGTTTGGGGTTTGGGTTCAAGGTTTGGAGTTTATGGTTTAGGGTTTAGGGTTTAGGGTTTAGTGTTGATGGTTTAGGGTTTAGGGTTTAGGGTTGTGATGTAGGGTTTAGGCTTTAGGCTTTATTGATTAGGGTTTAGGGTCCATGGATTAGGATTTAAGGTTTTGTGTTCAGGGTTTAGGGTTTAGGCCTTAGGGTTTATGGTTTAGGATTTAGGGTTAATGGTTTATGGTTTATGGGTTTAAGGTTTAGGGTTTAGAGCTTAGTGCTTATGGTTTAGGGTTTAGTGTTTGGGCTTTAGGGTTTGTGGTTTAGGATTTAGTGTTTAGGGTTTATAGTTTAGAGTTTATGCTTTAGTGTTTGTGGTTTTTGGTTTAGACATTAGGGTTTATGGTTTAGGCTTTAGGGTTTGGGATTTAGGGTTTAGGGTTTAGGCATTAGGGTCTAGGCTTTAGGGTTTATGGTTTAGGGTGTAGTGTTTAGGGGTTTAGGGTTTAGTGTTTGCGGTTTAGGCTTAGGGTTCGGTGTTTATAGTTCAGGGTTTATGGTTTAAGTTTTACGGTTGAGGGTTTAGGGTTTTGGGTTTTGGGATTGTGATTTTGGGTTTAGGCTTTAAGGATTATGGTTTAGGGTTTAGGGTTTAGGGTCTAGGGTTTAGGATTTAGGGTTTAATGTTTAGGGTTTGGGGTTTATGCCTTAGGTTTATGGTTTGCCATTTAGGCTTTAGGGTTTAAGGTTTATGTTTTGGGGCTAAGGGATTATGGTTTAAGCTTTAGGATTTGTGGTTTAGGGTATAGAGTTTATTGTTTAGGGTTTAGGTTTATAGGTTTATGTTTTAGGGTTGAGGGATTAAGGTTTAGGATTTAGGGTTTGTGGTTTATGGTTTAGGGTGTAGGGTTTAGTGTTTAGGGTTTATGGTTTAGTGTTTAGGGTTTATGATTTAGGGATTATAGTTTAGGGTTTAGGGTTTAGATTGTGGTTTATGGTTTAAGGTGTATGGTTTAGGGTTTATGGTAAATGGTTTGGGGTTGATGGTTTATGGTTTAGGCTTTAGGCTTTAGTGTTTGTGGTTTAGGATTTAGGGTGTTGGGTTTAGGGTTTATGGTTTGGAGTTTAGGGTTTATGGTTTAGTGTTTACGGTTTATAGTTTAGGGTTTAGTCTTCAGGGTTTGTGGTTTAGGGTTTAGGCTTTAGGTTTTATGGTTTAGGCTTTAGGGTTTGGGGCTTAGGGTTTTGGGTTTTGGTTTTAGGGTTTAGGGTTTAGAATTTATTGTTTGGGCTTTAGGGTTTATGGTCATGGTTTATGGTTTAGGCTTTAGGCTTTAGGGTTTGTGGATTAGGGTTTAGGGTGTAGGGTCTAGGGTTTAGGGTTTATGGTTTGGGCTTGAGGGTTTATGGTTTAGGCTTTCGGGTTTGTGGTTTAGCATTTATGGTATAGGGTTAGGGTTTAGGGTTTATGTTTTGGGATTGAGTTTTTATGGTTTAGGGTTTAGGCTTTATTGTTTGTTGTTTAGTGTTTATGGTTTAGGGTTTAGGGTTTAGGCTTTAGGGTTTGTTGTTTAGGGTTTCTGGTTTAGGGGTTAGTGTTTGGGCTTTAGGGTTTGTGGTTTAGTGTTTATGCTTTAGGGTTTAGTGTTTAGTGTTTGGGCTGTAGGGTTTAGGGTTTAGGGTGTATGGTTTAGTGTCTAGGGTTTATGGTTTGGGGTTGAGGTTTTATGGTTTAAGGTTTAGGCTTTAGAGTTTGTGGTTTATGGTTTATGGTGTAGGGATTAGGGTTTATGGTTTATGGTTTGAGGTTGAGGGTTTATGGTTTAGGGTTTAGGGTTTAGGCTTTAGGGTTTTTGGTTTATGGTTTAGGGTGTAGGGTTTAGGGTTTATGGTTTGGGGTTGTGGCTTTAAGGTTTAGTGTTTATACTTTAGGGTTTAGGCTTTAGGATTTATGGTTTAGGGTTTAGGGTCTAGGGATTAGGATTTATGGTTTTGTGTCCAAGGTTTAGGGTTATGCCTTAGGGTTTATGGTTTATGATTTAAGGTTTAGGGTTTAGGGTTTAGTGCTAAGGGTTTTGGGTTTAGTGTTTGGGCTTTATGGTTTGTGGTTTAGGGTTTAGTATTTAGGGTTTAGGCTTTAGTGTTTGTGGTTTAGGATTTAGACTTTAGAGTGTAGGGTTTAGGCTTTAGGGTTTGGGGTTTAGGCTTTAGGCTTTAGGCTTTAGGGTCTAGGGTTTAGGGTTTGTGGTTTAAGGTGGGTTTAGGGTTTAGTGTTTGGGGTTTGGACTTAGGGTTTGGTGTTTATAGTTTAGGGTTTATAGTTTAAGGTTTACGGTTGAGGGTTTAGGGTTTAGGGTTTCGGGGTTGTGATTTTGGGTTTCGGGTTTAGGGTCTAGAGTTTAGGATTTTGGGTTTAATATTTAGGGTTTGGGGTTTTGGCCTTAGGTTTATGGTTTTCCATTTAGGCTTTAGGGATTAGGGTTTATGTTTTGGGGTTATGGGATTATGGTTTAGGGTTTAGGGTTTAGGGTTTGTGGTTTAGGGTTTAGGTTGTAGGGTTTAGTGCTTAAGGTTTATGGTTTGGGGTTGAGGGTTTATTGTTTAGGGTTTATGGTTTATAGTTTAGGGTTTAGGCTTTAGGGTTTGTGGTTTATGGTTTATGTTATAGGGTTTAGGGTTATGGGTTGGGATTGAGGGTTTATTGTTTAGGGTTTAGGTTTTAGGGTTTGTTGTTTAGGTTTTAGGGTTTATGGTTTGGATTTAGGCTTTATGGTTTGTGGTTTAGGGTTTAGGATTTAGGGTTTGTGGTTTGGGGTTTAAGGTTTATGGTTTAGGGTTTAGATTTATTGTTTAGGGTTTAGGCTTTAGGGGTTGTGGTGGAGGTTTTAGGATTTAGTGTTGATGATTTAGGGTTTAGGGTTTAGAGTTTAGGGTTTATGGTTTAGTATTAGGGTAAAGGGTATATGATTTAGGGTTTATGGTATAAGGTTTAGGGTTTAGGGTTTAGGATTTAGGGTTTGGGGTTGACGGTTTATGGTTTAGGGTTTAGGCATTAGAGATTGCTGTTTAGGATTTAGGGTGTAGTGTTTAGGGTTTAGGGTTTAGGGTTTAGGGTTTGGGGTTGAGGGTTTATGCTTTAGGGTTTATGGTTTGTGGTTTATGGTTTAGGGTATAAGATTTAGTGTTTAGGGTTTATGGTTTAGGGTCACTACAAGAAAACAGCTCTATTTCCATGCTTTTAAAGCATGGCGAAAAGCTGAAAAAAGCGTGGCGGTTGCTCTATCGCCACGTTTTTGAAAGGGTGACCTATGAAAGGGTGGCGGTTGCTCTATCGCCACGCTTTTTTCAGCCTATCGCCATGCTTTTTTTGCCACGTTTTTTTGCAAATTGCCACTTTTAAAAGCGTGGCTGTAGGTGGGAGATATGGCCACGCTTTTAAAGCGTGACCTAATGTGAGATATGGCCACGCTTTTGAAGCGTGGCGATAGGGAGGTATACGGCCACGCTTTTGAAGCGTGGCGATAGCGAGAGATACGGCCATGCTTTTAAAGTGTGGCGATAGCCTTTTCAAATTAAAAAAAATTCTTTTTTGACTTTTCCTTCATCACTGCACAATATAAATTTTCAATCCTTTTTTATTACCAAACCAATAAATATAGTATACAATTTTTATTACAAGACAAATCAAATAGTAATTAGTAACATAATTTTTGCTATAATTGTTTTATATATTAAAAAATTAATACTCAAATACAAAATAAATGTCAGAGTTTAAATTCCAAAACTAAAAACCTTTCACACAACTAGGGAGACAGTTCTCCTTTCTTGAATTATCTAGTGTCGACAAGCATTCGTGCTCTGAGCCAACAATGGAGAGCCCTCCTTGTGATCCTTTGTGTGGCTGCTCCTTGGAAGAAGGATCAGATATAGGTTTTTTATTTTGAACAAAGCTTCCTACTAATGAAGGGCAACTTTTTTGCTGAACCAGACTGTACTTCGTAAAGGAAACAACTGATGAGTCAAAATTTGACATTTTTATCTGAGCTTGAGCATTTAAAGAAGGTTCACAAGATTTATTTTCTGCCAGACCATTGGAAAGTCCCTTCAATACTTGGTTTGCTGCAGCAGAATCCCTATTTCTGTTCTCCTTCTTAATAATATCAACAGATTTCCTAGAAACAATATTTTTTCTATCACGAACATAAAATAGCATGTATGCCTGCTAATTTAACACTTCTCGCTCACTGACATTGTATACCTGATGCATTAGTGCGAATGGGTTAAAATGGCAATTCAATGACACAATGTTCACATATGATTGATAGTAGCTCCAAACAACATTCACCAAAACAGCAATTCACAATTTTTCCTAGACATCTCCGTAGCTTATATTTATTAATTCATCAAATTTACATGAATAAAAAAACTAGTACTTATTTATTATCAGCATGCACAACCTACTCATGCAATTGGATATATTCAGAGTTTCTGCTGAAGATTCTAATGCTCAGCGTTCATTGATTTTCAATAATCAGTGCAAAGACAATAACTTTTGAATATTAAAAACAGAGCACAAGAGGAGATAGATCTTTTAAAAAGTAATGATGCTATTCAAATTCTAGTTCTGCGAGACAAGATATATACTTTAATTTTTCTTTAGTTCCTCAAGTCTAGAGACACTATATGCTCTTTCGTCCCACCCAAATGGATGAAAGAACAGAAAAAACAATACCAGAAGAAAAAGAGATAGAAATTTGCAATACCCTATTGTCATCCAAAGTATACCACATGTCATTTGATATGGGGACATAGCAGTAATAATGTCCAGAATGAGTGCTAGAACCAGAATGAACCAAAACCCCATAGAGAGAATACTTCACATCTCCTTCCTGCTAAAACGAAGAAACTTATACACAAATTGAAGGTACTCAATCGGCAGAGAAAATATTTTCAATGAGAAACAGAGGGATCTCCTTTTAGCAAAAGATATATAAAGTAACATGATTTACTTATTTCATCTAAAAAGGAAATTCTAACAAGGTGAGATATTTTATGCCCACAAAAACTTAGCAAAAAGGAACAACTTACATATGAGCCGCTGACAAAAGGTTTTAGGTCCAGAGCACAGTCAAACCGAACCTTCTTTTTAATCTTTTGTCCAGGATTGTGCACATGGAACCGCTTTAAGTGAATAGTTAGCACATAAGGTGCCTTATGAATTGTAAGCTGTTTCAAAGCCCAAACTTTCTGCTTGCATCTTTGACAATTGTATTGCCTCTCCCCTCCATCCAACTAATCTACAGCAGTGAAATTTGCAAGTGCTTTTTGCAATGATTCTGCCTTGAAAATTTCGAGGCTTAGATCTAAGAATGGATCAAACTTGTTGGAGCAAAAGGAACACTGCTGACATTTCACCTAAGATAAAGCAACCACATAAGTATACGACAATCAGTCATTACAGGGGGAAAAAAATTAGAGCAATATTGTTCTATACAGATAACAATTTATGGGTTACATATTTACCAGACCATTTCTAAACTCAATTAGTAATGACCTCGCTCACAAAAAATAAACCAGCAGTCAAGAAATCTAACCTGACTTCGTAGATGACCACCAAATATTTTATGAACAAAACTTTTCTCATAAGCACTAGGTGATTCACTTGGTACACCAGAAGGCAGGTAGCATTTATGCATTGACTCAAGTAAGTTGACCATATACTCATGTACATCCTCCTGCCTTGCATTTTGGAAATTTCGTGATATGCCTGATCTAAGGTCAGGAAGTACAAATTTCATGCTAATATGAAAATAAGTGATACTACTCGGCTAACAAATTATAGCACATCAAGTATGCCTAAGACAAGAGTTTATTTCTATATACTTAGTTCAAAAACCAAGTAAAGGAACAAACACACAGTGCAACAGGATATTTTAGAAAGGCAACCTAATCCTTATCAAATTCCCAAAAAGAAACATGAAGGTGAAAATAAAAGAAACATTCTTAACTGCTTATCCATAAACAAACAACTCAAAACATAAGGATACACCGCAGATTCCAAACCAGATCCTCGGGGGATAATGTTCTTCCAGAAGCATGTAGTGCACGACTTACATGATTCTGTATTGCACACAGAGCACAAAATCCAGCAACATGGCCTACAATTATGGTAAAACATAATAAGATACTCAACACAGCAATGATTTCCTTCACATGCAAGCCCGTTTTCCAAAACTATAGAAGCACCATCTCCTCATCTCACCACTCGGGAAATATGAGATAAAAGTTTCATATTTCCATTCCAACTAATTTGAATGACAATTTATGCTAATGCATATTTCATTAGAAATTCTAACTAATTAAATTGTACTTCAAATTTATTCCTTTTACCTTTCCCTTCCAATAATTAATAACAAATTATGTACGTATAATGTTAATTCTATTATCTTCCCTCTATTAGAAATTCTAATGTTTTTTCTAGTTTATAATCAGGCAAGATCAATTCTTGTATGCTTTCATTATTGCTTGCTTGTGTATTTTTTACCGGTTCCATGCAATGATAAATATACTACTAGGCTTGATAAAAATACCCATGTTGGTCTTCAAATTAAATTAATTAACATACCTTCCTAAAACAACATGGGAGCAAAATAAATAACCATACCTTCTGTCTCAGTGAAAGGTCAGGTAATTCGAGTACTTTTGAACATTGCTTCCTAATTTTATTTCTCTTTTCAATGTCAGCATTCCTCTTCCTAATAAAAAACCATCGGACAAGGGGAATGGCAAAGAAGGAACCAGCATAAATCTGAAAATATTATCAATTCATCATTCAATCTATTGTGACAGCAAACCTAAACCAGTGCTAATAGACATTAAAATAACACCCTTATCCTCAAGAAAATATCTATTGGGAGCGAAAGAAGGGCATAAAGAAGCTGTCAAACGCTCAAACATCTTTTATCAATAATTTCACATTCTCAATGCTTTCAACTTATCTCATATTTAATAGCCATAACAAGGCAAGAGAAGCATTCATTGATGTTCAACACATGATGTTTTCCAGCGACACCAATTTGCAGAGTCCAAAACTAAGTCTATTTTTTTACTTTTCTTTTGGGTCATGTTACCCTCAAATTTTAAGTCTCAAATAATATTTCTCTAGCAACATCATCAAATCATGGAATTAAATACTAAATTTACAGCAAGACATTACCATCAAATTCTCAAAATTAGCATCATCAAGAATTCTTCTATAAAGTCAAAAAGAAAAAAATCATACCTGAAGAAGCGGAAAGATGTCTGCCACAAATTTAATGAAGCAGGGGCGAAGGAGCAAAGCAGGGGCGAGTCCTACACGAACGAGGGATGTAGCAGATGCGAGGCGGATGCGCGGTGGAGGTGCAATGAGGGGATATAGCAGCGCAATGACAAGGAACGCAATGGTGAGGGTTAGGGCATGGTGGCAAGGAAGGCGAAACTACAAGGAAGAAGAGCAGAGAAGACGACACTGACGATGCAGAGGAGATCAGCGAGGAGGACAACGCTAGTGACGAGGTAAACGAGGGCGACCCTAGAGACGAGGAGGACACGAGGCAAAAGGGAGGCTAATGGCGCAGCGAGGACAATGCTGGTGACGGCGGGGATCTGAGCTCTTCCAGGGTTGAGAGATGGGAGTTGAGAGTGACAGCATAAGATCGAGTTGAGAGTGAGAGAGTAGTCCCGAAGCTTTCTTTGGGCTTATTATTAGGGTTTTATTTTTCAAAAACCTTTTGGCCACGCTTCAAAAGCATGCCAAAAGAGGGCCAGGATATGGCCACGCTTCATAACCGCGTCTGTAATGAAACTCTGTTGCCACGCTTTTGCAACGTCCCTGTTTCTCTCTATGGCCACGCTTTTGAAGCATGGCAAAAAAAACGTGGCCGTATCTCTAATCAATTGCCACCTTTCCAAAAGCGTGGCCGTTGACCCTTTTCGCCACGCTTTTGAAGCGTGGCGAGAAAAAACGTGGCCAAATCTCTATTCAATCGCCACCCTCATAAAAGCGTGGCCATTGACCACTTTTGGCCACGCTTTTAAATCGTGGCAAAAAAAACGTGGCCATAGGCCTTTTTTCTTGTAGTGGGTTTAGGGTTTATAGTTTAGGGTTTAGGCTTTAGGATTTTTGGTTTATGGTTTAAGGTGTAGGGTTTAGGGTTTAGGGTATATGGATTGGGGTTGAGGGTTTATGGTTTAGGGTTTAAGCATTCATGTTTTTGGTTTAGGATTTAGGGTGTAGGGTTTATGGTTTATAGCTTGGGGTTAAGGGTTTATGCTTTGGTGTTCTGGCTTTAGGGTTTGTGGTTAGGGTTTAGGGTTTAGGCTTTAGGCTTTAGGCTTTAGGGTTTGTGGTTTAGGATTTAGGGTGTAGGGTTTAGGGTTTAGGGTTTAGGTTTTATGGTTTGGGGTTTATGCTTTATGGTTTAGGGTTTAGGCTTTCGGGTTTGTGGTTTAGGGTTTAGGGCATAGGGTTAGGGTTTAGGGTTTATGGTTTGGGGTTGTGGGTTTATGGTTTAGGGTTTAGGCTTTAGTGTTTGTGGTTTAGGGTTTGTAGTTTAGGGTTTATGTTGTAGGGTTTAGGGTTGAGGGTTTATGGCTTAGGGTTTAGGGTTTATAGTTTAGGGTTTAGGCTTTACGGTTTTGGGTTTATGGTTTAGGGTGTAGGGTTTAGGGTTTATGGTTTGGGCTTACGGATTTAGGGTTTAGGGTTTATACTTTAGGGTTTAGGGTTTATGGCTTATAGTTCATGGTTTGGGGTTGAGGATTTATGGTATATGGTTTAGAGTTTAGGTTTAGGCTTTAGTGTTTGTGGTTTAGGGTTTAGGCTTTAGTGTTTAGGGTTTAGGCTTTAGGGTTTGTGGTTTAGGGTTTGGGGTTTAGGCTTTAGGCATTAGGGTTTTGGGTTTAGGATGTGTGGTTTAGGGTTTAGGGTTTAGGGTTGTGATTTAGGATTTAGACTTTAGGGTTTATAGTTTAGTGTTTAGGGTCTATGGATTAGGATTTAGGGTTTAGTGTTCAGGGTTTATGGTTTGGGGTTGAGGATTTATGGTTTAGGGTTTAGGGTTTATAGTTTAGGGTTTAGGCTTTAGGGTTTGTGGTTTATGTGTTAGGGTATAGGGTTTAGGGTTTATGGTTTGGGTTTGAGGGTTTATTGTTTAGGGTTTAGGTTTTAGGGTTTGTTGTTTAGGGTTTAAGGTGTAGGGTTTAAGGTTTATGGTTTAGGGTTGAGGGTTTATGGTTTATGATTTAGGCTTTAAGGTTTGTGGTGTAGGGTTTAGGATTTAGGGTATGTGGTTTGGGGGTGAGGGTTTATGGTTTAGGGTTTAGAATTTATAGTTTAGGGTTTAGGCTTTAGTGTTTGTGGTTAGGGTTTAAGCTTTAGGGTTTAAGATTTAGGGTTTAGGGTTTAGGGTTTAGGGTTTAGGGTTTAGGGTTTAGGGTTATGGTTTATGTTTTAGGGTTTAGGGTTGATGATTTAGGGTTTAGGGTTTAGAGTTTAGGGTTTATAGTTTAGTATTTAGGGTTTAGGGTTTAGGGTTTAAGGTTTAAAGTTTGTGGTTGAGGGTTTATGGTTTAGTCTTTAGGCTTTAGAGTTTGTGGTTTAGGGATTAGGGTGTTGTGTTTAGGGTTTAGGGTTTATGGATTGAGGTTGAAGGTTTATGGTTTAGGGTATAGGGTTTAGTGTTTAAGGTTTATGGTTTGGGGTTGAGTGTTTATGGTTTAGGGTTTAGGATTTATAGTTTAGGATTTAAGGTGTAGGGTTTATGGTTTAGGGTATATGGTTTGGTGTTGAGGGTTTAGGGTTTAGGGTTTAGGGGGTTTGGGGTTGATGGTTTATGGTTTAGTGTTTAGGGTTTATAGTTTAGGGTTTAGGTTTCAGTGTTTGTAGTTTAGGGTTTAGGCTTTATGGTTTTGGCTTTAGGGTTGGTTGTTTAGGGTTTTGGGTTTTGGTTTTAGGGTTTAAGGTTTAGGGTTTATGGTTTAAGTTTTATCGTTAGGTCTTTATGGTTTGTGGTTAGGGTTTAGGATTTAGGGTTTATGGTTTTGGGTTTATGGTTTAGGGTTTAGGGTGTAGAGTTTATGGTTTAGGGTTTATGGTTTGTGGTTGAGGATTTATGGTTTAGGGTTTAGGCTTTCGGGTTTATGGTTTAGGGTTTATGGTATAGGGGTAGTGTTTAGGGTTTATGGTTTGGGGTTGAGGGTTTATGATTTAGGGTTTAGGCTTTAGTGTTTGTGGTATAAGGTTTATGATTTAGGGTTTAGGTTTTAGGCTCTAGGGTTTGCGGTTTAGGGTTTAGGGTTTAGAGGTTAGTGTTGGGCTTTAGGGTTTATGGTGTAGGTTTTAGTGTGTAGAGTTTAGGGTTTATGGTTTAGGGTTTAGGGTTTATGCTTTATAGTTTAGGGTTAAGGTTTTATGTTCTAAGGTTCAGGCTTTAGGGTTTGTGGTTTAGGGTTTATGGTGTAGGGTTTAGGGTTTAGGGTTTATGGTTTGGGGTTCAGGGTTTATGGTTTAGGGTTTAGGGTCTATAGTCTAGGGTTTAGGCTTTAGTGTTTTTGGTTTATAGTTTAGGGTGTAGTGTTTATGGTTTATGGTTTGGGGTTGCGGCTTTAGGGTTTAGGATTTATGCTTTAGGGTTTATGGTTTATGGTTCAGGGTGTGGGGTTGAGGGTTTATGGTATAGGGTTTAGGGTTTAGAGTTTATGGTTTAGGCTTTAGTGTTTGTGGTTTAGGATTTAGGCTTTAGTGTTTAAGGTTTAGTCTTTAGGGTTTGTGGTTTAGGCTTTATTCTTTAGGCTTTAGGTTTTTGGTTTATGGTTTGGGGTTTAGGGTTTAGGCTTTATGGGTTTAGGGTTTAGGGTTTAGGGGTTAGTGATAAACCACTATTTTATGGTTTACCTTGTGTTTAATTGAGTGATTTCATCAAGTCTTCACCCACTTATTCATACTAATTGCATGGTTTTAATTTGTATATTTTAATTCTCCTTTATACCATTCGATGCCGTGATCCGTGTGTTAAGTGTTTCAGGCTTTATAGGGTAGGAATGGCTTGCAAAGATGGAGAGGAACTTGCAAAAATGGAAGGATCACAAGAAACTAAGGAGATAACCAGCGAGCGTCGACGCGCACGCCTGGCTCATGCGTGTTCGCGACATGGAGAAAATTGTAGTGACGCGTGGGCGTGCCTGACGCGTACGCGTGGATTGGAGTCTGCAAAAAAGATGCACACGCGTGGACGACGCGTATGCGTGACAAGGAAATTTGCCAAATGACGCGCACGCATGACTGACGCGTACGCGTGACATGCACGATCTACAGAAATAACAGAAAATACTGGGGGCGATTTCGGGCCGAGTTTTAACCCAGTTTTCGGCCCAGAAACACAGACTAGAGCCACGGAACATGCAAAGACTCAATACACATTCTCATTAGGATAGTTTTTAGATTTTTAGATCTGAGTCTAGAGAGAATTACTCTTCCTCTAGGTTTTCTTTACATTCATAGTTTCATAGTTTATTGTTTTTGCTTTTGGATATTGAAGGGTCATCACCTCCGTTGAAGATACTATTCTAGTTTGTTTTCTTACTTCCTATTTATTTATTCCATATTCTTAATTCTTGTTTAGAGTGGTAATTGGATTATTTTGGATTTATTAACGCAAATGATTACTTTTATTTTTAATAAATTCTCAATCCCTATTTTATTTAATTTATCATGTCTTCTTCTTATATTGTTATGAGCGGTATATTCATGTCAATGGAGTAGATTCCCTACTTGACACGGGGGTTGATTAAGAGGAGACACTTGAGTTGGAATGCTCAGGTGAATAGTTATTTGGAAGTTGTTGGCAAATTCTGTAATTACTAACGCTAGACCTTCCCAAGGGAGAGGACTAGGATTTGCGAATAAGAGTTAGTTCAATCACTTGACTTTCCTTTATTTAGTAAGGGTTAATTAAGTGAAAATAACAACCTCTTTATACTACACTTGAGAGAATTCCAACAAGGACAGAACTTCCAATTAATCATTTCCCCAGTCAAGGCTTTTTATTTTGAATAATATAAATTCCCTTTAATTTTTATTTCACTAAATTACAATTGTTTATCTTTTGTTATTCAACACTCAAAATTCTCGGAAAACTCCTGATTAATAACTTAGCACCCTTTCTAGCAACTCGTTGGGAGACGACCTGGGACTCATACTCCTAGTATTTTTATTCTAAACTATTTTGACAACCTTTCTAAATTGATGCGGCGGATTTTTGCTGGTTAAGAGCTATACTAGCAACGCTGTTTTTATATTGACTTCTTAATTGGTCTAATTTCTGCCATGCACCAGTTAGTATTTGTGGTTTGGGCTCAAGTTTTCGAGTTTATAATTTAGGGTTTAGGGTTAGTGTTGAGGGTTTATGGTTTAGGGTTTAGGGTTGTGATTTAGGGTTTAGGCTTTCGGGTTTAGGGTTTAAGGTTTAGGGTCTAGGGATTAGGATTTAGGGTTTAGTGTTCAGGGTTTAGGCTTTAGGCTTTAGGGTTTATAGTTCAGTGTTTAGTCTTTAGGGTTTGGGGTTTAGGGTTTAGGGTTTAGGTTTTAGTGTTTAGGGTTTAGGGTTTAGGGTTTAGGCTTAGGGTTTAGGATTTAGTGTTTAGGGTTTAGGGTTTAGTGTTTGGACTTTAGGGTTTGTGGTTTGTGGTTTATGGTTTAGTGTTTTGGCTTTATAGTTTAGGGTTTATGCTTTAGTGTTTGTGGTTTAGGGTTTAGACTTTAGGGTTTAGGGTTTATGCTTTAGGGTTTGGGTTTTAGGGTCTAGGGTTTAGACTTTAGGGTCTAGGGTTTAGGATTTATGGTTTAAGTTTAGGGTTTAGGGGTTTAGTATTTGGGGTTTAGGCTTAGGGTTTGGTGTTTGTAGTTTAGGGTTTAGGGTTTAGTGTTTAGGGTTGAGGGTTTATGATTTAAGATTTTGGGGTTGTAATTTAGGTTTTAGGATTTAGGATTTATGATCTAGGGTTTAGGGTCTAGGGTTTAAGATTTAGTTTTTAGTGTTTAGGGTTTGGTGTTTAGGCCTTAGGGTTTATGGTTTGGCATTTAGGCTTTTAGGGTTTATATTTTGGGGATGAGTGATTATGGTTTAGGGTTTAGGCTTTAGGGTTTATGGTTTAGGGTTTAGGTTGTATTATTTAGGGTTTATGGTTTATGATTTGGGGTTGAGGGTTTATGGTTTATGGTTTAGGGTTTATAGTTTAGGGTTTAGGCATTAGTGTTTGTGGCTCATGGTTTAGGGTATATGGTTTAGGGTTTATGGTTTGGAGTTGAGGGTTTGTTGTTTTGGGTTTAGGGTTTAAGGTTTGTTGTTCAGGGTTTTGGGTGTAGGGTTTAGGGTTTAGGGTTTAGGATTTATGGTTTGGGGTTTAGTGTTGATGGTTTAGGATTTAGGCTTTAGGATTTGTGGTGTATGGTTTAGGGTTTAGGGTTTAGTGTTTCTTGTTTAGGGTTTGGGGTTTTGGATTTGGGATTTCAGCTTTAGGGTTTAGTGTTTAGGGTTTAGGATTTAGGATTTAGGGTTTAGGTTCTAGTGTTTTGGCTTTAGTGTTTGTGGTTTAAGGTTTAATGTTTAGGGTTTATAGTTTAGGGTTTAGGGTTTAGGGTCTAGGGTTTTGGATTTAGGATTTAATGTTTAGGGATTAGGGTTTAGGCCTTAGATTTATGGTTTGCCATTTAGGCTTTAGGGATTAGGGTTTATGTTTTGGGGCTAAGGGATTATGGTTTAAGGTTTAGGCTTTATGGTTTGTGGTTTAGGGTTTAGGGTGTAGGTTTTAGGGCTTAGGGTTTTTGGATTGGGGTTATGGGTTTATGGTTTATGGTTTAGGGTTTATAGTTTATGGTTTAAGCTTTAGGGTTTGTGGTTTATGCTTTAGGGTATATGGTTTAGGATTATGTTTGGGTTTGAGGGTTTATTATTTAGGGTTTAGGTTTAGGGTTTGTTGTTTAGGGTTTTGGGTGTAGGGTGTATGGTTTATGGTTTATGGTCTAGGATTTAGGCTTTAGGGTTTGTGGTGTAGGGTTTAGGGTTTATGGTTTGTGGTCTGGGGTTGAGGGTTTATGGTTTAGGATTTAGGATTTATAGTTTAGGGTTTTGGCCTTAGTGTTTGTGGTTAGGGTTTAAGGTTTAGGGTTTAAGGTTTATACTTTAGGGTTTAGGGTTTATGGTTTAGGATTTAGTGTTTGGGCTTTAGGGTTTATGTTTTAGGTTTTAGGTTTTAGGGTTGATGATTTAAGGTTTAGGGTTTAGAGTTTATGATTTAGTATTTAGGATTTAGGGTTTAGGGTTTAGGGTTTATGGTGTAGGGTTTAGGGTTTAGGGTTTAGGATTTATGGTTTGGGGTTGAGGGTTTATGGTTTAGGGTTTAGGCTTTAGAGTTTGTGGTTTAGGGTTTAGGGTGTATTGTTTAAGATTTAGGGTTTATGATTTGGGGTTGAGGGTTTATGGTTTAGTGTTTATGGTTTGTGGTTTATGGTTTAGGGTATAGGGTTTACTATTTAGGGTTTGGTTTGGGGTTGAGTGTTTATGGTTTACGGTTTAGGGTTTATAGTTTAGGGTTTAGGCTTTAGGCTTTGTGGTTTACGATTTAAGGTGTCGGCTTTAGGGTTTAGGGTATATGGTTGGGGTTGAGGGTTTATGGTTTAGGGTTTGTGGTTTAGGGTTTAAGGTGTATTGTTTAGGGTTTATGGTTTAGGGTTGAGGGTTTATGGTTTAGTGTTTAGGGTTTATAGTTTAGGATTTAGGCTTCAGTGTTTGTGGTTTAGGGTTTAGACTTTATGGTTTAGTCTTTTGGTTTGGGGGTTTAGTATTTTGGATTTTGCTTTTAGGGTTTAGGGTTTAGGGTTTAAGGTTTATTGTTTGGACTTTAGGGTTTAGGGTTTAGGCTTTAGGCTTTAGGGTTTGTGGTTTAGGGTTTAGTGTTTAGGTTTTATATTTTGGGGTTTAGGGTTTAGGGTTTAGGCTCTCGAGTTTGTGGTTTAGGGTTTCGGGTATAGGGTTAGGGTTTAGGGTTTATGGTTTGGGTTGAGGGTTTATGGTTTAGGGTTTAGGCTATAGTGTTTGTGGTTTAGGATTTATGGTTTAGGGTTTATGGTTTAGGCTTTAGGGTTTGAGGTTTAGGGTTTATGGTTTAGGAGTTGGTGTTTGGGCTTTGGGGTTTGTGGTTTAGAGTTTATCCTTTAGGGTTTAGGGATTAGGGTTTAGGGTTTAGGGTGTAGGGTTTAGGTTTTATGGTTTGGGGTTGAGGTTTTATGGTTTAAGGTTTAGGCTTTAGGGTTTGTGGTTTAGGGTTTATGGTGTAGGGTTTAGGATTTATGGTTTATGGTTTGGGGTTGAGGGTTTATGGTTTAGGGTTTAGGGTTTATAGTTTAGGGTTTATTCTTTAGGGTTTTTGGTTAATGGTTTAGGGTGTATGTTTAGGGTTTATGGTTTAGGATTTAGGCTTTAAGGTTTGTGGTGTAGGGTTTAGGGTTTAGGGTTTGTGGTTTGGAGTTGAGGGTTTATGGTTTAGGGTTTAGACTTTAGTGTTTGTGGTTAGGGTTTAAGCTTTAGGGTTTAAGGTTTAGGCTTTTGATGCGCGGAATTTTGCCTCTAGACAAATTTCCTTCCGGCACGTGCACCGGATCGTCGTCAAGTAAAAACTCACAAAAGAGTGACTTCGAATCCCACAGGGATTGATAGATCGATCAATTACAATTGGAGAATTATACTAGTTGAGCGAAATCCGAATTTAATTGGAATTGCAGAAAGTAAAAATTGGCGAGAAACTGAAATTGCAAGAAATTAAAGTAACAGAAAATTAAACTGCAAGGAATTAAAGTGTAGAAGCTAAAATTACAAGAAATTAAATTGGAAGGGGAAATTAGCATGAAATTAAAGAGCAGAAAGTAAGTAGAATTGGTAGATCAGAGAATGGGAGATTCATTGGGTTCAGGAGATGTACAATTCTCCGGATCAAATTCATTTTCATCTCTTCCTCAATCAATGAATTCATTGATCTCCTTGGCAATCTTAAGTGATTGATCCCAATTCCTTAGCTCACCAATCTCTCTAAGCATGAACAATTGCCCAATTCCTTGATTTAAGTGCTCATAGGAAGAGATGAAGTTTGGTCACTGATTATACCACACAAATTCATAGATCAAAGTGTTGGTAGGATTACATGTCACTATATCCATCCGAACCCAAATCTAATCCAATATGAGAAAGCATTTCTAGCATGATCTCCTCATTCCTCTTTCAAGGTTCTGATGAGATCCAATTATGAATAGCTTCTTTCCCAAGATAACTATTCAATTGGATGAAGACCGAAAGCTTTCTAGTAAAATCAAGAGAAAAGAAAGAAGAAGATGAATGAAAACTAATATTGATCCATTGAGTTACACAGAGCTCCCTAACCCAATGAAAGGGGTTTAGTTGTTCATAGCTCTCAAAATGGAAATTGGAATTGAACGATACTTTCTGGAAATTAACTAACAGAGAATGAAAAATACAAAAGATGTAAATTGCCCAGTAATTGTAAAGTCAAAAGAAAAGGTGAAAAAGTTTCCTCTAACTTAAATTCTAAGCTATTTATACACTTTCTTCCGTTGATCTTCAAGCTTTGAATTGGGATTTTGGCCTTGATGGAATTGGGTTGAAAATGGCTCCAATTGGTTTTCATTGGTGTTGAGAAGAGATCTGTGTGAATTTTGAATCCTGATGCTTCACGTTTGAGTCAACATTTGAGGGCCAACGTTGACTCAAACGCCATATAGAACTAAACCAGCAAAACCAGAAAGCTTGTTGTCATTGGCGTTTGACTCAACGTTGGAGGGCCAACGTCAGCTAACCCACGCGTACGCGTACCGTGCGCTTCCGTGAAAAAAGGGTCAAAAATGCTCATCCACGCGTACGCATACTGCACGCATGCGCGTGGATGCAAGATTTTCATTTTGTAGTTTAAAAATAAAGTAGGGGACATTGGACTCAGCGTTGGACCTCCAACGTTCCCTCCAACGTTGGCGTTTTCACATGTACGCGTACTGTACGCTTACGCACACATTGGTATTTTTTTCATCTGCGCGTACGCGTCACTTGCGCGTACGCATCGATTCAAAATTCTCGACTCCAACTTCGGGGCTTGGCATCACGGACGTTGGAGGCAACATTTGAGGCAACGTTGGACCTCCAACGTTCGATTTTGGCGCTTACGTGTACCGTACGCTTCCGCGCAAAATGGTCAAAACTACTCATTTATGCGTACACGTACTGCACGCTTCCGCGCGAATATCAAAATTTGCTTTTTTTTACGCGTACGCGCCACTCAAAATTCACTTAGCTCCAGAATTGAAGTTTTTATCACCACGTTGGGGGTAACGTTGGATGTCCAATGCTACCTCAAATGTGAGCATCAGCCACCATGCAGAGAAGTGCTCTGTTTCTCTTCCAACGTTTGAGGTAACGTTGGTGGTCCAACTTGGCCACCAACATTGCTTCCTCCTCATCCTTTCCATGCTCCTTCTTCAACCTTCCTCCATGCTTTCCTTCACCTATCATCAACCAATGAATGCATCAAAGCCTTGCTAAAGTCATGAGAATTCTTATCATTCTTAGCATACAAGTAATCATAGCATAAATCATCATGAAATTGCTTCAAATTACTCATGGTTGAATGAATATAGACATACATGAATTTCTACCCAATTTGCTTACTTATAGCTCAAGAAAGTGCATAAAACCTATTAAAAATAAGGACAAAGGATAGTGAAACTAGCCTAAGATACCCTGGCATCACAACACCAAACTTAAATCTTGCTTGTCCCTAAGCAAGTACTGAATTTATTAAGAAGAAAGAATGAAACAGAAGGGAATGTTCATATCAGCAAGTCATTATTATTAGTAAATGGGGTTTTATGCAGAAAAATGCAACAGCTCACTTCTTATTGATCTTTAGGTATACAAAGTCTCCTTCAAGCATCAATTATCATACTGCTACGACCTCTTATTATTCATTCATCCTTGGTAGTTGTTTTTCTTTATTTTCTTTTCCTGTAGACTTTAGCTCAGTGTCATGTGTTGTAGCAGTTTCTTAGCTTATTGGTACTTGACACATTTTTCACTACAGACACTTGGCTCACAAATCTTCTTAAGACATTGATGCCCAGCACCTCTTTGGGTTACTAAATGTCTTGTAGCTACGTTGCTCTTGATAATGGAAGTTTGGTTGATAATCCCGGGTTAGTTAACCCAAGTTACCAAGTGTTAAAGAACTCCATAGAACCTAATCATCCAAGCAGATCCTAGTACATTGACACCACAGGCATATGTCCTAAGGTCCAAGCTATTGGTGTCTAGCCTTATTCATTGCTATCTTTTGTTTTTGCTGCCACTTTTGGCTTTTCTTTTTCTTTTCTTTTTGTTTGTTTCCCTTTTCAACCAAGGACTTTTATTTACTAAGGTTCATAGACAGTAAGCTAACTTTCACCTAGAAATAGAGCAATCTATCCTTTTATTCATTTGTAAGTGAGCTACTGCACAATCAAACATACACCACCACTTACTGTTATTTTACTACTTGCTAAAAAGGAACTCTTCTACTTCTATGTTCAATCATTTCTTTTATTTAATTGAAAAGACTTAGGGAACTAGGAAAGTATTTAACAAGTGATAATGAAAGCACACACACTTAGGCTAGCACACTTATTGCAATGATTAAAACATACGGAATGCAAGATGACTAAAACCATAAGTGAATATCAACTAAGACAAACATGTTCTTTCTTTATTGAATGGAGTAGCCAAGGAGCAAGTCCACCATTCATTTTTTATCCTGTTTGTCTTTCTTCTTCTTATCGCTTGCTTGCTTACTACTTTCTCCCTTGACTTTGCCCTTTAGCTTTTGCCAGAATCCAGCTTTCTTCATTGTCTCTTCTACTTTGCTTTGTTTATTTCTCTGGCACTCCCTTCCTCGAGGTATTCATCGTAAATTGGAAATGCTAGGTCCATGCTATGCAGATGTTCCCCAATGTAGTTGAACTTGATTTGGCTATTTATGTTATAATCAGCTTGAACCCCATACCTTGCATCCTGAAGGGTCGTGAACTCCTAGAAGGCTCTCATGTTATCAACTTGAAGTTAGGCAAGCTGGTTGAGAGATTCTTGAAATTATGAATCTTGTTCTCTTTGCATAACTAGAGATCTTGACTCATAATCTCTCTGTTGACTCATCATTCTCAGCTGAAGCTCTTCTTGTCTTTGTTGAGCTCTCATGTACTGTGAATGGAACTCTTCTTGCTTTTGTTGCACTCTCATGTATTGTTCGAAGAGCCTTTCAATTGCTTCTTGGATCCGCCCCATGTCCATGTTGTTTTGTGGTTGGAATTGTTGCTCCCCTCCTTGCTCTTCTTGTTGCACTTCTCCTTCCTGTGGTTCTTCTCTCCTTCTCCTCCTTTGTTGTCTTCGACTTTGCTGTGCCTCTGTGACATTCGTCATTCTTTCGAGGGTTATGGGCATGCCTGGATACAGCCACATTAGGTGTGCATCCTCTAATGGCACTCTGGCCTTCATGCATAACCTCATAATGGTGCTTGGGTAATAGAGCCAGGCTTCAGCAGAATTTTTCTCTGCAACCCTTTGAATTGTCATTTACAATTATCTCATGGACCTTTATCTCTCCCCCCACCATTATGCAGTGTAGCATGACAACCCTTTGCTTGTTGACTTTCGATGTGTTTACTGTGCCAAGAATTGATCTCTTTATCAGCTCATACCATTCTTTTGCTTCAAGGATGAGATCTCCCTTTTTCAAGTACTTGTGCCTTCCTTGATTGTCCCTCTCCCAGTCAGCATTCACCACACAGATATCGCTAGATATTTCATCATAATCTGGGTTTCCATTTACTCCTTCGTGGTACCCTGGCTCATCAAAATGTGCTGGCCTAAGTCCTAAGACCTTCATGATAGTCTTCGGACTAAAGTCCACTTCCACTCCCCGTACATAACTCTTGTAAGTTGGGGCTTCAGTCATATTAAGCCTTGGGGTGTTAGCATAAAACTCCCTTATGATGTTTGTATTAATCCTGGTGATTGGTGAGGTAAGCTCTTCCCATTTTCTCTTTCTGATCTTGGCTTTCATTTCTAGGCACCTGTCATCAGGTAGCTGGAAAGGGACTTCTGGATATATCTTCTTGTCATTCGTCCACCCAAGTTGATGGTACCATGATCTGAACTTCCATCGATCATATTCATTTTCACCTTCTTCAACCATGGGTTCCTTTCCTCTTCTTCTTTTAGAGCTTGAAGAAGAAGCCATGCTTCCCTTGATGGTTGGCCAAGTTGAAGTTAAGGGTCTATGAAGAGAATGGGTTGGTGTGATGCACCCTCGGAGGGAAAGTATTTGAAGTTAAGGTAGTGTTATGGAGGCAAGTGAACAAGGGTACTTTGTTGCACAAGGAACATGGCTTCTAGGCTTTGATTTTAGAGAACAAAAGCGTTCAATATCTGAGTACAAGAAGTGTGAGATTTTGGTTCACATGCACGGTTCAAGTGAGGCTTTTTATAGTAAGCTTTAATGAAGAATGGATGGCTAGGATTCATTGGGACAAATGATAAATTAACATTGTGCATGCAATGTTGAATAAAGACAAAAGTTGCCTCTTCCTGAAGCATATCTCTTCGGTCTTTCAAGTGCTTCTTCCAAGGATGTTCAGACTCACCCTTCAAGCCATGTGATCCCCTTTTGTCTTCATGCTAGGCTTTCCTTTCCTTGTATTGTCCCTTTCATGAAATAGTTCTCTGTGCACCTAACCATCATAACAAGACAAAAGGAGTGAGTACTAACAGGTGGTGGTAAAAGAACAATTAATATTTTAAAATTAAAACCTTGGCTATCATTTCTCATGCTTGTTTAACCAACCATGACTCTTTTTGGTGCCACCATATATGGTCTTGGAGGACACCAAACTTAGTGTTTTGTCATATGGTTCAAAGTGTTACTTCCTCCAAATGTTGTCATTGAAATCTCAATGAAATTAGTGTCACTTTTTGGTTAAACCATCATGAGAAAAACTTTATTTTGCTATTTCTAAACATGAACTAAAAATTATAACCATGGTTGCACTTTCATGACTTTCAAAGCTCAAGAAAACTTGACTCTCATGACTTGTTCTTGCAATATATAGAACACCAAACTTAATGTTTGGCTATAAATTCCAAGAAACAAATGTCAAACTGGCATTATGATCATTATTTTTGAAAGGTATCCTAGTGTGCCTGTAGGCACACCAAACTTAGGATTGGATCATATGCTTCTCAATGTCATGAAAAATTGTCAACGTGGTCTTGAATTCATGCTAGAGCAACACTCATTATTCATACTGAAGTATTAAAAACAAGGAAAACTAAATCATGGGCTGCCTCCCATGGAGCACTTCTTTAGCGTCACTAGCTTGACGGTTGGTCTTTGTCATGGTGGATTGTAGTGCCTTAGGTCTTCTCCCCTTATAGTGAAGCAGTCTCCACTTGATTCATTAATGATTTCTACATGCTCTAGGGAGAGGACCTTTCTAATGGTGAACACTTGAGGTAATTGAGATGGAATGGTTGGAAGATAGGGTGGGATTGGTGGATGGTGGGCTGATATTACTTTGTCTCCAGGGGAAAAACCCTCTGTAGGAATCTTTTTATTTCTCCATCCCCTTGGTAATTTCTTCAAAAATCTTCCCTCTTCTTCCAGTGGTGCTCCCATGAGTGTTGTGTCAGGAAGTCCCTTGCTAGCTGCTCCTCTCAACTCTTGTGGCTTAGGCTCTTCCTTGAACTCCATTCATTGCTTCTTCTTTTGAGCTTATTTTTTATCAATCAGGGAGAGCTCCAGATGCTGCCCCTGTGGTTCATTTCTGTTCTCCTTTAGGAGACTCTCAATGTGCTCTTCCTTTAATTCCTTGCTCTCTTGCTCAGATTCATGCACGGGTTTGAAGGCCTGGAAAGTGAGCTGCTCATCATGTATTCTCAATATCAATTTTCCTTGTTCTACATCAATGAGAGATTTTCCAGTTGCTAGAAATGGTCTCCCCAGAATAATGGGATGCAGGTAGCTTTCCTCCATGTCCAGAACAACAAAATCAGTGGGGAGGAAGTAGTTTTCTACTTTCACCAATACATTTTCAATTAGCCCTTCAGCCTTCTTCTGAGTTTTATCTGCCAATTGGACGATTACATCCGTGGATCTCAGCTCATTGATTTGTAACTTCTTCATGAGAGATAGAGGCATCACATTTATGCTGGCTCCTAAGTCGCAGAATCCTTTGTCAATTTTTGTCTCTCCTATGGCACATGGAATATGAAAACTCCCTGGATCTTTTTTCTTCATGAGTATGTCTTTCTTGATGAGGGTACTACATTCCTTGTTCATTATCACTATTTGTCCCCCTTTTAAGGTTCCTTTCTTGGTCAACAGTTCTTCCATGCACTTAATGTACATTGGCATCTGTTGAAGAATTTTGATGAAGGAGATGTTGACACTGAGTGTTGCAAAAATGTCTAGGAATCTTGAATATGACCTATCTTCCTCACTTCCCTTGAGTCTATGTGGGAATGGTGCTTGCGGCACAAAGGGCTCGAGGTATTCTTTCTCTTTTTGTTCCTTCCTCTGTTCAGGGCTAGACATTTCTTCTATCTCCCTTACATCTTTCCTTGGTTTTCCCTCATCATGCTCTGAGTGTATGAAGCATTCTTCCTTCAGACCTTCTTCATTGCTTAGATTGATTGACTTGCATTCTTCCCACCTTACCTTCTTCATTTCTCCTCTTGGATTTTTCTATGTATCACTTGGGAAACTATCAGTGGGCCTTGGAAATTGTTGTGAAAGATGTCCTACTTGAAATTCGAGATTCTTAAGAACCTCCCCTCGACTTTTCATAATACCTCTTTCCTCTTCCCGGAATTTTTTCATGTCTTCACACTATTTGTTAAGGTTTGCAAGCATAGCTTCCATCTTGGCCATTCTGTCCTCATCATGTGGTGCTGATTGGTTGGAATTGCAGTGTGGAGAGTGGTTGTTACGGTTGTGGTATGGTGGATGTGAATGAGTATTTTGTGTGGTATGGTATCGTTTTTGGTTGGAGTTTTGGTGCCTGGATTTGTTGTACTGGGTTGGATTGTGTGGTCTGTGGTCTTGGCCTTGGTTTTGTTGGTTCCCCTACCCAAAGTTTGGGTGGTTCCTCCAACCAGAATTATAGGTTTTGGAGTAAGGATCATTAGCTTGCCTAGATGAGTTTCCAAGGTAATTAACTTCCTCCCAGTTAGCTCCTTCTTCTGTCTCCAATTCTTCTTGGGGTGAGGGTTGAGTGTGAATAGCTGTAGCCTGATTCTTCTCTATTTGCTTGGTCAATTCAGCCAGTTGCTTGGTAATTATCTTGTTCTGGGCCAGGATTGCATCCATATGGTTCAATTTTAAGATTTCCCTGTTGTTGCTCCTGTCCGAGGAATAAAAGTACTCATTGTCAGCCACTGTCTCTATAACATCAACGGCCTCTTCAATGGTCTTCTTCTTATTGAGGGAACCTACAGATGAGTGGTCTACAGCCTTCCTTGATTCACAATTCATCCCTTCATAAAAGATGTGGATTTGCACCTATTCATTAAATATGTCAGGGGGGCATTTCTTCGTCAAGTCTTTGAATCTCTCCCATGCTTCATATAGAGTTTCATCATCCTGCTGTCTGAATGTCTGCACTTCAGTTCTTAGCCTTTTTACTCTTTGTGGAAGGTAGAATCTTGTCAAGGATCTGCTCATTACATCTTCCCAGGTGGTCAAGCTTACTTTGGGAAATGACTCCAGCCATTTTGATGCCTTGTCTCTCAAAGAAAATGGAAACAGTAGCAATCTATAGGTGTCAGGATGAACATCATTAGATTTAACCGTGTCACAAATCCTTTGGAATTTAGTGAGATGCTCATTAGAATCCTCTTGTGCACTACCCCCAAAAGAACAGTTGTTCTGGACAAGAGTTATGAGCTGAGGCTTTAATTCGAAATTGTTAGCATGGATAGCTGGCCTTTGAATGCTGCTATCACAATTTCCTGGATTTGGATTGATGTATTATCCCAGGACTCTCCTCTCTTGTCCAGCAGGGTTAGCTCCACCTCTTCTGGCATGGTTATTCACCTCTTCTTCATGATGGTTTTCAATATCATCCTCCATGGTTATATCAAAATATTCATCCTCTTCTTCTGCACCAACAACCCTCTTTCCTCTTGCTTCCCTCCTTAATCTCAGGAAGGTTCTTTCTGGTTCACTATCAAATGAGGTTGAAATTTCCTTTCTTTTACCTGTCATACAATGAACAAGTACAAGAAACAGCAAGTGCAGAATCTACTCAAATAGAGTATAGTTAGATTTGTTAAAGTAATTTATCAAATAGTTAGTGGGTTAGCTTGCTGGAAAGTAAAGAAGTAAGGTAAAATTAAAGAGATATAACTAACAGAAAATTGCAGAGAATAAAATGAATGATTAAAATTAAATTGCAATAAATCAAAAGAAAAAGTAAAGTGCTCAATCTAGTTATCCTTAAATTTAATAATTATCAATACAAAACCAATCCCTGGCAACGGCGCAATAAACTTGATGCGCATAATTTTGCCTCTAGACAAATTTCCTTCCAGCAAGTGCATCGGATTGTCGTCAAGTAAAAAGTCACAAAAGAGTGAGGTCGAATCCCACAGGGATTGGTAGATCGATCAATTACAATTGGAGAATTATACTAGTTGAGCGAAATCCGAATTTAATTGGAATTGCAGAAAGTAAAAATTGGTGGGAAACTGAAATTGCAAGAAATTAAAGGAACAGAAAATTAAATTACAAGGAATTAAAATGCAGAAGCTAAAATTGCAAGAAATTAAATGGGAAGGGGGAATTAGCATGAAATTAAAGGGCAGAAAGTAAGTAGAATGGGTAAATCAGAGAATGGGGGATTCATTGGGTTCAGGAGATGTACAATTCTCCGGATGAAATTCATTTTCATCTCTTCCGCAATGAATGCATTCATTGATCTCCTTGGAAATCTTAAGTGATTGGATCCCAATTCCTTGGCTCAGCAATCTCTCTAAGCATGAACAATTTCCCAATTTCTTGATTTAAGTGCTCATGGGAAGAGATGAAGTTTGGTTACTGATTATACCATACAAATTTATAGATCAAATTGTTAGTAGGATTACAGGTCACTATATCCATCCAAACCCCAATCTAATCCAATGTGAGAAAGCATTTCTAGCATGATCTCCTCACTCTTCTTCCAAGGTTCCGAGGAGATCCAATTATGAATAGCTTCTTTCCCAAGATAACTATTCAATTGTTGAAGACCGAAAGCTTTCTAGTAAAATCAAGAGAAAAGAAAGAAGAAGATGAATGAAAACTAATATTGATCCATTGAGTTACATAGAGCTCCCTAACCCAATGAAAGGAGTTTAGTTGTTCATAGCTCTCAAAATGGAAATTGGAATTGAACGATACATTCTGGAAATTAACTAACAGAGAATGAAAAATACAAAAGATGTAAATTGCCCAGTAGCTGAAAAGTCAAAAGAAAAGGTGAAAAAGTTTCCTCTAACTTAAATTCTAAGCTATTTATATACTTTCTTCCATTGATCTTCAAGCTTTGAATTGGGCTTTTGGCCTTGATGGAATTGGGTTAAAATTGGCTCCAATTGGTTTTCCTTGGTGTTGATAAGAGATCTGTGTGAAGTTTGAATCCTGATGCTTCACGTTTGAGTCAACGTTTGAGGGCCAACATTGACTCAAACGCCATATAAAACTAAACCAGCAAAACCCGAAAGCTTGCTGTCATTGGCGTTTGACTCAATGTTGGAGGGCCAACGTCAGCTAACCTACGCATTCGCGTGCCACGAGCTTCCGTTCAAAACGGTCAAAAATGCTCATCCATGCGTACGCATACTGCACGCTTGCGCGTGGATGCAAGATTTTCATTTTGCAGCTTAAAAACAAAGTAGGGGACGTTGGACTCAGCGTTGGACCTCCAACGTTCACTCCAACGTTGGTGTTTTCACGCGTACGTGTACTGTACGCTTACGCGCACATTGGTATTTTTTTCATCCGCATGTACGCATCACTGGCACGTACGGATCGATTCAAAATTCTCGACTCCAACTTCTAGGCTTGGCATTGTAGACGTTGGAGGAAGCATTTGAGGTAACGTTGGACCTCCAACGTTCGATTTTGGTGCGTACACGTACTGCACGCTTCCGCGCAGATATCAAAATTTGCTTTTTTTTACGTGTATGCATCATAAACGCATACGCACCACTCACAATTCACTTAGCTCCAGAATTGAAGTTTTTATCACCACGTTGGGGATAACGTTGGATGTCCAATGCTACTTCAAATGTGAGCATCAGCTACCATGCAGAGAAGTGCTCTGTTTCTCTTCCAACATTTGAGGCAACGTTGGTGGTCTAACTTAGCCACCAACATTGCTTCCTCCTCATCCTTTCCATGCTCGTTCTTCAACCTTCCTCCATGCTTTCCTTCACCTATCATCAACCAATGAATGCATCAAAGGCTTGCTAAAGTCATGAGAATTCTTATCATTCTTAGCATACAAGTAATCATAGCATAAATCATCATGAAATTGCATCAAATTACTCATGGTTAAAAGAATATAGGCATACACGAATTTCTACCCAATTTGCTTACTTATAGCTCAAGAAAGTGCATAAAACTATTAAAAATAAGGAAAAAGGATAGTGAAACTAGCCTAAGATGCCCTAGCATCAGCTTTAGGGTTTAGGGTTTAGGGTTTAGGATTTAGTGTTTGGGCTTTAGGGTTTGTGGTTTAGGTTTTAGGGTTTAGGGTTGATGATTTAGGGTTTAGGGTTTAGAGTTTATGGTTTAGTATTTAGGGTTTAGTGTTTAGGGTTTAGGGTTTATAGTGTAGGGTTTAGGGTTTAAGGTTTATGGTTTGGGGTTGAGGGTTTATGGTTTAGGGTTTAGGCTTTAGAGTTTATGGTTTAGGGTTTAGGGTGTAGTATTTATGGTTTAGGGTTTATGGTTTGGGGTTGAAGGTTTATGGTTTAGGGTTTAGGGTTTGTGGTTTAGGGTTTTGGATTTGTGATTTATGGTTTAGGGTATAAGATTTAGTATTTAGGGTTTATGGTTTCGAGTTTAGTGTTTGTAGTTTAGGGTTTAGGATTTATATTTTAGGGTTTAGGCATTATGGTTTGTTGTTTATGGTTTAAGGTGTAGGGTTTAGGGTTTAGGGTATATGGTTTGGTGTTGAGGGTTTATGGTTTAGGGTTTATACTTTAGGGTTTGTGGTTTAGGGTTTTAGGGTGTGGGGTTTAGGGTTTATGGTTTGGGGTTAAGGGTTTATGGTTTAGTGTTTAGGGTTTATAGTTTAGGGTTTAGGCTTCAGTGTTTGTGGTTTAGGGTTTAGGCTTTATGGTTTAGGTTATAGGGTTGAGGGTTTTAGGTTTTGGGTTTTTGTTTTAGGGTTTAGGGTTTAGGGTTTAGGGTTTAGGGTCTATTTTTTCGGCTTTAGGGTTTGTGGTTAGGGTTTAGGGTTTAGTGTTTGTGGTTTAGGGTTTAGGGTGTAGGGTTTAGGGTTTATGGTTTGGGTTGAGGGTTTATGATTTAGGGTTTAGGCTTTTGGGTTTGTTGTTTGGTGTTTAGGGTATAGGGTTAGAGTTTAGGGTTTATGGTTTGGGGTTAAGGGTTTATGGTTTAGGGCTTTAGTGTTTATTGTTTAGGGTTTAGGGTTTATGGTTTAGGGATTAGGATTTAGGGTTTGGTGTTTAGGGTTTATGGTTTAGAGGTTAGTATTTGGGCTTTAGGGTTTGTTTTCTAAGGTTTATGGTTTAAGGATTAGGGTTTAGTGTTTAGACTTTAGGGTTTAGGGTTTAGGGTTTATGGTTTGGGGTTGAGGTTTTATGGTCTAAGGTTCAGGCTTTAGGGTTTGTGGTTTAGGATTTATGGTGTAGGTGATAAACCACTATTTTATGGTTTATCTTGTGCTCAATTGAGTGCTTTTTATGAAGTCTTTGCACACTTATTCATACAATTTGTATGATATTACAATTCCTTCCTAGTTTTGTTCTATAATTGAAAACTTGCTTCCTAAGCCTTTAAATTGTATATTTTTAACTCCCCTTTATACCATTCGATGCTGTGATCTGTGCGTTATGTGTTTTCAGGCTTTATAGGGCAGGAATGGTTTAGAGGATGGAGAGGAAGCTTGCAAAAATGGAAGGAGCACAAGAAATAAAGGAGACAACCAGCGAGGATTGACGCGTGTGCGTACCTGACGCATACGCGTGAATTGGAGTTTGCACGACGACGCGTGTGCGTACCTGACGCGTATGCGTGACACGAGCTACCTGCAGAAATCGTAAAAAATGCTGGGTGCGATTTTGGGCTGAGTTTGGACCCAGTTTTCGGCCCATAAAGACAGACTAGATCCATGGGACAATCAGAGACTCAACACACATTCTCATTCGCATAGTTTTTAGTTTTAGGTTGGAATCTTAGAGAGAAATCACACTTCCTCTAGGTTTCCCTTACATTCATAGATTTCTAATTTTTTTTCTTCTTATGCTTTTGCTTTGGATATTGAGAAGAGTCACTACCTCCGTCGAAGTTTCATTATTCTAGTTTGCTTTCTTATTCCTTTACTCTTTTGATTACTTATTAACCCTGTTCAGATACGTATGTTACATTTTAGGATTTATTAATGCAAAGAACTATTTTTACTTTTAATTAATTTTTAATTCTTATTTATTTAATTTATCATGTCTTCTTCTTATATTTCTGTGAAAGTTATATTCATGTCAATGGAGTAGACTCTTGACTTGGGAGTTGATTAAAAGGAGACCCTTGAGTTAGAATGCTCAAGTGATTAGTTAAATTGGAAGTTGTTGGCTAATTCTCTATTTACTAATGCTAATCCTTCCCAAGGGAGAGGATTAGGACTTGTGAATAAGAGTTAGCTCAATCGCTTGACTTTCCTTTATTTAGTAAGGGTTAACTATGTGAAAACAACAACCTCTTGATACTACACTTGAGAGAATTCCAACAAGGATAGAACTTCCAATTAATCATTCCCCCGGTCAAGGCTTTTTAATTGATTACATAAATTCTCTCATTAATTTTCATTGCCTTAATTTATAATTATTTTAATTTCACATTCTCTAACTCTAAAAATTCTCAGAAAAATCCTGACTAATAAAATAGCACTCTTTTGTCAACTCGTTGGGAGACGACCTGGGATTCTTACACCCAGTGCTAAATTCCACCTCCATCAATTTTTGGCACCGTTGCCAAGGAGTTGCAATAGCGTGCTAAATTATTAGTTAGTGTAAATATTTTTAATTTTTCAATTTTTGCATATTTTATTTTATTTTATTACCATGAGCTGTATGTTTCTTTCATTGAATGACGCATTCACTGCGTGATCCGAGCTTAGCTGCGTTTGATCCTGAAATTGAAAGAACTATTTCACGTATTAGGCGAGCTCGGCATCGGTTAGCCTCTGAGGGCAGTAAAGTGGTTACTACCAACTCACCAGTCTTATCTGAAGGCGAATCTGAAGCGGCATCTGAGGAAGAAACAAGCTCCTTTTCTACTAATTCTGTTGATTTATGTGTAGGTAATATGGCGGAGCCCAGAAGGATTACTCTCCAGGAAGCAGGCGCTCCAGACTTTACACTGCAACCGTATCAAGGGCGTCACCCAAATCTGGCTCCATATTTTGAACTGAAGACTGCGTTAATCAAGCTAATTCCCAAGTTTCATGGCTTACCTGCTCAGGAGCCTATCAAGCACCTCAGGGATTTTCAGACAGCCTGCTCAACTGTTAGGCGTCATGGTGCAGATGAGACCACTATTTTGCTATCTGCCTTCCTGTTTTCTCGTGAGGGAAAGGTAAGGGAGTGGTTCTACACTCAACCTGAAGAGGTTGTCACTAATTGGAATCTACTCAGAAGGGAGTTCTTGGAAAAATACTTTCCAGCTGAAGTCACAGACAGACTAAGAAAAGAGATTTCCTGCATTATCCAAGGCGACTCAGAGACCCTTTATGAATATTGGGAACGCTTCAGGAATCTTCTAGATTCATGCCCCCACCACAAGATTGACCAGATGGTGTTGATCAGCTACTTCACACAAGGCATGAAGCCTCAGGATAAGACTACATTAGATGTTGCAAGTAATGGCTCTCTGAAGAAGTACAAGACGGCAACAGAAGCGTGGCAACTGATCACCGATCTAGCTGAATCTACCCAGAATGTCAGGCACAGGAACAACCATCCCAAGGCAGTTGCGGAAGTTTCCTCTAGCAGTGAGACTACTGCTCTCACTCAGGCTCTGGAAGAGATGACCAATATGTTGAAGCAGCTACAGCTGAATCAACAACAACCTCAGCCTCCCCATCACAACAGAGTCAACAATTGGTTCCTCAAAGAGTATGCGGAATATGTGCCAATTATACTCGTTACACTGATGAGTGTCCGCAGCTCCAACAAGAAGACAACACCTTGGCAGCTACTCATAATTTCTATGACCGCCCGAATCAAGGATACAATCAACAAGGCGGCAATCACAACCAAGGTGGAAACTTCAATCAAGGTTGGCAAGACAACTCCAACCAGGGATGGAGAGATAATTCCAACTAGGGATGCAGAGATGACTCCAACCAAGGATGGAGGGACAACTATAATAGAGGAGGTAGAGACAACCAGGGAAATCAGAGGTGGAATAATAATAACAATCAGCAAAACTGGTATCAGCAAAATCCTCCCTATCAACAGCAGACCCAAAACCAGCCTTACAGAGTACCTCACTAAAGGCAGTCCCAAGCGCCTCAGAACAACCAACAGCAAGCCCCTCAAATCACTTACCCCCCTTCTTTTTCTAATGATGAGATGCTTTGTACTATAAAGCAAGGGCAATAAGACATTCAGAATTTAATTAACTCTTCCATAAATGGTCTTAAGTCCACCATACAATCTCTCATCTCCCGAATGGATTTACTAATTACCTCCAATAATCAACCTTCAAGCTCCAGTGCAATTTCTTCTCAACCCATACCCAACCCCAAAGGTGGCATCAATACCATTACTTTGAGGTCTGGGACTACACTGCAAGAGAGGAATCATGAGGAGCCAAGCTCAAAGGAGAACATTCAAGTTAAAGATGTTGTTGAGGTAGAAGATGCTGAAGTGGAGGATGAAGTACAAGACATGGTTGAAGAAGAAGCAAATCAACCAGAGAATAGCTCCCCAAAGGAAGCTGAAGCTGCAAGAGACGCCATCCCTATCCCCTTTCCACACCTTGCTAGGAAGTCCAGAAAGCAGATGGAGCTCGACCCCAAGATGGTAGAAATCTTCAAAAAGGTTGAGGTAACCATTCCACTTTTTGATGCCATTCACCAAGTACCTAAATATACAAAATTTTTAAAGGATTTATGCATGCATAAGGATAGAATATAGGATTTAGAAACCATTCCCTTAGGTAGCTCAATATCTGCTTTAGTGGGTGCCATACCAGAGAAATGTGGGGATCCGGGGCCATGTATGGTTACGGGTACCATTAAGGGTGTAATATTTTCTGACTGTATGTGTGACTTAGGTGCATGTGTTAGCATTATGCCATTGTTTGTATATGATGCTTTGAGGCTCCCTCCCTTAAAAAGGTCAGCAGCTCATTTTGTTTTGGCAGATAAAAGCATAATCATAGTGGTTGGAATTGCTAAAGACGTGCTGGTGAGCATTAAGGGGCTCACATTTCCTATTGACTTCTATATTTTGGAGATGCCCCCTAATGACTCAGGAAGACCATCATCCATCCTTCTTGGAAGGCCATTCCTGAAGACTTCAAAGTTCAAATTAGATGCCTTTTCAAGAACTTACTCTTTCGAGATAGATGCTAGAGCAGTGAGCTTCAACCTGGATGAAGCTATGAAGCACCCGTCGGAAGATCATTCCCACTTCCAGTGCGACATCATTGATGATACTGTAGCTTCAGTTCACCAAGAAGAAGTAGAAGAGTTGCACATGGAGCAAGGTCTAAGTGTGGGGAAACCCTCTGAACACAATGAGGACACTTTGTCATTATCACTAGTTCCAGATGATCAAGTGCTGATGCCAGGGCATTTTGGCCAGTTTCACTGACCTTTTCTTTACAGTTTTTAAGGTAGTTTCATGTATTTTCTTAGGAAATAAGCTCGTTTTAGGTAGATAGTCACTTACATCTTGATTCAAGCATACATTGTGCACTTTACATGATTTCATGAGAATTTTGCATGAATTATATGATAAATTGGATGATGCATGATCCCATGATTAAGAGCAAGACTTTGATGCACTTTGTTTGATTGATTTCAGGCCAAAAGAAGAAGAGAAGAGCCACGTTAGTGGCTACGTTAGTTACACTAACGTGGGCACTAACGTGGAAGGAAGGAAAGCCACAACGTTAGTGAGAAAAGTTAGTGGCATTAACTTTGAAGAAAGGAAATGGAGCCAACGTTAGTGACACTTAACATTATCACTAACGTTGGACCAAGCTCATAAGTGGCCACGTTAGTTGCCACATTAACTTAGTTAACGTGGCCTCTAACGTTAAGAAGTAAAGGGGAAGCCAACGTTAGTGACATTCAACTTTATCACTAACGTTGGCCAAGTCACAATAAGCCACATTAACTCCCACGTTAACCTAGTTAACGTGGAAGCTAACGTGAAGAAGGGAGGTGATCGCCAATGTTAGTGACACCCAACATTGTCACTAACATTGGAATGAGCCACACAAGCCACTATGAGCCACGTTAACTCCCACGTTAACTTTAACTTAGTTAACGTGGAAGTTAACGTGGCACTTGGCAGCCTGACCATGCCTTCTTCAAACACGCATAACTTGAGCCACAAAGCTTCAAATGAGGTGATTCTAGTGGCATTGGAAAGTAGGATTCCAGAGCTTTCCAAGCATATATGGCACTACATGGTTGACACTAAATTTGAGGGAGAAAACCTGCCCCGAAAGTGCAATGATGAACATGGTATCAACCTGTATTAAGGCCAACTGACCTCTTCACCTTCCAAGAAGTATAACTCGAGTTGTAGAGCTCCAAATGATGCGCTTACAAAGGAATTGAAAAGTAGACACCCAGGGTTTTCCAACAATATATAATAGTATGGGGTGGACACTAAGTTTGAGCTTCAGAAACTGGCAATAATGAAGCCCTGATCGCTAGCGTTATTGGCACTCAAGTTTTCCATTAACGCTGGCAACTATGCCAGCGACCATGTCCACTTCAAAGGAGCATAACTTGAGCTACAGAGGTCCAATTGAGGTGATTCCAGTTGCGTTAGAAAGCTGACATTCAGAGATTTCCAACGATATATAATACTCTATAGTGGGCATGAAATTGAAGCACAAACAAGAGGCATATTTTAAGCCCCAAAAACACCAACTGGGCAGCAAGTGCAACGTTAGCCACAATAACTTTAGCACTAACGCCACACTTGTAGCGTTAGTGTGGCTAACTTTAGCACTAACTTTAGCACCTGGACCTCAACTTGACCCACTTCTCTCTCAAGTCCACTTCAAAGCTCAAGCAAGCAAGCCCACAATTGTCAACCAATCAAGACCACAAGAAGCATCTAGAATAGGAATTTTCATTTAATTGTAATTTGCTTTTAATTTCATTTTGTAATTTAGGAGAGCCTATGTAAAGGCCTTAGTCTTTACATTGAAAAGATACTCGGGAAGTCTGGAAATTGGGGAATTGAGGGATGGAAAAGGGGTCTTCGGACTCCCTTCCCTCACACACTTTTCCTTTTCTTTCTTTGTACTTTTCATTTATGAATTTTGAAGTTTTATTTTCAGTTTCAATCTTCATCTTAACTTTTCTGCACTTTCTTTCTTTTCTATTTTGGTAGAGCAATGATCAACTAACTCTTTACATTGGGTTAGAGAGCTCTATTGTGATTTAATGGATCAATTGTAGTTCTTATTCTTATTCTTCTTTTTTTTCTCTTGATTTTACTTGAAAGATTTCGGTCTTCATCCAATTGGTTAGTTATCTTGGAAAAGAAGCTATTCATACTTGGATCTCTTCTGAACCTTGGAAGAGGAATGAAGAGATCAAGCTAGAAATGCTTTCTCATGCTGGACCAAATTGGATTTGGATGGATATGTGACTATAATCCTCTCAACACTTGATTTGGGAAATGCATGTGGTATAATCAGTGACCATACTTCATCTCTTCTCATGAGCAATTGACCAAGGAATTGGCTATTGATCAAGATTTGAGAGATTGAATTACAAGAAATTGTAATTCAATCACTTAAGATTGCCAAGGAGATCAATGAGTGCATTGATTGAGGAAGAGATGAGAATGAACATGATCCGGAGGATTGCAATATCTCTTGATCCCAATATTCATTTTATTTTTAGTTCTTACATTTACTTTTCTTGTCATTTTACTTTTCTGCACTTTATTGCTTTCTTTACTTTTCTGTCAATTTCCATTTCCTTGTTACTTATCACTCCATTATGATTCGTCTAACTAGAATAATCAATTAACCATTGATTGCTTAATTCGTTAATCTCTGTGGGATTTGACCTCACTCTATTGTGAGTTTTACTTGACGACAATTCAGTACACTTGCCGAAGGGAGATTTGTTGAGAGACAAGTTTTCCGTGCATCAAGTTTATGGCGCCGTTGCCGGGGATTAATCATGATTAACAAACTACCGGTTGATTGATTTACTAGATTAGACACTTTTCTTTTGTCTTTGTTTTCTTTTGTTTCTTTATTTTCTTTCGCTAACCAACTGTTTGTGATATTGCCTCACTGGGAATTTCCTAATCTGTGACAATGGAGATTCCAATTTCTTTTGGCGATTATTGTTTGAGACAGAGCTTTTTGCAGGAAAAAAAGGAGCACCCATCATATTTAGGTCAATCAAATTTCATGGAAAACTCTCCACCACCACATAATGATTCACTTTACTATGCTCCTGGTGGGTGGGAGTATCAAGAACATGAAATGGGGTACTTTCCAGAGCCACAAAATGGTCCATATTTTGGTGAAATTAATCACTACTCAAGTTGTGGCTGGGAAGATCATAATCAAAGAGATTTCACTCATTTATACCCCATTCATCAAGAGCCATCACCTCTCAATTATACAACCTCACCTCCAAGTTTTACATGCCTAAATTCTTCATCATTTGAGTATGCCTCAGCACAAAAGTCTATCCCAAATCCATACAATTCATTTCACCATCCACAAAACTCAATCCACTACCCACAAGAGTCATACCACTTTCAGAACACACAACCACAAAACATCCAATGCCATTCACAAGCCAACCCCGCCCAACCATTATAATCTACCCAACCTCCTTTAGATAAACTTGCTAGGGTGGAACTCATCATTGAAGAATGCAAAAAAAGTAGAATAGAGGAGAGACTCACTAGGATAGAACTCCTCCTTGAAGAAATAATAAAAACAATCGAAGAGGAGAAAATAGCAGAAAGAGACCATAAAGAAAAATTGAGACAGAATGCACAACTCTATTCTGAAGAACAATTCATTGAAGAGCTGAGATCACAAAGAGAGACCACTTCACTCTCTCCAGAAACAGAGGAGTTTATTCAAAGGTCAAGAAAAAAGGAGGAAGTCAATCAAGGGAGCCCACACTCGAATGAAACAGAGAGTTGCATAGAGGGTGAGTTCAGTGAACCACCAATTCAAGAAGCTCTTGATGAAGAGGATGCTCCACCCATCATACAATACCCAAATTCTGAAATCAAGGTGGTAAAGGCAATCAACATGAACTCTAACAAAAGGATGTTGACCAAGAAAAGAAGGACAATATTCATGAAGAAGAAAAGGTCAACCAAAAGCCATCCCACCCCTACCCCAACAAGCAAGTTTGCTCAAGCTAACAATAGAAGAAGGCTTGCTGGGGAGAGGCACTCAAAACAAGGGGCATTAACTAGCTCCTCTTTCCTCTTGAGGTCATTCCTCTTAACAAACTGGAAGAAGAGGAAGAAAGTTGTGAACAACATGTCAAGCTAATGACATTAAAAGAGCGCTTGTTGGGAGGTAACCCAACCGTAGGTAACATTTTCTTGCTTTGCTTAGTTTACTTTCAATAATTTAGCATATGATTGCACTCTAAGTTTGGTGTTGCCATGCAACAATTTGATTTCCAATCTTCACTGGGTACTTGCAACAGTCTAAATTGACAGTGGCACACTAAGTTTGGTGTTGCCACTTAACTTTCAAGCAAAGTACCATGCCAACACCACTTATTAATGCAATCACATTGTCTCTGTTTTACTTCTTGTGCGTTTGTTGTGATCCATAATCTTGCTTGCTGAGACACATGCATACTCACACTTTATTTTAAGACATTCATGATCCATCATAAACTCCATCACCACTGTTTTAATTGTTGCTTGAGTATAAGCAATCATTCTATGTCTGGTGTGGGAAGGGGAAGAATAGGAGAAAAAGGGCAACAATAAGGAAGATAAAATACAAGGTGGTAAAGTTCCTTTCTCCTCTTACTTATTTCCAGCACTTTAATTTGCATGATTGTCTTCTATGTTCTTTGTATGTATGTGTGCTTTCTCCTTGTGAATAAGCATGTCAATTCTGTCTTTTAAACTTTTTATTGATTAAGGCTGTGTTTTCTAGTCTGAATGTCATTACTGCATCCTTACTTTGCTTACTAGTATGCTTATCCCTTTTGAATCAAATGAAAAGAGAATGAGTGTTTTATAAAAGACCAGAGTAGAGTTCATACTATGGAGTAAGTTCCTGAGTTTGTGGTGTGGTCATAAGTTAGCTAAGTTGGTTCAACCACAAGGTGGGAAGACAACTATCTGTCCTGAATCATATGCTTTGAACACACCCCATGACTAGCTAAATAAGAAGATCCTAATAAGAAAAAGGGAAAGAATAATAAAGGTTGAAAAATAAAAGAAAAAAAAGAGTAAGCAATAAGGCTAGGCACCAATGGTTTTAATCTTGAAGCATGTGTCTGTGGTGCTCCTGTGTGAAGGATCTACTTGGACGAATAAGCTCTTTGGGGTGCTTTATCACTTGGTAACTTGGGTTAACTAACCCGAGATTATCAGCTGAAAGTCCACTATCAAGAGTAACCTTCACTACAGAGCATTTAGTAACCCAAAGAGGTGCTGGACACCAAGGTCTCAAGAAAAGAAAATAAATAAACTATATGCCTGTGGTGTGTATGTATGGGGGAGAGACTTGAGCAAGTAAGTCCTTAGGGGTGCTTCAACACCTAGCACCTTGAACCAACTGGTTCGGGAGTGTTGGCTGAAAGCTTATTTTAAAGAGTTGCCCCCTTATAGAACACTTAGCTTAAGAACAAAAATAAGCCCTGAAATGACAACAAAAGGATCAATGAATAAAAGTCTCATGGGATGCAATCACAGTGAGTATTCTAGGACATGATAAAGGTCTGAAAGCCAGGAATGAACCTAAGTTGCTATGCATGAAACCACCATAAAACCAGGGACATGACTTCCACAAGAATGACTCATTTCTCTTGGCATTCCATTCATCATTCTCTTGTTCCAGTACTTGCCTAGGGACAAGCAAGCTTTAAGTTTGGTGTTGTGATGCCAGGGCATTTTGGCCAGTTTCACTGACCTTTTCTTTACTGTTTTTAAGGTAGTTTCATGTATTTTCTTAGGAAATAAGCTAGTTTTGGGTAGATAGTGACTTACATCTTGATTCAAGCATACATTGTGCACTTTACATGATTTCATGAGAATTTTGCATGAATTATATGATAAATTGGATGATGCATGATCCCATGATTAAGAGCAAGACTTTGATGCACTTTGTTTGATTGATTTCAGGCCAAAAGAAGAAGAGAAGAGCCACGTTAGTTACACTAACGTGGGCACTAACGTGGAAGGAAGGAAAGCCACAACGTTAGTGAGAAAAGTTAGTGGCATTAACTTTGAAGAAAGGAAATGGAGCCAACGTTAGTGACACTTAACATTATCACTAACGTTGGACCAAGCTCATAAGTGGCCACGTTAGTTGCCACGTTAACTTAGTTAACGTGGCCTCTAACGTTAAGAAGTAAAGGGGAAGCCAACGTTAGTGACATTCAACTTTATCACTAACGTTGGCCAAGTCACAATAAGCCACGTTAACTCCCACGTTAACCTAGTTAACGTGGAAGCTAACGTGAAGAAACAAGGTGGTCGACAACGTTAGTGACACCAAACATTGTCACTAACGTTGGAAGGAACCCACACAAGCCCCAATAAGCCACGTTAACTCCCACGTTAACCTAGTTAACGTGGAAGCTAACGTGAAGAAGGGAGGTGATCGCCAATGTTAGTGACACCCAACATTGTCACTAACGTTGGAATGAGCCACACAAGCCACTATGAGCCACGTTAACTCCCACGTTAACTTAGTTAACGTGGAAGTTAACGTGGCACCTGGCAGCCTGACCATGCCTTCTTCAAACACGCATAACTTGAGCCACAAAGCTCCAAATGAGGTGATTCTAGTGGCATTGGAAAGTAGGATTCCAGAGCTTTCCAAGCATATATGGCACTACATGGTTGACACTAAATTTGAGGGAGAAAACCTGCCCCGAAAGTGCAATGATGAACATGGTATCAACCTGTATTAAGGCCAACTGACCTCTTCACCTTCCAAGAAGTATAACTCGAGTTGTAGAGCTCCAAATGATGCGCTTCCAAAGGCATTGGAAAGTAGACACCCAGGGCTTTCCAACAATATATAATAGTATGGGGTGGACACTAAGTTTGAGCTTCAGAAACTGGCAATAATGAAGCCCTGATCGCTAGCGTTATTGGCATTCAAGTTTTCCATTAACGCTGGCAACTATGCCAGCGACCATGTCCACTTCAAAGGAGCATAACTTGAGCTACAGAGGTCCAATTGAGGTGATTCCAGTTGTGTTAGAAAGCTGACATTCAAAGATTTCCAACGATATATAATACACTATAGTGGGCATAAAATTGGAGTACAAACAAGAGGCATCTTTTAAGCCCCAAAAACACCAACTGGGCAGCAAGTGCAACGTTAGCCACAATAACTTTAGCACTAACGCCACACTTGTAGCGTTAGTGTGGCTAACTTTAGCACTAACTTTAGCACCTGGACCTCAACTTGACCCACTTCTCTCTCAAGTCCACTTCAATGCTCAAGCAAGCAAGCCCACAATTGTCAACAAATCAAGACCACAAGAAGCATCTAGAATAGGAATTTTCATTTAATTGTAATTTGCTTTTAATTTCATTTTATTATTTAGGAGATCCTATATAAAGGCCTTAGTCTTTACATTGAAAAGATACTCGAGAAGTCTGGAAATTGGGGAATTGAGGGATGGAAGAGGGGTCTTCGGACTCCCTTCCCTCACACACTTTTCCTTTTCTTTCTTTGTACTTTTCATTTATGAATTTTGAAGTTTTATTTTCAGTTTCAATCTTCATCTTTACTTTTCTGCAATTTCTTTCTTTTCTATTTTGGTAGAGCAATGATCAACTAACTCTTTACATTAAGTTAGAGAGCTCTATTGTGATTCAATGGATCAATTGTAGTTTTTATTCTTCTTCTTCTTTCTTTTCTCTTGATTTTACTTGAAAGCTTTCGGTCTTCATCCAATTGGGTAGTTATCTTGGAAAAGAAGCTATTCATACTTGGATCTCTTCTGAACCTTGGAAGAGGAATGAAGAGATCAAGCTAGAAATGCTTTATCATGCTGGACCAAATTGGGTTTGGATGGATATGTGACTATAATCCTCTCAACACTTGATTTGGCAAATGCATGTGGTATAATTAGTGACCATACTTCATCTCTTCTCATGAGCAATTGACCAAGGAATTGGCTATTGATCAAGATTTGAGAGATTGAATTACAAGAAATTGTAATTCAATCACTTAAGATTGCCAAGGAGATCAATGAGTGCATTGATTGAGGAAGAGATGAGAATGAACATGATCCTGAGGATTGCAATATCTCTTGATCCCAATATTCATTTTATTTTTAGTTCTTACATTTACTTTTCTTGTCATTTTACTTTTCTGCACTTTATTGCTTTCTTTACTTTTCTGTCAATTTCCATTTCCTTGTTATTTATCACTCCATTATGATTCGTCTAACTAGGATAATCAATTAACCATTGATTGCTTAATCCGTTAATCTCTATGGGATTCGACCTCACTCTATTGTGAGTTTTACTTGATGACAATTCGGTACACTTGTCGAAGGGAGATTTGTTGAGAGACAAGTTTTTCGTGCATCAAGTGCCCAGCCATGAGTAGAAAATGGAGTTAAAGCCCCTTCCACCCCACCTCAAGTATGTTTACCTTGAGGAAAATCAGAAGCTCCCAGTCATCATTGCAAAGGAACTTACTTTCCAACAGGAGGAGCAGTTGCTTAGTGTGTTGAGATGACACAAGAAAGCAATTGGGTGGAGCTTGGCGGATATAGTAGGCATCAGCCCTCAAGTTTGTGAGCAGAGGATATTTCTAGAAGAGGGAGCAAGGCCTGTCTGCCAACCTCAAAGAAGACTGAACCCCACCATCTTGGAGGTTGTCAAGAAGGAAGTGACCAGATTGCTTGCAGCTGATATCATCTACCCCATCTCAGATAGTGAATGGGTTAGCCCAGTACAAGTGGTGCCCAAGAAGTCTGGAGTCACAATAATGAAGAGTGAGCATGGAGAGCTCATTGCAACTAGAGTGCAGAATTTATGGAGAGTTTGCATTGATTACAGGTGCCTCAACCAGGCTACCCGCAAGGATCATTACCCCTACCATTTATTGGTCAGATGCTTGATCGCCTGTTAGGTAAATCACATTACTTCTTTTTAGATGGTTATACAGGCTATTTTCAAATTCATATAGCTCCTGAGGATAAGGAGAAGACTACTTTTACATGTTCCTTTGGAACGTATGCATACAAGAGGATGCCTTTTGGCTTATGTAATGCACCGGCTACCTTCCGAAGGTGCATGATGAGCATTTTCTCTGATCTTATTGAGAGCTATATGAAAGTTTTCATGGATGATTTTAGCGTATATGGTGATTCATTTAACCTTTGCTTGGATAATTTAGCTAGAGTATTAGACAGGTGTGTTAGTTCAAACTTTGTATTAAATTTTGAAAAGTATCATTTTATGGTTAAACAGGGTATTATTCTAGGACATGTTATTTCTAATACTGGTATTTCTGTAGATCCAGCAAAGGTAGATGTGATTTCTAGTTTACCTTACCCCTCCTCTGTGAGGGAAGTCCGTTCGTTCTTTGGTTATGCAGGTTTCTACCGGAGATATATCAAGGACTTCAGTAAGGTAGCATTACCTTTATCCAGACTACTAAAGAAGGATGTTGAGTTCGAGCTGAGTGAGGACTGCATGATTATGTTTGATAAGCTGAAGATCGCCTTGACTCAAGCTTCGATTGTGAGAGGACCAAACTGGAGCCAACCTTTTGAGATTATGTGTGATGCCTCCAACCATGCAGTAGGAACGGCGCTGGCTCAGCGCAAAGGTAAGGATCCTTTCATAATTGCTTATGCTTCTAAGACCTTAGACGCTGTTCAGTCTAATTACACAACCACTGAAAAAGAGCTTCTGGCTATTGTTTTTGCTCTGGATAAATTCTGAGCCTATTTACTTGGTACTAAGGTGGTAGTGTACTCAGACCATGAAGCTCTAAAATATTTATTAGCTAAAAAAGAGTCTAAACCAAGGTTGATACGTTGGATATTGCTGCTGCAAGAATTTGATTTAGAAATTAAGGATAGGAGGGGTTCCCAGAATTTAGTGGCAGACCACTTGAGTCGCCTTGAGCACATCAAGGATGACTCCCCTCCTATTAATGATGCTTTTCCATTTGACAGCTTGCACGCAATATTTGAAGTAGTCCCTTGGTATGCTCCCATAGCTAATTATCTAGTTAGTCACACTTTCCCTCCTAATTTTACTAAGCATCAAAGGGACAAGCTGAAAAGGGATTCCAAATATTATATATGGGATGACCCATATTTAGTGAGGTATGGTGCTGACCAGATAATTAGAAGGTATGTGCCTCAATCAGAATTCCAGTCAATTTTAGAGGCCTGCCACTCCTCTGAGAGTGGTGGACATTTTGGTCATCAAAGAATAGCTAGAAAAATTTTAGACTGTGGATTCTGATGGCCCACTCTTTTTAAGGATGCTACTGCCTTCTGTAAATCTTGTTCCCCATGCCAAAGATTTGGTAATATATCCAAGAGGGATGAGATGCCCTAACAGCTTATACTGTTCTGTGAAATTTTTTATGTTTGTGGCATTAACTTCATGGGTCCATTCCCAAACTCTAGTGGTTTCCTATATATATTGGTAGCTGTAGATTATGTCTCTAAATGGGTGAAAGCAATTCCTTCCGGTACTGATGATGCTAAAACTGTTGTCTCTTTTGTTAGAAACCATATTATCTGTCGCTTTAGATCACCACGAGCAATCGTGAGTGATTGAGGCACTCACTTTTGTAATAGGAGATTTGTAGGATTAGTGAAGAAGCATGGGATTGTTCACAAGATAGTAGCAGCTTACCATCCCCAGACCAATGGACAAGCTAAGGTGTCTAACAGAGAGATAAATCACATACTGGAGAAGATATTCAAGCCTCATAGGAAGGACTGGAGCACCAGGCTTGTAGATGCGCTTTGGGCATATCGGACAGCGTACAAGACACCCATAGGGATGAGTCCCTTCTGCCTAGTCTATGGCAAGGCTTGTCACCTCCCAGTGGAGGTAGAACACAAGGCTTTCTGGGCTATAAGGGAATGCAACATGGGATTTGAGAAGTCTGGTGCTGAAAGGAAGCTGCAACTAGCAGAACTGGAGAACCTTCGACTCGAAGCATGTGACAACTCCAGACTATACAGAGAGAGAGTGAAGGCTGTACATGACAAGCACATCAAGAGGAGGTATTTCAGACCTGAGGAGCTAGTTCTCCTTTACAACTCAAGGTTGAGACTCATGCCAGGCAAGCTGCGTTCAAGATGGGAAGGCCCCTACAGGGTAAAAAAGGCAGAGCCATACGGAGTCTTTCACCTGAGTCATCCTTCAAGCTCCAAATTCATCAAGGTCAATGGATATTGCTTAAAGCTATATCATGGTGAGAAGATGAAGGACAGTAAAGAGCTAGAGGTCTTCCTCTTGGAAGACCCACCAACAGAAGTAGATTGAGCTTGTGGACCGTCCAACTTAAGGACGTAAAAGCAAAGTGCTAGGTGGGAGACAACCTACCATGGTATGATTGTTCCTTTTTCATTACTAGTTTTATTTTCTTTTGTTTTTCATAATAGACATTCATAGATTCTGCATATTCATCAACATTCTGCATTCTGCATACCACATAAAAAAAAGAGCACACGACGCGCAAGCGTCGCTGACGCGTACACATTATATGTGTGTGCGTGAAAAATAAAAAAATTGAACAGAGAGTTAGGCAGGAGTAGTGCTGGTAGTGTGCCTGGCACACAAGCAAGTCCACACGTATGCGTCCCTCACGCGTACGCGTCCCTCATGCGTACGCGTCGCTTGTGTTTCACCAGTCCACGCGTAAGCGTCCCTCACGCGTATGCATCACCCTGCAAATCGGCGTAAATGGGTGTATGGCCAGAGAGTTATAATGGTGTGGGGCTGGAACTGTGCTGGGAGCACAATCCCTATCACGCCTACGCGTCCCTGACGCGTACACGTCGTTTTCCCACTAAGGCCATCCCCGCGTGCACGTCTCTGACGTGCACGCGTCGTACACAATTTTGGCACATGTGCGTATCAAACAGAGAGTTGTGCGCGCGCGAGGCTGCCTTCGCGCCAATCGCACAATCCATATCACGCGTACGCATCGCCTGAACTTTGCACAACGCATGCGTATGCGTGATGCACGCGTACGCGTCGCATGCGACGCACAATTTATCCACTTCAGCGCCTGATTTCAAACCTCCTCTCCCCCAATCCTAATTATTTCTTCCTTCTTTCTTTCTTCTTCCTTATTCTTTCTTACTTTTTACTACTTTCTTCTTTCCTTCTTCATCTTCTTCATCAAGGTTCTTTTCTTCCTCCCATCTACTCTTTCATTATTGCATTTATTTATGTTTCTTTCTTCTCTATCTTTCTTTTAGCTTACTTATTTATGGTTTCTTTTTCTTTTCTTTTTCATGCATTCTTATGTTGGTATTGGAGTTTTATTTGGGTATTACCTTATTATCTTGAAACTTGTGGTTATTATATGGAGTGATTTGACAATTGATACTTTAATTTGGCTCTCATATACATTTGGATTATATTACTTTCATTCCTATTCTATCTTGCACACCCAGTGTATGTGAAAAAGCCCCTATGGCATCTTGAACTCTATTTTATTTTACCCTTTTACTTGAATGCCTCTTTTTCACAACATTTGTACTCCACATGTATTTACGATTATTATTCATAATTGTCATTATTACATATGCTCTTTAATTTGGCACATTTACTACTCAATGCTTGAGCTATGCTTCTCATGCCTATTTCTACATGCCATAAACACTCTTGCATTTATTTAATTATGAATTGTCTTATTGCTCTTACTTGATATCTTACCTACATGTTGTAGCTACCATGTATTTGAGCTAAAATCTTTCCTTTGGCATTCATTATCACTTGGAATTTTTTCCTTCCGGTTCTTTAGTTATCTATCTTTAATATTCTCCCTTTTCCTTCTTCTTTAGACATGGGTACCAAGAAAGGAAAAGAGAAAGCCACTGACAAGACACCAGCAAGGAGAGGAACCAAGAGAGAACTGGCAAAATCACTTCCATCTACCAGTGTAAAGCCACCAACAAAGTGGGTGAAGAGGATCATTAAGGTTGATGAATCAGAAAAAGCCTTTCCCGCCCGAGACTCCACACAGTTTACTAACTGTTATGGCGAACAGATGTTCCCCATCCTGGCTGAGAGGAACTACAACAATGAGCATTTACTCATTGTCCCAACAAACTTTGTTGATTTTGTAGAGCCCCGAATAGAGAGGAGCCAGTGGGGATTTTTGAGGAGACAGCCGCGAGAGGCCAACTTATCAATGGTAGTTGAATTCTACTCAAACTTTCACTCGCCTACTCTACAGACTGTCTTCGTCCGTCAGCAGTAGGTCCCTGTCTCTGAGAGTGCAATACAAAGAGCATTGGACCTTCCACCTGCCTTTTTCCGCCTTGATTTTGGATTTAGTCTCTGCAGCAGGTGTGCCCTCTCGGGCAGGCGACACGAAGGTCATGATCCCTAGGGCAACCAGTATGCCCTCTCTGCCTTTGGAAAGTTCATCAGGCCACCAGTTCCCTCTGCGAGCTGGCCTGCAGGCCCATCTTTGGATACTCTTCCTACTTCTACTCCACCATCATCCACACTACAAGCACCATCCATCCATCAGATGTTCCTTCAGATCCTTGAGAGCTTCGACCAGCAAGACCGGTGAATGGAGGAAATGAAGCGCCGTAACAAGCGCAGATACAACTATCTAAAGGAACTTATAGCCGGTACTCACCCCCCTCCAGAACAAAAGGACACCCAAGACTCCCCTTCATCCAGTAGCACAGGCAGCCAAGGCAAACCAGACACTGGAGGCAACGCTTCCAGCCCTCCCTTGCTCCTTACTGATGGCACGGAGGACCGTGCCAAACCTTAAGTGTGGGGAGGTCAGTCCTTGACTTCCGGAGGTAATTTTTCTCTCTCTTAACACCAACATTAGATTTTTTTTTTCTTTTGTTAGATAGGATAGATTGCATCATAATAATTGTTTGCATGTATATTTTAGGGTTTTTGGTTTAGGGTTTATTGTTTTGGGTTTATAGTTCAGGGTTTAGGCTTTAGTGTTTGTGGTTTTGGGTTTAGACTTTAGGGTTTAGGATTTAGGCTTTAGGGTTTGGGGTTTAGGGTTTAGCTTTTATGCTTTAGGGTCTATAGTTTAGGATTTGTGATTTAGGGTTTAAGGTTTAGGGGTTTAGAGTTTAGTGTTTGTGGTTTAGGCTTAGGATTTGGTGTTTGTAGTTTAGGGTTTAGGGTTTAGGGCTTAGTGTTTGGGGTTTCGACTTAGGGTTTGCTGTTTATAGTTTAGGGTTTATTGTTTAAGGTTTACGGTTAAGTGTTTAGGATTTAGGGTTTTGGGGTTGTGATTTTGGGTTTAGGCTTTAAGGTTTATGGTTTAGGGTTTAGGGTCTAGGGTTTAGGATTTAGGGTTTAATGCTTAGGGTTTTGGGTTTAGGCCTTAGGTTTATGGTTTGCCATTTAGGCTTTAGGGATTAGGGTTTATGTTTTGGGGCTAAGGGATTATGGTTTAGGTTTAGGCTTTAGGTTTTGTGGTTTAGGGTGTAGGGTTTAGGGCTTAGGGTTTATGGTTTAGGGTTGAGGGTTTATGGTTTAGGGTTTAGGGTTTAGGGTTTAGGGTTTAGGCTTTAGGGTTTATGGTTTATGATTTAGGTTATATGGTTTAGGGTTATGGGTTGGGTTTGAGGGTTTAGGGTTTAGGGTTTAGGTTTTAGGGTTTGTTATTTAGGGTTTAGGGTGTAGGACTTAGGGTTTAAGGTTTATAGTTTGTGGTTGAGGGTTTATAGTTTGGATTTAGGCTTTAGGGTTTGTGGTTTAGGGTTTAGGGTTTAGGGTTTGTGGTTTGGGATTAATGGTTTATGGTTTAGGGTTTAAGATTTATAGTTTAGGGTTTAGGCTTTAGTGTTTGTGGTTAGGGTTTAAGCTTTAGGTTTTAAGGTTTAGGCTCTAGGATTTATGGTTTATGGTTTAGTGTTTAGTGTTTGTGCTTTAAGGTTTGTGGTATAGGTTTGAGGGTTTAAGGTTGATGGTTTAGGGTTTATGGTTTGTAGTTTGTGGTTTAGGGCATAGGGTTTAGTGTTTAGGGTTTATGGTTTGGGGTTGAGTGTTTATGGTTTAGGGTTTAGAGTTTATAGTTTATAGTTTAGTGTTTAGGGTTTGTGGTTTATGATTTATGGTGTAGGGTTTATGGTTTAGGGTATATGGATTGAGGCTGAGGGTTTATGGTTTAGGGTTTATGCATATTATTTGTGCTTTAGGGTTTAGGGTGTAGGGTTTAGGGTTATGGTTTGGGGTTGAGGGATTATGGTTTAGTGTTTAGGGTTTATAGTTTAGGGTTTAGGCTCCGGTGTTTGTGGTTTAAGGTTTACGCTTTTGGGTTGGGGGTTTAGGGTTTTGGGGTTTGGTTTTAGGGTTTAGGGTTTAGGGTTTATTGTTTGGGCTTTAGAGTTTGTGGTTAGAGTTTAGGGTTTAGGCTTTAGGTTTGTGGTTTAGGGTTTAGGGTGTAGGGTTTATGATTTAGGTTTTATGGTTTGGGGTTGAGGGTTTATGGTTTAAGGTTTAGGCTTTCGGGGTTGTGGTTTAGGGTTTAGGGTTTAGGGTATAGGGTTTAGGGTTTATGGTTTAGGGTTAAGTGTTTATGGTTTAGGGTTTATGGTTTAGGTTTTATGGTTTGGGGTTGAGGGTTTATGGTTTAGGGTTAATGGTTTAAGGTTCAGGGTTTAGGCTTTATTGTTTGGGGTTAGGGTTTATGGTTTAGGGGTTAGTGTTTGGGCTTTAGGGTTTTTGGTTTAGGGTTTATGCTTTAGGGTTTAGGGTTTAGTGTTTGGGCTTTAGGGTTTAGGGTTTAGAGTTTAGGGTTTAGGGGGTAGAGTTTAAGGTTTAGGGTTTAGGGTTTATAGTTTGGGGTTGAGGTTTTATTTTCTAAGGTTCAGGCTTTAGGATTTGTGGTTTAAGGTTTATGGTGTAGGGTTTAGGGTTTAGGGTTTATGGTTTGGGGTTCAGGGTTTATGGTTTAGGGTTTATAGTTTATAGTCTAGGGTTTAGGCTTTAGGGTTTTTGGTTTATGGTTTAGGGTGTAGTGTTTATGGTTTACGGTTTGGCGTTGCAGATTTAGGGTTTAGGGTTTATGCTTTAGGGTTTATGCTTTAGTGTTTATGCTTTATAGTTCATGGTTTGGGGTTGAGGGTTTATGGTATAGGGTTTAGGGTTTAGAGTTTATGGTTTAGGCTTTAGTGTTTGTGGTTTAGGGTTTAGGCTTTAGTATTTAGGGTTTATGCTTTAGGGTTTGGGGTTTAAGCTTTATTCTTTAGGCTTTAGGGTTTTGGGTTTAGGGTTTGTGGTTTAGGATTTAGGGTTTATGGGTTTAAGGTTTAGGGTTTAGGGGTTAGTATTGGGGTTTGGGCTCATTGTTTGGAATTTATGATTTAGGCTTTAGGGTTAGTGTTGAGGTTTTAGGGTTTGGGGCTTAGGGTTGTGATTTAGGCTTTATAGTTTAGGGTTTAGGGTCTAGGAATTAGGATTTAGGGTTTAGTATGCAGGGTTTAGGGTTTATGGTTCGGTGTTTATGCTTTAGGGTTTGGGGTTTAAGGTTTAGGGTTTAGATTTTAGGGTTTAGGGTTTAGGGTTTAGGCTTTAGGTTAGGGTTTAGGTTTTAGTGTTTAGGGTTTAGGGTTTAGTGTTTGGGCTTCAGGGTTTGTGGTTTAGGGTTTAGTGTTTTGGGTTTATAGTTTAGGGTTTAGGCTTTAGTGTTTGTAGTTTAGGGTTTAGACTTTAGTGTTTAGGGTTTAGGCTTTAGGGTTTAGAGTTTATGGTTTAGGGTTTAGGCTTTAGGGTCTAGGGTTTAGAGTTTGTGGTTTAGGGTTTAGGGTTTAGTATTTGGTGTTTAGGCTTAGGGTTTGGTGTTTGTAGTTTAGGGTTTAGGATTTAGGGTTTAGGGTTGAAGGTTTATGGTTTTAGATTTTGGGTCGTGATTTAAAGTTTAGGCTTTAGGATTTATGGTCTAGGGTTTATGATTTAGGGTTTAGTGTTTAGGGTTTGGTGTTTAGGCCTTATGGTTTATGGTTTGGCATTTAGGCTCTAGGGTTTAGGGTTTATATTTTGGGGCTGAGTGAGTATGGTTTAGGGTTTAGACTTTAGGGTTTATGATTTATGGTTTGGGGATGATGGTTTATGGTTTAGGGTTTATAGTTTAGGGTTTAGGCATTATGGGTTGTGGTTCATGGTTTAGGGTATATGGTTTAGTGTTTATGGTTTGGGGTTGAGGGTTTATTATTTCGGGTTTAGGGTTTAGGGTTTGTTATTTAGGGTTTAGGGTGTAGGGTTTAGGGCTTAGGGTTTATGGTTTGGGGTTGAGGGTTCATGGTTTAGGATTTAGGCTTTATGGTTTGTGGTGTAGGGTTTAGGGTTTAGGATTTGGGGTTTGGGGTTGAGGGTTTATGGATTAGGGTTTAGGCTATATAGTTTAGGGTTTTGGCTTTAGTGTTTGTGGTTTAGGGTTTAGGGTTTAAGGTTTAATGTTTCTTGTTTAGGATTTGGGGTTTATTGTTTAGGGTTTAAGCTAATAGGGTTTAGTGTTTAGGGTTTAGGATTTAGGGTTAAGTGTTTAGGGTTTAGTGTTTGGGCTTAAGGGTTTATTGTTTAGGGCTTAGTATTTAGGGTTTATAGTTTAGGGTTTAGGCTTTAGTCTTTGTGGTTTAGGGTTTAGGCTTTAGGGTTTTGTGGTTTATGATTTTGGCTTTAGGGTTTAGGGTTTGGGCTTTAGGTTTGTGGTTTAGGGTTTATAGTTTAGGGTTTAGGGTTTAGGGTCTAGGGTTTAGGATTTAGGGTTTAATGTTTAGGGTTTGGGGTTTAGGCCTTAGGTTTATGGTTATCCATTTAGGCTTTAGGGATTAGGGTTGATGTTTTGGGGCTAAGGGATTATGGTTTAGGGTTTAGGCTTTAAGGTTTGTGGTTTAGGGTTTAGGGTGTAGGGTTTTAGGCTTAGGGTTTATGGTTTGGGGTTTATAGTTTAGGGTTTCGGCTTTAGGGTTTGTGGTTTATGCTTTAGGATATAGGGTTTAGAGTTATGGTTTGGGTTTGAGGGTTTATTGTTTAGGGTTTAGGTTTTAGGGTTTGTTGTTTAGGGTTTAGGGTATAGGGTGTGATGACAGGTCATCTTATAACAGCTTTTCAAGCATTTTTCACTTGTTTCATTAGGTTTTATGCACTTTCTTGCATTAGAAGTAAGTAATTTGAAGTGGTTTTGCATGGTTTTGTTAAATCAATCAACCATCCTTTATTTGACACTAAATCAAGAGGTTTAAGTTAAAATTAGTTGGTTTTTGAATAATTTATGAACCTTGTGAATTTGGTGATGCTTTGATTGGTTGTTTTGATTACTTGTAGGTGAAGAAATGGTGGAAAAAAGAATTTTCGGCTTGCTTTTGAAGATAAAGCACGCTTGGAACCTTAGGCCACGCTTTGGAAAGCGTGACCTAAGGAAACAAAAGCATGGTGCATCAACCAAGGAGGCAAGGGGCATAGCGCTCAGTGAACCCACTTAATTGAGCGCTAGCCTAGCACCAAACCAAACAAGGCCATGGCGAAACATGACCAAAGAACCAAAGAAAGCATAGCGTTAAGTTAGTTTACCTAACTGAGCGCTATAAGGAACCAAGGAAAGCAAGGGCGCTCAGTTAACTAAGTTAACTTTTTTGCGCCTCCCCAAGAAAAAATGCAAGGCGCAATAACAATTGAGATTGAAGAGCTTCATTGATTCTAAGTTTGAGAATCATCTTTTACCTCTCTTCTCAATTGTTCCAAGAATTTAATCTCAGTTTCCTTTACTGCTTTCATCTTCTTTTCTTCTACAAATTGTTTTCTGTTGGATGAAGGAAGGAATTGAGATCTGGACTTCTTTTCTAATCTCATTGAGCCTTTGAGCTCTTGAATTTCTTTCGTAGCTCTTGCAATTGAGTTGAATTTACTTTCTGTTTCGTTCTTCACTAAAATTTTCCAATTCTATTTAGATCTACTGCGCTTACTTAATGTCCTTTACTTTTTGTTCTTAAATTCTGAATCCCAGCATCCCACACCCCTTTATTATTCAAGCAATTTACATTTCTTGCACTCTAAGCTTCAGCTATTTACATTTCTTTCAATTTAAGTTTCAGTCATTTACATTACTTGCACTTTAAGATTCAACTCTTTTACTTCTTTTGCTCTTTAATTTACTATCAATTCTTCCTCTCCCTTTTATTTTCATGCAATTTAGCTTCTGTTGGTTACAATTCACTCAAATCATCAACTATTTGCCTAACTAAACTAACCATCTAACTAAAATTGCTCAATCCTTCAATCCCTGTGGGATCGACCTCACTCATGTGAGTAATTATTACTTGATGCGACCCAGTACACTTGCCGATGAGTTTTAGGTGTTGGAATCTAATTTCCACCCATCAGGGTGTAAGGTTTAGGGTTTATGGTTTGGGGTTGAGGGTTTATGGTTAAAGATCTAGGCTTTAGGGTTTGTGGTGTAGAGTTTAGGATTTAGGGTTTGTGGTTTGGGGTTGAGGGTTTGTGGTTTAGGGTTTAGGATTTATAGTTTAGGGTTTATGGTTTAGGGTTTAGGCTATAGTGTTTGTGGTTAGGGTTTAAGCTTTAGGGTTTAAGGTTTAGGGTTTAAGGTTTCAGGTTTATGGTTTAGGGTTTAGTGTTTGGGTGATAGGGTTTCTGTTTTAGGTTTTACATTTTAGGGTTAATGATTTAGGGTTTAATGTTTAGAGTTTATGGTTTAGGGTTTAGTATTTAGGGTTTATAGTGTATGGTTTAGGGTTTATGGTATAGGGTTTATGGTTTAGGATTTATGGTTTGGGGTTGAGGGCTTATGGTTTAGGGTTTAGGCTTTAGAGTTTGTGGTTTAGGGTGCAGTGTTTAGGGTTTAGGGTTTATGATTTGTGGTTTAGTGATATTAGTTTAGGGTTTATGGTTTGTGGTTTATAGTTTAAGCCATAGGGTTTAGTGTTTAGGGTTTATGGTTTGATGTTGAGTGTTTATGGTTTAGGGTTTAGGGTTTATAGTTTAGGGTTTAGGCTTTAGGCTTTGTGGTTTATGGTTTAAGGTGTCGGGTTTAGGATTTAGGGTATATGGTTTGGGGTTGAGGGTTTAGGCTTTAAGGTTTGTGGTTCAGGGTTTAAGATGTAGGGTTTAAGGTTTATGGTTTGGGGTTAAGGCTTTATGGTTTAGTGTTTAGGGTTTATAGTTTAGGGTTTAGGCTTCAGTGTTTGTGGTTTAGGATTTAGGCTTTATGGTTTAGTCTTTAGGGTTGCGGGTTTAGTGTTTTGGGTTTTGGTTTTAGGGTTTATGGTTTAGGGTTTAGGGTTTATTGTTTGGGCTTTAGGGTTTGTGGTTAGGGTTTAGGCTTTAGGCTTTAGGCTTTAGGGTTTTTAGTTTAGGGTTTAGTGTTTAGGTTTTATGGTTTGGCATTGAGGGTTTATGGTTTAGGGTTTAGACTTTCGGGTTTGTGGTTTAGGGTTTAGAGTTTAGGGTTTAGGCTTTAGTGATTATGGTTTAGGGTTTATGCTTTAGTGTTTAGTGTTTAGGCTTTAGGGTTTGGGGTTTATTGGTTTCGGGTTTAGGCTTTAGGCTTTAGAGTTCTGGGTTTAGGGTTTGTGGTTTAGGGTTTAGGGTTTAGGGATTTAGGGTTTATGGTTTAGTGTTTGGGGTTTGGGCTCAAGGTTTGCAGTTTATGATTTAGGGTTTAGGGTTAGTGTTGTAGGTTTATGGTTTAGGGTTTAGGGTTGTGATTTAGGGTTTAGGCTTTAGGGTTTATGGTTTAGGGTTTAGGGTCTAGGGATTAGGATTTATGGTTTAGTGTTTAGGGTTTATGGTTTAGGTTTTATGGTTTGCAGTTGAGGGTTTATGGTTTAGGGTTTAGGGTTTATTGTTTAGGGTTTAGGCTTTAGAGTTTGTGGTTTATCGTTTAGGGTATAGGGTTTAGGGTTTATGGTTTAGGTTTGAGGGTTTATTGTTTAGGGTTAAGTTTTAGGGTTTGTTTTTTAGGTTTTATGGTGTAAGATTTAGGATTTAGGGTTTATGGTTTGGGGTTGAGGGTTTATGGTTTAGGATTTAGGCTTTAAGGTTTATGGGGTAGGGTTTAGGGTTTAGGGTTTGTGGTTTGGGGTTGAGTGTTTATGGTTTAGGGTTTAGGCTTTAGTGTTTGTGGTTAGTGTTTAAGCTTTAGGGTTTAAGGTTTAGGCTTTATGGTTTAGGGTTTAGGTTTTAGGCTTTAGGGTTTAGTGTTTGAGCTTTAGGGTTTGTGGTTTAGGTTTTAGGGTTTAGGGTTCTGAGTTTAGCGTTTAGGTTTAGTATTTAGGGTTTAGGGGTTTAGGGTTTAGGATTTATGGTTTTTGGTTTAGGGTTTAGGGTTTATGTTTTGGGGTTGATGGTTTATGGTTTAGGGTTTAGGCTTTAGAGTTTGTGGTTTAGGGTTTAGGGTGTAGTGTTTATGGTTTAGGGTTTATGGTTCGGGATTGAAGGTTTATGGTTTACGGTTTAGGGTATAGGGTATAGGGTTTAGTGTTTTGGGTTTATGGTTTGGAGTTGATGAGTGTTTATGGTTTAGGGTTTATGGTTTATAGTTTAGGGTTTAGGCTTTAGGATTTGTGGTTTGGGTTTGAGGGTTTATTGTTTAGGGTTTAGGTTTTAGGGTTTGTTGTTTAGGGTTTAGGGTGTAGGGTGTGATGACAAGTCATCTTATACTAGCTTTTCAAGCATTTTTCACTTGTTTCATTAGGTTTTATGCACTTTCTTGCATTAGAAGTAAGTAATTTGAAGTGGTTTTGCATGGTTTTGTTAAATCAATCAACCATCCTTTATTTGACACTAAATCAAGATGTTTAAGCTAAAATTAGTTGGTTTTTGAATAATATATGAACCTTGTGAATTTGGTGATGCTTTGATTGGTTGTTTTGATTACTTGTAGGTGAAGAAATGGTGGAAAAAAGAATTTTCGGCTTGCTTCTGAAGATAAAGCACGCTTGGAACCTTAGGCCATGCTTTGGAAAACGTGTCCTAAGGAAACAAAAGCATGGTGCATCAACCAAGGAGGCAAGGGGCATAGCGCTCAGTGAACCCACTTAATTGAGTGCTAGCCTAGCACCAAACCAAATAAGGCCATGGCGCAGCATGACCAAAGAACCAAAGAAAGCATAGCGTTAAGTTAGTTTACCTAACTGAGCGCTATAAGGAACCAAGGAAAGCAAGGGTGCTCAGTTAACTAAGTTAACTTTTTTGCGCCTCCCCAAGAAAAAATGCAAGGCGCAATAACAATTGAGATTGAAGAGCTTCATTGATTCTAAGTTTGAGAATCATCTTTTACCTCTCTTCTCAATTGTTCCAAGAATTTAATCTGAGTTTCCTTTACTGCTTTCATCTTCTTTTCTTCTACAAATTGTTCTTTGTTGGATGAAGGAAGGAATTGAGATCTGGACTTCTTTTCTAGTCTGATTGAGCCTCTGAGCTCTTGAATTTCTTTCGTAGCTCTTGCAATTGAGTTGAATTCACTTTCTATTTTGTTCTTCACTAAAATTTTCCAATTCTATTTAGATCTACTGCACTTACTTAATGTCCTTTACTTTTTGTTGTTAAATTCTGAATCCCAGCATCCCACACCCCTTTATTATTCAAGCAATTTACATTTCTTGCACTCTAAGCTTCAGCTATTTACATTTCTTTCAATTTAAGATTCAGTCATTTATATTACTTGCACTTTAAGATTCAGCTCGTTTACTTCTTCTGCTCTTTAATTTACTGTCAATTCTCCCTCTCCCTTTTATTTTCATGCAATTTAGCTTCTGTTGGTTACAATTCACTCAAATCATCAACGATTTGCTTAACTAAACTAACCACCTAACTAAAATTACTCAATCCTTCAGTCCATGTGGGATCGACCTCACTCATTTGAGTAATTACTACTTGATGCGACCCGGTACACTTGTCGGTGAGTTTTAGGTGTTGGAATCTAATTTCCACCCATCAAGTTTTTTGCACCGTTGCCAGGGATTGATTAGGTTGACAATAATTAAGTAAGGTGGTGGTCTAGATTAAGCACTTTTTCTTTATTTTTTTTACTTTCTTTGTTTTTAACAAGCACATTAACTGTTTGAATTTTTTCTTAAGCTAACACTGACTTTGCTCTATCGGTAAAGTGAATTATTCTCTGGTTCTGGGCTTGAGTGTTTCTTGTTGTTTCGTACAACAGAAGCAATTTTCCTCTGTTTCTCTTTTAAGCATATTAACTATTTGACACATTGTGTCAACTAACCCTCTAACTACAATCTGGCATGAGAATATCCAATTTCCATTTGGATTGTTTGTGATTGTGCAGGTCATGGAGGATAAGGAAGAAGTAACCAATAATGCTCAACCTGCAAGGAGGGTGTTGACCTCTTATACTACTCCTAATCCAAAGCACTGCAAGAGTAGCATCCTTACCCCGAATGTCAATGCAAACAACTTTGAATCGAAGACCCAGCTCATCACCCTAGTACAAAACAACTGCTCCTATGGAGGAGGTCCGCTAAAAGATCCAAATCAGCATTTATCTACTTTCTTGAGGATCTGTGACACAGTGAAGTGCAATGGGGTACATCCAGACAGATGCAAATTGTTGATGTTCCCATTTTCATTAAGGGACGAGGCTGCTCAATGGCTTGAAGCCTTCCCACTAGGAAGCGTCACTAGCTGGGAGGATCTAGTGAGTAAAATTCCTAGCCAAGTTCAACCCACCCCAGAAAATCAGTAAGCTAGAAGTAGAAGTGCAACCATTCACACAAAAGAAGGAAGTGATGGAACTTAAAGGGGTAAATGCAATCATGACCCAAAACAAGTAGATGCACTAACAACTTCAGCAACAAATGGAGCTGATGGTCAGGAAAATCAATGAGCTGCAAATTGCTGTAGTAAATGCACAAAGCCAATCTTAAACCTCACATAAATGGAATCAATCTGAAAAAAGTTTTGTGGCATACAACTATGAGCAACGAATCCCTAAGCAAGTACACTCTCTAAATAACACCTCAAGATTGCTCCAACACAACTCTCATGGTGATGTGTACAACCCACCCTGGAGGACTCATTCTAACTTGAGGTGGGGTGAGCACCAAAATCAAGGACCAAGGAACCTCAACTATAACAGCCCCAGCATCACAAACAAGCACAACCACAACCTTACTAACAACACCCACTACACACTACCACAACACACTAATCTCTAACCCCATTACACTTTACAGTTTTCCCAAAACAACTTTCATCAACCATCCCAGTCCACACAACCACAACCAATTATGTGCTCTCAACAAATCTCTAACCTAGAGATAATAATGGAGAAGCTCATGGATGATCAAACCTTGTCAAACAAATGCCAAAAAGCAGCACTCAGAAACCTTGAAGGAAAACTAGGGCAAATGGCTAAATACATTTCAGAACTGAGTGAGAAGAGGGCAAATACCCTCCCCAGGGCCACTGAAGATAACTCAAGAGACAACGAAAAAGCTACAAAGTGGGAGAAGTGGAAAGCAATCATAGAGGAAAGTGAGAAGACTATGAAAAAAGAAGCCATTATCCAATAAAAGCACCACAGAGAAGTTTCACAAGAGGAGATAGAGGGAAGAAAGCTCACAGTAAGAGGAGAAAATCTAAGGCAACATGATTTTCAACTTCCATGATCAAAGAATGAAGAATGTCAAGCTAGTGACAATAAAGAAGCGCTTGTTGGGAGGCAACCCAACCTGAGGTAGTTTTCTTTTCATAAGCAATTTAAAAAAAAGGTGAGTGGTTTTGTCTGTATTGCAAGGAGCTAAGTTTGGTGTTGCACATCAAAACAATTTAAGGAAGAGTAAAGGATGCTAAGTTTGGTGTTCCACCAAAAATATCATTTAAAAACACATTCTCACCTTCTGCATAAAGAGTTGATAGCACCAAGCAATCATATAAACCATTGAACCATTAGTTTTAGTTTATAATCTTCAGCAAAGACAAAAGGGTTTCACATATGGTTAATTTGATGCATGAGAAACATTGGCAAAGGACTAAGTTTGGTGTTCACACACCAAAGTAAGTCTAAAAGCTCACAAATAATTCTTGAACACTAATCAGTTGCCTAAGGGCTTGAGAAACAATCAACTTCTAAGGATTATACAGGAAAACATTCAATCTGTGAGAGGGATCGGCATGACTGCATCATCATCCAAAGGAGGAGCAACAGATAGAAATAATGATGACAGGAGGAAAAGCTGAGAGACACTCCCAACAGGTTGTATTGACACTTAATCCTTGTTGCTGTGAAGCATTTTTAATCTAGAAATTCCTATATGTCTTGCTGAAGTGTTCAATTAAATGCAAGTGGAGATGTTTGCTAAGAATGCTAGCCTGCATATTGCACTTGTCATCCATCATTAGCTTGAATTTTGTTTTATTTCCCTTCTGCAAAAATAAAAGAGAAATGTTTGAAACAAGAAAGTGATTGACCAATGTTGTAGAAATTAGAATGAGAATTCAGTGGTGGTAGTTATTTGATTTAATGGTCAGCTCAAATAACAAAAGCTACATCATAACATGTTCTTTGAAGTGTGAATTAGTTTGCTGCTATAAAGTCCTTTATTAATGAAATTACCTTGAGAATGAAGCAAAATAAGAAAGAAAAAGAAAAAGAAAGAGAAAAGCCAAGAATTGGAAAAGAAACCAACAATAAGGCTAGACACCAATAGCTTGGACCCTAGGACATATGCATGTGGTGTTTTTGTACTGGGATATGCTTGGACAAGTAGGTTCTGAGGAGTATTTTGAAACTTGGCCACTTAGATCAACTGATCTGGGATTGCCAACTGAAAGCCCACTATCAAGAGCAACCTAGTTACAAAGCATTTAGTAATACAAAGAGATGCTGGGCATCAATGCTCCAAGGAAGGAATTATGAGCCATGTGTCTTTGGTGAAGAAATGTTGAGTAAAATTTAGCCAAAAGGCTGCTGCAATATTTGCCACCAAGCTTTCATTAATAAATAAGCTTTCTAAGCAAAAGAAAGAAAGAAAAAGCTAGCAAGGGATCAAGCAAAAGCAAAGCATTATAGTAGCAACTCTAATGAACCTTTAAAGAAACATTTCTTATCTGTCAGCAAGTAATAAATGAGCTACCATTGTCTACATGAAACCCCATGAACCAAGTTCAATTATTTGCTAAATAAGGACATGCATGCTAGCTTGGGGACAAGCAAGGTTTAAGTTTGGTGTGTTATGACAAGTCATCTTATGCTAGCTTTTCAAGCATTTTTCACTTGTTTCATTAGGTTTTATGCACTTTCTTCCATTAGAAGTAAGTAATTTGAAGTGGTTTTGCATGGTTTTGTTAAATCAATCAACCATCCTTTATTTGACACTAAATCATGAGGTTTAAGCTAAAATTAGTTGGTTTTTGAATAATTTATGAACCTTGTGAATTTGGTGATGCTTTGATTGGTTGTTTTGATTACTTGTAGGTGAAGAAATAGTGGAAAAAGGAATTTTTGGCACGCTTTTGAAGATAAAGCATGCTTGGGACCTTAGGCCACGCTTTGGAAAGCGTAACCTAAGGAAAGAAAAGCGTGGTGCATCAACCAAGGAGGCAAGGGGCATAGCGCTCAGTGAACCCACTTAACTAAGCACTAGCCCAGCACCAAACCAAACAAGGCCATGACGCAGCATGACCAAAGAACCAAAGAAAGCATAGCGTTAAGTTAGTTTACTTAATTAAGCGCTACAAGGAACCAAGGAAAGCAAGGGCGCTCAGTTAACTAAGTTAACTTTTTCCGTGTCTCTCCAAGGAAAAATGCAAGGCGTAATAACAAGGAAGGGGGCAGCCAGGTTTCGAACCCATGCTAGCAAGAGGAAGCACGCTACAAAGCCTTGCAAGAAAATAAGCCAAAATGGCTTTACCAAGTTTCGAACATTGCACCCAGGGAGCCAAAAAGAATCGCTACTCAAAGCAAAGGGAGTTAAGTTACCTTTGTTAACTGAGTACTACTTGTAAAGAGAATTTGGCCAAAATGGGACAGCTATGGTTTGAAGCTGGAAACCCATGCAAGCAAAGGGGCGCTGCGTGAAACAAGTTCACTGAGCGCTACTCCAAGGCTTTGTCACGCAACAAATGAGCCTGGGACCAAGACATGGGGCGCTCAGTTAAGTAACATAACTGAACGTTCCCCTGGAGCCATGCATGAGACATAATGAGCCAAGGACCAAGCAAATTGAGCGCTTAGTTGGTTTAGCTAACCGAGCGGTTCCTTGGAGGTGCACCATGGTCCAATTTTAATTCAATTGCCACTTTGGATCCAATTCTTCACCAAATAAAAAGCCCACTCCAAATTCTGAAGATCAAAAATAGAAAGTGTATAAATAGGACTTAGTTTGAGTTAGAGAGGACTTTTTACCTTTACTTTGAACTTTATTTTTCACTTTTGAACTTTCATTTTGAGTTTTATTTTGAGCTTTGAACTGGGGAATTGGGATTGAGAGCTGAGTTCTCTCCTCCTTGTTCTTACTTTTGCATTTCTTGTTTTCTGTTTTTGAATTGTAGATAGAGATTGAAGGAATTCTATTTCAATCCTTGATCTGCAATTCATCTTTGGTTTCTTCTGCATAATTCTAAGGATTGGAAATTGAATTTAGTTTTCTGTCTTCATTTTCATTTCTTATGCTACTTTTGCTTTCTGTTTTGGAATTTAAATTGAGATTGAAGAGCTTTATTGATTCTAAGTTTGAGAATCATCTTTTACCACTCTTCTCAATTGTTCCAAGAATTTAATCTGAGTTTCCTTTACTGCTTTCATCTTCTTTTCTTCTACAAATTGTTCTCTGTTGGATCAAGGAAGGAATTGAGATCTAGACTTGTTTTCTAGTCTCGTTGAGCCTCTGAGCTCTTGAATTTCTTTCCTAGCTCTTGCAATTGAGTTGAATTCACTTTCTGTTTTGTTCTTCACTGCAATTTTCCAATTCTGTTTAGATCTACTGCACTTACTTCATCTCCTTTACTTTTTGTTGTTAAATTCTGAATCCCAGCATCCCACACCCCTTAAGCAATTTATATTTCTTGCATTCTAAGCTTCAGCTCTTTACATTTCTTGCAATTTAAGTTTCAGTCATTTACATTACTTGCACTTTAAGATTCAACTCTTTTACTTCTTTTTCTCTTTAATTTACTATCAATTCTTCCTCTCCCTTTTATTTTCATGCAATTTAGCTTGTGTTGGTTACAATTCACTCAAATCATCAACTATTTGCCTAACTAAACTAACCATCTAAATAAATTGCTCAATCCTTCAATCCCTGTGGGATCGACCTCACTCATGTGAGTAATTATTACTTGATGCGACCCAGTACACTTGCCGATGAGTTTTAGGTGTTGGAATCTAATTTCCACCCATCAGGGTGTAAGGTTTAGGGTTTATGGTTTGGGGTTGAGGGTTTATGGTTTAAGATTTAGGCTTTAGGGTTTGTGGTGTAGGGTTTAGGGTTTAGGGTTTGTGGTTTGGGGTTGAGGGGTTGTGGTTTAGGGTTTAGGATTCATAGTTTAGGGTTTATGGTTTAGGGTTTAGGCTATAGTGTTTGTGGTTAGGGTTTAAGCTTTAGGGTTTAAGGTTTAGGGTTTAAGGTTTCGGGTTTATGGTTTAGGGTTTAGTGTTTGGGTGATAGGGTTTCTGTTTTAGGTTTTACATTTTAGGGTTAATGATTTAGGGTTTAAGGTTTAGAGTTTATGGTTTAGGGTTTAGTATTTAGGGTTTATAGTGTATGGTTTAGGGTATATGGTATAGGGTTTATGGTTTAGGATTTATGGTTTGGGGTTGAGGGCTTATGGATTAGGTTTTAGGCTTTAGAGTTTGTGGTTTAGGGTTTAGGGTGCAGTGTTTAGGGTTTAGGGTTTATGATTTGTGGTTTAGGGATTATAGTTTAGGGTTTATGGTTTGTGGTTTATGGTTTAAGGCATAGGGTTTAGTGTTTAGGGTTTATGGTTTGATGTTGAGTGTTTATGGTTTAGGGTTTAGGGTTTATAGTTTAGGGTTTAGGCTTTAGGCTTTGTGGTTTATAGTTTAAGGTGTCGGGTTTAGGATTTAGGGTATATGGTTTGGGGTTGAGGGTTTAGGCTTTAAGGTTTGTGGTTCAGGGTTTAAGGTGTAGGGTTTAAGGTTTATGGTTTGGGGTTGAGGCTTTATGGTTTAGTGTTTAGGGTTTATAGTTTAGGGTTTAGGCTTCAGTGTTTGTGGTTTAGGATTTAGGCTTTATGATTTAGTCTTTAGGGTTGCGGGTTTAGTGTTTTGGGTTTTGGTTTTTGGGTTTAAGGTTTAGGGTTTAGGGTTTATTGTTTGGGCTTTAGGGTTTGTGGTTAGGGTTTAGGCTTTAGGCTTTAGGCTTTAGGGTTTTTAGTTTAGGGTTTAGTGTTTAGGTTTTATGGTTTGGCGTTGAGGGTTTATGGTTTAGGGTTTAGGCTTTTGGGTTTGTGGTTTAGGGTTTAAAGTTTAGGGTTTAGGCTTTAGTGATTATGGTTTAGGGTTTATGCTTTAGTGTTTAGTGTTTAGGCTTTAGGGTTTGGGGTATATTGGTTTCGGGTTTAGGCTTTAGGCTTTAGAGTTCTGGGTTTAGGGTTTGTGGTTTAGGGTTTAGGGTTTAGGGATTTAGGGTTTATGGTTTAGTGTTTGGGGTTTGGGCTCAAGGTTTGCAGTTTATGATTTAGGGTTTAGGGTTAGTGTTGTGGGTTTATGGTTTAGGGTTTAGGGTTGTGATTTAGGGTTTAGGCTTTAGGGTTTATGGTTTAGGATTTAGGGTCTAGGGATTAGGATTTATGGTTTAGTGTTTAGGGTTTATGGTTTAGGTTTTATGGTTTGCGGTTGAGGGTTTATGGTTTAGGGTTTAGGGTTTATTGTTTAGGGTTTAGGCTTTAGAGTTTGTGGTTTATCGTTTAGGGTATAGGGTTTAGGGTTTATGGTTTGGGTTTGAGGGTTTATTGTTTAGGGTTTATGATTTAGGGTTTGTTTTTTAGGGTTTATGGTGTAAGATTTAGGATTTAGGGTTTATGGTTTGGGGTTGAGGGTTTATGGTTTAGGATTTAGGCTTTAAGGTTTATGGGGTAGGGTTTAGGGTTTAGGGTTTGTGGTTTGGGGTTGATTGTTTATGGTTTAGGGTTTAGGCTTTAGTGTTTGTGGTTAGTGTTTAAGCTTTAGGGTTTAAGGTTTAGGCTTTATGGTTTAGGGTTTAGGTTTTAGGCTTTAGGGTTTAGTGTTTGAGCTTTAGGGTTTGTGGTTTAGGTTTTAGGGTTTAGGGTTCTGAGTTTAGCGTTTAGGTTTAGTATTTAGGGTTTAGGGGTTTAGGGTTTAGGGTTTATAGTTTTTGGTTTAGGGTTTATGGTTTATGTTTTGGGGTTGAGGGTTTATGGTTTAGGGTTTAGGCTTTAGAGTTTGTGGTTTAGGGTTTAGGGTGTAGTGTTTATGGTTTAGGGTTTATGGTTCGGGATTGAAGGTTTATGGTTTACGGTTTAGGGTATAGGGTATATGGTTTAGTGTTTTGGGTTTATGGTTTGGAGTTGATGAGTGTTTATGGTTTAGGGTTTATGGTTTATAGTTTAGGGTTTAGGCTTTAGGGTTTGTGGTTTATGGTCTAAGGTGTAGTGTTTAGGGTTTAGGGTATATGGTTTGGTGTTGAGGGTTTATGGTTTAGGGTTTATGCTTTATGGTTTGTGGTTTAGGATTTAGGATGTAGGGTTTAGGGTTTATGGTTTGGGGTTGAGGGTTTATGGTTTAGTGTTTAGGGTTTATAGTTTAGGGTTTAGGTTTCAATGTTTGTGGCTTAGGGTTTAGGCTTTATGGTTTAGGCTTTATGGTTGGGGGTTTTGGGTTTTGGGTTTTGGTTTTAGGCTTTAGGGTTTAGGGTGTAGGGTTTATTGTTTGCGCTTTAGGGTTTGTGGTTAGGATATAGGGTTTAGGCTTTAGGCTTTAGGGTTTGTGGTTTAAGGTTTAGGGTGTAGGTTTAGGGTTTAGGGTTTATGGTTTGGGGTTTAGGGTTTATGTTTTAGGGTTTAGGCTTTCGAGTTTGTGGTTTAGGGTTTAGGATTTAGGGTATAGGGTTAGGGTTTAGGGTTTATGGTTTGTGTTTGAGGGTTTATGGTTTAGGGTTTAGGCTTTAGTATTTGTGGTTTAGGGTTTAAGGATTAGGGTTTAGGAATTAGGCTTTAGGGTTTGGGGTTTAGGATTTATGGTTTAAAGGTTAGTGTTTGGGCTTTAGGGTTTGTGGTTTAGGGTTTATGCATTAGGGTTTAGGGTTTAGTGTTTGGGCTTTAGGGTTTATGATTTAGGGTGTAGTGTTTAGGGTTTATGGTTTGGGGTTGAGGTTTTATGGTCTAAGGTTCAGGCTTTAGGGTTTGTGGTTTAGGGTTTATGGTGTAGGGTTTAGGATTTATGGTTTATGGTTTGGGGTTGAGTGTTTATGGTTTAGGGTTTACGGTTGGTAGTTTAGGGTTTAGGCTTTAGGGTTTTTGTTTTATGGTTTAGGGTGCAAGGTTTATGGTTTGAGTTTGCGGCTTTAGGGTTTAGGGTTTATGCTTTAGGGTTTAGGCTTTATGGTTTATGGTTCATGGTTTGGGGGTCAGGGTTTATGCTATAAGGTTTAGGATTTTGAGTTTAGGGTTTAGGCTTTAGTGTTTGTGGTTTAGGGTTTAGGCTTTAGTGTTTAGGGTTTAGGGTTTAAGGTTTAGGGTTTAGTATTCAGGCTTCAGGCATTAGTGTTTAGGTTTAGGGTTTGTGGTTTAGGGTTTAGGGTTTATGGTTTAGGGGTTAGTGTTTAGGGTTTTTGCTCATGGTTTGGAGTTTATGATTTAGGATTTAGGGATAGTGTTGAGGGTTATGGTTTAGGGTTTAGGGTTGTGATTTAGGGTTTAGGCTTTAGGGTTTAGGGTCTACGTATTAAGATTTAGGGTTTATGGTTTAGGCTTTAGGGCTTCTGGTTCGGTGTTTAGGCTTTAGGGTTTGGGGTTTAGGGTTTATGGTTTAGGTTTTATGGTTTATGCTTTAGGCTTTAGGCTTAGGGTTTAGTGTTTAGTGTTTAGGGTTTAGGGTTTAGGGTTTAGGGTTTAGGCTTCAGTGTTTGTGGTTTAGGATTTAGGCTTTATGGTTTTGTGTTTTGGGTTTTGGTTTTAGGATTTAGGGTTTATTGTTTGGGCTTTATGGTTTATGGTTATGGTTTAGGGTTTAGGCTTTATGCTTTAGGGTTTGTGGTTTAGGGTTTAGTGTTTAGGTTTTATGGTTTGGGGTTGAGAGTTTATGGTTTAGGGTTTAGGCTTTTGGGTGTGTGGTTTAAGGTTTAGGGTATAGGGTTAGGGTTTATGGTTTATGGTTTGGGGTTGAGGGTTTATGGTTTAGGGTTTAGGCTTTAGTGTTTGTGGTTTAGGGTTTATGGTTTAGGGTTTAGGGTTTAGGCTTTAGGGTTTGGGGTTTAGGGTTTATGGTTTAGGTGTTAGTGTTTGGGCTTTAAGGTTTGTGGTTTAGAGTTTATGCTTTATGATTTAGGGTTTAGTGTTTGGGCTTTAGGGTTTGGGGTTTAGGGTTTAGGGTTTAGGGTTTAGTGTTTGGGCTTAAGGTTTATGGTTTGGGGTTGAGGTTTTATGGTCTAAGGTTTAGGCTTTAGGGTTTGTGGTTTAGAGTTTATGGTATAGGGTATAGGGTTTAGGGTTTATCATTTGGGGTTGAGGGTTTATGGTTTATAGTTTAGGGTGTATAGTTCAAGGTTTATGGTTTGGGGTTTATGGTTTCATGGTTTGGGGTTGAGGGTTTATGGTATAGGATTTAGGGATTAGAGTTTAGGCTTTAGGCTTTAGTGTTTGTGGTTTAGGATTTAGGCTTTAATATTTAGGGTTTAGGCTTTAGGGTTTGCTGTTTAGGGTTTCGGGTTTAGGCTTTAGGCTTTAAGGTATTAGGTTTAGGGTTTGTGGTTTAGGGTTTATGGTTTAGGGGTTTAGGATTTAGGGTTTAGTGTTTGGGGTTTGGGCTAAAGGTTTGCGGTTTATGATTTAGGGTTTAGGGTTAGCATTGAGGGTTTATGGTTTAGGGTTTATGGTTTAGGATTTATGGCTTAGGGTTTAGGGTTTTTGGTATAGGGCTTAGGGTCTAGGGATTAGGATTTATGGTTTAGTGTTCAGGGTTTAGGATTTAGTGTTTATGGTTTAGGGTTTAGGGTTTAGGGTTTGTTGTTTAGGGTTTAGGGTGTAGGATTTAGGGTTTAAGGTTTATAGTTTGTGGTTGAGGGTTTATAGTTTGGATTTAGGCTTTAGGGTTTGTGGTTTAGGGTTTAGGGTTTAGGGTTTGTGGTTTGGGGTTAAGGGTTTAGGGTTTAGGGTTTAAGATTTATAGTTTAGGGTTTAGGCTTTAGTGTTTGTGGTTAGGGTTTAAGCTTTAGGTTTTAAGGTTTAGGCTCTAGGATTTATGGTTTATGGTTTAGGGTTTGGTGTTTGTGCTTTAAGGTTTGTGGTATAGGTTTGAGGGTTTAAGGTTGATGGTTTAGGGTTGATGGTTTGTAGTTTGTGGTTTAGGGTATAGGGTTTAGTGTTTAGGGTTTATGGTTTGGGGTTGAGTGTTTATGGTTTAGGGTTTAGAGTTTATAGTTTATAGTTTAGTGTTTAGGGTTTGTGGTTTATGATTTATGGTGTAGGGTTTATGGTTTAGGGTATATGGATTGAGGCTGAGGGTTTATGGTTTAGGGTTTATGCATATTATTTGTGCTTTAGGGTTTAGGGTGTAGGGTTTAGGGTTATGGTTTGGGGTTGAGGGATTATGGTTTAGTGTTTAGGGTTTATAGTTTAGGGTTTAGGGTTTAGGGTTTAGGGTTTATTGTTTGGGCTTTAGAGTTTGTGGTTAGAGTTTAGGGTTTATGCTTTAGGTTTGTGGTTTAGGGTTTAGGGTGTAGGGTTTAGGATTTAGGTTTTATGGTTTGGGGTTGAGGGTTTATGGTTTAAGGTTTAGGCTTTCGGGGTTGTGGTTTAGGGTTTAGGGTTTAGGGTTTATGGTTTAGGGTTAATGCTTTAGGGTTTATGGTTTAGGGTTTATGGTTTAGATTTTATGGTTTGGGGTTAAGGGTTTATGGTTTAGGGTTAATGGTTTATGGTTCAGGGTTTAGGCTTTATTGTTTGGGTTTAGGGTTTATGGTTTAGGGGTTAGTGTTTGGGCTTTAGGGTTTGTGGTTTAGGGTTTATGCTTTAGGGTTTAGGGTTTAGTGTTTGGGCTTTAGGGTTTAGGGTTTAGAGTTTAGGGTTTAGGGGGTAGAGTTTAAGGTTTAGGGTTTAGGGTTTATAGTTTGGGGTTGAGGTTTTATTTTCTAATGTTCAGGCTTTAGGATTTGTGGTTTAAGGTTTATGGTGTAGTGTTTAGGGTTTAGGGTTTATGGTTTGGGGTTCATGGTTTATGGTTTAGGGGTTATTGTTTATAGTCTAGGGTTTAGGCTTTAGGGTTTTTGGTTTATGGTTTAGAGTGTAGTGTTTATGGTTTACGGTTTGGCGTTGCAGATTTAGGGTTTAGGGTTTATGCTTTAGGGTTTATGCTTTAGTGTTTATGCTTTATAGTTCATGGTTTGGGGTTGAGGTTTTATGGTATATGGTTTAGGGTTTAGAGTTTATGGTTTAGGCTTTAGTGTTTGTGGTTTAGGGTTTAGGCTTTAGTATTTAGGGTTTATGCTTTAGGGTTTGGGGTTTAAGCTTTATTCTTTAGGCTTTAGGGTTTTGGGTTTAGGGTTTGTGGTTTAGGATTTAGGATTTATGGGTTTAAGGTTTAGGGTTTAGGGGTTAGTATTGGGGTTTGGGCTCATGGTTTGGAATTTATGATTTAGGCTTTAGGGTTAGTGTTGAGGTTTTAGGGTTTGGGGCTTAGGGTTGTGATTTAGGCTTTATAGTTTAGGGTTTAGGGTCTAGGAATTAGGATTTAGGGTTTAGTATTCAGGGTTTAGGGTTTATGGTTCGGTGTTTATGCTTTAGGGTTTGGGGTTTAAGGTTTAGGGTTTAGATTTTAGGGTTTAGGGTTTAGGCTTTAGGCTTTAGGTTAGGGTTTAGTTTTTAGTGTTTAGGGTTTATGGTTTAGTGTTTGGGCTTCAGGGTTTGTGGTTTAGGGTTTAGTGTTTTGGGTTTATAGTTTAGGGTTTAGGCTTTAGTGTTTGTAGTTTAGGGTTTAGACTTTAGTGTTTAGGGTTAGGCTTTAGGGTTTGGAGTTTATGGTTTAGGGTTTAGGCTTTAGGGTCTAGGGTTTAGAGTTTGTGGTTTAGGGTTTAGGGTTTAGTATTTGGTGTTTAGGGTTTAGGGTTTAGGGTTTATGGTTTGGGGTTTAGGGTTTATGTTTTAGGGTTTAGGCTTTCGAGTTTGTGGTTTAGGGTTTATGATTTAGGGTATAGGGTTAGGGTTTAGGGTTTATGGTTTGTGTTTTAGGGTTTATGGTTTAGGGTTTAGGCTTTAGTATTTGTGGTTTAGGGTTTAAGGATTAGGGTTTAGGAATTAGGCTTTAGGGTTTGGGGTTTAGGATTTATGGTTTAAAGGTTAGTGTTTGGGCTTTAGGGTTTGTGGTTTAGGGTTTATGCATTAGGGTTTAGGGTTTAGTGTTTGGGCTTTAGGGTTTATGATTTAGGGTGTAGGGTTTAGGGTTTATGGTTTGGGGTTGAGGTTTTATGGTCTAAGGTTCAGGCTTTAGGGTTTGTGGTTTAGGGTTTATGGTGTAGGGTTTAGGATTTATGGTTTATGGTTTGGGGTTGAGTGTTTATGGTTCAGGGTTTACGGTTGGTAGTTTAGGGTTTAGGCTTTAGGGTTTTTGTTTTATGGTTTAGGGTGCAAGGTTTATGGTTTGAGTTTGCGGCTTTAGGGTTTAGGGTTTATGCTTTAGGGTTTAGGTTTTATGGTTTATGGTTCATGGTTTGGGGGTCAGGGTTTATGCTATAAGGTTTAGGATTTTGAGTTTAGGGTTTATGCTTTAGTGTTTGTGGTTTAGGGTTTAGGCTTTAGTGTTTAGGGTTTAGGGTTTAAGGTTTAGGGTTTAGTATTCAGGCTTCAGGCATTAGTGTTTAGGTTTAGGGTTTGTGGTTTAGGGTTTAGGGTTTATGGTTTAGGGGTTAGTGTTTAGGATTTTTGCTCATGGTTTGGAGTTTATGATTTAGGATTTAGGGATAGTGTTGAGGGTTATGGTTTAGGGTTTAGGGTTGTGATTTAGGGTTTAGGCTTTAGGGTTTAGGGTCTACGTATTAAGATTTAGGGTTTATGGTTTAGGCTTTAGGGCTTCTGGTTCGGTGTTTAGGCTTTAGGGTTTGGGGTTTAGGGTTTATGGTTTAGGTTTTATGGTTTATGCTTTAGGCTTTAGGCTTAGGGTTTAGTGTTTAGTGTTTAGGGTTTAGGGTTTAGGGTTTAGGGTTTAGGCTTCAGTGTTTGTGGTTTAGGATTTAGGCTTTATGGTTTTGTGTTTTGGGTTTAGGTTTTAGGATTTAGGGTTTATTGTTTGGGCTTTATGGTTTATGGTTATGGTTTAGGGTTTAGGCTTTATGCTTTAGGGTTTGTGGTTTAGGGTTTAGTGTTTAGGTTTTATGGTTTGGGGTTGAGAGTTTATGGTTTAGGGTTTAGGCTTTTGGGTGTGTGGTTTAAGGTTTAGGGTATAGGGTTAGGGTTTATGGTTTATGGTTTGGGGTTGAGGGTTTATGGTTTAGGGTTTAGGCTTTAGTGTTTGTGGTTTAGGGTTTATGGTTTAGGGTTTAGGGTTTAGGCTTTAGGGTTTGGGGTTTAGGGTTTATGGTTTAGGTGTTAGTGTTTGGGCTTTAAGGTTTGTGGTTTAGAGTTTATGCTTTATGATTTAGGGTTTAGTGTTTGGGCTTTAGGGTTTGGGGTTTAGGGTTTAGGGTTTAGGGTTTAGTGTTTGGGCTTAAGGTTTATGGTTTGGGGTTGAGGTTTTATGGTCTAAGGTTTAGGCTTTAGGGTTTGTGGTTTAGAGTTTATGGTATAGGGTATAGGGTTTAGGGTTTATCATTTGGGGTTGAGGGTTCATGGTTTATAGTTTAGGGTGTATAGTTCAAGGTTTATGGTTTGGGGTTTATGGTTTCATGGTTTGGGGTTGAGGGTTTATGGTATAGGGTTTAGGGATTAGAGTTTAGGCTTTACGCTTTAATATTTAGGGTTTAGGCTTTAGGGTTTGCTGTTTAGGGTTTCGGGTTTAGGCTTTAGGCTTTAAGGTATTAGGTTTAGGGTTTGTGGTTTAGGGTTTATGGTTTAGGGGTTTAGGATTTAGGGTTTAGTGTTTGGGGTTTGGGCTAAAGGTTTGCAGTTTATGATTTAGGGTTTAGGGTTAGCATTGAGGGTTTATGGTTTAGGGTTTATGGTTTATGGTTATGGTTTAGGATTTATGGCTTAGGGTTTAGGGTTTATGGTATAGGGCTTAGGGTCTAGGGATTAGGATTTATGGTTTAGTGTTCAGGGTTTAGGATTTAGGGTTTAGGGTTTAGGGTTTAGGGTTTAGGGTTTGTTGTTTAGGGTTTAGGGTGTAGGATTTAGGGTTTAAGGTTTATAGTTTGTGGTTGAGGGTTTATAGTTTGGATTTAGGCTTTAGGGTTTGTGGTTTAGGGTTTAGGGTTTAGGGTTTGTGGTTTGGGGTTAAGGGTTTAGGGTTTAGGGTTTAAGATTTATAGTTTAGGGTTTAGGCTTTAGTGTTTGTGGTTAGGGTTTAAGCTTTAGGTTTTAAGGTTTAGGCTCTAGGATTTATGGTTTATGGTTTAGGGTTTGGTGTTTGTGCTTTAAGGTTTGTGGTATAGGTTTGAGGGTTTAAGGTTGATGGTTTAGGGTTGATGGTTTGTAGTTTGTGGTTTAGGGTATAGGGTTTAGTGTTTAGGGTTTATGGTTTGGGGTTGAGTGTTTATGGTTTAGGGTTTAGAGTTTATAGTTTATAGTTTAGTGTTTAGGGTTTGTGGTTTATGATTTATGGTGTAGGGTTTATGGTTTAGGGTATATGGATTGAGGCTGAGGGTTTATGGTTTAGGGTTTATGCATATTATTTGTGCTTTAGGGTTTAGGGTGTAGGGTTTAGGGTTATGGTTTGGGGTTGAGGGATTATGGTTTAGTGTTTAGGGTTTATAGTTTAGGGTTTAGGGTTTAGGGTTTAGGGTTTATTGTTTGGGCTTTAGAGTTTGTGGTTAGAGTTTAGGGTTTATGCTTTAGGTTTGTGGTTTAGGGTTTAGGGTGTAGGGTTTAGGATTTAGGTTTTATGGTTTGGGGTTGAGGGTTTATGGTTTAAGGTTTAGGCTTTCGGGGTTGTGGTTTAGGGTTTAGGGTTTAGGGTATAGGGTTTAGGGTTTATGGTTTAGGGTTAATGCTTTAGGGTTTATGGTTTAGGGTTTATGGTTTAGATTTTATGGTTTGGGGTTAAGGGTTTATGGTTTAGGGTTAATGGTTTATGGTTCAGGGTTTAGGCTTTATTGTTTGGGTTTAGGGTTTATGGTTTAGGGGTTAGTGTTTGGGCTTTAGGGTTTGTGGTTTAGGGTTTATGCTTTAGGGTTTAGGGTTTAGTGTTTGGGCTTTAGGGTTTAGGGTTTAGAGTTTAGGGTTTAGGGGGTAGAGTTTAAGGTTTAGGGTTTAGGGTTTATAGTTTGGGGTTGAGGTTTTATTTTCTAATGTTCAGGATTTAGGATTTGTGGTTTAAGGTTTATGGTGTAGGGTTTAGGGTTTAGGGTTTATGGTTTAGGGTTCATGGTTTATGGTTTAGGGTTTATTGTTTATAGTCTAGGGTTTAGGCTTTAGGGTTTTTGGTTTATGGTTTAGGGTGTAGTGTTTATGGTTTACGGTTTGGCGTTGCAGATTTAGGGTTTAGGGTTTATGCTTTAGGGTTTATGCTTTAGTGTTTATGCTTTATAGTTCATGGTTTGTGGTTGAGGTTTTATGGTATAGGGTTTAGGGTTTAGAGTTTATGGTTTAGGCTTTAGTGTTTGTGGTTTAGGGTTTAGGCTTTAGTATTTAGGGTTTATGCTTTAGGGTTTGGGGTTTAAGCTTTATTCATTAGGCTTTAGGGTTTTGGGTTTAGGGTTTGTGGTTTAGGATTTAGGGTTTATGGGTTTAAGGTTTAGGGTTTAGGGGTTAGTATTGGGGTTTGGGCTCATGGTTTGGAATTTATGATTTAGGCTTTAGGGTTAGTGTTGAGGTTTTAGGGTTTGGGGCTTAGGGTTGTGATTTAGGCTTTATAGTTTAGGGTTTAGGGTCTAGGAATTAGGATTTAGGGTTTGGTATTCAGGGTTTAGGGTTTATGGTTCGGTGTTTATGCTTTAGGGTTTGGGGTTTAAGGTTTAGGGTTTAGATTTTAGGGTTTAGGGTTTAGGCTTTAGGCTTTAGGTTAGGGTTTAGTTTTTAGTGTTTAGGGTTTATGGTTTAGTGTTTGGGCTTCAGGGTTTGTGGTTTAGGGTTTAGTGTTTTGGGTTTATATTTTAGGGTTTAGGCTTTAGTGTTTGTAGTTTAGGGTTTAGACTTTAGTGTTTAGGGTTAGGCTTTAGGGTTTGGAGTTTATGGTTTAGGGTTTAGGCTTTAGGGTCTAGGGTTTAGAGTTTGTGGTTTAGGGTTTAGGGTTTAGTATTTGGTGTTTAGGGTTTAGGGTTTAGGGTTTATGGTTTGGGGTTTAGGGTTTATGTTTTAGGGTTTAGGCTTTCGAGTTTGTGGTTTAGGGTTTATGATTTAGGGTATAGGGTTAGGGTTTAGGGTTTATGGTTTGTGTTTGAGGGTTTATGGTTTAGGGTTTAGGCTTTAGTATTTGTGGTTTAGGGTTTAAGGATTAGGGTTTAGGAATTAGGCTTTAGGGTTTGGGGTTTAGGATTTATGGTTTAAAGGTTAGTGTTTGGGCTTTAGGGTTTGTGGTTTAGGGTTTATGCATTAGGGTTTAGGGTTTAGTGTTTGGGCTTTAGGGTTTATGATTTAGGGTGTAGTGTTTAGGGTTTATGGTTTGGGGTTGAGGTTTTATGGTCTAAGGTTCAGGCTTTAGGGTTTGTGGTTTAGGGTTTATGGTGTAGGGTTTAGGATTTATGGTTTATGGTTTGGGGTTGAGTGTTTATGGTTTAGGGTTTACGGTTGGTAGTTTAGGGTTTAGGCTTTAGGGTTTTTGTTTTATGGTTTAGGGTGCAAGGTTTATGGTTTGAGTTTGCGGCTTTAGGGTTTAGGGTTTATGCTTTAGGGTTTAGGCTTTATGGTTTATGGTTCATGGTTTGGGGGTCAGGGTTTATGCTATAAGGTTTAGGATTTTGAGTTTAGGGTTTAGGCTTTAGTGTTTGTGGTTTAGGGTTTAGGCTTTAGTGTTTAGGGTTTAGGGTTTAAGGTTTAGGGTTTAGTATTCAGGCTTCAGGCATTAGTGTTTAGGTTTAGGGTTTGTGGTTTAGGGTTTAGGGTTTATGGTTTAGGGGTTAGTGTTTAGGATTTTTGCTCATGGTTTGGAGTTTATGATTTAGGATTTAGGGATAGTGTTGAGGGTTATGGTTTAGGGTTTAGGGTTGTGATTTAGGGTTTAGGCTTTAGGGTTTAGGGTCTACGTATTAAGATTTAGGGTTTATGGTTTAGGCTTTAGGGCTTCTGGTTCGGTGTTTAGGCTTTAGGGTTTGGGGTTTAGGGTTTATGGTTTAGGTTTTATGGTTTATGCTTTAGGCTTTAGGCTTAGGGTTTAGTGTTTAGTGTTTAGGGTTTAGGGTTTAGGGTTTAGGGTTTAGTGTTTAGGCTTCAGTGTTTGTGGTTTAGGATTTAGGCTTTATGGTTTTGTGTTTTGGGTTTTGGTTTTAGGATTTAGGGTTTATTGTTTGGGCTTTATGGTTTATGGTTATGGTCTAGGGTTTAGGGTTTATGCTTTAGGGTTTGTGGTTTAGGGTTTAGTGTTTAGGTTTTATGGTTTGGGGTTGAGAGTTTATGGTTTAGGGTTTAGGCTTTTGGTGTGTGGTTTAAGGTTTAGGGTATAGGGTTAGGGTTTATGGTTTATGGTTTGGGGTTGAGGGTTTATGGTTTAGGGTTTAGGCTTTAGTGTTTGTGGTTTAGGGTTTATGGTTTAGGGTTTAGGGTTTAGGCTTTAGGGTTTGGGGTTTAGGGTTTATGGTTTAGGTGTTAGTGTTTGGGCTTTAAGGTTTGTGGTTTAGAGTTTATGCTTTATGATTTAGGGTTTAGTGTTTGGGCTTTAGGGTTTGGGGTTTAGGGTTTAGGGTTTAGGGTTTAGTGTTTGGGCTTAAGGTTTATGGTTTGGGGTTGAGGTTTTATGGTCTAAGGTTTAGGCTTTAGGGTTTGTGGTTTAGAGTTTATGGTATAGGGTATAGGGTTTAGGGTTTATCATTTGGGGTTGAGGGTTTATGGTTTATAGTTTAGGGTGTATAGTTCAAGGTTTATGGTTTGGGGTTTATGGTTTCATGGTTTGGGGTTGAGGGTTTATGGTATAGGGTTTAGGGATTAGAGTTTAGGCTTTAGGCTTTAGTGTTTGTGGTTTAGGATTTAGGCTTTAATATTTAGGGTTTAGGCTTTAGGGTTTGCTGTTTAGGGTTTCGGGTTTAGGCTTTAGGCTTTAAGGTATTAGGTTTAGGGTTTGTGGTTTAGGGTTTATGGTTTAGGGGTTTAGGATTTAGGGTTTAGTGTTTGGGGTTTGGGCTAAAGGTTTGCAGTTTATGATTTAGGGTTTAGGGTTAGCATTGAGGGTTTATGGTTTATGGTTTATGGTTTATGGTTATGGTTTAGGATTTATGGCTTAAGGTTTAGGGTTTATGGTATAGGGCTTAGGGTCTAGGGATTAGGATTTATGGTTTAGTGTTCAGGGTTTAGGATTTAGTGTTTATGGTTTAGGGTTTAGGGTTTAGGGTTTGTTGTTTAGGGTTTAGGGTGTAGGATTTAGGGTTTAAGGTTTATAGTTTGTGGTTGAGGGTTTATAGTTTGGATTTAGGCTTTAGGGTTTGTGGTTTAGGGTTTAGGGTTTAGGGTTTGTGGTTTGGGGTTAAGGGTTTAGGGTTTAGGGTTTAAGATTTATAGTTTAGGGTTTAGGCTTTAGTGTTTGTGGTTAGGGTTTAAGCTTTAGGTTTTAAGGTTTAGGCTCTAGGATTTATGGTTTATGGTTTAGGGTTTGGTGTTTGTGCTTTAAGGTTTGTGGTATAGGTTTGAGGGTTTAAGGTTGATGGTTTAGGGTTGATGGTTTGTAGTTTGTGGTTTAGGGTATAGGGTTTAGTGTTTAGGGTTTATGGTTTGGGGTTGAGTGTTTATGGTTTAGGGTTTAGAGTTTATAGTTTATAGTTTAGTGTTTAGGGTTTGTGGTTTATGATTTATGGTGTAGGGTTTATGGTTTAGGGTATATGGATTGAGGCTGAGGGTTTATGGTTTAGGGTTTATGCATATTATTTGTGCTTTAGGGTTTATGGTGTAGGGTTTAGGGTTATGGTTTGGGGTTGAGGGATTATGGTTTAGTGTTTAGGGTTTATAGTTTAGGGTTTAGGGTTTAGGGTTTAGGGTTTATTGTTTGGGCTTTAGAGTTTGTGGTTAGAGTTTAGGGTTTATGCTTTAGGTTTGTGGTTTAGGGTTTAGGGTGTAGGGTTTAGGGTTTAGGTTTTATGGTTTGGGGTTGAGGGTTTATGGTTTAAGGTTTAGGCTTTCGGGGTTGTGGTTTAGGGTTTAGGGTTTAGGGTATAGGGTTTAGGGTTTATGGTTTAGGGTTAATGCTTTAGGGTTTATGGTTTAGGGTTTATGGTTTAGATTTTATGGTTTGGGGTTAAGGGTTTATGGTTTAGGGTTAATGGTTTATGGTTCAGGGTTTAGGCTTTATTGTTTGGGTTTAGGGTTTATGGTTTAGGGGTTAGTGTTTGGGCTTTAGGGTTTGTGGTTTAGGGTTTATGCTTTAGGGTTTAGGGTTTAGTGTTTGGGCTTTAGGGTTTAGGGTTTAGAGTTTAGGGTTTAGGGGGTAGAGTTTAAGGTTTAGGGTTTAGGGTTTATAGTTTGGGGTTGAGGTTTTATTTTCTAATGTTCAGGCTTTAGGATTTGTGGTTTAAGGTTTATGGTGTAGGGTTTAGGGTTTAGGGTTTATGGTTTGGGGTTCATGGTTTATGGTTTAGGGTTTATTGTTTATAGTCTAGGGTTTAGGCTTTAGGGTTTTTGGTTTATGGTTTAGAGTGTAGTGTTTATGGTTTACGGTTTGGCGTTGCAGATTTAGGGTTTAGGGTTTATGCTTTAGGGTTTATGCTTTAGTGTTTATGCTTTATAGTTCATGGTTTGGGGTTGAGGTTTTATGGTATATGGTTTAGGGTTTAGAGTTTATGGTTTAGGGTTTAGTGTTTGTGGTTTAGGGTTTAGGCTTTAGTATTTAGGGTTTATGCTTTAGGGTTTAGGGTTTAAGCTTTATTCTTTAGGCTTTAGGGTTTTGGGTTTAGGGTTTGTGGTTTAGGATTTAGGATTTATGGGTTTAAGGTTTAGGGTTTAGGGGTTAGTATTGGGGTTTGGGCTCATGGTTTGGAATTTATGATTTAGGCTTTAGGGTTAGTGTTGAGGTTTTAGGGTTTGGGGCTTAGGGTTGTGATTTAGGCTTTATAGTTTAGGGTTTAGGGTCTAGGAATTAGGATTTAGGGTTTAGTATTCAGGGTTTAGGGTTTATGGTTCGGTGTTTATGCTTTAGGGTTTGGGGTTTAAGGTTTAGGGTTTAGATTTTAGGGTTTAGGGTTTAGGCTTTAGGCTTTAGGTTAGGGTTTAGGTTTTAGTGTTTAGGGTTTATGGTTTAGTGTTTGGGCTTCAGGGTTTGTGGTTTAGGGTTTAGTGTTTTGGGTTTATAGTTTAGGGTTTAGGCTTTAGTGTTTGTAGTTTAGGGTTTAGACTTTAGTGTTTAGGGTTAGGCTTTAGGGTTTGGAGTTTATGGTTTAGGGTTTAGGATTTAGGGTCTAGGGTTTAGAGTTTGTGGTTTAGGGTTTAGTGTTTAGTATTTGGTGTTTAGGCTTAGGGTTTGGTGTTTGTAGTTTAGGGTTTAGGATTTAGGGTTTAGGGTTGAAGGTTTATGGTTTTAGATTTTGGGTCGTGATTTAAAGTTTAGGCTTTAGGATTTATGGTCTAGGGTTTAGGGTCTAGGGTTTATGATTTAGGGTTTAGTGTTTAGGGTTTGGTGTTTAGGCCTTATGGTTTATGGTTTGGCATTTATGCTCTAGGGTTTAGGGTTTATATTTTGGGGCTGAGTGAGTATGGTTTAGGGTTTAGACTTTAGGGTTTATGATTTATGGTTTGGGGATAAGGGTTTATGGTTTAGGGTTTATAGTTTAGGGTTTAGGCATTATGGGTTGTGGTTCATGGTTTAGGGTATATGGTTTAGTGTTTATGGTTTGGGGTTGAGGGTTTATTATTTCGGGTTTAGGGTTTAGGGTTTGTTATTTTGGGTTTAGGGTGTAGGGTTTAGGGCTTAGGGTTTATGGTTTGGGGTTGAGGGTTCATGGTTTAGGATTTAGGCTTTATGGTTTGTGGTGTAGGGTTTAGGGTTTAGGATTTGGGGTTTGGGGTTGAGGGTTTATGGATTAGGGTTTAGGCTATATAGTTTAGGGTTTTGGCTTTAGTGTTTGTGGTTTAGGGTTTAGGGTTTAAGGTTTAATGTTTCTTGTTTAGGATTTGGGGTTTATTGTTTAGGGTTTAAGTATTAGGGTTTAGTGTTTAGGGTTTAGGATTTAGGGTTAAGGGTTTAGGGTTTAGTGTTTGGGCTTTAGAGTTTATTGTTTAGGGCTTAGTGTTTAGGGTTTATAGTTTAGGGTTTAGGCTTTAGTCTTTGTGGTTTAGGGTTTAGGCTTTAGGGTTTTGTGGTTTATGATTTTGGCTTTAGGGTTTAGTGTTTGGGCTTTAGGTTTGTGGTTTAGGATTTATAGTTTAGGGTTTAGGGTTTAGGGTCTAGGGTTTAGGATTTAGGGTTTAATGTTTAGGGTTTGGGGTTTAGGCCTTAGGTTTATGGTTATCCATTTAGGCTTTAGGGATTAGGGTTGATGTTTTGGGGCTAAGGGATTATGGTTTAGGGTTTATGCTTTAAGGTTTGTGGTTTAGGGTTTAGGGTGTAGGGTTTTAGGCTTAGGGTTTATGGTATGGGGTTTATAGTTTAGGGTTTCGGCTTTAAGGTTTGTGGTTTATGCTTTAGGATATAGGGTTTAGAGTTATGGTTTGGGTTTGAGGGTTTATTGTTTAAGGTTTAGGTTTTAGGGTTTGTTGTTTAGGGTTTAGGGTGTAGGGTGTGATGACAAGTCATCTTATACTAGCTTTTCAAGCATTTTTCACTTGTTTCATTAGGTTTTATGCACTTTCTTGCATTAGAAGTAAGTAATTTGAAGTGGTTTTGCATGGTTTTGTTAAATCAATCAACCATACTTTATTTGACACTAAATCAAGAGGTTTAAGTTAAAATTAGTTGGTTTTTGAATAATTTATGAACCTTGTGAATTTGGTGATGCTTTGATTGGTTGTTTTGATTACTTGTAGGTGAAGAAATGGTGGAAAAAAGAATTTTCGGCTTGCTTTTGAAGATAAAGCACGCTTGGAACCTTAGGCCACGCTTTGGAAAGCGTGACCTAAGGAAACAAAAGCATGGTGCATCAACCAAGGAGGCAAGGGGCATAGCGCTCAGTGAACCCACTTAATTGAGCGCTAGCCTAGCACCAAACCAAACAAGGCCATGGCGCAACATGACCAAAGAACCAAAGAAAGCATAGCGTTAAGTTAGTTTACCTAACTGAGCGCTATAAGGAACCAAGGAAAGCAAGGGCGCTCAGTTAACTAAGTTAACTTTTTTGCGCCTCCCCAAGAAAAAATGCAAGGCGCAATAACAATTGAGATTGAAGAGCTTCATTGATTCTAAGTTTGAGAATCATCTTTTACCTCTCTTCTCAATTGTTCCAAGAATTTAATCTGAGTTTCCTTTACTGCTTTCATCTTCTTTTCTTCTACAAATTGTTTTCTGTTGGATGAAGGAAGGAATTGAGATCTGGACTTCTTTTCTAGTCTCATTGAGCCTCTGAGCTCTTGAATTTCTTTCGTAGCTCTTGCAATTGAGTTGAATTTACTTTCTGTTTCGTTCTTCACTAAAATTTTCCAATTCTATTTAGATCTACTGCGCTTACTTAATGTCCTTTACTTTTTGTTCTTAAATTCTGAATCCCAGCATCCCACACCCCTTTATTATTCAAGCAATTTACATTTCTTGCACTCTAAGCTTCAGCTATTTACATTTCTTTCAATTTAAGTTTCAGTCATTTACATTACTTGCACTTTAAGATTCAACTCTTTTACTTCTTTTGCTCTTTAATTTACTATCAATTCTTCCTCTCCCTTTTATTTTCATGAAATTTAGCTTCTGTTGGTTACAATTCACTCAAATCATCAACTATTTGCCTAACTAAACTAACCATCTAACTAAAATTGCTCAATCCTTCAATCCCTGTGGGATCGACCTCACTCATGTGAGTAATTATTACTTGATGCGACCCAGTACACTTGCCGATGAGTTTTAGGTGTTGGAATCTAATTTCCACCCATCAGGGTGTAAGGTTTAGGGTTTATGGTTTGGGGTTGAGGGTTTATGGTTTAGGATCTAGGCTTTAGGGTTTGTGGTGTAGAGTTTATGTTTTAGGGTTTGTGGTTTGGGGTTGAGGGTTTGTGATTTAGGGTTTAGGATTTATAGTTTAGGGTTTATGGTTTAGTGTTTAGGCTATAATGCTTGTGGTTAGGGTTTAAGCTTTAGGGTTTAAGGTTTAGGGTTTAAGGTTTCAGGTTTAGGGTTTAGGGTTTAGTGTTTGGGTGATAGGGTTTCTGTTTTAGGTTTTACATTTTAGGGTTAATGATTTAGGGTTTAAGGTTTAGAGTTTATGGTTTAGGGTTTAGTATTTAGGGTTTATAGTGTATGGTTTAGGGTTTATGGTATATGGTTTATGGTTTAGGATTTATGGTTTGGGGTTGAGGGCTTATGGTTTAGGGTTTAGGCTTTAGAGTTTGTGGTTTAGGGTTTAGGGTGCAGTGTTTAGGGTTTAGGGTTTATGATTTGTGGTTTAGGGATTATAGTTTAGGGTTTATGGTTTGTGGTTTATAGTTTAAGCCATAGGGTTTAGTGTTTAGGGTTTATGGTTTGATGTTGAGTGTTTATGGTTTAGGGTTTAGGGTTTATAGTTTAGGGTTTAGGCTTTAGGCTTTGTGGTTTATGGTTTAAGGTGTCGGGTTTAGGATTTAGGGTATATGGTTTGGGGTTGAGGGTTTAGGCTTTAAGGTTTGTGGTTCAGGGTTTAAGGTGTAGGGTTTAAGGTTTATGGTTTGGGGTTAAGGCTTTATGGTTTAGTGTTTAGGGTTTATAGTTTAGGGTTTAGGCTTCAGTGTTTGTGGTTTAGGATTTAGGTTTTATGGTTTAGTCTTTAGGGTTGCGGGTTTAGTGTTTTGGGTTTTGGTTTTAGGGTTTAAGGTTTAGGGTTTAGGGTTTATTGTTTGGGCTTTAGGGTTTGTGGTTAGGGTTTAGGCTTTAGGCTTTAGGCTTTAGGGTTTTTAGTTTAGGGTTTAGTGTTTAGGTTTTATGGTTTGGCGTTGAGGGTTTATGGTTTAGGGTTTAGGCTTTCGGGTTTGTGGTTTAGGGTTTAGAGTTTAGGGTTTAGGCTTTAGTGATTATGGTTTAGGGTTTATGCTTTAGTGTTTAGTGTTTAGGCTTTAGGGTTTGGGATTTATTGGTTTCGGGTTTAGGCTTTAGGCTTTAGAGTTCTGGGTTTAGGGTTTGTGGTTTAGGGTTTAGGGTTTAGGGATTTATGGTTTATGGTTTAGTGTTTGGGGTTTGGGCTCAAGGTTTGCAGTTTATGATTTAGGGCTTAGGGTTAGTGTTGTAGGTTTATGGTTTAGGGTTTAGGGTTGTGATTTAGGGTTTAGGGTTTAGGGTTTATGGTTTAGGGTTTAGGGTCTAGGGATTAGGATTTATGGTTTAGTGTTTAGGGTTTATGGTTTAGGTTTTATGGTTTGCAGTTGAGGGTTTATGGTTTAGGGTTTATTGTTTAGGGTTTAGGCTTTAGAGTTTGTGGTTTATCGTTTAGGGTATAGGGTTTAGGGTTTATGGTTTAGGTTTGAGGGTTTATTGTTTAGGGTTTAAGTTTTAGGGTTTGTTTTTTAGGTTTTATGGTGTAAGATTTAGGATTTAGGGTTTATGGTTTGGGGTTGAGGGTTTATGGTTTAGGATTTAGGCTTTATGGTTTTTGGGGTAGGGTTTAGGGTTTGTGGTTTGGGGTTGAGTGTTTATGGTTTAGGGTTTAGGCTTTAGTGTTTGTGGTTAGTGTTTAAGCTTTAGGGTTTAAGGTTTAGGCTTTATGGTTTAGGGTTTAGGTTTTAGGCTTTAGGGTTTAGTGTTTGGGCTTTAGGGTTTGTGGTTTAGGTTTTAGGGTTTAGGGTTCTGAGTTTAGCGTTTAGGTTTAGTATTTAGGGTTTAGGGGTTTAGGGTTTAGGGTTTATGGTTTTTGGTTTAGGGTTTAGGGTTTATGTTTTGGGGTTGAGGGTTTAGGCCTTAGAGTTTGTGGTTTAGGGTTTAGGGTGTAGTGTTTATGGTTTAGGGTTTATGGTTCGGGATTGAAGGTTTATGGTTTACGGTTTAGGGTATAGGGTATAGGGTTTAGTGTTTTGGGTTTATGGTTTGGAGTTGATGAGTGTTTATGGTTTATGGTTTATGGTTTATAGTTTAAGGTTTAGGCTTTAGGGTTTGTGGTTTGGGTTTGAGGGTTTATTGTTTAGGGTTTAGGTTTTAGGGTTTGTGGTTTAGGGTTTAGGGTGTAGGGTGTGATGACAAGTCATCTTATACTAGCTTTTCAAGCATTTTTCACTTGTTTCATTAGGTTTTATGCACTTTCTTGCATTAGAAGTAAGTAATTTGAAGTGGTTTTGCATGGTTTTGTTAAATCAATCAACCATCCTTTATTTGACACTAAATCAAGATGTTTAAGCTAAAATTAGTTGGTTTTTGAATAATTTATGAACCTTGTGAATTTGGTGATGCTTTGATTGGTTGTTTTGATTACTTGTAGGTGAAGAAATGGTGGAAAAAAGAATTTTCGGCTTGCTTTTGAAGATAAAGCACGCTTGGAACCTTAGGCCACGCTTTGGAAAACGTGTCCTAAGGAAAGAAAAGCGTGGTGCATCAACCAAGGAGGCAAGGGGCATAGCGCTCAGTGAACCCACTTAATTGAGCGCTAGCCTAGCACCAAACCAAACAAGGCCATGGCGCAGCATGACCAAAGAACCAAAGAAAGCATAGCGTTAAGTTAGTTTACCTAACTGAGCGCTATAAGGAACCAAGGAAAGCAAGGGTGCTCAGTTAACTAAGTTAACTTTTTTGCGCCTCCCCAAGAAAAAATGCAAGGCGCAATAACAATTGAGATTGAAGAGCTTCATTGATTCTAAGTTTGAGAATCATCTTTTACCTCTCTTCTCAATTGTTCCAAGAATTTAATCTGAGTTTCCTTTACTGCTTTCATCTTCTTTTCTTCTACAAATTGTTCTTTGTTGGATGAAGGAAGGAACTGAGATCTGGACTTCTTTTCTAGTCTCATTGAGCCTCTGAGCTCTTGAATTTCTTTCGTAGCTCTTGCAATTGAGTTGAATTCACTTTCTATTTTGTTCTTCACTAAAATTTTCCAATTCTATTTAGATCTACTGCACTTACTTAATGTCCTTTACTTTTTGTTGTTAAATTCTGAATCCCAGCATCCCACACCCCTTTATTATTCAAGCAATTTACATTTCTTGCACTCTAAGCTTCAGCTATTTACATTTCTTTCAATTTAAGATTCAGTCATTTATATTACTTGCACTTTAAGATTCAGCTCGTTTACTTCTTCTGCTCTTTAATTTACTGTCAATTCTCCCTCTCCCTTTTATTTTCATGCAATTTAGCTTCTGTTGGTTACAATTCACTCAAATCATCAACGATTTGCTTAACTAAACTAACCACCTAACTAAAATTACTCAATCCTTCAGTCCATGTGGGATCGACCTCACTCATGTGAGTAATTACTACTTGATGCGACCCGGTACACTTGTCGGTGAGTTTTAGGTGTTGGAATCTAATTTTCACCCATCAAGTTTTTTGCGCCGTTGCCAGGGATTGATTAGGTTGACAATGATTAAGTAAGGTGGTGGTCTAGATTAAGCACTTTTTCTTTATTTGTTTTACTTTCTTTGTTTTTAACAAGCACATTAACTGTTTGAATTTTTTCTTAAGCTAACACTGACTTTGCTCTATCGGTAAAGTGAATTGTTCTCTGGTTCTATGCTTGAGTGTTTCTTGTTGTTTCGTACAACAGAAGCAATTTTCCTCTGTTTCTCTTTTAAGCCTATTAACTATTTGACACATTGTGTCAACTAACCTTCTAACTACAATCTGGCATGAGAATATCCAATTTCCATTTGGATTGTTTGTGATTGTGCAGGTCATGGAGGATAAGGAAGAAGTAACCAATAATGCTCAACTTGCAAGGAGGGTGTTGACCACTTATACTACTCCTAATCCAAAGCACTGCAAGAGTAGCATCCTTACCCCGAATGTCAATGCAAACAACTTTGAATCGAAGACCCAGCTCATCACCCTAGTACAAAACAACTGCTCCTATGGAGGAGGTCCGCTAGAAGATCCAAATCAGCATTTATCTACTTTCTTGAGGATCTGTGACACAGTGAAGTCCAATGGGGTACATCCAGACAGATGCAAATTGTTGATGTTCCCATTTTCATTAAGGGACGAAGCTGCTCAATGGCTTGAAGCCTTCCCACTAGGAAGCGTCACTAGCTGGGAGGATCTAGTGAGTAAAATTCCTAGCCAAGTTCAACCCACCCCAGAAAATCAGTAAGCTAGAAGTAGAAGTGCAACCATTCACACAAAAGAAGGAAGTGATGGAACTTAAAGGGGTAAATGCAATCATGACCCAAAACAAGCAGATGCACTAACAACTTCAGCAACAAATGGAGCTGATGGTCAGGAAAATCAATGAGCTGCAAATTGCTGTAGTAAATGCACAAAGCCAATCTTAAACCTCACATAAATGGAATCAATCTGAAAAAAGTTTTGTGGCATACAACTATGAGCAACGAATCCCTAAGCAAGTACACTCTCTAAATAACACCTCAAGATTGCTCCAACACAACTCTCATGGTGATGTGTACAACCCACCCTGGAGGACTCATTCTAACTTGAGGTGGGGTGAGCACCAAAATCAAGGACCAAGGAACCTCAACTATAACAGCCCCAGCATCACAAACAAGCACAACCACAACCTTACTAACAACACCCACTACACACTACCACAACACACTAATCTCTAACCCTATTACACTTTACAGTTTTCCCAAAACAACTTTCATCAACCATCCCAGTCCACACAACCACAACCAATTATGTGCTCTCAACAAATCTCTAACCTAGAGATAATAATGGAGAAGCTCATGGATGATCAAACCTTGTCAAACAAATGCCAAAAAGCAGCACTCAGAAACCTTGAAGGAAAACTAGGACAAATGGCTAAATACATTTCAGAATTGAGTGAGAAGAGGGCAAATACCCTCCCCAGGGCCACTGAAGATAACTCAAGAGACAACGAAAAAGCTACAAAGTGGGAGAAGTGGAAAGCAATCATAGAGGAAAGTGAGAAGACTATGGAAAAAGAAGCCATTATCCAATAAAAGCACCACAGAGAAGTTTCACAAGAGGAGATAGAGGGAAGAAAGCTCACAGTAAGAGGAGAAAATCTAAGACAACATGATTTTCAACTTCCATGATCAAAGAATGAAGAATGTCAAGCTAGTGACAATAAAGAAGCGCTTGTTGGGAGGCAACCCAACCTGAGGTAGTTTTCTTTTCATAAGCAATTTAAAAAAAAGGTGAGTGGTTTTGTCTGTATTGCAAGGAGCTAAGTTTGGTGTTGCACATCAAAACAATTTAAGGAAGAGTAAAGGATGCTAAGTTTGGTGTTCCACCAAAAATATCATTTAAAAACACATTCTCACCTTCTGCATAAAGAGTTGATAGCACCAAGCAATCATATAAACCATTGAACCATTAGTTTTAGTTTATAATCTTCAGCAAAGACAAAAGGGTTTCACATATGGTTAATTTGATGCATGAGAAACATTGGCAAAGGACTAAGTTTGGTGTTCACACACCAAAGTAAGTCTAAAAGCTCACAAATAATTCTTGAACACTAATCAGTTGCCTAAGGGCTTGAGAAACAATCAACTTCTAAGGATTATACAGGAAAACATTCAATCTGTGAGAGGGATCGGCATGACTGCATCATCATCCAAAGGAGGAGCAACAGATAGAAATAATGATGACAGGAGGAAAAGCTGAGAGACACTCCTAACAGGTTGTATTGACACTTAATCCTTGTTGCTGTGAAGCATTTTTAATCTAGAAATTCCTATATGTCTTGCTGAAGTGTTCAATTAAATGCAAGTGGAGATGTTTGCTAAGAATGCTAGCCTGCATATTGCACTTGTCATCCATCATTAGCTTGAATTTTGTTTTATTTCCCTTCTGCAAAAATAAAAGAGAAATGTTTGAAACAAGAAAGTGATTGACCAATGTTGTAGAAATTAGAATGAGAATTCAGTGGTGGTAGTTATTTGATTTAATGGTCAACTCAAATAACAAAAGCTACATCATAACATGTTCTTTGAAGTGTGAATTAGTTTGCTGCTATAAAGTCCTTTATTAATGAAATTACCTTGAGAATGAAGCAAAATAAGAAAGAAAAAGAAAAAGAAAGAGAAAAGCCAAGAATTGGCAAAGAAACCAACAATAAGGCTAGACACCAATAGCTTGGACCCTAGGACATATGCATGTGGTGTTTTTGTACTGGGATATGCTTGGACAAGTAGGTTCTGAGTAGTATTTTGAAACTTGGCCACTTAGATCAACTGATCTGGGATTGCCAACTGAAAGCCCACTATCAAGAGCAACCTAGTTACAAAGCATTTAGTAATACAAAGAGATGCTGGGCATCAATGCTCCAAGGAAGGAATTATGAGCCATGTGTCTTTGGTGAAGAAATGTTGAGCAAAATTTAGCCAAAAGGCTGCTGCAATATTTGCCACCAAGCTTTCATTAATAAATAAGCTTTCTAAGCAAAAGAAAGAAAGAAAAAGCTAGCAAGGGATCAAGCAAAAGCAAAGCATTATAGTAGCAACTCTAATGAACCTTTAAAGAAACATTTCTTATCTGTCAGCAAGTAATAAATGAGCTACCATTGTCTACATGAAACCCCATGAACCAAGTTCAATTATTTGCTAAATAAGGACATGCATGCTAGCTTGGGGACAAGCAAGGTTTAAGTTTGGTGTGTTATGACAAGTCATCTTATGCTAGCTTTTCAAGCATTTTTCACTTGTTTCATTAGGTTTTATGCACTTTCTTCCATTAGAAGTAAGTAATTTGAAGTGGTTTTGCATGGTTTTGTTAAATCAATCAACCATCCTTTATTTGACACTAAATCATGAGGTTTAAGCTAAAATTAGTTGGTTTTTGAATAATTTATGAACCTTGTGAATTTGGTGATGCTTTGATTGGTTGTTTTGATTACTTGTAGGTGAAGAAATAGTGGAAAAAGGAATTTTCGGCACGCTTTTGAAGATAAAGCATGCTTGGGACCTTAGGCCACGCTTTGGAAAGCGTAACCTAAGGAAAGAAAAGCGTGGTGCATCAACCAAGGAGGCAAGGGGCATAGCGCTCAGTGAACCCACTTAACTGAGCACTAGCCCAGCACCAAACCAAACAAGGCCATGACGCAGCATGACCAAAGAACTAAAGAAAGCATAGCGTTAAGTTAGTTTACTTAATTAAGCGCTACAAGGAACCAAGGAAAGCAAGGGCGCTCAGTTAACTAAGTTAACTTTTTCCGTGTCTCTCCAAGGAAAAATGCAAGGCGCAATAACAAGGAAGGGGGCAGCCAGGTTTCGAACCCATGCTAGCAAGAGGAAGCACGCTACAAAGCCTTGCAAGAAAATAAGCCAAAATGGCTTCACCCAGGGAGCCAAAAAGAATCGCTACTCAAAGCAAAGGGAGTTAAGTTACCTTTGTTAACTGAGTACTACTTGTAAAGAGAATTTGGCCAAAATGGGACAACTATGGTTCGAAGCTGGAAACCCATGCAAGCAAAGGGGCGCTGCGTGAAACAAGTTCACTGAGCGCTACTCCAAGGCTTTGTCACGCAACAAATGAGCCTGGGACCAAGACATGGGGCGCTCAGTTAAGTAACATAACTGAACGTTCCCCTGGAGCCATGCATGAGACATAATGAGCCAAGGACCAAGCAAATTGAGCGCTTAGTTGGTTTAGCTAACCGAGCGGTTCCTTGGAGGTGCACCATGGTCCAATTTTAATTCAATTGCCACTTTGGATCCAATTCTTCACCAAATAAAAAGCCCACTCCAAATTCTGAAGATCAAAAATAGAAAGTGTATAAATAGGACTTAGTTTGAGTTAGAGAGGACTTTTTACCTTTACTTTGAACTTTATTTTTCACTTTTGAACTTTCATTTTGAGTTTTATTTTGAGCTTTGAACTGGGGAATTGGGATTGAGAGCTGAATTCTCTCCTCCTTGTTCTTACTTTTGCATTTCTTGTTTTCTGTTTTTGAATTGTAGATAGAGATTGAAGGAATTCTATTTCAATCCTTGATCTGCAATTCATCTTTGGTTTCTTCTGCATAATTCTAAGGATTGGAAATTGAATTTAGCTTTCTGTCTTCATTTTCATTTCTTATGCTAACTTTGCTTTCTGTTTTGGAATTTAAATTGAGATTGAAGAGCTTTATTGATTCTAAGTTTGAGAATCATCTTTTACCACTCTTCTCAATTGTTCCAAGAATTTAATCTGAGTTTCCTTTACTGCTTTCATCTTCTTTTCTTCTACAAATTGTTCTCTGTTGGATCAAGGAAGGAATTGAGATCTAGACTTGTTTTCTAGTCTCGTTGAGCATCTGAGCTCTTGAATTTCTTTACTAGCTCTTGCAATTGAGTTGAATTCACTTTCTGTTTTGTTCTTCACTGCAATTTTCCAATTCTGTTTAGATCTACTGCACTTACTTCATCTCCTTTACTTTTTGTTGTTAAATTCTGAATCCCAGCATCCCACACCCCTTAAGCAATTTATATTTCTTGCATTCTAAGCTTCAGCTCTTTACATTTCTTGCAATTTAAGTTTCAGTCATTTACATTACTTGCACTTTAAGATTCAACTCTTTTACTTCTTTTGCTCTTTAATTTACTATCAATTCTTCCTCTCCCTTTTATTTTCATGTAATTTAGCTTCTGTTGGTTACAATTCACTCAAATCATCAACTATTTGCCTAACTAAACTAACCATCTAACTAAAATTGCTCAATCCTTCAATCCCTGTGGCATCGACCTCACTCATGTGAGTAATTATTACTTGATGCGACCCAGTACACTTGCCGATGAGTTTTAGGTGTTGGAATCTAATTTCCACCCATCAGGGTGTAAGGTTTAGGGTTTATAGTTTGGGGTTGAGGGTTTATGGTTTAGGATTTAGGCTTTAGGGTTTGTGGTGTAGGGTTTAGGGTTTAGGGTTTGTGGTTTGGGGTTGAGGGGTTGTGGTTTAGGGTTTAGGATTCATAGTTTAGGGTTTATGGTTTAGGGTTTAGGCTATAGTGTTTGTGGTTAGGGTTTAAGCTTTAGGGTTTAAGGTTTAGGGTTTAAGGTTTCGGGTTTATGGTTTAGGGTTTAGTGTTTGGGTGATAGGGTTTCTGTTTTAGGTTTTACATTTTAGGGTTAATGATTTAGGGTTTAAGGTTTAGAGTTTATGGTTTAGGGTTTAGTATTTAGGGTTTATAGTGTATGGTTTAGGGTATATGGTATAGGGTTTATGGTTTAGGATTTATGGTTTGGGGTTGAGGGCTTATGGATTAGGGTTTAGGCTTTAGAGTTTGTGGTTTAGGGTTTAGGGTGCAGTGTTTAGGGTTTAGGGTTTATGATTTGTGGTTTAGGGATTATAGTTTAGGGTTTATGGTTTGTGGTTTATGGTTTAAGGCATAGGGTTTAGTGTTTAGGGTTTATGGTTTGATGTTGAGTGTTTATGGTTTAGGGTTTAGGGTTTATAGTTTAGGGTTTAGGCTTTAGGCTTTGTGGTTTATGGTTTAAGGTGTCGGGTTTAGGATTTAGGGTATATGGTTTGGGGTTGAGGGTTTAGGCTTTAAGGTTTGTGGTTCAGGGTTTAAGGTGTAGGGTTTAAGGTTTATGGTTTGGGGTTGAGGCTTTATGGTTTAGTGTTTAGGGTTTATAGTTTAGGGTTTAGGCTTCAGTGTTTGTGGTTTAGGATTTAGGCTTTATGGTTTAGTCTTTAGGGTTGCGGGTTTAGTGTTTTGGGTTTTGGTTTTTGGGTTTAAGGTTTAGGATTTAGGGTTTATTGTTTGGGCTTTAGGGTTTGTGGTTAGGGTTTAGGCTTTAGGCTTTAGGCTTTAGGGTTTTTAGTTTAGGGTTTAGTGTTTAGGTTTTATGGTTTGGCGTTGAGGGTTTATGGTTTAGGGTTTAGGCTTTTGGGTTTGTGGTTTAGGGTTTAAAGTTTAGGGTTTAGGCTTTAGTGATTATGGTTTAGGGTTTATGCTTTAGTGTTTAGTGTTTAGGCTTTAGGGTTTGGGGTTTATTGGTTTCGGGTTTAGGCTTTAGGCTTTAGAGTTCTGGGTTTAGGGTTTGTGGTTTAGGGTTTAGGGTTTAGGGATTTAGGGTTTATGGTTTAGTGTTTGGGGTTTGGGCTCAAGGTTTGCAGTTTATGATTTAGGGTTTAGGGTTAGTGTTGTGGGTTTATGGTTTAGGGTTTAGGGTTGTGATTTAGGGTTTAGGCTTTAGGGTTTATGGTTTAGGATTTAGGGTCTAGGGATTAGGATTTATGGTTTAGTGTTTAGGGTTTATGGTTTAGGTTTTATGGTTTGCGGTTGAGGGTTTATGGTTTAGGGTTTATTTTTTTGGGTTTAGGCTTTAGAGTTTGTGGTTTATCGTTTAGGGTATAGGGTTTAGGGTTTATGGTTTGGGTTTGAGGGTTTATTGTTTAGGGTTTATGATTTAGGGTTTGTTTTTTAGGGTTTATGGTGTAAGATTTAGGATTTAGGGTTTATGGTTTGGGGTTGAGGGTTTAGGGTTTAGGATTTAGGCTTTAAGGTTTATGGGGTAGGGTTTATGGTTTAGGGTTTGTGGTTTGGGGTTGATTGTTTATGGTTTAGGGTTTAGGCTTTAGTGTTTGTGGTTAGTGTTTAAGCTTTAGGGTTTAAGGTTTAGGCTTTATGGTGTAGGGTTTAGGTTTTAGGCTTTAGGGTTTAGTGTTTGAGCTTTAGGGTTTGTGGTTTAGGTTTTAGGGTTTATGGTTCTGAGTTTAGCATTTAGGTTTAGTATTTAGGGTTTAGGGGTTTAGGGTTTAGGGTTTATGGTTTTTGGTTTAGGGTTTAAGGTTTATGTTTTGGGGTTGAGGGTTTATGGTTTAGGGTTTAGGCTTTAGAGTTTGTGGTTTAGGGTTTAGGGTGTAGTGTTTATGGTTTAGGGTTTATGGTTCGGGATTGAAGGTTTATGGTTTACGGTTTAGGGTATAGGGTATAGGGTTTAGTGTTTTGGGTTTATGGTTTGGAGTTGATGAGTGTTTATGGTTTAGGGTTTATGGTTTATAGTTTAGGGTTTAGGCTTTAGGGTTTGTGGTTTATGGTCTAAGGTGTAGTGTTTAGGGTTTAGGGTATATGGTTTGGTGTTGAGGGTTTATGGTTTAGGGTTTATGCTTTATGGTTTGTGGTTTAGGATTTAGGATGTAGGGTTTAGGGTTTATGGTTTGGGGTTGAGGGTTTATGGTTTAGTGTTTAGGGTTTATAGTTTAGTGTTTAGGTTTCAATGTTTGTGGCTTAGGGTTTAGGCTTTATGGTTTAGGCTTTAGGGTTGGGGGTTTTGGGTTTTGGGTTTTGGTTTTAGGCTTTAGGGTTTAGGGTGTAGGGTTTATTGTTTGCGCTTTAGGGTTTGTGGTTAGGATATAGGGTTTAGGCTTTAGGCTTTAGGGTTTGTGGTTTAAGGTTTAGGGTGTAGGTTTAGGGTTTATGGTTTATGGTTTGGGGTTTAGGGTTTATGTTTTAGGGTTTAGGCTTTCGAGTTTGTGGTTTAGGGTTTGGGGTTTAGGGTATAGGGTTAGGGTTTAGGGTTTATGGTTTGTGGTTGAGGGTTTATGGTTTAGGGTTTAGGCTTTAGTATTTGTGGTTTAGGGTTTAAGGATTAGTGTTTAGGAATTAGGCTTTAGGGTTTGGGGTTTAGGATTTATGGTTTAAAGGTTAGTGTTTGGGCTTTAGGGTTTGTGGTTTAGGGTTTATGCATTAGGGTTTAGTGTTTAGTGTTTGGGCTTTAGGGTTTATGATTTAGGGTGTAGGGTTTAGGGTTTATGGTTTGGGGTTGAGGTTTTATGGTCTAAGGTTCAGGCTTTAGGGTTTGTGGTTTAGGGTTTATAGTGTAGGGTTTAGGATTTATGGTTTATGGTTTGGGGTTGAGTGTTTATGGTTTAGGGTTTAGGGTTTAGGATTGGTAGTTTAGGGTTTAGGCTTTAGGGTTTTTGTTTTATGGTTTAGGGTGCAAGGTTTATGGTTTGAGTTTGCAGCTTTAGGGTTTAGGGTTTATGCTTTAGGGTTTAGGCTTAATGGTTTATGGTTCATGGTTTGGGGGTTAGGGTTTATGCTATAAGGTTTAGGATTTTGAGTTTAGGGTTTAGGCTTTAGTGTTTGTGGTTTAGGGTTTAGGCTTTAGTGTTTAGGGTTTAGGGTTTAGGGTTTAGTATTCAGGCTTCAGGCATTAGTGTTTAGGTTTAGGGTTTGTGGTTTAGGGTTTAGGATTTAGGGTTTAGGGTTTAGGGGTTAGTGTTTAGGGTTTTTGCTCATGGTTTGGAGTTTATGATTTAGGATTTAGGGATAGTGTTGAGGGTTATGGTTTAGGGTTTAGGGTTGTGATTTAGGGTTTAGGCTTTAGGGTTTAGGGTCTACGTATTAAGATTTAGGGTTTAGTGTTCAGGGTTTATGGTTTAGGCTTTAGGGCTTCTGGTTCGGTGTTTAGGCTTTAGGGTTTGGGGTTTAGGGTTTATGGTTTAGGTTTTAGGGTTTATGCTTTAGGCTTTAGGCTTAGGGTTTAGGGTTTAGTGTTTAGGGTTTATGGTTTAGGGTTTAGGGTTTATGGTTTATGGTTTAGGGTTTAGGGTTTATGATTTAGGGTTTAGGGTTTAGGGTTTAGGGTTTAGGCTTCAGTGTTTGTGGTTTAGGATTTAGGCTTTATGGTTTAGTGTTTTGGGTTTTGGTTTTTGGATTTAGGGTTTATTTTTTGGGCTTTATGGTTTATGGTTATGGTTTAGGGTTTAGGCTTTATGCTTTAGGGTTTGTGGTTTAGGGTTTAGTGTTTAGGTTTTATGGTTTGGGGTTGAGAGTTTATAGTTTAGGGTTTAGGCTTTTGGGTGTGTGGTTTAAGGTTTAGGGTATAGGGTTAGGGTTTATGGTTTATGGTTTGGGGTTGAGGGTTTAGGGTTTAGGCTTTAGTGTTTGTGGTTTAGGGTTTATGGTTTAGGGTTTAGGGTTTAGGCTTTAGGGTTTGGGGTTTAGGGTTTATGGTTTAGGTGTTAGTGTTTGGGCTTTAAGGTTTGTGGTTTAGAGTTTATGCTTTATGATTTAGGGTTTAGTGTTTGGGCTTTAGGGTTTAGGGTTTAGGGTTTAGGGTTTAGGATTTAGTGTTTGGGCTTAGGGTTTATGGTTTGGGGTTGAGGTTTTATGGTCTAAGGTTTAGGCTTTAGGGTTTGTGGTTTAGAGTTTATGGTATAGGGTATAGGGTTTAGGGTTTATCATTTGGGGTTGAGGGTTTATGGTTTATAGTTTAGGGTGTATAGTTCATGGTTTATGGTTTGGGGTTACTGCTTTAGGGTTTTGGGTTTACGCTTTATGGTTTCATGGTTTGGGGTTGAGGGTTTATGGTATAGGGTGTAAGGATTAGAGTTTAGGGTTTAGGCTTTAGTGTTTGTGGTTTAGGATTTAGGCTTTAATATTTAGGGTTTAGGCTTTAGGGTTTGCTGCTTAGGGTTTCGGGTTTTGGCTTTAGGCTTTAAGGTTTTAGGTTTAGGGTTTGTGGTTTAGGGTTTATGGTTTAGGGGTTTAGGGTTTAGGGTTTAGTGTTTGGGGTTTGGGCTAAAGGTTTGCAGTTTATGATTTAGGGTTTATGGTTAGCATTGAGGGTTTATGGTTTAGGGTTTATGGTTTATGGTTATGGTTTAGGATTTATGGCTTAGGGTTTATGGTATAGGCCTTAGGGTCTAGGGATTAGGATTTATGGTTTAGTGTTCAGGGTTTAGGATTTAGGGTTTATAGTTTGGTGTTGAGGGTTTATGGTTTAGGGTTTATGGTTTATAGTTTAGGGTTTAGGCTTTAGCATTTATGGTTTATGGTTTAGGGTATAGGGTTTAGGGCTTATGGTTTGGGTTTGAGGGTTTATTGTTTAGGGTTTAGGTTTTAAGGTTTGTTGTTTAGGGTTTAGGGTGTAGGGTTTAGGATTTAGGTTTTATGGTTTGGGGTTGAGGGTTGATGGTTTAGGATTTAGGTTTTAAGGTTTGTGGTGTAGGGTTTAGGGTTTAGGGTATGGGGTTTGGGGTTGAGGATTTAGGATTTAGGGTTTAGGCTTTAGGGTTTGTGGTTATGGTTTAAGCTTTAGGGTTTAAGGTTTACTATTTAGGATTTAGGGTATAGGGTTTAGTGATTGGACTTTAGGGTTTGTGGTTTAGGTTTTAGGGTTTAGGGTTGACGATTTAGTAATTCGGGTTCAGAGTTTAGGGTTTAGGGTTTAGTGTTTAGTATTTAGGATTTAGGGTTTAGGGTTTAGGGTTTATGGTGTATGATTTAGGGTTTATGATTTATGGTTTGGGGTTGAGGGTTTATGGTGTAGGGTTTATGCTTTAGAGTTTTTGGTTTAGGGTTTTGGGTATAGTGTTTATTGTTTAGCGTTTATGGTTTGGGGTTGAAGGTTTATGGTTTAGGGTTTAGGGTATAGGGTACAGGGTTTTGTGTTTAGGGTTAATGGTTTGGGGTTGAGTGTTTATGGTTTAGGATTTATAGTTTAGGGTTTAGGCTTTAGGTTTTGTGGTTTATGGTTTATGGTATAAGGTTTAGGGTTTAGGGTTTAGGGTATATGTTTTGGTGTTGAGGGTTTATGGTTTAGGTTTTTGGCTTTATGGTTTGTGGTTTAAGGTTTAGGGTGTAGGGTGTAGGGTTTATGGTTTGGGGTTGAGGGTTTATGGTTTAGTGTTTAGGGTTTATATTTTAGGGTTTAGGCTTCAGTGTTTGTGGTTTAGGGTTTAGGCTTTATGGCTTAGGCTTTAGGGTTGGGGGTTTTGGATTTTGGGTTTTGGTTTTAGGGTTTAGGGTTTGTGGTTTGTGGTTGTGGCTTTAGGGTTTATGGTTTATACTTTAGGGTTTAGGGTCTATGGTTTATGGTTCATGGTTTGGGGTTGAGGGTTCATGGTATAGGGTTTAGGGTTTAGAGTTTAGGCTTTAGGCTTTAGTGTTGTAGTTTAGGGTTTAGGCTATTGTGTTTAGGGTTTAGGCTTTAAGGTTTGGGGTTTAAGCTTTAGGCTTCTTACTTTAGGGTTTTGGGTTTAGGGTTTGTGGTTTAGGGTTTAGGGTTTATGGGTTTAGTGTTTTTGGGTTTAGGGTTTATGGGTTAATATTTGGGTTTTGGGCTCAAGGTTTGGAGTTTATGATTTAGGGTTTAGGGTTAGTGTTGAGGGTTTATGGTTTAGGGTTTAGGGTTGTAATTTAGGGTTTAGGCTTTTGGGTTTACGGTTTAGGGTTTAGTGTCTGGGAATTAGGATTTAGGGTTTAATGTTTAGGGTTTAGGCTTTAGGCTTTAGGGCTTATGGTTCGGTCTTTATGCTTTAGGGTTTAGGGATTAGGGTTTAGGGTTTAGGCTTTAGGGTTTAGGGTTTAGGCTTAGGGTTTAGGGTTTAGTGTTTAGTGTTTATGGGTTTAGGGTTTAGTGTTTAGCCTTTAGGGTTATGGTTTAGGGTTTAGTGTTTTGGGTTTATAGTTTAAGGTTTAGGTTTTAGTGTTTGTGGTTTAGGGTTTAGACTTTAGGGTTTATGGTTTAGGCTTTAGTGTTTGGTGTTGATGCTTTAGGCTTTAGGCTTTAGGGTCTAGGGTTTAGGGTTTGTGTTTTAGGGTTTATGGTTTAGGGGTTTAGGGTTTAGTGTTTGGGGTTTAGGGTTTAGTGCTTAGGGTTTCGGGTTTAAGATTTAGGGTTTAGTGTTTATGGTTTGTTGTTTAGGCCTTAGGGTTTATGGTTTGGCATTTAGGCTTTAGGGTTTAGGGTTTATGTGTTGCGGCTGAGTGATTATGGTTTAGCGTTTAGGCTTTAGGGTTTGTGGTTTAGGGTTCAGGTTGTATTGTTTATGGTTTATGGTTTATGGTTTGGTGTTTAGGGTTTAGGGTTTAGGGTTTATAGTTTATGGTTTAGACATTAGGGTTTGTGATTTATGGTTTAGGGTTTAGGCTTTAGTTTTTTGGGTTTACGGTTTATGTTTTAGTGTTTGGGCATTAGGGTTTAGGGTTTAGGGTTTATGCTTTAGGGTTTAGGGTTTAGTGTTTGGGCTTTCGGGTTTAGGGTGTAGGGTGTAGGGTTTAGGGTTTATGGTTTGGGGTTGAGGTTTCATGGTCTAAGGTTCAGGCTTTAGGGTTTTTGGTTTAGGGGTTATGGTGTAGGGTTTAGGCTTTAGGGTTTATAGTTTAGGGTTTAGGGTTTATAGTTTAGGGTTTAGGGTTTATAGTTTAGGGTTTAGGCTTTAGGAATTTTGGTTTATGGTTTAGCGTGTTGGGTTTATGGTTTATGGTTTGGGGTTGCGGGTTTTGGTTTTAGGGTTTATGCTTTAGGGTTTAGGGTTTATGGTTCATGGTTTGGAAATGAGGGTTTATGGTATAGGGTTTAGGGTTTAGGGTTTAGTGTTTAGGCTTTAGTGTTTGTGGTTAATGGTTTAGGCTTTAGTGTTTAGGGTTTAGGATATAGGGTTTTCAGGTTTAGGATTTAGGCTTTAGGCTTTAAGTTTTAGGGTTTAGGGTTTAGGGTTTGTGGTTTAGGGTTTAGGGTTTATGGGTTTATGGTTTATAGTTTAGTGTTTAAGGTTTAGGCTTTAGGGTTTGGGGTTTAGGATTTATGGTTTAGAGGTTACTGTTTGAGCTTTAGGGTTTGTGGTTTCGGCTTTAGGCTTTAGGATATAGGGTTTAGTGTTTTGGCATTAGGGTTTAGGCTTTAGGGTGTAGGGTTTAGGGTTTATGCTTTAGGGTTTATGGTTTAGTATTTGGGCTTTAGGGTTTAGGATGTAGGGTGTAGGGTTTAGGGTTTATGGTCTGGGGTTGAGGTTTCATGGTCTAAGGTTCAGGCTTTAGGGTTTTTGGTTTAGGGTTTATGGTGTAGGGTTTAGGCTTTAGGGTTTATAGTTTGGGGTTGAGGGTTTATAGTTTTGGGTTTAGGGTTTATAGTTTATGGTTTAGGCTTTAGGGATTTTGGTTTATGGTTTAGGGTATAGGGTTTATGGTTTATGGTTTGGGGTTGCGGGTTTAGGGTTTATGCTTTAGAGTTTAGGGTTTATGGCTCATGGTTTAGAATTGAGAGTTTATGGTATTGTGTTTAGGGTTTAGAGTTTAGGGTTTAGGCTTTAATATTTGTGGTTTATGGTTTAGGCTTTAGTGTTTAGGGTTTAGGATTTAGGGGTTTGGGGTTTAGGCTTTAGGCTTTAGGGTTTAGGGTTTAGGGTTTAGGGTTTAGGATTTGTGGTTTAGGGTTTAGAGGTTTATGGGTTTAGAGTTTAGGGCTTATGGTTTAGGGGTTAGTGTTTGGGGTTTGGGCTCAAGGTTTGGAGTTTATGATTTAGGCTTTAGGGTTAGTGTTGAGGGTTTATGGTTTAGGGTTTAGGGTTGTGATTTAGGGTTTAGGTTTTAGTGTTTATGGTTTAGGGTTTAGGGTCTATGGATTAGGATTTAGGGTTTAGTGTTCAGGGTTTAGGGTTTAGGCTTTAGGGTTTTTGGTTCGTTGTTTAGTCTTTAGTGTTTGGGGTTTAGGGTTAGGGTTTAGGGATTAGGTTTTAGGGTTTATGGTTTAGGTTTTATGGTTTGGGCATTAGGCTTTTGTATTTAGGGTTTAGGGTTTAGTGTTTGGGCTTTAGGGTTTAGGATGTAGGGTGTAAGGTTTAGGGTTTAGGGTTTATGGTTTGGGGTTGAGGTTTTATGGTCTAAGGTTCAGGCTTTAGGTTTTTGGTTTAGGGTTTATGGTGTAGGGTTTTGGCTTTAGGGTTTATAGTTTGGGGTTGAGGGTTTATAGTTTATGGTTTAGGCTTCAGGGTCTAGGGTTTAGGGTTTGTGGTTTAGGATTTAGGGTTTAAGGGTTTAGGGTTTAGTGTTTGTAGTTTAGGGTTTATGGTTTAGAGTTTAGGGTTTAGGCATTAGGTTTGTAGTCCATGGTTTAGGGTATAGGGATTAGGGTTTATGGTTTGGTGTTGAGGGTTTATTGTTTCGGGTTTAGGGTTTATGGTTTGTTGTTTAGGGTTTAGGGTGTAGGGTTTAGGTTTTAGGGTTTATGGTTTGGGGTTGAGGGTTTATGGTTTAGGATTTAGGCTTTAGGGTTTGTAGTGTAGGGTTTGTGGTTTGGGGTTGAGTTTTTATGGAATAGGGTTTAGGATTTATAGCTTATGGTTTAGTCTTTTGTGTTTGTGGTTTAGGATTTAGGGTTTAGTGTTTAGAGTTTATAGTTTTTGGTTTGGGGTTTAAGGTTTAGGGTTTATGCTTTAGGGTTTAGGGTTTAGTGTTTAGGGTTTAGGGTTTAGGGTTTTATTGTTTGGGCTTTAGGGTTTGTGGTTTATAATTTAGTGTTTAGGGTTTATAGTTTAGGGTTTAGGCTTTAGTGTTTGTGGTTTATGGTTTAGGATTTATGGTTTAGTGTTTAGGGTTTAGGGTTTAAAGTTTAGGCTTTATGGTTTATGGTTTAGGGTTTGTGGTTTAGGGTTTATAGTTTAGGGGATTTAGGGTTAATGGTTTAGGGTTTAATGTTTGGGGTTTGGGCTTAGGGTTTGGAGTTTATGGTTTTGGGTTTAGGGTCGAGGGTTTATGGTTTATGGTTTAGTGGTTATGATTTAGGGTTTATGCTTTAGGATTGAGGGTTTATTGTTTAGGGTTTAGGCTTTAGTGTTTTTGGTGTAGGGATTTGGGTATAGGGTTTATGATTTATGGTTTTTGGTTTGGGGTTGAGGGTTTATGGTTTAGGATTTAGGCTTTAGTGTTTGTGGTGTAGGGTTTCGGGTTTAGGGTTTAGGGTTTGGAGTTTGGGGTTGAGGGTTTATGGTATAGGGTTTAGGATTTATACTTTAGGGTTAGGATTTAATGTTTGTGGTTTAGGGTTTAGGGTTTAGGCTTTAGGCTTTAGCATTTAGTGTTTATGATTTAGGGTTTAGGGTTTCGGGTTTATAGTTTAGGGTTTCATTTTTGGGGTTTGGGCTTAGGGTTTTGGGTTTAGGGTTTATGGGTGATGGTTTATGCTTTAGGGTTTAGGGGTTGTGATTTAGAATTTAGGCTTTAGGGTTTATGGTTTAAGGTTTAGGGTCTATGGTTTAGGATTTAGGGTTTAGTGTTTGGGGTTTAGGGTTTAGGCCTTAAGGTTTATGGTTTGGCGTTTAGTCCTTAAGGTTTATGGTTTAGTGTTTAGGGTCTATGGTTTGGTGTTGAGGGTTTATGGTTTAGGGTTTAGTGGTTATGGTTTGTGGTTTAGGGTTTACAGTGTAGGGTTTCGGGTTTAGTGTTTATGGTTTGGGAATGAGGGTTTATGGTTTAGGGTTTAGGGTATATAGTTTAGGGTTTATGCTTTAGGGTTTGTGGTTTATGGTTTAGTGTGTAGGGTTTAGGGTTTATGGTTTGGGGTTGAGGGTTTATGATTTAGGGTTTAGGCTTTAGGGTTTATGGTTTAGTGATTAGGGAGTAGGCTTTAGGGTTTAGGGTTTATGGTTTGTGGTTGAGGGTTTATGGTTTAGGATTTAGGCTTTAGGATTTTTGGTGTATGGTTTAGGGTTTAGGGTTTGTGGTTTGGTTTTGAGGGTTATGGTTTAGGGTTTAGGGTTTATAGTTTTGGATTTAGGCTTTAGTGTTTGTGGTATAGAGTTTAGGCTTTAGCGTTTATCGTTTAGTGTTTAGGGTTGGGGTTTAACGATTAGGGTTTAGGGTTTAGGGTTTAGTGTTTGGGCTTTGGATTTAGGGTTTAGGGTTTAGGGTTTAGAATTTAGGCTTTAGGTTTTTTGGTTTAGGGTTAAGGGCATAGGGTTTAGGGTCTAGGGTTTAGGATACAGGGTTTAGTGTTTAGGGTTTAAGGTTTGGTGTTTAGGCCTTTGGGTTTATCGTTTGGCATTTAGGCTTTATGATTTAGGATTTATGGTTTGGGTTGAGGGTTTATGGTTTAGGGTTTAGGCTTTAGGGTTTGTGGTTTAGTGTTTAGGTTGTAGGATTTAGGGTTTATGGTTTATGGTTTGGGGTTAAGGGTTTATGGTTTAGGGTTTAGGGTTTACAGTTTGTGGTTTAGGATTTAGGTTGTTGGGTTTAGGGTTTAGGGTTTATGGGTTTAGGGCTTAGGATTTATGGTTTAGGGGTTAGTGTTTGGGGTTTGGGCTCAAGGTTTGGAGTTTATGATTTAGGCTTTAGGGTTAGTGTTGAGGGTTTATGGTTTAGGGTTGTGATTTAGGGTTTAGGCTTTAGTGTTTATCGTTTAGGGTTTAGGGTCTATGGATTAGGATTTAGGGTTTAGTGTTCAGGGTTTAGGGTTTAGGCTTTAGGGTTGATGCTTCATTGTTTAGGCTTTAGGATTTGGGGCTTAAGGTTTAGGGTTTAGGGATTAGGTTTTAGGGTTTAGGGTTTAGGATTTAGGCTTCAGGCTTTAGTGTTTAGGGTTTAGGGTTTAGTGTTTGGGCTTTAGGGTTTTTGGTTTAGGGTTTATAGTTTAGGGTTTAGGCTTTAGTGTTTGTGGTTTAGGGTTTAGGGTTTAGGCATTAGGGTATGGGGTTTAGGGTTTAGGGGTTAGGCTTTAGGGTCTAGGGTTTAGGGTTTGTGGTTTATGGTTTAGGGTTTAGGGGTTTAGGGTTTAGTGTTTGTGGTTTAGGCTTAGGGTTTGGTGTTTGTAGTTTAGGATTCAGGGTTTAGAGTTGAGGGTTTATCATTTAAGATTTTGGGGTTGTGATTTAGGGTTTAGGCTTTAAGATATACGGTCTAGGGTTTAGGATATATGGTTTAAGATTTAGGGTTTAGTGTTTAGGGTTTGGTGTTTAGGCCTTAGGGTTTATGGTTTGGCATTTAGGCTTTAGGGTTTAGGGTTTATGCTTTAGGGCTGAGTGATTATGGTTTAGGGTTTAGGCTTTAGGGTTTGTTGTTTAGGGTTTAGGCTGTATTATTTAATGTTTATGGTTTATAATTTAGGGTTTAGGCATTAAGGTTTGTAGTTCATGGTTTAGTGTATATGGATTAGGGTTTATGGTTTGGGGTTGAGGGTTTATTGTTTCGGGTTTAGGGTTTGTTGTTTAGGGTTTTGGGTGTAGGGTTTAGGGTTTAGGGTTTATGGTTTGCGGTTGAGGGTTTATGGTTTAGGATTTAGGCTTTAGGGTTTGTACTGTAGGGTTTAGGGTTTATGGTTTGTGGTTTGGGGTTGAGTTTTTATGGAATAGGGTTTAGGATTTATAGCTTAGGGTTTAGGCTTTAGTGTTTGTGGTTTAGGGTTTAGGGTTTTGGGTTTATGGTTTAAGGTTTGGGTTTAAGATTTAGGGTTTAGGGTTTAGGGTTTAGTGTTTAGGAATTAGGATTTAGGGTTTAGGGGTTAGTGTTTGGGCTTTAGGGTTTGTGGTTTATAATTTAGTGTTTAGGGTTTATAGTTTAGGGTTTAGGCCTTAGTGTTTGTGGTTTATTGTTTAGGGTTTAGTGTTTAGTGTTTTGGGTTTAAGGTTTAGGCTTTATGGTTTAGGGTTTAGGGTTTGTGGTTTAGGGTTTATGGTTTAGGGGATTTAGGGTTTATGGTTTAGGGTTTAATGTTTGGGGTTTGGGCTTAGGGTTTGGAGTTTATGGTTTAGGTTTAGGGTTGAGGGTTTATGGTTTATGGTTTAGTGGTTATGATTTAGGGTTTATGCTTTATGGTTTGTGGTTTATGGTTTAGGGTGTAGGGTTTAGGGTTTATGGCTTGGGGTTGAGGGTTTATTGTTTAGGGTTTAGGCTTTAGGGTTTTTGGTGTAGGGATTAGGGTGTGGGGTTTATGGTTTATGGTTTATAGTTTAGGGTTTATGCTTTAGCATTTGTGGTTTATGGTTTAGGGTATAGTGTTTAGGGCTTATGGTTTGGGTTTGAGGGTTTATTGTTTAGGGTTTAGGTTTTAAGGTTTGTTGTTTAGGGTTTAGGGTGTAGGGTTTAGGATTTAGGTTTTACGGTTTGGGGTTGAGGGTTTATGGTTTAGGATTTAGGTTTTAAGGTTTGTGGTATAGGGTATAGGGTTTAGGGTTTGGGATTTGGGTTGAGGATTTAGGATTTAGGGTTTAGGCTTTAGTGTTTGTGGTTATGGTTTAAACTTTAGGGTTTAAGGTTTACTATTTAGGATTTAGGGTATAGGGTTTAGTGATTGGACTTTAGGGTTTATGGTTTAGGTTTTAGGGTTTAGGGTTGACGATTTAGGAGTTCGGGTTCAGAGTTTAGGGTTTAGGGTTTAGTGTTTAGTATTTAGGATTTAGGATTTATGGTTTAGGGTTTATGGTGTATGATTTAGGGTTTAGAATTTATGGTTTGGGGTTGAGGATTTATGGTTTAGGGTTTATGCTTTAGAGTTTTTGGTTTAGGGTTTTGGGTATAGTGTTTATTGTTTAGGGTTTATGGTTTGGGGTTGAAGGTTTATGGTTTAGGGTTTAGGGTATAGGGTACAGGGTTTGGTGTTTAGGGTTAATGGTTTGGGGTTGAGTGTTTATGGTTTAGGATTTATAGTTTAGGGTTTAGGCTTTAGGTTTTGTGGTTTATGGTTTAAGGTATAAGGTTTAGGGTTTAGGGTTTAGGGTATATGTTTTGGTGTTGAGGGTTTATGGTTTAGGTTTTAGGCTTTATGGTTTGTGGTTTAGGGTTTAGGGTGTAGGGTGTAGGGTTTATGATTTGGGTTGAGGGTTTATGGTTTAGTGTTTAGGGTTTATATTTTAGGGTTTAGGCTTCAGTGTTTGTGGTTTAGGGTTTAGGCTTTATGGCTTAGGCTTTAGGGTTGGGGGTTTTGGATTTTGGGTTTTGGTTTTAGGGTTTAGGGTTTATGGTTTGTGGTTGCGGCTTTAGGGTTTATGGTTTATACTTTAGGGTTTAGGGTCTATGGTTTATGGTTCATGGTTTGGGGTTGAGGGTTCATGGTATAGGGTTTAGGGTTTAGAGTTTAGGCTTTAGGCTTTAGTGTTTGTAGTTTAGGGTTTAGGCTATTGTGTTTAGGGTTTAGGCTTTAAGGTTTGGGGTTTAAGCTTTAGGCTTCATGCTTTAGGGTTTTGGGTTTAGGGTTTGTGGTTTAGGGTTTAGGGTTTATGGGTTTAGTGTTTTTGGGTTTAGGGTTTAGGGGTTAATATTTGGGTTTTGGGCTCAAGGTTTGGAGTTTATGATTTAGGGTTTAGGGTTAGTGTTGAGGGTTTATGGTTTAGGGTTTAGGGTTGTAATTTAGGGTTTAGGCTTTAGGGTTTATGGTTTAGGGTTTAGTGTCTAGGAATTAGGATTTAGGATTTAATGTTTAGGGTTTAGGGTTTAGGCTTTAGGGCTTATGGTTCGGTCTTTATGCTTTGGGTTTAGGGATTAGGGTTTAGGTTTTAAGGTTTAGGGTTTAGGGTTTAGTGTCTATGGGTTTAGGGTTTAGTGTTTAGCCTTTAGGGTTGTGGTTTAGGGTTTAGTGTTTTGGGTTTATAGTTTAAGGTTTATGTTTTAGTGTTTGTGGTTTAGGGTTTAGACTTTAGGGTTTATGGTTTAGGCTTTAGTGTTTGGTGTTGATGCTTTAGGCTTTAGGCTTTAGGGTCTAGGGTTTAGGGTTTGTGTGTTAGGGTTTATGGTTTAGGGGTTTAGGGTTTAGTGTTTGGGGTTTAGGCTTAGGGTTTGTGCTTGGGCTTTGTTGTTTAGGGTTTATGGTTAAGGGTTTAGGGTTGAGGTTTTATGGTTTAAGGTTTTGGGGTTGTGAGTTAGGATTTAGGCTTTAGCATTTATGGTCTAGGGTTTAGGGTCTCGGGTTTAAGATTTAGGGTTTAGTGTTTAGGGTTTGTTGTTTAGGCCTTAGGGTTTATGGTTTGGCATTTAGGCTTTAGGGTTTAGGGTTTATGTGTTGCGGCTGAGTGATTATGGTTTAGCGTTTAGGCTTTAGGGTTTGTGGTTTAGGGTTCAGGTTGTATTGTTTATGGTTTATGGTTTATGGTTTGGTGTTTAGGGTTTAGGGTTTAGGGTTTATGGTTTATAGTTTATGGTTTAGACATTAGGGTTTGTGATTTATGGTTTAGGGTTTAGGCTTTAGTTTTTTGGGTTTACAGTTTATGTTTTAGTGTTTAGGGTTTAGGCTTTAGGGTTTGGTTTTAGGATTTTGGTTTAGAGGTTACTGTTTGGGCTTTAGGGTTTATGGTTTAGGGTTTATGGTTTAGGGTATATGGTTTAGGGTTTAGGGTATCGGGTTTAGGGTTTAGGGTTTATGCTTTAGGGTTTAGGGTTTAGTGTTTGGGCTTTCGGGTTTAGGGTGTAGGGTGTAGGGTTTAGGGTTTATGGTTTGGGGTTGAGGTTTCATGGTCTAAGGTTCAGGCTTTAGGGTTTTTGGTTTAGGGTTTATGGTGTAGGGTTGAGGGTTTATAGTTTAGGGTTTAGGGTTTATAGTTTAGGGTTTAGGCTTTAGGAATTTTGGTTTATGGTTTAGCGTGTTGGGTTTATGGTTTATGGTTTGGGGTTGCGGGTTTTGGTTTTAGGGTTTATGCTTTAGGGTTTAGGGTTTATGGTTCATGGTTTGGAAATGAGGGTTTATGGTATAGAGTTTAGGGTTTAGGGTTTAGGGTTTAGGCTTTAGGCTTTAGTGTTTGTGGTTAATGGTTTAGGCTTTAGTGTTTAGGGTTTAGGATATAGGGTTTTCGGGTTTAGGATTTAGGCTTTAGGCTTTAAGTTTTAGGGTTTAGGGTTTAGGGTTTGTGGTTTAGGGTTTAGGGTTTAGGGGTTTATGGTTTATTGTTTAGTGTTTAAGGTTTAGGCTTTAGGGTTTGGGGTTTAGGATTTATGGTTTTGAGGTTACTGTTTGAGCTTTAGGGTTTGTGGTTTCGGCTTTAGGCTTTAGGATATAGGGTTTAGTGTTTTGGCATTAGGGTTTAGGCTTTAGGGTGTAGGGTTTAGGGTTTATGCTTTAGGGTTTATGGTTTAGTGTTTGGGCTTTAGGGTTTAGGATATAGGGTGTAGGGTTTAGGGTTTATGGTCTGGGGTTGAGGTTTCATGGTCTAAGGTTCAGGCTTTAGGGTTTTTAGTTTAGGGTTTATGGTGTAGGGTTTAGGCTTTAGGCTTTATAGTTTGGGGTTGAGGGTTTAGAGTTTAGGGTTTAGGGTTTATAGTTTATGGTTTAGGCTTTAGGGATTTTGGTTTATGGTTTAGGGTATAGGGTTTATGGTTTATGGTTTGGGGTTGCGGGTTTAGGGTTTAGGGTTTATGCTTTAGAGTTTAGGGTTTATGGCTCATGGTTTAGAATTGAGAGTTTATGGTATTGTGTTTAGGGTTTAGAGTTTAGGGTTTAGGCTTTAATATTTGTGGTTTAGGGTTTAGGCTTTAGTGTTTAGGGTTTAGGATTTAGGGATTTGGGGTTTAGGCTTTAGGCTTTAGGCTTTAGGGTTTAGGGTTTAGGGTTTAGGGTTTAGGATTTGTGGTTTAGGGTTTAGAGGTTTATGGGTTTAGAGTTTAGGGCTTATGGTTTAGGGGTTAGTGTTTGGGGTTTGGGCTCAAGGTTTGGAGTTTATGATTTAGGCTTTAGGGTTAGTGTTTAGGGTTTATGGTTTAGGGTTTATGGTTGTGATTTAGGGTTTAGGTTTTAGTGTTTATGGTTTAGGGTTTAGGGTCTATGGATTAGGATTTAGGGTTTAGTGTTCAGGGTTTAGGGTTTAGGCTTTAGGGTTTTTGGTTCGTTGTTTAGTCTTTAGTGTTTGGGGTTTAGGGTTAGGGTTTAGGGATTATGTTTTAGGGTTTATGGTTTAGGTTTTATGGTTTGGGCATTAGGCTTTTGTATTTAGGGTTTAGGGTTTAGTGTTTGGGCTTTAGGGTTTAGGATGTAGGGTGTAGGGTTTAGGGTTTAGGGTTTATGGTTTGGGGTTGAGGTTTTATGGTCTAAGGTTCAGGCTTTAGGTTTTTGGTTTAGGGTTTATGGTGTAGGGTTTTGGCTTTAGGGTTTATAGTTTGGGGTTGAGGGTTTATAGTTTAAGGTTTAGGCTTTAGGGATTTTGGTTTATGGTTTAGGGTATATGGTTTATGGTTTATGGTTTGCGGTTGCGGGTTTAGGGTTTAGGGTTTATGGCTCATGGTTTAGAATTGAGAGTATATGGTATAGTGTTTAGGGTTTAGAGTTTATGGTTTAGGCTTTAGTGTTTGTGGTTTAGGGTTTAGGCTTTAGTGTTTAGGGTTTAGTATTTTGGGTTTTGGTGTTTAGGCTTTATAGGCTTTAGGATTTAGGCTTTAGGTTTTAGGGTTTAGGGTTTAGGATTTGTGGTGTAGGATTTAGGTGTTTATGGGTTTAGGATTTAGGGTTTATGGTTTAGATGTTAGTGTTTGGTTTGGGCTCAAGGTTTGGAGTTTATGATTTAGGGTTTAGGGTTAGTGTTGAGGGTTTATGGTTTAGGGTTTAGGGTTGTGATTTAGGGTTTATGCTTTAGTGTTTATGGTTTAGGGTTTAGGGTCTATGGATTAGGATTTAGGGTTTAGTCTTTAGGGTTTTTGGTTCGTATTTTAGGCTTTAGTGTTTGGGGTTTAGTGTTTAGGGTTTAGGGATTAGGTTTTAGGGTTTAGGGTTTAGGTTTTATGGTTTGGGCTTTGGGCTTTAGTGTTTAGGGTTTAAAGTTTAGTGTTTGGGCTTTAGGGTTTTTGGTTTAGGGTTTAGTGTTTTGTGTTTATAGTTTAGGGTTTAGGCTTTAGTGTTTGTGGTTTAGGGTTTAGGGTTTATGCTTTAGGGTTTGGGGTTTAGGGTTTATCGTTTAGGGTTTTGGGTCTAGGGTTTAGGGTTTGTGGTTTAAGGTTTAGGGTTTAGGGGTTTAAGGTTTAGTGTTTGTAGTTTAGGGTTTATGGTTTAGGGTTTAGGCTTTAGGCTTTAGGGTCTACGGTTTAGGGTTTATGGTTTAGGGTTTAGTGTTTAGGGGTTTAGGGTTTAGTGTTTGTGGTTTAGGCTTTAGGGTTTTTGGTTCGTTGTTTAGGCTTTAGTGTTTGGGGTTTAGGGTTAGGGTTTAGGGATTAGGTTTTAAGGTTTAGGGTTTAGGTTTTATGGTTTGGGCATTAGGCTTTAGTGTTTAGGGTTTAGGGTTTAGTGTTTGGGCTTTAGGGTTTAGGATGTAGGGTGTAAGGTTTAGGGTTTAGGGTTTATGGTTTGGGATTGAGGTTTCATGATCTAAGGTTCAGGCTTTAGGTTTTTGGTTTAGGGTTTATGGTGTAGGGTTTAGGCTTTAGGGTTTGTAGTTTGGGGTTGAGGGTTTATAGTTTAGGGTTTATGATTTATAGTTTAGGGTTTAGGCTTTAGGGATTTTGGTTTAGGGTTTAGGGTTTATGGTTTATGGTTTGGGGTTGCGGGTTTAGGGTTTAGGGTTTATGGTTCATGGTTTGGAATTGAGAGTTTATGGTATAGTGTTTAGGTTTTAGAGTTTAGGGTTTAGGCTTTAGTGTTTGTGGTTTAGGGTTTAGGCTTTAGTGTTTAGTGTTTAGGATTTAGGGTTTTGGGGTTTAGGATTTAGGCATTAGGCTTTAGGCTTTAGGTTTTAGGGTTTAGGCTTTAGGGTTTGTGGTTTAGGGTTTAGGGGTTTATGGGTTTATGATTTAGGGTTTATAGTTTAGGGGTTAGTGTTTGGTGTTTGGGCTCAAGGTTTGGAGTTTATGATTTAGGCTTTAGGGTAAGTGTTGAGGGTTTATGGTTTAGGGTTTAGGGTTGTGATTTAGGGTTTAGGCTTTAGTGTTTATGGTTTAGGGTTTAGGGTCTATGGATTAGGATTTAGGGTTTAGTGTGTAGGGTTTAGTCTTTAGGGTTGTTGGTTCGTTGTTTAGGATTTAGTGTTTGGGTTTTAGGGTTTAGGGTTTATGGATTAGGTTTTAGGGTTTAGGGTTTAGGTTTATTGTTTGGGCTTTAGGCTTTTGTGTTTAGGGTTTAGAGTTTAGTGTTTGGGCTTTAGGGTTTTTGGTTTAGGGTTTAGTGTTTTGTGTTTATCATTTAGGGTTTAAGCTTTAGTGTTTGTGGTTTAGGGTTTAGGGTTTATGCTTTAGGGTTTGGGGTTTAGGGTTTATGGTTTAGGCTTTAGGGTCTAGGGTTTAGGGTTTGTGGTTTAGGGTTTAGGGGTTTAGGGTTTAGTGTTTGTAGTTTAGGATTTATGGTTTAGAGTTTAGGGTTTAGGCATTAGGGTTTGTAGTCCATGGTTTAGGGTATAGGGATTAAGGTTTATGGTTTGGTGTTGAGGGTTTATTGTTTCGGGTTTAGGGTTTATGGTTTGTTGTTTAGGGTTTAGGGTGTAGGGTTTAGGTTTTAGGGTTTATGGTTTGGGGTTGAGGGTTTATGGTTTAGGATTTAGGCTTTAGGGTTTGTAGTGTAGGGTTTAGGGTTTAGGGTTTGTGGTTTGGGGTTGAGTTTTTATGGAATAGGGTTTAGGATTTATAGCTTATGGTTTAGTCTTTTGTGTTTGTGGTTTAGGGTTTAGGGTTTAGTGTTTAGAGTTTATGGTTTTTGGTTTGGGGTTTAAGGTTTAGGGTTTATGCTTTAGGGTTTAGGGTTTAGTGTTTAGGAATTAGGATTTAGGGTTTAGGGTTTTATTGTTTGGGCTTCAGGGTTTGTGGTTTATAATTTAGTGTTTAGGGTTTATAGTTTAGTGTTTAGGCTTTAGTGTTTGTGGTTGTTTAGGATTTATGGTTTAGTGTTTAGGGTTTAGGGTTTAAAGTTTAGGCTTTATGGTTTAGGGTTTAGGGTTTGTGGTTTAGGGTTTATGGTTTAGGGGATTTAGGGTTAATGGTTTAGGGTTTAATGTTTGGGGTTTGGGCTTAGGGTTTGGAGTTTATGGTTTAGGGTTTAGGGTCGAGGGTTTATGGTTTATGGTTTAGTGGTTATGATTTAGGGTTTATGCTTTAGGATTGAGGGTTTATTGTTTAGGGTTTAGGCTTTAGTGTTTTTGGTGTAGGGATTTGGGTATAGGGTTTATGATTTATGGTTTTTGGTTTGGGGTTGAGGGTTTATGGTTTAGGATTTAGGCTTTAGTGTTTGTGGTGTAGGGTTTTGGGTTTAGGGTTTAGGGTTTGGAGTTTGGCGTTGAGGGTTTATGGTATAGGGTTTAGGATTTATACTTTAGGGTTAGGATTTAATGTTTGTGGTTTAGGGTTTAGGGTTTAGGCTTTAGGCTTTAGCATTTAGTGTTTATGATTTAGGGTTTAGGGTTTCGGGTTTATGGTTTAGGGTTTCGTTTTTGGGGTTTGGGCTTAGGGTTTGGAGTTTATGGCTTAGGGTTTTGGGTTTAGGGTTTATGGGTGATGGTTTATGCTTTAGGGTTTAGGGGTTGTGATTTAGAATTTAGGCTTTAGGGTTTATGGTTTAAGGTTTAGGGTCTATGGATTAGGATTTAGGGTTTAGTGTTTGGGGTTTAGGGTTTAGGCCTTAAGGTTTATGGTTTGGCGTTTAGTCCTTAAGGTTTATGGTTTAGTGTTTAGGGTCTATGGTTTGGTGTTGAGGGTTTATGGTTTAGGGTTTAGTGGTTATGGTTTGTGGTTTAGGGTTTACGGTGTAGGGTTTCGGGTTTAGTGTTTATGGTTTGGGAATGAGGGTTTATGGTTTAGGGTTTAGGGTATATAGTTTAGGGTTTATGCTTTAGGGTTTGTGGTTTATGGTTTAGTGTGTAGGGTTTAGGGTTTATGGTTTGGGGTTGAGGGTTTATGATTTAGGGTTTAGGCTTTAGGGTTTATGGTTTAGTGATTAGGGAGTAGGCTTTAGGGTTTAGGGTTTATGGTTTGTGGTTGAGGGTTTATGGTTTAGGATTTAGGCTTTAGGATTTTTGGTGTATGGTTTAGGGTTTAGGGTTTGTGGTTTGGTTTTGAGGGTTATGGTTTAGGGTTTAGGGTTTATAGTTTAGGATTTAGGCTTTAGTGTTTGTGGTATAGAGTTTAGGCTTTAGCGTTACCGTTTAGTGTTTAGGGTTTGGGGTTTAACGATTAGGGTTTAGGGTTTAGAGTTTAGTGTTTGGGCTTTGGATTTAGGGTTTAGGGTTTAGGGTTTAGAATTTAGGCTTTAGGTTTTTTTGTTTAGGGTTAAGGGCATAGGGTTTAGGGTCCAGGGTTTAGGATACATGGTTTAGTGTTTAGGGTTTAAGGTTTGGTGTTTAGGCCTTTGGGTTCATCGTTTGGCATTTAGGCTTTATGATTTAGGGTTTATGGTTTGGGTTGAGGGTTTATGGTTTAGGGTTTAGGCTTTAGGGTTTGTGGTTTAGTGTTTAGGTTGTAGGATTTAGGGTTTATGGTTTATGGTTTGGGGTTAAGGGTTTATGGTTTAGGGTTTAGGGTTTACAGTTTGTGGTTTAGGATTTAGGTTGTTGGGTTTAGGGTTTAGGGTTTATGGGTTTAGGGTTTAGGATTTATGGTTTAGGGGTTAGTGTTTGGGGTTTGGGCTCAAGGTTTGGAGTTTATGATTTAGGCTTTAGGGTTAGTGTTGAGGGTTTATGGTTTAGGGTTGTGATTTAGGGTTTAGGCTTTAGTGTTTATCGTTTAGGGTTTAGGGTCTATGGATTAGGATTTAGGGTTTAGTGTTCAGGGTTTAGGGTTTAGGCTTTAGGGTTTATGCTTCGTTGTTTAGGCTTTAGGATTTGGGGCTTAAGGTTTAGGGTTTAGGGATTAGGTTTTAGGGTTTAGGGTTTAGGATTTAGGCTTCAGGCTTTAGTGTTTAGGGTTTAGGGTTTAGTGTTTGGGCTTTAGGGTTTTTGGTTTAGGGTTTATAGTTTATGGTTTAGGCTTTAGTGTTTGTGGTTTAGGGTTGCTTTAGGGTCTAGGGTTTAGGGTTTGTGGTTTATGGTTTATGGTTTAGGGGTTTAGGGTTTAGTGTTTGTGGTTTAGGGTTAGGGTTTGGTGTTTGTAGTTTAGGATTTAGGGTTTAGAGTTGAGGGTTTATCATTTATGATTTTTGGGGTTGTGATTTAGGGTTTAGGCTTTAGGATATACGGTCTAGGGTTTAGGATCTATGGTTTAAGATTTAGGGTTTAGTGTTTAGGGTTTGGTGTTTAGGCCTTAGGGTTTATGGTTTGGTGTTTAGGCTTTAGGGTTTAGGGTTTAGGGTTTAGGGTTTAGGGTTTACGGTTTGGGGTTGAGGGTTTACGGTTTAGGATTTAGGTTTTAAGGTTTGTGGTGTAGGGTTTAGGGTTTAGGGTTTGGGGTTTGGGGTTGAGGATTTAGGATTTAGGGTTTAGGCTTTAGTGTTTGTGGTTATGGTTTAAACTTTAGTGTTTAAGGTTTACTGTTTAGGATTTAGGGTATAGGGTTTAGTGATTGGACTTTAGGGTTTGTGGTTTAGGTTTTAGGGTTTAGGGTTGACGATTTAGGAGTTCGGGTTCAGAGTTTAGGGTTTAAGGTTTAGTGTTTAGTATTTAGGATTTAGGGTTTATGGTTTAGGGTTTATGGTGTATGATTTAGGGTTTAGGATTTATGGTTTGGGGTTGATGGTTTATGGTTTAGGGTTTATGCTTTAGAGTTTTTGGTTTAGGGTTTTGGGTATAGTGTTTATTGTTTAGGGTTTATGGTTTGGGGTTGAAGGTTTATGGTTTAGGGTTTAGGTTATAGGGTATAGGGTTTGGTGTTTAGGGTTAATGGTTTGGGGTTGAGTGTTTATGGTTTAGGATTTATAGTTTAAGGTTTAGGCTTTAGGTTTTGTGGTTTATGGTTTAAGGTATAAGGTTTAGGGTTTAGGGTTTAGGGTATATGTTTTGGTGTTGAGGGTTTATGGTTTAGGTTTTAGGCTTTATGGTTTGTGGTTTAGGGTTTAGGGTGTAGGGTGTAGGGTTTATGGTTTGGGGTTGAGGGTTTATGGTTTAGTGTTTAGGGTTTATATTTTAGGGTTTAGGCTTCAGTGTTTGTGGTTTAGGGTTTAGGCTTTATGGCTTAGGCTTTAGGGTTGGGGGTTTTGGATTTTGGGTTTTGGTTTTAGGGTTTAGGGTTTATGGTTTGTGGTTGCGGCTTTAGGGTTTATGGTTTATACTTTAGGGTTTAGTGTCTATGGTTTATGGTTCATGGTTTGGGGTTGAGGGTTCATGGTATAGGGTTTAGGGTTTAGAGTTTAGGCTTTAGGCTTTAGTGTTTGTAGTTTAGGGTTTAGGCTATTGTGTTTAGGGTTTAGGCTTTAAGGTTTGGGGTTTAAGCTTTAGGCTTCATGCTTTAGGGTTTTGGGTTTAGGGTTTGTGGTTTAGGGTTTAGGGTTTATGGGTTTAGTGTTTTTGGGTTTAGGGTTTAGGGGTTAATATTTGGGTTTTGGGCTCAAGGTTTGGAGTTTATGATTTAGGGTTTAGGGTTAGTGTTGAGGGTTTATGGTTTAGGGTTTAGGGTTGTAATTTAGGGTTTAGGCTTTAGGGTTTATGGTTTAGGGTTTAGTGTCTAGGAATTAGGATTTATGATTTAATGTTTAGGGTTTAGGGTTTAGGCTTTAGGGCTTATGGTTCGGTCTTTATGCTTTGGGGTTTAGGGTTTAGGGTTCAGGCTTTAGGTTTTAGGGTTTAGGGTTTAGGGTTTAGTGTTTATGGGTTTAGGGTTTAGTGTTTAGCCTTTAGGGTTGTGGTTTAGGGTTTAGTGTTTTGGGTTTATGGTTTAAGGTTTAGGTTTTAGTGTTTGTGGTTTAGGGTTTAGACTTTAGGGTTTATGGTTTAGGCTTTAGTGTTTGGTGTTGATGCTTTAGGCTTTAGGCTTTAGGGTCTAGGGTTTAGGATTTGTGTGTTAGGGTTTATGGTTTAGGGGTTTAGGGTTTAGTGTTTGGGGTTTAGGCATAGGATTTGTGCTTGGGCTTTGTTGTTTAGGGTTTATGGTTAAGGGTTTAGGGTTGAGGTTTTATTGTTTAAGGTTTTGGGGTTGTGAGTTAGGATTTAGGCTTTAGCATTTATGGTCTAGGGTTTAGGGTCTTGGGTTTAAGATTTAGGGTTTAGTGTTTAGGGTTTGTTGTTTAGGCCTTAGGGTTTATGGTTTGGCATTTAGGCTTTAGGGTTTAGGGTTTATGTGTTGCGGCTGAGTGATTATGGTTTAGCGTTTAGGCTTTAGGGTTTGTGGTTTAGGGTTCAGGTTGTATTGTTTATGGTTTATGGTTTATGGTTTGGTGTTTAGGGTTTAGGGTTTAGGGTTTAGGGTTTATAGTACATTAGGGTTTGTGATTTATGGTTTAGGGTTTAGGCTTTAGTTTTTTGGGTTTATGGTTTATGTTTTAGTGTTTAGGGTTTAGGCTTTAGGGTTTAGTTTTAGGATTTTGGTTTAGAGGTTACTGTTTGGGCTTTAGGGTTTATGGTTTAGGGTTTATAGTTTAGGGTATAGGGTTTAGGGTTTATGCTTTAGGGTTTAGGGTTTAGTGTTTGGGCTTTCGGGTTTAGGGTGTAGGGTGTAGGGTTTAGGGTTTATGGTTTGGGGTTGAGGGTTTTTGGTTTAGGGTTTATGGTGTAGGGTTTAGGCTTTAGGGTTTATAGTTTAGGGTTTAGGGTTTATAGTTTAGGGTTTATGGTTTATAGTTTAGGGTTTAGGGTTTATAGTTTAGGGTTTAGGCTTTAGGAATTTTGGTTTATGGTTTAGCGTGTTGGGTTTATGGTTTATGGTTGGGGTTGCGGGTTTTGGTTTTAGGGTTTATGCTTTAGGGTTTATGGTTCATGGTTTGGAAATGAGGGTTTATGGTATAGGGTTTAGGGTTTAGGGTTTAGGGTTTAGGGTTTAGGCTTTAGTGTTTGTGGTTAATGGTTTAGGCTTTAGTGTTTAGGGTTTAGGATATAGGGTTTTTCGGGTTTAGGATTTAGGCTTTAGGCTTTAAGTTTTAGGGTTTAGGGTTTAGGGTTTGTGGTTTAGGGTTTAGGGTTTAGGGGTTTATGGTTTATAGTTTAGTGTTTAAGGTTTAGGCTTTAGGGTTTGGGGTTTAGGATTTATTGTTTAGAGGTTACTGTTTGAGCTTTAGGGTTTGGGGTTTCGGCTTTAGGCTTTAGGATATAGGGTTTAGTGTTTTGGCATTAGGGTTTAGGCTTTAGGGTGTAGAGTTTAGGGTTTATGCTTTAGGGTTTAGGATTTAGTGTTTGGGCTTTAGGGTTTAGGATGTGGGGTGTAGTGTTTAGGGTTTATGGTCTGGGGTTGAGGTTTCATGGTCTAAGGTTCAGGCTTTAGGGTTTTTGGTTTAGGGTTTATGGTGAGTTTAGGCTTTAGGGTTTATAGTTTGGGGTTGAGGGTTTATAGTTTAGGCTTTAGGGTTTATAGTTTAGGGTTTAGGCTTTAGGGATTTTGGTTTATGGTTTAGGGCATAGGGTTTATGGTTTATGGTTTGGGGTTGCGGGTTTAGGGTTTAGGGTTTATGCTTTAGGGTTTAGGGTTTATGGCTCATGGTTTAGAATTGAGAGTTTATGGTATAGTGTTTAGGGTTTAGAGTTTAGGGTTTAGGCTTTAATATTTGTGGTTTAGGGTTTAGGCTTTAGTGTTTAGTGTTTAGGATTTAGGGTTTTGGGGTTTAGGCTTTAGGCTTTAGGTTTTAGGGTTTAGGGTTTAGGATTTGTGGTTTAGGTTTTAGAGGTTTATGGGTTTAGGGTTTAGGGCTTATGGTTTAAGGGTTAGTGTTTGGGGTTTGGGCTCAAGGTTTGGAGTTTATGATTTAGGCTTTAGGGTTAGTGTTGAGGGTTTATGGTTTAGGGTTTAGGGTTGTGATTTAGGGTTTAGGTTTTAGTGTTTATGGTTTAGGGTTTAGGGTCTATGGATTAGGATTTAGGGTTTAGTGTTCAGGGTTTAGGGTTTAGGCTTTAGGGTTTTTGGTTCGTTGTTTAGGCTTTAGTGTTTGGGGTTTAGGGTTAGGGTTTAGGGATTAGGTTTTAGGGTTTATGGTTTAGGTTTTATGGTTTGGGCATTAGGCTTTTGTATTTAGGGTTTAGGGTTTAGTGTTTGGGCTTTAGGGTTTAGGATGTAGGGTGTAGGGTTTAGGGTTTAGGGTTTGGGGTTGAGGTTTTATGGTCTAAGGTTCAGGCTTTAGGTTTTTGGTTTAGGGTTTATGGTGTAGGGTTTTGGCTTTAGGGTTTATAGCTTGGGGTTGAGGGTTTATAGTTTAGGGTTTAGGCTTTAGGGATTTTGGTTTATGGTTTAGGGTATAGGGTTTATGGTTTATGGTTTGGGGTTGCGGGTTTAGGGTTTAGGGTTTATGGCTCATGGTTTAGAATTGAGAGTTTATGGTATAGTGTTTAGGGTTTAGAGTTTAGGGTTTAGGCTTTAGTGTTTGTGTTTTAGGGTTTAGGCTTTAGTGTTTAGGGTTTAGGATTTGTGGTGTAGGATTTAGGGGTTTATGGGTTTAGGATTTAGGGTTTATGGTTTAGATGTTAGTGTTTGGTTTGCGCTCAAGGTTTGGAGTTTATGATTTAGGGTTTAGGGTTAGTGTTGAGTGTTTATGGTTTAGGGTTTAGGGTTGTGATTTTGGGTTTATGCTTTAGTGTTTATGGTTTAGGGTTTAGGGTCTATGGATTAGGATTTAGGGTTTAATCTTTAGGGTTTTTGGTTCGTTGTTTAGGCTTTAGTGTTTGGGGTTTAGGGTTTATGGTTTAGGGATTAGGTTTTAGGGTTTAGGGTTTAGGTTTTATGGTTTGGACTTTAGGCTTTAGTGTTTAGGGTTTAAAGTTTAGTGTTTGGGCTTTAGGGTTTTTGGTTTAGGGTTTAGTGTTTTGTGTTTATAGTTTAGGGTTTAGGCTTTAGTGTTTGTGGTTTAGGGTTTAGGGTTTATGCGTTAGGGTTTGGGGTTTAGGGTTTATCGTTTAGGGTTTTGGATCTAGGGTTTAGGGTTTGTGGTTTAGGGTTTAGGGTTTAGGGGTTTAAGGTTTAGTGTTTGTAGTTTAGGGTTTATGGTTTAGGGTTTAGGCTTTAGGCTTTAGGGTCTAGGGTTTAGGGTTTATGGTTTAGGGTTTAGTGTTTAGGGGTTTAGGGTTTAGTGTTTGTGGTTTAGGCTTTAGGGTTTTTGGTTCGTTGTTTAGGCTTTATTGTTTGGGGTTTAGGGTTAGGGTTTAGGGATTAGGTTTTAAGGTTTAGGGTTTAGGTTTTATGGTTTGGGCATTAGGCTTTAGTGTTTAGGGTTTAGGGTTTAGTGTTTGGGCTTTAGGGTTTAGGATGTAGGGTGTAAGGTTTAGGGTTTAGGGTTTATGGTTTGGGATTGAGGTTTCATGGTCTAAGGTTCAGGCTTTAGGTTTTTGGTTTAGGGTTTATGGTGTAGGGTTTAGGCTTTAGGGTTTGTAGTTTGGGGTTGAGGATATATAGTTTAGGGTTTAGGATTTATAGTTTAGGGTTTATGCTTTAGGGATTTTGGTTTAGGGTTTAGGGTGTAGGGTTTATGGTTTACGGTTTGGGGTTGCGGGTTTAGGGTTTAGGGTTTATGGTTCATGGTTTGGAATTAAGAGTTTATGGTATAGTGTTTAGGTTTTAGAGTTTAGGGTTTAGGCTTTAGTGTTTGTGGTTTAGGGTTTAGGCTTTAGTGTTTAGTGTTTAGGATTTAGGGTTTTGGGGTTTAGGCTTTAGGCATTAGGCTTTAGGCTTTAGGTTTTAGGGTTTAGGCTTTAGGATTTGTGGTTTAGGGTTTAGGGGTTTATGGGTTTATGATTTAGGGTTTATAGTTTAGGGGTTAGTGTTTGGTGTTTGGGCTCAAGGTTTGGAGTTTATGATTTAGGCTTTAGGGTAAGTGTTGAGGGTTTATGGTTTAGGGTTTAGGATTGTGATTTAGGGTTTAGGCTTTAGTGTTTATGGTTTAGGGTTTAGGGTTTAGTGTTTAGGGTTTAGGCTTTAGGGTTGTTGGTTCATTGTTTAGGCTTTAGTGTTTGGGGTTTAGGGTTTAGGGTTTATGGATTAGGTTTTAGGGTTTAGGGTTTAGGTTTATTGTTTCGGCTTTAGGCTTTAGTGTTTAGGGTTTAGAGTTTAGTGTTTGGGCTTTAGGGTTTTTGGTTTAGGGTTTAGTGTTTTGTGTTTATCATTTAGGGTTTAAGCTTTAGTGTTTGTGGTTTAGGGTTTAGGGTTTATGCTTTAGGGTTTGGGGTTTAGGGTTTATGGTTTAGGCTTTAGGGTCTAGGGCTTAGGGTTTGTGGTTTAGGGTTTAGGGTTTAGGGGTTTAGGGTTTAGTGTTTGTTGTTTAGGGTTTATGGTTTAGAGTTTAGGGTTTAGGCCTTAGGGTTTGTAGTCCATGGTTTAGGGTATAGGGATTAGGGTTTATGTTTTGGTGTTGAGGGTTTATTGTTTCGGGTTTAGGGTTTATGGTTTGTTGTTTAGGGTTTAGGGTGTAGGATTTAGGTTTTAGGGTTTATGGTTTGGGGTTGAGGGTTTATGGTTTAGGATTTAGTCTTTAGGGTTTGTAGTGTAGGGTTTAGGGTTTAGGGTTTGTGGTTTGGGGTTGAGTTTTTATGGAATAGGGTTTAGGATTTATAGCTTATGGTTTAGTCTTTTGTGTTTGTGGTTTAGGGTTTAGGGTTTAGTGTTTAGAGTTTATAGTTTTTGGTTTGGGGTTTAAGGTTTAGGGTTTATGCTTTAGGGTTTAGGGTTTAGTGTTTAGGAATTAGGATTTAGGGTTTAGGGTTTTATTGTTTGGGCTTCAGGGTTTGTGGTTTATAATTTAGTGTTTAGAGTTTATAGTTTAGGGTTTAGGCTTTAGTGTTTGTGGTATATGGTTTAGGATTTATGGTTTAGTGTTTAGGGTTTAGGGTTTAAGGTTTAGGCTTTATGGTTTAGGGTTTAGGGTTTGTGGTTTAGGGTTTATGGTTTAGGGGATTTAGGGTTAATGGTTTAGGGTTTAATGTTTGGGGTTTGGGCTTAGGGTTTGGAGTTTATGGTTTAGGGTTAAGGGTCGAGGGTTTATGGTTTATGGTTTAGTGGTTATGATTTAGGGTTTATGCTTTTGGATTGAGGGTTTATTGTTTAGGGTTTAGGCTTTAGAGTTTTTGGTGTAGGGATTAGGGTGTAGGGTTTATGATTTATGGTTTAGGGTTTAGGGTTTAGTGTTTATGGGTTTAGGGTTTAGTGTTTAGCCTTTAGGGTTGTGGTTTAGGGTTTAGTGTTTTGGGTTTATAGTTTAAGGTTTAGGTTTTAGTGTTTGTGGTTTAGGGTTTAGACTTTAGGGTTTATGGTTTAGGCTTTAGTGTTTGGTGTTGATGCTTTAGGCTTTAGGCTTTAGGGTCTAGGGTTTAGGGTTTGTGTGTTAGGGTTTATGGTTTAGGGGTTTAGGGTTTAGTGTTTGGGGTTTAGGCATAGGATTTGTGCTTGGGCTTTGTTGTTTAGGGTTTATGGTTAAGGGTTTAGGGTTGAGGTTTTATGGTTTAAGGTTTTGGGGTTGTAAGTTAGGATTTAGGCTTTAGCATTTATGGTCTAGGGTTTAGGGTCTCGGGTTTAAGATTTAGGGTTTAGTGTTTAGGGTTTGTTGTTTAGGCCTTAGGGTTTATGGTTTGGCATTTAGGCTTTAGGGTTTAGGGTTTATGTGTTGCGGCTGAGTGATTATGGTTTAGCGTTTAGGCTTTAGGGTTTGTGGTTTAGGGTTCATGTTGTATTGTTTATGGTTTATGGTTTATGGTTTGGTGTTTAGGGTTTAGGGTTTAGGGTTTATGGTTTATAGTTTATGGTTTAGACATTAGGGTTTGTGATTTATGGTTTAGGGTTTAGGCTTTAGTTTTTTGGGTTTATGGTTTATGTTTTAGTGTTTAGGGTTTAGGCTTTAGGGTTTGGTTTTAGGATTTTGGTTTAGAGGTTACTGTTTGGGCTTTAGGGTTTATGGTTTAGGGTTTATAGTTTAGGGTATATGGTTTAGGGTTTAGGGTATAGGGTTTAGGGTTTAGGGTTTATGCTTTAGGGTTTAGGGTTTAGTGTTTGGGCTTTCGGGTTTAGGGTGTAGGGTGTAGGGTTTAGGGTTTATGGTTTGGGGTTGAGGTTTCATGGTCTAAGGTTCAGGCTTTAGGGTTTTTGGTTTAGGGTTTATGGTGTAGGGTTTAGGCTTTAGGGTTTATAGTTTAGGGTTGAGGGTTTATAGTTTAGGGTTTAGGGTTTATAGTTTAGGGTTTAGGCTTTAGGAATTTTAGTTTATGGTTTAGCGTGTTGGGTTTATGGTTTATGGTTTGGGGTTGCGGGTTTTGGTTTTAGGGTTTATGCTTTAGGGTTTATGGTTCATGGTTGTGAAATGAGGGTTTATGATATAGGGTTTAGGGTTTAGGGTTTAGGGTTTAGGCTTTAGTGTTTGTGGTTAATGGTTTAGGCTTTAGTGTTTAGGGTTTAGGATATAGGGTTTTTCGGGTTTAGGATTTAGGCTTTAGGCTTTAAGTTTTAGGGTTTAGGGTTTAGGGGTTGTGGTTTAGGGTTTAGGGTTTTGGGGATTATGGTTTATAGTTTAGTGTTTAATGTTTAGTCTTTATGGTTTGGGGTTTAGGATTTATGGTTTAGAGGTTACTGTTTGAGCTTTAGGGTTTGGGGTTTCGGCTTTAGGCTTTAGGATATAGGGTTTAGTGTTTTGGCATTAGGGTTTAGGCTTTAGGGTGTAGAGTTTAGGGTTTATGCTTTAGGGTTTAGGGTTTAGTGTTTGGGCTTTAGGGTTTAGGATGTGGGGTGTAGTGTTTAGGGTTTATGGTCTGGGGTTGAGGTTTCATGGTCTAAGGTTCAGGCTTTAGGGTTTTTGGTTTAGGGTTTATGGTGTAGGGTTTAGGCTTTAGGGTTTATAGTTTGGGGTTGAGGGTTTATAGTTTAGGCTTTAGGGTTTATAGTTTAGGGTTTAGGCTTTAGGGATTTTGGTTTATGGTTTAGGGTATAGGGTTTATGGTTTATGGTTTGGGGTTGCGGGTTTAGGGTTTAGGGTTTATGCTTTAGGGTTTAGGGTTTATGGCTCATGGTTTAGAATTGAGAGTTTATAGTATAGTGTTTAGGGTTTAGAGTTTAGGGTTTAGGCTTTAATATTTGTGGTTTAGGGTTTAGGCTTTAGTGTTTAGGGTTTAGGATTTAGGGTTTTGGGGTTTAGGCTTTAGGCTTTAGGTTTTAGGGTTTAGAGTTTAGGATTTGTGGTTTAGGTTTTAGAGGTTTATGGGTTTAGGGTTTAGGGCTTATGGTTTAGGGGTTAGTGTTTGGGGTTTGGGGTTTGGGCTCAAGGTTTGGAGTTTATGATTTAGGCTTTAGGGTTAGTGTTGAGGGTTTATGGTTTAGGGTTTAGGGTTGTGATTTAGGGTTTAGGTTTTAGTGTTTATGGTTTAGGGTTTAGGGTCTATGGATTAGGATTTAGGGTTTAGTGTTCAGGGTTTAGGGTTTAGGCTTTAGGGTTTTTGGTTCGTTGTTTAGGCTTTAGTGTTTGGGGTTTAGGGTTAGGGTTTAGGGATTAGGTTTTAGGGTTTATGGTTTAGGTTTTATGGTTTGGGCATTAGGCTTTTGTATTTAGGGTTTAGGGTTTAGTGTTTGGGCTTTAGGGTTTAGGATGTAGGGTGTAGGGTTTAGGGTTTAGGGTTTATGGTTTGGGGTTGAGGTTTTATGGTCTAAGGTTCAGGCTTTAGGTTTTTGGTTTAGGGTTTATGGTGTAGGGTTTTGGCTTTAGGGTTTATAGCTTGGGGTTGAGGGTTTATAGTTTAGGGTTTAGGCTTTAGGGATTTTGGTTTATGGTTTAGGGTATAGGGTTTATGGTTTATGGTTTGGGGTTGCGGGTTTAGGATTTAGGGTTTATGCTTTAGGGTTTAGGGTTTATGGCTCATGGTTTAGAATTGAGAGTTTATGGTATAGTGTTTAGGGTTTAGAGTTTAGGGTTTAGGCTTTAGTGTTTGTGTTTTAGGGTTTAGGCTTTAGTGTTTAGGGTTTAGGATTTGTGGTGTAGGATTTAGGGGTTTATGGGTTTAGGATTTAGGGTTTATGGTTTAGATGTTAGTGTTTGGTTTTGGCTCAAGGTTTGGAGTTTATTATTTAGGGTTTAGGGTTAGTGTTGAGTGTTTATGGTTTAGGGTTTAGGGTTGTGATTTAGGGTTTATGCTTTAGTGTTTATGGTTTAGGGTTTAGGGTCTATGGATTAGGATTTAGGGTTTAGTCTTTAGGGTTTTTGGTTCGTTGTTTAGGCTTTAGTGTTTGGGGTTTAGGGTTTATGGTTTAGGGATTAGGTTTTAGGGTTTAGGGTTTAGGTTTTATGGTTTGGACTTTAGGCTTTAGTGTTTAGGGTTTAAAGTTTAGTGTTTGGGCTTTAGGGTTTTTGGTTTAGGGTTTAGTGTTTTGTGTGTATAGTTTAGGGTTTAGGCTTTAGTGTTTGTGGTTTAGGGTTTAGGGTTTATGCTTTAGGGTTTGGGGTTTAGGGTTTATCGTTTAGGGTTTTGGATCTAGGGTTTAGGGTTTGTGGTTTAAGGTTTAGGGTTTAGGGGTTTACGGTTTAGTGTTTGTAGTTTAGGGTTTATGGTTTAGGGTTTAGGCTTTAGGCTTTAGGGTCTACGGTTTAGGGTTTATGGTTTAGGGTTTAGTGTTTAGGGGTTTAGGGTTTAGTGTTTGTGGTTTAGGCTTTAGGGTTTTTGGTTCGTTGTTTAGGCTTTAGTGTTTGGGGTTTAGGGTTAGGGTTTAGGGATTAGGTTTTAAGGTTTAGGGTTTAGGTTTTATGGTTTGGGCATTAGGCTTTAGTGTTTAGGGTTTAGGGTTTAGTGTTTGGGCTTTAGGGTTTAGGATGTAGGGTGTAAGGTTTAGGGTTTAGGGTTTATGGTTTGGGATTGAGGTTTCATGGTCTAAGGTTCAGGCTTTAGGTTTTTGGTTTAGGGTTTATGGTGTAGGGTTTAGGCTTTAGGGTTTGTAGTTTGGGGTTGAGAATTTATAGTTTAGGGTTTAGGATTTATAGTTTAGGGTTTATGCTTTAGGGATTTTGGTTTAGGGTTTAGGGTGTAGGGTTTATGGTTTACGGTTTGGGGTTACGGGTTTAGGGTTTAGGGTTTATGGTTCATGGTTTGGAATTGAGAGTTTATGGTATAGTGTTTAGGTTTTAGAGTTTAGGGTTTAGGCTTTAGTGTTTGTGGTTTAGGGTTTAGGCTTTAGTGTTTAGTGTTTAGGATTTAGGGTTTTGGGGTTTAGGCTTTAGGCATTAGGCTTTAGGCTTTAGGTTTTAGGGTTTAGGCTTTAGGATTTGTGGTTTAGGGTTTAGGGGTTTATGGGTTTATGATTTAGGGTTTATAGTTTAGGGGTTAGTGTTTGGTGTTTGGGCTCAAGGTTTGGAGTTTATGATTTAGGCTTTAGGGTAAGTGTTGAGGGTTTATGGTTTAGGGTTTAGGATTGTGATTTAGGGTTTAGGCTTTAGTGTTTATGGTTTAGGGTTTAGGGTCTATGGATTAGGATTTAGGGTTTAGTGTTTAGGGTTTAGGCTTTAGGGTTGTTGGTTCATTGTTTAGGCTTTAGTGTTTGGGGTTTAGGGTTTAGGGTTTATGGATTAGGTTTTAGGGTTTAGGGTTTAGGTTTTATTGTTTCGGCTTTAGGCTTTAGTGTTTAGGGTTTAGAGTTTAGTGTTTGGGCTTTAGGGTTTTTGGTTTAGGGTTTAGTGTTTTGTGTTTATCATTTAGGGTTTAAGCTTTAGTGTTTGTGGTTTAGGGTTTAGGGTTTATGCTTTAGGGTTTGGGGTTTATGGTTTATGGTTTAGGCTTTAGGGTCTATGGTTTAGGGTTTATCGTTTAGGGTTTAGGGTTTAGGGGTTTAGGGTTTAGTGTTTGTTGTTTAGGGTTTATGGTTTAGAGTTTAGGGTTTAGGCATTAGGGTTTGTAGTCCATGGTTTAGGGTATAGGGGTTAGGGTTTATGTTTTGGTGTTGAGGGTTTATTGTTTCGGGTTTAGGGTTTATGGTTTGTTGTTTAGGGTTTAGGGTGTAGGGTTTAGGTTTTAGGGTTTATGGTTTGGGGTTGAGGGTTTATGGTTTAGGATTTAGTCTTTAGGGTTTGTAGTGTAGGGTTTAGGGTTTAGGGTTTGTGGTTTGGGGTTGAGTTTTTATGGAATAGGGTTTAGGATTTATAGCTTATGGTTTAGTCTTTTGTGTTTGTGGTTTAGGGTTTAGGGTTTAGTGTTTAGAGTTTATAGTTTTTGGTTTGGGGTTTAAGGTTTAGGGTTTATGCTTTAGGGTTTAGGGTTTAGTGTTTAGGAATTAGGATTTAGGGTTTAGGGTTTTATTGTTTGGGCTTCAGGGTTCGTGGTTTATAATTTAGTGTTTAGAGTTTATAGTTTAGGGTTTAGGCTTTAGTGTTTGTGGTATATGGTTTAGGATTTATGGTTTAGTGTTTAGGGTTTAGGGTTTAAGGTTTAGGCTTTATGGTTTAGGGTTTAGGGTTTGTGGTTTAGGGTTTATGGTTTAGGGGATTTAGGGTTAATGGTTTAGGGTTTAATGTTTGGGGTTTGGGCTTAGGGTTTGGAGTTTATGGTTTAGGGTTAAGGGTCGAGGGTTTATGGTTTATGGTTTAGTGGTTATGATTTAGGGTTTATGCTTTAGGATTGAGGGTTTATTGTTTAGGGTTTAGGCTTTAGAGTTTTTGGTGTAGGGATTAGGGTGTAGGGTTTATGATTTATGGTTTTTGGTTTGGGGTTGAGGGTTTATGGTTTAGGATTTAGGCTTTAGTGTTTGTGGTGTAGGGTTTCGGGTTTAGGGTTTTGAGTTTGGGGTTGAGGGTTTATGGTATAGGGTTTAGGATTTATACTTTAGGGTTAGGATTTAATGTTTGTTGTTTAGGGTTTAGGGTTTAGGCTTTAGGCTTTAGCATTTAGTGTTTATGATTTAGGGTTTAGGGTTTCGGGTTTATGGTTTAGGGTTTAGTTTTTGGGGTTTGGGCTTAGGGTTTGGAGTTTATGGCTTAGGGTTTTGGGTTTAGGGTTTATGGGTGATCGTTTATGCTTTAGGGTTTAGGGGTTGTGATTTAGAATTTAGGCTTTAGGGTTTATGGTTTAAGGTTTAGGGTCTATGGTTTAGGATTTAGGGTTTAGTGTTTGGGGTTTAGGGTTTAGGCCTTAAGGTTTATGGTTTGGCGTTTAGTCCTTAAGGTTTATGGTTTAGTGTTTAGGGTCTATGGTTTGGTGTTGGGGGTTTAGGGTTTAGGGTTTAGGGGTTATGGTTTGTGGTTTAGGGTTTACGGTGTAGGGTTTCGGGTTTAGTGTTTATGGTTTGGGAATGAGGGTTTATGGTTTAGGGTTTAGGGTATATAGTTTAGGGTTTATGCTTTAGGGTTTGTGGTTTATGGTTTAGTGTGTAGGGAGTAGGCTTTAGGGTTTAGGGTTTATGGTTTGTGGTTGAGGGTTTATGGTTTAGGATTTAGGCTTTAGGATTTTTGGTGTATGGTTTAGGGTTTAGGGTTTGTGGTTTGGTTTTGAGGGTTATGGTTTAGGGTTTAGGGTTTATAGTTTAGGATTTAGGCTTTAGTGTTTGTGGTATAGAGTTTAGGCTTTAGCGTTTATCGTTTAGTGTTTAGGGTTTGGGGTTTAACGATTAGGGTTTAGGGTTTAGGGTTTAGTGTTTGGGCTTTGGATTTAGGGTTTAGGGTTTAGGGTTTAGAATTTAGGCTTTAGGTTTTTTTGTTTAGGGTTAAGGGCATAGGGTTTAAGGTCTAGGGTTTAGGATACAGGGTTTAGTGTTTAGGGTTTAAGGTTTGGTGTTTAGGCCTTTGGGTTTATCGTTTGGCATTTAGGCTTTATTATTTAGGGTTTATGGTTTGGGTTGAGGGTTTATGGTTTAGGCTTTAGGCTTTAGGGTTTGTGGTTTAGTGTTTAGGTTGTAGGATTTAGGGTTTATGGTTTATGGTTTGGGGTTAAGGGTTTATGGTTTAGGGTTTATGGTTTACGGTTTGTGGTTTAGGATTTAGGTTGTTGGGTTTAGGGTTTATGGTTTATGGGTTTAGGGTTTAGGATTTATGGTTTAGGGGTTAGTGTTTGGGGTTTGGGCTCAAGGTTTGGAGTTTATGATTTAGGCTTTAGGGTTAGTGTTGAGGGTTTATGGTTTAGGGTTGTGATTTAGGGTTTAGGCTTTAGTGTTTATCGTTTAGGGTTTAGGGTCTATGGATTATGATTTAGGGTTTAGTGTTCAGGGTTTAGGGTTTAGGCTTTATGGTTTATGCTTTGTTGTTTAGGCTTTAGGATTTGGGGCTTAAGGTTTAGGGTTTAGGGATTAGGTTTTAGGGTTTAGGGTTTAGGATTTAGGCTTCAGGCTTTAGTGTTTAGGGTTTAGGGTTTAGTGTTTGGGCTTTAGGGTTTTTGGTTTAGGGTTTATAGTTTAGGGTTTAGGCTTTAGTGTTTGTGGTTTAGGGTTTAGGGTTTAGGCATTAGGGTATGTGGTTTAGGGTTTAGGGTTTAGGCTTTAGGGTCTAGGGTTTAGGGTTTGTGGTTTATGGTTTAGGGGTTTAGGGTTTAGTGTTTGTGGTTTTTGGCTTAGGGTTTGGTGTTTGTAGTTTAGGATTTAGGGTTTAGAGTTGAGGGTTTATCATTTAAGATTTTTGGGGTTGTGATTTAGGGTTTAGGCTTTAGGATATACGGTCTAGGGTTTAGGATCTATGGTTTAAGATTTAGGGTTTAGTGTTTAGGGTTTGGTGTTTAGGCCTTAGGGTTTATGGTTTGGCATTTAGGCTTTAGGGTTTAGGGTTTATGCTTTAGGGCTGAGTGATTATGGTTTAGGGTTTAGGCTTTAGGGTTTGTGGTTTAGGGTTTAGGCTGTATTATTTAAGGTTTATGGTTTATAATTTAGGGTTTAGGCATTAGGGTTTGTAGTTCATGGTTTAGTGTATATGGATTAGGGTTTATGGTTTGGGGTTGAGGTTTTATTGTTTCGGGTTTAGGGTTTGTTGTTTAGGGTTTGTTGTTTAGGGTTTAGGGTGTAGGGTTTATGGTTTGCGGTTGAGGGTTTATGGTTTAGGATTTAGGCTTTAGGGTTTGTAGTGTAGGGTTTAGGGTTTAGGGTTTGTGGTTTGGGGTTGAGTTTTTATGGAATAGGGTTTAGGATTTATAGCTTAGGGTTTAGGCTTTAGTGTTTGTGGTTTAGGGTTTAGGGTTTATGGTTTAAGGTTTGGGTTTAAGATTTAGGGTTTAGGGTTTAGGGTTTAGGGTTTAGTGTTTAGGAATTAGGATTTAGGGTTTAGGGGTTAGTGTTTGGGCTTTAGGGTTTGTGGTTTATAATTTAGTGTTTAGGGTTTATAGTTTAGGGTTTAGGCCTTAGTGTTTGTGGTTTATTGTTTAGGGTTTAGGGTTTAGTGTTTTGTGTTTTGGGTTTAAGGTTTAGGCTTTATGGTTTAGGGTTTAGGGTTTGTGGTTTAGGGTTTATGGTTTAGGGGATTTAGGGTTTATGGTTTAGGGTTGAATGTTTGGGGTTTGGGCTTAGGGTTTGGTGTTTATGGTTTAGGTTTAGGGTTGAGGGTTTATGGTTTATGGTTTAGTGGTTATGATTTAGGGTTTATGCTTTAGGGTTTGTGGTTTATGGTTTAGGGTGTAGGGTTTGTGGTTTATGGTTTAGGGTGTAGGGTTTAGGGTTTATGGCTTGGGGTTGAGGGTTTATTGTTTAGGGTTTAGGCTTTAGGGTTTTTGGTGTAGGGATTAGGGTATAGGGTTTATGGTTTAGGGTTTATGATTTGGGGTTGAGGGTTTATGGTTTAGGATTTAGGCTTTAGTATTTGTGGTGTATGGTTTAGGGTTTAGGGTTTTTAGTTTTGGGTTGAGGGTTTATGATATAGGGTTTAGAATTTATACTTTAGGGTTATGATTTAGTGTTTGTAGCTTAGGGTTGAGGGTTTAGGGTTTAGGCTTTAGCGTTTAGTGTTTATGATTTAGGGTTTAGGGTTTGGGGTTTATGGTTTAGGCTTTAATCTTTGGGGTTTGGTCTTAGGGTTTGGAGTTTATGGCTTAGGGGTTTGGGTTTAGCGTTTATGGGTGAGGGTTTATGCTTTAGGGTTTAGGGGTTGTGATTTAGAGTTTAGTCTTTAGGGTTTATGGTTTAGGGTTTAGGGTCTATGGTTTTGGATTTAGGGTTTAGTGTTTGGGGTTTAGGGTTTAGGCCTTAAGGTTTATGGTTTGGCGTTTATGCCTTAAGGTTTATGGTTTAGTGTTTAGGGTCTATGGTTTGGCGTTGAGGGTTTAGGGTTTAGGGTTTAGGGGTTATGGTTTGTGGTTTAAGGTTTACGGTGTAGGGTTTTGGGTTTAGGGTTTATTGTTTGGGAATGAGGGTTTATGGTTTAGGATTTAGGGTATATAGTTTAGGGTTTATGCTTTAGTGTTTATGGTTTATGGTTTAGTGTGTAGGGTTGAGGGTTTATGGTTTGGGGTTGATGGTTTATGGTTTAGGGTTTAGGCTTTAGGGTTTGTGGTTTACTGTTTAGGGTGTAGGGTTTAGGGTTTAGGGTTTATGGTTTGGGGTTGAGGGTTTATGGTTTAGGATTTAGGCTTTAGGGTTTGTGGTGTAGGGTTTAGGGTTTAAGGTTTGTGGTTTGGGGTTGAGGGTTATGGTTTAGGGTTTAGGATTTATAGTTTAGGATTTAGGCTTTAGTGTGTGTGGTATAGAGTTTAGGCTTTAGTGTTTATCGTTTAGTGTTTAGGGTTTTGGGTTTAACGATTAGGGTTGGGGTTTAGGGTTTAGGGTTTAGTGTTAGTATTTGGGCTTTGGATTTAGGGTTTAGGTTTTAAAATTTAGGCTTTTGGGTTTCTTGTTTAGGGTTAAGGGCATATGGTTTAGGGTCAAGGGTTTAGGATATAGGGTTTAGTGTTTATGGTTTAGGGTTTGTGGTTTACTGTTTAGGTTATAGGATTTAGGGTTTAGGGTTTATGGTTTGGGGTTTAGGTTTATGGTTTAGGGTTTAGGGTTTAGGGTTTAGGGTTTGTGGTTTAGGATTTAGGTTGTTGGGTTTAGGGTTTATGGTTTATGGTTTGGGTTTAGGGGTTATGTTTTATGATTTAGGCTTTAGGGTTTGTGGTGTAGGGTTTAGGGTTTAGAGTTTAGGGTTTGGGGTTTATGGTTTAGGCTTTAGGCTTTAGGCTTTAGAGTTTGTGGTTTAGGGTTTAGGCTTTAGTGTTTAGATTTTAGGGCTTAGGGTTTGGGGTTTTCGGTTTAGGCTTTCAGGTTTGTGGTTTAAGGTTTAGGGTGTAGGGTTTAGGGTTTATGGTTTGCGTTAAGGGTGTAGGGTTTAGGTTTTAGGATTTTGGTTTTAGGATTTAGGCTTTAGTGTCTGTGGTGTATGGTTTAGGGTTTAGGACTTATAGTTTAGGGTTTAGGCTTTGGTGTTTTTGCTTTAGGGTTTAGGCTTTAAGGTTTAGGTTTTAGTGTTTAGGGTTTGGGATTTAGGGTTTAGGGTGTAGGCTTTAGCATTTAGTGTTTCGGGTTTTGGGTTAAGGGTTCAGTGTTTGGGCTTTAGTGTTTGTGGTTTAGGGTTTAATGTTTAGGGTTTTGGCTTTAGTGTTTGTGGCTTAGGGTTTAGGGTTTAGGGTTAGGATTTAGTGTTTGGGCTTAGGGTTTTGAGTTTATGGTTTAGTTTTAGGGTTTATGGGTGAGGGTTTATGGTTTAGGGTTTATCGTTTACGGTTTAGGGTCTAGGGTTTAGGATTTAGGATTTAGTGTTTAGGGTCTGGGGATTAGGCCTTAAGGTTTATGGTTTGGCATTTAGGCTTTAGGGTTTAGGGTTTATGGTTTGGGGTTGACGGTTTAAGGTTTAGGGTTTAGAGTTTAGGGTTTAAGGTGTAGGATTTAGGGTTTAGGGTTTATGGTTTAGGGTTTAGGGTATATAGTTTATGGTTTAGGCTTTAGGGTTTGTGGTTTATGGTTTAGGGTGTTGGGTTTAGGGTATACGGTTTGGGGTTGAGGGTTTATGGATTAGGGTTTAGGCTTTAGAGTTTGTGGTTTAGGGTTTAGGGTGTAGTGTTTAGGGTTTATTGTTTATGGTTTGGGGTTGGGTTTATGGTTTAGGATTTAGGCTTTAGGGTTTGTGGTCTACGATTTAGGGTTTAGGGTTTGTGGTTTGGGGTTTAGGGTTTAGGGTTTAGGGTTTATGGTTTATGTTTTATAGTTTAGGATTTAGGCTTTAGTGTTTGTGATATAGGGTTTAGGGTTTAGGGTTTAATTTCTAGGATTTGGGGTTCAGGGTTTAGGGTTTAGAATTTGGTGTTTAGTGTTTAGGGTTTATTGTTTAGGGTTTAAGGTTTAGGGTATAGTGTTTGGGCTTTAGGGTTTGTGGTTTATGGTTTAGGATTTATGCTTTAGGGTTTAGGCTTTAGGGTTTGTTCTTTAGGGTTAAGGATGTAGAGTTTAGGGTTTAGGGTTTATGGTTTGGGGTTGAGGGTTTATGGTTTAGGGTTTATGCTTTAGGGTTTGTGGTTTAAAGTTTAGGGTTTAGGCATTATGGTTTGGGGTTGAGGATTTATGGTTTAGTGTTTAGGATTTATAGTTTATGTTTTAGGCTTTAGTGTTTGTGGCTTAGGGTTTACGGTTTAGGCTTTAGACTTTAGGCTTTAGGCTTTAGGGTTTGGGTTTAGGGGGTTTAGAGTTTATTGTTTAGGCTTTAGCGTTTGTGGTTTAGGGGTTAGGCTTTAGGGTTTAGGGTTTAGTGTTTTAGCTTTAGGGTTTCTGGTTTAGGGTCTATGGTTTAGGGTTTAGTTGTAGGGTTTAGGGTTTATGGTTTAAGGTTTAGGCTTTAGGGTTTGTGGTTTAGGGTTTATGGTGTAGGGTTTAGGGTTTATGGTTTATGGTTTGGGGTTGAGGGTTTATAGTTTAGGGTTAAGATTTATAGTTTAGGGTTTAGGCTTTAGGGTTTGTGGTTTATGGTTTAAGGTGTAGGGTTTAGGGTTTATGGTTTAGGGTTAAGGTTTTAGGGTTTGTGGTTTAGGGTTTAGTGTTTAGAGGTTAGGGTTTATGGTTTATGATTTATGGTTTGGGGGTTGAGGGTTTATGGTTTAGGATTTAGAGTTTAGGGTTTAGGATTTAGTGTTTTTGGTTTTGTGTTTAGGGTTTAGGGTTAATGGTTTATGCTTTAGGGTTTGAGGGGTTTAGGATTTATGGTTTAGTGTTTTGGGTTTAGGGTTTGTGGTTTAGGGTTTAGGGTTTAGGGTTTAGTGGTTTAGGGTTTATGGTTTAGGGTTTAGGGTTGAGGGTTTAGAGTTTATGGCTAAGGGTTTATGGTTTGGAGTTGAGGGTTTATGGTTTAGGGTTTAGGGTTTAGGGTTTAAGGTGTATGGTTTACGGTTTAGGATTTATGGTTTAGGGTTTAGGGTATATAGTTTATGGTTTAGGCTTTAGGGTTTGTGGTTTATGGTTTAGGGTGTATGGTTTAAGGTATACGGTTTGGGGTTGAGGGTTTATGGATTAGGGTTTAGGCTTTATGGTTTATGGTTTAGGGTTTAGGGTTTAGTGTTTAGGGTTTATGGTTTATGATTTGGGGTTGATGGTTTATGGTTTAGGATTTAGGCTTTAGGGTTTGTGGTGTAGGGTGTAGGATTTGGGGTTTATGTTTTGGGGTTTAGGGTTTAGGGTTTGGAGTTTATAGTTTAGGATTTATGCTTTAGTGTTTGTGGTATAGGGTTTAGGCTTTAGGGTTTAGGGTTTAGGGTCTAGGGTTTGGGGTTTAGGGTTTAGGGTTTAGACTTTAGTGTTTAATGTTTATGGTTTAGGGTTTATGGTTTAGTGTTTGGGCTTTACGGTTTGTTGTTTTTGGCTTAGGATTTAGGGTTTAGGCTTTAGGCTTTAGGGTTTGTTGTTTAGCTTTAAGGATGTAGGGTTTTGGGTTTAGGGTTTATGGTTTGGGGTTGAGGGTTTATGGTTTAGGCTTTAGGCTTTAGGGTTTGTGGTTTAAGGTTTAGGGTTTAGGCATTATGGTTTGTGGTTGAGTATCTATGGTTTAGGGTTTAGGATTTATATTTTAAGGATTTATGGTTTAAGGTTTATGGTTTAGGCTTTAGTCTTTGGCTTTAGGGTTTGGGTTTAAGGTTTATGGTTTAGGGTTTAGTGTTTAGGCATTAGGGTTTGTGGTTTAGGGGTTAGGCTTTAGGGTTTAGGGTTTAGTGTTTTAGGTTTTGTGGTTTAGGGTTTATGGTGTAGGCTTTAGGGTTTAGGGTTTATGGTTTGGGGTTGAGAGTTTATGGTTTAGGGTTTAGGGTTTATAGTTTAGGGTTTAGGCGTTAGGGTTTGTGGTTTATGGTTTAGGGTTTAGGGTTTATAGGTTTTATGGTTTGGGGTTGAGGCTTTAGGGTTTGTGGTTTATGATTTAGTATTTAGAGTTTAGGGTTTATGGTTTATGATTTATGGTTTGGGGGTTGAGGGTTTATGGTTTAGGGTTTAGGGTTTAGGGTTTAGGTTTAGAGTTTAGGGTTTAGGATTTAGTGTTTGTGGTTTTGTGTTTAGGGTTTAGGATTTAGGGTTTAGGCTTTAGGGTTTTAGGGGTTTAGGATTTACGGTTTAGTGTTTCGGGTTTAGGTTTTGTGGTTTAGGTTTTAAGGTTTAGGAGTTTAGGGTTTAGGGTTTATGGTTTAGGGTTTAGGCTTGAGGGTTTATAGTTTATGGTTTAGGGTTTAGAGTTTAGGCTTTAGGGTTTAGGCTTTAGTGTTGAGGGTTTATGGTTTAGGGTTTGTTTATAGGTTGTGATTTAGGGTTTAGGCTTTAGAGTTTGTGGTTTAAGATTTAGGATTTAGGGTTTAGGATTTAGGTTTTATGGTTTAGGATTTAGGTTTAGTGTTTAGGGTTTGGGGTTTATGCCTTTGGGTTTATGGTTTAGGATTTGTGGTTTAGGGTTTAGGATTCGGGGTTTAGGGTTTAGTGTTAGGGTTCAGGGTTAGGGTTTATGGTTTAGGGTTAAGTGTTTATGGTTTAGGGTTTATGGTTTATGGTTTAGGGTTTAGGCTTTAGGATTTGGGGTTTAGTGTTTAGGGTGTAAGGTTTAGGGTTTGTGGTTGAGGGTTTATGGTTTAGGGTTTGTGGTTTAGGATTTAGGGTGGGTTTAGGGTTTATGGTTTGGGGTTGAGGGTTTATGGTTTAAGGGTTAGGTGATGCGTTAGCATCTTTCCTGTCTTTTCCTAGTGAATTTGCATTTGAATTGCTGAGTTTAATGAAGATTTAATATATTTTAGCCACTATGAATGCTACTTTGAGGGATGTGCAATTCTGTTTATTTCAGGTATCGTTTTGGGCGAATTTAACAGAGTTGGAGCCAAGGAAGAAGAGTGGAGTGAATTGCTTACTGCCAGGTTGAAGCCAAACTTTAGAAACCTCAAGTTTAGTGCCAACCTAGAAAGAGTCAAGGAATGCATTCTGCCTCCTCCACGCCAAACCTGAGAAAGCTCAGGTTTGGTGCAAGCACAAGACCTCCATAGAAAGTAATTCAACCTCCACGCCAAACTTGATAATGCTCAAGTTTGGCGCCACCAAGGTTTCTCCAACGGAATGCATGCGTGAGACTCCATGCCAAACTTGAAGGAATTCATGTTTGGCGCTAGTGAAGAATACCCAAGGAAAGCGTGCGTGCAACCTCACGCCAAAATTGAGTTCACTCAAGTTTGGCGCCACAAGCAAGAAACCAAAGGGAACGCTTTGTCCACTCCACGCCAAACTTGGATTCACCCACGTTTGGCGCCACACATAGCAACAAGGGTGGTCCCCTTTTCGTCCAAAGCCCTGCACGAATCAATTATTAAGTTTTGATTTAAACTTTTATTATTTTTATAATTAGGAAAAGATATTATTTAGTTTTAGAAAATATATTTTACATTAATTAGGACTACATATAAAAGGGAAAAGAATCAGCCCTTCGGGCTCTTCTCTTATCTTCTACCTCATTCCGCAATTTACAGTTTTTCTGAATCCTAGTTTTCTCTCTGAACCATGAGCAACTAAACCTCCACTGTTAAGGTTAGGAGCTCTGTCTATTGTATGGATTGATAATATTTTTTTTCTATTTTAATTCATGTACTGATTTATATTTCAAGAATCGTTTTCGTTCTTTTTCTTATGAATTTGGGTGGAACGGAAGTATGACCCTTGTTCTAATTGAGTTCTTGTATAACTTGGAAAAGCTCTTTACTTGAACAACAGCTTGAAAACATATTCTCCTAAACTTCTAATTATCTGGACTTAACGGGATACGTGACATATAATCCTCTTATATTTGGGTAATTAGGGTTTTTGTGGTACATAAACTAGAATTGAACTTCACCCTCTAATTGGAATTAAGTGACCAAGGAATTGGCGGTTGATGAAGGTTAGAGGAGATAAAGGTCTAAGGAATTAGGGTTTAGTCACTTACAGTTTGCCATGAATTAAATCTTGCATGATTAAAATAGTTAGTAAGAAAAGTCAATCCGGAAAATAGATAACTCTGAAGCCTTAACTGTTTCTCCATATATTATTCACAACTTGTTTAATGTTTGCTTTCTGATATTCTGAATTTACTATTAATGCTTTTGAACTCTCTAAACATCTTTTTCTGTTTGTCTAACTAAGCAAATCACTTAACCATTGTTGCTTGGTCCATTAATCCTCGTGGGATCGACCCTCATTCACTTCAGGTACTTCTTGGTACGACCCGGTGCACTTGCTGGTTAGTTTGTGATTATAAATTTTGCACCATATTTTTGGCGCCGTTGCCGGGGATTGACTATGATTGACAACTATAGTTGTTTGATTGCTTAGATTAGACGTTTTAGCTCTAAATTTATTTAATTTTGCATCTTAATTCTCGAATTTCTTTAGCTTTATTTTTCCTTAGTTTCTGAAATTAAGTTTGGTGTTACCTAGTTAATTTTATTTTAGTTTTTCTGTTTAGTTTTCCTTAAAATTTTGAAATTTTTAGCTTGCTTTTTGTTCATTATTTTCAAAAATTTTTAGTATTGAGTAGTAAGTGTTTTTATTTTATTATTTTACATAGGTTACTTCCTTGGAAATTCCCTACACTCTGACGTAGAGAATCCAATCTCTTCTTGTCTTCTATTTGTTTATGAGCAGGAACAGGGACAAGGAACCTCTTTTGGAGTTTGATCCTGAACCTGAAAGGTAGCTGAGGCGATGCTTACAACATGCTAGACTTTACAAGGCTAGTGAAAGTCTAAGTAAAACCTCCATGGATCATAATCGTGATGTGAATGCCATGTGGCAAATCTGAATGAGATGAGCAGCCTAGAAGAGTACTTAGCTCTTACACTGCTTCCAATGCAGACCTTTATGGGAAAAGTATTGTGGTGCCTCCTATAGCTGCAAACAACTTTGAACTGAAGCCACAACTAGTTATTCTTGTGCAACAAAATTGTCAATATCATGGACTTTCTCAGGAAGACCCAAATCAATTTATTTCTGATTTCCTACAGAATCGTGATACGGTGAAGACCAATGGAATGAATCCTGAGGTATACAAACTCATGCTCTTCTTATTTGCTGTGAAGGATAGAGCAAAGCTGTGGTTAGATTCTACCCAAGGAGAGTCTGGATACTTGGGATAAGGTTGTCACTAGATTTCTAACTAAATTTTTCCCACCTCAAAAGCTGACTAAGCTGAGGGTGGAGGTTTTCAGACAGAAAGATGGTGAGACTGACGATTGGACTTTTGACGGTTTAGAATTTTACAGATAAAATCCCGTTGCAAGTATAGTTTCTAAACCAACAGAGAATCCTTTCGTACAAAAGTTTGGTTGTCACAAGTAACAAAACCCAATAAAATTTATAACTGAAGTATTTGAACCTCGGGTCATCTTCTCAAGGAATTGCAGGGAAGTATGATTTATTATTGGTTATGAAAAAGGTATAATTTTGGGTTTTTGAAATAAGGAACAAATAATTTAAATGACAAGAAAAATAAATTAATAATTAAGAAAACTCTTGGCAAGGTATGAGAACTGGAAATCCCATCCTAGTTATCCTTATCAGGTGTGATGAGAATTGTTTATTGCTCCCACTTAGTTAACCCTTACTAAATAAAGGAAAGTCAAGTGGACTAATTAACTTGATTCCTCAAGTCCTAGTCAACTCCTATGGAAAGACTAGCTTTTGAGGGATCCAAATCAATCAGCAAATTTCAATTTTCAATCAACCGCTGAGTTTGACAGCTCAAGTGTCACCAATTACTCAACCAAAGCAAAGGGGGAAAAATATAAATTATTTATATCATAAATAGAAGAAAGCAATCATAAATCTGAAATACCTCAATTTGTATTAAATAAGAAAATCAATTCTAACATGGAGAGTTCATAAATCAAATTGGGAAAGTAAACAACTAAAGTAATAGAATGAATAAAAGTAGAAGAGAATATAAATTAAAGGAACATTAAACTTGGAATGGAGAAGAAGTAAACCTAACCTTAAGAGAAATCCTAATCCTAAATCCTAAGAGAGAGGAGAGAGCCTCTCTCTCTCTAGAAACTACATCTAAAACCTACAATTGTGAATTATGAAAGTTGTATTTATGAATGAAAGGATTCTCCCACTTTATAGCCTCTAATCTGTGTCTTCTGGGCCAAAAACTGGGTTAGAAACAGCCCAGAAATCGCTCCCAACGATTTTTGATACATACAGGTCGCGGCACTATCGCGCGTACGCGTCGACCACGCGTACGCGTGGATTGAGTTTTTGCTAGGTGATGCGTGCGCGTGATTCACGCATGCGCGTCGTATATCTTCGGGGCAGCTATGGAAAATTATATATCGTTGCGAAGCCCCGGATGTTAGCTTTCCAACGCAACTAGAACCGCATCATTTGAACCTATGTAGCTCAAGTTATGGTGAGGTCAGGCTGGACAGCTTTAGCAGTTCCTTCAGTTTCTCGTATTCCTTCCACTTTTGCATGCTTCCTTTCCATCCTCTAAGCCATTCCTATCCTATAAACTCTGAAAACACTTAACACACATATCAAGGTATCAAATGGTAATAAGAGGGGATTAAACATAATAAATTTAAGACCAAAGAAACATGTTTTCAATCATAGCACAAAATCAGGAAGGAAAACGTAAAACCATGCATTTTGTATGAATAAGTGTGAGAACAATGGATAAAATCGACTAGATTAAGCACAGGATAAACCCTAAAAATGGGGTTTATCAACCTCTCCACACTTAAACATCAGCATGTTCTCATGCTAAGCTCAAGAGAAACTATAAGAGTGAAGAGGAATGGTAAAACTTATGAAATGCAACCTATCAAAAAGAAAATAGCTCATGAAAGCCGGGAACAAAGAATCAAGCATCGAACCCTCACCGGAGGTGTATACACTCTAATCACTCAAGTGTTTAAGGTTCGATTCTCTCAAATCTCTACTAATCTTGCTTTCTAAGGCTTGCTTTTCTTCTACCAATCAACACAAATTTGATGCACAAATACACATATCAAGAGGTCTTTTCAAGGGTTGTAATGGGGTTAGGGTTAAGGTAGGATTGTATTTGGTCAAGTGGACTAAAATCTGAATCCTTAATTAACTTAAACTTTCCACCTAACTTAGACAATCCATGTAATTACAATGCAAAATCTAACTGCCCATTAATTATGTTTTCCACATATTTATGCATCCAAATTTGAGTACAACTCATATGCATTGCTATCGTTTACTTCGGGGCATTTTATCCCTTTTTATTGTTTGCTCTTTTTCTTTTCTTTTTCTCCTTTATTTTTTTATTTTTATTTTTTTTACATTTATATATTTTTATTTATATATATATATATTTTTTTCTTTTGTTTTTCTCAATGCATATGATTAAATTATTGAATGCATGAACATGTCCTAAACATTTCTTTCACATTTTCATAAAGATATATAACACCCAATTCTTAAACTAAATATTTTCAATCCCAATTTCTCCATACTTAATTCGTGAGCACTCTCACTAGTTAGCTAACCAAGGATTCAAATTAAGGACATTATTGTTTTTCGCTTAGAGTTAGTGATGAGCTAAAGTAAAGAACAAAGGGGTATAATAGGCTCAACATTGGTTTGCAAAGGATAATGAAAAGGTAAGCCCATATGGGTATGTAAGCTCAGTGAAACAAAGGCCTCAATCATATAAGTGCATGCATACATCAAACCATGGAAATATAGAATTAAGCAAGACAAAGATCACAATTTTAGAGAGAACAACACACAGCAAAAAAATTAAAATATTAGTTGATAAAATGCAACCAATTCAAATAAGCTCAAAAATCTCACAGGTTTTGTGTGTTCGAGCTCTAAACCATGTTCCAAAATAATATTTCTTCAAACAAGTTTATCAAAAATTTTAAATCAAATTAGTGAAATGTTATAAAAAGTTTCTTGAAAAAGAAAATATTACTTCAACCAAGTAGTGGTAAAGTATGCACAAAATCAAACAAATATGCAATCAAACATGCAAATGCAACAATGAACAAACAAAGAAAATAAAACATTGGCGTTGAGAAGGAAATAACTAACCCACGGAAGTCGGTATCAACCTCCCCACACTTAAAGATTGTACTGTCCTCGGTGCATGCTGAGATGTGCAAGTGGATGGGTGGCTCCAACTGATGCTTTTCTCTAAGGATTGTACAGATGGACTTGTTTGTCTCCCCATTTAGAAGCTTTCCCTTTCCCTTCTTTGGTGGCCTTCCTGAAAGAAGAGGAAAAGAAGAAAAGTAACCCAGAAATAAAGATAAGAAAATGAATAAAATATAGTTGGATTAATGCCACATAACGAGGGTCTCAATTACATGGTAGTTACAACATATAAGTGAGAAAACAGTAGAAGCAAATGGCATATCAATAGTGAAAAGATTGCAACAATGGAGGAGAGAGTGTGGGTAATGCAAGATAGTATAAGCTCATGTCAATGCAAATGGAATACAGGTATCATAAAAGAATAGCTTTGACTTATGAATAATAATACCCAATCAGAATAAAACAAGTCATGAAGCACCAGAATAATACCAGAAAAGATGTAACAGTTGAATAAGAAAATTTAACACCAATGGAAAAATAATAAATTTAGAAAAGAAAATAAAATATGCACAAAAGTAAAATATAATGCATGAGAGTATGCAAATAAATTAGGTAAAATAGAATGAAAGTGAAGAAGGATGAGAAGTTAAAGAGATGAAGAAGAAGAAAGTAAGAAAGGAGAAAGAAAGAAGGAGAGAAGAGAGAAGAAAAGAGAAAGGAATGAAAAACGGGGCGTGACGCGCGCGCGGACATCACGCGTACGCGTGGGTGGTCTGAAAGCAAAAGGACGCGCACGCGTCAGGGACGTGTACGCGTGAGTCAATTTGTGCCTCTAGCACAGCTCTATCACTAGACCATCACAACTCTCTGTTCAGCACGCCATTGACGCCGATTTTCATACCCACGCATACGCGTCACTGATGCTCACGCGTGGGGTGTACTTTTTGCAGGGGACGCGTACGCGTGTGGTATACGTATGCGTGGTGTGGCTTGTGCGCCACGCACCCCTCCCGTGCATCTCTCGCGCAACTCTCTGTCTAGTTGCGCAGACACATACGACGCGTACGCGTCGTTGACGCCTGCGCATCGATCCCCCCTCCTTTTTTTAATGCAAAATGCAAAATGCATAATGCAGATGACTATGTAGAAATTATGAATGAACACGAATAAAAATAAAATAAAAAAAACTAAGAACAAAAAAGGAAAGAATATACCATGGTGGGTTGTCTCCCACCTAGCACTTTTAGTTAAAGTCCTTAAGTTGGACATTTGGTGAGCTCCTTGTTATGGTGGCTTGTGCTTGAACTCATCCAGGAATCTCCACCAATGTTTGCAATTCCAATAGCCTCCGGGATCCCAAACTAGGCACGTAAAGCCTTTGAGCAAGTTAAAGCAGGTTTTCAGGCTCCAGGAGTATTGATTGTCAGGGTAAATTCCAGGATCTCAAACTTTGCTTCTATACCCGTCTTCGCTGTTATCTTTATTATTCCAACCAGGCAGTACACAACCTAAATTTCCACTGAGATACCCAAACTTCTTCTGAAATTCATTCAATCGAGCTCTATACCAATCTTTGCACTTCCATTTGGAGAGTGGAACCGTATTGAACCTTGGATACCAACTTCTATTACTAACCTTCTCCCTCTTACTCTTAAAGCCGCAAAGAGCTCTAAGCTGGTCATCTATTTCAAGTAGGCCATATTCAACTGGGAAAGTAAAGATGAAGGCTAAGGATTTTACCCACTTGAAGTTTGTATTAGGTGGTACTGGCCGTGGGAGATGTGTTTCTAGTGGTTCTTCAAGCTCCACTTCCTTGTACTCCTCTTCCATTTCCTGACAAACCTCTTCAACTGCAACCTCATCTTGATCAAGATCTTTAATTTCTTCCTCATCACTCAAGTCATAAGTTGGAGGTTGGGAGAAGTCTACCTCCACATTATCTTCATATTCACTTGGGGAAGATTCTTCTAGCTCAAAGAGTTCAATTGTGACTGCAGGGTCATCATTAGAAGAACTTGATTCATGATCATCATTACCAAGGAAACTCGCTTCTTGATCTGTTCCGTCCAATTCTTCATAAAATACATGCTTTGGGGGTTGTGCACTATCCTCCTTAGCATCGATTACAAATATTTTGACGAAATTCTCTACAATTCTTAATTCCCATGGAGGTTCAGCGTCTCTTAAGTCTTCAACCAATTCATCTTCTTCGATAATTGCAGCTTCCTCCACTTGTTCCAGTACAAAGTCATGTTCCTTACTGTCAATCGGAGCTTCTAGCATCTTCTTCGTACTGGGGGCTAATCGATTTATTGCTTGCTCCAATTGAAGAAGGGTTGCATGAAATTTATCCACAGTTTCCTTAAGACAATCCTGTGATTCTTGGGTTGACGGATATGGACATGGTGCATATGGAAGTGGTGGTTCTTGGGAGTAATTGGATTGGAATTGGGGTGAAAGAAGGTTATGGTCATATGGAGATGAATGGTTGTGAGTGGCTTGTGAGTATGGTAGTTCAAAGCTATGTTGAGGAGGTGGTTCATAGGCATATGATGGGGCTTGTTGGTAACTACAAGGGGGTCCAGCATATCTATCATCTTGGTACGTACCTCGGAATGGCTCTTGACCAGGGTAAATTGGTGGAGGTGGTTTGTCACGAGAAGGTCCACCATATATACACTACCTTCAACACTACCTATATACACTACCTTCAACTCCCTTTGACCACAATTATTCATCCCACTCCCCCAGTTATTCGTTAAGCCCGTAACCCCCTCTTTTCACCTACCCCCAACACACTATATAAAGCCCCCTATTACCACACACATTCATTCATTCCTTCTTCCCACTATAACCACATTCTGTCCAACACTCCTCCTTCTATAACTAACTACTAACCCCTTTCAACAACTTCTCCCTTCTTTCCTTCCCCACCATACTTATTACCCATTCCCTTATACACAGACCACTCTCCCCTTCCCTCCATTCCCAAACAAAGCCTTATGCTCTCTACACTAAACCCACAACCCCTTTGCCCCAACCCCCTATGCTCCTACCCCTCTTCTTTGCTTTTCCTTTTCTGTTTTATTCTGCTAAAAAAAACACACAAAAAAATAAAAAAAAAAACAAAAAAACTTTTAGCATTATTTTTTTTATCTTCATCTGTTTTAGTTTCTGCTCTCCTTTCTTCTTCCCCTTTGTATTTCTTTATTTTGCTCGAGGACGAGCAACAGTTTTATGTTTGGTGTTGTCGCTTTGCTGGTTTTATTCTATTATTTTCATGGCACTAAGGACCACCCAACCTTCCTAGAAGAGCAAAGGAAAGGAACCGCCCACCGGTTCTCATGTTGCACGACGCTTCCACTCTAAATTACATGAAGAGAATTTTTATTAGGTCACTAGCAAGAGGCCGGTCCTGCCAGAAGTACGATTTAATCTCCAACCAGATGAATATCCAGAAATTCAGAACCAAATTCAGAGAAGAGGATGGTAATTTCTGTGTAATCTGCACACACAGGTGGGACAATTAATAGTTCAAGAATTTTATGAAAATCTGTGGATCACATATGAGGATGTATCTGGAGTCAATGGAAGGGACCACAGAAGCTTTTTAAGGGGAAGACTCATTGATTTCATCCCAGAGATTATCCAGCAGACCCTCCAGTTACCACCGACTATGTCCTCACTTCAGTCTTACAGTGAGAGGGCGAACAGAGATCAGCGACTGGAGTAAGTAGTCGCTGACATATGCATTCTAGATGCCCAGTGGAAACTGCGGGCAGATGGGAAGCCGTGCCATATCAAGAGCAGTTACCTGACTCCCTTGGCTAGGGGATGGCACCATTTTATTCGCCGGTCTATCATGCCCACAAGCAACCGGTCCGAGTGCACTGTGGACCGAGCCATTATGATTCACTGTACTCTGTTAGGAAAGCCAGTGGAGGTGCCAGACATTATAATCAAATATGGTCTCATTTAATCAAATATGGTGCTGTTCTCTATGATTCTGAATGCATGACATGAACCGTGCATGTTAAATTTGAATCAAAGGATGTTGATGCATAAGGAACATGAATTTAGAGAACTATTATGAATTTTCTGAAATTAGTTAAAGTTAATCCTTGAAGCAAAAGAAACAACAAGGGAAGAGTAAAAAGCAAGGTCCAAGGCTCTGAGCATCAATGCAAGGGATGTCAGACATGATTAAAAGCTCAAAGAGTTGTTTCCCTAGACATATGCTTGTGGTGTTCTTGTGTCAAGTAATCCTTGAGACAGAACATTTAGAGTCGAGATCAAATGCATTTAGCAGAGTATGCCAAAGGCTTTGAGCACCACTTTCTGGGAGTAGCTGAAAGAAAAAAATCAGAACTTCAAGAGAGTTCCCCAGTTAAGTGCTTGTGGTGTTTTTGTGTCAATTAACCCTTGAGACAGAACATTTAAAGTCACGGCTAGGCTCAAGGTGCAAAGCACCAATTAATTGAGAATAGAAGGATATCTGCTATGTTCAAGGATTAAACTGAAGTATAAAGATAAGAGAATTTATAATACGATCTGGATTCTAATTCCGAATGACAGTGACATTTCTCTAGTTCAAAGGAGAGTGAGATGCCAAAACTGTTCAGAATTACAACCGATAAACCCCAGTTTAAGAAGAGACATGAGCATAACTGAACTCTCACCTCTTAAGCAAATTCACATCTTAATCATGTACTAATTTTGCACTACAAGAAAAAAGCCCTATGGCCTCGCTTTTTTTTGCCACGCTTCAAAAGTGTATCCAAAGTTGTCAATGGCCACGCTTTTGTGTGGGTGGCGATTGAATAGTGATTTGGCCACATTTTTTCTTGCCACGCTTAAAAAACGTGGCGAAAAGGGTCAACGACCACGCTTTTGGAAGGGTAGCAGTTGATTGGAGATATGGCCACGCTTTTTTTTTGCCACGCTTTAAAAGCGTGGCCAAAAGTGGTCAATGGCCACGATTTTGTGAGGGTGGCGATTTCATAGAGATTTGGCCATGTTTTTTCTTACCACGCTTTAAAAACGTGGCAAAAAGGGTCAACGGCCACGCTTTTGGAAGGGTAGCAGTTGGTTGGAATGGCCATGCTTCAAAAGTGTGGCCATAGAGGGAAACAGAGACTCTTTTGGCACGCTTTAAAGTGTGGCCAAAAGGTTTTTGATAAATAAAACCCTTAGTTATAACCCCAAAGCAAGCTTCGATCTGAAAACCTTTTTGGCACTCTCTCACTCTCAGCTTTTACCAAGTTATCATCGTCACTCAACTCTCAACTCCATGGCAACCCTGGTCGCTCAGATCCCCACCGTCACCAGCACCATCCTCGCTGCGCCATTAGCCTCTCCCCCACCTCGTCTCCTCCTCGTCACTAGCGTCGTCCTCCTCGCTGATCTCTTCTGCATCGTTGCCAGTGTCGACTTCTCTGCTCTCCTTCCTTTTGGTTTCACCTTACTTTTGTCATCGCCTTCCTGCTCTGGCCATCTTTCTGCTCTGGCCACCATGCCCTAAACCTCAACATTGCGCTGGCCACCATCTTTTTTGTCATCCCCTCGACCGCGTCTCCGCCTCACATCTGCTACATCCCTCATTCTTGTTTGCCTTGCCATTTCTGCTTTGCTAAATTTTCCCTGCTGGTGCGTTCGTCTCTGGCATTCCTTGCCTCACCATTTTTGCTTCGCTCGATTCTCTGCTGAGAGGAATCGATAGATTGCCCCCAGGGTTTCTTTGAGGTTTGTACATGTTACTTTACTCTATTCAATTTCTCGTTTACAATTTCTCATGAATTGGGATGGATTACTGTTTATGACGAATTTAATGCTTCGGATTAGGTTTGGAGTATTTAACTAATTTTAGGGTCACATTAAACTTGTACTGTGTACTAGGAAAAATAGAAAATAGACTTTTCATATTGAACAACCTTTTAGTATGCTAATTCAACATATGAATGGGATAGATAATACTCCTAGAAATTATTTATTGCTTGATTTTTGGTGATGTTTTTCAGGTATAAAGAGAAATTGGAGTATTACAATTGGAAGTATGTGAAGCAGTTATTCATTGATCACTGATTATTTTCTTGTTGAACTTTGGGATTATCCCTAATGTTTTTCTTTCTTACTGTTTTTAGGAAAAAAAGCTTCTTGCTGAGATAAAGAGAACTGCTAAGACGGGGAACGAGGTATGATCCACATTTTCTCATAGGTTTCTTATGCATAATTACTTGAGAAGTTGTCACGGTGATCTGAATGTGTTCGAATAGGCTTACTTTCGGTTCGAAATATCTTATATATTGAAAGAGCCTTCTGTCAAAAGTTTTGAAAGTATTAAAAACTGTTATTTCTCTTTAGTGTCTAGATAATCTGTTGTGCCAAACATGCTAATATATTCTTCTTTTCTTTTGTAATATTCAGGGTGAAACTAAAGTTCTTGCTCGACAATTGGTAAGGCTTAGGCAGCAGATTGCTAACCTTCAAGGTAGTCGAGCTCAGATGAGAGGCATAGTAACTCACACACAGGTAGATTGTTGATGTCTTTGTTTCTTTTTCGGATGGTTGTTTATGCAGGTAGAGATGTTTATCTATTTAATGCTCTTTGGTGTGGTTGGGATTTTGATTCAGGCTATGTGATGAATGGATTTTTGATGGTTTAGAATTTCACAAATGAAATCTCGTTGCAAGTATAGTTTCTAAACCAATCACTAATCCTTTCATACAAAAAGTTGTTTGTCACTAAAACAAACCCCTAAAATTTATAAACCGAAGTATTCAAACCTCGGGTCGTTCTCCCTAGGAATTACAATAAAGTGTCTTGTTATTGGTTATGAGTTATTTTGGGGTTTTGGATAAGAAGCATGAAAATTAAATGGCGATGAAAATAAACTAAAAACTATAAAAGGCTCTTGGAGAGGTGTGAGAGCTAGAAGTCCTATCCTAGTTATCCTTCTCAATTGTGATGAGAATTGTTCATTGCTACCACTTAGTTAACCCTTACTAATCAAAGGAAAGTCAAGTGGATGAATTGACTTGAGCCACAAGTCCTAGCCAACTTCCAAGGAAAGACTAGCTTTAGTGCACTCCAAACCAATTAGCAATCTCTCCAATTATCAATCAACAAAGGAATTAGATAACTCAAGTGTCACTAATTACTCTACCTAGGCCAAGAGGAACAAAATCTACACTATATCTAGAAGAGGCATTTCAACAAACACATAGAGTGCAATAGAAGTAAACATTATTAATTGCAAGAATTAAAGGAATCTACAACTACAAAGGCAAGAGATCAACAATAGAAAAGCAAAGAAGAACAATTATTATGAATTATCTCTTATTGAATTGGAAGAATGTAGAAGGAACAATACTAGATCTACAACAAAATATAAGAACAACATAAAGGAAATTACAACAAAGGAATAGAAGAAGATTGAATGTAGCAACAAAGAATTGAGAGATAGAAGTGGAAGAAAGCAAAGATTAAAACCTAGATCTAAAAACTAAACCTAATTCTAATCCTAATTTTAGAGAGAAGAGAGAGCTTCTCTCTCTAGAAACTAACTCTCACTACTAAACTAAGCTAAAACTAAACTAATGGTAACTAACTTCTAAAGTATGAAAAGTATGTAAAAGTATGTTGATTCCCTTTCAATCCTTGGCTTAAATAGCATCAGAAATGAGTTGGATTGGGCCCACAAGGCTTCTAAAATCGCTGGCCACGTTTGCATTAAGTGGGTCATGTGCCACCATCGGTGCGTCCGCGTACCGTGCGCGTGCGCGCCCCTATGCGCGATGCAACTATGGCAAATCTTATATCGTTTCGAAGCCCCGGATGTTAGCTTTCCAACCCAACTGGAACCGCATCAATTGGACCTCTGTAGCTCAAGTTATGGTCGTTTAAGTGCAAAGAGGTCGGCTTGACAGCTTTCCGGTTCTTTCATTTCTTCATCAGTTCTCCAACTTTTCATGCTTTCTTTCTTCATTCCCTTGATCCAATCTTTGCCTCCTAAACCTTAAATCACTTAACAAACATATCAAGGCATCCAATAGAATCAAGGTGAATTAAATTTAGCTATTTTAAGTCCTAAAAAGCATGTTTTCACTCTTAAGCACAATTAAAGGAGAATATACAAAACCATGCTATTTCTTGAATAAATATGGGTAAAAGGTGATAAAATCCCCAAAAATCAATACAAGATAAACCCTACAAATGGGGTTTGTCAACCTCCCCACACTTAAACCAAGCATGTCCTCATGCTTAAGCCAAGAGAGAAACAAAGGGTATCAACATTTATTCAATGTAAATAAACTATATGCAACCTAAACTATATGCAATTATCTAAATGGATGCAACTAAATGCAAAATGGTTTTACCTACTTGGTTAAAAATAAATCAATCCTCCAAGTCATACATGCCCAAGTAGGGTCAAGATCATATAACGATTCATGAATCCTACCAATTCGAATATCAAAATGAAGTTCAAGTAGACTTGCGAGAAGAACGCTCATGAAAGCCAGGAATCAAGGAATTGAGCATCGAACCCTCACCGGAAGTGTTTGCACTCTAGTCGCTCGGTGTTTGGGGTTGATTCTCTCAATTCTCCCCTAATCATGCTTTCCAAGATTTGTTTTTCTTCTAACAATCAACAATTATTCAATGCATGCATACATGTATCATGAGGTCTTTTCTTTAGGTTGTAATGGGGCTAGGGTCAAGGTAGGATCATATATGGCTAGTGGACTTAGGATTTGAATCTTTGATTAACTTAAACTTTCCCACCTAACCTATATAATGACCTATACAATTAAGTACTAATCTAACTACCCATTCCTCACTTTTTCACATACTCATGCATCCCTTTTCATTTCACAATACTTATGCATTGATCTTTATTGGACTTTACTTTGGGACATTTTGTCCCCTTTTTATTTCTTTCTTTTTCTTCTTTTTCTTTTCTTTTCTTTTTCTTTTTTTTTTCACATTTATTTTTTTTTCTTTTTTTTCTTTTTCTTTTATTTTTCTCATTTTTTTTTTCAAGAATATCAATGCATAAGGTCTTACATTTAATTAACGCATGAGTATGTACCCAATTCCCAATATTTACAATAATAATACAAAACTACCCTTTTATTCACCCAATGTCCCAAGGTTCCCACACTTGAGTGATACTCACACACACTAGCCTAAGCTAATCAAAGATCCAAATAAGGACTTTTATTGTTTTCCGCTTTAAGGCTTGTAATGTGCTAAATTAAGAACAAAGTGGGTTAATCGTAGGCTCAAATTTGGCTAACAAAGGAAGATAGAAGGTAAGGCCATTTGGGTGAGTGAGCTAATGAAATGATGGCCTCAATCATATAAATGCATGAATACACCAAATAATGGACATAAAGAATCAAACAAATCAAAGATCACAATCATAGGAAGAGAATAATGCACACAAGAAGGAAAAATAAGCGGTTATAAGATGTAACCACGCAATTAGGCACAAATCTCACTTGCTTATGTTCTTAGCTCAAAAACCATGTTCCAAAATAAATTCTTTCAAGCAAGTTCAACAAAAAGTTTTCAAATTGGTAGGTTGCCCTAAAACAGTTTCTTGGAAAGAAAATCATCACCCTAACCAAGTAGTCCTAATAACAAAGAAGTGATAAAAATGTGTACAAATTCTAACTAACATGCAACCTATCATGCAATGCAATAGCTAATCTAATTAAAGAAAATAAAAAAATTTGGTGTTGAAAAGGAAATTTTTTTACCCATGGAGATCGGTCAGACGACCTCCCCACACTTGAAGATTGCACCGTCCTCGGTGCATGCAAAGAAGAGCAAGGTGGACGGGTTGCTACAATTGATGAGCTTCTTCACAAGGCTGCGCGGAGGACTTGTTTGGTGCCCCATTTAAAAGCTTTTCCTTTCTCCCTTCTTGGTGGCCAACCTAAAAGGAAAGAAAAGGAAAGAAAATTAAGCCTATAAAAAGGATATCAAGGCAATTAGAACATAGGCGGGGCTAATGCCAAATAAGAGTATGATTTCCTACTACATGTTAGCTAAGCATGTGAGTGAGAAAACAATGTAAGCTAAGGCATATCATTAAGCTCGATGCAAGAGTAAAGTCAAAGTATGAAGAGTGTGTTGAGCATCAAGTTCAAATGAGAAGAAGTGGGTCATGAAAGACAATATGAGGTCATATCAATGTACAAAGACACAAAAGTCATACAAGATGAAGCATTGATTTAAAAGTTTCATCACCCAACAATATCAAACAAGTCAAGAAGCACCAAAATAATGTAAGAAAGTCTCAACAATTGAGTAGGAAAGTTCAACACCATTCTTAAAATGGAAAACTTAGAAAATAAAATGAGAACAAGGTAAAAAAAAAAAACAAAATTAAAATGCAATGAATGAAAATAAGCAAATGCAATAAAAGAAAATGGAGGAAAAGAGAAAAAAAATTTTTTTTTAGTATTTTATTTATTTATTTATTTATTTATTATTATTATATTATTATTATTATTTTTTTATTAAAAAAAATTTCATTTATATTAAAAGGAAAAAAAATTTCTAAGAGAGGAAGGAGAAAAAAAATTAGAAAGAAAGAAGAAGAGAGGAGGAAAGAGGAAGGAGAAAGGAGGAAGGAGAAAAGCAGGGAGCAAATCCGCGCGCGCGCGCACAGCGCGCTTACGCGTGGATGCAGCAGGGACGATCCGCGCGCGCGCGCACAGCGCGCTTACGCGTGGATGAGCTTGTGCTCCCAGCACAATGCTGGCACAATGCGCGCACAACTCTCTGGTTTTTGTACCAGAAGTTGCGGAAGTGCAATGTGCGCGCGCGCGCACAGCGTGCTAACGCGCCGATGGCCGTTTTTTTTTTTTTTTTTTTTTGCACCAATCTCAGCATTCTAAACCTCCAAGCATCTACCAAAACACCCTAAAACCTTATTTAACATACTAAACTACCAATTAAACTCAACTATCTAAATAAAACATGAAATTAAACTAATTCTATCAATATGTACAAAAGAGAAAATGAGAGGATTTTACCATGGTGGGTTGTCTCCCACCTAGCACTTTTGTTTATTGTCCTTAAGTTGGACTTATGGGGAGCTCCTCATCAAGGTGGCTTGTGCTTGTATTCATCTTGGAACTCCCACCAATGCTTGGTTCTCCATTGTGCCCCAAGATTCTTCATGGATTGAGCCAAGTCTTGATGGAGTTCTTCACAAGCTTGGGGCTCCCAAAGTTGATCCTCTTCTTGTAATCCGGGATCCCACACTTTGTTTTCACACCCGTCTTGAGGTTGATCATCATTATTAGTCCAACCGGGTGGTGAGTGAGGTGAATTCTCTATATAGTGGCCAACAATCCTCCTAGACCCATCTAATTGAGCACTACTCCAACCTTTATATCTCATGTTTGATGCATCAACCATAATGAGCCTTGATTTGCAACGCCAACCACGAAACATCTTTCGCTTACGCTTCATCCCACAAAGGATCCTAAGTTGACCATCCGTTTCAAGCAAGCCATACTCAAGTGGGACAATAAAGCTAATAGAGATGAATTTTACCCACTCAAGTGAAGGAGTAGATGACCACCTAGGCAAAGATGCTTCCAAAGATCTTGACAAAGCATAACCAACCCCCGTTCTTCTATTTCTAGGGACTGCCACCTCTTCACAAGATTTCTCTAATTCAATCCTTTGTTCATTAATAATCAAACTATCTAAGCCTTTTCCCTTAATCAAACTATAATTGGGAGGGTGAGAGGAGTTTACCTCCACAACCTTTTCAAATGCACCGGGAGAAGGTTTTTCAAGTTCAAAGGATTCTCCACTACTAGGACTTGATGCTTGCTCTTTATTGCCATGGGAACTCGGTTCTTGCTCTATCCCATCCAAGTCTTCATATGGAATATGCCTTGGAAGGTGTGCACTTTCCTCCCTAGCATCAATTTCAATCATCTTGGAGGGGTTTTCTTCAACTCTATGTTCCCATGGAAGCTCCGCATCTCCTAAGTCTTCTACCACTTCTTCCTTGTCTTCAACAATTAAAGCTTCCTCCAATTGTTCCAATACAAAGCAACTTCCCTCATTTCCCACCGGAGTTTCCAATCTCTCCTTCATGCTATGTTCTTCATTTGATTCTCCACATGTAGCCATGGGAGTTCCTTGAGTGTTCAAGCATTGGGAGGCTAATTGATTTGTTACCGCATCCAAGGCGGCCATGAAATTTTGCACATCCCTTTTCATCTCTTCTTGCCCTTGAACAAGAACACCAAGGGTTTCATCCCTTAGAGATTGGGGTGGGTGAAAGGTTTCATTAAATTGGGGGGAGGGTTCATAGTAGGAAGGTGGTTCTTCTTGGTAGAGTTGTGGTGGTTCTATATTTTCCACTCTTTCTACTTGTTGCACAACACACTCCATGGTTGCTTGAAATTGATCCAATGCTTCCTTGAGACGATCCCTTGACTCTTGTTCCTCTTGGATAATATGATTAGGGTCATGTGGCTCTTGGGTCAATGGATATGAGTATTCTTCCATGGAAGGTTGTGGTGGAAAGTAGTATTCATCTTGTGGTTGAAAATTTTCATATATTGGAGGTGGTTCATCTTGGTAATAATGTGAAGGAGGTGGCTCTTGAAAATGTTGATGTTGGCGTGGTGGTGGCTCTATGTGTGGTTCATATGGCTCATAAGGTGGTTGGTATGGTGGATAAGAATTAGGGTCATATGGAGGTATTTGGTGAAAATAGGCTTGTGAGTGTGGTTGAGGTTCATGTTGAGGATATGACTCATAGGCATATGGTGGTGGTTCTTGAAAGTCACAAGGAGATTCACCATAGCCATTGGGTTGGTATGCATCATAGAATGGCTCTTCTTCATAGTGCATTGGTGGAGGTTGTTGCCATGGGGATTGATCATATGCATATGGCTCCTCCCACCTTTGGTTGTCCCATCCTTGATACACATCTTCATTGTAGCTCCCATCACCTACAACATAGTTGTAATCACACTCATACCCAAAATGAGAATTCATGGTGAAAAGATAAAATAAAAACAAAAGCTAATAGAAAACAAAAGAAACAAAATTCTACAACTAGCAAATAAAGCAAAAAGCAAGATATTCACACTATTCACATATGTACAATAACCAATAACATAACACCATTGCAAATCCCTGGCAACGGCGCCATTTTGATGAATGGATTTTTGATGGTTTAGAATTTCACAAATGAAATCTCGTTGCAAGTATAGTTTCTAAACCAATCACTAATCCTTTCATACAAAAAGTTGTTTGTCACTAAAACAAACCCCTAAAATTTATAAACCGAAGTATTCAAACCTCGGGTCGTTCTCCCTAGGAATTACAATAAAGTGTCTTGTTATTGGTTATGAGTTATTTTGGGGTTTTGGATAAGAAGCATGAAAAGTAAATGGCGATGAAAATAAACTAAAAACTATAAAAGGCTCTTGGAGAGGTGTGAGAGCTAGAAGTCCTATCCTAGTTATCCTTCTCAATTGTGATGAGAATTGTTCATTGCTACCACTTAGTTAACCCTTACTAATCAAAGGAAAGTCAAGTGGATGAATTGACTTGAGCCACAAGTCCTAGCCAACTTCCAAGGAAAGACTAGCTTTAGTGCACTCCAAACCAATTAGCAATCTCTCCAATTATCAATCAACAAAGGAATTAGATAACTCAAGTGTCACTAATTACTCTACCTAGGCCAAGAGGAACAAAATCTACACTATATCTAGAAGAGGCATTTCAACAAACACATAGAGTGCAATAGAAGTAAACATTATTAATTGCAAGAATTAAAGGAATCTACAACTACAAAGGCAAGAGATCAACAATAGAAAAGCAAAGAAGAACAATTATTATGAATTACCTCTTATTGAATTGGAAGAATGTAGAAGGAACAATACTAGATCTACAACAAAATATAAGAACAACATAAAGGAAATTACAACAAAGGAATAGAAGAAGATTGAATGTAGCAACAAAGAATTGAGAGATAGAAGTGGAAGAAAGCAAAGATTAAAACCTAGATCTAAAAACTAAACCTAATTCTAATCCTAATTTTAGAGAGAAGAGAGAGCTTCTCTCTCTAGAAACTAACTCTCACTACTAAACTAAGCTAAAACTAAACTAATGGTAACTAACTTCTAAAGTATGAAAAGTATGTAAAAGTATGTTGATTCCCTTTCAATCCTTGGCTTAAATAGCATCAGAAATGAGTTGGATTGGGCCCACAAGGCTTCTAAAATCGCTGGCCACGTTTGCATTAAGTGGGTCATGTGCCACCATCGGTGCGTCCGCGTACCGTGCGCGTGCGCGCCCCTATGCGCGATGCAACTATGGCAAATCTTATATCGTTTCGAAGCCCCGGATGTTAGCTTTCCAACCCAACTGGAACCGCATCAATTGGACCTCTGTAGCTCAAGTTATGGTCGTTTAAGTGCAAAGAGGTCGGCTTGACAGCTTTCCGGTTCTTTCATTTCTTCATAAGTTCTCCAACTTTTCATGCTTTCTTTCTTCATTCCCTTGATCCAATCTTTGCCTCCTAAACCTTAAATCACTTAACAAACATATCAAGGCATCCAATAGAATGAAGGTGAATTAAATTTAGCTATTTTAAGTCCTAAAAAGCATGTTTTCACTCTTAAGCACAATTAAAGGAGAATATACAAAACCATGCTATTTCTTGAATAAATATGGGTAAAAGGTGATAAAATCCCCAAAAATCAATACAAGATAAACCCTACAAATGGGGTTTGTCAACCTCCCCACACTTAAACCAAGCATGTCCTCATGCTTAAGCCAAGAGAGAAACAAAGGGTATCAACATTTATTCAATGTAAATAAACTATATGCAACCTAAACTATATGCAATTATCTAAATGGATGCAACTAAATGCAAAATGGTTTTACCTACTTGGTTAAAAATAAATCAATCCTCCAAGTCATACATGCCCAAGTAGGGTCAAGATCATATAACGATTCATGAATCCTACCAATTCGAATATCAAAATGAAGTTCAAGTAGACTTGCGAGAAGAACGCTCATGAAAGCCAGGAATCAAGGAATTGAGCATCGAACCCTCACCGGAAGTGTTTGCACTCTAGTCGCTCGGTGTTTGGGGTTGATTCTCTCAATTCTCCCCTAATCATGCTTTCCAAGATTTGTTTTTCTTCTAACAATCAACAATTATTCAATGCATGCATACATGTATCATGAGGTCTTTTCTTTAGGTTGTAATGGGGCTAGGGTCAAGGTAGGATCATATATGGCTAGTGGACTTAGGATTTGAATCTTTGATTAACTTAAACTTTCCCACCTAACCTATATAATGACCTATACAATTAAGTACTAATCTAACTACCCATTCCTCACTTTTTCACATACTCATGCATCCCTTTTCATTTCACAATACTTATGCATTGATCTTTATTGGACTTTACTTTGGGACATTTTGTCCCCTTTTTATTTCTTTCTTTTTCTTCTTTTTCTTTTCTTTTCTTTTTCTTTTTTTTTTTCACATTTATTTTTTTTTCTTTTTTTTCTTTTTCTTTTATTTTTCTCATTTTTTTTTTTCAAGAATATCAATGCATAAGGTCTTACATTTAATTAACGCATGAGTATGTACCCAATTCCCAATATTTACAATAATAATACAAAACTACCCTTTTATTCACCCAATGTCCCAAGGTTCCCACACTTGAGTGATACTCACACACACTAGCCTAAGCTAATCAAAGATCCAAATAAGGACTTTTATTGTTTTCCGCTTTAAGGCTTGTAATGTGCTAAATTAAGAACAAAGTGGGTTAATCGTAGGCTCAAATTTGGCTAACAAAGGAACATAGAAGGTAAGGCCATTTGGGTGAGTGAGCTAATGAAATGATGGCCTCAATCATATAAATGCATGAATACACCAAATAATGGACATAAAGAATCAAACAAATCAAAGATCACAATCATAGGAAGAGAATAATGCACACAAGAAGGAAAAATAAGTGGTTATAAGATGTAACCACGCAATTAGGCACAAATCTCACTTGCTTATGTTCTTAGCTCAAAAACCATGTTCCAAAATAAATTCTTTCAAGCAAGTTCAACAAAAAGTTTTCAAATTGGTAGGTTGCCTTAAAACGGTTTCTTGGAAAGAAAATCATCACCCTAACCAAGTAGTCCTAATAACAAAGAAGTGGTAAAAATGTGTACAAATTCTAACTAACATGCAACCTATCATGCAATGCAATAGCTAATCTAATTAAAGAAAATAAAAAAATTTGGTGTTGAAAAGGAAATTTTTTTACCCATGGAGATCGGTCAGACGACCTCCCCACACTTGAAGATTGCACCGTCCTCGGTGCATGCAAAGAAGAGCAAGGTGGACGGGTTGCTACAATTGATGAGCTTCTTCACAAGGCTGCGCGGAGGACTTGTTTGGTGCCCCATTTAAAAGCTTTTCCTTTCTCCCTTCTTGGTGGCCAACCTAAAAGGAAAGAAAAGGAAAGAAAATTAAGCCTATAACAAGGATATCAAGGCAATTAGAACATAGGCGGGGCTAATGCCAAATAAGAGTATGATTTCCTACTACATGTTAGCTAAGCATGTGAGTGAGAAAACAATGTAAGCTAAGGCATATCATTAAGCTCGATGCAAGAGTAAAGTCAAAGTATGAAGAGTGTGTTGAGCATCAAGTTCAAATGAGAAGAAGTGGGTCATGAAAGACAATATGAGGTCATATCAATGTACAAAGACACAAAAGTCATACAAGATGAAGCATTGATTTAAAAGTTTCATCACCCAACAATATCAAACAAGTCAAGAAGCACCAAAATAATGTAAGAAAGTCTCAACAATTGAGTAGGAAAGTTCAACACCATTCTTAAAATGGAAAACTTAGAAAATAAAATGAGAACAAGGTAAAAAAAAAAACAAAATTAAAATGCAATGAATGAAAATAAGCAAATGCAATAAAAGAAAATGGAGGAAAAGAGAAAAAAAATTTTTTTTTAGTATTTTATTTATTTATTTATTTATTATTATTATATTATTATTATTTTTTTTTTATTAAAAAAAAATTTCATTTATATTAAAAGGAAAAAAAATTTCTAAGAGAGGAAGGAGAAAAAAAATTAGAAAGAAAGAAGAAGAGAGGAGGAAAGAGGAAGGAGAAAGGAGGAAGGAGAAAAGCAGGGAGCAAATCCGCGCGCGCGCGCACAGCGCGCTTACGCGTGGATGCAACAGGGACGATCCGCGCGCGCGCGCACAGCGCGCTTACGCGTGGATGAGCTTGTGCTCCCAGCACAATGCTGGCACAACGCACGCACAACTCTCTGGTTTTTGTACCAGAAGTTGCGGAAGTGCAATGTGCGCGCGCGCGCACAGCGTGCTAACGCGCCGATGGCCGTTTTTTTTTTTTTTTTTTTGCACCAATCTCAGCATTCTAAACCTCCAAGCATCTACCAAAACACCCTAAAACTTTATTTAACATACTAAACTACCAATTAAACTCAACTATCTAAACAAAACATGAAATTAAACTAATTCTATCAATATGTACAAAAGAGAAAATGAGAGGATTTTACCATGGTGGGTTGTCTCCCACCTAGCACTTTTGTTTATTGTCCTTAAGTTGGACTTATGGGGAGCTCCTCATCAAGGTGGCTTGTGCTTGTATTCATCTTGGAACTCCCACCAATGCTTGGTTCTCCATTGTGCCCCAAGATTCTTCATGGATTGAGCCAAGTCTTGATGGAGTTCTTCACAAGCTTGGGGCTCCCAAAGTTGATCCTCTTCTTGTAATCCGGGATCCCACACTTTGTTTTCACACCCGTCTTGAGGTTGATCATCATTATTAGTCCAACCGGGTGGTGAGTGAGGTGAATTCTCTATATAGTGGCCAACAATCCTCCTAGACCCATCTAATTGAGCACTACTCCAACCTTTATATCTCATGTTTGATGCATCAACCATAATGATCCTTGATTTGCAACGCCAACCACGAAACATCTTTCGCTTACGCTTCATCCCACAAAGGATCCTAAGTTGACCATCCGTTTCAAGCAAGCCATACTCAAGTGGGACAATAAAGCTAATAGAGATGAATTTTACCCACTCAAGTGAAGGAGTAGATGACCACCTAGGCAAAGATGCTTCCAAAGATCTTGACAAAGCATAACCAACCCCCGTTCTTCTATTTCTAGGGACTGCCACCTCTTCACAAGATTTTTCTAATTCAATCCTTTGTTCATTAATAATCAAACTATCTAAGCCTTTTCCCTTAATCAAACTATAATTGGGAGGGTGAAAGGAGTTTACCTCCACAACCTTTTCAAATGCACCGGGAGAAGGTTTTTCAAGTTCAAAGGATTCTCCACTACTAGGACTTGATGCTTGCTCTTTATTGCCATGGGAACTCGGTTCTTGCTCTATCCCATCCAAGTCTTCATATGGAATATGCCTTGGAAGGTGTGCACTTTCCTCCCTAGCATCAATTTCAATCATCTTGGAGGGGTTTTCTTCAACTCTATGTTCCCATGGAAGCTCCGCATCTCCTAAGTCTTCTACCACTTCTTCCTTGTCTTCAACAATTAAAGCTTCCTCCAATTGTTCCAATACAAAGCAACTTCCCTCATTTCCCACCGGAGTTTCCAATCTCTCCTTCATGCTATGTTCTTCATTTGATTCTCCACATGTAGCCATGGGAGTTCCTTGAGTGTTCAAGCATTGGGAGGCTAATTGATTTGTTACCGCATCCAAGGCGGCCATGAAATTTTGCACATCCCTTTTCATCTCTTCTTGCCCTTGAACAAGAACACCAAGGGTTTCATCCCTTAGAGATTGGGGTGGGTGAAAGGTTTCATTAAATTGGGGGGAGGGTTCATAGTAGGAAGGTGGTTCTTCTTGGTAGAGTTGTGGTGGTTCTATATTTTCCACTCTTTCTACTTGTTGCACAACACACTCCATGGTTGCTTGAAATTGATCCAATGCTTCCTTGAGACGATCCCTTGACTCTTGTTCCTCTTGGATAATATGATTAGGGTCATGTGGCTCTTGGGTCAATGGATATGAGTATTCTTCCATGGAAGGTTGTGGTGGAAAGTAGTATTCATCTTGTGGTTGAAAATTTTCATATATTGGAGGTGGTTCATCTTGGTAATAATGTGAAGGAGGTGGCTCTTGAAAATGTTGATGTTGGCGTGGTGGTGGCTCTATGTGTGGTTCATATGGCTCATAAGGTGGTTGGTATGGTGGATAAGAATTAGGGTCATATGGAGGTATTTGGTGAAAATAGGCTTGTGAGTGTGGTTGAGGTTCATGTTGAGGATATGACTCATAGGCATATGGTGGTGGTTCTTGAAAGTCACAAGGAGATTCACCATAGCCATTGGGTTGGTATGCATCATAGAATGGCTCTTCTTCATAGTGCATTGGTGGAGGTTGTTGCCATGGGGATTGATCATATGCATATGGCTCCTCCCACCTTTGGTTGTCCCATCCTTGATACACATCTTCATTGTAGCTCCCATCACCTACAACATAGTTGTAATCACACTCATACCCAAAATGAGAATTCATGGTGAAAAGATAAAATAAAAACAAAAGCTAATAGAAAACAAAAGAAACAAAATTCTACAACTAGCAAATAAAGCAAAAAGCAAGATATTCACACTATTCACATATGTACAATAACCAATAACATAACACCATTGCAAATCCCTGGCAACGGCGCCATTTTGATGAATGGATTTTTGATGGTTTAGAATTTCACAAATGAAATCTCGTTGCAAGTATAGTTTCTAAACCAATCACTAATCCTTTCATACAAAAAGTTGTTTGTCACTAAAACAAACCCCTAAAATTTATAAACCGAAGTATTCAAACCTCGGGTCGTTCTCCCTAGGAATTACAATAAAGTGTCTTGTTATTGGTTATGAGTTATTTTGGGGTTTTGGATAAGAAGCATGAAAAGTAAATGGCGATGAAAATAAACTAAAAACTATAAAAGGCTCTTGGAGAGGTGTGAGAGCTAGAAGTCCTATCCTAGTTATCCTTCTCAATTGTGATGAGAATTGTTCATTGCTACCACTTAGTTAACCCTTACTAATCAAAGGAAAGTCAAGTGGATGAATTGACTTGAGCCACAAGTCCTAGCCAACTTCCAAGGAAAGACTAGCTTTAGTGCACTCCAAACCAATTAGCAATCTCTCCAATTATCAATCAACAAAGGAATTAGATAACTCAAGTGTCACTAATTACTCTACCTAGGCCAAGAGGAACAAAATCTACACTATATCTAGAAGAGGCATTTCAACAAACACATAGAGTGCAATAGAAGTAAACATTATTAATTGCAAGAATTAAAGGAATCTACAACTACAAAGGCAAGAGATCAACAATAGAAAAGCAAAGAAGAACAATTATTATGAATTACCTCTTATTGAATTGGAAGAATGTAGAAGGAACAATACTAGATCTACAACAAAATATAAGAACAACATAAAGGAAATTACAACAAAGGAATAGAAGAAGATTGAATGTAGCAACAAAGAATTGAGAGATAGAAGTGGAAGAAAGCAAAGATTAAAACCTAGATCTAAAAACTAAACCTAATTCTAATCCTAATTTTAGAGAGAAGAGAGAGCTTCTCTCTCTAGAAACTAACTCTCACTACTAAACTAAGCTAAAACTAAACTAATGGTAACTAACTTCTAAAGTATGAAAAGTATGTAAAAGTATGTTGATTCCCTTTCAATCCTTGGCTTAAATAGCATCAGAAATGAGTTGGATTGGGCCCACAAGGCTTCTAAAATCGCTGGCCACGTTTGCATTAAGTGGGTCATGTGCCACCATCGGTGCGTCCGCGTACCGTGCGCGTGCGCGCCCCTATGCGCGATGCAACTATGGCAAATCTTATATCGTTTCGAAGCCCCGGATGTTAGCTTTCCAACCCAACTGGAACCGCATCAATTGAACCTCTGTAGCTCAAGTTATGGTCGTTTAAGTGCAAAGAGGTCGGCTTGACAGCTTTCCGGTTCTTTCATTTCTTCATAAGTTCTCCAACTTTTCATGCTTTCTTTCTTCATTCCCTTGATCCAATCTTTGCCTCCTAAACCTTAAATCACTTAACAAACATATCAAGGCATCCAATAGAATCAAGGTGAATTAAATTTAGCTATTTTAAGTCCTAAAAAGCATGTTTTCACTCTTAAGCACAATTAAAGGAGAATATACAAAACCATGCTATTTCTTGAATAAATATGGGTAAAAGGTGATAAAATCCCCAAAAATCAATACAAGATAAACCCTACAAATGGGGTTTGTCACTATGCATGCCCATTCTTCTGGATGGCAGCTATGAATAAAGTAGCATCTTCAATTTTATATTTTTAAGTGTTTCTTATCCTTATATAACATATATTTGTTCCTTTTTCTTTTTCTTTTCTGGATTGGACCATGATATTGATATCAGCATTCTGTTTAGTTTTACTCAGAGTAAAGGATGGTAAGGTTAAATTAAACATTTGTTAGTTTATAAAGAACAAGCATTCAGAATAAGGGACCTGCTACCTATATGGATTATTTTCATATTGTATGTGTACAATTTTATAGTAGTAACATTGTTCATACCCTGGGTCGAGCTTTCCGACCCGGACTGATTAAAGATAAAGTGACTGACCTCTTTAGATAGGTCGCCCCAACCTCTTCTCAAAAGACGTCGGCCAAACTGCCATGAGAGGCCCAAGCAGGCCCAAATGAAGGGACACAGCCCAATCTAAAGGCAGCTAAAGCCTAAAAATATAAGGGCGGTTCCCCTAAGAGGTAAAGATGACCTCACTTAAAGATAAGATAAGATGACTAACTTATCTTATCCAGAAAGGTCAGCCCACACTACTATAAATACACTGGAGCACCCAGGTATAACTTATACTCTAATTCTACATAAAAACCTCCTTAAAGCCCATGCTAACTTAAGCATCAGAGTCTCTTGCAGGTACCACCACCCTTCGGTAACGAAGGATCAGCAGCACCACCAAGTCCAACAAGTTGGACACAACAGCTCCGGCCACCACAGCAGATCTCATCCGAGATCGACCTTCAGTTTCAATTAACCCTCAGAACATTGGCGTCATTGCTGGGGAACCTGGAAGTCATTCCATCATCGTGGTCGACAACCTTGCCAACGACCACAACACTGATTTGGAAAATAGAATGCCACATAAGAACGCGGACATCACACCAAAAGATACATCTCAACCAAATGGAGATAAGCATTCGCCAAATACAGAAATCCTAGAAGCCATACAATCTCAGCAGGATCGTCTCAAACAGCTCAAAAAAGAGGCCGAACATCAACGAGAAGCTGAGAGAAACCTCCGGAGAGAAACTAGGCGACGACAAGAGCTAGAGGACAAGCTCCTAAAGTTTGAGGCTGATCTCAAAGCTAAAACCGTTCAATTCAGTCCCGATGACAGTTCCCACAAGGACCAAGATCCATTCCCCAAGGAGATCATGAAAGCTAAAGTTCCAATGGATTTTAAAGCTCCCGATATGACATTATATGATGGCACCTCGGATCCCAGCCATCATCTAAGCAATTTCAGAAGCAGAATGTGTCTCTTTGATGCCTCAGACGCCGTTCATTGCAAAGCCTTCCCGACTACCCTGACAAAGACAGCAATAAAGTGGTTTGACAGTTTTCCTCCTAGATCCATCACAAGTTTTGATGGCTTAGCTAAAAAATTCCTTGTCAGATTCTCCATCTAGAAGGACAAAGCCAAACATGTCCCGAGCCTGTTAGGGATCAAGCAAGGAGAACGGGAAAGTCTTCGCTGCTACATGGAAAGATTCAACAAAGCGTGTCTGGATATACAATGTCTGCCAACAGAAGCAGCCATCATGGGTCTCATCAATGGCCTAAGAGAAGGACCTTTTAGCCACTCCATATCGAAAAAGCATCCAACATCCCTGAACGAGGTATAAGAATGGGCAGAAAAGTATATTAACATAGAGGAGAACTCTCGATTAGAAAAAACCTCAAAACCTGGATTCTTCTACCTCTCTCGGGTCAAGGATAAAAAATCCAAGAAAAAAAAGGAGCTAAACTCAATGAGAAGCCTAGAAAATACCACAATTACGCCCCTCTTCGGGTGTCTCTTGTAGATGTTTACCGAGAAATATGCAACACTGAGAAGATCCATCAAAAGCAAAAAAGGAGGGGGAAGTCGGACAGAGTACTGTGAGTACCACCAAATTTATAGACATCCTACTAACAAATGCTTCGACCTGAAGAATGTCATAGAGAAATTGGCAAGGGAAGGGCGACTAGATCAGTACTTAGCCAACAAAACGGATGAACCAAGAAAAAGAAGAAGGGATGAAGAGGTCGGACAGGTTGAACGACGACCTCACACTCCTAAGAGACTTGTCCATATGATAAATGGAGGATTCGCAGGAGGAGGGATCTCTAAATCATCTTGCAAAAAACACCTTAAAGAAGTATATCATGTAGGGGAAGGAGAGAGGTCATCTGACCTCCCCACTATTACCTTTACACAAGAAGATGCAACAGGCATTATCCCAGGACATGATGATCGCATGGTCATTACTATCATACTGGCCTAGTACGAGAGTATATCTTGGAGAAGAAGTAGGCATGAATTGAATAGAAAACACTAGTAATTGCATTAATTCATGAAGAACAGCAGAGCTCCACACCTTAATCTATGGTGTGTAGAAACTCCACCGTTGAAAATACATAAGTGAAAAAGGTCTAGACATGGCCGTGAGGCCAGCCTCCAAACATGAACAACAATGATCAAAAGATCAAAGATTAAAACTCGATATGAATGCAATAGTAAAAAGTGCTATTTATACTAAATTAGTTACTATGGATTACAGAAAATGAGTAACTAAGTGCAGATAGTGCAGAAATCCACTTTCGGGGCCCACTTGGTGTGTACTTGGGCTGAGCATTGAAGTTTTTCCGTGCATAGGCTGTTTCTGGAGTTAAATGCCAGCTTTGGTGCCAGTTTGGGCGTTTAACTCCAATTCTGGTGCCAGTTTGGGGGTTTTACGCCAAGATGTTTTAGGCTGATTTTGGACGCCAGTTTGGGACATCAAATCTCGGGCAAAGCATAGACTATTATATATTGCTGAAAAGCCTAGGATGTCTACTTTTCAACGCAATTAAGAGCGCGCCAATTGGGCTTCTATAGCTCTAGAAAATCCACTTCGAGTACAGGGAGGTCAGAATCCAATAGCATCTGCAGTCCTTTTTCAGCCTCTGAATCATATTTTTGCTCAGGTCCCTCAATTTCAGCCAGAAAATACCTGGAATCACAGAAAAACACACAAACTCATAGTAAAGTCCAGAAATGTGATTTTTGAATAAAATCTAATAAAAATATAATAAAAAGTAATTAAAACATACTAAAAACTATGTAAAAATAATGCCAAAAAGGGTATAAATTATCCGCTCATCAGCTAACTCTTATTCACAAGTTCTAATCCTCTCCTTAAGGAAGGATTACCATTAGTAAATAGAGAGTTAGCCAAAAACTTCCAATTAAACTAATCACTTGAGTATTCCAACTCAAGGGTCTCATTTTAATCATTCCCCAAGTCAAGTTGGGAGTCTACTCCATTGACATGAATACAACATTCAAAAACATATAAGAAGAAGACATAATAAATTAAATAAAATAGGAACTGAAAATTAATTAAAGGTAAAAGTAATTTTTTGCATTAATAAATTCCAAAATGCAACATCCTTATCTGAACAGGGTTAATGGGCAGTTAAAAGAGTAAAGAAATAAGAAAGCAAACTAGAATAATAGCGACTTCAATGGAGGTAGTATCTCTTCTCAACACCCAAAGCAAAAGCATCCAAAGCATAAAAACTAGAAATCTATGAATGTGAAGAAAACCTAGAGGAAGTAGTGATTTCTCTCTAAGATTCTAATCTCAAACTAAAAACTATGCTAATGAGAATGTGTGTTGAGTCTTTGCTTGTCCCCTGGCACTAGTCTGTGTTTCTGGGCCGAAAACTGGGTCCAAACTTGGCCCAAAATCGCCCCCAGTGTTTTCTGTGATTTCTGCATCAGTCACGTGTACGCGTCGCTAGTCATCTTCGCGTGTCACGCGTACGCGTCAGGAACGCACATGTGTCGCCGTGCGAACTCCAATTTACGCGCACGCGTGAGCCATGCGTGTGCGTTGCTCCTCACTGGTTATCTCCTTTATTTCTTGTACTCCTTCCATTTTTGCAAGCTTCTTCTCCATCCTCTAAGCCATTTCTGCCCTATAAAGCCTGAAAACACTTAACACATAGATCACGGCATCGAATGGTATAAAGGGGATTAAAAATACATAATTTAAAGGCTTAGGAAGCAAGTTTTCAACCATAGAGTAAAATTGGGAAGGAATTGTAAATTCATGCAAATTGTATGAATAAGTGTGTAAAGACTTGATATAACCACTCAATTGAACACAAAATAAACCATAAAATAGTGGTTTATCAATCTCCCCACACTTAAACATTAGCATGTCCTCATGCTAAGCTCAAGGAGATATAAAGAATGAATGGGGGAAAGTAAGACTCATGAGATGCAACCTATGAATGCAACTATATGCTAAGATGATTTTGTCTACTTGGTTAAAAGTAAATAAGCTTTCCAAGACAAAAGTAAATCAGATTCCACTAATTCAAATCATACAATAAAAGACAAGTAAACTTGTAAGAAGATAGCTCATGAAAGCAGGGAACATAGAATCAAGCATTGAACCCTCACTGTTAGTGTAAATGCACTCTAATCTCTCAAGTGTCTAGGGTTAATCACTCTACTCTTCTCTAGTCATGCTTTCTAGACTTTGTTCTTCATCTAACTAATCAACAGATATTTAGTATACCAATGCAAACATCATGAGGTCTTTTCTAGGTCTTTCCCACAGTTCCCCACACTTAATTAATACACAATCTCTATCTTAAACTAACCAAAGATTCACTTGGGATAATTAATTGTTTTTCTGCTTAAGGCTAGTGATGTGGTAAAATATAGAACAAAAGGGGATTAAAAGGCTCAAAGTGGCAAACAAAGGTAATTGAAAGGGTAGGCTATTTGGGATAAGTGAGCTAATAACAAACGATGGCCTCAATCATATGCAAGCATGTAAATACACTAAACAATGGAAATATAGAATGGAACAAAATATAGGTTACAATCATAGAGAAAAAAACACACAAGAATAAAATATTATAGTTAAATAATGTAACCATGTAATTAAGCTCAAATCTCACAGGTTTTGTGTTCTTAGCTATAATTCATGTTCCAGATTACAATCTTCAAACAAGTGTAACACAAATTTTCAATTTAAATTAGTGAAATGCTAGAAAAAGGGTCTTGAAAAGAAACTCATTACTTCAACCAAGCAAAACATACATGCAAACAATTGTTATTATGCAATCTATCTATCTAATCAAAAGAAAAAGTCGAATATTGGTGTTAAGAGAGAAAAGTTATCTCTGGAAGTTAAGGACTGACCTCCCCACACTTAAGGCTTGGCACGGTCCTCCATGCCATCAGTAAGGAGCAAGGGAAGGCTGGAAGCGTCGCCTCCAGTATCTTGTTCGCCTTGGCTACCTGTGCTACTGGATGAAGGAGAGTCTGGGGTGTCCTTCTGTTCTGGAGGTGGGTGAGTACCAGCTATGAGGTCCTTCAGATAGTTGTATCTGCGCTTGTTACGACGCTCCATTTGCTCCATTCACCGGTCTTGCCGGTCGAACCTCTCAAGGATCTGAAGGAACATCTGATGGATGGATGGATGGTGCTTGTGGTGTGGATGATGGTGGAGTAGAGGTAGGAGGAGTACCCAAAGATGGGCATGCAGGCCGGCTCGCAGAGGAGACTGGCAGCCTGATGTACTTCCCGTTCGGGACATACTGGTCGGCTTTAGGGATCATGACCTTCGTGTCTCCTGCCCGATAGGACGCACCTGCTGCAGAGACTAAGTCTAAAACCAAGGCAGAGAAAGGCAGGTTACCCATAATCTGTACATGTCCCATTGCTTGCCGATGTGTCGGGGTAGGTTGAGGGGTTGCTCTTCAGGATGCACCAGATGAGAACAGCCATGTCCGCTGTGAAGGTCTTCATGAGTGCTCGGAAAGACATAGTGGGACATAATCTGTGCCCACACGCGAGCCTCCAGTGTGAGTGACTGGGCTGAGATGCTCTTGGGTTTTGAACGATGCTACCCATAGATCCAGGTGCTGCCAGGTTGGGCTATAACTCCAAGTATGATATCCCAGTTGAACTGATACATCTGACGCTTACGAGATGCCTCTTGATATGCATCCCATCCATCTGGACTAGGTGGAAGGTCCAGTACTCTCTGTATGGCACTCTCGGAGACATGGACCTGCTGTTGACAGACGAAGACAGTCTGCAGAGTAGGTGAGTAGAAGTTTGAGTAGAATTCAACTACACATGATAAGTTGGCCTCCCGTGGCTGTCTCCTCAAAAATTCCCACTGTCTCCTCTCAATTCGGGGCTCCACAAAATCAATAAAGTGTGTTGGGAGAATGAGCAGATGCTCATTGTTGTAGTTCCTCTCAGCTAGGATGGGAAACATCTGTTCGCAATAACGGTTAGCAAACCGTGTGGAATCCTGGGCGGGAAAGGCTTTCTCGGATAATCAACTTTAATGATCCTTTTCACCCGCATTGTTGGTGGCTTTACACTGGTAGATGGAAGTGCTTTTTCCAGTGTTCTCTTGGTTCCTCTCTTTGCTGGTGTCTTGTCAGTGGCCTTCTCCTTTCCTTTCTTGGTACCCATGCCTAAGGAAGCAAGAAAAAGGAAGAATGTGAAGTGTAGATAACTAAAGAATCGGAAGGGAGAAAATTCCAAGTGGTAATGAATGCCAAAGGAAAGATGTTAGCCTAAATACATGGTAGCTACAACACGTAGGTAAGACCTCCACTACAAGAAAAATACCCATTCAGCCACACTTTTTTTAAGCTACATTTGAAAAGCGTAGCCTATTCATAGAATAGGCTACGCTTTTCTCAGTGTTGCCTTTTTATAAGAAAAAAGGAAACACAATTCTGGCATCATTTAAAAAGTGTAGCCTTAGGTATTATAGAAATCATTTATAAAGCGTAGCCGTATATTGATATCTATGAGTTCACTTTTTGTATTAAAGAGAGTGCTTTTAAAGGGTAGCCTATTTATTAAGTTTTGGGTGCACTTTAAAAGTGATGCCTAATGTATCTAAAGCCAAAAGCTTACACTTGATAAATTTTTTTCCTCACTTTCTCAAAAGCAAACTCACACACTTAGTCAAATTTTTGTCCCTTCAAAACTCACACTTAGTAGCCTTCAGAAACCTCTCACCATCAAAAAAGATGTAAGATCCAAAATTTTCGAAAAATATTACTATGAGTTAATTTCAACTTATATATTCATTAAAAATTTTATTTTTAGAAATTATTTTATTAAAAGTAATTAAATCAAGTTTTGATAATTAAATTGAAAATTTTACTTAATTTTATAATTATTGAATAATTTTATATATTTAAATTATACAACTTAACAGTTGTAAAAGAATAAGAATTTTATACGATTTAGTTAAATAATTGAGATTTTAGAATTTAATACTTTAATTTTTATAAACAGAAAATAAATTATATTTCTAATTTTAAAATTAGATTATTTGATTAAAAACTGATTAATAAATTGATAATTAAGTAGTATTTTTAAAATAATTTTAAAAGAGCAAATTAGATTTTAATTTTTTATAATATACTTTAATTTTATTAAAATTGACCAAACCCCAATTTATCCGAAATTTTTAATTTTACTTTTGTCCCAAATTATACCCTAATTCCTAAATTAATCCCCAAAAAGCCCTAACCCCTTCTAACCTAGCCACCGCCAATGTTTCCCTTCTCTGACCAATACACAGCAGCAGTTTTCCTTTCTTCCTAATTCAACCTAAGACACAGCAGCAGTAAAAGGAAAAGAGGGAAAAGGGATAGCGGAGAGAAAGAGAGAACCGAGGGGGAAGAAGAGAAGAGGAAGGTTGCGCCGGCGCCACTGGCCATCGCCGCTTCGTTGTCGTCGTCCTCGCGAGCCGCCACCGCCGGCCTGGAGCCCGCCGCTCGTGTCTCGCCGCGTCGCCATCTCGCTGCGGGACTTGGTGCTGTCACTGCCATCGCGTCGTTTGGAGAGGAAGAGTCGTGCCTGAGAGAGGGAGAATCAGGAGGAGCGTCGCGCAGGAGGGAGGTGACGCCTTGTTGTCGCGGTACTTCCATGGCCACCGACGCGCCGCCGCACTTCATGGTAACCGCCGAAGTCTTCGTCACCACAGACATAGTCAACGCTGATTAGGGCAGAGGAGAGTGGAAAGCATGAGAGATGCACGGAAGACAGAGGAGCAGAAACGCGACAAGGGGGAGAAGGGCGAGGTCTGCTCTCATGCCGTCCTGCTCCGCCACCGCTGCTGCCATCGATTAGATTGAATTTGTATGCTCTGTTTTATCACCGCTATGGTTTCCATATTCTGATTTTAATTCTAGTCCTTACTTTATCTTGAATCCCCAGGGTTGTAATTGCTTTTAATTCCTATCCAATTTGAATATTCTGTTTTGCTGCAACCATGGCCACTGCTGTGAGGACTAACATTATCGCTATATGGCTTTTTATTTTCTGTTTATAACTTACTTCAATTTCTCTTGGTTTGCAGTCACTAAGAAAAATGAACCACCCAAATATTGTGAAGCTAAAGGAAGTTATTCAAGAAAGTGACATTCTGTACTTTGTTTTTGAGTACATGGTGGGTGGCCAGTTCTTCATTAGATGTGGTCTGCATCATCTTGTGCAAAGTCCAGTAATTGATGTTTCAATTTTTTGGGTGATTTTGGAATGCAACCTGTACCAACTTATGAAAGACAGGGAGAAGATGTTTTCTGAGGGTGAAGTTAGGAATTGGTGTTTTCAAGTTTTCCAAGGTCTTGCTTATATGCACCAGTGGGATACTTCCACCGTTATCTGAAGCCTGGTACGTTTATCATTGCATCCGAATCCTTTGTTAAATGTGCTATATGATAAAATAGAGAACATGCTTTTTGAGTATGTTAGCTTTTTTTTTTTTCAAACTTCTCAAGAATTACCTAGCTTTGTCTATCAATTATGAATCATTTAGGTTGACATTTTAATGAAGTTGTTATTGTGCAGCAAATGGAGATTTATACTATGGTCTATTCTGATTTTGGCCTAGCACGTGAGATCAGTTCACAACCACCCTACACTGAGTATGTCTCCACACGGTGGTAAGTGCTTTCAACTTTTGTATGTAATTTGTTCAGTTGTGTATTGTGCAGTTTATAAGTTGTACGCTGGCTTCTGTTAGGTATCGTGCTCCTGAAGTGCTACTTCAATCTTATCTGTATAGCTCCAAAGTTGGTAAGTATATGCTTTAAACAGCGATAATGATCAAATTAATACTGTTTGGAGTAATGATAAGTACCATTTTATTTACTGAATTTTCTGTCACTCATTTAGACATGTGGGCAATGGGTGCTATAATGGCTAAACTGTTCTCTCTTCGTCCTCTTTTCCCTGGTGCCAGGTAGTCTCTCTCTCTCTCTCTCTCTCTCAAATACGATCTTCCGTCAAAGATCTTATGTCATTTTATCGATGTTAAGTGTCTGGTAATGTTTATCTTTTTTTGGTTCCTTATGTTGTGTTATGTGTTCTTGATTGGTAATGTTTATCTAATAATTTTTAGTCCTGGTTTTTGTGAATCTACTTCAAGTTTCAAATGGCACTTTCAAACATGTGCTACTGGCCTACTGTACCAATTTCAATATGATAATGCCTGAATTCAAAAGGAAAAGAAAGAAAATAGAAAACAAGTACTTTAGTAGCACAAAGAGTCAACTTTAAAAGTTTGACACATTGTAATTTGATCTTATATATTGATGGGTAAATTACATTAATTAGTAAGAATCTCTAATCCACAAATGTTTGTGTTTTGGCTGCTGGAATCAGATTATTTCGTGAACAGTATTGTATGACAAGAAGACTGGAACTAATTTGCTTCAATGGCCAGTGGAAGAAATAGAGAGCTTGAGACTTAGCAGTGATGAATTTAAGGAATTATTGGTTAAACCTGGCACAGTAGTGCCATTACACATTGGCGCTGCAACACAGGATTTTTCCATAGTTATTGGTTGCATTGTTACAACTTGTATCTCACAGTAATCATGGTTTTACTTTACATTTTCCTGATTTTTATTTATTTATTTATTTTTTGTTGTTCAGTTGGACATATTTTTTGGACCATTTGGCATTTTGGCTATTGCAAATGACCAACTTTCTGAACTAACACCAATTTATTTCTGTCTTTCAAATTATGGAAATGGAACCTCAACTACTACAACTATTACTACTTCTACTTCTACTTCCTTCTGTGTTGATGAAACTAGGTACTATTAACTAATGAATCATCATCATTCATATTTGTTTCTTCCTTTATTAGGAGAAAGTGACAAAATATATGAGTTGTTGGATAATAATGCAGGTCATCAAAAGCACCTGATGTATCAAAGCTAGTTTTCGGAAGCAAATTGCCTATTCTAAGTGATGAAAAACTATCATTGAAGGTATTGGTAAGTAGTGTCAATTAACCTATTTGGTCTCACGTGACTTGATTCACGAGATAATATTAAAATTGGATTATCAAAAATCACACATAAGTCGATATGGTTCATTAAACTGATTAAAGATTCAATACTTTCAATTTAGTTCTTGAAAGATATCACTATGTGTCAAGTTGGTAAGTTAACTTTACTACTATGTCACTAATGATCGCTGACATATGGAGACACCTGCACTCTTTTCTTTGAAGGCATGTTAAGCATATCATCTAATTAACTTGTGGCAATGACTTCTCAGCTTTCCGAGGCAAAAAAACGAGAGCGGGCCTTTACGAATAGAGGACGCCGGAATCAGTTGCGCTCAATGGGAGAAGCCAAGAATTTGCTTCAATATATGTTCAATTCAGTCGCAGATGTTAGGTGCTCTATTTGGCATTAATTTGTTTTTTTCTCTTCTATCAGAAGATTAATAACTTTTATTAGAAGATACTTATGTAGAATACAATATTTTGGTTTTTTATAATTTATTAGTAGTAAATTCTAAGTGGTCTAATGTATATTTTGATATGGGTATATTTAATTTAGTGTGAGATGTATGAATACTCATTTATGATCATCTCAATATTTTTAGTTCATTATAAATATATTTTGTTAAAGGATAATTTTTATTATTTAAAGAATATTATATGGTATTATTATGTATTTATTTTTATTTTATAATTTTTGACCAATTTAATTAAAAAAATAGGATTATATATATAATCATATTACTAAATATTAGGTTTTAAAAAAAATTATTAGAATATATATATATATATATAGAAAATAAAAAAAAAAACAATGAGGGACCTAAGGCTACACTTATATACAGTAGCTATAGTATACAAAAAAAAAAAAGAGGGACCTAAAGCTACGCTTATAAAAAGTAGCTATGGTATACAATGTGGCTACGCTTTACAAGTGATGCAGTAGCGTTGAAAAGCGTAGCCTATTCTGAAAAAATGAAAGCTGAAAAGCGTAGCCTTTGATCCTGGACAGCATCACTTGAAAAGCGTAGTCTATTCCCAAACGCCAAAAGCGTAGCCTTTGGTGCAGAAAAGCGTAGCCTTTGAGAATAGGCAACGGCCAAATAGGAATCACCCCAAAAAGCGTAGCCGTAGCCCAAAAAGCGTAGCCGTAGCCTAAGGCATCATTTTTTTTCACTTTTGGCTACACTTTTCAAGTGTATCTGAATGGGTGTTTTTCTTGTAGTGCTCAATTAAGAGCAAGAAAGCAATTCATAATTCAATAGATGCAAGAGGTAAAAGCATGCAAAAAAGGGGCATGAGAGTCATAATTCAAGCATCAATAATTAAATGTGCCAAATTAGAGAGTATGTGTATAATGACAATTGTGAAGGATAATCCCAAATACATGTGGAGTACAAGTGTTGTGAAAAAGAGGTATTCAAGTAACAGAGTAAAACAAAATAGAGTTCAAGATGCCATAGGCTTTTTCACAAACACTTGGTGAGCAAGTTAAAGTAGGAATGAAAATAATATAATCCAAATTTATATGAGAGCCAAATTAAAATATCAATTGTCAAATCACTCCTCATAATATCTACAAGCTTTAGTATAGTAACGTAATACCCAAATAAAATTCCAATACCAACATAAGAATGCAAGAAAAAGAAAAGAAGAAGAAACTATAAGTAATTATGCTAAAAGAAAAATAGAGAGGAAGAAACATAAATAAATGCAATAATGAAAGAGTAGATGGGAGGGGGAAGAGAAACCTGATGAAGAAGATGAAGAAGAAAAGAAGAAAGTAATAGATATGAAGGAAGAATAGGGAAGAAGAAAGAAAGAAGAAAGAAGAAATAATTAGAATTGAAAAGAATTAGGATTAGGGGGTGGATGATTTGAAATCAGGCACTGAGGTGGTTTAATTGTGCGTCGTATGCGATGCGTAGGCGTGCATACCGCGTACGCGTGGGTTGCGCGATTTCCAAGCGATGCATAAGCGTCAGGCACGCGTACGCGTGCCTTGGATTTTGTGAATTGTGTGAAGGACGCGTACGCACAACTCTCTGTTCGCTCTGGGCGTGGGGCAAAAATGGCATACGATGAGTGCGCATCAGGTACGCTCACGCGTGGATGGCCCTATTGGGAAAATGACGCACACGCGTCAAGGACGCGTACGCGTGATGGGGCTTGTGTTGCTAGCACAATTCCAACCCCACACCATCATAACTCTCTGGCCATACACCCTATTTACGCCGATTTGCAGGGTCACCCGTACGCGTGAGGGACGCGTACGCATGGACTGGTGAAAACGCAAGCGACGCGTACGCGTGATAGACGCGTACGCGTGGACTTGCTTGTGCGCTAGGGACGCCACCAGCACCACTCCTCCCCAACTCTCTGTTCAATTTTATTTTTCATGCACGCACATATGACGCGTACGCGTCATCAATGCTTGCATGTCGTGTGCTCTTTTTTTTTATTTTTTATGCAAAATGCAAAATGCAGCATGCAGATGAATATTCAGAAATCATGAATGAACACCATGGAAAACAAAAGAAAATAAAACTGGGAATGAAAAGGAACGATCATACCATGGTGGGTTGTCTCCCACCGAGCAATTTACTTTTACGTCCTTAAGTTGGACGGTCTACAAGCTCAATCTGCTTCTGTTGGTGGATCCTCCAAGAGGAAGACCTCTAGCTCTTTATTTTCCTTCATCTTCTCACCATGATATAGGTTTAAGCGATGTCCATTGACCTTGATAAATTTGGAACTCGAAGGATGACTCAGGTAGAAGACTCTGTATGGCTTTGCCGTCTCTACTCTGTAGGGGCCTTCCCATTTGGATCTCAGCTTTCCTGGCATGAGTCTCAGCCTTGAGTTGTAAAGGAGAACTAGCTCCCCAGGTCTGAACTCTCTTCTCTTGATATGCTTGTCATGCACAGCCTTCGCCTTCTCTTTATATAGTCTGGATTTGTCATATGCTTCGAGTCGAAGGGTCTCTAGTTCTGCCAGTTGCAGCTTCCTTTCAGCACCAGCCTTCTCAAATCCCATGTTGCATTCTCTTACAGCCCAGAAAGCCTTGTGTTCCACTTCCACGGGGGAGGTGACAAGCTTTTCTGTACAATAAGCGGAACGGGCTCATCCCAATGGATGTCTTGTACGCTGTACGATAAGCCCAGAGCGCATCAACAAGTCTGGTGCTCTAGTACTTCCTATGAGGATTGATTATCTTCTTCAGAATGTGCTTTATCTCTCTGTTAGATACCTCTGCTTTTCCATTAGTCTGGGGATGGTAAGCTTTTGCTATATTGTGGACAATCCCATGCTTCTTCAGTAGTCCTGCTAATCTCCTATTACAAAAGTGAGTGCCTTAATCACTCACAATTGCTCGTGGTGATCCAAAGCGACAGATAATATGGTTTCTAACAAAGGAGACAGTAGTGTTAGCATCATCGGTGCAAGTAGGAATTGCTTCCACCCATTTAGAAACATAATCTACAGCTAACAATATATATAAGAAACCACTAGAGTTTGGGAATGGACCCATGAAGTCAATGCCCCAAACATAAAAAATTTCACAGAATAGCATAAGCTGTTGGGGCATCTCATCCCTCTTGGATATATTACCAAACCTTTGGCATGGGGAACAAGATTTACGAAAGATAGTAGCATCCTTAAAAAGAGTAGGCCACCAGAATCCACAGTCTAAAATTTTTCTAGCCGTTCTTTGAGGGCCAAAATGTCCTCCACTCTCAGAAGAGTGGCAGGCTTCTAAAATGGACTGGAATTCTGATTGAGATACACACCTTCTAATTATCTAGTCAGCACCATACCTCCATAAATATGGGTCATCCCATATATAATATTTGGACTCGCTTTTGAGCTTGTCCTTTTGATGCTTAGTAAAATTGGGAGGGAAGGTATGACTGACTAAATAATTTGCTATAGGTGCATACCAAAGAACTACTTCAGATATTGCGTGTAAGCTATCTAATGGAAAAGCATCATTGATAGGAGTGGAGTCATCCTTAATGTGCTCAAGGCGACTCAAGTGGTCTGCCACTAAATTCTGGAAACCACTCATATCCCTAATCTCTAAATCAAATTCTTGCAGCAATAATATCCAACATATTAGCCTTAGTTTGGACTCTTTTTTAGCTAATAAATATTTTAGAGCTGCATGGTCTGAGTACACTACTACCTTAGTACCAAGTAAATAGGCTCGGAATTTATCCAGAGCAAAAACAATAGCCAGAAGCTTTTTTTCAGTGGTAGTGTAATTAGACTGAGCAGCGTCTAAGGTCTTAGAAGCATAAGCAATTACGAAAGGATCCTTACCTTCACGCTGAGCTAGCGCCGCTCCTACAACATGGTTGGAGGCATCACACATAATCTCAAAAGGCTGGCTCCAGTCTGGTCCTCTCACAATCGGGGCTTAAGTTAAGGCGATCTTCAGCTTATCAAATGCATTCATGCAGTCCTCACTCAGCTCGAACTCAACATCTTTCTGCAGCAGTCTGGATAAAGGCAATGCTACCTTACTGAAGTCCTTGATAAATCTCCGGTAAAAACCTGCATGGCCAAGGAACGAACGGACTTCCCTCACGGAGGAGGGATAAGGCAAACTAGAAATTACATCTACCTTTGCTGGATCTATAGAAATACCAATATTAGAAACAACGTGTCCTAGAACAATACCTTGTTTTAACAGAAAATGGCATTTTTCAAAATTTAATACAAGGTTTGAACAAACACACCTGTCTAATACTCTGGCTAAACTATCCAAGCAAAGGTTAAATGAATCACCATATACGCTAAAATCATCCATGAAAACTTCCATACAGCTCTCAATAAGATCAGAGAAAATGCTCATCATGCACCTTTGGAAAGTAGCCGGTGCATTACACAAGCCAAAAGGCATCCTTTTGTATGCATACATTTCAAAGGGACATGTAAAAGTAGTCTTCTCCTGATCTTCAGGAGCTATATGAAATTGAAAATAGCATGTATAACCATCTAAAGAGAAGTAATGTGATTTACATGATAGGCGATCAAGCACCTGATCAATAAATGGCAAGGGGTAATGATCCTTGCTAGTAGCTTGGTTGAGGCACCTGTAATCAATGCAAACTCTCCATGAATTCTGCACTGTAGTTGCTATGAGCTCTCCATGCTCATTCTTCACTGTTGTGACTCCAGACTTCTTGGGCACCACTTGTACTGGGCTGACCCATTCACTATCTGAGATGGGGTAGATAATATCAGCTTCAAGTAGCCTGGTCACTTCTTTCTTGACAACTTCTAAGATAGTGGGGTTCAATCTCCATTGAGGTTGATGGACAGGTCTTGCTCCCTCTTCTAAAAATATCATGTGCTCACAAACTTTAGGGCTGATGCCTACTATATCCGCCAAGCTCCACCCAATTACTTTCTTGTGTCTTCTCAGCACACTAAGCAACTGTTCCACCTGCTGGGAAGTGAGTTCCCTTGCAATGATAACTGGGAGCTTCTGGTTGTCCTCAAGGTAAGCATACTTGAGATGGGGTGGAAGGGGCTTTAACTCCATTGTTTGCTCATGACTGGGCACTTGATCATCTGGAGCTAGTGATGATGGCAAAGTGTCCGCATTATGTTCAGAGGGTTTTCCCACACTTGTATCTTGCTCCATGTGCATCTCTTCTACTTCTTCTTGGTGAACTGCAGCTACAGTCTCAACAATGATGTCGCACTAAAAAATGGAATGATCTTCCGGAGGGTGCTTCATAGCTTTATCCAGGTTGAAGCTCACTACTCTACCATCTATCTCAAAAGAGTAAGTTCCTGAGAAGGTATCTAATTTGAACTTTGAAGTCTTCAGGAATGGCCTTCCGAGCAGGATGGATGATGGTCTTCCTGACTCATTAGGGGGCATTTCCAAAATATAGAAGTCAATAGGAAATGTGAGCCCCTTAATGCTCACCAGCACGTCTTCAGTAATTCCAACCACTGTGATTATGCTTTTATCTGCCAAAACAAAACAAGTTGCCGACGTTTTTGAAGAGAGGGAGCCTCAAAGCATCATATACAGACAAGGACATAATACTCACACACGCTCCTAAATCACACATGCAGTCAGAAAATGTTACACCCCAATGGTACACGTAACCATACATGGCCCTGGATCCCCACATTTTTCTGGTATAGTACCCATTAAAGTAGATATTGAGCTACTTATGGGAATGGTTTCTAAATCCTGAATTCTATCTTTATGCATGCATAAATCCTTTAGAAACTTCGCATATTTAGATACCTAGCTAATGGCATCAAAAAGGGGAAAAGGTTACCACAACCTTTTTGAAGATTTCTACCATCTTGGGGTCGAGTTCCATCTGCTTTCTGGACTTCCTAGCAAGGTGTGGGAAGGGGATAGGGATGGCATCTCTTGTAGCTTCAGCTTCCATTGGTGCGCTATTTTCTGGTTGAGCTGCTTCTTCTTCAACCATGTCTTGTACTTCATCCTCCTCTTTAGCATCTTCTACCTCAACAACATCTTTAACTTGAATGTTCTCCTTTGAGCTTGGTTCCTCATGATTCCTCTCTTGTACTGTGGTTCCGGACCTCAAAGTGATGGCATTGACGCCGCCTTTGGGGTTGGGTAAAGGCTGAAAAGGAATGGTACCGGAGCTTGAAGGTTGATTGTTGGAGGCAATTAGTGAATCCATCCGGGAGACGAGAGCTTGTAAAGTAGCATTCAGACCATTCATGGTAGAGTTAAGTATATTCTGAATGTCTTGGTGTCCTGCGTCATAGTGCGAAGCATCTCATCATTAGAAGAAGAAGGGGGGTAAGTGATTTGAAGGGCCTGCTGTTGGTTCTTTTGAGGCACTTGAGACTGCCTTTAGTGAGGTGCTCTGTAAGGCTGGTTTTGGTTCTGCTGTTGATAGGGAGGATGCTGCTGATACCAGTTTTGCTGATTGTTATTATTATTATTCCACCTCTAATTTCCCTGGTTGTCTCTGCCTCCTCTGTTATAGTTGTCCCTCCATCCTTGGTTGGAGTTATCCCTCCACCCCTGGTTAGAGTTGTCTTGCCAACCTTGGTTATGGTTCCCACCTTGGTTATAATTGTCGCCTTGTTGATAGTATCTTTGATTCGGGCAGTCATAGAAGTTATGAGTAGTTGCCAAGGTGTTGTCTTCTTGTTGGAGCTGCGGACACTCATCAGTGTAATGAGTATAATTGGCACATATTCTGCATACTCTTTGAGGAACCAACTGTTGACTGTGTTTTGATGGGGGAGGCTGAGGTTGTTGTTGATTCAGCTGTAGCTGCTTCAGTATGTTGGTCATCTCTCCCAGAGTCTGAGTGAGAGCAGCAGTCTCACTACTAGAGGAAACCTCCACAACAGCCTTGGAATGGTTGTTCCTGTGCCTGACATTTTGGGTAGATTCAGCTAGATCGGTGATCAGTTGACCACGCTTCTGTCGACGTCTTGTACTTCTTCAGAGAGCCACTACTTGCAGCATCTAATGTAGTCTTATCCTGAGGCTTCAAGCCTTGTGTGAAGTAGCTGATCAACACCATCTGGTCAATTTTGTGGTGGGGCATGAGTCTAGGAGATTTCTGAAGTGCTTCCAATATTCGTAAAGGGTCTCTGACTCGCCTTGGATAATGCAGGAAATCTCCTTCCTCAGTCTATCTGTAACTTCAGCTGGAAAGTATTTTTCCAGGAACTCCCTTCTGAGTAGATCTCAGTTGGTAACGACTACTTCAGGTTGAGTGTAGACTTGCCTTTCCCTCAAGAGAAAATGGGAAGGCAGACAGCAAAATAGTAGTTTCATCTACACCGTGATGCCTAGCAGTAGAGCAGGATGTCTGAGAATCCCTGAGGTGCTTGATAGGCTCCTGAGCAGGTAAGCCATGAAACTTTGTTATTAGGTTGATTAGCACAGTCTTCAGTTCAAATTCTGCAGCCAAATTTGGGTGACGCACTAGATATGGTTGCAGTGTAAAGTCTGGAGCTCCTTCTTCCAGGAGAGTAATCCTTCTGGGCTCCGCCATATTACCTGCACGTGAATCAACAGAATCAGTAGTAGTGGAGCTTGTTTCTTCCTTAGATGGCGCTTCAGATTTGCCTTCAAAAGAGACTGGTGAATTGGTAGTAACCACTTCACCACCCTTAAAGGCTAACCGACGCCGACCTCGCCTAATACGTGAAATAGTTCTTTCAATTTCAGGATCAAACGCAGCTAAGCTCGTGTCAGGCAGTGAACGCGTCATTCAACGAAAGAAACATATAGCTCATGGTAATAAAATAAAATAAAATTTGCAAAAATTAAAAATATGTACACCAACCAATAATTTAGCACACTATTGCAACACCCCGGCAACGGCGCCAAAAATTGATGCGGTGGAAATTAGCCAATTAAGAATTTATAATAAGAACAGCATTGCAAGTACAGTTCTTAACCAACAAAATCCTCTTATCAATTTAAAAGGGTTGTCACAAATTTAGAATAAAAATACTGGGAGTATGAATCATAGGTCGTCTCCCAATAAGTTGACAAAAGGGTGCTATTTTATCAGCCAGGAATTTTTCGAGAAATTTTGAGAGTTGGAGAACAGAAAAATAAAGGGTTGTGAATTAAAGCAATGTAAATTAAAAGAGATTTATGTATTCTGAATAAAAAGCCTTGACCTGGGGAAAGATTAATTGGAAGTTCTATCCTTGTTGGATTTTCCCAAGTGTAGTATCAAGAGGTTGTTATTTTCACTTAGTTAACCCTTACTAAATAAAGGAAAGTCAAGGGATTAAGCTAACTCTTATTCGCAAGTCCTAATCCTCTCCTTAAGGAAGCATTAGCGTTAGTAAATAGATAGTTAGCCAACAACTTCCAATTGAACTAATCACTTGAGTATTCCAACTCAAGGGTCTCTTTTTAATCATACCCCAAGTCAAGTTGGGAGTCTACGCATTGACATGAATACAACGTTCAAAAACATATAAGAAGAAGACATGATAAATTAAATAAAACAGGAACTAAAAATTAATTAAAGGTAAAAGTAATTCTTTGCATTAATAAATCCCAAAATGCAACATCCTTATCTGAACAGGGTTAATGGGCTAAGAAAGCAAACAAGAATAATAGCGACTTCAATAGAGGTAGTATCTCTTCTCAATATCCAAAGCAAAAGCATCAAAAGCATAAAAACTAGAAATCTATGAATGTGAAGAAAACCTAGAGGAAGTAGTGATTTCTCTCTAATATTCTAATTTAAAACTAAAAACTATGCTAATGAGAATGTGTGTTGAGTCTCTGCTTGTCCCCTGGCTCTAGTCTGTGTTTCTGGGCCAAAAACTGGGTCCAAACTCGGCCCAAAATCGCCCCAAGCGTTTTCTGCGATTTCTGCGTCAGTCACGCGTACACGTCGCTGGTCAGCTTCTCGTGTCACGCGTACACGTCAAGCACGCGCACGCATCGCCATGCGAACTCCAATTTACACGCACGTGATGAGTGGATAATTTATACGCTTTTTGGCATTGTTTTTAGGTATTTTTTAGTATAATTTAGTTAGTTTTTACTATGTTTTTTTTAGTTTTTATGCAAAATTCACATTTCTGCACTTTACTATGAGTTTGTGTGTTTTTCTGTGATTTCATGTATTTTCTAGCTGAAAATAAGGGACTTAAGCAAAAATCTGATTCAGAGGCCGAAAAAGGACTGTAGATGCTGTTGGATTCTGACCTCCCTGCACTCGAAGTGGATTTTCTGGAGCTACAGAAATCCATTTGGCGCACTCTCAATCGCGTTGGAAAGTATACATCCAGCAATATATCATAGTCCATACTTTGCCCAAGAATTCTCTGATGCAGCACAATTGCAAGTTTCATGGACTTCTATTGGAAAATCTTCATCGGTTCTTAGCTGAATTCTTGCAAATCTGTGACACTGTCAAGACCAATAGAGTTGATCTCGAGGTCTACAGGCTTATGCTTTACGCTTTTGCTGTAAGAGACAGAGCTAGAACATGGTTGGATTCACAACCTAAGGAAAGCCTAAACTCTTGGGAAAAGTTGGTCGGTGCTTTCCTGGCCAAATTCTTTCCACCTCAAAAGATGAGCAAGCTTAGAGTGGAAATCCAAACCTTCAGACAGAAGGAAGGTGAGTCCCTCTATGAAGCTTGGGAAAGATATAAGCAATTGATCAAAAGGTGTCCTAGTGACATGCTTCCAAAATGGAGCATCATATGTATATTCTATGATGGTTTGTCTGAGTTGTCAAAAATGTCATTGGACCATTCTGTAGGAGGATCCCTTCATCTGAAAATACCTGCAGAAGCTCAGAAACTCATTGAAATGGTTGCAAATAACCAGTTCATGTACACCTCTGAGAGGAATTCTATGAACAATGGGATGCCTCAAAAGAAGGGAGTTCTTAAAATTGATACTCTGAATGCCATATTGGCTCAGAACAAAATATTGACTCAACAAGCAATATGATTTCTCAGAGTCTGAATGGATTGCAAGCTGCATCCAACAGTACTAAAGAAGCATCTTCTGAAAGAAAAGCTTATGATTCTGAGAACTCTGCAATGGCAGAGGTGAATTACATGGGAGAACCTTATGGAAACACCTATAATCCTTCATGGAAAAATCATCCAAATTTCTCATGGAAGGACCAACAGAAGTCTCAACAAGGCTTCAACAATAATGGTGGAAGAAATAGGTTTAGCAATAGCAATCCTTTTCCATCATCCTCTCAGCAACAGATAGAGAATTCTGAACAGAACCATTCTGGCCTGGCAACCATAGTCTCTGATCTATCCAAGACCACACTAAGTTTCATGAATGAAACAAGGTCCTCCATTAGAAATTTGGAGGCACAGGTGGGTCAGCTGAGTAAGAAGATTACTAAAACTCCTCTCAGTACTCTCCTAAGCAATACAGAAGAAAATCCTAAGAGAGAGTGCAAGGCCATAATCATGATCAACATGGCTGAACCTGGAGAGAGTGAGGAGGACGTGAGTCCCAATGAGAAAAGCCTCATGGGACGTCCTCTGGACAGAAAGGAGTTTCCCTTTGAGGAACCAAAGGAATCTAAGGCTCATACAGAGACCATAGAGATTCCATTGAACTTCCTTCTACCATTCATGAGCTCTGGTGAATATTCTTCCTCTGAAGAGGATGAAGACATCACTGAAGAGCAAGTTGCTAAATATCTAGGAGCAATCATGAAGCTGAATGCCAAGTTATTTGGTAATGAGACTTGGGAGGATGAACCCCCCCTTGTTCACCAATGAACTGAATGCATTAATGAGGCAGACATTACCTCAGAAGAAACCGAATCCTGGAAAATTCTTCATACCTTGTACCATAGGCACCATGACCTTTGAGAAGGCTCAGTGTGACCTGGGGTCAGGGATAAACCTCATGCCACTGTCTGTAATGGAGAAACTGGGAATCTTTGAGGTACAAGCTGCAAGAATCTCACTAGAGATGGTAAAAAAATCAATGAAAAAGGCTTATGGACTAGTAGAGGACATGCTATCAAAGGTTGAAGGCCTTTACATTCCTACTGATTTCATAATCCTAGACACGGGGAAGGATGAGGATGAATCCATCATCCTTGGCAGACCCTTTCTAGCCACAGCAAAAGCTGTGATTGATGTTGACAGAGGAGAGTTGGTCCTTCAACTAGGGTTTAGGCTTTAGGGTTTGTGGTTTAGGGTTTAGGGTTTAAGGTTTATGGTTTGGGATTTATGGTTTAGGGTTTATGGTTTATCATTTTAGGTTTAGGGTTTATGGTTCATGGTTTATAGTTTTGGGTTGAGGGTTTTGGGTTTAGGGTTTAGGGTTTAAATTTTAGGGTTTAGGATTTAGTGTTTGTTGTTTAGTGTTTATGGTTTATGGTTTAGGGTTTAGGCTTTAAGGTTTGGGGTTTAGGGTTTAGGCTATAGACTTTAGGGTTTGTGCTTTAGGGTTTGGGGTTTAGGATTTAGGGTTTAGTGTTTAGGGTTTAGGCTTTAGGCTTTAGGCTTTAGGGTTTGGGGTTTGGGGTTTAAGCTTTATGGTTTAGGGTTTAGGCTTTTGGCTTTATTGTTTATGGTTTAGACTTTAGGATTTGTGGTTTAGGGTTTAGGGTTGTTGATTTAGGGTTTAGGGTTTAGGGTTTAAGATCTATGGTTTAGGATTTATGGTTTAGGGTGTAGGGTTTAGGGTTTATAGTTTATAGTTTAGGGTTGATGGTTTATGGTTTAGGGTTTAGTTTATAGTTTAGGGTTTGTGGTTTATGGTTTAGGGTGTAGGGTTTAGATTTTAAGGTTTATGGTTTGGGTTGAGGGTTTATGGTTTAGTGTTTAGGGTTTATGGTTTAGGGTTTAGGGTATAGGGTTTAGGGTTTAGAGTTTTTGGTTTCAGGTTTAGGATTTATGGCTTAGGGTTTAGGGTTTATAGTTTAGGGTTTAGGCTTTAGGGTTTGTGGTTTTTGGTTTAGGGTGTAGGGTTTAGGGTTTATGGTTTGGGATTGAGGGAATATGGTTTAGGCTTTAGGCTTTAGGGTTTATAGTTTATGGGTTTAGGGTGTAGGGTTTATGGTTTAGGATTTATGGTTTGGGGTTGAAGGTTTATGGTTTAGCGTTTAGGGTTTAGGCTTTAGGCTTTAGTGTTTGTGGTTTATGGTTAGGGTGCAGGGTTTAGGGTTTATGGTTTGGGGTTGAGGCTTTAGGGTTTTTGGTTTAGGGTTTCGGATTTAGGGTTTAAGGTTTATGGTTTATGGTTTACACATTTGGGTTGAGGGTTTTTGTTTTAGGATTTAGCGTTTAGGGTTTAGGCTTTAGTGTTTGTTGTTTAGTGTTTAGGGTTTAGGGTTTAGGGTTTAGTGTTTAGGCCTTAGTGTTTAGGGATTTAGGGTTTAAGTTGTATGGTTTAGGGTTTAGGGTTTAAGGTTTAGTGTTTAGGGTTAGGGTTTGGAGTTTATGGTTTATGGTTTATGGTTTTAGGGTTCAGGGGTTAGACTTTAGGGTTGAAGGTTTATGGTTTAGGGTTTGTGGTTGTGATTTAGGGTTTAGGGTTTGGGGTTTAGGCATTAAGGTTTATTGTTTAGGGTTTGGGGATTGTGGTTTAGGTTTTAGGATTTGGTGTTTTGGGTTTAGGGTTTTGGGTCGTAGGTTTAGGGTTTAGGATTTTGGGTTTTGGGTTGTGGGTTGAGGGTTTAGTGTGTAGGGTTTGTGGTTTATGGCTTAGGTAGTAGGGTTTAGGGTTTATAGTTTGGGGTTGGTGGTTTATGGTTTAGTGTTTATGCTTTAAGGTTTATCGTTTAGGGTTTAGGCTTTAGGGTTTGTGGTTTAGGGTTTAGGGTTTATGGTTTGGGATTTATGGTTTAGTGTTTAGGGTTTAGTGTTTAGGGTTTATCATTTAGTGTTTAGGGTTTAGGCTTTGGGGTTTGTGGTTTAGGATTTAGGATTTAGGCTTTAGCATTTATAGTTTGGGGTTGAGGGTTTATGGTTTAGCTTTTAGGATTTAGATTTTAGGGTTTAAGCTTTAATGTTTGTTGTTTAGTGTTTAGGGTTTATGGTTTAGGGTTTGGGCTTTAGGGTTTGGGGTTTAGGGTTTAGGATTTAGGCTTTAGGATTTGTGGTTTAGGGTTTAGGGGTTTAGGATTTATGGTTTAGTGTTTAGGCTTTAGTCTTTAGGCTTTAGGCTTTAGGGTTTGGGGTTTAGGCTTTAGAGTTTAGGGTTTAGGCTTTAGGCTTTATTGTTTATGGTTTAGTGTTTAGTCTTTAGGGTTTGTGGTTTAGGGTTTAGGGTTTAAGGTTGATGATTTAGGGTTTAGGGTTTAGGATCTATGGTTTAGGGTTTATGGTTTAGGGTGTAGGGTTCATGGTTTAGGGTTTAGGGTTTAGGGTTGAGGGTTTATGGTTTAGGCTTTAGGCTTTAAGGTTTGTGGCTTAGGGGTTTATGGTTTAGGGTTTAGGGTTTAGTGTTTAGGATTTATGGTTTATGGTTTAATGTTTAGGGTTTAGGGTTTAGGTTTATGGTTTATGGTTTAGGGTGCAGGGTTTAGGGTTTATGTTTTGGGGTTGAGGCTTTAGGGTTTGTGGATTAGGGTTTCTAATTTAGGGTTTAGGGTTTTTGGTTTATGGTTTATAGTTTGGGGTTGAGGGTTTACGGTTTTGGGTTTAGGGTTTAGATTTTATAGTTTAGGCTTTAGTGTTTGTTGTTTAGTGTTTAGGGTTTATCGTGTAGGGTTTAGGCTTTAGGGTTTGGGGTTTAGAGTTTAGGATTTTGGCTTTAGGGTTTGTGGTTTAGGGTTTATGGGTTTAGGATTTAGGGTTTCATGTTTAGGGTTTAGGGTTTAGGTTGTATGCTTTAGGGTTTGGGGTTTAGGCTTTAGGGTTTAGGCTTTAGGCTTTATTGTTTATGGTTTAGTGTTTTGTCTTTAGGGTTTGTGGTTTAGGGTTTATGATTTAGGGTTGTTGATTTAGGGTTTAGGATCTATGATTTAGAGTTTATGGTTTAGTGTATGGGGTTTATGGTCTGAGGTTGAGGGTTTTGAGTTTGGGTTTTAAGTTTTACGATTTTGGGTTTAGGTTTTTGGCTTTATTGTTTATGGTTTAGAGTTTAGGGTTTGTGGTTTAGGGTTTAGGGTTGATGATTTAGGGTTTATGGTTTAAGATCTATGGTTTAGGGTTTGTGGTATATGGTTTATGGATTTAGGGTTTATGGTTAAGGGTTATGGGTTGAGGGCTTATGATTTAGGGTTTATGGTTTGGGGTTGGTGGTTGATGGTTTAGTGTTTAGGCTTTTGGGTTTAGGGTTTAGGGTTTATCATTTAGGGTTTAGGCTTTAGAGTTTGTGGTTTAGGGTTTAGGGTTTAGGGTTTATGGTTTGTGATTTATGGTTTAGTGTTTAGGCTTTAGGGTTTAGGGTTTAGGGTTTATCGTTTAGGGTTTATGGTTCATGGTTTATACTTTAGGGTTGAGGATTAAGGGTTTAGTGTTTAGGGTTTAGATTTTAGGGTTTAGGATTTAGTGTTTGTTGTTTAGTGTTTAGGGTTTATGGTTTAGGGTTTAGGCTTTATGATTTGGGGTTTAGGCTTTAGGCTTTAGGCTTTAGGGTTTGTAGTTTAGGGTTTAAGGGTTTAGGATTTAGGGTTCATTATTTAGGATTTAGGCTTTAGGCTTTATGCTTTAGGGTTTGGGGTTTAAGCCCTAGGGTTTAGGGTTTAGGCTTTTGGCTTTATTGTTTATGGTTTATAGTTTAGGGTTTATGGTTTAGGGTTTAGGGTTTAGGGTTGATGATTTAGGGTTTAGGGTTTAGGATCTATGGTTTAGGGTTTATGGTTTAGGGTGTAGGGTTTATGGTTTATAGTTTATAGTTTGAGGTTGAGGGTTTTTGGTTTAGGGTTTTGTTTATAGTTTAGGGCTTAGCGTTAGGGTTTGTGGTTTATGGTTTAGGGTCTAGGGTTTAGGGTTTAAGGTTTAGGGTTTGGGCTGAGGGTTTATGGTTTAGTGTTTATGGTTTATGATTTAGGGTTTAGGGCATATGGTTTAGGGTTTAGGGTTTATGGTTTTAAGTTTAGGGTTTATGGTTTATGGTTTAGGGTTTATAGTTTTGGGTTTAGGCTTTAGGGTTTGTGGTTTATAGTTTAGGGTGTACGGTTTAGGGTTTATGGTTTGGGGTTGAGGGTTTATAGTTTAGGCTTTAGGCTTTAGGGTTTATGGTTTATGCGTTCAGGGTGTAGGGTTTAGGGTTTAGGGTTTAGGGTTTATGGTTTGGAGTTGAAGGTTTATGGTTTAGGGTTTAGGGTTTAGGGTTTAGGGTTTAGTATTTGTGGTTTATGGTTAGGATGCATGGTTTAGGGTTTAGGGTTTGGGGTTGAGGCTTTAGGGTTTGTGGTTTAGGGTTTTGGTTTTAGGGTTTAGGGTTTATGGTTTATAGTTTACACATTGGGGTTAAGGGTTTTTGTTTTATGATTTAGGGTTTAGGGTTTAGACTTTAGTGTTTGTTGTTTAGTGTTTAGGGTTTAGGGTTTAGGGTTTATGGTTTAGGCTTTAGGGTTTAAGGATTTAGGGTATAGGGTGTATGGTTTAGGATTTAGGGTTTAAGGCTTAGTGTTTAGGGTTAGGGTTTGGAGTTTATGGTTTACGGTTTATGGTTTTTGGGTTTATGGGTTAGACTTTAGGGTTGAAGGTTTATGGTTTAGGGTTTGTGGTTGTGATTTAGGATTTAGTGTTTGGGGTTTATGCTTTAGGGTTTATAGCTTAGGGTTTGGGGTTTGTGGTTTAGGTTTTAGGATTTGGTGTTTAGGGTTTAGGGTTTAGGGTTATGGTTTGATGGTTTAGGGTTTAGGGTTTATGGTTTAGGGTTTGTCGTTTATGCTTAGGGAGTAGGGTTTAGGGTTTATGATTTGGGGTTGGTGGTTTATGGTTTAGTGTTTAGGCTTTATGGTTTAGGTTTTAGTGTTTTAGCGTTTAGGGTTTAGGCTTTAGGGTTTGTGGTTTAGGGTTTAAGGTTTAGGGTTTATGGTTTGGGATTTATGGTTTAGTGTTTAGGCCTTTGTGTTTAGGGTTTAAGATTTATCGTTTAGGGTTTAGGCTTTAGTGTTTGTGGTTTAGGGTTTAGGATTTAGGGTTTAGGGTTTATGGTTTATGGTTTATAGTTTGGGGTTGAGGGTTTACAGTTTAGGGTTTATGGTTTAGGCTATAGTATTTGGTTTTTAGTGATTATGGTTTATGGTTTAGGGTTTAGGCTTTTGGGTTTGGGGTTTAGGGTTTAGGCATTTGGCTTTAGGGTTTATGGTTTAGGGTTTAGGGGTTTAGGATTTAGGGTTTAATGTTTATGGTTTATGGTTTAGGATTTAGTGGTTAGTGTTTATGGTTTATGGTTTATGGTTTAGGCTTCAGGCTTTAAAGTTTGGGGTTTAGGCTTTAGGATTTAGGGTTTAGGCTTTAGGCTTTATTGTTTATGGTTTAGTGTTTTGTCTTTAGGATTTGTGGTTTAGGGTTTAGGGTTTAGGGTTGATGGTTTAGGGTTGAGGGTTCATGGTTTAGGGTTTAGGATCTATGGTTTATGATTTATGGTTTAGGGTGTAGGGTTTAGGGTTTATGGTTTGGAGTTGAGGGTTTATGGTTTAGTGTTTAGGGTTTATAATTTAGGACTTAGCATTAGGGTTTGTGGTTTAAGGTTTAGGATTTAGGGTTTAGGGTTTATCGTTTATGGTTTGGGGTTTAGGGTTTATAGTTTAGTGTTTAGGGGTTATGGTTTCGGGTTGAGGGTTTAGGGTTTAGGGTTTAGGGTTTATAGTTTAGGGTTTAGGCTTTAGAGTTTGTGGTTTATGGTTTATGGTGTAGAGTTTCGGGTTTAGGGTTTAAGGTTTAGGGTTTAGGGTTATGGTTTAGAGTTTATGGTTTAGGGTTTATGGTTTTTGGGTTTAGGGGTTAGACTTTAGGGTTGAGGGTTTATGGTTTAGAGTTGGGGTTGTGATTTAGGGTTTAGGGTTTGGGGTTTAGGCATTTGGGTTTATAGTTTATCGTTTGGGGTTTATGGTTTAGGTTTTAGGATTTGGGGTTTTGGGTTTTGGGTTGAGAGTTTAGGATTTAGGGTTTATAGTTTGGGGTTGGTGCTTTATGGTTTAGTGTTTAGGCTTTAGGGTTTAGGGTTTATGGTTTATCGTTTAGGGTTTAGGCTTTAGGGTTGGTGGTTTATGGTTTACTGTTTAGGCTTGAGGGTTTAGGGTTTATCGTTTAGGGTTTATGGTTTATAGTTTGGGGCTGAGGGTTTACAGTTCAGAGTTTAGGGTTTAGATTTTAGGGTTTAGGCTTTAGTGTTCATTGTTTAGTATTTAGCCTTTATGGTTTAGGGTTTAGGCTTTAGGGTCTGGGGTTTAGGCTTTAGGCTTTAGACTTTAGGGTTTATGTTTTAGGGTTTAGGGGCTTAGGATTTAGGGTTCAGTGTTTAGTGTTAAGGCTTTAGACTTTAGGGTTTGGGGTTTAAGCTTTAGGGTTTAGGGTTTAGGCTTTTGACTTTCTTGTTTGTGGTTTAGAGTTTAGTCTTTAGGGTTTGTGGTTTAGGGTTAGGGGTTTGGGTTGATGATTTAGGATTTAGGGTTTAGGATCTATGGTTTAGGGTTTGTGGTATAGGGTTTAGGGATTTAGGGTTTAGGGTTAAGGTGTAGGGTTTATCGTTTAAGGTTTAGAGTTTAGAGTTAGGGCTTGGAGTTTATGGTTTAGGGTTAAGGGTTGTGGGTTGAGGGTTTATGATTTAGTGTTTATGGTTTGGGGTTGGTGGTTTATGGTTTAGTGTTTAGGCTTTTGGGTTTAGGGTTTAGGGTTTATCATTTAGGGTTTAGGCTTTAGAGTTTGTGGTTTAGGGTTTAGGGTTTAGGGTTTAGGGTTTATCGTTTAGGGTTTAAGGTTCATGAGGGTTAAGGGTTTAGGGTTTAGGGTTTAGATTTTAGGGTTTAGGATTTAGTGTTTGTTGTTTAGTGTTTAGGGTTTATGGTTTAGGGTTTAGGCTTTATGATTTGGGGTTTAGGCTTTAGGCTTTAGGCTTTAGGGTTTGTAGTTTAGGGTTTAAGGGTTTAGGATTTAGGGTTCATTATTTAGGATTTAGGCTTTAGGCTTTATGCTTTAGGGTTTGGGGTTTAAGCCCTATGGTTTAGGGTTTAGGCTCTTGGCTTTATTGTTTATGGTTTAGAGTTTAGGGTTTGTGGTTTAGGGTTTAGTGTTTAGTGTTGATGATTTAGGGTTTAGGGTTTAGGATCTATGGTTTAGGGTTTATGGTTTAGGGTGTAGGGTTTAGGGTTTATAGTTTATAGTTTGAGGTTGAGGGTTAATGGTTTAGGGTTTAATTTATAGTTTAGGGCTTAGCGTTAGGGTTTGTGGTTTATGGTTTAGGGTTTAGGGTTTAAAGTTTAGGGTTTGGGTTGAGGGTTTATGGTTTAGTGTTTATGTTTTATGGTTTAGGCTTTAGGCTGTATGGTTTAGGGTTTAGGGTTTATGGTTTTAGGTTTAGGGTTTATGGTTTAGGGTTTAGGGTTTATAGTTTTGGGTTTAGGCTTTAGGGTTTGTGGTTTATAGTTTAGGGTGTATAGTTTAGGGTTTATGGTTTGGGGTTGAGGGTTTATGGTTTAGGCTTTAGGCTTTAGGGTTTGTGGTTTATGCGTTCAGGGTGTAGGGTTTAGGGTTTAGGGTTTATGGTTTGGAGTTGAATGTTTCTGGTTTAGGGTTTAGGGTTTAGGGTTTAGGGTATAGTATTTGTGGTTTATGGTTTACGGTTTAGGGTTTAGGGTGTAGGGTTTAGGTTGTAGGCTTTAGGGTTTGGGCTTTAGGCTTTAGGGTTTAGGTTTTAGGCATTAGGGTTTGGGGTTTAGGATTTAGGCTTAGGGTTTAGGGTTTAGGCTTTATTGTTTATGATTTAGTATTTAGTCTTTAGGGTTTGTGGTTTAGGGTTTAGTGTTTAGGGTTGATGATTTAGGGTTTAGGATTTAGGATTTATGGTTTAGGGATTAACGTTTATAGCTTAGGGTTTACCATTGGGTTTGTGGTTTAGGGTTTAGGGCATATGATTTAGGGTTTAGGGTTTATGGTTTTTGGATTGAGGGTTTATGGTTTAGGATTTATGGTTTAGGGTTTAGGGTTGATGGTTTAGGGTTTGGGGTTTAGTGTGAAGGGTTTAGGGTTTAGGGTTTAGGGTTTATGGTTTGGGTTTGAGGGTTTATGGTTTTGGGTTTAGGGTTTATAGTTTAGGGCTTAGCATTAGGGTTTGTGGTTTATGGTTTAGGGTGTAGGGTTTACGGTTTAAGGTTTAAGGTTTAGGGTTGAGGGTTTATGGTTTAGTGTTTAGGGTTTGTTGTTTAGCGGTTAGGGCGTAGGGTTCGTGGTTTTGGGTTTAAGGTTTATGGTTTAGGGTTTAGGGTTTATAGTTTAGGGTTTAGGCTTTAGGGTTTGCGATTTATAGTTTAGGGTGTAGGGTTTAGGGTTTAGGGTTTGGGGTTGAGGGTTTATGGCTTAGGCTTTAGGCTTTAGGGTTTGTGGTTTATGGGTTTAGGGTGTACGGTTTACGGTTTACGATTTATGGTTATGGTTGAAGGTTTATGGTTTAGGGTTTAGGGTTCTGGGTTTAGGCTTTAGTGTTTGTGGTTTATAGTTTAGGGTGCAGGGTTTATGGTTTATGGTTTGGGGTTGAGACTTTAGGGTTTGGGGTTGATGGTTTAGGATTTAGGGTTTAGGATTTAGGGTTTACGGTTTACAGTTTGGGGTTGAGGGTTTTTGGTTTAGGATTTAGGGTTTAGGGTTTAGCCTTTAGTGTTTGTTGTTTAGTGCTTAGTGTTTAGGGTTTAGGCTTTAGGCTTTAGGCTTTAGTGTTTAGGGATTTATGGTTTATGGTTTTGGGTGTAGGGTTTAAGGTTTAAGGTTTAGTGTTTAGGGTTAGGGTTTGGAGTTTATGGTTTAGGGTTTATGGTTTTAGGGTTTATGGGTTAGACTTAGGGTTGAAGGTTTATGGTTTTGGTTTTGTGGTTATAATTTATGGTTTAGGGTTTAGGGTTTAGGCATTAGTGTTTATAGCTTAGGTTTGGTGTTTGTGGTTTAGGTTTTAGGATTTGGAGTTTATGGTTTAGGGTTTAGGGTTGTGGGATGAGGGTTTAGGGTTTAGGGTTTAGAATTTGTGGTTTATGGCTTAGGGAGTAGGGTTTAGGGTTTATGGTTTGGGGTTAGTGGTTTATGGTTTAGTGTTTAAGCTTTAGGGTTTAGGGTTTGTGGTTTATCATTTAGAGTTTAGGCTTTAGGGTGTGTGGTTTAGGGTTTAAGGTTTAAGGTTTATGGTTTGGGATTTATGGTTTAGTGTTTAGGCTTTAGGATTTAGGGTTTATGGTTTATCATTTAGGGTTTATCATTTAGGGTTTAGGCATTAGGGGTTGTGGTTTAGGTTTTAGGGTTTATGGTTTAGGGTGTAGGGTGTAGGGTTTATTGTTTAAGGTTTAGTGTTTAGGGTTATGGTTTGGAGTTTATGGTTTAGGGTTTATGGTTTTAGGGTTTAGGGGTTAGACTTTAGGGTTGAGTGTTTATGGTTTAGGGTTTGCTGTTGTGATTTAGGGTTTAGGGTTTCGGGTTTAGGTGTTAGGGTTTATAGTTTAGGCTTTAGGATTTGAGGGTTTAGGGTTTAGGGTTTATGGTTTAGGGTTTAGGGTTTAGGGTTGAGGATTTAGGGTTTAGGGTTTGTGTTTATGGCTTAGGGAGTACGATTTAGGGTTTTTGGTGGTTTATGGTTTAGTGTTTTGGCTTTAGGGTTTATGGTTTAGGGTTTAGGCTTTAGGGTTTGTGGTTTAGGGTTTAGTGTTTAGTGTTTATGGTTTGGGATTTATGGTTTAGTGTTTAGGCTTTATGGTTTAGGGTTTAGGGTTTATCGTTTAGGGTTTAGGTTTTAGGGTTTGTGGTTTAGGGTTTAGGGTTTTGGTTTATGGTTTATAGTTTGTGGTTGAGCGTTTACAGCTTAGGGTTTAGGGTTTAGATTTTATGGTTTACGCTTTAGTGTTTGTTGTTTAGTGTTTAGGGTTTATAGTTTACGGTTTAGGCTTTAGGGTTTGGGGTTTAGGCTTTAGGCTTTAGGCTTTAGGGTTTGTGGTTTAGGATTTAGGGGTTTAGGATTTAGTGTTTATTATTTAGGGTTTAGGCTTTAGGCTTTAGACATTAAGGTTTGGGGTTTAGAATTTAGGGTTTAGGGTTTAGGATTTTGGCTTTATTGTTTACGATTTAGTATTTAGTCTTTAGGGTTTGTGGTTTAAGGTTTAGGGTTTAGGGTTTATGATTTAGGGTTTAGGATTTAGGGTTTATGGTTCAGGGATTAACGTTTATAGTTTAGGGTTTACCGTTGGGTTTGTGGTTTATGGTTTAGGGTGTAGTGTTTAGGGTTTGTGGTTTAGGGTTTAGGGCATAGGGTTTAGGGTTTAAGGTTTATGGTTTTGGGTTGAGGGTTTACGATTTAGGGCATAGGGTTTAGGGTTTATGGTTCTGGGTTGAGGGTTGAGGGTTGAGTGTTTAGGGTTTAGGCTTTAGGATTTGTGGTTTATGGTTTAGGGTGTAGGGTTTAGGGTTCAGGGTTTGGGGTTGAGGGTTTTTTGTTTAGGCTTTAGGCTTTAGGGTTTTTGGTTCAGGGGTTTAGGGTGTAGGATTTAGGGTTTATGGTCTGGGGTCAAAGGTTTATGGTTTAGGGTTTAGGGTTCATGTTTGAGGCTTTAGGGTTTGTGGTTTAGGGTTTAGGATTTAGGGTTTAGGGCTTAAGGTTTATGGTTTATGGTTTACAGTTTGGGGTTGAGGGTTTATGTCTTAGGATTTAGGGTTTAGGGTATAGGCTTTAGTGTTTGTTGTTTAGTGTTTAGCATTTAGGGTATAGGGTTTAGGGTTTAGCGTTTAGGGTTTAGGGTTTAGGGTTTATGGATTATGGGTTTAGGGATTTAGGGTTTAGGATTTATGGTGTAGGGTTTATGGTGTAGGGTTAAGGTTTGATTTTATGGTTCAAGGTTTATGGTTTTAGGGTTTAGTGGTTAGACTTTAGGGTTGATGGTTTATGGTTTAGGGTTTGGGGTTGGGATTTAGTGTTTAGGGTTTGGGGTTTAGGCTTTAGGGTTTATAGTTTAGCGTTTGGGATTTTGGGTTTAGGCTTTAGGTATTGGGGTTTAGGGTTTAGGGTTTTGGGTTATGGGTTGAGGGTTTAGGGTTTCTGGTTTGTGGTTTATGCCTTAGGGAGTAGGTTTATGGTTTAGGGTTTATGGTTTGGGGTTGGTGGTTTATGGTTTAGTGTTTAGGCTTTAGGGTTTGTGGTTTAGGGTTTATGGTTTAGGGTTTGTGGTTTGGGATTTATGGTTTAGTGTTTAGGCTTTAGGGTTGAGGGTTTATGGTTTATAATTTAGGGTTTAGGCTTTAGGGTTTGTGGTTTAGGGTTTAGGATTTATGGTTTAGGGTTTATGGTTTATGGTTTATAGTTTGGGGTTGAGGGTTTATGGTTTAGGGTTTAGTGTTTAGATTTCAGGGTTTAGGCTTTAATGTTTGTTGTTTAGTGTTTAGGGTTTATGGTTTAGGGTTTGGGGTTTATGGTTTGGGGTTTATGGTTTTGGCTTTAGTCTTTAGGCTTTAGGGTTTGTGGTTTAGGGTTTAGGAGTTTAGGATTTAGGGTTTAATGTTTATGGTTTATGGTTTAGGATTTAGTGGTTAGTGTTTATGATTTATGGTTTATGGTTTAGGCTTCAGGCTTTAAAGTTTGGGGTTTAGGCTTTAGGATTTAGGGTTTAGGCTTTAGGCTTTATTGTTTATGGTTTAGTGTTTTGTCATTAGGGTTTGTGGTTTAGGGTTTAGGGTTGAGGGTTGATGGTTTAGGGTTTAGGATCTATGGTTTAGGATTTATGGTTTAGGGTGTAGGGTTTAGGGTTTATTGTTTGGGGTTGAGGGTTTATGGTTTAGTGTTTAGGGTTTATAATTTAGGACTTAGCATTAGGGTTTGTGGTTTAGGGTTTAGGATTTAGGGTTTATCGTTTATGGTTTGGGGTTTAGGGTTTATAGTTTAGTGTTTAGGGATTGTGGTTTAGTGTTTAGGGGTTATGGTTTTGGGTTGAGGGTTTAGGGTTTAGGGTTTAGGATTTATAGTTTAGGGTTTAGGCTTTAGAGTTTGTGGTTTATGGTTTATGGTGTAGGGTTTCGGGTTTAGGGTTTAAGGTTTAGGGTTTAGGGTTATGGTTTAGAGTTTATGGTTTAGGGTTTATGGTTTTTGGGTTTAGGGGTTAGACTTTAGGGTTGAGGGTTTATGGTTTAGAGTTTGGGGTTGTGATTTAGGGTTTAGGGTTTGGGGTTTAGGCATTTTGGTTTATAGTTTATGGTTTGGGGTTTATGGTTTAGGTTTTAGGATTTGGGGTTTAGGGTTTAGGGTTTAGGATTTTGGGTTGAGGGTTTATGATTTAGGGTTTATAGTTTGGGGTTGGTGCTTTATGGTTTAGTGTTTAGGCTTTAGGGTTTAGGGTTTATGGTTTATCGTTTAGGGTTTAGGCTTTAGGGTTGGTGGTTTATGGTTTATTATTTAGGCTTGAGGGTTTAGGGTTTATCGTTTAGGGTTTATGGTTTATAGTTTGGGGCTGAGGGTTTACAGTTCAGAGTTTAGGGTTTAGATTTTAGGGTTTAGGCTTTAGTGTTCATTGTTTAGTATTTAGCCTTTATGGTTTAGGGTTTAGGCTTTAGGGTCTGGGGTTTAGGCTTTAGGCTTTAGACTTTAGGGTTTATGTTTTAGGGTTTAGGGGTTTAGGATTTAGGGTTCAGTGTTTAGTGTTGAGGCTTTAGGCTTTAGGGTTTGGGGTTTAAGCTTTAGGATTTAGGGTTTAGGGTTAAGGGTGTAGGGTTTATCGTTTAAGGTTTAGAGTTTAGAGTTAGGGCTTGGAGTTTATGGTTTAGGGTTAAGGGTTGTGGGTTGAGGGTTTATGATTTAGTGTTTATGGTTTGGGGTTGGTGGTTTATGGTTTAGTGTTTAGGCTTTTGGGTTTAGGGTTTAGGGTTTATCATTTAGGGTTTAGGCTTTAGAGTTTGTGGTTTAGGGTTTAGGGTTTAGGGTTTAGGGTTTATGGTTTATCGTTTAGGGTTTAAGGTTCATGGTTTATACTTTAGGGTTGAGGGTTAAGGGATTAGGGTTTAGGGTTTAGATGTTAGGGTTTAGGATTTAGTGTTTGTTGTTTAGTGTTTAGGGTTTATGGTTTAGGGTTTAGGCTTTATGATTTGGGGTTTAGGCTTTAGGCTTTAGGCTTTAGGGTTTGTAGTTTAGGGTTTAAGGGTTTAGGATTTAGGGTTCATTATTTAGGATTTAGGCTTTAGGCTTTATGCTTTAGGGTTTGGGGTTTAAGCCCTATGGTTTAGGGTTTAGGCTCTTGGCTTTATTATTTATGGTTTAGACTTTAGGGTTTGTGGTTTAGGGCTTAGTGTTTAGTGTTGATGATTTAGGGTTTAGGGTTTAGGATCTATGGTTTAGGGTTTATGGTCTAGGGTGTAGGGTTTAGGGTTTATAGTTTATAGTTTGAGGTTGAGGGTTTATGGTTTAGGGTTTAATTTATAGTTTAGGGCTTAGCGTTATGGTTTGTGGTTTATGGTTTATGGTTTAGGGTTTAAGGTTTAGGGTTTGGGTTGAGGGTTTATGGTTTAGTGTTTATGGTTTATGGTTTAGGGTTTAGGCCGTATCGTTTAGGGTTTAGGGTTTATGGTTTTAGGTTTAGGGTTTATGGTTTAGGGTTTAGGGTTTATAGTTTTGGGTTTAGGCTTTAGGGTTTGTGGTTTATAGTTTAGGGTGTATAGTTTAGGGTTTATGGTTTTGGGTTGAGGGTTTATGGTTTAGGCTTTAGGCTTTAGGGTTTGTGGTTTATGCGTTCAGGGTGTAGGGTTTAGGGTTTAGGGTTTATGGTTTGGAGTTGAATGTTTCTGGTTTAGGGTTTAGGGTTTAGGGTTTAGGGTGTAGGGTTTAGGTTGTAGGCTTTAGGGTTTGGGTTTTAGGCTTTAGGGTTTAGGTTTTAGGCATTAGGGTTTGGGGTTTAGGATTTAGGGTTTAGGGTTTAGGATTTAGGCTTTATTGTTTATGATTTAGTATTTAGTCTTTAGGGTTTGTGGTTTAGGGTTTAGTGTTTAGGGTTGATGATTTAGGGTTTAGGATTTAGGGTTTATGGTTTAGGGATTAACGTTTATAGCTTAGGGTTTACCGTTGGGTTTGTGGTTTAGGGTTTAGGGCATAGGATTTAGGGTTTAGGGTTTATGGTTTTTGGATTGAGGGTTTATGGTTTAGGATTTATGGTTTAGGGTTTAGGGTTGATGGTTTAGGGTTTGGGGTTTAGTGTGAAGGGTTTAGGGTTTAGGGTTTAGGGTTTATGGTTTGGGTTTGAGGGTTTATGGTTTAGGGTTTAGGGTTTATAGTTTAGGGCTTAGCATTAGGGTTTGTGGTTTATGGTTTAGGGTGTAGGGTTTACGGTTTAAGGTTTATGGTTTAGGGTTGAGGGTTTATGGTTTAGTGTTTAGGGTTTGTTGTTTAGCGGTTAGGGCGTAGGGTTCGTGGTTTTGGGTTTAAGGTTTATGGTTTAGGGTTTAGGGTTTATAGTTTAGGGTTTAGGCGTTAGGGTTTGTGATTTATAGTTTAGGGTGTAGGGTTTAGGGTTTAGGGTTTGGGGTTGAGGGTTTATGGCTTAGGCTTTAGGCTTTAGGGTTTGTGGTTTAGGGGTTTAGGGTGTACGGTTTACGGTTTACGATTTATGGTTATGGTTGAAGGTTTATGGTTTAGGGTTTAGGGTTCTGGGTTTAGGCTTTAGTGTTTGTGGTTTATAGTTTAGGGTGCAGGGTTTATGGTTTATGGTTTGGGGTTGAGACTTTAGGGTTTGGGGTTGATGGTTTAGGATTTAGGGTTTAGGATTTAGGGTTTACGGTTTAAAGTTTGGGGTTGAGGGTTTTTGGTTTAGGATTTAGGGTTTAGGGTTTAGCCTTTAGTGTTTGTTGTTTAGTGCTTAGTGTTTAGGGTTTAGGCTTTAGGCTTTAGGCTTTAGTGTTTAGGGATTTAGGGTTTTTGGATTTGGGTGTAGGGTTTAAGGTTTAAGGTTTAGTGTTTAGGGTTAGGGTTTGGAGTTTATTGTTTAGGGTTTATGGTTTTAGGGTTTATGGGTTAGACTTAGGGTTGAAGGTTTATGGTTTTGGTTTTGTGGTTATAATTTATGGTTTAGGGTTTAGGGTTTAGGCAATACGGTTTATAGTTTAGGTTTGGTGTTTGTGATTTAGGTTTTAGGATTTGGAGTTTATGGTTTAGGGTTTAGGGTTGTGGGATGAGGGTTTAGGGTTTAGGGTTTAGAATTTGTGGTTTATGGCTTAGGGAGTAGGGTTTAGGGTTTATGGTTTGGGGTTATTGGTTTATGGTTTAGTGTTTAGGCTTTAGGGTTTAGGGTTTGTGGTTTATCATTTAGAGTTTAGGCTTTAGGGTGTGTAGTTTAGGGTTTAAGGTTTAAGGTTTATGGTTTGGGATTTATGGTTTAGTGTTTAGGCTTTAGGATTTAGGGTTTATGGTTTATCATTTAGGGTTTATCATTTAGGGTTTAGGCATTAGGGTTTGTGGTTTAGGTTTTAGGGTTTATGGTTTAGGGTGTAGGGTTTATTGTTTAAGGTTTAGTGTTTAGGGTTATGGTTTGGAGTTTATGGTTTAGGGTTTATGGTTTTAGGGTTTAGGGGTTAGACTTTAGGGTTGAGTGTTTATGGTTTAGGGTTTACTGTTGTGATTTATGGTTTGGGGTTTGGGGTTTAGGTGTTAGGGTTTATAGTTTAGGCTTTAGGATTTGGGGTTTATGGTTTAGGGTTTATGGTTTAGGGTTGAGGATTTAGGGTTTAGGGTTTGTGTTTTATGGCTTAGGGAGTACGGTTTAGGGTTTTTGGTGGTTTATGGTTTAGTGTTGGCTTTAGGGTTTATGGTTTAGGGTTTAGGCTTTAGGGTTTGTGGTTTAGGGTTTAGTGTTCAGTGTTTATGGTTTGGGATTTATGGTTTAGTGTTTAGGCTTTATGGTTTAGGGTTTAGGGTTTATCGTTTAGGGTTTAGGCTTTAGGGTTTGTGGTTTAGGGTTTAGGGTTTATGGTTTATGGTTTATAGTTTGTGGTTGAGCATTTACAGCTTAGGGTTTAGGGTTTAGATTTTATGGTTTACGCTTTAGTGTTTGTTGTTTAGTGTTTAGGGTTTATAGTTTACGGTTTAGGCTTTAGGGTTTGGGGTTTAGGCTTTAGGCTTTAGGCTTTAGGGTTTGTGGTTTAGGATTTAGGGGTTTAGGATTTAGGGTTTATTGTTTAGGGTTTAGGCTTTAGGCTTTAGACATTAGGGTTTGGGGTTTAGAATTTAGGGTTTAGGGTTTAGGATTTTGGCTTTATTGTTTACGATTTAGTATTTAGTCTTTAGGGTTTGTGGTTTAAGGTTTAGGGTTTAGGGTTTATGATTTAGGGTTTAGGATTTAGGGTTTATGGTTGAGGGATTAACGTTTATAGTTTAGGGTTTACCGTTGGGTTTGTGGTTTATGGTTTAGGGTGTAGTGTTTAGGGTTTGTGGTTTAGGGTTTAGGGCATAGGGTTTAGGGTTTAGGGTTTATGGTTTTGGGTTGAGGGTTTACGGTTTAGGGCATAGGGTTTAGGGTTTATGGTTCTGGGTTTAGGGTTGAGGGTTGAGGGTTTAGGGTTTAGGGTTTAGGCTTTAGGATTTGTGGTTTATGGTTTAGGGTGTAGGGTTTAGGGTTCAGGGTTTGGGGTTGAGGGTTTTTTGTTTAGGCTTTAGGCTTTAGGGTTTTTGGTTCAGGGGTTTAGGGTGTAGGATTTAGGGTTTATGGTCTGGGGTCAAAGGTTTATGGTTTAGGGTTTAGGGTTCAGGCTTGAGGCTTTAGGGTTTGTGGTTTAGGGTTTAGGATTTAGAGTTTAGGGCTTAAGGTTTATGGTTTATGGTTTACAGTTTGGGGTTGAGGGTTTATGGTTTAGGATTTAGGGTTTAGGGTATAGGCTTTAGTGTTTGTTGTTTAGTGTTTAGCGTTTAGGGTTTAGGGTTTAGGGTTTAGGGTTTATGGATTATGGGTTTAGGGATTTAGGGTTTAGGATTTATGGTGTAGGGTTTATGGTGTATGGTTAAGGTTTGAGTTTATGGTTCAAGGTTTATGGTTTTAGGGTTTAGTGGTTAGACTTTAGGGTTGATGGTTTATGGTTTAGGGTTTGGGGTTGGGATTTAGGGTTTAGGGTTTGGGGTTTTGTCTTTAGGGTTTATAGTTTAGCGTTTGGGATTTTGAGTTTAGGCTTTAGGTATTGGGGTTTAGGGTTTAGGGTTTTGGGTTATGGGTTGAGGGTTTAGGGTTTCTGGTTTGTGGTTTATGCCTTAGGGAGTAGGTTTATGGTTTAGGGTTTATGGTTTGGGGTTGGTGGTTTATGGTTTAGTGTTTAGGCTTTAGGGTTTGTGGTTTAGGGTTTATGGTTTAGGGTTTATGGTTTGGGATTTATGGTTTAGTGTTTAGGCTTTAGGGAGTAGGGTTTAGGGTTTAGGGTTTTGGGTTATGTGTTGAGGGTTTAGGGTTTATGGTTTGTGGTTTATGCCTTAGGGAGTAGGGTTTATGGTTTAGTGTTTATGGTTTGGGGTTGGTGGTTTATAGTTTAGTGTTTAGGCTTTAGGGTTTGTGGTTTAGGGTTTATGGTTTAGGGTTTATGGTTTGGGATTTATGGTTTAGTGTTTAGGCTTTAGGGTTGAGGGTTTATGGTTTATAATTTAGGGTTTAGGCTTTAGGGTTTGTGGTTTATGGTTTAGGATTTATGGTTTAGGGTTTATGGTTTATGGTTTATAGTTTGGGGTTGAGGGTTTATGGTTTAGGGTTTAGGGTTTAGATTTCAGGGTTTAGGCTTTAATGTTTGTTGTTTAGTGTTTAGGGTTTATGGTTTAGGGTTTAGACTTTAGGGTTTGGGGTTTATGGTTTTGGCTTTAGTCTTTAGGCTTTAGGGTTTGTGGTTTAGGGTTTAGGAGTTTAGGATTTAGGGTTTAATGTTTATGGTTTATGGTTTAGGATTTAGTGGTTAGTGTTTATGGTTTATGGTTTATGGTTTAGGCTTCAGGCTTTAAAGTTTGGGGTTTAGGCTTTAGGATTTAGGGTTTAGGCTTTAGGATTTAGGGTTTAGGCTTTAGGCTTTATTGTTTATGGTTTAGTGTTTTGTCATTAGGGTTTGTGGTTTAGGGTTTAGGGTTGAGGTTTGATGGTTTAGGGTTTAGGATCTATGGTTTAGGATTTATGGTTTAGGGTGTAGGGTTTAGGGTTTATGGTTTGGGGTTGAGGGTTTATGGTTTAGTGTTTAGGGTTTATAATTTAGGACTTAGCATTAGGGTTTGTGGTTTAGGGTTTAGGATTTAGGGTTTAGGGATTATCGTTTATGGTTTGGGGTTTAGGGTTTATAGTTTAGTGTTTAGGGATTGTGGTTTAGTGTTTAGGGGTTATGGTTTCGGGTTGAGGGTTTAGGGTTTAGGGTTTAGGGTTTATAGTTTAGGGTTTAGGCTTTAGAGTTTGTGGTTTATGGTTTATGGTGTAGGGTTTCGGGTTTAGGGTTTAAGGTTTAGGGTTTAGGGCTATGGTTTAGATTTTATGGTTTAGGGTTTATGGTTTTTGTGTTTAGGGGTTAGACTTTAGGGTTGAGGGTTTATGGTTTAGAGTTTGGGGTTGTGATTTAGGGTTTAGGGTTTGGGGTTTAGGCATTTGGGTTTATAGTTTATGGTTTGGGGTTTATGGTTTAGGTTTTAGGATTTGGGGTTTAGGGTTTAGGGTTTAGGGTTTAGGGTTTTGGGTTGAGGGTTTAGGATTTAGGGTTTATAGTTTGGGGTTGGTGCTTTATGGTTTAGTGTTTAGGCTTTAGGGTTAGTGGTTTATGGTTTACTGTTTAGGCTTGAGGGTTTAGGGTTTATCGTTTAGGGTTTATGGTTTATAGTTTGGGGCTGAGGGTTTACAGTTCAGAGTTTAGGGTTTAGATTTTAGGGTTTAGGCTTTAGTGTTCATTGTTTAGTATTTAGCCTTTATGGTTTAGGGTTTAGGCTTTAGGGTCTGGGGTTTAGGGTTTAGGCTTTAGACTTTAGGGTTTATGTTTTAGGGTTTAGGGGTTTAGGATTTAGGGTTCAGTGTTTAGTGTTGAGGCTTTAGGCTTTAGGGTTTGGGGTTTAAGCTTTAGGGTTTAGGGTTTAGGCTTTAGACTTTCTTGTTTGTGGTTTAGAGTTTAGTCTTTAGGGTTTGTGGTTTAGGGTTAGGGGTTTGGGTTGATGATTTAGGGTTTAGGGTTTAGGATCTATGGTTTAGGGTTTGTGGTATAGGGTTTAGGGATTTAGGGTTTAGGGTTAAGGGTGTAGGGTTTATCGTTTAAGGTTTAGAGTTTAGAGTTAGTGCTTGGAGTTTATGGTTTAGGGTTAAGGGTTGTGGGTTGAGGGTTTATGATTTAGTGTTTATGGTTTGGGGTTGGTGCTTTATGGTTTAGGGTTTAGGCTTTTGGGTTTAGGGTTTAGGGTTTATTATTTAGGGTTTAGGCTTTAGAGTTTGTGGTTTAGGGTTTAGGGTTTAGGGTGTAGGGTTTAGGTTGTAGGCTTTAGGGTTTGGGCTTTAGGCTTTAGGCTTTAGGTTTTAGGCATTAGGGTTTGGGGTTTAGGATTTAGGGTTTAGGGTTTAGGATTTAGGCTTTATTGTTTATGATTTAGTATTTAGTCTTTAGGGTTTGTGGTTTAGGGTTTAGGGTTTAGGGTTGATGACTTAGGGTTTATGATTTAGGGTTTATTGTTTAGGGATTAACGTTTATAGCTTAGGGTTTACCGTTGGGTTTGTGGTTTATGGTTTATGGTGTAGTGTTTAGGGTTTGTGGTTTAGGGTTTAGGGCATAGGATTTAGGGTTTAGGGTTTATGGTTTTGGATTGAGGGTTTAGGGTTTAGGATTTAGGGTTTAGGGTTTAGGGTTTAGGGTTGATGGTTTAGGATTTGGGGTTTAGTGTGTAGGGTTTAGGGTTTAGGGTTTAGGGTTTATGGTTTGGGTTTGAGGGTTTATGGTTTAGGGTTTAGGGTTTATAGTTTAGGGCTTAGCATTAGGGTTTGTGGTTTATGGTTTAAGGTGTAGGGTTTACGGTTTAGGGTTTAAGGTTTATGGTTTAGGGTTGAGGGTTTATGGTTTAGTGTTTAGGGTTTGTTGTTTAGCGGTTAGGTCGTAGGGTTCGTGGTTTTGGGTTTAAGGTTTATGGTTTAGGGTTTAGGGTTTATAGTTTAGGGTTTAGGCTTTAGGGTTTGCGATTTATAGTTTAGGGTGTATGGTGTAGGGTTTAGGGTTTGGGGTTGAGGGTTTATGGCTTAGGCTTTAGGCTTTAGGGTTTGTGGTTTAGGGGTTTAGGTTGTAGGATTTAGGGTTTACGATTTATGGTTATGGTTGAAGGTTTATGGTTTAGGGTTTAGGGTTCTGGGTTTAGGCTTTAGTGTTTGTGGTTTATAGTTTAGGGTGCAGGGTTTAGGGTTTATGGTTTGGGGTTGAGACTTTAGGGTTTGGGGTTGATGGTTTAGGATTTAGGGTTTAGGATTTAGGGTTTATGGTTTACATTTTGGGATTGAGGGTTTTTGGTTTAGGATTTAGGGTTTAGGGTTTAGCCTTTAGTGTTTGTTGTTTAGTGCTTAGTGTTTAGGGTTTAGGGTTTAGGCTTTAGGCTTTAGTGTTTAGGGATTTAGGGTTTATGGTTTTGGGTGTAGGGTTTAAGGTTTAAGGTTTAGTGTTTAGGGTTAGGGTTTGGAGTTTATGGTTTAGGGTTTATGGTTTTAGGGTTTATGGGTTAGACTTAGGGTTGAAGGTTTATGGTTTTGGTTTTGTGGTTATAATTTATGGTTTAGGGTTTAGGGTTTAGGCATTAGGGTTTATAGTTTAGGTTTGGTGTTTGTGGTTTAGGTTTTAGGATTTTGAGTTTAGGGTTTAGGGTTTATGGTTGTGGGATGAGGGTTTAGGGTTTAGGGTTTAGAATTTGTGGTTTATGGCTTAGGGAGTAGGGTTTAGGGTTTATGGTTTGGGGTTAGTGGTTTATGGTTTAGTGTTTAAGCTTTAGGGTTTAGGGTTTGTGGTTTATCATTTAGAGTTTAGGCTTTAGGGTGTGTGGTTTAGGGTTTAAGGTTTAAGGTTTATGGTTTGGGATTTATGGTTTAGTGTTTAGGCTTTAGGATTTAGGGTTTATGGTTTATCATTTAGGGTTTATCATTTAGGGTTTAGGCATTAGGGTTTGTGGTTTAGGTTTTAGGGTTTGTGGTTTAGGTTTTAGGGTTTATGGTTTAGGGTGTAGGGTGTAGGGTTTATTGTTTAAGGTTTAGTGTTTAGGGTTATGGTTTGGAGTTTATGGTTTAGGGTTTATGGTTTTAGGGTTTAGGGGTTAGACTTTAGGGTTGAGTGTTTATGGTTTAGGGTTTGCTGTTGTGATTTAGGGTTTAGGGTTTGGGGTTTAGGTGTTAGGGTTTATAGTTTAGGCTTTAGGATTTGGGGTTTATGGTTTAGGGTTTAGGGTTGAGGGTTGAGGATTTAGGGTTTGAGGTTTGTGTTTTATGGCTTAGGGAGTACGGTTTAGGGTTTTTGGTGGTTTATGGTTTAGTGTTTTGGCTTTAGGGTTTATGGTTTAGGGTTTAGGCTTTAGGGTTTGTGGTTTAGGGTTTAGTGTTCAATGTTTATGGTTTGGGATTTATGGTTTAGTGTTTAGGGTTTAGGGTTTAGGGTGTAGGGTTTAGGTTGTAGGCTTTAGGGTTTGGGCTTTAGGCTTTAGGCTTTAGGTTTTAGGCATTAGGGTTTGGGGTTTAGGATTTAGGGTTTAGGGTTTAGGATTTAGGCTTTATTGTTTATGATTTAGTATTTAGTCTTTAGGGTTTGTGGTTTAGGGTTTAGGGTTTAGGGTTGATGATTTAGGGTTTATAATTTAGGGTTTATTGTTTAGGGATTAACGTTTATAGCTTAGGGTTTACCGTTGGGTTTGTGGTTTATGGTTTATGGTGTAGTGTTTAGGGTTTGTGGTTTAGGGTTTAGGGCATAGGATTTAGGGTTTAGGGTTTATGGTTTTGGATTGAGGGTTTAGGGTTTAGGATTTAGGGTTTAGGGTTTAGGGTTGATGGTTTAGGATTTGGGGTTTAGTGTGTAGGGTTTAGGGTTTAGGGTTTAGGGTTTATGGTTTGGGTTTGAGGGTTTATGGTTTAGGGTTTAGGGTTTATAGTTTAGGGCTTAGCATTAGGGTTTGTGGTTTATGGTTTAAGGTGTAGGGTTTACGGTTTAGGGTTTAAGGTTTATGGTTTAGGGTTGATGGTTTATGGTTTAGTGTTTAGGGTTTGTTGTTTAGCGGTTAGGTCGTAGGGTTCGTGGTTTTGGGTTTAAGGTTTATGGTTTAGGGTTTAGGGTTTATAGTTTAGGGTTTAGGCTTTAGGGTTTGCGATTTATAGTTTAGGGTGTATGGTGTAGGGTTTAGGGTTTGGGGTTGAGGGTTTATGGCTTAGGCTTTAGGCTTTAGGGTTTGTGGTTTAGGGATTTAGGGTGTAGGATTTAGGGTTTACGATTTATGGTTATGGTTGAAGGTTTATGGTTTAGGGTTTAGGGTTCTGGGTTTAGGCTTTAGTGTTTGTGGTTTATAGTTTAGGGTGCAGGGTTTATGGTTTATGGTTTGGGGTTGAGACTTTAGGGTTTGGGGTTGATGGTTTAGGATTTAGGGTTTAGGATTTAGGGTTTATGGTTTACATTTTGGGATTGAGGGTTTTTGGTTTAGGATTTAGGGTTTAGGGTTTAGCCTTTAGTGTTTGTTGTTTAGTGCTTAGTGTTTAGGGTTTAGGGTTTAGGCTTTAGGCTTTAGTGTTTAGGGATTTAGGGTTTATGGTTTTGGGTGTAGGGTTTAAGGTTTAAGGTTTAGTGTTTAGGGTTAGGGTTTGGAGTTTATGGTTTAGGGTTTATGGTTTTAGGGTTTATGGGTTAGACTTAGGGTTGAAGGTTTATGGTTTTGGTTTTGTGGTTATAATTTATGGTTTAGGGTTTAGGGTTTAGGCATTAGGGTTTATAGTTTAGGTTTGGTGTTTGTGGTTTAGGTTTTAGGATTTGGAGTTTAGGGTTTAGGGTTTATGGTTGTGGGATGAGGGTTTAGGGTTTAGGGTTTAGAATTTGTGGTTTATGGCTTAGGGAGTAGGGTTTAGGGTTTATGGTTTGGGGTTTGTGGTTTATGGTTTAGTGTTTAGGCTTTAGGGTTTAGGGTTTGTGGTTTATCGTTTAGAGTTTAGGCTTTAGAGTGTGTGGTTTAGGGTTTAAGGTTTAAGGTTTATGGTTTGGGATTTATGGTTTAGTGTTTAGGCTTTAGGATTTAGGGTTTATGGTTTATCATTTAGGGTTTATCATTTAGGGTTTAGGCATTAGGGTTTGTGGTTTAGGTTTTAGGGTTTATGGTTTAGGGTGTAGGGTGTAGGGTTTATTGTTTAAGGTTTAGTGTTTAGGGTTATGGTTTGGAGTTTATGGTTTAGGGTTTATGGTTTTAGGGTTTATGGGTTAGACTTTAGGGTTGAGTGTTTATGGTTTAGGGTTTGCTGTTGTGATTTAGGGTTTAGGGTTTGGGGTTTAGGTGTTAGGGTTTATAGTTTAGGCTTTAGGATTTGGGGTTTATGGTTTAGGGTTTAGGGTTGAGGGTTGAGGATTTAGGGTTTGAGGTTTGTGTTTTATGGCTTAGGGAGTACGGTTTAGGGTTTTTGGTGGTTTATGGTTTAGTGTTTTGGCTTTAGGGTTTATGGTTTAGGGTTTAGGCTTTAGGGTTTGTGGTTTAGGGTTTAGTGTTCAGTGTTTATGGTTTGGGATTTATGGTTTAGTGTTTAGGCTTTATGGTTTAGGGTTTAGGTTTTATCGTTTAGGGTTTAGGCTTTAGGGTTTGTGGTTTAGGGTTTAGGGTTTAGGGTTTATGGTTTATAGTTTGTGGTTGAGCGTTTACAGCTTAGGGTTTAGGGTTTAGATTTTATGGTTTACGCTTTAGTGTTTGTTGTTTAGTGTTTAGGGTTTATAGTTTACGGTTTAGGCTTTAGGGTTTGGGGTTTAGGCTTTAGGCTTTAGGCTTTAGGGTTTGTGGTTTAGGATTTAGGGGTTTAGGATTTAGGGTTTATTGTTTAGGGTTTAGGCTTTAGGCTTTAGACATTAGGGTTTGGGGTTTAGAATTTAGGGTTTAGGGTTTAGGATTTTGGCTTTATTGTTTACGATTTAGTATTTAGTCTTTAGGGTTTGTGGTTTAAGGTTTAGGGTTTAGGGTTTATGATTTAGGGTTTAGGATTTAGGGTTTATGGTTGAGGGATTAACGTTTATAGTTTAGGGTTTACCGTTGGGTTTGTGGTTTATGGTTTAGGGTGTAGTGTTTAGGGTTTGTGGTTTAGGGTTTAGGGTTTAGGGTTTAGGGTTTAGGGTTTATGGTTTTGGGTTGAGGGTTTACGGTTTAGGGCATAGGGTTTAGGGTTTATGGTTCTGGGTTGAGGGTTGAGGGTTGAGGGTTGAGGGTTGAGGGTTTAGGGTTTAGGGTTTAGGCTTTAGGATTTGTGGTTTATGGTTTAGGGTGTAGGGTTTAGGGTTCAGGGTTCAGGGTTTGGGGTTCAGGGTTTTTTGTTTAGGCTTTAGGCTTTAGGGTTTTTGGTTCAGGGGTTTAGTGTGTAGGATTTAGGGTTTATGGTTTGGGGTCAAAGGTTTATGGTTTAGGGTTTAGGGTTCAGGCTTGAGGCTTTAGGGTTTGTGGTTTAGGGTTTAGGATTTAGGGTTTAGGGTTTAAGGTTTATGGTTTATGGTTTACAGTTTGGTGTTGAGGGTTTATGGTTTAGGATTTAGGGTTTAGGGTATATGCTTTAGTGTTTGTTGTTTAGTGTTTAGCGTTTAGGGTTTAGGGTTTAGGGTTTATGGATTTTGGGTTTAGGGATTTAGGGTTTAGTATTTATGGTGTAGGGTTTATGGTGTAGGGTTAGGGTTTGAGTTTATGGTTCAAGGTTTATGGTTTTATGGTTTAGTGGTTAGACTTTAGGGTTGATGGTTTATGGTTTAGGGTTTGGCGTTTGGATTTAGGGTTTTGGGTTTTGGGTTTAGGCATTAGGGTTTATAGTTTAGCGTTTGGGGTTTGGAGTTTTGGGTTTTCGGTTATGGGTTGAGGGTTTAGGGTTTCTGGTTTGTGGTTTATGCCTTAGGGAGTAGGGTTTATGGTTTAGGGTTTATGGTTTGGGGTTGGTGGTTTATGGTTTAGTGTTTAGGCTTTAGGGTTTGTGGTTTAGGGTTTATGGTTTAGGGTTTATGGTTTGGGATTTATGGTTTTGGCTTTAGTCTTTAGGCTTTAGGGTTTGTGGTTTAGGGTTTAGGTGTTTAAGATTTAGGGTTTGGTGTTTTAGGCTTTAGGCTTTAGGCTTTAGGCTTTAGGATTTAGAGTTTGGGGTTTAGGCTTTAGGGTTTAGGCTTTAGGCTTTAGGCTTTAGGCTTTGTTGTTTACGGTTTAGTATTTAGTCTTTAGGGTTTGTTGTTTAGGGTTTAGCATTTAGGGTTGTTGATTTAGGGTTTAGTGTTTAGGGTTTAGGATCTATGGTTTAGGGTTTATGGTTTAGGGTGTAGGGTTCATGGTTTAGGGTTTATGGTTTGGGGTTGAGGGTTTATGGTTTGGGCTTTAGGCTTTAGGGTTTATGGTTTAGTGGTTTATGGTTTAGGGTTTATGGTTTATTGTTTAGGGTTTAGGGTTTAGGGTTTAGAGTGTAGGGTTTAGGGGTTAAGGGTTTATGGTTTAGGCTTTAGTATTTGTGGTTTATGGTTTTGGGTGTAGGATTTAGGGTTTTTGGTTTGGGGTTGAGGCTTTAGGGTTTGTGGATTAGGGTTTCGGATTTAGGGTTTAGGGTTTTTGGTCTATGGTTTATAGTTTGGGGTTGAGGGTTTACGGTTTACGGTTTAGGGTTTAGATTTTAGGGTTTAGGCTTTAGTGTTTGTTGTTTAGTGTTTAGGGTTTATCGTGTAGGTTTAGGCTTTATGATTTGGGGTTTAGGGTTTAGGCTTTAGGCTTTAGGGTTTGTGGTTTAGGATTTATGGGTTTAGGATTTAGGGTTTCATGTTTTGGGTTTAGGGTTTAGGTTGTAGGCTTTAGGGTTTGGGCTTTAGGCTTTAGGGTTTAGGTTTTAGGCATTAGGGTTTGGGGTTTAGGATTTAGGGTTTAGGATTTAGGCTTTATTGTTTATGATTTAGTATTTAGTCTTTAGGGTTTGTGGTTTAGGGTTTATGGTTTAGGGTTGATGATTTAGGGTTTAGGATTTAGGGTTTATGCTTTAGGGATTAACGTTTATAGTTTAGGGTTTACCGTTGGGTTTGTGGTTTATGGTTTAGAGTGTAGTGTTTAGGGTTTGTGGTTTAGGGTTTAGGGCATAGGATTTAGGGTTTAGGGTTTATGGTTTTGGATTGAGGGTTTAGGGTTTAGGGTTTATGGTTTTGGGTTGAGGGTTTAAGGTTTATGCTTTAGGCTTTAGGGTTTGTGGTTTATGGTTTAGGGTATAGGGTTTAGGGTTCAGGGTTTGGGGTTGAGGGTTTTTTGTTTAGGCTTTAGGCTTTAGGGTTTGTGGTTCAGGGTTTAGGGTGTAGGGTTTAGGGTTTATGGTTTGGGGTCAATGGTTTATGGTTTAGGGTTTAGGGTTCATGCTTGAGGCTTTAGGGTTTGTAGTTTAGGGTTTAGGATTTAGTGTTTAGGGTTTAAGGTTTATGGTTTATGGTTTACAGTTTGGGGGTTGAGGGTTTATGGTTTAGGATTTAGGGTTTAGGGTATAGGCTTTAGTGTTTGTTGTTTAGTGTTTAGCGTTTAGGATTTAGGGTTTAGGGTTTAGGGTTTAGGGTTTAGTGTTTATGGTTTATGTGTTAGGGATTTAGGGTTTAGGGTTTAGGGTTTAGGGTTTATGGTTTATGGTTTGGGATTTATGGTTTAGTGTTTAGGCTATAGGGCTGAGGCTTTATGGTTTATAATTTAGGGTTTAGGCTTTAGGGTTTGTGGTTTAGGGTTTAGGATTTATGGTTTATGGTTTATGGTTTATGGTTTATAGTTTGGGGTTGAGGGTTTATGGTTTAGGGTTTAGGGTTTAGATTTCAGGGTTTAGGCTTTAATGTTTGTTGTTTAGTGTTTAGGGTTTATGGTTTAGTGTTTAGACTTTAGGGTTTGGGGTTTATAGTTTTGGCTTTAGGCTTTAGGGTTTGTGGTTTAGGGTTTAGGGGTTTTGGATTTAAGGTTTAGTGTTTAGTGTTTTAGGCTTTAGGCTTTAGGCTTTATGCTTTAGGATTTAGAGTTTGGGGTTTAGGCTTTAGGGTTTAGGCTTTAGGCTTTAGGCTTTGTTGTTTACGGTTTAGTATTTAGTCTTTAGGGTTTGTGGTTTAGTGTTTAGCGTTTAGGGTTGTTGATTTAGGATTTAGGGTTTAGTGTTTAGGGTTTAGGATCTATGGTTTAGGGTTTATGGTTTAGGGTGTAGGATTCATGGTTTAGGGTTTAGGGTTTGGGGTTGAGGGTTTATGGTTTGGGCTTTAGGCTTTAGGGTTTGTGGTTTAGTGGTTTAGGGTTTATTGTTTAGGGTTTAGGGTTTAGGGTTTAGGGTTTTTAGTGTAGGGTTCAGGGGTTAATGGTTTAGGGTTTAGGCTTTAGTATTTGTGGTTTATGGTTTTGGGTGCAGGATTTAGGGTTTATGGTTTGGGGTTGAGGCTTTAGGGTTTATGGATTAGGGTTTCAGATTTAGGGTTTTGGGTTTTTGGTCTATGGTTTATAGTTTGGGGTTGAGGGTTTACGGTTTACGGTTTAGGGTTTAGATTTTAGGGTTTAGGCTTTAGTGTTTGTTGTTTAGTGTTTAGGGTTTATCGTGTAGGGTTTAGGCTTTATGATTTTGGGGTTTAGGCTTTAGGCTTTAGGCTTTAGGGTTTATGGTGTAGGGTTTAGGGATTTAGGATTTAGGGTTTCATGTTTAGGGTTTAGGGTTTATGTTGCATGCTTTAGGGTTTGGGCTTTAGGCTTTAGGGTTTAGGCTTTAGGCATTAGGGTTTGGGGTTTAGGATTTAGGCTTTATTGTTTATGATTTAGTTTTTAGTCTTTAGGGTTTGTTGTTTAGGGTTTATGGTTTAGGGTTGATGATTTAGGGTTTAGGATTTAGGGTTTATGGTTTAGGGATTAACGTTTATAGTTTAGGGTTTACCATTGGGCCTGTGGTTTATGGTTTAGGGTGTAGTGTTTAGGGTTTGTGGTTTAGGGTTTAGGGCATAGGATTTAGGGTTTAGGATTTAGGGTTTTGGATTGAGTGTTTATGGTTTAGGGTTTATGGTTTTATGTTTAGGGTTTGAGGTTTAGGCTTTAGGCTTTAGGGTTTGAGGTTTATGGTTTAGAGTAGGGTTCAGGGCTTGGGGTTGAGGGTTTTTTGTTTAGGCTTTAGGCTTTAGGGTTTGTGGTTCATGGGTTTAGGGTGTAGGGTGTAGGGTTTAGGGTTTATGGTTTCGGGTCAAAGGTTTATGGTTTAGGGTTTAGGGTTTAGGGTTCAGGCTTGAGGCTTTAGGGTTTGTAGTTTAGGGTTTAGAATTTAGGGTTTAAGGTTTATGGTTTATGGTTTACAGTTTGGGGTTGAGGGTTTATGGTTTAGGATTTAGGGTTTAGGGTATAGGCTTTAGTGTTTGTTGTTTAGTGTTTAGCGTTTAGGATTTAGGGTTTAGGGTTTAGGGTTTAGGGTTTATGTGTTAGGGTTTATGGTTTATGGTTTAGGGTTTATGTGTTAGGGATTTAGGGTTTAGGATTTAGGGTGTAGGGTTTATGGTTTAGGGTTAGGGTTTGAGTTTATGGTTCAAGCTTTATGGTTTTAGGGTTTAGTGGTTAGACTTTAGGGTTGAGGGTTTATGGTTTAGGGTTTGGGGTCGGGATTTAGGGTTTAGGGTTTGGGGTTAGGCATTAGGGTTTATAGTTTAGGGTTTGGGGTTTGTGGTTTAGGTTTTAGGTATTGGGGTTTAGGGTTTAGGGTTTTGGGTTATGTGTTGAGGGTTTAGGGTTTATGGTTTGTGGTTTATGCCTTAGGGAGTAGGGTTTATGGTTTAGTGTTTATGGTTTGGGGTTGGTGGTTTATAGTTTAGTGTTTAGGCTTTAGGGTTTGTGGTTTAGGGTTTATGGTTTAGGGTTTATGGTTTGGGATTTATGTTTTAGTGTTTAGGCTTTAGGGTTGAGGGTTTATGGTTTATAATTTAGGGTTTAGGCTTTACGGTTTGTTGTTTAGGGTTTAGGATTTATGGTTTAGGGTTTATGGTTTATGGTTTATGGTTTATAGTTTGGGGTTGAGGGTTTATGGTTTATGGTTTAGGGTTTATATTTCAGGGTTTAGGCTTTAATGTTTGTTATTTAGTGTTTAGGGTTTATGGTTTAGGGTTTAGACTTTAGGGTTTGGGCTTTATGGTTTTGGCTTTAGGCTTTAGGGTTTGTGGTTTAGGGTTTAGGGGTTTAGGATTTAGGGTTTAGTGTTTTAGGCTTTAGGCTTTTGGCTTTAGGCTTTAGGCTTTAGGCTTTAGAGTTTGAGGTTTAGGCTTTAGGGTTTAGGGTTGATGATTTAATGTTTAGTGTTTAGGATTTTGGATCTATGGTTTAGGGTTTATAGTTTAGGGTGTAGGGTTCATGGTTTAGGGTTTAGGATTTGGGATTGAGGGTTTATGGTTTAGGCTTTAGGCTTTAGGATTTGTGGTTTAGTGGTTTAGGGTTTAGGGTTTAGGGTTTAGTGTTTATGGTTTAGGGTTTAGGGTTTAGGGTTTAGAGTGTAAGGTTTATGGGTTAAGGGTTTAGGGTTTAGGCTTTAGTATTTGTGGTTTATGGTTTAGGGTGCATGGTTTAGGGTTTATGGTTTGGGGTTGAGGCTTTAGGGTTTGTGGATTAGGGTTTCGGATTTAGGGTTTAGGGTTTTTTGGTTTATGGTTTATAGTTTGGGGTTGAGGGTTTATGGTTTAGGGTTTAGGATTTTGATTTTAGGGTTTAGGGTTTATCGTGTAGGGTTTAGGCTTTATGATTTGGGGTTTAGGGTTTAGGCTTTATGCTTTAGGGTCTGTGGTTTAGGGTTTAGGGGTTTAGGATTTAGGGTTTCATGTTTAGGGTTTAGGGTTTAGGTTGTAGGCTTTAGGGTTTTGGCTTTAGGCTTTAGGGTTTATGGTTTAGTGTTTTGTCCTTAGGGTTTGTGGTTTAGGGTTTATGGTTTAGGGTTGATGATTTAGGGTTTAGGGTTTAGGGTTTAGGGTTTAAGGTTTAGGGTTTAGGATCTATGGTTTAGAGTTTATGGTTTAGTGTGTGGGGTTTATGGTTTGGGGTTGAGGGTTTATGGTTTATGGTTTAGGGTTTAGGATTTATAGTTTAGGGTTTTGCGTTAGGGTTTGTGGTTTATGGTTTAGGGTGTAGGATTTTGGGTTTAAGGTTTATGGTTTGGGGTTGAGGGTTTATGCTTTAGTATTTATGGTTTGTGGTTTAGAGTTTGGGGTTTATGGTTTCGGGTTGAGGGTTTAGGGGCTTTACAGTTTGTGGTTTATGGTTTAGGGTGTAAGGTTTAGGGTTTTGGGTTTGGTGTTTAGGGTTTGTGGCTTATGGGTTTCGGGTGTAGGGTTTAGGGTTTATGGTTTGGGGTTGAAGGTTTATGGTTTAGGGTTTAGGGATTAGGGTTTAGGCTTTAGTGTTTGTGTTTTATGGTTTAGGGTGTAGGGTTTAGGGTTTATGGTTTGGGGTTGTGGCTTTAGGGTTTGTGGTTTAGGGTTTAGGATTTAGAGTTTAGGGTTTATGGTTTATGGTTTATAGTTTGGGGTTGAGTGTTAATGGTTTAGGATTTAGGGTTTAGGGTTTAGGCTTTAGTGTTTGTTGTTTAGGGTTTAGGGTTTAGGTTTCAAGGTTTAGGATTTTTGCTTTAGGGTTTGTGGTTTAGGGTTTTTGAATTTAGGTTTACAGTTTCTTGTGTATGGTTTAGGGTTTAAGGTTTAGGTTTTAGGGTTAGGGTTTGGGGTTTAGTTATTAGGGTTTATAGTTTAGGATTTCGGATTTGTGGTTTAGGTTTTAGGATTTGGGGTTGAGAGTTTAGGGTTTATGGTTTATGGTTTAGGGTTTGTGCTTTATGGCTTAGGGAGTGGGGTTTAGTGTTTAGCGTTTATGGTTTAGGGTTGGTGGTTTATGGTTTTGTGTTTAGGCTTTAGGGTTTAGGGTTTAGGGTTTTGGCTTCAGGCTTTATTGTTTATGGTTTAGTGTTTTGTCTTTAGGGTTTATGGTTTAGGGTTTATGGTTTAGGGTTGATGATTTAGGGTTTGGGGTTTAGGGTTTAAGGTTTAGGGTTTAGGATCTATGGTTTAGGGTTTATGGTTTAGTGTGTGGGGTTTATGGTTTCACTACAAGAATTTGACAAATTTGCGACGTATTTTTGCTGGAAATATTTTTTGTCACTAATCGGTCACTAACTTCCGAGAAATTAGTGACGCACTAACGACAAAATTAATGAGCGGTCACAAAATATCCGAACTTGAGAAAAGCGACTGATTAGCGAGAGATTCATGAGTAATTGTGTTTCTCGCAAATTGACTTTTGTAGCTAAAAAAAGAGCGAGGAAAATTTTTTCGCTAATTTGTCACAAATTAATTAGCGAGTGACAATGTTCTAGCAAATCAGTCACATAGGGGTTCAATCGAATAAAAGTAAAGTAGCGAGGGATATTATTGTCACTATTTTGTCGCAATTTTTTGATATACAATTAGCGAGAAACAATTCACACATTAGTTTGTCGCTAAATAAAGTTTGTGCAAAAAGTCTAATTAGTGAGGAACAATGTTACTAGCTAATCCGTCACGAAGACTTGAAATACATTTTGCGATTGACAATTTCCTAGTTAATTTGTTACCAAAGTGTTTATTTTTAGCGAGCAACTAGTTTCTCGCTAATTTGTCGCATAATATTGTCAAATTCAAAATTAGGATAACGACAGAAAATAGTCGTCGCTAACTTGTTGCAATGTATAAATCATTCAGCTAGGGAAGTGTTCCTTGCTAATTAGTTGCTAAAGTGGAAATAAAAATATTGATGAGCACCTAGGACCTAAGTAGCGAGAAATTTGCGACCGTTTAACAACTGACATACTTCGTTCGCTGATTTCAAGTCGCTGATTAGCGAGCGAAATATAGTTGTCGCTAAGTTGTCGCAAGTTTAGTTTAGCGAGCGACTTGGCAACTGCAATTTCGTCGCAAAGCAAAAGCTATATCCTACCTATTTTGTAGCAAATTACTCACGAATCTCGTTGGAAATCCATCGCAGAGTTATAACAAATCCAAAACTAATCGAGAAAATGTTAGAAGTAAGTGGTCGCAATTGAGTCACTAATCAAAAGCTTATTTAGTGAGGAATTAGCGACTGCTTAATAACTGATAGACTTTCCTTGCTTATTTCATGTTGCTTCTAATTTGTGAAGGAAAACATTAATCCTTATTCTATCCTTATTTCATGGTGTTACTAATCGCTAACATCTATATGAATCCATGTAAAATTCATGAAAAGTTTGAAACAAATTTGCCAAGCACGCTAATGTAATTTGTCACAATTTTGTCACTAATCTAAATCTATTTTAAATGAGAGAATAATTAAAGTCCCAAAGTCGTGACCGATGACAAGTCATATTGACCCAGTTTTACTAGCCTTTTTCTTTATTTTTATTTAGTTTTATACACTTTCTTGCATCCTAAGAAATCAATTTGGAATGAAAATGCACAACTTCTTTGAATCAAACAACCACCATGAAATTGATGCTAAATCATGAGGTTTAAGATAAATTTAATTGATTTTTAATGATTTATAAGCCTTGTGAATTTGGTGATACTTTGATTGGTTGTTTTGGTTATTTGTAGGTGAAGAAAAGAAGAAAAGAAGAAAAGCGTGGCCTAAGAAGCGTGGTTCAAGGAAGAGGAAGTGTGGCCAAAGAAAGGAGGAAGTGTGGTGCAACAAACCATGAAGCTCACTCCAAGAGCACCAAGCTCACTAAATGAGCGCTACACTCACTCCCAAAGGACCAAGGCACAAAGCTCAGCTCACTTTGTGAGCTGAGCACAACATGAGGCCAAGAAACAAGGAAAGAAGAACCAAGCTCAGCTCACAAAGTGAGCATTATCGAGAGCACTAAGGAAATAATTCAAGGAAAATGATTTGCAAATGCATGATCCAAGACTTGAACCCATGACCAAAGGGAAGAGGGGAGGCGCTACTCACATGGAAAAATAAGCCAAAATAGGCCAAATGCATTCCCCAAGGATCGAACCCCACACCTTGAGGAAGCAAGGAAGCAAGGCAACCAAGAAAAAGGGTAGCGCATGCTTCCCATGGGTTTCGAACCAAGGACCCTTCCTTGGATGCACCAAAGCTCAGCTCACAAAGTGAGCTGAGCGCTACTCCTTGATGCAAGGAAGCAATTTGACACGGCCAGGGAGTGCGGCACGCAACAAATTGACAAGGCCCATGGTTCATCACACAACAAATTTGACACGGCCAGGGAAGGAGCGGAGCGCGCATGACACGGTCCAAGGGGCAGCACAACAAATTGGCACTAAGGCACCAATGCTCAGCTCACAAAGTGACCTGAGCTCTCCCCTGATGCACCCCAAGACAGCAGCACGCTACCAATGCTTTCCCACACTAAGTATCAAAGCTCAGCTCACAAAGTGAGCTGAGCACTCCCCTGGAAGCATATTACCCATGGGCTGAAAATTCAACCAAAAGTCCAATTTAATTCAAATCTTCACCAAATCAAAAGCCCATCCAAATTCCAATATCCAAGAATAGAAAGTGTATAAATAGGAGTTAGTTTGATGTAATTAGGGAGCTGAATTTTATTTTGAATTTTTCTTTGAACTTTCATTTTCATTTTGAGCTTTGGTTTTTGAGTTTAGATTTCAGAGAACTTGGAAGAAGAATTGATCTCTCTTCTTCTTGGTTCTTGTTTGAGCACTCTTTTATTTTCTTGCTTTGGATCTTGGGTGGAGAATTGAAGAAATTCTGTTTCAATCTCACCTTGAGATCTCTTGTTTTAATTTTCTGCATAATTGAATTTAAATTTCCATTTACTGCTTCTTCTTCTACAATTTCTGCAATTCACTTTTCTTCATTTCTCTTGCAATTGTTCTTATTGGATCAAGGAAGGATTTGAGATCTAGAATTGTTATCTAGTCTCCTCCACTCCTGAGATCTTCAACCTCTTTTACTTTGCTGCAAATTAAGCACTGCTTTCCTGCTTTTAAATTCTTCAAGTCATTTTACTTTTCTGTTAAGATCCACTTCATTGCACTTAGATTTTCTCTTTTATGTTTAATGCAAATTTAGTTGTTCTTGTTCAGATTCTGCAATCCCAATTCCTAATTCCTTTTATGATTCAAGCAATTTACATTTCTTGCACTTTAAGCTTCAGCCATTTATATTTCTTGCAATTTAAGTTTATGCAATTTATATTACTTGTAATTTAAGAATCTGCTTCTTTACTTTCCTGCTCTTTAATTTACTGCACTTTACCCCTCTCCCTTTATATTTCAAGCAATTTAGACTTCTGCAAAGCACAAATCACTCAACCAAACTTGATTCGCTTGACTAAATCAACCACTAAACAAAAATTGCTCAATCCTTCAATCCTTGTGGGATTGACCTCACTCATGTGAGTTTTTATTACTTGATACGACCCGGTATACTTGCCGGTTATACGTAAAAGGAATTTTTCGCGTATCAAGTTTTTGGCGCCGTTGCCGGGGATTGATTAGATTGACAATGATTAAGTGAAGTGGAGATCTAGATTAAGCACTTTTTCTTTGTTTTTATTTTCTGCTTCTTTAATTTTTGACTAACCCACTAACTGTTTGAATTTTTGCTTAGGCCAATTAACATTTCACTTCAGCCATGGATTGAAGTGTTATTGCTTTCTGGTGTGTGATTTTTTTGCTTTGGTTGTATGTCAGGTACAAGGAGAATTACACCCACTTTTTGTGAACAAGACGAAAGAACGCTCAGAAGATTAAGAAGAACCGAAAGAGGGAAAAATATTGTTGGAGAAGAGGAGTCAGAAGAAGAATTCCAAGATATGGAGGAACACTTAACAAATCCACCAAATGGAACAGAAGGAGCAGCCAATAACAACAATAATCCACCACAGAGAAGAGTTTTGGCTTCCTACATATGTGCAGATCCTAGACATTGTGGGAGTAGCATTCTTACCCCAAATGTTAATGCAAATAACTTTGAACTAAAGCCACAACTCATCACCTTGGTTCAAAACAATTGTTCTTATGGAGGAGGACCACTTGAAGACCCTAACCAACACTTGTCCACCTTCTTGAGGATTTGTGACACTGTCAAAACCAATGGTGTACACCCTGACAGTTACAAGCTACTGCTATTTCTATTTTCTCTCAGAGACAAAGCCACTCAATGGTTGGAATCCTTTCCAAGGGATAGCATCAACAATTGGGATGATCTAGTAACCAAGTTCCTTGCTAAGTTTTACCCACCTCAAAGAGTTAGTAGATTGAAGACTGAAGTGCAAACATTCACACAAATGGATGCTGAACCCTTGTATGAGGCATGGGAACGATATAAAGCTCTAATCAGAAAGTGTCCATCGGGAATGTTCAGTGAGTGGGACAGATTGCAGAATTTCTATGAAGGCTTGACACTGAAATCTCAAGAGGCTTTGGATTATTCAGCAGGAGGCTCTTTACAACTAATAAAAACGGCAGAGGAAGCCCAAAATCTCATTGATATGGTGGCCAACAATCAATATTTCTTTGCTCACCAAAGGCAACGCCAACCATCACAAAGGAAAGGAGTGATGGAGTTGGAAGGAGTGGACTCAATCCTAGCTCAAAACAAAATGATGCAGCAGCAAATTCAACAACAATTTGAGCAAATGGCCAAGAGGATTGATAGCCTTCAAGTTGCAGCAGTCAACACAAGCCAACCATCATCCACATGGGGGCAAAATGAAGAAACTCAAGAGGAGCAGCAGCAAGAACAAGTCCAGTACATGCACAACCAAAATTCTGGGCCAAATGAAGTCTATGGTGATACTTACAACCCTTCATGGAAGAACCATCCCAACCTCAGATGGGGAGACAACCATAATCAAATTCAGCAGCCATGCCAGAGAAACTCAAACCAGAACAATTGGAAAAATACAAACCAAAATAACCAACAGAATAATAGCCAAACCACTTACAGAAAACCACAAAACACTTACCCCAATTCTAACCATCATCCATCCAATAACCAAGCCTCAAACCAAAACACTTATCCTCAAACCTCCACACCTCACAATCAACCAATTTCACAAGACTCTCAGAGGCTTAACAACTTGGAGCTCTTGATGGAAAAGATGATGAAGAATCAAGAGATGACATTGAGGAATCAGGAAGCCTCCATGAAAAATATGGAAAGGCAAATCGGACAACTCTCCAAGCAAATCACCATTGAGAGGCCATCAAGCTCACTACCTAGTGACACTATCCCCAATCCAAAAGAGGAGTGCAAGGCAATACAACTAAGGAGTGGCAAGACCCTGGTGAAAAATGAAGAAGCAACCAAGAAACTAAAGGAAAGTGACAAGAAATAAGCTGAGGAAGAAAAGGCCAATGATGAGAATGCAACAGCAAGCAAGCATGCCTCAGAGGAGCTCAAAGATAAGGAAGACCGGCCACAAAAATCAAGAGAAGGAAAGGAAGCAATAAGAGAGCCAATCAAGGAACAAAGGCAGGGAGTGAACTTCACACCACCTTTACCATATCCTCAAAGGTTCAACAAGGAGACTAAGGACCAACACTTTCCAAAATTTCTTGAAGTCTTCAAGAAGTTGGAGATCAATATTCCCTTAGCCGAAGCACTTGAGAAAATGCCCATGTATGCTAAGTTCTTGAAAGAACTTATCAACAAGAAGAGGAGTTGGCAAGAAAAGGAGACTGTGCTTCTCACTGAAGAGTGCAGTGCACTCATCAGAAAAGGACTCCCTCCCAAGTTGGAAGACCCTGGAAGTTTCTTCCTACCTTGCACCATTGGAAATCTACTTATCAACAAGGGGATGTGTGACTTAGGAGCAAGCATAAATTTAATACCATCATCCTTAGTGAAAAAGCTTGGCATAGGGAAGGTGAAACCAATACAGATGTCCTTAGAATTGGTGGACCAGTCAATAGTATATCCCAAGGGAGTGATTGAGAACCTTTTAGTTAAGGTTGACAAGTTCATTTTTCCTGCGGACTTTGTAATACTGAACACTGAAGAAGAAGAAAACAATTCAATCATCTTGGGAAGGCCATTTTTGGCCACTGCTAGAGCCATCATAGATGTAGAGCAGGGAGAACTAACTCTCAGGATGCATGAGGATAGCATTATCCTGAAAGTGTTTCCAGAACCACAAATTATTGAAGAAGGAAGCAAGAAAGTCAGTGACTGTTCTCCAAGGCAGACAACCAACAACACATGGGAACAGAGAAATGAGCATGTGCAAGAAGAAGAAGAAATTCAAGAAGGAATCAGGATGATAAACAAGAAGGAAGATACCACAGCTAAGGCTGCTGTCAAGGAAGAAAGGTTAACAAGAAAAAGGAAGAAAAACAAGAAGAAGGCTCACAAAGGGTGGAAGAAAAAAAAAATTCCAACTGAAGGACTCTCCAAAGGTGACAAGGTGCAACTAATATATCAGCAGCTGGGAACTGAGGATCATTACACTGTTAACCAAGTACTCTCTCTTGAGCATGTGGAAATTGAGCACCAAGGGACAAAGAAGAAGCTCACAGTCAGAGGGGACAAGCTGAGGCACTACAGTCATCAACCACCATAAAAGAAGGGTTCGATGTCAAGCTAGTGACAATAAAAGAGCGCTTGTTGGGAGGCAACCCAACCAGAGGTAACTGTCCTTTCACATCTTTTTCAATAAAAAGGTTAATTAGTTTTGTCTATATTGCAAGAAGCTAAGTTTGGTGTTACACACCAAAATAATCTAAGAGAGAATGAAGAATTCTAAGTTTGGTGTTCCACCAAAATTCAATTGTAAAATACATTCTCACCTTCTGCTTAGTGCCAGCTTCAAGCAGTTAGATAAACTAATTAACTATGTTGTTAATTTCTTGGTTTTCATTTTTGTCATTTTTGAAAAAGAAAAAGAGTCTCACACATGGTCAATATGATGCATGAGAACTATCGGCAAGGCACTAAGTTTGGTGTTCACACACTAAAGTAAGTTCAAAGCCCACAAATAAAGCTTGGCATACTAACCAGATACTTTAATGGTTTAAGAAGCAAGCCACTTCTGAAAGATTATGCAGGAAAATAGTCAACAAATTAAAGAACACTTGCACTATGACTCAGAAGGAGCAAACAGAAGGAAGAAAGAAAAGCAGCAATCCAACAGGTCATATTTATACTTGATCATTGATTGTGCAATGAATTAATTCAGGGACTCCTTTATGTCTGGCTGAAATGATTATTTAGTTGCAAGTGGAAGTACATGTTGAAAAAGAAAGCTATCTGCATAATTTTTGCTTGAAAGTTATCTGCCTAGTAATTGTCATCATTCATCAACTTGAATACTTTGTTTTGTTTTCCCTGGCTGTTTGAATAAAAGAGAGATGTTTGGTTTAGAAAAGTAATTGTTCAATGTCACAGAAGTTAGAATGAAAGTTAGTGGTGGTGTGTGTTTGAATTAATTGTTAGCTCATAAAATAAAAGCTGCAAAATGACATGTTTCTTAAAGCCTAAGCTAGTTTGCTGCTATGATGTCTCAATCAATGAAAGTACCTTGAAAGTAAACCAAAATAGAAGAAGAAAAAGAAAGAAGAAAAGCCAAAAGTTGGCAAAGAAAAAAAAACAATAAGGCTAGACACCAATAGCTTGGACCCTAGGACATATGCCTGTGGTGTTTGTGTACTAGGATATGCTTGGACAAGTAAGTTCTAAGGAGTATTTTGAAACTTGGCAACTTAGATCAACTGATTTGGGATTGCCAACTGAAAGTCCACAATAAAGAGCAACCTAGCTACAAAACATTTAGTGATCCAAAGAGATGCTGGGCATCAATGATCCTAGGAAGAACAAAGTGAGCCATGTGTCTGTGGTGAAGAAATGTTGAGTAAAATAAGGCCAAAGGCCACTGCAACATTTGACACCAAGCCTTCAATAAGAAATAAGTTATGTAATGTAAAAGAAAGAAGAAAAGCTGACAAGGGAAATGAGCAAAAAAGTGAGGATTCATAGCAGCAACCTTAGTGAACCCTTAAAGGAACATTGTTTGTTTTGACAGCAAGTAATAAATGAGCTACTTTTGATCTGCATAAAGCCCCATAGACCAAGTTCAACTATCTGCCTAATAAGAACATATATACTTATCTATTTCATTCTATCTTCTCTTATGTTTGATGCTTGCTTGGGGACACGCAAGTTTTAAGTTTGGTGTTGTGATGACAAGTCATATTGACCCAGTTTTACTAGCCTTTTTCTTTATTTTTATTTAGTTTTATACACTTTCTTGCATCCTAAGAAATCAATTTGGAATGAAAATGCACAACTTCTTTGAATCAAACAACCACCATGAAATTGATGCTAAATCATGAGGTTTAAGCTAAATTTAATTGATTTTTAATGATTTATAAGCCTTGTGAATTTGGTGATACTTTGATTGGTTGTTTTGGTTATTTGTAGGTGAAGAAAAGAAGAAAAGAAGAAAAGCGTGGCCTAAGAAGCGTGGTTCAAGGAAGAAGAAGTGTGGCCAAAGAAAGGAGGAAGTGTGGTGCAACAAACCATGAAGCTCACTCCAAGAGCACCAAGCTCACTAAATGAGCGCTACACTCACTCCCAAGGGACCAAGGCACAAAGCTCAGCTCACTTTGTGAGCTGAGCACAACATGAGGCCAAGAAACAAGGAAAGAAGAACCAAGCTCAGCTCACAAAGTGAGCATTATCGAGAGCACTAAGGAAATAATTCAAGGAAAATGATTTGCAAATGCATGCTCCAAGACTTGAACCCATGACCCAAGGGAAGAGGGGAGGCGCTACTCACATGGAAAAATAAGCCAAAATAGGCCAAATGCACTCCCCAAGGATCGAACCCCACACCTTGAGGAAGCAAAGGAAGCAAGGCAAACAAGAAAAAGGGTAGCGCATGCTTCCCATGGGTTTCGAACCAAGGACCCTTCCTTGGATGCACCAAAGCTCAGCTCACAAAGTGACCTGAGCGCTACTCCTTGATGCAAGGAAGCAATTTGACACGGCCAGGGAGTGGGGCACACAACAAATTGACAAGGCCCATGGTGCATCACACAACAAATTTGACACGGCCAGGGAAGGAGTGGAGCGCGCATGACACGGTCCAAGGGGCAGCACAACAAATTGGCACTAAGGCACCAATGCTCAGCTCACAAAAGCTCTCCCTTGATGCACCCCAAGACAGCAGCATGCTACTAATGCTTCCCCACACTAAGTGTCAAAGCTCAGCTCACTTTGTGAGCTGAGCACTCCCTTGGAAGCATATTACCCATGGGCTGAAAATTCAACCAAAATTCCAATTTAATTCAAATCTTCACCAAATCAAAAGCCCATCCAAATTCCAATATCCAAGAATAGAAAGTGTATAAATAAGAGTTAGTTTGATGTAATTAGGGAGCTGAATTTTATTTTGAATTTTTCTTTGAACTTTCATTTTCATTTTGAGCTTTGGTTTTTGAGTTTAGATTTCAGAGAACTTGGAAGAAGAATTGATCTCTCTTCTTCTTGGTTCTTGTTTGAGCACTCTTTTATTTTCTTGCTTTGGATCTTGGGTGGAGAATTGAAGAAATTCTGTTTCAATCTCACCTTGAGATCTCTTGTTTTAATTTTTTGCATAATTGAATTTAAATTTCCATTTACTGCTTCTTCTTCTACAATTTCTACAATTCACTTTTCTTCATTTCTCTTGCAATTGTTCTTGTTGGATCAAGGAAGGATTTGAGATCTAGAATTGTTATCTAGTCTCTTCCACTCCTGAGATCTTCAACCTCTTTTACTTTGCAGCAAATTAAGCACTGCTTTCCGGTTTTTAAATTCTTCAAGTCATTTTACTTTTCTGTTAAGATCCACTTCATTGCCCTTAGATTTTCTCTTTTATGTTTAATGCAAATTTAGTTGTTCTTGTTCAGATTCTGCAATCCCAATTCCCAATTCCTTTTATGATTCAAGCAATTTACATTTCTTGCACTTTAAGCTTCAGCCATTTACATTTCTTGCAATCTAAGTTTCTACAATTTATATTACTTGCAATTTAAGAATCTGCTTCTTTACTTTCCTGCTCTTTAATTTACTGCACTTTACCCCTCTCCCTTTATATTTCAAGCAATTTAGACTTCTGCAAAGCACAAATCACTCAACCAAACTTGATTCGCTTGACTAAATCAACCACTAAACAAAAATTGCTCAATCCTTCAATCCCTGTGGGATCGACCTCACTCATGTGAGTTTTTATTACTTGATACGACCCGGTATACTTGCCGGTTATACGTGAAAGAAATTTTTCGCGTATCAGTGACTAATAATTAAGCTAACTAATTTTTAATAACTAATAACTTATAATATTCTAATAAGATGTCAATTCTCAAAAATTTCACAAACAACACAAATAAAAAGCTTTTCCTTAAAAATGGTTTTTTTTTTCAATTAGATCAGAAATTTATCGTTATTTTTAATGAGAAGTTTCTTGTTAATTTGACTTGAAGTTTAAAATTAGTATCATTTAAAGACAAATTTAAAAATTTAATATTTTAGGAGATAGGAGCATAATGTTGATCATTTTCATTCACAAAATATACTAGAAAAATATATAATAAATAAGATAATTAAATTGTTATATATGAGGATTTATTTACATATGATCGTACACATTTTATTATTAATTAAATAGAATTATTTTGGAATTCATTCAATAAATATTAATCTAAGCTAGCTATTGAATTAATTTGTAATCGTAACTCGCATTAGCCCTTGAGTTGATTTTCGTTAACAATGTGTTAATTTGATACATTAACTTGATGCAATTTTGATTTTTCGCTCAGGTTCTATATGATCGAGATCTATTAGAGCTTTTAGAAGCTTGATTGCTGCTCCAGAGTTCCAAAATTTTCAAATTGTACTTGTTATTGTTGTCTTCGTGAGAATATTGAGAGTCCGTCAAATTTATAGGAGGTCTAATAGATCTCAGTCACATGAAACTTAGGCGAGGAGCTCAAATATTAACAAATTAATATGCAAATTTCTGAGGCCAAATTGAATATTAACTCAATTTTCAATAACTAAACTACATTGATACAAGAAGTAATAACGTATGTATAGGAATAGGTTTTCAAGAATATATATATATATATATATATATAATGACTATATTTACATTTATTATTAAATTTAATAAATAATACCAACAAATATATTAGGAATAGATTTTCAAGAATACAAATTATTTTAATTTATTTATTTTAATATAAGATTATTGATATTTATATAAATATTTTTGTATGGATTTGGATCCTCTAAAGTTTGAATTTCACTTTAGAGAATAAAGTGTGATCTCTCACCATTGATTTCATAGATGGGACCAATAATAAATATGAAAGAGAAACTATTCAAAGGTAGAAGATCACATTTTACTCTCTAAAGTGAAATTCAAACTTTAGAGGATCCAAATCCTTTTTGTATTTATTAAAAAATTTTATCTATTTTATAAAGAATTTTTTAAAAGTTAATTTTCTTTAAAAAAATTAAAATAAAAATTAAAAAACAAAAGAAAAAAATTATAACTCAAAAAATAAAATAAGGTATATTAATTTAGAAAAAAACATTTAATTTCAAAAATTTAAAACGCATGTATAAGCACACTTTTTATTATTCCAAAAAAAATTTTGCGTATCAGCGCCAATACTTCAAATAAAAAATTGAAAATTCCATTTTCTCCACAGTGGATCCATTACAAAGACTCCTCTTCTTCTAGGGCACGCAGCTATGCACACCCCACTATTACGCACACCCCACACAGCACTCTCCTCTTAGCACGCACTTGACGGCGTCGCACCCTTCCCCTCACGAACGGCGTCGCCACCCTTCCCCTCTCAGTCCTCTCTCGGTCTCTCACCAGCGGTCGTCACCCTTGCCCTCTCAGCCTTCTCTCTGTCTCTCACCAGCCACCGCCATGGCTTCTGTCGCCACTCATTAACCTCAGAGTCATGACGTGCTGCACTGCTTCTAGCCTCTCAGTGACGACGACCCTCAGCGACAAGTACTGCGAAGTGTGACGACAATTCTCTGACCCTCAACGACGACGACTGCTTCTCCCCTCTCGGTCATGATGGTGCTGCCCCGGTCGTCCTCTTCTTCTCTTCTCTAACCTCTGCTCAAGCTCAGGTAAATAATTATTGGAAATTTTGATTAGGGATTTTGATTATTGGAACTTTGATTAGGGGTTTTGATTATTGTTCTGATTAGGTGTTTGTTGTTCTTCCTAATTCAGTATTTGATTATTGTTCTGATTAGGTGTTTATTGTTCTAATCAAAATTTTGATTATTGTTCTGACTCTTGATATTGGAACTTCTGATTAGGTGTTTATTGTTATTCTGATTTTGTTCTGATTAGGTGTTTATTGTTCTAATCAAAATTTTGATTATTGTTCTGACTCTTGATTATTGGAATTTCTGAAATAGGGATTTCTCCAAAGATCGGAATTTTGGTAGGGAAGCGAGCAGTATTGGGGATGTTCCTATAAAATAAAAAACTGTATGTGCTTTTTGTTCTCTTATTTTGCATTTATTTATCTATGGACTTGTATGCATCATTTACCTTTCTAGGTTTTTTCTACTAAATTTTGTTAAAAACTTGAACCTTGAGTTTGAATAGTAATTGCTTTAGATGATGCCATTCACTGTTTTGGCTTCTCAAATGATGATGGTAGCCTTTAGCTATTAGTCTAGCTTGTTTTAGAGAGTACTATTCTTGTTGTTCATAAATGGTTGAGGGAGCAGTGGCCACTCAGAACCATATATCTCTAATCAACAGCCATCGGTTGGTATAAAGTTGATTAAAAGGGAATTGGTATAAGTAGATTAAAGTTGCATTGCTACACTTGCATGGTAACAGTACAGTAATGTGATTAAATTTATATGCCTTATCGGGGTTCACAGTCTCTTTAGCGATCATTTATGGACCATTATTTTTTGATATTCTTTGACCCATCATACCTTTAGATTTATGCCTTTTATCCTGGTTCTAAGGGTTTTGTTCATAATTGTTGTTCACTAATGAGGGCAGGGTGTAGTGATTAAAATTTAACCTTCCTAATTTTTGTCTATATGGTTTTAATAACTAATACATGGTTTGTACTCTATTAGTTTATTTTTCGAATATAAAATAAACAAACTTGGGTCAGTATATTGTTAGTCTATTTTGTGGCAGTTAAATGTTTTATTTGTCATTCTTGTCATGTCATAGATCTGCCTTTTGAGAGGTAAACTTCTAGTGTACATTATGCAGGGTCTAGAAGTTGTAATAAGAGTAACAAGAATGGGTGTATGTGTGCCACCTTGTGTGCCAAATAAAAACAAACAAAAATTGCTCAAACTGTGTCCTAAAATGATGTGCTTTGAGCGAAAAAGAATATCATGTGCTTTGAAACTAGTGTGCTACTCATGTTTTACTTGCTTGATTGCTTAAGTTCCATGATAGAGTTAGTTAATGTAAGCTGTTAGAATGAATAATTTTAACCTATCATGAGTTAACTGTTTGAAATGTACAAAATGTACAGTGATGCTGTTATAGACTGATTTTTAAATTACTAGAATGCATAATAGTGCTTTTAAAATGTTTTAAACCTTATATGCATGAAGTGGCTTTTGGAAAATAAATATGAAATTGAGCTTTTAATGCTGTCCTCCAAGTCACTCTTAAGCTATCTTCCTTAATTGAATTTATTTGGGTGACCATATTTCTGTCCTATGTTAGTGTTCCTTAAGTTGTATATGATGCCATTGGAACTCTAGCTGAAGCTGTTGGTGGGGAGCTGAATCAGGTATGTTATTTTTAATAGTTTTCCATGGAAGGGTAAGCAACCTTCCCTACATAGAAGTTTCTCTCTCTTTTTTTCTTAAATTATTTTTCTTGCATTCTTTTGTGTCTAATGAATTTTCATATAAACTACTTCTTTCCTTGTTTTGCAGCCTGTTTATCTTGAAATCCTCATGCCACCATTAATAGAGAAATGGTAGCAACTTTCAAATTCAAACAAAGATCTGTTTCCTCTCTTGGAATGCTTTATATCTATAGACCAGGTAATAATCATTACTAACATGTATGACATCTATGCTTCCTTTCTCACTCCACAAACTCTCAAGTCTCCTTGTTATAGCTGTATATCCAACTCTTCTTCCCAATAACTTAACTATAAGGGTGTTCTACCATAATTTTTAGAGCTTCCTTTCCATTTTTTCATTAATGATAATGTTGTAGAGACCCTCATCTCTGATCTCCACTCTTATTTCTTTTGGAGTGTAGTTGCTACCATCTCTTTCCATTCCTTGCATTTCTCAGGTTTGTCCTCTACTTCTTCTTCATCATCAAACTCACCCTCAGATCTTTTTTTATTCAGACCCTCTCCTTCCATTTTATTTCGGATAAGACCCTCTTTGACCATATGAGCAATAGTTCTTATATTCTCTATACCTCCCTCTAATGGGATACCATTAACCATCCAGTATTCCTTTGTTGGTATGAGCAGCTGGGTTTCCATCTTTATGCACTTTCTTCTTGCTTCTCTTCAAATGGTCTTGTTCCTCTTGAGAAGGCCGACAGTCATGTAGAGCCCCTCTCGGGTGCCCAGCACCATCCATGGTGGCTTAAGGTTGCAAATGGCGGTCTATAGCACATGTATGCACCCCACTTTTTCTTATGTTTTATCTGTTAGGAAATGTCTTATCTTGTCTATGATGTTATGTACTTTGAAAGCATTTATTTCACATTTCGATGTCTCGGTATAGGTCCTCTGCTTTTTGTCAATTTTATAACTTCTACGGTATGCTTTGATTTCCAGTTCTCACATGCATCTCTTAATATTTTCATGATTTAGTTGTAATAAATTAAAATAATTAAACTGGCAATGTTTAGTACTTCCCTTTCCTACTAGCATGATCCAAGCAGCTTCGTAATTATAATCATTGGTTTAAGTTTCAGTTGCTTTGAATGTTGTGGCCACATTTAATTCATCTTAGTTGGTGCTATTTATGTTGATAATAAGCACCATTATTACACCTTTTCTTTTTGTATACAAGGTTCTACTACAATCAACTTAATGATTTGGTTTCTGCTGCATTTTATAATGATTTAATTTTCATACTGAAACTTAAGCCAGGCAGTTGGTATGTGTATTTCTGGTATTAGTTTAGGGTTCAACTGAGTGGTTGTATTTTTTCAATTATTTTGCTAATGTACTATGTTATCTATACAGAAAATTTCTAAGGTTAAAGAGGCTATTTCAATAGCAAATAATGCATGCTGGTCTATTGGAGAACTTGCAGTTAAGGTATGTTAATGTTATGTGCTACACTCTGATTAAATTTTGTAGAACTGTGTTGTGGTTGAAATCTAATTGGCTTAGTCAGAGTTATGTGCATAATGTAGTTTTGAACTATTAGTTTCAAAAGTCAATTAGGACAAATGGCTCTGCTCTTTGTGATTGCTATTTGGCTGTTATCTTTTAATTTTCCACTTATGTATTTTTGTCTTATGAAATTTTATAACAATATGATTGTTTTAGTTCTGGAGAGTATTTTAATTTATTTATATATTTAATATTTAATTGGCATCTTTTAGATGGTTGGAATTTTTTAGGTCCTGTCAGTTCTATGCATTCACTAAATTTTCTATGATATGCGACAAATTTTGTGTTATTTATCTAAACTGACAAAGAGTTGAATGGCACTCTTGTTAGATATTAGGCTTTGGATATCTTTGAATAAATCATTATTGATCCAGCTCCTTGTTTTGGAATAGATTCCTATAACTTGGCATTGGAGTCTCAGCTCAAATATTCTACAGATTTTGTTATCTGGTATTTATGTCTATGTGGTTTTTCTTTTCCACCATGAGCCTTTTTTCGACCATGAGTTTTCATTTTATGTTTTTGATATTCGGTTATTAGAGTGAATAGCTTTTGACATAAACTTATTCTTTTCTATTTTCTCCCCTTATGTGAGAGTTGAACAGATTCAAGAAAGAAGATCAAGAAAAGTTCTGACATGAATGTTGACCATTTGAAAGCTGTGAGAAATGGCTATAGTTCAAGTAATTCCAGTAGCTCCATTCCTTACCTTGCAAATGGAGGCATACCTTCACTAAAATTACCTGCAGTAGTTGTACTTTGGCTGGCCTTTCAGTTGATTTTTTCCTCCTCACATTTCTATCTTGAGGGTAAAACTTTAAAGTGACGTTTCTCCATAAACAAGAATTTGATGTATTAAGTATTAACTGTAAATAAGAGACAAAGCTATGCAAGGTTTACTACAGATTTGGTTCTTGGCTGAATAAGTTACAACTGTCTTTACATCTATATTTTGTTTACAGATAATTTTTATTATTTAAAGAAATTATTTAGAATAATTATTACAGAAAAATTAGCGACATACTCGTTGTTGATGATGGTGACAAATTAAAAACTCTATTGCAACTGAAACATTTATGAGATATTTATCAATTTGTTACTAGTTTAAAAGGAAATTGTGATGACATTTTGCGATAGTATTGCAACTAATTGATTATATATTATTTCCTAGCAAGTTAGCGACTACTTCATAACTCTACTTTCTCATTTAGAATAGCTTTGGTTTAGCGACAAAATTCCTACAAATTTGATTAAGAATTTTCAAAGATTAGCTATAGATTTACTACAAAACGAGACAAATTTGTGATCATATTAGCGGACAACTTACGACGAGTTAGGTTCAAAAAAATTCCTCGCTAATTAGCGTCAACTAAGCTTTTTATTTTGTCTACGAAGTTAGCTTGCGTTTAGCGACAAATCTGCTACAGTAGAGTTTGTCGCTAATTAGCGACTACCGTTTCGTCTATTTCTTCTATGGGGTTGAGGGTTTATGGTTTAGGGTTTAGGGTTTATAGTTTAGGGTTTAGCGTTAGGGTTTGTGGTTTATAGTTTAGGGTGTAGGATTTTGGGTTTAAGGTCTATGGTTCGGGGATAAGGGTTTATGATTTAGTGTTTATGGTTTGTGGTTTAGGATTTGGGGTTTATGGTTTCGGGTTGAGGGTTTAGGGGCTTTATAGTTTGTGGTTTATGGTTTAGGGTGTAAAGTTTAGGGTTTAGTGTTTAGGGTTTAGGGTTTGGGGTTTAGGGTTTGTGGTTTAAGGGTTTCGGGTGTAGGGTTTTGGGTTTAGGGTTTATGGTTTGGGGTTGTGGCTTTAGGGTTTGTGGTTTAGAGTTTAGGGTTTAGGGTTTAGGATTTAGGTTTTAGTGTTTATGGTTTATGGTTTATAGTTTGGGGTTGAGGGTTAATGGTTTAGGATTTAGGGTTTAGGCTTTAGTGTTTGTTGTTTAGAGTTTAGGGTTTAGGGTTCATGGTCTAGGGTTTTGGCTTTAGGGTTTGTGGTTTATGGTTTTTGGATTTAGGGTTTATAGTTTATGGTGTAGGGTTTAGGGTTTAAGATTTAGGGTTAGGGTTTGGAGTTTATGGTTTAGGATTTATCGTTTTAGGGTTTAGGGGTTAGACTTTTGGGTTGAGGGTTTAAATTTTAGGGTTTGGGGTTGTGATTTAGGGTTTAGGGTTTGGGGTTTAGTCATTAGGGTTTATAGTTTAGGGTTTCGGGTTTGTGGTTTAGGTTTTAGGATTTGGGGTTTAGGGTTTAGGGTTTATGGTTGTAGGTTGTGGGTTGAGGGTTTAGGGTTTATGGTTTAGGGTTTGTGGTTTATGGCTTAGCGAGTAGGGTTTAGTGTTTAGGGTTTATGGTTTAGGGTTGGTGGTTTATGGTTTTGTGTTTAGGCTTTAGGGTTTAGTGTTTAGCGTTTATCTTTTAGGGTTTAGGCTTTAGGCTTTGTGGTTTAGTGTTTAGGGTTTGGGGTTTATGGTTTAGTGTTTAGGCTTTAAGGTTTAGGGTTTAGGGTGTAGGCTTTAGGGTTTGTGGCTTAGGGTTTGGGATTTAGGGTTTAGGGTTTATGGTTTATGGTTTATAATTCGGTGTTGAGGGTTTACGTTTTTGGGTTTAGGGTATAGATTTTAGGTTTTAGGCTTTAGTGTTTGTTGTTTAGTGTTTAGGGTTTATGGTTTAAGGTTTAGGCTTTAGGGTTTGGGGTGTAGGCTTTAGGCTTTAGGGTTTGGGGTTTATGGTTTAGGATTTAGGGGTTTAGGATTTAGGGTTTGGTGTTTAGGGTTTAGGGGTTAGGATTTAGGCTTTAGGGTTTGGGGTTTAGGGTTTAGGCTTTAGGGTTTAGGGTTTAGGGTTTAGGGTTTAGGGTTTCTAGTTTAGGCTTTAGGCTTTAGGATTTAGGGTTTAGTGTTTAGTGTTTAGTCATTAGGGTTTGTGGTTTAGTGTTTAGGGTTTAGGGTTGATGATTTAGGATTTAGTGTTTAGTGTTTAGGGTTTAGGATCTACGGTTTAGGGTCTATGGTTTAGGCAGTAGGGTTTAGGGTTTAGAGTTTATGGTTTGGTGTTGAAGGTTTATGGTTTAGGGTTTAGGGTAGGGTTTAAGGTTTATGGTTTGGGGTTGATGGTTTATGGTTTAGCATTTAGGGTTTGTGGTTTTGGATTAAGCGTTTGGGTTTGCGGTTTATGGTTTATGGTTTCGGGTTGAGGGTTTATGGTTTAGGGTTTATGGTTTATAGTTTAGGGTTTAGGTTTAGGGTTTATGGTTTCGGGTTGAGGGTTTATGGTTTAGGTTTTAGGCTTTAGGGTTTCTGGTTTTTGGGTTTAAGGTGTAGGGTTTAGGGTTTTGGGTTTATGGTTTGTGGTTGAAGGTTTATGATTTAGGGTTTAGGGTTTAAGGTTTTGGCTTTACTGTTTGTGGTTTATGGTTTAGGGTTGAGGCTTTAGGGTTTAGGGTTTATGGTTTATGGTTTACAGTTTGGGGTTGAGGGTTTATTGTTTAGGATTTAGGGTTTAGGGTTTAGCCTTTAGTTTTTGTTGTTTAGTTTTTAGAGTTTAGGATTTAGAGTTTAGGGTATAGGAAGGCTTTAGGGTTTGTGGTTTATGGTTTAGGGATTTAGGATTTAGGATTAGTGTGTAGGGTTTAGGGTTTAAGGTTTAATGTTTAGGGTTAGGGTATGGAGTTTATGGTTTAGGGTTTATGATTTTATGGTTTAGGGGTTAGACATTCGGGGATGAGGGTGTATGGTGTTGGGTTTGGGGTTATGATATAGGGATTAGGATTTGGGGTTTAGGCATTAAGGTTTATAATTTAGGGTTTGGGGTTTGTGGTTTAGGTTTTATGATTTTGGGTTTAGGTTTTAGGGTTTAGGGTTGTCTGTTGAGGGTTGAGGGTTTAGGATTTATGGTTTAGGGTTTAGATTTTAGGGTCTAGGCTTTAATGTTTGTTGTTTAGTTTTTAGGGTTTATGGTTTAGGGTTTAGGCCTTAGGGTTTGGGGTTTAGGCTTTAGGCTTTAGGCTTTAAGGTTTGTGGTTTATGGTTTAGGGGTTTAGGATTTATGGTTTAGTGTTTAGGCTTTAGGGTTTTGGCTTTAGGCTTTAGGGTTTGGGGTTTAGGCTTTAGGGTTTAGGGTTTAGGCTTTAGGCTTTATTGTTTATGGTTTAGTGTTTAGTCTTTAGGGTTTGTGGTTCAGGGTTTAGGATTTAGGGTTGATGATTTAGGGTTTAGGGAGGGTTTATGGTTTATGATTTAGGATTTAGGATCTATGGTTTAGGGTTTATGGTTTTGGGTGTATGGTTCATGGTTTAGGGTTTAAGGTTTATGGTTTGTGGTTGAGGGTTTATGGTTTAGTGTTTAGGGTTTATGGTTTAGTGTTTAGTGTTTGTAGTTTAGGGTTTAGGGCTTAGGGTTTAGGGTTTAGGGTTTATGGATTTGGGTTTAGGGTTTATGGTTTTGGGTTTAGGGTTTATAGTTTAGGGTTTAGGCTTTAGGCTTTAGGGTTTGTGGTTTATGGTTTAGGGTGTAGGGTTTAGGGTTTAGGGTTTGGGGTTAAGGTTTATGGTTTAGGCTTTATGCTTTAGGGTTTGTGGTTTAGGGGTTTATTGTGTAGGGTTTAGGGTTTAGGGTTTAGGCTTTAGTGTTTCTGGTTTATGGTTTAGGGTGCAGGGTTTAGGTTTTATGGTTTGTGGTTGAGGCTTTAGGGTTTGTGGTTTAGGGTTTAGGATTTAGGTTTTAGGGTTTATAGTTATGGTTTCTAGTTTGGGGTTGAGGGTTTATAGTTTAGGATTTAGGGTTTAAGGTTTAGGCTTTAGTGTTTGTTGTTTAGTGTTTAAGGTTTAGGGTTTAGGGTTTAGGCATTATGGTTTATAGTTTAGGGTTTGGTGTTTGTGGTTTAGGTTTTAGGATTTGAGGTTTAGGGTTTGGGGTTAGGATTTGGGTTGAGGGTTTAGGGTTTGTGGTTTATGGCTTATGGAGTAGGGTTTAGGGTTTATGGTTTGGGGTTGGTGGTTTATGGTTTAGTATTTAGGCTTTAGGGTTTAGAGTTTAGGGTTTATCATTTAGGGTTTAGGCTTTACGGTTTGTGGTTTAGGGTTTAGGGTTTAGGGTTTATGGTTTGGGATTTATGGTTTAGTGTTTAGGTTTTAGGGTTTTGGGTTTAGGGTTTATCATGTAAGATTAAGGCTTTAGGGTTTGTGGATTTGGGTTTATGGGTTTAGGATTTAGGGTTTAGTGTATAGGATTTAGGGTTTGGGCTTTAGGGTTTGGTGTTTAGGGTTTAGGGTCTATGGTTTAGGCTTTAGGCTTTAGGCTTTATTGTTTATGGTTTAGTGTATAGGGTTTTTAGGCTTTACGCTTTAGAGTTTGTGGTTTAGTGTTTATGGTTTAGGGTTGATGATTTAGGGTTTAGGCTTTAGGCTTTAGGGTTTTTGGTTATGGTTTAGGGTGTAAGGTTTAGGGTTTAGGGTTTGGGTTTGAGGGTTTTTTGTTTAGGCTTTAAGCTTTAGGGTTTGTTGTTTAGGGGTTTAGGGTGTAGGATTTATGGTTTAGGGTTTATGGTTTGGGGTCAAAGGTTTATGGTTTAGGGTTTAGGCTTTAGTGTTTGTGGTTTATGCTTTAGAGTGCAGGGTTTAGGGTTTATGGTTTAGGCTTGAGGCTTTAGGGTTTGTGGTTTAGGGTTTAGGATTTAGGGTTGAGCATTTATGGTTTATGGTTTATGGTTTATAGTTTGGGGTTGAGGGTTTATGGTTTAGGATTTAGGGTTTAGGGTTTAGGCTTTAGTGTTTGTTATTTAGTGTTTAGGGTTTAGACTTTATGCTTTAGGGTTTGGGGTTTGGGGTTTAGGCTTTAGGCTTTAGGCTTTAGGGTTTGTGGTTTAGGGATTTAGGGATTTAGGATTTAGGGTTTATTGTTTAATGTTTAGGCTTTAGGCTTTAGGCTTTAGGCTTTAGGGTTTGGGGTTTAGGCTTTAGGGTTTAGGCTTTAGGCTTTAGGCTTTATTGTTTACGGTTTAGTGTTTAGTCTTTAGGGTTTGTGGTTTATGGTTTAGTGTTTAGGGTTGATGATTTAGGATTTAGGGTTTAGGGTTTAGGATCTATGGTTTAGGGTTTATGGTTTAGGGTATAGGGTTCATGGTTTAGGGTTTAGGGTTTGGTGTTGAGGGTTTATGGTTTAGGCTTTAGGCTTTAGGGTTTGTGGTTTATGGGTTTAGGATTTAGGGTTTAGTGTTTAGGGTTTAGGGTTTAGGGTTTATGGTTTAGGGTTTAGGGTTTAGGGTTTAGGGCGTATGGTTTAGGGGTTAAAGGTTTAGGGTTTAGGCTATAGTATTTGTGGTTTATGGTTTAGGGTGCAGGGTTTAGGGTTTAAAGTTTGGGGTTGAGGCTTTTGGGTTTGTGGATTAGGGTTTTGGATTTAGGGTTTAGGGTTTTTGGTTTATGGTTTATAGTTTGGGGTTGAGGGTTGACGGTTTTGGGTTTAGGGTTTAGATTTTCGGTTTAGGCTTTAGTGTTTGTTGTTTAGAGTTTAGGGTTTATCATGTAGGGTTTAGGGTTTAGGGTTTGGTGTTTAGGGTTTATGATTTAGGCTTTAGGCTTTATTGTTTATGGTTTAGTGTTTTGTCTTTAGGGTTTGAGGTTTAGGGTTTATGGTTTAGGGTTGATGATTTAGGATTTAGGGTTTAGGGTTTAGGATCTATGGTTTAGAGTTTATGGTTTTGTGTGTGTGGTTTATGGTTTGGGGTTGAGGGTTTATGGTTTAGGGTTTAGGGTTTATAGTTTAGTGTTTAGCGTTAGGGTTTGTGGTTTTATGGTTTAGGCTGTAGGATTTTGGGTTTAACGTTTATGGTTTGGGGTTGAGTGTTTATGATTTAGTGTTTATGGTTTGTGGTTTAGGGTTTAGAATTTATGGTTTCGGGTTGAGGGTTTAGGGGCTTTACGGTTTGTGGTTTATGGTTTAGGGTTTATAGTTTAGGGTTTAGGGTTTAAGGTTTAGGGTTTAGGGTTTAGGATTTTGGGTTTAGGGTATAGGGTTTAGGGTTTAGTGTTTATGGTTTAGGGTTTATGCTTTAGGCTTTAGGCTTTTGGGTTTAGTGTTTAGTCTTTAGGGTTTGTCATTTAGGGTTTATGGTTGATGATTTAGGGTTTAGTGTTTAGGGTATAGGGTTTAGGATCTATGGTTTAGGGTTTATGGTTTAGGCAGTAGGGTTTAGGGTTTAGAGTTTATGGTTTGGGGTTGAGGGTTTATGGTTTATGGTTTCGGGTTTATAGTTTAGGGTTTAGTATTAGGGTTTGTGGTTTATGGTTTAGAGTTTAGGGTTTAAGGTTTATGGTTTGGGGTTGATGGATTATGGTTTAGTGTTTAGGGTTTGTGGTTTTGTGTTTAGGGCGTAGGGTTTGGGGTTTAGGGTTTATGGTTTAGGCTTTAGGGTTTATGGTTTATGGTTTAGGGTTTAGGCTTTAGGGTTTAGGGTTTGCGTTTGAGGGTTTATGGTTTAGGTTTTAGGCTTTAGGGTTTGTGGTTTAGGCAGTTTTGGGTGTAGGGTTTAGGTTTTATAGTTTGCGGTTGAAGGTTTATGTTTTAGGGTTTAGGGTTTAGGGTTTTGGTCTTAGTGTTTGTGGTTTATGGTTTTGAGTGTAGGATTAGCGTTTATAGTTTGGGGTTGAGGCTTTTGGGTTTGTGGTTTAGGGTTTAGGATTTAGGGTTTAGGGTTTATGGTTTATGGTTTACAGTATGGGTTGAGGATTTATGGCTTAGGATTTAGGGTTTAGGGTTTAGGCTTTAGTTGTTGTTGTTTAGTGTTTAGGATTTAGGTTTATGGTTTAGGGTTTAGGGTGTAGGGTTTAGGCTTTAGGGTTTGTGGTATAGGGTTTAGGGATTTAGGGTTTAGGGTTAAGGGTGTAGGGTTTAGGGTTTAAGGTTTAGAGTTTAGAGTTAGGGCTTTGAGTTTATGGTTTAGGGTTTATGGTTATTGGCTTTAGGGGTTAGACATTAGGGTTGAGGGTTTATGGTTTAGGGTTTGGGGTTTTGATTTAGGGTTTAGGGTTTAGGATTTAGGGTTTAGGCATTAGGGGTTATAGTTTAGGTTTTGGGGTTTGTGGTTTAGGTTTTAGGATTTGGTGTTTAGGGTTTATGGTTTAGGGTTGTGGGTTGATGGTTTATGATTTAGGGTTTATGGTTTGGGGTTGGTGGTTTATGGTTTAGTGTTTAGGCTTTAGGGTTTAGGGCTTAGGGTTTATCGTTTAGGGTTTAGGCTTTAGGGTTTGTGGTTTAGGGTTTAGGGTCTAGGGTTTATTGTTTAGAATTTATGGTTTTGTGTTTAGGCTTTAGGGTTTATGGTTTAGGATTTATGGTTCATGCTTTATAGTTTAGGGTTTAGGGTTTAGGGTTTAGGGTTTAGATTTTAGGGTTTAGGATTTAGTGTTTGTTGTTTAGTATTTAGGGTTTATGGTTTAGGGTTTAGGCTTTATGGTTTGGGGTATAGGCTTTAGGCTTTAGGGTTTAGAGTTTGTAGTTTAGGGTTTAGGGGTTTAGGATTTAAGGTTCATTGTTTAGGATTTAGGCTTTAGGCTTTAGCCTTTAAGCTTTAGGGTTTGGGGTTTAAGCTTTAGGGTTTAAGGTTTAGGCTTTTGGCTTTATTGTTTATGGTTTAGAGTTTAGGGTTTGTTGTTTAGGGTTGATGATTTAGGATTTAGGGTTTAGGATCTATGGTTTAGGGTTTGTGGTATAGGGTTTAGGGATTTATGGTTTAGGGTTAAGGGTGTAGGGTTTAGTGTTTAAGGTTTAGAGTTTAGAGTTAGGGCTTAGAGTTTATGGTTTAGGGTTTATGGTTTATGGTTATTGGCTTTTGGGGTTAGACATTAGGGTTGAGGGTTTATGGTTTTAGGGTTTGGGGTTGTGATTTAGGGTTTAGGGTTTGTGGTTTAGGCATTAGGGTTTATAGTTTAGGTTTTGGGGTTTGTGGTTTAGGTTTTAGGTATTGGAGTTTAGTGTTTAGGGTTTAGGGTTGTGGGTTTAGGGTTTATGGTTTGGGGTTGGTGTTAGTGTTTTATGGTTTAGTGTTTAGGCTTTAGGGTTTAGGGTTTATCGTTTAGGGTTTGTGGTTTATAGTTTAGGGTTTAGGGTTTGTGGTTTAGGGTTTAGCATTTATTGTTTGGGATTTATGGTTTAGTATTTAGGCTTTAGGCTTTAGTGTTTAGGGTTTATCGTTTAGGGTTTAGGGTTGTGGTTCATGGTTTATAGTTTAGGGTTGAGTATTTAGGGTTTATGGTTTATGGTTTAGATTTTAGAGTTTAGGATTTACTCTTTGTTGTTTAGTGTTTAGGGTTTATGGTTTAGGGTTTAGGCTTTATGGTTTATGGTTTAGCCTTTAGGCTTTAGGCTTTAGGGTTTGTGGTTTAGGGTTTAGGGGTTTAGGATTTAGGGTTCATTGTTTAGGATTTAGGCTTTAGGCTTTAGGGTTTGGGGTTTAAGCTTTAGGGTTTAGGGTTTAGGCTTTTAGCTTTATTGTTTATGGTTTAGAGTTTAGAGTTTGTGGTTTAGGGTTTAGGGTTTAGGGTTGATAATTTAGGGTTTAGGGTTTAGGATCTATGGTTTAGGGTTTATGGTTTAGGGTTTAGGATTTAGGGTTTATAGTTTATAGTTTGGGGTTGAGGGTTTATGGTTTAGGGTTTAGTTTATAGTTTAGGGTTTAGTGTTAGGGTTTGTGGTTTATGGTTTAGGGTGTAGGGTTTAGGGTTTAAGGTTTAGGGTTTGGGTTGAGGGTTTATGGTTTAGCGTTTAGGGTTTATGGTTTACGGTTTAGGGCGTATGGTTTAGGGTTTATGGTTTCGGGTTTAGGGTTTATGGTTTAGGGTTAATAGTTTAGGGTTTAGGCTTTACGGTTTGTGGTTTATGATTTATGGTGTATGGTTTAGGGTTTATGATTTGGGGTTGAGGGTTTATGGTTTAGGCTTTAGGCTTTAGGGTTTAGGGTTTGTGGTTTATGCGTTTAGGGTGTAGGGTTTAGGGTTTAGGATTTATGGTTTGGTGTTTAAGGTTTATGGTTTAGGGTTTAGGGTTTAAGGTTTAGGCTTTAGTGTTAGTGGTTTTATGGTTAGGATGCATGGTTTAGGGTTTATGGTTTGGTGTTAAGGCTTTAGGGTTTGTGGTTTAGGGTTTCGGATATAGGGTTTAGGGTTTATGGTTTATGGTTTACACATTGGGGTTGAGGGTTTTTGTTTTATGATTTAGGGTTTAGGGTTTAGGCTTTAGTGTTTGTTGTTTAGTGTTTATGGTTTAGGGTTTAGTGTTTAGGCTTTACGCTTTAGGGTTAAGGGATTTAGGGTTTAGGGTGTATGGTTTATGGTTTAGGGTTTAAGGTTTAGTGTTTAGGGTTAGGGTTTGGAGTTTATGGTTTATGGTTTATGGTTTTAGGGTTTAGGGGTTAGACTTTAGGGTTGAAAGTTTATGGTTTAGGGTTTATGGTTGTGATTTAGGGTTTAGGGTTTGTGGTATATGCATTAGGGTTATAGCTTAGGGTTTGGGGTTTGTGCTTTAGGTTTTAGGATTTGGTGTTTAGGGTTTAGGGTTTAGGGTTATGGGTTGAGGGTTTAGGGTTTAGGGTTTAGGGTTTAGGGTTTGTGGTTTATGGCTTAGGGAGTAGGGTTTAGGGTTTATGGTTTAGGCTTGGTGGTTTATGGTTTAGTGTCTAGGCTTTAGGGTTTAGGGTTTAGTCTTTTATCGTTTAGGGTTTAGGCTTTAGGGTTTGGGGTTTAGGGTTTAAGGTTTATGGTTTATGGTTTAGGATTTATGGTTTATATTTAGGCTTTAGTGTTTAGGGTTTAGGGTTTATCCTTTAGGTTAGGCTTTAGTGTTTGTGGTTTAGGGTTTAGGGTTTTTGGTTTATGGTTTATAGTTTGGGGTTGAGGGTTTACGATTTAGGGTTTAGGGTTTAGATTTTAGGGTTTAGGCTATTGTTGTTTGTTGTTTAGTGTTTAGGGTTTATGGTTTAGGGTTTAGGCTTTAGGGTTTGGGATTTAGGGTTTAGGCTTTAGGCTTTAGGTTTTGTGGTTTAGGGTTTATGGGTTTAGGATTTAGGGTTTACTGTCTTTATAGGATTTAGGATTTAGGATTTAGTTTGTATGCTTTAGGGTTTGGGGTTTAGGCTTTAGGATTTAGGGTTTAGGCTTTATGCTTTATTGTTTATGGTTTAGTGTTGTCTTTAGGGTCTGTGGTTTAGGGTTTAGCTTGATGATTTAGGGTTTATGGTTTATGGTTTAGGGTTTAGGATCTATGGTTTAGGGTTTATGGTTTAGGGTTTATGGTTTGGGGTTGAGGGTTTATAGTTTAGGGTTTAGGGTTATAATTTAGGGTTTAGCATTAGGGTTTGCGGTTTATGGTATAGGGTGTATATTTTAGGGTTTAAGTTTTATGGTTTGGGATTGAGGGTTTATGGTTTAGTGTTTGGGGTTTGTGGTTTAGGGTTTAGGGCATAGGGTTTAGGGTTTAGGTTTTATAGTTTAGGGTTTAGGCTTTAGGGTTTGTGGTTTATAGTTTAGGGTGTAAGATTTAAGGTTTAGGGTTTGGGGTTGAGGGTTTAGCCTTTAGGCTTTAGGGTTTGTGGTTTATGGGTTTAGGGTGTAGGGTTTATCGTTTAGGGTTGAATATTTATGGTTTAGGGTTTAGGCTTTAGTGTTTGTTGTTTATGGTTTATGGTTTAGGGTGCAAGGTTTAGGGTTTATGGTTTAGGGCTGAGGCTTTAGGGTTTGTGGTTTAGGGTTTAGGATTTAGGGTTTAGTGTTTATGGTTTATGGTTTATAGTTTGGGGTTGAGCGTTTATGATTTAGGATTTAGGGTTTAGGGTTTAGGCTTTAGTGTTTGTTGTTTAGTGTTTAGGGTTTAGGGTTTAGGGTTTAGAATTTAGGGTTTAGGGTTTATGGTTTAGGGATTTATGGTTTAGGTTTTAAGGTGTAGGGTTTATGGTTTAGGGTTTAAGGTTTTGGGTTTAGGGTTAGGGTTTGGAGTTTATGGTTTACGGTTTATGGTTTTTGGGTTTAGGGGTTAGACTTTAGGGTTGAGGGTTTACAGTTTAGGGTTTGGGTAAGGTTTATGGTTTAGGGTTTATGGTTGTGATTTAGGGTTTAGGGTTTGTGGTATAGGCATTAGGGTTATAGCTTAGGGTTTGGGATTTGTGGTTTAGGTTTTAGGATTTGGTGTTTAGGGTTTAGGGTTTAAGGTTATGGGTTGAGGGTTTAGGGTTTAGGGTTTAGGGTTTAGGGAGTAGGGTTTAGGGTTTATGGTTTAGGCTTGGTGGTTTATGGTTTAGTGTCTAGGCTTTAGGGTTTATGGTTTTGTCTTTTATCGTTTAGGGTTTAGGCTTTAGGGTTTGGGGTTTAGGGTTTATGGTTTATGGTTTATGGTTTAGGATTTATGGTTTAGTATTTAGGCTTTAATTATTAGGGTTTAGGGTTTATCGTTTAGGTTAGGCTTTAGTGTTTGTGGTTTAGGGTTTAGGGTTTTTGGTTTATGGTTTATAGTTTGGGGTTTAGGGTTTACGGTTTAGGGTTTAGGGTTTAGATTTTAGGGTTTAGGCTATTGTGTTTGTTGTTTAGTGTTTAGGGTTTATGGTTTAGGGTTTAGGCTTTAGGGTTTGGGATTTAGGATTTAGGCTTTAGGCTTTAGGTTTTGTGGTTTAGGGTTTATGGGTTTAGGATTTAGGGTTTACTGTCTTTACGGGATTTAGGATTTAGGTTGTATGCTTTAGGGTTTGGGGTTTAGGCTTTAGGATTTAAGGTTTAGGCTTTATGCTTTATTGTTTATGGTTTAGTGTTGTCTTTAGGGTCTGTGGTTTAGGGTTTAGGGTTTAGGTTGATGATTTAGGGTTTATGGTTTATGGTTTAAGGTTTAGGATCTATGGTTTAGGGTTTATGGTTTAGGGTTTATGGTTTGGGGTTGAGGGTTTATAGTTTAGGGTTTAGGGTTATAATTTAGGGTTTAGCATTAGGGTTTGCGGTTTATGGTATAGGGTGTATATTTTAGGGTTTAAGTTTTATGGTTTGGGGTTGAGGGTTTATGGTTTAGTGTTTTGTGTTTGTGGTTTAGGGTTTAGGGCATAGGGTTTAGGGTTTAGGTTTTATAGTTTAGGGTTTAGGCTTTAGGGTTTGTGGTTTATAGTTTAGGGTGTAAGATTTAAGGTTTAGGGTTTGGGGTTGAGGGTTTAGCCTTTAGGCTTTAGGGTTTGTGGTTTATGGGTTTAGGGTGTAGGGTTTATCGTTTAGGGTTGAACATTTATGGTTTAGGGTTTAGGCTTTAGTGTTTGTTGTTTATGGTTTATGGTTTAGGGTGCAAGGTTTAGGGTTTATGGTTTAGGGCTGAGGCTTTAGGGTTTGTGGTTTAGGGTTTAGGATTTAGGGTTTAGTGTTTATGGTTTATGGTTTATAGTTTGGGGTTGAGCGTTTATGATTTAGGATTTAGGGTTTAGGGTTTAGGCTTTAGTGTTTGTTGTTTAGTGTTTAGGGTTTAGGGTTTAGAGTTTAGAATTTAGGGTTTAGGGTTTATGGTTTAGGGATTTATGGTTTAGGGTTTAAGGTGTAGGGTTTATGGTTTAGTGTTTATGGTTTGGTGTTAAGGCTTTAGGGTTTGTGGTTTAGGGTTTCGGATATAGGGTTTAGGGTTTATGGTTTACACATTGGGGTTGAGGGTTTTTGTTTTATGATTTAGGGTTTAGGGTTTAGGCTCTAGTGTTTGTTGTTTAGTGTTTATGGTTTAGGGTTTAGTGTTTAGGCTTTTAGCTTTAGGGTTAAGGGATTTAGGGTTTAGGGTGTATGGTTTAGGATTTAGGGTTTAAGGTTTAGTGTTTAGGGTTAGGGTTTGGAGTTTATGGTTTATGGTTTATGGTTTTAGGGTTTAGGGGTTAGACTTTAGGGTTGAAGGTTTATGGTTTAGGGTTTATGGTTGTGATTTAGGGTTTAGGGTTTGTGGTATAGGCATTAGGGTTATAGCTTAGGGTTTGGGATTTGTGGTTTAGGTTTTAGGATTTGGTGTTTAGGGTTTAGGGTTTAAGGTTATGGGTTGAGGGTTTAGGGTTTAGGGTTTAGGGTTTAGGGAGTAGGGTTTAGGGTTTATGGTTTAGGCTTGGTGGTTTATGGTTTAGTGTCTAGGCTTTAGGGTTTATGGTTTTGTCTTTTATCGTTTAGGGTTTAGGCTTTAGGGTTTGGGGTTTAGGGTTTATGGTTTATGGTTTATGGTTTAGGATTTATGGTTTAGTATTTAGGCTTTAATTATTAGGGTTTAGGGTTTATCGTTTAGGTTAGGCTTTAGTGTTTGTGGTTTAGGGTTTAGGGTTTTTGGTTTATGGTTTATAGTTTGGGGTTTAGGGTTTACGGTTTAGGGTTTAGGGTTTAGATTTTAGGGTTTAGGCTATTGTGTTTGTTGTTTAGTGTTTAGGGTTTATGGTTTAGGGTTTAGGCTTTAGGGTTTGGGATTTAGGATTTAGGCTTTAGGCTTTAGGTTTTGTGGTTTAGGGTTTATGGGTTTAGGATTTAGGGTTTACTGTCTTTACGGGATTTAGGATTTAGGTTGTATGCTTTAGGGTTTGGGGTTTAGGCTTTAGGATTTAAGGTTTAGGCTTTATGCTTTATTGTTTATGGTTTAGTGTTGTCTTTAGGGTCTGTGGTTTAGGGTTTAGGGTTTAGGTTGATGATTTAGGGTTTATGGTTTATGGTTTAAGGTTTAGGATCTATGGTTTAGGGTTTATGGTTTAGGGTTTATGGTTTGGGGTTGAGGGTTTATAGTTTAGGGTTTAGGGTTATAATTTAGGGTTTAGCATTAGGGTTTGCGGTTTATGGTATAGGGTGTATATTTTAGGGTTTAAGTTTTATGGTTTGGGGTTGAGGGTTTATGGTTTAGTGTTTTGTGTTTGTGGTTTAGGGTTTAGGGCATAGGGTTTAGGGTTTAGGTTTTATAGTTTAGGGTTTAGGCTTTAGGGTTTGTGGTTTATAGTTTAGGGTGTAAGATTTAAGGTTTAGGGTTTGGGGTTGAGGGTTTAGCCTTTAGGCTTTAGGGTTTGTGGTTTATGGGTTTAGGGTGTAGGGTTTATCGTTTAGGGTTGAATATTTATGGTTTAGGGTTTAGGCTTTAGTGTTTGTTGTTTATGGTTTATGGTTTAGGGTGCAAGGTTTAGGGTTTATGGTTTAGGGCTGAGGCTTTAGGGTTTGTGGTTTAGGGTTTAGGATTTAGGGTTTAGTGTTTATGGTTTATGGTTTATAGTTTGGGGTTGAGCGTTTATGATTTAGGATTTAGGGTTTAGGGTTTAGGCTTTAGTGTTTGTTGTTTAGTGTTTAGGGTTTAGGGTTTAGGGTTTAGAATTTAGGGTTTAGGGTTTATGGTTTAGGGATTTATGGTTTAGGTTTTAAGGTGTAGGGTTTATGGTTTAGGGTTTAAGGTTTTGGGTTTAGGGTTAGGGTTTGGAGTTTATGGTTTACGGTTTATGGTTTTTGGGTTTAGGGGTTAGACTTTAGGGTTGAGGGTTTACAGTTTAGGGTTTGGGGTTGTGATTTAGGGTTTAGAGTTTGGGGTTTAGGCATTAGGGTTTATAGTTTAAGGTTCCAGGTTTGTGGTTTAGGTTTTAGGATTTGGGGTTTAGGGTTTAGGGTTTAGGGTTGGGTGTTGAGGGTTTAGGATTTAAGGTTTATGGTTTGGGGTTGGTGGTTTATGGTTTAGTGTTTAGGCTTTAGGGTTTAGGGTTTATTGTTTAGGGTTTAGGCTTTAGGGTTTGTGGTTTAGGGTTTATGGTTTAGGGTTTATGGTTTGGGATTTATGGTTTAGTTTTTAGGCTTTAGGGTTTATGGTTTATCATTTAGGGTTTAGGGTTTATGGTTTATTTTTTATAGTTTGGTGTTGAGGGTTTACGATTTAGGGTTTAGGGTTTAGATTTTAGGGTTTATGCTTTAGTGTTCGTTCTTTAGTGTTTAGGGTTTATGGGTTAGGGTTTAGGCTTAAGGGTCTGGGGTTTAGGCTTTAGGCTTTAGGCTTTAGGGTTTATGGTTTATTGTTTAGGGGTTTAGGATTTAGGGTTCAGTGTTTAGGCTTTAGGCTTTAGGCTTTAGGCTTTAGGTTTTGGGGTTTAAGCTTTAGGGTTTAGGGTTTAGGCTTTAGACTTTATTGTTTGTGGTTTAATGTTTAGTCTTTAGGGTTTAGGGTTTAGGGTTGATGATTTAGGGTTTACGGTTTAGGTTTTAGGATCTATGGGTTAGGGTTTATGGTTTAGGGTGTAGGGTTTAGGGTTTAGGGTTTATGGTTTGGATTAAGGGTTTATGGTTTAGGGTTTAGGGTTTATAGTTTAGGGCTTAGCGTTAGGGTTTGCGGTTTATGGTTTATGGTGTAGGGTTTAGGGTTTAAGGTTTATGGTTTGGGGTTGAGGGTTTATGGATTAGTGTTTAGGGTTTATTGTTTAGGGTTTAGGGCAGAGGCTTTATGGTTTAGGGTTTATGGTTTCGGGTTTAGGGTTTAGGGTTTAGGGTTTATGGTTTAGAGTTAGGGTTTATAGTTTAAGGTTTAGGGTTTGTGGTTTATGGTTTAGGTTGTATTCTATAGGGTTTAGGGTTTAGGGTTTAGGGTTTATGATTTATGGTTTAAGGTTTAGGGTTTAGGGTTTATTGTTTAGGGTTTAGGCTTTATGGTTTGTGGTTTATGGTTTAGGTTGTAGGGTATAGGGTTTAGGGTTTGGGGTTGAGGGTTTATGGTTTACGCTTTAGGCTTTAGGGTTTGTGGTTTAGGGGTTTAGGGTGTAGGGTTTAGGGTTTAGGATTTAGGGTGTATGGTTTGGGGTTGAAGGTTTATGGTTTAGGGTTAAGGGTTTAGGGTTTAGGCTTTAGTTTTTGTGGTTTATGGTTTAGGGTGCAGGGTTTAGGGTGTATGGTTTGGGGTTGAGGCTTTAGGGTTTGTGGTTTAGGGTTTAGGGTTTATTGTTTATGGTTTACACATTGGGGTTGATGGTTTTTGGTTTAGGATTTAGGCTTTAGGCTTTAGGCTTTAGTGTTTGTTGTTTAGTGTTAAGGGTTTAGGGTTTAGGCTTTAGGGTTTAGGCACTACTAGAAATAGTGCTTTTTCGGAAAAAAATTTCAAACGAAATTTATTCCGTCTGAATGACTTTTTAATTTCGGACAAATTTTAGACAAATTTTGAACAACTTTTAGTGGAGAAATTGGAATAATATATTCTATCCTAAATTTGTCTAAATTTTGTCCCAAATTTTGGCGCCAATTTTTTTTGGATGGCGCTAAAATTTTCATAGAGATTAGCAACACATTTTGGACAAAAACTATAATTCATCTGTATTCCATCTGAATATGCACAGTAACTTTAGACGGATTTGGGACGCATTTTGAAAAATATTAATTCTATCCCAAATTTGTCTAAAATTTGTCTTAAATGCTTTACTATAGCTTACCCTTCGAAGTAGCTAAAATTTTTTCGCGCAAATTTGGGATGAAAATAACATCATTTGTAAATTCTGTTTGACAGTGCATCAGTTTTCAAACGAATTTCAAATGTTTATTGAAAAATTTTAACATTTAGTATAAAAATATTGTTTATATTTTAAATTAGTCTATTATTTTTTAATTTATTCTTTTAATTATTTACGTTATAATAATTCAAAATTTAAGACAAAGTGTATCTAATAGAATCACATATATAAAAACTTAAAAATAAATTATATCCAATATTCTAAAAAAATATAAATAATAAATAAGAATAAAAAATCAGGTAAAATAAAAAAATCATATACTTTTTCATGTAAGATTAACATATATTAAAAATTAAAAAAAGAAAACACAAATGAACACATCAAAGGCTTTTCGGCACCCAGCCCTTCATCTTCATCACACAAATAAAAATATTGTTTATATTTAATATGTGATATTTAATATTTATAAAAAAATTTAAATTTTAAAGTATGTAAAATATACAAAATTATTTATAATTAAATACAATAAATTTAAAATATCTCATAGTTTTTTTAATAATAAAAAAATTATTTATATATATAATTATGTATTAACAGGCCTAGGTAGGCCTGACAGGTCTATAAGGCTATTTAGTGAATTTGGGCCTGGCCTATTAACATAATAAGGCTTTTATAAGAGTCTGAGCCTGTGCCTATTTTATAACAGGTCAGGCCAGGCCAAGCCAAACACAAGCCAGGCTACAGGCCCCTGGCAGGCCGCCTGACCTTTTTCCTCCCCTAAACATTCCTAGGGGTGGAAACAGGCCAGGCCAGGCCAGGTTTTGTTCTTAACAGGCCTGGTCTGTTATGTAGTCAATTGGCTTGAACCTGGCCTGCAGCCTGCTATAGGTTTTTTTCAAAGTACTAAGCCTGGCTTGTCCTGAAGCCTGTTAAAAGGTCTGATATTTTTTTTTTACAAAAATAAAAATATTATTTAAAAAAATTATTTTTAATAAACATATTTATATTTAATATGTGATATTTAATATTTATAAAAAATATTTATATATGTAGTTATGTATTAACAGGCCCAGGCAGGCTTGACAGGTCTATAAGGCTAATTAGTGAACTTGGGCCTGGCCTATTAACATAATAAGGCTTTTATAAGAGCATGAGCCTGTGCCTATTTTATAATAAGCCAAGCCAGGCCAGGCCAAACACAGGCCAGGCTACAGGCCCCTGGCAGGCCGCCTGACCTTTTTCCACCCCTAAACATCCCACATTTTTTAAAATTTAAAAATGAATGAATTGTGATTTTATCTTATTAAGTTTAATCTTTATAATTTTAAAAATTATTTTATTAGAAATAATTAAATAGATTCAGAGATAATTTTATTTTAAACCAATTAAGATTCTAAAGTAATTTTATATAATGGAATATTTTGTATAATTTTAGTAATTGAAAAATAAGAAAGAATTGTACAATCTAATTTAGATCATTTTTATTATGAAAAATTTATGACTTATTTTATTAATAATAACTCTTTATTTTTAAAAATTGTTCAATTAAGAATAATTAGATTAGTTTTGTTAAATATTTTGAGTTAAGTTAATTACAATTCTTGTGTAATTTTTATAATTGATTATTTCATATAATTTGAAACTGAAATTCAGTAATAGAAGTATTATATAATTTAATTTAAGAAATTTATATTGTGATTAAATTAAAATTTATTTTATTAAATTGAGCTCTTAGAGATTAACTTTTTAGGAATGATTAAATGGATTTTTATAAATACTTTAAGTTTAAGTCAGTTAATATTTTTGTATAACTTTTATTATAATTAGTTATTTCATATAAATTAAAATTAAAGTCATGGTGACAGAAAAATAATAAAAAGTTATATGATTTAATTTAGATAATTAATATTAAGATTTAAATCATATTTTATAAAATATGATTAGTATGTCTATTTTATAATTTAAATTAAAAGTAATTATTTAAACTCATTGATATATTGATAAATAAAATTTTATGCATTTTAGAAAAAATCTTTATAGTATTATATTTAATTTCTAAATTGTTATTTTATCTCAAATATTTTATAAAATTGTTATATTACTCGTATATATTTTACCTTAGTCCTAATAATTTCTAATAAAAATCCTAATATCCCAAATTTCCTAATTTACTACCCTAAATCCCTAAACACACGCACACAACACTCAGAGGAGGGGAAACAGAGAAGGGAAAAGGGGGAGCTCGATTGAGAAGAGGGGAAGAGAGGAGGGGACGACGCGGCTGGGTCCTTACTGCCATCACCGTTGTCGTTGAGGCGCCGGAGGAGAGAAAGATTTGCTTTGCAGAGGCGTTGAGGGAGACAGACGTGACGCGAGGAAGAGGAGCTCGTCTTCGTTGCCGCCGTTGCTGCGCCTTGCTGCCGCTGCCGTTGATGGAAGCCACCACCATCGTTGGGAGGAACCAAACAGGGAGAGGAGGTCGCCGTTGATACTACCGCAGAAAGGAAGGAAGCAACGCGTGTGAGGAAGTGACGCAACAGAGGAGGAGCCGTTCCTCTGCCGCCACTGGAATTCCTGGTCGCCGCTGGAATTCATGGTGAGTTAATCATGCCTAGCTACCATAATCACCACCTCTGAACCTTATTTGCTCTGTAACAACCCTGCGCTTGCTTCTAATGTTCTTGACTCTGTTGAGTTTGCTGGAATTATCACAGTTGAAGCTTGTCACCAGAGAAGGCAAGTTGTTGCGCCATCCTTTTCATTCTGACATCGATTCTCCCGTTCAAAACCCTGTAACACTTCTACTCTTGTTCTGTTTAGAATTGTTTCTCTGTTATATTCTTATTTTAATTACGGTAGCCAATATCTTTGTTTTAGTATTGCTGTGTTCTGCCGAAAATGTCTAAATTGTTGCTATGATCATGGTTGGTGCCGCTGCCTCTGTCCCGGTTACGTTGGAATTGTCGCTGCTACTGTTGCCACGAATGGGGATAAAGGGGCTTTTTGAGTTAAATAATACGATTGCGACATCGAGGTAGGGGGTTTAAATTTTAAACAGTTTTAATTTAAGAATGCCTATAAAGTTTATTGAATAACTGTAAATAGGTTGAATTATTATGAGTAATTGATTGGTTGTGTGGATGTTGAATTGTGGCTGTGAATTGATTGAAATTGTGGATTTTGTGGAATTGATTGATCATGGGTGGAATATGAATTGTTGATGAGCGATTGATGAAAATTCTAAATTTTGATGGATTATGTTGGATTTGTTGCTGTTGAGCTGGTTATATGATTATTGTATCGGTGATGGATTTAGTTGATGATTGAATGGAATTGGGTTTAGAGAATGTTTAAAGGATTGAATTTGAGATGTTGAATTGCTTGCTGAAAAATCCGAGGTTTGAAATTAAATGGCAACTTTGAAAGTGAACCAGCAACTTAATAGAGATTGGAATGTTATGAGAAAAAAAGCTAAGCATACTACAACAAGTATAGTTATTAATATTCAATTTTGAAGATTTCGTTTTAACTAGAGAATTAGTTATGATTTTTCAAAGATGAATTGTAAAATCTGATTTTCTGCATTACTTCTAAACGAAGTCAGAAACTTTGGAAAGCTATAACTAATTCTGTAATGATCGGAATTGCATGGGACCAAGTCTGAATTAAACTTGGGAATATATGGAGCTGGACTGGAAAATTTGAGGCCTTTTCATTAAATACACAATTTATGGCGAATTTTTAAAGTTAGGTCGATAAATTTGTTCTGCAGCAGAAAAGTTCAAACAGGGCAGCAACTTGTTTGTTGTACTGTGACTCCTACGAGCTGAGTTTTGGAACGAAACTAATTTTGTTTTAAAATTTGATTAACTTGGTTTATTTGTCTAAAACTTCAGAATTTTAGGAGTTAAGGATTGGGAGTTGTGAATTTTTGAAAGTTAATGATTTAAGCTGGAAAGAACCAGTTTTCAGCAAGTTATGCACCAACTTCCAATGCTTGTAACTCTTAGAATTGAATAGCAATTGGGTTGCAACCAAGACACACTTGTTGCTAGATAAGTTAGGAGTTTTCAAACCAAACTTTTGCCTAATTGAAGTTTTGTAGTAAAAGTTATACAAGTTGAAAGATACTAAGATTGTTGGTTTCTACAATAAATGTAAAAAAGTAGTTTACTTTTGTTAGGTGACTTTACCTAATTGAATGCATGTCTAAAATTGCTTAACCTGAAAGTGCATTAAAGTTAAACTTTATAAATATGTTCTTGTGTGAGAGATTTTATTTCTGGTACTAAAATTTTATGAGAGCAATATTTATACAATAAGTTCTTTCTGGATCGCTTCCGCAATGCCACAGAGTAAATTAAGAGGGTACAAATGAAGTGAAATGATTGGCTCACTTGTAACAGAATCGATCTTGTGGATTGTAATGTTATTATTATCTATCTTGTTTCAGATTTTGTTGATTGGACTTGGAAGGAGTTCAATTTGATTTCTTTTAAATTAAGAGGATACAAAACTCTTACCACTAATGCTTTCTTTTATTGTCACGATTTGATTGGAAGATAGCAACAATGATAGCAAAGGGTTGCAGTGAAGGCAAAGCGTCTCGAATTTTATATGTGTCTGGTAAAGAGGTTAGCTTTTATTGGGTTTCTTTCCTACATCCTGGTATTGTAGTTTGGGATAATATTTGATTTTTCTGATGTGGGAACTAAAATGAAGTTTAACATTTGATTTGTGACTGTGCCTTGGGTTTAGAGTCAGTTAACCTTCTCTAATTTGGTTGCATTTATTTTGTTTTGTGACATGTGACAGAGCCTTGAGAAAATTGGTAACAGAGCATAACGCCTTAGGATTAAATCAGATATATATTTATATTTAAGTGTTGATATTAAGGTGGAAATCTAGATTTTTTCTGATTAGTTTTGCTGCTAGCATTCTTCTTGCTATATTATTTTCTGTTTTATATATGGATTTTTTTTTTAAGTTATTGTTTGGGTCCTATTAAGCGATTATTTTATGTAATAGCCTTAACTTGCGAGAACTGTATGGTGAAGTCTAAATACTTGTCTGCTTTTTTATCTTAATTTAGTTTTCGGGACATATTGAAGAAAGCTCAGCTTCTTTCCCCTCGTGCTATGATTGTTGATTCAATACAAACTCTTGATCCTATTAACACTGTTAGTAGTTTTCCTTCAACTCTATTAACACTTTTCTTTTTCTATCATTTGCCAATGTCTTTGAATTTTTGTTTTGATTTATGTATTCTCTAGTAGTCAGAGCAAAAGGTTAAGTTGAATGATGCTGAGCACAAGTTAAAAGATCAAGGACGTCAACTAAAGGTTCAACAGAAAAGAATTGGTTCTACTAAAAAGACAATTCATGCTTTGTATAAGAAGTTGAATCTCCCACTTCCTTCAACTTTGTCTGATCCTGCAGAAGATGAGCTTGGGACAGGCTCTAGTGATGATGAGGATGATAACATAAGTGATTGATGTCAGGAGTATATGTTTTTTCTGATTTAGATTAAGAAATTTTTAGGTGAATTAGTTAGTACATTTTATTTTATGCATGATATTTGAACTTTTTAAAGGCTTTCTTTGTTTTAGTTTAAGTATTTTTTTCTTATTTTAGTTTGATTACATTTATGGACAAAAGTATTTTAATGATAAATATTTTTTTTTATCTCTTTTATGGTAATCAACTTTTTCATGACTTTCTTATGTGCTTATAATTTCGATGATGTAATATGAAAAAATGATTATGATGGTCTTAACATAGAAAGCAGATCGAATACAATTTATTTTCTAAAATATTTATATATTAAATAGCAAATTATTTTGTATGAAAATTGTTTGAAATATTATATTAAATTTGTAGAAATTTGTGCGAAAATAATTTTTTGTTTTGTATGAAATTTGTTTCAAATACGTAAATTCTTTTAAATTAAAATTGTCTGTAATTTAATTGAAAAGAAATATTTGATTTGTCTAAAATTTGTTCGAAATAATTTTTTATATTTGACTAAATTCATTAGAAATTTGTCTGAAATAAAATATATTTTTTGTTTGAAATTTGTCTGAAATGAAATATTTTTACGTTTGAAATTTGTTTGAAATACATTGTCTTTATGTTGGGTAATCTGTCTAAAATTCATCTAAAATACATCATAATAGTTAGAAATCTAGCAAATAAATGCCTATTCGAAATCTGTCACAAAATCGTCTGAAAAAAATTTCGGACAAAGTTTCAGACAAAATAGAAATTAGCAACAAGGCTTTTTGGGACAAAAAATTCTTCCCAATTTTGTTTGAAAAAAATATTTTGTCTCTAATTTGTTCAAAATTTATTTCGATTTCGTCTCAAAATTCGTCCGAAAAAACCTTATTTCTACTAGTGATTCATGGTTTAGGGATTTCGGGTTTAGGGTTTATGGTGTAGGGTTTAGGGTTTAAGTATTAGTGTTTAGGGTTAGGGTTTGGAGTTTTTGGTTTAGGGTTTATGGTTTTAGGGTTTAAGGGTTAGACTTTAGTGTTGAAGGTTTATGGTTTAGGGTTTGTGGTTGTGATTTAGGGTTTAGGGTCTAGGGTTTATGCATTAGGGTTTATAGTTTAGGATTTGGGGTCTGTGGTTTAGGTTTTAGGATTTGGGGTTTAGGGTTTAGGGTTTAGGGTTTAGGGTTGTGGGTTTAGGGTTTAGGGTTTAGGGTTTGTGGTTTATGGCTTAGAGAGTAGGGTTTAAAGTTTATGGTTTGGGGTTGGTAGTTTATGGTTTATTGTTTAGGCTTTAGGGTTTATCGTTTAGGGTTTAGGCTTTAAGATTTGTGGTTTAGGGTTTAAGGTTTAGGGTATGGTTTGAGCTTTATGGTTTAGTGTTTAGGCTTTAGGGTTTAGGGTTTAGGGTTTAGGGTTTAGGATTTCTGGTTTATGGTTTATGATTTAGGGTTTAGGGTTTATGGTTTATGGTTTATAGTTTGGGGTTGAGGGTTTACAGTTTACGGTTTAGGGTTTAGATTTTAGGGTTTAGGATTTAGTGTTTGTTGTTTAGTATTTAGGGTTTATGCTTTAGGGTTTGGGGTTTAGGCTTTAGGCTTTAGGGTTTAGGGTTTGTGGTTTAGGGTTTATGGGTTTAGGATTTAGGGTTTATTGTTTAGAGTTTAGGGTTTAGGCTTTAGGCCTTAGGGTTTGGGATTTAGGATTTAGGGTTTAGGGTTTAGGATTTAGGCTTTATTGTTTATGGTTTAGTATTTAGTCTTTAGGGTTTGTGGTTTAGGGTTTAGGGTTTAGGGTAGAAGATTTATGGTTTAGGATTTAGGGTTTATGGTTTTAGGGATTAGTGGTTAAACTTTAGGGTTGAGGGTTTATGGTTTAGGGTTTGGGGTTGAGATTTAGGGTTTAGAGTTTTGGGTTTAGGCATTAGGGTTTATAGTTTAGGTTTGGGGTTTGTAGTTTAGGTTTTAATATTTGGGGTTTAGGGTTTAGGGTTTTGGGTTATGGGGTGAGGGTTTAGGGTTTGGGTTTTATGGCTTTGGGAGTAGGGTTTAGGGTTTAGGGTTTATGGCTTGGGGTTGGTGGTTTATGGTTTAGTGTTTATGCTTTAGGGTTTGTGGTTTAGGGGTTATGGTTTAGGGTTTATGGTTTGGGATTTATGGTTTGGTGTTTAGGCTTTAGGCTTTAGGGTTTATAATTTAGGGTTTAGGCTTTAGGGTTTGTGGTTTAGGGTTTAGGATTTAGGGTTTAGGGTTTATGGTTTATGTTTTATGGTTTATAGTTTGGGGTTGAGGGTTTATGGTTTAGTGTTTAGGGTTAGATTTTAGGGTTTAGGCTTTAATGTTTGTTGTTTAGTGTTTAGGGTTTATGGTTTAGGGTTTAGGCTTTAGGGTTTGGGGTTTATGCTTTAGGCTTTAGGGTTTGTGGTTTAGGGTTTAGTGGTTTAGGATTTAGGGTTTAGTGTTTAGGCTTTGGGCTTTAGGCTTTAGGGTTTAGGGTTTAGGGTTTATGCTTTAGGGTTTATGGTTTAAGATTTAGGGTTTAAGGTTTATGGGCGTAGGGTTTAAGGTTTATGGTTTTGGGTTTAAGGTTTATGGTATAGTTTAGGGGTTATATTTTAGGGTTTAGGCTTTAGGGTTTGCGATTTATAGTTTAGGGTGTATGGTTTAGGATTTAGGGTTTGGGGATGGGGGTTTATGGTTTAGGCTTTAGGCTTTAGGGTTTGTGGTTTAGGGGTTTATGGTGTAGGGTTTAGGGTTTACGGTTTATGGTTTGGGGTTGAAGGTTTATGGTTTAGGGTTTAGGGTTCAGGGTTTAGGCTTTAGTGTTTGTGGTTTATGGTTTAGGGTGCAGGGTTTAATGTTTATGATTTGGGGTTGAGGCTTTAGGGTTTGGGGTTGAGGGTTTAGGATTTAGTGTTTAGGATTTAGGGTTTATGGTTTACAGTTTGGGGATGAGGGTTTTTGGTTTAGGATTTAGGGTTTTGGGTTTAGGCTTTAGTGTTTGTTGTATAGTGTTTAGGGTTTAGGCTTTAGGCTTTAGAGTTTAGGGATTTAGGGTTTATGGTTTAGGGTGTAGGGTTTAATGTTTAAGGTTTGGTGTTTAGGGTTATGGTTTGGAGTTTATGGTTTAGGGTTTCTGGTTTTAGGGTTTATGGGTTAGACTTTAGGGTTGAAGGTTTATGGTTTAGGTTTTGTGGTTGTGATTTAGGGTTTAGGGTTTAGGCATTAGGGTTTATAGTTTAGGATTTGGGGTTTGTGGTTTACGTTTTAGGATTTGGGGTTTAGGGTTTAGGGTTGTGTGATGAGGGTTTAAGATTTAGGGTTTAGGGTTTGTGGTTTATGGCTTAGAGAGTAGGGTTTAGGGTTTTTGGTTTAGGGTTGGTGGTTTATGGTTTAGTGTTTAGGCTTTAGGGTTTAGGGTTTGGCGTTTATCATTTATGGTTTAGGCTTTAGGGTTTGTGGTTTAGGGTTTAAGGTTTAGGGTTTATGGTTTGGGATTTATGGTTTAATGTTTAGGCTTTAGGGTTTAGGGTTTAAGGTTTAGGCTTTAGGGTTTGTGGTTTAGGGTTTAGGGATTTAGTGTTTAGGGTTTAGGGTGTAGGGTTTATGGTTTAAGGTTTAGGGTTTAGGGTTATGGTTTGGAGTTTTTTTTGTTTAGGGTTTATGGTTTTAGGGTTTATGGGTTAGACTTTAGGGTTGAGGGTTTATGGTTTATGGTTTGCGGTTTTGATTTATGGTTTAGGGTTTTGGGTTTAGGCATTAGGGTTTATAGTTTAGGCTTTAGGATTTCGTGTTTATGCTTTAGGGTTTAGGGTTGAGAGTTGAGGGTTTAGGGTTCAGGGTTTAGGGTTTATGGTTTATGGCTTAGGGAGTACGGTTTGGGGTTTATGGTTTGGGGTTGGTGTTTTATGGTTTAGTGTTTTGGCTTTAGGGTTTAGGATTTAGGGTTTATCGTTTAGCGTTTAGGCTTTAGAGTTTGTGGTTTAGGGTTTAGTGTTCAGTGTTTATGGTTTGGGATTTATGGTTTTGTGTTTAGGCTTTATTGTTTAGGGTTTAGGGTTTATCGTATAGGGTTTAGGCTTTATGGTTTGTGGTTTAGGGTTTAGGGTTTATGCTTTATGGTTTATAGTTTGGTGTTTAGGGTTTACAGTTTAGGGTTTAGGGTTTAGATTTTATGGTTTAGGCGTTAGTGTTTGTTGTTTAGTATTTAGGGTTTCTGGTTTACGGTTTAGGCTTTAGGGTTTGGGGTTTAGGCTTTAGGCTTTAGGCTTTAGGATTTGTGGTTTAGGGGTTTAGGATTTAGGGCTTATTGTTTAGGGTTTAGGCTTTAGGCTTTAGGCATTAGGGTTTAGGGTTTATGATTTAGGGTTTAGGGTTTAGGATTTAGGCTTTGTTGTTTATGGTTTAGTATTTAGTCTTTAGGGTTTATGGTTTACGGTTTTGGGTTTAGGGTTAATGATTTAGGGTTTAGAATTTAGGGTTTATGGTTTAGGGATTAACGTTTATTGTTTAGGGTTTACCGTTGGGTGTGGTTTTTGGTTTAGGGTGTAGGGTTTAGGGTTTAAAATTTATGGTTTGGGGTTGAGGGTTTATGGTTTAGTGTTTAGGGTTTGTGGTTTAGGGTTTAGAGCATATGGTTTAGGGTTTGGGGTTTATGGTTTTGGGTTGAGGGTTGAGGGTTTAGGGTTTAGGGTTTATAGTTTAGGGTTTGTGATTTATGCTTTAGGGTGTAGGGTTTAGGTTTTAGGGTTTGGGGTTGAGGGTTTTTTGTTCAGGCTTTAGGCTTTAGGGTTTGTGGTTCAGGGGTTTAGGGTGTAGGGTTTAGGGTTTATGGTTTGGGGTCAAAGGTTTATGGTTTAGGGTTTAGGCTTTAGGCTTTAGGGTTTAGTGTTTGTGGTTTATGCTTTAGGGTGCAGGGTTTAGGGTTTATGGTTTAGGCTTGAGGCTTTAGGGTTTGTGGTTTAGGGTTTAGGATTTAGGGCTTAGGGTTTAAGGTTTATGGTTTATGGTTTATAGTTTGGGGTTGAGGGTTTATGGTTTAGGATTTAGGGTTTAGGGTATAAGCTTTAGTGTTTGTTGTTTAGTGTTTAGGGTTTATGGTTTAGTGTTTAGGGATTAGGGTTTAGGGTTTAGGGTTTATGGTTTTTGGTTTATGGGTTAGGGACTTAGGGTTTAGGATTTAGGGTGTAGGGTTTAGGGTTAGGGTTTGGAGTTTATGGTTCAGGGTTTACGGTTTTAGGGTTTAGTAGTTAGACTTTAGGGTTAAGGGTTTATGGTTTAGGGTTTTCGGGTTTGGATTTAGGGTTTAGGGTTTGGGGTTTAGGCATTAGGGTTTGTAGTTTAGGGTTTGGGGTTTGTGGTTTAGGTTTTAGTTATTGGGGTTTAGGGTTTTGGGTTTTGGGTTATGGGTTTAGCGTTTAGGGTTTATGGTTTGTGGTTTGTGGCTTAGGGAGTAGGGTTTAGGGTTAAGGGTTTATTGTTTGGGTTTGGTGCTTTGTTGTTTAGTGTTTAGGGTTTATGGTTTAGGATTTATGGTTTATGGTTTATAGTTTTGGGTTCATGGTTTATGGTTTAGGGTTTAGGGTTTAGGGTTTAATGTTTGGTGTTTAGTGTTTAGGGTTTATGGTTTAGGGTTTAGACTTTAGGGTTTGGGATTTAGGCTTTAGGCTTTAGGCTTTAAGGCTTTATGGTTTGTGGTTTTGGGTTTAGGGGTTTAGGATTTAGGGTTTAGTGTTTAGGCTTTAGGCTTTAGGCTTTAGGCTTTAGGGTTTGGGGTTTAAGCTTTAGGGTTTAGGGTTTAGGGTTTAGGCTTTATTATTTACAGTTTAGTGTTTTGTCTTTAGGGTTTGTGGTTTAGGGTTTAGGGTTTAGGGTTGATGAATTATATATCAAATCGAAGCCCCGGACATTAGCTTTCCAACGCAACTGGAACCACGTCGTTTGGACCTCTGTAGCTGAAGTTATAGCCGTTTGAGTGCGAAGAGGTCAGGCTGGACAGCTTAGCAATTTCTCCAACTTCTTGTATTCCTTCCACTTTTGCATGCTTCCTTTCTATCCTCTGAGCCATTCCTGCCTTGTAATCTCTGAAATCACTTAACACACATATCAAGGCATCTAATGGTAATAAGAGAGGATTAAACATAGGGAACTTAAGACCAAAGAAGCATGTTTTCAATCAAAGCACATAATTAGGAAGGTAAATGTAAAACCATGCAAATAGTATAAATAAGTGGGTAAAGAGTTTATAAAAACCCCTCAATTGAGCACAAGATAAACCATGAAATAGTGGTTTATCAGTAGGGTTTAGGGTTTAGGGTTTATGGTTTATGGTTTGGGGTTGAGAGTTTATGGTTTAGGGTTTAGGCTTTAGGATTTATGGTTTAGGGTTTAGGGTTTATGGTTTGGGGTTAAGGGTTTATTGTTTAAGGTTTAGGGTTTATAGTTTAGGGTTTAGTTGTGTTTTTGGTGTAGGGTTTAGGCTTTAGGGTTTAGGATTTAGGCTTTAGGGTTTGTGGTTTCGGGTGTAGGGTGTAGGGTTTAGGGTTCAAGGTTTATGGTTTCGGGTTTAGGGTTTATGGTTTATGATTTAGGGTTTGTGGTCTATAGTTTAGGGTTTAGGCTTTAGGGTTTGTGGTTTAGGGTTTAGGGTGTAGCTTTAGGGCTTAGGGTTTGTGGTTCGTGGTTGACATTTTATGGTTTAGGGTTTAGGGTTCATAGTTTAGGGTGTAGGCATTAGGGTTTCTGGTTTATGGTTTAGGGTGTATGATATCGGGTTTATGGTTTAGGGTTAACGGTGTATGGTTTAGGGTTTAGGCTTTAGGCTTTGTGGTTTAGGGTTTAGGCTTTAGGCTTTGTGGTTTAGGGTTTAGGGTTTAGGGTTTAGGGTTTGTGGTTTAGGGTGTTGGCTATAGGGTTAGGGTTCAAGGTTTATGGTTTCGCATTGAGGGTTTATGGTTTAGGATTTAGGGTTTGTGGTCTATAGTTTAGGCTTTAGGCTTTAGGGTTTGTGGTTTATGGTTTAGGGTGAAGGGTTTAGGGTTTGGGGTTGAGGATTTAGGATTTGTGGTTTAGGCTTTAGGCTTTAGAGTTTGTGCTTTATGGTTTATGGTTTATTGTTTATTGTTTAGGGTTTAGGGTTTAGGGTTTAGCATTTATGATTTAGGGTTTAGGGTTTATGGTTTAAGTTTTAGGATTTATGTTTAGGGTTTATAGTTTAGGGTTTAGGGTGTATGATTTAGGGTTTAGGTTTTATGATTTGGTGTTAAGGGTTCATGGCTTAGGGTTTAGGTTTTATAGTTTAGGGCTTAGGCTTTAGGGTTTGTGGATTATGGTTTAGGACGTCTGGTTTATGGTTTAGGATTTAGGCTTTAGGTTTTGTAGTTTAGGGTTTAGGGTTTATTGTTTGGGGTTGATGGTTTATGGTTTAGGGTTTAGGGTTTATAGTTTAGGGTTTGTGGTTTAGGGTTTAGGCTTTAGGGTTTGTGGTTTATGGTTTAGGGTGTAGGGTTTAGGGTTTGGGGTTGAGGATTTAGGGTTTGTGATTTAGGCTTTAGGCTTTAGGGTTTGTGCTTTATGGTTTAGGGTGTAGGGTTAGGGTTAAGGGTTTAGGTTTTAGGGTTTATGTCACTCACCATTGTCACTAACGTTGGACTAAGCCACTTTGAGCTACGTTAACTCCCACGTTAACTTAGTTAACGTGGAAGCTAACGTAGAGAAAGCAAACAATCGCCAACGTTAGTGACACTCACCTTTGTCACTAACGTTGGAATGAGCCACAACGAACCACTATGAGCCACGTTAACTCCCACGTTAACTTAGTTAACGTGGAAGCTAACGTGGAGGGAAGGATGATGAGCCAACGTTAGTGACACTCACCTTTGTCACTAACGTTGGAGATGGCTATCATCACCACGTTAGAAGCCACATTAACTTAGTTAACGTGGATTCTAACGTGGGGAGTAGGGGCATCTTGGAACGTTAGTGACATAGGTAAGTGTCACTAACGTTCTCGAAGGATTGGCAAGCTTACGTTAAGAGCCACGTTAACTAAGTTAACGTGGACTCTAACGTAGGGGAAGGGAGGACTCTCAACATTATTGAAAAAGGTGAGTCCCAATAACGTGTGCGAAGGACCAAGAGGCAACGTTAGTGGTCAAGCTGGTGCCACTAACGTTGAAGTTAACGTGGATCATCCCTGGGTTAGGAACGTTAGTGAAAAAGGTGATTGTCACTAATGTTCTTGAGTCAACACTCTCACTTAACGTTAACACCACTAACGTCCTGAGCTAAACACCCTGCCTACTTCACACTTTCTCTCTGCAAGTAAAGCTAAGCCCATTGAAGACGGTAACTGCTTCAAACTCAAGATCCAAAGGCCCATATCCAAGACTTGAAGAACCAACTAGAAGATCAGAAGAGTAGTATATATAGGGGTAGTTTTGAATTAGATCAGTAGAGCCTTTTGGGGGGGGTTGGAAATTGGAGAACTACCCTCTGTATAATTTTACTTTCTCTCCACTTCTAGTCTACTTTTCATAATGTATTTTCCATCTCTGTTTTCCAATTCCAGAGCTATGAACAACTAAACCCCTTTCATTGGGTTAGGGAGCTCTGTTGTAATTTGATGGATCAATATTAGTTTTCATTACTCTTCTTTTATCTTTTCTCTTGATTTTACTAGAAAGCTTTCAATCTTCATCCAATTGGGTAGTTATCTTGGAAAAGAAGCTATTCATACTTGGATCTCTTCTGAACCTTGGAAGAGGAATGAAGAGATCATGCTAGAAATACTTTCTCATGTTGGACCAAATTGGGGTTGGAAGGATATGGTGACTATAATTCTACCAACACTTGATTTGGGAATGCATGTGGTATAATCAGTGACCATACTTCATCTCTTCTTATGAGCAATTGACCAAGGAATTGGCTATTGATCAAGATTTGAGAGATTAAATTACAAGGAATTGTAATTCGATCACTTAAGATTGCCAAGGAGATCAATGAACGCATTGATTGAGGAAGAGATGAAAATGAACTTGATCCGGAGAATGCAACATCTCCTAAACCCAATGAATTCCCCATTCTGATCTTACCCATTCTCTTTAATTTCTACAATTTTCTTTTATGAGCATTTTCCCCATTCCCATTTACAATTCTGTAATTTACTTTTCGCCATTTATTTTCAGCTCTTTACTTCCAGCATTTACATTTTCTGCTATTTACTTTCCCGCCATTTAATTTTCTGCAACTCTCAAACCAAATTCTGCTTCGCTCAACTAGAACATTCCTCTAATTGAAGTTGCTTGACCAATCAATCCCTGTGGGATTCGACCTCACTCTATTGTGAGTTTTTACTTGACGACAATTCGGTATACTTGCCGAAGGAAAATTGTTGAGAGACAAGTTTCCGTGTATCAAGTTTATGGCGCCGTTGCCGGGGATTGATTTTGTATCAACAATGATTAAATTGGAGGATCACTAGATTGAGAATTTTTCTTTTGTTTGATTTAAATTTCTGTTTGAGTAATTTACTTTCAGTTTTAGTTATTTTCTTCCCTTTACCCCCTACTCCTCTTTCTTCGTTATTTACAATTCAGTTTACTAACCCACTAACTGTTCGATATATTGCATCACTCACACTAACAGCATTTCTAACAAGAATACTTTCTGCATCTATCTCCTTGCTTGTGCCTTGTTGGTTGTATGACAAGGGCTTCAACTTCTTTTGATTCTGAACCTGAGAGGACCTTCCTTAGATTAAGGAGGGAAGCAAGAGGAAAGAGAGTAGTTGGTGCTAAGGAAGAGGAGAAGTCCTTTGAACCAGATATGGATGAGAATATGGAGAACCATCATGAAGAAGAGGCTCACAACCATGGCCGAGAAGGTCCAGCACATCAGGCTGGGCAAGAGAGAAGGGTTCTGGGTTCTTACATCAATCCAAACCCAGGAAATTACGGAAGTAGCATCCAAAGACCAACCATACATGCCAACAACTTTGAACTAAAGCCACAGCTCATCACCCTTGTTCAGAACAATTGTTCATTCGGAGGAGGCATCCAAGAAGACCCCAATCAACATCTAACCACCTTCCTAAGGATATGTGATACTGTGAAGTCTAATGGTGTTCATCCGGACACCTATAGACTACTCTTATTTCCCTTCTCACTCAAGGACAAGGCATCTAAATGGCTAGAGTCCTTTCCAAAGGAGAGTTTAGCAACCTGGGAAGAGGTGGTGAACAAGTTCTTGGCAAGATTCTATCCTCTTCAACAGATCAACAGGCTGAGAGCTGAGGTGCAAACCTTCAGGCAGCAAGATGGTGAGACTCTATATGAAGCATGGGAGAGGTTTAAGGACCTGACAAGAAGGTGTCCACCAGATATATTCAATGAATGGGTGCAGCTACATATTTTCTATGAAGGCATTTCTTATGAATCAAAGAAGGCAGTAGATCATTCATCCGGGGGATCTCTGAACAAGAAGAAGACCATTGAAGAAGCCATAGATGTCATTGAGACTGTAGCTGAGAATGACTACTTCTATGCTTCCGAAAGAGGCAACACTAGAGGAGTGATGGAGCTAAATAATGTAGATGTACTGCTGGCCCAAAACAAGCTCATTACCAAGCATTTAGCTGACCTAACCAAGAAGATGGAGAGGAACTAAGTAGCAGCAATCACCACCTCATCAGCAACCCAAGAAGGAGTGAATGCAGAGCCAGAGGATGAGCAAGAACAAGCCAACTACATTGGAAACTCACCCAGGCAGACCCATGGTCCATATTCCAAGACCTACAATCCTGGTTGGAGGAATCACCCAAACTTTGGGTGGGGAAATCAATAAGATCAAAGCCAAGACCAGAGACGTCACAACCCCAACAACCATGCAGTTCACTAACATTCCACACAAAGATCATATCAACACCACCCTAACAACACCTCTCCACATCAATACCAAAACCAAAACAACCCTTCTCATCACTCCAATCCCAACCCACCAACATCTGATGACAGACTCTCCAGAATTGAGACTCCACTTGAGGGCATATGCAAAGAGATTCAAGATAATAAGGTATTCAAGGAGGAGGTGCGAGCCAATATCAAGAATCAAGGAGACACCATCAATAGGCTGGAATTTCAAGTGGGATACCTCTCCGAGCAGATTCCCAAACCTACTGATAGCTTCCCAAGTGACAGAGAAAAATCTGAGAGGTAAAGCAAAGAAAGTCAGATGAGAAGATTGCAAGATGGTCACTATAAGCAATAAGGAGACTGAGGAAGAGCTGAACAACCCATTAGAACAACAAGAAGATACTTCAGCAGGAAAGCAGGGGGAGAATCATCAAGAAACCACAATTACACAGAAGGAGCTGACACAGAAAGAGCTACCGAGACTCTATGCACCCTTTCCCCAATTACTAAATGGCTGTGTAGAGAAAAGACTATACTCAAGATTTCTTGACATGTTTACATCTCTCCATGTAAACATACCATTCATCAAGGCCCTCCAACAAATGCCCTTATACATTAAGTATATGAAGGAGCTACTGACCAAGAAAAACTCACTCAAGGGAGGACAAACAATAGTGATGAATAAGGAGTGCAGTGCTCTCATTCAACTAGAGCTGCCTACAAAGAGGAAGGACCCAGGAAGTTTCTACATCCCCTGTGCCATAGGAGAAACAATGTTTGATAAAGGACTCTGTGATTTGGGAGCAAGCATCAACTTAATGCCTTTATCCCTTGTGAAGAGGCTGCAGATCAATGAGATAATACCCACAGATGTAGTTATCAGGCTGGCTGACAAAACTCAAAAACAAGCAGTAGGAGTGGTTGAAAATGTGCTGGTGAAGGTTGGAAAATACTTCCTTCCCACAGACTTTGTCATCTTGGACATGGAAGAGAGTCACCTCCACCCAATCATATTGGGAAGACCATTCCTAGCTACAGCCAGAGCACTTATAGATGTGGAGCGAGGGGAGCTAATTTTGAGGATTCATGATGAACAACTCACTTTCAATGTTTTCAAGCCCTCACAAGAAATAGATCAGGAGAACAAAGAACCAAGCAAAGATCACAGTGAGATACTGATAGAAGACATAAGCACTGAAGCACAACCAGCACATCTGGGAACCGCCTTAGTTGATGAACAAGGCAATCAGTAGCTGTCACAGCTCAAGGAAAATCAGGAGGAACCTAAACCACCAGAGTTATATGAGGCTAGCAACAAAATCTCCCTGGAAGAGGAGGTCACAAAGAGCAAGGCAACATCAAAAGGGACAAAGAAGAAGGTACCAAGGAGGTGGAGGAACAAGAAGATTCCTACAGAGGACTTCTCTCCAGGGGATAAAGTAATCTCAGCTTACTTCCCAGCCATTCCCCCTGATCTCCCTACCATCCCATCTCAGCTACCTAAAGTTTTTACCATCAACAGAGTTCTCTCCCTAGAACATGTGGAGATCCTTGATGAAGCCAATGGAGATAGATTTACTGCAAGTGGGGAGGATTTAAAGCACTACCAGCCACCCTGACAAAGGAAAAAAAAAACGTCAAGCTAGTGACGCTAAAGAAGCGCTTCATGGGAGGCAACCCATGTTTTACATGCTTTTAGAAGAGTTAATAATGCAAGGTTCATGAACTCCAAACCAACCCTGACATACACTTGAATGAATCCTTTTATACAGCATATAGTAAAGAACAAGTTTGGTGTTCAAGGCATACTAAGAGAGCATAATTGTGATGTTACTCTTAGAGCCCTGAACAAAAATCTTACATCACATGGCCACAAACTATGTTTGGTGTCACCCATGGTGTCACCAATGTTGCATACACGGACACATTCAGTTAATCAGTTGGTTGGCATTCATGAATACTACTTAGTTAGTTATAAACAAGAACTATAAAAAAAAGTGGCAGTTGCTTCCATTTTTTTTATTTTGCCGCCACTATTCACACAATCAATAATTACATCTTTTTTTTTCTTTTCTTGTTTTGTAGGAAAATTGATGACAATTGAAAGGAAGATTTGGCCACCACAAAAGGAGAGTATTTCACACGTGTCTCAAGGGAAAATGTATTGGGAAATGTTGCCATGTAAAAATTGAAAGAATGAGACCCTTGGAGACCGAACCAATCTCCTTCAAAAAGATGAGGATCCTTGTGCTCACCCCATGCTAAACCCCATCCGTTCATCACACAACCACTCCATCAATCCAAACCTTTCATTCACTTACCACTTCCCTATATAAGTGAATCCTAATCCATACTTCCCTTCACATTCCAATTCCCATTCCTCACACTACACACCTTCGGCATCAAAACTCCTTCATCACACCTTGTCCTAACCAACCGAATTCCTCATCTCTCCATACCTTCCATCCTCTTCACATATCAACCCAAACTCATGGCATCATCAAGCTCCAAAAGGGAAAAGAGGAAAGAACCAGTGGAAAGCATTCCTTTTGATGAGAGCAGATTCAAAACTGCATTCCATGAACTCAAATTTGAACGGATAAAGCTCAAGAAGATACTGCCTGAGTTAACATTCCAAATTGACGAGGATGAGTGCCCACAGATTCGAGAGAAGATTGAACAAAGGGGTTGGCAAAGACTGACGAACCCGGAGGGGAAGATAAATGCAAACCTCATCAAAGAGTTCTATGCAAATGTGGTCAGAGAAGACAAAACCAAGGCCCCCCACCTTCAAAAGTTACGTAAGAGGGAGAGGTGGACTTCAGCCCCAATGCTATAACAAGAACTCTTCAGTTGAAATCACCACATTTTAATGAGCTTGGTTATCAAGCAAGAGTAAGCAAGAGCCCTGACGATGATGAACTCGAACAAATTGTGAATGACATATGTGTTATAGGAGCTGACTGGAAAAGGTATGTGGATAAGAGACCCAGGTTCATCAAGAGAGGAGACCTCAGCCCTAAAGCCAAGGGATGGTTTGAACTCGTTAGGAGATCTATCCTCCCAGCAGCGAACAATTCTGAGGTCAACGTCACTCGAGCTACTATGGTACATTGCTTAGTACAAGGTGGATATATCAATGTGCACGAACTTATAGCTGAGGGGATTCAAGAGTCAGCTGAGAAGATTGATTCGGGTGCCAGGCTTTGGTACCCCAGCACTATCCTCAGACTGTGCAGGAAGGCCAAGGTTATCTTTGAGGATAGAAACCCAGATTGGTTAAATCCTGGGAGGCTAATTACGTTTCAGTGTCTAACTTATGTGACACCAGCCCAACAACAAAGAAGACCTCACATAGGAAAGCCAAAACCAAAAGGAGGAGCGCACCAAGAAGAGTCTCATCAGGAAGAACACCAACAAAGAGAATATTATGAACCAACCAACATAAACCTGAATCACATTCATGGAGCCATTGAGGAACTAGCAAGGAGTTATATGGAGGGACAAGAACAACAACTGCACATTCAAGCTCAAAGGATGGATCGTCAAGAAGAGCTCCTTTCTAATTGGATGAATCAACAAGGGGAGTGGCAGAAACAGCAAATGGAACATTATTCCCAGCTCACTCAAGCCATCAATCAAGTGTCTGAAAGGCAAGAACGTCAAGACAAGCGCCTTCAAAAACTCAACCAATGCCAGCTAGCTCAGACGAAGGCATTCAATGAGTTCAGTGTACTTAATGAAGGACGGCAACTACATAGGGAGGAGTTCAACATAAACACTCAAGCTATGTTGAACTATATATCTAGTCATATGCATAATCTACACTCTGCAATCCCTAGGTATGATGAGGTCCAAAAAGATTTCACAGAACAAGAGGAAAGGAAGGTGAAACAACAGAAGGAAACACTGAAAAAAAAGATGGAAGATGCTGGTTTTTGGAAGAAGTTGAAAAGGCAAGGGAAGTGAGAGTACAAGCACTCAAGAAAAACACCAAGAAGACAAGCAAGAAGAAGAGCATGGGCAACCCCATGAGTAAAAGGTGGTGGAGTTCCCTCTTTGATCCATAATTTTTCAAGCTTTAAATAAGGAAAATCATGTATGAAATAGAACATGTTCCATGGTAGTTAGGATTTTGAATTATGCCTTTAAGTTTTTCATTGCTTAGGTCTATGCTCGCTAGTCTTCATGTCACTGCATTCGTACCTTGCTTATTTGTATGCTTGTCCCTTTTTTAATCAAATAAAAAGAGAATCTGTGTTATCAAAGACCATAGTGGAATCCATATTGTGGAGTAAATTCCTAATTTTGTGGTGTGGTAATAGATTAGCTAAGTTGGTTCACCAATAAGGTGGGAAGACAACTATCTGTCCTGAATCATATGCTTGAAACACACCCCATGAGACTAGCTGAATAACAATATCCCAATAAGAAAAAGAGAAAGAAAAATGAAAGTTAAAGAATAAAAGAAAAAGAGTAAGAAATAAGGCTAGGCACCAAGGGTTTGAATCTTGAGGGATATGTCTGTGGTGCTCTTGTGTAAGGGATTTACTTGGATGAATAAGCTCTTAGGGGTGCCTTATCACTTGGTAACTTGGGTTAACTAACCCGGGATTATCAGCTGAAAGTCCACTATCAAGAGTAACCCTTGCTACAGAACACTTAGCAACCCAAAGAGGTGTTGGACACCAAGGTCTCAAGAAAAGAAAATAACAAACCATGTGCCTGTGGTGTGTATGTATGAGGGAAAGAGACTTGAGGAAGTAAGTCCGTAGGGGTGTCTTAACACCTAGCACCTTGAACCAACTGGTTCGGGAATGCTGGCTGAAAGCTTATCTTAAAGAGTCGCCCCCTCACAAAGCACCTAGTCTAAGAACACAAATAAGCCCTGAAATGACAAAATGGATCAATGAATAAAAGTTTCATAAGGTGCAGTCAAGTGAGTATTCAGGGACATGATAAAGGTCTGAAAGCCAGTGAAGGAATGAACCTAAGTTGCTATGCATAAAACCACCATAAAACAAAGGACATAACTTCCACAATAATGACTCATTTCTCTTGGCATTTCATTCATCATTCTCTTGTTCTAGTACTTGCTTAGGGACAAGCAAGCTTTAAGTTTGGTGTTGTGATGCCGGGGCATTTTGGCCAGTTTCACTGACCTTTCTTTTACTGTTTTAGGATAGTTTCATGCATTTTCTTCGGAAATAAGAAAGTTTTGGGTAGAATTTCACTTACATCTTGATTCAAGCAAACATGGTTCACTTTACATGATTTCATGAGAATTATGCATGAATTATATGACAAATTAGATGATGCATGTCTCATGATGTGGATTAGAACTTTGATGTACTTTATTGCTTAATTTCAGGACAAAGGAAGCAAGAAAGAACCACGTTAGCAGCCACGTTAGTCTAACTAACGTGACCACTAACGTGGAATGGGAGCTAGCTTGCAACGTTAATGAGAAAAGTAATCACCAATAACGTCCTCAAAGACATCATAGCCCATGTTAAGAGTCACGTTAACTAAGTTAACGTGAACTCTAACGTGGAAGAAAGAAAGTGGAGCCAACGTTAGTGACACTCACCTTTGTCACTAACGTTGGACCAAGCTCATATTGGCCATGTTAGCTTCCACGTTAACTTAGTTAACATGGACTCTAACGTTGGGAAGCAAAAGAATGGCCAACGTTAGTGACACTCACCATTGTCACTAACGTTGGACTAAGCCACTTTGAGCTACGTTAACTCCCATGTTAACTTAGTTAACGTGGAAGCTAACGTAGAGAAAGCAAATAATCGCCAACGTTAGTGACACTCACCTTTGTCACTAACGTTGGAATGAGCCACAATGAACCACTATGAGCCACGTTAACTCCCACGTTAACTTAGTTAACGTGGAAGCTAACGTGGAGGGAAGGATGATGAGCCAACGTTAGTGACACTCACTTTTGTCACTAACATTGGAGATGGCTAACGTGGATTCTAACGTGGGGAGTAGGGGCATCTTGGAACGTTAGTGACAAAGGTAAATGTCACTAACGTTCTCGAAGGATTGGCAAGCTTACGTTAAGGGCCATGTTAACTAAGTTAACGTGGACTCTAACGTAGGGGAAGGGAGGACTCTCAACGTTATTAAAAAAGGTGAGTCCCAATAACGTGTGCGAAGGACCAAGAGGCAACGTTAGTGGTCACGCTGGTGCCACTAACGTTGAAGTTAACGTGGATCATCCCTGGGTTAGGAACGTTAGTGAAAAAGGTGATTGTCACTAACGTTCTCGAGTCCACACTCTCACTTAACGTTAACGCCACTAACGTCCTGAGCTAAACACCCTGCCTACTTCACACTTTCTCTCTGCAAGTAAAGCTAAGCCCACTGAAGATGGTAACTGCTTCAAACTCAAGATCCAAAGGCCCATATCCAAGACTTGAAGAACCAACTAGAAGATCAGAAGAGTAGTATATATAGGGGTAGTTTTGAATTAGATCAGTAGAGCCTTTTGGGGGGGGGGTTGGAAATTGGAGAACTACCTTCTGTATAATTTTACTTTCTCTGCACTTCTAGTTTACTTTTCATAATGTATTTTCCATCTCTGTTTTCCATTTCCAGAGCTATGAACAACTAAACCCCTTTCATTGGGTTAGGGAGCTCTGTTGTAATTTGATGGATCAATATTAGTTTTCATTACTCTTCTTTTATCTTTTCTCTTGATTTTACTAGAAATCTTTCAATCTTCATCGAATTGGGTAGTTATCTTGGAAAAGAAGCTATTCATACTTGGATCTCTTCTGAACCTTGGACGAGGAATGAAAAGATCATGCTAGAAATGCTTTCTCATGTTGGACCAAATTGGGGTTGGAAGGATATGGTGACTATAATTCTACCAACACTTGAATTGGGAATGCATGTGGTATAATCAGTGACCATACTTCATCTCTTCTCATGAGCAATTGACCAAGGAATTGGCTATTGATCAAGATTTGAGAGATTGAATTACAAGGAATTGTAATTCGATCACTTAAGATTGCCAAGAAGATCAATGAACGCATTGATTGAGGAAGAGATGAAAATGAACTTGATCCGGAGAATGCAACATCTCCTAAACCCAATGAATTTCCCATTCTGATCTTACCCATTCTCTTTAATTTCTATAATTTACTTTTACTAGCATTTTCCCCATTCCCATTTACAATTCTGCAATTTACTTTCCGCCATTTATTTTCAGCTCTTTACTTCCAGCATTTACATTTTTTGCTATTTACTTTCCCGCCATTTAATTTCCTGCAACTCTCAAACCAAATTCTGCTTCGCTCAACTAGAACATTCCTCTAATTGAAGTTGCTTGACCAATCAATCCCTGTGAGATTCGACCTCACTCTATTGTAAGTTTTTACTTGATGACAATTCGGTATACTTGCCGAAGGAAAATTGTTGAGAGACAAGTTTCCGTGTATCAGGTGTACGGTTTAGGGTGTACAGTTTAGGGTTTAGGGTTTATGGTTTGGGGTTGAGGGTTTATGGTTTAGGATTTAGGCGTTAGGGTTTGTGGTTTAAGGTTCAGGGTTTTGATGAGGGAAAAATGACTCCACACAAAACTCACCGGCAAGTGTACCGGGTCGCATCAAGTAGTAATAACTCACCAGAGTAAGGTCAATCCTACAGGGATTGATGGATTGAGCAATTTAATTTAGGTGATGAATTTAGTTAAGTGAATATTTGATGAATTGAGTGTAACTTGGTTAAGAGAAGTTAAATTGCAAGAAAATAAAAGTGCAGAATGAAAATTTACTAAATCTAAAGGTGCTGAAGAAGTATATTGCAGAAACTTAAAGAGCAAGAAAATAAATGAGCTGATGAAACTTAAATTGCAAGAAAAGTAAATGACTGAAACTTAAAGTGCAAGAAACCTAAATTGCTAAATCTAAATTGCTGGGAAATGTAAATTGCTTGAAGAATAAAAGGGATTTGGGTACTGGGATTCAAAATTGAACTAAAAATGTAAATTTAAGTAAATCAGAGAGCTATGAGATGAAGAGATTCAGCTCAGTAGCAAAACAGAAATGGAAAATTTCTTGAAGACACAAACAGCAAGAAAACTTAGATCAATTGTGAAATCTTTAAAAGAGAAATTGAAAATCTTTGAAAAGCAACAAGATCAAAAAGCAGATCTAGATCTCAATTACTCTCTTGACCAAACAGAAAATAAATTGCAGAAGAAATAAAAATGATAACAGAAGAGAAGATTTAGATCCAATTCTCCAATTCTCAGAACTATATGAAATAAAAGCAAAGATGATTCTCAGATCAAGGAATTCAATGGAATTCTTCAATCTCACTTCAAAAACCCAAAACAAAAAGCAGAAGTTGCAGAAGAAAAGAAAATGAAAACAGAAAGCAAACTAGATCTAATCCCAATTCCCAAATTCAAAATTAAAATTAAAAGTGAAAACTAAAAATGAGCAAAAGGTCCTCTACAAATCAAATTAACTCCTATATATACACTTTCTATTTTGGTCTTCAAAGTTTGGAGTGGGCCTTTTGATTTTTGGATTTGAAGAAAAGTGGATCCGGATGGCTTTGGTTGAAATTGGGTTGGAGGAATGCTCCAGTGGAGCGCTCCGTTGAGTTTAGTGAACTTGGCTTTCATTCTTCTGGCTCCTCACGTGCGCATTGCTTCTTGCCTATAGCGTTTTCTTTGTGAACGGCAGGCACGTTCACTTCTCCAACGCTACTTGTGTTGCTTGGTTGCGTGCCTTCCTTCCTTGCTCAAGGGTCACAAAAAAGTTCACAAAAGTGAACGCTGCGTTTGAAATTTTGAGCGCTACCCTTGTTGCTTTGATGCTGCCCCTTGCTTCCTCGCTCGATGGTCATGAAAACGTTAGCTATAGTGAACGTAGCGTTCACTTTGCTGAACGTGGCTTCTTGGCATGCTGCACCATTTGGTGCGTCTTGCCTTCATTGAGCGCTCCGTTTGCAATTTTGAGCGCTGGCCTTTGCTCCCTTTTGAATGCAACGCTTTAATGTCATGGGCCACACTTTTAAAAGCGTGGCCTAAGGTCCAAAGCGTGCTCAAAATTCAAAGTGTGTCCCAAGATTCTTCTTTCCTCTGTTTGGGCTTAATTTGTGCTTTCTGCTTCTTTTCCTTTATCTTTTTACCTATCATCAACCAAACAAATACATCAAAGTCTCACCAAAATACAAGATCTTGCATCATTTATAAAATTAATTAATTCTAGCATAAAACCTATTATTTTGTGTAAAATAAATGATGTTTGATTGATTCAACATAATCATGAAAATCCACTCCAATTACTTACTTATTGTGCAAGAAAGTGCATAAAACCTAATGAAACTAATGAAAAATGCTTGTAAAACTAGCATAAGATGACTTGTCATCACAACACCAAACTTAAATCTTGCTTGTCCCCAAGCAAGCACTAAACATGAGAAGAAATGAAGTGAAACAGAGAAGTATATAAGTCCTTATTTAGCAGATAATAGAATTTGAACTATGGGGTTTTATGCAGACAAAAATGTAGCTCAATTATTCTTTGCTGATAGATAAGAAATGTTTCTTTGAGGATTCACTAGAGTTGCTGTCATAATGCCCTGCTCTTTGATTGATCCCTTTTGGTTTTTCCTTCTTTCTTTTGCTTAGAAAGCTTATTTCTCAATGATAACTCAGTGTCAAGTGTTGGAGCAGCCTTCTAGCTCAATTTTGCTCAACACTTTTTCACTACAGACACTTGGCTCATAATTCTTCTTAGGAACATTGATGCCCAGCATCTCTTTGGATCACTAAATGCTTTGTAGCTAGGTTGCTCTTGATGATGGACTTTCGGTTGGTAATCCCAGATTAGTTAATCCAAGTTTCCAAGTTTTAAAAGACTCCTCAGAACCTAACTATCCAAGCATATCCTAGTACAAGAAGCATCACAAGCATATGTCCTAAGGTCCAAGCTATTGGTGTCTAGCCTTATTGTTTGTTTCTTTTATTTTTGTTGCCAATCCTTGGATTTTCTTTTCTTTTTCTTTCTTACTTTGCTTCATTTTCCAGGGAATTTCATTAATAAAAGATTTTATGACAGCAACTAAGTTCACACTACATAGAACATTCTATTATGCAGCTTTTATTATTGAGCTTTCCATCCAATCAAGCAATTACCACTACAAGTTTCATTCTAATTCCTACCATATTGAACAATCACTTTCTATTTCAAACATTTTCTCTTATTGATGCAAAAGGGAAACAAGACATAATTTAAGATAGACGAGTGATAACAAGCATAATGCAGATCCTAACAAGAAAACTACTCAAGATATGAAAGTGCAGAATATAAAACATTTGGAGGCATATCATATTTCAGATATGCATCATCCTTATTTAATTAAAACTATAAAAGGTAATCTACCACCTCTAGTTGTCATGCTCTTTCCTTTTGCTGCATTCTCCTTTCTTCTTCTTCCTCTTCTTGCTTTTTTCTTGGGGTTCTTCAACAGGGCATCTTCGATCCCAAATGTGGTCTATCTGACCCCAGAGCCCAGCATCCTTTAATCCTTGTTGCATGTGTGCTGTATTTTTATTGGCTAGTACTCTCTGATGGTCTACCCACTCTTGGCATTGCTCAAATGGCTTGATCTGTTGGTTCAATGTTGGCATGCTATGGACTACATAGTCCAACTTTGCTTGAGTTGCTATATCATACTCCATTCTGTCCAAGTTCTTATGCTCTCCAATTGTATGATATATATTCTTCCATTGGTAGAGATTTTGGGTGTACTCCCCATACTTGGCTTGTCGTAGGGACAATCTATTAAATGATTCTTGAAAGTTTGCTAATTGTTCCCCTTGCCCTTCAAGAATTCTTGCCTAAAACTCTCTCTGTTGATCCAACATCTTGAGCTGGAAGTTTTCTTGCTTCTCCATCATTTGCTGCTGCCAATGCTGTTGTTGCTAACGATCCTTCAAATACTGCTCTTGTTGCCTCAAGTATTGCTCCTGTTGTTGCTCCTGTGCTCTCATGTATTGTTGAGACATTTCTTCAATGGCTCTTTGCATTTGGCTCAGATTTATTGCACCAGGAGCTTGTTCCCCCTCTACTTGTGGTCTCCTCCTTCTTCCTTGAGCTCTTCTCTCTTGCTGATTGTTAGTGTCATCAGTGACGCCTTCCATGCTTTGCTTGGTGACCCCTCTGCTTCCTTTTACCTTCTCAATATTTTCATCCTCAAAGAGTACTCCTGCTCTTTTGCACAGCCTCAGAATAGTGCTTGGGTGACCAAGTCTACTTGATTTACCTGTATCCTCAGCTATCTCTTGAATGCTATCTGTGATGAGCTATGGGACATTGACTTCTCCTCCCCTAAGTATGCAATACGTCAGAATTGCTCTCTTTGTTGTGACCTCAGATGTATTTGCAGTGGGGAGTATGGATCTTCTCACTATTTCGTACCAACATTTGGCTTCAGGTATGAGATCCATTCTCTTCAAGTAGCTTGGATTTCCTTCTAAGTCCCTTTCTCAGTCTTTGCATTCAAAGCATAAGCCATTTAGTATCTCATCAGGATCACTTTCACCCTGCATTTTGTCATCAAAGCTGGGTTCTTCATAGGTTATCACTCTTATCTACAAGACTCTCATGATGGATGATGGGCTAAAATCTACCTCAACCCCCCTAACATAACTCTTATAGGGAAGGGCTGTCCTTGCTTGACCTCACAGCATTTGCATAAAACTCCCTTTTTATGACTGCACTGATGTCTGTGAGAGGTTCACATAGAAGTTCCCATCTCCTCTCTGCCTCTATTCTTCTCATGATGGGATATTCTCCATCTTTTAACTTGAACCCCATCTCTGGAATGACCTTCTTTGATTCCATTAGCCTATAATACCTTGATTCATGAAATTGAGACTTAAATCTCTTAGTATCATATGTTGGTTCCTTTCCTTTCCTTTTTCTAGAACTTGATGAAGCCATAAATTAAGAAGGGAGGAAAGGGGAAATTAGGGGGAAAGATGGTTTAGGCACGGTTTAAGAATGGGAGAAGAAGTTGGGTATTGTGTGATGTCCTTGAGTAAGAGCGGGCTGCTGTAACGTGTTTGAGAGGAGTTTATGAATGAAACAAGGGTAAATAGATGAGGAGGTCTTATATGGAGAAAGCAAGGATATGTGAGAATCGGAAGTGTCACTGCCAATTTATAGACAAGGCATGAAACAAAGCATAAAGTTGGAGGATTCGGTTGAGTAGCAAGGAAAGGTGAGGATTGAGCAAAGCATTGTTGAAAGTTCATGGAATGGACGGCTTGCATGTAGATATGGATAAAGACAAGGATCACTCCCTCATTGGTCATGTGGTTCAGCCTCCAAGGTGTTAAACCATGTAGATTTTGTTTCCAAGAGAGCACACTTCCCTAAGCACATGTGACTCCCCTTTCCATCTTGTGATAACCGTACATGCATTCCTTTTGTCCTTTTCTTCAAATTTCACCATTCCTATCCACATGAACCAAACAAATAGTTAGCTTAAACTTTAAATTTCATACGGTGGTGGTGTAATATATATATATATATATAAAGAAAGTGTTGCTATGTGTTCCTTATTTGTGAATAACCAACCATGCCCCTTAGAATTTGGACAAAATTTTTGGTGAACACCAAACTTGTTTTCTTCTAAGTGGTCTATATAAAATCCAATGAATATCTATCATAATCAGTATATTCATTATAAGAAACATTTTATTTGCTACCATACTACCATAAACTCATAAAATGATGCAATGTATGGTTTATCTATTCATGAATTTGAGCCTTTGAGTAAAAATGACTTTCTTGAAATTCATAGCATATACAGACACAAAACTTAAGGTTTAGCAATATACTTAAACAAAATGAATGAGTATATATCCCATAATGGTTCTATGATAAATTATGCATGAAAAGCTATGTTAAGGTGCCTTTAGGCACACCAAACTTAGGAGTCAAACATATGCTTCAAAATGATGTGTGCAGTTATCAAATCCATTCATGAGAGCTCAAACTTACGCTAGAAAAACCATTAGTTATTGAAATTAAAGCAAAAACAAGAATATTAAATCATGGATGATGATTGTGGTGCCTCAATTTGTCCCCTCTCACTGTGAGCCTTCTTCCTGTTCATTGATGGTCAATCTCCACATGCTCCAGTGAGAGTATCTTGTTGATGGTGTAGTAATCATCAGTTTGTAGATTTTTCTCCAACTGCTGGTATATCAATCTTACTCTGTCCCCTTTTGAACGGCACGTTCACTTCTCCAACGCTACTTGTGTTGCTTGGTTGTGTGCCTTCATTCCTTGCTCAAGGGTCATGAAAAAGTTCACAAAAGTGAACGCTGCATTTGTAATTTTGATTGCTACCCTTGTTGCTTTGATGCTGCCCGTTGCTTCCTCGCTCAATGGTCATGAAAATGTTAGCTATAGTGAACATAGTGTTCACTTTGCTGAACGTGGCTTCTTGGCATGTTGCACCATTTGGTGCGTCTTGGCTTCATTGAGTGCTCCGTCTGCAATTTTTAGCCTGGCCTTTGCTTCCTTTTGAACGCAATACTTTAATGTCATGGGCCACGCTTTTAAAAGCGTGGCTTAAGGTGTAAAGCGTGCTCAAACTTCAAAGTGTGTCCCAAGATTCTTTTTTCCTCTGTTTGGGCTTAATTTGGGCTTTCTACTTATTTTCCTTTATCTTTTTACCTATCATCAACCAAACAAATACATCAAAGTCTCACCAAAATCACAAGATCTTGCATCATTTATAAAATCAATTAATTCTAGTAGAAAACCTATGACTTTGTGTAAAATAAATGATGTTTGATTGATTCAACATAATCATGAAAATCCACTCCAATTACTTACTTATTGTGCAAGAAAGTGCATAAAACCTAATGAAACTAATGAAAAATGCTTGTAAAACTAGCATAAGATGACCTCTCATCAGGTTTATGGTTTGGGGTTTAGGGTTTATGGTTTAGCGTTTAGGGTTTATGGTTTAGGGTTTAGTGTTTAGGCTTTAGGCTTTAGGCTTTAGGGTTTGTGGTTTAGGGTTTAGTGTTTATGGTTTAGGATTTAGGGTTTAGGGTTTAGGCTTTATGGTTTGTGGTTTAGGGTTAAGGATGTAGGGTTTAGGGTTTAGGGTTTATGGTTTGGGGTTAAGGGTTTATGGTTTAGGGTTTAGGGTTTATGGTTTGTGGTTTAGGGTTTAGGGTTTATGGTTTTGGGTTGAGGGTTTATGGTTTAAATTTTAGGGTATATAGTTTAGGGTTTAGCCGTGTTTTTGGTTTAGGGTTTAGGCTTTAGGGTTTAGGGTTTGTGGTTTAGGGTGTATGGTGTAGGGTTTAGGGTTTAAGGTTTATGGTTTCGGGTTGAAGGTTTATGGTTTAGGATTTAGGGTTTGTGGTCTATAGTTTAGGGTTTAGGCTTTAGGGTTTCTGGTTTATGTTTAGGGTGTAGGGTTTAGACTTTAGGGTTTGGGGTTTATTGTTTAGTGTTTAGGGTTTAGGATTTATGGTTTAGGGTTTAGACTTTAGTGTTTAGGGTTTTGGGTTTAGGGTTTATAGTTTTGGGTTTAGGGTTTATCGTTTAAGTTTTAGGATTTATGTTTAGGGTTTATGGTTTTGTGTTTATGGTGTATGATTTAGGGTTTATGGTGTATGATTTAGGGTTTAGGGTTTATGGTTTGGTGTTAAGGGTTTATGGCTTAGGGTATATGGTTTAGGTTTAGGGTTTAGGGTTTAAGGTTTAGGGTTTAGGGTTTATGGTTTATTGTTTGGGGTTGATGGTTTAGGGTTTAGGGTTTATAGTTTAGGGTTTAGAATTTAGGGTTTAGAGTTTGTTAGTTAGGGTTAAGGGTGTTGGGTTTAGGGTTTATGGTTTGGGGTTGAGGGTTTATGGTTTAGGGTTTAGGCATTTGGGTTTATGGTTTAGCATTTAGGGTTTAGGGTTTAGGGTTTATTGTTTGGGGTTGATGGTTTATGGGTTTAGGGTTTAAGGTTATTGTTTAGGGTTTAGGGTTTAGGGTTTGTGGTTTATGGTTTATGGGTTTATTGTTTATGGTGTAGGATTTATGGTTTAGGATTTCAGATTGACGGTTTGGTGTTTATGGTTTAGGGTTTAGGGTTTATGGTTTGGTGTTTAGGCTTTAGGGTTTAAGGTTTATGTTTTGGGGTTGAGGGTATATGGTTTAGGTTTTATGGTTTAGGGTTTGTTGTTTAGAGTTTAGGGCGGAGGGTTTAGGGTTTATGGTTTGGGGTTAAGGGTTTATGGTTTAGTGTTTAGGGTTTATAGTTTACCATTTTGGCATTAGGGATTGTGGTTTATAATTTAGGGTGTGGGGTTTAGGGGTTAGGGTGTATAGTTTGGGATTGATGCTTTAGGGTTTGTGGTTTAGGGTTTAAGCTTTAGGGTTTGGGCTTTATGGTTTAGGGTTTTGTGTTTAGGGTTTATGGTTTAGGGTTTAGGGTTTAGTGTTTAATGTTTAGGGTTTATGGTTTATGGTTTAGGGTTTAAGTTTTACGGTTTATGTTTAGGGTTTGTGGTTTACGGTTTATAGTGTACGGTTTAGGGTTTAGGGTTTATTGTTTGGGGTTAAGGGTTTATGGCTTAGGGTTTAGGATTTATAGTTTAGGGCTTAGGGTTTAGGGTTTGTGGTTTATGCTTTAGGGTGTAGCATTTAGGGTTTAGGGTTTATGGTTTGTGTTTGAGGGTTTATGGTTTAGGGATTAGGCTTTAGGGTTTATCGTTTAGGGTTTAGGGTGTAGGGTTTAGGGTTTATAGTTTGGGGTTGAGGGTTTATATTTATGGTTTGTGGTTTACGGTTTATGGTGTATGATTTAGTGTTTAGGGTTTATTGTTTCGGGTAAAGGGTTTATGACTTAGGCTTTAGGGTTTATAGTTTTGGGCTTATGGTTTAGGGTTTGTGGTTTTTGGTTTAGCGTGTAGTGTTTAGGGTTTAGGGGTTATGGTTTGGATTTGAGGGTTTATGGTTTAGGGATTATGCTTTAGGGTTTGTCATTTTGTGTTTAGGGTGTAGGGTTTAGGGTTTAGGGTTTATGGTTTGGGGTTGAAGGTTTATTGTTTAAGATTTAGTGTTTATAGTTTAGGGTTTAGGCGTGTTTGTGGTTCAGGGTTTAGGCTTTAGGCTTTAGGGATTGAGGTTTAGGGTTTAGGGTTTAGGGTTTAGGTTTAGGGTTTATGGTTTGTGGTTGAAGTTTTATGGTTTAGGGTTTATGGTTTATGGTTTGTGGTTTAGGGTGTAGGGTTTTAGGGTTTAGTGTTTATGGTTTGCGGTTGATGGTTAATGGTTTATGGTTTAGGGTTTATAGTTTAGGGTTTAGGCTTTACGATTTGTGGTTTATGGTTTAGGGTGTATGGTTTAGGGTTTAGGGTGTAGGTTTTAGTGTCCGTGGTTTAGGGTTTGGGGTTTAGGGTTTAGGGTTTATGGTTTAGGGTTTTTGGTTTAGGGTTTAGGGTTTATGGTTTAGGATTTAGGATTGAGAGTTTAGAGTTTATGGTTTAGAATTTAGGGTTTAGGGTTTATGGTTGAGGGTTTATGGTTGAGGGAATAGTGGTTGTGATTTAGGGTTTAGGCTTTGGGGTTTATTTTTTAGGATTTACAATTTAGGGTTTGGGGTTTAGGGTTTAGCATTTAGGGGTTTAGGGTTTAGGGTTTAGGGTTCAAGGTTTAGGCCTTATGGTTTATGGTTGCGAGTTTAGACTTTAGGGCTTAGGGTTTATGGTTTGGGGTTGAGGGTTTATGGTTTAGAATTTAGGCTTTAGTGTTTGTGGTTTAGGGTTTAGGGTTTAGGGTTTAGGGGTTGACGATTTATGGTTTAGAGTTTATAGTTTAGGGTGTAGGCATTATGGTTTTTGGTTTATAGTTTTGGGTGTAGGGTATAGTGTTTATGGTTTGGGGTTGAGTGTTTATGGTTTAGGATTTAGGCGTTAGGGTTTGTGGGTTAAGGTTTAGGGTGTAGCGTTTAGGGTTTAGGGTTTATTATTTGGGGTTGATGGTTTTTGGTTTATGCTTTAGGGTTTAGGGTTTAGGCTTTAGGCTTTAGGGTTTAGACTTTAGGGTTTGTGGCTTAGTGTATAGTGTTTATAGTTTAGGATTTAGGGTTTAGGCTTTAGGCTTTAGGGTTTGTGGTTTATGGTTAAGGGTATAGGGTTTAGGGTTTAGGGTTTATGGTTTGGGGTTGAGGGTTTATGGTTTAGGGTTTAGGCTTTAGGGTTTGTGGTTTAGGCTTTACAGGTTGGGGTTGAGGGTTTATGGTTTAAGATTTAGGGTTTATAGTTTAGGTTTAGGCGTGTTTTTGGTTTAAGGTTTAGACTTTAGGGTTTAGGATTTAGGCTTTAGGATTTGGGATTTAGGGTTTAGGGTTTAGGCTTTAGGATTTAGGGTTTGTAGTTTAGCGTGTAGGCTGTAGGGTTAGGGTTCAAGGTTTATGGTTTCGGGTTGAGGGTTTATGGTTTAGGATTTAGGGTTTGTGGTCTATAGTTTAGTGTTTAGGCTCTAGGGTTTGTGGTTTATGGTTTAGGGTGTAGGGTTTAGGGTTTGGGGTTGAGGATTTAGGGTTTGTGGTTTATGCCTTAGGCTTTAGGGTTTAGGCTTTATTGTTTAGTGTTTAGGGTTTAGGATTTAGGGTTTAGGATTTAGGGTTTAGGGTTTAGTCTTTAGGGTTTATGGTTTAAGTTTTAGGATTTATGTTTAGAGTTTATGGTTTCGGATTTATGGTGTATGATTTAGGGTTTAGGGTTTATGGTTTGGTGTTAAGGGTTTATGATTTAAGGTCTAGGGTTTATAGTTTAGGGCTTAGGGCGTATGGTTTTTGGTATAGGGTTTAGAGCGTATGGTTTATGTTTTAGGGGTTAGGCTTTAGGGTTTGTGGTTTAGGGTTTAGGGTTTAGGGTTTATTGTTTGTGGTTGATGGTTTGTGGTTTAGGGTTTAAGGTTTATAGTTTAGGGTTTAAGCTTTAGTGTTTGTTGTTTAGGGTTTAGGCTTTAGGATTTGTGGTTTAGGATTAAGGGTGTAGGGTTTAGGCTTTAGGATTTATGGTTTAGGGTTGAGGGTTTATGGTTTAGGCTTTAGGCTTTAGGGTTTTTGATTTAGTCTTTAGGGTTTAGGGTTTATTGTTTGGGGTTGATGGTTTATGTTTTAGGGTTTAGGATTTATGGTTTAGGGTTTAGGTTTTAGGGTTTATGGTTTAGGGTTTGTGGTTTAGGGTTTATGGGTTTATGGTGTATGATTTTTGGTTTAGGGTTTAGGATTGAGTGTTTGGTGTTTATGGTTTAGGGTTTAGGGTTTAGGGTTTAGGATTTCGCCCTTAGGGTTTATGGTATGGTGTTTAGGCTTTAGAGTTTAAGGTTTATGGTTTGGTGTTGAGGGTTTATGGTTTAGGCTTAACAGTTTATGGTTTAGGCTTTAGGCTTTAGGGTTTGTGGTTTAGGATTAAGGGTGTATGGTTTAGGGTTTAGGATTTATGGTTTAGGGTTGAGGGTTTATGGTTTTGGCTTTAAGCTTTAGGGTTTAGGATTTAGCGTTTGGGGTTTAGGGTTTAGGATTTATTATTTGGGGTTGATGGTTTATGGTTTAGGGTTTAGGGTTTATTATTTAGGGTTTAGGTTTTAGTGTTTGTGTTTTAGGGTTTATGGTTTAGGGTTTGAGGTTTAGGATTTATGGTTTAGGGTGTGTGGTTTAGGGTTTATGGGTTTATGGTGTATGATTTTTTGTTTAGGGTTTAGGATTGAGTGTTTGGTGTTTATGGTTTAGGGTTTAGGGTTTAGGGTTTAGGATTTCGCCCTTAGGGTTTATGGTTTGTTGTTTAGGCTTTAGGGTTTAAGGTTTATGGTTTGGGATTGAGGTTTTATGGTTTAGGCTTAAAGGTTTATGGTTTAGGCTTTAGGCTTTAGGGTTTGTGGTTTAAGGTTTAGGGTGTTCAGTTTAGGGTTTAGGGTTTATAGTTTGGTGTTGAGGGTTTATGGTTTAGGATTTAGGTGTTAAGGTTTATGGTTTAAGGTTTATGGTGTAGGGTTTAAGGTTTAGGGTTTATGGTTTGGGGTGTAGGGTTTATGGTTTAGCATTTAGGGTTTATGCTTCAGGGTTTAGGGTTTATGGTTTAGGGTTTAGTCTTTAGTCTTTAGGCTTTAGGCTTTAGGCTTTAGGGTTTGTGGTTTAGGGTTTAGTGTTTATGGTTTATGATTTAGGGTTTAGGCTTTAGGCTTTATGGTTTGTGGTTTAGGGTTAAGGGTGTAGGGTTTAGGGTTTAGGGTTTATGGTTTGGGGTTGAGGGTTTATGGTTTAGGGTTTAGGCTTTATGGTTTAAGGTTTAACGTTTATAGTTTAGGGTTTAGCCGTGATTTTGGTTTATGGTTTAGGCTTTAGGGTTTAGGATTTAGGCTTTAGGGTTTGGGATTTAGGGTTTAGGATTTAGGCTTTAGGGTTTAGGATTTGTGGCTAATGGTGTAGGGTGTAGGGTTTAGGGTTCAAGCGTTATGGTTTCGGGTTTAGTGTTTATGGTTTAAGGTTTAGTGTTTATGGTTTATGATTTAGGGTTTAGGCTTTAGGCTTTATAGTTTGTGGTTTAGGGTTAAGGGTGTAGGGTTTAGGGTTTAGGGTTTATGGTTTGGGGTTGAGGGTTTATGGTTTAGGGTTTAGGCTTTATGGTTTAAGGTTTAGGGTTTATAGTATAGGGTTTAGCCATGTTTTTGGTTTAGGGTTTAGGCTTTAGGGTTTAGGATTTAGGCTTTTGGGTTTGGGATTTAGGGTTTATGGTTTAGGCTTTAGGGTTTAGGGTTTGTGGCTTATGGTGTAGGGTGTAGTGTTTAGGGTTCAAGATTTATGGTTTCGGATTGAGGTTTATGGTTTAGGATTTCGGGTTTGTGGTCTATAGTTTAGTGTTTAGGCTTTAGGGTTTGTGGTTTATGGTTTAGGGTGTAATGTGTAGCGGTTGGAGTTGAGCATTTAGGGTTTGGGCTTTAGGGTTTTGGGTTTAGGGTTTAGGGTTTATGGTTTAGGGGTAGGGTTTAGGGTTTATGGTTTATGGTTTAGGGTTTAAGGTTTAGTGTTTAGGGTTTAGTGTTTATAGTTTAGGGTTTAGGGTTTATGGTTTAAGTTTTAGGATTTAGTTTAGGGTTTATGGTTTAGGGTTTATGGTGTATGATTTAGGGTTTAGGGTTTATAGTTTGTTGTTAAGGGTCTATTGCTTAGGGTTTATGGTTTATAGTTTAGGGCTTAGGCTTTAGGGTTTGTGGTTTATGGTTTAGGGCATATGGTTTAAGGTTTAGGGTTTATGGTTTGTGGTTGACGGTTTATGTTTTAGGGTTTAGGCTTTAGGGTTTGTGGTTTTGGGTTTAGGGTTTAGGGTTTTGGGTTTATTGTTTGGGGTTGATGGTTTATGGTTTAGGGTTAGGCTTTGGTGCTTGTAGTTTAGGGTTTAAGGCTTTAGGGTTTGTGGTTTATGGTTTAGGGTGTAGGGTTTAGGGTTTAGGGTTTATGGTTTGGGGTTGATTGTTTATGGTTTATCATTTAGGCTTTAGGGTTTATGGTTTAGCATTTAGGGTTTAGGGTTTAGGGTTTATTCTTTAGGATTGATGGTTTATAGTTTAGGGTTTAGGGTTTAGGTTTTAGTGTTTGTGCTTTAGGTTTTAAGGTTTAGGGTTTGGGGTTTAGGGTTTAGGGTTTTGGGTTTGTGGTTTAGGGGTTTAGGGTTTAGGGTTTATAGTGTATGATTTATGGTTTAGGGTTTAGGGTTTTAGGGTTTAGCTGAATTCTTGCAAATCTGTGACACTGTTAAGACCAATGGGGTTAATCCCGAGGTTTACAGACTTCTGCTTTTCCCCTTTGCTATAAGAGACAGAGCTAGGATATGGTTGGACTCACAACCTAAAGAAAGCCTGAACTCTTGGAAAAAGTTGGTCAATGCTTTCTTGGCCAAATTCTTTCCACCTCAAAAGATGAGCAAGCTTAGAGTGGAAGTCCAAACCTTCAGACAGAAGGAAGGTGAATCCCTCTATGAAGCTTGGGAAAGATACAAGCAATTGATCAGAAGGTGTCCTTCTGACATGCTTTCAGAATGGAGCATCTTATGTATATTCTATAATGATTTGTCTGAATTGTCCAAGATGTCATTGGACCACTCTGCTGGTGGATCTCTTCATCTGAAGAAAATCCCTGCAGAAGCCCAGGAACTCATTGAGATGGTTGCAAATAACTAGTTCATGTACACTTCTGAAAGAAATCTTGTGAATAATGGGATGACTCAGAAGAAAGGAGTTCTTGAGATTGATACTCTGAATGCCATATTGGCTCAGAATAAAATATTGACTCAGCAAGTCAATATGATTTCTCAAAATCTGACTGGTATCCAAGCTGCATCCGGCAGTACTAAAGAAGCCTCCTCTGAAGGAGAAACTTATAACCCTGAGAATCCTGTAATGGAAGAGGTGAATTACATGGGAGAATTCTATGGAAACACCTATAATCCTTCATAGAGAAATCATCCAAATTTCTCATGGAAGGATCAACAGAATCCTCAACAAGGCTTCAATAATAATAATAATGGTGGGAGAAATAGGTTTGGCAATAGCAAGCCTTTTCCATCATCTTCTCAGCAACAGACAGAGAATTCTAAGCAGAGCCTCTATGACTTAGCAACCATAGTCTCTGATCTATCTAAGACCACTCTCAGTTTCATGACTGAAACAAGGTCCTCTATCAGAAATTTGGAGGCACAAGTGGGTCAGCTGAGTAAAAGAGTTACTGAAATCCCTCCTAGAACTCTCCCAAGCAATACAGAAGAGAATCCAAAAAGAGAGTGCAAGGCCATAACTATATCCAAAGTGGCTGAACCTGGAGAGAGTAAAAAGGCAGTGATTTCCAGTTAGGAAGACCTTGCTGGACATCCACTGACCAATAAGGAGTTTCCTATTGAGGAACCAAAGGAATCTGAGGCTCATACAAGGACCATAGAGATTCCACTGAACTTACTGTTGCCATTTATGAGCTCTGATGAGTATTCTTCCTCTGAAGAGGATGAAGATATTGTTGAAGAGCAAGTTGCTCGGTATCTAGGAGCAATCATGAAGCTAAATGCCAAGTTATTTGGTAATGAGACTTGGGAGGATGAACCTCCATTGCTCATCAATGAACTGAATGCCTTGGTTCAGCAGAAATTACCTCAGAAGAAATCGGATCCTGGAAGGTTCTTAATACCTTGTACCATAGGCACCATGACCTTTGAGAAGGCTCTGTGTGACCTGGGGTCAGGTATAAACCTCATGCCACTCTCTGTAATGGAGAAATTAGGGATCTTTGAGGTGCAAGCTGCAAGAATCTCGTTAGAGATGGCAGACAAATCAATGAAACAGGCTTATGGACTTGTAGAGGATGTCTTAGTGATGGTTGAAGGCTTTTACATCCCTGCTGACTTCATAATCCTAGACACTGGGAAGGATGAGGATGAATCCATCATCCTTGGAAGACCCTTCCTACCCACAACAAGGGCTGTGAATGATGTGGACAGAGGAGAGTTGGTCCTGCAATTGCATGAGCACTACCTTGTGTTTAAAGCTCAAGGATCTTCTTCTGTAAACATGGAGAAGAAGCATGAAAAGCTTCATCCAATTCTCCCAATACAGAGTCAAGCAGAGCCCCCACATTCAACTTCTAAGTTTGGTGTTGGGAGGCCACCATTAAGCTCTGAGTCTCTGTGAAGCTCTCTAAGAGCTCACTGTCAAGCTATTAACATTAAAGAAGCGCTTATTGGGAGGCAACCCAATCTTATTTAACTATGTTAATTACTCTTTCATTTCATTTTCCATTGTTATTTTATGTTTTCTTTAGGTTGATGATCATGTGAAGTCATAAAAACAGCTGCAGAATTAAAACGGAATAAAAAACAGCATCAAAAACAGCACACCCTGGAGGATAGGCTTACTGGCGTTTAAACGCCAGAAGGATAGCAGAATGGGCATTTAACGCCCAGTCTGGCAGCATTCTGGGCGTTAAATGCCAGAATTGGCAGACGGACTGGCGTTTAATGCCCAAAAAGGGTGTCTGGCTGGCGTTAAACGCCAGAAAGGGGCAACAGACTGTGGTTTAATGCCAGGAAAGGCAGCAGAGCTGGCGTTAAACGCCAGAAATGGCACACAGAGGGCGTTTAAATGCCAGAAAGGTGCAGAGAGCAGAATTCCTTGATACCTCAGGATCTATAGACCCCACAGGATCCCCACATACTCCAACCCACTCTCTCTCCTCTTCACACCTTTCCATAACACTCTTCCCCAAATACCCTTGACCAATCACATCAATACCTATTCCCCAAATACCATTCACCTATCAAATCCTACCCTTTTCCCCATAATCTCTTCACCACTCACATCAATCTACTATTCCCCAAAGACCCATCATAAAACCCCACCTACCTCACCATTCAAATTCAAAACATTTCCCTCCCAAACCCAACCCCTTCTTACACGAAATCCCTCTCTCTCTTACCCTATAAATACCCCTCCTTACGACCTTCAATTTCACACATCCTAAACACTTAAACCCCCCTTGGCCGAACTCACAACACCCCTTTATTTCCTCATTTTCTTCTTCTTCTACTCCTTTCTTTCTTCTTTTGCTCGAGGACGAGCAAACCTTTTAAGTTTGGTGTGGGAAAAAGCTCTGCTTTTTGTTTTTCCATAACCATTAATGGAACCTAAGGCCAGAGAAACCTCTAGAAAGAGGAAAGGGAAGGTAGTTGCTTTAACCTCTGAGTCATGGAAGATGGAGAGATTCATCTCAAAGGTCCATCAAGACCACTTCTATGAAGTTGTGGCCAAGAAAAGGGTCATCTCCGAAGTCCCCTTCATGATCAAAAAGAGTGAGTATCCAGAGATCCGACGTGAGGTTCGGAGAAGAGGTTGGGAAGCTCTCACTAACCCCATCCAACAAGTCAGAATCTTAATGGTTCAAGAGTTCTATGCTAATGCATGGATCACTAAGAACCATGATCAAAGTATGAACCCGAACCCAAAGAATTGGCTCACAATGGTTCGAGGGAAATACTTGGATTTCAGCCCGGAAATCGTGAGGTTGGCATTCAACTTGCGAATGATGCAAGGAGATCCTCATCCTTTCACTAGAAGGGTCAACTTTGATCAAAGGTTGGACCAAGTCCTCAGGAACATTTGTGTGGAAGGAGCTCAATAGAAGAGAGACTCCAAAGGCAAGCCAGTTCAACTGAGAAGGCTTGACCTCAAGCCTGTGGCTAGAGGATGGTTAGAGTTCATCCAACGCTCTATCATTCCTACCAATAACCGGTATGAAGTTACAGTGGACCGGGCTATCATGATCCATAGTATCATGAATGGAGAGGAAGTAGAAGTTCATGAGATTATACCTCTAGAACTATACAAGGTGGCGGACAAGCCCTCCACTTTGGCAAGGTTAGCCTTCCCTCATCTCATCTGTAACCTATGCAATTCACATGGAATTGTCATAGAAGAAAACATCCTCACTGAAGAGGACAAGCCCATCACTAAAAAGAGGATAGAGCAAACAAGAGAGGCCGCTCATGGACCTCAACAAGAGCATGAGGAAATTCCTCATCAAGAAATCCCTGAGATGCATCAAGGGATACACTTTCCTCCATAAAGCTATTGGGAGCAACTCAACACCTTTTTAGAAGATTTGAGTTCCAACATGGAGCAACTAAGGATGGAGCACCAAGAGCACTCCATTATCCTCTATGAAATCAGAGAGGACCAAAGAGTCATGAGGGAGGATCAACAAAGGCAAGGAAGAGATATTGAGGAGCTAAAGCACTTCATAGGATCTTTAAGAGGAAGAACTAGTCGCCGTCACTAAGGTGAACCCGTTCTTTAATTTCCTTGTTCTTATTTTTCTGTTTTCGGTTTCTATGCTTTATGTTTTGTTTATGTTTTTGTCTTCATTACATCATCATTAGTGTTTAGTGTCTATGTCTTAAAGCTATGAATGTTCCATGAATCTTTCACCTTTCTTAAATGAAAAATGTTTTCGGAAAAAGAAAAAGAAGTACATAAATTTCGAATTCTATCTTGAAAATAGTTTAATTATTTTTGATGTGGTGGCAATACTTTTTGTTTTCTGAATGAATGCTTGAACAATGCATATTTTTGATAGTGAAGTTTATGAATGTTAAAATTTTTGGCTCTTGAAAGAATAATGAAAAAAGAGAAATGTTATTGATAATCTGAAAAATCATAAAATTGATTCTTTGAATCAAGAAAAAGCAGTGAAAAACACAAAGCTTGCGGAAAAAAATGGCAAAAAATAAAGAAAAAAGAAGGAAAAAGAAAAAGCAAGCAGAAAAAGCCAATAGCTCTTTAAACCAAAAGGCAAGAGTAAAAAGCCAGGAACCCTTTAAACTAAAAGGCAAGGGTAAAAAGGATCCAAGGCTTTGAGCATTAATGGATAGGAGGGCCCAAAGGAATAAAATCCTGGCCTAAGCGGCTAAATCAAGTTGTCTCTAACCATGTGCTTGTGGCATGAAGGTGTCAACTGAAAAGCTTGAGACTGAGCGGTTAAAGTCGTGGTCCAAAGCAAAAAGAGTGTGCTTAAGAACTCTGGGCACCTCTAACTGGGGACTCTAGGAAAGCTGAGTCACAATCTGAAAAGGTTCACCCAGTTATGTGTCTGTGGCATTTATGTATCCGGTGGTAATACTGGAAAACAAAATGCTTAGGGTCACGGCCAAGACTCATAAAGTAGCTGTGTTCAAGAATCAACATACTGAACTAGGAGAATCAATAACACTATCTGAATTCTGAGTTCCTATGGATGCCAATCATTCTGAACTTCAAAGGATAAAGTGAGATGCCAAAACTGTTCAAAAGTAAAAAGCTACTAGTCCCGCTCATCTAATTGGAACTAAGCTTCATTGATATTTTGAAATTTATTTTATTTTCTCTTCTTTTTATCCTATTTTTTTTATTTGCTTAGGGACAAGCAACAGTTTAAGTTTGGTGTTGTGATGAGCGAGTATTTTATACGATTGTTGGCATTGTTTTTAGGTAATTTTTAGCATGTTTTAGTTACTTTTTATTATATTTTTATTATTTTTTATGCAAAAATCACATTTATGGACTTTACTATGAGTTTGTGTGTTTTTCTATAATTTCAGGTATTTTCTGGCTGAAATTGAGGGACCTGAGCAAAAATCTGATTCAGAGGCTGAGAAAGGACTGCAGATGCTGTTAGATTCTGACCCTCCTGCACCCGAAGTGGATTTTTTTGAGCTACAGAAGCCCAATATCTGCGCTCTTAATTGCGTTGGAAAATAGACATCTTGGACTTTCCATCAATGTATAATAGTCCATACTTTGCCCGAGATTTGATGGCCCAAACTGGCGTTTAAACGCTAGTCAGAGACCCTTTTCTGGCGTAAAACACCGGAACTGGCACCAGAACTGGAGTTAAATGCCCAAACTGGCATCCAAGCTGGCGTTTAACTCTAAAAAATGCCTATGCACATGTAAAGCTCAATGCTTAGCCCAAGGACACAACAAGTGGGCCCCGAAAGTGGATTTTTGCACTATCTCCACTTAGTTACTTATTTTCTATAATCCCTAGTAACTAGATTAGTATAAATAGCACTTTTTACTATTGTATGAGGGAGATATTTTATCTGATCTTTGGAATTTTATGTTACATTTGGAGAGGATGGCCATTCGGCCATGCCTAGACCTTTTTCTCTTATGTATTTTCTACGGTGGAGTTTCTACACCTCATAGATTAAGGTGCGGAGCTCTGCTATTCTTCATGAATTAATGCAAGTACTATTGTTTCTCTTTCAATTCACGCTTACTTCTTCTCCAAGATATACTCTCGTACTTAATTCAGTTAAGTCAAAATGAAGGGGTGACCCGTGACAATCACCCACTATCTTCGTTACTCGCTTAGCCAAGATCCGCATGCCTGACAACCACAAGCGATCTACATGATGTTTAATGTAGTCATTGGATGACAGCTGGAGTATAGTCTCTTGGGTCTCTGATTCACAGATCGAGTCCGTGAGATTAGAACCTTCGTGGTAGAGGCTAGAACCAATTGGCAGCATTCCTGAGATCCGGAAAGTCTAAACCTTATCTGTGGTATTCCGAGTAGGATCTGGGAAGGGATGACTATGACGAGCTTCAAACTCACGAATATTTGGCACAGTGACAGTGTGCAAAAGAATAGAGAGATCCTATTCCGACACAAGTGAGAACCGACACATGATTAGCCGTGCGGTAGCTGTACCTGGTATTTTTCATCCGAGACGAGAAATCTGACAGTTGATTAGCCGTGCAGAAACCGTACTTAGACCATTTTCACAGAGAGGATCATACAGCTTGCCATATAAGAGAGCACGGATGATTGGATGAAGACAATAGAAAAACAGAGGTTCAAAAGCAACAAAGCATCTCCAAACGCTTAACTAAGATTTACAGGATGACCATAGCTTGCTTCAAGCTGGCAATCTCCGTGGGATCGACCCTTACTCGCATAAGGTTTTATTACTTGGATGACCTAATGAACTTGCTGGTTAGCTGTACCGGAGTTGTAAAAAGTGTGATCACAATTCCGTGCACCAGAGGGTTTATGGTTTAGGGTTTAGGGTTTATAGTTTTATGTTTAGGCTTTAGTATTTATGGTTTAGGGTTTAGGCTTCAGGGTTTAAGGTTTAGGCATTAGGGTTTAAGGTTTAGGTTTTAGGGTTTATGGTTTATGGTTTAGTGTTTGGGCTTTAGTGTATGTGGTTTAGGGTTGAGGATTTAGGGTTTATGATTTAGGATTTATGGTTTATGGTTTATGGTTTATGGTTTATGGTTTAGGGTCTAGGGTATAGACTTTAGGGTTTATGATTTGGGGATGAGGGTTTATGGTTTAGGGTTTAGGCTTTAGGGTTTGTGGTTTATGGTTTGGGGTGTAGGGTTTAGGATTTAGTGTTTATGGTTTAGGGGTTAGGGTTTATGGTTTATGGTTTAGTGTTTATAGTTTAGGGTTTAGGCTTTAGGGTTTGTGTTTTATGGTTTAGGGAGTAGGGTTTAGGGTTTAGGGTTTAGGGTTTATGGTTTGGGGTTGAGGGTTTATTGTTTAGGGTTTAGGCTTTAGGGTTTGTGATTTAGGATGTAGGGTTTAGGGTTTATGGTTTGGGGTTGAGGGTTTATGGTTTAGGATTTAGGCTTTAGGATTTACGGTTGAGGGTTTATGGTTTAATGTTTACGGTTTATAGTTTAGAGTTTAGGCTTTAGTATTTTTGGTTTAGGGTTTAAGGTTTAGGGTTTATGCTTTAGGCTTTAGGGTTTGGGGTTTATGGTTTAGGGTTTAAGTTTTAGGTTTTAGGGTTTAGGGTTTAGGTTTTAGTGTTTACTATTTGGGCTTTAGGGTATATTGTTTAGGGTTTAGTGTTTAGGGTTTAGGCTTTAGGCTTTAGGTTTTGTGGTTTAGGGTTTAGGGTTTAGGGTTTAGGATTTAGGGTTTATGGTTTGGGTTTGAGGGTCTATGGTTTATGGTTTAGGCTTTAGGGTTTAGTGTGTAGGGTTTAGGGTTTATGGTTTATGGTTTGGGATTGAGTGTTTATGGTTTAAGGTTTAGGGTTTAGGCGTGTTTCTGGTTTAGGGTTTTGGTATTAGGGTTTAGGGTTTAGCGTTTAGGCTTTAGGGTTTGGGGTTTAGGGTTTAGTGTTTAGGGTTTTGTGTTTAGTGTTTGGGCTATAGGGTTTGTGGTTTAGGGTTTAAAATTTTGGGTGTAGGGTTTAGGGTTTGTGGTTTGGGGTAAAGTGCTTATGGTTTAGGGTTGAAGTTTTATTGTTTAGGGTTTATGGTTTAGGGTTTAGGGTGTAGGATTTAGGGTTTAGGGTTTATGATTTGAGGTTGAGGGTTTATGGTTTAGGCTTTAGGCTCCAGTGTTTGTGGTATAGGGCTTAGGGTGTAGGGTTTAGGGTTTAGGGTTTATGGGTTGGGGTTGAGGGTTTATTGTTTAGGGTTTAGGATATATAGTTTAGGGTTTAGGCTTTAGTGTTTTTGGTTTAGGGTTTAGGCTTTAGGGTTTAAGGTTTAGGCTTTCGGGTTTGGGGTTTATGGTTTAGGGTTTAGGTTTTAGGCTTTAGGGATTGTGGTTTAGGGTTTAGGGTGTAGGATTTAGGATTTATGGTTTATGGTTTGGGTTTAAGGTTTTAGGGTTTAGGGTTTAGGGTTTAGTGTTTATGGTTTAGGGTTTAGTGCGTATGGTTTAGGGTTTTTGGTTTTTGGTTTGGGGTTGAGGGTTTATGGTTTAAGGATTAGGTTTATAGTTTAGGGTTTAGGCGTGTTTGTGGTTTAAGGTTTAGGCTTTAGGGTTTATGCTCTATGGTTTTAGGGTTTAGGCTTTATGGTTTAGGTTTAGGCTTTGGGGTTTGGGGTTTATGGTTTATGGTTTAGGGTTTAGTGTTTGGGCTTTAGGGTTTGTTGTTTAGGGTTTAGGGTTTTGTGTGTATGGTTTATGGTTTATGGTTTGGGTAAAGGGTTTATGGTTTAGGGTTTAGGGTTTAAAGTTTAGAGTTATGCTTTAGGGTTTATGCTTTAGGGTCTAGGGTGTAGGGTTTAGGGTTTATGATTTGGGGTTGAGGGTTTATGGTTTAGGGTTTATGCTTTAGGGTTTGTGTTTTAGTCCTTAGGGTATAGGGTTTAGGGTTTAGGATTTAGGTTTTAGGGTGTAGTGTTTAGGGTTTATGGTTTATAGTTTAGGGTTTAGGGTTTAGTGTTTATCGTTTAGGGCTTAGGCTTCAGGGTTTAAGGTTTAGGCTTTAGGGTTTGGGGTTAATGGTTTAGGGTTTAGGTTTTAGAGTTAAGGCTTTAGGGTTTGTGGTTTAGGGTTTAGGGTTTAGGGTTGAAGATTTAGGGTTTAGTGTTTAGGATTTATGGTTTAAGCTTTATAGTTTAGGGTTTAGGGTTTAAGAGGTAGTGTTGAGGGTTTATGGTTTGGGGTTGAGGGTTTAAGGTTTAGGGTTTAGGCTTTAGGGTTTGTAGTTTATGGTTTAGGGTGTAGGGTTTATGGTTTGGGGTTGAGGATTTATGGTTTAGGATTTAGGATTTAGGGTTTGTGGTTTAGGGATTACGGTGTAAGGTTTAGGGATTAGGGTTTATGGTTGTTACGGCGCAGCCCAGCTAGGCGTGTAGACCGACCCGGCCCGAAGACTTACCGACCCGGTTAGGCGAGTTACCGTACCCGCCCGTCTGGCGACCCGGCCACGCACCCTCCTTGCCAGCTGTGTAACAGCTGGGAGAAGAAAACTTCCTGGAAAGAGGCCTTCTCCTACGGGGCCCACTTTTCTGACAAGGTATCTAAGGGGAGGGTCCTACCCCTCCCCCAAGGTACGTCACACACATCATCTTATCCCTTTTTCACCTGCACACCTGTCTGACTAGAGCGTCGGAGTGTCTTTGCAGGTGGCACCCCCCTCTCCACACAAAGAGCTCGTGAAGTCGGCTGCCCCAACTTCACTCCCACATCCTTGAACCAAGCGAATCCCCACCTTTCCAACTCTTCAACTCCCCGAACCGTCTACCCGAGCTACCTTACATTGGCGCCGTCTATGGGGATCGCTTAAATGGACGTCATATAGGGTCCTGGAGAACCTGGCCGCGGGGCAGAGCCCATAGGGGCAGCCTATGTGGCCTCCTCCCGGGAGCGCACGAGGTCCCTTCCACGACTACCCGAGCCGTCTTCACGATTGCAAGAGAGACGCCCCTTTGGGGAACAGGCAGCAATAGTGCCAGAATAATGCAGGATTTATCTCATAGGATGCAGAACTTAGAACGCCAGCTGGCAGATCAGGAACATCATCAAAGAACTCCCGAACCAAGCCCTTCCCGGTCTACCGAGGCGCCTGGAGGAACTCCTAAGAGAACCATTCCCGGCGCACGCCCAGCCCGCAATCTGAGTCCGAAAGCGTCTGGGAAGAGCGGGAACGTCCAAGAAGACGGCGGGACCCCGTGGTATACACCCGGCGTGAGGGGAGACCCCCGCCACAGAGCGAGACCAGGAAGGCGGCAGAGAAAGGCCGAAGAGAACGCGACGACCCGTCATAATGGGCGCAACCCCGTTTCATCGTTCCATCCTCGAGGTCCGGCTACCAAAGCACTTTGATAAGCCAACGGACATGAGATACAATGGAATCCCAGGCCCCCTGGAGCATTTACGGCCTTCGAGGCCAGAATGAACCTGGAGGGAGTGGGAGACGAAGTGAGGTACCGCGCTTTCCCGGTCACTCTGGCGGGACCTGCAATACGGTGGTTTAACAGCCTCCCACAGGGCTTGGTGGCCAGGTTTTTGGACATTAGCCGTGCTTTCCTAGCCCAATTCACTACCCGAATCGCGAAGGCGAAACACCCGATTAACTTACTCAGGGTGACACAAAGGCCTGGCGAGCCGACTAGAAAATACTTGGACCGGTTCAATGATGAATGTTTGGAGATCAACAGACTAACTGATTTGGTGGCCAGTCTGTGCTTGACAAATGGACTTCTGAATGAGGATTTCAGGAAGCATCTCACCACAAATCCGGTATGGACGATGCAAGAGATCCAAAGCGTAGCCAGGGAATATATCAATGATGAAGAAGTTAGTCAAGTCATGGCAGCCAACAAACGGCAGCCTGCCTGCAATCAACCTCGGCAGCACGGTGGCGGGGAAAGGTCGAAGGAGCACACTAGAGACGGTGGGCCGAGCAAGACATCCAGGCCATTTCCCCGAGTTGGAAAATTCACCAACTATACCCCCCTCACCGTTCCCATCATAGAAGTTTATCAGTAGATAGCTGAGAAAGGAATTCTATCGAAGCCCCGACCTCTCAAAGATAGAACCGGGGGGAACAAGAGTCTCTGTTGTGATTATTATAAGGGCTATGGACACAAGACACAAGACTATTTCAACCTGAAGGACGCGCTAGAACAAGCAATCCAGGATGGAAAGCTGGCTAAATTCTCCCACCTCATCAGGGAGCCGAGGAGAGGAGATCGCGACCGCGAGGGAGAGGACAAGACCTGCACAGTGAAGCGACGTCAGTAGGCAGAGGACAACGATCACGGTCTTACCATAGTAAACGTGGTAACAGCAAGAGACGCGGCTCTAAGGTCGAGGTCAGCACTCAAGAAGGACACCAAAGTCCTGGCAGTCTCCTCCTTTTCCGTGCGAAGCTCCAAGAGGGTTCTGCCCATCTCGTTCGATCCGGAGGACCAATGGTTCGACGAGGTCGTTGAAAACCCTCCTATGTTCATCACGGCTAGAGTGGGGACCGGCCTCATCAAGCAGATCCTCGTAGACACCGGGGTTGACTTGAATATCATGTTCCGTAATGTGTTCGATGCCTTGGGTCTCTGGGATGCCGACTTAAGGACTCACCAGCACGGTGTAGTAGGCCTGGGCGACCACTTCATCAAGCCCGACAGGATAAGCTCCCTGCCAGTATCTGTTGGACTAGGCCAGGGAAGGAGATCGATAATTGCTGAGTTCGTGGTTCTGCGAGACTCCACGGCCTACAACGTCATCCTAGGAAGAAAGACTATCAACGATCTCGGGGCAGTGATCAGTACAAAGATATTGGTAATGAAGTTCATCGCTGACGATGGATCCGTTGGATCCATAAAGGGAGACTTGGAAACGGCAATCGCTTGCGACAATGCCAGTATCTCCTTAAGGAAGAAATCCAAGGAAGCATTGGGAGTCACCGACCTGGATGCTAGAGTTTATGACAAACCCAGACCCGAACCGGAAGAGAATTTAGAAAGGTTCAGAGTTGGCGACACAGAGGAAAAGTTCACTTTCGTGAACAGGAATCTCCCACACGATCTGAAGAAACCTTTAATGGAAATGATCAGGGCTAACTGCGACCTATTTGCCTGGACGCCAGCCGACATGCCGGGGATAGACCCCCCAGCTCATGTCGCATCGCTTGGCCGTCAAAGCGAGGGCCAAGGCGATCACTCAGAGGAGAAGGAAAATGTCACAAGAAAGGGCAGAGGAGGTAGCCAGGCAGACGGCCAGCCTTCTCGAAGTGGGATTTATCCAGGAACTCGACTACTCGACTTGGCTGTCAAATGTAGTTCTGGTTAGAAAGCACAATGGAAAATGGAGGATGTGCGTGGATTACTCCGATCTTAACAAATCATGTCCCAAAGACTCCTACCCCTTTCCCAACCTAGATGCGCTCGTCGACGTGGCGGCGGGATATCGGTATCTGAGTTTCATGGATACTTATTTTGGCTACAATCAGATACCGATGCACTGGCCAGACGAGGCGAAGACAGCGTTCATAACGCCGGGGGGAACATATTGCTACAAGGTAATGCCGTTCGGGCTGAAGAATGCAGGGTCCACCTACCAAAGCTTGATGAATAAGATATTCAGCGACCTTATACGCAAAACGGTGGAAGTATATGTAGACAACATTTTAGTAAAGACCACCCAACCTGATGATCTCATAGGTGATATGGAAAACGTATTCGACTCCCTCCGACAACACGGCATGAGGCTCAACCCACTTAAATGTGCCTTTGCGATAGAAGCGGGAAAGTTCTTGGGGTTCATGATAACCCAAAGAGGGGTAGAGGCCAATCTGGAAAATTGTGAAGCAATACTCTAGATGAAGAGCCCGGGATGCATTAAAGATGTCCAAAGGTTGACAGGGAGGCTCACCGTGCTATCACGGTTCCTCGGAGCGTCGGCTGCTAGGGCGCTACCATTCTTTAACCTAATGAAAAAGGTGATAGCATTTGAATGGACCCCGGCATGTGAAGAAGCATTCAGGCATTTCAAAGAGATCCTTGCAACACCACCTGTTCTCGAGAAGCCCAAGGTCGAAGAACCGCTATACCTGTTAGTGCGAGAAGAAGGAAAGATCCAACAGCCAATTTACTTTGTGAGCAAAGCACTGTAAGGAGCATAATTGAGATACAGCAAACTAGAGAAGTTGGCACTTGCGCTCCTGACCTCTACCCGTAGATTATGGCAATACTTCCAGGGTCATCAAGTGGTCGTGAGGACAGACCAGGGAATCTGCCAAGTACTCCAGAAACTCGACTTAGCGGGAAGAATGTTGACTTGGGCTATCGAGCTATCCCAGTATGACTTGCAATATGAACCCAGGCATGCGATTAAACCGCAGGCCATGGCCGATTTCTTGGTGGAAGTAACGGGAGACTCAACCGAGGTGACAAGCATACGGTGGAAGCTCAACATAGACGGGGCCTCCAACCAAACGTTCGGAGGAGCCGGGATCATCTTAGAAAGCCCAACCGGGGTTATATATGAACAATCGATCAAGTTCGAGTTCCCGGTGTCAAACAATTAATCAGAGTACGAGGCCCTTCTAGGCGGCTTAATCTGGGCCAGGGAGGTCGGAGCCACAAGGCTAGAGGTGTGCAGTGACTCACAGTTTGTTACCTCTCAGGTCAATAGGACCTACCAAGCCAGAGATCCACTGTTACAGAAGTATCTGGAAAAGGTCAAAGAGTTGAGCAAACAATTCGAGGAGGTCACGATCCAACACGTTCCAAGAGAAAGGAACACACGGGCAGACCTCCTGTCCAAGCTAGCATGCAAAAAACCAGGGGCCAGCAACCGGTCTCTCATTCAGGGTTTGGTAAAAGAACCAGATGTGGTCTTGCAACTGACTCAATCAGAACCCTCTTGGATGGAACCGATCATTGATTTTCTAGAGAAGGTGAGGCTCCCCAGTGATGACAAGCTGGCCAAAACGATAAGGCGGAAAGTGGCCAAGTATGCAATCATACAAGGCCAGTTGTTTAAAAAAGGAATCAGCCAACCTTTGTTGAAGTGCCTGCATCCCGATCAAACAGACTATGTGCTCAGAGAGATCCATGAGGGGTGCTACGGTCACCACATTTGGGGCAATGCTTTAGCAAGAAAGCTCATCAGAGCAGGGTATTACTGGCCATCGATGATGAAGGACTCCATGGAATTCATGAGAAAATGTGTCAAATGCCAGCAGAACGCCAATTTCCACAGGGTGCCGGCAACCAAGCTAAGCCTATTGACATCTTCCCGACTTTTCTCACATTGGGGAGTTGACCTCCTGGGACCCTTCCCGGTCGGTCCAGGGCAGGTCAAGTACCTTATAGTTGCTATCGACTACTATACCAAGTGGATAGAGGTTGAGCCACTGGCCAGCATATAGTCATCTAATTGTCGGAAGTGCATGTGGAGACAAGTGGTAACTCGATTCGGCATCCCTGAGGTTGTTATCTCTGATAACGAGACGCAGTTCACTGACAAGAAGTTCGCAGAGTTCCATGCCAGTTTGGGCATAAAACAAAAGTTCTCATCTGTGGAACATCCCCAGATGAACGGCCAAGTTGAGGCCGCGAATAAGGTCATCTTGCTAAGCTTCAAAAAGCGGTTCGATAAGAAAAAGGGAGCATGGGCTGATGAACTCGCCTCCGTCCTCTGGTCCTACCGCACAACCCAGCAGTCGTCCACAGGGGAAACCCCATTCTGCCTGACATACGGGGTGGATGCTATGATATCCGTAGAGGTTGGTGAGCCGAGCCCACGGTTGTTTCTGGGAGGAGTAGAGGAAGCTGTAGAGAAAGACCTAGTAGACGAGGCTAGAGAAATGGCCCATTTGTCGAAAGCAGTGCTGAAGCAAAGAATGGCCCTGCGCTACAACACCAAAGTACTCAGGAGAGAATTTGAATAAAATGACCTGGTCTTGCGGCGCAACGACATCGGGATGCCGACTCAGGGGGAAGGAAAGCTGATGGCTAACTGGGAAGGCCCTTACAGGGTCAAAGAGGTGATTGGTAAGGGCGCCTACAAATTGGAAAGACTCAATGGCAAGGAAGTCCCGAGAACGTGGAACGCGGGTAACTTAAGAAGATTTTTTTCTAAGTCCAAACACGCCGAATAGGCGACCTGACCAGCTCAGTAAGACCCGTGTTTTTCGCTTTATCATCAAATAATTTACTTCTGTTAAATACCTATCATTGCAATAGACTTGTTCACTTGCCGATTAATGTTCACTTGTTAATGTTCACTTGTTAAATTTACTTTTCCCTATTTATACATCCCATGACAATAAATTTCTTATGATACATGCTAAACGAGGCAACGACACGGTGCCCCAGGACTGATCACCCCGGAAACCAACTAAGTTAACGCCATAATAAACGGCTGCAGCGATAATGAAGCCACGACTTGGCTTCATCAAATTACCAACGCAACGGTAAACGAACGCAAACGACAAGCCAATACCAACAAAACGGTAATAAAATAGAACGAAAATGAACTACCGAGTAAGCGGGGAAAAACAGTAACCATAATCCGACCAGGAGACTACTAAAGCAGTTCAAAGTAACAAGATCCAACATGCACAACAAAAAAGTTCATCAAACTACACGACAAGATCTACAAAAACAAAAAATTACAAAATTCATACAAGAGTACAGAGATCACTTCTTTGGCATATCGACAATCTTGCCGTCCTTGATGGTTTTAAAGACCCCGATTGTCGACGTATCGAAGTCAGGGGCCACGATCTTAACCTGGGCTTTAAGGGTCTCTTCAGTCATCAGTATGGCACTCTTTCCCTGTTTCATGATCTCTTTGTACTTCTTCTTAAACTCTTCAGCTTCGGCTTGAGCAGTCTTAGCCGACGAGATGGCCTCGTCGCGTTCTCTCTCCAAAGCAGCCACCCGACCCTGTGCCGCATTAAGTTGGCTCTCCAAAGTCAGCTCCCGCTCGGTTAGTCGGGAAACGGCTGCATCAGAAATGTTCAATTTCTCCTCAGCGATAGTGGCCTTCTGCTCGGCAGCTTTAAGCTTCTCCTCTGCTTTGGACAGTTGCTCCCGAAGTGTCTCAACTTGCACCTTAAATTGATTGTTGGCCTTAACAGAGGACTCGAGCCCCCTCTGTACCGACTACATTCCCGACAACTCAAACTTAGCCTTCCTGGCTATGGCGGCACCACGGAGAAGAGAACGGTGCATCCACCTCGCTTGCCCAGGGAGATCCAAGCCATGGAAATATTCCTCCGTGCCAGGAAGCAACTGGGAGTCTATAAAGTTCCCGGCATCAAAGTTCCTCTCCACCACAGTGAGGGCTCCTTCAGGGATGGAGGAAGACTTCCTCCTCTTTGGGTTGTGGATAATCTTCGGATCATCCTCCTCGAATTGAGGGTTGGAGGTCGAGCCCTCGCCAGGACCAACCGCCTCACCATGAACGGGAGAGGCATGCGCCTCATCAGCATTTTGGTCTGACATCTCGGCATCATGGGGAGGGGACACCACCTGTTTCTCGTTATTCTTAGGTGGAGCCTCTTGTTTCTCGTCAGCCATTTCCTCATCGCTGTCGCCAGCCAGAAAGGTGTTATATAAATTCTCAAGGCCTGTCACTTCGGCAGACATTCCCACTGCAACAAAATAGTGAAATAGGTTAGTCGTGAAATCGGCATAACAAAGCAACAGTAGCGCAAGAAATGCATGTTAAAGCTACTCACAAATATAATTTCTAGCGACCTCCCGGTCACCCATAAGGAGATGGGGGTTCACATGGTTTTTCCCAAAAATAGCCAACAACACATCGGTAATCTTTTTGTCCACATAGGACATTCCTTTGTATGTTTGTTTCATAAAGGTATTCGACCCCGCCCCGAAACTCCAATATGTCGGGATGAGGCATTGTCCCTCCAACGAGAGCCAGAAGGGATGGCGACCTCTGCTGGGTGCACCTTGAAGTACTTGTCCTTGAACCCATGGTAAGAGTCCTCAAACAGGCCAAAAATCCTCCAACCCTGGGCAGACCGGAAGGACATGAACCCTTTCCTCACTTTCCCTTCTTTGGAAGGATTTATAAGTTTAAAGAGATAAAGAAAAATGTTGACGGACACCGGCAGCTTTAAATATTCACACACCATCTCGAAACAGTGGATGGAATCCCAATTGTTCGGATGCAACTGCGACGGCGCCACGGAACACCGGTTAAGCAGTGCCATTTGAAAAGAAGAAAAAGGAAGGCGAACCCCCAATTGGGTAAACATTGCCTTGTAGAACCAGATCCAGTCAGCAACTCAGGGGGAGTGGGGGTTGAGTTCGTATATCCGTTCATGAGGGGAGGGCACAAAAACATTATAATTAGATTCCTCGTCAGTCCCGCCGCACAAGTACTCGGCTTGGTGAAACTCGGTCAGCTCCTCCTCACCTATTTGGTTTGGGGAATCCTTTACATTGAAAGTCACCCAGGCGTACCGGTCGTAAGCCGCACTTGAGGTGGAACCTCGTGTGACGTGACGTGGAGCCATACCTACAGTGGGGGCACCACTCAGTTAGTCTACGAGGTCGGGAGTTCGGAAAAGGTTTAGAAACTACATTTAGCCTATTCAATAACTGCAACCAAGCATGGCCGAAGCAAATCATCCTAAGTGAAAGCCTAAAAACTAATACCCTAGAATGGTAACCCCCCTAATGCACCTACCTAACACTAATGTCATCCAACATGCAAGTTAAATCAGAAGAGCTGCATGCGTACAGGAGCATAGACAATGAAGATAAAATAAACATGAAGCAAAGAGCGAGGGATGAGCGCTTACCAGGACAATTGCAGGGATTCGAAAGGAAGTACAAAGGCGTAGGAATACAAAGGTTACAGTAGGGAATTTGAAGACGAAGAAGATGGAAACAGAATAAGCAAGGAAATAATGTGAAAATGAAAAACAAAAACTGACTGGGGATTAGAAAACTGACTCAAAAAGCACAAAGCGCAAGGGCAAAACAGTCTTTGCAGGCGGGGTTTTGAAATAACCCATTATAAGCATTAAATGCTTAACGCAAAGAATGAGGCGACGAAAGGTTATCCCCAGCAACAAACAGACACGCGCGCAAGAGGCACAACCTCTCCACGAGTGGCCGACCTGGCGACAACGCACGAGAGAAAACATAACACGCCACCAACAACACTCATGACCATTACTGGCGCACTGTTACGGCCCAGCCCAGCTAGGTGTGAAGACCGACCCGGCCCGAAGACCTACCGACCCGGTTGGGTGAGTCACCGTACCCGCCTGTCTGGCGACCCGGCCACGCACCCTCCTTACCAACTGCGTAACAGCTGGGGAGAAGGAAACTTCTTGGAAAGAGGCCTTCTCCTTTGGGTACCACTTTTCTGACAAGGTATATAAGGGTAGGGTCCTACCCCTCCCCCAAGGTACGTCACACACATCATCTTATCCCTTTCTCACCTGCACACCTGTCTGACTAGAGCGTCAAAGTGTCTTTGCAGGTGGCACCCCCCTCTCCACACGAAGAGCTCGTGAAGTCGGCTACTCCAGCCTCACTCCTACAACCTTGAACCAGGCGAATCCCCACCTTTCCAACTCTGTAACCTCCCCAAACCATCCGGTACCCGAGCTACCGTACATTGGTTTAGGGTTTAAGGTTTATAGTTTAGAGTTTAGGCTTTAGTGTTTGTGGTATAGGGTTTAGGCTTCAGGCTTTATGGTTTGTGATTTAGGGTTTAGAGTTTAGGCTTTAGGGTTTATGGTTTAGTGTTTGGGCTTTAGGTTTTGTGGTTTAGGGTTTAGTGTTTAGGGTTTAGGGTTTATTATGTAGGTTTAGGATTTAAGGTTTATGGTTCGGGTTTGAGGGTTTATGCTTCAGGGTTTAGGCTTTATGGTTTTTGGTTTAGGGTTTAGGGTGTAGGGTTTAGGGTTTATGGTTTATGGTTCGGGGTTGAGGATTTATGGTTTAAGGTTTAGGGTTTATAATTTAGGGTTTAGGCATGTTTGTTGTTTATGGTTTATGGTTTAGGGTTTAGGGGTTTAGGATTTAGGGTTTAGGTTTTAGGCTTTAGGGTTTGGGGTTTAGGGTTTAGGGTTTAGGTTTTAGGATTTATGGTTTTGGGTTTAGGGTTTACGGTTTAGGGTTTAGGCTATAGGGTTTGTGGTTTAGGGTGTAGGGTATAGGGTTTTAGATTTATGGTTTGTGGTTGAGGGTTTATAGTTTAGGGTTTAGGCGTGTTTTTGGTTTAGGCTTTAGTGTTTGTGGTTTAGTGTTTAAGGTTTAGGTTTTATGGTTTGGGGTTGAGGGTTTTTGGTTTAGGGTTTAATCTTTAGGGTTTGTAGTTTAGAGTTTAGGAGATTAGGGTCTAGGGTTTGTGGTTTGGTGTTGAGGGTATATGGTTTAGGGTATAAGCTTTAGGGTTTGTGGTTTAGGGTGTAAGGTTTAGGGTTTAGGTTTTATGGTTTGGGATTTAAGGTTTATGGTTTAGGGTTTAGTGTTTATAGTTTATGGTTTATGCTTTAGGGTTTGAGGTTTAGGATTTAGGGTTTATGATTGGGTATTGAGGGTTTATTATTTAGGGTTTAGGATTTAGGATTTGTGATTTAGGGTTTAGGGTGTAGGGTTTAAGGTTTACGGTTTATGGTTTGGGGTTGAGGGATTATGGTTTAAGGTTTAGGGTTTAGGGTTTATGGTTTAGGTTTTAGGCTGTATGGTTTGGGGTTAAGGGTTTAGGGTTTATGGTTTGGGGTGTAGGGTTTAGGATTTAGTGTTTGTGGTTTGGGGTTTATGGTTTAGGGTTTAGGGTTTAGTGTTTATAGTTTAGAGTTTAGGCTTTAGGGTTTTTGTTTTATGGTTTAGGGAGTAGGGTTTAGGGTTTAGGGTTTATGGTTTAGGGTTGAGGGTTTATTGTTTAGGATTTAGGCTTTAGGGTTTGTGATTTAGGGTGTAAGGCTTAGGGTTTATGGTTTGGGGTTGAGGGTTTATGGTTTAGGGTTTAGGCTTTATGGTTTGTAGTTGAGGGTGTATGGTTTAAGGTTTAGGGTTTATAGTTTAGTGTTTAGGCTTTAGTATTTTTGGTTTAGGATTTAAGCTTTAGGGTTTATGCTTTAAGCTTTAGGCTTTAGGGTTTGGGGTTTATGGTTTAGGCTTTAGGCTTTAGGGTGTAGGCTTTAGGGTTTAGTGTTTACTGTTTGGGCTTTAGTGTAAGTGGTTTAGGATTTATTATTTACGGTTTAGACTTTAGGCTTTAGGTTTTGTGGTTTATGGTTTAGCGTTTAGGTTTTAGGCTTTAGGGATTATGGTTTAGGGTTTAGGGTGTAGGGTTTAGGATTTATGGTTTATGGTTTGGGTTTGAGGTTTTATGGTTTAGGGTTTAGGCTTTAGTGTTTATGGTTTAGGGTTTAGTGCGTAGGGTTTAGGGTTTATGGTTTATGGTTTGGGGTTGAGAGTTTATGGGTTAAAGTTTAGGGTTTATAGTTTAGGGTTTAGGCGTGTTTGTGGTTTAGGGATTAACGTTTAGGGTTTAGGCTTTAGGGTTTAGGGTTTAGGCTTTATGGTTTAAGCTTTAGGCTTTAGGGTTTAGGTTTTAGGGTTTAGGATTTAGAGTTTAGTGTTTGGGTTTTAGGGTTTGTGGTTTAGGGTTTAGGGTTTTGTGTGTAGGATTTAGGGTTTATGGTTTGGTGTAAAGGGATTAGGGTTTATAGTTTAGGGTTATGCTTTAAGGTTTATGCTTTAGGATTTATGGTGTAGTGTTTAGGGTTTATGATTTGGGGTTGAGGGTTTATGGTTTAGGCTTTAGGCTTTAGGGTTTGTGGTTTAGTCCTTAGCGTATATGGTTTATGGTTTAGGGTTTAGGGTTTAGATTTTAGGGTGTAGGGTTTAGAGTTTATGGTTTATAGTTTAGGGTTTATGGTTTAGTGTTTGTGGTTTACGGTTTAGGCTTTAGGTTTTAAGGTTTAGGCTTTATGATTTGGGGTTAATGGTTTTGGGTTTAGGCTTTAGGGTTTAGGCTTTAGTGTTTAGTGTTTGGGCTTTAGGGTTTGTGGTTTAGGGTTTAATGTTTAGGGTTTAGGGTTTATGGTGTAGGTTTAGGATTTAGGGTTTATGGTTCGGGTTTGAGGGTTTATGGTTTAGGGTTTATGCTTTAGGGTTTGTGGTTTAGGGTTTAGTGTGTAGGGTTTAGGGTTTATGGTTTATGGTTCGGGGTTGAGAATTTATGGTTTAAGGTTTAGGGTTTATAGTTTAGGGTTTAGGTGTGTTTGTTGTTTAGGATTTATGGTTTAGGGTTTATATTTTAGGCGTTAGTGTTTGGGGTTTTGGGTTTAGGGTTTAGGTTTTAGGATTTATGGTTTGGGGTTGAGGGTTTACGGTTTAGGGTTTAGGCTATAGGGTTTGTGGTTTAGGGTGTAGGGTTTAGGATTTATGGTTTGGGTTGAGGGTTTATAGTTTAGGGTTTAGGCGTGTTACTGGTTTAGGGTTTAGGCTTTAGGGTTTGTAGTTTAGAGTTTAGGAGATTAAGGTCTAGGGTTTATGGTTTGGTGTTGAGGGTATAGGTTTTAGGGTATAAGCTTTATGGTTTGTGGTTTAGGGTGTAAGGTTTAGGGTTTAGGTTTTATGGTTTGGGGTTTAAGGTTTATAGTTTAGGGTTTAGTATTTATAGGTTAGGGTTTATGCTTTAGGGTTTGTGGTTTAGGATTTAGGGTTTATGATTGGGTGTTGAGGGTTTATTATTTAGGGTTTAGGATTTAGGGTTTATGGTTTAGGGTTTAGGGTGTAGGGTTTAGGGTTTACAGTTTTTGGTTTGGGGTTGAGGGATTATGGTTTAAGGTTTAGGGTTTAGGGTTTATGGTTTAGGTTTTAGGCTGTATGGTTTGGGGTTAAGGGTTAAGGGTTTATGGTTTGGGGTGTAGAGTTTAGGATTTAGTGTTTGTGGTTTGGGGTTTATGGTTTAGGGTTTAGGGTTTAGTGTTTATAGTTTAGAGTTTAGGCTTTAGGGTTTTTGTTTTATGGTTTAGGGAGTAGGGTTTTGGGTTTATGGTTTGGGGTTGAGGGTTTATTGTTTAGGGTTTAGGCTTTAGGGTTTGTGATTTAGGGTGTAAGGCTTAGGGTTTATGGTTTGGGGTTGAGGGTTTATGGTTTAGGATTTAGGCTTTTTGGTTTGCGGTTGAGGGTTTATGGTTTAAGGTTTAGGGTTTATAGTTTAGAGTTTAGGCTTTAGTATTTTTGGTTTAGGGTTTAAGCTTTAGGGTTTATGCTTTAGGCTTTAGGGTTTGGGGTTTAGGGTTTAGGGTTTAGGCTTTAGGGTGTAGGGCTTAGGGTTTATGGTTTGGGGTTGAGGGTTTATGGGTTAAAATTTAGGGTTTATAGTTTAGGGTTTAGGCGTGTTTGTGGTTTAGGGTTTAACGTTTAGGGTTTAGGGTTTAGGCTTTATGGTTTAGGCTTTAGGCTTTAGGGTTTGGGTTTTATGGTTTAGGGTTTAGGGTTTAGTGTTTGGGTTTTAGGGTTTGTGGTTTATGGTTTAGGGTTTTTGTGTGTAGGATTTAGGGTTTATGGTTTGGTGTAAAGGGTTTATGGTTAGGGTTTAGGGTTATGCTTTAGGGTTTTTTCTTTAGGGTTTAGGGTGTAGTGTTTATGGTTTATGATTTGGGGTTGAGGGTTTATGGTTTAGGGTTTAGAATTTAGGGTTTGTGGTTTAGTCCTTAGCGTATATGCTTTATGGTTTAGGGTTTATGGTTTAGGTTTTAGGGTGTAGGGTTTAAGGTTCATGGTTTATAGTTTAGGGTTTAGGGTTTAGTGTTTGTGGTTTAGGGTTTAGGCTTTAGGGTTTATGGTTTAGGCTTTATGATTTGGTGATAATGGTTTTGGGTTTAGGCTTTAGAGTTTAGGCTTTAGTGTTTAGTGTTTGGGCTTTAGGGTTTGTGGTTTAAGGTTTAGTGTTTAGGGTTTAGGGTTTATGGTGTAGGTTTAGGATTTAGGGTTTATGGTTCGGGTTTAGGGTTTAATGTTTAGGGTTTAGGGTTTATGGTGTAGGTTTAGGATTTAGGGTTTATGGTTCGGGTTTGAGGGTTTATGGTTTAGGGTTTAGGCTTTAGGGTTTGTGGTTTAGGGTTTAGTGTGTAGGGTTTAGGGTTTGGGGTTTATGGTTCGGGGTTGAGAATTTATGGTTTAAGGTTTAGGGTTTATAGTTTAGGGTTTAGGTGTGTTTGTTGTTTAGGATTTATGGTTTAGGGTTTATATTTTAGGCGTTAGTGTTTGGGGTTTAGGGTTTAGGGTTTAGGTTTTAGGTTTTAGGATTTATGGTTTGGGGTTGAGGGTTTACGGTTTAGGGTTTAGACTATAGGGTTTGTGGTTTAGGGTGTAGGGTTTAGGATTTATGGTTTGGGTTGAGGGTTTATAGTTTAGGGTTTAGGCGTGTTACTGGTTTAGGGTTTAGGCTTTAGGGTTTGTAGTTTAGAGTTTAGGAGATTAAGGTGTAGGGTTTATGGTTTGGTGTTGAGGGTATAGGTTTTAGGGTATAAGCTTTATGGTTTGTGGTTTAGGGTGTAAGGTTTAGGGTTTATGTTTTATGGTTTGGGGTTTAAGGTTTATAGTTTAGGGTTTAGTATTTATAGGTTAGGGTTTATGCTTTAGGGTTTGTGGTTTAGGATTTAGGGTTTATGATTGGGTGTTGAGGGTTTATTATTTAGGGTTTAGGATTTAGGGTTTATGGTTTAGGGTTTAGGGTGTAGGGTTTAGGGTTTACAGTTTTTGGTTTGGGGTTGAGGGATTATGGTTTAAGGTTTAGGGTTTAGGGTTTATGGTTTAGGTTTTAGGCTGTATGGTTTGGGGTTAAGGGTTTAGGGTTTATGGTTTGGGGTGTAGGGTTTAGGATTTAGTGTTTGTGGTTTGGGGTTTATGGTTTAGGGTTTAGGGTTTAGTGTTTATAGTTTATAGTTTAGGCTTTAGGGTTTTTGTTTTATGGTTTAGGGAGTAGGGTTTTGGGTTTATGGTTTGGGGTTGAGGGTTTATTGTTTAGGATTTAGGCTTTAGGGTTTGTGATTTAGGGTGTAAGGCTTAGGGTTTATGGTTTGGGGTTGAGGGTTTATGGTTTATGATTTAGGCTTTTTGGTTTGCGGTTGAGGGTTTATGGTTTAAGGTTTAGGGTTTATAGTTTAGAGTTTAGGCTTTAGTATTTTTGGTTTAGGGTTTAAGCTTTAGGGTTTATGCTTTAGTCTTTAGGGTTTGGGGTTTAGGGTTTAGGGTTTAGGCTTTAGGGTGTAGGGCTTAGGGTTTATGGTTTATGGTTTGGGGTTGAGGGTTTAGGGTTTATAGTTTAGGGTTTAGGCGTGTTTGTGGTTTAGGGTTTAACGTTTATGGTTTAGGGTTTAGGGTTTAGTGTTTGGGTTTTAGGGTTTGTTGTTTATGGTTTAGGGTTTTTGTGTGTAGGATTTAGGGTTTATGGTTTGGTGTAAAGGGTTTATGGTTAGGGTTTAGGGTTATGCTTTAGGGTTTTTTCTTTAGGGTTTAGGGTGTAGTGTTTATGGTTTATGATTTGGGGTTGAGGGTTTATGGTTTAGGGTTTAGGCTTTAGGGTTTGTGGTTTAGTCCTTAGCGTATATGCTTTATGGTTTAGGGTTTAGGGTTTAGGTTTTAGGGTGTAGGGTTTAAGGTTCATGGTTTATAGTTTAGGGTTTAGGGTTTAGTGTTTGTGGTTTAGGGTTTAGGCTTTAGGGTTTATGGTTTAGGCTTTATGATTTGAGGATAATGGTTTTGGGTTTAGGCTTTAGAGTTTAGGCTTTAGTGTTTAGTGTTTGGGCTTTAGGGTTTGTGGTTTAAGGTTTAGTGTTTAGGGTTTAGGGTTTATGGTGTAGGTTTAGGATTTAGGGTTTATGGTTCGGGTTTGAGGGTTTATGGTTCACGGTTTAGGCTTTAGGGTTTGTGGTTTAGGGTTTAGGGTGTAGGGTTTAGGGTTTATAGTTTATGGTTCGGGGTTGAGGATTTATGGTTTAAGGTTTAGGGTTTATAGTTTAGGGTTTAGGTGTGTTTGTTGTTTAGGGTTTATGGTTTAGGGTTTAGGGGTTTATGGTTTAGGGTTTTGGTTTTAGGCTTTAGGGTTTGGGGTTTAGTGTTTAGGCTTTAGGATTTGGGGTTAATGGTTTAGGGTTTAGGTTTTAGGTGCTTTAGGGTTTGTGGTTTAGGGTTTAATGTTTAGGGTTATGGATTTAGGGTTTAGTGTTTAGGATTTATAGTTTAAGGTTTATGGTTTATGGTTTAGGATTTAGGGTTTATGATGTAGGGTTGAAGGTTTATGGTTTGGGGTTTAGGGTTTATGGTTTAGGGTTTAGGGTTTATGGTTTAGTGTTTAGGCTTTAGGGTTTGTGGTTTAGGGTTTAGGGTGTATGGTTTATGGTTTGGGGTTTAGGGTTTAGGGTGTATGGTTTAGGGTTTGGTGTTGAGGATTTATGGTTAAGGATTTAGGGTGTGCGGTTTAGGAATTACGGTGTAGGGTTTAGGGTTTAGGGTTTATGGTTTTGGTTTGAAGGTTTATGGTTTAGGGTTTAGGATTTATATTTTAGAGTTTAGGGTTTAGTGTTTGTGGTATATGGTTTAGGCTTCAGGCTTTAGGGTTTGTGATTTAGGTTTAGGGTTTAGGGTTTAGGCTTTAGGGTTTATGGTTTAGTGTTTAGTGTTTAGGATTTAGGTTTTGTGGTTTAGGCTTTAGTGTTTATGGTTTAGGATTTATGGTGTAGAGTTTAGGATTTAGGGTTTATGGCTCGGGTTTGAGGGTTTATGGTTTAGGGTTTAGGCTTTAGGGTTTGTGGTTTAGGGTTTAGGGTGTAGGGTTCAGGGTTTATGGTTTATGGTCGGGGTTGAGGATTTATAGTTTAAGGTTTAGGGTTTATAGTTTTGGGTTTAGGCGTGTTTGTTGTTTAGGGTTTATGGTTTAGGGTTTAGGGTTTATGGTTTAGGGTATATGTTTTAGGCTTTAGGGTTTGAGGTTTATGGGTTTATGGTTTAGGTTTTAGGATTTATGGTTTGGGGTTGAGGGTTTATGGTTTAGGGTTTAGGCTATAGGGTTTGTGGTTTAGGTTGTAGGGTATAATGTTTACGATTTATGGCTTAGGGTTGAGGGTTTATTGTTTCGGGTTTTGGCGTGTTTGTGGTTTAGGGTTTAGGCTTTAGGATTTGTCGTTTAGTGTTTAGGGTTTATGGTTTATGGGTTGGGGTTCAGGGTTTTTGGTTTAGGGTTTAATCTTTAGGGTTTATTATTTAGGGTTTAGTGGATTTAGTGTCTAGGGTTTATGGTTTGGTGTTGAGGGTTTATGGTTTAGGGTATAAGTTTTAGGGTTTGTGGTTTAGGGTTTAGGGTTTGGGGTTGAGGGATTATGGTTTAAGGTTTAGGGTTTATGGTTTAGGGTTTATGGTTTAGGTTTTAGGCTGTATGATTTGGTGTTAAGGGTTTTTTGTTTATGGTTTGGTGTTGAGGGTTTAATGTTTAGGGTTTAGGCTTTAGGGTTTATGATGTAGGGTGTAGGGTTTAGTGTTTAGAATTTATGGTCTGGGGTTGAGGGGTTATGGTTTAGGGTTTAGGGTTTATATTTTAGTGTTTATGCTTTAGTGTTTGTGGTTTAGAGTTTAGGGTGTAGGGTTTAGGGTTTATGATTTGGGGTTGAGGGTTTATTGTTTAGGGTTTAGACTTTAGGATTTGTGGTTTAGGGTTTAGGGATAGGGTTTATGGTTTTTTGTTGAGGGTTTATAGATTAGGGTTTAGTATTTATAGTTTAGGCTTTAGGCTTTAGGCTTTAGTGTTTATGGTTTAGGGTTTTGGGTTTAGGGTTTAGGTTTAGTGTTTAGGGTTTAGGGTTTAGTGTTTGGGCTTTTGGGTTTGTGGTTTAAGGTTTATGGTTTATTGTTGAGGATTTATGGTTTAGGGTTTATGATTTATGGTTTAGGGTTCAAGATTTAGGATTTTTGGTTTAGGGTTGAGGGTTTATGGTTTAGGGTTTAGGCATTAAGTTTTGATGTTTATGGTTTGGGGTGTAGGGTTTAGGGTTTAGGATTTATGTTTTGGGGTTGATGATTTATGGTTTATGGTTTAGGCTTTAGGATTTGTGGTTTAGGGTTTAGGGTGTAGGGTTTAGGGTTTAGTGTTAGGGTATGGGGTTCAGGGTTTATGGTTTATGGTTTATTCTTTATAGTTTAGGATTTAGTGGTTTATGGTTAAGGGTGTAGGGTTTAGGGTTTAGTGTTTATGGTTTTGTGTTGAGGGTTTTTGGTTTAGGGTTTAGGGTTTAGGGTTTGTGGTATAGGGTTTAGGCTTTAAGTTTTAGGCTTCAGGCTTTAGGGTTTGTGATTTAGGGATTAGTGTTTAGGCTTTAGGGTTTATGGTTTAGTGTTTAGTGTTTGGGATTTAGGTTTTGTGGTTTAGGGTTTAGTGTTTAGGGTTTAGGGCTTATGGTGTAGAGTTTAGGATTTAGGGTTTATGGTTCGGGATTAAGGGTTTATGGTTTAGGGTTTAGGCTTTAGGGTTTGTGGTTTATGGTTTAGGGTTTAGGGTTTAGGGTTTATGGTTTATGGTTCGGGGTTAACGATTTATGGTTTAAGGTTTAGGTTTTATAGTTTAGGGTTTATGCGTGTTTGTTGTTTAGGGTTTATGGTTTAGGGTTTAGGGTTTAGGGTTTAGGGTTTATGTTTTAGGCTTTAGGGTTTGGGGTTTAGGGTTTATGATTTAGGTTTTAGGATTTATGGTTTGGGGTTGATGGTTTACAGTTTAGGGTTTAGCCTATTGGGTTTGTGGTTTAGGGTGTAGGGTATAATGTTTAGGATTTATGGCTTAGGGTTGAGGGTTTATAGTTTAGGGTTTAGGCGTGTTTGTGGTTTAGGGTTTAGGCTTTAGGCTTTGTGGTTTAGTGTTTAGGGTTTATGGTTTATGGGTTGGGGTTGCGGGTTTTTGGTTTAGGGTTTAATCTTTAGGGTTTATTGTTTAGGGTTTAGGGGATTTATGGTCTAGTATTTATGGTTTGGTGTTGAGGGTTTATGGTTTAGGGTATAAGTTTTAGGGTTTGTGGTTTAGGGTGTATGGTGTAGGGTTTAGGGTTTATAGTTTGGGGTTTAGGGTTTTTGGTTTAGGGTTTATAGTTTAGGGTTTACGCTTTAGGGTTTGTGGTTTTAGGGTTTAGGGTGTAGGGTTTAGGGTTTACGATTTATGGTTTGGGGTTGAGGGATTATGGTTTAAGGTTTAGGGTTTATGCTTTAGGGTTTAGGGTTTATGGTTTAGGTTTTAGGCTATATGGTTTGGGGTTAAGGGTTTAGGGTTTATGGTTTGGTATTTAGGCTTTAGGGTTTATGATGTAGGGTGTATGATTTAGTGTTTAGAATTTATGGTCTGGGGTTGAGGGGTTATGGTTTAGGGTTTAGGGTTTATATTTTAGTGTTTATGCTTTAGTGTTTGTGGTTTAGAGTTTAGGGTGTAGGGTTTATGGTTTAGGGTTTATGATTTGGGGTTGAGGGTTTATTATTTAGGGTTTAGGCTTTAGGATTTGTGGTTTAGGGTTTAGGGTTAGGGTTTATGGTTTTTTGTTAATGGTTTTTAGATTAGGGTTTAGTATTTATAGTTTAGGGTTTAGGCTTTAGTGTTTAGGGTTTAGGGTTTCGGGTTTAGGGTTTAGGTTTAGGGTTTAGGGTTTAGGGTTTAGTGTTTGGGCTTTTGGGTTTGTGGTTTAAGGTTTATGGTTTAGGGTTGAGGATTTATGGTTTAGGGTTTATCATTTATGGTTTAGTATTTAAGATTTTTGGTTTAGGGTTTAGGGTTTATGGTTTAGTGTTTATGCGTTAAGTTTTGATGTTTATGGTTTGGGGTGTAGGGTTTAGGGTTTAAGGTTTATGGTTTGGGGTTGATGATTTATGGTTTATGGTTTAGGCTTTAGGATTTGTGGTTTTGGGTTTAGCGTGTATAGTTTAGGGTTTAGTGTTAGTGTGTGGGTTGAGGGTTTTTGGTTTAGGGTTTACTCTTTTTAGTTTAGGATTTAGTGGTTTATGGTTAAGGGTGTAGGGTTTATGGTTTAAGGTTTATGGTTTTGTGTTGAGGGTTTATGGTTTAGGGTTTATGGTTTAGCATTTAGGCTTTAGGGTGTGTGGTTTAGGGTTTACGGTGTAGGGTTTAGCATTTAGGGTTTACGGTTTAGGTTTGGAGGTTTAGGGTTTATGGTTTAGAGTTTAGGCTTTAGTGTTTGTGGTTTAGGGATTAGGGTTTATAGTTTAGGGTTTAGGGTTTGGGGATGATGATTTAGTGTTTGTGGTTTAGGGTTTAGGCTTTAGGGTTTGGCCTTTATGGTTTAGAGTTTAGGGTTTAGGGTTTATGGTTCATGGTTTATAGTTTAGTGTTTAGGGTTTAGGGTTTATGGTTTAGGGTTTAGGGCTTATGCTTTAGGGTTTATGATTTAGTATTTAGGGATTATTGTTTAATGTTTAGGGTTTACGGTTTATAGTTTAGGGTTTAGGGTTACAGTTTAGGGTTGGATTTTGGCCATAGGGTTTAGTGTTTGGTGTTTAGACTTTAGGGTTTAAGGTTTATGGTTTGGGGTTGAGGGTTTATGGTTTAGGGTTTATTATTTAGAATTTATGGTGGAGGCTTTAGGGTTTAGGGCTTATGTTTTGGGGTTAAGTGTTTAATGTTTAGGGTTTAGGGCTTTAGGGTTTAGGGGTTTAGGGTTTACGGTTTATGGTTTATAGTTTTGGGTTAAGGCTTTAGGGTTTGTGATTTATGATTTAGGGTGTAGTGTTTAGGATTTAGGATTTATGGTTTGGGGTTGAGGGTTTATGGTTTAGGGTTTAGGCTTTAGCGTTTGTGGTTTAGGGTTTATAGTTTAGGGTTCAGTGGTTTAGGATTTAAGGTTTAAGGTTTGGGGTTTACGATTTAGGGTTTACGGTTTGTGGTTTATGGTTTATGGGTTTAGGGTTTATGGTGTAGGATTTATGGTTTAGGGTTTAGGATTGAGGGTTTGGAGTTTATGGTTTAGGATTTGGGGTTGAGGGTTTATCGTTTCAGGTTTAGGCTTTAGGGTTTGTGGTTTACGGTTTAGGGTGTAGGATTCAGGGTTTAGGGTTTATGGTTTTGGGTTGAGGGTTCATAGTTTAAGATTTTATGTTTATGGTTTATATTTTAGGGTTTAGGCTTTAGCGTTTGTGGTTTTTGCTTTAGGGTTTAGGGTTTAGGGTTTATGATTTAGGGTTTATGGGTTAGTGTTTAGGGTTTAGTGTTTAGGGTTTAGGGTTTAGGGTTTAGGGTTTAGGGTTTATGGTTAGTGTTTAGGGTTTACGGTTTATGGTTTATGGTTTAGTGTTTAGAGTTTATGGTTTAGGGTTTCAGGTTTATGCGTTAGGGTTTATAGTTTAGTATTTAGGGTTTAGTGGTTAGTGTTTAAGGTTTACGGTTTACGGTTTAGGGTTTAGGGTTTATGGTTTAGGGTTTAGGGTTTGTGGTTTAAGGTTTATGGTGTATGATTTAGGGTTTCATGGTTATGGTTTCGGGTTAAGGGTTTAGGGTTTAGGGTTTATAGTTTAAGGTTCAGTGGTTTTGGTTTTAACGTTTAGGGTTTGGGGTTTAGGGTTTACGATTTACGGTTTGTGGGTTAGGGTTAAAGGGTTTAAGGTTTATGGTGTAGGATTTATGGTTTAGGGTTTAGGATTGAGGTTTTGGAGTTTATGGTTTAGGATTTTGGGTTGAGGGTTTATGGTTTAAGGTTTAGTCTTTAGGGTTTGTGGTTTACATTTTAGGGTATAGGGTTTAGGGTTTAGGGTTTATGGTTTTGGGTTGATGGTTCATACTTTAAGATTTTGGGTTTATGGTTTATAGTTTAGGGTTTAGGCTTTAGCGTTTGTGGTTTATGGTTTAGGGTTTAGGGTTTAGGGTTGAGGATTTAGTGTTTGTGGTTTAGGGTTTAGGCTTTAGGGATTGAGCTTTATGGTTTAGGGCTTAGGGTTTAGGGTTTATGGTTTAGGGTTTATGGTTTAGTGTTTAGGGTTTAGGCTTAGGTTTAGGGTTTAGGGTTTATTGTTTATGGTTTAGTGTTTAGGGTTTATGGTTTAGGGTTTAAGGCTTATGCTTTAGGGTTTATAGTTTAGTATTTAGGGTTTAGTGTTTAGTGTTTAGGATTTACGGTTTCCGGTTTAGGGTTTATGGCTTAGGGTTTAAGGTTTATGGTTTAGGGTTTAGGCTTTAGGGTTTAGGGTTTAGGGTTTAGGGTTTAGGATTTATGGTTTAGGGTTTATGGTTTTGGGTTTAGGATTTTGGCCTTAGGGTTTAGGGTTTGTTGTTTAGGCTTTAGGGTTTAAGGTTTATGGTTTGGGGTTGAGGGTTTATGGTTTAGAATTTAGGTTTGGGTTTAAGGGTTTATGTTTTAGGGTTTAAAGGTTTAGGTTTTACGGTTTGTGGTTTATTGTTTAGAGTGCTTTAGGGTTTGTGGTTTATGATTTAGGGTGTAGTGTTTAGGGTTTAGGATTTATGGTTTGGGGTTGAGGGTTTATGATTTAGGGTTTAGGCTTTAGAGTTTGTGGTTTAGGGTTTAGGATTTAGGGTTTATGGTTCATGGTTTATAGTTTAGGGTTCAGTGGTTTAGGGTTTAAGGTATAAGGTTTGGGGTTTTTAGTTTAGGGTTTACGGTTTGTGGTTTAGGGTTTAGGGGTTTAGGGTTTATGGTGTAGGATTTATGGTTTAGGGTTTAGGATTGAGGGTTTGGAGTTTATGGTTTAGGATTTGTGGTTGAGGGTTTCTAGTTTAAGGTTTAGGCTTTAGGGTTTTTGGTTTATGGTTTATGGTGTAGGGTTCATGGTTTAGGGTTTATGGTTTCAGGTTGAGGGTTTATAGTTTAAGATTTAGGGTTTATGGTTTATAGTTTAGGGTTTAGGCTTTAGTGTTTGTGGTTTATGGTTTAGGGTGTATGGTTTAGGGTTTGTGGTTGAGGATTTGGTGTTTGTGGTTTAGGGTTTGTGCTTTAGAGTTTAGGGTTTATGGTTTAGTGTTTATGGATTAGTGTTTAAGGTTTAGTGTTTAGGGTTTATGGTTTAGGGTTTAGGGTTTATGGTTTAGTGTTTAGGGTTTAGGGTTTATGGTTTATGGTTTAGTGTTTAGGGGTTATGGTTTATGCGTTTGGGTTTATGGTTTAGTATTTAGGATTTAGGGTTTAGGGTTTAAGGTTTATGGTGTATGATTTAGGGTTTAGGGTTTATGGTTTCGGTTTAAGGGTTTATGGCTTAGGGTTTAGGGCTTATAGCTATGAGTTTAGGGTTCGTGGTTTATAGTATAGGGTGTATGGTTTTTGGTTTATGGTTTGGGGTTGATAGTTTATGGTTTAGGTTTTAGGGTTTAGGGCTTGTGGTTTAGGGTTTAGGTTTAGGGTTTAGGGTTTATTATTTGTGGTTGATGGTATATGGTTTAGGGTTTAGTGTTTATAGTTTAGGGTTTAGGTTTTAGTGTTTTTGGTTTAGGGTTTAGACTTTAGGGTTTGTGGTTTATGATTTAGGGTGTAATGTTTAGGGTTTAGGATTTATGGTTTGGGGTTGAGGGTTCATGGTTTAGGGTTTAGGCTTTAGGGTTTGTGGTTTAGGCTTTAGTGTTTAGGGTTTATAGTTTAGGGTTCAGTGGTTTAGGTTTTAACGTTTAGGGTTTGTGGTTTAGGGTTTATGGTTTACGATTTGTGGGTTAGGATTTAGGGGTTTACGGTTTATGGTGTAGGATTTATGCTTTAGGTTTTAGGATTGAAGGTTTGGAGTTTATTGTTTAGGATTTGGGGTTGAGGGTTTATGGTTTAAGGTTTAGGCTTTAGGTTTTGTGGTTTACGTTTTAGGGTGTAGGGTTCAGGGTTTAGGGTTTATGTTTTTGGGTTGAGGGTTCATAGTTCAAGATTTTGGGTTTATGGTTTATAGTTTAGGATTTAGGCTTTAGCGTTTGTGGTTTATGGTTTAGGGTGTAGGGTTTAGGGTTTGGGGTTGAGGATTTAGTGTTTGTGGTTTAGGGTTTAGGCTTTAGGGTTTAAGCTTTATGGTTTAGGGCTTAGGGTTTAGGGTTTATGGTTTAAGGTTTATGGTTTAGGGTTTAGGGTTTAGTGTTTAGGGTTTAGGGTTTAGGGTTTAGGGTTTATGGTTTAGTGTTTAGGGTTTACGGTTTAGTATTTATAGTTTATGGTTTAGGGTTTAGGGCTTATGGTTTACGGTTCATGGTTTAGTATTTAGGGTTTAGTGTTTAGTGTTTAGGCTTTACGGTTTACGGTTTAGGGTATATGGCTTAGGGTTTAGGGTTTATGGTTTAGGGTTTAGGGTTTATCGTTTGGGGTTTAGGGTTTAGGGTTTAGGGCTTAGGGTTTATAGTTTAGTGTTTAGGATTTTGGCCTTAGGGTTTAGGGTTTGGTGTTTAGGCTTTAGGGTTTAAGGTTTATGGTTTGGGGTTGAGGGTTTATGGTTTAGAATTTAGGGTGGAGGCTTTAGGGTTTAGGGTTTATGGTTTGGGGTTAAGGGTTTATGTTTTAGGGTTTAGGGGTTTAGCTTTTACGGTTTGTGGTTTATAGTTTAGGGTTAATGCTTTAGGGTTTGTGGTTTATGATTTAGGGTGTAGTGTTTAGGGTTTAGGATTTATAGTTTGGGGTTGAGGGTTTATGGTTTAGGGTTTAGGCTTTAGAGTTTATGGTTTAGGGTTTAGGATTTAGGATTTATGGTTCATGGTTTATAGTTTAGGGTTCAGTGGTTTAGGGTTTAAGGTTTAAAGTTTGGGGTTTATAGTTTAGGGTTTACGGTTTGTGATTTAGGGTTTATGGGTTTAGGGTTTATGGTGTAGGATTTATGGTTTAGGGTTTAGGATTGAGGGTTTGGAGTTTATAGTTTAGGATTTGGGGTTTAGGGTTTCTGGTTTAAAGTTTAGGCTTTAGGGTTTCTGGTTTATGGTTTATGGTGTAGGGTTCATGGTTTAGGGTTTATGGTTTCGGGTTGAGGGTTTTTAGTTTAAGATTTAGGATTTATGGTTTATAGTTTAGGGTTTAGGCTTTAGCGTTTGTGGTTTATGGTTTAGGGTGTAGGGTTTAGGGTTTTGGGTTGAGGATTTGGTGTTTATAGTTTAGGGTTTGTGTTTTAGGGTTTAGGGTTTAGGTTTTAGGGTTTAGGGTTTGTGGTTTAGGGTTTAGGGTTTAGGGTTTAGGGTTTAGGGTTTATTGTTTGTGGTTGATGGTATATGGTTTAGGGTTTAGTGTTTATAGTTTAGGGTTTAGGTTTTAGTGTTTTTGGTTTAGGGTTTAGAGTTTAGGGTTTGTGGTTTATGATTTAGGGTGTAGTGTTTAGTGTTTAGGATTTATGGTTTGGGGTTGAGGGTTCATGGTTTAGGGTTTAGGCTTTAGGGTTTGTGGTTTAGGGTTTAGTGTTTAGGGTTTATAGTTTAGGGTTCAGTGGTTTAGGTTTTAACGTTTAGGGTTTGTGGTTTAGGGTTTAGGGATTTAGGGTTTATGGTGTAGGATTTATGGTTTAGGGTTTAGGATTGAGGGTTTGGAGTTTATTGTTTAGGATTTGGGGTTGAGGGTTTCTTGTTTAAGGTTTTACTTTAGGGTTTCTGGTTTATGGTTTATGGTGTAGGGTTCATGGTTTAGGGTTTATGGTATCTGGTTAAGGGTTTAAAGTTTAAGATTTAGGATTTGTGGTTTATAGTTTAGGGTTTAGGCTTTAGCGTTTGTGGTTTATGGTTTATGGTGTAGGGTTTAGGGTTTGGGGTTGAGGATTTGGTGTTTGTGGTTTAGGGTTTGTGTTTTAGGGTTTAGGGTTTAGGGTTTATGGTTTAGGGTTTATGGATTAGTGTTTAGGGTTTAGTGTTTAGGTTTTAGGGTTTATGGTTTAGTGTTTAGGGTTTAGGGTTTATGGTTTATGGTTTATGGTTTAGTGTTTAGGGCTTATGGTTTAGGGTTTATGGTTTAGTTTTTAGGGTTTAGTGAGTAGTGTTTAGGGTTTAGGGTTTAGTGTTTAGGGTTTACGGTTTATGGCTTATGGTTTAGGGTTTAGGGTTTGTGGTTTAAGGTTTATGGTGTATATTTAGGGTTTAAGGTTTATGGTTTTGGGTTAAGGGTTTATGGCTTAGGGTTTAGGGATTATGGTTTTTGGTTTAGGGTTTATGGTTTGTGGTTGATGGTTTATGGTTTAGGTTTTAGGGTTTAGGATTTGTGGTTTAGGGTTTAGGTTTAGGATTTAGGGTTTATTGTTTATGGTTGATGGTATATGGTTTAGGGTTTAGTGTTTATAGGTTAGGGTTTAGGTTTTAGTGTTTGTGGTTTAGGGTTTAGACTTTAGGGTTTGTGGGTTATGATTTAGGGTGTAGTGTTTAGGGTTTAGGATTTATGGTTTGGAGTTGAGGGTTCATGGTTTAGGGTTTAGGCTTTAGGGTTTGTGGTTTAGGGTTTAGTGTTTAGAGTTTATAGTTTAGGGTTCAGTGGTTTAGGTTTTAACGTTTAGGGTTTGGGGTTTAGGGTTTAGGGTTTACGGTTTGTGGGTTAGGGTTTAGGGGTTTAAGGTTTATGGTGTAGGATTTATGCTTTAGGGTTTAGGATTGAGAGTTTGGAGTTTATTGTTTAGGATTTGGGGTTGAGGGTTTATGGTTTAAGGTTTAGGCTTTAGGGTTTGTGGTTTACGTTTTAGGGTGTAGGGTTCAGCGTTTAGTGTTTATGGTTTCGGGTTGAGGGTTTATGGTTTAAGATTTAGGGTTTGTGGTTTATAGTTTACGGTTTAGGCTTTAGGGTTTGTGGTTTATGGTTTATGGTTTATGGTTTAGGGTTTGGTGTTGAGGATTTAGGGTTTGTGGTTTAGGGTTTAGGCTTTAGGGTTTGGGCTTTATGGTTTATGGTTTAGGGTTTAAGTTTTATGGTTTAGTGTTTAGGGTTTAATGTTTATGGTTTAGGGTTTAGGGTTTATAGTTTAAGTTTTAGGATTTATGTTTAGGGTTTATGGTTTAGGTTTTATGGTGTATGATTTAGGGTTTAGGGTTTATAGTTTGGTGTTAAGGGTTTATGACTTAGGGAAGGGTTTATAGTTTAGGGCTTAGGCTTTAGGGTTTGTGGTTTATGGTTTAGGGCGTATGGTTTATGGTTTATGGTTTGGGGTTGATTGTTTAGGGTTTTGGGTTTAGGCTTTAGGGTTTGTGGTTTAGGGTTTAGGGTTTAGGGTTTATTGTTTGGGGTTGATGGTTTATGGTTTAGGGTTTATGGTTTATAGTTTAGGGTTTAGGATTTACTGTTTGTGGTTTAGGGTTTAGGCTTTAAGTTTTGTGGTTTATGGTTTAGGGTGTAGGGTTTAGGGTTTAGGGTTTATGGTTTGGGGTTGAGGGTTTATGGTTTAAGGTTTCGAGTTTAGGGTTTATGGTTTATGGTTTGTGGTTTGTGGTTTAGGGTTTAGGATTGAGGGTTTGGTGTTTATGGTTTAGGGTTTAAGGTTTAGGGTTTAGGATTTCGGCCTTAGGGTTTATGGTTTGGGGTTTAGGCTTTAGTGTTTATGGTTTATGGTTTGGGATTGAGGGTTTATGGTTTAGGGTTTAAGGTTTAGGGTTTGTGGTTTAGAATTTAGGGTAGAGGGTTTAGGGGTTTAGGGTTTATTGTTTAGTGTTTTGGCATTAGGTTTTGTGGTTTATGGTTTTGGGTGTAGGGTTTAAGGGTTAGGGATTATGGTTTGGGGTTGATGCTTTAGGGTTTGGGGTTTAGGTTTTGGGGTTTATAGGGGTTGGGCTTTATGTATTAGGGTTTATGGATTAGCATTTAGGGGTTAGGGGTTAGGGTTTAGTGTTTAGTGTTTATGGATTAGGGTTTAGGGTTTAGGGTTTAAGTTTTAGGGTTTATATTTAGGGTTTCTGGTTTAGGGTTTATGGTGTAGGATTTAGGTTTTAGGGTTTATTGTTTGGGATTAAGGGTTTATGGCTTAGGGTTTATTGTTTGTAGTTTAGGGCTAAGAGTTTAGGGTTTGTGGTTTATAGTTTAGGGTGTAGCGTTTAGGGTTTATGGTTTATGGTTTGGGTTTGAGCATTTGTGGTTTAGGGTTTAGGGTGTAGGGTTTAGTGTTTAGGGTTTTGGGTTTGGGGTTAAGGGCTTATGGTTTAAGGTTTAGGGTTTGTAGTCTATAGTTTAGGGTTTAGGCTTTAGGGTTTGTGGTTTATGGTTTAGGGTGTAGTGTTTAGGGCTTTGGGTTTATGGTTTGGGGTTGAGGCTTTATTGTGTTTATGGTTTAGGGTTTAGGCTTTAGGGTTTGGGGTTTAGGGTTTAGGGTTTAGGATTTATGGTTTAGGGTTTATGGTTTTGGGTTTAGGATTTTGGCCTTAGGGTTTAGGGTTTGTTGTTTAGGCTTTAGGGTTTAAGGTTTATGGTTTGGGGTTGAGGATTTAGGGTTTATGGTTCATGGTTTATAGTTTAGGGTTCAGTGGTTTAGGGTTTAAGGTATAAGGTTTGGGGTTTTTAGTTTAGGGTTTACGATTTGCGGTTTAGGGTTTAGGGGTTTAGGGTTTATGGTGTAGGATTTATGGTTTAGGGTTTAGGATTTAGGGTTTGGAGTTTATGGTTTAGGATTTGGGGTTGAGGGTTTCTAGTTTAAGGTTTAGGCTTTAGGGTTTTTGCTTTATGGTTTATGGTGTAGGGTTCATGGTTTAGGGTTTATGGTTTCAGGTTGAGGGTTTATAGTTTAAGATTTAGGGTTTATGGTTTATAGTTTAGGGTTTAGGCTTTAGTGTTTGTGGTTTATGGTTTAGGGTGTATGGTTTAGGGTTTGAGGTTGAGGATTTGGTGTTTGTGGTTTAGGGTTTGTGCTTTAGAGTTTAGGGTTTATGGTTTAGTGTTTATGGATTAGTGTTTAAGGTTTAGTGTTTAGGGTTTATGGTTTAGGGTTTAGGGTTTATGGTTTAGTGTTTAGGGTTTAGGGTTTATGGTTTATGGTTTAGTGTTTAGGGGTTATGGTTTATGCGTTTGGGTTTATGGTTTAGTATTTAGGATTTAGGGTTTAGGGTTTAAGGTTTATGGTGTATGATTTAGGGTTTAGGGTTTATGGTTTCGGTTTAAGGGTTTATGGCTTAGGGTTTAGGGTTTATAGCTAAGAGTTTAGGGTTCGTGGTTTATAGTATAGGGTGTATGGTTTTTGGTTTATGGTTTGGGGTTGATAGTTTATGGTTTAGGTTTTAGGGTTTAGGGCTTGTGGTTTAGGGTTTAGGTTTAGGGTTTAGGGTTTATTGTTTGTGGTTGATGGTATATGGTTTAGGGTTTAGTGTTTATAGTTTAGGGTTTAGGTTTTAGTGTTTTTGGTTTAGGGTTTAGACTTTAGGGTTTGTGGTTTATGATTTAGGGTGTAATGTTTAGGGTTTAGGATTTATGGTTTGGGGTTGAGGGTTCATGGTTTAGGGTTTAGGCTTTAGGGTTTGTGGTTTTGGCTTTAGTGTTTAGGGTTTATAGTTTAGGGTTTAGTGGTTTAGGTTTTAACGTTTAGGGTTTGTGGTTTAGGGTTTATGGTTTACGATTTGTGGGTTAGGATTTAGGGGTTTACGGTTTATGGTGTAGGATTTATGCTTTAGGTTTTAGGATTGAAGGTTTGGAGTTTATTGTTTAGGATTTGGGGTTGAGGGTTTATGGTTTAAGGTTTAGGCTTTAGGGTTTGTGGTTTACGTTTTAGGGTGTAGGGTTCAGGGTTTAGGGTTTATGTTTTTGGGTTGAGGGTTCATAGTTCAAGATTTTGGGTTTATGGTTTATAGTTTAGGATTTAGGCTTTAGCGTTTGTGGTTTATGGTTTAGGGTGTAGGGTTTAGGGTTTGGGGTTGAGGATTTAGTGTTTGTGGTTTAGGGTTTAGGCTTTAGGGTTTAAGCTTTATGGTTTAGGGCTTAGGGTTTAGGGTTTATGGTTTAAGGTTTAGGGTTTAGGGTTTAGGGTTTAGGGTTTATGGTTTAGTGTTTAGGGTTTACGGTTTAGTATTTATGGTTTATGGTTTAGGGTTTAGGGCTTATGATTTACGGTTCATGGTTTAGTATTTAGGGTTTAGTGTTTAGTGTTTAGGCTTTACGGTTTACGGTTTAGGGTATATGGCTTAGGGTTTAGGGTTTATGGTTTAGGGTTTAGGGTTTATCGTTTGGGGTTTAGGGTTTAGGGTTTAGGGTTTAGGGCTTAGGGTTTATAGTTTAGTGTTTAGGATTTTGGCCTTAGGGTTTAGGGTTTGGTGTTTAGGCTTTAGGGTTTAAGGTTTATGGTTTGGGGTTGAGGGTTTATGGTTTAGAATTTAGGGTGGAGGCTTTAGGGTTTAGGGTTTATGGTTTGGGGTTAAGGGTTTATGTTTTAGGGTTTATGGGTTTAGCTTTTACGGTTTGTGGTTTATAGTTTAGGGTTAATGCTTTAGGGTTTGTGGTTTATGATTTAGGGTGTAGTGTTTAGGGTTTAGGATTTATAGTTTGGGGTTGAGGGTTTATGGTTTAGGGTTTAGGCTTTAGAGTTTATGGTTTAGGGTTTAGGATTTAGGATTTATGGTTCATGGTTTATAGTTTAGGGTTCAGTGGTTTAGGGTTTAAGGTTTAAAGTTTGGGGTTTATAGTTTAGGGTTTACGGTTTGTGATTTAGGGTTTATGGGTTTAGGGTTTATGGTGTAGGATTTATGGTTTAGGGTTTAGGATTGAGGGTTTGGAGTTTATAGTTTAGGATTTAGGGTTTAGGGTTTCTGGTTTAAAGTTTAGGCTTTAGGGTTTCTGGTTTATGGTTTATGGTGTAGGGTTTAGGGTTTAGGGTTTAGGGTTTAGGGTTTAGGGTTTATGGTTTGGGGTTGAGGGTTTATAGTTTAGGGTTTAGGCTATAGGGTTTGTGGTTTAGGTTGTAGGGTATAATGTTTACGATTTATGGCTTAGGGTTGAGGGTTTATTGTTTCGGGTTTTGGCGTGTTTGTGGTTTAGGGTTTAGGCTTTAGGATTTGTCGTTTAGTGTTTAGGGTTTATGGTTTATGGGTTGGGGTTCAGGGTTTTTGGTTTAGGGTTTAATCTTTAGGGTTTATTATTTAGGGTTTAGTGGATTTAGTGTCTAGGGTTTATGGTTTGGTGTTGAGGGTTTATGGTTTAGGGTATAAGTTTTAGGGTTTGTGGTTTAGGGTTTAGGGTTTGGGGTTGAGGGATTATGGTTTAAGGTTTAGGGTTTATGGTTTAGGGTTTATGGTTTAGGTTTTAGGCTGTATGATTTGGTGTTAAGGGTTTTTTGTTTATGATTTGGTGTTGAGGGTTTAATGTTTAGGGTTTAGGCTTTAGGGTTTATGATGTAGGGTGTAGGGTTTAGTGTTTAGAATTTATGGTCTGGGGTTGAGGGGTTATGGTTTAGGGTTTAGGGTTTATATTTTAGTGTTTATGCTTTAGTGTTTGTGGTTTAGAGTTTAGGGTGTAGGGTTTAGGGTTTATGATTTGGGGTTGAGGGTTTATTGTTTAGGGTTTAGACTTTAGGATTTGTGGTTTAGGGTTTAGGGATAGGGTTTATGGTTTTTTGTTGAGGGTTTATAGATTAGGGTTTAGTATTTATAGTTTAGGCTTTAGGCTTTAGGCTTTAGTGTTTATGGTTTAGGGTTTCGGGTTTAGGGTTTAGGTTTAGTGTTTAGGGTTTAGGGTTTAGTGTTTGGGCTTTTGGGTTTGTGGTTTAAGGTTTATGGTTTATTGTTGAGGATTTATGGTTTAGGGTTTATGATTTATGGTTTAGGGTTCAAGATTTAGGATTTTTGGTTTAGGGTTGAGGGTTTATGGTTTAGGGTTTAGGCATTAAGTTTTGATGTTTATGGTTTGGGGTGTAGGGTTTAGGGTTTAGGATTTATGTTTTGGGGTTGATGATTTATGGTTTATGGTTTAGGCTTTAGGATTTGTGGTTTAGGGTTTAGGGTGTAGGGTTTAGGGTTTAGTGTTAGGTTATGGGGTTGAGGGTTTATGGTTTAGGGTTTATTCTTTATAGTTTAGGATTTAGTGGTTTATGGTTAAGGGTGTAGGGTTTAGGGTTTAGTGTTTATGGTTTTGTGTTGAGGGTTTTTGGTTTAGGGTTTAGGGTTTAGGGTTTGTGGTATAGGGTTTAGGCTTTAAGTTTTAGGCTTCAGGCTTTAGGGTTTGTGATTTAGGGATTAGGGTTTAGGCTTTAGGGTTTATGGTTTAGTGTTTAGTGTTTGGGATTTAGGTTTTGTGGTTTAGGGTTTAGTGTTTAGGGTTTAGGGCTTATGGTGTAGAGTTTAGGATTTAGGGTTTATGGTTTGGGATTAAGGGTTTATGGTTTAGGGTTTAGGCTTTAGGGTTTGTGGTTTATGGTTTAGGGTTTAGGGTTTAGGGTTTATGGTTTATGGTTCGGGGTTAACGATTTATGGTTTAAGGTTTAGGTTTTATAGTTTAGGGTTTATGCGTGTTTGTTGTTTAGGGTTTATGGTTTAGGGTTTAGGGTTTAGGGTTTAGGGTTTATGTTTTAGGCTTTAGGGTTTGGGGTTTAGGGTTTATGATTTAGGTTTTAGGATTTATGGTTTGGGGTTGATGGTTTACAGTTTAGGGTTTAGCCTATTGGGTTTGTGGTTTAGGGTGTAGGGTATAATGTTTAGGATTTATGGCTTAGGGTTGAGGGTTTATAGTTTAGGGTTTAGGCGTGTTTGTGGTTTAGGGTTTAGGCTTTAGGCTTTGTGGTTTAGTGTTTAGGGTTTATGGTTTACGGGTTGGGGTTGAGGGTTTTTGGTTTAGGGTTTAATCTTTAGGGTTTATTGTTTAGGGTTTAGGGGATTTATGGTCTAGTATTTATGGTTTGGTGTTGAGGGTTTATGGTTTAGGGTATAAGTTTTAGGGTTTGTGGTTTAGGGTGTATGGTGTAGGGTTTAGGGTTTATAGTTTGGGGTTTAGGGTTTTTGGTTTAGGGTTTATAGTTTAGGGTTTACGCTTTAGGGTTTGTGGTTTTAGGGTTTAGGGTGTAGGGTTTAGGGTTTACGATTTATGGTTTGGGGTTGAGGGATTATGGTTTAAGGTTTAGGGTTTATGCTTTAGGGTTTAGGGTTTATGGTTTAGGTTTTAGGCTATATGGTTTGGGGTTAAGGGTTTAGGGTTTATGGTTTGGGATTTAGGCTTTAGGGTTTATGATGTAGGGTGTATGATTTAGTGTTTAGAATTTATGGTCTGGGGTTGAGGGGTTATGGTTTAGGGTTTAGGGTTTATATTTTAGTGTTTATGCTTTAGTGTTTGTGGTTTAGAGTTTAGGGTGTAGGGTTTATGGTTTAGGGTTTATGATTTGGGGTTGAGGGTTTATTATTTAGGGTTTAGGCTTTAGGATTTGTGGTTTAGGGTTTAGGGTTAGGGTTTATGGTTTTTTGTTAATGGTTTTTAGATTAGGGTTTAGTATTTATAGTTTAGGGTTTAGGCTTTAGTGTTTAGGGTTTAGGGTTTCGGGTTTAGGGTTTAGGTTTAGGGTTTAGGGTTTAGGGTTTAGTGTTTGGGCTTTTGGGTTTGTGGTTTAAGGTTTATGGTTTAGGGTTGAGGATTTATGGTTTAGGGTTTATCATTTATGGTTTAGTATTTAAGATTTTTGGTTTAGGGTTTAGGGTTTATGGTTTAGTGTTTATGCGTTAAGTTTTGATGTTTATGGTTTGGGGTGTAGGGTTTAGGGTTTAAGGTTTATGGTTTGGGGTTGATGATTTATGGTTTATGGTTTAGGCTTTAGGATTTGTGGTTTTGGGTTTAGCGTGTATAGTTTAGGGTTTAGTGTTAGTGTGTGGGTTGAGGGTTTTTGGTTTAGGGTTTACTCTTTTTAGTTTAGGATTTAGTGGTTTATGGTTAAGGGTGTAGGGTTTATGGTTTAAGGTTTATGGTTTTGTGTTGAGGGTTTATGGTTTAGGGTTTATGGTTTAGCATTTAGGCTTTAGGGTGTGTGGTTTAGGGTTTACGGTGTAGGGTTTAGCATTTAGGGTTTACGGTTTAGGTTTGAAGGTTTAGGGTTTATGGTTTAGAGTTTAGGCTTGTGTGTTTGTGGTTTAGGGATTAGGGTTTATAGTTTAGGGTTTAGGGTTTGGGGATGATGATTTAGTGTTTGTGGTTTAGGGTTTAGGCTTTAGGGTTTGGCCTTTATGGTTTAGAGTTTAGGGTTTAGGGTTTATGGTTCATGGTTTATAGTTTAGTGTTTAGGGTTTAGGGTTTATAGTTTAGTGTTTAGGGTTTAGGGTTTATGGTTTAGGGTTTAGGGCTTATGCTTTAGGGTTTATGATTTAGTATTTAGGGATTATTGTTTAATGTTTAGGGTTTACGGTTTACAGTTTAGGGTTTAGGGTTTAGGGTTACAATTTAGGGTTGGATTTTGGCCATAGGGTTTAGTGTTTGGTGTTTAGACTTTAGGGTTTAAGGTTTATGGTTTGGGGTTGAGGGTTTATGGTTTAGGGTTTATTATTTAGAATTTATGGTGGAGGCTTTAGGGTTTAGGGCTTATGTTTTGGGGTTAAGTGTTTAATGTTTAGGGTTTAGGGCTTTAGGGTTTAGGGGTTTAGGGTTTACGGTTTATGGTTTATAGTTTTGGGTTAAGGCTTTAGGGTTTGTGATTTATGATTTAGGGTGTAGTGTTTAGGATTTAGGATTTATGGTTTGGGGTTGAGGGTTTATGGTTTAGGGTTTAGGCTTTAGCGTTTGTGGTTTAGGGTTTGTGGTTTAGGGTTTATAGTTTAGGGTTCAGTGGTTTAGGATTTAAGGTTTAAGGTTTGGGGTTTACGATTTAGGGTTTACGGTTTGTGGTTTATGGTTTATGGGTTTAGGGTTTATGGTGTAGGATTTATGGTTTAGGGTTTAGGATTGAGGGTTTGGAGTTTATGGTTTTGGATTTGGGGTTGAGGGTTTATCGTTTCAGGTTTAGGCTTTAGGGTTTGTGGTTTACGGTTTAGGGTGTAGGATTCAGGGTTTAGGGTTTATGGTTTTGGGTTGAGGGTTCATAGTTTAAGATTTTGTGTTTATGGTTTATATTTTAGGGTTTAGGCTTTAGCGTTTGTGGTTTTTGCTTTAGGGTTTAGGGTTTAGGGTTTATGATTTAGGGTTTATGGGTTAGTGTTTAGGGTTTAGTGTTTAGGGTTTAGGGTTTAGGGTTTAGGGTTTAGGGTTTAGGGTTTATGGTTAGTGTTTAGGGTTTACGGTTTATGGTTTATGGTTTAGTGTTTAGAGTTTATGGTTTAGGGTTTCAGGTTTATGCGTTAGGGTTTATAGTTTAGTATTTAGGGTTTAGTGGTTAGTGTTTAAGGTTTACGGTTTACGGTTTAGGGTTTAGGGTTTATGGTTTAGGGTTTAGGGTTTGTGGTTTAAGGTTTATGGTGTATGATTTAGGGTTTCATGGTTATGGTTTCGGGTTAAGGGTTTAGGGTTTAGGGTTTATAGTTTAAGGTTCAGTGGTTTTGGCTTTAACGTTTAGGGTTTGGGGTTTAGGGTTTACGATTTACGATTTGTGGGTTAGGGTTTAAGGGTTTAAGGTTTATGGTGTAGGATTTATGGTTTAGGGTTTAGGATTGAGGTTTTGGAGTTTATGGTTTAGGATTTTGGGTTGAGGGTTTATGGTTTAAGGTTTAGTCTTTAGGGTTTGTGGTTTACATTTTAGGGTATATGGTTTAGGGTTTAGGGTTTATGGTTTTGGGTTGATGGTTCATAGTTTAAGATTTTGGGTTTATGGTTTATAGTTTAGGGTTTAGGCTTTAGCGTTTGTGGTTTATGGTTTAGGGTTTAGGGTTTAGGGTTGAGGATTTAGTGTTTGTGGTTTAGGGTTTAGGCTTTAGGGATTGAGCTTTATGGTTTAGGGCTTAGGGTTTAGGGTTTATGGTTTAGGGTTTATGGTTTAGTGTTTAGGGTTTAGGCTTAGGTTTAGGGTTTAGGGTTTAGGGTTTATTGTTTATGGTTTAGTGTTTAGGGTTTATGGTTTAGGGTTTAAGGCATATGCTTTAGGGTTTATAGTTTAGTATTTAGGGTTTAGTGTTTAGTGTTTAGGATTTACGGTTTTCGGTTTAGGGTTTATGGCTTAGGGTTTAAGGTTTATGGTTTAGGGTTTAGGCTTTAGGGTTTGGGGTTTAGGGTTTAGGGTTTAGGATTTATGGTTTAGGGTTTATGGTTTTGGGTTTAGGATTTTGGCCTTAGGGTTTAGGGTTTGTTGTTTAGGCTTTAGGGTTTAAGGTTTATGGTTTGGGGTTGAGGGTTTATGGTTTAGAATTTAGGGTGGAGGCTTTAGGGTTTAGGGTTTATGGTTTGGGTTTAAGGGTTTATGTTTTAGGGTTTAAAGGTTTAGGTTTTACGGTTTGTGGTTTATTGTTTAGAGTGCTTTAGGGTTTGTGGTTTATGATTTAGGGTGTATTGTTTAGGGTTTAGGATTTATGGTTTGGGGTTGAGGGTTTATGATTTAGGGTTTAGGCTTTAGAGTTTGTGGTTTAGGGTTTAGGATTTAGGGTTTTTGGTTCATGGTTTATAGTTTAGGGTTCAGTGGTTTAGGGTTTAAGGTATAAGGTTTGGGGTTTTTAGTTTAGGGTTTACGGTTTGTGGTTTAGGGTTTAGGGGTTTAGGGTTTATGGTGTAGGATTTATGGTTTAGGGTTTAGGATTGAGGGTTTGGAGTTTATGGTTTAGGATTTGTGGTTGAGGGTTTCTAGTTTAAGGTTTAGGCTTTAGGGTTTTTGGTTTATGGTTTATGGTGTAGGGTTCATGGTTTAGGGTTTATGGTTTCAGGTTGAGGGTTTATAGTTTAAGATTTAGGGTTTATGGTTTATAGTTTAGGGTTTAGGCTTTAGTGTTTGTGGTTTATGGTTTAGGGTGTATGGTTTAGGGTTTGTGGTTGAGGATTTGGTGTTTGTGGTTTAGGGTTTGTGCTTTAGAGTTTAGGGTTTATGGTTTAGTGTTTATGGATTAGTGTTTAAGGTTTAGTGTTTAGGGTTTATGGTTTAGGGTTTAGGGTTTATGGTTTAGTGTTTAGGGTTTAGGGTTTATGGTTTATGGTTTAGTGTTTAGGGGTTATGGTTTATGCGTTTGGGTTTATGGTTTAGTATTTAGGATTTAGGGTTTAGGGTTTAAGGTTTATGGTGTATGATTTAGGGTTTAGGGTTTATGGTTTCGGTTTAAGGGTTTATGGCTTAGGGTTTAGGGTTTATAGCTAAGAGTTTAGGGTTCGTGGTTTATAGTATAGGGTGTATGGTTTTTGGTTTATGGTTTGGGGTTGATAGTTTATGGTTTAGGTTTTAGGGTTTAGGGCTTGTGGTTTAGGGTTTAGGTTTAGGGTTTAGGGTTTATTGTTTGTGGTTGATGGTATATGGTTTAGGGTTTAGTGTTTATAGTTTAGGGTTTAGGTTTTAGTGTTTTTGGTTTAGGGTTTAGACTTTAGGGTTTGTGGTTTATGATTTAGGGTGTAATGTTTAGGGTTTAGGATTTATGGTTTGGGGTTGAGGGTTCATGGTTTAGGGTTTAGGCTTTAGTGTTTAGGGTTTATAGTTTAGGGTTCAGTGGTTTAGGTTTTAACGTTTAGGGTTTGTGGTTTAGGGTTTATGGTTTACGATTTGTGGGTTAGGATTTAGGGGTTTACGGTTTATGGTGTAGGATTTATGCTTTAGGTTTTAGGATTGAAGGTTTGGAGTTTATTGTTTAGGATTTGGGGTTGAGGGTTTATGGTTTAAGGTTTAGGCTTTAGGTTTTGTGGTTTACGTTTTAGGGTGTAGGGTTCAGGGTTTAGGGTTTATGTTTTTGGGTTGAGGGTTCATAGTTCAAGATTTTGGGTTTATGGTTTATAGTTTAGGATTTAGGATTTAGCGTTTGTGGTTTATAGTTTAGGGTGTAGGGTTTAGGGTTTCGGGTTGAGGATTTAGTGTTTGTGGTTTAGGGTTTAGGCTTTAGGGTTTAAGCTTTATGGTTTAGGGCTTAGGGTTTAGGGTTTATGGTTTAAGGTTTAGGGTTTAGGGTTTAGGGTTTAGTGTTTAGGGTTTAGGGTTTAGGGTTTATGGTTTAGTGTTTAGGGTTTACGGTTTAGTATTTATAGTTTATGGTTTAGGGTTTAGGGCTTATGGTTTACGGTTCATGGTTTAGTATTTAGGGTTTAGTGTTTAGTGTTTAGGCTTTACGGTTTACGGTTTAGGGTATATGGCTTAGGGTTTAGGGTTTATGGTTTAGGGTTTAGGGTTTATCGTTTGGGGTTTATGGTTTAGGGTTTAGGGCTTAGGGTTTATAGTTTAGTGTTTAGGATTTTGGCCTTAGGGTTTAGGGTTTGGTGTTTAGGCTTTAGGGTTTAAGGTTTATGGTTTGGGGTTGAGGGTTTATGGTTTAGAATTTAGGGTGGAGGCTTTAGGGTTTAGGGTTTATGGTTTGGGGTTAAGGGTTTATGTTTTAGGGTTTAGGGGTTTAGCTTTTACGGTTTGTGGTTTATAGTTTAGGGTTAATGCTTTAGGGTTTGTGGTTTATGATTTAGGGTGTAGTGTTTAGGGTTTAGGATTTATAGTTTGGGGTTGAGGGTTTATGGTTTAGGGTTTAGGCTTTAGAGTTTATGGTTTAGGGTTTAGGATTTAGGATTTATGGTTCATGGTTTATAGTTTAGGGTTCAGTGGTTTAGGGTTTAAGGTTTAAAGTTTGGGGTTTGTAGTTTAGGGTTTACGGTTTGTGATTTAGGGTTTATGGGTTTAGGGTTTATGGTGTAGGATTTATGGTTTAGGGTTTAGGATTGAGGGTTTGGAGTTTATAGTTTAGGATTTGGGGTTTAGGGTTTCTGGTTTAAAGTTTAGGCTTTAGGGTTTCTGGTTTATGGTTTATGGTGTAGGGTTCATGGTTTAGGGTTTATGGTTTCGGGTTGAGGGTTTTTAGTTTAAGATTTAGGATTTATGGTTTATAGTTTAGGGTTTAGGCTTTAGCGTTTGTGGTTTATGGTTTAGGGTGTAGGGTTTAGGGTTTTGGGTTGAGGATTTGGTGTTTATAGTTTAGGGTTTGTGTTTTAGGGTTTAGGGTTTAGGTTTTAGGGTTTAGGGTTTGTGGTTTAGGGTTTAGGGTTTAGGGTTTAGGGTTTATTGTTTGTGGTTGATGGTATATGGTTTAGGGTTTAGTGTTTATAGTTTAGGGTTTAGGTTTTAGTGTTTTTGGTTTAGGGTTTAGAGTTTAGGGTTTGTGGTTTATGATTTAGGGTGTAGTGTTTAGTGTTTAAGATTTATGGTTTGGGGTTGAGGGTTCATGGTTTAGGGTTTAGGCTTTAGGGTTTGTGGTTTAGGGTTTAGTGTTTAGGGTTTATAGTTTAGGGTTCAGTGGTTTAGGTTTTAACGTTTAGGGTTTGTGGTTTAGGGTTTAGGGATTTAGGGTTTATGGTGTAGGATTTATGGTTTAGGGTTTAGGATTGAGGGTTTGGAGTTTATTGTTTAGGATTTGGGGTTGAGGGTTTCTTGTTTAAGGTTTTACTTTAGGGTTTCTGGTTTATGGTTTATGGTGTAGGGTTCATGGTTTAGGGTTTATGGTATCTGGTTAAGGGTTTAAAGTTTAAGATTTAGGATTTGTGGTTTATAGTTTAGGGTTTAGGCTTTAGCGTTTGTGGTTTATGGTTTATGGTGTAGGGTTTAGGGTTTGGGGTTGAGGATTTGGTGTTTGTGGTTTAGGGTTTGTGTTTTAGGGTTTAGGGTTTAGGGTTTATGGTTTAGGGTTTATGGATTAGTGTTTAGGGTTTAGTGTTTAGGTTTTAGGGTTTATGGTTTAGTGTTTAGGGTTTAGGGTTTATGGTTTATGGTTTAGTGTTTAGGGCTTATGGTTTAGGGTTTATGGTTTAGTTTTTAGGGTTTAGTGAGTAGTGTTTAGGGTTTAGGGTTTAGTGTTTAGGGTTTACGATTTATGGCTTATGGTTTAGGGTTTAGGGTTTGTGGTTTAAGGTTTATGGTGTATATTTAGGGTTTAAGGTTTATGGTTTTGGGTTAAGGGTTTATGGCTTAGGGTTTAGGGATTATGGTTTTTGGTTTAGGGTTTATGGTTTGTGGTTGATGGTTTATGGTTTAGGTTTTAGGGTTTAGGATTTGTGGTTTAGGGTTTAGGTTTAGGATTTAGGGTTTATTGTTTATGGTTGATGGTATATGGTTTAGGGTTTAGTGTTTATAGGTTAGGGTTTAGGTTTTAGTGTTTGTGGTTTAGGGTTTAGACTTTAGGGTTTGTGGGTTATGATTTAGGGTGTAGTGTTTAGGGTTTAGGATTTATGGTTTGGAGTTGAGGGTTCATGGTTTAGGGTTTAGGCTTTAGGGTTTGTGGTTTAGGGTTTAGTGTTTAGAGTTTATAGTTTAGGGTTCAGTGGTTTAGGTTTTAACGTTTAGGGTTTGGGGTTTAGGGTTTAGGGTTTACGGTTTGTGGGTTAGGGTTTAGGGGTTTAAGGTTTATGGTGTAGGATTTATGCTTTAGGGTTTAGGATTGAGAGTTTGGAGTTTATTGTTTAGGATTTGGGGTTGAGGGTTTATGGTTTAAGGTTTAGGCTTTAGGGTTTGTGGTTTACGTTTTAGGGTGTAGGGTTCAGCGTTTAGTGTTTATGGTTTAGGGTTTAGGGTTTAGGGTTTATTGTTTGGGGTTGATGGTTTATGGTTTAGGGTTTATGGTTTATAGTTTAGGGTTTAGGATTTACTGTTTGTGGTTTAGGGTTTAGGCTTTAAGTTTTGTGGTTTATGGTTTAGGGTGTAGGGTTTAGGGTTTAGGGTTTATGGTTTGGGGTTGAGGGTTTATGGTTTAAGGTTTCGAGTTTAGGGTTTATGGTTTATGGTTTGTGGTTTGTGGTTTAGGGTTTAGGATTGAGGGTTTGGTGTTTATGGTTTAGGGTTTAAGGTTTAGGGTTTAGGATTTCGGCCTTAGGGTTTATGGTTTGGGGTTTAGGCTTTAGTGTTTATGGTTTATGGTTTGGGATTGAGGGTTTATGGTTTAGGGTTTAAGGTTTAGGGTTTGTGGTTTAGAATTTAGGGTAGAGGGTTTAGGGGTTTAGGGTTTATTGTTTAGTGTTTTGGCATTAGGTTTTGTGGTTTAGGGTTTTGGGTGTAGGGTTTAAGGGTTAGGGATTATGGTTTAGGGTTGATGCTTTAGGGTTTGGGGTTTAGGTTTTGGGGTTTATAGGGGTTGGGCTTTATGTATTAGGGTTTATGGATTAGCATTTAGGGGTTAGGGGTTAGGGTTTAGTGTTTAGTGTTTATGGATTAGGGTTTAGGGTTTAGGGTTTAAGTTTTAGGGTTTATATTTAGGGTTTCTGGTTTAGGGTTTATGGTGTAGGATTTAGGTTTTAGGGTTTATTGTTTGGGATTAAGGGTTTATGGCTTAGGGTTTATTGTTTGTAGTTTAGGGCTAAGAGTTTAGGGTTTGTGGTTTATAGTTTAGGGTGTAGCGTTTAGGGTTTATGGTTTATGGTTTGGGTTTGAGCATTTGTGGTTTAGGGTTTAGGGTGTAGGGTTTAGTGTTTAGGGTTTTGGGTTTGGGGTTAAGGGCTTATGGTTTAAGGTTTAGGGTTTGTAGTCTATAGTTTAGGGTTTAGGCTTTAGGGTTTGTGGTTTATGGTTTAGGGTGTAGTGTTTAGGGCTTTGGGTTTATGGTTTGGGGTTGAGGCTTTATTGTGTTTATGGTTTAGGGTTTAGGCTTTAGGGTTTGGGGTTTAGGGTTTAGGGTTTAGGATTTATGGTTTAGGGTTTATGGTTTTGGGTTTAGGATTTTGGCCTTAGGGTTTAGGGTTTGTTGTTTAGGCTTTAGGGTTTAAGGTTTATGGTTTGGGGTTGAGGATTTAGGGTTTATGGTTCATGGTTTATAGTTTAGGGTTCAGTGGTTTAGGGTTTAAGGTATAAGGTTTGGGGTTTTTAGTTTAGGGTTTACGGTTTGTGGTTTAGGGTTTAGGGGTTTAGGGTTTATGGTGTAGGATTTATGGTTTAGGGTTTAGGATTTAGGGTTTGGAGTTTATGGTTTAGGATTTGGGGTTGAGGGTTTCTAGTTTAAGGTTTAGGCTTTAGGGTTTTTGGTTTATGGTTTATGGTGTAGGGTTCATGGTTTAGGGTTTATGGTTTCAGGTTGAGGGTTTATAGTTTAAGATTTAGGGTTTATGGTTTATAGTTTAGGGTTTAGGCTTTAGTGTTTGTGGTTTATGGTTTAGGGTGTATGGTTTAGGGTTTGAGGTTGAGGATTTGGTGTTTGTGGTTTAGGGTTTGTGCTTTAGAGTTTAGGGTTTATGGTTTAGTGTTTATGGATTAGTGTTTAAGGTTTAGTGTTTAGGGTTTATGGTTTAGGGTTTAGGGTTTATGGTTTAGTGTTTAGGGTTTAGGGTTTATGGTTTATGGTTTAGTGTTTAGGGGTTATGGTTTATGCGTTTGGGTTTATGGTTTAGTATTTAGGATTTAGGGTTTAGGGTTTAAGGTTTATGGTGTATGATTTAGGGTTTAGGGTTTATGGTTTCGGTTTAAGGGTTTATGGCTTAGGGTTTAGGGTTTATAGCTAAGAGTTTAGGGTTCGTGGTTTATAGTATAGGGTGTATGGTTTTTGGTTTATGGTTTGGGGTTGATAGTTTATGGTTTAGGTTTTAGGGTTTAGGGCTTGTGGTTTAGGGTTTAGGTTTAGGGTTTAGGGTTTATTGTTTGTGGTTGATGGTATATGGTTTAGGGTTTAGGGTTTATAGTTTAGGGTTTAGGTTTTAGTGTTTTTGGTTTAGGGTTTAGACTTTAGGGTTTGTGGTTTATGATTTAGGGTGTAATGTTTAGGGTTTAGGATTTATGGTTTGGGGTTGAGGGTTCATGGTTTAGGGTTTAGGCTTTAGGGTTTGTGGTTTAGGCTTTAGTGTTTAGGGTTTATAGTTTAGGGTTTAGTGGTTTAGGTTTTAACGTTTAGGGTTTGTGGTTTAGGGTTTATGGTTTACGATTTGTGGGTTAGGATTTAGGGGTTTACGGTTTATGGTGTAGGATTTATGCTTTAGGTTTTAGGATTGAAGGTTTGGAGTTTATTGTTTAGGATTTGGGGTTGAGGGTTTATGGTTTAAGGTTTAGGCTTTAGGGTTTGTGGTTTACGTTTTAGGGTGTAGGGTTCAGGGTTTAGGGTTTATGTTTTTGGGTTGAGGGTTCATAGTTCAAGAGTTTGGGTTTATGGTTTATAGTTTAGGATTTAGGCTTTAGCGTTTGTGGTTTATGGTTTAGGGTGTAGGGTTTAGGGTTTGGGGTTGAGGATTTAGTGTTTGTGGTTTAGGGTTTAGGCTTTAGGGTTTAAGCTTTATGGTTTAGGGCTTAGGGTTTAGGGTTTATGGTTTAAGGTTTAGGGTTTAGGGTTTAGGGTTTAGGGTTTAGGGTTTAGGGTTTAGGGTTTATGGTTTAGTGTTTAGGGTTTACGGTTTAGTATTTATGGTTTATGGTTTAGGGTTTAGGGCTTATGGTTTACGGTTCATGGTTTAGTATTTAGGGTTTAGTGTTTAGTGTTTAGGCTTTACGGTTTACGGTTTAGGGTATATGGCTTAGGGTTTAGGGTTTATGGTTTAGGGTTTAGGGTTTATCGTTTGGGGTTTATGGTTTAGGGTTTAGGGTTTAGGGTTTAGGGCTTAGGGTTTATAGTTTAGTGTTTAGGATTTTGGCCTTAGGGTTTAGGGTTTGGTGTTTAGGCTTTAGGGTTTAAGGTTTATGGTTTGGGGTTGAGGGTTTATGGTTTAGAATTTAGGGTGGAGGCTTTAGGGTTTAGGGTTTATGGTTTGGGGTTAAGGGTTTATGTTTTAGGGTTTAGGGGTTTAGCTTTTACGGTTTGTGGTTTATAGTTTAGGGTTAATGCTTTAGGGTTTGTGGTTTATGATTTAGGGTGTAGTGTTTAGGGTTTACGATTTATAGTTTGGGGTTGAGGGTTTATGGTTTAGGGTTTAGGCTTTAGAGTTTATGGTTTAGGGTTTAGGATTTAGAATTTATGGTTCATGGTTTATAGTTTAGGGTTCAGTGGTTTAGGGTTTAAGGTTTAAAGTTTGGGGTTTATAGTTTAGGGTTTACGGTTTGTGATTTAGGGTTTATGGGTTTAGGGTTTATGGTGTAGGATTTATGGTTTAGGGTTTAGGATTGAGGGTTTGGAGTTTATAGTTTAGGATTTAGGGTTTAGGGTTTCTGGTTTAAAGTTTAGGCTTTAGGGTTTCTGGTTTATGGTTTATGGTGTAGGGTTCATGGTTTAGGGTTTATGGTTTCGGGTTGAGGGTTTTTAGTTTAAGATTTAGGATTTATGGTTTATAGTTTAGGGTTTAGGCTTTAGCGTTTGTGGTTTATGGTTTAGGGTGTAGGGTTTAGGGTTTTGGGTTGAGGATTTGGTGTTTATAGTTTAGGGTTTGTGTTTTAGGGTTTAGGGTTTAGGTTTTAGGGTTTAGGGTTTGTGGTTTAGGGTTTAGGTTTAGGGTTTAGGGTTTATTGTTTGTGGTTGATGGTATATGGTTTAGGGTTTAGTGTTTATAGTTTAGGGTTTAGGTTTTAGTGTTTTTGGTTTAGGGTTTAGAGTTTAGGGTATGTGGTTTATGATTTAGGGTGTAGTGTTTAGTGTTTAGGATTTATGGTTTGGGGTTGAGGGTTCATGGTTTAGGGTTTAGGCTTTAGGGTTTGTGGTTTAGGGTTTAGTGTTTAGGGTTTATAGTTTAGGGTTCAGTGGTTTAGGTTTTAACGTTTAGGGTTTGTGGTTTAGGGTTTAGGGGTTTAGGGTTTATGGTGTAGGATTTATGGTTTAGGGTTTAGGATTAAGGGTTTGGAGTTTATTGTTTAGGATTTGGGGTTGAGGGTTTCTTGTTTAAGGTTTTACTTTAGGGTTTCTGGTTTATGGTGTAGGGTTCATGGTTTAGGGTTTATGGTATCTAGTTAAGGGTTTAAAGTTTAAGATTTAGGATTTGTGGTTTATAGTTTAGGGTTTAGGCTTTAGCGTTTGTGGTTTATGGTTTATGGTGTAGGGTTTAGGGTTTGAGGTTGAGGATTTGGTGTTTGTGGTTTAGGGTTTGTGTTTTAGGGTTTAGGGTTTAGGATTTATGGTTTAGGGTTTATGGATTAGTGTTTAGGGTTTAGTGTTTAGGTTTTAGGGTTTATGGTTTAGGGTTTATGGTTTAGTGTTTAGGGTTTAGGGTTTATGGTTTATGGTTTAGTGTTTAGGGCTTATGGTTTAGGGTTTATGGTTTAGTTTTTAGGGTTTAGTGAGTAGTGTTTAGGGTTTAGGGTTTAGTGTTTAGGGTTTACGGTTTATGGCTTATGGTTTAGGGTTTAGGGTTTGTGGTTTAAGGTTTATGGTGTATATTTAGGGTTTAAGGTTTATGGTTTCGGGTTAAGGGTTTATGGCTTAGGGTTTAGGGATTATGGTTTTTGGTTTAGGGTTTATGGTTTGTGGTTGATGGTTTATGGTTTAGGTTTTAGGGTTTAGGATTTGTGGTTTAGGGTTTAGGTTTATAATTTAGGGTTTATTGTTTATGGTTGATGGTATATGGTTTAGGGTTTAGTGTTTATAGGTTAGGGTTTAGGTTTTAGTGTTTGTGGTTTAGGGTTTAGACTTTAGGGTTTGTGGGTTATGATTTAGGGTGTAGTGTTTAGGGTTTAGGATTTATGGTTTGGAGTTGAGGGTTCATGGTTTAGGGTTTAGAGTTTATAGTTTAGGGTTCAGTGGTTTAGGTTTTAACGTTTAGGGTTTGGGGTTTAGGGTTTAGGGTTTACTGTTTGTGGGTTAGGGTTTAGGGGTTTAAGGTTTATGGTGTAGGATTTATGCTTTAGGGTTTAGGATTGAGAGTTTGGAGTTTATTGTTTAGGATTTGGGGTTGAGGGTTTATGGTTTAAGGTTTAGGCTTTAGGGTTTGTGGTTTACGTTTTAGGGTGTAGGGTTCAGCGTTTAGTGTTTATGGTTTCGGGTTGAGGGTTTATGGTTTAAGATTTAGGGTTTGTGGTTTATAGTTTACGGTTTAGGCTTTAGGGTTTGTGGTTTATGGTTTATGGTTTAGGGTTTAGGGTTTGGTGTTGAGGATTTAGGGTTTGTGGTTTAGGGTTTAGGCTTTAGGGTTTGGGCTTTATGGTTTATGGTTTAGGGTTTAAGTTTTATGGTTTAGTGTTTAGGGTTTAGTGTTTATGGTTTAGGGTTTAGGGTTTATAGTTTAAGTTTTAGGATTTATGTTTAGGGTTTATGGTTTAGGTTTTATGGTGTATGATTTAGGGTTTAGGGTTTATAGTTTGGTGTTAAGGGTTTATGACTTAGGGAAGGGTTTATAGTTTAGGGCTTAGGCTTTAGGGTTTGTGGTTTATGGTTTAGGGCGTATGGTTTATGGTTTATGGTTTGGGGTTGATTGTTTAGGGTTTTGGGTTTAGGCTTTAGGGTTTGTGGTTTAGGGTTTAGGGTTTAGGGTTTATTGTTTGGGGTTGATGGTTTATGGTTTAGGGTTTATGGTTTATAGTTTAGGGTTTAGGATTTACTGTTTGTGGTTTAGGGTTTAGGCTTTAAGTTTTGTGGTTTATGGTTTAGGGTGTAGGGTTTAGGGTTTAGGGTTTATGGTTTGGGGTTGAGGGTTTATGGTTTAAGGTTTCGAGTTTAGGGTTTATGGTTTATGGTTTGTGGTTTGTGGTTTAGGGTTTAGGATTGAGGGTTTGGTGTTTATGGTTTAGGGTTTAAGGTTTAGGGTTTAGGATTTCGGCCTTAGGGTTTATGGTTTGGGGTTTAGGCTTTAGTGTTTATGGTTTATGGTTTGGGATTGAGGGTTTATGGTTTAGGGTTTAAGGTTTAGGGTTTGTGGTTTAGAATTTAGGGTAGAGGGTTTAGGGGTTTAGGGTTTATTGTTTAGTGTTTTGGCATTAGGTTTTGTGGTTTATGGTTTTGGGTGTAGGGTTTAAGGGTTAGGGATTATGGTTTGGGGTTGATGCTTTAGGGTTTGGGGTTTAGGTTTTGGGGTTTATAGGGGTTGGGCTTTATGTATTAGGGTTTATGGATTAGCATTTAGGGGTTAGGGGTTAGGGTTTAGTGTTTAGTGTTTATGGATTAGGGTTTAGGGTTTAGGGTTTAAGTTTTAGGGTTTATATTTAGGGTTTCTGGTTTAGGGTTTATGGTGTAGGATTTAGGTTTTAGGGTTTATTGTTTGGGATTAAGGGTTTATGGCTTAGGGTTTATTGTTTGTAGTTTAGGGCTAAGAGTTTAGGGTGTAGCGTTTAGGGTTTATGGTTTATGGTTTGGGTTTGAGCATTTGTGGTTTAGGGTTTAGGGTGTAGGGTTTAGTGTTTAGGGTTTTGGGTTTGGGGTTAAGGGTTTATGGTTTAAGGTTTAGGGTTTGTAGTCTATAGTTTAGGGTTTAGGCTTTAGGGTTTGTGGTTTATGGTTTAGGGTGTAGTGTTTAGGGCTTTGGGTTTATGGTTTGGGGTTGAGGCTTTATTGTGTTTATGGTTTAGGGTTTAGGCTTTAGGGTTTGGGGTTTAGGGTTTAGGGTTTAGGATTTATGGTTTAGGGTTTATGGTTTTGGGTTTAGGATTTTGGCCTTAGGGTTTAGGGTTTGTTGTTTAGGCTTTAGGGTTTAAGGTTTATGGTTTGGGGTTGAGGATTTAGGGTTTATGGTTCATGGTTTATAGTTTAGGGTTCAGTGGTTTAGGGTTTAAGGTATAAGGTTTGGGGTTTTTAGTTTAGGGTTTACGGTTTGTGGTTTAGGGTTTAGGGGTTTAGGGTTTATGGTGTAGGATTTATGGTTTAGGGTTTAGGATTTAGGGTTTGGAGTTTATGGTTTAGGATTTGGGGTTGAGGGTTTCTAGTTTAAGGTTTAGGATTTAGGGTTTTTGGTTTATGGTTTATGGTGTAGGGTTCATGGTTTAGGGTTTATGGTTTCAGGTTGAGGGTTTATAGTTTAAGATTTAGGGTTTATGGTTTATAGTTTAGGGTTTAGGCTTTAGTGTTTGTGGTTTATGGTTTAGGGTGTATGGTTTAGGGTTTGAGGTTGAGGATTTGGTGTTTGTGGTTTAGGGTTTGTGCTTTAGAGTTTAGGGTTTATGGTTTAGTGTTTATGGATTAGTGTTTAAGGTTTAGTGTTTAGGGTTTATGGTTTAGGGTTTAGGGTTTATGGTTTAGTGTTTAGGGTTTAGGGTTTATGGTTTATGGTTTAGTGTTTAGGGGTTATGGTTTATGCGTTTGGGTTTATGGTTTAGTATTTAGGATTTAGGGTTTAGGGTTTAAGGTTTATGGTGTATGATTTAGGGTTTAGGGTTTATGGTTTCGGTTTAAGGGTTTATGGCTTAGGGTTTAGGGTTTATAGCTAAGAGTTTAGGGTTCGTGGTTTATAGTATAGGGTGTATGGTTTTTGGTTTATGGTTTGGGGTTGATAGTTTATGGTTTAGGTTTTAGGGTTTAGGGCTTGTGGTTTAGGGTTTAGGTTTAGGGTTTAGGGTTTATTGTTTGTGGTTGATGGTATATGGTTTAGGGTTTAGTGTTTATAGTTTAGGGTTTAGGTTTTAGTGTTTTTGGTTTAGGGTTTAGACTTTAGGGTTTGTGGTTTATGATTTAGGGTGTAATGTTTAGGGTTTAGGATTTATGGTTTGGGGTTGAGGGTTCATGGTTTAGGGTTTAGGCTTTAGGGTTTGTGGTTTAGGCTTTAGTGTTTAGGGTTTATAGTTTAGGGTTTAGTGGTTTAGGTTTTAACGTTTAGGGTTTGTGGTTTAGGGTTTATGGTTTACGATTTGTGGGTTAGGATTTAGGGGTTTACGGTTTATGGTGTAGGATTTATGCTTTAGGTTTTAGGATTGAAGGTTTGGAGTTTATTGTTTAGGATTTGGGGTTGAGGGTTTATGGTTTAAGGTTTAGGCTTTAGGGTTTGTGGTTTACGTTTTAGGGTGTAGGGTTCAGGGTTTAGGGTTTATGTTTTTGGGTTGAGGGTTCATAGTTCAAGATTTTGGGTTTATGGTTTATAGTTTAGGATTTAGGCTTTAGCGTTTGTGGTTTATGGTTTAGGGTGTAGGGTTTAGGGTTTGGGGTTGAGGATTTAGTGTTTGTGGTTTAGGGTTTAGGCTTTAGGGTTTAAGCTTTATGGTTTAGGGCTTAGGGTTTAGGGTTTATGGTTTAAGGTTTAGGGTTTAGGGTTTAGGGTTTAGGGTTTAGGGTTTAGTGTTTAGGGTTTAGGGTTTATGGTTTAGTGTTTAGGGTTTACGGTTTAGTATTTATGGTTTATGGTTTAGGGTTTAGGGCTTATGGTTTACGGTTCATGGTTTAGTATTTAGGGTTTAGTGTTTAGTGTTTAGGCTTTACGGTTTACGGTTTAGGGTATATGGCTTAGGGTTTAGGGTTTAGGGTTTAGGGTTTATCGTTTGGGGTTTAGGGTTTAGGGTTTAGGGTTTAGGGCTTAGGGTTTATAGTTTAGTGTTTAGGATTTTGGCCTTAGGGTTTAGGGTTTGGTGTTTAGGCTTTAGGGTTTAAGGTTTATGGTTTGGGGTTGAGGGTTTATGGTTTAGAATTTAGGGTGGAGGCTTTAGGGTTTAGGGTTTATGGTTTGGGGTTAAGGGTTTATGTTTTAGGGTTTATGGGTTTAGCTTTTACGGTTTGTGGTTTATAGTTTAGGGTTAATGCTTTAGGGTTTGTGGTTTATGATTTAGGGTGTAGTGTTTAGGGTTTAGGATTTATAGTTTGGGGTTGAGGGTTTATGGTTTAGGGTTTAGGCTTTAGAGTTTATGGTTTAGGGTTTAGGATTTAGGATTTATGGTTCATGGTTTATAGTTTAGGGTTCAGTGGTTTAGGGTTTAAGGTTTAAAGTTTGGGGTTTATAGTTTAGGGTTTACGGTTTGTGATTTAGGGTTTATGGGTTTAGGGTTTATGGTGTAGGATTTATGGTTTAGGGTTTAGGGTTGAGGGTTTGGAGTTTATAGTTTAGGATTTAGGGTTTAGGGTTTCTGGTTTAAAGTTTAGGCTTTAGGGTTTCTGGTTTATGGTTTATGGTGTAGGGTTCATGGTTTAGGGTTTATGGTTTCGGGTTGAGGGTTTTTAGTTTAAGATTTAGGATTTATGGTTTATAGTTTAGGGTTTAGGCTTTAGCGTTTGTGGTTTATGGTTTAGGGTGTAGGGTTTAGGGTTTTGGGTTGAGGATTTGGTGTTTATAGTTTAGGGTTTGTGTTTTAGGGTTTAGGTTTTAGGTTTTAGGGTTTAGGGTTTGTGGTTTAGGGTTTAGGTTTAGGGTTTAGGGTTTATTGTTTGTGGTTGATGGTATATGGTTTAGGGTTTAGTGTTTATAGTTTAGGGTTTAGGTTTTAGTGTTTTTGGTTTAGGGTTTAGAGTTTAGGGTTTGTGGTTTATGATTTAGGGTGTAGTGTTTAGTGTTTAGGATTTATGGTTTGGGGTTGAGGGTTCATGGTTTAGGGTTTAGGCTTTAGGGTTTTTGGTTTAGGGTTTAGTGTTTAGGGTTTATAGTTTAGGGTTCAGTGGTTTAGGTTTTAACGTTTAGGGTTTGTGGTTTAGGGTTTAGGGGTTTAGGGTTTATGGTGTAGGATTTATGGTTTAGGGTTTAGGATTAAGGGTTTGGAGTTTATTGTTTAGGATTTGGGGTTGAGGGTTTCTTGTTTAAGGTTTTACTTTAGGGTTTCTGGTTTATGGTGTAGGGTTCATGGTTTAGGGTTTATGGTATCTAGTTAAGGGTTTAAAGTTTAAGATTTAGGATTTGTGGTTTATAGTTTAGGGTTTAGGCTTTAGCGTTTGTGGTTTATGGTTTATGGTGTAGGGTTTAGGGTTTGGGGTTGAGGATTTGGTGTTTGTGGTTTAGGGTTTGTGTTTTAGGGTTTATGGTTTAGGATTTATGGTTTAGGGTTTATGGATTAGTGTTTAGGGTTTAGTGTTTAGGTTTTAGGGTTTATGGTTTAGGGTTTATGGTTTAGTGTTTAGGGTTTAGGGTTTATGGTTTATGGTTTAGTGTTTAGGGCTTATGGTTTAGGGTTTATGGTTTAGTTTTTAGGGTTTAGTGAGTAGTGTTTAGGGTTTAGGGTTTAGTGTTTAGGGTTTACGGTTTATGGCTTATGGTTTAGGGTTTAGGGTTTGTGGTTTAAGGTTTATGGTGTATATTTAGGGTTTAAGGTTTATGGTTTCGGGTTAAGGGTTTATGGCTTAGGGTTTAGGGATTATGGTTTTTGGTTTAGGGTTTATGGTTTGTGGTTGATGGTTTATGGTTTAGGTTTTAGGGTTTAGGATTTGTGGTTTAGGGTTTAGGTTTATAATTTAGGGTTTATTGTTTATGGTTGATGGTATATGGTTTAGGGTTTAGTGTTTATAGGTTAGGGTTTAGGTTTTAGTGTTTGTGGTTTAGGGTTTAGACTTTAGGGTTTGTGGGTTATGATTTAGGGTGTAGTGTTTAGGGTTTAGGATTTATGGTTTGGAGTTGAGGGTTCATGGTTTAGGGTTTAGGCTTTAGGGTTTGTGGTTTAGGGTTTAGTGTTTAGAGTTTATAGTTTAGGGTTCAGTGGTTTAGGTTTTAACGTTTAGGGTTTGGGGTTTAGGGTTTAGGGTTTACTGTTTGTGGGTTAGGGTTTAGGGGTTTAAGGTTTATGGTGTAGGATTTATGCTTTAGGGTTTAGGATTGAGAGTTTGGAGTTTATTGTTTAGGATTTGGGGTTGAGGGTTTATGGTTTAAGGTTTAGGCTTTAGGGTTTGTGGTTTACGTTTTAGGGTGTAGGGTTCAGCGTTTAGTGTTTATGGTTTCGGGTTGAGGGTTTATGGTTTAAGATTTAGGGTTTGTGGTTTATAGTTTACGGTTTAGGCTTTAGGGTTTGTGGTTTATGGTTTATGGTTTAAGGTTTAGGGTTTGGTGTTGAGGATTTAGGGTTTGTGGTTTAGGGTTTAGGCTTTAGGGTTTGGGCTTTATGGTTTATGGTTTAGGGTTTAAGTTTTATGGTTTAGTGTTTATGGTTTAGGGTTTAGGGTTTATAGTTTAAGTTTTAGGATTTATGTTTAGGGTTTATGGTTTAGGTTTTAAGGTGTATGATTTAGGGTTTAGGGTTTATAGTTTGGTGTTAAGGGTTTATGACTTAGGGAAGGGTTTATAGTTTAGGGCTTAGGCTTTAGGGTTTGTGGTTTATGGTTTAGGGCGTATGGTTTATGGTTTGGGGTTGATTGTTTAGGGTTTTGGGTTTAGGCTTTAGGGTTTGTGGTTTAGGGTTTAGGGTTTAGGGTTTATTGTTTGGGGTTGATGGTTTATGGTTTAGGGTTTATGGTTTATAGTTTAGGGTTTAGGATTTACTGTTTGTGGTTTAGGGTTTAGGCTTTAAGTTTTGTGGTTTATGGTTTAGGGTGTAGGGTTTAGGGTTTAGGGTTTATGGTTTGGGGTTGAGGGTTTATGGTTTAAGGTTTCGAGTTTAGGGTTTATGGTTTATGGTTTGTGGTTTGTGGTTTAGGGTTTAGGATTGAGGGTTTGGTGTTTATGGTTTAGGGTTTAAGGTTTAGGGTTTAGGATTTCGGCCTTAGGGTTTATGGTTTGGGGTTTAGGCTTTAGTGTTTATGGTTTATGGTTTGGGATTGAGGGTTTATGGTTTAGGGTTTAAGGTTTAGGGTTTGTGGTTTAGAATTTAGGGTAGAGGGTTTAGGGGTTTAGGGTTTATTGTTTAGTGTTTTGGCATTAGGTTTTGTGGTTTATGGTTTTGGGTGTAGGGTTTAAGGGTTAGGGATTATGGTTTGGGGTTGATGCTTTAGGGTTTGGGGTTTAGGTTTTGGGGTTTATAGGGGTTGGGCTTTATGTATTAGGGTTTATGGATTAGCATTTAGGGGTTAGGGGTTAGAGTTTAGTGTTTAGTGTTTATGGATTAGGGTTTAGGGTTTAGGGTTTAAGTTTTAGGGTTTATATTTAGGGTTTCTGGTTTAGGGTTTATGGTGTAGGATTTAGGTTTTAGGGTTTATTGTTTGGGATTAAGGGTTTATGGCTTAGGGTTTATTGTTTGTAGTTTAGGGCTAAGAGTTTAGGGTTTGTGGTTTATAGTTTAGGGTGTAGCGTTTAGGGTTTATGGTTTATGGTTTGGGTTTGAGCATTTGTGGTTTAGGGTTTAGGGTGTAGGGTTTAGTGGTTAGGGTTTTGGGTTTGGGGTTAAGGGCTTATGGTTTAAGGTTTAGGGTTTGTAGTCTATAGTTTAGGGTTTAGGCTTTAGGGTTTGTGGTTTATGGTTTAGGGTGTAGTGTTTAGGGCTTTGGGTTTATGGTTTGGGGTTGAGGCTTTATTGTTTGTGGTTTAGGGTTTAGGCTTTAGGGTTTGGGCTTTCTGGTTTAAGGTTTAGGGTTCATGGTTTATGCTTTAGGGTTTATGGTTTAGTGTTTAGGGTTTAGGGTTTACGGTTTAGGGTTTAGAGTTTATGGTTCAGTGTTAAGGATTTATGGTTTAGGGTCTACAGTTAACGGTTTACAGTTTACGGTTTACGGTTTGTGGTTTAGGGTTTAGGGGTTTATGGTTTACGGTTTGTGGTTTATAGTTTAGGGTTTAGACTTTAGGTTTTGTGGTTTATGACTTAGGGTGTAGTCTTTAGGGTTTAGGATTTATGGTTTAGGGTTTATGGTTTATGATTTAGGGTTTAGGCTTTAGGCTTTAGGGTTTGTGGTTTAGGGTTTAGGGTTTAGGGTTTATAGTTTAGGGTTTAGGCTTTATGGTTTAGTGGTTTAGGGTTTAAGGTTTAAGGTTTGGGGTTTAGGGTTTAGGGCTTACGGTTTGTGGTTTAGGATTTAGGGGTTTTGGGTTTATGGTGTAGGATTTATGGTTTAGTGTTTAGGATTGAGGGTATGGAGTTTATGGTTGAGGATTTGGGGTTGAGGATTTAGTGTTTGTGGTTTAGGGTTTAGGTTTAGGGTTTGGGCATTATGGGTTATGGTTTAGGGTTTATGGTTTAGGGTTTATGGTTTAGTGTTTAGGGTTTAGTGTTTATGGTTTAGGGTTTAGGGTTTATGGTTTAAGTTTTAGTATTTATGTTTACGGTTTATGGTGTATGATTTAGGGTTTAAGGTATATGGTTGGTGTTAAGGGTTTATGGCTTAGGGTTTAGGGTTTATAGTTTAGGGCTTAGGCTTTAGGGTTTGTAGTTTATGATTTAGGGCGTATGGTTTATGGTTTTGGGTTTATGGTTTGGGGTTGATGGTTTATGTTTTAGGGTTTAGGCTTTAGGGTTTGTGGTTTAAGGTATATATTTTAGGGTTTATTTTTTAGGGTTGATGGTTTATGGTTTAGGGTTTAGGGTTTATAGTTTAGGGTTTAGGCTTTAGTGTTTGTGGTTTAGGGTTTAGGCTTTAGTGTTTGTGGTTTATGGTTTAGGGTGTAGTGTATAGGGTTTAGGGTTTATGGTTTGGGGTTAAAGGTTTATGGTTTAGGGTTTAGGCTTTAGTGTTTATGGTTTGGGGTTAAAGGTTTATGGTTTAGGGTTTAGGCTTTAGTGTTTATGGTTTAGCATTTAGGGTTTAGGGTTTAGGGTTTATTATTTGGGGTTTATGGTTTATGGTTTAGGGTTTAGGGTTTATAGTTTAGGGTTAATGCTTTAGGGTTTGTGGTTTATGATTTAGGGTGTAGTGTTTAGGGTTTAGGGTTTATGGTTTGGGGTTGAGGGTTTATGGTTTAGGGTTAAGGATTTAGAGTTTATGGTTTAGGGTTTAGGGTTTAGGGTTTATGGTTCATGGTTTATAGTTTAGGGTTCAGTGGTTTGGGGTTTAAGGTTTAAGGTTTGGGGTTTATAGTTTAGGGTTTACGATTTGTGGTTTAGGGTTTAGGGGTTTAGGGTTTATGGTGTAGGATTTATGGTTTAGGGTTTAGGATTGAGGGTTTGGAGTTTATGGTTTAGGATTTGGGGTTAAGGGTTTCTGGTTTAAGGTTTAGGCTTTAGGGTTTCTGGTTTATGGTTTAGGGTGTAGGGTTCATGGTGTAGGGTTTATGGTTTAGGGTTTATGGTTTGGGGTTTAGGCTTTAGGCTTTAGTGTTTGTGGTTTATTGTTTAGGGTGTTGGGTTTAGGGTTTAGGGTTTATGGTTTGGGGTTGAAGGTTTATGGTTTAGGGTTTAGGCTTTAGGGTTTATGGTTTAGCATTTAGGATTTAGGGTTTAGGGTTTATTGTTTGGGGTTTATGGTTTATGGTTTAGGGTTTATAGTTTATGGTTTAGGTTTTAGTGTTTGTGTTTTTAGGGTTTAAGGTTTGGGGTTTACGATTTAGGGATTAGGGTTTAGGCTTTGTGGTTTAGGGTTTATGGTGTAGGATTTATGGTTTAGGATTGAGGGTTTGGTATTTATGGTTTAGGGTTTAGGATTTCGGCCTTAGGGTTTATTGTTTCGTGTTTAGGTTTTAGGGTTTAAGGTTTATGGTTTGGGGTTGAGGGTTTATGGTTTAGGGTTTATGGTTTAGCGTTTGTGGTTTTGAATTTAGTGTGGAGGGTTTTGGGTTTATTTTTTGGGGTTAAGGGTTTATGGTTTAGGATTTAGGGTTTATACTTTATCATTTTGGCATTAGGGTTTGTGGTTTATACTTTAGGGTGTATTGTTTAGTAGTTAGGGTTTATAGTTTGGGGTTAATACTTTTGGGTTTGTGGTTTAGGGTTTTTAGGCTTTAGGGTTTGGGCTTTATGGTTTAGGGTTTAGGGATTAGTGTTTAGTATTTAGTGTTTAGGGTTTATGGTTTAGGGTTTAGGGTTTATGATTTAAGTTTTAGGGTTTATGTTTACGGTTTGTGGTTCAGGGTTTATGGTGTATGATTTAGGGTTTAGGGTTTATTGTTTGGGGTTAAGGGTTTATGGCATAGGGTTTAGGGTTTATAGTTTAGGGCTTAGGGTTTAGGGTTTGTGGTTTATGGTTAAGCGTGTAGCATTTTAGGGTTTAGGGATTAAGTGTTTTTGGTTTAGGGATTAAGCTTTAGGGTTTGTCGTTTAGGGTTTAGGGTGTAGGGTTTAGGGTTTAGGGATTATGGTTTGGGGTTGAAGGTTTATGGTTTAAGGTTTAGGGTTTATAGTTTTTAGGGTTTAGGCATGTTTGGGGTTTATAGTTTAGGGTTTATGGTTTAGGCTTTAGGCTTTAGGGTTTGGGGTTTAGGGTTTTAGGTTTATGGTTTACGTTTAGGGTTTCTGGTTTGTGGTTGAAGGTTTATGGTTTAGGGTTTAGGGTCTATGGTTTGTGGTTTTGGGTGTAGGGTTTAGGGTTTATGGTTTATGGTTTTTGGTTGATGGTTAATGGTTTCTGGTTTAGGGTTTAGGCTTTAGGGATTGTAATTTCTGGTTTAGGGTGTAGGGATTAGGGTTTAAGGTGTAGGCTTTAGTCTTTATGGTTTAGGGTTTGAGGTTTAGTGTTTAGGGTTTATGGTTTAGGGTTTTGGGTTTAGGGTTTAGTGTTTGTGGTTAATGATTTATGGGTTTTATGTTTAGGGTTTAGGGTTTATGGTTTGGTGTTGACGGTTTATGGTTTAGGATTTAGGCGTTAGGGTTTAGGGTTTATGTTTGGGGTTTAGGGTTTATGGTTTAGCGTTTAGGGTTTATGCTTTAGGGTTTAGGGTTTAAGGTTTATGGTTTAAGTTTTAGGCTTTAGGTTAGGGTTTGTGGTTTAGGGTTTAGTGTTTATGGTTTAGGATTTAGGGTTTAGGCTTTAGGCTTTAGGGTTTGTGGTTTAGGGTTAAGGGTGTAGTGTTTATGGTTTAGGGTTTATGGTTTGGGGATGAGGGTTTATGGTTTAGGCTTTAGGCTTTAGAGTTTGTGGTTTAGGGTTTAGGGTTTATGGTTTGGGGTTGATGGTTTATGGTTTAAGGTTTAGGGTTTAGGCTGTAGTGTTTGTGGTTTAGTGTTTAGGCTTTAGGATGTGGTTTAGGGTTAAGGGTGTAGGGTGTAGGCTTTAGGGTTTATGGTTTGTGGTTGATGGTTAATGGTTTAGCGTTTAGGGTTTAGGATTTATGGTTTAGCATTTAGGGTTTAGGGCTTAGGGTTTATTGTTTGTGGTTTATGGTTTATAATTTAGGGTTTATAGCTTAGGGTTTAGGTTTTAGTGTTTGTGTTTTAGGGTTTAAGGTTTGGGGTTTACGATTTAGGGATTAGGGTTTAGGCTTTGTGGTTTAGGGTTTAGGGGTTAGGGTTTATGGTGTAGGATTTATGGTTTAGGATTGAGGGTTTGGTGTTTATGGTTTAGGGTTTAGGGTTTAGGGTTTAGGATTTCGGCCTTAGGGTTTATGGTTTGGTGTTTAGGTTTAGGGTTTAAGGTTTATGGTTTGGGGTTGAGGGTTTATGGTTTAGGGTTTATGATTTAGGGTTTGTGGTTTTGAATTTAGTGGGGAGGGTTTAGGGTTTATTATTTGGGGTTAAGGGTTTATGATTTAGGGTTTAGGGTTTATAGTTTAACATTCTGGCATTAGGATTTGTGGTTTATACTTTAGGGTGTATGGTTTAGTGGTTAGGGTTTATGGTTTGGGGTTAATACTTTTGGGTTTGTGGTTTAGGGTTTTTAGGCTTTAGGGTTTGGGCTTTATGGTTTAGGGTTTAGGGATTACGGTTTATGGTTTAGGGTTTAGGGTTTAGGGATTAGGGTTTAGCATTTAGTGTTTAGGGTTTATGGTTTAGGGTTTAGGGTTTATGATTTAAGTTTTAGGGTTTATGTTTACGATTTGTGGTTCAGGGTTTATGGTGTATGATTTAGGGTTTAAGGTTTATTGTTTGGGGTTAAGGGTTTATGGTTTAGGGTTTAGGCTTTAGGGTTTGTGGTTTAGGGTATATAGTTTAGGGTTTATTTTTTAGGGTTGATGGTTTATGGTTTAGGGTTTAGGGTTTATAGTTTAGGGTTTAGGCTTTAGTGTTTGTGGTTTAGGGTTTAGGCTTTAATGTTTGTGGTTTATGGTTTAGGGTGTAGTGTTTAGGGTTTAGGGTTTATGGTTTGGGGTTAAAGGTTTATGGTTTAGGGTTTAGGCTTTAGTGTTTATGGTTTGGGGTTAAAGGTTTATGGTTTAGGGTTTAGGCTTTAGTGTTTATGGTTTAGCATTTAGGGTTTAGGGTTTAGGGTCTATTATTTGGGGTTTATGGTTTATGGTTTAGGGTTTAGGGTTTATAGTTTAGGGTTAATGCTTTAGGGTTTGTGGTTTATGATTTAGGGTGTAGTGTTTAGGGTTTAGGGTTTATGGTTTGGGGTTGAGAGTTTATGGTTTAGGGTTAAGGATTTAGCGTTTATGGTTTAGGGTTTAGGATTTAGGGTTTATGGTTTAGGGTTTAGTGTTTAGGGTTTAGGGTTTAGGGTTTATGGTTTGGGTTTGAGGGTTTTTGGTTTAGGGATTAAGCTTTAGGGTTTGTCATTTAGGGTTTAGGGTTTATGGTTTAGGGTTTATGGCTTGGGGTTGAAGGTTTATGGTTTAAGGTTTAGGGTTTATAGTTTTTAGGGTTTAGGGTTTATAGTGTAGTGTTTAGGGTTTAGGGTTTATAGTTTGGGGTTGGTGGTTTATGGTTTAGGGTTTTGGGTTTATAGTTTAGGGTGTATGCATTATGGTTTCTGGTTTATGGTTTAGGGAGTAGGGTATAGGGTGTATGGTTTAGGGTTAACAGTTTATGGTTTAGGGTTTAGGCTTTAAGGTTTGTGGTTTAAGGTTAAGGGTGTACTGTTTAGTGTTTAGGGTTTATGGTTTGGAGTTGAGTGTTTATGGTTTAGGATTTAGGCATTAGGGTTTGTGGTTTAAGGTTTAAGGTGTAGGGTTTAGGGTTTAGGGTTTATGTTTTGTGGTTAAGTGTTTATGGTTTACCGTTTAGGCTTTATTGTTTAGGGTTTAATGTTTAAGGTTTAGGGTTTAGTCTTTAGGCTTTAGGGTTTAGGCTTTAGGGTTTGTGGTTTAGGCTTTAGTGTTTATAGTTTAGGATTTAGGGTTTAGTCTTTAGGCTTTAGGATTTGTGGTTTAGGGTTAAGGGTGTAGGGTTTAGTGTTTAGGGTTTATGGTTTATGGTTTGGGGTTGAGGGTTTATGGTTGAGGGTTTCTGCTTTAGGGTTTGTGGTTTAGGGTTTAGGGTTTATGGTTTGGGGTTGAGGGTTTATGGTTTAAGGTTTAGGGTTTATAGTTTAAGGTTTAGGCATCTTTTTTGGTTTAGGGTTTAGGGTTTAGGGTTTAGGATTTATGCTTTTGGGTTTGGGATTTAGGGTTTCGGCTTTAGGGTTTAGGGTTTAGGGTTTGTGGTTTAGGGTGTAGGGTGTAGGGTTTATAGTTCAAGGTTTATGGTTTCGGGTTGAGGGTTTATGGTTTAGGATTTAGGGTTTGTGGTCTATAGTTTAGGGTTTAGGCTTTTGGGTTTGTGGTTTATGGTTTATGGTGTAGGGTTTAGGGTTTGGGGTTGAGGATATAGGGTTTGTGGTTTAGGCTTTAGGGTTTGGGCTTTATGGTTTATGGTTTAGGGTTTATGGTTTAGGTTTTATGGTTTAGGGTTTAGTGTTTATGGTTTAGTGTTTAGGGTTTAGGGTTTAAGTTTTAGGATTCATGTTTAAGGTTTATGGTTTAGGGTTTATGGTGTATGATTTTAGTGTTTAGGGTTTATAGTTTGGTATTAAGGGTTTATGGCTTAGGGTTTAGGGTTTATAGTTTAGGGCTTAGGCTTTAGGGTTTGTGGCTTTTGGTTTAGGGCATATGGTTTATTGTTTAGGGTTTATGGTTTGGGTTTGATGGTTTATGTTTTAGGGTTTAGGCTTTAGGGTTTGTGGTTTAGGGTTTAGCGTTTAGGGTTTAGGATTTAGGGTTTTTTGTTTAGGGTTGATGGTTTATGGTTTATAGTTTAGGGTTTAGGGTTTCTAGTTTAGGGTTTGTGGTTTATGGTTTAGGGTGTAGTGTTTAGGGTTTATGGCTTAGGGTTTATGGCTTAGGGTTTATGGTTTATAGTTTAGGGTTTAGTGTTTAGGGTTTGTGGTTTATGGTTTAGGGTGTAGCATTTATGGTTTAGGGTTTATGATTTGGGTTTGAGGGTTTATGGTTTAGGGATTAGGCTTTAGGGTGTGTCGTTTAGGGTTTAAGATGTAGGGTTTAGGGTTTAGGATTTATGGTTTAGGGTTGAGGGTTTATGGTTTAAAGTTTAGGATTTAGGGTTTAGGGTTTAGGGTTTAGGATTTTTGTTTTAGGCTTTAGGGATTAGGGTTTAGAGTTTATGGTTTGGGGTTGAGGGTTTATGGTTTAGGGTTTAGGGTTTAGGGTTTAGGGGTTTATGTTTTGTGGTTTAGGCTGTAGGGTTTAGGGTTTATGGTTTGGGGTAGATCGTTAATGGTTTAGGGTTTAGGTTTTATAGTTTAGGGTTTAGACTTTAGGGTTTGTGATTTATGGTTTATGGTATAAGGTTTAGGGTTTAGGGTTTTGGCTTTAGTATTTGTGGTCTAGGGTTTGGGGTTTAGGGTTTAGGGTTTATGTTTTAGGGTTTATGTTTACGGTTTGTGGTTTAGGGTTTATGGTGTATGGTTTAGGGTTGAGGGTTTATTGTTTGGGGTTAAAGGTTTATGGATTAGGGTTAAGAATTTATAGTTTAGGGCTTAGGGTTTAGGGTTTTTGGTTTAGGGTTTTGGGTTTATGGTTTAGTGTTTAAGGTTTATTGTTTGGTGTTGATGGTTTAGGGTTTAGGGTTTATAGTTTAGGGTTTAGGCTTTAGTGTTTGTAGTTTAGGGTTTAGGCTTTAGGGTTTGTGGTTTATGGTTTAAGGTGTAGGGTTAAGGGTTTAGGGTTTATGGTTTGGGGTTGAGGGTTTATGGTTTGCGGTTTAGGGTTAAGGGTTTATGGTTTAGGATTTAAGGTTTATTGTTTTGAGGTTGATGGTTTATGGTTTAGGGTTTAGGGTTTATAGTTTAGGGTTTAGGTTTCAGTGTTTGTGTTTTAGGGTTTATTATTTAGGGTTTGTGGTTTAGGGTTTAGGATTTAGGGTTTGTGGTTTAGGGTTTAGGGTTTAGGGTGGTAGGATTTATGTTTTAGGGTTTAGGATTGAGGGTTTGGTGTTTATGATTTAGTGTTTAGTGTTTAGGATTTGGCCTTAGTGTTTTATGATTTGGTATTTAGGCTTTAGGGTTTAGGGTTTATGCTTTAGGGTTTGTGGTTTAGGGTATATGGTTTATGGTTTAGGATTTATGGCTTAGGCTTTAGGCTTTAGGGTTTGTGGTTTATGGTTAAGGGTGTAGGGTTTAGGGTTTAGGGTTTATGGTTTGGGGTTGAGGGTTTATGGTTTAGTGTTTATGCTTTAGGGTTTTGGTTTATGGTTTAGGGTTTATGGTTTGGGGTTGATGGTTTATGGTTTAAGGTTTAGGGTTTATAGTTTAGGGTTTAGGCGTCTTTTTTGGTTTAGGGTTTAGGCTTTAGGGTTTAGGATTTAGAGTTTAGGGTTTATGTTTTAGTGTTTGTGTTTTTGGGATATTGGTTTAGGGTTTGGGGTTCATGGTTTAGGGTTTAAGGTTTGTGGTTTAGGATTTATGGGTTTAGGGTTTATGGTGTAGGATTTATGGTTTAGGGTTTATGGTTTAGGGTTTATGGTTTGGTGTTTAGGCTTTAGGGTTTAAGGTTTATGGTTTTGGGTTGATGGTTTATGGTTTAGGGTTTAGGCTTTAGGGTTTGTGGTTTAGGGTTTATGGTTTATGGTTTGGGGTTGAGGGTTTATGGTTTAAGGTTTAGGGTTTATAGTTTAGAGTTTAGGCGTGTTTTTGGTTTAGGGTTTAGACCTTAGAGTTTAGGATTTAGGGTTTAGTGTTTAGGGTTTAGGTTTTAGCGTTTATGGTTTGTGGTTTAGGGTGTAGGCTATAGGGTTTAGGGTTCAAGGTTTATAGTTTCGGGTTGAGGGTTTATGGTTTAGGATTTAGGGTTTGTGGTCTATAGTTTAGGGTATAGGCTTTAGGGTTTTTGGTTTTTGGTTTAGGGTTTGGGGTTGAGGATTTAGGGTTTGTGGTTTAGGCTTTAGGCTTTAGGATTTGGGCTTTATGGTTTAGGGTTTAGGGTTTAGGATTTAGGATTTATGGTTTATGGTTTAGGATTTAGTGTTTATGGTTTAGGGTTTAGAGTTTATGGTTTAAGTTTTAGGATTTATGTTTAGGGTTTATAGTTTAGGGTTTATGGTGTATGATTTAGGGTTTAGGGTTTATGGTTTATGGTTTGGTGTTAATGGTTTATGGCTTAGGTTTTAGGGTTTATAGTTTAGGCCTTAGTCTTTAGGGTTTGTGGTTTATGGTTTAGCGTTTAGGGTTTAGGGTTTAGGGTTTTTTGTTTAGTGTTGATGGTTTATGGTTTATAGTTTAGGGTTTAGGGTTTAGTGTTTCTAGTTTAGGGTTTGTGGTTTATGGTTTAGGGTGTAGGGTTTAGGGTTTAGGGTTTATGGCTTAGGGTTTATGGTTTATAGTTTAGGGTTTAGTGTTTAGGGTTTGTGGTTTATGGTTTAGGGTGTAGCATTTAGGGTTTAGGGTTTATGATTTGGGTTTGAGGGTTTATGGTTTAGGGATTAGGCTTTAGGGTGTGTCGTTTAGGGTTTAATGTGTAGGGTTTAGGGTGTAGGATTTATGGTTTAGGGTTGAGGGTTTATGGTTTAAAGTTTAGGATTTAGGGTTTAGGGTTTAGGATTTTTGTTTTAGGCTTTAGGGATTAGGGTTTAGAGTTTATGGTTTGGGGTTGATGGTTTATGGTTTAGGGTTTAGGGTTTAGGGGTTTATGGTTTGTGGTTTAGGCTGTAGGGTTTAGGGTTTATGGTTTGGGGTAGATCGTTAATGGTTTAGGGTTTAGGTTTTATAGTTTAGGGTTTAGACTTTAGGGTTTGTGGTTTATGGTTTGTGGTATATGGTTTAGGGTTTAGGGTATTGGCTTTAGTATTTGTGGTCTAGGGTTTGGGGTTTATGTTTTAGGGTTTATGTTTACGGTTTGTGGTTTAGGGTTTATGGTGTATGGTTTAGGGTTGAGGGTTTATTGTTTGGGGTTAAGAGTTTATGTATTAGGGTTTAGAATTTATAGTTTAGGGCTTAGGGTTTAGGGTTTTTGTTTTAGGGTTTTGGGTTTATGGTTTAGTGTTTAAGGTTTATTGTTTGGTGTTGATGGTTTAGGGTTTAGGGTTTATAGTTTAGGGTTTATAGTTTAGGGTTTAGGCTTTAGTGTTTGTAGTTTAGGGTTTATGCTTTAGGGTTTGTGGTTTATGGTTTAAGGTGTAGGGTTAAGGGTTTAGGGTTTATGGTTTGGGGTTGAGGGTTTATGGTTTAGGGTTTATGGTTTGCGGTTTTGGGTTAAGGGTTTATGGTTTAGGATTTAGGGTTTATTGTTTTGAGGTTGATGGTTTATGGTTTAGGGTTTAGGGTTTATAGTTTAGGGTTTAGGTTTTAGTGTTTGTGTTATAGGGTTTATTATTTAGGGTTTGTGGTTTAGGGTTTAGGATTTAGGGTTTGTGGTTTAGGGTTTAGGGTTTAGGGTTTAGGGTGGTAGGATTTATGTTTTAGGGTTTAGGATTGACGGTTTGGTGTTTATGGTTTAGTGTTTAGTGTTTAGGATTCGGCCTTAGTGTTTATGATTTGGAATTTAGGCTTTAGGGTTTAGGGTTTATGCTTTAGGGTTTGTGGTTTAGGGTATATGGTTTATGGTTTAGGATTTATGGCTTAGGCTTTAGGCTTTAGGTTTTGTGGTTTATGGTTAAGGGTGTAGGGTTTAGGGTTTAGGGTTTATAGTTTGGGGTTGAGGGTTTATGGTTTAGTGTTTAGGCTTTAGGGTTTTGGTTTATGGTTTAGGGTTTATGGTTTGGGGTTGATGGTTTATGGTTTAAGGTTTAGGGTTTATAGTTTAGGGTTTAGGCGTCTTTTTTGGTTTAGGGTTTAGGCTTTAGGGTTTAGGATTTAGAGTTTAGGGTTTATGTTTTAGTGTTTGTGTTTTTGGGTTTTTGGTTTAGGGTTTGGGGTTCATGGTTTAGGGTTTAAGGTTTGTGGTTTAGGATTTATGGGTTTAGGGTTTATGGTGTAGGATTTATGGTTTAGGGTTTATGGTTTAGGGTTTATGGTTTGGTGTTTAGGCTTTAGGGTTTAAGGTTTATGGTTTGGGGTTGAGGGTTTATGGTTTAGGGTTTAGGCTTTAGGGTTTGTGGTTTAGGGTTTATGGTTTATGGTTTGGGGTTGAGGGTTTATGGTTTAAGGTTTAGGGTTTATAGTTTAGGGTTTAGGCGTGTTTTTGGTTTAGGGTTTAGGCCTTAGAGTTTAGGATTTAGGGTTTAGTGTTTAGGGTTTAGGTTTTAGCGTTTATGGTTTGTGGTTTAGGGTGTAGGCTATAGGGTTTAGGGTTCAAGGTTTATGGTTTCGGGTTGAGGGTTTATGGTTTAGGATTTAGGGTTTGTGGTCTATAGTTTAGGGTATATGCTTTAGGGTTTTTGGTTTTTGGTTTAGGGTTTGGGGTTGAGGATTTAGGGTTTGTGGTTTAGGCTTTAGGCTTTAGGGTTTGGGCTTTATGGTTTAGGGTTTATGGTTTAGGATTTAGGATTTATGGTTTATGGTTTAGGGTTTAGTGTTTATGGTTTAGGGTTTAGAGTTTATGGTTTAAGTTTTAGGATTTATGTTTAGGGTTTATAGTTTAGGGTTTATGGTGCATGATTTAGGGTTTAGGGTTTATGGTTTATGGCTTAGGTTTTAGGGTTTATAGTTTAGGGCTTAGGCTTTAGGGTTTGTGGTTTATGGTTTAGGGCATATGATTTATGGTTTAGGGTTTATGGTTTGGGGTTGATGGTTTATGTTTTAGGTTTTAGGCTTTAGGGTTTGTGGTTTAAGGTTTAGGGTTTAGGGTTTATTATTTGGGGTTGATGGTTTATGGTTTAAGCTTTATAGTTTAGGGTTTAGGCTTTAGTGTTTGTGGTTTAGGGTTTAGGCTTTAGGGGTTATGGTTTATGGTTTAGGGTGTAGGGGGTTTAGGGTTTATGTTTTATGGTTTGGGGTTGAGGGTTTATGGTTTATGGTCTAGGGTTTAGGCTTTAAGGTTTATGGTTATCATTTAGGGTTTAGGGTTTAGGGTTTATTGTTTGGGGTTGATGGTTTATGGTTTAGGGTTAAGGGTTTATAGTTTAGGGTTTAGGTTTTAGTGTTTGTGTTTTAGGGTTAATGGTATAGGGTTTGCAGTTTAGGGTTTAGGGTTTAGGGTGTGTGGTTTAGGATTTAGGAGTTTATGGTTTATGGGGTAGGATTTATTGTTTAGCATTGAGAGTTTGGTGTTTATGGTTTAGGGTTTAGGGTTTAGGATTTAGGGTTTAGGCTTTAGGGTTTGTGGTTTATGGTTAAGGGTGTAGGGTTTATGGTTTGGGGTTGAGGGTTTATGGTTTAGGGTTTAGGCTTTAGGGTTTTGGTTTATGGTTTAGGGTTTATGGTTTGGGGTTGATGGTTTATGGTTTAAGGTTTAGGGTTTATAGTTTAGGGTTTAGGCGTCTTTTTTGGTTTAGGGTTTAGGCTTTAGGGTTTAGGATTTAGAGTTTAGGGTTTAGGTTTTAGTGTTTGTGTTTTTGGGTTTTTGGTTTAGGGTTTGGGGTTTATGGTTTAGAGTTTAAGGTTTGTGGTTTAGGGTTTATGGGTTTAGGGTTTATGGTGTAGGATTTATGGTTTAGGGTTTATGGTTTAGGGTTTATGGTTTGGTGTTTATGCTTTAGGGTTTAAGGTTTATGGTTTGGGGTTGAGGGTTTATGGTTTTGGGTTTAGGCTTTAGGGTTTGTGGTTTAGGGTTTAGGGTTTATGGTTTGGGGTTGAGGGTTTATGGTTTAAGGTTTAGGGTTTATAGTTTAGGGTTTAGGAGTGTTTTTGGTTTAGGGTTTAGGCCTTAGAGTTTAGGATTTAGGGTTTAGTGTTTAGGGTTTAGGTTTTAGCGTTTATGGTTTGTGGTTTAGGGTGTAGGCTATAGGGTTTAGGGTTCATGGTTTATGGTTTCGGGTTGAGGGTTTATGGTTTAGGATTTAGGGTTTGTGGTCTATAGTTTAGGGTTTAGGCTTTAGGTTTTTTTTTTTTGGTTTAGGGTTTGGGGTTGAGGATTTAAGGTTTGTGGTTTAGGCTTTAGGCTTTAGGGTTTGGGCTTTATGGTTTAGGGTTTAGAGTTTAGGATTTAGGATTTATGGTTTATGGTTTAGGGTTTAGTGTTTATGGTTTAGGGTTTAGAGTTTATGGTTTAAGTTTTAGGATTTATGTTTAGGGTTTATAGTTTAGGGTTTATGGTGTATGATTTAGGGTTTAGGGTTTATGGTTTGGTGTTAATGGTTTATGGCTTAGGTTTTAGGGTTTATAGTTTAGGGCTTAGGCTTTAGGGTTTGTGGTTTATGGTTTAGGGCGTATGATTTATGGTTTAGGATTTATGGTTTGGGGTTGATGGTTTATGTTTTAGGTTTTAGGCTTTAGGGTTTGTGGTTTAAGGTTTAGGGTTTAGGGTTTATTGTTTGGGGTTGATGGTTTATGGTTTAAGCTTTATAGTTTAGGGTTTAGGCTTTAGTGTTTGTGGTTTAGGGTTTAGGCTTTAGGGGTTGTGATTTATGGTTTAGGGTGTAGGGGGTTTAGGGTTTATGTTTTATGGTTTGGGGTTGAGGGTTTATGGTTTATGGTCTAGGGTTTAAGGCTTTAGGGTTTATGGTTTATCATTTAGGGTTTAGGGTTTAGGGTTTATTGTTTGGGGTTAATGGTTTATGGTTTAGGGTTAAGGGTTTATAGTTTAGGGTTTAGGTTTTAGTGTTTGTGTTTTAGGGTTAATGGTATAGGGTTTGCAGTTTAGGGTTTAGGGTGTGTGGTTTAGGATTTAGGAGTTTATGGTTTATGGGGTAGGATTTATTGTTTAGCATTGAGAGTTTGGTGTTTATGGTTTAGGGTTTAGGGTTTAGGATTTCGGCCTTAGGGTTAATGGTTTGGTGTTTAGGCTTTAGGGTTTAATGTTGATAGTTTGGGGTTGAGGGTTTATGGTTTCGGGTTGATGGTTTAGGGTTTGTGGTTTAGAATTTAGGGTGGAGGGTTTAGGGTTTAGGGTTTGGGGTTAAGGGTTTATGGTTTAGGGTTTATGGTTTATAGTTTAGCGTTTTGGCTTTAGGTTTTGTGGTTTATACTTTTGGATGTAGTGTTTAGGGGTTAGGGTTTATGGTTTTGGGTTAATACTTTTGGGTTTGTGGTTTAGGTTTAGGCTTTAGGGTTTGGGCTTTATGGTTTAGGGTTTAGGGATTAGGGTTTATGGATTAGTGTTTATTGTTTGGGTTTAGGGTTTAGGGTTTAAGTTTTAGGGTTTATGTTTATAGTTTGTGGTTTAGGGTTTATGGTGTATGACTTAGGGTTTAGGGTTTATTGTTTGGTGTTAAGGGTTTATGGTATAGGGTTTAGGGTTTATAGTTGAGGGCTTAAGGTTTAGGGTTTGTGGTTTATGGTTTAAGGTGTAGCGTTTAGGGTTTAGGGTTTATGGTTTGGGTTTAATTGTTTATGGTTTTGGGATTATGCTTTAGGGTTTGTCGTTTAGGGTTTTGGGTGTATGGTTTAGGGATTAGTGTTTATGGTTGCGGTTGAAGGTTTATGGTTTAAGGTTTAGGATTTATAGTTTAGGGTTTAGTCATGTTTGTGGTTTAGGGTTTTGGGTTTATGCTTTAGGCTTTAGGCTTTATGGTTTGGGGTTTGGGGTTCAGGGTTTATGGTTTGGGGTTGAATGTTTATGGTTTAGGGTTTAGGGTTTATGGTTTCTCGTTTAGGGTGTATGATTTAGGGTTTATGGTTTGCAGTTGATAGTTAATGGTTTAGGGTTTAGGGTTTATAGTTTAGGCTTTAGGCTTTAGGGTTTGTGGTTTATGGTTTAGGGTGTATGGTTTAGGATTTAGGGTTTATGCTTGTGTGTTTGTGGTTTAGGGTTTGGGGTTTAGGGTTTATGGTTTATGGTTTAGGGTTTTTGGTTTAGGGTTTATGATTTGTGTGGTTTATGGTTTAGGGGTTTTAGGTTTAGGGTTTAGGGTTTATAGTTGAGGGAAAATGGGGGTTGTGATTTAGGGTTTAGGCTTTGGGGTTTATTTTTTAGGGTTTTGAGTTTAGGGTTTGGGGTTTACGGTTTAGCATTTAGGATTTAGGGTTTAGGGTTTAGGGTTCAGGGTTTAGGCCTTAGGGTTTATGTTTGCATGTTTAGGCTTTAGGCTTTAGGGTTTATGGTTTGGGGTTGAGGGTTTATGGTTTAGGGTTGAGGGTTTACTGTTTGTGGTTTAGGGTTTAGGGTTTATGGTTTGGGGTTGACGGTCAATGGTTTAGGCTTTAGGGTTTATAGTTTACGGTGTATGCATTAGGATTTCTGGTTTATGGTTTTGGGATTAGGGTATAAGGTTTATGGTTTAGGGTTAACGGTTTAGGGTTTAGGGTTTAGGCTTTAGGGTTTGTGGTTTAAGGTTAAGGGTGTACGGTTTAGGGTTGAGGGTTTATGGTTTAGGATTTATGCGTTAGGGTTTGTGGTTTAAGTTTTAGGGTGTAGGGTTTAGGGTTTAAGGTTTAGGGTTTGGGGTTGAGGCTTTATAGTTTAGTGTTTAAGGTTTATGCTTTAGGGTTTAGGGTTTAAGGTTTAGGGTTTAGGCTTTAGGCTTTCGGGTTTAGGCTTTAGGGTTTGTGGTTTAGGGTTAAGTGTGTAGGGTTTAGTGTTTAGGGTTTATGGTTTGGGGTTGAGGGTTTATGGTTTAGGCTTTAGGCTTTAGGGTTTGTGGTTTAGGGTTTAGGGTTTATGGTTTAGGGTTGAGGGTTTATGGTTTAAGGTTTATGGTTTAGGGTTTAAGCTTAAGGGTTTGTGGTTTAGGGTTTAGGGTTTACGGTTTGGGGTTAAGGGTTTATAGTTAAAGGTTTAGGGTTTAGGTTTGTTTTTGGTTTAGGGTTTAGGCTTTAAGGTTTAGGATTTAGGCTCTAGGGTTTGGGATTTAGTGTTTAGGGTTTAGGCTTTATGCTTTACGGTTTGTGGTTTAGGGTGTAAGCTGTAGGATTTAGGGTTCAAGATTTATGGTTTCGGGTTGAGGGTTTATGGTTTAGGATTTAGGGTTTGCGGTCTATAGTTTAAGTTATAGGCTTTTGGGTTTGTGGTTTTATGGTTTAGGGTGTAGGGTTTAGGGTTTGGGGTTGAGGATTTAGGGTTTGTGGTTTACGCTTTAGGATTTAGGGTTTGGGCTTTATGGTGTAGGGTTTATGGTTTAGGTTTTATGATTTAGGGTTTAGGGTTTATGGTTTATTGTTTAGGGTTTAGTGTTTATGGTTTAGGGTTTAGGGTTTAGGGTTTAGGATTTACGGTGTAGGGTTTAAGGTTTAAGGTTTATGGTTTGGGGTTTAGGGTTTATGGTTTAGCGTTTATGGTTTATGCTTTAGGTTTAGGGTTTATGGTTTAGGCTTTAGGCTTTAGGCTTTAGGGTTTGTGGTTTAGGGTTTGGTGTTTATGGTTTAGGATTTAGGGTTTAGGCTTTGGTCTTTAGGGTTTGTGGTTTAGTGTTAAAGGTGTAGGGTTTAGGGTTTACGGTTTAGGATTTATGGTTTGGGGTTGAGGGTTTATAGTTTAGGGTTTAGGGGTTAGGGTGTAGCATTTAGGGTTTAGGGTTTATGGTTTGGGTTTGAGGTTTAGGGATTAGGCTTTAGGGTCTGTCTTTTAGGGTTTGTGGTTTGGTGCTTAGGCTTTAGGGTTTAAGGTTTATGGTTTGGGGTTGAGGGTTTATGGTTTAGAGTTTATGGTTTAAGGTTGACGGTGTATGGTTTAGGGTTTAGGGTTTAGGATTTGTGATTTAATGTTTATGGTGTACTGTGGGGTTTAGGGTTTATGGTTTGGGGTTGAGGGTTTATTGTTTAGGATTTAGGATTTAGGCGTTAGGGTTTGTGGTTTAAGGTTTAGGGTGCAGGGTTTAAGGTTTAGGGTTTATGGTTTGGGATTTAGGGTTTATGGTTTATGGTTTAGGGATTAGTGTTTAGGCTTTAGGCTTTAGGGTTTGGGCTTTAGGCTTTAGGCTTTAGGGTTTGTGGTTTAGTGTTAAGGTAGTAGGGTTTAGGGTTTATGGTTTGGGGTTTAGGGTTTATGGTTTAGGGCTTAGGCTTTAGGGTTTGTGGTTTAGGGTTTAGGGTTTATGGTTTAGGGTTGAGGGTTTATGGTTTAAGGTTTAGGATTTATAATTTAGGGTTTAGCCGTGTTTTTTGTTTAGGGTTAGGCTTTAGGGTTTAGGATTTAGGCTTTAGGGTTTGGGATTTAGGGTTTAGGGTTAAGGCTTTATGATTTAAGGTTTGTGGTTTAGGGTGTAGGGTTTAGGGTTCAAGGTTTATGGTTTCGGGTTTAGGGTTTATGGTTTAGGATTTAGGGTTTGTGGTTTAGGGTCTGTGGTGTAGCATTTTAGGGTTTAGGGTTTATGGTTTGGGGTGGACGATTTATGGTTTATGGCTTAGGGTTTATATTTTAGGGTTTTAGCATTAGTCTTTCTGGTTTATGGTTTAGGGTGTAGGGTATAGGGTTTATGGTTTAGGGTTAACGGTTTATGATTTAGCGTTTAGACTTTAGGCTTTGTGGTTGATGGTTTAGGGTGTATGGTTTAGTGTTTAGGGTTTATGGTTTGGGGTTGAGGGTTTATGGTTTAGGATTTAGGCGTTAGGGTTTGTGGTTTAAGGTTTAGGGTGTAGGGTTTACGGTTTATGGTTTATGGTTTGGGGTTGAGGTTTATGGTTTATGCTTTAGGGTTTAGGCTTTAGGGTTTATGCTTTAGGATTTGTGGTTTAGGGTATAGTATTTATGGTTTAGGTTTTATGGCTTAGGCTTTAGGCTTTAGGGTTTGTGGTTTAGGGTTAAGGGTTTAGGGTTTAGGGTTTATAGTTTGGGGTTGAAGGTTTATGGTTTAGGGTTTAGGCTTTAGGGTCTGTGGTTTATGGTTTACGGTTTATGGTTTGGGGTTGATGGTTTATGTTTAAGGTTTAGGGTTTATAATTTAGTGTTTAGGCGTCTTTTTTTGTTTAGGGTTTAGGCTTTAGGGTTTAGGATTTAGAGTTTAGGGTTTAGGTTTTAGTGTTTGTGTATTTGGGTTTTTGGTTTAGGGTTTGTGGTTTATGGTTTAGGGTTTAAAGTTTGTGGTTTAGGGTTTATGGGTTTAGGGTTTATGGTGTAGGATTTATGGTTTAGGGTTTATGGTTTAGGGTTTATGGTTTGGTGTTTAGGCTTTAGGGTTTAAGGTTTATGGTTTGGGGTTGAGGGTTTATGGTTTAGGGTTTAGGCTTTAAGGTTTGTGGTTTAGGGTTTAGGGTTTATGGTTTGGGGTTGAGGGTTTATGGTTTAAGGTTTAGGGTTTATAGTTTAGGGTTTAGGCGTGTTTTTGGTTTAGGGTTTAGGCCTTAGGGTTTAGGATTTAGGATTTTAGGGTTTAGTGTTTAGGGTTTAGGCTTTAGCATTTAGGGTTTGTGGTTTAGGGTGTAGGTTGTAGGGTTTAGGGTTCAAGGTTTATGGTTTCGGGTTGAGGGTTTATGGTTTAGGATTTAGGGTTTGTGGTCTATAGTTTAGGGTTTAGGCTTTAGGATTTGTGGTTTTTGGTTTAGGGTTTGGGGTTGAGGATTTAGGGTTTGTGGTTTAGGCTTTAGGCTTTAGAGTTTGGGCTTTATGGTTTAGGGTTTAGGGTTTAGGATTTAGGATTTATGGTTTATGGTTTAGGGTTTAGGGTTTAGTGTTTATGGTTTAGGGTTTAGGGTTTATGGTTTAAGTTTTAGGATTTATGTTTAGGGTTTATGGTTTAGGGTTTATGGTGTATGATTTAGGGTTTAGGGTTTATGGTTTATGGTTTGGTATTAATGGTTTATGGCTTAGGTTTTAGGGTTTATAGTTTAGGGCTTAGGCTTTAGGGTTTGTGGTTTATGGTTTAGAGCGTATTATTTATGGTTTAGGATTTGTGGTTTAATGTTTAGGGTTTAGGGTTTATTGTTTGGGGTTGATGGTTTATGGTTTAAGCTTTATAGTTTAGGGTTTAGGCTTTAGTGTTTGTGGTTTAGGGTTTAGGCTTTAGATTTTGTGGTTTATGGTTTAGGGTGTAGGGGGTTTAGGGTTTATGTTTTTTGTTTTGGGGTTAAGGGTTTATGGTTTATGGTCTAGGGTTTAGGCTTTTGGGTTTATGGTTTAGCATTTAGGGTTTAGGGTTTAGCATTTATTGTAGTTTAGGGTTTAGATTTTAGTGTTTGTGTTTTAGGGTTAATGGTTTAGTGTTTGCGGTTTAGGGTTTAGGTTTTAGGGTTTGTGGTTTAGTGTTTAGGAGTTTATGGTTTAGCATTGAGGGTTTGGTGTTTATGGTTTAGGGTTTGGTGTTTAGGATTTCGGCCTTAGGGTTTATGGTTTGGTGTTTAGGCTTTAGGGTTTAAGGTTTATGGTTTGGTGTTGAGGGTTTATGGTTTGGGGTTGAGGGTTTATGGTTTGTGGTTTAGAATTTAGGGTGGAGGGTTTAGGGTTTAGGGTTTAGGGTTTGGGGTTAAGAGTTTATGGTTTAGGGTTTACGGTTTATAGTTTAGCGTTTTGGCGTTAAGTTTTGTGGTTTGTACTTTTGGATGTAGTGTTTAGGGGTTTAGGTTTATGGTTTGGGGTTAATACTTTTGGGTTTGTGGTTAATACTTTAGGGTTTGTGGTTTAAGGTTTAGGGTGTAGGGTTTAGGGTTTAGGGTTTGGGGTTGAGGGTTTATAGTTTAGTGTATAGGGTTTATGCTTTAGGGTTTAGGGTTTAAGGTTTAGGGTTTAGGGTTTAGGGTTTAGGCTTTCGGGTTTAGGCTTTAGGGTTTGTGGTTTAGGGTTTAGTGTTTATCGTTTAGGATTTAGGGATTAGGCTTTAGGCTTTAGGGTTTGTGGTTTAGGGTTAAGGGTGTATGGTTTAGGGTTTATGGTTTGGGGTTGAGGGTTTATGGTTTAGGCTTTAGGCATTATGGTTTGTCGTTTAGGGTTTAGGGTTTAGGGTTTAGGGTTGAGGGTTTATGGTTTAAGGTTTAGGGTTTATGGTTTAAGGTTTAGGGTTTAGGGTTTAGGGTTTAGGGTTTAGGGTTTAGGGTTTAGGGTTTAGGGTTTAGGGTTTGTGTTTTAGGGTTTAGGGTTTATGGTTTGTGGTTGGGGGTTTATGGTTAAAGGTTTAGGGTTTATAGTTTAGGGTTTAGGCGTGTTTTTGGTTTAGGGTTTAGGCTTTAAGGTTTAGGATTTATGCTTTAGGATTTGGGATTTAGGATTTAGGGTTTAGGCTTTAGGGTTTAGGATTTGTGTGTTAGGGTGTAGGTTGTAGGATTTAGGGTTCAAGGTTTATGGTTTCGGGTTGAGGGTTTATGGTTTAGGATTTAGGGTTTGCGGTCTATAGTTTAGGGTTTAGGCTTTTGGGTTTGTGGTTTATGGTTTATGGTTTAGGGTTTAGGGTTTGGGGTTGAGGATTTAGGGTTTGTGGTTTAGGCTTTAGGATTTAGGGTTTTGGCTTTATGGTTTAGGGTTTATGGTTTAGGTTTTATGGGTTAGGATTTAGGGTTTAGGGTTTATGGTTTATTGTTTAGGGTTTAGTATTTATGGTTTAGGGTTTAGGGTTTACGGTTTACGGTGTAGGGTTTAAGGTTTAGGGTTTATGGTTTGGGGTTTAGGGTTTATGGTTTAGCATTTATGGTTTATGCATTAGGTGTAGGGTTTACGGTTTAGGCTTTAGGCTTTAGGATTTAGGGTTTGTGGTTTAGGGTTTGGTGTTTATGGTTTAGAATTTAGGGTTTAGGCTTTGGGCTTTAGGGTTTGTGGTTTAGTGTTAAGGGTGTAGGGTTTAGCGTTTACGGTTTAGGGTTTATGGTTTAGGGTTGAGGGTTTATGGTTTAGGGTTTAGGCTTTAGGATTTGTGGTTTAGGCTTTAGGGTTTATAGTTTACGGTGTATGCATTAGGGTTTCTGGTTTATGGTTTTGGGAGTAGGGTATAAGGTTTATTGTTTAGGTTTAACGGTTTATGGTTTAGGGTTTAAGCTTTAGGGTGTGTGATTTAAGGTTAAGGGTGTAGGGTTTACGGTTTAGGGTTTATGGTTTTGGGTTGAGGGTTTATGGTTTAGGATTTAGGCGTTAGGGTTTGTGGTTTAAGGTTTAGGGTGTAGGGTTTAGGGTTTGGGGTTAAGGGTTTATAGTTTAGTCTATAGGGTTTAGGGTTTAGGGTTTAGGGTTTAAGGTTTAGGGTTTAGGCTTTAGGCTTTCGGGTTTGGGCTTTAGGGGTTGTGGTTTAGGGTTTAGTGTTTATAGTTTAGGATTTAGGGATTAGGCTTTAGGCTTTAGGGTTTGTGGTTTAGGGTTAAGGGTGTAGGTTTAGGGTTTAGGGTTTGTGGTTTGGGGTTGAGGGTTTATGGTTTAGGCTTTAGGCTTTGTGGTTTGTCGTTTAGGGTTTAGGGTTTATGGTTTAGGGTTGAGGGTTTATGGTTTAATGTTTAGGGTTTAGGGTTTAGGGTTTATGGTTTATGGTTTAGGCTTTAGGGTTTGTGTTTTAGGGTTTAGGGTTTATGGTTTTGGGTTGAGGGTTTATGGTTAAAGGTTTAGGGTTTATAGTTTAGGGTTTAGGCGTGTTTTTTGGTTTAGGGTTTGGGCTTTAAGGTTTAGGATTTAGGCTTTAGGGTTTGGTTTTTAGGGTTTAGGGTTTAGGCTTTAGGGTTTAGGGTTTATGGTTTAAGGTGTAGGCTGTAGGATTTAGGGTTCAAGGTTTATGGTTTCGGGTTGATGGTTTATGGTTTAGGATTTAGGGTTTGTGGTCTATAGTTTAGGGTTTAGGCTTTTGGGTTTGTGGTTTATGGTTTAGGGTGTAGGGTATAGGGTTTATGGTTTAGGGTTAACGGTTTATGGTTTATGGTTTAGGGTTTAGTGTGGTTTAGGGTTTAGTGTTTATGGTTTTTGGTTTAGGGTTAACGGTTTATGGTTTATGGTTTAGGGTTTAGTGCGGTTGAAGGTTTATGGTTTAAGGTTTAGGGTTTTTAGTTTAGGGTTTAGTCATGTTTGTGGTTTAGGCTTTAGGCTTTATGGTTTGGGGTTTAGGGTTCAGGGTTTATTTTTTGGGGTTGAATGGTTATGGATTAGGGTTTAGGGTTTATGGTTTCTCGTTTAGGGTGTAGGATTTAGGGTTTCTGGTTTGCGGTTGATAGTTAATGGTTTAGGGTTTCGGGTTTATAGTTTAGGCTTTAGGCTTTAGGGTTTGTGGTTTATGGTTTAGGGTGTATGGTTTAGAGTTTAGGGTTTAGGCTTGTGTGTTTGTGGTTTAGGGTTTGGGGTTTAGGGTTTATGGTTTAGGATTTTTGGTTTAGGGTTTAGGGTTTGTGGTTTATAGTTTAGGGCTTTTAGACTTAGGGTTTAGGGTTTATAGTTGAGGGAAAATGGGGGTTGTGAGTTAGGGTTTATGCTTTGGGGTTTATTTTTTAGGGTTTAGAGTTTAGGGTTTGGGGTTTATGGTTTAGCATTTAGGATTTAGGGTATAGGGTTTAGAGTTTGGGGTTTAGGCCTTAGGGTTTATGGTTGCGGGTTTAGGCTTTAGGCTTTAGGGTTTATGGTTTGGGGTTGAGGGTTTATGGTTTGGGGTTGAGAGTTGAGGGTTTAGTGTTTATGGTTTAGGGTTTAGGGTGTAGTGTTTAGGGTTTAGGGTTTTGGTTTGGGGTTAACTGTTTATGGTTTAGGCTTTAGGGTTTATAATTTACGGTGTATACATTAAGGTTTTTGGTTTATGGTTTTGGGAGTAGGGTATAAGGTTTATTGTTTAGGTTTAACGGTTTATGGTTTAGGGTTTAAGCTTTAGGGTGTGTGATTTAAGGTTAAGGGTGTAGGGTTTAGGGTTTAGGGTTTATGGTTTTGGGTTGAGGGTTTATGGTTTAGGATTTAGGCGTTAGGGTTTGTGGTTTAGGGTGTAGGGTATAGGGTTTATGGTTTAGGGTTTGGGGTTTAGGGTTTATGGTTTAGGGTTTAGTGTGGTTTAGGGTTTAGTGTTTATGGTTTATGGTTTAGGGTTAACGGTTTATGGTTTATGGTTTAGGGTTTAGTGCGGTTGAAGGTTTATGGTTTAAGGTTTAGGGTTTTTAGTTTAGGGTTTAGTCATGTTTGTGGTTTAGGCTTTAGGCTTTATGGTTTGGGGTTTAGGGTTCAGGGTTTATTTTTTGGGGTTGAATGGTTATGGATTAGGGTTTAGTGTTTATGGTTTCTCGTTTAGGGTGTAGGATTTAGGGTTTCTGGTTTGCGGTTGATAGTTAATGGTTTAGGGTTTCGGGTTTATAGTTTAGGCTTTAGGCTTTAGGGTTTGTGGTTTATGGTTTAGGGTGTATGGTTTAGAGTTTAGGGTTTAGGCTTGTGTGTTTGTGGTTTAGGGTTTGGGGTTTAGGTTTTATGGTTTAGGGTTTTTGGTTTAGGGTTTAGGGTTTGTGGTTTATAGTTTAGGGCTTTTAGGTTTAGGGTTTAGGGTTTATAGTTGAGGGAAAATGGGGGTTGTGATTTAGGGTTTATGCTTTGGGGTTTATTTTTTAGGGTTTAGAGTTTAGGGTTTGGGGTTTATGGTTTAGCATTTAGGATTTAGGGTATAGGGTTTAGAGTTCGGGGTTTAGGCCTTAGGGTTTATGGTTGCGGGTTTAGGCTTTAGGCTTTAGGGTTTATGGTTTGGGGTTGAGGGTTTATGGTTTGGGGTTGAGAGTTGAGGGTTTAGTGTTTGTGGTTTAGGGTTTAGGGTGTAGTGTTTAGGGTTTAGGGTTTTGGTTTGGGGTTAACGGTTTATGGTTTAGGCTTTAGGGTTTATAGTTTACGGTGTATGCATTAGGGTTTCTGGTTTATGGTTTTGGGAGTAGGGTATAAGGTTTATTGTTTAGGTTTAACGGTTTATGGTTTAGGGTTTAAGCTTTAGGGTGTGTGATTTAAGGTTAAGGGTGTAGGGTTTAGGGTTTAGGGTTTATGGTTTTGGGTTGAGGGTTTATGGTTTAGGATTTAGGCATTAGGGTTTGTGGTTTAAGGTTTAGGGTGTATGGTTTAGGGTTAAGGGTTTGGGGTTGAGGGTTTATAGTTTAGTGTATAGGGTTTATGCTTTAGGGTTTAGGGTTTAAGGTTTAGGGTTTAGCCTTTAGGCTTTCGGGTTTGGGCTTTAGGGTTTGTGGTTTAGGGTTTAGTGTTTATAGTTTAGGATTTAGGGATTAGGCTTTAGGCTTTAGGGTTTGTGGTTTAGAGTTAAGGGTGTAGGGTTTAGGGTTTATGGTTTGGGGTTGAGGGCTTATGGTTTAGGCTTTAGGCTTTATGGTTTGTCGTTTAGTGTTTAGGGTTTATGGTTTAGGGTTGAGGGTTTTTGGTTTAAGGTTTAGGGTTTAGGGTTTAGGGTTTAGGATTTAGGGTTTAGGGTTTAGGCTTTAGGGTTTCTGTTTTAGGGTTTAGGGTTTATGGTTTGGGGTTGAGGGTTTATGGTTAAAGGTTTAGGGTTTAGGCATGTTTTTGGTTTAGGGTTTAGGCTTTAAGTTTTAGGATTTAGGCTTTAGGGTTTGTGGTTTATGGTTTAGGGTGTAGGGTTTAGGGTTTGGGGTTGAGGATTTAGGGTTTGTGGTTTAGGCTTTAGGATTTAGGGTTTTTGGCTTTATGGTTTAGGGTTTATGGTTTAGGGTTTATGGTTTAGGGTTTAGGGTTTAAGGTTTATGGTTTATTGTTTAGGGTTTAGTGTTTTTGGTTTAGGGTTTAGGGTTTGTGGTTTATAGTTTAGGGGTTTTAGGTTTAGGGTTTAGGGTTTATAGTTGAGGGAAAATGGGGGTTGTGATTTAGGGTTTATTCTTTGGGGTTTATTTTTTAGGGTTTAGAGTTTAGGATTTGGGGTTTATGGTTTAGCATTTTGGATTTAGGGTATAGGGTTTAGAGTTCGGGGTTTAGGCCTTAGGGTTTATGGTTGCGGGTTTAGGCTTTAGGCTTTAGGGTTTATGGTTTGGGGTTGAGGGTTTATGGTTTGGGGTTGAGAGTTGAGGGTTTAGTGTTTGTGGTTTAGGGTTTAGGGTGTAGTGTTTAGGGTTTAGGGTTTTGGTTTGTGGTTAACGGTTTATGGTTTAGGCTTTAGGGTTTATAGTTTACGGTGTATGCATTAAGGTTTCTGGTTTATGGTTTTGGGAGTAGGGTATAAGGTTTATTGTTTAGGTTTAACGGTTTATGGTTTAGGGTTTAAGCTTTAGGGTGTGTGATTTAAGGTTAAGGGTGTAGGGTGTAGGGTTTAGGGTTTATGGTTTTGGGTTGAGGGTTTATGGTTTAGGATTTAGGCGTTAGGGTTTGTGGTTTAGGGTGTAGGGTATAGGGTTTATGGTTTAGGGTTTGGGGTTTAGGGTTTATGGTTTAGGGTTTAGTGTGGTTTAGGGTTTAGTGTTTATGGTTTATGGTTTAGGGTTAACGGTTTATGGTTTATGGTTTAGGGTTTAGTGCGGTTGAAGGTTTATGGTTTAAGGTTTAGGGTTTTTAGTTTAGGGTTTAGTCATGTTTGTGGTTTAGGCTTTAGGCTTTATGGTTTGGGGTTTAGGGTTCAGGGTTTATTTTTTGGGGTTGAATGGTTATGGATTAGGGTTTAGGGTTTATGGTTTCTCGTTTAGGGTGTAGGATTTAGGGTTTCTGGTTTGCGGTTGATAGTTAATGGTTTAGGGTTTCGGGTTTATAGTTTAGGCTTTAGGCTTTAGGGTTTGTGGTTTATGGTTTAGGGTGTATGGTTTAGAGTTTAGGGTTTAGGCTTGTGTGTTTGTGGTTTAGGGTTTGGGGTTTAGGTTTTATGGTTTATGGTTTTTGGTTTAGGGTTTAGGGTTTGTGGTTTATAGTTTAGGGCTTTTAGGTTTAGGGTTTAGGGTTTATAGTTGAGGGAAAATAGGGGTTGTGATTTAGGGTTTATGCTTTGGGGTTTATTTTTTAGGGTTTAGAGTTTAGGGTTTGGGGTTTATGGTTTAGCATTTAGGATTTAGGGTATAGGGTTTAGAGTTCGGGGTTTAGGCCTTAGGGTTTATGGTTGCGGGTTTAGGCTTTAGGCTTTAGGGTTTATGGTTTGGGGTTGAGGGTTTATGGTTTGGGGTTGAGAGTTGAGGGTTTAGTGTTTGTGGTTTAGGGTTTAGGGTGTAGTGTTTAGGGTTTAGGGTTTTGGTTTGGGGTTAACGGTTTATGGTTTAGGCTTTAAGGTTTATAGTTTACGGTGTATGCATTAGGGTTTCTGGTTTATTGTTTTGGGAGTAGGGTATAATGTTTATTGTTTAGGTTTAATGGTTTATGGTTTAGGGTTTAAGCTTTAGGGTGTGTGATTTAAGGTTAAGGGTGTAGGGTTTAGGGTTTAGGGTTTATGGTTTTGGGTTGAGGGTTTATGGTTTAGGATTTAGGCGTTAGGGTTTGTGGTTTAAGGTTTAGGGTGTAGGGTTTAGGATTTAGGGTTTAGGGTTTAGGGTTGAGGGTTTATAGTTTAGTGTATATGGTTTATGCTTTAGGGTTTAGGGTTTAAGGTTTAGTGTTTAGGGTTTAGGCTTTCGGGTTTAGGCTTTAGGGTTTGTGGTTTAGGGTTTAGTGTTTATAGTTTAGGATTTAGGGATTAGGCTTTAGGCTTTAGGGTTTGTGGTTTAGAGTTAAGGGTGTAGGGTTTAGGGTTTAGGGTTTATGGTTTGGGGTTGAGGGTTTATGGTTTAGGATTTAGGCATTAGGGTTTGTGGTTTAAGGTTTAGGGTGTAGGGTTTAGGGTTTAGGGTTTGGGGTTGAGGGTTTATAGTTTAGTGTATAGGGTTTATGCTTTAGGTTTTAGGGTTTAAGGTTTAGGGTTTAGGCTTTAGGCTTTCGGGTTTGGGCTTTAGGGTTTGTGGTTTAGGGTTTAGTGTTTATAGTTTAGGATTTAGGGATTAGGCTTTAGGCTTTAGGGTTTGTGGTTTAGAGTTAAGGGTGTAGTGTTTAGGGTTTAGGGTTTATGGTTTGGGGTTGAGGGCTTATGGTTTAGGCTTTAGGCTTTATGGTTTGTCGTTTAGGGTTTAGGGTTTATGGTTTAGGGTTGAGGGTTTATGGTTTAACGTTTAGGGTTTAGGGTTTAGTGTTTAGGATTTAGGGTTTAGGGTTTAGGCTTTAGGTTTTGTGTTTTAGGGTTTAGGGTTTATGGTTTGGGGTTGAGGGTTTATGGTTAAAGGTTTAGGGTTTATAGTTTAGGGTTTAGGCATGTTTTTGGTTTAGGGTTTAGGCTTTAAGGTTAAGGATTTAGGCTTTAGGGTTTGGGTTTTAGGCTTTTGGGTTTGTGGTTTATGGTTTAGGGTGTAGGGTTTAGGGTTTGGGGTTGAGGATTTAGGGTTTGTGGTTTAGGCTTTAGGATTTAGGGTTTTTGGCTTTATGGTTTAGGGTTTATGGTTTAGGGTTTATGGTTTAGGGTTTAGGGTTTAAGGTTTATGGTTTATTGTTTAGGGTTTAGTGTTTTTGGTTTAGGGTTTAGGGTTTGTGGTTTATAGTTTAGGGGTTTTAGGTTTAGGGTTTAGGGTTTATAGTTGAGGGAAAATGGGGGTTGTGATTTAGGGTTTATGCTTTGGGGTTTATTTTTTAGGGTTTAGAGTTTAGGATTTGGGGTTTATGGTTTAGCATTTAGGATTTAGGGTATAGGGTTTAGAGTTCGGGGTTTAGGCCTTAGGGTTTATGGTTGCGGGTTTAGGCTTTAGGCTTTAGGGTTTATGGTTTGGGGTTGAGGGTTTATGGTTTGGGGTTGAGAGTTGAGGGTTTAGTGTTTGTGGTTTAGGGTTTATGGTGTAGTGTTTAGGGTTTATGGTTTTGGTTTGGGGTTAACGGTTTATGGTTTAGGCTTTAGGGTTTATAGTTTACGGTGTATGCATTAAGGTTTCTGGTTTATGGTTTTGGGAGTAGGGTATAAGGTTTATTGTTTAGGTTTAACGGTTTATGGTTTAGGGTTTATGCTTTAGGGTGTGTGATTTAAGGTTAAGGGTGTAGGGTGTAGGGTTTAGGGTTTATGGTTTTGGGTTGAGGGTTTATGGTTTAGGATTTAGGCGTTAGGGTTTGTGGTTTAGGGTGTAGGGTATAGGGTTTATGGTTTAGGGTTTGGGGTTTAGGGTTTATGGTTTAGGGTTTAGTGTGGTTTAGGGTTTAGTGTTTATGGTTTATGGTTTAGGGTTAACGGTTTATGGTTTATGGTTTAGGGTTTAGTGCGGTTGAAGGTTTATGGTTTAAGGTTTAGGGTTTTTAGTTTAGGGCTTAGTCATGTTTGTGGTTTAGGCTTTAGGCTTTATGGTTTGGGGTTTAGGGTTCAGGGTTTATTTTTTGGGGTTGAATGGTTATGGATTAGGGTTTAGGGTTTATGGTTTCTCGTTTAGGGTGTAGGATTTAGGGTTTCTGGTTTGCGGTTGATAGTTAATGGTTTAGGGTTTCGGGTTTATAGTTTAGGCTTTAGGCTTTAGGGTTTGTGGTTTATGGTTTAGGGTGTATGGTTTAGAGTTTAGGGTTTAGGCTTGTGTGTTTGTGGTTTAGGGTTTGGGGTTTAGGTTTTATGGTTTATGGTTTTTGGTTTAGGGTTTAGGGTTTGTGGTTTATAGTTTAGGGCTTTTAGGTTTAGGGTTTAGGGTTTATAGTTGAGGGAAAATAGGGGTTGTGATTTAGGGTTTATGCTTTGGGGTTTATTTTTTAGGGTTTAGAGTTTAGGGTTTGGGGTTTATGGTTTAGCATTTAGGATTTAGGGTATAGGGTTTAGAGTTCGGGGTTTAGGCCTTAGGGTTTATGGTTGCGGGTTTAGGCTTTAGGCTTTAGGGTTTATGGTTTGGGGTTGAGGGTTTATGGTTTGGGGTTGAGAGTTGAGGGTTTAGTGTTTGTGGTTTAGGGTTTAGGGTGTAGTGTTTAGGGTTTAGGGTTTTGGTTTGGGGTTAACGGTTTATGGTTTAGGCTTTAAGGTTTATAGTTTACGGTGTATGCATTAGGGTTTCTGGTTTATTGTTTTGGGAGTAGGGTATAATGTTTATTGTTTAGGTTTAACGGTTTATGGTTTAGGGTTTAAGCTTTAGGGTGTGTGATTTAAGGTTAAGGGTGTATGGTTTAGGGTTTAGGGTTTATGGTTTTGGGTTGAGGGTTTATGGTTTAGGATTTAGGCATTAGGGTTTGTGGTTTAAGGTTTAGGGTGTAGGGTTTAGGGTTTAGGGTTTGGGGTTGAGGGTTTATAGTTTAGTGTATAGGGTTTATGCTTTAGGTTTTAGGGTTTAAGGTTTAGGGTTTAGGCTTTAGGCTTTCGGGTTTGGGCTTTAGGGTTTGTGGTTTAGGGTTTAGTGTTTATAGTTTAGGATTTAGGGATTAGGCTTTAGGCTTTAGGGTTTGTGGTTTAGAGTTAAGGGTGTAGGGTTTAGGGTTTAGGGTTTATGGTTTGGGGTTGAGGGCTTATGGTTTAGGCTTTAGGCTTTATGGTTTGTCGTTTAGGGTTTAGGGTTTATGGTTTAGGGTTGAGGGTTTATGGTTTAACGTTTAGGGTTTAGGGTTTAGTGTTTAGGATTTAGGGTTTAGGGTTTAGGCTTTAGGGTTTGTGTTTTAGGGTTTAGGGTTTATGGTTTGGGGTTGAGGGTTTATGGTTAAAGGTTTAGGGTTTATAGTTTAGGGTTTAGGCATGTTTTTGGTTTAGGGTTTAAGGTTTAGGATTTAGGCTTTAGGGTTTGGGTTTTAGGGTTAAGGTTTAGGCTTTAGGGTTTAGGGTTTGTGGTTTAGGGTGTAGGCTGTAGGATTTAGGGTTCAAGGTTTATGGTTTCGGGTTGATGGTTTATGGTTTAGGATTTAGGGTTTGCAGTCTATAGTTTAGGGTTTAGGCTTTTGGGTTTGTGGTTTATGGTTTAGGGTGTAGGGTTTAGGGTTTGGGGTTGAGGATTTAGGTTTGTGGTTTAGGCTTTAGCATTTAGGGTTTGGGATTTATGGTTTAGGGTTTATGGTTTAGGTTTTATGGTTTAGGGTTTAGGGTTTATGGTTTATTGTTTAGGGTTTAGTGTTTATGGTTTAGGGTTTATGGTTTAGGGTTTACGGTTTAGGGTTTAAGGTTTAGGGTTTATGGTTTGGGTTTAGGGTATATGGTTTAGCGTTTATGGTTTATGCTTTAGGTTTAGGGTTTACGGTTTAGGCTTTAGGCTTTAGGCTTTAGGGTTTGTGGTTTAGGGTTTGGTGTTTATGGTTTAGGGTTTAGGGTTTGTGGTTTAGGCTTTGGGCTTTAGTGTTTGTGGTTTAGTGTTAAGGGTGTAGGGTTTAGCGTTACGGTTTAGGGTTTATTATTTAGGGTTGAGGGTTTATAGTTTAGGGTTTAGGCTTTAGTGTTTGTGGTTTAGGGTTTATGGTTTGGTGTTTAGGGTTTATGGTTTAAGGTTTAGGATTTATAGTTTAGGGTCTATCCGTGTTTTTGGTTTAGGGTTTAGGCTTTAGGGTTTAGGATTTAGGCTTTAGGGTTTGGGTTTTAGGGTTTAGGGTTTAGGCTTTAGTGTTTAAGGTTTGTGTTTTCGGGTGTAGGGTTTAGGGTTCAAGGTTTATGGTTTCGGGTGGAGGGTTTATAGTTTAGGATTTAGGGTTTGTGGTCTATAGTTTAGGGTTTAGGCTTTAGGATTTGGGATTTAGGGTTTAGGGTTTAGGCTTTAGGGTTTAGGGTTTGTGTTTTAGGGTGTAGGCTGTAGGATTTAGGGTTCAAGGTTTATGGTTTCGGGTTAAGGGTTTATGGTTTAGGATTTAGGGTTTGCGGTCTATAGTTTTGGGTTTAGGCTTTTGGGTTTGTGGTTTATGGTTTAGGGTGTAGGGTTTAGGGTTTGGGGTTGAGGATTTAGGGTTTGTGGTTTAGGCTTTAGGATTTAGGGTTTTTGGCTTTATGGTTTAGGGTTTATGGTTTAGGGTTTATGGTTTAGGGTTTAGTGTTTAAGGTTTATGGTTTATTGTTTAGGGTTTAGTGTTTTTGGTTTAGGGTTTAGGGTTTGTGGTTTATAATTTAGGGGTTTTAGGTTTAGGGTTTATGGTTTATAGTTGAGGGAAAATGGGGGTTGTGATTTAGGGTTTATGCTTTGGGGTTTATTTTTTAGGGTTTAGAGTTTAGGATTTGGGGTTTATGGTTTAGCATTTAGGATTTAGGGTATAGGGTTTAGAGTTCGGGGTTTAGGCCTTAGGGTTTATGGTTGCGGGTTTAGGCTTTAGGCTTTAGGGTTTATGGTTTGGGGATGAGGGTTTATGGTTTGGGGTTGAGAGTTGAGGGTTTAGTGTTTATGGTTTAGGGTTTAGGGTGTAGTGTTTAGGGTTTAGGGTTTTGGTTTGGGGTTAACGGTTTATGGTTTAGGCTTTAGGGTTTATAGTTTACGGTGTATGCATTAAGGTTTCTGGTTTATGGTTTTGGGAGTAGGGTATAAGGTTTATTGTTTAGGTTTAACGGTTTATGGTTTAGGGTTTAAGCTTTAGGGTGTGTGATTTAAGGTTAAGGGTGTAGGGTGTAGGGTTTAGGGTTTATGGTTTTGGGTTGAGGGTTTATGGTTTAGGATTTAGGCGTTAGGGTTTGTGGTTTAGGGTGTAGGGTATAGGGTTTATGGTTTAGGGTTTGGGGTTTAGGGTTTATGGTTTAGGGTTTAGTGTGGTTTAGGGTTTAGTGTTTATGGTTTATGGTTTAGGGTTAACGGTTTATGGTTTATGGTTTAGGGTTTAGTGCGGTTGAAGGTTTATGGTTTAAGGTTTAGGGTTTTTAGTTTAGGGTTTAGTCATGTTTGTGGTTTAGGCTTTAGGCTTTATGGTTTGGGGTTTAGGGTTCAGGGTTTATTTTTTGGGGTTGAATGGTTATGGATTAGGGTTTAGGGTTTATGGTTTCTCGTTTAGGGTGTAGGATTTAGGGTTTCTGGTTTGCGGTTGATAGTTAATGGTTTAGGGTTTCGGGTTTATAGTTTAGGCTTTAGGCTTTAGGGTTTGTGGTTTATGGTTTAGGGTGTATGGTTTAGAGTTTAGGGTTTAGGCTTGTGTGTTTGTGGTTTAGGGTTTGGGGTTTAGGTTTTATGGTTTATGGTTTTTGGTTTAGGGTTTAGGGTTTGTGGTTTATAGTTTAGGGCTTTTAGGTTTAGGGTTTAGGGTTTATAGTTGAGGGAAAATAGGGGTTGTGATTTAGGGTTTATGCTTTGGGGTTTATTTTTTAGGGTTTAGAGTTTAGGGTTTGGGGTTTATGGTTTAGCATTTAGGATTTAGGGTATAGGGTTTAGAGTTCGGGGTTTAGGCCTTAGGGTTTATGGTTGCGGGTTTAGGCTTTAGGCTTTAGGGTTTATGGTTTGGGGTTGAGGGTTTATGGTTTGGGGTTGAGAGTTAAGGGTTTAGTGTTTGTGGTTTAGGGTTTAGGGTGTAGTGTTTAGGGTTTAGGGTTTTGGTTTGGGGTTAACGGTTTATGGTTTAGGCTTTAAGGTTTATAGTTTACGGTGTATGCATTAGGGTTTCTGGTTTATTGTTTTGGGAGTAGGGTATAATGTTTATTGTTTAGGTTTAACGGTTTATGGTTTAGGGTTTAAGCTTTAGGGTGTGTGATTTAAGGTTAAGGGTGTAGGGTTTAGGGTTTAGGGTTTATGGTTTTGGGTTGAGGGTTTATGGTTTAGGATTTAGGCATTAGGGTTTGTGGTTTAAGGTTTAGGGTGTAGGGTTTAGGGTTTAAGGTTTGGGGTTGAGGGTTTATAGTTTAGTGTATAGGGTTTATGCTTTAGGTTTTAGGGTTTAAGGTTTAGGGTTTAGGCTTTAGGCTTTCGGGTTTGGGCTTTAGGGTTTGTGGTTTAGGGTTTAGTGTTTATAGTTTAGGATTTAGGGATTAGGCTTTAGGCTTTAGGGTTTGTGGTTTAGAGTTAAGGGTGTAGGGTTTAGGGTTTATGGTTTATGGTTTGGGGTTGAGGGCTTATGGTTTAGGCTTTAGGCTTTATGGTTTGTCGTTTAGGGTTTAGGGTTTATGGTTTAGGGTTGAGGGTTTATGGTTTATGGTTTAAGGTTTAGGGTTTAGGGTTTAGGGTTTAGGGTTTAGGGTTTAGGCTTTAGGGTTTGTGTTTTAGGGTTTAGGGTTTATGATTTGGGGATGAGGGTTTATGGTTAAAGGTTTAGGGTTTATAGTTTAGGTTTTAGGCATGTTTTTGGTTTAGGGTTTAGGCTTTAAGGTTTAGGATTTAGGCTTTAGGCTTTGGGTTTTAGGGTTTAGGGTTTAGGCTTTAGGGTTTAGGGTTTGTAGTTTAAGGTGTAGGCTGTAGGATTTAGGGTTCAAGGTTTATGGTTTCGGGTTGATGGTTTATGGTTTAGGATTTAGGGTTTGCGGTCTATAGTTTAGGGTTTAGGCTTTTGGGTTTGTGGTTTATGGTTTAGGGTGTAGTGTTTAGGGTTTGGGGTTGAGGATTTAGGTTTGTGGTTTAGGCTTTAGCATTTAGGGTTTGGGATTTATGGTTTTGGGTTTATGGTTTAGGTTTTATGGTTTAGGGTTTAGGGTTTATGGTTTATTGTTTAGGGTTTAGTGTTTATGGTTTAGGGTTTATGGTTTAGGGTTTACGGTTTAGGGTTTAAGGTTTAGGGTTTATGGTTTGGGTTTAGGGTATATGGTTTAGCGTTTATGGTTTATGCTTTAGGTTTAGGGTTTACGGTTTAGGCTTTAGGCTTTAGGGTTTGTGGTTTAGGGTTTGGTGTTTATGGTTTAGGGTTTAGGGTTTGTGGTTTAGGCTTTGGGCTTTAGTGTTTGTGGTTTAGTGTTAAGGGTGTAGGGTTTAGCGTTACGGTTTAGGGTTTATTATTTAGGGTTGAGGGTTTATAGTTTAGGGTTTAGGCTTTAGTGTTTGTGGTTTAGGGTTTATGGTTTGGTGTTTAGGGTTTATGGTTTAAGGTTTAGGATTTATAGTTTAGGGTCTATCCGTGTTTTTGGTTTAGGGTTTAGGCTTTAGGGTTTAGGATTTAGGCTTTAGGGTTTGGGTTTTAGGGTTTAGGGTTTAGGCTTTAGTGTTTAAGGTTTGTGTTTTCGGGTGTAGGGTTTAGGGTTCAAGGTTTATGGTTTCGGGTGGAGGGTTTATAGTTTAGGATTTAGGGTTTGTGGTCTATAGTTTAGGGTTTATGCTTTAGGATTTGGGATTTAGGGTTTAGGGTTTAGGCTTTAGGGTTTAGGGTTTGTGTTTTAGGGTGTAGGCTGTAGGATTTAGGGTTCAAGGTTTATGGTTTCGGGTTAAGGGTTTATGGTTTAGGATTTAGGGTTTGCGGTCTATAGTTTTGGGTTTAGGCTTTTGGGTTTGTGGTTTATGGTTTAGGGTGTAGGGTTTAGGGTTTGGGGTTGAGGATTTAGGGTTTGTGGTTTAGGCTTTAGGATTTAGGGTTTTGGCTTTATGGTTTAGGGTTTATGGTTTAGGGTTTATGGTTTAGGGTTTAGGGTTTAAGGTTTATGGTTTATTGTTTAGGGTTTAGTGTTTTTGGTTTAGGGTTTAGGGTTTGTGGTTTATAGTTTAGGGGTTTTAGGTTTAGGGTTTAGGGTTTATAGTTGAGGGAAAATGGGGGTTGTGATTTAGGGTTTATGCTTTGGGGTTTATTTTTTAGGGTTTAGAGTTTAGGGTTTGGGGTTTATGGTTTAGCATTTAGTATTTAGGGATTAGGGTTCAGGGTTCGGGGTTTAGGCCTTAGGGTTTATGGTTGCGGGTTTAGGCTTTAGGCTTTAGGGTTTATGGTTTGGGGTTGAGGGTTTATGGTTTGGGGTTGAGGGTTGAGGGTTTAGTGTTTGTGGTTTAGGGATTAGGGTTTAGGGTGTAGTGTTTAGGGTTTAGGGTTTATGGTTTGGGGTTGACGGTTTATGGTTTAGGCTTTAGGGTTTATAGTTTACGGTGTATGCATTAAGGTTTCTGGTTTATGGTTTTGGGAGTAGGGTATAAGGTTTATTGTTTAGGGTTAACGGCTTATGGTTTAGGGTTTAAGCTTTAGGGTGTGTGATTTAAGGTTAAGGGTGTACGGTTTAGGATTTAGGGTTTATGGTTTTGGGTTGAGGGTTTATGGTTTAGGATTTAGGCGTTAGGGTTTGTGGTTTAAGGTTTAGGGTGTAGGGTTTAGGATTTAGGGTTTAGGGTTTAGGGTTGAGGGTTTATAGTTTAGTGTATATGGTTTATGCTTTAGGGTTTAGGGTTTAAGGTTTAGTGTTTAGGGTTTAGGCTTTCGGGTTTAGGCTTTAGGGTTTGTGGTTTAGGGTTTAGTGTTTATAGTTTAGGATTTAGGGATTAGGCTTTAGGCTTTAGGGTTTGTGGTTTAGAGTTAAGGGTGTAGGGTTTAGGGTTTAGGGTTTATGGTTTGGGGTTGAGGGTTTATGGTTTAGGCTTTATGCTTTATGGTTTGTCGTTTAGGGTTTAGGGTTTATGGTTTAGGGTTGAGGGTTTATGGTTTAAGGTTTAGGGTTTAGGGTTTAGGGTTTAGGATTTAGGGTTTAGGGTTTAGGCTTTAGGGTTTGTGTTTTAGTGTTTAGGGTTTATGGTTTGGGGTTGAGGGTTTATGGTTAAAGGTTTAGGGTTTATAGTTTAGGGTTTATGCGTGTTTTTGGTTTAGGGTTTAGGCTTTAAGGTTTAGGATTTAGGCTTTAGGGTTTGGGTTTTAGGGTTTAGGCTTTAAGGTTTAGGGTTTGTGGTTTAGGGTGTAGGCTGTAGAATTTAGGGTTCAAGGTTTATGGTTTCGGGTTGATGGTTTATGGTTTAGGATTTAGGGTTTGCGGTCTATAGTTTAGGGTTTAGGCTTTTGGGTTTGTGGTTTATGGTTTAGGGTGTAGGGTTTAGGGTTTGGGGTTGAGGATTTAGGTTTGTGGTTTAGGCTTTAGCATTTAGGGTTTGGAATTTATGGTTTAGGGTTTATGGTTTAGGTTTTATGGTTTAGGCTTTAGGATTTAGGGTTTGGGATTTATGGTTTAGGGTTTATGGTTTAGGTTTTATGGTTTAGGGTTTAGGGTTTATGGTTTATTGTTTAGGGTTTAGTGTTTATGGTTTAGTGTTTATGGTTTAGGGTTTACGGTTTAGGGTTTAAGGTTTAGGGTTTATGGTTTGGGTTTAGGGTATATGGTTTAGCGTTTATGGTTTATGCTTTAGGTTTAGGGTTTACGGTTTAGGCTTTAGGCTTTAGGCTTTAGGGTTTGTGGTTTAGGGTTTGGGTGTTTATGGTTTATGATTTAGGGTTTAGGCTTTGGGCTTTAGGGTTTGTGGTTTAGTGTTAAGGGTGTAGGGTTTAGTGTTACGGTTTAGGGTTTATGGTTTGGGGTTGAGGGTTTATAGTTTAGGGTTTAGTCTTTAGTGTTTGTGGTTTAGGGTTTATGGTTTGGGGTTTAGGGTTTATGGTTTAAGGTTTAGGATTTATAGTTTAGGGTCTATCCCTATTTTTGGTTTAGGGTTTAGGGTTTAGGGTTTAGGATTTAGGCTTTAGTGTTTGTGTTTTAGGGTTTAGGGTTTAGGTTTTAGTGTTTAAGGTTTGTGTTTTTGGGTGTAGGGTTTAGGGTTCAAGGTTTATGGTTTCGGGTGGAGGGTTTATAGTTTAGGATTTAGGGTTTGTGGTCTATAGTTTAGGGTTTAGGCTTTAGGATTTGGGATTTAGGGTTTAGGGTTTAGGCTTTAGGGTTTAGGGTTTGTGTTTTAGGGTGTAGGCTGTAGGATTTATGGTTCAAGGTTTATGGTTTTGGGTTAAGGGTTTATGGTTTAGGATTTAGGGTTTGCGGTCTATAGTTTTGGGTTTAAGCTTTTGGGTTTGTGGTTTATGGTTTAGGGTGTAGGGTTTAGGGTTTGGGGTTGAGGATTTAGGGTTTGTGGTTTAGGCTTATGGATTTAGGGTTTTGGCTTTATGGTTTAGGGTTTATGGTTTAGGTTTTATGGTTTAGGGTTTAGGGTTTATGGTTTATTGTTTAGGGTTTAGTGTTTTTGGTTTAGGGTTTAGGGTTTGTGGTTTATAGTTTAGGGGTTTTAGGTTTAGGGTTTAGGGTTTATAGTTAGGGAAAATGGGGTTGTGATTTAGGGTTTATGCTTTGGGGTTTATTTTTTAGGGTTTAGAGTTTAGGGTTTGGGGTTTATGGTTTAGCATTTAGGATTTAGAGATTAGGGTTCAGGGTTCGGGGTTTAGGCCTTAGGGTTTATGGTTGTGGGTTTAGGCTTTAGGCTTTAGGGTTTATGGTTTGGGGTTGAGGGTTGAGGGTTTAGTGTTTGTGGTTTAGGGTTTAGGGTGTAGTGTTTAGGGTTTAGGGTTTATGGTTTGGGGTTAACGGTTTATGGTTTAGGCTTTAAGGTTTATAGTTTACGGTGTATGCATTAAGGTTTCTGGTTTATGGTTTTGGGAGTAGGGTATAAGGTTTATTGTTTAGGGTTAATGGTTTATGGTTTAGGGTTTAAGCTTTAGGGTATGTGATTTAAGGTTAAGGGTGTACGGTTTAGGATTTAGGGTTTATGGTTTTGGGTTGAGGGTTTATGGTTTAGGATTTAAGCGTTAGGGTTTATGGTTTAAGGTTTAGGGTGTAGGGTTTAGGGTTTAGGGTTTAGGGTTTGGGGTTGAGGGTTTATAGTTTAGTGTATAGGGTTTATGCTTTAGAGTTTAGGGTTCAAGGTTTACGGTTTAGGGTTTAGGCTTTCGGGTTTAGGCTTTAGGGTTTGTGGTTTAGGGTTTAGTGTTTATAGTTTAGGATTTAGGGATTAGGCTTTAGGCTTTAGGGTTTGTGGTTTAGGGTTAAAGGTTTAGGGTTAGGGTTTAGGGTTTAGGGTTTAGGGTTTAGGGTTTAGGGTTTAGGGTTTATGGCTTATGGTTTATGGTTTATAGTTTAGGGTTTAGTGTTTAGGGTTTGTGGTTTATGGTTTAGGGTGTAGCATTTAGGGTTTAGGGTTTATGATTTGGGTTTGAGGGTTTATGGTTTAGGGATTAGGCTTTAGGGTGTGTCGTTTAGGGTTTAAGGTGTAGGGTTTAGGGTTGAGGATTTATGGTTTAGGGTTGAGGGTTTATGGTTTAAAGTTTAGAATTTAGGGTTTAGGGTTTAGGGTTTAGGATTTTTGTTTTAGGCTTTAGGGATTAGGGTTTAGAGTTTATGGTTTGGGGTTTAGGGTTTATGGTTTAGGGTTTAGGGTTTAGGGTTTAGGGGTTTATGGTTTGTGGTTTAGGCTGTAGGGTTTAGGGTTTATGGTTTGGGGTAGATCGTTAATGGTTAATGGTTTAGGTTTTATAGTTTAGGGTTTAGACTTTAGGGTTTGTGGTTTTTGGTTTATGGTATAAGGTTTAGGGTTTAGGGTTTTGGCTTTAGTATTTGTGGTCTAAGGTTTGGGGTTTAGGGTTTAGGGTTTATGTTTTAGGGTTTATGTTTACGGTTTGTGGTTTAGGGTTTTGGTGTATGGTTTAGGGTTGAGGGTTTATTGTTTGGGGTTAAGGGTTTATGGATTAGGGTTTAGAATTATTAGTTTAGGGCTTAGGGTTTAGGGTTTTTGGTTTAGGGTTTTGGGTTTATGGTTTAGTGTTTAAGGTTTATTGTTTGGTGTTGATGGTTTAGGGTTTAGGGCTTATAGTTTAGGGTTTAGGCTTTAGTGTTTGTAGTTTAGGGTTTAGGCTTTAGGGTTTGTGGTTTATGGTTTAAGGTGTAGGGTTAAGGGTTTAGGGTTTATGGTTTGGGGTTGAGGGTTTATGGTTTAGGGTTTATTGTTTGCGGTTTAGGGTTAAGGGTTTATGGTTTAGGATTTAGGGTTTATTGTTTTGAGGTTGATGGTTTATGGTTTAGGGTTTAGGGTTTATAGTTTAGGGTTTAGGTTTCAGTGTTTGTGTTTTAGGGTTTATTATTTAGGGTTTGTGGTTTATGGTTTAGGATTTAGGGTTTGTGGTTTAGGGTTTAGGGTTTAGGGTTTAGGGTGGTAGGATTTATGTTTTAGGGTTTAGGATTGAGGGTTTGGTGTTTATGATTTAGTGTTTAGTGTTTAGGATTTGGCCTTAGTGTTTTATGATTTGGTATTTAGGCTTTAGGGTTTATGGTTTATGCTTTAGGGTTTGTGGTTTAGGGTATATGGTTTATGGTTTAGGATTTATGGCTTAGGCTTTAGGCTTTACGGTTCGTGGTTTATGGTTAAGGGTATAGGGTTTAGGGTTTAGGGTTTATGGTTTGGGGTTGAGGGTTTATGGTTTAGTGTTTAGGCTTTAGGGTTTTGATTTATGGTTTAGGGTTTATGGTTTGGGGTTGATGGTTTATGGTTTAAGGTTTAGGGTTTATAGTTTAGGGTTTAGGCGTCTTTTTTGGTTTAGGGTTTAGGCTTTAGGGTTTAGGATTTAGAGTTTAGGGTTTATGTTTTAGTGTTTGTGTTTTTGGGTTTTTGGTTTAGGGTTTGGGGTTCATTGTTTAGGGTTTAAGGTTTGTGGTTTAGGATTTATGGGTTTAGGGTTTATGGTGTAGGATTTATGGTTTAGGGTTTATGGTTTAGGGTTTATGGTTTGGTGTTTAGGCTTTAGGGTTTAAGGTTTATGGTTTGGGGTTGAGGGTTTATGGTTTAGGGTTTAGGCTTTAGGGTTTGTGGTTTAGGGTTTATGGTTTATGGTTTGGGGTTGAGGGTTTATGGTTTAAGGTTTAGGGTTTATAGTTTAGGGTTTAGGCGTGTTTTTGGTTTAGGGTAGGCCTTAGAGTTTAGGATTTAGGGTTTAGTGTTTAGGGTTTAGGTTTTAGCATTTATGGTTTGTGGTTTAGGGTGTAGGCTATAGGGTTTAGGGTTCAAGGTTTATGGTTTCGGGTTGAGGGTTTATGGTTTTGGATTTAAGGTTTGTGGTCTATAGTTTAGGGTATAGGCTTTAGGGTTTTTGGTTTTTGGTTTAGGGTTTGGGGTTGAGGATTTAGGGTTTGTGGGTTAGGCTTTAGGCTTTAGGGTTTGGGCTTTATGGTTTAGGGTTTAGGGTTTAGGATTTAGGATTTATGGTTTATGGTTTAGGGTTTAGTGTTTATGGTTTAGGGTTTAGAGTTTATGGTTTAAGTTTCAGGATTTATGTTTAGGGTTTATAGTTTAGGGTTTATGGTGTATGATTTAGGGTTTAGGGTTTAGGGTTTATGGTTTGGTGTTAATGGTTTATGGCTTAGGTTTTAGGGTTTATAGTTTAGGCCTTAGGCTTTAGGGTTTGTGGTTTATGGTTTAGCGTTTAGGGTTTAGGGTTTAGGGTTTTTTGTTTAGGGTTGATGGTTTATGGTTTATAGTTTAGGGTTTATGGTTTAGGGTTTCTAGTTTAGGGTTTGTGGTTTATGGTTTAGGGTGTAGGGTTTAGGGTTTAGGGTTTATGGCTTAGGGTTTATGGTTTATAGTTTAGGGTTTAGTGTTTAGGGTTTGTGGTTTATGGTTTAGGGTGTAGCATTTAGGGTTTAGGGTTTATGATTTGGGTTTGAGTGTTTATGGTTTAGGGATTTGGCTTTAGGGTGTGTCGTTTAGGGTTTAATGTGTAGGGTTTAGGGTTTAGGATTTATGGTTTAGGGTTGAGGGTTTATGGTTTAAAGTTTAGGATTTAGGGTTTAGGGTTTAGGATTTTTGTTTTAGGCTTTAGGGATTAGGGTTTAGAGTTTATGGTTTGGGGTTGAGGGTTTATGGTTTAGGGTTTAGGGTTTAGGGGTTTATGGTTTGTGGTTTAGGCTGTAGGGTTTAGGGTTTATGGTTTGGGGTAGATCGTTAATGGTTTAGGGTTTAGGTTTTATAGTTTAGGGTTTAGACTTTAGGGTTTGTGGTTTATGGTTTATGGTATAAGGTTTAGGGTTTAGTGTTTTGGCTTTAGTATTTGTGGTCTAGGGTTTGGGGTTTATGTTTTAGGGTTTATGTTTACGGTTTGTGGTTTAGGGTTTATGGTGTATAGTTTAGGGTTTAGGGTTTATGGTTTATGGTTTAGGGTTTAGGGTTGCGGGTTTAGGCTTTAGGCTTTAGGGTTTATGGTTTGGGGTTGAGGGTTGAGGGTTTAATGTTTGTGGTTTAGGGTTTAGGGTGTAGTGTTTAGGGTTTAGGGTTTATGGTTTGGGGTTAACGGTTTATGGTTTAGGCTTTAAGGTTTATAGTTTACGGTGTATGCATTAAGGTTTCTGGTTTATGATTTTGGGAGTAGGGTATAAGGTTTATTGTTTAGGGTTAATGGTTTATGGTTTAGGGTTTAAGCTTTAGGGTTTGTGATTTAAGGTTAAGGGTGTACGGTTTAGGATTTAGGGTTTATGGTTTTGGGTTGAGGGTTTATGGTTTAGGATTTAAGCGTTAGGGTTTATGGTTTAAGGTTTAGGGTGTAGGGTTTAGGGTTTAGGGTTTAGGGTTTGGGGTTGAGGGTTTATAGTTTAGTGTATAGGGTTTATGCTTTAGAGTTTAGGGTTTAAGGTTTACGGTTTAGGGTTTAGGCTTTCGGGTTTAGGCTTTAGGGTTTGTGGTTTAGGGTTTAGTGTTTATAGTTTAGGATTTAGGGATTAGGCTTTAGGCTTTAGGGTTTGTGGTTTAGGGTTAAGGGTTTAGGGTTTAGGGTTTAGGGTTTATGGTTTAGGGTTTAGGGTTTAGGGTTTAGGGTTTATGGCTTATGGTTTATGGTTTATAGTTTAGGGTTTAGTGTTTAGGGTTTGTGGTTTATGGTTTAGGGTTTAGCATTTAGGGTTTAGGGTTTATGATTTGGGTTTGAGGGTTTATGGTTTAGGGATTAGGCTTTAGGGTGTGTCGTTTAGGGTTTAAGGTGTAGGGTTTAGGGTTGAGGATTTATGGTTTAGGGTTTAGGGTTTATGGTTTAAAGTTTAGAATTTAGGGTTTAGGGTTTAGGGTTTAGGATTTTTGTTTTAGGCTTTAGGGATTAGGGTTTAGAGTTTATGGTTTGGGGTTGAGGGTTTATGGTTTAGGGTTTAGGGTTTATGGGTTTATGGTTTGTGGTTTAGGCTGTAGGGTTTAGGGTTTATGGTTTGGGGTAGATCGTTAATGGTTTAGGGTTTAGGTTTTATAGTTTAGGGTTTAGACTTTAGGGTTTGTGGTTTTTGGTTTATGGTATAAGGTTTAGGGTTTAGGGTTTTGGCTTTAGTATTTGTGGTCTAAGGTTTGGGGTTTAGGGTTTAGGGTTTATGTTTTAGGGTTTATGTTTACGGTTTGTGGTTTAGGGTTTATGGTGTATGGTTTAGGGTTGAGGGTTTATTGTTTGGGGTTAAGGGTTTATGGATTAGGGTTTAGAATTTATAGTTTAGGGCTTAGGGTTTAGGGTTTTTGGTTTAGGGTTTTGGGTTTATGGTTTAGTGTTTAAGGTTTATTGTTTGGTGTTGATGGTTTAGGGTTTAGGGCTTATAGTTTAGGGTTTAGGCTTTAGTGTTTGTAGTTTAGGGTTTAGGCTTTAGGGTTTGTGGTTTATGGTTTAAGGTGTAGGGTTAAGGGTTTAAGGTTTATGGTTTGGGGTTGAGGGTTTATGGTTTAGGGTTTATGGTTTGCGGTTTAGGGTTAAGGGTTTATGGTTTAGGATTTAGGGTTTATTGTTTTGAGGTTGATGGTTTATGGTTTAGGGTTTAGAGTTTATAGTTTAGGGTTTAGGTTTCAGTGTTTGTGTTTTAGGGTTTATTATTTAGGGTTTGTGGTTTATGGTTTAGGATTTAGGGTTTGTGGTTTAGGGTTTAGGGTTTAGGGTTTAGGGTGGTAGGATTTATGTTTTAGGGTTTAGGATTGAGGGTTTGGTGTTTATGATTTAGTGTTTAGTGTTTAGGATTTGGCCTTAGTGTTTTATGATTTGGTATTTAGGCTTTAGGGTTTAGGGTTTATGCTTTAGGGTTTGTGGTTTAGGGTATATGGTTTATGGTTTAGGATTTATGGCTTAGGCTTTAGGCTTTACGGTTCGTGGTTTATGGTTAAGGGTATAGGGTTTAGGGTTTAGGGTTTATGGTTTGGGGTTGAGGGTTTATGGTTTAGTGTTTAGGCTTTAGGGTTTTGGTTTATGGTTTAGGGTTTATGGTTTGGGGTTGATGGTTTATGGTTTAAGGTTTAGGGTTTATAGTTTAGGGTTTAGGCGTCTTTTTTGGTTTAGGGTTTAGGCTTTAGGGTTTAGGATTTAGAGTTTAGGGTTTATGTTTTAGTGTTTGTGTTTTTGGGTTTTTGGTTTAGGGTTTGGGGTTCATGGTTTAGGGTTTAAGGTTTGTGGTTTAGGATTTATGGGTTTAGGGTTTATGGTGTAGGATTTATGGTTTAGGGTTTATGGTTTAGGGTTTATGGTTTGGTGTTTAGGGTTTAGGGTTTAAGGTTTATGGTTTGGGGTTGAGGGTTTATGGTTTAGGGTTTAGGCTTTAGGGTTTGTGGTTTAGGGTTTATGGTTTATGGTTTGGGGTTGAGGTTTTATGGTTTAAGGTTTAGGGTTTATAGTTTAGGGTTTAGGCGTGTTTTTGGTTTAGGGTAGGCCTTAGAGTTTAGGATTTAGGGTTTAGTGTTTAGGGTTTAGGTTTTAGCATTTATGGTTTGTGGTTTAGGGTGTAGGCTATAGGGTTTAGGGTTCAAGGTTTATGGTTTCGGGTTGAGGGTTTATGGTTTTGGATTTAGGGTTTGTGGTCTATAGTTTAGGGTATAGGCTTTAGGGTTTTTGGTTTTTGGTTTAGGGTTTGGGGTTGAGGATTTAGGGTTTGTGGGTTAGGCTTTAGGCTTTAGGGTTTGGGCTTTATGGTTTAGGGTTTAGGGTTTAGGATTTAGGATTTATGGTTTATGGTTTAGGGTTTAGTGTTTATGGTTTAGGGTTTAGAGTTTATGGTTTAAGTTTCAGGATTTATGTTTAGGGTTTATAGTTTAGGGTTTATGGTGTATGATTTAGGGTTTAGGGTTTAGGGTTTATGGTTTGGTGTTAATGGTTTATGGCTTAGGTTTTAGGGTTTATAGTTTAGGCCTTAGGCTTTAGGGTTTGTGGTTTATGGTTTAGCGTTTAGGGTTTAGGGTTTAGGGTTTTTGTTTAGGGTTGATGGTTTATGGTTTATAGTTTAGGGTTTAGGGTTTAGGGTTTCTAGTTTAGGGTTTGTGGTTTATGGTTTAGGGTGTAGGGTGTAGGGTTTAGGGTTTATGGCTTAGGGTTTATGGTTTATAGTTTAGGGTTTAGTGTTTAGGGTTTGTGGTTTATGGTTTATGGTGTAGCATTTAGGGTTTAGGGTTTATGATTTGGGTTTGAGGGTTTATGGTTTAGGGATTTGGCTTTAGGGTGTGTCGTTTAGGGTTTAATGTGTAGGGTTTAGGGTTTAGGATTTATGGTTTAGGGTTGAGGGTTTATGGTTTAAAGTTTAGGATTTAGGGTTTAGGGTTTAGGATTTTTGTTTTAGGCTTTAGGGATTAGGGTTTAGAGTTTATGGTTTGGGGTTGAGGGTTTATGGTTTAGGGTTTAGGGTTTAGGGGTTTATGGTTTGTGGTTTAGGCTGTAGGGTTTAGGGTTTATGGTTTGGGGTAGATCGTTAATGGTTTAGGGTTTAGGTTTTATAGTTTAGGGTTTAGACTTTAGGGTTTGTGGTTTATGGTTTATGGTATAAGGTTTAGGGTTTAGGGTTTTGGCTTTAGTATTTGTGGTCTAGGGTTTGGGGTTTAGGGTTTAGGGTTTAGGGTTTATGTTTACGGTTTGTGGTTTAGGGTTTATGGTGTATGGTTTAGGTTGAGGGTTTATTGTTTGGGGTTAAGGGTTTATGGATTAGGGTTTAGAATTTATAGTTTAGGGCTTAGGGTTTAGGGTTTTTGGTTTAGGGTTTTGGGTTTATGGTTTAGTGTTTAAGGTTTATTGTTTGGTGTTGATGGTTTAGGGTTTAGGGCTTATAGTTTAGGGTTTAGGCTTTAGTGTTTGTAGTTTAGGGTTTAGGCTTTAGGGTTTGTGGTTTATGGTTTAAGGTGTAGGGTTAAGGGTTTAGGGTTTATGGTTTGGGGTTGAGGGTTTATGGTTTAGGGTTTATGGTTTGCGGTTTAGGGTTAAGGGTTTATGGTTTAGGATTTAGGGTTTATTGTTTTGAGGTTGATGGTTTATGGTTTAGGGTTTAGGGTTTATAGTTTAGGGTTTAGGTTTCAGTGTTTGTGTTTTAGGGTTTATTATTTAGGGTTTGTGGTTTAGGGTTTAGGATTTAGGGTTTGTGGTTTAGGGTTTAGGGTTTAGGGTGGTAGGATTTATGTTTTAGGGTTTAGGATTGAGGGTTTGGTGTTTATGGTTTAGTGTTTAGTGTTTAGGATTCGGCCTTAGTGTTTATGATTTGGTATTTAGGCTTTAGGGTTTAGGGTTTATGCTTTAGGGTTTGTGGTTTAGGGTATATGGTTTATGGTTTAGGATTTATGGCTTAGGCTTTAGGCTTTAGGGTTTGTGGTTTATGGTTAAGGGTGTAGGGTTTAGGGTTTAGGGTTTATAGTTTGGGGTTGAGGGTTTATGGTTTAGTGTTTAGGCTTTAGGGTTTTGGTTTATGGTTTAGGGTTTATGGTTTGGGGTTGATAGTTTATGGTTTAAGGTTTAGGATTTATAGTTTAGGGTTTAGGCGTCTTTTTTGGTTTAGGGTTTAGGCTTTAGGGTTTAGGATTTAGAGTTTAGGGTTTATGTTTTAGTGTTTGTGTTTTTGGGATTTTGGTTTAGTGTTTGGGGTTCATGGTTTAGGGTTTAAGGTTTGTAGTTTAGGATTTTTGGGTTTAGGGTTTATGGTGTAGGATTTATGGTTTAGGGTTTATGGTTTAGGGTTTGTGGTTTAGGGTTCAAGGTTTATGGTTTGGGGTTGAGGGTTTATGGTTTAGGGTTTAGGCTTTAGGGTTTGTGGTTTAGGGTTTATGATTTATGGTTTGGGGTTGAGGGTTTATGGTTTAAGGTTTAGGGTTTATAGTTTAGGGTTTAGGCGTGTTTTTGGTTTAGGATTTAGGCCTTAGAGTTTAGGATTTAGGGTTTAGTGTTTAGGGTTTAGGTTTTAGCGTTTATGGTTTGTGGTTTAGGGTGTAGGCTATAGGGTTTAGGGTTCAAGGTTTATGGTTTCGGGTTGAGGGTTTATGGTTTAGGATTTAGGGTTTGTGGTCTATAGTTTAGGGTATAGGCTTTAGGGTTTTTGGTTTTTGGTTTAGGGTTTGGGGTTGAGGATTTAGGGTTTGTGGTTTAGGCTTTAGGCTTTAGGGTTTGGGCTTTATGGTTTAGGGTTTAGGGTTTAGGATTTAGGATTTATGGTTTATGGTTTAGGGTTTAGTGTTTATGGTTTAGGGTTTAGAGTTTATGGTTTAAGTTTTTTGGATTTATGTTTAGGGTTTATAGTTTAGGGTTTATGGTGTATGATTTAGGGTTTATGGTTTATGGTTTATGGTTTGGTGTTAATGGTTTATGGCTTAGGTTTTAGGGTTTATAGTTTAGGGCTTAGGCTTTAGGGTTTGTGGTTTATGGTTTAGGGCATATGATTTATGGTTTAGGGTTTATGGTTTGGGGTTGATGGTTTATGTTTTAGGTTTTAGGCTTTAGGGTTTGTGGTTTAAGGTTTAGGGTTTAGGGTTTATTATTTGGGGTTGATGGTTTATGGTTTAAGCTTTATAGTTTAGGGTTTAGGCTTTAGTGTTTGTGGTTTAGGGTTTAGGCTTTAGGGGTTATGGTTTATGGTTTAGGGTGTAGGGGGTTTAGGGTTTATGTTTTATGGTTTAGGGTTGAGGGTTTATGGTTTATGGTCTAGGGTTTAGGCTTTCGGGTTTATGGTTATCATTTAGGGTTTATGGTTTAGGGTTTATTGTTTGGGGTTTATGGTTTATGGTTTAGGGTTAAGGGTTTATTGTTTAGGGTTTAGGTTTTAGTGTTTGTGTTTTAGGGTTAATGATATAGGGTTTGCGGTTTAGGGTTTAGGGTTTAGGGTGTGTGGTTTAGAATTTAGGAGTTTATGGTTTATGGGGTAGGATTTATTGTTTAGCATTGAGAGTTTGGTGTTTATGGTTTAGGGTTTAGGATTTAGGGTTTAGGCTTTAGGGTTTGTGGTTTATGGTTAAGGGTGTAGGGTTTAGGGTTTAGGGTTTATGGTTTGGGGTTGAGGGTTTATGGTTTAGGGTTTAGGCTTTAGGGTTTTGGTTTATGGTTCAGGGTTTATGGTTTGGGGTTGATGGTTTATGGTTTAAGGTTTAGGGTTTATAGTTTAGGGTTTAGGCGTCTTTTTTGGTTTAGGGTTTAGGCTTTAGGGTTTATGATTTAGAGTTTAGGGTTTAGGTTTTAGTGTTTGTGTTTTTGGGTTTTTGGTTTAGGGTTTTGGGTTTATGGTTTAGAGTTTAAGGTTTGTGGTTTAGGGTTTATGGGTTTAGGGTTTATGGTGTAGGATTTATGGTTTAGGGTTTATGGTTTAGGGTTTATGGTTTGGTGTTTATGCTTTAGGGTTTAAGGTTAATGGTTTGGGGTTGAGGGTTTATGGTTTAGGGTTTAGGCTTTAGGGTTTGTGGTTTAGGGTTTAGGGTTTATGGTTTGGGGTTGAGGGTTTATGGTTTAAGGTTTAGGGTTTATAGTTTAGGGTTTAGGAGTGTTTTTGGTTTAGGGTTTAGGCCTTAGAGTTTAGGATTTAGGGTTTAGTGTTTAGGGTTTAGGTTTTAGCGTTTATGGTTTGTGGTTTAGGGTGTAGGCTATAGGGTTTAGGGTTCAAGGTTTATGGTTTCGGGTTGAGGGTTTATGGTTTAGGATTTAGGGTTTGTGGTCTATAGTTTAGGGTTTAGGCTTTAGGGTTTTTTGTTTTTGGTTTAGGGTTTGGGGTTGAGGATTTAGGGTTTGTGGTTTAGGCTTTAGGCTTTAGGGTTTGGGCTTTATGGTTTAGGGTTTAGGGTTTAGGATTTAGGATTTATGGTTTATGGTTTAGGGTTTAGTGTTTATGGGTTAGGGTTTAGAGTTTATGGTTTAAGTTTTAGGATTTATGTTTAGGGTTTATAGTTTAGGGTTTATGGTGTATGATTTAGGGTTTAGGGTTTATGGTTTGGTGTTAATGGTTTATGGCTTAGGTTTTAGGGTTTATAGTTTAGGGCTTAGGCTTTAGGGTTTGTGGTTTGTGGTTTAGGGCGTATGATTTATGGTTTAGGGTTTATGGTTTGGGGTTGATGGTTTATGTTTTAGGTTTTAGGCTTTAGGGTTTGTGGTTTAAGGTTTAGGGTTTAGGGTTTATTGTTTGTGGTTGATGGTTTATGGTTTAAGCTTTATAGTTTAGGGTTTAGGCTTTAGTGTTTATGTTTTATGGTTTGGGGTTGATGGTTTATGGTTTATGGTCTAGGGTTTAAGGCTTTAGGGTTTATGGTTTAAGGGTTTAGGATTTAGGGTTTATTGTTTGGGGTTGATGGTTTATGGTTTAGGATTAAGGGTTTATAGTTTAGGGTTGGGGTTTTAGTGTTTGTGTTTTAGGGTTAATGGTATAGGGTTTGCGGTTTAGGGTTTAGGGTTTAGGGTGTGTGGTTTAGGATTTAGGAGTTTATGGTTTATGGGGTAGGATTTATTGTTTAGCATTGAGAGTTTGGTGTTTATGGTTTAGGGTTTAGGGTTTAGGATTTCGGCCTTAGGGTTAAAGGTTTGGTGTTTAGGCTTTAGGGTTTAATGTTGATAGTTTGGGGTTGAGGGTTTATGGTTTCGGGTTTATGGTTTAGGGTTTGTGGTTTAGAATTTAGGGTGGAGGGTTTAGGGTTTACGGTTTGGGGTTAAGGGTTTATGGTTTAGGGTTTATGGTTTATAGTTTAGCGTTTTGGCTTTAGGTTTTGTGGTTTATACTTTTGGATGTAGTGTTTAGGGGTTAGGGTTTATGGTTTTGGGTTAATACTTTTGGGTTTGTGGTTTAGGTTTGGGCTTTAAGGTTTGGGCTTTATGGTTTAGGGTTTAGGGATTAGGGTTTATGGATTAGTGTTTATTGTTTAGGGTTTAGGGTTTAGGGTTTAAGTTTTAGGGTTTATGTTTATAGTTTGTGGTTTAGGGTTTATGGTGTATGACTTAGGGTTTAGGGTTTATTGTTTGGGGTTAAGGGTTTATGGCATAGGGTTTAGGGTTTATAGTTGAGGGCTTAAGGTTTAGGGTTTGTGGTTTATGGTTTAGGGTGTATCGTTTAGGGTTTAGGGTTTATGGTTTGGGTTTAATTGTTTATGGTTTTGGGATTATGCTTTAGGGTTTGTCGTTTAGGGTTTAGGGTGTATGGTTTAGGGATTAGTGTTTATGGTTTGCGGTTGAAGGTTTATGGTTTAAGGTTTAGGATTTATAGTTTAGGGTTTAGTCATGTTTGTGGTTTAGGGTTTTGGGTTTATGCTTTAGGCTTTATGGTTTGGGGTTTGGGGTTCAGGGTTTATGGTTTAGGGTTTAGGGTTTCTCGTTTAGGGTGTAGGATTTAGGGTTTATGGTTTGCGGTTGATAGTTAATGGTTTAGGGTTTAGGGTTTATAGTTTAGGCTTTAGGCTTTAGGGTTTGTGGTTTAGGGTTTAGGGTGTATGGTTTAGGATTTAGGGTTTATGCTTGTGTGTTTGTGGTTTAGGGTTTGGAGTTTAGGGTTTATGGTTTATGGTTTAGGGTTTTTGGTTTAGGGTTTATGATTTGTGTGGTTTATGGTTTAGGGGTTTTAGGTTTAGGGTTTAGGGTTTATAGTTGAGGGAAAATGGGGGTTGTGATTTACGGTTTAGGCTTTGGGGTTTATTTTTTAGGGTTTTGAGTTTAGGGTTTGGGGTTTACGGTTTAGCATTTAGGATTTAGGGTTTAGGGTTTAGGGTTCGGGGTTTAGGCCTTAGGGTTTATGGTTGCATGTTTAGGCTTTAGGCTTTAGGGTTTATGGTTTGGGGTTGAGGGTTTATGGTTTAGGGTTGAGGGTTTACTATTTGTGGTTTAGGGTTTATGGTTTGGGGTTGACGGTTTATGGTTTAGGCTTTAGGGTTATAGTTTACGGTGTATGCATTAGGATTTCTGGTTTATGGTTTTGGGAGTAGGGTATAAGGTTTATGGTTTAGGGTTAACGGTTTAGGGTTTAGGGTTTAAGCTTTAGGGTTTGTGGTTTAAGGTTAAGGGTGTACGGTTTAGGGTTTAGGGTTTATGGTTTTGGGTTGAGGGTTTATGGTTTAGGATTTATGCGTTAGGGTTTGTGGTTTAAGGTTTAGGGTGTAGGGTTTAGGGTTTAAGGTTTAGGGTTTGGGGTTGAGGGTTTATAGTTTAGTGTTTAAGGTTTATGCTTTAGGGTTTAGGGTTTAAGGTTTAGGGTTTAGGCTTTAGGCTTTCGGGTTTAGGCTTTAGGGTTTGTGGTTTAGGGTTAAGGGTGTAGGGTTTAGTGTTTATGGTTTATGGTTTGGGGTTGAGGGTTTATGGTTTAGGCTTTAGGCTTTAGGGTTTGTGGTTTGGGGTTCAGGGTTTATGGTTTAGGGTTGAGGGTTTATGGTTTAAGGTTTAGGGTTTAGGGTTTAAGCTTAAGGGTTTGTGGTTTAGGGTTTAAGGTTTACGGTTTGGGGTTAAGGGTTTATGGTTAAAGGTTTAGGGTTTAGGTTTGTTTTTGGTTTAGGGTTTAGGCTTTAAGGTTTAGGATTTAGGCTTTAGGGTTTGGGATTTAGTGTTTAGGGTTTAGGCTTTATGCTTTACGGTTTGTGGTTTAGGGTGTAGGCTGTAGGATTTAGGGTTCAAGATTTATGGTTTCGGGTTGAGGGTTTATGGTTTAGGATTTAGGGTTTGCGGTCTATAGTTTAAGGTTTAGGCTTTTGGGTTTGTGGTTTTATGGTTTAGGGTGTAGGGTTTAGGGTTTGGGGTTGAGGATTTAGGGTTTGTGGTTTACGCTTTTGGATTTAGGGTTTGGGCTTTATGGTTTAGGGTTTATGGTTTAGGTTTTATGATTTAGGGTTTAGGGTTTATGGTTTATTGTTTAGGGTTTAGTGTTTATGGTTTAGGGTTTAGTGTTTAGGGTTTAGGATTTACGGTGTAGGGTTTAAGGTTTAGGGTTTATGGTTTGGGGTTTAGGGTTTATGGTTTAGCGTTTATGGTTTATGCTTTAGGTTTAGGGTTTATGGTTTAGGCTTTAGGCTTTAGGCTTTAGGGTTTGTGGTTTAGGGTTTGGTGTTTATGGTTTAGGATTTAGGGTTTAGGCTTTGGGCTTTAGGGTTTGTGGTTTAGTGTTAAAGGTGTAGGGTTTAGGGTTTACGGTTTAGGATTTATGGTTTGGGGTTGAGGGTTTATAGTTTAGGGTTTAGGGGTTAGGGTGTAGCATTTAGGGTTTAGGGTTTATGGTTTGGGTTTGAGGTTTAGGGATTAGGCTTTAGGGTCTGTCTTTTAGGGTTTATGGTTTGGTGTTTAGGCTTTAGGGTTTAAGGTTTATGGTTTGGGGTTGAGGGTTTATGGTTTAGAGTTTATGGTTTAAGGTTGACGGTGTATGGTTTAGGGTTTAGGGTTTAGGATTTGTGATTTAATGTTTATGGTGTACTGTGGGGTTTAGGGTTTATGGTTTGGGGTTGAGGGTTTATTGTTTAGGATTTAGGATTTAGGCGTTAGGGTTTGTGGTTTAAGGTTTAGGGTGCAGGGTTTAAGGTTTAGGGTTTATGGTTTGGGATTTAGGGTTTATGGTTTATGGTTTAGGGATTAGTGTTTAGGCTTTAGGGTTTGTGGTTTAGGGTTTGGTGTTTATGGTTTATGATTTAGGGTTTAGGCTTTAGGCTTTAGGGTTTGTGGTTTAGTGTTAAGGTAGTAGGGTTTAGGGTTTATGGTTTGGGGTTGAGGGTTTATGGTTTAGGGCTTAGGCTTTAGGGTTTGTGGTTTAGGGTTTAGGGTTTATGGTTTAGGGTTGAGGGTTTATGGTTTAAGGTTTAGGATTTATAATTTAGGGTTTAGCCGTGTTTTTTGTTTAGGGTTAGACTTTAGGGTTTAGGATTTAGGCTTTAGGGTTTGGGATTTAGGGTTTAGGGTTAAGGCTTTAGGATTTAAGGTTTGTGGTTTAGGGTGTAGGGTTTAGGGTTCAAGGTTTATGGTTTCGGGTTTAGGGTTTATGGTTTAGGATTTAGGGTTTGTGGTTTAGGGTCTATGGTGTAGCATTTTAGGGTTTAGGGTTTATGGTTTGGGGTTGACGATTTATGGTTTATGGCTTAGGGTTTATATTTTAGGGTTTAAGCATTAGTCTTTCTGGTTTATGGTTTAGGCTGTAGGGTATAGGGTTTATGGTTTAGGGTTAACGGTTTATGATTTAGCGTTTAGACTTTAGGCTTTGTGGTTGATGGTTTAGGGTGTATGGTTTAGTGTTTAGGGTTTATGGTTTGGGGTTGAGGGTTTAGGATTTATGATTTAGGCGTTAGGGTTTGTGGTTTAAGGTTTAGGGTGTAGGGTTTACGGTTTAGGGTTTATGGTTTGGGGTTGAGGTTTATGGTTTATGCTTTAGGGTTTAGGCTTTAGGGTTTATGCTTTTGGATTTGTGGTTTAGGGTATAGTATTTATGGTTTAGGTTTTATGGCTTAGGCTTTAGGCTTTAGGGTTTGTGGTTTAGGGTTAAGTGTTTAGGGTTTAGGGTTTATAGTTTGGGGTTGAAGGTTTATGGTTTAGGGTTTAGGCTTTAGGGTCTGTGGTTTATGGTTTACGGTTTATGGTTTGGGGTTGATGGTTTATGGTTTAAGGTTTAGGGTTTATAATTTATGGTTTAGGCGTTTTTTTTTGTTTAGGGTTTAGGCTTTAGGGTTTAGGATTTAGAGTTTAGGGTTTAGGTTTTAGTGTTTGTGTTTTTGGGTTTTTGGTTTAGGGTTTGTGGTTTATGGTTTAGGGTTTAAGGTTTGTAGTTTAGGGTTTATGGGTTTAGGGTTTATGGTGTAGGATTTATGGTTTAGGGTTTAGGGTTTAGGGTTTATGGTTTGGTGTTTAGGCTTTAGGGTTTAAGGTTTATGGTTTGGGGTTGAGGGTTTATGCTTTAGGGTTTAGGCTTTAAGGTTTGTGGTTTAGGGTTTAGGGTTTATGGTTTGGGGTTGAGGGTTTATGGTTTAAGGTTTAGGGTTTATAGTTTAGGGTTTAGGCGTGTTTTTGGTTTAGGGTTTAGGCCTTAGGGTTTAGGATTTTAGGGTTTAGTGTTTAGGGTTTAGGGTTTAGCGTTTAGGGTTTGTGGTTTAGGGTGTAGGTTGTAGGGTTTAGGGTTCAAGGTTTATGGTTTCGGGTTGAGGGTTTATGCTTTAGGATTTAGGGTTTGTGGTCTATAGTTTAGGGTTTAGGCTTTAGGATTTGTGGTTTTTGGTTTAGGGTTTGGGGTTGAGGATTTAAGGTTTGTGGTTTAGGCTTTAGGCTTTAGAGTTTGGGCTTTATGGTTTAGGGTTTAGGGTTTAGGATTTAGGATTTATGGTTTATGGTTTAGGGTTTAGGGTTTAGTGTTTATGGTTTAGGGTTTAGGGTTTATGGTTTAAGTTTTAGGATTTATGTTTAGGGTTTATGGTTTAGGGTTTATGGTGTATGATTTAGGGTTTAAGGTTTATGGTTTATGGTTTGGTATTAATGGTTTATGGCTTAGGTTTTAGGGTTTATAGTTTAGGGCTTAGGCTTTAGGGTTTGTGGTTTATGGTTTAGGGCGTATTATTTATGGTTTAGGATTTGTGGTTTAATGTTTAGGGTTTAGGGTTTAGGGTTTAGGGTTTAGGGTTTAGGGTTTAGGGTTTATGGTTTATGGTTTGGTGTTTAGGCTTTAGGGTTTAAGGTTTATGGTTTGGGGTTGAGGGTTTATGCTTTAGGGTTTAGGCTTTAAGGTTTGTGGTTTAGGGTTTAGGGTTTATGGTTTGGGGTTGAGGGTTTATGGTTTAAGGTTTAGGGTTTATAGTTTAGGGTTTAGGCGTGTTTTTGGTTTAGGGTTTAGGCCTTAGGGTTTAGGATTTTAGGGTTTAGTGTTTAGGGTTTAGGGTTTAGCGTTTAGGGTTTGTGGTTTAGGGTGTAGGTTGTAGGGTTTAGGGTTCAAGGTTTATGGTTTCGGGTTGAGGGTTTATGGTTTAGGATTTAGGGTTTGTGGTCTATAGTTTAGGGTTTAGGCTTTAGGATTTGTGGTTTTTGGTTTAGGGTTTGGGGTTGAGGATTTAAGTTTTGTGGTTTAGGCTTTAGGCTTTAGAGTTTGGGCTTTATGGTTTAGGGTTTAGGGTTTAGGATTTAGGATTTATGGTTTATGGTTTAGGGTTTAGGGTTTAGTGTTTATGGTTTAGGGTTTAGGGTTTATGGTTTAAGTTTTAGGATTTATGTTTAGGGTTTATGGTTTAGGGTTTATGGTGTATGATTTAGGGTTTAAGGTTTATGGTTTATGGTTTGGTATTAATGGTTTATGGCTTAGGTTTTAGGGTTTATAGTTTAGGGCTTAGGCTTTAGGGTTTGTGGTTTATGGTTTAGGGCGTATTATTTATGGTTTAGGATTTGTGGTTTAATGTTTAGGGTTTAGGGTTTAGGGTTTAGGGTTTAGGGTTTAGGGTTTAGGGTTTATGGTTTATGGTTTGGTGTTTAGGCTTTAGGGTTTAAGGTTTATGGTTTGGGGTTGAGGGTTTATGCTTTAGGGTTTAGGCTTTAAGGTTTGTGGTTTAGGGTTTAGGGTTTATGGTTTGGGGTTGAGGGTTTATGGTTTAAGGTTTAGGGTTTATAGTTTAGGGTTTAGGCGTGTTTTTGGTTTAGGGTTTAGGCCTTAGGGTTTAGGATTTTAGGGTTTAGTGTTTAGGGTTTAGGGTTTAGCGTTTAGGGTTTGTGGTTTAGGGTGTAGGTTGTAGGGTTTAGGGTTCAAGGTTTATGGTTTCGGGTTGAGGGTTTATGGTTTAGGATTTAGGGTTTGTGGTCTATAGTTTAGGGTTTAGGCTTTAGGATTTGTGGTTTTTGGTTTAGGGTTTGGGGTTGAGGATTTAAGTTTTGTGGTTTAGGCTTTAGGCTTTAGAGTTTGGGCTTTATGGTTTAGGGTTTAGGGTTTAGGATTTAGGATTTATGGTTTATGGTTTAGGGTTTAGGGTTTAGTGTTTATGGTTTAGGGTTTAGGGTTTATGGTTTAAGTTTTAGGATTTATGTTTAGGGTTTATGGTTTAGGGTTTATGGTGTATGATTTAGGGTTTAAGGTTTATGGTTTATGGTTTGGTATTAATGGTTTATGGCTTAGGTTTTAGGGTTTATAGTTTAGGGCTTAGGCTTTAGGGTTTGTGGTTTATGGTTTAGGGCGTATTATTTATGGTTTAGGATTTGTGGTTTAATGTTTAGGGTTTAGGGTTTATTGTTTGGGGTTGATGGTTTATGGTTTAAGCTTTATAGTTTAGGGTTTAGGCTTTAGTATTTGTGGTTTAGGGTTTAGGCTTTAGATTTTGTGGTTTATGGTTTAGGGTGTAGGGGGTTTAGGGTTTATGTTTTTTGTTTTGGGGTTAAGGGTTTATGGTTTATGGTCTAGGGTTTAAGCTTTTGGGTTTATGGTTTAGCATTTAGGGTTTAGGGTTTAGCGTTTATTGTTTGGGGTTGATGGTTTATGGTTTATGGTTAAGGGTTTATAGTTTAGGGTTTAGGTTTTAGTGTTTGTGTTTTAGGGTTAATGGTTTAGTGTTTGCGGTTTAGGTTTTAGGTTTTAGGGTTTGTGGTTTAGTGTTTAGGAGTTTATGGTTTATGGGGTAGGATTTATGGTTTAGCATTGAGGGTTTGGTGTTTATGGTTTAGGGTTTGGTGTTTAGGATTTCGGCCTTAGGGTTTATGGTTTGGTGTTTAGGCTTTAGGGTTTAAGGTTTATGGTTTGGTGTTGAGGGTTTATGGTTTGGGGTTGAGGGTTTATGGTTTGTGGTTTAGAATTTAGGGTGGAGGGTTTAGGGTTTAGGGTTTGGGGTTAAGAGTTTATGGTTTAGGGTTTACGGTTTATAGTTTAGCGTTTTGCCGTTAAGTTTTGTGGTTTGTACTTTTGGATGTAGTGTTTAGGGGTTTAGGTTTATGGTTTATGGTTTGGGGTTAATACTTTTGGGTTTGTGTTTAATACTTTAGGGTTTGTGGTTTAAGGTTTAGGGTGTAGGGTTTAGGGTTTAGGGTTTAGGGTTTGGGGTTGAGGGTTTATAGTTTAGTGTATATGGTTTATGCTTTAGGGTTTAGGATTTAAGGTTTAGGGTTTAGGGTTTAGGCTTTCGGGTTTAGGCTTTAGGGTTTGTGGTTTAGGGTTTAGTGTTTATCGTTTAGGATTTAGGGATTATGCTTTAGGCTTTAGGGTTAAGGGTGTAGGGTTTAGGGTTTATGGTTTGGGGTTGAGGGTTTATGGTTTAGGCTTTAGGCATTATGGTTTGTCGTTTAGGGTTTAGGGTTTAAGGTTTAGGGTTGAGGGTTTATGGTTTAAGGTTTAGGGTTTAGGGTTTAGGGTTTAGGATTTAGGGTTTAGGGTTTAGGCTTTAGGGTTTGTGTTTTAGGTTTTATGGTTTATGGTTTGTGGTTGGGGGTTTATGGTTAAAGGTTTAGGGTTTATAGTTTAGGGTTTAGGCGTGTTTTTGGTTTAGGGTTTAGGCTTTAAGGTTTAGGATTTATGCTTTAGGATTTGGGATTTAGGATTTAGGGTTTAGGCTTTAGGGTTTAGGATTTGTGTGTTAGGGTGTAGGCTGTAGGATTTAGGGTTCAAGGTTTATGGTTTCGGGTTGAGGGTTTATGGTTTAGGATTTAGGGTTTGCGGTCTATAGTTTAGGGTTTAGGCTTTTGGGTTTGTGGTTTATGGTTTATGGTTTAGGGTTTATGGTTTAGGGTTTGGGGTTGAGGATTTAGGGTTTGTGGTTTAGGCTTTAGGATTTAGGGTTTTGGCTTTATGGTTTAGGGTTTATGGTTTAGGTTTTATGGTTAAGGGTTTAGGGTTTATGATTTATGGTTTATTGTTTAGGGTTTAGTGTTTATGGTTTAGGGTTTAGGGTTTACGGTTTACGGTGTAGGGTTTAAGATTTAGGGTTTATGGTTTGGGGTTTAGGGTTTATGGTTTAGCATTTATGGTTTATGCATTAGGTTTAGGGTTTACGGTTTAGGCTTTAGGATTTAGGGTTTGTGGTTTAGGGTTTGGTGTTTATGGTTTAGGATTTAGGGTTTAGGCTTTGGGCTTTAGGGTTTGTGGTTTATTGTTAAGGGTGTAGGGTTTAGCCTTTACGGTTTAGGGTTTATGGTTTAGGGTTGAGGGTTTATGGTTTAGGGTTTAGGCTTTAGGATTTGTGGTTTAGGGTTTAGGCTTTAGGGTTTATAGTTTACGGTGTATGTATTAGCGTTTCTGGTTTATGGTTTTGGGAGTAGGGTATAAGGTTTATTGTTTAGGTTTAACGGTTTATGGTTTAGGGTTTAAGCTTTAGGGTGTGTGATTTAAGGTTAAGGGTGTAGGGTTTAGGGTTTAGGGTTTATGGTTTTGGGTTGAGGATTTATGGTTTAGGATTTAGGCGTTAGGGTTTGTGGTTTAAGGTTTAGGGTGTAGGGTTTATGGTTTATGGTTTAGGGTTTGGGTTTATAGTTTAGTATATAGGGTTTATGCTTTAGGGTTTAGGGTTTAAGGTTTAGGGTTTATGGTTTAGGCTTTCGGGTTTAGGCTTTAGGGTTTGTGGTTTAGGGTTTAGTGTTTATAGTTTAGGATTTAGGGTTTAGGCTTTAGGCTTTGTGGTTTGTCGTTTAGGGTTTAGGGTTTATGGTTTAGGGTTGAGGGTTTATGGTTTAAGGTTTAGGGTTTAGGGTTTAGGGTTTAGGGTTTAGGGTTTAGGGTTTAGGGTTTATGGTTTATGGTTTATGGTTTAGGCTTTAGGGTTTGTGTTTTAGGGTTTAGGGTTTATGGTTTGGGGTTGAGGGTTTATGGTTAAAGGTTTAGGGTTTATAGTTTAGGGTTTAGGCGTGTTTTTGGTTTAGGGTTTAGGCTTTAAGGTTTATGATTTAGGCTTTAGGGTTTGGGTTTTAGGGTTTAGGGTTTAGGCTTTAGGGTTTAGGGTTTATGGTTTAAGGTGTAGGCTGTAGGATTTAGGGTTCAAGGTTTATGGTTTCGGGTTGATGGTTTATGGTTTAGGATTTAGGGTTTGTGGTCTATAGTTTAGGGTTTAGGCTTTTGGGTTTGTGGTTTATGGTTTAGGGTGTAGGGTATAGGGTTTATGGTTTAGGGTTAACGGTTTATGGTTTATGGTTTAGGGTTTAGTGTGGTTTAGGGTTTAGTGTTTATGGTTTATGGTTTAGGGTTAACGGTTTATGGTTTATGGTTTAGGGTTTAGTGCTGTTGAAGGTTTATGGTTTAAGGTTTAGGGTTTTTAGTTTAGGGTTTAGTCATGTTTGTGGTTTAGGCTTTAGGCTTTATGGTTTGGGGTTTAGGGTTCAGGGTTTATTTTTTGGGGTTGAATGGTTATGGATTAGGGTTTAGGGTTTATGTTTTCTCGTTTAGGGTGTAGGATTTAGGGTTTCTGGTTTGCGGTTGATAGTTAATGGTTTAGGATTTCGGGTTTATAGTTTAGGCTTTAGGCTTTAGGGTTTGTGGTTTATGGTTTAGGGTGTATGGTTTAGAGTTTAGGGTTTAGGCTTGTGTGTTTGTGGTTTAGGGTTTGGGGTTTAGGGTTTTTGGTTTAGGGTTTAGGGTTTGTGGTTTATAGTTTAGGGCTTTTAGGTTTAGGGTTTAGGGTTTATAGTTGAGGGAAAATGGGGGTTGTGATTTAGGGTTTATGCTTTGGGGTTTATTTTTTAGGGTTTAGAGTTTAGGGTTTGGGGTTTATGGTTTAGCATTTAGGATTTAGGGTATAGGGTTTAGAGTTTGGGGTTTAGGCCTTAGGGTTTATGGTTGCGGGTTTAGGCTTTATGCTTTAGGGTTTATGGTTTGGGGTTGAGGGTTTATGGTTTGGGGTTGAGAGTTGAGGGTTTAGTGTTTGTGGTTTAGGGTTTAGGGTGTAGTGTTTAGGGTTTAGGGTTTTGGTTTGGGGTTAACGGTTTATGGTTTAGGCTTTAGGGTTTATAGTTTACGGTGTATGCATTAGGGTTTCTGGTTTATGGTTTTGGGAGTAGGGTATAAGGTTTATTGTTTAGGTTTAACGGTTTATGGTTTAGGGTTTAAGCTTTAGGGTGTGTGATTTAAGGTTAAGGGTGTAGGGTTTAGGGTTTAGGGTTTGCGGTTTTGGGTTGAGGGTTTATGGTTTAGGATTTAGGCGTTAGGGTTTGTGGTTTAAGATTTAGGGTGTAGGGTTTAGGGTTTGGGGTTGAGGGTTTATAGTTTAGGGTATAGGGTTTATGCTTTAGGTTTTAGGGTTTAAGGTTTATGGTTTAGTCTTTAGGCTTTCGGGTTTGGGCTTTAGGGTTTGTGGTTTAGGGTTTAGTGTTTATAGTTTAGGATTTAGGGATTAGGCTTTAGGCTTTAGGGTTTGTGGTTTAGGGTTAATGGTGTAGGGTTTAGGGTATAGGGTTTAGGGTTTAAGGTTTGGGGTTGAGGGTTTATGGTTTAGGCTTTAGGCTTTATGGTTTGTCGTTTAGGGTTTAGGGTTTATGGTTTAGGGTTGAGGGTTTATGGTTTAAGGTTTAGGGTTTAGGGTTTAGGGTTTATGGTTTATGGTTTAGGCTTTAGGGTTTTTGTTTTAGGGTTTAGGGTTTATGGTTTGGGGTTGAGGGTTTATGGTTAAAGGTTTAGGGTTTATAGTTTAGGGTTTAGGCGTGTTTTTGGTTTAGGGTTTAGGCTTTAAGGTTTAGGATTTAGGCTTTAGGGTTTGGGTTTTAGGGTTTAGGGTTTAGGCTTTAGGGTTTAGGGTTTGTGGTTTATAGTGTAGGCTGTAGGATTTAGGGTTCAAGGTTTATGGTTTCGGGTTGATGGTTTATGGTTTAGGATTTAGGGTTTGCGGTCTATAGTTTAGGGTTTAGGCTTTTGGGTTTGTGGTTTATGGTTTAGGGTGTAGGGTTTAGGGTTTGGGGTTGAGGATTTAGGTTTGTGGTTTAGGCTTTAGCATTTAGGGTTTGGGATTTATGGTTTAGGGTTTATGGTTTAGGTTTTATGGTTTAGGGTTTAGGGTTTATGGTTTATTATTTAGGGTTTAGTGTTTATGGTTTAGGGTTTATGGTTTAGGGTTTACGGTTTAGGGTTTAAGGTTTAGGGTTTATGGTTTGGGTTTAGGGTATATGGTTTAGCGTTTATGGTTTATGCTTTAGGTTTAGGGTTTACGGTTTAGGCTTGCTTTAGGCTTTAGGGTTTGTGGTTTAGGGTTTGGTGTTTATGGTTTAGGGTTTAGGGTTTGTGGTTTAGGCTTTGGGCTTTAGTGTTTGTGGTTTAGTGTTAAGGGTGTAGGGTTTAGCGTTACGGTTTAGGGTTTATTATTTGGGGTTGAGGGTTTATAGTTTAGGGTTTAGGCTTTAGTGTTTGTGGTTTAGGGTTTATGGTTTGGGGTTTAGGGTTTATGGTTTAAGGTTTAGGATTTATAGTTTAGGGTCTATCCGTGTTTTTGGTTTAGGGTTTAGGCTTTAGGGTTTAGGATTTAGGCTTTAGGCTTTGGATTTTAAGGTTTAGGGTTTAGGCTTTAGTGTTTAAGGTTTGTGTTTTCGAGTGTAGGGTTTAGGGTTCAAGGTTTATGGTTTCGGGTGTAGGGTTTATAGTTTAGGATTTAGGGTTTGTGGTCTATAGTTTAGGGTTTAGGCTTTAGGATTTGGGATTTAGGGTTTATGGTTTAGGCTTTAGGGTTTAGGGTTTGGGTTTTAGGGTGAGGCTGTAGGATTTAGGGTTCAAGGTTTATGGTTTCGGGTTAAGGGTTTATGGTTTAGGATTTAGGGTTTGCGGTCTATAGTTTTGGGTTTAAGCTTTTGGGTTTTTGGTTTATGGTTTAGGGTGTAGGGTTTAGGGTTTGGGGTAGAGGATTTAGGGTTTGTGGTTTAGGCTTTAGGATTTAGGGTTTTGGCTTTATGGTTTAGGGTTTATGGTTTAGGGTTTATGGTTTAGGGTTTAGGGTTTAAGGTTTATGGTTTATTGTTTAGGGTTTAGTGTTTTTGGTTTAGGGTTTAGTGTTTTTGGTTTTTAGTTTAGGGGTTTTAGGTTTAGGGTTTAGGGTTTATAGTTGAGGGAAAATGGGGGTTGTGATTTAGGGTTTATGCTTTGGGGTTTATTTTTTAGGGTTTAGAGTTTAGGGTTTGGGGTTTATGGTTTAGCATTTAGGATTTAGGGTATAGGGTTTAGAGTTCGCGGTTTAGGCCTTAGGGTTTATGGTTGCGGGTTTAGGCTTCAGGCTTTAGGGTTTATTGTTTGGGGTTGAGGGTTTATGGTTTGGGGTTGAGAGTTGAGAGTTGAGGGTTTAGTGTTTATGGTTTAGGGTTTAGGGTGTAGTGTTTAGGGTTTAGGGTTTTGGTTTGGGGTTAACGGTTTATGGTTTAGGCTTTAGGGTTTATAGTTTACGGTGTATGCATTAAGGTTTCTGGTTTATGGTTTTGGGAGTAGGGTATAAGGTTTATTGTTTAGGTTTAACGGTTTATGGTTTAGGGTTTAAGCTTTAGGGTGTGTGATTTAAGGTTAAGGGTGTACGGTTTAGGATTTAGGGTTTATGGTTTTGGGTTGAGGGTTTATGGTTTAGGATTTAGGCGTTAGGGTTTGTGGTTTAAGGTTTAGGGTGTAGGGTTTAGGGTTTAGGGTTTAGGGTTTAGGGTTGAGTGTTTATAGTTTAGTGTATATGGTTTATGCTTTAGGGTTTAGTGTTTAAGGTTTAGGGTTTAGGGTTTAGGCTTTCGGGTTTAGGCTTTAGGGTTTGTGGTTTAGGGTTTAGTGTTTATAGTTTAGGATTTAGGGATTAGGCTTTAGGCTTTAGGGTTTGTGGTTTAGAGTTAAGGGTGTAGGGTTTAGGGTTTAAGTTTTATGGTTTGGGGTTGAGGGTTTATGGTTTAGGCTTTAGGCTTTATGGTTTGTCGTTTAGGGTTTAGGGTTTATGGTTTAGGGTTGAGGGTTTATGGTTTAAGGTTTAGGGTTTATGGTTTAGGGTTTAGGATTTAGGGTTTAGGGTTTAGGCTTTAGGGTTTGTGTTTTAGGGTTTAGGGTTTATGGTTTGGGGTTGAGGGTTTATGGTTAAAGGTTTAGGGTTTATATTTTAGGGTTTAGGCGTGTTTTTGGTTTAGGGTTAGGCTTTAAGGTTTAGGATTTAGGCTTTAGGGTTTGGGTTTTAGGGTTTAGGGTTTAGGCTTTAAGGTTTAGGGTTTGTGGTTTAGGGTGTAGGCTGTAGAATTTAGGGTTCAAGGTTTATGGTTTCGGGTTGATGGTTTATGGTTTAGGATTTAGGGTTTGCGGTCTATAGTTTAGGGTTTAGGCTTTTGGGTTTGTGGTTTATGGTTTAGGGTGTAGGGTTTAGGGTTTGGGGTTGAGGATTTAGGTTTGTGGTTTAGGCTTTAGGATTTAGGGTTTGGGATTTATGGTTTAGGGTTTATGGTTTAGGTTTTATGGTTTAGGGTTTAGGGTTTATGGTTTATTGTTTAGGGTTTAGTGTTTATGGTTTAGTGTTTATGGTTTAGGGTTTACGGTTTAGGGTTTAAGGTTTAGGGTTTATGGTTTGGGTTTAGGGTATATGGTTTAGCGTTTATGGTTTATGCTTTAGGTTTAGCGTTTACGGTTTAGGCTTTAGGCTTTAGGCTTTAGGGTTTGTGGTTTAGGGTTTGGTGTTTATGGTTTAGGATTTAGGGTTTAGGCTTTGGGCTTTAGGGTTTGTGGTTTAGTGTTAAGGGTGTAGGGTTTAGCGTTACGGTTTAGGGTTTATGGTTTGGGATTGAGGGTTTATAGTTTAGGGTTTAGGCTTTAGTGTTTGTGGTTTAGGGTTTATGGTTTGGGGTTTAGGGTTTATGGTTTAAGGTTTAGGATTTATTGTTTAGGGTTTATCCGTGTTTTTGGTTTAGGGTTTAGTCTTTAGGGTTTAGGATTTAGGCTTTAGGGTTTGTGTTTTATGGTTTAGGGTTTAGGCTTTAGTGTTTAAGGTTTGTGTTTTAGGGTGTAGGGTTTAGGGTTCAAGGTTTATGGTTTCGGGTGGAGGGTTTATGGTTTAGGATTTAGGGTTTGTGGTCTATAGTTTAGGGTTTAGGCTTTAGGATTTGGGATTTAGGGTTTAGGGTTTAGGCTTTAGGGTTTAGGGTTTGTGTTTTAGGGTGTAGGCTGTAGGATTTAGGGTTCAAGGTTTATGGTTTCGGGTTAAGGGTTTATGGTTTAGGATTTAGGGTTTGCGGTCTATAGTTTAGGGTTTAGGCTTTTGGGTTTGTGGTTTATGGTTTAGGGTGTAGGGTTTAGGGTTTGGGGTTGAGGATTTAGGGTTTGTGGTTTAGGCTTTATGATTTAGGGGTTTGGCTTTATGGTTTAGGGTTTATGGTTTAGGTTTTATGGTTTAGGGTTTAGGGTTTATGGTTTATTGTTTAGGGTTTAGTGTTTTTGGTTTAGGGTTTAGGGTTTGTGATTTATAGTTTAGGGGTTTTAGGTTTAGGGTTTAGGGTTTATAGTTAGGGAAATGGGGGTTGTGATTTAGGGTTTATGCTTTGGGGTTTATTTTTTAGGGTTTAGAGTTTAGGGTTTGGGGTTTATGGTTTAGCATTTAGGATTTAGGGATTAGGGTTCAGGGTTCGGGGTTTAGGCCTTAGGGTTTATGGTTGCGGGTTTAGGCTTTAGGCTTTAGGGTTTATGGTTTGGGGTTGAGGGTTTATGGTTTGGGGTTGAGGGTTGAGGGTTTAGTGTTTGTGGTTTATGGTTTAGGGTGTAGTGTTTAGGGTTTAGGGTTTATGGTTTGGGGTTAACGGTTTATGGTTTAGGCTTTAGGGTTTATAGTTTACGGTGTATGCATTAAGGTTTCTGGTTTATGGTTTTGGGAGTAGGGTATAAGGTTCATTGTTTAGGGTTAACGGTTTATGGTTTAGGTTTTAAGCTTTAGGGTATATGATTTAAGGTTAAGGGTGTACGGTTTAGGATTTAGGGTTTATGGTTTTGGGTTGAGGGTTTATGGTTTAGGATTTAAGCGTTAGGGTTTATGGTTTAAGGTTTAGGGTGTAGGTATAGGGTTGAGGGTTTAGGGTTTGGGGTTGAGGGTTTATAGTTTAGTGTATAGGGTTTATGCTTTAGAGTTTAGGGTTTAAGGTTTAGGGTTTAGAGTTTAGGCTTTCAGGTTTAGGCTTTAGGGTTTGTGGTTTAGGGTTTAGTGTTTATAGTTTAGGATTTAGGGATTAGGCTTTAGGCTTTAGGGTTTGTGGTTTAGGGTTACGGGTGTAGGGTTTAGGGTTTAGGGTTTATGGTTTGGGGTTGAGGGTTTATGGTTTAGGCTTTAGGCATTATGGTTTGTCGTTTAGGGTTTAGGGTTTATGGTTTAGGATTGAGGGTTTATGGTTTAAGGTTTAGGGTTTAGGGTTTAGGGTTTAGGATTTAGGGTTTAGGGTTTATGCTTTAGGGTTTGTGTTTTAGGGTTTAGGGTTTATGGTTTGTGGTTGGGGGTTTATGGTTAAAGGTTTAGGGTTTATAGTTTAGGGTTTAGGCGTGTTTTTGGTTTAGGGTTTAGGCTTTAAGGTTTAGGATTTAGGCTTTAGGATTTGGAATTTAGGGTTTAGGGTTTAGGCTTTAAGGTTTAGGGTTTGTGTTTTAGGGTGTAGGCTGTAGGCTTTAGGGTTCAAGGTTTATGGTTTCGGGTTGAGGGTTTATGGTTTAGGATTTAGGGTTTGCGGTCTATAGTTTAGGGTTTAGGCTTTTTGGGTTTGTGGTTTATGGTTTATGGTTTAGGGTTTAGGGTTTGGGGTTGAGGATTTAGGGTTTGTGGTTTAGGCTTTAGGATTTAGGGTTTTGGCTTTATGGTTTAGGGTTTATGGTTTAGGTTTTATGGTTTAGGGTTTAGGGTTTAGGGTTTATGATTTATTGTTTAGGGTTTAGTGTTTATGGTTTAGGATTTATGGTTTAGGGTTTACGGTGTAGGGTTTAGGGTTTAGTGTTTATGGTTTGGGGTTGAGTGTTTATGGTTTAGGCTTTAGGCTTTATGGTTTGTCGTTTAGTGTTTAGGGTTTATGGTTTAGGGTTGAGGGTTTATGGTTTAAGGTTTAGGGTTTAGGGTTTAGGGTTTAGGGTTTAGGGTTTAGGCTTTAGGGTTTGTGTTTTAGGGTTTAGGGTTTATGGTTTGGGGTTGATGGTTTATGGTTAAAGGTTTAGGGTTTATAGTTTAGGGTTTAGGCATGTTTTTGGTTTAGGGTTTAGGCTTTAAGGTTTAGGATTTAGGCTTTAGGGTTTGTGTTTTAGGGTTTAGGGTTTAGGCTTTAAGGTTTAGGGTTTCTGGTTTAGGGTGTAGGCTGTAGAATTTAGGGTTCAAGGTTTATGGTTTCGGGTTGATGGTTTATGGTTTAGGATTTAGGGTTTGCGGTCTATAGTTTAGGGTTTATGCTTTTGGGTTTGTGGTTTATGGTTTAGGGTGTAGGGTTTACGGTTTGGTGTTGAGGATTTAGGTTTGTGGTTTAGGCTTTAGGATTTAGGGTTTGGGATTTATGGTTTAGGGTTTATGGTTTAGGTTTTATGGTTTAGGGTTTAGGGTTTATGGTTTATTGTTTAGGGTTTAGTGTTTATGGTTTAATGTTTATGGTTTAGGGTGTACGGTTTAGGGTTTAAGGTTTAGGGTTTATGGTTTGGGTTTAGGGTATATGGTTTAGCGTTTATGGTTTATGCTTTAGGTTTAGGGTTTACGGTTTAGGCTTTAGGATTTATGCTTTAGGGTTTGTGGTTTAGGGTTTGGTGTTTATGGTTTAGGATTTAGGGTTTAGGCTTTGGGCTTTAGGGTTTGTGGTTTAGTGTTAAGGGTGTAGGGTTTAGCGTTACGGTTTAGGGTTTATGGTTTGGGGTTGAGGGTTTATAGTTTAGGGTTTAGGCTTTAGTGTTTGTGGTTTATGGTTTAGGGTTTATGGTTTAGGGTTAAGGGTTTAGGGTTTATGGTTTTGGGTTGAGGGTTTATGGTTTAGGATTTAGGCGTCAGGGTTTGTGGTTTAAGGTTTAGGGTTTAGGGTTTAGGGTTTCGGGTTTAGGGTTTAGGGTTTATAGTTTAGTTATAGCGTTTATGCTTTAGGGTTTAGGGTTTAGGTTCAGGGTTTAGGGTTTAGGCTTTCGGGTTTAGGCTTTAGGGTTTGTGGTTTAGGGTTTAGTGATTATAGTTTAGGATTTAGGGATTAGGCTTTAGGCTTTAGGGTTTGTGGTTTAGAGTTAAGGGTGTATGGTTTAGGGTTTAGGGTTTATGGTTTGGGGTTGAGGGTTTATGGCTTAGGCTTTAGGCTTTATGGTTAGTCGTTTAGGGTTTAGGGTCTATGGTTTAGGGTTGAGGGTTTATGGTTTAAGGTTTAGGGTTTAGGGTTTAGGATTTAGGGTTTAGGCTTTAGGGTTTGTGTTTTAGGGTTTATGGTTTATGGTTTGGGGTTGAGGGTTTATGGTTAAAGTTTTAGGGTTTATAGTTTAGGGTTTAGGCGTGTTTTTTGTTTAGGGTTTAGGCTTTATGGTTTAGGATTTAGGCTTTAGGGTTTGGGTTTTAGGGTTTAGGGTTTAGGCTTTAGGGTTTAGGGTTTGTGGTTTAGGGTTTAGGCTGTAGGATTTAGGGTTCAAGGTTTATGGTTTCGGGTTGATGGTTTATGGTTTAGGATTTAGGGTTTGCGGTCTATAGTTTAGGGTTTAGGCTTTTGGGTTTGTGGTTTATAGTTTAGGGTGTAGGGTTTAGGGTTTGGGGTTGAGGATTTAGGTTTGTGGTTTAGGCTTTAGGATTTAGGGTTTGGGATTTATGGTTTAGGGTTTATGGTTTAGGTTTTATGGTTTAGGGTTTAGGGTTTAGGGTTTATGGTTTATTTTTTAGGGTTTAGTGTTTATGGTTTAGGGTTTATGGTTTAGGGTTTAGGGTTTAGGGTTTAAGGTTTAGGGTTTATGGTTTGGGTTTATGGAATATGGTTTAGCATTTATGGTTTATGCTTTAGGTTTTGGGTTTACGGTTTAGGCTTTAGGCTTTAGGCTTTAGGGTTTGTGGTTTAGGGTTTGCTGTTTATAGTTTGGGCTTTAGGGTTTAGGCTTTGGGCTTTAGGGTTTGTGGTTTAGTGTTAAGGGTGTAGGGTTTAGCGTTTACGATTTAGGGTTTATGTTTTGGGGTTGAGGGTTTATAGTTTAGGGTTTAGGCTTTAGTGTTTGTGGGTTAGGGTTTAGGGTTTATGGTTTGGGGTTTAGGGTTTATGGTTTAAGGTTTAGAATTTATAGTTTAGGGTCTATCCGTGTTTTTGGTTTAGGGTTTAGGCTTTAGGGTTTAGGATTTAGGGTTTAGGATTTGGGTTTTAGGGTTTAGGGTTTAGGCTTTAGTGTTTAAGGTTTGTGTTTTAGGGTGTAGGGTTTAGGGTTCAAGGTTTATGGTTTCGGGTGGAGGGTTTACGGTTTTAGATTTAGGGTTTGTGGTCTATAGTTTCAGGTTTAGGCTTTAGGATTTGGGATTTAGGGTTTAGGGTTTAGGCTTTAGGGTTTAGGGTTTGTCTTTTAGGGTGTAGGCTGTAGGATTTAGGGTTCAAGGTTTATGGTTTCGGGTTGATGGTTTATGGTTTAGGATTTAGGGTTTGCGGTCTATAGTTTAGGGTTTAGGCTTTTGGGTTTGTGGTTTATGGTTTAGGGTGTAGAGTTTAGGGTTTGGGATTGAGGATTTAGGTTTGTGGTTTAGGCTTTAGGATTTAGGGTTTGGGATTTATGGTTTAGGGTTTATGGTTTAGGTTTTATGGTTTAGGGTTTAGGGTTTAAGGTTTATGGTGTATTGTTTAGGGTTTATTGTTTATGGTTTAGGGTTTATGGTTTAGGGTGTACGGTTTAGGGTTTAAGGTTTAGGGTTTATGGTTTGCGTTTAGGGTATATGGTTTAGCATTTATGGTTTATGCTTTAGGTTTAGGGTTTACGGTTTAGGCTTTAGGCTTTATGCTTTAGGGTTTGTGGTTTAGGGTTTGGTGTTTATGGTTTAGGATTTAGGGTTTCGGCTTTGGGCTTTATGGTTTGTGGTTTAGTGTTAAGGGTGTAGGGTTTAGCATTTACGGTTTAGGGTTTATGGTTTGGGGTTGAGGGTTTATAGTTTAGGGTTTAGGCTTTAGTGTTTGTGGTTTAGGGTTTAGGGTTTATGGTTTGGGGTTTAGGGTTTATGGTTTAAGGTTTAGGATTTATAGTTTAGGGTCTATCCGTGTTTTTGGTTTAGGGTTTAGGCTTTAGGGTTTAGGATTTAGGATTTAGGGTTTGGGTTTTATGGTTTAGGGTTTAGGCTTTAGTGTTTAAGGTTTGTGTTTTAGGGTGTATGGTTTAGGGTTCAAAGTTTATGGTTTCGGGTGGAGGGTTTATGGTTTAGGATTTAGGGTTTGTGGTCTATAGTTTAGGGTTTAGGCTTTAGGATTTGGGATTTAGGGTTTAGGGTTTAGGGTTTAGGGTTTGGGTTTTAGGGTGTAGGCTGTAGGATTTAGGGTTCAAGGTTTATGGTTTCGGGTTAAGGGTTTATGGTTTAGGATTTAGGGTTTGCGGTCTATAGTTTAGGGTTTAGGCTTTTGGGTTTGTGGTTTATGGTTTAGGATGTAGGGTTTAGGGTTTGGGGTTGAATTTAGGGTTTGTGGTTTAGGCTTTATGATTTAGGGTTTTGGCTTTATGGTTTAGGGTTTATGGTTTAGGTTTTATGGTTTAGGGTTTAGGGTTTAGGGTTTATGGTTTATTGTTTAGGGTTTAGTGTTTTTGGTTTAGGGTTTAGGGTTTGTGGTTTATAGTTTAGGGGTTTTAGGTTTAGGGTTTAGGGTTTATAGTTGATGGTAAATGGGGGTTGTGATTTAGGGTTTATGCTTTGGGGTTTATTTTTTAGGGTTTAGAATTTAGGGTTTGGGGTTTATGGTTTAGCATTTAGGATTTAGGGATTAGGGTTCAGGGTTCGGGGTTTAGGCCTTAGGGTTTATGGTTGCGGTTTAGGGTTTAGGCTTTAGGGTTTATGGTTTGGGGTTGAGGGTTTATGGTTTGGGGTTGAGGGTTGAAGGTTTAGTGTTTGTGGTTTAGGGTTTAGGGTGTAGTGTTTAGGGTTTAGGGTTTATGGTTTGGGGTTGACGGCTTATGGTTTAGGCTTTAGGGTTTAGGGTTTAGGGTTTAGTGTTTTTGGTTTATACTTTAGGTTGTAGGGCTTAGAGGTTAGGGTGTATGGTTTGGGGTTGATGCTTTAGGGTTTGTAGTTTAGGGTTTGGGCCTTAGGGTTTGGGCTTTATGGTTTAGGGTTTAGGGATTAGGGTTTAGGGTTTAATGTTTAGGGTTTAGGGTTTAGGGTTTAGGGTTTAGGGTTTAGGGTTTAGGGTTTAGTGTTTATGGTTTTTTGGCTTATGGTTTAGGGTTTAAGTTTTAGGGTTTATGTTTAGGGTTTGTGGTTTACGGTTAATAGTGTATTATTTAGGGTTTATTGTTTGGGGTTAAGGGTATATATATGGCTTAGGGTTTAGGGTTTATAGTTTAGGTCTTAGGGTTTGTGGTTTATGGTTTAGGGTGTAGAGTTTTGGGTTTAGGGTTTATGGTTTGGGTTTGAGGGTTTATGGTTTAGGGATTAGGCTTTAGGGTTTGTCGTTTAGGGTTTAGGGCATAGGGTTTATGGTTTAAGGTTTATGGTTTGGGGTTGAGGGTTTATGGTTTAATGTTTAGGGTTTAGGCGTGTTTATGGTTTAGGGTTTAGGGTTTAGGGTTTTGGCTTTATGCTTTAGGGTTTCTGGTTTAGGGTTTAAGGTTCATAGTTTAGGTTTAGGGATTATGGTTTGGGGTTGAGGGTTTATGGTTTATTGTTTGGGGTTAAGGGTTTATGGCTTAGGGTTTAGGGTTTATAGTTTAGGGCTTAGTGTTTAGGGTCTGTGGTTTTTGATTTAGGGTGTAGCGTTTAGGGTTTAAGGATTTTGGTTTGGGTTTGAAGGTTTATGTTTTAGGGATTAGGCTTTTTAGTTTGTCGTTTAGGATTTAGAGTGTAGGGTTTAGGGTTTAGGGTTTATGGCTTAGGGTTTAGGGTTTATAGTTTAAGGCTTTGGCTTTAGGGTTTGTGGTTTATGGTTAAGCACGAATGGTTTATGGTTTAGGGTTTAGGGCGTATGGTTTATGTTTTAGGGTTTATGTTTTAGGGTTTGTGGTTTAGGGTTTAGGGTTTAGTGTTTAATTTTTGGGGTATTTGGTTTATGGTTTAGTGTTTATGATTTATGGTTTAGGGTTTAGGCTTTAGTGTTCGTGGTTTAGGGTTTAGGCTTTAGGGTTTGTGGTTTAGCGTTAAGGGTGTAGGGTTTAGGGTTTAGGATTTATGGTTTAGGGTTGAGGGTTTAGGCTTTAGGGTTTATGGTTTAGCGTTTAGAGTTTAGGGTTTAGGGTTTATTTTTTTATGTTGATGGTTTATGGTTTAGGGTTTAGGGTTTATTATTTAGGGTTTAGGTTTTAGTGTTTGTGTTTTAGGGTTTAGGGTTTAGGGTTTGAGGTTTAGGTTTTAGGGGTTTAGGGTTTATGGTGTAGGATTTATGGTTTAGGGTTTAGTATTGAGGGTTTGGTGTTTATGGTTTAGGGTTTAGGGTTTAGGGTTTAGGATTTCGCCCTTAGGGTTTATGGTTTGGTGTTTAAGGTTTAGGGTTTAAGGATTATGGTTTGGGGTTTAGGGTTTATGGTTTAGGGTTTATGGTTTAGGGTTGACGATTTATGGTTTAAGGTTTAGGCTTTAGGGTTATGGTTTAAGGTTTAGGGTGTACGGTTTAGGGTTTAGGGTTTATGGTTTGGGTTTGAGGGTTTATGGTTTTGGATTTAGGCATTAGGGTTTTGGTTTAAGATTTAGGGTGTAGGGTTTAAGGTTTAGGGTTTATGGTTTGGGGTTTAGGGTTTATGGTTTAGCGTTTAGGGTTTATGCTTTAGGGTTTAGGGTTTATGGTTTGGGGTTGATGGTTTAGGCTTTAGGGTTTAAGGTTTAGCATTTAGGGTTTAGGGTTTACAGTTTATTGTTTGGCATTAATGGTTTATGGTTTAGGGTTTAGGGTTTATTGTCTATGGTTTAGGTTTTAGTGTTTGTATTTTAGGGTTTATGGTTTAGGGTTTGAGGTTTAGGATTTAGGGTTTAGGGTTTGTGGTTTAGGGTTTAGGAGTTTAGGGTTTATGGTGTAGGATTTATAGTTTAGGGTTTAGTATTGGGGTTTGGTGCTTATGGTTTAGGGTTTAGGGTTTAGGGTTTAGGATTTTGCCCTTATGGTTTATGGTTTCGTGTTTAGGCTTTAGGGTTTAAAGATTATGGTTTGGGGTTGAGGGTTTATGGTTTAGGGTTTATGGCTTAGGGTTGACGGTTTATGGTTTAGGGTTTAGGCTTTAGGGTTTATGGTTTAAAGTTTAGGGTGTACGGTTTAGGGTTTAGAGTTTATGGTTTGGGGTTGATGGTTTATGGTTTAGGATTTATGCGTTAGGGTTTGTGGTTTAAGGTTTAGGGTGTATGGTTTAAGGTTTAGGGTTTATGGTTTGGGGTTTAGGGTTTATGGTTTAGCATTTAGGGTTTATGCTTTATGGTTTAGGGTTTATGGTTTAGGGTTCAGTGTTTAGGCTTTAGGCTTTAGGGTTTCTGGATTAAGGTTTGGTGTTTATGGTTTAGGATTTAGGGTTTAGGCTTTATGCTATAGGGTTTGTGCTTTAGTGTTAAGGGTGTAGGGTTTAGGGTTTAGGGTTTAGGATTTCTGGTTTGGGGTTGAGGATTTATGGTTTAGGCTTTAGGCTTTAGGGTTTGTAGTTTAGGGTTTAGGATTTATGGTTTGGCGTTGAGGGTTTATGGTTTAAGGTTTATGGTTTATAGTTTAGGGTTTAGCTGTGTGTTTGGTTTAGGGTTTAGGCTTTAGGGTTTAGGATTTAGGCTTTAGGGTTTGGGATTTAGGGTTTAGGGTTTAGGCTTTAGGGTTTAGGGTTTAGGGTTTATGGTTTAGGGTGTAGGGTGTAGGGTTTAGGGTTCAAGGTTTATGGTTTCGGGTTGATGGTTTATGGTTTAGGATTTAGGATTTGTGTTCTATAGTTTAGGGTTTAGGGTTTTAGCGTTTAGGGCTCAGGGTTTATGGTTTGGGGTTGACGGTTTATGGTTTAGAGTTTATGGTTTATAGTTTAGTGTTTAGGCATTAGGGTTTCTAGTTTATGGTGTAGGGTGTAGGGTATATGGTTTATGGTTTAGGGTTTAGGGTTTATGGTGTAGGATTTATGGTTTAGGGTTTAGTATTGAGGGTTTGGTGTTTATGGTTTAGGGTTTATGGTTTAGGGTTTAGGATTTCGCCCTTAGGGTTTATGGTTTGGTGTTTAGGATTTAGGGTTTAAGGATTATGGTTTGGGGTTGAGGGTTTATGGTTTAGGGTTTATAGTTTAGGGTTGACGGTTTATGGTTTAAGGTTTAGGCTTTAGGGTTTATGGTTTAAGGTTTAGGGTGTACGTTTTAGGGTTTAGGGTTTATGGTTTGGGGTTGAGGGTTTATGGTTTTGGATTTTGGCGTTAGGGTTTTGGTTTAAGATTTAGGGTGTAGGGTTTAAGGTTTAATGTTTATGGTTTGGGGTTTAGGGTTTATGGTTTAGCGTTTAGGGTTTATGCTTTAGGGTTTAGGGTTTATGGTTTGCGGTTGAGGGTTTAGGCTTTAGGGTTTATGGTTTAGCGTTTAGGGTTTAGGGTTTATGGTTTATTGTTTGGCGTTGATGGTTTATGGTTTAGGGTTTAGGGTTTATTGTTTATGGTTTAGGTTTTATTGTTTTTGTTTTAGGGTTTATGGTTTAGGGTTTGAGGTTTAGGGTTTAGGGTTTAGGGTTTATGGTTTAGGGTTTAGGAGTTGGGGTTGAGGATTTATCGTTTAGGGTTTAGGGTTTATGGTTTGTGACTTAGGGTGTTGGGTTTAAGGTTTATGGTTTGGGGTTGATGGTTAATGGTTTAGGGTTTAGGGTATAGGGTTTAGGGTTTAGGGTTTATGTCTTAGGGTTTATGGTTTAGGGTTTTTAGTTTAGGTCTTTAGCTTTAGGGTTTGTGGTTTATGGTTTATGGCATATGGTTTATGGTTTAAGGTTTAGGGCATATGGTTTATGTTTTATGGTTTATGCTTTAGGGTTTGTGGTTTAGGGTTTAGGATTTATGGTTTATTATTTGGGGTTAATGGTTTATGGTTTAGGGTTTAGGGTTTATGGTTTATGGTTTAGGCTTTAGTGTTTTTGGGTTAGGGTTTAGGCTTTAGGGTTTGTGGTTTAGGGTTAAGGTTGTAGGATTTAGGGTTTAGGATTTATAGTTTGGGGTTGAGGGTTTATGGTTTAGGGTTTAGGCTTTAGGGTTTATGGTTTTGTGTTTAGGGTTTAGGGTTTATTATTTGGCATTGATGATTTTTGGTTTAGGGTTTATTGTTTAGGGTTTAGGTTTTAGTATTTATGTTTTAGGGTTTAGGATTTATAGTTTATGGCTTTGGCTTTAGAGTTTGTGGTTTATTGTTTCGAGTGTATGGTTAATGGTTTAGGGTTTAGGGCGTATGGTTTTTGTTTTAGGGTTTAGGATTTAGGGTTTGTGGTTTAGGGTTTAGGGTTTATTGTTTAGTGTTAATGGTTTATGGTCTATGGTTTAGGGTTTATGGTTTAGGGTTTAGGCTTTAGTGTTTGTGGTTTAGGGTTTAGCTTTTAGGGTTTGTGCTTTAGGGTTAAGGGTGTAGGGTTTAGGTTTAGGATTTATGATTTGGAGTTGAGGGTTTATGGTTTAGGGTTTAGGCTTTAGGGTTTATGGTTTAGTGTTTAGGGTTTAGGGTTTATTGTTTGGCGTTGATGGTTTATGGTTTAGGGTTTAGGGTTTAGGGTTTAGGGTTTATGGTTTATGGTTTGTGGTTTATGGTTTAGGGTTTTAGGGTTTATGCTGTAGGATTTATGGTTTAGGGTTTATTGTTTGGGGTTGATGGTTTATGCTTTAGGGTTTAGGGTTTATAGTTTAGGGGTTAGATTTTAGTGTTTGTGTTTTTGGGTTTGTAGTTTAGGGTTTGGGGTTTAGGATTTAGGGTTTGTGGTTTAGGGTTTAGGGGTGTAAGGTTTATGGTGTAGGATTTATGGTTTAGGGTTTAGGATTGAGGGTTTGGTGTTTATGGTTTAGGGTTTTGGATTTAGGGTTTATGGTTTGGTGTTTAGGCTTTAGGGTTTAAGGTTTATGGTTTGTGCTTGAGGGTTTATGGTTTAGGTTTTGTGGTTTAGAATTTAGGGTGGAGGGTTTAGGGTTTATGGTTTATAGTTTGGGGTTAAGGGTTTATGGTTTAGGGTTTATAATTTATAGTTTAGCATTTTGGCATTATGGTTTTTGGTTTATACTTTAGGTTGTAGGGCTTAGAGGTTAGGGTGTATGGTTTGGGGTTGATGCTTTAGGGTTTGTAGTTTAGGGTTTAGGCCTTAGGGTTTAGGCTTTATGGTTTAGGGTTTAGGGATTAGGGTGTAGGGTTTAAAGTTTAGGGTTTAGGGTTTAGGGTTTAGGGTTTAGTGTTTATGGTTTTTTGGCTTATGGTTTAGGGTTTAAGTTTTAGGGTTTATGTTTAGGGTTTGTGGTTTACGGTTAATAGTGTATTATTTAGGGTTTATTGTTTGGGGTTAAGGGTATATATATGGCTTAGGGTTTAGGGTTTATAGTTTAGGTCTTAGGGTTTGTGGTTTATGGTTTAGGGTGTAGAGTTTAGGGTTTAGGGTTTATGGTTTGGGTTTGAGGGTTTATGGTTTAGGGATTAGGCTTTAGGGTTTGTCGTTTAGGGTTTAGGGCGTAGGGTTTATGGTTTAGGGTTTATGGTTTGGGGTTGAGGGTTTATGGTTTAAGGTTTATGCGTGTTTATGGTTTAGGGTTTAGGGTTTTGGCTTTATGCTTTAGGGTTTCTGGTTTAGGGTTTATGGTTTAGGGTTTATGGTTTAGGGTTTAAGGTTTATAGTTTAGGTTTAGGGACTATGGTTTGGGGTTGAGGGTTTATGGTTTATTGTTTGGGGTTAAGGGTTTATGGCTTAGGGTTTAGGGTTTATATTTTAGGGCTTAGTGTTTAGGGTCTGTGGTTTATGATTTAGGGTGTAGCGTTTAGGGTTTAAGGATTTTGGTTTGGGTTTAGGGTTTATGGTTTAGGGTTTAGGGTTTAGGGTTTAGGGCGTATAGTTTTTGTTTTAGGGTTTAGGGTTTAGGGTTTGTGGTTTAGGGTTTAGGGTTTATTGTTTAGGGTTGATGGTTTATGGTCTAGGGTTTAGGGTTTCTGGTTTAGGGTTTAGGCTTTAGTGTTTGTGGTTTAGGATTAAGGGTGTAGGGTTTAGGTTTAGGATTTATGATTTGGAGTTGAGGGTTTATGGTTTAGGCTTTAGGCTTTAGGGTTTATGGTTTAGCGTTTAGGGTTTAGGGTTTATTGTTTGGCGTTGATGGTTTATGGTTTAGGGTTTAGGGTTTATTGTTTAGGGTTTAGGTTTTAGTTTTTTTGTTTTAGGGTTTATGGTTTAGGGTTTGAGGTTTAGGATTTAGGGTTTATGGTTTGTGGTTTATGGTTTAGGGTTTTAGGGTTTATGCTGTAGGATTTATGGTTTAGGGTTTATTGTTTGGGGTTGATGGTTTATGCTTTAGGGTTTAGGGTTTATAGTTTAGGGGTTAGATTTTAGTGTTTGTGTTTTTGGGTTTCTAGTTTAGGGTTTGGGGTTTAGGATTTAGGGTTTGTGGTTTAGGGTTTAGGGGTGTAAGGTTTATGGTTTAGGATTTATGGTTTAGGGTTTTGGATTGAGGGTTTGGTGTTTATGGTTTAGGGTTTTGGATATAGGGTTTATGGTTTGGTGTTTAGGCTTTAGGATTTAAGGTTTATGGTTTGTGCTTGAGGGTTTATGGTTTAGGTTTTGTGGTTTAGAATTTAGGGTGGAGGGTTTAGGATTTATGGTTTATGGTTTGGGGTTAAGGGTTTATGGTTTAGGGTTTATGATTTATAGTTTAGCATTTTGGCATTATGGTTTTTGGTTTATACTTTAGGTTGTAGGGCTTAGAGGTTAGGGTGTATGGTTTGGGGTTGATGCTTTAGGGTTTGTAGTTTAGGGTTTAGGCCTTAGGGTTTGGGCTTTATGGTTTAGGGTTTAGGGATTAGGGTGTAGGGTTTAAAGTTTAGGGTTTAGGGTTTAGGGTTTAGGGTTTAGGGTTTAGTGTTTATGGTTTTTTGGCTTATGGTTTAGGGTTTAAGTTTTAGGGTTTATGTTTAGGGTTTGTGGTTTACGGTTAATAGTGTATTATTTAGGGTTTATTGTTTGGGGTTAAGGGTATATATATGGCTTAGGGTTTAGGGTTTATAGTTTAGGTCTTAGGGTTTGTGGTTTATGGTTTAGGGTGTAGAGTTTAGGGTTTAGGATTTATGGTTTGGGTTTGAGGGTTTATGGTTTAGGGATTAGGCTTTAGGGTTTGTCATTTAGGGTTTAGGGCGTAGGGTTTATGGTTTAGGGTTTATGGTTTGGGGTTGAGGGTTTATGGTTTAAGGTTTAGGGTTTATGCGTCTTTATGGTTTAGGGTTTAGGGTTTAGGGTTTTGGCTTTATGCTTTAGGGTTTCTGGTTTAGGGTTTATGGTTTGGGGTTGAGGGTTTATGGTTTAAGGTTTAGGGTTTATGCGTCTTTATGGTTTAGGGTTTAGGGTTTAGGGTTTTGGCTTTATGCTTTAGGGTTTCTGGTTTAGGGTTTATGGTTTAGGGTTTATGGTTTAGGGTTTAAGGTTTATAGTTTAGGTTTAGGGATTATGGTTTGGGGTTGAGGGTTTATGGTTTATTGTTTGGGGTTAAGGGTTTATGGCTTAGGGTTTAGGGTTTATATTTTAGGGCTTAGTGTTTAGGGTCTGTGGTTTATGATTTAGGGTGTAGCGTTTAGGGTTTAAGGATTTTGGTTTGGGTTTGAAGGTTTACGTTTTAGGGATTAGGCTTTATGGTTTGTCGTTTAGGATTTAGAGTGTAGGGTTTAGGGTTTATGGCTTAGGGTTTAGGGTTTATAGTTTAAGGCTTTGGCTTTAGGGTTTGTGGTTTATGGTTTTGCACGAATGGTTTATGGTTTAGGGTTTAGGGCGTATGGTTTATGTTTTAGGGTTTGTGGTTTAGGGTTTAGGGTTTAGTGTTTAATTTTTGGGGTATTTGGTTTATGGTTTAGCGTTTATGATTTATGGTTTAGGGTTTAGGCTTTAGTGTTTGTGGTTTAGAGTTTAGGCTTTAGGGTTTGTGGTTTAGCGTTAAGGGTGTAGGGTTTAGGGTTTAGGATTTATGGTTTAGGGTTGAGGGTTTAGGCTTTAGGGTTTATGGTTTAGCGTTTAGAGTTTAGGGTTTAGGGTTTATTTTTTTATGTTGATGGTTTATGGTTTAGGGTTTAGGGTTTATTATTTACGGTTTAGGTTTTAGTGTTTGTGTTTAGGGTTTAGGGTTTGAGGTTTAAGGTTTAGGGGTTTAGGGTTTATGGTGTAGGATTTATGGTTTAGGGCTTAGTATTGAGGGTTTGGTGTTTATGGTTTAGGGTTTAGTGTTTAGGGTTTTGGATTTCGCCCTTAGGGTTTATGGTTTGGTGTTTAAGGTTTAGGGTTTAAGGATTATGGTTTGGGGTTGATGGTTTATGGTTTAGGGTTTAGGGTTTACGGTGTAAGGTTTAGGGTTTAGGGTTTATGTCTTAGGGTTTAGGGTTTAGGGTTTATAGTTTAGGTCTTTAGCTTTAGGGTTTGTGGTTTATGGTTTAGGGCATATGGTTTATGGTTTAAGGTTTAGGGCGTATGGTTTATGTTTTATGGTTTATGCTTTAGGGTTTGTGGTTTATGGTTTAGGGTTTATGGTTTATTGTTTGGGGTTGATGGTTTATGGTTTAGGGTTTAGGGTTTATGGTTTGGGTTTAAGCTTTAGTGTTTGTGGTTTAGGATTTAGGGTTTAGGGTTTGTTGTTTAGGGTTAAGGGTGTATGATTTAGGGTTTAGGATTTATGGTTTGGGGTTGAGGGTTTATGGTTTAGGGTTTATGCTTTAGGGTTTATGGTTTAGCGTTTAGGGTTTAGTGTTTAGGGTTTATTATTTGGCATTGATGGTTTATGGTTTAGGGTTTATTGTTTAGGGTTTAGGTTTTAGTATTTGTGTTTTAGGGTTTATGGTTTAGGGTTTGAGGTTTAGGATTTAGGGTTTGTGGTTTAGGGTTTATGGTGTAGGATTTATGGTTTAGGGTTTAGGATTGAGGGTTTGGTGATTATGGTTTAGGGTTTAGGGTTTAGGGTTTAGGATTTCGCCCTTATGGTTTATGGTTTGGTGTTTATGCTTTAGGGTTTATGGTTTATGGCTTGGGGTTAAGGGTTTATGGTTTAGGGTTTATGGTTTAGGGTTGAGGGTTAATGTTTTAGGCTTTAGGCTTTAGGGTTTATGGTTTAAGGTTTAGGGTGTACGGTTTAGGGTTTAGGGTTTATGGTTTGGGGTTGAGGGTTTATGGTTTAGGATTTAGGTGTTAGGGTTTGTGGTTTAAGATTTAGGGTTTAGGGTTTAAGGTTTATGGTTTATGGTTTGGGGCTTAGGGTTTATGGTTTCGTGTTTAGGGTTTATGCTTTAGGGTTTAGGCTTTATGGTTTAGGGTTTAGTGTTTATGCTTTAGGGTTTAGGCTTTAGAGTTTGTGGTTTAGGGTTTGGTTTTTATGTTTTAGGCTTTAGGCTTTAGGCTTTAGGCTTTAGGGTTTGTCGTTTAGTGTTAAGGGTGTATGCTAGTTTAGGGTTTAGGGTTTAGGGTTTAGGGTTTAGGGTTTAGGGTTTGGGGTTGAACGTTTATGATTTAGGGTTTAGGCTTTAGGGTTTCTGGTTTTGGGTTTGGGGTTAATGGTTTATGGTTTAAGGTTTAGGGTTTATAGTTTAGGGTTTAGCTGTGTTTTTGGTTTAGGCTTTAGGGTTTAGGGTTTAGGATTTAGGCTTTAGGATTTGGTATTTAGGGATTAGGGTTTACGCCTTAGGGTTAAGGGTTTGTGGTTTAGGGTGTAGGGAGTTTGGTTTAGGGTTCAAGGTTTATGGTTTTGGGTTTAGGGTTTATGGTTTAGGATTTAGGGTTTGTGGGCTATAGTTTAGGGTTTAGGCTTTAGGGTTTGTGGTTTAGGGTATAGTGTGTAGTATTTAGTGCTTAGGGTTTGTGGTTCGGGGTTGACGTTTTATGGTTTAGGGTTTAGGGTTTATAGTTTAGGGTGTAGGCATTAGGATTTCTGGTTTATGGTTTAGGGTGTAGGGTATAGGGTTTATGGATTAGGGTTAACGGTTTACGATTTAGGGTTAAGGATTTAGGCTTTGTGGTTTAAGGTTTAGGGTGTACGGTTTAGTGTTTAGGGTTTATGGTTTGGGGTTGAGGGTTTATGATTTAGGATTTAGGCATTAGGGTTTGTGGTATAAGGTTTAGTCTGTAGGGTTTAGGGTTTAGGGTTTATGGTTTGGGGTTGAGGGTTTATGGTTTATGCTTTAGGGTTTATGCTTTAGTGTTTGTGGTTTAGGGTATAGTGTTTATGGTTTTGGATTTAGGGTTTAGGCTTTAGGGTTTGTGGTTTAGGGTTAAGATAGTAGGGATTAAGGTTGAGGGTTTATGGTTTGGGGTTGCGGGTTTATGGTTTAGTGTTTAGGTTTTATAGTTTGGGGTTGAGGGTTAATGGTTTAAGGTTTTGGTTTTATAATTTAGGGTTTAGGCGTGTTTTTGGTTTAGGGTTTAGGCTTTAGGGTTTAGGATTTAGGCTTTAGGGTTTGGGATTTATGGTTTAGAGTTTAGGCTTTAGGGTTTAGGGTTTGTGGTTTATGGTGTAGGCTGTAGGGTTTAGGGTTCAAGGTTTATGGTTTCGGGTTGAGGGTTTATGGTTTAGGATTTAGGGTTTGTGGTCTATAGTTTAGGGTTTAGGCTTTAGGGTTTGTGGTTTATAGTTTAGGGTGTAGGATTTAGTGTTTGGGGTTGAGGATTTAAGGTTTGTGGTTTAGGCTTTAGGGTTTAGGGTTTGTGCTTTATGGTTTAGGGTTTTAGGTTCAGGGTTTAGGGTTTAGGGGTTAGGGTTTAGTGTTGTGTTTAGCATTTATAGTTTAGGGTTTAGGGTTTATGGTTTAAGTTTTAGGATTTATGTTTAGGGTTTATAGTTTAGGGTTTATGGTGTATGATTTAGGGTTTAGGGTTTATGATTTGGTGTTAAGGGTTTATGGCTTAGGGTTTAGGTTTTATAGTTTAGGGCTTAGGCTTTAGGGTTTGTGGTTTATGGTTTAGGGCGTATGGTTTATGGTTTAGGATTTAGGCTTTAGGGTTTGTGGTTTAGGGTTTAGGGTTTATTGTTTGGGGTTGATGGGTTATGGTTTAGGGTTTAGGGTTTATAGTTTAGGGTTTGTGGTTTAGGCTTTAGGCTTTAGTGTTTGTGGTTTAGGGTTAAGGGTGTAGTGTTTAGGGTTTAGGATTTATGGTTTGGGGTTCAGTGTTTATGGTTTAGGGTTTTGGCTTTAGAGTTTATGGTTTAGTGTTTAGGGTTTAGGGTTTATGGTTTATTGTTTGGGGTTGATGGTTTATGGTATAGGGTTTAGGGTTTATTGTTTAGCGTTTAGGTTTTAGTGTTCGTCTTTTAGGGTTTATGGTTTAGGGTTTGAGGTTTAGGGTTTAGGGTTTAGGTTTTGTGGTTTAGGGTTTAGGGGTTTAGGGTTTATGGTGTAGGATTTATGGTTTAGGATTTTAGGATTGAGGGTTTGGTGTTTATGGTTTAGGGTTTAGGGTTTAGGGTTTTGGATTTCGCCCTTAGGGTTTATGGTTTGGTGTTTAGGCTTCAGTGTTTAAGGTTTATGGTTTGGGGTTGATGGTTAATGGTTTAGGGTTTAGGGTTTACGGTGTAGGGTTTATGGTTTAGGGTTTATGTCTTAGGGTTTAGGGTTTAGGGTTTATAGTTTAGGTCTTTAGCTTTAGGGTTTGTGGTTTATGGTTTAGGGCATATGGTTTATGGTTTAAGGTTTAGGGCGTATGGTTTATGTTTTATGGTTTATGCTTTAGGGTTTGTGGTTTATGGTTTAGGGTTTATGGTTTATTGTTTGGGGTTGATGGTTTATGCTTTAGGGTTTATGGTTTATGGTTTGGGTTTAAGCTTTAGTGTTTGTGGTTTAGGATTTAGGGTTTAGGGTTTGTTGTTTAGGGTTAAGGGTGTATGATTTAGGGTTTAGGATTTATGGTTTGGGGTTGAGGGTTTATGCTTTAGGGTTTATGCTTTAGGTTTTATGGTTTAGCGTTTAGGGTTTAGTGTTTAGGGTTTATTATTTGGCATTGATGGTTTATGGTTTAGGGTTTATTGTTTAGGGTTTAGGTTTTAGTATTTGTGTTTTAGGGTTTATGGTTTAGGGTTTGAGGTTTAGGATTTAGGGTTTGTGGTTTAGGGTTTAGGGGTTTAGGGTTTATGGTGTAGGATTTATGGTTTAGGGTTTATGATTGAGGGTTTGGTGATTATGGTTTAGGGTTTAGGGTTTAGGGTTTAGGATTTCGCCCTTATGGTTTATGGTTTGGTGTTTATGCTTTAGGGTTTACGGTTTATGGCTTGGGGTTAAGGGTTTATGGTTTAGGGTTTATGGTTTAGGGTTGAGGGTTAATGTTTTGGGCTTTAGGCTTTAGGGTTTATGGTTTAAGGTTTAGGGTGTACGGTTTATGGTTTAGGGTTTATGGTTTGGTGTTGAGGGTTTATGGTTTATGATTTAGGTGTTAGGGTTTGTGGTTTAAGATTTAGGGTTTAGGGTTTAAGGTTTATGGTTTATGGTTTGGGGCTTAGGGTTTATGGTTTAGTGTTTAGGGTTTATGCTTTAGGGTTTAGGCTTTATGGTTTAGGGTTTAGTGTTTATGCTTTAGGGTTTAGGCTTTAGTGTTTGTGGTTTAGGGTTTGGTGTTTATGTTTTAGGATTTAGGCTTTAGGCTTTAGGCTTTAGGCTTTAGGGTTTGTGGTTTAGTGTTAAGGGTGTATGGTTTAGGGTTTATGGTTTAGGGTTTAGGGTTTATGGTTTGGGGTTGAAGGTTTATGATTTAGGATTTAGGCTTTAGGGTGTGTGGTTTTGGGTTTGGGGTTGAGGGTTTATGGTTACTTTAGGGTTTATAGTTTAGGGTTTAGTTGTGTTTTTGGTTTAGGATTTACGCTTTAGGATTTGGGATTTAGGGTTTAGGGTTTAGGGTTTGTGGTTTAGGGTGTAGGGTGTATGGTTTAGGGTTCAAGGTTTATGGTTTCGGGTTTAGGGTTTATGGTTTAGGATTTAGGGTTTGTGGGCTATAGTTTAGGGTTTAGGCTTTAGGGTATAGTGTGTAGCATTTAGTGCTTAGGGTTTGTGGTTCGGGGTTGACGTTTTATGGTTTAGGGTTTAGGGTTTATAGTTTAGGGTGTAGGCATTAGGATTTCTGGTTTATGGTTTAGGGTGTAGGGTATAGGGTTTATGGTTTAGGGTTAACGGTTTACGATTTAGGGTTAACGATTTAGGCTTTGTGGTTTAAGGTTTAGGGTGTACGTTTTAGTGTTTAGGGTTTATGGTTTGTGGTTGAGGGTTTATGATTTAGGATTTAGGCGTTAGGGTTTGTGGTATAAGGTTTAGTCTGTAGGGCTTAGGGTTTAGGGTTTATGGTTTGGGGTTGAGGGTTTATGGTTTATGCTTTAGGGTTTAGGCTTTAGTGTTTGTGGTTTAGGGTATAGTGTTTATGGTTTCGGATTTAGGGTTTAGGCTTTAGGGTTTGTGGTTTAGGGTTAAGGGTGTAGGGATTAGGGTTTCGGGTTTATGGTTTGGGGTTGAGGGTTTATGGTTTAGTGTTTAGGCTTTAGCGTTTGTGGTTTAGGGTTTAGGTTTTATAGTTTGGGGTTGAAGGTTAATGGTTTAAGGTTTTGGTTTTATAATTTAGGGTTTAGGCGTGTTTTTGGTTTAGGGTTTATGCTTTAGGGTTTAGGATTTAGGCTTTAGGGTTTGGGATTTATGGTTTAGGGTTTAGGCTTTAGGGTTTAGGGTTTGTGGTTTTTGGTGTAGGCTTTAGGGTTTAGGGTTTAAGGTTTATGGTTTCGGGTTGAGGGTTTATGGTTTAGGATTTAGGGTTTGTGGTTTATAGTTTAGGGTGTAGGCTTTAGTGTTTGGGGTTGAGGATTTAGGGTTTGTGGTTTAGGCTTTAGGCTTTAGGGTTTGTGCTTTATGGTTTAGGGTTTCAGGTTTAGGGTTTATGGTTTAGGGTTTAGGGTTTAGTGTTTAGCATTTATAGTTTAGGGTTTAGGGTTTATGGTTTAAGTTTTAGGATTTATGTTTAGGGTTTATGGTTTATGGTATACAATTTAGTGTTTAGGGTTTATGATTTGGTGTTAAGGGTTTTGGCTTAGGGTTTAGGTTTTATAGTTTAGGGCTTAGGCTTTAGGGTTTGTGGTTTATGGTTTAGGGCGTATGGTTTATGGTTTAGGATTTAGGCTTTAGGGTTTGTGGTTTAGGGTTTAGGGTTTATTGTTTGGGGTTGATGGGTTATGGTTTAGGGTTTAGGGTTTATAGTTTAGGGTTTGTGGTTTAGGGTTAATGGTGTAGTGTTTAGGGTTTAGGATTTATGGTTTGGGGTTCAGTGTTTATGGTTTAGGGTTTTGGCTTTAGGCTTATGGTTTAGTGTTTAGGGTTTAGGGTTTATGGTTTATTGTTTGGGGTTGATGGTTTATGGTTTAGGGTTTAGGGTTTATTGTTTAGCGTTTAGGTTTTAGTGTTCGTGTTTTAGGGTTTATGGTTTAGGGTTTGAGGTTTAGCGTTTAGGGTTTAGTGTTTAGGGTTTATTATTTGGCATTGATGGTTTATGGTTTAGGGTTTATTGTTTAGGGTTTAGGTTTTAGTATTTGTGTTTTAGGGTTTATGGTTTAGGGTTTGAGGTTTAGGATTTAGGGTTTGTGGTTTAGGGTTTAGGGGTTTAGGGTTTATGGTGTAGGATTTATGGTTTAGGGTTTAGGATTGAGGGTTTGGTGATTATGGTTTAGGGTTTAGGGTTTAGGGTTTAGGATTTCGCCCTTATGGTTTATGGTTTGGTGTTTATGCTTTAGGGTTTACGGTTTATGGCTTGGGGTTAAGGGTTTATGGTTTAGGGTTTATGGTTTAGGGTTGAGGGTTAATGTTTTGGGCTTTAGGCTTTAGGGTTTATGGTTTAAGGTTTAGGGTGTACGGTTTATGGTTTAGGGTTTATGGTTTGGTGTTGAGGGTTTATGGTTTATGATTTAGGTGTTAGGGTTTGTGGTTTAAGATTTAGGGTTTAGGGTTTAAGGTTTATGGTTTATGGTTTGGGGCTTAGGGTTTATGGTTTAGTGTTTAGGGTTTATGCTTTAGGGTTTAGGCTTTATGGTTTAGGGTTTAGTGTTTATGCTTTAGGGTTTAGGCTTTAGTGTTTGTGGTTTAGGGTTTGGTGTTTATGTTTTAGGATTTAGGCTTTAGGCTTTAGGCTTTAGGGTTTGTGGTTTAGTGTTAAGGGTGTATGGTTTAGGGTTTATGGTTTAGGGTTTAGGGTTTATGGTTTGGGGTTGAAGGTTTATGATTTAGGGTTTAGGCTTTAGGGTTTGTGGTTTTGGGTTTGGGGTTGAGGGTTTATGGTTTAAGCTTTAGGGTTTATAGTTTAGGGTTTAGTTGTGTTTTTGGTTTAGGATTTACGCTTTAGGATTTGGGATTTAGGGTTTAGGGTTTAGGGTTTGTGGTTTAGGGTGTAGGGTGTATGGTTTAGGGTTCAAGGTTTATGGTTTCGGGTTTAGGGTTTATGGTTTAGGATTTAGGGTTTGTGGGCTATAGTTTAGGGTTTAGGCTTTAGGGTATAGTGTGTAGCATTTAGTGCTTAGGGTTTGTGGTTCGGGGTTGACGTTTTATGGTTTAGGGTTTAGGGTTTATAGTTTAGGGTGTAGGCATTAGGATTTCTGGTTTATGGTTTAGGGTGTAGGGTATAGGGTTTATGGTTTAGGGTTAACGGTTTACGATTTAGGGTTAACGATTTAGGCTTTGTGGTTTAAGGTTTAGGGTGTACGTTTTAGTGTTTAGGGTTTATGGTTTGTGGTTGAGGGTTTATGATTTAGGATTTAGGCGTTAGGGTTTGTGGTATAAGGTTTAGTCTGTAGGGCTTAGGGTTTAGGGTTTATGGTTTGGGGTTGGGGGTTTATGGTTTATGCTTTAGGGTTTAGGCTTTAGTGTTTGTGGTTTAGGGTATAGTGTTTATGGTTTCGGATTTAGGGTTTAGGCTTTAGGGTTTGTGGTTTAGGGTTAAGGGTGTAGGGATTAGGGTTTCGGGTTTATGGTTTGGGGTTGAGGGTTTATGGTTTAGTGTTTAGGCTTTAGCGTTTGTGGTTTAGGGTTTAGGTTTTATAGTTTGGGGTTGAAGGTTAATGGTTTAAGGTTTTGGTTTTATAATTTAGGGTTTAGGCGTGTTTTTGGTTTAGGGTTTATGCTTTAGGGTTTAGGATTTAGGCTTTAGGGTTTGGGATTTATGGTTTAGGGTTTAGGCTTTAGGGTTTAGGGTTTGTGGTTTTTGGTGTAGGCTTTAGGGTTTAGGGTTTAAGGTTTATGGTTTCGGGTTGAGGGTTTATGGTTTAGGATTTAGGGTTTGTGGTTTATAGTTTAGGGTGTAGGCTTTAGTGTTTGGGGTTGAGGATTTAGGGTTTGTGGTTTAGGCTTTAGGCTTTAGGGTTTGTGCTTTATGGTTTAGGGTTTCAGGTTTAGGGTTTATGGTTTAGGGTTTAGGGTTTAGTGTTTAGCATTTATAGTTTAGGGTTTAGGGTTTATGGTTTAAGTTTTAGGATTTATGTTTAGGGTTTATGGTTTATGGTATACAATTTAGGGTTTAGGGTTTATGATTTGGTGTTAAGGGTTTTGGCTTAGGGTTTAGGTTTTATAGTTTAGGGCTTAGGCTTTAGGGTTTGTGGTTTATGGTTTAGGGCGTATGGTTTATGGTTTAGTATTTAGGCTTTAGGGTTTGTGGTTTAGGGTTTAGGGTTTATTGTTTGTGGTTGATGGGTTATGGTTTAGGGTTTAGGGTTTATAGTTTAGGGTTTGTGGTTTAGGGTTAATGGTGTAGTGTTTAGGGTTTAGGATTTATGGTTTGGGGTTCAGTGTTTATGGTTTAGGGTTTTGGCTTTAGGCTTATGGTTTAGTGTTTAGGGTTTATGGTTTATTGTTTGGGGTTGATGGTTTATGGTTTAGGGTTTAGGGTTTATTGTTTAGCGTTTAGGTTTTAGTGTTCGTGTTTTAGGGTTTATGGTTTAGGGTTTGAGGTTTAGGGTTTAGGGTTTAGTGTTTAGGGTTTATTATTTGGCATTGATGGTTTATGGTTTAGGGTTTATTGTTTAGGGTTTAGGTTTTAGTATTTGTGTTTTAGGGTTTATGGTTTAGGGTTTGAGGTTTAGGATTTAAGGTTTGTGGTTTAGGGTTTAGGGGTTTAGGGTTTATGGTGTAGGATTTATGGTTTAGGGTTTAGGATTGAGGGTTTGGTGATTATGGTTTAGGGTTTAGGGTTTAGGGTTTAGGATTTCGCCCTTATGGTTTATGGTTTGGTGTTTATGCTTTAGGGTTTACGGTTTATGGCTTGGGGTTAAGGGTTTATGGTTTAGGGTTTATGGTTTAGGGTTGAGGGTTAATGTTTTGGGCTTTAGGCTTTAGGGTTTATGGTTTAAGGTTTAGGGTGTACGGTTTATGGTTTAGGGTTTATGGTTTGGTGTTGAGGGTTTATGGTTTATGATTTAGGTGTTAGGGTTTGTGGTTTAAGATTTAGGGTTTAGGGTTTAAGGTTTATGGTTTATGGTTTATGGTTTGGGGCTTAGGGTTTATGGTTTAGTGTTTAGGGTTTATGCTTTAGGGTTTAGGCTTTATGGTTTAGGGTTTAGTGTTTATGCTTTAGGGTTTAGGCTTTAGTGTTTGTGGTTTAGGGTTTGGTGTTTATGTTTTAGGATTTAGGCTTTAGGCTTTAGGCTTTAGGGTTTGTGGTTTAGTGTTAAGGGTGTATGGTTTAGGGTTTATGGTTTAGGGTTTAGGGTTTATGGTTTGGGGTTGAAGGTTTATGATTTAGGGTTTAGGCTTTAGGGTTTGTGGTTTTGGGTTTGGGGTTGAGGGTTTATGGTTTAAGCTTTAGGGTTTATAGTTTAGGGTTTAGTTGTGTTTTTGGTTTAGGATTTACGCTTTAGGATTTGGGATTTAGGGTTTAGGGTTTAGGGTTTGTGGTTTAGGGTGTAGGGTGTATGGTTTAGGGTTCAAGGTTTATGGTTTCGGGTTTAGGGTTTATGGTTTAGGATTTAGGGTTTGTGGGCTATAGTTTAGGGTTTAGGCTTTAGGGTATAGTGTGTAGCATTTAGTGCTTAGGGTTTGTGGTTCGGGGTTGACGTTTTATGGTTTAGGGTTTAGGGTGTAGGCATTAGGATTTCTGGTTTATGGTTTAGGGTGTAGGGTATAGGGTTTATGGTTTAGGGTTAACGGTTTACGATTTAGGGTTAACGATTTAGGCTTTGTGGTTTAAGGTTTAGGGTGTACGTTTTAGTGTTTAGGGTTTATGGTTTGTGGTTGAGGGTTTATGATTTAGGATTTAGGCGTTAGGGTTTGTGGTATAAGGTTTAGTCTGTAGGGCTTAGGGTTTAGGGTTTATGGTTTGGGGTTGAGGGTTTATGGTTTATGCTTTAGGGTTTAGGCTTTAGTGTTTGTGGTTTAGGGTATAGTGTTTATGGTTTCGGATTTAGGGTTTAGGCTTTAGGGTTTGTGGTTTAGGGTTAAGGGTGTAGGGATTAGGGTTTCGGGTTTATGGTTTGGGGTTGAGGGTTTATGGTTTAGTGTTTAGGCTTTAGCGTTTGTGGTTTAGGGTTTAGGTTTTATAGTTTGGGGTTGAAGGTTAATGGTTTAAGGTTTTGGTTTTATAATTTAGGGTTTAGGCGTGTTTTTGGTTTAGGGTTTAGGCTTTAGGGTTTAGGATTTAGGCTTTAGGGTTTGGGATTTATGGTTTAGGGTTTAGGCTTTAGGGTTTAGGGTTTGTGGTTTTTGGTGTAGGCTTTAGGGTTTAGGGTTTAAGGTTTATGGTTTCGGGTTGAGGGTTTATGGTTTAGGATTTAGGGTTTGTGGTTTATAGTTTAGGGTGTAGGCTTTAGTGTTTGGGGTTGAGGATTTAGGGTTTGTGGTTTAGGCTTTAGGCTTTAGGGTTTGTGCTTTATGGTTTAGGGTTTCAGGTTTAGGGTTTAGGGTTTAGGGTTTAGGGTTTAGGGTTTATGGTTTATGGTTTAGGGTTTAGGGTTTAGTGTTTAGCATTTATAGTTTAGGGTTTAGGGTTTATGGTTTAAGTTTTAGGATTTATGTTTAGGGTTTATGGTTTAGGGTTTATGGTATACAATTTAGGGTTTAGGGTTTATGATTTGGTGTTAAGGGTTTTGGCTTAGGGTTTAGGTTTTATAGTTTAGGGCTTAGGCTTTAGGGTTTGTGGTTTATGGTTTAGGGCATATGGTTTATGGTTTAGGATTTAGGCTTTAGGGTTTGTGGTTTAGGGTTTAGGGTTTATTGTTTGGGGTTGATGGGTTATGGTTTAGGGTTTAGGGTTTATAGTTTAGGGTTTGTGGTTTAGGGTTAATGGTGTAGTGTTTAGGGTTTAGGATTTATGGTTTGGGGTTCAGTGTTTATGGTTTAGGGTTTTGGCTTTAGGCTTATGGTTTAGTGTTTAGGGTTTAGGGTTTATGGTTTATTGTTTGGGGTTGATGGTTTATGGTTTAGGGTTTAGGGTTTATTGTTTAGCGTTTGGTTTTAGTGTTCGTGTTTTAGGGTTTATGGTTTAGGGTTTGAGGTTTAGGGTTTAGGTTTTAGGTTTTGTGGTTTAGGGTTTAGGGTTTTAGGTTTTATGGTGTAGGATTTATGGTTTAGGGTTTAGGATTGAGGGTTTGGTGTTTATGGTTTAGGGTTTAGGGTTTTGGATTTCGCCCTTAGGGTTTATGGTTTAGTGTTTAGGCTTCAGGGTTTAAGGTTTATGGTTTGGGGTTGATGATTAATGGTTTAGGGTTTAGGGTGTAGGGTTTAGGGTTTAGGGTTTAAGGTTTAGGCTTTAGGGTTTGTGGTTTAAGGTTTAGGGTGTACGGTTTATGGTTTAGGGTGTACGGTTTAGGGTTTAGGGTTTATGGTTTGGGGTTGAGGGTTTATGGTTTAGGATTTAGGCATTAGGGTTTGTGGTTTAAGGTTTAGGGTTTTGATGAGGGAAAAATGACTCCACACAAAACTCACCGGCAAGTGTACTGGGTCGCATCAAGTAGTAATAATTCACAAGAGTGAGGTCGATCCCACAGGGATTGATGGATTGAGCAATTTTAGTTTGGTGATGAATTTAGTTAAGCGAATATTTGATGAATTGAGTGAAACTTGGTTAACAGAAGTTAAATTGCAAGAAAATAAAAGTGCAGAATGAAAATTTACTGAATCTAAAGGTGCTGAAGATTGCAGAAACTTAGAGAGCAAGAAAATAAATGAGCTGATGAAACTTAAATTGCAAGAAAAGTAAATGACTGAAACTTAAAGTGCAAGAAACTTAAATTGCTGGGAAATGTAAATTGCTTGAAGAATAAAAGGGATTTGTGTACTGGGATTCAAAATTGAACTAAAAAATGTAAATTTAAGTAAATCAGAGAGTTATGAGACGAAGAGATTCAGCTCAGTAGCAAAACAGAAATGGAAAATTTCTTGAAGACACAAACAGTAAGAAAACTTAGATCAATTGTGAAATCTTTAAAAGAGGAATTGAAAATTTCAAAAAAGCAACAAGACCAAAAAGCAGATCTAGATCTCAATTGCTCTCTTGACCAAAAAGAAAATAAATTGCAGAAGAAATGAAAATGATAACAAAATAGAAGATTTAGATCCAATTCTCCAATTCTCAGAACTATATGAAATAAAAGCAAAGATGATTCTTAGATCAAGGAATTCAATGGAATTCTTCAATCTCACTTCAAAAATCCAAAACAGAAAGCAGAAGTTGCAGAAGAAAATAAAATGAAAATAGAAAGCAAACTAGATCTAATCCCAATTCCCAAATTCAAAATTAAAATTAAAAGTGAAAACTAAAAATGAGCAAAAGGTCCTCTACAAATCAAATTAACTCCTATATATACACTTTTTATTTCGGTCTTCAAAGCTTGGAGTGGACCTTTTGATTTTTGGATTTGAAGAAAAGTGTATCCGGATGGCTTTGGTTGAAATTGGGTTGGAGGCATGCTCCAGTGGAGCGCTCCGTTGAGTTTAGTGAACTTGGCGTTCACTCTTGTGGCTCCTCACGTGCGCATTGCTTCTTGCCTATAGCGTTCACTTCTCCAACGCTACTTGTGTTGCTTGGTTGCGTGCCTTCCTTCCTTGCTCAAGGGTCACGAAAGAGTTCACAAAAGTGAACGCTGCATTTGAAATTTTGAGCGCTACCCTTGTTGCTTTGATGCTGCCCCTTGCTTCCTCGCTCAATGGTCATGAAAACGTTAGCTATATAGTGAACGTAGCGTTCACTTTGCTGAACGTGGCTTCTTGGCATGTTGCACCAGTTGGTGCGTCTTGCCTTCATTGAGTTGAATGCAACGCTTTAATGTCATGGGCCACGCTTTTAAAAGCGTGGCCTAAGGTCCAAAGCGTGCTCAAACTTCAAAGTGTGCCCGAAGATTGTTCTTTCCTCTGTTTGGGCTTAATTTGTGCTTTCTGCTTCTTTTCCTTTATCTTTTTACCTATCATCAACCAAACAAATACATCAAAGTCTCACCAAAATCACAAGATCTTGCATCATTTATAAAATCAATTAATTCTAGCATAAAACCTATTATTTTGTGTAAAATAAATGATGTTTGATTGATTCAACATAATCATGAAAATCCACTCCAATTACTTATTGTGCAAGAAAGTGCATAAAACGTAATGAAACTAATGAAAAATGCTTGTAAAACTAGTATAAGATGACTTGTCATCACAACACCAAACTTAAATCTTGCTTGTCCCCAAGCAAGAACTAAACATGAGAAGAAATGAAGTGAAACAAAGAAGTATATATAAGTCCTTATTTAGCAGATAATAGAATTTGAACTATGGGGTTTTATGCAGACAAAAATGTAGCTCAATTATTCTTTGCTGATAGATAAGAAATGTTTCTTTCAGGATTCACTAGAGTTGCTGTCATAATGCCTTACTCTTTGATTGATCCCCTTTTGGTTTTTCCTTCTTTCTTTTGCTTAGAAAGCTTATTTCTCAATGATAACTCAGTGTCAAGTGTTGCAGCAGCCTTCTGGCTCAATTTTGCTCAACACTTTTTCACTACAGACACTTGGCTCATAATTCTTCTTAGGAACATTGATGCCCAGCATCTCTTTGGATCACTAAATGCTTTGTAGCTAGGTTGCTCTTGATGATGGACTTTCAGTTGGTAATCCCGGATTAGTTAATCCAAGTTACCAAGTTTTAAAGGACTCCTCAGAACCTAACTATCCAAGCATATCCTAGTACAAGAAGCATCACAGGCATATGTCCTAAGGTCCAAGCTATTGGTGCCTAGCCTTATTGTTTGTTTCTTTTATTTTTGTTGCCAATCCTTGGCTTTCCTTTTCTTTTTCTTTCTTACTTTACTTCATTTTCCAGGGAATTTCATTAATAAAAGATTTTATGACAGCAACTAAGTTCACACTACATAGAACATTCTATTATGTAGCTTTTATTATTGAGCTTTCCATCCAATCCAGCAATTACCACCACAAGTTTCATTCTAATTCCTACCATATTGAACAATCACTTTCTATTTCAAACATTTTCTCTTATTGATGCAAAAGGGAAACAAGATAGAATTTAAGATAGATGAGTGATAACAAGCATAATGCAGATCCTAACAAGAAAACTACTCAAGATATGAAAGTGCAGAATATAAAACATTTGGAGGCATATCATATTTCAGATATGCATCATCCTTATTTAATTAAAACTATAAAAGGGACTCCACCACCTCTACTTGTCGTGCTCTTTCCCTTTGCTGCATTCTCCTTTCTTCTTCTTCCTCTTCTTGCTTTTTTCTTGGGGTTCTTCAACAGGACATCTTTGATCCCAAGTGTGGTCTATCTGACCCCAGAGCCCAGCATCCTTCAATCCTTGTTACATGTGTGCTGTATTTTTATTGGCTAGTGCTCTCTGATGGTCTACCAACTCTTGGCATTGCTCAAATGGCTTGATCTGTTGGTTCAATGCTGGCATGCTATGGACTACATAGTCCAACTTTGCTTGAGTTGCTATATCATACTCCATTCTGTCCAAGTTCCTATGCTCTCCAATTGTATGATATATATTCTTCCATTGGTAGAGATTTTGGGTGTACTCCCCATACTTGGCTTGTCGTAGGGACAATCTATTAAATGATTCTTGAAAGTTTGCTGATTGTTCCCCTTGCCCTTCAAGAATTCTTGCCTGAAACTCTCTCTGTTGATCCAACATCTTGAGCTAGAAGTTTTCTTACTTCTCCATATTTGCTGCTGCCAATACTGTTGTTGCTCACGATCTTTCAAATACTGCTCTTGTTGCCTCAAGTATTGCTCCTGTTGTTGCTCCTGTGCTCTCATGTATTGTTGAGACATTTCTTCAATGGCTCTTTACATTTGGCTCAGATCTATTGCACCAGGAGCTTGTTCCCCCTCCACTTGTGGTCTCCTCCTTCTTCCTTGAGCTCTTCTCTCTTGCTGATTGTTAGTGTCATCGGTGACACCTTCCATGCTTTGCTTGGTGACCCCTCTGCTTCCTTTTACCTTCTCAGTATTTTCATCCTCAAAGAGTACTCCTGCTCTTTTACACAGCCTCAGAATAGTGCTTGGGTGACCAAGTCTACTTGATTTACCTGTATCCTCAGCTATCTCTTGAATGCTATCTGTGATGAGCTTTGGGACATTGACTTCTCCTCCCTTAACTATGCAATACGTCAGAATTTCTCTCCTTATTGTGACCTCAGATGTGTTTGCAGTGGGGAGTATGGATCTTCTCACTATCTCGTACCAATCTTTGGCTTCAGGTATGAGATCCATTCTCTTCGTGTAGCTTGGATTTCCTTCTGAGTCCCTTTCTCAGTCTTTTCCTTCAAAGCATAAGCCATTTAGTATCTCATCAGGATCACTTTCACCCTGCATTTTGTCATCAAAGTTGGGTTCTCCATAGGTTATCACTCTTATCTGCAAGACTCTCATGATAGATGATGGGCTAAAATCTACCTCAACCCCCTTAACATAACTCTTATAGGGAAGGGCTGTCCTTGCTTGACCTCACAGCATTTGCATAAAACTCCCTTATCATGACTGCACTGATGTCTATGAGATGTTCACATAGAAGTTCCCATCTCCTCTCTGCCTCTATTCTTTTCATGATGGGATATTCTCCATCTTTCAACTTGAACCCCATCTCTAGAATGACCTTCTTTGATTCCACTAGCCTATAATACCTTGATTCATGAAATTGAGACTTAAATCTCTTGGTATCATATGTTGGTGGTTCGGCTATAGCTGGTTCCTTTCCTTTCCTTTTTCTAGAACTTGATGAAGCCATAAATTAAGAAGGGAGGAAGGGGGAAATCAGGGGAAAGATGGTTGAGGCACGGTTTAAGAATGGGAGAAGAAGTTGGGTATTGTGTGATGTCCTTGAGTAAGAGCGGGCTGCTGTAACGTGTTTGGGAGGAGTTTATGAATGAAACAAGGGTAAATAGATGAGGAGGTCTTCTATGGAGAAAGCAAAGATATGTGAGCACCGGAAGTGTCACTGCCAATTTATAGCCAAGGCATGAAACAAAGCAAAAAGTTGGAGGATTCGGTTGAGTAGCAAGGAAAGGTGAGGAATGAGCAAAGCATTGTTGAAAGTTCATGGAATGGACGGCTTGCATGTAGAGATGGATGAATACAAGGATCACTCCCTCATTGGTCATGTGGTTCAGCCTCCAAGGTGTTAAACCATGCAGATTTTGTTTCCAAGAGAGCACACTTCCCTAAGCACATGTGACTCCCCTTTCCATCTTGTGATAACCGTACATGCATTCCTTTTGTCCTTTTCTTCAAATTTCACCATTCCTATCCACGTGAACCAAATAAATAGTGAGCTTAAACTTTAAATTTCATACGGTGGTGTTGTAATATATATATATATAAAGAAAGTGTTGCTATGTGTTCCTTATTTGTGAATAACCAACCATACCCCTTAGAATTTGGACAAAATTTTTGGTGAACACCAAACTTGTTTTCTTCTAAGTGGTCTATATAAAATCCAATGAATATCTATCATAATCAATATATTCATTATAAGGAACATTTTATTTGCTACCATACTACCATAAACTCATAAAATGATGCAATGTATGGTTTATCTATTCATGAATTTGAGCCTTTGAGTAAAATTGACTTTCTTGAAATTCATAGCATATACAGACACCAAACTTATGGTTTGGCTATATACTTAAACAAAATGAATGAGTATATATCCCATAATGGTTCTATGATCAATTATGCATGAAAAGCTAAGTTAAAGTGCCTTTAGGCACACCAAACTTAGGAGTCAAACATATGCTTCAAAATGATGTGTGCAGTTATCAAATCCACTCATGAGAGCTCAAACTTATGCTAGAAAAACCATTAGTTATTGAAATTAAAGCAAAAACAAGAATATTAAATCAAGGCTGTCTCCCATGGAGCGCTCTTTTATTGTCACTAGCTTGACATTGGTCCCTTGTTAGGGCGGATGATGATTGTGGTGCCTCAATTTGTCCCCTCTCACTGTGAGCCTTCTTCCTGTTTGTTGATGGTCAATCTCCACAAGCTCCAGCGAGAGTATCTTATTGATGGTGTAGTAATCATCAGTTTGTGGATCTGTCTCCAACTGCTGGTATATCAATCTTACTCTGTCCCCTTTTGAGAGTCCTTCAGTTGGTATCTTTTTGTTCTTCCACCCTTTTGGAACCCTTTTCTTACTCTTCTTTTCTTTCTTCACTTGTCATTCTTTCTTTGCAGCATGTTTTATGTCAGGGACCTCCTTCTCAATGATCAAGTCTTTAATCCCTTCCTGCCTTCTCTTCTCAGCCTTCACATGTTCCTTTCCCGCTTTTTCTTCTTCACTGTCCATATCTAGCTTTGCAGATGAGCTGATGAGCGCTTCATTGGGTTCTTCCTTCCACTGTAACTCTTCTTCTTCAATTCTCATGCAGCTTTTCTCTTCAACAGTATGTTGTACTTCCTGGAAGACATTTAAGGTGATCTTCTCATCATTTACCCTCAAGGTCATTTCTTCTTGTTCCACATCAATGATGGTCCTTGCTGTGGCCAGGAAAAGTCTTCCTAATATAATAGAGTCATGCCCCTCTTCACCTAAGTCCAGGATTAAAAAATCTGCAGGAAATATGAATTTTCCCACTCTAACCAGGAGATTTTCAATCACCCCCTTGGGAATTACCAGAGATCTATCCACTAGCTCCAATGACATATGTGTAGGCTTCACTTTTTCTATAGATAGCCTTCTCATCATGGACAGAGGCATGAGGTTAATACTGGATCCTAAATCACACAGTGCCTTGTCAATGATTGTGTCACTGATAAACCCTGATTTTATGGTTTATCTTGTGCTTAAATTAGGAGATTTTATCAAATTTTCTCACATTTATTCAATGAAATAGCATGGTTTTGTAATTCACCCTATATTTGTGCTTAAGTGTGAAAACATGCTTTTTAGGCCTTAAAATAGCTAAATTTAATTCACTTTAATTCCATTCAATGCCTTGATGTGTTTGTTGAGTGATTTCAGGTTCATAAGGCAAGTATTGGATAGAAGAAGTGAGGAGAAAAGCATGCAAAGTGGGAGAACTCATGAGGAAATGAAGGAACTGCAAAGCTGTCAAGCCTGACCTCTTCGCACTCAATCGATCATAACTTGAGCTATAGAAGTCCAAATGAGGCGGTTCTAGTTGCGTTGGAAAGCTAACATCTGGGGCTTCAAAATGATATAAAATTTGTCATAGTTTCCTGATGTCTAGAGACGCGCACGTGCACTGTACGTGTGTGCACCGATGGAGCAGCGTGGGTCCACTTTAGGCAACTCGTTGGGGGCGATTTCTATCTCATTTTGGGCCCAATCCAACTCATTTCTAATGCTATTGAACCCAAGGATTGAGGGGGGAATGAACCATGTAGTCATAGTTTAGTTTTCACCATGGTTTAGGTTAGAATTCTAGAGAGGGAAGCTCTCCCTTCTCTCTAGAATTTAGGGTAGTTTAGGTTAATCTCTCTCAAATTCATCTTTCAATTCTTGTTTTGATTTCAATTCTCTTTATATTCTAGTATTCCATTGTCTTAATCTTCTTAGTTTCTCTTGTTAATTTCTTGTTTTGCTCTCTTTTATGTTTATGAACAATTGTTAGATCTTGATTTCCTCTAATGAAATTTTATGTTTCCATGTTTCTTTTATGTTGATCTTGATTGCTATTATTGATTTCTTGCTTATGCTAGTTATGGGTTTCCTTTAATTCTTGCATGTGGTGATGTTTTACTTTTCTTGCACTCTAGGTGTTTGTTAAAATGTTTCCTCTAGTTTTTTAGTAGTTTTCTTTACTCTTGGCCTAGGCTAAGGGAATTGAGTGACCTTGAGTCATTGGGTCTCATTGAATTAGTGATTTAAGAACCCTTGGTGGTCAATTTGATACCCATTGACACTAACCCACTACTAATCTAATTAGTAGATAGGTTGGGACTTATGGGTTGATGTTGATTAAGCCATTTGATATACTTCAAGTATAGAAGTAAACTTAATGAGCTTGGTTCCTCATAATTGTCAATTTATGGTTTGCAGACAAGGATGGTGATCTCAATTACCTGTGTCTAGCTAAGAGTTCTTTTGCTTTATTTCATTAGTTCTTATCATTTACTTTCTTGTTGTTTACTTTCTTGCAAAAATATAAAATCAAACCCCCTTGCATTTTTATAGCCAATAATTGAGCACTTCATTGCAATTCCTTGTGAAACGACCCGGAGTTCAAATACTTCGGTTAATTTTCATTGGGGTTTGTACTTGTGACAACTCAAATTTTTGATGTGAGAATTGTTTGTTGGTTTGGAGCTATGCTTACAACGAAGTAATTCTTTCTGTAAAAAGAAAATCTAGACCGACACGACTGATAAACCCATATTTTATGATATATATTGTGCTCAATTTAAGTGAATTATTCAACTCTTCACCCACTTATTCATGTAAATTGCATGGTTTTACTTTTCCTTCCTTATTATGTGATATATGTGAAAAACATGTTTCCTATGCTTTAAAAATAATTATTTTAATTACCCTTGATTACCGTTCGATGCCGTGATTTGTGTGTTGAGTAGTTTCAGATCTTCTAAAGTAGGAATGACTTCAAGGATGGAAAGGAAACATACAAAAATGGAAGGAAAGCCCAAAATGGAGTTTTTGAAGAAACTGGCAGCGACGCGAACGCATGGACGACGCGGCCGCATGTCCAGCGCGAAAGGCAGCGATGCAAACGCGTGACTGACGCGGACGCTCACCTTAAGCAGAACACAGATGATGCGAATGCATGACTGAAGCGAACGCGTGATAAGAAAAACTCTAGATGACCCACGCAGATGCGTGACAGACGCCACGCACCAGAAATTATAGAAAACGCTCCCAGCGATTTCTGAAACCCTTTTTGGCCCAGATCCAAGTCCAGAAGGCACAGATTAGAGGTTATGAAGTGGGGGAATGCATCCATTCATAATCATGTCTTCAATTATTCACTTTTCAGAGTTTAGATGTAGTTTTTAGAGGGAGAGGTTCTCTCCTCTCTCTTAGGTTTTAGGATTAGAATTTCCTCTTAAAGGATTTAGAGATAACTCTTCATCAGGTTCAATATTCCTTTTACTTTATATTTCTCTTTTACTTTCAGATATTTTAATGCTATCCTTTAATTACTTATGTTGCCAGATTGGCTTATAAACTCTTTATGTTTACATTGGTTTTCTCTTATTAATGCAATTGAGGTATTTTAGATCTAAGATTCTTATTTAGCTTTTTATGTTATTGGCTTTAATTGATTAACTGGAAGCTCTCGAGTTATCAACTATCCGTGATTGGTTGTTATGTCGGCTAAATCGACTAGTATTCCACTAACTCTAGTCTTTCCTTAGGAGTTGGCTAGGACTTGGGAATCTAACTGATTAGCTCACTTGACTTTCCCTTGCCTTCATAAGGGTTAACTAAGTGGGATTAACTTCCATTCTCATAGGAGGTAACTAGGATAGGACTTCCGAATTTTCATACCTTGCCAAGAGTTTATTTTACGGTTATTTATTTATTTTATTTGTCATTTAAATTACTTGTTCCTTACCTTTAAAACCCCCAGTTTACAAAACTCATAACCAATAATAAGAACATACCTCCCTGCAGTTCCTTGAGAAGACGACCCGAGGTTTAAATACTTCGGTTATCAATTTTTAAGGGGTTTGTTACTTGTGACAACCAAAACGTTTGTAAGAAAGGACTTTTGTTGGTTTAGAAGCTATACTTACAACGGGAATTTATTCTGAATTCTAGACCGCGTAAAAGTTCTCTCTTCAAAATGGCGCTGTTGCTGGGGAACTGCAAACGTGTGCCTTATTATTGGTTATTGTAAATATTTTTCTTTTATTTGTTTATTTGTTTTTGTTTTTCCCTTTTTATTTTTATTAGCTACTATGAATTCTCACCCCTCTCGCTTTGAGTTTAGTTCTAATATTGTTGAAGGGAACGGAAGTTACAGCAGGAACATGCATCAAGGTCAGAGCAATCAAAGATGGATGGAGCCAAGAGGATCTGACCAACCTTTTAGGCAACAACACCCTCCAAGATATCATGGGCAAGAACCACTCTATAATGCATACCAAGCTGATAGATATGGTGGATCCCCTTGTAATCGCCAACAAGCCCTACACTGTGCTTATAGACTATCCTCTCAACGTAGATTTGAACCACCACACTCACAAGTTCTTTTTCACCATTCACCACCATATGACCCTTATCCACCACAATCCCAATCCAATTACTCCCAAGAACCACCACATTCTTATTTTAAACCCTCTCCCCCAACCAATGAAACCTCACACCCACCCCAACCTCCAATGAATTACAAACTTCATGTTCTTCTTCAAGGGCAAGCAAAGATAGAAAAGAGCGTACTGGAACTCACTACTGCCGAAACTGAGGTAGTAAATTTAATAGCTTCCCGACATCTGAGAACTCAAAGTACTTCCATGGCTGCATGTGGAGAATCAAAAGAAGAACGTAGCATAAAGGAGACACTAGAGACCTTGGTAGACAATGAGGAGCATGGCTTTGTACTCAAACGAGTAGAGGAAGCCATGATAGTTGTAGAGGAGGAAGTGGTTGAAGATTTAGGAGATGCTGAACCTCCATGGGAATCTAGAACCGTAAAGGATTCCGCTGAGAAGTCTGAAATTGATGCCAAGGAGGATAGTCCACAACCTCCACAGCATATGCCTTGTGAAAAATTGGACGGAATAGACCAAGAAGTTGATTCCATGGGCAGTGACGATCTTGAATCAAGTTCTCCTAGTCACGAACTCACATCCGCAACTGAATTCCTTGAGCCTGAAGAACTTTACCCAAGTGAATACGAAGATGACGTCGAGGTAGACTTCTCTTAACCTCCAACGTATGACTTAAGTGATGAGGAAATTATAGAAGGCTTTGATCAGGACGCAGTTGCAGCTGAAGAATTTTGCAAAGAAGTGGAGGAATTCACAGAAGATTACAAGGGAGTAGAACTTACAGAACCACTGGAAACACCTATCCCAAGGCCATTACCACCTAATACAAGCTTCAAGTGGGTACAATCATTAACCTTTATCTTTACTTTTCCACTTGAATATGGTTTGCTTGAAACAGATGGCCAGCTTAGAGCTCTCTGCGGCTTTAAGAGTAAGAGGGAAAAGGCTCGTACTCATAAGCCACCATAACAGGAAGCTCATCTAATGTCTAACTTAAAGGACTTTAACTAAAAGTGCTAGGTGGGAGACAACCCACCATGGTATGGTCGTTCTTTTTCAATTTTTATTTCGTATTGTTTGATTTTATGTTATATTATTTTTTATTGAACCTGGATGTTATTCATAGTATTTGCATTAGCATTGCATGCTGCATAATTGCATACATGCATATGTTTAAAAAAATGAAATTAAAAATATAAAAGGAGGCGTGCGACGCGACTGCATCGCTAAAGCATTCGCGTCAGTTGCGAAAATCACCTTCCACGCGTCCGCATCAATCACGCGAACGCATGATCTGGAAATCGGCATAAAAATCCAATGCCCAGAAATCTGGGCTGGAATCGTACGGCTGGTGTGCGTTTAGCATAAAACGGCCCACGCGTCCGCGTCCCTGACGCGAACGCGTCACTTGCAAAACACCCATTCCATGCGAAAGCGTGAGCGACGCGTTCGCGTCGCGTGGATATTATGGCACCCCAATGGAGACAGAGAGTTGCGCTGAAACGACGCTGGAATTGTGCGTTTAGCACAATTTCCAGCGACGCGGTCGCGTGCCTCACGCGATCGCGTCAACCCCATTCTACCCTAGCCATGCGACCGCGTGCTCCACGCGTTCGCATGGATTCAAATTCACTAACCCCCAGTGACGCGAAACCCTACCCGTCGCGCCCCCCCCCCCCCAATTCCCCTTCTTCTTCCTTTCTTCTCTACAACAAAACCTGCCAACCACCACCACTCCCAGCCGATCACCTCCGACCGCCACAGCACCCTCAACCACCCAGCCACAACTGTGACACCACCAACACCCCCCTCTTTCTCCCCTCCCCCTTCTCCTCCCTTTTTCTTTCCCTCACTCCGCCACTGCCCCTCACCCTCGCGGCCAGCCACTGCCACCGCGACATCACCGCCGCACCTCCCACCATCCCACCCTCCGCCCCCACAACCCTCGAACCCCCTTCCCCTCCCTGTACCCTAACCCTAACCCATCACCACCAAACCATCCCTGCCACCACCAAGGTTCACCGCCGCGCCGCCCTACGTCACCGCCGCATTGCCGCCAACACCACCCCACTCCCACCATCTCTCTTAGTTCCATACTTGTGCCTCTCACCACCGCCGAATGCCATTTTTCTTTCATTCATAGTTTGTTGCATTTTTTCAGTTTATGTTTAAAAATTAGGCTAGTTAGAGATGCATGTTTGTAGCGGATTCTAGGTGGTTAGGTAGCTAGGATGTGGTTAGTGGATTTAGGCCTGATAATTGCGCCGTTCGTGCTTCTTGTTTTGTCAATTCTGCAATTCTGATGTTGCTGTGATGTTAATACTGTTCATATGCTGTTCTTTACTGTTTCATGCTACTTTTTACATTGCCTTTTCATGGTCTTATTCCGTATATGTAATTGCAGCTTTATTTTAATTTATATGAACTATTCTGCTTGCTATTTATTACCCGGGAACATCTAATTTTAGCCGGAATACTGCCCAATTTTCTGAGAATTATTTTGATTATTCATTCATGTTTTGGTTTTGGCAATTTGAATTTGGCATTCCTTAGCTTTTACCAAACCAATTCATGAATGCACGGGCCAACATTCTTATTCCTTTGTTTTCCTGGTTAATAAATCACATTATTGATGATTAGATTTCAATTTTTGCTATTTCTATATCTATATGAATCATCAATAACCTGATTTTCTTGCTTGAATATGAGTTGTCTGTTGCTTAAAATTATGAAATTCTTGTTACTTAGAAACCAATCAGCATGCCACTCACTCTGACTTTCTTTTTACTAACTCACTGATTTTTGCTTTCTAACCTCTTTTTCAAGTTTACCCACTTTTAACTTTCTAACTTCCCCTCTGCTTTCTGACGAACTCTTTAAACTTTTTAACTCATGACATGATTATTGTTGCCCCTACTTAACAAGTATTCTACTCATAAAATATTTTGGATTGTGATTTCTCATCTCAAATTTTTACCTCCGAAACAATCCAAAATATACATTTATTTAACTCATTTTATAATTCTACTGCTCCTTTGCCACTATGTGCTTATCTTGTTATTTGCCTACTTGTTTTTCTATTTTTATTATATCCTAGATTTCTGTTTTTCAGGATGTCTGACCCTCAAAGAAAAGGAAAGGGCAAGGCTACAACTGGCAAACGGAAAAGAGGTGAATCCTCTATGTCTATTCTAGACATTATGCATGATGACTCCTGGTGGGAAAAGCACTTTACCCCGCAGGAGAAGGCTGACCAGCTCCTCCCTGCCAATGATCCCATTAAGTTTGCAAACCGATACTGTGAGCTGAAGCATCCAGTGTTTGCCACCTCCAGAAACCTATACCTGGAGTAGACTCTGAAAATTCCAGAAGAACTACAGTAGTACACCTCCGATCAAATCAAACAGAGAGGCTGGTTCTTCTTGGAGAGAAACCTGACAGAGGTCAATGCTTCCTGGAAGAGAATTTTACTGCAACTATTTCAAGACTTCCCTGGATGTAGTGCACCTCAGAGGGAAACAAATACTGGTCACTGAGGAAGCCATTGAGGATATTCTGTGTTTAGGATATTCTGAGGATATTCTGTGCCTTCAGCCTAAGTCAGATCAGCCTGACGGTTACCAAAAGGCTGAAGAGGACATGCACTTTCTGAGATTTGACTGGGATGCTGTCAAGTAAAGGATAGCCCTTGATCCGACTGTCCCCTGGGTCATGGGTAAGAACACCACAATGCCTAAAGGAATCAAGCTTATGTATCTGAATGATGAGGCTCGGCTCTGGCAACAGATCCTGAGCAACTTTGTTATGCCGAGCACCCATGAGACGGAGCTGCCTGCCACTATGATCACCCTTCTCTGGTGTGTGCTGGAGGGTAAGGACCTGCATTTGCCACGATTCATCCAGCACTTTATGGCCAGGGTCCATGTTCGAGGCACCCTTCCTTTTCTTTACCTAGTCACCCAGCTAGGCCGTCGAGCTGACGTGCCTTAAGAGGATACTGATGAGAAGCCACCTGCTGCAGATTGCAAGAAAATCATTCCTCACAGTAGGAAGTTTCAGGCCTTGGGCTACAGACCTCCATTCCTTACTGCTTCTGCTGAGACCGCTACACCTTCAGCTGCCCCTTCTTCTTCCACTATTGCACCAGCCCCACCCACCGCACCTCCACCTGCTCCTGAGCCTATTTACCATTTGGTGCATCGACTCTTTGCCTGCTTGGATCGTATAAAGCATCACAACAAGCGACGCTATGAGCACGTCAAGTTGATGATCCAATCCGGCGGCGACATCCCCTCCGCGCCTGACCCCCCTTTCGATACATCTGAGGTGGAGGAGGACGCTCACGAGGAGGAGACACCTACCCAGGCTACACAGGCAGGATCAGAGCAGGCTGTGCCACAGCAGGAAGAGCCACACCAGCTGCAAGCCACAGATGCAGAGATTCCTATCCAATTAGAGCCTCCACTGCAGCAGACAGATCCTCCTACCCTCATCAGATCTTCAGGCCACCACAGAGACTCCCGCAGCCCATCCTTCCGGTGATGACACCCCTTCACACCCAGCTTGAGTGAGCATCGAGGACGATGCTACATTTTAAGTGTGGGGAGGTCGCCATCCCTGGCGTATTTCTTTTTTGATGAACCACTACAGACTCTTTTTATCTTATTTTGTTTATTTTTCTATATTTTTATCTTTATTTTTATTTTTCAGTACTTGCACATTGTTCTTTTACTGTATTTTTACTCTATTTCTGCATTTTTCACTTTAGTTTATACCTTAGCCAGTTAGTTTAGTTGCAATTCTAAACTTATTAGTTATAGAATATGTGGATTAATTAGTATAGTTTACCCTTTTAGCATATGGTAGTTTGGTTTAAATTGAAAATAAAAAGGAAGTAAACTAGAGACTTTAATAATTTAAAACAATCCACACACCTTGTATATATAGCATAACATGTTAGTTAGTTAACAACATTTCATCAAGGAGGAACACTAAAACTTAAAGCCACCCAAAAAAATTTTACATTGAGAATAATGGGAACTCTTAATTTCTACTTGCATGACATGTATAACTGATATATGATTTTTGAGCTAGAGAACACACAGCCTGTGAGTTTTGAGCTTAATTGTATGGTTACATTCAAACCATAATTTTCATTCCTGTGTGTTTTGCCCTTCTTTTTTTATTCTGGTGTTCTTTACTTTATTTTAATTTATATGTCCAATTATAGAGTATAGATACATACTAAGAGCTTATTGAGGCCATCATTTGAATTTTCCCTCACTTATCCCAAATTAGCCTACCTTTTACATCACCTTTGTTAGCCCCCTTGAGCTTTTTAATCCCCTCTTGTTCTATAAACTACATTACTAGCCTTAAGCAGAAAAACAAATTAAAAATTCCAAGTTGAATCCTTGGTTAGCTTAAGATAGAAAATGTGTATTATTTAAGTATGGGGAACTTTGTGGGAACATGGATGATAGAAACAAAGTAGGAACTTAAAAAGAATAAGATGTTTCAAAATAAAAATTTGGGAAGCATGCTCATGTGAAAAAATAAAGTTTATTTTCAGTATTTAACAAAGGGGATACAAAAATTCCCTAATTGCAAAATAAGAAGAATCAATGCACATGGGACAAAATTAAAATGCATGAGTTTGCAATACAAAAAGGGAAAAATTGGGCAAATAGGTTAAGAAACTTTGAATTACAAAATATGTATGTTAGGCGAGATTTTAGACTAATCAAGGATTCACTTATTAGCTCACTTAGCCTTATACATATACCCTTACCTTTACCTTGGCCCCATTACAACCTTGAAAAAGACCTCATGATTTTTGTATGCCTATATTCTATAATTGTTGATTGGTTAGATGAAGAACAAAGTTATAGAAAGTAAGGATAAAAAGAAGAATAGAGTGATTAACCAAATAAACACTGAGTGACTAGAGAGTAAACATAAAATCCAGTGAGGATTCAATAGCTCATCACCATATATCTCTGCTTAAATTGTTAATTGTCTTGCAAGTTTGTAAAATATTTTTACCCATCTCAATTGTAAAAGTGCTTTAACATTATCTAGGGTTTGGCTATGCATATATGATTCCTTGAGAATGTGAATTAATTCAACTACATGTAAGTTTTATATACAAGTGAATAATAATTAGAATTGCATGATTCATTTAGGTAGTTGCATTTAGGATAGATTGCATTGCATGAGATTCCACCACTTTAACCTTACCTTACTCTTTATCTTGGACTTAGCATGAGGACATGCTATTGTTTAAGTGTGGGGAGGTTGATAAACCCATATTTTATGATATATATTGTGCTCAATTTAAGTGAATTATTCAACTCTTCACCCACTTATTCATGTAAATTGCATGGTTTTACTTTTCCTTCCTTATTATGTGATATATGTGAAAAACATGTTTCCTATGCTTTAAAAATAATTATTTTAATTACCCTTTATTACCGTTCGATGCCGTGATTTGTGTGTTGAGTAGTTTCAGATCTTCTAAAGCAGGAATGACTTAAAGGATGGAAAGAAAACATACAAAAATGGAAGGAAAGCACAAAATAGAGTTTTTGAAGAAACTAGCAGCGACGCAAACGCATGGACGACGCGGCCGCATGTCCAGCGCGAAAGGCAGCGATGCGAACGCGTGACTGACGCGAACGCGCGCCTTAAGCAGAACACAGATGATGCGGACGCATGACCGAAGCGAACACGTGATAAGGAAAACTCCAAATGACGCAACCGCGTGACCTACGCGGACGCGTGACAGACGCCATGCACCAGAAATTACAGAAAATGCTCCCAGTGATTTCTGAAGCCCTTTTTGGCCCAGATCCAAGTCCAGAAGGCACAGATTAGAGGTTATGAAGTGGGGGAATGCATCCATTCATAATCATGTCTTCAATTATTCACTTTTCAGAGTTTAGATGTAGTTTTTAGAGGGAGAGGTTCTCTCCTCTCTCTTAGGTTTTCGGATTAGAATTTCCTCTTAAAGGATTTAGCATTTCAACTCTTCATCAGGTTCAATATTCCTTTTACTTTATATTTCTCTTTTACTTTCAGATATTTTAATGCTATCCTTTAATTACTTATGTTGCCAGATTGGCTTATGAACTCTTTATGTTTACATTGGTTTTCTCTTATTAATGCAATTGAGGTATTTCAGATCTAAGATTCTTATTTAGCTTTTTATGTTATTGGTTTTAATTGATTAACTGGAAGCTCTTGAGTTATCAACTATCCGTGATTGGTTGTTATGTCGGCTAAATCGACTGGTATTCCACTAACTCTAGTCTTTCTTTAGGAGTTGGCTAGGACTTGGGAATCTAACTGATTAGCTCACTTGACTTTCCCTTGCCTTCATAAGGGTTAACTAAGTGGGATTAACTTTCATTCTCATAGGAGGTAACTAGGATAGGACTTCCGAATTTTCATACCTTTCCAAGAGTTTATTTTACAGTTATTTATTTATTTTATTTGTCATTTAAATTACTTGTTCCTTACCTTTAAAACCCCCAGTTTACAAAACTCATAACCAATAATAAGAACATACCTCCCTGCAGTTCCTTGAGAAGACGACCCGAGATTTAAATACTTCGGTTATCAATTTTTAAAGGGTTTGTTACTTGTCACAACCAAAATGTTTGTAAGAAAGGACTTTTGTTGGTTTAGAAGCTATACTTACAACGGGAATTTATTCTGAATTCTAGACCACGCAAAAGTTCTCTCTTTAACGACAAATTTTCATTATCAAAATGGCACCGTTGCCAGGGAGTTGCAATGGTGTTATATTATTGGCTATTGTGAATATGTGAATATGTTTGCTTTTACTTGTTTGTTAGCTTTTGTTAGGCTTATGACTTGTGCTTATTTTTGTTGGCTTTTATTTTTATTTGCTATTATGAATTCTCATCCTCACTTTGGCTATGAGTTTGGTTCAAATTATATTGTAGGAAATGGGAGCTACAATGAGGATGTGCATCAAAGATGGAACAATCAAAGATGGGAGGAGCTTCAAGGGATTGATCAACCTTCATGGCAACAACAACCTTCGGATTCTTATGGGTATAATCCTAATCCTAATGTATATCAATCTAATGGATGTGGTGACCCTTATTGTGATTGTCAACAACCACCACCATATGCCTATAAACCACCTCCTCAACATAATTTTGAACCACCTTACTCACAAGCCCCTTACCCCCAATCACCTCCATATGACCCCAACCCATATCCACCATACCAACCACCTTGTGAACCATATGAACCATATGAAGGACCACCTCAATTCCACCACCAATACCCTCAAGAACCACTACCTCACTATTATTACCAAGATGAATCACCTCCCATGTATGATAACTTTCAACCACAAAATGAATTCCCCTTTCCACTACAACCCTCTATGGAAGAATACCCATATCCATCAATCCAAGAGCAATATGATCCTACTTATACTAGCCAAGTGGAAAAAGAGCCAATGGATCATCTCAAGAAAGCAATGGATCATCTTCGAGAAATAATCCATCAAAAGGATCAAGAGGAAGCCCAAAAGAGACACGAAACTATCGAGGCTAACCTTGCCAAAGTTAAAGCCAACTTGGACGCATGGGATTCATACCGTAGACAAAGCATCTCCACGGATGAATGTGGAGAACCAACCAAAGAGCGGAGCATGGAGTGTGTCATGCAACAAGTGGAAAGGATGGAGAGTGTTAATGAAGAAGAAGTGGTTGAAGAGCTAGGCGAAGTTGAGCAAGAGGTGGATTTCAAACTTGAGAGCACTTCCACACCAAGTGATGTTGTTGATGATTTTGTGGAAGTTGTTGAACTTTCTTCCATTGAACTTGAAGATGATGTTGAAGAGGATAATGCGCAACCTCCTAAGAATATAATGAATGATAAAGAATTGGAAGAGGGTGAGCTAACAATAAATCCTCCTCTTAAAGATGATCCCACACCAACATATGATCCTTTGGTATTTGAGGAACCTTCTCTTATTGATATTGAGGTAAATATTGAGATAAGTTCTACATTACCTCCATGTTGTAACATGAAGAGTGGGGAAGAGCTAGAAGAAGTTGGTGAAGAAGTGGTTGAATGTGAAGAACTTTGTCAAGAGGAAGAGGGTGAAGTTGAAGAAGCTTGCCAAGAGGTGGAGGTATTCAAAGAAGAGCACAAGGAAATGGAACTTACAATACCATTGGAGACGTCCCTTTCTAAGTCGCCATCCAACATAACATTCAAGTGGGTAAAATTCTTATCTCTAATCTTTACTTTCCCACTTGAATATAGTTTGATTGAAAATGATGGGCAACTTAGAACTCTTTATGGGGTTAAGAACAAAAGAAAATTGAGTAGTGGGTGAAAATTTCAATCAAGGTTCCTTATGGTTGGAAACTCAAAGTCTAAGTGCAATGGTTGGTATAGTTCTCAACTAAAGGGGTCTAGGAAGATGCTTTGGTGTTTACTTGAGAATTCAGATCACTTCTCACCCAATTGGAATTGTGATGATCAACTTGAAGATGGGTGTGGAAATAAGATTTGGGATCCGGGAATATATGAAGATCAATTTTGGAAGCCCTTAGCTTGTGAGGAACTTCATCAAAGCCCTTTTGTGCATGCTTTCTTTCTCTCTTCTAGGCTATTCTTATCCTATAAATCCTGAAATCACTCAACAAATACATCACGGCATCGAATGGCAATAAAAGAGGATCAAAATATAGCAATTCTAAGGCAAAATAAGCATGTTTTTCATCATGGAGCAATATTAGGAAGAGAACACAAAACCATGCATTTCTTGTTGATAAGTGTGAGAAATATTGACAAAACCCCCCAAATTCTACATGATATAAACCACAAAATTGGGGTTTATCAGTCACCAATGGTACAAGGTAAGAAAAAGCTCCCAGGGTCTTTGAGCTTTGGCGGGATGCCTTCTTGGATCATTGCATTGCATTCTTGTGTCAAGATCACTGTTTGTTTTTCATTCCAGCTCCTCTTCTTGTTGATAAGCTCTTTGAGGAATTTTGCATATAGAGGTATTTGTTCTAGAGCCTCAGCAAGTGGAATATTGATCTTCAGCTTCTTAAACATTTCTAGGAACTTAGGGAACTGTTGATCTTTAAGCTCTCTATTAAACCTTTGAGGATATGGAATGGAGGGAGTGTATGGCTTCTCCTCCTTTCTCTGTTCTTGTGATTGTTCCTCAATAGCTTGCCTTCCCTTCTTTGAAGCTTGTGGTTGTTCCTCTTTCTCCTTGAGCTTCTCTTGGTCTTGCTTGTCTTTAAGTGTCCCTTCTTCCTTGCTGCTGGCCATATCATTCTCAACTGGCCTCTTATCATTTACCAAGGTTCTTCCATTCTTTAGTTGAATGGTCTTGCATTCTTCCTTGGGGTTGGGGATGATGTCACTTGGTAATGCATTGGGTGCTCTTTCAGCCACTGTTTGCTTTGATAATTGACCAATTTGCCTCTCTAGATTCCGCAGTGAAGCTTCATGGTTTTTGTTGGCCAATTCTTAGTGCTTGATCATCTTTTCCATCATCATCTCCAAGTTGGAAATTCTCTGAGATTCCTGGGGTGGTTGTGGTTAATTATGGGATGTTGAGGGTGAATGATAGTTATTTTGGTTAGTGGATGAGTTGTTGGATGGGTAGTAGTTGGATTGGGGTTAATTGTTTTGTGGTTTTCTGTATTGGTTTTGGTTAGTGTTTTGATGGTTTTGATGGTTTGTGTTCCTGAAGTTGTTTTGGTTTGAGTTTCTTTGCCAAGGTTGCTGGTTTTGACTCTCTCCCCATTTCAGATTGGGGTGGTTTCTCCAGGATGAGTTGTAAGTGTCTCCATGGAAGTCATTTGATCTAGAACCTTGATTTTGCATGTACTGCACTTGCTCTTGCTGCTACTCTTAATAACTTTCCTCCTGCTGTCCCCATACCACTAGTGGTTAGTTAGTTGTGCTCACTGCTGCGAGTTGCAATCCATCCATCCTCTTTGACATTATTTCAATTTGCTGTTAAAGTTGCTGGTGCATGAGTTTGTTCTGAGCTAGTATGGTATCAACTCCTTTAAGCTCAAATACACCTTTCTTTGGAGCTGCTTACCTTTCAGAGGAATAGAAATACTCATTATTAGCCACCATGTCTATGAGATCATGTGCCTCTTGAGCAGTTTTCATCATTTGCAAAGATCCTCCTGATGAGTAATCCAAAGCTTTCCTTGAAGGTAAAGACAAGCCTTCATAGAAATTCTGTAACTCCACCCATTCACTGAACATTCCTTCTGGACATCTTTTGATTAGAGCTTTATACCTCTCCTAAGCTTCATATAATGACTCTCCTACTTGTTGTCTGAAGGTTTGCACATCAATTTTTAGCTTAATAATTCTTTGATTATGTAAAATTTATTGCTCTTTCTTTCCCTGGCAATGGCACCAAAAACACGATGCCAATACCATGGTTCACAACTTCGCACAACTAACCAGCAAGTGCACTGGGTCGTCCAAGTAATACCTTACGTGAGTAAGGGTCGAATCCCACGGAGATTGTTGGTATGGAGCAAGCTATGGTTACCTTGTAAATCTCAGTCAGGCAGATATAAAATAGTAATGGGGTTTTCGAAAATAGTACTAAAATAAGGATAGAAATACTTATGTAATTCATTGGTTAGAATTTCAGATAAGTGTATAGAGATGCTTTCGTTCCTCTAAACCTCTGCTTTCCTGCTATCTTCATCCAGTCAATCTTACTCCTTTCTATGGCTAGCTTTATGTAAGGATGTCACCGGTGCCAATGGCTACTTTCAATCTCTCTCGGGAAAATGATCCAAATGCTCTGTCACAGCACGGCTAATCGTCTGGAGGCATCACCTTTGTCGTTGGTTGCATCCTATTCCTCTCTGTGAAAATGGTCTGATGTGCTGTCACTGTATGGCTAATCATCTGGAGGTTCTCGATCATACTGGAATAGGATTTACTATCCTTTTGCGTCTGTCACTACGCCCAGCACTCGCGAGTTTGAAGCTCGTCACAGTCATTCAATCCCAGAATCCTACTCGGAATACCACGGACAAGGTTTAGACTTTCCGGATTCTCATGAATGCCGCCATCAATCTAGCTTATACCACGAAGATCCCAATATCTCGGACTCGGTCCCCTATATTGGTAATCTAAGAGATATTCGTTCAATCGAAGGTAGAACGGGAGTGGTTGTCAGGCACGCGTTCATAGGGAATGATGATGATTGTCACGTTCATCACATTCAGGTTGAAGTGCGAATAAATATCTTAGAAGTGGAATAAGTTGAATTGAATAGAAAACAGTAGTACTTTGCATTAATCTTTGAGGAACAGCAGAGCTCCATACCTTAATCTATGGAGTGCAGAAACTCTACCGTTGAAAATACATAAGTAATAATGGAGTTCATTGGTCTCGGCCCCAGAGGGGAACCGGAGTAACCAAGGCTGCGAATACAATGATAAAAAGTTCTATTTATAATAAACTAGTCACTAGGGTTTACAGAAGTAAGTAATTGATGCATAAATCCACTTCTGGGGCCCACTTGGTGTGTGCTTGGGCTGAGCTTGAAGTCTACACGTGGAGAGGTCATTCTTGGAGTTGAACGCCAGCTTTTGTGCCAGTTTGGGCGTTGAACTCCACTTTGCAGCTTGTTTCTGGCGCTGGACGCCAGAATTGGGCAGAGAACTGGCGTTGAATGCCAGTTTTCATCATCTAAACTTGGGCAAAGTATGAACTATTATACATTGCTGGAAAGCTCTGGATGTCTACTTTCCAACGCAATTGGAAGCACGCCATGTTGAGTTTTGTAGCTCCAGAAAATCTACTTTGAGTGCAGGGAGGTCAGAATCCAACAACATCAGCAGTCCTTCTTCAACCTCTGAATCTGATTTTTGCTCAAGTCCCTCAATTTCAGTCAGAAAATACCTGAAATCACAGAAAAACATACAAACTCATAGTAAAGTCCAGAAATGTGAATTTAAGATAAAAACTAATGAAAACATCCCTAAAAGTAAATAGATCCTACTAAAAACATACTAAAAACAATGCCAAAAAGCGTATAAATTATCCGCTCATCACAACACCAAACATAAATTGTTGCTTATTCCCAAGCAACTGAAAATCAAATAGGATAAAAAGAAGAGAATATACTATAAATTCCAAACTATCAATGAAACATAGCTTCAATCAGATGAGCGGGACTTGTAGCTTTTTGCCTCTTGAATAGTTTTGGCATCTCACTTTATCCATTGAAGTTCAGAATGATTGGCATCTATAGGAACTCAAAGTTCAGATAGTGTTATTGATTCTCCTAATTCAGTATGATGATTCTTGAACACAGCTATTTTATGAGTCTTGGCCGTGGCCCTAAGCACTTTGTTTTCCAGTATTACCACCGGATACATAAATGCCACAGACACATAATTGGGTGAACCTTTTCAGATTGTGACTCAGCTTTGCTAAAGTCCCCAATTAGAGGTGTCCAGGGTTCTTAAGCACACTCTTTTTTTTTTTTGCTTTGGACCTTGACTTTAACCGCTCAGTTTCAAGTTTTCACTTGACACCTACACGCCACAAGCACGTGGTTAGGGACAGCTTGGTTTAGCCGCTTAGACCAGGATTTTATTCCTTTAGGCCCTCCTATCCACTGATGCTTAAAGCCTTGGGATCCTTTTTATTTGCCCTTGCCTTTTGGTTTTAAGGGTTATTGGCTTTTTGCTCTTGCCTCTTGGTTTTAAGAGCTTTTGGCTTTTTCTGCTTGCTTTTTCTTTCTATTTTTTTTTCGCCTATTTTTATTATTTTTTTTTTCTACAAGCTTTGTTCTTTGCTACTTTTTCTTGCTTCAAGAATCATTTTTATGATTTTTCAGATTATCAAATAACATGTCTCTTAGTCATCATTCTTTCAAGAGCCAACATATTTAACATTCTTAAACAACAACTTCAAAAGACATATGCACTGTTCAAGCATTCATTCAGAAAACAAGAAGCATTGTCACCACATCAATATAATTAAGCTAAGTTCAAGGATAAATTCGAAACTCGTGTACTTCTTGTTCTTTTGAATTAAAACATTTTTCATTTAAGAGAGGTGATGGATTCATAGGACATTCATAACTTTAAGACAAAGTTACTAACTACTAATGATCATGTAATGAAGACACAAACATAGATAAGCACATAACATAGAAAACGAAAAAACAGAAGAAATAAGAACAAGGAATGAATCCACCTTAGCGATGGTGGCGTTTCCTTCTTGAGGAACCAATGATGTCCTTGAGCTCCTCTATGTCTCTTCCTTGTCTTTGTTGCTCCTCTCTCATTGCTTTTTGATCTTCTCTTATTTCATGAAGGATGATGGAGTGCTCTTGATGTTCCACCCTTAGTTGTCCCATATTGGAACTCAATTCTCCTAGGGAGGTGTTGATTTGCTCCCAATAGTTTTGTGGAGGAAAATGCATTTGAGGCATCTTCGGGATCTCATGGTGATGAGCTTCATACGCCTCTTGATCTCCATGAATGGGCTCTCTTGCTTGCTCCATCTTTTTCTTAGTGATGGGCTTCTCTTCCTTAATGGGAATGTCTCCTTCTATGAAAGCTTCAGCTGAGTAACATAGATGGCAAATAAGATGAGGAAAAGCTAGCCTTGCCATGGGGGATGACTTTTCGGCTATTTTGTAGAGTTCATTAGAGATGACTTCATGAACTTCTATTTCCTCTCCAATCATGATGCTATGAATCATGATGGCCCGATCTACAATAACTTCAGATCGGTTGCTAGTGGGGATGATGGAGCATTGGATGAATTCCAACCATCCTCTAGCCACAGGCTTGAGGTCCAATCTTCTTAGTTGAACCGGCTTGCCTTTGGAGTCAATCTTCCATTGAGCTCTTTCCACACATATGTCCATGAGGACTTGGTCCAACCTTTGATTAAAGTTGACCCTTCTAGTGTAGGGGCATTCATCTCCTTGCATCATAGGCAAGTTAAATGCCAACCTCACATTTTCCGGACTAAAATCCAAGTATTTCCCCCGAACCATTGTAACATAGTTCTTTGGATCTGGGTTCTTACTTTGATCATGGTTCTTGGTGATCCATGCATTGGCATAGAACTCTTGAACCATTAGGATGCCGACTTGTTGGATGGGATTTGTTAGAACTTCCCAACCTCTTCTTTGAATTTCATGTCGGATCTCCGGATACTCATTTCTTTTGAGTTTGAAAGGGACCTCAGGGATCACCTTCTTCTTGGCCACAACATCATAGAAGTGGTCTTGATGGGCTTTGGAGATGAACCTTTCCATCTCCCATGACTCGGAGGTGGAAGCTTTTGTCTTCCCTTTTCCTTTTCTAGAGGATTCTCCGGTCTTAGGTGCCATAAATGGTAATGGAAAAACAAAAAGCTTATGCTTTTACCACACCAAACTTAGAAGTTTGCTCGCCCTCGAGCAAGAGAAGAAAGAATAGATGAAGAAGAAGAAGAAATGGAGGAGAGGGAGAGGGGTTGTGTTTCGGCCAAGAAGAGAAGAGAGGGTTGGGTTGTGTGAAAATGAGGAAGAATGGAGGGTTATATATAGGGATGGGAGGGGGGTAAAGGTTCGGCCATTTAGGGTGGGAAATGATTTTGAATTTTGAAGGTAGGTGGAGTTTATGAGGTAGGTTTATGGGGAAAAGTGGATGGATGTGAGTGGTGAGGAGGTGATGGGGAAGAGAGATTGAGGTGATTGGTGAAGGGTTTTGGGGAAGAGTGTTTATGGGATTTTGTGAAAGAGGGGTGAGAAGAAGTGAGTGGAGGTAGGTGGAGATCCTGTAGGGTCCACAGATCCTGAGATGATCCTGTGGGGTCCACAGATCCTGAGGTGTTCAAGGATTTACAACCTTACACCAAATTAGGCATGTAAAATGCCCTTGCACACAACTCTGGGCGTTCAGCGCCAGGTTGGTGCCCATTTTGGGCGTTCAACGCCCATTTGTTGCCCATTTCTGGCGTTGAACGCCAGAACCATACTTGTTCTGGGCGTTCAGCGCCAGCTCCTCTCCAGGGTGCAATTCTGGCGTTCAGCGCCCAAATGATGCCCTTTTTGGGCGTTCAGCACCCAGATACTGCCCATTTTGGGCGTTCAGTGCCAGAACCATGCTCTGTTCTGGCGTTGAACGCCAGGCAGATGCTTCCTCCAGGGTGTGATTTTTCTTCTGCTGTTTTTGATTCTGTTTTCATTTTTTATATTTATTTTGTGACTCCTCATGATCATGAACCTATAAAGACATATAACTAAGAAAAATATAGTTGGATAAATAGAAATTGGGTTGCCTCCCAACAAGCGCTTCTTTAATGTCAATAGCTTGACAGTGGGCTCTCATGGAGCCTCACAGATGTTCAGAGCATTGTTGAGACTCCCCCAACACCAAACTTAGAGTTTGGATATGGGAGTTCAACACCAAACTTAGAGTCTGACTGTGGGGGCTTTGGTTGACTCTGCTTTGAGAGAAGCTTTTTCTGCTTCCTCTCCATGGATGCAGAGAGAGATCCTTGAGTTGTAAACACAAGGTTGTCCTTATTTAATTGAAGGATCAATTCTTCTCTGTCCACATCAATCACAGCTCTTGCTGTGGCTAGGAAAGGTCTTCCTAGGATGATGGATTCATCCTCTTCCTTTCCAGTATCCAGGACTATGAAATCAGCAGGGATGTAAAGGCCTTCAACCTTTACTAACACGTCCTCTACTTGTCCATAAGCCTGTTTTCTTGAATTGTCTGCCATCTCTAATGAGATTTTAGCAGCTTGCACCCCATAGATTCCCAGTTTCTCTATTACAGAGAGGGGCATGAGGTTTATTCCTGAACCAAGGTCACACAGAGCCTTAAAGATCATGGTGCCTATGGTACAAGGTATTATGAACTTTCCAGGATCCTGTCTCTTCTGAGGCAATGTCAGTTGATCCAGATCACTTAGTTCATTGGTGAACAAGGGAGGTTCATCTTCCCAAGTCTCAATACCAAATAATTTGGCATTCAGCTTCATGATTGCACCAAGAAACTTGGCAGTTTGCTCTTCAGTAACATCCTCATTCTCTTCAGAAGAGGAATACTCATCAGAGCTCATGAATGGCATAAGGAGGTTCAATGAAATCTTTATAGTCTCTAGATGAGTCTCAGATTCCTTTGGTTCCTCAAAGGGAAACTCCTTATTGATCACTGGACGTCCCAGGAGGTCTTCCTCCTTGGGATTCACGTCCTCTCCTTTCCTCACAGGTTCGGCCATGGTGCTTATGTCAATGGCCTTGCACTCTCCTTTTGGATTTTCTTCTGTATTGCTTGGGAGAGTACTAAGAGGGATTTCAGTGATCCTTTTACTCAGCTGGCCCACTTGTGCTTCCAAATTTCTAATGGAAGATCTTGTTTCATTCATGAAACTCACAGTGGCCTTAGATAGATCAGAGATTAAATTTGCTAAGCTAGATGGATTCTGCTCAGAATTCTCTGTCTGTTGCTGAGTGGATGATGGAAAAGGCTTGCTATTGCTAAACCTGTTTCTTCCACCATTATTAAAGCCTTTTTGAGGCTTTTGATCCTTCCATGAGAAATTTGGATGATTTCTCCATGATGGATTATAGGTGTTTCCATAAGGTTCACCCATGTAATTTACCTCTGCTATTGCAGGGTTCTTAGGATCATAAGCTTCTTCTTCAGGAGAAGCCTCTTGAGTACTGTTGGATGCAGCTTGCATTCCATTCAGACTCTGAGAAATCATATTGACTTGCTGAGTCAATATTTTATTCTGAGCCAATATGGCATTCAGAGTATCAATTTCAAGAACTCCCTTCTTCATGGGCGTCCCATTATTCACAGGATTCCTCTCAGAAGTGTACATGAACTGGTTATTAGCAACCATGTCAATGAGTTCTTGAGCTTCTGCAGGCATTTTCTTTAGGTGAATGGATCCATCTGCAGAAGTATCCAATGACATCTTTTATAATTCAGACAGACCATCATAGAATATATCCAGGATGGTCCATTCTGAAAGCATGTCAGACGGACACTTTTTGGTCAGCTGTTTGTATCTTTCCCAAGCTTCATAGAGGGATTCACCTTCTTTTTGTCTGAAGGTTTGAACATCAGCTCTAAGCTTGCTCAGCTTTTGAGGAGGAAAGAACTTGGCTAAGAAAGCCGTGACCAGCTTATCCCAAGAGTTCAGGCTGTCCTTGGGTTGAGAGTCCAACCATATTCTAGCTCTGTCTCTTACAGCAAAAGGGAAAAACATGAGCCTGTAGACTTCAGGATCTACTCCATTAGTCTTAACAGTATCACAGATCTGCAAGAATTCAGTTAAGAACTGAAAAGGATCTTCAGATGGAAGTCCATGAAACTTGCAGTTCTGCTGCATCAGAGAAACTAGCTGAGGTTTCAGCTCAAAATTGTTTGCTCCAATGGTAGGGATGGAGATGCTTCTTCCATGTAAATTGGAATTAGGTGCAGTAAAGTCACCAAGCATTCTCCTTGCATTATTATTATTTTCGGCTGCCATCTCCTCTTCCTATTTGAAAATTTCTGAAAGGTTATCTTTGGATTGTTGTAATTTAGCTTCTCTTAGTTTCCTCTTCAGAGTCCTTTCAGGTTCTGGATCTGCTTCAACAAGAATATTCTTGTCCTTGCTCCTGCTCATATGACAAAAAAGAGGGCACAGACAAAATAATAATAATAATAATAATAGGGATCCTTTATACCACAGTATAGAGGTCCTTATGTTAGTGGAAGAAAGGAGGGTGACAAAGAATGTAATGTAAGGAAAGAAACACACGGGTGAGGGAAGCAGAGATGTGAGATGAGGGGATGTTAGTAGATGAATAAATAAATAGAAGGAGATGAGGGAGAAGAATTTTCGAAAATTATTTTGACAAAAGGGTTAGTGATTTTCGAAAATAGTTTTTGAAAAAGGTTAGTAATTTTCGAAAATTAAAATAAAAAATTAAAATAATTAGTTAATTAAAAAGAAATTTTGAAAAAGACGGAGATATTTTTGAAAATTAGAGAGAGAGAGTTAGTTAGGTGGTTTTGAAAAGGATAAGAAACAAACAAAAAGTTAGTTGAAACAAATTTTGAAAAGATAAGAAGTTAGGAAGTTAGAAAAGATATTTTGAAATCAAAATTTTTTTGAAAAAAGATGAGATAAGAAGATATTTTTGAAAATATATGATTGAAATTAATTTTGAAAAAGATTTGATTTTTAAAATCACAATTAATGACTTGATTCACAAGAAATCATGAGATATGATTCTAGAACTTAAAGTTTGAATCTTTCTTAACAAGCAAGTAACAAACTTAAAATTTTTGAATCAAAACATTAATTGATGATGTTATTTTCGAAAATTATGAGATAAAATTAAGAAAAAGATTTTTGAAAAACATTTTTATACTTTTCGAAAATAACTAAGAAAAATGAAAAAGATTTGATTTTTTTTGAAAAAGATAAGATTTTTAAATTGAAAATTTGATTTGACTCATAAAAACAACTAGATTTTAAAAATTTTTGAAAAAGTCAGATCTAATTTTCGAAATTATCAGAGAAAAGAGGGAAAGATATTTTTTTTTTTGAATTTTTATGATGAGAGAGAAAAACAAGAAAATGATGCAATGCATGAGAATTTTAGATCAAAACATGTGATGCATGCAAGAATGCTATGAATGTCAAGATGAACACCAAGAACACTATGAAGATCAAGATGAACATCAAGAACTTATTTTTGAAAAAAAATTTTTAATGCAAAGGAAACATGCAAGACACCAAACTTAGAATTCTTTAATGCTTAGGCACTAAGAATTCAAGAATGCATATGAAAAACAAGAAAAGACACAAAACATGCAAATGCAAAGATCAAACAAGAAGACTTACCAAGAACAACTTGAAGATCATGAAGAACACTATGAATGCATGATTATTTTCGAAAAATGCAAGATGCACATGCAATTGACATCAAACTTATAACATGACTCAAGACTCAAACAAGAAACACAAAAAATATTTTTGATTTTTATGATTTTCTAATTTTTTTGTATTTTTATTTTAAAATTTTCGAAAATCATTTTGAAAAAAAAGAAAAAATAAGGATTCAAAATTTTTCATATGAATTCCAGGAATCTTGTACTCTTTAGTCTAAAGCTCCAATCTGAGGGTTAGACATGGCTTAATAGCCAATCAAGCTTTAGAATGGACTTATATCCATTGAGGTGATTAGTTGAAGACCAATCCCAAAGGAGTTTGGGTATGGCTTTTCAGCCAGATAGGATTCAACATGTTACCATGAAACTCTAGAATTCATTCTTGAAAGTTTTGAAGCCATAGAATAATTTATTTTTGAAAACATTATTTTTATTATAATTTTTTTTTGAAAACAAAGGAGAAAATTTTGAAAACTTTTTGAAAAATTTTTGAAAATAAAACAAAAAGAAAATTACCTAATCTGAGCAACAAGATGAACCGCCAGTTGTCCGAACTCGAACAATCCCCGGCAACGGCGCCAAAAACTTGGTGCACGAAATTGTGATTACACTTTGACTATGTAAAATTCATTGCTCTTTCTTTCCCTGGCAATGGCACCAAAAACACGATGCCAATACCATGGTTCACAACTTCGCACAACTAACCAGCAAGTGCACTGGGTCATCCAAGTAATACTTTACGTGAGTAAGGGTCGAATCCCACGGAGATTGTTGGTATGGAGCAAGCTATGGTTACCTTGTAAATCTCAGTCAGGCAGATATAAAATAGTAATAGGGTTTTCGAAAATAGTACTAAAATAAGGATAGAAATAATTATGTAATTCATTGGTTAGAGTTTCAGATAAGCGTGTAGAGATGCTTTCGTTCCTCTGAACCTCTGCTTTCCTGCTATCTTCATCCAGTCAATCTTACTCCTTTCTATGGCTAGCTTTATGTAAGGATGTCACCGGTGCCAATGGCTACTTTCGATCTCTCTCGGGAAAATGATCCAAATGCTCTGTCACAGCACGGCTAATCGTCTGGAGGCATCACCTTTGTCGTTGGTTGCATCCTATTCCTCTCTGTGAAAATGGTCCGATGCGCTGTCACTGCATGGCTAATCATCTGGAGGTTCTCGATCATACTGGAATAGGATTTACTATCCTTTTGCGTCTGTCACTACGCCCAGCACTCGCGAGTTTGAAGCTCGTCACAGTCATTTAATCCCAGAATCCTACTCGGAATACCACGGACAAGGTTTAGACTTTCCGGATTCTCATGAATGCCGCCATCAATCTAGCTTATACCACGAAGATCCCAATATCTCGGACTCGGTCCCCTGTATTGGTAATCTAAGAGATATTCGTTCAATCGAAGGTAGAACGGGTGTGGTTGTCAGGCACACGTTCATAGGGAATGATGATGATTGTCACGTTCATCACATTCAGGTTGAAGTGTGAATGAATATCTTAGAAGTGGAATAAGTTGAATTGAATAGAAAACAGTAGTACTTTGCATTAATCTTTGAGGAACAGTAGAGCTCCACACCTTAATCTATGGAGTGCATAAACTCTACCGTTGAAAATACATAAGTAATAATGGAGTTCATTGGTCTCGGCCCCAGAGGCGAACCAGAGTAACCAAGGCTGCGAATACAATGATAAAAAGTTCTATTTATAATAAACTAGTCACTAGGGTTTACAGAAGTAAGTAATTGATGCATAAATCCACTTCTGGGGCCCACTTGGTGTGTGCTTGGGCTGAGCTTGAAGTCTACACGTGGAGAGGTCATTCTTGGAGTTGAACGCCAGCTTTTGTGCCAGTTTGGGCGTTGAACTCCACTTTGCAGCTTGTTTCTGGCGCTGGACGCCAGAATTGGGCAGAGAACTGGTGTTGAACGCCAGTTTGCGTCGTCTAAACTTGGGCAAAGTATGGACTATTATACATTGCTGGAAATCCCTGGATGTCTACTTTCCAACGCAATTGGAAGCGCACCATTTTGAGTTCTGTAGCTCCAGAAAATCCACTTTGAGTGCAGGGAGGTCAGAATCCAACAGCATCAGCAGTCCTTCTTCAACCTCTGAATCTAATTTTTGCTCAAGTCCCTCAATTTCAGTCAGAAAATACCTGAAATCACAGAAAAACAAACAAACTCATAGTAAAGTTCAGAAATGTGAATTTAACATAAAAACTAATGAAAACATCCCTAAAAGTAACTAGATCCTACTAAAAACATACTAAAAACAATGCCAAAAAGTGTATAAATTATCCGCTCATCATTTTCTAACCAATGTGTGGCTTTTTCTCTCAATGAAAATAGGAATAAAAAAAGCTTGTAGATGTCAGGGTGGACTCCATTGTTTTTGACAGTGTCACAGATTCTCAAAAATACAGAGAGGTGTTGGTTTGGATCTTCAGCAGCACTTCCTCCATATTGACAATTGTTTTGAACCAGGGTAATCAATTGAGGCTTGAGTTCAAAGTTATTGGCATGGACATTGGGGGTTAGGATGCTACTCCCATAATTCTTTAGGTTGGGGATAGTGTAGGAGGCTAAGACTCTTCTCTGAGGCTGGCCATTGTTGTTGGCCATACCATCAGTGTAATTTGGGATGTTATCCTCCATCACTTGATCCTCTCCTTCTGATTCCTCTTTACCAATAATCCCCTTTCCTCTTGCTTCTCTTCTTAGTCTTCGTAGAGTTCTCTCGTCAAGGTTACAAGAGGTGGAGACCTCTCTCCTTACTTCGGTCATACACACAAAACTAGAAACCACAAACTAAAACACTCTACTGCTAGAGTGAGGCTAGTGTTATCTTAAGCAAAAATTCAAACAGTTAGTGTGCTTAGTAAAAAATAAAAAGAAAATGCTTAATCTAGATTATCACCCTACTTAATCATTATCAATCTAAATCAATCCTCGGCAACGGTGCCAAAAACTTGATGAGGGAAAAACGATTCCACACAAAATTCACCGGCAAGTGTACCGGGTCGCATCAAGTAGTAATAACTCACAAGAGTGAGGTCAATCCCACAGGGATTGATGGATTGAGCAATTTTAGTTAGGTGATGAATTTAGTTAAGCAAATATTTGATGAGTTGAGTGAAACTTGGTTAACAGAAGTTAAATTGTAAGAAAATAAAAGTGCAGAATGAAAATTTACTAAATCTAAAGGTGCTGAAGAAGTAAATTGCAAAAACTTAAAGTGCAAGAAAATAAATGAGCTGAAACTTAAATTGCAAGAAAAGTAAATGACTGAAACTTAAAGTGCAAGAAACTTAAATTGCTAAATCTAAATTGTTGGCAAAATGTAAATTGTGTATTGGGATTTGTGTACTAGGATTCAGAATTGAACTAGAAAATGTAAATTTAAGTAAATCAGAGAGCTATGAGATGAAGAGATTCAGCTCAGTAGCAAAACAGAAATGGAAAATTTCTTGAAGACACAAACAGCAAGAAAACTTAGACCAATTGTGAAATCTTTAAAAGAGAAATTGAAAATTTCAGAAGAGCAACAAGATCAGAAAGCAAATCTAGATCTCAATTGTCCTCTTGACCAAACAGAAAATAAATTGCAGAAGAAATGAAATGATAACAGAAGAGAAGATTTAGATCCAATTCTCCAATTCTGAGAACTATATGAAATAAAAGCAAAAATGATTCTCAGATCAAGGAATTCAATGGAATTCTTCAATCTCAATTCAAAATGAAAATGAAAAGAAAATGAAAATAGAAAGCAAACTACATCTAATCCCAATTTCCAAATTCAAAATGAAAATTAAAAGTGAAAACTAAAAATGAGCAAAAGGTCCTCTACAAATCAAATTAACTCCTATATATACACTTTTTATTTCGGTCTTCAAAGCTTGGAGTGGACCTTTTGATTTTTGGATTTGAAGAAAAGTGGATCCGGATGGCTTTAGTTGAAATTGGGTTGGAGGCATGCTCCAGTGGAGCGCTCCGTTGAGTTTAGTGAACTTGGCGTTCACTCTTGTGGCTCCTCACGTGCGCATTGCTTCTTGCCTATAGCGTTTTCTTTGTGAACGGCACGTTCACTTCTCCAACACTACTCGTGTTGTTTAGTTGCGTGCCTTCCTTCCTTGCTCTAGGGTCACGAAAAAGTTCACAAAAGTGAACGCTGCGTTTGAAATTTTGAGCGCTACCCTTGTTGCTTTGATGCTGCCCCTTGCTTCCTCGCTCAATAGTCACGAAAACGTTAGCTATAGTGAACGTAGTGTTCACTTTGCTGAACGTGGCTTCTTGGCATGCTGCACCATTTGGTGCATCTTGGCTTCATTGAGCGCTCCGTTTGCAATTTTGAGCGCTGGCCTTTGCTCCCTTTTGAACGCAATGCTTTAATGTCAAGGGCCACGCTTTTAAAAGCGTGGCCTAAGGTCCAAAGCGTGCTCAAACTTCAAAGTGTGCCCCAAGATTCTTCTTTCCTCTGTTTGGGCTTAATTTGGGCTTTCTACTTATTTTCCTTTATCTTTTTACCTATCATCAACCAAACAAATACATCAAAGTCACACCAAAATCACAAGATCTTTGTGTAAAATCAATTAATTCTAGCATAAAACCTATGACTTTGTGTAAAATAAATGATGTTTGATTGATTCAACATAATCATGAAAATCCACTCCAATTACTTACTTATTGTGCAAGAAAGTGCATAAAACCTAATGAAACTAATGAAAAATGCTTGTAAAACTAGCATAAGATGACTTGTCATCAGGTTTATGGTTTGGAGTTTAGGGTTTAGGGTTTAGGGTTTAGCGTTTAGGGTTTATGCTTAGGGTTTAGGGTTTATGGTTTAGGGTTTAGTGTTTAGGCTTTAGGCTTTAGGCTTTAGGGTTTGTGGTTTAGGATTTAGTGTTTATGGTTTAGGATTTAGGGTTTAGGCTTTAGGCTTTATGGTTTATGGTTTAGGGTTAAGGGTGTAGGGTTTAGGGTTTACAGTTTATGGTTTGGGGTTAAGGGTTTATGGTTTAGGGTTTATGCTTTAGGGTTTGTGGTTTAGGGTTTAGGGTTTATGGTTTGGGGTTTAAGGTTTATGGTTTAAGGTTTAGGGTATATAGTTTAGGGTTTAGCTGTGTTTTTGGTTTAGGATTTAGGCTTTAGGGTTTATGATTTAGGGTTTAGGGTTTGGGATTTAGGGTTTGGGGTTTATGCTTTAGAGTTTAGGGTTTTTGGTTTAGGGTGTAGGGTGTAGGATTTAGGGTTCAAGGTTTATGGTTTCGGGTTGAGGGTTTATGGTTTAGGATTTAGGGTTTGTGGTCTATAGTTCAGGGTTTAGGCTTTAGGGTTTCTGGTTTATGGTTTAGGGTGTAGGGTTTAGGGTTTGGGGTTAAGGATTTAGGGTTTGTGGTTTAGGGTTTTGGCTTTAGGGTTTGGGCTTTATGGTTTAGGGTTTAGGGTTTAAGATTTATGGTTGAGGGTTTAGACTTTAGTGTTTAGGGTTTAGTGTTATGGTTTTGGGTTTAGGGTTTATGGTTTAAGTTTTAAGATTTATGGTTAGGGTTTATGGTTTAATGTTTATGGTGTATGATTTAGGGTTTATGGTGTATGATTTAGGGTTTAGGGTTTATGGTTTGGTGTTAAGGGTTTATGGCTTAGGGTTTAGGGTTTATAGTTTAGGGCTTAGGCTTTAGGGTTTGTGGTTTATGGTTTAGGGCATAAGGTTTATGGTTTAGGATTTATGATTTTGGGTTGATGGCTTATGTTTTAGGGTTTATGCTTTAGGGTTTGTGGTTTATGATTTAGGGTTTAGGGTTTAGGGTTTATTGTTTGGGGATGATGGTTTATGGTTTAGGGTTTAGGGTTTATAGTTTAGGGTTTTGGCTTTAGTGTTTGTGGTTTAGGGTTTAGGCTTTTGGGTTTGTGGCTTAGGGTTAAGCGTGTAGGGTTTAGGGTTTATGGCTTAGGGTTTAGGGTTTAGGCTTTAGGGTTTATGGTTTAGTGTTTAGAGTTTTGGGTTTAGGGTTTATTGTTTGGGGTTTTTGGTTTATGGGTTTAGGGTTTTTAAGGTTATTATTTGGGGTTTAGGGTTTAGGGTTTGTGGTTTAGGGTTTGGGGGTTTATTGTTTATGGTGTAGGATTTATGGTTTAGGATTTCGGATTGAGGGATTGTTGTTTATGGTTTAGGGTTTAGGGTTTACGATTTGGTGTTTAGGCTTTAGGATTTAAGGTTTATGGTTTGGGGTTGAGTGTTTATGGTTTAGGTTTTATGGTTTAGGGTTTGTTGTTTAGAATTTAGGGTGGAGGGTTAAGGGTTTAGGGTTAATGGTTTGGGGTTAAGGGTTTATAGTTTAGGGTTTAAGGTTTATAGTTTACCATTTTGGTATTATGGTTTATGGTTTATACTTTAGGGTGTAGGGTTTAGGTGTTAGGGTGTATGGTTTGGGGTTGATGCTTTAGGGTTTGTGGTTTAGGGTTTAGGATTTAGGGTTTGGGCTTTATGGTTTAGGGTTTAGGGTTTAGGGTTTATGGTTTAGGGTTTAGGATTTGGTGTTTAGTGTTTAGGATTTAGGGTTTAGGGTTTAGGGTTTAGGGTTTATGGTTTAGGATTTATGGTTTAGGGTTTAGGGTTTATGGTTTAAGTTTTACGGTTTATAGTGTATGATTTAGGGTTTAGGGTTTATTGTTTGGGGTTAAGGGTTTATGGCTTAGGATTTAGTATTTATAGTTTAGGGCTTATGGTTTACGGTTTGTGGTTCATGCTTTAGGGTATAGCATTTAGGATTTAGGGTTTATGGTTTGGGTTTGAGGGTTTATGGTTTAGGGATTAGGCTTTATGGTTTGTCGTTTAGGGTTTAGGGTGTAGGGTTTAGGGTTTAGGGTTTATAGTTTGGGGTTGATGGTTTATAGTTTAAGGTTTAGGGTTTATAGTTTAGGGTTTAGGCATGTTTGTGGTTTAGGGTTTAGAATTTACGGTTCTAGCTTTAGGCTTTAGGGTTTGCAGTTTAGGGTTTATGGTTTAGGGTTTAGTGTTTAGGTTTAGGGTTTATGGTTTGGGGTTGAGGGTTTATGGTTTAGGTTTAGGATTTATGGTTTATGGTTTGTGGTTTGTGGTTTAGGGTGTAGGGTTTATGGTTTATGGTTTAGGGTTGATGGTTAATGATTTAGGGTTTAGGTTTTATAGTTTAGGGTTTAGACTTTAGGGTTTGTGGTTTATGGTTTACAGTGTAGGGTTTAGGGTTTAGGCTTTAGTGTTTGTAGCCTAGGGTTTGTGGTTTAGGGTTTAGGGTTTATGGTTTAAGTTTTAGGGTTTATGTTTACGGTTTGTGGTTTAGGGTTTATCGTGTATGATTTAGTGTTTAGGGTTTATTGTTTGGGGTTAAGGGTTTGTGGCTTAGGCGTTAAGGTTTATAGTTTATTGCTTATGGTTTAGGGTATGTGGTTTATGGTTTATGGTGTAGCGTTTAGGGTTTAGGGTTTATGGTTTGGATTTGAGGGTTTATGGTTTAGGGATTAGGTTTCAGGGTTTGTCGTTTAGGGTTTAGGGTGTAGGGTTTATGGTTTGGGGTTGAAGGTTTATGGTTTATAGTTTATGGTTTATAGTTTAGGGTTTAGCCGTGTTTGTGGTTTAGGGTTTAGGATTTAGGCTTTAGGCATTAGGGATTGGAGTTTAGGGTTTAAGGTTTAGGGTTTAGGTTTAAGGTTTATGGTTTGGCGTTGAGGTTTTATGGTTTAGGGTTTATGGTTTATGGTTTGTGGTTTAGGGTGTAGGGTTTAGGGTTTAGTTTTTATGGTTTATGGTTAATGGTTTATGATTTAAGGTTTATAGTTTAGGGTTTGGCTTTAGGGTTTGTGGTTTATGGTTTAGGGTGTATAGTTTAGGATTTAGGGTTTAGGCTTTAGTGTTTGTGGTTTAGGGTTTGGGGTTTAGGGTTTAGGGTTTATGGTTTAGGGAATAGTGGTTGTAATTTAGGGTTTAGGCTTTGGGGTTTATTTTTTAGGGTTTACAGTTTAGGGTTTGTGGTTTAGGGTTTAGTGTTTAGGGTTTAGGGTTTGGTGTTTAGGCCTTAGGGTTTATGGTTGCAAGTTTAGGCTTTAGGGTTTAGGGTTTATGGTTTGGGGTTGAGGGTTTATGGTTTAGAATTTAGGGTTTAGTGTTTGTGGTTTAGGGTTTAGGGTGTGGTGTTTAGGGTTTAGGGTTTATGGTTTGGGGTTGACGATTTATGGTTTAGGATTTAGGGTTTATAGTTTAGGGTGTAGGCATTATGGTTTTTGGTTTATGGTTTTGGGTGTATGGTATATGGTTTATGGTTTGGGGTTGAGGGTTTATGGTTTAGGATTTAGGCGTTAGGGTTTGTGGGTTAAGGTTTAGGGTGTAGAGTTTAGGGTTTAGGATCTATAGTTTGGGGTTGAGGGTTTTTGGTTTATGCTTTAGGGTTTATGCTTTAGGGTTTAGGGTTTAGGGTTTAGGGTTTAGGATTTAGGGTTTAGACTTTAGGGTTTATGGTTTAAGGTATAGTGTAATGGTTTAGGATTTAGGTTTTAGGCTTTAGCCTTTAGGGTTTATGGTTTAGGGTTAAGGGTGTAGGGTTTAGGGTTTAGGGTTTATGGTTTGGGGTTAAGGGTTTATGGTTTAGGGTTTAGGCTTTAGGGTTTGTGGTTTAGGGTATAGGGTTTATAGGTTGGGGGTTGAGGGTTTATGGTTTATGGTTTAATGTTTAGGGTTTAGGCGTGTTTTTGGTTTAGGGTTTAGGGTTTAGGGTTTAGGATATATGCTTTAGGATTTGGGATTTAGAGTTTAGGGTTTAGGCTTTAGGGTTTAGGGTTTGTAGTTTAGGGTGTAGGCTGTTGGGTTAGGGTTCAAGGTTTATGGTTTCAGGTTGAGGGTTTATGGTTTAGGATTTAGGGTTTGTGGTCTATAGTTTAGGGTTTAGGCTTTAGGGTTTGTGGTTTATGGTTTAGGGTGTAGGGTTTTGGGTTTGGGGTTGAGAATTTAGGATTTGTGGTTTATGCTTTATGCTTTACGATTTGGGCTTTATGGTTTAGGGCTTAGGGTTTAGGGTTTAGTCTTTAGGGTTTATGGTTTAAGTTTTAGGATTTATGTTTAGGGTTTATGGTTTAGAATTTATGGTGTATGATTTAAGGTTTAGAGTTTATGGTTTGGTGTTAAGGGTTTATGGCTTAGGGTTTAGGGTTTATAGTTTAGGGCTTAGGCATTAGGGTTTGTGGTTTATGGTTTAGGGCGTATGGTTTATGGTTTAGGGTTTAGGGCGTATGGTTTATGTTTTAGAGGTTTGGCTTTAGGGTTCGTTGTTTAGGGTTTAGGGTTTAGGATTTATTGTTTGGGGTTGATGGTTTTATGGTTTAGGGTGTATGGTTTATAGTTTAAGGTTTAAGCTTTAGTGTTTGTGGTTTAGGGTTTAGGCTTTAGGGTTTGTGGTTTAGGATTAAGGGTGTAGGGTTTAGGGTTTAGGGTTTAGGGTTTAGGGTTTAGGGTTTAGGATTTAGGATTTTGCCCTGAGGGTTTATGATTTGGTGTTTAGGCTTTAGGGTTTACGGTTTATGGTTTGGCATTGAGGGTTTATGGTTTAGGGTTAACGGTTTATTGTTTAGGCTTTAGGCTATAGGGTTTGTGGTTTAAGGTTTAGGGTGTACGATTTAGGGTTTAGGGTTTATGGTCTGGTGTTAAGGGTTTATGGTTTAGGATTTAGGTGTTAGGGTTTGTGGTTTAAGGTTTATGGTTTATGGTTTAGGGTTTAGGATTTATGGTTTAGCGTTTAGGGTTTATGCTTTAGGGTTTAGGGTTTATGGTTTACGGTTTAGTCTTCAGGCTTTAGGCCTTAGGTTTTTGGTTTTGTGGTTTAGGGTTTAGTGTTTATGGTTTAGGATTTAGGGTTTAGGGTTTGTGGTCTAGGATTAAGGGTGTAGGGTTTAGGGTTTAGGGTTTATGGTTTGGGGTTGAGGGTTTAGGGTTTAGGTTTAGGCTTTAGGGTTTGGGTTTAGGGTTTAGGGTTTAGGGTTTAGGGTTTATAGTTTAGGGTTTAGGATTTAGGGTTTAGGGTTTAGGTTTAGGTTTAGGCTTTAGGGTTTGTGGTTTAGGGTTTAGGGTTTATGGTTTGGGGTTGAGGGTTTATGGTTTAAGGTTTAGGGTTTAGGGTTTATAGTTTAAGGTTTAGCCTTGTTTTTGGTTTAGGGTTTACGCTTTAAGGTTTAGGATTTAGGTTTAGGGTTTGGGATTTGGGGTTTAGGGTTTAGGCTTTATGGTTTAGGGTTTGTGGCTTATGGTGTTGGGTGTAGGGTTTAGGGTTCAAGGTTTATGGTTTTGGGTTGAGGGTTTATGGTTTATGATTTAGGGTTTGTGGTCTATAGTTTAGGGTTTAGGCTTTAGGGTTTGTGGTTTATGGTTTAGGGTGTAGGGTGTAGCATTTGGAGTTGAGGATTTAGGGTTTGGGCTTTAGGGTCTATGGTTTAGGGTTTAGGGTTTAGGGTTTAGAATTTAGGGTTTATGGTTTAGGGTTTAGGGTCTAGTGTTTAGGGTTTAGTTTTTATAGTTTCGGGTTTATGGTTTATGGTTTAAGTTTTAGGATTTATGTGTAGGGTTTATGGCTTAGGGTTTATGGTCTATGATTTAGGGTTTAGGGTTTATGGTTTGTTGTTAAGTGTTTACTGCTTAGGGTTTTGGGTTTATAGTTTAGGGCTTAGTCTTTAGGGTTTGTCGTTTATGGTTTAGGGCATATGGTTTATGGTTTTGGGTTTATGGTTTGGGGTTGATGGTTTATTTCTTAGGGTTTAGGGTTTAGGGTTAGTGGTTTTGGGTTAGGGTTTAGGTTTAGGGTTTATTGTTTGGGGTTGATGGTTTAGGGTTTAGGGTTTATAATTTAGGGTTAGGCTTTAGTGTTTGTAGTTTAGAGTTTAATGCTTTAGGGTTTGTGGTTTATGGTTTAGGGTTTAGGGTTTAAGTTTTAGGATTTATGTGTAGGGTTTATGGCTTAGGGTTTATGGTGTATGATTTAGGGTTTAGGGTTTATGGTTTGTTGTTAAGTGTTTACTGCTTAGGGTTTAGGGTTTATAGTTTAGGGCTTAGTCTTTAGGGTTTGTCGTTTATGGTTTAGGGCATATGGTTTATGGTTTTGGGTTTATGGTTTGGGGTTGATGGTTTATTTCTTAGGGTTTAGGGTTTAGGGTTTGTGGTTTTGGGTTAGGGTTTAGGGTTTAGGGTTTATTGTTTGGGGTTGATGGTTTAGGGTTTAGGGTTTATAATTTAGGGTTAGGCTTTAGTGTTTGTAGTTTAGAGTTTAATGCTTTAGGGTTTGTGGTTTATGGTTTAGGATGTATGGTTTAGGGTTTATGGTTTATGGTTTGGGGTTGAGTGTTTATGGTTTACGGTTTAGGATTTAGGGTTTATGGTTTAGTGTTTAAGGTTTAGGGTTTATTGTTTGGGATTGATGGTTTATAGTTTAGGGTTTAGGGTTTATAGTTTATGATTTAGGTTTTAGTGTTTGTGCTTTAGGTTTTATGGTTTAGGGTTTGGGGGTTAGGGTTTAGGGTTTTGTGTGTTGGTTTAGGGGTTGAGGGTTTTAGGGTTTATAGTGTAGGATTTATGGTTTAGGGTTTAGGATTGAGGGTTTGCTGTTTATGGTTTAGGGTTTAGAGTTTAGAATTTCAGCCTTAGGGTTTATGGTTTGGTGTTTAGGCTTTATGGTTTAAGGTTTATGGTTTGGGGTTGAGGGTTTATGGTTTAGGATTTGTGGTTTAGAATTTAGGGTGGAGGGTTTAGGGTTTAGGGTTTAGGGTTTAGGGTTTGGGGTTAATGGTTTAGGGTTTAGGGTTTAGGGTTTATAGTTTAGCGTTTTGGCATTAGGGTTTGTGGTTTATACTTTAGGGTGTTGGGTTTAGGGGTTAGGGTGTATGGTTTGGGGTTGATGCTTTAGGGTTTGTGGTTTAGGGTTTAGGCTTTAGGGTTTGGGCTTTATGATTTAGGTTTTAGGGATTAGGGTTTATGGTTTATGGTTTAGGATTTACGATTTAGGGTTTAGTGTTTAGTGTTTAGGGTTTATGGTTTAGGGTTTAAGTTTTAGGGTTTATGTTTAGGGTTTGTGGTTTACAGTTTATAGTGTATGATTTAGGGTTTAGGCTTTATTGTTTGGGGTAAAGGGTTTATGGCTTAGGGTTTAGAGTTTATAGTTTAGGGCTTAGGGTTTAGTTTTTGTGGTTTATGGTTTAGGGTGTATCATTTAGGGTTTAGTGTTTAGGGTTTTGGTTTAAGGGTTTATGGTTTAGGGATTAGGCTTTAGGATTTGTCGTTTGGGGTTTAGGGTGTAGACTTTAGGGTTTAGGGTTTAGGGTTTGGTTTGAGGGTTTATGGTTTAAGGTTTAAGGTTTATGCGTGTTTGTGGTTTAGGCTTTAGGCTTGGGGTTTAGGGTTTGGGGTTTAGGGTTTAGGTTTATGGTTTATGGTTTGGTGTTGAGGGTTTATGGTTTAGGGTTTAGGGTTTATGGTTTAGGGTTTGTGGCTTATGGTGTTGGGTGTAGGGTTTAGGGTTCAAGGTTTATGGTTTTGGGTTGAGGGTTTATGGTTTATGATTTAGGGTTTGTGGTCCATAGTTTAGGGTTTAGGCTTTAGGGTTTGTGGTTTATGGTTTAGGGTGTACGGTGTAGCATTTGGAGTTGAGGATTTAGGGTTTGGGCTTTAGGGTTTATGGTTTAGGGTTTAGGGTTTATGGTTTAGAATTTAGGGTTTATGGTTTAGGGTTTAGGGTCTAGTGTTTAGGGTTTAGTTTTTATAGTTTCGGGTTTATGGTTTATGGTTTAAGTTTTAGGATTTATGTGTAGGGTTTATGGCTTAGGGTTTATGGTGTATGATTTAGGGTTTAGGGTTTATGGTTTGTTGTTAAGTGTTTACTGCTTAGGGTTTAGGGTTTATAGTTTAGGGCTTAGTCTTTAGGGTTTGTCGTTTATGGTTTAGGGCATATGGTTTATGGTTTTGGGTTTATGGTTTGGGGTTGATGGTTTATTTTTTAGGGTTTAGGGTTTAGGGTTTGTGGTTTTGGGTTAGGGTTTAGGGTTTATTGTTTGGGGTTGATGGTTTATGGTTTAGGGTTTAGGGTTTATAATTTAGGGTTAGGCTTTAGTGTTTGTAGTTTAGAGTTTAATGCTTTAGGGTTTGTGGTTTATGGTTTAGGATGTAGGGTTTAGGGTTTATGGTTTATGGTTTGGGGTTGAGTGTTTATGGTTTACGGTTTAGGATTTAGGGTTTATGGTTTAGTGTTTAAGGTTTAGGGTTTATTGTTTGGGATTGATGGTTTATAGTTTAGGGTTTAGGGTTTATAGTTTAGGATTTAGGTTTTAGTGTTTGTGCTTTAGGTTTTATGGTTTAGGGTTTGGGGGTTAGGGTTTAGGTTTTTGTGTGTTGGTTTAGGGGTTGAGGGTTTTAGGGTTTATAGTGTAGGATTTATGGTTTAGGGTTTAGGATTGAGGGTTTGCTGTTTATGGTTTAGGGTTTAGAGTTTAGAATTTCAGCCTTAGGGTTTATGGTTTGGTGTTTAGGCTTTATGGTTTAAGGTTTATGGTTTGGGGTTGAGGGTTTATGGTTTAGGATTTGTGGTTTAGAATTTAGGGTGGAGGGTTTAGGGTTTAGGGTTTAGGGTTTGGGGTTAATGGTTTAGGGTTTAGGGTTTAGGGTTTATAGTTTAGCGTTTTGGCATTAGGGTTTGTGGTTTATACTTTAGGGTGTTGGGTTTAGGGGTTAGGGTGTATGGTTTGGGGTTGATGCTTTAGGGTTTGTGGTTTAGGGTTTATGCTTTAGGGTTTGGGCTTTATGATTTAGGTTTTAGGGATTAGGGTTTATGGTTTATGGTTTAGGATTTACGATTTAGGGTTTAGTGTTTAGTGTTTAGGGTTTATGGTTTATGGTTTAAGTTTTAGGGTTTATGTTTAGGGTTTGTGGTTTACAGTTTATAGTGTATGATTTAGGGTTTAGGCTTTATTGTTTTGGGTAAAGGGTTTATGGCTTAGGGTTTAGAGTTTATAGTTTAGGGCTTAGGGTTTAGTTTTTTGGTTTATGGTTTAGGGTGTATCATTTAGGGTTTAGTGTTTAGGGTTTTGGTTTAAGGGTTTATGGTTTAGGGATTAGGCTTTAGGATTTGTCGTTTGGGGTTTAGGGTGTAGACTTTAGGGTTTAGGGTTTAGGGTTTGGTTTGAGGGTTTATGGTTTAAGGTTTAAGGTTTATGCGTGTTTGTGGTTTAGGCTTTAGGCTTGGGGTTTAGGGTTTGGGGTTTAGGGTTTAGGTTTATGGTTTATGGTTTGGTGTTGAGGGTTTATGGTTTAGGGTTTAGGGTTTATGGTTTAGGGTTTGTGGCTTATGGTGTTGGGTGTAGGGTTTAGGGTTCAAGGTTTATGGTTTTGGGTTGAGGGTTTATGGTTTATGATTTAGGGTTTGTGGTCTATAGTTTAGGGTTTAGGCTTTAGGGTTTGTGGTTTATGGTTTAGGGTGTAGTGTGTAGCATTTGGATTTGAGGATTTAGGGTTTGGGCTTTAGGGTTTAGGGTTTATGGTTTAGAATTTAGGGTTTATGGTTTAGGGTTTAGGGTCTAGTGTTTAGGGTTTAGTTTTTATAGTTTCGGGTTTATGGTTTATGGTTTAAGTTTTAGGATTTATGTGTAGGGTTTATGGCTTAGGGTTTATGGTGTATGATTTAGGGTTTAGGGTTTATGGTTTGTTGTTAAGTGTTTACTGCTTAGGGTTTAGGGTTTATAGTTTAGGGCTTAGTCTTTAGGGTTTGTCATTTATGGTTTAGGGCATATGGTTTATGGTTTTGGGTTTATGGTTTGGGGTTGATGGTTTATTTTTTAGGGTTTAGGGTTTAGGGTTTGTGGTTTTGGGTTAGGGTTTAGGGTTTAGGGTTTATTGTTTGGGGTTGATGGTTTATGGTTTAGGGTTTAGGGTTTATAATTTAGGTTTAGGCTTTAGTGTTTGTAGTTTAGAGTTTAATGCTTTAGGGTTTGTGGTTTATGGTTTAGGATGTAGGGTTTAGGGTTTATGGTTTATGGTTTGGGGTTGAGTGTTTATGGTTTAGGGTTTAGGATTTAGGGTTTATGGTTTAGTGTTTAAGGTTTAGGGTTTATTGTTTGGGATTGATGGTTTATAGTTTAGGGTTTAGGGTTTATAGTTTAGGATTTAGGTTTTAGTGTTTGTGCTTTAGGTTTTATGGTTTAGGGTTTGGGGGTTAGGGTTTAGGGTTTTGTGTGTTGGTTTAGGGGTTGAGGGTTTTAGGGTTTATAGTGTAGGATTTATGGTTTAGGGTTTAGGATTGAGGGTTTGCTGTTTATGGTTTAGGGTTTAGAGTTTAGAATTTCAGCCTTAGGGTTTATGGTTTGGTGTTTAGGCTTTATGGTTTAAGGTTTATGGTTTGGGGTTGAGGGTTTATGGTTTAGGATTTGTGGTTTAGAATTTAGGGTGGAGGGTTTAGGGTTTAGGGTTTAGGGTTTATGGTTTAGGGTTTGGGGTTAATGGTTTAGGGTTTAGGGTTTAGGGTTTATAGTTTAGCGTTTTGGCATTAGGGTTTGTGGTTTATACTTTAGGGTGTTGGGTTTAGGGGTTAGGGTGTATGGTTTGGGGTTGATGCTTTAGGGTTTGTGGTTTAGGGTTTAGGCTTTAGGGTTTGGGCTTTATGATTTAGGTTTTAGGGATTAGGGTTTATGGTTTATGGTTTAGGATTTACGATTTAGGGTTTAGTGTTTACTTTTAGGGTTTATGGTTTAGGGTTTAAGTTTTAGGGTTTATGTTTAGGGTTTGTGGTTTACAGTTTATAGTGTATGATTTAGGGTTTAGGCTTTATTGTTTGGGGTAAAGGGTTTATGGCTTAGGGTTTAGAGTTTATAGTTTAGGGCTTAGGGTTTAGTTTTTGTGGTTTATGGTTTAGGGTGTATCATTTAGGGTTTAGTGTTTAGGGTTTTGGTTTAAGGGTTTATGGTTTAGGGATTAGGCTTTAGGATTTGTCGTTTGGGGTTTAGGGTGTAGACTTTAGGGTTTAGGGTTTAGGGTTTGGTTTGAGGGTTTATGGTTTAAGGTTTAGGCGTGTTTGTGGTTTAGGCTTTAGGTTTGGGGTTTAGGGTTTGGGGTTTAGGGTTTAGGTTTAGGGTTTATGGTTTGGTGTTGAGGGTTTATGGTTTAGGGTTTAGGGTTTATGGTTTGTGGTTTGTGGTTTAGGGTGTAGGATTTAGGGTTTAGGGTTTATGCTTTGGGGTTGATGGTCAATGGTTTAGGGTTTAGACATTAGGATTTGTGGTTTATGGTTTATGATGTAGGTTTTAGGGTTTGGGTTTAGGCTTTAGTGTTTGTGGTCTAGGGTTTGGGGTTTAGGGTTTAGGGTTTATGGTTTAGGGTTTATGGTTTAGGTTTTAGGGTTTGTGGTTTATGGTTTAGGGGTTTTAGGTTTAGGTTTAGGGTGTATGGTTTAAGAATTAGGATTGAGAGTTTAGAGTTTATGGTTTAGGATTTAGGGTATAGGGTTTATGGTTTATGGTTTAGGGAATAGGGGTTGTGATTTAGGGTTTAGGCTTTGGGGTTTATTTTTTAGGGTCTAGAGTTTATGGTTTAGGGTTTGGGATTTAGCATTTAGGATTTAGCATTTAGGGCTTAAGGTTCGGTGTTTAGGTGTTAGGCTTTATGCTTGCGAGTTTAGGCTTTAGAATTTAGGGTTTATGGTTTGGGATTAAGGGTTTATGGTTTAAGATTAGGCTTTATTGTTTGTGGTTTAGGATTTAGGGTGTAGTATTTAGGGTTTAGGTTTAGGGTTTGTGGTTTATGGTTTAGGGTGTAGGGTTTAGGGTTTGGGGTTGATGATTTAGGGTTTTGTGGTTTAAGCTTTAGGCTTTAGGGTTTGGGTTTTATGGTTTTGGGTTTAGGGTTTAGGGTTTAGGGTTTAGGATTTGTGGTTTAGGGTTTAGGTTTTATTGTTTAGGGTTCATGGTTTATGGTTTAGGGTTAGGGTTTATAGTTTACGGTTTAGGCTTTAGTGTTTGTGGTTTAGGGTTTCTGGTTTAGGGTTAACGGTGCGGGTTTAGGGTTTATGATTTATGGTTTAGGGTTGAGGGTTTATGGTTTAGGGTTTATGCTTTAGGGTTTATGGTTTAGCTTTAGGGTTTATGGTTTATGGTTTATTGTTTGGGGTTGATGGTTTATGGTTTAGGGTTTAGGGTTTATTGTTTAGGGTTTTGGTTTTAGTGTTTGTGTTTTAGGGTTTATGGTTTAGGGTTTGAGGTTTAGGGTTTAAGGTTTAGGGTTTGTGGTTTAGGGTTTAGGGGTTTATAGTTTATGGTGTACGATTTTTGGTTTAGGGTTTAGGAGTGAGTGTTTGGTGTTTATGGTTTAGGGTTTAATGTTTAGGGTTTAGGATTTTGCCATTAGGGTTTATGGTTTGGTGTTCAGGCTTTAGGGTTTAAGGTTTATGGTTTGGGGTTTAGGGTTTATGGTTTAGGGTTGACAGTTTATGGTTTAGGCTTTAGGCTTTAGGGTTTGTGGTTTAAGGTTTATGGTGTACGGTTTAGGGTTTAGGGTTAGGGTTTGGTGTTGAGGGTTTATGGTTTAGGATTTAGGTGTTAGGGTTTGTGGTTTAAGGTTTCGGGTTAGGGTTTAAGATTTAGGGTTTATGGTTTGGGGTTTAGGGTTTATCGTTTTGCCTTTAGGGTTTATACTTTAGGGTTTAGGGTTTATGGTTTAGGGTTTAGTGTTTATGCTTTAGGCTTTAGGCTTTAGGGTTTGTGGTTTAGGGTTTAGTGTTTATGGTTTAGGATTTAGCGTTTAGGCTTCAGGTTTTAGGGTTTTTGGTTTAGGGTTAAGGGTGTAGTGTTTAGGGTTTAGGGTTTATGGTTTGGGGTTGAGGGTTTATAGTTTAGGGTTTATGCTTTAGGGTTTGTGGTTTAGGGTTTAGGTTTAGGGCTTATGGTTTGGTGTTGAGAGTTTATGGTTTAGGGTTTAGGGTTTAGGGTTTATGGTTTGTGGTTTAGGGTGTATGATTTACGGTTTAGGATTTATGCTTTGGGGTTGATGGTCAATGGTTTAGCGTTTAGACATTAGGATTTGTGGTTTATGGTTTATGGTGTAGGGTTTAGGGTTTGGGTTTAGGCTTTAGTGTTTGTGGTCTAGGGTTTGGGGTTTAAGGTTTAGGGTTTATGGTTTATGGTTTAGGTTTTAGGGTTTGTAGTTTATGGTTTAGGGGTTTTAGGTTTTGGTTTAGGGTGTAGGGTTTATGGTTTAGGAATTAGGATTGAGAGTTTAGAGTTTATGGTTTAGGATTTAGGGTATAGGGTTTATGGTTGAGGTTTTATGGTTTAGGGAATAGGGGTTGTGATTTAGGGTTTAGGCTTTGGGTTTTTTTTTGGGTTTAGAGTTTAGGGTTTGGGGTTTAGGGTTTAGCATTTAGGATTTAGTGTTTAGGGTTTAAGGTTCGGGGTTTATGTGTTAGGGTTTATGCTTCTGGGTTTAGGCTTTAGAGTTTAGGGTTTATGGTTTGGGATTGAGGGTTTATGGTTTAGGATTTAGGTTTTATTGTTTGTGGTTTAGGGTTTATGGTGTAGCATTTAGGGTTTAGGGTTTAGGGTTTGTTGTTTATGGTTTAGGGTGTAGGGCTTTAGGCTTTATGGTTTGGGCTTTATGATTTAGGAGGGTTTATGGTTTAGGGTTTAGGGTTTATGGTTTAAGTTTTAGGATTTATGTTCAGGGTTTATGGTTTAGGGTTTATGGTGTATGATTTAGGGTTTAGGGTTTATGGTTTGGTGTTAAGGGTTTATGGCTTAAGGTTTAGGGTTTATAGTTTAGGGATTAGGCTTTAGGGTTTAGGGTTTAAGGTTTATTGTTTGGGGTTCATGGTTTATGGTTTAGGGTTTATAGTTTACGGTTTAGGCTTTAGTGTTTGTGGTTTAGGGTTTTTGTATTAGGGTTAAGGGTGCGGGTTTAGGGTTTATGATTTATGGTTTAGGGTTGATGGTTTATGGTTTAGGGTTTAGGCTTTATGGTTTATGGTTTAGCTTTTAGGGTTTAGGGTTTAGGGTTTATTGTTTGGGGTTGATGGTTTATGGTTTAGGGTTTAAGGTTTATTGTTGAGGGTTTTGGTTTTAGTGTTTGTGTTTTAGGGTTTATGGTTTAGGGTTTGAGGTTTAGGGATTAGGATTTAGGGTTTGTGGTTTAGGGTTTATAGTGTACAATTTTTGGTTTAGGGTTTAGGAGTGAGTGTTTGGTGTTTATGGTTTAGGGTTTAAGGTTTAAGGTTAGGATTTTGCCCTTAGGGTTTATGGTTTGGTGTTTGGGCTTTAGGGTTTAAGGTTTATGGTTTGGGGTTGAGGGTTTATGGTTTAGGGTTGACGGTTTATGGTTTAGGCTTTAGTCTTTAGGGTTTGTGGTTTAAGGTTTAGGGTGTAGGGTTTAGTGTTTATGGTATGGGGTTGAGACTTTAGGGTTTGGGCTTATGGTTTGGTGTTGAGGGTTTATGGTTTAGGATTTAGGTGTTAGGGTTTGTGATTTAAGGTTTATGGTGTAGGGTTTAAGGTTTAGGGTTTATGGTTTGGGGTTTAGGGTATGGTTTAGGGTTTAGGGTTTATGGTTTATGGTTTTTCGTTTAGGGTTTATGGTTTAGGGTTTAATGTTTAGGCTTTAGGCTTTAGGCTTTAAGGTTTGTGGTTTAGGGTTTAGGGTTTATGGTTTAGGGTTTATGGTTTATGGTTTGGGGTTGATGGTTTATAGTTTAGGGTTTAGGCTTTATGGTTTAGGGTTTAGGGTTTATGGTTTGGTGTTGAGGGTTTATGGTTTAAGGTTTAGGGTTTATAGTTTAGGGTTTAGCCGTGGTTTTGGTTTAGGGTTTAGGTTTAGGGCTTATGGTTTGGTGTTGAGGGTTTATGGTTTAGGGTTTAGGGTTTATGGTTTGTGGTTTAGGGTGTAGGATTTAGGGTTTAGGGTTTATGCTTTGGGGTTGATGGCCAATGGTTTAGGGTTTAGACATTAGGATTTGTGGTTTATGGTTTATGGTGTACGGTTTAGGGTTTGCGTTTAGGCTTTAATGTTTGTGGTCTAGGATTTTGGGTTTAGGGTTTATGGTTTAGGTTTTAGGGTTTGTGGTTTATAGTTTAGGGGTTTTATGTTTAGGTTTAGGGTGTAGGGTTTATGGTTTAGGGTTTAGGATTGAGAATTTAGAGTTTATGGTTTAGGATTTAGGGTATAGGGTTTATGGTTGATTTTTTATGGTTTAGGGAATAGGGGTTGTGATTTTATGGTTTAGACTTTGGGGTTTATTTTTTAGGGTTTAGAGTTTAGGGTTTGGGGTTTAGGGTTTAGCATTTAGGATTTAGCGTTTAGGGTTTAAGGTTCGGGGTTTAGGTGTTAGGGTTTATGCTTGCGGGTTTAGGCTTTAAAGTTTAGGGTTTATGGTTTGGGATTGAGGGTTTATGGTTTAGGATTTAGGCTTTATTTATTGTGGTTTAGGGTTTAGGGTGTAGCATTTAGGATTTAGGGTTTATGGTTTGGGGTTGACAGCTTATGGTTTAGGGTTTACGGTTTATAGTTTAAGGTGTAAGCATTAGTATTTCTGGTTTATGGTTTTGGATGTAGGGTATATGGTTTATGGTTTAGGGTTGACGGTTTATGGTTTAGGGTTTAGGCTTTATGGTTTGTGGTTTAAGGTTTAGGATTACGGTTTAGGGTTTAGGGTTTATGGATTGGGGTTGACGAGGGTTTATGGTTTAGCGTTTAGGGTTTATGCTTTAGGGTTTAGGGTTTTGCGATTAGGATTTATGGTTTAGGGTTTAGGGTTTGGGCTTTAGGCATTAGGGTTTGTGGTTTAGGGTTTAGTGTTTATGGTTTAGGATTTAGAGTTTAGGCTTTATTAGGCTTTAGGGTTTGTGGTTTAGGGTTAAGGGTGTAGGGTTTAGGATTTAGGGTTTATGGTTTGGGGTTTAGGGTTTAGGGTTTAGGGTTTAGGGTTTGTGGTTTAGGGTTTAGGGTTTATGGTTTGGGATTTAGGGTTTATGGTTTAATGTTTAGGGTTTATAGTTTAAGGTTTAAGCGTGTTTTTGGTTTAGGGTTTAGGCTTTAAGGTTTATGATTTAGGCTTAGGTTTTGGGATTTAGGTTTTAGGGTTTAGGGTTTGTGGTTTATGTTGTAGGGTGTAGGGTTTAGGGTTCATGGTTTATGGTTTCGGGTTAAGGGTTTGGTTTAGGATTTAGGATTTGGAGTCTATAGTTTAGGGTTTAGACTTTAGGGTTTGTGGTTTATGGTGTAGGGTGTAGGGTTTAGGATTTTGGGTTTATGGTTTGGGGTTGAGGCTTTAGGATTTGTGGTTTAGGCTTTAGGCTTTAGGGTTTGGGCTTTATGGTTTATGATTTAGTGTATAGGGTTTATGCTTTAGGGTTAAGAGTTTAGTGTTTAGGGTTTAGTGTTTAGTGATTAGGGTTTATGCTTTAGGGTTTATTGTGTATGATTTAGGGTTTAGGTTTATGGTTTGGTGTTAGGGTTTATGGCTTAGGGTTTAGGGTTTATAGTTTAGGGCTTAGGCTTTAGGGTTTGTGTTTTATGGTTTAGGGTGTATGGTTTATGGTTTAGGGTTTATGGTTTAGAGTTTAGGGTTTAGGGTTTATTGTTTAGGGTCGATGGTTTATGGTTTAGTGCTTAGGGTTTATAGTTTAGGGTTTAGGCATTAATATTTGTGGTTTAGGGTTTAGGGTTTAGTGTTTGTGGTTTATGGTTTAGGGTATTGTGTTTAGGATTTAGGGTTTATGTTTTGGGGTTAAGGGTTAGGGTTAGGGTTTAAGCTTTTGGGTTTGTGGTTTAGGGTTTAGGGTTTAGGGTTTATGGTTTATTGTTTTGGGTTGATGGTTTATGGTTTAGGGTTTATGATTTATTGTTTAGGGGTTAGGCTTTAGTGTTTGTGGTTTAGGGTTTAGGCTTTAGGGCTTATGGTTTAGGGTTTAGGCTTTAGGATTTGGGGTTTAGGGTTTAAGCTTTAGGGTTTGGGATTTAGGGTTTAGCATTTGTGGTTTAGGGTTTAGGGGTTTAGGGTTTAGGATTTGGGGTTTAGGGTTTATGGTTTAAGGTTTAGGCTTTATGGTTTGTGGTTTAGGGTTTAGGGGATAGGGTTTAGGGTTTAAGGTTTGTGGTTTCAGGTTGAGGATTTATGGTTTAGGATCTAGTATTTGTGGTTTATAGTTTTGGGTATAGGCTTTAGGGTTTGTGGTTTATGGTTTAGGGTGTAGGGTGTAGGGTTTATGGTTTATGGTTTGGGGTTGAGGCTTTTGGGTTTAGGATTTAGGGTTTAGGGTTTGGGTTTTATGGTTTATGGTTTAGGGATTATGGTTTATGGTTTAGGGTTTAGGGTTTAGGATTTGTGGTTTAGGGTTTATGGTGTAGGGTTTAGGGTTTAAGGTTTATGGTTTCGGCTTGAGGGTTTATGGTTTAGGATTTAGGTTTTGTGGTCTATAGTTTAGGGTTTAGGCTTTAGGGTTTGTGGTTTAAGGTTTAGGCTTTTAGGGTTTGGGCTTTATGGTTTAGTGTTTAGTGTTTAGGGTTTATGGTTTAGGGTTTAGGGTTAAGGGTTTATGAGTTAGGCTTTTTGGTGTATTATATAGGGTTTAGGGTTTATGGTTTGAGGTTAAGGGTTTATGGCTTAGGGTTTAGGGTTTATAGTTTAGGGTTTATGGTTTACGGTTTAGGGTGTATGGTTTACGGTTTAGGGTTTATGGTTTATGGTTTGGGGTTGATGATTTATGGTTTAGGGTTTAGGCTTTAGGGTTTGTGGTTTAGGGTTTAGGGTTTATGGTTTCGGTTTAAGGGGTTATGGCTTTGGCTTTAGGGTTTGTGGTTTATCGTTTTAGGTGTATGGTTTATGGTTTAGGGTTTATGGTTTGGGGTTGATGGTTTATGGTTTATGGTTTAAGGCTTTAGGGTTTGTGGTTTAGAGTTTAGGGTTTAGCATTTATTGTTTAGGGTTGATGGTTTTTGCTTTAGTGCTTAGGGTTTATAGTTTAGGGTTTAGGTGTTAATGTTTGTGGTTTAGGGTTTAGGCTTTAGTGTTTGTGGTTTATTGTTTAGGGTGTTGTGTTTAGGGTTTAGGGTTTATGGTTTGGGGTTGAGGGTTTATGGGTTAGGGTTTAAGCTTTAGGGTTTGTGGTTTAGGGTTTATGGTTTAGGGTTTATGGTTTATTGTTTAGGGGTTAGGCTTTAGTGTTTGTGGTTTAGGGTTTAGGCTTTAGGGCTTATGGTTTATGGTTTAGGCTTTAGGGTTTATGGTTTAGGGTTTATGGTTTATTGTTTGAGGTTGATGGTTTATGGTTTAGGGTTTAAGGTTTATAGTTTAGGGTTTATGGATGTAGTTTAGGGTTTAAAGTTTAGGATTTGGAGTTTAGGGTTTAGGGTTTTGCGTTTGTGGTTTAGGGTTTAGGGGTTGAGGGTTTAGAATTTGGGGTTGAGGGTTTATGTTTTAAGATTTAGGCTTTAGGGTTTGTGGTTTAGGGTTTATGGTGTAGGGTTTAGGGTTTAAGGTTTGTAGTTTCGGGTTTAGGGTTTATGGTTTAGGATTTAGGGTTTGTGGTCTATAGTTTATAGGGTTTAGGCTTTAGGGTTTGTGGTTTATGGTTTAGGGTGTAGGGTTGAGGGTTTTGGGTTTATGGTTTGGGGTTGAGGCTTTAGGGTTTGTGGTTTAGGGTTTTGGCTTTAGGGTTTGGGCTTTATGGTTTAGGGTTTGTGGTTTAGGGTTTAGGCTTTAGGGTTTGGGTTTAGGGTTTAGGGTTTAGGGTTTAGGGTTTGTGGTTTATGGTTTAGGGTTTATGGTTTCGGGGTAAGGGTTTATGGCTTAGGGTTTAGGGTTTATAGTTTAGGGCTTTGGCTTTAGGGTTTTTGGTTTATTGTTTTGGGTGTATGGTTTTTGGTTTAGGGTTTATGGTTTATGGTTTGGGGTTGATGGTTTATGGTTTAGGTTTTAGGGTTTAGGGTTTGTGGTTTAGGGTTTTGGGTTTAGGATTTAGTGTTTATTGTTTGTGGTTGATGGTTTATGATTTAGGGTTTAGGGTTTATAGTTTAGGGTTTAGGCTTTAGTGTTTGTGGTTTAGGGTTTAGGCTTTAGGGTTTGTGGTTTATGATTTAGGGTGTAGTGTTAGGGTTTAGGGATTATGGTTTGGGGTTGAAGGTTTATGTTTAGGGTTTAGGATTTAGGGTTTGTGGTTTAGGGTTTATGGTTTAGGGTTTATAGTTTAGGGTTTAGGATTTTGATAAACCCCAATTTTGTGGTTTATATTGTGTAGAATTTGGTGGTTTTGTCAATATTTCTCGCACATATTCACAAGAAATTCATGGTTTTGTGTTCTCTTCCTAATATTGCTTCCTGATGAAAAACATGCTTATTTTGCCTTAAAATTGCCATATTTTAATCCTTTTCTATTGCCATTTGATGCTGTGATGTATTTGTTGAGTGATTTCAGGAATTATATGGTAGGTATGGCCTAGAAGAGAGAAAGTAAAGATGCACAAAAGGGGGGAACATGAAGATTTGAATTTTGGGAAAATCAGCATTGGCGCGCACGCGTGGATGAGGATGGCTGGAAGCGGCGCGAAAGGATGGACGCATCTGCGCGGATCAGAGGATTCCTATCGATACGCACGCGCACTTGGCGCGCACGCGTGGATCACAAAAGCAATCGGCGCGCATGCCCGCGTGGTGCGCACGCGCGGGAAGCTGCACGTGACCTTATTAAATGAAATCGTGCCTGGCGATTTCTGAGGCTCATCAGGCCCAAATTCAAGCTGTTTCTGCATGGAAAAGACCCAAGGATGCTAGGGGAAAGGGGGGATCAATCATTTTACACTAAGACACAATTTTAGCTAGTTTTTGGTTCTTTGTTCTTTTAGAGAGAGAAACCCTTGTTCCTCTCTAGATCTAGTTTTAATTTGATCTTCCCTTGTTGAATTCTGAATTGGATCTTGTTAATTACTAGTTTTAATTGTTCAATTTGAATTCCTTGGTATAATTTTGCTTAGATCTTGTGATAGTTTTATGAATTCTTGTCAATTGTCATTTTATACCCATTTCATGCATGTTGTGAATCTTGACTTGTTGATGTTACATTGATGATTTCTATGATTAATTGTGTTGTTTGGATGATTGTATGTTGATAATTGTTAGTGGGTACTTGTGATTTCAATTTGATTGCAATTTAAACATGTCTTTTATTAATGCTTACCATGTGTTCGATGAATTGTTTACTTTGATTATTGAGTAGTTCTTTTTACTCTTGGCCTAGGCTAAGGATATGGGGTAAAACTTGAGTCATTGGGTCTAATGGATTTGATGATTTGGGAGCCCTTATTGGTCAATTTGATAGCAATTGACGCTAACCTTCTATTAAGTCAATTAGTAGTGAGGTTATAACTTATGGGTTGATGTTGACCAAACCATTTGACGTACTTCAAGTATAGAAGTAGACTTAACGAGTTTGGTTCCTCATAATTGTCAAGATATGGTTATTAGACAAGGATGGTGACCCCAATTCCCATGCCTAGCCAAGAGTTGCTTTTATTTTTCATATTTGAAAACCCAAAATTCTTGATTACTTGTCTTAGTTATAGTTTCTTGCTTAGCTTAGAATAGAATCATGCTGGATGTTACTTTCTTAGTTTGGAATTGCTCATGTCTTGCTTAGTTATTTGAATTAGTTTCTTGCATTGTGAGATTGCTTGCTTGTTAAGATTCCCATTTATTTTCTTGCTCATGACTTACTGGTATGCGAAATTGTTACTCAGGTTGTGAATTATTGTTCGAAATTGATTCCCTGGTGATGGCACCAAAAACGGATGCACAGAACCATGGTCTAAACATATCTTCACAACTTCGCATAACTAACCAGCAAGTGCACTGGGTCGTCCAAGTAATACCTTACGTGAGTAAGGGTCGAATCCCACGGAGATTGTTGGTATGGAGCAAGCTATGGTCACCTTGTAAATCTCAGTCAGGCGGATATAAAATAGTTATGGAGTTTTCGAAATTTAGTAATAAAAGAAGGATAGAAATACTTATGTAAATCATTGGTGAGAATTTCAGATAAGCGTATGGAGATGCATTCGTTCCTCTGAACCTCCGCTTTCCTGCTGTCTTCATCCAATCAGTCTTACTCCTTTCTATGGCTGGCTTTATGTAAGGACGTCACCGGTGCCAATGGCTACTTTCAATCCTCTCGGGAAAATGGTCCAAATGCTCTGTCACAGCATGGCTAATCGTCTGGAGGCATCACCCTTGTCGATGGTTGCATCCTATTCCTCTCTGTGAAAATGGTCCGATGCGCTGTCACTGCATGGCTAATCATCTTGGAGGTTCTCGATCATACTGGAATAGGATTTACTATCCTTTTGCGTCTGTCACTACGCCCAGCACTCGCGAGTTTGGAGTTCGTCACAGTCATTCAATCCCAGAGTCCTACTCGGAATACCACAGACAAGGTTTAGACTTTCTGGACTCTCATGAATGCCGCTATCAATCTAGCTTATACCACGAAGATTCTGATTAAGAGATCTAAGAGATACTCATTCAATCTAATGTAGAACGGAAGTGGTTGTCAGGCACGCGTTCATAGGGAATGATGATGATTGTCACGTTCATCACATTCAGGTTGAAGTGCGAATGAATATCTTAGAAGCGAAATAAGATGAATTGAATAGAAAACAGTAGTACTTTGCATTAATCTTTGAGGAACAGCAGAGCTCCACACCTTAATCTATGGAGTGTAGAAACTCTACCGTTTGAAAATACATAAGTGAAAGGTCCAGGCATAGCCGAATGGCCAGCCCCCATGATCTAAGAACCAGGCGTCCAAAGATGAAAATACAATGATAGAAAGTTCTATTTATAATAAACTAGATACTAGGGTTTACAGAAGTAAGTAATTGATGCATAAATCCACTTTCGGGGCCCACTTGGTGTGTGCTTGGGCTGAGATTGAAGTCTACACGTGGAGAGGTCATTCTTGGAGTTGAACGCCAGCTTTTGTGCCAGTTTGGGCGTTGAACTCCACTTTGCAACTTGTTTCTGGCGCTGGACGCCAGAATTGGGCAGAGAGCTGGCGTTCAACGCCAGTTTGCGTCATCTAAACTTGGGCAAAGTATGGACTATTATATATTGCTGGAAAGCCCTGAATGTCCACCTTCCAACGCAATTAAAAGCGCGCCATTTTGAGTTCTGTAGCTCCAGAAAATCCATTTTGAGTGCAGGGAGGTCAGAATCCAACAGCATCAGCAGTCCTTCTTCAACCTCTGAATCTGATTTTTGCTCAAGTCCCTCAATTTCAGCCAGAAAATTCCTGAAATCACAGAAAAACACACACACTCATAGTGAAGTCCAGAAATGTGAATTTAACATAAAAACTAATGAAAACATCCCTAAAATACCTAGATCCTACTAAAAATATACCAAAAACAATGCCAAAAAGCGTATAAATTATCCGCTCATCACAACACCAAACTTAAATTGTTGCTTGTCCCCAAGCAACTGAAAATCAAATAGGATAAAAAGAAGAGAATATACTATAAATTTCAAACTATCAATGAAACATAGCTTCAATCATATGAGCGGGACTTATAGCTTTTTGCCTCTTAAATAGTTTTGGCATCTCACTCTACCCATTGAAGTTCAGAATGATTGGCATCTATAGGAACTCAGAGTTCAGATAGTGTTATTGACTCTCCTAGTTTAGTATGATGATTCTTGAACACAGCTTCTTTATGAGTCTTGGCCGTGGCCCTAAGCACTTTGTTTTCCAGTATTACCACCGGATACATAAATGCCACAGACAAATAATTGGGTGAACCTTTTCAGATTGTGACTCAGCTTTGCTAAAGTCCCCAATTAGAGGTGTCCAGGGTTCTTAAGCACACTCTTCTTTTGCTTTGGACCTTGACTTTAACCGCTCAGTCTCAAGTTTTCACTTGACACCTACACGCCACAAGCACATGGTTAGGGACAGCTCGGTTTAGCCGCTTAGACTAGGATTTTATTCCTTTAGGCCCTCCTATCCACTGATGCTCAAAGCCTTGGGATCCTTTTTATTTGCCCTTGCCTTTTGGTTTTAAGGGTTATTGGTTTTTTGCTCTTGCCTCTTGGTTTTAAGAGCTTTTGGCTTTTTCTGCTTGTTTTTTCTTTCTATTTTTTTTCGCCTATTTTTTTTTCTGCAAGCTTTCTTCTTTGCTGCTTTTTCTTGCTTCAAGAATCATTTTTATGATTTTTCAGATTATCAAATAACATGTTTCCTAGTCATCATTCTTTCAAGAGCCAACATATTTAACATTCTTAAACAACAACTTCAAAAGACATATGCACTGTTCAAGCGTACATTCAGAAAACAAGAAGCATTGTCACCACATCAATATAATTAAACTAAGTTCAAGGATAAATTCGAAACTCATGTACTTCTTGTTCTTTTGAATTAAAACAGTTTTTATTTAAGAGAGGTGATGGATTCATAGGACATTCATAACTTTAAGATATAGTTACTAATTACTAATGATCACGCAATAATACACAAACATAGATAAGCACATAAGATAGAAAATGAAAAACAGAAGAAATAGGAACAAGGAATGAATCCACCTTAGTGATGGTGGCGTTTCCTTCTTGAGGGACCAATGATGTCCTTGAGCTCTTCTATGTCTCTTCCTTGCCTTTGTTGCTCCTCCCTTATTGCTTTTTGATCTTCTCTAATTTCATGAAGGATGATGGAGTGCTCTTGATGTTCCACCCTTAATTGTCCCATGTTAGAGCTTAGTTCTCCTAGGGAGGTGTTGATTTGCTCCCAATAGTTTTGTGGAGGAAAATGCATTTGAGGCATCTCCGGGATGTCATGGTGATGAGCTTCATGCGCCTCTTGAGCTCCATGAATGGGCTCTCTTGCTTGCTCCATCTTTTTCTTAGTGATGGGCTTGTCCTCTTTAATGAGGATATCTCCCTCTATGTCAATCCCAGCCGAATTGCATAGGTGGCAAATGAGGTGAGGAAAGGCTAACCTTGCCATAGTGGAGGACTTGTCAGCCACCTTGTAGAGTTCTTGAGGTATAATCTCATGAACTTCCATCTCTTCTCCAATCATGATGCTATGGATCATGATGGCCCGGTCTATAGTAACTTCAGACCGGTTGCTAGTGGGAATGATTGAGCATTGAATGAACTCCAACCATCCTCTAGCTACAGGCTTAAGGTCCAGTCTTCTTAGTTGAACCGGTTTGCCTTTTGAGTCAATCTTCCATTGAGCTCCTTCTACACATATGTCCATGAGGACTTGGTCCAACCTTTGATCAAAGTTGACTCTCCTTGTGTAGGGACGTGCGTTCTCTTCCATGTTTGGCAAGTTGAACGCCAACCTCACATTTTCCGGACTAAAATCTAAGTATTTCCCCCGAACCATGGTGAGATAATTCTTTGGGTTCGGGTTCTTACTTTGATCATGGTTCCTAGTGATCCATGCATTAGCATAGAACTCTTGAACCATTAGGATGCCGACTTGTTGGATGGGGTTTGTTAGAACTTCCCAATCTCTTCTTTGAATTTCATGTCGGATCTCTGGATACTCATTTCTTTTGAGTTTGAAAGGGACCTCGGGGATCACCTTTTTCTTGGCCACAACATCATAGAAGTGGTCTTGATGGGCTTTGGAGATGAACCTTTCCATCTCCCATGACTCGGAGGTGGAAGCTTTTGTCTTCCCTTTCCCTTTTCTAGAGGATTCTCCGGTCTTAGGTGCCATTAATGGTAATGGAAAAACAAAAAGCTTATGCTTTTACCACACCAAACTTAGAATTTTGCTCGCCCTCGAGCAAGAGAAGAAAGAAAAAATGAAGAAGAAGAAGAAGAAAAGATGGAGAAGAGGGGGAGGTGTGTTTCGGCCAAGAAGAGAAGAGAGGGTTGTGTTGTGTGAAAATGAGGAAGAATGGAAGGCTTTATATAGGGAAGGGAGGGGGGTTAAGTTCGGCTATTTAGGGTGGGTTTGGGTGGGAAATTGGTTTTGAATTTTGAAGGTAGGTGGAGTTTATGAGGTAGGTTTATGGGGAAGAGTGGATGGATGTGAGTGGTGAAAAGGTGATGGGGAAGAGAGATTGAGGTGATTGGTGAAGGGTTTTGGGGAAGAGTGTTTATGGGATTGTGTGAAAGAGGGGTGAGAAGAAGTGAGTGGAGGTAGGTGGGGATCCTGTGGGGTCCACAGATCCTGAGGTGTTTAAGGATTTACAACCTTGCACCAAATTAGGCATGTAAAATGCCCTTGCACACAACTCTGGGCGTTCAGCGCCAGATTGGTGCTTGTTCTGGGCGTTGAACGCCCATTTGTAGCCTATTTCTGGCGTTGAACGCCAAAACCATGCTTGTTCTGGGCGTTCAGCGCCAGCTCTCCTCCAGGGTGCATTTCTGGCGTTCAAACGCCCAGATGCTGCTCTTTTCTGGCGTTCAGCACCAGAACCATGCTCTGTTCTGGCGTTGAACGCCCAAAACATGCTTCTTACTAGCGTTTAAACGCCAGTAAGGTCTTCCTCCAGGGTGTGATTTTTCTTCTGCTGTTTTTGATTCCGCTTTCAATTTTTATATTTATTTTGTGACTCCACATGATCATGAACCTATAAAGACATATAACTAAGAAAAATATAGTTAGATAAATAAAAATTGGGTTGCCTCCCAACAAGCGCTTCTTTAATGTCAATAGCTTGACAGTGGGCTCTCATGGAGCCTCACAGATGTGCAGAGCTTTGTTGAGACCTCCCAACACCAAACTTAGAGTTTGGATATGGGGTTTGACACCAAACTTAGAGTTTGGTTGTGGCTTCCCAACGCCAAACTTAGAGTTTGACTGTGGGGGCTTTGTGTGACTCTGCTTTGAGAGAAGCTTTTTATGCTTCCTCTCCATGGATGCAGAGAGAGATCCTTGAGTTGTAAACACAAGGTTATCCTCATTTATTTGAAGAATCAATTCTCCTTTGTCCACATCAATCACAGCTCTTGCTGTGGCTAGGAAAGGTCTTCCTAGGATGATGGATTCATCCTCATCCTTTCCAGTATCTAGGACTATGAAATCAGTAGGGATGTAAGGGCCTTCAACCTTTACTAACACGTCCTCTACTTGTCCATAAGCCTGTTTTCTTGAATTGTCTGCCATCTCTAATGAGATTTTAGCAGCTTGTACCCCATAGATTCCCAGTTTCTCTATTACAGAGAGGGGCATGAGGTTTATCCCTGAACCAAGGTCACACAGAGCCTTAAAGATCATGGTGCCTATAGTACAAGGTATTATGAACTTTCCAGGATCCTGTCTCTTCTGAGGCAATGTTAGTTGATCCAGATCACTTAGTTCATTGGTGAACAAGGGAGGTTCATCTTCCCAAGTATCAATGCCAAATAATTTGGCATTTAGCTTCATGATTGCACCAAGGAACTTGGCAGCTTGCTCTTCAGTAACATCCTCATTCTCTTCAGAAAAGGAATACTCATCAGAGCTCATGAATGGCATAAGGAGGTTCAATAGAATCTCTATGGTCTCTAGATGAGCCTCAGAGTCCTTTGGTTCCTCAAGGGGAAGCTCCTTATTGATCACTGGACGTCCCAGGAGGTCTTCCTCCTTGGGATTCATGTCCTCTCCTTCCCTTACAGGTTCGGCCATGGTGCTTATGTCAATGGCCTTGCACTCTCCTTTTGGATTCTTTTCTGTATTGCTTGGGAGAGTACTAGAAGGGATTTCGGTGATCCTTTTACTCAGCTTGGCCACTTGTGCTTCCAAATTTCTAATGGAAGACCTTGTTTCATTCATGAAACTTACAGTGGCCTTGGATAGATCAGAGACTAAGTTTGCTAAATTAGAGGTATTTTGTTCAGAGTTCTCTGTCTGTTGCTGAGTGGATGATGGAAAAGGTTTATTATTGTTAAACCTATTTCTTCCACCATTATTAAAGCCTTGTTGAGGCCTTTGATCCTTCCATGAGAGATTTGGATGATTTCTCCATGATGGATTATGGGTGTTTCCATATGGTTCACCCATGTAATTTACCTCTGCTATTGCAGGGTTCTCAGGATCATAAGCTTCTTCTTCATGAGAAGCCTCTTGAGTACTGTTGGATGCAGCTTGCATTCCATTCAGACTCTGAGAAATCATATTGACTTGCTGAGTCAATATTTTGTTCTGAGCCAATATGGCATTCAAAGTATCAACTTCAAGAACTCCCTTCTTCTGAGGCGTCCCATTACTCACAGGATTCCTCTCAGAAGTGTACATGAACTGGTTATTAGCAACCATGTTAATGAGTTCTTGAGCTTCTACAGGCGTTTTCTTTAGGTGAATGGATCCACCTGCAGAAGTATCCAATGACATCTTAGCTAATTCAGACAGACCATCATAGAATATATCCAGGATGGTCCATTCTGAAAGCATGTCAGAAGGACACTTTTTGGTCAGTCCTTTGTATCTCTCCCAAGCTTCATAGAGGGATTCACCTTCTTTCTGTCTGAAAGTTTGAACATCCACTCTAAGCTTACTCAGCTTTTGAGGAGGAAAGAACTTGGCTAAGAAAGCCTTGACCAGCTTATCCCAAGAGTTCAGGCTATCCTTAGGTTGAGAGTCCAACCATACTCTAGCTCTGTCTCTTACAGCAAAAGGGAAAAGCATGAGCCTGTAGACTTCAGGATCTACTCCATTAGTCTTAATAGTATCACATATCTGCAAGAATTCAGTTAAGAACTGAAAAAGATCTTCAGATGGAAGTCCATGAAACTTGCAGTTCTGCTGCATCAGAGAAACTAATTGAGGTTTCAGCTCAAAATTGTTTGCTCCAATGGCAGGAATGGAGATGCTTCTTCCATGTAAATTGGAATTAGGTGCAGTAAAGTCACCAAGCATCCTCCTTGCATTATTATTATTTTTGGCTGCCATTTCCTCTTCCTGTTCGAAAATTTCTGACAGGTGCTTGCTGGATAGTTGTAATTTAGCTTCTCTTAGTTTCCTCTTCAGAGTCCTTTCAGGTTCTGGATCTGCTTCAACAAGGATGTTCTTGTCCTTGCTTCTGCTCATATGACAAAGAAGAGGGCACAGAAAAATAATAATAATAGGGATCCTTTTTACCCAAGTATAGAGGTTCCCTTTAGGTGAGTGGAAGAAAAGGAGAAGAAAAGAGAGAGAGGGAATTTTCGAAAATTGTTTTTGAAAAAGAGTTAGTGATTTTCGAAAATGGTTTTTGAAAAATGTTAGTAATTTTCGAAAATTAAGATTTAAAAATTGAAATAATTAGTTAATTAAAAAGAAAATTTGAAAAAGAGTGAGATATTTTCGAAAATTAGAGAGAGAGAGAGTTAGTTAGGTAGTTTTGAAAAAGATAAGAAACAAACAAAAAGTTGGTTAGTTAGTTGAAACAAATTTGAGAAGATAAGAAGTTAGGAAGTTAGAAAAGATATTTTGAAATCAAATTTTTGAAAAAGGTAAGATAAGAAGATATTTTTGAAAACATATGATTTAAATTAGTTTTTTGAAAAAGATTTGATTTTTAAAATCACAATTAATGACTTGACTCACAAGAAATCACAAGATATGATTCTAGAACTCAAAGTTTGAATCTTTCTTAACAAGCAAGTAACAAACTTGAAATTTTTTAATCAAAACATTAATTGTTATTGTTATTTTCGAAAATTATGATGTAAAATTAAGAAAAAGATTTTTGAAAAATATTTTTGAAATTTTCGAAAATAACTAAAAAAATTTGAAAAAGATTTGATTTTTGAAAAAGATAAGATTTTTAAATTGAAAATTTGATTTGACTCATAAAAACAACTAGATTTTAAAAATTTTTGAAAAAGTCAAATCTAATTTTCGAAATTTTAAGAGAAAAAGGGAAAGATATTTTTTTTTATTTTTGAATTTTTATGATGAGAGAGAAAAACAAGAAAAATGATGCAATGCATGAAAGTTATGGATCAAAACAATGAATGCATGCAAGAATGCTATGAATGTCAAGATGAACACCAAGAACACTATGAAGATCATGATGAACATCAAGAACACATTTTTGAAAAATTTTTAATGCAAAGAAAACATGCAAGACACCAAACTTAGAATTCTTTAATGTTTAGACATAAAAAATTCAGGAATGCATATGAAAAACAAGAAAAGACACAAAACATGCAAATGCAAAGATCAAACAAGAAGACTTACCAAGAACAACTTGAAGATCATGAAGAACACTATGAATGCATGATTATTTTCGAAAAATGCAAGATGCACATGCAATTGACACCAAACTTATAACATGACTCAAGACTCAAACAAGAAACACAAAAAATATTTTTGATTTTTATGATTTTCTAATTTTTTTGTATTTTTTCGAAAATTATTTGAAAAACAAAAATAAGGATTCCAAAATTTTTAATATTAATTCCAGGAATCTTATGCTCTTTAGTCTAAAGCTCCAATCAAAGGGTCAGGCATGGCTTAATAGCCAGCCAAGCTTTAGCATGTAACAGGTAGATCATGAACAGCAGTAGGTGGATTAGCACCAACTAATTTTGCTCTTGATAACAAATTGGAAGCCTCAGTCCAAATGAATTTAGACATGGCTTTACAGCCAGCCAGGCTTCACATGCTTCATGAAACACTAGAATTCATTCTTAAAAATTTTGAATAAAATTATAAATTTTTTGAAAATATTTTTTTTTCCGAAAACAAAAGAAAAATTTTTAAAAGATTTTTGAAAAATTTTTGAAAACAAAACAAAAAGAAAATTACCTAATCTGAGCAACAAGATGAACCGTCAGTTGTCCAAACTCGAACAATCCCCGGCAACGGCGCCAAAAACTTGGTATGCAAAATTGTTACTCAGGTTGTGAATTATTGTTTAAAATTGATTCCCTGGCGATGGCACCAAAAACGGATGCACAGAACCATGGTCTAAACATATCTTCACAACTTCACATAACTAACCAGCAAGTGCACTGGGTCGTCCAAGTAATACCTTACGTGAGTAAGGGTCGAATCCCACGGAGATTGTTGGTATGGAGCAAGCTATGGTCACCTTGTAAATCTCAGTCAGGCAGATATAAAATAGTTATGGAGTTTTCGAAATTTAGTAATAAAAGAAGGATAGAAATACTTATGTAAATCATTGGTGAGAATTTCAGATAAGCGTATGGAGATGCATTCGTTCCTCTGAACCTCCGCTTTCCTGCTGTCTTCATCCAATCAGTCTTACTCCTTTCTATGGCTGGCTTTATGTAAGGACGTCAACGGTGCCAATGGCTACTTTCAATCCTCTCGAGAAAATAGTCCAAATGCTCTGTCACAGCACGGCTAATCGTCTGGAGGCATCACCCTTGTCGATGGTTGCATCCTATTCCTCTCTTTGAAAATGGTCCGATGCACTGTCACTGCATGGCTAATCATCTTGGAGGTTCTCGATCATACTGGAATAGGATTTACTATCCTTTTGCGTCTGTCACTACGCCCAGCACTCGCGAGTTTGGAGTTCGTCACAATCATTCAATCCCAGAGTCCTACTCGGAATACCACAGACAAGGTTTAGACTTTCCGGACTCTCATGAATGCCGCCATCAATCTAGCTTATACCACGAAGATTCTGATTAAGAGATCTAAGAGATACTCATTCAATCAAATGTAGAACGGAAGTGGTTGTCAGGCACGCGTTCATAGGGAATGATGATGATTGTCACGTTCATCACATTCAGGTTGAAGTGCGAATGAATATCTTAGAAGCGAAATAAGATGAATTGAATAGAAAACAGTAGTACTTTGCATTAATCTTTGAGGAACAGCAGAGCTCCACACCTTAATCTATGGAGTGTAGAAACTCTACCGTTTGAAAATACATAAGTGAAAGGTCCAGGCATAGCCGAATGGCCAGCCCCCATGATCTAAGAACTAGGCGTCCAAAGATGAAAACAATGATAGAAAGTTCTATTTATAATAAACTAGCTACTAGGGTTTACAGAAGTAAGTAATTGATGCACAAATCCACTTTCGGGGCCCACTTGGTGTGTGCTTGGGCTGAGCTTGAAGTCTACACGTGGAGAGGTCATTCTTGGAGTTGAACGCCAGCTTTTGTGCCAGTTTGGGCGTTGAACTCCACTTTGCAACTTGTTTCTGGCGCTGGACGCCAGAATTGGGCAGAGAGCTGGCGTTGAACGCCAGTTTGCGTTGTCTAAACTTGAGCAAAGTATAGACTATTATATATTGCTGGAAAGCCCTGGATGTCTACTTTCCAACGCAATTGGAAGCGCGCCATTTTGAGTTCTGTAGCTCCAGAAAATCCATTTTGAGTGCAGGGAGGTCAGAATCCAACAGCATCAGCAGTCCTTCTTCAACCTCTGAATCTGATTTTTGCTCAAGTCCCTCAATTTCAGCCAGAAAATTCCTGAAATCACAGAAAAATACACAAACTCATAGTGAAGTCCAGAAATGTGAATTTAACATAAAAACTAATGAAAACATCCCTAAAAGTAACTAGATCCTACTAAAAACATACCAAAAACAATGCCAAAAAGCGTATAAATTATCCGCTCATCACTTACAACCCCGGAATTCTACCCAATGTTGAAGCACATGTTTGCCCATTCCTTGTGAGACGACCTGAGATTTGAATACTTCGGTTATTTCTATTGGGGTTGAACTTGTGACAACCAAATCCCTTCTAAATTTGATACTCGGGGATTGTTGTTGGGTAGAAGCTATACTACCAACGCAGATTTCATTGAGAAATTCTACTCTGACGGTAATCCTCCCACCATCAAATTTTTGGCGCCGTTGCTGGGGAATGGTTGCAACATATGCCTTGATATTGGTTATGTGAATATTGTAGATAGTTTAATTGCTTTCAATACTTAGCTATAGATTAGATTTCTTTTACACTTGTGCTATGACTCTCAAGTTTGATGACTCGGTCTCAACTGAATTCTAGCTTAGCCGATTTTGATCCCGAGATTGAAAGAACCTTGTTGCATACTCAGCAAGCTAGACGGCGGTTGGATTATACGGCTAGTACTTCGGCCTCTCTTGAGAAACATACCGAATCACTAGGCGATACCGAGAGTGACTTGGAGTCCGCTACTTCCTACTCTTCTGTTGGCACTAATAATACATCTTTACATCCTACAGGTGAGCCACACATGGCAGAGCCATGACGGATCACTTTGCATGAGCAAGAAGCTCCGGATATTATACTTCAACCGTTGCAAGCAAGGTATCCTAACCTTGATCCAAACTTTGAATTGAAGAGTAGCTTGATACATCTACTTCCTAAATATCATGGGTTGCCGAGTCAAGACCCCATCCGACATCTAAGAGATTTTCAAGTTGCTTGTTCTACGGCTCGAAGGCATGGAGCCGATGAGGTGGCTATCATGGTTTTTGCCTTCCCTTTCTCTCTTGAAGGGCAAGCGAAGACATGGTTTTATTCGCTACCGGATGAGATTGTGACTAATCGGGATTTCTTGAGGAGGGAGTTTCTAGATAAATTCTTCCCACCGGAAAAGACCGATTACATCCGGAAGGAGATTTCGGGCATAATGCAAAGAGACCAAGAGAGTTTGTACGAGTATTGGTCTCAGTTCAAGAGGCTATTGGAATTTTGTCCACACCATGGAATAAATACTCACTTGCTCATTAGCTACTTCACCGGAGGTCTTTGTGTGGAAGATAGAAGATTGCTCACCACTTCTAGTGGTGGTTCCCTTTCGAAAAACAAGACGGAGGGAGAAGCTTGGAATTTGATAAAGGATGTTGCCGAGGCTACACAACATACAAGGGTGAGAAGTAATCCTCTAAAGGGTGTGGTAGAACTATCCCCTTCCGAATCAAGCCTAACCAAAGCACTTGGGGATATGACCACCATCCTTACACAAATACAAAAGGATCAAAAGGAATACTACTCCATCCAAGCTGTCCAAGCCCCACCTCCAGTTGCTCAACTTGAAGGCCCTCCTAAGATTTGTGGTTTGTGCTCTAGCACCACACATTACACCGATCAATGCCATCAAATTCAAGAGGAACATGCTCTTGTAGTAGCCAATGTGAATTACAACAAATGTCCACCCTATCCTTCTCAAGGCCAAAATAATTACCCTCAAGGTGGTAACCAACATCAAGGGTGGAGAGATAATGCACAAAGAAGCAATCGAAACCAAAGATGGAACAACTCTTCTTCTCACCACAACAACAACCAATCTTCATCCCAATACCACCATAACAACGCCAACTACCAAGCCAACCAAGGCCACTCCAACCAAAACCAAAACAACTACACCAAGTACCAAGCACCACACCATAGACACAATCCAACCAAACTCCTCCATCTTCCAACAATCAAGTTGATGAGCTTAGAGCCGCCATGGAGAAAAGAGATGAGAGAAACAAGGCTTAATTTGATGCCTTAGGTGCTCAATTGGCTAACCTCACCAACATGCTTTCAAAGATGACCATGTCAAACCCACCATCAACTCCCAACAACACCAACCAACCCTTAAGCTCTTCTAACCTTCCATTCCAACCCCAACCAAACCCAAAGGACGGTCTCAACGCCATCACTCTACGGTCGGGGACTACGTTGGAGGAGATACCTCCAAGGGTCATGGGAGACATTTATGAGGAAGAAGTGGTTGTTGAAGCTCCACATGAAGAAGAGGTGGTAGACAAAAGGCATGAGGAAGAAGGAGTAAACCTCAAGGAACCCAAGAGGAAAGCTATAGTGGATGAGTCCATTGCTATTACATTCCCTTCCATGGTGAAGAAGGCAAAGAAAACACCAGAATTTGATTTGAACATGCTTCAGGTGTTCAAGAAGGTTGAGGTAACCATACCACTTCTTGATGCTATTCAACAAATTCCAAAGTATGCAAAATTTTTGAAAGACTTGTGTACACACAAGGATAGGATAGGAGAATTGGAGACATTATCCTTGGGTAGTTCAATTTCTTCCTTGATGAAACCTATTCCAAAGAAATGTGGTGACCCTGGACCTTGTTTGGTGTCTTGTTGTATTGGTGGACGCACTTTTCATGATTGTATGTGTGACTTGGGAGCTTGTGTAAGCATCATGCCACTTTCTATCTATGTGCGGTTGAATTTAGCTCCATTAAAGAAGTCAGCGGCAAGGTTTACCTTAGCCGATAAAAGTGTGATCACGGTGATGAGAATAGCGGAAGATGTACTTGTAGCGATCAAGGATTTGGTTTTTCCGATTGACTTTTACATCCTTGAAATGCCTCCAACAGAAAATAGAAGCTCATCCTCCATTCTACTTGGTAGACCCTTCCTCAAGTCCTCTAAATTCAAGTTAGATGCCTTCACCGGCACATATTCCTTTGAGGTTGGAGACAAGACTATCAAGTTCAATTTAGAAGAAGTCATGAAACATCCTCCCGAAGAACATTCTGTGCTCCGATGTGATGTAATTGATGAAGTGGTAGCGAAAGTGCAAGAAGAAGACCACAACAAGTTATGCTACCCTATTGTTGAGGAGACGGATGACCAGGAGGATGAACATGAGAAAGTTGTCAAAAATGAACTCCATGAGCTTGATGAAAAGGAACCTCAGCTTGAGGCAAAAAGTGAACTGAACCCCCTTCCATCTCATTTGAAGTATGCTTTCTTAGAGGACAACCAAAGGTTTCTGGTCATTATTGCTAGTGAGCTTTCAAGTGAAGAAGAATAAAAGCTCCTAGATATTCTAAGAAAGTACAAGAAAGCAATAGGATGGAGCCTAGCGGATATTGTGGGAATTGACCCCCGCAAGTGCATGCATAGGATATTTCTCCAAGATGGAGCTAGGTCGGTTAGGCAACCGCAAAGGAGGCTCAACCCGACCATCGTCGATGTAGTGAAGAAAGAGGTCACCAGATTACTGGATGCGGGTATCATATACCCAATCTCTGACAGTGAGTGGGTGAGCCCGGTCCAGGTTGTCCCCAAGAAGTCGGGCATCACGACGGTCAAAAAAGACGACGGTGAAATAGTCACTAAAAGAGTACAAAATGCGTGGCGAGTGTGTATTGATTACAGAAGATTGAACGCCGCTACACGAAAGGACCACTACCCCTTGCCCTTCATCGATCAGATGTTAGACCGTTTGGCGGGTAAATCTCACTACTGCTTTCTTGATGGATTTACTGGCTACTTCTATATTCATATTGCTCCTGAAGATCAGGAGAAGACCACGTTTACTTGTCCGTTTGGCACCTTTGCCTATAAGAGGATTCCATTTGGACTATGTAATGCACCGGCTACTTTTCAGCGGTGCATGACGAGTGTCTTCTCCGATATAATGGAGAATTCTCTGGAAGTCTTTATGGATGACTTCAGTGTTTATAGTACTTCTTTTGATTGTTGCTTAGAGAACTTGGCCAAGGTCTTAGCTAGATGTGTTGACACTAACCTTGTCTTAAATTTTGAAAAATGTCACTTTATGGTACGACAAGGTATAGTGTTAGGACATGTAGTATCTCATGAAGGCATTTCTGTAGACCCGTCCAAGGTCGATGTTATCACCACTTTACCTCACCCCTTATCTATGAGGGAGGTTCACTCATTTTTGGGACATGCAGGATTCTATAGTCGCTTTATCAAAGATTTCAGCAAGATTGCTTTGCCATTGTCGCGCCTACTCCAAAAAGATGTGGATTTTGAGTTTGACAGCGAATGTGTGAAGGCTTTTGAAGAGCTAAGGAGAGTTCTTACCATGGCACCGATTGTGCAAGGCCCCAACTGGACGTTGCCATTTGAGATAATGTGCGGTGCGTCAAACCATGCTGTAGGCGCCGCGCTTGCACAGCGCGATGGTAAACTCCCTTATGTCATTGCTTACTCTTCTAAAACACTGGATGCAGAAACCAACTATACCACTATTGAAAAGGAACTCCTAGCTATTGTTCATGCTTTAGATAAATTCAGATCTTATTGCTAGGATCAAAGATAGTGGTATACACGGATCATGCAGCTTTAAAGTACTTATTGGCAAAGAATGAGTCAAAGCCTAGACTCATACGTTGGATCTTGCTTTTGCAAGAATTTGACATTGAGATTAGGGACCGGAGTGGATCTCAAAACCTGGTTGCGGATCATTTAAGCCACATTGAGAATTTGAAATTTGATCCATTTCCGATCAATGACTCATTCCCGTTGGATAGTTTGCATGCTGTGTCGAATAGCTTTCCTTGGTTTGCCCCAATGGCGAACTACTTGGTTGTGAAAATCTTCCCTCCCAACTTTTCGAAAAACCAAAGGGACAAGTTGAGGAGTGATTCCAAATACTATATTTGGGATGACCCCCACTTGTGGAAGAGGGACGTGGACCAAGTAATTCGAAGATGTGTCCCGGAGTCTGAAATCCAACCCATTCTTGAAGCTTGCCATTCGTCCGAATGTGGTGGCCACTTTGGCCCACAAAGGACCGCTAAAAAGGTGTTGGATTGTGGATTCTGGTGGCCAACCTTATTCAAGGATGCTAACCGTTATGTGTGTCTTGCCATCAGTGTCAGAAGTCGGGAAACACATTCCAACGGGATGAAATGCCTCAGCAACATATGTTGTTTTGTGAGATATTTGATGTATGGGGCAATGACTTTATAGGACCGTTTTCCAACTCTAGTGGGTATCTGTATATTCTGTTAGTGGTTGACTACGTGTCAAAGTGGGTAGAGGCCATACCTACCCGCCTTCACGACGCCAATACCGTTGTTTCTTTTATTAGGAATAACATTGTATGCCGTTATGGGTTGCCACGAGCAATCGTGAGCGACCAAGGATCCCACTTTTGTAACATGAAGGTAGAGGAATTGCTCGAGCGCTATGGAGTGTCGCATAAGGTTGCTACTGCTTATCATCCGCAAACAAATGGACAAGCGGAAGTGTCCAACCGGGAAATTAAGAGGATTTTGGACAAAGTGGTCAATCCACAAAGAAAGGATTGGAGATTCCGGTAAGGATATGCACTATGGGCGTATAGAATGTCCTACAAGACTCCGATAGGGATGAGTCCCTTCCGGATTGTCTATGGTAAGGCATGCCACCTTCCGGTGGAGATTGAGCATCGAGCCTCTTGGACGGTAAAGCAGTGCAACATGGATTTAGCCAAGGCGGATGAAGACAGAAAGTTACAACTAGAGGAGCTTGAGTGTTTGAGGAACGAGTCATATGAGAATGCCCGGATCTACAAAGAAAAGACTAAAGTATTTCATGACCATCACATCCGGAAGAAGGACTTTCAAGAAGGTGATGAGGTTCTCCTCTACAACTCAAGGCTTCGATTCATGCCTGGCAAGCTCCGTTCTAGATAGGAAGGACCTTTCAAGGTGAAGGAGATAAACCCCTATGGAGTGGTGGAGTTGTTTGATCCCAAGAGTGAAGCAACTTTTAAAGGGAATGGACATAGAGTGAAGAAGTATCATGGCTACAAGCCCCCAAAAGAGCTAGAGGTGTTCCTATTGGAGGATGCACCAAGGAGAGAGGAAGCTTAAGAAAAGGACCGTCCAACTTAAGGACGTTAAAGAAAAGTGCTTGGTGGGAGGCACCCCACCGTGGTAAGATCTTCCTTGTATATACCATCTTGTTTGTAACCCTAAATTCTTGTGAATTTTGTGATTTCTTGATGATTGATTCATTGCATGGGAATGCTAGTTTTATTCCTTTTGTGAATAGAGAGGATGTTCATATAGTTTTCATCATTTTGGTAAGGATGGATTGTTGAAGTAGGGAGAATGCTATGTTTTGGATAATGCATGAAATTATGAAGTATTCTATTTGACTACTAGCTTAAGCACCTACCAAGAATATGTTAGAATAGGTCTTGTTATGTTGAAAAAAAGAGAAGAGAAAAAGGAAAAATGGGCACCGATGCACCAGCGCACTGTGTGCGCGCGCGCTGGTGGTGTACTTCCAACTCTTGGGCCAAAAACCCAAGAGTCATGCCTATTTCATGCCCATCTCGCGCCAGGCACTCACGCGTCCGCGTACTTGCCGCCTGCGCGCACCTTTGTAATTCACCCATCGATGCGCAAGCGCACTGTGCGCGCGCACCGATGGTGGTATGTGGACTCCCTGGTACAAAAACCAGAGAGTTATGCCACACTTATGCCACACTTGTGCCCACACCGACGCGTCTGTGCACTGCGCGCATCCGCGCCGGTTGCCAACTGACTCAAGCACATGCTTGCGCACTATGCACGTCCGCGCGCCTGTGCCACTCACCAACTCTGGTACAAATTCCAGAGACTCATGCCAACCTTGTGCCAGTCTTGTGCCAGGGGCACAACTGACCTTGCGCGTGCGCGCCACTGACGCGCACGTGTCCCTTGCCAACATCACACCGACGCGCCAGCGCATTGTGCGCGCGCGCGCGCTAGTTGCTCGAATCAGTTTTAAAGCCTCGTGCCTTGTTCTGTTCCCCTTTCTCACCTCCTTTCATATCTTCTTTCTCCTTCCTCCTTCTCCATCACTTCTCCTTTCTTCTTCTCCTTCCACAATCCACCACCACCGTCTCCGGCCACTCACCGGCAACAACCACCTCTTCCGGTGGCACTACATCTCTCCTATTTCTTTCTCATCTTCACAAAAGAAAATTCAACCTTGTTCATTTATACTTCTCAAGTTTCTACTTCCTCCATATCTCATCTATTATTTTCTTTGCATTATTTCTTCTTCTAGTTAGATTTTTCTTGTTGCTTTACTTAGTTTCTCTTTTAGTTGCATGATGATATTCCTTACTTTTGTTTGCTTACTTTTCCTTTTCCTTATTTTTCCATGGATGTTGAATTTGAGTTTAATTTGCTTTAATAGATCTTTTGTCATTTTTTCCTTATCTTTGCCAATATGTGATGTTTATGTGATGATTGTTGTTTCATTTTGGGCTTTAAATTGATTGAGTATCTTATAATTGCTCTTTGCTTGATAATTGCATGCCAAGTGTTCGAGGAAATGCATGAATGCCATTTTGGTTTCTTTTAATAATGTACTTTCAATTGGGTGCTTCTCCTCATTCACTTGTTGTCTTCTATATGCATTGAGTCCACTTTGCTTACTAATTAGATACTTATTGAACATGACTTGCTCTTTGTTATGGATGCTTGAGACTATACTTCTCATGCCATTTTGCATGCTTCATTTCCTCTTGCATCCCATGCCAAGTGTTATGACCCATGTCTTTTTGACTAGATTATTGCAATGTTCCTTTTGGACACTACCTTTTACTTGCATGTTTTTGTTAAAATTATTCTTTGGGTTTAATGTTTTCTTATTTCCCTTCCTTTCTCAGGATGGCCACCAAGAAAGGCAAGGGGAAAGCTCCAAGGAAACCGGCCGCAAAAAGGGCACCCCAAAGATCAACTTCTAAGGCGCACTCTTCATTGGGAGCCAGACCCCTAACTAAGAAGGCGAAGACACCCGCTCTTATTGATGAGAATGAAAAGAGCGAACCGGAAAAAGATTCTTCAAGGTTCCCCAACCGCTTCTGTGAACTTATGTTCCCCTCCATAGCTGTACGGAACTATCATCCTGAGCATCTACTTGCTCCGCCGGACAAGGTTGCTCCTTGTATTCTACCCCGCATTAAACGGCGAAGATGAGAGTTTCTTTTGAGAAAACCAAGGGAGATCAATCTCTCTTGGGTGAAAGAATTCTACACTAACTACCATCTCTCCTCTCTTCAATCAGTATACATGCGCCGGAAGCAAGTCGCGGTTTCAGAAGAGGCTATTCAGCAAGTGCTTAATGTCCTACCGGTACCAAGTGACATGAATGGCTACCAAGAAGTCTTACGTCAGTGAGAGAAGTTTGGATTTGATTGGGACTCGATCCTCTGAGTCATTGTGAACCAGAGGCATTTTGGATCCATGGTCTACTCCGGATGAGGCCCAAGAGCATTGACGCTCGCTTCCTCACTGTAGAAGCTAGAGCTTGGGCCTAGATCCTATCCTACTATGTGCTACCTAGCACCCACAACTCGTCCTTCACGGTGGATCTCGCCTTGCTTCTTTGGTGTGTTCTCACGGAGAGGCCGGTGAACATTCTGTTTCTTGTCAAGCAAGCGACGAGTCAAGTCCACGCCCGGGGTAATTTGCCATTTCCAGCATTGGTATCTGATTTAGTTGCTGATGTGGGTGTTCCTTGGGAAGCCAAGGACAGGAAGATTATAGTTCCAGCCAAGGGCGATGTGGTCCCAAGCGGAAAATACCTCTTCCCATGAACAACCCAAGCCTTGACATAGCCCTTCCATCTACTATTCCTTCCACCTCATCATCACCACCACGGCAAAGATCCTCACTTCAAAGGATAGAAGATATACACCGGAAGCTTGATAGATACGAGCGGCGCAATCAATGCCGATACACTTACATCAAGAAGCTTCTGCGTTGTGTTACCCCTAGCATAGAGGAACCCGAAATATTCACATCCACCTCAAACCCAAGTGATGGGAGCTCTGAAGGAGAGGATAGTGACGGTTCCGGTCCCAATTGCCCTTTGCACATTGTTCGTAGCACGGAGGACCGTGCTAAATTCTAAGTGTGGGGAGGTCGTTCGACTGATCTCCATGGGTAACAATCTCTCCCTTTCAATACCCATGGATTTATCTTTTGCTTAGTAGTTAGTACATTGTTAGTACATTGCATGTGTAGTTAGTTTTGCTTGTAAATACTCCTTGCATGATAGTTAGTTTCTATAGAGTTGCTTGGTCAAAATAATAACTTTTTCTCCAAGAAACTGTGTTTTGGGGTACCCTACCAAATTTTGAAAAACTTTTTGCAGTAAACTTGCTTTAAGAATGTATTTTGGAACATAGTAATTGAGCTAAAAACACAAGCATGTAAGTTTTGAGCCTATTGCATGGTTACATCTTCTAACCATTAATTTCCATTCTTGTGTGCATATCTCTCTCTATGATTCTGATCCTTACTTTGTCTGATTCTATATGTCCATTACTTTGTGTATGAATGCATTTACTTGAGGCCATCATTTCAATAGTCACTTTTTCCAAATGGCCTTAACCCTTTTATCTACTATTGCTAACCAATTTTGAGCCTATGATAAACCCTTTTTGTTCTTAAATAGAGCACATTAACAACCCTAAGCGAAAAACCATGAATGTCCCTAAATTTGGATCCTTGATTAGCTTAGGTAAGTTAGGATGTGTATCATTCAATTAGGAGGGTATACTTGGGAATTTTGGGTAGATATATAGGTGTGTAATTGTAGTGTAATTGAAAATTCTAGGATTTGGAAACATACTCATATATTGAATGGCTGAACCATATGCATTGAAACTTTTGTGCATGAAACCCCAAGAAAAAGGGATTCATAAAAAAAAACTAACAAACAAAGCAAAAAAGGGGACAAAGAAACCCCAAGACAAAGTAACAAAAACAATGCATATAGAATGTGAATTGAAAAGAATGCATGAGTATGCAAAAAGTGAAACTCAAGGATAGCTAGGTAATGTATTATAGATGTATAGGTTGTTCTATATGTCTAGTGAGATCCTAGGTTAATCAAGGACTCAAATTTTAAGCTCAATTGGCCATATACATACTTACCTTCACCTTAGCCCCATTATAACCCATGAATAAGACCTCATGATACTTGTAAGTATGCATTACGTAATTGTTGATTGTTAGATGAAAGACAAATATTGGAAAGCATAATTAGGAGAGGATTGAGTGACGAACCCTATACACTTGAGCGAATAGAGCGAATACACTTCCGGTGAGGGTTCGATGCTCAATTCTTTGTTCCCGGCTTTCACAAGCGTTCATCTAGCAAGTTATATGCACTCCTTAGTGATGTTCAATTTGGTAGAATTCATGAGCTACATACTATTTTCACCTCATATGTTCACATGTGTACTTGGAGGATAGATTTGCCCTTGACCAAGCATGTAGATGATTTTACATTAGTTGCATGCATTCACTTAGGTAGTTTGCATTTCATAAACCCTTTCTCACCATGATCTTTAGTCTTTTTATTCTAAGAATGAGGACATGCTTGGTTTAAGTGTGGGAAAATTTGATAAACCCCAATTTTGTGGTTTATATTGTGTAGAATTGGGGGGTTTTGTCAATATTTCTCGCACTTATTCACAAGAAATGCATGGTTTTGTATTCTCTTCCTAATATTGCTTCATGATGAAAAACATGCTTATTTTGCCTTAAAATTTCCATATTTTAATCCTCTTCTATTGCAAATCGATACCGTGATGTATTTGTTGAGTGATTTCAGAAATTATAGGATAGGAATGGCCTAGAAGAGAGAAAGAAAGCATGCACAAAAGGGAGGAACATGAAGATTTGAATTTTGGGAAAATCAGCATTGGCGCGCACGCGCACTCTACGCGCACGCGTGGATGAGGATGGCTGGAAGCGGCGCGCAAGGATGGACGCATCCGCGCGGATCAGAGGATTTCTATCGACGCGCACGCACACTTGGCGCGCACGCATGGATCACAAAAGCAATCGGTGCGCATGCACGCGAGGCGCGCATGCGCGGGAAGCTGCACGTGACCTCATTACATGAAATCGTGCCTGGCGATTTCTGAGGCTCATCAGGCCCAAATTCAAGCTGTTTCTGCATGGAAAAGACCCAAGGATGCTAGGGGAAAGGGGGGGATCAATCATTTTACACTAAGACACAATTTTAGCTAGTTTTTGGTTCTTTGTTATTCTAGAGAGAGAAATCCTTGTTCCTCTCTAGATCTAGTTTTAATTTGATCTTCCCTTGTTGAATTCTGAATTGGATCTTGTTAATTACTAGTTTTAATTGTTCAATTTGAATTCCTTGGTATAATTTTGCTTAGAACTTGTGATAGTTTTATGAATTCTTGTCAATTGTCATTTTATACCCATTTCATGCATGTTGTGAATCTTGACTTGTTGATGTTACATTGATGATTTCTATGATTAATTGTGTTGTTTGGATGATTGTATGTTGATAATTGTTAGTGGGTACTTGTGATTTCAATTTGATTGCAATTTGAACATGTCTTTTATTAATTCTTACCATGTGTTTGATGAATTGTTTACTTTGATTATGGAGTAGTTCTCTTTACTCTTGGCCTAGGCTAAGGAAATGGGGTAAACTTGAGTCATTGGGTCTAATGGATTTGATGATTTGGGAGCCCTTAGTGGTCAATTTGATAGCCATTGACACTAACCTTCTATTAAGTCAATTAGTAGTGAGGTTAGAACTTATAGGTTGATATTGACCAAACCATTTGACGTACTTCAAGTATAAAAGTAGACTTAATGAGTTTGGTTACTCATAATTGTTAAGATATGGTTATTAGACAAGGATGGTGACCCCAATTCCCATGCCTAGCCAAGAGTTGCTTTTATTTTTCATATTTGAAAACCCAAAATTCTTGATTACTTGTCTTAGTTATAGTTACTTGCTTAGTTTAGAATAGAATCATGTTGGATGTTACTTTGTTAGTTTGGAATTGCTCATGTCTTGCTTAGTTATTTGAATTAGTTTCTTGCATTGTGAGATTGCTTGCTTGTTAATATTCCCATTTATTTTCTTGCTCATGACTTACAACCCCAGAATTCTAACTAATGTTGAAGCACATGTTTGCCCATTCCTTGTGAGACGATCTGAGGTTTGAATACTTCGGTTATTTCTATTGGGGTTGAACTTATGACAACCAAATCCCTTCTAAATTTGATACTCGGGGATTGTTGTTGGGTAAAAGCTATACTACCAACGCAGATTTCATTGAGAAATTCTACTCCGACGGTAATCCTCCCACCATCAGGTTTACGGTTTACGGTTTACGGTTTGTGGTTTAGGATTTAGGTGTTTAGGGTTTATGGTGTAGGATTTATGGTTTAGGGTTTAGGATTGAGGGTTTAGAGTTTATGGTTTAGGATTTAGGGTTGAGGGTTTATGGTTTAAGGTTTAGGCTTTAGGGTTTGTGGTTTACGGTTTAGGGTGTAGTGTTTAGGGTTTAGAGTTTATGGTTTCGAGTTGAGGGTTTATGGTTTAAGATTTAGGGTTTGTGGTTTATAGTTTAGTGTATAGAATTTAGGGTTTGTGGTTTATGGTTTAGGGTGTAGGGTTTAGGGTTTGGGGTTGAGGATTTAGGGTTTGTGGTTCAGGGTTTAGGGTTTGGGTTGTGCTTTGTGGTTTAGGGTTTAGTATTTAGGGTTTATGGTTTAGGGTTTATGGTTTAGTGTTTTGGGTTTAGTGTTTATGGTTTAGGGTTTATGGTTTATGGTTTAGGTTTAAGGATTTATGTTTATGGTTTAGGGTTTATGGTTTAGGTTTTATGGTGTATGATTTAGGGCTTAGGGTTTATGGTTTGGTGATAAGGGTTTATGGCTTAGGGTTTAGGGTTTATAGTTTAGGGCTCAGGCTTTAGGATTTGTGATTTATGGTTTAAGGCGTATGGTTTATTGTTTAGGGTTTATGGTTTGGGGTTGATGGTTTATGTTTTAGGGTTTATGCTTTAGTGTTTGTGGTTTGGGTTTATGGTTTAGGGTTTAGGGTTTATTGTTTGGGGTTGATAGTTTTTGTTTTAGGGTTTAGGGTTTATAGTTTAGGGTTTAGGCTTTAGTGTTTGTCGTTTAGGCTTTAGGCATTAGGGTTTATGGTTTAGGGTTTAGGGTTTAAGGTTTAGGGTTTATGGTTTAGGGTTGAGGGTTTATGGTTTAGGGTTTAGGCTTTAGGATTTATGGTTTAGCATTTAGGGTTTAGGGTTTACGGTTTATTATTTGGGGTTGATGGTTTAGGTTTTAGTGTTTGTGTTTTAGGGTTTATGGTTTAGGGTTTGGGGTTTGTGTTTTAGGGGTTTATGGTTTATAGTGTAGGATTTATGGTTTAGGATTTAGGATTGAGGGTTTGGTGTTTATGGTTTAGGGTTTAGGGTTTAGGGTTTAGGGTTTAGGATTTATGGTATAAGGTTTAGGGTTTAGGGTTTATGGTTTGTGTTTATGGGTTTAGGGTTTAAGGATTATGGTTTGGGATTGGGGGTTTATTTTTTAGGGTTTATGGTTTAGGGTTTATAGTTTAGAATTTAGGGTGGACGGTTTAGGGTTTAGGGTTTATGGTTTGGGGTTAAGGGTTTAGGGTTTATAGTTTAGCGCATTAGCATTAGGGTTTATGGTTTAAGGTTTAGGCTTTAGGGTTTAGGGTTTAGGGTTTATGGTTTAGGTTTTAGGGATTAGGGTTTAGGTTTAGGGTTTATGGTTTATGGTTTGGGGTTGAGGGTTTAGGGTTTAGGGTTTATGGTTTATGGTTTGTGGTTTAGGGTGGGTTTAGGGTTTAGGGTTTATGGTTCGGGGTTGATGGTTAATGGTTTAGGATTTATGGTTTATAGTTTAGGGTTTATGCTTTAGGGTTTGTGGTTTATGATTTAGGGTGTAGGGTTTATGGATTATGGTTTAGGCTTTATTGTTTGTGTTTTAGGGTTTGGTGTTTAGAGTTTAGGGTTTAGGGTTTAGGGTTTAGGAGTTATGGTTTATGGTTTAGGGGTTTTAGGTTTAGGGTTTAGGGTGTAGGGTTTATGGTTTAGGGTTTAGGATTGAGAGTTTAGAGTTTATGGTTTAGGGTCTAGGGTTTAGGATTTATGGTTGAGGGTTTATGGTTGAGGGAATATGGGGTTGTGATTTAGGGTTTAGGCTTTGGGGTTTATTTTTTAGGGTATAGAGTTTAGGATTTAGGGTTCATGGTTTATGGTTTCGGGTTGAGGGTTTATGGTTTAGGATTTAGGGTTTGGGGTCTATAGTTTAGGGTTTAGACTTTAGTGTTTGTGGTTTATGGTGTAGGGTATAGGGTTTAGGATTTTGGGTTTATGGTTTGGGGTTGAGGCTTTAGGTTTGTGGTTTAGGGTTTAGGCTTTAGGGTTTGGGCTTTTTGGTTTTTGATTTAGGGTTTGGGTTTATGATTTAGGGTTAAGAGTTTAGTGTTTAGGGTTTAGTGTTTAGTGATTAGGGTTTATGGTTTAGGGTTTAGGATTTAGGGTTCATGGTTTAGGGTTTATGGGTTAGGGTTTATAGTGTATGATTTAGGGTTTAGGATTTATGGGTTGGTGTTAGGGTTTATGGCTTAGGGTTTAGGGTTTATAGTTTAGGGTTTAGGCTTTAGGGTTTGTGGTTTAGAGTTTAGAGTTTAGGGTTTTGGGTTTATGGTTTAGGGAGTGTCTAGTGTGTAGGGTTTAGGGTTTATGGTTCAGAGTTTCGGGTTGAGGCTTTATGGTTTAGGATTTATGGTTTGGGGTTTAGGGTTTAGGGTTTATGGTTTATGGTTTAGGGTTTAGGATTTAGGCTTTAGGCTTTATGGTTTGGGCTTTATGATTTTGGGTTTAAGGTTCAAGGTTTTGGGTTTTGGGTTTAGGGTTTAGGGTTCAGTGTCTAGGGTGTATGGTTTAGGATTTATGGTTTATGGTTTAGGGTTGAGGCTTTATGGTTTAGGATTTATGGTCTAGGATTTCTGGTTTAGGGTTTAGGGTGTATCATTTAGTGTTTAGGGTTTATGCTTTGGGGTTGAGGGTTTAAGGTTTAGGGTTTAGGGTTTAGGCTTTAGGGATTATGGTTCGGGTTTAGGGTGTAGGGTTTAGGCATTATGGTTCGGTGTTGAGGGTTTATGGTTTAGGGTTTAGGGTTTAGGGTTAGTGGTTTAATGTTTAAGGTCTACGGTTTAGGGTTTAGGGTTTATCGTTTGGGGTTGATATTTATGGTTTATGGTTTATGCTTTAGGGTTTCTAGTTTAGTGTTTAGGGTGGTGTGTAGGGTTTAGGGTTTAGGGTTTAGGATTTATGGTTTGGGGTTGAGGGTTTAAGGTTAAGGGTTTAGGGCTTATGGTTTATGGTTTATGGTTTAGGATTTAGGATTTAGGGTTTGTGGTTTAAGGTTTATGGTGTACGTTTTAGGGTTTTGGGTTTATGGTTTGGGGTTGAGGGTTTATCATTTAGGGTTTATGCATTAGGGTTTCAAGTTTAGTGTTTAGGGTGTAGGGTTTAGGGTTTAGAGTTTATGGTTTATGGTTTGGGGTTGAGGGTTTATGGTTTAGGATTTAGGCTTCAGGGTTTGTGGTTTATGGTTTAGGGTGTAGGGTTTAGGGTTTAAGGTTTATGGTTTGGGGTGAGGGTTTAAGGGTTAGGGTTTAGTGTTTATGCTTTATGGTGTAGGGTGTAGGGTTTATGGTTTAGGGTTTATGGTTTATGATTTAGGCTTTAGGGTTTGTGGTTTAGGGTTTAGTGTTTAACGTTTAGGATTTAGGCTTTAGGCTTTATGCTTTAGGGTTTGTGGTTTATGGTTTATGGTGTAGGAGTTAGGGTTTATGGTTTAGGGTTTAGGATTTAGGGTTTATGGTTTGGGCTTTATGGTTTTGGGTTTAGGATTTAAGGTTTTGGGTTTTGGGTTTATGGTTTAGGGTTTAGTGTCTATGGTGTAGGGTTTAGGGTTTATGGTTTATGGTTTGGTGTTGAGGCTTTATGGTTTAGGGTTTATGGTTTGGGATTTCTGGTTTAGGGTTTAGGGTGTAGCATTTAGGGATTAGGTTTTATGCTTTGGGGTTGATGGTTTATGGTTTAGTCTTTAGGGTTTATAGTTTAGGGTTTAGCCTTTAGGGATTATGGTTCGGGTTTAAGGTGTAGGATTTAGGGTTTATGGTTCGGTGTTGAGGGTTTATGGTTTAGGGTTTAGGCTTTAGGGTTAGTGGTTTAAGGTTTAAGGTGTACGGTTTAGGGTTTAGAGTTTATGGTTTGGGGTTGAGGGTTTATTGCTTAGGGTTTATGGTTTAGGGTTTCTAGTTTAGTGTTTAGGGTGGTGCAGGGTTTGGGGTTTAGGGTTTAGGGTTTATGGTTTGGGGTTGAGGATTTAGGGTTTTGGGTTTTGGGTTTATGGCTTAGGGTTTAGGATTTTAAGGTTTAGGGTTTATGGTTTGGGGTTGAGGGTTTATGGTTTAGGATTTAGGCTTTAGGGTATTTGGTTTGGGGTGTAGGGTTTAAGGTTTATGGTTTGGTGTTGAGGGTTTAAGGGTTAGGGTTTAATGTTTATGCTTTATGGTTTAGGGTGTAGGGTTTATGGTTTAAGTTTTATGGTGTAGGGTTTAGCCTTTAGGGTTTGTGATTTAGGGTTTAGCCTTTAGGGTTTGGGGTTGAGTGTTTATGGTTTAAGGTTTAGGGTTTATAATTTAGAGTTTATGTGTATTTTCGGTTTAGGGTTTAGGTTTAGGGTTTAGGGTTTAGGAGTTATGGTTTGTGGTTTATGGTTTATTGTTTAGGGTTTAGGGTTTATGATTTCGTCTTTGGGGTTTAGGGTTTAGTGTCTAAGGTTTAGGGTTTAGGGTTTAGTGTCTAGTGAGTAGGGTTTAGGGTTTAGGGTTTAGGGTTTAGGATTTGGGCATTATGATTTTGGGTTTAGGGTTTAAGGTTTAGTGTTTTTATGTTTAGGGTTTATGGTTTAGTGCCTAGGGTGTAAGGTTTAGGGTTTATGGTTTATGGTTTGGGGTTGAGGCTTTATGGTTTAGGGTTTATGGTTTGGGGTTTCTAGTTTAGAGTTTAGGGTGTAGCATTTAGTGTTTAGGGTGTATGATTTGGGGTTGATGGTTTATGGTTTAGGGTTTAGGGTTTATAGTATAGGGTTTAGGCTTTAGGGATTATGGTTCGGGTTTAGGGTTTATGGTTCAGGGTTGAGGGTTTATGGTTTAGGGTTTAGGCTTTACGGTTAGTGGTTTAAGGTTTAAGGTGTACGATTTAGGGTTTAGGGTTTATGGTTTGGGGTTGAGGGTTTATGCTTTAGGGTTTATGCTTTGGGGTTTCTGGTTTAGTGTTTAGGGTGGTGTAGGGTTTAGGGTTTAGGGTTTAGGATTTATGGTTTGGGATTGAGGGTTTAGGGTTTAAGGGTTAATGCTTATGATTCAGGGTTTAGGGTTGGGTTTATGGTTTATGGTTTAGGGTTTAGGATTTATGGTTTGTGGTTTAAGGTTTAGGATGTATGGTTTAGGGTTTTGGGTTTATGGTTTGGGGTTGAGGGTTTATCGTTAGGGGTTTATGCTTTAGTGTTTCAGGTTTAGTATTTAGGGTGTAGGATTTAGGGGTTAGGGTTTATGGTTTGGGGTTGAGGGTTTATGGTTTAGCATTCATGCTTTAGGGTTTGTGGTTTATGGTATGGTTTGGGGTTGAGGGTTTATGGTTTAGCATTCAGGCTTTAGGGTTTGTGGTTTAAGGTTTAGGGTGTTTAGAGTTTAAGGTTTATGGTTTGGGGTTGAGGGTTTAAAGGTTAGGGTTTAGTGTTTATGCTTTATGGTTTAGGGTGTAGGGTTTATGGTTTAGCGTTTAGGGTTTAGGGTTTAGTGTTTAGGGTTTAGTGTTTAACGTTTAGGATTTAGGCTTTAGGCTTCTGGGTTCAGGTTTAGGGTTAAGGGTGCAGGGTTTAGGGTTTATGGTTTGGCATTGAGGGTTTATGGTTTACGGTTTAGTCTTTAGGGTTTGTTGTTTAGGGTTTATGGTTTGTTGTTGAGCATTTATGGTTTAAGATTTAGGGTTTATGCGTGTTTTTGGTTTAGGGGTTTAGGGTTTAGGGTTTATAGTTTAGGATTTAGGGTTTGTGGTTTATGGTTTTTGGTTTATGGTTTAGGCTTTAGGCTTAAGGATGTAGGGTTTCGTCTTTGGGCTTTAGGGTTTTGGGTTTATGGATTAGGGTTTTGGGTTTTGGGTTTAGGGTTTGGGGTTTAGTGTCTAGTGTGTAGGGTTTATGGTTTATGGTTTATGGTTTGGCATTGAGGCTTTATGGTGTAGGGTTTAGGCTTTAGGGTTAGTGGTTTAAGGTTTATGGTGTACGGTTTAGGGTTTAGGGTTTATGGTTTGGGGTTAAGGGTTTATGGTTTAGGGTTTCTGGTTTAGTGTTTAGGGTGGTGTAGGGTTTAGGGTTTAGGGTTTAGGGTTTATGGCTTATGCTTTAGGGTTTAGGGTTTATGGTTTAGGCTTTAGTGTTTGTGGTTTAGGGTTTAGGATTTAGGATTTATGCTTTAGGCTTTAGGGTTTGTGGCTTTGGGTTAAAGGTGTTTGGTTTAGGGTAGGGTTTAGCGTTTATGGATTGGGCTTGAGGGTTTATGGTTTAGGGTTTAGACTTTAGGGCTTGTTGTTTAGGGTTTAGGGCTTATGGTTTGGGGTTTAGGGTTTATGGTTTAAGGTTTAGGGTTTATAGTTTAGGGTTTAGGCATGTTTGTGGTTTCGGGTTTAGGGGTTAGGCTTTAGTGTTTAGGCTTTAGGGTTTAGGGTTTAGGGTTTAGGGTTTATGGTTTACTATTTGGGAATTATGGTTTCTGGTTTAGGATTTAGGGTTTAATGTTTAGGGTTTAGGGTTTACGGTTTATCGTTTGGGGTTGAGGGTTTATGGTTTGGGGTTGAGGGTTTATGGTTTAGGGTTTAGGCTTTCGGGTTTGTGATTTAGGGTTTAAGGTGTAGCGTTTAGGGTTTAGGGTTTATGGTTTGGCATTGAGGGTTTATGGTTTAGTCTTTAGGGTTTAAGCTTTAGGGTTTAAGGTTTAGGATTTAGGGTTTAGAGTTTAGGTTCTAGGTGGTAGGGTTTAGGGTTTATGGTTTATCATTTTGGGGTGAGGGTTCATGGTTTAGGGTTTATGGTTTAGGGTTATGAGTTTATGGTTTAGGGTTTAGGCTTTAGTATTTGTGGTTTAGGGTTTAGGGTGTAGTGTTTAGGGTTTAGGGTTTATGGTTTGGGGTTGAGAGTTTATGGTTTAGGGTTTAGGGTTTATAGTTTAGCGTTTAGGCTTTAGGGTTTGAGGTTTATGGTTTAGGGTGTAGGGTTTAGGGTTTGTGGTTGGGGTTTAGGGTTTATCTTTTAGGATTCTGGATTTATGGTTTGTGGTTTAAGGTTTAGGGTGTAGGGTTTAGGGTTTAGGGTTTAGGGTTTAGGGTTTATTGTTTGGGGTTTAGGGTTTAGGGTTTAGGATTTAGGCTTTTATTGTTTGTGGTTTAGTATTTAGGGTGTAGGGTTTGGGGTTTAGGGTTTAGGGTCTAGGGTTTATGGTTTGGGGTTGATGGTTTAGGGTAGGGTTTAGGCATTAGGGATTATGGTTCGGGTTTAGGGTGTAGGGTTTAGGGTTTATGGTTCGGGATTGAGGGTTTAAGGTTTAGGGTTTAGGCTTTAGGGTTAGTGGTTTAAGGTTTAAGGTGTACGGTTTAGAGTTTATGGTTTATGGTTTGGGGTTGAGGGTTTATGCTTTAGGGTTTATGCTTTAGGGTTTCCAGCTTAGTGTTTAGGATGGTATAGGCTTTAGGGATTTGGGTTTAGGATTTATGGTTTGGGGTTGAGGATTTAGGGTTTAGGGTTTAGGGTTTACGATTTAGGGTTTGTGGTTTAAGGTTTAGGGTGTACGGTTTAGGGGTTTGGGTTCAGGGTTTATGGTTTAGGGTTTATGGTTTAGGGTTTATGCTTTAGTGTTTTAGGTTTAGTGTTTAGGGTGTAGGGTTTAGGGTTTAGCGTTTAGGGTTTATGGTTTGGGGTTGAGGGTTTATGGTTTAGCATTTAGGCTTTTGGGTTTGTGGTTTAAAGTTTAGGGTTTAAGGGTTAGGGTTTAGTCTTTATGCTTTATGGTTTAGGGTGTATGGTTTATGGTTTAGGGTTTAGGGTTTAGGCTTTAGGCTTTAGGGTTTGTGGTTTATGGTTTAGTGTTTAATGTTTAGGATTTAGGCTTTAGGATTTAGGGTTTGTCGTTTAGGGTTAAGGGTGCAGGATTTAGGGTTTATGGTTTGGGGTCTAGGGTTTAGGGTTTAGGGTTTATGATTTAGTGTTTGTGGTTTAGGGTTTATGGTTTGGGGTTGAGCGTTTATGGTTTACGGTTTAGGGTTTATATTTTAGGGTTTATACGTGTTTTTGGTTTAGGGTTTAGGGTTTGTGGTTTATGGTTTATGGTTTATGGTTTTGGCTTTAGGCTTTAGGGTTTAGGGTTTAGGGTTTTGTCTTTGGGCTTTAGGGTTTTGTGTTTAGGGATTAAGGTTTTGGGATTTGGGACTAGGGTTTTGGGTTTATTGTCTAGTGTGTATAGTTTAGGGTTTATAGTTTATGGTTTGGGGTTGAGGCTTTATGGTGTAGGGTTTATGGTCTGGGATTTAGAGTTTAAGATTTAGGGTTTAGGGTTTAGGGTTTAGGATTTAGGGTTTATGGTTTGGGCTTCAGGGTTTTGGGTTTATGGTTTAAGGTTTAGGGTTTTGTGTTTAGGGTTTAGGCTTTAGTGTCTAGGGTGTAGGGTTTAGGTTTTATTGTTTAGGGTTTATGGTTTAGGGTTTATGGTTTGGGGTTTCTAGTTTAGGGTTTAGGGTATAGCATGTAGGGTTTAGGGTTTATGCTTTGGGGTTGAGGGTTTATGATTTAGGGTTTAGGGTTTATAGTTTAGGGTTTAGGCTTTAGGGATTATGGTTCAGGTTTAGGGTGTAGGGTTTAGGGTTTATAGTTCGGGGTTGAGGGTTTATGGTTTAGGGTTTAGGCTTTAGTGTTAGTGGTTTAAGGTTTAGGGTGTATGGTTTAGGGTTTAGGGTTTATGGTTTTGGGTTGAGGATTTATGGTTTAGGGTTTCTGGTTTAGTGTTTAGGGTTGTGTAGGGTTTAGGGTTTATGGTTTAGGGTTGAGGATTTAGGGTTTAGGGTTTAGGGTTTAGGGTTTATGGTTTGTGGCTTATGCTTTAGGGTTTAGGGTTTATGGTTTCAGCTTTAGTGTTTGTGGTTTAGGGTTTAGTGTTTAGGGTTTAGGATTTAGGATTTATGCTTTAGGCTTTAGGGTTTGTGGCTTAGGGTTAAAGGTGTTTGGTTTAGGGTAGGGTTTAGCGTTTATGGATTGGGGTTGAGGGTTTACGGTTTAAGGTTTAGACTTTAGGGTTTGTGGTTTAGGTTTTATGGTTTATGGTTTGGGGTTAAGTGTTTATAGTTTAAGGTTTAGGATTTATAGTTATGGTTTAGGCATGTTTGTGGTTTAGGCTTTAGGGGTTAGGGTTTAGTGTTTAGGCTTTAGGGTTTGGGGTTTAGGGTTTAGTATTTAGGGTTTATGGTTTAGGGTTTAGGGTTTAGGATTTACTATTTGGGCATTATGGTTTCTGGTTTAGGGTTTATGGTTTATGGTTTAGGGTTTAAGGTTTAGGGTTTATGGGTTTACGGTTTATGGTTTGGGGTTGTGGGTTTATGGTTTGGGGTTGAGGATTTATGGTATAGCGTTTAGGATTTAGGGTTTGTGATTTAGGGTTTAAGGTGTATTGTTTAGGGTTTAGGATTTATGGTTTAGGCTTTAGGGTTTAAGGTTTAGGGTTTGTGGTTTAGGGTTTAGGGTTTCTGGTTTAGTATTTAGGGTGGTGTATGGTTTAGGGTTTAGGATTTAGGGTTTAGGGTTTGTGGTTTAGGCTTTAGTGTTTGTGGTTTAGGGTTTAGTGTTTAGGGTTTAGGAATTAGGATTTATGCTTTTGGCTTTAGGGTTTGTGGCTTAGGGTTAAAGTTGTTTGGTTTAGGGAAGGGTTTAGCGTTTATGGATTGGGGTTGAGGGTTTATGGTTTAAGGTTTAGACTTTAGGGTTTGTGGTTTAGGGTTTAGGGTTTATGGTTTGGGGTTGAGGGTTTATGGTTTAAGGTTTAGGGTTTATAGTTTAGGGTTTAGGCATATTTGTGGTTTATGGTTTAGGGGTTAGGGTTTAGCGTTTAGGCTTTAGGGTTTGAGGTTTAGGTTTTAGGGTTTAGGGTTTACTGTTTGGGCATTATGGTTTCTATTTTAGGGTTTATGGTTTAGGGTTTAGGGTTTAAGGTTTAGGGTTTAGGGGTTTACGGTTTATGGTTTGGGGTTGAGGGATTATGGTTTGGGGTTGAGGATTTATGGTTTAGGGTTTAGGATTTAGGGTTTGTGATTTAGGTTTTAAGGTGTAACGTTTAGGGTTTAGGATTTATGGTTTTGCATTGAGCGTTTATGGTTTAAGGTTTAGGGTTTATAATTTAGGGTTTATACATGTTTTTGGTTTAGGGTTTAGGGTTTGTGGTTTATGGTTTATGGTTTATGGTTTAGGCTTTAGGCTTTAGGGTTTATGGTTTAGGGTTTCGTCTTTGGGATTTAGGGTTTTGGGTTTAGGGATTAAGGTTTTGGGTTTTGGGTTTAGGGTTTTGGGTTTAGTGTCTAGTATGTAGGGTTTAGAGTTTATAGTTTATGGTTTGGGGTTGAAGCTTTATGGTGTAGGGTTTATGGTCTGGGATTTAGGGTTTAGGGTTTAGGGTTTAGGGTTTATGGTTTAGGGTTTATGATTTAGGGTTTATAGTTTGGGCTTTAGGGTTTTTGGTTTATGGTTTAAGGTTTAGGGTTTTGTGTTTAGGGTTTAGGGTTTAGTGTCTAGGGTGTAGGGTTTAGGGTTTATTGTTTAGGGTTTATGGTTTAGGGTTGAGGCTTTATGGTTTAGTGTTTATGGTTTGAGGTTTCTAGTTTAGGGTTTAGGGTGTAGCATGTAGGATTTAGGGTTTATGCTTTGGGGTTGAGGGTTTATGATTTAGGGTTTAGGGTTTATAATTTAGGGTTTAGGCTTTAGAGATTATGGTTCAGGTTTATGGTGTAGGGTTTAGGGTTCGCGGTTGAGGGTTTATGGTTTAGGGTTTATGCTTTAGGGTTAGTGGTTTAAGGTTTAGGGTGTATGGTTTAGGGTTTAGGGTTTATGGTTTGGGGTTGAGGGTTTATGGTTTAGTGTTTCTGGTTTAGTGTTTAGGGTGGTGTATGGTTTAGGGTTTATGGTTTAGGGTTTACGATTTAGGGTTTAGGGTTTGTGGTTTAGGCTTTAGTGTTTGTGGTTTAGGGTTTAGTGTTTAGGGTTTAGGAATTAGGATTTATGCTTTTGGCTTTAGGGTTTGTGGCTTAGGGTTAAAGTTGTTTGGTTTAGGGTAGGGTTTAGCGTTTATGGATTGGGGTTGAGGGTTTATGGTTTAAGGTTTAGACTTTACGGTTTATGGTTTAGGTTTTAGGGTTTATGGTTTGGGGTTGAGGGTTTATGGTTTAAGGCTTAGGGTTTATAGTTTAGGGTTTATGCATGTTTGTGGTTTATGGTTTAGGGGTTAGGGTTTAGTGTTTAGGCTTTAGGATTTGGGGTTTAGGGTTTAGGGTTTAGGGTTTAGGGTTTACTGTTTGGGCATTATGGTTTCTATTTTATGGTTTATGGTTTAGGGTTTAGGGTTTAAGGTTTAGGGTTTATGGGTTTGGGGTTGAGGGATTATGGTTTGGGATTGATGATTTATGGTTTAGGGTTTAGGATTTAGGGTTTGTGATTTAGGTTTTAAGGTGTAACGTTTAGGGTTTAGGATTTCTGGTTTTGCATTGAGGGTTTATGGTTTATGCTTTAGGGTTTAAGGTTTATGATTTAGGGTTTAAAGTTTAGGTTCTAGGTGGTAGGGTTTAGGGTTTATGGTTTATGGTTTGGAGTTGATGGTTTATGGTTTAGGGTTTATGATTTGGGGTTATGGGTTTATGGTTTAGGGTTTAGGCTTTAGTGTTTGTGGTTTACGGTTTATGGTGTAGCGTTTAAGGTTTAGGGTTTATGGTTTGGGGTTGAGGGTTTATGGTTTAGGGTTTAGGGCTTATAGTTTAGCATTTAGGCTTTAGGGTTTGAGGTTTATGGTTTAGGGTGTATTGTTTAGGGTTTGTGGTTTGGGGTTTAGGGTTTATCTTTTAGGATTCTGGATTTAGGGTTTGTGGTTTAAGGTTTAGGGTGTAGGATTTAGGGTTTATGGTTTGGGGTTGAGGGTTTACGGTTTAGGATTTATGCTTTTATTGTTTGTGGTTTAGCATTTAGGGTGTAGGGTTTGGGGTTTAGGGTTTAGGGTTTAGGATTTATGCTTTTATTGTTTGTGGTTTAGCATTTAGGGTGTAGGGTTTGGGGTTTAGGGTTTAGGGTCTAGGGTTTATGGTTTGGGATTGATGGTTTAGGGTAGGTTTTAGGCATTAGGGATTATGGTTCGGGGTTAGGTTGTAGGGATTAGGTGGTTCGGGGTTGAGGGTTTATGGTTTAGGGTTTAGGCCTTAGGGTTAGTGGTTTAAGGTTTAAGGTGTACAGTTTAGGGTTTATGGTTTATGGTTTGGGGTTGAGGGTTTATGGTTTAGGGTTTATGGTTTAGGGTTTCTGGTTTAGTGTTTAGGGTGGTGTATGGTTTAGGGTTTAGGATTTAGGGTTTAGGGTTTGTGGTTTAGGCTTTAGTGTTTGTGGTTTAGGGTTTAGTGTTTAGGGTTTAGGAATTAGGATTTATGCTTTTGGCTTTAGGGTTTGTGGCTTAGGGTTAAAGTTGTTTGGTTTAGGGTAGGGTTTAGCGTTTATGGATTGGGGTTGAGGGTTTATGGTTTAAGGTTTAGACTTTAGGGTTTGTGGTTTAGGTTTTAGGGTTTATGGTTTGGGGTTGAGGGTTTATGGTTTAAGGTTTAGGGTTTATAGTTTAGGATTTAGGCATGTTTGTGGTTTATGGTTTAGGGGTTAGGGTTTAGTGTTTAGGCTTTAGGGTTTGAGGTTTAGGGTTTAGGGTTTAGGGTTTAGGGTTTAGGGTTTACTGTTTGGGCATTATGGTTTCTATTTTAGGGTTTATGATTTAGGGTTTAGGGTTTAAGGTTTAGGGTTTAGGGGTTTACGGTTTATGGTTTGGGGTTGAGGGATTATGGTTTGGGGTTGAGGATTTATGGTTTAGGGTTTAGGATTTAGGGTTTGTGATTTAGGTTTTAAGGTGTAACGTTTAGGGTTTAGGATTTATGGTTTTGCATTGAGCGTTTATGGTTTAAGGTTTAGGGTTTATATTTTTGGGTTTATACATGTTTTTGGTTTAGGGTTTAGGGTTTGTGGTTTATGGTTTATGGTTTATGGTTTAGGCTTTAGGCTTTAGGGTTTATGGTTTAGGGTTTCGTCTTTGGGATTTAGGGTTTTGGGTTTAGGGATTAAGGTTTTGGGTTTTGGGTTTAGGGTTTTGGAATTAGTGTCTAGTATGTAGGGTTTAGGGTTTATAGTTTATGGTTTGGGGTTGAAGCTTTATGGTGTAGGGTTTATGGTCTGGGATTTAGGGTTTAGGGTTTAGGGTTTAGGGTTTAGGGTTTAGGATTTAGGGTTTATAGTTTGGGCTTTAGGGTTTTGGGTTTATGGTTTATGGTTTAGGGTTTTGTGTTTAGGGTTTAGGGTTTAGTGTCTAGGGTGTAGGGTTTAGGGTTTATTGTTTAGGGTTTATGGTTTAGGGTTGAGGCTTTATGGTTTAGTGTTTATGGTTTGAGGTTTCTAGTTTAGGGTTTAGGGTGTAGCATGTAGGGTTTAGGGTTTATGCTTTGGGGTTGAGGGTTTATGATTTAGGGTTTAGGGTTTATAGTTTAGGGTTTAGGCTTTAGAGACTATGGTTCAGGTTTATGGTGTAGGGTTTAGTGTTTAGGGTTCGCGGTTGAGGGTTTATGGTTTAGGGTTTAGGCTTTAGGGTTAGTGGTTTAAGGTTTAGGGTGTATGGTTTAGGGTTTAGGGTTTATGGTTTGGGGTTGAGGGTTTATGGTTTAGGGTTTCTGGTTTAGTGTTTAGGGTGGTGTACGGTTTAGGGTTTAGGATTTAGGGTTTAGGGTTTGTGGTTTAGGCTTTAGTGTTTGTGGTTTAGTGTTTAGTGTTTAGGGTTTAGGAATTAGGATTTATGCTTTTGGCTTTAGGGTTTGTGGCTTAGGGTTAAAGTTGTTTGGTTTAGGGTAGGGTTTAGCGTTTATGGATTGGGGTTGAGGGTTTATGGTTTAAGGTTTAGACTTTAGGGTTTGTGGTTTAGGTTTTTGGGTTTATGGTTTGGGGTTGAGGGTTTATGGTTTAAGGTTTAGGGTTTATAGTTTAGGGTTTATGCATGTTTGTGGTTTATGGTTTAGGGGTTAGGGTTTAGTGTTTAGGCTTTAGGGTTTGAGGTTTAGGGTTTAGGGTTTAGGGTTTAGGGTTCACTGTTTGGGCATTATGGTTTCTATTTTAGGGTTCATGGTTTAGGGTTTAGGGTTTAAGGTTTAGGGTTTAGGGGTTTACGGTTTATGGTTTGGGGTTAAGGGATTATGGTTTGGGGTTGAGGATTTATGGTTTAGGGTTTAGGGTTTAGGGTTTAGGGGTTAGCATTTAGGGTGTAGGGTTTGGGGTTTAGGGTTTAGGGTCTAGGGTTTATGGTTTGGGATTGATGGTTTAGGGTAGGTTTTAGGCATTAGGGATTATGGTTCGGGGTTAGGTTGTAGGGATTAGGTGGTTCGGGATTGAGGGTTTATGGTTTAGGGTTTAGGCTTTAGGGTTAGTGGTTTAAGGTTTAAGGTGTACAGTTTAGGGTTTATGGTTTATGGTTTGGGGTTGAGGGTTTATGCTTTAGGGTTTATGCTTTAGGGTTTCTGGTTTAGTGTTTAGGGTGGTGTAGGGTTTAGGGTTTAGGATTTATGGTTTGGGGTTTAGGGTTTATGGTTTAGGGTTTCTGATTTAAGGTTTATGGTGTACGGTTTAGGGTTTAGGGTTTAGGGATTATGGTTTGGGGTTGAGGGTTTTTGGTTTACGGTTTAGTCTTTAGGGTTTGTCGTTTAGGGTTTATGGTTTGGGGTTGAGCGTTTATAGTTTAAGGTTTAGGGTTTATAATTTAGGGTTTATACATGTTTTTGGTTTAGGGTTTAGGGTTTGTGGTTTATGGTTTATGGTTTATGGTTTAGGCTTTTTAGGCTTTAGGGTTTATGGTTTAGGGTTTCGTCTTTGGGCTTTAGGGTTTTGGGTTTAGGGATTAAGGTTTTGGGTTTTGGGTTTAGGGTTTTGGGTTTAGTGTCTAGTATGTAGGGTTTAGGGTTTATAGTTTATGGTTTGGGGTTGAAGCTTTATGGTGTAGGATTTATGGTCTGGGATTTAGGGTTTAGGGTTTAGCGTTTAGGGTTTAGGGTTTAGGGTTTATGGTTTATGGTTTAGGGTTTAGGATTTAGGGTTTATAGTTTGGGCTTTAGGGTTTTGGGTTTATGGTTTAAGGTTTATGGTTTTGTGTTTAGGGTTTTGGGTTTAGTGTCTAGGGTGTAGGGTTTAAGGTTTATTGTTTAGGGTTTATGGTTTAGGGTTGAGGCTTTATGGTTTAGTGTTTATGGTTTGAGGTTTCTAGTTTAGGGTTTAGGGTGTAGCATGTAGGGTTTAGGGTTTATGCTTTGGGGTTGAGGGTTTATGATTTATGATTTAGGGTTTATAGTTTAGGGTTTAGGCTTTAGAGATTATGGTTCAGGTTTATGGTGTAGGGTTTAGGGTTTAGGGTTCGCGGTTGTGGGTTTATGGTTTAAGGTTTAGGCTTTAGGGTTAGTGGTTTAAGGTTTAGGGTGTATGGTTTAGGGTTTAGGATTTATGGTTTGGGGTTGAGGGTTTAGGGTTTAGGGTTTCTGGTTTAGTATTTAGGGTGGTGTATGGTTTAGGGTTTAGGATTTAGGGTTTTGGGTTTGTGGTTTAGGCTTTAGTGTTTGTGGTTTAGGGTTTAGTGTTTAGGGTTTAGGAATTAGGATTTATGCTTTTGGCTTTAGGGTTTGTGGCTTAGGGTTAAAGTTGTTTGGTTTAGGGTAGGGTTTAGCGTTTATGGATTGGGGTTGAGGGTTTATGGTTTAAGGTTTAGACTTTAGGGTTTGTGGTTTAGGTTTTAGGGTTTATGGTTTAAGGTTTAGGGTTTATAGTTTTGGGTTTAGGCATATTTGTGGTTTATGGTTTAGGGGTTAGGGTTTAGCGTTTAGGCTTTAGGGTTTGAGGTTTAGGGTTTAGGGTTTAGGGTTTACTGTTTGGGCATTATGGTTTCTATTTTAGGGTTTATGGTTTAGGGTTTAGGGTTTAAGGTTTAGGGTTTAGGGGTTTACGGTTTATGGTTTGGGGTTTATGGATTATGGTTTGGGGTTGAGGATTTATGGTTTAGGGTTTAGGATTTAGGGTTTGTGATTTAGGTTTTAAGGTGTAACGTTTAGGGTTTAGGATTTATGGTTTTGCATTGAGCGTTTATGGTTTAAGGTTTAGGGTTTATAATTTAGGGTTTATACATGTTTTTGGTTTAGGGTTTAGGGTTTGTGGTTTATGGTTTATGGTTTATGGTTTAGGCTTTAGGCTTTAGGGTTTATGGTTTAGGGTTTCGTCTTTGGGATTTAGGGTTTTGGGTTTAGGGATTAAGGTTTTGGGTTTTGGGTTTAGGGTTTTGGGTTTAGTGTCTAGTATGTAGGGTTTAGGGTTTATAGTTTATGGTTTGGGGTTGAAGCTTTATGCTGTAGGGTTTATGGTCTGGGATTTAGGGTTTAGGGTTTAGGGTTTAGGGTTTAGGGTTTAGGGTTTAGGGTTTATGGTTTAGGGTTTAGGGTTTAGGGTTTATGATTTAGGGTTTATAGTTTGGGCTTTAGGGTTTTTGGTTTATGGTTTAAGGTTTAGGGTTTTGTGTTTAGGGTTTAGGGTTTAGTGTCTAGGGTGTAGGGTTTAGGGTTTATTGTTTAGGGTTTATGGTTTAGGGTTGAGGCTTTATGGTTTAGTGTTTATGGTTTGAGGTTTCTAGTTTAGGGTTTAGGGTGTAGCATGTAGGATTTAGGGTTTATGCTTTGGGGTTGAGGGTTTATGATTTAGGGTTTAGGGTTTATAATTTAGGGTTTAGCCTTTAGAGATTATGGTTCAGGTTTATGGTGTAGGGTTTAGGGTTTAGGGTTCGCGGTTGAGGGTTTATGGTTTAGGGTTTAGGCTTTAGGGTTAGTGGTTTAAGGTTTAGGGTGTATGGTTTAGGGTTTAGGGTTTATGGTTTGGGGTTGATGGTTTATGGTTTAGTGTTTCTGGTTTAGTGTTTAGGGTGGTGTATGGTTTAGGGTTTATGGTTTAGGGTTTAGGATTTAGGGTTTAGGGTTTGTGGTTTAGGCTTTAGTGTTTGTGGTTTAGGGTTTAGTGTTTAGGGTTTAGGAATTAGGATTTATGCTTTTGGCTTTAGGGTTTGTGGCTTAGGGTTAAAGTTGTTTGGTTTAGGGTAGGGTTTAGCATTTATGGATTGGGGTTGAGGGTTTATGGTTTAAGGTTTAGACTTTAGGGTTTGTGGTTTAGGTTTTAGGGTTTATGGTTTGGGGTTGAGGGTTTATGGTTTAAGGTTTAGGGTTTATAGTTTAGGGTTTAGGCATGTTTGTGGTTTATGGTTTAGGGGTTAGGGTTTAGTGTTTAGGCTTTAGGGTTTGGGGTTTAGGGTTTAGGGTTTAGGGTTTAGGGTTTACTGTTTGGGCATTATGGTTTCTATTTTAGGGATTATGGTTTAGGGTTTAGGGTTTAAGGTTTAGGGTTTATGGGTTTGGGGTTGATGGATTATGGTTTGGGGTTGAGGATTTATGGTTTAGGGTTTAGGATTTAGGGTTTGTGATTTAGGTTTTAAGGTGTAACGTTTAGGGTTTAGGATTTCTGGTTTTGCATTGAGGGTTTATGGTTTAGGCTTTAGGGTTTAAGGTTTAGGATTTAGGGTTTAGAGTTTAGGTTCTAGGTGGTAGGGTTTAGGGTTTATGGTTTATGGTTTGGAGTTGATGGTTTATGGTTTAGGGTTTATTGTTTGGGGTTATGGGTTTATGGTTTAGGGTTTAGGCTTTAGTGTTTGTGGTTTACGGTTTATGGTGTAGCGTTTAGGGTTTAGGGTTTATGGTTTGGGGTTGAGGGTTTATGGTTTAGGGTTTAGGGCTTATAGTTTAGCATTTAGGCTTTAGGGTTTCAGGTTTATGGTTTAGGGTGTATTGTTTATGGTTTGTGGTTTGGGGTTTAGGGTTTATCTTTTAGGATTCTGGATTTAGGATTTGTGGTTTAGGGTTTAGGGTGTAGGATTTAGGGTTTATAGTTTGGGGTTGAGGGTTTACGGTTTAGGATTTATGCTTTTATTGTTTGTGGTTTAGCATTTAGGGTGTAGGGTTTGGGGTTTAGGGTTTAGGGTTTAGGATTTATGCTTTTAGTGTTTGTGGTTTACGGTTTAGGGTGTAGCGTTTAGGGTCTAGGGTTTATGGTTTGGGGTTGAGGGTTTATGGTTTAGGGTTTAGGGCTTATAGTTTAGCATTTAGGCTTTAGGGTTTGAGGTTTATGGTTTAGGGTGTATGGTTTAGGGTTTGTGGTTTGGGGTTTAGGGTTTATCTTTTAGGATTCTGGATTTAGGGTTTGTGGTTTAAGGTTTAGGGTGTAGGGTTTAGGGTTTAGGGTTTATGGTTTGGGGTTGAGGGTTTATGGTTTAGGATTTATGCTTTTATTGTTTGTGGTTTAGCATTTAGGGTGTAGGGTTTGGGGTTTAGGGTTTAGGGTCTAGGGCTTATGGTTTGGGATTGATGGTTTAGGGTAGGTTTTAGGCATTATGGATTATGGTTCGGGGTTAGGTTGTAGGGATTAGGTGGTTCGGGGTTGAGGGTTTATGGTTTAGGGTTTAGGCTTTAGGGTTAGTGGTTTAAGGTTTAAGGTGTACAGTTTAGGGTTTATGGTTTATGGTTTGGGGTTGAGGGTTTATGGTTTAGGGTTTATGGTTTAGGGTTTCTGGTTTAGTGTTTAGGGTGGTGTATGGTTTAGGGTTTATGGTTTAGGATTTAGGGTTTAGGGTTTGTGGTTTAGGCTTTAGTGTTTGTGGTTTAGGGTTTAGTGTTTAGGGTTTAGGAATTAGGATTTATGCTTTTGGCTTTAGGGTTTGTGGCTTAGGGTTAAAGTTGTTTGGTTTAGGATAGGGTTTAGCGTTTATGGATTGGGGTTGAGGGTTTATGGTTTAAGGTTTAGACTTTAGGGTTTGTGGTTTAGGTTTTAGGGTTTATGGTTTGGGGTTGAGGGTTTATGGTTTAAGGTTTAGGGTTTATAGTTTCGGGTTTAGGCATATTTGTGGTTTATGGTTTAGGGGTTAGGGTTTAGCGTTTAGGCTTTAGGGTTTGAGGTTTAGGGTTTAGGGTTTAGGGTTTACTGTTTGGGCATTATGGTTTCTATTTTAGGGTTTATGGTTTAGGGTTTAGGGTTTAAGGTTTAGGGTTTAGGGGTTTACGGTTTATGGTTTGGGGTTTATGGATTATGGTTTGGGGTTGAGGATTTATGGTTTAGGGTTTAGGATTTAGGGTTTGTGATTTAGGTTTTAAGGTGTAACGTTTAGGGTTTAGGATTTATGGTTTTGCATTGAGCGTTTATGGTTTAAGGTTTAGGGTTTATAATTTAGGGTTTATACATGTTTTTGGTTTAGGGTTTAGGGTTTGTGGTTTATGGTTTATGGTTTATGGTTTAGGCTTTAGGCTTTAGGGTTTATGGTTTAGGGTTTCGTCTTTGGGATTTAGGGTTTTGGGTTTAGGGATTAAGGTTTTGGGTTTTGGGTTTTGGGTTTAGTGTCTAGTATGTAGGGTTTAGGGTTTATAGTTTATGGTTTGGGGTTGAAGCTTTATGGTGTAGGGTTTATGGTCTGGGATTTAGGGTTTAGGGTTTAGGGTTTAGGGTTTAGGGTTTAGGGTTTAGGGTTTATGGTTTAGGGTTTAGGGTTTAGGGTTTATGATTTAGGGTTTATAGTTTGGGCTTTAGGGTTTTTGGTTTATGGTTTAAGGTTTAGGGTTTTGTGTTTAGGGTTTAGGGTTTAGTGTCTAGGGTGTAGGGTTTAGGGTTTATTGTTTAGGGTTTATGGTTTAGGGTTGAGGCTTTATGGTTTAGTGTTTATGGTTTGAGGTTTCTAGTTTAGGGTTTAGGGTGTAGCATGTAGGATTTAGGGTTTATGCTTTGGGGTTGAGGGTTTATGATTTAGGGTTTAGGGTTTATAATTTAGGGTTTAGCCTTTAGAGATTATGGTTCAGGTTTATGGTGTAGGGTTTAGGGTTTAGGGTTCGCGGTTGAGGGTTTATGGTTTAGGGTTTAGGCTTTAGGGTTAGTGGTTTAAGGTTTAGGGTGTATGGTTTAGGGTTTAGGGTTTATGGTTTGGGGTTGAGGGTTTATGGTTTAGTGTTTCTGGTTTAGTGTTTAGGGTGGTGTATGGTTTAGGGTTTATGGTTTAGGGTTTAGGATTTAGGGTTTAGGGTTTGTGGTTTAGGCTTTAGTGTTTGTGGTTTAGGGTTTAGTGTTTAGGGTTTAGGAATTAGGATTTATGCTTTTGGCTTTAGGGTTTGTGGCTTAGGGTTAAAGTTGTTTGGTTTAGGGTAGGGTTTAGCATTTATGGATTGGGGTTGAGGGTTTATGGTTTAAGGTTTAGACTTTAGGGTTTGTGGTTTAGGTTTTAGGGTTTATGGTTTGGGGTTGAGGGTTTATGGTTTAAGGTTTAGGGTTTATAGTTTAGGGTTTAGGCATGTTTGTGGTTTATGGTTTAGGGGTTAGGGTTTAGTGTTTAGGCTTTAGGGTTTGGGGTTTAGGGTTTAGGGTTTAGGGTTTAGGGTTTACTATTTGGGCATTATGGTTTCTATTTTAGGGATTATGGTTTAGGGTTTAGGGTTTAAGGTTTAGGGTTTATGGGTTTGGGGTTGAGGGATTATGGTTTGGGGTTGAGGATTTATGGTTTAGGGTTTAGGATTTAGGGTTTGTGATTTAGGTTTTAAGGTGTAACGTTTAGGGTTTAGGATTTCTGGTTTTGCATTGAGGGTTTATGGTTTAGGCTTTAGGGTTTAAGGTTTAGGATTTAGGGTTTAGAGTTTAGGTTCTAGGTGGTAGGGTTTAGGGTTTATGGTTTATGGTTTGGAGTTGATGGTTTATGGTTTAGGGTTTATTGTTTGGGGTTATGGGTTTATGGTTTAGGGTTTAGGCTTTAGTGTTTGTGGTTTACGGTTTATGGTGTAGCGTTTAGGGTTTAGGGTTTATGGTTTGGGGTTGAGGGTTTATGGTTTAGGGTTTAGGGCTTATAGTTTAGCATTTAGGCTTTAGGGTTTGAGGTTTATGGTTTAGGGTGTATTGTTTATGGTTTGTGGTTTGGGGTTTAGGGTTTATCTTTTAGGATTCTGGATTTAGGGTTTGTGGTTTAGGGTTTAGGGTGTAGGATTTAGGGTTTATAGTTTGGGGTTGAGGGTTTACGGTTTAGGATTTATGCTTTTATTGTTTGTGGTTTAGCATTTAGGGTGTAGGGTTTGGGGTTTAAGGTTTAGGGTTTAGGATTTATGCTTTTATTGTTTGTGGTTTAGCATTTAGGGTGTAGGGTTTGGGGTTTAGGGTTTAGGGTCTAGGGTTTATGGTTTGGGATTGATGGTTTAGGGTAGGTTTTAGGCATTAGGGATTATGGTTCGGGGTTAGGTTGTAGGGATTAGGTGGTTCGGGGTTGAGGGTTTATGGTTTAGGGTTTAGGCCTTAGGGTTAGTGGTTTAAGGTTTAAGGTGTACAGTTTAGGGTTTATGGTTTATGGTTTGGGGTTGAGGGTTTATGGTTTAGGGTTTATGCTTTAGGGTTTTTGGTTTAGTGTTTAGGGTGGTGTAGGGTTTAGGGTTTAGGATTTATGGTTTGGGGTTTAGGGTTTATGGTTTAGGGTTTCTGATTTAAGGTTTAGGGTGTACGGTTTAGGGTTTAGGGTTTAGGGTTTATGGTTTGGGGTTGAGGGTTTTTGGTTTACGGTTTAGTCTTTAGTGTTTGTCGTTTAGGGTTTATGGTTTGGGGTTGAGCGTTTATGGTTTAAGGTTTAGGGTTTATAATTTAGGGTTTGTACATGTTTTTGGTTTAGGGTTTAGGGTTTGTGGTTTATGGTTTATGGTTTATGGTTTAGGCTTTAGGCTTTAGGGTTTATGGTTTAGGGTTTCGTCTTTGGGCTTTAAGGTTTTGGGTTTAGGGATTAAGGTTTTGGGTTTTGGGGTTTAGGGTTTAGGGTTTAGGCTTTAGGGTTTAAGGTTTAGGATTTAGGGTTTAGAGTTTAGGTTCTAGGTGGTAGGGTTTAGGGTTTATGGTTTATGGTTTGGAGTTGATGGTTTATGGTTTAGGGTTTATGGTTTGGGGTTATGGGTTTATGGTTTAGGGTTTAGGCTTTAGTGTTTGTGGTTTACGGTTTAGGGTGTAGCGTTTAGGGTCTAGGGTTTATGGTTTGGGGTTGAGGGTTTATGGTTTAGGGTTTAGGGCTTATAGTTTAGCATTTAGGCTTTAGGGTTTGAGGTTTATGGTTTAGGGTGTATGGTTTAGGGTTTGTGGTTTGGGGTTTAGGGTTTATCTTTTAGGATTCTGGATTTAGGGTTTGTGGTTTAAGGTTTAGGGTGTAGGGTTTAGGGTTTAGGGTTTATGGTTTGGGGTTGAGGGTTTATGGTTTAGGATTTATGCTTTTATTGTTTGTGGTTTAGCATTTAGGGTGTAGGGTTTGGGGTTTAGGGTTTAGGGTCTAGGGCTTATGGTTTGGGATTGATGGTTTAGGGTAGGTTTTAGGCATTATGGATTATGGTTCGGGGTTAGGTTGTAGGGATTAGGTGGTTCGGGGTTGAGGGTTTATGGTTTAGGGTTTAGGCTTTAGGGTTAGTGGTTTAAGGTTTAAGGTGTACAGTTTAGGGTTTATGGTTTATGGTTTGGGGTTGAGGGTTTATGGTTTATGGTTTAGGGTTTCTGGTTTAGTGTTTAGGGTGGTGTATGGTTTAGGGTTTATGGTTTAGGATTTAGGGTTTAGGGTTTGTGGTTTAGGCTTTAGTGTTTGTGGTTTAGGGTTTAGTGTTTAGGGTTTAGGAATTAGGATTTATGCTTTTGGCTTTAGGGTTTGTGGCTTAGGGTTAAAGTTGTTTGGTTTAGGATAGGGTTTAGCGTTTATGGATTGGGGTTGAGGGTTTATGGTTTAAGGTTTAGACTTTAGGGTTTGTGGTTTAGGTTTTAGGGTTTATGGTTTGGGGTTGAGGGTTTATGGTTTAAGGTTTAGGGTTTATAGTTTAGGATTTAGGCATGTTTGTGGTTTATGGTTTAGGGGTTAGGGTTTAGTGTTTAGGCTTTAGGGTTTGAGGTTTAGGGTTTAGGGTTTAGGGTTTAGGGTTTACTATTTGGGCATTATGGTTTCTTTTTTAGGGTTTATGATTTAAGGTTTAGGGTTTAAGGTTTAGGGTTTAGGGGTTTACGGTTTATGGTTTGGGGTTGAGGGATTATGGTTTGGGGTTTAGGATTTAGGGTTTGTGATTTAGGTTTTAAGGTGTAACGTTTAGGGTTTAGGATTTATGGTTTTGCATTGAGCGTTTATGGTTTAAGGTTTAGGGTTTATAATTTTGGGTTTATACATGTTTTTGGTTTAGGGTTTAGGGTTTGTGGTTTATGGTTTATGGTTTATGGTTTAGGCTTTAGGCTTTAGGGTTTATGGTTTAGGGTTTCGTCTTTGGGATTTAGGGTTTTGGGTTTAGGGATTAAGGTTTTGGGTTTTGGGTTTAGGGTTTTGGAATTAGTGTCTAGTATGTAGGGTTTAGGGTTTATAGTTTATGGTTTGGGGTTGAAGCTTTATGGTGTAGGGTTTATGGTCTGGGATTTAGGGTTTAGGGTTTAGGGTTTAGGATTTAGGGTTTATAGTTTGGGCTTTAGGGTTTTGTGTTTATGGTTTAAGGTTTAGGGTTTTGTGTTTAGGGTTTAGGGTTTAGTGTCTAGGGTGTAGGGTTTAGGGTTTATTGTTTAGGGTTTATGGTTTAGGGTTGAGGCTTTATGGTTTAGTGTTTATGGTTTGAGGTTTCTAGTTTAGGGTTTAGGGTGTAGCATGTAGGATTTAGGGTTTATGCTTTGGGGTTGAGGGTTTATGATTTAGGGTTTAGGGTTTATAGTTTAGGGTTTAGGCTTTAGAGATTATGGTTCAGGTTTATGGTGTAGGGTTTAGGGTTTAGGGTTCGCGGTTGAGGGTTTATGGTTTAGGGTTTAGGCTTTAGGGTTAGTGGTTTAAGGTTTAGGGTGTATGGTTTAGGGTTTAGGGTTTATGGTTTGGGGTTGAGGGTTTATGGTTTAGTGTTTCTGGTTTAGTGTTTAGGGTGGTGTACGGTTTAGGGTTTAGGATTTAGGGTTTAGGGTTTGTGGTTTAGGCTTTAGTGTTTGTGGTTTAGGGTTTAGTGTTTAGGGTTTAGGAATTAGGATTTATGCTTTTGGCTTTAGGGTTTGTGGCTTAGGGTTAAAGTTGTTTGGTTTAGGGTAGGGTTTAGCGTTTATGGATTGGGGTTGAGGGTTTATGGTTTAAGGTTTAGACTTTAGGGTTTGTGGTTTAGGTTTTTGGGTTTATGGTTTGGGGTTGAGGGTTTATGGTTTAAGGTTTAGGGTTTATAGTTTAGGGTTTATGCATGTTTGTGGTTTATGGTTTAGGGGTTAGAGTTTAGTGTTTAGGCTTTAGGGTTTGAGGTTTAGGGTTTAGGGTTTATGGTTTAGGGTTCACTGTTTGGGCATTATGGTTTCTATTTTAGGGTTTATGGTTTAGGGTTTAGGGTTTAAGGTTTAGGGTTTAGGGGTTTACGGTTTATGGTTTGGGGTTGAGGGATTATAGTTTGGGGTTGAGGATTTATGGTTTAGGGTTTAGGGTTTAGGGGTTAGCATTTAGGGTGTAGGGTTTGGGGTTTAGGGTTTAGGGTCTAGGGTTTATGGTTTGGGATTGATGGTTTAGGGTAGGTTTTAGGCATTAGGGATTATGGTTCGGGGTTAGGTTGTAGGGATTAGGTGGTTCGGGGTTGAGGGTTTATGGTTTAGGGTTTAGGCTTTAGGGTTAGTGGTTTAAGGTTTAAGGTGTACAGTTTAGGGTTTATGGTTTATGGTTTGGGGTTGAGGGTTTATGGTTTAGGGTTTATGCTTTAGGGTTTCTGGTTTAGTGTTTAGGGTGGTGTAGGGTTTAGGGTTTAGGGTTTAGGATTTATGGTTTGGGGTTTAGGGTTTATCGTTTAGGGTTTCTGATTTAAGGTTTAGGGTGTATGGTTTAGGGTTTAGGGTTTAGGGTTTATGGTTTGGGGTTGAGGGTTTTTGGTTTACGGTTTAGTCTTTAGGGTTTGTCGTTTAGGGTTTATGGTTTGGGGTTGAGCATTTATAGTTTAAGGTTTAGGGTTTATAATTTAGGGTTTATACATGTTTTTGGTTTAGGGTTTAGGGTTTGTGGTTTATGGTTTATGGTTTATGGTTTAGGCTTTTTAGGCTTTAGGGTTTATGGTTTAGGGTTTCGTCTTTGGGCTTTAGGGTTTTGGGTTTAGCGATTAAGGTTTTGGGTTTTGGGTTTAGGGTTTTGGGTTTAGTGTCTAGTATGTAGGGTTTAGGGTTTATAGTTTATGGTTTGGGGTTGAAGCTTTATGGTGTAGGATTTATGGTCTGGGATTTAGGGTTTAGGGTTTAGGGTTTAGGGTTTATGGTTTATGGTTTATGGTTTAGGGTTTAGGATTTAGGGTTTATAGTTTGGGCTTTAGGGTTTTGGGTTTATGGTTTAAGGTTTATGGTTTTGTGTTTAGGGTTTAGGGTTTAGGGTTTAGGGTTTAGGGTTTAGGGTTTATTGTTTAGGGTTTATGGTTTAGGGTTGAGGCTTTATGGTTTAGTGTTTATGGTTTGAGGTTTCTAGTTTAGGGTTTAGGGTGTAGCATGTAGGGTTTAGGGTTTATGCTTTGGGGTTGAGGGTTTATGATTTAGGATTTAGGGTTTATAGTTTAGGGTTTAGGCTTTAGAGATTATGGTTCAGGTTTATGGTGTAGGGTTTAGGGTTTAGGGTTCGCGGTTGAGGGTTTATGGTTTAAGGTTTAGGCTTTAGGGTTAGTGGTTTAAGGTTTAGGGTGTATGGTTTAGGGTTTAGGGTTTATGGTTTGGGGTTTCTGGTTTAGTATTTAGGGTGGTGTATGGTTTAGGGTTTATGATTTAGGGTTTAGGGTTTGTGGTTTAGGCTTTAGTGTTTGTGGTTTAGGGTTTAGTGTTTAGGGTTTAGGAATTAGGATTTATGCTTTTGGCTTTAGGGTTTGTGGCTTAGGGTTAAAGTTGTTTGGTTTAGGGTAGGGTTTAGCGTTTATGGATTGGGGTTGAGGGTTTATGGTTTAAGGTTTAGACTTTAGGGTTTGTGGTTTAGGTTTTAGGGTTTATGGTTTGGGGTTGAGGGTTTATGGTTTAAGGTTTAGGGTTTATAGTTTAGGGTTTAGGCATATTTGTGGTTTATGGTTTAGGGGTTAGGGTTTAGCGTTTAGGCTTTAGGGTTTGAGGTTTAGGGTTTAGGGTTTAGGGTTTACTGTTTGGGCATTATGGTTTCTATTTTAGGGTTTATGGTTTAGGGTTTAGGGTTTAAGGTTTAGGGTTTAGGGGTTTACGGTTTATGGTTTGGGGTTGAGGGATTATGGTTTGGGGTTGAGGATTTATGGTTTAGGGTTTAGGATTTAGGGTTTGTGATTTAGGTTTTAAGGTGTAACGTTTAGGGTTTAGGATTTATGGTTTTGCATTGAGCGTTTATGGTTTAAGGTTTAGGGTTTATAATTTAGGGTTTATACATGTTTTTGGTTTAGGGTTTAGGGTTTGTGGTTTATGGTTTATGGTTTATGGTTCAGGCTTTAGGCTTTAGGGTTTATGGTTTAGGGTTTCGTCTTTGGGATTTAGGGTTTTGGGTTTAGGGATTAAGGTTTTGGGTTTTGGGTTTAGGGTTTTGGGTTTAGTGTCTAGTATGTAGGGTTTAGGGTTTATAGTTTATGGTTTGGGGTTGAAGCTTTATGGTGTAGGGTTTATGGTCTGGGATTTAGGGTTTAGGGTTTAGGGTTTATGGTTTAGGGTTTATGATTTAGGGTTTATAGTTTGGGCTTTAGGGTTTTTGGTTTATGGTTTAAGGTTTAGGGTTTTGTGTTTAGGGTTTAGGGTTTAGTGTCTAGGGTGTAGGGTTTAGGGTTTATTGTTTAGGGTTTATGGTTTAGGGTTGAGGCTTTTTGGTTTAGTGTTTATGGTTTGAGGTTTCTAGTTTAGGGTTTAGGGTGTAGCATGTAGGATTTAGGGTTTATGCTTTGGGGTTGAGGGTTTATGATTTAGGGTTTAGGGTTTATAATTTAGGGTTTAGGCTTTAGAGATTATGGTTCAGGTTTATGGTGTAGGGTTTAGGGTTTAGGGTTCGCAGTTGAGGGTTTATGGTTTAGGCTTTAGGCTTTAGGGTTAGTGGTTTAAGGTTTAGGGTGTATGGTTTAGGGTTTAGGGTTTATGGTTTGGGGTTGAGGGTTTATGGTTTAGTGTTTCTGGTTTAGTGTTTAGGGTGGTGTATGGTTTAGGGTTTAGGATTTAGGGTTCAGGGTTTGTGGTTTAGGCTTTAGTGTTTGTGGTTTAGGGTTTAGTGTTTAGGGTTTAGGAATTAGGATTTATGCTTTTGGCTTTAGGGTTTGTGGCTTAGGGTTAAAGTTGTTTGGTTTAGGGTAGGGTTTAGCGTTTATGGATTGGGGTTGAGGGTTTATGGTTTAAGGTTTAGACTTTAGGGTTTGTGGTTTAGGTTTTAGGGTTTATGGTTTGGGGTTTAGGGTTTATGGTTTAAGGTTTAGGGTTTATAGTTTAGGGTTTAGGCATGTTTGTGGTTTATGGTTTAGGGGTTAGGGTTTAGTGTTTAGGCTTTAGGGTTTGGGGTTTAGGGTTTAGGGTTTAGGGTTTAGGGTTTAGGGTTTACTGTTTGGGCATTATGGTTTCTATTTTAGGGTTTATGGTTTAGGGTTTAGGGTTTAAGGTTTAGGGTTTATGGGTTTGGGGTTGAGGGATTATGGTTTGGGGTTGAGGATTTATGGTTTAGGGTTTAGGATTTAGGGTTTGTGATTTAGGTTTTAAGGTGTAACGTTTAGGGTTTAGGATTTCTGGTTTTGCATTGAGGGTTTATGGTTTAGGCTTTAGGGTTTAAGGTTTAGGATTTAGGGTTTAGAGTTTAGGTTCTAGGTGGTAGGGTTTAGGGTTTATGGTTTATGGTTTGGAGTTGATGGTTTATGGTTTAGGGTTTATGGTTTGGGGTTATGGGTTTATGGTTTAGGGTTTAGGCTTTAGTGTTTGTGGTTTACGGTTTATGGTGTAGCGTTTAGGGTTTAGGGTTTATGGTTTGGGGTTGAGAGTTTATGGTTTAGGGTTTAGGGCTTATAGTTTAGCATTTAGGCTTTAGGGTTTGAGGTTTATGGTTTAGGGTGTATTGTTTAGGGTTTGTGGTTTGGGGTTTAGGGTTTATCTTTTAGGATTCTGGATTTAGGGTTTGTGGTTTAAGGTTTAGGGTGTAGGATTTAGGGTTTATGGTTTGGGGTTGAGGGTTTACGGTTTAGGATTTATGCTTTTATTATTTGTGGTTTAGCATTTAGGGTGTAGGGTTTGGGGTTTAGGGTTTAGGGTTTAGGATTTATGCTTTTATTGTTTGTGGTTTAGCATTTAGGGTGTAGGGTTTGGGGTTTAGGGTTTAGGGTCTAGGGTTTATGGTTTGGGATTGATGGTTTAGGGTAGGTTTTAGGCATTAGGGATTATGGTTCGGGGTTAGGTTGTAGGGATTAGGTGGTTCGGGGTTGAGGGTTTATGGTTTAGGGTTTAGGCCTTAGGGTTAGTGGTTTAAGGTTTAAGGTGTACAGTTTAGGGTTTATGGTTTATGGTTTGGGGTTGAGGGTTTATGGTTTAGGGTTTATGCTTTAGGGTTTCTGGTTTAGTGTTTAGGGTGGTGTAGGGTTTAGGGTTTAGGGTTTAGGATTTATGGTTTGGGGTTTAGGGTTTATGGTTTAGGGTTTCTGATTTAAGGTTTAGGGTGTATGGTTTAGGGTTTAGGGTTTAGGGTTTATGGTTTGTGGTTGAGGGTTTTTGGTTTACGGTTTAGTCTTTAGGGTTTGTCGTTTAGGGTTTATGGTTTGGGGTTGAGCGTTTATGGTTTAAGGTTTAGGGTTTATAATTTAGGGTTTGTACATGTTTTTGGTTTAGGGTTTAGGGTTTGTGGTTTATGGTTTATGGTTTATGGTTTAGGCTTTAAGCTTTAGGGTTTATGGTTTAGGGTTTCGTCTTTGGGATTTAGGGTTTTGGGTTTAGGGATTAAGGTTTTGGGTTTTGGGTTTAGGGTTTTGGAATTAGTGTCTAGTATGTAGGGTTTAGGGTTTATAGTTTATGGTTTGGGGTTGAAGCTTTATGGTGTAGGGTTTATGGTCTGGGATTTAGGGTTTAGGGTTTAGGGTTTAGGGTTTAGGATTTAGGGTTTATAGTTTGGGCTTTAGGTTTTTGGGTTTATGGTTTAAGGTTTAGGGTTTTGTGTTTTGTGTTTAGGGTTTAGGGTTTAGGGTTTAGTGTCTAGGGTGTAGGGTTTAGGGTTTATTGTTTAGGGTTTATGGTTTAGGGTTGAGGCTTTATGGTTTAGTGTTTATGGTTTGAGGTTTCTAGTTTAGGGTTTAGGGTGTAGCATGTAGGATTTAGGGTTTATGCTTTGGGGTTGAGGGTTTATGATTTAGGGTTTAGGGTTTATAATTTAGGGTTTAGGCTTTAGAGATTATGGTTCAGGTTTATGGTGTAGGGTTTAGGGTTTAGGGTTCGCAGTTGAGGGTTTATGGTTTAGGGTTTAGGCTTTAGGCTTAGTGGTTTAAGGTTTAGGGTGTATGGTTTAGGGTTTAGGGTTTATGGTTTGGGGTTGAGGGTTTATGGTTTAGTGTTTCTGGTTTAGTGTTTAGGGTGGTGTATGGTTTAGGGTTTAGGATTTAGGGTTTAGGGTTTGTGGTTTAGGCTTTAGTGTTTGTGGTTTAGGGTTTAGTGTTTAGGGTTTAGGAATTAGGATTTATGCTTTTGGCTTTAGGGTTTGTGGCTTAGGGTTAAAGTTGTTTGGTTTAGGGTAGGGTTTAGCGTTTATGGATTGGGGTTGAGGGTTTATGGTTTAAGGTTTAGACTTTAGGGTTTGTGGTTTAGGTTTTAGGGTTTATGGTTTGGGGTTGAGGGTTTATGGTTTAAGGTTTAGGGTTTATAGTTTAGGGTTTAGGCATGTTTGTGGTTTATGGTTTAGGGGTTAGGGTTTAGTGTTTAGGCTTTAGGGTTTGGGATTTAGTGTTTAGGGTTTAGGGTTTAGGGTTTACTGTTTGGGCATTATGGTTTCTATTTTAGGGTTTATGGTTTAGGGTTTAGGGTTTAAGGTTTAGGGTTTATGGGTTTGGGGTTGAGGGATTATGGTTTGGGGTTGAGGATTTATGGTTTAGGGTTTAGGATTTAGGGTTTGTGATTTAGGTTTTAAGGTGTAACGTTTAGGGTTTAGGATTTCTGGTTTTGCATTGAGGGTTTATGGTTTAGGCTTTAGGGTTTAAGGTGTAGGATTTAGGGTTTAGAGTTTAGGTTCTAGGTGGTAGGGTTTAGGGTTTATGGTTTATGGTTTGGAGTTGATGGTTTATGGTTTAGGGTTTATGGTTTGGGGTTATGGGTTTATGGTTTAGGGTTTAGGCTTTAGTGTTTGTGGTTTACGGTTTATGGTGTAGCGTTTAGGGTTTAGGGTTTATGGTTTGGGGTTGAGAGTTTATGGTTTAGGGTTTAGGGCTTATAGTTTAGCATTTAGGCTTTAGGGTTTGAGGTTTATGGTTTAGGGTGTATTGTTTAGGGTTTGTGGTTTGGGGTTTAGGGTTTATCTTTTAGGATTCTGGATTTAGGGTTTGTGGTTTAAGGTTTAGGGTGTAGGATTTAGGGTTTATGGTTTGGGGTTGAGGGTTTACGGTTTAGGATTTATGCTTTTATTATTTGTGGTTTAGCATTTAGGGTGTAGGGTTTGGGGTTTAGGGTTTAGGGTTTAGGATTTATGCTTTTATTGTTTGTGGTTTAGCATTTAGGGTGTAGGGTTTGGGGTTTAGGGTTTAGGGTCTAGGGTTTATGGTTTGGGATTGATGGTTTAGGGTAGGTTTTAGGCATTAGGGATTATGGTTCGGGGTTAGGTTGTAGGGATTAGGTGGTTCGGGGTTGAGGGTTTATGGTTTAGGGTTTAGGCCTTAGGGTTAGTGGTTTAAGGTTTAAGGTGTACAGTTTAGGGTTTATGGTTTATGGTTTGGGGTTGAGGGTTTATGGTTTAGGGTTTATGCTTTAGGGTTTCTGGTTTAGTGTTTAGGGTGGTGTAGGGTTTAGGGTTTAGGGTTTAGGATTTATGGTTTGGTTTAGGGTTTATGGTTTAGGGTTTCTGATTTAAGGTTTAGGGTGTATGGTTTAGGGTTTAGGGTTTAGGGTTTATGGTTTGGGGTTGAGGGTTTTTGGTTTACGGTTTAGTCTTTAGGGTTTGTCGTTTAGGGTTTATGGTTTGGGGTTGAGCGTTTATGGTTTAAGGTTTAGGGTTTATAATTTAGGGTTTGTACATGTTTTTGGTTTAGGGTTTAGGGTTTGTGGTTTATGGTTTATGGTTTATGGTTTAGGCTTTAAGCTTTAGGGTTTATGGTTTAGGGTTTCGTCTTTGGGATTTAGGGTTTTGGGTTTAGGGATTAAGGTTTTGGGTTTTGGGTTTAGGGTTTTGGAATTAGTGTCTAGTATGTAGGGTTTAGGGTTTATAGTTTATGGTTTGGGGTTGAAGCTTTATGGTGTAGGGTTTATGGTCTGGGATTTAGGGTTTAAGGTTTAGGGTTTAGGGTTTAGGATTTAGGGTTTATAGTTTGGGCTTTAGGTTTTTGGGTTTATGGTTTAAGGTTTAGGGTTTTGTGTTTTGTGTTTAGGGTTTAGGGTTTAGTGTCTAGGGTGTAGGGTTTAGGGTTTATTGTTTAGGGTTTATGGTTTAGGGTTGAGGCTTTATGGTTTAGTGTTTATGGTTTGAGGTTTCTAGTTTAGGGTTTAGGGTGTAGCATGTAGGATTTAGGGTTTATGCTTTGGGGTTGAGGGTTTATGATTTAGGGTTTAGGGTTTATAATTTAGGGTTTAGGCTTTAGAGATTATGGTTCAGGTTTATGGTGTAGGGTTTAGGGTTTAGGGTTCGCAGTTGAGGGTTTATGGTTTAGGGTTTAGGCTTTAGGCTTAGTGGTTTAAGGTTTAGGGTGTATGGTTTAGGGTTTAGGGTTTATGGTTTGGGGTTGAGGGTTTATGGTTTAGTGTTTCTGGTTTAGTGTTTAGGGTGGTGTATGGTTTAGGGTTTAGGATTTAGGGTTTAGGGTTTGTGGTTTAGGCTTTAGTGTTTGTGGTTTAGGGTTTAGTGTTTAGGGTTTAGGAATTAGGATTTATGCTTTTGGCTTTAGGGTTTGTGGCTTAGGGTTAAAGTTGTTTGGTTTAGGGTAGGGTTTAGCGTTTATGGATTGGGGTTGAGGGTTTATGGTTTAAGGTTTAGACTTTAGGGTTTGTGGTTTAGGTTTTAGGGTTTATGGTTTGGGGTTGAGGGTTTATGGTTTAAGGTTTAGGGTTTATAGTTTAGGGTTTAGGCATGTTTGTGGTTTATGGTTTAGGGGTTAGGGTTTAGTGTTTAGGCTTTAGGGTTTGGGATTTAGGGTTTAGGGTTTAGTGTTTAGGGTTTACTGTTTGGGCATTATGGTTTCTATTTTAGGGTTTATGGTTTAGGGTTTAGGGTTTAAGGTTTAGGGTTTATGGGTTTGGGGTTGAGGGATTATGGTTTGGGGTTGAGGATTTATGGTTTAGGGTTTAGGATTTAGGGTTTGTGATTTAGGTTTTAAGGTGTAACGTTTAGGGTTTAGGATTTCTGGTTTTGCATTGAGGGTTTATGGTTTAGGCTTTAGGGTTTAAGGTTTAGGATTTAGGGTTTAGAGTTTAGGTTCTAGGTGGTAGGGTTTAGGGTTTATGGTTTATGGTTTGGAGTTGATGGTTTATGGTTTAGGGTTTATGGTTTGGGGTTATGGGTTTATGGTTTAGGGTTTAGGCTTTAGTGTTTGTGGTTTACGGTTTATGGTGTAGCGTTTAGGGTTTAGGGTTTATGGTTTGGGGTTGAGAGTTTATGGTTTAGGGTTTAGGGCTTATAGTTTAGCATTTAGGCTTTAGGGTTTGAGGTTTATGGTTTAGGGTGTATTGTTTAGGGTTTGTGGTTTGGGGTTTAGGGTTTATCTTTTAGGATTCTGGATTTAGGGTTTGTGGTTTAAGGTTTAGGGTGTAGGATTTAGGGTTTATGGTTTGGGGTTGAGGGTTTACGGTTTAGGATTTATGCTTTTATTATTTGTGGTTTAGCATTTAGGGTGTAGGGTTTGGGGTTTAGGGTTTAGGGTTTAGGATTTATGCTTTTATTGTTTGTGGTTTAGCATTTAGGGTGTAGGGTTTGGGGTTTAGGGTTTAGGGTCTAGGGTTTATGGTTTGGGATTGATGGTTTAGGGTAGGTTTTAGGCATTAGGGATTATGGTTCGGGGTTAGGTTGTAGGGATTAGGTGGTTCGGGGTTGAGGGTTTATGGTTTAGGGTTTAGGCCTTAGGGTTAGTGGTTTAAGGTTTAAGGTGTACAGTTTAGGGTTTATGGTTTATGGTTTGGGGTTGAGGGTTTATGGTTTAGGGTTTATGCTTTAGGGTTTCTGGTTTATTGTTTAGGGTGGTGTAGGGTTTAGGGTTTAGGGTTTAGGATTTATGGTTTGGGGTTTAGGGTTTATGGTTTAGGGTTTCTGATTTAAGGTTTAGGGTGTATGGTTTAGGGTTTAGGGTTTAGGGTTTATGGTTTGGGGTTGAGGGTTTTTGGTTTACGGTTTAGTCTTTAGGGTTTGTCGTTTAGGGTTTATGGTTTGGGGTTGAGCGTTTATGGTTTAAGGTTTAGGGTTTATAATTTAGGGTTTGTACATGTTTTTGGTTTAGGGTTTAGGGTTTGTGGTTTATGGTTTATGGTTTATGGTTTAGGCTTTAAGCTTTAGGGTTTATGGTTTAGGGTTTCGTCTTTGGGCTTTAGGGTTTTTGGTTTAGGGATTAAGGTTTTGGGTTTTGGGTTTAGGGTTTTGGGTTTAGTGTCTAGTATGTAGTGTTTAGGGTTTATAGTTTATGGTTTGGGGTTGAAGCTTTATGGTGTAGGGTTTATGGTCTGGGATTTAGGGTTTAGGGTTTAGGGTTTAGGGTTTAGGATTTAGGGTTTATAGTTTGGGCTTTAGGGTTTTGGGTTTATGGTTTAAGGTTTAGTGTTTTGTGTTTTGTGTTTAGGGTTTAGGGTTTAGTGTCTAGGGTGTAGGGTTTAGGGTTTATTGTTTAGGGTTTATGGTTTAGGGTTGAGGCTTTATGGTTTAGTGTTTATGGTTTGAGGTTTCTAGTTTAGGGTTTAGGGTGTAGCATGTAGGGTTTAGGGTTTATGCTTTGGGGTTGAGGGTTTATGATTTAGGGTTTAGAGTTTATAGTTTAGGGTTTAGGCTTTAGAGATTATGGTTCAGGTTTATGGCGTAGGGTTTAGGGTTTAGGGTTCGCGGTTGAGGGTTTAGGCTTTAGGGTTAGTGGTTTAAGGTTTAGGGTGTATGGTTTAGGGTTTAGGGTTTATGGTTTAGGGTTGAGGGTTTATGGTTTAGGGTTTTTGGTTTAGTGTTTAGGGTGGTGTATGGTTTAGGGTTTAGGATTTAGGGTTTAGGGTTTGTGGTTTAGGCTTTAGTGTTTATGGTTTAGGGTTTAGTGTTTAGGGTTTAGGAATTAGGATTTATGCTTTTGGCTTTAGGGTTTGTGGCTTAGGGTTAAAGTTGTTTGGTTTAGGGTAGGGTTTAGTGTTTATGGATTGGGGTTGAGGGTTTATGGTTTAAGGTTTAGACTTTAGGATTTGTGGTTTAGGTTTTAGGGTTTATGGTTTGGGGTTGAGGGTTTATGGTTTAAGGTTTAGGGTTTATAGTTTAGGGTTTATGCATGTTTGTGGTTTATGGTTTAGGGGTTAGGGTTTAGTGTTTAGGCTTTAGGGTTTGAGGTTTAGGGTTTAGGGTTTAGGGTTTAGGGTTTACTGTTTGGGCATTATGGTTTCTATTTTAGGGTTTATGGTTTAGGGTTTAGGGTTTAGGGGTTTACGGTTTATGGTTTGGGGTTGAGGGATTATGGTTTGGGGTTGAGGATTTATGGTTTAGGGTTTAGGGTTTAGGGGTTAGTATTTAGGGTGTAGGGTTTGGGGTTTAGGGTTTAGGGTCTAGGGTTTATGGTTTGGGATTGATGGTTTAGGGTTTAGGGTTTAGGGTTTAGGATTTATGGTTTTGCATTGAGCGTTTATGGTTTAAGGTTTAGGGTTTATAATTTTGGGTTTATACATGTTTTTGGTTTAGGGTTTAGGGTTTGTGGTTTATGGTTTATGGTTTATGGTTTAGGCTTTAGGCTTTAGGGTTTATGGTTTAGGGTTTCGTCTTTGGGATTTAGGGTTTTGGGTTTAGGGATTAAGGTTTTGGGTTTTGGGTTTAGGGTTTTGGAATTAGTGTCTAGTATGTAGGGTTTAGGGTTTATAGTTTATGGTTTGGGGTTGAAGCTTTATGGTGTAGGGTTTATGGTCTGGGATTTAGGGTTTAGGGTTTAGGGTTTAGGGTTTATGGTTTAGGATTTAGGGTTTATAGTTTGGGCTTTAGGGTTTTAGGTTTATGGTGTAAGGTTTAGGGTTTTGTGTTTAGGGTTTAGGGTTTAGTGTCTAGGGTGTAGGGTTTAGGGTTTATTGTTTAGGGTTTATGGTTTAGGGTTGAGGATTTATGGTTTAGTGTTTATGGTTTGAGGTTTCTAGTTTAGGGTTTAGGGTGTAGCATGTAGGGTTTAGGGTTTATGCTTTGGGGTTGAGGGTTTATGATTTAGGGTTTAGGGTTTATAGTTTAGGGTTTAGGCTTTAGAGATTATGGTTCAGGTTTATGGTGTAGGGTTTAGGGTTTAGCGTTCGCGGTTGAGGGTTTATGGTTTAGGGTTTAGGCTTTAGGGTTAGTGGTTTAAGGTTTAGGGTGTATGGTTTAGGGTTTAGGGTTTATGGTTTAGTGTTGAGGGTTTATGGTTTAGGGTTTCTGGTTTAGTGTTTAGGGTGGTGTATGGTTTAGGGTTTAGGATTTAGGGTTTAGGGTTTGTGGTTTAGGCTTTAGTGTTTGTGGTTTAGGGTTTAGTGTTTAGGGTTTAGGAATTAGGATTTATGCTTTTGGCTTTAGGGTTTGTGGCTTAGTGTTAAAGTTGTTTGGTTTAGGGTAGGGTTTAGCGTTTATGGATTGGGGTTGAGGGTTTATGGTTTAAGGTTTAGACTTTAGGGTTTATGGTTTAGGTTTTAGGGTTTATGGTTTGGGGTTGAGGGTTTATGGTTTAAAGTTTAGGGTTTATAGTTTAGGGTTTATGCATGTTTGTGGTTTATGGTTTAGGGGTTAGGGTTTAGTGTTTAGGCTTTAGGGTTTGAGGTTTAGGGTTTAGGGTTTAGGGTTTAGGGTTTACTGTTTGGGCATTATGGTTTCTATTTTAGGGTTTATGGTTTAGGGTTTAGGGTTTAAGGTTTAGGGTTTAGGGGTTTACGGTTTATGGTTTGGGGTTGAGGGATTATGGTTTGGGGTTGAGGATTTAGGGTTTAGGGTTTAGGGTTTAGGGTTTAGGGGTTAGCATTTAGGGTGTAGGGTTTGGGGTTTAGGGTTTAGGGTCTAGGGTTTATGGTTTGGGATTGATGGTTTAGGGTAGGTTTTAGGCATTAGGGATTATGGTTCGGGGTTAGGTTGTAGGGATTACGTGGTTCGGGGTTGAGGGTTTATGGTTTAGGGTTTAGGCTTTAGGGTTAGTGGTTTAAGGTTTAAGGTGTACAGTTTAGGGTTTATGCTTTATGGTTTGGGGTTTAGGGTTTAGGGTTTAGGGTTTATGCTTTAGGGTTTCTGGTTTAGTGTTTAGGGTGGTGTAAGGTTTAGGGTTTAAGGGTTTAGGATTTATGGTTTGGGGTTTAGGGTTTATGGTTTAGGGTTTCTGATTTAAGGTTTAGGGTGTACGGTTTAGGGTTTAGAGTTTAGGGTTTATGGTTTATGGTTTGGGGTTGAGGGTTTTTGGTTTACGGTTTAGTCTTTAGGGTTTGTCGTTTAGGGTTTATGGTTTGGGGTTGAGCGTTTATGGTTTAAGGTTTAGGGTTTATAATTTAGGGTTTATACATGTTTTTGGTTTAGGGTTTAGGGTTTGTGGTTTATGGTTTATGGTTTATGGTTTAGGCTTTAGGCTTTAGGGTTTATGGTTTAGGGTTTCGTCTTTGGGCTTTAGGGTTTTGGGTTTAGCGATTAAGGTTTTGGGTTTTGGGTTTAGGGTTTTGGGTTTAGTGTCTAGTATGTAGGGTTTAGGGTTTATAGTTTATGGTTTGGGGTTGAAGCTTTATGGTGTAGGATTTATGGTCTGGGATTTAGGGTTTAGGGTTTAGGGTTTAGGGTTTTGGGTTTAGGATTTAGGGTTTATAGTTTGGGCTTTAGGGTTTTTGGTTTATGGTTTAAGGTTTAGGGTTTTGTGTTTAGGGTTTAGGGTTTAGTGTCTAGGGTGTAGGGTTTAGGGTTTATTGTTTAGGGTTTATGGTTTAGGGTTGAGGCTTTATGGTTTAGTGTTTGTGGTTTGAGGTTTCTAGTTTAGGGTTTAGCGTGTAGCATGTAGGGTTTAGGGTTTATGCTTTGGGGTTGAGGGTTTATGATTTAGGGTTTAGGGTTTATAGTTTAGGGTTTAGGCTTTAGAGATTATGGTTCAAGTTTATGGTGTAGGGTTTAGGGTTTAGGGTTCGCGGTTGAGGGTTTATGGTTTAGGGTTTAGGCTTTAGGGTTAGTGGTTTAAGGTTTAGGGTGTATGGTTTAGGGTTTAGGGTTTATGGTTTGGGGTTGAGGGTTTATGGTTTAGGGTTTCTGGTTTAGTGTTTATGGTGGTGTATTGTTTAGGGTTTAGGATTTAGGGTTTAGGGTTTGTGGTTTAGGCTTTAGTGTTTGTGGTTTAGGGTATAGTGTTTAGGGTTTAGGAATTAGGATTTATGCTTTTGGCTTTAGGGTTTGTGGCTTAGGTTAAAGTTGTTTGGTTTAGGGTAGGGTTTAGCGTTTATGGATTGGGGTTTAGGGTTTATCGTTTAAGGTTTAGACTTTAGGGTTTGTGGTTTAGGTTTTAGGGTTTATGGTATGGGGTTGAGGGTTTATGGTTTAGGGTTTAGGGTTTATAGTTTAGGGTTTAGGCATGTTTGTGGTTTATGGTTTAGGGGTTAGGGTTTAGTGTTTAGGCTTTAGGGTTTGAGGTTTAGGGTTTAGGGTTTAGGGTTTAGGGTTTACTGTTTGGGCATTATGGTTTCTATTTTAGGGTTTATGGTTTAGGGTTTAGGGTTTAAGGTTTAGGGTTTATGGGTTTACGGTTTATGGTTTGGGGTTGAGGGATTATGGTTTGGGGTTGAGGATTTATGGTTTAGGGTTTAGGATTTAGGGTTTGTGATTTAGGTTTTAAGGTGTAACGTTTAGGGTTTAGGATTTATGGTTTTGCATTGAGCGTTTATGGTTTAAGGTTTAGGGTTTATAATTTAGGGTTTATACATGCTTTTGGTTTAGGGTTTAGGGTTTGTGGTTTATGGTTTATGGTTTATGGTTTAGGCTTTAGGCTTTAGGGTTTATGGTTTAGGGTTTCGTCTTTGGGATTTAGGGTTTTGGGTTTAGGGATTAAGGTTTTGGGTTTTGGGTTTTGGGTTTTGGGTTTTGGGTTTAGTGTCTATATTGTAGGGTTTAGGGTTTATAGTTTATGGTTTGGGGTTGAAGCTTTATGGTGTAGGGTTTATGGTCTGGGATTTAGGGTTTAAGGTTTAGGGTTTAGGGTTTATGGTTTATGGTTTAGGGTTTAGGATTTATGGTTTATAGTTTGTGCTTTAGGGTTTTGGGTTTATGGTTTAAGGTTTAGGGTTTTGTGCTTAGGGTTTAGGGTTTAGTGTCTAGGGTGTAGGGTTTAGGGTTTATTGTTTAGGGTTTATGGTTTAGGGTTGAGGCTTTATGGTTTAGTGTTTATGGTTTGAGGTTTCTAGTTTAGGGTGTAGCATGTAGGGTTTAGGGTTTATGCTTTGGGGTTGAGGGTTTATGATTTAGGGTTTAGGGTTTATAGTTTAGGGTTTAGGCTTTAGAGATTATGGTTCAGGTTTATGGTGTAGGGTTTAGGGTTTAGGGTTCGCGGTTGAGGGTTTATGGTTTACGGTTTAGGCTTTAGGGTTAGTGGTTTAAGGTTTAGGGTGTATGGTTTAGGGTTTAGGGTTTATGGTTTGGGGTTGAGGGTTTATGGTTTCTGGTTTAGTGTTTATGGTGGTGTATGGTTTAGGGTTTAGGATTTAGGGTTTAGGGTTTGTGGTTTAGGCTTTAGTGTTTGTGGTTTAGGGTTTAGTGTTTAGGGTTTAGGAATTAGGATTTATGCTTTTGGCTTTAGGGTTTGTGGCTTAGGGTTAAAGTTGTTTGGTTTAGGGTAGGGTTTAGCGTTTATGGATTGGGGTTGAGGGTTTATGGTTTAAGGTTTAGACTTTAGGGTTTGTGGTTTAGGTTTTAGGGTTTATGGTATAGGGTTGAGGGTTTATGGTTTAAGGTTTAGGGTTTATAGTTTAGGGTTTATGCATGTTTGTGGTTTATGGTTTAGGGGTTAGGGTTTAGTGTTTAGGCTTTAGGGTTTGAGGTTTAGGATTTAGGGTTTAGGGTTTAGGGTTTAGGGTTTACTGTTTGGGCATTATGGTTTCTATTTTAGGGTTTATGGTTTAGGGTTTAGGGTTTAAGGTTTAGGGTTTATGGGTTTACGGTTTATGGTTTGGGGTTAAGGGATTATGGTTTGGGGTTGAGGATTTATGGTTTAGGGTTTAGGGTTTAGGGTTTAGGGGTTAGCATTTAGGGTGTAGGGTTTGGGGTTTAGGGTTTAGGGTCTAGGGTTTATAGTTTGGGATTGATGGTTTAGGGTAGGTTTTAGGCATTAGGGATTATGGTTCGGGGTTAGGTTGTAGGGATTAGGTGGTTCGGGTTTTAGGGTTTATGGTTTAGGGTTTAGGCTTTAGGGTTAGTGGTTTAAGGTTTAAGGTGTACAGTTTAGGGTTTATGGTTTATGGTTTGGGGTTGAGGGTTTATGGTTTAGGGTTTATGCTTTAGGGTTTCTGGTTTAGTGTTTAGGGTGGTGTAGGGTTTAGGGTTTAGGATTTAGGATTTATGGTTTGGGGTTTAGGGTTTATGGTTTAGGGTTTTTGATTTAAGGTTTAGGGTGTACGGTTTAGGGTTTAGGGTTTAGGGTTTATGGTTTGGGGTTGAGGGTTTTTGGTTTACGGTTTAGTCTTTAGGGTTTGTCGTTTAGGGTTTATGGTTTGGGGTTGAGCGTTTATGGTTTAAGGTTTAGGGTTTATAATTTAGGGTTTATACATGTTTTTGGTTTAGGGTTTAGGGTTTGTGGTTTATGGTTTATGGTTTATGGTTTAGGCTTTAGGCTTTAGGGTTTATGGTTTAGGGTTTCGTCTTTGGGCTTTAGGGTTTTGGGTTTAGGGATTAAGGTTTTGGGTTTTGGGTTTAGGGTTTTGGGTTTAGTGTCTAGTATGTAGGGTTTAGGGTTTATAGTTTATGGTTTGGGGTTGAAGCTTTATGGTGTAGGATTTATGGTCTGGGATTTAGGGTTTAGGGTTTAGGGTTTAGGGTTTAGGATTTAGGATTTAGGGTTTATGGTTTATGGTTTAGGGTTTAGGATTTAGGGTTTATAGTTTGGGCTTTAGGGTTTTGGGTTTATGGTTTAAGGTTTAGGGTTTTGTGTTTAGGGTTTAGGGTTTAGTGTCTAGGGTGTAGGGTTTAGGGTTTATTGTTTAGGGTTTATGGTTTAGGGTTGAGGCTTTATGGTTTAGTGTTTATGGTTTGAGGTTTCTAGTTTAGGGTTTAGGGTGTAGCATGTAGGGTTTAGGGTTTATGCTTTGGGGTTGAGGGTTTATGATTTAGGGTTTAGGGTTTATAGTTTAGGGTTTAGGCTTTAGAGATTATGGTTCAGGTTTATGGTGTAGGGTTTAGGGTTTAGGGTTCGCGGTTGAGGGTTTATAGTTTAGGGTTTAGGCTTTAGGGTTAGTGGTTTAAGGTTTAGGGTGTATGGTTTACGGTTTAGGGTTTATGGTTTGGGGTTGAGGGTTTATGGTTTAGGGTTTCTGGTTTAGTGTTTAAGGTGGTGTATGGTTTAGGGTTTAGGATTTAGGGTTTAGGGTTTAGGGTTTGTGGTTTAGGCTTTAGTGTTTGTGGTTTAGTGTTTAGTGTTTAGGGTTTAAGAATTAGGATTTATGCTTTTGGCTTTAGGGTTTGTTGCTTAGGGTTAAAGTTGTTTGGTTTAGGGTAGGATTTTGCGTTTATGGATTGGGGTTGAGGGTTTATGGTTTAAGGTTTAGACTTTAGGGTTTGGGGTTTAGGTTTTAGGGTTTATGGTTTGGGGTTTAGGGTTTATAGTTTAGGGTTTAGGGTTTATGGTTTAGGGTTTAGGGGTTTACGGTTTATGGTTTGGGGTTGAGGGATTATGGTTTGGGGTTGAGGATTTATGGTTTAGGGTTTAGGATTTAGGGTTTGTGATTTAGGTTTTAAGGTGTAACGTTTAGGGTTTAGGATTTATGGGTTTGCATTGAGTGTTTATGGTTTAAGGTTTAGGGTTTATAATTTAGGGTTTATACATGTTTTTGGTTTAGGGTTTAGGGTTTGTGTTTTATGGTTTATGGTTTATGGTTTAGGCTTTAGGCTTTAGGGTTTATGGTTTAGGGTTTCGTCTTTGGGAGTTAGGGTTTTGGGTTTAGGGATTAAGGTTTTGGGTTTTGGGTTTAGGGTTTTTGGTTTAGTGTCTAGTATGTTGGGTTTAGGGTTTATAGTTTATGGTTTGGGGTTGAAGCTTTATGGTGTAGGGTTTATGGTCTGGGATTTAGGGTTTAGGGTTTAGGGTTTAGGGTTTATGGTTTAGGGTTTAGGATTTAGGGTTTATAGTTTGGGCTTTAGGGTTTTGGGTTTATGTTTTAAGGTTTAGGGTTTTGTGTTTAGGGTTTAGGGTTTAGTGTCTAGGGTGTAGGGTTTAGGGTTTATTGTTTAGGGTTTATGGTTTAGGGTTGAGGCTTTATGGTTTAGTGTTTATGGTTTGAGGTTTCTAGTTTAGGGTTTAGGGTGTAGCATGTAGGGTTTATGGTTTATGCTTTGGGGTTGAGGATTTATGATTTAGGGTTTAGTGTTTATAGTTTAGGGTTTAGGCTTTAGAGATTATGGTTCAGGTTTATGGTGTAGGGTTCAGGGTTTAGGGTTCGCGGTTGAGGGTTTATGGTTTAGGGTTTAGGCTTTAGGGTTAGTGGTTTAAGGTTTAGGGTGTATGGTTTAGGGTTTAGGGTTTATTGTTTGGGGTTGAGGGTTTATGGTTTAGGGTTTCTGGTTTAGTGTTTAGGGTGGTGTATGGTTTTGGGTTAATGGTTTAGGGTTTAGGATTTAGGGTTTAGGGTTTGTGGTTTAGGCTTTAGTGTTTGTGGTTTAGGGTTTTGGCTTTAGGGTTTGTGGCTTAGGGTTAAAGTTGTTTGGTTTAGTGTAGGGTTTATCGTTTATGGATTGGGGTTGAGGGTTTATGGTTTAAGGTTTAGACTTTAGGGTTTGTTGTTTAGGTTTTAGGGTTTATGGTTTGGGGTTGAGGGTTTATGGTTTAAGGTTTAGGGTTTATAGGTTAGGGTTTAGGCATGTTTGTGGTTTATGGTTTAGGGGTTAGGGTTTAGTGTTTAGGCTTTAGGGTTTGGGGTTTAGGGTTTAGGGTTTAGGGTTTAGGGTTTACTGTTTGGGCATTATGGTTTCTATTTTAGGGTTTATGGTTTAGTGTTTAGGGTTTAAGGTTTAGGGTTTAGGGGTTTACGGTTTATGGTTTGGGGTTGAGGGATTATGGTTTGGGGTTGAGGATTTATGGTTTAGGGTTTAGGATTTAGGGTTTATGATTTAGGTTTTAAGGTGTAACGTTTAGGGTTTAGGATTTATGGTTTTGCATTGAGGGTTTATGGTTTAGGCTTTAGGGTTTAAGGTTTAGGATTTAGGGTTTAGAGTTTATGTTCTAGATGGTAGGGTTTAGGGTTTTTGGTTTATGGTTTGGAGTTGAGGGTTTATGGTTTAGGGTTATGGGTTTATGGTTTTGGGTTTAGGCTTTAGGATTTGTGGTTTAGGGATTAGGGTGTAGCGTTTAGGGTCTAGGGTTTATGGTTTGGGGTTGAGGATTTATGGTTTAGGGTTTAGGGTTTATAGTTTAGCGTTTAAGCTTTAGGGTTTGAGGTTTATGGTTTATGGTGTATGGTTTAGGGTTTGTGGTTTGAGGTTTAGGGTTTATCTTTTAGGATTCTGGATTTAGGGTTTGTGGTTTAAGGTTTATGGTGTAGGGTTTAGGGTTTAGGGTTTATGGTTTGGGGTTGAGGGTTTATGGTTTAGGATTTATGCTTTTATTGTTTATGGTTTAGCATTTAGGGTGTAGGGTTTGGGGTTTAGGGTTTAGGGTCTAGGGTTTATGGTTTGGGGTTGATGGTTTAGGGTAGGGTTTAGGCATTAGGGATTATGGTACGGGTTTAGGGTGTAGGGATTAGGGTTTATGGTTCGGGGTTGAGGGTTTATGGTTTAGCGTTTAGGCTTTAGGGTTAGTGGTTTAAGGTTTACGGTGTACGGTTTATGGTTTAGGGTTTATTGTTTGGGGTTGAGGGTTTTGGTTTAGGGTTTATGCTTTAGGGTTTCTGGTTTAGTGTTTAGGGTGGTGTAGGGTTTAGGGTTTAATGTTTGTGGTTTAAGTTTTAGGGTGTACGGTTTAGGGTTTTGGGTTAATAGTTTGGGGTTGAGGGTTTATAGTTTATGGTTTATGCTTTAGGGTTTCAGGTTTAGTGTTTAAGGTGTAGGGTTTAGGGTTTAGGGTTTAGGGTTTAGGGTTTATGGTTTGGGGTTGAGGGGTTATGGTTTAGCATTTAGGCTTTAGGGTTTGTGGTTTAAGGTTTACGTTTAAGGGTTAGGGTTTAGTGTTTATGCTTTATGGTTTAGGGTGTAGGGTTTATGGTTTAGGGTTTAGGGTTTATGGTTTAGGCTTTAGGGTTTGTGGTTTATGGTTTAGTGTTTAACGTTTAGGATTTAGGCTTTAGGATTTAGGGTTTGTGATTTAGGGTTAAGGGTGCAGGGTTTAGGGTTTATGGTTTGGGGTTGAGGGTTTATGGTTTACGGTTTAGTCTTTAAGGTTTGTGGTTTAGGGTTTATGGTTTGGGGTTGAGCGTTTATGGTTTAAGGTTTAGGGTTTATAATTTAGGGTTTATACGTGTTTTTGGTTTAGAGTTTAGGGTTTATGGTTTATGGTTTAGGGTTTATAGTTTGTGGTTTATGGTTTATGGTTTATAGTTTAGCCTTTAGGCTTTAGGGTTTAGGGTTTAGGGTTTTGTCTTTGTGCTTTAGGGTTTTGGGTTTAGGGTTTATGGTTTAGGGTTTTGGGTTTAGGATTTAGGGTTTAGTGTCTAGTGTGTAGGGTTTAGGGTTTATGGTTCATGGTTTGGGGTTGAGGCTTTATGGTGTAGGGTTTATGGTTTAGGGTTTAGGGTTTATGGTTTAGGGTTTAGGGTTTAGGGTTTATGTTTTAGGGTTGAGGATTTATGGTTTAGGGTTTATGGCTTATGCTTTAGGGTTTAGGGTTTATGGTTTCGGCTTTAGTGTTTGTGGTTTATGGTTTAGTATTTAGGGTTTAGGATTTAGGATTTATGCTTTAGGCTTTAGGGTTTGTGGCTTAAGGTTATAGGTGTTTGGTTTAGGGTAGGGTTTAGCGTTTATGGATTGGGGTTGAGGGGTTATGGTTTAGGGTTTAGACTTTAGGGTTTGTGGTTTAGGGTTTAGGGTTTATGGTTTGGGGTTGAGGGTTTATGCTTTAAGGTTTAGGGTTTATAGTTTAGGGTTTAGGCATGTTTGTGGTTTAGGGTTTAAGGGTTAGGGTTTAGTGTTTAGGCATTCGGGTTTGGGGTTTAGGGTTTAGGGTTTACTGTTTGGGCATTATGGTTTCTGGTTTAGGGTTTATGGTTTAGGGTTTAGGGTTTAAGGTTTAGGGTTTAGGGGTTTACGGTTTATGGTTTGGGGTTCTGGGTTTATGGTTTGGGGTTGAGGATTTATGGTTTAGGGTTTGGGATTTAGGGTTTGTGATTTAGGGTTTAAGGTGTAGTGTTTAAGGTTTAGGATTTATGGTTTTGCATTGAGGGTTTATGGTTTAGGCTTTAGGGTTTAAGGTTTAGGTTTTAGGGTTTAGAGTTTAGGTTAGGTGGTAAGGTTTAGGGTTTTTGGTTTATGGTATGGAGTTGAGGGTTTATGGTTTAGGGTTTATGGTTTTGGGTTATGGGTTTATGGTTTAGGGTTTAGGCTTTAGGGTTTGTGGTTTAGGGTTTAGGGTGTAGCGTTTAGGGTCTAGGGTTTATGGTTTGGGGTTGAGGGTTTATGGTTTAGGGTTTAGGGTTTATAGTTTAGCGTTTAGGCTTTAGGGTTTGAGGTTTATGGTTTAGGGTGTATGGTTTAGGGTTTGTGGTTTGGGGTTTAGGGTTTATCTTTTAGGATTCTGGATTTAAGGTTTGTGGTTTAAGGTTTAGGGTGTAGGGTTTAGGGTTTAGGGTTTATGGTTTGGGGTTGAGGGTTTATGGTTTAGGATTTATGCTTTTATTGTTTATGGTTTACCATTTAGGGTGTAGGGTTTGCGGTTTAGGGTTTAGGGTCTAGGGTTTATAGTTTGGGGTTGATGGTTTAGGGTAGGGTTTAGGCATTAGGGATTATGGTTCGGGTTTAGGGTGTAGGGATTAGTGTTTATGGTTCGGGGTTGAGGGTTTATGGTTTAGGCTTTAGGCTTTAGGGTTAGTTGTTTAAGGTTTAAGGTGTACGGTTTAGGGTTTAGGGTTTATGGTTTGGGGTTGAGGGTTTATGCTTTAGGGTTTCTGGTTTAGTGTTTAGGGTGGTGTAGGTTTAGGGTTTAGGGTTTAGGATTTATGGTTTGGGATTGAGGGTTTAGGATTTAGGGTTTAGGGTTTAGGATTTAGGGTTTGTGGTTTAAAGTTTTGGGTGTATGGTTTAGGGTTTTGGGTTAATGGTTTGGGGTTGAGGGTTCATCGTTTATGGTTTATGCTTTAGGGTTTCAGGTTTAGTGTTTATGGTGTAGGGTTTAGGGTTTAGGGTTTAGGGTTTAGGGTTTAGGATTTGGGGTTGAGGTGTTATGGTTTAGCATTTAGGCTTTAGGGTTTGTGGTTTAAGGTTTAGGTTTAAGGGTTAGGGTTTAGTGTTTGTGCTTTATGGTTTAGGGTGTAGGGTTTATGGTTTAGGGTTTAGGGTTTAGGCGGGTTTAGGGTGTAGCGTTTAGGGTCTAGGGTTTATGGTTTGGGGTTGAGGGTTTATGGTTTAGGGTTTAGGGTTTATAGTTTAGCGTTTAGGCTTTAGGGTTTGGGGTTTATGGTTTAGGGTTTAGGGTTTGTGGTTTATGGTTTAGTGTTTAACGTTTAGGATTTAGGCTTTAGGATTTAGGGTTTGTGGTTTAGAGTTAAGGGTGCAGGGTTTAGGGTTTATGGTTTGGGGTTGAGGGTTTATGGTTTACGGTTTAGTCTTTAGTGTTTGTGGTTTAGGGTTTTGGTTTGGGGTTGAGCGTTTATGGTTTAAGGTTTAGGGTTTATAATTTAGGGTTTATACGTGTTTTTGGTTTAGAGTTTAGGATTTAGGGTTTATGGTTTAGGATTTAGGGTTTGTGGTTTATGGTTTATGGTTTATAGTTTAGCCTTTAGGCTTTAGGGTTTAGGGTTTAGGGTTTTGTCTTTGTTCTTTAGGGTTTTGGGTTTAGTGTTTAAGATTTAGGATTTTGGGTTTAGGGTTTAGGGTTTAGTGTCTAGTGTGTAGGGTTTATGGTTCATGGTTTGGGGTTGAGGCTTTATGGTGTAGGGTTTATGGTTTAGGGTTTAGGGTTTTGGGTTTAGGGATTCGGGTTTAGGGTTTAGGGTTGACGATTTAGGGTTTAGGGTTTATGGTTTAGGCTTTAGTATTTGTGGTTCATGGTTTAGTGTTTAGGGTTTAGGATTTAGGATTTATGCTTTAGGGTTTAGGGTTTGTGGCTCAGGGTTATAGGTGTTTGGTTTAGGGTAGGGTTTTGCGTTTATGGATTGGGGTTGAGGGTTTATGGTTTAGGGTTTAGACTTTAGGGTTTGTGGTCTAGGGTTTAGGGTTTATTGTTTGGGGTTGAGGGTTTATGGTTTAAGGTTTAGGGTTTATAGTTTAGGGTTTAGGCATGTTTGTTGTTTAGGGTTTAGGGGTTAGGGTTTAGTGTTTATGCATTAGGGTTTGGGGTTTAGGGTTTAGGGTTTAGGGTTTACTGTTTGGGCATTATGGTTTCTGGTTTAGGGTTTGTGGTTTAGGGTTTAGGGTTTAAGGTTTAGGGTTTAGGGGTTTACAGTTTATGGTTTGGCGTTGATGGTTTATTGTTTGGGGTTGAGGATTTATGGTTTAGGGTTTAGGATTTAGGGTTTGTGATTTAGGGTTTAAGGTGTAGCGTTTAAGGTTAGGATTTATGGTTTTGCATTGAGGGTTTATGGTTTAGGCTTTTAGGGTTTAAGGTTTAGGATTTAGGGTTTAGAGTTTAGGTTCTAGGTGGTAGGGTTTAGGGTTTTTGGTTTATGGTTTGGAGTTCAGGATTTATGGTTTAGGGTTATGGTTTGGGGTTATGGGTTTATGGTTTAGGGTTTAGGCTTTAGGGTTTGTGGTTTAGGGTTTAGGGTGTAGTGTTTAGGGTCTAGGGTTTATGGTTTGGGGTTGAGGGTTTATGGTTTAGGATTTATGCTTTTATTGTTTATGGTTTAGCATTTAGGGTGTAGGGTTTGGGGTTTAGGGTTTAGGGTCTAGGGTTTATGGTTTGGGGTTGATGGTTTAGGGTAGGGTTTAGGCATTAGGGATTATGGTACGGGTTTAGGGTGTAGGGATTAGGGTTTATGGTTCAGGGTTGAGGGTTTATGGTTTAGGGTTAGGCTTTAGGGTTAGTGGTTTAATGTTTACGGTGTACGGTTTATGGTTTATGGTTTATGGTTTGGGGTTTAGGGTTTATGGTTTAGGGTTTATGCTTTAGGGTTTCTGGTTTAGTGTTTAGGGTGGTGTAGGGTTTAGGGTTTAGGGTTTGTGGTTTAAGTTTTAGGGTTGAGGGGTTATGGTTTAGCATTTAGGCTTTAGGGTTTGTGATTTAAGGTTTACGTTTAAGGGTTAGGGTTTAGTGTTTATGCTTTATGGTTTAGGGTGTAGGGTTTATGGTTTAGGGTTTAGGGTTTAGGGTTTGTGGTTTATGGTTTAGTGTTTAACGTTTAGGATTTAGGCTTTAGGATTTAGGGTTTGTGATTTAGGGTTAAGGGTGCAGGGTTTAGGGTTTATGGTTTGGGGTTGAGGGTTTATGGTTTAGGGTTGAGGGTTTAGGGGTTTAGGGTTTATGGTTTAGGGTTTAGGGTTTACGGTTTAGTCTTTAAGGTTTGTGGTTTAGGGTTTATGGTTTGGGGTTGAGCATTTATGGTTTAAGGTTTAGGGTTTATAATTTAGGGTTTATACGTGTTTTTGGTTTAGAGTTTAGGGTTTAGGGTTTATGGTTTAGGGTTTATAGTTTGTGGTTTATGGTTTATGGTTTATAGTTTAGCCTTTAGGCTTTAGGGTTTAGGGTTTAGGGTTTTGTCTTTGTGCTTTAGGGTTTTGGGTTTAGGGTTTAAGATTTAGGATTTTGGGTTTAGGATTTAGGGTTTAGTGTCTAGTGTGTAGGGTTTAGGGTTTATGGTTCATGGTTTGGGGTTGAGGCTTTATGGTGTAGGGTTTATGGTTTAGGGTTTAGGGTTTATGGTTTACGGTTTAGGGTTTATGGTTTAGGTTTTAGGGTTGAGGATTTATGGTTTAGGGTTTATGGCTTATGCTTTAGGGTTTAGGGTTTATGGTTTCGGCTTTAGTGTTTGTGGTTTATGGTTTAGTATTTAGGGTTTAGGATTTAGGATTTATGCTTTATGCTTTAGGGTTTGTGGCTTAAGGTTATAGGTGTTTGGTTTAGGGTAGGGTTTAGCGTTTATGGATTGGGGTTGAGGGTTTATGGTTTAGGGTTTAGACTTTAGGGTTTGGGGTTGAGGGTTTAGGGTTTATTCATTAGGGTTTGGGGTTTAGGGTTTAGGGTTTAGGGTTTATTGTTTGGGCATTATGGTTTCTGGTTTAGGGTTTGTGGTTTAGGGTTTAGGGTTTAAGGTTTAGGTTTTAGGGATGTACGGTTTATGGTTTGGGGTTGAGGGTTTATTGTTTGGGGTTGAGGATTTATGGTTTAGGGTTTATGATTTAGGGTTTGTGATTTAGGGTTTAAGGTGTAGCGTTTAAGGTTAGGATTTATGGTTTTGCATTGAGGGTTTATGGTTTAGGCTTTAGGGTTTAAGGTTTAGGATTTAGTGTTTAGAGTTTAGGTTCTAGGTGGTAGGGTTTAGGGTTTTTGGTTTATGGTTTGGAGTTGAGGATTTATGGTTTAGGGTTATGGTTTGGGGTTATGGATTTATGGTTTAGTGTTTAGGCTTTAGGATTTGTGGTTTAGGGTTTAGGGTGTAGTGTTTAGGGTCTAGGGTTTATGGTTTGGGGTTGAGGGTTTATGGTTTATAGTTTAGCGTTTAGGCTTTAGGGTTTGAGGTTTATGGTTTAGGCTGTATGGTTTAGGGTTTATCTTTTAGGATTCTGGATTTAGGGTTTTTGGTTTAAGGTTTAGGGTGTAGGGTTTAGGGTTTAGGGTTTATGGTTTGGGGTTGAGGGTTTATGGTTTAGGATTTATGCTTTTATTGTTTATGGTTTAGCATTTAGGGTGTAGGGTTTGGGGTTTAGGGTTTATGGTCTTGGGTTTATGGTTTGGGGTTGATGGTTTAGGGCAGGGTTTAGGCATTAGAGATTATGGTTCGGGTTTAGGTTTTAGGGATTAGGGTTTATGGTTTGGGGTTGAGGGTTTATGGTTTAGGCTTTAGGCACTAGGGTTAGTGGTTTAAGGTTTAAGGTGTACGGTTTAGGGTTTAAGGTTTATGGTTTGGGTTGAGGGTTTATGGTTTAGGGTTTATGCTTTAGGGTTTCTGGTTTAGTGTTTAGGGTGGTGTAGGGTTTAGGGTTTAGGGTTTAGGATTTATGGTTGGGGTTGAGGGTTTAGGATTTAGGGTTTAGGGTTTAGGATTTAGGGTTTGTGGTTTAAGGTTTTGGGTGTACAGTTTAGGGTTTTGGGTTAATGGTTTGGGGTTGAGGGTTTATCGTTTATGGTTTAGGCTTTGGGGTTTCAGGTTTAGTGTTTAGGGTTTAGGGTTTAGGGTTTATGGTTTATGGTTTGGGGTTGAGGGGTTACGGTTTAACATTTAGGCTTTAGGGTTTGTGGTTTATGGTTTAGGTTTAAGGGTTAGGGTTTAGTGTTTATGCTTTATGGTTTAGGGTGTAGGGTTTATGGTTTAGGGTGTAGGGTTTAGGGTTTGTGGTTTATGGTTTAGTGTTTAACGTTTAGGATTTAGGCTTTAGGACTTAGGGTTTGTGGTTTGGGTTAAGGGTGCAGGGTTTAGGGTTTATGGTTTGGGGTTGAGGATTTATGGTTTACGGTTTAGTCTTTAGGGTTTGTGGTTTACGGTTTATGGTTTGGGGTTGAGCGTTTATGGTTTAAGGTTTAGGGTTTATAATTTAGGGTTTATACGTGTTTTTGGTTTAGAGTTTAGGATTTAGGGTTTATGGTTTAGGATTTAGGGTTTGTGGTTTATGGTTTATGGTTTATAGTTTAGCCTTTAGGCTTTAGGGTTTATGGTTTAGGATTTTGTCTTTGTGCTTTAGGGTTTTGGGTTTAGGGTTTAAGATTTAGGGTTTTGGGTTTAGGGTTTAGGGTTTAGTGTCTAGTGTGTAGGTTTTAGTGTTTATGGTTCATGGTTTGGTGTTGAGGCTTTATGGTGTAGGTTTAGGGTTTAGGGTTTAGGGTTTAGGGTTTATGGTTTATGGTTTAAGTTTGGGCTTTAGGGTTTTGGGTTTAGGGTTTAAGGTTTTGGGTTTTGGGTTTAGGCTTTAGGCTTTAGTGTCTAGGGTGTAGGGTTTAGGGTTTATGGTTTGGGGTTGAGGCTTTATGGTTTAGGGTTTATATTTCTGGTTTAGGGTTTAGTGTGTAGCATTTAGGGTTTAGGGTTTATGCTTTTGGGTTGAGGATTTATTGTTTAGGGTTTAAGGTTTATAGTTTAGGGTTTAGGCTTTAGGGATTATGGTTCAGGTTTAGGGTGTCGGGTTTAGGGTTTACGGTTCGGGGTTGAGGGTTTATGGTTTAGGGTTTAGGCATTAGGGTTAGTGGTTTAAGGTTTAGGGTGTATGGTTTATGATTTAGCATTTTTGGTTTGGGGTTAAGGGTTTATGGTTTTGGGTTTCTGGTTTAGTGTTTAGGGTGGTGTAGGGTTTAGGGTTTAGTGTTTAGGATTTATGGTCTAAGGTTGAGGTTTTAGGGTTTATGGTTTATGGCTTATGCTTTAGGTTTTAGGGTTTTTGGTTTAGGCTTTAGGGTTTGTGGTTTAGGGTTTAGTGTTTAGGGTTTAGGAATTAGGATTTATGCTTTAGGCTTTAGGGTTTGTGGCTTAGGGTTAAAGATGTTTGGTTTAGGGTAGGTTTTAGGGTTTATGGATTAGGGTTGAGGGTTTACAGTTTAGGGTTTAGACTTTAGGGTTTGTGGTTTAGGTTTTAGGGTTAATAGTTTGGAGTTGAGGGTTTAGGGTTTAGTCATGTTTGTGGTTTAGAGTTTAGGGGTTACGATTTAGGGTTTAGGCTTTAGGGTTTGGGGTTTAGGGTTTAGGGTTTACTGTTTGGGCAATATGATTTCTTGTTTAGGGTTTAGGGATTAGGGTTTAGGGTTTAAGGTTTAGGGTTTAGAGTTTAGTATTTAGGGTCTAGGGTGTAGGGTTTAAGGGTTTACGGTTTATGGTTTGGGGTTGAGGGTTTATGGTTTGGGGTTGAGGGTTTATTGTTTATGGTTTAGGGTTTAGGGTTTGTGATTTAGGGTTTAAGGTGTAGCATTTAGGGTTTAGGGTTTATGGTTTGGCATTGAGGGTTTATGATTTAGGGTTTATGGTTTAGGCTTTAGTGTTTAAGGTTTAGGATTTAAGGTTTAGAGTTTAGGTTCTATGGGGTAGGGTTTAGGGTTTATGGTTTATGGTTTGCAGTTGAGGGTTTATGGTTTGGGGTTAAGGGTTAAGGGTTTATGGTTTAGGCTTTAGGCTTTAGGCTTTAGGGTTTATGGTTTAGGGTTTAGGATATAGCGTTTAGGGTTTAGGGTTTATGGCTTGGGGTTTATGGTTTAGGGTTTAGGGTTTAGGGTTTATAATTTAGCGTTTAGGATTTAGTGTTTGAGGTTTATGGTTTAGGGTGTAGGGTTTAGGGTTTGTGGTTTGTGGTTGAGGGTTTATCTTTTGGGTTTTAGGCTTTAGGGTTTGTGGTTTAAGGTTTATGGTGTATGGTTTAGGGTTTAGGGTGTATTGTTTGGGGTTGAGGGTTTATCGTTTAGGATTTAGGCTTCTATTTTTTGTGGTTTAGCATTTAGTGTGTAGAGTTTGGGGTTTAGGGTTTAGGGTCTAGGGTTTATGGTTTGGGGTTGTTGGTTTAGGGTAGGATTTAGGCATTACGGATTATGGTTCAGGTTTAGGGTGTAGGGTTCAGGGTTGAGGGTTTATGGTTTAGGGTTTAGGCTATAGGGTTAGTGGTTTAAGGTTTAGGGTGTACGGTTTCTGGTTTAGTATTTATGGTTTGGGGTTGAGGGTTTATAGTTTAGGGTTTATGCTTTAGGGTTTCTGGTTTAGTGTTTATGGTGTAGGGTTTAAGGGTTTAGGATTTAGGATTTATGGTTTGGGGTTGAGGGGTTAGGGTTTAGGGTTTAGGGCTTATGCTTTAGGGTTTATGGTTTTTAGTTTAGGCTTTAGGGTTTATGGTTTAGGATTTAGTGTTTACGGTTTAGGATTTACTGTTTATGCTTTAGGCTTTAGGATTTATGGCTTAAGGTTAAAGGTATTTTGTTTAGGGTTTAGGGTTTATGGTTTGCGGTTGAGGATTTATGGTTTATGGTTTAGACTTTAGGGTTTGTGGTTTAGAGTTTAGGGTTTATAGTTTGGGGTTTAGAGTTTATGGTTTAAGGTTTAGGGTTTACGCATGTTTGTGGTTTAGGGTTTAGGGTTTAGGGTTTAGGGTTTACTGTTTGGGCATTAAGATTTCTGGTTTAGGGTTTATGGTTTAGGGTTTATGGTTTAAGGTTAAGGGTTTATGGTTTAGTGTTTAAGGTCTAGGGTTTTAGGGTTTACAGTTTATGGTTTGGGGTTGAGGGTTTATGGTTTTGGGTTTTGGGTTTAGGGTTTGTGATTTAGGGTTTAAGGTGTAGCATTTAGGGTTTAGGATTTATGGTTTGGCATTGAGGGTTTATGGTTTATGGTTTAGGGTTTAGGGTTAGGCTTTAGGGTTTATGCTTTAGGGTTTACGGTTTAGGGTTTAGTGTTTAGGATTTAGGATTTAGGGTTTAGGGTTTATGGTTTAGGGTTTAGGGTTTATGGTTTAGGGTTTAGGGTTTATGATTTTGTCTTTGTGCTTTAGGGTTTTGAGGCTTTATGGTTTAGGTTTCGGGTTTAGGGTTTATGGTTTAGGGTTTATGGTTTAGGTTTAGGGTTTAGGGTTTAGGGTTGACGATTTAGGGTTTAGGGTTTGTGGCTTATGCTTTAGGATTTAGGGTTTATGGTTTAGGCTTTAGTGTTTGTGGTTTAGGGTTTAGTGTTTAGGGTTTAGGATTTAGGATTTAGGCTTTAGGCTTTAGGGTTTGTGGCTCAGGGTTATAGGTGTTTGGTTTAGGGTAGGGTTTTGCGTTTATGGATTGGGGTTGAGGGTTTATGGTTTAGGGTTTAGACTTTAGGGTTTGTGGTCAAGGGTTTAGGGTTTATTGTTTGGGGTTTAGGGTTTAGGGTTTAAGGTTTAGGGTTTATAGTTTAGGGGTTAGGGTTTAGTGTTTATGCATTAGGGTTTGGGGTTTAGGGTTTAGGATTTAGGGTTTACTGTTTGGGCATTATGGTTTCTGGTTTAGGGTTTACGATTTAGGGTTTAGGGTTTAAGGTTTAGCATTTAGGGGTTTACGGTTTATGGTTTGTGGTTGAGGGTTTATTGTTTGGGGTTGAGGATTTATGGTTTAGGGTTTAGGATTTAGGGTTTCTGATTTAGGGTTTAAGGTGTAGCGTTTAAGGTTAGGATTTATGGTTTTGCATTGAGGGTTTATGGTTTAGGCTTTAGGGTTTAAGGTTTAGGATTTAGGGTTTAGAGTTTAGGTTCTAGGTGGTAGGGTTTAGGGTTTTTGGTTTATGGTTTGGAGTTGAGGGTTTATGGTTTAGGGTTATGGTTTGGGGTTATGGGTTTATGTTTTAAGGTTTAGGCTTTAGGGTTTGTGGTTTAGGGTTTAGGGTGTAGCGTTTAGGGTCTAGGGTTTATGGTTTGGGGTTGAGGGTTTATGGTTTAGGGTTTATGGTTTATAGTTTAGCGTTTAGGCTTTAGGGTTTAAGGTTTATGGTTTAGGGTGTATGGTTTAGGGTTTGTGGTTTGGGGTTTAGGGTTTATCTTTTAGGATTCTGGATTTAGGGTTTGTGGTTTAAGGTTTAGGGTGTAGGGTTTAGGGTTTAGGGTTTATGGTTTTAGGTTGAGGGTTTATGGTTTAGGATTTATGCTTTTATTGTTTATGGTTTTGCATTTAGGGTGTAGTGTTTGGGGTTTAGGGTTTATGGTCTAGGGTTTATGGTTTGGGGTTGATGGTTTAGGGTAGGGTTTAGGCATTAGGGATTATGGTTCGGGTTTAGGGTGTAGGGATTAGGGTTTATGGTTCGGGGTTGAGGGTTTATGGTATAGGCTTTAGGCTTTAGGGTTAGTGGTTTAAGGTTTAAGGTGTACGATTTAGGGTTTAGGGTTTATGGTTTGGGTTGAGAGTTTATGCTTTAGGGTTTCTGGTTTAGTGTTTAGGGTGGTGTAGGGTTTAGGGTTTAGGGTTTAGGATTTATGGTTGGGGTTGAGGGTTTAGGATTTAGGGTTTAGGGTTTAGGATTTAGGGTTTGTGGTTTAAGGTTTTGGGTACGGTTTAGGGTTTTGGGTTAATGGTTTGGGGTTGAGGGTTTATCGTTTATGGTTTATGCTTTGGGGTTCCAGGTTTAGTGTTTAGGGTGTAGGGTTTAGGGTTTATGGTTTATGGTTTGGGGTTGAGGGGTTATGGTTTAGCATTTAGGCTTTAGGGTTTGTGGTTTATGGTTTAGGTTTAAGGGTTAGGGTTTAGTGTTTATGCTTTATGGTTTAGGGTGTAGGGTTTATGGTTTAGGGTTTAGGGTTTAGGGTTTAGGGTTTTTGGTTTATGGTTTAGTGTTTAATGTTTAGGATTTAGGCTTTAGGATTTAGGGTTTGTGGTTTAGGGTTAAGGGTGCAGGGTTTTGGGTTTATGGTTTGGGGTTAAGGATTTATGGTTTACGGTTTAGTCTTTAGGGTTTGTGGTTTAGGAGTTATGGTTTGGGGTTGAGCGTTTATGGTTTAAGGGTTAGGGTTTATAATTTAGGGTTTATACGTGTTTTTGGTTTATAGTTTAGGATTTAGGGTTTATGGTTTAGGATTTAGGGTTTGTGGTTTATGGTTTATGGTTTATAGTTTAGCCTTTAGGCTTTAGGGTTTATGGTTTAGGATTTTGTCTTTGTGCTTTAGGGTTTTGGGTTTAGGGTTTAAGATTTAGGGTTTTGGGTTTAGGGTTTAAGGTTTAGTGTCTAGTGTGTAGAGTTTAGGGTTTATGGTTCATGGTTTGGTGTTGAGGCTTTATGGTGTAGGGTTTATGGTTTAGGGTCTAGGGTTTAGGGTTTAGGGTTTAGGGTTTAGGGTTTATGGTTTATGGTTTAGGTTTCGGCTTTAGGGTTTTGTGTTTTGTGTTTAAGGTTTTGGGTTTTGGCTTTAGGCTTTAGTGTCTAGGGTGTAGGGTTTAAGGTTTATGGTTTGGGGTTGAGGCTTTATGGTTTAGGGTTTATGTTTCTGGTTTAGGGTTTAGTGTGTAGCATTCAGGGTTTAGGGTTTATGCTTTTGGGTTGAGGATTTATTGTTTAGGATTTATAGTTTAGGGTTTAGGCTTTAGGGATTATGGTTCAGGTTTAGGGTGTAGCGTTTAGGGTTTACAGTTCGGGGTTGAGGGTTTATGGTTTAGGGTTTAGGCATTAGGGTTAGTGGTTTAAGGTTTAGGGTGTACGGTTTATGATTTAGCATTTTTGGTTTGGGGTTAAGGGTTTATGGTTTTGGGTTTCTGATTTAGTGTTTAGGGTGGTGTAGGGTTTAGGGTTTAGTATTTAGGATTTATGGTTTAAGGTTGAGGGTTTAGGGTTTATGGTTTATGGCTTATGCTTTAAGTTTTAGGGTTTTTGGTTTAGGCTTTAGGGTTTGTGGTTTAGGGTTTAGTATTTAGGGTTTAGGATTTAGGATTTATGCTTTAGGCTTTAGGGTTTGTGGCTTAGGGTTAAAGATGTTTGGTTTAGGGTAGGTTTTAGGGTTTATGGATTAGGGTTGAGGGTTTACAGTTTAGGGTTTAGACTTTAGGGTTTGTGGTTTAGGGTTTAAGATTAATAGTTTGGGGTTGAGAGTTTAGGGTTTAGTCATGTTTGTGGTTTAGAGTTTAGGGGTTAGGATTTAGGGTTTAGGCTTTAAGGTTTGGGGTTTAGGGTTTAAGGTTTAGGGTTTAGGGTTTACTATTTGGGCATTATGATTTCTGGTTTATGGTTTAGGGATTAGGGTTTAGGGTTTAAGGTTTAGGGTTTTGAGTTTAGTATTTAGGGTCTAGGGTGTAGGGTTTAAGGGTTTACGGTTTATGGTTTGGGGTTGAGAGTTTATGGTTTGGGGTTGATGGTTTATTGTTTATGGTTTAGGGTTTAGGGTTTGTGATTTAGGTTTAAGGTGTAGCATTTAGGGTTTAGGGTTTATGGTTTGGCATGGAGGGTTTATGATTTAGGGTTTATGGTTTAGGCTTTAGTGTTTAAGGTTTAGGATTTATGGTTTAGGCTTTAGGTTCTATGGGGTAGGATTTAGGGTTTATGGTTTATGGTTTGCTGTTGAGGGTTTATGGTTTGGGGTTAAGGGTTTATGGTTTAGGCTTTAGGCTTTAGGGTTTGTGGTTTAGGGTGTAGCGTTTAGGGTTTAAGGTTTATGGTTTGGGGTTTAGGGTTTAGGGTTTAGGGTTTAGAGTTTATAATTTAGCATTTAGGCTTTAGTGTTTGAGGTTTATGGTTTAGGGTGTAGGGTTTAGGGTTTGTGGTTTGTGGTTGAGGGTTTATCTTTTGGGTTTTAGCCTTTAGGGTTTGTGGTTTAAGGTTTATGGTGTATGGTTTAGGGTTTATGGTGTATTGTTTGGGGTTGAGGGTTTATCGTTTAGGATTTAGGTTTCTATTTTTTGTGGTTTAGCATTTAGTGTGTAGGGTTTGGAATTTAGGGTTTAGGGTCTAGGGTTTATGGTTTGGGGTTGTTGATTTAGGGTAGGGTTTAGGCATTACGGATTATGGTTCAGGTTTAGGGTGTACGGTTCAGGGTTGAGGGTTTATGGTTTAGGGTTTAGGCTATAGGGTTAGTGGTTTAAGGTTTAGGGTGTACGGTTTCTGGTTTAGGATTTATGGTTTGGGGTTGAGGGTTTATAGTTTAGGGTTTATGCTTTAGGGTTTCTGGTTTAGTGTTTAGGGTGTAGAGTTTAAGGGTTTAGGATTTAGGATTTATGGTTTGGGGTTGAGGGGTTAGGGTTTAGGGTTTAGGGCTTATCCTTAAGGTTTATGGTTTTTGGTTTAGGCTTTAGGGTTTATGGTTTAGGGTTTAGTGTTTAGGGTTTAGGATTTACGGTTTATGCTTTAGGCTTTAGGGTTTGTGGCTTAAGGTTAAAGGTATTTTGTTTAGGGTTTAGGGTTTATGGTTTGCGGTTGAGGATTTATGGTTTAGGGTTTAGACTTTAGGGTTTGTGGTTTAGAGTTTAGGGTTTATAGTTTGGGATTGAGAGTTTATGGTTTAAGGTTTAGGGTTTACGCATGTTTGTGGTTTAGGGTTTAGGGTTTAGGGTTTATGCTTTAGGGTTTAGGGTTTTCTGTTTGGGCATTAAGATTTCTGGTTTAGGGTTTATGGTTTAGGGTTTAGGGTTTAAGGTTAAGGGTTTATGGTTTAGTGTTTAAGGTCTAGGGTTTTAGGGTTTACAGTTTATGGTTTGGGGTTGAGGGTTTATGGTTTATGGTTTTGGGTTTAGGGTTTGTGATTTAGGGTTTAAGGTGTAGCATTTAGGGTTTAGGGTTTATGGTTTGGCATTGAGGGTTTATGATTTAGGTTTTAGGGTTAGGCTTTAGGGTTTACAGTTTAGGGTTTACGCTTTAGGGTTTAGGGTTTAGGATTTAGGGTTTAGGGTGTAGGGTTTATGGTTTAGGGATTAGGTTTGAGAGTTTGGAATTTATAGTTTAGGGTTTTGGGTTTAGGGTTTAGGATTGAGGATTTATGGTTTAGGGTTTAGGGGTTGTGATTTAAGGTTTATGCTTTGGGGTTTAGGGTTTAGGGTTTATGGTTTATGCTTTAGGGTTTACGGTTTAGGGTTTAGGGTTTAAGATGTGTGGTTTATGGTTTAGGGGTTTAGGGTTTAGGTTTTAGATGTAGGGTTTATGGTTTAGGGTTTAGGATTGAGAGTTTGGAATTTATGGTTTAGGGTTTTGGGTTTAGGGTTTAGGGTTTAGGGTGGAGGATTTATGATTTAGGGTTTAGGGTTTGTGATTTAGGGTTTAGGCTTTGGGGTTTATGGTTTAGGGTTTAGGGTTTGGTGTTTAGGGTTTAGGGTTCAGGATTTATGGTTTAGGGTTTAGGGTTCGGGCTTTACGTCTTAGGATTTATGGTTTAGGGTTTAGGCGTAAGGGTTTAGGGTTTATGGTTTGGGGTTGAAGGTTTATGGTTTAGGGTTTATGCTTTATGGTTTCTAGTTTAGTGTTTAGGGTGGTGTAGGGTTTAGGGTTTAGGATTTATGGTTTGGGGTTGAGAGGTTAAGGTTTAAGGTTTAGGGTTTAGGGTTTGTGGTTTAGGGTTTAGTGTTTAGGGTTTAGGATTTAGGGTTTATGCTTTAGGCTTTAGGGTTTGTGGCTTAGTGTTAAAGGTGTTTGGTTTAGGGTAGGGTTTAGAGTTTATGGTTTGGGGTTGAGGGTTTAGGGTTTAGGGTTTATACTTTAGGGTTTGTGGTTTCGGGTTTAGGGTTTATGGTTTCCGGTTGAGGGTTTATAGTTTAAAGTTTAGGGTTTATAGTTTAGGGTTTAGGCATGTTTGTGGTTTAGGGTTTATGGGATCGGGTTTAGGGTTTAGTGTTTACTATTTGGGCATTACGGTTTTTGGTTTAGTGTTTATGGTTTAGGGTTTAGGGTTTATGGTTTAAGGTTTAGGGTTTAGAGTTTAGTGTTTATGGTCTAGGGTTTAGGGTTTAAGGTTTACTGTTTATGGTTTGGAGTTGAGGGTTTATGGTTTGGGGTTGAGGGTTTATGGTTTAGGGTTTATAGTTTAGGGTTTGTGATTTAGGCTTTAAGGTGTAACGTTTAGGGTTTAGGGTTTATGGTTTGGCATTGAAGGTTTATGGTTTAGGGTTTAGGATTTAGGCTTTAGGGATTAAGGTTTAGTATTTAGGGTTTAGAGTTTAGTTTCTAGGGGGTAGGATTTAGGGTTTATGGTTTATGGTTTGGAGTTGAGAGTTTATGGTTTAGGGTTTATGGTTTGGGGTTAAGGGTTTATGGTTTAGGGTTTAGGGTTTAGGATTTGTGGTTTAGGGTTTGGGGTGTAGCATTTAGGATTTAGAGTTTATGGTTTGGGGTTGAGGGTTTATGGTTTATGGTTTACGGTGTAGGGTTTAAGGTTTGTGGTTTCGGGTTGAGGGTTTATTGTTTAGGATTTAGGCTTTAGGGTTTGTGGTTTAAGGTTTAGGGTTTAGGGTTTATGGTTAAAGGTTTATGGTTTGGGGTTGAGGGTTTATGGTTTAGGATTTAAGCTTTTATTATTTGTGGTTTAGCATTTAGGGTGTAAGGTTTGGGGTTTAGGGTTTAGGGTCTATGGTTTATAGTTTGGGGTTGATGGTTTTGGGTTTAGTGTTTAGGCTTTAGGGATTATGGTTCGGGTTTAGGGTGTAGGGTTTAGGATTTATAGTTCGGGGTTGAGGGTTTATGGTTTAGGGTTTAGGCTTTTGGGTTTGTGGTTTAAGGTTTAGGGTGTACGGTTTAGGGTTTTGGGTTTATGGTTTATGGTTGAGGGTTTATCATTTAGGGTTTATGCTTTAGGGTTTTGCTTTAGGGTTTCTGGTATAGTGTTTTAGTTGTAGGGTTTAAGGGTTTAGGGTTTAGGATTTATGGTTTGGGGTTGAGGGGTTACGGTTTAGGGTTTAGGGCTTATGCTTTAGGAGTTATGGTTTATGGTTTAGGCTTTAGGGTTTTTGGTTTAGGGTTTAGTGTTTAGGGTTTAGGATTTACGTTTTATGCTTTAGGCTTTAGGGTTTGTGGCTTAGGGTTAAAGGTATTTTGTTTAGGGTTTATGGTTTATGGTTTGGGATTGAGGATTTATGGTTTAGGGTTTAGACTTTAGGGTTTGTGGTTTAGAGTTTAGGGTTTATAGTTTGGGATTGAGAGTTTATGGATTAAGATTTAGGGTTTAGGCATGTTTGTGGTTTAGGGTTTACTGTTTGGGCCTTAAGATTTTTGGTTTAGGGTTTATGGTTTAGGGTTTAGGGTTTAAGGTTAAGGGTTTATGGTTTAGTGTTTAATGTCTAGGGTGTAGGGTTTTAGGGTTTACAGTTTATGGTTTGGGGTTGAGGGTTTATGGTTTGGGGTTGAAGGTTTATGTTTTGTGATTTAGGGTTTAAGGTGCAGCATTTAGGGTTTAGGGTTTATGGTTGGCATTGAGGGTTTATGGTTTAGGGTTTAGGGTTTAGGCTTTAGGATTTATGCTTTAGGGTTTATGGTTTAGGGTTTATGGTTTATGTTTTACGGTTTAGGGTTTATGGTTTATGGTTTAGGGTTTAGGATTGAGAGTTTGGAATTTATAGTTTAGGGTTTTGGGTTTTGGGTTTAGGGTTTAGGGTTTAGGATTGAGGATTTATGGTTTAGGGTTTAGGGTTGTGATTTAGGGTTTAGGCTTTGGGGTTTAGGGTTTAGGGTTTATGCTTTAGGGTTTAGGGTTTAGGATTTATGCTTTAGGGTTTACGATTTAGGGTTTATGGTTTGTTGTTTATGGTTTAGGGGTTTAGGGTTTAGGGTTTAGGATATAGGGTTTATGGTTTAGGGTTTAGGATTTTGAGTTTGGAATTTATGGTTTAGGGTTTTGGGTTTAGGGTTTAGGGTTTAGGGTTTAGGGTGGAGGATTTATGATTTAGGGTTTAGGGGTTATGATTTAGGGTTTAGGCTTTGGGGTTTATGGTTTAGGGTAAAGGTTTGATGTTTAGGGTTTAGGGTTTAGTGTTCGGGGTTTATGCCTTAGGATTTATGGTTTACTGTTTACACATAAGGGTTTAGGGTTTATGGTTTGGGGTTGAAGGTTTATGGTTTACGGTTTATGCTTTAGGGTTTCTAGTTTATTGTTTAGGGTGGTATAGGGTTTAGGGTTTAGCGTTTAGGATTTATGGTTTGGGGTTGAGGGGTTAGGGTTTAGGGTTTAGGGCTTATGCTTTAGGGTTTAGGGTTTGTGGTTTAGGGTTTAGTGTTTAGGGTTTAGGATTTAGTGTTTATGCTTTAGGCTTTAGGGTTTGTGGCTTAGGGTTAAATGTGTTTGGTTTAGGGTAGTGTTTAGGGTTTATGGTTTGGGATTGAGGGTTTATGGTTTAAAGTTTAGGGTTTATAGGTTAGTGTTTAGTCATGTTTGTGGTTTAGTGTTTAGGGGTTAGGGTTTAGGCTTTAGGATTTGGGGTTTAGGGTTTAGGGTTTATGGTTTAGGGTTTAGTGTTTACTAATTGGGCATTAGGGTTTCTGGTTTAGGGTTTATGGTTTAGTGTTTAGGGTTTAAGGTTTAGTGTTTAGAGTTTAGTGTTTAGGGTCTAGGGTGTAGGGTTTAGGGTTTACAGTTTATGGTTTGGGGTTGAGGGTTTATGGTTTGGGGTTGAGGGTTTGTGGTTTAGGGTTTAGCGTTTAGGGTTTGTGATTTAGTGTTTAAGGGGTAGCGTTTAGGGTTTAGAGTTTATGGTTTGGCATTAAAGGTTTATGGTTTAGGGTTTATGATTTAGGCTTTAGGGTTTAAGGTTTATGATTTAGGGTTTAGAGTTTAGGTTCTAGGGGGTAGGTTTTAGGGTTTATGGTTTATGGTTTAGGGTTTAGGCTTTAAGGTTTTTGGTTTAGGGTTCGGGGTGTAGCATTTAGGGTTTAGGGTTTAGGGTTTATGGTTTGGAGTTGAGGGTTTATGGTTTAGGGTTTATGGTTTAGGGTCTGTTGTCTGGGGTTGAGGGTTTATGGTTTAGGATTTAGACTTTAGAGTTTGTGGTTTAAGGTTTAGGGTGTAGGTTTAGGGTTAAAGGTTTATGATTTGGGGTTGAGGGTTTATGGTTTAGGATTTAGGCTTTTATTGTTTGTGGTTTAGCATTTAGGGTGTAAGGTTTGGGGTTTAGGGTTTAAGGTCTAGGGTTTATGGTTTGGGGTTGATGGTTTAGGGTTTAGTGTTTAGGCTTTAGGGATTATGGTTCGGGTTTAGGGTGTAGGGTTTAGTATTTATGGTTCGGGGTTGAGGGTTTATGGTTTAGTGTTTAAGCTTTGGGGTTTAGGGTTTAGGGTTTAGTGTTTAGGGTTTATGGTTTGGGGTTGAGAATTTATGGTTTAACGTTTAGGATTTATGGTTTAGGTTTAGGCATGTTTGTAGTTTAGGGTTTATGGTTTAGGCTTTAGGCTTTAGGGGTTTGGGGTTTAGGATTTATGGTTTAGGGTTTAGGTTTTAGGGTTTATGGTTTATGGTTTGGGGTTGAGGGTATAATGGTTTAGGATTTAGGCTTTTATTGTTTGTGGTTTTGCATTTAGGGTGTAGGGTTTGGGGTTTAGGGTTTAGGGTCTAAGGTTAATGGTTTGGGGTCGATGGTTTAGGGTTTAGTGTTTAGGCTTTAGGGATTATGGTTCAGGTTTAGGGTGTAGGGTTTAGGGTTTACGGTTCGGGGTTAAGGGTTTATGGTTTAGGGTTTAGGCTGTTGGGTTAGTGGTTTAAGGTTTAGGGTGTACAGTTTAGTGTTTAGGGTTTATGGTTTGGGGTTGAGGGTTTATTTTTTAGGGTTTATGCTTTAGGGTTTCTGGTGTAGTGTTTATGGTGTAGGGTTTAGGGTTTAGGGTTTAGGATTTATGGTTTAGGGTTGAGGGGTTAGGGTTTAGGGTTTAGAGCTTATTGATAAACCCATATTTCGTGATATATTTTTGCTCAATTTAAGTGATTTATTCAACCCTTCACCCACTTATTCATGTGAAATTGCATGGTTTTACTTTCCCTTCCTTATTATGTGATATATGTGAAAAACATGTTTCCTATGCTTTAAAAATAATTATTTTAATTACCTTTTATTACCATTCGATGCCGTGATTTGTGTGTTGAGTATTTTCAGATCTCCTAAGGCAGGAATGATTTAAAGGATGGAAATGAAACATACAAAAATGGAAGGAAAGCACAAAATGGAGTTTTTGAAGAAACTGGCAGCGATGCGAACGCATGGACGACGCAGCCGCGTGCCTAGCGCGAAAAGGCAGTGACGCGAACGCATGACTAACGCGGACGCGTGCCTTGAGCAGAACGCAGATGACGCGTACGCTTGACCGAAGCGAATGCGTTATAAGGAAAACACCCAGATGACGCGACCGCGTGACCCATGCGGACGCGTGACAGACGCCACGCACCAGAAACTGCAGAAAACGTTCCCAGCAATTTCTGAAACCTTTTTTGGCCCTGATCCAAGTACAGAAAGCACAGATTAGAGGTTATAAAGTGGGAGAATGCATCCATTCATGAGAGGCCTTCAATTATTCACTTTTCATGATTTAGATGTAGTTTTTAGAGAGAGGTTCTCTCCTCTCTCTTGGGTTTTAGATTTAGGATTCCTCTTAAAGGAATTAGGATTTTTTATTATTTCAATTTAGGATTTCAACTCTTTATCAGGTTCAATATTTCTTTTACTTTATATTTCTCTTTTACTTTCAGATACTTTAATGCTCTCATTTAATTACTTATGTTGCCAAATTGGCTTATGAACTCTCTATGTTTAGATTGATTTTCTCTTATTAATGCAATTGTGGTATTTCAAATTTATGATTCTTGTTTAGCTTTTTATATTCTTGGCTTTAATTGATTAACTAGAGGCTCTTGAGTTATCAACTTATCGTGATTGATTGTTATGTCGACTAATTGACTGGAATTCCACTAACTCTAGTCTTTCCTTAGGAGTTGGCTAGGACTTGGGAATCTAACTAATTAGTTCACTTGACTTTCCCTTGCTTTCGTAAAGGTTAACTAAGTGGGATTAACTTCAATTCTCATAGGAGTAACTAGGATAGGACTTCCGAATTGTCATACCTTGCCAAGAGTTTATTTTACAGTTATTTATTTATTTTACTTGTCATTTAAATTACTTGTTCCTTACTTTCAAAACCCCCAATTTGCAAAACTCATAACCAATAATAAGAACACCTCCCTGCAGTTCCTTGAGAAGACGACCCAAGGTTTAAATACTTCGGTTATCAATTTTAAAGGGGTTTGTTACTTGTGACAACCAAAACGTTTGTACGAAAACGCGATCATATTTTTATATTTCTTTACCGATAGAAAAATCGATCGTCAAAATGGCGCCGTTGCCGGGGAACTGCAAACGTGTGCCTTATTATTGGTTATTGTAAATATTTTTCTTTTATTTGTTTATTTGTTTTTGTTTTTACCTTTTATTTCTATTAGCTACTATGAATTCTCACCCCTCTCGCTTTGAGTTTGGTTCTAAATCTGTTGAAAGGAGTGGAAGTTACAACAGGAATATGCATCAAGGTCTAAGCAATCAAAGATGGATGGAGCCAAGAGGCCCTGATCAACCCTTTAGGCAACAACACCCTCCAAGATATCATGGGCAAGGACCACTCTACAATGCATACCAAGCTGATAGACATGGTGGACCCCCTTGTAATTACCAACAAGCCCCACCCTGTGCTTATAGACCATCCTCTCAATGTAGCTTTGAACCACCACACTCACAAGCTCCTTTTCACCATTCACCACCGTATGACCCTTACCCACCACAATTCCAATCTAATTACTCCTAAGAACCACCACATTATTATTTTGAACCCTCTTCCCGAACCAATGAATCCTCATACCCACCCCAATCTCCAATGAATGACAAACTTCGTGTTCTTCTTCAAGGGCAAGCGAGAATACAAAGGGGCATATTGGAACTCACTACTACCTTAACTGAGGTAGTAAATATAATAGCTTCCCAACATTTGAGCACTCAAAATACTCCCATGGCTGCATGTGGAGAATCAAAAGAAGAGCGTAGCATGAAGGAAACACTAGAAACTCCGGTGGACAATGAGGAGCATGGCTTTGTATTGGAACAAGTGGAGGAAGCCATCAGAGTTGTAGAGGAAGAAGTGTAAAGGATGAACCTCCATGGGAATCGAGAGCTGTAAAGGATTCTGCTGAGAAGTTCGAAATTGATGCCAAAGAGGACAGTGCACAACCTCCAAAGCATATACCTTGTGAAAAATTGGACGGAACAGACCAAGAAGTTGATTCCATAGGCAGTGATGATCATGAATCAAGCTCTCCTAATCACGAACTCACATCCGCAACTGAACTCCTTGAGCCTGAATAATCTTATCCAAGTGAATACGAAGATGATGTCGAGGTAGATTTCTCTCAACCTCCAACGTATGACTTGAGTGACGAGGAAGACATAGAAGACTTTGATTAGGACGCAGTTGCAGTTGAAAAATTTTGCAAGGAAGTGGAGGAATTCACAGAAGAATACAAGGGAGTAAAACTTACAGAACCACTGGAAACACCTGTCCCAAGGCCATTACCACCTAATACAAGCTTCAAGTGGGTACAATCCTTAACCTTTATCTTTACCTTTCCACTTGAATATGGTTTGCTTGAAACAGATGGCCAGCTTAGAGCTCTCTGCGGCTTTAAGAGTAAGAGGGAAATGGCTCGTACTCAGAGCTGGTGTACAAGGTTCAATAAGGTTCCGCGCTTCGATTCGAAGTGCAAGGATTGGTATCAAGTTCAATTGAATGGGTCTCGAAAGACGTTTGGTCATCTTGGTGAGAATACAATTTCTAAACCGCCCGGATCAAAGAATATAGATCAAGACAACGGCGGATTTAAAAGCAAAGTTTGGGATCCTGGAATCTTTTCTGACATTCATCATCCCGGGAGCCTGAGAACCTGCTTGAAGCTGCTTAACAGCTTTACATGCCTAGTTTGGGACCCCGGAGGCTGTTGGCATTCCAAACATTGGTGGAGATTTCTGGATGAATTTAAGCATAAGCCACCAAAACAGGAAGCTCATCCAATGTCCAACTTAAGGACTTTAACTAAAAGTGCTAGGTGGGAGACAACCCACCATGGTGTGGTCGTTTCTTTTTCAATTTTATTTCGTCTTGTTTGTTTTTATATTATATTATTTTCATTGAACCTAAATATTATTCATTGGCATTGCATACTGCATAATTGCATAATTGCATAATTGCATAAAAAAAAAAAGCGCGCGACGCGACCGCATTGCTAACACGTTTCCGTCAGTCGCAAAAAACATCTCCCACGCGTCCGCGTCACTCACGCGAATACGTGATCTGGAAATCGGCGTAAAAATCCAACGCCCAGAAATCTGGACTGGAATCATGCGGCTGGTGTGCGTTTAGCACAAAACGGCTCATGCGTTCGTGTCCCTGACGCGAACGCGTCACTTGTAAAACACCCATCCTACGCAAAAGCGTGAGCAACGCATCCGCACACGTGGATAGCATGGCACCCTAATGGAGACAGAGAGTTGCACTGAAACGACGCTGGAATTGTGCGTTTAGCACAATTTACGACGACGCAGTCGCGTGCCTCACGCGTCCGCGTCATCCATCTTGTACCCAACCCGCGCGATCGCGTCAATCACGCGACTGTGTCAATCCCATTTCACCCTAGCCACGCGATCGCGTGCTCCATGCGTTTGCGTGGATTCAAAAATCACTAACCCCAACCACGTGAAACCCTATCCCCCCCCCAACCCCCCTGCTCCCTCTCTGCTCCCCACCCAAACACCACCACCCCCAACCACCACTCCGACCGCCGCACCACCCCCAACCACCCAGACCACCATGCGACACCCTCCCACTCTCCCCTTTCTCTCCTTCTTTCTTCCCTCCCCTTCTTCTCTCTCTTCTTCCCTCCACCACCGCTGCCCCCACCGCGGCCAGCCACCACCACCACGCCACCAGCGCCACCTCCCACCACCGACCACCACCACAGCTTCACCTCCCTCGCTCCCTTCTTACCCACCCCCCTCCACAATTAAACCCTACCCAAAACCCCCTACCACCGAATAGCCACCACCGCCGCGCCAACCGCCCTTCACCACCGCGTCAGCACTACCACCACCACGCCCCCATCATCTCTCTGTTCCATAAATTTGTTCTTCTACACACCAGGTTTCGCTGAATGCCAATTTCTCTATCACTTGTAGTTATTTGCTTATTTTTTCGATTATGTTCAAATTAGGCTAGTTAGAGATGCATTTTTGTAGTGGATTCTAGGTGGTTAGGTAGCTAGGATGTGGATAGTGGATTTAGGTCTGATAATTGCGCCGTACTTGTTGCTTGTTTTACTATTCTGTAATTTTGGTCTGGCTGTGATATTTATACTGTTCATATGCTGTTCTTTACTGTTTCATGCTGCTGTTACACTGCTCTTTCATGTTCATATTACTTATGTGTATTTACAGCTTTATTTTAATTTATATGAACTGTTCTGCTTACTGTTTATTACCCTGGAACATCAAATTTTAGCCGGAATGCTGTCCAATTTTCTGCAAATTGTTCTATTTTCATTCATGTTCTGGTTTTGGCAATTTTAAATTTTGCATTACTTCGCTATACCCACACCATTTCATGAATGCACGGGCCAGAATTCTTTTTCCTTTCAATTTCCTGGTTCATAAATTACACTTTTGATGATTCGATTTCAATTTTTGCTATTTCTACATCTATATGAATTATCATCAACAACCTGATTTCCTTGCTTGAATATGAGTTGACTGTTGTTTAAAATTGTGAAATTCTTTTTACTTAGAAACCGATCATCATGCCACTTACTTTGACTTTCTTTTTACTAACTCACTGATTTTCACTTTCTAACCTCTTTCTCAATCCTAACCAATCTAACTTTCAAACTTCTCTTTTTGGTTTTTAACTATTTACTTTAACTTTCTAACTCAGAGCATAATTATTGTTTTTTCTAATTAACATGAATTCTACTTATATTACATTTTGGATTGTGATTTTTCATCTCAGATTTCTAACTCAAATACAATCCATAATGCACATATACTTAACTCATTTCATAATTCGACTGCTCTTTTGCCACTCTGTGCTTATATTATTTTTATTCTATTTGCCTACTTGTTTTCATACTTTGTTCTTCAATTATATCCTGGTACTTCTGCTTTTCAGGATGTCTGACCCTCAGCGCAAAGGAAAAGGCAAAGCAACCACCGGCAAAAGGAAAAGAGGCGAATCCTCTATGTCTATCCTGGACATTATGCATGATGACTCCTGGCGGGAAAAGCACTTTACCCCACAGGAGAAGGCTGACCAGCTCCTCACTGCCACAGATTCGGTAAAATTTGCAAACAGATACTGTGAGCTGAAGTATCCAGTGTTTGCCACCTCCAGAAACCTGTACCTGGAGAGAACTCTGAAAATTCCAGAAGAACTACAGCAGTACACCTCCGATCAGATCAAACAGATAGGCTGGTTCTTCTTGGAAAGAAACTTGACAGAGGTCAATGCTTCCTGGGTCAGAGAGTTCTACTACAACTATTTCAAGACTACCCTGGATGCAGTGCACCTCGGAGGGAAACAGATATTGGTAACTGAGGAAGCCATTGAGGACATCCTCCACCTTCAGCCTAAATCAGATCAGCCTGACGGTTACCAAAAGGCTAAAGAGGACATGCGCTTTCTGAGATTTGACTGGGATGCTGTCAAGCAGAAGATAGCCCTTGATCCTACTGTCCCATGGGTCATGGGAAAGAACACAGCAATGCCTAAGGGAATCAAGCTGATGTATCTGAATGATGAGGCTCGGCTCTGGCACCAGATTCTAAGCAACTTTGTTATGCCAAGCATTCATGAGACGGAGCTACCTGCTGCTATGATCACCCTCATCTGGTGTGTGATGGAGGATAAGGACCTGTATCTTCGACGATTTATCCGGTATTACATGGCCATGGTCCATGTCAGTGGCACTCTCCCCTTCCCTTATCTGGTCACCCAGCTAGGCCGTCGAGCTGACGTGCCTTGGGAGCTTGCTGATGAGAAGCCACCTGCTGCAGACTGCAAGAAGATTATTCCTCACAGCAGGAAGTTTCAGGCTTTGGGCTACAGACCTCCATTCCTCACCGCTTCTGGTGAGGCAGCCACATCTTCAGCTGCCCCTTCTGCCTCCACTGCTGCACCAGCCTCATCCCTGCACATCCACTGCCCCTGAGCCCATTTATCATTTGGTGCATCGACTCTTCGCCTGCTTGGATCGTATGAAGCGTCGCAACAAGCGACGCTATGAGCACCTCAAGTTGATGATCCGATCTGGTGCCGACATCCCCTCCGAGCCTGACACACCATCAGAGCCATCCGAGGAGGAGGTGGACGAGCATGAGGATGAGACACATGCACAGAGAGAGGCTGAGCAGGCAGAACCAGAGCAGGCTGCGCCACAGCAGGAGGAGCCACACCAGATTCAGGCCGCAGACCCAGAGATTCCTATACAGTCAGAGCCTCCACTGCAGTAGACAGATCCTCCTACCCTCATCCAGTCTGCAGACCTTCAGGCCACCACCGAGACTCTAACAGCCCATCCTTCCGGTGATGGCACTTCTTCACACCCAGCTTGAGTGAGCATCGAGGACGATGCTTTATTTTAGGTGTGGGGAGGTAGCCATCCCTGGCATATCTTTTTGGTGAACCACTACAGACTCTTTTATCTTATTTTGTTATTTTCCTGTATTTTTATATTTATTTTTATTTTTCAGTACTTATACATTGTTCTTTTGCTGTATTTCCACCCTATTTTCTGCATTTTGCACTTTAGTTCATATTTTAGCCATTTAATTTAGTTTGTAATTCTAAACTTATTAATTATAGAATATGTGGATTCATTAGTATAGTTTACCCTTTTAGCATATAATAGTTTGATTTAATTGAAAATAAAAGGAGTAAACTAGAAATCTTAGTAAATTAAAACAATCCACACACCTCGTATATATAGCATTACATGTTAGTTAGTTAAAAACATTTCATCAAGGAACAACACTAAGATTTTAAGGGCCACCCTAAGATTTACATTGAGAATAATGGGAACTCTTAATTTTTACTTGCATGACATGTATAACTGATATATGATTTTCGAGCTGGAGAACACACAACCTGTGAGTTTTGAGTTTAATTGTATGGTTGCATTCAGACCATAAATTTCATTCCTGTGTGTTTTACCCTTTCTTTTTTATTCTGATGTTCTTTACTTTGTTTTAATCTATATGTCCAATTATAGAATATAGATACATACCAAGAGATGATTGAGGCCATCATTTGAATTTTTCCTCACTTATCCCAAATTAGCCTACCTTTTACATCACCCTTGTTAGCCCCCTTGAGCTTTTTAATCCCCTCTTGCTCTATAAACCACATTACTAGCCATAAGCAGAAAAATAAAATAAAAATCCCAAGTTGAATCCTTGGTTAGCTTAAGATAAAAATTGTGTATTGTTTTTAAGTGTGGGAAATTTTATGGGAACATGGGATGATAGAAACAAAGTAGGAATTTAAAAAGAGTAAGCTATTTCAAAAACAAAAAATTTGGGAAGCATGCTCATGTGAGATCAAAACAATGGGATTACCATGTGCATTGATTTAAAAAAAAAAAGAGAAAAAAGTATTTTTACATTATTTAATTAAGGGAATACACAAAGAAATTTCCCAAAATACAAAATAAAAAGAGTCAATGCACATGGGTCAAAAATTTCAAATTTAAAATTAATGTATGAGCTTGTAATCCAAAAGGGAAAATGTTGGGTAAATAGGTTAAGGAACTTTAAAATCATATATAGTATGTATGTTAGGTGAGATCTTAGACTAATCAAGGATTTGCTTATTAGCTCACTTAGCTTTATACATATACCCTGACCTTTACCTTAGCCCCATTACAACCTTCAATAGGACCTCATGATTTTTGTATGTCTGTATTCTATAATTGTTGATTGGTTAGATGAAGAACAAAGTTATAGAAAGTAAGGATAGAAAAAGAATAGAGTGATTAACCCAATAAACACTGAGTGACTAGAGAGTAAACACAAAATCCAGTGAGGGTTCAATAGCTCATCACCATATATCTCTGCTTAAATTTTTAATTGTCTTGCAAGTTTGTGAAATATTTTTACCCATCTCAATTGTAAAAGTGCTTTAACATTATCTAAGGTTTGGCTATGCATATATGATTCCTTGAGGATATGAATTAATTTAATTACATGTAAGCTTTATATACAAGTGAATAACAATTAGAATTGCATGATTCATTTAGGTAGTTGCATTTAGAATAGATTGCATTGCATGAGATTCTACCACTTTAACCTTACCTTACTCTTTATCTTGGATTTAGCATGAGGACATGCTATTGTTCAAGTGTGGGGAGGTTGATAAACCCATATTTCATGATATTTTGTGCTCAATTTAAGTGATTTATTCAACCCTTCACCCACTTATTTATGTGAAATTGCATGGTTTTACTTTCCCTTCCTTATTATGTGATATATGTGACAAATATGTTTCCTATGCTTTAAAAATAATTATTTTAATTACCTTTTATTACCATTCGATGCCATGATTTGTGTGTTGAGTATTTTCAGATCTCCTAAGGCAGGAATGATTTAAAGGATGGAAAGGAAACATACAAAAATGGAAGGAAAGCACAAAATGGAGTTTTTGAAGAAACTGGCAGCGACGCGAACGCATGGACGACGCAGCCGCGTGCCTAGCGCGAAAAGGCAGTGACGCGAACGCGTGACTAACGCGGATGCGCGCCTTGAGCAGAACGCAGATGATGCGTACGCATGACCGAAGCGAACGCGTGATAAGAAAAACTCCCAGATGACGCGACCGCGTGACCCACACGGATGCGTGACAGACGCCACACACCAGAAACTGTAGAAAACACTCCCAGCGATTTCTGAAACCCTTTTTGGCCCAGATCCAAGTACAGAAAGCACAGATTAGAGGTTATAACGTGGGGAAATGCATCCATTCATGAGAGGCCTTCAATTATTCACTTTTCATGATTTAGATGTAGTTTTTAGAGAGAGGTTCTCTCCTCTCTCTTAGGTTTTAGATTTAGGATTCCTCTTAAAGGAATTAGGATTTCTTATTATTTCAATTTATCAGGTTCAATATTTCTTTTACTTTATATTTCTCTTTTACTTTCAGATACTTTAATGCTCTCATTTAATTACTTATGTTGCCAAATTAGCTTATAAACTCTCTATGTTTAGATTGATTTCTCTTATTAATGCAATTGAGGTATTTCAGATTTATGATTCTTGTTTAGCTTTTTATATTCTTGGCTTTAATTGATTAACTGGAGGCTCTTGAGTTATCAACTTATCGTGATTGATTGTTATGTTGGCTAATTGACTGAAATTCCACTAACTCTAGTCTTTCCTTAGGAGTTGGCTAGGACTTGGGAATCTAACTAATGAGTTCACTTGACTTTCCCTTGCTTTCGTAAAGGTTAATTAAGTGGGATTAACTTCAATTCTCATAGGAGTAACTAGGATAGGACTTCCGAATTCTCATACCTTGCCAAGAGTTTATTTTACAGTTATTTATTTATTTTACTTGTCATTTAAATTACTTGTTCCTTACTTTCAAAACCCCCAATTTACAAAACTCATAACCAATAATATGAACACCTCCCTGCATTCCTTGAGAAGACGACCCGAGGCTTAAATACTTTGGTTATCAATTTTAAAGGGGTTTGTTACTTGTGACAACCAAAACGTTTGTACAAAAGGATTTTCTGTTAGTTTAGAAGCTATACTTACAACGCGATCATATTTTTATATTTTTTTACCGATAGAAAAACCGATCGTCACTTATGCTTTAGGGCTTAGGGTTTATAGTTTAGGCTTTAAGGTTTGTGGATTAGGGTTTAGTGTTTAGGGTTTAGGATTTACGGTTTATGCTTTAGGCTTTAGGGTATGTGGCTTGGGTTAAAGGTGTTTGGTTCAGGGTTTAGGGTTTAGGGTTTAGGGTTTAGGGTTTAGGGTTTAGGATTTATAGTTTGGGGTTGAAAGTTTATGGTTTAAAGTTTAGGGTTTATAGTTTAGGGTTTAGGCATGTTTTTGGTTTAGGGTTTAGGGTTTAGGGTTTAGGCTTTAGAGTTTGGGGTTTAAGGTTTAGGGTTTAGGGTTTAGGCTTTAGGGTTTATGATTTAGGGTTTAGGGTTTAAGGTTTATGGTCTAGGGTTTATTGTTTAGGGTCTAGGGTATAGGGAGGGTTTATGGTTTATGGTTTGGGGTTGAGGGTAGGGTTGAGGGTTTATGGTTTGGAATTTAGGGTTTAGGGTTTGTGATTTAGGGTTTAAGGTGTAGCATTAAGGGTTTAGGGTTTATGGTTTGGCATTGAAGTTTTATGGTTTAGGCTTTAGGCTTTAGGGTTTATGCTTTAGGGTTTACAGTTTAAGGTTTAGGGTTTGTGGTTTATGGTTTAGGGGTTTAGGGTTTATGGTTTAGGATGTAGGATTTATGGTTTAGGGTTTAGGATTGAGAGTTTGGAATTTATGATTTTGGGTTTAAGGTTTATGGTCTAGGGTTTAGGGTGGAGGATTTATAATTTAGGGTTTAGAGGTTGTTATTTAGGGTTTAGGCTTTGGGGTTTATGGTTTAGGGTTTAGGGTTTGGTGTTTAGGGTTTAGGGTTCAGAATTTAGGGTTTAGGGTTTAGGGTTCGGGGTTTACGCCTTAGAATTTATGGCTTAGGGTTTAGGCATAAGGGTTTAGGGTTTATAGTTTGGGGTTAAAGGTTTATGGTTTAGTGTTTATGCTTTAGGGTTTCTAGTTTAGTGTTTAGGGTGGTGTAGGGTTTAGGGTTTATGGTTTGGGGTTGATGGCTTAGGGTTTATGGTTTATGGCTTATGCTTTAGGGTTTAGGGTTTGTGGTTTAGGGTTTAGTGTTTAGGGTTTAGGATTTATTATTTATGCTTTAGGCTTTAGGGTTTGTGGCTTAGGGTTAAAGGTGTTTGGTTTAGGGGTAGGGTTTAGGGTTTATGGTTTATGATTTGGGGTTTATGGTTTATGGTTTAGGGTTTAGACTTTAGGGTTTGTGGTTTAGGGTTTAGGGTTTATGGTTTGGGGATGAGGGTTTATGGTTTAAGGTTTAGGGTTTATAGTTTAGGGTTTAGGCATGTTTATGGTTTAGGGTTTAGGGGTTAGGGTTTAGGCTTTAGGCTTTAGGATTTGGGGTTTAGGGTTTAGGGTTTAGGGTTTAGTGTTTACTATTTGGGCATTAGGGTTTCTGGTTTAGGGTTTAGGGTTTAGGGTTTAGGGTTTAAGGTAAGGTTTAGAGTTTAGTGTTTAAGGTGTATGGTTTAGGGTTTACAGTTTATGGTTTGGGGTTGAGGGTTTATGGTTTGGGGTTGTGGGTTTATGCTTTAGGGTTTAGGGTTTAGGGTTTGTGATTTAGGGTTTAAGGTGTAGCGTTTAGGATTTAGGGTTTATGGGTTGGCATTAAAGGTTTATGGTTTAGGGTTTAGGATTTAGGCTTTAGGGTTTAAGGTTTAGGATTTAGGCTATAGGGTTTATGGTTTATGGTTTGGAGTTGAGGGTTTATGGTTTAGGGTTTATGGTTTATGGTTTGGGGTTAAGGGTTTATGGTTTAGGGTTTAGCCTTTAGGGTTTGTGGTTTAGGGTTTGGGGTGTAGCGTTTAGGGTTTAGGGTTTATGGTTTGGGGTTAAGGGTTTATGGTTTAGGGTTTATGTTTTATGGTTTAGGGTGTAGGGTTTAGGGTTTGTGGTTTGGGGTTTAGGGTTTGTGGTTTGGGGTTTAGGGTTTATGGTTTAGGATTTAGGCTTTAGTGTTTGTGGTTTAAGGTTTAGGGTGTAGGGTTTAGGGTTTAGGGTTTATATTTTGGGGTTGAGGGTTTATGGTTTAGGATTTAAGCTTTTATTGTTTGTGGTTTAGCATTTAGGGTGTAGGGTTTGGGGTTTAGGGTTTAGGGTTTAGGGTCTAGGGTTTATAGTTTGAGGTTGATGGTTTAGGCTTTAGGGTTTATGGTTTAGGGTTTTGGGTTTGTGGTTTAAGGTTTTGCTTGTACGGTTTAGGGTTTAGTGTTTATGGTTTAGGGTTAAGGGTTTATAGTTGCTTTAGGGTTTCTGGTATAGTGTTTAGGATGCAAGGTTTAGGGTTTAGGGTTTAGGATTTATGGTTTGGGGTTGAAGGGTTAGGGTTTAGGGTTTAAGGTCTAGGGTTAATGGTTTGGGGTTGATGGTTTAGGGTTTAGTGTTTAGGCTTTAGGGATTTTGGTTCGGGTTTTGGGTGTAGGGTTTAGGGTTTTGGGTTAGTGGTTTAAGGTTTAGGGTGTACGATTTTGGGTTTAGGGTTTATGGTTTGGGGTTGAGGGTTTATCATTTAGGGTTTATGCTTTAGGTTTTCTGGTATAGTGTTTAGGGTGTAGGGTTTAGGGTTTATCTTTTAGGATTTATGGTTTGGGGTTGAGGGGTTATGGTTTAGGGTTTAGGGCTTATGCTTTAGGGCTTAGTGTTTATGGTTTAGGCTTTACGGTTTGTGGTTTAGGGTTTATTGTTTAGGGTTTAGGATTTACGATTTATGCTTTAGGCTTTAGGGTTTGTGGCTTAGGGTTAAAGGTGTTTGGTTCAGGGTTTAGGATTTTGGGTTTAGGGTTTATGGTTTGGGGTTGAGAGTTTATGGTTTAAGGTTTAGGGTTTATAGTTTAAGGTTTAGGCATGTTTGTTGTTTAGGATTTATGGTTTAAGGCTTAGGCTTTAGGGTTTAGGGTTTAGGGTTTAGGGTTTAGGGTTATGGCTTTAGGGTCTATGGTTTAAGCTTTAGGGTCTAGGGTTTAGTGTTTAGCGTCTAGGGTGTAGGGTTTAGGGTTTATGTTTATGGTTTGGGGTTGAGGGTAGGGTTGAGGGTTTATGGTTTGGGGTTTTGGATTTAGGGTTTATGGTTTATGGTTTGTGATTTAGGGTTTAAGGTGTAGCGTTTAGGGTTTTGGGTTTATGGTTTAGGGTTTAGAGTTTAGGGTTTAGGGTTTATGGTTTAGGGTTATGGCTTTAGGGTTTATGGTTTAAGCTTTAGGGTCTAGGGTTTAGTGTTTAGCGTCTAGGGTGTAGGGTTTAGGGTTTATGTTTATGGTTTGGGGTTGAGGGTAGGGTTGAGGGTTTATGGTTTGGGGTTTAGGGTTTATGGTTTATGGTTTGTGATTTAGGGTTTAAGGTGTAGCGTTTAGGGTTTAGGGTTTATGGTTTGGCATTGAGAGTTTATGGTTTAAAGTTTAGGCTTTAGGGTTTATGCTTTAGGGTTTATAGTTTAGGGTTTAGGGTTTGTGGTTTATGGTTTAGGGGTTTAGGGTTTAGGATGTAGGGTTTATGGTTTAGGGTTTAGGATTGAGAGTTTGGAATTTATGGTTTAGGGTTTTGGGTTTAGGGTTTATGGTTTAGGGTTTAGGGTTAAGGATTTATGGTTTATGTTTTAGGGGTTGTGATTTAAGGTTTAGGGTTTGGTGTTTAGGGTTTATGGTTCAGGATTTATGGTTTAGGGTTTAGGGTTCGAGGTTTATGCCTTAGGATTTATGGTTTAGGGTTTAGGCATAAGGTTTTAGGGTTTATGGGTTGGGGTTGAGGGTTTATAGTTTAGGGTTTAGGCTTTAGTATTTGTGGTTAAGGGTTTAGGGTGTAGCGTTTAGGGTTTAGTGTTTATAGTTTGGGGTTGAGGGTTTATTGTTTCGGGTTTAGGGTTTATAGTTTAGGGTTTAGGCTTTAGGGTTTATGGTTTAGGGTTTAGGGTTTAGGGTTTAGGGTTTAAGGTAAGGTTTAGAGTTTAGTGTTTAAGGTGTATGGTTTAGGGTTTACAGTTTATGGTTTGGGGTTGAGGGTTTATGGTTTGGGGTTGTGGGTTTATGCTTTAGGGTTTAGGGTTTAGGGTTTGTGATTTAGGGTTTAAGGTGTAGCGTTTAGGATTTAGGGTTTATGGGTTGGCATTAAAGGTTTATGGTTTAGGGTTTAGGATTTAGGCTTTAGGGTTTAAGGTTTAGGATTTAGGCTATAGGGTTTATGGTTTATGGTTTGGAGTTGAGGGTTTATGGTTTAGGGTTTATGGTTTATGGTTTGGGGTTAAGGGTTTATGGTTTAGGGTTTAGCCTTTAGGGTTTGTGGTTTAGGGTTTGGGGTGTAGCGTTTAGGGTTTAGGGTTTATGGTTTGGGGTTGAGGGTTTATGGTTTAGGGTTTATGTTTTATGGTTTAGGGTGTAGGGTTTAGGGTTTGTGGTTTGGGGTTTAGGGTTTATGGTTTAGGATTTAGGCTTTAGTGTTTGTGGTTTAAGGTTTAGGGTGTAGGGTTTAGGGTTTAGGGTTTATATTTTGGGGTTGAGGGTTTATGGTTTAGGATTTAAGCTTTTATTGTTTGTGGTTTAGCATTTAGGGTGTAGGGTTTGGGGTTTAGGGTTTAGGGTTTAGGGTCTAGGGTTTATAGTTTGAGGTTGATGGTTTAGGCTTTAGGGTTTATGGTTTAGGGTTTTGGGTTTGTGGTTTAAGGTTTTGCTTGTACGGTTTAGGGTTTAGTGTTTATGGTTTAGGGTTAAGGGTTTATAGTTGCTTTAGGGTTTCTGGTATAGTGTTTAGGATGCAAGGTTTAGGGTTTAGGGTTTAGGATTTATGGTTTGGGGTTGAAGGGTTAGGGTTTAGGGTTTAGGGTCTAGGGTTAATGGTTTGGGGTTGATGGTTTAGGGTTTAGTGTTTAGGCTTTAGGGATTTTGGTTCGGGTTTTGGGTGTAGGGTTTAGGGTTTTGGGTTAGTGGTTTAAGGTTTAGGGTGTACGATTTTGGGTTTAGGGTTTATGGTTTGGGGTTGAGGGTTTATCATTTAGGGTTTATGCTTTAGGTTTTCTGGTATAGTGTTTAGGGTGTAGGGTTTAGGGTTTATCTTTTAGGATTTATGGTTTGGGGTTGAGGGGTTATGGTTTAGGGTTTAGGGCTTATGCTTTAGGGCTTAGTGTTTATGGTTTAGGCTTTACGGTTTGTGGTTTAGGGTTTATTGTTTAGGGTTTAGGATTTACGATTTATGCTTTAGGCTTTAGGGTTTGTGGCTTAGGGTTAAAGGTGTTTGGTTCAGGGTTTAGGATTTTGGGTTTAGGGTTTATGGTTTGGGGTTGAGAGTTTATGGTTTAAGGTTTAGGGTTTATAGTTTAAGGTTTAGGCATGTTTGTTGTTTAGGATTTATGGTTTAAGGCTTAGGCTTTAGGGTTTAGGGTTTAGGGTTTAGGGTTTAGGGTTATGGCTTTAGGGTCTATGGTTTAAGCTTTAGGGTCTAGGGTTTAGTGTTTAGCGTCTAGGGTGTAGGGTTTAGGGTTTATGTTTATGGTTTGGGGTTGAGGGTAGGGTTGAGGGTTTATGGTTTGGGGTTTTGGATTTAGGGTTTATGGTTTATGGTTTGTGATTTAGGGTTTAAGGTGTAGCGTTTAGGGTTTTGGGTTTATGGTTTAGGGTTTAGAGTTTAGGGTTTAGGGTTTATGGTTTAGGGTTATGGCTTTAGGGTTTATGGTTTAAGCTTTAGGGTCTAGGGTTTAGTGTTTAGCGTCTAGGGTGTAGGGTTTAGGGTTTATGTTTATGGTTTGGGGTTGAGGGTAGGGTTGAGGGTTTATGGTTTGGGGTTTAGGGTTTATGGTTTATGGTTTGTGATTTAGGGTTTAAGGTGTAGCGTTTAGGGTTTAGGGTTTATGGTTTGGCATTGAGAGTTTATGGTTTAAAGTTTAGGCTTTAGGGTTTATGCTTTAGGGTTTATAGTTTAGGGTTTAGGGTTTGTGGTTTATGGTTTAGGGGTTTAGGGTTTAGGATGTAGGGTTTATGGTTTAGGGTTTAGGATTGAGAGTTTGGAATTTATGGTTTAGGGTTTCGGGTTTAGGGTTTATGGTTTAGGGTTTAGGGTTAAGGATTTATGGTTTATGTTTTAGGGGTTGTGATTTAAGGTTTAGGGTTTGGTGTTTAGGGTTTATGGTTCAGGATTTATGGTTTAGGGTTTAGGGTTCGAGGTTTATGCCTTAGGATTTATGGTTTAGGGTTTAGGCATAAGGTTTTAGGGTTTATGGGTTGGGGTTGAGGGTTTATAGTTTAGGGTTTAGGCTTTAGTATTTGTGGTTAAGGGTTTAGGGTGTAGCGTTTAGGGTTTAGTGTTTATAGTTTGGGGTTGAGGGTTTATTGTTTCGGGTTTAGGGTTTATAGTTTAGGGTTTAGGCTTTAGGGTTTGTGATTTATGCTTTAGGGATTAGGTTTTTCAGTTTATTGTTTTGGGTTGAGGGTTTATGGTTTAGGGTTTAGGCTTTAGGGTTTGTGGTTTAAGGTTTACGATGTAGGGTTTAGGGTTTAGGGTTTATGGTTTGGGATTGATGGTTTATGGTTTAGGATTTAGGGTTTTGGGTTTGTGGTTTACGGTTTAGGGTGTAGGATTTAGGGTTTAGGGTTTATAGTTTATGGTTTGGGGTTGAGAGTTTATGGTTTAGGGTTTAGGGTTTGTGCTTTAGGGTTTAGGATTTAGCGTTTAGGCTTTAGGATTTGCGGATTAAGGATTAAGGGTGTAGGATTTAGGGTTTAGGGTTTATGGTTTGGGCTTGAGGGTTTATAGTTTAGGGTTTAGGGTATAGGGTGTAGGGTATATGGTTTCGGTTTGAGGGTTTATGGTTTTGGGTTTAGGGTTTGTGGTTTAGGGTTTATGGCTTGGGGTTAATGCTTAATGGTTTAGGGTTTAGTGTTTGTAGTTTAGTGTTTAGGCTTTAGGGTTCGTGTTCTATGGTTTAGGGAATAGGGTTTATGCTTTTGTGTTTGTGGTTTAATGTTTGAGGTTTAGGGTTTAGGGTTTATGCTTTATGGTTTAGGGTTTAGGAGTTTAGTTTTAGGGTTTAGGGTGTAGGGTTTATGGTGTAAGGTTTATGGTGTAGGGTTTAGAGTTGAGGATTTATGGTTTATGGTTTAAGGGTTGTGATTTAGGGTTTATGCTTTGGTGTTTATGGCTTATGGTTTATGGTTTAGGGTTTTGGATTTAGGGTTTAGGGTTTGGGGTTTAGGCCTTAGGATTTATGGTTTAGGGTTAAGGGTTTTGGGTTTTGGGTTTAGGGTTTAGGGTTTAGGGTTTAGGGTTGAAGGTTTATGGTATCGGGTTTAGGGTTTATAGTTTAGGGTTTAGGCTTTAAGGTTTGTGATTTATGGTTTAGGGTGTAGGGTTTAGGGTTTATGGTTTGGGGTTGAGGGTTTATGGTTTAAGGTTTAGGCTTTAGGGTTTGTGGTTTAAGGTTTTCAATGTAGGGTTTAGGGTTTATGGTTTGGGGTTGAGGGTTTATGGTTTAGGATTTAGGCTTTAGGGTTTGTTGTTTAGGGTTTAGGGTGTAAGGTTTAGGGTTTATGGATTATAGTTTATGGTTTGGGGTTGAGGGTTTATGGTTTTGGGTTTTGGGTTTATGTTTTAGGGTTTAGGTTTTAGCATTTAGGCTTTAGGTTTTGTGGTTTAAGGTTTAGTGTTTAAGGTTTAGGATTTAGGGTTTAGGCTTTAGGGTTTATGGTTTGGGGTTTAAGGTTTAGTGTTTAGGGTTTAGGATTTTAGGCTTAGGCTTTAGGGTTTATGGTTTGGGGTTGAGGGTTTATGGTTTATGATTTACGGTTTGGGGTTAAGGCTTTATAGTTTAGGGTTTAGGCTTTAGGGTTTGTGATTTAGGGTTTAATGTGTACCATTTAAGGTTTAGGGTTTATGCTTTGGGGTTGAGGGTTTATGCTTTAGGGTTTAGGATTTATAGTTTAGGGTTTATGCTTTAGGGATTATGGTTCGGGTTTTGGGTGTAGGGTTTAGGGTTTATAGATCGGGGTTGAGGGTTTAGGGTTTAGGATTTAGGGTTTGTGGTTTAAGGCTTATGGTGTACGGTTTAGTGTTTAGGGTTTATGGTTTGGGGTTGAGGGTTTATTGTTTAGGGTTTATGCTTTAAGGTTTCAGGTTTAGTATTTAGGGTGTTGGATTTAGGGTTTAAGGTTTAGGGTTTATGGTTTGGGGTTGAGGGTTTGTTTATGGTTTAGGATTTAGGCTTTAGGGTTTGTGGTTTAAGGTTTAGTGTGTAGGGTTTAGGGTTTAAGGTTTATTGTTTGGGGTTGAGGGTTTAAGGGTTAGGATTTAGTGTTTATGCTTTATGGTTTAAGGTGTAGGGTTTATGGTTTAGGGTTTAGGGTTTATGGTTTAGGCTTTAGGGTTTGTGGTTTAGGGATTAGTATTTAACGTTTAGGATTTAGGCTTTAGGCTTTATGCTTTAGGGTTTGTGGTTTAAGGTTAAGGGTGTAAGGTTTAGGGTTTATGGTTTGGGGTTGAGGATTTATGGTTTACGATTTAGTCTTTAGGGACTTGTGGTTTAGGGTTTAGGGTTTATGGTTTGGGGTTAAGCATTTATGGTTTAAGGTTTATGGTTTATAATTTAGGGTTTATGCATGTTTTTGGTTTAGGGTTTAGGGTTTAGGGTTTAGGGTTTAGGGTTTAGGATTTAGGATTTAGGGTTTGTGGTTTATGGTTTATGGTTTAGCGTTTACGGTTTAGGCTTTAGGATTTAGGTTTTAGGGTTTTGTCTTTGGGCTTTAGGGTTTTGGGTTTAGGGTTTATGGTTTAGTGTCTAGTGTAGGGTTTAGGGTTTATGGTTTATGGGTTGGGGTTGAAGCTTTATGGTGTAGGGTTTATGGTTTGGCGTTTAGGGTTTAGGGTTTTGGGTTTAGGGTTTAAGGTTTTTGGTTTTGGGTTTAGGATTTATGGTTTAGTGTCTAGGGTGTAGTGTTTAGGGTTTATGGGGTTTGGGGTTGAGGCTTTATGGTTTAGGATTTATGGTTTGGGGTTTCTAGTTTAGGGTTTAGGGTGTAGCAATTTGGATTTAGGGGTTTGGGGTTTGGGGTTGAGGGTTGATGATATCGGGTTTAGGGTTTATAGTTTAGGGTTTAGGCTTTAGGGATTATGGTTCGGGTTTAGGGTGTAGGGTTTAGGGTTTAGGGTTTATGGTTCTGGGTTGAGGGTGTATGGTTTAGGCTTTAGGCTTTAGGTTTAGTAGTTTAAGGTTTAGGTTTTACGGTTTAGGGTTTATCGTTTATGGTTTGGGGTTGAGGGTTTATGATTTAGGGTTTATTCTTTAGGGTTTCTGGTTTAGTGTTTAGGGTGGTGTAGGGTTTAGGGTTTAGGATTTAGGATTTATGGTTTGGGGTTGAGGGTTTATGGTTTAGGGTTGAGGGCTTATGCTTTAGGGTTTAGGGTTTAAGTTTAGGCTTTAGGGTTTGTGGTTTAGGGTTAAAGGTGTTTGGTTTAGCGTAGGGTTTTGGGTTTATGGTTTGGGGTTGAAGATTTATGGTTTAGGGTTTAGACTTTAGGGTTTATGGTTTAGGGTTTAGGGTTTATGGTTTGGGGTTGGGGATTTATGGTTTAATGTTTAGGGTTTTTAGTTTAGGGTTTAGACATGTTTATGGTTTAGGGTTTAGGGGTTAGGGTTTAGGCTTTAGGCTTTAGGGTATGGGTTTATGGATTAGGGATTAGGGTTTATGGTGTAGGGTTTACTATTTGGGCATCTGGTTTAGGGTTTATGGATAGTTTAGGGTTTAAGGTTTAGGGTTTAGAGTTTAGTGTTTAGGGTCTAGGGTGTAGTGTTTAGGGTTTATAGTTTTTGGTTTGTGGTTGAGGGTTTATGGTTTGGGGTTAAGGGTTTATGGTTTAGGGTTTAAGGTTTAGGGTTTGTGATTTAGGGTTTAAGGTGTAGCGTTTAGGCTTTAGGGTTTATGGTTTAGCATTGATGGTTTATGGTTTAGGGTTTAGGATTTATGATTTAGGGTTTAAGGTTTAGGATTTAGGGTTTATAGTTTAGGTTGTAGTGGGTAGGATTTAGGGTTTATGGTTTATGGTTTAGAGCTGAGGGTTTATGGTTTAACTAGTTTACGCTTTAGGGATTATGGTTTAGGGTTTATGGTATAGCGTTTAGGGTTTAGGGTTTATAGTTTGGGTTGAGGGTTTATAGTTTAGGGTTTAGGGTTTATAGTTTAGCGTTTAGGCTTTAGGGTTTGTGGTTTATGGTTTAGGGTGTAGGGTTTAGGGTTTGTGGTTTGGGGTTGAGGGTTTATGGTTTAGGATTTAGGCTTTAGGTTTGTGGTTTATGGTTTAAGGTTTAGGGTGTAGGGTTTAGGGTTTATGGTTTGGGTTGAGGGTTTTATGGTTTAGGATTTAGGCATTTATTGTTTGTGGTTTAGCATTTAGGGTGTAGGGTTTGGGGTTTAGGGTATAGGGTCTAGGGTTTATGGTTTTGGGTTGATAGTTTAGGGTTTAAGGTTTAGCCTTTAGGGATTATGGTTCGGGTTTAGGGTGTAGGGTTTAGGGTTTAGGCTTTTGGGTTAGTGGTTTAAGGTTTAGAGTGTACGGTTTAGGTTTTAGGGTTTATGGTTTGGGGTTGAGGGTTTATCGTTTAGGATTTATGCTTTAGGGTTTCTGGTATATAGTGTTTAAGGTGTGGGGTTTAGGGTTTAGGATTTATGGTTTGGGGTTGATGAATTATGGTTTATGGTTTAGGGCTTATGCTTTAGGGCTTAGGGTTTATGGTTTAGGCTTTAGGGTTTATGGTTTAGGGTTTAGTGTTTAGGGTTTAAGATTTACGATTTATGCTTTAGGCTTTAGGGTTTGTCGTTTACGGTTTATGGTTTATGGTTTATAGTTTGGGGTTGAGAGTTTATGATTTAAGGTTTAAGATTTATAGTTTAGGGTTTAGGCATGTTTGTGGTTTAGGGTTTTTGGTTTAGGGTTTAGGCTTTGGGGTTTAGGGTTTAGGGTTTAGGCTTTGGGTTTAGGGTTTAGGGTTTAGGCTTTAGGGTTTATGGTTTACTCTTTGGGCATTAGGATTTTTGGTTTATGGTTTATGGTTTGGGTTTGATGGTTTATGGTTTGGATTTAGGCTTTAGGGTTTGTGTTTTAGGGTTTATGGTGTAGGGTTTAGCATTTAGGATTTTGGGTTTGTAATTTATGGTTTGGGGTTGTGAGTTTATGGTTTAGGGTTTAGGGTTTATGCTTTATGGTTTAGGGTTTAGCGTTTAGGCTTTAAGATTTATGGTTTAAGGGTTAAATGTTTAGTGTTTAGTGTTTGTAGTTTAGGGTTTAGGCCTTAGGGTTTGTGTTTTATGGTTTAGTGTAAGGTTTATGCTTTAGTCTTTGTGGTTTAAGGTTTGAGGTTTAAGGGTTTAGAGTTTATGCTTTAGGGTTTATGGTTTAGGGTTTAGGCTTTAGAGGTTTAGGGTTTAGGGTTTAGGGTGTAGGGTTTGTGGTTTAGGGTTTAGGGTTTACGGTTTAGGGTTGAGAATTTATGGTTTCGGGTTTTAGGGTTGTGATTTAGGGTTTAGGCTTTGGGGTTTATGGTTTATGGATTATGGTTTATGGATTATGGTTTAGGGTTTATGGTTTAGGATTTAGGGTTTAGGGTTTATGGTTCAGGGTTTAGGCCTTAGGATTTATGGTTTAGGGTTTAGGCATAAGGGTTTAAGGTTTATGGTTTGGAGTTTAGGGTTTATGGTTTAGGGTTTAGGCTTTAGTCTTTGTGGTTTAGGGTTAAGGGTGTAGAGTTTAGAGTTTAGTGTTTATGGTTTAGGGTTGAAGGTTTATAGTTTCGGGTTTAGGGTTTATAGCTTAAGGTTTAGGCTTTAAGGTTTGTGATTTATGGTTTAGGGTGTAGGGTTTAGGGTTTATGGTTTAAGGTTTAGGCTTTAGGGTGTGTGGTTTAAGGTTTACGATGTAGGGTTTAGGGTTTATGGTTTGGGTTTGATGGTTTATGGTTTAGGATTTAGGCTTTAGGGTTTAGGGTGTACGGTTTAGGGTTTATGGTTTATAGTTTATGGTTTGGGATTGAGGGTTTATGGTTTAGGGTTTTGGGTTTATATGCTTTAGGGTTTAGGCTTTAGGGATTATGGTTCGGGTTTTGGGTGTAGGATTTAAGGTTTATGGATCGGGGTTGAGGGTTTATGGTTTATGGTTTTGGATTTAGGGTTTGTGGTTTAAGGTCTAGGGTGTATGGTTTAGGGTCTAGGATTTAGGGTTTATCCTTTAGGGTTTGTGGTTTAGGGTTAAGGGTGTAGGATTTAGGGTTTATGGTCTACCATTTCGGGTTTAGGATTTATGCTTTGGGGTTGAGGGTTTATGGTTTAGGATTTAGGGTTTATAATTTAGGGTTTAGGCTTTAGGGATTATGGTTCGGGTTTTGGGTGTAGGATTTAAGGTTTATGGATCGGGGTTGAGGGTTTATGGTTTATGGTTTTGGATTTAGGGTTTGTGGTTTAAGGTCTAGGGTGTACTGTTTAGGGTTTAGTGTTTATGGTTTGGGGTTGAGGGTTTATCATTTAGGGTTTATGCTTTAGGGTTTCAGGTTTAATGTTTAGGGTGTAGGGTTTAGTGTTTGGGGTTTATGGTTTATGGTTTGGGGTTGAGGGTTTATGGTTTAGGATTTAGGCTTTAGGGTTTGTGGTTTATGGTTTAGGGTGTATGGTTTAGAGTTTAAGGTGTATGGTTTAGGGTTGAGGGTTTAGGATTTAGAGTTTAGGGTTTAGGATTTATGGTTAATGTGTAGGGTTTAGTGTTTATGGTTTGGGGTTGAGGGTTTATGGTTTCGGATTTAGGCTTTAGGCTTTAGGGTTTGTGGTTTAAGGTTTAGGGTGTAGGGTTTAGGGTTTAAGGTTTATGGTTTGGGGTTGAGGGTTTATGGTTTAGGATTTAGGCTTTTATTGTTTGTAGTTTAGCATATAGGGTGTAGGGTTTGGGGTTTAGGGTTTAGGGTCTAGGGTTTATGGTTTGGGGTTGATGGTGTAGAGTTTAGGCTTTAGGGATTATGGTTCGGGTTTAGGGTGTAGGATTTAGGATTTATGGTTCGGGGTTGAGGGTATATGGTTTAGTGTTTAGGCTTTTGGGTTTGTGATTTAAGGTTTAGGGTATACGATTTAGGGTTTAGGGTTTATGGTTTAGGGTGTAGGGTTTATCGTTTAGTGTTTATGCTTTAGGGTTTTTGCTTTAGGGTTTTTGGTATAGTGTTTAGGGTGTAGGGTTTAGGGTTTAGGGTTTTGGATTTATGGTTTGGGATTGAAGAGTTAGGGTTTAGGGTTTATGGCTTATGCTTTAGGGCTTAGGGTTTATGGTTTAGGCTTTAGGGTTTGTGGTTTAGGGTTTAGGATTTACGGTTTATGCTTTAGTCTTTAGCGTTTCTGGCTTAGGGTTAAAGGTGTTTGGTTCAGGGTTTAGGGTTTAGGGTTTAGGGTTTATGGTTTGGGGTTGAGAGTTTATGGTTTAAGGTTTAGGATTTATAGTTTAGGTTTTAGGCATGTTTGTGGTTTAGGGTTTAGAGTTTAGGGGTTTGGGGTTTAGGGTTTAGAATGTAGGGTTTATGGTTTAGGGTTTAGGATTGAGAGTTTGGAATTTATGGCTTATAGTTTTGGGTTTAGGGTTTAGGGTTTAGGGTTTAGGATTTATGATTTAGGGTTTAGGGGTTATGATTTAAGGTTTAGGCTATGGGGTTATGGTTTAGGGTTTAGGGTTTGGTGTTTAGGGTTTAGGGTTCAGGATTTAGGATTTAGGGTTTAGGGTTCGGGGTTTATGCCTTAGGATTTATGGTTTAGGGGTTAGGCATAAGGGTTTAGGGTTTATGGTTTGGGGTTGAGGGTTTATGGTTTAGGGTTTAGGCTTTAGTATTTGTGGTTAAAGGTTTAGGTTGTAGCATTTTGGGTTTAGTGTTTATGGTTTGGGGTTGAGGGTTTATTGTTTCGGGTTTAGGGCTTAGGCTTTAGGGTTTGTGATTTATGGTTTAGGGATTAGGGTTTACAGTTTATGGTTTTGGGTTGAGGGTTTATGGTTTAGGGTTGATGGTTTATGGTTTAGGATTTAGGGTTTGTGGTTTAGGGTTTAGGGTGTATGGTTTAGGGTTTAGGGTTTATAGTTTATGGTTTGGGGTTGAGAGTTTATGGTTTAGGGTTTAGGGTTTATGCTTTAGGGTTTAGGATTTAGTGTTTAGGCTTTAGGATTTGTGGTTTAAGGATTAAGGGTGTAGGATTTAGGTTTTAGGGTTTATGGTTTGGGCTTGAGGGTTTATAGTTTAGGGTTTGGGGTGTTGGGTGTAGGATTTATGGTTTGGGGTTGAGGGTTTATGGTTTAAGGTTTAACGTTTGTGGTTTAGGGTGTAGGATTTAGGGTTTATGGCTTGGGGTTAATGGTTAATGGTTTAGGGTTTAGTGTTTGTAGTTTAGGGTTTAGGTTTTAGGGTTTGTGTTTTATGGTTTAGGGAACAGGGTTTATGCTTTAGTGTTTGTGGTTTAAGGTTTGAGGTTGATGGTTTAGGGTTTATGCTTTAGAATTTAGGGTTTAGGATTTCTGGTGTATGGTTTATGGTTTAAGATTTATGGTTTAGGGTTTAGGGGTTTAGGGTTTATGCTTTATGGTTTAGGGGTTTAGGTTTAGGGTTTATGGTGTAGGGTTTATGGTTTAAGGTTTATGGTTTAGGGTTTAAAGTTGAGGATTTATGGTTTATGGTTTAAGGGTTGTGATTTAGGGTTTAGGCTTTGGGGTTTATGGTTTAGGGTTTAGGGTTTAGGGTTTAGGGTTCGGGGTTTAGGCCTTGGGCTTTATGGTTTATGGTTTAGGCACAAGGGTTTAGGGCTTATGGTTTATGGTTGTGGGTTTATGGTTTAGAGTTTAGGCTTTAGTCTTTGTGGTTTAGGGTTAAGGGTGTAGGGTTTAGAGTTTAGGGTTTATGGTTTAGGGTTGAAGGTTTATGGTTTCGGGTTTAGGGTTTATAGTTTAGGGTTTAGGCTTTAAGGTTTGTGATTTATGGTTTATGGTGTAGGGTTTAGGGTTTATGGTTTGGGGTTGAGGGTTTATGGTTTAAGGTTTAGGCTTTAGTGTTTGTGGTTTAAGGTTTACGATGTAGGGTTTAGGGTTTATGGTTTTTGGTTGAGGGTTTATGGTTTAGGATTTAGGCTTTAGTGTTTGTGGTTTAGGGTTTAGGGTGTAGGGTTTAGGGTTTATGGTTTATAGTTTATGGTTTGGGGTTGAGGGTTTATGGTTGAGGGTTTTGGGTTTATGCATTAGGGTTTAGGTTTTAGCATTTAGGCTTTAGGGTTTGTGGTTTAAGGTTTAGTGTTTAGGGTTTAGGATTTAGGGTTTAGGCTTTAGGGTTTATGGTTTGGGATTTAAGGTTTAGTGTTTAGGGTTTATGATTTAGGGTTTAGGCTTTAGGGTTTTATGGTTTGGGGTTGAGGGTTTATGGTTTATGGTTTACGGTTTGGGGATCAGGCTTTATAGTTTAGGGTTTAGACTTTAGGGTTTGTGGTTTAGGGTTTAGTGTGTACCATTTAGGGTTTAGGGTTTATGCTTTGTGGTTGAGGGTTTATGGTTTAGGGTTTAGGGTTTATTGTTTAGGGCTTAGGCTTTAGGGATTATGGTTCGGAATTTGGGAGTAGGGTTTAGGGTTTATAGATCGGGGTTGAGGGTTTAGGGTTTAGGATTTAGGGTTTGTGGTTTAAGGCTTAGGGTGTACGGTTTAGGGTTTAGGGTTTATGATTTGGGGTTGAGGGTTTATCGTTTAGGGTTTATGCTTTAAGGTTTCAGGTTTAGTGTTTAGGGTGTAGGGTGTAGGGTTTAAGGTTTAGGGTTTATAGTTTGGGGTTGAGGGTTTATTTATAGTTTAGGATTTAGGCTAGGGTTTGTGGTTTAAGGTTTAGGGTGTTGTAGGGTTTAGGGTTTAAAGTCTATAGTTTGAGGTTGAGGGTTTAAGGGTTAGGATTTAGTGTTTATGCTTTATGGTTTAGGGTGTATGGTTTAGGGTTTAAGTTTTAGGGTTTGTGGTTTAGGGTTTAGTGTTTAACGTTTAGGATTTAGGCTTTAGGCTTTAGGGTTTGTGGTTTAGGGTTAAAGGTGTAAGGTTTAGGGTTTATGGTTTGGGGTTGAGGGTTTATGGTTTACGGTTTAGTCTTTAGGTTTGTGGTTTAGGATTTAGGGTTTAGGGTTTATGGTTTGAGGTTGAGCGTTTATGGTTTAAGGTTTATGGTTTATAATTTAGGGTTTATGTGTGTTTTTGGTTTAGGGTTTAGGGTTTAGGATTTAGGGTTTGTGGTTTATGGTTTAGGGTTTAGGGTTTAGGGTTTATGTTTTAGGGTTTAGGGTTTAGGGTTTCGTCTTTGGGCTTTATGGTTTTTGGTTTAGGGTTTAAGGTTTAGAGTTTTGGGTTTAGGGTTTATGGTTTAGTGTCTAGTGTAGGGTTTAGGGTTTATGGTTTATTTTTTGGGGTTGAGGCTTTATGGTGTAGGGTTTATGGTTTGGGGTTTAGGGTTTTTGGTTTTTGGTTTGGGCTTTAGGGTTTAAGGTTTTGGGTTTTGGGTTTAGGATTTATGGTTTAGTGTCTAGGGTGTAGGGTTTAGGGATTATGGGGTTTGGGGTTGAGGATTTATGGTTTAGGATTTATGGTTTTTGGTTTCTGGTTTAAGGTTTAGGGTGTAGCATTTAGGGTTTAGGGTTTACATTTTAGGGTTGAGGGTTTATGGTTTTGGGTTTAGGGTTTATAGTTTAGGGTTTAGGCTATAAGGATTATGGTTCATGTTTAGGGTGTAGGGTTTAGGGTTTATGGTTTGGGGTTGAGGGTTTATGGTTTAGTGTTTAGGCTTTAGGGTTAGTAGTTTAAGGTTTAGGGTTACGATTTAGGGTTTAGGGTTTATGCTTTGGGGTTGAGGGTTTATCGTTTAGGGTTTATGCTTTAGGGTTTCTGGTTTAGTGTTTAGGGTGGTGTAGGGTTTAGGGTTTAGGATTTAGGATTTATGGTTTAGGGTTGAGGGTTTAGGGTTTAAGGTTTAGGGCTTATGCTTTATGGTTTAGGGTTTATGGTTTAGGCTTTAGGGTTTGTGGTTTAGGGTTAAATGTGTTTGGTTTAGCTAGGGTTTAGGGTTTATGGTTTGGGGTTGAAGGTTTATGGTTTAGGGGTTTAGACTTTAGGCTTTGTGGTTTAGGGTTTAGGGTTTATGGTTTGGTGTTGTGGGTTTATGGTTTAATGTTTAGGGTTTAAGCATGTTTGTGGTTTAGGCTTTAGGGTTTGGGGTTTAGGGTTTATGGATTAGGGTTTAGGGTTTAGGGTTTACTATTTAGGGTTTGTGGCGTAGCATTTAGGGTTTATAGTTTAGGGTTTATGATTTAGGATTTATGGTTTAGGGTTTAGGGTTTAGGGTTTAGGGATTGTGGTTTAGGGTTTATGGTGTAGCATTTAGGGTTTAGGGTTTATAGTTTGGGGTTGAGAGTTTATGTTTTAGGGTTTAGGGTTTATAGTTTAGCGGTTAGGCTTTAGGGATTGTGGTTTATGGTTTAGGGTAGGGTTGAGGGTTTATGGTTTAGGATTTAGGCTTTTCAGATTTGGGGTTTAAGGTTTAGGGTGTAGGGTTTAGGGTTTTTGGTTTGAGTTGAGGGTATATGGTTTAGGATTTATGCTTTTATTGTTTGTGGTTTAGCATTTCGAGTGCAGGGTTTGGGGTTTAGGGTTTAGGGTGTAGGGTTTATAGTTTGGGGTTGATGGTTTAGGGTTTAGTGTTTAGCCTTTAGGGATTATGGTTCGGGTTTAGGGTGTACGATTGTGGGTTTATGGTTCGAGGTTTAGGTTTATGGTTTAGGGTTTAGGCTTTTGGCTTAGTGGTTTAAGGTTTAGGGTGTATGGTTTAGGTTTTAGGGTTTATGGTTTGGGGTTGAGGGGTTAGGGTTTATGGTTTAAGGCGTATGCTTTAGGGCTTAGGGTTTATGGTTTAGGCTTTAGGGTTTTTGGTTTAGGGTTTAGGATTTACGGTTTATGCTTTAGGCTTTAGGGTTTGTGGTTTAGGGATTAGGGTTTATGGTTTATTGTTTGGGGTTGGGAGTTTATGGTTTAATGTATAGTTTAGGGTTTAAGCATGTTTGTGGTTTACGGTTTATGGTTTAGGGTTTAGGCTTTAGGCTTTGGGGTTTAGGCTTTAGGCTTTAGGCTTTAGGGTTTATGGTTTACTGTTTGTGCATTAGGATTTTTGGTTTAGGGTTTATGGTTTAGGGTTAAGGATTTAAGGTCTAGGGTCTATGGTTTAGTGTTTATGGTTTAAGGTTTATGGTCTTGGGTTTACTAATTATGGTTTTGGGTTGAGGGGTTCGGGGTTGAGAGTTTATGGTTTAAGGTTTAGGGTTTGTGATTTAGGGTTTAAGGTGTAGCGTTTAGGGTTTAGGTTTATGGTTTGGCATTAAGGGTTTATGGTTTAGGGTTTTGGCTTTAGGCTTTAGTGTTTATGCTTTAGGGTTTACGGTTTAGGGTTTAGGGTTTCTGATTTATGGTTTATGGGTTTAAGGTTTAGGGTTTAGAGTTTATGGTTTAGGGTTTAGGATTGAGATTTTGGAATTTATGGTTTAGGGTTGATGATTTATGGTTTAGGGTTTAGGGGTTGTGATTTAGGGTTTAGGCTTTGGGGTTTATGGTTTAGGGTTTAGGGTTTGGTGTTTAGGGTTTAGGGTTCAGGATTTATGGTTAAGGGTTTAGGGTTTATGGTTTAAGGTTTACGATGTAGGGTTTATGGTTTATGGTTTGGGTTTGATGGTTTATGGTTTAGGATTTAGGCTTTAGGGTTTGTGGTTTAGGGTTTAGGGTTTAGGGTTTAGGGTTTATAATTTATAGTTTGGGGTTGTGAGTTTATGGTTTAGGGTTTATGCTTTAGGGTTTAGGGTTTAGGGTTTAAGATTTGTCGTTTAAGGGTTAAGGGTGTAGGATTTAGGGTTTAGGGTTTATGGTTTGGGCTTGAGGGTTTATGGTTTAGGGTTTAGGGTTTATGGTTTGGGGTTGAAAGTTTATGGTTTAGGGTTTAGGATTTGTGGTTTAGGGTGTAGGGTTTAGCGTTTAGGGTTTATGGTTTGGGGTTGATGCTTAATGGTTTAGGGTTTACTGTTTGTAGTTTAGGGTTTAGGCTTTAGGGTTTGTGTTTTATGGTTTAGGGTATAGGGTTTATGCTTTAGTGTTTGTGGTTAAAGGTTTGAGGTTTAGGGTTTATGATTTATGCTTTAGGGTTTATGGTTTAGGGGTTTAGTGTTTAGGGTTTAGGGTTTAGGGTGTAGGGTTTATGGTTTAGGGTTTACGGTTTAGGATTGTGGATTTATGGTTTAGGGTTTAAGGGTTGTGATTTGGGGTTTAGGCTTTGGGGTTTATGGTTCAGGGTTTATGGTTTATTGTTTAGGGTTTAGGGTTTAGGATTTAGTGTTTAGGGTTTATGGTTTATGGTTTGGGGTTTATGCCTTAGGTTTTATGGTTTAGGGTTTAGGCATAAGGGTTTAGGGTTTATGGTTTGGGGTTGAGGGTTTATGGTTTAGGGTTTGGGCTTTAGTCTTTGTGGTTTAGGGTTAAGGGTGTAGAGTTTAGAGTTTAGTGTTCATGGTTTAGGGTTGAAGGTTTATGGTTTGGGTTTAGGGTTTATAGTTTAGGGTTTAGGCTTTAAGGTTTGTGATTTATGGTTTAGGGTGTAGGGTTTAGGGTTTATGGTTTGGGGTTTAGGGTTTATGGTTTAAGGTTTATGCTTTAGGGTTTGTGGTTTAAGGTTTACGATGTAGGGTTTAGGGTTTAAGGTTTGGGGTTGAAGGTTTATGGTTTAGGATTTCGGCTTTAGGGTTTGTGGTTTAGGGTTTAGGGTGTAGGGTTTTGGGTTTATAATTTATAGTTTATGGTTTGGGATTGAGGGTTTATGGTTTTGGGTTTTGGGTTATGCTTTAGGGTTTAGGTTTTAGCATTTATGCTTTAGGGTTTGTGGTTTAGGGTTTAGGATTTAGGGTTTGTGGTTTAGGGTTAAGGGTGTAGGATTTACGGTTTAGGGTGTACGATTTCGGGTTTAGGGTTTATGCTTTGGGGTTGAGGGTTTATGGTTTAGGGTTTAGGGTTTATAGTTTATGGTTTAGGCTTTCGGGATTATGGTTCGGGTTTTGGGTGTAGGGTTTAGGGTTTATGGATCGGGTTGAGGGTTTATGGTTTATGGTTTTGGATTTAGGGTTTGTGGTTTAAGGTCTAGGGTGTACTGTTTAGGGTTTAGGGTTTATGGTTTGGGGTTGAGGGTTTATCGTTTAGGATTTAGGCTTTAGGGTTTGTGGTTTAAGGTTTATGGTGTAGGGTTTAGGGTTTAAGGTTTATGGTTTGGTGTTGAGGGTTTAAGGGTTAGGGTTTAGTGTTTATGCTTTATGGTTTAGGGTGTACTGTTTAGGGTTTAGGGTTTAGGGTTTAGGGTTTTGGGTTTAGGGTTAAAGGTGTTTGGTTCAGGGTTTAGGGTTTATGGTTTGGGGTTGAGAGTTTATGGTTTAAGGTTTAGGGTTTATAGTTTAGGGTTTAGGCTTTAGAGTTTGGGGTTTAGGGTTTAGGGTTTAGGCTTTAGGCTTTAGGGTTTATGGTTTAGGGTTTAGAGTTTAAAGTTTAGGGTCTAGGGTTTAGTGTTTAGGGTCTAGGGTCTAGGGTTTAGGGTTTACGATTTATGGTTTGTGGTTGAGAGTAGGGTTGAGGGTTTATGGTTTGGGGTTTAGGGTTTAGGGTTTGTGATTTAGGGTTTAAGGTGTAGCATTTTAGGGTTTAGGATTTATGGTTTAGGGTTTAGGCTTTAGGGTTTATGCTTTTTCGTTTACGGTTTAGGGTTTAGGGTTTAGTGTTTAGGATGTAGGGTTTATGGTTTAGGGTTTAGGATTGAGAGTTTGGAAGTTATGGTTTAGAGTTTTGGATTTAGGGTTTATGGTTTAGGGTGTACGATTTCGGGTTTAGGGTTTATGCTTTGGGGTTGAGGGTTTATGGTTTAGGGTTTAGGGTTTATAGTTTATGGTTTAGGCTTTAGGGATTATGGTTCGGGTTTTGGGTGTAGGGTTTAGGGTTTATGGATCGGGGTTGAGGGTTTATGGTTTATGGTTTTGAATTTAGGGTTTGTGGTTTAAGGTCTAGGGTGTACTGTTTAGGGTTTAGGGTTTATGGTTTGTGGTTGAGGGTTTATCGTTTAGGGTTTATGCTTTATGGTTTCAATTTTAGTGTTTAGGGTGTAGGGTTTAGGGTTTAGGGTTTAGGGTTTGGGGTTGAGGGTTTATGGTTTAGGATTTAGGCTTTAGGGTTTGTGGTTTAAGGTTTAGGGTGTAGGGTTTAGGGTTTAAGGTTTATGGTTTGGTGTTGAGGGTTTAAGGGTTAGGGTTTAGTGTTTATGCTTTATGGTTTAGGGTGTAGGTTTATGGTTTAGGGTTTAGGCTTTAGGGTTTGTGATTTAAGGTTTAGTGTTTAATGTTTAGGATTTAAGCTTTAGGCATTAGGCTTTAGGATTTGTGGTTTAGGGTTAAGGGTGTAGGGTTTAGGGTTTATGGTTTGCGGTTTAAGTTTTATGGTTTACAGTTTAGTCTTTAGGGTTTGTGGTTTAGGGTTTTTGGTTTGTGGTTGAGCGTTTATGGTTTAAGGTTTAGGGTTTATAATTTAGGGTTTATGTGTCTTTTTGGCTTAGGGTTTAGGGTTTAGGATTTAGGGTTTGTGGTTTATGGTTTATGGTTTAGGGTTTAGGCTTTAGGGTTTAGGGTTTCGTCTTTGGGCTTTAGGGTTTTGGGTTTAGGGTTTAAAGTTTAGGATTTTGGGTTTAGGGTTTATGGTTTTGTGTCTAGTGTGTAGGGTTTAGGGTTTATGGTTTATAGTTTGGGGTTGAGGCTTTGTGGGTAGTGTTTATGGTTTCTGGTTTAGGGATTATGGTCTAGGGTTTAGGGTTTAGGGTATAGGGTTGAGAGTTTATGGTTTAAGGTTTAAGGTTTATAATTTAGGGTTTATGCATGTTTGTGGTTTAGGGTTTATGGTTTATGGTTTAGGGTTTAGGCTTTAGGTGTTTGGGGTTAGGGTTTATGGTTTAGGGATTAGAATTTAGGATTTATGGTTTCTGGTTTGGGGTTGATGGTTTATGGTTTAGGATTTAGGCTTTTATTGTTTGTGGTTTAGCATTTAGGGTGCTGAGTTTGCGGCTTAGGGTTTAGGGTCTAGGGTTAATGGTTTGGGGTTGATGGTTTAGGGTTTAGTGTTTAGGCTTTAGGGATTATGGTTCGGGTTTAGGGTGTAGGGTTTAGGATTTATGGTTCGGGGTTGAGGGTTTATGGTTTACAGTTTAGGCTTTTGGGTTAATGGTTTAAGGTTTAGGGTGTATAGTTTAAGGTTTAGGGTTTATGGTTTGGGGTTGAGGTTTTTTGTTTAGGGTTTATGCTTTAGGGTTTCTGGTATAGTGTTTAGGGTGTAGGGTTTAGGGTTTAGAATTTATGGTTTGGGGTTGATAGGTTAGGGTTTAGGGTTTGGGGCTTATGCTTTAGGGCTTAGGGTTTATGGTTTAGGCTTTAAGGTTTGTGGTTTACGGTTTAGAGTTTAGGATTTAGTATTTACGGTTTGTGCTTTAGGCTTTAGGGTTTGTGGCTTAGGGTTAAAGGTGTTTGGTTCAGGGTTTAGGGTTTATGGTTTGGGGTTGAGAGTTTATGGTTTAAGGTTTAGGGTTTATAGTTTAGGATTTAGGCTTTAGAGTTTGGGATTTAGGGTTTAGGCTTTAGGCTTTAGGGTTTATGGTTTAGGGTTTAGAGTTTAAAGTTTAGGGTCTAGGGTTTAGTGTTTAGGGTCTAGGGTGTAGGGTTTAGGGTTTACGGTTTATGGTTTGTGGTTGAGGGTAGGGTTGAGGGTTTATGGTTTGGGGTTTAGGGTTTAGGGTTTGTAATTTAGGGTTTAAGGTGTAGTGTTTAGGGTTTAGGATTTATGGTTTAGGGTTTAGGCTTTAGGGTTTATGCTTTTTCCTTTACGGTTTAGGGTTTAGGGTTTAGTGTTTAGGATTTAGGGTTTATGGTTTAGGGTTTAGGATTGAAAGTTTGGAAGTTATGGTTTAGAGTTTTGGATTTAGGGTTTATAGTTTAGGGTTGAGGATTTATGATTTAGGGTTTTGGGGTTGTGATTTAGGATTTAGGCTTTGGGGTTTATGGTTTAGGGTTTAGGGTTTGGTGTTCATGATTTAGGGTTTAGGGTTTAGGGTTTGGGGTTTACGCCGTAGGATTTATGGTTTAGGGTTTATGCATAAGGGTTTAGGATTTATGGTTTAGGGTTTATGCATAAGGGTTTAGGGTTTGGGGTTTATGGTTTGGGGTTGAATGTTTATGCTTTAGGGTTTCTGCTTTAGTGTTTATTGTGGTGTAGGGTTTAGGGTTTTTGGTTTAGGGTTTAGTGTTTAGGGTTTAGCATTTAGGGTTTATACTTTAGGCTTTAGGGTTTGTGGCTTAGGGTTAAAGGTGTTTGGTTTAGGGTAGGGTTTAGGGTTTATGGTTTGGGGTTGATGGTTTATGGTTTAGAGTTTAGACTTTAGGGTTTGTGGTTTAGGGTTGAGGATTTATGGTTTAAGATTTAGGGTTTAGGCTTGTTTGTGGTTTAGGGTTTAGGGGTTAGGGTTTAGGGTTTAGGCTTTAGGATTTGGGGTTTGTGGTTTAGGGTTTAGGGTTTAGGGTTTAGGGTTTAGCGTGTAGGGTTTAGGGTTTGTGGTTTGGGGTTAAGGGTTTATGGTTTAGGATTTAGGCTTTAGGGTTTGTGGTTTAAGGTTTAGGTTGTAGGGTTTAGGGTTTAAGGTTTATGGTTTGGGGTTGAGGGTTTATGGTTTAGGATTTAGGCTTTTATTGTTTGTGGTTTAGCATTTAGGGTGTAGGTTTTGGGGTTTAGGGTTTAGGGTTTAGGGTTTATGGTTTGGGGTTGATGGTTTAGGGTTTAGGGTTTATGCTTTAAGGATTATGGTTCGGGTTTAGGGTGTAGGGTTTATTATGGTTCAGGGTTCGGGGTCGAGGGATTATGGGGTAGGGTTTAGGCTTTTGGTTTTGTGGTTTAAGGTTTAGGGTGTACGGTTTAGGGTTGAGGGTTTATGATTTAGTGTTTATGCTTTAGGGTTTATGCATTAGGGTTTCTGGTGTAGTGTTTAGGATGTAGGGTTTAGGATTTAGGGTTTTCGATTTATGGTTTGGGATTGAAGGGTTAGGCTTTAGGGTTTGGGGCTTATGCTTTAGGGCTTTGGGTTTATGGTTTAGGCTTTAGGGTTTGTGATTTAGGGTTTAGGATTTACGGTTTAGGCTTTAGGCTTTAGCGTTTGTGGCTTAGGGTTAAAGGTGTTTGGTTCAGCGTTTAGGGTTTAGGGTTTAGGGTTTATGGTTTGGGGTTGAGAGTTTATGGTTTAAGGTTTAGGGTTTATAGTTTAGGTTTTAGGCATGTTTGCGGTTTAGGGTTTAGGCTTTAGGGGTTTGGGGTTTAAGGTTTTGGGTTTAGGGTTTAGGGTTTAGGGTTTATGGTTTATGGTTTGGGATTTAGGGTTTATGGTTTAGGATTTAGGATTTTATTGTTTGTGATTTAGCATTTAGGGTGTAGGGTTTGGGGTTTAGGGTTTAGGGTCTAGGGTTAATGGTTTGGGTTTAATGGTTTAGGGTTTAGTGTTTAGGCTTTAGGGATTATGGTTCGGGTTTAGGGTTTAAGTTTAGGGTTTATGGTTCGGGGTTGAGGGTTTATGGTTTATGGTTTAGGCTTTTGGGTTTGTGGTTTAGGTTTAGGGTGTACGGTTTAGGGTTTAGGGTTTATGATTTGGGGTTGAGGGTTTATCGTTTAGGGTTTATGCTTTAAGGTTTCAGGTTTAGTGTTTAGGGTGTAGGGTGTAGGGTTTAAGGTTTAGGGTTTATAGTTTGGGGTTGAGGGTTTATTTATAGTTTAGGATTTAGGCTAGGGTTTGTGGTTTAAGGTTTAGGGTGTTGTAGGGTTTAGGGTTTAAAGTCTATAGTTTGAGGTTGAGGGTTTAAGGGTTAGGATTTAGTGTTTATGCTTTATGGTTTAGGGTGTATGGTTTAGGGTTTAAGTTTTAGGGTTTGTGGTTTAGGGTTTAGTGTTTAACGTTTAGGATTTAGGCTTTAGGCTTTAGGGTTTGTGGTTTAGGGTTAAAGGTGTAAGGTTTAGGGTTTATGGTTTGGGGTTGAGGGTTTATGGTTTACGGTTTAGTCTTTAGGTTTGTGGTTTAGGATTTAGGGTTTAGGGTTTATGGTTTGAGGTTGAGCGTTTATGGTTTAAGGTTTATGGTTTATAATTTAGGGTTTATGTGTGTTTTTGGTTTAGGGTTTAGGGTTTAGGATTTAGGGTTTGTGGTTTATGGTTTAGGGTTTAGGGTTTAGGGTTTATGTTTTAGGGTTTAGGGTTTAGGGTTTCGTCTTTGGGCTTTATGGTTTTTGGTTTAGGGTTTAAGGTTTAGAGTTTTGGGTTTAGGGTTTATGGTTTAGTGTCTAGTGTAGGGTTTAGGGTTTATGGTTTATTTTTTGGGGTTGAGGCTTTATGGTGTAGGGTTTATGGTTTGGGGTTTAGGATTTTTGGTTTTTGGTTTGGGCTTTAGGGTTTAAGGTTTTGGGTTTTGGGTTTAGGATTTATGGTTTAGTGTCTAGGGTGTAGGGTTTAGGGATTATGGGGTTTGGGGTTGAGGATTTATGGTTTAGGATTTATGGTTTTTGGTTTCTGGTTTAAGGTTTAGGGTGTAGCATTTAGGGTTTAGGGTTTACATTTTAGGGTTGAGGGTTTATGGTTTTGGGTTTAGGGTTTATAGTTTAGGGTTTAGGCTATAAGGATTATGGTTCATGTTTAGGGTGTAGGGTTTAGGGTTTATGGTTTGGGGTTGAGGGTTTATGGTTTAGTGTTTAGGCTTTAGGGTGAGTAGTTTAAGGTTTAGGGTTACGATTTAGGGTTTAGGGTTTATGCTTTGGGGTTGAGGGTTTATCGTTTAGGGTTTATGCTTTAGGGTTTCTGGTTTAGTGTTTAGGGTGGTGTAGGGTTTAGGGTTTAGGATTTAGGATTTATGGTTTAGGGTTGAGGGTTTAGGGTTTAAGGTTTAGGGCTTATGCTTTATGGTTTAGGGTTTATGGTTTAGGCTTTAGGGTTTGTGGTTTAGGGTTAAATGTGTTTGGTTTAGCTAGGGTTTAGGGTTTATGGTTTGGGGTTGAAGGTTTATGGTTTAGGGGTTTAGACTTTAGGCTTTGTGGTTTAGGGTTTAGGGTTTATGGTTTGGTGTTGTGGGTTTATGGTTTAATGTTTAGGGTTTAAGCATGTTTGTGGTTTAGGCTTTAGGGTATGGGGTTTAGGGTTTATGGATTAGGGTTTAGGGTTTAGGGTTTACTATTTAGGGTTTGTGGCGTAGCATTTAGGGTTTATAGTTTAGGGTTTATGATTTAGGATTTATGGTTTAGGGTTTAGGGTTTAGGGTTTAGGGATTGTGGTTTAGGGTTTATGGTGTAGCATTTAGGGTTTAGGGTTTATAGTTTGGGGTTGAGAGTTTATGTTTTAGGGTTTAGGGTTTATAGTTTAGCGTTTAGGCTTTAGGGATTGTGGTTTATGGTTTAGGGTAGGGTTGAGGGTTTATGGTTTAGGATTTAGGCTTTTCAGATTTGGGGTTTAAGGTTTAGGGTGTAGGGTTTAGGGTTTTTGGTTTGAGTTGAGGGTATATGGTTTAGGATTTATGCTTTTATTGTTTGTGGTTTAGCATTTCGAGTGCAGGGTTTGGGGTTTAGGGTTTAGGGTGTAGGGTTTATAGTTTGGGGTTGATGGTTTAGGGTTTAGTGTTTAGCCTTTAGGGATTATGGTTCGGGTTTAGGGTGTACGGTTGTGGGTTTATGGTTCGGGGTTTAGGTTTATGGTTTAGGGTTTAGGCTTTTGGCTTAGTGGTTTAAGGTTTAGGGTGTATGGTTTAGGTTTTAGGGTTTATGGTTTGGGGTTGAGGGGTTAGGGTTTATGGTTTAAGGCTTATGCTTTAGGGCTTAGGGTTTATGGTTTAGGCTTTAGGGTTTTTGGTTTAGGGTTTAGGATTTACGGTTTATGCTTTAGGCTTTAGGGTTTGTGGTTTAGGGATTAGGGTTTATGGTTTATTGTTTGGGGTTGGGAGTTTATGGTTTAATGTATAGTTTAGGGTTTAAGCATGTTTGTGGTTTACGGTTTATGGTTTAGGGTTTAGGCTTTAGGCTTTGGGGTTTAGGCTTTAGGCTTTAGGCTTTAGGGTTTATGGTTTACTGTTTGTGCATTAGGATTTTTGGTTTAGGGTTTATGGTTTAGGGTTAAGGATTTAAGGTCTAGGGTCTATGGTTTAGTGTTTATGGTTTAAGGTTTATGGTCTTGGGTTTACTAATTATGGTTTTGGGTTGAGGGGTTCGGGGTTGAGAGTTTATGGTTTAAGGTTTAGGGTTTGTGATTTAGGGTTTAAGGTGTAGCGTTTAGGGTTTAGGTTTATGGTTTGGCATTAAGGGTTTATGGTTTAGGGTTTTGGCTTTAGGCTTTAGTGTTTATGCTTTAGGGTTTACGGTTTAGGGTTTAGGGTTTCTGATTTATGGTTTATGGGTTTAAGGTTTAGGGTTTAGGGTTTATGGTTTAGGGTTTAGGATTGAGATTTTGGAATTTATGGTTTAGGGTTGATGATTTATGGTTTAGGGTTTAGGGGTTGTGATTTAGGGTTTAGGCTTTGGGGTTTATGGCTTAGGGTTTAGGGTTTGGTGTTTAGGGTTTAGGGTTCAGGATTTATGGTTAAGGGTTTAGGGTTTATGGTTTAAGGTTTACGATGTAGGGTTTATGGTTTATGGTTTGGGTTTGATGGTTTATGGTTTAGGATTTAGGCTTTAGGGTTTGTGGTTTAGGGTTTAGGGTGTAGGGTTTAGGGTTTATAATTTATAGTTTGGGGTTGTGAGTTTATGGTTTAGGGTTTATGCTTTAGGGTTTAGGGTTTAGGGTTTAAGATTTGTCGTTTAAGGGTTAAGGGTGTAGGATTTAGGGTTTAGGGTTTATGGTTTGGGCTTGAGGGTTTATGGTTTAGGGTTTAGGGTTTATGGTTTGGGGTTGAAAGTTTATGGTTTAGGGTTTAGGATTTGTGGTTTAGGGTGTAGGGTTTAGCGTTTAGGGTTTATGGTTTGGGGTTGATGCTTAATGGTTTAGGGTTTACTGTTTGTAGTTTAGGGTTTAGGCTTTAGGGTTTGTGTTTTATGGTTTAGGGTATAGGGTTTATGCTTTAGTGTTTGTGGTTAAAGGTTTGAGGTTTAGGGTTTATGATTTATGCTTTAGGGTTTATGGTTTAGGGGTTTAGTGTTTAGGGTTTAGGGTTTAGGGTGTAGGGTTTATGGTTTAGGGTTTACGGTTTAGGATTGTGGATTTATGGTTTAGGGTTTAAGGGTTGTGATTTGGGGTTTAGGCTTTGGGGTTTATGGTTCAGGGTTTATGGTTTATTGTTTAGGGTTTAGGGTTTAGGATTTAGTGTTTAGGGTTTATGGTTTATGGTTTGGGGTTTATGCCTTAGGTTTTATGGTTTAGGGTTTAGGCATAAGGGTTTAGGGTTTATGGTTTGGGGTTGAGGGTTTATGGTTTAGGGTTTGGGCTTTAGTCTTTGTGGTTTAGGGTTAAGGGTGTAGAGTTTAGAGTTTAGTGTTCATGGTTTAGGGTTGAAGGTTTATGGTTTGGGTTTAGGGTTTATAGTTTAGGGTTTAGGCTTTAAGGTTTGTGATTTATGGTTTAGGGTGTAGGGTTTAGGGTTTATGGTTTGGGGTTTAGGGTTTATGGTTTAAGGTTTATGCTTTAGGGTTTGTGGTTTAAGGTTTACGATGTAGGGTTTAGGGTTTAAGGTTTGGGGTTGAAGGTTTATGGTTTAGGATTTCGGCTTTAGGGTTTGTGGTTTAGGGTTTAGGGTGTAGGGTTTTGGGTTTATAATTTATAGTTTATGGTTTGGGATTGAGGGTTTATGGTTTTGGGTTTTGGGTTATGCTTTAGGGTTTAGGTTTTAGCATTTATGCTTTAGGGTTTGTGGTTTAGGGTTTAGGATTTAGGGTTTGTGGTTTAGGGTTAAGGGTGTAGGATTTACGGTTTAGGGTGTACGATTTCGGGTTTAGGGTTTATGCTTTGGGGTTGAGGGTTTATGGTTTAGGGTTTAGGGTTTATAGTTTATGGTTTAGGCTTTCGGGATTATGGTTCGGGTTTTGGGTGTAGGGTTTAGGGTTTATGGATCGGGTTGAGGGTTTATGGTTTATGGTTTTGGATTTAGGGTTTGTGGTTTAAGGTCTAGGGTGTACTGTTTAGGGTTTAGGGTTTATGGTTTGGGGTTGAGGGTTTATCGTTTAGGATTTAGGCTTTAGGGTTTGTGGTTTAAGGTTTATGGTGTAGGGTTTAGGGTTTAAGGTTTATGGTTTGGTGTTGAGGGTTTAAGGGTTAGGGTTTAGTGTTTATGCTTTATGGTTTAGGGTGTACTGTTTAGGGTTTAGGGTTTAGGGTTTAGGGTTTTGGGTTTAGGGTTAAAGGTGTTTGGTTCAGGGTTTAGGGTTTATGGTTTGGGGTTGAGAGTTTATGGTTTAAGGTTTAGGGTTTATAGTTTAGGGTTTAGGCTTTAGAGTTTGGGGTTTAGGGTTTAGGGTTTAGGCTTTAGGCTTTAGGGTTTATGGTTTAGGGTTTAGAGTTTAAAGTTTAGGGTCTAGGGTTTAGTGTTTAGGGTCTAGGGTCTAGGGTTTAGGGTTTACGATTTATGGTTTGTGGTTGAGAGTAGGGTTGAGGGTTTATGGTTTGGGGTTTAGGGTTTAGGGTTTGTGATTTAGGGTTTAAGGTGTAGCATTTTAGGGTTTAGGATTTATGGTTTAGGGTTTAGGCTTTAGGGTTTATGCTTTTTCGTTTACGGTTTAGGGTTTAGGGTTTAGTGTTTAGGATGTAGGGTTTATGGTTTAGGGTTTAGGATTGAGAGTTTGGAAGTTATGGTTTAGAGTTTTGGATTTAGGGTTTATGGTTTAGGGTGTACGATTTCGGGTTTAGGGTTTATGCTTTGGGGTTGAGGGTTTATGGTTTAGGGTTTAGGGTTTATAGTTTATGGTTTAGGCTTTAGGGATTATGGTTCGGGTTTTGGGTGTAGGGTTTAGGGTTTATGGATCGGGGTTGAGGGTTTATGGTTTATGGTTTTGAATTTAGGGTTTGTGGTTTAAGGTCTAGGGTGTACTGTTTAGGGTTTAGGGTTTATGGTTTGTGGTTGAGGGTTTATCGTTTAGGGTTTATGCTTTATGGTTTCAATTTTAGTGTTTAGGGTGTAGGGTTTAGGGTTTAGGGTTTAGGGTTTGGGGTTGAGGGTTTATGGTTTAGGATTTAGGCTTTAGGGTTTGTGGTTTAAGGTTTAGGGTGTAGGGTTTAGGGTTTAAGGTTTATGGTTTGGTGTTGAGGGTTTAAGGGTTAGGGTTTAGTGTTTATGCTTTATGGTTTAGGGTGTAGGTTTATGGTTTAGGGTTTAGGCTTTAGGGTTTGTGATTTAAGGTTTAGTGTTTAATGTTTAGGATTTAAGCTTTAGGCATTAGGCTTTAGGATTTGTGGTTTAGGGTTAAGGGTGTAGGGTTTAGGGTTTATGGTTTGCGGTTTAAGTTTTATGGTTTACAGTTTAGTCTTTAGGGTTTGTGGTTTAGGGTTTTTGGTTTGTGGTTGAGCGTTTATGGTTTAAGGTTTAGGGTTTATAATTTAGGGTTTATGTGTCTTTTTGGCTTAGGGTTTAGGGTTTAGGATTTAGGGTTTGTGGTTTATGGTTTATGGTTTAGGGTTTAGGCTTTAGGGTTTAGGGTTTCGTCTTTGGGCTTTAGGGTTTTGGGTTTAGGGTTTAAAGTTTAGGATTTTGGGTTTAGGGTTTATGGTTTTGTGTCTAGTGTGTAGGGTTTAGGGTTTATGGTTTATAGTTTGGGGTTGAGGCTTTGTGGGTAGTGTTTATGGTTTCTGGTTTAGGGATTATGGTCTAGGGTTTAGGGTTTAGGGTATAGGGTTGAGAGTTTATGGTTTAAGGTTTAAGGTTTATAATTTAGGGTTTATGCATGTTTGTGGTTTAGGGTTTATGGTTTATGGTTTAGGGTTTAGGCTTTAGGTGTTTGGGGTTAGGGTTTATGGTTTAGGGATTAGAATTTAGGATTTATGGTTTCTGGTTTGGGGTTGATGGTTTATGGTTTAGGATTTAGGCTTTTATTGTTTGTGGTTTAGCATTTAGGGTGCTGAGTTTGCGGCTTAGGGTTTAGGGTCTAGGGTTAATGGTTTGGGGTTGATGGTTTAGGGTTTAGTGTTTAGGCTTTAGGGATTATGGTTCGGGTTTAGGGTGTAGGGTTTAGGATTTATGGTTCGGGGTTGAGGGTTTATGGTTTACAGTTTAGGCTTTTGGGTTAATGGTTTAAGGTTTAGGGTGTATAGTTTAAGGTTTAGGGTTTATGGTTTGGGGTTGAGGTTTTTTGTTTAGGGTTTATGCTTTAGGGTTTCTGGTATAGTGTTTAGGGTGTAGGGTTTAGGGTTTAGAATTTATGGTTTGTGGTTGATAGGTTAGGGTTTAGGGTTTGGGGCTTATGCTTTAGGGCTTAGGGTTTATGGTTTAGGCTTTAAGGTTTGTGGTTTACGGTTTAGAGTTTAGGATTTAGTATTTACGGTTTGTGCTTTAGGCTTTAGGGTTTGTGGCTTAGGGTTAAAGGTGTTTGGTTCAGGGTTTAGGGTTTATGGTTTGGGGTTGAGAGTTTATGGTTTAAGGTTTAGGGTTTATAGTTTAGGATTTAGGCTTTAGAGTTTGGGATTTAGGGTTTAGGCTTTAGGCTTTAGGGTTTATGGTTTAGGGTTTAGAGTTTAAAGTTTAGGGTCTAGGGTTTAGTGTTTAGGGTCTAGGGTGTAGGGTTTAGGGTTTACGGTTTATGGTTTGTGGTTGAGGGTAGGGTTGAGGGTTTATGGTTTGGGGTTTAGGGTTTAGGGTTTGTGATTTATGGTTTAAGGTGTAGCGTTTAGGGTTTAGGATTTATGGTTTAGGGTTTAGGCTTTAGGGTTTATGCTTTTTCCTTTACGGTTTAGGGTTTAGGGTTTAGTGTTTAGGATGTAGGGTTTATGGTTTAGGGTTTAGGATTGAAAGTTTGGAAGTTATGGTTTAGAGTTTTGGATTTAGGGTTTATAGTTTAGGGTTGAGGATTTATGATTTAGGGTTTTGGGGTTGTGATTTAGGATTTAGGCTTTGGGGTTTATGGTTTAGGGTTTAGGGTTTGGTGTTCATGATTTAGGGTTTAGGGTTTAGGGTTTGGGGTTTACGCCGTAGGATTTATGGTTTAGGGTTTATGCATAAGGGTTTAGGATTTATGGTTTAGGGTTTATGCATAAGGGTTTAGGGTTTGGGGTTTAGGGTTTGGGGTTGAATGTTTATGCTTTAGGGTTTCTGCTTTAGTGTTTAGTGTGGTGTAGGGTTTAGGGTTTTTGGTTTAGGGTTTAGTGTTTAGGGTTTAGCATTTAGGGTTTATACTTTAGGCTTTAGGGTTTGTGGCTTAGGGTTAAAGGTGTTTGGTTTAGGGTAGGGTTTAGGGTTTATGGTTTGGGGTTGATGGTTTATGGTTTAGAGTTTAGACTTTAGGGTTTGTGGTTTAGGGTTGAGGATTTATGGTTTAAGATTTAGGGTTTAGGCTTGTTTGTGGTTTAGGGTTTAGGGGTTAGGGTTTAGGGTTTAGGCTTTAGGATTTGGGGTTTGTGGTTTAGGGTTTAGGGTTTAGGGTTTAGGGTTTAGCGTGTAGGGTTTAGGGTTTGTGGTTTGGGGTTAAGGGTTTATGGTTTAGGATTTAGGCTTTAGGGTTTGTGGTTTAAGGTTTAGGTTGTAGGGTTTAGGGTTTAAGGTTTATGGTTTGGGGTTGAGGGTTTATGGTTTAGGATTTAGGCTTTTATTGTTTGTGGTTTAGCATTTAGGGTGTAGGTTTTGGGGTTTAGGGTTTAGGGTTTAGGGTTTATGGTTTGGGGTTGATGGTTTAGGGTTTAGGGTTTATGCTTTAAGGATTATGGTTCGGGTTTAGGGTGTAGGGTTTATTATGGTTCAGGGTTCGGGGTCGAGGGATTATGGGGTAGGGTTTAGGCTTTTGGTTTTGTGGTTTAAGGTTTAGGGTGTACGGTTTAGGGTTGAGGGTTTATGATTTAGTGTTTATGCTTTAGGGTTTATGCATTAGGGTTTCTGGTGTAGTGTTTAGGATGTAGGGTTTAGGATTTAGGGTTTTCGATTTATGGTTTGGGATTGAAGGGTTAGGCTTTAGGGTTTGGGGCTTATGCTTTAGGGCTTTGGGTTTATGGTTTAGGCTTTAGGGTTTGTGATTTAGGGTTTAGGATTTACGGTTTAGGCTTTAGGCTTTAGCGTTTGTGGCTTAGGGTTAAAGGTGTTTGGTTCAGCGTTTAGGGTTTAGGGTTTAGGGTTTATGGTTTGGGGTTGAGAGTTTATGGTTTAAGGTTTAGGGTTTATAGTTTAGGTTTTAGGCATGTTTGCGGTTTAGGGTTTAGGCTTTAGGGGTTTGGGGTTTAAGGTTTTGGGTTTAGGGTTTAGGGTTTAGGGTTTATGGTTTATGGTTTGGGATTTAGGGTTTATGGTTTAGGATTTAGGATTTTATTGTTTGTGATTTAGCATTTAGGGTGTAGGGTTTGGGGTTTAGGGTTTAGGGTCTAGGGTTAATGGTTTGGGTTTAATGGTTTAGGGTTTAGTGTTTAGGCTTTAGGGATTATGGTTCGGGTTTAGGGTTTAAGTTTAGGGTTTATGGTTCGGGGTTGAGGGTTTATGGTTTATGGTTTAGGCTTTTGGGTTTGTGGTTTAGGTTTAGGGTGTACGGTTTAGGGTTTAGGATTTATGGTTTGGGGTTGAGGGTTTATCGTTTAGGGTTTATGCTTTATGGTTTCTAGTATAGTGTTTAGGGTGTAGGGTGTAGGGTTTAGGGTTTAGGATTTATGGTTCGGGGTTGAGGGTTTAGGGCTTATGCTTTAGTGCTTAGGGTTTATGGTTTAGGCTTTAGGGTTTGTGGTTTAGGCTTTATGGTTTAGGGTTTAGGATTTACAGTTTATGCTTTAGGCTTTAGGGTTTGTGGCTTAGGGTTAAAGGTGTTTGGTTCAGGGTTTAGGGTTTAGGGTTTATGGTTTAGGGTTTAGGGTTTATGGTTTGGGGTTGAGAGTTTATGGTTTAAGGTTTAGGGTTTATGGTTTAGGGTTTAGGCAAGTTTATGGTTTAGGGTTTAGGGTTTAAGGTTTAGGGTCTAGGGTTTAGTGTTTATGGTATGGGGTGTAGGGTTTAGGGTTTACAGTTTATGGTTTGGGGTTGAGGGTAGGGTTGAGGGTTTATGGTTTGGGGTTTGTTATTTAGGGTTTAAGGTGTAGCGTTTAGGGTTTAGTGTTTATGGTTTGGGGTTGAGGGTTTATTGTTTCGGGTTTAGGGTTTATAGTTTAGGGTTTAGGGTTTAGGGTTTGTGATTTATGGTTTAGGGTTTAGGGTTTATGGTTTTGTTTAAGGTTTAGGGTTTAGGCTTTAGGCTTTATGGTTTATGGTTTAAGATTTACGATGTAGGGTTTAGGGTTTAGGTTTTATGGTTTGGGGTTGATGGTTTATGGTTTAGGATTTAGGATTCAGGGTTTGTGGTTTAGGGTTTATGGTGTAGGGTTTAGGGTTTAGGGTTTATAGTTTATGGTTTGGGGTTGAGAGTTTATGGTTTAGGGTTTAGGGTTTATGCTTTAGGATTTAGGATTTAGCGTTTAGGCTTTAGGATTTGTGGTTTAAGGGATAAGGGTGTAGGATTTAGGGTTTATGGTTTATGGTTTGGGCTTGAGGGTTTATAGTTTAGGGTTTAGGGTGTAAAGTTTAGGGTTTATGGTTTATGGTTTGGGGTTGAGGATTTATGGTTTAGGTTTTATGGTTTGTGGTTTAGGGTGGTTTATGGCTTGGGGTTGATGGTTAATGGTTTAGGGTTTAGTGTTTGTAGTTTAGGGTTTAGGCTTTAGGGTTTGTATTTTATGGTTTAGGGTATAGGGTTTATGCTTTAGTGTTTGTGGTTTAAGGTTTGATGTTTAGGGTTTAGGGTTTATGCTTTAGGGTTTAGGGTTTATGCTTTAGGGTTTCTGGTATAGTGTTTAGGGTGTAGGGTTTAGGGTTTAGGGTTTTGGATTTATGGTTTAGGATTGAAGGGTTAGGGTTTAGGGCTTATGCTTTAGGGTAGGGTTTATGGTTTAGGCTTTAGGGTTTGTGTTTTAGGGTTTAGGATTTACGGTTTATGCTTTAGGCTTTAGCGTTTGTGGCTTAGGGTTAAAGGTGTTTAGTTCAGGGTTTAGGGCTTAGGATTTAGGATTTAGGGTTTATGGTTTGGGGTTGAGAGCTTATGGCTTATGGTTTAGGGTTTATAGTTTAGGGTTTAGGCATGTTTGTGGTTTAGGGTTTATGGTTTGGGATTTAGGCTTTAGGGGTATGGGGTTTATGATTTATGATTTAGGGTTTATGGTTTATTGTTTGGGGTTGAGGGTTTATGGTTTAGGATTTAGGCTTTTATTGTTTGTGATTTAGCATTTAGGGTATAGGGTTTGGGGTTTAGGGTTTAGGGTCTAGGGTTAATGGTTTGGGGTTGATGGTTTAGGGTTTAGTGTTTAGGCTTTAAGGATTATGGTTTGGGTTTAGGGTGTAGGGTTTAGGGTTTATGGTTTGGGGTTGAGGGTTTATGTTTTAGGGTTTAGGCTTATGGGTTAGTGGTTTAGGTTTAGGGTGTACGGTTTAGGGTTTAGGATTTATGGTTTGGGGTTGAGGGTTTATCGTTTAGGGTGTACGGTTTAGGGTTTTTGGTATAATATTTAGGGTGTAGGGTTTAGGGTTTAGGGTTTAGGATTTATGGTTTGGGGTTGAGGGGTTAGGGTTTAGGGCTTATGCTTTAGGGCTTAGGGTTTATGGTTTAGGCTTTAGGGTTTGTGGTTTAGGATTTATGGTTTAGGGTTTAGGATTTACGGTTTATGCTTTAGGCTTTAGGGTTTGTGGCTTAGGGTTAAAGGTGTTTGGTTTAGGATTTAGGGTTTAGGGTTTAGGGTTTATGGTTTATGGTTTATGGTTTGGGGTTGAGAGTTTATGGTTTAAGGTTTAGGGTTTATAGTTTAGGGTTTAGGCATATTTATGGTTTAGGGTTTAAGGTTTAGGGTTTAGGCTTTAGAGTTTGGGGTTGATGGTTTATGGTTTAGGGTTTAGGCTTTAGGGTTTATGGTTTAGGGTTTAGGTTTTAAGGTTTAGGGTCTAGGGTTTAGTGTTTATGGTCTAGGGTGTAGGGTTTAGGGTTTACGATTTATGGTTTGGGGTTGAGGGTAGGGTTGAGGGTTTATGTTTTGGGGTTTAGGGTTTAGGGTTTAGGGTTTGCGATTTAGGGTTTAAGGTGTAGCATTTAGGGTATAGGGTTTATGGTTTGGCATTGAGGATTTATGGTTTAGGGTTTAGGCTTTAGGGTTTATGCTTTAGGATTTACGGTTTAGGGTTTAGGGTTTAGGGGTTTAGGGTTTAGGATGTAGGGTTTATGGTTTAGGGTTTAGGATTGAGAGTTTGGAATTTATGGTTTAGGGTTTTGGGATTAGGGTTTAGGGTTAAGGATCTATGGTTTAGGGTTTAGGGATTATGATCTAGGGTTTAGGCTTTGGAGTTTATGGTTTAGGGTTTAGGGTTTGGTGTTTAGGGTTTAGTGTTCAGAATTTTGGGTTTAGGCTTTAGGGTTTGGGGTTTATGCCTTAGGATTTATGGTTTAGGGTTTAGGCATAAGGGTTTAGGGTTTATGGTTTGGGGTTGAAGGTTTATGGTTTAGGGTTTAGGCTTTAGTATTTGTGGTTAAGGGTTTAGGGTGTAGCATTTAGGGTTTAGTGTTTATGGTTTGGGGTTGAGGGTATATTGTTTCGGGTTTAGGATTTATAGTTTAGGGTTTAGGCTTTAGGGTTTGTGATTTATGGTTTAGGGTTTAGAATTTAGGGTTGATGGTTTATGGTTTATGGTTTAGGCTTTAGGGTTTGTGGTTTAAGGTTTACGATGTGGGGTTTAGGGTTTAGGGTTTTTGGTTTGGGGTTGATGGTTTATGGTTTAGGATTTAGGCTTTAGGGTTTGTGGTTTAGGGTTTAGGGTGTAGGGTTTAGAGTTTAGGGTTTATTGTTTATGGTTTGGGGTTGAGAGTTTATGGTTTAGGATTTAGGGTTTATGCTTTAGGATTTAAAATTTAGCATTTAGGCTTTAGAATTTGAGGGTTTATAGTTTAGGGTTTAGGGTGTAGGGTTTACGGTTTATAGTTTGGGGTTGAGGATTTATGGTTTAGGGTTTAGGGTTTGTGGTTTAGGGAGTAGGGTTTAGGGTTTAGGGTTTATGGCTTGGGGTTGATGGTTAATGGTTTAGGGTTTAGTGTTTGTAGTTTAGGGTTTAGGCTTTAGGGTTTGTGTTTTATGGTTTAGGGTATAGGGGTTTATGCTTTAGTGTTTGTGGTTTAAGGTTTGAGGTTTAGGGTTTAGGGTTTATGCTTTAGAATTTAGGGTTTAGGTTTTCTGGTGTATGGTTTATGGTTTAAGATTTATGGTTTAGTATTTAGAGTTGAGGATTTATGGTTTAGGGTTTAAGGGTTGTGATTTAGGGTTTAGGCTTTGGGGTTTATGGTTTAGGGTTTAGGGTTTATGGTTTAGGGTTTAGGATTTAGGGTTTAGTGTTCGGGGTTTATGCCTTAGGATTTAATGTTTAGGGTTTAGGCATAAGGGTTTAGGGTTTATGGTTTGGGGTTGAGGGTTTAGCATTTGTGGTTTAGGGTTAAGGGTGTGGGGTTTAGAGTTTAGGGTTTATGGTTTATGGTTTAGGGCTGAAGGTTTATGGTTTCGGGTTTAGGGTTTATCGTTTAGGGATTAGGCTTTAAGGTTTGTGATTTATGGTTTAGGGTTTAGGGTTTGGGATTTATGGTTTGGGGTTGAGGGTTTATGGTTTCAGGTTTCGGCTTTAGGGTTTATGGTTTAAGGTTTACGATGTAGTGTTTAGGGTTTATGGTTTCGGGTTGAGGGTTTATGGTTTAGGATTTAGGCTTTAGGGTTTGTGGTTTAGGGTATAGGGTGTAGGGTTTAGGGTTTATGATTTATATTTTATGGTTTGGGGTTGAGGGTTTATGGTTTAGGGTTTTGGGTTTAGGACTTAGGGTTTAGGTTTTAGCATTTAGGTTTTAGGGTTTATGCTTTAGGGTTTAGGCTTTATGGTTTATGGTTTGGGGTTGAGGGTTTATGGTTTATGGTTTATGGTTTGGGGTTAAGGCATTATGGTTTAGGGTTTAGGCTTTAGGGTTTGAGGTTTAGGGTTTAGTGTGTACCATTTAGGGTTTAGGTTTTATGCTTTGGGGTTGAGGGCTTATGGTTTAGGGTTTATGGTTTATAGTTTAGGGTTTAGGCTTTAGGGATTATGGTTCGGGTTTTGGGTGTAGGGTTTAGGGTTTATGGATCGGGGTTGAGGGTTTATGGTTTAGGGTTTAGGATTTAGGGTTTAGGGTTTGTGGTTTAAGGTTTAGGGCGTACTGTTTAGGGTTTAGGGTTTATGGTTTGGGGTTGAGGGTTTATCATTTAGGGTTTATGCTTTAAGGTTTCAGGTTTTGTGTTTAGGGTGCAGGGTTTAGGGTTTAGGGTTTAGGGTTTATGGTTTGGGGTTGAGGGTTTATTTATGGTTTAGGATTTAGGCTTTAGTGTTTGCGTTTTAAGGTTTAGGGTGTAGGATTTAGGGTTTGTGATTTAGGGTTTAAGGTGTAGCATTTAGGTTTTAGGGTTTATGGTTTGGCATTGAGGGTTTAGGGTTTAGGGTTTTAGGCTTTATTTAGGGTTTAGGGTTTACGGTTTAGGGTTTAGGGTTTCTAGTTTATGGTTTAGGGGTTTAAGGTTTAGGGTTTAGGGTGTAGGGTTTATGGTTTAGGGTTTAGGATTAAGATTTTGGAATTTATGGTTTAGGATGGTTTTGGGTTTAGGGGTTGTGATTTAGGGTTTAGGCTTTGGGGTTTATGGTTTAGGGTTTGGTGTTTAGGGTTTAGGGTTCTGGATTTAGGGTTTAGGGTTTAGTGTTTGTGATAGGGATTTAATTGGGGTTTAATACATTCAAAGTAATAAAATCCTAACAGAAGGGGGGACAAGGAAAGAATGGCATTAAGAAGAAGAATTTATTGGCATAAAGAGACACAGCAAAAACAAAAAAGATTGATAAAGGATTTTCCTACTAGACCTCTAAGATACCTATTCTTAGCAACCTAGGTAACCGGAAAGGATTCCCTACTAGACCTTCAAAGAACTTGTCCTTGAAAATTGAATGACTCAATCTTCTCCATGCAACAAGCGAAGCAAATCACTCACCTCGCTTAATCACACTAAAAAAACGTGCATAAAGCACTAAGAAAATTTTATTCATCAAAAGTTATATAAATTGTCTCACCAGAAGGTGTTTAAATAGGCACCTAACAAACTAACTAAAAGATAAAATAAGATAACTTAATTTAAATCAGATTTGATCTTATTGGATTAGATCAGATTTGATTTAAATTTTAAAATCCTAAAAATACTACTAAGCAAATTATAACTAAATCAAATCTTCTAACAAACTCTAACAGAAAAATAAATTAAAATAAAAGCCTAATAAATTCGAAATAAATAATAAATTATGCCTCCCACTGAATTTGAAAAGCATTATTGGGCTTCTTGCTATCCTAACTTAGCCTATTGGGCCTTATGAGTTGTCGCAGTTTCAGCACCACTGTTTTTGAGACGAACTTTTGGTCTTCTAGATGTCTAAGACCGACATGGTATGATTCTTCTAGTATTCAGATCTTTGAATGTGACGAGATTAATATTCTGTCCCTTAACTCTAAGATGACGAAAATGCCCTCTAGACCACGTATCAGTTTGTGGTTTAAAGTTTACGATGTAGGGTTTAGGGTTTATGGTTTGGGGTTGATGGTTTATGGTTTAGGATTTAGGCCTTAGGGTATGTGGTTTAGGGTTTAGGGTGTAGGGTTTATGGTTTAGGGTTTATAATTTATGGTTTGGGGTTGTGAGTTTATGGTTTAGGGTTTAGCGTTTAGGCTTTAAGATTTGTGGTTTAAGGATTAAGGGTGTAGGATTTAGGGTTTAGGGTTTATGGTTTGAGCTTGAGGGATTGTGGTTTAGGGTTTAGGGTGTAGGGTTTATGGTTTATGGTTTGGGGTTGAGGGTTTATGGTTTAGGGTTTAGGTTTTGTGGTTTAGGGTGTAGGGTTTAGGGTTTTAGGGTTTATGGCTTGGGGTTGATGGTTAATGGTTTAGGGTTTAGTGTTTGTGGTTTAACGTTTGAGGTTAAGGGTTTAGGATTTATGCTTTAGGGTTTATGGTTTAGGGTTTATGGTTTAGGGGTTTAGGGTTTATGGTTTCGGGTTTAGGGTTTAGGGGTTTATGGTTTATGGTTTAGGGTTTAGGGTTTAGGGTTTAGGGTTTATGGTTCAGGGTTTATGGTTTAGGATTTAGGGTTTAGGGTTTAGTGTTCGGTGTTTAGGCCTTAGGATTTATGGTTTAGGGTTTAGGCATAAGGGTTTATGGTTTATGGTTTGGGGTTGAGAGTTTATAGTTTAGGGTTTAGGCTTTAGTCTTTGTGGTTTCGGGTTAAGGGTGTAGGGTTTAGAGTTTAGTGTTTATGGTTTAGGGTTGAAGGTTTATGGTTTCGGGTTTAGGGTTTATAGTTTAGGGTTTAGGCTTTAAGGTTAGTGATTTATCGTTTAGGGTTTAGGGTTTAGAATTTATGGTTTATGGTTTATGGTTTAGGGTTTAGGCTTTAGGGTTTGTGGTTTAAGGTTTACGATGTAGGGTTTAGGATTTAGGGTTTATGGTTTGGGGTTGATGGTTTATGGTTTAGGATTTAGGCTTTAGGGTTTGTGGTTTAGGGTTTAGGGTGTAGGGTGTAGGGTTTAGAGTTTAGGGTTTATAGTTTATGGTTTGGGGTTGAGAGTTTATGGTTTAGGATTTAGGGTTTATGCTTTAGGATTTAGGATTTAGCGTTTAGGCTTTTGGATTTGAGGGTTTATAGTTTAGGGTTTAGGGTGTAGGGTTTAGGGTTTATAGTTTGGGGTTGAGGATTTATGGTTTAGGGTTTAGGGTTTGTGGTTTAGGGAGTAGGATTTAGGGTTTAGGGTTTATGGCTTGGGGTTAATGGTTAATGGTTTAGGGTTTAGTGTTTGTAGTTTAGGGTTTAGGGTTTAGGGTTTGTGTTTTATGGTTTAGGGTATAGGGTTTATGCTTTAGTGTTTATCGTTTAAGGTTTGAGGTTTAGGGTTTAGGGTCTATGCTTTAGGGTTTAGGGTTTAGGATTTAGGGTTTAGTGTTCGGGGTTTATGCCTTAGGATTTAATGTTTAGGGTTTAGGCATAAGGGTTTAGGGTTTATGGTTTGGTGTTGAGGGTTTATAGTTTAGGATTTAGGCTTTAGTCTTTGTGGTTTAGGGTTAAGGGTGTGGGGTTTAGAGTTTAGGGTTTATTGTTTATGGTTTAGGGCTGAAGGTTTATGGTTTCGGGTTTAGGGTTTATCGTTTAGGGTTTAGGCTTTAAGGTTTGTGATTTATGGTTTAGGGTTTAGGGTTTGGGGTTTATGGTTTGGGGTTTAGGGTTTATGGTTTCAGGTTTAGGCTTTAGGGTTTATGGTTTAAGGTTTACGATGTAGTGTTTAGGGTTTATGGTTTCGGGTTGAGGGTTTCTGGTTTAGGATTTAGGCTTTAGGGTTTGTGGTTTAGGGTTTAGGGTGTAGGGTTTAGGGTTTATGGTTTATAGTTTATGGTTTGGGGTTGAGGGTTTATGGTTTAGGGTTTTGGGTTTATGGTTTAGGGTTTAGGTTTTAGGGTTTATGCTTTAGGGATTAGGCTTTATGGTTTATGGTTTGGGGTTGAGGGTTTATAGTTTATGGTTTATGGTTTGGGTTAAGGCATTATGGTTTAGGGTTTAGGCTTTAGGGTTTGAGGTTTAGGGTTTAGTGTGTACCATTTAGGGTTTAGATTTTATGCTTTGGGGTTGAGGGTTTATGGTTTATGGTTTATAGTTTAGGGTTTAGGCTTCAGGGATTATGGTTCGGGTTTTGGGTGTAGGGTTTAGGGTTTATGGATCGGGGTTGAGGGTTTATGGTTTAGGGTTTAAGATTTAAGGTTTGTGGTTTAATGTTTAGGGTGTACGGTTTAGGGTTTGGGGTTTATAGTTTGGGGTTGAGGGTTTATCGTTTAGGGTTTATGCTGTAAGGTTTCAGGTTTAGTGTTTAGGTGTTTGGGGTTTAGGGTTTATGGTTTAGGGATTAGAGTTTAGGATTTATGGTTTCTGGTTTGGGATTGATGGTTTATGGTTTAGGATTTAGGCTTTTATTGTTTGTGGTTTAGCATTTAGGATGTAGAGTTTGCGGCTTAGGGTTTAGGGTCTAGGGTTAATGCTTTGGGGTTGATGGTTTAGGGTTTAGTGTTTAGGCTTTAGGAATTATGGTTCGGGTTTAGGGTGTAGGGTTTAGGATTTATGGTTCGGGGTTGAGGGTTTATGGTTTACAGTTTAGGCTTTTGGGTTAATGGTTTAAGGTTTAGGGTGTATAGTTTAAGGTTTAGGGTTTATGGTTTGGGGTTGAGGTTTTTTGTTTAGGTTTTATGCTTTAGGGTTTCTGGTATAGTGTTTACGGGTTTAGGGTTTGGGGCTTATGCTTTAGGGCTTAGGGTTTATGGTTTAGGCTTTAAGGTTTGTGGTTTACGGTTTAGAGTTTAGGATTTCGTATTTACGGTTTGTGCTTTAGGCTTTAGGATTTGTGGCTTAGGGTTAAAGGTGTTTGGTTCAGGGTTTAGGGTTAATGGTATGGGGTTGAGAGTTTATGGTTTAAGGTTTAGGGTTTATAGTTTAGGGTTTAGGCATGTTTGCGGTTTAGGGTTTAGGCTTTAGGGGTTTGGGGTTTAGGGTTTAGGGTTTAGGGTTTAGGCTTTAGGGTTTATGGTTTGGGATTTAGGGTTTATGGTTTAGGGTTTACGATGTAGGGTTTAGGGTTTCTGGTTTAGGGTTGAGGGTTTAGGGTTTAGGGTTTAGGGTTTATGGTTTATAGTTTATGGTTTGGGGTTGAGGGTTTATGGTTTAGGGTTTTGGGTTTTGGGTTTATGGTTTAGGGTTTAGGTTTTAGGGTTTATGCTTTAGGGATTAGGCTTTATGGTTTATGGTTTGGGGTTGAGGGTTTATAGTTTATGGTTTATGGTTTGGGTTAAGGCATTATGGTTTAGGGTTTAGGCTTTAGGGTTTGAGGTTTAGGGTTTAGTGTGTACCATTTAGGGTTTAGATTTTATGCTTTGGGGTTGAGGGTTTATGGTTTATGGTTTATAGTTTAGGGTTTAGGCTTCAGGGATTATGGTTCGGGTTTTGGGTGTAGGGTTTAGGGTTTATGGATCGGGGTTGAGGGTTTATGGTTTAGGGTTTAAGATTTAAGGTTTGTGGTTTAATGTTTAGGGTGTACGGTTTAGGGTTTGGGGTTTATAGTTTGGGGTTGAGGGTTTATCGTTTAGGGTTTATGCTTTAAGGTTTCAGGTTTAGTGTTTAGGTGTTTGGGGTTTAGGGTTTATGGTTTAGGGATTAGAGTTTAGGATTTATGGTTTCTGGTTTGGGATTGATGGTTTATGGTTTAGGATTTAGGCTTTTATTATTTGTGGTTTAGCATTTAGGATGTAGAGTTTGCGGCTTAGGGTTTAGGGTCTAGGGTTAATGGTTTGGGGTTGATGGTTTAGGGTTTAGTGTTTAGGCTTTAGGAATTATGGTTCGGGTTTAGGGTGTAGGGTTTAGGATTTATGGTTCGGGGTTGAGGGTTTATGGTTTACAGTTTAGGCTTTTGGGTTAATGGTTTAAGGTTTAGGATGTATAGTATAAGGTTTAGGGTTTATGGTTTGGGGTTGAGGTTTTTTGTTTAGGTTTTATGCTTTAGGGTTTCTGGTATAGTGTTTACGGGTTTAGGGTTTGGGGCTTATGCTTTAGGGCTTAGGGTTTATGGTTTAGGCTTTAAGGTTTGTGGTTTACGGTTTAGAGTTTAGGATTTCGTATTTACGGTTTGTGCTTTAGGCTTTAGGATTTGTGGCTTAGGGTTAAAGGTGTTTGGTTCAGGGTTTAGGGTTAATGGTATGGGGTTGAGAGTTTATGGTTTAAGGTTTAGGGTTTATAGTTTAGGGTTTAGGCATGTTTGCGGTTTAGGGTTTAGGCTTTAGGGGTTTGGGGTTTAGGGTTTAGGGTTTAGGGTTTAGGCTTTAGGGTTTATGGTTTGGGATTTAGGGTTTATGGTTTAGGGTTTACGATGTAGGGTTTAGGGTTTCTGGTTTAGGGTTGAGGGTTTAGGGTTTAGGGTTTAGGGTTTATGGTTTATAGTTTATGGTTTGGGGTTGAGGGTTTATGGTTTAGGGTTTTGGGTTTTGGGTTTATGGTTTAGGGTTTAGGTTTTAGGGTTTATGCTTTAGGGATTAGGCTTTATGGTTTATGGTTTGGGGTTGAGGGTTTATAGTTTATGGTTTATGGTTTGGGTTAAGGCATTATGGTTTAGGGTTTAGGCTTTAGGGTTTGAGGTTTAGGGTTTAGTGTGTACCATTTAGGGTTTAGATTTTATGCTTTGGGGTTGAGGGTTTATGGTTTATGGTTTATAGTTTAGGGTTTAGGCTTCAGGGATTATGGTTCGGGTTTTGGGTGTAGGGTTTAGGGTTTATGGATCGGGGTTGAGGGTTTATGGTTTAGGGTTTAAGATTTAAGGTTTGTGGTTTAATGTTTAGGGTGTACGGTTTAGGGTTTGGGGTTTATAGTTTGGGGTTGAGGGTTTATCGTTTAGGGTTTATGCTTTAAGGTTTCAGGTTTAGTGTTTAGGTGTTTGGGGTTTAGGGTTTATGGTTTAGGGATTAGAGTTTAGGATTTATGGTTTCTGGTTTGGGATTGATGGTTTATGGTTTAGGATTTAGGCTTTTATTATTTGTGGTTTAGCATTTAGGATGTAGAGTTTGCGGCTTAGGGTTTAGGGTCTAGGGTTAATGGTTTGGGGTTGATGGTTTAGGGTTTAGTGTTTAGGCTTTAGGAATTATGGTTCGGGTTTAGGGTGTAGGGTTTAGGATTTATGGTTCGGGGTTGAGGGTTTATGGTTTACAGTTTAGGCTTTTGGGTTAATGGTTTAAGGTTTAGGGTGTATAGTTTAAGGTTTAGGGTTTATGGTTTGGGGTTGAGGTTTTTTGTTTAGGTTTTATGCTTTAGGGTTTCTGGTATAGTGTTTACGGGTTTAGGGTTTGGGGCTTATGCTTTAGGCCTTAGGGTTTATGGTTTAGGCTTTAAGGTTTGTGGTTTACGGTTTAGAGTTTAGGATTTAGTATTTACGGTTTGTGCTTTAGGCTTTAGGGTTTGTGGCTTAGGGTTAAAGGTGTTTGGTTCAGGGTTTAGGGTTAATGGTATGGGGTTGAGAGTTTATGGTTTAAGGTTTAGGGTTTATAGTTTAGGGTTTAGGCTTTAGAGTTTGGGGTTTAGGGTTTAGGGTTTAGGCTTTAGGGTTTATGGTTTAGGGTTTAGAGTTTAAAGTTTAGGGTCTAGGGTTTAGTGTTTAGGGTCTAGGGTGTAGGGTTTACGGTTTACGGTTTATGGTTTGTGGTTGAGGGTAGGGTTGAGGGTTTATGGTTTGGGGTTTAGGGTTTAGGGTTTGTGATTTAGGGTTTAAGGTGTAGCGTTTAGGGTTTAGGATTTATGGTTTAGGGTTTAAGTTTTAGGGTTTATGCTTTTTCGTTTACGGTTTAGGGTTTATGGTTTAGTGTTTAGGATGTAGGGTTTATGGTTTAGGGTTTAGGATTGAGAGTTTGGAAGTTATGGTTTAGAGTTTTGGATTTAGGGTTTATGGTTTAGGGTTGAGGATTTATGATTTAGGGTTTTGGGGTTGTGATTTAGGATTTAGGCTTTGGGGTTTAGGGTTTGGTGTTTAGGGTTTAGTGTTCAGGATTTAGGGTTTAGGGTTCACGGTTTGGGGTTTACGCCGTAGGATTTATGGTTTAGGGTTTATGCATAAGGGTTTAGGATTTATGGTTTAGGGTTTATGCATAAGGGTTTAGGGTTTAGGGTTTATGGTTTGGGGTTGAATGTTTATGCTTTAGGGTTTCTGCTTTAGTGTTTAGTGTGGTGTAGGGTTTAGGGTTTTTGGTTTAGGGTTTAGTGTTTAGGGTTTAGCATTTAGGGTTTATGCTTTAGGCTTTAGGATTTGTGGCTTAGGGTTAAAGGTGTTTGGTTTAGGGTAGGGTTTAGGGTTTATGGTTTGGGGTTGATGGTTTATGGTTTAGAGTTTAGACTTTAGGGTTTGTGGTTTAGGGTTGAGGATTTATGGTTTAAGGTTTCGGGTTTAGGCTTGTTTGTGGTTTAGGGTTTAGGGGTTATGGTTTAAGGTTTAGGCTTTAGGATTTGGGGTTTGTGGTTTAGGGTTTAGGGTTTAGGGTTTATGGTTTAGCATGTAGGGTTTAGGGTTTGTGGTTTGGGGTTAAGGGTTTATGGTTTAGGATTTAGGCTTTAGGGTTTGTGGTTTAAGGTTTAGGTTGTAGGGTTTAGGGTTTAAGGTTTATGGTTTGGGGTTGAGGGTTTATGGTTTAGGATTTAGGCTTTTATTGTTTGTGGTTTAGCATTTAGGGTGTAGGTTTTGGGGTTTAGGGTTTAGGGTCTAGGGTTTATGGTTTGGGGTTGATGGTTTAGGGTTTAGGGTTTATGCTTTAAGGATTATGGTTCGGGTTTAGGGTGTAGGGTTTGTTATGGTTCAGGGTTCGGGGTCGAGGGATTATTATGGTTTAGGGTTTAGGCTTTTGGGTTTGTGGTTTAAGGTTTAGGGTGTACGGTTTAGGGTTTAGGGTGGTTTTGGGTTTAGGGTTTATGATTTAGTGTTTATGCTTTAGGGTTTATGCATTAGGGTTTCTGGTGTAGTATTTAGGATGTAGGGTTTAGGATTTAGGGTTTTCGATTTATGGTTTGGGATTTAAGGGTTAGGCTTTAGGGTTTAGGGCTTATGCTTTAGGGCTTTGGGTTTATGGTTTAGGCTTTAGGGTTTGTGATTTAGGGTTTAGGATTTACGGTTTATGCTTTAGGCTTTAGCGTTTGTGGCTTAGGGTTAAAGGTGTTTGGTTCAGCGTTTAGGGTTTAGGGTTTAGGGTTTATGGTTTGGGGTTGAGAGTTTATGGTTTAAGGTTTAGGGTTTATAGTTTAGGGTTTAGGCATGTTTGTGGTTTAGGGTTTAGGCTTTATGGGTTTGGGGTTTAGGGTTTAGGGTTTAGGGTTTAGGGTTTAGGGTTTATGGTTTGCGATTTAGGGTTTATGGTTTAGGGTTTACGATGTAGGGTTTAGGGTTTCTGGTTTAGGGTTGAGGGTTTAGGGTTTAGGGTTTAGGGTTTATGGTTTATAGTTTATGGTTTGGGGTTGAGGGTTTAGGGTTTAGGGTTTTGGGTTTTGGGTTTATGGTTTAGGGTTTAGGTTTTAGGGTTTATGCTTTAGGGATTAGGCTTTATGGTTTATGGTTTGGGGTTGAGGGTTTATAGTTTATGGTTTATGGTTTGGGTTAAGGCATTATGGTTTAGGGTTTAGGCTTTAGGGTTTGAGGTTTAGGGTTTAGTGTGTACCATTTAGGGTTTAGATTTTATGCTTTGGGGTTGAGGGTTTATGGTTTATGGTTTATAGTTTAGGGTTTAGGCTTCAGGGATTATGGTTCGGGTTTTGGGTGTAGGGTTTAGGGTTTATGGATCGGGGTTGAGGGTTTATGGTTTAGGGTTTAAGATTTAAGGTTTGTGGTTTAATGTTTCGGGTGTACGGTTTAGGGTTTGGGGTTTATAGTTTGGGGTTGAGGGTTTATCGTTTATGGTTTATGCTTTAAGGTTTCAGGTTTAGTGTTTAGGTGTTTGGGGTTTAGGGTTTATGGTTTAGGGATTAGAGTTTAGGATTTATGGTTTCTGGTTTGGGATTGATGGTTTATGGTTTAGGATTTAGGCTTTTATTGTTTGTGGTTTAGCATTTAGGATGTAGAGTTTGCGGCTTAGGGTTTAGGGTCTAGGGTTAATGGTTTGGGGTTGATGGTTTAGGGTTTAGTGTTTAGGCTTTAGGAATTATGGTTCGGGTTTAGGGTGTAGGGTTTAGGATTTATGGTTCGGGGTTGAGGGTTTATGGTTTACAGTTTAGGCTTTTGGGTTAATGGTTTAAGGTTTAGGGTGTATAGTGTAAGGTTTAGGGTTTATGGTTTGGGGTTGAGGTTTTTTGTTTAGGTTTTATGCTTTAGGGTTTCTGGTATAGTGTTTACGGGTTTAGGGTTTGGGGCTTATGCTTTAGGCCTTAGGGTTTATGGTTTAGGCTTTAAGGTTTGTGGTTTACGGTTTAGAGTTTAGGATTTAGTATTTACGGTTTGTGCTTTAGGCTTTAGGGTTTGTGGCTTAGGGTTAAAGGTGTTTGGTTCAGGGTTTAGGGTTAATGGTATGGGGTTGAGAGTTTATGGTTTAAGGTTTAGGGTTTATAGTTTAGGGTTTAGGCTTTAGAGTTTGGGGTTTAGGGTTTAGGGTTTAGGCTTTAGGGTTTATGGTTTAGGGTTTAGAGTTTAAAGTTTAGGGTCTAGGGTTTAGTGTTTAGGGTCTAGGGTGTAGGGTTTACGGTTTACGGTTTATGGTTTGTGGTTGAGGGTAGGGTTGAGGGTTTATGGTTTGGGGTTTAGGGTTTAGGGTTTGTGATTTAGGGTTTAAGGTGTAGCGTTTAGGGTTTAGGATTTATGGTTTAGGGTTTAAGCTTTAGGGTTTATGCTTTTTCGTTTACGGTTTAGGGTTTATGGTTTAGTGTTTAGGATGTAGGGTTTATGGTTTAGGGTTTAGGATTGAGAGTTTGGAAGTTATGGTTTAGAGTTTTGGATTTAGGGTTTATGGTTTAGGGTTGAGGATTTATGATTTAGGGTTTTGGGGTTGTGATTTAGGATTTAGGCTTTGGGGTTTAGGGTTTGGTGTTTAGGGTTTAGTGTTCAGGATTTAGGGTTTAGGGTTCACGGTTTGGGGTTTACACCGTAGGATTTATGGTTTAGGGTTTATGCATAAGGGTTTAGGATTTATGGTTTAGGGTTTATGCATAAGGGTTTAGGGTTTATGGTTTGGGGTTGAATATTTATGCTTTAGGGTTTCTGCTTTAGTGTTTAGTGTGGTGTAGGGTTTAGGGTTTTTGGTTTAGGGTTTAGTGTTTAGGGTTTAGCATTTAGGGTTTATGCTTTAGGCTTTAGGGTTTGTGGCTTAGGGTTAAAGGTGTTTGGTTTAGGGTAGGGTTTAGGGTTTATGGTTTGGGGTTGATGGTTTATGGTTTAGAGTTTAGACTTTAGGGTTTGTGGTTTAGGGTTGAGGATTTATGGTTTAAGGTTTCGGGTTTAGGCTTGTTTGTGGTTTAGGGTTTAGGGGTTATGGTTTAGGGTTTAGGCTTTAGGATTTGGGGTTTGTGGTTTAGGGTTTAGGGTTTAGGGTTTATGGTTTAGCGTGTAGGGTTTAGGGTTTGTGGTTTGGGGTTAAGGGTTTATGGTTTAGGATTTAGGCTTTAGGGTTTGTGGTTTAAGGTTTAGGTTGTAGGGTTTAGGGTTTAAGGTTTATGGTTTGGGGTTGAGGGTTTATGGTTTAGGATTTAGGCTTTTATTGTTTGTGGTTTAGCATTTAGGGTGTAGGTTTTGGGGTTTAGGGTTTAGGGTCTAGGGTTTATGGTTTGGGGTTGATGGTTTAGGGTTTAGGGTTTATGCTTTAAGGATTATGGTTCGGGTTTAGGGTGTAGGGTTTGTTATGGTTCAGGGTTCGGGGTCGAGGGATTATTATGGTTTAGGGTTTAGGCTTTTGGGTTTGTGGTCTAAGGTTTAGGGTGTACGGTTTAGGGTTTAGGGTTTATGGTTTTGGGTTGAGGGTTTATGATTTAGTGTTTATGCTTTAGGGTTTATGCATTAGGGTTTCTGGTGTAGTATTTAGGATGTAGGGTTTCGGATTTAGGGTTTTCGATTTATGTTTTGGGATTGAAGGGTTAGGCTTTAGGGTTTAGGGCTTATGCTTTAGGGCTTTGGGTTTATGGTTTAGGCTTTAGGGTTTGTGATTTAGGGTTTAGGATTTACGGTTTATGCTTTAGGCTTTAACGTTTGTGGCTTAGGGTTAAAGGTGTTTGGTTCAGCGTTTAGGGTTTAGGGTTTAGGGTTTATGGTTTGGGGTTGAGAGTTTATGGTTTAAGGTTTAGGGTTTATAGTTTAGGGTTTAGGCATGTTTGCGGTTTAGGGTTTAGGCTTTAGGGGTTTGGGGTTTAGGGTTTAGGGTTTAGGGTTTAGGCTTTAGGGTTTATGGTTTGGGATTTAGGGTTTATGGTTTAGGGTTTACGATGTAGGGTTTAGGGTTTCTGGTTTAGGGTTGAGGGTTTAGGGTTTAGGGTTTAGGGTTTATAGTTTATAGTTTATGGTTTGGGGTTGAGGGTTTATGGTTTAGGGTTTTGGGTTTTGGGTTTATGGTTTAGGGTTTAGGTTTTAGGGTTTATGCTTTAGGGATTAGGCTTTATGGTTTATGGTTTGGGGTTGAGGGTTTATAGTTTATGGTTTATGGTTTGGGTTAAGGCATTATGGTTTAGGGTTTAGGCTTTAGGGTTTGAGGTTTAGGCTTTAGGGTTTGAGGTTTAGGGTTTAGTGTGTACCATTTAGGGTTTAGATTTTATGCTTTGGGGTTGAGGGTTTATGGTTTATGGTTTATAGTTTAGGGTTTAGGCTTCAGGGATTATGGTTCGGGTTTTGGGTGTAGGGTTTAGGGTTTATGGATCGGGGTTGAGGGTTTATGGTTTAGGGTTTAAGATTTAAGGTTTGTGGTTTAATGTTTAGGGTGTACGGTTTAGGGTTTGGGGTTTATAGTTTGGGGTTGAGCGTTTATCGTTTAGGGTTTATGCTTTAAGGTTTTAGGTTTAGTGTTTAGGTGTTTGGGGTTTAGGGTTTATGGTTTAGGGATTAGAGTTTAGGATTTATGGTTTCTGGTTTGGGATTGATGGTTTATGGTTTAGGATTTAGGCTTTTATTGTTTGTGGTTTAGCATTTAGGATGTAGAGTTTGCGGCTTAGGGTTTAGGGTCTAGGGTTAATGGTTTGGGGTTGATGGTTTAGGGTTTAGTGTTTAGGCTTTAGGAATTATGGTTCGGGTTTAGGGTGTAGGGTTTAGGATTTATGGTTCGGGGTTGAGGGTTTATGGTTTACAGTTTAGGCTTTTGGGTTAATGGTTTAAGGTTTAGGGTGTATAGTGTAAGGTTTAGGGTTTATGGTTTGGGGTTGAGGTTTTTTGTTTAGGTTTTATGCTTTAGGGTTTCTGGTATAGTGTTTACGGGTTTAGGGTTTGGGTCTTATGCTTTAGGCCTTAGGGTTTATGGTTTAGGCTTTAAGGTTTGTGGTTTACGGTTTAGAGTTTAGGATTTAGTATTTACGGTTTGTGCTTTAGGCTTTAGGGTTTGTGGCTTAGGGTTAAAGGTGTTTGGTTCAGGGTTTAGGGTTAATGGTATGGGGTTGAGAGTTTATGGTTTAAGGTTTAGGGTTTATAGTTTAGGGTTTAGGCTTTAGAGTTTGGGGTTTAGGGTTTAGGGTTTAGGCTTTAGGGTTTATGGTTTAGGGTTTAGAGTTTAAAGTTTAGGGTCTAGGGTTTAGTGTTTAGGATCTAGGGTGTAGGGTTTACGGTTTACGGTTTATGGTTTGTGGTTGAGGGTAGGGTTGAGGGTTTATGGTTTGGGGTTTAGGGTTTAGGGTTTGTGATTTAGGGTTTAAGGTGTAGCGTTTAGGGTTTAGGATTTATGGTTTAGGGTTTAGGGTTTAAGCTTTAGGGTTTATGCTTTTTCGTTTACGGTTTAGGGTTTAGGGTTTAGTGTTTAGGATGTAGGGTTTATGGTTTAGGGTTTAGGATTGAGAGTTTGGAAGTTATGGTTTAGAGTTTTGGATTTAGGGTTTATGGTTTAGGGTTGAGGATTTATGATTTAGGGTTTTGGGGTTGTGATTTAGGATTTAGGCTTTGGGGTTTAGGGTTTGGTGTTTAGGGTTTAGTGTTCAGGATTTAGGGTTTAGGGTTTACGGTTCGGGGTTTACGCCGTAGGATTTATGGTTTAGGGTTTATGCATAAGGGTTTAGGATTTATGGTTTAGGGTTTATGCATAAGGGTTTAGGGTTTAGGGTTTATGGTTTGGGGTTGAATGTTTATGCTTTAGGGTTTCTGCTTTAGTGTTTAGTGTGGTGTAGGGTTTAGGGTTTTTGGTTTAGGGTTTAGTGTTTTGGGTTTAGCATTTAGGGTTTATGCTTTAGGCTTTAGGGTTTGTGGCTTAGGGTTAAAGGTGTTTGGTTTAGGGTAGGGTTTAGGGTTTATGGTTTGGGGTTGATGGTTTATGGTTTAGAGTTTAGACTTTAGGGTTTGTGGTTTAGGGTTGAGGATTTATGGTTTAAGGTTTCGGGTTTAGGCTTGTTTGTGGTTTAGGGTTTAGGGGTTATGGTTTAGGCTTTAGGCTTTAGGATTTGGGGTTTGTGGTTTAGGGTTTAGGGTTTAGGGTTTATGGTTTAGCGTGTAGGGTTTAGGGTTTGTGGTTTGGGGTTAAGGGTTTATGGTTTAGGATTTAGGCTTTAGGGTTTGTGGTTTAAGGTTTAGGTTGTAGGGTTTAGGGTTTAAGGTTTATGGTTTGGGGTTGAGGGTTTATGGTTTAGGATTTAGGCTTTTATTGTTTGTGGTTTAGCATTTAGGGTGTAGGTTTTGGGGTTTAGGGTTTAGGGTCTAGGGTTTATGGTTTGGGGTTGATGGTTTAGGGTTTAGGGTTTATGCTTTAAGGATTATGGTTCGTGTTTAGGGTGTAGGGTTTATTATGGTTCAGGGTTCGGGGTCGAGGGATTGTTATGGTTTAGGGTTTAGGCTTTTGGGTTTGTGGTTTAAGGTTTAGGGTGTACGGTTTAGGGTTTAGGGTTTATGGTTTTGGGTTGAGGGTTTATGATTTATTGTTTATGCTTTAGGGTTTATGCATTTGGGTTTCTGGTGTAGTATTTAGGATGTAGGGTTTAGGATTTAGGGTTTTCGATTTATGGTTTGGGATTGAAGGGTTAGGCTTTAGGGTTTAGGGCTTATGCTTTAGGGCTTTGGGTTTATGGTTTAGGCTTTAGGGTTTGTGATTTAGGGTTTAGGATTTACGGTTTATGCTTTAGGCTTTAGCGTTTGCGGCTTAGGGTTAAAGGTGTTTGGTTCAGCGTTTAGGGTTTAGGGTTTAGGGTTTATGGTTTGGGGTTGAGAGTTTATGGTTTAAGGTTTAGGGTTTATAGTTTAGGGTTTAGGCATGTTTGCGGTTTAGGGTTTAGGCTTTAGGGGTTTGGGGTTTAGGGTTTAGGGTTTAGGGTTTAGGCTTTAGGGTTTATGGTTTGGGATTTAGGGTTTATGGTTTAGGGTTTACGATGTAGGGTTTAGGGTTTCTGGTTTAGGGTTGAGGGTTTAGGGTTTAGGGTTTAGGGTTTATGGTTTATAGTTTATGGTTTGGGGTTGAGGGTTTATGGTTTAGGGTTTTGGGTTTTGGGTTTATGGTTTAGGGTTTAGGTTTTAGGGTTTATGCTTTAGGGATTAGGCTTTATGGTTTATGGTTTGGGGTTGAGGGTTTATAGTTTATGGTTTATGGTTTGGGTTAAGGCATTATGGTTTAGGGTTTAGGCTTTAGGGTTTGAGGTTTAGGCTTTAGGGTTTGAGGTTTAGGGTTTAGTGTGTACCATTTAGGGTTTAGATTTTATGCTTTGGGGTTGAGGGTTTATGGTTTATGGTTTATAGTTTAGGGTTTAGGCTTCAGGGATTATGGTTCGGGTTTTGGGTGTAGGGTTTAGGGTTTATGGATCGGGGTTGAGGGTTTATTGTTTAGGGTTTAAGATTTAAGGTTTGTGGTTTAATGTTTAGGGTGTACGGTTTAGGGTTTGGGGTTTATAGTTTGGGGTTGAGGGTTTATCGTTTAGGGTTTATGCTTTAAGGTTTTAGGTTTAGTGTTTAGGTGTTTGGGGTTTAGGGTTTATGGTTTAGGGATTAGAGTTTAGGATTTATGGTTTCTGGTTTGGGATTGATGGTTTATGGTTTAGGATTTAGGCTTTTATTGTTTGTGGTTTAGCATTTAGGATGTAGAGTTTGCGGCTTAGGGTTTAGGGTCTAGGGTTAATGGTTTGGGGTTGATGGTTTAGGGTTTAGTGTTTAGGCTTTAGGAATTATGGTTCGGGTTTAGGGTGTAGGGTTTAGGATTTATGGTTCGGGGTTGAGGGTTTATGGTTTACAGTTTAGGCTTTTGGGTTAATGGTTTAAGGTTTAGGGTGTATAGTGTAAGGTTTAGGGTTTATGGTTTGGGGTTGAGGTTTTTTGTTTAGGTTTTATGCTTTAGGGTTTCTGGTATAGTGTTTACGGGTTTAGGGTTTGGGGCTTATGCTTTAGGCCTTAGGGTTTATGGTTTAGGCTTTAAGGTTTGTGGTTTACGGTTTAGAGTTTAGGATTTAGTATTTACGGTTTGTGCTTTAGGCTTTAGGGTTTGTGGCTTAGGGTTAAAGGTGTTTGGTTCAGGGTTTAGGGTTAATGGTATGGGGTTGAGAGTTTATGGTTTAAGGTTTAGGGTTTATAGTTTAGGGTTTAGGCTTTAGAGTTTGGGGTTTAGGGTTTAGGGTTTAGGCTTTAGGGTTTATGGTTTAGGGTTTAGAGTTTAAAGTTTAGGGTCTAGGGTTTAGTGTTTAGGATCTAGGGTGTAGGGTTTACGGTTTACGGTTTATGGTTTGTGGTTGAGGGTAGGGTTGAGGGTTTATGGTTTGGGGTTTAGGGTTTAGGGTTTGTGATTTAGGGTTTAAGGTGTAGCGTTTAGGGTTTAGGATTTATGGTTTAGGGTTTAGGGTTTAAGCTTTAGGGTTTATGCTTTTTCGTTTACGGTTTAGGGTTTAGGGTTTAGTGTTTAGGATGTAGGGTTTATGGTTTAGGGTTTAGGATTGAGAGTTTGGAAGTTATGGTTTAGAGTTTTGGATTTAGGGTTTATGGTTTAGGGTTGAGGATTTATGATTTAGGGTTTTGGGGTTGTGATTTAGGATTTAGGCTTTGGGGTTTAGGGTTTGGTGTTTAGGGTTTAGTGTTCAGGATTTAGGGTTTAGGGTTTACGGTTCGGGGTTTACGCCGTAGGATTTATGGTTTAGGGTTTATGCATAAGGGTTTAGGATTTATGGTTTAGGGTTTATGCATAAGGGTTTAGGGTTTAGGGTTTATGGTTTGGGGTTGAATGTTTATGCTTTAGGGTTTCTGCTTTAGTGTTTAGTGTGGTGTAGGGTTTAGGGTTTTTGGTTTAGGGTTTAGTGTTTTGGGTTTAGCATTTAGGGTTTATGCTTTAGGCTTTAGGGTTTGTGGCTTAGGGTTAAAGGTGTTTGGTTTAGGGTAGGGTTTAGGGTTTATGGTTTGGGGTTGATGGTTTATGGTTTAGAGTTTAGACTTTAGGGTTTGTGGTTTAGGGTTGAGGATTTATGGTTTAAGGTTTCGGGTTTAGGCTTGTTTGTGGTTTAGGGTTTAGGGGTTATGGTTTAGGTTTTAGGCTTTAGGATTTGGGGTTTGTGGTTTAGGGTTTAGGGTTTAGGGTTTATGGTTTAGCGTGTAGGGTTTAGGGTTTGTGGTTTGGGGTTAAGGGTTTATGGTTTAGGATTTAGGCTTTAGGGTTTGTGGTTTAAGGTTTAGGTTGTAGGGTTTAGGGTTTAAGGTTTATGGTTTGGGGTTGAGGGTTTATGGTTTAGGATTTAGGCTTTTATTGTTTGTGGTTTAGCATTTAGGGTGTAGGTTTTGGGGTTTAGGGTTTAGGGTCTAGGGTTTATGGTTTGGGGTTGATGGTTTAGGGTTTAGGGTTTATGCTTTAAGGATTATGGTTCGTGTTTAGGGTGTAGGGTTTATTATGGTTCAGGGTTCGGGGTCGAGGGATTGTTATGGTTTAGGGTTTAGGCTTTTGGGTTTGTGGTTTAAGGTTTAGGGTGTACGGTTTAGGGTTTAGGGTTTATGGTTTTGGGTTGAGGGTTTATGATTTATTGTTTATGCTTTAGGGTTTATGCATTTGGGTTTCTGGTGTAGTATTTAGGATGTAGGGTTTAGGATTTAGGGTTTTCGATTTATGGTTTGGGATTGAAGGGTTAGGCTTTAGGGTTTAGGGCTTATGCTTTAGGGCTTTGGGTTTATGGTTTAGGCTTTAGGGTTTGTGATTTAGGGTTTAGGATTTACGGTTTATGCTTTAGGCTTTAGCGTTTGCGGCTTAGGGTTAAAGGTGTTTGGTTCAGCGTTTAGGGTTTAGGGTTTAGGGTTTATGGTTTGGGGTTGAGAGTTTATGGTTTAAGGTTTAGGGTTTATAGTTTAGGGTTTAGGCTTTAGGGTTTGGGGTTTAGGGTTTAGGGTTTATGGTTTAGGGTTTAGGGTTTATGGTTTGGGATTTAGGGTTTATGGTTTAGGATTTAGGATTTAGGATTTTATTGTTTGTGATTTAGCATTTAGGGTGTAGGGTTTGGGGTGTAGGGTTTCGGGTTTAGGGTTTATGCTTTGGGGTTGAGGGTTTATGGTTTAGGATTTAGGGTTTATAATTTAGGGTTTAGGCTTTAGGGATTATGGTTCGGGTTTAGGGTTTATGGTTCGGGGTTGAGGGTTTATGGTTTATGGTTTAGGCTTTTGGGTTTGTGGTTTAGGTTTAGGGTGTACGGTTTAGGGTTTAGGATTTATGGTTTGGGGTTGAGGGTTTATCGTTTAGGGTCTATGCTTTATGGTTTCTGGTATAGTGTTTAGGGTGTAGGGTGTAGGGTTTAGGGTTTAGGATTTATGGTTCGGGGTTGAGGGTTTAGGGCTTATGCTTTCGTGCTTAGGGTTTATGGTTTAGGCTTTAGGGTTTGTGGTTTAGGCTTTATGGTTTAGGGTTTAGGATTTACAGTTTATGCTTTAGGCTTTATGGTTTGTGGCTTTGGGTTAAAGGTGTTTGGTTCAGGGTTTATGGTTTAGGGTTTATGGTTTAGGGTTTAGGGTTTACGGTTTGGGGTTGAGAGTTTATGGTTTAAGATTTAGGGTTTATAGTTTAGGGTTTAGGCAAGTTTATGGTTTAGGGTTTAGGGTTTAAGGTTTAGGGTCTAGGGTTTAGTGTTTATGGTCTGGGGTGTAGGGTTTAGGGTTTACAGTTTATGGTTTGGGGTTGAGGCTAGGGTTGAGGGTTTATGGTTTGGGGTTTGTTATTTAGGGTTTAAGGTGTAGTGTTTAGGGTTTAGTGTTTATGGTTTGGGGTTGAGGGTTTATTGTTTCGGGTTTAGGGTTTATAGTTTAGGGTTTAGGGTTTAGGGTTTGTGATTTATGGTTTAGGGTTTAGGGTTTATGGTTTTGGTTTAAGGTTTATGGTTTAGGGTTTAGGCTTTAGGGTTTATGGTTTAAGATTTACGATGTAGGGTTTAGGGTTTAGGTTTTATGGTTTGGGGTTGATGGTTTATGGTTTAGGATTTAGGCTTCAGGGTTTGTGGTTTAGGGTTTATGGTGTAGGGTTTAGGGTTTAGGGTTTATAGTTTATGGTTTGGGGTTGAGAGTTTATGGTTTAGGGTTTAGGGTTTATGCTTTAGGATTTAGGATTTAGCGTTTAGGCTTTAGGATTTGTGGTTTAAGGGATAAGGGTGTAGGATTTAGGGTTTAGAGTTTATGGTTTGGGCTTGAGGGTTTATAGTTTAGGGTTTAGGGTGTAGGGTTTAGGGTTTATGGTTTATGGTTTGGGGTTGAGGATTTATGGTTTAGGGTTTATGGTTTGTGGTTTAGGGTGGTTTATGGCTTGGGGTTGATGGTTAATGGTTTAGGGTTTAGTGTTTGTAATTTAGGGTTTAGGCTTTAGGGTTTGTATTTTATGGTTTATGGTATATGGTTTATGCTTTAGTGTTTGTGGTTTAAGGTTTGATGTTTAGGGTTTAGGGTTTATGCTTTAGGGTTTAAGGTTTATGCTTTAGGGTTTCTGGTATAGTGTTTAGGGTGTAGGGTTTAGGGTTTAGAGTTTTGGATTTATGGTTTAGGATTGAAGGGTTAGGGTTTAGGGTTTAGGGCTTATGCTTTAGGGTAGGGTTTATGGTTTAGGCTTTAGGGTTTGTGTTTTAGGGTTTAGGATTTACGGTTTATGCTTTAGGCTTTAGCGTTTGTGGCTTAGGGTTAAAGGTGTTTAGTTCAGGGTTTCGGGCTTAGGATTTAGGGTTTAGGGTTTATGGTTTGGGGTTGAGAGTTTATGGCTTAAGGTTTAGGGTTTATAGTTTAGGGTTTAGGCATGTTTGTGGTTTAGGGTTTATGGTTTGGGGTTTAGGCTTTAGGGGTATGGGGTTTAGGATTTATGATTTAGTGTTTATGGTTTATTGTTTGGGATTGAGGGTTTATAGTTTATGGTTTGGGGTTGAGAGTTTATGGTTTAGGATTTAGGGTTTATGCTTTAGGATTTAGGATTTAGCGTTTAGGCTTTAGGATTTGAGGGTTTATAGTTTAGGGTTTAGGGTGTAGGGTTTACGGTTTATAGTTTAGGGTTGAGGGTTTATGGTTTAGGGTTTAGGGTTTGTGGTTTAGGGAGTAGGGTTTAGGGTTTAGGGTTTATGGCTTGGGGTTGATGGTTAATGGTTTAGGGTTTAGTGTTTGTAGTTTAGGGTTTAGGCTTTAGGGTTTGTGTTTTATGGTTTAGGGTATAGGGGTTTATGCTTTAGTATTTGTGGTTTAAGGTTTGAGGTTTAGGGTTTAGGGTTTATGCTTTAGAATTTAGGGTTTAGGGTTTCTGGTGTATGGTTTATGGTTTAAGATTTATGGTTTAGTGTTTAGAGTTGAGGATTTCTGGTTTAGGGTTTAAGGGTTGTGATTTAGGGTTTAGACTTTGGGGTTTATGGTTTATGGTTTAGGGTTTATGGTTTAGGGTTTAGGATTTAGGGTTTAGTGTTCGGGGTTTATGCCTTAGGATTTAATGTTTAGGGTTTAGGCATAAGGGTTTAGGGTTTATGGTTTGGGGTTGAGGGTTTAGCATTTGTGGTTTAGGGTTAAGGGTGTGGGGTTTAGAGTTTTGGGTTTATGGTTTATGGTTTATGGCTGAAGGTTTATGGTTTCGGGTTTAGGGTTTATCGTTTAGGGATTAGGCTTTAAGGTTTGTGATTTATGGTTTAGGGTTTAGGGTTTAGGGTTTATGGTTTGGGGTTGAGGGTTTCGGCTTTAGGGTTTATGGTTTAAGGTTTACGATGTAGGGTTTAGGGTTTATGGTTTCGGGTTGAGGGTTTATGGTTTAGGATTTAGGCTTTAGGGTTTGTGGTTTAGGGTATAGGGTGTAGGGTTTAGGGTTTATGGTTTATAGTTTATGGTTTGGGGTTGAGGGTTTATGGTTTAGGGTTTTGGGTTTATGATTTAGGGTTTAAGGTTTTAGCATTTAGGTTTTAGGGTTTATGCTTTAGGGTTTAGGCTTTATGGTTTATGGTTTGGGGTTGAGGGTTTATGGTTTATGGTTTTTGGTTTGGGGTTAAGGCATTATGGTTTAGGGTTTAGGCTTTAGGGTTTGAGGTTTAGGGTTTAGTGTGTACCATTTAGGGTTTAGGTTTTATGCTTTGGGGTTGAGGGCTTATGGTTTAGGGTTTATGGTTTATAGTTTAGGGTTTAGGCTTTAGGGATTATGGTTCGGGTTTTGGGTGTAGGGTTTAGGGTTTATGGATCGGGGTTGAGGGTTTATGGTTTAGGGTTTAGGATTTAGGGTTTGTGGTTTAAGGTTTAGCCCGTACGATTTAGGGTTTAGGGTTTATGGTTTGGGGTTGAGGGTTTATCGTTTATGGTTTATGCTTTAAGGTTTCAGATTTTGTGTTTAGGGTGCAGGGTTTAGGGTTTATTAGGGTTTAGTGTTTATGGTTTGGGGTTGAGGGTTTATTTATGGTTTAGGATTTAGGCTTTAGTGTTTGCGGTTTAAGGTTTAGGGTGTAGGATTTAGGGTTTGTGATTTAGGGTTTAAGGTGTAGCATTTAGGTTTTAGGGTTTATGGTTTGGCATTGAGGGTTTAGGGTTTAGGGTTTTAGGCTTTATTTAGGGTTTAGGGTTTACGGTTTAGGGTTTAGGGTTTCTAGTTTATGGTTTATGGGTTTAAGGTTTAGGGTTTAGGGTGTAGGGTTTATGGTTTAGGGTTTAGGATTAAGATTTTGGAATTTATGGTTTAGGATGGTTTTGGGTTTAGGGGTTGTGATTTAGGGTTTGGTGTTTAGGGTTTAGGGTTCTGGATTTAGGGTTTAGGGTTTAGTGTTTGTGATAGGGATTTAATTGGGGTTTAATACATTCAAAGTAATAAAATCCTAACAGAAGGGGGGACAAGGAAAGAATGGCATTAAGAAGAAGAATTTATTGGCATAAAGAGACACAGCAAAAACAAAAAAGATTGATAAAGGATTTTCCTACTAGACCTCTAAGATACCTATTCTTAGCAACCTAGGTAACCGGAAAGGATTCCCTACTAGACCTTCAAAGAACTTGTCCTTGAAAATTGAATGACTCAATCTTCTCCATGCAACAAGCGAAGCAAATCACTCACCTCGTTTAATCACACTAAAAAAACGTGCATAAAGCACTAAGAAAATTTTATTCATCAAAAGTTATATAAATTGTCTCACCAGAAGGTGTTTAAATAGGCACCTAACAAACTAACTAAAAGATAAAATAAGATAACTTAATTTAAATCAGATTTGATCTTTTTGGATTAGATCAGATTTGATTTAAATTTTAAAATCCTAAAGATATGATAACTAATTTAAATCAGATTTGATCTTATTGGATTAGATCAGATTTGATTTAAATTTTAAAATCCTAAAAATACTACTAAGCAAATTATAACTAAATCAAATCTTCTAACAAACTCTAACAGAAAAATAAATTAAAATAAAAGCCTAATAAATTCGAAATAAATAATAAATTATGCCTCCCACTGAATTTGAAAAGCATTATTGGGCTTCTTGCTATCCTGACTTAGCCTATTGGGCCTTATGAGTTGTCGCAGTTTCAGCACCACTGTTTTTGAGACGAACTTTTGGTCTTCTAGATGTCTAAGACCGACATGGTATGATTCTTCTAGTATTCAGATCTTTGAATATGATGAGATTAATATTCTGTCCCTTAACTCTAAGATGACGAAAATGCCCTCTAGACCTCGTATCAATTTGTGGTTTAAAGTTTACGATGTAGGGTTCAGGGTTTATGGTTTGGGGTTGATGGTTTATGGTTTAGGATTTAGGCCTTAGGGTATGTGGTTTAGGGTTTAGGGTGTAGGGTTTAGGGTTTATAATTTATGGTTTGGGGTTGTGAGTTTATGGTTTAGGGTTTAGCGTTTAGGCTTTAAGATTTGTGGTTTAAGGATTAAGGGTGTAGCATTTAGGGTTTAGGGTTTATGGTTTGAGCTTGAGGGATTGTGGTTTAGGGTTTAGGGTGTAGGGTTTATGGTTTATGGTTTGGGGTTGAGGGTTTATGGTTTAGGGTTTAGGGTTTGTGGTTTAGGGTGTAGGGTTTAGGGTTTTAGGGTTTATGGCTTGGGGTTGATGGTTAATGGTTTAGGGTTTAGTGTTTATGGTTTAACGTTTGAGGTTAAGGGTTTAGGATTTATGCTTTAGGGTTTATGGTTTAGGGTTTATGGTTTAGGGGTTTAGGGTTTATGGTTTCAGGTTTAGGGTTTAGGGGTTTATGGTTTATGGTTTAGGGTTTAGGGTTTAGGGTTTAGGGTTTAGGGTTTATGGTTTATGGTTCAGGGTTTATGGTTTAGGATTTAGGGTTTAGGGTTTAGTGTTCAGTGTTTAGGCCTTAGGATTTATGGTTTAGGGTTTAGGCATAAGGGTTTATGGTTTATGGTTTGGGGTTGAGGGTTTATAGTTTAGGGTTTAGGCTTTAGTCTTTGTGGTTTCGGGTTAAGGGTGTAGGGTTTAGAGTTTAGTGTTTATGGTTTAGGGTTGAAGGTTTATGGTTTCGGGTTTAGGGTTTATAGTTTAGGGTTTAGGCTTTAAGGTTTGTGATTTATGGTTTAGGGTTTAGGGTTTATGGTTTATGGTTTAGGGTTTAGGCTTTAGGGTGTGTGGTTTAAGGTTTACGATGTAGGGTTTAGGGTTTATGGTTTATGGTTTGGGGTTGATCGTTTAGGGTTTAGGATTTAGGCTTTAGGATTTGTGTTTTAGGGTTTAGGGTGTAGGGTTTAGAGTTTAGGGTTTATAATTTATGGTTTGGGGTTGAGAGTTTATGGTTTAGGATTTAGGGTTTATGCTTTAGGATTTAGGATTTAGCGTTTAGGCTTTTGGATTTGAGGGTTTATAGTTTAGGGTTTAGGGTGTAGGGTTTAGGGTTTATAGTTTGGGGTTGAGGATTTATGGTTTAGGGTTTAGGGTTTGTGGTTTAGGGAGTAGGATTTAGGGTGTAGGGTTTATGGCTTGGGGTTAATGGTTAATGGTTTAGGGTTTAGTGTTTGTAGTTTAGGGTTTCAGGTTTAGGGTTTGTGTTTTATGGTTTAGGGTATAGTGTTTATGCTTTAGTATTTATCGTTTAAGGTTTGAGGTTTAGGGTTTAGGGTCTATGCTTTAGTGTTTAGGGTTTAGGATTTAGGGTTTAGTGTTCAGGGTTTATGCCTTAGGATTTAATGTTTAGGGTTTAGGCATTAGGGTTTAGGGTTTATGGTTTGGTGTTGAGGGTTTATAGTTTAGGATTTAGGCTTTAGTCTTTGTGGTTTAGGGTTAAGGGTGTGGGGTTTAGAGTTTAGGGTTTATGGTTTATGGTTTAGGGCTGAAGGTTTATGGTTTCGGGTTTAGGGTTTATCGTTTAGGGTTTAGGCTTTAAGGTTTGTGATTTATGGTTTAGGGTTTAGGGTTTGGGGTTTATGGTTTATGGTTTAAGGTTTAGGCTTTAGGGTTTATGGTTTAAGGTTTACGATGTAGGGTTTAGGGTTTATGGTTTCGGGTTGAGGGTTTCTGGTTTAGGATTTAGGCTTTAGGGTTTGTGGTTTAGGGTTTAGGGTGTAGGGTTTAGGGTTTATGGTTTATAGTTTATGGTTTATAGTTTATGGTTTGGGGTTGACGGTTTATGGTTTAAGGTTTTGGGTTTATGGTTTAGGGTTTAGGTTTTAGCATTTAGGTTTTAGGGTTTATGCTTTAGGGATTAGGCTTTATGGTTTATGGTTTGGGGTTGAGGGTTTATAGTTTATGGTTTATGGTTTGGGTTAAGGCATTATGGTTTAGGGTTTAGGCTTTAGGGTTTGAGGTTTAGGGTTTAGTGTGTACCATTTAGGGTTTAGGTTTTATGCTTTGGGGTTGAGGGTTTATGGTTTATGGTTTATAGTTTTGGGTTTAGGCTTCAGGGATTATGGTTCGGGTTTTGGGTGTAGGGTTTAGGGTTTATGGATCGGGGTTGAGGGTTTATGGTTTAGGGTTTAGGATTTAGGGTTTATGGTTTAATGTTTAGGGTGTACGGTTTAGGGTTTAGGGTTTATGGTTTGGGGTTGAGGGTTTATCGTTTAGGGTTTATGCTTTAAGGTTTCAGGTTTAGTGTTTAGGTGTTTGGGGTTTAGGGTTTATGGTTTAGGGATTAGAGTTTAGGATTTATGGTTTCTGGTTTGGGGTTGATGGTTTATGGTTTAGGATTTATGCTTTTATTGTTTGTGGTTTAGCATTTAGGGTGTAGAGTTTGCGGCTTAGGGTTTAGGGTCTAGGGTTAATGGTTTGGGGTTGATGGTTTAGGGTTTATGGTTCGGGGTTGAGGGTTTATGGTTTACAGTTTAGGCTTTTGGGTTAATGGTTTAAGGTTTAGGGTGTATAGTTTAAGGTTTAGGATTTATGGTTTGGGGTTGAGGTTTTTTGTTTAGGGTTTATGCTTTAGGGTTTCTGGTATAGTGTTTAGGGTGTAGGGTTTAGGGTTTAGAATTTATGGTTTGGGGTTGATGGGTTAGGGTTTAGGGTTTGGGGCTTATGCTTTAGGGCTTAGGGTTTATGGTTTAGGCTTTAAGGTTTGTGGTTTACGGTTTAGAGTTTAGGATTTAGTATTTACGGTTTGTGCTTTAGGCTTTAGGGTTTGTGGCTTAGGGTTAAAGGTGTTTGGTTCAGGGTTTAGGGTTTATGGTTTGGGGTTGAGAGTTTATGGTTTAAGGTTTAGAGTTTATAGTTTAGGGTTTAGGCTTTAGAGTTTGGGGTTTAGGGTTTAGGGTTTAGGCTTTAGGGTTTATGGTTTAGGGTTTAGAGTTTAAAGTTTAGGGTCTAGGGTTTAGTGTTTAGGGTCTAGGGTGTAGGGTTTAGGGTTTACGGTTTATGGTTTGTGGTTGAGGGTAGGGTTGAGGGTTTATGGTTTGGGGTTTAGGGTTTAGGGTTTGTGATTTAGGGTTTAAGGTGTAGCGTTTAGGGTTTAGGATTTATGGTTTAGGGTTTAGGCTTTAGGGTTTATGCTTTTTCGTTTACGGTTTAGGGTTTAGGGTTTAGTGTTTAGGATGTAGGGTTTATGGTTTAGGGTTTAGGATTGAGAGTTTGGAAGTTATGGTTTAGAGTTTTGGATTTACGGTTTATGGTTTAGGGTTGAGGATTTATGATTTAGGGTTTTGGGGTTGTGATTTAGGGTTTAGGCTTTGGGGTCTATGGTTTAGGGTTTAGGGTTTGGTGTTTAGGGTTTAGTGTTCAGGATTTAGGGTTTAGGGTTTAGGGTTCGGGGTTTACGCCGTAGGATTTATGGTTTAGGGTTTATGCATAAGGGTTTAGGATTTATGGTTTAGGGTTTATGCATAAGGGTTTAGGGTTTATGGTTTATGGTTTGGGGTTGAATGTTTATGCTTTAGGGTTTCTGCTTTAGTGTTTAGTGTGGTGTAGGGTTTAGGGTTTTTGGTTTAGGGTTTAGTGTTTAGGGTTTAGCATTTAGGGTTTATGCTTTAGGCTTTAGGGTTTGTGGCTTAGGGTTAAAGGTGTTTGGTTTAGGGTAGGGTTTAGGGTTTATGGTTTGGGGTTGATGGTTTATGGTTTAGAGTTTAGACTTTAGGGTTTGTGGTTTATGGTTGAGGATTTATGGTTTAAGGTTTAGGGTTTAGGCTTGTTTGTGGTTTAGGGTTTATGGGTTAGGGTTTAGGGTTTATGCTTTAGGATTTGGGGTTTGTGGTTTAGGGTTTAGGGTTTATGGTTTAGCGTGTAGGGTTTAGGGTTTGTGGTTTGGGGTTAAGGGTTTATGGTTTAGGATTTAGGCTTTAGGGTTTGTGGTTTAAGGTTTAGGTTGTAGGGTTTAGGGTTTAAGGTTTATGGTTTGGGGTTGAGGGTTTATGGTTTAGGATTTAGGCTTTTATTGTTTGTGGTTTAGCATTTAGTTTGTAGGTTTTGGGGTTTAGGGTTTAGGGTCTAGGGTTTATTGTTTGGGGTTGATGGTTTAGGGTTTAGGATTTAGGCTTTAAGGATTATGGTTCGGGTTTAGGGTGTAGGGTTTATTATGGTTCAGGGTTCGGGGACGAGGGATTATGGTTTAGGGTTTATGCTTTTGGGTTTGTGGTTTAAGGTTTAGGGTGTACGGTTTAGGGTTTAGGGTTTATGGTTTAGGGTTGAGGGTTTATGATTTAGTGTTTATGCTTTAGGGTTTATGCATTAGGGTTTCTGGTGTAGTGTTTACGATGTAGGGTTTAGGATTTAGGGTTTTCGATTTATGGTTTGGGATTGAAGGGTTAGGCTTTAGGGTTTAGGGCTTATGCTTTAGGGCTTTGGGTTTATGGTTTAGGCTTTAGGGTTTGTGATTTAGGGTTTAGGATTTACGGTTTATGCTTTAGGCTTTAGCGTTTATGGCTTAGGGTTAAAGGTGTTTGGTTCAGCGTTTAGGGTTTTATGGTTTAGGGTTTATGGTTTGGGGTTGAGAGTTTATGGTTTAAGGTTTAGGGTTTATAGTTTAGGGTTTAGGCATGTTTGCGGTTGAGGGTTTAGGCTTTAGGGGTTTGGGGTTTAGGGTTTAGGGTTTTAGGGTTTAGGGTTTAGGGTTTATGGTTTATGGTTTGGGATTTAGGGTTTATGGTTTAGGATTTAGGATTTTATTGTTTGTGATTTAGCATTTAGGGTGTAGGGTTTGGGGTTTAGGGTTTAGGGTCTAGGGTTAATGGTTTGGGTTTAATGGTTTAGGGTTTAGTGTTTAGGCTTTAGGGATTATGGTTCTGGTTTAGGGTGTAGGGTTTAGGGTTTATGGTTCGGGGTTGAGGGTTTATGGTTTATGGTTTAGGCTTTTGGGTTTGTGGTTTAGGTTTAGGGTGTACGGTTTAGGGTTTAGGATTTATGGTTTGGGGTTGAGGGTTTATCGTTTAGGGTTTATGCTTTATGGTTTCTGGTATAGTGTTTAGGGTGTAGGGTGTAGGGTTTTAGGGTTTAGGATTTATGGTTCGGGGTTGAGGGTTTAGGGCTTATGCTTTAGTGCTTAGGGTTTATGGTTTAGGCTTTAGGGTTTGTGGTTTAGGCTTTATGGTTTAGGGTTTAGGATTTACAGTTTATGCTTTAGGCTTTAGGGTTTGTGGATTAGCGTTAAAGTTGTTTGGTTCAGGGTTTAGGGTTTAGGGTTTATGGTTTAGGGTTTATGGTTTGGGGTTGAGAGTTTATGGTTTAAGGTTTAGGGTTTATAGTTTAGGGTTTAGGCAAGTTTATGGTTTAGGGTTTAGGGTTTAAGGTTTAGGGTCTAGGGTTTAGTGTTTATGGTCTGGGGTGTAGGGTTTAGTGTTTATGGTTTGGGGTTGAGGGTTTATGGTTTGGGATTTGTTATTTAGGGTTTAAGGTGTAGCGTTTAGCGTTTAATGTTTATGGTTTGGGGTTGAGGGTTTATTGTTTCGGGTTTAAGGTTTATAGTTTTGGGTTTAGGGTTTAGGGTTTGTGATTTATGGTTTAGGGTTTAGGGTTTATGGTTTTGGTTTAAGGTTTATGGTTTAGGGTTTAGGCTTTAGGGTTTATGGTTTAAGATTTACGATGTAGGGTTTAGGGTTTAGGTTTTATGGTTTGGGGTTGATGGTTTATGGTTTAGGATTTAGGCTTCAGGGTTTGTGGTTTACGGTTTGGTGTAGGGTTTAGGGTTTAGGGTTTATAGTTTATGGTTTGGGGTTGAGAGTTTATGGTTTAGGGTTTAGGGTTTATGCTTTAGGATTTAGGATTTAGCGTTTAGGCTTTAGGATTTGTGGTTTAAGGGATAAGGGTGTAGGATTTAGGGTTTAGGGTTTATGGTTTGGACTTGAGGGTTTATAGTTTAGGGTTTAGGGTGTAGGGTTTAGGGTTTATGGTTTATGGTTTGGGGTTGAGGATTTATGGTTTAGGGTTTATGGTTTGTGGTTTAGGGTGGTTTATGGCTTGGGGTTGATGGTTAATGGTTTAGGGTTTAGTGTTTGTAGTTTAGGGTTTAGGCTTTAGGTTTTGTATTTTATGGTTTAGGGTATATGGTTTATGCTTTAGTGTTTGTGGTTTAAGGTTTGATGTTTAGGGTTTAGGGTTTATGCTTTAGGGTTTAGGGTTTATGCTTTAGGGTTTCTGGTATAGTGTTTAGGGTGTAGGGTTTATGGTTTAGGGTTTTGGATTTATGGTTTAGGATTGAAGGGTTAGGGTTTAGGGTTTAGGGCTTATGCTTTAGGGTAGGGTTTATGGTTTAGGCTTTAGGGTTTGTGTTTTAGGGTTTAGGATTTACGGTTTATGCTTTAGGCTTTAGCGTTTGTGGCTTAGGGTTAAAGGTGTTTAGTTCAGGGTTTAGGGCTTAGGATTTAGGGTTTAGGGTTTATGGTTTGGGGTTGAGAGTTTATGGCTTAAGGTTTAGGGTTTATAGTTTAGGGTTTAGGCATGTTTGTGGTTTAGGGTTTATGGTTTGGGGTTTAGGCTTTAGGGGTATGGGGTTTAGGATTTATGATTTAGTGTTTATGGTTTATTGTTTGGGATTGAGGGTTTATGGTTTAGGATTTAGGCTTTTATTGTTTGTGATTTAGCATTTAGGGTATAGGGTTTGGGGTTTAGGGTTTAGGGTCTAGGGTTAATGGTTTGGGGTTGATGGTTTAGGGTTTAGTGTTTAGGCTTTAATGATTATGGTTTGGGTTTAGGGTGTAGGGTTTAAGGTTTATGTTTTGGGGTTGAGGGTTTATGTTTTAGTGTTTAGGCTTATGGGTTAGTGGTTTAGGTTTAGGGTGTACGGTTTAGGGTTTAGGATTTATGGTTTGGGGTTGAGGGTTTATCGTTTAGGGTTTATGGTTTAGGGTTTTTGGTATAGTGTTTAGGGTGTAGGGTTTAGAGTTTAGGGTTTAGGATTTATGGTTTGGGGTTGAGGGGTTAGGGTTTAGGGTTTAGGGCTTATGCTTTAGGGCTTAGAGTTTATGGTTTAGGCTTTAGGGTTTGTGGTTTAGGATTTATGATTTAGGGTTTAGGATTTACGGTTTATGCTTTAGGCTTTAGGGTTTGTGGCTTAGGGTTAAAGGTGTTTGGTTTAGGATTTAGGATTTAGGGTTTAGGGTTTATGGTTTATGGTTTATGGTTTGGGGTTGAGAGTTTATGGTTTAAGGTTTAGGGTTTATAGTTTAGGGTTTAGGCATATTTATGGTTTAGGGTTTAAGGTTTAGGGTTTAGGCTTTAGAGTTTGGGATTGATGGTTTATGGTTTAGGGTTTAGGCTTTAGGGCTTATGGTTTAGGGTTTAGGGTTTAAGGTTTAGGGTCTAGGGTTTAGTGTTTATGGTCTAGGGTGTAGGGTTTAGGGTTTAGGGTTTTGGGGTTTGGGGTTGAGAGTTTATGGTTTAAGGTTTAGGGTTTATAGTTTAGGGTTTAGGCATGTTTGCGGTTGAGGGTTTAGGCTTTAGGGGTTTGGGGTTTAGGGTTTAGGGTTTTAGGGTTTAGGGTTTAGGGTTTATGGTTTATGGTTTGGGATTTAGGGTTTATGGTTTAGGATTTAGGATTTTATTGTTTGTGATTTAGCATTTAGGGTGTAGGGTTTGGGGTTTAGGGTTTAGGGTCTAGGGTTAATGGTTTGGGTTTAATGGTTTAGGGTTTAGTGTTTAGGCTTTAGGGATTATGGTTCGGGTTTAGGGTGTAGGGTTTAGGGTTTATGGTTCGGGGTTGAGGGTTTATGGTTTATGGTTTAGGCTTTTGGGTTTGTGGTTTAGGTTTAGGGTGTACGGTTTAGGGTTTAGGATTTATGGTTTGGGGTTGAGGGTTTATCGTTTAGGGTTTATGCTTTATGGTTTCTGGTATAGTGTTTAGGGTGTAGGGTGTAGGGTTTTAGGGTTTAGGATTTATGGTTCGGGGTTGAGGGTTTAGGGCTTAAGCTTTAGTGCTTAGGGTTTATGGTTTAGGCTTTAGGGTTTGTGGTTTAGGCTTTATGGTTAAGGGTTTAGGATTTACAGTTTATGCTTTAGGCTTTAGGGTTTGTGGATTAGGGTTAAAGTTGTTTGGTTCAGGGTTTAGGGTTTAGGGTTTATGGTTTAGGGTTTAGGGTTTATGATTTGGGGTTGAGAGTTTATGGTTTAAGGTTTAGGGTTTATAGTTTAGGGTTTAGGCAAGTTTATGGTTTAGGGTTTAGGGTTTAAGGTTTAGGGTCTAGGGTTTAGTGTTTATGGTCTGGGGTGTAGGGTTTAGTGTTTATGGTTTGGGGTTGAGGGTAGGGTTGAGGGTTTATGGTTTGGGATTTGTTATTTAGGGTTTAAGGTGTAGCGTTTAGCGTTTAATGTTTATGGTTTGGGGTTGAGGGTTTATTGTTTCGGGTTTAAGGTTTATAGTTTTGGGTTTAGGGTTTAGGGTTTGTGATTTATGGTTTAGGGTTTAGGGTTTATGGTTTTGGTTTAAGGTTTATGGTTTAGGGTTTAGGCTTTAGGGTTTATGGTTTAAGATTTACGATGTAGGGTTTAGGGTTTAGGTTTTATGGTTTGGGGTTGATGGTTTATGGTTTAGGATTTAGGCTTCAGGGTTTGTGGTTTACGGTTTGGTGTAGGGTTTAGGGTTTAGGGTTTATAGTTTATGGTTTGGGGTTGAGAGTTTATGGTTTAGGGTTTAGGGTTTATGCTTTAGGATTTAGGATTTAGCGTTTAGGCTTTAGGATTTGTGGTTTAAGGGATAAGGGTGTAGGATTTAGGGTTTAGGGTTTATGGTTTGGACTTGAGGGTTTATAGTTTAGGGTTTAGGGTGTAGGGTTTAGGGTTTATGGTTTATGGTTTGGGGTTGATGATTTATGGTTTAGGGTTTATGGTTTGTGGTTTAGGGTGGTTTATGGCTTGGGGTTGATGGTTAATGGTTTAGGGTTTAGTGTTTGTAGTTTAGGGTTTAGGCTTTAGGTTTTGTATTTTATGGTTTAGGGTATAGGGTTTATGCTTTAGTGTTTGTGGTTTAAGGTTTGATGTTTAGAGTTTAGGGTTTATGCTTTAGGGTTTAGGGTTTATGCTTTAGGGTTTCTGGTATAGTGTTTAGGGTGTAGGGTTTATGGTTTAGGGTTTTGGATTTATGGTTTAGGGTTGAAGGGTTAGGGTTTAGGGTTTAGGGCTTATGCTTTAGGGTAGGGTTTATGGTTTAGGCTTTAGGGTTTGTGTTTTAGGGTTTAGGATTTACGGTTTATGCTTTAGGCTTTAGCGTTTGTGGCTTAGGGTTAAAGGTGTTTAGTTCAGGGTTTAGGGCTTAGGATTTAGGGTTTAGGGTTTATGGTTTGGGGTTGAGAGTTTATGGCTTAAGGTTTAGGGTTTATAGTTTAGGGTTTAGGCATGTTTGTGGTTTAGGGTTTATGGTTTGGGGTTTAGGCTTTAGGGGTATGGGGTTTAGGATTTATGATTTAGGATTTATGGTTTATTGTTTGGGGTTGAGGGTTTATGGTTTAGGATTTAGGCTTTTATTGTTTGTGATTTAGCATTTAGGGTATAGGGTTTGGGGTTTAGGGTTTAGGGTCTAGGGTTAATGGTTTGGGGTTGATGGTTTAGGGTTTAGTGTTTAGGCTTTAAGGATTATGGTTTGGGTTTAGGGTGTAGGGTTTAGGGTTTAGGGTGTAGGGGTTGAGGGTTAGGGTTTAGGGTTTAGGCTTATGGGTTAGTGGTTTAGGTTTAGGGTGTACGGTTTAGGGTTTAGGATTTATGGTTTAGGGTTGAGGGTTTATCATTTAGGGTGTATGGTTTAGGGTTTAGGGTTTATGCTTTAGGGTTTCTGGTATAGTGTTTAGGGTGTAGGGTTTATGGTTTAGGGTTTTGGATTTATGGTTTAGGATTGAAGGGTTAGGGTTTAGGGTTTAGGGATTATGCTTTAGGGTAGGGTTTATGGTTTAGGCTTTAGGGTTTGTGTTTTAGGGTTTAGGATTTACGGTTTATGCTTTAGGCTTTAGCGTTTGTGGCTTAGGGTTAAAGGTGTTTAGTTCAGGGTTTAGGGCTTAGGATTTAGGGTTTAGGGTTTATGGTTTGGGGTTGAGAGTTTATGGCTTAAGGTTTAGGGTTTATAGTTTAGGGTTTAGGCATGTTTGTGGTTTAGGGTTTATGGTTTGGGGTTTAGGGTTTAGGGGTATGGGGTTTAGGATTTATGATTTAGGGTTTATGGTTTATTGTTTGGGTTTGAGGGTTTATGGTTTAGGATTTAGGCTTTTATTGTTTGTGATTTAGCATTTAGGGTATAGGGTTTGGGGTTTAGGGTTTAGGGTCTAGGGTTAATGGTTTGGGGTTGATGGTTTAGGGTTTAGTGTTTAGGCTTTAAGGATTATGGTTTGGGTTTAGGGTGTAGGGTTTATGGTTTGGGGTTGAGGGTTTAGGGTTTAGGGTTTAGGCTTATGGGTTAGTGGTTTAGGTTTAGGGTGTATGGTTTAGGGTTTAGGATTTATGGTTTAGGGTTGAGGGTTTATCGTTTAGGGTTTATGGTTTAGGGTTTTTGGTATAGTGTTTAGGGTGTAGGGTTTAGGGTTTAGGATTTAGGATTTATGGTTTGGGGTTGAGGGGTTAGTGTTTAGGGTTTAGGGCTTATGCTTTAGGGCTTAGGGTTTATGGTTTAGGCTTTAGGGTTTGTGGTTTAGGATTTATGGTTTAGGGTTTAGGATTTACGGTTTATGCTTTAGGCTTTAGGGTTTGTGGCTTAGGGTTAAAGGTGTTTGGTTTAGGATTTAGGGTTTAGGGTTTAGGGTTTAGGGTTTATGGTTTATGGTTTATGGTTTGGGGTTGAGAGTTTATGGTTTAAGTTTTAGGGTTTTTAGTTTAGGGTTTAGGCATATTTATGGTTTAGGGTTTAAGGTTTAGGGTTTAGGCTTTAGAGTTTGGGGTTGATGGTTTATGGTTTAGGGTTTAGGCTTTAGGGTTTATGGTTTAGGGTTTAGGGTTTAAGGTTTAGGGTCTAGGGTTTAGTGTTTATGGTCTAGGGTGTAGGGTTTAGGGTTTACGATTTATGGTTTGGGATTGAGGGTAGGGTTGAGGGTTTAGTTTTTATGGTTTGGGGTTGATGGTTTATGGTTTAGGATTTAGGCTTCAGGGTTTGTGGTTTACGGTTTGGTGTAGGGTTTAGGGTTTAGGGTTTATAGTTTATGGTTTGGGGTTGAGAGTTTATGGTTTAGGGTTTAGGGTTTATGCTTTAGGATTTAGGATTTACCGTTTAGGCTTTAGGATTTGTGGTTTAAGGGATAAGGGTGTAGGATTTAGGGTTTAGGGTTTATGGTTTGGACTTGAGGGTTTATAGTTTAGGGTTTAGGGTGTAGGGTTTAGGGTTTATGGTTTATGGTTTGGGGTTGAGGATTTATGGTTTAGGGTTTATGGTTTGTGGTTTAGGGTGGTTTATGGCTTGGGGTTGATGGTTAATGGTTTAGGGTTTAGTGTTTAGGGTTTAGGCAAGTTTATGGTTTAGGGTTTAGGGTTTAAGGTTTAGGGTCTAGGGTTTAGTGTTTATGGTCTGGGGTGTAGGGTTTAGTGTTTATGGTTTGGGGTTGAGGGTTTATGGTTTGGGATTTGTTATTTAGGGTTTAAGGTGTAGCGTTTAGCGTTTAATGTTTATGGTTTGGGGTTGAGGGTTTATTGTTTCGGGTTTAAGGTTTATAGTTTTGGGTTTAGGGTTTAGGGTTTGTGATTTATGGTTTAGGGTTTAGGGTTTATGGTTTTGGTTTAAGGTTTATGGTTTAGGGTTTAGGCTTTAGGGTTTATGGTTTAAGATTTACGATGTAGGGTTTAGGGTTTAGGTTTTATGGTTTGGGGTTGATGGTTTATGGTTTAGGATTTAGGCTTCAGGGTTTGTGGTTTACGGTTTGGTGTAGGGTTTAGGGTTTAGGGTTTATAGTTTATGGTTTGGGGTTGAGAGTTTATGGTTTAGGGTTTAGGGTTTATGCTTTAGGATTTAGGATTTAGCGTTTAGGCTTTAGGATTTGTGGTTTAAGGGATAAGGGTGTAGGATTTAGGGTTTAGGGTTTATGGTTTGGACTTGAGGGTTTATAGTTTAGGGTTTAGGGTGTAGGGTTTAGGGTTTATGGTTTATGGTTTGGGGTTGAGGATTTATGGTTTAGGGTTTATGGTTTGTGGTTTAGGGTGGTTTATGGCTTGGGGTTGATGGTTAATGGTTTAGGGTTTAGTGTTTGTAGTTTAGGGTTTAGGCTTTAGGTTTTGTATTTTATGGTTTAGGGTATATGGTTTATGCTTTAGTGTTTGTGGTTTAAGGTTTGATGTTTAGGGTTTAGGGTTTATGCTTTAGGGTTTAGGGTTTATGCTTTAGGGTTTCTGGTATAGTGTTTAGGGTGTAGGGTTTATGGTTTAGGGTTTTGGATTTATGGTTTAGGATTGAAGGGTTAGGGTTTAGGGTTTAGGGCTTATGCTTTAGGGTAGGGTTTATGGTTTAGGCTTCAGGGTTTGTGTTTTAGGGTTTAGGATTTACGGTTTATGCTTTAGGCTTTAGCGTTTGTGGCTTAGGGTTAAAGGTGTTTAGTTCAGGGTTTAGGGCTTAGGATTTAGGGTTTAGGGTTTATGGTTTGGGGTTGAGAGTTTATGGCTTAAGGTTTAGGGTTTATAGTTTAGGGTTTAGGCATGTTTGTGGTTTAGGGTTTATGGTTTGGGGTTTAGGCTTTAGGGGTATGGGGTTTAGGATTTATGATTTAGTGTTTATGGTTTATTGTTTGGGATTGAGGGTTTATGGTTTAGGATTTAGGCTTTTATTGTTTGTGATTTAGCATTTAGGGTATAGGGTTTGGGGTTTAGGGTTTAGGGTCTAGGGTTAATGGTTTGGGGTTGATGGTTTAGGGTTTAGTGTTTAGGCTTTAATGATTATGGTTTGGGTTTAGGGTGTAGGGTTTAAGGTTTATGTTTTGGGGTTGAGGGTTTATGTTTTAGTGTTTAGGCTTATGGGTTAGTGGTTTAGGTTTAGGGTGTACGGTTTAGGGTTTAGGATTTATGGTTTGGGGTTGAGGGTTTATCGTTTAGGGTTTATGGTTTAGGGTTTTTGGTATAGTGTTTAGGGTGTAGGGTTTAGAGTTTAGGGTTTAGGATTTATGGTTTGGGGTTGAGGGGTTAGGGTTTAGGGTTTAGGGCTTATGCTTTAGGGCTTAGAGTTTATGGTTTAGGCTTTAGGGTTTGTGGTTTAGGATTTATGATTTAGGGTTTAGGATTTACGGTTTATGCTTTAGGCTTTAGGGTTTGTGGCTTAGGGTTAAAGGTGTTTGGTTTAGGATTTAGGATTTAGGGTTTAGGGTTTATGGTTTATGGTTTATGGTTTGGGGTTGAGAGTTTATGGTTTAAGGTTTAGGGTTTATAGTTTAGGGTTTAGGCATATTTATGGTTTAGGGTTTAAGGTTTAGGGTTTAGGCTTTAGAGTTTGGGATTGATGGTTTATGGTTTAGGGTTTAGGCTTTAGGGCTTATGGTTTAGGGTTTAGGGTTTAAGGTTTAGGGTCTAGGGTTTAGTGTTTATGGTCTAGGGTGTAGGGTTTAGGGTTTAGGGTTTTGGGGTTTGGGGTTGAGAGTTTATGGTTTAAGGTTTAGGGTTTATAGTTTAGGGTTTAGGCATGTTTGCGGTTGAGGGTTTAGGCTTTAGGGGTTTGGGGTTTAGGGTTTAGGGTTTTAGGGTTTAGGGTTTAGGGTTTATGGTTTATGGTTTGGGATTTAGGGTTTATGGTTTAGGATTTAGGATTTTATTGTTTGTGATTTAGCATTTAGGGTGTAGGGTTTGGGGTTTAGGGTTTAGGGTCTAGGGTTAATGGTTTGGGTTTAATGGTTTAGGGTTTAGTGTTTAGGCTTTAGGGATTATGGTTCGGGTTTAGGGTGTAGGGTTTAGGGTTTATGGTTCGGGGTTGAGGGTTTATGGTTTATGGTTTAGGCTTTTGGGTTTGTGGTTTAGGTTTAGGGTGTACGGTTTAGGGTTTAGGATTTATGGTTTGGGGTTGAGGGTTTATCGTTTAGGGTTTATGCTTTATGGTTTCTGGTATAGTGTTTAGGGTGTAGGGTGTAGGGTTTTAGGGTTTAGGATTTATGGTTCGGGGTTGAGGGTTTAGGGCTTAAGCTTTAGTGCTTAGGGTTTATGGTTTAGGCTTTAGGGTTTGTGGTTTAGGCTTTATGGTTAAGGGTTTAGGATTTACAGTTTATGCTTTAGGCTTTAGGGTTTGTGGATTAGGGTTAAAGTTGTTTGGTTCAGGGTTTAGGGTTTAGGGTTTATGGTTTAGGGTTTAGGGTTTATGATTTGGGGTTGAGAGTTTATGGTTTAAGGTTTAGGGTTTATAGTTTAGGGTTTAGGCAAGTTTATGGTTTAGGGTTTAGGGTTTAAGGTTTAGGGTCTAGGGTTTAGTGTTTATGGTCTGGGGTGTAGGGTTTAGTGTTTATGGTTTGGGGTTGAGGGTAGGGTTGAGGGTTTATGGTTTGGGATTTGTTATTTAGGGTTTAAGGTGTAGCGTTTAGCGTTTAATGTTTATGGTTTGGGGTTGAGGGTTTATTGTTTCGGGTTTAAGGTTTATAGTTTTGGGTTTAGGGTTTAGGGTTTGTGATTTATGGTTTAGGGTTTAGGGTTTATGGTTTTGGTTTAAGGTTTATGGTTTAGGGTTTAGGCTTTAGGGTTTATGGTTTAAGATTTACGATGTAGGGTTTAGGGTTTAGGTTTTATGGTTTGGGGTTGATGGTTTATGGTTTAGGATTTAGGCTTCAGGGTTTGTGGTTTACGGTTTGGTGTAGGGTTTAGGGTTTAGGGTTTATAGTTTATGGTTTGGGGTTGAGAGTTTATGGTTTAGGGTTTAGGGTTTATGCTTTAGGATTTAGGATTTAGCGTTTAGGCTTTAGGATTTGTGGTTTAAGGGATAAGGGTGTAGGATTTAGGGTTTAGGGTTTATGGTTTGGACTTGAGGGTTTATAGTTTAGGGTTTAGGGTGTAGGGTTTAGGGTTTATGGTTTATGGTTTGGGGTTGATGATTTATGGTTTAGGGTTTATGGTTTGTGGTTTAGGGTGGTTTATGGCTTGGGGTTGATGGTTAATGGTTTAGGGTTTAGTGTTTGTAGTTTAGGGTTTAGGCTTTAGGTTTTGTATTTTATGGTTTAGGGTATAGGGTTTATGCTTTAGTGTTTGTGGTTTAAGGTTTGATGTTTAGAGTTTAGGGTTTATGCTTTAGGGTTTAGGGTTTATGCTTTAGGGTTTCTGGTATAGTGTTTAGGGTGTAGGGTTTATGGTTTAGGGTTTTGGATTTATGGTTTAGGGTTGAAGGGTTAGGGTTTAGGGTTTAGGGCTTATGCTTTAGGGTAGGGTTTATGGTTTAGGCTTTAGGGTTTGTGTTTTAGGGTTTAGGATTTACGGTTTATGCTTTAGGCTTTAGCGTTTGTGGCTTAGGGTTAAAGGTGTTTAGTTCAGGGTTTAGGGCTTAGGATTTAGGGTTTAGGGTTTATGGTTTGGGGTTGAGAGTTTATGGCTTAAGGTTTAGGGTTTATAGTTTAGGGTTTAGGCATGTTTGTGGTTTAGGGTTTATGGTTTGGGGTTTAGGCTTTAGGGGTATGGGGTTTAGGATTTATGATTTAGGATTTATGGTTTATTGTTTGGGGTTGAGGGTTTATGGTTTAGGATTTAGGCTTTTATTGTTTGTGATTTAGCATTTAGGGTATAGGGTTTGGGGTTTAGGGTTTAGGGTCTAGGGTTAATGGTTTGGGGTTGATGGTTTAGGGTTTAGTGTTTAGGCTTTAAGGATTATGGTTTGGGTTTAGGGTGTAGGGTTTAGGGTTTAGGGTGTAGGGGTTGAGGGTTAGGGTTTAGGGTTTAGGCTTATGGGTTAGTGGTTTAGGTTTAGGGTGTACGGTTTAGGGTTTAGGATTTATGGTTTAGGGTTGAGGGTTTATCATTTAGGGTGTATGGTTTAGGGTTTAGGGTTTATGCTTTAGGGTTTCTGGTATAGTGTTTAGGGTGTAGGGTTTATGGTTTAGGGTTTTGGATTTATGGTTTAGGATTGAAGGGTTAGGGTTTAGGGTTTAGGGATTATGCTTTAGGGTAGGGTTTATGGTTTAGGCTTTAGGGTTTGTGTTTTAGGGTTTAGGATTTACGGTTTATGCTTTAGGCTTTAGCGTTTGTGGCTTAGGGTTAAAGGTGTTTAGTTCAGGGTTTAGGGCTTAGGATTTAGGGTTTAGGGTTTATGGTTTGGGGTTGAGAGTTTATGGCTTAAGGTTTAGGGTTTATAGTTTAGGGTTTAGGCATGTTTGTGGTTTAGGGTTTATGGTTTGGGGTTTAGGGTTTAGGGGTATGGGGTTTAGGATTTATGATTTAGGGTTTATGGTTTATTGTTTGGGTTTGAGGGTTTATGGTTTAGGATTTAGGCTTTTATTGTTTGTGATTTAGCATTTAGGGTATAGGGTTTGGGGTTTAGGGTTTAGGGTCTAGGGTTAATGGTTTGGGGTTGATGGTTTAGGGTTTAGTGTTTAGGCTTTAAGGATTATGGTTTGGGTTTAGGGTGTAGGGTTTATGGTTTGGGGTTGAGGGTTTAGGGTTTAGGGTTTAGGCTTATGGGTTAGTGGTTTAGGTTTAGGGTGTATGGTTTAGGGTTTAGGATTTATGGTTTAGGGTTGAGGGTTTATCGTTTAGGGTTTATGGTTTAGGGTTTTTGGTATAGTGTTTAGGGTGTAGGGTTTAGGGTTTAGGATTTAGGATTTATGGTTTGGGGTTGAGGGGTTAGTGTTTAGGGTTTAGGGCTTATGCTTTAGGGCTTAGGGTTTATGGTTTAGGCTTTAGGGTTTGTGGTTTAGGATTTATGGTTTAGGGTTTAGGATTTACGGTTTATGCTTTAGGCTTTAGGGTTTGTGGCTTAGGGTTAAAGGTGTTTGGTTTAGGATTTAGGGTTTAGGGTTTAGGGTTTAGGGTTTATGGTTTATGGTTTATGGTTTGGGGTTGAGAGTTTATGGTTTAAGTTTTAGGGTTTTTAGTTTAGGGTTTAGGCATATTTATGGTTTAGGGTTTAAGGTTTAGGGTTTAGGCTTTAGAGTTTGGGGTTGATGGTTTATGGTTTAGGGTTTAGGCTTTAGGGTTTATGGTTTAGGGTTTAGGGTTTAAGGTTTAGGGTCTAGGGTTTAGTGTTTATGGTCTAGGGTGTAGGGTTTAGGGTTTACGATTTATGGTTTGGGATTGAGGGTAGGGTTGAGGGTTTAGTTTTTATGGTTTGGGGTTGATGGTTTATGGTTTAGGATTTAGGCTTCAGGGTTTGTGGTTTACGGTTTGGTGTAGGGTTTAGGGTTTAGGGTTTATAGTTTATGGTTTGGGGTTGAGAGTTTATGGTTTAGGGTTTAGGGTTTATGCTTTAGGATTTAGGATTTACCGTTTAGGCTTTAGGATTTGTGGTTTAAGGGATAAGGGTGTAGGATTTAGGGTTTAGGGTTTATGGTTTGGACTTGAGGGTTTATAGTTTAGGGTTTAGGGTGTAGGGTTTAGGGTTTATGGTTTATGGTTTGGGGTTGAGGATTTATGGTTTAGGGTTTATGGTTTGTGGTTTAGGGTGGTTTATGGCTTGGGGTTGATGGTTAATGGTTTAGGGTTTAGTGTTTAGGGTTTAGGCAAGTTTATGGTTTAGGGTTTAGGGTTTAAGGTTTAGGGTCTAGGGTTTAGTGTTTATGGTCTGGGGTGTAGGGTTTAGTGTTTATGGTTTGGGGTTGAGGGTTTATGGTTTGGGATTTGTTATTTAGGGTTTAAGGTGTAGCGTTTAGCGTTTAATGTTTATGGTTTGGGGTTGAGGGTTTATTGTTTCGGGTTTAAGGTTTATAGTTTTGGGTTTAGGGTTTAGGGTTTGTGATTTATGGTTTAGGGTTTAGGGTTTATGGTTTTGGTTTAAGGTTTATGGTTTAGGGTTTAGGCTTTAGGGTTTATGGTTTAAGATTTACGATGTAGGGTTTAGGGTTTAGGTTTTATGGTTTGGGGTTGATGGTTTATGGTTTAGGATTTAGGCTTCAGGGTTTGTGGTTTACGGTTTGGTGTAGGGTTTAGGGTTTAGGGTTTATAGTTTATGGTTTGGGGTTGAGAGTTTATGGTTTAGGGTTTAGGGTTTATGCTTTAGGATTTAGGATTTAGCGTTTAGGCTTTAGGATTTGTGGTTTAAGGGATAAGGGTGTAGGATTTAGGGTTTAGGGTTTATGGTTTGGACTTGAGGGTTTATAGTTTAGGGTTTAGGGTGTAGGGTTTAGGGTTTATGGTTTATGGTTTGGGGTTGAGGATTTATGGTTTAGGGTTTATGGTTTGTGGTTTAGGGTGGTTTATGGCTTGGGGTTGATGGTTAATGGTTTAGGGTTTAGTGTTTGTAGTTTAGGGTTTAGGCTTTAGGTTTTGTATTTTATGGTTTAGGGTATATGGTTTATGCTTTAGTGTTTGTGGTTTAAGGTTTGATGTTTAGGGTTTAGGGTTTATGCTTTAGGGTTTAGGGTTTATGCTTTAGGGTTTCTGGTATAGTGTTTAGGGTGTAGGGTTTATGGTTTAGGGTTTTGGATTTATGGTTTAGGATTGAAGGGTTAGGGTTTAGGGTTTAGGGCTTATGCTTTAGGGTAGGGTTTATGGTTTAGGCTTCAGGGTTTGTGTTTTAGGGTTTAGGATTTACGGTTTATGCTTTAGGCTTTAGCGTTTGTGGCTTAGGGTTAAAGGTGTTTAGTTCAGGGTTTAGGGCTTAGGATTTAGGGTTTAGGGTTTATGGTTTGGGGTTGAGAGTTTATGGCTTAAGGTTTAGGGTTTATAGTTTAGGGTTTAGGCATGTTTGTGGTTTAGGGTTTATGGTTTGGGGTTTAGGCTTTAGGGGTATGGGGTTTAGGATTTATGATTTAGTGTTTATGGTTTATTGTTTGGGATTGAGGGTTTATGGTTTAGGATTTAGGCTTTTATTGTTTGTGATTTAGCATTTAGGGTATAGGGTTTGGGGTTTAGGGTTTAGGGTCTAGGGTTAATGGTTTGGGGTTGATGGTTTAGGGTTTAGTGTTTAGGCTTTAATGATTATGGTTTGGGTTTAGGGTGTAGGGTTTAAGGTTTATGTTTTGGGGTTGAGGGTTTATGTTTTAGTGTTTAGGCTTATGGGTTAGTGGTTTAGGTTTAGGGTGTACGGTTTAGGGTTTAGGATTTATGGTTTGGGGTTGAGGGTTTATCGTTTAGGGTTTATGGTTTAGGGTTTTTGGTATAGTGTTTAGGGTGTAGGGTTTAGAGTTTAGGGTTTAGGATTTATGGTTTGGGGTTGAGGGGTTAGGGTTTAGGGTTTAGGGCTTATGCTTTAGGGCTTAGAGTTTATGGTTTAGGCTTTAGGGTTTGTGGTTTAGGATTTATGATTTAGGGTTTAGGATTTACGGTTTATGCTTTAGGCTTTAGGGTTTGTGGCTTAGGGTTAAAGGTGTTTGGTTTAGGATTTAGGATTTAGGGTTTAGGGTTTATGGTTTATGGTTTATGGTTTGGGGTTGAGAGTTTATGGTTTAAGGTTTAGGGTTTATAGTTTAGGGTTTAGGCATATTTATGGTTTAGGGTTTAAGGTTTAGGGTTTAGGCTTTAGAGTTTGGGATTGATGGTTTATGGTTTAGGGTTTAGGCTTTAGGGCTTATGGTTTAGGGTTTAGGGTTTAAGGTTTAGGGTCTAGGGTTTAGTGTTTATGGTCTAGGGTGTAGGGTTTAGGGTTTAGGGTTTTGGGGTTTGGGGTTGAGAGTTTATGGTTTAAGGTTTAGGGTTTATAGTTTAGGGTTTAGGCATGTTTGCGGTTGAGGGTTTAGGCTTTAGGGGTTTGGGGTTTAGGGTTTAGGGTTTTAGGGTTTAGGGTTTAGGGTTTATGGTTTATGGTTTGGGATTTAGGGTTTATGGTTTAGGATTTAGGATTTTATTGTTTGTGATTTAGCATTTAGGGTGTAGGGTTTGGGGTTTAGGGTTTAGGGTCTAGGGTTAATGGTTTGGGTTTAATGGTTTAGGGTTTAGTGTTTAGGCTTTAGGGATTATGGTTCGGGTTTAGGGTGTAGGGTTTAGGGTTTATGGTTCGGGGTTGAGGGTTTATGGTTTATGGTTTAGGCTTTTGGGTTTGTGGTTTAGGTTTAGGGTGTACGGTTTAGGGTTTAGGATTTATGGTTTGGGGTTGAGGGTTTATCGTTTAGGGTTTATGCTTTATGGTTTCTGGTATAGTGTTTAGGGTGTAGGGTGTAGGGTTTTAGGGTTTAGGATTTATGGTTCGGGGTTGAGGGTTTAGGGCTTAAGCTTTAGTGCTTAGGGTTTATGGTTTAGGCTTTAGGGTTTGTGGTTTAGGCTTTATGGTTAAGGGTTTAGGATTTACAGTTTATGCTTTAGGCTTTAGGGTTTGTGGATTAGGGTTAAAGTTGTTTGGTTCAGGGTTTAGGGTTTAGGGTTTATGGTTTAGGGTTTAGGGTTTATGATTTGGGGTTGAGAGTTTATGGTTTAAGGTTTAGGGTTTATAGTTTAGGGTTTAGGCAAGTTTATGGTTTAGGGTTTAGGGTTTAAGGTTTAGGGTCTAGGGTTTAGTGTTTATGGTCTGGGGTGTAGGGTTTAGTGTTTATGGTTTGGGGTTGAGGGTAGGGTTGAGGGTTTATGGTTTGGGATTTGTTATTTAGGGTTTAAGGTGTAGCGTTTAATGTTTATGGTTTGGGGTTGAGGGTTTATTGTTTCGGGTTTAAGGTTTATAGTTTTGGGTTTAGGGTTTAGGGTTTGTGATTTATGGTTTAGGGTTTAGGGTTTATGGTTTTGGTTTAAGGTTTATGGTTTAGGGTTTAGGCTTTAGGGTTTATGGTTTAAGATTTACGATGTAGGGTTTAGGGTTTAGGTTTTATGGTTTGGGGTTGATGGTTTATGGTTTAGGATTTAGGCTTCAGGGTTTGTGGTTTACGGTTTGGTGTAGGGTTTAGGGTTTAGGGTTTATAGTTTATGGTTTGGGGTTGAGAGTTTATGGTTTAGGGTTTAGGGTTTATGCTTTAGGATTTAGGATTTAGCGTTTAGGCTTTAGGATTTGTGGTTTAAGGGATAAGGGTGTAGGATTTAGGGTTTAGGGTTTATGGTTTGGACTTGAGGGTTTATAGTTTAGGGTTTAGGGTGTAGGGTTTAGGGTTTATGGTTTATGGTTTGGGGTTGATGATTTATGGTTTAGGGTTTATGGTTTGTGGTTTAGGGTGGTTTATGGCTTGGGGTTGATGGTTAATGGTTTAGGGTTTAGTGTTTGTAGTTTAGGGTTTAGGCTTTAGGTTTTGTATTTTATGGTTTAGGGTATAGGGTTTATGCTTTAGTGTTTGTGGTTTAAGGTTTGATGTTTAGAGTTTAGGGTTTATGCTTTAGGGTTTAGGGTTTATGCTTTAGGGTTTCTGGTATAGTGTTTAGGGTGTAGGGTTTATGGTTTAGGGTTTTGGATTTATGGTTTAGGGTTGAAGGGTTAGGGTTTAGGGTTTAGGGCTTATGCTTTAGGGTAGGGTTTATGGTTTAGGCTTTAGGGTTTGTGTTTTAGGGTTTAGGATTTACGGTTTATGCTTTAGGCTTTAGCGTTTGTGGCTTAGGGTTAAAGGTGTTTAGTTCAGGGTTTAGGGCTTAGGATTTAGGGTTTAGGGTTTATGGTTTGGGGTTGAGAGTTTATGGCTTAAGGTTTAGGGTTTATAGTTTAGGGTTTAGGCATGTTTGTGGTTTAGGGTTTATGGTTTGGGGTTTAGGCTTTAGGGGTATGGGGTTTAGGATTTATGATTTAGGATTTATGGTTTATTGTTTGGGGTTGAGGGTTTATGGTTTAGGATTTAGGCTTTTATTGTTTGTGATTTAGCATTTAGGGTATAGGGTTTGGGGTTTAGGGTTTAGGGTCTAGGGTTAATGGTTTGGGGTTGATGGTTTAGGGTTTAGTGTTTAGGCTTTAAGGATTATGGTTTGGGTTTAGGGTGTAGGGTTTAGGGTTTAGGGTGTAGGGGTTGAGGGTTAGGGTTTAGGGTTTAGGCTTATGGGTTAGTGGTTTAGGTTTAGGGTGTACGGTTTAGGGTTTAGGATTTATGGTTTAGGGTTGAGGGTTTATCATTTAGGGTGTATGGTTTAGGGTTTAGGGTTTATGCTTTAGGGTTTCTGGTATAGTGTTTAGGGTGTAGGGTTTATGGTTTAGGGTTTTGGATTTATGGTTTAGGATTGAAGGGTTAGGGTTTAGGGTTTAGGGATTATGCTTTAGGGTAGGGTTTATGGTTTAGGCTTTAGGGTTTGTGTTTTAGGGTTTAGGATTTACGGTTTATGCTTTAGGCTTTAGCGTTTGTGGCTTAGGGTTAAAGGTGTTTAGTTCAGGGTTTAGGGCTTAGGATTTAGGGTTTAGGGTTTATGGTTTGGGGTTGAGAGTTTATGGCTTAAGGTTTAGGGTTTATAGTTTAGGGTTTAGGCATGTTTGTGGTTTAGGGTTTATGGTTTGGGGTTTAGGGTTTAGGGGTATGGGGTTTAGGATTTATGATTTAGGGTTTATGGTTTATTGTTTGGGTTTGAGGGTTTATGGTTTAGGATTTAGGCTTTTATTGTTTGTGATTTAGCATTTAGGGTATAGGGTTTGGGGTTTAGGGTTTAGGGTCTAGGGTTAATGGTTTGGGGTTGATGGTTTAGGGTTTAGTGTTTAGGCTTTAAGGATTATGGTTTGGGTTTAGGGTGTAGGGTTTATGGTTTGGGGTTGAGGGTTTAGGGTTTAGGGTTTAGGCTTATGGGTTAGTGGTTTAGGTTTAGGGTGTATGGTTTAGGGTTTAGGATTTATGGTTTAGGGTTGAGGGTTTATCGTTTAGGGTTTATGGTTTAGGGTTTTTGGTATAGTGTTTAGGGTGTAGGGTTTAGGGTTTAGGATTTAGGATTTATGGTTTGGGGTTGAGGGGTTAGTGTTTAGGGTTTAGGGCTTATGCTTTAGGGCTTAGGGTTTATGGTTTAGGCTTTAGGGTTTGTGGTTTAGGATTTATGGTTTAGGGTTTAGGATTTACGGTTTATGCTTTAGGCTTTAGGGTTTGTGGCTTAGGGTTAAAGGTGTTTGGTTTAGGATTTAGGGTTTAGGGTTTAGGGTTTAGGGTTTATGGTTTATGGTTTATGGTTTGGGGTTGAGAGTTTATGGTTTAAGTTTTAGGGTTTTTAGTTTAGGGTTTAGGCATATTTATGGTTTAGGGTTTAAGGTTTAGGGTTTAGGCTTTAGAGTTTGGGGTTGATGGTTTATGGTTTAGGGTTTAGGCTTTAGGGTTTATGGTTTAGGGTTTAGGGTTTAAGGTTTAGGGTCTAGGGTTTAGTGTTTATGGTCTAGGGTGTAGGGTTTAGGGTTTACGATTTATGGTTTGGGATTGAGGGTAGGGTTGAGGGTTTAGTTTTTATGGTTTGGGGTTGATGGTTTATGGTTTAGGATTTAGGCTTCAGGGTTTGTGGTTTACGGTTTGGTGTAGGGTTTAGGGTTTAGGGTTTATAGTTTATGGTTTGGGGTTGAGAGTTTATGGTTTAGGGTTTAGGGTTTATGCTTTAGGATTTAGGATTTACCGTTTAGGCTTTAGGATTTGTGGTTTAAGGGATAAGGGTGTAGGATTTAGGGTTTAGGGTTTATGGTTTGGACTTGAGGGTTTATAGTTTAGGGTTTAGGGTGTAGGGTTTAGGGTTTATGGTTTATGGTTTGGGGTTGAGGATTTATGGTTTAGGGTTTATGGTTTGTGGTTTAGGGTGGTTTATGGCTTGGGGTTGATGGTTAATGGTTTAGGGTTTAGTGTTTGTAGTTTAGGGTTTAGGCTTTAGGTTTTGTATTTTATGGTTTAGGGTATAGGGTTTATGCTTTAGTGTTTGTGGTTTAAGGTTTGATGTTTAGGGTTTAGGGTTTATGCTTTAGGGTTTAGGGTTTATGCTTTAGGGTTTCTGGTATAGTGTTTAGGGTGTAGGGTTTATGGTTTAGGGTTTTGGATTTATGGTTTAGGATTGAAGGGTTAGGGTTTAGGGTTTAGGGCTTATGCTTTAGGGTAGGGTTTATGGTTTAGGCTTTAGGGTTTGTGTTTTAGGGTTTAGGATTTACGGTTTATGCTTTAGGCTTTAGCGTTTGTGGCTTAGGGTTAAAGGTGTTTAGTTCAGGGTTTAGGGCTTAGGATTTAGGGTTTAGGGTTTATGGTTTGGGGTTGAGAGTTTATGGCTTAAGGTTTAGGGTTTATAGTTTAGGGTTTATGCATGTTTGTGGTTTAGGGTTTATGGTTTGGGGTTTAGGCTTTAGGGGTATGGGGTTTAGGATTTATGATTTAGTGTTTATGGTTTATTGTTTGGGATTGAGGGTTTATAGTTTAGGATTTAGGCTTTTATTGTTTGTGATTTAGCATTTAGGGTATAGGGTTTGGGGTTTAGGGTTTAGGGTCTAGGGTTAATGGTTTGGGGTTGATGGTTTAGGGTTTAGTGTTTAGGCTTTAAGGATTATGGTTTGGGTTTAGGGTGTAGGGTTTAAGGTTTATGGTTTGGGGTTGAGGGTTTATGTTTTAGTGTTTAGGCTTATGGGTTAGTGGTTTAGGTTTAGGGTGTACGGTTTAGGGTTTAGGATTTATGGTTTGGGGTTGAGGGTTTATCGTTTAGGGTTTATGGTTTAGGGTTTTTGGTATAGTGTTTAGGGTGTAGGGTTTAGAGTTTAGGGCTTAGGATTTATGGTTTGGGGTTGAGGGGTTAGGGTTTAGGGTTTAGGGCTTATGCTTTAGGTCTTAGAGTTTATGGTTTAGGCTTTAGGGTTTGTGGTTTAGGATTTATGGTTTAGGGTTTAGGATTTACGGTTTATGCTTTAGGCTTTAGGGTTTGTGGCTTAGGGTTAAAGGTGTTTGGTTTAGGATTTAGGATTTAGGGTTTAGTGTTTATGGTTTATGGTTTATGGTTTGGGGTTGAGAGTTTATGGTTTAAGGTTTAGGGTTTATAGTTTAGGGTTTAGGCATATTTATGGTTTAGGGTTTAAGGTTTAGGGTTTAGGCTTTAGAGTTTGGGATTGATGGTTTATGGTTTAGGGTTTAGGCTTTAGGGCTTATGGTTTAGGGTTTAGGGTTTAAGGTTTAGGGTCTAGGGTTTAGTGTTTATGGTCTAGGGTGTAGGGTTTAGGGTTTAGGGTTTTGGGGTTTGGGGTTGAGAGTTTATGGTTTAAGGTTTAGGGTTTATAGTTTAGGGTTTAGGCATGTTTGCGGTTGAGGGTTTAGGCTTTAGGGGTTTGGGGTTTAGGGTTTTAGGGTTTAGGGTTTAGGGTTTAGTGTTTATGGTTTATGGTTTGGGATTTAGGGTTTATGGTTTAGGATTTAGGATTTTATTGTTTGTGATTTAGCATTTAGGGTGTAGGGTTTGGGGTTTAGGGTTTAGGATCTAGGGTTAATGGTTTGGGTTTAATGGTTTAGGGTTTAGTGTTTAGGCTTTAGGGATTATGGTTCGGGTTTAGGGTGTAGGGTTTAGGGTTTATGGTTCGGGGTTGAGGGTTTATGGTTTATGGTTTAGGCTTTTGGGTTTGTGGTTTAGGTTTAGGGTGTACAGTTTAGGGTTTAGGATTTATGGTTTGGGGTTGAGGGTTTATCGTTTAGGGTTTATGCTTTATGGTTTCTGGTATAGTGTTTAGGGTGTAGGGTGTAGGGTTTTAGGGTTTAGGATTTATGGTTCGGGGTTGAGGGTTTAGGGCTTATGCTTTAGTGCTTAGGGTTTATGGTTTAGGCTTTAGGGTTTGTGGTTTAGGCTTTATGGTTTAGGGTTTAGGATTTACAGTTTATGCTTTAGGCTTTAGGGTTTGTGGATTAGGGTTAAAGTTGTTTGGTTCAGGGTTTAGGGTTTAGGGTTTATGGTTTAGGGTTTAGGGTTTATGGTTTGGGGTTGAGAGTTTATGGTTTAAGGTTTAGGGTTTATAGTTTAGGGTTTAGGCAAGTTTATGGTTTAGGGTTTAGGGTTTAAGGTTTAGGGTCTAGGGTTTAGTGTTTATGGTCTGGGGTGTAGGGTTTAGTGTTTATGGTTTGGGGTTGAGGGTAGGGATGAGGGTTTATGGTTTGGGATTTGTTATTTAGGGTTTAAGGTGTAGCGTTTAGCGTTTAATGTTTATGGTTTGGGGTTGAGGGTTTATTGTTTCGGGTTTAAGGTTTATAGTTTTGGGTTTAGGGTTTAGGGTTTGTGATTTATGGTTTAGGGTTTAGGGTTTATGGTTTTGGTTTAAGGTTTATGGTTTAGGGTTTAGGCTTTAGGGTTTATGGTTTAAGATTTACGATGTAGGGTTTAGGGTTTAGGTTTTATGGTTTGGGGTTGATGGTTTATGGTTTAGGATTTAGGCTTTAGGGTTTGTGGTTTACGGTTTGGTGTAGGGTTTAGGGTTTAGGGTTTATAGTTTATGGTTTGGGGTTGAGAGTTTATGGTTTAGGGTTTAGGGTTTATGCTTTAGGATTTAGGATTTAGCGTTTAGGCTTTAGGATTTGTGGTTTAAGGGATAAGGGTGTAGGATTTAGGGTTTAGGGTTTATGGTTTGGACTTGAGGGTTTATAGTTTAGGGTTTAGGGTGTAGGGTTTAGGGTTTATGGTTTATGGTTTGGGGTTGAGGATTTATGGTTTAGGGTTTATGGTTTGTGGTTTAGGGTGGTTTATGGCTTGGGGTTGATGGTTAATGGTTTAGTGTTTAGTGTTTGTAGTTTAGGGTTTAGGCTTTAGGTTTTGTATTTTATGGTTTAGGGTATAGGGTTTATGCTTTAGTGTTTGTGGTTTAAGGTTTGATGTTTAGGGTTTAGGGTTTATACTTTAGGGTTTAGGGTTTATGCTTTAGGGTTTCTGGTATAGTGTTTAGGGTGTAGGGTTTATGGTTTAGGGTTTTGGATTTATGGTTTAGGTTTGAAGGGTTAGGGTTTAGGGTTTAGGGCTTATGCTTTAGGGTAGGGTTTATGGTTTAGGCTTTAGGGTTTGTGTTTTAGGGTTTAGGATTTACGGTTTATGCTTTAGGCTTTAGCGTTTGTGGCTTAGGGTTAAAGGTGTTTAGTTCAGGGTTTAGGGCTTAGGATTTAGGGTTTAGGGTTTATGGTTTGGGGTTGAGAGTTTATGGCTTAAGGTTTAGGGTTTATAGTTTAGGGTTTAGGCATGTTTGTGGTTTAGGGTTTATGGTTTGGGGTTTAGGCTTTAGGGGTATGGGGTTTAGGATTTATGATTTAGGATTTATGGTTTATTGTTTGGGGTTGAGGGTTTATGGTTTAGGATTTAGGCTTTTATTGTTTGTGATTTAGCATTTAGGGTATAGGGTTTGGGGTTTAGGGTTTAGGGTCTAGGGTTAATGGTTTGGGGTTGATGGTTTAGGGTTTAGTGTTTAGGCTTTAAGGATTATGGTTTGGGTTTATGGTGTAGGGTTTAGGGTTTAGGGTGTAAGGGTTGAGGGTTTAGGGTTTAGGGTTTAGGCTTATGGGTTAGTGGTTTAGGTTTAGGGTGTACGGTTTAGGGTTTAGGATTTATGGTTTAGGGTTGAGGGTTTATCATTTAGGGTTTATGGTTTAGGGTTTAGGGTTTATGCTTTAGGGTTTTTGGTATAGTGTTTAGGGTGTAGGGTTTATGGTTTAGGGTTTTGGATTTATGGTTTAGGATTGAAGGGTTAGGGTTTAGGGTTTAGGGATTATGCTTTAGGGTAGGGTTTATGGTTTAGGCTTTAGGGTTTGTGTTTTAGGGTTTAGGATTTACGGTTTATGCTTTAGGCTTTAGCGTTTGTGGCTTAGGGTTAAAGGTGTTTAGTTCAGGGTTTAGGGCTTAGGATTTAGGGTTTAGGGTTTATGGTTTGGGGTTGAGAGTTTATGGCTTAAGGTTTAGGGTTTATAGTTTAGGGTTTAGGCATGTTTGTGGTTTAGGGTTTATGGTTTGGGGTTTAGGGTTTAGGGGTATGGGGTTTAGGATTTATGATTTAGGGTTTATGGTTTATTGTTTGGGGTTGAGGGTTTATGGTTTAGGATTTAGGCTTTTATTGTTTGTGATTTAGCATTTAGGGTATAGGGTTTGGGGTTTAGGGTTTAGGGTCTAGGGTTAATGGTTTGGGGTTGATGGTTTAGGGTTTAGTGTTTAGGCTTTAAGGATTATGGTTTGGGTTTAGGGTGTATGGTTTAGGGTTTATGGTTTGGGGTTGAGGGTTTAGGGTTTAGGGTTTAGGCTTATGGGTTAGTGGTTTAGGTTTAGGGTGTATGGTTTAGGGTTTAGGATTTATGGTTTAGGGTTGAGGGTTTATCGTTTAGGGTTTATGGTTTAGGGTTTTTGGTATAGTGTTTAGGGTGTAGGGTTTAGGGTTTAGGATTTATGGTTTGGGGTTGAGGGGTTAGTGTTTAGGGTTTAGGGCTTATGCTTTAGGGCTTAGGGTTTATGGTTTAGGCTTTAGGGTTTGTGGTTTAGGATTTATGGTTTAGGGTTTAGGATTTACGGTTTATGCTTTAGGCTTTAGGGTTTGTGGCTTAGGGTTAAAGGTGTTTGGTTTAGGATTTAGGGTTTAGGGTTTAGGGTTTAGGGTTTATGGTTTATGGTTTATGGTTTGGGGTTGAGAGTTTATGGTTTAAGGTTTAGGGTTTTTAGTTTAGGGTTTAGGCATATTTATGGTTTAGGGTTTAAGGTTTAGGGTTTAGGCTTTAGAGTTTGGGGTTGATGGTTTATGGTTTAGGGTTTAGGCTTTAGGGTTTATGGTTTAGGGTTTAGGGTTTAAGGTTTAGGGTCTAGGGTTTAGTGTTTATGGTCTAGGGTGTAGGGTTTAGGGTTTACGATTTATGGTTTGGGATTGAGGGTAGGGTTGAGGGTTTATGTTTTGGGGTTTAGGGTTTAGGGTTTACGATTTAGGGTTTAAGGTGTAGCATTTAGGGTTTAGGGTTTATGGTTTGGCATTGAGGATTTATGGTTTAGGGTTTAGGCTTTAGGGTTTATGCTTTAGGATTTACGGTTTAGGGTTTATGTGTTTAGGGTTTAGGGTTTAGGATGTAGGGTTTATGGTTTAGGGTTTAGGATTGAGAGTTTGGAATTTATGGTTTAGGGTTTTGGATTTAGGGTTTTGGGTTGAGGATTTATGGTTTAGGGTTTAGGGATTATAATCTAGGGTTTAGGCTTTGGAGTTTATGGTTTAGGGTTTAGGGTTTGGTGTTTAGGGTTTAGTGTTCAGGATTTTGGGTTTAGGCTTTAGGGTTTGGGATTTATGCCTTAGGATTTATGGTTTAGGGTTTAGGCATAAGGGTTTAGGGTTTATGGTTTGGGGTTGAAGGTTTATGGTTTAGGGTTTAGGCTTTAGTATTTGTGGTTAAGGGTTTAGGGTGTAGCGTTTAGGGTTTAGTGTTTATGGTTTGGGGTTGAGGGTATATTGTTTTGGGTTTAGGATTTATAGTTTAGGGTTTAGGCTTTAGGGTTTGTGATTTATGGTTTAGGGTTTAGGATTTAGGGTTGATGGTTTATGGTTTATGGTTTAGGCTTTAGGGTTTGTGGTTTAAGGTTTACGATGTTGGGTTTAGGGTTTAGGGTTTTTGGTTTGGGGTTGATGGTTTATGGTTTAGGATTTAGGCTTTAGGGTTTGTGGTTTAGGGTTTAGGGTGTAGGGTTTAGAGTTTAGGGTTTATAGTTTATGGTTTGGGGTTGAGAGTTTATGGTTTAGGATTTAGGGTTTATGCTTTAGGATTTAGGATTTAGCGTTTAGGCTTTAGGATTTGAGGGTTTATAGTTTAGGGTTTAGGGTGTAGGGTTTACGGTTTATAGTTTGGGGTTGAGGGTTTATGGTTTATGGTTTAGGGTTTGTGGTTTAAGGAGTAGGGTTTAGGGTTTAGGGTTTATGGCTTGGGGTTGATGGTTAATGGTTTAGGGTTTAGTGTTTGTAGTTTAGGGTTTAGGCTTTAGGGTTTGTGTTTTATGGTTTAGGGTATAGGGGTTTATGCTTTAGTGTTTGTGGTTTAAGGTTTGAGGTTTAGGGTTTAGGGTTTACGCTTTAGAATTTAGGGTTTAGGGTTTCTGGTGTATGGTTTATGGTTTAAGATTTATGGTTTAGTGTTTATGGTTTAGGGTTTAAGGGTTGTGATTTAGGGTTTAGGCTTTGGGGTTTATGGTTTAGGGTTTAGGGTTTATGGTTTAGGATTTAGGATTTAGGGTTTATGGTTTGGGGTTGAGGGTTTAGCATTTGTGGTTTAGGGTTAAGGGTGTGGGGTTTAGAGTTTAGGGTTTATGGTTTATTGTTTAGGGCTGAAGGTTTATGGTTTCGGGTTTAGGGTTTATCGTTTAGGGATTAGGCTTTAAGGTTTGTGATTTATGGTTTAGGGTTTAGGGTTTGGGGTTTATGGTTTGGGGTTGAGGGTTTATGGTTTCAGGTTTCGGCTTTAGGGTTTATGGTTTAAGGTTTACGATGTAGGGTTTAGGGTTTATGGTTTCGGGTTGAGGGTTTATGGTTTAGGATTTAGGCTTTAGGGTTTGTGGTTTAGGGTATAGGGTGTAGGGTTTAGGGTTTATGGTTTATAGTTTATGGTTTGGGGTTGAGGGTTTATGGTTTAGGGTTTTGGGTTTATGATTTAGGGTTTAGGTTTTAGCATTTAGGTTTTATGGTTTATGCTTTAGGGTTTAGGCTTTATGGTTTATGGTTTGGGGTTGAGGGTTTATGGTTTATGGTTTATGGTTTGGGGTTAAGGCATTATGGTTTAGGGTTTAGGCTTTAGGGTTTGTTGAGGTTTAGGGTTTAGTGTGTACCATTTAGGGTTTAGGTTTTATGCTTTAGGGTTGAGGGCATATGGTTTAGGGTTTATGGTTTATAGTTTAGGGTTTAGGCTTTAGGGATTATGGTTCGGGTTTTGGGTGTAGGGTTTAGGGTTTATGGATTGGGGTTGAGGGTTTATGGTTTAGGGTTTAGGATTTAGGGTTTGTGGTTTAAGGTTTAGGGCGTACGGTTTAGGGTTTAGGGTTTATGGTTTGGGGGTGAGGGTTTATCGTTTAGGGTTTATGCTTTAAGGTTTCAGGTTTTGTGTTTAGGGTGCAGGGTTTAGGGTTTAGGGTTTAGGGTTTATGGTTTGGGGTTGAGGGTTTATTTATGGTTTAGGATTTAGGCTTTAGTGTTTGCGGTTTAAGGTTTAGGGTGTAGGATTTAGGGTTTGTGATTTAGGGTTTAAGGTGTAGCATTTAGGTTTTAGGGTTTAGGGTTTGGCATTGAGGGTTTAGGGTTTAGTGTTTAGTCTTTATTTAGGGTTTAGGGTTTACGGTTTAGGGTTTAGGATTTCTAGTTTATGGTTTAGGGGTTTAAGGTTTAGGGTTTATGGTGTAGGGTTTATGGTTTAGGGTTTAGGATTAAGATTTTGGAATTTATGGTTTAGGATGGTTTTGGGTTTAGGGGTTGTGATTTAGGGTTTAGGCTTTGGGGTTTATGGTTTAGGGTTTGGTGTTTAGGGTTTAGGGTTTAGTGTTTGTGATAGGGATTTAATTGGGGTTTAATACATTCAAAGTAAGAAAATCCTAACAGAAGGGGGGACAAGGAAAGAATGGCATTAAGAAGAAGAATTTATTGGCATAAAGAGACACAGCAAAAACAAAAAAGATTGATAAAGGATTTTCCTACTAGACCTCTAAGATACCTATTCTTAGCAACCTAGGTAACCGGAAAGGATTCCCTACTAGACCTTCAAAGAACTTGTCCTTGAAAATTGAATGACTCAATCTTCTCCATGCAACAAGCGAAGCAAATCACTCACCTCGCTTAATCACACTAAAAAAACGTGCATAAAGCACTAAGAAAATTTTATTCATCAAAATTTATATAAATTGTCTCACCAGAAGGTGTTTAGATAGGCACCTAACAAACTAACTAAAAGATAAAATAAGATAACTTAATTTAAATCAGATTTGATCTTTTTGGATTAGATCAGATTTGATTTAAATTTTAAAATCCTAAAGATATGATAACTAATTTAAATCAGATTTGATCTTATTGGATTAGATCAGATTTGATTTAAATTTTAAAATCCTAAAAATACTAGTAAGCAAATTATAACTAAATCAAATCTTCTAACAAACTCTAACAGAAAAATAAATTAAAATAAAAGCCTAATAAATTCGAAATAAATAATAAATTATGCCTCCCACTGAATTTGAAAAGCATTATTGGGCTTCTTGCTATCCTGACTTAGCCTATTGGGCCTTATGAGTTGTCGCAGTTTCAGCACCACTGTTTTTGAGACGAACTTTTGGTCTTCTAGATGTCTAAGACCGACATGGTATGATTCTTCTAGTATTCAGATCTTTGAATGTGACGAGATTAATATTCTATCCCTTAACTCTAAGATGACGAAAATGCCCTCTAGACCACGTATCAGTTTGTGGTTTAAAGTTTACGATGTAGGGTTTAGGGTTTATGGTTTGGGGTTGATGGTTTATGGTTTAGGATTTAGGCCTTAGGGTATGTGGTTTAGGGTTTAGGGTGTAGGGTTTAGGGTTTAGGGTTTATAATTTATGGTTTGGGGTTGTAAGTTTATGGTTTAGGGTTTAGCGTTTAGGCTTTAAGATTTGTGGTTTAAGGATTAAGGGTGTAGGATTTAGGGTTTAGGGTTTATGGTTTGAGCTTGAGGGATTGTGGTTTAGGGTTTAGGGTGTAGGGTTTATGGTTTATGGTTTGGGGTTGAGGGTTTATGGTTTAGGATTTAGGGTTTGTGGTTTAGGGTGTAGGGTTTAGGGTTTTAGGGTTTATGGCTTGGGGTTGATGGTTAATGGTTTAGGGTTTAGTGTTTGTGGTTTAACGTTTGAGGTTAAGGGTTTAGGATTTATGCTTTAGGGTTTATGGTTTAGGGTTTATGGTTTAGGGGTTTAGGGTTTATGGTTTCGGGTTTAGGGGTTTAGGGTTTATGATTTCGGGTTTAGGGTTTAGGGTTTATGGTTTAGGGTTTAGGGTTTATGGTTTATGGTTCAGGGTTTATGGTTTAGGATTTAGGGTTTAGGGTTTAGTGTTCGGTGTTTAGGCCTTAGGATTTATGGTTTAGGGTTTAGGCATAAGGGTTTATGGTTTATGGTTTGGGGTTGAGGGTTTATAGTTTAGGGTTTAGGCTTTAGTCTTTGTGGTTTCGGGTTAAGGGTGTAGGGTTTAGAGTTTAGTGTTTATGGTTTAGGGTTGAAGGTTTATGGTTTCGGGTTTAGGGTTTATAGTTTAGGGTTTAGGCTTTAAGGTTTGTGATTTATGGTTTAGGGTTTAGGGTTTAGGGTTTAGGGTTTATGGTTTATGGTTTATGGTTTAGGCTTTAGGGTTTGTGGTTTAGGGTTTAGGGTGTAGGGTTTAGGGTTTATGGTTTATAGTTTATGGTTTGGGGTTGAGGGTTTATGGTTTAGGGTTTTGGGTTTATGGTTTAGGGTTTAAGTTTTAGCATTTAGGTTTTAGGGTTTATGCTTTAGGGATTAGGCTTTATGGTTTATAGTTTATGGTTTATGGTTTAGGGTTTAGGCTTTTGGGTTTGAGGTTTAGGGTTTAGTGTGTACCATTTAGGGTTTAGGTTTTATGCTTTGGGGTTGAGGGTTTATGGTTTATGGTTTATAGTTTAGGGTTTAGGCTTCAGGGATTATGGTTCGGGTTTTGGGTGTAGGGTTTAGGGTTTATGGATCGGGGTTGAGGGTTTATGGTTTAGGGTTTAGGATTTAGGGTTTGTGGTTTAATGTTTAGGGTGTACGGTTTAGGGTTTAGGGTTTATGGTTTGGGGTTGAGGGTTTATCGTTTAGGGTTTATGGTTTAAGGTTTTAGGTTTAGTGTTTAGGGTGTATGGTTTAGGGTTTAGGGTTTAGGGTTTATGGTTTGGGGTTGAGGGTTTATTTATGGTTTAGGATTTAGGCTTTAGGGTCTGCGGTTTAAGGTTTAGGGTGTAGGGTTTAGGGTTTGTGATTTAGGATTTAAGGTGTAGCATTTAGGTTTTAGGGTTTATGGTTTGGCATTGAGGGTTTATGGTTTAGGGTTTAAGCTTTATTTAGGGTTTATGGTTTATGGTTTAGGGTTTATGGTTTCTAGTTTATAGTTTAGGGTTTTAAGATTTAGGGTTTAGGGTGTAGGGTTTATGGTTTTGGGTTTAGGGGTTGTGATTTAGGGTTTAGGCTTTGGGGTTTATGGTTTAGGGTTTAGGGTTCTGGATTTAGGGTTTAGTGTTTGGATTTAATTGGGGTTTAATACATTCAAAGTAATAAAATCCTAACAGAAGGGGGGGACAAGGAAAGAATGGCATTAACAAGAAGAATTTATTGGCATAAAGAGACACAGCAAAAACAAAAAAGATTGATAAAGGATTTTCCTACTAGACCTCTAAGATACGTATTCTTAGCAGCCTAGGTAACCGGAATGCATTCCCTACTAGACCTTCAAAGAACTTGTCCTTGACAACCTATATCAGAGGGATGAAAATTGAATCACTCAATCTTCTCCATGCAACAAGCGAAGCAAATCACTCACCTCGCTTAATCACACTAAAAAAACGTGCATAAAGCACTAAGAAAATTTTATTCATCAAAAGTTATATAAATTGTCTCACCAGAAGGTGTTTAAATAGGAAATTAACAAACTAACTAAAAGATAAAATAAGATAACTTAATTTAAATCAGATTTGATCTTTTTGGATTAGATCAGATTTGATTTAAATTTTAAAATCCTAAAGATATGATAACTAATTTAAATCAGATTTGATCTTATTGGATTAGATCAGATTTGATTTAAATTTTAAAATCCTAAAAATACTAGTAAGCAAATTATAACTAAATCAAATCTTCTAACAAACTCTAACAGAAAAATAAATTAAAATAAAAGCTAATAAACTCGAAATAAATAATAAATTATGCCTCTCACTGAATTTGAAAAGCATTATTGGGCTTCTTGCTGTCCTGACTTAGACTATTGGGCCTTATGAGTTGTCGTAGTTTCAGCACCACTGTTTTTGAGACGAACTTTTGGTCTTCTAGATGTCTAAGACCGACATGGTATGATTCTTCTAGTATTCAGATCTTTGAATGTGACGAGATTAATATTGTGTCCCTTAACTCTAAGATGACGAAAATGCCCTCTTGACCACGTATCAGTTTGTGGTTTAAAGTTTACGATGTAGGGTTTAGGGTTTATGGTTTGGGGTTGATGGTTTATGGTTTCGGATTTAGGCTTTAGGGTAGTGGTTTAGGGTTTAGGGTTTATGCTTTAGGGTTTAGGGTTTAGCGTTTAGGCTTTAAGATTTGTGGTTTAAGGGTTAAGGGTGTAGGATTTAGGGTTTAGGGTTTATGGTTTGGGCTTGAGGGATTGTGGTTTAGGGTTTAGGGTGTAGGATTTATGGTTTATGGTTTGGGGTTGATGGTTTAGGGTTTAGGGTTTGTGGTTTAGGGTGTAGGGTTTAGGGTTAAGGGTTTATGGCTTGGGGTTGATGGTTAATGGTTTAGGGTTTAGTGTTTGTGGTTTAACGTTTGAGGTTAAGGGTTTAGGGTTTATGCTTTAGGGTTTATGGTTTAGGGTTTAGGGTTTAGCGGTTTAGGGTTTATGGTTTAGGGTTTATGGTTTAGGATTTAGGGTTTAGGGTTTAGTGTTCGGTGTTTAGGCCTTAGGATTTATGGTTTAGGGTTTAGGCATAAGGGTTTAGGGTTTATGGTTTGGGGTTGAGGGTTTATAGTTTAGGGTTTAGGCTTTAGTCTTTGTGGTTTCGGGTTAAGGGTGTAGGGTTTAGGGTTGAAGGTTTATGGTTTCGGGTTTATGGTTTATAGTTTAGGGTTTAGGCTTTAAGGTTTGTGATTTATGGTTTAGGGTGTAAGGTTTAGTGTATATGGTTTGGTGTTGAGTGTTTATGGTTTAAGGTTTAGGCTTTAGGGTTTGTGGTTTAAAGTTTATGATGTAGAGTTTAGGGTTTATGGTTTGGGGTTGAGGGTTTATGGCTTAGGATTTAGGCTTTAGGGTTTGTGGTTTAGGGTTTATGGTGTAGGGTTTAGGGTTTATGGTTTATAGTTTATGGTTTGGGTTGAGGGTTTATGGTTTTGGGTTTTGGGTTTATGCTTTAGGGTTTAGGTTTTAGCATTTAGGCTTTAGGGTTTTTGTTTTAAGGTTTAGTGTTTAGGGTTTAGGATTTAGGGTTTTGGCTTTACGGTTTGTGGTTTTAGGGTTAAGGGTGTAAGATTTTAGGTTTAGGGTGTACCATTTAGGGTTTAGGGTTTATGCTTTGGGGTTGAGGGTTTATGGTTTATGGTTTAGTGTTTAGGGTTTGTGGTTTAAGGTTTAGGGTGTACGGTTTATGGTTTAGGGTTCATGGTTTGGGGTTGAGGGTTTATGGTTTGTAGTTTAGGCTTTAAGGTTTGTGGTTTATGGTTTAGTGTGTAGGGTTTAGGGTGTAGGGTTTAGGGTTTAAGGTTGGTTTGGGGTTGAAGGTTTAAGAGTTAGGGTTTAGTGTTTATGCTTTATGGTTTAGGGTGTAGGTTATATACTTTAGGGTTTAGGGTTTAGGCTTTATGGTTTTCGGTTTAGGGTTTAGTGTTTAACGTTTAGGATTTAGGCTTTCGGCTTTAGGCTTTAGGATTTGTGATTTAGGGTTAAGGGTGTAGGGTTTAGGGTTTATGGTTTGCGGTTGAGGGTTTATGGTTTACGGTTTAGTCTTTTGGGTTTGTGGTTTAGGATTTAGGGTTTAGGATTTATGGTTTGGGGTTAAGTGTTTATGGTTTAAGGTTTAGGGTTTATAATTTAGGGTTTATCCGTGTTTTTGGTTTAGGGTTTAGGGTTTAGGTTTTAGGGTTTGTGGTTTATGGTTTATGGTTTAGGTTTTAGGCTTTAGGGTTTAGGGTTTCGTCTTTGGGCTTAAGGGTTTTGGGTTTAGGGTTTAAGGTTTAGGGTTTTGGGTTTAGGGTTTAAGGTTTGGTTTCTAGTGTGTAGGGTTTAGGGTTTATGGTTTATGGTTTGGGGTTGAGGCTTTACGGGTAGGGTTTATGGTTTGGGGTTTAAGGTCTAGGGTTGAGGGTTTAGGGTTTTAGGGTTTATGGTTTTGGGTTTAGGGTTTAAGGTCTATGCTTTGGGGGTGAGGGTTTATGGTTTAGGCTTTAGGGTTTATAGTTTAGCGTTTAGGCTTTAAGGATTATGGTTTGGGTTTAGGGTTTAGGGTTTAGGGTTTATGGTTCGGGGTTGAGGATTTATGGTTTAGGGTTAGTGGTTTAAGGTTTAGTGTGTACGGTTTAGGGTTTAGGGTTTAGGATTTAGGGTTTAGGGTTTTTGGTTTAGGGTTTCTGGTTTAGTGTTTAGGGTGGTGTAGGGTTTAGGGTTTAGGGTTTAGGATCTATGGTTTGGGGTTTAGGGTTTAGGGTTTAGGGCTTATGCTTTAGGGTTCAGGGTTTATGGTTTAGCCTTTAGGGTTTGTGGTTTAGGGTTTAGTGTTTAGGGTTTAGGATTTGGGGTTTATGCTTTAGGCTTTAGTGTTTGTGGCTTAGGGTTAAAGATGTTTGGTTTAGTGTAGGGTTTAGGGTATATGGTTTGGGGTTGAGGGGTTATGGTTTATGGTTTAGACTTTATGGTTTGTGGTTTAGGGTTTAAGATTTATGGTTTGGGGTTGAGGGTTTATGGTTTAAGGTTTAGGGTTTATAGTTTAGGGTTTAGGGGTTAGGGTTTAGGCTTTAGGGTTTAGGGTTTGGGGTTTATGGTTTAGGGTTTATAGTTTAGAGTTTAGGGTTTACTATTTGGGCATTAGGGATTCTGGTTTAGGGTTTCTGGTTTAGGGTTTATGGTTTATGGTTTAGGGTTTAGGGTTTAGGGTTTAGAGTTTAGTGTCTAGGGTGTAGGGTATAGGGTTTACGGTTTATGGTTTGGGGTTGAGGGTTTATGGTTTGGGGTTAAGAGTTTATGGTTTAGGGTATATGGTTTAGGGTTTGTGATTTAGGGTTTAAGGTGTAGCGTTTAGGGTTTAGTGTTTATGGTTTAGGGTTTAGGGTTTAGGGTTTAGGGTTTAGGGTTTAGAGATTAGTGTTTAGTGTCTAGGGTGTAGGGTATAGGGTTTACAGTTTATGGTTTGGGGTTGAGGGTTTATGGTTTGGGGTTAATAGTTTATGGTTTAGGGTATATGGTTTAGGGTTTGTGATTTAGGGTTTAAGGTGTAGCGTTTAGGGTTTAGTGTTTATGGTCTAGTTTATGGTTTAGGGTTGAAGGTTTATAGTTTCAGGTTTAGGGTTTAGGGTTTAGAGTTTAAGGTTTGTGATTTATGGTTTATGATGTAGGGTTTAGGGTTTATGGTTTGGGGTTGAGGGTTTATGGTTTAAGGTTTAGGCTTTAGGGTTTAGGGTTTATAGTTTTTGGTTTGGTGTTGAGAGTTTATGGTTTAGGGTTTAAGGTTTATGATTTAGGGTTTAGGGTTTAGCGTTTAGACTTTAGAATTTGTGGGTTAAGGGTTAAGGATGTAGGATTTAGGGTTTAGGGTTTATGGTTTGGGCTTGAGGGTTTTTGGTTTTGGATTTAGGGTGTAGTGTGTAGGGTTTATGGTTTGGGGTTGAGGGTTTATGGTTTAGGGTTTAGGGTTTGTGGTTTCGGGTGTAGGGTTTAGGGTTTAGGGTTTATGGCTTAGGATTGATGGTTAATGGTTTAGGGTTTATTGTTTGTAGTTTAGGTTTTAGGCTTTAGGGTTTGTGCTTTAGTGTTTGATGTTTAAGGTTTGAGGTTTAGGGTTTAGGGTTTAGGGTTAGGGGTTTAGGATTTAGGGTGTAGGGTTTATGGTTTAGGGTTTATGGTTTAGGGGGTTGAGGATTTATGGTTTTGTGTTTAAGGGTTGTGATTTAGGGTTTAGGCTTTGGGGTTTATGGTTTAGGGTTTATGGTTTAGGGTTTAGGGCTTAGGATTTTGGGTTTAGGGTTTTGGGTTCGGGGTTTAGGCCTTAGGATTTATGGTTTAGGGTTTAGGCATAAGGGTTTAGGGTTTATGGTTTGGGGTTTAGGGTTTAGGGTTTAGGGTTTAGTTTTTTGTCTTTGTTGTTTAGGGTTAAGGGTGTAGGGTTTAGAGTTTAGGGTTTATGGTTTAGGGTTGAAGGTTTATGGTTTCGGGTTTAGGGTTTATAGTTTAGGGTTTAGGCTTTAAGGTTTGTGATTTATGGTTTACGGTGTAAGGTTTAGGGTTTATGGTTTGGGGTTGAGTGTTTATGGTTTAAGGTTTAAGCTTTAGGGTTTGTGGTTTAAGATTTACGATGTAGGGTTTAGGGTTGAAGGTTTATAGTTTAGGATTTAGGCTTTAGGGTTTGTGGTTTAGGGTTTAGGGTTTATGGTTTATAGTTTATGGTTTGGGGTTGAGGGTTTATGGTTTAGGGTTTTGGGTTTATGCTTTAGGTTTTAGATTTTAGCATTTAGGCTTTAGGGTTTTTGGTTTAAGATTTAGTGTTTAGGGTTTAGGATTTAGGGTTTAGAGTTTAGGGTTTGTGGTTTAGGGTTAAGGGTGTAGGATTTAGGGTTTAGGGTGTACCATTTAGGGTTTAGAGTTTATGCTTTGGGGTTGAGGGTTTATGGTTTGGGGTTTAGGGTTTATAGTTTAGGGTTTAGGCTTTATATATTTTGGTTAGAGTTTTGGGTGTAGGGTTTAGGGGTTATGGATCGGGGTTTAGGGTTTATGGTTTAGGGTTTGTGGTTTAAGGTTTAGGGTGTACGGTTTAGGGTTTACGGTTTATGGTTTGGGGTTGAGGCTTTATCGTTTAGGATTTATGCTTTAGGGTTTCAAGTTTAGTGTTTAGGGTGTAGGGTTTAGGGTTTAGGGTTTTAGGGTTTATGGTTTGGGGTTTAGGGTTTAGGCTTAGGATTTGTGGTTTAAGGTTTAGGGTGTAGGGTTTATGGTTTAAGATTTGTTGTTTGGGGTTGAGGGTTTGTGGTTAGGATTTAGGTTTTAGGGTTTGTGGTTTAGGGTTTATAGTTTATGGTTTGGGGTTGATAGTTTATGGTTTAGGGTTTAGGGTTTATGCTTTAGGGTTTAGGATTTAGCGTTTAGGCTTTACGATTTGTGGTTTAATGGTTAAGGGTGTAGGATTTAGGGTTTAGGGTTTATGGTTTGTGCTTGAGGGTTTGTAGTTTAGGGTTTAGGGTGTAGGGTTTATGGTTTATGGTTTGGGGTTGAGGGTTTATGATTTAGGATTTATGGTGTGGTTTAGGGCGTAGGATTTAGGGTTTAGGCTTTAGGATTTGTGGTTTAGTGTTAAGGGTGTAGGGTTTAGGGTTTATGGTTTGCGGTTGAGGGTTTATGGTTTACGGTTTAGTCTTTTGGTTTTGTGGTTTAGGATTTAGGGTTTAGGGTTTATGGTTTGGGGTTAAGTGTTTATGGTTTAAGGTTTAGGGTTTATAATTTAGGGTTTATGCGTGTTTTTGGTTTAGGGTTTAGGGTTTAGGTTTTAGGGTTTGTGGTTTATGGTTTATGGTTTAGGTTTTAGGCTTTAGGGTTTAGGGTTTCGTCTTTGGGCTTAAGGGTTTTGGGTTTAGGGTTTAAGGTTTAGGGTTTTGGGTTTAGGGTTTAAGGTTTGGTTTCTAGTGTGTAGGGTTTAGGGTTTATGGTTTATGGTTTGGGGTTGAGGCTTTACGGGTAGGGTTTATGGTTTGGGGTTTAGGGTCTAGGGTTGAGGGTTTAGGGTTTTGGGGTTTGGGGTTTATGATTTTGGGTTTAGGGTTTAAGGTCTATGCTTTGGGGGTGAGGTTTTATGGTTTAGGCTTTAGGGTTTATAGTTTAGCGTTTAGGCTTTAAGGATTATGGTTTGGGTTTAGGGTTTAGGGTTTAGGGTTTATGGTTCGGGGTTGAGGATTTATGGTTAAGGGTTAGTGGTTTAAGGTTTAGTGTGTACGGTTTAGGGTTTAGGGTTTAGGGTTTAGGGTTTAGGATCTATGGTTTGGGGTTTAGGGTTTAGGGTTTAGGGCTTATGCTTTAGGGTTCAGTGTTTATGGTTTAACCTTTAGGGTTTGTGGTTTAGGGTTTAGTGTTTAGGGTTTAGGATTTGGGGTTTATGCTTTAGGCTTTAGTGTTTGTGGCTTAGGGTTAAAGATGTTTGGTTTAGTGTAGGGTTTAGGGTATATGGTTTGGGGTTGAGGGGTTATGGTTTATGGTTTAGACTTTATGGTTTGTGGTTTAGGGTTTAAGATTTATGGTTTGGGGTTGAGGGTTTATGGTTTAAGGTTTAGGGTTTATAGTTTAGGGTTTAGGGGTTAGGGTTTAGGCTTTAGGGTTTAGGGTTTGGGGTTTATGGTTTAGGGTTTATAGTTTAGAGTTTAGGGTTTACTATTTGGGCATTAGGGATTCTGGTTTAGGGTTTCTGGTTTAGGGTTTATGGTTTATGGTTTAGGGTTTAGGGTTTAGGGTTTAGAGTTTAGTGTCTAGGGTGTAGGGTATAGGGTTTACGGTTTATGGTTTGGGGTTGAGGGTTTATGGTTTGGGGTTAAGAGTTTATGGTTTAGGGTATATGGTTTAGGGTTTGTGATTTAGGGTTTAAGGTGTAGCGTTTAGGGTTTAGTGTTTATGGTTTAGGGTTTATGGTTTAGGGTTGAAGGTTTATGGTGTCAGGTTTATGGTTTATGGTTTAGGGTTTAGTGTTTAGGGTTTAGGGTTTAGGGTTTAGTGTTTAGGGTTTAGGGTTTAGAGATTAGTGTTTAGTGTCTAGGGTGTAGGGTATAGGGTTTACAGTTTATGGTTTGGGGTTGAGGGTTTATGGTTTGGGGTTAATAGTTTATGGTTTAGGGTATATGGTTTAGGGTTTGTGATTTAGGGTTTAAGGTGTAGCGTTTAGGATTTAGTGTTTATGGTCTAGTTTATGGTTTAGGGTTGAAGGTTTATAGTTTCAGGTTTAGGGTTTAGGGTTTAGAGTTTAAGGTTTGTGATTTATGGTTTATGATGTAGGGTTTAGGGTTTATGGTTTGGGGTTGAGGGTTTATGGTTTAAGGTTTAGGCTTTAGGGTTTAGGGTTTATAGTTTTTGGTTTGGTGTTGAGAGTTTATGGTTTAGGGTTTAAGGTTTATGATTTAGGGTTTAGGGTTTAGCGTTTAGACTTTAGAATTTGTGGGTTAAGGGTTAAGGATGTAGGATTTAGGGTTTAGGGTTTATGGTTTGGGCTTGAGGGTTTTTGGTTTTGGATTTAGGGTGTAGTGTGTAGGGTTTATGGTTTGGGGTTGAGGGTTTATGGTTTAGGGTTTAGGGTTTGTGGTTTCGGGTGTAGGGTTTAGGGTTTAGGGTTTATGGCTTAGGATTGATGGTTAATGGTTTAGGGTTTATTGTTTGTAGTTTAGGTTTTAGGCTTTAGGGTTTGTGCTTTAGTGTTTGATGTTTAAGGTTTGAGGTTTAGGGTTTAGGGTTTAGGGTTAGGGGTTTAGGATTTAGGGTGTAGGGTTTATGGTTTAGGGGGTTGAGGATTTATGGTTTTGTGTTTAAGGGTTGTGATTTAGGGTTTAGGCTTTGGGGTTTATGGTTTAGGGTTTATGGTTTAGGGTTTAGGGCTTAGGATTTTGGGTTTAGGGTTTTGGGTTCGGGGTTTAGGCCTTAGGATTTATGGTTTAGGGTTTAGGCATAAGGGTTTAGGGTTTATGGTTTGGGGTTTAGGGTTTAGGGTTTAGGGTTTAGTTTTTTGTCTTTGTTGTTTAGGGTTAAGGGTGTAGGGTTTAAAGTTTAGGGTTTATGGTTTAGGGTTGAAGGTTTATGGTTTCGGGTTTAGGGTTTATAGTTTAGGGTTTAGGCTTTAAGGTTTGTGATTTATGGTTTACGGTGTAAGGTTTAGGGTTTATGGTTTGGGGTTGAGTGTTTATGGTTTAAGGTTTAAGCTTTAGGGTTTGTGGTTTAAGATTTACGATGTAGGGTTTAGGGTTGAAGGTTTATAGTTTAGGATTTAGGCTTTAGGGTTTGTGGTTTAGGGTTTAGGGTTTATGGTTTATAGTTTATGGTTTGGGGTTGAGGGTTTATGGTTTAGGGTTTTGGGTTTATGCTTTAGGTTTTAGATTTTAGCATTTAGGCTTTAGGGTTTTTGGTTTAAGATTTAGTGTTTAGGGTTTAGGATTTAGGGTTTAGAGTTTAGGGTTTGTGGTTTAGGGTTAAGGGTGTAGGATTTAGGGTTTAGGGTGTACCATTTAGGGTTTAGAGTTTATGCTTTGGGGTTGAGGGTTTATGGTTTGGGGTTTAGGGTTTATAGTTTAGGGTTTAGGCTTTATATATTTTGGTTAGAGTTTTGGGTGTAGGGTTTAGGGGTTATGGATCGGGGTTTAGGGTTTATGGTTTAGGGTTTGTGGTTTAAGGTTTAGGGTGTACGGTTTAGGGTTTACGGTTTATGGTTTGGGGTTGAGGCTTTATCGTTTAGGATTTATGCTTTAGGGTTTCAAGTTTAGTGTTTAGGGTGTAGGGTTTAGGGTTTAGGGTTTTAGGGTTTATGGTTTGGGGTTTAGGGTTTAGGCTTAGGATTTGTGGTTTAAGGTTTAGGGTGTAGGGTTTATGGTTTAAGATTTGTTGTTTGGGGTTGAGGGTTTGTGGTTAGGATTTAGGTTTTAGGGTTTGTGGTTTAGGGTTTAGGGTGTAGGGTTTAAGGTTTAGGGTTTATAGTTTATGGTTTGGGGTTGATAGTTTATGGTTTAGGGTTTAGGGTTTATGCTTTAGGGTTTAGGATTTAGCGTTTAGGCTTTACGATTTGTGGTTTAATGGTTAAGGGTGTAGGATTTAGGGTTTAGGGTTTATGGTTTGTGCTTGAGGGTTTGTAGTTTAGGGTTTAGGGTGTAGGGTTTATGGTTTATGGTTTGGGGTTGAGGGTTTATGATTTTGGATTTATGGTGTGGTTTAGGGCGTAGGATTTAGGGTTTAGGCTTTAGGATTTGTGGTTTAGTGTTAAGGGTGTAGGGTTTAGGGTTTATGGTTTGCGGTTGAGGGTTTATGGTTTACGGTTTAGTCTTTTGGTTTTGTGGTTTAGGATTTAGGGTTTAGGGTTTATGGTTTGGGGTTAAGTGTTTATGGTTTAAGGTTTAGGGTTTATAATTTAGGGTTTATGCGTGTTTTTGGTTTAGGGTTTAGGGTTTAGGTTTTAGGGTTTGTGGTTTATGGTTTATGGTTTAGGTTTTAGGCTTTAGGGTTTAGGGTTTCGTCTTTGGGCTTAAGGGTTTTGGGTTTAGGGTTTAAGGTTTAGGGTTTTGGGTTTAGGGTTTAAGGTTTGGTTTCTAGTGTGTAGGGTTTAGGGTTTTGGGTTTAGGGTTTATGGTTTATGGTTTGGGGTTGAGGCTTTACGGGTAGGGTTTATGGTTTGGGGTTTAGGGTCTAGGGTTGAGGGTTTAGGGTTTTGGGGTTTATGATTTTGGGTTTAGGGTTTAAGGTCTATGCTTTGGGGGTGAGGTTTTATGGTTTAGGCTTTAGGTTTTATAGTTTAGCGTTTAGGCTTTAAGGATTATGGTTTGGGTTTAGGGTTTAGGGTTTAGGGTTTATGGTTCGGGGTTGAGGATTTATGGTTTAGGGTTAGTGGTTTAAGGTTTAGTGTGTACGGTTTAGGGTTTAGGGTTTAGGGTTTAGGGTTTTTGGTTTAGGGTTTCTGGTTTAGTATTTAGGGTGGTGTAGGGTTTAGGGTTTAGGGTTTAGGATCTATGGTTTGGGGTTTAGGGTTTAGGGTTTAGGGCTTATGCTTTAGGGTTCAGTGTTTATGGTTTAACCTTTAGGGTTTGTGGTTTAGGGTTTAGTGTTTAGGGTTTAGGATTTGGGGTTTATGCTTTAGGCTTTAGTGTTTGTGGCTTAGGGTTAAAGATGTTTGGTTTAGTGTAGGGTTTAGGGTATATGGTTTGGGGTTGAGGGGTTATGGTTTATGGTTTAGACTTTATGGTTTGTGGTTTAGGGTTTAAGATTTATGGTTTGGGGTTGAGGGTTTATGGTTTAAGGTTTAGGGTTTATAGTTTAGGGTTTAGGGGTTAGGGTTTAGGCTTTAGGGTTTAGGGTTTGGGGTTTATGGTTTAGGGTTTATAGTTTAGAGTTTAGGGTTTACTATTTGGGCATTAGGGATTCTGGTTTAGGGTTTCTGGTTTAGGGTTTATGGTTTATGGTTTAGGGTTTAGGGTTTAGGGTTTAGAGTTTAGTGTCTAGGGTGTAGGGTATAGGGTTTACGGTTTATGGTTTGGGGTTGAGGGTTTATGGTTTGGGGTTAAGAGTTTATGGTTTAGGGTATATGGTTTAGGGTTTGTGATTTAGGGTTTAAGGTGTAGCGTTTAGGGTTTAGTGTTTATGGTTTAGGGTTTATGGTTTAGGGTTGAAGGTTTATGGTGTCAGGTTTATGGTTTATGGTTTAGGGTTTAGTGTTTAGTGTTTAGGGTTTAGGGTTTAGGGTTTAGGGTTTAGGGTTTAGAGATTAGTGTTTAGTGTCTAGGGTGTAGGGTATAGGGTTTACAGTTTATGGTTTGGGGTTGAGGGTTTATGGTTTGGGGTTAATAGTTTATGGTTTAGGGTATATGGTTTAGGGTTTGTGATTTAGGGTTTAAGGTGTAGCGTTTAGGATTTAGTGTTTATGGTCTAGTTTATGGTTTAGGGTTGAAGGTTTATAGTTTCAGGTTTAGGGTTTAGGGTTTAGAGTTTAAGGTTTGTGATTTATGGTTTATGATGTAGGGTTTAGGGTTTATGGTTTGGGGTTGAGGGTTTATGGTTTAAGGTTTAGGCTTTAGGGTTTAGGGTTTATAGTTTTTGGTTTGGTGTTGAGAGTTTATGGTTTAGGGTTTAAGGTTTATGATTTAGGGTTTAGGGTTTAGCGTTTAGACTTTAGAATTTGTGGGTTAAGGGTTAAGGATGTAGGATTTAGGGTTTAGGGTTTATGGTTTGGGCTTGAGGGTTTTTGGTTTTGGATTTAGGGTGTAGTGTGTAGGGTTTATGGTTTGGGGTTGAGGGTTTATGGTTTAGGGTTTAGGGTTTGTGGTTTCGGGTGTAGGGTTTAGGGTTTAGGGTTTATGTCTTAGGATTGATGGTTAATGGTTTAGGGTTTATTGTTTGTAGTTTAGGTTTTAGGCTTTAGGGTTTGTGCTTTAGTGTTTGAGGTTTAAGGTTTGAGGTTTAGGGTTTAGGGTTTAGGGTTAGGGGTTTAGGATTTAGGGTGTAGGGTTTATGGTTTAGGGTTTATGGTTTAGGGGGTTGAGGATTTATGGTTTTGTGTTTAAGGGTTGTGATTTAGGGTTTAGGCTTTGGGGTTTATGGTTTAGGGTTTATGGTTTAGGGTTTAGGGCTTAGGATTTTGGGTTTAGGGTTTTGGGTTCGGGGTTTAGGCCTTAGGATTTATGGTTTAGGGTTTAGGCATAAGGGTTTAGGGTTTATGGTTTGGGGTTTAGGGTTTAGGGTTTAGGGTTTAGTTTTTTGTCTTTGTTGTTTAGGGTTAAGGGTGTAGGGTTTAGAGTTTAGGGTTTATGGTTTAGGGTTGAAGGTTTATGGTTTCGGGTTTAGGGTTTATAGTTTAGGGTTTAGGCTTTAAGGTTTGTGATTTATGGTTTACGGTGTAAGGTTTAGGGTTTATGGTTTGGGGTTGAGTGTTTATGGTTTAAGGTTTAAGCTTTAGGGTTTGTGGTTTAAGATTTACGATGTAGGGTTTAGGGTTGAAGGTTTATAGTTTAGGATTTAGGCTTTAGGGTTTGTGGTTTAGGGTTTAGGGTTTATGGTTTATAGTTTATGGTTTGGGGTTGAGGGTTTATGGTTTAGGGTTTTGGGTTTATGCTTTAGGTTTTAGATTTTAGCATTTAGGCTTTAGGGTTTTTGGTTTAAGATTTAGTGTTTAGGGTTTAGGATTTAGGGTTTAGAGTTTAGGGTTTGTGGTTTAGGGTTAAGGGTGTAGGATTTAGGGTTTAGGGTGTACCATTTAGGGTTTAGAGTTTATGCTTTGGGGTTGAGGGTTTATGGTTTGGGGTTTAGGGTTTATAGTTTAGGGTTTAGGCTTTATAAATTTTGGTTAGAGTTTTGGGTGTAGGGTTTAGGGGTTATGGATCGGGGTTTAGGGTTTATGGTTTAGGGTTTGTGGTTTAAGGTTTAGGGTGTACGGTTTAGGGTTTACGGTTTATGGTTTGGGGTTGAGGCTTTATCGTTTAGGATTTATGCTTTAGGGTTTCAAGTTTAGTGTTTAGGGTGTAGGGTTTAGGGTTTAGGGTTTTAGGGTTTATGGTTTGGGGTTTAGGGTTTAGGCTTAGGATTTGTGGTTTAAGGTTTAGGGTGTAGGGTTTATGGTTTAAGATTTGTTGTTTGGGGTTGAGGGTTTGTGGTTAGGATTTAGGTTTTAGGGTTTGTGGTTTAGGGTTTAGGGTGTAGGGTTTAAGGTTTAGGGTTTATAGTTTATGGTTTGGGGTTGATAGTTTATGGTTTAGGGTTTAGGGTTTATGCTTTAGGGTTTAGGATTTAGCGTTTAGGCTTTACGATTTGTGGTTTAATGGTTAAGGGTGTAGGATTTAGGGTTTAGGGTTTATGGTTTGTGCTTGAGGGTTTGTAGTTTAGGGTTTAGGGTGTAGGGTTTATGGTTTATGGTTTGGGGTTGAGGGTTTATGATTTTGGATTTATGGTGTGGTTTAGGGCGTAGGATTTAGGGTTTAGGCTTTAGGATTTGTGGTTTAGTGTTAAGGGTGTAGGGTTTAGGGTTTATGGTTTGCGGTTGAGGGTTTATGGTTTACGGTTTAGTCTTTTGGTTTTGTGGTTTAGGATTTAGGGTTTAGGGTTTATGGTTTGGGGTTAAGTGTTTATGGTTTAAGGTTTAGGGTTTATAATTTAGGGTTTATGCGTGTTTTTGGTTTATGGTTTAGGGTTTAGGTTTTAGGGTTTATGATTTAGGGTTTGTGGTTTATGGTTTAGGTTTTAGGCTTTATGGTTTATGGTTTAGGGTTTTGGGTTTAGGGTTTTGGGTTTAGGGTTTTGGGTTAGTGTCTAGTGTATAGGATTTAGGGTTTATGATTTATGGTTTGGGATTGAGGCTTTACGGGTAGGGTTTATGGTTTGGGGTTTAGAGTCTAGGGTTTAGGGTTGAGGGTTTAGGGTTTTAGGGTTTAGGGTTTTGGGTTTAGGGTTTAAGGTCTATGCTTTGGGGTTGAGGGTTTATGGTTTAGGGTTTAGGGTTTATAGTTTAGCGTTAGGCTTTAAGGATTATGGTTTGGGTTTAGGGCTTTAGGGTTTATGGTTCGGGTTTGAGGATTTATGGTTTAGGGTTAGTGGTTTAAGGTTTAGTGTGTACGGTTTAGGGTTTAGGGTTTAGGGTTTCTGGTTTAGTGTTTAGGGTGGTGTAGGGTTTAGGGTTTAGGATTTAGGATCTATGGTTTGGGGTTTAGGGTTTAGGGTTTAGGGCTTAGGGTTTATTCTTTAGGGTTCAGGGTTTATGGTTTAGCCTTTAGGGTTTGTGGTTTAGGGTTTAGGGCTTAGTGTTTAGTGTTTAGGATTTAGGGTTTAGGCTTTAGGCTTTAGTGTTTGTGGCTTAGGGTTAAAGATGTTTGGTTTAGTGTAGGGTTTAGGGTATATGGTTTGGGGTTGAGGGGTTATGGTTTAGGGTTTAGACTTTAGGATTTGCGGTTTAGGGTTTAGGATTTATGGTTTGGGGTTGAGGGTTTATGGTTTAAGGTTTAGGGTTTATAGTTTAGGGTTTAGGGGTTAGGGTTTAGGCTTTAGGGTTTAGGGTTTGGGGTTTATGGTTTAGGGTTTATAGTTTAGAGTTTAGGGTTTACTATTTGGGCATTAGGGATTCTGGTTTAGGGTTTCTGGTTTAGGGTTTATGGTTTATGGTTTAGGGTTTAGGGTTTAGGGTTTAGAGTTTAGTGTCTAGGGTGTAGGGTATAGGGTTTACGGTTTATGGTTTGGGGTTGAGGGTTTATGGTTTGGGGTTAAGAGTTTATGGTTTAGGGTATATGGTTTAGGGTTTGTGATTTAGGGTTTAAGGTGTAGCGTTTAGGGTTTAGTGTTTATGGTTTAGGGTTTATGGTTTAGGGTTGAAGGTTTATGGTTTCAGGTTTAGGGTTTATAGTTTAGGGTTTAGGCTTTAAGGTTTGTGATTTATGGTTTATGATGTAGGGTTTAGGGTTTATGGTTTGGGGTTGAGGGTTTATGGTTTAAGGTTTAGGCTTTAGGGTTTAGGGTAGGGTTTAGGGTTTAGGGTTTATAGTTTTTGGTTTGGTGTTGAGAGTTTATGGTTTAGGGTTTAGGGTTTATGCTTCAGGGTTTAGGAGCATTTAGGCTTTAGGATTTGTGGTTTAAGGGTTAAGGGTGTAGGATTTAGGGCTTAGGGTTTAGGGTTTAGGGTGTAGGATTTAGGGTTTAGGGTTTAGGATTTTAGGGTTTAGGGTTTATGCTTTAGGGTTAAGGGTGTAGGATTTGTGGTTTAGGATTTAGGATTTAGGATTTAGGGTTTTGAGTTTTCTTTAAGAGTTTTCATAGTATTCACAGTAGAGAACTTTTGGGTTTTGAGCTATTTGGAGATTTAGAGTCTTGGGTGTTGAAGAATTGAGGAAATTCTGTCTCAATCTCACCTTGAGATCTCTTTTTGTTTCTTTCACTTCACCATTGGAGAATTGAGATTTGAATCCAAGTTTTCTTCTGTTTTGATTTTTAATCTCTTGCAATTGAATTCTAAATTTGGATCTAAGAAGGCAGTGAGATCTAGACTTGGTTATCTAGTCTCTTGAGTCCTGAGATCTACATCTTTCAATTTCAATTTCCTTGTTACATTGCTACACCAAGGTTATTTTCATTTGCATTTAAGATCCGGTTCAATTAGATCCATCTTCTAAGTTTCTGTTTGTTGAGATTTACTGCTCTCTTGTTTAATTTTTGCAATCCCACTTCCCTGATCCATTTACAATTCAAGCCATTTACATTTCTTGCATTCTAAGATTCTGCAATTTACATTTCTTGCATTCTAAGATTCTGCAATTTACATTTCTTGCGTTCTAAGTTTCTGCCATTTAATTTCTTGTTCTTTAAGATTCAGCACTTTTATTTTCTGTTCTCTTTTATTTCCTGCAATTTACCCCTCATGTGAGTTATTATTACTTGATGCGACCCGGTACACTTGCCGGTGAGTTTTGTGTCGGATCGTTTTCCGCACATCATTAGGGTTTATGGTTTAGGGTTGAAGGTTTATGGTTTCGGGTTTAGGGTTTATAGTTTAGGGTTTAGGCTTTAAGGTTTGTGATTTATGGTTTACGGTGTAGGGTCTAGGGTTTATGGTTTGGGGTTGAGTGTTTATGGTTTAAGGTTTAGGCTTTAGGGTTTGTGGTTTAAGATTTACGATGTAGGGTTTAGGGTTGAAGGTTTATGGTTTAGGATTTAGGCTTTAGGGTTTGTGGTTTAGGGTTTTGGGTTTATGGTTTATAGTTTATGGTTTGGGGTTGAGGGTTTATGGTTTAGGGTTTTGTGTTTATGCTTTAGGTTTTAGGTTTTAGCATTTAGGATTTAGGGTTTTTGGTTTAAGGTTTAGTGTTTAGGGTTTAGGATTTAGGGTTTAGGGTTTAGCGTTTGTGGTTTAGGGTTAAGGGTGTAGGATTTAGGGTTTAGGGTGTACCATTTAGGGTTTAGAGTTTATGCTTTGGGGTTGAGGGTTTATGGTTTAGGATTTAGGGTTTATAGTTTAGGGTTTAGGCTTTAGAAATTTTGGTTAGAGTTTTGGGTGTAGGGTTTAGGGGTTATGGATCGGGGTTGAGGGTTTATGGTTTAGGGTTTTGGATTTAGGGTTTGTGGTTTAAGGTTTAGGGTGTACGGTTTAGGGTTTAGGGTTTATGGTTTGGGGTTAATGCTTTATTGTTTAGGGTTTCAAGTTTAGTGTTTAGGGTTTATGCTTTATGGTTTATGGTTTAGGGTTTAGGCTTTAGGGTTTGTGGTTTAAGGTTTACGATGTAGGGTTTAGGATTTAGGGTTTAGGATTTTAGGGTTTATGGTTTGGGGTTTAGGGTTTATGCTTAGGATTTGTGGTTTAAGGTTTAGGGTGTAGGGTTTAGGGTTTAAGATTTATTGTTTGGGGTTGAGGGTTTATGGTTTAGGATTTAGGCTTTAGGGTTTGTGGTTTAGGGTTTAGGGGTAGGGTTTAAGGTTTAGGGTTTATAGGTTATGGTTTGGGGTTGAGAGTTTATGGTTTAGGGTTTACGGTTTATGCTTTAGGGTTTAGGATTTAGCGTTTATGCTTTAGGATTTGTGGTTTAAGGGTTAAGGGTGTAGGATTTAGGGTTTAGGGTTTATGGTTTGGGCTTGGGGTTTCTAGTTTAGGGTTTATGGTGTAGGGTTTAGGGTTTATGGTTTGGGGTTGAGGGTTTATGGTTTAGGATTTAGGGTGTGGTTTAGGCTGTAGGATTTAGGGTTTAGGGTTTATGGTTGGGGTTGATGGTTAATGGTGTAGGGTTTAGTGTTTGTAGTTTAGGGTTTGTGCTTTATGGTTTAGCGTATAGGGTTTATGCTTTAGTGTTTGTGGTTTAATGTTTGAGGTTTAGGGTTTAGGGTTTACGCTTTAGGGTTTATGATTTAGGATTTAGGGTTTAGGGGTTGAGGGCTTATGGTTTATGGTGTAGGGTTTATGGTTTAGGGTTTAGGGTTTAGGGGGTTGAGAATTTATCGTTTAGGGTTTAAGGGTTGTGATTTAGGGTTTAGGCTTTGGGGTTTATGGTTTAGGGTTTAGGGTTTAGGATTTAGGGTTTATGGTTCGGGGTTTAGGCCTTAGGATTTATGGTTTAGGGTTTAGGCATAAGGGTTTAGGGTTTATAGTTTGGGGTTGAGGGTTTATGGTTTAGGGTTTAGGCTTTAGTCTTTGTGGTTTAGGGTTAAGGGTGTATGGTTTACTGTTTAGGGTTTATGGTTTAGGGTTGAAGGTTTATGGTTTCGGGTTTAGGGTTTATAGTTTAGGGTTTTGGGTTTAGGCTTTAAGGTTTGTGATTTATGGTTTAGGGTGTAGGGTTTAGGGTTTATGGTTTGGCGTTGAGGGTTTATGGTGTAAGGTTTAGGCTTTAGGGTTTGTGGTTTAAGGTTTACGATGTAGGGTTTAGGGTTTATGGTTTGGGTTTGAGAGTTTATGGTTTAGAATTTAGGTTTTAGGGTTTGTGGTTTAGGGTTTAGGGTGTAGGGTTTAGGGTTTATGGTTTATAGTTTATGGTTTATGGGGTTAGGGTTTAGGTTTTAGCATTTAGGCTTTAGGGTTTGTGGGCGGATTTAGGGTTTAGGCTTTAGGATTTGTGGTTTATGGTTAAGAGTGTATGATTTAGGGTTTAGGGTTTATGGTTTGGGCTTGAGGGTTTATTGTTTGGGGTTGATGGTTTATTTATTGTTTAGGGTTTAGGATTTATAGTTTATGAAGGCTTTAGGGTTTGTGGTTTATGGTTTAGGGTGTAGGGTTTATGCTTTAGTGTTTGTGGTTTAGGGTTTGGGGTTTAGGATTTAGGGTTTATGGTTTATGGTTAAAAGGTGTAGTAGGATTTAGGGTTTATGGTTTATGGTTTAGGATTTAGTGTTTAGGGTTTAGGGTTTATGGTCTAGTGTTTAGGGTTTAGGATTTAGGGTTTAGGCTTTAGGCTTTAGGGTTTGTGGTTGAGGGTTAAAGGTTTATGGTTTGGGGTTGATGGTTTATAGTTTAACGTTTAGGGTTTATAGTTTATGGTTTCGGTATGTTTGTGGTTTAGGGTTTATTGTTTATGGTTTAGGGTTTAGGGTTTATAGTTTATGGTTTAGGGTTTAGGATTTAGTGTTTGGGGTTTAGGGTTTAGGCTTTAGGGTTTAGGGTTTAGAATTTATTGTTTAGGGTTTAGGGTTTAGGGTTTAGGGTTTAGGGTTTAGGGTTTAAGGGTTTAGGGTTTAGGGTTTAGGCTTTAGGGTTTAGGGTTTAGGGTTTAGGGTTTAGGGTTTAGGGTTTAGGTTATATGGTTTATGGTTTAGGTATTAGGCTTTAGGGTTTAGGGTTTCGTCTTTGGGCTTAAGGGTTTTGGGTTTAGGGTTTAAGGTTTAGGGTTTAGGGTTTAGGGTTTGGTTTCTAGTGTGTAGGGTTTAGGGTTTACGGTTTATGGTTTGGGGTTTAGGGTCTAGGGTTGAGGGTTTAGGGTTTTAGCGTTTATGGTTTTGGGTTTAGGGTTTAAGGTCTATGCTTTGGGGGTGAGGGTTTATGGTTTAGTGTTTAGGGTTTATAGTTTAGCGTTTAGGCTTTAAGGATTATGGTTCGGGTTTAGGGTTCAGGGTTTATGGTTCGGGGTTGAGGATTTATGGTTTAGAGTTAGTGGTTTAAGGTTTAGTGTGTACGGTTTAGGGTTTAGGGTTTAGGATTTTGGTTTAGGGTTTCTGGTTTAGGGTTTATGGTTTGGGCTTGAGGGTTTTTGGTTTTGGGTTTAGGGTGTAGTGTGTAGGGTTTATGGTTTGGGGTTGAGGGTTTATGGTTTAGGGTTTAGGGTTTGTGGTTTCGGGTGTAGGGTTTAGGGTTTAGGGTTTATGGCTTAGGATTGATGGTTAATGGTTTAGGGTTTATTGTTTGTAGTTTAGGGTTTAGGCTTTAGGGTTTGTGCTTTATGATTTAGGGTATATGGTTTATGCTTTAGTGTTTGTGGTTTAAGGTTTGAGGTTTAGGGTTTAGGGTTTAGGGTTAGGGGTTTAGGGTTTAGGGTTTAGGGTTTAGGGTATGCTTTAGGGTTTATGGTTTAGGGGGTTGAGGATTTATGGTTTTGTGTTTAAGGGTTGTGATTTAGGGTTTAGGCTTTGGGGTTTATCGTTTAGGGTTTATGGTTTAGGGTTTAGGGCTTAGGATTTTGGGTTTAGGGTTTTGGGTTCGGGGTTTAGGCCTTAGGATTTATGGTTTAGGGTTTAGGCATAAGGGTTTAGGGTTTATGGTTTAGGGTTTAGGGTTTAGGGTTTAGGGTTTAGGCTTTTGTCTTTGTAGTTAGGGTTAAGGGTGTAGGGTTTAGAGTTTAGGGTTTATGGTTTAGGGTTGAAGGTTTATGGTTTCGGGTTTAGGGTTTATAGTTTAGTGTTTAGGTTTTAAGGTTTGTGATTTATGGTTTACGGTGTAGGGTTTAGGGTTTATGGTTTGGGGTTGAGTGTTTATGGTTTAAGGTTTAAGCTTTAGGGTTTGTGGTTTAAGATTTACGATGCAGGGTTTAGGGTTGAAGGTTTATAGTTTAGGATTTAGGCTTTAGGGTTTGTGGTTTAGGGTTTAGGGTTTAGGGTTTATAGTTTATGGTTTGGGGTTGAGGGTTTATGGTTTAGGGTTTTGGGTTTATATGCTTTAGGTTTTAGATTTTAGCATTTAGGCTTTAGGGTTTTTGGTTTAAGATTTAGTGTTTAGGGTTTAGGATTTAGGGTTTAGGGTTTAGGGTTTGTGGTTTAGGGTTAAGGGTGTAGGATTTAGGGTTTATGGTGTACCATTTAGGGTTTAGAGTTTATGCTTTGGGGTTGAGGGTTTATAGTTTAGGGTTTAGGGTTTATAGTTTAGGGTTTAGGCTTTAGAAATTTTGGTTAGAGTTTTGGGTGTAGGGTTTAGGGGTTATGGATCGGGGTTTAGGGTTTATGGTTTAGGGTTTTGGATTTAGGGTTTGTTGTTTAAGGTTTAGGGTGTACGGTTTAGGGTTTAGTGTTTATGGTTTGGGGTTGAGGCTTTATCGTTTAGGATTTATGCTTTAGGGTTTCAAGTTTAGTGTTTAGGGTGTAGGGTTTAGGGTTTATGGTTTTAGGGTTTATGGTTTGGGGTTTAGGGTTTAGGCTTAGGATTTGTGGTTTAAGGTTTAGGGTGTAGGGTTTATGGTTTAAGATTTATTGTTTGGGGTTGAGGGTTTGTGGTTAGGATTTAGGCTTTAGGGTTTGTGGTTTAGGGTTTAGGGTGTAGGGTTTAAGGTTTAGGGTTTATAGTTTAGGGTTTGGGGTTGAGAGTTTATGGTTTAGGGTATAGGGTTTATGCTTTAGGGTTTAGGATTTAGCGTTTAGGCTTTAGGATTTGTGGTTTAATGGTTAAGGGTGTAGGATTTAGGGTTTAGGGTTTATGGTTTGGGCTTGAGGATTTCTAGTTTAGGGTTTAGGGTGTAGGATTTAGGGTTTATGGTTTGGGTTTGAGGGTTTATGATTTAGGATTTAGGGTGTGGTTTAGGGCGTAGGATTTAGGGTTTAGGGTTTAGGCTTTAGGCTTTAGGATTTGTGGTTTAGTGTTAAGGGTGTAGGGTTTAGGGTTTATGGTTTACGGTTGAGGGTTTATTGTTTACGGTTTAGTGTTTTGGTTTTGTGGTTTAGGATTTAGGGTTTAGGGTTTATGGTTTGGGGTTAAGTGTTTATGGTTTAAGGTTTAGGGTTTATAATTTAGGGTTTATGAGTGTTTTTGGTTTAGGGTTTAGGGTTTAGGTTTTAGGGTTTAGGATTTAGGGTTTGTGGTTTATGGTTTAGGTTTTATGCTTTATGGTTTAGGGTTTAGGGTTTTGGGTTTTGGGTTTTGGGTTTAGGGTTTAGGGTTTAGTGTCTAGTGTGTAGGATTTTGGGTTTATGGTTTATGGTTTGGGGTTGAGGCTTTACGAGTAGGGTTTATGGTTTAGGGTTTAGGGTCTAGGGTTTAGGGTTGAGGGTTTAGGGTTTTAGGGTTTATGGTTTTGGGTTTAGGGTTTAAGGTCTATGCTTTGGGGTTGAGGGTTTATGGTTTAGGGTTTAGGGTTTATAGTTTAGCGTTTAGGCTTTAAGGATTATGGTTCGGGTTTAGGGTCTAGGGTTTAGGCTTTATGGTTCGGGTTTGAGGATTTATGGTTTAGGGTTAGTGGTTTAAGGTTTAGTGTGTAGGGTTTAGGGTTTAGGGTTTCTGGTTTAATGTTTAGGGTGGTGTAGGGTTTAGGGTTTAGGGTTTAGAATCTATGGTTTGGGGTTTATGGTTTATAGTTTAGGGTTTATGCTTTAGGGTTCAGGGTTTATGGTTAGCCTTTAGGGTTTGTGGTTTAGGGTTTAGGGTTTAGGATTTAGGGTTTATGCTTTAGGCTTTAGTGTTTTTGGCTTAGGGTTAAAGATGTTTGGTTTAGTGTATGGTTTAGGGTATATGGTTGGGTTGAGGGGTTATGGTTTAGGGTTTAGACTTTAGGATTTGTGGTTTAGGGTTTAGGATTTATGGTTTGGGGTTGAGGGTTTATGGTTTAAGGTTTAGGGTTTATAGTTCATGGTATAGGGGTTAGGGTTTAGGCTTTAGGCTTTAGGATTTGGGGTTTATGGTTTAGGGTTTATAGTTTAGGGTTTAGGGTTTACTATTTGGGCATTAGGGTTTCTGGTTTAGGGTTTACGGTTTAGGGTTTAGGGTTTAGGGTTTAGGGTTTAGGGTTTAGGGTTTAGGGTTTAGAGTTTAGTGTCTATGGTGTAGGGTTTAGGGTTTACGGTTTATAGTTTGGGGTTGAGGGTTTATGGTTTGGGGTTAAGAGTTTATGGTTTAGGGTATAGGGTTTAGGGTTTGTGATTTAGGGTTTAAGGTGTAGCGTTTAGGGTTTAGTGTTTATGGTTTAGGGTTTATGGTTTAGGGTTGAAGGTTTATGGTGTCAGGTTTATGGTTTATAGTTTAGGGTTTAGGGTTTAGGGTTTAGGGTTAGGGTTTAGGGTTAGGGTTTAGGGTTTAGAGTTTAGTGTTTAGTGACTAGGGTGTAGGGTTTAGGGTTTACGGTTTATGGTTTGGGGTTGATGGTTTATGGTTTGGGGTTAAGAGTTTATGGTTTAGGGTATAGGGTTTAGGGTTTGTGATTTAGTGTTTAAGGTGTAGCGTTTAGGGTTTAGTGTTTATGGTTTAGGGTTTATGGTTTAGGGTTGAAGATTTATAGTTTCAGGTTTAGGGTTTAGGGGTTAGGGTTTAAGGTTTAGGCTTTAAGGTTTGTGATTTATGGTTTATGATGTAGGGTTTAGGGTTTATGGTTTGGGGTTGAGGGTTTATGGTTTAAGGTTTAGGCGTTAGGGTTTAGGGTTTATAGTTTTTGGTTTGGTGTTGAGAGTTTATGGTTTAGGGTTTAGGGTTTATGATTTAGGGTTTAGGGTTTAGCGTTTAGACTTTACGATTTGTGGTTTAAGGGTTAAGGGTGTAGGATTTAGGGTTTAGGGTTTATGGTTTGGGCTTAAGGGTTTTTGGTTTTCGGTTTAGGGTGTAGTGTGTAGGGTTTATGGTTTGGGGTTGAGGGTTTAGGGTATATGGTTTATGCTTTAGTGTTTGTGGTTTAAGGTTTGAGGTTTAGGGTTTAGGGTTTAGGGTTAGGGGTTTAGGGTTTAGGGTTTATGGTGTAGGGTTTATGGTTTAGGGTTTATGGTTTAGGGGGTTGAGGATTTATGGTTTTGTGTTTAAGGGTTGTGATTTAGGGTTTAGGCTTTGGGGTTTATCGTTTAGGGTTTATGGTTTAGGGTTTAGGGCTTAGGATTTTGGGTTTAGGGTTTTGGGTTCGGGGTTTAGGACTTAGGATTTATGGTTTAGGGTTTAGGGTTTAGGGTTTAGGCTTTTGTCTTTGTAGTTTAGGGTTAAGGGTGTAGGGTTTAGAGTTTAGGGTTTATAGTTTAGGGTTGAAGGTTTATGGTTTCGGGTTTAGGGTTTATAGTTTAGGGTTTAGGTTTTAAGGTTTGTGATTTATGGTTTACGGTGTAGGGTTTAGGATTTATGGTTTGGGGTTGAGTGTTTATGGTTTAAGGTTTAAGCTTTAGGGTTTGTGGTTTAAGATTTACGATGTAGGGTTTAGGGTTGAAGGTTTATAGTTTAGGATTTAGGCTTTAGGGTTTGTGGTTTAGGGTTTAGGGTTTATGGTTTATAGTTTATGGTTTGGGGTTGAGGGTTTATGGTTTAGGGTTTTGGGTTTATGCTTTAGGTTTTAGATTTTAGCATTTAGGCTTTAGGGTTTTTGGTTTAAGATTTAGTGTTTAGGGTTTAGGATTTAGGGTTTATGGTTTAGGGTTTGTGGTTTAGGGTTAAGGGTGTAGGATTTAGGGTTTAGGGTGTACCATTTAGGGTTTAGAGTTTATGCTTTGGGGTTGAGGGTTTATGGTTTAGGGTTTAGGGTTTATGCGTGTTTTTGGTTTAGGGTTTAGGGTTTAGGTTTTAGGGTTTAGGATTTAGGGTTTGTGGTTTATGGTTTAGGTTTTAGGCTTTATGGTTTAGGGTTTAGGGTTTTGGGTTTTGGGTTTAGGGTTTAGGGTTTAGTGTCTAGTGTGTAGGGTTTAGGGTTTATGGTTTGGGGTTGAGGCTTTACGAGTAGGGTTTATGGTTTAGGGTTTAGGGTCTAGGGTTTAGGGTTGAGGGTTTAGGGTTTTAGGGTTTATGGTTTTGGGTTTAGGGTTTAAGGTCTATGCTTTGGGGTTGAGGTTTTATGGTTTAGGGTTTAGGGTTTATAGTTTAGCGTTTAGGCTTTAAGGATTATGGTTCGGGTTTAGGGTTTAGGGTTTAGGCTTTATGGTTCGGGTTTGAGGATTTATGGTTTAGGGTTAGTGGTTTAAGGTTTAGTGTGTAGGGTTTAGGGTTTAGGGTTTCTGGTTTAATGTTTAGGGTGGTGTAGGGTTTAGGGTTTAGGGTTTAGGATCTATGGTTTGGGGTTTAGGGTTTATGGTTTAGGGTTTATGCTTTAGGGTTCAGGGTTTATGGTTAGCCTTTAGGGTTTGTGGTTTAGGGTTTAGGGCTTAGTGTTTAGGGTTTAGGATTTAGGGTTTATGCTTTAGGCTTTAGTGTTTTTGGCTTAGGGTTAAAGATGTTTGGTTTAGTGTATGGTTTAGGGTATATGGTTTGGGGTTGAGGGGTTATGGTTTAGGGTTTAGACTTTAGGATTTGTGGTTTAGGGTTTAGGATTTATGGTTTGGGGTTGAGGGTTTATGGTTTAAGGTTTAGGGTTTATAGTTCAGGGTTTAGGGGTTAGGGTTTAGGCTTTAGGCTTTAGGATTTGGGGTTTATGGTTTAGGGTTTATAGTTTAGGGTTTAGGGTTTACTATTTGGGTATTAGGGTTTCTGGTTTAGGGTTTATGGTTTAGGGTTTAGGGTTTAGGGTTTAGGGTTTAGAGTTTAGTGTCTATGGTGTAGGGTTTACGGTTTACGGTTTATAGTTTGGGGTTGAGGGTTTATGGTTTGGGGTTAAGAGTTTATGGTTTAGGGTATAGGGTTTAGGGTTTGTGATTTAGGGTTTAAGGTGTAGCGTTTGGGGTTTAGTGTTTATGGTTTAGGGTTTATGGTTTAGGGTTGAAGGTTTATGGTGTCAGGTTTATGGTTTATAGTTTAGGGTTTAGGGTTTAGGGTTTAGGGTTAGGGTTTAGGGTTAGGGTTTAGGGATTAGGGTTTAGTGTTTAGTGACTAGGGTGTAGGATTTAGGGTTTACGGTTTATGGTTTGGGGTTGAGGGTTTATGGTTTGGGGTTAAGAGTTTATGGTTTAGGGTATAGGGTTTAGGGTTTGTGATTTAGTGTTTAAGGTGTAGCGTTTAGGGTTTAGTGTTTATGGTTTAGGGTTTATGGTTTAGGGTTGAAGATTTATAGTTTCAGGTTTAGGGTTTAGGGGTTAGGGTTTAAGGTTTAGGCTTTAAGGTTTGTGATTTATGGTTTATGATGTAGGGTTTAGGGTTTATGGTTTGGGGTTGAGGGTTTATGGTTTAAGGTTTAGGCGTTAGGGTTTAGGGTTTATAGTTTTTGGTTTGGTGTTGAGAGTTTATGGTTTAGGGTTTAGGGTTTATGATTTAGGGTTTAGGGTTTAGCGTTTAGACTTTAGGATTTGTGGTTTAAGGGTTAAGGGTGTAGGATTTAGGGTTTAGGGTTTATGGTTTGGGCTTAAGGGTTTTTGGTTTTCGGTTTAGGGTGTAGTGTGTAGGGTTTATGGTTTGGGGTTGAGGGTTTAGGGTATATGGTTTATGCTTTAGTGTTTGTGGTTTAAGGTTTGAGGTTTAGGGTTTAGGGTTTAGGGTTAGGGGTTTAGGGTTTAGGGTTTATGGTGTAGGGTTTATGGTTTAGGGTTTATGGTTTAGGGGGTTGAGGATTTATGGTTTTGTGTTTAAGGGTTGTGATTTAGGGTTTAGGCTTTGGGGTTTATCGTTTAGGGTTTATGGTTTAGGGTTTAGGGCTTAGGATTTTGGGTTTAGGGTTTTGGGTTCGGGGTTTAGGCCTTAGGATTTATGGTTTAGGGTTTAGGCATAAGTGTTTAGGGTTTATGGTTTAGGGTTTAGGGTTTAGGGTTTAGGCTTTTGTCTTTGTAGTTTAGGGTTAAGGGTGTAGGGTTTAGAGTTTAGGGTTTATAGTTTAGGGTTGAAGGTTTATGGTTTCGGGTTTAGGGTTTATAGTTTAGGGTTTAGGTTTTAAGGTTTGTGATTTATGGTTTACGGTGTAGGGTTTAGGATTTATGGTTTGGGGTTGAGTGTTTATGGTTTAAGGTTTAAGCTTTAGGGTTTGTGGTTTAAGATTTACGATGTAGGGTTTAGGGTTGAAGGTTTATAGTTTAGGATTTAGGCTTTAGGGTTTGTGGTTTAGGGTTTAGGGTTTATGGTTTATAGTTTATGGTTTGGGGTTGAGGGTTTATGGTTTAGGGTTTTGGGTTTATGCTTTAGGTTTTAGATTTTAGCATTTAGGCTTTAGGGTTTTTGGTTTAAGATTTAGTGTTTAGGGTTTAGGGTTTAGGGTTTATGGTTTACGGTTGAGGGTTTATGGTTTACGGTTTAGTGTTTTGGTTTTGTGGTTTAGGATTTAGGGTTTAGGGTTTATGGTTTGGGGTTAAGTGTTTAGGGTTTATGGTTTAGGGTTTAGGGTTTATGGTTTAGGGTTTAGGGTTTAGGGTGTAGGATTTAGGGTTTATGGTTTGGGTTTGAGGGTTTATGATTTAGGATTTAGGGTGTGGTTTAGGGCGTAGGATTTAGGGTTTAGGCTTTAGGCTTTAGGCTTTAGGATTTGTGGTTTAGTGTTAAGGGTGTAGGGTTTAGGGTTTATGGTTTACGGTTGAGGGTTTATGGTTTACGGTTTAGTGTTTTGGTTTTGTGGTTTAGGATTTAGGGTTTAGGGTTTATGGTTTGGGGTTAAGTGTTTATGGTTTAAGGTTTAGGGTTTATAATTTAGGGTTTATGCGTGTTTTTGGTTTAGGGTTTAGGGTTTAGGTTTTAGGGTTTAGGATTTAGGGTTTGTGGTTTATGGTTTAGGTTTTAGGCTTTATGGTTTAGGGTTTAGGGTTTTGGGTTTTGGGTTTAGGGTTTAGTGTCTAGTGTGTAGGGTTTAGGGTTTATGGTTTATGGTTTGGGGTTGAGGCTTTACGAGTAGGGTTTATGGTTTAGGGTTTAGGGTCTAGGGTTTAGGGTTGAGGGTTTAGGGTTTTAGGGTTTATGGTTTTGGGTTTAGGGTTTAAGGGCTATGCTTTGGGGTTGAGGGTTTATGGTTTAGGGTTTAGGGTTTATTGTTTAGCGTTTAGGCTTTAAGGATTATGGTTCGGGTTTAGGGTTTAGGGTTTAGGCTTTATGGTTCGGGTTTGAGGATTTATGGTTTAGGGTTAGTGGTTTAAGGTTTAGTGTGTAGGGTTTAGGGTTTAGGGTTTCTGGTTTAATGTTTAGGGTGGTGTAGGGTTTAGGGTTTAGGGTTTAGGATCTATGGTTTGGGGTTTAGGGTTTATGGTTTAGGGTTTATGCTTTAGGGTTCAGGGTTTATGGTTAGCCTTTAGGGTTTGTGGTTTAGGGTTTAGGGCTTAGTGTTTAGGGTTTAGGATTTAGGGTTTATGCTTTAGGCTTTAGTGTTTTTGGCTTAGGGTTAAAGATGTTTGGTTTAGTGTATGGTTTAGGGTATATGGTTTGGGGTTGAGGGGTTATGGTTTAGGGTTTAGACTTTAGGATTTGTGGTTTAGGGTTTAGGATTTATGGTTTGGGGTTGAGGGTTTATGGTTTAAGGTTTAGCGTTTATAGTTCAGGGTTTAGGGGTTAGGGTTTAGGCTTTAGGCTTTAGGATTTGGGGTTTATGGTTTAGGATTTATAGTTTAGGGTTTAGGGTTTACTATTTGGGCATTAGGGTTTCTGGTTTAGGGTTTATGGTTTAGGGTTTAGGGTTTAGGGTTTAGGGTTTAGAGTTTAGTGTCTATGGTGTAGGGTTTAGGGTTTACGGTTTATAGTTTGGGGTTGATGGTTTATGGTTTGGGGTTAAGAGTTTATGGTTTAGGGTATAGGGTTTAGGGTTTGTGATTTAGGGTTTAAGGTGTAGCGTTTAGGGTTTAGTGTTTATGGTTTAGGGTTTATGGTTTAGGGTTGAAGGTTTATGGTGTCAGGTTTATGGTTTATAGTTTAGGGTTTAGGGTTTAGGGTTTAGGGTTAGTGTTTAGGGTTTAGGGTTAGGGTTTAGGGTTTAGAGTTTAGTGTTTAGTGACTAGGGTGTAGGGTTTAGGGTTTACGGTTTATGGTTTGGGGTTGAGGGTTTATGGTTTGGGGTTAAGAGTTTATGGTTTAGGGTATAGGGTTTAGGGTTTGTGATTTAGTGTTTAAGGTGTAGCGTTTAGGGTTTAGTGTTTATGGTTTAGGGTTTATGGTTTAGGGTTGAAGATTTATAGTTTCAGGTTTAGGGTTTAGGGGTTAGGGTTTAAGGTTTAGGCTTTAAGGTTTGTGATTTATGGTTTATGATGTAGGGTTTAGGGTTTATGGTTTGGGGTTGAGGGTTTATGGTTTAAGGTTTAGGCGTTATGGTTTAGGGTTTATAGTTTTTGGTTTGGTGTTGAGAGTTTATGGTTTAGGGTTTAGGGTTTATGATTTAGGGTTTAGGGTTTAGCGTTTAGACTTTAGGATTTGTGGTTTAAGGGTTAAGGGTGTAGGATTTAGGGTTTAGGGTTTATGGTTTGGGCTTAAGGGTTTTTGGTTTTCGGTTTAGGGTGTAGTGTGTAGGGTTTATGGTTTGGGGTTGAGGGTTTAGGGTATATGGTTTATGCTTTAGTGTTTGTGGTTTAAGGTTTGAGGTTTATGGTTTAGGGTTTAGGGTTAGGGGTTTAGGGTTTAGGGTTTATGGTGTAGGGTTTATGGTTTAGGGTTTATGGTTTAGGGGGTTGAGGATTTATGGTTTTGTGTTTAAGGGTTGTGATTTAGGGTTTAGGCTTTGGGGTTTATCGTTTAGGGTTTATGGTTTAGGGTTTAGGGCTTAGGATTTTGGGTTTAGGGTTTTGGGTTCGGGGTTTAGGCCTTAGGATTTATGGTTTAGGGTTTAGGCATAAGGGTTTAGGGTTTATGGTTTAGGGTTTAGGGTTTAGGGTTTAGGCTTTTGTCTTTGTAGTTTAGGGTTAAGGGTGTAGGGTTTAGAGTTTAGGGTTTATAGTTTAGGGTTGAAGGTTTATGGTTTCGGGTTTAGGGTTTATAGTTTAGGGTTTAGGTTTTAAGGTTTGTGATTTATGGTTTACGGTGTAGGGTTTAGGATTTATGGTTTGGGGTTGAGTGTTTATGGTTTAAGGTTTAAGCTTTAGGGTTTGTGGTTTAAGATTTACGATGTAGGGTTTAGGGTTGAAGGTTTATAGTTTAGGATTTAGGCTTTAGGGTTTGTGGTTTAGGGTTTAGGGTTTATGGTTTATAGTTTATGGTTTGGGGTTGAGGGTTTATGGTTTAGGGTTTGGGTTTATGCTTTAGGTTTTAGATTTTAGCATTTAGGCTTTAGGGTTTTTGGTTTAAGATTTAGTGTTTAGGGTTTAGGATTTAGGGTTTAGGGTTTAGGGTTTGTGGTTTAGGGTTTAGGGTGTACCATTTAGGGTTTAGAGTTTATGCTTTGGGGTTGAGGGTTTATGGTTTAGGGTTTAGGGTTTATAGTTTAGGGTTTCAGGCTTTAGAAATTTTGGCTAGAGTTTTGGGTGTAGGGTTTAGGGGTTATGGATCGGGGTTTAGGGTTTATGGTTTAGGGTTTTGGATTTAGGGTTTGTGGTTTAAGGTTTAGGGTGTACGGTTTAGGGTTTAGTGTTTATGGTTTGGTGTTGAGGCTTTATCGTTTAGGATTTATGCTTTAGGGTTTCAAGTTTAGTGTTTAGGGTGTAGGGTTTAGGGTTTATGGTTTTAGGGTTTATGGTTTGGGGTTTAGGGTTTAGGGTTAGGATTTGTGGTTTAAGGTTTAGGGTGTAGGGTTTATGGTTTAAGATTTATTGTTTGGGATTGAGGGTTTAGGGTTTAGGGTTTAGGGTTTCTGCTTTAGGGTTTGTGGTTTAGTGTTTAGGGTGTAGGGTTTAAGGTTTAGGGTTTATAGTTTATGGTTTGGGGTTGAGAGTTTCTGTTTTAGGGTTTAGGGTTTATGCTTTAGGGTTTAGGATTTAGCGTTTAGGCTTTAGGATTTGTGGTTTAATGGTTAAGGGTGTAGGATTTAGGGTTTAGGGTTTATGGTTTGGGCTTGAGGATTTCTAGTTTAGGGTTTAGGGTGTAGGATTTAGGGTTTATGGTTTGGGTTTGAGGGTTTATGATTTAGGATTTAGGGTGTGGTTTAGGGCGTAGGATTTAGGGTTTAGGGTTTAGGCTTTAGGCTTTAGGATTTGTGGTTTAGTGTTAAGGGTGTAGGGTTTAGGGTTTATGGTTTACGGTTGAGGGTTTATGGTTTACGGTTTAGTCTTTTGGTTTTGTGGTTTAGGATTTAGGGTTTAGGGTTTATGGTTTGGGGTTAAGTGTTTATGGTTTAAGGTTTAGGGTTTATAATTTAGGGTTTATGCGTGTTTTTGGTTTAGGGTTTAGGGTTTTTAGGTTTTAGGGTTTAGGATTTAGGGTTTGTGGTTTATGGTTTAGGTTTTAGGCTTTATGGTTTAGGATTTTGGGTTTTGGGTTTTGGGTTTTGGGTTTAGGGTTTAGGGTTTAGTGTCTAATGTGTAGGGTTTAGGGTTTATGGTTTATGGTTTGGGGTTGAGGCTTTACGGGTACGGTTTATGGTTTGGGGTTTAGGGTCTAGGGTTTAGGGTTGATGGTTTAGGGTTTAGGGTTTTAGGGTTTATGGTTTTGGGTTTAGGGTTTAAGGTCTATGCTTTGGGGTTGAGGGTTTATGGTTTAGGGTTTAGGGTTTATAGTTTAACGTTTAGGCTTTAAGGATTATGGTTCGGGTTTAGGGTTTAGGGTTTAGGGTTTATGGTTCGGGTTTGAGGATTTATGGTTTAGGGTTAGTGGTTTAAGGTTTAGTGTGTACGGTTTAGGGTTTTGGGTTTCTGGTTTAATGTTTAGGGTGGGGTAGGGTTTAGGGTTTAGCGTTTAGGATCTATGGTTTGGGGTTTAGGGTTTATGGTTTAGGGCTTATGCTTTAGGGTTCAGGGTTTATGGTTAGCCTTTAGTGTTTGTCGTTTAGGGTTTAGGGCTTAGTGTTTAGGGTTTAGGATTTAGGGTTTATGCTTTAGGCTTTAGTGTTTGTGGCTTAGGGTTAAAGATGTTTGGTTTAGTATAGGGTTTAGGGTATATGGTTTGGGGTTGAGGGGTTATGGTTTAGGGTTTAGACTTTAGGATTTGTGGTTTAGGGTTTAGGATTTATGGTTTGGGGTTGATGGTTTATGGTTTAAGGTTTAGGGTTTATAGTTTAGGGTTTATGGGTTAGGGTTTAGGCTTTAGGCTTTAGGGTTTGGGGTTTAGGGTTTAGGGTTTATAGTTTCGGGTTTAGGGTTTACTATTTGGGCATTAGGGTTTCTGGTTTAGGGTTTATGGTTTAGGGTTTAGGGTTTAGGATTTAGGGTTTAGAGTTTAGTGTCTATGGTGTAGGGTTTAGGGTTTACGGTTTATAGTTTGGGGTTGAGGGTTTATGGTTTGGGGTTAAGAGTTTATGGTTTAGGGTATAGGGTTTAGGGTTTGTGATTTAGGGTTTAAGGTGTAGCATTTAGGGTTTAGTGTTTATGGTTTAGGGTTTATGGTTTAGGGTTGAAGGTTTATGGTGTCAGGTTTATGGTTTATAGTTTAGGGTTTAGGGTTTAGGGTTTAGGGTTTATGGTTTATGGTTTAGGGTTTAGAGTTTAGTGTTTAGTGACTAGGGTGTTGGGTTTAGGGTTTTCGGTTTATGGTTTGGGGTTGAGGGTTTATGGTTTGGGGTTAAGAGTTTATGGTTTAGGGTATAGGGTTTAGGGTTTGTGATTTAGTGTTTAAGGTGTAGCGTTTAGGGTTTAGTGTTTATTGTTTAGGGTTTATGGTTTAGGGTTGAAGGTTTATAGTTTCATGTTTAGGGTTTAGGGGTTAGGGTTTAGGCTTTAGGCTTTAAGGTTTGTGATTTATGGTTATGATGTAGGGTTTAGGGTTTATGGTTTGGGGTTGAGGGTTTATGGTTTAAGGTTTAGGCTTTAGGGTTTATAGTTTTTGGTTTGGTGTTGAGAGTTTATGGTTTAGGGTTTAGGGTTTATGATTTAGGGTTTAGGGTTTAGCGTTTAGACTTTAGGATTTGTGGTTTAAGGGTTAAGGGTGTAGGATTTAGGGTTTAGGGTTTATGGTTTGGGCTTGAGGGTTTTTGGTTTTGGGTTTAGGGTGTAGTGTGTAGGGTTTATGGTTTGGGGTTGAGGGTTTATGGTTTAGGGTTTAGGGTTTGTGGTTTCGGGTGTAGGTTTAGGGTTTAGGGTTTATGGCTTAGGATTGATGGTTAATGGTTTAGGGTTTATTGTTTGTAGTTTAGGGTTTAGGCTTTAGGGTTTGTGCTTTATGATTTAGGGTATATGCTTTATGCTTTAGTGTTTGTGGTTTAAGGTTTGAGGGTTTAGGGTTTAGGGTTTAGGGTTAGGGGTTTAGGGTTTAGGGTTTATGGTTTAGGGTTTATGGTTTAGGGGGTTGAGGATTTATGGTTTTGTGTTTAAGGGTTGTGATTTAGGGTTTAGGCTTTGGGGTTTATCGTTTAGGGTTTATGGTTTAGGGTTTAGGGCTTAGGATTTTGGGTTTAGGGTTTTGGGTTCGGGGTTTAGGCCTTAGGATTTATGGTTTAGGGTTTAGGCATAAGGGTTTAGGGTTTATGGTTTGGGGTTGAGGGTTTAGGCTAGTTTAGGGTTTAGTTTTTTGTCTTTGTAGTTTAGGGTTAAGGGTGTAGGGTTTAGAGTTTAGGGTTTATGGTTTAGGGTTGAAGGTTTATGGTTTCGGGTTTAGGGTTTATAGTTTAGGGTTTAGGTTTTAAGGTTTGTGATTTATGGTTTACGGTGTAGGGTTTAGGGTTTATGGTTTGGGGTTGAGTGTTTATGGTTTAAGGTTTAAGCTTTAGGGTTTGTGGTTTAAGATTTACGATGTAGGGTTTAGGGTTGAAGGTTTATAGTTTAGGATTTAGGCTTTAGGGTTTGTGGTTTAGGGTTTAGGGTTTATGGTTTATAGTTTATGGTTTGGGGTTGAGGGTTTATGGTTTAGGATTTTGGGTTTATGCTTTAGGTTTTAGATTTTAGCATTTAGGCTTTAGGGTTTTTGGTTTAAGATTTAGTGTTTAGGGTTTAGGATTTAGGGTTTAGGGTTTAGGGTTTGTGGTTTAGGGTTAAGGGTGATTTAGGGTTTAGGGTGTACCATTTAGGGTTTAGAGTTTATGCTTTGGGGTTGAGGGTTTATGGTTTAGGGTTTAGGGTTTATAGTTTAGGGTTTAGGCTTTAGAAATTTTGGTTAGAGTTTTGGGTGTCGGGTTTAGGTGTTATGGATCGGGGTTTAGGGTTTATGGTTTAGGGTTTTGGATTTAGGGTTTGTGGTTTAGGGTTTAGGGTTTAGGGTTGAAGGTTTATGGTTTCGGGTTTAGGGTTTATAGTTTAGGGTTTAGGTTTTAAGGTTTGTGATTTATGGTTTACGGTGTAGGGTTTAGGATTTATGGTTTGGGGTTGAGTGTTTATGGTTTAAGGTTTAAGCTTTAGGGTTTGTGGTTTAAGATTTACGATGTAGGGTTTAGGGTTGAAGGTTTATAGTTTAGGATTTAGGCTTTAGGGTTTGTGGTTTAGGGTTTAGGGTTTATGGTTTATAGTTTATGGTTTGGGGTTGAGGGTTTATGGTTTAGGGTTTGGGTTTATGCTTTAGGTTTTAGATTTTAGCATTTAGGCTTTAGGGTTTTTGGTTTAAGATTTAGTGTTTAGGGTTTAGGATTTAGGGTTTAGGGTTTAGGGTTTGTGGTTTAGGGTTTAGGGTGTACCATTTAGGGTTTAGAGTTTATGCTTTGGGGTTGAGGGTTTATGGTTTAGGGTTTAGGGTTTATAGTTTAGGGTTTCAGGCTTTAGAAATTTTGGCTAGAGTTTTGGGTGTAGGGTTTAGGGGTTATGGATCGGGGTTTAGGGTTTATGGTTTAGGGTTTTGGATTTAGGGTTTGTGGTTTAAGGTTTAGGGTGTACGGTTTAGGGTTTAGTGTTTATGGTTTGGTGTTGAGGCTTTATCGTTTAGGATTTATGCTTTAGGGATTCAAGTTTAGTGTTTAGGGTGTAGGGTTTAGGGTTTATGGTTTTAGGGTTTATGGTTTGGGGTTTAGGGTTTAGGGTTAGGATTTGTGGTTTAAGGTTTAGGGTGTAGGGTTTATGGTTTAAGATTTATTGTTTGGGATTGAGGGTTTATGGTTTAGGGTTTAGGGTTTCTGCTTTAGGGTTTGTGGTTTAGTGTTTAGGGTGTAGGGTTTAAGGTTTAGGGTTTATAGTTTATGGTTTGGGGTTGAGAGTTTCTGTTTTAGGGTTTAGGGTTTATGCTTTAGGGTTTAGGATTTAGCGTTTAGGCTTTAGGATTTGTGGTTTAATGGTTAAGGGTGTAGGATTTAGGGTTTAGGGTTTATGGTTTGGGCTTGAGGATTTCTAGTTTAGGGTTTAGGGTGTAGGATTTAGGGTTTATGGTTTGGGTTTGAGGGTTTATGATTTAGGATTTAGGGTGTGGTTTAGGGCGTAGGATTTAGGGTTTAGGCTTTAGGCTTTAGGCTTTAGGATTTGTGGTTTAGTGTTAAGGGTGTAGGGTTTAGGGTTTATGGTTTACGGTTGAGGGTTTATGGTTTACGGTTTAGTCTTTTGGTTTTGTGGTTTAGGATTTAGGGTTTAGGGTTTATGGTTTGGGGTTAAGTGTTTATGGTTTAAGGTTTAGGGTTTATAATTTAGGGTTTATGCGTGTTTTTGGTTTAGGGTTTAGGGTTTTTAGGTTTTAGGGTTTAGGATTTAGGGTTTGTGGTTTATGGTTTAGGTTTTAGGCTTTATGGTTTAGGATTTTGGGTTTTGGGTTTTGGGTTTTGGGTTTAGGGTTTAGGGTTTATTGTCTAATGTGTAGGGTTTAGGGTTTATGGTTTATGGTTTGGGGTTGAGGCTTTACGGGTAGGGTTTATGGTTTGGGGTTTAGGGTCTAGGGTTTAGGGTTGATGGTTTAGGGTTTAGGGTTTTAGGGTTTATGGTTTTGGGTTTAGGGTTTAAGGTCTATGCTTTGGGGTTGATGGTTTATGGTTTAGGGTTTAGGGTTTATAGTTTAACGTTTAGGCTTTAAGGATTATGGTTCGGGTTTAGGGTTTAGGGTTTATGGTTCGGGTTTGAGGATTTATGGTTTAGGGTTAGTGGTTTAAGGTTTAGTGTGTACGGTTTAGGGTTTTGGGTTTCTGGTTTAATGTTTAGGGTGGGGTAGGGTTTAGGGTTTAGCGTTTAGGATCTATGGTTTGGGGTTTAGGGTTTATGGTTTAGGGCTTATGCTTTAGGGTTCAGGGTTTATGGTTAGCCTTTAGTGTTTGTCGTTTAGGGTTTAGGGCTTAGTGTTTAGGGTTTAGGATTTAGGGTTTATGCTTTAGGCTTTAGTGTTTGTGGCTTAGGGTTAAAGATGTTTGGTTTAGTATAGGGTTTAGGGTATATGGTTTGGGGTTGAGGGGTTATGGTTTAGGGTTTAGACTTTAGGATTTGTGGTTTAGGGTTTAGGATTTATGGTTTGGGGTTGATGGTTTATGGTTTAAGGTTTAGGGTTTATAGTTTAGGGTTTATGGGTTAGGGTTTAGGCTTTAGGCTTTAGGGTTTGGGGTTTAGGGTTTAGGGTTTATAGTTTCGGGTTTAGGGTTTACTATTTGGGCATTAGGGTTTCTGGTTTAGGGTTTATGGTTTAGGGTTTAGGGTTTAGGGTTTAGGGTTTAGAGTTTAGTGTCTATGGTGTAGGGTTTAGGGTTTACGGTTTATAGTTTGGGGTTGAGGGTTTATGGTTTGGGGTTAAGAGTTTATGGTTTAGGGTATAGGGTTTAGGGTTTGTGATTTAGGGTTTAAGGTGTAGCATTTAGGGTTTAGTGTTTATGGTTTAGGGTTTATGGTTTAGGGTTGAAGGTTTATGGTGTCAGGTTTATGGTTTATAGTTTAGGGTTTAGGGTTTATGGTTTAGGGTTTAGAGTTTAGTGTTTAGTGACTAGGGTGTTGGGTTTAGGGTTTTCGGTTTATGGTTTGGGGTTGAGGGTTTATGGTTTGGGGTTAAGAGTTTATGGTTTAGGGTATAGGGTTTAGGGTTTGTGATTTAGTGTTTAAGGTGTAGCGTTTAGGGTTTAGTGTTTATTGTTTAGGGTTTATGGTTTAGGGTTGAAGGTTTATAGTTTCATGTTTAGGGTTTAGGGGTTAGGGTTTAGGCTTTAGGCTTTAAGGTTTGTGATTTATGGTTATGATGTAGGGTTTAGGGTTTATGGTTTGGGGTTGAGGGTTTATGGTTTAAGGTTTAGGCTTTAGGGTTTATAGTTTTTGGTTTGGTGTTGAGAGTTTATGGTTTAGGGTTTAGGGTTTATGATTTAGGGTTTAGGGTTTAGCGTTTAGACTTTAGGATTTGTGGTTTAAGGGTTAAGGGTGTAGGATTTAGGGTTTAGGGTTTATGGTTTGGGCTTGAGGGTTTTTGGTTTTGGGTTTAGGGTGTAGTGTGTAGGGTTTATGGTTTGGGGTTGAGGGTTTATGGTTTAGGGTTTAGGGTTTGTGGTTTCGGGTGTAGGTTTAGGGTTTAGGGTTTATGGCTTAGGATTGATGGTTAATGGTTTAGGGTTTATTGTTTGTAGTTTAGGGTTTAGGCTTTAGGGTTTGTGCTTTATGATTTAGGGTATATGCTTTATGCTTTAGTGTTTGTGGTTTAAGGTTTGAGGGTTTAGGGTTTAGGGTTTAGGGTTAGGGGTTTAGGGTTTATGGTTTAGGGTTTATGGTTTAGGGGGTTGAGGATTTATGGTTTTGTGTTTAAGGGTTGTGATTTAGGGTTTAGGCTTTGGGGTTTATCGTTTAGGGTTTATGGTTTAGGGTTTAGGGCTTAGGATTTTGGGTTTAGGGTTTTGGGTTCGGGGTTTAGGCCTTAGGATTTATGGTTTAGGGTTTAGGCATAAGGGTTTAGGGTTTATGGTTTGGGGTTGAGGGTTTAGGCTAGTTTAGGGTTTAGTTTTTTGTCTTTGTAGTTTAGGGTTAAGGGTGTAGGGTTTAGAGTTTAGGGTTTATGGTTTAGGGTTGAAGGTTTATGGTTTCGGGTTTAGGGTTTATAGTTTAGGGTTTAGGTTTTAAGGTTTGTGATTTATGGTTTACGGTGTAGGGTTTAGGGTTTATGGTTTGGGGTTGAGTGTTTATGGTTTAAGGTTTAAGCTTTAGGGTTTGTGGTTTAAGATTTACGATGTAGGGTTTAGGGTTGAAGGTTTATAGTTTAGGATTTAGGCTTTAGGGTTTGTGGTTTAGGGTTTAGGGTTTATGGTTTATAGTTTATGGTTTGGGGTTGAGGGTTTATGGTTTAGGATTTTGGGTTTATGCTTTAGGTTTTAGATTTTAGCATTTAGGCTTTAGGGTTTTTGGTTTAAGATTTAGTGTTTAGGGTTTAGGATTTAGGGTTTAGGGTTTAGGGTTTGTGGTTTAGGGTTAAGGGTGATTTAGGGTTTAGGGTGTACCATTTAGGGTTTAGAGTTTATGCTTTGGGGTTGAGGGTTTATGGTTTAGGGTTTAGGGTTTATAGTTTAGGGTTTAGGCTTTAGAAATTTTGGTTAGAGTTTTGGGTGTCGGGTTTAGGTGTTATGGATCGGGGTTTAGGGTTTATGGTTTAGGGTTTTGGATTTAGGGTTTGTGGTTTAAGGTTTAGGGTGTACGGTTTAGGGTTTAGTGTTTATGGTTTGGGGTTGAGGCTTTATCGTTTAGGATTTATGCTTTAGGGTTTCAAGTTTAGTGTTTAAGGTGTAGGGTTTAGGGTTTATGGTTTTAGGGTTTATGGTTTGGGGTTTAGGGTTTAGGCTTAGGATTTGTGGTTTAAGGTTTAGGGTGTAGGGTTTATGGTTTAAGATTTATTGTTTGGGGTTGAGGGTTTGTGGTTAGGATTTAGGCTTTAGGGTTTGTGGTTTAGGGTTTAGGGTGTAGGGTTTAAGGTTTATGGTTTATAGTTTATGGTTTGGGGTTGAGAGTTTATGGTTTAGGGTTTAGGGTTTATGCTTTAGGGTTTAGGATTTAGCGTTTAGGCTTTAGGATTTGTGGTTTAATGGTTAAGGGTGTAGGATTTAGGGTTTAGGGTTTATGGTTTGGGCTTGAGGATTTCTAGTTTAGGGTTTAGGGTGTAAGGATTTAAGGTTTATGGTTTGGGTTTGAGGGTTTATGATTTAGGATTTAGGGTGTGGTTTAGGGCGTAGGATTTAGGGTTTAGGCTTTAGGCTTTAGGCTTTAGGATTTATGGTTTAGTGTTAAGGGTGTAGGGTTTAGGGTTTATGGTTTACGGTTGAGGGTTTATGGTTTACGGTTTAGTCTTTTGGTTTTGTGGTTTAGGATTTAGGGTTTAGGGTTTATGGTTTGGGGTTAAGTGTTTATGGTTTAAGGTTTAGGGTTTATAATTTAGGGTTTATGTGTGTTTTTGGTTTAGGGTTTAGGTTCTAGGGTTTAGGATTTAGGGTTTGTGGTTTATGGTTTAGGTTTTAGGCTTTATGGTTTAGGGTTTTGGGTTTTGGGTTTTGGGTTTTGGGTTTTGGGTTTAGGGTTTAGGGTTTAGTGTCTATTGTGTAGGGTTTAGGGTTTATGGTTTATGGTTTGGGGTTGAGGCTTTACGGGTAGGGTTTATGGTTGGGGGTTTAGGGTCTAGGGTTTAAGGTTGAGGGTTTAGGGTTTTAGGGTTTATGGTTTTGGGTTTAGGGTTTAAGGTCTATGCTTTGGGGTTGAGGGTTTATGGTTTAGGGTTTAGGGTTTATAGTTTAGAGTTTCGGCTTTAAGGATTATGGTTCGGGTTTAGGGTTTAGGGTTTAGGGTTTATAGTTTAGAGTTTCGGCTTTAAGGATTATGGTTCGGGTTTGAGGATTTATGGTTTAGGGTTAGTGGTTTAAGGTTTAGTGTGTACGGTTTAGGGTTTATGGTTTAGGGTTTAGGGTTTCTGGTTTAATGTTTAGGGTGGTGTAGGGTTTAGGGTTTAGGGTTTAGGATCTATGGTTTAGGGTTTAGGGTTTATGGTTTAGGGCTTATGCTTTAGGGTTCAGGGTTTACGGTTAGCCTTTAGGGTTTGTGGTTTAGGGTTTAGGGCTTAGTGTTTAGGGTTTAGGATTTAGGGTTTATGCTTTAGGCTTTAGTGTTTGTGGCTTAGGGTTAAAGATGTTTGGTTTAGTGTAGGGTTTAGGGTATATGGTTTGGGGTTGAGGGGTTATGGTTTAGGGTTTAGACTTTAGGATTTGTGGTTTAGGGTTTAGGATTTATGGTTTGGGGTTGAGGGTTTATGGTTTAAGGTTTAGGGTTTATAGTTTAGGGTTTATGGGTTAGGGTTTAGGCTTTAGGCTTTAGGGTTTGGGGTTTATAGTTTAGGGTTTAGGGTTTACTATTTGGGCATTAGGGTTTCTACTTTAGGGTTTATGATTTAGGGTTTAGGTTTTAGGGTTTAGGGTTTATAGTTTAGTGTCTATGGTGTAGGGTTTAGGGTTTACGGTTTATAGTTTGGGGTTGAGGGTTTATGGTTTGGGGTTAAGAGTTTATGGTTTAGGGTATAGGGTTTAGGGTTTGTGATTTAGGGATTAAGGTGTAGCGTTTAGGGTTTTAGTGTTTATGGTTTAGGGTTTATGGTTTAGGGTTGAAGGTTTATGGTGTCAGGTTTATGGTTTATAGTTTAGGGTTTAGGCTTTAAGGTTTGTGATTTATGGTTTATGATGTAGGGTTTAGGGTTTATGGTTTGGGGTTGAGGGTTTATGGTTTAAGGTTTAGGCTTTAGGGTTTAGGGTAGGGTTTAGGGTTTAGGGTTTATAGTTTTTGGTTTGGTGTTGAGAGTTTATGGTTTAGGGTTTAGGGTTTATGCTTTAGGGTTTTAGAGTTTAGCGTTTAGGCTTTATGATTTGTGGTTTAAGGGTTAAGGGTGTAGGATTTAGGGTTTAGGGTTTATGGTTTGGGCTTGAGGGTTTTTGGTTTTGGGTTTAGGGTGTAGTGTGTGATGAGATATTTTGGCGAGAAACGATTCTCTACCAAAACACCCAAAACTAACCGGCAAGTGTACCGGGTCGTGTCAAGTAATAAAAACTCACGGGAGTGAGGTCGATCCCACAGGGATTGAAGGATTGAGCAATTTTAATTTAGTGGTTGATTTAGTCAAGCGAATCAAGTGTTGGTTGGGTGATTTGTGAATTGCAGAATGTAAATTGCATGAAATTAAAGAGAACAAGAAATAAATTGCCGAAACTTAAAGAACAAGAAATTAAATGACAGAAACTTAAAGTGCAAGAAATGTAAATTGCGGAATCTTAAAGTGCAAGAAATGTAAATGGCTTGAAATGTAAAGGGGATTGGGATGTGGATTTGCAGAATTTAAACAAAGAAAAGCTAAAGTGCATCAAACAGAAGAAAAAAAGGGAATTGGGATTGAACCGGAAATTATAACAGCAAAGTAAATGAACAATGAAAGCATTAAACAGAGAATTGAAATGAGAATTCAGATCTCAGGACCCAGAGACTAGAAAACCAAGTCTAGATCTCAATGCCTTCCTAGATCCAACAAGAACAATAGCAAAGAAATTGTAAATTGCAAAGAAAAGAGATGAAGAACAATGAACCGGAAATGAAATTCAATTAACAGTAAAGTAAAGAAACAGAGAGATCCAAGATTGAGATTGAAACAGAATTTCTTCAATTCTCCAATCCAAGATCCAAGACAAAAGTAAAATTGAAATTGAAAGCAATGGAAACAAAGAAATTAAAGTTCACTCAGTAACAAAAGCTCTCCAAAACTATTCTGCAAATTCTAAAAGGAAAGCTCCCTCATAAATTGAATTCTATCCTATTTATACACTTTCCAAAATGATCTTCAAGCCTTGAGTTGGGCCTTTGTCCTTGGTGGAATTGGGTTGAAAGAGGCCTTGGTTGATTGCTCTTTGAAGATTGAAGAAGAACCGAAGTGAACCAATTGAACCGGAAATGGAGTTAGCCAACGTTGGTCTTCAACGTTAGGGTCAAAGTTAGGGGTCTAACTTTGACCCTAACTTTTCATATCAGCAAACCACATCCTTCTGGTGTGGACGTTGGCGCCAACGTTAGGGGTCTAACTTTGACCCTAACGTTGGCCTTGCTTGGTGTGATTGGTGCCAACGTTAGCCTCCACGTTAGGGGGCTAACGTTGGCGCAAACGTTGGCCTTCCTCCTTTGTGATTCAAGTGCCAACGTTAGCCTCCACGTTAGGGGGCTAACGTTGGCGCAAACGTTGGCCTACTCCCCCATTGTGGTTCATGTGCCAACGTTAGCCTCCAAGTTAGGGGGCTAACGTTGGCGCAAACGTTGGTGCCCAGGGGATACATTCTTAAGTTCCAACGTTAGCCTCCAAGTTAGGGGGCTAACGTTGGAGCTAACGTTGGCCACCTCCAGGGAATGATTTACATGCCCAACGTTAGCCTCCAAGTTAGGGGGCTAACGTTGGGGCTAACTTCATGCAACCCGGTTCAATTTTCATTTATTCCATTGTCCTCTCTTCACTCCTAGCCATTCCTCTTTGCTTCAACCTTTCTCCAAGCCTTCTTCACCTATCATTGATCAACCAAACTAATCAAAGTTTTGCTCAAAATCATGAGGTATTCAATCTTCCACAATATGCAACAATTATAGCTCAAAACCTCATGAAATGGCATGAATTCACATATGGTTGGTTCAATCAAGGGAAACATGAAATTCTACTCAATTAGCTTGCTTGTAGCTTAAGAAAGTGCATAATTCTAATGAAAACAAAAGAAAAAGACTAGCTAGAATGGGCTAAGATGACTTGTCATCACAACACCAAACTTAAAGCTTGCTTGTCCCCAAGCAAGAAATGAATTTTTAAGAAGAAAGAATGAAATGGAAGAGGAAGTTCATGCTAGCAAAGTGTTATTGATAGTTCATGGGGTTTTATGTGGATATGCAAATGCTCACTTCTTATTGACTCCTAGGCCTAGAAAGTCTCCTTCAAGTTTCAAGTGACATACTGCTATGACCTCTCATTATTCCTTTATCCTTGGCTATTACTTTATTCAAAAGCTTCATTTGAGTGTCATGTGTAGCAAGTTCATTTTCTTTCCTTTATACTTGACACATTATTCACCATAGACACTTGGCTCACATTCCTTCTTAAAACATTGATGCCCAGCACCTCTTTGGGCTACTAAATGCTTTGTAGTTAGGTTGCTCTTGATAGTGGATTTTCAGCTGATGATCCCGGGTTAGTTAACCCAAGTCACCAAGTGTTGAGGCACTCCTAAGAGCTTACTAATCCAAGCAGATCCTAGTACAAAAACATCACAGGCATATATTTCAGGGTTCAAGCTATTGGTGTCCAGCTTTGTTTCTTTTTGTTTTTCTTTTGTTTTGCCATTTTTTGGCTTTCTTTGTTCTTTCTTTCTTTTTGTTTTTCTTTCTAACCAAGGAATTCTATTCAATTGAGATTCATAGACAATAGGCCACTCTCTACTTAGAAGGAGATATCCTAGCTCTTTATTCACTAAAAGTGAGCTATTATACAATCACACACACACCACCACTTGCTTTTATTCCACTTCTAACTAACAGAGACCAATTCACTTCACATTCAAACTGTTCTTTTATTGAATTTAAAGATGCAGGGGACAACACATACTTCTTGTTAAGTGAAAATGAACACACAAGCCAACACATGAACTAGCTTACTTATTTTGAAATAACCAACACAATGCAAAGACTTTTAAATGACTACAAAAAAAAAATGCAAAAACAGATTAGAACAGATAGAATGCATGTTGTGATGATCAAGGAGCAAATCCACCTTTTATTTGTCATGCCTTTTCTTTCTCCTTTCATATACTTGGCTGCTAGTGTTCCCACCATCTTTGTTTGGTGGTTCTTGATCTTGCCAAAAGCCAGCCTTGTTCATAGCCTCCTCCACTCTATCTTCAAGTCTCATAGCCCTGTTCACTTCCATCTCACTTCTCATTTTGAAAAATTCATCAAAAGTTGGGAATGCCGGATCCATGTGATGCAAATGTTCTCCAATATAGTTTAGTTTGATTTGGCTATTGACATTGTAATCGGCTTGCACTTCATACCTTGCTTCTTGGAGTGTTGTGAACTCCTTGAAGGCCTTCAAACTTTCAGCTTGCATTTGTTCCAACTTCCCAAAAGATTCATGAGATTGAAAGGCATGTTCTTCTTGCATCGCAAGAAATCTTGACTCGAATTCATTTTGTTTATTGATTATTCTCAGCTCTCTTTCTTCTTGTGCTTGTTGGTTTTGCATGTACAGAGAATGATATTCCTCTTGCCTTGCTTGGATTCTTGTGTATTGCTGAGATAACCTCCCTATTGCTTCTTGCATTTGAGTCATGTCCATATTGCCTTGTGAGAAAAAGTGTGGCTGTTCCTCCTCTTCTTGTGGCTCTTCTTCCATGTGGGGCTCATCTTCTTCCATTTGCTCTTCTCTTTCCCTTCCTCCATGTGGCCTTCGGCCTTGGTGTGCTTCAAGGGGCAACATCATTCATTCAATGGTTATGGGCATGCCTTGGCTTAGCCACATTGGATTCTCCTCTTCCAATGGAACCTTGGCCTTTGCACACAACTTCCAAATGGTGCTCGGATAGTACAACCAGGATCCGGCCGAATTCTTTTCTGCTATCCTTACGATGTCTCTTGCAAGGATCTCATGAACTCTTATCTCTCCACCCACCATGATACAATGCAGCATTAAGGCTCTCTCCCTGTTAACTTCTGAGGTGTTCACTGTCCCCAGAATTGACCTTTTCATCAACTCATACCATCCTTTTGCCTCCGGAATGAGGTTACATCTCTTCAGGAACTTGTATCTGTTCTTGTTATCTCCCTCCCATCCTGAGTTCTCAAAGCAAATGTCTCTTGCAATCTCTTCATAATTTTGATCCTCAGTCAATCTTTGTTGGTATCCCGGTTCATCAAAGCGCACTGACTTTAGTTTCAAAACTTTCTTAATTGCATCTGGGCCAAAGTCTACTTCCACCCCACGCACATAGCTCTTGTACGTTGGGGGTCCACGCATGTCAATCCTTGGGGCATTTGCATAAAACTCTCTTATGATATTGGTATTAATTCGAGAGATTGGTGATGTAAGTTCCTCCCATCTTCTCTTCCGGATTTTGTTCTTTATTTCTTGACACCCATCATCCGGCAACATGAATGGAATCTCAGGATAAATTTTTTTCTCGTTCATCCATTGAATTTGCATTTGATGAGACCAAGACTTGAACTTCCATTGGTCATACTCATGTGTTTCTTCCTCTACTATTGGATCTTTTCCTTTTCGTCGTTTGGTTCTTGAGGAGGATGCCATAATCACTTGGTTGGTTGAGAGGGAATGTGGAGAGTGTTGGAGAGTTTTGATGTGTGGTTGGAGGAAGAGATTCGGACTGAACTTGCTAGGGAATTATGAAGAGAAGATTAAGTGTTTGGAGTTTAAAGTAAAAGAAAAAGTTGCACAAGACTTGTAATGTTGAGGAGTGATTCGGTCATGTGCATGGCTTGAAGGTGGTATGCTTTTATATGAGAAATAAAGGGCTAGGATGCAATTAGACACCATGGAGATCAAGGGTGTGCATGTATGGATGAATGAAGACAAAATTTGCTCCTTCCCTAGCCTTTGCCGTGATCATTTTCAATGAGGGGCAGATTTTTTTCTTGAAGCATGTGATATGAATTTGTCCTTATGCTATGCTTTCTTTTGTCTTGTCCTTCTTTTCATTGAAGATTCTTTGACCTCCTAGTCATCACAACAAGACACATGCATTAGTCTTATCCCACCGTAGCAATATTATTCTTTTTAGTAAAAATATGTGAACTATCAATTCTTATCTCATGTGAACCGTGACACTTCCTTTGGAGGACACCAAACTTGATGTTTGGTAATATATAAAGAAAATGAGTTTCTTCCTCCAATTAGTGAAGTTTAATTGTTCATAAGAATTGTTTTCATCATACTTTCTTTTTCTTTTTCTTTTTTTTTTTTTTTCATGAAGGATTAATTGTATCCTCGAATTGGTGCATCAAGGTTTGATGAACACCAAACTTGCTTCTTGTCAAAGGGTTCATCACAATTAATACCTTCATTAAAAGAAAATTCTATTTATAAGGTTTTGAAAAATGACAAATGTATGATTATTGATGCATGAATTCTAGATTCTCATGAAGCTATGTGGACACCAAACTTAGTGTTCGGCCATATGCTCTATCAAAACATTTTAAGCATGTAAAACAAAATCCTTTATGATATTGGTTAAGTGTGCTTGAAGACATATCAACTTAGCATATGTTTTAAAATAGTGCATGCAATAAATGGACATGTTCATGAAAAGAGAAAAGAATTCATGCATCAAGTGACCATAGTTTATTGAATGTAAAATGACAAGAATCTTAAAGCATGGGTTGCCTCCCATGGAGCGCTCTTTTATTGTCACTAGCTTGACATTGAAGCTTTCTTTTATGGTGGTTGGTGCTTGTAGTGCCTCAACTTGTCCCCTCTGATCGTGAGCTTCTTCTTTGTTCCTTGGTGCTCTATCTCAGCATGTTCTAGTGATAATATATTGCTCACAGTATAGTAATCGTTAGTCTGTTGGTCTGTTCCCAGTTGTTGATAGACTAACTGCACTTTGTCACCTTTGGAGAGCCCTTCTGTTGGAATTTTTTTGTTCTTCCACCCCTTTTTGATTCTGTTTTTGTTTTTCTTCCTTCCTTTTGTTAATTCTTCTTCTTTGAAAACTGGCTCCCTTTTGAAATTCCTTTTCTTAGTTGCCAATACTACAATGTTCCCTTGAGCTTCTTCATTACTTTGCACAGTCTCTTTCTCTTTTTGGCCTGCTGTATCATCTATCTCTTGCTTGGGAGGGCAGTTGTTGTTTGTCTTGTTGATTTCCTCCCTCCACTGCAGATTTTCCTTGTCTGTTTCTGTACCATCCTTCTTTTCATTACTGTTCTGTGTTTCTGGTAGTACACTCAGAGTGATACTTTCATTATGCATCCTGAGGGTTAATTCTCCTTGCTCTATGTCTATGATGGCCCTAGCAGTGGCTAAGAACGGTCTTCCCAGTATAATGGAGTCGCCCTCATCCTGATTCGAATCCAGGATCACAAAATCTGCAGGGAAGATGAATCTATCTACCTTGACTAGAAGATTCTCAATTATACCACTGGGGCATATCACTGATTTGTCCACCAATTCTAAAGACATCTGTACTGGTTTTACCTCTTTTATGCCTAACTTTTTCACTAGAGAGGTAGGCATCAGATTGATACTAGCTCCCAAGTCACACATCGCCTTCTTGATAGTCATACTGCCAATGGCGCAGGGTAGAAAGAAACTCCCAGGATCCTCAAGTTTGGGAGGAAGTCCCTTCTGGATTAGTGCTCTGCATTCCTCAGTGAGCAGTACAGTTTCATTATCTTGCCAACTCCTCTTCTTGTTGATAAGTTCCTTCAAGAACTTTGCGTACAGGGGCATTTGCTCAAGTGCTTCAGTTAAGGGAATATTGATCTCTAACTTCTTGAAGATTTCAAGAAATTTTGGGAAGTGTTGGTCCTTAGTTTCCTTGTTAAACCTTTGAGGATATGGCAAGGGGGGAGTAAAGTTATTTCCCTGCCTTTGGTCCTCAGTTGGCTCTTTAATTACTTCCTTTCCCTTTCTTGATTTTTGTGGCTGATCTTCTTTTTCTTGAGCTTGATTCTGAGTTGGCTTGCTTGCTGTCTCCTTCTTGTCATTGACTTTCTCTTCTTCGGCTTGTTTCTTGTCACTTTCCTTTGGCTTCTTGGTTGCTTCTTCATTTTTCACCAAGACTCTTCCACTCCTCAATTGTATTGCCTTGCATTCTTCCTTAGGATTTGGGATTGTGTCACTCGGCAGTGAGCTTGAAGGTTTCTCAACAGAAATCTGTTTGGAGATTTGCCCAATTTGCCTCTCTAGGCTCTTCATGGAGGCTTCATGGTTCTTGGTTGTCATTTCTTGGTGTTTCCACATTTTGTCTATCAAGGTTTCCAAGTTGGTGAGTCTTTGAGATTCAGGTGATGCTTGTGGTGGGTTGTGAAATGTGGATGGTGGATGATAGGCATTTTGGTTAGTGGATTGGTTATTAGATTGGTAATGGTTGGGGTTGGAGTAGTTGTTTTGAGGTTTTCTGTAGGGGTTTTGGTTAGTTTGCTGCTGGTTGTGGTTTTGGTTGTTTCTTAAAGTGTTTTGGTTTGAGTTTCTTTGCCATGGTTGTTGATTTTGGTTGTGATTGTCCCCCCACCTAAGGTTTGGGTGGTTCTTCCAAGAAGGGTTGTAAGTGTCGCCATATACTTCATTTAGCCCAGAATTTTGGTTGTGCATGTACTGGACTTGTTCTTGCTGTTGCTCCTCTTGAGTCTCTTCACTCTGTCCCCATGTGGTTGATGGTTGGCTAGTGTTGACTGCTGCGACTTGGAGACTATCAATCCTCTTGGCCATTTGCTCAAATTGTTGTTGAATTTGCTGCTGCATCATCTTGTTTTGAGCTAGGATTGAGTCCACTCCTTCTAGTTCCATAACTCCTCTTCTTTGTGATGGTTGGCGGCTTCTTTGATGCGCAAAGAAATACTGATTGTTGGCCACCATGTCCACCAGATTCTGAGCTTCCTCAGCAGTTTTCATTAATTGTAGTGAACCTCCAGCAGAATGATCTAATGCCTCCTGAGATTTCAATGTAAGGCCTTCATAGAAATTTTGCAGCACGTCCCATTCATTGAACATCTCTGGAGGGCATTTTCTGATTAAGGCTTTGTACCTCTCCCATGCTTCATACAAGGATTCAGCATCTAATTGTGTGAATGTCTGCACCTCGGTTTTCAGCCTGATGACTCTCTGGGGTGGATAGAACTTGGTTAGAAATTTAGTCACCAAGTCATCCCAACTAGTGATACTTGCTTGGGGAAAAGTTTCAAGCCATTGTGCAGCCTTATCCCTTAATGAGAACGGGAACAGCAGAAGCTTGTAGGTTTCAGGATTCACACCATTGGATTTGACAGTGTCACAGATCCTCAAGAAGGTAGATAGATGTTGATTTGGATCCTCCAATGGTCCTCCTCCAAATGAGCAGTTGTTCTGGACCAATGTGATGAGTTGTGGCTTCAGTTCGAAGTTATTTGCATTGACATTAGGGGTGAGAATGCTGCTTCCACAATGTCTAGCATTTGCAAAAGTGTAGGAAGCCAATACTCTCCTCTGTTGTGGTGGATTATTAACTCCTCCTTCTGGATTAGATGTATCTCCTTCCATCTCGTGGAATTCTTCGTCTGATTCTTCTTCTCCAACAATACTTTTCCCTCTTTCGGCTCTTCTTATCCTTCTAAGAGTTCTCTGATCAACTTCAGATAACACAGGAGCGGATCTCCTTGTACCTGACATACAAACAAGACAAAAGAAACACCAGCAAGATTACTTCACTCTACTGCTAGAATGAAGTTTAGTTTAAACAAAATTTCAAACAGTTAGCGGGTTAATCAAAAGTTAAAGAAAAATAAAGAAAAAGTGCTTGATCTAGATTACCACCTCACTTAATCATTGTCAATCTAATCAATCCCCGGCAACGGCGCCAAAAGCTTGATGAGATATTTTGGCGAGAAACGATTCTCTACCAAAACACCCAAAACTAACCGGCAAGTGTACCGGGTCGTGTCAAGTAATAAAAACTCACGGGAGTGAGGTCGATCCCACAGGGATTGAAGGATTGAGCAATTTTAATTTAGTGGTTGATTTAGTCAAGCGAATCAAGTGTTGGTTGGGTGATTTGTGAATTGCAGAATGTAAATTGCATGAAATTAAAGAGAACAAGAAATAAATTTCCGAAACTTAAAGAACAAGAAATTAAATGACAGAAACTTAAAGTGCAAGAAATGTAAATTGCGGAATCTTAAAGTGCAAGAAATGTAAATGGCTTGAAATGTAAAGGGGATTGGGATGTGGATTTGCAGAATTTAAACAAAGAAAAGCTAAAGTGCATCAAACAGAAGAAAAAAAGGGAATTGGGATTGAACCGGAAATTATAACAGCAAAGTAAATGAACAATGAAAGCATTAAACAGAGAATTGAAATGAGAATTCAGATCTCAGGACCCAGAGACTAGAAAACCAAGTCTAGATCTCAATGCCTTCCTAGATCCAACAAGAACAATAGCAAAGAAATTGTAAATTGCAAAGAAAAGAGATGAAGAACAATGAACCGGAAATGAAATTCAATTAACAGTAAAGTAAAGAAACAGAGAGATCCAAGATTGAGATTGAAACAGAATTTCTTCAATTCTCCAATCCAAGATCCAAGACAAAAGTAAAATTGAAATTGAAAGCAATGGAAACAAAGAAATTAAAGTTCACTCAGTAACAAAAGCTCTCCAAAACTATTCTGCAAATTCTAAAAGGAAAGCTCCCTCATAAATTGAATTCTATCCTATTTATACACTTTCCAAAATGATCTTCAAGCCTTGAGTTGGGCCTTTGTCCTTGGTGGAATTGGGTTGAAAGAGGCCTTGGTTGATTGCTCTTTGAAGATTGAAGAAGAACCGAAGTGAACCAATTGAACCGGAAATGGAGTTAGCCAACGTTGGTCTTCAACGTTAGGGTCAAAGTTAGGGGTCTAACTTTGACCCTAACTTTTCATATCAGCAAACCACATCCTTCTGGTGTGGACGTTGGCGCCAACGTTAGGGGTCTAACTTTGACCCTAACGTTGGCCTTGCTTGGTGTGATTGGTGCCAACGTTAGCCTCCACGTTAGGGGGCTAACGTTGGCGCAAACGTTGGCCTTCCTCCTTTGTGATTCAAGTGCCAACGTTAGCCTCCACGTTAGGGGGCTAACGTTGGCGCAAACGTTGGCCTACTCCCCCATTGTGGTTCATGTGCCAACGTTAGCCTCCAAGTTAGGGGGCTAACGTTGGCGCAAACGTTGGTGCCCAGGGGATACATTCTTAAGTTCCAACGTTAGCCTCCAAGTTAGGGGGCTAACGTTGGAGCTAACGTTGGCCACCTCCAGGGAATGATTTACATGCCCAACGTTAGCCTCCAAGTTAGGGGGCTAACGTTGGGGCTAACTTCATGCAACCCGGTTCAATTTTCATTTATTCCATTGTCCTCTCTTCACTCCTAGCCATTCCTCTTTGCTTCAACCTTTCTCCAAGCCTTCTTCACCTATCATTGATCAACCAAACTAATCAAAGTTTTGCTCAAAATCATGAGGTATTCAATCTTCCACAATATGCAACAATTATAGCTCAAAACCTCATGAAATGGCATGAATTCACATATGGTTGGTTCAATCAAGGGAAACATGAAATTCTACTCAATTAGCTTGCTTGTAGCTTAAGAAAGTGCATAATTCTAATGAAAACAAAAGAAAAAGACTAGCTAGAATGGGCTAAGATGACTTGTCATCAGTGTGTAGGATTTATGGTTTAGGGTTTAGGGTTTATGGTTTAGGGCTTATGCTTTAGGGTTCGGGGTTTATGGTTAGCCTTTATGGTTTGTGGTTTAGGGTTTAGGGCTTAGTGTTTATGGTTTAGGATTTAGGGTTTAGGGTTTAGGATTTAGTGTTTGTGGCTTAGGGTTAAAGATGTCTGGTTTAGTGTAGGGTTTAGGGTATATGGTTTGGGGTTGAGGGGTTATGGTTTAGGGTTTAGACTTTAGGATTTGTGGTTTAGGGTTTAGGATTTATGGTTTGGGGTTGAGGGTTTATGGTTTAAGGTTTAGGGTTTATAGTTTAGGGTTTAGGGGTTAGGGTTTAGGCTTTAGGCTTTAGGGTTTGGGGTTTATGGTTAGGGTTTATAGTTTAGGGTTTAGGGTTTACTATTTGGGCATTAGGGTTTCTGGTTTAGGGTTTATGGTTTAGGGTTTAGGTTTTAGGGTTTAGGGTTTAGAGTTTAGTGTCTATGGTGTAGGGTTTAGGGTTTACGGTTTATAGTTTGGGGTTGAGGGTTTATGGTTTGGGGTTAAGAGTTTATGGTTTAGGGTATAGGGTTTAGGGTTTGTGATTTAGGGTTTAAGGTGTAGCATTTAGGGTTTAGTGTTTATGGTTTAGGGTTTATGGTTTAGGGTTGAAGGTTTATGGTGTCAGGTTTATGGTTTATAGTTTAGGGTTTAGGCTTTAAGGTTTGTGATTTATGGTTTATGATGTAGGGTTTAGGGTTTATGGTTTGGGGTTGAGGGTTTATGGTTTAAGTTTTAGGCTTTAGGGTTTAGGGTAGGGTTTAGGGTTTAGGGTTTATAGTTTTTGGTTTGGTGTTGAGAGTTTATGGTTTAGGGTTTAGGGTTTATGCTTTAGGGTTTAGGGTTTAGCGTTTAGGCTTTAGGATTTGTGGTTTAAGGGTTAAGGGTGTAGGATTTAGGGTTTAGGGTTTATGGTTTGGGCTTGAGGGTTTTTGGTTTTGGGTTTAGGGGGTAGTGTGTAGGATTTATGGTTTGCGGTTGAGGGTTTATGGTTTAGGGTTTAGGGTTTGTGGTTTCGGGTCTAGGGTTTAGTGTTTAGGGTTTATGGCTTGGGGTTGATGGTTAATGGTTTATGGTTTATTGTTTGTAGTTTAGGGTTTAGGCTTTAGGGTTTGTGCTTTATGATTTAGGGTACAGAGTTTATGCTTTAGTGTTTGTGGTTTAAGGTTTGAGGTTTAGGGTTTAGAGTTTATGGTTTAGGGTTTATGGTTTAGGGTTTAGGGTTTAAGGGTTTAGGGTTTATGGTTTAGGGTTTATGGTTTAGGGGGTTGAGGTTTTATGGTTTTGTGTTTAAGGGTTGTGATTTTGGGTTTAGGCTTTGGGGTTTATGGTTTAGGGTTTAGGGTTTAGGGTTTAGGGTTTAGGATTTTGGGTTTAGGGTTTTCGGTTCGGGGTTTAGGCCTTAGGATTTATGGTTTAGGGTTTAGGCATAAGGGTTTAAGGTTTAGGGTTTGGGGTTGAGGGTTAGGGTTTAGGGTTTAGGCTTTTGTCTTTGTGGTTTAGGGTTAAGGGTGTAGGGTTTAGAGTTTAGGGTTTATGGTTTAGGGTTGAAGGTTTATGGTTTCGGGTTTAGGGTTTATAGTTTAAGGTTTAGGCTTTAAGGTTTGTGATTTATGGTTTACGGTGTAGGGTCTAGGGTTTATGGTTTGGGGTTGGGTGTTTATAGTTTAAGGTTTAGGGTTGAAGGTTTATGGTTTAGGATTTAGGCTTTAGGGTTTGTGGTTTAGGGTTTAGGGTTTATGGTTTATAGTTTATGGTTTGGGTTTGAGGGTTTATGGTTTAGGGTTTTGTGTTTATGCCTTAGGTTTTAGGTTTTAGCATTTAGGCTCTAGGGTTTTTGGTTTAAGGTTTATTGTTTAGGGTTTAGGATTTATGGTTTCGGGTTTAGGGTTTGTGGTTTAGGGTTAAGGGTGTAGGATTTAGGGTTTAGGGTGTACCATTTAGGGTTTAGAGTTTATGCTTTGGGGTTGAGGGTTTACGGTTTAGGGTTTAGGGTTTATAGTTTAGGGTTTAGGCTTTAGAAATTTTGGTTAGAGTTTTGGAGGGTTTAGGGGTTATGGATCGGGGTTTAGGGTTTATGGTTTAGGGTTTTGGATTTAGGATTTGTGGTTTAAGGTTTAGGGTGTACGGTTTAGGGTTTATGGTTTATGGTTTGGGGTTGAGTCTTTATCGTTTAGGATTTATGCTTTAGGGTTTCAAGTTTAGTGTTTAGGGTGTAGGGTTTAGGGTTTAGGGTTTTAGGGTTTATGGTTTGGGGTTTAGGGTTTAGGCTTAGGATTTGTGGTTTAAGGTTTAGGGTGTAGGGTTTATGGTTTAAGATTTATTGTTTGGGGTTGAGGGTTTGTGGTTAGGATTTAGGCTTTAGGGTTTGTGGTTTAGGGTTTAGGGTGTAGGGTTTAAGGTTTAGGGTTTATAGTTTATGGTTTGGGGTTGAGAGTTTATGGTTTAGGGTTTAGGGTTTATGCTTTAGGGTTTAGGATTTAGCGTTTAGGCTTTAGGATTTGTGGTTTAATGGTTAAGGGTGTAGGATTTAGGGTTTAGGGTTTATGGTTTGGGCTTGAGGGTTTCTAGTTTAGGGTTTAGGGTGTAGGGTTTAGGGTTTATGGTTTGGGTTTGAGGGTTTATGATTTAGGATTTAGGGTGTGGTTTAGGGCGTAGGATTTAGGGTTTAGGCTTTAGGCTTTAGGATTTGTGGTTTAGTGTTAAGGGTGTAGGGTTTAGGGTTTATGGTTTACGGTTGAGGGTTTATGGTTTACGGTTTAGTCTTTTGGTTTTGTGGTTTAGGATTTAGGGTTTAGGGTTTATGGTTTGGGGTTAAGTGTTTATGGTTTAAGGTTTAGAGTTTATAATTTAGGTTTTATGCGTGTTTTTGGTTTATGTTTTAGGGTTTAGGATTTAGGGTTTGTGGTTTATGGTTTAGGTTTTAGGCTTTATGGTTTAGGGTTTAGGGTTTTGGGTTTAGGGTTTTGGGTTTAGGGTTTATGGTTTAGTGTTTAGTGTGTAGGGTTTAGGGTTTATGATTTATGGTTTGGGGTTGAGGCTTTACGGGTAAGGGTTTATGGTTTGGGGTTTAGGGTCTAGGGTTGAGGGTTTAGGGTTTAGGGTTTTAGGGTTTATGGTTTTGGGTTTAGGGTTTAAGGTCTATGCTTTGGGGTTGAGGGTTTATGGTTTAGGGTTTAGGGTTTATAGTTTAGCGTTTAGTCTTTAAGGATTATGGTTCGGGTTTAGGGTTTAGGGTTTAGGGTTTATGGCTCGGGTTTGAGGATTTATGGTTTAGGGTTAGTGGTTTAAGGTTTAGTGTGTACGGTTTAGGGTTTAGGGTTTAGGGTTTCTGGTTTAATGTTTTAGGGTGGTGTAGGGTTTAGGGTTTAAGGTTTAGGATCTATGGTTTGGGGTTTAGGGTTTAGGATTTAGGGTTTATGCTTTAGGCTTTAGTGTTTGTGGCTTAGGGTTAAAGATGTTTGGTTTAGTGTAGGGTTTAGGGTATATGGTTTGGGGTTGAGGGGTTATGGTTTAGGGTTTAGACTTTAGGATTTGTGGTTTAGGGTTTAGGATTTATGGTTTGGGGTTGAGGGTTTATGGTTTAAAGTTTAGGGTTTATAGTTTAAAGTTTTTGATTTATGGTTTATGATGTAGGGTTTAGGGTTTATGGTTTCGGGTTTAGGGTTTATGGTTTTAGGTTTAGGCTTTAGGGTTTAGGGTAGGGTTTAGGGTTTAGGGTTTATAGTTTTTGGTTTGGTGTTGAGAGTTTATGGTTTAGGGTTTAGGGTTTAGCATTTAGGCTTTAGGATTTGTGGTTTAAGGGTTAAGGGTGTAGGATTTAGGGTTTAGGGTTTATGGTTTGGGCTTGAGGGTTTTTGGTTTTGGGTTTAGGGTGTAGTGTGTAGGATTTATGGTTTGGGGTTGAGGGTTTATGGTTTAGGGTTTAGGGTTTTTGTTTTCGGGTCTAGGGTTTAGTGTTTAGGGTTTATGGCTTGGGGTTGTTTGTAGTTTAGGGTTTAGGCTTTAGGGTTTGTGCTTTATGATTTAGGGTACAGAGTTTATGCTTTAGTGTTTGTGGTTTAAGGTTTGAGGTTTAGGGTTTAGAGTTTATGGTTTAGGGTTTAGGGTTTATGGTTTAGGGTTTAAGGGTTTAGGGTTTAGGGTTTATGGTTTAGGGGGTTGAGGTTTTATGGTTTTGTGTTTAAGGGTTGTGATTTAGGGTTTAGGCTTTGGGGTTTAGGGTTTAGGGTTTAGGGTTTAGGGTTAATGGTTTCGGGTTTAGGGTTTAGGGTTTACGGTGTAGGGTCTAGGGTTTATGGTTTGGGGTTGAGTGTTTATGGTTTAAGGTTTAGGCTTTAGGGTTTGTGGTTTAAGATTTACGATGTAGGGTTTAGGGGTTGAAGGTTTATGGTTTAGGATTTAGGCTTTAGGGTTTTAGGCTTTAGGGTTTATGGTTTATAGTTTATGGTTTGGGGTTGAGGGTTTATGGTTTAGGGTTTGTGTTTATGCCTTAGGTTTTAGGTTTTAGCATTTAGGCTTTAGGGTTTTTGGTTTAAGGTTTAGTGTTTAGGGTTTAGAATTTAGGGTTTAGGGTTTAGGGTTTGTGGTTTAGGGTTAAGGGTGTAGGATTTAGGGTTTAGGGTGTACCATTTAGGGTTTAGAGTTTATGCTTTCGGGTTGAGGGTTTACGGTTTAGGGTTTAGGGTTTATAGTTTAGGGTTTAGGCTTTAGAAATTTTGGTTAGAGTTTTGGGTGTAGGGTTTAGGGGTTATGGATCAGGGTTGATGGTTTATGGTTTAGGGTTTTGGATTTAGGGTTTGTGGTTTAAGGTTTAGGGTGTACGGTTTAGGGTTTGGGGTTTATGGTTTGGGATTGATGCTTTATCGTTTAGGGTTTATGCTTTAGGGTTTCAAGTTTAGTGTTTAGGGTGTAGGGTTTAGGGTTTTAGGGTTTATGGTTTGGGGTTTAGGGTTTAGGCTTAGGATTTGTGGTTTAAGATTTAGGGTATAGGGTAGGGTTTAAGATTTATTGTTTGGGGTTGAGGGTTTATGGTTTAGGATTTTAGCTTTAGGGTTTGTGGTTTAGGGTTTAGGGGGTGGGGTTTAAGGTTTAGGGTTTATAGTTTATGGTTTGGGGTTGAGAGTTTATGGTTTAGGGTTTAGGGTTTATGCTTTAGGGTTTAGGATTTAGCGTTTAGGCTTTAGGATTTGTGGTTTAAGGGTTAAGGGTGTAGGATTTAGGGTTTAGGGTTTATGGTTTGGGCTTGAGGGTTTCTAGTTTAGGGTTTAGGGTGTAGGGTTTAGGGTTTATGGTTTGGGATTGAGGGTTTATGGTTTAGGATTTAGGGTGTGGTTTAGGGTGTAGGATTTAGGGTTTAGGGTTTATGGCTTGGGGTTGATGTTTAATGGTGTAGGGTTTAGTGTTTGTAGTTTAGGGTTTAGGCTTTAGGGTTTGTGCTTTATGGTTTAGCATATAGGGTTTATACTTTAGTGTTTGTGGTTTAATGTTTGAGGTTTAGGGTTTAGGGTTTACGCTTTAGGGTTTATGATTTAGGATTTAGGGTTTAGGGGTTGAGGGTTTATGATTTAGGGTGTAGGGTTTTTGGTTAGGGTTTATGGTTTAGGGGGTTGAGAATTTATAGTTTAGGTTTTAAGGGTTGTGATTTAGGGTTTAGGGTTTGGGGTTTATGGTTTAGGGTTCGGGGTTTAGGCCTTAGGATTTATGGTTTATGGTTTAGGCATAAGGGTTTAGGGTTTATGGTTTGGGGTTGAGGGTTTATGGTTTAGGGTTTAGGCAGGGTTTAGGTTTTAGGGTTTAGTGGTTTAAGGTTTAGTGTTTAGGGCGGATTTAGGGTTTAGGCTTTAGTCTTTGTGGTTTAGGGTTAAGGGTGTATGTTTTACTGTTTAGGGTTTATGGTATAGAGTTGAAGGTTTATGGTTTCGGGTTTAGGGTTTAGGGTTTAGGCTTTAAGGTTTGTGATTTATGGTTTAGGGTGTATGGTTTAGGGTTTATGGTTTGGCGTTGAGGGTTTATGGGGGTAAGGTTTAGGCTTTAGGGTTTGTGGTTTAAGGTTTACGATGTAGGGTTTAGGGTTTGGGTTTGAGAGTTTATGGTTTAGAATTTAGGTTTTAGGGTTTGTGGTTTAGGGTTTTAGGGTGTAGGGTTTAGGGTTTATGGTTTAAAGTTTATGGTTTATGGGGTTAGGGTTTAGGTTTTAGGGTTTAGTGGTTTAAGGTTTAGTGTTTAGGGCGGATTTAGGGTTTAGGCTTTAGGATTTGTGGTTTAGGGTTAAGGGTGTAGGATTTAGGGTTTAGGGTTTATGATTTGGGCTTGGTTTATTGTTTGGGGTTGATGGTTTATTTATTGTTTAGGGTTTAGGATTTATAGTTTAGGAATGCTTTAGGGTTTGTGGTTTATGGTTTAGGGTGTAGGGAATGCTTTAGTGTTTGTGGTTTAGGGTTTGGGGTTTAGGATTTAGGGTTTATGGTTTAGGGTTAAAAGGTGTAGTAGGATTTAGGGTTTATGGTTTAGGGTTTAGGGTTTATGGTTTAGGATTTAGGGTTTAGGGTTTATGGTTTATGGTCTAGTGTTTATGGTTTAGGATTTAGGGTTTAGGCTTTAGGGTTTAGGGTTTGTTGTTTAGGGTTAAAGGTTTATGGTTTGGTGTTGATGGTTTATAGTTTAACGTTTAGGGTTTATAGTTTATGGTTTCGGTATGTTTGTGGTTTAGGGATTATGGTTTAAGGTTTAGGGTTTAGGGTTTAGGCTTTAGTGTTTAGAGTTTAGGCTTTAGGGTTTAGGGTTTAGTGTTTCTTGTTTAGGGTTTATGGTTTTAGGATTTAAGGTTTACGGTTTAGGGTTTAGGGTTTAGGGTCTAGGGTCTAGGGTTTATAGTTTATGGTTTGGGGTTGAAGATTTATGGTTTAGGGTTTATGGTTTGTGGTTGAGGATTTATGGTTTAGGATTTGGTGTAGCGTTTAGGTTTTAGGGTTTACGGTTTGGCGTTGAGGGTTTATGGTTGGTTTAAGGTTTACAGTCTAGGGTTTAGTCTTTAGGGTTCGTGGTTTAAGGTTTAGGGTCTAGGGTTTAGGGTTTATAGTTTAGGGTTTATGGTTTAGGGTTTATGCGTGTTTTTGGTTTAGGTTTAGGCTTTAGGGTTTTAAGGTTTAGGGTTTAGGGTGGGTTTATGGTTTATGGTGTAGGGTTTAGGGTTTAGGCTGGTTTTGTGTTTACTATTTAGGGTTTAGGGTTTATGGTTTAGGGTTTAGTGTTTAGGGTTTAGGGTTTAGGTCTAGGGTGTAGGGTTTTAGGCTTTAGGGTTTGTGGTTTATGGTTTAGGGTGTATGGTTTACTGTTTAGGGTTTATGGTTTAGGGTTTAGCATGTAGGGTTTAGGGTTTATGGGTTAGGGATTAGTGTTTTTAGGGTTGGTTCTAGGGTTTGGGGTTTGGGGTTTAGGGTTTAGGATTTTTGGATTCCGGTTGAGGGTTTATGATTCAGGCTTTAGGGTTTGAGGTTTCATGTTTAGGGTGTAGGGTTTAGGGTTTATGGTATGGGATTGAGGGTTTTGTGGTTTAGGGTTTCGGGTTATGGCAGGGTTGAGGGTTTATGGTTTAGGGTTTAAGGGTTTATGCTTGAAAACCCTAAAAATCCTAGAAAACCATAAACAAACCCATGAAATTCCTAAGAAAACCTAAAAAATCTTACAAAACCCTAAAAAATCCAAAAATCCCTAGAAAACACTAAAAATCCTAGAAAACCATAAAAAACCATGAAAAATCATAAAAACCCTAGAAAACTTTAAAAAATTCTAGAAAATCCTAAAAAACAAAAAAAAACCCTAGAAAAGCCTAAAAAAACCTAATAATCGTAGAAAACCCTAAAAACTCCTAGAAAACTCTCTAAAAATCTCTAGAAAATCCAAAAAAATTCTAGAAAATCCTAAAAAACCCTAAAAATCCAAATGGATTCTAAAAAATCCTTGAAAACAAAAAAAATCCTAATAATCCTAGAAAACCCTAGAAAGCCGTAAAAAACCCTAGAAAACCAAAAAAAAACTCTAGAAAACCCAAAAAAATTCTAGAAAATTTTAAAAAACCTAAAAACCCTAGAAACCCATAAAAACCCTAGAAATCCCAAAAAAAAAACCCTAAAAATCCTAAAAATCCTAGAAAAATCTAAAAGCCTCTAGAAAACCCAAAAAATCCTAGAAAATCATAGAATACCCTAAAAATCCCAGAAAAACTTAAAAAAACTTCAAAACCCTAAAAACCTAGAAAACCTTTAAAACCCTAAAAAACACTAAAAAAATCCTAGAAAACTTTAAAAAACTCTAGAAAACCCAAAAAATCATAAAAAAACCTGAAAAAACTAAAAAACCCAAAAAAAAAACTAGAAAACTATAAAAACCTTAAAAAACCTAAAAAACCCTAGAAAACTTTAAAAAACTCTAGAAAACCCTAGAAGTTCATAAAAAACGAAAACAACTCTAGAGAATCTTAAAACCCTAAAAAACCAGAAAAACCCGAGAAAACTCTAAAAAACTCAAGAAAATCGCTAAAAAACACTAGGGTTTTGTAGAATTTTTTAAGGTTTTCTACGGTTTTTAGGGTTTTTTAGGATTTGTTAGGATTTTCTAGGATTTTTTGGGTTTTTCTACGGTTTTCTAGGGTTTTTAGGGTTTTTTAGGATTTTCTAGGGTTTTTAGGGTTTTTTAGGATTTTCTAGGGTTTTCAAGGTTTTCCAGGGTTTTTCTAGACTTTTTTAGGGTTTTCAAGGGTTATTAGGGTTTTTAGGATTTACTAGGATTGATTTTGGGTTTTCTAGAGTGTTTAGAGTTTTCTAGGGTTTTTAGGGTATTTTAGGATTTTTAGACTTTTCGAGGATTTTTCAGGGATTTTTATAGGGTTTACTGGGGTTTTCAGGGTTTTCTAGCGTTTTTAGGGTTTTTTAGGATTTTCCAGAGTTTTTTAAATTTTTCTAGATTTTTTTTTATCGTTTTCAAGGTTTTTTTTAGGGTTTTTTGGGGTTTCTAAAGTTTTTAGAGCTTTCTAGGATTTTCTAAGATTATTAGGGTTAGGCTTTTCTTGGATTTTTCGGGATTTCCTAGGATTTTTTTTGGGTTTTCTCGAGTTTTTAAAGCTTTCTTGGATTTTTGGGGGGTTTTTAGGGATGGTTATGGTTTTCTCAGGTTTTTTTTGGATTTTCTAATGTTTTTAGAGCTTTCTAAGGTTTTTTAGGATTCTTAGTGTTTTTAGGGTTTTTCAGGTTTTGTTAGGGTTTTTTAGTATTTTTAGGGTTTTCTAGGGTTTTCTTGAGTTCTTTAAAGTTTTCTAGGGTTTTTATGCATTTCTATGGTTTTTTATGGTTTTCTAGGGTATTAGGATTTTTTTGGGTTTTTAGGATTCCTTAGGATTTTATAGGGTTTTCTAGAGTTTTAGTGTTTTTTAGTTTTTTTTCAGGGTTTTTTTTGCGTTTTCTAGGATTTTTAGGGTTTTTAGGATTTTCTAGGTTTTTCTTTGGGTTTTTAGGATTTTTATGGTTTTCTATTGTTTTTAGGGTTTTTTAAAGATTTACTACGATTTTTTGGATTTTCTAGAATTTTTAAGAGTTTTCTAGGGTTTTTCAGGGGCTTTTTAGGGATCTCTAAAAAACCTAAAAAACGCTAATAATACTAGAAAATCCTGAAAATTCCTAAAAAGTCTACAAAACTCCAAAAAACACTAGAAAACCCTTAAAAACCCTAGAAAACTCTATAAACTCTATAAACTCCAAAAAATCCTAGAAAATCATGGAAAACCCTTAAAACCCTAGAAAACCCTAAAAAAACTAGAAAACCCTAAAAACCCTAGAAAACCTTTAAAACTATAAAAAACCCTAAAAATATCCTAGAAAACTTTAAAAAACCCTAAAAAACCCGAAAAAAACTAAAAAACCCTAAAAAATCCTAGAAAACCCTAAACCCTAGAAAATGATAAAAAACCCTAAAAAACCCGAAAAAAAACTAAAAACCCTAAAAAACCCTAGAAAACTTAAAAAAACACTAGAAAATCCTAGAAAATCCATAAAAAACGAAAACAACTCTAGAAAAATCATAAAACCCTAAAAACCCAGAAAAACCCGTGAAAACTCTAAAAAACTCAAGAAAACCCCTAAAAAAACTAGGGTTTTGTAGAGTTTTTTAAGGTTTTCCAGGGTTTTTATAGTTTTCTAGGGTTTTCTAGGGTTTTTAGGGTTTTTTAAGATTTTCTAGGATTTTTTACGGTGTTCTAGGGTTTTCAGGTTTTTCTAGGGTTTTTCAGTGTTTTCAAGGGTTATTAGGGTTTTTAGGATTTACTAGGATTGTTTTTGGGTTTATAGAGTTTTTAGAGTTTTCTAGGGTTTTTGAGGGTTTTCTAGGGTTTTCTAGAGTTTTTAGTGTTTTTTTAAGGTTTTCTAGAGTTTTTTAAATTTTTTTAGGTTTTTTATGGTTTTCAAGGTTTTTCTAAAGTTTTTAGGGCTATCTAGGATTTTCTAAGATTATTAGGGATTTTTAGGCTTTTCTAGGGTTTTTTAGGATTTCCTAGGATTTTTTTTGGCTTTTCTAGCTTTCATGGATTTTTTGGGGTTTTTATGGATGGTTAGGGTTTCTCGGGTTCTTGTTGGTTTTGTAGAGTTTTTAGAGTTTTCTAGGGTTTTTTTGGGTTCTTAGTGTTTTTAGGGTTTTTCAGCTTTTTTTAGGATTTTCTATAGTTTTCTAGGGTTTTTTTGGGTTTTTAGTGTTTTCTAGGATATTCTAGGGTTTTTTAGGGTTTTTAATGTTTTCAATGGTTTTTTAGAGTTTTTACGGTTTTCTAGGTTTTCTAGGATTCCTTAGGATTTACTAGGATATTTTTGGGTTTTCTAGAGTGTTTTAGTGTTTTTAGTTTTTTTTAGGATTTTTAGCGTTTTCTAGGATTTTTAGGATTTTCTAGGTTTTTTTTGAGTTTTTAGGATTTTTAGGGTTTTCTAGGGTATTCTAGAGTTTTTTTAAGTTTTTTATGGTTTTCAAGGGTTTTTAGGATTTTTTAAGGATTTATTACGATTTTTTGGATTTTCTAGAATTTTTAAGAGTTTTTCCAAGAAACCCTCGAAAATCTTAAAGCCCTAAAAAAACCGGAAAAACCCAAGAAAACTCTAATAAACTCGAAAAAACACCTAAAAAACCCAAGGGTTTTCTACAGTTTTAAGGGTTTCTAGGGTTTTTTAGGATTCTTTAGGATATTCTAGAGTGTTTTCGAGTTTTCTAGGGTTTCAAGGATTTTCAAGGGTTTTCCAGGGTTTTTAGGATTTTCTAGGGTTTTTGTAGGAGTTTTCAGATTTTTCTAGGTTTTTTAGGATTTTTCAGGGTTTTCTAGGGTGTTCTATGGTTTTTTAGAGTTTTCTAGGGTTATTAGGGTTTTTAGGATTTACTAGAATTGTTTTGGGTTTACTAGGGTTTTTAGGGTTTCTTAGGGTTTTTTTATGATTTTTAGGGTTTTCTAGGGATTTGTAGGGTTTGCTAGGATGTTCTAGGGTTTTCTAGGATTATATGGGTTTTCTAGGGTTTTTTAAGATTCTTTAGAATTTTCTATGAGGTTTTTTGCATTTTCTAGGGTTTTTTAGGACTTTTTTACAGTTTTTAGGGTTTTTTTCGGGTTTTCTAGGATTTTTAGGATTTTCTTGGGATTTGTAGGGTTTTCTAGGATTATATGGGTTTTCTAGGGTTTTTTAGGATTCTTTAGGATTTTCTAGGATTTTTTTTTAAATTACTAGAGTGTTTTAGGGTTTTTAGAGTTTTCTAAGATTTTTAGGGTATTTTAGGATTTTCTAGAATTTTTTAGGGTTTTCTAGGGTTTTTAGAATTTTTTAGGGTTTTCTAGGGTTATTACGGTTTTTAAGATTTACTAGGATTGTTTTTAGGTTTTCTAGGGTTTTTCAGGATTTACTAGGAATTTTAGACTTTTCTAGGTTTTTTCAGTGTTTTGTAGGGTTTACTAGAGTTTATAGGATTTTCTAGAGTTTTTAGGGTTTTCTAGAGTTTTTTTAAATTTTTCAAGGTTTTTTATGGTCTTTTTATGTTTTTTAGGGTTTTTTGGGTTTTCTAAGATTTTTAGTGCTTTCTAGGATTTTCTGAGATTATTAGGGTCTTCTAGCGTATTTTAGGGTTTTTTAGGATTTTCTAGATTTTTTTTGGGTTTTCTTGAGTTTTTTAAAGATTTCTCGTATTTTTTAGGATTTTCTCGCGTTTTTAGGGCTTTTTTGGATTTTTTAGGATTTTTTGGGTTTTTTAAAGTTTTTAGAGTTTTCTAGGGTTTTTCAAGGTTTTTTAGGGTTCTTAGTATTTTTAGGGATTTTTAGGATTTTCTAGGGTCTTTTGGGGTTTCTAGGGTTTTCTTGCGTTCTTTAAAGTTTTCTAGGATTTTTATGGTTTTCTAAGGTTTTTTTTATGGCTTCTAGGGTTTTAAGGGGTTTTTTGGATTTACCAGGATTTTTTGGTTTTCTAGAATTTTTTGAGTTTTCTAGGGTTTACTAGGGTTTCTAGGATTTTCTAGGATTTATCAGGGTTTTCTAGGATTTATAGGATTTTTAGGACTTTCTAGGATTTTTTTGGATTTTCTTGAGTTTTTTTTAGAGTTTTCTAGGTTTTTTTTAGGGTTTTTAGGATTTTCTATGTATTTTTTGGATTTTTAGGGATTTTAAGATTTTTAAGATTTTCTAGAGTTTTTTAAAGTTTTCTAAGGTTTTTATGGTTTTCTAGGGTTTTTTTTAGGTTTTTTAGGGTTTTTCGGGTTTTCTACATTTTTTAGGGTTTTTAAGGTTTTCTATGATTTTTTAGGATTTTCTAGGGTTTTTTAAGATTTTCTTGGGTTTTCAGGGTTTTCTAGGGTTTTTAGGATTTTTTTATGGTTATTAGGGTTTTATTGTTTTTGGATTTTCTAGAGTTTTTTTGAGTTTTTTAGGATTTTTTTAGGGTTTTTTAGGATTTACTAGGATTTAGACATTTCAAGGATTTTTCAGGGTTTTTATAGGTTTTACTAGGTTTTTAGGGTTTTCTAGAATTTTTAGGGTGTTTAGGAGTTTCTAGGGTTTTCTTAAGTTGTTTAAAGTTTTCTAGGGTTCTTATGGTTTTCTAAGGTTTTTTATGGTTTTCTAGGGTTTTTATGATTTTTTTTTGGATTTACTAGGATTTTTTTGGTTTTCTTGAGTTTTGAGAGTTTTCTAGGATTTTCTAGGTTTTTTAGGTTTTCAATGGTTTTTAGGGGTTTCTAGGGTTCTCTATGTTCTTTAGAGTTTTCTATAGTTTTTTAAAATTTTCTAGCTTTTTATGTGGTTTTCTAGGGTTTTATAGGTTTTTAGGGTTCTAGTTTTTAGGGTTTTTTGGGAAAAAATTATAAAAAAATCCTAAAAAATCCTAGAATGACCATAAAAAACTCTGAAAAATCATAAAAACTCTAAAAAACATTAAAAAAAACTCTAGAAAATCCTAGAGAATTCTAAAAAATCCAAAAAATCCTAGAAAACTCCCTAAAAACCCTAATAATCCTAGAAAATCCTAAAAAATACTAAAAAGTTGAAAACCTCAAAAAACACTAGAAACCCCTAAAAAATCCTAACAGTCCTAGAAAACTCTAAAAAACTCTAGAAATCCCAAAATAATCTTAGAAAACACTATAAACTAGAGAAAACAAAAAAAAAATAGTAGTAAATCCTAAAAAGTACTAAAATCCCTAGAAAACCATAAAAAACCGAGAAAACTCTAAAATCTATAGAGAAATACCCTAAAAACTTTAGAAAATCCAAAAAAATCCTAGAAAACTCTAAAAAATCCTAATAAATCCTAAAAAACCCTAAAAACTCTAGAAAAACATAACACCCTTGAAAACCATAAAAACCCTAAAAAAATCCTAGAAAACTCTAAAGACTCTAGAAAACCCAAAAAAATCCTAGTATATCTTAAAAAACGCTAAAAATCCTACAAAACCATAAAAAAACCCTAGAAAACATTAAAGAACTCTAGAAAACCCTAGAAAGCTCTAAAACCCCTAGAAAATCTTAAAAAACCCTAGAAAACCCTGAAGACCCTAAAAAATCCTGAAAACCCTACAAAACTCTAAAAAACACTAGAAAACCCAAAAAAATTCTAGAAAATCATAAAATTCCTAAAAACCATAAAAAAAACCAAAGAAACTCTAAAATACCCTAGGAAACCATAAAAAAACTCTAGAAAATCCTAGAAATCTGTAAAACCCTAGAAATCCAAAAAAAAAAAACCAGAAAATCCCTAAGAACCGTAGAAAACTCTAAAAAACTCAAAAAATCCTATAAAATCATAGAAAACCCTGAAAACCCTAGAAAATCCTAAAAAACTTAGAAAATCCTAAAACCCCTAAAAAACCTGAAAAACCCTAAAAAATTCCCAGAAAACTCTAAAAACCCAAAAAATCCTAGTAAATTCTAAAAAACCCTAGAAAACCATGAAAAATCCTAAAAAAAACCATAAAATCCCTAGAAAACTTAAAGAACTTTAGAAAATCCTAGAAAACCCTAAAAACCCTAAGAAAAACCTAGAAAACTCTTAAAAGCCCTAGAAAAATAAAAAAATCCTAGAAAATCCTAAATACTCCTAAAACCACAAAAAACCCTATAAACCCTAGAAAACCCTAAAAACACTAAAAATCCTAGAAAACACAAAAACCTGTAGAAAATCTAAAAAAATGCTAATAAATCCTAAAAAACCTTAAAAACCCTAGGTAACCATAAAAACCCTAGATAAAAGCCCTGAAAAATCCTAGAAGTCTAAAAATCCTAGTAAATCCTAAAAAATCCTAGAAAACTCTAAAAACCCTAGAAAACCCAAAAACAATCAAAGTAAATCCTAAAACCCTAATAACCATAAAAAAAACCATAAAAACCCTAGAAAACTCCTAGAAAAACCCAAAAAACCCTAGGAAACCCTAAAAACCTTAGAAAACCCTAGAAAATCCTAGAAACCCTAGAAAACTCTAAAACACTCTAGAAAAACCAAAAAAATGCTAGAAAATCCTAAAGAATCCTGAAAACCCCTAGAAACCCTAAAAATAAACTCTATGGTTTTTTAGAGTTTTGTAGGGTTTTTCATGGTTTTCTAGGAATTTTAGTGCTTTTTACGATTTACTAGGATTATTTTGGATTTTCTAGAGTTTTTTAGAGTTTTCTACCATTGAACACCTTAAGAACCCTAGAAAACCCTAAAAACCCTAGAAAACGCTAAAAAATCCTAGAAAACCCTAAAAAACCCTAAAAACCATAGAAAATCCTAAACCAGTCTATAAAATCCAAAAAAAAATCCTAGAAAATCCTAAAGATTCCTAAAAAACCCTAGAAAACCCAAATAATCCTAGAACACCCTCGAAAACCCTGAAAACCTTAAAAAACCCTAAAATTCCTAGAAAAACCCTAAAAACCGTAGAAAATGCTGAAAACCCTAAAATATCTAGTAAATCCTAAAAAATACTAAAAAACCCTAGAAAACAATTCTAGGAAATCCTAACAACCCTAGAAACCCCTAAAAACCCTAGAAAACCCTAAAAACCTTAGAAAACCCTAGAAAATCCTAGAAACCCAAAAAAGTGCTAGAAAATCCTAAAGAATCCAGAAAACACCTAGAAACTCTAAAAACTCTAGAAAACTCTACGGTTTTTTAGTGGTTTTTTCGAGTTTATTAGAGTTTTCTTGGGTTTTTCTGGTTTTTCTATGGTTTTTTATCGTTTTCTAGGGTTTTTTTAGTTTTCTAGGCTTTCTAGGATTTTTTAGATTTTCTAGGGTTTTAAGGGCTTTTTAGGATTTTCTAGTTTTTTTTGGGTTTTCTAGAGTTTTTTAGAATTTTTTAGAGTTTTTCAAGATTTTTTAAGGTTTTCTAAGGATTTTAGGGTCTTTTTAGGATTTTCTAGGGTTTTTAGAGTTTTCTAGGGCTTTCTAGACTTTTTTAATGTTTTCTACGGTTTTATCGTTTTCTAGGATTTTTATGGTTTTTAGTGTTTCTAGGATTTTTTATGGTTATCTAGGGTTTGAATGGTTTTTTAGGATTTACCAGGATTTTTTTTTAGATTTTCTAGAGGTTTTTGAGTTTTCTAGGCCTTTTAGAGTTTTCTAAGTTTTTTTTAGGGTTTTTAGGGTTTTTTACGATTTTCTAAAGTTCTTTAAGTTTTCTAGGGTTTTTAGGGTTTTTTAGGGTTTTTCATGGTTTGCTAGGGTTTTCAGGATTTTTTAGCATTTACTAGGATTTTTTTGGGTTTTTAGAGTTTTCTAAGATTTTTTAGGGTTTTAAAGGTTTTCTAGGGTTTTTAGGGTTTTCTAGGTTTTTTAGGATTTTCTAGGGTTTTTAGGGTTTTCTATGATTTTATAGGATTTTTTGGATTTTTTAGAGTTTTCTTGGGTTTTTAGGGATTTTAGGGTTTTTTTGGGATTTCTAGGGTTTTTAGGGTTTTCTGGGGTTTTAAGGATTTCTAGGATTTTCTAGGGTTTGTTTATGGTTTTCTAGGGTTTTTTAGATTTTTCTAGGATTTTCTTGGATTTTTTAGGTTTTTCCCGTGTTTTTAGGGATTTTACGATTTTCTAGTTTTTTTTGGGGTTTCTAGAGTTTTTTAGAGTTTTCTAGGATTTTTCAGGGTTTTTAGGGTTTTTTAGAGTTTTTTAGGGTTTTCTATGGTTTTTAGGAGTATTTAGGATTTTCTAGGATTTTTTGGGTTTTTCATGTTTGCTTGGGTTTTCAGAGTTTTTTAGCATTTACTAGGATTTTTTTGGGGTTTTAGAGTTTTCTAGGATTTTTTTATGGTTTTTAAGATTTTCTAGGGTTTTTAGGATTTTCTATGATTTTATAGGATTTTCTAGGGTTTTCAGGGTTTTCTATGATTTTATAAGATTTTTTGGGTCTTGTAGGGTTTTTAGGGTTTTGTAGGATTTTTAGGGTTTTTTAGGATACACTAGGATTTTTTTGGATTTTCTAGAGTCTTTTAAAGTTTTCTAGGATTTTTAAGGATTTTTATGGTTTTCAAGGGTGTTATGTTTTTCTAGGATTTTTAGGGTTTTTTAGGATTTATTAGGATTTTGTTGGATTTTTTTAGAGTTTTTTGAATTTTCTAGGGTTTTTTTTTGGATTTTCTAGGGTTTTTACGGTTATCTACAGTTTTCTAAGTTTTTAGGATTTTCTAGGGTTTTTTTGGATTTTCTAAAGTTTTTAGGGTATTTTAGAATTTTCTAGGATTTTTTTTTTACTAGAGATTTTAGAGTTTTCTCAGTTTTTTCAGGGTTTTTAGGGTATTTAGGGTTTTCTATGATTTTTATGGTTTTTTTAGGGTTTTCAGGAGTTCTTTAAAGTTTTCTAGGGCTTTTATGGTTTTGTAGGGTTTTTCATAGTTTTCTAGGGATTTTATTAGTCTTTAGGATTTACTAGGATTTTTTTTTTGTTTTCTCGAGTTTATAGAGTTTTCTAGGATTTTTTAGGGCTTTCAAGAGTTTTTTAGAGTGTTCTAGAACTGTTAGCATTTTTTAGTGGTTTCTAGTGTTTTTGGATGTTTTCAACTTTTTAGTATTTTTTAGGATTTTCTAGGATTATTAGGGTTTTTTAGGGTTTAGGGTTTTCTAGGATTTTTTTGGATTTTTTAGGATTCTCTAGGATTTTCTAGAGTTTCTTAATGTTTTTTTGAGTTTTTATGATTTTTCAGATTTTTTTATGGTCATTCTAGGATTTTTTAGGTTTTCTAGGGTTTTAAGGGCTTTTTAGGATTTTCTAGTATTTTTTTAGGTTTTCTAGAGTTTTTTAGAATTTTCTAGAGTTTTTCAAGATTTTTTAGGGTTTTCTAACGATTTTAGGGTCTTTTTTGGGTTTTCTAGGGTTTTTAGAGTTTTCTAGGGCTTTCTAGACTTTTTTAATGTTTTCTACGGTTTTATGGTTTTCTAGGATTTTTAGGGTTTTGTAGGATTTTTTATGGTTATTTAGGGTTTTAAGGGTTTTTTAGGATTTACCAGGATTTTTTTTAGATTTTCTAGAGGTTTTTGAGTTTTCTAAGAATTTTAGGGTTTTTAGGATTTTCTATGGTTTTTAGGAGTATTTAGGATTTTCTAGGATTTTTTTTATTTTTCTAGGGCGTTTAAGAGTTTTCTAGGTGTTTTTTGGGTTTTTAGATTTTTCTAGGATTTTTTTAGGGTTTTTAAGATTTTCTAGGGTTTTTAGGGTTTTCTAGGTTTTTTAGGATTTTCTAGGGTTTTTAGGATTTTCTATAATTTTATAGGAATTTTTGGGGTTTTTAGAGTTTTCTAGGGTTTTTAGGGATTTTAGGGTTTTTTTTGGGATTTCTAAGATTTTTAGGGTTTTCTAGGATTTTAAGGATTTCTAGGATTTTCTAGGGTTTTTTATGGTTTTCTAGGGTTTTTAGGGTTTTTTAGGGTTTTCTAGGATTTTTTAGGTTTTTCTAGTGTTTTCAAGGATTTTATGATTTTCTAGGATTTTTTTTGGGTTTTTAGAGTTTTCTAGGATTTTTCAGGGTTTTTTAGGGTCTTTAGGGTTTTCTAGGGTTTTTCAAGATTTCCTAGGGGTTTTAGAGTTTTCTAGGATTTTCTAGAGTTCTTTAATGTTTTTTAGGGTTTTTTTATGGTTTTGTAGGGTTTTTAGGGTTTTGTAGGATTTTTAGGTTTTTTTAGAATATACTAAGATTTTTTTAGCTTTTCTAGGGTTTTAAGGGCTTTTTAGGATTTTCTAGTATTTTTTGTGTTTTCTAGAGTTTTTTAGAATTTTCTCGAGTTTTTCAAGATTTTTAGGGTTTTCTAAGTATTTTAGGGTATTTTTAGAGTTTTCTAGCGTTTTTAGAGTTTTCTAGGGCTTTCTAAACTTTTTTAATGTTTTCTACAGTTTTATGGTTTTCTAGGATTTTTAGGGTTGTTTAGGATATAATAGAATTTTATCGGATTTGTTGGGTTATTTTATAGTTTTTAGGGTTTTCTAGGGTTTTTTATGGTTATCTAGGGTTTTTAGGGTTTTTTAGGATTTATTAGGATTTTTTTTAGATTTTCTAGAGGTTTTTGAGTTTTCTAAGATTTTTAGGGTTTTTTGGGTTTTTTTCGGTTTTTAGGGTTTTTTATGATTTTTAGGAGTATTTAGAATTTTCTAGGATTTTTTTTTATTTTTCTAGGGTTTTTAAGAGTTTTCTAGGTTTTTTTAGGGTTTTCTAGGGTTTTTAGGGTTTTTAGGGTTTTCTAGGGATTTTATCGTTTTTTTAGGATTTTTCATGGTTTTCTAGGGTTTTTAGGGTTTTTTAGAATTTACTAGGAATTTTTGGGTTTTTAGAGTTTTCTAGGAATTTTTTTAGGGTTTTTAATGTTTTCTAGGGTTTTTAGGATTTTCTAGGTTTTTTTAGGATTTTCTAGGGTTTTCAGGGTTTTCTATGATTTTATAAGATTTTTTGTGTTTTTTAGAGTTTTCTAGAGTTTTTAGGGATTTTCGGGTTTTTTTGGATTTCTAGGGTTTTAAAGATTTCTAAGATTTTCTAGGTTTTTTTTTATCGTTTTGTAGGTTTTTTTTATGGTTTTTAGGGATTTTATGATTTTATAGATTTTTTTTGGTTTTTCTAGAATTTTTTAGAGTTTTCTAGGGTTTTTTAGGGTTTTCAGGAGTTCTTTAAAGTTTTCTAGGGTTTTTATGGTTTTGTAGGGTTTTTCATGGTTTTCTAGGGATTTTATTAGTCTTTAGGATTTACTAGGATTTTTTTTTGTTTTCTAGAGTTTATAGAGTTTTCTAGGATTTTTTAGGGTTTTCTAGAGGTTTTTAGAGTATTCTAGGACTGTTAGAATTTTTTAGGGGTTTCTAGTGTTTTTTTGAGGTTTTTAACTTTTTAGTATTTTTTAGGATTTTTTGGATTTTTTAGGATTTTCTAGGATTATTTTATAGTTTTTAGGGTTTTCTAGGGTTTTTTATGGTTATCTAGGGTTTTTAGGGTTTTTTAGGATTTATTAGGATTTTTTTTAGATTTTCTAGAGGTTTTTGAGTTTTCTAGGATTTTTAGGGTTTTTTATGGTTTTCTAGGGTTTTTAGGGTTTTTTATGGTTTTTAGGAGTATTTAGAATTTTCTAGGATTTTTTTTTATTTTTCTAGGGCTTTTAAGAGTTTTCTAGGTTTTTTTAGGGTTTTTAGGGTTTTCTAGGATTTTCTAAAGTTCTTTAAGTTTTCTAGGGTTTTTAGGGTTTTTTAGGGTTTTTCATGGTTTTCTAGGATTTTTAGGGTTTTTTAGAATTTACTAGGATTTTTTTTGGGTTTTTAGGGTTTTCTAGGAATTTTTAGGGTTTTTAAGGTTTTCTAGGGTTTTTAGGGTTTTCTAGGGTTTTAAGGATTTCTAGGATTTTCTAGGGTTTTTTTTATGGTTTTTTAGGGTTTTTAGGATTTTTTAGGTTTTTCTAGGATTTTCTAGGATTTTTTAGGTTTTTCTAGTGTTTTTAGGGATTTTATGATTTTCTAGTTTTTTTTTTTGGGTTTTTAGAGTTTTCGAGGATTTTTCATGGTTTTTTAGGGTTTTAGGATTTACTAGGATTTAGGTTTTCTAGAATTTTTTAGGTTTTTCTAGTGTTTTCAGGGATTTTATGATTTTCTAGGATTTTTTTGGGTTTTTAGAGTTTTCGAGGATTTTTCATGGTTTTTTAGGGTTTTAGGGTTTTCTAGGGTTTTTCAAGATTTCCTAGGGGTTTTAGAGTTTTCTAGGGTTTTCTAGAGTTCTTTAATGTTTTTTAGGGTTTTTTTATGGTTTTGTAGGGTTTTTAGGGTTTTGTAGGATTTTTAGGTTTTTTAGGATATACTAGGCTTTTTTTGGATTTTCTAGAGTCTTTTAGAGTTTTCAAGGATTTTTTTAGGATTTTTATGGTTTTCAAGGGTTTTTATGGTTTTCTAGGGTTTTCTAGGATTTTTTTAGGATTTACGAGGATTTTTTAGCTTTTCTAGGGTTTTAAGGGCTTTTTAGGATTTTCTAGTATTTTTTGGGTTTTCTAGAGTTTTTTAGAGTTTTTTTCGAGTTTTTCAACATTTTTAGGATTTTCTAAGTATTTTAGGGTATTTTAGAGTTTTCTACAGTTTTATGGTTTTCTAGGATTTTTAGGGTTGTTTAGGATATAATAGAATTTTATCGGATTTCTAGGATTATTTTATAGTTTTTAGGGTTTTCTAGGGTTTTTTATGATTATCTAGGGTTTTTAGGGTTTTTTAGGATTTATTAGGATTTTTGTTAAATTTTCTAGAGGTTTTTGAGTTTTCTAGGGTTTTTTGGGTTTTTTAGGGTTTTCTAGGGTTTTTAGGGTTTTTTATGGTTTTTAGGAGTATTTAGAATTTTCTAGGATTTTTTTTTATTTTTCTAGGGCTTTTAAGAGTTTTCTAGGTTTTTTTAGGGTTTTTAGGGTTTTCTAGGATTTTCTAAAGTTCTTTAAGTTTTCTAGGGATTTTATCGTTTTTTTAGGATTTTTCATGGTTTTCTAGGGTTTTTAGGGTTTTTTAGAATTTACTAGGAATTTTTGGATTTTTAGAGTTTTCTAAGAATTGTTTTAGGGTTTTTAATGTTTTCTAGGGTTTTTAGGATTTTCTAGATTTTTTAGGATTTTCTAGGGTTTTCAGGGTTTTCTATGATTTTATAAGATTTTTTGTGTTTTTTAGAGTTTTCTAGAGTTTTTAGGGATTTTCGGGTTTTTTTTGGATTTCTAGGGTTTTAAAGATTTCTAAGATTTTCTAGGTTTTTTTTATCGTTTTGTAGGTTTTTTTTATGGTTTTTAGGGATTTTATGATTTTATAGAATTTTTTTGGGTTTTCTAGAATTTTTTAGAGTTTTCTAGGGTTTTTAGGGTTTTCAGGAGTTCTTTAAAGTTTTCTAGGGTTTTTATGGTTTTGTAGGGTTTTTCATGGTTTTCTAGGGATTTTATTAGTCTTTAGGATTTACTAGGATTTTTTTTTGTTTTCTAGAGTTTATAGAGTTTTCTAGGATTTTTTAGGGTTTTCTAGAGTTTTTTAGAGTTTTCTAGGACTGTTAGAATTTTTTAGGGGTTTCTAGTGTTTTTTTGAGGTTTTTAACTTTTTAGTATTTTTTAGGATTTTCTAGGATTTTTAGGATTCTCTAGGATTTTATGATTTTTCAGAGTTTTTTATGGTCATTCTAGGATTTTTTAGATTTTTTTTATAATTTTTTCCTAGAAAACCATAAAAACCCCTAAAACCCTAGAAAACCACATAAAAAAGCTAGAAAACTTTAAAAAACTATAGAAAACCCTAGAAAATCCTAAAAAGCCTAGAAAACTCTAAAAACCCCTAAAATCGTAGAAAATCCTAAAAAACATAGAGAACCCTAGAAACCCCTAAAAACCATTGAAAACCTTAAATTAGAGTAAATCCAAAAAAATCATAAAAACCCTAGAAAAACCATAAAAAACCTTAGAAAAACATAAGAACACTAGAAACCCCTAAAAAAATCCTAGAAATGTCTAAATCCCTAGTAAATCATAAAAAACTCTAAAAAAATCCTAGAAAACTCAAAAAAGTCTAGAAAACCCCAAAAACAATCAAAGTAAATCCTAAAAACCCTAATAACCATAAAAAAATCCTAAAAACCCTAGAAAACCCTGAAAACCCAAGAAAATCCTAAAAACCCTAGAAAACCCTAAAAAAATCTAGAAAATCTTAAAATCCCTAAAAACCGTAGAAAACCCGAAAAACCATAGAAAACCTAAAAAACCATAAAAATCCTAGAAAACCATAAAAACCTTAGAAAACTTTAAAAAAACTAGAAAATCCTAAAAATCCTAAAATCCCTAAAAATCCAAAAAATACATAGAAAATCCTAAAAACCCAAAAAAAACCTAGAGAACTCTAAAAAAACTCAAGAAAATCCAAAAAAATCCTAGAAAGTCCTAAAAAATTCTATAAATCCTAGAAAACCCTGAAAAATCCTATAAAACCCTAAAAAATCCTAGAAAATCCTAGCAACCCTAGTAAACCCTAGAAAACTAAAAAATTTCTAGAAAACCAAATGGTAAATCCAAAAAATCCCTAATAATCCTAGAAACCATAAAAAAACCTTAGAAAACCATAAAAACCCTAGAAAACCTTAAAGAACGCAAGAAAACCCTAGAAACCCCAAAAGACCCTAGAAAATCCTAAAAAGCCCTAAAAACACTAAGAACCCTAAAAAACCTTGAAAAACGCTAGAAAATCCAAAAAAATCCTACAAAATCCCAAAAAGCCCTAAAAACCCAAGAAAACACTAGCCATCCGTAAAAACCCTAAAAAATACGAGAAAGCTTTAAAAAAATCAAGAAAACCCAAAAAAAATCTTAGGAAATCCTAAAAAACCCTAAAATATCCTAGAAGACCCGAAAAAACCCTTATAATCTCAGAAAATCCTAGAAAGCACTAAAAACCTTAGAAAACCTAGAAAATTCTAAAAAACATAAGAAAATCATAAAAATCCTAGAAAAATTAAAAAAAACTCTGCAAAATCCTAGAAACCCTAGTAAACCCTAAAAAAACCTAGAAAAGTCTAAAATTCCTAGTAAATCCTAAAAAACTCTAGAAAACACTAAAAACTCTAGAAAACCTAAAAACAATCCTAGTAAATCCTAAAAACCGTAATAACCCTAGAAAACCGTAAAAAGCCCTAAAAACGCTGAAACCCCTAGAAAACCCTAAAAAACCCTAGAAATCCCTAAAAAATCCTGAAAAACCCTAAAAACCATAGAAAACCCAAAAACAAAAAAACCCTAGAAAATCCTAAAACACTCTAGAAAATCCAAAAAAAATCCTAAAAAATCCTAAAGAATCCTAAAAAACCCTAGAAAACCCATCTAATCCTAGAACTCCCTAGAAAATCCTGAAAACCTTAAAAACCCTAAAAAATCCTAAAAAAACCTAAGAAACCCTAAAAACCTTAGAAAACGCTAAAAACCCTAAAAATTCTACGAAATCCTAAAAAATACTAAAAAACCCTAGAAAACAATTCTAGTAAATCCTAACAACCCTAGAAACCCATAAAAACCCCTAGAACACCCAAGAAAACCCTGAAAACTCCTAGAAAAACCCTAAAAATCCAAAAAACCCTAGAAAACCCTAAACACCTTAGAAAACTCTAAAACACTCTAGAAAATCCAAAAAAATGCGAGAAAATACTAAAGAATCCTGAAAACCCCTAGAAACCCTAAAAACGCTAGAAAACTCTATGGTTTTTTAGTGGTTTTTTCGAGTTTATTAGAGTTTTCTCGCGTTTTTCTGCTTTTTTAGGGTTTTAGGATTTTCAAGGATTTTCTAGTTTTTTAAAGTTTTCTATGGTTTTTATCGTTTTCTAGGGTTTTTTTTGGTTTTCTAGGCTTTCTAGAATTTTTTAGCTTTCTAGGGTTTTAAGGGCTTTTTAGGATTTTCTAGTATTTTTTTGGGTTTTCTAGAGTTTTTTAGAAGTTTCTAGAGTTTTTCAAGATTTTTTAGGGTTTTCTAAGGATTTTAGGGTCTTTCTAGGATTTTTAGAGTTTTCTAGGTCTTTCTAGACTTTTTTAATGTTTTCTACGGTTTTATGGTTTTCCAGGATTTTTATGGTTTTTTAAGATATAATTGAATTTTTTCGGATTTTCTAGGGATATTTTATGGTTTTTAGGGATTTCTAGGGTTTTTTTATAGTTATCTAGGATTTTTAGGATTTTTTAGGATTTACCAGGATTTTTTTAGATTTTCTAGAGGTTTTTGAGTTTTCTAGGATTTTTAGGGTTTTTAGGGTTTTATAGGGTTTTCTACGGTTTCTAGGAGTATTTAGGATTTTCTAGGATTTTTTTTATTTTTCTAGGGCGTTTATGAGTTTTCTAGTTTTTTTTAGGGTTTTTAGGGTTTTCTATGATTTTCTAAAGTTCTTTAAGTTTTCTAGGGTTTTTAGGGTTTTTTAGGGTTTTTCATGGTTTTCTAGGATTTTTAGGGTTTTTTAGAATTTACTAGGATTTTTTTGGGTTTTTAGGGTTTTCTAGGAATTTTTAGGGTTTTTCATGGTTTTCTAGGGTTTTTAGGGTTTTCTAGGTTTTTTAGGATTTTCTAGGGTTTTTAGGGTTTTCTATGATTTTATAGGATTTTTTAGATTTTTTAGAGTTTTTTAGGGTTTTTAGGGATTTTAGGGTTTTTTTTGGGATTTCTAGGGTTTTTAGGGTTTTCTAGGGTTTTAAGGATCTCTAGGATTTTCTAGGGTTTTTTATGGTTTTTTAGGGTTTTTAGGATTTTTTAGGTTTTTCTAGGATTTTCTAGGATTTTTTAGGATTTTTATGGTTTTTTAAGATATAATAGAATTTTTTCGGATTTTCTAGGGATATTTTTTGGTTTTTAGGGATTTCTAGGGTTTTTTATAGTTATCTAGGATTTTTAGGATTTTTTAGGATTTACCAGGATTTTTTTAGATTTTCTAGAGGTTTTTGAATTTTCTAGGATTTTTAGGGTTTTTAGGGTTTTATAGGGTTTTCTACGGTTTTTAGGAGTATTTAGGATTTTCTAGGATTTTTTTTATTTTTCTAGGGCGTTTAAGAGTTTTCTAGGTTTTTTTAGGGTTTTTAGGGTTTTCTATGATTTTCTAAAGTTCTTTAAGTTTTCTAGGGTTTTTAGGGTTTTTTAGGGTTTTTCATGGTTTTCTAGGATTTTTAGGGTTTTTTAGAATTTACTAGGATTTTTTTGGGTTTTTAGGGTTTTCTAAGAATTTTTAGGGTTTTTAAGGTTTTCTAGGGTTTTTAGGGTTTTCTAGGGTTTTAAGGATTTCTAGGATTTTCTAGGGTTTTTTTATGGTTTTTAGGATTTTTTTAGGTTTTTCTAGGATTTTCTAGGATTTTTTAGGTTTTTCTAGTGTTTTTAGGGATTTTATGATTTTCTAGTTTTTTTTTTTTGGGTTTTTAGAGTTTTCGAGGATTTTTCATGGTTTTTTAGGGTTTTAGGATTTACTAGGATTTAGGTTTTCTAGAATTTTTTAGGTTTTTCTAGTGTTTTCAGGGATTTTATGATTTTCTAGGATTTTTTTGGGTTTTTAGAGTTTTCGAGAATTTTTCATGGCTTTTTAGGGTTTTAGGGTTTTCTAGGGTTTTTCAAGATTTCCTAGGGGTTTAAGAGTTTTCTAGGGTTTTCTAGAGTTCTTTAATGTTTTTTAGGGTTTTTTTTATGGTTTTGTAGGGTTTTTAGCGTTTTGTAGGATTTTTAGGTTTTTTAGGATATACTAGGCTTTTTTTGGATTTTCTAGAGTCTTTTAGAGTTTTCAAGGATTTTTTTAGGATTTTTATGGTTTTCAAGGGTTTTTATGGTTTTCTAGGGTTTTCTAGGATTTTTTTAGGATTTACGAGGATTTTTTAGCTTTTCTAGGGTTTTAAGGGCTTTTTAGGATTTTCTAGTATTTTTTGGGTTTTCTAGAGTTTTTTAGAGTTTTCTCGAGTTTTTCAAGATTTTTAGGATTTTCTAAGTATTTTAGGGTATTTTAGAGTTTTCTACAGTTTTATGGTTTTCTAGGATTTTTAGGGTTGTTTAGGATATAATAGAATTTTATCGGATTTCTAGGATTATTTTATAGTTTTTAGGGTTTTCTAGGGTTTTTTATGGTTATCTAGGGTTTTTAGGGTTTTTTAGGATTTATTAGGATTTTTTTTAGATTTTCTAGAGGTTTTTGAGTTTTCTAGGATTTTTAGGGTTTTTTAGGGTTTTCTAGGGTTTTTAGGGTTTTTTATGGTTTTTAGGAGTATTTAGAATTTTCTAGGATTTTTTTTTTATTTTTCTAGGGCTTTTAAGAGTTTTCTAGGTTTTTTTAGGGTTTTTAGGGTTTTCTAGGATTTTCTAAAGTTCTTTAAGTTTTCTAGGGATTTTATCGTTTTTTTAGGATTTTTCATGGTTTTCTAGGGTTTTTAGGGTTTTTTAGAATTTACTAGGAATTTTTGGATTTTTAGAGTTTTCTAAGAATTGTTTTAGGGTTTTTAATGTTTTTTAGGGTTTTTAGGTTTTTCTAGTGTTTTTAGGGATTTTATGATTTTCTAGTTTTTTTTTTTTTTGGGTTTTTAGAGTTTTCGAGGATTTTTCATGGTTTTTTAGGGTTTTAGGATTTACTAGGATTTAGGTTTTCTAGAATTTTTTAGGTTTTTCTAGTGTTTTCAGGGATTTTATGATTTTCTAGGATTTTTTTGGGTTTTTAGAGTTTTCGAGAATTTTTCATGGCTTTTTAGGGTTTTAGGGTTTTCTAGGGTTTTTCAAGATTTCCTAGGGGTTTTAGAGTTTTCTAGGGTTTTCTAGAGTTCTTTAATGTTTTTTAGGGTTTTTTTATGGTTTTGTAGGGTTTTTAGGGTTTTGTAGGATTTTTAGGTTTTTTAGGATATACTAGGCTTTTTTTGGATTTTCTAGAGTCTTTTAGAGTTTTCAAGGGTTTTTTTAGGATTTTTATGGTTTTCAAGGGTTTTTATGGTTTTCTAGGGTTTTCTAGGATTTTTTTAGGATTTACGAGGATTTTTTAGCTTTTCTAGGGTTTTAAGGGCTTTTTAGGATTTTCTAGTATTTTTTGGGTTTTCTAGAGTTTTTTAGAGTTTTCTCGAGTTTTTCAAGATTTTTAGGATTTTCTAAGTATTTTAGGGTATTTTAGAGTTTTCTACAGTTTTATGGTTTTCTAGGATTTTTAGGGTTGTTTAGGATATAATAGAATTTTATCGGATTTCTAGGATTATTTTATAGTTTTTAGGGTTTTCTAGGGTTTTTTATGGTTATCTAGGGTTTTTAGGGTTTTTTAGGATTTATTAGGATTTTTTTTAGATTTTCTAGAGGTTTTTGAGTTTTCTAGGATTTTTAGGGTTTTTTAGGGTTTTCTAGGGTTTTTAGGGTTTTTTATGGTTTTTAGGAGTATTTAGAATTTTCTAGGATTTTTTTTATTTTTCTAGGGCTTTTAAGAGTTTTCTAGGTTTTTTTAGGGTTTTTAGGGTTTTCTAGGATTTTCTAAAGTTCTTTAAGTTTTCTAGGGATTTTATCGTTTTTTTAGGATTTTTCATGGTTTTCTAGGGTTTTTAGGGTTTTTTAGAATTTACTAGGAATTTTTGGATTTTTAGAGTTTTCTAAGAATTGTTTTAGGGTTTTTAATGTTTTCTAGGGTTTTTAGGATTTTCTAGGTTTTTTAGGATTTTCTAGGGTTTTCAGGGTTTTCTATGATTTTATAAGATTTTTTGTGTTTTTTAGAGTTTTCTAGAGTTTTTAGGGATTTTCGGGTTTTTTTTTGGATTTCTAGGGTTTTAAAGATTTCTAAGATTTTTTAGGTTTTTTTTATCGTTTTGTAGGTTTTTTTATGGTTTTTAGGGATTTTATGATTTTATAGAATTTTTTTTGGGTTTTCTAGAATTTTTTAGAGTTTTCTAGGGTTTTTTAGGGTTTTCAGGAGTTCTTTAAAGTTTTCTAGGGTTTTTATGGTTTTGTAGGGTTCTTCATGGTTTTCTAGGGATTTTATTAGTCTTTAGGATTTACTAGGATTTTTTTTTGTTTTCTAGAGTTTATAGAGTTTTCTAGGATTTTTTAGGGTTTTCTAGAGTTTTTTAGAGTTTTCTAGGACTGTTAGAATTTTTTAGGGGTTTCTAGTGTTTTTTTGAGGTTTTTAACTTTTTAGTATTTTTTAGGATTTTCTAGGATTTTTTGGATTTTTTAGGATTCTCTAGAATTTTCTAGAGTTTTTTAATGTTTTTTAGAGTTTTTATGATTTTTCAGAGTTTTTTATGGTCATTCTAAGATTTTTTAGTGTTTTTTATAATTTTTTCCTAGAAAACCCTAAAAACTTCTAAAACCCTAGAAAACCAAATAAAAAAGCTAGAAAACTTTAAAAAACTATAGAAAACCATAGAAAATCCTAAAAATCCTAGAAAACTCTAAAAACCCCGAAAATCATAGAAAATCCAAAAAAACATAGAGAAGAACCCTAGAAACCCCTAAAAACCATTGAAAACCTTAAATTAGAGTAAATCCAAAAAAATCATAAAAACCCTAGAAAAACCATAAAAAAACCTTAGAAAAACATAAGAACCCTAGATAACTTTAAAGAACTCAAGAAAACCCTAGAAACCCCTGAAAACCCAAGAAAATCCTAAAAACCCTAGAAAACCCTAAAAAAATCTAGAAAACCTTAAAAACCCTAAAAACCGTAGAAAACCCAAAAAACCATAGAAAACCTAAAAAACCAAAAAAATCCTAGAAAACCATAAAAACCTTAGAAAACTTTAAAAAAAACTAGAAAATCCTAAAAATCCTAAAATCCCTAAAAATCCAAAAAATACATAGAAAATCCTAAAAACCCAAAAAAAACCTAGAGACCTCTAAAAAAACTCAAGAAAATCCAAAAAAATCCTAGAAAGTCCTAAAGAATTCTATAAATCCTAGAAAACCCTGAAAAATCCTAGAAAACCCTAAAAAACCCTAGAAAATCCTAGCAACCCTAGTAAACCCTAGAAAACTCAAAAAAATCTAGAAAACCAAATGGTAAATCCAAAAAATCCCTAATAATCCTAGAAACCATAAAAAAACCTTAGAAAACCATAAAAACCCTAGAAAACCTTAAAGAATGCAAGAAAACCCTAGAAACCCCAAAAGACCCTAGAAAATCCTAAAAAGCCCTAAAAACACTAAGAACCCTAAAAAACCTTGAAAAACGCTAGAAAATCCAAAAAAATCCTACAAAATCCCAAAAAGCCCTAAAAACCCGAGAAAACACTAGCCATCCGTAAAAACCCTAAAAAATACGAGAAAGCTTTAAACAAATCAAGAAAATCCAAAAAAAATCTTAGGAAATCCTAAACAACCCTAAAATACCCTAGAAGACCCTAAAAAACCCTAATAATCTCAGAAAATCCTAGAAAGCACTAAAAACCTTAGAAAACCTAGAAAATCCTAAAAAACATAAGAAAATCATAAAAATCCTAGAAAAATTTAAAAAAACTCTGCAAAATCCTAGAAACCCTAGTAAACCCTAAAAAAACCTAGAAAAGTCTAAAATTCCTAGTTAATCCTAAAAAACTCTAGAAAACACTAAAAACTCTAGAAAACCTAAAAACAATCCTAGTAAATCCTAAAAACCGTAATAACCCTAGAAAACCGTAAAAAGCCCTAAAAACACTGAAACCCCTAGAAAACCCTAAAAACCCTAGAAATCCCTAAAAAATCCTAGAAAACCCTAAAAACCATAGAAAACCCAAAAACAAAAAACCCTAGAAAATCCTAAAACACTCTAGAAAATCCAAAAAAACTCCTAAAAAATCCTAAAGAATCCTAAAAAACCCTAGAAAACCCATCTAATCCTAGAACACCCTAGAAAATCCTGAAAACCTTAAAAACCCTAAAAAATCCTAAAAAAACCTAAGAAACCCTAAAAACCTTAGAAAACGCTAAAAACCCTAAAAATTCTACGAAATCATAAAAAATACTAAAAAACCCTAGAAAACAATTCTAGTAAATCCTAACAACCCTAGAAACCCATAAAAACTCCTAGAACACCCAAGAAAACCCTGAAAACTCCTAGAAAAACAATAAAAATCCAAAAAACCCTAGAAAACGCTAAACACCTTAGAAAACTCTAAAACACTCTAGAAAATCCAAAAAAATGCGAGAAAATACTAAAGAATCCTGAAAACCCCTAGAAACCCTAAAAACGCTAGAAAACTCTATGGTTTTTTAGTGGTTTTTTCGAGTTTATTAGAGTTTTCTCGGGTTTTTCTGCTTTTTTAGGGTTTTAGGATTTTCAAGGATTTTCTAGTTTTTTAAAGTTTTCTATGGTTTTTATCGTTTTCTAGGGTTTTTTTTGGTTTTCTAGGCTTTCTAGAATTTTTTAGCTTTCTAGGGTTTTAAGGGCTTTTTAGGATTTTCTAGTATTTTTTTGGGTTTTCTAGAGCTTTTTAGAATTTTCTAGAGTTTTTCAAGATTTTTTAGGGTTTTGTAAGGATTTTAGGGTCTTTCTAGGATTTTTAGAGTTTTCTAGGGCTTTCTAGACTTTTTTAATGTTTTCTACGGTTTTATGGTTTTCTAGGATTTTTAGGGTTTTTTAAGATATAATAGAATTTTTTCGGATTTTCTAGTGTTATTTTATGGTTTTTAGGGATTTCTAGGGTTTTTTATAGTTATCTAGGATTTTTAGGATTTTTTAGGATTTACCAGGATTTTTTTAGATTTTCTAGAGGTTTTTGAGTTTTCTAGGATTTTTAGGGTTTTCTAGGGTTTTCTATGGTTTTTAGGAGTATTTAGGATTCTCTAGGATTTTTTTTTATTTTTCTAGGGCGTTTAAGAGTTTTCTAGGTTTTTTTAGGGTTTTTAGGGTTTTCTATGATTTTTTAAAGTTCTTTAAGTTTTCTAGGGTTTTTAGGGTTTTTTAGGGTTTTTCATGGTTTTCTAGGATTTTTAGGGTTTTTTAGAATTTGCTAGGATTTTTTTGGATTTTTAGAGTTTTCTAGGATTTTTTAGGGTTTTTAAGGTTTTCTAAAGTTTTTAGGGTTTTCTAGGTTTTTTAGGATTTTCTAGGGTGTTTTTAGGGTTTTCTATGATTTTATAGGATTTTTTGGATTTTTTTAGAGTTTTCTAGGGTTTTTAGGGATTTTAGGGTTTTTTTGGGATTTCTAGGGTTTTTAGAGTTTTCTAGGGTTTTAAGGATTTCTAGGATTTTCTAGGGTTTGTTTATGGTTTTTTAGGGTTTTTAGGATTTTTTATGTTTTTCTAGGATTTTCTAGGATTTTTTAGGTTTTTCTAGTGTTTTTAGGGATTTTATGATTTTCTAGTTTTTTTTTGGGTTTTCTAGAGTTTTTTAGAGTTTTCTAGGATTTTTCAGGGTTTTTAGGATTTTCTAGGGTTTTTTAGGGTTTTCTATCGTTTTTAGGTGTATTTAGGATTTTCTAGGATTTTTTTATTTTTCTAGGGCGTTTAAGAGTTTCTAGGTTTTTTTAGAGTTTTTAGGGTTTTCTATGATTTTCTAAAGTTCTTTAAGTTTTCTATGGTTTTTAGGGTTTTCTAGGGTTTTTAGGGTTTTTTCAGGGTTTTCTAGGGTTTTCTAGAATTTTTTAGGTTTTTCTAGTGTTTTCAGGGATTTATGATTTTCTAGGATTTTTTTGGGTTTTTAGAGTTTTCGAGGATTTTTCATGGTTTTTTAGGGTTTTAGGGTTTTCTAGGGTTTTTCAAGATTTCCTAGGGGTTTAGAGTTTTCTAGGGTTTTCTAGAGTTCTTTAATGTTTTTTAGGGTTTTTTTTATGGTTTTGTAGGGTTTTTGGGTTTTGTAGGATTTTTAGGTTTTTTAGGATATACTAAGATTTTTTGGGGTTTTCTAGAGTCTTTTAGAGTTTTCAAGGGTTTTTTTTAGGATTTTTATGGTTTTCAAGGGTTTTTATGGTTTTCTAGGGTTTTCTAGGATTTTTTTAGGATTTACGAGGATTTTTTAGCTTTTCTAGGGTTTTAAGGGCTTTTTAGGATTTTCTAGTATTTTTTGGGTTTTCTAGAGTTTTTTAGAATTTTCTCAAGTTTTTCAAGATTTTTAGGATTTTCTAAGTATTTTAGGGTATTTTAGAGTTTTCTAGCGTTTTTAGAGTTTTCTACAGTTTTATGGTTTTCTAGGATTTTTAGGGTTGTTTAGGATATAATAGAATTTTATCGGATTTCTAGGATTATTTTATAGTTTTTAGGGTTTTCTAGGGTTTTTTATGGTTATCTAGGGTTTTTAGGGTTTTTTAGGATTTATTAGGATTTTTTTTAGATTTTCTAGAGGTTTTTGAGTTTTCTAGGATTTTTAGGATTTTCTAGGGTTTTCTAGGGTTTTTAGGGTTTTTTATGGTTTTTAGGAGTATTTAGAATTTTCTAGGATTTTTTTTTATTTTTCTAGGGCTTTTAAGAGTTTTCTAGGTTTTTTTAGGGTTTTTAGGGTTTTCTAAAGTTCTTTAAGTTTTCTAGGGATTTTATCGTTTTTTTAGGATTTTTCATGGTTTTCTAGGGTTTTTAGGGTTTTTTAGAATTTACTAGGAATTTTTGGATTTTTAGAGTTTTCTAAGAATTTTTTTAGGGTTTTTAATGTTTTCTAGGGTTTTTAGGATTTTCTAGGTTTTTTAGGATTTTCTAGGGTTTTCAGGGTTTTCTATGATTTTATAAGATTTTTTGGGTTTTTTAGAGTTTTCTATAGTTTTTAGGGATTTTCGGGTTTTTTTTGGATATCTAGGGTTTTAAAGATTTCTAAGATTTTCTAGGCTTTTTTTATGGTTTTGTAGGTTTTTTTTATGGTTTTTAGGGATTTTATGATTTTATAGAATTTTTTTGGGTTTTCTAGAGATTTTTAGAGTTTTCTAGGGTTTTTTAGGGTTTTCAGGAGTTCTTTAAAGTTTTCTAGGGTTTTTATGGTTTTGTAGGGTTTTTCATGGTTTTCTAGGGATTTTATTAGTCTTTAGGATTTACTAGGATTTTTTTTTGTTTTCTAGAGTTTATAGAGTTTTCTAGGATTTTTTAGGGTTTTCTAGAATTTTTTTAGAGTTTTCTAGGACTGTTAGAATTTTTTAGGGGTTTCTAGTGTTTTTTTGAGGTTTTTAACTTTTTAGTATTTTTTAAGATTTTCTAGGATTTTTTAGATTTTTTAGGATTCTCTAGGATTTTCTAGAGTTTTTATGATTTTTCAGAGTTTTTTATGGTCATTCTAGGATTTTTTAGGGTTTTTTTATAATTTTTTCCTAGAAAACCACATAAAAAAGCTAGAAAACTTTTTTAAAAAACCCTAGAAAATCCTAAAAATCCTAGAAAACTCTAAAAACCCCTAAAATCGTAGAACATCCTAAAAAACATAGAGAACCCTAGAAACCCCCTAAAAACCATTGAAAACCTTAAATTAGAGTAAATCCAAAAAAATCATAAAAACCCTAGAAAAACCATAAAAAACCTTAGAAAAACATAAGAACCCTAGATAACTTTAAAGAACTCAAGAAAACCCTAGAAACTCCTAAAAACCCCTGAAAAATCCTAGAAATGTCTAAATCCTAGTAAATCGTAAAAAACTCTAAAAAAATCCTAGAAAACTCAAAAAAGTCTAGAAAACCCCAAAAACAATCAAAGTATATCCTAAAAACCCTAATAACCATAAAAAAAATCCTAAAAACCCTAAAAAAATCTAGAAAACCTTAAAATCCCTAAAAACCGTAGAAAACCCGAAAAACCATAGAAAACCTAAAAAACCATAAAAAATCCTAGAAAACCATAAAAACCTTAGAAAACTTTAAAAAAACTAGAAAATCCTAAAAATCCTAAAAATCCTAAAATCCCTAAAAATCCAAAAAATACATAGAAAATCCTAAAAATCCAAAAAAACCTAGAGAACTCTAAAAAAACTCAAGAAAATCCAAAAAAATCCTAGAAAGTCCTAAAAAATTCTATAAATCCTAGAAAACCCTGAAAAATCCTAGAAAACTCTAAAAAACCCTAGAAAATCCTAGCAACCCTAGTAAACCCTAGAAAACTCAAAAAATTCTAGAAAACCAAATGGTAAATCCAAAAAATCCCTAATAATCCTAGAAACCATAAAAAAACCTTAGAAAACCATAAAAACCCTAGAAAACCTTAAAGAATGCAAGAAAACCCTAGAAACCCCAAAAGACCCTAGAAAATCCTAAAAAGCCCTAAAAACACTAAGAACCCTAAAAAACCTTGAAAAACGCTAGAAAATCCAAAAAAAATCCTACAAAATCCCAAAAAGCCCTAAAAACCCGAGAAAACACTAGCCATCCGTAAAAACCCTAAAAAATACGAGAAAGCTTTAAACAAATCAAGAAAACCCAAAAAAAATCTTAGGAAATCCTAAACAACCCTAAAATACCCTAGAAGACCCTAAAACACCCTAATAATCTCAGAAAATCCTAGAAAGCACTAAAACCTTAGAAAACCTAGAAAATCCTAAAAAACATAAGAAAATCATAAAAATCCTAGAAAAATTTAAAAAAACTCTGCAAAATCCTAGAAACCCTAGTAAACCCTAAAAAAAACCCTAAAAAAACCTAGAAAAGTCTAAAATTCCTAGTAAATCCTAAAAAACTCTAGAAAACCTAAAAACAATCCCAGTAAATCCTAAAAACCGTAATAACCCTAGAAAACCGTAAAAAGCCCTAAAAACACTGAAACCCCTAGAAAACCCTAAAAACCCTAGAAATCCCTAAAAAATCCTAGAAAACCCTAAAAACCATAGAAAACCCAAAAACAAAAAACCCTAGAAAATCCTAAAACACTCTAGAAAATCCAAAAAAACTCCTAAAAAATCCTAAAGAATCCTAAAAAACCCTAGAAAACCCATCTAATCCTAGAACACCCTAGAAAATCCTGAAAACCTTAAAAAAACCTAAGAAACCCTAAAAACCTTACAAAACGCTAAAAACCCAAAAAATTCTACGAAATCCTAAAAAATACTAAAAAACCCTAGAAAACAATTCTAGTAAATCCTGACAACCCTAGAAACCCCTAAAAACCCCTAGAACACCCAAGAAAACCCTGAAAACTCCTAGAAAAACCCTAAAAATCCAAAAAACCCTAGAAAACCCTAAACACCTTAGAAAACCCTAGAAAATCCAAGAAACCCAAGAAAACTCTAAAACACTCTAGAAAATCCAAAAAAATGCTAGAAAATACTAAAGAATCCTGAAAACCCCTAGAAACCCTAAAAACGCTAGAAAACTCTATGGTTTTTTAGTGGTTTTTTCGAGTTTATTAGAGTTTTCTCGGGTTTTTCTGCTTTTTTAGGGTTTTAGGATTTTCAAGGATTTTCTAGTTTTTTAAAGTTTTCTATGGTTTTTATCGTTTTCTAGGGTTTTTTTTGGTTTTCTAGGCTTTCTAGAATTTTTTAGCTTTCTAGGGTTTTAAGGGCTTTTTAGGATTTTCTAGTATTTTTTTGGGTTTTCTAGAGCTTTTTAGAATTTTCTAGAGTTTTTCAAGATTTTTTAGGGTTTTGTAAGGATTTTAGGGTCTTTCTAGGATTTTTAGAGTTTTCTAGGGCTTTCTAGACTTTTTTAATGTTTTCTACGGTTTTATGGTTTTCTAGGATTTTTAGGGTTTTTTAAGATATAATAGAATTTTTTCGGATTTTCTAGTGTTATTTTATGGTTTTTAGGGATTTCTAGGGTTTTTTATAGTTATCTAGGATTTTTAGGATTTTTTAGGATTTACCAGGATTTTTTTAGATTTTCTAGAGGTTTTTGAGTTTTCTAGGATTTTTAGGGTTTTCTAGGGTTTTCTATGGTTTTTAGGAGTATTTAGGATTCTCTAGGATTTTTTTTTATTTTTCTAGGGCGTTTAAGAGTTTTCTAGGTTTTTTTAGGGTTTTTAGGGTTTTCTATGATTTTTTAAAGTTCTTTAAGTTTTCTAGGGTTTTTAGGGTTTTTTAGGGTTTTTCATGGTTTTCTAGGATTTTTAGGGTTTTTTAGAATTTGCTAGGATTTTTTTGGATTTTTAGAGTTTTCTAGGATTTTTTAGGGTTTTTAAGGTTTTCTAAAGTTTTTAGGGTTTTCTAGGTTTTTTAGGATTTTCTAGGGTGTTTTTAGGGTTTTCTATGATTTTATAGGATTTTTTGGATTTTTTTAGAGTTTTCTAGGGTTTTTAGGGATTTTAGGGTTTTTTTTGGGATTTCTAGGGTTTTTAGAGTTTTCTAGGGTTTTAAGGATTTCTAGGATTTTCTAGGGTTTGTTTATGGTTTTTTAGGGTTTTTAGGATTTTTTATGTTTTTCTAGGATTTTCTAGGATTTTTTAGGTTTTTCTAGTGTTTTTAGGGATTTTATGATTTTCTAGTTTTTTTTTGGGTTTTCTAGAGTTTTTTAGAGTTTTCTAGGATTTTTCAGGGTTTTTAGGATTTTCTAGGGTTTTTTAGGGTTTTCTATCGTTTTTAGGTGTATTTAGGATTTTCTAGGATTTTTTTATTTTTCTAGGGCGTTTAAGAGTTTCTAGGTTTTTTTAGAGTTTTTAGGGTTTTCTATGATTTTCTAAAGTTCTTTAAGTTTTCTATGGTTTTTAGGGTTTTCTAGGGTTTTTAGGGTTTTTTCAGGGTTTTCTAGGGTTTTCTAGAATTTTTTAGGTTTTTCTAGTGTTTTCAGGGATTTATGATTTTCTAGGATTTTTTTGGGTTTTTAGAGTTTTCGAGGATTTTTCATGGTTTTTTAGGGTTTTAGGGTTTTCTAGGGTTTTTCAAGATTTCCTAGGGGTTTAGAGTTTTCTAGGGTTTTCTAGAGTTCTTTAATGTTTTTTAGGGTTTTTTTTATGGTTTTGTAGGGTTTTTGGGTTTTGTAGGATTTTTAGGTTTTTTAGGATATACTAAGATTTTTTGGGGTTTTCTAGAGTCTTTTAGAGTTTTCAAGGGTTTTTTTAGGATTTTTATGGTTTTCAAGGGTTTTTATGGTTTTCTAGGGTTTTCTAGGATTTTTTTAGGATTTACGAGGATTTTTTAGCTTTTCTAGGGTTTTAAGGGCTTTTTAGGATTTTCTAGTATTTTTTGGGTTTTCTAGAGTTTTTTAGAATTTTCTCAAGTTTTTCAAGATTTTTAGGATTTTCTAAGTATTTTAGGGTATTTTAGAGTTTTCTAGCGTTTTTAGAGTTTTCTACAGTTTTATGGTTTTCTAGGATTTTTAGGGTTGTTTAGGATATAATAGAATTTTATCGGATTTCTAGGATTATTTTATAGTTTTTAGGGTTTTCTAGGGTTTTTTATGGTTATCTAGGGTTTTTAGGGTTTTTTAGGATTTATTAGGATTTTTTTTAGATTTTCTAGAGGTTTTTGAGTTTTCTAGGATTTTTAGGGTTTTCTAGGGTTTTCTAGGGTTTTTAGGGTTTTTTATGGTTTTTAGGAGTATTTAGAATTTTCTAGGATTTTTTTTTATTTTTCTAGGGCTTTTAAGAGTTTTCTAGGTTTTTTTAGGGTTTTTAGGGTTTTCTAAAGTTCTTTAAGTTTTCTAGGGATTTTATCGTTTTTTTAGGATTTTTCATGGTTTTCTAGGGTTTTTAGGGTTTTTTAGAATTTACTAGGAATTTTTGGATTTTTAGAGTTTTCTAAGAATTTTTTTAGGGTTTTTAATGTTTTCTAGGGTTTTTAGGATTTTCTAGGTTTTTTAGGATTTTCTAGGGTTTTCAGGGTTTTCTATGATTTTATAAGATTTTTTGGGTTTTTTAGAGTTTTCTATAGTTTTTAGGGATTTTCGGGTTTTTTTTGGATATCTAGGGTTTTAAAGATTTCTAAGATTTTCTAGGCTTTTTTTATGGTTTTGTAGGTTTTTTTTATGGTTTTTAGGGATTTTATGATTTTATAGAATTTTTTTGGGTTTTCTAGAGATTTTTAGAGTTTTCTAGGGTTTTTTAGGGTTTTCAGGAGTTCTTTAAAGTTTTCTAGGGTTTTTATGGTTTTGTAGGGTTTTTCATGGTTTTCTAGGGATTTTATTAGTCTTTAGGATTTACTAGGATTTTTTTTTGTTTTCTAGAGTTTATAGAGTTTTCTAGGATTTTTTAGGGTTTTCTAGAATTTTTTTAGAGTTTTCTAGGACTGTTAGAATTTTTTAGGGGTTTCTAGTGTTTTTTTGAGGTTTTTAACTTTTTAGTATTTTTTAAGATTTTCTAGGATTTTTTAGATTTTTTAGGATTCTCTAGGATTTTCTAGAGTTTTTATGATTTTTCAGAGTTTTTTATGGTCATTCTAGGATTTTTTAGGGTTTTTTTATAATTTTTTCCTAGAAAACCACATAAAAAAGCTAGAAAACTTTTTTAAAAAACCCTAGAAAATCCTAAAAATCCTAGAAAACTCTAAAAACCCCTAAAATCGTAGAACATCCTAAAAAACATAGAGAACCCTAGAAACCCCCTAAAAACCATTGAAAACCTTAAATTAGAGTAAATCCAAAAAAATCATAAAAACCCTAGAAAAACCATAAAAAACCTTAGAAAAACATAAGAACCCTAGATAACTTTAAAGAACTCAAGAAAACCCTAGAAACTCCTAAAAACCCCTGAAAAATCCTAGAAATGTCTAAATCCTAGTAAATCGTAAAAAACTCTAAAAAAATCCTAGAAAACTCAAAAAAGTCTAGAAAACCCCAAAAACAATCAAAGTATATCCTAATAACCATAAAAAAAATCCTAAAAACCCTAAAAAAATCTAGAAAACCTTAAAATCCCTAAAAACCGTAGAAAACCCGAAAAACCATAGAAAACCTAAAAAACCATAAAAAATCCTAGAAAACCATAAAAACCTTAGAAAACTTTAAAAAAACTAGAAAATCCTAAAAATCCTAAAAATCCTAAAATCCCTAAAAATCCAAAAAATACATAGAAAATCCTAAAAATCCAAAAAAACCTAGAGAACTCTAAAAAAACTCAAGAAAATCCAAAAAAATCCTAGAAAGTCCTAAAAAATTCTATAAATCCTAGAAAACCCTGAAAAATCCTAGAAAACTCTAAAAAACCCTAGAAAATCCTAGCAACCCTAGTAAACCCTAGAAAACTCAAAAAATTCTAGAAAACCAAATGGTAAATCCAAAAAATCCCTAATAATCCTAGAAACCATAAAAAAACCTTAGAAAACCATAAAAACCCTAGAAAACCTTAAAGAATGCAAGAAAACCCTAGAAACCCCAAAAGACCCTAGAAAATCCTAAAAAGCCCTAAAAACACTAAGAACCCTAAAAAACCTTGAAAAACGCTAGAAAATCCAAAAAAAATCCTACAAAATCCCAAAAAGCCCTAAAAACCCGAGAAAACACTAGCCATCCGTAAAAACCCTAAAAAATACGAGAAAGCTTTAAACAAATCAAGAAAACCCAAAAAAAATCTTAGGAAATCCTAAACAACCCTAAAATACCCTAGAAGACCCTAAAACACCCTAATAATCTCAGAAAATCCTAGAAAGCACTAAAACCTTAGAAAACCTAGAAAATCCTAAAAAACATAAGAAAATCATAAAAATCCTAGAAAAATTTAAAAAAACTCTGCAAAATCCTAGAAACCCTAGTAAACCCTAAAAAAAACCCTAAAAAAACCTAGAAAAGTCTAAAATTCCTAGTAAATCCTAAAAAACTCTAGAAAACCTAAAAACAATCCCAGTAAATCCTAAAAACCGTAATAACCCTAGAAAACCGTAAAAAGCCCTAAAAACACTGAAACCCCTAGAAAACCCTAAAAACCCTAGAAATCCCTAAAAAATCCTAGAAAACCCTAAAAACCATAGAAAACCCAAAAACAAAAAACCCTAGAAAATCCTAAAACACTCTAGAAAATCCAAAAAAACTCCTAAAAAATCCTAAAGAATCCTAAAAAACCCTAGAAAACCCATCTAATCCTAGAACACCCTAGAAAATCCTGAAAACCTTAAAAAACCCTAAAAAAAACCTAAGAAACCCTAAAAACCTTACAAAACGCTAAAAACCCAAAAAATTCTACGAAATCCTAAAAAATACTAAAAAACCCTAGAAAACAATTCTAGTAAATCCTGACAACCCTAGAAACCCCTAAAAACCCCTAGAACACCCAAAAAAACCCTGAAAACTCCTAGAAAAACCCTAAAAATCCAAAAAACCCTAGAAAACCCTAAACACCTTAGAAAACCCTAGAAAATCCAAGAAACCCAAGAAAACTCTAAAACACTCTAGAAAATCCAAAAAAATGCTAGAAAATACTAAAGAATCCTGAAAACCCCTAGAAACCCTAAAAACGCTAGAAAACTCTATGGTTTTTTAGTGGTTTTTTCGAGTTTATTAGAGTTTTCTCGGGTTTTTCTGCTTTTTTAGGGTTTTAGGATTTTCAAGGATTTTCTAGTTTTTTAAAGTTTTCTATGGTTTTTATCGTTTTCTAGGGTTTTTTTTGGTTTTCTAGGCTTTCTAGAATTTTTTAGCTTTCTAGGGTTTTAAGGGCTTTTTAGGATTTTCTAGTATTTTTTTGGGTTTTCTAGAGTTTTTTAGAATTTTCTAGAGTTTTTCAAGATTTTTCAGGGTTTTCTAAGGATTTCAGGGTCTTTCTAGGATTTTTAGAGTTTTCTAGGGCTTTCTAGACTTTTTTAATGTTTTCTACGGTTTTATGGTTTTCTAGGATTTTTAGGGTTTTTTAGAATTTACTAGGATTTTTTTGGATTTTTAGAGTTTTCTAGGATTTTTTAGGGTTTTTAAGGTTTTCTAGGGTTTTTAGGGTTTTCTAGGTTTTTTAGGATTTTCTAGGGTGTTTTTAGGGTTTTCTATGATTTTATAGGATATTTTGGATTTTTTTTAGAGTTTTCTAGGGTTTTTAGGGATTTTAGGGTTTTTTTTTTGGGATTTCTAGGGTTTTTAGAGTTTTCTAGGGTTTTAAGGATTTCTAGGATTTTCTAGGGTTTGTTTATGGTTTTTAGGGTTTTTAGGATTTTTTATGTTTTTCTAGGATTTTCTAGGATTTTTTAGGTTTTTCTAGTGTTTTTAGGGATTTTATGATTTTCTAGTTTTTTTTGGGTTTTCTAGAGTTTTTTAGAGTTTTCTAGGATTTTTCAGGGTTTTTAGGGTTTTCTAGGGTTTTTTAGGGTTTTCTATCGTTTTTAGGTGTATTTAGGATTTTCTATGATTTTTTTTTCTAGGGCGTTTAAGTGTTTCTAGGTTTTTTTAGAGTTTTTAGGGTTTTCTATGATTTTCTAAAGTTCTTTAAGTTTTCTATGGTTTTTAGGGTTTTTTTTAGGGGTTTTCATGGTTTGCTAGGGTTTTCAGGATTTTTTAGCATTTACTAGGATTTTTTTGGGTTTTTAGATTTTTCTAGGATATTTAAGATTTTCTAGGGTTTTTAGGGTTTTCTAGGTTTTTTAGGATTTTCTAGGGTTTTTAGGATTTTCTATAATTTTATAGGATTTTTTGGGGTTTTTAGAGTTTTCTAGGGTTTTTAGGGATTTTAGGGTTTTTTTTGGGATTTCTAAGATTTTTAGGGTTTTCTAGGGTTTTAAGGATTTCTAGGATTTTCTAGGGTTTGTTTATGGTTTTCTAGGGTTTTTAGGGTTTTTTCAGGGTTTTCTAGGGTTTTCTAGAATTTTTTTGGTTTTTCTAGTGTTTTCAGGGATTTTATGATTTTCTAGGATTTTTTTGGGTTTTTAGAGTTTTCGAGGATTTTTCATGGTTTTTTAGGGTTTTAGGGTTTTCTAGGGTTTTTCAAGATTTCCTAGGGGTTTAGAGTTTTCTAGGGTTTTCTAGAGTTCTTTAATGTTTTTTAGGGTTTTTATGGTTTTGTAGGGTTTTTAGGGTTTTGTAGGATTTTTAGGTTTTTTAGGATATACTAGGATTTTTTTGGGTTTTCTAGAGTCTTTTAGAGTTTTCAAGGGTTTTTTTAGGATTTTTATGGTTTTCAAGGGTTTTTATGGTTTTCTAGGGTTTTCTAGGATTTTTTTAGGATTTACGAGGATTTTTTAGCTTTTCTAGGGTTTTAAGGGCTTTTTAGGATTTTCTAGTATTTTTTGGATTTTCTAGAGTTTTTTAGAATTTTCTCAAGTTTTTCAAGATTTTTAGGATTTTCTAAGTATTTTAGGGTATTTTAGAGTTTTCTAGCGTTTTTAGAGTTTTCTACAGTTTTATGGTTTTCTAGGGTTTTTAGGGTTTTTTAGGGTTTTTCATGGTTTTCTAGGATTTTTAGGGTTTTTTAGAATTTACTAGGATTTTTTTGGATTTTTAGAGTTTTCTAGGATTTTTTAGGGTTTTTAAGGTTTTCTAAAGTTTTTAGGGTTTTCTAGGTTTTTTAGGATTTTCTAGGGTGTTTTTAGGGTTTTCTATGATTTTATAGGATTTTTTGGATTTTTTTAGAGTTTTCTAGGGTTTTTAGGGATTTTAGGGTTTTTTTGGGATTTCTAGGGTTTTTAGAGTTTTCTAGGGTTTTAAGGATTTCTAGGATTTTCTAGGGTTTGTTTATGGTTTTTTAGGGTTTTTAGGATTTTTTATGTTTTTCTAGGATTTTCTAGGATTTTTTAGGTTTTTCTAGTGTTTTTAGGGATTTTATGATTTTCTAGTTTTTTTTTGGGTTTTCTAGAGTTTTTTAGAGTTTTCTAGGATTTTTCAGGGTTTTTAGGATTTTCTAGGGTTTTTTAGGGTTTTCTATCGTTTTTAGGTGTATTTAGGATTTTCTAGGATTTTTTTATTTTTCTAGGGCGTTTAAGAGTTTCTAGGTTTTTTTAGAGTTTTTAGGGTTTTCTATGATTTTCTAAAGTTCTTTAAGTTTTCTATGGTTTTTAGGGTTTTTTTAGGGTTTTTCATGGTTTGCTAGGGTTTTCAGGATTTTTTAGCATTTACTAGGATTTTTTTGGGTTTTTAGATTTTTCTAGGATTTTTAAGATTTTCTAGGGTTTTTAGGGTTTTCTAGGTTTTTTAGGATTTTCTAGGGTTTTTAGGATTTTCTATAATTTTATAGGATTTTTTGGGGTTTTTAGAGTTTTCTAGGGTTTTTAGGGATTTTAGGGTTTTTTTGGGATTTCTAAGATTTTTAGGGTTTTCTAGGGTTTTAAGGATTTCTAGGATTTTCTAGGGTTTGTTTATGGTTTTCTAGGGTTTTTAGGGTTTTTTCAGGGTTTTCTAGGGTTTTCTAGAATTTTTTAGGTTTTTCTAGTGTTTTCAGGGATTTATGATTTTCTAGGATTTTTTTGGGTTTTTAGAGTTTTCGAGGATTTTTCATGGTTTTTTAGGGTTTTAGGGTTTTCTAGGGTTTTTCAAGATTTCCTAGGGGTTTAGAGTTTTCTAGGGTTTTCTAGAGTTCTTTAATGTTTTTTAGGGTTTTTTTATGGTTTTGTAGGGTTTTTGGGTTTTGTAGGATTTTTAGGTTTTTTAGGATATACTAAGATTTTTTGGGGTTTTCTAGAGTCTTTTAGAGTTTTCAAGGGTTTTTTTAGGATTTTTATGGTTTTCAAGGGTTTTTATGGTTTTCTAGGGTTTTCTAGGATTTTTTTAGGATTTACGAGGATTTTTTAGCTTTTCTAGGGTTTTAAGGGCTTTTTAGGATTTTCTAGTATTTTTTGGGTTTTCTAGAGTTCTTTAGAATTTTCTCAAGTTTTTCAAGATTTTTAGGATTTTCTAAGTATTTTAGGGTATTTTAGAGTTTTCTAGCGTTTTTAGAGTTTTCTACAGTTTTATGGTTTTCTAGGATTTTTAGGGTTGTTTAGGATATAATAGAATTTTATCGGATTTCTAGGATTATTTTATAGTTTTTAGGGTTTTCTAGGGTTTTTTATGGTTATCTAGGGTTTTTAGGGTTTTTTAGGATTTATTAGGATTTTTTTTAGATTTTCTAGAGGTTTTTGAGTTTTCTAGGATTTTTAGGGTTTTCTAGGGTTTTCTAGGGTTTTTAGGGTTTTTTATGGTTTTTAGGAGTATTTAGAATTTTCTAGGATTTTTTTTTTATTTTTCTAGGGCTTTTAAGAGTTTTCTAGGTTTTTTTTAGGGTTTTTAGGGTTTTCTAAAGTTCTTTAAGTTTTCTAGGGATTTTATCGTTTTTTTAGCATTTTTCATGGTTTTCTAGGGTTTTTAGGGTTTTTTAGAATTTACTAGGAATTTTTGGATTTTTAGAGTTTTCTAAGAATTTTTTTAGGGTTTTTAATGTTTTCTAGGGTTTTTAGGATTTTCTAGGTTTTTTAGGATTTTCTAGGGTTTTCAGGGTTTTCTATGATTTTATAAGATTTTTTGGGTTTTTTAGAGTTTTCTATAGTTTTTAGGGATTTTCGGGTTTTTTTTGGATATCTAGGGTTTTAAAGATTTCTAAGATTTTCTAGGTTTTTTTTATGGTTTTGTAGGTTTTTTTTATGGTTTTTAGGGATTTTATGATTTTATAGAATTTTTTTGGGTTTTCTAGAGATTTTTAGAGTTTTCTAGGGTTTTTTAGGGTTTTCAGGAGTTCTTTAAAGTTTTCTAGGGTTTTTATGGTTTTGTAGGGTTTTTCATGGTTTTCTAGGGATTTTATTAGTCTTTAGGATTTACTAGGATTTTTTTTTTTGTTTTCTAGAGTTTATAGAGTTTTCTAGGATTTTTTAGGGTTTTCTAGAATTTTTTAGAGTTTTCTAGGACTGTTAGAATTTTTTAGGGGTTTCTAGTGTTTTTTTGAGGTTTTTAACTTTTTAGTATTTTTTAAGATTTTCTAGGATTTTTTAGATTTTTTAGGATTCTCTAGGATTTTCTAGAGTTTTTATGATTTTTCAGAGTTTTTTATGGTCATTCTAGGATTTTTTAGGGTTTTTTTATAATTTTTTCCTAGAAAACCACATAAAAAAGCTAGAAAACTTTTTTAAAAAACCCTAGAAAATCCTAAAAATCCTAGAAAACTCTAAAAACCCCTAAAATCGTAGAACATCCTAAAAAACATAGAGAACCCTAGAAATCCCCTAAAAACCATTGAAAACCTTAAATTAGAGTAAATCCAAAAAAATCATAAAAACCCTAGAAAAACCATAAAAAACCTTAGAAAAACATAAGAACCCTAGATAACTTTAAAGAACTCAAGAAAACCCTAGAAACTCCTAAAAACCCCTGAAAAATCCTAGGAATGTCTAAATCCTAGTAAATCGTAAAAAACTCTAAAAAAATCCTAGAAAACTCAAAAAAGTCTAGAAAACCCCAAAAACAATCAAAGTATATCCTAAAAACCCTAATAACCATAAAAAAATCCTAAAAACCCTAAAAAAATCTAGAAAACCTTAAAATCCCTAAAAACCGTAGAAAACCCGAAAAACCATAGAAAACCTAAAAAACCATAAAAAATCCTAGAAAACCATAAAAACCTTAGAAAACTTTAAAAAAACTAGAAAATCCTAAAAATCCTAAAAATCCTAAAATCCCTAAAAATCCAAAAAATACATAGAAAATCCTAAAAATCCAAAAAAACCTAGAGAACTCTAAAAAAACTCAAGAAAATCCAAAAAAATCCTAGAAAGTCCTAAAAAATTCTATAAATCCTAGAAAACCCTGAAAAATCCTAGAAAACTCTAAAAAACCCTAGAAAATCCTAGCAACCCTAGTAAACCCTAGAAAACTCAAAAAATTCTAGAAAACCAAATGGTAAATCCAAAAAATCCCTAATAATCCTAGAAACCATAAAAAAACCTTAGAAAACCATAAAAACCCTAGAAAACCTTAAAGAATGCAAGAAAACCCTAGAAACCCCAAAAGACCCTAGAAAATCCTAAAAAGCCCTAAAAACACTAAGAACCCTAAAAAACCTTGAAAAACGCTAGAAAATCCAAAAAAAATCCTACAAAATCCCAAAAAGCCCTAAAAACCCGAGAAAACACTATCCATCCGTAAAAACCCTAAAAAATACGAGAAAGCTTTAAACAAATCAAGAAAACCCAAAAAAAATCTTAGGAAATCCTAAACAACCCTAAAATACGCTAGAAGACCCTAAAAAACCCTAATAATCTCAGAAAATCCTAGAAAGCACTAAAACCTTAGAAAACCTAGAAAATCCTAAAAAACATAAGAAAATCATAAAAATCCTAGAAAAATTTAAAAAAACTCTGCAAAATCCTAGAAACCCTAGTAAACCCTAAAAAAAACCCTAAAAAAACCTAGAAAAGTCTAAAATTCCTAGTAAATCCTAAAAAACTCTAGAAAACCTAAAAACAATCCCAGTAAATCCTAAAAACCGTAATAACCCTAGAAAACCGTAAAAAGCCCTAAAAACACTGAAACCCCTAGAAAACCCTAAAAACCCTAGAAATCCCTAAAAAATCCTAGAAAACCCTAAAAACCATAGAAAACCCAAAAACAAAAAACCCTAGAAAATCCTAAAACACTCTAGAAAATCCAAAAAAACTCCTAAAAAATCCTAAAGAATCCTAAAAAACCCTAGAAAACCCATCTAATCCTAGAACACCCTAGAAAATCCTGAAAACCTTAAAAAACCCTAAAAAAACCTAAGAAACCCTAAAAACCTTACAAAACGCTAAAAACCCAAAAAATTCTACGAAATCCTAAAAAATACTAAAAAACCCTAGAAAACAATTCTAGTAAATCCTGACAACCCTAGAAACCCCTAAAAACCCCTAGAACACCCAAGAAAACCCTGAAAACTCCTAGAAAAACCCTAAAAATCCAAAAAACCCTGAAAACCCTAAACACCTTAGAAAACCCTAGAAAATCCAAGAAACCCAAGAAAACTCTAAAACACTCTAGAAAATCCAAAAAAATGCTAGAAAATACTAAAGAATCCTGAAAACCCCTAGAAACCCTAAAAACGCTAGAAAACTCTATGGTTTTTTAGTGGTTTTTTCGAGTTTATTAGAGTTTTCTCGGGTTTTTCTGCTTTTTTAGGGTTTTAGGATTTTCAAGGATTTTCTAGTTTTTTAAAGTTTTCTATGGTTTTTATCGTTTTCTAGGGTTTTTTTTTGGTTTTCTAGGCTTTCTAGAATTTTTTAGCTTTCTAGGGTTTTAAGGGCTTTTTAGGATTTTCTAGTATTTTTTTGGGTTTTCTAGAGTTTTTTAGAATTTTCTAGAGTTTTTCAAGATTTTTCAGGGTTTTCTAAGGATTTTAGGGTCTTTCTAGGATTTTTAGAGTTTTCTAGGGCTTTCTAGACTTTTTTAATGTTTTCTACGGTTTTATGGTTTTCTAGGATTTTTAGGGTTTTTTAAGATATAATAGAATTTTTTCGGATTTTCTAGGGTTATTTTATGATTTTTAGGGATTTCTAGGGTTTTTTATAGTTATCTAGGATTTTTAGGAATTTTTAGGATTTACCAGGATTTTTTTAGATTTTCTAGAGGTTTTTGAGTTTTCTAGGATTTTTAGGGTTTTTAGGGTTTTCTAGGGTTTTCTATGGTTTTTAGGAGTATTTAGGATTCTCTAGGATTTTTTTTTATTTTTCTAGGGCGTTTAAGAGTTTTCTAGGTTTTTTTAGGGTTTTTAGGGTTTTCTATGATTTTTTAAAGTTCTTTAAGTTTTCTAGGGTTTTTAGGGTTTTTTAGGGTTTTTCATGGTTTTCTAGGATTTTTAGGGTTTTTTAGAATTTACTAGGATTTTTTTGGATTTTTAGAGTTTTCTAGGATTTTTTAGGGTTTTTAAGGTTTTCTAGGGTTTTTAGGGTTTTCTAGGTTTTTTAGGATTTTCTAGGGTGTTTTTAGGGTTTTCTATGATTTTATAGGATATTTTGGATTTTTTTTAGAGTTTTCTAGGGTTTTTAGGGATTTTAGGGTTTTTTTTTGGGATTTCTAGGGTTTTTAGAGTTTTCTAGGGTTTTAAGGATTTCTAAGATTTTCTAGGGTTTGTTTATGGTTTTTTAAGGTTTTTAGGATTTTTTATGTTTTTCTAGGATTTTCTAGGATTTTTTAGGTTTTTCTAGTGTTTTTAGGGATTTTATGATTTTCTAGTTTTTTTTGGGTTTTCTAGAGTTTTTTAGAGTTTTCTAGGATTTTTCAGGGTTTTTAGGGTTTTCTAGGGTTTTTTAGGGTTTTCTATCGTTTTTAGGTGTATTTAGGATTTTCTATGATTTTTTTTTTTCTAGGGCGTTTAAGTGTTTCTAGGTTTTTTTAGAGTTTTTAGGGTTTTCTATGATTTTCTAAAGTTCTTTAAGTTTTCTATGGTTTTTAGGGTTTTTTTTAGGGTTTTTCATGGTTTGCTAGGGTTTTCAGGATTTTTTAGCATTTACTAGGATTTTTTTGGGTTTTTAGATTTTTCTAGGATATTTAAGATTTTCTAGGGTTTTTAGGGTTTTCTAGGTTTTTTAGGATTTTCTAGGGTTTTTAGGATTTTCTATAATTTTATAGGATTTTTTGGGGTTTTTAGAGTTTTCTAGGGTTTTTAGGGATTTTAGGGTTTTTTTTTGGGATTTCTAAGATTTTTAGGGTTTTCTAGGGTTTTAAGGATTTCTAGGATTTTCTAGGGTTTGTTTATGGTTTTCTAGGGTTTTTAGGGTTTTTTCAGGGTTTTCTAGGGTTTTCTAGAATTTTTTTGGTTTTTCTAGTGTTTTCAGGGATTTTATGATTTTCTAGGATTTTTTTGGGTTTTTAGAGTTTTCGAGGATTTTTCATGGTTTTTTAGGGTTTTAGGGTTTTCTAGGGTTTTTCAAGATTTCCTAGGGGTTTAGAGTTTTCTAGGGTTTTCTAGAGTTCGTTAATGTTTTTTAGGGTTTTTTATGGTTTTGTAGGGTTTTTAGGGTTTTGTAGGATTTTTAGGTTTTTTAGGATATACTAGGATTTTTTTGGGTTTTCTAGAGTCTTTTAGAGTTTTCAAGGGTTTTTTTAGGATTTTTATGGTTTTCAAGGGTTTTTATGGTTTTCTAGGGTTTTCTAGGATTTTTTTAGGATTTACGAGGATTTTTTAGCTTTTCTAGGGTTTTAAGGGCTTTTTAGGATTTTCTAGTATTTTTTGGATTTTCTAGAGTTTTTTAGAATTTTCTCAAGTTTTTCAAGATTTTTAGGATTTTCTAAGTATTTTAGGGTATTTTAGAGTTTTCTAGCGTTTTTAGAGTTTTCTACAGTTTTATGGTTTTCTAGGGTTTTTAGGGTTTTTTAGGGTTTTTCATGGTTTTCTAGGATTTTTAGGGTTTTTTAGAATTTACTAGGATTTTTTTGGATTTTTAGAGTTTTCTAGGATTTTTTAGGGTTTTTAAGGTTTTCTAAAGTTTTTAGGGTTTTCTAGGTTTTTTAGGATTTTCTAGGGTGTTTTTAGGGTTTTCTATGATTTTATAGGATTTTTTGGATTTTTTTAGAGTTTTCTAGGGTTTTTAGGGATTTTAGGGTTTTTTTGGGATTTCTAGGGTTTTTAGAGTTTTCTAGGGTTTTAAGGATTTCTAGGATTTTCTAGGGTTTGTTTATGGTTTTTTAGGGTTTTTAGGATTTTTTATGTTTTTCTAGGATTTTCTAGGATTTTTTAGGTTTTTCTAGTGTTTTTAGGGATTTTATGATTTTCTAGTTTTTTTTTGGGTTTTCTAGAGTTTTTTAGAGTTTTCTAGGATTTTTCAGGGTTTTTAGGATTTTCTAGGGTTTTTTAGGGTTTTCTATCGTTTTTAGGTGTATTTAGGATTTTCTAGGATTTTTTTATTTTTCTAGGGCGTTTAAGAGTTTCTAGGTTTTTTTAGAGTTTTTAGGGTTTTCTATGATTTTCTAAAGTTCTTTAAGTTTTCTATGGTTTTTAGGGTTTTTTTAGGGTTTTTCATGGTTTGCTAGGGTTTTCAGGATTTTTTAGCATTTACTAGGATTTTTTTGGGTTTTTAGATTTTTCTAGGATTTTTAAGATTTTCTAAGGTTTTTAGGGTTTTCTGGGTTTTTTAGGATTTTCTAGGGTTTTTAGGATTTTCTATAATTTTATAGGATTTTTTGGGGTTTTTAGAGTTTTCTAGGGTTTTTAGGGATTTTAGGGTTTTTTTGGGATTTCTAAGATTTTTAGGGTTTTCTAGGGTTTTAAGGATTTCTAGGATTTTCTAGGGTTTGTTTATGGTTTTCTAGGGTTTTTAGGGTTTTTTCAGGGTTTTCTAGGGTTTTCTAGAATTTTTTAGGTTTTTCTAGTGTTTTCAGGGATTTATGATTTTCTAGGATTTTTTTGGGTTTTTAGAGTTTTCGAGGATTTTTCATGGTTTTTTAGGGTTTTAGGGTTTTCTAGGGTTTTTCAAGATTTCCTAGGGGTTTAGAGTTTTCTAGGGTTTTCTAGAGTTCTTTAATGTTTTTTAGGGTTTTTTTATGGTTTTGTAGGGTTTTTGGGTTTTGTAGGATTTTTAGGTTTTTTAGGATATACTAAGATTTTTTGGGGTTTTCTAGAGTCTTTTAGAGTTTTCAAGGGTTTTTTTAGGATTTTTATGGTTTTCAAGGGTTTTTATGGTTTTCTAGGGTTTTCTAGGATTTTTTTAGGATTTACGAGGATTTTTTAGCTTTTCTAGGGTTTTAAGGGCTTTTTAGGATTTTCTAGTATTTTTTGGGTTTTCTAGAGTTCTTTAGAATTTTCTCAAGTTTTTCAAGATTTTTAGGATTTTCTAAGTATTTTAGGGTATTTTAGAGTTTTCTAGCGTTTTTAGAGTTTTCTACAGTTTTATGGTTTTCTAGGATTTTTAGGGTTGTTTAGGATATAATAGAATTTTATCGGATTTCTAGGATTATTTTATAGTTTTTAGGGTTTTCTAGGGTTTTTTATGGTTATCTAGGGTTTTTAGGGTTTTTTAGGATTTATTAGGATTTTTTTTAGATTTTCTAGAGGTTTTTGAGTTTTCTAGGATTTTTAGGGTTTTCTAGGGTTTTCTAGGGTTTTTAGGGTTTTTTATGGTTTTTAGGAGTATTTAGAATTTTCTAGGATTTTTTTTTTATTTTTCTAGGGCTTTTAAGAGTTTTCTAGGTTTTTTTTAGGGTTTTTAGGGTTTTCTAAAGTTCTTTAAGTTTTCTAGGGATTTTATCGTTTTTTTAGGATTTTTCATGGTTTTCTAGGGTTTTTAGGGTTTTTTAGAATTTACTAGGAATTTTTGGATTTTTAGAGTTTTCTAAGAATTTTTTTAGGGTTTTTAATGTTTTCTAGGGTTTTTAGGATTTTCTAGGTTTTTTAGGATTTTCTAGGGTTTTCAGGGTTTTCTATGATTTTATAAGATTTTTTGGATTTTTTAGAGTTTTCTAGAGTTTTTAGGGATTTTCGGGTTTTTTTTGGATATCTAGGGTTTTAAAGATTTCTAAGATTTTCTAGGTTTTTTTTATGGTTTTGTAGGTTTTTTTTATGGTTTTTAGGGATTTTATGATTTTATAGAATTTTTTTGGGTTTTCTAGAGTTTTTTAGAGTTTTCTAGGGTTTTTTAGGGTTTTCAGGAGTTCTTTAAAGTTTTCTAGGGTTTTTATGGTTTTGTAGGGTTTTTCATGGTTTTCTAGGGATTTTATTAGTCTTTAGGATTTACTAGGATTTTTTTTTGTTTTCTAGAGTTTATAGAGTTTTCTAGGATTTTTTAGGGTTTTCTAGAATTTTTTAGAGTTTTCTAGGACTGTTAGAATTTTTTAGGGGTTTCTAGTGTTTTTTTGAGGTTTTTAACTTTTTAGTATTTTTTAAGATTTTTTAGGATTTTTTAGATTTTTTAGGATTCTCTAGGATTTTCTAGAGTTTTTTAATGTTTTTTAGAGTTTTTATGATTTTTCAGAGTTTTTTATGGTCATTCTAGGATTTTTTAGGATTTTTTATAAATTTTTCCTAGAAAACCACATAAAAAAGCTAGAAAACTTTTAAAAAACTATAGAAAACCCTAGAAAATCCTAAAAATCCTAGAAAACTCTAAAAACCCCTAAAATTGTAGAAAATCCTAAAAAACATAGAGAACCCTAGAAACCCCTAAAAACCATTGAAAACCAATTAGAGTAAATCCAAAAAAATCATAAAAACCCTAGAAAAACCATAAAAAACCTTAGAAAAACATAAGAACCCTAGATAACTTTAAAGAACTCAAGAAAACCCTAGAAACTCCTAAAAACCCCTGAAAAATCCTAGAAATGTCTAAATCCTAGTAAATCATAAAAAACTCTAAAAAAATCCTAGAAAACTCAAAAAAGTCTAGAAAACCCCAAAAACAATCAAAGTAAATCCTAAAAACCCTAATAACCATAAAAAAAATCCTAAAAACCCTAGAAAACCCTAAAAAAATCTAGAAAACCTTAAAATCCCTAAAAACCGTAGAAAACCCGAAAAACCATAGAAAACCTAAAAAACCATAAAAAATCCTAGAAAACCATAAAAACCTTAGAAAACTTTAAAAAAACTAGAAAATCCTAAAAATCCTAAAATCCCTAAAAATCCAAAAAATACATAGAAAATCCTAAAAACCCAAAAAAAACCTAGAGAACTCTAAAAAAACTCAAGAAAATCCAAAAAGATCCTAGAAAGTCCTAAAAAATTCTATAAATCCTAGAAAACCCTGAAAAATCCTAGAAAACCCTAAAAAACCCTAGAAAATCCTAGCAACCCTAGTAAACCCTAGAAAACTCAAAAAATTCTAGAAAACCAAATGGTAAATCCAAAAAATCCCTAATAATCCTAGAAACCATAAAAAAACCTTAGAAAACCATAAAAACCCTAGAAAACCTTAAAGAATGCAAGAAAACCCTAGAAACCCCAAAAGACCCTAGAAAATCCTAAAAAGCCCTAAAAACACTAAGAACCCTAAAAAACCTTGAAAAACGCTAGAAAATCCAAAAAAAATCCTACAAAATCCCAAAAAGCCCTAAAAACCCGAGAAAACACTAGCCATCCGTAAAAACCCTAAAAAATACGAGAAAGCTTTAAACAAATCAAGAAAACCCAACAAAAATCTTAGGAAATCCTAAACAACCCTAAAATACCCTAGAAGACCCTAAAAAACCCTAATAATCTCAGAAAATCCTAGAAAGCACTAAAAACCTTAGAAAACCTAGAAAATCCTAAAAAACATAAGAAAATCATAAAAAATCTAGAAAAATTTAAAAAAACTCTGCAAAATCCTAGAAACCCTAGTAAACCCTAAAAAAAACCCCTAAAAAAACCTAGAAAAGTCTAAAATTCCTAGTAAATCCTAAAAAACTCTAGAAAACACTAAAAACTCTAGAAAACCTAAAAACAATCCTAGTAAATCCTAAAAACCGTAATAACCCTAGAAAACCGTAAAAAGCCCTAAAAACACTGAAACCCCTAGAAAACCCTAAAAACCCTAGAAATCCCTAAAAAATCCTAGAAAACCCTAAAAACCATAGAAAATCCAAAAACAAAAAAACCATAGAAAATCCTAAAACACTCTAGAAAATCCAAAAAAAAATCCTAAAAAATCCTAAAGAATCCTAAAAAACCCTAGAAAACCCATCTAATCCTAGAACACCCTAGAAAATCCTGAAAACCTTAAAAAACCCTAAAATATCCTAAAAAAAACCTAAGAAACCCTAAAAACCTTAGAAAACGCTTTCTAGGATTTTTAGGGTTTTTTAAGATATAATAGAATTTTTTCGGATTTTCTAGGGTTATTTTATGGTTTTTAGGGATTTCTAGTGTTTTTTATAGTTATCTAGGATTTTTAGGATTTTTTAGGATTTACCAGGATTTTTTTAGATTTTCTAGAGGTTTTTGAGTTTTCTAGGATTTTTAGGGTTTTTACGGTTTTCTAGAGTTTTCTATGGTTTTTAGGAGTATTTAGGATTCTCTAGGATTTTTTTATTTTTCTAGGGCGTTTAAGAGTTTTCTAGGTTTTTTTAGGGTTTTTAGGGTTTTCTATGATTTTTTAAAGTTCTTTAAGTTTTCTATGGTTTTTAGGGTTTTTTAGGGTTTTTCATGGTTTTCTAGGATTTTTAGGGTTTTTTAGAATTTACTAGGATTTTTTTGGATTTTTAGAGTTTTCTAGGATTTTTTAGGGTTTTTAAGGTTTTCTAGGGTGTTTTTAGGGTTTTCTATGATTTTATAGGATTTTTTGGATTTTTTTTTAGAGTTTTCTAGGGTTTTTAGGGTTTTTTTTTGGGATTTCTAGGGTTTTTAGAGTTTTCTAGGGTATTAAGGATTTCTAGGATTTTCTAGGGTTTGTTTATGGTTTTTAGGGTTTTTAGGATATTTTATGTTTTTCTAGGATTTTCTAGGATTTTTTAGGTTTTTCTAGTGTTTTTAGGGATTTTATGATTTTCTAGTTTTTTTTGGGTTTTCTAGAGTTTTTTAGAGTTTTCTGGGATTTTTCAGGGTTTTTAGGGTTTTCTAGGGTTTTTTAGGGTTTTCTATCGTTTTTAGGTGTATTTAGGATTTTCTAGGATTTTTTTATTTTTCTAGGGCGTTTAAGAGTTTCTAGGTTTTTTTAGAGTTTTTAGGGTTTTCTATGATTTTCTAAAGTTCTTTAAGTTTTCTATGGTTTTTAGGGTTTTTTTTAGGGTTTTTCATGGTTTGCTAGGGTTTTCAGGATTTTTTAGCATTTACTAGGATTTTTTTGGGTTTTTAGATTTTTCTAGGATTTTTAAGATTTTCTAGGGTTTTTAGGGTTTTCTAGGTTTTTTAGGATTTTCTAGGATTTTTAGGATTTTCTATAATTTTATAGGATTTTTTGGGGTTTTTAGAGTTTTCTAGGTTTTTTTAGGATTTTTTTTAGATTTTCTAGAGGTTTTTGAGTTTTCTAGGATTTTTAGGGTTTTTTAGGGTTTTCTAGGGTTTTTAGGGTTTTTTATGGTTTTTAGGAGTATTTAGAATTTTCTAGGATTTTTTTTTTCTAGGGCTTCTAAGAGTTTCTAGGTTTTTTTAGGGTTTTTAAGGTTTTCTAGGATTTTCTAGAGTTCTTTAAGTTTTCTAGGGATTTTATCGTTTTTTTTAGGATTTTTCATGGTTTTCTAGGGTTTTTAGGGTTTTTTAGAATTTACTAGGAATTTTTGGATTTTTAGAGTTTTCTAAGAATTTTTTAGGGTTTTTAATGTTTTCTAGGGTTTTTAGGATTTTCTAGGTTTTTTAGGATTTTCTAGGGTTTTCAGGGTTTTCTATGATTTTATAAGATTTTTTTTGGATATCTAGGGTTTTAAAGATTTCTAAGATTTTCTAGGTTTTTTTTATGGTTTTGTAGGTTTTTTTATGGTTTTTAGGGATTTTATGATTTTATAGAATTTTTTGGGGTTTTCTAGAGTTTTTTAGAGTTTTCTAGGGTTTTTTAGGGTTTTCAGGAGTTCTTTAAAGTTTTCTAGGGTTTTTATGGTTTTGTAGGGTTTTTCATGGTTTTCTAGGGATTTTATTAGTCTTTAGGATTTACTAGGATTTTTTTTGTTTTCTAGAGTTTATAGAGTTTTCTAGGATTTTTTAGGGTTTTCTAGAGTTTTTTAGAGTTTTCTAGGACTGTTAGAATTTTTTAGGGGTTTCTAGTGTTTTTTTGAGGTTTTTAACTTTTTAGTATTTTTTTGGATTTTCTAGGATTTTTTTAGATTTTTTAGGATTCTCTAGGATTTTCTAGAGTTTTTTAATGTTTTTTAGAGTTTTTATGATTTTTCAGAGTTTTTTATGGTCATTCTAGGATTTTTTAGGATTTTTTATAATTTTTTCCTAGAAAACCACATAAAAAAGCTAGAAAACTTTTAAAAAATTATAGAAAACCCTAGAAAATCCTAAAAATTCTAGAAAACTCTAAAAACCCCTAAAATCGTAGAAAATCCTAAAAAACATAGAGAACCCTAGAAACCCCTAAAAACCATTGAAAACCTTAAATTAGAGTAAATCCAAAAAAATCATAAAAACCCTAGAAAAACCATAAAAAACCTTAGAAAAACATAAGAACCCTAGATAACTTTAAAGAACTCAAGAAAACCCTAGAAACTCCTAAAAACCCCTGAAAAATCCTAGAAATGTCTAAATCCTAGTAAATCATAAAAAACTCTAAAAAAATCCTAGAAAACTCAAAAAAGTCTAGAAAACCCCAAAAACAATCAAAGTAAATCCGAAAAACCCTAATAACCATAAAAAAATCCTAAAAACCCTAGAAAACCCTAAAAAAATCTAGAAAACCTTAAAATCCCTAAAAACCGTAGAAAACCCGAAAAACCATAGAAAACCTAAAAAACCATAAAAAATCCTAGAAAACCATAAAAACCCTAGAAAACTTTAAAAAAACTAGAAAATCCTAAAAATCCTAAAATCTCTAAAAATCCAAAAAATACATAGAAAATCCTAAAAACCCAAAAAAAAACCTAGAGAACTCTAAAAAAACTCAAGAAAATCCAAAAAAATCCTAGAAAGTCCTAAAAAATTCGATAAATCCTAGAAAACCCTGAAAAATCCTAGAAAACCCTAAAAAACCCTAGAAAATCCTAGCAACCCTAGTAAACCCTAGAAAACTCAAAAAATTCTAGAAAACCAAATGGTAAATCCAAAAAATCCCTAATAATCCTAGAAACCATAAAAAAACCTTAGAAAACCATAAAAACCCTAGAAAACCTTAAAGAATGCAAGAAAACCCTAGAAACCCCAAAAGACCCTAGAAAATCCTAAAAAGCCCTAAAAACACTAAGAACCCTAAAAAACCTTGAAAAACGCTAGAAAATCCAAAAAAAATCCTACAAAATCCCAAAAAGCCCTAAAAACCCGAGAAAACACTAGCCATCCGTAAAAACCCTAAAAAATACGAGAAAGCTTTAAACAAATCAAGAAAACCCAAAAAAAATCTTAGGAAATCCTAAACAACCCTAAAATACCCTAGAAGACCCTAAAAAACCCTAATAATCTCAGAAAATCCTAGAAAGCACTAAAAACCTTAGAAAACCTAGAAAATCCTAAAAAACATAAGAAAATCATAAAAATTCTAGAAAAATTTAAAAAAACTCTGCAAAATCCTAGAAACCCTGGTAAACCCTAAAAAAAACCCCTAAAAAAACCTAGAAAAGTCTAAAATTCCTAGTAAATCCTAAAAAACTCTAGAAAACACTAAAAACTCTAGAAAACCTAAAAACAATCCTAGTAAATCCTAAAAACCGTAATAACCCTAGAAAACGGTAAAAAGCCCTAAAAACACTGAAACCCCTAGAAAACCCTAAAAACCCTAGAAATCCCTAAAAAATCCTAGAAAACCCTAAAAAACAAAGAAAATCCAAAAACAAAAAAACCATAGAAAATCCTAAAACACTCTAGAAAATCCAAAAAAAATCCTAAAAAATCCTAAAGAATCCTAAAAAACCCTAGAAAACCCATCTAATCCTAGAACACCCTAGAAAATCCTGAAAACCTTAAAAAAACCTAAAAAATCCTAAAAAAAACCTAAGAAACCCTAAAAACCTTAGAAAACGCTAAAAACCCAAAAAATTCTACGAAATCTTAAAAAATACTAAAAAACCCTAGAAAACAATTCTAGTAAATCCTGACAACCCTAGAAACCCCTAAAAACCCCTAGAACACCCAAGAAAACCCTGAAAACTCCTAGAAAAACCCTAAAAATCCAAAAAACCCTAGAAAACCCTAAACACCTTAGAAAACCCTAGAAAATCCAAGAAACCCAAGAAAACTCTAAAACACTCTAGAAAATCCAAAAAAATGCTAGAAAATACTAAAGAATCCTGAAAACCCCTAGAAACCCTAAAAACGCTAGAAAACTATATGGTTTTTTAGTGGTTTTTTCGAGTTTATTAGAGTTTTCTCGGGTTTTTCTGCTTTTTTAGGGTTTTAGGATTTTCAAGGATTTTCTAGTTTTTTAAAGTTTTCTATGGTTTTTATCGTTTTCTAGGGTTTTTTGGTTTTCTAGGCTTTCTAGAATTTTTTAGCTTTCTAGGGTTTTTAGGGCTTTTTAGGATTTTCTAGTATTTTTTTGGGTTTTCTAGAGTTTTTTAGAATTTTCTAGAGTTTTTCAAGATTTTTTAGGGTTTTCTAAGGATTTTAGGGTCTTTCTAGGATTTTTAGAGTTTTCTAGGGCTTTCTAGACTTTTTTAATGTTTTCTACGGTTTTATGGTTTTCTAGGATTTTTAGGGTTTTTTAAGATATAATAGAATTTTTTCGGATTTTCTAGGGTTATTTTATGGTTTTTAGGGATTTCTAGTGTTTTTTATAGTTATCTAGGATTTTTAGGATTTTTTAGGATTTACCAGGATTTTTTAGATTTTCTAGAGGTTTTTGAGTTTTCTAGGATTTTTAGGGTTTTTAGGGTTTTCTAGGGTTTTCTATGGTTTTTAGGAGTATTTAGGATTCTCTAGGATTTTTTTTATTTTTCTAGGGCGTTTAAGAGTTTTCTAGGTTTTTTTAGGGTTTTTAGGGTTTTCTATGATTTTTTAAAGTTCTTTAAGTTTTCTATGGTTTTTAGGGTTTTTTAGGGTTTTTCATGGTTTTCTAGGATTTTTAGGGTTTTTTAGAATTTACTAGGATTTTTTTGGATTTTTAGAGTTTTCTAGGATTTTTTAGGGTTTTTAAGGTTTTCTAGGGTGTTTTTAGGGTTTTCTATGATTTTATAGGATTTTTTGGATTTTTTTTAGAGTTTTCTAGGGTTTTTAGGGTTTTTTTTGGGATTTCTAGGGTTTTTAGAGTTTTCTAGGGTATTAAGGATTTCTAGGATTTTCTAGGGTTTGTTTATGGTTTTTAGGGTTTTTAGGATATTTTATGTTTTTCTAGGATTTTCTAGGATTTTTTAGGTTTTTCTAGTGTTTTTAGGGATTTTATGATTTTCTAGTTTTTTTTGGGTTTTCTAGAGTTTTTTAGAGTTTTCTGGGATTTTTCAGGGTTTTTAGGGTTTTCTAGGGTTTTTTAGGGTTTTCTATCGTTTTTAGGTGTATTTAGGATTTTCTAGGATTTTTTTATTTTTCTAGGGCGTTTAAGAGTTTCTAGGTTTTTTTAGAGTTTTTAGGGTTTTCTATGATTTTCTAAAGTTCTTTAAGTTTTCTATGGTTTTTAGGGTTTTTTTTAGGGTTTTTCATGGTTTGCTAGGGTTTTCAGGATTTTTTAGCATTTACTAGGATTTTTTTGGGTTTTTAGATTTTTCTAGGATTTTTAAGATTTTCTAGGGTTTTTAGGGTTTTCTAGGTTTTTTAGGATTTTCTAGGATTTTTAGGATTTTCTATAATTTTATAGGATTTTTTGGGGTTTTTAGAGTTTTCTAGGGTTTTTAGGGATTTTAGGGTTTTTTTTGGGATTTCTAAGATTTTTAGGGTTTTCTAGGGTTTTAAGGATTTCTAGGATTTTCTAGGGTTTGTTTATGGTTTTCTAGGGTTTTTAGGGTTTTTTCAGGGTTTTCTAGGGTTTTCTAGAATTTTTTAGGTTTTTCTAGTGTTTTCAGGGATTTTATGATTTTCTAGGATTTTTTTGGGTTTTTAGAGTTTTCGAGGATTTTTCATTGTTTTTTAGGGTTTTAGGGTTTTCTAGGGTTTTTCAAGATTTCCTAGGGGTTTAGAGTTTTCTAGGGTTTTCTAGAGTTCTTTAATGTTTTTTAGGGTTTTTTTATGGTTTTGTAGGGTTTTTAGGGTTTTGTAGGATTTTTTTGGGTTTTCTAGAGTCTTTTAGAGTTTTCAAGGGTTTTTTTAGGATTTTTATGGTTTTCAAGGGTTTTTATGGTTTTCTAGGGTTTTCTAGGATTTTTTTAGGATTTACGAGGATTTTTTAGCTTTTCTAGGGTTTTAAGGGCTTTTTAGGATTTTCTAGTATTTTTTGGGTTTTCTAGAGTTTTTTAGAATTTTCTCAAGTTTTTCAAGATTTTTAGGATTTTCTAAGTATTTTAGGGTATTTTAGAGTTTTCTAGCGTTTTTAGAGTTTCCTACAGTTTTATGGTTTTCTAGGATTTTTAGGGTTGTTTAGGATATAATAGAATTTTATCGGATTTCTAGGATTATTTTATAGTTTTTACGGTTTTCTAGGGTTTTTTATGGTTATCTAGGGTTTTTAGGGTTTTTTAGGATTTATTAGGATTTTTTTTAGATTTTCTAGAGGTTTTTGAGTTTTCTAGGATTTTTAGGGTTTTTTAGGGTTTTCTAGGGTTTTTAGGGTTTTTTATGGTTTTTAGGAGTATTTAGAATTTTCTAGGATTTTTTTTTATTTTTCTTGGGCTTCTAAGAGTTTCTAGGTTTTTTTAGGGTTTTTAGGGTTTTCTAGGATTTTCTAAAGTTCTTTAAGTTTTCTAGGGATTTTATCGTTTTTTTTTAGGATTTTTCATGGTTTTCTAGGGTTTTTAGGGTTTTTTAGAATTTACTAGGAATTTTTGGATTTTTAGAGTTTTCTAAGAATTTTTTTAGGGTTTTTAATGTTTTCTAGGGTTTTTAGGATTTTCTAGGTTTTTTAGGATTTTCTAGGGTTTTTAGGGTTTTCTATGATTTTATAAGATTTTTTGGGTTTTTTAGAGTTTTCTAGAGTTTTTAGGGATTTTCGGGTTTTTTTTGGATATCTAGGGTTTTAAAGATTTCTAAGATTTTCTAGGTTTTTTTTATGGTTTTGTAGGTTTTTTTTGGATATCTAGAGTTTTCTAGGATTTTTTAGGGTTTTCTAGAGTTTTTTAGAGTTTTCTAGGACTGTTAGAATTTTTTAGGGGTTTCTAGTGTTTTTTTGAGGTTTTTAACTTTTTAGTATTTTTTTGGATTTTCTAGGATTTTTTTAGATTTTTTAGGATTCTCTAGGATTTTCTAGAGTTTTTTAATGTTTTTTAGAGTTTTTATGATTTTTCAGAGTTTTTTATGGTCATTCTAGGATTTTTTAGGATTTTTTATAATTTTTTCCTAGAAAACCACATAAAAAAGCTAGAAAACTTTTAAAAAATTATAGAAAACCCTAGAAAATCCTAAAAATTCTAGAAAACTCTAAAAACCCCTAAAATCGTAGAAAATCCTAAAAAACATAGAGAACCCTAGAAACCCCTAAAAACCATTGAAAACCTTAAATTAGAGTAAATCCAAAAAAATCATAAAAACCCTAGAAAAACCATAAAAAACCTTAGAAAAACATAAGAACCCTAGATAACTTTAAAGAACTCAAGAAAACCCTAGAAACTCCTAAAAACCCCTGAAAAATCCTAGAAATGTCTAAATCCTAGTAAATCATAAAAAACTCTAAAAAAATCCTAGAAAACTCAAAAAAGTCTAGAAAACCCCAAAAACAATCAAAGTAAATCCGAAAAACCCTAATAACCATAAAAAAATCCTAAAAACCCTAGAAAACCCTAAAAAAATCTAGAAAACCTTAAAATCCCTAAAAACCGTAGAAAACCCGAAAAACCATAGAAAACCTAAAAAACCATAAAAAATCCTAGAAAACCATAAAAACCCTAGAAAACTTTAAAAAAACTAGAAAATCCTAAAAATCCTAAAATCCCTAAAAATCCAAAAAATACATAGAAAATCCTAAAAACCCAAAAAAAAACCTAGAGAACTCTAAAAAAACTCAAGAAAATCCAAAAAAATCCTAGAAAGTCCTAAAAAATTCGATAAATCCTAGAAAACCCTGAAAAATCCTAGAAAACCCTAAAAAACCCTAGAAAATCCTAGCAACCCTAGTAAACCCTAGAAAACTCAAAAAATTCTAGAAAACCAAATGGTAAATCCAAAAAATCCCTAATAATCCTAGAAACCATAAAAAAACCTTAGAAAACCATAAAAACCCTAGAAAACCTTAAAGAATGCAAGAAAACCCTAGAAACCCCAAAAGACCCTAGAAAATCCTAAAAAGCCCTAAAAACACTAAGAACCCTAAAAAACCTTGAAAAACGCTAGAAAATCCAAAAAAAATCCTACAAAATCCCAAAAAGCCCTAAAAACCCGAGAAAACACTAGCCATCCGTAAAAACCCTAAAAAATACGAGAAAGCTTTAAACAAATCAAGAAAACCCAAAAAAAATCTTAGGAAATCCTAAACAACCTTAAAATACCCTAGAAGACCCTAAAAAACCCTAATAATCTCAGAAAATCCTAGAAAGCACTAAAAACCTTAGAAAACCTAGAAAATCCTAAAAAACATAAGAAAATCATAAAAATTCTAGAAAAATTTAAAAAAACTCTGCAAAATCCTAGAAACCCTAGTAAACCCTAAAAAAAACCCCTAAAAAAACCTAGAAAAGTCTAAAATTCCTAGTAAATCCTAAAAAACTCTAGAAAACACTAAAAACTCTAGAAAACCTAAAAACAATCCTAGTAAATCCTAAAAACCGTAATAACCCTAGAAAACGGTAAAAAGCCCTAAAAACACTGAAACCCCTAGAAAACCCTAAAAACCCTAGAAATCCCTAAAAAATCCTAGAAAACCCTAAAAAACAAAGAAAATCCAAAAACAAAAAAACCATAGAAAATCCTAAAACACTCTAGAAAATCCAAAAAAAATCCTAAAAAATCCTAAAGAATCCTAAAAAACCCTAGAAAACCCATCTAATCCTAGAACACCCTAGAAAATCCTGAAAACCTTAAAAAAACCTAAAAAATCCTAAAAAAAACCTAAGAAACCCTAAAAACCTTAGAAAACGCTAAAAACCCAAAAAATTCTACGAAATCCTAAAAAATACTAAAAAACCCTAGAAAACAATTCTAGTAAATCCTGACAACCCTAGAAACCCCTAAAAACCCCTAGAACACCCAAGAAAACCCTGAAAACTCCTAGAAAAACCCTAAAAATCCAAAAAACCCTAGAAAACCCTAAACACCTTAGAAAACCCTAGAAAATCCAAGAAACCCAAGAAAACTCTAAAACACTCTAGAAAATCCAAAAAAATGCTAGAAAATACTAAAGAATCCTGAAAACCCCTAGAAACCCTAAAAACGCTAGAAAACTATATGGTTTTTTAGTGGTTTTTTCGAGTTTATTAGAGTTTTCTCGGGTTTTTCTGCTTTTTTAGGGTTTTAGGATTTTCAAGGATTTTCTAGTTTTTTAAAGTTTTCTATGGTTTTTATCGTTTTCTAGGGTTTTTTGGTTTTCTAGGCTTTCTAGAATTTTTTAGCTTTCTAGGGTTTTTAGGGCTTTTTAGGATTTTCTAGTATTTTTTTGGGTTTTCTAGAGTTTTTTAGAATTTTCTAGAGTTTTTCAAGATTTTTTAGGGTTTTCTAAGGATTTTAGGGTCTTTCTAGGATTTTTAGAGTTTTCTAGGGCTTTCTAGACTTTTTTAATGTTTTCTACGGTTTTATGGTTTTCTAGGATTTTTAGGGTTTTTTAAGATATAATAGAATTTTTTCGGATTTTCTAGGGTTATTTTATGGTTTTTAGGGATTTCTAGTGTTTTTTATAGTTATCTAGGATTTTTAGGATTTTTTAGGATTTACCAGGATTTTTTAGATTTTCTAGAGGTTTTTGAGTTTTCTAGGATTTTTAGGGTTTTTAGGGTTTTCTAGGGTTTTCTATGGTTTTTAGGAGTATTTAGGATTCTCTAGGATTTTTTTTATTTTTCTAGGGCGTTTAAGAGTTTTCTAGGTTTTTTTAGGGTTTTTAGGGTTTTCTATGATTTTTTAAAGTTCTTTAAGTTTTCTATGGTTTTTAGGGTTTTTTAGGGTTTTTCATGGTTTTCTAGGATTTTTAGGGTTTTTTAGAATTTACTAGGATTTTTTTGGATTTTTAGAGTTTTCTAGGATTTTTTAGGGTTTTTAAAGTTTTCTAGGGTGTTTTTAGGGTTTTCTATGATTTTATAGGATTTTTTGGATTTTTTTTAGAGTTTTCTAGGGTTTTTAGGGTTTTTTTTGGGATTTCTAGGGTTTTTAGAGTTTTCTAGGGTATTAAGGATTTCTAGGATTTTCTAGGGTTTGTTTATGGTTTTTAGGGTTTTTAGGATATTTTATGTTTTTCTAGGATTTTCTAGGATTTTTTAGGTTTTTCTAGTGTTTTTAGGGATTTTATGATTTTCTAGTTTTTTTTGGGTTTTCTAGAGTTTTTTAGAGTTTTCTGGGATTTTTCAGGGTTTTTAGGGTTTTCTAGGGTTTTTTAGGGTTTTCTATCGTTTTTAGGTGTATTTAGGATTTTCTAGGATTTTTTTATTTTTCTAGGGCGTTTAAGAGTTTCTAGGTTTTTTTAGAGTTTTTAGGGTTTTCTATGATTTTCTAAAGTTCTTTAAGTTTTCTATGGTTTTTAGGGTTTTTTTTAGGGTTTTTCATGGTTTGCTAGGGTTTTCAGGATTTTTTAGCATTTACTAGGATTTTTTTGGGTTTTTAGATTTTTCTAGGATTTTTAAGATTTTCTAGGGTTTTTAGGGTTTTCTAGGTTTTTTAGGATTTTCTAGGATTTTTAGGATTTTCTATAATTTTATAGGATTTTTTGGGGTTTTTAGAGTTTTCTAGGGTTTTTAGGGATTTTAGGGTTTTTTTTGGGATTTCTAAGATTTTTAGGGTTTTCTAGGGTTTTAAGGATTTCTAGGATTTTCTAGGGTTTGTTTATGGTTTTCTAGGGTTTTTAGGGTTTTTTCAGGGTTTTCTAGGGTTTTCTAGAATTTTTTAGGTTTTTCTAGTGTTTTCAGGGATTTTATGATTTTCTAGGATTTTTTTGGGTTTTTAGAGTTTTCGAGGATTTTTCATTGTTTTTTAGGGTTTTAGGGTTTTCTAGGGTTTTTCAAGATTTCCTAGGGGTTTAGAGTTTTCTAGGGTTTTCTAGAGTTCTTTAATGTTTTTTAGGGTTTTTTTATGGTTTTGTAGGGTTTTTAGGGTTTTGTAGGATTTTTTTGGGTTTTCTAGAGTCTTTTAGAGTTTTCAAGGGTTTTTTTAGGATTTTTATGGTTTTCAAGGGTTTTTATGGTTTTCTAGGATTTTTTTAGGATTTACGAGGATTTTTTAGCTTTTCTAGGGTTTTAAGGGCTTTTTAGGATTTTCTAGTATTTTTTGGGTTTTCTAGAGTTTTTTAGAATTTTCTCAAGTTTTTCAAGATTTTTAGGATTTTCTAAGTATTTTAGGGTATTTTAGAGTTTTCTAGCGTTTTTAGAGTTTCCTACAGTTTTATGGTTTTCTAGGATTTTTAGGGTTGTTTAGGATATAATAGAATTTTATCGGATTTCTAGGATTATTTTATAGTTTTTACGGTTTTCTAGGGTTTTTTATGGTTATCTAGGGTTTTTAGGGTTTTTTAGGATTTATTAGGATTTTTTTTAGATTTTCTAGAGGTTTTTGAGTTTTCTAGGATTTTTAGGGTTTTTTAGGGTTTTCTAGGGTTTTTAGGGTTTTTTATGGTTTTTAGGAGTATTTAGAATTTTCTAGGATTTTTTTTTATTTTTCTAGGGCTTCTAAGAGTTTCTAGGTTTTTTTAGGGTTTTTAGGGTTTTCTAGGATTTTCTAAAGTTCTTTAAGTTTTCTAGGGATTTTATCGTTTTTTTTAGGATTTTTCATGGTTTTCTAGGGTTTTTAGGGTTTTTTAGAATTTACTAGGAATTTTTGGATTTTTAGAGTTTTCTAAGAATTTTTTTAGGGTTTTTAATGTTTTCTAGGGTTTTTAGGATTTTCTAGGTTTTTTAGGATTTTCTAGGGTTTTTAGGGTTTTCTATGATTTTATAAGATTTTTTGGGTTTTTTAGAGTTTTCTAGAGTTTTTAGGGATTTTCGGGTTTTTTTTGGATATCTAGGGTTTTAAAGATTTCTAAGATTTTCTAGGTTTTTTTTATGGTTTTGTAGGTTTTTTTTGGATATCTAGAGTTTTCTAGGATTTTTTAGGGTTTTCTAGAGTTTTTTAGAGTTTTCTAGGACTGTTAGAATTTTTTAGGGGTTTCTAGTGTTTTTTTGAGGTTTTTAACTTTTTAGTATTTTTTTGGATTTTCTAGGATTTTTTTAGATTTTTTAGGATTCTCTAGGATTTTCTAGAGTTTTTTAATGTTTTTTAGAGTTTTTATGATTTTTCAGAGTTTTTTATGGTCATTCTAGGATTTTTTAGGATTTTTTATAATTTTTTCCTAGAAAACCACATAAAAAAGCTAGAAAACTTTTAAAAAATTATAGAAAACCCTAGAAAATCCTAAAAATTCTAGAAAACTCTAAAAACCCCTAAAATCGTAGAAAATCCTAAAAAACATAGAGAACCCTAGAAACCCCTAAAAACCATTGAAAACCTTAAATTAGAGTAAATCCAAAAAAATCATAAAAACCCTAGAAAAACCATAAAAAACCTTAGAAAAACATAAGAACCCTAGATAACTTTAAAGAACTCAAGAAAACCCTAGAAACTCCTAAAAACCCCTGAAAAATCCTAGAAATGTCTAAATCCTAGTAAATCATAAAAAACTCTAAAAAAATCCTAGAAAACTCAAAAAAGTCTAGAAAACCCCAAAAACAATCAAAGTAAATCCGAAAAACCCTAATAACCATAAAAAAATCCTAAAAACCCTAGAAAACCCTAAAAAAATCTAGAAAACCTTAAAATCCCTAAAAACCGTAGAAAACCCGAAAAACCATAGAAAACCTAAAAAACCATAAAAAATCCTAGAAAACCATAAAAACCCTAGAAAACTTTAAAAAAACTAGAAAATCCTAAAAATCCTAAAATCCCTAAAAATCCAAAAAATACATAGAAAATCCTAAAAACCCAAAAAAAAACCTAGAGAACTCTAAAAAAACTCAAGAAAATCCAAAAAAATCCTAGAAAGTCCTAAAAAATTCGATAAATCCTAGAAAACCCTGAAAAATCCTAGAAAACCCTAAAAAACCCTAGAAAATCCTAGCAACCCTAGTAAACCCTAGAAAACTCAAAAAATTCTAGAAAACCAAATGGTAAATCCAAAAAATCCCTAATAATCCTAGAAACCATAAAAAAACCTTAGAAAACCATAAAAACCCTAGAAAACCTTAAAGAATGCAAGAAAACCCTAGAAACCCCAAAAGACCCTAGAAAATCCTAAAAAGCCCTAAAAACACTAAGAACCCTAAAAAACCTTGAAAAACGCTAGAAAATCCAAAAAAAATCCTACAAAATCCCAAAAAGCCCTAAAAACCCGAGAAAACACTAGCCATCCGTAAAAACCCTAAAAAATACGAGAAAGCTTTAAACAAATCAAGAAAACCCAAAAAAAATCTTAGGAAATCCTAAACAACCTTAAAATACCCTAGAAGACCCTAAAAAACCCTAATAATCTCAGAAAATCCTAGAAAGCACTAAAAACCTTAGAAAACCTAGAAAATCCTAAAAAACATAAGAAAATCATAAAAATTCTAGAAAAATTTAAAAAAACTCTGCAAAATCCTAGAAACCCTAGTAAACCCTAAAAAAAACCCCTAAAAAAACCTAGAAAAGTCTAAAATTCCTAGTAAATCCTAAAAAACTCTAGAAAACACTAAAAACTCTAGAAAACCTAAAAACAATCCTAGTAAATCCTAAAAACCGTAATAACCCTAGAAAACGGTAAAAAGCCCTAAAAACACTGAAACCCCTAGAAAACCCTAAAAACCCTAGAAATCCCTAAAAAATCCTAGAAAACCCTAAAAAACAAAGAAAATCCAAAAACAAAAAAACCATAGAAAATCCTAAAACACTCTAGAAAATCCAAAAAAAATCCTAAAAAATCCTAAAGAATCCTAAAAAACCCTAGAAAACCCATCTAATCCTAGAACACCCTAGAAAATCCTGAAAACCTTAAAAAAACCTAAAAAATCCTAAAAAAAACCTAAGAAACCCTAAAAACCTTAGAAAACGCTAAAAACCCAAAAAATTCTACGAAATCCTAAAAAATACTAAAAAACCCTAGAAAACAATTCTAGTAAATCCTGACAACCCTAGAAACCCCTAAAAACCCCTAGAACACCCAAGAAAACCCTGAAAACTCCTAGAAAAACCCTAAAAATCCAAAAAACCCTAGAAAACCCTAAACACCTTAGAAAACCCTAGAAAATCCAAGAAACCCAAGAAAACTCTAAAACACTCTAGAAAATCCAAAAAAATGCTAGAAAATACTAAAGAATCCTGAAAACCCCTAGAAACCCTAAAAACGCTAGAAAACTATATGGTTTTTTAGTGGTTTTTTCGAGTTTATTAGAGTTTTCTCGGGTTTTTCTGCTTTTTTAGGGTTTTAGGATTTTCAAGGATTTTCTAGTTTTTTAAAGTTTTCTATGGTTTTTATCGTTTTCTAGGGTTTTTTGGTTTTCTAGGCTTTCTAGAATTTTTTAGCTTTCTAGGGTTTTTAGGGCTTTTTAGGATTTTCTAGTATTTTTTTGGGTTTTCTAGAGTTTTTTAGAATTTTCTAGAGTTTTTCAAGATTTTTTAGGGTTTTCTAAGGATTTTAGGGTCTTTCTAGGATTTTTAGAGTTTTCTAGGGCTTTCTAGACTTTTTTAATGTTTTCTACGGTTTTATGGTTTTCTAGGATTTTTAGGGTTTTTTAAGATATAATAGAATTTTTTCGGATTTTCTAGGGTTATTTTATGGTTTTTAGGGATTTCTAGTGTTTTTTATAGTTATCTAGGATTTTTAGGATTTTTTAGGATTTACCAGGATTTTTTAGATTTTCTAGAGGTTTTTGAGTTTTCTAGGATTTTTAGGGTTTTTAGGGTTTTCTAGGGTTTTCTATGGTTTTTAGGAGTATTTAGGATTCTCTAGGATTTTTTTTATTTTTCTAGGGCGTTTAAGAGTTTTCTAGGTTTTTTTAGGGTTTTTAGGGTTTTCTATGATTTTTTAAAGTTCTTTAAGTTTTCTATGGTTTTTAGGGTTTTTTAGGGTTTTTCATGGTTTTCTAGGATTTTTAGGGTTTTTTAGAATTTACTAGGATTTTTTTGGATTTTTAGAGTTTTCTAGGATTTTTTAGGGTTTTTAAAGTTTTCTAGGGTGTTTTTAGGGTTTTCTATGATTTTATAGGATTTTTTGGATTTTTTTTAGAGTTTTCTAGGGTTTTTAGGGTTTTTTTTGGGATTTCTAGGGTTTTTAGAGTTTTCTAGGGTATTAAGGATTTCTAGGATTTTCTAGGGTTTGTTTATGGTTTTTAGGGTTTTTAGGATATTTTATGTTTTTCTAGGATTTTCTAGGATTTTTTAGGTTTTTCTAGTGTTTTTAGGGATTTTATGATTTTCTAGTTTTTTTTGGGTTTTCTAGAGTTTTTTAGAGTTTTCTGGGATTTTTCAGGGTTTTTAGGGTTTTCTAGGGTTTTTTAGGGTTTTCTATCGTTTTTAGGTGTATTTAGGATTTTCTAGGATTTTTTTATTTTTCTAGGGCGTTTAAGAGTTTCTAGGTTTTTTTAGAGTTTTTAGGGTTTTCTATGATTTTCTAAAGTTCTTTAAGTTTTCTATGGTTTTTAGGGTTTTTTTTAGGGTTTTTCATGGTTTGCTAGGGTTTTCAGGATTTTTTAGCATTTACTAGGATTTTTTTGGGTTTTTAGATTTTTCTAGGATTTTTAAGATTTTCTAGGGTTTTTAGGGTTTTCTAGGTTTTTTAGGATTTTCTAGGATTTTTAGGATTTTCTATAATTTTATAGGATTTTTTGGGGTTTTTAGAGTTTTCTAGGGTTTTTAGGGATTTTAGGGTTTTTTTTGGGATTTCTAAGATTTTTAGGGTTTTCTAGGGTTTTAAGGATTTCTAGGATTTTCTAGGGTTTGTTTATGGTTTTCTAGGGTTTTTAGGGTTTTTTCAGGGTTTTCTAGGGTTTTCTAGAATTTTTTAGGTTTTTCTAGTGTTTTCAGGGATTTTATGATTTTCTAGGATTTTTTTGGGTTTTTAGAGTTTTCGAGGATTTTTCATTGTTTTTTAGGGTTTTAGGGTTTTCTAGGGTTTTTCAAGATTTCCTAGGGGTTTAGAGTTTTCTAGGGTTTTCTAGAGTTCTTTAATGTTTTTTAGGGTTTTTTTATGGTTTTGTAGGGTTTTTAGGGTTTTGTAGGATTTTTTTGGGTTTTCTAGAGTCTTTTAGAGTTTTCAAGGGTTTTTTTAGGATTTTTATGGTTTTCAAGGGTTTTTATGGTTTTCTAGGATTTTTTTAGGATTTACGAGGATTTTTTAGCTTTTCTAGGGTTTTAAGGGCTTTTTAGGATTTTCTAGTATTTTTTGGGTTTTCTAGAGTTTTTTAGAATTTTCTCAAGTTTTTCAAGATTTTTAGGATTTTCTAAGTATTTTAGGGTATTTTAGAGTTTTCTAGCGTTTTTAGAGTTTCCTACAGTTTTATGGTTTTCTAGGATTTTTAGGGTTGTTTAGGATATAATAGAATTTTATCGGATTTCTAGGATTATTTTATAGTTTTTACGGTTTTCTAGGGTTTTTTATGGTTATCTAGGGTTTTTAGGGTTTTTTAGGATTTATTAGGATTTTTTTTAGATTTTCTAGAGGTTTTTGAGTTTTCTAGGATTTTTAGGGTTTTTTAGGGTTTTCTAGGGTTTTTAGGGTTTTTTATGGTTTTTAGGAGTATTTAGAATTTTCTAGGATTTTTTTTTATTTTTCTAGGGCTTCTAAGAGTTTCTAGGTTTTTTTAGGGTTTTTAGGGTTTTCTAGGATTTTCTAAAGTTCTTTAAGTTTTCTAGGGATTTTATCGTTTTTTTTAGGATTTTTCATGGTTTTCTAGGGTTTTTAGGGTTTTTTAGAATTTACTAGGAATTTTTGGATTTTTAGAGTTTTCTAAGAATTTTTTTAGGGTTTTTAATGTTTTCTAGGGTTTTTAGGATTTTCTAGGTTTTTTAGGATTTTCTAGGGTTTTTAGGGTTTTCTATGATTTTATAAGATTTTTTGGGTTTTTTAGAGTTTTCTAGAGTTTTTAGGGATTTTCGGGTTTTTTTTGGATATCTAGGGTTTTAAAGATTTCTAAGATTTTCTAGGTTTTTTTTATGGTTTTGTAGGTTTTTTTTGGATATCTAGAGTTTTCTAGGATTTTTTAGGGTCTTCTAGAGTTTTTTAGAGTTTTCTAGGACTGTTAGAATTTTTTAGGGGTTTCTAGTGTTTTTTTGAGGTTTTTAACTTTTTAGTATTTTTTTGGATTTTCTAGGATTTTTTTAGATTTTTTAGGATTCTCTAGGATTTTCTAGAGTTTTTTAATGTTTTTTAGAGTTTTTATGATTTTTCAGAGTTTTTTATGGTCATTCTAGGATTTTTTAGGATTTTTTATAATTTTTTCCTAGAAAACCACATAAAAAAGCTAGAAAACTTTTAAAAAATTATAGAAAACCCTAGAAAATCCTAAAAATTCTAGAAAACTCTAAAAACCCCTAAAATCGTAGAAAATCCTAAAAAACATAGAGAACCCTAGAAACCCCTAAAAACCATTGAAAACCTTAAATTAGAGTAAATCCAAAAAAATCATAAAAACCCTAGAAAAACCATAAAAAACCTTAGAAAAACATAAGAACCCTAGATAACTTTAAAGAACTCAAGAAAACCCTAGAAACTCCTAAAAACCCCTGAAAAATCCTAGAAATGTCTAAATCCTAGTAAATCATAAAAAACTCTAAAAAAATCCTAGAAAACTCAAAAAAGTCTAGAAAACCCCAAAAACAATCAAAGTAAATCCGAAAAACCCTAATAACCATAAAAAAATCCTAAAAACCCTAGAAAACCCTAAAAAAATCTAGAAAACCTTAAAATCCCTAAAAACCGTAGAAAACCCGAAAAACCATAGAAAACCTAAAAAACCATAAAAAATCCTAGAAAACCATAAAAACCCTAGAAAACTTTAAAAAAACTAGAAAATCCTAAAAATCCTAAAATCCCTAAAAATCCAAAAAATACATAGAAAATCCTAAAAACCCAAAAAAAAACCTAGAGAACTCTAAAAAAACTCAAGAAAATCCAAAAAAATCCTAGAAAGTCCTAAAAAATTCGATAAATCCTAGAAAACCCTGAAAAATCCTAGAAAACCCTAAAAAACCCTAGAAAATCCTAGCAACCCTAGTAAACCCTAGAAAACTCAAAAAATTCTAGAAAACCAAATGGTAAATCCAAAAAATCCCTAATAATCCTAGAAACCATAAAAAAACCTTAGAAAACCATAAAAACCCTAGAAAACCTTAAAGAATGCAAGAAAACCCTAGAAACCCCAAAAGACCCTAGAAAATCCTAAAAAGCCCTAAAAACACTAAGAACCCTAAAAAACCTTGAAAAACGCTAGAAAATCCAAAAAAAATCCTACAAAATCCCAAAAAGCCCTAAAAACCCGAGAAAACACTAGCCATCCGTAAAAACCCTAAAAAATACGAGAAAGCTTTAAACAAATCAAGAAAACCCAAAAAAAATCTTAGGAAATCCTAAACAACCTTAAAATACCCTAGAAGACCCTAAAAAACCCTAATAATCTCAGAAAATCCTAGAAAGCACTAAAAACCTTAGAAAACCTAGAAAATCCTAAAAAACATAAGAAAATCATAAAAATTCTAGAAAAATTTAAAAAAACTCTGCAAAATCCTAGAAACCCTAGTAAACCCTAAAAAAAACCCCTAAAAAAACCTAGAAAAGTCTAAAATTCCTAGTAAATCCTAAAAAACTCTAGAAAACACTAAAAACTCTAGAAAACCTAAAAACAATCCTAGTAAATCCTAAAAACCGTAATAACCCTAGAAAACGGTAAAAAGCCCTAAAAACACTGAAACCCCTAGAAAACCCTAAAAACCCTAGAAATCCCTAAAAAATCCTAGAAAACCCTAAAAAACAAAGAAAATCCAAAAACAAAAAAACCATAGAAAATCCTAAAACACTCTAGAAAATCCAAAAAAAATCCTAAAAAATCCTAAAGAATCCTAAAAAACCCTAGAAAACCCATCTAATCCTAGAACACCCTAGAAAATCCTGAAAACCTTAAAAAAACCTAAAAAATCCTAAAAAAAACCTAAGAAACCCTAAAAACCTTAGAAAACGCTAAAAACCCAAAAAATTCTACGAAATCCTAAAAAATACTAAAAAACCCTAGAAAACAATTCTAGTAAATCCTGACAACCCTAGAAACCCCTAAAAACCCCTAGAACACCCAAGAAAACCCTGAAAACTCCTAGAAAAACCCTAAAAATCCAAAAAACCCTAGAAAACCCTAAACACCTTAGAAAACCCTAGAAAATCCAAGAAACCCAAGAAAACTCTAAAACACTCTAGAAAATCCAAAAAAATGCTAGAAAATACTAAAGAATCCTGAAAACCCCTAGAAACCCTAAAAACGCTAGAAAACTATATGGTTTTTTAGTGGTTTTTTCGAGTTTATTAGAGTTTTCTCGGGTTTTTCTGCTTTTTTAGGGTTTTAGGATTTTCAAGGATTTTCTAGTTTTTTAAAGTTTTCTATGGTTTTTATCGTTTTCTAGGGTTTTTTGGTTTTCTAGGCTTTCTAGAATTTTTTAGCTTTCTAGGGTTTTTAGGGCTTTTTAGGATTTTCTAGTATTTTTTTGGGTTTTCTAGAGTTTTTTAGAATTTTCTAGAGTTTTTCAAGATTTTTTAGGGTTTTCTAAGGATTTTAGGGTCTTTCTAGGATTTTTAGAGTTTTCTAGGGCTTTCTAGACTTTTTTAATGTTTTCTACGGTTTTATGGTTTTCTAGGATTTTTAGGGTTTTTTAAGATATAATAGAATTTTTTCGGATTTTCTAGGGTTATTTTATGGTTTTTAGGGATTTCTAGTGTTTTTTATAGTTATCTAGGATTTTTAGGATTTTTTAGGATTTACCAGGATTTTTTAGATTTTCTAGAGGTTTTTGAGTTTTCTAGGATTTTTAGGGTTTTTAGGGTTTTCTAGGGTTTTCTATGGTTTTTAGGAGTATTTAGGATTCTCTAGGATTTTTTTTATTTTTCTAGGGCGTTTAAGAGTTTTCTAGGTTTTTTTAGGGTTTTTAGGGTTTTCTATGATTTTTTAAAGTTCTTTAAGTTTTCTATGGTTTTTAGGGTTTTTTAGGGTTTTTCATGGTTTTCTAGGATTTTTAGGGTTTTTTAGAATTTACTAGGATTTTTTTGGATTTTTAGAGTTTTCTAGGATTTTTTAGGGTTTTTAAAGTTTTCTAGGGTGTTTTTAGGGTTTTCTATGATTTTATAGGATTTTTTGGATTTTTTTTAGAGTTTTCTAGGGTTTTTAGGGTTTTTTTTGGGATTTCTAGGGTTTTTAGAGTTTTCTAGGGTATTAAGGATTTCTAGGATTTTCTAGGGTTTGTTTATGGTTTTTAGGGTTTTTAGGATATTTTATGTTTTTCTAGGATTTTCTAGGATTTTTTAGGTTTTTCTAGTGTTTTTAGGGATTTTATGATTTTCTAGTTTTTTTTGGGTTTTCTAGAGTTTTTTAGAGTTTTCTGGGATTTTTCAGGGTTTTTAGGGTTTTCTAGGGTTTTTTAGGGTTTTCTATCGTTTTTAGGTGTATTTAGGATTTTCTAGGATTTTTTTATTTTTCTAGGGCGTTTAAGAGTTTCTAGGTTTTTTTAGAGTTTTTAGGGTTTTCTATGATTTTCTAAAGTTCTTTAAGTTTTCTATGGTTTTTAGGGTTTTTTTTAGGGTTTTTCATGGTTTGCTAGGGTTTTCAGGATTTTTTAGCATTTACTAGGATTTTTTTGGGTTTTTAGATTTTTCTAGGATTTTTAAGATTTTCTAGGGTTTTTAGGGTTTTCTAGGTTTTTTAGGATTTTCTAGGATTTTTAGGATTTTCTATAATTTTATAGGATTTTTTGGGGTTTTTAGAGTTTTCTAGGGTTTTTAGGGATTTTAGGGTTTTTTTTGGGATTTCTAAGATTTTTAGGGTTTTCTAGGGTTTTAAGGATTTCTAGGATTTTCTAGGGTTTGTTTATGGTTTTCTAGGGTTTTTAGGGTTTTTTCAGGGTTTTCTAGGGTTTTCTAGAATTTTTTAGGTTTTTCTAGTGTTTTCAGGGATTTTATGATTTTCTAGGATTTTTTTGGGTTTTTAGAGTTTTCGAGGATTTTTCATTGTTTTTTAGGGTTTTAGGGTTTTCTAGGGTTTTTCAAGATTTCCTAGGGGTTTAGAGTTTTCTAGGGTTTTCTAGAGTTCTTTAATGTTTTTTAGGGTTTTTTTATGGTTTTGTAGGGTTTTTAGGGTTTTGTAGGATTTTTTTGGGTTTTCTAGAGTCTTTTAGAGTTTTCAAGGGTTTTTTTAGGATTTTTATGGTTTTCAAGGGTTTTTATGGTTTTCTAGGATTTTTTTAGGATTTACGAGGATTTTTTAGCTTTTCTAGGGTTTTAAGGGCTTTTTAGGATTTTCTAGTATTTTTTGGGTTTTCTAGAGTTTTTTAGAATTTTCTCAAGTTTTTCAAGATTTTTAGGATTTTCTAAGTATTTTAGGGTATTTTAGAGTTTTCTAGCGTTTTTAGAGTTTCCTACAGTTTTATGGTTTTCTAGGATTTTTAGGGTTGTTTAGGATATAATAGAATTTTATCGGATTTCTAGGATTATTTTATAGTTTTTACGGTTTTCTAGGGTTTTTTATGGTTATCTAGGGTTTTTAGGGTTTTTTAGGATTTATTAGGATTTTTTTTAGATTTTCTAGAGGTTTTTGAGTTTTCTAGGATTTTTAGGGTTTTTTAGGGTTTTCTAGGGTTTTTAGGGTTTTTTATGGTTTTTAGGAGTATTTAGAATTTTCTAGGATTTTTTTTTATTTTTCTAGGGCTTCTAAGAGTTTCTAGGTTTTTTTAGGGTTTTTAGGGTTTTCTAGGATTTTCTAAAGTTCTTTAAGTTTTCTAGGGATTTTATCGTTTTTTTTAGGATTTTTCATGGTTTTCTAGGGTTTTTAGGGTTTTTTAGAATTTACTAGGAATTTTTGGATTTTTAGAGTTTTCTAAGAATTTTTTTAGGGTTTTTAATGTTTTCTAGGGTTTTTAGGATTTTCTAGGTTTTTTAGGATTTTCTAGGGTTTTTAGGGTTTTCTATGATTTTATAAGATTTTTTGGGTTTTTTAGAGTTTTCTAGAGTTTTTAGGGATTTTCGGGTTTTTTTTGGATATCTAGGGTTTTAAAGATTTCTAAGATTTTCTAGGTTTTTTTTATGGTTTTGTAGGTTTTTTTTGGATATCTAGAGTTTTCTAGGATTTTTTAGGGTTTTCTAGAGTTTTTTAGAGTTTTCTAGGACTGTTAGAATTTTTTAGGGGTTTCTAGTGTTTTTTTGAGGTTTTTAACTTTTTAGTATTTTTTTGGATTTTCTAGGATTTTTTAGATTTTTTAGGATTCTCTAGGATTTTCTAGAGTTTTTTAATGTTTTTTAGAGTTTTTATGATTTTTCAGAGTTTTTTATGGTCATTCTAGGATTTTTTAGGATTTTTTATAATTTTTTCCTAGAAAACCACATAAAAAAGCTAGAAAACTTTTAAAAAATTATAGAAAACCCTAGAAAATCCTAAAAATTCTAGAAAACTCTAAAAACCCCTAAAATCGTAGAAAATCCTAAAAAACATAGAGAACCCTAGAAACCCCTAAAAACCATTGAAAACCTTAAATTAGAGTAAATCCAAAAAAATCATAAAAACCTTAGAAAAACCATAAAAAACCTTAGAAAAACATAAGAACCCTAGATAACTTTAAAGAACTCAAGAAAACCCTAGAAACTCCTAAAAACCCCTGAAAAATCCTAGAAATGTCTAAATCCTAGTAAATCATAAAAAACTCTAAAAAAATCCTAGAAAAATCAAAAAAGTCTAGAAAACCCCAAAAACAATCAAAGTAAATCCGAAAAACCCTAATAACCATAAAAAAATCCTAAAAACCCTAGAAAACCCTAAAAAAATCTAGAAAACCTTAAAATCCCTAAAAACCGTAGAAAACCCGAAAAACCATAGAAAACCTAAAAAACCATAAAAAATCCTAGAAAACCATAAAAACCCTAGAAAACTTTAAAAAAACTAGAAAATCCTAAAAATCCTAAAATCCCTAAAAATCCAAAAAATACATAGAAAATCCTAAAAACCCAAAAAAAAACCTAGAGAACTCTAAAAAAACTCAAGAAAATCCAAAAAAATCCTAGAAAGTCCTAAAAAATTCGATAAATCCTAGAAAACCCTGAAAAATCCTAGAAAACCCTAAAAAACCCTAGAAAATCCTAGCAACCCTAGTAAACCCTAGAAAACTCAAAAAATTCTAGAAAACCAAATGGTAAATCCAAAAAATCCCTAATAATCCTAGAAACCATAAAAAAACCTTAGAAAACCATAAAAACCCTAGAAAACCTTAAAGAATGCAAGAAAACCCTAGAAACCCCAAAAGACCCTAGAAAATCCTAAAAAGCCCTAAAAACACTAAGAACCCTAAAAAACCTTGAAAAACGCTAGAAAATCCAAAAAAAATCCTACAAAATCCCAAAAAGCCCTAAAAACCCGAGAAAACACTAGCCATCCGTAAAAACCCTAAAAAATACGAGAAAGCTTTAAACAAATCAAGAAAACCCAAAAAAAATCTTAGGAAATCCTAAACAACCTTAAAATACCCTAGAAGACCCTAAAAAACCCTAATAATCTCAGAAAATCGTAGAAAGCACTAAAAACCTTAGAAAACCTAGAAAATCCTAAAAAACATAAGAAAATCATAAAAATTCTAGAAAAATTTAAAAAAACTCTGCAAAATCCTAGAAACCCTAGTAAACCCTAAAAAAAACCCCTAAAAAAACCTAGAAAAGTCTAAAATTCCTAGTAAATCCTAAAAAACTCTAGAAAACACTAAAAACTCTAGAAAACCTAAAAACAATCCTAGTAAATCCTAAAAACCGTAATAACCCTAGAAAACGGTAAAAAGCCCTAAAAACACTGAAACCCCTAGAAAACCCTAAAAACCCTAGAAATCCCTAAAAAATCCTAGAAAACCCTAAAAAACAAAGAAAATCCAAAAACAAAAAAACCATAGAAAATCCTAAAACACTCTAGAAAATCCAAAAAAAATCCTAAAAAATCCTAAAGAATCCTAAAAAACCCTAGAAAACCCATCTAATCCTAGAACACCCTAGAAAATCCTGAAAACCTTAAAAAAACCTAAAAAATCCTAAAAAAAACCTAAGAAACCCTAAAAACCTTAGAAAACGCTAAAAACCCAAAAAATTCTACGAAATCCTAAAAAATACTAAAAAACCCTAGAAAACAATTCTAGTAAATCCTGACAACCCTAGAAACCCCTAAAAACCCCTAGAACACCCAAGAAAACCCTGAAAACTCCTAGAAAAACCCTAAAAATCCAAAAAACCCTAGAAAACCCTAAACACCTTAGAAAACCCTAGAAAATCCAAGAAACCCAAGAAAACTCTAAAACACTCTAGAAAATCCAAAAAAATGCTAGAAAATACTAAAGAATCCTGAAAACCCCTAGAAACCCTAAAAACGCTAGAAAACTATATGGTTTTTTAGTGGTTTTTTCGAGTTTATTAGAGTTTTCTCGGGTTTTTCTGCTTTTTTAGGGTTTTAGGATTTTCAAGGATTTTCTAGTTTTTTAAAGTTTTCTATGGTTTTTATCGTTTTCTAGGGTTTTTTGGTTTTCTAGGCTTTCTAGAATTTTTTAGCTTTCTAGGGTTTTTAGGGCTTTTTAGGATTTTCTAGTATTTTTTTGGGTTTTCTAGAGTTTTTTAGAATTTTCTAGAGTTTTTCAAGATTTTTTAGGGTTTTCTAAGGATTTTAGGGTCTTTCTAGGATTTTTAGAGTTTTCTAGGGCTTTCTAGACTTTTTTAATGTTTTCTACGGTTTTATGGTTTTCTAGGATTTTTAGGGTTTTTTAAGATATAATAGAATTTTTTCGGATTTTCTAGGGTTATTTTATGGTTTTTAGGGATTTCTAGTGTTTTTTATAGTTATCTAGGATTTTTAGGATTTTTTAGGATTTACCAGGATTTTTTAGATTTTCTAGAGGTTTTTGAGTTTTCTAGGATTTTTAGGGTTTTTAGGGTTTTCTAGGGTTTTCTATGGTTTTTAGGAGTATTTAGGATTCTCTAGGATTTTTTTTATTTTTCTAGGGCGTTTAAGAGTTTTCTAGGTTTTTTTAGGGTTTTTAGGGTTTTCTATGATTTTTTAAAGTTCTTTAAGTTTTCTATGGTTTTTAGGGTTTTTTAGGGTTTTTCATGGTTTTCTAGGATTTTTAGGGTTTTTTAGAATTTACTAGGATTTTTTTGGATTTTTAGAGTTTTCTAGGATTTTTTAGGGTTTTTAAAGTTTTCTAGGGTGTTTTTAGGGTTTTCTATGATTTTATAGGATTTTTTGGATTTTTTTTAGAGTTTTCTAGGGTTTTTAGGGTTTTTTTTGGGATTTCTAGGGTTTTTAGAGTTTTCTAGGGTATTAAGGATTTCTAGGATTTTCTAGGGTTTGTTTATGGTTTTTAGGGTTTTTAGGATATTTTATGTTTTTCTAGGATTTTCTAGGATTTTTTAGGTTTTTCTAGTGTTTTTAGGGATTTTATGATTTTCTAGTTTTTTTTGGGTTTTCTAGAGTTTTTTAGAGTTTTCTGGGATTTTTCAGGGTTTTTAGGGTTTTCTAGGGTTTTTTAGGGTTTTCTATCGTTTTTAGGTGTATTTAGGATTTTCTAGGATTTTTTTATTTTTCTAGGGCGTTTAAGAGTTTCTAGGTTTTTTTAGAGTTTTTAGGGTTTTCTATGATTTTCTAAAGTTCTTTAAGTTTTCTATGGTTTTTAGGGTTTTTTTAGGGTTTTTCATGGTTTGCTAGGGTTTTCAGGATTTTTTAGCATTTACTAGGATTTTTTTGGGTTTTTAGATTTTTCTAGGATTTTTAAGATTTTCTAGGGTTTTTAGGGTTTTCTAGGTTTTTTAGGATTTTCTAGGATTTTTAGGATTTTCTATAATTTTATAGGATTTTTTGGGGTTTTTAGAGTTTTCTAGGGTTTTTAGGGATTTTAGGGTTTTTTTTGGGATTTCTAAGATTTTTAGGGTTTTCTAGGGTTTTAAGGATTTCTAGGATTTTCTAGGGTTTGTTTATGGTTTTCTAGGGTTTTTAGGGTTTTTTCAGGGTTTTCTAGGGTTTTCTAGAATTTTTTAGGTTTTTCTAGTGTTTTCAGGGATTTTATGATTTTCTAGGATTTTTTTGGGTTTTTAGAGTTTTCGAGGATTTTTCATTGTTTTTTAGGGTTTTAGGGTTTTCTAGGGTTTTTCAAGATTTCCTAGGGGTTTAGAGTTTTCTAGGGTTTTCTAGAGTTCTTTAATGTTTTTTAGGGTTTTTTTATGGTTTTGTAGGGTTTTTAGGGTTTTGTAGGATTTTTTTGGGTTTTCTAGAGTCTTTTAGAGTTTTCAAGGGTTTTTTTAGGATTTTTATGGTTTTCAAGGGTTTTTATGGTTTTCTAGGATTTTTTTAGGATTTACGAGGATTTTTTAGCTTTTCTAGGGTTTTAAGGGCTTTTTAGGATTTTCTAGTATTTTTTGGGTTTTCTAGAGTTTTTTAGAATTTTCTCAAGTTTTTCAAGATTTTTAGGATTTTCTAAGTATTTTAGGGTATTTTAGAGTTTTCTAGCGTTTTTAGAGTTTCCTACAGTTTTATGGTTTTCTAGGATTTTTAGGGTTGTTTAGGATATAATAGAATTTTATCGGATTTCTAGGATTATTTTATAGTTTTTACGGTTTTCTAGGGTTTTTTATGGTTATCTAGGGTTTTTAGGGTTTTTTAGGATTTATTAGGATTTTTTTTAGATTTTCTAGAGGTTTTTGAGTTTTCTAGGATTTTTAGGGTTTTTTAGGGTTTTCTAGGGTTTTTAGGGTTTTTTATGGTTTTTAGGAGTATTTAGAATTTTCTAGGATTTTTTTTTATTTTTCTAGGGCTTCTAAGAGTTTCTAGGTTTTTTTAGGGTTTTTAGGGTTTTCTAGGATTTTCTAAAGTTCTTTAAGTTTTCTAGGGATTTTATCGTTTTTTTTTAGGATTTTTCATGGTTTTCTAGGGTTTTTAGGGTTTTTTAGAATTTACTAGGAATTTTTGGATTTTTAGAGTTTTCTAAGAATTTTTTTAGGGTTTTTAATGTTTTCTAGGGTTTTTAGGATTTTCTAGGTTTTTTAGGATTTTCTAGGGTTTTTAGGGTTTTCTATGATTTTATAAGATTTTTTGGGTTTTTTAGAGTTTTCTAGAGTTTTTAGGGATTTTCGGGTTTTTTTTGGATATCTAGGGTTTTAAAGATTTCTAAGATTTTCTAGGTTTTTTTTATGGTTTTGTAGGTTTTTTTTGGATATCTAGAGTTTTCTAGGATTTTTTAGGGTTTTCTAGAGTTTTTTAGAGTTTTCTAGGACTGTTAGAATTTTTTAGGGGTTTCTAGTGTTTTTTTGAGGTTTTTAACTTTTTAGTATTTTTTTGGATTTTCTAGGATTTTTTTAGATTTTTTAGGATTCTCTAGGATTTTCTAGAGTTTTTTAATGTTTTTTAGAGTTTTTATGATTTTTCAGAGTTTTTTATGGTCATTCTAGGATTTTTTAGGATTTTTTATAATTTTTTCCTAGAAAACCACATAAAAAAGCTAGAAAACTTTTAAAAAATTATAGAAAACCCTAGAAAATCCTAAAAATTCTAGAAAACTCTAAAAACCCCTAAAATCGTAGAAAATCCTAAAAAACATAGAGAACCCTAGAAACCCCTAAAAACCATTGAAAACCTTAAATTAGAGTAAATCCAAAAAAATCATAAAAACCCTAGAAAAACCATAAAAAACCTTAGAAAAACATAAGAACCCTAGATAACTTTAAAGAACTCAAGAAAACCCTAGAAACTCCTAAAAACCCCTGAAAAATCCTAGAAATGTCTAAATCCTAGTAAATCATAAAAAACTCTAAAAAAATCCTAGAAAAATCAAAAAAGTCTAGAAAACCCCAAAAACAATCAAAGTAAATCCGAAAAACCCTAATAACCATAAAAAAATCCTAAAAACCCTAGAAAACCCTAAAAAAATCTAGAAAACCTTAAAATCCCTAAAAACCGTAGAAAACCCGAAAAACCATAGAAAACCTAAAAAACCATAAAAAATCCTAGAAAACCATAAAAACCCTAGAAAACTTTAAAAAAACTAGAAAATCCTAAAAATCCTAAAATCCCTAAAAATCCAAAAAATACATAGAAAATCCTAAAAACCCAAAAAAAAACCTAGAGAACTCTAAAAAAACTCAAGAAAATCCAAAAAAATCCTAGAAAGTCCTAAAAAATTCGATAAATCCTAGAAAACCCTGAAAAATCCTAGAAAACCCTAAAAAACCCTAGAAAATCCTAGCAACCCTAGTAAACCCTAGAAAACTCAAAAAATTCTAGAAAACCAAATGGTAAATCCAAAAAATCCCTAATAATCCTAGAAACCATAAAAAAACCTTAGAAAACCATAAAAACCCTAGAAAACCTTAAAGAATGCAAGAAAACCCTAGAAACCCCAAAAGACCCTAGAAAATCCTAAAAAGCCCTAAAAACACTAAGAACCCTAAAAAACCTTGAAAAACGCTAGAAAATCCAAAAAAAATCCTACAAAATCCCAAAAAGCCCTAAAAACCCGAGAAAACACTAGCCATCCGTAAAAACCCTAAAAAATACGAGAAAGCTTTAAACAAATCAAGAAAACCCAAAAAAAATCTTAGGAAATCCTAAACAACCTTAAAATACCCTAGAAGACCCTAAAAAACCCTAATAATCTCAGAAAATCGTAGAAAGCACTAAAAACCTTAGAAAACCTAGAAAATCCTAAAAAACATAAGAAAATCATAAAAATTCTAGAAAAATTTAAAAAAACTCTGCAAAATCCTAGAAACCCTAGTAAACCCTAAAAAAAACCCCTAAAAAAACCTAGAAAAGTCTAAAATTCCTAGTAAATCCTAAAAAACTCTAGAAAACACTAAAAACTCTAGAAAACCTAAAAACAATCCTAGTAAATCCTAAAAACCGTAATAACCCTAGAAAACGGTAAAAAGCCCTAAAAACACTGAAACCCCTAGAAAACCCTAAAAACCCTAGAAATCTCTAAAAAATCCTAGAAAACCCTAAAAAACAAAGAAAATCCAAAAACAAAAAAACCATAGAAAATCCTAAAACACTCTAGAAAATCCAAAAAAAATCCTAAAAAATCCTAAAGAATCCTAAAAAACCCTAGAAAACCCATCTAATCCTAGAACACCCTAGAAAATCCTGAAAACCTTAAAAAAACCTAAAAAATCCTAAAAAAAACCTAAGAAACCCTAAAAACCTTAGAAAACGCTAAAAACCCAAAAAATTCTACGAAATCCTAAAAAATACTAAAAAACCCTAGAAAACAATTCTAGTAAATCCTGACAACCCTAGAAACCCCTAAAAACCCCTAGAACACCCAAGAAAACCCTGAAAACTCCTAGAAAAACCCTAAAAATCCAAAAAACCCTAGAAAACCCTAAACACCTTAGAAAACCCTAGAAAATCCAAGAAACCCAAGAAAACTCTAAAACACTCTAGAAAATCCAAAAAAATGCTAGAAAATACTAAAGAATCCTGAAAACCCCTAGAAACCCTAAAAACGCTAGAAAACTATATGGTTTTTTAGTGGTTTTTTCGAGTTTATTAGAGTTTTCTCGGGTTTTTCTGCTTTTTTAGGGTTTTAGGATTTTCAAGGATTTTCTAGTTTTTTAAAGTTTTCTATGGTTTTTATCGTTTTCTAGGGTTTTTTGGTTTTCTAGGCTTTCTAGAATTTTTTAGCTTTCTAGGGTTTTTAGGGCTTTTTAGGATTTTCTAGTATTTTTTTGGGTTTTCTAGAGTTTTTTAGAATTTTCTAGAGTTTTTCAAGATTTTTTAGGGTTTTCTAAGGATTTTAGGGTCTTTCTAGGATTTTTAGAGTTTTCTAGGGCTTTCTAGACTTTTTTAATGTTTTCTACGGTTTTATGGTTTTCTAGGATTTTTAGGGTTTTTTAAGATATAATAGAATTTTTTCGGATTTTCTAGGGTTATTTTATGGTTTTTAGGGATTTCTAGTGTTTTTTATAGTTATCTAGGATTTTTAGGATTTTTTAGGATTTACCAGGATTTTTTAGATTTTCTAGAGGTTTTTGAGTTTTCTAGGATTTTTAGGGTTTTTAGGGTTTTCTAGGGTTTTCTATGGTTTTTAGGAGTATTTAGGATTCTCTAGGATTTTTTTTATTTTTCTAGGGCGTTTAAGAGTTTTCTAGGTTTTTTTAGGGTTTTTAGGGTTTTCTATGATTTTTTAAAGTTCTTTAAGTTTTCTATGGTTTTTAGGGTTTTTTAGGGTTTTTCATGGTTTTCTAGGATTTTTAGGGTTTTTTAGAATTTACTAGGATTTTTTTGGATTTTTAGAGTTTTCTAGGATTTTTTAGGGTTTTTAAAGTTTTCTAGGGTGTTTTTAGGGTTTTCTATGATTTTATAGGATTTTTTGGATTTTTTTTAGAGTTTTCTAGGGTTTTTAGGGTTTTTTTTGGGATTTCTAGGGTTTTTAGAGTTTTCTAGGGTATTAAGGATTTCTAGGATTTTCTAGGGTTTGTTTATGGTTTTTAGGGTTTTTAGGATATTTTATGTTTTTCTAGGATTTTCTAGGATTTTTTAGGTTTTTCTAGTGTTTTTAGGGATTTTATGATTTTCTAGTTTTTTTTGGGTTTTCTAGAGTTTTTTAGAGTTTTCTGGGATTTTTCAGGGTTTTTAGGGTTTTCTAGGGTTTTTTAGGGTTTTCTATCGTTTTTAGGTGTATTTAGGATTTTCTAGGATTTTTTTATTTTTCTAGGGCGTTTAAGAGTTTCTAGGTTTTTTTAGAGTTTTTAGGGTTTTCTATGATTTTCTAAAGTTCTTTAAGTTTTCTATGGTTTTTAGGGTTTTTTTAGGGTTTTTCATGGTTTGCTAGGGTTTTCAGGATTTTTTAGCATTTACTAGGATTTTTTTGGGTTTTTAGATTTTTCTAGGATTTTTAAGATTTTCTAGGGTTTTTAGGGTTTTCTAGGTTTTTTAGGATTTTCTAGGATTTTTAGGATTTTCTATAATTTTATAGGATTTTTTGGGGTTTTTAGAGTTTTCTAGGGTTTTTAGGGATTTTAGGGTTTTTTTTGGGATTTCTAAGATTTTTAGGGTTTTCTAGGGTTTTAAGGATTTCTAGGATTTTCTAGGGTTTGTTTATGGTTTTCTAGGGTTTTTAGGGTTTTTTCAGGGTTTTCTAGGGTTTTCTAGAATTTTTTAGGTTTTTCTAGTGTTTTCAGGGATTTTATGATTTTCTAGGATTTTTTTGGGTTTTTAGAGTTTTCGAGGATTTTTCATTGTTTTTTAGGGTTTTAGGGTTTTCTAGGGTTTTTCAAGATTTCCTAGGGGTTTAGAGTTTTCTAGGGTTTTCTAGAGTTCTTTAATGTTTTTTAGGGTTTTTTTATGGTTTTGTAGGGTTTTTAGGGTTTTGTAGGATTTTTTTGGGTTTTCTAGAGTCTTTTAGAGTTTTCAAGGGTTTTTTTAGGATTTTTATGGTTTTCAAGGGTTTTTATGGTTTTCTAGGATTTTTTTAGGATTTACGAGGATTTTTTAGCTTTTCTAGGGTTTTAAGGGCTTTTTAGGATTTTCTAGTATTTTTTGGGTTTTCTAGAGTTTTTTAGAATTTTCTCAAGTTTTTCAAGATTTTTAGGATTTTCTAAGTATTTTAGGGTATTTTAGAGTTTTCTAGCGTTTTTAGAGTTTCCTACAGTTTTATGGTTTTCTAGGATTTTTAGGGTTGTTTAGGATATAATAGAATTTTATCGGATTTCTAGGATTATTTTATAGTTTTTACGGTTTTCTAGGGTTTTTTATGGTTATCTAGGGTTTTTAGGGTTTTTTAGGATTTATTAGGATTTTTTTTAGATTTTCTAGAGGTTTTTGAGTTTTCTAGGATTTTTAGGGTTTTTTAGGGTTTTCTAGGGTTTTTAGGGTTTTTTATGGTTTTTAGGAGTATTTAGAATTTTCTAGGATTTTTTTTTATTTTTCTAGGGCTTCTAAGAGTTTCTAGGTTTTTTTAGGGTTTTTAGGGTTTTCTAGGATTTTCTAAAGTTCTTTAAGTTTTCTAGGGATTTTATCGTTTTTTTTAGGATTTTTCATGGTTTTCTAGGGTTTTTAGGGTTTTTTAGAATTTACTAGGAATTTTTGGATTTTTAGAGTTTTCTAAGAATTTTTTTAGGGTTTTTAATGTTTTCTAGGGTTTTTAGGATTTTCTAGGTTTTTTAGGATTTTCTAGGGTTTTTAGGGTTTTCTATGATTTTATAAGATTTTTTGGGTTTTTTAGAGTTTTCTAGAGTTTTTAGGGATTTTCGGGTTTTTTTTGGATATCTAGGGTTTTAAAGATTTCTAAGATTTTCTAGGTTTTTTTTATGGTTTTGTAGGTTTTTTTTGGATATCTAGAGTTTTCTAGGATTTTTTAGGGTTTTCTAGAGTTTTTTAGAGTTTTCTAGGACTGTTAGAATTTTTTAGGGGTTTCTAGTGTTTTTTTGAGGTTTTTAACTTTTTAGTATTTTTTTGGATTTTCTAGGATTTTTTTAGATTTTTTAGGATTCTCTAGGATTTTCTAGAGTTTTTTAATGTTTTTTAGAGTTTTTATGATTTTTCAGAGTTTTTTATGGTCATTCTAGGATTTTTTAGGATTTTTTATAATTTTTTCCTAGAAAACCACATAAAAAAGCTAGAAAACTTTTAAAAAATTATAGAAAACCCTAGAAAATCCTAAAAATTCTAGAAAACTCTAAAAACCCCTAAAATCGTAGAAAATCCTAAAAAACATAGAGAACCCTAGAAACCCCTAAAAACCATTGAAAACCTTAAATTAGAGTAAATCCAAAAAAATCATAAAAACCCTAGAAAAACCATAAAAAACCTTAGAAAAACATAAGAACCCTAGATAACTTTAAAGAACTCAAGAAAACCCTAGAAACTCCTAAAAACCCCTGAAAAATCCTAGAAATGTCTAAATCCTAGTAAATCATAAAAAACTCTAAAAAAATCCTAGAAAAATCAAAAAAGTCTAGAAAACCCCAAAAACAATCAAAGTAAATCCGAAAAACCCTAATAACCATAAAAAAATCCTAAAAACCCTAGAAAACCCTAAAAAAATCTAGAAAACCTTAAAATCCCTAAAAACCGTAGAAAACCCGAAAAACCATAGAAAACCTAAAAAACCATAAAAAATCCTAGAAAACCATAAAAACCCTAGAAAACTTTAAAAAAACTAGAAAATCCTAAAAATCCTAAAATCCCTAAAAATCCAAAAAATACATAGAAAATCCTAAAAACCCAAAAAAAAACCTAGAGAACTCTAAAAAAACTCAAGAAAATCCAAAAAAATCCTAGAAAGTCCTAAAAAATTCGATAAATCCTAGAAAACCCTGAAAAATCCTAGAAAACCCTAAAAAACCCTAGAAAATCCTAGCAACCCTAGTAAACCCTAGAAAACTCAAAAAATTCTAGAAAACCAAATGGTAAATCCAAAAAATCCCTAATAATCCTAGAAACCATAAAAAAACCTTAGAAAACCATAAAAACCCTAGAAAACCTTAAAGAATGCAAGAAAACCCTAGAAACCCCAAAAGACCCTAGAAAATCCTAAAAAGCCCTAAAAACACTAAGAACCCTAAAAAACCTTGAAAAACGCTAGAAAATCCAAAAAAAATCCTACAAAATCCCAAAAAGCCCTAAAAACCCGAGAAAACACTAGCCATCCGTAAAAACCCTAAAAAATACGAGAAAGCTTTAAACAAATCAAGAAAACCCAAAAAAAATCTTAGGAAATCCTAAACAACCTTAAAATACCCTAGAAGACCCTAAAAAACCCTAATAATCTCAGAAAATCGTAGAAAGCACTAAAAACCTTAGAAAACCTAGAAAATCCTAAAAAACATAAGAAAATCATAAAAATTCTAGAAAAATTTAAAAAAACTCTGCAAAATCCTAGAAACCCTAGTAAACCCTAAAAAAAACCCCTAAAAAAACCTAGAAAAGTCTAAAATTCCTAGTAAATCCTAAAAAACTCTAGAAAACACTAAAAACTCTAGAAAACCTAAAAACAATCCTAGTAAATCCTAAAAACCGTAATAACCCTAGAAAACGGTAAAAAGCCCTAAAAACACTGAAACCCCTAGAAAACCCTAAAAACCCTAGAAATCCCTAAAAAATCCTAGAAAACCCTAAAAAACAAAGAAAATCCAAAAACAAAAAAACCATAGAAAATCCTAAAACACTCTAGAAAATCCAAAAAAAATCCTAAAAAATCCTAAAGAATCCTAAAAAACCCTAGAAAACCCATCTAATCCTAGAACACCCTAGAAAATCCTGAAAACCTTAAAAAAACCTAAAAAATCCTAAAAAAAACCTAAGAAACCCTAAAAACCTTAGAAAACGCTAAAAACCCAAAAAATTCTACGAAATCCTAAAAAATACTAAAAAACCCTAGAAAACAATTCTAGTAAATCCTGACAACCCTAGAAACCCCTAAAAACCCCTAGAACACCCAAGAAAACCCTGAAAACTCCTAGAAAAACCCTAAAAATCCAAAAAACCCTAGAAAACCCTAAACACCTTAGAAAACCCTAGAAAATCCAAGAAACCCAAGAAAACTCTAAAACACTCTAGAAAATCCAAAAAAATGCTAGAAAATACTAAAGAATCCTGAAAACCCCTAGAAACCCTAAAAACGCTAGAAAACTATATGGTTTTTTAGTGGTTTTTTCGAGTTTATTAGAGTTTTCTCGGGTTTTTCTGCTTTTTTAGGGTTTTAGGATTTTCAAGGATTTTCTAGTTTTTTAAAGTTTTCTATGGTTTTTATCGTTTTCTAGGGTTTTTTGGTTTTCTAGGCTTTCTAGAATTTTTTAGCTTTCTAGGGTTTTTAGGGCTTTTTAGGATTTTCTAGTATTTTTTTGGGTTTTCTAGAGTTTTTTAGAATTTTCTAGAGTTTTTCAAGATTTTTTAGGGTTTTCTAAGGATTTTAGGGTCTTTCTAGGATTTTTAGAGTTTTCTAGGGCTTTCTAGACTTTTTTAATGTTTTCTACGGTTTTATGGTTTTCTAGGATTTTTAGGGTTTTTTAAGATATAATAGAATTTTTTCGGATTTTCTAGGGTTATTTTATGGTTTTTAGGGATTTCTAGTGTTTTTTATAGTTATCTAGGATTTTTAGGATTTTTTAGGATTTACCAGGATTTTTTAGATTTTCTAGAGGTTTTTGAGTTTTCTAGGATTTTTAGGGTTTTTAGGGTTTTCTAGGGTTTTCTATGGTTTTTAGGAGTATTTAGGATTCTCTAGGATTTTTTTTATTTTTCTAGGGCGTTTAAGAGTTTTCTAGGATTTTTTAGGGTTTTTAGGGTTTTCTATGATTTTTTAAAGTTCTTTAAGTTTTCTATGGTTTTTAGGGTTTTTTAGGGTTTTTCATGGTTTTCTAGGATTTTTAGGGTTTTTTAGAATTTACTAGGATTTTTTTGGATTTTTAGAGTTTTCTAGGATTTTTTAGGGTTTTTAAAGTTTTCTAGGGTGTTTTTAGGGTTTTCTATGATTTTATAGGATTTTTTGGATTTTTTTAGAGTTTTCTAGGGTTTTTACGGTTTTTTTGGGATTTCTAGGGTTTTCTAGGGTATTAAGGATTTCTAGGATTTTCTAGGGTTTGTTTATGGTTTTTAGGGTTTTTAGGATATTTTATGTTTTTCTAGGATTTTCTAGGATTTTTTAGGTTTTTCTAGTGTTTTTAGGGATTTTATGATTTTCTAGTTTTTTTTGGGTTTTCTAGAGTTTTTTAGAGTTTTCTAGGATTTTTCAGGGTTTTTAGGGTTTTCTAGGGTTTTTTAGGGTTTTCTATCGTTTTTAGGTGTATTTAGGATTTTCTAGGATTTTTTTATTTTTCTAGGGAGTTTAAGAGTTTCTAGGTTTTTTTAGAGTTTTTAGGGTTTTCTATGATTTTCTAAAGTTCTTTAAGTTTTCTATGGTTTTTAGGGTTTTTTTTAGGGTTTTTCATGGTTTGCTAGGGTTTTCAGGATTTTTTAGCATTTACTAGGATTTTTTTGGGTTTTTAGATTTTTCTAGGATTTTTAAGATTTTCTAGGGTTTTTAGGGTTTTCAAGGTTTTTTAGGATTTTCTAGGGTTTTTAGGATTTTCTATAATTTTATAGGATTTTTTGGGGTTTTTAGAGTTTTCTAGGGTTTTTAGGGATTTTAGGGTTTTTTTTGGGATTTTTAAGATTTTTATTGTTTTCTAGGGTTTTAAGGATTTCTAGGGTTTGTTTATGGTTTTCTAGGGTTTTTAGGGTTTTTTCAGGGTTTTCTAGGGTTTTCTAGAATTTTTTAGGTTTTTCTAGTGTTTTCAGGGATTTTATGATTTTCTAGGATTTTTTTGGGTTTTTAGAGTTTTCGAGGATTTTTCATTGTTTTTTAGGGTTTTAGGGTTTTCTAGGGTTTTTCAAGATTTCCTAGGGGTTTAGAGTTTTCTAGGGTTTTCTAGAGTTCTTTAATGTTTTTTAGGGTTTTTTTATGGTTTTGTAGGGTTTTTAGGGTTTTGTAGGATTTTTTTGGGTTTTCTAGAGTCTTTTAGAGTTTTCAAGGGTTTTTTTAGGATTTTTATGGTTTTCAAGGGTTTTTATGGTTTTCTAGGGTTTTCTAGGATTTTTTTAGGATTTACGAGGATTTTTTAGCTTTTCTAGGGTTTTAAGGGCTTTTTAGGATTTTCTAGTATTTTTTGGGTTTTCTAGATTTTTTTAGAATTTTCTCAAGTTTTTCAAGATTTTTAGGATTTTCTAAGTATTTTAGGGTATTTTAGAGTTTTCTAGCGTTTTTAGAGTTTTCTACAGTTTTATGGTTTTCTAGGATTTTTAGGGTTGTTTAGGATATAATAGAATTTTATCGGATTTCTAGGATTATTTTATAGTTTTTAGGGTTTTCTAGGGTTTTTTATGGTTATCTAGGGTTTTTAGGGTTTTTTAGGATTTATTAGGATTTTTTTTAGATTTTCTAGAGGTTTTTGAGTTTTCTAGGATTTTTAGGGTTTTTTAGGGTTTTCTAGGGTTTTTAGGGTTTTTTATGGTTTTTAGGAGTATTTAGAATTTTCTAGGATTTTTTTTTATTTTTCTAGGGCTTCTAAGAGTTTCTAGGTTTTTTTAGGGTTTTTAGGGTTTTCTAGGATTTTCTAAAGTTCTTTAAGTTTTCTAGGGATTTTATCGTTTTTTTTAGGATTTTTCATGGTTTTCTAGGGTTTTTAGTGTTTTTTAGAATTTACTAGGAATTTTTGGATTTTTAGAGTTTTCTAAGAATTTTTTTAGGGTTTTTAATGTTTTCTAGGATTTTTAGGATTTTCTAGGTTTTTTAGGATTTTCTAGGGTTTTCAGGGTTTTCTATGATTTTATAAGATTTTTTGGGTTTTTTAGAGTTTTCTAGAGTTTTTAGGGATTTTCGGGTTTTTTTTGGATATCTAGGGTTTTAAAGATTTCTAAGATTTTCTAGGTTTTTTTTATGGTTTTGTAGGTTTTTTTTGGATATCTAGAGTTTTCTAGGATTTTTTAGGGTTTTCTAGAGTTTTTTAGAGTTTTCTAGGACTGTTAGAATTTTTTAGGAGTTTCTAGTGTTTTTTTGAGGTTTTTAACTTTTTAGTATTTTTTTGGATTTTCTAGGATTTTTTTAGATTTTTTAGGATTCTCTAGGATTTTCTAGAGTTTTTTAATGTTTTTTAGAGTTTTTATGATTTTTCAGAGTTTTTTATGGTCATTCTAGGATTTTTTAGGGTTTTTTATAATTTTTTCCTAGAAAACCACATAAAAAAGCTAGAAAACTTTTAAAAAATTATAGAAAACCCTAAAAAATCCTAAAAATCCTAGAAAACTCTAAAAACCCCTAAAATCGTAGAAAATCCTAAAAAACATAGAGAACCCTAGAAACCCCTAAAAACCATTGAAAACCTTAAATTAGAGTAAATCCAAAAAAATTATAAAAACCCTAGAAAAACCATAAAAAACCTTAGAAAAACATAAGAACCCTAGATAACTTTAAAGAACTCAAGAAAACCCTAGAAACTCCTAAAAACCCCTGAAAAATCCTAGAAATGTCTAAATCCTAGTAAATCATAAAAAACTCTAAAAAAATCCTAGAAAACTCAAAAAAGTCTAGAAAACCCCAAAAACAATCAAAGTAAATCCGAAAAACCCTAATAACCATAAAAAAATCCTAAAAACCCTAGAAAACCCTAAAAAAATCTAGAAAACCTTAAAATCCCTAAAAACCGTAGAAAACCCGAAAAACCATAGAAAACCTAAAAAACCATAAAAAATCCTAGAAAACCATAAAAACCCTAGAAAACTTTAAAAAAACTAGAAAATCCTAAAAATCCTAAAATCCCTAAAAATCCAAAAAATACATAGAAAATCCTAAAAACCCAAAAAAAAACCTAGAGAACTCTAAAAAAACTCAAGAAAATCCAAAAAAATCCTAGAAAGTCCTAAAAAATTCTATAAATCCTAGAAAACCCTGAAAAATCCTAGAAAACCCTAAAAAACCCTAGAAAATCCTAGCAACCCTAGTAAACCCTAGAAAACTCAAAAAATTCTAGAAAACCAAATGGTAAATCCAAAAAATCCCTAATAATCCTAGAAACCATAAAAAAACCTTAGAAAACCATAAAAACCCTAGAAAACCTTAAAGAATGCAAGAAAACCCTAGAAACCCCAAAAGACCCTAGAAAATCCTAAAAAGCCCTAAAAACACTAAGAACCCTAAAAAACCTTGAAAAACGCTAGAAAATCCAAAAAAAATCCTACAAAATCCCAAAAAGCCCTAAAAACCCGAGAAAACACTAGCCATCCGTAAAAACCCTAAAAAATACGAGAAAGCTTTAAACAAATCAAGAAAACCCAAAAAAAATCTTAGGAAATCCTAAACAACCCTAAAATACCCTAGAAGACCCTAAAAAACCCTAATAATCTCAGAAAATCCTAGAAAGCACTAAAAACCTTAGAAAACCTAGAAAATCCTAAAAAACATAAGAAAATCATAAAAATTCTAGAAAAATTTAAAAAAACTCTGCAAAATCCTAGAAACCCTGGTAAACCCTAAAAAAAACCCCTAAAAAAACCTAGAAAAGTCTAAAATTCCTAGTAAATCCTAAAAAACTCTAGAAAACACTAAAAACTCTAGAAAACCTAAAAACAATCCTAGTAAATCCTAAAAACCGTAATAACCCTAGAAAACCGTAAAAAGCCCTAAAAACACTGAAACCCCTAGAAAACCCTAAAAACCCTAGAAATCCCTAAAAAATCCTAGAAAACCCTAAAAACCATAGAAAATCCAAAAACAAAAAAACCATAGAAAATCCTAAAACACTCTAGAAAATCCAAAAAAAATCCTAAAAAATCCTAAAGAATCCTAAAAAACCCTAGAAAACCCATCTAATCCTAGAACACCCTAGAAAATCCTGAAAACCTTAAAAAAACCTAAAAAATCCTAAAAAAACCTAAGAAACCCTAAAAACCTTAGAAAACGCTAAAAACCCAAAAAATTCTACGAAATCCTAAAAAATACTAAAAAACCCTAGAAAACAATTCTAGTAAATCCTGACAACCCTAGAAACCCCTAAAAACCCCTAGAACACCCAAGAAAACCCTGAAAACTCCTAGAAAAACCCTAAAAATCCAAAAAACCCTAGAAAACCCTAAACACCTTAGAAAACCCTAGAAAATCCAAGAAACCCAAGAAAACTCTAAAACACTCTAGAAAATCCAAAAAAATGCTAGAAAATACTAAAGAATCCTGAAAACCCCTAGAAACCCTAAAAACGCTAGAAAACTCTATGGTTTTTTAGTGGTTTTTTCGAGTTTATTAGAGTTTTCTCGGGTTTTTCTGCTTTTTTAGGGTTTTAGGATTTTCAAGGATTTTCTAGTTTTTTAAAGTTTTCTATGGTCTTTATCGTTTTCTAGGGTTTTTTTTTGGTTTTCTAGGCTTTCTAGAATTTTTTAGCTTTCTAGGGTTTTAAGGGCTTTTTAGGATTTTCTAGTATTTTTTTGGGTTTTCTAGAGTTTTTTAGAATTTTCTAGAGTTTTTCAAGATTTTTTAGGGTTTTCTAAGGATTTTAGGGTCTTTCTAGGATTTTTAGAGTTTTCTAGGGCTTTCTAGACTTTTTTAATGTTTTCTACGGTTTTATGGTTTTCTAGGATTTTTAGGGTTTTTTAAGATATAATAGAATTTTTTCGGATTTTCTAGGGTTATTTTATGGTTTTTAGGGATTTCTAGTGTTTTTTATAGTTATCTAGGATTTTTAGGATTTTTTAGGATTTACCAGGATTTTTTTAGATTTTCTAGAGGTTTTTGAGTTTTCTAGGATTTTTAGGGTTTTTAGGGTTTTCTAGGGTTTTCTATGGTTTTTAGGAGTATTTAGGATTCTCTAGGATTTTTTTTATTTTTCTAGGGCGTTTAAGAGTTTTCTAGGTTTTTTTAGGGTTTTTAGGGTTTTCTATGATTTTTTAAAGTTCTTTAAGTTTTCTATGGTTTTTAGGGTTTTTTAGGGTTTTTCATGGTTTTCTAGGATTTTTAGGTTTTTTTAGAATTTACTAGGATTTTTTTGGATTTTTAGAGTTTTCTAGGATTTTTTAGGGTTTTTAAGGTTTTCTAGGGTGTTTTTAGGGTTTTCTATGATTTTATAGGATTTTTTGGATTTTTTTTAGAGTTTTCTAGGGTTTTTAGGGTTTTTTTTGGGATTTCTAGGGTTTTTAGAGTTTTCTAGGGTATTAAGGATTTCTAGGATTTTCTAGGGTTTGTTTATGGTTTTTAGGGTTTTTAGGATATTTTATGTTTTTCTAGGATTTTCTAGGATTTTTTAGGTTTTTCTAGTGTTTTTAGGGATTTTATGATTTTCTAGTTTTTTTTGGGTTTTCTAGAGTTTTTTAGAGTTTTCTAGGATTTTTCAGGGTTTTTAGGGTTTTCTAGGGTTTTTTAGGGTTTTCTATCGTTTTTAGGTGTATTTAGGATTTTCTAGGATTTTTTTATTTTTCTAGGGCGTTTAAGAGTTTCTAGGTTTTTTTAGAGTTTTTAGGGTTTTCTATGATTTTCTAAAGTTCTTTAAGTTTTCTATGGTTTTTAGGGTTTTTTTTAGGGTTTTTCATGGTTTGCTAGGGTTTTCAGGATTTTTTAGCATTTACTAGGATTTTTTTGGGTTTTTAGATTTTTCTAGGATTTTTAAGATTTTCTAGGGTTTTTAGGGTTTTCTAGGTTTTTTAGGATTTTCTAGGGTTTTTAGGATTTTCTATAATTTTATAGGATTTTTTGGGGTTTTTAGAGTTTTCTAGGGTTTTTAGGGATTTTAGGGTTTTTTTTGGGATTTCTAAGATTTTTAGGGTTTTCTAGGGTTTTAAGGATTTCTAGGATTTTCTAGGGTTTGTTTATGGTTTTCTAGGGTTTTTAGGGTTTTTTCAGGGTTTTCTAGGGTTTTCTAGAATTTTTTAGGTTTTTCTAGTGTTTTCAGGGATTTTATGATTTTCTAGGATTTTTTTGGGTTTTTAGAGTTTTCGAGGATTTTTCATTGTTTTTTAGGGTTTTAGGGTTTTCTAGGGTTTTTCAAGATTTCCTAGGGGTTTAGAGTTTTCTAGGGTTTTCTAGAGTTCTTTAATGTTTTTTAGGGTTTTTTTATGGTTTTGTAGGGTTTTTAGGGTTTTGTAGGATTTTTTTGGGTTTTCTAGAGTCTTTTAGAGTTTTCAAGGGTTTTTTTAGGATTTTTATGGTTTTCAAGGGTTTTTATGGTTTTCTAGGGTTTTCTAGGATTTTTTTAGGATTTACGAGGATTTTTTAGCTTTTCTAGGGTTTTAAGGGCTTTTTAGGATTTTCTAGTATTTTTTGGGTTTTCTAGAGTTTTTTAGAATTTTCTCAAGTTTTTCAAGATTTTTAGGATTTTCTAAGTATTTTAGGGTATTTTAGAGTTTTCTAGCGTTTTTAGAGTTTTCTACAGTTTTATGGTTTTCTAGGATTTTTAGGGTTGTTTAGGATATAATAGAATTTTATCGGATTTCTAGGATTATTTTATAGTTTTTAGGGTTTTCTAGGGTTTTTTATGGTTATCTAGGGTTTTTAGGGTTTTTTAGGATTTATTAGGATTTTTTTTAGATTTTCTAGAGGTTTTTGAGTTTTCTAGGATTTTTAGGGTTTTTTAGGGTTTTCTAGGGTTTTTAGGGTTTTTTATGGTTTTTAGGAGTATTTAGAATTTTCTAGGATTTTTTTTTATTTTTCTAGGGCTTCTAAGAGTTTCTAGGTTTTTTTAGGGTTTTTAGGGTTTTCTAGGATTTTCTAAAGTTCTTTAAGTTTTCTAGGGATTTTATCGTTTTTTTTAGGATTTTTCATGGTTTTCTAGGGTTTTTAGGGTTTTTTAGAATTTACTAGGAATTTTTGGATTTTTAGAGTTTTCTAAGAATTTTTTTAGGGTTTTTAATGTTTTCTAGGATTTTTAGGATTTTCTAGGTTTTTTAGGATTTTCTAGGGTTTTCAGGGTTTTCTATGATTTTATAAGATTTTTTGGGTTTTTTAGAGTTTTCTAGAGTTTTTAGGGATTTTCGGGTTTTTTTTGGATATCTAGGGTTTTAAAGATTTCTAAGATTTTCTACGTTTTTTTTATGGTTTTGTAGGTTTTTTTTGGATATCTAGAGTTTTCTAGGATTTTTTAGGGTTTTCTAGAGTTTTTTAGAGTTTTCTAGGACTGTTAGAATTTTTTAGGGGTTTCTAGTGTTTTTTTGAGGTTTTTAACTTTTTAGTATTTTTTTGGATTTTCTAGGATTTTTTTAGATTTTTTAGGATTCTCTAGGATTTTCTAGAGTTTTTTAATGTTTTTTAGAGTTTTTATGATTTTTCAGAGTTTTTTATGGTCATTCTAGGATTTTTTAGGGTTTTTTATAATTTTTTCCTAGAAAACCACATAAAAAAGCTAGAAAACTTTTAAAAAATTATAGAAAACCCTAGAAAATCCTAAAAATCCTAGAAAACTCTAAAAACCCCTAAAATCGTAGAACCCTAGAAACCCCTAAAAACCATTGAAAACCTTAAATTAGAGTAAATCCAAAAAAATCATAAAAACCCTAGAAAAACCATAAAAAACCTTAGAAAAACATAAGAACCCTAGATAACTTTAAAGAACTCAAGAAAACCCTAGAAACTCCTAAAAACCCCTGAAAAATCCTAGAAATGTCTAAATCCTAGTAAATTATAAAAAACTCTAAAAAAATCCTAGAAAACTCAAAAAAGTCTAGAAAACCCCAAAAACAATCAAAGTAAATCCGAAAAACCCTAATAACCATAAAAAAATCCTAAAAACCCTAGAAAACCCTAAAAAAATCTAGAAAACCTTAAAATCCCTAAAAACCGTAGAAAACCCGAAAAACCATAGAAAACCTAAAAAACCATAAAAAATCCTAGAAAACCATAAAAACCCTAGAAAACTTTAAAAAAACTAGAAAATCCTAAAAATCCTAAAATCCCTAAAAATCCAAAAAATACATAGAAAATCCTAAAAACCCAAAAAAAAAACCTAGAAAACTCTAAAAAAACTTAAGAAAATCCAAAAAAATCCTAGAAAGTCCTAAAAAATTCTATAAATCCTAGAAAACCCTGAAAAATCCTAGAAAACCCTAAAAAACCCTAGAAAATCCTAGCAACCCTAGTAAACCCTAGAAAACTCAAAAAATTCTAGAAAACCAAATGGTAAATCCAAAAAATCCCTAATAATCCTAGAAACCATAAAAAAACCTTAGAAAACCATAAAAACCCTAGAAAACCTTAAAGAATGCAAGAAAACCCTAGAAACCCCAAAAGACCCTAGAAAATCCTAAAAAGCCCTAAAAACACTAAGAACCCTAAAAAACCTTGAAAAACGCTAGAAAATCCAAAAAAAATCCTACAAAATCCCAAAAAGCCCTAAAAACCCGAGAAAACACTAGCCATCCGTAAAAACCCTAAAAAATACGAGAAAGCTTTAAACAAATCAAGAAAACCCAAAAAAAATCTTAGGAAATCCTAAACAACCCTAAAATACCCTAGAAGACCCTAAAAAACCCTAATAATCTCAGAAAATCCTAGAAAGCACTAAAAACCTTAGAAAACCTAGAAAATCCTAAAAAACATAAGAAAATCATAAAAATCCTAGAAAAATTTAAAAAAACTCTGCAAAATCCTAGAAACCCTAGTAAACCCTAAAAAAACCTAGAAAAGTCTAAAATTCCTAGTAAATCCTGAAAAACTCTAGAAAACACTAAAAACTCTAGAAAACCTAAAAACAATCCTAGTAAATCCTAAAAACCGTAATAACCCTAGAAAACCGTAAAAAGCCCTAAAAACACTGAAACCCCTAGAAAACCCTAAAAACCCTAGAAATCCCTAAAAAATCCTAGAAAACCCTAAAAACCATAGAAAACCCAAAAACAAAAAACCCTAGAAAATCCTAAAACACTCTAGAAAATCCAAAAAAACTCCTAAAAAATCCTAAAGAATCCTAAAAAACCCTAGAAAACCCATCTAATCCTAGAACACCCTAGAAAATCCTGAAAACCTTAAAAAACCCTAAAAAATTCTAAAAAAAACCTAAGAAACCCTAAAAACCTTAGAAAACGCTAAAAACCCAAAAAATTCTACGAAATCCTAAAAAATACTAAAAAACCCTAGAAAACAATTCTAGTAAATCCTGACAACCCTAGAAACCCCTAAAAACCCCTAGAACACCCAAGAAAACCCTGAAAACTCCTAGAAAAACCCTAAAAATCCAAAAAACCCTAGAAAACCCTAAACACCTTAGAAAACCCTAGAAAATCCAAGAAACTCAAGAAAACTCTAAAACACTCTAGAAAATCCAAAAAAATGCTAGAAAATACTAAAGAATCCTGAAAACCCCTAGAAACCCTAAAAACGATAGAAAACTCTATGGTTTTTTAGTGGTTTTTTCGAGTTTATTAGAGTTTTCTCGGGTTTTTATGCTTTTTTAGGGTTTTAGGATTTTCAAGGATTTTCTAGTTTTTTAAAGTTTTCTATGGTTTTTATCGTTTTCTAGGGTTTTTTTTGGTTTTCTAGGCTTTCTAGAATTTTTTAGCTTTCTAGGGTTTTAAGGGCTTTTTAGGATTTTCTAGTATTTTTTTGGGTTTTCTAGAGTTTTTTAGAATTTTCTAGAGTTTTTCAAGATTTTTTAGGGTTTTCTAAGGATTTTAGGGTCTTTCTAGGATTTTTAGAGTTTTCTAGGGCTTTCTAGACTTTTTTAATGTTTTCTACGGTTTTATGGTTTTCTAGGATTTTTAGGGTTTTTTAAGATATAATAGAATTTTTTCGGATTTTCTAGGGTTATTTTATGGTTTTTAGGGATTTCTAGGGTTTTCTATAGTTATCTAGGAGTTTTAGGATTTTTTAGGATTTACCAGGATTTTTTTAGATTTTCTAGAGGTTTTTGAGTTTTCTAGGATTTTTAGGGTTTTTAGGGTTTTCTAAAGTTTTTAGGAGTATTTAGGATTCTCTAGGATTTTTTTATTTTTCTAGGGCGTTTAAGAGTTTTCTAGGTTTTTTTAGGGTTTTTAGGGTTTTCTATGATTTTTTAAAGTTCTTTAAGTTTTCTAGGGTTTTTAGGGTTTTTTAGGGTTTTTCATGGTTTTCTAGGATTTTTAGGGTTTTTAGAATTTACGAGGATTTTTTTGGATTTTTAGAGTTTTCTAGGATTTTATAGGGTTTTTAAGGTTTTCTAGGGTTTTTAGGGTTTTCTAGGTTTTTTAGGATTTTATAGGGTGTTTTTAGGGTTTTCTATGATTTTATAGGATTTTTTGGATTTTTTTTAGAGTTTTCTAGGGTTTTTAGGGATTTTAGGGTTTTTTTTGGGATTTCTAGGGTTTTTAGAGTTTTCTAGGGTATTAAGGATTTCTAGGATTTTCTAGGGTTTGTTTATGGTTTTTTAGGGTTTTTAGGATTTTTTATGTTTTTCTAGGATTTTCTAGGATTTTTTAGGTTTTTCTAGTGTTTTTAGGGATTTTATGATTTTCTAGTTTTTTTTTTGGGTTTTCTAGAGTCTTTTAGAGTTTTCTAGGATTTTTCAGGGTTTTTAGGGTTTTCTAGGGTTTTTTAGGATTTTCTATCGTTTTTAGGTGTATTTAGGATTTTCTAGGATTTTTTATTTTTCTAGGGCGTTTAAGAGTTTCTAGGTTTTTTTTAGAGTTTTTAGGGTTTTCTATGATTTTCTAAAGTTCTTTAAGTTTTCTATGGTTTTTAGGGTTTTTTTAGGGTTTTTCATGGTTTGCTAGGGTTTTCAGGATTTTTTAGCATTTACTAGGATTTTTTTGGGTTTTTAGATTTTTCTAGGATTTTTAAGATTTTCTAGGGTTTTTAGGGTTTTCTAGGTTTTTTAGGATTTTCTAGGGTTTTTAGGATTTTCTATAATTTTATAGGATTTTTTGGGGTTTTTAGAGTTTTCTAGGGTTTTTAGGGATTTTAGGGTTTTTTTTGGGATTTCTAAGATTTTTAGGGTTTTCTAGGGTTTTAAGGATTTCTAGGATTTTCTAGGGTTTGTTTATGGTTTTCTAGGGTTTTTAGGGTTTTTTCAGGGTTTTCTAGGGTTTTCTAGAATTTTTTAGGTTTTTCTAGTGTTTTCAGGGATTTTATGATTTTCTAGGATTTTTTTGGGTTTTTAGAGTTTTCGAGGATTTTTCATTGTTTTTTAGGGTTTTAGGGTTTTCTAGGGTTTTTCAAGATTTCCTAGGGGTTTAGAGTTTTCTAGGGTTTTCTAGAGTTCTTTAATGTTTTTTAGGGTTTTTTTATGGTTTTGTAGGGTTTTTAGGGTTTTGTAGGATTTTTAGGTTTTTTAGGATATACTAGGATTTTTTTGGGTTTTCTAGAGTCTTTTAGAGTTTTCAAGGGTTTTTTTAGGATTTTTATGGTTTTCAAGGGTTTTTATGGTTTTCTAGGGTTTTCTAGGATTTTTTTAGGATTTACGAGGATTTTTTAGCTTTTCTAGGGTTTTAAGGGCTTTTTAGGATTTTCTAGTATTTTTTGGGTTTTCTAGAGTTTTTTAGAAGTTTCTCAAGTTTTTCAAGATTTCTAGGATTTTCTAAGTATTTTAGGGTATTTTAGAGTTTTCTAGCGTTTTTAGAGTTTTCTACAGTTTTATGGTTTTCTAGGATTTTTAGGGTTGTTTAGGATATAATAGAATTTTATCGGATTTCTAGGATTATTTTATAGTTTTTAGGGTTTTCTAGGGTTTTTTTATGGTTATCTAGGGTTTTTAGGGTTTTTTAGGATTTATTAGGATTTTTTTTAGATTTTCTAGAGGTTTTTGAGTTTTCTAGGATTTTTAGGGTTTTTTAGGGTTTTCTAGGGTTTTTAGGGTTTTTTATGGTTTTTAGGAGTATTTAGAATTTTCTAGGATTTTTTTTTATTTTTCTAGGGCTTCTAAGAGTTTCTAGGTTTTTTTAGGGTTTTTAGGGTTTTCTAGGATTTTCTAAAGTTCTTTAAGTTTTCTAGGGATTTTATCGTTTTTTTTAGGATTTTTCATGGTTTTCTAGGGTTTTTAGGGTTTTTTAGAATTTACTAGGAATTTTTGGATTTTTAGAGTTTTCTAAGAATTTTTTTAGGGTTTTTAATGTTTTCTAGGATTTTTAGGATTTTCTAGGTTTTTTAGGATTTTCTAGGGTTTTCAGGGTTTTCTATGATTTTATAAGATTTTTTGGGTTTTTTAGAGTTTTCTAGAGTTTTTAGGGATTTTCGGGTTTTTTTTTGGATATCTAGGGTTTTAAAGATTTCTAAGATTTTCTAGGTTTTTTTTATGGTTTTGTAGGTTTTTTTTGGATATCTAGAGTTTTCTAGGATTTTTTAGGGTTTTCTAGAGTTTTTTAGAGTTTTCTAGGACTGTTAGAATTTTTTAGGGGTTTCTAGTGTTTTTTTGAGGTTTTTAACTTTTTAGTATTTTTTTGGATTTTCTAGGATTTTTTTAGATTTTTTAGGATTCTCTAGGATTTTCTAGAGTTTTTTAATGTTTTTTAGAGTTTTTATGATTTTTCAGAGTTTTTTATGGTCATTCTAGGATTTTTTAGGGTTTTTTATAATTTTTTCCTAGAAAACCACATAAAAAAGCTAGAAAACTTTTAAAAAATTATAGAAAACCCTAGAAAATCCTAAAAATCCTAGAAAACTCTAAAAACCCCTAAAATCGTAGAACCCTAGAAACCCCTAAAAACCATTGAAAACCTTAAATTAGAGTAAATCCAAAAAAATCATAAAAACCCTAGAAAAACCATAAAAAACCTTAGAAAAACATAAGAACCCTAGATAACTTTAAAGAACTCAAGAAAACCCTAGAAACTCCTAAAAACCCCTGAAAAATCCTAGAAATGTCTAAATCCTAGTAAATCATAAAAAACTCTAAAAAAATCCTAGAAAACTCAAAAAAGTCTAGAAAACCCCAAAAACAATCAAAGTAAATCCGAAAAACCCTAATAACCATAAAAAATCCTAAAAACCCTAGAAAACCCTAAAAAAATCTAGAAAACCTTAAAATCCCTAAAAACCGTAGAAAACCCGAAAAACCATAGAAAACCTAAAAAACCATAAAAAATCCTAGAAAACCATAAAAACCCTAGAAAACTTTAAAAAAACTAGAAAATCCTAAAAATCCTAAAATCCCTAAAAATCCAAAAAATACATAGAAAATCCTAAAAACCCAAAAAAAAAACCTAGAGAACTCTAAAAAAACTTAAGAAAATCCAAAAAAATCCTAGAAAGTCCTAAAAAATTCTATAAATCCTAGAAAACCCTGAAAAATCCTAGAAAACCCTAAAAAACCCTAGAAAATCCTAGCAACCCTAGTAAACCCTAGAAAACTCAAAAAATTCTAGAAAACCAAATGGTAAATCCAAAAAATCCCTAATAATCCTAGAAACCATAAAAAAACCTTAGAAAACCATAAAAACCCTAGAAAACCTTAAAGAATGCAAGAAAACCCTAGAAACCCCAAAAGACCCTAGAAAATCCTAAAAAGCCCTAAAAACACTAAGAACCCTAAAAAACCTTGAAAAACGCTAGAAAATCCAAAAAAAATCCTACAAAATCCCAAAAAGCCCTAAAAACCCGAGAAAACACTAGCCATCCGTAAAAACCCTAAAAAATACGAGAAAGCTTTAAACAAATCAAGAAAACCCAAAAAAAATCTTAGGAAATCCTAAACAACCCTAAAATACCCTAGAAGACCCTAAAAAACCCTAATAATCTCAGAAAATCCTAGAAAGCACTAAAAACCTTAGAAAACCTAGAAAATCCTAAAAAACATAAGAAAATCATAAAAATCCTAGAAAAATTTAAAAAAACTCTGCAAAATCCTAGAAACCCTAGTAAACCCTAAAAAAACCTAGAAAAGTCTAAAATTCCTAGTAAATCCTGAAAAACTCTAGAAAACACTAAAAACTCTAGAAAACCTAAAAACAATCCTAGTAAATCCTAAAAACCGTAATAACCCTAGAAAACCGTAAAAAGCCCTAAAAACACTGAAACCCCTAGAAAACCCTAAAAACCCTAAATCCCTAAAAAATCCTAGAAAACCCTAAAAACCATAGAAAACCCAAAAACAAAAAACCCTAGAAAATCCTAAAACACTCTAGAAAATCCAAAAAAACTCCTAAAAAATCCTAAAGAATCCTAAAAAACCCTAGAAAACCCATCTAATCCTAGAACACCCTAGAAAATCCTGAAAACCTTAAAAAACCCTAAAAAATTCTAAAAAAAACCTAAGAAACCCTAAAAACCTTAGAAAACGCTAAAAACCCAAAAAATTCTACGAAATCCTAAAAAATACTAAAAAACCCTAGAAAACAATTCTAGTAAATCCTGACAACCCTAGAAACCCCTAAAAACCCCTAGAACACCCAAGAAAACCCTGAAAACTCCTAGAAAAACCCTAAAAATCCAAAAAACCCTAGAAAACCCTAAACACCTTAGAAAACCCTAGAAAATCCAAGAAACTCAAGAAAACTCTAAAACACTCTAGAAAATCCAAAAAAATGCTAGAAAATACTAAAGAATCCTGAAAACCCCTAGAAACCCTAAAAACGATAGAAAACTCTATGGTTTTTTAGTGGTTTTTTCGAGTTTATTAGAGTTTTCTCGGGTTTTTCTGCTTTTTTAGGGTTTTAGGATTTTCATGGATTTTCTAGTTTTTTAAAGTTTTCTATGGTTTTTATCGTTTTCTAGGGTTTTTTTTGGTTTTCTAGGCTTTCTAGAATTTTTTAGCTTTCTAGGGTTTTAAGGGCTTTTTAGGATTTTCTAGTATTTTTTTGGGTTTTCTAGAGTTTTTTAGAATTTTCTAGAGTTTTTCAAGATTTTTTAGGGTTTTCTAAGGATTTTAGGGTCTTTCTAGGATTTTTAGAGTTTTCTAGGGCTTTCTAGACTTTTTTAATGTTTTCTACGGTTTTATGGTTTTCTAGGATTTTTAGGGTTTTTTAAGATATAATAGAATTTTTTCGGATTTTCTAGGGTTATTTTATGGTTTTTAGGGATTTTTAGGGTTTTTTATAGTTATCTAGGAGTTTTAGGATTTTTTAGGATTTACCAGGATTTTTTTAGATTTTCTAGAGGTTTTTGAGTTTTCTAGGATTTTTAGGGTTTTTAGGGTTTTCTAAAGTTTTTAGGAGTATTTAGGATTCTCTAGGATTTTTTTTATTTTTCTAGGGCGTTTAAGAGTTTTCTAGGTTTTTTTAGGGTTTTTAGGGTTTTCTATGATTTTTTAAAGTTCTTTAAGTTTTCTAGGGTTTTTAGGGTTTTTTAGGGTTTTTCATGGTTTTCTAGGATTTTTAGGGTTTTTAGAATTTACGAGGATTTTTTTCGATTTTTAGAGTTTTCTAGGATTTTATAGGGTTTTTAAGGTTTTCTAGGGTTTTTAGGGTTTTCTAGGTTTTTTAGGATTTTATAGGGTGTTTTTAGGGTTTTCTATGATTTTATAGGATTTTTTGGATTTTTTTTAGAGTTTTCTAGGGTTTTTAGGGATTTTAGGGTTTTTTTTGGGATTTCTAGGGTTTTTAGAGTTTTCTAGGGTATTAAGGATTTCTAGGATTTTCTAGGGTTTGTTTATGGTTTTTTAGGGTTTTTAGGATTTTTTATGTTTTTCTAGGATTTTCTAGGATTTTTTAGGTTTTTCTAGTGTTTTTAGGGATTTTATGATTTTCTAGTTTTTTTTTTGGGTTTTCTAGAGTCTTTTAGAGTTTTCTAGGATTTTTCAGGGTTTTTAGGGTTTTCTAGGGTTTTTTAGGATTTTCTATCGTTTTTAGGTGTATTTAGGATTTTCTAGGATTTTTTATTTTTCTAGGGCGTTTAAGAGTTTCTAGGTTTTTTTTAGAGTTTTTAGGGTTTTCTATGATTTTCTAAAGTTCTTTAAGTTTTCTATGGTTTTTAGGGTTTTTTTAGGGTTTTTCATGGTTTGCTAGGGTTTTCAGGATTTTTTAGCATTTACTAGGATTTTTTTGGGTTTTTAGATTTTTCTAGGATTTTTAAGATTTTCTAGGGTTTTTAGGGTTTTCTAGGTTTTTTAGGATTTTCTAGGGTTTTTAGGATTTTCTATAATTTTATAGGATTTTTTGGGGTTTTTAGAGTTTTCTAGGGTTTTTAGGGATTTTAGGGTTTTTTTTGGGATTTCTAAGATTTTTAGGGTTTTCTAGGGTTTTAAGGATTTCTAGGATTTTCTAGGGTTTGTTTATGGTTTTCTAGGGTTTTTAGGGTTTTTTCAGGGTTTTCTAGGGTTTTCTAGAATTTTTTAGGTTTTTCTAGTGTTTTCAGGGATTTTATGATTTTCTAGGATTTTTTTGGGTTTTTAGAGTTTTCGAGGATTTTTCATTGTTTTTTAGGGTTTTAGGGTTTTCTAGGGTTTTTCAAGATTTCCTAGGGGTTTAGAGTTTTCTAGGGTTTTCTAGAGTTCTTTAATGTTTTTTAGGGTTTTTTTATGGTTTTGTAGGGTTTTTAGGGTTTTGTAGGATTTTTAGGTTTTTTAGGATATACTAGGATTTTTTTGGGTTTTCTAGAGTCTTTTAGAGTTTTCAAGGGTTTTTTTAGGATTTTTATGGTTTTCAAGGGTTTTTATGGTTTTCTAGGGTTTTCTAGGATTTTTTTAGGATTTACGAGGATTTTTTAGCTTTTCTAGGGTTTTAAGGGCTTTTTAGGATTTTCTAGTATTTTTTGGGTTTTCTAGAGTTTTTTAGAATTTTCTCAAGTTTTTCAAGATTTCTAGGATTTTCTAAGTATTTTAGGGTATTTTAGAGTTTTCTAGCGTTTTTAGAGTTTTCTACAGTTTTATGGTTTTCTAGGATTTTTAGGGTTGTTTAGGATATAATAGAATTTTATCGGATTTCTAGGATTATTTTATAGTTTTTAGGGTTTTCTAGGGTTTTTTTATGGTTATCTAGGGTTTTTAGGGTTTTTTAGGATTTATTAGGATTTTTTTTAGATTTTCTAGAGGTTTTTGAGTTTTCTAGGATTTTTAGGGTTTTTTAGGGTTTTCTAGGGTTTTTAGGGTTTTTTATGGTTTTTAGGAGTATTTAGAATTTTCTAGGATTTTTTTTTATTTTTCTAGGGCTTCTAAGAGTTTCTAGGTTTTTTTAGGGTTTTTAGGGTTTTCTAGGATTTTCTAAAGTTCTTTAAGTTTTCTAGGGATTTTATCGTTTTTTTTAGGATTTTTCATGGTTTTCTAGGGTTTTTAGGGTTTTTTAGAATTTACTAGGAATTTTTGGATTTTTAGAGTTTTCTAAGAATTTTTTTAGGGTTTTTAATGTTTTCTAGGATTTTTAGGATTTTCTAGGTTTTTTAGGATTTTCTAGGGTTTTCAGGGTTTTCTATGATTTTATAAGATTTTTTGGGTTTTTTAGAGTTTTCTAGAGTTTTTAGGGATTTTCGGGTTTTTTTTTGGATATCTAGGGTTTTAAAGATTTCTAAGATTTTCTAGGTTTTTTTTATGGTTTTGTAGGTTTTTTTTGGATATCTAGAGTTTTCTAGGATTTTTTAGGGTTTTCTAGAGTTTTTTAGAGTTTTCTAGGACTGTTAGAATTTTTTAGGGGTTTCTAGTGTTTTTTTGAGGTTTTTAACTTTTTAGTATTTTTTTGGATTTTCTAGGATTTTTTTAGATTTTTTAGGATTCTCTAGGATTTTCTAGAGTTTTTTAATGTTTTTTAGAGTTTTTATGATTTTTCAGAGTTTTTTATGGTCATTCTAGGATTTTTTAGGGTTTTTTATAATTTTTTCCTAGAAAACCACATAAAAAAGCTAGAAAACTTTTAAAAAATTATAGAAAACCCTAGAAAATCCTAAAAATCCTAGAAAACTCTAAAAACCCCTAAAATCGTAGAACCCTAGAAACCCCTAAAAACCATTGAAAACCTTAAATTAGAGTAAATCCAAAAAAATCATAAAAACCCTAGAAAAACCATAAAAAACCTTAGAAAAACATAAGAACCCTAGATAACTTTAAAGAACTCAAGAAAACCCTAGAAACTCCTAAAAACCCCTGAAAAATCCTAGAAATGTCTAAATCCTAGTAAATCATAAAAAACTCTAAAAAAATCCTAGAAAACTCAAAAAAGTCTAGAAAACCCCAAAAACAATCAAAGTAAATCCGAAAAACCCTAATAACCATAAAAAAATCCTAAAAACCCTAGAAAACCCTAAAAAAATCTAGAAAACCTTAAAATCCCTAAAAACCGTAGAAAACCCGAAAAACCATAGAAAACCTAAAAAACCATAAAAAATCCTAGAAAACCATAAAAACCCTAGAAAACTTTAAAAAAACTAGAAAATTCTAAAAATCCTAAAATCCCTAAAAATCCAAAAAATACATAGAAAATCCTAAAAACCCAAAAAAAAAACCTAGAGAACTCTAAAAAAACTTAAGAAAATCCAAAAAAATCCTAGAAAGTCCTAAAAAATTCTATAAATCCTAGAAAACCCTGAAAAATCCTAGAAAACCCTAAAAAACCCTAGAAAATCCTAGCAACCCTAGTAAACCCTAGAAAACTCAAAAAATTCTAGAAAACCAAATGGTAAATCCAAAAAATCCCTAATAATCCTAGAAACCATAAAAAAACCTTAGAAAACCATAAAAACCCTAGAAAACCTTAAAGAATGCAAGAAAACCCTAGAAACCCCAAAAGACCCTAGAAAATCCTAAAAAGCCCTAAAAACACTAAGAACCCTAAAAAACCTTGAAAAACGCTAGAAAATCCAAAAAAAATCCTACAAAATCCCAAAAAGCCCTAAAAACCCGAGAAAACACTAGCCATCCGTAAAAACCCTAAAAAATACGAGAAAGCTTTAAACAAATCAAGAAAACCCAAAAAAAATCTTAGGAAATCCTAAACAACCCTAAAATACCCTAGAAGACCCTAAAAAACCCTAATAATCTCAGAAAATCCTAGAAAGCACTAAAAACCTTAGAAAACCTAGAAAATCCTAAAAAACATAAGAAAATCATAAAAATCCTAGAAAAATTTAAAAAAACTCTGCAAAATCCTAGAAACCCTAGTAAACCCTAAAAAAACCTAGAAAAGTCTAAAATTCCTAGTAAATCCTGAAAAACTCTAGAAAACACTAAAAACTCTAGAAAACCTAAAAACAATCCTAGTAAATCCTAAAAACCGTAATAACCCTAGAAAACCGTAAAAAGCCCTAAAAACACTGAAACCCCTAGAAAACCCTAAAAACCCTAGAAATCCCTAAAAAATCCTAGAAAACCCTAAAAACCATAGAAAACCCAAAAACAAAAAACCCTAGAAAATCCTAAAACACTCTAGAAAATCCAAAAAAACTCCTAAAAAATCCTAAAGAATCCTAAAAAACCCTAGAAAACCCATCTAATCCTAGAACACCCTAGAAAATCCTGAAAACCTTAAAAAACCCTAAAAAATTCTAAAAAAAACCTAAGAAACCCTAAAAACCTTAGAAAACGCTAAAAACCCAAAAAATTCTACGAAATCCTAAAAAATACTAAAAAACCCTAGAAAACAATTCTAGTAAATCCTGACAACCCTAGAAACCCCTAAAAACCCCTAGAACACCCAAGAAAACCCTGAAAACTCCTAGAAAAACCCTAAAAATCCAAAAAACCCTAGAAAACCCTAAACACCTTAGAAAACCCTAGAAAATCCAAGAAACTCAAGAAAACTCTAAAACACTCTAGAAAATCCAAAAAAATGCTAGAAAATACTAAAGAATCCTGAAAACCCCTAGAAACCCTAAAAACGATAGAAAACTCTATGGTTTTTTAGTGGTTTTTTCGAGTTTATTAGAGTTTTCTCGGGTTTTTATGCTTTTTTAGGGTTTTAGGATTTTCAAGGATTTTCTAGTTTTTTAAAGTTTTCTATGGTTTTTATCGTTTTCTAGAGTTTTTTAGAATTTTCTAGAGTTTTTCAAGATTTTTTAGGGTTTTCTAAGGATTTTAGGGTCTTTCTAGGATTTTTAGAGTTTTCTAGGGCTTTCTAGACTTTTTTAATGTTTTCTACGGTTTTATGGTTTTCTAGGATTTTTAGGGTTTTTTAAGATATAATAGAATTTTTTCGGATTTTCTAGGGTTATTTTATGGTTTTTAGGGATTTCTAGGGTTTTCTATAGTTATCTAGGAGTTTTAGGATTTTTTAGGATTTACCAGGATTTTTTTAGATTTTCTAGAGGTTTTTGAGTTTTCTAGGATTTTTAGGGTTTTTAGGGTTTTCTAAAGTTTTTAGGAGTATTTAGGATTCTCTAGGATTTTTTTTATTTTTCTAGGGCGTTTAAGAGTTTTCTAGGTTTTTTTAGGGTTTTTAGGGTTTTCTATGATTTTTTAAAGTTCTTTAAGTTTTCTAGGGTTTTTAGGGTTTTTTAGGGTTTTTCATGGTTTTCTAGGATTTTTAGGGTTTTTAGAATTTACGAGGATTTTTTTGGATTTTTAGAGTTTTCTAGGATTTTATAGGGTTTTTAAGGTTTTCTAGGGTTTTTAGGGTTTTCTAGGTTTTTTAGGATTTTATAGGGTGTTTTTAGGGTTTTCTATGATTTTATAGGATTTTTTGGATTTTTTTTTAGAGTTTTCTAGGGTTTTTAGGGATTTTAGGGTTTTTTTTGGGATTTCTAGGGTTTTTAGAGTTTTCTAGGGTATTAAGGATTTCTAGGATTTTCTAGGGTTTGTTTATGGTTTTTTAGGGTTTTTAGGATTTTTTATGTTTTTCTAGGATTTTCTAGGATTTTTTAGGTTTTTCTAGTGTTTTTAGGGATTTTATGATTTTCTAGTTTTTTTTTTGGGTTTTCTAGAGTCTTTTAGAGTTTTCTAGGATTTTTCAGGGTTTTTAGGGTTTTCTAGGGTTTTTTAGGATTTTCTATCGTTTTTAGGTGTATTTAGGATTTTCTAGGATTTTTTATTTTTCTAGGGCGTTTAAGAGTTTCTAGGTTTTTTTTAGAGTTTTTAGGGTTTTCTATGATTTTCTAAAGTTCTTTAAGTTTTCTATGGTTTTTAGGGTTTTTTTAGGGTTTTTCATGGTTTGCTAGGGTTTTCAGGATTTTTTAGCATTTACTAGGATTTTTTTGGGTTTTTAGATTTTTCTAGGATTTTTAAGATTTTCTAGGGTTTTTAGGGTTTTCTAGGTTTTTTAGGATTTTCTAGGGTTTTTAGGATTTTCTATAATTTTATAGGATTTTTTGGGGTTTTTAGAGTTTTCTAGGGTTTTTAGGGATTTTAGGGTTTTTTTTGGGATTTCTAAGATTTTTAGGGTTTTCTAGGGTTTTAAGGATTTCTAGGATTTTCTAGGGTTTGTTTATGGTTTTCTAGGGTTTTTAGGGTTTTTTCAGGGTTTTCTAGGGTTTTCTAGAATTTTTTAGGTTTTTCTAGTGTTTTCAGGGATTTTATGATTTTCTAGGATTTTTTTGGGTTTTTAGAGTTTTCGAGGATTTTTCATTGTTTTTTAGGGTTTTAGGGTTTTCTAGGGTTTTTCAAGATTTCCTAGGGGTTTAGAGTTTTCTAGGGTTTTCTAGAGTTCTTTAATGTTTTTTAGGGTTTTTTTATGGTTTTGTAGGGTTTTTAGGGTTTTGTAGGATTTTTAGGTTTTTTAGGATATACTAGGATTTTTTTGGGTTTTCTAGAGTCTTTTAGAGTTTTCAAGGGTTTTTTTAGGATTTTTATGGTTTTCAAGGGTTTTTATGGTTTTCTAGGGTTTTCTAGGATTTTTTTAGGATTTACGAGGATTTTTTAGCTTTTCTAGGGTTTTAAGGGCTTTTTAGGATTTTCTAGTATTTTTTGGGTTTTCTAGAGTTTTTTAGAATTTTCTCAAGTTTTTCAAGATTTCTAGGATTTTCTAAGTATTTTAGGGTATTTTAGAGTTTTCTAGCGTTTTTAGAGTTTTCTACAGTTTTATGGTTTTCTAGGATTTTTAGGGTTGTTTAGGATATAATAGAATTTTATCGGATTTCTAGGATTATTTTATAGTTTTTAGGGTTTTCTAGGGTTTTTTTATGGTTATCTAGGGTTTTTAGGGTTTTTTAGGATTTATTAGGATTTTTTTTAGATTTTCTAGAGGTTTTTGAGTTTTCTAGGATTTTTAGGGTTTTTTAGGGTTTTCTAGGGTTTTTAGGGTTTTTTATGGTTTTTAGGAGTATTTAGAATTTTCTAGGATTTTTTTTTTATTTTTCTAGGGCTTCTAAGAGTTTCTAGGTTTTTTTAGGGTTTTTAGGGTTTTCTAGGATTTTCTAAAGTTCTTTAAGTTTTCTAGGGATTTTATCGTTTTTTTTAGGATTTTTCATGGTTTTCTAGGGTTTTTAGGGTTTTTTAGAATTTACTAGGAATTTTTGGATTTTTAGAGTTTTCTAAGAATTTTTTTAGGGTTTTTAATGTTTTCTAGGATTTTTAGGATTTTCTAGGTTTTTTAGGATTTTCTAGGGTTTTCAGGGTTTTCTATGATTTTATAAGATTTTTTGGGTTTTTTAGAGTTTTCTAGAGTTTTTAGGGATTTTCGGGTTTTTTTTTGGATATCTAGGGTTTTAAAGATTTCTAAGATTTTCTAGGTTTTTTTTATGGTTTTGTAGGTTTTTTTTGGATATCTAGAGTTTTCTAGGATTTTTTAGGGTTTTCTAGAGTTTTTTAGAGTTTTCTAGGACTGTTAGAATTTTTTAGGGGTTTCTAGTGTTTTTTTGAGGTTTTTAACTTTTTAGTATTTTTTTGGATTTTCTAGGATTTTTTTAGATTTTTTAGGATTCTCTAGGATTTTCTAGAGTTTTTTAATGTTTTTTAGAGTTTTTATGATTTTTCAGAGTTTTTTATGGTCATTCTAGGATTTTTTAGGGTTTTTTATAATTTTTTCCTAGAAAACCACATAAAAAAGCTAGAAAACTTTTAAAAAATTATAGAAAACCCTAGAAAATCCTAAAAATCCTAGAAAACTCTAAAAACCCCTAAAATCGTAGAACCCTAGAAACCCCTAAAAACCATTGAAAACCTTAAATTAGAGTAAATCCAAAAAAATCATAAAAACCCTAGAAAAACCATAAAAAACCTTAGAAAAACATAAGAACCCTAGATAACTTTAAAGAACTCAAGAAAACCCTAGAAACTCCTAAAAACCCCTGAAAAATCCTAGAAATGTCTAAATCCTAGTAAATCATAAAAAACTCTAAAAAAATCCTAGAAAACTCAAAAAAGTCTAGAAAACCCCAAAAACAATCAAAGTAAATCCGAAAAACCCTAATAACCATAAAAAAATCCTAAAAACCCTAGAAAACCCTAAAAAAATCTAGAAAACCTTAAAATCCCTAAAAACCGTAGAAAACCCGAAAAACCATAGAAAACCTAAAAAACCATAAAAAATCCTAGAAAACCATAAAAACCCTAGAAAACTTTAAAAAAACTAGAAAATCCTAAAAATCCTAAAATCCCTAAAAATCCAAAAAATACATAGAAAATCCTAAAAACCCAAAAAAAAAACCTAGAGAACTCTAAAAAAACTTAAGAAAATCCAAAAAAATCCTAGAAAGTCCTAAAAAATTCTATAAATCCTAGAAAACCCTGAAAAATCCTAGAAAACCCTAAAAAACCCTAGAAAATCCTAGCAACCCTAGTAAACCCTAGAAAACTCAAAAAATTCTAGAAAACCAAATGGTAAATCCAAAAAATCCCTAATAATCCTAGAAACCATAAAAAAACCTTAGAAAACCATAAAAACCCTAGAAAACCTTAAAGAATGCAAGAAAACCCTAGAAACCCCAAAAGACCCTAGAAAATCCTAAAAAGCCCTAAAAACACTAAGAACCCTAAAAAACCTTGAAAAACGCTAGAAAATCCAAAAAAAATCCTACAAAATCCCAAAAAGCCCTAAAAACCCGAGAAAACACTAGCCATCCGTAAAAAACCTAAAAAATACGAGAAAGCTTTAAACAAATCAAGAAAACCCAAAAAAAATCTTAGGAAATCCTAAACAACCCTAAAATACCCTAGAAGACCCTAAAAAACCCTAATAATCTCAGAAAATCCTAGAAAGCACTAAAAACCTTAGAAAACCTAGAAAATCCTAAAAAACATAAGAAAATCATAAAAATCCTAGAAAAATTTAAAAAAACTCTGCAAAATCCTAGAAACCCTAGTAAACCCTAAAAAAACCTAGAAAAGTCTAAAATTCCTAGTAAATCCTGAAAAACTCTAGAAAACACTAAAAACTCTAGAAAACCTAAAAACAATCCTAGTAAATCCTAAAAACCGTAATAACCCTAGAAAACCGTAAAAAGCCCTAAAAACACTGAAACCCCTAGAAAACCCTAAAAACCCTAGAAATCCCTAAAAAATCCTAGAAAACCCTAAAAACCATAGAAAACCCAAAAACAAAAAACCCTAGAAAATCCTAAAACACTCTAGAAAATCCAAAAAAACTCCTAAAAAATCCTAAAGAATCCTAAAAAACCCTAGAAAACCCATCTAATCCTAGAACACCCTAGAAAATCCTGAAAACCTTAAAAAACCCTAAAAAATTCTAAAAAAAACCTAAGAAACCCTAAAAACCTTAGAAAACGCTAAAAACCCAAAAAATTCTACGAAATCCTAAAAAATACTAAAAAACCCTAGAAAACAATTCTAGTAAATCCTGACAACCCTAGAAACCCCTAAAAACCCCTAGAACACCCAAGAAAACCCTGAAAACTCCTAGAAAAACCCTAAAAATCCAAAAAACCCTAGAAAACCCTAAACACCTTAGAAAACCCTAGAAAATCCAAGAAACCCAAGAAAACTCTAAAACACTCTAGAAAATCCAAAAAATGCTAGAAAATACTAAAGAATCCTGAAAACCCCTAGAAACCCTAAAAACGATAGAAAACTCTATGGTTTTTTAGTGGTTTTTTCGAGTTTATTAGAGTTTTCTCGGGTTTTTCTGCTTTTTTAGGGTTTTAGGATTTTCAAGGATTTTCTAGTTTTTTAAAGTTTTCTATGGTTTTTATCGTTTTCTAGGGTTTTTTTTTGGTTTTCTAGGCTTTCTAGAATTTTTTAGCTTTCTAGGGTTTTAAGGGCTTTTTAGGATCTTCTAGTATTTTTTTGGGTTTTCTAGAGTTTTTTAGAATTTTCTAGAGTTTTTCAAGATTTTTTAGGGTTTTCTAAGGATTTTAGGGTCTTTCTAGGATTTTTAGAGTTTTCTAGGGCTTTCTAGACTTTTTTAATGTTTTCTACGGTTTTATGGTTTTCTAGGATTTTTAGGGTTTTTTAAGATATAATAGAATTTTTTCGGATTTTCTAGGGTTATTTTATGGTTTTTAGGGATTTCTAGGGTTTTTTATAGTTATCTAGGAGTTTTAGGATTTTTTAGGATTTACCGGGATTTTTTTAGATTTTCTAGAGGTTTTTGAGTTTTCTAGGATTTTTAGGGTTTTTAGGGTTTTCTATAGTTTTTAGGAGTATTTAGGATTCTCTAGGATTTTTTTTATTTTTCTAGGGCGTTTAAGAGTTTTCTAGGTTTTTTTAGGGTTTTTAGGGTTTTCTATGATTTTTTAAAGTTCTTTAAGTTTTCTAGGGTTTTTAGGGTTTTTTAGGGTTTTTAGAATTTACGAGGATTTTTTTGGATTTTTAGAGTTTTCTAGGATTTTATAGGGTTTTTAAGGTTTTCTAGGGTTTTTAGGGTTTTTTAGGTTTTTTAGGATTTTATAGGGTGTTTTTAGGGTTTTCTATGATTTTATAGGATTTTTTGGATTTTTTTTAGAGTTTTCTAGGGTTTTTAGGGATTTTAGGGTTTTTTTTGGGATTTCTAGGGTTTTTAGAGTTTTCTAGGGTATTAAGGATTTCTAGGATTTTCTAGGGTTTGTTTATGGTTTTTTAGGGTTTTTAGGATTTTTTATGTTTTTCTAGGATTTTCTAGGATTTTTTAGGTTTTTCTAGTGTTTTTAGGGATTTTATGATTTTCTAGTTTTTTTTTTTTGGGTTTTCTAGAGTCTTTTAGAGTTTTCTAGGATTTTTCAGGGTTTTTAGGGTTTTCTAGGGTTTTTTAGGATTTTCTATCGTTTTTAGGTGTATTTAGGATTTTCTAGGATTTTTTATTTTTCTAGGGCGTTTAAGAGTTTCTAGGTTTTTTTTAGAGTTTTTAGGGTTTTCTATGATTTTCTAAAGTTCTTTAAGTTTTCTATGGTTTTTAGGGTTTTTTTAGGGTTTTTCATGGTTTGCTAGGGTTTTCAGGATTTTTTAGCATTTACTAGGATTTTTTTGGGTTTTTAGATTTTTCTAGGATTTTTAAGATTTTCTAGGGTTTTTAGGGTTTTCTAGGTTTTTTAGGATTTTCTAGGGTTTTTAGGATTTTCTATAATTTTATAGGATTTTTTGGGGTTTTTAGAGTTTTCTAGGGTTTTTAGGGATTTTAGGGTTTTTTTTGGGATTTCTAAGATTTTTAGGGTTTTCTAGGGTTTTAAGGATTTCTAGGATTTTCTAGGGTTTGTTTATGGTTTTCTAGGGTTTTTAGGGTTTTTTCAGGGTTTTCTAGGGTTTTCTAGAATTTTTTAGGTTTTTCTAGTGTTTTCAGGGATTTTATGATTTTCTAGGATTTTTTTGGGTTTTTAGAGTTTTCGAGGATTTTTCATTGTTTTTTAGGGTTTTAGGGTTTTCTAGGGTTTTTCAAGATTTCCTAGGGGTTTAGAGTTTTCTAGGGTTTTCTAGAGTTCTTTAATGTTTTTTAGGGTTTTTTTATGGTTTTGTAGGGTTTTTAGGGTTTTGTAGGATTTTTAGGTTTTTTAGGATATACTAGGATTTTTTTGGGTTTTCTAGAGTCTTTTAGAGTTTTCAAGGGTTTTTTTAGGATTTTTATGGTTTTCAAGGGTTTTTATGGTTTTCTAGGGTTTTCTAGGATTTTTTTAGGATTTACGAGGATTTTTTAGCTTTTCTAGGGTTTTAAGGGCTTTTTAGGATTTTCTAGTATTTTTTGGGTTTTCTAGAGTTTTTTAGAATTTTCTCAAGTTTTTCAAGATTTTTAGGATTTTCTAAGTATTTTAGGGTATTTTAGAGTTTTCTAGCGTTTTTAGAGTTTTTTACAGTTTTATGGTTTTCTAGGATTTTTAGGGTTGTTTAGGATATAATAGAATTTTATCGGATTTCTAGGATTATTTTATAGTTTTTAGGGTTTTCTAGGGTTTTTTTATGGTTATCTAGGGTTTTTAGGGTTTTTTAGGATTTATTAGGATTTTTTTTAGATTTTCTAGAGGTTTTTGAGTTTTCTAGGATTTTTAGGGTTTTTTAGGGTTTTCTAGGGTTTTTAGGGTTTTTTATGGTTTTTAGGAGTATTTAGAATTTTCTAGGATTTTTTTTTATTTTTCTAGGGCTTCTAAGAGTTTCTAGGTTTTTTTAGGGTTTTTAGGGTTTTCTAGGATTTTCTAAAGTTCTTTAAGTTTTCTAGGGATTTTATCGTTTTTTTTAGGATTTTTCATGGTTTTCTAGGGTTTTTAGGGTTTTTTAGAATTTACTAGGAATTTTTGGATTTTTAGAGTTTTCTAAGAATTTTTTTAGGGTTTTTAATGTTTTCTAGGATTTTTAGGATTTTCTAGGTTTTTTAGGATTTTCTAGGGTTTTCAGGGTTTTCTATGATTTTATAAGATTTTTTGGGTTTTTTAGAGTTTTCTAGAGTTTTTAGGGATTTTCGGGTTTTTTTTGGATATCTAGGGTTTTAAAGATTTCTAAGATTTTCTAGGTTTTTTTTATGGTTTTGTAGGTTTTTTTTGGATATCTAGAGTTTTCTAGGATTTTTTAGGGTTTTCTAGAGTTTTTTAGAGTTTTCTAGGACTGTTAGAATTTTTTAGGGGTTTCTAGTGTTTTTTTGAGGTTTTTAACTTTTTAGTATTTTTTTGGATTTTCTAGGATTTTTTTAGATTTTTTAGGATTCTCTAGGATTTTCTAGAGTTTTTTAATGTTTTTTAGAGTTTTTATGATTTTTCAGAGTTTTTTATGGTCATTCTAGGATTTTTTAGGGTTTTTTATAATTTTTTCCTAGAAAACCACATAAAAAAGCTAGAAAACTTTTAAAAAATTATAGAAAACCCTAGAAAATCCTAAAAATCCTAGAAAACTCTAAAAACCCCTAAAATCGTAGAACCCTAGAAACCCCTAAAAACCATTGAAAACCTTAAATTAGAGTAAATCCAAAAAAATCATAAAAACCCTAGAAAAACCATAAAAAACCTTAGAAAAACATAAGAACCCTAGATAACTTTAAAGAACTCAAGAAAACCCTAGAAACTCCTAAAAACCCCTGAAAAATCCTAGAAATGTCTAAATCCTAGTAAATCATAAAAAACTCTAAAAAAATCCTAGAAAACTCAAAAAAGTCTAGAAAACCCCAAAAACAATCAAAGTAAATCCGAAAAACCCTAATAACCATAAAAAAATCCTAAAAACCCTAGAAAACCCTAAAAAAATCTAGAAAACCTTAAAATCCCTAAAAACCGTAGAAAACCCGAAAAACCATAGAAAACCTAAAAAACCATAAAAAATCCTAGAAAACCATAAAAACCCTAGAAAACTTTAAAAAAACTAGAAAATCCTAAAAATCCTAAAATCCCTAAAAATCCAAAAAATACATAGAAAATCCTAAAAACCCAAAAAAAAAACCTAGAGAACTCTAAAAAAACTTAAGAAAATCCAAAAAAATCCTAGAAAGTCCTAAAAAATTCTATAAATCCTAGAAAACCCTGAAAAATCCTAGAAAACCCTAAAAAACCCTAGAAAATCCTAGCAACCCTAGTAAACCCTAGAAAACTCAAAAAATTCTAGAAAACCAAATGGTAAATCCAAAAAATCCCTAATAATCCTAGAAACCATAAAAAAACCTTAGAAAACCATAAAAACCCTAGAAAACCTTAAAGAATGCAAGAAAACCCTAGAAACCCCAAAAGACCCTAGAAAATCCTAAAAAGCCCTAAAAACACTAAGAACCCTAAAAAACCTTGAAAAACGCTAGAAAATCCAAAAAAAATCCTACAAAATCCCAAAAAGCCCTAAAAACCCGAGAAAACACTAGCCATCCGTAAAAACCCTAAAAAATACGAGAAAGCTTTAAACAAATCAAGAAAACCCAAAAAAAATCTTAGGAAATCCTAAACAACCCTAAAATACCCTAGAAGACCCTAAAAAACCCTAATAATCTCAGAAAATCCTAGAAAGCACTAAAAACCTTAGAAAACCTAGAAAATCCTAAAAAACATAAGAAAATCATAAAAATCCTAGAAAAATTTAAAAAAACTCTGCAAAATCCTAGAAACCCTAGTAAACCCTAAAAAAACCTAGAAAAGTCTAAAATTCCTAGTAAATCCTGAAAAACTCTAGAAAACACTAAAAACTCTAGAAAACCTAAAAACAATCCTAGTAAATCCTAAAAACCGTAATAACCCTAGAAAACCGTAAAAAGCCCTAAAAACACTGAAACCCCTAGAAAACCCTAAAAACCCTAGAAATCCCTAAAAAATCCTAGAAAACCCTAAAAACCATAGAAAACCCAAAAACAAAAAACCCTAGAAAATCCTAAAACACTCTAGAAAATCCAAAAAAACTCCTAAAAAATCCTAAAGAATCCTAAAAAACCCTAGAAAACCCATCTAATCCTAGAACACCCTAGAAAATCCTGAAAACCTTAAAAAACCCTAAAAAATTCTAAAAAAAACCTAAGAAACCCTAAAAACCTTAGAAAACGCTAAAAACCCAAAAAATTCTACGAAATCCTAAAAAATACTAAAAAACCCTAGAAAACAATTCTAGTAAATCCTGACAACCCTAGAAACCCCTAAAAACCCCTAGAACACCCAAGAAAACCCTGAAAACTCCTAGAAAAACCCTAAAAATCCAAAAAACCCTAGAAAACCCTAAACACCTTAGAAAACCCTAGAAAATCCAAGAAACTCAAGAAAACTCTAAAACACTCTAGAAAATCCAAAAAAATGCTAGAAAATACTAAAGAATCCTGAAAACCCCTAGAAACCCTAAAAACGATAGAAAACTCTATGGTTTTTTAGTGGTTTTTTCGAGTTTATTAGAGTTTTCTCGGGTTTTTATGCTTTTTTAGGGTTTTAGGATTTTCAAGGATTTTCTAGTTTTTTAAAGTTTTCTATGGTTTTTATCGTTTTCTAGGGTTTTTTTTGGTTTTCTAGGCTTTCTAGAATTTTTTAGCTTTCTAGGGTTTTAAGGGCTTTTTAGGATTTTCTAGTATTTTTTTGGGTTTTCTAGAGTTTTTTAGAATTTTCTAGAGTTTTTCAAGATTTTTTAGGGTTTTCTAAGGATTTTAGGGTCTTTCTAGGATTTTTAGAGTTTTCTAGGGCTTTCTAGACTTTTTTAATGTTTTCTACGGTTTTATGGTTTTCTAGGATTTTTAGGGTTTTTTAAGATATAATAGAATTTTTTCGGATTTTCTAGGGTTATTTTATGGTTTTTAGGGATTTCTAGGGTTTTTTATAGTTATCTAGGAGTTTTAGGATTTTTTAGGATTTACCAGGATTTTTTTAGATTTTCTAGAGGTTTTTGAGTTTTCTAGGATTTTTAGGGTTTTTAGGGTTTTCTATAGTTTTTAGGAGTATTTAGGATTCTCTAGGATTTTTTTTATTTTTCTAGGGCGTTTAAGAGTTTTCTAGGTTTTTTTAGGGTTTTTAGGGTTTTCTATGATTTTTTAAAGTTCTTTAAGTTTTCTAGGGTTTTTAGGGTTTTTTAGGGTTTTTCATGGTTTTCTAGGATTTTTAGGGTTTTTAGAATTTACGAGGATTTTTTTGGATTTTTAGAGTTTTCTAGGATTTTATAGGGTTTTTAAGGTTTTCTAGGGTTTTTAGGGTTTTCTAGGTTTTTTAGGATTTTATAGGGTGTTTTTAGGGTTTTCTATGATTTTATAGGATTTTTTGGATTTTTTTTAGAGTTTTCTAGGGTTTTTAGGGATTTTAGGGTTTTTTTTGGGATTTCTAGGGTTTTTAGAGTTTTCTAGGGTATTAAGGATTTCTAGGATTTTCTAGGGTTTGTTTATGGTTTTTTAGGGTTTTTAGGATTTTTTATGTTTTTCTAGGATTTTCTAGGATTTTTTAGGTTTTTCTAGTGTTTTTAGGGATTTTATGATTTTCTAGTTTTTTTTTTGGGTTTTCTAGAGTCTTTTAGAGTTTTCTAGGATTTTTCAGGGTTTTTAGGGTTTTCTAGGGTTTTTTAGGATTTTCTATCGTTTTTAGGTGTATTTAGGATTTTCTAGGATTTTTTATTTTTCTAGGGCGTTTAAGAGTTTCTAGGTTTTTTTTAGAGTTTTTAGGGTTTTCTATGATTTTCTAAAGTTCTTTAAGTTTTCTATGGTTTTTAGGGTTTTTTTAGGGTTTTTCATGGTTTGCTAGGGTTTTCAGGATTTTTTAGCATTTACTAGGATTTTTTTGGGTTTTTAGATTTTTCTAGGATTTTTAAGATTTTCTAGGGTTTTTAGGGTTTTCTAGGTTTTTTAGGATTTTCTAGGGTTTTTAGGATTTTCTATAATTTTATAGGATTTTTTGGGGTTTTTAGAGTTTTCTAGGGTTTTTAGGGATTTTAGGGTTTTTTTTGGGATTTCTAAGATTTTTAGGGTTTTCTAGGGTTTTAAGGATTTCTAGGATTTTCTAGGGTTTGTTTATGGTTTTCTAGGGTTTTTAGGGTTTTTTCAGGGTTTTCTAGGGTTTTCTAGAATTTTTTAGGTTTTTCTAGTGTTTTCAGGGATTTTATGATTTTCTAGGATTTTTTTGGGTTTTTAGAGTTTTCGAGGATTTTTCATTGTTTTTTAGGGTTTTAGGGTTTTCTAGGGTTTTTCAAGATTTCCTAGGGGTTTAGAGTTTTCTAGGGTTTTCTAGAGTTCTTTAATGTTTTTTAGGGTTTTTTTATGGTTTTGTAGGGTTTTTAGGGTTTTGTAGGATTTTTAGGTTTTTTAGGATATACTAGGATTTTTTTGGGTTTTCTAGAGTCTTTTAGAGTTTTCAAGGGTTTTTTTAGGATTTTTATGGTTTTCAAGGGTTTTTATGGTTTTCTAGGGTTTTCTAGGATTTTTTTAGGATTTACGAGGATTTTTTAGCTTTTCTAGGGTTTTAAGGGCTTTTTAGGATTTTCTAGTATTTTTTGGGTTTTCTAGAGTTTTTTAGAATTTTCTCAAGTTTTTCAAGATTTTTAGGATTTTCTAAGTATTTTAGGGTATTTTAGAGTTTTCTAGCGTTTTTAGAGTTTTTTACAGTTTTATGGTTTTCTAGGATTTTTAGGGTTGTTTAGGATATAATAGAATTTTATCGGATTTCTAGGATTATTTTATAGTTTTTAGGGTTTTCTAGGGTTTTTTTATGGTTATCTAGGGTTTTTAGGGTTTTTTAGGATTTATTAGGATTTTTTTTAGATTTTCTAGAGGTTTTTGAGTTTTCTAGGATTTTTAGGGTTTTTTAGGGTTTTCTAGGGTTTTTAGGGTTTTTTATGGTTTTTAGGAGTATTTAGAATTTTCTAGGATTTTTTTTTATTTTTCTAGGGCTTCTAAGAGTTTCTAGGTTTTTTTAGGGTTTTTAGGGTTTTCTAGGATTTTCTAAAGTTCTTTAAGTTTTCTAGGGATTTTATCGTTTTTTTTAGGATTTTTCATGGTTTTCTAGGGTTTTTAGGGTTTTTTAGAATTTACTAGGAATTTTTGGATTTTTAGAGTTTTCTAAGAATTTTTTTAGGGTTTTTAATGTTTTCTAGGATTTTTAGGATTTTCTAGGGTTTTCAGGGTTTTCTATGATTTTATAAGATTTTTTGGGTTTTTTAGAGTTTTCTAGAGTTTTTAGGGATTTTCGGGTTTTTTTTGGATATCTAGGGTTTTAAAGATTTCTAAGATTTTCTAGGTTTTTTTTATGGTTTTGTAGGTTTTTTTTGGATATCTAGAGTTTTCTAGGATTTTTTAGGGTTTTCTAGAGTTTTTTAGAGTTTTCTAGGACTGTTAGAATTTTTTAGGGGTTTCTAGTGTTTTTTTGAGGTTTTTAACTTTTTAGTATTTTTTTGGATTTTCTAGGATTTTTTTAGATTTTTTAGGATTCTCTAGGATTTTCTAGAGTTTTTTAATGTTTTTTAGAGTTTTTATGATTTTTCAGAGTTTTTTATGGTCATTCTAGGATTTTTTAGGGTTTTTTATAATTTTTTCCTAGAAAACCACATAAAAAAGCTAGAAAACTTTTAAAAAATTATAGAAAACCCTAGAAAATCCTAAAAATCCTAGAAAACTCTAAAAACCCCTAAAATCGTAGAACCCTAGAAACCCCTAAAAACCATTGAAAACCTTAAATTAGAGTAAATCCAAAAAAATCATAAAAATCCTAGAAAAACCATAAAAAACCTTAGAAAAACATAAGAACCCTAGATAACTTTAAAGAACTCAAGAAAACCCTAGAAACTCCTAAAAACCCCTGAAAAATCCTAGAAATGTCTAAATCCTAGTAAATCATAAAAAACTCTAAAAAAATCCTAGAAAACTCAAAAAAGTCTAGAAAACCCCAAAAACAATCAAAGTAAATCCGAAAAACCCTAATAACCATAAAAAAATCCTAAAAACCCTAGAAAACCCTAAAAAAATCTAGAAAACCTTAAAATCCCTAAAAACCGTAGAAAACCCGAAAAACCATAGAAAACCTAAAAAACCATAAAAAATCCTAGAAAACCATAAAAACCCTAGAAAACTTTAAAAAAACTAGAAAATCCTAAAAATCCTAAAATCCCTAAAAATCCAAAAAATACATAGAAAATCCTAAAAACCCAAAAAAAAAACCTAGAGAACTCTAAAAAAACTTAAGAAAATCCAAAAAAATCCTAGAAAGTCCTAAAAAATTCTATAAATCCTAGAAAACCCTGAAAAATCCTAGAAAACCCTAAAAAACCCTAGAAAATCCTAGCAACCCTAGTAAACCCTAGAAAACTCAAAAAATTCTAGAAAACCAAATGGTAAATCCAAAAAATCCCTAATAATCCTAGAAACCATAAAAAAACCTTAGAAAACCATAAAAACCCTAGAAAACCTTAAAGAATGCAAGAAAACCCTAGAAACCCCAAAAGACCCTAGAAAATCCTAAAAAGCCCTAAAAACACTAAGAACCCTAAAAAACCTTGAAAAACGCTAGAAAATCCAAAAAAAATCCTACAAAATCCCAAAAAGCCCTAAAAACCCGAGAAAACACTAGCCATCCGTAAAAACCCTAAAAAATACGAGAAAGCTTTAAACAAATCAAGAAAACCCAAAAAAAATCTTAGGAAATCCTAAACAACCCTAAAATACCCTAGAAGACCCTAAAAAACCCTAAGAATCTCAGAAAATCCTAGAAAGCACTAAAAACCTTAGAAAACCTAGAAAATCCTAAAAAACATAAGAAAATCATAAAAATCCTAGAAAAATTTAAAAAAACTCTGCAAAATCCTAGAAACCCTAGTAAACCCTAAAAAAACCTAGAAAAGTCTAAAATTCCTAGTAAATCCTGAAAAACTCTAGAAAACACTAAAAACTCTAGAAAACCTAAAAACAATCCTAGTAAATCCTAAAAACCGTAATAACCCTAGAAAACCGTAAAAAGCCCTAAAAACACTGAAACCCCTAGAAAACCCTAAAAACCCTAGAAATCCCTAAAAAATCCTAGAAAACCCTAAAAACCATAGAAAACCCAAAAACAAAAAACCCTAGAAAATCCTAAAACACTCTAGAAAATCCAAAAAAACTCCTAAAAAATCCTAAAGAATCCTAAAAAACCCTAGAAAACCCATCTAATCCTAGAACACCCTAGAAAATCCTGAAAACCTTAAAAAACCCTAAAAAATTCTAAAAAAAACCTAAGAAACCCTAAAAACCTTAGAAAACGCTAAAAACCCAAAAAATTCTACGAAATCCTAAAAAATACTAAAAAACCCTAGAAAACAATTCTAGTAAATCCTGACAACCCTAGAAACCCCTAAAAACCCCTAGAACACCCAAGAAAACCCTGAAAACTCCTAGAAAAACCCTAAAAATCCAAAAAACCCTAGAAAACCCTAAACACCTTAGAAAACCCTAGAAAATCCAAGAAACCCAAGAAAACTCTAAAACACTCTAGAAAATCCAAAAAATGCTAGAAAATACTAAAGAATCCTGAAAACCCCTAGAAACCCTAAAAACGATAGAAAACTCTATGGTTTTTTAGTGGTTTTTTCGAGTTTATTAGAGTTTTCTCGGGTTTTTCTGCTTTTTTAGGGTTTTAGGATTTTCAAGGATTTTCTAGTTTTTTAAAGTTTTCTATGGTTTTTATCGTTTTCTAGGCTTTCTAGAATTTTTTAGCTTTCTAGGGTTTTAAGGGCTTTTTAGGATTTTCTAGTATTTTTTTGGGTTTTCTAGAGTTTTTTAGAATTTTCTAGAGTTTTTCAAGATTTTTTAGGGTTTTCTAAGGATTTTAGGGTCTTTCTAGGATTTTTAGAGTTTTCTAGGGCTTTCTAGACTTTTTTAATGTTTTCTACGGTTTTATGGTTTTCTAGGATTTTTAGGGTTTTTTAAGATATAATAGAATTTTTTCGGATTTTCTAGGGTTATTTTATGGTTTTTAGGGATTTCTAGGGTTTTTTATAGTTATCTAGGAGTTTTAGGATTTTTTAGGATTTACCAGGATTTTTTTAGATTTTCTAGAGGTTTTTGAGTTTTCTAGGATTTTTAGGGTTTTTAGGGTTTTCTATAGTTTTTAGGAGTATTTAGTATTCTCTAGGATTTTTTTTATTTTTCTAGGGCGTTTAAGAGTTTTCTAGGTTTTTTTAGGGTTTTTAGGGTTTTCTATGATTTTTTAAAGTTCTTTAAGTTTTCTAGGGTTTTTAGGGTTTTTTAGGGTTTTTCATGGTTTTCTAGGATTTTTAGGGTTTACGAGGATTTTTTTGGATTTTTAGAGTTTTCTAGGATTTTATAGGGTTTTTAAGGTTTTCTAGGGTTTTTAGGGTTTTCTAGGTTTTTTAGGATTTTATAGGGTGTTTTTAGGGTTTTCTATGATTTTATAGGATTTTTTGGATTTTTTTTAGAGTTTTCTAGGGTTTTTAGGGATTTTAGGGTTTTCTAGGTTTTTTAGGATTTTATAGGGTGTTTTTAGGGTTTTCTATGATTTTATAGGATTTTTTGGATTTTTTTTAGAGTTTTCTAGGGTTTTTAGGGATTTTAGGGTTTTTTTTGGGATTTCTAGGGTTTTTAGAGTTTTCTAGGGTATTAAGGATTTCTAGGATTTTCTAGGGTTTGTTTATGGTTTTTTAGGGTTTTTAGGATTTTTTATGTTTTTCTAGGATTTTCTAGGATTTTTTAGGTTTTTCTAGTGTTTTTAGGGATTTTATGATTTTCTAGTTTTTTTTTTGGGTTTTCTAGAGTCTTTTAGAGTTTTCTAGGATTTTTCAGGGTTTTTAGGGTTTTCTAGGGTTTTTTAGGATTTTCTATCGTTTTTAGGTGTATTTAGGATTTTCTAGGATTTTTTATTTTTCTAGGGCGTTTAAGAGTTTCTAGGTTTTTTTTAGAGTTTTTAGGGTTTTCTATGATTTTCTAAAGTTCTTTAAGTTTTCTATGGTTTTTAGGGTTTTTTTAGGGTTTTTCATGGTTTGCTAGGGTTTTCAGGATTTTTTAGCATTTACTAGGATTTTTTTGGGTTTTTAGATTTTTCTAGGATTTTTAAGATTTTCTAGGGTTTTTAGGGTTTTCTAGGTTTTTTAGGATTTTCTAGGGTTTTTAGGATTTTCTATAATTTTATAGGATTTTTTGGGGTTTTTAGAGTTTTCTAGGGTTTTTAGGGATTTTAGGGTTTTTTTTGGGATTTCTAAGATTTTTAGGGTTTTCTAGGGTTTTAAGGATTTCTAGGATTTTCTAGGGTTTGTTTATGGTTTTCTAGGGTTTTTAGGGTTTTTTCAGGGTTTTCTAGGGTTTTCTAGAATTTTTTAGGTTTTTCTAGTGTTTTCAGGGATTTTATGATTTTCTAGGATTTTTTTGGGTTTTTAGAGTTTTCGAGGATTTTTCATTGTTTTTTAGGGTTTTAGGGTTTTCTAGGGTTTTTCAAGATTTCCTAGGGGTTTAGAGTTTTCTAGGGTTTTCTAGAGTTCTTTAATGTTTTTTAGGGTTTTTTTATGGTTTTGTAGGGTTTTTAGGGTTTTGTAGGATTTTTAGGTTTTTTAGGATATACTAGGATTTTTTTGGGTTTTCTAGAGTCTTTTAGAGTTTTCAAGGGTTTTTTTAGGATTTTTATGGTTTTCAAGGGTTTTTATGGTTTTCTAGGGTTTTCTAGGATTTTTTTAGGATTTACGAGGATTTTTTAGCTTTTCTAGGGTTTTAAGGGCTTTTTAGGATTTTCTAGTATTTTTTGGGTTTTCTAGAGTTTTTTAGAATTTTCTCAAGTTTTTCAAGATTTTTAGGATTTTCTAAGTATTTTAGGGTATTTTAGAGTTTTCTAGCGTTTTTAGAGTTTTTTACAGTTTTATGGTTTTCTAGGATTTTTAGGGTTGTTTAGGATATAATAGAATTTTATCGGATTTCTAGGATTATTTTATAGTTTTTAGGGTTTTCTAGGGTTTTTTTATGGTTATCTAGGGTTTTTAGGGTTTTTTAGGATTTATTAGGATTTTTTTTAGATTTTCTAGAGGTTTTTGAGTTTTCTAGGATTTTTAGGGTTTTTTAGGGTTTTCTAGGGTTTTTAGGGTTTTTTATGGTTTTTAGGAGTATTTAGAATTTTCTAGGATTTTTTTTTATTTTTCTAGGGCTTCTAAGAGTTTCTAGGTTTTTTTAGGGTTTTTAGGGTTTTCTAGGATTTTCTAAAGTTCTTTAAGTTTTCTAGGGATTTTATCGTTTTTTTTAGGATTTTTCATGGTTTTCTAGGGTTTTTAGGGTTTTTTAGAATTTACTAGGAATTTTTGGATTTTTAGAGTTTTCTAAGAATTTTTTTAGGGTTTTTAATGTTTTCTAGGATTTTTAGGATTTTCTAGGGTTTTCAGGGTTTTCTATGATTTTATAAGATTTTTTGGGTTTTTTAGAGTTTTCTAGAGTTTTTAGGGATTTTCGGGTTTTTTTTGGATATCTAGGGTTTTAAAGATTTCTAAGATTTTCTAGGTTTTTTTTATGGTTTTGTAGGTTTTTTTTGGATATCTAGAGTTTTCTAGGATTGGGTTTTCTAGAGTTTTTTAGAGTTTTCTAGGACTGTTAGAATTTTTTAGGGGTTTCTAGTGTTTTTTTGAGGTTTTTAACTTTTTAGTATTTTTTTGGATTTTCTAGGATTTTTTTAGATTTTTTAGGATTCTCTAGGATTTTCTAGAGTTTTTTAATGTTTTTTAGAGTTTTTATGATTTTTCAGAGTTTTTTATGGTCATTCTAGGATTTTTTAGGGTTTTTTATAATTTTTTCCTAGAAAACCACATAAAAAAGCTAGAAAACTTTTAAAAAATTATAGAAAACCCTAGAAAATCCTAAAAATCCTAGAAAACTCTAAAAACCCCTAAAATCGTAGAACCCTAGAAACCCCTAAAAACCATTGAAAACCTTAAATTAGAGTAAATCCAAAAAAATCATAAAAACCCTAGAAAAACCATAAAAAACCTTAGAAAAACATAAGAACCCTAGATAACTTTAAAGAACTCAAGAAAACCCTAGAAACTCCTAAAAACCCCTGAAAAATCCTAGAAATGTCTAAATCCTAGTAAATCATAAAAAACTCTAAAAAAATCCTAGAAAACTCAAAAAAGTCTAGAAAACCCCAAAAACAATCAAAGTAAATCCGAAAAACCCTAATAACCATAAAAAAATCCTAAAAACCCTAGAAAACCCTAAAAAAATCTAGAAAACCTTAAAATCCCTAAAAACCGTAGAAAACCCGAAAAACCATAGAAAACCTAAAAAACCATAAAAAATCCTAGAAAACCATAAAAACCCTAGAAAACTTTAAAAAAACTAGAAAATCCTAAAAATCCTAAAATCCCTAAAAATCCAAAAAATACATAGAAAATCCTAAAAACCCAAAAAAAAAACCTAGAGAACTCTAAAAAAACTTAAGAAAATCCAAAAAAATCCTAGAAAGTCCTAAAAAATTCTATAAATCCTAGAAAACCCTGAAAAATCCTAGAAAACCCTAAAAAACCCTATAAAATCCTAGCAACCCTAGTAAACCCTAGAAAACTCAAAAAATTCTAGAAAACCAAATGGTAAATCCAAAAAATCCCTAATAATCCTAGAAACCATAAAAAAACCTTAGAAAACCATAAAAACCCTAGAAAACCTTAAAGAATGCAAGAAAACCCTAGAAACCCCAAAAGACCCTAGAAAATCCTAAAAAGCCCTAAAAACACTAAGAACCCTAAAAAACCTTGAAAAACGCTAGAAAATCCAAAAAAAATCCTACAAAATCCCAAAAAGCCCTAAAAACCCGAGAAAACACTAGCCATCCGTAAAAACCCTAAAAAATACGAGAAAGCTTTAAACAAATCAAGAAAACCCAAAAAAAATCTTAGGAAATCCTAAACAACCCTAAAATACCCTAGAAGACCCTAAAAAACCCTAAGAATCTCAGAAAATCCTAGAAAGCACTAAAAACCTTAGAAAACCTAGAAAATCCTAAAAAACATAAGAAAATCATAAAAATTCTAGAAAAATTTAAAAAAACTCTGCAAAATCCTAGAAACCCTAGTAAACCCTAAAAAAAACCCCTAAAAAAACCTAGAAAAGTCTAAAATTCCTAGTAAATCCTAAAAAACTCTAGAAAACACTAAAAACTCTAGAAAACCTAAAAACAATCCTAGTAAATCCTAAAAACCGTAATAACCCTAGAAAACGGTAAAAAGCCCTAAAAACACTGAAACCCCTAGAAAACCCTAAAAACCCTAGAAATCCCTAAAAAATCCTAGAAAACCCTAAAAAACAAAGAAAATCCAAAAACAAAAAAACCATAGAAAATCCTAAAACACTCTAGAAAATCCAAAAAAAATCCTAAAAAATCCTAAAGAATCCTAAAAAACCCTAGAAAACCCATCTAATCCTAGAACACCCTAGAAAATCCTGAAAACCTTAAAAAAACCTAAAAAATCCTAAAAAAAACCTAAGAAACCCTAAAAACCTTAGAAAACGCTAAAAACCCAAAAAATTCTACGAAATCCTAAAAAATACTAAAAAACCCTAGAAAACAATTCTAGTAAATCCTGACAACCCTAGAAACCCCTAAAAACCCCTAGAACACCCAAGAAAACCCTGAAAACTCCTAGAAAAACCCTAAAAATCCAAAAAACCCTAGAAAACCCTAAACACCTTAGAAAACCCTAGAAAATCCAAGAAACCCAAGAAAACTCTAAAACACTCTAGAAAATCCAAAAAATGCTAGAAAATACTAAAGAATCCTGAAAACCCCTAGAAACCCTAAAAACGATAGAAAACTCTATGGTTTTTTAGTGGTTTTTTCGAGTTTATTAGAGTTTTCTCGGGTTTTTCTGCTTTTTTAGGGTTTTAGGATTTTCAAGGATTTTCTAGTTTTTTAAAGTTTTCTATGGTTTTTATCGTTTTCTAGGCTTTCTAGAATTTTTTAGCTTTCTAGGGTTTTAAGGGCTTTTTAGGATTTTCTAGTATTTTTTTGGGTTTTCTAGAGTTTTTTAGAATTTTCTAGAGTTTTTCAAGATTTTTTAGGGTTTTCTAAGGATTTTAGGGTCTTTCTAGGATTTTTAGAGTTTTCTAGGGCTTTCTAGACTTTTTTAATGTTTTCTACGGTTTTATGGTTTTCTAGGATTTTTAGGGTTTTTTAAGATATAATAGAATTTTTTCGGATTTTCTAGGGTTATTTTATGGTTTTTAGGGATTTCTAGGGTTTTTTATAGTTATCTAGGAGTTTTAGGATTTTTTAGGATTTACCAGGATTTTTTTAGATTTTCTAGAGGTTTTTGAGTTTTCTAGGATTTTTAGGGTTTTTAGGGTTTTCTATAGTTTTTAGGAGTATTTAGTATTCTCTAGGATTTTTTTTATTTTTCTAGGGCGTTTAAGAGTTTTCTAGGTTTTTTTAGGGTTTTTAGGGTTTTCTATGATTTTTTAAAGTTCTTTAAGTTTTCTAGGGTTTTTAGGGTTTTTTAGGGTTTTTCATGGTTTTCTAGGATTTTTAGGGTTTACGAGGATTTTTTTGGATTTTTAGAGTTTTCTAGGATTTTATAGGGTTTTTAAGGTTTTCTAGGGTTTTTAGGGTTTTCTAGGTTTTTTAGGATTTTATAGGGTGTTTTTAGGGTTTTCTATGATTTTATAGGATTTTTTGGATTTTTTTTAGAGTTTTCTAGGGTTTTTAGGGATTTTAGGGTTTTCTAGGTTTTTTAGGATTTTATAGGGTGTTTTTAGGGTTTTCTATGATTTTATAGGATTTTTTGGATTTTTTTTAGAGTTTTCTAGGGTTTTTAGGGATTTTAGGGTTTTTTTTGGGATTTCTAGGGTTTTTAGAGTTTTCTAGGGTATTAAGGATTTCTAGGATTTTCTAGGGTTTGTTTATGGTTTTTTAGGGTTTTTAGGATTTTTTATGTTTTTCTAGGATTTTCTAGGATTTTTTAGGTTTTTCTAGTGTTTTTAGGGATTTTATGATTTTCTAGTTTTTTTTTTGGGTTTTCTAGAGTCTTTTAGAGTTTTCTAGGATTTTTCAGGGTTTTTAGGGTTTTCTAGGGTTTTTTAGGATTTTCTATCGTTTTTAGGTGTATTTAGGATTTTCTAGGATTTTTTATTTTTCTAGGGCGTTTAAGAGTTTCTAGGTTTTTTTTAGAGTTTTTAGGGTTTTCTATGATTTTCTAAAGTTCTTTAAGTTTTCTATGGTTTTTAGGGTTTTTTTAGGGTTTTTCATGGTTTGCTAGGGTTTTCAGGATTTTTTAGCATTTACTAGGATTTTTTTGGGTTTTTAGATTTTTCTAGGATTTTTAAGATTTTCTAGAGTTTTTAGGGTTTTCTAGGTTTTTTAGGATTTTCTAGGGTTTTTAGGATTTTCTATAATTTTATAGGATATTTTGGGGTTTTTAGAGTTTTCTAGGGTTTTTAGGGATTTTAGGGTTTTTTTTGGGATTTCTAAGATTTTTAGGGTTTTCTAGGGTTTTAAGGATTTCTAGGATTTTCTAGGGTTTGTTTATGGTTTTCTAGGGTTTTTAGGGTTTTTTCAGGGTTTTCTAGGGTTTTCTAGAATTTTTTAGGTTTTTCTAGTGTTTTCAGGGATTTTATGATTTTCTAGGATTTTTTTGGGTTTTTAGAGTTTTCGAGGATTTTTCATTGTTTTTTAGGGTTTTAGGATTTTCTAGGGTTTTTCAAGATTTCCTAGGGGTTTAGAGTTTTCTAGGGTTTTCTAGAGTTCTTTAATGTTTTTTAGGGTTTTTTTATGGTTTTGTAGGGTTTTTAGGGTTTTGTAGGATTTTTAGGTTTTTTAGGATATACTAGGATTTTTTTGGGTTTTCTAGAGTCTTTTAGAGTTTTCAAGGGTTTTTTTAGGATTTTTATGGTTTTCAAGGGTTTTTATGGTTTTCTAGGGTTTTCTAGGATTTTTTTAGGATTTACGAGGATTTTTTAGCTTTTCTAGGGTTTTAAGGGCTTTTTAGGATTTTCTAGTATTTTTTGGGTTTTCTAGAGTTTTTTAGAATTTTCTCAAGTTTTTCAAGATTTTTAGGATTTTCTAAGTATTTTAGGGTATTTTAGAGTTTTCTAGCGTTTTTAGAGTTTTCTACAGTTTTATGGTTTTCTAGGATTTTTAGGGTTGTTTAGGATATAATAGAATTTTATCGGATTTCTAGGATTATTTTATAGTTTTTAGGGTTTTCTAGGGTTTTTTTATGGTTATCTAGGGTTTTTAGGGTTTTTTAGGATTTATTAGGATTTTTTTTAGATTTTCTAGAGGTTTTTGAGTTTTCTAGGATTTTTAGGGTTTTTTAGGGTTTTCTAGGGTTTTTAGGGTTTTTTATGGTTTTTAGGAGTATTTAGAATTTTCTAGGATTTTTTTTTATTTTTCTAGGGCTTCTAAGAGTTTCTAGGTTTTTTTAGGGATTTTAGGGTTTTCTAGGATTTTCTAAAGTTCTTTAAGTTTTCTAGGGATTTTATCGTTTTTTTTAGGATTTTTCATGGTTTTCTAGGGTTTTTAGGGTTTTTTAGAATTTACTAGGAATTTTTGGATTTTTAGAGTTTTCTAAGAATTTTTTTAGGGTTTTTAATGTTTTCTAGGATTTTTAGGATTTTCTAGGGTTTTCAGGGTTTTCTATGATTTTATAAGATTTTTTGGGTTTTTTAGAGTTTTCTAGAGTTTTTAGGGATTTTCGGGTTTTTTTTGGATATCTAGGGTTTTAAAGATTTCTAAGATTTTCTAGGTTTTTTTTATGGTTTTGTAGTTTTTTTTTGGATATCTAGAGTTTTCTAGGATTTTTTAGGGTTTTCTAGAGTTTTTTAGAGTTTTCTAGGACTGTTAGAATTTTTTAGGGGTTTCTAGTGTTTTTTTGAGGTTTTTAACTTTTTAGTATTTTTTTGAATTTTCTAGGATTTTTTTAGATTTTTTAGGATTCTCTAGGATTTTCTAGAGTTTTTTAATGTTTTTTTAGAGTTTTTATGATTTTTCAGAGTTTTTTATGGTCATTCTAGGATTTTTTTGGGTTTTTTATAATTTTTTCCTAGAAAACCACATAAAAAAGCTAGAAAACTTTTAAAAAATTATAGAAAACCCTAGAAAATCCTAAAAATCCTAGAAAACTCTAAAAACCCCTAAAATCGTAGAACCCTAGAAACCCCTAAAAACCATTGAAAACCTTAAATTAGAGTAAATCCAAAAAAATCATAAAAACCCTAGAAAAACCATAAAAAACCTTAGAAAAACATAAGAACCCTAGATAACTTTAAAGAACTCAAGAAAACCCTAGAAACTCCTAAAAACCCCTGAAAAATCCTAGAAATGTCTAAATCCTAGTAAATCATAAAAAACTCTAAAAAAATCCTAGAAAACTCAAAAAAGTCTAGAAAACCCCAAAAACAATCAAAGTAAATCCGAAAAACCCTAATAACCATAAAAAAATCCTAAAAACCCTAGAAAACCCTAAAAAAATCTAGAAAACCTTAAAATCCCTAAAAACCGTAGAAAACCCGAAAAACCATAGAAAACCTAAAAAACCATAAAAAATCCTAGAAAACCATAAAAACCCTAGAAAACTTTAAAAAAACTAGAAAATCCTAAAAATCCTAAAATCCCTAAAAATCCAAAAAATACATAGAAAATCCTAAAAACCCAAAAAAAAACCTAGAGAACTCTAAAAAAACTCAAGAAAATCCAAAAAAATCCTAGAAAGTCCTAAAAAATTCTATAAATCCTAGAAAACCCTGAAAAATCCTAGAAAACCCTAAAAAACCCTAGAAAATCCTAGCAACCCTAGTAAACCCTAGAAAACTCAAAAAATTCTAGAAAACCAAATGGTAAATCCAAAAAATCCCTAATAATCCTAGAAACCATAAAAAAACCTTAGAAAACCATAAAAACCCTAGAAAACCTTAAAGAATGCAAGAAAACCCTAGAAACCCCAAAAGACCCTAGAAAATCCTAAAAAGCCCTAAAAACACTAAGAACCCTAAAAAACCTTGAAAAACGCTAGAAAATCCAAAAAAAATCCTACAAAATCCCAAAAAGCCCTAAAAACCCGAGAAAACACTAGCCATCCGTAAAAACCCTAAAAAATACGAGAAAGCTTTAAACAAATCAAGAAAACCCAAAAAAAATCTTAGGAAATCCTAAACAACCCTAAAATACCCTAGAAGACCCTAAAAAACCCTAATAATCTCAGAAAAAAGCCCTAGAAAACCGTAATAACCCTAGAAAACCGTAATAACCCTAGAAAACCGTAAAAAGCCCTAAAAACACTGAAACCCCTAGAAAACCCTAAAAACCCTAGAAATCCCTAAAAAATCCTAGAAAACCCTAAAAACCATAGAAAATCCAAAAACAAAAAAACATAGAAAATCCTAAAACACTCTAGAAAATCCAAAAAAAATCCTAAAAAATCCTAAAGAATCATAAAAAACCCTAGAAAACCCATCTAATCCTAGAACACCCTAGAAAATCCTGAAAACCTTAAAAAACCCTAAAAAATCCTAAAAAAAACCTAAGAAACCCTAAAAACCTTAGAAAACGCTAAAAACCCAAAAAATTCTACGAAATCCTAAAAAATACTAAAAAACCCTAGAAAACAATTCTAGTAAATCCTGACAACCCTAGAAACCCCTAAAAACCCCTAGAACACCCAAGAAAACCCTGAAAACTCCTAGAAAAACCCTAAAAATCCAAAAAACCCTAGAAAACCCTAAACACCTTAGAAAACCCTAGAAAATCCAAGAAACCCAAGAAAACTCTAAAACACTCTAGAAAATCCAAAAAAATGCTAGAAAATACTAAAGAATCCTGAAAACCCCTAGAAACCCTAAAAACGCTAGAAAACTCTATGGTTTTTTAGTGGTTTTTTCGAGTTTATTAGAGTTTTCTCGGGTTTTTCTGCTTTTTTAGGGTTTTAGGATTTTCAAGGATTTTCTAGTTTTTTAAAGTTTTCTATGGTCTTTATCGTTTTCTAGGGTTTTTTTTTGGTTTTCTAGGCTTTCTAGAATTTTTTAGCTTTCTAGGGTTTTAAGGGCTTTTTAGGATTTTCTAGTATTATTTTGGGTTTTCTAGAGTTTTTTAGAATTTTCTAGAGTTTTTCAAGATTTTTTAGGGTTTTCTAAGGATTTTAGGGTCTTTCTAGGATTTTTAGAGTTTTCTAGGGCTTTCTAGACTTTTTTAATGTTTTCTACGGTTTTATGGTTTTCTAGGATTTTTAGGGTTTTTTAAGATATAATAGAATTTTTTCGGATTTTCTAGGGTTATTTTATGGTTTTTAGGGATTTCTAGTGTTTTTTATAGTTATCTAGGATTTTTAGGATTTTTTAGGATTTACCAGGATTTTTTAGATTTTCTAGAGGTTTTTGAGTTTTCTAGGATTTTTAGGGTTTTTAGGGTTTTCTAGGGTTTTCTATGGTTTTTAGGAGTATTTAGGATTCTCTAGGATTTTTTTTATTTTTCTAGGGCGTTTAAGAGTTTTCTAGGTTTTTTTAGGGTTTTTAGGGTTTTCTATGATTTTTTAAAGTTCTTTAAGTTTTCTATGGTTTTTAGGGTTTTTTAGGGTTTTTCATGGTTTTCTAGGATTTTTAGGGTTTTTTAGATTTTTTTTATTTTTCTAGGGCTTTAGGATTTTTTTGGGTTTTCTATGATTTTTTAGAGTTTTCTAGGATTTTTTAGGGTTTTTAAAGTTTTCTAGGATTTTTTTGTTTTTAGAGTTTTTAGGGTTTTCTATGATTTTATAGGATTTTTTGGATTTTTTTTAGAGTTTTCTAGGGTTTTTAGGGTTTTTTTTGGGATTTCTAGGGTTTTTAGAGTTTTCTAGGGTATTAAGGATTTCTAGGATTTTCTAGGGTTTGTTTATGGTTTTTAGGGTTTTTAGGATATTTTATGTTTTTCTAGGATTTTCTAGGATTTTTTAGGTTTTTCTAGTGTTTTTAGGGATTTTATGATTTTCTAGTTTTTTTTTTTTTTTTGGTTTTCTAGAGTTTTTTAGAGTTTTCTAGGATTTTTCAGGGTTTTTAGGGTTTTCTAGGGTTTTTTAGGGTTTTCTATCGTTTTTAGGTGTATTTAGGATTTTCTAGGATTTTTTATTTTTCTAGGGCGTTTAAGAGTTTCTAGGTTTTTTTAGAGTTTTTAGGGTTTTCTATGATTTTCTAAAGTTCTTTAAGTTTTCTATGGTTTTTAGGGTTTTTTTTAGGGTTTTTCATGGTTTGCTAGGGTTTTCAGGATTTTTTAGCATTTACTAGGATTTTTTTGGGTTTTTAGATTTTTCTAGGATTTTTAAGATTTTCTAGGGTTTTTAGGGTTTTCTAGGTTTTTTAGGATTTTCTAGGGTTTTTAGGATTTTCTATAATTTTATAGGATTTTTTGGGGTTTTTAGAGTTTTCTAGGGTTTTTAGGGATTTTAGGGTTTTTTTTGGGATTTCTAAGATTTTTAGGGTTTTCTAGGGTTTTAAGGATTTCTAGGATTTTCTAGGGTTTGTTTATGGTTTTCTAGGGTTTTTAGGGTTTTTTCAGGGTTTTCTAGGGTTTTCTAGGATTTTTTAGGTTTTTCTAGTGTTTTCAGGGATTTTATGATTTTCTAGGATTTTTTTGGGTTTTTAGAGTTTTCGAGGATTTTTCATTGTTTTTTAGGGTTTTAGGGTTTTCTAGGGTTTTTCAAGATTTCCTAGGGGTTTAGAGTTTTCTAGGGTTTTCTAGAGTTCTTTAATGTTTTTTAGGGTTTTTTTATGGTTTTGTAGGGTTTTTAGGGTTTTGTAGGATTTTTAGGTTTTTTAGGATATACTAGGATTTTTTTGGGTTTTCTAGAGTCTTTTAGAGTTTTCAAGGGTTTTTTTAGGATTTTTATGGTTTTCAAGGGTTTTTATGGTTTTCTAGGGTTTTCTAGGATTTTTTTAGGATTTACGAGGATTTTTTAGCTTTTCTAGGGTTTTAAGGGCTTTTTAGGATTTTCTAGTATTTTTTGGGTTTTCTAGAGTTTTTTAGAATTTTCTCAAGTTTCTCAAGATTTTTAGTGTTTTCTAAGTATTTTAGGGTATTTTAGAGTTTTCTAGCGTTTTTAGAGTTTTCTAGGGCTTTCTAGACTTTTTTTTAATGTTTTCTTCAGTTTTATGGTTTTCTAGGATTTTTAGGGTTGTTTAGGATATAATAGAATTTTATCGGATTTCTAAGATTATTTTATAGTTTTTAGGATTTTCTAGGGTTTTTTATGGTTATCTAGGGTTTTTAGGGTTTTTTAGGATTTATTAAGATTTTTTTTAGATTTTCTAGAGGTTTTTGAGTTTTCTAGGATTTTTAGGGTTTTCTAGGGTTTTTAGGGTTTTTTATGGTTTTTAGGAGTATTTAGAATTTTCTAGGATTTTTTTTTATTTTTCTAGGGCTTTTAAGGGTTTTCTAGCTTTTTTTAGGGTTTTTAGGGTTTTCTAGGATTTTCTAAAGTTCTTTAAGTTTTCTAGGGATTTTATCGTTTTTTTTAGGATTTTTCATGGTTTTCTAGGGTTTTTAGGGTTTTTTAGAATTTACTAGGAATTTTTGGATTTTTAGAGTTTTCTAAGAATTTTTTTAGGGTTTTTAATGTTTTCTAGGGTTTTTAGGATTTTCTAGGGTTTTCTATGATTTTATAAGATTTTTTGGGTTTTTTAGAGTTTTCTAGAGTTTTTAGGGATTTTCGGGTTTTTTTTGGATTTCTAGGGTTTTAAAGATTTCTAAGATTTTCTAGGTTTTTTTTATGGTTTTGTAGGTTTTTTTTTATGGTTTTTAGGGATTTTATGATTTTATAGAATTTTTTTGGATTTTCTAGAGTTTTTTAGAGTTTTCTAGGGTTTTTTAGGGTTTTCAGGAGTTCTTTAAAGTTTTCTAGGGTTTTTATGGTTTTGTACGGTTTTTCATGGTTTTCTAGGGATTTTATTAGTCTTTAGGATTTACTAGGATTTTTTTTTGTTTTCTAGAGTTTATAGAGTTTTCTAGAATTTTTTAGGGTTTTCTAGAGTTTTTTAGAGTTTTCTAGGACTGTTAGAATTTTTTAGGGGTTTCTAGTGTTTTTTTGAGGTTTTTAACTTTTTAGTATTTTTTAGGATTTTCTAGGATTTTTTGGATTTTTTAGGATTCTCTAGGATTTTCTAGAGTTTTTTAATGTTTTTTAGAGTTTTTATGATTTTTCAGAGTTTTTTATGGTCATTCTAGGATTTTTTAGGGTTTTTTATAATTTTTTTCTAAAAAACCCTAAAAACCCCTAAAACCCTAGAAAACCACATAAAAAAGCTAGAAAACTTTAAAAAACTATATAGAAAACCCTAGAAAATCCTAAAAATCCTAGAAAACTCTAAAAACCCCTAAAATCGTAGAAAATCCTAAAAAACATAGAGAACCCTAGAAACCCCTAAAAATCATTGAAAACCTTAAATTAGAGTAAATCCAAAAAAATCATAAAAACCCTAGTAAAACCATAAAACACCTTAGAAAAACCCCTAGATAACTTTAAAGAACTCAAGAAAACCCTAGAAACCCCTAAAAACCCCTGAAAAATCCTAGAAATGTTTAAATCCTAGTAAACTCAAAAAAGTCTAAAAAACCCTAAACCCTAAAAAACCCTAAAAAATCCTAGAAAACTCAAAAAAGTCTAAAAAACCCCAAAAACAATCAAAGTAAATCCTAAAAACCCTAATAACCATAAAAAAAATCCTAAAAACCCTAGAAAACCCTGAAAACCCAAGAAAATCCTAAAAACCCTAGAAAACCCTAAAAAAATCTAGAAAACCTAAAAAATCCTAAAAACCGTAGAAAACCCGAAAAACCATAGAAAACCTAAAAAACCATAAAAAATCCTAGAAAACCATAAAAACCTTAGAAAACTTTAAAAAAACTAGAAAATCCTAAAAATCCTAAAATCCCTAAAAATCCAAAAAATACATAGAAAATCCTAAAAACCCAAAAAAAACCTAGAGAACTCTAAAAAAACTCAAGAAAATCCAAAAAAATCCTAGAAAGTCCTAAAAAATTCTATAAATCCTAGAAAACCCTGAAAAATCCTAGAAAACCCTAGAAAATCCTAGCAACCCTAGTAAACCCTAGAAAACTCAAAAAATTCTAGAAAACCAAATGGTAAATCCAAAAAATCCCTAAGAATCCTAGAAACCATAAAAAAACCTTAGAAAACCATAAAATCCCTAGAAAACCTTAAAGAATGCAAGAAAACCCTAGAAACCCCAAAAGACCCTAGAAAATCCTAAAAAGCCCTAAAAACACTAAGAACCCTAAAAAACCTTGAAAAACGCTAGAAAATCCAAAAAAAACCTACAAAATCCCAAAAAGCCCTAAAAAACCGAGAAAACACTAGCCATCCGTAAAAACCCTAAAAAATACGAGAAAGCTTTAAACAAATCAAGAAAACCCAAAAAAAATCTTAGGAAATCCTAAACAACCCTAAAATACCCTAGAAGACCCTAAAAAACCCTAATAATCTCAGAAAATCCTAGAAAGCACTAAAAACCTTAGAAAACCTAGAAAATCCTAAAAAACATAAGAAAATCATAAAAATCCTAGAAAAATTTAAAAAAACTCTGCAAAATCGTAGAAACCCTAGTAAACCCTAAAAACAACCCTAAAAAAACCTAGAAAAGTCTAAAATTCCTAGTAAATCCTAAAAAACTCTAGAAAACACTAAAAACTCTTGAAAACCTAAAAACAATCCTAGTAAATCCTAAAAACCGTAATAACCCTAGAAATCCCTAAAAAATCCTAGAAATCCCTAAAAAAGATAGAAAATCCAAAAACAAAAAAACCCTAGAAAATCCTAAAACACTCTAGAAAATCCAAAAAAAATCCTAAAAAACCCTAGAAAACCCATCTAATCCTAGAACACCCTAGAAAATCCTGAAAACCTTAAAAAACCCTAAAAAATCCTAAAAAAAACCTAAGAAACCCTAAAAACCTTAGAAAACGCTAAAAACCCAAAAAATTCTACGAAATCCTAAAAAATACTAAAAAACCCTAGAAAACAATTCTAGTAAATCTTAACAACCCTAGAAACCCCTAAAAACCCCTAGAACACCCAAGAAAACCCTGAAAACTCCTAGAAAAACCCTAAAAATCCAAAAAACCCTAGAAAACCCTAAACACCTTAGAAAACCCTAGAAAATCCTAGAAACCCAAGAAAACTCTAAAACACTCTAGAAAATCCAAAAAAATGCTAGAAAATACTAAAGAATCCTGAAAACCCCTAGAAACCCTAAAAACTCTAGAAAACTCTTTGGTTTTTTAGTGGTTTTTTCGAGTTTATTAGAGTTTTCTCGGGTTTTTCTGCTTTTTTAGGGATTTAGGATTTTCAAGGATTTTCTAGTTTTTTAAAGTTTTCTATGGTTTTTATCGTTTTCTAGGGTTTTTTTTTGGTTTTCTAGGCTTTCTAGAATTTTTTAGCTTTCTAGGGTTTTAAGGGCTTTTTAGGATTTTCTAGTATTTTTTTGGGTTTTCTAGAGTTTTTTATAATTTTCTAGAGTTTTTCAAGATTTTTTAGGGTTTTCTAAGGATTTTAGGGTCTTTCTAGGATTTTTAGAGTTTTCTAGGGCTTTCTAGACTTTTTTAATGTTTTCTACGGTTTTATGGTTTTCTAGGATTTTTAGGGTTTTTTAAGATATAATAGAATTTTTTCGGATTTTCTAGGGTTATTTTATGGTTTTTAGGGATTTCTAGTGTTTTTTATAGTTATCTAGGATTTTTAGGATTTTTTAGGATTTACCAGGATTTTTTTAGATTTTCTAGAGGTTTTTGAGTTTTCTAGGATTTTTAGGGTTTTTAGGGTTTTCTAGGGTTTTCTATGGTTTTTAGGAGTATTTAGGATTCTCTAGGATTTTTTTTATTTTTCTAGGGCGTTTAAGAGTTTTCTAGGTTTTTTTTAGGGTTTTTAGGGTTTTCTATGATTTTTTAAAGTTCTTTAAGTTTTCTAGGGTTTTTAGGGTTTTTTAGGGTTTTTCATGGTTTTCTAGGATTTTTATGGTTTTTTAGAATTTACTAGGATTTTTTTGGATTTTTAGAGTTTTCTAGGATTTTTTAGGGTTTTTAAGGTTTTCTAGGGTTTTTAGGGTTTTCTAGGTTTTTTAGGATTTTCTAGGGTGTTTTTAGGGTTTTCTATGATTTTATAGGATTTTTTGGATTTTTTTAGAGTTTTCTAGGGTTTTTAGGGATTTTAGGGTTTTTTTGGGATTTCTACGGTTTTTAGAGTTTTCTAGGGTTTTAAGGATTTCTAGGATTTTCTAGGGTTTGTTTATGGTTTTTTAGGGTTTTTAGGATTTTTTATGTTTTTCTAGGATTTTTTAGGATTTTTTAGGTTTTTCTAGTGTTTTTAGGGATTTTATGATTTTCCAGTTTTTTTTTGGGTTTTCTAGAGTTTTTTAGAGTTTTCTAGGATTTTTCAGGGTTTTTAGGGTTTTCTATGGTTTTTAGGTGGATTTAGGATTTTCTAGGATTTTTTTATTTTTCTAGGGCGTTTAAGAGTTTCTAGGTTTTTTTTGAGTATTTAGGGTTTTTATAGTTATCTAGGATTTTTAGGATTTTTTAGGATTTACCAAGATTTTTTTAGATTTTCTAGAGGTTTTTGAGTTTTCTAGGATTTTTAGGGTTTTCTAGGGTTTTCTATGGTTTTTAGGAGTATTTAGGATTCTCTAGGATTTTTTTTATTTTTCTAGGGCATTTAAGAGTTTTCTAGGTTTTTTTAGGGTTTTCTATGATTTTTTAAAGTTCTTTAAGTTTTCTAGGGTTTTTAGGGTTTTTTAGGGTTTTTCATGGTTTTCTAGGATTTTTAGGGTTTTTTAGAATTTACTAGGATTTTTTTGGATTTTTAGAGTTTTCTAGGATTTTTTAGGGTTTTTAAGGTTTTCTAGGGTTTTTAGGGTTTTCTAGGTTTTTTAGGATTTTCTAGGGTGTTTTTAGGGTTTTCTATGATTTTATAGGATTCTTTGGATTTTTTTTAGAGTTTTCTAGGGTTTTTAGGGATTTTAGCGTTTTTTTTTGGGATTTCTAGGGTTTTTAGAGTTTTCTAGGATTTTAAGGATTTCTAGGATTTTCTAGGGTTTGTTTATCGTTTTTAGGGTTTTTAGGATTTTTTATGTTTTTCTAGGATTTTCTAGGATTTTTTAGGTTTTTCTAGTGTTTTTAGGGATTTTATGATTTTCTAGTTTTTTTTTTTTTTGGTTTTCTAGAGTTTTTTAGAGTTTTCTAGGATTTTTCAGGGTTTTTAGGGTTTTCTAGGGTTTTTTAGGGTTTTCTATCGTTTTTAGGTGTATTTAGGATTTTCTAGGATTTTTTTATTTTTCTAGAATTTTCTATCGTTTTTTAGGGTTTTTTAGGGTTTTCTAGGTTTTTTTTAGAGTTTTTAGGGTTTTCTATGATTTTCTAAAGTTCTTTAAGTTTTCTATGGTTTTTAGGGTTTTTTTTAGGGTTTTTCATGGTTTGCTAGGGTTTTCAGGATTTTTTAGCATTTACTAGGATTTTTTTGGGTTTTTAGATTTTTCTAGGATTTTTTTAGGGTTTTTAAGATTTTCTAGGGTTTTTAGGGTTTTCTAGGTTTTTTAGGATTTTCTATAATTTTATAGGATTTTTTGGGGTTTTTAGAGTTTTCTAGGGTTTTTAGGGATTTTAGGGTTTTTTTGGGATTTCTAAGATTTTTAGGGTTTTCTAGGGTTTTAAGGATTTCTAGGATTTTCTAGGGTTTGTTTATGTTTTTCTAGGGTTTTTAGGGTTTTTTCAGGGTTTTCTAGGGTTTTCTAGGATTTTTTAGGTTTTTCTAGTGTTTTCAGGGATTTTATGATTTTCTAGGATTTTTTTGGGTTTTTAGAGTTTTCGAGGATTTTTCATGGTTTTTTAGGGTTTTAGGGTTTTCTAGGGTTTTTCAAGATTTCCTAGGGGTTTTAGAGTTTTCTAGGGTTTTCTAGAGTTCTTTAATGTTTTTTAGGGTTTTTTTATGGTTTTGTAGGGTTTTTAGGGTTTTGTAGGATTTTTAGGTTTTTTAGGATAGACTAGGATTTTTTTGGTTTTTCTAGAGTCTTTTAGAGTTTTCAAGGGTTTTTTTAGGATTTTTATGGTTTTCAAGGGTTTTTATGGTTTTCTAGGGTTTTCTAGGATTTTTTTAGGATTTACGAGGATTTTTTAGCTTTTCTAGGGTTTTAAGGGCTTTTTAGGATTTTCTAGTATTTTTTGGGTTTTCTAGAGTTTTTTAGAATTTTCTCGAGTTTTTCAAGATTTTTAGTGTTTTCTAAGTATTTTAGGGTATTTTAGAGTTTTCTAGCGTTTTTAGAGTTTTCTAGGGCTTTCTAGACTTTTTTTAATGTTTTCTACAGTTTTATGGTTTTCTAGGATTTTTAGGGTTGTTTAGGATATAATAGAATTTTATCGGATTTCTAGGATTATTTTATAGTTTTTAGGGTTTTCTAGGGTTTTTTATGGTTATCTAGAGTTTTTAGGGTTTTTTAGGATTTATTAAGATTTTGTTTAGATTTTCTAGAGGTTTTTGAGTTTTCTAGGATTTTTAGGGTTTTTAGGGTTTTCTAGGGGTTTTAGGGTTTTTTATGGTTTTTAGGAGTATTTAGAATTTTCTAGGATTTTTTTTTATTTTTCTAGGGCTTTTAAGGGTTTTCTAGCTTTTTTTTAGGATTTTTAGGGTTTTCTAGGATTTTCTAAAGTTCTTTAAGTTTTCTAGGGATTTTATCGTTTTTTTTAGGATTTTTCATGGTTTTCTAGGGTTTTTAGGGTTTTTTAGAATTTACTAGGAATTTTTGGATTTTTAGAGTTTTCTAAGAATTTTTTTAGGGTTTTTAATGTTTTCTAGGGTTTTTAGGATTTTCTAGGTTTTTTAGGATTTTCTAGGGTTTTCAGGGTTTTCTATGATTTTATAAGATTTTTTGGGTTTTTTAGAGTTTTCTAGAGTTTTTAGGGATTTTCGGGTTTTTTTTGGATTTCTAGGGTTTTAAAGATTTCTAAGATTTTCTAGGTTTTTTTTATGGTTTTGTAGGTTTTTTTATGGTTTTTAGGGATTTTATGATTTTATAGAATTTTTTTGGGTTTTCTAGAGTTTTTTAGAGTTTTCTAGGGTTTTTTAGGGTTTTCAGGAGTTCTTTAAAGTTTTCTAGGGTTTTTATGGTTTTGTAGGGTTTTTCATGGTTTTCTAGGGATTTTATTAGTCTTTAGGATTTACTAGGATTTTTTTTGTTTTCTAGAGTTTATAGAGTTTTCTAGGATTTTTTAGGGTTTTCTAGAGTTTTTTAGAGTTTTCTAGGACTGTTAGAATTTTTTAGGGGTTTCTAGTGTTTTTTTGAGGTTTTTAACTTTTTAGTATTTTTTAGGATTTTCTAAGATTTTTTGGATTTTTTAGGATTCTCTAGGATTTTCTAGATTTTTTTTTTGTTTTCCTAGGAAACTCTAAAAACCCCTAAAATCGTAGAAAATCCTAAAAAACATAAAGAACCCTAGAAACCCCTAAAAACCATTGAAAACCTTAAATTAGAGTAAATCCAAAAAAATCATAAAAACCCTAGTAAAACCATAAAAAACCTTAGAAAAACATAAGAAACCTAAATAACTTTAAAGAACTCAAGAAAACCCTAGAAACCCCTAAAAACCCCTGAAAAATCCTAGAAATGTCAAAATCCTAGTAAACTCAAAAAAGTCTAAAAAACCCTAAACCCTAAAAAACCCTAAAAAATCCTAGAAAACTCAAAAAAGTCTAAAAAACCCCAAAAAAATCAAAGTAAATCCTAAAAACCCTAATAACCATAAAAAAATCCTAAAAACCCTAGAAAACCCTGAAAACCCAAGAAAATCCTAAAAACCCTAGAAAACCCTAAAAAAATCTAGAAAACCTAAAAAACCCTAAAAACCGTAGAAAACCCGAAAAACCATAGAAAACCTAAAAAACCATAAAAAATCCTAGAAAACCATAAAAACCTTAGAAAACTTTAAAAAAACTAGAAAATCCTAAAAATCCTAAAATCCCTAAAAATCCAAAAAATACATAGAAAATCCTAAAAACCCAAAAAAAACCTAGAGAACTCTAAAAAAACTCAAGAAAATCCAAAAAAATCCTAGAAAGTCCTAAAAAATTCTATAAATCCTAGAAAACCCTGAAAAATCCTAGAAAACCCTAAAAAAAACCCTAGAAAATCCTAGCAACCCTAGTAAACCCTAGAAAACTCAAAAAATTCTAGAAAACCAAATGGTAAATCCAAAAAATCCCTAATAATCCTAGAAACCATAAAAAACCTTAGAAAACCATAAAAACCCTAGAAAACCTTAAAGAATGCAAGAAAACCCTAGAAACCCCAAAAGACCCTAGAAAATCCTAAAAAGCCCTAAAAACACTAAGAACCCTAAAAAAACTTGAAAAATGCTAGAAAATCCAAAAAAAATCCTACAAAATCCCAAAAAGCCCTAAAAACCCGAGAAAACACTAGCCATCCGTAAAAACCCTAAAAAATACGAGAAAGCTTTAAACAAATCAAGAAAACCCAAAAAAAATCTTGGGAAATCCTAAAAAACCCTAAAATACCCTAGAAGACCCGAAAAAACCCTAATAATCTCAGAAAATCCTAGAAAGCACTAAAAACCTTAGAAAACTTAGAAAATCCTAAAAAACATAAGAAAATCATAAAAATCCTAGAAAAATTTAAAAAAACTCTGCAAAATCCTAGAAACTCTAGTAAACCCTAAAAAAACCTAGAAAAGTCTAAAATTCCTAGTAAATCCTAAAAAACTCTAGAAAACACTAAAAACTCTTGAAAACCTAAAAACAATCCTAGTAAATCCTAAAAACCGTAATAACCCTAGAAAACCGTAAAAAGCCCTAAAAACACTGAAACCCCTAGAAAACCCTAAAAACCCTAGAAATCCCTAAAAAATCCTAGAAAACCCTAAAAACCATAGAAAACCCAAAAACAAAAAAACCCTAGAAAATCCTAAAACACTCTAGAAAATCCAAAAAAAATCCTAAAAAATCCTAAAGAATCCTAAAAAACCCTAGAAAACCCATCTAATCCTAGAACACCCTAGAAAATCCTGAAAACCTTAAAAAACCCTAAAAAATCCTAAAAAAAACCTAAGAAACCCTAAAAACCTTAGAAAATGCTAAACCCTATAAATTCTATGAAATCCTAAAAATACTAAAAAACCCTAGAAAACAATTCTAGTAAATCCTAACAACCCTAGAAACCCCTAAAAACCCCTAGAACACCCAAGAAAACCCTGAAAACTCCTAGAAAAACCCTAAAAATCCACAAATCCCTAGAAAACCCTAAACACCTTAGAAAACCCTAGAAAATCCTAGAAACCCTAGAAAACTCCAAAACACTCTAGAAAATCCAAAAAAATGCTAGAAAATCCTAAAGAATACTGAAAACCCCTAGAAACCCTAAGCACTCTAGAAAACTCTATGGTTTTTTAGTGGTTTTTTCGAGTTTATTAGAGTTTTCTCGGGTTTTTCTGCTTTTTTAGGGTTTTAGGATTTTCAAGGATTTTCTAGTTTTTTAAAGTTTTCTATGGTTTTTTTTATCGTTTTCTAGGGTTTTTTTTGGTTTTCTAGGCTTTCTAGAATTTTTTAGCTTTCTAGGGTTTTAAGGGCTTTTTAGGATTTTCTAGTATTTTTTTGGGTTTTCTAGAGTTTTTTAGAATTTTCTAGAGTTTTTCAAGATTTTTTAGGGTTTTCTAAGGATTTTAGGGTCTTTCTAGGATTTTTAGGGTTTTCTAGGGCTTTCTAGACTTTTTTAATGTTTTCTACGATTTTATGGTTTTCTAGGATGTTTAGGGTTTTTTAAGATATAATAGAATTTTTTCGGATTTTCTAGGGTTATTTTATGGTTTTTAGGGTTTTCTAGGGTGTTTTATAGTTATCTAGGATTTTTAGGATTTTTTAGGATTTACCAGGATTTTTTTAGATTTTCTAGAGGTTTTTGAGTTTTCTAGGATTTTTAGGGTTTTTAGGGTTTTCTAGGGTTTTCTATGGTTTTTAGGAGTATTTAGGATTTTTTTTATTTTTCTAGGGCGTTTAAGAGTTTTCTAGGTTTTTTTAGGGTTTTTAGGGTTTTCTATGATTTTCTAAAGTTCTTTAAGTTTTCTAGGGTTTTTAGGGTTTTTTAGAGTTTTTCACGGTTTTCTAGGATTTTTAGGGTTTTTTAGAATTTACTAGGATTTTTTTGGGTTTTTAGAGTTTTCTTAGATTTTTTTAGGATTTTTAAGGTTAGGGTTTTTAGGGTTTTCTAGGTTTTTTAGGATTTTCTAGGGTTTTTAGGGTTTTCTATGATTTTATAGGATTTTTTCAGTTTTTTAGAGTTTTCTAGGACTTTTAGGGATTTTAGGGGTTTTTTTGGATTTCTAGGGTTTTTAGGGTTTTAAGGATTTCTAGGATTTTCTAGGGTTTTTTATGGTTTTCTAGGATTTTTAGGGTTTTTTAGGGTTTTCTAGGGTTTTTTTAGGATTTTTTACGTTTTTCTAGTGTTTTTAGGGATTTTATGATTTTCTAGGTTTTTTTGGGTTTTCTAGAGATTTTTAGAGTTTTCTAGGATTTTTCATGGTTTTTTAGGGTCTTTACGGGTCTTCCTTCTTGATCATCATCTTCAGTAATGCCTTCCATGCTTCTGTTTGTGATTCCCTTTCCCTTTTTTACTTTCTCTGTTTCTTCGTCTTCAAAGAACACCCCAGTCTTGTTGCATAGCCTTAGAATGGTGCTTGGATGACCAAGCCTACTCGATTTGTTTGTGCGTCCTGAATACTGTCGGCTATGAGTTGTGAGAGGTTAATTTCTCCTCCATGTAAGATGCAGTACGTCAAGAGTGATCGCTTGATTATGACCGATGAGGTGTTTCCAGTAGGGAGTATAGATCTCCTTACTATCTCATACCATCTCTTGGCCTCAAGAGTGAGATCTAGTCTTTTCAAGTGGCTTGAGATTCCCTTTGAATATCTTTCCCAATCTGTGCCTTCCAAACATATCCCCTGTAGTATCTAATAAGGGTCATTCTCTCTCTGCAATCTATCCTCAAAGCTAAGCTCTCCATAGGTTATGGTTCTCAACTTTAGAGCCCTTGTATAAGGGGGACTATCCTTGCTGTCTTTCACAGCATTGGCGTAGAATTCCCTTATCATAACTGCACTAATCTCAGTGAGAGGATGGCATAGAAGCTCCCACCTCCTTTCCCTGGTGATTTGCCTCATGATGTGGTACTCCCCCTCCCTCAATTCGAAGCCCATCTCAAGGATGACATGCTTTGTTTTCATGAGCTTATGATACCTTGCTTCATGAAACTGAGATTTAAATTTCTTTGTATCATAGGTTGGGGGTTCGGCCACCGTTGGTTCTTTTCCTTTTCTTCTTTTAGAACTTAAAGAGGCCATGAATTGGGAGAGAGAAAAAGGGAAAGGTGGGCTGTGTTTGGGGTTAGGTTCGGTTTTGTTGTGAAAGGAAGGGAAAATGATGTGCTGTTTGGGAAAGGGTGGTTGTTGAACATGTTTTTGGATAGAAGAAGAGTGGACTAAATGGTTATGAGTGTGAGGAGGGTTTGTATGAATGTGTAGCTTATGAAGTGTCTCAAGCTATTTATAGACAAGGTATCAAGGCTTTGAACAACAAAAAAAACACACTTGAAGAATACAATTCGGTTAAGGCCATGAAGGGTGAAGATTGAACTAAACATTATGGGAAACTCCTGAGTTGAAGGTTGACAAGGATTCCTTCCCCATTGGATGCATGAGGTTCGGTCTCCATGGGTGCATACATGCAGATTTTGTTTTCCAAGGGGCACGCTTCTCTAAGCACATGTGATCACCCTCCCTTGGCTTGTCATAACCGTGCCTTCTCTCTTCTTTTGTCCTCTTCTCAATCTTCTTTTTCCTATTCAATTAAATCAACAAAATACTGAGCCTTAGGATTCAAAAGTGGCACGGTGGTGTGGTGCTAAGCATTTAAAAAATTTTTTTACATGTTCCTTATTCATAAATAACCAATTGTGCTCTTTAGATAGTGAACCAAAATTTGGTGAACACCAAACTTGTCCCTTGCTAAGGGATCAATGTAAAATGCAAGTAATCCATCAGAAATGGTACCTTCATTATAAGGAACATTTTATTTTCTACCATAAACTACCAAAATGAAACAATGTATGATCCATCTATCCATAATTTTGATTCTATGAATAGAAATTGATTCTTCTGAAATTTAATGCATGTGCAGACACTAAACTTAATGTTTGACTATCTATTTCATCAAAATGAATATGCATATAGTCTAGAAAAGGCTTAAGAAGTTATTTTGGAGTGCCTGTAGGCACACCAAACTTAAAAATCTAGCATATGCTTCAAGATAGTGCATGCAATTATCAGATATATTCATGAGAATTAAAATTCATGCTAGATGGATCTTTGATTATTGGATTTAAAACAAGGCAAGAATCTTAAATCATGGGTTTCCTCCCATGGAGCGCTCTTTTATTGTCATTAGCTTGACATTGAGCTTTCATTAGGGTGGTTGATGACTGTAGTGTCTCAGCTTGTCTCCCCTCACTGTGAGCTTCCTTCCAGTGCCTTAATGTTCAATTTCTACATGCTCCAATGAGAGTATCCTGCTGACAGTGTAGTAGTCATCAGCTTGTTGGTTTGTCCCCAACTGTTGGTAGACTAACTGTACTTTATCTCCCTTTGAAAATTCCTCAGTTGGGATCTTTTTGTTCTTCCACCCTTTAGGAGTCTTTTTCTTGCTTTTCTTTACCCTTTTTGGTGGTCCTTCTCCTTTAACAGTGAGCTGCATCTCATTTTCTTCTTACTTTCCCTCATCACTCTGCACAATTTCATTTTTCTTCTGTCCTGCTTTGTTGCTTATTTCTTGCTTTGGAGAGGAATTAATGATTGTCTTGTTGGTTCTTTTCTTCCACTGCAAATCTTCTTTGTTGATCTTCATGCGGTCTTTCTTTTCATCAGAGTGCTGTGTTTCTGGGAAGACATTTAGAGTAATGCTTTGATCATGCATTCTCAGGGTCAATTCCCCTTGTTTCACATCTATAATAGCCCTTGCTGTCGCCAAGAATGGTCTTCCTAGTATGATGGAATTACCTCCTTCCTCATCTAAGTCCAGAATCACAAAGTCTGCAAAGAATATAAACTTGTCCACTTTGACCAAAAGGTTTTCAATCACACCTTTGGAAAATACCACAGACTTGTCCACTAGCTCTAGTGACATCTGTATGGGCTTTACCTCCTCTATGCAGAGCTTTTTCATCATAGAATAAGGGATTAAGTTGATGCTGGCCCCTAAGTCACACAGTGCCCTTTTATGGTCATATTGCCAATGGTGCAAAGTAAGAAAAAGCTCCCGGGATCTTTGAGCTTTGATGGGAGACCTCTTTGAATTATAGCACTGCACTCTTGTGTGAGAATAATGGTTTCCTTCTCATGCCAGCTTCTCTTTTTATTGATAAGCTCTTTCAAGAACTTTGCATATAGAGGCATCTGCTCTAATGACTCAGCTAGAGGGATATTGATCTCTAATTTCTTGAAGACTTCAAGGAATTTGGGAAAGTGTTGATCTTTGGTTTTCTTGTTGAACCTTTGGAGATATGGCAAGGGGGGTGTGAAAGCCTTCTCCACTTGCTTCTGTCCTTGAGATGGTCCTTCTATTGCTTCCTTCCCTTTTCTTAAGCTTTGTGGTTGGTCATTCTTCTCTTTGAGCTTCTCTGAAGTTTGCTTGCTTGCTATCACTTCTTTGTTGCTGGCTTCCTCTTTCTCAACTTGCTTCTTGTCATTCTCCTTTGGCTTCTTGGTTGCTTCTTCATCTTTCACCAAGATCTTTCCACTCCTTAGCTGTATGGCTTTGCACTCTTCTTTAGAATTTGGAATGGTGTCACTTGGGAGTGAGCTTGATGGCCTTTCAATCACAGCTTGCTTGGAAAGCTGTCCAATCTTCCTTTCTATATTTCTTATGGAAGCTTCATTGTTCTTGTTTGTAATTTCTTGCTGTTTCATCATTTTTTCCATCAACATCTCTAAATTGGAGATTTTCTGAGAGTCTTGTAGAATTTGTGGTTGGTTGTGAGCTGGGGAGGGTGGATAATAGTTGTTTAGATTGGTGGTTTGGTTATTGAATGGATAATGGTTGGAATTGGGATAGTTGTTTTGGGGTTTTCTATATGGATTTTGGTTTTTGTTCTGCTGGTTGTTTCTTGAGTTGTTTTGATTTGAATTTCTTTGCCATGGCTGCTGATTTTGATGGTGGTTATCTCCCCATCTAAGGTTGGGGTGGTTCTTCCATCATGGATTGTAGGTGTCACCATAAACTTCACTTGATCCAGAACCTTGATTGTGCACATATTGAATTTGTTCATGCTGCTGATCTTCTTGGTTATCTTCATTCTGCCCCCGTGTAGTTGATGGTTGGCTTGTGACATTCACTGATGTAACTTGTAAGCTATCAATCCTCTTTGCCATTTGTTCAAATTGTTGCTGAAATTGTTGCTGCATCATCTTGTTTTGAGCTAGGATTGTGTCTACTCCTTCCAACTCTAGCACTCCTTTCCTTTGTGATGGTTGGCGTTGTCTCTGATGGCCAAAGAAATATTGATTGTTTGCCACCATATCAATGAGGTTTTGAGCCTCCTCTGCTGTCTTCATCAATTGTAAGGAGCCTCCTGAGCCTTCATAGTCAAACCTTCATAGAAGTTTTGAAAGATGTCCCATTCATTAACATTTCAGGGGGACATTTTCTAATCAGGGCCTTGTACCTCTCCCATGCCTCATAGAGAGATTCAGCATCCATTTGTGTGAAGGTTTGCACCTCAGTCTTGAGCCTGATGATCCTTTGAGGGGGTAGAACTTGGCCAAAAATTTATTCACTAGATCCTTCCAGCTAGTGATGCTTCCTTGTGGAAAGGTTTCAAGCCACTGAGCAGCTTTGTCCCTTAATGAGAATGGGAACAGCAGCAATTTATATGTCTCTGGATACACACCATTAGACTTCACTGTAACACAAATTCTCAAGAAAGTAGAGAGATGCTGGTTTGGATCCTCCAAAGGGCTTCCTCCATATGAACAATTGTTCTGTACCAATGTGAAGAGCTGGGGCTTCAATTCAAAGTTATTTGCATTGACATTTGGGGTAAGGATGCTACTCCCACAATGCCTTGGATTAGAAAATGTATATGAAGCCAATACTCTCCTTTGTGGTTGACCATTGTTGTTGGCCACTCCTACTGGTGGATTTGTTGGATTTGTTGAGTGTTCCTCCATCTCTTGGAATTCTTCCTCTGAATCCTCTTCTTCTCCAACAATTCCTTTTCCTCTTGCTTCTCTTCTTAACCTTCGAAGAGTTCTTTCGTCAATTTCACAGAAGGTAGGGATTCCTCTCCTTGCCTCTGTCATAAAACCACAACAACAAGAAACACAAGAGCACTATGTAGCTTGAGTGCAATAAGAGTTAGTAGAGACAAAGTCTCAAACAGTTAGTGTGCTAGTTAAAAACAAAGAGAGTAAACAAAAATAAAGAAAAAGTGCTTAATCTAGACCACCACCTTACTTAATCATTGTCAATCTAATCAATCCCCGGCAACGGCACCAAAAACTTGATGGGTTGAAATCGGATTTCCAACACCTAAACTCACCGGCAAGTGTACCGGGTCGCATCAAGTAATAATAATTCACATGAGTGAGGTCGATCCCACAGGGATTGAAGGATTGAGCAATTTTAGATAGGTGGTTGATTTAGTTAAGGAAACAAGTATTGATTTGAGTGATTTGTATTAAACAAAAACTAAATTGCATGAAATTTAAAGGGAGAAAGGTAATTGACAGTATATTAAAGGGCAAAGGAATTAAAGAAGCTGAATCTTAAATTGTAAGTAATATAAATGACAGAAGCTTAAATTGCAAGAAATGTAAATAACTGAAACTTAGATTGCAAGAAATGTAAATTTCTTGAATCATAAAGGACTTTGGGAGTTGGGATTTCAGAAATTAAACAAGAGAGAGTAAATGACATTCAACAAAGAAGTAAAAGATGAATTAAAGAGTAGCAGATTTAAACATAAAAGAAGAATTGCTTGAAGAAGCAAAACAGAAAGTAAATGTAGCTAAATTGCATTAACTGAAAGAGAAGTTGAAGATCTCAGGGGTTGGATGAGACTAGAGAACAAATCTAGATCTCAATCCCTTCCTTGATCCAACAGAGAACAATTGCAGAAGAAGTAAAAGATGAAAACAGTAAAGAAACCTTGGATCCAAATCACAATTCTTTGAACTTATGCAGTAAATAAACAAAGAGAGATCTCAGATCAAGAATGAAACAGAATTTCTTCAATTCTCAATCCAATATTCAAAACTAAAAATGAAAAGAGTAGAAGCAAGAACGAAGAGCAAGAGAATTCAATTCTCTTCTCAATTCCCAAACCCAAAGCTAAAATCTAAAATTGAGCTCCCAAAATGAAAAATAAAAATCTCAAAAAGATCAAAAGTGCTCTCTAAATCAAACTAACTTCTATTTATACACTTCGTATTTTTGGATTTTAGAATTTGGAATGGGCTTTTTAATTTTTGTGAAGAATTCAATTTAAGTGGAATTTTGGTTGAATGTTGACCATGGGCCACACTCCCAGTAGAGTGCTCGGTTGGTGACATGAGCACCGCATTTCCCTTTGCTAGCCTTCCAATTTTTGTGCGACACGCTTCTTTGGGCAGCATCAGGGTAGCGCTCGGTGAGTGGGGAGAGCGCAGCATCCAACCTTGCAAGTCTTGCGCTCCAAACTCCTTGGCTGTGTCAAATTTTGTTGCGCTCCAAGCCTTGGCCAAGCAATAGCGCTCGGTGAACACCAAGAGCGCAGCATCCATGTTGCCTTGGTGAGGTCCCAGCTTCGAATCTCGCTGGATGCACTTCAGCGAATTTCCTTGTGAAATAAACAAAGGCAGCGCCTCCCCCTTGAGTGCAAGTCCTTGGTTCAAATCCTTGCTGAGCCCTTTTGCCTATTTTCCTTGTAAAGGAGTGTAGCACTCCTTCCTTACTCTTCATGAAGTTCCCTGGTTCGAACCTTTGCCAAACCATTTTGGCTCATTTCTTTTTGCAAGTAGCGCTTCTCTTGGTCCCTTGGCTCATGGGTTCGATCCTTGGTGGCTTTATTAGCAAATATTTCACCTTGAATTAAATTGGAATGGAGCCCGATAAAGTCATTTGTGTTAACCGAGCATTGTGATTTTTTCCTTGCTTCTTTGGTGCTCGGTTAACAAGGAGAGCACAACATTCCTTGCTTTGCTTCCTTGGCCTTGAGTAGGGCTCTCATAGAGAGCGCTGAGCTCTTAGAGAGAGCGCTATGGCTTCTCTTTTGATGCGCCACGCTTTCCTTCTTCCATAGGCCACGCTTTTCTTCTTCCTTAGGCCACGCTTTCCTTGTTTCTTTCTCTTCTTCACCTAGAAGTAATCAAAACAACCAATCAAAGTATCACCAAATTCACAAGGTTTATAAATCATTCAAAAACCAATTAATTTTAGCTTAAACCTCATGATTTAGTGTCAAATAAAGGATGGTTGATTGATTCAACAAAATCATGCAAATCCACTCCAAACCTCTTACTTATAATGCAAGAAAGTGCATAAAACCTAAAGAAACAAGTGAAAAATGCATGAAAATCTAGCATAAGATGACTTGTCATCACACTCAACCCCAAAACCATAAACCATAAACCCTAAACCGTAAACCCTAAACCATAAACCCTAAACCATAAACCCCAAACCCTAAACCCTAAACCCTAAACCATAAAGACTAAAGAATAAACCCTAAACCCTAAACCCTCAACCCCAAACCATAATCCCAAAAGGCTAAACCATAAACTCTAAACCCTAAACGCTAAAGCATAAACCCTAAACCATAAACCCTAATCCCCAAACCATAAACCATAAACCCTAAACCCTAAACCCTAAACCCTAAACCACACTAAATCCTAAACCACAAACCCTAAAGCCTAAACCCTAAACCCTAAACTCTAAACCATAAACCATAAAACCTCAACCCCAAAACATAAACCCTAAAGCCTAAAGCCTAAACCATAAACCCTAAAGCATAAACCCTAAACCATAAACCCTAAACCCCAAACCATAAACACTAAAGAATAAACCCTAAACCACAAATCCTAAAGCCTAAAGCCTAAACCCTAAATCATAAACCCTAAACACTAAACCCTAAACCACAAACCCTAAAGTCTAAACCCTAAACCCTAAACCCTAAACCATAAAGCATAAAGCATGAACAACAAACCCTAAAACCTCAACCCCAAACTATAAACCCTAAACCCTAAACCCTAAACCCTACACCATAAACCATAAACCATAAACCCTTAATGCCAAACCATAAACCCTAAACCCTAAACCACAAACCCTAAAACCTAAACCCTAAAACATAAACCGTCAACCCCAAACCCATAAACCATAAATCCTAAACCCTAAACACTACACCCTACATCCTTAACCCAAAACCCCAAACCCTAAAGCCTAAAGCCTAAACCCTAATTCCTAAACCCTAAACACTAAACCTTAAACCACAAACCCTAAAGCCTAAACCATAAACCCTAAAGCATAAACCTTAAACCCTAAACCCTAAACCCAAACCATAAATCCTAAACCCTAAACCCTAAACCATAAACCCTACACCCTAAACCATAAATCCTAAAGCATAAACCATCAACCACAAACCATAAACCCTAAACCCTAAACCTTAAACCACAAACCCTAAAGCCTAACTAAACCATAAACCCTCAACCCCAAACCATAAACCCTAAACCCTACACCGTAAACCTTAAACCATAAACACTAAACCCCAAACCATAAACCCTAAACCCTAAACGATACACCTTAAACCCTAAACCACAAACTCTAAAGGCTAAACCCTAAAACGTAAACTGTCAACCCCAAACCATAAACCCTAAACCATAAACCCTCAACCCCAACCCGTAAACCATAAACCCTAAACCATACACCAAAGACCCTAAACTCTATACCATAAACCCTAAACCCTAAACCTTAAACCCTAAACCCTAAATCCTAAGCCCTAAATCAGAAACCCTAAACCCTAAACCCTATACCCTAAAGCCTAAACCCTAAAGCCTAAAACCCAAATCCTAAAGAATAAACCCTAAACCCTAAACTATAAACCCTAAACCTTAAACCATATACCTTCAACCCCAAACCATAGACAATAAATCCTAAACCCTAAACCCTAAAGCATAAAGCATAAACCCTAAACCCTAAACACTCAACCCAAAACCATAAACAATAAAGACTAAACCCAAAACCACAAACCCTAAAGCTTAAAGCCTAAAGCCCAAACCCTAAACCCCAAAAGCCTAAACCCTAAACCATAAAGTATAAACCATAAACTCTAAACCATAAACCCCAAACCATAAACTATAAACACTAAATCCTAAACCACAAACCATATAAAGCCTACACCCTAAACCTTATAGCATAAAACCCTAAACTCTAAACCCTAAACCATAAACCCTAAACCGCAAACCATAAACCCTAAAGCCTAAACCCTAAATCCTTAAGCATAAAGCATAAACCCTAAACCCTAAACACTCAACCCAAAACCATAAACGATAAAGACTAAACCCTAAACCACAAACCCTAAAGCTTAAAGCCTAAAGCCCAAACACTAAACCCCAAAAACCTAAACCCTAAACCATAAAGTATAAACCATAAACCCTAAACCATAAACCCCAAACCATAAACCATAAGCACTAAATCCTAAACTACAAACCCTAAAGCCTACACCCTAAACCTTATAGCATAAAACCTTAAACTCTAAACCCTAAACCATAAACCATAAACCGCAACCATAAACCCTAAAGCCTAAATCCTAAACCCTAAACCCTAAAGCATAAACCCTAAACACTCAACCCCAAACCATAAACCCTAAACCACAAACCCTAAAGCCTAAAGCCTAAACCCTAAACCATAAAGCCTAAACCCCAAATCTAAACCCTAACCACTAAACCCTAAATTGCAAACCCTAAATCCTAAACAATAAACCCAAAACCCTAAGCCCTAAACCATAAAGGATAAACCCTAAACCCTAAACCACCCTCAACCCCAAACCATAAATCCTAAACCTTAAACCATAAACCATAAAGACTAAAGCATAAACCCTAAACCCTCAACCCCAAACCAGAATCCCAAAAGGCTAAACCATAAACTCTAAACCCTAAATGCTAAAGCATAAACCCTAAACCGTAAACCCTAATCCCCAAACCATAAACCATAAACACTAAATCCTAAACCACAAACCCTAAAGCCTAAACCCTAAACCCATACTCTAAACCATAAACCATAAAACCTCAACCCCAAACCATAAACCCTAAAGCCTAAAGCATAAACCATAAACCCTAAAGCATAACCCCTAAACCATAAATCATAAACCCTAAACCATAAACCCTAAAGAATAAACCCTAAACCACAAACCCTAAAGCCTAAGGCATAACCCTAAACCCTAAACCCTACACCATAAACCATAAACCCTAAACCCTAAACCACAAACCCTAAAACATAAACCCTAAAACATAAACCGTCAACCCCAAACCATAAACCACAAATCCTAAACCCTAAACACTATACACCCTACGTCCTTAACCCAAAACCCCAAACCCTAAAGCCTAAAGCCTAAACCCTAATTCCTAAACCTTAAACACTAAACCTTAAACCACAAAAACCCTAAAGCCTAAACCATAAACCCTAAAGCATAAACCCTAAACCCTAAACCCTAAACCCAAACCATAAATCCTAAACCCTAAACCCTAAACCCTACACCCTAAACCCTAAATCCTAAAGCATAAACCCTCAACCACAAAGCATAAACCATAAACCCTAAACCTTAAACCACAAACCCTAAAGCCTAACTAAACCATAAACCCTCAACCCCAAACCATAAACACTAAACCCAAAACCCTACACCGTAAACCTTAAACCATAAACCCTCAACCCCAAACCATAAACCCTAAACCCTAAACGATACACCCTAAACCCTAAACCACAAACTCTAAAGACTATATAAACCCTAAAATGTAAACTGTCAACCCCAAACTATAAACCATAAACCATAAACCCTCAACCCCAAACCGTAAACCATAAACCCTAAACCATACACCAAAGACCCTAAACTCTATACCATAAACACTAAACCCTAAACCTTAAACCCTAAACCCTAAACCCTAAATCCTAAGCCCTAAATCAGAAACCCTAAAGCCCAAACCCTAAACCCTAAACCCTAAACCATAAAGCCTAAACCCTAAAGCCTAACACCCAAACCCTAAAGAATAAACCCTAAACCCTAAACTATAAACCCTAAACCTTAAACCATATACCTTCAACCCCAAACCATAAACACTAAATCCTAAACCCTAAACCCTAAACCAAAATCCTAAAGCCTAAACCAAAAACCATAAACCCACAACCCGAAACCATAACCCAAAACCATAAACCTTACACCCTTAACCCTAAACCACAAATCCTAAAGCCTAAAGCCTAAACCCTAAATCATAAACCCTAAACAATAAACCCTAAACCACGAACCCTAAAGCCTAAACCATAAACTCTAAACCATAAACCCTAAAGCATAAACCATAAACCCTAAAACCTAAAGTATAAACCCAAAATCCTAAACCCTAAAGCAAAAACACTAAACCCTAAACCCTAAACCCTCAAACCCAAACCATAAACCCTAAACCCTAAACCATAAACCACAAACTCTAAAGCCTAAATCCTAAACCATAAACCCTCAACCCCAAACCATAAACCCCAAACCATACACCCTAAACCAGAAACCACAACCCTAATGCATAAACCCTCAACCCCAAACCATAAACCCTCAACCCCAAATCACAAACCATAAAGCCTTAAACCATAAACCATAAAGCATCAAACCCAAACCATAAACCCTAAACCCTAATCCCGACACTTTTAACCCTAACCCACAAACCTTAAAACCTAAAGCCTAAAACCCTAAATTCTAAACCCTAAACACAAAACCCTAAAGCAAAAACCATAAACCCTAAACCCTAACAACTAAACCCTAAACCCCAAACCATAAACCCTAAACCCTAAACCATATACCCTAAAGCCTAAACCAGAAACCTTAAAGCATAAACCCTAAACCATAAACCTTAAACCCCAAACCATAAACCACAAACCCTAAAGCCTAAACCCTAGACTATAAAACCTAAACCCTAAACTATAAACCATCAACGCCAAACCCTAAACCCTAAACCACAAACCATAAACCCTAAACCATAAACCCTCAACCACAAATCATAAGCCCTAAACCATAAACCCTCAACCCCAAACCATAAACTATAAACCCTAAACCATACACCCTATACCCTAAACCTAAACCCAAAACCCTAAATCTTAAATCCTAAATCATAAACCCTAAACCCTAAACCAGAAACCCTAAAGCACAAACCCTAAACCCAAAACCCTAAAGTGTAAACTCTAAATCCTCAACATTAAACCCCAAACCCTAAACCAGAAACCCTAAAGCCTAAATCCTAAACCATAAACCTTCAACCCCAAACCATAAACCCTACACCCTAAACCTGAAACCATAAACCCTAAACCCTAAAACCTAAACCATAAACCATAAACCCACAACCCCAAACCATAAACCCTAAATCCTAAACCACAAACCATAAAGCCTTAAACCCTGAACCATAAACCCTCAACCCCAAATCATAAATCCTAAACCCTAAACTCTATACATTTAACCATAAACCACAAACCCTAAAGCCTAAACCATAAACCATAAACCCTAAATCATAAACACTAAACACTAAACACTAAACCCTAAACCCTAAACCCTAAACCATAAACCCTAAAGCATAAACCCTAAACCTTAAACACTAACCCCTTAACCCCAAACCATAAACCCTAAACCATAAACACTAAATCCTACACCCTAAACCATAAACCACAAACCCTAAAGCCTAAAGCCTAAACCATAAACCATCAACCCCAAGCCATAAATCCTAAACCCTAAACCTTACACCCTAAACCCTAAACCATAAACCCTCAACCCCAAACCGTAAACCATAAACCCTAAACCATACACCAAAGACCCTAAACTCTATACCATAAACACTAAACCCTAAACCTTAAACCCTAAACCCTAAACCCTAAATCCTAAGCCCTAAATCAGAAACCCTAAAGCCCAAACCCTAAACCCTAAACCCTAAACCATAAAGCCTAAACCCTAAAGCCTAACACCCAAACCCTAAAGAATAAACCCTAAACCCTAAACTATAAACCCTAAACCTTAAACCATATACCTTCAACCCCAAACCATAAACACTAAATCCTAAACCCTAAACCCTAAACCAAAATCCTAAAGCCTAAACCAAAAACCATAAACCCACAACCCGAAACCATAACCCAAAACCATAAACCTTACACCCTTAACCCTAAACCACAAATCCTAAAGCCTAAAGCCTAAACCCTAAATCATAAACCCTAAACAATAAACCCTAAACCACGAACCCTAAAGCCTAAACCATAAACTCTAAACCATAAACCCTAAAGCATAAACCATAAACCCTAAAACCTAAAGTATAAACCCAAAATCCTAAACCCTAAAGCAAAAACACTAAACCCTAAGCCCTAAACCCTCAAACCCAAACCATAAACCCTAAACCCTAAACCATAAACCACAAACTCTAAAGCCTAAATCCTAAACCATAAACCCTCAACCCCAAACCATAAACCCCAAACCATACACCCTAAACCTGAAACCACAACCCTAATGCATAAACCCTCAACCCCAAACCATAAACCCTCAACCCCAAATCACAAACCATAAAGCCTTAAACCATAAGCCATAAAGCATCAAACCTAAACCATAAACCCTAAACCCTAATCCCGACACTTTTAACCCTAACCCACAAACCTTAAAACCTAAAGCCTAAAACCCTAAATTCTAAACCCTAAACACAAAACCCTAAAGCAAAAACCATAAACCCTAAACCCTAACAACTAAACCCTAAACCCCAAACCATAAACCCTAAACCCTAAACCATATACCCTAAAGCCTAAACCAGAAACCTTAAAGCATAAACCCTAAACCATAAACCTTAAACCCCAAACCATAAACCACAAACCCTAAAGCCTAAACCCTAGACTATAAAACCTAAACCCTAAACTATAAACCATCAACGCCAAACCCTAAACCCTAAACCACAAACCATAAACCCTAAACCATAAACCCTCAACCACAAATCATAAGCCCTAAACCATAAACCCTCAACCCCAAACCATAAACTATAAACCCTAAACCATACACCCTATACCCTAAACCTAAACCCAAAACCCTAAATCTTAAATCCTAAATCATAAACCCTAAACCCTAAACCAGAAACCCTAAAGCACAAACCCTAAACCCAAAACCCTAAAGTGTAAACTCTAAATCCTCAACATTAAACCCCAAACCCTAAACCAGAAACCCTAAAGCCTAAATCCTAAACCATAAACCTTCAACCCCAAACCATAAACCCTACACCCTAAACCTGAAACCATAAACCCTAAACCCTAAAACCTAAACCATAAACCATAAACCCACAACCCCAAACCATAAACCCTAAATCCTAAACCACAAACCATAAAGCCTTAAACCCTGAACCATAAACCCTCAACCCCAAATCATAAATCCTAAACCCTAAACTCTATACATTTAACCATAAACCACAAACCCTAAAGCCTAAACCATAAACCATAAACCCTAAATCATAAACCCTAAACACTAAACACTAAACACTAAACCCTAAACCCTAAACCCTAAACCATAAACCCTAAAGCATAAACCCTAAACCTTAAACACTAACCCCTTAACCCCAAACCATAAACCCTAAACCATAAACACTAAATCCTACACCCTAAACCATAAACCACAAACCCTAAAGCCTAAAGCCTAAACCATAAACCATCAACCCCAAGCCATAAATCCTAAACCCTAAACCTTACACCCTAAACCTTAAACCACAAACCCTAAAGCCTAAAGCCTAAATACTAAACCCTCAACCCCAAACCATAAACCCTAAACCCTTCACCCCAAATCATAAACCACAAACCCTAGAATATAAACCATAAACCCTAAACCATAAACCCTCAACTCCAAATCAAAAACCCTAAATCCTAAACCCTAAACACTAAACCTTAATCCACAAACCCTAAAGCATAAACCCTATACCCTAAAGCATAAACCATAAACCCTAAACCATAAACCCAAACCATAAGCCCTAAACACTAAACCCTAAACCCTAAACCTTATACCCGAAAGCATAGCCACAAACCCTAAAGCCTAAATCCTAAAGCATAAACCCTCAACCACAAACCATAAACCCTAAAGCCTACACCCTAAAACCAAAACCCTACATCGTAAACCTTAAACCATAAACCCTAAAGCCCAAACGCTAAACTATAATCCCTAAACCCTAAACCATAAACCCTCAACCCCAAACAATAAACCCTAAACCCTAAACGATACACTCTAAACCCTAAACTACAAACTCTAAAGGCTAAACCCTAAACCGTAAACTGTCAATCCCAAACCATAAACGCTAAACCAAAAACCCTCAACCTCAAACCATAAACCATAAGCCCTAAACCCTACATCATAGACCCTAAACTCTAAACCCTAAACCATAAACCCTAAACCTTAAACCCAAAACCCTAAACCATAAATCCAAAATCCTAAATCAGAAACCCTAAAGCCCAAACACTAAACCCTAAAGCCTAAACCCTAAAGCCTAAACCCCAAACCCTAAAGCCTAAAGCCTAAAGCCTAAACCGTAAACTGCAAAAACACATAAACCCTAAACTATATAAATCCTAAACCTTAAACAATATACCTTCAACCCCAAACCATAAACCTTAAACCCTTCACCCCAAACCATAAACCACAAACCCTAAAGCCTAAACCCTAGATAATAAACTCTAAACCCTAAACCATAAACCCTCAACGCCAATCCATAAACCCTAAACCCTAAATGCTACACCATAAACCCTAAACCCTAAACCATAAACCCTCAACCCCAAACCATAATCTCTAAACCATAAACCCTCAACCCCAATCCATACACTATAAACCCTAAATCCTACACCATAGACCCTAAACCCTAAACCTTAAATCTTAAATCCTAAATCCTAAATCCTAAACCATAAACCAGAAACCCTAAAGCACAAACACTAAACCCTAAACCATAAAGCCTAAACTCTAAACCCTAAACCCTAAACCCTAAACACTAAACCACAAACCCTAAACCCTAAACCCTAAACCTTAAACCTTAAACCCTAAACCACAAACATGCCTAAACCATAAACTATAAACCATAAACTATAAACCATAAACGTTAAACCATAAACCCTTAACCCTAAACCATAAACCCTAAACCCTAAACGATACACCCTAAACCCTAAACCACAAACTCTAAAGGCTAAACCCTACACCGTAAACTGTCAACCCCGAACCACAAACCCTAAACCATAAACCTTCAACCCCAAATCATAAACCATAAACCCTAAATCCTACACCATAGACCATAAACTCTATACCCTAAACCCTAAACCATAAACCCTAAACCCTAAACCCTAAATCCTAAACCCTAAATCAGAAACGCTAAAGCCCAAACACTAATCCCTAAACCCTAAACTCTAAACCCTAAAGCCTAAACTCCAAACCCTAAAGCCTAAACCCTAAACCACAAAAACACCTAAAGCCTAAACTATAAACCCTAAACCTTAAACCATATACCTTCAACCCGAAACCATAAACACTAAATCCTAAACCCTAAACCCTAAAACAAAATCCTAAAGCCTAAACCATAAACCATAAACCCTCAACCCCAAACCATAAACCCTAAACCCTAAACCTTACACCCTTAACCCTAAACCACAAATCCTAAAGCCTAAAGCCTAAACCTTAAATCATAAACCCTAAACACTAAACCCTAAACAACAAACCCTAAAGCCTAAACAAAAAACCCTAAACCACAAACCCTAAAGTATAAACCCTAAACCATAAACCCTAAACTCTAAACCATAAACCCTAAACCCTAAATCCTAAATCCTATACCCTAAACCCTAAACCAAAAAACCCTAAAGTCTAAACCCTAAACCATAAACCTTCAACCCCAAACCATAAACCCTTAACCTTACACCCCAAACCATAAACCAAAAATCCTAAAGCCTAAACCCTAGACTATAAACCCAAAACCCTAAACCATAAACCCTCAATGCCAAACCCTAAACCCTAATTGCTACACCCTAAACACTAAACCACAAACCATAAACCCAAAACCATAAACCCTCAACCACAAATCATAAGCCCTAAACCATAAACCCTCAACCCCAAACCATAAATTATAAACCCTAAACCATACACCCTAGACCCTAAACCTAAACCCAAAATCCTAAATCTTAAATCCTAAACCCTAAACCCTAAACCATAAATCCTAAACCAGAAACCCTAAAGCAGAAACCATAAACCCTAAACCCTAAAGGGTAAACTCAAAACCCTCAACATTAAACCCTAAACTCTAAACCACAAACCCTAAAGCCGAAATCCTAACCCATAAACCTTCAACCCCAAACCATAAACCCTAAACCCTACACCCTAAACCTGAAACTACAAACCCTAGACCCTAAACCCTAAACCATAAACCCTCAACCCCAAACCTTAAACCCTAAATCCTAAACCACAAACCATAAAGTCTTAAACCATGAACCATAAACCCTTAACCCCAAATCATAAACCCTAAACCGTAAACCCTACACCTTTAACCATAATCCACAAACCATAAAGCCTAAAGCCTAAACCCTAAATCATAAACCATAAACAGTAAACCCTAAACCACAAACCCTAAACCCTAAACCATAAACCATAAACCCTAAAGCATAAACCCTAAACCTTAAACACTAACCCCTAAACCCCAAACCATAAACCCTAAACCATAAACCCTAAACCCTACACCCTAAACCATAAAGCACAAAACCTAATAAAGCCTAAAGCCTAAACCATAAACCATCAACCCCAAGCTATAAACCCTAAACCATAAACCATCAACCCCAAACGATAAACCCAAAACCCTACACCCTAAACCTTAAACCACAAACCCTAAAGCCTACAGCCTAAAGCCTAAACCCTCAACCGCAAACCATAAACACCAAACCCTTCACCCCAAACCTTAAACCACAAACCCTAAAGTCTAAACCCTAGACTATAAACCCTAAACCTTAAACCATAAACCCTCAACGCCAAACCAAAAATGCTAAATCGTAAACCCTAAACACTAAACTTTAAACCACACACCCTAAACCCTAAACCCTATACCCTAGAGCATAAACCCTGAACCCTAAACCCAAACCATAAACCCTAAATCCTAAACTATAAACCCTAAATCATAAACCCTAAACTCCAAAAGCCTAAACCCTAATCCCTGAAGTATAAACCATAAACCCTAAACTATAAACCCCAAACCATAAACCATAAGCACTAAATCCTAAACCACAAACCCTAAGGCCTACACCCTAAACTTTAAAGCATAAAACCGTAAACTCTAAACCCTAAACCATAAACCCTAAACATAAACCCTAAACAGCAAACTAGAAACCCTAAAGCCTAAAGCATAAACCCTAAACCCTAAAGCATAAACCCTAAACACTCAACCCCAAACCATAAACACTAAAGACTCAAGCCTAAACCACAAACCCTAAAGCCTAAAGCCTAAACCCTAAACTATAAAGCCTAAACCCTAAATCTAAACCCTAAGCACTAAACCCTAAACCACAAACCCTAAAGCCAAAACACTAAACCCTAAGGCCTAAACCATAAAGGATAAACCCTAAATCATAAACCCTAAACCCTCAACCACAAACCAAAAACCCTAAACCCTAAACCCTAAACCATAAAGACTAAAGCATAAACCCTAAACCCTAAATCCTAAACCCTAAACCCTAAACCCTCGACCCCAAACCATAATCCGAAAAGGCTAAACCATAAACTCTAAACCTTAAACCCTAAAGCATAAACCCTAAACCCTAAACCCTAATCCCCAAACCATAAACCATAAACACTAAATCCTAAACCACAAACCCTAAAGCCTAAACCCTAAACCCTAAACTCTAAACCATAAACCATAAACCCTCAACCCCAAACCATAAACCCTAATGCCTAAAGCCTAAACCATAAACCTTAAACCCTAAAGCATAAACCCTAAACCCTAAACCATAAACCCTAAACCCCAAATCATAAACCCTAAAGAATAAACCCTAAAGCACAAACCCTAAAGCCTAAAGCATAAACCCTAAATCTAAACCATAAACACTAAACCCTAAACCACAAACATTAAAGCCTAAACCCTAAACACTAAACACTAAACCACAAACCCTAAATCCTAAACCATAAACCCTTAACGCCAAACCATAAACCCTACACCCTAAAACACAAACCCTAAACCCTAAACCGTCAACCCCAAACCAAAAACCACAAACCCTAAAGACTCAAGCCTAAACCCCAAACCCTAAAGCCTAAACCCTAAACCCTAAACCATAAAGCCTAAACCCTAAATCTAAACCCTAACCACTAAACCCTAAACCACAAACCCTAAAGCCTAAACACTAAACCCTAAACACTAAACCATAAGCCCTAAACCATAAAGGATAAACCATAAACCCTAAATCCTAAATCCTCAACCATAAACCATAAACCCTAAACCCTAAACAATAAAGACTAAAGCATAAAACCTAAACCCTAAACCCTAAATTCTAAACCCTAAACCCTAAACCATAAACCCCAAACCATAATCCCAAAAGGCTAAACCATAAACTCTAAACCCTAAACCCTAAAGCATAAACCCTAAACCCTAAACCATAATCCCCAAACCATAAACCATAAACACTAAATCCTAAACCACAAACCCTAAGGCCTACACCCTAAACCTTAAAGCATAAAACCCTAAACCCTAAACCCTAAACCATAAACCCTAAATCATAAACCATAAACCCTAAACCCTAAACCATAAACTCTAAACCCCAAACCCTAAAGCATAAACCCTAAACCCTAAACCATAATCCCCAAACCATAAACCATAAACACTAAATCCTAAACCACAAACCCTAAAGCCTAAACCCTAAACCCTAAACTCTAAACCATAAACCATAAACCCTCAATCCCAAACCATAAACCCTAAAGCCTAAACCATAAACCCTAAAGCATAAACCTTAAACCCTAAACCCTAAACCCTAAACCCCAAACCATAAACCTTAAAGAATAAACTCTAAAGCACAAACCCTAAAGCCTAAAGCATAAACCCTAAATCTAATCCATAAACACTAAACCCTAAACCACAAACCTTAAAGCCTAAACCGTAAATACTAAACCCTAAACCACAAACCCTAAATCCTAAACCATAAACCCTAAACCCTAAACCATAAACCCTAAACCCTAAACCATAAACCCTAAAGCCTAAACCCTAAAACATAAACCGTCAACCCCAAACCATAAACCATAAACCTTAAACCCTAAACATTATACCCTACACACTTAACCCAAAATCCCAAACCCTAAAGCATAAAGCCTAAACCCTAAATCCTAAACCCTAAACACTAAACCTACAACCACAAACCCTAAAGCCTAAACCATAAACCCTAAAGCATAAACCCTAAACCTTAAACCCTAAACCCAAACCATAAACCCTAAACCCTAAACCCTAAACCCAAAACCATAAACCCTACACCCTAAAGGCTAAACCACAAACCCTAAAGCCTAAATCCTAAAGCATAAACCCCCAACCACAAACCATAAACCCTAAACCCAAAAGCTTACACCCTAAACCTTAAACCACAAACCCTAACGCCTAACTAAACCATAAACCCTAACCCCTACACCCTAAACCCAAAAAAATCCTACACCGTAAACCTTAAACCACAAACCCTAAAGCCTAAAACGCTAAACTATAATCCCTAAACCCTAACCCATAAACCCTCAACCCCAAACCATAAACCCTAAATCCTAAACGATACACCCTAAACCACAAACTCTAAAGGCTAAACCCTAAACCGAAAACTGTCAACCCCGAACCATAAACCCTAAACCATAAACCCTCAACCCCAAATCGTAATCCATAAACCCTAAACCCTACACCCTAGACCATAAACTTTATACCCTAAACCCTAAACCTTAAACCTCAAATCAGAAACCCTAAAGCCCAAACACTAAACCCAAAACCATAAACCCTAAAGCCTAATGCCTAAAGCCTAAACCCTTAAACCCTAAACCCTAAACCACAAAACACCTAAACCCTAAACTATAAGCCCTAAACCTTAAACCATATACCTTCAACCCGAAACCATAAACACTAAATCCTAAACCCTAAACCCTAAACCAAAATCTTAAAGCCTAAACCATAAACCATAAACCCTCAACCCCAAACCATAAACCATAAACCCTAAACCTTAAACCCTTAACCCTAAACCACAAATCCTAAAGCATAAAGCCTAAACCCTAAATCATAAACCCTAAACACCAAAACGCTGAACCACGAACCCTAAACCCTACACCCTAAACCATAAACCACAAACCCTAAAGCCTAAAGCCTAAACCATAAACCATAAACCCCAAGCCATAAACCCTAAACCCTACACCCTAAACATTAAACCAAAAACCCTAAACCCTAAAGCCTAAACCCTAAACCCTCAACCTTAAACCATAAACCCTTAACCCTACACCCCAAACCATAAACCACAAACCCTAAAGCGTAAACCATAGACTATAAACCCTAAATCCTAAACCATAAACCCTCAATGCCAAACCCTAAACCCTAATTGCTACACCCTAAACCCTAAACCACAAACCCTAAACCATAAACCATAAACCCTCAACCACAAATCATAAGCCCTAAACCATAAACCCTCAACCCCAAACCATAAACTATAAACCCTAAATCATACACCCTAGACCCTAAACCTAAACCCAAAACCCTAAATCTTAAATCCTTAATCCTAAACCATAAACCCTAAACCCTAACCCAGAAACCCTAAAGCACAAACCCTAAACCCTAAACCCTAAAGTGTAAACTCTAAACCCTCAACATTAAACCCTAAACCCTAAACCACAAACCCTAAAGCCTAAATCCTAAACCATAAACCTTCAACCCCAAACCATAAACCATAAACCCTAAACCCTACACCCTAAACCTGAAACCATAAACCCTAAAGCCTAAACCCTAAACCATAAACCCTCAACCCAAAACCATAAACCCTAAATCCTAAACCACAAAATATAAAGCCTTAAACTCTGAACCATAAACCCTCAACCCCAAATCATAAATCCTAAACCCTAAACGTTACATATTTAACCATAAACCACAAACCCTAAAGCCTAAAGCATAAACCCTAAATGCTAAACCCTAAACACTAAATCCTAAACTGCAAACCCTAAACCCTAAACACTAAACCATAAACCCTAAAGCATAAACCCTAAACCTTAAAAACTAACCCCTCAACTCTAAACCATAAACCCTAAACCTTACACCTTAATCCATAAACCACAAAACTTAAAGCCTAAAGCCTAAACCATAAACCATTAACCCCAAGCCATAAACCCTAAACCCTAAACCCTAAACCTAAACCTTAAACCACAACCCTAAAGCCTAATGTCTAAAACCTAAACCCTCAACCCCAAACCATAAACCCTAAACCCTTCACCACAAACCTTAAACCACAAACCCTAAAGCCTAAACCCTAAACCCTAAACCATAAACCCACAATGCCAAACCCTAAACCCTTATTGCTACACCCAAAACCCTAAACCCTACACCTTTAACCATAAACCACAAACCCTAAAGCCTAAAGCATAAACCCTAAATCCTAAACCCTAAACACCAAACACTAAATCCTAAACCACAAACCCTAAACCCAGAACCCTAAACCATAATCCCTAAAGCATAAACCCTAAACCTTAAACACTAACCCCTCAACCCCAAACCATAAACCCTAAACCCTACACCATAAACCGTAAACCACAAAACCTAAAGCCTAAAGCCTAAACCATAAACCATCAACCCCAAGCCCTAAACCCTAAACCCTAAACCTTACACCACAAACCTTAAACCACAAACCTTAAACCACAAACCCTAAACCCTAAAGCCTAAACCCTAAACACTCAACCCCAAACCATAAACCCTTAACCCTACACCGCAAACCATAAACCACAAACCCTAAAGCCTAAACCGTAGACTATAAACCCTAAACCCTAAACCATAAACCCTCAATGCCAAACCCAAAACCCTAATAGTTACACCCTAAACCCTTAACCACAAACCCTAAACCCTAAACCAAAAACACTCAACCAAAAATCATAAGCCCTAAACCATAAACCCTCAACCCCAAACCATAAACTATAAAACCTAAACCATACACCCTAGACCCTAAACCTAAACCCAAAACCCTAAATCTTAAATCCTAAATCCTAAACCCTAAACCAGAAACCCTATAGCACAAACCCTAAACCCTAAAGTGTAAATTCTAAACCCTCAACATTAACCCCTAAACCCTAAACCACAAACCCTAAAGCCAAAATCCTAAACCATAAACCTTCAACCCCAAACTATAAACCCTAAACCCTAAACCCTACACCCTAAACCATAAACCACAAACCCTAAAGCCTAAAGCCTAAACCATAAACCATAAACCCCAAGCCATAAACCCTAAACCCTACACCCTAAACATTAAACCAAAAACCCTAAACCCTAAAGCCTAAACCCTAAACCCTCAACCTTAAACCATAAACCCTTAACCCTACACCCCAAACCATAAACCACAAACCCTAAAGCGTAAACCATAGACTATAAACCCTAAATCCTAAACCATAAACCCTCAATGCCAAACCCTAAACCCTAATTGCTACACCCTAAACCCTAAACCACAAACCCTAAACCATAAACCATAAACCCTCAACCACAAATCATAAGCCCTAAACCATAAACCCTCAACCCCAAACCATAAACTATAAACCCTAAATCATACACCCTAGACCCTAAACCTAAACCCAAAACCCTAAATCTTAAATCCTTAATCCTAAACCATAAACCCTAAACCCTAACCCAGAAACCCTAAAGCACAAACCCTAAACCCTAAACCCTAAAGTGTAAACTCTAAACCCTCAACATTAAACCCTAAACCCTAAACCACAAACCCTAAAGCCTAAATCCTAAACCATAAACCTTCAACCCCAAACCATAAACCATAAACCCTAAACCCTACACCCTAAACCTGAAACCATAAACCCTAAAGCCTAAACCCTAAACCATAAACCCTCAACCCAAAACCATAAACCCTAAATCCTAAACCACAAAATATAAAGCCTTAAACTCTGAACCATAAACCCTCAACCCCAAATCATAAATCCTAAACCCTAAACGTTACATATTTAACCATAAACCACAAACCCTAAAGCCTAAAGCATAAACCCTAAATGCTAAACCCTAAACACTAAATCCTAAACTGCAAACCCTAAACCCTAAACACTAAACCATAAACCCTAAAGCATAAACCCTAAACCTTAAAAACTAACCCCTCAACTCTAAACCATAAACCCTAAACCTTACACCTTAATCCATAAACCACAAAACTTAAAGCCTAAAGCCTAAACCATAAACCATTAACCCCAAGCCATAAACCCTAAACCCTAAACCCTAAACCTAAACCTTAAACCACAACCCTAAAGCCTAATGTCTAAAACCTAAACCCTCAACCCCAAACCATAAACCCTAAACCCTTCACCACAAACCTTAAACCACAAACCCTAAAGCCTAAACCCTAAACCCTAAACCATAAACCCACAATGCCAAACCCTAAACCCTTATTGCTACACCCAAAACCCTAAACCCTACACCTTTAACCATAAACCACAAACCCTAAAGCCTAAAGCATAAACCCTAAATCCTAAACCCTAAACACCAAACACTAAATCCTAAACCACAAACCCTAAACCCAGAACCCTAAACCATAATCCCTAAAGCATAAACCCTAAACCTTAAACACTAACCCCTCAACCCCAAACCATAAACCCTAAACCCTACACCATAAACCGTAAACCACAAAACCTAAAGCCTAAAGCCTAAACCATAAACCATCAACCCCAAGCCCTAAACCCTAAACCCTAAACCTTACACCACAAACCTTAAACCACAAACCTTAAACCACAAACCCTAAACCCTAAAGCCTAAACCCTAAACACTCAACCCCAAACCATAAACCCTTAACCCTACACCGCAAACCATAAACCACAAACCCTAAAGCCTAAACCGTAGACTATAAACCCTAAACCCTAAACCATAAACCCTCAATGCCAAACCCAAAACCCTAATAGTTACACCCTAAACCCTTAACCACAAACCCTAAACCCTAAACCAAAAACACTCAACCAAAAATCATAAGCCCTAAACCATAAACCCTCAACCCCAAACCATAAACTATAAAACCTAAACCATACACCCTAGACCCTAAACCTAAACCCAAAACCCTAAATCTTAAATCCTAAATCCTAAACCCTAAACCAGAAACCCTATAGCACAAACCCTAAACCCTAAAGTGTAAATTCTAAACCCTCAACATTAACCCCTAAACCCTAAACCACAAACCCTAAAGCCAAAATCCTAAACCATAAACCTTCAACCCCAAACTATAAACCCTAAACCCTAAACCCTACACCCTAAACCTGAAACCACAAACCCTAAAGCTTAAAGCCTAAACCATAAACCCTCAACCCCAAACCATAAACCCTAAATCCTAAACCACAACCATAAAGCCTTAAACCATGAACCATAAACCCTCAACCCCAAATCATAAACCCTAAATCATAAACCCTATACCTTGAACCATAAACCACAAACCCTAAAGCCTAAAGCCTACACCTTAAATCCTAAACCCTAAACACTAAATCATAAACCCCAATTCCTAAACCCTAAACCATAAACCCTAAATCATAAAACCTAAAGCTTAAACACTAACCTCTCAACCCTAAACCATAAACCCTAAACCCTACACCCTAAACCATAAACCACAAAACCTAAATCCTAAAGCCTAAACCATAAACCATGAACCCCAAGTCATAAACCCTAAACCCTAAACCCTACACCCTAAACCTTAAACCACAAACCCTAAAGCCTAAAGCCTAAAGCCTAAACCCTCAACCCCAAACCATAAACCCTAAACCCTTCACCCTAAACCTTAAACAACAAACCCTAAAGCCTAAACCCTAGACTATAAACCCTAAACCCTAAACCATAAACCCTCAATACCAAACCCTAAACCATAATTGCTACACCTTAAACCCTAAACCCTAAACCCTACACCTTTAACCATAAACCACAAACCCTAAAGCCTAAAGCCTAAACCCTAAATCCTAAACCATAAACACTAAATCCTAAAGCACAAACCCTAAACCATAAACCATAATCCCTAAAGCATAAACCCTAAACCTTAAACACTAACCCCTTAACCCCAAACTATAAACCCTAAACCATAAACCCTAAACCATATACCCTAAACCCTACACCCTACACCCTAAACCATAAACCACAAAACCTAAAGCCTAAAGCCTAAACCATAAACCATCCACCCTAAGCTATTAACCCTAAACCCTAAACCTTACACCCTAAACCCTAAACCACAAACCCTAAAGCCTAAAGCCTAAACCCTAAACACTCAACCCCAAACCATAAACCCTTAACCATACACCCCAAAACATAAACCACAAACCCTAAAGCCTAAACCCTAGACTATAAACCCTAAACCCTAAACCATAAAACCTCAATGCCAAACCCTAAACCCTAACTGCTACACCCTAAACCATTAACCACAAACACTAAATCCTAAACCATAAACCCTTAACCACAAATCATAAGCCCTAAACCATAAACCCTAAACCCCAAACCATAAACTAAAAAACCTAAATCATACACCATAGACCCTAAACCTAAACCCAAAACCCTAAATCCTAAATCCTAAATCTTAAACCCTAAATCCTAACCCTAAACCAAAAACCCTATAGCACAAACCCTAAACCCTAAAGTGTAAACTCTAAACTCTCAACATTAAACCCTAAACCCTAAACCACAAACCCTAAAGCCAAAATCCTAAACCATAAACCTTCAACCCCAAACCATAAACCCTAAAACCTAAACCCTACACCCTAAACCTGAAACCACAAACCCTAAAGCCTAAACCCTAAACCATAAATCCTCAACCCCAAACCGTAAATCCTAAATCTTAAACCACAAACCATAAAGCCTTAAACCCTAAACCCTAAACCCTAAACCCTCAACCCCAAATCATAAACCTAAACCCTAAACCATACACCTTTAACCAAAAACCACAAACCCTAAAGCCTAATGCATAAACCTTAAATCCTAAACCCTAAACACTAAATCCTAAACCACAAACCCTAAACCTTAAATCTTAAACCATAAACCCTAAACCACAAACATTAAAGCCTAAACCCTAAACACTAAACACTAAACCACAAACCCTAAATCCTAAACCATAAACCCTTAACGCCAAACCATAAACCCTACACCCTAAAACACAAACCCTAAAGCCTAAACCATAAACCCTAAACCGTCAACCCCAAACCAAAAACCACAAACCCTAAAGACTCAAGCCTAAACCCCAAACCCTAAAGCCTAAACCCTAAACCCTAAACCATAAAGCCTAAACCCTAAATCTAAACCCTAACCACTAAACCCTAAACCACAAACCCTAAAGCCTAAACACTAAACCCTAAACACTAAACCCTAAGCCATAAACCATAAAGGATAAACCATAAACCCTAAATCCTAAATCCTCAACCATAAACCATAAACCCTAAACCCTAAACAATAAAGACTAAAGCATAAAACCTAAACCCTAAACCCTAAATTCTAAACCCTAAACCCTAAACCATAAACCCCAAACCATAATCCCAAAAGGCTAAACCATAAACTCTAAACCCTAAACCCTAAAGCATAAACCCTAAACCCTAAACCATAATCCCCAAACCATAAACCATAAACACTAAATCCTAAACCACAAACCCTAAGGCCTACACCCTAAACCTTAAAGCATAAAACCCTAAACTCTAAACCCTAAATCATAAACCCTAAATCACAAACCATAAACCCTAAACCCTAAACCATAAACTCTAAACCCCAAACCCTAAAGCATAAACCCTAAACCCTAAACCATAATCCCCAAACCATAAACCATAAACACTAAATCCTAAACCACAAACCCTAAAGCCTAAACCCTAAACCCTAAACTCTAAACCATAAACCATAAACCCTCAATCCCAAACCATAAACCCTAAAGCCTAAACCATAAACCCTAAAGCATAAACCTTAAACCCTAAACCCTAAACCCTAAACCTAAACCCAAAACCCTAAATCTTAAATCCTAAATCCTAAACCCTAAACCAGAAACCCTATAGCACAAACCCTAAACCCTAAAGTGTAAATTCTAAACCCTCAACATTAACCCCTAAACCCTAAACCACAAACCCTAAAGCCAAAATCCTAAACCATAAACCTTCAACCCCAAACTATAAACCCTAAACCCTAAACCCTACACCCTAAACATGAAACCACAAACCCTAAAGCTTAAAGCCTAAACCATAAACCCTCAACCCCAAACCATAAACCCTAAATCCTAAACCACAAACCATAAAGCCTTAAACCATGAACCATAAACCCTCAACCCCAAATCATAAACCCTAAATCCTAAACCCTATACCTTTAACCATAAACCACAAACCCTAAAGCCTAAAGCCTACACCTTAAATCCTAAACCCTAAACACTAAATCATAAACCACAAATCCTAAACCCTAAACCATAAACCCTAAATCATAAAACCTAAAGCTTAAACACTAACCTCTCAACCCTAAACCATAAACCCTAAACCCTACACCCTAAACCATAAACCACAAAACCTAAATCCTAAAGCCTAAACCATAAACCATGAACCCCAAGTCATAAACCCTAAACCCTAAACCCTACACCCTAAACCTTAAACCACAAACCCTAAAGCCTAAATCCTAAAGCCTAAACCCTCAACCCCAAACCCCAAACCATAAACCCTAAACCCTTCACCCCAAACCTTAAAAAACAAACCCTAAAGCCTAAACCCTAGACTATAAACCCTAAACCCTAAACCATAAACCCTCAATGCCAAACCCTAAACCCTAATTGCTACACCTTAAACCCTAAACCCTAAACCCTACACCTTTAACCATAAACCACAAACCCTAAAGCCTAAAGCCTAAACCCTCAATCCTAAACCCTAAACACTAAATCCTAAAGCACAAACCCTAAACCATAAACAATAATCCCTAAAGCATAAACCCTAAACCTTAAACACTAACCCCTTAACCCCAAACTATAAACCCTAAACCATAAACCCTAAACCATAAACCCTAAACCCTACACCCTAAACCATAAACCACAAAACCTAAAGCCTAAAGCCTAAACCATAAACCATCAACCCCAAGCTATTAACCCTAAACCCTAAACCCTAAACCTTACACCCTAAACCCTAAACCACAAACCCTAAAGCCTAAAGCCTAAACCATAAACACTCAACCCCAAACCATAAACCCTTAACCATACACCCCAAAACATAAACCACAAACCCTAAAGCCTAAACCCTAGACTATAAATCCTAAACCCTAAACCATAAAACCTCAATGCCAAACCCTAAACCCTAATTGCTACACCCTAAACCATTAACCACAAACACTAAATCCTAAACCATAAACCCTTAACCACAAATCATAAGCCCTAAACCATAAACCCTCAACCCCAAACCATAAACTAAAAAACCTAAATCATACACCCTAGACCCTAAACCTAAACCCAAAACCCTAAATCCTAAATCATAAATCCTAAACCCTAAATCCTAACCCTAAACCAAAAACCCTATAGCACAAACCCTAAACCCAAAAGTGTAAACTCTAAACTCTCAACATTAAACCCTAAACCCTAAACCACAAACCCTAAAGCCAAAATCCTAAACCATAAACCTTCAACCCCAAACCATAAACCCTAAAACCTAAACCCTACACCCTAAACCTGAAACCACAAACCCTAAAGCCTAAACCCTAAACCATAAATCCTCAACCCCAAACCGTAAATCCTAAATCTTAAACCACAAACCATAAAGCCTTAAACCCTAAACCCTAAACCCTAAACCCTCAACCCCAAATCATAAACCTAAACCCTAAACCCTACACCTTTAACCATAAACCACAAACCCTAAAGCCTAATGCATAAACCTTAAATCCTAAACCCTAAACACTAAATCCTAAACCACAAACCCTAAACCCTAAACCCTAAACCATAAACCCTAAAGCATAAATCCTAAAGCTTAAACACTAACCCTTCAACCCCAAACCATAAACGCTAATCCATAAACCCTAAACCATACACACTAAACCATAAACCCTAAACCCTACACCCTAAACCACAAACCATCAATCCAAAGCCATAAACCCTAAACCCTAAACCCTAAATCCTAAACCCTAAACCTTAAACCACAAACCCTGAAGCCTAAAGCCTAAACCATAAACCCTCAACCCTCAACCCCAAACCATAAACCCTAAGCCCTTCACCCCAAACCTTAAACCAAAAACCCTAAAGCCTAAACCCTAGACTATAAATCCTAAACCCTAAACCATAAACCCTCAACGCCGAACCATAAACCCTAAACCCTAAACACTAAACTTTAAACCACAAACCCTAAACCATAAACCATATACCCTAAAGCATAAACCATAAACCCTAAACCCTAAACCCAAACCATAAACCCTAAACACTAAACCATAAATCCTAAATCCTAAACCCTAAACCCCAAAAGCCTAAACCCTAAACCCTAAAGTATAAACCATAAACTCTAAACCATAAACTCCAAACCATAAACCATAAGCACAAAATCCTAAACCACAAACCCTAAAGCCTACACCCTAAACCTTAAAGCATAAAACCCTAAACTCTAAACCCTAAATCATAAATCCTAAACTGCAAACCATAAACCATAAACCCTAAACCCTAAAGCATAAACCCTAAACACTCAACCCCAAACCATAAACCCTAAAGACTCAAGCCTAAACCACAAACCCTAAGGCCTAAAGCCTAAACACTAAACCATAAAGCCTAAACCCTAAATCTAAACCCTAACCACTAAACCCTAAACCACAAACCATAAAGACTAAACACTAAACCATAAACCCTAAATCATAAACCCTAAACCATAAAGAATAAAGCATAAACCCTAAACCCTAAACCCTAAACCCTAAACCCTAAACCCTAAACCCTAAACCCCAAACCATAATCCCAAAACGTTAAACCATAAACTCTAAATCCTAAACCCTAAAGCATAAGCCATAAACCCTAAACCCAAATCTCCAAACCATAAACCATAAACACTAAATCCTAAACCACAAACCCTAAAGCCTAAACCCTAAACCCTAAACTCTAAACCATAAACCATAAACCCTCAACCCCAAACCATAAACCCTAAAGCCTAAAGCCTAAACCATAAACGCTAAAGCATAAATCCTAAACCCTAAACACTAAACCCTAAACCCTAAACCCCAAACCAAAAACCCTAAAGAATAAACCCTAAAGCACAAACCCTAAATCCTAAATCATAAACCCCTACCGCCAAACCATAAACCCTAAACCCTAAACCACAAACCCTAAAGCCTAAACCCTAAAACATAAACCGTCAACCCCAAACCATAAACCATAAACCCTAAACCCAAAACCCTAAAGCCTAAAAGCATAAACCCTAAATCCTAAACCATAAACACTAAACCTAAAACCACAAACCCTAAAGACTAAACCATAAACCCTAAAGCATAAACCCTAAACCTTAAACCCTAAACCCAAACCATAAATCCTAAACCCTAAACCCTAAACCCTACACCCTAAAGCTTAAACCACAAACCCTAAAGACTAAATCCTAAAGCATAAACCCTCAACCCCAAACCATAAACCCTTAACCCTACACCCCAAACCATAAACCACAAACACTAAAGCGTAAACCCTAGACTATAAACCCTAAACCATAAACTATAAACCCTCAATGCCAAACCCTAAACCCTAATTGCTACACCCTAAACCCTAAACCACAAACCCTAAACCCTAAACCATAAACCCTCAACCAAAAATCATAAGCCCTAAACCATAAACCCTCAACCCCAAACCATAAACTATAAACCCTAAATCATACACCCTAGACCCTAAACCTAAACCCAAAACACTAAATCTTAAATCCTAAATCCTAAACGATAAACCCTAAACCCTAACCCAGAAACCCTAAAGCACAAACCCTAAACCCTAAACCCTAAAGTGTAAACTCTAAACCCTCAACATTAAACCATAAACCCTAAACCACAAACCCTAAAGCCTAAATCCTAAACCATAAACCTTCAACCCCAAACCATAAACCATAAACCCTAAACCCTACACCCTAAACCTGAAACCACAAACCCTAAAGCCTAAACCCTAAAACAGAAACCCTCAACCCCAAACCATAAACCCTAAATCCTAAACCACAAAATATAATGCCTTAAACTCTAAACCATAAACCCTCAACCCCAAATCATAAACCCTAAACCCTAAACCTTACACATTTAACCATAAACCACAAACCCTAAAGCCTAAAGCCTAAACCCTAAATCATAAACCCTAACACTAAATCCTAAACCACAAATCCTAAACCATAAACCCTAAACCATAAATACTAAACATTAACCCTAAACCTTAAAAACTAACCCCTCAACTCCAAACCATAAACCCTAAACCTTACACCCTAACCATAAACCACAAAACCTAAAGTCTAAAGCCTAAACCATAAACCATCAGCCCCAAGCCAAAAACCCTAAACTCAAAACCCTAAACCTAAACCTTAAACCACAAACCCTAAAGCCTAAAGTCTAAAGCCTAAACCCTCAACCCCAAACCATAAACCCTAAACCCTTCACCACAAACCTTAAACCACAAACCCTAAAGCCTAAACCCTAGACTATAAACCCTAAACCCTAAACCATAAACCCTCAATGCCAAACCCTAAACCCTTATTGCAAAACCTTAAACCCTAAACCCTACACCTTTAACCATAAACCACAAACCCTAAAGCCTAAAGCCTAAACCATAAACCCTCAACCCTCAACCCCAAACCATAAACCCTAAAGCCTAAACCCTAGACTATAAATCCTAAACCCTAAACCATAAACCCTCAACGCCAAACCATAAACCCTAAACCCTAAACACTAAACTTTAAACCACAAACCCTAAACCATAAACCATATACCCTAAAGCATAAACCATAAACCCTAAACCCTAAACCCAAACCATAAACCCTAAACACTAAACCATAAATCATAAATCCTAAACCCTAAACCCCAAAAGCCTAAACCCTAAACCATAAAGTATAAACCATAAACTCTAAACCATAAACTCCAAACCATAAACCAATAGCACTAAATCCTAAACCACAAACCCTAAAGCCTACACCCTAAACCTTAAAGCATAAAACCCTAAACTCTAAACCCTAAATCATAAATCCTAAACCGCAAACAATAAACCCTAAACCCTAAACCCTAAAGCATAAACCCTAAACACTCAACCCCAAACCATAAACCCTAAAGACTCAAGCCTAAACCACAAACCCTAAGGCCTAAAGCCTAAACCCTAAACCATAAAGCCTAAACCCTAAATCTAAACCCTAACCACTAAACCCTAAACCACAAACCATAAAGCCTAAACACTAAACCATAAACCCTAAACCATAAACCCTAAATCATAAACCCTAAACCATAAAGACTAAAGCATAAACCCTAAACCCTAAACCCTAAACCCTAAACCCCAAACCATAATCCCAAAACGTTAAACCATAAACTCTAAATCCTAAACCCTAAAGCATAAGCCATAAACCCTAAACCCAAATCTCCAAACCATAAACCATAAACACTAAATCCTAAACCACAAACCCTAAAGCCTAAACCCTAAACCCTAAACTCTAAACCATAAACCATAAACCCTCAACCCCAAACCATAAACCCTAAAGCCTAAAGCCTAAACCATAACCGCTAAAGCATAAATCCTAAACCCTAAACACTAAACCCTAAACCCTAAACCCCAAACCAAAAACCCTAAAGAATAAACCCTAAAGCACAAACCCTAAATCCTAAATCATAAACCCCTACCGCCAAACCATAAACCCTAAACCCTAAACCACAAACCCTAAAGCCTAAACCCTAAAACATAAACCGTCAACCCCAAACCATAAACCATAAACCCTAAACCCAAAACCCTAAAGCCTAAAGCATAAACCCTAAATCCTAAACCATAAACACTAAACCTAAAACCACAAACCCTAAAGACTAAACCATAAACCCTAAAGCATAAACCCTAAACCTTAAACCCTAAACCCAAACCATAAATCCTAAACCCTAAACCCTAAACCCTACACCCTAAAGCTTAAACCACAAACCCTAAAGACTAAATCCTAAAGCATAAACCCTCAACCCCAAACCATAAACCCTTAACCCTACACCCCAAACCATAAACCACAAACACTAAAGCGTAAACCCTAGACTATAAACCCTAAACCATAAACTATAAACCCTCAATGCCAAACCCTAAATTCTAATTGCTACACCCTAAACCCTAAACCACAAACCCTAAACCCTAAACCATAAACCCTCAACCAAAAATCATAAGCCCTAAACCATAAACCCTCAACCCCAAACCATAAACTATAAACCCTAAATCATACACCCTAGACCCTAAACCTAAACCCAAAACACTAAATCTTAAATCCTAAATCCTAAACCATAAACCCTAAACCCTAACCCAGAAACCCTAAAGCACAAACCTTAACCCCTAAACCCTAAAGTGTAAACTCTAAACCCTCAACATTAAACCATAAACCCTAAACCACAAACCCTAAAGCCTAAATCCTAAACCATAAACCTTCAACCCCAAACCATAAACCATAAACCCTAAACCCTACACCCTAAACCTGAAACCACAAACCCTAAAGCCTAAACCCTAAAACAGAAACCCTCAACCCCAAACCATAAACCCTAAATCCTAAACCACAAAATATAATGCCTTAAACTCTAAACCATAAACCCTCAACCCCAAATCATAAACCCTAAACCCTAAACCTTACACATTTAACCATAAACCACAAACCCTAAAGCCTAAAGCCTAAACCCTAAATCATAAACCCTAACACTAAATCCTAAACCACAAATCCTAAACCATAAACCCTAAACCATAAATACTAAACATTAACCCTAAACCTTAAAAACTAACCCCTCAACTCCAAACCATAAACCCTAAACCTTACACCCTAACCATAAACCACAAAACCTAAAGCCTAAAGCCTAAACCATAAACCATCAGCCCCAAGCCAAAAACCCTAAACTCAAAACCCTAAACCTAAACCTTAAACCACAAACCCTAAAGCCTAAAGTCTAAAGCCTAAACCCTCAACCCCAAACCATAAACCCTAAACCCTTCACCACAAACCTTAAACCACAAACCCTAAAGCCTAAACCCTAGACTATAAACCCTAAACCCTAAACCATAAACCCTCAATGCCAAACCCTAAACCCTTATTGCAAAACCTTAAACCCTAAACCCTACACCTTTAACCATAAACCACAAACCCTAAAGCCTAAAGCCTAAACCATAAACCCTCAACCCTCAACCCCAAACCATAAACCCTAAGCCCTTCACCCCAAACCTTAAACCAAAAACCCTAAAGCCTAAACCCTAGACTATAAATCCTAAACCCTAAACCATAAACCCTCAACGCCAAACCATAAACCCTAAACCCTAAACACTAAACTTTAAACCACAAACCCTAAACCATAAACCATATACCCTAAAGCATAAACCATAAACCCTAAACCCTAAACCCAAACCATAAACCCTAAACACTAAACCATAAATCATAAATCCTAAACCCTAAACCCCAAAAGCCTAAACCCTAAACCATAAAGTATAAACCATAAACTCTAAACCATAAACTCCAAACCATAAACCAATAGCACTAAATCCTAAACCACAAACCCTAAAGCCTACACCCTAAACCTTAAAGCATAAAACCCTAAACTCTAAACCCTAAATCATAAATCCTAAACCGCAAACAATAAACCCTAAACCCTAAACCCTAAAGCATAAACCCTAAACACTCAACCCCAAACCATAAACCCTAAAGACTCAAGCCTAAACCACAAACCCTAAGGCCTAAAGCCTAAACCCTAAACCATAAAGCCTAAACCCTAAATCTAAACCCTAACCACTAAACCCTAAACCACAAACCATAAAGCCTAAACACTAAACCATAAACCATAAACCCTAAACCCTAAACCATAAACCCTCAATGCCAAACCCTAAACCCTTATTGCAAAACCTTAAACCCTAAACCCTACACCTTTAACCATAAACCACAAACCCTAAAGCCTAAAGCCTAAACCATAAACCCTCAACCCTCAACCCCAAACCATAAACCCTAAGCCCTTCACCCCAAACCTTAAACCAAAAACCCTAAAGCCTAAACCCTAGACTATAAATCCTAAACCCTAAACCATAAACCCTCAACGCCAAACCATAAACCCTAAACCCTAAACACTAAACTTTAAACCACAAACCCTAAACCATAAACCATATACCCTAAAGCATAAACCATAAACCCTAAACCCTAAACCCAAACCATAAACCCTAAACACTAAACCATAAATCATAAATCCTAAACCCTAAACCCCAAAAGCCTAAACCCTAAACCATAAAGTATAAACCATAAACTCTAAACCATAAACTCCAAACCATAAACCAATAGCACTAAATCCTAAACCACAAACCCTAAAGCCTACACCCTAAACCTTAAAGCATAAAACCCTAAACTCTAAACCCTAAATCATAAATCCTAAACCGCAAACAATAAACCCTAAACCCTAAACCCTAAAGCATAAACCCTAAACACTCAACCCCAAACCATAAACCCTAAAGACTCAAGCCTAAACCACAAACCCTAAGGCCTAAAGCCTAAACCCTAAACCATAAAGCCTAAACCCTAAATCTAAACCCTAACCACTAAACCCTAAACCACAAACCATAAAGCCTAAACACTAAACCATAAACCCTAAACCATAAACCCTAAATCATAAACCCTAAACCATAAAGACTAAAGCATAAACCCTAAACCCTAAACCCTAAACCCTAAACCCCAAACCATAATCCCAAAATGTTAAACCATAAACTCTAAATCCTAAACCCTAAAGCATAAGCCATAAACCCTAAACCCAAATCTCCAAACCATAAACCATAAACACTAAATCCTAAACCACAAACCCTAAAGCCTAAACCCTAAACCCTAAACTCTAAACCATAAACCATAAACCCTCAACCCCAAATCATAAACCCTAAAGCCTAAAGCCTAAGCCATAAACGCTAAAGCATAAACCCTAAACCCTAAACACTAAACCCTAAACCCTAAACCACAAACCAAAAACCCTAAAGAATAAACCCTAAAGCATAAACCCTAAAGCCTAAAGCATAAACACTAAATATAACCATAAACACTAAACCCTTAACCACAAACCTTAAAGCCTAAACCCTAAACACTAAACCCTAAACCACAAACCCTAAATCCTAAATCATAAACCCCTACCGCCAAACCATAAACCCTAAACCCTAAACCACAAACCCTAAAGCCTAAACCCTAAAACATAAACCTTCAACCCCAAACCATAAACCATAAACCCTAAACCCAAAACCCTAAAGCCTAAAGCATAAACCCTAAATCCTAAACCATAAACACTAAACCTAAAACCACAAACCCTAAAAACTAAACCCTAAACCCTAAAGCATAAACCCTAAACCTTAAACCCTAAACCCAAACCATAAATCCTAAACCCTAAACCCTAAACCCTACACCCTAAAGCCTAAACCACAAACCCTAAAGACTAAATCCTAAAGCATAAACCCTCAACCCCAAACCATAAACCCTTAACCCTACACCCCAAAACATAAACCACAAACCCTAAAGCATAAATCCTAGACTATAAACCCTAAACCATAAACTATAAACCCTCAATGCCAAACCCTAAACCCTAATTGCTACACCCTAAACCCTAAACCACAAACCCTAAACCCTAAACCATAAACCCTCAACCAAAAATCATAAGCCCTAAACCATAAACCCTCAACCCCAAACCATAAACTATAAACCCTAAATCATACACCCTAGACCCTAAACCTAAACCCAAAACCCTAAATCTTAAATCCTAAATCCTAAACCATAAACCCTAAACCCTAACCCAGAAACCCTAAAGCACAAACCTTAAACCCTAAACCCTAAAGTGTAAACTCTAAACCCTCAACATTAAACCATAAACCCTAAACAACAAACCCTAAAGCCTAAATCCTAAACCATAAACCTTCAACCCCAAACCATAAACCATAAACCCTAAACCCTACACCCTAAACCTGAAACCACAAACCCTAAAGCCTAAACCCTAAACCAGAAACCCTCAACCCCAAACCATAAACCCTAAATCCTAAACCACAAAATATAATGCCTTAAACTCTGAACCATAAACCCTCAACCCCAAATCATAAACCCTAAACCCTAAACCTTACACATTTAACCATAAACCAAAAACCCTAAAGCCTAAAGCCTAAACCCTAAATCATAAACCCTAACACTAAATCCTAAACCACAAATCCTAAACCCTAAACCCTAAACCATAAATCCTAAAGCATAAACCCTATACCTTAAAAACTAACCCCTCAACTCCAAACCATAAACCCTAAACCTTACACCCTAACCATAAACCACAAAACCTAAAGCCTAAAGCCTAAACCATAAACCATCAACCCCAAGCCAAAAACCCTAAACTCAAAACCCTAAACCTAAACCTTAAACCACAAACCCTAAAGCCTAAAGTCTAAAGCCTAAACCCTCAACCCCAAACCATAAACCCTAAACCCTTCACCACAAACCTTAAACCACAAACCCTAAAGCCTAAACCCTAGACTATAAACCATAAACCCTAAACCATAAACCCTCAATGCCAAACCCTAAACCCTTATTGCTACACCCTAAACCCTAAACCCTACACCTTTAACCATAAACCACAAACCCTAAAGCCTAAAGCCTAAACCCTAAATCCTAAACCCTAAACCCTAAACACTAAATCCTAAACCACAAACCCTAAACCGTGAACCCTAAACCATAATCCCTAAAGCATAAACCCTAAACCTTAAACACTAACCCCTCAACTCCAAACCATAAACCCTAAACCATAAACCCTACACCTTACACCCTAAACCGTAAACCACAAAACCTAGAGCCTAAAGACTAAACCATAAACCATCAACCCCAAGCTATAAACCCTAAACCCTAAACCCTAAACCTTACACCCTAAACCTTAAACCACAAACCCTAAAGCCTAAAGCCTAAACCCTAAACCCTAAATCCCAAATCATAAACCCTAAACCCTTAACCACAAACCTTAAACCACAAACCCTAAAGCCTAAACCCTAGACTATAAACCCTAAATCCTAAACCATAAACCCTCAATGCCAAACCCTAAACCCTTATTGCTACACCCTAAACCATACACCTTTAACCATAAACCACAAACCCTAAAGCCTAAAGCCTAAACCCTAAATCCTAAACCCTAAACCCTAAACACTAAATCCTAAACCACAAACCCTAAACCCTGAACCCTAAACCATAATCCTTAAAGCATAAACCCTAAACCTTAAACACTAACCCCTCAACCCCAAACCATAAACCCTAAACAATAAACCCTAAACCCTACACCCTAAACCGTAAACCACAAAACCTAAAGCCTAAAGCCTAAACCATAAACCATCAACCCCAAACTATAAACCCTTAACCCTAAACCCTAAACCTTACACCCTAAACCTTAAACCACAAAGCCTTAACGCTAAACACTCAACCCCAAACCATAAACCATTAACCCTACACCGCAAACCATAAACCACAAACCCTAAAGCCTAAACCCTAGACTATAAACCCTAAACCCTAAACCATAAAACCTCAATGCCAAACCCTAAACCCTAATAGCTACACCCTAAACCCTTAACCACAAACCCTAACCCCTAAACCATAAACACTCAACCATAAATTATAAGCCCTAAACCATAAACCCTCAACCCCAAACCATAAACTATAAAACCTAAACCATACACCCTAGACCCTAAACCTAAACCCAAAACCCTAAATCTTAAATCCTAAATCCTAAACCCTAAACCCTAAACCCTAAACCAGAAACCCTATAGCACAAACCCTAAACCATAAAGTGTAAACTCTAACCCTCAATATTAAACCCTAAACCCTAAACCACAAACCCTAAAGCCAAAATCCTAAACCATAAACCTTCAACCCCAAACCATAAACCCTAAACCCTAAACCCTACACCCTAAACCTGAAACCAAAAACCCTAAAGCCTAAAGCCTAAACCATAAACCCTCAACCCCAAACCATAAACCCTAAATCCTAAACCACAAACCATAAAGCCTTAAACACTGAACCATAAACCCTCAACCCCAAATCATAAACCCTAAATCCTAAACCCTACACCTTTAACCATAAACCACAAACCCTAAAGCCTAAAGCATAAACCTTAAATCCTAAACCCTAAACACTAAATCCTAAACCACAAACCCTAAACCATAAACCTTAAACCATAAACCCTAAATCATAAAACCTAAAGCTTAAACACTAACCCTTCAACCCCAAACCATAAATCCTAAACCCTACACCCTAAACCATAAACCACAAAACCTAAAGCCTAAAGCCTAAACCATCAAACATCAACCCCAAGCCATAAACCCTAAACCCTAAACCCTACACACTAAACCTTAAACCACAAACCCTAAAGCCTAAAGTCTAAAGCCTAAACCCTAAACCCCAAACCATAAACCCTAAATCCTTCACCCCAAACCTTAAACAACAAACCATAAATCCTAAACCCTAGACTATAAACCCTAAACCCTAAACCATAAACCCTCAATGCCCGACCCTAAACCCTAATTACTACATCCTAAACCATAAACTCTAAACCCTACACCTTTAACCATAAATCGCAAACCCTAAAGCTTAAACCCTAAACCCTAAATCCTAAACCCTAAACACTAAACACTAAATCCTAAACCACAAAACCTAAACCCTAAACCCTAAACCCTTAACCCTTAACCCTAAACCATAAACCCTTAACCACAAACCCTAAACACTAAACCATAAACACTCAACCATAAATTATAAGCCCTAAACCATAAACCCTCAACGCCAAACCATAAACTATAAAACCTAAACCATACACCCTAGACCCTAAACCTAAACACAAAACCCTAAATCTTAAATCCTAAATCCTAAACCCTAAACCATAAACCCTAAACCAGAAACCCTATAGCACAAACCCTAAACCCTAAAGTGTAAACTCTAAACCCTCAACATTAAACCCTAAACCATAAACCACAAACCCTAAAGCCAAAATCCTAAACCATAAACCTTCAACCCCAAACCATAAACCCTAAACCCTAAACCCTACACCCTACACCTGAAACCAAAAACCCTAAAGCCTAAAGCCTAAACCATAAACCCTCAACCCCAAACCATAAACCCTAAATCCTAAACCACAAATCATAAAGCCTTAAACACTGAACCATAAACCCTCAACCCCAAATCATAAACCCTAAGTCCTAAACCCTACACCTTTAACCATAAACCACAAACCCTAAAGCCTAAAGCCTAAACCTTAAATCCTAAACCCTAAACACTAAATCCTAAACCACAAACCCTAAACCATAAACCTTAAACCATAAACCCTAAATCATAAAACCTAACGCTTAAACACTAACCCTTCAACCCCAAACCATAAACCCTAAACCATAAACCCTAAACCCTACACCCTAAACCATAAACCACAAAGCCTAAAGCCTAAACCATAAACCATCAACCCCAAGCCATAAACCCTAAACCCTACACCCTACACCCTAAACCTTAAACCACAAACCCTAAAGCCTAAAGTCTAAAGCCTAAACCCTCAACCCCAAACCATAAACCCTAAATCCTTCACCCCAAACCTTAAACAACAAACCCTAAATCCTAAACCCTAGACTATAAACCCTAAACCCTAAACCATAAACCCTCAATGCCCGACCCTAAACCCTAATTGCTACATCCTAAACCATAAACCCTAAACCCTACACCTTTAACAATAAACCACAAACCCTAAAGCCTAAACACTAAACCCTAAATCCTAAACCCTAAACACTAAATCCTAAACCACAAAACCTAAACCCTAAACCCTAAACCCTAAACCCTTAACCCTAAACCATAAACCCTTAACCACAAACCCTAAACCCTAAACCATAAACACTCAACCATAAATTATAAGCCCTAAACCATAAACCCTCAACGCCAAACCATAAACTATAAAACCTAAACCATACACCCTAGACCCTAAACCTAAACACAAAACCCTAAATCTTAAATCCTAAATCCTAAACCCTAAACCCTAAACCCTAAACCAGAAACCCTATAGCACAAACCCTAAACCCTAAAGTGTAAACTCTAAACCCTCAACATTAAACCCTAAACCCTAAACCACAAACCCTAAATCCAAAATCCTACACCATAAACCTTCAACCCCAAACCATAAACCCTAAACCCTAAACCCTACACCCTACACCTGAAACCAAAAACCCTAAAGCCTAAAGCCTAAACCATAAACCCTCAACCCCAAACCATAAACCCTAAATCCTAAACCACAAATCATAAAGCCTTAAACACTGAACCATAAACCCTCAACCCCAAATCATAAACCCTAAATCATAAACCCTACACCTTTAACCATAAACCACAAACCCTAAAGCCTAAAGCCTAAACCTTAAATCCTAAACCCTAAACACTAAATCCTAAACCACAAACCCTAAACCATAAACCTTAAACCATAAACCCTAAATCATAAAACCTAACGCTTAAACACTAACCCTTCAACCACAAACCATAAACCCTAAACCATAAACCCTAAACCCTACACCCTAAACCATAAACCACAAAGCCTAAAGCCTAAACCATAAACCATCAACCCCAAGCCATAAACCCTAAACCCTACACCCTACACCCTAAACCTTAAACCACAAACCCTAAAGCCTAAAGTCTAAAGCCTAAACCCTCAACCCCAAACCATAAACCCTAAATCCTTCACCCCAAACCTTAAACAACAAACCCTAAATCCTAAACCCTAGACTATAAACCCTAAACCCTAAACCATAAACCCTCAATGCCCGACCCTAAACCCTAATTGCTACATCCTAAACCATAAACCCTAAACCCTACACCTTTAACAATAAACCACAAACCCTAAAGCCTAAACCCTAAACCCTAAATCCTAAACCCTAAACACTAAATCCTAAACCACAAAACCTAAACCCTAAACCCTAAACCCTAAACCCTTAACCCTAAACCATAAACCCTTAACCACAAACCCTAAACCCTAAACCATAAACACTCAACCATAAATTATAAGCCCTAAACCATAAACCCTCAACGCCAAACCATAAACTATAAAACCTAAACCATACACCCTAGACCCTAAACCTAAACACAAAACCATAAATCTTAAATCCTAAATCCTAAACCCTAAACCCTAAACCCTAAACCAGAAACCCTATAGCACAAACCCTAAACCCTAAAGTGTAAACTCTAAACCCTCAACATTAAACCCTAAACCCTAAACCACAAACCCTAAAGCCAAAATCCTAAACCATAAACCTTCAACCCCAAACCATAAACCCTAAACCCTAAACCCTACACCCTACACCTGAAACCAAAAACCCTAAAGCCTAAAGCCTAAACCATAAACCCTCAACCCCAAACCATAAACCCTAAATCCTAAACCACAAATCATAAAGCCTTAAACACTGAACCATAAACCCTCAACCCCAAATCATAAACCCTAAATCCTAAACCCTACACCTTTAACCATAAACTACAAACCCTAAAGCCTAAAGCCTAAACCTTAAATCCTAAACCCTAAACACTAAATCCTAAACCACAAACCCTAAACCATAAATCTTAAACCATAAACTCTAAATCATAAAACCTAACGCTTAAACACTAACCCTTCAACCCCAAACCATAAACCCTAAACCATAAACCCTAAACCCTACACCCTAAACCATAAACCACAAAGCCTAAAGACTAAACCATAAACCATCAACCCCAAGCCATAAACCCTAAACCCTACACCCTACACCCTAAACCTTAAACCACAAACCCTAAAGCCTAAAGTCTAAAGCCTAAACCCTCAACCCCAAACCATAAACCCTAAACCCTTTACCCCAAACCTTAAACAACAAACCCTAAATCCTAAACCCTAGACTATAAACCCTAAACCCTAAACCAGAAACCCTCAATGCCCAACCCTAAACCCTAATTGCTACACCCTAAACCATAAACCCTAAACCCTACACCTTTAACCATAAACCACAAACCCTAAAGCCTAAAGCCTAAACCCTAAATCCTAAACCATAAACACTAAATCCTAAACCACAAAACCTAAATCATAAACCCTAAACCATAATCCCTAAAGCATAAACCCTAAACCTTAAACACTAACCCCTTAACCCCAAACCATAAACCCTAAACCATAAACCCTAAAACCTACACCCTAAACCATAAACCACCAAACCTAAAGCCTAAAGCCTAAACCATAAACCATCAACCCCAAGCTATAAACCCTAAACCCTAAATCCTAAACCTTACACTCTAAACCCTAAACCACAAACCCCAAAGCCTAAAGCCTAAACCCTAAACACTCAACCCCAAACCATAAACCCTTAACCATACACCCCAAACCATAAACCACAAACCCTAAAGCCTAAACCCTAGACTATAAACCCTAAACCCTAAACCCTAAACCTTCAATGCCAAACCCTAAACCCTAATTGCTACACCCTAAACCATTAAGCACAAACCCTAAATCCTAAACCATAAACCCTCAACCACAAATCATAAGCCCTAAACCATAAACCCTCAACCCCAAACCATAAACCCTAAACCCTAAACCCTACACCTTTAACCATAAACCCCAAACCCTAAAGCCTAAAGCATAAACCTTAAATCATAAACCCTAAATATAACCATAAACACTAAACCCTTAACCACAAACCTTAAAGCCTAAACCCTAAACACTAAACCCTAAACAACAAACCTTAAATCCTAAACCATAAACCCTTACCGCCAAACCATAAACCCTAAACCCTAAACCACAAACCCTAAAGCCTAAACCCTAAAACATAAACTGTCAACCCCAAACCATAAACCATAAACCCTAAACCCTAAACACTACACCCTACACCATTAACCCAAAATCCCAAACCCTAAAGCCTAAAGCGTAAACCCTAAATCCTAGACCATAAACACTAAACCTAAAACCACAAACCCTAAATCTAAACCCTAACCACTAAACCCTAAACCACAAACCATAAAGCCTAAACACTAAACCATAAACCCTAAACCCTAAACCCTAAACCCTAAACCATAAACCCCAAACCATAAACCCTAAATCCTACACCCTAAACCATAAAGACTAAAGCATAAACCCTAAACCCTAAACCCTAAACCCTAAACCCTAAACCTTAAACCCTAAACCCTAAACCCTAAACCATAAACCCTAAACCATAAACCCCAAACCATAATCCCAAAAGGTTAAACCATAAACTCTAAATCCTAAACCCTAAAGCATAAACCCTAAACCCTAAACCCAAATCCCCAAACCATAAACCATAAACACTAAATCTTAAACCACAAACCCTAAAGCCTAAAGCCTAAACCCTAAACTCTAAACCATAAACCATAAACCCTTAACCCCAAACCATAAACCCTAAAGCCTAAAGCCTAAACCATAAACCCTAAACCCTAAACACTAAACCCTAAACCCCAAACCAAAAACCCTAAAGAATAAACCCTAAAGCACAAACCCTAAAGCCTAAATCATAAACCCTAAATATAACCACAAATACTAAACCCTTAACCACAAACCTTAAAGCCGAAACCCTAAACACTAAACCCTAAACCACAAACCTTAAATCCTAAACCATAAACCCTTACCGCCAAACCATAAACCCTAAACCCTAAACCACAAACCCTAAAGCCTAAACCCTAAAACATAAACCGTCAACCCCAAACCATAAACCATAAACCCTAAACCCTAAACACTACACCCTACACCATTAACCCAAAACCCCAAACCCTAAAGCCTAAAGCGTAAACCCTAAATCCTAGACCATAAACACTAAACCAAAAACCACAAACCCTAAAGCCTAAACTTTAAACCCTAAAGCATAAACCCTAAACCTTAAACCCTAAACCCAAACCATAAATCCTAAACCCTAAACCCTACACACTAAAGCCTAAACCACAAACCCTAAAGACTAAATCCTAAAGCATAAACCCTCAACCACAAACCATAAACCCTAAACCCAAAAGCCTACACTCTAAACCTTAAACCACAAACCCTAAAGCCTACCTAAACCATAAACCCTTAATCCCAAACCATAAACCCTAAACCCTACAGCATAAACCCAAAAAAAATACTACACCGTAAACCTTAAACCACAAACCCTAAAGCCTAAATGCTAAACTATAATCCCTAAGCCCTAAACCATAAACCCTCAACCCCAAACCATAAACCCTAAACCCTAAATGATACACCATAAACCCTAAACCACAAACTCTAAAGGCTAAACCCTAAATCGTAAACAGTCAACCCCGAATCATAAACCCTAAACCATAAACCCTCAACCCCAAATCGTAAACAATAAACCCTAAACCATACACCCTAGACCATAAACTCTATACACTAAATCTTAAACCTTAAACCCTCAACCCTAAACCACAAAAACACCTAAACCCTAAACTATAAACCCTAAACCTTAAACCATATAGCTTCAACTCCAAACCATAAACACTAAATCCTAAACCTTAAACCTTAAAACAAAATCCTAAACCCTAAACCCTACACCTTTAACCAAAAACCATAAACCCTAAAGCCTAAAGCCTAAATCCTAAAACATAAACATTAAATCCTAAACCACAAACCCTAAAGCATAAACCCTAAACCATAATCCCTAAAGCATAAACCCTAAACCTTAAACACTAACCCCTCAACCCCAAACCATAAACCCTAAAGCCTAAACCCTAAACCCTAAACCCTAAACCCTACATCCTAAACCATAAACCACAAAACCTAAAGCCTAAAGCCTAAACCATAAACCATCAACCCCAAGCCATAAACCCTAAACCCTAAACCCTAAACCCTACACCCTAAACCTTAAACCACATAGTACAAATCCTAAACCCTAAACCCTAAGTGTAAATGCTAAACCCTCAACATTAAACCCTAAACACTAAACCACAAACCCTAAAGCCTAAATCCTAAACCATAAACCTTCAACCCCAAACCATAAACCCTAAACCCTAAACCCTACACCCTAAACCTGAAACCACAAACCCTAAAGCCTAAACCCTAAACCATAAACCCTCAACCCCAAACCATAAACCCTAAATCCTAAACCACAAACCATAAAGCCTTAAACCCGGAACCATAAACCCTCAACACCAAATCATAAACCCTAAACCCTAAACCATACACCTTTAACCATAAACCACAAACCCTAAAGCCTAAAGCCTAAAGCCTAAATCCTAAACCCTAAACACTAAATGCTAAACCACAAACCCTAAACCCTAAACCCTAAACCATAAACCCTAAAGCATAAAGCCTAAAGCTTAAACACTAATCCCTCAACACCAAACCATAAACCTTAAACCATAAACCCTAAATCCTACACCATAAACCATAAGCCACAAAACCTAAAGCCTAAAGCCTAAACCATAAACCATCAACCCTAAGCCATAAACCATAAACCCTAAACCCTAAACCCTAAACCCTAAACCCTAAACCTTAAACCACAAACCCTAAAGCCTAAAGCCTAAAACATAAAGCCTAAACCCTCAACCCCAAACCATAAACCCTAAACCCTTCATCCCAAACCTTAAACCAAAAATCCTAAAGCCTAAACCCTAGACTATAAACCCTAAACCCTAAACCATAAACTCTCAACGCCAAACCATAAACCCTAAATCCTAAACCCTAAACACTAAACTTTAAACCACAAACCCTAAACCCTAAACCATATACCCTAAACCATAAACCCTAAATCATAAACCCTAAACCCCAAAAGCCTAAACCATAAACCCTAAAGTATAAACCAAAAACCCTAAACCATAAACCCCAAACCATAAACCATAAGCACTAAATCCTAACAAAAAACCCCAAATCCTACACCCTAAACCTTAAAGCAAAAAACCCTAAACTCTAAACCCTAAACCCTAAACCGCACACCATAAATCCTAAAGCCTAAACCCTAAACACTCAACCCCAAACCATAAACCCTAAAAACTCAAGCCTAAACCACAAACCCTAAAGCCTAAGGCATAAACCCTAAACCATAAAGCCTAAACCCTAAACCTTAAACCCTAAACCCTAAGCTCTAAACTATAAATGATAAACCCTAAATCCTAAACCCTAAACCCTCAACCCCCAACCATAAATCTTAAACCCTAAACCCTAAACCCTCAACCCCAAAACCATAATCCCAATAGGCTAAACCATAAACTCTAAACCCTAAACCCTAAAGCATAAACCCTAAACCATAAACCCTAATCCCCAAACCATAAACCATAAACACTAAATCCTAAACCACAAACGCTAAAGCCTAAACCCTAAACCCTAAACTCTAAACCATAAACCATAAACCCTCAACCCGAAACCATAAACCCAAACCCTAAACCCTAAATCCTAAACCATAAACCCTAAAGAATAAACCCTAAAGCACAAACCCTAAAGCCTAAAGCATAAACCCTAAATCTAAACCATAAACACTAAACCCTAAACCACAAACCTTAAAGCCTAAACCATAAATACTAAACCCTAAACCACAAACCCTAAATCCTAAACCATAAACCCTTAACGCCAAACCATAAACCCTATACCCTAAACTACAAACCCTAAAGCCTAAACCCTAAAACATAAACCGTCAACCCCAAACCATAAACCATAAACCCTAAACCCTAAACACTACACCCTACACCCTTAACCCAAAATCCCAAACCCTAAAGCCTAAAGCGTAAACCCTAAACAATAAACCTAAAACCACAAACCCTAAAGCCTAAACCCTAAACCCTAAAGCATAAACCCTAAACCTTAAACCCTAAACCCATACCCGAAACCATAAACCCTAAACTCCAAATCCTAAACCCTAAACCCTAAACCCTAAACCCTAAACCACAAGCCCTAAAGACTTATCCTAAAGCATAAACCCTCAACCATAAACCATAAACCCTAAACCCAAAAGTCGACACCCTAAACCTTAAACCACAAACCCTAAAGCCTAACTAAACCATAAACCCTTAACCCCAAACAATAAACCCTAAACCCTACAGCCTAAACCCAAAAAAATACTACACCGTAAACCTTAAACCACAAACCCTAAAGCCTAAACGCTAAACTATAATCCCTAAGCCTTGAACCATAAACCCTCAACCCCAAACCATAAACCCTAAACCCTAAATGATACACCATAAACCCTAAACCACAAACTCTAAAGGCTAAACCCTAAACCGTAAACTGTCAACCCCGAACCATAAACCCTCAACCCCAAATCGTAAACCATAAACCCTAAACCTTTCACCCTAAAATATAAATCCTAAACCCTTCACCCCAAACCATAAACTGCAAACCCTAAAGCCTAAACCCTAGACAATAAACCTTAAACCCTAAACCATAAACCCTCAATGCCAATCCATAAACCATAAACCCTAAATGCTACACCCTAAGCCCTAAACCCTAAACCCTAAGCCCTAAACCATAAATGATAAACCCTAACCCTAAACCCTAAACCCCAAACTATAAACCCTAAACCCTAAACCCTAAACCATAAAGACTAAAGCATAAACCCTAAACCATAAACCATAAACCCTAATCCCTAAACCCTAAACCATAAACCCTAAACCCTAAACCTTCAACCCCAAACCATAATCCCAAAAGGCTTAACCATAAACTCTAAACCCTAAACCCTAAACCCTAAAGAATAAACCCTAAACCATAAACCCTAATCCCCAAACCATAAACCATAAACACTAAATCCTAAACCACAAACCCTAAAGCCTAAAGCCTAAACCCTAAACTCTAAACCATAAAACCATAAACCCTCAACCCCAAACTATAAACCCTAAACCCTAAACCCTAAACCCCAAACCATAAACCCTAAAGAATAAACCCTAAAGCACAAACCCTAAAGCCTAAAGCATAAACCCTAAATCTAAACCATAAACACTAAACCCTAAACCACAAACCTTAAAGCCTAAACCCTAAACACTAAACCCTAAACCACAAACTCTTAACGCCAACCCATAAACACTACACCCTAAACCACAAACCCTAAATCCTAAACCCTAAAACATAAACCGTCAACCCCAAACCATAAACCATAAACCCTAAACCCTAACCCTAAAATCCTACACCCTTAACCCAAAACCCCAAACCCTAAAGCCTAAAGCGTAAACCCTAAATCCTAAACCCTAAACACTAAGCCTAAAACCACAAACCCTAAAGCCTAAAGCCTAAACCCTAAAGCATAAACCCTAAACCTTAAACCCTAAACCCAAACCATAAACCATAATCCCTAATCCCTAAATCCTAAACCCTAAACCCTACACCCTAAAGCCTAAACCACATGCCCTAAAGACTAAATCCTAAAGCATAAACCCTCAACCAAAAACCAAAAACCATAAACCCTAAACCCAAAAGCCAACACCCTAAACCTTAAACCACAAACCCTAAAGCCTAACTAAACCATAAACCCTTAACCCCAAACCATAAACCCTAAAACCTACAGCCTAAACCCAAAAAAATACTACACCGTAAACCTTAAACCACAAACCCTAAAGCCTAAACGCTAAACATTAATCCCTAAGTCCTAAACCATAAACCTTCAACCCCAAACCATAAACCCTATACCCTAAACGATACACCCTAAACCCTAAACCACAAACTCTAAAGGCTAAACCCTAAAGCGTAAACTGTTAACCCCGTACCATAAACCCTAAACCATAAACCCTCAACCCAAAATCGTAAACCATAAACCCTAAAACCTTCACCCTAATCCCTTCACCCCAAACCATAAACCATAAACCCTAAAGCCTAAACCCTAGACAATAAACCCTAAACCCTAAACCATAAACCCTCAACGCCAATCCATAAACCCTAAACCCTAAATGCTACACCCTAAACCCTAAACCATAAACCCTAAACTATAAACCATCAACCTCAAACCATAATCTCTAAACCATAAACCCTTAACCCCAAACATACACTATAAACCCTAAACCCTACACCCTAGACCCTAAACCCTAAACCATAAATCTTGAATCCAAAATCCTAAACACTAAACCATAAACAAAAAACCCTAAAGCACAAACACTAAACCCTAAACTCTAAAGGCTAAACTCTAAACCATAAACCCTAAATCCTAAACCACAAACCCTAAACCCTAAACCCTAAACCTTAAACCCTAAACCCTAAACCACAAACATGCCTAAACCATAAACTATAAACCATAAACGTTAAACCATAAACCCTCAACCCCAAACCATAAATCTAAACCCTAAACGATACAACCTAAACCCTAAACCACAAATTCAAAAGGCTAAACCCTAAACCGTAAACTGTCAACCCCAAACCATAAACCCTAAACCATAAACTCTCAACCCCAAACCGTAAACTATAAACCCTAAACCCTACACCCTACACCCTAAACTCTATACCCTAAACCCTAAACCCTAAACCTTAAACCCTAAACCCTAAATCATAAATCCTAAAGCCCAAACACAAAATCCTAAAGTCTAAACCCTAAAGCCTAAACCCTAAATCCTAAACCACAAACCATAAAGCCTAAACCCTAAAGCCTAAACCCTAAACTATAGACCCTAAACCTTAAACCATATACCTTCAACCCAAACCATAAACACTAAAGCCTAAACCCTAAATCATAAACCCTAAACCACGAACCCTAAAGCCTAAACCATAAACTCTAAACCATAAACCCTAAAGCATAAACCCTAAACCCTAAACCTTAAACCCCAAACCATAAACCCTAAACACTAAACCTTAAACCACAAACCCTAGAGCCTAAACCCAAAAGCATAAACCTTAAACCTTAAACCCTGAATCCAAAACCACAAACCATCAAACCTAAACCAGAAACCCTAAACACTAAACCCTAAACAAGAAACCCTAAAGTCTAAACCCTAAACCCTAAAGACTAAAGCATAAACCCTAAACCTTGAACCATAAACCCTCAACCCCAAACCATAACCCCTAAACCCAAATGCCGAAACCCTAGAGCATAAACCCTAAAGTATAAACCCTAAACCCTAAACACTAAACCCTAAACCCCAACCCATAAACCATAAACACTAAATCCTAAACCACAAACACTAAGGCCTAAACCCTAAACCATAAAGCATAAAACCTAAACTCTAAACCCTAAACCAGAAGCCCTCAACCCAAACTATAAACCCTAAAGCCTAAACCCTATACCCTAAAGCATAAACCCTAAACCTTAAACCCTAAACACTCAACCCAAAACCACAAACCCTAAAGACTAAACCCTAAACCACAAACCCTAAAGCCTAAAACCTAAAGCCTAAATCCCAAACCCTAAATACCAAAAGCATAAATCCTAAACCCTAAAGACCAAACCATAAACCCTAAACCATAAACCCCAAACCATAAACCATAAGCACTAAATCCTAAACCACAAACCCTAAAGCCTATACCCTAAACCTTAAAGCATAAAACCCTAAACTCTAAACCCTAAACCATAAACCCTAAACCGCAAACCATAAACCCTAAACCCTAAACCCTAAAGCATAAACCCTAAACAATCAACCCTAAACCATAAACCCTAAAGACTAAAGCCTAATCCACAAACCCTAAAGCCTAAAACCTAAACCCTAAATCATAAAGCCTAAACACTAAATCTAAACCCTAACCAATAAACCCTAAACCACAAACCCTAAAGCCTAAATAGTAAACCCTAAATCCTAAACCCTAAAACCCTAAACCATAAAGACTAAAGCATAAACCATAAACCCTAAACCCTAAACCCTAAACCCCAAACCATAATCCCAAAAGGCTAAACCATAAACTCTTAACCCTAAACAATAAAGCATAAACCCGAAACCCTAAACCTTAATCCCCAAACCATAAACCATAAACACTAAATCCTAAACCACAAACCCTAAAGCCTAAACCCTAAACCCTAAACTCTAAACCATAACCATAAACCCTCATCCCCAAACCATAAACCCTAAAGTCTAAAGCCTAAACCATAAACCCAAAAGCATAAAGCCTAAACCCTAAATAATAAACCCTAAACCCTAAACATTAATCCCTAAACGATACAACCTAAACCCTAAACCACAAACTCTAAAGGCTAAACCATAAACCGTAAACTGTCAACCCCAAACCATAAACCATAAACCATAAACTCTCAACCCCAAACCGTAAACTATAAACCCTAAACCCTACACCCTAGACCCTAAACTCTATACCATAAACCCTAAACCCTAAACCTTAAACCCTAAATCATAAATCCTAAAGCCCAAACACAAAATCCTAAAGTCTAAACCCTAAAGCCTAAACCCTAAATCCTAAACCACAAAACATAAAGCCTAAACCCTAAAGCCTAAACCCTAAACTATAGACCCTAAACCTTAAACCATATACCTTCAACCCAAACCATAAACACTAAACCCTAAACCTTAAACCCTTAACCCTAAACCACAAATCTTAAAGCCTAAAGCCTAAACCCTAAATCATAAACCCTAAACACTAAACCCTAAAGCCTAAACCATAAACTCTAAACCATAAACCCTAAAGCATAAACCCTAAACCCTAAACCTTAAACCCCAAACCATAAACCCTAAACACTAAACCTTAAACCACAAACCCTAGAGCCTAAACCCAAAAGCATAAACCTTAAACCTTAAACCCTAAATCCAAAACCACAAACCATCAAACCTAAACCAGAAACCCTAAACACTAAACCCTAAACAAGAAACCCTAAAGTCTAAACCCTAAACCCTAAAGACTAAAGCATAAACCCTAAACCTTGAACCCTAAACCCTCAACCCCAAACCATAACCCCTAAACCCTAAACCCAAATGCCTAAACCCTAAAGCATAAACCCTAAAGTATAAACCCTAAACCCTAAACCCTAACCCATAAACCATAAACACTAAATCCTAAACCACAAACACTAAGGCCTAAACCCTAAACCATAAAGCATAAAACCTAAACTCTAAACCCTAAACCAGAAGCCCTCAACCCAAACTATAAACCCTAAAGCCTAAACCCTATACCCTAAAGCATAAACCCTAAACCTTAAACCCTAAACACTCAACCCAAAACCACAAACCCTAAAGACTAAACCCTAAACCACAAACCCTAAAGCCTAAAACCTAAAGCCTAAATCCCAAACCCTAAATACCAAAAGCATAAATCCTAAACCCTAAAGACCAAACCATAAACCCTAAACCATAAACCCCAAACCATAAACCATAAGCACTAAATCCTAAACCACAAACCCTAAAGCCTATACCCTAAACCTTAAAGCATAAAACCCTAAACTCTAAACCCTAAACCATAAACCCTAAACCGCAAACCATAAACCCTAAACCCTAAACCCTAAAGCATAAACCCTAAACACTCAACCCTAAACCATAAACCCTAAAGACTAAAGCCTAAACCACAAACCATAAAGCCTAAAACATAAACCCTAAATCATAAAGCCTAAACCCTAAATCTAAACCCTAACCAATAAACCCTAAACCACAAACCCTAAACCCTAAATAGTAAACCCTAAATCCTAAACCCTAAAACCCTAAACCATAAAGACTAAAGCATAAACCCTAAACCCTAAACCCTAAACCCTAAACCCCAAACCATAATCCCAAAAGGCTAAACCATAAACACTTAACCCTAAACAATAAAGCATAAACCCGAAACCCTAAACCCTAATCCCCAAACCATAAACCATAAACACTAAATCCTAAACCACAAACCCTAAAGCCTAAACCCTAAACCCTAAACTCTAAACCATAAACCATAAACCCTCATCCCCAAACCATAAACCCTAAAGTCTAAAGCCTAAACCATAAACCCTAAAGCATAAAGCCTAAACCCTAAACAATAAACCCTAAACTCTAAACCCCAAACCAAAAACCCTAAAGAATAAACCCTAAAGCACAAACCCTAAAGCCTAAATCATAAACCCTAAATATAACCATAAACACTAAACCCTTAACCACAAACCTTAAAGCCTAAACCCTAAACACTAAACCCTAAACCACAAACCTTAAATCCTAAACCATAAACCCTTACTGCCAAACCATAAACCCTAAACCCTAAACCACAAACCCTAAAGCCTAAACCCTAAAACATAAACCGTCAACCCCAAACCATAAACCATAAACCCTAAACCCTAAACACTACACCCTACACAATTAACCCAAAACCCCAAACCCTAAAGCCTAAAGCGTAAACCCTAAATCCTAGACCATAAACACTAAACCTAAAACCATAAACCCTAAAGCATAACCCTAAACCCTAAACCCTAAACCCTAAACCCTAAACCCAAACCATAAATCCTAAACCCTAAACCCTAAACCCTAAACCCTAAACCCTAAACCATAAACCCTAAACCCTAAACCCAAACCATAAACCCCAAACCCTAAACCATAAACCCTAAACCCTAAACCCTAAACCCTAAACCCTAAACCCAAACCCTAAACCCTAAACCCTAAACCCTAAACCATAAACCCCAAACCATAAACCCTAAATCCTAAACCCTAAACCCTAAACCATAAAGACTAAAGCATAAACCCTAAACCCTAAACCCTAAACCCTAAATCTTAAACCCTAAACCCTAAACCCTAAACCCTAAACCATAAACCCCAAACCATAATCCCAAAAGGTTAAACCATAAACTCTAAATACTAAACCCTAAAGCATAAACCCTAAACCCTAAACCATAAACACTAAATCCTAAACCACAAACCCTAAAGCCTAAATCCTAAACCCTAAACTCTAAACCATAAACCATAAATTCTCAACCCCAAAGCCTAAACCATAAACCCTAAAGCCTAAACCATAAACCCTAAACACTAAACCCTAAACCCTAAATCCTAAACCCCAAACCAAAAAACCTAAAGAATAAACCCTAAAGCACAAACCCTAAAGACTAAATCATAAACCCTAAATATAACCATAAACACTAAACCCTTAACCACAAACCTTAAAGCATAAACCCTAAACACTAAACCCTAAACCACAAACCTTAAATCCTAAACCATAAACCCTTACCGCCAAACCATAAACCCTAAACCCTAAACCACAAACCCTATAGCCTAAACCCTAAAACATAAACTGTCAACCCCAAACCATAAACCATAAACCCTAAACCCTAAACACTACACCCTACACCATTAACCCAAAATCCCAAACCCTAAAGCCTAAAGCGTAAACCCTAAATCCTAGACCATAAACACTAAACCTAAAACCACAAACCCTAAATCTAAACCCTAACCACTAAACCCTAAACCACAAACTATAAAGCCTAAACACTAAACCATAAACCCTAAACCCTAAACCCTAAACCCTAAACCCCAAACCACAAACCCTAAATCCCAAACCCTAAACCATAAAGACTAAAGCATAAACCATAAACCCTAAACCCTAAACCCTAAACCCTAAACCTTAAACCCTAAACCCTAAACCCTAAACCATAAACCCCAAACCATAATCCCAAAAGGTTAAACCATAAACTCTAAATCCTAAACCCTAAAGCATAAACCCTAAATCCTAAACCCAAATCCCCAAACCATAAACCATAAACACTAAATCCTAAACCACAAACCCTAAAGCATAAACCCTAAACCCTAAACTCTAAACCATAAACCATAAACCCTCAACCCCAAACCATAAACCCTAAAGCATAAACCCTAAACACTAAACCCTAAACCCTAAACCATAAACCCCAAACCAAAAACCCTAAAGAATAAACCCTAAAGCACAAACCCTAAAGCCTAAATCATACACCCTAAATATAACCATAAATACTAAACCCTTAACCACAAACCTTAAAGCCGAAACCCTAAACACTAAACCCTAAACCACAAACCTTAAATCCTAAACCATAAACCCTTACCGCCAAACCATAAACCCTAAACCCTAAACCACAAACACTAAAGCCTAAACCCTAAAACATAAACCGTCAACCCCAAACCATAAACCATAAACCCTAAACCCTAAACACTACACCCTACACCATTAACCCAAAACCCCAAACCCTAAAGCCTAAAGCGTAAATCCTAAATCCTAGACCATAAACACTAAACCAAAAACCACAAACCCTAAACCCTAAAGCCTAAACTCTAAACCCTAAAGCATAAACCCTAAACCTTAAACCCTAAACCCAAACCATAAATCCTAAACCCTAAACCCTAAACCATAAACCCTACACACTAAAGCCTAAACCACAAACCCTAAAGACTAAATCCTAAAGCATAAACCCTCAACCACAAACCATAAACCCTAAACCCAAAAGCCTACACTCTAAACCTTAAACCACAAACCCTAAAGCCTAACTAAACCATAAACCCTTAATCCCAAACCATAAACCCTAAACACTACAGCATAAACCCAAAAAAATACTACACCGTAAACCTTAAACCACAAACCCTAAAGCCTAAATGCTAAACTATAATCCCTAAGCCCTAAACCATAAACCCTCAACCCCAAACCATAAACCCTAAACCCTAAACGATACACCATAAACCCTAAACCACAAACTCTAAAGGCTAAACCCTAAATCGTAAACAGTCAACCCCGAATCATAAACCCTAAACCATAAACCCTCAACCCCAAATCCTAAACCATAAACCCTAAACCATACACCCTAGACCATAAACTCTATACACTAAATCATAAACCTTAAACCCTCAACCCTAAACCAGAAAAACACCTAAACCCTAAACTATAAACCCTAAACCTTAAACCATATAGCTTCAACCCCAAACCATAAACACTAAATCCTAAACCTTAAACCTTAAAACAAAATCCTAAATCCTAAACCCTACACCTTTAACCATAAACCATAAACCCTAAAGCCTAAAGCCTAAACCCTAAATCCTAAACCATAAACATTAAATCCTAAACCACAAACCCTAAACCATAAACCCTAAACCATAATCCCTAAAGCATAAACCCTAAACCTTAAACACTAACCCCTCAACCCCAAACCATAAACCCTAAACCCTAAACTCTAAACCCTAAACCCTACATCCTAAACCATAAACCACAAAACCTAAAGCCTAAAGCCTAAACCATAAACCATCAACCCCAAGCCATAAACCCTAAACCCTAAACCCTAAACCCTACACCCTAAACCTTAAACCACATAGTACAAATCCTAAACCCTAAACCCTAAGTGTAAATGCTAAACCCTCAACATTAAACCCTAAACACTAAACCACAAACCCTAAAGCCTAAATCCTAAACCATAAACCTTCAACCCCAAACCATAAACCCTAAACCCTAAACCCTACACCCTAAACCTGAAACCACAAAACCTAAAGCCTAAACCCTAAACCATAAACCCTCAACCCCAAACCATAAACCCTAAATCCTAAACCACAAACCATAAAGCCTTAAACCCGGAACCATAAACCCTCAACACCAAATCATAAACCCTAAACCCTAAACCATACACCTTTAACCATAAACCACAAACCCTAAAGCCTAAAGCCTAAAGCCTAAATCCTAAACCCTAAACACTAAATGCTAAACCACAAACCCTAAACCCTAAACCCTAAACCATAAACCCTAAAGCATAAAGCCTAAAGCTTAAACACTAATCCCTCAACACCAAACCATAAACCTTAAACCATAAACCCTAAATCCTACACCCTAAACCATAAGCCACAAAACCTAAAGCCTAAAGCCTAAACCATAAACCATCAACCCTAAGCCATAAACAATAAACCCTAAACCCTAAACCCTAAACCCTAAACCTTAAACCACAAACCCTAAAGCCTAAAGCCTAAAACCTAAAGCCTAAACCCTCAACCCCAAACCATAAACCCTAAACCCTTCATCCCAAACCTTAAACCAAAAATCCTAAAGCCTAAACCCTAGACTATAAACCCTAAACCCTAAACCATGAACTCTCAACGCCAAACCATAAACCCTAATTCCTAAACCCTAAACACTAAACTTTAAACCACAAACCCTAAACCCTAAACCTTATACCCTAAACCATAAACCCTAAATCATAAACCCTAAACCCCAAAAGCCTAAACCATAAACCCTAAAGTATAAACCAAAAACCCTAAACCATAAACCCCAAACCATAAACCATAAGCACTAAATCCTAAACAACAAACCCCAAATCCTACACCCTAAACCTTAAAGCATAAAACCCTAAACTCTAAACCCTAAACCCTAAACCGCACACCATAAATCCTAAAGCCTAAACCTTAAACACTCAACCCCAAACCATAAACCCTAAAAACTCAAGCCTAAACCACAAACCCTAAAGCCTAAGGCATAAACCCTAAATCATAAAGCCTAAACCCTAAACCATAAAGCCTAAACCCTAAACCCTAAATCTAAACCCTAACCAATAAACCCTAAACCACAAACCCTAAAGCCTAAATAGTAAACCCTAAATCCTAAACCCTAAAACCCTAAACCATAAAGACTAAATATTAAACCCTAAACCCTAAACCCTAAACCCTAAACCCCAAACCATAATCCCAAAAGGCTAAACCATAAACTCTTAACCCTAAACAATAAAGCATAAACCCGAAACCCTAAACCCTAATCCCCAAACCATAAACCATAAACACTAAATCCTAAACCACAAACCCTAAAGCCTAAACCCTAAATCCTAAACTCTAAACCATAAACCATAAACCCTCATCCCCAAACCATAAACCCTAAAGTCTAAAGCCTAAACCATAAACCCTAAAGCATAAAGCCTAAACCCTAAACAATAAACCCTAAACCCTAAACCCCAAACCAAAAACCCTAAAGAATAAACCCTAAAGCACAAACCCTAAAGCCTAAATCATAAACCCTAAATATAACCATAAACACTAAACCCTTAACCACAAACCTTAAAGCCTAAACCCTAAACACTAAACCCTAAACCACAAACCTTAAATCCTAAACCATAAACCCTTACTGCCAAACCATAAACCCTAAACCCTAAACCACAAACCCTAAAGCTTAAACCCTAAAACATAAACCGTCAACCCCAAACCATAAACCATAAACCCTAAACCCTAAACACTACACCCTACACAATTAACCCAAAACCCCAAACCCTAAAGCCTAAAGCGTAAACCCTAAATCCTAGACCATAAACACTAAACCTAAAACCATAAACCCTAAAGCATAAACCCTAAACCCTAAACCCTAAACCCAAACCATAAACCCTAAACCCTAAACCCTAAACCCTAAAGTGTAAACTCTAAACCCTCAACATTAAACCATAAACCCTAAACCACAAACCCTAAAGCCAAAATCCTAAACCATAAACCTTCAACCCCAAACCATAAACCCTAAACCCTAAACCCTACACCCTACACCTGAAACCAAAAACCCTAAAGCCTAAAGCCTAAACCATAAACCCTCAACCCCAAACCATAAACCCTAAATCCTAAACCACAAATCATAAAGCCTTAAACACTGAACCATAAACCCTCAACCCCAAATCATAAACCCTAAATCCTAAACCCTACACCTTTAACCATAAACCACAAACCCTAAAGCCTAAAGCCTAAACCTTAAATCCTAAACCCTAAACACTAAATCCTAAACCACAAACCCTAAACCATAAACCTTAAACCATAAACCCTAAATCATAAAACCTAACGCTTAAACACTAACCCTTCAACCCCAAACCATAAACCCTAAACCATAAACCCTAAACCCTACACCCTAAACCATAAACCACAAAGCCTAAAGCCTAAACCATAAACCATCAACCCCAAGCCATAAACCCTAAACCCTACACCCTAAACCTTAAACCACAAACCCTAAAGCCTAAAGTCTAAAGCCTAAACCCTCAACCCCAAACCATAAACCCTAAATCCTTCACCCCAAACCTTAAACAACAAACCCTAAATCCTAAACCCTAGACTATAAACCCTAAACCCTAAACCATAAACCCTCAATGCCCGACCCTAAACCCTAATTGCTACATCCTAAACCATAAACCCTAAACCCTACACCTTTAACAATAAACCACAAACCCTAAAGCCTAAACCCTAAACCCTAAATCCTAAACCCTAAACACTAAATCCTAAACCACAAAACCTAAACCCTAAACCCTAAACCCTAAACCCTTAACCCTAAACCATAAACCCTTAACCACAAACCCTAAACCCTAAACCATAAACACTCAACCATAAATTATAAGCCCTAAACCATAAACCCTCAACGCCAAACCATAAACTATAAAACCTAAACCATACACCCTAGACCCTAAACCTAAACACAAAACCCTAAATCTTAAATCCTAAATCCTAAACCCTAAACCCTAAACCCTAAACCAGAAACCCTATAGCACAAACCCTAAACCCTAAAGTGTAAACTCTAAACCCTCAACATTAAACCCTAAACCCTAAACCACAAACCCTAAAGCCAAAATCCTAAACCATAAACCTTCAACCCCAAACCATAAACCCTAAACCCTAAACCCTACACCCTACACCTGAAACCAAAAACCCTAAAGCCTAAAGCCTAAACCATAAACCCTCAACCCCAAACCATAAACCCTAAATCCTAAACCACAAATCATAAAGCCTTAAACACTGAACCATAAACCCTCAACCCCAAATCATAAACCCTAAATCCTAAACCCTACACCTTTAACCATAAACTACAAACCCTAAAGCCTAAAGCCTAAACCTTAAATCCTAAACCCTAAACACTAAATCCTAAACCACAAACCCTAAACCATAAATCTTAAACCATAAACTCTAAATCATAAAACCTAACGCTTAAACACTAACCCTTCAACCCCAAACCATAAACCCTAAACCATAAACCCTAAACCCTACACCCTAAACCATAAACCACAAAGCCTAAAGACTAAACCATAAACCATCAACCCCAAGCCAAAAACCCTAAACCCTACACCCTACACCCTAAACCTTAAACCACAAACCCTAAAGCCTAAAGTCTAAAGCCTAAACCCTCAACCCCAAACCATAAACCCTAAAACCTTTACCCCAAACCTTAAACAACAAACCCTAAATCCTAAACCCTAGACTATAAACCCTAAACCCTAAACCAGAAACCCTCAATGCCCAACCCTAAACCCTAATTGCTACACCCTAAACCATAAACCCTAAACCCTACACCTTTAACCATAAACCACAAACCCTAAAGCCTAAAGCCTAAACCCTAAATCCTAAACCATAAACACTAAATCCTAAACCACAAAACCTAAATCATAAACCCTAAACCATAATCCCTAAAGAATAAACCCTAAACCTTAAACACTAACCCCTTAACCCCAAACCATAAACCCTAAACCATAAACCCTAAAACCTACACCCTAAACCATAAACCACCAAACCTAAAGCCTAAAGCCTAAACCATAAACCATCAACCCCAAGCTATAAACCCTAAACCCTAAATCCTAAACCTTACACTCTAAACCCTAAACCACAAACCCCAAAGCCTAAAGCCTAAACCCTAAACACTCAACCCCAAACCATAAACCCTTAACCATACACCCCAAACCATAAACCACAAACCCTAAAGCCTCCCTAGACTATAAACCCTAAACCCTAAACCCTAAACCTTCAATGCCAAACCCTAAACCCTAATTGCTACACCCTAAACCATTAAGCACAAACCCTAAATCCTAAACCATAAACCCTCAACCACAAATCATAAGCCCTAAACCATAAACCCTCAACCCCAAACCATAAACCCTAAACCCTAAACCCTACACCTTTAACCATAAACCACAAACCCTAAATCCTAAAGCATAAACCTTAAATCATAAACCCTAAATATAACCATAAACACTAAACCCTTAACCACAAACCTTAAAGCCTAAACCCTAAACACTAAACCCTAAACAACAAACCTTAAATCCTAAACCATAAACCCTTACCGCCAAACCATAAACCCTAAACCCTAAACCACAAACCCTAAAGCCTAAACCCTAAAACATAAACTGTCAACCCCAAACCATAAACCATAAACCCTAAACCCTAAACACTACACCCTACACCATTAACCCAAAATCCCAAACCCTAAAGCCTAAAGCGTAAACCCTAAATCCTAGACCATAAACACTAAACCTAAAACCACAAACCCTAAATCTAAACCCTAACCACTAAACCCTAAACCACAAACCATAAAGCCTAAACACTAAACCATAAACCCTAAACCCTAAACCCTAAACCCTAAACCATAAACCCCAAACCATAAACCCTAAATCCTACACCCTAAACCATAAAGACTAAAGCATAAACCCTAAACCCTAAACCCTAAACCCTAAACCCTAAACCTTAAACCCTAAACCCTAAACCCTAAACCATAAACCCTAAACCATAAACCCCAAACCATAATCCCAAAAGGTTAAACCATAAACTCTAAATCCTAAACCCTAAAGCATAAACCCTAAACCCTAAACCCAAATCCCCAAACCATAAACCATAAACACTAAATCTTAAACCACAAACCCTAAAGCCTAAAGCCTAAACCCTAAACTCTAAACCATAAACCATAAACCCTTAACCCCAAACCATAAACCCTAAAGCCTAAAGCCTAAACCATAAACCCTAAACCCTAAACACTAAACCCTAAACCCCAAACCAAAAACCCTAAAGAATAAACCCTAAAGCACAAACCCTAAAGCCTAAATCATAAACCCTAAATATAACCATAAATACTAAACCCTTAACCACAAACCTTAAAGCCGAAACCCTAAACACTAAACCCTAAACCACAAACCTTAAATCCTAAACCATAAACCCTTACCGCCAAACCATAAACCCTAAACCCTAAACCACAAACCCTAAAGCCTAAACCCTAAAACATAAACCGTCAACCCCAAACCATAAACCATAAACCCTAAACCCTAAACACTACACCCTACACCATTAACCCAAAACCCCAAACCCTAAAGCCTAAAGCGTAAACCTTAAATCCTAGACCATAAACACTAAACCAAAAACCACAAACCCTAAAGCCTAAACTTTAAACCCTAAAGCATAAACCCTAAACCTTAAACCCTAAACCCAAACCATAAATCCTAAACCCTAAACCCTACACACTAAAGCCTAAACCACAAACCCTAAAGACTAAATCCTAAAGCATAAACCCTCAACCACAAACCATAAACCCTAAACCCAAAAGCCTACACTCTAAACCTTAAACCACAAACCCTAAAGCCTACCTAAACCATAAACCCTTAATCCCAAACCATAAACCCTAAACCCTACAGCATAAACCCAAAAAAAATACTACACCGTAAACCTTAAACCACAAACCCTAAAGCCTAAATGCTTAACTATAATCCCTAAGCCCTAAACCATAAACCCTCAACCCCAAACCATAAACCCTAAACCCTAAATGATACACCATAAACCCTAAACCACAAACTCTAAAGGCTAAACCCTAAATCGTAAACAGTCAACCCCGAATCATAAACCCTAAACCATAAACCCTCAACCCCAAATCGTAAACAATAAACCCTAAACCATACACCCTAGACCATAAACTCTATACACTAAATCTTAAACCTTAAACCCTCAACCCTAAACCACAAAAACACCTAAACCCTAAACTATAAACCCTAAACATTAAACCATATAGCTTCAACTCCAAACCATAAACACTAAATCCTAAACCTTAAACCTTAAAACAAAATCCTAAACCCTAAACCCTACACCTTTAACCATAAACCATAAACCCTAAAGCCTAAAGCCTAAATCCTAAAACATAAACATTAAATCCTAAACCACAAACCCTAAAGCATAAACCCTAAACCATAATCCCTAAAGCATAAACCCTAAACCTTAAACACTAACCCCTCAACCCCAAACCATAAACCCTAAACCCTAAACCCTAAACCCTAAACCCTACATCCTAAACCATAAACCACAAAACCTAAAGCCTAAAGCCTAAACCATAAACCATCAACCCCAAGCCATAAACCCTAAACCCTAAACCCTAAACCCTACACCCTAAACCTTAAACCACATAGTACAAATCCTAAACCCTAAACCCTAAGTGTAAATGCTAAACCCTCAACATTAAACCCTAAACACTAAACCACAAACCCTAAAGCCTAAATCCTAAACCATAAACCTTCAACCCCAAACCATAAACCCTAAACCCTAAACCCTACACCCTAAACCTGAAACCACAAACCCTAAAGCCTAAACCCTAAACCATAAACCCTCAACCCCAAACCATAAACCCTAAATCCTAAACCACAAACCATAAAGCCTTAAACCCGGAACCATAAACCCTCAACACCAAATCATAAACCCTAAACCCTAAACCATACACCTTTAACCATAAACCACAAACCCTAAAGCCTAAAGCCTAAAGCCTAAATCCTAAACCCTAAACACTAAATGCTAAACCACAAACCCTAAACCCTAAACCCTAAACCATAAAGCCTAAAGCATAAAGCCTAAAGCTTAAACACTAATCCCTCAACACCAAACCATAAACCTTAAACCATAAACCCTAAATCCTACACCATAAACCATAAGCCACAAAACCTAAAGCCTAAAGCCTAAACCATAAACCATCAACCCTAAGCCATAAACCATAAACCCTAAACCCTAAACCCTAAACCCTAAACCTTAAACCACAAACCCTAAAGCCTAAAGCCTAAAACATAAAGCCTAAACCCTCAACCCCAAACCATAAACCCTAAACCCTTCATCCCAAACCTTAAACCAAAAATCCTAAAGCCTAAACCCTAGACTATAAACCCTAAACCCTAAACCATAAACTCTCAACGCCAAACCATAAACCCTAAATCCTAAACCCTAAACACTAAACTTTAAACCACAAACCCTAAACCCTAAACCATATACCCTAAACCATAAACCCTAAATCATAAACCCTAAACCCCAAAAGCCTAAACCATAAACCCTAAAGTATAAACCAAAAACCCTAAACCATAAACCCCAAACCATAAACCATAAGCACTAAATCCTAACAAAAAACCCCAAATCCTACACCCTAAACCTTAAAGCAAAAAACCCTAAACTCTAAACCCTAAACCCTAAACCGCACACCATAAATCCTAAAGCCTAAACCCCAAACACTCAACCCCAAACCATAAACCCTAAAAACTCAAGCCTAAACCACAAACCCTAAAGCCTAAGGCATAAACCCTAAACCATAAAGCCTAAACCCTAAACCTTAAACCCTAAACCCTAAGCTCTAAACTATAAATGATAAACCCTAAATCCTAAACCCTAAACCCTCAACCCCCAACCATAAATCTTAAACCCTAAACCCTAAACCCTCAACCCCAAAACCATAATCCCAATAGGCTAAACCATAAACTCTAAACCCTAAACCCTAAAGCATAAACCCTAAACCATAAACCCTAATCCCCAAACCATAAACCATAAACACTAAATCCTAAACCACAAACGCTAAAGCCTAAACCCTAAACCCTAAACTCTAAACCATAAACCATAAACCCTCAACCCGAAACCATAAACCCAAACCCTAAACCCTAAATCCTAAACCATAAACCCTAAAGAATAAACCCTAAAGCACAAACCCTAAAGCCTAAAGCATAAACCCTAAATCTAAACCATAAACACTAAACCCTAAACCACAAACCTTAAAGCCTAAACCATAAATACTAAACCCTAAACCACAAACCCTAAATCCTAAACCATAAACCCTTAACGCCAAACCATAAACCCTATACCCTAAACTACAAACCCTAAAGCCTAAACCCTAAAACATAAACCGTCAACCCCAAACCATAAACCATAAACCCTAAACCCTAAACACTACACCCTACACCCTTAACCCAAAATCCCAAACCCTAAAGCCTAAAGCGTAAACCCTAAACAATAAACCTAAAACCACAAACCCTAAAGCCTAAACCCTAAACCCTAAAGCATAAACCCTAAACCTTAAACCCTAAACCCATACCATAAACCATAAACCCTAAACTCCAAATCCTAAACCCTAAACCCTAAACCCTAAAGCCTAAACCACAAGCCCTAAAGACTTATCCTAAAGCATAAACCCTCAACCATAAACCATAAACCCTAAACCCAAAAGTCGACACCCTAAACCTTAAACCACAAACCCTAAAGCCTAACTAAACCATAAACCCTTAACCCCAAACAATAAACCCTAAACCCTACAGCCTAAACCCAAAAAAATACTACACCGTAAACCTTAAACCACAAACCCTAAAGCCAAAACGCTAAACTATAATCCCTAAGCCTTGAACCATAAACCCTCAACCCCAAACCATAAACCCTAAACCCTAAATGATACACCATAAACCCTAAACCACAAACTCTAAAGGCTAAACCCTAAACCGTAAACTGTCAACCCCGAACCATAAACCCTCAACCCCAAATCGTAAACCATAAACCCTAAACCTTTCACCCTAAAATATAAATCCTAAACCCTTCACCCCAAACCATAAACTGCAAACCCTAAAGCCTAAACCCTAGACAATAAACCTTAAACCCTAAACCATAAACCCTCAATGCCAATCCATAAACCCTAAACCCTAAATGCTACACCCTAAGCCCTAAACCCTAAACCCTAAGCCCTAAACCATAAATGATAAATCCTAAACCCTAAACCCTCAACCCCAAACTATAAACCCTAAACCCTAAACCCTAAACCATAAAGACTAAAGCATAAACCCTAAACCATAAACCATAAACCCTAATCCCTAAACCCTAAACCATAAACCCTAAACCCTAAACCTTCAACCCCAAACCATAATCCCAAAAGGCTTAACCATAAAATCTAAACCCTAAACCCTAAACCCTAAAGAATAAACCCTAAACCATAAACCCTAATCCCCAACCCATAAACCATAAACTCTAAATCCTAAACCACAAACCCTAAAGCCTAAAGCCTAAACCCTAAACTCTAAACCGTAAAACCATAAACCCTCAACCCCAAACTATAAACCCTAAACCCTAAACCCTAAACCCCAAACCATAAACCCTAAAGAATAAACCCTAAAGCACAAACCCTAAAGCCTAAAGCATAAACCCTAAATCTAAACCATAAACACTAAACCCTAAACCACAAACCTTAAAGCCTAAACCCTAAACACTAAACCCTAAACCACAAACTCTTAACGCCAAACCATAAACACTACACCCTAAACCACAAACCCTAAATCCTAAACCCTAAAACATAAACCGTCAACCCCAAACCATAAACCATAAACCCTAAACCCTAACCCTAAAATCCTACACCCTTAACCCAAAACCCCAAACCCTAAAGCCTAAAGCGTAAACCCTAAATCCTAAAACCTAAACACTAAGCCTAAAACCACAAACCCTAAAGCCTAAAGCCTAAACCCTAAAGCATAAACCCTAAACCTTAAACCCTAAACCCAAACCATAAACCATAATCCCTAATCCCTAAATCCTAAACCCTAAACCCTACACCCTAAAGCCTAAACCACATGCCCTAAAGACTAAATCCTAAAGCATAAACCCTCAACCAAAAACCAAAAACCATAAACCCTAAACCCAAAAGCCAACACCCTAAACCTTAAACCACAAACCCTAAAGCCTAACTAAACCATAAACCCTTAACCCCAAACCATAAACCCTAAAACCTACAGCCTAAACCCAAAAAAATACTACACCGTAAACCTTAAACCACAAACCCTAAAGCCTAAACGCTAAACATTAATCCCTAAGTCCTAAACCATAAACCTTCAACCCCAAACCATAAACCCTATACCCTAAACGATACACCCTAAACCCTAAACCACAAACTCTAAAGGCTAAACCCTAAAGCGTAAACTGTTAACCCCGTACCATAAACCCTAAACCATAAACCCTCAACCCAAAATCGTAAACCATAAACCCTAAAACCTTCACCCTAATCCCTTCACCCCAAACCATAAACCATAAACCCTAAAGCCTAAACCCTAGACAATAAACCCTAAACCCTAAACCATAAACCCTCAACGCCAATCCATAAACCCTAAACCCTAAATGCTACACCCTAAACCCTAAACCATAAACCCTAAACTATAAACCATCAACCCCAAACCATAATCTCTAAACCATAAACCCTTAACCCCAAACATACACTATAAACCCTAAACCCTACACCCTAGACCCTAAACCCTAAACCATAAATCTTGAATCCAAAATCCTAAACACTAAACCATAAACAAAAAACCCTAAAGCACAAACACTAAACCCTAAACTCTAAAGGCTAAACTCTAAACCATAAACCCTAAATCCTAAACCACAAACCCTAAACCCTAAACCCTAAACCTTAAACCCTAAACCCTAAACCACAAACATGCCTAAACCATAAACTATAAACTATAAACGTTAAACCATAAACCCTCAACCCCAAACCATAAATCTAAACCCTAAACGATACAACCTAAACCCTAAACCACAAATTCAAAAGGCTAAACCCTAAACCGTAAACTGTCAACCCCAAACCATAAACCCTAAACCATAAACTCTCAACCCCAAACCGTAAACTATAAACCCTAAACCCTACACCCTACACCCTAAACTCTATACCCTAAACCCTAAACCCTAAACCTTAAACCCTAAACCCTAAATCATAAATCCTAAAGCCCAAACACAAAATCCTAAAGTCTAAACCCTAAAGCCTAAACCCTAAATCCTAAACCACAAACCATAAAGCCTAAACCCTAAAGCCTAAACCCTAAACTATAGACCCTAAACCTTAAACCATATACCTTCAACCCAAACCATAAACACTAAAGCCTAAACCCTAAATCATAAACCCTAAACACTAAACCCTAAACCACGAACCCTAAAGCCTAAACCATAAACTCTAAACCATAAACCCTAAAGCATAAACCCTAAACCCTAAACCTTAAACCCCAAACCATAAACCCTAAACACTAAACCTTAAACCACAAACCCTAGAGCCTAAACCCAAAAGCATAAACCTTAAACCTTAAACCCTGAATGCAAAACCACAAACCATCAAACCTAAACCAGAAACCCTAAACACTAAACCCTAAACAAGAAACCCTAAAGTCTAAACCCTAAACCCTAAAGACTAAAGCATAAACCCTAAACCTTGAACCATAAACCCTCAACCCCAAACCATAACCCCTAAACCCAAATGCCTAAACCCTAGAGCATAAACCCTAAAGTATAAACCCTAAACCCTAAACACTAAACCCTAAACCCCAACCCATAAACCATAAACACTAAATCCTAAACCACAAACACTAAGGCCTAAACCCTAAACCATAAAGCATAAAACCTAAACTCTAAACCCTAAACCAGAAGCCCTCAACCCAAACTATAAACCCTAAAGCCTAAACCCTATACCCTAAAGCATAAACCCTAAACCTTAAACCCTAAACACTCAACCCAAAACCACAAACCCTAAAGACTAAACCCTAAACCACAAACCCTAAAGCCTAAAACCTAAAGCCTAAATCCCAAACCCTAAATACCAAAAGCATAAATCCTAAACCCTAAAGACCAAACCATAAACCCTAAACCATAAACCCCAAACCATAAACCATAAGCAGTAAATCCTAAACCACAAACCCTAAAGCCTATACCCTAAACCTTAAAGCATAAAACCCTAAACTCTAAACCCTAAACCATAAACCCTAAACCGCAAACCATAAACCCTAAACCCTAAACCCTAAAGCATAAACCCTAAACAATCAACCCTAAACCATAAACCCTAAAGACTAAAGCCTAATCCACAAACCCTAAAGCCTAAAACCTAAACCCTAAATCATAAAGCCTAAACACTAAATCTAAACCCTAACCAATAAACCCTAAACCACAAACCCTAAAGCCTAAATAGTAAACCATAAATCCTAAACCCTAAAACCCTAAACCATAAAGACTAAAGCATAAACCATAAACCCTAAACCCTAAACCCTAAACCCCAAACCATAATCCCAAAAGGCTAAACCATAAACTCTTAACCCTAAACAATAAAGCATAAACCCGAAACCCTAAACCTTAATCCCCAAACCATAAACCATAAACACTAAATCCTAAACCACAAACCCTAAAGCCTAAACCCTAAACCCTAAACTCTAAACCATAACCATAAACCCTCATCCCCAAACCATAAACCCTAAAGTCTAAAGCCTAAACCATAAACCCAAAAGCATAAAGCCTAAACCCTAAACAATAAACCCTAAACCCTAAACATTAATCCCTAAACGATACAACCTAAACCCTAAACCACAAACTCTAAAGGCTAAACCATAAACCGTAAACTGTCAACCCCAAACCATAAACCCTAAACCATAAACTCTCAACCCCAAACCGTAAACTATAAACCCTAAACCCTACACCCTAGACCCTAAACTCTATACCATAAACCCTAAACCCTAAACCTTAAACCCTAAACCCTAAATCATAAATCCTAAAGCCCAAACACAAAATCCTAAAGTCTAAACCCTAAAGCCTAAACCCTAAATCCTAAACCACAAAACATAAAGCCTAAACCCTAAAGCCTAAACCCTAAACTATAGACCCTAAACCTTAAACCATATACCTTCAACCCAAACCATAAACACTAAACCCTAAACCTTAAACCCTTAACCCTAAACCACAAAACTTAAAGCCTAAAGCCTAAACCCTAAATCATAAACCCTAAACACTAAACCCTAAACCACGAACCCTAAAGCCTAAACCATAAACTCTAAACCATAAACCCTAAAGCATAAACCCTAAACCCTAAACCTTAAACCCCAAACCATAAACCCTAAACACTAAACCTTAAACCACAAACCCTAGAGCCTAAACCCAAAAGCATAAACCTTAAACCTTAAACCCTAAATCCAAAACCACAAACCATCAAACCTAAACCAGAAACCCTAAACACTAAACCCTAAACAAGAAACCCTAAAGTCTAAACCCTAAACCCTAAAGACTAAAGCATAAACCCTAAACCTTGAACCCTAAACCCTCAACCCCAAACCATAACCCCTAAACCCTAAACCCAAATGCCTAAACCCTAAAGCATAAACCCTAAAGTATAAACCCTAAACCCTAAACCCTAAACCCTAACCCATAAACCATAAACACTAAATCCTAAACCACAAACACTAAGGCCTAAACCCTAAACCATAAAGCATAAAACCTAAACTCTAAACCCTAAACCAGAAGCCCTCAACCCAAACTATAAACCCTAAAGCCTAAACCCTATACCCTAAAGCATAAACCCTAAACCTTAAACCCTAAACACTCAACCCAAAACCACAAACCCTAAAGACTAAACCCTAAACCACAAACCCTAAAGCCTAAAACCTAAAGCCTAAATCCCAAACCCTAAATACCAAAAGCATAAATCCTAAACCCTAAAGACCAAACCATAAACCCTAAACCATAAACCCCAAACCATAAACCATAAGCAGTAAATCCTAAACCACAAACCCTAAAGCCTATACCCTAAACCTTAAAGCATAAAACCCTAAACTCTAAACCCTAAACCATAAACCCTAAACCGCAAACCATAAACCCTAAACCATAAACCCTAAAGCATAAACCCTAAACACTCAACCCTAAACCATAAACCCTAAAGACTAAAGCCTAAACCACAAACCATAAAGCCTAAAACATAAACCCTAAATCATAAAGCCTAAACCCTAAATCTAAACCCTAACCAATAAACCCTAAACCACAAACCCTAAAGCCTAAATAGTAAACCCTAAATCCTAAACCCTAAAACCCTAAACCATAAAGACTAAAGCATAAACCCTAAACCCTAAACCCTAAACCCTAAACCCCAAACCATAATCCCAAAAGGCTAAACCATAAACTCTTAACCCTAAACAATAAAGCATAAACCCGAAACCCTAAACCCTAATCCCCAAACCATAAACCATAAACACTAAATCCTAAACCACAAACCCTAAAGCCTAAACCCTAAACCCTAAACTCTAAACCATAAACCATAAACCCTCATCCCCAAACCATAAACCCTAAAGTCTAAAGCCTAAACCATAAACCCTAAAGCATAAAGCCTAAACCCTAAACAATAAACCCTAAACCCTAAACCCCAAACCAAAAACCCTAAAGAATAAACCCTAAAGCACAAACCCTAAAGCCTAAATCATAAACCCTAAATATAACCATAAACACTAAACCCTTAACCACAAACCTTAAAGCCTAAACCCTAAACACTAAACCCTAAACCACAAACCTTAAATCCTAAACCATAAACCCTTACTGCCAAACCATAAACCCTAAACCCTAAACCACAAACCATAAAGCCTAAACCCTAAAACATAAACCGTCAACCCCAAACCATAAACCATAAACCCTAAACCCTAAACACTACACCCTACACAATTAACCCAAAACCCCAAACCCTAAAGCCTAAAGCGTAAACCCTAAATCCTAGACCATAAACACTAAACCTAAAACCATAAACCCTAAACCCTAAACCCTAAACCCTAAACCCTAAACCCTAAACCCAAACCCTAAACCCTAAACCCTAAACCCTAAACCCTAAACCATAAACCCTAAACCCTAAACGCAAACCATAAACCCCAAACCATAAACCCTAACCCCTAAACCCTAAACCATAAACCCTAAACCCTAAACCCAAACCCTAAACCCTAAACCCTAAACCATAAACCCCAAACCATAAACCCTAAATCATAAACCCTAAACCCTAAACCATAAAGACTAAAGCATAAACCCTAAACCCTAAACCCTAAACCCTAAACCTTAAACCCTAAACCCTAAACCCTAAATCCTAAACCATAAACCCCAAACCATAATCCCAAAAGGTTAAACCATAAACTCTAAATACTAAACCCTAAAGCATAAACCCTAAACCCTAAACCATAAACACTAAATCCTAAACCACAAACCCTAAAGCCTAAACCCTAAACCCTAAACTCTAAACCATAAACCATAAATTCTCAACCCCAAACCATAAACCCTAAAGCCTAAAGCCTAAACCATAAACCCTAAAGCCTAAACCATAAACCCTAAATCCTAAACCCCAAACCAAAAAACCTAAAGAATAAACCCTAAAGCACAAACCCTAAAGACTAAATCATAAACCCTAAATATAACCATAAACACTAAACCCTTAACCACAAACCTTAAAGCATAAACCCTAAACACTAAACCCTAAACCACAAACCTTAAATCCTAAACCATAAACCCTTACCGCCAAACCATAAACCCTAAACCACAAACCCTATAGCCTAAACCCTAAAACATAAACTGTCAACCCCAAACCATAAACCATAAACCCTAAACCCTAAACACTACACCCTACACCATTAACCCAAAATCCCAAACCCTAAAGCCTAAAGCGTAAACCCTAAATCCTAGACCATAAACACTAAACCTAAAACCACAAACCCTAAATCTAAACCCTAACCACTAAACCATAAACCACAAACTATAAAGCCTAAACACTAAACCATAAACCCTAAACCCTAAACCCTAAACCCTAAACCCCAAACCACAAACCCTAAATCCCAAACCCTAAACCATAAAGACTAAAGCATAAACCATAAACCCTAAACCCTAAACCCTAAACCCTAAACCTTAAACCCTAAACCCTAAACCCTAAACCATAAACCCCAAACCATAATCCCAAAAGGTTAAACCATAAACTCTAAATCCTAAACCCTAAAGCATAAACCCTAAACCCTAAACCCAAATCCCCAAACCATAAACCATAAACACTAAATCCTAAACCACAAACCCTAAAGCATAAACCCTAAACCCTAAACTCTAAACCATAAACCATAAACCCTCAACCCCAAACCATAAACCCTAAAGCATAAACCCTAAACCCTAAACACTAAACCCTAAACCCTAAACCCCAAACCAAAAACCCTAAAGAATAAACCCTAAAGCACAAACCCTAAAGCCTAAATCATACACCCTAAATATAACCATAAATACTAAACCCTTAACCACAAACCTTAAAGCCGAAACCCTAAACACTAAACCCTAAACCACAAACCTTAAATCCTAAACCATAAACCCTTACCGCCAAACCATAAACCCTAAACCCTAAACCACAAACACTAAAGCCTAAACCCTAAAACATAAACCGTCAACCCCAAACCATAAACCATAAACCCTAAACCCTAAACACTACACCCTACACCATTAACCCAAAACCCCAAACCCTAAAGCCTAAAGCGTAAATCCTAAATCCTAGACCATAAACACTAAACCAAAAACCACAAACCCTAAACCCTAAAGCCTAAACTCTAAACCCTAAAGCATAAACCCTAAACCTTAAACCCTAAACCCAAACCATAAATCCTAAACCCTAAACCCTAAACCATAAACCCTACACACTAAAGCCTAAACCAAAAACCCTAAAGACTAAATCCTAAAGCATAAACCCTCAACCACAAACCATAAACCCTAAACCCAAAAGCCTACACTCTAAACCTTAAACCACAAACCCTAAAGCCTAACTAAACCATAAACCCTTAATCCCAAACCATAAACCCTAAACACTACAGCATAAACCCAAAAAAATACTACACCGTAAACCTTAAACCACAAACCCTAAAGCCTAAATGCTAAACTATAATCCCTAAGCCCTAAACCATAAACCCTCAACCCCAAACCATAAACCCTAAACCCTAAACGATACACCATAAACCCTAAACCACAAACTCTAAAGGCTAAATCCTAAATCGTAAACAGTCAACCCCGAATCATAAACCCTAAACCATAAACCCTCAACCCCAAATCCTAAACCATAAACCCTAAACCATACACCCTAGACCATAAACTCTATACACTAAATCTTAAACCTTAAACCCTCAACCCTAAACCAGAAAAACACCTAAACCCTAAACTATAAACCCTAAACCTTAAACCATATAGCTTCAACCCCAAACCATAAACACTAAATCCTAAACCTTAAACCTTAAAACAAAATCCTAAATCCTAAACCCTACACCTTTAACCATAAACCATAAACCCTAAAGCCTAAAGCCTAAACCCTAAATCCTAAACCATAAACATTAAATCCTAAACCACAAACCCTAAACCCTAAACCCTAAACCATAATCCCTAAAGCATAAACCCTAAACCTTAAACACTAACCCCTCAACCCCAAACCATAAACCCTAAACCCTAAACTCTAAACCCTAAACCCTACATACTAAACCATAAACCACAAAACCTAAAGCCTAAAGCCTAAACCATAAACCATCAACCCCAAGCCATAAACCCTAAACCCTAAACCCTAAACCCTACACCCTAAACCTTAAACCACATAGTACAAATCCTAAACCCTAAACCCTAAGTGTAAATGCTAAACCCTCAACATTAAACCCTAAACACTAAACCACAAACCCTAAAGCCTAAATCCTAAACCATAAACCTTCAACCCCAAACCATAAACCCTAAACCCTAAACCCTACACCCTAAACCTGAAACCACAAAACCTAAAGCCTAAACCCTAAACCATAAACCCTCAACCCCAAACCATAAACCCTAAATCCTAAACCACAAACCATAAAGCCTTAAACCCGGAACCATAAACCCTCAACACCAAATCATAAACCCTAAACCCTAAACCATACACCTTTAACCATAAACCACAAACCCTAAAGCCTAAAGCCTAAAGCCTAAATCCTAAACCCTAAACACTAAATGCTAAACCACAAACCCTAAACCCTAAACCCTAAACCATAAACCCTAAAGCATAAAGCCTAAAGCTTAAACACTAATCCCTCAACACCAAACCATAAACCTTAAACCATAAACCCTAAATCCTACACCCTAAACCATAAGCCACAAAACCTAAAGCCTAAAGCCTAAACCATAAACCATCAACCCTAAGCCATAAACAATAAACCCTAAACCCTAAACCCTAAACCCTAAACCTTAAACCACAAACCCTAAAGCCTAAAGCCTAAAACCTAAAGCCTAAACCCTCAACCCCAAACCATAAACCCTAAACCCTTCATCCCAAACCTTAAACCAAAAATCCTAAAGCCTAAACCCTAGACTATAAACCCTAAACCCTAAACCATGAACTCTCAACGCCAAACCATAAACCCTAATTCCTAAACCCTAAACACTAAACTTTAAACCACAAACCCTAAACCCTAAACCTTATACCCTAAACCATAAACCCTAAATCATAAACCCTAAACCCCAAAAGCCTAAACCATAAACCCTAAAGTATAAACCAAAAACCCTAAACCATAAACCCCAAACCATAAACCATAAGCACTAAATCCTAAACAACAAACCCCAAATCCTACACCCTAAACCTTAAAGCATAAAACCCTAAACTCTAAACCCTAAACCCTAAACCGCACACCATAAATCCTAAAGCCTAAACCTTAAACACTCAACCCCAAACCATAAACCCTAAAAACTCAAGCCTAAACCACAAACCCTAAAGCCTAAGGCATAAACCCTAAATCATAAAGCCTAAACCCTAAACCATAAAGCCTAAACCCTAAACCCTAAATCTAAACCCTAACCAATAAACCCTAAACCACAAACCCTAAAGCCTAAATAGTAAACCCTAAATCCTAAACCCTAAAACCCTAAACCATAAAGACTAAATATTAAACCCTAAACCCTAAACCCTAAACCCTAAACCCCAAACCATAATCCCAAAAGGCTAAACCATAAACTCTTAACCCTAAACAATAAAGCATAAACCCGAAACCCTAAACCCTAATCCCCAAACCATAAACCATAAACACTAAATCCTAAACCACAAACCCTAAAGCCTAAACCCTAAATCCTAAACTCTAAACCATAAACCATAAACCCTCATCCCCAAACCATAAACCCTAAAGTCTAAAGCCTAAACCATAAACCCTAAAGCATAAAGCCTAAACCCTAAACAATAAACCCTAAACCCTAAACCCCAAACCAAAAACCCTAAAGAATAAACCCTAAAGCACAAACCCTAAAGCCTAAATCATAAACCCTAAATATAACCATAAACACTAAACCCTTAACCACAAACCTTAAAGCCTAAACCCTAAACACTAAACCCTAAACCACAAACCTTAAATCCTAAACCATAAACCCTTACTGCCAAACCATAAACCCTAAACCCTAAACCACAAACCCTAAAGCTTAAACCCTAAAACATAAACCGTCAACCCCAAACCATAAACCATAAACCCTAAACCCTAAACACTACACCCTACACAATTAACCCAAAACCCCAAACCCTAAAGCCTAAAGCGTAAACCCTAAATCCTAGACCATAAACACTAAACCTAAAACCATAAACCCTAAAGCATAAACCCTAAACCCTAAACCCTAAACCCAAACCATAAACCCTAAACCCTAAACCCTAAACCCTAAACCCTAAAGTGTAAACTCTAAACCCTCAACATTAAACCATAAACCCTAAACCACAAACCCTAAAGCCAAAATCCTAAACCATAAACCTTCAACCCCAAACCATAAACCCTAAACCCTAAACCCTACACCCTACACCTGAAACCAAAAACCCTAAAGCCTAAAGCCTAAACCATAAACCCTCAACCCCAAACCATAAACCCTAAATCCTAAACCACAAATCATAAAGCCTTAAACACTGAACCATAAACCCTCAACCCCAAATCATAAACCCTAAATCCTAAACCCTACACCTTTAACCATAAACCACAAACCCTAAAGCCTAAAGCCTAAACCTTAAATCCTAAACCCTAAACACTAAATCCTAAACCACAAACCCTAAACCATAAACCTTAAACCATAAACCCTAAATCATAAAACCTAACGCTTAAACACTAACCCTTCAACCCCAAACCATAAACCCTAAACCATAAACCCTAAACCCTACACCCTAAACCATAAACCACAAAGCCTAAAGCCTAAACCATAAACCATCAACCCCAAGCCATAAACCCTAAACCCTACACCCTAAACCTTAAACCACAAACCCTAAAGCCTAAAGTCTAAAGCCTAAACCCTCAACCCCAAACCATAAACCCTAAATCCTTCACCCCAAACCTTAAACAACAAACCCTAAATCCTAAACCCTAGACTATAAACCCTAAACCCTAAACCATAAACCCTCAATGCCCGACCCTAAACCCTAATTGCTACATCCTAAACCATAAACCCTAAACCCTACACCTTTAACAATAAACCACAAACCCTAAAGCCTAAACCCTAAACCCTAAATCCTAAACCCTAAACACTAAATCCTAAACCACAAAACCTAAACCCTAAACCCTAAACCCTAAACCCTTAACCCTAAACCATAAACCCTTAACCACAAACCCTAAACCCTAAACCATAAACACTCAACCATAAATTATAAGCCCTAAACCATAAACCCTCAACGCCAAACCATAAACTATAAAACCTAAACCATACACCCTAGACCCTAAACCTAAACACAAAACCCTAAATCTTAAATCCTAAATCCTAAACCCTAAACCCTAAACCCTAAACCAGAAACCCTATAGCACAAACCCTAAACCCTAAAGTGTAAACTCTAAACCCTCAACATTAAACCCTAAACCCTAAACCACAAACCCTAAAGCCAAAATCCTAAACCATAAACCTTCAACCCCAAACCATAAACCCTAAACCCTAAACCCTACACCCTACACCTGAAACCAAAAACCCTAAAGCCTAAAGCCTAAACCATAAACCCTCAACCCCAAACCATAAACCCTAAATCCTAAACCACAAATCATAAAGCCTTAAACACTGAACCATAAACCCTCAACCCCAAATCATAAACCCTAAATCCTAAACCCTACACCTTTAACCATAAACTACAAACCCTAAAGCCTAAAGCCTAAACCTTAAATCCTAAACCCTAAACACTAAATCCTAAACCACAAACCCTAAACCATAAATCTTAAACCATAAACTCTAAATCATAAAACCTAACGCTTAAACACTAACCCTTCAACCCCAAACCATAAACCCTAAACCATAAACCCTAAACCCTACACCCTAAACCATAAACCACAAAGCCTAAAGACTAAACCATAAACCATCAACCCCAAGCCATAAACCCTAAACCCTACACCCTACACCCTAAACCTTAAACCACAAACCCTAAAGCCTAAAGTCTAAAGCCTAAACCCTCAACCCCAAACCATAAACCCTAAACCCTTTACCCCAAACCTTAAACAACAAACCCTAAATCCTAAACCCTAGACTATAAACCCTAAACCCTAAACCAGAAACCCTCAATGCCCAACCCTAAACCCTAATTGCTACACCCTAAACCATAAACCCTAAACCCTACACCTTTAACCATAAACCACAAACCCTAAAGCCTAAAGCCTAAACCCTAAATCCTAAACCATAAACACTAAATCCTAAACCACAAAACCTAAATCATAAACCCTAAACCATAATCCCTAAAGAATAAACCCTAAACCTTAAACACTAACCCCTTAACCCCAAACCATAAACCCTAAACCATAAACCCTAAAACCTACACCCTAAACCATAAACCACCAAACCTAAAGCCTAAAGCCTAAACCATAAACCATCAACCCCAAGCTATAAACCCTAAACCCTAAATCCTAAACCTTACACTCTAAACCCTAAACCACAAACCCCAAAGCCTAAAGCCTAAACCCTAAACACTCAACCCCAAACCATAAACCCTTAACCATACACCCCAAACCATAAACCACAAACCCTAAAGCCTAAACCCTAGACTATAAACCCTAAACCCTAAACCCTAAACCTTCAATGCCAAACCCTAAACCCTAATTGCTACACCCTAAACCATTAAGCACAAACCCTAAATCCTAAACCATAAACCCTCAACCACAAATCATAAGCCCTAAACCATAAACCCTCAACCCCAAACCATAAACCCTAAACCCTAAACCCTACACCTTTAACCATAAACCACAAACCCTAAATCCTAAAGCATAAACCTTAAATCATAAACCCTAAATATAACCATAAACACTAAACCCTTAACCACAAACCTTAAAGCCTAAACCCTAAACACTAAACCCTAAACAACAAACCTTAAATCCTAAACCATAAACCCTTACCGCCAAACCATAAACCCTAAACCCTAAACCACAAACCCTAAAGCCTAAACCCTAAAACATAAACTGTCAACCCCAAACCATAAACCATAAACCCTAAACCCTAAACACTACACCCTACACCATTAACCCAAAATCCCAAACCCTAAAGCCTAAAGCGTAAACCCTAAATCCTAGACCATAAACACTAAACCTAAAACCACAAACCCTAAATCTAAACCCTAACCACTAAACCCTAAACCACAAACCATAAAGCCTAAACACTAAACCATAAACCCTAAACCCTAAACCCTAAACCCTAAACCATAAACCCCAAACCATAAACCCTAAATCCTACACCCTAAACCATAAAGACTAAAGCATAAACCCTAAACCCTAAACCCTAAACCCTAAACCCTAAACCTTAAACCCTAAACCCTAAACCCTAAACCATAAACCCTAAACCATAAACCCCAAACCATAATCCCAAAAGGTTAAACCATAAACTCTAAATCCTAAACCCTAAAGCATAAACCCTAAACCCTAAACCCAAATCCCCAAACCATAAACCATAAACACTAAATCTTAAACCACAAACCCTAAAGCCTAAAGCCTAAACCCTAAACTCTAAACCATAAACCATAAACCCTTAACCCCAAACCATAAACCCTAAAGCCTAAAGCCTAAACCATAAACCCTAAACCCTAAACACTAAACCCTAAACCCCAAACCAAAAACCCTAAAGAATAAACCCTAAAGCACAAACCCTAAAGCCTAAATCATAAACCCTAAATATAACCATAAATACTAAACCCTTAACCACAAACCTTAAAGCCGAAACCCTAAACACTAAACCCTAAACCACAAACCTTAAATCCTAAACCATAAACCCTTACCGCCAAACCATAAACCCTAAACCCTAAACCACAAACCCTAAAGCCTAAACCCTAAAACATAAACCGTCAACCCCAAACCATAAACCATAAACCCTAAACCCTAAACACTACACCCTACACCATTAACCCAAAACCCCAAACCCTAAAGCCTAAAGCGTAAACCCTAAATCCTAGACCATAAACACTAAACCAAAAACCACAAACCCTAAAGCCTAAACTTTAAACCCTAAACCTTAAACCCTAAACCCAAACCATAAATCCTAAACCCTAAACCCTACACACTAAAGCCTAAACCACAAACCCTAAAGACTAAATCCTAAAGCATAAACCCTCAACCACAAACCATAAACCCTAAACCCAAAAGCCTACACTCTAAACCTTAAACCACAAACCCTAAAGCCTACCTAAACCATAAACCCTTAATCCCAAACCATAAACCCTAAACCCTACAGCATAAACCCAAAAAAAATACTACACCGTAAACCTTAAACCACAAACCCTAAAGCCTAAATGCTAAACTATAATCCCTAAGCCCTAAACCATAAACCCTCAACCCCAAACCATAAACCCTAAACCCTAAATGATACACCATAAACCCTAAACCACAAACTCTAAAGGCTAAACCCTAAATCGTAAACAGTCAACCCCGAATCATAAACCCTAAACCATAAACCCTCAACCCCAAATCGTAAACAATAAACCCTAAACCATACACCCTAGACCATAAACTCTATACACTAAATCTTAAACCTTAAACCCTCAACCCTAAACCACAAAAACACCTAAACCCTAAACTATAAACCCTAAACCTTAAACCATATAGCTTCAACTCCAAACCATAAACACTAAATCCTAAACCTTAAACCTTAAAACAAAATCCTAAACCCTAAACCCTACACCTTTAACCATAAACCATAAACCCTAAAGCCTAAAGCCTAAATCCTAAAACATAAACATTAAATCCTAAACCACAAACCCTAAAGCATAAACCCTAAACCATAATCCCTAAAGCATAAACCCTAAACCTTAAACACTAACCCCTCAACCCCAAACCATAAACCCTAAACCCTAAACCCTAAACCCTAAACCCTACATCCTAAACCATAAACCACAAAACCTAAAGCCTAAAGCCTAAACCATAAACCATCAACCCCAAGCCATAAACCCTAAACCCTAAACCCTAAACCCTACACCTTAAACCTTAAACCACATAGTACAAATCCTAAACCCTAAACCCTAAGTGTAAATGCTAAACCCTCAACATTAAACCCTAAACACTAAACCACAAACCCTAAAGCCTAAATCCTAAACCATAAACCTTCAACCCCAAACCATAAACCCTAAACCCTAAACCCTACACCCTAAACCTGAAACCACAAACCCTAAAGCCTAAACCCTAAACCATAAACCCTCAACCCCAAACCATAAACCCTAAATCCTAAACCACAAACCATAAAGCCTTAAACCCGGAACCATAAACCCTCAACACCAAATCATAAACCCTAAACCCTAAACCATACACCTTTAACCATAAACCACAAACCCTAAAGCCTAAAGCCTAAAGCCTAAATCCTAAACCCTAAACACTAAATGCTAAACCACAAACCCTAAACCCTAAACCCTAAACCATAAACCCTAAAGCATAACGCCTAAAGCTTAAACACTAATCCCTCAACACCAAACCATAAACCTTAAACCATAAACCCTAAATCCTACACCATAAACCATAAGCCACAAAACCTAAAGCCTAAAGCCTAAACCATAAACCATCAACCCTAAGCCATAAACCATAAACCCTAAACCCTAAACCCTAAACCCTAAACCTTAAACCACAAACCCTAAAGCCTAAAGCCTAAAACATAAAGCCTAAACCCTCAACCCCAAACCATAAACCCTAAACCCTTCATCCCAAACCTTAAACCAAAAATCCTAAAGCCTAAACCCTAGACTATAAACCCTAAACCCTAAACCATAAACTCTCAACGCCAAACCATAAACCCTAAATCCTAAACCCTAAACACTAAACTTTAAACCACAAACCCTAAACCCTAAACCATATACCCTAAACCATAAACCCTAAATCATAAACCCTAAACCCCAAAAGCCTAAACCATAAACCCTAAAGTATAAACCAAAAACCCTAAACCATAAACCCCAAACCATAAACCATAAGCACTAAATCCTAACAAAAAACCCCAAATCCTACACCCTAAACCTTAAAGCAAAAAACCCTAAACTCTAAACCCTAAACCCTAAACCGCACACCATAAATCCTAAAGCCTAAACCCCAAACACTCAACCCCAAACCATAAACCCTAAAAACTCAAGCCTAAACCACAAACCCTAAAGCCTAAGGCATAAACCCTAAACCATAAAGCCTAAACCCTAAACCTTAAACCCTAAACCCTAAGCTCTAAACTATAAATGATAAACCCTAAATCCTAAACCCTAAACCCTCAACCCCCAACCATAAATCTTAAACCCTAAACCCTAAACCCTCAACCCCAAAACCATAATCCCAATAGGCTAAACCATAAACTCTAAACCCTAAACCCTAAAGCATAAACCCTAAACCATAAACCCTAATCCCCAAACCATAAACCATAAACACTAAATCCTAAACCACAAACGCTAAAGCCTAAACCCTAAACCCTAAACTCTAAACCATAAACCATAAACCCTCAACCCGAAACCATAAACCCAAACCCTAAACCCTAAATCCTAAACCATAAACCCTAAAGAATAAACCCTAAAGCACAAACCCTAAAGCCTAAAGCATAAACCCTAAATCTAAACCATAAACACTAAACCCTAAACCACAAACCTTAAAGCCTAAACCATAAATACTAAACCCTAAACCACAAACCCTAAATCCTAAACCATAAACCCTTAACGCCAAACCATAAACCCTATACCCTAAACTACAAACCCTAAAGCCTAAACCCTAAAACATAAACCGTCAACCCCAAACCATAAACCATAAACCCTAAACCCTAAACACTACACCCTACACCCTTAACCCAAAATCCCAAACCCTAAAGCCTAAAGCGTAAACCCTAAACAATAAACCTAAAACCACAAACCCTAAAGCCTAAACCCTAAACCCTAAAGCATAAACCCTAAACCTTAAACCCTAAACCCATACCATAAACCATAAACCCTAAACTCCAAATCCTAAACCCTAAACCCTAAACCCTAAAGCCTAAACCACAAGCCCTAAAGACTTATCCTAAAGCATAAACCCTCAACCATAAACCATAAACCCTAAACCCAAAAGTCGACACCCTAAACCTTAAACCACAAACCCTAAAGCCTAACTAAACCATAAACCCTTAACCCCAAACAATAAACCCTAAACCCTACAGCCTAAACCCAAAAAAATACTACACCGTAAACCTTAAACCACAAACCCTAAAGCCTAAACGCTAAACTATAATCCCTAAGCCTTGAACCATAAACCCTCAACCCCAAACCATAAACCCTAAACCCTAAATGATACACCATAAACCCTAAACCACAAACTCTAAAGGCTAAACCCTAAACCGTAAACTGTCAACCCCGAACCATAAACCCTCAACCCCAAATCGTAAACCATAAACCCTAAACCTTTCACCCTAAAATATAAATCCTAAACCCTTCACCCCAAACCATAAACTGCAAACCCTAAAGCCTAAACCCTAGACAATAAACCTTAAACCCTAAACCATAAACCCTCAATGCCAATCCATAAACCCTAAACCCTAAATGCTACACCCTAAGCCCTAAACCCTAAACCCTAAGCCCTAAACCATAAATGATAAACCCTAAACCCTAAACCCTCAACCCCAAACTATAAACCCTAAACCCTAAACCCTAAACCATAAAGACTAAAGCATAAACCCTAAACCATAAACCATAAACCCTAATCCCTAAACCCTAAACCATAAACCCTAAACCCTAAACCTTCAACCCCAAACCATAATCCCAAAAGGCTTAACCATAAAATCTAAACCCTAAACCCTAAACCCTAAAGAATAAACCCTAAACCATAAACCCTAATCCCCAAACCATAAACCATAAACTCTAAATCCTAAACCACAAACCCTAAAGCCTAAAGCCTAAACCCTAAACTCTAAACCATAAAACCATAAACCCTCAACCCCAAACTATAAACCCTAAACCCTAGACCCTAAACCCCAAACCATAAACCCTAAAGAATAAACCCTAAAGCACAAACCCTAAAGCCTAAAGCATAAACCCTAAATCTAAACCATAAACACTAAACCCTAAACCACAAACCTTAAAGCCTAAACCCTAAACACTAAACCCTAAACCACAAACTCTTAACGCCAAACCATAAACACTACACCCTAAACCACAAACCCTAAATCCTAAACCCTAAAACATAAACCGTCAACCCCAAACCATAAACCATAAACCCTAAACCCTAACCCTAAAATCCTACACCCTTAACCCAAAACCCCAAACCCTAAAGCCTAAAGCGTAAACCCTAAATCCTAAAACCTAAACACTAAGCCTAAAACCACAAACCCTAAAGCCTAAAGCCTAAACCCTAAAGCATAAACCCTAAACCTTAAACCCTAAACCCAAACCATAAACCATAATCCCTAATCCCTAAATCCTAAACCCTAAACCCTACACCCTAAAGCCTAAACCACATGCCCTAAAGACTAAATCCTAAAGCATAAACCCTCAACCAAAAACCAAAAACCATAAACCCTAAACCCAAAAGCCAACACCCTAAACCTTAAACCACAAACCCTAAAGCCTAACTAAACCATAAACCCTTAACCCCAAACCATAAACCCTAAAACCTACAGCCTAAACCCAAAAAAATACTACACCGTAAACCTCAAACCACAAACCCTAAAGCCTAAACGCTAAACATTAATCCCTAAGTCCTAAACCATAAACCTTCAACCCCAAACCATAAACCCTATACCCTAAACGATACACCCTAAACCCTAAACCACAAACTCTAAAGGCTAAACCCTAAAGCGTAAACTGTTAACCCCGTACCATAAACCCTAAACCATAAACCCTCAACCCAAAATCGTAAACCATAAACCCTAATCCCTTCACCCTAATCCCTTCACCCCAAACCATAAACCATAAACCCTAAAGCCTAAACCCTAGACAATAAACCCTAAACCCTAAACCATAAACCCTCAACGCCAATCCATAAACCCTAAACCCTAAATGCTACACCCTAAACCCTAAACCATAAACCCTAAACTATAAACCATCAACCCCAAACCATAATCTCTAAACCATAAACCCTTAACCCCAAACATACACTATAAACCCTAAACCCTAAACCCTAGACCCTAAACCCTACACCCTAGACCCTAAACCCTAAACCATAAATCTTGAATCCAAAATCCTAAACACTAAACCATAAACAAAAAACCCTAAAGCACAAACACTAAACCCTAAACTCTAAAGGCTAAACTCTAAACCATAAACCCTAAATCCTAAACCACAAACCCTAAACCCTAAACCCTAAACCTTAAACCCTAAACCCTAAACCACAAACATGCCTAAACCATAAACTATAAACTATAAACGTTAAACCATAAACCCTCAACCCCAAACCATAAATCTAAACCCTAAACGATACAACCTAAACCCTAAACCACAAATTCAAAAGGCTAAACCCTAAACCGTAAACTGTCAACCCCAAACCATAAACCCTAAACCATAAACTCTCAACCCCAAACCGTAAACTATAAACCCTAAACCCTACACCCTACACCCTAAACTCTATACCCTAAACCCTAAACCCTAAACCTTAAACCCTAAACCCTAAATCATAAATCCTAAAGCCCAAACACAAAATCCTAAAGTCTAAACCCTAAAGCCTAAACCCTAAATCCTAAACCACAAACCATAAAGCCTAAACCCTAAAGCCTAAACCCTAAACTATAGACCCTAAACCTTAAACCATATACCTTCAACCCAAACCATAAACACTAAAGCCTAAACCCTAAATCATAAACCCTAAACACTAAACCCTAAACCACGAACCCTAAAGCCTAAACCATAAACTCTAAACCATAAACCCTAAAGCATAAACCCTAAACCCTAAACCTTAAACCCCAAACCATAAACCCTAAACACTAAACCTTAAACCACAAACCCTAGAGCCTAAACCCAAAAGCATAAACCTTAAACCTTAAACCCTGAATCCAAAACCACAAACCATCAAACTTAAACCAGAAACCCTAAACACTAAACCCTAAACAAGAAACCCTAAAGTCTAAACCCTAAACCCTAAAGACTAAAGCATAAACCCTAAACCTTGAACCATAAACCCTCAACCCCAAACCATAACCCCTAAACCCAAATGCCTAAACCCTAGAGCATAAACCCTAAAGTATAAACCCTAAACCCTAAACACTAAACCCTAAACCCCAACCCATAAACCATAAACACTAAATCCTAAACCACAAACACTAAGGCCTAAACCCTAAACCATAAAGCATAAAACCTAAACTCTAAACCCTAAACCAGAAGCCCTCAACCCAAACTATAAACCCTAAAGCCTAAACCTTATACCCTAAAGCATAAACCCTAAACCTTAAACCCTAAACACTCAACCCAAAACCACAAACCCTAAAGACTAAACCCTAAACCACAAACCCTAAAGCCTAAAACCTAAAGCCTAAATCCCAAACCCTAAATACCAAAAGCATAAATCCTAAACCCTAAAGACCAAACCATAAACCCTAAACCATAAACCCCAAACCATAAACCATAAGCACTAAATCCTAAACCACAAACCCTAAAGCCTATACCCTAAACCTTAAAGCATAAAACCCTAAACTCTAAACCCTAAACCATAAACCCTAAACCGCAAACCATAAACCCTAAACCCTAAACCCTAAAGCATAAACCCTAAACAATCAACCCTAAACCATAAACCCTAAAGACTAAAGCCTAATCCACAAACCCTAAAGCCTAAAACCTAAACCCTAAATCATAAAGCCTAAACACTAAATCTAAACCCTAACCAATAAACCCTAAACCACAAACCCTAAAGCCTAAATAGTAAACCCTAAATCCTAAACCCTAAAACCCTAAACCATAAAGACTAAAGCATAAACCATAAACCCTAAACCCTAAACCCTAAACCCCAAACCATAATCCCAAAAGGCTAAACCATAAACTCTTAACCCTAAACAATAAAGCATAAACCCGAAACCCTAAACCTTAATCCCCAAACCATAAACCATAAACACTAAATCCTAAACCACAAACCCTAAAGCCTAAACCCTAAACCCTAAACTCTAAACCATAACCATAAACCCTCATCCCCAAACCATAAACCCTAAAGTCTAAAGCCTAAACCATAAACCCAAAAGCATAAAGCCTAAACCCTAAACAATAAACCCTAAACCCTAAACATTAATCCCTAAACGATACAACCTAAACCCTAAACCACAAACTCTAAAGGCTAAACCATAAACCGTAAACTGTCAACCCCAAACCATAAACCCTAAACCATAAACTCTCAACCCCAAACCGTAAACTATAAACCCTAAACCCTACACCCTAGACCCTAAACTCTATACCATAAACCCTAAACCCTAAACCTTAAACCCTAAACCCTAAATCATAAATCCTAAAGCCCAAACACAAAATCCTAAAGTCTAAACCCTAAAGCCTAAACCCTAAATCCTAAACCACAAAACATAAAGCCTAAACCCTAAAGCCTAAACCCTAAACTATAGACCCTAAACCTTAAACCATATACCTTCAACCCAAACCATAAACACTAAACCCTAAACCTTAAACCCTTAACCCTAAACCACAAAACTTAAAGCCTAAAGCCTAAACCCTAAATCATAAACCCTAAACACTAAACCCTAAACCACGAACCCTAAAGCCTAAACCATAAACTCTAAACCATAAACCCTAAAGCATAAACCCTAAACCCTAAACCTTAAACCCCAAACCATAAACCCTAAACACTAAACCTTAAACCACAAACCCTAGAGCCTAAACCCAAAAGCATAAACCTTAAACCTTAAACCCTAAATCCAAAACCACAAACCATCAAACCTAAACCAGAAACCCTAAACACTAAACCCTAAACAAGAAACCCTAAAGTCTAAACCCTAAACCCTAAAGACTAAAGCATAAACCCTAAACCTTGAACCCTAAACCCTCAACCCCAAACCATAACCCCTAAACCCTAAACCCAAATGCCTAAACCCTAAAGCATAAACCCTAAAGTATAAACCCTAAACCCTAAACCCTAAACCCTAACCCATAAACCATAAACACTAAATCCTAAACCACAAACACTAAGGCCTAAACCCTAAACCATAAAGCATAAAACCTAAACTCTAAACCCTAAACCAGAAGCCCTCAACCCAAACTATAAACCCTAAAGCCTAAACCCTATACCCTAAAGCATAAACCCTAAACCTTAAACCCTAAACACTCAACCCAAAACCACAAACCCTAAAGACTAAACCCTAAACCACAAACCCTAAAGCCTAAAACCTAAAGCCTAAATCCCAAACCCTAAATACCAAAAGCATAAATCCTAAACCCTAAAGACCAAACCATAAACCCTAAACCATAAACCCCAAACCATAAACCATAAGCACTAAATCCTAAACCACAAACCCTAAAGCCTATACCCTAAACCTTAAAGCATAAAACCCTAAACTCTAAACCCTAAACCATAAACCCTAAACCGCAAACCATAAACCCTAAACCATAAACCCTAAAGCATAAACCCTAAACACTCAACCCTAAACCATAAACCCTAAAGACTAAAGCCTAAACCACAAACCATAAACCCTAAAACATAAACCCTAAATCATAAAGCCTAAACCCTAAATCTAAACCCTAACCAATAAACCCTAAACCACAAACCCTAAAGCCTAAATAGTAAACCCTAAATCCTAAACCCTAAAACCCTAAACCATAAAGACTAAAGCATAAACCCTAAACCCTAAACCCTAAACCCTAAACCCCAAACCATAATCCCAAAAGGCTAAACCATAAACTCTTAACCCTAAACAATAAAGCATAAACCCGAAACCCTAAACCCTAATCCCCAAACCATAAACCATAAACACTAAATCCTAAACCACAAACCCTAAAGCCTAAACCCTAAACCCTAAACTCTAAACCATAAACCATAAACCCTCATCCCCAAACCATAAACCCTAAAGTCTAAAGCCTAAACCATAAACCCTAAAGCATAAAGCCTAAACCCTAAACAATAAACCCTAAACCCTAAACCCCAAACCAAAAACCCTAAAGAATAAACCCTAAAGCACAAACCCTAAAGCCTAAATCATAAACCCTAAATATAACCATAAACACTAAACCCTTAACCACAAACCTTAAAGCCTAAACCCTAAACACTAAACCCTAAACCACAAACCTTAAATCCTAAACCATAAACCCTTACTGCCAAACCATAAACCCTAAACCCTAAACCACAAACCCTAAAGCCTAAACCCTAAAACATAAACCGTCAACCCCAAACCATAAACCATAAACCCTAAACCCTAAACACTACACCCTACACAATTAACCCAAAACCCCAAACCCTAAAGCCTAAAGCGTAAACCCTAAATCCTAGACCATAAACACTAAACCTAAAACCATAAACACTAAAGCATAACCCTAAACCCTAAACCCTAAACCCTAAACCCTAAACCCTAAACCCAAACCATAAACCCTAAACCCTAAACCCTAAACCCTAAACCATAAACCCTAAACCCTAAACCCAAACCATAAACCCCAAACCATAAACCCTAATCCCTAAACCCTAAACCATAAACCCTAAACCCTAAACCCAAACCCTAAACCCTAAACCCTAAACCATAAACCCCAAACCATAAACCCTAAATCATAAACCCTAAACCCTAAACCATAAAGACTAAAGCATAAACCCTAAACCCTAAACCCTAAACCCTAAACCTTAAACCCTAAACCCTAAACCCTAAATCCTAAACCATAAACCCCAAACCATAATCCCAAAAGGTTAAACCATAAACTCTAAATACTAAACCCTAAAGCATAAACCCTAAACCCTAAACCATAAACACTAAATCCTAAACCACAAACCCTAAAGCCTAAACCCTAAACCCTAAACTCTAAACCATAAACCATAAATTCTCAACCCCAAACCATAAACCCTAAAGCCTAAAGCCTAAACCATAAACCCTAAAGCCTAAACCATAAACCCTAAATCCTAAACCCCAAACCAAAAAACCTAAAGAATAAACCCTAAAGCACAAACCCTAAAGACTAAATCATAAACCCTAAATATAACCATAAACACTAAACCCTTAACCACAAACCTTAAAGCATAAACCCTAAACACTAAACCCTAAACCACAAACCTTAAATCCTAAACCATAAACCCTTACCGCCAAACCATAAACCCTAAACCACAAACCCTATAGCCTAAACCCTAAAACATAAACTGTCAACCCCAAACCATAAACCATAAACCCTAAACCCTAAACACTACACCCTACACCATTAACCCAAAATCCCAAACCCTAAAGCCTAAAGCGTAAACCCTAAATCCTAGACCATAAACACTAAACCTAAAACCACAAACCCTAAATCTAAACCCTAACCACTAAACCCTAAACCACAAACTATAAAGCCTAAACACTAAACCATAAACCCTAAACCCTAAACCCTAAACCCTAAACCCCAAACCATAAACCCTAAATCCCAAACCCTAAACCATAAAGACTAAAGCATAAACCATAAACCCTAAACCCTAAACCCTAAACCCTAAACCTTAAACCCTAAACCCTAAACCCTAAACCATAAACCCCAAACCATAATCCCAAAAGGTTAAACCATAAACACTAAATCCTAAACCCTAAAGCATAAACCCTAAACCCTAAACCCAAATCCCCAAACCATAAACCATAAACACTAAATCCTAAACCACAAACCCTAAAGCATAAACCCTAAACCCTAAACTCTAAACCATAAACCATAAACCCTCAACCCCAAACCATAAACCCTAAAGCATAAACCCTAAACACTAAACCCTAAACCCTAAACCATAAACCCAAACCAAAAACCCTAAAGAATAAACCCTAAAGCACAAACCCTAAAGCCTAAATCATACACCCTAAATATAACCATAAATACTAAACCCTTAACCACAAACCTTAAAGCCGAAACCTTAAACACTAAACCCTAAACCACAAACCTTAAATCCTAAACCATAAACCCTTACCGCCAAACCATAAACCCTAAACCCTAAACCACAAACACTAAAGCCTAAACCCTAAAACATAAACCGTCAACCCCAAACCATAAACCATAAACCCTAAACCCTAAACACTACACCCTACACCATTAACCCAAAACCCCAAACCCTAAAGCCTAAAGCGTAAATCCTAAATCCTAGACCATAAACACTAAACCAAAAACCACAAACCCTAAACCCTAAAGCCTAAACTCTAAACCCTAAAGCATAAACCCTAAACCTTAAACCCTAAACCCAAACCATAAATCCTAAACCCTAAACCCTAAACCATAAACCCTACACACTAAAGCCTAAACCACAAACCCTAAAGACTAAATCCTAAAGCATAAACCCTCAACCACAAACCATAAACCCTAAACCCAAAAGCCTACACTCTAAACCTTAAACCACAAACCCTAAAGCCTAACTAAACCATAAACCCTTAATCCCAAACCATAAACCCTAAACACTACAGCATAAACCCAAAAAAATACTACACCGTAAACCTTAAACCACAAACCCTAAAGCCTAAATGCTAAACTATAATCCCTAAGCCCTAAACCATAAACCCTCAACCCCAAACCATAAACCCTAAACCCTAAATGATACACCATAAACCCTAAACCACAAACTCTAAAGGCTAAACCCTAAATCGTAAACAGTCAACCCCGAATCATAAACCCTAAACCATAAACCCTCAACCCCAAATCCTAAACCATAAACCCTAAACCATACACCCTAGACCATAAACTCTATACACTAAATCTTAAACCTTAAACCCTCAACCCTAAACCAGAAAAACACCTAAACCCTAAACTATAAACCCTAAACCTTAAACCATATAGCTTCAACCCCAAACCATAAACACTAAATCCTAAACCTTAAACCTTAAAACAAAATCCTAAATCCTAACCATAAACCCTAAAGCCTAAAGCCTAAACCCTAAATCCTAAACCATAAACATTAAATCCTAAACCACAAACCCTAAACCCTAAACCCTAAACCATAATCCCTAAAGCATAAACCCTAAACCTTAAACACTAACCCCTCAACCCCAAACCATAAACCCTAAACCCTAAACTCTAAACCCTAAACCCTACATCCTAAACCATAAACCACAAAACCTAAAGCCTAAAGCCTAAACCATAAACCATCAACCCCAAGCCATAAACCCTAAACCCTAAACCCTAAACCCTACACCCTAAACCTTAAACCACATAGTACAAATCCTAAACCCTAAACCCTAAGTGTAAATGCTAAACCCTCAACATTAAACCCTAAACACTAAACCACAAACCCTAAAGCCTAAATCCTAAACCATAAACCTTCAACCCCAAACCATAAATCCTAAACCCTAAACCCTACACCCTAAACCTGAAACCACAAAACCTAAAGCCTAAACCCTAAACCATAAACCCTCAACCCCAAACCATAAACCCTAAATCCTAAACCACAAACCATAAAGCCTTAAACCCGGAACCATAAACCCTCAACACCAAATCATAAACCCTAAACCCTAAACCATACACCTTTAACCATAAACCACAAACCCTAAAGCCTAAAGCCTAAAGCCTAAATCCTAAACCCTAAACACTAAATGCTAAACCACAAACCCTAAACCCTAAACCCTAAACCATAAACCCTAAAGCATAAAGCCTAAAGCTTAAACACTAATCCCTCAACACCAAACCATAAACCTTAAACCATAAACCCTAAATCCTACACCCTAAACCATAAGCCACAAAACCTAAAGCCTAAAGCCTAAACCATAAACCATCAACCCTAAGCCATAAACAATAAACCCTAAACCCTAAACCCTAAACCCTAAACCTTAAACCACAAACCCTAAAGCCTAAAGCCTAAAACCTAAAGCCTAAACCCTCAACCCCAAACCATAAACCCTAAACCCTTCATCCCAAACCTTAAACCAAAAATCCTAAAGCCTAAACCCTAGACTATAAACCCTAAACCCTAAACCATAAACTCTCAACGCCAAACCATAAACCCTAATTCCTAAACCCTAAACACTAAACTTTAAACCACAAACCCTAAACCCTAAACCTTATACCCTAAACCATAAACCCTAAATCATAAACCCTAAACCCCAAAAGCCTAAACCATAAACCCTAAAGTATAAACCAAAAACCCTAAACCATAAACCCCAAACCATAAACCATAAGCACTAAATCCTAAACAACAAACCCCAAATCCTACACCCTAAACCTTAAAGCATAAAACCCTAAACTCTAAACCCTAAACCCTAAACCGCACACCATAAATCCTAAAGCCTAAACCTTAAACACTCAACCCCAAACCATAAACCCTAAAAACTCAAGCCTAAACCACAAACCCTAAAGCCTAAGGCATAAACCCTAAATCATAAAGCCTAAACCCTAAACCATAAAGCCTAAACCCTAAACCCTAAATCTAAACCCTAACCAATAAACCCTAAACCACAAACCCTAAATCCTAAATAGTAAACCCTAAATCGTAAACCCTAAAACCCTAAACCATAAAGACTAAAGCATAAACCCTAAACCCTAAACACTAAACCCTAAACCCCAAACCATAATCCCAAAAGGCTAAACCATAAACTCTTAACCCTAAACAATAAAGCATAAACCCGAAACCCTAAACCCTAATCCCCAAACCATAAACCATAAACACTAAATCCTAAACCACAAACCCTAAAGCCTAAACCCTAAACCCTAAACTCTAAACCATAAACCATAAACCCTCATCCCCAAACCATAAACCCTAAAGTCTAAAGCCTAAACCATAAACCCTAAAGCATAAAGCCTAAACCCTAAACAATAAACCCTAAACCCTAAACCCCAAACCAAAAACCCTAAAGAATAAACCCTAAAGCACAAACCCTAAAGCCTAAATTATAAACCCTAAATATAACCATAAACACTAAACCCTTAACCACAAACCTTAAAGCCTAAACCCTAAACACTAAACCCTAAACCACAAACCTTAAATCCTAAACCATAAACCCTTACTGCCAAACCATAAACCCTAAACCCTAAACCACAAACCCTAAAGCTTAAACCCTAAAACATAAACCGTCAACCCCAAACCATAAACCATAAACCCTAAACCCTAAACACTACACCCTACACAATTAACCCAAAACCCCAAACCCTAAAGCCTAAAGCGTAAACCCTAAATCCTAGACCATAAACACTAAACCTAAAACCATAAACCCTAAAGCATAAACCCTAAACCCTAAACCCTAAACCCAAACCATAAACCCTAAACCCTAAACCCTAAACCCTAAACCATAAACCATAAACCCTAAACCCAAACCATAAACCCCAAACCATAAACCCCAAACCCTAAACCCTAAACCCTAAACCCTAAACCCTAAACCCTAAACCATAAACCCCAAACCATAAACCCTAAATCCTAAACCCTAAACCATAAAGACTAAAGCATAAACCCTAAACCCCAAACCCTAAACCCTAAACCCTAAACCTTAAACCCTAAACCCTACACCCTAAACCCTAAACCATAAACCCCAAACCATAATCCCAAAAGGTTAAACCATAAACTCTAAATACTAAACCCTAAAGCATAAACCCTAAACCCTAAACCATAAACACTAAATCCTAAACCACAAACCCTAAAGCCTAAACCCTAAACCCTAAACTCTAAACCATAAACCATAAATTCTCAACCCCAAACCATAAACCCTAAAGCCTAAAGCCTAAACCATAAACCCTAAAGCCTAAACCATAAACCCTAAACACTAAACCCTAAACCCTAAATCCTAAACCCCAAACCAAAAAACCTAAAGAATAAACCCTAAAGCACAAACCCTAAAGCCTAAATCATAAACCTTAAATATAACCATAAACACTAAACCCTTAACCACAAACCTTAAAGCCTAAACCCTAAACACTAAACCCTAAACCACAAACCTTAAATCCTAAACCATAAACCCTTACTGCCAAACCATAAACCCTAAACCCTAAACCACAAACCCTATAGCCTAAACCCTAAAACATAAACTGTCAACCCCAAACCATAAACCATAAACCCTAAACCCTAAACACTACACCCTACACCATTAACCCAAAATCCCAAACCCTAAAGCCTAAAGCGTAAACCCTAAATCCTAGACCATAAACACTAAACCTAAAACCACAAACCCTAAATCTAAACCCTAACCATTAAACCCTAAACCACAAACTATAAAGCCTAAACACTAAACCATAAACCCTAAACCCTAAACCCTAAACCATAAACCCCAAACCATAAACCCTAAATCCCAAACCCTAAACCATAAAGACTAAAGCATAAACCCTAAACCCTAAACCCTAAACCCTAAACCTTAAACCCTAAACCCTAAACCCTAAACCCTAAACCATAAACCCCAAACCCTAATCCCAAAAGGTTAAACCATAAACTCTAAATCCTAAACCCTAAAGCATAAACCCTAAACCCTAAACCCAAATCCCCAAACCATAAACCATAAACACTAAATCCTAAACCACAAACCCTAAAGCATAAACCCTAAACCCTAAACTCTAAACCATAAACCATAAACCCTCAACCCCAAACCATAAACCCTAAAGCCTAAAGCCTAAACCATACACCCTAAAGCATAAACCCTAAACCCTAAACACTAAACCCTAAACCCTAAACCCCAAACCAAAAACCCTAAAGAATAAACCCTAAAGCACAAACCCTAAAGCCTAAATCATACACCCTAAATATAACCATAAATACTAAACCCTTAACCACAAACCTTAAAGCCGAAACCCTAAACACTAAACCCTAAACCACAAACCTTAAATCCTAAACCATAAACCCTTACCGCCAAACCATAAACCCTAAACCCTAAACCACAAACACTAAAGCCTAAACCCTAAAACATAAACCGTCAACCCCAAACCATAAACCATAAACCCTAAACCCTAAACACTACACCCTACACCATTAACCCAAAACCCCAAACCCTAAAGCCTAAAGCGTAAATCCTAAATCCTAGACCATAAACACTAAACCAAAAACCACAAACCCTAAACCCTAAAGCCTAAACTCTAAACCCTAAAGCATAAACCCTAAACCTTAAACCCTAAACCCAAACCATAAATCCTAAACCCTAAACCCTAAACCATAAACCCTACACACTAAAGCCTAAACCACAAACCCTAAAGACTAAATCCTAAAGCATAAACCCTCAACCACAAACCATAAACCCTAAACCCAAAAGCCTACACTCTAAACCTTAAACCACAAACCCTAAAGCCTAACTAAACCATAAACCCTTAATCCCAAACCATAAACCCTAAACACTACAGCATAAACCCAAAAAAATACTACACCGTAAACCTTAAACCACAAACCCTAAAGCCTAAATGCTAAACTATAATCCCTAAGCCCTAAACCATAAACCCTCAACCCCAAACCATAAACCCTAAACCCTAAACGATACACCATAAACCCTAAACCACAAACTCTAAAGGCTAAACCCTAAATCGTAAACAGTCAACCCCGAATCATAAACCCTAAACCATAAACCCTCAACCCCAAATCGTAAACCATAAACCCTAAACCATACACCCTAGACCATAAACTCTATACACTAAATCTTAAACCTTAAACCCTCAACCCTAAACCAGAAAAACACCTAAACCCTAAACTATAAACCCTAAACCTTAAACCATATAGCTTTAACCCCAAACCATAAACACTAAATCCTAAACCTTAAACCTTAAAACAAAATCCTAAATCCTAAACCCTACACCTTTAACCATAAACCATAAACCCTAAAGCGTAAAGCCTAAACCCTAAATCCTAAACCATAAACATTAAATCCTAAACCACAAACCCTAAACCCTAAACCCTAAACCATAATCCCTAAAGCATAAACCCTAAACCTTAAACACTAACCCCTCAGCCCCAAACCATAAACCCTAAACCCTAAACTCTAAACCCTAAACCCTAAACTCTAAACCCTAAACCACAAAACCTAAAGCCTAAAGCCTAAACCATAAACCATCAACCCCAAGCCATAAACCCTAAACCCTAAACCCTAAACCCTACACCCTAAACCTTAAACCACATAGTACAAATCCTAAACCCTAAACCCTAAGTGTAAATGCTAAACCCTCAACATTAAACCCTAAACACTAAACCACAAACACTAAAGCCTAAACCCTAAAACATAAACCGTCAACCCCAAACCATAAACCATAAACCCTAAACCCTAAACACTACACCCTACACCATTAACCCAAAACCCCAAACCCTAAAGCCTAAAGCGTAAATCCTAAATCCTAGACCATAAACACTAAACCAAAAACCACAAACCCTAAACCCTAAAGCCTAAACTCTAAACCCTAAAGCATAAACCCTAAACCTTAAACCCTAAACCCAAACCATAAATCCTAAACCCTAAACCCTAAACCATAAACCCTACACACTAAAGCCTAAACCACAAACCCTAAAGACTAAATCCTAAAGCATAAACCCTCAACCACAAACCATAAACCCTAAACCCAAAAGCCTACACTCTAAACCTTAAACCACAAACCCTAAAGCCTAACTAAACCATAAACCCTTAATCCCAAACCATAAACCCTAAACACTACAGCATAAACCCAAAAAAATACTACACCGTAAACCTTAAACCACAAACCCTAAAGCCTAAATGCTAAACTATAATCCCTAAGCCCTAAACCATAAACCCTCAACCCCAAACCATAAACCCTAAACCCTAAACGATACACCATAAACCCTAAACCACAAACTCTAAAGGCTAAACCCTAAATCGTAAACAGTCAACCCCGAATCATAAACCCTAAACCATAAACCCTCAACCCCAAATCGTAAACCATAAACCCTAAACCATACACCCTAGACCATAAACTCTATACACTAAATCTTAAACCTTAAACCCTCAACCCTAAACCAGAAAAACACCTAAACCCTAAACTATAAACCCTAAACCTTAAACCATATAGCTTTAACCCCAAACCATAAACACTAAATCCTAAACCTTAAACCTTAAAACAAAATCCTAAATCCTAAACCCTACACCTTTAACCATAAACCATAAACCCTAAAGCGTAAAGCCTAAACCCTAAATCCTAAACCATAAACATTAAATCCTAAACCACAAACCCTAAACCCTAAACCCTAAACCATAATCCCTAAAGCATAAACCCTAAACCTTAAACACTAACCCCTCAGCCCCAAACCATAAACCCTAAACCCTAAACTCTAAACCCTAAACCCTAAACTCTAAACCCTAAACCACAAAACCTAAAGCCTAAAGCCTAAACCATAAACCATCAACCCCAAGCCATAAACCCTAAACCCTAAACCCTAAACCCTACACCCTAAACCTTAAACCACATAGTACAAATCCTAAACCCTAAACCCTAAGTGTAAATGCTAAACCCTCAACATTAAACCCTAAACACTAAACCACAAACACTAAAGCCTAAACCCTAAAACATAAACCGTCAACCCCAAACCATAAACCATAAACCCTAAACCCTAAACACTACACCCTACACCATTAACCCAAAACCCCAAACCCTAAAGCCTAAAGCGTAAATCCTAAATCCTAGACCATAAACACTAAACCAAAAACCACAAACCCTAAACCCTAAAGCCTAAACTCTAAACCCTAAAGCATAAACCCTAAACCTTAAACCCTAAACCCAAACCATAAATCCTAAACCCTAAACCCTAAACCATAAACCCTACACACTAAAGCCTAAACCACAAACCCTAAAGACTAAATCCTAAAGCATAAACCCTCAACCATAAAGCCTAAACCCTAAACCCTAAATCTAAACCCTAACCAATAAACCCTAAACCACAAACCCTAAATCCTAAATAGTAAACCCTAAATCGTAAACCCTAAAACCCTAAACCATAAAGACTAAAGCATAAACCCTAAACCCTAAACACTAAACCCTAAACCCCAAACCATAATCCCAAAAGGCTAAACCATAAACTCTTAACCCTAAACAATAAAGCATAAACCCGAAACCCTAAACCCTAATCCCCAAACCATAAACCATAAACACTAAATCCTAAACCACAAACCCTAAAGCCTAAACCCTAAACCCTAAACTCTAAACCATAAACCATAAACCCTCATCCCCAAACCATAAACCCTAAAGTCTAAAGCCTAAACCATAAACCCTAAAGCATAAAGCCTAAACCCTAAACAATAAACCCTAAACCCTAAACCCCAAACCAAAAACCCTAAAGAATAAACCCTAAAGCACAAACCCTAAAGCCTAAATTATAAACCCTAAATATAACCATAAACACTAAACCCTTAACCACAAACCTTAAAGCCTAAACCCTAAACACTAAACCCTAAACCACAAACCTTAAATCCTAAACCATAAACCCTTACTGCCAAACCATAAACCCTAAACCCTAAACCACAAACCCTAAAGCTTAAACCCTAAAACATAAACCGTCAACCCCAAACCATAAACCATAAACCCTAAACCCTAAACACTACACCCTACACAATTAACCCAAAACCCCAAACCCTAAAGCCTAAAGCGTAAACCCTAAATCCTAGACCATAAACACTAAACCTAAAACCATAAACCCTAAAGCATAAACCCTAAACCCTAAACCCTAAACCCAAACCATAAACCCTAAACCCTAAACCCTAAACCCTAAACCATAAACCATAAACCCTAAACCCAAACCATAAACCCCAAACCATAAACCCCAAACCCTAAACCCTAAACCCTAAACCCTAAACCCTAAACCCTAAACCATAAACCCCAAACCATAAACCCTAAATCCTAAACCCTAAACCATAAAGACTAAAGCATAAACCCTAAACCCCAAACCCTAAACCCTAAACCCTAAACCTTAAACCCTAAACCCTACACCCTAAACCCTAAACCATAAACCCCAAACCATAATCCCAAAAGGTTAAACCATAAACTCTAAATACTAAACCCTAAAGCATAAACCCTAAACCCTAAACCATAAACACTAAATCCTAAACCACAAACCCTAAAGCCTAAACCCTAAACCCTAAACTCTAAACCATAAACCATAAATTCTCAACCCCAAACCATAAACCCTAAAGCCTAAAGCCTAAACCATAAACCCTAAAGCCTAAACCATAAACCCTAAACACTAAACCCTAAACCCTAAATCCTAAACCCCAAACCAAAAAACCTAAAGAATAAACCCTAAAGCACAAACCCTAAAGCCTAAATCATAAACCTTAAATATAACCATAAACACTAAACCCTTAACCACAAACCTTAAAGCCTAAACCCTAAACACTAAACCCTAAACCACAAACCTTAAATCCTAAACCATAAACCCTTACTGCCAAACCATAAACCCTAAACCCTAAACCACAAACCCTATAGCCTAAACCCTAAAACATAAACTGTCAACCCCAAACCATAAACCATAAACCCTAAACCCTAAACACTACACCCTACACCATTAACCCAAAATCCCAAACCCTAAAGCCTAAAGCGTAAACCCTAAATCCTAGACCATAAACACTAAACCTAAAACCACAAACCCTAAATCTAAACCCTAACCATTAAACCCTAAACCACAAACTATAAAGCCTAAACACTAAACCATAAACCCTAAACCCTAAACCCTAAACCATAAACCCCAAACCATAAACCCTAAATCCCAAACCCTAAACCATAAAGACTAAAGCATAAACCCTAAACCCTAAACCCTAAACCCTAAACCTTAAACCCTAAACCCTAAACCCTAAACCCTAAACCATAAACCCCAAACCCTAATCCCAAAAGGTTAAACCATAAACTCTAAATCCTAAACCCTAAAGCATAAACCCTAAACCCTAAACCCAAATCCCCAAACCATAAACCATAAACACTAAATCCTAAACCACAAACCCTAAAGCATAAACCCTAAACCCTAAACTCTAAACCATAAACCATAAACCCTCAACCCCAAACCATAAACCCTAAAGCCTAAAGCCTAAACCATACACCCTAAAGCATAAACCCTAAACCCTAAACACTAAACCCTAAACCCTAAACCCCAAACCAAAAACCCTAAAGAATAAACCCTAAAGCACAAACCCTAAAGCCTAAATCATACACCCTAAATATAACCATAAATACTAAACCCTTAACCACAAACCTTAAAGCCGAAACCCTAAACACTAAACCCTAAACCACAAACCTTAAATCCTAAACCATAAACCCTTACCGCCAAACCATAAACCCTAAACCCTAAACCACAAACACTAAAGCCTAAACCCTAAAACATAAACCGTCAACCCCAAACCATAAACCATAAACCCTAAACCCTAAACACTACACCCTACACCATTAACCCAAAACCCCAAACCCTAAAGCCTAAAGCGTAAATCCTAAATCCTAGACCATAAACACTAAACCAAAAACCACAAACCCTAAACCCTAAAGCCTAAACTCTAAACCCTAAAGCATAAACCCTAAACCTTAAACCCTAAACCCAAACCATAAATCCTAAACCCTAAACCCTAAACCATAAACCCTACACACTAAAGCCTAAACCACAAACCCTAAAGACTAAATCCTAAAGCATAAACCCTCAACCACAAACCATAAACCCTAAACCCAAAAGCCTACACTCTAAACCTTAAACCACAAACCCTAAAGCCTAACTAAACCATAAACCCTTAATCCCAAACCATAAACCCTAAACACTACAGCATAAACCCAAAAAAATACTACACCGTAAACCTTAAACCACAAACCCTAAAGCCTAAATGCTAAACTATAATCCCTAAGCCCTAAACCATAAACCCTCAACCCCAAACCATAAACCCTAAACCCTAAACGATACACCATAAACCCTAAACCACAAACTCTAAAGGCTAAACCCTAAATCGTAAACAGTCAACCCCGAATCATAAACCCTAAACCATAAACCCTCAACCCCAAATCGTAAACCATAAACCCTAAACCATACACCCTAGACCATAAACTCTATACACTAAATCTTAAACCTTAAACCCTCAACCCTAAACCAGAAAAACACCTAAACCCTAAACTATAAACCCTAAACCTTAAACCATATAGCTTTAACCCCAAACCATAAACACTAAATCCTAAACCTTAAACCTTAAAACAAAATCCTAAATCCTAAACCCTACACCTTTAACCATAAACCATAAACCCTAAAGCGTAAAGCCTAAACCCTAAATCCTAAACCATAAACATTAAATCCTAAACCACAAACCCTAAACCCTAAACCCTAAACCATAATCCCTAAAGCATAAACCCTAAACCTTAAACACTAACCCCTCAGCCCCAAACCATAAACCCTAAACCCTAAACTCTAAACCCTAAACCCTAAACTCTAAACCCTAAACCACAAAACCTAAAGCCTAAAGCCTAAACCATAAACCATCAACCCCAAGCCATAAACCCTAAACCCTAAACCCTAAACCCTACACCCTAAACCTTAAACCACATAGTACAAATCCTAAACCCTAAACCCTAAGTGTAAATGCTAAACCCTCAACATTAAACCCTAAACACTAAACCACAAACACTAAAGCCTAAACCCTAAAACATAAACCGTCAACCCCAAACCATAAACCATAAACCCTAAACCCTAAACACTACACCCTACACCATTAACCCAAAACCCCAAACCCTAAAGCCTAAAGCGTAAATCCTAAATCCTAGACCATAAACACTAAACCAAAAACCACAAACCCTAAACCCTAAAGCCTAAACTCTAAACCCTAAAGCATAAACCCTAAACCTTAAACCCTAAACCCAAACCATAAATCCTAAACCCTAAACCCTAAACCATAAACCCTACACACTAAAGCCTAAACCACAAACCCTAAAGACTAAATCCTAAAGCATAAACCCTCAACCACAAACCATAAACCCTAAACCCAAAAGCCTACACTCTAAACCTTAAACCACAAACCCTAAAGCCTAACTAAACCATAAACCCTTAATCCCAAACCATAAACCCTAAACACTACAGCATAAACCCAAAAAAATACTACACCGTAAACCTTAAACCACAAACCCTAAAGCCTAAATGCTAAACTATAATCCCTAAGCCCTAAACCATAAACCCTCAACCCCAAACCATAAACCCTAAACCCTAAACGATACACCATAAACCCTAAACCACAAACTCTAAAGGCTAAACCCTAAATCGTAAACAGTCAACCCCGAATCATAAACCCTAAACCATAAACCCTCAACCCCAAATCGTAAACCATAAACCCTAAACCATACACCCTAGACCATAAACTCTATACACTAAATCTTAAACCTTAAACCCTCAACCCTAAACCAGAAAAACACCTAAACCCTAAACTATAAACCCTAAACCTTAAACCATATAGCTTTAACCCCAAACCATAAACACTAAATCCTAAACCTTAAACCTTAAAACAAAATCCTAAATCCTAAACCCTACACCTTTAACCATAAACCATAAACCCTAAAGCGTAAAGCCTAAACCCTAAATCCTAAACCATAAACATTAAATCCTAAACCACAAACCCTAAACCCTAAACCCTAAACCATAATCCCTAAAGCATAAACCCTAAACCTTAAACACTAACCCCTCAGCCCCAAACCATAAACCCTAAACCCTAAACTCTAAACCCTAAACCCTAAACTCTAAACCCTAAACCACAAAACCTAAAGCCTAAAGCCTAAACCATAAACCATCAACCCCAAGCCATAAACCCTAAACCCTAAACCCTAAACCCTACACCCTAAACCTTAAACCACATAGTACAAATCCTAAACCCTAAACCCTAAGTGTAAATGCTAAACCCTCAACATTAAACCCTAAACACTAAACCACAAACACTAAAGCCTAAACCCTAAAACATAAACCGTCAACCCCAAACCATAAACCATAAACCCTAAACCCTAAACACTACACCCTACACCATTAACCCAAAACCCCAAACCCTAAAGCCTAAAGCGTAAATCCTAAATCCTAGACCATAAACACTAAACCAAAAACCACAAACCCTAAACCCTAAAGCCTAAACTCTAAACCCTAAAGCATAAACCCTAAACCTTAAACCCTAAACCCAAACCATAAATCCTAAACCCTAAACCCTAAACCATAAACCCTACACACTAAAGCCTAAACCACAAACCCTAAAGACTAAATCCTAAAGCATAAACCCTCAACCACAAACCATAAACCCTAAACCCAAAAGCCTACACTCTAAACCTTAAACCACAAACCCTAAAGCCTAACTAAACCATAAACCCTTAATCCCAAACCATAAACCCTAAACACTACAGCATAAACCCAAAAAAATACTACACCGTAAACCTTAAACCACAAACCCTAAAGCCTAAATGCTAAACTATAATCCCTAAGCCCTAAACCATAAACCCTCAACCCCAAACCATAAACCCTAAACCCTAAACGATACACCATAAACCCTAAACCACAAACTCTAAAGGCTAAACCCTAAATCGTAAACAGTCAACCCCGAATCATAAACCCTAAACCATAAACCCTCAACCCCAAATCGTAAACCATAAACCCTAAACCATACACCCTAGACCATAAACTCTATACACTAAATCTTAAACCTTAAACCCTCAACCCTAAACCAGAAAAACACCTAAACCCTAAACTATAAACCCTAAACCTTAAACCATATAGCTTTAACCCCAAACCATAAACACTAAATCCTAAACCTTAAACCTTAAAACAAAATCCTAAATCCTAAACCCTACACCTTTAACCATAAACCATAAACCCTAAAGCGTAAAGCCTAAACCCTAAATCCTAAACCATAAACATTAAATCCTAAACCACAAACCCTAAACCCTAAACCCTAAACCATAATCCCTAAAGCATAAACCCTAAACCTTAAACACTAACCCCTCAACCCCAAACCATAAACCCTAAACCCTAAACTCTAAACCCTAAACCCTAAACTCTAAACCCTAAACCACAAAACCTAAAGCCTAAAGCATAAACCATAAACCATCAACCCCAAGCCATAAACCCTAAACCCTAAACCCTAAACCCTACACCCTAAACCTTAAACCACATAGTACAAATCCTAAACCCTAAACCCTAAGTGTAAATGCTAAACCCTCAACATTAAACCCTAAACACTAAACCACAAACACTAAAGCCTAAACCCTAAAACATAAACCGTCAACCCCAAACCATAAACCATAAACCCTAAACCCTAAACACTACACCCTACACCATTAACCCAAAACCCCAAACCCTAAAGCCTAAAGCGTAAATCCTAAATCCTAGACCATAAACACTAAACCAAAAACCACAAACCCTAAACCCTAAAGCCTAAACTCTAAACCCTAAAGCATAAACCCTAAACCTTAAACCCTAAACCCAAACCATAAATCCTAAACCTTAAACCCTAAACCATAAACCCTACACACTAAAGCCTAAACCACAAACCCTAAAGACTAAATCCTAAAGCATAAACCCTCAACCACAAACCATAAACCCTAAACCCAAAAGCCTACACTCTAAACCTTAAACCACAAACCCTAAAGCCTAACTAAACCATAAACCCTTAATCCCAAACCATAAACCCTAAACACTACAGCATAAACCCAAAAAAATACTACACCGTAAACCTTAAACCACAAACCCTAAAGCCTAAATGCTAAACTATAATCCCTAAGCCCTAAACCATAAACCCTTAACCCCAAACCATAAACCCTAAACCCTAAACGATACACCATAAACCCTAAACCACAAACTCTAAAGGCTAAACCCTAAATCGTAAACAGTCAACCCCGAATCATAAACCCTAAACCATAAACCCTCAACCCCAAATCGTAAACCATAAACCCTAAACCATACACCCTAGACCATAAACTCTATACACTAAATCTTAAACCTTAAACCCTCAACCCTAAACCAGAAAAACACCTAAACCCTAAACTATAAACCCTAAACCTTAAACCATATAGCTTTAACCCCAAACCATAAACACTAAATCCTAAACCTTAAACCTTAAAACAAAATCCTAAATCCTAAACCCTACACCTTTAACCATAAACCATAAACCCTAAAGCGTAAAGCCTAAACCCTAAATCCTAAACCATAAACATTAAATCCTAAACCACAAACCCTAAACCCTAAACCCTAAACCATAATCCCTAAAGCATAAACCCTAAACCTTAAACACTAACCCCTCAACCCCAAACCATAAACCCTAAACCCTAAACTCTAAACCCTAAACCCTAAACTCTAAACCCTAAACCACAAAACCTAAAGCCTAAAGCCTAAACCATAAACCATCAACCCCAAGCCATAAACCCTAAACCCTAAACCCTAAACCCTACACCCTAAACCTTAAACCACATAGTACAAATCCTAAACCCTAAACCCTAAGTGTAAATGCTAAACCCTCAACATTAAACCCTAAACACTAAACCACAAACCCTAAAGCCTAAATCCTAAACCATAAACCTTCAACCCCAAACAATAAACCCTAAACCCTAAACCCTACACCCTAACCCTGAAACCACAAACCCTAAAGCCTAAACCCTAAACCATAAACCCTCAACCCCAAATCATAAACCCTAAATCCTAAACCACAAACCATAAAGCCTTAAACCCGGAACCATAAACCCTCAACACCAAATCATAAACCCTAAACCCTAAACCATACACCTTTAACCATAAACCACAAACCCTAAAGCCTAAAGCCTAAAGCCTAAATCCTAAACCCTAAACACTAAATGCTAAACCACAAACCCTAAACCCTAAACCCTAAACCATAAACCCTAAAGCATAAAGCCTAAAGCTTAAACACTAATCCCTCAACACCAAACCATAAACCTTAAACCATAAACCCTAAATCCTACACCCTAAACCATAAGCCACAAAACCTAAAGCCTAAAGCCTAAACCATAAACCATCAACTCTAAGCCATAAACCATAAACCCTAAACCCTAAACCCTAAACCCTAAACCTTAAACCCCAAACCCTAAACCCTAAAGCCTAAAGCCTAAAGCCTAAACCCTCAACACCAAACCATAAACCCTAAACCCTTCATCCCAAACGTTAAACCAAAAATCCTAAAGCCTAAACCCTAGACTATAAACCCTAAACCATAAACTCTCAACGCCAAACCATAAACCCTAAATCCTAAACCCTAAACACTAAACTTTAAACCACAAACCCTAAACCCTAAACCTTATACCCTAAACCATAAACCCTAAATCATAAACCCTAAACCCCAAAAGCCTAAACCCTAAACCCTAAAGTATAAACCAAAAACCCTAAACCATAAACCCCAAACCATAAACCATAAGCACTAAATCCTAAACAACAAACCCCAAATCCTACACCCTAAACCTTAAAGCATAAAACCCTAAACTCTAAACCCTAAACCCTAAACCGCACACCATAAATCCTAAAGCCTAAACCTTAAACACTCAACCCCAAACCATAAACCCTAAAAACTCAAGCTTAAACCACAAACCCTAAAGCCTAAGGCATAAACCCTAAACCATAAAGCCTAAACCCTAAACCTTAAACCCTAAACCCTAAGCTCTAAACTATAAATGATAAACCCTAAATCCTAAACCCTAAACCCTCAACCCCCAACCATAAATCTTAAACCCTAAACCCTAAACCCTCAACCCCAAAACCATAATCCCAATAGGCTAAACCATAAACTCTAAACCCTAAACCCTAAAGCATAAACCCTAAACCATAAACCCTAATCCCCAAACCATAAACCATAAACACTAAATCCTAAACCACAAACGCTAAAGCCTAAACCCTAAACCCTAAACTCTAAACCATAAACCATAAACCCTCAACCCTCAACCCGAAACCATAAACCCAAACCCTAAACCCTAAATCCTAAACCATAAACCCTAAAGAATAAACCCTAAAGCACAAACCCTAAAGCCTAAAGCATAAACCCTAAATCTAAACCATAAACACTAAACCCTAAACCACAAACCTTAAAGCCTAAACCATAAATACTAAACCCTAAACCACAAACCCTAAATCCTAAACCATAAACCCTTAACGCCAAACCATAAACCCTACACCCTAAACCACAAACCCTAAAGCCTAAACCCTAAAACATAAACCGTCAACCCCAAACCATAAACCATAAACCCTAAACCCTAAACACTACACCCTACACCCTTAACCCAAAATCCCAAACCCTAAAGCCTAAAGCGTAAACCCTAAACAATAAACCTAAAACCACAAACCCTAAAGCCTAAACCCTAAACCCTAAAGCATAAACCCTAAACCTTAAACCCTAAACCCATACCATAAACCATAAACCCTAAACTCCAAATCCTAAACCCTAAACCCTAAACCCTAAAGCCTAAACCACAAGCCCTAAAGACTAAATCCTAAAGCATAAACCCTCAACCATAAACCATAAACCCTAAACCCAAAAGTCGACACCCTAAACCTTAAACCACAAACCCTAAAGCCTAACTAAACCATAAACCCTTAACCCCAAACAATAAACCCTAAACCCTACAGCCTAAACCCAAAAAAATACTACACCATAAACCTTAAACCACAAACCCTAAAGCCTAAACGCTAAACTATAATCCCTAAGCCTTGAACCATAAACCCTCAACCCCAAACCATAAACCCTAAACCCTAAACGATACACCATAAACCCTAAACCACAAACTCTAAAGGCTAAACCCTAAACCGTAAACTGTCAACCCCGAACCATAAACCCTAAACCATAAACCCTCAACCCCAAATCGTAAACCATAAACCCTAAATCTTTCACCCTAAACCATAAATCCTAAACCCTTCACCCCAAACCATAAACTGCAAACCCTAAAGCCTAAACCCTAGACAATAAACCTTAAACCCTAAACCATAAACCCTAAATGCTACACCCTAAGCCCTAAACCCTAAACCCTAAGCCCTAAACCATAAATGTAAAACCCTAAACCCTAAACCCTAAACCCTCAACCCCAAACTATAAACCCTAAACCCTAAACCCTAAACCATAAAGACTAAAGCATAAACCCTAAACCATAAACCATAAACCCTAATTCCTAAACCCTAAACCATAAACCTTAAACCTTAAACCTTCAACCCCAAACCATAATCCCAAAAGGCTAAACCATAAACTCTAAACCATAAACCCTAAACCCTAAAGAATAAACCCTAAACCATAAACCCTAATCCCCAAACCATAAACCATAAACACTAAATCCTAAACCACAAACCCTAAAGCCTAAACCCTAAACCCTAAACTCTAAACCATAAAACCATAAACCCTCAACCCCAAACCATAAACCCTAAACCCTAAACCCCAAACCATAAACCCTAAAGAATAAACCCTAAAGCACAAACCCTAAAGCCTAAAGCATAAACCCTAAATCTAAACCATAAACACTAAACCCTAAACCACAAACCTTAAAGCCTAAACCCTAAACACTAAACCCTAAACCACAAACCCTTAACGCCAAACCATAAACCCTACACCCTAAACCACAAACCCTAAAGCCTAAACCCTAAAACATAAACCGTCAACCCCAAACCATAAACCATAAACCCTAAACACTAACCCTAAATCCTACACCCTTAACCCAAAACCCCAAACCCTAAAGCCTAAAGCGTAAACCCTAAATCCTAAACCCTAAACCCTAAACCTAAAACCACAAACCCTAAAGCCTAAAGCCTAAACCCTAAAGCATAAACCCTAAACCTTAAACCCTAAACCCAAACCATAAACCATAATCCCTAATCCCTAAATCCTAAACCCTAAACCCTACACGCTAAAGCCTAAACCACAAACCCTAAACCATAAACCCTAAAGCATAAACCCTAAACCTTAAACACCAACCCCTCAACCCCAAACCTTAAACCCTAAACCAAAAACCCTAAACCATACACCCTAAACCATAAACCACAAAACCTAAAGCCTAAAGCCTAAACCATAAACCATAAATCCCAAGCCATAAACCCTAAACCCAAAACCCTAAACCCTACACCCTAAACCTTAAACCACAAACCATAAAGCCTAAAGGCTAAACCCTAAAGCCTCAACCCCAAACCATAAACCTTAAACCCTTCACCCCAAACCTTAAACCACAAACCCCTAAAGCCTAAATCCTAGACTATAAACCCTAAACCCTAAACCATAAACCTTCAATGCCAAACCATAAACCCTAAATCCCAAACCCTAAACACTAAACTTAAACCATAAACCATAAACCATAAATCATATACCCTAAACCCTAAACCCTAAACCCAAACCATAAACCCTAAACCCTAAACCCTAAACCCTAAACCTTATACCCTAAAGCCAAAACCACAAACCCTAAAGCCAAAATCCTAAAGCATAAACCCTTAACCACAAACCATAAACCTTAAACCCAAAACCCTACACCCTAAACCTTAAACTACAAACCCTAAAGTCTAGCTAAACCATAAACCCTCAAACCCAAACAGTAAACCCTAAACACTACACCCTAAATCCAAAACCCTACATCGTAAACCTTAAACCACAAACCTAAAGCCTAAACGCTAAACTATAATCCCTAAACCCTAAACCATAAATCCTCAACCCCAAACCATCAAAACTAAACCCTAAACGAGACACCTTAAACCCTAAACCACAAACTCTAAAGGCTAAACCCTTAACCGTAAACTATCAACCCCAAACCATAAACCCTTAACCATAAACCCTAAACCCCAAACCCTAAACCCTAAGTCCTAAACCCTAAACCCTAGACCCTAACCTCTAAACCATAAACCTTAAACCCTAAACCCTAAATCCTAAACCCTAAATCAGAAACCCTAAAGCCCAAACACTAAACCCTAAACCAAAAACCCTAAACCATACACCCTAAACCATAAACCATAAAACCTAAAGCCTAAAGCCTAAACCATAAACCATAAATCCCAAGCCATAAACCCTAAACCCTAAACCCTACACCCTAAACCTTAAACCACAAACCATAAAGCCTAAAGGCTAAACCCTAAAGCCTCAACCCCAAACCATAAACCTTAAACCCTTCACCCCAAACCTTAAACCACAAACCCCTAAAGCCTAAATCCTAGACTATAAACCCTAAACCCTAAACCATAAGCCCTCAATGCCAAACTATAAACCCTAAATCCCAAACCATAAACACTAAACTTAAACCATAAACCATAAACCATAAATCATAAATCATATACCCTAAACCCTAAACCCTAAACCATAAACCCTAAACCCTAAACCCAAACCATAAACCCTAAACCCTAAACCCTAAACCTTATACCCTAAAGCCTAAACCACAAACCCTAAAGCCAAAATCCTAAAGCATAAACCCTCAACCACAAACCATAAACCTTAAACCCAAAACCCTACACCCTAAACCTTAAACTACAAACCCTAAAGTCTAGCTAAACCATAAACCCTCAAACCCAAACCGTAAACCCTAAACACTACACCCTAAATTCAAAACCCTACATCGTAAACCTTAAACCACAAACCTAAAGCCTAAACGCTAAACTATAATCCCTAAACCCTAAACCATAAATCCTCAACCCCAAACCATCAAAACTAAACCCTAAACGAGACACCTTAAACCCTAAACCACAAACTCTAAAGGCTAAACCCTTAACCGTAAACTATCAACCCCAAACCATAAACCCTTAACCATAAACCCTAAACCCCAAACCCTAAACCCTAAATCCTAAACCCTAAACCCTAGACCCTAACCTCTAAACCATAAACCCTAAACCATAAACCTTAAACCCTAAACCATAAATCCTAAATCCTAAACCCTAAATCAGAAACCCTAAAGCCCAAACACTAAACCCTAAACCATAAACACTAAAGCCTAAACCCTAAACCCTAAACTACAAACTCTAAAGCCTAAATCCTAAACCATAAACCCTCAACCCCAAACCATAAACCCTAAATGCTAAACCCTAAACCTTAAACCCTAAACCTGAAACCATAAACCCTAAATCATAAACCCTAAACCATAAACCCTCAACCCCAAACCATAAATCCTCAACCCCAAATCATAAACCATAAAGCCTTAAACCATAAACCATAAACCCTCAAACCCAAACCATTAACCCTAAACCCTAATCTCTACACCTTTAACCCTAAACCACAAACCTTAAAGCCTAAAGCATAAACCCTAAATCCTAAACCATAAACACTAAACCCTAAACCACAAACCCTAATGCCTAAACCCTAAACCCTAAACTATAATCCCTAAGCCCTAAACCATAAACCCTCAACCCCAAACCATAAACCCTAAACCCTAAACGATGCAGCATAAACCCTAAACCACAAACTCTAAAGGCTAAACCCTAAACCCTAAACCACAAACTCTAAAGGCTAAACCCTAAACCGTAAACTGTCAACCCCGAACCATAAACCCTAAACCATAAACTCAATACACTAAACTTTAAACCCTAAACCCTATACCCTAAACAATAAAAACACCTAAACCGTAAACGATAAACCCTAAACCTTAAACCATATACCTTCATCCCCAAACCATAAACACTAAATCCTAAACCTTAAACCCTAAACCAAAATCCTAAACTCTAAACCATAAACCATAAACCCTCAACCACAAACCATAATCCCTAAACCCTAAACCTTACACCCTTAACCCTAAACCACAAATCCTAAAGCCTAAAGCCAAAACCCTAAATCATAAACCCTAAATACTAAACCCTAAAGCCTAAACCATAAACCCTAAAGCATAAACCCTAAATCCTAAACCCCAAACCATAAACCCTAAACCCTAAACCCTAAATCCTATACCAGAAACCCTAAAGTCTAAACCCTAAACCATAAACATTCAACCGCAAACCATAAACCCTTAACCCTACACCCCAAACCATAAACCACAAACCCTAAAGCCTAAACCCTAGACTATAAACCCTAAACCCTAAACCATAAACCCTCAACGCCAAACGTTAAACCCTAATTGCTACACCCTAAACCCTAAACCACAAACCCTAAACCTAAACCATAAACCCTCAACCACAAATCATAAGCCCTAAACCATAAACCCTCAACCCCAAACCATAAACTATAAACCCTAAACCATACACCCTAGACCCTAAACCTAAACCCGAAACCCTAAATCTTAAATCCTAAATCCTAAACCCAATACCCTAAATCCTAAACCAGAAACCCTAATGCACAAACCATAAACCCTAAACCCTAAAGTGTAAACTCTAAACCCTCAACATTAAACCCTAAACCGTAATCCACAAACCCTAAAGCCTAAATCCTAAACCATAAACCTTCAACCCCAAACCATAAACCCTAAACCCTAAACCATAAACCCTAAACCTGAAACCACAAACCCTAAAGCCTAAACCCTAAACCATAAACCCTCAACCCCAAACCATAAACCCTAAATCCTAAACCACAAACCATAAAGCCTTAAACCCTGAACCATAAACCCTCAACCCCAAATCATAAACCCTAAACCCTAAACCCTAAACCCTACACCTTTAACCATAAACCACAAACCATAAAGCCTAAAGCCTAAACCCTAAATCCTAAACCCTAAACACTAAACCCTAAACCACAAACCCTAAACCATAAACCCTAAAGCATAAACCCTAAACCGTAAACACTAACCCCTCAACCCCAAACCATAAACCCTAAACCAAAAACCCTAAACCATACACCCTAAACCATAAACCACAAAACCTAAAGCCTAAAGCCTAAACCATAAACCATAAATCCCAAGCCAAAAACCCTAAACACTAAACCCTAAACCCTACACCCTAAACATTAAACCACAAACCATAAAGCCTAAAGGCTAAACCCTAAAGCCTCAACCCCAAACCATAAACCTTAAACCCTTCACCCCAAACCTTAAACCACAAACCCCTAAAGCCTAAATCCTAGACTATAAACCCTAAACCCTAAACCATAAACCCTCAATGCCAAACCATAAACCCTAAATCCCAAACCCTAAGCACTAAACTTAAACCATAAACCATAAACCATAAATCATATACCCTAAACCCTAAACCCTAAACCATAAACACTAAACCCTAAACCCAAACCATAAACCCTAAACCTTAAACCCTAAACCTTATACCCTAAAGCCTAAACCACAAACCCTAAAGCCAAAATCCTAAAGCATAAACCCTCAACCACAAACCATAAACCTTAAACCCAAAACCCTACACCCTAAACCTTAAACTACAAACCCTAAAGTCTAGCTAAACCATAAACCCTCAAACCCAAACCGTAAACCCTAAACACTACACCCTAAATTCAAAACCCTACATCGTAAACCTTAAACCACAAACCTAAAGCCTAAATGCTAAACTATAATCCCTAAACCCTAAACCATAAATCCTCAACCCCAAACCATCAAAACTAAACCCTAAACGAGACACCTTAAACCCTAAACCACAAACTCTAAAGGCTAAACCCTTAACCGTAAACTATCAACCCCAAACCATAAACCCTTAACCATAAACCCTCAACCCCAAACCCTAAACCCTAAATCCTAAACCCTAAACCCTAGACCCTAACCTCTAAACCATAAACCCTAAACCATAAACCTTAAACCCTAAACCCTAAATCCTAAATCCTAAACCCTAAATCAGAAACCCTAAAGCCCAAACACTAAACCCTAAACCATAAACACTAAAGCCTAAACCCTAAACCCTAAACTACAAACTCTAAAGCCTAAATCCTAAACCATAAACCCTCAACCCGAAACCATAAACCCTAAATGCTAAACCATAAACCTTAAACCCTAAACCTGAAACCATAAACCCTAAATCATAAACTCTAAACCATAAACCCTCAACCCCAAACCATAAATCCTCAACCCCAAATCATAAACCATAAATCCTTAAACCATAAACCATAAACCCTCAAACCCAAACCATTAACCCTAAACCCTAATCTCTACACCTTTAACCCTAAACCACAAACCTTAAAGCCTAAAGCCTAAAGCCTAAATCCTAAACCATAAACACTAAACCCTAAACCACAAACCCTAAAGCCTAAAGCCTAAACCCTAAACCTTAAACCCTAATCCCTAAACCCCAAACCATAAACCCTAAACCTAAACCCTAAACCCTATACCATAAACCCTAAACCAGAAACCCTAAAGCCTAAACCCTAAACCATAAACCTTTAACGCCAAACCATAAACCCTTAACCCTACACCCCAAACCATAAACCACAAACCCTAAAGCCTAAACCCTAGACTATAAACTCTAAACCCCAAACCATAAACCTTCAACGCCAAACCCTAAACCCTAATTACTACACCATAAACCCTAAATGCTACACCCTAAACCATAAACCCTCAGCTACAAATCATAAGCCCTAAACCATAAACCTTCAACCCCAAACCATAAACTATAAACCATAAACCATAAACACTAGACCCTAAACCTAAACCCAAAACCCTAAATCTTAAATCCTAAATCCTAAACCCTAAACCCTAAACCAGAAACCCTAAAGCACAAACTATAAACCATAAACCCTCAACCCCAAACCATAAACCCTTAACTCTACACCCCAAACCATAAACCATAAACCCTAAAGCCTAAAACCTAGACTATAAAACCAAAACCCTAAACACTAAACCCTCAAGGCCAAACCATAAACCCTAATGGCTACACCCTAAACCCTAAACCACAGACCCTAAACCCTAAACCCTAAACCCTCAACCACAAATCATATGCCCTAAACTATAAACTCTCAACCCCAAACCAAAAACTATAAACCCTAAACCAAACACCCTAGACCCTAAACCTAAACCCAAAACCCTAAATCTTAAATCCTAAATCCTAAACCCTAAACCCTAAACCCTAAACTAGAAACCTAAAGAACAAACCCTAAACCATAAACCCTAAAGTGTAAACTCTAAACCCTCAACATTAAACCCTAAACCCTAAACCACAAACCCTAAAGCCTAAATCCTAAACCATAAACCCTGACCCTAAACCCTACACCCTAAACCTAAAACCACAAACCCTAAAGCATAAAGCCTAAACCATAAACCCTCAACCCCAAACCATAAACCATAAACCATAAACCATAAACCCTAAACCACAAACCATAAAGCCTTAAACACTGAACCATAAACCCTAAACCCCAAATCATAAACCCTAAACCCTACACCTTTAACCATAAACCACAAACCCTAATGCCTAAAGCATAAACCCTAAACACTAAATCCTAAACCACAAACCCTAAACCCTAAACCCTAAACCATAAACCCAAAAGCATAAACCCTAAAGCTTAAACACTAACCCCTCAAGCCCAGACCATAAACCCTAAACCATAAACCATAATAACCCTACACCCTAAACCATAAACCATAAAACCTAAAGCCTAAAGCTTAAAGCCTAAACTATAAACCAACAACCCCATGCCATAAACCCTAAACCCTAAACCTTAAACCACAAACCCTAAACCATAAAGCATAAACCTTAAACCCTCAACCCCAAACCATAAACCCTAAACCCAACCCTTAAACCCTCAACCCCAAACCATAAACCCTAAACCCTAAACCTTAAACCACAAACCCTAAACCCTAAAGCATAAACCTTAAACCCTCAACCCCAAACCATAAACCCTAAACCTTCACCCCAAACCTTAAACCAAAAACCCTAAAGCCTAAACCCTAGACTATAAACCCTAATCCTTAAACCATAAACCCTCAACGCCAAACCATAAACCCTAAATCCTAAACCCTAAACACTAAACCTTAAACCACAAACCCTAAACCCTAAACCCTATACCCTAGAGCATAAACCCTAAACCCTAAACCCTAAACCCAAACCATAAATCCTAAACTCTAAACCATAAACCCTAAATCCTAAACCCTAAACCCCAAAAGCCTAAACCCGAAACCCTAAAGTATAAACCATAAACCCTAAACCATAAACCCCAAACCATAAACCATAAGCACTAAATCCTAAACCACAAACCCTAAAGCCTACACCCTAAACCTTAAAGCATAAAACCCTAAACCATAAACCCTAAATCGCAAACCATAAACCCTAAAGGATAAACCCTAAACCCTAAACCCTAAAGCATAAACCCTAAACACTCAACCCCAAACCATAAACCCTAAAGACTCAAGCCTAAACCACAAACCCTAAAGCCTAAAGCCTAAACCTTAAACCATAAAGCCTAAACCCTAAATCTAAACCCTAACCACTAAACCCTAAACCACAAACCATAAAGCCTAAACACTAAACCCTAAACCCTAAACCCTAAGCCCTAAGCCATAAATGATAAACCATAAACCCTAAACCCTAAACCCTCAACCCTAAACCATAAACCATAAACCATAAACCCTAAACCCTAAACCATAAAGACTAAAGCATAAACCCTAAACCCTAAACCCTTAACCCTAAACCCTAAACCCTCACCCCCAAACCATAATCCCAAAAGGCTAAACCATAAACTCTAACCCCTAAACCCTAAACCCTAATCCCCAAACCATAAACCATAAACACTAAATCGTAAACCACAAACCCTAAAGCCTAAACCCTAAACCCAAAACTCTAAACCATAAACCATAAACCCTCAACCCCAAACCATAAACCCTAAAGCCTAATGCCTAAACCATAAACCCTAAAGCATAAACCCTAAACACTAAATCGTAAACCCTAAACCCCAAACCATAAACCCTAAAGAATAAACCGTAAAGCACAAACCCTAAAGCCTAAAGCATAAACCCTAAATCTAAACCATAAACACTAAACCCTAAACCACAAACCTTAAAGCCTAAACCCTAAACACTAAACCATAAACCACAAACCCTAAATCCTAAAGCATAAACCCTTAACGCCAAACCATAAACCCTAAACCCTAAACCACAAACCCTAAAGCCTAAACCCTAAAACATAAACCGTCAACCCCAAACCATAAACCATAAACCCTAAACAGTACACCCTACACCCTTAACCCAAAATCCCAAACCCTAAAGCCTAAAGCATAAACCCTAAATCATAAACCCTAAACATTAAACCTAAAACCCCAAACCCTAAAGTGTAAACCATAAACCCTAAAGCATAAACTCTAAACCTTAAATCCTAAACCCAAACCATAAACCATAAACCTTAAACCCTAAACACTAAACCCTACACCCTAAAGACTAAACCACAAACGCTAAAGATTAAATCCTAAAGCATAAACCCTCAACCACAAACCATAAATCCTAAACCCAAAAGCCTACACCCTAAACCTTAAACCACAAACCCTAAAGCCTAACTAAACCATAAACCATTAAACCCAAACCATAAACCCTAAACCCTACACCCTAAACCCAAAAAAATACTACACCGTAAACCTTAAACCACAAAACCTAAAGCCTAAACGCTAAACTATAATCCCTAAGCCCTAAACCATAAACCCTCAACCCCAAACCATAAACCCTAAACGATACACCCTAAACCCTAAACCACAAACTCTAAAGGCTAAACCCTAAATCGTAAACTGTCAACCCCGAACCATAAACCCTAAACCATAAACCCTCAACCCCAAATCATAAACCATAAACCCTAAACCATACACCCTAGACCATAAACTCTATACCCTAAACCTTAAACCCTAAACCCTAAACTCTAAACCACAAAAACACCTAAACCCTAAACTATAAACCGTAAACCTTAAACCATATAACTTCAACCCTAAACCATAAACACTAAATCCTAAACCTTAAACCCTAAACCAAAATCCTAAACCCTAAACGATAAACCATAAACCCTCAACCCCAGACCATAATCCCTAAATCCTAAAACTTACACCCTTAACACTAAACCCTAAACCACGAACCCTAAAGCCTAAACAATAAACCCTAAACCTTAAACCCTAAACCATAAACCATAAACCCTAAACCCTAAACCATAAACCCTAAACCCCAAACCATAAACCATAAACCCCAAACCATAAACCCTAAACCCTAAACCCTAAATCCTATACCCTAAACCTTAAACCATAAACCCTAAAGTCTAAACCCTAAACCATAAACCTTCAATCCCAAACCATAAACCCTTAACCCTACACCCCAAACCATAAACCCTAAACCACAAACCCTAAACCTAAACCATAAACCCTAAACCCTAATTGCTACACCCTAAACCCTAAACCACAAACCATAAACCTAAACCATAAACCCTCAACCATAAATCATAAGCCCTAAACCATAAACCCTCAACCCCAAACCATAAACTATAAACCCTAAACCATACACCCTAGACCCTAAACCTAAACCCAAAATCCTAAATCCTAAATCCTAAATCCTAAACCCTAAACCCTACATCCTAAACCAGAAACCCTAAAGCACAAACCCTAAACCCTAAACCCTAAGGTGTAAACTCTAAACCCTCAACATTAAACCCTAAACACTAAACCACAAACCCTAAAGCCTAAATCATAAACCATAAACCTTCAATTAATCCCAAACCAGAAACCCTAAACCCTAGACCCTACACCCTAAACCTGAAACCACAAATCCTAAAGTCTAAACCCTAAACCCTAAACCTTCAACCCCAAACCATAAAACCTAAATCCTAAATCATAAACCATAAAGCCTTAAACCCTGAACCATAAACCCTCAACACCAAATCATAAACCCTAAACCCTAAACCCTACACCTTTAACCATAAACCACAAACCCTAAAGCCTAAACCCTAAACCCTAAATCCTAAACCCTAAACACTAAACCCTAAAGCACAAACCCTAAAACATAAACCCTAAAGGATAAACCCTAAACCTTAAACACTAACCCCTCATCCCCAAACCATAAACCCTAAACCATACACCCTAAACCATAAACCACAAAACCTAAAGCCTAAAGCCTAAACCATAAAGACTAAAGCATAAACCCTAAACCCTAAACCCTTAACCCTAAACCCTAAACCCTCATCCCCAAACCATAATCCCAAAAGGCTAAACCATAAACTCTAACCCCTAAACCCTAAAGCATAAACCCTAAACCCTAAACCCTAATCCCCAAACCATAAACCATAAACACTAAATCGTAAACCACAAACCCTAAAGCCTAAACCCTAAACCCTAAACCCAAAACTCTAAACCATAAACCATAAACCCTCAACCCCAAACCATAAACCCTAAAGCCTAACGCCTAAACCATAAACCCTAAAGCATAAACCCTAAACACTAAATCGTAAACCCTAAACCCCAAACCATAAACACTAAAGAATAAACCGTAAAGCACAAACCCTAAAGCCTAAAGCATAAACCCTAAATCTAAACCATAAACACTAAACCCTAAACCACAAACCTTAAAGCCTAAACCCTAAACACTAAACCATAAACCACAAACCCTAAATCCTAAACCATAAACCCTTAACGCCAAACCATAAACCCTAAACCCTAAACCACAAACCCTAAAGCCTAAACCCTAAAACATAAACCGTCAACCCCAAACCATAAACCATAAACCCTAAACCCTAAACAGTACACCCTACACCCTTAACCCAAAATCCCAAACCCTAAAGCCTAAAGCATAAACCCTAAATCCTAAACCCTAAACATTAAACCTAAAACCCCAAACCCTAAAGTGTAAACCATAAACCCTAAAGCATAAACTCTAAACCTTAAATCCTAAACCCAAACCATAAACCATAAACCCTAAACCCTAAACACTAAACCCTACACCCTAAAGACTAAACCACAAACGCTAAAGATTAAATCCTAAAGCATAAACCCTCAACCACAAACCATAAATCCTAAACCCAAAAGCCTACACCCTAAACCTTAAACCACAAACCCTAAAGCCTAACTAAACCATAAACCATTAAACCCAAACCATAAACCCTAAACCCTACACCCTAAACCCAAAAAAATACTACACCGTAAACCTTAAACCACAAAACCTAAAGGCTAAACGCTAAACTATAATCCCTAAGCCCTAAACCATAAACCCTCAACCCCAAACCATAAACCCTAAACGATACACCCTAAACCCTAAACCACAAACTCTAAAGGCTAAACCCTAAATCGTAAACTGTCAACCCCGAACCATAAACCCTAAACCATAAACCCTCAACCCCAAATCATAAACCATAAACCCTAAACCATACACCCTAGACCATAAACTCTATACCCTAAACCTTAAACCCTAAACCCTAAACTCTAAACCACAAAAACACCTAAACCCTAAACTATAAACCCTAAACCTTAAACCATATAACTTCAACCCCAAACCATTAACACTAAATCCTAAACCTTAAACCCTAAACCAAAATCCTAAACCCTAAACGATAAACCATAAACCCTCAACCCCAGACCATAATCCCTAAATCCTAAAACTTACACCCTTAACACTAAACCCTAAACCACGAACCCTAAAGCCTAAACAATAAACCCTAAACCCTAAACCCTAAACCATAAACCCTAAACCCTAAACCCTAAACCATAAACCCTAAACCCCAAACCATAAACCATAAACCCCAAACCATAAACCCTAAACCCTAAACCCTAAATCCTATACCCTAAACCTTAAACCATAAACCCTAAAGTCTAAACCCTAAACCATAAACCTTCAATCCCAAACCATAAACCCTTAACCCTACACCCCAAACCATAAACCATCAATGCCAAACCATAAACCCTAAACCACAAACCCTAAACCTAAACCATAAACCCTAAACCCTAATTGCTACACCCTAAACCCTAAACCACAAACCATAAACCTAAACCATAAACCCTCAACCATAAATCATAAGCCCTAAACCCTAAACCATAAACCCTAAACCCTAAACCCAAACCATAAAACACAAACCCTAAAGCCTAAACTCTAGACTATAAACCCTAAACCCTAAACCCTCAACGCCAAATGCTAAACCCTAATTGCTACACAATAAACCCTAAACCACAAACCCTAAACCTAAAACATAAACCCTCAACCATAAATCATAAGCCCTAAACCATAAACCCTCAACCCCAAACCATAAACTATAAACCCTAAACCATACACCCTAGACCCTAAACCTAAACCCAAAATCCTAAATCCTAAATCTTAAACCCTAAACCCTAAATCCTAAACCAAAAACCCTAAGCACAAACCCTAAACCCTAAACCCTAAAGCGTAAACTATAAACCCTCAACATTAAACCCTAAACACTAAACCACAAATGCTAAAGCCTAAATCCTAAACCATAAACCATCAACCCCAAGCCATAAGCCCTAAACCCTAAACCCTAAACCTTAAATGACAAACCATAAAGCCTAAAGCCTAAAGCCTAAACCCTCAACCCCAAACCATAAACCCTAAACCCTTCACCCCAATCCTTAAACCACAAACCCTAAAGCCTAAACCCTAGACTATAAACCCTAAACCCTAAACCCTAAACCCTACATCCTAAACCAGAAACCCTAAAGCACAAACCCTAAACCCTAAACCCTAAAGTGTAAACTCTAAACCCTCAACATTAAACCCTAAACACTAAACCACAAACCCTAAAGCCTAAATCATAAACCATAAACCTTCAATCCCAAACCAGAAACCCTAAACCCTAGACCCTACACCTTAAACCTGAAACCACAAATCCTAAAGTCTAAACCCTAAACCCTAAACCCTCAACCCCAAACCATAAACCATAAATCCTAAATCATAAACCATAAAGCCTTAAACCCTGAACCATAAACCCTCAACCCCAAATCATAAACCCTAAACCCTAAACCCTACACCTTTAACCATAAACCACAAACCCTAAAGCCTAAAGCCTAAACCCTAAATCCTAAACCCTAAACACTAAACCCTAAAGCACAAACCCTAAACCATAAACCCTAAAGCATAAACCCTAAACCTTAAACACTAACCCCTCAACACCAAACCATAAACCCTAAACCATAAACCCTAAATCATACAGCCTAAACCATAAACCACAAAACCTAAAGCCTAAAGCCTAAACCATAAACCATCAACCCCAAGCCATAAACCCTAAACCCTAAACCCTAGACTATAAAACATAAACCCTAAACCCTAAACCCTCAAGGCCAAACCCTAAACCCTAATGGCCACACCCTAAACCCTAATGGCCACACCCTAAACCCTAAACCACAGACCCTAAACCCTAAACCGTAAAACCTTAACCACAAATCATAAGCCCAAAAGCATAAACTCTCAACCCCAAACCAAAAGCTATAAACCCTAAACCAAACACCCTAGACCCAAATCCTAAACACAAAACCTGAATCTTAAATCCTAAATCCTAAACCCTAAACCCTAAACCCAAAACTAGAAATCCTAAAGAACAAACCCTAAACCATAAACCCAAAAGTGTAAACTTTAAAACCTCAACATTAAACCCTAAACCCTAAACCACAAACCCTAAAGCCTAAATCCTAAACCATAAACTTTCAACCCCAAACAATAAACCTTGACCATAAACCCTACACCCTAAACCTGAAACCACAAACCCTAAAGCCTAAACCCTAAACCATAAACCCCCAACCCCAAACGATAAACCCTAAATCCTAAACCACAAACCATAAAGCCTTAAACCATGAACCATAAACCCTCAACCCCAAATCATAAACCCTAAACCCTAAACCCAACATCTTTAACCAAAAACCACAAACCCTAATGCCTAAAGCCTAAACCCTAAATCCTAAACCCTAAACACTAAATCCTAAACCACAACCTAAACCCTAAACCCTAAACCATAAACCCTAAAGCATAAACCCTAAAGCTTAAACACTAACCCCTCAAGCCCAAACCATAAACCCTAAACCATAAACCTTAATAAACCCTACACCCTAAACCATAAACCAGAAAACCTAAAGCCTAAAGCCTAAACCATAAACCATCAACCCCAAGCCATAAACCCTAAACCCTAAACATTAAACCACAAACCCTAAAGCCTAAAGCATAAACCTTAAACCCTCAACCCCAAACCATAAACCCTAAACCCTTCACCCCAAACCTTAAACCAAAAACCCTAAAGCCTAAACCCTAGACTATAAACCATAAACCCTAAACTATAAACCCTAAATCCTAAACCCTAAACATTAAACATTAAACCACAAACACTAAACCCTAAACCCTATACCCTAGAGCATAAACCCTAAACACTAAACACTAAACCCAAACCATAAATCCTAAACACTAAACCATAAACCCTAAATCCTAAACCCTAAACCCCAAAATCCTAAACCCTAAACCATATAGTATAAACCATAAACCATAAACCCTAAACCATAAACCATAAGCACTAAATCCTAAACCACAAACCCTAAAGCCTACACCATAAACCTTAAAGCATAAAACCCTAAACTATAAACCCTAAACCATAAACCCTAAACCCTAAACCATAAAGACTAAAGCATAAACCCTAAACCCTAAACCCTCAACCCCAAACCATAATCCCAAAAGGCTAAACCATAAACTCTAAACACTAAACCCTAAAGCATAAATCCTAAACCCTAAACCGTAATCCCCAAACCATAAACCATAAACACTAAATCCTAAACCACAAACCCTAAAGCATAAACCCTAAACCCTAAGCTCTAAACCATAAACCATAAACCCTCAACCCCAAACCATAAACCCTAAAGCCTAACGCTTAAACCATAAACCCTAAAGCATAAACCCTAAACACTAAATCCTAAACCCTAAACACCAAACCATAAACCCTAAAGAATAAACCCTAAAGCACAAACCCTAAAGCCTAAAGCATAAACCCTAAATCTAAACCATAAACACTAAACCCTAAACCACAAACCTTAAAGCCTAAACCCTAAACACTAAACCCTAAACCACAAACCCTAAATCCTAAACCACAAACCCTTAATGCCAAACAATAAACCCTAAACCCTAAACCACAAACCCTAAAGCCTAAACCCTAAAACATAAACCGTCAACCCCAAACCATAAACCATAAACCCTAAACCCTAAACAGTACACACTACACCCTTAACCCAAAATCCCAAACCCTAAAGCCTAAAGCGTAAACCCTAAATTCTAAACCCTAAAACCTAAACCTAAAACCACAAACCCTAAAGCCTAAACCATAAACCCTAAAGCATAAACCTTAAACCTTAAATCCTAAACCCTAAACCCTAAACCATAAACCCTACACCCTAAAGCCTAAACCACAAACCCTAAAGATTAAATCCTAAAGCATAAACCCTCAACCACAAACCATAAACCCTAAACCCAAAAGCCTACACCCTAAACATTAAACCACAAACCCTAAAGCCTAACTAAACCATAAACCCTAAACCCTAAACCCTAAACCCTCAACCCCAAACCATAATCCCAAAAGGCTAAACCATAAACTCTAAACACTAAACCCTAAAGCATAAATCCTAAACCCTAAACCGTAATCCCCAAACCATAAACCATAAACACTAAATCCTAACCACAAACCCTAAAGCATAAACCCTAAACCCTAAGCTCTAAACCATAAACCATAAACCCTCAACCCCAAACCATAAACCCTAAAGCCTAACGCTTAAACCATAAACCCTAAAGCATAAACCCTAAACACTAAATCCTAAACCCTAAACACCAAACCATAAACCCTAAAGAATAAACCCTAAAGCACAAACCCTAAAGCCTAAAGCATAAACCCTAAATCTAAACCATAAACACTAAACCCTAAACCACAAACCTTAAAGCCTAAACCCTAAACACTAAACCCTAAACCACAAACCCTAAATCCTAAACCACAAACCCTTAATGCCAAACAATAAACCCTAAACCCTAAACCACAAACCCTAAAGCCTAAACCCTAAAACATAAACCGTCAACCCCAAACCATAAACCATAAACCCTAAACCCTAAACAGTACACACTACACCCTTAACCCAAAATCCCAAACCCTAAAGCCTAAAGCGTAAACCCTAAATTCTAAACCCTAAAACCTAAACCTAAAACCACAAACCCTAAAGCCTAAACCATAAACCCTAAAGCATAAACCCTAAACCTTAAATCCTAAACCCTAAACCCTAAACCCTAAACCCTAAACCCTAAAGCCTAAACCACAAACCTTAAAGATTAAATCCTAAAGCATAAACCCTCAACCACAAACCATAAACCCTAAACCCAAAAGCCTACACCCTAAACATTAAACCACAAACCCTAAAGCCTAACTAAACCATAAACCCTAAACCCCAAACCATAAACCCTAAACCCTACAACCTAAACCCAAAAAAATACCACACCGTAAACCTTAAACCACAAACTGTAAAGCCTAAACGCTAAACTATAATCCCTAAGCCCTAAACCATAAACCATAAACCCTCAACCCCAAACCATAAACCATAAACCCTAAATGATACACCCTAAACCCTTAACCACAAACTCTAAAGGCTAAACCCTAAATCATAAACTATCAGCCCCGAACCATAAAACCCTAAACCATAAACACTCAACCCCAAATCATAAACCATAAACCCTAAACCATACACCCTAGACCATAAACTCTATACCCTAAACCTTAAACCCTAAACCCTAAACCCTAAACCATAAAAACACCTAAACCCTAAATTATAAACCCTAAACCTTAAACCATATACCTTCAACCCCAAACCATAAACACTAAATCCTAAACCTTAAACCCTAAACCAAAATCCTAAACCCTAAACCATAAACCATAAACCCTCAACCCCAAACCATAATCCCTAAATCCTAAACCTTACACCCTTAACACTAAACCTTAAACCACGAACCCTAAAGCCTAAACAATAAACCCTAAACCATAAACCCTAAAGCATAAACCCTAAACCCTAAACCGTAAACCCCAAACCATAAACCCTAAACCCCAAACCATAAATCCTATACCCTAAACCCTAAACCATAAACCCTAAAGTCTAAACCCTAAACCATAAACCTTCAATCCCAAACCATAAACCCTTAACCCTACACCCCAAACCATAAACCACAAACCCTAAAGCCGAAACCCTAGACTATAAACCCTAAACCCTAAACCATAAACCATCAATGCCAAACCATAAACCCTAAACCACAAACCCTAAACCTAAACCATAAACCCTAAACCCTAATTGCTACACCCTAAACCCTAAACCACAAACCATAAACCTAAACCATAAACCCTCAACCATAAATCATAAGCCCTAAACCAAAAACCCTCAACCCCAAACCATAAACTATAAACCCTAAACCATACACCCTAGACCCTAAACCTAAACCCAAAATCCTAAATCTTAAATCCTAAATCCTAAACCCTAAACCTTACATCCTAAACCAGAAACCCTAAAGCACAAACCCTAAACCCTAAACCCTAAAGTGTAAACTCTAAACCCTCAACATTAAACCCTAAACACTAAACCACAAACCCTAAAGCCTAAATCATAAACCATAAACCTTCAATCCCAAACCAGAAACCCTAAACCCTAGACCCTACACCCTAAACCTGAAACCACAAATCCTAACGTCTAAACCCTAAACCCTAAACCCCAAACCATAAACCCTAAATCCTAAATCATAAACCATAAAGCCTTAAACCCTGAACCATAAACCCTCAACCCCAAATCATAAACCCTAAACCATAAACCCTACACCTTTAACCATAAACCACAAACCCTAAAGCCTAAACCCTAAACCCTAAATCCTAAACCCTAAACACTAAACCCTAAAGCACAAACCCTAAACCCTAAACCCTAAACCCTAGACTATAAATCATAAACCATCAACCCCAAGCCATAAACCCTAAACCCTAAACATTAAACCACAAACCCTAAAGCCTAAAGCATAAACTTAAACCCTCAACCCCAAACCATAAACCCTAAACCCTTCACCCCAAACCTTAAACCAAAAACCCTAAAGCCTAAACCCTAGACTATAAACCATAAACCCTAAACTATAAACCCTAAATCCTAAACCCTAAACATTAAACATTAAACCACAAACACTAAACCCTAAACCCTATACCCTAGAGCATAAACCCTAAACACTAAACCCTAAACCCAAACCATAAATCCTAAACACTAAACCATAAACCCTAAATCCTAAACCCTAAACCCCAAAAGCCTAAACCCTAAACCCTATAGTATAAACCATAAACCATAAACCCAAAACCAAAAACCCTAAACCATAAACCATAAGCACTAAATCCTAAACCACAAACCCTAAAGCCTACACCATAAACCTTAAAGCATAAAACCCTAAACTATAAACCCTAAACCATAAACCCTAAACCCTAAACCATAAAGACTAAAGCATAAACCCTAAACCCTAAACCCTAAACCCTCAACCCCAAACCATAATCCCAAAAGGCTAAACCATAAACTCTAAACCCTAAACCCTAAAGCATAAATCCTAAACCCTAAACCGTAATCCCCAAACCATAAACCATAAACACTAAATCCTAAACCACAAACCCTAAAGCCTACACCATAAACCTTAAAGCATAAACCCTAAACTATAAACCCTAAACCATAAACCCTAAACCCTAAACCATAAAGACTAAAGCATAAACCCTAAACCCTAAACCCTAAACCCTCAACCCCAAACCATAATCCCAAAAGGCTAAACCATAAACTCTAAACACTAAACCCTAAAGCATAAATCCTAAACCCTAAACCGTAATCCCCAAACCATAAACCATAAACACTAAATCCTAAACCACAAACCCTAAAGCATAAACCCTAAACCCTAAGCTCTAAACCATAAACCCTCAACCCCAAACCATAAACCCTAAAGCCTAACGCTTAAACCATAAACCCTAAAGCATAAACCCTAAACACTAAATCCTAAACCCTAAACACCAAACCATAAACCCTAAAGAATAAACCCTAAAGCACAAACCCTAAAGCCTAAAGCATAAACCCTAAATCTAAACCATAAACACTAAACCCTAAACCACAAACCTTAAAGCCTAAACCCTAAACACTAAACCCTAAACCACAAACCCTAAATCCTAAACCACAAACCCTTAATGCCAAACAATAAACCCTAAACCCTAAACCACAAACCCTAAAGCCTAAACCCTAAAACATAAACCGTCAACCCCAAACCATAAACCATAAACCCTAAACCCTAAACAGTACACACTACACCCTTAACCCAAAATCCCAAACCCTAAAGCCTAAAGCGTAAACCCTAAATTCTAAACCCTAAAACCTAAACCTAAAACCACAAACCCTAAAGCCTAAACCATAAACCCTAAAGCATAAACCTTAAACCTTAAATCCTAAACCCTAAACCCTAAACCATAAACCCTACACCCTAAAGCCTAAACCACAAACCCTAAAGATTAAATCCTAAAGCATAAACCCTCAACCACAAACCATAAACCCTAAACCCAAAAGCCTACACCCTAAACATTAAACCACAAACCCTAAAGCCTAACTAAACCATAAACCCTAAACCCTAAACCCTAAACCCTCAACCCCAAACCATAATCCCAAAAGGCTAAACCATAAACTCTAAACACTAAACCCTAAAGCATAAATCCTAAACCCTAAACCGTAATCCCCAAACCATAAACCATAAACACTAAATCCTAAACCACAAACCCTAAAGCATAAACCATAAACCCTAAGCTCTAAACCATAAACCCTCAACCCCAAACCATAAACCCTAAAGCCTAACGCTTAAACCATAAACCCTAAAGCATAAACCCTAAACACTAAATCCTAAACCCTAAACACCAAACCATAAACCCTAAAGAATAAACCCTAAAGCACAAACCCTAAAGCCTAAAGCATAAACCCTAAATCTAAACCATAAACACTAAACCCTAAACCACAAACCTTAAAGCCTAAACCCTAAACACTAAACCCTAAACCACAAACCCTAAATCCTAAACCACAAACCCTTAATGCCAAACAATAAACCCTAAACCCTAAACCACAAACCCTAAAGCCTAAACCCTAAAACATAAACCGTCAACCCCAAACCATAAACCATAAACCCTAAACCCTAAACAGTACACACTACACCCTTAACCCAAAATCCCAAACCCTAAAGCCTAAAGCGTAAACCCTAAATTCTAAACCCTAAAACCTAAACCTAAAACCACAAACCCTAAAGCCTAAACCATAAACCCTAAAGCATAAACCCTAAACCTTAAATCCTAAACCCTAAACCCTAAACCCTAAACCCTACACCCTAAAGCCTAAACCACAAACCCTAAAGATTAAATCCTAAAGCATAAACCCTCAACCACAAACCATAAACCCTAAACCCAAAAGCCTACACCCTAAACATTAAACCACAAACCCTAAAGCCTAACTAAACCATAAACCCTAAACCCCAAACCATAAACCCTAAACCCTACAACCTAAACCCAAAAAAATACCACACCGTAAACCTTAAACCACAAACTGTAAAGCCTAAACGCTAAACTATAATCCCTAAGCCCTAAACCATAAACCATAAACCCTCAACCCCAAACCATAAACCATAAACCCTAAATGATACACCCTAAACCCTTAACCACAAACTCTAAAGGCTAAACCCTAAATCATAAACTATCAGCCCCGAACCATAAAACCCTAAACCATAAACACTCAACCCCAAATCATAAACCATAAACCCTAAACCATACACCCTAGACCATAAACTCTATACCCTAAACCTTAAACCCTAAACCCTAAACCCTAAACCATAAAAACACCTAAACCCTAAATTATAAACCCTAAACCTTAAACCATATACCTTCAACCCCAAACCATAAACACTAAATCCTAAACCTTAAACCCTAAACCAAAATCCTAAACCCTAAACCATAAACCATAAACCCTCAACCCCAAACCATAATCCCTAAATCCTAAACCTTACACCCTTAACACTAAACCTTAAACCACGAACCCTAAAGCCTAAACAATAAACCCTAAACCATAAACCCTAAAGCATAAACCCTAAACCCTAAACCGTAAACCCCAAACCATAAACCCTAAACCCCAAACCATAAATCCTATACCCTAAACCCTAAACCATAAACCCTAAAGTCTAAACCCTAAACCATAAACCTTCAATCCCAAACCATAAACCCTTAACCCTACACCCCAAACCATAAACCACAAACCCTAAAGCCGAAACCCTAGACTATAAACCCTAAACCCTAAACCATAAACCATCAATGCCAAACCATAAACCCTAAACCACAAACCCTAAACCTAAACCATAAACCCTAAACCCTAATTGCTACACCCTAAACCCTAAACCACAAACCATAAACCTAAACCATAAACCCTCAACCATAAATCATAAGCCCTAAACCAAAAACCCTCAACCCCAAACCATAAACTATAAACCCTAAACCATACACCCTAGACCCTAAACCTAAACCCAAAATCCTAAATCTTAAATCCTAAATCCTAAACCCTAAACCTTACATCCTAAACCAGAAACCCTAAAGCACAAACCCTAAACCCTAAACCCTAAAGTGTAAACTCTAAACCCTCAACATTAAACCCTAAACACTAAACCACAAACCCTAAAGCCTAAATCATAAACCATAAACCTTCAATCCCAAACCAGAAACCCTAAACCCTAGACCCTACACCCTAAACCTGAAACCACAAATCCTAACGTCTAAACCCTAAACCCTAAACCCCAAACCATAAACCCTAAATCCTAAATCATAAACCATAAAGCCTTAAACCCTGAACCATAAACCCTCAACCCCAAATCATAAACCCTAAACCATAAACCCTACACCTTTAACCATAAACCACAAACCCTAAAGCCTAAACCCTAAACCCTAAATCCTAAACCCTAAACACTAAACCCTAAAGCACAAACCCTAAACCCTAAACCCTAAACCCTAGACTATAAATCATAAACCATCAACCCCAAGCCATAAACCCTAAACCCTAAACATTAAACCACAAACCCTAAAGCCTAAAGCATAAACTTAAACCCTCAACCCCAAACCATAAACCCTAAACCCTTCACCCCAAACCTTAAACCAAAAACCCTAAAGCCTAAACCCTAGACTATAAACCATAAACCCTAAACTATAAACCCTAAATCCTAAACCCTAAACATTAAACATTAAACCACAAACACTAAACCCTAAACCCTATACCCTAGAGCATAAACCCTAAACACTAAACCCTAAACCCAAACCATAAATCCTAAACACTAAACCATAAACCCTAAATCCTAAACCCTAAACCCCAAAAGCCTAAACCCTAAACCCTATAGTATAAACCATAAACCATAAACCCTAAACCAAAAACCCTAAACCATAAACCATAAGCACTAAATCCTAAACCACAAACCCTAAAGCCTACACCATAAACCTTAAAGCATAAAACCCTAAACTATAAACCCTAAACCATAAACCCTAAACCCTAAACCATAAAGACTAAAGCATAAACCCTAAACCCTAAACCCTAAACCCTCAACCCCAAACCATAATCCCAAAAGGCTAAACCATAAACTCTAAACCCTAAATCCTAAAGCATAAATCCTAAACCCTAAACCGTAATCCCCAAACCATAAACCATAAACACTAAATCCTAAACCACAAACCCTAAAGCCTACACCATAAACCTTAAAGCATAAAACCCTAAACTATAAACCCTAAACCATAAACCCTAAACCCTAAACCATAAAGACTAAAGCATAAACCCTAAACCCTAAACCCTAAACCCTCAACCCCAAACCATAATCCCAAAAGGCTAAACCATAAACTCTAAACCCTAAACCCTAAAGCATAAATCCTAAACCCTAAACCGTAATCCCCAAACCATAAACCATAAACACTAAATCCTAAACCACAAACCCTAAAGCATAAACCATAAACCCTAAGCTCTAAACCATAAACCATAAACCCTCAACCCCAAACCATAAACCCTAAAGCCTAACGCTTAAACCATAAACCCTAAAGCATAAACCCTAAACACTAAATCATAAACCCTAAACACCAAACCATAAACCCTAAAGAATAAACCCTAAAGCACAAACCCTAAAGCCTAAAGCATAAACCCTAAATCTAAACCATAAACACTAAACCCTAAACCACAAACCTTAAACCCTAAACCCTAAACACTAAACCCTAAACCACAAACCCTAAATCCTAAACCATAAACCCTTAACGCCAAACTATAAACCCTAAACCCTAAACCACAAACCCTAAAGCCTAAACCCTAAAACATAAACCGTCAACCCCAAACCATAAACCATAAACCCTAAACCCTAAACAGTACACACTACACCCTTAACCCAAAATCCCAAACCCTAAAGCCTAAAGCGTAAACCCTAAATTCTAAACCCTAAAACCTAAACCTAAAACCACAAACCCTAAAGCCTAAACCATAAACCCTAAAGCATAAACCCTAAACCTTAAATCCTAAACCCTAAACCCTAAACCCTAAACCCTAAACCCTAAAGCCTAAACCACAAACCTTAAAGATTAAATCCTAAAGCATAAACCCTCAACCACAAACCATAAACCCTAAACCCAAAAGCCTACACCCTAAACATTAAACCACAAACCCTAAAGCCTAACTAAACCATAAACCCTTAACCCCAAACCATAAACCCTAAACCCTACAACCTAAACCCAAAAAAATACCACACCGTAAACCTTAAACCACAAACTGTAAAGCCTAAACGCTAAACTATAATCCCTAAGCCCTAAACCATAAACCCTCAACCCCAAACCATAAACCCTAAACCCTAAATGATACACCCTAAACCCTCAACCACAAACTCTAAAGGCTAAACCCTAAATCATAAACTATCAGCCCCGAACCATAAAACCCTAAACCATAAACACTCAACCCCAAATCATAAACCATAAACCCTAAACCATACACCCTAGACCATAAACTCTATACCCTAAACCTTAAACCCTAAACCCTAAACCCTAAACCATAAAAACACCTAAACCCTAAATTATAAACCCTAAACCTTAAACCATATACCTTCAACCCCAAACCATAAACACTAAATCCTAAACCTTAAACCCTAAACCAAAATCCTAAACCCTAAACCATAAACCATAAACCCTCAACCCCAAACCATAATCCCTAAATCCTAAACCTTACACCCTTAATACTAAACCTTAAACCACGAACCCTAAAGCCTAAACAATAAACCCTAAACCATAAACCCTAAAGCATAAACCCTAAACCCTAAACCCTAAACCCCAAACCATAAACCCTAAACCCCAAACCATAAACCCTAAACCCTAAACCCTAAATCCTATACCCTAAACCATAAACCATAAACCCTAAAGTCTAAACCCTAAACCATAAACCTTCAATCCCAAACCATAAACCCTTAACCCTACACCCCAAACCATAAACCACAAACCCTAAAGCCGAAACCCTAGACTATAAACCCTAAACCATAAACCATAAACCATCAACGCCAAACCATAAACCCTAAACCACAAACCCTAAACCTAAACCATAAACCCTAAACCCTAATTGCTACACCCTAAACCCTAAACCACAAACCATAAACCTAAACCATAAACCCTCAACCATAAATCATAAGCCCTAAACCATAAACCCACAACCCCAAACCATAAACTATAAACCCTAAACCATACACCCTAGACCCTAAACCTAAACCCAAAATCCTAAATCTTAAATCCTAAATCCTAAACCCTAAACCTTACATCCTAAACCAGAAACCCTAAAGCACAAACCCTAAACCCTAAACCCTAAAGTGTAAACTCTAAACCCTCAACATTAAACCCTAAACACTAAACCACAAACCCTAAAGCCTATATCATAAACCATAAACCTTCAATCCCAAACCAGAAACCCTAAACCCTAGACCCTACACCCTAAACCTGAAACCACAAATCCTAAAGTCTAAACCCTAAACCCTAAACCATCAACCCCAAACCATAAACCCTAAATCCTAAATCATAAACCATAAAGCCTTAAACCCTGAACCATAAACCCTCAACCCCAAATCATAAACCCTAAACCATAAACCCTACACCTTTAACCATAAACCACAAACCCTAAAGCCTAAACCCTAAACCCTAAATCCTAAACCCTAAACACTAAACCCTACAGCACAAACCCTAAACCCTAAACCCTAAACCCTAGACTATAAACCATAAACCATCAACCCCAAGCCATAAACCCTAAACCCTAAACATTAAACCACAAACCCTAAAGCCTAAAGCATAAACCTTAAACCCTCAACCCCAAACCATAAACCCTAAACCCTTCACCCCAAACCTTAAACCAAAAACCCTAAAGCCTAAACCCTAGACTATAAACCATAAACCCTAAACTATAAACCCTAAATCCTAAACCCTAAACATTAAACATTAAACCACAAACACTAAACCCTAAACCCTATACCCTAGAGCATAAACCCTAAACACTAAACCCTAAACCCAAACCATAAATCTAAACACTAAACCATAAACCCTAAATCCTAAACCATAAACCCCAAAAGCCTAAACCCTAAACCCTATAGTATAAACCATAAACCATAAACCCTAAACCATAAACCCTAAACCATAAACCATAAGCACTAAATCCTAAACCACAAACCCTAAAGCCTACACCATAAACCTTAAAGCATAAAACCCTAAACTATAAACCCTAAACCCTAAACCCTAAACCCTAAACCCTAAACCATAAACCCTAAACCCTAAACCCTAAACCCTAAACCCTAAACCATAAAGACTAAAGCATAAACCCTAAACCCTAAACCCTAAACCCTAAACCCCAAACTATAATCCCAAAAGGATAAACCATAAACTCTAAACCCTAAACCCTAAAGCATAAATCCTAAACCCTAAACCGTAATCCCCAAACCATAAACCATAAACACTAAATCCTAAACCACAAACCCTAAAGCATAAACCCTAAACCCTAAGCTCTAAACCATAAACCATAAACCCTCAACCCCAAACCATAAACCCTAAAGCCTAACGCTTAAACCATAAACCCTAAAGCATAAACCCTAAACACTAAATCCTAAACCCTAAACACCAAAACATAAACCCTAAAGAATAAACCCTAAAGCACAAACCCTAAAGCCTAAAGCATAAACCCTAAATCTAAACCATAAACACTAAACCCTAAACCACAAACCTTAAACCCTAAACCCTAAACACTAAACCCTAAACCACAAACCCTAAATCATAAACCATAAACCCTTAACGCCAAACTATAAACCCTAAACCCTAAACCACAAACCCTAAAGCCTAAACCCTAAAACATAAACCGTCAACCCCAAACCATAAACCATAAACCCTAAACCCTAAACAGTACACACTACACCCTTAACCCAAAATCCCAAACCCTAAAGCCTAAAGCGTAAACCCTAAATTCTAAACCCTAAAACCTAAACCTAAAACCACAAACCCTAAAGCCTAAACCATAAACCCTAAAGCATAAACCCTAAACCTTAAATCCTAAACCCTAAACCCTAAACCCTAAACCCTAAACCCTAAACCCTACACCCTAAAGCCTAAACCACAAACCCTAAAGATTAAATCCTAAAGCATAAACCCTCAACCACAAACCATAAACCCTAAACCCAAAAGCATACACCCTAAACATTAAACCACAAACCCTAAAGCCTAACTAAACCATAAACCCTTAACCCCAAACCATAAACCCTAAACCCTACAACCTAAACCCAAAAAAATACCACACCGTAAACCTTAAACCACAAACTGTAAAGCCTAAACGCTAAACTATAATCCCTAAGCCCTAAACCATAAACCATCAACCCCAAACCATAAACCCTAAACCCTAAATGATACACCCTAAACCCTCAACCACAAACTCTAAAGGCTAAACCCTAAATCATAAACTATCAGCCCCGAACCATAAAACCCTAAACCATAAACACTCAACCCCAAATCATAAACCATAAACCCTAAACCATACACCCTAGACCATAAACTCTATACCCTAAACCTTAAACCCTAAACCCTAAACCATAAAAACACCTAAACCCTAAATTATAAACCCTAAACCTTAAACCATATACCTTCAACCCCAAACCATAAACACTAAATCCTAAACCTTAAACCCTAAACCAAAATCCTAAACCCTAAACCATAAACCATAAACCCTCAACCCCAAACCATAATCCCTAAATCCTAAACCTTACACCCTTAACACTAAACCTTAAACCACGAACCCTAAAGCCTAAACAATAAACCCTAAACCATAAACCCTAAAGCATAAACCCTAAACCCTAAACCCTAAATCCTAAACCCTAAACACTAAACCCTAAAGCACAAACCCTAAACCCTAAACCCTAAACCCTAGACTATAAACCATAAACCATCAACCCCAAGCCATAAACCCTAAACCCTAAACATTAAACCACAAACCCTAAAGCCTAAAGCATAAACCTTAAACCCTCAACCCCAAACCATAAACCCTAAACCCTTCACCCCAAACCTTAAACCAAAAACCCTAAAGCCTAAACCCTAGACTATAAACCATAAACCCTAAACTATAAACCCTAAATCCTAAACCCTAAACATTAAACATTAAACCACAAACACTAAACCCTAAACCCTATACCCTAGAGCATAAACCCTAAACACTAAACCCTAAACCCAAACCATAAATCCTAAACACTAAACCATAAACCCTAAATCCTAAACCATAAACCCCAAAAGCCTAAACCCTAAACCCTATAGTATAAACCATAAACCATAAACCCTAAACCATAAACCCTAAACCATAAACCATAAGCACTAAATCCTAAACCACAAACCCTAAAGCCTACACCATAAACCTTAAAGCATAAAACCCTAAACTATAAACCCTAAACCATAAACCCTAAACCCTAAACCATAAAGACTAAAGCATAAACCCTAAACCCTAAACCCTAAACCCTCAACCCCAAACCATAATCCCAAAAGGCTAAACCATAAACTCTAAACCCTAAACCCTAAAGCATAAATCCTAAACCCTAAACCGTAATCCCCAAACCATAAACCATAAACACTAAATCCTAAACCACAAACCCTAAAGCATAAACCCTAAACCCTAAGCTCTAAACCATAAACCATAAACCCTCAACCCCAAACCATAAACCCTAAAGCCTAACGCTTAAACCATAAACCCTAAAGCATAAACCCTAAACACTAAATCATAAACCCTAAACACCAAACCATAAACCCTAAAGAATAAACCCAAAAGCACAAACCCTAAAGCCTAAAGCATAAACCCTAAATCTAAACCATAAACACTAAACCCTAAACCATAAACCTTAAACCCTAAACCCTAAACACTAAACCCTAAACCACAAACCCTAAATCCTAAACCATAAACCCTTAACGCCAAACTATAAACCATAAACCCTAAACCACAAACCCTAAAGCCTAAACCCTAAAACATAAACCGTCAACCCCAAACCATAAACCATAAACCCTAAACCCTAAACAGTACACACTACACCCTTAACCCAAAATCCCAAACCCTAAAGCCTAAAGCGTAAACCCTAAATTCTAAACCCTAAAACCTAAACCTAAAACCACAAACCCTAAACCCTAAAGCATAAACCCTAAACCTTAAATCCTAAACCCTAAACCCTAAACCCTAAACCCTAAACCCTAAACCCTAAACCCTAAAGCCTAAACCACAAACCTTAAAGATTAAATCCTAAAGCATAAACCCTCAACCACAAACCATAAACCCTAAACCCAAAAGCCTACACCCTAAACATTAAACCACAAACCCTAAAGCCTAACTAAACCATAAACCCTTAACCCCAAACCATAAACCCTAAACCCTACAACCTAAACCCAAAAAAATACCACACCGTAAACCTTAAACCACAAACTGTAAAGCCTAAACGCTAAACTATAATCCCTAAGCCCTAAACCATAAACCCTCAACCCCAAACCATAAACCCTAAACCCTAAACCCTCAACCACAAACTCTAAAGGCTAAACCCTAAATCATAAACTATCAGCCCCGAACCATAAAACCCTAAACCATAAACACTCAACCCCAAATCATAAACCATAAACCCTAAACCATACACCCTAGACCATAAACTCTATACCCTAAACCTTAAACCCTAAACCCTAAACCCTAAACCATAAAAACACCTAAACCCTAAATTATAAACCCTAAACCTTAAACCATATACCTTCAACCCCAAACCATAAACACTAAATCCTAAACCTTAAACCCTAAACCAAAATCCTAAACCCTAAACCATAAACCATAAACCCTCAACCCCAAACCATAATCCCTAAATCCTAAACCTTACACCTTTAATACTAAACCTTAAACCACGAACCCTAAAGCCTAAACAATAAACCCTAAACCATAAACCCTAAAACATAAACCCTAAACCCTAAACCCTAAACCCCAAACCATAAACCCTAAACCCCAAACCATAAACCCTAAACCCTAAACCCTAAACCCTAAATCCTATACCCTAAACCCTAAACCATAAACCCTAAAGTCTAAACCCTAAACCATAAACCTTCAATCCCAAACCATAAACCCTTAACCCTACACCCCAAACCATAAACCACAAACCCTAAAGCCGAAACCCTAGACTATAAACCCTAAACCCTAAACCATAAACCATCAACACCAAACCATAAACCCTAAACCACAAACCCTAAACCTAAACCATAAACCCTAAACCCTAATTGCTACACCCTAAACCCTAAACCACAAACCATAAACCTAAACCATAAACCCTCAACCATAAATCATAAGCCCTAAACCATAAACCCTCAACCCCAAACCATAAACTATAAACCCTAAACCATACACCCTAGACCCTAAACCTAAACCCAAAATCCTAAATCTTAAATCCTAAATCCTAAACCCTAAACCTTACATCCTAAACCAGAAACCCTAAAGCACAAACCCTAAACCCTAAACCCTAAAGTGTAAACTCTAAACCCTCAACATTAAACCCTAAACACTAAACCACAAACCCTAAAGCCTAAATCATAAACCATAAACCTTCAATCCCAAACCATAAACCCTAAACCCTAGACGATACACCCTAAACCTGAAACCACAAACCCTAAAGCCTAAACCATAAACCATAAACCCTCAACCCAAACCATAAACCCTAAATCCTAAACCACAAATCATAAAGCCTTAAACCCTGAACCATAAACCCTCAACCCCAAATCATAAACCCTAAACCCTAAACCCTACACCATTAACCATAAACCACAAACCCTAAAGCCTAAACCCTAAACCCTAAATCCTAAACCCTAAACACTAAACCCTAAAGCACAAACCCTAAACCATAAACCCTAAACCCTAGACCCTAAACCGTAAACCCTAAACCCTAAACTCTAAACCCTAAACCCTAAACCATAAACCCTAAACCATAAACCCTCAACCCCAAAGCATAAACCCTAAACCCTAAACGAGACACCCTAAACCCTAAACCACAAATTCTAAAAGCTAAACCCTAAACCGTAAACTGTCAACCCCAAACCATAAACCCTAAACTATAAACCATCAACCCCAAACAATAAACCATAAACCCTAAACCATACACCATAGACCATAAACTCTAAACCCTAAACCATAAACCCTAAACCTTAAACCCTAAACCCTAAACCCTAAATCCTAAACCCTAAACCATAAACCATAAACCCAAACACTAAACTCTAAACCACAAACTCTAAAGCCTAAATCCTAAACCAAAAACCCTCAACCCCAAACCATAAACCCTAAATGCTAAACCCTAAACCCTACACCCTAAACCTGAAACCACAAACCCTAAAGCATAAAACCTAAACCATAAATCCTCAACCCCAAACCATAAACCCTCAACCCTAAATCACAAACAATAAAGCCTTAAATCATAAACCATAAACCCTCAAACCCAAACCATAAACCCTAAACCCTAATCCCTACACCTTTAATCCTAAACCACAAACCCTAAAACCTAAAGCCTAAACCCTAAATCCTAACGCCTAAACACTAAACCCTAAACCACAAACCCTAAAGCATAAACCCTAAACCCTAAAGCATAAACCCTAAACCCTAAACCCCAAACCATAAACCCAAAACCTAAACCCTAAACAATATACCCTAAACCAGAAACCCTAAAGCCTAAAGCCTAAACTATAAACCTTCAACCCCAAACCATAAACCCTTAACCCTACACCCCAAACCATAAATCACAAACACTAAAGCCTAAACCCTAGACTATAAACCCTAAACCCTAAACCATAAACCTTCAACGCCAAACCCTAAACCCTAATTGCTACACCATAAACCCTAAATGCTACAACCTAAACCCTAAACCCTAAACCATAAACCCTCAGCCACAAATCATAAGCCCTAAACCATAACCCCTCAACCCCAAACCATAAACTATAAACCCTAAACCATAAACACTAGATCCTAAGCCTAAACCCAAAACCCTAAATCCTAAATATTAAACCCTAAACCCTAAGCCAGAAACCCTAAAGCACAAACCCTAAACCCTAAACCCTAAAGTGTAAACTCTAAACCCTCAACATTAAACCCTAAACCCTAAACCACAAACCATAAAGCCTAAATCCTAAACCATAAGCCTTCAACACCAAACCATAAACCCTCAACCCTAAACCATACACCCTAAACCTGAAACCACAAACATTAAAGCCTAAACCCTAAATCATAAACCCTCAACCCTAAACCATAAACCCTAAATCCTAAAGCACAAACCATAAAGCCTTAAACCCTGAACCATAAACCCTCAACCCCAAATCATAAAGCCTAAACCCTAAACCCTAAACCTTTAACCATAAACCACAAACACTAAAGCCTAAAGCCAAAACCCTAAATCCTAAACCCTAAACACTAAACCCTTATCCACAAACCCTAAACCCTGAACCCTAAACCATAAACCCTAAAGCAAAAACCTTAAACCCTAAACACTAACCCCTCAACCCCAAACCATAAACCATAAACTATAAACCCTAAACCCTAAACCATAAAGACTAAACCATAAACCCTAAACCCTAAACCCTAAACCCCAAACCATAATCCCAAAAGGCTAAACCATAAACTCTAAACCCTAAACCCTAGAGCATAAACCCTAAACCCTAAACCCTAATCCCCAAACCATAAACCATAAACACTAAATCCTAAACCACAAATCCTAAAGCCTAAAGCCTAAACCCTAAACTCTAAACCATAAAGCATAAATCTCAACCCCAAACCATAAACCCTAAAGCCTAAAGCCTAAACCATAAACCCTAAAGCATAAACCCTAAACACTAAGTCCTAAACCCTAAACCCTAACGCCTAAAGCATAAACCCTAAATCTAAACCATAAACACTAAACCCTAAACCACAAACCTTAAAGCCTAAACCCTAAACACTAAACACTAAGCCACAAACCCTAAATCCTAAACCATAAACCCTTAACGCCAAACCATAAAATCTAAACCCTAAACCACAAACCCTAAACCCTAAACCCTAAAACATAAACAGTCAACCCCAAACCATAAACCATAAACCCTATACCCTAAACAGTACACCCTACACCCTTAAACCAAAATCCCAAACCCTGAAGCCTAAAGCGTAAACCCTAAATCCTAAACCCTAAACACTAAACCCAAAACCACAAACCCTAAAGCCTAAACCATAAACCCTAAAACATAAACCTTAAAGCTTAAATCCTAAACCCAAACCATAAACCATAAACCCTAAACCCTAAACCCTAAACCGTAAACCCTACACCCTAAAGCCTAAACCACAAACCCTAAAGACTAAATCCAAAAGCATAAACCCTCAACCACAAACAGTAAACCCTAAACCCAAAAGCCTACACCCTAAACCTTAAACCACAAACCCTAAAGCCTAACTAAACCATAAAACCTTAACCCCAAACCATAAGCCCTAATCCCTACACCCTAAACCCAAAAAAATACTACACCGTAAACCTTAAACAACAAACCCTAAAGCCTAAACGCTAAACTATAATCCCTAAGCCCTAAACCATAAACCCTCAACCCCAAACCATAAACCCTAAACCCTAAACGATACACCCTGAACCCTAAACCACAAACTCTAAAGGCTAAACCCTAAATCATAAACTGTCAACCACAACTATAAACCCTAAACCCTAAATCCTAAACCCCAAATCATAAACCATAAACCCTAAACCATACACCCTAGACCATAAACTCTATACCCTAAACCTTAAACCCTAAACCCTAAACCCTAAACCACAAAAACACCTAAACCCTAAACTATAAACCCTAAACATTAAACCATATACCTTCAACCCCAAACCATAAACACTAAATCCTAAACCTTAAACCCTAAACCAAAATCATAAACCCTAAACCATAAACCATAAACCCTCAACCCCAAACCATAATCCCTAAATCCTAAACCTTACACCCTTAACACAAAACCCTGAACCACAAACCCTAAAGCCTAAACAATAAACCCTAAACTATAAACCCTAAAGCATAAACCCTAAACCCTAAACCCTAAACCCCAAACCATAAACCCTAAACCCTAAACCCTAAATCATATACCCTAAACCCTAAACCATAAACCCTAACGTCTAAACCCTAAACCATAAACCCTGAACCCTAAACCATAAACCCTAAAGCAAAAACCTTAAACCCTAAACACTAACCCCTCAACCCCAAACCATAAACCATAAACTATAAACCCTAAACCCTAAACCATAAAGACTAAACCATAAACCCTAAACCCTAAACCCTAAACCCTAAACCCCAAACCATAATCCCAAAAGGCTAAATCATAAACTCTAAACCCTAAACCCTAGAGCATAAACCCTAAACCCTAAACCCTAATCCCCAAACCATAAAACATAAACACTAAATCCTAAACCACAAATCCTAAAGCCTAAAGCCTAAACCCTAAACTCTAAACCATAAAGCATAAACTCTCAACCCCAAACCATAAACCCTAAAGCCTAAAGCCTAAACCATAAACCCTAAAGCATAAACCCTAAACACTAAGTCCTAAACCCTAAACCCTAACGCCTAAAGCATAAACCCTAAATCTAAACCATAAACACTAAACCCTAAACCACAAACCTTAAAGCCTAAACCCTAAACACTAAACACTAAGCCACAAACCCTAAATCCTAAACCATAAACCCTTAACGCCAAACCATAAAATCTAAACCCTAAACCACAAATCCTAAACCCTAAACCCTAAAACATAAACAGTCAACCCCAAACCATAAACCATAAACCCTATACCCTAAACAGTACACCCTACACCCTTAAACCAAAATCCCAAACCCTGAAGCCTAAAGCGTAAACCCTAAATCCTAAACCCTAAACACTAAACCCAAAACCACAAACCCTAAAGCATAAACCATAAACCCTAAAGCATAAACCTTAAAGCTTAAATCCTAAACCCAAACCATAAACCATAAACCCTAAACGCTAAACCCTAAACCGTAAACCCTACACCCTAAAGCCTAAACCACAAACCCTAAAGACTAAATCCAAAAGCATAAACCCTCAACCACAAACAGTAAACCCTAAACCCAAAAGCCTACACCCTAAACCTTAAACCACAAACCCTAAAGTCTAACTAAACCATAAAACCTTAACCCCAAACCATAAGCCCTAATCCCTACACCCTAAACCCAAAAAAATACTACACCGTAAACCTTAAACAAGAAACCCTAAAGCCTAAACGCTAAACTATAATCCCTAAGCCCTAATCCATAAACCCTCAACCCCAAACCATAAACCCTAAACCCTAAACGATACACCCTAAACCCTAAACCACAAACTCTAAAGGCTAAACCCTAAATCATAAACTGTCAACCCCAACTATAAACCCTAAACCCTAAATCCTAAACCCCAAATCATAAACCATAAACCCTAAACCATACACCCTAGACCATAAACTCTATACCCTAAACCTTAAACCCTAAACCCTAAACCCTAAACCACAAAAACACCTAAACCCTAAACTATAAACCCTAAACCTTAAACCATATACCTTCAACCCCAAACCATAAACACTAAATCCTAAACCTTAAACCCTAAACCAAAATCATAAACCCTAAACCATAAACCATAAACCCTCAACCCCAAACCATAATCCCTAAATCCTAAACCTTACACCCTTAACACAAAACCCTGAACCACAAACCCTAAAGCCTAAACAATAAACCCTAAACCCCCCAAAGCATAAACCCTAAACCCTAAACCCTAAACCCCAAACCATAAACCCTAAACCATAAACCCTAAATCATATACCCTAAACCCTAAACCATAAACCCTAACATCTAAACCCTAAACCATAAACCCTGAACCCTAAACCATAAACCCTAAAGCAAAAACCTTAAACCCTAAACACTAACCCCTCAACCCCAAACCATAAACCATAAACTATAAACCCTAAACCCTAAACCATAAAGACTAAACCATAAACCATAAACCCTAAACCCTAAACCCTAAACCCTAAACCCCAAACCATAATCCCAAAAGGCTAAATCATAAACTCTAAACCCTAAACCCTAGAGCATAAACCCTAAACCCTAAACCCTAATCCCCAAACCATAAAACATAAACACTAAATCCTAAACCACAAATCCTAAAGCCTAAACCCTAAACCCTAAACTCTAAACCATAAAGCATATACTCTCAACCCCAAACCATAAACCCTAAAGCCTAAAGCCTAAACCATAAACCCTAAAGCATAAACCCTAAACACTAAGTCCTAAACCCTAAACCCTAACGCCTAAAGCATAAACCCTAAATCTAAACCATAAACACTAAACCCTAAACCACAAACCTTAAAGCCTAAACCCTAAACACTAAACACTAAGCCACAAACCCTAAATCCTAAACCATAAACCCTTAACGCCAAACCATAAAATCTAAACCCTAAACCACAAACCCTAAACCCTAAACCCTAAAACATAAACAGTCAACCCCAAACCATAAACCATAAAACCTATACCCTAAACAGTACACCCTACACCCTTAAACCAAAATCCCAAACCCTGAAGCCTAAAGCGTAAACCCTAAATCCTAAACCCTAAACACTAAACCCAAAACCACAAACCCTAAAGCCTAAACCATAAACCCTAAAGCATAAACCTTAAAGCTTAAATCCTAAACCCAAACCATAAACCATAAACCCTAAACCCTAAACCCTAAACCGTAAACCCTACACCCTAAAGCCTAAACCACAAACCCTAAAGACTAAATCCAAAAGCATAAACCCTCAACCACAAACAGTAAACCCTAAACCCAAAAGCCTACACCCTAAACCTTAAACCACAAACCCTAAAGCCTAACTAAACCATAAAACCTTAACCCCAAACCATAAGCCCTAATCCCTACACCCTAAACCCAAAAAAATACTACACCGTAAATCTTAAACAACAAACCCTAAAGCCTAAACGCTAAACTATAATCCCTAAGCCCTAAACCATAAACCCTCAACCCCAAACCATAAACCCTAAACCCTAAACGATACACCCTAAACCCTAAACCACAAACTCTAAAGGCTAAACCCTAAATCATAAACTGTCAACCCCAACTATAAACCTTAAACCCTAAACCCTAAACCCCAAATCATAAACCATAAACCCTAAACCATACACCCTAGACCATAAACTCTATACCCTAAACCTTAAACCCTAAACCCTAAACCCTAAACCACAAAAACACCTAAACCCTAAACTATAAACCCTAAACCTTAAACCATATACCTTCAACCCCAAACCATAAACACTAAATCCTAAACCTTAAACCCTAAACCAAAATCATAAACCCTAAACCATAAACCATAAACCCTCAACCCCAAACCATAATCCCTAAATCCTAAACCTTACACCCTTAACACAAAACCCTGAACCACAAACCCTAAAGCCTAAACAATAAACCCTAAACTATAAACCCTAAAGCATAAACCCTAAACCCTAAACCCTAAACCCCAAACCATAAAGCCTAAACCCTAAACCCTAAATCCTATACCATAAACCCTAAACCATAAACCCTAACGTCTAAACCCTAAACCATAAATCTTCAACCCCAAACCATAAACCCTTAACCCTACACCCCAAACCATAAACCACAAACCCTAAAGCCTAAACCTTAGACTATAAACCCTAAACCCTAAACCATAAACCCTCAACGCCAAATGCTAAACCCTAATTGCTACTCCCTAAATCATAAACCACAAACCCTAAACCTAAACCATAAACCCTCAACCATAAATCATAAGCCCTAAACCATAAACCATCAACCCCAAACCATAAACTATAAACCCTAAACCATACACCCTAGATCCTAAACCTAAACCCAAAATTCTAAATCTTAAATCCTAAATCCTAAACCCTAAACCCTAAATCCTAAACCAAAAACTCTAAAGCACAAACCCTAAACCCTAAACCATAAAACTTCAACCCCAAACCATAAACCCTTAACCCTACACCCCAAACCATAAACCACAAACCCTAAAGCCTAAACCCTAGACTATAAACCCTAAACCCTAAACCATAAGCCCTCAACCATAAATCATAAGCCCGAAACCATAAACCATCAACCCCAAACCATAAACTATAAACCCTAAACCATACACCCTAGATCCTAAACCTAAACCCAAAATTCTAAATCTTAAATCCTAAATCCTAAATCCTAAACCCTAAATCCTAAACCAAAAACCTTAAAGCACAAACCCTAAACCCTAAACCCTAAAGTGTAAACTCTAAACCCTCAACATTAAACCCTAAACCCTAAACCACAAACCCTAAAGCCTAAATCAGAAACCATAAACCTTCAATCCCAAACCATAAACCCTAAACCCTAGACCCTACACCCTAAACCTGAAACCAGAAACCCTAAAGCCTAAACCATAAACCATAAACCCTCAACCCAAACCATAAACCCTAAATCCTAAACCACAAACCATAAAGCCTTAAACCCTAAACCATAAACACTCAACCCCAAATCATAAACCCTAAACCCTAAACCCTACACCTTTAACCATAAACCACAAACCCCAAAGCCTAAACCCTAAACCCTAAATTCTAAACCATAAACCATAAACCCTAAAGCACAAACCCTAAACCCTAAACCATAAACCCTAAACCTTAAACACTAACCCCTCAACCCCAAACCATAAACCCTAAACCATAAACCACAAAACCTAAAGCCTAAAGCCTAAACCTTAAACCATCAACCCCAAGCCATAAACCCTAAACCCTAAACCCTAAACCCTACACCCTAAACCTTAAACGACAAACCATAAAGCCTAAAGCCTAAATCCTAAACCCTCAACCCTCAATCCCAAACCATAAACCCTAAACCATTCACCCCAAACCTTAAACCACAAACCCTAAAGCCTAAACCCTAGACTATAAATCCTAAACCCTAAACCATAAACCCTCAACGCCAAACCATAAACCCTAAATCCAAAACCCTAAACACTAAACTTAAACCACAAACCCTAAAGCCTAAAACCTATACCCTAAAGCATAAACCCTAAACCATAAACCATAAACCCTAAACCCTAAACCTAAAACTACAAACCCTAAAGCCTAAACCATAAACACTAAAGCATAAACCCTAAACCTTAAATCATAAACCCTAAACCCTAAACCCCAAACCCTAAACCATAAACCCTAAACACTATACCCTAAAGCCTAAACCACAAACCCTAAAGATTAAATCCTAAAGCATAAACCCTCAACCACAAACCATAAACCCTAAACCCAAAAGCCTACACCCTAAACCTTAAACCACAAACCCTAAAGCCAAACTAAACCATAAACCCTTAACCCCAAACCATAAACCCTAAACCCTACACCCTAAACCCAAAAAAATACTACACCGTAAACCTTAAACCACAAACCCTAAAGCCTAAACGCTAAACTATAATCCATAAGCCCTAAACCATAAACCCTCAACCCCAAACCATAAACCCTTTACCCTAAACGATACACCCTAAACCCTCAACCACAAACTCAAAAGGCTAAACCCTAAACCCTAAACCAGAAAACTTAAAGCACAAACCCTAAATCCTAAGCCCTAAAGTGTAAACTCTAAACCCTCAACATTAAACCCTAAACCCTAAACCACAAACTCTAAAGCCTAAATCCTATACCATAAGCCTTCAACCCCAAACCATAAACCTTAAACCCTAAACCGTACACCCTAAACCTGAAACCACAAACCCTAAATCCTAAACCATAAACCCTCAACCGCAAACCATAAACCCTAAATACTAAAGAACAAACCATAAAGCCTTAAACCCTGAACCATAAACCCTCAACCCCAAATCATAAACCCTAAACCCTAAACCCTACACCTTTAACCATAAACCACAAACCCTAAAGCCTAAAGCCTAAATCCTAAACCCTAAACACTAAACCCTAAACCACAAACCCTAAATCCTAAACCCTAAACCATAAACCCTAAAGCAAAAACCCTAAAACACTAACCCCTCAACCCCAAACCATAAACCCTAAACCATAAACCCTAAACCCTACACCCTAAACCATAAACCACAAAATCTAAAGCCTAAAGCATAAACCGTAAACCATCAACCCCAAGCCATAAACCCTAAACCATAAACCCAACACCCTAAACCTTAAACCACAAACCTTAAAGCCTAAACCCTCAACCCAAAACCATAAACCATAAACCCTTCACCCCAAACCATAAACCACAAACTCTAAAGCCTAAACCCTAGACTATAAACCCTAAACCCTAAACTATAAACCCTCAATGCCAAACCATAAACCCTAAATCCGAAACCCTAAACACTAAACTTTAAACCACAAACCTTGAAGCCTAAACCATATACCCTAAACCCTAAACCCTAAACCCAAACCATAAATCCTAAACCCTAAACCCTAAACCTTATACCCTAAAGCCTAAACCATAAACCTTAAAGCCTAAATCCTAAAGCATAAACCCTTGACCATAAACCATAAACCCTAAACCCAAAACCCTACACCCTAAACCTTAAACCAAAAACCCTAAACCCTAGCTAAACCATAAACCATCAACCCCAAACCATAAACCATAAACCCTACACCCTAAACCCAAAACCCTACATCGTAAACCTTAAACCACAAACCTAAAGCCTAAACGCTAAACTATAATCCCTAAACCATAAACCATAAACCCTCAACCCCAAATCATAAACCCTAAACCCTAAACGAGACACCCTAAACCCTAAACCACAAATTCTAAAAGCTAAACCCTAAACCGTAAAGTGTCAACCCCAAACCATAAACCCTAAACTATAAACCATCAACCCCAAACCATAAACCATAAACCCTAAACCATACACCCTAGACCATAAACTATAAACCCTAAACCTTAAACCCTAAACCTTAAACCCTAAACCCTAAACCCTAAATCCTAAACCCTAACCATAAACCATAAAGCCCAAACACTAAACCCTAAACCACAAACTCTAAAGCCTAAATCCTAAACCAAAAACCCTCAACCCCAAACCATAAACCCTAAATGCTAAACCCTAAACCCTACACCCTAAACCTGAAACCACAAACCCTAAAGCATTAAACCTAAACCATAAATCCTCAACCCCAAACCATAAACCCTCAACCCTAAATCACAAACAATAAAGCCTTAAATCATAAACCATAAACCCTCAAACCCAAACCATAAACCCTAAACCCTAATCCCTACACCTTTAATCCTAAACCACAAACCCTAAAACCTAAAGCCTAAACCCTATATACTAAACCCTAAACACTAAACCCTAAACCACAAACCCTAAAGCCTAAACCCTAAACCCTAAAACATAAACCCTAAATCCTAAACCCCAAACCATAAACCCAAAACCTAAACCCTAAAAAATATACCCTAAACCCTAAACCAGAAACCCTAAAGCCTAAAGCCTAAACAATAAACCTTCAACCCCAAACCATAAACCCTTAACCCTACACCCCAAACCATAAATCACAAACACTAAAGCCTAAACCCTAGACTATAAACCCTAAACCCTAAACCATAAACCTTCAACGCCAAACCCTAAACCCTAATTGCTACAACATAAACCCTAAATGCTACAACCTAAACCCTAAACCCTAAACCATAAACCCTCAGCCACAAATCATAAGCCCTAAACCATAACCCCTCAACCCCAAACCATAAACTATAAACCCTAAACCATAAACACTAGATCCTAAGCCTAAACCCAAAACCCTAAATCCTAAATATTAAACCCTAAACCCTAAGCCAGAAACCCTAAAGCACAAACCCTAAACCCTAAACCCTAAAGTGTAAACTCTAAACCCTCAACATTAAACCCTAAACCCTAAACCACAAACCATAAAGCCTAAATCCTAAACCATAAGCCTTCAACACCAAACCATAAACCCTCAACCCTAAACCATACACCCTAAACCTGAAACCACAAACCTTAAAGCCTAAACCCTAAATCATAAACCCTCAACCCTAAACCATAAACCCTAAATCCTAAAGCACAAACCATAAAGCCTTAAACCCTAAACCATAAACCCTCAACCCCAAATCATAAACCCTAAACCCTAAACCCTACACCTTTAACCATAAACCACAAACACTAAAGCCTAAAGCCTAAACCCTAAATCCTAAACCCTAAACACTAAACCCTTATCCACAAACCCTAAACCCTGAACCCTAAACCATAAACCCTAAAGCAAAAACCTTAAACCCTAAACACTAACCCCTCAACCCCAAACCATAAACCATAAACTATAAACCCTAAACCCTAAACCATAAAGACTAAACCATAAACCCTAAACCCTAAACCCTAAACCCTAAACCCCAAACCATAATCCCAAAAGGCTAAATCATAAACTCTAAACCCTAAACCCTAGAGCATAAACCCTAAACCCTAAACCCTAATCCCCAAACCATAAACCATAAACACTAAATCCTAAACCACAAATCCTAAAGCATAAACCCTAAACCCTAAACTCTAAACCATAAAGCATAAACTCTCAACCCCAAACCATAAACCATAAAGCCTAAAGCCTAAACCATAAACCCTAAAGCATAAACCCTAAACACTAAGTCCTAAACCCTAAACCCTAACGCCTAAAGCATAAACCCTAAATCTAAACCATAAACACTAAACCCTAAACCACAAACCTTAAAGCCTAAACCCTAAACACTAAACACTAAGCCACAAACCCTAAATCCTAAACCATAAACCCTTAACGCCAAACCATAAAATCTAAACCCTAAACCGCAAACCCTAAACCCTAAACCCTAAAACATAAACAGTCAACCCCAAACCATAAACCATAAACCCTATACCCTAAACAGTACACCCTACACCCTTAAACCAAAATCCCAAACCCTGAAGCCTAAAGCGTAAACCCTAAATCCTAAACCCTAAACACTAAACCAAAAACCACAAACCCTAAAGCCTAAACCATAAACCCTAAAGCATAAACCCTAAAGCTTAAATCCTAAACCCAAACCATAAACCATAAACCTTAAACCCTAAACCCTAAACCGTAAACCCTACACCCTAAAGCCTAAACCACAAACCCTAAAGACTAAATCCTAAAGCATAAACCCTCAACCACAAACCGTAAACCCTAAACCCAAAAGCCTACACCCTAAACCTTAAACCACAAACCCTAAAGCCTAACTAAACCATAAAACCTTAACCCCAAACCATAAGCCCTAATCCCTACAACCTAAACCCAAAAAAATACTACACCGTAAACCATAAACAACAAACCCTAAAGCCTAAACGCTAAACTATAATCCCTAAGCCCTAAACCATAAACCCTCAACCCCAAACCATAAACCCTAAACCCTAAACGATACACCCTAAACCCTAAACCAAAAACTCTAAAGGCTAAACCCTAAATCATAAACTGTCAACCCCAACTATAAACCCTAAACCATAAACCCTCAACCCCAAATCATAAACCATAAACCTTAAACCATACACCCTAGACCATAAACTCTATACCCTAAACCCTAAACCCTAAACCACAAAAACACCTAAACCCTAAACTATAAACCCTAAACCTTAAACCATATACCTTCAACCCCAAACCATAAACACTAAATCCTAAACCTTAAACCCTAAACCAAAATCATAAACCCTAAACCATAAACCATAAACCCTCAACCCCAAACCATAATCCCTAAATCCTAAACCTTACACCCTTAACACAAAACCTTGAACCACAAACCCTAAAGCCTAAACAATAAACCCTAAACTATAAACCCTAAAGCATAAACCCTAAACCCTAAACCCTAAACCCTAAACCATAAACCCTAAACCCTAAATCCTATACCGTAAACCCTAAACCATAAACCCTAAAGTCTAAACCCTAAACCATAAATCTTCAACCCCAAACCATAAACCCTTAACCCTACACCCCAAACCATAAACCACAAACCCTAAAGCCTAAACCCTAGACTATAAACCCTAAACCCTAAACCATAAACCCTCAACGCCAAATGCTAAACCCTAATTGCTACTCCCTAAATCATAAACCACAAACCCTAAACCTAAACCATCAACCCTCAACCATAAATCATAAGCCCTAAACCATAAACCATAAACCCTAAACCATAAACTATAAACCCTAAACCATACACCCTAGATCCTAAACCTAAACCCAAAATTCTAAATCTTAAATCCTAAATCCTAAACCCTAAACCCTAAATCCTAAACCAAAAACCCTAAAGCACAAACCCTAAACCATAAACCCTAAAGTGTAAACTCTAAACCCTCAACATTAAACCCTAAACCCTAAACCACAAACCCTAAAGCCTAAATCAGAAACCATAAACCTTCAATACCAAACCATAAACCCTAAACCCTAGACCCTACACCCTAAACCTGAAACCACAAACCCTAAAGCTTAAACCCTAAACCATAAACCCTCAACCCAAACGATAAACCCTAAATCCTAAACCACAAACCATAAAGCTTTAAACCCAAAACAATAAACACTCAACCCCAAATCATAAACCCAAAACCATAAACCCTACACCTTTAACCACAAACCACAAACCCCAAAGCCTAAACCCTAAATCCTAAACCCTAAACACTAAACCCTAAAGCACAACCCATAAACCCTAAACCCTAAACCCTAAAGCATAAACCCTAAACCTTAAACACTAACCCCTCAACCCCAAACCATAATCCCTAAACCATAAACCCTAAACCATAAACCACAAAAGCTAAAGCCTAAAGCCTAAACCATAAACCATCAACCCCAAGCCATAAACCCTAAACCCTAAACCCTAAACCCTACACCCTAAACCTTAAACGACAAACCATAAAGCCTAAGGCCTAAATCCTAAACCCTCAACCCCAAACCATAAACCCTAAACCCTTTACCCCAAACCTTAAACCACAAACCCTAAAGCCTAAACCCTAGACTATAAATCCTAAACCCTAAACCATAAACCCTCAACGCCAAACCATAAACCCTAAATCCTAAACCCTAAACACTAAACTTAAACCACAAACCCTAAACCCTAAAACATATACCCTAAAGCATAAACCATAAACCCTAAACCATAAACCATAAACCCTAAACCTAAAATCACAAACCCTAAAGCCTAAACCATAAACCCTAAAACATAAACCCTAAACCTTAAATCCTAAACCCTAAACCCCAAACCCTAAACCCTAAACCCTAAACCCTACACCCTAAAGCCTAAACCACAAACCCTAAAGATTAAATCCTAAAGCATAAACCCTCAACCACAAACCATAAACCCTAAACCCAAAAGCATACACCCTAAACCTTAAACCACAAACCCTAAAGCCTAACTAAACCATAAACCCTTAACCCCAAACCATAAACCCTAAACCCTACACCCTAAACCCAAAAAAATACTACACCGTAAACCTTAAAGCACAAACCCTAAAGCCTAAACGCTAAACTATAATCCCTAAGCCCTAAACCATAAATCCTCAACCCCAAACCATAAACCATAAACCCTAAACGATACACCCTAAACCCTCAACCACAAACTCAAATAGGCTAAACCCTAAATCATAAACTATCAACCCCGAACCATAAACCCTAAACCATAAACCCTCAACCCCAAATCATAAACCATAAACCCTAAATCCTAAACCCTAAACCCTAAACCCTAAATCATAAACCTTAAACCCTAAACCATAAACCCTAAACCATAAATCCTAAACCCTAAACCCTAAACCCTAAACCGTAATCCCTAAATCCTAAACCTTACACCCTTAACACAAAAACCTAAACCACGAACCCTAAAGCCTAAACAATAAACCCTAAACTATAAACCCTAAAGCATAAACCCTAAACCCTAAACCATAAACCCCAAACCATAAACCCTAAACCCTAAACCATAAACCACAAAATCTAAAGCCTAAAGCATAAACCGTAAACCATCAACCCCAAGCCATAAACCCTAAACCATAAACCCAACACCCTAAACCTTAAACCACAAACCTTAAAGCCTAAACCCTCAACCCAAAACCATAAACCATAAACCCTTCACCCCAAACCATAAACCACAAACTCTAAAGCCTAAACTATAAACCCTCAATGCCAAACCATAAACCCTAAATCCGAAACCTTAAACACTAAACTTTAAACCACAAACCTTGAAGCCTAAACCATATACCCTAAACCCTAAACCCTAAACCCAAACCATAAATCCTAAACCCTAAACCCTAAACCTTATACCCTAAAGCCTAAACCACAAACCTTAAAGCCTAAATCCTAAAGCATAAACCCTTGACCATAAACCATAAACCCTAAACCCAAAACCCTACACCCTAAACCTTAAACCAAAAACCCTAAAGCCTAGCTAAACCATAAACCATCAACCCCAAACCATACACCCTAAACCCTACACCCTAAACCCAAAACCCTACATCGTAAACCTTAAACCACAAACCTAAAGCCTAAACGCTAAACTATAATCCCTAAACCATAAACCATAAACCCTCAACCCCAAATCATAAACCCTAAACCCTAAACGAGACACCCTAAACCCTAAACCACAAATTCTAAAAGCTAAACCCTAAACCGTAAACTGTCAACCCCAAACCATAAACCCTAAACTATAAACCATCAACCCCAAACCATAAACCATAAACCCTAAACCAAACACCCTAGACCATAAACTATAAACCATAAACCTTAAACCCTAAACCTTAAACCCTAAACCCTAAACCCTAAATCCTAAACCCTAACCATAAACCATAAAGCCCAAACACTAAACCCTAAACCACAAACTCTAAAGTCTAAATCCTAAACCAAAAACCATCAACCCCAAACCATAAACCCTAAATGCTAAACCCTAAACCCTACACCCTAAACCTGAAACCACAAACCCTAAAGCATAAAACCTAAACCATAAATCCTCAACCCCAAACCAGAAACCCTCAACCCTAAATCACAAACAATAAAGCCTTAAATCATAAACCATAAACCCTCAAACCCAAACCATAAACCCTAAACCCTAATCCCTACACCTTTAATCCTAAACCACAAACCCTAAAACCTAAAGCCTAAACCCTATATCCTAAACCCTAAACACTAAACCCTAAACCACAAACCCTAAAGCCTAAACCCTAAACCCTAAAACATAAACCCTAAACCCTAAACCCCAAACCATAAACCCAAAACCTAAACCCTAAACAATATACCCTAAACCCTAAACCAGAAACCCTAAAGCCTAAAGCCTAAACAATAAACCTTCAACCCCAAACCATAAACCCTTAACCCTACACCCCAAACCATAAATCACAAACACTAAAGCCTAAACCCTAGACTATAAACCCTAAACCCTAAACCATAAACCTTCAACGCCAAACCCTAAACCCTAATTGCTACAACATAAACCCTAAATGCTACAACCTAAACCCTAAACCCTAAACCATAAACCCTCAGCCACAAATCATAAGCCCTAAACCATAACCCCTCAACCCCAAACCATAAACTATAAACCCTAAACCATAAACACTAGATCCTAAGCCTAAACCCAAAACCCTAAATCCTAAATATTAAACCCTAAACCCTAAGCCAGAAACCCTAAAGCACAAACCCTAAACCCTAAACCCTAAAGTGTAAACTCTAAACCCTCAACATTAAACCCTAAACCCTAAACCACAAACCATAAAGCCTAAATCCTAAACCATAAGCCTTCAACACCAAACCATAAACCCTCAACCCTAAACCATACACCCTAAACCTGAAACCACAAACCTTAAAGCCTAAACCCTAAATCATAAACACTCAACCCTAAACCATAAACCCTAAATCCTAAAGCACAAACCATAAAGCCTTAAACCCTGAACCATAAACCCTCAACCCCAAATCATAAACCCTAAACCCTAAACCCTACACCTTTAACCATAAACCACAAACACTAAAGCCTAAAGCCTAAACCCTAAATCCTAAACCCTAAACACTAAACCCTTATCCACAAACCCTAAACCCTGAACCCTAAACCATAAACCCTAAAGCAAAAACCTTAAACCCTAAACACTAACCCCTCAACCCCAAACCATAAACCATAAACTATAAACCCTAAACCCTAAACCATAAAGACTAAACCATAAACCCTAAACCCTAAACCCTAAACCCTAAACCCCAAACCATAATCCCAAAAGGCTAAATCATAAACTCTAAACCCTAAACCCTAGAGCATAAACCCTAAACCCTAAACCCTAATCCCCAAACCATAAACCATAAACACTAAATCCTAAACCACAAATCCTAAAGCATAAACCCTAAACCCTAAACTCTAAACCATAAAGCATAAACTCTCAACCCCAAACCATAAACCCTAAAGCCTAAAGCCTAAACCATAAACCCTAAAGCATAAACCCTAAACACTAAGTCCTAAACCCTAAACCCTAACACCTAAAGCATAAACCCTAAATCTAAACCATAAACACTAAACCCTAAACCACAAACCTTAAAGCCTAAACCCTAAACACTAAACACTAAGCCACAAACCCTAAATCCTAAACCATAAACCCTTAACGCCAAACCATAAAATCTAAACCCTAAACCGCAAACCCTAAACCCTAAACCCTAAAACATAAACAGTCAACCCCAAACCATAAACCATAAACCCTATACCCTAAACAGTACACCCTACACCCTTAAACCAAAATCCCAAACCCTGAAGCCTAAAGCGTAAACCCTAAATCCTAAACCCTAAACACTAAACCAAAAACCACAAACCCTAAAGCCTAAACCATAAACCCTAAAGCATAAACCCTAAAGCTTAAATCCTAAACCCAAACCATAAACCATAAACCTTAAACCCTAAACCCTAAACCGTAAACCCTACACCCTAAAGCCTAAACCACAAACCCTAAAGACTAAATCCTAAAGCATAAACACTCAACCACAAACCGTAAACCCTAAACCCAAAAGCCTACACCCTAAACCTTAAACCACAAACCCTAAAGCCTAACTAAACCATAAAACCTTAACCCCAAACCATAAGCCCTAATCCCTACACCCTAAACCCAAAAAAATACTACACCGTAAACCATAAACAACAAACCCTAAAGCCTAAACGCTAAACTATAATCCCTAAGCCCTAAACCATAAACCCTCAACCCCAAACCATAAACCCTAAACCCTAAACGATACACCCTAAACCCTAAACCAAAAACTCTAAAGGCTAAACCCTAAATCATAAACTGTCAACCCCAACTATAAACCCTAAACCATAAACCCTCAACCCCAAATCATAAACCATAAACCCTAAACCATACACCCTAGACCATAAACTCTATACCCTAATCCTTAAACCCTAAACCCTAAACCCTAAACCACAAAAACACCTAAACCCTAAACTATAAACCCTAAACCTTAAACCATATACCTTCAACCCCAAACCATAAACACTAAATCCTAAACCTTAAACCCTAAACCAAAATCATAAACCCTAAACCATAAACCATAAACCCTCAACCCCAAACCATAATCCCTAAATCCTAAACCTTACACCCTTAACACAAAACCTTGAACCACAAACCCTAAAGCCTAAACAATAAACCCTAAACTATAAACCCTAAAGCATAAACCCTAAACCCTAAACCCTAAACCATAAACCCTAAACCCTAAATCCTATACCGTAAACCCTAAACCATAAACCATAAAGTCTAAACCCTAAACCATAAATCTTCAACCCCAAACCATAAACCCTTAACCCTACACCCCAAACCATAAACCACAAACCCTAAAGCCTAAACCCTAGACTATAAACCCTAAACCCTAAACCATAAACCCTCAACGCCAAATGCTAAACCCTAATTGCTACTCCCTAAATCATAAACCACAAACCCTAAACCTAAACCATCAACCCTCAACCATAAATCATAAGCCCTAAACCATAAACCATAAACCCTAAACCATAAACTATAAACCCTAAACCATACACCCTAGATCCTAAACCTAAACCCAAAATTCTAGATCTTAAATCCTAAATTCTAAACCCTAAACCCTAAACCCTAAACCCTAAACCCCAAACCATAATCCCAAAAGGCTAAATCATAAACTCTAAACCCTAAACCCTAGAGCATAAACCCTAAACCCTAAACCCTAATCCCCAAACCATAAACCATAAACACTAAATCCTAAACCACAAATCCTAAAGCATAAACCCTAAACCCTAAACTCTAAACCATAAAGCATAAACTCTCAACCCCAAACCATAAACCCTAAAGCCTAAAGCCTAAACCATAAACCCTAAAGCATAAACCCTAAACACTAAGTCCTAAACCCTAAACCCTAACGCCTAAAGCATAAACCCTAAATCTAAACCATAAACACTAAACCCTAAACCACAAACCTTAAAGCCTAAACCCTAAACACTAAACACTAAGCCACAAACCCTAAATCCTAAACCATAAACCCTTAACGCCAAACCATAAAATCTAAACCCTAAACCGCAAACCCTAAACCCTAAACCCTAAAACATAAACAGTCAACCCCAAACCATAAACCATAAACCCTATACCCTAAACAGTACACCCTACACCCTTAAACCAAAATCCCAAACCCTGAAGCCTAAAGCGTAAACCCTAAATCCTAAACCCTAAACACTAAACCAAAAACCACAAACCCTAAAGCCTAAACCATAAACCCTAAAGCATAAACCCTAAAGCTTAAATCCTAAACCCAAACCATAAACCATAAACCTTAAACCCTAAACCCTAAACCGTAAACCCTACACCCTAAAGCATAAACCACAAACCCTAAAGACTAAATCCTAAAGCATAAACACTCAACCACAAACCGTAAACCCTAAACCCAAAAGCCTACACCCTAAACCTTAAACCACAAACCCTAAAGCCTAACTAAACCATAAAACCTTAACCCCAAACCATAAGCCCTAATCCCTACACCCTAAACCCAAAAAAATACTACACCGTAAACCATAAACAACAAACCCTAAAGCCTAAACGCTAAACTATAATCCCTAAGCCCTAAACCATAAACCCTCAACCCCAAACCATAAACCCTAAACCCTAAACGATACACCCTAAACCCTAAACCAAAAACTCTAAAGGCTAAACCCTAAATCATAAACTGTCAACCCCAACTATAAACCCTAAACCATAAACCCTCAACCCCAAATCATAAACCATAAACCCTAAACCATACACCCTAGACCATAAACTCTATACCCTAATCCTTAAACCCTAAACCCTAAACCCTAAACCACAAAAACACCTAAACCCTAAACTATAAACCCTAAACCTTAAACCATATACCTTCAACCCCAAACCATAAACACTAAATCCTAAACCTTAAACCCTAAACCAAAATCATAAACCCTAAACCATAAACCATAAACCCTCAACCCCAAACCATAATCCCTAAATCCTAAACCTTACACCCTTAACACAAAACCTTGAACCACAAACCCTAAAGCCTAAACAATAAACCCTAAACTATAAACCCTAAAGCATAAACCCTAAACCCTAAACCCTAAACCATAAACCCTAAACCCTAAATCCTATACCGTAAACCCTAAACCATAAACCATAAAGTCTAAACCCTAAACCATAAATCTTCAACCCCAAACCATAAACCCTTAACCCTACACCCCAAACCATAAACCACAAACCCTAAAGCCTAAACCCTAGACTATAAACCCTAAACCCTAAACCATAAACCCTCAACGCCAAATGCTAAACCCTAATTGCTACTCCCTAAATCATAAACCACAAACCCTAAACCTAAACCATCAACCCTCAACCATAAATCATAAGCCCTAAACCATAAACCATAAACCCTAAACCATAAACTATAAACCCTAAACCATACACCCTAGATCCTAAACCTAAACCCAAAATTCTAGATCTTAAATCCTAAATTCTAAACCCTAAACCCTAAACCCTAAACCCTAAACCCCAAACCATAATCCCAAAAGGCTAAATCATAAACTCTAAACCCTAAACCCTAGAGCATAAACCCTAAACCCTAAACCCTAATCCCCAAACCATAAACCATAAACACTAAATCCTAAACCACAAATCCTAAAGCATAAACCCTAAACCCTAAACTCTAAACCATAAAGCATAAACTCTCAACCCCAAACCATAAACCCTAAAGCCTAAAGCCTAAACCATAAACCCTAAAGCATAAACCCTAAACACTAAGTCCTAAACCCTAAACCCTAACGCCTAAAGCATAAACCCTAAATCTAAACCATAAACACTAAACCCTAAACCACAAACCTTAAAGCCTAAACCCTAAACACTAAACACTAAGCCACAAACCCTAAATCCTAAACCATAAACCCTTAACGCCAAACCATAAAATCTAAACCCTAAACCGCAAACCCTAAACCCTAAACCCTAAAACATAAACAGTCAACCCCAAACCATAAACCATAAACCCTATACCCTAAACAGTACACCCTACACCCTTAAACCAAAATCCCAAACCCTGAAGCCTAAAGCGTAAACCCTAAATCCTAAACCCTAAACACTAAACCAAAAACCACAAACCCTAAAGCCTAAACCATAAACCCTAAAGCATAAACCCTAAAGCTTAAATCCTAAACCCAAACCATAAACCATAAACCTTAAACCCTAAACCCTAAACCGTAAACCCTACACCCTAAAGCCTAAACCACAAACCCTAAAGACTAAATCCTAAAGCATAAACACTCAACCACAAACCGTAAACCCTAAACCCAAAAGCCTACACCCTAAACCTTAAACCACAAACCCTAAAGCCTAACTAAACCATAAAACCTTAACCCCAAACCATAAGCCCTAATCCCTACACCCTAAACCCAAAAAAATACTACACCGTAAACCATAAACAACAAACCCTAAAGCCTAAACGCTAAACTATAATCCCTAAGCCCTAAACCATAAACCCTCAACCCCAAACCATAAACCCTAAACCCTAAACGATACACCCTAAACCCTAAACCAAAAACTCTAAAGGCTAAACCCTAAATCATAAACTGTCAACCCCAACTATAAACCCTAAACCATAAACCCTCAACCCCAAATCATAAACCATAAACCCTAAACCATACACCCTAGACCATAAACTCTATACCCTAATCCTTAAACCCTAAACCCTAAACCCTAAACCACAAAAACACCTAAACCCTAAACTATAAACCCTAAACCTTAAACCATATACCTTCAACCCCAAACCATAAACACTAAATCCTAAACCTTAAACCCTAAACCAAAATCATAAACCCTAAACCATAAACCATAAACCCTCAACCCCAAACCATAATCCCTAAATCCTAAACCTTACACCCTTAACACAAAACCTTGAACCACAAACCCTAAAGCCTAAACAATAAACCCTAAACTATAAACCCTAAAGCATAAACCCTAAACCCTAAACCCTAAACCATAAACCCTAAACCCTAAATCCTATACCGTAAACCCTAAACCATAAACCATAAAGTCTAAACCCTAAACCATAAATCTTCAACCGCAAACCATAAACCCTTAACCCTACACCCCAAACCATAAACCACAAACCCTAAAGCCTAAACCCTAGACTATAAACCCTAAACCCTAAACCATAAACCCTCAACGCCAAATGCTAAACCCTAATTGCTACTCCCTAAATCATAAACCACAAACCCTAAACCTAAACCATCAACCCTCAACCATAAATCATAAGCCCTAAACCATAAACCATAAACCCTAAACCATAAACTATAAACCCTAAACCATACACCCTAGATCCTAAACCTAAACCCAAAATTCTAAATCTTAAATCCTAAATTCTAAACCCTAAACCCTAAATCCTAAACCAAAAACCCTAAAGCACAAACCCTAAACCATAAACCCTAAAGTGTAAACTCTAAACCCTCAACATTAAACCCTAAACCCTAAACCACAAACCCTAAAGCCTAAATCAGAAACCATAAACCTTCAATACCAAACCATAAACCCTAAACCCTAGACCCTACACCCTAAACCTGAAACCACAAACCCTAAAGCTTAAACCCTAAACCATAAACCCTCAACCCAAACCATAAACCCTAAATCCTAAACCACAAACCATAAAGCTTTAAACCCAAAACAATAAACACTCAACCCCAAATCATAAACCCAAAACCATAAACCCTACACCTTTAACCACAAACCACAAACCCCAAAGCCTAAACCCTAAATCCTAAACCCTAAACACTAAACCCTAAAGCACAACCCATAAACCCTAAACCCTAAACCCTAAAGCATAAACCCTAAACCTTAAACACTAACCCCTCAACCCCAAACCATAATCCCTAAACCATAAACCCTAAACCATAAACCACAAAAGCTAAAGCCTAAAGCCTAAACCATAAACCATCAACCCCAAGCCATAAACCCTAAACCCTAAACCCTAAACCCTACACCCTAAACCTTAAACGACAAACCATAAAGCCTAAAGCCTAAATCCTAAACCCTCAACCCCAAACCATAAACCCTAAACCCTTCACCCCAAACCTTAAACCACAAACCCTAAAGCCTAAACCCTAGACTATAAATCCTAAACCCTAAACCATAAACCCTCAACGCCAAACCATAAACCCTAAATCCTAAACCCTAAACACTAAACTTAAACCACAAACCCTAAACCCTAAAACATATACCCTAAAGCATAAACCATAAACCCTAAACCATAAACCCTAAACCCTAAACCTAAAATCACAAACCCTAAAGCCTAAACCATAAACCCTAAAACATAAACCATAAACCTTAAATCCTAAACCCTAAACCCCAAACCCTAAACCCTAAACCCTAAACCCTACACCCTAAAGCCTAAACCACAAACCCTAAAGATTAAATCCTAAAGCATAAACCCTCAACCACAAACCATAAACCCTAAACCCAAAAGCCTACACCCTAAACCTTAAACCACAAACCCTAAAGCCTAACTAAACCATAAACCCTTAACCCCAAACCATAAACCCTAAACCCTACACCCTAAACCCAAAAAAATACTACACCGTAAACCTTAAACCACAAACCCTAAAGCCTAAACGCTAAACTATAATCCCTAAGCCCTAAACCATAAATCCTCAACCCCAAACCATAAACCATAAACCCTAAACGATACACCCTAAACCCTCAACCACAAACTCAAAAAGGCTAAACCCTAAATCATAAACTATCAACCCCGAACCATAAACCCTAAACCATAAACCCTCAACCCCAAATCATAAACCATAAACCCTAAATCCTAAACCCTAAACCCTAAACCCTAAATCATAAACCTTAAACCCTAAACCATAAACCCTAAACCATAAATCCTAAACCCTAAACCCTAAACCCTAAACCATAATCCCTAAATCCTAAACCTTACACCCTTAACACAAAAACCTAAACCACGAACCCTAAAGCCTAAAGAATAAACCCTAAACTATAAACCCTAAAGCATAAACCCTAAACCCTAAACCATAAACCCCAAACCATAAACCCTAAACCCTAAACCATAAACCCTAAATCCTATACCCTAAACCCTAAACCATAAACCCTAAAGGTTAAACCCTAAACCATAAAACTTCAACCCCAAACCATAAACCATTAACCCTACACCCCAAACCATAAACCACAAACCCTAATGCCTAAACCCTAGATTATAAACCCTAAACCCTAAACCATAAACCCTCAATGCCAAATGCTAAACCCTAATTGCTACACCCTAAATCCTAAACCACAAACCCTAAACCCTAAACCATAAACCCTCAACCATAAATCATAAGCCCGAAACCATAAACCATCAACCCCAAACCATAAACTATAAACCCTAAACCATACACCCTAGATCCTAAACCTAAACCCAAAATTCTAAATCTTAAATCCTAAATCCTAAACCCTAAACCCTAAATCCTAAACCAAAAACCCTAAAGCACAAACCCTAAACCATAAACCCTAAAGTGTAAACTATAAACCCTCAACATTAAACCCTAAACCCTAAACCACAAACCCTAAAGCATAAATCAGAAACCATAAACCTTCAATCCCAAACCATAAACCCTAAACCCTAGACCCTACACCCTAAACCTGAAACCACAAACCCTAAAGCCTAAACCATAAACCATAAACCCTCAACCCAAACCATAAACCCTAAATCCTAAACCACAAACCATAAAGCCTTAAACCCTAAACCATAAACACTCAACCCCAAATCATAAACCCTAAATCCTAAACCCTACACCTTTAACCATAAACCACAAACCCCAAAGCCTAAACCCTAAACCCTAAATTCTAAACCCTAAACACTAAACCATAAATCACAAACCCTAAACCCTAAACCATAAACCCTAAACCATAAACACTAACCCCTCAACCCCAAACCATAAACCCTAAACCATAAACCCTAAACCATAAACCACAAATCCTAAAGCCTAAAGCCTAAACCTTAAACCATCAACCCCAAGCCACAAACCCTAAACCCTAAACCCTACACCCTAAACCTTAAACGACAAACCATAAAGCCTAAAGCCTAAATCCTAAACCCTCAACCCTCAATCCCAAACCATAAACCCTAAACCCTTCACCCCAAACCTTAAACCACAAACCCTAAAGCCTAAACCCTACACTATAAATACTAAACCCTAAACCATAAACCCTCAACGCCAAACCATAAACCCTAAATCCAAAACCCTAAACACTAAACTTAAACCACAAACCCTAAACCCTAAAACATATACCCTAAAGCATAAACCCTAAACCCTAAACCATAAACCCTAAACCCTAAACCTAAAACTACAAACCCTAAAGCCTAAACCATAAACCCTAAAGCATAAACCCTAAACCTTAAATCATAAACCCTAAACCCTAAACCCCAAACCCTAAACCCTAAACCCTAAACACTATACCCTAAAGCCTAAACCACAAACCCTAAAGATTAAATCCTAAAGCATAAACCCTCAACCACAAACCATAAACCCTAAACCCAAAAGCCTACACCCTAAACCTTAAACCACAAACCCTAAAGCCAAACTAAACCATAAACCATTAACTCCAAACCATAAACCCTAAACCTTACACCCTAAACCCAAAAAAATACTACACCGTAAACCTTAAACCACAAACCCTAAAGCCTAAACGCTAAACTATAATCCATAAGCCCTAAACCATAAACCCTCAACCCCAAACCATAAACCCTAAACCCTAAACGATACACCCTAAACCCTCAACCACAAACTCAAAAGGCTAAACCAAAACCCTAAATCCTAAACCAGAAACCCTAGAGCACAAACCCTAAACCCTAAACCCTAAAATGTAAACTCTAAACCCTCAACATTAAACCCTAAACACTAAACCACAAACCCTAAAGCATAAATCCTAAAACATAAACCTTCAATCCCAAACTATAAACCCTAAACCCTAGACCCTACACCCTAAACCCTAGACCCTAAACCATAAACCGTAAACCCTCAACCCCAAACCATAAACCCTAAATCATAAACTACAAACCATAAAGCCTTAAACCCTGAACCATAAACCCTCAACCCTAAATCATAAACCCTAAACCCTAAACCCCACACCTTTTATCATAAACTATAAACCCTAAAGCCTAAACCATAAACCCTAAATCCTAAACCCTAAACACTAAACCCTAAAGCACAAACCCTAAACCCTAAACCCTAAACCATAAACCCTAAAGCATAAACCCTAAACCTTAAACACTAACCCCTCAACCCCAAACCATAAACCCTAAACCATAAACCCTAAACCATACACCCTAAAGCATAAACCACAAAACCTAAAGCCTAAAGCCTAAACCATAAACCATCAACCCCAAGCCATAAACCCTAAACCCTAAACCCTAAACCCTACACCCTAAACCCTAAATGACAAACCATAAAGCCTAAAGCCTAAACCTTAAACCCTTCACCCCAAACCTTAAACCACAAACCCTAAGGACTAAACCCTAGACTATAAAACCTAAACCCTAAACCATAAACCGTCAACGCCAAACCATAAACCCTAAATCCTAAACCCTAAACACTAAACTTAAACCACAAACCCTAAACCCTAAACCCTAAACCCTATACCCTAATGCATAAACCCTAAACCCTAAACCATAAACCCTAAACCTTATACCCTAAAGCCTAAACCACAAACCCTAAAGCCAAAATCCTAGAGCATAAACCCTCAACCACAAACCATAAACCTTAAACCAAAAACCCTACACCCTAAACCTTAAACCACAATCCCTAAAGTCAAGCTAAACCATAAACCCTCAAACCCAAACCATAAACCTAAATCCCGCACCCGACACCCAAAACCCTACATCGTAAACCTAAAGCCTAAAGGCTAAACTATAATCCCTAAACCCTACACCATTAATCCTCAACCCCAAACCATTAACCCTAAACCCTAAACGAGACACCTTAAACACTAAACCACAAACTCTAAAGGCTAAACCCTAAATCGTAAACTGTCAACCCCAAACCATAAATCCTTAACCATAAACCCTCAACCCCAAACCATAAACCATAAACCCTAAACCATACACCCTAGACCCTAAACTCTAAACCCTAAACCATAAACCCTAAACCTTAAACCATAAACCCTAAACCCTAAATCCTAAACCCTAAATTAGAAACCCTAAAGCACAAACACTTAACCCTAAACTATAAACCCTAAAGCCTAAACCCTAAACCCTAAACCACAAACTCTAAAGCCTAAATCCTAAACCATAAACCCTCAACCCCAAACCATAAACCCTAAATGCTAAACCATAAACCCTAAACCCTAAACCTGAAACCACAAACCCAAAATCATAAACCTTAAACCCTAAAGCCTCAACCCCAAACCATAAACCATCAACCCCAAATCACAAACCATAAAGCCTTAAACCATAAACCATAAACCCTCAAACCCAAACCATAAACCCTAAACCCTAATCCCTATACCTTTAACCCTAAACCACAAACCCTAAAACCTAAAGCCTAAACCGTAAATCCTAAACCCTGAACACTAAACCATAAACCACAAACCCTAAAGCCAAAACCCTAAACCCTAAACCCCAAACCGTAAACCCTAAACCTAAACCCTAAACCCAAAACCCTAAACCCTAAACCGGAAACCCTAAAGCCTAAACCCTAAACCATAAACCTTCAACCCCAAACTATAAACCCTTAACCCTACACCCTACACCCCAAATCATAACCACAAACCCTAAAGCCTAAAGCCTAAACTATAAACCCTAAACCCTAAACCATAAACCTTTAACACCAAACCCTAAACCTTAATTGCTACACCATAAACCCTAAATGCTACACCCTAAACCCTAAACCATAAACCCTCAGCCACAAATCATAAGCCCTAAACCATAAACTATAAACCCTAAACCATAAACACTAGACCCTAAACCTAAACCCAAACCCCTAAATCTTAAATCCTAAATCCTAAATCCTAAACCCTAAACCCTAAACCCTAAACCAGAAAACCTAAAGCACAAACCCTAAATCTTAAACCCTAAAGTTTAAACTCTAAACCCTCAACATTAAACCCTAAACCCTAAACCACAAACCCTAAAGCCTAAATCCTATACCATAAGCCTTTAACCCCAAACCATAAACCCTCAACCCTAAACCTTACACCCTAAACATGAAACCACAAACCCTAAATCATAAACCATAAACCATAAACCATCAACCCCAAACCGTAAACCCTAAATACTAAAGAACAAACCATAAAGCCTTAAACCCTGAACCATAAACCCTCAACCCCAAATCATAAACCCTAAACCCTAAACCCTACACCTTTAACCATAAACCACAAACCCTAAAGCCTAAAGCCTAAACCTTAAATCCTAAACCCTAAACACTAAACCCTAAACCAAAAACCCTAAACCATAAACCCTAAAGCAAAAACCCTAAACCTTAAACACTAACCCCTCAACCCCAAACCATAAACCCTAAACCCTACACCCTAAACCATAAACCACAAAACCTAAAGCCTAAACCATAAACCATCAACCCCAAGACATAAACCCTAAACCTTAAACCACAAACCCTAAAGCCTAAACCCTAAAGCCTAAACCCTCAACCCAAAACCATAAACCGTAAACCCTTCACCCCAAACCATAAACCACAAACCCTAAAGCCTAAACCCTATACTATAAACCCTAAACCCTAAACTATAAACCCTCAATGCCAAACCATAAACCCTAAATCCTAAACACTAAACACCAAAACTTTAAACCACAAACCTTGAAGCATAAACCCTAAACCCTAAACCCTAAACCCAAACCATAAATCCTAAACCCTAAACCTTAAACCTTATACCCTAAAGCCTAAACCACAAACCTTAAAGCCTAAATCCTAAAGCATAAACCCTCAACCATAAACCATAAACCCTAAACCCAAAACCCTACACCCTAAACCTTAAACCAAAAACCCTAAAGCCTAGCTACACCATAAACCCTCAACCCCAAACAATAAACCATAAACCCTACACCCTTAACCCAAAACCCTACATCGTAAACCTTAAACCACAAACCTAAAGCCTAAATGCTAAACTATAATCCCTAAACCATAAACCATAAACCCTCAACCCCAAACCATAAATCCTAAACCCTAAATGAGACACCCTAAACCCTAAACCACAAATTCTAAAAGCTAAACCCTAAACCGTAAACTATCAACCCCAAACCATAAACCCTAAACCATAAACCATCAACCCCAAACTATAAACCATAAACCCTAAACCATAAACCCTAGACCATAAACTCTAAACCCTAAACCCTAAACACTAAACCTTAAACCCTAAACCCTAAACCCTAAATCCTAAACTCTAAATCAGAAACCATAAAGCCCAAACACTAAACCCTAAACCATAAACCATAAAGCCTAAACCCTAAACCACAAACTCTAGAGCCTAAATCCTAAACCATAAACCCTCAACCCCAAACCATAATCCCTAAATGCTAAACCCTAAACCCTACACCCTAAACATGAAACCACAAACCCTAAAGCATAAAACCTAAACCATAAACCCTCAACCCCAAACCATAAACCCTCAACCCCAAATCACAAACAATAAAGCCTTAAACCATAAACCATAAATCCTCAAACCCAAACCATAAACCCTAAACCCTAATCCCTACACCTTTAACCCTAAACCACAAACCCTAAAACCTAAAGCCTAAACCCTAAATCATAAACGCTAAACACTAAACCCTAAACCACAAACCCTAAAGCCTAAACCCTAAACCCTAAAGTATAAACCCTAAACCCTAAACCCTAAAGCCTAGCTAAACCATAAACCCTCAACCCCAAACCATAAACCCTAAACTCTACACCCTTAACCCAAAACCCTACATCGTAAACTTTAAACCACAAACCTAAAGCCTAAACGCTAAACTATAATCCCTAAACCATAAACCATAAACCCTCAACCACAAATCATAAACCCTAAACCCTAAATGAGACACCCTAAACCCTAAACCACAAATTCTAAAAGCTAAACCCTAAACCGTAAATTGTCAACCCCAAACCATAAACCCTAAACCATAAACCCTCAACCCCAAACCATAAACCATAAACCCTAAACCATACACCCTAGAGCATAAACTCTAAACCCAAAACCCTAAACCTTAAACAATAAACCCTAAACCCTAAATCCTAAACCCTAAATCAGAAACCATAAAGCCCAAACACTAAACCCTAAACCATAAACCATAAAGCCTAAGCCCTAAACCCTAAACCACAAACTCTAGAGCCTAAATCCTAAACCATAAACCCTCAACCCCAAACCATAAACCCTAAATGCTAAACCCTAAACCCTACACCCTAAACCTGAAACCACGAACCCTAAAGCATCAAACCTAAACCATAAACCCTCAACCCCATACCATAAACCCTCAACCCCAAATCACAAACAATAAAGCCTTAAACCATAAACCATAAATCCTCAAACCCAAACCATAAACCCTAAACCCTAATCCCTATACCTTTAACCCTAAACCACAAACCATAAAACCTAAAGCCTAAACCCTAAATCATAAACGCTAAACACTAAACCCTAAACCACAAACCCTAAAGCCTAAACCCTAACCCTAAAGTATAAACCCTAAACCCTAAACCCCAAACCATAAACCCAAAACCTAAACCATAAACCCTATACCAGAAACCCTAAAGCCTAAACCCTAAACCATAAACCTTCAACCCCAAACTATAAACCCTTAACCCTACACCCCAAAACATAAACCACAAACCCTAAAGCCTAAACCCTAGACTATAAACCATAAACCCTAAACCATAAACCTTCAACGCCAAACCCTAAACCCTAATTGCTACACCATAAACCCTAAATGCTACATCCTAAACCCTAAACCCTAAAAAATAAACCCTCAGCCACAAATCATAAGCCCTAAACCATAAACCCTCAACCCCAAACCATAAACTATAAACCCTAAACCATAAACACTAGGCCCTAAACCTAAACCCAAAACCCTAAATCTTAAATCCTAAATCCTAAATCCTAAACCCTAAACCCTAAAACAGAAAACCTAAAGCACAAACCCTAAGTCCTAAACCCTAAAGTGTAAACTCTAAACCCTCAACATTAAACCCTAAACCCTAAACCACAAACCCTAAAGCCTAAAACCTATACCATAAGCCTTTAACCCCAAACCATAAACCTAAACCCTAAACCCTAAACCCTAAACCTGAAACCACAAACCCTAAATCATAAACCCTAAACCATAAACCCTCAACCCCAAACCATAAACCCTAAATACTAAAGAACAAACCATAAAGCCTTAAACCCTGAACCATAAACCCTCAACCCCAAATCATAAACCCTAAACCCTAAACCCTACACCTTTAACCATAAACCACAAACCCTAAAGCTTAAAGCCTAAACCCTAAATCATAAACCTTAAACACTAAACCCTAAACCACAAACCCTAAACCATAAACCCTAAACCATAAATCCTAAAGCAAAAACCCTAAACCTTAAACACTAACCCCTCAACCCCAAACCATAAACCCTAAACCATAAACCCTAAACCCTACACCCTAAACCATAAACCACAAAACCTAAAGCCTAAACCATAAACAATCAACCCCAAGCCATAAACCCTAAACCATAAACCCAACACCCTAAACCTTAAACCACAAACCCTAAAGCCTAAAGCCTAAAGCCTAAACCCTCAACCCAAAACCATAAACCGTAAACCCTTCACCCCAAACCATAAATCACAAACCCTAAAGCCTAAACCCTATACTATAAACCCTAAACTCTAAACTATAAACCCTCAATGCCAAACCATAAACCCTAAATCCTAAACCCTAAACACTAAACTTTAAACCACAAACCTTGAAGCCTAAACCCTATACCCTAAAGAATAAACCCTAAACCCTAAACCCTAAACCCAAACCATAAATCATAAACCCTAAACCCTAAACCTTATAACCTAAAGCCTAAACCACAAACCTTAAAGCCTAAATCCTAAAGCATAAACCCTCAACCATAAACCATAAACCCTAAACCCAAAACCCTACACCCTAAACCTTAAACCAAAAACCCTAAAGCCTAGCTAAACCATAAACCCTCAACCCCAAACAATAAACCCTAAACCCTACACCCTTAACCCAAAACCCTACATTGTAAACCTTAAACCACAAACCTAAAGCCTAAATGCTAAACTATAATCCCTAAACCATAAACCATAAACCCTCAACCCCAAACCATAAACCCGACACCCTAAACACTAAACCACAAATTCTAAAAGCTAAACCCTAAACCGTAAACTATCAACCCCAAACCATAAACCCTAAATCATAAACACTCAACCCCAAACCATAAACCATAAACCCTAAACCATAAACCCTAGACCATAAACTCTAAACCCTAAACCCTAAACACTAAACCTTAAACCCTAAACCCTAAACCATAAATCCTAAACTCTAAATCAGAAACCATAAAGCCCAAACACTAAACCCTAAACCATAAACCATAAAGCCTAAACCCTAAACCACAAACTCTAGAGCCTAAATCCTAAACCATAAACCCTCAACCCCAAACCATAAATCCTAAATGCTAAACCCTAAACCCTCAACCCCAAACCATAAACCCTCAACCCCAAATCACAAACAATAAAGCCTTAAACCATAAACCATAAATCCTCAAACCCAAACCATAAACCCTAAACCCTAATCCCTACACCTTTAACCCTAAACCACAAACCCTAAAACCTAAAGCCTAAACCCTAAATCATAAACGCTAAACAATAAACCCTAAACCACAAACCCTAAAGCCTAAACCATAAACCCTAAAGTAAAAACCCTAAACCCCAAACCCTATAGCCTAGCTAAACCATAAACCCTCAACCCCAAACCATAAACCCTAAACCCTACACCCTTAACCCAAAACCATACATCGTAAACCTTAAACCACAAACCTAAAGCCTAAACACTAAACTATAATCCCTAAACCATAAACCATAAACCCTCAACCACAAACCATAAACCCTAAACCCTAAATGAGACACCCTAAACCCTAAACCACAAATTCTAAAAGCTAAACCCTAAACCGTAAACTGTCAACCCCAAACCATAAACCCTAAACCATAAACTATAAACCCCAAACCATAAACACTAAATCCTAAAGCACAAACCATAAAGCCTTAAACCCTGAACCATAAACCCTCAACCCCAAATCATAAACCCTAAACCCTAAACCCTACACCTTTAACCATAAACCACAAACCCTAAAGCCTAAAGCCTAAACCCTAAATCCTAAACCCTAAACACTAAACCCTAAACCACAAACCCTAAACCCTAAACCCTAAACCCTAAATCCTAAAGCAAAAACCTTAACCCCTAAATACTAACCCCTCAACCCCAAACCATAAACCATAAACTATAAACCCTAAACCCTAAACCATAAAGACTAAACCATAAACCCTAAACCCTAAACCCTTAATCCTAAACCCTAAACCCTCAACCCCAAACCATAATCCCAAAAGGCTAAATCATAAACTCTAAACCCTAAATCCTAAAGCATAAACCCTAAACCCTAAACCCTAATCCCCAAATCATAAACCATAAACACTAAATCCTAAACCACAAATCCTAAAGCCTAAACCCTAAACCCTAAACTCTAAACCATAAACCATAAACCCTAAAGCCTAAAGCCTAAACCATAAACCCTAAAACATAAACCCTAAACACTAAATCCTAAACCCTAAACCACAAACCATAAACCCTAAAGAATAAAGCCTAAAGCACAAACCCTAACGCCTAAAGGATAAACCCTAAATCTAAACCATAAACCCTAAACCCTAAACCACAAACCCTAAACCCTAAACCATAAACCACAAACCCTAAATCCTAAACCCTAAACCCTAAACCCTAAACCCTAAACCCTAAACACAAAACCCTAAAGCACAAACCATAAACCCTAAACCCTAAACCCTAAAGCATAAACCCTAAACCTTAAACACTAACCCCTCAACCCCAAACCATAATCCCTAAACCATAAACCCTAAACCATAAACCACAAAGCTAAAGCCTAAAGCCTAAACCATAAACCATCAACCCCAAGCCATAAACCCTAAACCCTAAACCCTAAACCCTACACCCTAAACCTTAAACGACAAACCATAAAGCCTAAAGACTAAATCCTAAACCCTCAACCCCAAACCATAAACCCTAAACCCTTCACCCCAAACCTTAAACCACAAACCCTAAAGCCTAAACCCTAGACTATAAATCATAAACCCTAAACCATAAACCCTCAACGCCAAACCATAAACCCTAAATCCTAAACCCTAAACACTAAACTTAAACCACAAACCCTAAATCCTAAACCCTAAACCCTAAACCCTAAACCCTAAACCCTAAACACAAAACCCTAAAGCACAAACCATAAACCCTAAACCCTAAACCCTAAAGCATAAACCCTAAACCTTAAACACTAACCCCTCAACCCCAAACCATAATCCCTAAACCATAAACCATAAACCCTAAACCATAAACCACAAAGCTAAAGCCTAAAGCCTAAACCATAAACCATCAACCCCAAGCCATAAACCCTAAACCCTAAACCCTAAACCCTACACCCTAAACCTTAAACGACAAACCAAAAAGCCTAAAGCCTAAATCCTAAACCCTCAACCCCAAACCATAAACCCTAAACCCTTCACCCCAAACCTTAAACCACAAACCCTAAAGCCTAAACCCTAGACTATAAATCATAAACCCTAAACCATAAACCCTCAACGCTAAACCATAAACCCTAAATCCTAAACCCTAAACACTAAACTTAAACCACAAACCCTAAACCCTAAAACATATACCCTAAAGCATAAACCATAAACCCTAAACCATAAACCCTAAACCCTAAACCTAAAATCACAAACCCTAAAGCCTAAACCATAAACCCTAAAACATAAACCCTAAACCTTAAATCCTAAACCCTAAACCCCAAACCCTAAACCCTAAACCCTAAACCCTACACCCTAAAGCCTAAACCACAAACCCTAAAGATTAAATCCTAAAGCATAAACCCTCAACCACAAACCATAAACCCTAAACCCAAAAGCCTACACCCTAAACCTTAAACCACAAACCCTAAAGCCTAACTAAACCATAAACCCTTAACCCCAAACCATAAACCCTACACCCTAAACCCAAAAAATACTACACCGTAAACCTTAAACCACAAACCCTAAAGCCTAAACGCTAAACTATAATCCCTAAGCCCTAAACCATAAATCCTCAACCCCAAACCATAAACCATAAACCCTAAACGATACACCCTAAACCCTCAACCACAAACTCAAAAAGGCTAAACCCTAAATCATAAACTATCAACCCCGAACCATAAACCCTAAACCATAAACCCTCAACCCCAAATCATAAACCATAAACTCTAAATCCTAAACCCTAAACCCTAAACCCTAAATCATAAACCTTAAACCCTAAACCATAAACCCTAAACCATAAATCCTAAACCCTAAACCCTAAACCCTAAACCATAATCCCTAAATCCTAAACCTTACACCCTTAACACAAAAACCTAAACCACGAACCCTAAAGCCTAAACAATAAACCCTAAACTATAAACCCTAAAGCATAAACCCTAAACCCTAAACCATAAACCCCAAACCATAAACCCTAAACCCTAAACCATAAACCCTAAATCCTATACCCTAAACCCTAAACCATAAACCCTAAAGGTTAAACCCTAAACCATAAAACTTCAACCCCAAACCATAAACCCTTAACCCTACACCCCAAACCATAAACCACAAACCCTAAAGCCTAAACCCTAGACTATAAACCCTAAACCCTAAACCATAAACCCTCAATGCCAAATGCTAAACCCTAATTGCTACACCTTAAATCCTAAACCACAAACCCTAAACCCTAAACCATAAACCCTCAACCATAAATCATAAGCCCGAAACCATAAACCATCAACCCCAAACCATAAACTATAAACCCTAAACCATACACCCTAGATCCTAAACCTAAACCCAAAATTCTAAATCTTAAATCCTAAATCCTAAACCCTAAACCCTAAATCCTAAACCAAAAACCCTAAAGCACAAACCCTAAACCCTAAACCCTAAAGTGTAAACTCTAAACCCTCAACATTAAACCCTAAACCCTAAACCACAAACCCTAAAGCCTAAATCAGAAACCATAAACCTTCAATCCCAAACCATAAACCCTAAACCCTAGACCCTACACCCTAAACCTGAAACCACAAACCCTAAAGCCTAAACCATAAACCATAAACCCTCAACCCAAACCATAAACCCTAAATCCTAAACCACAAACCATAAAGCCTTAAACCCTAAAACATAAACACTCAACCCCAAATCATAAAACCTAAACCCTAAACCCTACACCTTTAACCATAAACCACAAACCCCAAAGCCTAAACCCTAAACCCTAAATTCTAAACCCTAAACACTAAACCATAAATCACAAACCCTAAACCCTAAACCATAAACCCTAAACCATAAACACTAACCCCTCAACCCCAAACCATAAACCCTAAACCATAAACCCTAAACCATAAACCACAAATCCTAAAGCCTAAAGCCTAAACCTTAAACCATCAACCCCAAGCCACAAACCCTAAACCCTAAACCCTAAACCCTACACCCTAAACCTTAAACGACAAACCATAAAGCCTAAAGCCTAAATCCTAAACCCTCAACCCTCAATCCCAAACCATAAACCCTAAACCCTTCACCCCAAACCTTAAACCACAAACCCTAAAGCCTAAACCCTACACTATAAATCCTAAACCCTAAACCATAAACCCTCAACGCCAAACCATAAACCCTAAATCCAAAACCCTAAACACTAAACTTAAACCACAAACCCTAAACCCTAAAACATATACCCTAAAGCATAAACCCTAAACCCTAAACCATAAACCCTAAACCCTAAACCTAAAACTACAAACCCTAAAGCCTAAACCATAAACCCTAAAGCATAAACCCTAAACCTTAAATCATAAACCCTAAACCCTAAACCCCAAACCCTAAACCCTAAACCCTAAACAATATACCCTAAAGCCTAAACCACAAACCCTAAAGATTAAATCCTAAAGCATAAACCCTCAACCACAAACCATAAACCCTAAACCCAAAAGCCTACACCCTAAACCTTAAACCACAAACCCTAAAGCCAAACTAAACCATAAACCCTTAACTCCAAACCATAAACCCTAAACCCTACACCCTAAACCCAAAAAAATACTACACCGTAAACCTTAAACCACAAACCCTAAAGCCTAAACGCTAAACTATAATCCATAAGCCCTAAACAATAAACCCTCAACCCCAAACCATAAACCCTAAACCCTAAACGATACACCCTAAACCCTCAACCACAAACTCAAAAGGCTAAACCAAAACCCTAAATCCTAAACCAAAAACCTTAGAGCACAAACCCTAAACCCTAAACCCTAAAATGTAAACTCTAAACCCTCAACATTAAACCCTAAACACTAAACCACAAACCCTAAAGCATAAATCCTAAAACATAAACCTTCAATCCCAAACTATAAACCCTAAACCCTACACCCTACACCCTAAACCCTAGACCCTAAACCATAAACCGTAAACCCTCAACCCCAAACCATAAACCCTAAATCATAAACTACAAACCATAAAGCCTTAAACCCTGAACCATAAACCCTCAACCCTAAATCATAAACCCTAAACCCTAAACCCCACACCTTTTATCATAAACCATAAACCCTAAAGCCTAAACCATAAACCCTAAATCCTAAATCCTAAACACTAAACCCTAAAGCACAAACCCTAAACCCTAAACCCTAAACCATAAACCCTAAAGCATAAACCCTAAACCTTAAACACTAACCCCTCAACCCCAAACCATAAACCCTAAACCATAAACCCTAAACCATACACCCTAAAGCATAAACCACAAAACCTAAAGCCTAAAGCCTAAACCATAAACCATCAACCCCAAGCCATAAACCCTAAACCCTAAACCCTAAACCCTACACCCTAAACCTTAAATGACAAACCATAAAGCCTAAAGCCTAAACCCTAAACCCTTCACCCCAAACCTTAAACCACAAACCCTAAGGACTAAACCCTAGACTATAAAACCTAAACCCTAAAGCATAAACCCTCAACGCCAAACCATAAACCCTAAATCCTAAACCCTAAACACTAAACTTAAACCACAAACCCTAAACCCTAAACCCTAAACCCTAAACCCTATACCCTAATGCATAAACCCTAAACCCTAAACCATAAACCCTAAACCTTATACCCTAAAGCCTAAACCACAAACCCTAAAGCCAAAATCCTAAAGCATAAACCCTCAACCACAAACCATAAACCTTAAACCAAAAACCCTACACCCTAAACCTTAAACCACAATCCCTAAAGTCAAGCTAAACCATAAACCCTCAAACCCAAACCATAAACCCTAAATCCCGCACCCGACACCCAAAACCCTACATCGTAAACCTAAAGCCTAAAGGCTAAACTATAATCCCTAAACCCTACACCATTAATCCTCAACCCCAAACCATTAACCCTAAACCCTAAACGAGACACCTTAAACACTAAACCACAAACTCTAAAGGCTAAACCCTAAATCGTAAACTGTCAACCCCAAACCATAAATCCTTAACCATAAACCCTCAACCCCAAACCATAAACCATAAACCCTAAACCATACACCATAGACCCTAAACTCTAAACCCTAAACCATAAACCCTAAACCTTAAACCATAAACCCTAAACCCTAAATCCTAAACCCTAAATTAGAAACCCTAAAGCACAAACACTTAACCCTAAACTATAAACCCTAAAGCCTAAACCCTAAACCCTAAACCACAAGCTCTAAAGCCTAAATCCTAAACCATAAACCCTCAACCCCAAACCATAAACCCTAAATGCTAAACCATAAACCCTAAACCCTAAACCTGAAACCACAAACCCAAAATCATAAACCTTAAACCCTAAAGCCTCAACCCCAAACCATAAACCATCAACCCCAAATCACAAACCATAAAGCCTTAAACCATAAACCATAAATCCTCAAACCCAAACCATAAACCCTAAACCCTAATCCCTATACCTTTAACCCTAAACCACAAACCCTAAAACCTAAAGCCTAAACCGTAAATCCTAAACCCTGAACACTAAACCATAAACCACAAACCCTAAAGCCAAAACCCTAAACCCTAAACCCCAAACCGTAAACCCTAAACCTAAACCCTAAACCCAAAACCCTAAACCCTAAACCGGAAACCCTAAAGCCTAAATCCTAAACCATAAACCTTCAACCCCAAACTATAAACCCTTAACCCTACACCCTACACCCCAAACCATAACCACAAACCCTAAAGCCTAAAGCCTAGACTATAAACCCTAAACCCTAAACCATAAACCTTTAACACCAAACCCTAAACCTTAATTGCTACACCATAAACCCTAAATGCTACACCCTAAACCCTAAACCATAAACCCTCAGCCACAAATCATAAGCCCTAAACCATAAACTATAAACCCTAAACCATAAACACTAGACCCTAAACCTAAACCCAAACCCCTAAATCTTAAATCCTAAATCCTAAATCCTAAACCCTAAACCCTAAACCCTAAACCAGAAAACCTAAAGCACAAACCCTAAATCTTAAACCCTAAAGTTTAAACTCTAAACCCTCAACATTAAACCCTAAACCCTAAACCACAAACCCTAAAGCCTAAATCCTATACCATAAGCCTTTAACCCCAAACCATAAACCCTCAACCCTAAACCTTACACCCTAAACATGAAACCACAAACCCTAAATCATAAACCATAAACCATAAACCCTCAACCCCAAACCGTAAACCCTAAATACTAAAGAATAAACCATAAAGCCTTAAACCCTGAACCATAAACCCTCAACCCCAAATCATAAACCCTAAACCCTAAACCCTACACCTTTAACCATAAACCACAAACCCTAAAGCCTAAAGCCTAAACCTTAAATCCTAAACCCTAAACACTAAACCCTAAACCAAAAACCCTAAACCATAAACCCTAAAGCAAAAACCCTAAACCTTAAACACTAACCCCTCAACCCCAAACCATAAACCCTAAACCCTACACCCTAAACCATAAACCACAAAACCTAAAGCCTAAACCATAAACCATCAACCCCAAGACATAAACCCTAAACCTTAAACCACAAACCCTAAAGCCTAAACCCTAAAGCCTAAACCCTCAACCCAAAACCATAAACCGTAAACCCTTCACCCCAAACCATAAACCACAAACCCTAAAGCCTAAACCCTATACTATAAACCCTAAACCCTAAACTATAAACCCTCAATGCCAAACCATAAACCCTAAATCCTAAACACTAAACACCAAAACTTTAAACCACAAACCTTGAAGCATAAACCCTAAACCCTAAACCCTAAATCCAAACCATAAATCCTAAACCCTAAACCTTAAACCTTATACCCTAAAGCCTAAACCACAAACCTTAAAGCCTAAATCCTAAAGCATAAACCCTCAACCATAAACCATGAACCCTAAACCCAAAACCCTACACCCTAAACCTTAAACCAAAAACCCTAAAGCCTAGCTAAACCATAAACCTTCAACCCCAAACAATAAACCCTAAACCCTACACCCTTAACCCAAAACCCTACATCGTAAACCTTAAACCACAAACCTAAAGCCTAAATGCTAAACTATAATCCCTAAACCATAAACCATAAACCCTCAACCCCAAACCATAAATCCTAAACCCTAAATGAGACACCCTAAACCCTAAACCACAAATTCTAAAAGCTAAACCCTAAACCGTAAACTATCAACCACAAACCATAAACCCTAAACCATAAACCATCAACCCCAAACTATAAACCATAAACCCTAAACCATAAACCCTAGACCATAAACTCTAAACCCTAAACCCTAAACCCTAAACCTTAAACCCTAAACCATAAACCCTAAATCCTAAACTCTAAATCAGAAACCATAAAGCCCAAACACTAAACCCTAAACCATTAACCATAAAGCCTAAACCCTAAACCACAAACTCTAGAGCCTAAATCCTAAACCATAAACCATCAACCCCAAACCATAATCCCTAAATGCTAAACCCTAAACCCTACACCCTAAACATGAAACCACAAACCCTAAAGCATAAAACCTAAACCATAAACCCTCAACCCCAAACCATAAACCCTCAACCCCAAATCACAAACAATAAAGCCTTAAACCATAAACCATAAATCCTCAAACCCAAACCATAAACCCTAAACCCTAATCCCTACACCTTTAACCCTAAACCACAAACCCTAAAACCTAAAGCCTAAACCCTAAATCATAAACGCTAAACACTAAACCCTAAACCACAAACCCTAAAGCCTAAACCCTAAACCCTAAAGTATAAACCCTAAACCCTAAACCCTAAAGCCTAGCTAAACCATAAACCCTCAACCCCAAACCATAAACCCTAAACTCCACACCCTTAACCCAAAACCCTACATCGTAAACCTTAAACCACAAACCTAAAGCCTAAACGCTAAACTATAATCCCTAAACCATAAACCATAAACCCTCAACCACAAATCATAAACCCTAAACCCTAAATGAGACACCCTAAACCCTAAACCACAAATTCTAAAAGCTAAACCCTAAACCGTAAATTGTCAACCCCAAACCATAAACCCTAAACCATAAACCCTCAACCCCAAACCATAAACCATAAACCCTAAACCATACACCCTAGAGCATAAACTCTAAACCCAAAACCCTAAACCTTAAACAATAAACCCTAAACCCTAAATCCTAAAACCTAAATCAGAAACCATAAAGCCCAAACACTAAACCCTAAACCATAAACCATAAAGCCTAACCCTAAACCCTAAACCACAAACTCTAGAGCCTAAATCCTAAACCATAAACCCTCAACCCCAAACCATAAACCCTAAATGCTAAACCCTAAACCCTACACCCTAAACCTGAAACCACGAACCCTAAAGCATCAAACCTAAACCATAAACCCTCAACCCCATACCATAAACCCTCAACCCCAAATCACAAACAATAAAGCCTTAAACCATAAACCATAAATCCTCAAACCCAAACCATAAACCCTAAACCCTAATCCCTATACCTTTAACCCTAAACCACAAACCATAAAACCTAAAGCCTAAACCCTAAATCATAAACGCTAAACACTAAACCCTAAACCACAAACCCTAAAGCCTAAACCCTAACCCTAAAGTATAAACCCTAAACCCTAAACCCCAAACCATAAACCCAAAACCTAAACCATAAACCCTATACCAGAAACCCTAAAGCCTAAACCCTAAACCATAAACCTTCAACCCCAAACTATAAACCCTTAACCCTACACCCCAAAACATAAACCACAAACCCTAAAGCCTAAACCCTAGACTATAAACCATAAACCCTAAACCATAAACCTTCAACGCCAAACCCTAAACCCTAATTGCTACACCATAAACCCTAAATGCTACATCCTAAACCCTAAACCCTAAAAAATAAACCCTCAGCCACAAATCATAAGCCCTAAACCATAAACCCTCAACCCCAAACCATAAACTATAAACCCTAAACCATAAACACTAGACCCTAAACCTAAACCCAAAACCCTAAATCTTAAATCCTAAATCCTAAATCCTAAACCCTAAACCCTAAACCAGAAAACCTAAAGCACAAACCCTAAGTCCTAAACCCTAAAGTGTAAACTCTAAACCCTCAACATTAAACCCTAAACCCTAAACCACAAACCCTAAAGCCTAAAACCTATACCATAAGCCTTTAACCCCAAACCATAAACCCTAAACCCTAAACCCTAAACCCTAAACCTGAAACCACAAACCCTAAATCATAAACCCTAAACCATAAACCCTCAACCCCAAACCATAAACCCTAAATACTAAAGAACAAACCATAAAGCCTTAAACCCTGAACCATAAACCCTCAACCCCAAATCATAAACCCTAAACCCTAAACCCTACACCTTTAACCATAAACCACAAACCCTAAAGCTTAAAGCCTAAACCCTAAATCATAAACCTTAAACACTAAACCCTAAACCACAAACCCTAAACCATAAACCCTAAACCATAAATCCTAAAGCAAAAACCCTAAACCTTAAACACTAACCCCTCAACCCCAAACCATAAACCCTAAACCATAAACTCTAAACCCTACACCCTAAACCATAAACCACAAAACCTAAAGCCTAAACCATAAACAATCAACCCCAAGCCATAAACCCTAAACCATAAACCCAACACCCTAAACCTTAAACCACAAACCCTAAAGCCTAAAGCCTAAAGCCTAAACCCTCAACCCAAAACCATAAACCGTAAACCCTTCACCCCAAACCATAAATCACAAACCCTAAAGCCTAAACCCTATACTATAAACCCTAAACTCTAAACTATAAACCCTCAATGCCAAACCATAAACCCTAAATCCTAAACCCTAAACACTAAACTTTAAACCACAAACCTTGAAGCCTAAACCCTATACCCTAAAGAATAAACCCTAAACCCTAAACCCTAAACCCAAACCATAAATCCTAAACCCTAAACCCTAAACCTTATAACCTAAAGCCTAAACCACAAACCTTAAAGCCTAAATCCTAAAGCATAAACCCTCAACCATAAACCATAAACCCTAAACCCAAAACCCTACACCCTAAACCTTAAACCAAAAACCCTAAAGCCTAGCTAAACCATAAACCCTCAACCCCAAACAATAAACCCTAAACCCTACACCCTTAACCCAAAACCCTACATTGTAAACCTTAAACCACAAACCTAAAGCCTAAATGCTAAACTATAATCCCTAAATCATAAACCATAAACCCTCAACCCCAAACCATAAACCCGACACCCTAAACCCTAAACCACAAATTCTAAAAGCTAAACCCTAAACCGTAAACTATCAACCCCAAACCATAAACCCTAAATCATAAACACTCAACCCCAAACCATAAACCATAAACCCTAAACCATAAACCCTAGACCATAAACTCTAAACCCTAAACCCTAAACACTAAACCTTAAACCCTAAACCCTAAACCATAAATCCTAAACTCTAAATCAGAAACCATAAAGCCCAAACACTAAACCCTAAACCATAAACCATAAAGCCTAAACCCTAAACCACAAACTCTAGAGCCTAAATCCTAAACCATAAACCCTCAACCCCAAACCATAAATCCTAAATGCTAAACCCTAAACCCTCAACCCCAAACCATAAACCCTCAACCCCAAATCACAAACAATAAAGCCTTAAACCATAAACCATAAATCCTCAAACCCAAACCATAAACCCTAAACCCTAATCCCTACACCTTTAACCCTAAACCACAAACCCTAAAACCTAAAGCCTAAACCCTAAATCATAAACGCTAAACAATAAACCCTAAACCACAAACCCTAAAGCCTAAACCCTAAACCCTAAAGTAAAAACCCTAAACCCTAAACCCTATAGCCTAGCTAAACCATAAACCCTCAACCCCAAACCATAAACCCTAAACCCTACACCCTTAACCCAAAACCATACATCGTAAACCTTAAACCACAAACCTAAAGCCTAAACGCTAAACTATAATCCCTAAACCATAAACCATAAACCCTCAACCACAAACCATAAACCCTAAACCCTAAATGAGACACCCTAAACCCTAAACCACAAATTCTAAAAGCTAAACCCTAAACCGTAAACTGTCAACCCCAAACCATAAACCCTAAACCATAAACTATAAACCCCAAACCATAAACCCTAAATCCTAAAGCACAAACCATAAAGCCTTAAACCCTGAACCATAAACCCTCAACCCCAAATCATAAACCCTAAACCCTAAACCCTACACCTTTAACCATAAACCACAAACCCTAAAGCCTAAAGCCTAAACCCTAAATCCTAAACCCTAAACACTAAACCCTAAACCATAAACCCTAAACCATAAACCCTAAACCATAAATCCTAAAGCAAAAACCTTAACCCCTAAATACTAACCCCTCAACCCCAAACCATAAACCATAAACTATAAACCCTAAACCCTAAACCATAAAAACTAAACCCTAAACCCTAAACCCTAAACCTTTAATCCTAAACCCTAAACCCTCAACCCCAAACCATAATCCCAAAAGGCTAAATCATAAACTCTAAACCCTAAATCCTAAAGCATAAACCCTAAACCCTAAACCCTAATCCCCAAATCATAAACCATAAACACTAAATCCTAAACCACAAATCCTAAAGCCTAAACCCTAAACCCTAAACTCTAAACCATAAACCATAAACCCTAAAGCCTAAAGCCTAAACCATAAACCCTAAAACATAAACCCTAAATACTAAATCCTAAACCCTAAACCACAAACCATAAACCCTAAAGAATAAAGCCTAAAGCACAAACCCTAACGCCTAAAGGATAAACCCTAAATCTAAACCATAAACACTAAACCCTAAACCACAAACCTTAAAGCCTAAACCCTAAACCACAAACCCTAAATCCTAAACCATAAACCCTTAATGCCAAACCATAAACTCTAAATCCTAAACCACAAACCCTAAAGCATAAACCCTAAAACATAAACCGTCAACCCCAAACCATAAACCCTAAACCCTAAACAGTACACCCTACACCCTTAACCCAAAATCCCAAACCCTGAAGCCTAAAGCATAAACCCTAAATCCTAAACCCTAAACACTAAACCTAAAACCACAAACCCTAAAGCCTAAACCATAAACCCTAAAGCATAAAAACTAAAGTTTAAATCCTAAACCCAAACCATAAACCATAAACCCTAAACCCTAAACCCCCCTAAAGCCTAAACCACAAACCCTAAAGACTAAATCCTAAAGCATAAACCCTCAACCACAAACCATAAACCCTAAACCCAAAAGCCTACACCCTAAACCTGAAACCACAAACCCTAAAGCCTAACTAAACCATAAACCATTAACCCCAAACCATAAGCCCTAATCCCTACACCCTAAACCCAAAAAAATACAACACCCTGAACCTTAAACCACAAACCCTAAAGCCTAAACGCTAAACTATTATCCCTAAGCCCTAAACCATAAACCCCCAACCCCAAACCAAAAACCATAAACCCTAAATGATACACCCTAAACCCTAAACCACAAACTCTAAAGGCTAAACCCTAAATCGTAAACTGTCAACCCCAACCATAAACCCTAAACCATAAACCCTTAACCCCAAATCATAAACCATAAACCCTAAACCATACACCCTAGACCATAAACTCTATACCCTAAACCTTAAACCCTAAACCCTAAACCCTAAACCACAAAAACACATAAACCCTAAACTATAAACCCTAAACCTTAAACCATATACCTTCAACCCCAAACAATAAACAATAAATCCTAAACCTTAAACCCTAAACCAAAATCCTAAACCCTAAACCCTAAACCATAAACCATAAACCCTCAACCCCAAACCATAATCCCTAAATCCTAAACCTTACACCCTTAACACAAAACCCTGAACTATGAACCCTAAAGCCTAAACAATAAACCCTAAACCATAAACCCTAAAGCATAAACCCTAAACCCTAAACCCTAAAACCCAAACCATAAACCCTAAGCCCTAAACCATAAATCCTATACCCTAAACCCTAAACCTTAAACCCTAAAGTCTAAACCCTAAACCATAAACCTTCAACCCCAAACCATAAACCCTTAACCCTACACCCCAAACCATAAACCACAAACCCTAAAGCCTAAACCCTAGACTATAAACCATAAACCCTAAACCATAAACCCTCAATGCCAAATGCTAAACCCAAATTGCTACACCCTAAATACTAAACCACAAACCCTAAACCTAAACCATAAGCCCTCAACCATAAATCATAAGCCCTAAACCATAAACCATCAACCCCAAACCATAAACTATAAACCCTAAACCATACATCCTAGATCCTAAACCTAAGCCCAAAATCCTAAATCTTAAATCCTAAATCCTAAACCCTAAACCCTAAATCCTAAACCAAAAACCCTAAAGCAGAAACCCTAAACCATAAACCCTAAAGTGTAAACTCTAAACCCTCAACATTAAACCCTAAACCCTAAACCCTAAACCACAAACCCTAAAGCCTAAATCAGAAACCATAAACCTTCAATCCCAAACCATAAACCCTAAACCCTAGACCCTACACCCTAAACCTAAAACCACAAACCCTAAAGCCTAAACCCTAAACCATAAACCCTCAACCCAAACCATAAACCCTAAATCCTAAACCACAAACCATAAAGCCTTAAACCCTGAACCATAAACACGCAACCCCAAATCATAAATCCTAAACCCTAAACCCTACACCTTTAAACATAAACCACAAACCCTAAAGCCGAAACCATAAACCCTAAATCCTAAATCCTAAACCCTAAACATTAAACCATAAAGCACAAACCCTAAACCCTAAACCCTAAACCATAAACCCTAAACCATAAACCCTAAACCTTAAACATTAACCCATCAACCCCAAACCATAAACCCTAAACCATAAACCCTAAACCATACACCCTAAACCATAAACCACAAAACCTAAAGCCTAAAGCCTAAACCATAAACCATCAACCCCAAGCCATAAACCCTAAACCCTACACCCTAAACCTTAAACAACAAACCATAAAGCCTAAAGCCTAAACCGTAAACCCTCAACCCCAAACCATAAACCTTAAACCCTTCACCCCAAACCATAAACCACAAACCCTAAAGCCTAAACCCTAGACTATAAACCATAAGCCCTAAATGATAAAACCTCAACGCCAAACCATAAACCCTAAATCCTAAACCCTAAACACTAAACTCCACAAACCCTAAACCCTAAAACATATACCCTAAAGCATAAACCCTAAACCCTAAACCTTATACCCTAAAGCCTAAACTACAAAACCTAAAGCCAAAATCCTAAAGCATAAACCCTCAACCACAAACCATAAACCTTAAACGCAAAAGCCTACACCCTAAACCTTAAACCACAAACCCTAAAGTCTAGCTAAACCATAAACCCTCAAACCCAAACCATAAACCCTAAACCTTGCCCCCTACACCCAAAACCCTACATCGAAAACCGTAAACCACAAACCTAAAGCCTAAAAGATAAACTATAATCCCTAAACCCTAAACCATTAATCCTCAACCCCAAAACATCAACCCTAAACCCTAAATGAGATACCTTAAACCCTAAACCACAAACTCTAAAGGCTAAACCCTAAACCGTAAACTGTCAACCATAAACCATAAATCCTTAACCATAAACCCTCAACCCAAAACCATAAACCATAAACCCTAAACCATACACCCTAGACCCTAAACTCTAAACCCTAAACCCTAAACCTTAAACCCTAAACCCTAAACCCTAAATCCTAAACCCTAAATCAGAAACCCTAAATCCCAAACACTAAACCCTAAACTATGAACCCTAAAGCCTAAACCCTAAACCCTAAACCAGAAACTCTAAAGCCTAAATCCTAAATCACAAACCCTCAACCTCAAACCATAAACCCTAAACCCTAAACGTAAAACCACAAACCCTAAATCATAAACCCTAAACCATAAACCCTCAACCCCAAACCATAAACCATCAACCCCAAATCACAAACCATAAAGCCTTAAACCATAAACCATAAACCCTCAAACCCAAACCATAAACCATAAACCCTAATCCTTACACCTTTAACCCTAAACCACAAACCCTAAAACCTAAAGCCTAAACTGTAAATCCTAAACCCTAAACACTAAACCCAAAACCACAAACCCTGAAGCCTAAACCCTAAACCCTAAAGCATAAACCCTAAACCCTAAACCCCAAACCGTAAACCCTAAACCTAAACCCTAAACCTTATACCATAAACCCTAAACCGGAAACCCTAAAGCCTAAACCCTAAACCATAAACCTTCAACCCCAAACCATAAACCACAAATCATAAACCATAAACCCTAAACCCTACACCCCAAACCATAAACCACAAACCCTAAAGCCTAAACCCTAGACTATAAACCCTAAACCATAAACCATAAACATTCAACGCCAAACCCTAAACCCTAATTGCTACACCGTAAACCCTAAATGTTACACCCTAAACCATAAACCCTTAGCCACAAATCATAAGCCCTAAACCATAAACCCTCATCCCCAAACCATAAACTATAAACCCTAAACCATAAACACTATACCCTAAACCTAAACCCAAAACCCTAAATTTTAAATCCTATATCCTAAACCCTAAACCCTAAACCAGAAACCCGAAAGCACAAACCCTAAACCCTAAACCCTAAAGTGTAAACTCTAAACCCTTAACATTAAACCCTAAACCCTAAACCACAAACCCTAAAGCCTAAATCCTATACCATAAGCCTTCAACCCCAAACCATAAACCCTAAACCCTAAACCCAACACCCTAAACCTGAAACCATAAACCCTAAACCATAAACCCTCAACCCCAAACCATAAATCCTAAATCCTAAAGCACAAACCATAAAGCCTTAAACCCTGAACTATAAACCCTCAACCCTAAAGGCTAAAGCTTAAACCATAAACCATCAACCCCAAGCCATAAACCCTAAACCATAAACCCAACACCCTAAATCTTAAACCACAAACCCTAAAGCCTAAAGCGTAAAGCCTAAACCCTTAACCCAAAACCATAAACCGTAAACCCTTCACCCCAAACCATAAACCACAAACCCTAAAGCCTAAACCCTAGACTATAAACCCGAAACCCTAAACTATAAACACTCAATGCCAAACCATAAACCCTTAATCCTAAACCCTAAACACTAAACTTTAAACCACAAACCTTGAAGCCTAAACCCTATACCCTAAAGCCTAAACCCTAAACCATAAACCCTAAATCCTAAACCCTAAATCCTAAACCTTATACCCTAAAGCCGAAACCACAAACCTTAAAGCCTAAATGCTAAAGCATAAACCCTCAACCATAAACCATAAACCCTAAACCCAAAACCCTACACCCTAAACCTTAAACCAAAAACCCTAAAGCCTAGCTAAACCATAAACCCTCAACCCCAAACCATAAACCCTAAACCCTACACCCTAAACCCAAAACCCTACATCGTAAACCATAAACCACAAACCTAAAGCCTAAACGCTAAACTATAATCCCTAAACCATAAACCATAAACCCTAAACCCTAAACCATAAATTCTAAAGCTAAATCCTAAACCGTAAACTGTCAACCCTAAACCATAAACCCTAAACCATAAACCCTAAACCATACACCCTAAACCATACACCCTAGACCATAAACTCTAAACCTTAAACCCTAAACCCTAAACCTTAAACCCTAAACCCTAAATCAAAAACCCTAAATCAGAAACCATAAAGCCCAAACACTAAACCCTAAACCATAAACCCTAAACCCTAAACCACAAACTCTAAAGCCTAAATCCTAAACCATAAACCCTAAACCCCAAACCATAAACCATAAACCCTAAATGCTAAACCCTAAACCCTACACTCTAAACCTGAAACCACAAACCCTAAGGCATAAAACCTAAACCATAAACCCTCAACCCCAAATCACAAACAATAAAGCATTAAACCATAAACCATAAACCCTCAAACCCAAACCATAAACCCTAAACCCTAATCCATACACCTTTAACCCTAAACGACAAACCCTAAAACCTAAAGCCTAAACCCTAAATCCTAAACCCTAAACACTAAACCATAAACCATAAACCACAAACCCTAAAGCCTAAACCCTAAAGCATAAACCCTAAACCCTAAATCCCAAACCATAAACCCTAAACCTAAATCGTAAACCCTATACCCTAAACCATAAACCAGAAACCCTAAAGCCTAAACCCTAAACCATAAACCTTCAACCCCAAACCATAAACCCTTAACCCTACACCCCAAACCATAAACCACAAAACCTAAAACCTAAACCCTAGACTATAAACCATAAACCCTAAACCATAAACCTTCAACGCCAAACCCTAAACCCTAAACCCTAAACCCTAAACCCTAAATCCTAAATCCTATACCATAAGCCTTCAACCCCAAACCATAAACCCTAAACCCTAAACCCTAAACCCAACACCCTAAACCTGAAACCATAAACCCTAAACCATAAACCCTCAACCCCAAACCATAAATCCTAAATCCTAAAGCACAAACCATAAAGCCTTAAACCCTGAACTATAAACCCTCAACCCTAAAGGCTAAAGCTTAAACCATAAACCATCAACCCCAAGCCATAAACCCTAAACCATAAACCCAACACCCTAAATCTTAAACCACAAACCCTAAAGCCTAAAGCGTAAAGCCTAAACCCTTAACCCAAAACCATAAACCGTAAACCCTTCACCCCAAACCATAAACCACAAACCCTAAAGCCTAAACCCTAGACTATAAACCCGAAACCCTAAACTATAAACACTCAATGCCAAACCATAAACCCTAAATCCTAAACCCTAAACACTAAAGTTTAAACCACAAACCTTGAAGCCTAAACCCTATACCCTAAAGAATAAACCCTAAACCATAAACCCTAAATCCTAAACCTTATACCCTAAAGCCAAAACCACAAACCTTAAAGCCTAAATGCTAAAGCATAAACCCTCAACCATAAACCATAAACCCTAAACCCAAAACCCTACACCCTAAACCTTAAACCAAAAACCCTAAAGCCTAGCTAAACCATAAACCCTCAACCCCAAACCATAAACCCTAAACCCTACACCCTAAACCCAAAACCCTACATCGTAAACCATAAACCACAAACCTAAAGCCTAAACGCTAAACTATAATCCCTAAACCATAAACCATAAACCCTAAACCCTAAACCATAAATTCTAAAGCTAAATCCTAAACCGTAAACTGTCAACCCTAAACCATAAACCATAAACCATAAACCCTAAACCATAAACCCTAAACCATACACCCTAAACCATACACCCTAGACCATAAACTCTAAACCTTAAACCCTAAACCCTAAACCTTAAACCCTAAACCCTAAATCAAAAACCCTAAATCAGAAACCATAAAGCCCAAACACTAAACCCTAAACCATAAACCCTAAACCCTAAACCACAAACTCTAAAGCCTAAATCCTAAACCATAAACCCTAAACCCCAAACCATAAACCCTAAATGCTAAACCCTAAACCCTAAACCCTACACCCTAAACCTGAAACCACAAACCCTAAGGCATAAAACCTAAACCATAAACCCTCAACCCCAAATCACAAACAATAAAGCATTAAACCATAAACCATAAACCCTCAAACCCAAACCATAAACCCTAAACCCTAATCCATACACCTTTAACCCTAAACGACAAACCCTAAAACCTAAAGCCTAAACCCTAAATCCTAAACCCTAAACACTAAACCATAAACCATAAACCACAAACCCTAAAGCCTAAACCCTAAAGCATAAACCCTAAACCCTAAATCCCAAACCATAAACCCTAAACCTAAATCGTAAACCCTATACCCTAAACCATAAACCAGAAACCCTAAAGCCTAAACCCTAAACCATAAACCTTCAACCCCAAACCATAAACCCTTAACCCTACACCCCAAACCATAAACCACAAAACCTAAAACCTAAACCCTAGACTATAAACCATAAACCCTAAACCATAAACCTTCAACGCCAAACCCTAAACCCTAATTGCTACACTATAAACCCTAAATGCTACACCCTAAACCCTAAACCCTAAACCATAAACCCTGAGCCACAAATCATAAGCCCTAAACCATAAACCCTCAACACCAAACCATAAACTATAAACCCTAAACCATAAACACTAGACCCTAAACCTAAACCCAAAACCCTAAATCTTAAATCCTAAATCCTAAACACTAAACCCTAAACCAGAAACCCTAAAGCACAAACTCTAAACCCTAAACCCTAAAGTGTAAACTCTAAACCCTCAACATTAAACCCTAAACCCTAAACACAAACCCTAAAGCCTAAATCATATACCATAAGCCTTCAACCCCAAACCAAAAACCCTCAACCCTAAACCCTACACCCTAAACCTGAAACCACAAACCCTAAATCCTAAACCCTAAACCATAAACCCTCAACCCCAAACCATAAACCCTAAATCCTAAAGCACAAACCATAAAGCCTTAAACCCTGAACCATAAACCCTCAACCCCAAATCATAAACCCTAAACCCTAAACCGTACCTTTAACCATAAACCACAAACCCTAAAGCCTAAAGCCTAAACCCTAAATCCTAAACCCTAAACAATAAACCCTAAACCACAAACCCTAAACCCTAAACCATAAACCATAAACCCTAAAGCAAAAAACCCTAAACCTTAAACACTAACCCCTCAACCCCAAACCATAAACTCTAAACCATAAACCCAAAACCCTACACCCTAAACCATAAACCACAAAACCTAAAGCCTAAAGCCTAAACCATAAACCATCAACCCCAAGCCATAAACCCTAAACCATAAACCCAACACCCTAAACCTTAAACCACAAACCCTAAACCCTAAAGTCTAAAGCCTAAACCCTCAACCCAAAACCATAAACCGTAAACCCTTCACCCCAAACCATAAACCACAAACCCTAAAGCATAAACCCTAGACTATAAACCCTAAACCCTAAACTATAAACCCTCAAAGCCAAACCATAAACCCTAAATCCTAAACCCTAAACACTAAACTTTAAACCAAAAACCTTGAAGCCTAAACCCTATACCCTAAAGCATAAACCATAAACCCTAGTCCCTAAACCCAAACCATAAATCCTAAACCCTAAACCCTAAACCTTATACCCTAAAGCCTAAACCACAAATCTTAAAGCCTAAATCCTAAAGCATAAACCCTCAACTATAAACCATAAACCCTAAACCCAAAACCCTACACCCTAAACCTTAAACCAAAAACCCTAAAGCCTAGCTAAACCATAAACCCTCAACCCCAAACCATAAACCCTAAATCCAAAACCCTACATCGTAAACCTAAAACCACAAACCTAAAGCCTAAACGCTAAACTATAATCCCTAAACCATAAACCATAAACCCTCAACCCCAAACCATAAACCCTAAACCCTAAACGAGACACCCTAAACCATAAACCACAAATTCTAAAAGCTAAACCCTAAACCGTAAACTGTCAACCCCAAACCATAAACCCTAAACCATAAACCCTCAATCCCAAATCATAAACCATAAACCCTAAACCCTAAACCATACACCCTAGACCATAAACTCTAAACCCTAAACCCTAAACCCTAAACCTTAAACCCTAAACCCTAAACCCTAAATACTAAACCCTAAATCAGAAAACATAAAGCCCAAACACTAAACCCTAAACCATGAACCCTAAAGCCTAAACCCTAAACCTTAAACCACAAACTCTAAAGCCTAAATCCTAAATCATAAACCCTCAACCCCAAATCATAAACCCTACACCCTAAACCTGAAACCACAAACCCTAAAGCATAAAACCTAAACCATAAACGCTCAACCCCAAACCATAAACCCTCAACCCCAAATCACAAACAATAAAGCCTTAAACCATAAACCATAAACCCTCAAACCCAAACCATAAACCCTAAACCCTAATCCTTACACCTTTAACCCTAAACCACAAACCCTAAAACCTAAAGCCTAAACCCTAAACACTAAACCCTAAACCACAAAACCTAAAGCCTAAACCCTAAACCCTAAAGCATAAACCCTATACCATAAACCCTAAACCAGAAACCCTAAAGCCTAAAGCCTAAACCATAAACCTTCAACCCCAAACCATAAACCCTTAACCCTACACCCCAAACCATAAACCACAAACCCTAAAGCCTAAACCCTAGACTATAAACCCTAAACCCTAAACCATAAACCTTCAACGCCAAACCCTAAACCCTAATTGCTACACCATAAACCCTAAATGCTACACCCTAAACCCTAAACCCTAAACCATAAACCCTTAGCCACAAATCATAAGCCCTAAACCATAAACCCTCAACCCCAAACCATAAAATATAAACCCTAAACCATAAACACTAGACCCTAAACCTAAACCCAAAACCCTAAATTTTAAATCCTAAACCCTAAACCCTAAGCCAGAAACCCTAAAGCACAACCCCTAAACCCTAAACCCTAAAGTGTAAACTCTAAACCCTCAACATTAAACCCTAAACCCTAAACCACAAACCCTAAAGATTAAATCCTAAACATAAGCCTTCAACCCCAAACCATAAACCCTCAACCCTAAACCCTACATCCTAAACCTGAAAACACAAACCATAAACCATAAACCCTCAACCCCAAACCAAAAACCCTAATTCCTAAAGCACAAACCATAAAGCCTTAAACCCTGAACCATAAACCCTCAACCCCAAATCATAAACCCTAAACCCTAAACCCTACACCTTTAACCATAAACCACAAACCCTAAACCCTAAAGCCTAAACCCTAAATCCTAAATCCTAAACCCTAAACCACAAATCCTAAACCCTAAACCCTAAACCATAAACCCTAAAGCAAAAACCCTAAACCTTAAGCACTAACCCCTCATCCCCAAACTGTAAACCCTAAACCATAAACCCTAAACCCTACACCCTAAACCATAAACCACAAAACCTAAAGCCTAAACCATAAACCCAACACCCTAAACCTTAAACCACAAACCCTAAAGCCTAAAGCCTAAACCCTCAACCCAAAACCATAAACCGTAAACCCTTCACCCCAAACCATAAACCACAAACCCTAAAGCCTAAACCCTCAACCCAAAACCCTAAACCATAAACCCTCAACGCCAAACCATAAACCCTAAACACTAAACTTTAAACCACAAACCTTGAGCCCTAAACCATATACACTAAAGCATAAACCCTAAACCCTAAACCCAAACCATAAATCCTAAACCCTAAACCCTAAACCTTATACCCTAAAGCCTAAACCACAAATCTTAAAGCCTAAATCCTAAAGCATAAACCCTCAACTATAAACCATAAACCCTAAACCCAAAACCCTACACCCTAAACCTTAAACCAAAAACCCTAAAGCCTAGCTAAACCATAAACCCTCAACCCCAAACCATAAACCCTAAACCCTACACCCTAAACCCAAAACCCTACATCGTAAACCTTAAACCACAAACCTAAAGCCTAAACGCTAAACTATAATCCCTAAACCATAAACCATAAACCCTCAACCCCAAACCATAAACCCTAAACCCTAAACGAGACACCCTAAACCATAAACCACAAATTCTAAAAGCTAAACCCTAAACCGTAAACTGTCAACCCCAAACCATAAACCCTAAACCATAAACCCTCAATCCCAAACCATAAACCATAAACCCTAAACCCTAAACCCTAAACCATACACCCTAGACCATAAACTCTAAACCATAAACCCTAAACCCTAAACCTTAAACCTTAAACCCTAAACCCTAAGTCCTAAACCCTAAATCAGAAACCATAAAGCCCAAACACTAAACCCTAAACCATAAACACTAAAGCCTAAACCCTAAACCCTAAACCACAAATTCTAAAGCCTAAATCCTAAACCATAAACCCTAAACCCCAAACCATAAACACTAAATGCTAAACCCTAAACCCTACACCCTAAACCTAAAACCACAAACCCTAAAGCATAAAACCTAAACCATAAACCCTCAACCCCAAACAATAAACCCTCAACCCCAAATCAAAAACCATAAAGCCTTAAACCATAAACTATAAACCCTCAAACCCAAACCATAAACCCTAAACCCTAATCCCTATACCTTTAACCCTAAATCACAAATCCTAAAACCTAAAGCCTAAACCCTAAATCCTAAACCATAAACACTAAACCTTAAACCAGAAACCCTAAACCCTAAACCCTAAACCCTAAACCTAAACTGTAATCCCTAAATCCTACACCCTAAACCCTATACCCTAAACCTTAAACCAGAAACCCTAAAGCTTAAACCCTAAACCATAAACCTTCAATCCCAAACCATAAATCCTAAACCCTACACCCCAAACCATAAACCACAAACCCTAAAGCCTAAACCTTAAACCATAAACCTTCAACGCCAAACCCTAAACCCTAAACCATAAACCATAAACCCTCAACCTCAAACCATAAACTATAAACCCTAAACCCTAAACCATAAACCCTAAAGCATAAATCATAAACCCTAAACCATAAACCATAAACCCTAAAGCATAAACCCTAAATCCTAAACACTCAACCCCAAATCATAAACCATACACCCTAAAGCATAAACCCTCAACCCTAAACCATAAACCCTAAATTCTAAACCGTAAACCTTACACCCTAAACCTATAACAATAAACCATAAAACCTAAACCCTAAACCATAAACCCTCAACCCAAACCATAAACCCTGAACGCTAAATCAAAAACCATAAAGCCTAAAACCATAAACCATAAACCCTCAACCCCAAACCATAAACCCTAAACCCTAATCTATACACCTTTAACCCTAAACCACAAACCCTAAAGCTTAAAGCCTAAACCCTAACCCCTCAATGCTAAACCATAAACCCTAAACCCTAACCCATCAACGCCAAACCATAAGCCCTAAACTATAAACCCTAAACCTTACACCTTAAACAATAAACCACAAACCCTAAAGCCAAAACCCTAAACCAAAAACTATCAACCCCAAGCCATAATTCCTAAACCCTAAACCCTACACCCCAAACCTTAAACCACAAACCCTAAAGCCTAAAGCCTAAAGCCTAAACCTTAAACACCAAACTATAAAACCTAAACCCTTCACTCCAAACCATAAACCACAAACCCCAAAGCCTAAACCCTATACTATAAACCCTAAATCCTTAACCATAAACCCTCAACGCCAAACCATAAACCCAAAAGCCTAAACGCTACACCCTAAATCCTAAACCCTAAACCCTAAACCATAAACCCTCAACACCAAACCATAATCTCTAAACCATAAACCCTCAACCCCAAACTATAAACCCTAAACCCTACACCTTAGACCCTAAAGCCTAAACCATAAACCCTAAATCTTAAATCCTAAATCCTAAACCCTAAACCATAAACCAAAAACCCTAAAGCACAAACACTAAACCCTAAACCCTAAAGCCTAAACTCTAAACCCTAAATCCTAAACCCTAAACCCTAAACCACAAACCCTAAAGCATAAACCCTAAACCTTAAACCCTAAACCATCAACCACAAACATGCCTAAACATAAACTATAAACCATAAACGTTAAACCCTAAACCCTCAACCCCAAACCATAAATCTAAACCCTACACCACAAACCCTAAAGCCTAAACACTAAACCATAAACCCGCAACCCCAAACCATAAACCCTAAACCCTAAATCCTACACCCTTAACCTTAAACCACAAACCCTAAAGCATAAAGCTTGAACGCTAAATCCTAAACCCTAAACACTAAATCCTAAACCACGAACCCAAAAGCCTAAACCCTAAACCCTAAACCATAAAACCTAAAGCATAATCCCTAAACACTAAACCCTAAAGCATAAACCATAAACCATAAACCATCAACCCCGAACCATAAACCCTAAACCATAAACCCAAAACCCTAAACGACAAACCCTAAAGCCAAAATCTGAAACCATAAACCCTCAACCACAAACCATAAACCCTAAACCAAAAATCGTACACCCTAAACATGAAACCACAAACCCTAAAGCTTAAACCCTAAACCATAAACCATAAACCCCAAACTATAAACCCTAAACCCCAAACCACAAACCCTAAATCCTTAAACACTAAAGAATACACCCTAAACCCCAAACTATAAACCATAAACCATAAACCCTAAACCCTACACCTTTAACCCTAAACCACAAACCCTAAACCCTAAACCCTAACCCCTCAACACCAAAAAATAAACCCAAAACCCTAACCCCTCAATGCCAAACCATGAACCCTAAACCTTAAACCCTAAACCCTACACCCTAAACCATAAACCACAAACCCTGAAGTCTAAACCCTAAACCAAAAACCATCAACCCCAAGCCATAAATCCGAAACCCTAAACCCTACACCCCAAACCTTAAACCACAAATCCTAAAGCCTAAAGCCTAAACCTAAAGCCTAAATCCTAAACCATAAACCCTAAACCCTTCACCCCAAACCATAAACCACAAACCCTAAAACCTAAACCCTAGACTATAAACCCTAAACCATAAACCATAAACCCTCAACGCCAAACCATAAACCATAAACCATAAACCCTAAACGCTACACCCGAAATGCTAAACCCTAAACCTAAACCATAAACCCTTAACCCAAACCATAATCTCTAAACCATAAACCCTCAACCCCAAACCATAACCTATAAACCCTAAACCCTACACCCTAGACCTTAAACCCTAAACCCTAAATCTTAAATCCTAAATCCTAAACCCTAAACCATAAACCAGAAACCCTAAAGCATAAACCCTAACACCTAAACCTTAAACCCCAAACTATAAACCTTAAACCATAAACCCTAAACCTTTAACCCTAAACCACAAACCCTAAAGCCTAAAGCCTAAAGCCTAACCCCTCAACGCCAAACCATAAACCCTAAACCCTAACCCCTCAACGCCAAACCATAAACCCTAAACCCTAAACCCTGAACCCTACACCATAAACCAAAAACCACAAACCCTAAAGTGTAAACCCTAAACTAAAAGCAATTAACCCCAAGCCATAAATCCGAAACCCTAAACCCTACACCCTACACCCAAAACTTTAAACCACAAACCCTAAAGCCTAAAGCCTAAAGCCTAAACCCCAAACCATAAACCCTAAACCCTTCACCCCAAACTATAAACCACAAACCCTAAAGCCTAAACCCTAGACTATAAACCCTATACTCTAAACCATAAACCCTCAACGCCAAATCATAAACCCTAAACCCTAAACCATAAACCCTTATTCCCAAACCATAATCTCTAAACCATAAACCCTAAACCCCAAACCATACACTATAAACCGTAAAGCCTAAACCCTAAACCATAAACTCGCAACCCCAAACCATAAACCCTAAACCCTATACCCTACAAGCTTAACCCAAAACCACAAACCCTAAAGCATAAAGCTTGAACCCTAAATCTTAAACCCTAAACACTAAACCCTAAAATACGAACCCAAAAGCCTAAACTCTAAACCCTAAACCATAAACCCTAATGCATAATCCCTAAACCCTAAACCCTAACGCATAAACCATAATCCATAAACCATCAAGCCCAAACCATAAACCCTAAATCATAAATCATAAACCCTAAACCCTAAACGACAAACCCTAAAGCCTAAATCTTAAACCCCAAACTATAAACCCTAAACCCAAAACCCTACACCCTAAACATGTAACCAGAAACCCTAAAGCATAAACCCTAAACCCCAAACCATAAACCCTAAACCCCAAACCACAAACCCTAAATCCAAAACCACAAACCCTAAATCCTTAAACCATAAATAATAAACCCTAGACCCTAAACGCTACACCTTTAACCCTAAACCACAAACCCTAAAGCTTAAAGCTTGAACCCTAAATCCTAAACCCTAAACACTAAACCCAAAAACACGAACCCAAATGCCTAAACCCTAAACCCTAAACCATAAACCCTAACGCATAATCCCTAAACCCTAAACCCTAAAGCATAACCATAACCAATAAACCATCAACCCTAAACCATAAACCCTAAATCATCAATCCTAAACCATAAACCCTAAACGGCAAACCCTAAACCCTAAACCATAAACCCTAAACCCAAAACCCTACACCCTAAACATGAAACCACAAACCCTAAACCCTAAACCATAAACCATAAACCCTAAACCCCAAACTATAAACCCTAAACCCTAAACCATAAACCCTAAATCCTTAAACCATAACAAATAAACACTAAACCCTAAACCCTACACCTTTAACTCTAAACCACAAACCCTAAAGCATAAAGCCTAAACCCTAAATCCTAAACCCTAAACACTAAAGCCTAAAACACAAAAACCAAAGCCTAAACCCTAAACTCTAATCCCTCAATCCCAAACCAAAAACCCTAAACCATAAACCCTAAATCCTAAACCATCAACCCCAAACCGTAAACCCTAAACACTAAACCCTACACCCTAAACCTTAAACCGTAAACCCTAAAGCCTAAAGTCTAAACCCTCAACCCCAAACCATAAACTATAAACCTTACACCCCAAACCATAAAACACAAACCCTAAAGCCAAAACCCTAGACTATAAACCCTAAACCATAAACCATCAACGCCAAACCATAAACCATAAACCCTAAATGCTACACCATAAACCCTAAACCACAAACCATAAACCATAAACCCTAAATCCCAAACCATAAACCCTAAATCATAAACCCTCAATCCCAAACCATAAACTATAAACCCTAAATCATACACCATAAACCATAAACCCGAAACCATAACCCCTAAATCTTAAATCCTAAATCCTAAACCCTAAACCATAAACCCTAAACCCTAAACCATAAACCATAAACTATATACCTTACACTTTTAACACTAAACCACATACCCTAAAGCCTAAAGCCTAAACCCTAAACACTAAACCATAAACCATAAACCCTAAAGGCTAGCCATAAACCCTATACCCTAAAGCATAAACCATAAACCCTAAACCCTAACCCCTCAACCCTAAACCATAAACCATAAACCATAAACCCTCAAACCCAAACCATAAACCCTAAACCCTAAACCATATACCATAAACCATAAACCACAAACCTTAAAGCAAAAACAATAAACCCTAAACCCTAAACACCAAACAATAAACCCTAAACCCTGCACCCTAAACCATAAAACATAAATCCTAAACCATAAACACTAAACTATAAACCCTAAACCCTAAACCATAAACACTCAATCCCAAACCCTAAACCCTAAACCCTAAAAACTACACCCTAAACCATAAACCAGAAACCATAAAGCCTAAACCCAAATCCATAAACCCTCAACCCCAAACTATAAATCCTAAACCATAAACTATAAACCATAAACGTTAAACCATAAACCCTAAACCCCAAACCATAAATCTAAACCCTAAACCACAAACCCTAAACCCTAAAGCCTAAACCCTAAACCATAAACCCACAACCCCAAACCATAAACCCTAAACCCTTAACCCTAACCCACAAACCCTAAAGCATAACGCTTGAACCCTAAATCCTAAACCCTAAACACTAAACCCTAAACCACAAACCCAAAAGCCTAAACCCTAAACCCTAAACCCTAAACCATAAACCCTAAACCCTAAAGCATAATCCCTAAATCCTAAACCCTAAAGCATAAACCATAAACCATAAACCATCAACCCCAAACCATAAACCCTAAACCCTAAACCCTAAACCATAAATCCTAAACCCTAAACGACAAACCCTAAAGCCTAAAGCCTAAATCTTAAACAATAAACCCTCAACCCCAAACTATAAACCCTAAACCCAAAACACTACAGCCTAACCTAAAACCATAAACCCTAAAGCTTAAAACCTAAACCATAAACCCTCAACCCTAAACCCCAAACGCTACACCCTAAACTCTAAACCACAAACCCTAAAGCCTAAAGCCTAAACCATAAACCTCTAACCCCAAACCATAAACCATAAACCATAAACCACAAACCCTAAAGCCTAAACCCCAAACCCTAAACCCTAAACGATAAACACTCAACCCCAAACCATAAACCATAAACCCTACACCCTAGACCCTAAACCATAAACCCTAAACCATAAACTATAAACCCTAAACACTAAACCCTAAACCATAAACCCTAAAGCCCAAACACAAAACTCTAAACTCTAAAGACTAAATCCTAAACCCTAAACCCTAAACCAAAAACACGCATAAACCCTAAACTATAAACCCTAAACCTTAAACAATAAACCCACAATTGCAAACTATAAACCATAAACCCTAAACCCTAAACCACAAACCTTAAAACCTAAACCGTAAACCATAAACCCTCAACCACAAACCATAAACACTAATCCCTAAACCATACACCCTAAACCAGAAACCCTTAAGCCTAAAGCCTAAACCCTAAATCCTAAATACTAAAACACTAAACCCTAACCCACAAACCCTAAAGCATAAACCCTAAACCCTAAAGCATAAATCCTAAACCCTACACCATAAACACTCACCCCCAAACCATAAACTTAAACCCTAAACCCTACACCCTAAACCTTAAACCACAAACCCTAAAGCCTAAATCCTAAACCCCAACACAAAAGCATAAACCCTAAACCATAAACCCTAAACCACAAACATGCCTAAACCCTAAACTATAAACCCCAAACCTTAAACCATAAACCCTCAACCCCAAACCATAAACCCTAAACCCGAAACCACAAACCCTAAATCATAAACCCTAAACCATAAACCCTAAACCCAAAACCATAAACGCTAAACACTAAACCCTAAACCATAAACCCTAAACCTTAAACCACAAACCCGAAAGCCTAAACCCTAAACCATAAACCCTCAACCACGAACCATAAACAATAAACCCTATACCCAAAACCATAAACCATGAATCCTAAAGCCTAAACCCTAAACTATAAATCCTAAACCCTAAACCCTAAACCCTCAACCCCAAAACATAAACACTAAACCCTAAACGCTACACACTAATCCCTAAACCACAAACCACAAACCCTAAAGCCTAAAACCTAAACCATAAACCGTCACCCCCAAACCGTAAACCCTAAACCATAAACCCTAAACCCCAAACCATAAATCATAAACCCTAAACCCTACACCCTAGACCCTAAACCCTACACCCTAGACCCTAAACATTAAACCATAAACAATAACCCTAAAGCCCAAACACAAAACCCTAAACACTAAAGCATAAACCCTAAAACATAAACCCTACACCTTAAGCCCTAAAACATAAACCCTAAAGCCTAAACCCTAAACCATAAACCATAAACTCTAAATCCTACACTAAACCTTAAACTACAAACCCTAAAGCCTAAACCCTAAACCCTAAACCACAAACCCTAAAGCCTAAAACATAAACTATAAACCCTAAACCCCAAACCATAAACAGTAAACCCTAAACCCTACACCATAAACCAGAAACCCTTAAGCCTAAAGCCTAAACCCTAAATCCTAAATACTAAAACACTAAACCCTAAACCACAAACCCTAAAGCCTAAAGCCCAAACCCTAAACCATTAACCCTAAACCATTAACCCTAAACCCTAAACCTACACCATAAACCCTCAACCCCTAACCATAAACTTAAACCCTAAACCCTACACCCTAAACCTTAAACCACAAACCCTAAAGCCTAAATCCTAAACCCCAAACACTAAAGCCTAAACCCTAAACCATAAAACCTAAACCACAAACAAGCCTAAACCCTAAACTATAAACCATAAACCTTAAACAATAAACCCTTAACCCCAAACCATAAACCCTAAACCCGAAACCACAAACCCTAAATCTTAAACCCTAAACCCTAAACCACAAAACATAAACCTTAAACCCTAAAACCTACACCATAAACCTTAAACCACAAACCCTAAAGCTTAAACCCTAAACCATAAACCCTCAACCCTGAACCATAAACAATAAACCATACACCCTAAACCATAAACCATGAATCCTAAAGCCTAAACCCTAAACTATAAACCCTAAACGGTAAACCATACACCCTCAACCCCAAACCATAAACACTAAACCTTAAACGCTACACCATAAACCCAAAACCACAAACCCTAAAACCTAAACCCTAAACCCTCACCCCCAAACCGTAAACCCTAAACCAAAAACCCTAAACCACAAACCATAAACCCTAAACCCTATGCACTAGACCCTAAATCCTACACCCTAGACCTTAAACTTTAAACCCTAAACCCTAAACCCTAAAGCAAACACAAAACCCTAAATACTAAAGCATAAAGCCTAAACCATAAACCCTAAACCCTAAACGATCAACCTCAAACCATATACCATAAACCCTAAACCATAAACCCTACACTCTAAACCTTAAACCATAAACCCTAAAGCCTAAATCCTTAACCATAAACCCTCAACCCCAAACCATAAACCCCAAACCATAAACCCTACACCCTAAACCTTACACTACAAACCCTAAAGCCTAAAGCCTAAACCCTAAACCACAAACCCTAAAGCCTAAACCGTAAACCATAAACCCTCAACCCCAAACCATAAACACTAAACCCTAAACCCTACACCCTAAACCAGAAACCCTTAAGCCTAAAGCCTAAAGCCTAAACCCTAAATCCTAAATACTAAAACACTAAACCCTAAACCACAAACCCTAAAGCATAAACCCTAAACCCTAAAGCATAAACCCTGAACCCTACACCATAAAGCCTCAACCCCAAACCATAAACTTAAACCCTAAACCCTACACTCTAAACCTTAAACCACAAACCCTAAAGCATAAATCCTATACCCCAAACACTAAAGCCTAAACGCTAAACCATAAACCATAAACCATAAACATGCCTAAACCCAAAACTATAAACCCTCAACCCCAAACCATAAACCCTCAACCCCAAACCATAAACCCAAACCCGAAACCACAAACCCTAAATCCTAAACCTTAAACCATAAATCCTAAACCCCAAACCATAAACGCTAAACAATAAACCCTACACCTTTAACCTTAAACCACAAACACTAAAGCCTAAAGCCTAAACCCTAAATCCTAAACACTAAACAATAAACACTACACTCTAAACTATAAACCGTAAAGTCTAAACCATAAACCCTAAACCCTAAAAGTATGAACCCTAAACCCCAAACCCTAGCCCATCAACCCTAAATCATAAACCCTAAATCCTAAACCCTAAACCCTAAACCAGAAGCCCTAAAGCATAAACCCTAAGCCATAAACCCTCAACCCCAAACCATAAACCTTAAACCATAAACCTTATACCCTAAACCTTAAACCACAAACCCTAATGCCTAAACCCTAAACCATAAACCCTCAACCCCGAACCATAAACAATAAACCCTAAACCCTAAACCCCTAACCCAAAACCCTAAACCATAAACCCTAAACCCTAAAGCATAAACCCTAAACCATAAACTCCAAGCACTAAAACTATAAACACTAAAGCCTAAACCCTAAACCATAAACCATAAACCCTAAACCCTAAACCTTTAACTGTAAAGCCTAAAGCCTAATCACTAAAGCCTTAACCCTAAACCACAAACATGGCTACACCCTAAACTATAAACCATAAACCCTAAACCATAAACCTTCAACACCAAACCATAAACCCTAAACCACAAACACTAAAGCCTAATCCCTAAACCATAAACCCTCAACCCTAAACCCCAAACGCTACACCCTAAACCCTAAACCACAAACCCTAAAGCCTAAAGCCTAAACCATAAACTAACAACCCCAAACCATAAACCATAAACCATAAACCATAAACCCTAAAGCCTAAAGCCTAAACCCTAAACCCTAAACGATAAACACTCAACCCCAAACCATAAACCATAAACTCTAAACCCTACACCCTAGACCCTAAACCATAAACCCTAAACCATAAACCATAAACCCTAAACACTAAACCCTAAACCATAAACCCTAAAGCCCAAACACAAAACTCTAAACTCTAAAGACTAAATCCTAAACCCTAAACCCCAAACCAAAACACGCATAAACCCTAAACTATAAACCCTAAACCTTAAACAATAAACCCTCAACCGCAAACTATAAACCCTAAACCCTAAACCCTAAACCACAAACCCTAAAGCCTAAACCGTAAACCATAAACCCTCAACCAGAAACCATAAACACTAATCCCTAAACCATACACCCTAAACCAGAAACCCTTAAGCCTAAAGCCTAAACCCTAAATCCTAAATACTAAAACACTAAACCCTAACCCACAAACCCTAAACCTTAAACCCTAAAGCATAAACCCTAAACCCTAAAGCATAAATCCTAAACCCTACACCATAAACCCTCACCCCCAAACCATAAACTTAAACCCTAAACCATACACCCTAAACCTTAAACCACAAACCCTAAAGCCTAAATCCTAAACCCCAAACACAAAAGCCTAAACCCTAAACCATAAACCCTAAACCACAAACATGCATAAACCCTAAACTATAAACCCTAAACCTTAAACCATAAACCCTCAACCCCAAACCATAAACCCTAAACCTGAAACCACAAACCCTAAATCCTAAACCCTAAACCCTAAACCATAAACCCTAAACCCCAAACCATAAACGCTAAACACAAAACCCTAAACCATAAACCCTAAACCTTAAACCACAAAACCTAAAGCCTAAACCCTAAACCATAAATCCTCAACCACGAACCATAAACAATAAACCCTATACCCAAAACCATAAACCATGAATCCTAAAGCCTAAACCCTAAACTATAAATCATAAACCCTAAACCCTAAACCCTCAACCCCAAAACATAAATCCTAAACCCTAAACGCTATACCTTAAACCCTAAACCATAAACACTAAAGCCTAAACCCTAAACCATAAACCCTAAACCCCAAACCATAAATCATAAACCCTAAACCCTACACCCTAGAACCTAAACCCAACACCCTAGACCCTAAACATTAAACCATAAACCTTAAACCCTAAAGCCCAAACACAAAACCCTAAACACTAAACCATAAACCATAAACCATAAACCCTACACCTTAAACCCTAACACATAAACCCCAAAGCCTAAACCCTAAACAATAACCCTCAACCCTAAACCATAAACCCTAAACTCTAAACCCTACACCATAAATCTCAAACTACAAACCCTAAAGCCTAAATCCTAAACCCTAAACCACAAACCCTAAAGCCTAAAACGTAAACCATAAACCATAAACCCCAAACCATAAACACTAAACCCTACACCATACACCCTAAACTAGAAACCCTTAAGTCTAAAGCCTAAACCCTAAATCCTAAATACTAAAACACTAAACCCTAAACCACAAACCCTAAAACCTAAACCCTAAACCCTAAATCATAAACCCTAAACCTACACCATAAACCCTCAACCCCTAACCATAAACTTAAACCCTAAACCCTACACCCTAAACCTTAAACCACAAATCCTAAAGCCTAAATCCTAAACCCCAAACACTAAAGCCTAAACCCTAAACCATAAACCCTAAACCTTAAACAATAAACCCTAAACCCTAAACTCTCAACCCCAAACCATAAACCATAAACCCGAAACTACAAACCCTAAATCCTAAATCCTAAACCCTAAACCCTAAATCCTAAACCCTAAACCCAAAACATAAACCCTAAACCCTAAACCCTACAACCTAAACCTTAAACCACAAACCCTAAAGCCTAAACCCTAAACCATAAACCCTCAACCCCGAACCATAAACAATAAACCCTACACCCTAAACCATAAACCATGAATCCTAAAGCCTAAACCCTAAACTATAAACCCTAAACCATCAACCCCAAACCATAAACACTAAACCTTAAACGCTACACCATAAACCATAAACCACAAACCCTAAAGCCCAAACCCTAAACCATAAACCCTCACCCACAAATCGTAAACCCTAAACCATAAACCCTAAACCACAAACCATAAACCATAAACCCTAAACCATATATCCTAGACCCTAAATCCTACACCATAGACCCTAAACCTTAAACCCTAAACCATAAACCCTAAACCCTAAAGCAAACACAAAACCCTAAACACTAAAGCATAAAGCCTAAACCATAAACCATAAACCCTAAACGATCACCCTCAAACCATACACCATAAACCCTAAACCATAAACCCTACACCCTAAACCCTAAACCATAAACCCTAAAGCCTAAATCCTAAACCATAAACCCTCAACCCCAAACCATAAACGCCAAACCCTAAACCCTACACCCTAAACCTTACACTACAAACCCTAAAGCCTAAAGCCTAAAGCCTAAACCACAAACCCTAAAGCCTAAATCGTAAACCATAAACCCTCAATCGTAAACCATAAACACTAAACCCTAAATCCTACACCCTAAACCAGAAACCCTTAAGCCTAAAGCATAAACCCTAAATCCTAAATACTAAAACACTAAACCCTAAACCACAAACCCTAAAGCATAAACCCAAAACCCTAAAGCATAAACTCTAAACCCTAAAGCATAAACCCTGAACACTACACCATAAAGCCTCAACCCCAAACCATAAAATTAAACCCTAAACCCTACACTCTAAACCTTAAACCACAAACCCCTAAAGCCTAAATCCTAAACCCCAAACACTAAAGCCTAAACGCTAAACTATAAACCATAAACAATAAACATGCCTAAACCCTAAACTATAAACCCTAAACCTTAAACCATAAACCCTCAACCCCAAACCATAAACCCCAAACCCGAAACCACAAACCCTAAATCCTAAACCCTAAACCATAAATCCTAAACCCCAAACCATAAACGCTAAACACTAAACCCTACACCTTTAACCTTAAACCACAAACCCTAAAGCCTAAAGCCTAAACCCTAAATCCTAAACACTAAACAATAAACACTAAACTCTAAACTATAAACCCTACATACTAAACCCTAAACCAGAAGCCCTAAAGCATAAACCCTAACCATAAACCATCAACCCCAAACCATAAACAATAAACCCTAAACCATATACCCTAAACCTTAAACCACAAACCCTAATGCCTAAACCCTAAACAATAAACCCTCAACCCCGAACCATAAACAACAAACCCTAAACCCTAAACCCTAAACCCCTAACCCAAAAACCCTAAACCCTAAACCCTAAAGCATAAACCCTAAACCATAAACCCCAAGCACTAAAACTACAAACACTAAAGCCTAAACCCTAAACCATAAACCATAAACCCTAAACCCTAAACCTTTAACCCTAAAGCCTAAACCCTAAAGCCTAAACCCTAAAGCCTTAACCCTAAACCACAAACCCTAAACTATAAACCTTCAACCCCAAACCATAAACCCTAAATCCTAAACCCTAAACTACAAACCCTAAAGCCTAAAGCCTAAAGCCTAAACCATAAACCCCCAACCCCACACCCTAAACCCTAAACCCTAAACCCTACTCTCTTAACCCTAAACCACAAATCCTAAAGCCTAAAGCCTAAACCCTATATCCTAAACCCTAAACATTAAACCCTAAAGCCTAAAGCATAAACCCTAAACCCTAAAGCTTAAACCCTAAACCCTAAACCATAAACCCTAAACCCCAAACTATAAACCCAAAATCCAAAACCCTACACCTTAACCTTAAACCACAAACCCTAAAGCCTAAATCCTGAACCTTACACCCTAAACCTTAAACCACAAACTCTAAAGCCTAAATCCTAAACCATAAACCCTCAACACCAAACCATAAACCCTACACCCTAACCCATAAACCACAAACCCTAAAGCTTATACCCTAAAGTATAATCCATGAACCCTAAACTATCAACCCTAAACCACAAACCATAAACCCTAAACCATAAACCTAAACCCTAAACCCTAAACCCTAAGCGTCAACTGCAAATGATAAACCCTAAACCTGCACCCTAAACCGTAAACCAAAAAGCCTAAAGCCTAAACCATAAACTATAAACCCTAAACCCTAAACATTAAACCTCAACCCTAAACCATAAACCATCAACCCCAAAACCTTACACCATAAACCCTAAACCACAAAGCCTAAAGCCTATACCTTAAACAATAAGCCCTCAACCCCAAAACCATAAACCATAAACCCTACACCCTACACCATAGACCATAAACCCCAAACCCTAAACCCTAAGCACTAAACCCTAAACCCTAAAGCCAAAACCCTAAACCCAAAACCCTAAAACAGAGACCCTAAAGCCCAAACACTAAACCCTAAAAGCCTAAAGCCTAAAGTCTAAACACTAAACCCTAAACCCCAAACCCTAAAGCCAAAACCCTTAACCCTAAACCCTAAATCCTAAACCACATGCACGCCTAAACCCTAAACTATAAACCTTAAACTTTAAACCAAAAACCCTCAACCCCAAACCATAAACCTTAAACCCTACACCCTTAACCCTAATCCACAACCCCTAAAGCCTAAAGCCCAAACCCTAAACCCTAAATCCTAAATCATTAACACTAAATCCTAAACCATTAACCCTAGAGCATAAGCCATAAACCATAAACCATAAACCCCAACCCATAAACCCTAAACCACAAACCCTAAACCCTACATCCTAAACCCTAAACCACAAATCCTAAAGCCTAATTCCTAAACCATAAACCCTCAACCCCAAACCATAAACACTAAACACTAATCCCTAAACCCTAAACCTTAAACTACAAACCATAAAGCCTAAACCCTAAACCATAAACACTCAACCCCAAACCATAAACCTTAAACCCTAAATCCTAAACTATAAACCACAAAACCTAAAGCCTAAACCCTAAACTATAAACCCTAAACCCTAAACCATAAATCCTAAACACTAAACCATAAACTTGCAACCCCAAAACATAAACCCTAAACCCTACACCCTAAACAATAAACCACAAAACCTAAAGCATAAACCCTAAACTATAAATGATAAACCCAAAACCCTACACCCAAACCATAAACCCTAAACCATAAACCATAAACCACAAACCCTAAAGCCTAAACGCTAAACTATAAACCCTAAACCATAAATCCTAAATCCTCAACCCCAAACCATAAACCCTAAACCCTAAACGCTACACCCTAAACCCTAAACCACAAACCCTAAGGCCTAAACCCTAAACCATAAATCCTCAATCCCAAACCATAAACCCTCAACCCCAAACCAAAAACCATAAACCCTAAACCCTAAATTCTAAACCCTACACCAGAAACCCTAAAGCCCAAACACTAAACCCTAAAGCCTAAAGCCTAAAGCCTAAACCCCAAACCCTAAAGCCTAAATCCTAAACCATAAAAAGCCTAAACCCTAAACCACAAACACGCAAAAACCCTAAACTATAAACCCTAAACCATAAACCAAAAACCTTCAACCCCAATCCATAAACCCTAAATCCTAAACCCTAAACCACAAACCCTAAAGCCTAAACCCTCAACCCCAAACAATAAACCCTAAAGCCTACATCATTAACCCAAAACGACAAATCCCAAAGCCTAAAGCCTAAACCCTAAAACCTAAACCATAAACCCTCAACCCCAAACCATAAACCCTAAACCCTACACCCTAAACCATAAACCGCAAAACCTAAAGCATAAACACTAAATTATAAACGCTAAACCCTAAACCATAAAACCTCAACCCAAACCATAAATCCTAAACCATAAACCATAAACCACAAACCCTAAAGCCTAAACGCTAAACTATAAACCATAAACCATAAACCATAAACCCTAAACCTAAACCTAAACCCTAAACCCTAAACCCTAAACCCCAAACTATAAACCCTAAACACTAAACGCTAAACCCTAAAGCTTAAACCACAAACCCTAAGGCCTAAACCAGAAACAAAAAACCCTAAACCCCAAACTATAAACCCTAAAACATCAACACTCAATCCCAAACCATAAACCATAAACCCTAAACCCTACACCCTAGACCCTAAACTATAAACCATAAACCCTAAAATTTAAACCCTACACCAGAAACCCTAAAGCCCAAACACTAAACCCTAAACCATAAACCCTAAAGCCTAAATCTAAAACCCTAAATCCTAAAGCCTAAATCCTAAATCATAAAAAGCCTAAACCCTAAACCACAAACACGCATAAACCCTAAATTATAAACCCTAAACCATAAATCCTCAACCCTAATCCATAAACCCTAAATCCTAAACCCTAAACCCTAAACCACAAATCCTAAAGCCTAAACCCTCAACCCCAAACAATAAACCCTAAACCCTACACCATTAACCCTAACCCACAAATCCTAAAGCGTAAAGCCTAATTCCTAAAACCTAAACCATAAACCCTCAACCCCAAACAATAAAGCATAAACCCTAAACCCTAAATCCTAAACCATAAAAACTAAACCACAAACCCTAAACCCTAAATCTTAAACCATAAACCCTTACCCCAAACCATAAACCCTAAACCATAAACCCTACACCCTAAACTTGAAGCACAAACCCTAAAGCATAAACCCTAAACCATAAACCATCAACACCTAACCATAAACCCTAAATCCTAAACCATAAACCCTCAACGCCAAACCATAAACCATAAACCCTAAACCATAAATCCTCACTCCCAAACCATAAACTGTAAACCATAAACCCTCAACCCCAAACCATAAACCCTAAACCCTATACCCTAAACCGTATACCCTATAACATAAACCCTAAACCTTAAACCCTAAACATTAAACCCTAAACCCTAAACCCTAAACCAGAAACCGTAAAGCCAAAACACCAAACCTTAAACCCAAAAGCTTAAAGCCTAAAGCATAAAGCCTAAACCCTAAACCTTTAACCCTAAAGCCTAAACCCTTAACCCTAAAGCATAAACCCTAAACAACAAACACGCCTAAACCCTAAACTATAAACCATAAACCCTAAACCATAAACCTTCAAGCCCAAACCATAAACCATAAACCCTAAACCCTAATCCCTAAACCACAAACCCTAAAGCCTAAACCCTAAACCATAAACCCTCAACCTCACACCCTAAACCCTAAACCATAAACCCTACACCCTTAACCCTAAACCACAAATTCTAAAGCCTAAAGCCTAAACCCTATATCCTAAACCCTAAAGCCTAAAGCGTAAACGCTAAACCCTAAACCCTAAAGCTTAAACCCTAAACCCTAAACCATAAACCCTCAACCCCAAACCATAAACCCAAAATCCAAAACCCTACACCCTAAACCTTAAACCACAAATCCTAAAGCCTAAATCCTAAATCATAAACCCTCAACCCCAAAGCATAAAGCGTAAATGCTAAACCCTACACCCTAAACCTTAAACCACAAACCCTTAAGCCTAAATGCTAAACCATAAACCCTCAACCCCTAACCACAAACACTAAACCCTAAACCATAAACCCTCAACACCAAACTATAAACCATTAACCCTAAACCCTAAATGCTAAACCCTAAACCCTAAACCCTAAACCATAAACCCTCAACCACAAACCATAAACCGTCAATCATAAACCCTCAATCCCAAACCATAAACCATAAACCATAAACCCTATACCCTATACCTTATACCCTATACCATAAACCCTAAACCTTAAACCCTAAACACTAAACCCTAAACCCTAAACCCTAAACTCTAAACTAGAAACCGTAAAGCCCAAACACCAAACCTTAAACCCAAAAGCCTAAACCTTAAACCCTAAACCCTAAACCTTAAACCCTAAATCATAAACCATAAACCCTAAAGCTTAAACCCTAAACCACAAACATGCCTAAACCCTAAACCCTAAACTATAAACCATAAACCCTAAACCATAAACCCTCAACCCCAAACCCCAAACCATAAACACTAAACCCTAAACCCTAAACCATAAACCCTAAAGCCTAAACCCTAATGATGTGTGAAAAATGATCCAACACAAAACTCACTGGCAAGTGTACCGGGTCGCATCAAGTAATAATAACTCACATGAGTGAGGTCGATCCCACAGGGATTGAAGGATTGAGCAATTTTTGTTTAGTGGTTGATTTAGTCAAGCGAATCAAGTGTTGGTTGAGTGATGTGTGATTGCAGAAACTAAATTGCTTGAAATGTAAAGGGAGAGGGGTAGATTGCAGGAAATTAAAGAGCAAAGAAAGTAAATAAGCTGAATCTTAAAGGACAAGTAATGTAAATTGCAGAAACTTAGATTACAAGAAATGTAAATGGCTGAATCTTAAAGTGCAAGAAATGTAAATTGCTTGAATTATAAAAGGAGTTGGGAATTGGGATTGCAGGAATTAAACAAGAACAAGTGAATTGCAATTAAACAAAAGAGTAAAAAGTGAATTGAAATAAAGTAGATCTAAACAGAAAAGTAGAAATGCTTGAGAAATTAAAACAGAGAATGATTTGTGCTTAAATTGTAGCAAATTAAAAGTACTTGAAGATCTCAGGAGTGGAAGAGACTAGAAAACAAGTCTAGATCTCAAATCCTTCCTTGATTCAACAAGAGCAATTGCAAAAGAAATAAAGAAAAGTAAATTGCAGAATTAAAGAGAAGATGAAGCAGTAAAGAGAAATTCAAATTCAATTGTGCAGAAAAAGTAAACAAGAGATCTCAAGGTGAGATTGAGACAGAATTTCCCCAATTCTCAACACCCAAGACTCAAACAAAGTGTGTAGAAAGGAAAGCAAAAACAACCCAGGGGAGGAGAATTCAATTCTCCTTCCCAGGAACTTTCAAATTCTAAAAGCAACAACTCAAAAATGTAAAGATGAGCTCTCTACTGTAAGTATGAAAAATTCTAAAAAGGGAAGCTCCCGAAAAACTTAAATTCTAATCTATTTATACACTCTCATCTAATGATCTTCAAGCATTGAATTGGGCCCTTGGTCTTGATGGAATTGGGTTGATAATAGCCTCTGTTGATTGCTCTTGGTGTTGGGAAGAAGTCCACTTGTGAACCGGGCCATGAACCTGATGTGCGGAAAACGATCCGACACAAAACTCACCGGTAAGTGCACCGGGTCGCATCAAGTAATAAAACTCACGGGAGTGAGGTCGATCCCACAAGGATTGAAGGATTGAGCAACTTTAGTTTAGTGGTTGAATTAGTCAAGCAAACAAGTGTTGATTGTGTGAAATTGTGTTGACAGGAATTAAATTGCATAGAATGTAAAGGGGAGTGGGTGATTTGCATGAAATTAAAGGGAACAAAAAGAAAAAGAGCTGAATCTTAAAGAACAAGAAATTAAATGGCAGAAACTTAGAACGCAAGAAATGTAAATTGCAGAATCTTAAAGTGCAAGAAATGTAAATTGCTTGAATTATAAAGGGAATTGAGAAGTGGATTTACAGAAATTAAACAAAGAAAAGTAAAATTCAACAAACAGAAATGTAAAAGATGGATTCAATTAAACCGGATCTCAAATGAAAATGAAAATAAACTTGGTGTAGCAACGAAACAAGGAAATTGGAATTGAAAAACGTAGATCTCAGGACCCAAGAGACTAGATAACCAATTCTAGATCTCAATGCCTTCCTAGATCCAAATTGAGAATTTGATTGCAAGAAAAGTAAAGATCAAGCAGTAGAAGAAAGGAATGCAAATATAAATTTCTCAGAAGATGCAGTAAATGAAACAGAGAAATCTTAGGATGACATTGAAACAGAATTCCTTCAATTCTCTAACACCCAAGATCTAAAATCTCCAAAATGCTCAAAACCCAAAAGCTCTCCAAAAACTACTCAGCAAAACCAAAAAGGAAAAGCTCTACTGCAAGTGTTAAAAATTCAAAAAAGGAAGCTCCCTAAAACTTCAAATCCTAAGCTATTTATACACTTTCTTCAAATGATCATTAAGCCTTGAATTGGGCCTTTAGCCTTGATGGAATTGGGTTGATAGTAGCCTCCGTTGATTGCTCTTGGTGTTGGGAAGAAATCCATTAGTGAACCGGGCCATGAACCATTCACGTTTGAGTCAACGTTTGAGGCAAACGTTGACTCAAACGTCCCTTGTGTGACATTATGCAGCTCGGCCAAGTTGCTGTCTTCCACGTTTGAGCCAACGTTTGAGGTCAAACGTGAGCTCAAACGTGGTTCCCCCATGCTACTCCTTTGGCCAACGTTTGGGCCAACGTTTGAGTCAAATGTTGGCGCAAATGTGGCTCACTCAATGCATCAAACAGAGGTGCTCTTCTTTGCTTTTATGGCGCCAACGTTTGACCTCACGTTTGAGGCAAACGTTGGCGCAAACGTTGGTTTGCTCAGGAGTGATCTTTCTCTTCTCTTTGGCACCAACGTTTGACCTCACGTTTGAGGCAAACGTTGGCGCAAACGTTGCCTTCCCTTGCTCCTTCTTCAGCCAACGTTTGCCTCAACGTTTGAGGCAAACGTTGGCGCAAACATTGGCTCTTCTCCAGGGTGTTCTTCATCTGCTTCTCACGTTTGAGTTAACGTTTGAGGCAAACGTTAGCTCAAACGTGAATCCCTCTTTTCAAGCCCATTCTTGCAACCTTCTTCCAAGCTTTATTCCACCTATCATCAACCAACAATTGCATCAAAGCTATGCTATAATCATGAGTGTTATTCTTCTTCTTGTCATATAAGCAATTATGGCATAAAACTCATGAAAATGCATCAATTCATCCATGGTTGATTGAATCTAAGGAAACATGAAATTCCACCCAATTGGCTTACTTGTGGCCCAAGAAAGTGCATAAAACTAAATGAAAACAAAGGAAAAAGACTAGTGAAACTTGGCTAAGATGACTTGTCATCACAACACCAAACTTAAAACTTGCTTGTCCCTAAGCAAGAACAGAATTATTAAGAAGAAAGAATGAAAACAAAAGAGAATGCTCATGTTAGCAGAGTATTATTGGTAGCTTATGGGGTTTTATGCAGATATGTAACTACTCACTTCTTATTGACAAGTAGGCCTAGAAAGTTCTCTCTAAGCATCAAGCAAAACACTGCTATGACCTCTCATTATTCCTTTGTCCTTGTTTACTGAATTCTTTTCTTTATAAGCTTTAGTTCAGTGTCATGTGTAACAAGCTCTTTTCTTTATTTATGCTTGACACATTATTCACTTTAGACACTTGGCTCACATCCCTTCTTAGAACATTAATGCCCAGCACCTCTTTGGGTTACTAAATGTCTTGTAGCTAGGTTGCTCTTGATAGTGGACCTTCAGTTGATAATCCCGGGTTAGTTAACCCAAGTTACCAAGTGTTAATGCACTCCAAAGAACTTAATAATCCAAGCAGATCCTAGTACAAAGACACCACAGGCATATATTCTAAAGTTCAAACTATTGGTGTCTAGCTTTGTTTCCTTTTATTTTTCTTTTGTTCTGTTGCCACTTTTGGCTTTTTCTCTTCTCTTTTTGTTTTTCTTTTCACCCAAGGACTTTTATTTTGTTGAGATTCATAGACAGTGAACTACTTTCTTCTTAAAAAGAGAACAATCTATTCCTTTTATTCACTAATAGTGAGTTGCCACACAATCACACATACATACCACCACTTACTATTATTTGACTTCTAGCTAACAATGAACCATCTTACTTCATACTTCAAACATTTCTTTTATTGAATTGAAAAGATGCAGGGGACAAAGCATGCATTAGTTAAGTGAAAGTAAACACACAAGCACACTTAGACTAGCATTCTTATTGACAATAATATTCAAGAAGCATAACTACTGAACTAACAGTTACTGCTAAGATGGGCATATTCAAACTTCAAATTTAGAAAAATTGCATGCTGATGGAGTTAAGTGTCAATACAACCTTTTGGTGGCTTCTTCTTCTTACTCTCAACTGATGGTGTGAAGCCCTCCCGAGAAAGTGTTTGAATCCCTACAGAATTTAAGGGAAGTTGCTTGTTTCTCAATCCCTTAGATAACTAGTTAGTGTGCAGGACCTTCTTGTGGGCTTTTGAACTTACTTTGGTGTGTGTGAACACCAAACTTAGTCCCTTGCCACTACCTTTGATGCATCGAGTTGATCATATGTGAATTCCTAGTGTCTTAGCTAAAAATATTAAAACTACAAAGTAGAAACAAACAATGATTAAATGATTCATCTGATTGCTTGGAACTAGCAACCCTTTATGCAGAAGGTGAGAATGTGTTTTTAAACTAGATTTTTGGTGGAACACCAAACTTAAAATCCTTCATTCTCCTTTAAATTGTTTTGGTGTGCAACACCAAACTTAGCTCCATGCAATACATACTTAATTATTCAACATTTTTATTGAAAAAACTATGAGAAGAAAACTACCTCAGGTTGGGTTGCCTCCCAACAAGCGCTTCTTTATTGTCATTAGCTTGACATTGATCCCCTTAGGGTGGTTGATGACTGAAATGTCGCAGCTTATCCCCCCTCACTGTAAGCCTTCTTTGTGTGCCTTGATGCTTAATTTCAATGTGCTCGAGAGAGAGTACTTGGTTAACAGTGTAGTGATCCTCAGTTCCCAACTGTTGATATACTAATTGCACCTTGTCGCCTTTGGAGAATCCTTTAGTTGGGATTTTTTTATTCTTCCACCCTTTGTGAGCCTTCTTCTTGTTTTTCTTCCTTTTTCTTGTTAACCTTTCTTCCTTGACAGTAGCTTTAGTTGTGGCACTTTCCTTCTTGTTTATCTTCCAAATTTCTTTTTGAGTACCTTCTTTTCCTTGCATATGTTCATTCTTCTGCTTTACTGAATTGTTGATTGCTTGCCTTGGGAAACAGTCATTGATTACTTGGCTTCTTTCTTCAGAATTTTGTTGTTCTGGAAACACTTTCAGAGTAATGCTTTCCTCATGCATCCTGAGAGTTAGTTCTCCTTGCTCTACATCTATGATGGCTCTGGCAGTAGCTAAAAATGGCCTTCCCAAGATAATCGAATTGTTTTCTTCTTCTTCTGTTTCCAAGATTACAAAATCCGCAGGATAAATGAACTTGTCAACCTTAACTAAAAGGTTTTCGATCACTCCTTTGGGATGTACTACTGACTGGTCCACCAATTCCAATGACATCTGTATTAGTTTCACCTTCTCTATGCCAAGGTTTTTCACTAAAGAGGATGGAATCAGATTTATGCTTGCTCCTAAATTGCACATCCCTTTGTTGATAAATAGACTTCCAATGGTGCAAGGTAGGAAGAAACTTCCTGGATCTTCCAACTTGGGAGGGAGTCCTTTTCTAATGAGTGCACTGCATTCTTCAGTGAGAAGTACAGTCTCCTTCTCCAGCCAGCTTCTTTTCTTGTTAATGAGTTCCTTCAAGAACTTGGCATATAAGGGCATTTGTTCAAGTGCTTCAGCTAAGGGAATATTGATTTCCAGCTTCTTGAAAGTTTCAAGGAACTTATGAAAGTGTTGGTCCTTAGTTTCTTTGCTGAACCTCTGGGGGTATGGCAGTGGAGGTGTAATACTTTTTCCCACTTGCTGCTGTCCCTGAACCACTTCTTTTAAACTATGTGGCTGGTTGTCTTTCTCTTTGAGCTTCTCTGGGGCATTTCTTCTTGTTGTCCTGTCTTCATTACTAGCTTCCCCTTTCTCTGATGGTTCTTTGTTGCTCTCCACTTGTTTTCTTATAGTGTCATTGTTGCTCATCAATGTTCTCCCACTTCTTAACTGTATTGCCTTGCACTCTTCCTTAGGATTTGGAATTGTGTCACTTGGTAGTGAGCTTGAAGGTCTCTCAATAGAAATCTGCTTGGAGATTTGCCCAATCTGCCTCTCTAGGCTTTTCATGGAGGCTTCATGGTTCTTGGTTGTCATTTCTTGGTGTTTCCACATTTTGTCTATCAAGGTTTCCAAGTTAGTGATTCTTTGAGATTCTGGTGATGCTTGTGGTGGGTTGTGAGATGTGGATGGTGGATGGTAGGCATTTTGGTTGGTGGGTTGGTTATTGGATTGATAATGGTTGGGGTTGGGGTAGTTGTTTTGAGGTTTTTAGTAAGGATTTTGGTTAGTTTGCTGCTGGTTGTGGTTTTGGTTGTTCCTTGAAGTGTTTTGGTTTGAGTTCCTCTGCCATGGTTGTTGGTTCTGGTTGTGATTGTCTCCCCATCTGAGGTTTGGGTGGTTCTTCCAGGATGGATTGTAGGTATCACCATAAACTTCATTCTGTCCAGAATTTTGGTTATACATGTACTGCACTTGCTCCTGTTGTTGCTCTTCTTGGCTTTCTTCATTCTGCACACATACAGTTGATGGGTGGCTTGTGTTCACAGCTGCTACTTGAAGGCTGTCAATCCTTTTTGCCATTTGTTCAAACTGTTGTTGAATTTGTTGTTGCATCACCTTATTTTCAGCCAAAATGGAGTCTACTCCTTCCAGTTCTAATATCCCCTTTCTCTGTGATGGTTGGCAGTTTCTTTGATGAGCAAATAAATATTGATTGTTGGCCACCATGTCCACAAGATTCTGGGCTTCCTCAGCAGTTTTCATCAGTTGTAATGAACCTCCAGCAGAGTGATCTAATGCCTCTTGAGATTTCAATGTTAGGCCTTCATAGAAATTCTGCAGCACATCCCATTCATTGAACATCTCTGGAGGACACTTTCTGATTAAGGCTTTGTACCTCTCCCATGCTTCATACAAGGATTCGGCGTCTAATTGTGTGAAAGTCTGCACCTCAGTTTTCAGCCTGATGACCCTTTGGGTGGATAGAATTTGGCTAGAAATTTAGTCACCAAATCATCCCAACTAGTGATACTTCCTTGGGGAAAAGTTTCAAGCCATTGTGCGGCCTTGTCCCTTAATGAGAACGGGAACAGCAGAAGCTTGTAAGTTTCAGGATTCACGCCATTGGATTTGACAGTGTCACAAATCCTTAAGAAGGTAGATAGATGCTGGTTGGGATCTTCCAATGGGCTGCCTCCATAGGAACAATTGTTCTGGACAAGTGTAATGAGTTGTAGTTTTAGCTCGAAGTTGTTTGCATTAACATTGGGAGTTAAGATGCTGCTTCCACAGTGTCTGGGATTTGCAAAAGTGTAGGAGGCCAACACTCTCCTCTGTGGTGGATTGGGATTAGATGGATCTCCTTCCATCTCGTGATATTCTTCCTCAGATTCTTCCTCTCCAACAATACCTTTCCCTCTCTCAGCTCTTCTTAATCTCCTGAGAGTTCTCTGGTCAGCTTCGGATAAGATAGGAGTAGCTCTCCCTATACCTGACATACAAACAAAATAAGAAACACACAACCAGTGATACTTCAATCTATTGCAAGAATGAAGTTTTAGTTAGCTTAAGCAAAAACTCAAACAGTTAGTAGATTAGTCAAAATTAAAGAAAAAGTGCTTGATCTAAACTACCACCTCACTTAATCATTGTCAATCTATTTCAATCCCCGGCAACGGCGCCAAAAACTTGATGTGCGGAAAACGATCCGACACAAAACTCACCCGCAAGTGCACCGGGTCGCATCAAGTAATAAAACTCACGGGAGTGAGGTCGATCCCACAAGGATTGAAGGATTGAGCAACTTTAGTTTAGTGGTTGAATTAGTCAAGCAAACAAGTGTTGATTGTGTGAAATTGTGTTGACAGGAATTAAATTGCATAGAATGTAAAGGGGAGTGGGTGACTTGCATGAAATTAAAGGGAACAAAAAGAAAAAGAGCTGAATCTTAAAGAACAAGAAATTAAATGGCAGAAACTTAGAACGCAAGAAATGTAAATTGCAGAATCTTAAAGTGCAAGAAATGTAAATTGCTTGAATTATAAAGGGAATTGGGAAGTGGATTTGCAGAAATTAAACAAAGAAAAGTAAAATTCAACAAACAGAAATGTAAAAGATGGATTCAATTAAACCGGATCTCAAATGAAAATGTAAATAAACTTGGTGTAGCAATGAAACAAGGAAATTGGAATTGAAAAACGTAGATCTCAGGACCCAAGAGACTAGATAACCAAGTCTAGATCTCAATGCCTTCCTAGATCCAAATTGAGAATTCGATTGCAAGAAAAGTAAAGATCAAGCAGTAGAAGAAAGGAATGCAAATATAAATTTCTCAGAAGATGCAGTAAATGAAACAGAGAAATCTTAGGATGAGATTGAAACAGAATTCCTTCAATTCTCTAACACCCAAGATCTAAAATCTCCAAAATGCTCAAAACCCAAAAGCTCTCCAAAAACTACTCAGCAAAACCAAAAAGGAGAAGCTCTACTGCAAGTGTTAAAAATTCTAAAAAGGAAGCTCCCTAAAACTTCAAATCCTAAGCTATTTATACACTTTATTCAAATGATCATTAAGCCTTGAATTGGGCCTTTAGCCTTGATGGAATTGGGTTGATAGTAGCCTCCGTTGATTGCTCTTGGTGTTGGGAAGAAATCCATTAGTGAACCGGGCCATGAACCATTCACGTTTGAGTCAACGTTTGAGGCAAACATTGACTCAAACGTCCCTTGTGTGACATTATGCAGCTCGGCCAAGTTGTTGTCTTCCATGTTTGAGCCAACGTTTGAGGTCAAACGTGAGCTCAAACGTGGTTCTCCCATGCTACTCCTTTGGCCAACGTTTGGGCCAACGTTTGAGGCAAACATTGGCGCAAACATGGCTCACTCAATGCATCAAACAGAGGTGCTCTTCTTTGCTTTTATGGCGCCAACGTTTGACCTCACGTTTGAGGCAAACGTTGGCGCAAACATTGGTTTGCTCAGGAGTGATCTTTCTCTTCTCTTTGGTGCCAACGTTTGACCTCACGTTTGAGGCAAACGTTGGCGCAAACGTTGCCTTCCCTTGCTCCTTCTTCAGCCAACGTTTGCCTCAACGTTTGAGGCAAACGTTGGCACAAACGTTGGCTCTTCTCCAGGGTGTTCTTCATCTGCTTCTCACGTTTGAGTTAATGTTTGAGGCAAACGTTAGCTCAAACGTGAATCCCTCTTTTCAAGCCCATTCTTGCAACCTTCTTCCAAGTTTTATTCCACCTATCATCAACCAACAATTGCATCAAAGCTATGCTATAATCATGAGTGTTATTCTTCTTCTTGTCATATAAGCAATTATGGCATAAAACTCATGAAAATGCATCAATTCATCCATAGTTGATTGAATCTAAGGAAACATGAAATTCCACCTAATTGGCTTACTTGTGGCCCAAGAAAGTGCATAAAACTAAATGAAAACAAAGGAAAAAGACTAGTGAAACTAGGCTAAGATGACTTGTCATCAGAACCATTCACGTTTGAGTCAACGTTTGAGGCAAACGTTGACTCAAACGTCTTCGTGTGTGACATTATGCAGCTCGGCCAAGTTGCTGCCATCCACGTTTGGCTCAACGTTTGAGGTCAAACGTGAGCTCAAACGTGGCTCCTCCCATGCATTTCTTTTGGCCAACGTTTGGCCCAACGTTTAAGGCAAATGTTGGTGCAAACATTGGCTTCTCCAAGGCATTAAACAGAGTGCTCTTCCTTGCTAAAATGGCGCCAATGTTTGACCTCAAGTTTGAGGCAAACGTTGGCGCAAACGTTGCCAAGCTCCAGGGGTGCAATTGCTTGTTCTTGTGGCGCCAATGTTTGACCTCAAGTTTGAGGCAAACGTTGGCGCAAACTTGGTGTGCCTCCAGGGTGAAAATGCAATCTTCCTCACGTTTGAGTTCAAGTTTGAGGCAAACTTTAACTCAAACGTGAGTCTTTTTTTTCTTGCCCTTTGCTGTCCCCTTTTCTTCAACCTTCTTTCAAGCTTTATTCCACCTATCATCAATCAACAATTGCATTAAAGCTATGCTATAATCATGAGAGTTATTCTTTTTCTTGTCATCTAAGCAATTATGGCACAAAACTCATGAAAATGCATCAATTCATCCATGATTGATTGAATCTAAGGAAACATGAAATTTCACCCAATTGACTTACTTGTGGCCCAAGAAAGTGCATAAAACCTATTGAAAATCAAAGAAAAAGACTAGTAAAACTAGGATAGGATGACTTGTCATCACAACACCAAACTTAAAGCTTGCTTGTCCCCAAGCAAGAAAAGAATTATGCTCAAAGGTTCTTTCAATTAGAATGGATTTGAAGAATTACATGTACTATCCTATGAGTGAAGTGATTAAGTGACAGTGGGGTGAACTCTAAATTATATGCTCATGCAAGGGCTTCAGTGCTTACTAGTCCCTACATCTTGGGAGTCTTAGGTCTTAGAACTTTCATCCAAATAATATCATGGAGATCTCTCTATAGGTAATCACCTTGAAGCAACTTATAGTTTTTGTGCTTTGGCCATGACTCTAAGTGTCATGTCTCAAAGCGGCTCTTTAGATAAGCTTTCAATCAATACTCCTAAACCAGTTGGTTTTAAGGTATTAGGTGTTGAAGCACCCCTTAGGATTTACTTGCTCAAGCCTCTCTCTTTGACACAGTTCGACCACAAGCATTTACTAGGATAATAACTCTTTGAGTTCTTGTTTCTTTCTTCTTTTCTGCCTAGTAATTGATGCTTAGAGCCTTGGCCATGTTCTCTTTGTTTTTATATCTTCTTTATTTTCTTTTGTTTGCTGCTTCTTGGATCAATAAATGTTCGAAAATCTCCACAATACTTCTTTGAACTCTATGTTCTGCCTATGAGCTCCCATGCAAGTTTTCATAAGCATGCAACCTCAATGCATAATCACACAACCAGAACCACCACTTCTCCTAATCTTTTGCTTGCCTCAAAATTGTTTAATTCCTCAATCCTTCTTTTCAAAGAACTATCATGTGGTGCCTCTTTTTTTTTTTGAAATCTTGAGTGCACGCAAGTTTGAAAAGTGTAGTGTTGTGAATAATCAAGCAATCTTAATTATTGAATTGCAGAAAAAACTATACTATGCAGACAAGCAGGGGTATTATATCACTTTCAATCATAGCAGTATCTGATATAAAATAATTACTGAACAATACAACCTTTTGGAATTTACTTGCTGTCCTCCTCCTCATCATCATCATTGCTGGTCTTCACATTCCTCTTTCATCTCTTTGATTGATGATGCTTAATCTTTCCAAAAGTTTGTATGGTGCTCTGTAGTGATATTGAAAGTTTCTTGTTCCCCAAGCACTTAAAAGAAATGGTTAGCATGCATGATTTATTTGTGGGCCTTTGAACTTACTTTGGTGTAGGAACACCAAACATAGTACCTTGCCAATGGTTCTGATGCATCAGATTAACCATGTGTGAAAATCTTTTTCTTTTTCAAAAGCAATAAAACTGAAAACTTAGGAAACAGCAGAATAGTTAACCAGTTTATCTAAATGCTTGAAGCTAGCATTATGCAGAAAGTGAGAATGTGTTTTATGATGGGATTTTGGAGGAACACCAAACTTAGAATCCTTCATTCTCCCTTATATTATTTTGGTGTGTAACACCAAACTTAGCTTCTTGCAATATAGATGAAGTTAATTAACCTTTTTATTAAAATAGCTATGAAAAGAGAACTACCTCAGATTGGGTTGCCTCCCAACAAGTGCTTCTTTATTGTCATTAGCATGACATCCTCCATTCTGTTGATCATGGGAGTTGAAAATCCTGTTGCCTTTGGTTTCTTCCTCTCACTATAGGCTTCCTTTCCTCTGTCTCTTCTTGTGGAATTTTTCTATGATGCTTTTCTTGGATGATTGATTCCTTTCCCGTAGCCTTCTCACTTTCCTCCATGACTACTTTCCCTTTTTTCAACCTAACATCTTTTTCGCTGTTCTTTGGGTCGTCTTCAGTGGCCCTGAGAGACATATTTACCATCCGCTCGCTTGTTTCTGCAAGATGCTTAGCCAGTTGTTCCATTTGCCTCTCAATTTTTCTGAGTGAGGCTTCTTGGTTTCTGCTTATCATTTCTTAATTTTTCCTTGCTTCTTCTTGCTCTATTATTGCCATCTCTTGAGCTTTCACGAATCTCTCCATCATCATTTCTAGAACACAGATTCTTTGAAGGTTTAAAGTTGGTCGTGGTTGTGTCAAATGTGATGGTTGATGAGAGTCATTTTGGGCGAGTTATGAGGTAGGATGGGGTTGGAAGTGTGTGCATTGGGGTGGTGTGTGATGGTTGTTGTTGTGAGGGTGGTTTTTATGCTGGTTTTTGAAATTGGGGTTGTTGCAGTTGAAGTCCCTTGGTCTTTGATTTTGGTGTTCGACCCCCCTCCAATTAGAATGAGTTCTCCAGGGTGGGCTGTACACATCATTCTGAAACTTATGTTGGAACATGCTAGAGGAACTGTTTGGAGAGTGTGATTGCTCATAACTTTGTTGCTCATGGTTAATTGCTCCAAAACCTTGTTCAGATTGATTCCAACCGTATGAGTTTTGAGTTAGGTTGTATGCATGTACTACAGCAGTTCGCAGCTCATTGATTTTTCTGACCATCATATCTAGGTGTTGTAGAGTCTGTTGATGCATCTGCTTGTTTTGGTTCATGACTGCACGGACACCTTCAATTTCCTTCTCTTGTGTGAATGGTTGCACTTCTGCCTCTGGTTTAACAATTCCCTGAGGTGGTTTCAACTTGGCCAGGAGTTCACTCATTAGTTCTTCCCATCCGATGATGCTTCCTTGTGGGAAAGCTTCAAACCATTGAGCAACATCGTTCATGGTGATGAGTGGGTGCTTTAAGTTATGGGTTGCATTATCATCTAAGGTGGGGACATTACTCCCATGATTACTGGAATTCGTCGAGTTCCCCTCCATGATCTGCACAATCACAAACGGTCCAAATGAAGATAGAGTATATTCATGCCAGAATATGATTAGAGGATTAGTTGACACAATGTGTCAAACAGTTGATAAACTTGAAAGATTAGTGGAAGAAAATTGCTTCTCTCGTATATTCAACAAGCTAAAGCATGAGAATCACACACAGCCAGAGAAACCAAGAAAACTTCACTCTATTGCTAAAGTGAAGTTTCAGTTAGCTCAAGCAAAAATTCAAACAGTTAGTGGGTTAGTAAAAAAAATTAAAGAAACGGAGAAGAAAAAGTGCTTGATCTAGATCTTCACTTCACTTAATCATTGTCAATCTAATTCAATCCCCGGCAACGGCGCCAAAAACTTGATGTGTGGAAAATGATCCAACACAAAACTCACCGGCAAGTGTACCGGGTCGCATCAAGTAATAATAACTCACATGAGTGAGGTCGATCCGACAGGGATTGAAGGATTGAGCAATTTTTGTTTAGTGGTTGATTTAGTCAAGCGAATCAAGTGTTGGTTGAGTGATGTGTGATTGCAGAAACTAAATTGCTTGAAATGTAAAGGGAGAGGGGGTAGATTGGAGGAAATTAAAGAGCAAAGAAAGTAAATAAGCTGAATCTTAAAGGACAAGTAATGTGAATTGCAGAAACTTAGATTGCAAGAAATATAAATGGCTGAATCTTAAAGTGCAAGAAATGTAAATTGCTTGAATTATAAAAGGAGTTGGGAATTGGGATTGCAGAAATTAAACAAGAACAAGTGAATTGTAATTAAAAAGAAGAGTAGAAAGTGAATTGAAATAAAGTAGATCTAAACAGAAAAGTAGAAATGCTTGAGAAATTAAAACAGAGAATGACTTGTGCTTAAATTGCAGCAAATTAAAAGTAGTGGAAGATCTCAGGAGTGGAAGAGACTAGAAAACAAGTCTAGATCTCAAATCCTTCCTTGATTCAACAAGAGCAATTGCAAAAGAAATAAAGAAAAGTAAATTGCAGAATTAAAGAGAAGATGAAGCAGTAAAGAGAAATTCAAATTCAATTTGCAGAAAAAGTAAACAAGAGATCTCAAGGTGAGATTGAGATAGAATTTTCCCAATTCTCAACACCCAAGACTCAAATAAAGTGTGTAGAAAGGAAAGCAAAAAGAACCCAGGGGAAGAGAATTCAATTCTCCTTCCCAGGAACTTTCAAATTCTAAAAGCAACAACTCAAAAATGTAAAAATGAGCTCTCTACTGTAAGTATGAAAAATTCTAAAAAGGGAAGCTCCCGAAAAACTTAAATTCTATTCTATTTATACACTCTCTTCTAATGATCTTCAAGCCTTGAATTGGGCCCTTGGTCTTGATGGAATTGGGTTGATAATAGCCTCTGTTGATTGCTCTTGGTGTTGGGAAGAAGTCCACTTGTGAACCGGGCCATGAACCATTCACGTTTGAGTCAACGTTGACTCAAACGTCTTCGTGTGTGACATTATGCAGCTCGGCCAAGTTGCTGCCATCCATGTTTGGCTCAACGTTTGAGGTCAAACGTGAGCTCAAACGTGGCTCCTCCCATGCATTTCTTTTGGCCAACATTTGGCCCAACGTTTAAGGCAAACATTGGTGCAAACGTTGGCTTCTCCAAGGCATTAAACAGAGTGCTCTTCCTTGCTAAAATGGCGCCAACGTTTGACCTCAAGTTTGAGGCAAACGTTGGCGCAAATGTTGCCAAGCTCCAGGGGTGCAATTGCTTGTTCTTGTGGCGCCAAGTTTGACCTCAAGTTTGACGCAAACGCTGGCGCAAACGTTGCTTCTCATGGGTGAAGAATCTTCAAGCCAACGTTTGACCTCAAGTTTGAGGCAAACATTGGCGCAAACTTGGTGTGCCTCCAGGGTGAAAATGCAATCTTCCTCACGTTTGAGTTCAAGTTTGAGGCAAACTTTAGCTCAAACGTGAGTCTTCTTTTTCTTGCCCCTTGCTGTCCCCTTTTCTTCAACCTTCTTTCAAGCTTTATTCCACCTATCATCAATCAACAATTGCATCAAAGCTATGCTATAATCATGAGAGTTATTCTTTTTCTTGTCATCTAAGCAATTATGGCACAAAACACATGAAAATGCATCAATTCATCCATGATTAATTGAATCTAAGAAAACATAAAATTCCACCCAATTGACTTACTTGTGGCCCAAGAAAGTGCATAAAACCTATTGAAAATCAAAGAAAAAGACTAGTAAAACTAGGCTAGGATGACTTGTCATCACATAAACTATAAACCCTCAACCGCAAACCATAAACCCTAAACCCTAAACCTAAAGCCCAAACATATATCCTAAACCCTAAACATTAAACCCTAAAGCCTAAACCACAAACACTAAAGCCTAAACCCTAAACCGTAAACCCTAAAACCTACACCCTAAAGCCTAAACCCTAAACACTAAAACCCAAACTCTACAGCCAAAACCCCAAGCCCAAAAGCCTCAACCCTAAAGCCTAAACACCTAACCACAAACACTAAGTCTAAACCCTAAACTCTAAACCCGAAATCCTAAACCATAAATTCGCAACCCCAAACCATTAACCCTAAACCCTAAACCATAACGCCTACCCCCAAATGATTGACCCTAAACCCTGCACCCTAAACAATAAACCATAAACCATAAAGCCTAAACCATAAACTATAAATCCTAAACCCTAAATCATTAACCTTCAACCATAAACCATAAACCATTAACCCTAAACCCTACACCATAAACCCTAAACCACAAAGCCTAAAGCATAAACCTTAAACCATAAGCCCTCAACCCCAAAACCATAAACCGTAAACCATTAACCCTAAACCCTAAACCCTGAACCCTGCACCCAAACCATAAACCCTAAACCATAAACCATAAACCACAAACCCTAAGGCCTAAATGCTAAACTATAAACCCTAAACCATAAACCATAAATCTTCAACCCCAAACCATAAACCCTAAACCCTAAACGCTACACCCTAAAGCCTAAACCACAAACCCTAAGGCCTAAACCCTAAACCATAAACCCTCAACCCCAAACCATAAACCATAAATCCTAAACCCTAAATTCTAAACCCTACACCAGAAACCCTAAAGCCCAAACACTAAACCCTAAATCCTAAACCCTAAAGCCTAAAGCATAAACCTCAAACCCTAAAGCCTAAATCCTAAACCATAAAAAGCCTAAACCCTAAACCACAAACACGCATAAACCCTAAACTATAAACTCTAAACCATAAACCAAAAACCTTCTACCCCAATCCATAAATCCTAAATCCTAAACCCTAAACCCTAAACCACCAACCCTAAAGCCTAAACCCTCAACCCCAAACAATAAACCCTAAAGCATATACCATTAACCTAAAACGACAAATCATAAAGCCTAAAGCCTAAAGCCTAAAACCTAAACTATAAACCCTCAACCCCAAACCATAAACCTTAAACCCTACACCCTAAACCATAAACCGCAAAACCTAAAGCCTAAACCCTAAACTATAAACCCTAAACCCTAAACCCTAAACCATAAATCATCAACCCGAAACCATAAACCCTAAACTATAAACCATAAACCACAAACCCTAAAGCATAAACGCTAAACTATAAACCATAAACCCTAAACCCTAAATCCTAAATCCCAAACCCTAAACCCTAAAGACTAAATCCGAAACCCTAAACCCTAAAGCCTAAATCCTAAATCATAAAAAGCCTAAATCCTAAACCACAAACACGCATAAACCCTAAACTACAAACCCTAAACCATAAACCATAAACCCTCAACCCCAATCCATAAACCCTAAATCCTAAACCCTAAACCCTAAAGCCTAAACCCTCAACCCCAAACAATAAACCCTAAACCACAAATCCTAAAGCCTAAAGCCTAATCCCTAAAACCTAAACCATAAACCCTTAACCCCAAACCATAGAGCATAAACCCTAAACCATAAACCCTAAACCATAAACCCTAAACCCTAAACCCTAAACACTAAACCACAAAACCTATAGCCTAAACCTTAAACCATAAACCCTCGCCCCAAACCATAAATCCTAAACCATAAACCCTACACCCTAAACCTGAAAGCACAAACCCTAAAGCCTAAACCCTAAACCATAAACCCTCAATCCCTAACCATAAACCCCAAACCCCAAACCATAAACCCTAAACCATAAACCCTAAACCCTAAACCCTAAACCCTAAACCATAAACTGTAAAATATAAACCCTAAACCCTAAACCCTATACCCTATACCCTATAACATAAACCCTAAACCTTAAACCTTAAACACTAAACCCTAAACCCTAAACCATAAACCAGAAACCGTAAAGCCCAAACACCAAACCTTAAACCCAAAAGCCTAAAGCCTAAAGCCTAAAGCCTAAAGCCTAAACCATAAACCTTAAATCCTAAAGCATAAACCCTAAAGCCTAAACCCTAAACCACAAATACACCTAAACCCTAAACTATAAACCATAAACTCTAAACCATAAACCTTCAACCCCAAAACATAAACCCTAAACCCTAAACCCTAAACCACAAATCCTAAAGCCTAAACCCTAAACCATAAACCCTCACCTGACACCCTAAACCCTATATCCTAAACCCTAAACATTAAACCCTAAAGCTTAAAGCATAAACCCTAAACCATAAACCCTAAACCATAAACCCTCAACCCCAAACTATAAACACAAAATCCAAAACCCACCCTAAGCCTAAATCCTAAACCATAAACCCTCAACCCCAAAAAATAAAGTGTAAACCCTAAACCCTACACGCTAAACCTTAAACCACAAACCCTAAAGCCTAAACCCTAAACCATAAACCCTCAACCCCTAACCAAAAACCCTAAAGCCTAAACCATAAACCTTCAACGCCAAACCATAAACACTAAACCCTAAACCCTAAATGCTGAACCCTAAACCCTAAACCATAAACCCTCAACCACAAACCATAAAATGTAAACCATAAGCCCTCAACCCCAAACCATAAACCATAAACCAGAAACCCTATGCCCTATACCCTATACTCTATACCATAAACCCTAAACCTTAAACCCTAATGACTAAACCCTAAACCCTAAACCAGAAACCGTAAAGCCTAAACACCAAACCTTAAACCCAAAAATCGAAAGCCTAAACCTAAAACCCTAAACCCTAAACCTTAAACCCTAAAGCATAAACCATAAACCCTAAAGCCTAAACCCAAAACCACAAACACGCCTAAACCCTAAACCACATACCATAAACCCTAAACCACAAATCCTAAAGACTAAACCCTAAATCATAAACCCTCAACCCCAAACCATAAACCATAAACCCTAAACCCTACACCCTTAACCATAAACCACAAATCCTAAAGCCTAAAGCCTATAAACCCTATATCCTAAACCATAAACATTAAACCATAAAGCCTAAAGCATAAACCCTAAACCCTAAACCATAAACCCTAAACCCTTAACCCCAAACCATAAACCCAAAATCCAAAACCCTAAACCATAAACCCTAAACCCTAAACCCTAAATCCTAAACCCTAAGCCATAAACCCTCAACCACAAACCATAAACTGTAAACCATAAACCCTCAACCCCAAACCATAAACCATAAACCATAAACCATAAACCCTATACCCTATACCCTATACTCTATACCATAAACCCTAAACTTTAAACCCTAATGACTAAACCCTAAACCCTAAACCAGAAATCGTAAAGCCTAAACACCAAACCTTAAACCCAAAAGCCTAAAGCATAAACCTAAAACCATAAACCCTAAACCTTAAACCATAAAGCCTAAGCCATAAACCCTAAAGCTTAAACCCTAAACCACAAACACGTCAAAACCCTAAACCACAAACCATAAACCCTAAACCACAAATCCTAAAGACTAAACCCTAAATCATAAACCCTCAACCCCAAACCATAAACCATAAACCCTAAACCCTACACCCTTAATCATAAACCACAAATCCTAAAGCCTAAAGCCTATAAACCCTATATCCTAAACCATAAACATTAAACCATAAAGCCTAAAGCATAAACCCTAAACCCTAAAGCCTAAACCATAAACCATAAACCCTCAACCACAAACCATAAACACTAATCCCTAAACCATACACCCTAAACCAGAAACCCTTAAGCCTAAAGCCTAAACCCTAAATCCTAAATACTAAAACACTAAACCCTAACCCACAAACCCTAAACCTTAAACCCTAAAGCATAAACCCTAAACCCTAAAGCATAAATCTTAAACCCTACACCATAAACCCTCACCCCCAAACCATAAACTTAAACCCTAAACCCTACACCCTAAACCTTAAACCACAAACACTAAAGCCTAAATCCTAAACCCCAAACACAAAAGCCTAAACCCTAAACCATAAACCCTAAACCACAAACATGCATAAACCCTAAACTATAAACCCTAAACCTTAAACCATAAACCCTCAACCCCAAACCATAAACCCTAAACCCAAAACCACAAACCCTAAATCCTAAACCCTAAACCCTAAACCATAAACCCTAAACCACAAACCATAAACGCTAAACACTAAACCCTAAACCATAAACCCTAAACCTTAAACCACAAAACCTAAAGCCTAAACCCTAAACCATAAATCCTCAACCACGAACCATAAACAATAAACCCTATACCCAAAACCATAAACCATGAATCCTAAAGCCTAAACCCTAAACTATAAATCCTAAACCCTAAACCCTAAACCCTCAACCCCAAAACATAAACCCTAAACCCTAAACGCTATACCTTAAACCCTAAACCACAAACACTAAAGCCTAAACCCTAAACCATAAACCCTAAACCCCAAACCATAAATCATAAACCATAAACCCTACACCCTAGACCCTAAACCCCCCTAGACCCTGAACATTAAACCATAAACCTTAAACCCTAAAGCCCAAACACAAAACCCTAAACACTAAACCATAAACCATAAACCATAAACCCTACACCTTAAACCCTAACACATAAACCCTAAAGCCTAAACCCTAAACCCTAAACCATAACCATCAACCCTAAACCATAAACCCTAAACTCTAAACCCTAAACCATAAATCTTAAACTACAAACCCTAAAGCCTAAATCCTAAACCCTAAACCACAAACCCTAAAGCCTAAAACGTAAACCATAAACCATAAACCCCAAACCATAAACACTAAACCCTACACCCTACACCCTAAACTAGAAACCCTTAAGTCTAAAGCCTAAACCCTAAATCCTAAATACTAAAACACTAAACCCTAAACCACAAACCCTAAAACCTAAACCCTAAACCCTAAACCATAAACCCTAAACCCTAAATCATAAACCCTAAACCTACACCATAAACCCTCAACCCCTAACCATAAACTTAAACCCTAAACCCTACACCCTAAACCTTAAACCACAAATCCTAAAGCCTAAATCCTAAACCCCAAACACTAAACCATAAACCCTAAACCTTAAACAATAAACCCTAAACCCTAAACTCTCAACCCCAAACCATAAACCCTAAACCCAAAACTACAAACCCTAAATCCTAAATCCTAAACCCTAAACCCTAAATCCTAAACCCTAAACCCAAAACATAAACCCTAAACCCTAAACCCTACAACCTAAACCTTAAACCACAAACACTAAAGCCTAAACCCTAAACCATAAACCCTCAACCCCGAACCATGAACAATAAACCCTACACCCTAAACCATAAACCATGAATCCTAAAGCCTAAACCCTAAACTATAAACCCTAAACCCTCAACCCCAAACCATAAACACTAAACCTTAAACGCTACACCATAAACCCTAAACCACAAACCCTAAAGCCTAAACCGTAAACCATAAACCCTCACCCACAAATCGTAAACCCTAAACCATAAACCCTAAACCACAAACCATAAACCATAAACCCTAAACCTCAACCCCAAAACCATAAACCCTAAACCCTACACCCTACACCATAGACCATAAACCCCAAACCCTAAACTCTAAGCACTAAACCCTAAAGCCAAAACCCTAAACCCAAAACCCTAAAACAGATACCCTAAAGCCCAAACACTAAACCCTAAAAGCCTAAAGCCTAAAGTCTAAACACTAAACCCTAAACCCCAAACCCTAAAGCCAAAACCCTTAACCCTAAACCCTAAATCCTAAACCACATGCACGCCTAAACCCTAAACTATAAACCTTAAACTTTAAACCAAAAACCCTCAACCCCAAACCATAAACCTTAAACCCTACACCCTTAACCCTAATTCACAACCCCTAAAGCCTAAAGCCCAAACCCTAAACCCTAAATCCTAAATCATTAACACTAAACCCTAAACCATTAACCCTAGAGCATAAGCCCTAAACCATAAACCCAAAACCCCAACCCATAAACCCTAAACCACAAAGCCTAAACCCTACATCCTAAACCCTAAACCACAAATCCTAAAGCCTAAATCCTAAACCATAAACCCTCAACCCCAAACCATAAACACTAAACACTAATCCCTTAACCCTAAACCTTAAACTACAAACCCTAAAGCCTAAACCCTAAACCATAAACACTCAACCCCAAACCATAAACCTTAAACCCTAAACCCTAAACTATAAACCACAAAACCTAAAGCCTAAACCCTAAACTATAAATCCTAAACCCTAAACCATAAATCCTAAACAATAAACCATAAACTTGCAACCCCAAAACATAAACCCTAAACCCTACACCCTAAACCATAAACCACAAACCCTAAACCCTAAACCCTAAACTATAAATGATAAACCCTAAACCCTACACCCAAACCATAAACCCTAAACCATAAACCATAAACCACAAACCCTAAAGCCTAAACGCTAAACTATAAACCCTAAATCCTCAACCCCAAACCATAAACCCTAAACCTTAAACGCTACACCCTAAAGCCTAAACCACAAACCCTAAGGCCTAAACCCTAAACCATAAACCCTCAATCCCAAACCATAAACCCTCAACCCCAAACCATAAACCATAAACCCTAAACCCTAAATTCTAAACCCTATACCAGAAACCCTAAAGCCCAAACACTAAACCCTAAAGCCTAAAGCCTAAAGCATAAACCCCAAACCCTAAAGCCTAAATCCTAAACCATAAAAAGCCTAAACCCTAAACCACAAACACGCAAAAACCCTAAACTATAAACCCTAAACCATAAACCAAAAACCTTCAACCCCCCATAAACCCTAAATCCTAAACCCTAAACCACAAACCCTAAAGCCTAAACCCTCAACCCCAAACAATAAACCCTAAAGCCTACATCATTAACCCAAAACGACAAATCCCAAAGCCTAAAGCCTAAACCCTAAAACCTAAACCATAAACCCTCAACCCCAAACCATAAACCCTAAACCCTACACCCTAAACCATAAACCGCAAAACCTAAAGCCTAAACACTAAATTATAAACGCTAAACCCTAAACCATAAAACCTCAACCCAAACCATAAATCCTAAACCATAAACCATAAGCCACAAACCCTAAAGCCTAAACGCTAAACTATAAACCATAAACCATAAACCATAAACCCTAAACCAAAACCTAAACCCTAGACCCTAAACCATAAACCCCAAACCATAAACCCTAAACACTAAACGCTAAACCCTAAAGCCTAAACCACAAACCCTAAGGCCTAAACCCGAAACAAAAAACCCTAAAGCCCAAACTATAAACCCTAAAACATCAACACTCAATCCCAAACCATAAACCATAAACCCTAAACCCTACACCCTACACCCTAAACTATAAACCATAAAGCCTAAAATTTAAACCCTACACCAGAAACCCTAAAGCCCAAACACTAAACCCTAAACCATAAACCCTAAAGCCTAAATCTGAAACCCTAAATCCTAAAGCCTAAATCCTAAATCATAAAAAGCCTAAACCCTAAACCACAAACATGCATAAACCCTAAACTATAAACCCTAAACCATAAATCCTCAACCCTAATCCATAAACCCTAAATCCTAAACCCTAAACCCTAAACCACAAATCCTAAAGCCTAAACCCTCAACCCCAAACAATAAACCCTAAACCCTACACCATTAGCCCTAACCCACAAATCCTAAAGCGTAAAGCCTAATTCCTAAAACCTAAACCATAAACCCTCAACCCCAAACAATAAAGCATAAACCCTAAACCCTAAACCCTAAACCATAAAAACTAAACCACAAATCCTAAACCCTAAATCTTAAACCATAAACCCTTACCCCAAACCATAAACCCTACACCCTAAACTTGAAGCACAAACCCTAAAGCATAAACCCTAAACCATAAACCATCAACACCTAACCATAAACCCTAAACCCTAAACCATAAACCCTCAACGCCAAACCATAAACCATAAACCCTAAACCATAAATGCTCATTCCCAAACCATAAACTGTAAACCATAAACCCTCAACCCCAAACCATAAACCCTAAACCCTATACCCTATACCGTATACCCTATAACATAAACCCTAAACCTTAAACCCTAAACATTAAACCCTAAACCCTAAACCCTAAACCAGAAACCGTAAAGCCAAAACACCAAACCTTAAACCCAAAAGCCTAAAGCCTAAAGCATAAAGCCTAAACCCTAAACCTTTAACCCTAAAGCCTAAACCCTAAACCCTAAAGCATAAACCCTAAACCACAAACACGCCTAAACCCTAAACTATAAACCATAAACCCTAAACCATAAACCTTCAAGCCCAAACCATAAACCATAACCCTAAACCCTAATCCCTAAACCACAAACCCTAAAGCCTAAACCCTAAACCATAAACCCTCAACCTCACACCCTAAACCCTAAACCATAAACCCTACACCCTTAACCCTAAACCACAAATTCTAAAGCCTAAAGCCTAAACCCTATATCCTAAACCCTAAAGCCTAAAGCATAAACCCTAAACCCTAAACCCTAAAGCTTAAACCCTAAACCCTAAACCATAAACCCTCAACCCCAAACCATAAACCCAAAATCCAAAACCCTACACCCTAAACCTTAAACCACAAATCCTAAAGCCTAAATCCTAAATCATAAACCCTCAACCCCAAAGCATAAAGCGTAAATGCTAAACCCTACACCCTAAACCTTAAACCACAAACCCTTAAGCCTAAATGCTAAACCATAAACCCTCAACCCCTAACCATAAACACTAAACCCTAAACCATAAACCCTCAACACCAAACTATAAACCATTAACCCTAAACCCTAAATGCTAAACCCTAAACCCAAAACCCTAAACCATAAACCCTCAACCACAAACCATAAACCGTCAATCATAAACCCTCAATCCCAAACCATAAACCATAAACCATAAACCCTATACCCTATACCTTATACCCTATACCAAAAACCCTAAACCTTAAACCCTAAACACTAAACCCTAAACCCTAAACCCTAAACTCTAAACTAGAAACCGTAAAGCCCAAACACCAAACCTTAAACCCAAAAGCCTAAACCCTAAACCCTAAACCTTAAACCCTAAATCATAAACCATAAACCCTAAAGCTTAAACCCTAAACCACAAACATGCCTAAACCCTAAACCCTAAACTATAAACCATAAACCCTAAACCATAAACCCTCAACCCCAAACCCCAAACCATAAACACTAAACCCTAAACCCTAAACCATAAACCCTAAAGCCTAAACCCTAATGATGTGTGAAAAATGATCCAACACAAAACTCACTGGCAAGTGTACCGGGTCGCATCAAGTAATAATAACTCACATGAGTGAGGTCGATCCCACAGGGATTGAAGGATTGAGCAATTTTTGTTTAGTGGTTGATTTAGTCAAGCGAATCAAGTGTTGGTTAAGTGATGTGTGATTGCAGAAACTAAATTGCTTGAAATGTAAAGGGAGAGGGGTAGATTGCAGGAAATTAAAGAGCAAAGAAAGTAAATAAGCTGAATCTTAAAGGACAAGTAATGTAAATTGCAGAAACTTAGATTACAAGAAATGTAAATGGCTGAATCTTAAAGTGCAAGAAATGTAAATTGCTTGAATTATAAAAGGAGTTGGGAATTGGGATTGCAGGAATTAAACAAGAACAAGTGAATTGTAATTAAACAGAAGAGTAGAAAGTGAATTGAAATAAAGTAGATCTAAACAGAAAAGTAGATAAAACTAAATGAAAACTAAGGAAAAAGACTAGTGAAACTTGGCTAAGATGACTTGTCATCACAACACCAAACTTAAAACTTGCTTGTCCCCAAGCAAGAACAGAATTATTAAGAAGAAAGAATGAAAACAAAAGAGAATGCTCATGTTAGCAGAGTATTATTGGTAGCTCATGGGGTTTTATGCAGATATGTAACTACTCACTTCTTATTGACAAGTAGGCCTAGAAAGTTCTCTCTAAGCATCAAGCAAAACACTGCTATGACCTCTCATTATTCCTTTGTCCTTGTTTACTGAATTCTTTTCTTTATAAGCTTTAGTTCAGTGTCATGTGTAACAAGCTCTTTTCTTTATTTATGCTTGACACATTATTCACTTTAGACACTTGGCTCACATCCCTTCTTAGAACATTAATGCCCAGCACCTCTTTGGGTTACTAAATGTCTTGTAGCTAGGTTGCTCTTGATAGTGGACCTTCAGTTGATAATCCCGGGTTAGTTAACCCAAGTTACCAAGAGTTAATGCACTCCAAAGAACTTAATAATCCAAGCAGATCCTAGTACAAAGACACCACAGGCATATATTCTAAAGTTCAAACTATTGGTGTCTAGCTTTGTTTCTTTTTATTTTTCTTTTGTTCTGTTGCCACTTTTGGCTTTTTCTCTTCTCTTTTTGTTTTTCTTTTCACCCAAGGACTTTTATTTTGTTGAGATTCATAGACAGTGAACTACTTTCTTCTTAAAAAGAGAACAATCTATTCCTTTTATTCACTAATAGTGAGTTGCCACACAATCACACATACATACCACCACTTACTATTATTTGACTTCTAGCTAACAATGAACCATCTTACTTCATGCTTCAAACATTTCTTTTATTGAATTGAAAAGATGCAGGGGACAAAGCATGCATTAGTTAAGTGAAAGTAAACACACAAGCACACTTAGACTAGCATTCTTATTGACAATAATATTCAAGAAGCATAACTACTGAACTAACAGTTACTGCTAAGATGGGCATATTCAAACTTCAAATTTAGAAAAATTGCATGCTGATGGAGTTAAGTGTCAATACAACCTTTTGGTGGCTTCTTCTTCTTACTCTCAACTGATGGTGTGAAGCCCTCCCGAGAAAGTGTTTGAATCCCTACAGAATTTAAGGGAAGTTGCTTGTTTCTCAAGCCCTTAGATAACTAGTTAGTGTGCAGGACCTTCTTGTGGGCTTTTGAACTTACTTTGGTGTGTGTGAACACCAAACTTAGTCCCTTGCCACTACCTTTGATGCATCGAGTTGATCATATGTGAATTCCTAGTGTCTTAGCTAAAAATATTAAAACTACAAAGTAGAAACAAACAATGATTAAATGATTCATCTGATTGCTTGGAACTAGCAACCCTTTATGCAGAAGGTGAGAATGTGTTTTTAAACTAGATTTTTGGTGGAACACCAAACTTAAAATCCTTCATTCTCCTTTAAATTGTTTTGGTGTGCAACACCAAACTTAGCTCCATGCAATACATACTTAATTATTCAACATTTTTATTGAAAAAACTATGAGAAGAAAACTACCCCAGGTTGGGTTGCCTCCCAACAAGCGCTTCTTTATTGTCATTAGCTTGACATTGATCCCCTTAGGGTGGTTGATGACTGAAATGTCGCAGCTTATCCCCCCTCACTGTAAGCCTTCTTTATGTGCCTTGATGCTTAATTTCAATGTGCTCGAGAGAGAGTACTTGGTTAACAGTGTAGTGATCCTCAGTTCCCAACTGTTGATATACTAATTGCACCTTGTCGCCTTTGGAGAATCCTTTAGTTGAGATTTTTTTATTCTTCCACCCTTTGTGAGCCTTCTTCTTGTTTTTCTTCCTTTTTCTTGTTAACCTTTCTTCCTTGACAGTAGCTTTAGTTGTGGCACTTTCCTTCTTGTTTATCTTCCAAATTTCTTTTTGAGTACCTTCTTTTCCTTGCATATGTTCATTCTTCTGCTTTACTGAATTGTTGATTGCTTGCCTTGGGAAACAGTCATTGATTACTTGGCTTCTTTCTTCAGAATTTTGTTGTTCTGGAAACACTTTTAGAGTAATGCTTTCCTCATGCATCCTGAGAGTTAGTTCTCCTTGCTCTACATCTATGATGGCTCTGGCGGTAGCTAAAAATTGCCTTCCCAAGATAATCGAATTGTTTTCTTCTTCTTCTGTTTCCAAGATTACAAAATCCGCAGGATAAATGAACTTGTCAACCTTAACTAAAAGGTTTTCGATCACTCCTTTGGGATGTACTACTGACTGGTCCACCAATTCCAATGACATCTGTATTAGTTTCACCTTCTCTATGCCAAGCTTTTTCACTAAAGAGGATGGAATCAGATTTATGCTTGCTCCTAAATCGCACATCCCCTTGTTGATAAATAGACTTCCAATGGTGCAAGGTAGGAAGAAACTTCCTGGATCTTCCAACTTGGGAGGGAGTCCTTTTCTAATGAGTGCACTGCATTCTTCAGTGAGAAGTACAGTCTCCTTCTCCAGCCAGCTTCTTTTCTTGTTAATGAGTTCCTTCAAGAACTTGGCATATAAGGGCATTTGTTCAAGTGCTTCAACTAAGGGAATATTGATTTCCAGCTTCTTGAAAGTTTCAAGGAACTTATGAAAGTGTTGGTCCTTAGTTTCTTTGCTGAACCTCTGGGGGTATGGCAGTGGAGGTGTAATACTTTTTCCCACTTGCTGCTGTCCCTGAATCACTTCTTTTGAACTATGTGGCTGGTTGTCTTTCTCTTTGAGCTTCTCTGGGGCATTTCTTCTTGTTGTCCTGTCTTCATTACTAGCTTCCCCTTTCTCTGATGGTTCTTTGTTGCTCTCCACTTGTTTCCTTATAGTGTCATTGTTGCTCATCAATGTTCTCCCACTTCTTAACTGTATTGCCTTGCACTCTTCCTTAGGATTTTGAATTGTGTCACTTGGTAGTGAGCTTGAAGGTCTCTCAATAGAAATCTGCTTGGAGATTTGCCCAATCTGCCTCTCTAGGCTTTTCATGGAGGCTTCATGGTTCTTGGTTGTCATTTCTTGGTGTTTCCACATTTTGTCTATCAAGGTTTCCAAGTTAGTGATTCTTTGAGATTCTGGTGATGCTTGTGGTGGGTTGTGAGATGTGGATGGTGGATGGTAGGCATTTTGGTTGGTGGGTTGGTTATTGGATTGATAATGGTTGGGGTTGGGGTAGTTGTTTTGAGGTTTTTTGTAAGGATTTTGGTTAGTTTGCTGCTGGTTGTGGTTTTGGTTGTTCCTTGAAGTGTTTTGGTTTGAGTTCCTCTGCCATGGTTGTTGGTTCTGGTTGTGATTGTCTCCCCATCTGAGGTTTGGGTGGTTCTTCCAGGATGGATTGTAGGTATCACCATAAACTTCATTCTGTCCAGAATTTTGGTTATACATGTACTGCACTTGCTCCTGTTGTTGCTCTTCTTGGCTTTCTTCATTCTGCACACATACAGTTGATGGGTGGCTTGTGTTCACAGCTGCTACTTGAAGGCTGTCAATCCTTTTTGCCATTTGTTCAAACTGTTGTTGAATTTGTTGTTGCATCACCTTATTTTGAGCCAAAATGGAGTCTACTCCTTCCAGTTCTAATACCCCCTTTCTCTGTGATGGTTGGCAGTTTCTTTGATGAGCAAAGAAATATTGATTGTTGGCCACCATGTCCACAAGATTCTGGGCTTCCTCAGCAGTTTTCATCAGTTGTAATGAACCTCCAGCAGAGTGATCTAAAGCCTCTTGAGATTTCAATGTTAGGCCTTCATAGAAATTCTGCAGCACATCCCATTCATTGAACATCTCTGGAGGACACTTTCTGATTAAGGCTTTGTACCTCTCCCATGCTTCATACAAGGATTCGGCGTCTAATTGTGTGAAAGTCTGCACCTCAGTTTTCAGCCTGATGACCCTTTGGGTGGATAGAATTTGGCTAGAAATTTAGTCACCAAATCATCCCAACTAGTGATACTTCCTTGGGGAAAAGTTTCAAGCCATTGTGCGGCCTTGTCCCTTAATGAGAATGGGAACAACAGAAGCTTGTAAGTTTCAGGATTCACGCCATTGGATTTGACAGTGTCACAAATCCTTAAGAAGGTAGATAGATGCTGGTTGGGATCTTCCAATGGGCTGCCTCCATATGAACAATTGTTCTGGACAAGTGTAATGAGTTGTGGTTTTAGCTCGAAGTTGTTTGCATTAACATTGGGAGTTAAGATGCTGCTTCCACAGTGTCTGGGATTTGCAAAAGTGTAGGAGGCCAACACTCTCCTCTGTGGTGGATTGGGATTAGATGGATCTCCTTCCATCTCGTGATATTCTTCCTCAGATTCTTCCTCTCCAACAATACCTTTCCCTCTCTCAGCTCTTCTTAATCTCCTGAGAGTTCTCTGGTCATCTTCGGATAAGATAGGAGTAGCTCTTCCTATACCTGACATACAAACAAAACAAGAAACACACAACCAGTGATACTTCAATCTATTGCTAGAATGAAGTTTTAGTTAGCTTAAGCAAAAACTCAAACAGTTAGTAGGTTAGTCAAAATTAAAGAAAAAGTGCTTGATCTAAACTACCACCTCACTTAATCATTGTCAATCTATTTCAATCCCCGGCAACGGCGCCAAAAACTTGATGTGCGGAAAACGATCCGACACAAAACTCACCCGCAAGTGCACCGGGTCGCATCAAGTAATAAAACTCACGGGAGTGAGGTCGATCCCACAAGGATTGAAGGATTGAGCAACTTTAGTTTAGTGGTTGAATTAGTCAAGCAAACAAGTGTTGATTGTGTGAAATTGTGTTGACAGGAATTAAATTGCATAGAATGTAAAGGGGAGTGGGTGACTTGCATGAAATTAAAGGGAACAAAAAGAAAAAGAGCTAAATCTTAAAGAACAAGAAATTAAATGGCAGAAACTTAGAACGCAAGAAATGTAAATTGCAGAATCTTAAAGTGCAAGAAATGTAAATTGCTTGAATTATAAAGGGAATTGGGAAGTGGATTTGCAGAAATTAAACAAAGAAAAGTAAAATTCAACAAACAGAAATGTAAAAGATGGATTCAATTAAACCGGATCTCAAATGAAAATGTAAATAAACTTGGTGTAGCAACGAAACAAGGAAATTGGAATTGAAAAACGTAGATCTCAGGACCCAAGAGACTAGATAACCAAGTCTAGATCTCAATGCCTTCCTAGATCCAAATTGAGAATTCGATTGCAAGAAAAGTAAAGATCAAGCAGTAGAAGAAAGGAATGCAAATATAAATTTCTCAGAAGATGCAGTAAATGAAACAGAGAAATCTTAGGATGAGATTGAAACAGAATTCCTTCAATTCTCTAACACCCAAGATCTAAAATCTCCAAAATGCTCAAAACCCAAAAGCACTCCAAAAACTACTCAGCAAAACCAAAAAGGAAAAGCTCTACTGCAAGTGTTAAAAATTCTAAAAAGGAAGCTCCCTAAAACTTCAAATCCTAAGCTATTTATACACTTTATTCAAATGATCATTAAGCCTTGAATTGGGCCTTTAGCCTTGATGGAATTGGGTTGATAGTAGCCTCTGTTGATTGCTCTTGGTGTTGGGAAGAAATCCATTAGTGAACCGGGCCATGAACCATTCACGTTTGAGTCAACGTTTGAGGCAAACGTAGACTCAAACGTCCCTTGTGTGACATTATGCAGCTCGGCCAAGTTGCTGTCTTCCATGTTTGAGCCAACGTTTGAGGTCAAACGTGAGCTCAAACGTGGTTCCCCCATGCTACTCCTTTGGCCAACGTTTGGGCCAACGTTTGAGGCAAACATTGGCGCAAACATGGCTCACTCAATGCATCAAACAGAGGTGCTCTTCTTTGCTTTTATGGCGCCAACGTTTGACCTCACGTTTGAGGAAAACGTTGGCGCAAACGTTGGTTTGCTCAGGATTGATCTTTCTCTTCTCTTTGGCACCAACGTTTGACCTCACGTTTGAGGCAAACATTGGCGCAAACGTTGCCTTCCCTTGCTCCTTCTTCAGCCAAAGTTTGCCTCAACGTTTGAGGCAAACGTTGGCGCAAACGTTGGCTCTTCTCCAGGGTGTTCTTCATCTGCTTCTCACGTTTGAGTTAACGTTTGAGGCAAACGTTAGCTCAAACGTGAATCCCTCTTTTCAAGCCCATTCTTGCAACCTTCTTCCAAGCTTTATTCCACCTATCATCAACCAACAATTGCATCAAAGCTATGCTATAATCATGAGTGTTATTCTTCTTCTTGTCATATAAGCAATTATGGCATAAAACTCATGAAAATTCATCAATTCATCCATAGTTGATTAAATCTAAGGAAACATGAAATTCCACCCAATTGGCTTACTTGTGGCCCAAGAAAGTGCATAAAACTAAATGAAAACAAAGGAAAAAGACTAGTGAAACTAGGCTAAGATGACTTGTCATCAGAACCATTCACGTTTGAGTCAACGTTTGAGGCAAACATTGACTCAAACGTCTTCGTGTGTGACATTATGCAGCTCGGCCAAGTTGCTGCCATCCACGTTTGGCTCAACGTTTGAGGTCAAACGTGAGCTCAAACGTGGCTCCTCCCATGCATTTCTTTTGGCCAACGTTTGGCCGAATGTTTAAGGCAAACGTTGGTGCAAATATTGGCTTCTCCAAGGCATTAAACAGAGTGCTCTTCCTTGCTAAAATGGCGCCAACGTTTGACCTCAAGTTTGAGGCAAACGTTGGCGCAAACGTTGCCAAGCTCCAGGGGTGCAATTGCTTGTTCTTGTGGCGCCAACGTTTGACCTCAAGTTTGAGGCAAACGTTGGCGCAAACGTTGCTTCTCATGGGTGAAGAATCTTCAAGCCAACGTTTGACCTCAAGTTTGAGGCAAACGTTGCCGCAAACTTGGTGTGCCTCCAGGGTGAAAATGCAATCTTCCTCACGTTTGAGTTCAAGTTTGAGGCAAACTTTAGCTCAAACGTGAGTCTTTTTTTTCTTGCCCCTTGCTGTCCCCTTTTCTTCAACCTTCTTTCAAGCTTTATTCCACCTATCATCAATCAACAATTGCATCAAAGCTATGCTATAATCATGAGAGTTATTCTTTTTCTTGTCATGTAAGCAATTATGGCACAAAACTCATGAAAATGCATCAATTCATCCATGATTGATTGAATCTAAGGAAACATGAAATTCCACCCAATTGACTTACTTGTGGCCCAAGAAAGTGCATAAAACCTATTGAAAATCAAAGAAAAAGACTAGTAAAACTAGGCTAGGATGACTTGTCATCACAACACCAAACTTAAAGCTTGCTTGTCCCCAAGCAAGAAAAGAATTATGCTCAAAGGTTCTTTCAATTAGAATGGATTTGAAGAATTACATGTACTATCCTGTGAGTGAAGTGATTAAGTGACAGTGGGGTGAACTCTAAATTATATGCTCATGCAAGGGCTTCAGTGCTTACTAGTCCCTACATCTTGGGAGTCTTAGGTCTTAAAACTTTCATCCAAATAATATCATGGAGATCTCTCTATAGGTAATCACCTTGAAGCAGCTTATAGTTTTTGTGCTTTGGCCATGACTCTAAGTGTCATGTCTCAAAGCGGCTCTTTAGATAAGCTTTCAATCAATACTCCTAAACCAGTTGGTTTTAAGGTATTAGGTGTTGAAGCACCCCTTAGGATTTACTTGCTCAAGCCTCTCTCTTTGACACAGTTCGACCACAAGCATTTACTAGGATAATAACTCTTTGAGTTCTTGTTTCTTTCTTCTTTTCTGCCTAGTAATTGATGCTTAGAGCCTTGGCCATGTTCTCTTTGTTTTTATATCTTCTTTATTTTCTTTTGTTTGCTGCTTCTTGGATCAATAAATGTTCGAAAATCTCCACAATACTTCTTTGAACTCTATGTTCTGCCTATGAGCTCCCATGCAAGTTTTCATAAGCATGCAACCTCAATGCATAATCACACAACCAGAACCACCACTTCTCCTAATCTTTTGCTTGCCTCAAAATTGTTTAATTCCTCAATCCTTCTTTTCAAAGAACTATCATGTGGTGCCTCTTTTTTTTTTTTTTGAAATCTTGAGTGCACGCAAGTTTGGAAAGTGTAGTGTTGTGAATAATCAAGCAATCTTAATTATTGTATTGCAGAAAAAACTATACTATGTAGACAAGCAGGGGTATTATATCACTTTCAATCATAGCAGTATCTGATATAAAATAATTACTGAACAATACAACCTTTTGGAATTTACTTGCTGTCCTCCTCCTCATCATCATTATTGCTGGTCTTCACATTCCTCTTTCATCTCTTTGATTGATGATGCTTAATCTTTCCAAAAGTTTGTATGGTGCTCTGCAGTGATATTGAAAGTTGCTTGTTCCCCAAGCACTTAAAAGAAATGGTTAGCATGCATGATTTATTTGTGGGCCTTTGAACTTACTTTGGTGTAGGAACACCAAACTTAGTACCTTGCCAATGGTTCTCATGCATCAGATTAACCATGTGTGAAACTCTTTTTCTTTTTCAAAAGCAATAAAACTGAAAACTTAGGAAACAGCAGAATAGTTAACCAGTTTATCTAAATGCTTGAAGCTAGCATTATGCAGAAAGTGAGAATGTGTTTTATGATGGGATTTTGGTGGAACACCAAACTTAGAATTCTTCATTCTCCCTTATATTATTTTGGTGTGTAACACCAAACTTAGCTTCTTGCAATATAGATGAAGTTAATTAACCTTTTTATTAAAATAGCTATGAAAAGAGAACTACCTCAGGTTGGGTTGCCTCCCAACAAGTGCTTCTTTATTGTCATTAGCATGACATCCTCCATTCTGTTGATCATGGGTGTTGAAAATCCTGTTGCCTTTGGTTTCTTCCTCTCACTATGGGATTCCTTTCCTCTGTCTCTTCTTGTGGAATTTTTCTGTGATGCTTTTCTTGGATGATTGATTCCTTTCCCGTAGCCTTCTCACTTTCCTCCATGACTACTTTCCCTTTTTTCAACCTAACATCTTTTTCGCTGTTCTTTGGGTCGTCTTCAGTGGCCCTGAGAGACATATTTACCATCCGCTCGCTTGTTTGTGCAAGGTGCTTAGCCAGTTGTTCCATTTGCCTCTCAATTTTTCTGAGTGAGGCTTCTTGGTTTCTGCTTATCATTTCTTGATTTTTACTTGCTTCTTCCTGCTCTATTATTGCCATCTCTTGAGCTTTCATGAATCTCTCCATCATCATTTCTAGAACACAGATTCTTTGAAGGTTTAAAGTTGGTCGTGGTTGTGTCAAATGTGATGGTTGATGAGAGTCATTTTGGGCGAGTTATGAGGTAGGATGGGGTTGGAAGTGTGTGCATTGGGGTGGTGTGTGATGGTTGTTGTTGTGAGGGTGGTTTTTATGCTGGTTTTTGAAGTTGGGGTTGTTGCAGTTGAAGTCCCTTGGTCTTTGATTTTGGTGTTCGACCCCCCTCCAATTAGAATGAGTTCTCCAGGGTGGGCTGTACACATCATTCTGAGACTTATGTTGGAACATGCTAGAGGAACTGATTGGAGAGTGTGATTGCTCATAACTTTGTTGCTCATGGTTAATTGCTCCAAAACCTTGTTCAGATTGATTCCAACCGTATGAGTTTTGAGTTAGGTTGTATGCATGTACTACAGCAGTTCGCAGCTCATTGATTTTTCTGACCATCATATCTAGGTGTTGTAGAGTCTGTTGATGCATCTGCTTGTTTTGGTTCATGACTGCACGGACACCTTCAATTTCCTTCTCTTGTGTGAATGGTTACACTTCTGCCTCTGGTTTAACAATTCCCTGAGGTGGTTTCAACTTGGCCAGGAGTTCACTCATTAGTTCTTCCCATCCAATGATGCTTCCTTGTGGGAAAGCTTCAAACCATTGAGCAACATCGTTCATGGTGATGAGTGGGTGCTTCAAGTTATGGGTTGCATTATCATCTAAGGTGGGGACATTACTCCCATGATTACTGGAATTCGTCGAGTTCCCCTCCATGATCTGCACAATCACAAACGGTCCAAATGAAGATAGAGTATATTCATGCCAGAATATGATTAGAGGATTAGTTGACACAATGTGTCAAACAGTTGATAAACTTGAAAGATTAGTGGAAGAAAATTGCTTCTCTCGTATATTCAACAAGCTAAAGCATGAGAATCACACACAGCCAGAGAAACCAAGAAAACTTCACTCTATTGCTAAAGTGAAGTTTCAGTTAGCTCAAGCAAAAATTCAAACAGTTAGTGGGTTAGTAAAAAAAATTAAAGAAACGGAGAAGAAAAAGTGCTTGATCTAGATCTTCACTTCACTTAATCATTGTCAATCTAATTCAATCCCCGGCAACGGCGCCAAAAACTTGATGTGTGGAAAATGATCCAACACAAAACTCACCGGCAAGTGTACTGGGTCGCATCAAGTAATAATAACTCACATGAGTGAGGTCGATCCCACAGGGATTGAAGGATTGAGCAATTTTTGTTTAGTGGTTGATTTAGTCAAGCGAATCAAGTGTTGGTTGAGTGATGTGTGATTACAGAAACTAAATTGCTTGAAATGTAAAGGGAGAGGGGGTAGATTGCAGGAAATTAAAGAGCAAAGAAAGTAAATAAGCTGAATCTTAAAGGACAAGTAATGTAAATTGCAGAAACTTAGATTGCAAGAAATATAAATGGCTGAATCTTAAAGTGCAAGAAATGTAAATTGCTTGAATTATAAAAGGAGTTGGGAATTGGGATTGCAGAAATTAAACAAGAACAAGTGAATTGCAATTAAAAAGAAGAGTAGAAAGTGAATTGAAATAAAGTAGATCTAAACAGAAAAGTAGAAATGCTTGAGAAATTAAAACAGAGAATGACTTGTGCTTAAATTGCAGCAAATTAAAAGTAGTGGAAGATCTCAGGAGTGGAAGAGACTAGAAAACAAGTCTAGATCTCAAATCCTTCCTTGATTCAACAAGAGCAATTGCAAAAGAAATAAAGAAAAGTAAATTGCAGAATTAAAGAGAAGATGAAGCAGTAAAGAGAAATTCAAATTCAATTTGCAGAAAAAGTAAACAAGAGATCTCAAGGTGAGATTGAGATAGAATTTCCCCAATTCTCAACACCCAAGACTCAAACAAAGTGTGTAGAAAGGAAAGCAAAAAGAACCCAGGGGAAGAGAATTCAATTCTCCTTCCCAGGAACTTTCAAATTCTAAAAGCAACAACTCAAAAATGTAAAAATGAGCTCTCTACTGTAAGTATGAAAAATTCTAAAAAGGGAAGCTCCCGAAAAACTTAAATTCTATTCTATTTATACACTCTCTTCTAATGATCTTCAAGCCTTGAATTGGGCCCTTGGTCTTGATGGAATTGGGTTGATAATAGCCTCTGTTGATTGCTCTTGGTGTTGGGAAGAAGTCCACTTGTGAACCGGGCCATGAACCATTCACGTTTGAGTCAACGTTGACTCAAACGTCTTCGAGTGTGACATTATGCAGCTCGGCCAAGTTGCTGCCATCCACGTTTGGCTCAACGTTTGAGGTCAAACGTGAGCTCAAACATGGCTCCTCCCATGCATTTCTTTTGGCCAACGTTTGGCCCAACGTTTAAGGCAAACATTGGTGCAAACGTTGGCTTCTCCAAGGCATTAAACAGAGTGCTCTTCCTTGCTAAAATGGCGCCAACGTTTGACCTCAAGTTTGAGGCAAACGTTGGCGCAAATGTTGCCAAGCTCCAGGGGTGCAATTGCTTGTTCTTGTGGCGCCAACGTTTGACCTCAAGTTTGACGCAAACGCTGGCGCAAACGTTGCTTCTCATGGGTGAAGAATCTTCAAGCCAACGTTTGACCTCAAGTTTGAGGCAAACATTGGCGCAAACTTGGTGTGCCTCCAGGGTGAAAATGCAATCTTCCTCACGTTTGAGTTCAAGTTTGAGGCAAACTTTAGCTCAAACGTAAGTCTTTTTTTTCTTGCCCCTTGCTGTCCCCTTTTCTTCAACCTTCTTTCAAGCTTTATTCCACCTATCATCAATCAACAATTGCATCAAAGCTATGCTATAATCATGAGAGTTATTCTTTTTCTTGTCATCTAAGCAATTATGGCACAAAACACATGAAAATGCATCAATTCATCCATGATTAATGGAATCTAAGAAAACATAAAATTCCACCCAATTGACTTACTTGTGGCCCAAGAAAATGCATAAAACCTATTGAAAATCAAAGAAAAAGACTAGTAAAACTAGGCTAGGATGACTTGTCATCACATAAACCATAAACCCTCAACCGCAAACCATAAACCCTAAACCCTAAACCCTACACCCATAACCCTAAACCACAAATCCTAAATCCTAAAGCCTAAACCTATATCCTAAACCCTAAACATTAAACCCTAAAGCCTAAACCACAAACACTAAAGCCTAAACCCTAAACCGTAAACCCTAAAACCTACACCCTAAAGCCTAAACCCTAAACACTAAACCCCAAACTCTACAGCCAAAACCCCAAGCCCTAAAGCCTCAACCCTAAAGCCTAAACACCTAACCACAAACACTAAGTCTAAACCCTAAACTCTAAACCCGAAATCCTAAACCATAAATTCGCAACCCCAAACCATTAACCCTAAACCCTAAACCATAACGCCTACCCCCAAATGATTGACCCTAAACCCTGCACCCTAAACAATAAACCATAAACCATAAAGCCTAAACCATAAACTATAAATCCTAAACCATAAATCATTAACCCTCAACCATAAACCATAAACCATTAACCCTAAACCCTACACCATAAACCCTAAACCACAAAGCCTAAAGCATAAACCTTAAACCATAAGCCCTCAACCCCAAAACCGTAAACCATTAACCCTAAACCCTAAACCCTGAACCCTGCACCCAAACCATAAACCCTAAACCATAAACCATAAACCACAAACCCTAAGGCCTAAACGCTAAACTATAAACCCTAAACCATAAACCCTAAATCTTCAACCCCAAACCATAAACCCTAAACCCTAAACGCTACACCCTAAAGCCTAAACCACAAACCTTAAGGCCTAAACCCTAAACCATAAACCCTCAACCCCAAACCATAAACCATAAATCCTAAACCCTAAATTCTAAACCCTACACCAGAAACCCTAAAGCCCAAACACTAAACCCTAAATCCTAAACCCTAAAGCCTAAAGCATAAACCTCAAACCCTAAAGCCTAAATCCTAAACCATAAAAAGCCTAAACCCTAAACCACAAACACGCATAAACCCTAAACTATAAACTCTAAACCATAAACCAAAAACCTTCTACCCCAATCCATAAATCCTAAATCCTAAACCCTAAACCATAAACCACCAACCCTAAACCATAAACCCTCAACCCCAAACAATAAACCCTAAAGCATATACCATTAACCTAAAACGACAAATCATAAAGCCTAAAGCCTAAAACCTAAACTATAAACCATCAACCCCAAACCATAAACCTTAAACCCTACACCCTAAACCATAAACCGCAAAACCTAAAGCCTAAACCCTAAACTATAAACCCTAAACCCTAAACCCTAAACAATAAATCATCAACCCGAAACCATAAACCCTAAACTATAAACCATAAACCACAAACCCTAAAGCATAAACGCTAAACTATAAACCATAAACCCTAAACCCTACATCCTAAATCCCAAACCCTAAACCCTAAAGCCTAAATCCGAAACCCTAAACCCTAAAGCCTAAATCCTAAATCATAAAAAGCCTAAATCCTAAACCACAAACACGCATAAACCCTAAACTACAAATCCTAAACCATAAACCATAAACCATAAACCCTCAACCCCAATCCATAAACCCTAAATCCTAAACCCTAAAGCCTAAACCCTCAACCCCAAACAATAAACCCTAAACCACAAATCCTAAAGCCTAAAGCCTAATCCCTAAAACCTAAACCATAAACCCTTAACCCCAAACCATAGAGCATAAACACTAAACCCTAAACCCTAAACCCTAAACACTAAACCACAAAACCTATAGCCTAAACCTTAAACCATAAACCCTCACCCCTAACCATAAATCCTAAACCATAAACCCTACACCCTAAACCTGAAAGCACAAACCCTAAAGCCTAAACCCTAAACCATAAACCCTCAATCCCTAACCATAAACCCCAAACCCCAAACCATAAACCCTAAACCATAAACCATAAACCCTAAATCCTAAACCCTAAACCCTAAACCCTAAACCATAAACTGTAAAATATAAACCCTAAACCCTAAACCCTAAACCCTATACCCTATACCCTATAACATAAACCCTAAACCTTAAACCTTAAACACTAAACCCTAAACCCTAAACCATAAACCAGAAACCGTAAAGCCCAAACACCAAACCTTAAACCCAAAAGCCTAAAGCCTAAAGCCTAAAGCCTAAAGCCTAAACCCTAAACCTTAAATCCTAAAGCATAAACCCTAAAGCCTAAACCCTAAACCACAAATACACCTAAACCCTAAACTATAAACCATAAACTCTAAACCATAAACCTTCAACCCCAAAACATAAACCCTAAACCCTAAACCACAAATCCTAAAGCCTAAACCCTAAACCATAAACCCTCACCCGACACCCTAAACCCTATATCCTAAACCCTAAACATTAAACCCTAAAGCTTAAAGCATAAACCCTAAACCCTAAACCATAAACCCTCAACCCCAAACTATAAACACAAAATCCAAAACCCACCCTATGCCTAAATCCTAAACCATAAACCCTCAACCCCAAAAAATAAAGCGTAAACCCTAAACCCTACACGCTAAACCTTAAACCACAAACCCTAAAGCCTAAACCCTAAACCATAAACCCTCAACCCCTAACCAAAAACCCTAAAGCCTAAACCATAAACCTTCAACGCCAAACCATAAACACTAAACCCTAAACCCTAATTGCTAAAGCCTAAACCCTAAACCATAAACCCTCAACCACAAACCATAAAATGTAAACCATAAACCCTCAACCCTAAACCATAAACCATAAACCAGAAACCCTATACCCTATACTCTATACCATAAACCCTAAACCTTAAACCCTAATGACTAAACCCTAAACCCTAAACCAGAAATCGTAAAGCCTAAACACCAAACCTTAAACCCAAAAGCTGAAAGCCTAAACCTAAAACCCTAAACCCTAAACCTTAAACCCTAAAGCCTAAACCATAAACCCTAAAGCCTAAACCCTAAACCACTAACACGCCTAAACCCTAAACCACAAACCATAAACCCTAAACCACAAATCCTAAAGACTAAACCCTAAATCATAAACCCTCAACCCCAAACCATAAAGCCTAAACCCTAAACCCTACACCCTTAACCATAAACCACAAATCCTAAAGCCTAAAGCCTATAAACCCGATATCCTAAACCATAAACATTAAACCATAAAGCCTAAAGCATAAACCCTAAACCCTAAAGCTTAAACCCTAAACCCTAAACCCTAAACCATAAACCCTCAACCCCAAACCAAAAACCCAAAATCCAAAACCCTAAACCATAAACCCTAAACCCTAAACCCTAAATCCTAAACCCTAAGCCATAAACCCTCAACCACAAACCATAAACCATAAACTGTAAACCATAAACCCTCAACCCCAAACCATAAACCATAAACCATAAACCATAAACCCTATACCCTATACCCTATACCCTATACACTATACCATAAACCCTAAACCTTAAACCCTAATGACTAAACCCTAAACCCTAAACCAGAAATCGTAAAGCATAAACACCAAACCTTAAACCCAAAAGCCTAAAGCCTAAACCTAAAACCCTAAACCCTAAACCTTAAACCATAAAGCCTAAACCATAAACCCTAAAGCTTAAACCCTAAACCACAAACACACCGAAACCCTAAACCACAAACCATAAACCCTAAACCACAAATCCTAAAGACTAAACCCTAAATCATAAACCCTCAACCCCAAACCATAAACCATAAACCCTAAACCCTACACCCTTAATCATAAACCACAAATCCTAAAGCCTAAAGCCTATAAACCCTATATCCTAAACCATAAACATTAAACCATAAAGCCTAAAACATAAACCCTAAACCCTAAAGCCTAAACCGTAAACCATAAACCCTCAACCACAAACCATAAACACTAATCCATAAACCATACACCCTAAACCAGAAACCCTTAAGCCTAAAGCCTAAACCCTAAATCCTAAATACTAAAACACTAAACCCTAACCCACAAACCCTAAACCTTAAACCCTAAAGCATAAACCCTAAACCCTAAAGCATAAATCCTAAACCCTATACCATAAACCCTCACCCCCAAACCATAAAATTAAACCCTAAACCCTACACCCTAAACCTTAAACCAGAAACCCTAAAGCCTAAATCCTAAACCCCAAACACAAAAGCCTAAACCCTAAACCATAAACCCTAAACCACAAACATGCATAAACCCTAAACTATAAACCCTAAACCTTAAACCATAAACCCTCAACCCCAAACCATAAACCCTCAACCCCAAACCATAAACCCTAAATCATAAACCCTAAACCCAAAACCATAAACCCTAAACCCCAAACCATAAACGTTAAACACTAAACCCTAAACCATAAACCCTAAACCTTAAACCACAAAACCTAAAGCCTAAACCCTAAACCATAAATCCTCAACCACGAACCATAAACAATAAACCCTATACCCAAAACCATAAACCATGAATCCTAAAGCCTAAACCCTAAACTATAAATCCTAAACCCTAAACCCTAAATCCTCAACCCCAAAACATAAACCCTAAACCCTAAATGCTATACCTTAAACCCTAAACCACAAACACTAAACCCTAAACCCTAAACCATAAACCCTAAACCCTAAACCATAAATCATAAACCATAAACCCTACACCCTAGACCCTAAACCCTACACCATAGACCCTAAACATTAAACCATAAACCTTAAACCCTAAAGCCCAAACACAAAACCCTAAACACTAAACCATAAACCATAAACCATAAACCCTACACCTTAAACCCTAACACATAAACCCTAAAGCCTAAACCCTAAACCATAACCCTCAACCCTAAACCATAAACCCTAAACTCTAAACCCTACACCATAAATCTTAAACTACAAACCCTAAAGCCTAAATCCTAAACCCTAAACCACAAACCCTAAAGCCTAAAATGTAGACCATAAACCATAAACCCCAAACCATAAACACTAAACCCTACACCCTACACCCTAAACTAGAAACCCTTAAGTCTAAAGCCTAAACCCTAAATCCTAAATACTAAAACACTAAACCCTAAACCACAAACCCTAAAACCTAAAACCTAAACCCTAAACCATAAACCCTAAACCCTAAATCATAAACCCTAAACCTACACCATAAACCCTCAACCCCTAACCATAAAGTTAAACCCTAAACCCTACACCCTAAACCTTAAACCACAAATCCTAAAGCCTAAATCCTAAACCCCAAACACTAAAGCCTAAACCCTAAACCATAAACCCTAAACCTTAAACAATAAACCCTAAACCCTAAACTCTCAACCCCAAACCATAAACCCTAAACCCGAAACTACAAACCCTAAATCCTAAACCCTAAACCCTAAACCCAAAATCCTAAACCCTAAACCCAAAACATAAACCCTAAACCCTAAACCCTACAACCTAAACCTTAAACCACAAACCCTAAACCCTAAACCCTAAACCATAAACCCTCAACCCCGAACCATAAACAATAAACCCTACACCCTAAACCATAAACCATGAATCCTAAAGCCTAAACCCTAAACTATAAACCCTAAACCCTCAACCCCAAACCATAAACACTAAACCTTAAACGCTACACCATAAACCCTAAACCACAAACCCTAAAGCCTAAACCCTAAACCGTAAACCCTCACCCACAAATCGTAAACCCTAAACCATAAACCATAAACCATAAACCCTAAACCTCAACCCCAAAACCATAAACCCTAAACCCTACACCCTACACCATAGACCATAAACCCCAAACCCTAAACTCTAAGCACTAAACCCTAAACCCTAAAGCCGAAACCCTAAACCCAAAACCCTAAAATAGAGACCCTAAAGCCCAAACACTAAACCCTAAAAGCCTAAAGCCTAAAGTCTAAACACTAAACCCTAAACCCCAAACCCTAAAGCCAAAACCCTTAACCCTAAACCCTAATTCCTAAACCACATGCACGCCTAAACCCTAAACTATAAACCTTAAACTTTAAACCAAAAACCCTCAACCCCAAACCATAAACCTTAAACCCTACACCCCTAACCCTAATCCACAACCCCCTAAAGCATAAAGCCCAAACCCTAAACCCTAAATCCTAAATCATTAACACTAAACCCTAAACCATTAACCATAGAGCATAAGCCCTAAACCATAAACCATAAACCCCAACCCATAAACCCTAAACCACAAACCCTAAACCCTACATCCTAAACCCTAAACCACAAATCCTAAAGCCTAAATCCTAAACCATAAACCCTCAACCCCAAACCATAAACACTAAACACTAATCCCTAAACCCTAAACCTTAAACTACAAACCCTAAAGCCTAAACCCTAAAGCATACACACTCTACCCCAAACCATAAACCTTAAACCCTAAACCTTAAACTATAAACCACAAAACCTAAAGCCTAAACCCTAAACTATAAACCCTAAACCCTAAACCATAAATCCTAAACAGTAAACCATAAACTTTCAACCCCAAAACATAAACCCTAAACCCTACACCCTAAACCATAAACCATAAAACCTAAAGCATAAACCCTAAACTATAAATGATAAACCCTAAACCCTACACCCAAACCATAAACCCTAAACCCTAAACCATAAACCACAAACCCTAAAGCCTAAACGCTAAACTATAAATCCTAAACCATAAACCCTAAATCCTTAACCCCAAACCATAAACCCTAAACCCTAAACGGTACACCCTAAAGCCTAAACCACAAACCCTAAGGCCTAAACCATAAACCATAAACCCTCAACCCCAAACCATAAACCATAAACCCTAAACCCTAAATTCTAAACCCTACACCAGAAACCCTAAAGCCCAAACACTAAACCCTAAAGCCTAAAGCCTAAAGCATAAACCCCAAACCCTAAAGCCTAAATCCTAAACCATTAAAAGCCTAAACCCTAAACCACAAACACGCAAAAACCCTAAACTATAAACCCTAAACCATAAACCAAAAACCTTCAACCCCAATCCATAAACCCTAAATCCTAAACCCTAAACCACAAACCCTAAAGCCTAAACCCTCAACCCCAAACAATAAACCCTAAAGCCTACATCATTAACCCAAAACGACAAATCCCAAAGCCTAAAGCCTAAACCCTAAAACCTAAACCATAAACCCTCAACCCCAAACCATAAACCCTAAACCCTACACCCTAAACCATAAACCGCAAAACCTAAAGCCTAAACACTAAATTATAAACGCTAAACCCTAAACCATAAAACCTCAACCCAAACCATAAATCCTAAACCATAAACCATAAACCACAAACCCTAAAGCCTAAACGCTAAACTATAAACCATGAACCATAAACCATAAACCCTAAACCTAAACCTAAACCCTAAACCCTAAACCATAAACCCCAAACCATAAACCCTAAACACTAAACGCTAAACCCTAAAGCCTAAACCACAAACCCTAAGGCCTAAACCCGAAACAAAAAACCCTAAAGCCCAAACTATAAACCCTAAAACATCAACACTCAATCCCAAACCATAAACCATAAACCCTAAACCCTACACCCTAGACCCTAAAATATAAACCATAAACCCTAAAATTTAAACCCTACACCAGAAACCCTAAAGCCCAAATACTAAACCCTAAACCACAAACACGCATAAACCCTAAACTATAAACCCTAAACCATAAATCCTCAACCCTAATCCATAAACCCTAAATCATAAACCCTAAACCCTAAACCACAAATCCTAAACCTAAACCCTCAACCCCAAACAATAAACCCTAAACCCTACACCATTAACCCTAACCCACAAATCCTAAAGCGTAAAGCCTAATTCCTAAAACCTAAACCATAAACCCTCAACCCCAAACAATAAAGCATAAACCCTAAACCCTAAACCCTAAACCATAAAAACTAAACCACAAACCCTAAACCCTAAATCTTAAACCATAAACCCTTACCCCAAACCATAAACCCTAAACCATAAACCATACACCCTAAACTTGAAGCACAAACCCTAAAGCATAAACCCTAAACCATAAACCATCAACACCTAACCATAAACCCTAAACCCTAAACCATAAACCCTCAACGCCAAACCATAAACCATAAACCCTAAATCATAAATCCTCATTCCCAAACCATAAACTGTAAACCATAAACCCTCAACCCCAAACCAAAAACCCTAAACCCTATACCCTATACCGTATACCCTATAACATAAACCCTAAACCTTAAACCCTAAACATTAAACCCTAAACCCTAAACCCTAAACCAGAAACCGTAAAGCCAAAACACCAAACCTTAAACCCAAAAGCATAAAGCCTAAAGCATAAAGCCTAAACCACCTTTAACCCTAAAGCCTAAACCCTAAACCCTAAAGCATAAACCCTAAACCACAAACACACCTAAACCCTAAACTATAAACCCTAAACCCTAAACCATAAACCTTCAAGCCCAAACCATAAACCATAAACCCTAAACACTAATCCCTAAACCACAAACCCTAAAGCCTAAACCCTAAACCATAAACCCTCAACCTCACACCCTAAACCCTAAACCATAAACCCTACACCCTTAACCCTAAACCACAAATTCTAAAGCCTAAAGCCTAAACCCTATATCCTAAACCCTAAAGCCTAAAGCATAAACCCTAAACCTTAAACCCTAAAGCTTAAACCCTAAACCCTAAACCATAAACCCTCAACCCCAAACCATAAACACAAAATCCAAAACCCTACACCCTAAACCTTAAACCACAAATCCTAAAGCCTAAATCCTAAATCCTAAACCCTCAACCCCAAAGCATAAAGCGTAAATGCTAAACCCTACACCCTAAACCTTAAACCACAAACCCTTAAGCCTAAATGCTAAACCATAAACCCTCAACCCCTAACCATAAACACTAAACCCTAAACCATAAACCCTGAACACCAAACTATAAACCATTAACCCTAAACCCTAAATGCTAAACCCTAAACCCTAAACCCTAAACCATAAACCCTCAACCACAAACCATAAACCGTCATTCATAAACCCTCAATCCCAAACCATAAACCATAAACCATAAACCCTATACCCTATACCTTATACCCTATACCATAAACCCTAAACCTTAAACCCTAAACACTAAACCCTAAACCCTAAACCCTAAACTCTAAACTAGAAACCGTAAAGCCCAAACACCAAACCTTAAACCCAAAAGCCTAAACCCTAAACCCTAAACCCTAAACCTTAAACCCTAAATCATAAACCATAAACCCTAAAGCTTAAACCCTAAACCACAAACATGCCTAAACCCTAAACCCTAAACTATAAACCATAAACCCTAAACTATAAACCCTCAACCCCAAACCCCAAACCATAAACACTAAACCCTAAACCCTAAACCATAAACCCTAAAGCCTAAACCCTAATGATGTGTGGAAAATGATCCAACACAAAACTCACTGGCAAGTGTACCGGGTCGCATCAAGTAATAATAACTCACATGAGTGAGGTCGATCCCACAGGGATTGAAGGATTGAGCAATTTTTGTTTAGTGGTTGATTTAGTCAAGCGAATCAAGTGTTGGTTGAGTGATGTGTGATTGCAGAAACTAAATTGCTTGAAATGTAAAGGGAGAGGGGTAGATTGCAGGAAATTAAAGAGCAAAGAAAGTAAATAAGCTGAATCTTAAAGGACAAGTAATGTAAATTGCAGAAACTTAGATTACAAGAAATGTAAATGGCTGAATCTTAAAGTGCAAGAAATGTAAATTGCTTGAATTATAAAAGGAGTTGGGAATTGGGATTGCAGGAATTAAACAAGAACAAGTGAATTGCAATTAAACAGAAGAGTAGAAAGTGAATTGAAATAAAGTAGATCTAAACAGAAAAGTATAAATGCTTGAGAAATTAAAATAGAGAATGACTTGTGCTTAAATTGTAGCAAATTAAAAGTACTTGAAGATCTCAGGAGTGGAAGAGACTAGAAAACAAGTCTAGATCTCAAATCCTTCCTTGATTCAACAAGAGCAATTGCAAAAGAAATAAAGAAAAGTAAATTGCAGAATTAAAGAGAAGATGAAGCAGTAAAGAGAAATTCAAATTCAATTGTGCAGAAAAAGTAAACAAGAGATCTCAAGGTGAGATTGAGACAGAATTTCCGCAATTCTCAACACCCAAGACTCAAACAAAGTGTGTAGAAAGGAAAGAAAAAACAACCCAGGGGAAGAGAATTCAATTCTCCTTCCCAGGAACTTTCAAATTCTAAAAGCAACAACTCAAAAATGTAAAGATGAGCTCTCTACTGTAAGTATGAAAAATTCTAAAAAGGGAAGCTCCCGAAAAACTTAAATTCTAATCTATTTATACACTCTCATCTAATGATCTTCAAGCATTGAATTGGGCCCTTGGTCTTGATGGAATTGGGTTGATAATAGCCTCTGTTGATTGCTCTTGGTGTTGGGAAGAAGTCCACTTGTGAACTGGGCCATGAACCTGAGGTGCGGAAAACGATCCGACACAAAACTCACCGGTAAGTGCACCGGGTCGCATCAAGTAATAAAACTCACGGGAGTGAGGTCGATCCCACAAGGATTGAAGGATTGAGCAACTTTAGTTTAGTGGTTGAATTAGTCAAGCAAACAAGTATTGATTGTGTGAAATTGTGTTGACAGGAATTAAATTGCATAGAATGTAAAGGGGAGTGGGTGATTTGCATGAAATTAAAGGGAACAAAAAGAAAAAGAGCTGAATCTTAAAGAACAAGAAATTAAATGGCAGAAACTTAGAACGCAAGAAATGTAAATTGCAGAATCTTAAAGTGCAAGAAATGTAAATTGCTTGAATTATAAAGGGAATTGGGAAGTGGATTTACAGAAATTAAACAAAGAAAAGTAAAATTCAACAAACAGAAATGTAAAAGATGGATTCAATTAAACCGGATCTCAAATGAAAATGAAAATAAACTTGGTGTAGCAACGAAACAAGGAAATTGGAATTGAAAAACGTAGATCTCAGGACCCAAGAGACTAGATAACCAAGTCTAGATCTCAATGCCTTCCTAGATCCAAATTGAGAATTTGATTGCAAGAAAAGTAAAGATCAAGCAGTAGAAGAAAGGAATGGAAATATAAATTTCTCAGAAGATGCAGTAAATAAAACAGAGAAATCTTAGGATGAGATTAAAACAGAATTCCTTCAATTCTCTAACACCCAAGATCTAAAATCTCCAAAATGCTCAAAACCCAAAAGCTCTCCAAAAACTACTCAGCAAAACCAAAAAGGAAAAGCTCTACTGCAAGTGTTAAAAATTCTAAAAAGGAAGCTCCCTAAAACTTCAAATCCTAAGCTATTTACACACTTTCTTCAAATGATCATTAAGCCTTGAATTGGGCCTTTAGCCTTGATGGAATTGGGTTGATAGTAGCCCCCGTTGATTGCTCTTGGTGTTGGAAAGAAATCCATTAGTGAACCGGGCCATGAACCATTCACGTTTGAGTCAACATTTGAGGCACACGTTGACTCAAACGTCCCTTGTGTGACATTATGCAGCTCGGCCAAGTTGCTGTCTTCCACGTTTGAGCCAATGTTTGAGGTCAAACGTGAGCTCAAACGTGGTTCCCCCATGCTACTCCTTTGGCCAACGTTTGGGCCAACGTTTGAGTCAAATGTTGGCGCAAATGTGGCTCACTCAATGCATCAAACAGAGGTGCTCTTCTTTGCTTTTATGGCGCCAACGTTTGACCTCACGTTTGAGGCAAACGTTGGCGCAAACGTTGGTTTGCTCAGGAGTGATCTTTCTCTTCTCTTTGGCGCCAACGTTTGACCTCACGTTTGAGGCAAACGTTGGCGCAAACGTTGCTTTCCCTTGCTCCTTCTTCAGCCAACGTTTGCCTCAACGTTTGAGGCAAACGTTGGCGCAAACGTTGGCTCTTCTCCAGGGTGTTCTTCATCTGCTTCTCACGTTTGAGTTAACGTTTGAGGCAAACGTTAGCTCAAACGTGAATCCCTCTTTTCAAGCCCATTCTTGCAACCTTCTTCCAAGCTTTATTCCACCTATCATCAACCAACAATTGCATCAAAGCTATGCTATAATCATGAGTGTTATTCTTCTTCTTGTCATATAAGCAATTATGGCATAAAACTCATGAAAATGCATCAATTCATCCATGGTTGATTGAATCTAAGGAAACATGAAATTCCACCCAATTGGCTTACTTGTGGCCCAAGAAAGTGCATAAAACTAAATGAAAACAAAGGAAAAAGACTAGTGAAACTTGGCTAAGATGACTTGTCATCACAACACCAAACTTAAAACTTGCTTGTCCCCAAGCAAGAATAGAATTATTAAGAAGAAAGAATGAAAACAAAAGAGAATGCTCATGTTAGCAGAGTATTATTGGTAGCTCATGGGGTTTTATGCAGATATGTAACTACTCACTTCTTATTGACAAGTAGGCCTAGAAAGTTCTCTCTAAGCATCAAGCAAAACACTGCTATGACCTCTCATTATTCCTTTGTCCTTGTTTACTGAATTCTTTTCTTTATAAGCTTTAGTTCAGTGTCATGTGTAACAAGCTCTTTTCTTTATTTATGCTTGACACATTATTCACTTTAGACACTTGGCTCACATCCCTTCTTAGAACATTAATGCCCAGCACCTCTTTGGGTTACTAAATGTCGTGTAGCTAGGTTGCTCTTGATAGTGGACCTTCAGTTGATAATCCCGGGTTAGTTAACCCAAGTTACCAAGTGTTAATGCACTCCAAAGAACTTAATAATCCAAGCAGATCCTAGTACAAAGACACCACAGGCATATATTCTAAAGTTCAAACTATTGGTGTCTAGCTTTGTTTCTTTTTATTTTTCTTTTGTTCTGTTGCCACTTTTGGCTTTTTCTCTTCTCTTTTTGTTTTTCTTTTCACCCAAGGACTTTTATTTTGTTGAGATTCATAGACAGTGAACTACTTTCTTCTTAAAAAGAGAACAATCTATTCCTTTTATTCACTAATAGTGAGTTGTCACACAATCACACATACATACCACCACTTACTATTATTTGACTTCTAGCTAACAATGAACCATCTTACTTCATGCTTCAAACATTTCTTTTATTGAATTGAAAAGATGCAGGGGACAAAGCATGCATTAGTTAAGTGAAAGTAAACACACAAGCACACTTAGACTAGCATTCTTATTGACAATAATATTCAAGAAGCATAACTACTGAACTAACAGTTACTGCTAAGATGGGCATATTCAAACTTCAAATTTAGAAAAATTGCATGCTGATGGAGTTAAGTGTCAATACAACCTTTTGGTGGCTTCTTCTTCTTACTCTCAACTGATGGTGTGAAGCCCTCCCGAGAAAGTGTTTGAATCCCTACAGAATTTAAGGGAAGTTGCTTGTTTCTCAAGCCCTTAGATAACTAGTTAGTGTGCAGGACCTTCTTGTGGGCTTTTGAACTTACTTTGGTGTGTGTGAACACCAAACTTAGTCCCTTGCCACTACCTTTGATGCATCGAGTTGATCATATGTGAATTCCTAGTGTCTTAGCTAAAAATATTAAAACTACAAAGTAGAAACAAACAATGATTAAATGATATATCTGATTGCTTGGAACTAGCAACCCTTTATGCAGAAGGTGAGAATGTGTTTTTAAACTAGATTTTTGGTGGAACACCAAACTTAAAATCCTTCATTCTCCTTTAAATTGTTTTGGTGTGCAACACCAAACTTAGCTCCATGCAATACATACTTAATTATTCAACATTTTTATTGAAAAAACTATGAGAAGAAAACTACCTCAGGTTGGGTTGCCTCCCAACAAGCGCTTCTTTATTGTCATTAGCTTGACATTGATCCCCTTAGGGTGGTTGATGACTGAAATGTCGCAACTTATCCCCCCTCACTGTAAGCCTTCTTTGTGTGCCTTGATGCTTAATTTCAATGTGCTCGAGAGAGAGTACTTGGTTAACAGTGTAGTGATCCTCAGTTCCCAACTGTTGATATACTAATTGCACCTTGTCGCCTTTGGAGAATCCTTTAGTTGGGATTTTTTTATTCTTCAACCCTTTGTGAGCCTTCTTCTTGTTTTTCTTCCTTTTTCTTGTTAACCTTTCTTCCTTGATAGTAGCTTTAGTTGTGGCACTTTCCTTCTTGTTTATCTTCCAAATTTATTTTTGAGTACCTTCTTTTCCTTGCATATGTTCATTCTTCTGCTTTACTGAATTGTTGATTGCTTGCCTTGGGAAACAGTCATTGATTACTTGGCTTCTTTCTTCAGAATTTTGTTGTTCTGGAAACACTTTCAGAGTAATGCTTTCCTCATGCATCCTGAGAGTTAGTTCTCCTTACTCTACATCTATGATGGCTCTGGCGGTAGCTAAAAATGGCCTTCCCAAGATAATCGAATTGTTTTCTTCTTCTTCTGTTTCCAAGATTACAAAATCCGCAGGATAAATGAACTTGTCAACCTTAACTAAAAGGTTTTCGATCACTCCTTTGGGATGTACTACTGACTGGTCCACCAATTCTAATGACATCTGTATTAGTTTCACCTTCTCTATGCCAAGCTTTTTCACTAAAGAGGATGGAATCAGATTTATGCTTGCTCCTAAATCGCACATCCCCTTGTTGATAAATAGACTTCCAATGGTGCAAGGTAGGAAGAAACTTCCTGGATCTTCCAACTTGGGAGGGAGTCCTTTTCTAATGAGTGCACTGCATTCTTCAGTGAGAAGTACAGTCTCCTTCTCCAGCCAGCTTCTTTTCTTGTTAATGAGTTCCTTCAAGAACTTGGCATATAAGGGCATTTGTTCAAGTGCTTCAGCTAAGGGAATATTGATTTCCAGCTTCTTGAAAGTTTCAAGGAACTTATGAAAGTGTTGGTCCTTAGTTTCTTTGCTGAACCTCTGGGGGTATGGCAGTGGAGGTGTAATACTTTTTCCCACTTGCTGCTGTCCCTGAATCACTTCTTTTGAACTATGTGGCTGGTTGTCTTTCTCTTTGAGCTTCTCTGGGGCATTTCTTCTTGTTGTCCTGTCTTCATTACTAGCTTCCCCTTTCTCTGATGGTTCTTTGTTGCTCTCCACTTGTTTCCTTATAGTGTCATTGTTGCTCATCAATGTTCTCCCACTTCTTAACTGTATTGCCTTGCACTCTTCCTTAGGATTTTGAATTGTGTCACTTGGTAGTGAGCTTGAAGGTCTCTCAATAGAAATCTGCTTGGAGATTTGCCCAATCTGCCTCTCTAGGCTTTTCATGGAGGCTTCATGGTTCTTGGTTGTCATTTCTTGGTGTTTCCACATTTTGTCTATCAAGGTTTCCAAGTTAGTGATTCTTTGAGATTCTGGTGATGCTTGTGGTGGGTTGTGAGATGTGGATGGTGGATGGTAGGCATTTTGGTTGGTGGGTTGGTTATTGGATTGATAATGGTTGGGGTTGGGGTAGTTGTTTTGAGGTTTTTTGTAAGGATTTTGGTTAGTTTGCTGCTGGTTGTGGTTTTGGTTGTTCCTTGAAGTGTTTTGGTTTGAGTTCCTCTGCCATGGTTGTTGGTTCTGGTTGTGATTGTCTCCCCATCTGAGGTTTGGGTGGTTCTTCCAGGATGGATTGTAGGTATCACCATAAACTTCATTCTGTCCAGAATTTTGGTTATACATGTACTGCACTTGCTCCTGTTGTTGCTCTTCTTGGCTTTCTTCATTCTGCACACATACAGTTGATGGGTGGCTTGTGTTCACAGCTGCTACTTGAAGGCTGTCAATCATTTTTGCCATTTGTTCAAACTGTTGTTGAATTTGTTGTTGCATCACCTTATTTTGAGCCAAAATGGAGTCTACTCCTTCCAGTTCTAATACCCCCTTTCTCTGTGATGGTTGGCAGTTTCTTTGATGAGCAAAGAAATATTGATTGTTGGCCACCATGTCCACAAGATTCTGGGCTTCCTCAGCAGTTTTCATCAGTTGTAATGAACCTCCAGCAGAGTGATCTAATGCCTCTTGAGATTTCAATGTTAGGCCTTCATAGAAATTCTGCAGCACATCCCATTCATTGAACATCTCTGGAGGACACTTTCTGATTAAGGCTTTGTACCTCTCCCATGCTTCATACAAGGATTCGGCGTCTAATTGTGTGAAAGTCTGCACCTCAGTTTTCAGCCTGATGACCCTTTGGGTGGATAGAATTTGGCTAGAAATTTAGTCACCAAATCATCCCAACTAGTGATACTTCCTTGGGGAAAAGTTTCAAGCCATTGTGCGGCCTTGTCCCTTAATGAGAACGGGAACAGCAGAAGCTTGTAAGTTTCAGGATTCACGCCATTGGATTTGACAGTGTCACAAATCCTTAAGAAGGTAGATAGATGCTGGTTGGGATCTTCCAATGGGCTGCCTCCATATGAACAATTGTTCTGGACAAGTGTAATGAGTTGTGGTTTTAGCTCGAAGTTGTTTGCATTAACATTGGGAGTTAAGATGCTGCTTCCACAGTGTCTGGGATTTGCAAAAGTGTAGGAGGCCAACACTCTCCTCTGTGGTGGATTGGGATTAGATGGATCTCCTTCCATCTCGTGATATTCTTCCTCAGATTCTTCCTCTCCAACAATACCTTTCCCTCTCTCAGCTATTCTTAATCTCCTGAGAGTTCTCTGGTCAGCTTCGGATAAGATAGGAGTAGCTCTCCCTATACCTGACATACAAACAAAACAAGAAACACACAACCAGTGATACTTCAATCTATTGCTAGAATGAAGTTTTAGTTAGCTTAAGCAAAAACTCAAACAGTTAGTAGGTTAGTCAAAATTAAAGAAAAAGTGCTTGATCTAAACTACCACCTCACTTAATCATTGTCAATCTATTTCAATCCCCGGCAACGGCGCCAAAAACTTGATGTGCGGAAAACGATCCGACACAAAACTCACCCGCAAGTGCACCGGGTCGCATCAAGTAATAAAACTCACGGGAGTGAGGTCGATCCCACAAGGATTGAAGGATTGAGCAACTTTAGTTTAGTGGTTGAATTAGTCAAGCAAACAAGTGTTGATTGTGTGAAATTGTGTTGACAGGAATTAAATTGCATAGAATGTAAAGGGGAGTGGGTGACTTGCATGAAATTAAAGAGAACAAAAAGAAAAAGAGCTGAATCTTAAAGAACAAGAAATTAAATGGCAGAAACTTAGAACGCAAGAAATGTAAATTGCAGAATCTTAAAGTGCAAGAAATGTAAATTGCTTGAATTATAAAGGGAATTGGGAAGTGGATTTGCAGAAATTAAACAAAGAAAAGTAAAATTCAACAAACAGAAATGTAAAAGATGGATTCAATTAAACCGGATCTCAAATGAAAATGTAAATAAACTTGGTGTAGCAACGAAACAAGGAAATTGGAATTGAAAAACGTAGATCTCAGGACCCAAGAGACTAGATAACCAAGTCTAGATCTCAATGCCTTCCTAGATCCAAATTGAGAATTCGATTGCAAGAAAAGTAAAGATCAAGCAGTAAAAGAAAGGAATGCAAATATAAATTTCTCAGAAGATGCAGTAAATGAAACAGAGAAATCTTAGGATGAGATTGAAACAGAATTCCTTCAATTCTCTAACACCCAAGATCTAAAATCTCCAAAATGCTCAAAATCCAAAAGCTCTCCAAAAACTACTCAGCAAAACCAAAAAGGAAAAGCTCTACTGCAAGTGTTAAAAATTCTAAAAAGGAAGCTCCCTAAAACTTCAAATCCTAAGCTATTTATACACTTTATTCAAATGATCATTAAGCCTTGAATTGGGCCTTTAGCCTTGATGGAATTGGGTTGATAGTAGCCTCCGTTGATTGCTCTTGGTGTTGGGAAGAAATCCATTAGTGAACCGGGCCATGAACCATTCACGTTTGAGTCAACGTTTGAGGCAAACGTTGACTCAAACGTCCCTTGTGTGACATTATGCAGCTCGGCCAAGTTGTTGTCTTCCATGTTTGAGCCAACGTTTGAGGTCAAACGTGAGCTCAAACGTGGTTCCCCCATGCTACTCCTTTGGCCAACGTTTGGGCCAACGTTTGAGGCAAACATTGGCGCAAACATGGCTCACTCAATGCATCAAACAGAGGTGCTCTTCTTTGCTTTTATGGCGCCAACGTTTGACCTCACGTTTGAGGCAAACGTTGGCACAAATGTTGGTTTGCTCAGGAGTGATCTTTCTCTTCTCTTTGGCGCCAACGTTTGACCTCACGTTTGAGGCAAACGTTGGCGCAAACGTTGCCTTCCCTTGCTCCTTTTTCAGCCAACGTTTGCCTCAACGTTTGAGGCAAATGTTGGCGCAAACGTTGGCTCTTCTCCAGGGTGTTCTTCATCTGCTTCTCACGTTTGAGTTAACGTTTGAGGCAAACGTTAGCTCAAACGTGAATCCCTCTTTTCAAGCCCATTCTTGCAACCTTCTTCCAAGCTTTATTCCACCTATCATCAACCAACAATTGCATCAAAGCTATGCTATAATCATGAGTGTTATTCTTCTTCTTGTCATATAAGCAATTATGGCATAAAACTCATGAAAATGCATCAATTCATCCATAGTTGATTGAATCTAAGGAAACATGAAATTCCACCCAATTGGCTTACTTGTGGCCCAAGAAAGTGCACAAAACTAAATGAAAACAAAGGAAAAAGACTAGTGAAACTAGGCTAAGATGACTTGTCATCAGAACCATTCACGTTTGAGTCAACGTTTGAGGCAAACGTTGACTCAAACGTGTTCGTGTGTGACATTATGCAGCTCGACCAAGTTGCTGCCATCCACGTTTGGCTCAACGTTTGAGGTCAAACGTGAGCTCAAACGTGGCTCCTCCCATGCATTTCTTTTGGCCAACGTTTGGCCCAACGTTTAAGGCAAACGTTGGTGCAAACATTGGCTTCTCCAAGGCGTTAAACAGAGTGCTCTTCCTTGCTAAAACGGCGCCAATGTTTGACCTCAAGTTTGAGGCAAACGTTGGCGCAAACGTTGCCAAGCTCCAGGGGTGCAATTGCTTGTTCTTGTGGCGCCAACGTTTGACCTCAAGTTTGAGGCAAACGTTGGCGCAAACGTTGCTTCTCATGGGTGAAGAATATTCAAGCCAACGTTTGACCTCAAGTTTGAGGCAAACGTTGGCGCAAACTTGGTGTGCCTCCAGGGTGAAAATGCAATCTTCCTCACGTTTGAGTTCAAGTTTGAGGCAAACTTTAGCTCAAACGTGAGTCTTTTTTTTCTTGCCCCTTGCTGTCCCCTTTTCTTCAACCTTCTTTCAAGCTTTATTCCACCTATCATCAATCAACAATTGCATCAAAGCTATGCTATAATCATGAGAGTTATTCTTTTTCTTGTCATCTAAGCAATTATGGCACAAAACTCACAAAAATGCATCAATTCATCCATGATTGATTGAATCTAAGGAAACATGAAATTCCACCTAATTAACTTACTTGTGGCCCAAGAAAGTGCATAAAACCTATTGAAAATCAAAGAAAAAGACTAGTAAAACTAGGCTAGGATGACTTGTCATCACAACACCAAACTTAAAGCTTGCTTGTCCCCAAGCAAGAAAAGAATTATGCTCAAAGGTTCTTTCAATTAGAATGGATTTGAAGAATTACATGTACTATCCTGTGAGTGAAGTGATTAAGTGACAGTGGGGTGAACTCTAAATTATATGCTCATGCAAGGGCTTCAGTGCTTACTAGTCCCTACATCTTGGGAGTCTTAGGTCTTAGAACTTTCATCCAAATAATATCATGGAGATCTCTCTATAGGTAATCACCTTGAAGCAGCTTATAGTTTTTGTGCTTTGGCCATGACTCTAAGTGTCATGTCTCAAAGCGGCTCTTTAGATAAGCTTTCAATCAATACTCCTAAACCAGTTGGTTTTAAGGTATTAGGTGTTGAAGCACCCCTTAGGATTTACTTGCTCAAGCCTCTCTCTTTGACACAGTTCGACCACAAGCATTTACTAGGATAATAACTCTTTGAGTTCTTGTTTCTTTCTTCTTTTCTGCCTAGTAATTGATGCTTAGAGCCTTGGCCATGTTCTCTTTGTTTTTATATCTTCTTTATTTTCTTTTGTTTGCTGCTTCTTGGATCAATAAATGTTCGAAAATCTCCACAATACTTCTTTGAACTCTATGTTCTGCCTATGAGCTCCCATGCAAGTTTTCATAAGCATGCAACCTCAATGCATAATCACACAACCAGAACCACCACTTCTCCTAATCTTTTGCTTGCCTCAAAATTGTTTAATTCCTCAATCCTTCTTTTCAAAGAACTATCATGTGGTGCCTCTTTTTTTTTTGAAATCTTGAGTGCACGCAAGTTTGAAAAGTGTAGTGTTGTGAATAATCAAGCAATCTTAATTATTGAATTGCAGAAAAAACTATACTATGCAGACAAGCAGGGGTATTATATCACTTTCAATCATAGCAGTATCTGCTATAAATTAATTACTGAACAATACAACCTTTTGGAATTTACTTGCTGTCCTCGTCCTCATCATCATCATTGCTGGTCTTCACATTCCTCTTTCATCTCTTTGATTGATGATGCTTAATCTTTCCAAAAGTTTGTATGGTGCTCTGCAGTGATATTGAAAGTTGCTTGTTCCCCAAGCACTTAAAAGAAATGGTTAGCATGCATGATTTATTTGTGGGCCTTTGAACTTACTTTGGTGTAGGAACACCAAACTTAGTACCTTGCCAATGGTTCTCATGCATCAGATTAACCATGTGTGAAACTCTTTTTCTTTTTCAAAAGCAATAAAACTGAAAACTTAGGAAACAGCAGAATAGTTAACCAGTTTATCTAAATGCTTGAAGCTAGCATTATGCAGAAAGTGAGAATGTGTTTTATGATGGGATTTTGGTGGAACACCAAACTTAGAATCCTTCATTCTCCCTTATATTATTTTGGTGTGTAATACCAAACTTAGCTTCTTGCAATATAGATGAAGTTAATTAACCTTTTTATTAAAATAGCTATGAAAAGAGAACTACCTCAGGTTGGGTTGCCTCCCAACAAGTGCTTCTTTATTGTCATTAGCATGACATCCTCCATTCTGTTGATCATGGGAGTTGAAAATCCTGTTGCCTTTGGTTTCTTCCTCTCACTATGGGCTTCCTTTCCTCTGTCTCTTCTTGTGGAATTTTTCTGTGATGCTTTTCTTGGATGATTGATTCCTTTCCCGTAGCCTTCTCACTTTCCTCCATGACTACTTTCCTTTTTTTCAACCTAACATCTTTTTCGCTATTCTTTGGGTCGTCTTTAGTGGCCCTGAGAGACATATTTACCATCCGCTCGCTTGTTTCTGCAAGGTGCTTAGCCAGTTGTTCCATTTGCCTCTCAATTTTTCTGAGTGAGGCTTCTTGGTTTCTGCTTATCATTTCTTGATTTTTCCTTGCTTCTTCCTGCTCTATTATTGCCATCTCTTGAGCTTTCACGAATCTCTCCATCATCATTTCTAGAACACAGATTCTTTGAAGGTTTAAAGTTGGTCGTGGTTGTGTCAAATGTGATGGTTGATGAGAGTCATTTTGGGCGAGTTATGAGGTAGGATGGGGTTGGAAGTGTGTGCATTGGGGTGGTGTGTGATGGTTGTTGTTGTGAGGGTGGTTTTTATGCTGGTTTTTGAAGTTGGGGTTGTTGCAGTTGAAGTCCCTTGGTCTTTGATTTTGGTGTTCGACCCCCCTCCAATTAGAATGAGTTCTCCAGGGTGGGCTGTACACATCATTCTGAGACTTATGTTGGAACATGCTAGAGGAACTGTTTGGAGAGTGTGATTGCTCATAACTTTGTTGCTCATGGTTAATTGCTCCAAAACCTTGTTCAGATTGATTCCAACCGTATGAGTTTTGAGTTAGGTTGTATGCATGTACTACAGCAGTTCGCAGCTCATTGATTTTTCTGACCATCATATCTAGGTGTTGTAGAGTCTGTTGATGCATCTGCTTGTTTTGGTTCATGACTGCACGGACACCTTCAATTTCCTTCTCTTGTGTGAATGGTTGCACTTCTGCCTCTGGTTTAACAATTCCCTGAGGTGGTTTCAACTTGGCCAGGAGTTCACTCATTAGTTCTTCCCATCCGATGATGCTTCCTTGTGGGAAAGCTTCAAACCATTGAGCAACATGGTTCATGGTGATGAGTGGGTGCTTCAAGTTATGGGTTGCATTATCATCTAAGGTGGGGACATTACTCCCATGATTACTGGAATTCGTCGAGTTCCCCTCCATGATCTGCACAATCACAAACGGTCCAAATGAAGATAGAGTATATTCATGCCAGAATATGATTAGAGGATTAGTTGACACAATGTGTCAAACAGTTGATAAACTTGAAAGATTAGTGGAAGAAAATTGCTTCTCTCGTATATTCAACAAGCTAAAGCATGAGAATCACACACAGCCAGAGAAACCAAGAAAACTTCACTCTATTGCTAAAGTGAAGTTTCAGTTAGCTCAAGCAAAAATTCTAACAGTTAGTGGGTTAGTAAAAAAAATTAAAGAAACGGAGAAGAAAAAGTGCTTGATCTAGATCTTCACTTCACTTAATCATTGTCAATCTAATTCAATCCCCGGCAACGGCGCCAAAAACTTGATGTGTGGAAAATGATCCAACACAAAACTCACCGGCAAGTGTACCGGGTCGCATCAAGTAATAATAACTCACATGAGTGAGGTCGATCCGACAGGGATTGAAGGATTGAGCAATTTTTGTTTAGTGGTTGATTTAGTCAAGCGAATCAAGTGTTGGTTGAGTGATGTGTGATTGCAGAAACTAAATTGCTTGAAATGTAAAGGGAGAGGGGGTAGATTGGAGGAAATTAAAGAGCAAAGAAAGTAAATAAGCTGAATCTTAAAGGACAAGTAATGTGAATTGCAGAAACTTAGATTGCAAGAAATATAAATGGCTGAATCTTAAAGTGCAAGAAATGTAAATTGCTTGAATTATAAAAGGAGTTGGGAATTGGGATTGCAGAAATTAAACAAGAACAAGTGAATTGTAATTAAAAAGAAGAGTAGAAAGTGAATTGAAATAAAGTAGATCTAAACAGAAAAGTAGAAATGCTTGAGAAATTAAAACAGAGAATGACTTGTGCTTAAATTGCAGCAAATTAAAAGTAGTGGAAGATCTCAGGAGTGGAAGAGACTAGAAAACAAGTCTAGATCTCAAATCCTTCCTTGATTCAACAAGAGCAATTGCAAAAGAAATAAAGAAAAGTAAATTGCAGAATTAAAGAGAAGATGAAGCAGTAAAGAGAAATTCAAATTCAATTTGCAGAAAAAGTAAACAAGAGATCTCAAGGTGAGATTGAGATAGAATTTTCCCAATTCTCAACACCCAAGACTCAAATAAAGTGTGTAGAAAGGAAAGCAAAAAGAACCCAGGGGAAGAGAATTCAATTCTCCTTCCCAGGAACTTTCAAATTCTAAAAGCAACAACTCAAAAATGTAAAAATGAGCTCTCTACTGTAAGTATGAAAAATTCTAAAAAGGGAAGCTCCCGAAAAACTTAAATTCTATTCTATTTATACACTCTCTTCTAATGATCTTCAAGCCTTGAATTGGGCCCTTGGTCTTGATGGAATTGGGTTGATAATAGCCTCTGTTGATTGCTCTTGGTGTTGGGAAGAAGTCCACTTGTGAACCGGGCCATGAACCATTCACGTTTGAGTCAACGTTGACTCAAACGTCTTCGTGTGTGACATTATGCAGCTCGGCCAAGTTGCTGCCATCCATGTTTGGCTCAACGTTTGAGGTCAAACGTGAGCTCAAACGTGGCTCCTCCCATGCATTTCTTTTGGCCAACATTTGGCCCAACGTTTAAGGCAAACATTGGTGCAAACGTTGGCTTCTCCAAGGCATTAAACAGAGTGCTCTTCCTTGCTAAAATGGCGCCAACGTTTGACCTCAAGTTTGAGGCAAACGTTGGCGCAAATGTTGCCAAGCTCCAGGGGTGCAATTGCTTGTTCTTGTGGCGCCAAGTTTGACCTCAAGTTTGACGCAAACGCTGGCGCAAACGTTGCTTCTCATGGGTGAAGAATCTTCAAGCCAACGTTTGACCTCAAGTTTGAGGCAAACATTGGCGCAAACTTGGTGTGCCTCCAGGGTGAAAATGCAATCTTCCTCACGTTTGAGTTCAAGTTTGAGGCAAACTTTAGCTCAAACGTGAGTCTTCTTTTTCTTGCCCCTTGCTGTCCCCTTTTCTTCAACCTTCTTTCAAGCTTTATTCCACCTATCATCAATCAACAATTGCATCAAAGCTATGCTATAATCATGAGAGTTATTCTTTTTCTTGTCATCTAAGCAATTATGGCACAAAACACATGAAAATGCATCAATTCATCCATGATTAATTGAATCTAAGAAAACATAAAATTCCACCCAATTGACTTACTTGTGGCCCAAGAAAGTGCATAAAACCTATTGAAAATCAAAGAAAAAGACTAGTAAAACTAGGCTAGGATGACTTGTCATCACATAAACTATAAACCCTCAACCGCAAACCATAAACCCTAAACCCTAAACCTAAAGCCCAAACATATATCCTAAACCCTAAACATTAAACCCTAAAGCCTAAACCACAAACACTAAAGCCTAAACCCTAAACCGTAAACCCTAAAACCTACACCCTAAAGCCTAAACCCTAAACACTAAAACCCAAACTCTACAGCCAAAACCCCAAGCCCAAAAGCCTCAACCCTAAAGCCTAAACACCTAACCACAAACACTAAGTCTAAACCCTAAACTCTAAACCCGAAATCCTAAACCATAAATTCGCAACCCCAAACCATTAACCCTAAACCCTAAACCATAACGCCTACCCCCAAATGATTGACCCTAAACCCTGCACCCTAAACAATAAACCATAAACCATAAAGCCTAAACCATAAACTATAAATCCTAAACCCTAAATCATTAACCTTCAACCATAAACCATAAACCATTAACCCTAAACCCTACACCATAAACCCTAAACCACAAAGCCTAAAGCATAAACCTTAAACCATAAGCCCTCAACCCCAAAACCATAAACCGTAAACCATTAACCCTAAACCCTAAACCCTGAACCCTGCACCCAAACCATAAACCCTAAACCATAAACCATAAACCACAAACCCTAAGGCCTAAATGCTAAACTATAAACCCTAAACCATAAACCATAAATCTTCAACCCCAAACCATAAACCCTAAACCCTAAACGCTACACCCTAAAGCCTAAACCACAAACCCTAAGGCCTAAACCCTAAACCATAAACCCTCAACCCCAAACCATAAACCATAAATCCTAAACCCTAAATTCTAAACCCTACACCAGAAACCCTAAAGCCCAAACACTAAACCCTAAATCCTAAACCCTAAAGCCTAAAGCATAAACCTCAAACCCTAAAGCCTAAATCCTAAACCATAAAAAGCCTAAACCCTAAACCACAAACACGCATAAACCCTAAACTATAAACTCTAAACCATAAACCAAAAACCTTCTACCCCAATCCATAAATCCTAAATCCTAAACCCTAAACCCTAAACCACCAACCCTAAAGCCTAAACCCTCAACCCCAAACAATAAACCCTAAAGCATATACCATTAACCTAAAACGACAAATCATAAAGCCTAAAGCCTAAAGCCTAAAACCTAAACTATAAACCCTCAACCCCAAACCATAAACCTTAAACCCTACACCCTAAACCATAAACCGCAAAACCTAAAGCCTAAACCCTAAACTATAAACCCTAAACCCTAAACCCTAAACCCTAAACCATAAATCATCAACCCGAAACCATAAACCCTAAACTATAAACCATAAACCACAAACCCTAAAGCATAAACGCTAAACTATAAACCATAAACCCTAAACCCTAAATCCTAAATCCCAAACCCTAAACCCTAAAGACTAAATCCGAAACCCTAAACCCTAAAGCCTAAATCCTAAATCATAAAAAGCCTAAATCCTAAACCACAAACACGCATAAACCCTAAACTACAAACCCTAAACCATAAACCATAAACCCTCAACCCCAATCCATAAACCCTAAATCCTAAACCCTAAACCCTAAAGCCTAAACCCTCAACCCCAAACAATAAACCCTAAACCACAAATCCTAAAGCCTAAAGCCTAATCCCTAAAACCTAAACCATAAACCCTTAACCCCAAACCATAGAGCATAAACCCTAAACCATAAACCCTAAACCCTAAACCCTAAACACTAAACCACAAAACCTATAGCCTAAACCTTAAACCATAAACCCTCACCCCAAACCATAAATCCTAAACCATAAACCCTACACCCTAAACCTGAAAGCACAAACCCTAAAGCCTAAACCCTAAACCATAAACCCTCAATCCCTAACCATAAACCCCAAACCCCAAACCATAAACCCTAAACCATAAACCCTAAACCCTAAACCCTAAACCCTAAACCATAAACTGTAAAATATAAACCCTAAACCCTAAACCCTATACCCTATACCCTATAACATAAACCCTAAACCTTAAACCTTAAACACTAAACCCTAAACCCTAAACCATAAACCAGAAACCGTAAAGCCCAAACACCAAACCTTAAACCCAAAAGCCTAAAGCCTAAAGCCTAAAGCCTAAAGCCTAAACCATAAACCTTAAATCCTAAAGCATAAACCCTAAAGCCTAAACCCTAAACCACAAATACACCTAAACCCTAAACTATAAACCATAAACTCTAAACCATAAACCTTCAACCCCAAAACATAAACCCTAAACCCTAAACCCTAAACCACAAATCCTAAAGCCTAAACCCTAAACCATAAACCCTCACCTGACACCCTAAACCCTATATCCTAAACCCTAAACATTAAACCCTAAAGCTTAAAGCATAAACCCTAAACCATAAACCCTAAACCATAAACCCTCAACCCCAAACTATAAACACAAAATCCAAAACCCACCCTAAGCCTAAATCCTAAACCATAAACCCTCAACCCCAAAAAATAAAGTGTAAACCCTAAACCCTACACGCTAAACCTTAAACCACAAACCCTAAAGCCTAAACCCTAAACCATAAACCCTCAACCCCTAACCAAAAACCCTAAAGCCTAAACCATAAACCTTCAACGCCAAACCATAAACACTAAACCCTAAACCCTAAATGCTGAACCCTAAACCCTAAACCATAAACCCTCAACCACAAACCATAAAATGTAAACCATAAGCCCTCAACCCCAAACCATAAACCATAAACCAGAAACCCTATACCCTATACCCTATACTCTATACCATAAACCCTAAACCTTAAACCCTAATGACTAAACCCTAAACCCTAAACCAGAAACCGTAAAGCCTAAACACCAAACCTTAAACCCAAAAATCGAAAGCCTAAACCTAAAACCCTAAACCCTAAACCTTAAACCCTAAAGCATAAACCATAAACCCTAAAGCCTAAACCCTAAACCACAAACACGCCTAAACCCTAAACCACATACCATAAACCCTAAACCACAAATCCTAAAGACTAAACCCTAAATCATAAACCCTCAACCCCAAACCATAAACCATAAACCCTAAACCCTACACCCTTAACCATAAACCACAAATCCTAAAGCCTAAAGCCTATAAACCCTATATCCTAAACCATAAACATTAAACCATAAAGCCTAAAGCATAAACCCTAAACCCTAAACCATAAACCCTAAACCCTTAACCCCAAACCATAAACCCAAAATCCAAAACCCTAAACCATAAACCCTAAACCCTAAACCCTAAATCCTAAACCCTAAGCCATAAACCCTCAACCACAAACCATAAACTGTAAACCATAAACCCTCAACCCCAAACCATAAACCATAAACCATAAACCATAAACCCTATACCCTATACCCTATACTCTATACCATAAACCCTAAACTTTAAACCCTAATGACTAAACCCTAAACCCTAAACCAGAAATCGTAAAGCCTAAACACCAAACCTTAAACCCAAAAGCCTAAAGCATAAACCTAAAACCCTAAACCCTAAACCTTAAACCATAAAGCCTAAGCCATAAACCCTAAAGCTTAAACCCTAAACCACAAACACGTCAAAACCCTAAACCACAAACCATAAACCCTAAACCACAAATCCTAAAGACTAAACCCTAAATCATAAACCCTCAACCCCAAACCATAAACCATAAACCCTAAACCCTACACCCTTAATCATAAACCACAAATCCTAAAGCCTAAAGCCTATAAACCCTATATCCTAAACCATAAACATTAAACCATAAAGCCTAAAGCATAAACCCTAAACCCTAAAGCCTAAACCGTAAACCATAAACCCTCAACCACAAACCATAAACACTAATCCCTAAACCATACACCCTAAACCAGAAACCCTTAAGCCTAAAGCCTAAACCCTAAATCCTAAATACTAAAACACTAAACCCTAACCCACAAACCCTAAACCTTAAACCCTAAAGCATAAACCCTAAACCCTAAAGCATAAATCTTAAACCCTACACCATAAACCCTCACCCCCAAACCATAAACTTAAACCCTAAACCCTACACCCTAAACCTTAAACCACAAACACTAAAGCCTAAATCCTAAACCCCAAACACAAAAGCCTAAACCCTAAACCATAAACCCTAAACCACAAACATGCATAAACGCTAAACTATAAACCCTAAACCTTAAACCATAAACCCTCAACCCCAAACCATAAACCCTAAACCCAAAACCACAAACCCTAAATACTAAACCCTAAACCCTAAACCATAAACCCTAAACCACAAACCATAAACGCTAAACACTAAACCCTAAACCATAAACCCTAAACCTTAAACCACAAAACCTAAAGCCTAAACCCTAAACCATAAATCCTCAACCACGAACCATAAACAATAAACCCTATACCCAAAACCATAAACCATGAATCCTAAAGCCTAAACCCTAAACTATAAATCCTAAACCCTAAACCCTAAACCCTCAACCCCAAAACATAAACCCTAAACCCTAAACGCTATACCTTAAACCCTAAACCACAAACACTAAAGCCTAAACCTTAAACCATAAACCCTAAACCCCAAACCATAAATCATAAACCATAAACCCTACACCCTAGACCCTAAACCCCCCTAGACCCTAAACATTAAACCATAAACCTTAAACCCTAAAGCCCAAACACAAAACCCTAAACACTAAACCATAAACCATAAACCATAAACCCTACACCTTAAACCCTAACACATAAACCCTAAAGCCTAAACCCTAAACCCTAAACCATAACCATCAACCCTAAACCATAAACCCTAAACTCTAAACCCTAAACCATAAATCTTAAACTACAAACCCTAAAGCCTAAATCCTAAACCCTAAACCACAAACCCTAAAGCCTAAAACGTAAACCATAAACCATAAACCCCAAACCATAAACACTAAACCCTACACCCTACACCCTAAACTAGAAACCCTTAAGTCTAAAGCCTAAACCCTAAATCCTAAATACTAAAACACTAAACCCTAAACCACAAACCCTAAAACCTAAACCCTAAACCCTAAACCATAAACCCTAAACCCTAAATCATAAACCCTAAACCTACACCATAAACCCTCAACCCCTAAACCATAAACCCTAAACCCTAAACCCTACACCCTAAACCTTAAACCACAAATCCTAAAGCCTAAATCCTAAACCCCAAACACTAAACCATAAACCCTAAACCTTAAACAATAAACCCTAAACCCTAAACTCTCAACCCCAAACCATAAACCCTAAACCCGAAACTACAAACCCTAAATCCTAAATCCTAAACCCTAAACCCTAAATCCTAAACCCTAAACCCAAAACATAAACCCTAAACCCTAAACCCTACAACCTAAACCTTAAACCACAAACACTAAAGCCTAAACCCTAAACCATAAACCCTCAACCCCGAACCATGAACAATAAACCCTACACCCTAAACCATAAACCATGAATCCTAAAGCCTAAACCCTAAACTATAAACCCTAAACCCTCAACCCCAAACCATAAACACTAAACCTTAAACGCTACACCATAAACCCTAAACCACAAACCCTAAAGCCTAAACCGTAAACCATAAACCCTCACCCACAAATCGTAAACCCTAAACCATAAACCCTAAACCACAAACCATAAACCATAAACCCTAAACCTCAACCCCAAAACCATAAACCCTAAACCCTACACCCTACACCATAGACCATAAACCCCAAACCCTAAACTCTAAGCACTAAACCCTAAAGCCAAAATCCTAAACCCAAAACCCTAAAACAGATACCCTAAAGCCCAAACACTAAACCCTAAAAGCCTAAAGCCTAAAGTCTAAACACTAAACCCTAAACCCCAAACCCTAAAGCCAAAACCCTTAACCCTAAACCCTAAATCCTAAACCACATGCACGCCTAAACCCTAAACTATAAACCTTAAACTTTAAACCAAAAACCCTCAACCCCAAACCATAAACCTTAAACCCTACACCCTTAACCCTAATTCACAACCCCTAAAGCCTAAAGCCCAAACCCTAAACCCTAAATCCTAAATCATTAACACTAAACCCTAAACCATTAACCCTAGAGCATAAGCCCTAAACCATAAACCCAAAACCCCAACCCATAAACCCTAAACCACAAAGCCTAAACCCTACATCCTAAACCCTAAACCACAAATCCTAAAGCCTAAATCCTAAACCATAAACCCTCAACCCCAAACCATAAACACTAAACACTAATCCCTTAACCCTAAACCTTAAACTACAAACCCTAAAGCCTAAACCCTAAACCATAAACACTCAACCCCAAACCATAAACCTTAAACCCTAAACCCTAAACTATAAACCACAAAACCTAAAGCCTAAACCCTAAACTATAAATCCTAAACCCTAAACCATAAATCCTAAACAATAAACCATAAACTTGCAACCCCAAAACATAAACCCTAAACCCTACACCCTAAACCATAAACCACAAACCCTAAACCCTAAACCCTAAACTATAAATGATAAACCCTAAACCCTACACCCAAACCATAAACCCTAAACCATAAACCATAAACCACAAACCCTAAAGCCTAAACGCTAAACTATAAACCCTAAATCCTCAACCCCAAACCATAAACCCTAAACCTTAAACGCTACACCCTAAAGCCTAAACCACAAACCCTAAGGCCTAAACCCTAAACCATAAACCCTCAATCCCAAACCATAAACCCTCAACCCCAAACCATAAACCATAAACCCTAAACCCAAAATTCTAAACCCTATACCAGAAACCCTAAAGCCCAAACACTAAACCCTAAAGCCTAAAGCCTAAAGCATATACCCCAAACCCTAAAGCCTAAATCCTAAACCATAAAAAGCCTAAACCCTAAACCACAAACACGCAAAAACCCTAAACTATAAACCCTAAACCATAAACCAAAAACCTTCAACCCCAATCCATAAACCCTAAATCCTAAACCCTAAACCACAAACCCTAAAGCCTAAACCCTCAACCCCAAACAATAAACCCTAAAGCCTACATCATTAACCCAAAACGACAAATCCCAAAGCCTAAAGCCTAAACCCTAAAACCTAAACCATAAACCCTCAACCCCAAACCATAAACCCTAAACCCTACACCCTAAACCATAAACCGCAAAACCTAAAGCCTAAACACTAAATTATAAACGCTAAACCCTAAACCATAAAACCTCAACCCAAACCATAAATCCTAAACCATAAACCATAAACCACAAACCCTAAAGCCTAAACGCTAAACTATAAACCATAAACCATAAACCATAAACCCTAAACCTAAACCTAAACCCTAAACCCTAAACCATAAACCCCAAACCATAAACCCTAAACACTAAACGCTAAACCCTAAAGCCTAAACCACAAACCCTAAGGCCTAAACCCGAAACAAAAAACCCTAAAGCCCAAACTATAAACCCTAAAACATCAACACTCAATCCCAAACCATAAACCATAAACCCTAAACCCTACACCCTACACCCTAAACTATAAACCATAAAGCCTAAAATTTAAACCCTACACCAGAAACCCTAAAGCCCAAACACTAAACCCTAAACCATAAACCCTAAAGCCTAAATCTGAAACCCTAAATCCTAAAGCCTAAATCCTAAATCATAAAAAGCCTAAACCCTAAACCACAAACATGCATAAACCCTAAACTATAAACCCTAAACCATAAATCCTCAACCCTAATCCATAAACCCTAAATCCTAAACCCTAAACCCTAAACCACAAATCCTAAAGCCTAAACCCTCAACCCCAAACAATAAACCCTAAACCCTACACCATTAGCCCTAACCCACAAATCCTAAAGCGTAAAGCCTAATTCCTAAAACCTAAACCATAAACCCTCAACCCCAAACAATAAAGCATAAACCCTAAACCCTAAACCCTAAACCATAAAAACTAAACCACAAATCCTAAACCCTAAATCTTAAACCATAAACCCTTACCCCAAACCATAAACCCTACACCCTAAACTTGAAGCACAAACCCTAAAGCATAAACCCTAAACCATAAACCATCAACACCTAACCATAAACCCTAAACCCTAAACCATAAACCCTCAACGCCAAACCATAAACCATAAACCCTAAACCATAAATGCTCATTCCCAAACCATAAACTGTAAACCATAAACCCTCAACCCCAAACCATAAACCCTAAACCCTATACCCTATACCGTATACCCTATAACATAAACCCTAAACCTTAAACCCTAAACATTAAACCCTAAACCCTAAACCCTAAACCAGAAACCGTAAAGCCAAAACACCAAACCTTAAACCCAAAAGCCTAAAGCCTAAAGCATAAAGCCTAAACCCTAAACCTTTAACCCTAAAGCCTAAACCCTAAACCCTAAAGCATAAACCCTAAACCACAAACACGCCTAAACCCTAAACTATAAACCATAAACCCTAAACCATAAACCTTCAAGCCCAAACCATAAACCATAACCCTAAACCCTAATCCCTAAACCACAAACCCTAAAGCCTAAACCCTAAACCATAAACCCTCAACCTCACACCCTAAACCCTAAACCATAAACCCTACACCCTTAACCCTAAACCACAAATTCTAAAGCCTAAAGCCTAAACCCTATATCCTAAACCCTAAAGCCTAAAGCATAAACCCTAAACCCTAAACCCTAAAGCTTAAACCCTAAACCCTAAACCATAAACCCTCAACCCCAAACCATAAACCCAAAATCCAAAACCCTACACCCTAAACCTTAAACCACAAATCCTAAAGCCTAAATCCTAAATCATAAACCCTCAACCCCAAAGCATAAAGCGTAAATGCTAAACCCTACACCCTAAACCTTAAACCACAAACCCTTAAGCCTAAATGCTAAACCATAAACCCTCAACCCCTAACCATAAACACTAAACCCTAAACCATAAACCCTCAACACCAAACTATAAACCATTAACCCTAAACCCTAAATGCTAAACCCTAAACCCAAAACCCTAAACCATAAACCCTCAACCACAAACCATAAACCGTCAATCATAAACCCTCAATCCCAAACCATAAACCATAAACCATAAACCCTATACCCTATACCTTATACCCTATACCAAAAACCCTAAACCTTAAACCCTAAACACTAAACCCTAAACCCTAAACCCTAAACTCTAAACTAGAAACCGTAAAGCCCAAACACCAAACCTTAAACCCAAAAGCCTAAACCCTAAACCCTAAACCTTAAACCCTAAATCATAAACCATAAACCCTAAAGCTTAAACCCTAAACCACAAACATGCCTAAACCCTAAACCCTAAACTATAAACCATAAACCCTAAACCATAAACCCTCAACCCCAAACCCCAAACCATAAACACTAAACCCTAAACCCTAAACCATAAACCCTAAAGCCTAAACCCTAATGATGTGTGAAAAATGATCCAACACAAAACTCACTGGCAAGTGTACCGGGTCGCATCAAGTAATAATAACTCACATGAGTGAGGTCGATCCCACAGGGATTGAAGGATTGAGCAATTTTTGTTTAGTGGTTGATTTAGTCAAGCGAATCAAGTGTTGGTTAAGTGATGTGTGATTGCAGAAACTAAATTGCTTGAAATGTAAAGGGAGAGGGGTAGATTGCAGGAAATTAAAGAGCAAAGAAAGTAAATAAGCTGAATCTTAAAGGACAAGTAATGTAAATTGCAGAAACTTAGATTACAAGAAATGTAAATGGCTGAATCTTAAAGTGCAAGAAATGTAAATTGCTTGAATTATAAAAGGAGTTGGGAATTGGGATTGCAGGAATTAAACAAGAACAAGTGAATTGTAATTAAACAGAAGAGTAGAAAGTGAATTGAAATAAAGTAGATCTAAACAGAAAAGTAGATAAAACTAAATGAAAACTAAGGAAAAAGACTAGTGAAACTTGGCTAAGATGACTTGTCATCACAACACCAAACTTAAAACTTGCTTGTCCCCAAGCAAGAACAGAATTATTAAGAAGAAAGAATGAAAACAAAAGAGAATGCTCATGTTAGCAGAGTATTATTGGTAGCTCATGGGGTTTTATGCAGATATGTAACTACTCACTTCTTATTGACAAGTAGGCCTAGAAAGTTCTCTCTAAGCATCAAGCAAAACACTGCTATGACCTCTCATTATTCCTTTGTCCTTGTTTACTGAATTCTTTTCTTTATAAGCTTTAGTTCAGTGTCATGTGTAACAAGCTCTTTTCTTTATTTATGCTTGACACATTATTCACTTTAGACACTTGGCTCACATCCCTTCTTAGAACATTAATGCCCAGCACCTCTTTGGGTTACTAAATGTCTTGTAGCTAGGTTGCTCTTGATAGTGGACCTTCAGTTGATAATCCCGGGTTAGTTAACCCAAGTTACCAAGAGTTAATGCACTCCAAAGAACTTAATAATCCAAGCAGATCCTAGTACAAAGACACCACAGGCATATATTCTAAAGTTCAAACTATTGGTGTCTAGCTTTGTTTCTTTTTATTTTTCTTTTGTTCTGTTGCCACTTTTGGCTTTTTCTCTTCTCTTTTTGTTTTTCTTTTCACCCAAGGACTTTTATTTTGTTGAGATTCATAGACAGTGAACTACTTTCTTCTTAAAAAGAGAACAATCTATTCCTTTTATTCACTAATAGTGAGTTGCCACACAATCACACATACATACCACCACTTACTATTATTTGACTTCTAGCTAACAATGAACCATCTTACTTCATGCTTCAAACATTTCTTTTATTGAATTGAAAAGATGCAGGGGACAAAGCATGCATTAGTTAAGTGAAAGTAAACACACAAGCACACTTAGACTAGCATTCTTATTGACAATAATATTCAAGAAGCATAACTACTGAACTAACAGTTACTGCTAAGATGGGCATATTCAAACTTCAAATTTAGAAAAATTGCATGCTGATGGAGTTAAGTGTCAATACAACCTTTTGGTGGCTTCTTCTTCTTACTCTCAACTGATGGTGTGAAGCCCTCCCGAGAAAGTGTTTGAATCCCTACAGAATTTAAGGGAAGTTGCTTGTTTCTCAAGCCCTTAGATAACTAGTTAGTGTGCAGGACCTTCTTGTGGGCTTTTGAACTTACTTTGGTGTGTGTGAACACCAAACTTAGTCCCTTGCCACTACCTTTGATGCATCGAGTTGATCATATGTGAATTCCTAGTGTTTTAGCTAAAAATATTAAAACTACAAAGTAGAAACAAACAATGATTAAATGATTCATCTGATTGCTTGGAACTAGCAACCCTTTATGCAGAAGGTGAGAATGTGTTTTTAAACTAGATTTTTGGTGGAACACCAAACTTAAAATCCTTCATTCTCCTTTAAATTGTTTTGGTGTGCAACACCAAACTTAGCTCCATGCAATACATACTTAATTATTCAACATTTTTATTGAAAAAACTATGAGAAGAAAACTACCCCAGGTTGGGTTGCCTCCCAACAAGCGCTTCTTTATTGTCATTAGCTTGACATTGATCCCCTTAGGGTGGTTGATGACTGAAATGTCGCAGCTTATCCCCCCTCACTGTAAGCCTTCTTTGTGTGCCTTGATGCTTAATTTCAATGTGCTCGAGAGAGAGTACTTGGTTAACAGTGTAGTGATCCTCAGTTCCCAACTGTTGATATACTAATTGCACCTTGTCGCCTTTGGAGAATCCTTTAGTTGAGATTTTTTTATTCTTCCACCCTTTGTGAGCCTTCTTCTTGTTTTTCTTCCTTTTTCTTGTTAACCTTTCTTCCTTGACAGTAGCTTTAGTTGTGGCACTTTCCTTCTTGTTTATCTTCCAAATTTCTTTTTGAGTACCTTCTTTTCCTTGCATATGTTCATTCTTCTGCTTTACTGAATTGTTGATTGCTTGCCTTGGGAAACAGTCATTGATTACTTGGCTTCTTTCTTCAGAATTTTGTTGTTCTGGAAACACTTTTAGAGTAATGCTTTCCTCATGCATCCTGAGAGTTAGTTCTCCTTGCTCTACATCTATGATGGCTCTGGCGGTAGCTAAAAATCGCCTTCCCAAGATAATCGAATTGTTTTCTTCTTCTTCTGTTTCCAAGATTACAAAATCCGCAGGATAAATGAACTTGTCAACCTTAACTAAAAGGTTTTCGATCACTCCTTTGGGATGTACTACTGACTGGTCCACCAATTCCAATGACATCTGTATTAGTTTCACCTTCTCTATGCCAAGCTTTTTCACTAAAGAGGATGGAATCAGATTTATGCTTGCTCCTAAATCGCACATCCCCTTGTTGATAAATAGACTTCCAATGGTGCAAGGTAGGAAGAAACTTCCTGGATCTTCCAACTTGGGAGGGAGTCCTTTTCTAATGAGTGCACTGCATTCTTCAGTGAGAAGTACAGTCTCCTTCTCCAGCCAGCTTCTTTTCTTGTTAATGAGTTCCTTCAAGAACTTGGCATATAAGGGCATTTGTTCAAGTGCTTCAACTAAGGGAATATTGATTTCCAGCTTCTTGAAAGTTTCAAGGAACTTATGAAAGTGTTGGTCCTTAGTTTCTTTGCTGAACCTCTGGGGGTATGGCAGTGGAGGTGTAATACTTTTTCCCACTTGCTGCTGTCCCTGAATCACTTCTTTTGAACTATGTGGCTGGTTGTCTTTCTCTTTGAGCTTCTCTGGGGCATTTCTTCTTGTTGTCCTGTCTTCATTACTAGCTTCCCCTTTCTCTGATGGTTCTTTGTTGCTCTCCACTTGTTTCCTTATAGTGTCATTGTTGCTCATCAATGTTCTCCCACTTCTTAACTGTATTGCCTTGCACTCTTCCTTAGGATTTTGAATTGTGTCACTTGGTAGTGAGCTTGAAGGTCTCTCAATAGAAATCTGCTTGGAGATTTGCCCAATCTGCCTCTCTAGGCTTTTCATGGAGGCTTCATGGTTCTTGGTTGTCATTTCTTGGTGTTTCCACATTTTGTCTATCAAGGTTTCCAAGTTAGTGATTCTTTGAGATTCTGGTGATGCTTGTGGTGGGTTGTGAGATGTGGATAGTGGATGGTAGGCATTTTGGTTGGTGGGTTGGTTATTGGATTGATAATGGTTGGGGTTGGGGTAGTTGTTTTGAGGTTTTTTGTAAGGATTTTGGTTAGTTTGCTGCTGGTTGTGGTTTTGGTTGTTCCTTGAAGTGTTTTGGTTTGAGTTCCTCTGCCATGGTTGTTGGTTCTGGTTGTGATTGTCTCCCCATCTGAGGTTTGGGTGGTTCTTCCAGGATGGATTGTAGGTATCACCATAAACTTCATTCTGTCCAGAATTTTGGTTATACATGTACTGCACTTGCTCCTGTTGTTGCTCTTCTTGGCTTTCTTCATTCTGCACACATACAGTTGATGGGTGGCTTGTGTTCACAGCTGCTACTTGAAGGCTGTCAATCCTTTTTGCCATTTGTTCAAACTGTTGTTGAATTTGTTGTTGCATCACCTTATTTTGAGCCAAAATGGAGTCTACTCCTTCCAGTTCTAATACCCCCTTTCTCTGTGATGGTTGGCAGTTTCTTTGATGAGCAAAGAAATATTGATTGTTGGCCACCATGTCCACAAGATTCTGGGCTTCCTCAGCAGTTTTCATCAGTTGTAATGAACCTCCAGCAGAGTGATCTAATGCCTCTTGAGATTTCAATGTTAGGCCTTCATAGAAATTCTGCAGCACATCCCATTCATTGAACATCTCTGGAGGACACTTTCTGATTAAGGCTTTGTACCTCTCCCATGCTTCATACAAGGATTCGGCGTCTAATTGTGTGAAAGTCTGCACCTCAGTTTTCAGCCTGATGACCCTTTGGGTGGATAGAATTTGGCTAGAAATTTAGTCACCAAATCATCCCAACTAGTGATACTTCCTTGGGGAAAAGTTTCAAGCCATTGTGCGGCCTTGTCCCTTAATGAGAACGGGAACAGCAGAAGCTTGTAAGTTTCAGGATTCACGCCATTGGATTTGACAGTGTCACAAATCCTTAAGAAGGTAGATAGATGCTGGTTGGGATCTTCCAATGGGCTGCCTCCATATGAACAATTGTTCTGGACAAGTGTAATGAGTTGTGGTTTTAGCTCGAAGTTGTTTGCATTAACATTGGGAGTTAAGATGCTGCTTCCACAGTGTCTGGGATTTGCAAAAGTGTAGGAGGCCAACACTCTCCTCTGTGGTGGATTGGGATTAGATGGATCTCCTTCCATCTCGTGATATTCTTCCTCAGATTCTTCCTCTCCAACAATACCTTTCCCTCTCTCAGCTCTTCTTAATCTCCTGAGAGTTCTCTGGTCATCTTCGGATAAGATAGGAGTAGCTCTTCCTATACCTGACATACAAACAAAACAAGAAACACACAACCAGTGATACTTCAATCTATTGCTAGAATGAAGTTTTAGTTAGCTTAAGCAAAAACTCAAACAGTTAGTAGGTTAGTCAAAATTAAAGAAAAAGTGCTTGATCTAAACTACCACCTCACTTAATCATTGTCAATCTATTTCAATCCCCGGCAACGGCGCCAAAAACTTGATGTGCGGAAAACGATCCGACACAAAACTCACCCGCAAGTGCACCGGGTCGCATCAAGTAATAAAACTCACGGGAGTGAGGTCGATCCCACAAGGATTGAAGGATTGAGCAACTTTAGTTTAGTGGTTGAATTAGTCAAGCAAACAAGTGTTGATTGTGTGAAATTGTGTTGACAGGAATTAAATTGCATAGAATGTAAAGGGGAGTGGGTGACTTGCATGAAATTAAAGGGAACAAAAAGAAAAAGAGCTAAATCTTAAAGAACAAGAAATTAAATGGCAGAAACTTAGAACGCAAGAAATGTAAATTGCAGAATCTTAAAGTGCAAGAAATGTAAATTGCTTGAATTATAAAGGGAATTGGGAAGTGGATTTGCAGAAATTAAACAAAGAAAAGTAAAATTCAACAAACAGAAATGTAAAAGATGGATTCAATTAAACCGGATCTCAAATGAAAATGTAAATAAACTTGGTGTAGCAACGAAACAAGGAAATTGGAATTGAAAAACGTAGATCTCAGGACCCAAGAGACTAGATAACCAAGTCTAGATCTCAATGCCTTCCTAGATCCAAATTGAGAATTCGATTGCAAGAAAAGTAAAGATCAAGCAGTAGAAGAAAGGAATGCAAATATAAATTTCTCAGAAGATGCAGTAAATGAAACAGAGAAATCTTAGGATGAGATTGAAACAGAATTCCTTCAATTCTCTAACACCCAAGATCTAAAATCTCCAAAATGCTCAAAACCCAAAAGCACTCCAAAAACTACTCAGCAAAACCAAAAAGGAAAAGCTCTACTGCAAGTGTTAAAAATTCTAAAAAGGAAGCTCCCTAAAACTTCAAATCCTAAGCTATTTATACACTTTATTCAAATGATCATTAAGCCTTGAATTGGGCCTTTAGCCTTGATGGAATTGGGTTGATAGTAGCCTCTGTTGATTGCTCTTGGTGTTGGGAAGAAATCCATTAGTGAACCGGGCCATGAACCATTCACGTTTGAGTCAACGTTTGAGGCAAACGTAGACTCAAACGTCCCTTGTGTGACATTATGCAGCTCGGCCAAGTTGCTGTCTTCCATGTTTGAGCCAACGTTTGAGGTCAAACGTGAGCTCAAACGTGGTTCCCCCATGCTACTCCTTTGGCCAACGTTTGGGCCAACGTTTGAGGCAAACATTGGCGCAAACATGGCTCACTCAATGCATCAAACAGAGGTGCTCTTCTTTGCTTTTATGGCGCCAACGTTTGACCTCACGTTTGAGGAAAACGTTGGCGCAAACGTTGGTTTGCTCAGGATTGATCTTTCTCTTCTCTTTGGCACCAACGTTTGACCTCACGTTTGAGGCAAACATTGGCGCAAACGTTGCCTTCCCTTGCTCCTTCTTCAGCCAAAGTTTGCCTCAACGTTTGAGGCAAACGTTGGCGCAAACGTTGGCTCTTCTCCAGGGTGTTCTTCATCTGCTTCTCACGTTTGAGTTAACGTTTGAGGCAAACGTTAGCTCAAACGTGAATCCCTCTTTTCAAGCCCATTCTTGCAACCTTCTTCCAAGCTTTATTCCACCTATCATCAACCAACAATTGCATCAAAGCTATGCTATAATCATGAGTGTTATTCTTCTTCTTGTCATATAAGCAATTATGGCATAAAACTCATGAAAATTCATCAATTCATCCATAGTTGATTGAATCTAAGGAAACATGAAATTCCACCCAATTGGCTTACTTGTGGCCCAAGAAAGTGCATAAAACTAAATGAAAACAAAGGAAAAAGACTAGTGAAACTAGGCTAAGATGACTTGTCATCAGAACCATTCACGTTTGAGTCAACGTTTGAGGCAAACGTTGACTCAAACGTCTTCGTGTGTGACATTATGCAGCTCGGCCAAGTTGCTGCCATCCACGTTTGGCTCAACGTTTGAGGTCAAACGTGAGCTCAAACGTGGCTCCTCCCATGCATTTCTTTTGGCCAACGTTTGGCCGAATGTTTAAGGCAAACGTTGGTGCAAACATTGGCTTCTCCAAGGCATTAAACAGAGTGCTCTTCCTTGCTAAAATGGCGCCAACGTTTGACCTCAAGTTTGAGGCAAACGTTGGCGCAAACGTTGCCAAGCTCCAGGGGTGCAATTGCTTGTTCTTGTGGCGCCAACGTTTGACCTCAAGTTTGAGGCAAACGTTGGCGCAAACTTGGTGTGCCTCCAGGGTGAAAATGCAATCTTCCTCACGTTTGAGTTCAAGTTTGAGGCAAACTTTAGCTCAAACGTGAGTCTTTTTTTTCTTGCCCCTTGCTGTCCCCTTTTCTTCAACCTTCTTTCAAGCTTTATTCCACCTATCATCAATCAACAATTGCATCAAAGCTATGCTATAATCATGAGAGTTATTCTTTTTCTTGTCATCTAAGCAATTATGGCACAAAACACATGAAAATGCATCAATTCATTCATGATTAATTGAATCTAAGAAAACATAAAATTCCACCCAATTGACTTACTTGTGGCCCAAGAAAATGCATAAAACCTATTGAAAATCAAAGAAAAAGACTAGTAAAACTAGGCTAGGATGACTTGTCATCACATAAACCATAAACCCTCAACCGCAAACCATAAACCCTAAACCCTAAACCCTACACCCATAACCCTAAACCACAAATCCTAAATCCTAAAGCCTAAACCTATATCCTAAACCCTAAACATTAAACCCTAAAGCCTAAACCACAAACACTAAAGCCTAAACCCTAAACCGTAAACCCTAAAACCTACACCCTAAAGCCTAAACCCTAAACACTAAACCCCAAACTCTACAGCCAAAACCCCAAGCCCTAAAGCCTCAACCCTAAAGCCTAAACACCTAACCACAAACACTAAGTCTAAACCCTAAACTCTAAACCCGAAATCCTAAACCATAAATTCGCAACCCCAAACCATTAACCCTAAACCCTAAACCATAACGCCTACCCCCAAATGATTGACCCTAAACCCTGCACCCTAAACAATAAACCATAAACCATAAAGCCTAAACCATAAACTATAAATCCTAAACCATAAATCATTAACCCTCAACCATAAACCATAAACCATTAACCCTAAACCCTACACCATAAACCCTAAACCACAAAGCCTAAAGCATAAACCTTAAACCATAAGCCCTCAACCCCAAAACCGTAAACCATTAACCCTAAACCCTAAACCCTGAACCCTGCACCCAAACCATAAACCCTAAACCATAAACCATAAACCACAAACCCTAAGGCCTAAACGCTAAACTATAAACCCTAAACCATAAACCCTAAATCTTCAACCCCAAACCATAAACCCTAAACCCTAAACGCTACACCCTAAAGCCTAAACCACAAACCTTAAGGCCTAAACCCTAAACCATAAACCCTCAACCCCAAACCATAAACCATAAATCCTAAACCCTAAATTCTAAACCCTACACCAGAAACCCTAAAGCCCAAACACTAAACCCTAAATCCTAAACCCTAAAGCCTAAAGCATAAACCTCAAACCCTAAAGCCTAAATCCTAAACCATAAAAAGCCTAAACCCTAAACCACAAACACGCATAAACCCTAAACTATAAACTCTAAACCATAAACCAAAAACCTTCTACCCCAATCCATAAATCCTAAATCCTAAACCCTAAACCATAAACCACCAACCCTAAACCATAAACCCTCAACCCCAAACAATAAACCCTAAAGCATATACCATTAACCTAAAACGACAAATCATAAAGCCTAAAGCCTAAAACCTAAACTATAAACCATCAACCCCAAACCATAAACCTTAAACCCTACACCCTAAACCATAAACCGCAAAACCTAAAGCCTAAACCCTAAACTATAAACCCTAAACCCTAAACCCTAAACAATAAATCATCAACCCGAAACCATAAACCCTAAACTATAAACCATAAACCACAAACCCTAAAGCATAAACGCTAAACTATAAACCATAAACCCTAAACCCTAAATCCTAAATCCCAAACCCTAAACCCTAAAGCCTAAATCCGAAACCCTAAACCCTAAAGCCTAAATTCTAAATCATAAAAAGCCTAAATCCTAAACCACAAACACGCATAAACCCTAAACTACAAATCCTAAACCATAAACCATAAACCATAAACCCTCAACCCCAATCCATAAACCCTAAATCCTAAACCCTAAAGCCTAAACCCTCAACCCCAAACAATAAACCCTAAACCACAAATCCTAAAGCCTAAAGCCTAATCCCTAAAACCTAAACCATAAACCCTTAACCCCAAACCATAGAGCATAAACACTAAACCCTAAACCCTAAACCCTAAACACTAAACCACAAAACCTATAGCCTAAACCTTAAACCATAAACCCTCACCCCTAACCATAAATCCTAAACCATAAACCCTACACCCTAAACCTGAAAGCACAAACCCTAAACCCTAAACCCTAAACCATAAACCCTTAATCCCTAACCATAAACCCCAAACCCCAAACCATAAACCCTAAACCATAAACCCTAAACCCTAAATCCTAAACCCTAAACCCTAAACCCTAAACCATAAACTGTAAAATATAAACCCTAAACCCTAAACCCTAAACCCTATACCCTATACCCTATAACATAAACCCTAAACCTTAAACCTTAAACACTAAACCCTAAACCCTAAACCATAAACCAGAAACCGTAAAGCCCAAACACCAAACCTTAAACCCAAAAGCCTAAAGCCTAAAGCCTAAAGCCTAAAGCCTAAACCCTAAACCTTAAATCCTAAAGCATAAACCCTAAAGCCTAAACCCTAAACCACAAATACACCTAAACCCTAAACTATAAACCATAAACTCTAAACCATAAACCTTCAACCCCAAAACATAAACCCTAAACCCTAAACCACAAATCCTAAAGCCTAAACCCTAAACCATAAACCCTCACCCGACACCCTAAACCCTATATCCTAAACCCTAAACATTAAACCCTAAAGCTTAAAGCATAAACCCTAAACCCTAAACCATAAACCCTCAACCCCAAACTATAAACACAAAATCCAAAACCCACCCTATGCCTAAATCCTAAACCATAAACCCTCAACCCCAAAAAATAAAGCGTAAACCCTAAACCCTACACGCTAAACCTTAAACCACAAACCCTAAAGCCTAAACCCTAAACCATAAACCCTCAACCCCTAACCAAAAACCCTAAAGCCTAAACCATAAACCTTCAACGCCAAACCATAAACACTAAACCCTAAACCCTAATTGCTAAAGCCTAAACCCTAAACCATAAACCCTCAACCACAAACCATAAAATGTAAACCATAAACCCTCAACCCTAAACCATAAACCATAAACCAGAAACCCTATACCCTATACTCTATACCATAAACCCTAAACCTTAAACCCTAATGACTAAACCCTAAACCCTAAACCAGAAATCGTAAAGCCTAAACACCAAACCTTAAACCCAAAAGCTGAAAGCCTAAACCTAAAACCCTAAACCCTAAACCTTAAACCCTAAAGCCTAAACCATAAACCCTAAAGCCTAAACCCTAAACCACTAACACGCCTAAACCCTAAACCACAAACCATAAACCCTAAACCACAAATCCTAAAGACTAAACCCTAAATCATAAACCCTCAACCCCAAACCATAAAGCCTAAACCCTAAACCCTACACCCTTAACCATAAACCACAAATCCTAAAGCCTAAAGCCTATAAACCCTATATCCTAAACCATAAACATTAAACCATAAAGCCTAAAGCATAAACCCTAAACCCTAAAGCTTAAACCCTAAACCCTAAACCCTAAACCATAAACCCTCAACCCCAAACCATAAACCCAAAATCCAAAACCCTAAACCATAAACCCTAAACCCTAAACCCTAAATCCTAAACCCTAAGCCATAAACCCTCAACCACAAACCATAAACTGTAAACCATAAACCCTCAACCCCAAACCATAAACCATAAACCATAAACCATAAACCCTATACCCTATACCCTATACCCTATACACTATACCATAAACCATAAACCTTAAACCCTAATGACTAAACCCTAAACCCTAAACCAGAAATCGTAAAGCATAAACACCAAACCTTAAACCCAAAAGCCTAAAGCCTAAACCTAAAACCCTAAACCCTAAACCTTAAACCATAAAGCCTAAACCATAAACCCTAAAGCTTAAACCCTAAACCACAAACACGCCGAAACCCTAAACCACAAACCATAAACCCTAAACCACAAATCCTAAAGACTAAACCCTAAATCATAAACCCTCAACCCCAAACCATAAACCATAAACCCTAAACCCTACACCCTTAATCATAAACCACAAATCCTAAAGCCTAAAGCCTATAAACCCTATATCCTAAACCATAAACATTAAACCATAAAGCCTAAAACATAAACCCTAAACCCTAAAGCCTAAACCGTAAACCATAAACCCTCAACCACAAACCATAAACACTAATCCATAAACCATACACCCTAAACCAGAAACCCTTAAGCCTAAAGCCTAAACCCTAAATCCTAAATACTAAAACACTAAACCCTAACCCACAAACCCTAAACCTTAAACCCTAAAGCATAAACCCTAAACCCTAAAGCATAAATCCTAAACCCTATACCATAAACCCTCACCCCCAAACCATAAACTTAAACCCTAAACCCTACACCCTAAACCTTAAACCACAAACCCTAAAGCCTAAATCCTAAACCCCAAACACAAAAGCCTAAACCCTAAACCATAAACCCTAAACCACAAACATGCATAAACCCTAAACTATAAACCCTAAACCTTAAACCATAAACCCTCAACCCCAAACCATAAACCCTCAACCCCAAACCATAAACCCTAAATCATAAACCCTAAACCCTAAACCATAAACCCTAAACCCCAAACCATAAACGTTAAACACTAAACCCTAAACCATAAACCCTAAACCTTAAACCACAAAACCTAAAGCCTAAACCCTAAACCATAAATCCTCAACCACGAACCATAAACAATAAACCCTATACCCAAAACCATAAACCATGAATCCTAAAGCCTAAACCCTAAACTATAAATCCTAAACCCTAAACCCTAAACCCTCAACCCCAAAACATAAACCCTAAACCCTAAATGCTATACCTTAAACCCTAAACCACAAACACTAAACCCTAAACCCTAAACCATAAACCCTAAACCCCAAACCATAAATCATAAACCATAAACCCTACACCCTAGACCCTAAACCCTACACCCTAGACCCTAAACATTAAACCATAAACCTTAAACCCTAAAGCCCAAACACAAAACCCTAAACACTAAACCATAAACCATAAACCATAAACCCTACACCTTAAACCCTAACACATAAACCCTAAAGCCTAAACCCTAAACCATAACCCTCAACCCTAAACCATAAACCCTAAACTCTAAACCCTACACCATAAATCTTAAACTACAAACCCTAAAGCCTAAATCCTAAACCCTAAACCACAAACCCTAAAGCCTAAAATGTAGACCATAAACCATAAACCCCAAACCATAAACACTAAACCCTACACCCTACACCCTAAACTAGAAACCCTTAAGTCTAAAGCCTAAACCCTAAATCCTAAATACTAAAACACTAAACCCTAAACCACAAACCCTAAAACCTAAAACCTAAACCCTAAACCATAAACCCTAAACCCTAAATCATAAACCCTAAACCTACACCATAAACCCTCAACCCCTAACCATAAAGTTAAACCCTAAACCCTACACCCTAAACCTTAAACCACAAATCCTAAAGCCTAAATCCTAAACCCCAAACACTAAAGCCTAAACCCTAAACCATAAACCCTAAACCTTAAACAATAAACCCTAAACCCTAAACTCTCAACCCCAAACCATAAACCCTAAACCCGAAACTACAAACCCTAAATCCTAAACCCTAAACCCTAAACCCAAAATCCTAAACCCTAAACCCAAAACATAAACCCTAAACCCTAAACCCTACAACCTAAACCTTAAACCACAAACCCTAAACCCTAAACCCTAAACCATAAACCCTCAACCCCGAACCATAAACAATAAACCCTACACCCTAAACCATAAACCATGAATCCTAAAGCCTAAACCCTAAACTATAAACCCTAAACCCTCAACCCCAAACCATAAACACTAAACCTTAAACGCTACACCATAAACCCTAAACCACAAACCCTAAAGCCTAAACCCTAAACCGTAAACCCTCACCCACAAATCGTAAACCCTAAACCATAAACCATAAACCATAAACCCTAAACCTCAACCCCAAAACCATAAACCCTAAACCCTACACCCTACACCATAGACCATAAACCCCAAACCCTAAACTCTAAGCACTAAACCCTAAACCCTAAAGCCAAAACCCTAAACCCAAAACCCTAAAATAGAGACCCTAAAGCCCAAACACTAAACCCTAAAAGCCTAAAGCCTAAAGTCTAAACACTAAACCCTAAACCCCAAACCCTAAAGCCAAAACCCTTAACCCTAAACCCTAAATCCTAAACCACATGCACGCCTAAACCCTAAACTATAAACCTTAAACTTTAAACCAAAAACCCTCAACCCCAAACCATAAACCTTAAACCCTACACCCCTAACCCTAATCCACAACCCCCTAAAGCATAAAGCCCAAACCCTAAACCCTAAATCCTAAATCATTAACACTAAACCCTAAACCATTAACCATAGAGCATAAGCCCTAAACCATAAACCATAAACCCCAACCCATAAACCCTAAACCACAAACCCTAAACCCTACATCCTAAACCCTAAACCAAAAAACCTAAAGCCTAAATCCTAAACCATAAACCCTCAACCCCAAACCATAAACACTAAACACTAATCCCTAAACCCTAAACCTTAAACTACAAACCCTAAAGCCTAAACCCTAAAGCATAAACACTCAACCCCAAACCATAAACCTTAAACCCTAAACCCTAAACTATAAACCACAAAACCTAAAGCCTAAACCCTAAACTATAAACCCTAAACCCTAAACCATAAATCCTAAACAGTAAACCATAAACTTTCAACCCCAAAACATAAACCCTAAACCCTACACCCTAAACCATAAACCATAAAACCTAAAGCATAAACCCTAAACTATAAATGATAAACCCTAAACCCTACACCCAAACCATAAACCCTAAACCCTAAACCATAAACCACAAACCCTAAAGCCTAAACGCTAAACTATAAATCCTAAACCATAAACCCTAAATCCTTAACCCCAAACCATAAACCCTAAACCCTAAACGGTACACCCTAAAGCCTAAACCACAAACCCTAAGGCCTAAACCATAAACCATAAACCCTCAACCCCAAACCATAAACCATAAACCCTAAACCCTAAATTCTAAACCCTACACCAGAAACCCTAAAGCCCAAACACTAAACCCTAAAGCCTAAAGCCTAAAGCATAAACCCCAAACCCTAAAGCCTAAATCCTAAACCATTAAAAGCCTAAACCCTAAACCACAAACACGCAAAAACCCTAAACTATAAACCCTAAACCATAAACCAAAAACCTTCAACCCCAATCCATAAACCCTAAATCCTAAACCCTAAACCACAAACCCTAAAGCCTAAACCCTCAACCCCAAACAATAAACCCTAAAGCCTACATCATTAACCCAAAACGACAAATCCCAAAGCCTAAAGCCTAAACCCTAAAACCTAAACCATAAACCCTCAACCCCAAACCATAAACCCTAAACCCTACACCCTAAACCATAAACCGCAAAACCTAAAGCCTAAACACTAAATTATAAACGCTAAACCCTAAACCATAAAACCTCAACCCAAACCATAAATCCTAAACCATAAACCATAAACCACAAACCCTAAAGCCTAAACGCTAAACTATAAACCATGAACCATAAACCATAAACCCTAAACCTAAACCTAAACCCTAAACCCTAAACCCTAAACCCCAAATCATAAACCCTAAACACTAAACGCTAAACCCTAAAGCCTAAACCACAAACCCTAAGGCCTAAACCCGAAACAAAAAACCCTAAAGCCCAAACTATAAACCCTAAAACATCAACACTCAATCCCAAACCATAAACCATAAACCCTAAACCCTACACCCTAGACCCTAAAATATAAACCATAAACCCTAAAATTTAAACCCTACACCAGAAACCCTAAAGCCCAAATACTAAACCCTAAACCACAAACACGCATAAACCCTAAACTATAAACCCTAAACCATAAATCCTCAACCCTAATCCATAAACCCTAAATCATAAACCCTAAACCCTAAAGCACAAATCCTAAACCTAAACCCTCAACCCCAAACAATAAACCCTAAACCCTACACCATTAACGCTAACCCACAAATCCTAAAGCGTAAAGCCTAATTCCTAAAACCTAAACCATAAACCCTCAACCCCAAACAATAAAGCATAAACCCTAAACCCTAAACCCTAAACCATAAAAACTAAACCACAAACCCTAAACCCTAAATCTTAAACCATAAACCCTTACCCCAAACCATAAACCCTAAACCATAAACCATACACCCTAAACTTGAAGCACAAACCCTAAAGCATAAACCCTAAACCATAAACCATCAACACCTAACCATAAACCCTAAACCCTAAACCATAAACCCTCAACGCCAAACCATAAACCATAAACCCTAAATCATAAATCCTCATTCCCAAACCATAAACTGTAAACCATAAACCCTCAACCCCAAACCAAAAACCCTAAACCCTATACCCTATACCGTATACCCTATAACATAAACCCTAAACCTTAAACCCTAAACATTAAACCCTAAACCCTAAACCCTAAACCAGAAACCGTAAAGCCAAAACACCAAACCTTAAACCCAAAAGCATAAAGCCTAAAGCATAAAGCCTAAACCACCTTTAACCCTAAAGCCTAAACCCTAAACCCTAAAGCATAAACCCTAAACCACAAACACACCTAAACCCTAAACCCTAAACCAGAAACCTTCAAGCCCAAACCATAAACCATAAACCCTAAACACTAATCCCTAAACCACAAACCCTAAAGCCTAAACCCTAAACCATAAACCCTTAACCTCACACCCTAAACCCTAAACCATAAACCCTACACCCTTAACCCTAAACCACAAATTCTAAAGCCTAAAGCCTAGACCCTATATCCTAAACCCTAAAGCCTAAAGCATAAACCCTAAACCTTAAACCCTAAAGCTTAAACCCTAAACCCTAAACCATAAACCCTCAACCCCAAACCATAAACACAAAATCCAAAACCCTACACCCTAAACCTTAAACCACAAATCCTAAAGCCTAAATCCTAAATCCTAAACCCTCAACCCCAAAGCATAAAGCGTAAATGCTAAACCCTACACCCTAAACCTTAAACCACAAACCCTTAAGCCTAAATGCTAAACCATAAACCCTCAACCCCTAACCATAAACACTAAACCCTAAACCATAAACCCTGAACACCAAACTATAAACCATTAACCCTAAACCCTAAATGATAAACCCTAAACCCTAAACCCTAAACCATAAACCCTCAACCACAAACCATAAACCGTCATTCATAAACCCTCAATCCCAAACCATAAACCATAAACCATAAACCCTATACCCTATACCTTATACCCTATACCATAAACCCTAAACCTTAAACCCTAAACACTAAACCCTAAACCCTAAACCCTAAACTCTAAACTAGAAACCGTAAAGCCCAAACACCAAACCTTAAACCCAAAAGCCTAAACCCTAAACCCTAAACCCTAAACCTTAAACCCTAAATCATAAACCATAAACCCTAAAGCTTAAACCCTAAACCACAAACATGCCTAAACCCTAAACCCTAAACTATAAACCATAAACCCTAAACTATAAACCCTCAACCCCAAACCCCAAACCATAAACACTAAACCCTAAACCCTAAACCATAAACCCTAAAGCCTAAACCCTAATGATGTGTGGAAAATGATCCAACACAAAACTCACTGGCAAGTGTACCGGGTCGCATCAAGTAATAATAACTCACATGAGTGAGGTCGATCCCACAGGGATTGAAGGATTGAGCAATTTTTGTTTAGTGGTTGATTTAGTCAAGCGAATCAAGTGTTGGTTGAGTGATGTGTGATTGCAGAAACTAAATTGCTTGAAATGTAAAGGGAGAGGGGTAGATTGCAGGAAATTAAAGAGCAAAGAAAGTAAATAAGCTGAATCTTAAAGGACAAGTAATGTAAATTGCAGAAACTTAGATTACAAGAAATGTAAATGGCTGAATCTTAAAGTGCAAGAAATGTAAATTGCTTGAATTATAAAAGGAGTTGGAAATTGGGATTGCAGGAATTAAACAAGAACAAGTGAATTGCAATTAAACAGAAGAGTAGAAAGTGAATTGAAATAAAGTAGATCTAAACAGAAAAGTAGAAATGCTTGAGAAATTAAAATAGAGAATGACTTGTGCTTAAATTGTAGCAAATTAAAAGTACTTGAAGATCTCAGGAGTGGAAGAGACTAGAAAACAAGTCTAGATCTCAAATCCTTCCTTGATTCAACAAGAGCAATTGCAAAAGAAATAAAGAAAAGTAAATTGCAGAATTAAAGAGAAGATGAAGCAGTAAAGAGAAATTCAAATTCAATTGTGCAGAAAAAGTAAACAAGAGATCTCAAGGTGAGATTGAGACAGAATTTCCGCAATTCTCAACACCCAAGACTCAAACAAAGTGTGTAGAAAGGAAAGAAAAAACAACCCAGGGGAAGAGAATTCAATTCTCCTTCCCAGGAACTTTCAAATTCTAAAAGCAACAACTCAAAAATGTAAAGATGAGCTCTCTACTGTAAGTATGAAAAATTCTAAAAAGGGAAGCTCCCGAAAAACTTAAATTCTAATCTATTTATACACTCTCATCTAATGATCTTCAAGCATTGAATTGGGCCCTTGGTCTTGATGGAATTGGGTTGATAATAGCCTCTGTTGATTGCTCTTGGTGTTGGGAAGAAGTCCACTTGTGAACTGGGCCATGAACCTGAGGTGCGGAAAATGATCCGACACAAAACTCACCGGTAAGTGCACCGGGTCGCATCAAGTAATAAAACTCACGGGAGTGAGGTCGATCCCACAAGGATTGAAGGATTGAGCAACTTTAGTTTAGTGGTTGAATTAGTCAAGCAAACAAGTATTGATTGTGTGAAATTGTGTTGACAGGAATTAAATTGCATAGAATGTAAAGGGGAGTGGGTGATTTGCATGAAATTAAAGGGAACAAAAGGAAAAAGAGCTGAATCTTAAAGAACAAGAAATTAAATGGCAGAAACTTAGAACGCAAGAAATGTAAATTGCAGAATCTTAAAGTGCAAGAAATGTAAATTGCTTGAATTATAAAGGGAATTGGGAAGTGGATTTACAGAAATTAAACAAAGAAAAGTAAAATTCAACAAACAGAAATGTAAAAGATGGATTCAATTAAACCGGATCTCAAATGAAAATGAAAATAAACTTGGTGTAGCAACGAAACAAGGAAATTGGAATTGAAAAACGTAGATATCAGGACCCAAGAGACTAGATAACCAAGTCTAGATCTCAATGCCTTCCTAGATCCAAATTGAGAATTTGATTGCAAGAAAAGTAAAGATCAAGCAGTAGAAGAAAGGAATGCAAATATAAATTTCTCAGAAGATGCAGTAAATAAAACAGAGAAATCTTAGGATGAGATTAAAACAGAATTCCTTCAATTCTCTAACACCCAAGATCTAAAATCTCCAAAATGCTCAAAACCCAAAAGCTCTCCAAAAACTACTCAGCAAAACCAAAAAGGAAAAGCTCTACTGCAAGTGTTAAAAATTCTAAAAAGGAAGCTCCCTAAAACTTCAAATCCTAAGCTATTTACACACTTTCTTCAAATGATCATTAAGCCTTGAATTGGGCCTTTAGCCTTGATGGAATTGGGTTGATAGTAGCCCCCGTTGATTGCTCTTGGTGTTGGAAAGAAATCCATTAGTGAACCGGGCCATGAACCATTCACGTTTGAGTCAACATTTGAGGCACACGTTGACTCAAACGTCCCTTGTGTGACATTATGCAGCTCGGCCAAGTTGCTGTCTTCCACGTTTGAGCCAATGTTTGAGGTCAAACGTGAGCTCAAACGTGGTTCCCCCATGCTACTCCTTTGGCCAACGTTTGGGCCAACGTTTGAGTCAAATGTTGGCGCAAATGTGGCTCACTCAATGCATCAAATAGAGGTGCTCTTCTTTGCTTTTATGGCGCCAACGTTTGACCTCACGTTTGAGGCAAACGTTGGCGCAAACGTTGGTTTGCTCAGGAGTGATCTTTCTCTTCTCTTTGGCGCCAACGTTTGACCTCACGTTTGAGGCAAACGTTGGCGCAAACGTTGCTTTCCCTTGCTCCTTCTTCAGCCAACGTTTGCCTCAACGTTTGAGGCAAACGTTGGCGCAAACGTTGGCTCTTCTCCAGGGTGTTCTTCATCTGCTTCTCACGTTTGAGTTAACGTTTGAGGCAAACGTTAGCTCAAACGTGAATCCCTCTTTTCAAGCCCATTCTTGCAACCTTCTTCCAAGCTTTATTCCACCTATCATCAACCAACAATTGCATCAAAGCTATGCTATAATCATGAGTGTTATTCTTCTTCTTGTCATATAAGCAATTATGGCATAAAACTCATGAAAATGCATCAATTCATCCATGGTTGATTGAATCTAAGGAAACATGAAATTCCACCCAATTGGCTTACTTGTGGCCCAAGAAAGTGCATAAAACTAAATGAAAACAAAGGAAAAAGACTAGTGAAACTTGGCTAAGATGACTTGTCATCACAACACCAAACTTAAAACTTGCTTGTCCCCAAGCAAGAATAGAATTATTAAGAAGAAAGAATGAAAACAAAAGAGAATGCTCATGTTAGCAGAGTATTATTGGTAGCTCATGGGGTTTTATGCAGATATGTAACTACTCACTTCTTATTGACAAGTAGGCCTAGAAAGTTCTCTCTAAGCATCAAGCAAAACACTGCTATGACCTCTCATTATTCCTTTGTCCTTGTTTACTGAATTCTTTTCTTTATAAGCTTTAGTTCAGTGTCATGTGTAACAAGCTCTTTTCTTTATTTATGCTTGACACATTATTCACTTTAGACACTTGGCTCACATCCCTTCTTAGAACATTAATGCCCAGCACCTCTTTGGGTTACTAAATGTCATGTAGCTAGGTTGCTCTTGATAGTGGACCTTCAGTTGATAATCCCGGGTTAGTTAACCCAAGTTACCAAGTGTTAATGCACTCCAAAGAACTTAATAATCCAAGCAGATCCTAGTACAAAGACACCACAGGCATATATTCTAAAGTTCAAACTATTGGTGTCTAGCTTTGTTTCTTTTTATTTTTCTTTTGTTCTGTTGCCACTTTTGGCTTTTTCTCTTCTCTTTTTGTTTTTCTTTTCACCCAAGGACTTTTATTTTGTTGAGATTCATAGACAGTGAACTACTTTCTTCTTAAAAAGAGAACAATCTATTCCTTTTATTCACTAATAGTGAGTTGTCACACAATCACACATACATACCACCACTTACTATTATTTGACTTCTAGCTAACAATGAACCATCTTACTTCATGCTTCAAACATTTCTTTTATTGAATTGAAAAGATGCAGGGGACAAAGCATGCATTAGTTAAGTGAAAGTAAACACACAAGCACACTTAGACTAGCATTCTTATTGACAATAATATTCAAGAAGCATAACTACTGAACTAACAGTTACTGCTAAGATGGGCATATTCAAACTTCAAATTTAGAAAAATTGCATGCTGATGGAGTTAAGTGTCAATACAACCTTTTGGTGGCTTCTTCTTCTTACTCTCAACTGATGGTGTGAAGCCCTCCCGAGAAAGTGTTTGAATCCCTACAGAATTTAAGGGAAGTTGCTTGTTTCTCAAGCCCTTAGATAACTAGTTAGTGTGCAGGACCTTCTTGTGGGCTTTTGAACTTACTTTGGTGTGTGTGAACACCAAACTTAGTCCCTTGCCACTACCTTTGATGCATCGAGTTGATCATATGTGAATTCCTAGTGTCTTAGCTAAAAATATTAAAACTACAAAGTAGAAACAAACAATGATTAAATGATATATCTGATTGCTTGGAACTAGCAACCCTTTATGCAGAAGGTGAGAATGTGTTTTTAAACTAGATTTTTGGTGGAACACCAAACTTAAAATCCTTCATTCTCCTTTAAATTGTTTTGGTGTGCAACACCAAACTTAGCTCCATGCAATACATACTTAATTATTCAACATTTTTATTGAAAAAACTATGAGAAGAAAACTACCTCAGGTTGGGTTGCCTCCCAACAAGCGCTTCTTTATTGTCATTAGCTTGACATTGATCCCCTTAGGGTGGTTGATGACTGAAATGTCGCAACTTATCCCCCCTCACTGTAAGCCTTCTTTGTGTGCCTTGATGCTTAATTTCAATGTGCTCGAGAGAGAGTACTTGGTTAACAGTGTAGTGATCCTCAGTTCCCAACTGTTGATATACTAATTGCACCTTGTCGCCTTTGGAGAATCCTTTAGTTGGGATTTTTTTATTCTTCAACCCTTTGTGAGCCTTCTTCTTGTTTTTCTTCCTTTTTCTTGTTAACCTTTCTTCCTTGATAGTAGCTTTAGTTGTGGCACTTTCCTTCTTGTTTATCTTCCAAATTTATTTTTGAGTACCTTCTTTTCCTTGCATATGTTCATTCTTCTGCTTTACTGAATTGTTGATTGCTTGCCTTGGGAAACAGTCATTGATTACTTGGCTTCTTTCTTCAGAATTTTGTTGTTCTGGAAACACTTTCAGAGTAATGCTTTCCTCATGCATCCTGAGAGTTAGTTCTCCTTACTCTACATCTATGATGGCTCTGGCGGTAGCTAAAAATGGCCTTCCCAAGATAATCGAATTGTTTTCTTCTTCTTCTGTTTCCAAGATTACAAAATCCGCAGGATAAATGAACTTGTCAACCTTAACTAAAAGGTTTTCGATCACTCCTTTGGGATGTACTACTGACTGGTCCACCAATTCCAATGACATCTGTATTAGTTTCACCTTCTCTATGCCAAGCTTTTTCACTAAAGAGGATGGAATCAGATTTATGCTTGCTCCTAAATCGCACATCCCCTTGTTGATAAATAGACTTCCAATGGTGCAAGGTAGGAAGAAACTTCCTGGATCTTCCAACTTGGGAGGGAGTCCTTTTCTAATGAGTGCACTGCATTCTTCAGTGAGAAGTACAGTCTCCTTCTCCAGCCAGCTTCTTTTCTTGTTAATGAGTTCCTTCAAGAACTTGGCATATAAGGGCATTTGTTCAAGTGCTTCAGCTAAGGGAATATTGATTTCCAGCTTCTTGAAAGTTTCAAGGAACTTATGAAAGTGTTGGTCCTTAGTTTCTTTGCTGAACCTCTGGGGGTATGGCAGTGGAGGTGTAATACTTTTTCCCACTTGCTGCTGTCCCTGAATCACTTCTTTTGAACTATGTGGCTGGTTGTCTTTCTCTTTGAGCTTCTCTGGGGCATTTCTTCTTGTTGTCCTGTCTTCATTACTAGCTTCCCCTTTCTCTGATGGTTCTTTGTTGCTCTCCACTTGTTTCCTTATAGTGTCATTGTTGCTCATCAATGTTCTCCCACTTCTTAACTGTATTGCCTTGCACTCTTCCTTAGGATTTTGAATTGTGTCACTTGGTAGTGAGCTTGAAGGTCTCTCAATAGAAATCTGCTTGGAGATTTGCCCAATCTGCCTCTCTAGGCTTTTCATGGAGGCTTCATGGTTCTTGGTTGTCATTTCTTGGTGTTTCCACATTTTGTCTATCAAGGTTTCCAAGTTAGTGATTCTTTGAGATTCTGGTGATGCTTGTGGTGGGTTGTGAGATGTGGATGGTGGATGGTAGGCATTTTGGTTGGTGGGTTGGTTATTGGATTGATAATGGTTGGGGTTGGGGTAGTTGTTTTGAGGTTTTTTGTAAGGATTTTGGTTAGTTTGCTGCTGGTTGTGGTTTTGGTTGTTCCTTGAAGTGTTTTGGTTTGAGTTCCTCTGCCATGGTTGTTGGTTCTGGTTGTGATTGTCTCCCCATCTGAGGTTTGGGTGGTTCTTCCAGGATGGATTGTAGGTATCACCATAAACTTCATTCTGTCCAGAATTTTGGTTATACATGTACTGCACTTGCTCCTGTTGTTGCTCTTCTTGGCTTTCTTCATTCTGCACACATACAGTTGATGGGTGGCTTGTGTTCACAGCTGCTACTTGAAGGCTGTCAATCATTTTTTCCATTTGTTCAAACTGTTGTTGAATTTGTTGTTGCATCACCTTATTTTGAGCCAAAATGGAGTCTACTCCTTCCAGTTCTAATACCCCCTTTCTCTGTGATGGTTGGCAGTTTCTTTGATGAGCAAAGAAATATTGATTGTTGGCCACCATGTCCACAAGATTCTGGGCTTCCTCAGCAGTTTTCATCAGTTGTAATGAACCTCCAGCAGAGTGATCTAATGCCTCTTGAGATTTCAATGTTAGGCCTTCATAGAAATTCTGCAGCACATCCCATTCATTGAACATCTCTGGAGGACACTTTCTGATTAAGGCTTTGTACCTCTCCCATGCTTCATACAAGGATTCGGCGTCTAATTGTGTGAAAGTCTGCACCTCAGTTTTTAGCCTGATGACCCTTTGGGTGGATAGAATTTGGCTAGAAATTTAGTCACCAAATCATCCCAACTAGTGATACTTCCTTGGGGAAAAGTTTCAAGCCATTGTGCGGCCTTGTCCCTTAATGAGAACGGGAACAGCAGAAGCTTGTAAGTTTCAGGATTCACGCCATTGGATTTGACAGTGTCACAAATCCTTAAGAAGGTAGATAGATGCTGGTTGGGATCTTCCAATGGGCTGCCTCCATATGAACAATTGTTCTGGACAAGTGTAATGAGTTGTGGTTTTAGCTCGAAGTTGTTTGCATTAACATTGGGAGTTAAGATGCTGCTTCCACAGTGTCTGGGATTTGCAAAAGTGTAGGAGGCCAACACTCTCCTCTGTGGTGGATTGGGATTAGATGGATCTCCTTCCATCTCGTGATATTCTTCCTCAGATTCTTCCTCTCCAACAATACCTTTCCCTCTCTCAGCTCTTCTTAATCTCCTGAGAGTTCTCTGGTCAGCTTCGGATAAGATAGGAGTAGCTCTCCCTATACCTGACATACAAACAAAACAAGAAACACACAACCAGTGATACTTCAATCTATTGCTAGAATGAAGTTTTAGTTAGCTTAAGCAAAAACTCAAACAGTTAGTAGGTTAGTCAAAATTAAAGAAAAAGTGCTTGATCTAAACTACCACCTCACTTAATCATTGTCAATCTATTTCAATCCCCGGCAACGGCGCCAAAAACTTGATGTGCGGAAAACGATCCGACACAAAACTCACCCGCAAGTGCACCGGGTCGCATCAAGTAATAAAACTCACGGGAGTGAGGTCGATCCCACAAGGATTGAAGGATTGAGCAACTTTAGTTTAGTGGTTGAATTAGTCAAGCAAACAAGTGTTGATTGTGTGAAATTGTGTTGACAGGAATTAAATTGCATAGAATGTAAAGGGGAGTGGGTGACTTGCATGAAATTAAAGAGAACAAAAAGAAAAAGAGCTGAATCTTAAAGAACAAGAAATTAAATGGCAGAAACTTAGAACGCAAGAAATGTAAATTGCAGAATCTTAAAGTGCAAGAAATGTAAATTGCTTGAATTATAAAGGGAATTGGGAAGTGGATTTGCAGAAATTAAACAAAGAAAAGTAAAATTCAACAAACAGAAATGTAAAAGATGGATTCAATTAAACCGGATCTCAAATGAAAATGTAAATAAACTTGGTGTAGCAACGAAACAAGGAAATTGGAATTGAAAAACGTAGATCTCAGGACCCAAGAGACTAGATAACCAAGTCTAGATCTCAATGCCTTCCTAGATCCAAATTGAGAATTCGATTGCAAGAAAAGTAAAGATCAAGCAGTAGAAGAAAGGAATGCAAATATAAATTTCTCAGAAGATGCAGTAAATGAAACAGAGAAATCTTAGGATGAGATTGAAACAGAATTCCTTCAATTCTCTAACACCCAAGATCTAAAATCTCCAAAATGCTCAAAATCCAAAAGCTCTCCAAAAACTACTCAGCAAAACCAAAAAGGAAAAGCTCTACTGCAAGTGTTAAAAATTCTAAAAAGGAAGCTCCCTAAAACTTCAAATCCTAAGCTATTTATACACTTTATTCAAATGATCATTAAGCCTTGAATTGGGCCTTTAGCCTTGATGGAATTGGGTTGATAGTAGCCTCCGTTGATTGCTCTTGGTGTTGGGAAGAAATCCATTAGTGAACCGGGCCATGAACCATTCACGTTTGAGTCAACGTTTGAGGCAAACGTTGACTCAAACGTCCCTTGTGTGACATTATGCAGCTCGGCCAAGTTGTTGTCTTCCATGTTTGAGCCAACGTTTGAGGTCAAACGTGAGCTCAAACGTGGTTCCCCCATGCTACTCCTTTGGCCAACGTTTGGGCCAACGTTTGAGGCAAACATTGGCGCAAACATGGCTCACTCAATGCATCAAACAGAGGTGCTCTTCTTTGCTTTTATGGCGCCAACGTTTGACCTCACGTTTGAGGCAAACGTTGGCACAAATTTTGGTTTGCTCAGGAGTGATCTTTCTCTTCTCTTTGGCGCCAACGTTTGACCTCACGTTTGAGGCAAACGTTGGCGCAAACGTTGCCTTCCCTTGCTCCTTTTTCAGCCAACGTTTGCCTCAACGTTTGAGGCAAATGTTGGCGCAAACGTTGGCTCTTCTCCAGGGTGTTCTTCATCTGCTTCTCACGTTTGAGTTAACGTTTGAGGCAAACGTTAGCTCAAACGTGAATCCCTCTTTTCAAGCCCATTCTTGCAACCTTCTTCCAAGCTTTATTCCACCTATCATCAACCAACAATTGCATCAAAGCTATGCTATAATCATGAGTGTTATTCTTCTTCTTGTCATATAAGCAATTATGGCATAAAACTCATGAAAATGCATCAATTCATCCATAGTTGATTGAATCTAAGGAAACATGAAATTCCACCCAATTGGCTTACTTGTGGCCCAAGAAAGTGCACAAAACTAAATGAAAACAAAGGAAAAAGACTAGTGAAACTAGGCTAAGATGACTTGTCATCAGAACCATTCACGTTTGAGTCAACGTTTGAGGCAAACGTTGACTCAAACGTGTTCGTGTGTGACATTATGCAGCTCGACCAAGTTGCTGCCATCCACGTTTGGCTCAACGTTTGAGGTCAAACGTGAGCTCAAACGTGGCTCCTCCCATGCATTTCTTTTGGCCAACGTTTGGCCCAACGTTTAAGGCAAACGTTGGTGCAAACATTGGCTTCTCCAAGGCGTTAAACAGAGTGCTCTTCCTTGCTAAAACGGCGCCAATGTTTGACCTCAAGTTTGAGGCAAACGTTGGCGCAAACGTTGCCAAGCTCCAGGGGTGCAATTGCTTGTTCTTGTGGCGCCAACGTTTGACCTCAAGTTTGAGGCAAACGTTGGCGCAAACGTTGCTTCTCATGGGTGAAGAATCTTCAAGCCAACGTTTGACCTCAAGTTTGAGGCAAACGTTGGCGCAAACTTGGTGTGCCTCCAGGGTGAAAATGCAATCTTCCTCACGTTTGAGTTCAAGTTTGAGGCAAACTTTAGCTCAAACGTGAGTCTTTTTTTTCTTGCCCCTTGCTGTCCCCTTTTCTTCAACCTTCTTTCAAGCTTTATTCCACCTATCATCAATCAACAATTGCATCAAAGCTATGCTATAATCATGAGAGTTATTCTTTTTCTTGTCATCTAAGCAATTATGGCACAAAACTCACAAAAATGCATCAATTCATCCATGATTGATTGAATCTAAGGAAACATGAAATTCCACCTAATTAACTTACTTGTGGCCCAAGAAAGTGCATAAAACCTATTGAAAATCAAAGAAAAAGACTAGTAAAACTAGGCTAGGATGACTTGTCATCACAACACCAAACTTAAAGCTTGCTTGTCCCCAAGCAAGAAAAGAATTATGCTCAAAGGTTCTTTCAATTAGAATGGATTTGAAGAATTACATGTACTATCCTGTGAGTGAAGTGATTAAGTGACAGTGGGGTGAACTCTAAATTATATGCTCATGCAAGGGCTTCAGTGCTTACTAGTCCCTACATCTTGGGAGTCTTAGGTCTTAGAACTTTCATCCAAATAATATCATGGAGATCTCTCTATAGGTAATCACCTTGAAGCAGCTTATAGTTTTTGTGCTTTGGCCATGACTCTAAGTGTCATGTCTCAAAGCGGCTCTTTAGATAAGCTTTCAATCAATACTCCTAAACCAGTTGGTTTTAAGGTATTAGGTGTTGAAGCACCCCTTAGGATTTACTTGCTCAAGCCTCTCTCTTTGACACAGTTCGACCACAAGCATTTACTAGGATAATAACTCTTTGAGTTCTTGTTTCTTTCTTCTTTTCTGCCTAGTAATTGATGCTTAGAGCCTTGGCCATGTTCTCTTTGTTTTTATATCTTCTTTATTTTCTTTTGTTTGCTGCTTCTTGGATCAATAAATGTTCGAAAATCTCCACAATACTTCTTTGAACTCTATGTTCTGCCTATGAGCTCCCATGCAATTTTTCATAAGCATGCAACCTCAATGCATAATCACACAACCAGAACCACCACTTCTCCTAATCTTTTGCTTGCCTCAAAATTGTTTAATTCCTCAATCCTTCTTTTCAAAGAACTATCATGTGGTGCCTCTTTTTTTTTTTTTGAAATCTTGAGTGCACGCAAGTTTGAAAAGTGTAGTGTTGTGAATAATCAAGCAATCTTAATTATTGAATTGCAGAAAAAACTATACTATGCAGACAAGCAGGGGTATTATATCACTTTCAATCATAGCAGTATCTGCTATAAATTAATTACTGAACAATACAACCTTTTGGAATTTACTTGCTGTCCTCCTCCTCATCATCATCATTGCTGGTCTTCACATTCCTCTTTCATCTCTTTGATTGATGATGCTTAATCTTTCCAAAAGTTTGTATGGTGCTCTGCAGTGATATTGAAAGTTGCTTGTTCCCCAAGCACTTAAAAGAAATGGTTAGCATGCATGATTTATTTGTGGGCCTTTGAACTTACTTTGGTGTAGGAACACCAAACTTAGTACCTTGCCAATGGTTCTCATGCATCAGATTAACCATGTGTGAAACTCTTTTTCTTTTTCAAAAGCAATAAAACTGAAAACTTAGGAAACAGCAGAATAGTTAACCAGTTTATCTAAATGCTTGAAGCTAGCATTATGCAGAAAGTGAGAATGTGTTTTATGATGGGATTTTGGTGGAACACCAAACTTAGAATCCTTCATTCTCCCTTATATTATTTTGGTGTGTAATACCAAACTTAGCTTCTTGCAATATAGATGAAGTTAATTAACCTTTTTATTAAAATAGCTATGAAAAGAGAACTACCTCAGGTTGGGTTGCCTCCCAACAAGTGCTTCTTTATTGTCATTAGCATGACATCCTCCATTCTGTTGATCATGGGAGTTGAAAATCCTGTTGCCTTTGGTTTCTTCCTCTCACTATGGGCTTCCTTTCCTCTGTCTCTTCTTGTGGAATTTTTCTGTGATGCTTTTCTTGGATGATTGATTCCTTTCCCGTAGCCTTCTCACTTTCCTCCATGACTACTTTCCTTTTTTTCAACCTAACATCTTTTTCGCTATTCTTTGGGTCGTCTTTAGTGGCCCTGAGAGACATATTTACCATCCGCTCGCTTGTTTCTGCAAGGTGCTTAGCCAGTTGTTCCATTTGCCTCTCAATTTTTCTGAGTGAGGCTTCTTGGTTTCTGCTTATCATTTCTTGATTTTTCCTTGCTTCTTCCTGCTCTATTATTGCCATCTCTTGAGCTTTCACGAATCTCTCCATCATCATTTCTAGAACACAGATTCTTTGAAGGTTTAAAGTTGGTCGTGGTTGTGTCAAATGTGATGGTTGATGAGAGTCATTTTGGGCGAGTTATGAGGTAGGATGGGGTTGGAAGTGTGTGCATTGGGGTGGTGTGTGATGGTTGTTGTTGTGAGGGTGGTTTTTATGCTGGTTTTTGAAGTTGGGGTTGTTGCAGTTGAAGTCCCTTGGTCTTTGATTTTGGTGTTCGACCCCCCTCCAATTAGAATGAGTTCTCCAGGGTGGGCTGTACACATCATTCTGAGACTTATGTTGGAACATGCTAGAGGAACTGTTTGGAGAGTGTGATTGCTCATAACTTTGTTGCTCATGGTTAATTGCTCCAAAACCTTGTTCAGATTGATTCTAACCGTATGAGTTTTGAGTTAGGTTGTATGCATGTACTACAGCAGTTCGCAGCTCATTGATTTTTCTGACCATCATATCTAGGTGTTGTAGAGTCTGTTGATGCATCTGCTTATTTTGGTTCATGACTGCACGGACACCTTCAACTTCCTTCTCTTGTGTGAATGGTTGCACTTCTGCCTCTGGTTTAACAATTTCCTGAGGTGGTTTCAACTTGGCCAGGAGTTCACTCATTAGTTCTTCCCATCCGAGGATGCTTCCTTGTGGGAAAGCTTCAAACCATTGAGCAACATCGTTCATGGTGATGAGTGGGTGCTTCAAGTTATGGGTTGCATTATCATCTAAGGTGGGGACATTACTCCCATGATTACTGGAATTCGTCGAGTTCCCCTCCATGATCTGCACAATCACAAACGGTCCAAATGAAGATAGAGTATATTCATGCCAGAATATGATTAGAGGATTAGTTGACACAATGTGTCAAACAGTTGATAAACTTGAAAGATTAGTGGAAGAAAATTGCTTCTCTCGTATATTCAACAAGCTAAAGCATGAGAATCACACACAGCCAGAGAAACCAAGAAAACTTCACTTTATTGCTAAAGTGAAGTTTCAGTTAGCTCAAGCAAAAATTCAAACAGTTAGTGGGTTAGTAAAAAAAATTAAAGAAACGGAGAAGAAAAAGTGCTTGATCTAGATCTTCACTTCACTTAATCATTGTCAATCTAATTCAATCCCCGGCAACGGCGCCAAAAACTTGATGTGTGGAAAATGATCCAACACAAAACTCACCGGCAAGTGTACCGGGTCGCATCAAGTAATAATAACTCACATGAGTGAGGTCGATCCCACAGGGATTGAAGGATTGAGCAATTTTTGTTTAGTGGTTGATTTAGTCAAGCGAATCAAGTGTTGGTTGAGTGATGTGTGATTGCAGAAACTAAATTGCTTGAAATGTAAAGGGAGAGGGGGTAGATTGCAGGAAATTAAAGAGCAAAGAAAGTAAATAAGCTGAATCTTAAAGGACAAGTAATGTAAATTGCAGAAACTTAGATTGCAAGAAATATAAATGGCTGAATCTTAAAGTGCAAGAAATGTAAATTGTTTGAATTATAAAAGGAGTTGGGAATTGGGATTGCAGAAATTAAACAAGAACAAGTGAATTGTAATTAAAAAGAAGAGTAGAAAGTGAATTGAAATAAAGTAGATCTAAACAGAAAAGTAGAAATGCTTGAGAAATTAAAACAGAGAATGACTTGTGCTTAAATTGCAGCAAATTAAAAGTAGTGGAAGATCTCAGGAGTGGAAGAGACTAGAAAACAAGTCTAGATCTCAAATCCTTCCTTGATTCAACAAGAGCAATTGCAAAAGAAATAAAGAAAAGTAAATTGCAGAATTAAAGAGAAGATGAAGCAGTAAAGAGAAATTCAAATTCAATTTGCAGAAAAAGTAAACAAGAGATCTCAAGGTGAGATTGAGATAGAATTTTCCCAATTCTCAACACCCAAGACTCAAACAAAGTGTGTAGAAAGGAAAGCAAAAAGAACCCAGGGGAAGAGAATTCAATTCTCCTTCCCAGGAACTTTCAAATTCTAAAAGCAACAACTCAAAAATGTAAAAATGAGCTCTCTACTGTAAGTATGAAAAATTCTAAAAAGGGAAGCTCCCGAAAAACTTAAATTCTATTCTATTTATACACTCTCTTCTAATGATCTTCAAGCCTTGAATTGGGCCCTTGGTCTTGATGGAATTGGGTTGATAATAGCCTCTGTTGATTGCTCTTGGTGTTGGGAAGAAGTCCACTTGTGAACCGGGCCATGAACCATTCACGTTTGAGTCAACGTTGACTCAAATGTCTTCGTGTGTGACATTATGCAGCTCGGCCAAGTTGCTGCCATCCACGTTTGGCTCAACGTTTGAGGTCAAACGTGAGCTCAAACGTGGCTCCTCCCATGCATTTCTTTTGGCCAACGTTTGGCCCAACGTTTAAGGCAAACATTGGTGCAAACGTTGGCTTCTCCAAGGCATTAAACAGAGTGCTCTTCCTTGCTAAAATGGCGCCAACGTTTGACCTCAAGTTTGAGGCAAACGTTGGCGCAAATGTTGCCAAGCTCCAGGGGTGCAATTGCTTGTTCTTGTGGCGCCAACGTTTGACCTCAAGTTTGACGCAAACGCTGGTGCAAACGTTGCTTCTCATGGGTGAAGAATCTTCAAGCCAACGTTTGACCTCAAGTTTGAGGCAAACATTGGCGCAAACTTGGTGTGCCTCCAGGGTGAAAATGCAATCTTCCTCACGTTTGAGTTCAAGTTTGAGGCAAACTTTAGCTCAAACGTGAGTCTTTTTTTTCTTGCCCCTTGCTGTCCCCTTTTCTTCAACCTTCTTTCAAGCATTATGGTGCACAAATTGTGAATCACACTTTTCACAACTCGTACCACTAACCAGCAAGTGCACTGGGTCGTCCAAGTAATACCTTACGTGAGTAAGGGTCGAATCCCACGGAGATTGTTGGTATGAAGCAAGCTATGGTCACCTTGTAAATCTCAGTCAGGCAGATATAAATGGATAATGGTGTTTTCGAATAATAATTAATAAGATAGGGATAGAGGTACTTATGTAAATCATTGTTAGGAATTTCAGATAAGCGAATGGAGATACTTTCGTTCCTCTGAACCTCTGCTTTCCTGCTATCTTCATCCAATCAGTCTTACTCCTTTCCATGGCTGGCTTTATGCAAGGGCATCACCGTTGTCAGTGGCTACATCCCCTCCTCTCAGTGAATAATATGCTCACGCACCCTGTCACGGCACGGCTATTCATCTGTCGGTTCTCGATCATGCTGGAATAGGATTCACCCTCCTTTTGCGTCTGTCACTAACGCCCAACAATCGCGAGTTTGAAGCTCGTCACAGTCATTCAATCATTGAATCCTACTCGGAATACCACAGACAAGGTTTAGACTTTCCGGATTCTCTTGAATGCCGCCATCATTCTAGCTTACGCCACGAAGATTCTGGTTAGGAGATCTAAGAGATATTCATTCTAGCTTAATTCATATAGAACAGAAGTGTTCGTCGGGCACGCGTTCATAAGGGAGAAGGATGATGAGCGTCACACATAATCATCACCTTCATCACGTTCTTGGGTGCGAATGGATATCTTAGAAGCGAAATAAGATGAATTGAATAGAAAACAGAAGTATTTTGCATTAATCTTTGAGGAACAGCAGAGCTCCACACCTTAATCTATGGAGTGTAGAAACTCTACCATTTGAAAATACATAAGTGAAGGTCCAGGAATGGCCGAGATGGCCAGCCCCTCTGATCTAAGAACCAGGCGTCCAAAGATACCTAATACAATAGTAAAAGGTCCTATTTATAATAAACTAGTCACTAGGGTTTACATGAGTAAGTAATTGATGCATAAATCCACTTCCGGGGCCCACTTGGTGTGTGTTTGGGCTGAGCTTAAGTGTGGCACGTGTAGAGGTCCTCCTTGGAGTTGAACGCCAGTTTTAGTGCCAGTTTGGGCGTTCAACTCTGGTTTTGGCTCCTTTTCTGGCGCTGGACGCCAGATTTGGGTAGGAAGCTGGCGTTTAAACGCCAGTTTACGTCGTCTATTCTTGGTCAAAGTGTAGACTATTATATATTTCTGGAAAGCCCTGGATGTCTACTTTCCAACGCAATTGGAAGCACGCCATTTCGAGTTCTGTAGCTCCAGAAAATTCACTTTGAGTGCAGGGAGGTCAGAGTCCAACAGCATCAGCAGTCCTTCTTCAACCTCTGAATCAGATTTTTGCTCAAGTCCCTCAATTTCAGCCAGAAAATACCTGAAATCACAGAAAAACACACAAACTCATAGTAAAGTCCAGAAATGTGAATTTAACATAAAAACCAATGAAAACATCCCTAAAAGTAACTAGATCCTACTAAAAACATACTAAAAACAATGTCAAAAAGCGTATAAATTATCCGCTCATCACAACACCAAACTTAAATTGTTGCTTGTCCCCAAGCAACTGAAAATCAAGTAGGATAAAAAGAATAGAATATATTATAAATTCCAAACTATCAATGAAACATAGCTCCAATCATATGAGCGGGACTTATAGCTTTTTGCCTCTTGAATAGTTTTGGCATCTCACTTTATCCATTGAGGTTCAGAATGATTGGCATCTATAGGAACTTCAGATTTCGAATAGTGTTATTGACTCTCCTAGTTCAGTATGATGATTCTTGAACACAGCTTCTTTATGAGTCTTGGCCGTGGCCCTAAGCACTTTGTTTTCCAGTATTACCACTGGATACATAAATGCCACAGACACATAATTGGGTGAACCTTTTCAGATTGTGACTCAGCTTTGCTAAAGTCCCCAATTAGAGGTGTCCAGGGTTCTTAAGCACACTCTTTTTTTTGCTTTAGACCTTGACTTTAACCACTCAGTCTCAAGTTTTCACTTGACACCTACACGCCACAAGCACATGGTTAGGGACAACTTGGTTTAGCCGCTTAGACCAGGATTTTATTCCTTTAGGCCCTCCTATCCACTGATGCTCAAAGCCTTGGGATCCTTTTTATTTGCCCTTGCCTTTTGGTTTTAAGGGTTATTGGCTTTTTGCTCTTGCCCCTTGGTTTTAAGAGCTTTTGGGTTTTTCTGCTTGCTTTTTCTTTTTCTTTCTATATTTTTTTTTTCGCCTATTTTTTTTCTGCAAGCTTTGTTCTTTGCTGCTTTTTCTTGCTTCAAGAATCATTTTTATGATTTTTCAGATTATCAAATAACATGTCTCCTAGTCATCATTCTTTCAAGAGCCAACATATTTAACATTCTTAAACAACAACTTCAAAAGACATATGCACTGTTCAATCATACATTCAGAAAACAAGAAGCATTGTCACCACATCAATATAATTAAACTAAGTTCAAGGATAAATTCGAAACTCATGTACTTCTTGTTCTTTTAAATTAAAACAGTTTTTATTTAAGAGAGGTGATGGATTCATAGGACATTCATATCTTTAAGACATAGTTACTAACTACTAATGATCATGTAATGAAGACACAAACATATATAAGCACATAACATATAAAAACGAAAAACAAAAGAAATAAGAGCAAGGAATGAATCCACCTTAGTGATGATGGCGTTTCAATGATGTTCTTGAGCTCTTCTATGTCTTTTCCTTGCCCTTGTGGCTTGATTCCTAGTGATTTTTGGTATTTCTATCCTCAGTTGCTTCCCATAATTACGTGGAGGGAAGTGCATCTCCTGAGGTATCTCAGGGATCTCTTGATTTGCAGCCACATGTTCTACCACTGAGCTATAGATCCTTTACATAATTGTTTTACCACACCAAACTTAGAATGTTGCTTGCCCTCGAGCAAAAGAAGAGGGAAAAGATGAAGAAGAAGATGTGGAAATAAAAACTAGGATTATGAGGAGGTAAAGTGGGGATCCTGTGGGGTCCACAGATCCTGAGATGATCCTGTGGTGTCCACAGATCCTGAGGTGTCAAGGATTTATATCCCTGCACCCATTAGGCATGTAAAATGCCTTTGCACACAACTCTGGGCGTTCAGCGCCAGGTTGGTGGCCATTTTGGGCGTTCAACGCCCATTTGTCTGCCATTTCTGGCGTTGAACGCCAGAACCATATCTGTTCCGGCGTTCAGCGCCCATAAGATGCCTATTTTGGGCGTTCAGCGCCAGAACCATGCTCTGTTCTGGCGCTGAACGCCAGACAGATGCTCCTCCAGGGTGTGATTTTTCTTCTGCTGTTTTTGATTCCGTTTTCAATTTTTATATTTATTTTGTGACTCCACATGATCATGAACCTAAGAAAACATGAAAAACAAGAATGATAGGGTTAGATAAATAAACATTGGGTTGCCTCCCAACAAGCGCTTCTTTAATGTCAATAGCTTGACAGTGGGCTCTCATGGAGCCTCACAGATGTTCAGAGCATTGTTGAGATTCTCCAACATCAAACTTAGAGTTCAGATATGGGAGTTCAACACCAAACTTAGAGTTTGGTTGTGGCCTCCCAACACCAAACTTAGAGTTTGACTGTGGGGGCTCTAGTTGACTCTGCTTTGAGAGAAGCTTTTTCTGCTTCCTCTCCATGGTTGCAGAGGGAGATCCTTGAGTTTTAAACACAAGGGAGTCCTCATTCCATTGAAGGACTATTTCACCTCTGTCAACATCAATCACAGCTCTTGTTGTGGCCAGGAAAGGTCGTCCTAGGATGATGGATTCATCCTCTTCCTTTCCAGTATCCAGGACTATGAAATCAGTAGGTATGTAAAGGCCCTAAACCTTTACTAATACATCTTCTACTTGTCCATAAGCCTGTTTTCTTGAGCTGTCTGCCATCTCCAGTGAGATTTTAGCAGCTTGCACCCCATAGATTCCCAGTTTCTCTATTACAGAGAGGGGCATGAGGTTTATTCCTGAACCAAGGTCACACAGAGCCTTAAAGATCATGGTGCCTATGGTACAGGGTATTATGAACTTTCCAGGATCCTGTCTCTTCTGAGGCAATGTCAGTTGATCCAGATCACTTAGTTCATTGATGAACAAGGGAGGTTCAACTTCCCAAGCATCAATGCCAAATAATTTGGCATTCAGCTTCATGATTGCACCAAGAAACTTGGCAGTTTGCTCTTCAGTGACATCCTCATTCTCTTCAGAAGAGGAATACTCATCAGAGCTCATGAAGGGTATAAGGAGGTTCAATGGAATCTCTATGGTCTCTAGATGAGCCTCAGAGTCCTTTGGTTCCTCAGAGGGAAGCTCCTTATTGATCACTGGATGTCCCAGGAGGTCTTCCTCCTTGGGATTCACGTCCTCTCCTCTCCTCACAGGTTCGGCCATGGTGCTTATGTCAATGGCCTTGCACTCTCCTTTTGGGTTCTCTTCTGTATTGCTTGGGAGAGTACTAGGAGGGATTTCAGTGATCCTTTTACTCAGCTTATCCCATGAGTTCAGGCTATTCTTAGGTTGAGAATCCAACCAGAGTCTAGCTCTGTCTCTTACAGCAAAAAGGGAAAAGCATGAGCCTGTAGACTTTAGGATCTACTCCATTAGTCTTTACAGTATCACATATCTGCAAGAGTTCAGTTAAGAACTGAAAAGGGTCTTCAGATGGAAGTCCATGAAACTTGCAGTTCTGCTGCATCAGAGAAACTAATTGAGGTTTCAGCTCATTGTTGTTTGCTCCAATGGCAGGAATGGAGATGCTTCTTTCATGTAAATTGGAATTAGGTGCAGTAAAGTCACCAAGCATTCTCCTTGCATTATTATTATTTTCAGCTGCCATTTTCTTTTCTTGTTTGATAATTTCTGACAGGTGCTTGCTGGTTTGTTGTAATTCAGCTTCTCTTAGTTTCCTCTTTAGAGTCCTTTCAGGTTCTGGATCTGCTTCAACAAGAATGTTCTTGTCCTTGCTCCTGCTCATATGACAAAGAAGAGGGAGCAGAAAAATAATAATAATAGAGATCCTCTTTTTTTTTTTTTTTTTTGAGTGAGGGAGAGATGTTAGTGGATGAATAAACAAATAGAATAAGGTGAGAGAGGGGAAATTTCGAAAATAATTTTTTGAAAAAGAGTTAGTGATTTTTGAAAATAGTTTTTGAAAAAGGTTAGTAATTTTTCGAAAAAATTTTAAAATAAAAATAAAAATAATTAGTTAAAAAGAAATTTTTTTGAAAAGGAGGGAAGATATTTTCGAAAATTAGAGAGAGAGAGTTAGTTGGGTAGTTTTGAAAAAGTTAAGAAACAAACAAAAAGTTAGTTAGTTAGTTGAAACAAATTTTGGAAAGATAAGAAGTTAGGAAGTTAGAAAAGATATTTTGAAAAAGATAAGATGAGAAGATATTTTTGAAAAGATATGATAGAAATTAGTTCTGAAAAAGATTTGATTTTTTAAAATCACAATTAATGACTTGATTCACAAGAAATCACAAGATATGATTCTAGGACTTAAAGTTTGAATCTTTCTTAACAAGCAAGTAACAAACTTAAAATTTTTGAATCAAAACATTAATTGATTATGGTATTTTCGAAAATTTGATATAAAAATGAGAAAAAGATTTTTGAAAATTATTTTTGGAATTTTCGAAAATAACCAAGAATTTTGAAAAAGATTTGATTTTTGAAAAAGATTTTGAAAAAGATAAGATTTTCAAATTGAAAATTTGATTTGACTCATGAGAAACAATTTGATTTTAAAAATTTTTGAAAAAGTCAACTCAAATTTTCGAATTTGATGAGAGAAAAAGGGAAAGATATTTTTTTAATTTTTGAATTTTTATGATGAGAGAGAAAAACAAGAAAAATGATGCAATGCATGGCAATTTTAGATCAAAATTATGAATGTGTGCAAGAATGCTATGAATGTCAAGATGAACACCAAGAACACTGTGACTATCATGATGAACATCAAGAACATATTTTTGAAAAATTTTATATGCAAAGAAAACATGAAAGATACCAAACTTAGAAATCTTTCATGTTTAGACTCTAATAAATAAAAAAATGTACATGTAAAACAAGAAAAGACACAAAACAAGAAAAACATCAAGATCAAACAAGAAGACTGACAAAGAACAACTTGAAGATCATGAAGAACACTATGAATGCATGAAATTTTCGAAAAATGCAAGATGCACATGCAATTGACACCAAACTTATAACATGACTCATGACTTAAACAAGAAACAGAAAATTATTTTTGATTTTTATGATTTTCTAAATTTTTTTGGATTTTTTTTTTTATATTTTTCGAAAAACTATTTTGGAAAAGGAAAATAAGGATTCCAAAATTTTTAATATGAATTCCAGGAATCTTATGCTCTAAAGCTCCAATCAAAGGGTCAGACATGGCTTAATAGCCAGCCAAGCTTTAGCATATAATTACATGGACTGGAGTGATTAGTTGAATACCAATCCCAAAGCAGTTTGGGTATGGCTTTACAGCCAGATAGGATTCAACATGTTTCATGAAACACTAGAATTCATTCTTAAAATTCTTGAAGCCATAGAATAATTTATTTTTGAAAATAATTTTTTTTTTCGAAAACAGGTGAGAAAATTTTGAAATATTTTTGAAAAATTTTTGAAAGCAAAACAAAAAGAAAATTACCTAGTCTGAGCAACAGGATGAACCGTCAGTTGTCCAAACTCAAACAATCCCCGGCAACGGCGCCAAAAACTTGGTGCACAAATTGTGAATCACACTTTTCACAACTCGTACCACTAACCAGCAAGTGCACTGGGTCGTCCAAGTAATACCTTACGTGAGTAAGGGTCGAATCCCACGGAGATTGTTGGTATGAAGCAAGCTATGGTCACCTTGTAAATCTCAGTCAGGCAGATATAAATGGATAATGGTGTTTTCGAATAATAATTAATAAGATAGGGATAGAGGTACTTATGTAAATCATTGGTAGAAATTTCAGATAAGCGAATGGAGATACTTTCGTTCCTCTGAACCTCTGCTTTCCTGCTATCTTCATCCAATCAGTCTTACTCCTTTCCATGGCTGGCTTTATGCAAGGGCATCACCGTTGTCAGTGGCTACATCCCCTCCTCTCAGTGAATAATATGCTCACGCACCCTGTCACGGCACGACTATTCATCTGTCGGTTCTCGATCATGCTGGAATAGGATTTACCCTCCTTTTGCGTCTATCACTAACGCCCAACAATCGCGAGTTTGAAGCTCGTCACAGTCATTCAATCATTGAATCCTACTCGGAATACCACAGACAAGGTTTAGACTTTCCGGATTCTCTTGAATGCCGCCATCATTCTAGCTTACGCCACGAAGATTCTGGTTAGGAGATCTAAGAGATATTCATTCTAGCTTAATTCATGTAGAACAGAAGTGTTCGTCGGGCACGCGTTCATAAGGGAGAAGGATGATGAGCGTCACACATAATCATCACCTTCATCACGTTCTTGGGTGCGAATGGATATCTTAGAAGCGAAATAAGATGAATTGAATAGAAAACAGAAGTACTTTGCATTAATCTTTGAGGAAAACAGTTTGGGCGTTCAACTCTGGTTTTGGCTCCTTTTCTGGCGCTGGACGCCAGATTTGGGTAGGAAGCTGGCGTTTGAACGCCAGTTTACGTCGTCTATTCTTGGCCAAAGTATGGACTATTATATATTTCTGGAAAGCCCTGGATGTCTACTTTCCAACGCAATTGGAAGCGCGCCATTTCGAGTTCTGTAGCTCCAGAAATTCCACTTTGAGTGCAGGGAGGTCAGAGTCCAACAGCATCAGCAGTCCTTCTTCAACCTCTGAATCAGATTTTTGCTCAAGTCCCTCAATTTCAGCCAGAAAATACCTGAAATCACAGAAAAACACACAAACTTATAGTAAAGTCCAGAAATGTGAATTTAACATAAAAACCAATGAAAACATCCCTAAAAGTAACTAGATCCTACTAAAAACATACTAAAAACAATGTCAAAAAGCGTATAAATTATCCGCTCATCACTTTATTCCACCTATCATCAATCAACAATTGCATCAAAGCTATGCTATAATCATGAGAGTTATTCTTTTTCTTGTCATCTAAGCAATTATGGCACAAAACACATGAAAATGCATTAATTCATCCATGATTAATTGAATCTAAGAAAACATAAAATTCCACCCAATTGACTTACTTGTGGCCCAAGAAAGTGCATAAAACCTATTGAAAATCAAAGAAAAAGACTAGTAAAACTAGGCTAGGATGACTTGTCATCACATAAACCATAAACCCTCAACCGCAAACCATAAACCCTAAACCCTAAACCCTACACCCATAACCCTAAACCACAAATCCTAAATCCTAAAGCCTAAACCTATATCCTAAATCCTAAACATTAAACCCTAAAGCCTAAACCACAAACACTAAAGCCTAAACCCTAAACCGTAAATCCTAAAACCTACACCCAAAAGCCTAAACCCTAAACACTAAACCCCAAACTCTGCAGCCAAAACCCCAAGCCCTAAAGCCTCAATCCTAAAGCCTAAACACCTAACCACAAACACTAAGTCTAAACCCTAAACTCTAAAACCGAAATCCTAAACCATAAATTCGCAACCCCAAACCATTAACCCTAAACCCTAAACCATAACGCCTACCCCCAAATGATTGACCCTAAACCCTGCACCCTAAACAATAAACCATAAACCATAAAGCCTAAACCATAAACTATAAATCCTAAACCCTAAATCATTAACCCTCAACCATAAACCATAAACCATTAACCCTAAACCCTACACCATAAACCCTAAACCACAAAGCCTAAAGCATAAACCTTAAACCATAAGCCCTCAACCCCAAAACCATAAACCGTAAACCATTAACCCTAAACCCTAAACCCTGAACCCTGCACCCAAACCATAAACCCTAAACCATAAACCATAAACCACAAACCCTAAGGCCTAAACGCTAAACTATAAACCCTAAACCATAAACCCTAAATCTTCAACCCCAAACCATAAACCCTAAACCCTAAACGCTACACCCTAAAGCCTAAACCACAAACCCTAAGGCCTAAACCCTAAACCATAAACCCTCAACCCCAAACCATAAACCTTAAATCCTAAACCCTAAATTCTAAACCCTACATCAGAAACCCTAAAGCCCAAACACTAAACCATAAATCCTAAATCCTAAAGCCTAAAGCATAAACCTCAAACCCTAAAGCCTAAATCCTAAACCATAAAAAGCCTAAACCCTAAACCACAAACACGCATAAACCCTAAACTATAAACTCTAAATCATAAACCAAAAACCTTCTACCCCAATCCATAAATCCCAAATCCTAAACCCTAAACCCTAAACCACCAACCCTAAAGCCTAAACCCTCAACCCCAAACAATAAACCCTAAAGCATATACCATTAACCTAAAACGACAAATCATAAAGCCTAAAGCCTAAAGCCTAAAACCTAAACTATAAACCCTCAACCCCAAACCATATACCTTAAACCCTACACCCTAAACCATAAACCGCAAAACCTAAAGCCTAAACCCTAAACTATAAACCCTAAACCAAATCATCAACCCGAAACCATAAACCCTAAACTATAAACCATAAACCACAAACCCTAAAGCATAAACGCTAAACTATAAACCATAAACCCTAAACCCTAAATCCTAAATCCCAAACCCTAAACCCTAAAGCCTAAATCCGAAACCCTAAACCCTAAACCCTAAATCCTAAATCATAAAAAGCCTAAATCCTAAACCACAAACACGCATAAACCCTAAACTACAAACCCTAAACCCTAAACCATAAACCCTAAAGCCTAAACCACAAACACTAAAGCCTAAACCCTAAACCGTAAACCCTAAAACCTACACCCTAAAGCCTAAACCCTAAACACTAAACCCCAAACTCTGCAGCCAGAACCCCAAGCCCTAAAGCCTCAACCCTAAAGCCTAAACACCTAACCACAAACACTAAGTCTAAACCCTAAACTCTAAACCCGAAATCCTAAATCATAAATTCGCAACCCCAAACCATTAACCCTAAACCCTAAACCATAACGCCTACCCCCAAATGATTGACCCTAAACCCTGCACCCTAAACAATAAACCATAAACCATAAAGCCTAAACCATAAACTATAAATCCTAAACCCTAAATCATTAACCCTCAACCATAAACCATAAACCATTAACCCTAAACCCTAAACCATAAACCCTAAACCACAAAGCCTAAAGCATAAACCTTAAACCATAAGCCCTCAACCCCAAAACCATAAACCGTAAACCATTAACCCTAAACCCTAAACCCTGAACCCTGCACCCAAACCATAAACCCTAAACCATAAACCATAAACCACAAACCCTAAGGCCTAAACGCTAAACTATAAACCCTAAACCATAAACCCTAAATCTTCAACCCCAAACCATAAACCCTAAACCCTAAACGCTACACCCTAAAGCCTAAACCACAAACCCTAAGGCCTAAACCCTAAACCATAAACCCTCAACCCCAAACCATAAACCATAATTCCTAAACCCTAAATTCTAAACCCTACACCAGAAACCCTAAAGCCCAAACACTAAACCCTAAATCCTAAACCCTAAAGCCTAAAGCATAAACCTCAAACCCTAAAGCCTAAATCCTAAACCATAAAAAGCCTAAACCCTAAACCACAAACACGCATGAACCCTAAACTATAAACTCTAAATCATAAACCAAAAACCTTCTACCCCAATCCATAAATCCTAAATCCTAAACCCTAAACCCTAAACCACCAACCCTAAAGCCTAAACCCTCAACCCCAAACAATAAACCCTAAAGCATATACCATTAACCTAAAACGACAAATCATAAAGCCTAAAGCCTAAAGCCTAAAACCTAAACAATAAACCCTCAACCCCAAACCATAAACCTTAAACCCTACACCCTAAACCATAAACCGCAAAACCTAAAGCCTAAACCCTAAACTATAAACCCTAAACCCTAAACCCTAAACCATAAATCATCAACCCGAAACCATAAACCCTAAACTATAAACCATAAACCACAAACCCTAAAGCATAAACGCTAAACTATAAACCATAAACCCTAAACCCTAAATCCTAAATCCCAAACCCTAAACCCTAAAGCCTAAATCCGAAACCCTAAACCCTAAAGCCTAAATCCTAAATCATAAAAAGCCTAAATCCTAACCCACAAACACGCATAAACCCTAAACTACAAACCCTAAACCATAAACCATAAACCCTCAACCCCAATCCATAAACCCTAAATCCTAAACCCTAAACCCTAAAGCCTAAACCCTCAACCCCAAACAATAAACCCTAAACCACAAATCCTAAAGCCTAAAGCCTAATCCCTAAAACCTAAACCATAAACCCTTAACCCCAAACCATAGAGCATAAACCCTAAACCCTAAACCCTAAACCCTAAACACTAAACCACAAAACCTATAGCCTAAACCTTAAACCATAAACCCTCACCCCGAACCATAAATCCTAAACCATAAACCCTACACCCTAAACCTGAAAGCACAAACCCTAAACCATAAACCCTCAATCCCTAACCATAAACCCCAAACCCCAAACCATAAACCCTAAACCATAAACCCTAAACCCTAAACCCTAAACCATAAACTGTAAAATATAAACCCTAAACCCTAAACCCTAAACCCTATACCCTATACGCTATAACATAAACCCTAAACCTTAAACCTTAAACACTAAACCCTAAACCCTAAACCATAAACCAGAAACCGTAAAGCCCAAACACCAAACCTTAAACCCAAAAGCCTAAAGCCTAAAGCAAAAAGCCTAAAGCCTAAACCCTAAAGCTTAAATCCTAAAGCATAAACCCTAAAGCCTAAACCCTAAACCACAAATACACCTAAACCCTAAACTATAAACCATAAACTCTAAACCATAAACCTTCAACCCCAAAACATAAACCCTAAACCCTAAACCCTAAACCACAAATCCTAAAGCCTAAACCCTAAACCATAAACCCTCACCCGACACCCTAAACCCTATATCCTAAACCCTAAACATTAAACCCTAAAGCTTAAAGCATAAACCCTAAACCCTAAACCCTAAACCCTAAACCATAAACCCTCAACCCCAAACTATAAACACAAAATCCAAAACCCACCCTAAGCCTAAATCCTAAACCATAAACCCTCAACCCCAAAAAATAAAGTGTAAACCCTAAACCCTACATGCTAAACCTTAAACCACAAACCCTAAAGCCTAAACCCTAAACCATAAACCCTCAACCCCTAACCAAAAACACTAAAGCCTAAACCATAAACCTTCAACGCCAAACCATAAACACTAAACCCTAAACCCTAAATGCTAAACCCTAAACCCTAAACCATAAACCCTCAACCACAAACCATAAAATGTAAACCATAAACCCTCAACCACAAACCATAAACCATAAACCAGAAACCCTATACCCTATACCCTATACCCTATACTCTATACCATAAACCCTAAACCTTAAACCCTAATGACTAAACCCTAAATCCTAAACCAGAAACCGTAAAGCCTAAACACCAAACCGTAAACCCAAAAGCCGAAAGCCTAAACCTAAAACCCTAAACCCTAAACCTTAAACCCTAAAGCATAAACCATAAACCCTAAAGCCTAAACCCTAAACCACAAACACGCCTAAACCCTAAACCACAAACCATAAACCCTAAACCACAAATCCTAAAGACTAAACCCTAAATCATAAACCCTCAACCCCAAACCATAAACCATAAACCCTAAACCCTACACCCTTAACCATAAACCACAAATCCTAAAGCCTAAAGCCTATAAACCCTATATCCTAAACCATAAATATTAAACCATAAAGCCTAAAGCATAAACCCTAAACCCTAAACCCTAAAGCTTACACCCTAAACCCTCAACCCTAAACCCTAAACCCTCAACCCCAAACCATAAACCCAAAATCCAAAACCCTAAACCATAAACCCTAAACCCTAAACCCTAAATCCTAAACCCTAAGCCATAAACCCTCAACCACAAACCATAAACTGTAAACCATAAACCCTCAACCCCAAACCATAAACCATAAACTATAAACCATAAACCCTATAACCTATACCCTATACTCTATACCATAAACCCTAAACCTTAAACCCTAATGACTAAACCCTAAACCCTAAACCAGAAATCGTAAAGCCTAAACACCAAACCTTAAACCCAAAAGCCTAAAGCCTAAACCTAAAACCCTAAACCCTAAACCTTAAACCATAAAGCCTAAACTATAAACCCTAAAGCTTAAACCCTAAACCACAAACACGCCGAAACCCTAAACCACAAACCATAAACCCTAAACCACAAATCCTAAAGACTAAACCCTAAATCATAAACCCTCAACCCCAAACCATAAACCATAAACCCTAAACCCTACACCCTTAATCATAAACCACAAATCCTAAAGCCTAAAGCCTATAAACCCTATATCCTAAACCATAAACATTAAACCATAAAGCCTAAAGCATAAACCCTAAACCCTAAACCCTAAACCCTAAACCCTCAACCCCAAACCATAAACCCAAAATCCACAACTCTAAACCATAAACCTTAAACCACAAACCCTAAAGCCTAAATCCTAAACCATAAACCCTCAACCCCAAACCATAAAGCGTAAACCCTAAACCCTACACCCAAAACCTTAAACAACAAACCCTAAAGCCTAAAGCCTAAACCATAAACCCTCAACACCAAACCATAAACCCTAAACCCTACACCCTAAACCATAATCCAAAAATCCTAAAGCTTAAACCCTAAAGTATAAACCATAAACCCTAAACTAAAAACTCTCAACCCCGAACCATAAACCCTAAACCCTAAACGCTACACCCTAAACCCTAAACCACAAACACTAAAGCCTAAACTATAAACCCTAAACCCTAAAACCTAAACCCTAAAGCCTAAACCCTAAACACTAAACTCCAAACTCTACAGCCTAAACTCCAAGCCCTAAAGCCTCAACCCTAAAGCCTAGGATGATGGATTCATCCTCTTCCTTTCCAGTATCCAGGACTATGAAATCAGCAGGGACGTAAAGGCCTTCAACCTTTACTAACACGTCCTCTACTTGTCCATATGCCTGTTTTCTTGAATTGTCTGCCATCTCTAATGAGATTTTAGCAGCTTGCACCCCATAGATTCCCAGTTTCTCTATTACAGAGAGGGGCATGAGGTTTATCCCTGAACCAAGGTCACACAGAGACTTAAAGATCATGGTGCCTATGGTACAAGGTATTATGAACTTTCCAGGATCTTGTCTCTTCTGAGGCAATGTCAGTTGATCCAGATCACTTAGTTCATTGGTGAACAAGGGAGGTTCAACTTCCCAAGTATCAATGCCAAATAATTTGGCATTCAGCTTCAAGATTGCACCAAGAAACTTGGCAGTTTGCTCTTTAGTACATCCTCATTCTCTTCAGAAGAGGAATACTCATCAGAGCTTATGAAGGGCATAAGGAGGTTTAATGGGATCTCTATGGTCTCTAGATGAGCCTCAGAGTCCTTTGGTTCCTCAGAGGGAAGCTCCTTATTGATCACTGGACGTCCCAGGAGGTCTTCCTCCTTGGGATTCACGTCCTCCTCTCCCTCATTGGGTTCGGCCATTTTGGTTATGTCAATGGCCTTGCACTCTCCTTTTGGATTCTCTTCTGTATTTCTTAGGAGAGTACTAGGAGGGATTTCAGTGATCCTTTTACTCAGCTGGCCCACTTGTGCTTCCAAATTTCTAATGGAAGACCTTATTTCATTCATGAAACTCACAGTGGCCTTAGATAGATTAGAGACTAAGTTTGCTAAGCTAGATGAATTCTGCTCAGAATTCTCTGTCTGTTGCTGAGTGGATGATGGAAAAGGCTTGCTATTGCTAAACCTGTTTTTTCCACCATTATTAAAGCCTTGTTGAGGCTTTTGATCCTTTCATGAGAAATTTGGATGATTTCTCCATGATGAGTTATAGGTGTTTCCATAAGGTTCACCTAAGTAATTCACCTCTGCTATTGCAGGGTTCTCAGGATCATAAGCTTCTTCTTCAGAAGATGCCTCTTGAGTACTGTTGGATGCAGCTTACATTCCATTCAGACTCTGGGAAATCATATTGACTTGCTGAGTTAATATTTTGTTCTGAGCCAATATGGCATTCAGAGTATCAACTTCAAGAACTCCCTTCTTCATAGGCGTCCCATTACTCACAGGATTTCTCTCAGAAGTGTACATGAACTGGTTATTAGCAACCATGTCAATGAGTTCTTGAGCTTCTGCAGGCGTTTTCTTTAGGTGAATGGATCCACCTGCAGAAGTATCCAATGACATCTTAGCTAATTCAGATAAACCATCATATAATATATCCAGGATGGTCCATTCTGAAAGCATGTCAGAAGGACACTTTTTGGTCAACTGTTTGTATCTTTCCCAAGCTTCATAGAGGGATTCACCTTCTTTCTGTCTGAAGGTTTGAACATCCACTCTAAGCTTGCTCAGCTTTTGAGGAGGAAAGAACTTGGCTAAGAAAGCCGTGACCAGCTTATCCCAAGAGTTCAGGCTGTCTTTGGGTTGAGAATCCAACCACACTCTAGCTCTGTCTCTTACAGCAAAAGGGAAAAGCATGAGCCTGTAGACTTTAGGATCTACTCCATTAGTCTTAACAGTATCACAGATCTGCAAGAATTTAGTTAAGAACTGAAAAGGATCTTCAGATGGAAGTCCATAAAACTTGCAGTTCTGCTGCATCAGAGAAACTAATTGAGGTTTCAGCTCAAAGTTATTTGCTCCAATGGCAGGAATGGAGATGCTTCTTCCATGTAAATTGGAATTAGGTGCAGTAAAGTCACCAAGCATTCTCCTTGCATTATTATTATTTTCGGCTGCCATCTCCTCTTCCTGTTCGAAAATTTCTGAAAGGTTATCTCTGGATTGTTGTAATTTAGCTTCTCTCAGTTTCCTCTTCAGAGTCCTTTCAGGTTCTGGATCTGCTTCAACAAGAATATTCTTGTCCTTACTCCTGCTCATATGAAAAAGAGAGAACAGAAAAATAATAATAATAGGGGTCCTTTTTACCACAGTATAGAGGTCCCAGTGTGAGTTAGAAGAAAAGAAGAAGAAGAAATTCGAACACAGATGGAAGAGAGGGTTCGAATTTGGGTGAGATGAAGTGTTAGTAGATGAATAAATAAATAGAGGGAGATGAGAGAGAAAGGGGAATTTTCAAAAATAATTTTTGAAAAAGAGTTAGTGATTTTTGAAAATAGTTTTGAAAAGGGTTAATAGTTTTTCGAAAATTCAAATAAAAAATAAAATAATTAGTTTAATTAAAAAGAAATTTTGAAAAAGAGGGAAGATATTTTCGAAAATTAGAGAGAGAGAGTTAGTTAGGTAGTTTTGAAAAAGATAAGAAACAAACAAAAAGTTAGTTAGTTAGTTAGTTGAAACAAATTTTGAAAATCAATTTTGAAAAGATAAGAAGATAGGAAGTTAGAAAAGATATTTTGAAAATCAATTTTTTTTTGAAAAAGATAAGATAAGAAGATATTTTTGAAAAGATATGATTGAAATTAGTTTTTGAAAAAGATTTGATTTTTAAAATCTCAATTAATGACTTGATTCACAAGAAATCACAAGATATGATTCTAGAACTTAAAGTTTGAATCTTTCTTAACAAGTAAGTAACAAACTTGAAATTTTTGAATCAAAACATTAATTGATGATGTTATTTTCGAAAATTTGATATAAAAATAAGAAAAAGATTTTTGAAAAAGATTTTTGGAATTTTCAAAAATAACTAAGAAATTTGAAAAAGATTTGATTTTTGAAAAAGATTTTGAAAAAGATGAGATTTTTAAATTGAAAATTTGATTTGACTCATAAAAACAACTAGATTTTTAAAAATTTTTGAAAAAGTCAAATCTAATTTTAGAAATTTTAAGAGAGAAAAAGGGAAAGATTTTTTTTTATTTTTGAATTTTTAATAATGAGAGAGAAAAACAAGAAAAATGATGCAATGCATGAGAATTTTAGATCAAAACATGTGATGCATGCAAGAATGCTATGAATGTCAAGATGAACACCAAGAACACTATGAAGATCAAGATGAACATCAAGAACTTATTTTTGAAAAATTTTTAATGCAAAGGAAACATGCAAGACACCAAACTTAGAATTCTTTAATGCTTAGGCACTAAGAATTCAAGAATGCATATGAAAAACAAGAAAAGACACAAAACATGCAAATGCAAAGATCAAACAAGAAGACTTACCAAGAATAACTTGAAGATCATGAAGAACACTATGAATGCATAAATTTTCGAAAAATGCAAGATGCACATGCAATTGACACCAAACTTATAACATGACTCAAGACTCAAACAAGAAACAGAAAAATATTTTTGATTTTTATGATTTTCTAATTTTTTTTTTGGATTTTTTTTTCGAAAGTTAATTGAAAAAGGAAAAATAAGGATTCCAAAATTTTTAATATGAATTCCAGGAATCTTGCAGTGTTAATCTAAAGCTTCAGTCCAGGAATTAGACATGGCTCACTAGCCAGCCAAGCTTTCAATGAAAGCTTCGGTCCAAAACACTAGACATGGCCAATGGCCAGCCAAGCTTCAGCAAGATATCAGGAACAGCAGCAGGTGGATTAGCAACAACTAGCTTGCTCTTGATAACAAATTGCAAGCCTCAGTCCAAATGAATTTAGACATGGCTTTACAGCCAGCCAAGCTTCAACATGCTTTATGAAACACTAGAATTCATTCTTAAAAATTTTGAATAAAAATATATTTTTTTTTGAAAACATTTTTATTTTTTCGAAAACATATGAGAAATTTTTGAAAGAAAATTTTTTTGAAAAATTTTTGAAAACAAAACAAAAAGAAAATTACCTAATCTGAGCAACAAGATGAACCGTCAGTTGTCAAAACTCAAACAATCCCCGGCAACGGCGCCAAAAACTTGGTGCGCAGAAATTGTGATTACACTTTGATTATGTAAAATTCATCGCTCTTTCTTTCCCTGGTAATGGCGCCAAAAACATGATGCCAATACCATGGTTCACAACTTCGCACAACTAACCAGCAAGTGCACTGGGTCGTCCAAGTAATACCTTACGTGAGTAAGGGTCGAATCCCACGGAGATTGTTGGTATGAAGCAAGCTATGGTCACCTTGTAAATCTCAGTCAGGCGGATATAAAATAATTATGGAGTTTTCGAAAATAATTAATAAAATAGGGATAGAAATACTTATGTAAATCATTGGTGAGAATTTCAGATAAGCGAATAGAGATGCTTTCGTTCCTCTGAACCTCTGCTTTCCTGCTATCTTCATCCAATCAGTCTTACTCCTTTCCATGGCTGGCTTTATGCAAGGGCATCACCGTTGTCAGTGGCTACATCCCCTCCTCTCAGTGAAAATGGTCAACGCACCCTGTCACGGCACGGATATTCATCTGTCAGTTCTCGATCATGCTGGAATAGGATTCATCCTCCTTTTGCGTCTGTCACTAACGCCCAGCACTCGCGAGTTTGAAGCTCGTCACAATCATTCAATCATTGAATCCTACTCGGAATACCACAGACAAGGTTTAGACCTTCCGGATTCTCTTGAATGCCGCCATCATTCTAGCTTACACCACGAAGATTCCGATTAAGAGATCTAAGAGATACTCATTCAATTCTAATGTAGAACGGAAGTGGTTGTCAGGCACGCGTTCATAGGGAATGATGATGATTGTCACGTTCATCACATTCAGGTTGAAGTGCGAATGAATATCTTAGAAGCGAAATAAGATGAATTGAATAGAAAACAGTAGTACTTTGCATTAATCTTTGAGGAACAGCAGAGCTCCACACCTTAATCTATGGAGTGTAGAAACTCTACCGTTAAAAATACATAAGTGAAAGGTCCAGGCATGGCTGAGATGGCCAGCCCCTCTGATCTAAGAACCAGGCGTCCAAAGATGTTCAAAGATACATTCCCCGGATTCAAAGATGTCAAATACAATAGTAAAATGTCCTATTTATGATAAACTAGCTACTAGGGTTTACAGAAGTAAGTAATTGATGCATAAATCCACTTCCGGGGCCCACTTGGTGTGTGCTTGGGCTGAGCTTGAGTGTTGCACGTGTAGAGGTCCTTCTTGGAGTTGAACGCCAGTATTTGTGCCAGTTTGGGCGTTCAACTCTGGTTTTGGATCCTTTTCTAGCGCTAGACGCCAGAATTGGGCAGAGAGCTTGCGTTGAACGCCAATTTACGTCATCTATTCTTGGTCAAAGTATGGACTATTAAATATTGCTGGAAAGCCCGGGATGTCTACTTTCCAACGCAATTAGAACCGCGCCATTTTGAGTTCTGTAGCTCCAGAAAATCTACTTTGAGTGCAGGGAGGTCAGAATCCAACAGCATCAGCAGTCCTTCTTCAACCTCTGAATCTGATTTTTGCTCAAGTCCCTCAATTTCAGCCAGAAAATACCTGAAATCACAGAAAAACACACAAACTCATAGTAAAGTCCAGAAATGTGAATTTAACATAAAAACTAATGAAAACGTCCCTAAAAGTAACTAGATCCTACTAAAAACATACTAAAAACAATGCCAAAAAGCGTATAAATTATCCGCTCATCACTAAACCATAAACCAAGAACCCTAAAGCCTAAACACTAATCTATAAACCCTAAACCCTAAATCATTAACCGTCAACTCTAAACCATAAACCATCAACCCTAAACCCTACACCATTAACCCTAAACCACAAAGCATAAAGCCTAAACCTTAAACCATAAGCCCTCAACCCCAAAACCATAAACCCTAAACCGTTAACCCTAAACCCTAAACCCTAAACCCTACACCATAAACCCTACACCATTAACCCTAAACCCTAAACCATAAACCCTCAACCCAAAACCAACCATAAACTCTAAACCCTAAACCCTAAACCACAAACCCTAAAGCCTAAACCATAAACCATAAACCATTAACCCTCAATCCCAAACCATAAATCATTAACCCTAAACCTTACTCCCTAAACCCTAAACCACAATGCTTAAAGCCTAAACCTTAAACCAAAGCCCTCAACCCCAAAACTATAAACCATAAACCCTAAACCCTACACCCTAGACCCTAAACCCTAAAGTCTAAACACTAAATCTTAAACCCTAAACCATTAACCATCAACCCTAATCCCTTAACCCTAAACCCTTAACCCTAAACCCTAAACCCTTAACCATAAACCCTAAATCCTAAACCCAAACACTAAACCTTAAACCCTAAAATCCTAAAGCCTAAACCATAAACCATAAACCCTTAACCCCAAACCATAAACCGTAAACATAAAGCTTCAACCCCAAACCATAAACCATAAACCCTAAACCCTATACCCTAGACCCTAAACCATAAACCCAAAATGCTAAACCCTAAACCCTAAACCCTAATCCCTAAACCCCAAACATTAAGCCATAAACCTTAAAGCCTAAAGCCAAAACCCTAAACCCTAAACCCTAAATCCTAAAGCCTAAACCATAAAACACAAACACGCCTAAACCTAAATTATAAACCCTAAACCCTAAACCACAAACCCTCAACCCTAAACCATAAACCCTCAACCCCAAACCATAATCCTTAAACCCTAACCCATACACCCTTAACCCTAAACAAAAAATCCTAAAGCCTAAAGCCTAAATCCCTATATCATAAACCCTAAACATTAAACCCTAAAGCCTAAAGCCTAAACCCTAAACCATAAAGCATAAACCCTAAACCATAAACTCTCAACCCCAAACCATAAACCCAAAACCCAAAAGCATAAACCCTAAACCCTAAACCACAAACCCTAAAGCCTAAATCCTAAACCATAAACCCTCAACCCCAAACCATAAAGCCTAAACCCTAAACCCTACAACATAAACCTTAAACCGCAAACCCTAAAGCATAAACCTTAAACCATAAACCCTAAACTATAAACCCTCAAACCCAAACCATAAACCCTAAACCCTAAATTCTACACCATAAATCCTAAACCACAAACACTAAAGCCTAAACCCTAAACCATAAACCCTAAACCCTACACCCTAAACCCTAAACACTAAATCACAAACCTTACAACCTAAACCCCACACACTAAAGACTCAACCCTAAAGCCTAAACACTAAACCACAAACACTAAAGTTTAAACACTAAGCTCTAAACACTAAACCTTAAACCATAAACCCTCAACCCCAAACCATTAACCCTAAACCCTAAACCCTAAAGCCTCAACCCCAAACGATAGACCCCAAACCCTGAACCCTAAACCGTAAACCACAAACCCAAAATTCTAAACCCTAAACTATAAACTCTAAACCGTTAACCCTCAACCCCAAACCATAAACCATCAACCCAAAACCTTACACCCTAAAACCTAAACCACAAAGCCTAAAGCCTAAACCTTAAACCATAAGCCCTCAACCACAAAACCATAAACCATAAACCCTAAGCCCTATACACCCTAGACCCTAAACCCCAAACTCTAAACCCTAAACCATAAACCCTAAACCCTTAACCCTAAACCATAAACCATAAACCCAAAACCAGAAATCCTAAAGCCCAAACACAAAACCATAAACTCTAAAAGCCTAAAGCCTAAAGCTTAAAGCCTAAACCCTAAACCCTAAACCACAAACCCTAAAGCCTAAACCATAAACCCTAAAGCCTAAACCACAAACACGCCTAAATCCTAAACTATAAACCCTAAACCTTAAACCATAAACCATCAACACCAAACCATAAACTCTAAAACCACAAACCCTAAATCCTAAACCCTAAAACATAAACCCTCAAGCCCATACTATAAACCTTAAAACCTAAATCTTACACCCTTAACCATAAAGCACAACCACTAAAGCCTAAAGCCTAAACCCTAAATCCTAAACCCTAAATACTAAACCCTAAACCACGGACTCTAAGGTTTAAACCCTAAGTCCTAAACCATAAACCCTAAAGCATAAACCCTAAACCTTAAACCATAAACCATCTACCCCAAACCATAACCTTAAACCCTAAATCCTAAACCACAAACCCTAAAGCCTAAACGCTAAACCATAAACCATTAACCCTTAACCCCAAACCATAAACCATCAAGCCTAAACTACAAAACTTAAAGCCTAAACGTTAAACCAAAGCCCACAACCCCAAAACTATAAACCATAAACCCTAAACCCTACACCTTAGACCCTAAACCCTAAACTATAAACCCTAAACCTTAAACCCTAAACCATTAACCCTGAACCCTAAACCTCTAACCCTAAACCCTTAACCCTAAACCCTAAACTCTAAACCCAAACACTAAACCATAAACCCTAAAAGCATAAAGCATAAAGCATAAAGCATAAACCCTCAACCCCAAACCATAAACCATAAACCATAAACCCTATACCCTATACCCTAGACCCTAAACCTTAAACCCTAAACCCTAGACCCTAAATCCAAAACACAAAACCCTAAACCCTAAACAAAAAACCGTAAAGCCCAAACACTAAACCATAAACCTTAAAGCCTAAACCCTAAACCATAAACCCTAAACCCTAAACCCTAAACCCTAAACCATAAACCATAAACACGCATAAACCCTAAACTATAAACCCTAAACCCTAAACCATAAACCATCAACCCCAAACCATAAACCCTCAACCTTAAACCCTAAACCATAAACCCCAAACCCTAAACCAACCATCAACCCCAAAACATAAACCCTCAACCCTAAACCCTACACCCATAACCCTAAACCACAAACCCTAAAGCCTAAAACCTAAACCATATATCCTAAACCCTAAACATTAAACCATAAAGCCTAAAGCCTAAAGCCTAAACCCTAAACCCTAAACCATAAACCCTAAACCATAAACCCTCAACCCCAAACCATAAACCCAAAACCCTAAATCCTACACCCTAAACATTCAACCACAAACCCTAAAGTCTAAACCTTAAACCATATACCCTCAACCCCAAACCATAAATCCTAAACCCTACACCCTAAACCATAACCACAAACCCTAAAGCTTAAACCAAAAATTATAAACTCTAAACCCTAAACGATAAACCCTCAAATCCAAACCATAAATCGTAAACCCTAAACCCTTAACCCTAAAGCATAAACACTAAACCAGAAACACTAAAGTTTAAACACTAAGTTCTAAACCCTAAACCATAAACCCTAAACCCCAAACCATTAACCCTAAACCCTAAACTCTAATGCCTCAATCCCAAACGATAGACCCTAAACCCTGCACACTAAACTGTAAACCATAAACCCTAAACTAGAAACCCTAAACCATTAACCCTCAACCCTAAATCATAAACCATCAACCAAAACCATACATCCTAAACCCTAAACAACAAAGCCTAAAGCCCAAAACCCAAAACCCAAAACCCTAAAGCCTAAACCCTAAACCCAAACCTCAAACACTAAACCATAAACCATAAACCCTCAACCCTACACCCTAGACCCTAAACCATAAACTATAAACCCTAAACCCTAAACCCTAAACCATAAACCCTCAACCCCAAACCATAAACCCTCAATCATAAACCCTAAACCACAAATCCCAAACCCTAAACCAACCCTCAACCCCAAACCATAAACCCTAAACCCTAAACCCTACACCCATAACCCTAAACCACAAACCATAAAGCCTAAAGCCTAAACCCAATATCCTAAACCCTAAACATTAAACCCTAAAGCCTAAAGCCTAAACCCTAAACCCTAAACCCTAAAGCATAAATCCTAAACCATAAACCCTCAACCCAAACCATAAACCCAAAACCCTAAACACTACACCCTAAACATTAAACTACAAACCCTAAAGCCTAAACCCTAAACCATATACCCTCAACCCCAAACCATAAACCCTAAACCCTACACCCTAAACCATAACCACAAACCCTAAAGCTTAAACCAAAAACTATAAACCCTAAACCTTAACGATAAACCCTCAAACCCAAACCATAAACCGTAAACCCTAAACTATATACCCAAAACACTAAACCCCAAACCCTAACGCCTAAACCCCACACCCTAAAGCCTTAACCCTAAAGCTTAAACACTAAAACAGAAACACTAAAGTTTAAACACTAACTTCTAAACCCTAAACCCTAAACCCTCAATCCCAAACCATTAACCCTAAACCCTAAACTCTAATGCCTCAATCCCAAACGATAGACCCTAAACCCTGCACACTAAACTGTAAACCAGAAACCCTAAATTATAAACCCTAAACCATTAACCCTCAACCCTAAACCATAAACCATCAACCCAAAACCTTACATCCTAAACCCTAAACAACAAAGCCTAAAGCCTAAAACCCTAAACCCTAAACCCTACAGCCTAAACCCTAAACCAAAACCTCAAACCCTAAACCCTAAACCATAAACCCTCAACCCTAAATCCTAGACCATAAACCCTAAACCGAAAACCCTAAACCTTAAACCCTAAAACTAAAACCTAAACCATAAACCCTAAACCTTAAACCCTAAACCAGAAACCCTAAAGCCGAAACAAAAAATCCTAAACCTTAAACCCTACACCCTACACCCTAAACCCTAAACCCTACACCCTAAACCCAAACCCCAAACCCCAAAGCCTAAAACCTAAACCCTAAAACATAAACCCTAAACCACAAACATGCCTAAACCCTAAACCCTAAACCCTAAACCATAAACCATCAACACCAAACCATAAATCCTAAACCATAAACCCTAAACCATAAAATGTAAACATAAAGCCTCATCCCCAAACCATAAACCATAAACCCTATACCCTATTTCCTAAACCCTAAACCCTAAACCTTATACTCTATACCCTATACCATAAACCCTAAACATTAAACACTAAACCCTAAACCCTAAACCAGAAACCATAAAGCCCAAACCCCAAACCTTAAATCCAAAAGCCTAAGCTTAAAGCCAAAACCCTAAACCCTAAACCCAAAACCCTAAAGCATAAACCCTAAACCCTAAAGTCTAAACCCTAAACCACAAAGACGCCTAAACCTTAAATTATAAACCATAAACCCTAAACCATAAACCACCAACCCCAAACCTAAACCATAAACCCTAAACCCTAAACCACAAACCCTAAAGACTAAACCCTAAACCATAAACTATTAACCCTCAACCACAAACCATAAACCATCAACCCTAAATCATACTCCGTAAACCCTAAACCACAAAGCCTAAAGCCTAAACCTTAAACAAAAGCCCTCAACCCTAAACCCTAAACTCTAAACCCTAAACCCTAAACCCTCAATCCCAAACCATTAACCCTAAACCCTCAACTCTAATGCCTCAATCCCGAACGATAGACCCTAAACCCTGCACACTAAACTATAAACCAGAAACCCTAAATTATAAACCCTAAACCATTAACCCTCAACCCTAAACTATAAACCATCAACCCAAAACCTTACATCCTAAAACCTAAACAACAAAGCCTAAAGCCTAAAACCCTAAACCCTAAACCCTACAACCTAAACCCTAAACCAAAACCTCAAACCCTAAACCCTAAACCATAAACCCTCAACCCTAAACCATAGACCCTAAACCCTAAACCCAAAACCCTAAACCTTAAACCCTAAAACTAAAACCTAAACACTAAACCCTAAACCTTAAACCCTAAACCAGAAACCCTAAAGCCTAAACAATAAATCCTAAACCTTAAACCATACACCCTACACCTTAAACCCTAAACCCTACACCCTAAACCCAAACCCCAAACCCCAAAGCCTAAAACCTAAACCCTAAAACATAAACCCTAAACCACAAACATGCATAAACCCTAAACCATAAACACTAAACCCTAAACCCTAAAGCATAAACCCTAAACCATAAACCCTCAACACCAAACCATAAATCCTAAACCATAAACCCTAAACCATAAAATGTAAACATAAAGCCTCAACCCCAAACCATAAACCATAAACCCTATACCCTATTTCCTAAACCATAAACCCTATACTCTATACCCTATACAATAAACCCTAAACATTAAACACTAAATCCTAAACCCTAAACCAGAAACCATAAAGCCCAAACCCCAAACCTTAAATCCAAAAGCCTAAGCTTAAAGCCTAAACCCTAAACCATAAACCCAAAACCCTAAAGCATAAACCCTAAACCCTAAAGTCTAAACCCTAAACCACAAAGACGCCTAAACCTTAAACTATAAACCATAAACACTAAACCACAAACCATCAACCCTAAACCTAAACCCTAAACCCTAAACCCTAAACCATATACCCTCAACCCCAAACCATAAACCCTAAACCCTACACCCTAAACCATAACCACAAACCCTAAAGCTTAAACCAAAAACTATAAACCCTAAACCTTAACGATAAACCCTCAAACCCAAACCATAAACCGTAAACCCTAAACTATATACCCAAAACACTAAACCCCAAACCCTAACGCCTAAACCCCACACCCTAAAGCCTTAACCCTAAAGCTTAAACACTAAAACAGAAACACTAAAGTTTAAACACTAACTTCTAAACCCTAAACCCTAAACCCTCAATCCCAAACCATTAACCCTAAACCCTAAACTCTAATGCCTCAATCCCAAACGATAGACCCTAAACCCTGCACACTAAACTGTAAACCAGAAACCCTAAATTATAAACCCTAAACCATTAACCCTCAACCCTAAACCATAAACCATCAACCCAAAACCTTACATCCTAAACCCTAAACAACAAAGCCTAAAGCCTAAAACCCTAAACCCTAAACCCTACAGCCTAAACCCTAAACCAAAACCTCAAACCCTAAACCCTAAACCATAAACCCTCAACCCTAAATCCTAGACCCTAAACCCTAAACCGAAAACCCTAAACCTTAAACCCTAAAACTAAAACCTAAACCCTAAACCCTAAACCTTAAACCCTAAACCAGAAACCCAAAAGCCTAAACAAAAAATCCTAAACCTTAAACCCTACACCCTACACCCTAAACCCTAAACCCTACACCCTAAACCCAAACCCCAAACCCCAATGCCTAAAACCTAAACCCTAAAACATAAACCCTAAACCACAAACATGCCTAAACCCTAAACCCTAAACCCTAAACCATAAACCATCAACACCAAACCAAAAATCCTAAACCATAAACCCTAAACCATAAAATGTAAACATAAAGCCTCATCCCCAAACCATAAACCATAAACCCTATACCCTATTTCCTAAACCCTAAACCATAAACCCTAAACATTAAACACTAAACCCTAAACCCTAAACCAGAAACCATAAAGCCCAAACCCCAAACCTTAAATCCAAAAGCCTAAGCTTAAAGCCAAAACCCTAAACCCTAAACCCAAAACCCTAAAGCATAAACCCTAAACCCTAAAGTCTAGACCCTAAACCACAAAGACGCCTAAACCTTAAATTATAAACCATAAACCCTAAACCATAAACCACCAACCCCAAACCTAAACCATAAACCCTAAACCCTAAACCACAAACCCTAAAGACTAAACCCTAAACCATAAACTATTAACCCTCAACCACAAACCATAAACCATCAACCCTAAATCATACTCCGTAAACCCTAAACCACAAAGCCTAAAGCCTAAACCTTAAACAAAAGCCCTCAACCCTAAACCCTAAACTCTAAACCCTAAACCCTAAACCCTCAATCCCAAACCATTAACCCTAAACCCTAAACTCTAATGCCTCAATCCCAAACGATAGACCCTAAACCCTGCACACTAAACTATAAACCAGAAACCCTAAATTATAAACCCTAAACCATTAACCCTCAACCCTAAACTATAAACCATCAACCCAAAACCTTACATCCTAAACCCTAAACAACAAAGCCTAAAGCCTAAAACCCTAAACCCTAAACCCTACAACCTAAACCCTAAACCAAAACCTCAAACCCTAAACCCTAAACCATAAACCCTCAACCCTAAACCATAGACCCTAAACCCTAAACCCAAAACCCTAAACCTTAAACCCTAAAACTAAAACCTAAACACTAAACCCTAAACCAGAAACCCTAAAGCCTAAACAATAAATCCTAAACCTTAAACCATACACCCTACACCTTAAACCCTAAACCCTACACCCTAAACCCAAACCCCAAACCCCAAAGCCTAAAACCTAAACCCTAAAACATAAACCCTAAACCACAAACATGCATAAACCCTAAACCCTAAACACTAAACCCTAAACCCTAAACCCTAAACCCTAAAGCATAAACCCTAAACCATAAACCCTCAACACCAAACCATAAATCCTAAACCATAAACCCTAAACCATAAAATGTAAACATAAAGCCTCAACCCCAAACCATAAACCATAAACCCTATACCCTATTTCCTAAACTCTAAACCCTAAACCCTATACTCTATACCCTATACAATAAACCCTAAACATTAAACATTAAATCCTAAACCCTAAACCAGAAACCATAAAGCCCAAACCCCAAACCTTAAATCCAAAAGCCTAAGCTTAAAGCCTAAACCCTAAACCATAAACCCAAAACCCTAAAGCATAAACCCTAAACCCTAAAGTCTAAACCCTAAACCACAAAGACGCCTAAACCTTAAACTATAAACCATAAACCCTAAACCACAAACCATCAACCCTAAACCTAAACCCTAAAACCTAAACCCTAAACCACAAACCCTAAAGCCTAAACCCTAAACCATAAACTATAAACCCTCAACCACAAACCATAAACCATCAACCCTAAACCATACTCCGTAAACCCTAAACCACAAAGCCTAAAGCCTAAACCTTAAACAAAAGCCCTCAACCCCAAAAGTATAAACCATAAACCCTAAACACTACACCCTAGACACTAAACCCTAAATTCTAAATCCTAATCCTTAAACCTTAAACCATTAACCATGAATCCTAAACCCTTAACACTGAACCCTAAACCCTAAACCCTTAACCCTAAACCTTAAACCCAAACACAAAACCATAAACCCTAAAAGCCTAAAGCCTAAACCATAAACCATAAACCCTTAACCGCAAACCACAAACCCTAAACCCTAAACCATAAACCCTCAACCCTACACCCCAGACCATAAACCCTAAACCTTAAACCCCTAAACCTAAACCCTAAACCCAAAACCCTAAACCATAAACCCTAAACCATAAACCCTAAACTATACACCCTAAACCATAAACCATAAACCCTAAACCCTAAACCCCAAAGCCTAAAAACCTAAACCCTAAAACCTAAACCCTAAAACCTAAACCCTAAACCACAAACATGCATAAACCCTAAACCCTAAACACTAAACCCTAAACCCTAAACCCTAAACCCTAAAGCATAAACCCTAAACCATAAACCCTCAACACCAAACCATAAATCCTAAACCATAAACCCTAAACCATAAAATGTAAACATAAAGCCTCAACCCCAAACCATAAACCATAAACCCTATACCCTATTTCCTAAACCCTAAACCATAAACCCTATACTCTATACCCTATACAATAAACCCTAAACATTAAACATTAAATCCTAAACCCTAAACCAGAAACCATAAAGCCCAAACCCCAAACCTTAAATCCAAAAGCCTAAGCTTAAAGCCTAAACCCTAAACCATAAACCCAAAACCCTAAAGCATAAACCCTAAACCCTAAACCACAAAGACGCCTAAACCTTAAACTATACACCATAAACCCTAAACCACAAACCATCAACCCTAAACCTAAACCCTAAACCCTAAACCCTAAACCACAAACCCTAAAGCCTAAACCCTAAACCATAAACTATTAACCCTCAACCACAAACCATAAACCATCAACCCTAAACCATACTCCGTAAACCCTAAACCACAAAGCCTAAAGCCTAAACCTTAAACAAAAGCCCTCAACCCCAAAAGTATAAACCATAAACCCTAAACACTACACCCTAGACACTAAACCCTAAATTCTAAATCCTAATCCTTAAACCTTAAACCATTAACCATGAATCCTAAACCCTTAACCCTGAACCCTAAACCCTAAACCCTTAACCCTAAACCTTAAACCCAAACACAAAACCATAAACCCTAAAAGCCTAAAGCCTAAACCATAAACCATAAACCCTTAACCGCAAACCACAAACCCTAAACCCTAAACCATAAACCATCAACCCTACACCCCAGACCATAAACCCTAAACCTTAAACCCCTAAACCTAAACCCTAAACCCAAAACCCTAAACCCTAAACCCAAAACCCTAAACCATAAACCCTAAACCATAAACCCTAAACTATACACCCTAAACCATAAACCATAAACCCTAAACCCTAAACCCCAAAGCCTAAAAACCTAAACCCTAAAACCTAAACCCTAAAACCTAAACCCTAAACCACAAACACATCTAAACACTAAACCCTAAAATATAAACCCTTAAGCATAAAACCTAAACCATAAACCCTCAACACTAAACCATAAATTCTAAACCATAAACCCTAAACCATAAACCGTAAACATAAAGCCTCAACCCCAAACCATAAACCCTAAACCCTATACCCTAAACCCTATACCCTATACCCTATACAATAAACCACAAAAACGCCTAAACCCTAAACCCTAAACCAGAAACCGTAAAGCCCAAACACCAAACCTTAAACCCAAAAGCCTAAACCCTAAAGCCTAAAGCCTAAACCCTAAACCCAAAACCCAAGACCCTAAACCCTAAACCTTAAACAATAAACCCTAAACCACAGACTCTAAGGTTTAAACCCTAAATCCTAAACCATAAATACTAAAGCATAAACCCTAAAGCCTAAACAATAAACCAACAACCCCAAACCCTAGCCCTAAACTATAAAACCTAAACCACAAACCCTAAAGTCTAAACCCTAAACCATAAACCATTAACCCTCAACCCTAAACCATAAACTATCAACCCTAAACCCTACTCCCTAAACCCTAAACCACAAAGCCTAAAGCCTAAACCTTAAACCAAAGCCCACAACTCCAAAACTATAAACCATAAACCCTAAACCCTACACCCTAGACCCTAAACCCTAAACCATTAACCATGAACCATAAACCCTTAACCCTAAACTATTAACCCTAAACCCTAAGCCCAAACACTAAACCATAAACCCTAAAAGCCTAAAGCATAAAGCATAAAGCATAAACCCTCAACCCCAAACCATAAACTGTAAACATAAAGCCTCAACCCCAAATCATAAAGCATAAACCCTAAACCCTAAACCCTATACCCTAGACATTAAACCATAAACCCAAAACCCTAACCCTAAACCCTAAACCCTAAACAAAAAACCGTAAAGCCCAAACACTAAACCTTAAACCTAAAAGCCTAAAGCCTAAACCCTAAACCCTAAACCATAAACCACAAAAATGCCTAAACACTAAACTGTAAACCCTAAACCATAAACCATCAACCCCAAACCATAAACCCTAAACCAACCATCAACCTCAAACCATAAACCCTAAACCTTAAACCCTACAACCTTAACCCTAAACCACAAACCCTAAAGCCTAAAGCCTAAACCCTATATCCTAAACCCTAAACATTAAACACTAAAGCCTAAAGCCTAAAGCCTAAACCCTAAACCCTAAACCCTAAAGCATAAACACTAAACCACAAACCTTCAACCCCAAACCATAAACCCAAAACCCTAAAACCCTACACATTAAACCTTAAACCACACACCCTAAAGCCTAAACCCTACACCATAAACCCTAAACCCCAAAACCTAAACCCTAAACCCTAAACCCTAAACCCTAAACCCTAAACCCTAAACACTAAACCCTAAACCCTAAACCCTAAACCCTAAACCCTAAACCCTAAACCCTAAACCCTAAACCCTAAACCCTAAACCCTAAACCCTAAACCCTAAAGCCTAACTAAACCATAAACACAAAACCCTACACCCTAAACCATAATCCCTAAAACCTAAACCACAAACCCTAAAGCCAAAACCCTAAACTATAAACCATAAACCCTAAACCCTAAACCCTAAACCCAAAACCATAAACCCTAAACCATATACCATAAACCATAAACCCTAAACCCTAAACCATAAACCCTAAACCATAAACCCTAAACCATAAACCCTCAACCCTACACCATAAACCCTCAACCCCAAATCATAAACCATAAGCATAAAGCCTCAACCCCAAACCCCAAACCATAAACCTTAAACCCTAAACCCTATAAACCCTAAACCATAAACCATAAACCATAAACCATAAACCCTAAACCCTAAACCATAAACCCTAAACCATAAACCCTAAACCCTAAACCATAAACCCTAAACCCTATACCCTAAACCATAAACCACAAACCCTAAAGCATAAACCCTAAACTATAAACCCTAAACCATAGACCCTAAACCCTAAACCCCAAACCATACACCCTAAATCATATGCCATAAAAAATTAACCCTAAACCCTGAACCCTCAACCCTAAACCATAAACCCTCAACCCTACACCCTAGACCCTAAACTTTAAACCCAAAAACCTAAACCTTAAACCCTAAAACTAAACCCTAAACCCAAAACCCAAAACCTTAAAACCTAAACCAGAAACCCTAAAGCCCAAACACTAAACCCTAAACAATAAAGCCTAATGCCTAAACCCTAAACCCTAAATCCCAAACCCCAAAGCCTAAACCCTAAACCATAAACCCTAAACCCTAAACCCTAAATCCTAAACCCCAAACCATAAACCATAAACACTAAATTCTAAACCACAAACACTAAAGCCTAAACCCTAAACCATAAAGCATAAACCCAAAACTCTAAACCCTAAACCAGAAACCCTCAACCCCAAACCATAAACCCTAAATCCTAAACCCTAAACCCTAAAGCATAAACCCTAAAGTATAAACCCTACACCCTAAACCAAAAACACTCAACCCCAAACCATAAACACTAAAGACAAAACCCTAAACCACAAACCCTAAAGCCTAAAGCCTAAAGCCCAAAACTTTACCCCAAAAGCCTAAACCCAAAACCCTAAAGTATAAACCCTAAACCCTAAATCATAAACCCCAAACCATAAACCATAAGCACTAAATCATAAACCACAAACCCTAAAGCATACACCCAAAACCATAAAGCCTAAAACCTTAAACTCTAAACCCTAAACCATAACCCCTAAACTGCAAACCCTAAACCCTAAACCCTAAAGCATACACCCTAAACACTTAACCCTAAACTATAAACCCTAAAGACTAAACCCTAAACCACAAACCCTAAAGCCTAAACCATAAACCCTAAACCATAAAGCCTAAACACTAAATCTAAACCCTAACCACTAAGCCCTAAACCGCAAATCCTAAAGCCTAAACACTAAACCATAAACCCTAAACCCTAAGCACTAAACCATAAAGCATAAACCCTAAACCCTAAACCCTCAACCCTCAAACCTAAACCATAAACCCTAAACCCTAAACCATAAAGACTAAAGCATAAACCCTAAATCCTAAACCCTCAACCCCAAACCATAATCACAAAAGTCTAAAGCATAAACTGTAAATCTAAACCCGAAACCACAAACCCTAAACCACAAACCCTAAATCATAAACCCTAATCCCTAAACCCTAAACCATAAAGCATAAAGCATAAACCACAAAACCTAAAACATCAACCCTAAACTATAAACCCTAAACCCTAAACCCTAAACCCTACACAATAAACCATAAACAACAAACCCTAAACCCTAAACCCTAAACAACAAACCCTAAACCCTAAACCATAAACCCTTAACACCAAACCATATACCCTAAACCCTAAAGCACAAACCCTAAAGCCTAAACCCTAAAACATAAACCCTTAACCCCAAACCATAAACCATAAACCCTAAACCCTAAACACTATACCCTACACCCTGAACCAAAAAACCCCAAACCCTAAAGCCTAAAGCCTAAACCATAAATCCTAAACCATAAACACTAAATCTTAAACTACAAACCCTAAACCCTAAACCCTAAAGCATAAACCCTAAACCCTAAACCCTAAACCCTAAATCCTAAACCCAAACTATAAACCTTAAACCCTAAACCCTAAACACTAAATCCTAAACCCTAAACCCTAAATTCTAACCCTAAACCATACACCCTAAAGCCTAAACCACAAACCCTAAAGCATAAATCCTAATGCATAAACCCTCAACCACAAACCATAAATGCTAAACCCAAAACCCTACACCCTAAACCTTAAACCACAAACCTTAAGGCCTAACTTAACCATAAACACAAAACCCTAAATCGTAAACATTAAATCCCACACCATAATCCCTAAACCCTAAACCCTAAACCCTAAACCATAAACCCTAAACCCTAAACCCTAAACCCTAAACCATAAACCCTAAACCCAAACCCTAAACCATAAACCCTAAAAGCCTAAAGCCTAAACCATAAACCATAAACCCTCAACCCCAAATCATAAACCATAAGCATAAAGCCTCAACCCCAAACCCCAAACCATAAACCTTAAACCCTAAACCCTATAAACCCTAAACCATAAACCATAAACCATAAACCATAAACCCTAAACCATAAACCATAAACCCTAAACCATAAACCCTAAACCCTAAACCATAAACCCTAAATTATAAACCACAAACCCTAAAGCATAAACCCTAAACTATAAACCCTAAACCCTAGACCCTAAACCCTCAACCCCAAACCATAAACCCTAAATCATATGCCATAAAAAATTAACCCTAAACCCTGAACCATAAACCCTAAACCATAAACCATCAACCCTACACCCTAGACCCTAAACTTTAAACCCAAAAACCTAAACCTTAAACCCTAAACTAAACCCTAAACCCTAAACCCAAAACCTTAAAACCTAAACCAGAAACCCTAAAGCCCAAACACTAAACCCTAAACAATAAAGCCTAATGCCTAAACCCTAAACCCTAAATCCCAAACCCCAAAGCCTAAAACCTAAACCATAAACCCTAAACCCTAAACCCTAAATCCTAAACCCCAAACCATAAACCATAAACACTAAATTCTAAACCACAAACACTAAACCATAAACCCTAAACCATAAAGCATAAACCCAAAACTCTAAACCCTAAACCAGAAACCCTCAACCCCAAACCATAAACCCTAAATCCTAAACCCTAAACCCTAAAGCATAAACCCTAAAGTATAAACCCTACACCCTAAACCAAAAACACTCAACCCCAAACCATAAATACTAAAGACAAAACCCTAAACCACAAACCCTAAAGCCTAAAGCCTAAAGCCCAAACCTTTACCCCAAAAGCCTAAACCCAAAACCCTAAAGTATAAACCCTAAACCCTAAATCATAAATCCCAAACCATAAACCATAAGCACTAAATCATAAACCACAAACCCTAAAGCATACACCCAAAACCATAAAGCCTAAAATCTTAAACTCTAAACCCTAAACCATAACCCCTAAACTGCAAACCCTAAACTCTAAACCCTAAACCCTAAACCCTAAAGCATACACCCTAAACACTTAACCCCAAACTATAAACCCTAAAGACTAAACCCTAAACCACAAACCCTAAAGCCTAAACCCTAAACCATAAAGCCTAAACACTAAATCTAAACCCTAACCACTAAGCCCTAAACTGCAAATCCTAAAGCCTAAACACTAAACCCTAAACCCTAAACCCTAAGCACTAAACCATAAAGCATAAACCCTAAACCCTAAACCCTAAACCCTCAAACCTAAACCATAAACCCTAAACCCTAAACCATAAAGACTAAAGCATAAACCCTAAACCCTAAACCCTCAACCCCAAACCATAATCACAAAAGTCTAAAGCATAAACTGTAAATCTAAACCCGAAACCACAAACCCTAAACCACAAACCCTAAACCATAAACCTTAATCCCTAAACCCTAAACCATAAAGCATAAAGCATAAACCACAAAACCTAAAACCTCAACCCTAAACTATAAACCCTAAACCCTAAACCCTACACAATAAACCATAAACAACAAACCCTAAACCCTAAACCATAAACCCTTAACGCCAAACCATATACCCTAAACCCTAAAGCACAAACACTAAAGCCTAAACCCTAAAACATAAACCCTCAACCCCAAACCATAAACCATAAACCCTAAACCCTAAACACTATACCCTACACCCTGAACCCAAAAACCCCAAACCCTAAAGCCTAAAGCCTAAACCATAAATCCTAAACCATAAACACTAAATCTTAAACTACAAACCCTAAACCCTAAACCATAAAGCATAAACCCTAAACCCTAAACCCTAAACCCAAACTATAAACCTTAAACCCTAAACCCTAAACACTAAATCCTAAACCCTAAACCCTAAATTCTAAACCCTAAACCATACACCCTAAAGCCTAAACCACAAACCCTAAAGCCTAAATCCTAATGCATAAACCCTCAACCACAAACCATAAATCCTAAACCCAAAACCCTACACCCTAAACCTTAAACCACAAACCCTAAAGCCTAACTAAACCATAAACACAAAACCCTAAATCGTAAACATTAAATCCCACACCATAATCCCTAAACCCTACACCCTAAACCATAAACCACAAACCCTAAAGCCAAAACCCTAAACTATAAACCATAAACCCTCAACCCTAAACCATAAACCCCAAACCATAAACCCTAAACCATATACCATAAACCATAAACCATAAACCCTAAAACAAAAACCCTAAACCATAAACCCTAAACCATAAACCACAAACCCTAAACCATAAACCATAAACCATAAACCCTCAACCCTATACCTACACCCTAGACACTAAACCCAAAACCCTAAACCTTAAACCCTAAAACTAAACCCTAATCCTTAAACCCTAAACCATAAACCCTAAACTGGAAACCCTAAAGCCCAAACACGAAACCCTAAACAATAAAGCCTAATGCCTAAACCTTAAGCCCTAAACCACAAGTCCCAAAGCCTAAAACCTAAGCCCTAAAACCTAAGCCCTAAACATAAACCCTAAACCCTAAACCATAAACAAAAAACCCTAAACCCTAAACCCAAAACCCCAAACCATAAACCTTAAACCCTAAACCCTAAACCCTAAATCCCAAAACCCTAAAGCCTAAACCCTAAACTACAAACACGCTTAAACCCTAAAATATAAACGATAAACCCTAAACCATAAACACTAACCCCAAACCATAAACCCTAAACCCTAAACCCTAAACCACAAACCCTAAAGCCTCCCTAAACCATAAACCATTAACCCTCAACCCCAAACAATAAACCATCAACTCTAAACCCTACTCACTAAACCCTAAACCACAAAGCCTAAAGCCTAAACGTTAAACCAAAGCCCTCAACCCCAAAACTATAAACCATAAACCATAAACCCTACACCCTAGACCCTAAATGATAAACTCTAAACCCTAAACCTTAAACCCTAAACCATTAACCATGAACCCTAAACCCTTAACCCTTAACCCTAAACCATAAACCCTTAACCATAAACCTGAAACCCAAACCCTAAACCATAAACCCTAAAAGCCTAAAGCCTAAACCATAAACCATAAACCCTAAACCCCAAATCATAAACCGTAAGCATAAAGCCTCAACCCCAAATCCCAAACCATAAACACTAAACCCTAAACCCTATAAACCCTAAACCATAAACCATAAACCATAAATCATAAACCCTAAACCATAAACCCTAAACCATAAACCATAAACCCTAAACCCACAACCCTACACCCTAGACCTTAAACCCTAAACCCAAAACCGTAAACCTCAAACCCTAAAACTAAACCCTAAACCCAAAACCCTAAACCATAAACCCTAAACCCTACACCCTAAACCATAAACCACGAACCCTAAAGCATAAACCCTAAACTATAAACCCTAAACCCTAAACCCTAAACCCTAAACCCCAAACCATAAACCCTAAATCATATGCCGTAAACCATTAACCCTAAACCCTGAACCATAAACCCTAAACCATGAACCCTCAACCTTACACCATAGACCCTAAACCTTAAACCCAAAACCCTAAACCTTAAACCCTAAAACTAAACCCTAAACCCTAAACCCAAAACCTTAAAACCTAAACCAGAAACCCTAAAGCCCAAACACTAAACCTTAAACAATAAAGCCTAATGCCTAAACCCTAAACCTTAAACCCTAAACCCCAAACCCCAAAGCCTAAAACATAAACCCTAAAACCTAAACCCTAAACCACAAACATGCCTAAGCCCTAAACCCTAAGGCATAAACACTAAACCATAAACCCTCAACACCAAACCATAAATCCTAAACCATAAACCCTAAACCATAAACCGTAAACATAAAGCCTCAATCCCGAACCATAAACTATAAACCCTAAACCCTATACCCTAAACCCTAAACCTAAACCCTATACCATATACCATAAACCCTAAACCTTAAATCCTAAACCCTAAACCCTAAACCCTAAACCAGAAACTGTAAAGCACAAATACAAACCCTTAAACCCAAAAATCTAAAGCCTAAAGCCTAAACCCTAAACCCTAAACCCAAAACCCTGAAGCCTAAACCCTAAACCCTAAAGCATAAACCCTAAACCACAAACACGCCTAAACCCTAAACTATAAACTAGAAACCCTAAACCATAAACCCTCAACCCCAAACCATAAACTCTAAACCCTAAACCCTAAACCACAAACCCTAAAGCATAAATCCTAAACCATAAACCGTTAACCCTCAACACCAAAACATAAACCATCAACCCTAAACCCTACTCCCAAAACCCTAAACCACAAAGCCTAAAGCCTAAACCTTAAACAAAAGCCTTCAACCCCAAAACTATAAACCATAAACACTAAACCTTACACCCTAGACCCTAATCCCTAAACTTTAAACCCTCAACCCCAAACCATAAACTCTAAACACTAAACCCTAAACCACAAACCCTAAAGCCTAAATTCTAAACCATAAACCATTAACCCTCAACCCAAAACATAAACCATCAAACCCTAAACCCTACTCCCGAAACCCTAAACCACAAAGCCTAAAGCCTAAAACTTTAAATAAAAGCCCTCAAACCCAAAACTATAAACCATAAACACTAAACCTTACACCCTAGACCCTAATCCCTAAACCTAAACCCTAAACCTTAAACCTTAAACCCTAAACCATTAACCATGAACCCTAAACCCTTAACCCTTAACCCTAAACCCTAAACCCTTAACCCTAAACCTTAAACCCAAACACTAAACTATAAACCCAAAAAGCCTAAAGCCTAAACCATAAACCATAAACCCTCAACCCCAAACCATAAACCATAAACATAAAGCATCAACCCCAAACCATAAACCATAAACCTTAAACCCTAAACCCTATACCCTAGACCCTAAACCATAAACCCTAAACCATAAATCATAAACCATAAACCATAAACCCAAAACCATAAACCTTAAATCCTAAAACTAAACCCTAAACCCAAAACCCAAAACCTTAAACCCTAAACCAAAACCCTAAAGCCCAAACGCTAAACCCTAAACACTAAAGCCTAATGCCTAAACCCTAAACCCTAAACAACAAACCCCAAAGCCTAGAACCTAAATCTTAAAACCTTAACCCTAAACCACAAATACGCCTAAACCCTAAACCCTAAACCCTAAACCCTAAAGCATAAACCCAAAACCATAAAGCATAAACCCTATAGCATAAAGCCTAAACCTCCCTAAACCCAAAATCCTAAACCCTCAAACCCAAACCATAAACACTAAACACTAAACCCAAAACCACAAACCCTAAAGCCTAAACCCTAAACCCCAAAAACTAAAGCATAAACACTAAACCATCAACCCTAAAGCCTAAACCCCAAGCCCTACACGCTAAACCCCACACCATAAAGCCTCAACCCCAAATGATAGACCCTAAACCCTGCACCCTAAACCATAAACCATAAACCCTAAAGCCTAAAGCCTAAAGCCTAAACCCTAAACCATTAACCCTCAATCCCAAACAATAAACCATCAACCCTAAACCTTACAACCTAAACCCTAAACCACAAAGCCTAAAGCCAAAACCTTAAACCATAAGCCCTCAACCCCAAAACCATAAACCATAAATCCTAAACCCTACACCGTAGACCCTAAACCCTAAACCCTAAACCCTAAACCCTATACCCTAAACCCTAAACCCTTAATCCTAAACCCTAAATACTAAACCCTAAACCGTAAACCAAAAACCTTTAAGTCCAAACACTAAACCATAAACCCTAAACCCTAAACCATAAACCATAAACCCTAAACCCTAAACCCTAAACCACAAACCCTAAACCCTAAACCATAAACCCTCAACCCCAAACCAAAACCTTAAACCCTAAACCCAAAATCCTAAACCATAAAACCTAAACACTACACCCTAAACCCTAAACCACAAACCCTAAACCCTAAAGCCTAAACCCTAAACTATAAACCCTAAACCCTAAACCCTAAACCTTCAACCCCAAACCATAAAACCTAAACCATATACCATAAACCATAAATCCTAAACCCTAAACCATAAACCCTAAATCATAAACCCACAACCCTACACCATAGACCCTAAACGCTAAACCCAAAACCCAAAACCTTAAACCCTAAAACTAAACCCTAAACCCTAAACCCAAAACCTTAAACCCTAAACCAGAAACCCTAAAGCCCAAATACTAAACCATAAACAATAAAGCCTAATGCATAAATGCTAAACCCTAAATCCTAAACCACAAACCCCAAAGCCTAAAACCTAAACCCTAAAACATAAACCTTAAACCCTAAAGCATAAACCCTAAACCATAAACCCTCAACACCAAACCATAAATCCTAAACCATAAACCATAAACCATAAACCGTAAACCATAAACCCTCAACCCTAAACCATAAACCATAAACCCTAAACCCTATACCTTATACCCTATACCATAAACCCTAAACCCTAAACCTTAAACCCCAAACCTTAAACCCTAAACCAGAAACTGTAAAGCCCAAACACCAAACCTTAAACCCAAAACCGTAAAGCATAAAGCCTAAACCTTAAACACTAAACCCAAAAACCCTAAAGCATAAACCCTAAACCCTATACCCTAAACCCTAAACAACAAACACGCCTAAACCCTAAACTATAAACCGTAAACCCTAAACCATAAACCATCAACCCCAAACCATAAACCCTAAACCCTAAACACTACTCCCTAAACCCTAAACCACAAAGCCAAAAGCCTAAACCATATACCCTAGACACTAAACCATAAACCCTAAACCATAAACAATAAACCATAAACCCTAAACCTTAAACCTTAAAACTAAACCCTAAACCCAAAACACTAAACCTTAAACCCTAAACCAGAAACCGTAAAGCCGAAACACTAAACCCTAAACACTAAAGCCTAATGCATAAACCCTAAACTCTAAACCCTAACCCTAAACACTAAACCCCAAAGCCTAAAACCTAAACCCTAAATCCTAAACCACAAATATGCCTAAAGCCTAAAGCCTAAACCATAAACCATAAACCCTCAAACCTAAATGCTAAACCACAAATACGCCTAAACCCTAAACTCTAAACCCTAAACCCTAAAGCATAAATCCTATAGCATAAAGTCTAAACCTTAAAATCTAAACCCAAAATCCTAAACCCTCAAACCCAAACCATAAACCCTAAACCACAAACCCTAAAGCCTAAAGCCCAAACCCTAAAGACTATAGCATAAACCCTAAACCCTAAACCATCAACCCTAAACCCTAAACCCCAAACCCTACACCATAAACCCTACACCATAAACGATAAACCCTGCACCCTAAACCATAGACCCTAAACCATGCACCCTAAATGATAAACCACAAACCCTAAACCTTAAACCGTAAACCATAAACCCTAAAATCCAAAACCCTAAACCCTAAACCCCAAACTCTTAAGCCTAAACCTTAAACACTAAAGTCTAAACCACAAAAACGCTTCAATCCTAAACTATAAACCGTAAACCATAAACCATAAACCTTTACCCCCAAAGCATAAACCCTAAACCACAAATCCTAAACCCTAAACCATAAACCCTCAACCCCAAACCATAAACCGTAAACCCAAAATCATAAACCCTAAACACTAAACCATAAACCACAAACCATAAAGCTTAAACCCTAAACCATAAACCCTAAAGCATAAACCCTAAACCCTAAACCATAAACCATCAACCTACATCATAGAACCTAAACCCTAAATGCTAAACCTTAAACCCTAAACCCTAAACCATAAAACCCAAACCATAAACCCTAAACTCTAAACCCTAAACCCTAAACCAAAAACCCTAAAGCCCAAACACTAAACCATAAACACTAAAGCCTAAAGCCTAAACCCTAAACCATTACCCTAAACCCTAAACTTCAAACCCTAAAGCCTAAAACCTAAACCCTAAAACCTAAACCCTAAACCCTAAAACCTAAACCTTAAACCACAAACATGCATAAATCCTAAACCCTAATGGATAAACCCAAAACCTTAAACCAATATCCCTAAACACTAAACCCTAAACCACAAACCCTAGAGCCTAAACCCAAAAGCATAAACCCTAAACCTTAAACCCTAAACCCAAAACCACAAACCCTCAAACCCAAACCATAAACCCTAAACACTAAACCCTAAACCAGAAACCCTAAAGTCTACACCCTAAACCCTAAAGACTAAAGCATAAACCACAAACCCTAAACCCTAAACCCCAAACCATAACCCCTAAACCATAAACCCAAAAGCCTAAACCCTAAAGCATAAACCCTAAAGTAAAAACCCTAAACCCTAAACCCTAAACCCTAAACCCTAAACCCCAAACCATAAACCATAAACACTAAATCATAAACCACAAACACTAAAGCCTAAACCCTAAACCATAAAGCATAAACCCTAAACTCTAAACCCTAAACTAGAAACCCTCAACCCTAAACCATAAACCCTAGAGCCTAAACCCTAAACCCTAAAGCATAAACGTTAAACCCTAAACCCTAAACACTCAACCCCAAATCATAAACCCTAAAGACTAAACCCTAAACCACAAACCCTAAACCCTAAAGCCTAAACCCTAAACCCTAAACCATAAACCCTAAACCATAGACCCTAAAGCATAAACCCTAAACCATAAACCCTAAAGAATAAACCCTAAACACTAAAGCATAAACCCTAAAGCATAAACCCTAAACCCTAAACCACAAACACGCAAAACCCTAAACCCTAAATCCTAAACCATAAACCCTAAATCATAAACTGTAAACATAAAGCCTCAACCCCAAACCATAAACCATAAACCCAAAACCCTATACCCTAAACCCTAAACCCTATACCCTATACCCTATACCCTATAGCATAAACCCTAAACCTTAAACCCTAAACCCTAAACCAGAAATCGTAAAGCCCAAACACCAAACCTTAAACCCAAAAGCCTAAAGCCTAAAGCCTAAACCATAAACCCTAAACCCAAAACCCACTAAGCTTAAACCCTAAACCCTAAATCCTAAACCTTAAAACACAAACAATCCTAAACCCTAAACTATAAACCATAAACCCTAAACCATAAACCCTAAACCCCAAACTATAAACCCTAATCCCTAAACCCTAAACCACAAACCATAAAGCCTAAACCCTAAACCATAAATCATTAACCCTCAACCCCAAACCATAAATCATCAACCCTAAACACTACTCCCTAAACCCTAAACCACAAAGCCTAAAGCCTAAACCTTAAACCAAAGCCCTCAACCCCAAAACTATAAACCATAAACCCTAAACCCTACACCCTAGACTCTAAACCCTAAACTCTAAACCCTAAACCTTAAACCCTAAACCATTAACCCTAAACTCTAAACCTTAAACCCTAAACCATTAACCATGAACCCTAAACCCTAAACCCTTAACCCTAAACCATAAACCCTTAACCCTAAACCTTAAACCCAAACACTAAACCATAAACCCTAAAAGCCTAAAGCCTAAACCAAAAACCATAAACCCTCAACCCTAAACCATAAACCGTAAACATAAAGCCTTAACCACAAACCATAAACCATAAACCCTAAACCCTAAACCTACCCTAGACCATAAACCATAAACCCTAAACCATAAACCATAAACCATAAACCCTAAATCCTAAACCCCAAACCCAAAGCATAAAACCTGAACCCTAAAACCTAAACCCTAAACCATAAATACGCCTAAACCATAAACCCTAAACCCTAAAGTATAAACCCTAAACCATAAACCCTAAACACCAAACCATAAACCCTAAACCACAAACCCTAGAGCCTAAACCCAAAAGTATAAAGCCTAAAGCTTAAACCCTAAACCCTAAACCCAAAAGCTTCAAACCCAAACCATAAACCCTAAACACTAAACCCTAAACCACAAACCCTAAAGCCTAAAGCCTAAGCCCTAAAGACTAAAGCATAAATCCTAAACGCTAAACCATCAACCCTAAAGCCTAAAGCCTAAACCCCAAACCCTACACCCTAAACCCCACACTATAAAGCCTCAACCCCAAACGATAGACCCAAAACCCAGCACCCTAAACCATAAACCACAAACCCAAAAGCCTAAACCCTAAACTATAAACACTAAATCCTACACTATGAATCCTCAACCCCAAACCATAAACCATCAACCCTAAACCTTACACCCTAAATCCTAAAGCACAAAGCCTAAAGCCTAAACCTTAAACCATAAGCCCTCAACCCCAAAATCATAAACCATAAACCCTAAACCCTACACACCCTACACCATAAATCCTAAACTCTAAACCCTAAACCTTAAACCATAACCCCTTAATCATAAACCCTAAATACTAAATCCTAAACCCTAAACCCTAAACCATAAACCATAAACCCTAAAAGCCAAAACCCTAAACCCCAAACCCTAAAGCCTAAACCTTAAACCCTAAAGCCTAAACCACAAACATGCCTCAATCCTAAACTATAAACCCTAAACCATAAACCATCAACCCTTACCCCCAAACCATAAACCCTAAACCCTAAACCCTGAACCACAAACCCTTACCCCCAAACCATAAACCCCAAACCATAATCATTAAACCCTAAACCCTACACCCTTAACCATAAACCATAACCACAAAGCCTAAACCCTAAACCCGAAATCTTAAACCCTAAACACTAAACCCTAAACCACAAACCCTAAAGCTTAAACACTAAACCATAAAGCATAAACCCTAAACCCTAAACCATAAACCATCAATCCTACACCCTAGAACCTAAACCCTAAATGATAAACCTTAAACCCTAAACCATAAAACCTAAACCCTAAACCATAAACCCTAAACCAGAAACCCTAAAGCCCAAACACTAAACTATAAACACTAAAGCCTAAAGCCTAAACCCTAAACCCTAAACCTCAAACCCTAAACCCTAAAACCTAAACCCAAAAACCTAAACCTTAAACCAGAAACATGCATAAACCCTAAAGCATAATGCATAAACCCTAAACCCTAAACCATAAACCCAAAACCCCAAACCATAAACCCTAAACACTAAACCCTAAACCACAAACCCTAGAACCTAAACCCAAAAGCATAAACCCTAAACCTTAAACCCTAAACCCAAAACCATAAACCCTCAAACCCAAACCATAAACCCTAAGCACTAAACCCTAAACTAGAAACCCTAAAGTCTAAACCCTAAACCCTAAAGACTAAAGCATAAATCCTAAACCCTGAACCCTAAACCCTTAACCCCAAACCATAACCCCTAAACCCTAAACCAAAAAGCCTAAACCCTAAAGCATAAACCCTAAAGTATAAACCCTAAACCCTAAACCCCTAACCAAAAACCATAAACACTAAATCCAAAACCACAAACCCTAAAGCATAAATCCTAAACCATAAAGCATAAAGCCCCAACCCTAAACCCTAAAGCATAAACCCTAAACCCTAAACACTTAACCCCAAACCATAAACCCTAAAGACTAAACCCTAAACCACAAACCCTAAAGTCTAAAACCTAAACCCTAAACCCTAAATCCCAAAAGCCTAAACCCTAAACCCTAAAGCCTAAACCCCAAAGTATAAACCCTAAACCCTAAACTATAAACCCCAAACCATAAACCATAAGCACTAAATCCTAAACCAAAAACCCTTAAGCCTACACCCTAAATCTTAAAGCATAAAACCCTAAACTCTAAACCATAAACCATAAACCCTAAACCGCAAACCATAAACCCTAAAGCCTAAACCATAAACCCTAAACCCGAACACTCAACCCCAAACCATAAACCCTAAAGACTAAACCCTAAACCACAAACCCTAAAGCATAAAGCCTAAACCCTAAATCTAAACCCAACCACTAAACCCTAAACCACAAACCCTAAAGCCTAAACACTAAAGCCTAAACCCTAAACCCTAGCCCTAAACCATAAAGGATAAACCCTAAACCCTAAACCCTAAACCTTCAACCCCAAACTATAAACCCTAAACCCTAAACCATAAAGACTAAAACATAAACCCTAAACACTAAACCCTAAACCCTCAACCCCAAACCATAATCCCAAAAGGCTAAACCATAAACTCTAAACCCTAAACACTAAAGAATAAACCCTAAACCCTAAACCCTAATCCCCAAACCATAAACCACAAACACTAAATCCTAAACCACAAACCCTAAAGCATAAACCCTAAACCCTAAACCCTAAACCATAAACCATAAAACCTCAACCCCAAACCATAAACCCTAAAGCCTAAAGCCTAAACCATAAACCCTAAAGCATAAACCCTAAACCCTAAACCATAAACTCCAAACCATAAACCCTAAAGAATAAACCCTAAACCATAAACCTTAAAGCCTAAAGCATAAACCCTAAATCTAAACCATAAACACTAAACCCTAAATCACAAACCCTAAAGCCTAAACCCTAAACCCTAAACCCTAAATGATAAAGCATAAACCATAAACAACAAACCCTAAAACCTCAACCCCAAACTATAAACCCTAAACCCTAAACCCTACACCATAAACCATAAACCAAAAACCCTAAACCATAAACCATAAACCCTTAACGCCAAACCATAAACCCTAAACCCTAAACCACAAACCCTAAAGCCTAAACCCTAAAACATAAACCATCAACCCGAAACCCATAAACCATAAACCCTAAACCCTAAACACTACACCCTACACCCTTAACCCAAAACCCCAAACCATAAAGCCTAAAGCCAAAACCCTAAATCCTAAACCATAAACACTAAATCTTAAACCACAAATCCTAAAGCCTAAACCCTAAACCCTAAAGCATAAACCCTAAACCCAAACCATAAACCATAAACCCTAAATCCTAAATCCTAAACCCTAAACCATACACCCTAAAAACTAAATCATAAAGCATAAACCCTCACCCACCAACCATAAACCCTAAACCCAAAACCATACACCCTAAACCTTAAACCACAAACCCTAAAGCCTAACTAAACCATAAACCCTTAACCTCAAAGCGTAAATCCTAAACCCTACACCCTAAACCCAAAACCCTACACCGTAAACCTTAAACTACAAACCCTAAAGCCTAAACGCTAAACTATAATCCCTAAACCCTAAACCATAAACCCTCAACCCCAAACCATAAACCCTAAACCCTAAACGATACACCCTAAACCCTAAACCACAAACTCTAAAGGCTAAAACCTAAACCGTAAACTGTCAACCCCAAACCATAAATCCTAAACCATAAACCCTCAATCCCAAACTGTAAACCATAAACCCTAAACCATACACCCTAGACCCTAAACTTTAGACCATAAACCCTAAACCTTAAACCCTAAAACCCTAAACCCTAAATCCTAAACCCTAAATTAGAAACCCTAAAGCCCAAACACTAAACCCTAAAGCATAAACCCTAAAGCCTAAAACCCAAACCCTAAAGCCTAAACCCTAAACCACAAAACACCTAAACCCTAAACTATAAACCCTAACCTTAAACCTTAAACCCTAAACCCTAAACTATAAACCATAAACCCTAAACCATAAACCATAAACCTTAAAAGCCAAAACCCTAAACCCCAAACCCTAAAGCCTAAACCTTAAACCCTAAAGCTTAAACCACAAACATGCCTCAATCCTAAACTATAAACCCTAAACCATAAACCATAAACCCTTACCCCCAAACCATAAACCATAAACCCTAAACCCTAAACCACAAACCCTTACCCCCAAACCAGAAACCCCAAACCATAAACCTTAAACCCTAAACCCTACTCCTTTAACCATAAACCACAACCCCAAAAGCCTAAAGCCTAAACCCGAAATCCTAAACCCTAAACACTAAACCCTAAACCACAAATCCTAAAGCTTAAACCCTAAACCATAAACCATGAAGCATAAACCCTAAACCCTAAACAATAAACCATCAACCCTACACCCTAGAACCTAAAACCTAAACGCTAAACCCTAAACCATAAACACTAAACCATAAACCTAAACCCTAAACCCTAAACCCTAAACCAGAAACACTAAAGCCCAAACACTAAACCATAAACACTAAAGCCTAAAGCCTAAAGCTTAAAGCCTAAATCCTAAACCTTAATCCCTAAAGCCTAAAACCTAAACCCTAATACCTAAACCTTAAACCACAAACACGCATAAACCCTAAAGCATAACGCATAAACCCTAAACCCTAAACCCTAAACCCCACTCCATACACCCTAAACACTAAACCCTAAACCATAAACCCTAGTGCCTAAACCCAAAAGCATATACCCTAAACCTTAAATCCTAAACCCAAAACCATAAACACTCAAACCTAAACCAAAAACCTTAAGCACTAAACCCTAAACTAGAAACCCTAAAATCTAAACCCTAAACCCTAAAGACTAAAGCATAAACCCTGAACCCTGAACCCTAAACCCTTAACCCCAAACCATAACCCCTAAACCCTAAACCAAAAAGCCTAAACCCTAAAGCATAAACCCTAAAGTATAAACCCTAAACCCCTAACCATAAACCGTAAACACTAAATCCTAAACCACAAACCCTAAAGCCTAAAGCCTAAACCATAAAACATAAACCCTAAACTCTAAATCCTAAACCCGAAACCCTAAACCCCAAACCATAAACCATAAAGCCCCAACCCTAAACCCTAAAGCATAAACCCTAAACCCTAAACACTTAACCCCAAAACCTAAACCCTAAACCCTAAACCCTAAACCCGAACACTCAACCCCAAACTATAAACCCTAAAGACTAAACCCTAAACCACAAACCCTAAAGCCTAAAGCCTAAACCCTAAATCTAAACCCAACTACTAAACACTAAACCACAAACCCTAAAGCCTAAACACTAAACCCTAAACCCTAAACCCTAGCCCTAAACCATAAAGGATAAACCCTAAACCCTAAACCCTAAACCTTCAACCCCAAACTATAAACCCTAAACCCTAAACCATAAAGACTAAAGCATAAACCATAAACACTAAACCCTAAACCTTCAACCCTAAACCATAATCCCAAAAGGCTAAACCATAAACTCTAAACCCTAAATGCTAAAGAATAAACCCTAAACCCTAAACCCTAATCCCCAAACCATAAACCACAAACACTAAATCCTAAACCACAAACCCTAAAGCCTAAACCCTAAATCCTAAACTCTAAACCATAAACCATAAAACCTCAACCCCAACCCATAAACCCTAAAGGCTAAAGCCTAAACCATAAACCCTAAAGCATAACCCTAAACTCCAAACCATAAACCCTAAAGAATAAACCATAAACCATAAACCCTAAAGCCTAAAGCATAAACCCTAAATCTAAACCATAAACACTAAACCCTAAATCACAAACCCTAAAGCCTAAACCCTAAACCCTAAACCCTAAATGATAAAGAATAAACCATAAACCACAAACCCTAAAACCTCAACCCCAAACTATAAACCCTAAACCCTAAACCCTACACCATAAACCATAAACCAAAAACCCTAAACCATAAACCATAAACCTTAACGCCAAACCATAAACCCTAAACCCTAAAACACAAATCCTAAAGCCTAAACCCTAAAACATAAACCATCAACCCCAAACCCATAAACCATAAACCCTAAACCCTAAACACTACACCCTACACCCTTAACCCAAAACCCCAAACCCTAAAGCCTAAAGCCTAAACCCTAAAACCTAAACCATAAACACTAAATCTTAAACCACAAATCCTAAAGACTAAACCCTAAACTCTAAAGCATAAACCCTAAACCCAAACCATAAACCCTAAACCATAAATCCTAAATCCTAAACCCTAAACCATACACCCTAAAAACTAAATCATAAAGCATAAACCCTCAACCACCAACCATAAACCCTAAACCCAAAACCCTACACCCTAACCCTTAAACCACAAACCCTAAAGCCTAACTAAACCATAAACCCTCAACCCCAAACCATAAACCCTAAACCCTACACCCTAAACCTAAAACCCTACACCGTAAACCTTAAACTACAAACCCTAAAGCCTAAACGTTAAACTATAATCCCTAAACCCTAAACCATAAACCCTCAACCCCAAACCATAAAACCTAAACCCTAAACGATACACCCTAAACCCTAAACCACAAACTCTAAAGGCTAAAACCTAAAACGTAAACTGTCAACCCCAAACCATAAATCCTAAACCATAAACCCTCAACCCCAAACTGTAAACCAAAAACCCTAAACCATACACCCTAGACCCTAAACTTTATACCCTAAACCCTAAACCTTAAACCCTAAACCCTAAATCCTAAATCCTAAACCCTAAATCAGAAACCTTAAAGCCCAAACACTAAACCCTAAAGCCTAAACCCTAAAGCCTAAAACCCAAACCCTAAAGCCTAAACCCTAAACCACAAAAACACATAAACCCTAAACTATAAACCCTAAACCTTAAACCTTAAACCTTAAACCCTAAACTATAAACCCTAAACCCTAAACCATAAACCATAAACCTTAAAAGCCAAAACCCTAAACCCCAAACCCTAAAGCCTAAACCATAAACATGCCTCAATCCAAAACTATAAACCCTAAACCATAAACCATAAACCCTTACCCACAAACCATAAACCATAAACCATAAACCCTAAACCCTAAACCATAAACCTTTACCCCCAAACCATAAACCTTAAACCCTAAACCCTACTCCTTTAACCATAAACCACAACCCCGAAAGCCTAAAGCCTAAACCCGAAATCCTAAACCCTAAACACTAAACCCTAAACCACAAATTCTAAAGCCTAAACCCTAAACCATAAACCATGAAGCATAAACCCTAAACCCTAAACAGTAAACCATCAACCCTACACCCTAGAACCTAAAACCTAAACGCTAAACCCTAAACCATAAACACTAAACCATAAAACCTAAACCCTAAACCCTAAACCCTAAACCAGAAACACTAAAGCCCAAACACTAAACCATAAACACTAAAGCCTAAAGCCTAAGGCTTAAAGCCTAAATCCTAAACCATAATCCCTAAAGCCTAAAACCTAAAACCTAATACCTCAACCTTAAACCACAAACACGCATAAACCCTAAAGCATAACGCATAAACCCTAAACCCTAAACCTCAATCCATAAACCCTAAACATTAAACCCTAAACCACAAACCCTAGTGCCAAAACCCAAAAGCATATACCCTAAACCTTAAATCCTAAACCCAAACCATAAACACTCAAACCTAAACCAAAAACCCTAAGCACTAAACCCTAAACTAGAAACCCTAAAATCTAAACCCTAAACCCTAAAGACTAAAGCATAAACCCTGAACCCTGAACCCTAAACCCTTAACCCCAAACCATAACCCCTAAACCCTAAACCAAAAAGCATAAACCCTAAAGCATAAACCCTAAAGTATAAACCTTAAACCCCTAACCATAAACCGTAAACACTAAATCCTAAACCACAAACCCTAAAGCTTAAACCCTAAACCATAAAGCATAAACCCTAAACTCTAAATCCTAAACCCGAAACCCTAAACCCCAAACCATAAACCATAAAGCCCCAACCCTAAACCCTAAAGCATAAACCCTAAACCCTAAACATGTAACCCCAAAACCTAAACCCTAAACCCTAAACTACAAACTCTAAAGCCTAAATCCAAAACCCTAAACCCTCAACCCCAAACCATAAACCCTAAATGCTAAACCCTAAACCTAAAACTACAAACCCTAAAGCATAAACCCTCAACCCCAAACCATAAACCCTCAACCCCAAATCACAAACCATAAAGCCTTAAACCATAAACCATACACCCTCAAACCCAAAGCATAAACCCTAAATCCTAATCCCTACACCTTTAACCCTAAACCAGAAACCCTAAAACCTAAAGCCTAAACCCTAAATTCTAAATCCTAAACACTAAACTCTAAACCACAAACCTGGTGCACGAAATCGTGATCGTTCATTCCTTGGTAACGGCGCTAAAGACTTAATACGCACGTTCATAATCTTAATTCTTTGTCACAACTTTGCACAACTAACTAGCAAATACACTGGGTCGTCCAAGTAATAAACCTTACGTGAGTAAGGGTCGATCCCACGGAGATTGTCGTCTTGAAGCAAGCTATGGTCATCTTGCAAATCTCAGTCAGGCGGATTCAAATGGTGATGGAGATTTGTTAATTAAAATATAATTAAAATATAAAAAAGGATAGAAATACTTATGTAATTCATTGATGAAAATTTCAGATAAGCATATGGAGATGCTTTTGTTCCCTCTGAACCTCTACTTTCCTACTGTCTTCATCCAATCCTTCATACTCCTTTCCATGGCAAGCTGTATGTTGGGCATCACCGTTGTCAATGGCTACATCCCGTCCTCTCAATGAAAATGGTCCAAATGCGCTGTCACCGCACGGCTAATCATCTGTCGGTTCTCGATCATAATGGAATAGGATTCAGTAATCCTTTTGCGCTGTCAGTACGCCCAGCACTCGCGAGTTTGAAGCTCGTCACAGCCATTCCTTCCCAGATCCTACTCGGAATACCACAAATAAGGTTTAGACTTTCCGGATCTCAAGAATGGCCACCAATAATTCTAGCCTATACCACGAAGACTCTGATCGTAGATCAGGAGGCTAAGAGATATGCATTCAAGCTTGTTTGCATGTAGAACGGAAGTGTTTGTCAGGCACGCGTTCATAAGTGAGAATGATGATGAGCGTCACATAATCATCATATTCATCATGTTCTTGTGTGCAAATGAATATCTTAGAGAAGAAATAGGCTTGAATTGAATAGAAAAACAATAGTACTTTGTATTAATTCATGAGGAATAGTAGAACTTCACACCTTAATCTATGGTGTGTAGAAACTCTACCGTTGAAAATACATAAGTGAAAATAGGGTAGACATAGCCGAGTGGCCAGCCTCCCATGGAGGTCAAGAGATCTAAAATGATCAAAAGATGATCTCGAAAATGATCCAAATATTCTAAACACAATAGTAAAAAGTTCTATTTATACTAAACTAGTTACTAGGGTTATAGAAATAAGTAAATGATGTAGAAATCCACTTCCGGGCCCAGTTGGTGTGTGCTTAGGCTGAGCATTGAAGCTTTCACGTGTAGAGGTCTTCCTTGGAGTTAAATTCCAGTTTGAACTTGTTTCTGGCGTTTAACTCTAGTTTGCAACCTGTTTCTGGCGTTTAACGCCAGAATAGGGCAGAGAGCTGGCGTTGAACGCCAGTTTGCGTCATTTAAACTCGGGCAAAGTATAGAGTATTATATATTGATGGAAAGCCCTGGATGTATACTTTTCAACGCAATTGAGAGCGCACCATTTGGACTCTTGTAGCTCCAGAAAATCCACTTTGAGTGCAGGGAGGTCAGAATCCAACAGCATCTGCAGTCCTTCTTCAGCCTCTGAATCAGATTTTTGCTCAAGTCCCTCAATTTCAGCCAGAAATTACCTGAAATCACAGAAAAACACACAAACTCATAGTAAAGTCCAGAAATGTGATTTTTATTTAAAAACTAATAAAAATATACTAAAAACTAATTAAATCATACTAAAAATTATGTAAAAATAATGCCAAAAAGCGTATAAATTATCCGCTCATCACAACACCAAACTTAAATTGTTGCTTGTCCCTAAGAAATTGAAAATCAAATAGGATAAAAAGAAGAGAATATACTATAAATTCCAAAATATCAATGAAACTTAGCTCCAATCAGATGAGCGGGACTAGTAGCTTTTTGCCTCTGAACAGTTTTGGCATCTCACTTTATCCCTTGAAGTTCAGAATGATTGGCATCTATAGGAACTCAGAATTCAGATAGTGTTATTGATTCTCCTAGTTCAGTATGTTGATTCTTGAACACAGCTACTTTATGAGTCTTGGTCGTGGCCCTAAGCACTTTATTTTCCAGTATTACCACCGAATACATAAATGCCACAGACACATAACTGGGTGAACCTTTTCAGATTGTGACTCAGCTTTGCTAGAATCCCCAATTAGAGGTGTCCAGGGTTCTTAAGCACACTCTGTTTTTGCTTTGGACCTGGACTTTAACCGCTCAGTCTCAAGTTTTCACTTGACACCTTCACGCCACAAGCACATGGTTAGGGACAGCTTGGTTTAGCTGCTTAGGCCAGGATTTTATTCCTTTAGCCCCTCCTATCCACTGATGCTCAAAGCCTTGGATCCTTTTTATTACCCTTGCCTTCTGGTTTTAAGGACTATTGGCTTTTTGCTCTTGCCTTTTGGTTTAAAGAGCTCTTGCCTTTTTCTGTTTGCTTTTTCTTTTTCTTTATTTTTCTTTTATTTTTGCCATTTTTTCTTTTCTTTTTTTTTGCAAGCTTTTGTATTCACTGCTTTTTCTTGCTTCAAAAATCAATTTTATGATTTTTCAGATTGTCAATAACATTTCTCCTTTTCATCATTCTTTCAAGAGCCAACAATTTTAACATTCATAAACAACAAATTCAAAAGACATATGCACTGTTCAAGCATTCATTCAGAAAACAAAGAGTATTGTCACCATATCAAGATAATTAAACTAATTTCAAGGATGAATTCGAAACTATGTACTTCTTATTCTTTTGTTTTTAGAACAATTTTTATTTAAGAGAGGTGATGGATTCATAGGACATTCATAGCTTTAAGACATAGACACTTAAACACTAATGATCATGTAATAAAGACACAAACATAAATAAACATAAAGCATAGTAAATGAAAAATAGAAAAATAAGAACAAGGAGATTAAGGAACGGGTCAACCTTAGTGAGGGTGGCGTCTTCCTCTTCTTGAAGAACCAATGGTGCTCTTGAGCTCCTCTATGTCTCTTCCTTGTCTTTGTTGCTCCTCCCTCATAGCTCTTTGTTCTTCTCTAATATCATGGAGAATGATGGAGTGCTCTTGGTGTTCCATCCTTGGTTGTCCTATGTTGGAACTTAATTCTCCTAGGGATGTGTTGATTTGCTCCCAATAGTTTTGTGGAGGGAAGTGCATCCCTTGAGGCATCTCAGGGATTTTATGGTGAGGAATTTCCTCATGCTCTTGTTGAGGTCCATGATCTCTTGTTTGCTCCATCCTTTTCTTAGTGATGGGCTTGTCCTCATCAATGAGGATATCTCCCTCTATGTCAATTCCAGCCGAATTGCAGAGGTGGCAAATAAGGTGAGGAAAGGCTAACCTTGCCAAAGTGGATGACTTGTTAGCCACCTTGTAGAGTTCTTGAGGTATAATCTCATGAACTTTGACTTCCTCCCCAATCTTGATACTATGAATCATGATGGCCCGGTCTACAGTAACTTTAGACCGGTTGCTAGTAGGAATAATTAAGCGTTGGATGAACTCTAACCATCCTCTAGCTACAGCCTTAAGGTCTGGTCTTCTCAATTGAACCGGCTTGCCTCTTGAGTCAACTTTCCATTGAGCTCCTTCCACACATATGTCCATGAAGACTTGGTCCAACCTTTGATCAAAGTTGACCCTTCTAGTGTAGGGGCGTACATTTTCTTGCATCATTGGCAAGTTGAACGCCAACCTTACATTTTTCGGACTGAAATCTAAGTATTTCCCCCGAACTATGGTAAGCCAGTTCTTTGGGTTTGGGTTCACACTTTGATCATGGTTCCTAGTGATCCATGCGTTTGCATAGAACTCTTGAACCATTAAGATCCCGATTTGTTGAATAGGATTAGAGATAACTTCCCATCCTCTTCTTCTAATCTCTTGTCGGATCTCCAGATATTCGCTCTTTTTGAGCTTAAAAGGAACCTCAAGGATTACCTTTTTCTTGGCCACAACTTCATAGATGTGGTCTTGATGGACCTTTGAGATGAATCTCTCCATCTCCCATGACTCAGAGGTGGAAGCAATTGTCTTTCCTTTCCTCTTTCTTGAAGTTTCTATGGCCTTAGGTGCCATTGATGGTTATGGAAAAACAAAAAGCAATGCTTTTACCACACCAAACTTAAAAGGTTTACTCGTCCCCGAGCAAAAGAAGAAAGGAAGTAGTAGAAGAAAAAGAAAATAGAGGAGATGGAGGGAGAAGATGTATTCGGCCAAGGGAGAGAAGTGGTGGTTGTAATGTGTGAAAATGGAGTATTGTTGAGGGGTTTATATAGGAGTGGGGGGAAGGGTAGGTTTCGGCCATTAGGGTTGGGTTTGGGAGGGAAAAGAATTTGAATTTTGGAGGTAGGTGGGGTTTTGGGGAAGAGTGGATGGATGTGAGTGGTTAAGGGAATTTAGGGAAGAGGTATGGAGGTGATTGGTGAAGGGTATTTGGGGAAGAGAGTTATGAAAAGGTGTAAAGAGGAGAGAAGAAGAGGTGGGGTAGGTGGGGATCCTGTGGGGTCCATAGATCCAGAGGGGTCAAGGACTTAGCTTCCCTGCTCCAATTAGGCGTGCAAAACGCCCTTAGAATGCATGTCTGGCATTAAACGCCAGCTTGCTGCTTGTTTCTGGCGTTTAACGCCAATTTCATGCTCTGTTCTGGCGTTAAACGCCAGTCTGGTGCTTGTTTCTGGCGTTTAACGCCAGTTTGATGCTCTGTTCTGGCGTTAAACGCCAGTTTGATGCTACTTACTGGCATTTAAATGCCAGTAAGCTCTTCCTCTAGGGTGAGCTGTTTTTAATGCTATTTTTCATTCTATTTTTTATTTTTCACTAGTTTTCTTGACTCCACATGATCATCAGCCTAAAAAAACATAAAATAACAATAGAAAATAAATAGATATAATTAAATAACATTGGATTACCTCCCAACAAGCACTTCTTTAAAGTCAATAGCTTGACAATGAGCTCTCATGGAGCCTCACAGATGTTTAGAGCATTGTTGGGACCTTCCAACACTAAACTTAGAGTTTGAATGTGGGGGTTCAACACCAAACTTAAAGTTTGGTTGTGGCCTCCCAACACCAAACTTAGAGTTTGACTGTGGGGGCTTTGGTTGACTCTGCAGTGAGAGAAGCTTTTCATGCTTCCTCTCCATGGTCACAGAAGGAGATCCTTGTGTTTTAAACACAAGGTTTTCCTTATTTAGTTGAAGGACCAACTCTCCTCTGTCCACATCAATCACAGCTTTTGCTGTGGCTAGGAAGGGTCTTCCAAGGATGATGGATTCATCCTCATCCTTCCCAATGTCTAGGATTATGAAATCAACAGGGATGTAAAGGCCTTCAACCTTTACTAACAAGTCTTCTACTAATCCATAAGCCTGTTTCATTAATTTGTCTGCCATCTCTAGTGAGATTCTTACAGCTTGTACCTCAAGAATTCCTAGTTTCCCCATTACAGAGAGTAGCATGAGTTTTATCCCTGACCCAAGGTCACACAGAGCCTTCTCAAAGGTCATGGTGCCTATGGTACAAGGTATGAAGAACTTTCCAGGATCCGGTTTCTTCTGAGGCAATGTCTGCCTTATCAATGCACTGAGTTCATTGGAGAACAAGGGGGGTTCATTCTCCCAAGTCTCATTACCAAATAAACTGGCATTTAACTTCATGGTGGCTCCTAGATATTTAGCGACCTGCTCTCCAATGATGTCTTCATCCTCTTCAGAGGAAGAATAGTCATCAGAGCTCATGAATGGTAAAAGGAGGTTCAATGGAATCTCTATAGTCTCTAGATGAGCCTCAGATTCCTTTGGTTCCTCAAAGGGAAACTCCTTATTGGTCAGTGAACGTCCTAGGAGGTCTTCCTCACTAGGATTCAAGTCCTTCTCCTCCTCTCTGGGTTCGGCCACACGAAGTAAGGTAATGGCCTTGCACTCTCTTTTTGGATTCTCTTCTGTATTGCTTGGGAGAGTACTAGGAGGAGTTTCAGTGACTCTTTTACTCAGCTGGCCCACTTGTGCCTCCAAATTTCTAATAGAGGACCTTGTTTCATTCATGAAACTTAGAGTGGCCTTAGATAGATCAGAGACTATATTTGCTAAGCTAGATGGACTCTACTCAGAATTCTCTGTTTGTTGCTGAGAGGATGATGGAAAAGCCTTGCTATTGCTAAACATATTTCTTCCACCATTATTAAAGCCTGGTTGAGGCTTTTGTTGATCCTTTCATGAGAAATTTGGATGATTTCTCCATGAGGGATTATAGGTGTTTCCATAGGGTTCTCCCATGTAATTCACCTCTGCTATTGCAGGGTTCTCAAGATCATAAGCTTCTTCTTCAGAAGATGCCTCTTTATTACTGTTGGATGCAGCTTGCAATCCATTCAGACTCTGGGAAATCATATTGACTTGCTGAGTCAATATTTTATTCTGAGCCAATATCACATTCAGAGTATCAATTTCAAGAACTCCCTTCCTCTGAGGCGTCCCATTACTCACAGGATTCCTTTCAGAAGTGTACATGAACTAGTTATTTGCAACCATGTCAATGAGTTCCTGAGCTTCTGCAAGTGTTTTCTTTAGGTGAATGGATCCACCTGCAGAATGGTCCAATGACATCTTTGATAATTCAGACAGACCATCATAGAATATATCCAGGATGGTCCATTCTGAAAGCATGTCAGAAGGACACTTTTTGGTCAGTTGCTTGTATCTCTCCCAAGCTTCATAGAGGGATTCACCTTCTTTCTGTTTGAAGGTTTGAACATCCACTCTAAGTTTGCTAAGCTTTTAAGGAGGAAAGAACTTGGCTAAGAAAGCCGTGACCAGCTTATCCCAAGAGTTCAGGCTATCTTTAGGTTGAGAGTCCAACCATATTCTAGCTCTGTCTCTTACAGCAAACGGGAAAAGCATAAGCCTGCAGACCTCGAGATCAACCCCATTGGTCTTAACAGTATCACAGATCTACAAGAATTCAGTTAAGAACTGAAAAGGATCTTCTGATGGAAGTCCATGAAACTTGCAATTCTGTTGCATCAAAGAAACTAATTGAGGCTTTAGCTCAAAATTGTTTGCTCCAATGGCAGGGATTGAGATGCTTCTTCCATGTAAGTTGGAATTTGGTGCAGTAAAGTCACCAAGCATCTTCTTTGCATCTCCACCATTGTTATAATTTTCGGCCATGTCTCCTTCTTTTTCGAAAATTTCAGTAAAGTTCTCTTCAGAGTGTTGTGTTTTAGCTTCTCTTAGCTTCCTCTTCAGAGTTCTTTCAGGTTCCGAATCAGCTTCAACAAGAATGTTCTTGTCCTTGCTCCTGCTCATATGAAAAAGAAGGGAACAGAAAAGAAAATATAGAATCCTCTATGTCACAGTATAGAGATTCCTTGTATGAGTATAAGAAGAGAAGGATGGAAGAAAGAAAATATAAGAATTCGAACACAGAGGAGAATAGTGGGATCGAATTTTTGAGTAGAAGAGAAGTGTTAGTAGATAAATAAATAATTAGAAGGAGATGAGAGAGGGAAGAATTCGAAAATTAAATAAAATAAAATAAAAATATTTTTTTTAATTTAAAATTAAAGTTAAAATTCGAAGATTTTAAGAAGAAACATGAAATTAAATTAAAATTTAAAACAATTAGTTAATTAAAAAAGAATTTTGAAAAAGGGGCTAGTAATTTTCGAAAATAAGAGAGAGAAAAGTAGTTAGGTGGTTTTGAAAAAGATATGATTGAAATAGTAAACTTTTAAAATCAAACAAAAAGTTAACTGGTTAATTGAAAAAGATTTGAAAAGATAAGAGGTTAGAAAAGATTTTGAAATTGATTTTGAAAAAGATGTGATTGAAATTTATTTTGAAAAAGATTTGAAAAATAAATTTAAAAAGATTTAATTTTGAAAATTAAAGTTGATTACTTGACTAACAAGAAACAAAAAGAGATGATTTTAAAATTTAAAGATTGAACCTTTCTTACTAGGCAAGTAACAAACTTAAAATTTTTGAATCAATCACATTAATTGTTAGCATTAATTTTGAAAATATGAAATAGAAATAAGAAAAAGATTTTGAAAATAAATTTTGAAAATTTCAAAATTATGAAAGAAAAAATGAAAAAGATTTGATTTTTGAAAAAGATTTGAAAAAGATAGAATTTTTAAATTGAAAATTTGACTTGACTCATAAGAAAAAACTAAATTTTAAAAAGTTTTGAAAAAGCCAACTCAAATTTTCGAAAATTTAAGAGAGAATAAGGGAAAGATATTTTTTTATTTTTGAATTTTTAATGAAGAAAGAGAAAAACAACCAAAATACTCAAAACATGAAAATTATGAATCAAAACACATGATGCATGCAAGAACACTTCGAATGTCAAGATGAACACCAAGAACACTTTGAATGTCAAGATGAACACCAAGAACTTATTTTTGAAAATTTTTAAGAAAAGAAAAGCATGCAAGACACCAGACTTAGAAATTTTCAAACTTTAGACACTAACAAATTGAAAATGCATATGAAAAATAAGAAAAGACATCAAATAAGAAAAATTTAAAGATCAAACAAAGAAATTCATCAAGAACAACTTGAAGATCATGAAGAACAAATGCATGAGTTTTCAAAAATTTTAAGAAAAATTAAAAAGATGCAATTGACACCAAACTTAAAATTTGACACAAGACTTAAACAAGAAACACAATATTTTTGGTTTTTATGATTTTATTAAAATTTTTTTTTGGATTTTTCGAAAATTAATTTGGGAAAAACGAAAAAGAAGAAATTTTTTTTTGTATTTTTCGAAAATAAGAAATAAAAAGCTTAAAATTAAAATAAAATTACCTAATCTGAGCAACAAGATGAACCGTCAGTTGTCCAAACTCGAACAATCCCCGGCAACGGCGCCAAAAACTTGGTGCACGAAATCGTGATCGTTCATTCCTTGGTAACGGCGCTAAAGACTTAATATGCACGTTCATAATCTTAATTCTTTGTCACAACTTCGCATAACTAACCAGCAAGTGCACTGGGTCGTCCAAGTAATAAACCTTACGTGAGTAAGGGTCGATCCCTTGGAGATTGTCGGCTTGAAGCAAGCTATGGTCATCTTGCAAATCTCAGTCAGGCAGATTCCAATGGTGATGGAGATTTGATAATTAAAATATAATTAAAATATAAAATAGGATAGAAATACTTATGTAATTCATTGGTGAGAATTTCAGATAAGCGTATGGAGATGCTTTTGTTCCCTCTGAACCTCTGCTTTCCTACTGTCTTCATCCAATCCTTCATACTCCTTTCCATGGCAAGCTGTATGTTGGGCATCACCGTTGTCATTGGCTACATCCCGTCCTCTCAGTGAAAATGGTCCAAATGCGCCGTCACCGCATAGCTAATCATCTGTCGGTTCTCGATCATACTGGAATAGGATTCAGTAATCCTTTTGCGTCTGTCACTACGCCCAGCACTCGCGAGTTTGAAGCTCGTCACAGCCATTCCTTCCCAGATCCTACTCGGAATACCACAGACAAGGTTTAGACTTTCTAGATCTCATGAATGGCCGCCAATAATTCTAGCCTATACCACGAAGACTCTGATCGTAGATCAGGAGGCTAAGAGATATGCACTCAAGCTTGTTTGCATGTAGAACGGAAGTGTTTGTCAGGCACGCGTTCATAAGTGAGAATGATGATGAGCGTCACATAATCATCACATTCATCATGTTCTTGTGTGCGAATGAATATCTTAGAGAAGAAATAGGATTGAATTGAATAGAAAAATAATAGTACTTTGCATTAATTCATGAGGAACAGCAGAGCTCCACACCTTAATCTATGGTGTGTAGAAACTCTACCGTTGAAAATACATAAGTGAAAATAGGCTGAGCATTGAAGCTTTCACGTGTAGAGGTCTTGCTTGGAGTTAAACGCCAGTTTGTAACTTGTTTCTGACGTTTAACTCTGCTTTGCAACCTGTTTCTGGCGTTTAACGCCAGAATAGGGCAGAGAGCTGGCGTTAAACGCCCGTTTGCGTTGTCTAAACTCGAGCAAAGTATGGACTATTATATATTGCTGGAAATCCCTGGATGTCTACTTTCCAACACAATTGAGAGTGTGCCATTTGGACTCCTGTAGCTCCAGAAAATCCACTTTGAGTGCAGGGAGGTCAGAATCCAACAACATCTGCAGTCCTTCTTGAGCCTCTGAATAAGATTTTTGCTCAAGTCCCTCAATTTAAGCCAGAAATTACCTGAAATCACAGAAAAACACACAAACTCATAGTAAAGTCCAGAAATATAATTTTTATTTAAAAACTAATAAAAATATACTAAAAACTAATTAAATCATACTAAAAACTATGTAAAAACAATGCCAAAAAGCGTATAAATTATCCGCTCATCAAAACCCTAAAGCCTAAAGCCTAAACCCTAAGCCCTAAACCCTAAACCCCAAACAAGGATCAAGATCCATTCACTAGGGAAATCATGAAGACCAAAATCCCCAAGGACTTCAAACTTCCGGATATGACTTTGTACGATGGCACTACAGATCCCAACCATTACCTCAACAATTTCAGAAGTAGAATGTACCTCACCGACGTTTCAGATGCAGTTCGCTGTAAAGCTTTTCCAACGACTCTCACAAAGACAGCAATCAGATGGTTCAAAAACCTACCTCCGAAGTCAATCTCAAGCTCTGATGACTTAGCCAAAAAGTTCCTGGCCAGATTCTCCATCCAAAAAGATAAGGCTAAGCACGCCCCCAGCCTATTAGGAATCAAGCAAGGAGATCGAGAAAGCCTTCGCAACTACATGGAAAGATTCAACAAAACATGCCTAGACATACAAAGCCTACCAACCGAGGCCGCCATCATGGGCCTAATCAATAGCCTAAGAGATGGACCTTTTAGCCAATCTATATCAAAGAAGTACCCCACATCTCTGGACGAAGTGCAGGAACGAGCGGAGAAATACATCAACATGGAAGAAAATTCTCGACTAGGAGAAACCTCAAAATCCGGATTCACCTACCGAGACAAAGACAAAGAGTCCAAAAAGAAGGAAGATCGACAAGGGGAAAAATTAAAAAATATCATAATTACACCCCTCTTAGGGTGTCCCTGGTGGATGTTTACAAAGAAGTCTGCCACACAGAAAAAATACCCCCAGCTCGACCTTTCAAAGGCAAAAGAGGAGGAGGAAACCGGAATGAATATTGTGAATGCCATCGAGTCTGTGGGCACTCCACCAATGAATTCTTTGACTTAAAAAATGTCATAGAAAAATTAGTGAGAGAAGGAAAACTAGATGGGTATCTGGCCACCCGGGACGATGAGCAAAGAAAAAGGAGAAGAGACGAGGAGGTTGGATGAACCGAGCGATCACCTCGTACACCAGAAAGACATGTCCATATAATACACGGAGGATTCGTAGGAGGAGGAATCTCCAAATCATCTCGCAAAAGATATCTCAAAGAAGTATATCATGTCGGAGGAAAGGAGGAAGCACCCGACATCCCCGCAATTACGTTTACCAAGGAAGATGCATCCGGCATCATCTCAGGACACGACGATCCCATGGTCATCACCATTATACTGGCAAATGCAAATCTCTACCGCACACTGATAGACCAAGAGAGCTCCGCCGACATCTTATTCAAAATGCCTTCCACAAGCTCTGCCTGGAAGATAAAGAACTCAAAGCATATCCAAACAGCCTTTTTGGACTGGGAGACACTCCAGTGCAACTACTGGGATACGTCCCGCTACACACAACCTTCGGAAAAGGAAACCAATCCAGAACACTCAAAATAGACTACATCGTGGTCAACGTGAGTTCAGCCTACAATGCCCTAATAGGTCGGACAACATTAAATCAACTCAGCGCAATAGTCTCAACTCCACATCTATGCATGAAATTCCCAACTGCAGAAAGGATAGCTACGATAAAAGCAGATCAGAAGATGGCACGCCACTGTTATAACGAAAGTCTAAACCTTAGAGGCAAAGGAGAAGAATTCCACACAATCGAACTTGGTGGAGTTCAGAGGCAAGAAGAACTCCATCCACAACCTGAAGGTTAAATAGAGAAAGTCCAGATCGGAGACATCCCGGACAAAACAACCAATATTGGCACGATTCTAAAAGGAGACATAAAAGAATCACTCATACAGTTCCTACGAGACAACATCGACCTCTTTGCGTGGAAGGCTGCAGACATGCCAGGCATAGACCCCGAGTTAATGTGTCATAAGCTTGCAGTCTACCCTGGATCTCAGCCAGTACAACAGAGGCGTAGAAAGCTCGGACCCGAAAGATCCCAAACTGTGGAAGAGCAGGTATAAGCTCTACTGGAGGCAGGATTCATAAGAGAAGTCAAGTACCCACTATGGTTAGCTAATGTCGTCTTGGTGAAAAAATCAAACGGGAAGTGGCGAATGTGCACCGACTATATAGATCTCAACAAAGCCTGCCCAAAAGACCCTTATCCACTCCCAAGTATCGACGCTCTGGTAGATGCCTCCTCCGGATATAAATACCTCTCGTTTATGGATGCATATTCCAGATACAATCAAATCCCCATGTATCCACCCGATCAAGAAAAAACCTCGTTTTTAACACCAAAAGCAAATTACTGCTACATTGTGATGCCTTTTGGTCTCAAGAACGCGGGATCTACTTATCAAAGGCTAATGAATAAAGTCTTTTCAGATCATATCAGAAAAGTCATGGAAGTCTATGTGGACGACATGTTGATAAAGACACAAAGTGAAGAGACATTATTGTCCGACCTGGTCCAAGTGTTCGACACTATAAGAAAGCATGGCATGCGACTCAATCCTGCAAAATGCACCTTTGCAGTAGAAGCTGGCAAGTTCTTAGGTTTTATGCTCACACAAAGAAGAATTGAGGCAAATCCGGATAAATGCCAGGCCATACTCAACATGAAGAGCCCAACTTGTGTCAAAGAGGTACAACAACTCAACGGAAGATTGGCAGCCTTGTCCAGATTCCTAGCAGGATCAGCAATAAGATCTCTTCCCTCCTATGCTACTCTAAGGAAAGGAAAAAAGTTCAAATGGAGAACGGAGTGTGAACAAGCCTTCCAAGATTTCAAAAGATTTCTAGGATGGCCATCTATCCTATCTCGGCCACGAGAAGGAGAACCACTCATATTATACCTCGCGGTAGGGAGTCGGGCAGTAGCCTCAGCACTAGTTCAAGAAGACGACAGTGGGCAATAAGCCGTATACTTCATCAGTAAAGCGTTACAAGGATCCGAGCTGAACTACCAAAAAATAGAAAAGTTTGCCTATGCTCTCATACTAACATCTCGACGACTTCGCCCGTACTTCCAAGCTCACACCATTAAGGTTCGGACCAACCAGCCCATAAAAGGGATATTGCAGAAGATAGACCTAGCAGGCAGAATTTTACAATGGGCGGTCAAGTTGTCCGAGTTCGACCTTCAGTATGAAGCTCGGACAGCCATCAAATCACAATACTTAGCCGACTTCATTGTAGAATTTACGGACACCCCGGAAACCCCCACAGAATGGAATCTCTATGTGGATGGTTCCTCGAATAAAACGGGAAGCGGCGCAGGTGTGATAATTGAAAGTAATCAAGGAACCCAAATCGAACTCTCTCTCAAATTCGGGTTCCCTGCCTCAAACAACCAGGCTGAATATGAGGCACTGCTAGCTGGTTTAAAGCTGGCTAAAGAGGTCGGAGCTTAAAAACTCATTATCTTCAGCGACTCACAGGTGATCACCTCACAAATAACAGGGAGCTACCAAGCCAAGGACCCCACTATGAAAAAGTACCTAGGTAAAGCCAGGGAACAGCTCAGACAACTCCAGGAGTATGAGATACATCACATACCCCGCGAACAAAATGCCTGGGCTGATGTACTCTCAAAACTAGCCAGCACCAAACCAGGAAGCAACAATAGAAGCCTCATCAAGGAATTACTACAGAACCCGTCAATCTCGGAAGAGAAAAAAGTCCTAGCCATAACAGGTCTAGATCAATGATGGATGACTCCTATAATTAACTACCTCAAAACAGAAATACTTCCTACAGATGAGAAGGAGGCAAAAAGGATAAAACGAGAGGCACAATACTACACTATCATAAACAATACTCTTTACAAAAGAGGAATTTCAACACCCTTGTTAAAATGTGTACCAACTTCCAACACGAGGGAAGTTCTGGAAGAAGTACACAGTGGCATCTGTGGCAATCATCTCGGAGCACAAGTGCTCACCAAAAAAGTACTCCGGGCAGGATTTTATTGGCCAACTCTACAAAAGGAGGCCACAGAGTTCGTAAAGACATGTCTCCCATGTCAAAAACATGCCAACTTTCACATCGCCCCACCAGAGGAGCTCATCAGCGTAACCTCACCTTGGCCATTTGCAAAATGGGGACTCGACCTTCTCGGACCCTTTCCTCAGGGATCGGGACAAGTTAAATTCCCCATAGTAGGGGTAGACTATTTCACAAAGTGGATCGAGGCAGAACCCCTAGCTAACGCTACTGCTCAAAGAAGTCGAAAATTCCTATATAGGAACATTGTCACAAGGTTCGGGGTTCCATACTCCATCACCACAGATAATGGCACCCAATTCACAGATGCAGGCTTCAGAAAATTAGTAGCCGACTTGAACATAAAGCACCAGTTCACTTCTGTCGAACATCCCCAGGCCAATTGACAAGCCGAAGCTGCCAACAAAGTCATATTGGCTAGGCTAAAATGGAGATTACAAGACGCAAAGGGAGCTTGGGCCGAAGAGCTCCCACAAGTCCTATGGGCATATCGAACAACGCCACATTCCACCACAAAAGAATCGCCCTTCCGATTAGCATACAGGACGGAGGCAATAATCCTAGTGGAGATCGAGGAAGGGTCGCCTAGAGTGGTTCATTACAATGAGGAAGCCAACTCCCAACTTCAAAAGGAAGAGCTCGACCTACTTCCCGAAATCCAGGAAAGAGCTCGGATCAGGGAAGAAGCACTAAAACGTTGAATGGCTTCCAGATATAATCAAAAGGTAGTGCCAAGAGGTTTCGCTGAAGATGATCTCATCCTAATCCGAAATGATATTAGAACAACTCGACCTGGAGAAGGAAAGCTGGCAGCAAACTGGAAAGGACCCTACCGAGTCATAGAAGTACTTGGGAAGGGCTACTACAGATTGTCCGAACTCGAGGGGCGAGAGCTTCCCAAATCATAGCACGCCTGCTGATGACATGTCATCATGTCATGTTTTTCTATGCCTTTTTCCTTTGTTTTCAATAGGTTTTATGCACTTTCTTGAGCCATAAGCAAGCCAAGTGGGTAGATTTTCATGCTTCCTTTGATTTAATCAACCATGTATGAATTCATGCTATTTCATGAGGTTTTATGCTAAAAGTGACACATATTATGATAGAATGAATATCTCATGATTATGAGCATAGCTTTGATGTGTTTGGTTGATTAATGATAGGTGAAGAAAGCTTGGAGAAAGGTTGAAGCAAAGAGGAATGGCTAGAAGTGAAGAATGGAAGTTGATCCTGGAGGCATGAAGTTAGCCCCAACGTTAGCCCCCTAACTTGGAGGCTAACGTTGGGCATGAAGATCACTCCCTGGACTCCCCACGTTTGAGCCAACGTTAGCCCCCTAACTTGGAGGCTAACGTTGGCAAGAGAAACTTGAAACTCATCCCTGGGCCAGCCAACGTTTGCGCCAACGTTAGCCCCCTAACTTGGAGGCTAACGTTGGCACATGAGTTATAAAGGGGGAGAAGGCCAACGTTTGCGCCAACGTTAGCCCCCTAACTTGGAGGCTAACGTTGGCGCCACACACCACAAGGCATACAAGGGGTATACTTCCAGCAAGAATAACTTGAGCTACAGAGCTCCAAATGAGGTGATTCAAGAAGCATTGGAAAGTAGGAATCAAGAGCTTTCCAAGCATATATGGCACTGCATGGTGGACACTAAAATTGAGGGAGAAAACTGCCCCGCAATGTGCATAAACGAACATGGTGGCAACCTGCAGTGAGGCCACTTGACCTCTGCACCTTCAAAGGAGTATAACTCGAGCTGTAGAGCTCCAAATGATGTGCTCCCAAAGGCATTGGAAAGTAGACATCCAGGGCTTTCCAACAATGTATAATAGTATGGGGTGGACAATACATTTGAGCCTCCAGAACTGGCGTTTTCGCCAACGTTTGAGGGCTAACGTTACCTCAAACGCTGCACACCAAAGCCAGCGACCATACCCTCTTCAAATGATCATAACTTGAGTTGTAGATGTCCAATTGAAGTGATTCCAAGTGGGTTAGAAAGCTGACATTCAGAGCTTTCCAACCATATATGATAGTCTATATTGGGCATAAAATTGGCAACATGACAAGAGGACAAAGTTGGCCCCATAAATGTACATAAGGGAGGCCAACGTTAGGGTCAAAGTTAGACCCCTAACGTTGGCACCAACGTTCATACCAGCAAATTATGCTTGCTGCTATGAAAAGTTGGGGTCAAAGTTAGACCCCTAACTTTGGCCCTAACGTTGGGACCAACTATGGCTAACTTCAAAACCGGTTCAATTGGTTCACTTCGGTTCTTCCTCAAACTCCAAGAGCAATCAACCAAGGCCTCTTTCAACCCAATTCCATCAAGAGCAAGGGCCCAAATGATCATCACTCAAAGGCACAAGAAATAGATAAAATAGGATTTTCATTTAATTGTAATTTGTTTTTAATTTCATTTTCAATTTGTAGAAATGCCTATAAATAGGCATCTGTTTCATATTTGTAAGGGAGGCTGGCTCCACTAGGGAGCATTAGGAATACAGAACTCTCTCTCTTTAGTTTTCCTTTTTGTTTTGAATCTTGAGTTGAGAATTGAAGAAATTCTGTTTCAATCTCACCTTGAGAATTCTCTCTGTTTACTTGTCTGCATAATTTCAGTGAATTGTGATTTGAATCAAAACTCTCTTTACTGCTTTCTTCTCTATTTTCTTCTGCAATTATTCTCTGTTGGATCAAGGAAGGAATTGAGATCTAGACTTGGTCTCTAGTCTCATCCAACCCCTGAGATCTTCAACCTCTCATTTAGATTTTGCAATTGAGCCAAGTTGCTCTCTGTTTTGATTTTAAAGTGATTTTCCAAATCTGTTGAATCTACTGCTTTCTTTTAATTTCCAGCACCCACTCCCTTTTAATTTCATGCAATTTACATTTCTTGCAATTTAAGATTCTTGCAATTTACATTTCTTGCTCTTTAAGTTTCAATGCAATTTACTTTCTGCACTTTAATTTTCCTTGTCATTTACATTCTGTTGGCTTCAATTGTCACTCAAATCACTCAATGTTAGCTTGACTAAACTAATCACCCACTAAAGTTGCTTGATCCATCAATCCCTGTGGGATCGACCTCACTCCCGTGAGTTTTTATTACTTGATACGACCCGGTACACTTGCCGGTTAGATTTGTGTGTTTTGGGAGAAATTTATTTTTCACCAAAATACTCATCAAGTTTTTGGCGCCGTTGCCGGGGATTGATTAGATCAACAATGATTAAGTGGGTGAGAAGTCTAGATTAAGCATTTTCTTTATTTTTGTTCTTGAAACCAAGGTGTTTGTGTTTTTGCCTCACTAAGCAAATATCATCTGAAACATGAATTTCAATTTTATTTGGTGTTGTGTTTTACAAAATTCAAATGGAGTTCAACTCATCTTATGATCAAACAAATTTTATGGGATATTACCCACCATCACCAATCTCTAATGGTGGCTGGGAATATCACCACGAGAATACACATTCTGAGCACTCCAATTCATGGAGATTTGCTTCAGAGACACAAGATGAGCAAGAAAATCATATGGGATATCTTCCTCCACCACAAAATGATGCAAGTTGCTATTCTAATGATGGCTGGGGGGAGCAAAACCAGAAAACATTTGAGAGCCCATATTCCACTTATCAAGAGCTATCTTCACTCGAACGTACTATCAATTCACTTATACAAAATTTTCCAAACTCACCATCCACACAAATTTCCATGAACCAAGGCCCCTCAAAGCTTGAAACCATGTTTGAAAGACATGAAAGGGAAGTACAAAGATCATGGAAAGAACAAGAGAACTCCTTCAAAAACATAGAAGTGTTGATCAATCAAACGCTAAATGAGAAGGAGGAGGTGGAAGAGCAAAATGAAGATCCACTTCAAAAATCCAGAGAATTGTTGAAAAGACAAGAACAATTCATGAAGGAACAACAACAATCCTGGAGAGAACAAGAAATCCGTCTTCAGAAGATGGATGAGCAATTGGAGAACATAGGGAAATGCTCAGAACCACTAAGCAAGGAAAATAAAGACCGATTGATGGATGTGAAGGATAAAGTGGAAGAGCAAGATGAGGAGGCTACTGCATCAAGTGAACTTTCAATGAAGAATGAGGTGGTGGAAAATGAAACTGCACTTGAGGTGACAAAAGAACCTGAACACTCACAACCTCCTCAAACTCCCCTGGACCAAAAAGTCTCAACAATTGAATCTGAGATTAAAAGATATGAAGAGGAGATGAAGAAATGTTGGGAAGATCAACAAACCTCCTCCATGAAAGAGCTATTAAAACAAATGTTGAGTGTAAAAGAGGAACTGGAGGAGCAAGAAAGTGAGGAAATCATTCCAAACTCAAGTGAGGCAGAGAAGTACATGAAGGAGAAGTTCATGGAACCACCAGTTCAAAAGGCTCTGGATGAATACAAAACTCCAATAATCACACAGCAACCAAGTCTTGAATCCAAAGAAGTGAAGGCAATTAGCAAGAACACCAATCCTGTCCCTGATCCAGCAAGCAAGATTAATCAAGCCATTTGTAAAAGGAAGCTTGCTGAGGAAAGGCCAAGACAAGGGACACTAGCTGAATCTTCTCCCCCCTTAAGGTCATTCCTCTTAACAAACTGGAAGAAGAGGAAGAAAGTGAAGAACAACATGTCAAGCTAATGACACTAAAAGAGCACTTGTTGGGAGGTAACCCAACCGTAGGTAACATTTCTTTTCTGCTTTGTCTTCGTTCTTTGTTTTGTTTAAATTCAATAAATTGGCATATGGTTACATTCTAAGTTTGGTGTTGCCTTGCAACAAATTGTTTTCAATCTTTTTGGATGATTGCATCAAATTAAAAATGAAAGTGACACACCAAGATTCTAAGTTTGGTATGCCACCTATTTTTCTATGCAAATCAATCCAGCAACATCACTTGTCTGCATAATCATATTGCCTTTTACAGTGTTATTTTTCTTCTTAGTTGGATAATTTTTGTTTTCTCTTTGTTTCATTTAATTACTTGTTTTTAATGCTTTCCTTCATTAACTGTTTTTGTTAATACATCACCAAGACATCCTTATTCATAACAGACTCTTCATTTGGTGATTGTATTTAACATATAACAGTTTCTTTTGTTTAGTTTTAGTTCAAATAAATTGACATATGGTTGCATTCTAAGTTTGGTGTTGCTATGCAACAAAATTTAGTTCCAATTCTTACAAGATACTTGCATTAATTCCAAGTGAAAGTGTCACACTAAGTTTGGTGTGCCACTTATCTTCTATGCAAAGTATTATGCTCACCTTCTTAAGCATGCAATCACAATGTCTCTGTCTCTTGTGCCTTGATTATTATCTTTAATTTTGCTTGCTTGAAACACATGTACTACTAACATTTCTTGTGTAAGACATTCATGATCCATCTTAGCCCCATAGCCATTGTCCTAATTGTTGCTTGAGGATGAGCAAGTATTCTGAGTTTGGTATGGGAAGGAGGAGAATGGGAGGAAAATGACAACAATAGAGAAGATGAACTACAAGGTTGTAAAGTTCTTTTTCCTCTCATTTGTTTCAAGCACTATAAACTGCATGATTGTCTTTACCTTCTATGTATGCATGTGTGTATGAAAAGGCATAGTTGATTTCTAAATTGCAACATGGTGCTATGTCATTATGATTACCAACTTGAGTTTTGTGAATTCAAAAGCAACAAGGTATCATGATCATAAACAAACAAGGCATTAAAGAAGATTTTAGCATGTGCATAAAAGTATTGGGAAGCTAGTATGTTTGATTGTTGCTTAATTGCATTAGATTTTATTTAATTGAAGTTTTCATCTAGCACGTTTTGTGAAATCTTTTAAAATCATGAAAACCTTGAAAGCAAATGAAAAATAAAGCAAGAAAAGAAAAAGGGAAAAATTGAGAAAGCTGAAGGCTCTGAGTACCAATGGCAATTTATTTGCTAAGTACTTGTGGTGTTTATGTATCAAGCCAAATGCTTGAAAACAAAACACTTAGAAGTCAAGGCTAGGCTCAAAGTGCAAAAGCACTCCCTCAAAGCTCAAGGCTCTGAGCATCAATGATTAGAGAGTTAAGAAAAGAAAAGAAAAATGAGCTTAATGAAGTCCTCTAATCAAATGCTTGTGGTGCTTATGTATCAAGTGGTAATACTTGAAAACAAAGCATTTAGAAGTCGTAGCTTTGTTATCAACTCATGGGGCAAAGCACCCAAAAGGAGAAGCTAATTAAAAAATTCAAAAGCTTTTTTCAAGGAAGAAATATAAAAGAAAGATTTCATAAATTGAGCTAGATGGAAGCATCAATCATTTACATTTCTTTTGTGATTGTAGCATGCTTAGAAAACTAGCTTATCATGAACATTGAGTTGCTATTCTTCTTACCTTGGATTGTCAATCTTTATTGCATGATTCTCTTCTTGCTTGGGGACAAGCAAGTTTTAAGTTTGGTGTTGTGATGACATGTCATCATGTCATGTTTTTCTATGCCTTTTTCCTTTGTTTTCAATAGGTTTTATGCACTTTCTTGAGCCATAAGCAAGCCAAGTGGGTAGATTTTCATGCTTCCTTTGATTTAATCAACCATGTATGAATTCATGCTATTTCATGAGGTTTTATGCTAAAAGTGACACATATTATGATAGAATGAATATCTCATGATTATGAGCATAGCTTTGATGTGTTTGGTTGATTAATGATAGGTGAAGAAAGCTTGGAGAAAGGTTGAAGCAAAGAGGAATGGCTAGAAGTGAAGAATGGAAGTTGATCCTGGAGGCATGAAGTTAGCCCCAACGTTAGCCCCCTAACTTGGAGGCTAACGTTGGGCATGAAGATCACTCCCTGGACTCCCCACGTTTGAGCCAACGTTAGCCCCCTAACTTGGAGGCTAACGTTGGCAAGAGAAACTTGAAACTCATCCCTGGGCCAGCCAACGTTTGCGCCAACGTTAGCCCCCTAACTTGGAGGCTAACGTTGGCACATGAGTTATAAAGGGGGAGAAGGCCAACGTTTGCGCCAACGTTAGCCCCCTAACTTGGAGGCTAACGTTGGCGCCACACACCACAAGGCATACAAGGGGTATACTTCCAGCAAGAATAACTTGAGCTACAGAGCTCCAAATGAGGTGATTCAAGAAGCATTGGAAAGTAGGAATCAAGATCTTTCCAAGCATATATGGCACTGCATGGTGGACACTAAAATTGAGGGAGAAAACTGCCCCGCAATGTGCATAAACGAACATGGTGGCAACCTGCAGTGAGGCCACTTGACCTCTGCACCTTCAAAGGAGTATAACTCGAGCTGTAGAGCTCCAAATGATGTGCTCCCAAAGGCATTGGAAAGTAGACATCCAGGGCTTTCCAACAATGTATAATAGTATGGGGTGGACAATACATTTGAGCCTCCAGAACTGGCGTTTTCGCCAACGTTTGAGGGCTAACGTTACCTCAAACGCTGCACACCAAAGCCAGCGACCATACCCTCTTCAAATGATCATAACTTGAGTTGTAGATGTCCAATTGAAGTGATTCCAAGTGGGTTAGAAAGCTGACATTCAGAGCTTTCCAACCATATATGATAGTCTATATTGGGCATAAAATTGGCAACATGACAAGAGGACAAAGTTGGCCCCATAAATGTACATAAGGGAGGCCAACGTTAGGGTCAAAGTTAGACCCCTAACGTTGGCACCAACGTTCATACCAGCAAATTATGCTTGCTGCTATGAAAAGTTGGGGTCAAAGTTAGACCCCTAACTTTGGCCCTAACGTTGGGACCAACTATGGCTAACTTCAAAACCGGTTCAATTGGTTCACTTCGGTTCTTCCTCAAACTCCAAGAGCAATCAACCAAGGCCTCTTTCAACCCAATTCCATCAAGAGCAAGGGCCCAAATGATCATCACTCAAAGGCACAAGAAATAGATAAAATAGGATTTTCATTTAATTGTAATTTGTTTTTAATTTCATTTTCAATTTGTAGAAATGCCTATAAATAGGCATCTGTTTCATATTTGTAAGGGAGGCTGGCTCCACTAGGGAGCATTAGGAATACAGAACTCTCTCTCTTTAGTTTTCCTTTTTGTTTTGAATCTTGAGTTGAGAATTGAAGAAATTCTGTTTCAATCTCACCTTGAGAATTCTCTCTGTTTACTTGTCTGCATAATTTCAGTGAATTGTGATTTGAATCAAAACTCTCTTTACTGCTTTCTTCTCTATTTTCTTCTGCAATTATTCTCTGTTGGATCAAGGAAGGAATTGAGATCTAGACTTGGTCTCTAGTCTCATCCAACCCCTGAGATCTTCAACCTCTCATTTAGATTTTGCAATTGAGCCAAGTTGCTCTCTGTTTTGATTTTAAAGTGATTTTCCAAATCTGTTGAATCTACTGCTTTCTTTTAATTTCCAGCACCCACTCCCTTTTAATTTCATGCAATTTACATTTCTTGCAATTTAAGATTCTTGCAATTTACATTTCTTGCTCTTTAAGTTTCAATGCAATTTACTTTCTGCACTTTAATTTTCCTTGTCATTTACATTCTGTTGGCTTCAATTGTCACTCAAATCACTCAATGTTAGCTTGACTAAACTAATCACCCACTAAAGTTGCTTGATCCATCAATCCCTGTGGGATCGACCTCACTCCCGTGAGTTTTTATTACTTGATACGACCCGGTACACTTGCCGGTTAGATTTGTGTGTTTTGGGAGAAATTTATTTTTCACCAAAATACTCATCACCTGCAACCTAAGAAGGTACTATAGCTAGGAATGGTAAGGGATCTCAGCACAGGGTGTACTCTTTTTCCTGAAAAGGTTTTTTAATAAGGCACCAAGTTGAGATCCACAAATTATCCGACTTAAAAGGGTAAAAACTCTACATGTACATATTTGCATTTTCTTTCAAATAAAATATGTTAGACGTTCTACAAGTTTTCAAGACGCATTAATCTGAAATATTCATCGCACGATTATAAAGCAACAGATCGGCAGAAAGTGAAAGTAAAATTCACTGCACGATCACGATAAAGACCAGCAGAGATGAAAACCAAAATTCATCTCAAGGTCGACTAAACAAGGATTGAATTCACCTTCTATAAATCGGCAAAGATGAAAACAGAATAATGCAAGAAGTTATCGAAAGTGATTCGGAGAAAAGACCTGACGAGGTCTTAATGGATTGCTAAATAATAACTTAAAGACTGGCCAACGTTAAGAAATCGGACCAAGTTAAACCAAGTTATAAGTAAACCCCGGAAAGAGGTCTAGCCAACCCTATAAAAGAGGATTACTTTAACTTAGAAGGGCCCGACATGACGAAGTCAGCCCAAAACATAAAAGTTATAAAAGTAATCCCTGAAAGAGACCTGAACAAGGTCCAAGAAAGAGGATTACAAAAATAACTTAGGAGGGCCCGACATGACGAAGTCGGCCCAAAACACAAAATTTATAAAAGTAATCCCTGAAAGAGACCTGAACAAGGTCCAAGAAAGAGGATTACAAAAATAACTTAGGAGGGCCCGACATGATGAAGTCGGCCCAAAACACAAAAGTTATAAAAGTAATCCCTGAAAGAGACCTGAACAAGGTCCAAGAAAGAGGATTACAAAAATAACTTAGTAAGACCCAGCGCGAGGGAGTCAGCCCAAAACGTAAGGTAATCCTTAAAAGAGACCTAAGCAAGGTCCAAAAAAGAGGATTACTAACAACTCAGACAAACCGACATGACAAAATCGATCTCCCGAAAGCTTTAGCGTTATACGAAGTAAATTCGGACAAAAACCCGAACGAGGTCCAAACAACACAAATTACTGAAAATAACATCAAGCAAAGAACCAAGCCAACCCAAAGAGGTCAGACAACGAAAAGTTCCAACACTCCCAAAAGACCTAGAAAGGTACCTGGACGAATGCAGAGGGACATGTTACGAAAAAACACAAGTTATAATAATAACAAGCCCAAAAGGTTACCAAAACTAACCCCAAGGGCTTGGAAATTACTTTGTTTTTCAAAATAAGGTTGCTAAACAAGTAACTAGAAGTGCAGCGAAAGTCAGAAACATCATTTACAAAATAAAGAGTTTAAAAAGCCCACAAGCCGGGCTACCTACACAAGCAATTAGAAAATTCACTAAGAATCCTAAGGCTCCTTAGCAGCATCAACACAGGGCGAAGGAGGACGAGGCTACCTACACAAGCAATTAGAAAATTCACTAAGAATCCTAAGGCTCCTTAGCAGCATCAACACAGGACGAAGGAGGACGAGTCCGAAGAGGTACGGCATCCACAGTTCCATCATCCCGATTCAAGATTCGACAATCAGGTTCTGACTTGGGATGACTAGCCTCAACCAAAGGAATTGAAGAAGTCGGCACCTCAGATACTTTGGCAGCAGGCACGAAGGGAGGTTCAACATCATCGTCATCAGGGTCGTCAGGAACAATCTTGTCATCCTTTACAACATTGTCTAGACTAAAGAGAGTAAGGTCGGCCTCAGGTGCAATAACTCGAACCTGCTCCTTCAAGTTCTCATAAGCAGCATTCACACTGCCCACAAGGTGACCCTGGAGCTCGGAATAATCGACCCGGGCCGATTCCAACTCCTCCCTAAGGCGCATCACTTCCCTATAGGACGTGACGTAGCTATCCTTGTGCCTTAATGCGGTGTCCTCAGCCAACTTCATGAAAGCCGCCAAGGCCATAGAACTAGCCTTTTCACCCTCTAATTCTTTTTCCACCTTTGCCAACTTTACCTCTAGCTCCTCCTTCAAACCTTTTATTCTATCAAACTCTGCCTTAGCCTCCAGCATGAAAGATTTTGTAGCATGAACCGGGATACCCTGAGCAGTTCGAAAAAGAGCCGCACCCATATGAGCCATCTTCACACTACTTCTAGTTATGAACTCCAGGTGATGAAGAATGGACACATCATCCATTGGAAGACCTCCATAGGGGGCAATCTGTTGGTCGACAAACTCGACGGCATCAAAATCAGGGGCATCAAGGTTAAAAGGCTCAGATGTTTTTTGCTTTTTCAAAGGAGGAGCGCCAGCACCAGCAGCTGAAGTTTGCGAAGGGTCAGCCAGACGAACCCGGGGAGTAGGGATCACCCTCCTCGGCCCAGGTGAACTCGACACAGATGGCTTCGACTGAACCTGGGACGACCCCTCTCCGGCCGCTTTAGCCGAGATGTTTTAGGATACAGTAGCCTTCCTGGCCCTCTTGAAGGCCTTCATAGATTCATTATTTTTAATCATATCTGCAAGCAACATATAACAGTGAGAAATCAAGTTACAAATCAGAAAAGAGCTTGCAGAAAATAAAATCCACAAACAAAGAAAGGAAATCGATCACTACCCAGCTCAGCTCGGAGAAGTGAGGGGTCCCCTAAAAATTTCTTGGTATCAAGATAGGGAGGCTCCCCCCAATTCTCCTCCAACACAGTCACAAAGGCCTGCTCGACCTCGTCCAACATCTCCCATGAATACCTTGACACAACAACGTTCTTTTGCCACTCTAAAGGAAAAGTGGGCTCATGATTCTCATCCAGAAAAAAGGGCCGAGCTCCTTCAACAGCTCGGACCTTGAAGAAATAGTTCTTAAAATCATGAAATGACTCGTCATACATAGAAAAAACCTTCTTCCCTTGTGAAGCTCGGAAAGAAACCCAGGCAGCCTTTTTCTTCACTACCCCAGGTTTTGTCAAGACAAACAAATAAAAGAAAAGGAATTGCGAGGCAGGGACGTCAAGTTCATGACACAACAATTGAAAAATCTTTATAAAGCCCCAAGAATTGGGGTGAAGTTGGGATGGAGCTACATTGCAAGACCACAACAGATTGGTCTCAAAAGGAGTAAAAGGAATGGTGATGCTCATCTGGCCAAAAAAAAATCGTATGCATAGAAAAAAGGACGGTCTCCAGCAACTCGAGTAGAGAAACAAACTCTCTCTTCAGAAGAAGGGGGTACAAGCTCATAATTCTTTTCCTCATTATCACTATTACAAACCCTATGAAATTGCCTAAGCTGCTGACAAAATTCAGAATCAACCAAAGAAACACATAAAAGAACCATCGAATCCACCCAATCAGCCATGCCCTCAGGGACTTGAGAAGATGTTTCAACAATGTTCTTGCGAGAAGACATGAGGTCAACTAGTCCTACAGCAAGAAAAGAAGAAAATAGATTAATAACCCAAACATCTCGGATAAAGTCAAAAACCATATCAGAACAGCTCGGACAAGCATGACACCAGAGCAATACAAGCAACAAAAGGAAACCCCAAGACCCACACTAAAGATCCAGGGGCATCCTTTGGAGGCAACTTATGGAACAAAGACTCAGGGAAACCTACAAGTCTACATCTCTACACATCTTAACAGGAAGATAACACTCTGAGAAGAAAGCCACGAGCTACAAATAAAATAAAGTCATCAAAATAACTACCTCCCAAATTCACAGTCGCAGACGGAACTACCAAGCAACGAAAGTATCAACAAGAAGTCATCAAAGACGCCACCTTTTTCAGATAATAAACACCCCAAACAAACAAGCCACTAGAACAAATCGTTACTTTCTACAAAGGATCATCAATAAAATCAATCAACATAGCGAAAGTCATCAAAAGGAGAAACCTTCTGGGCAAAGTAAAATAGGTTCATAAAAAACCAGAAAAACATGCAGCACAGCGACAAGCGAGCACGACAATGCAAAAAGATTCAAGCTTTCCAAACATGCATTCAAATAAAACCAAAACTTTACTAAGAACCGAAGGAAAAAAACAACGAAAGAAGCACAAAAAAAGAAAAACCAACCTGAACGAAGGAAGAAGCTTCAAAGGAGATTGAAGATGGAAAGACAGAATCACCCAGAAAATCGCCGAATGACGCCGCAACACAAGAAAAGGAAAAATTTAGGCGAAAGCAGAAAGCGAGAGAGTGAAGGGAGAAGTTACAAAGAAAAATGAAAGAAGAGAAACCGTTTCTGCGTGCAAAATTCAAAATAAAAAGCAAAGGGAAACGGGGCAATTAAAACCAATTAATGAAGGTATTAAACCCTCGCACGTTCCCAAGAACAGAGCGCTGATATAAAAGCGTGCGTTCTCAGAAGAAAACGTTCCACATTCAAAAAGTCTACAAAGAAAGAAGTCGACAAATGCTCGAGTTCATCTTCACCAGAGAAGGATCGAAGTCTAAGACTCTACCTCAAGAAGAAGACCGAGCTCGAGCAGGGGTACTGTTCATACCCAGGGTCGAGTTGTCCGACCCGGGATAGTCTTCAGACAAAGTGACCGACCTCTTCAGGTCAAGACAACCCGAACTCTTCTCAAAGAGCTCGGCCAAATCACCTGGAAAGCCCAAAAATGGGTCCAAATCAAGGAACACAACCCAAATCCAAAGGCAGCCTAAGCCTACAGAGAGAAGGGCGGTTCCTTTGAAAATAAGCTGACCTCACCAAAAGATAAAGATAAGATAAGATAACTAACTTATCTTATCTAAAAAGGTCACTCAACACCATTATAAATACATTGGAGCACCCAGGTATAACTCATACTCTGATTCTACTAAAAACCTGCTTAATACCCTTGCTAACTTAAGCATCGGAGTCCCTTGCAGGTACCACCACCTTCCGGTGACGAAGGATCAGCAGCGCATCCGGTCCAACAAGTTGGACACGACAATTCCGGCTGCCACTCACCAGTCGGACACGTCATCTCCGACCAGCACAGAAGATCTCGTCCGAGATCGACCCACAGTTTCAGGTAACCCTCGGAACAGCATGAATGTCTATGAGCGCTCATTTTGGGAATGTTCGTGCTTAACTTGAGATATTAAGACTGATCACCTTAATGTTGATTGTTTGGTGCAGATAGGACCTTAATGACTGCGAATAGGCATAGTTTAATCGAGCTCCAAACGACGAATCGATGCGAGGCACAGCTATCCTCATAGCTGTTATGATCTCCATGGCTATGTCTATGTTAGATTTGGATGCTGTAAGGAATGAATGCTTGTTTTACTTGTGAGGAATCTGGACACACAGCTAGGATCTACCCAAGAAAGTTTGTTTGGAATCCAGTGCGAACCCAGCAACAAGGTCGAGTGTTTGCTATGACTACTGATGATGCTATGCAATTAGACGCCCTGATCCAAGGTCAGTGTTACGTCAAGAATTGATTTCTAACTGTACTGTATGATTCGGGTGCATCGCATTGCTTTATTTCTTTAACTGTTGCTCGTGAGTTGGGACTAGATTTCTCTGAGTTAAATTTTGATTTAATTGTCCATACACCTGTATCCCAAAATGCTTTGACTAGTTTAGTGTGACTGCAAGTACCATTCACTATTAGGAACAGAACTTTTATACATGATCTAATCTGTTTGCCTCTATGTGGTTTGGAAGTTATTCTAGGATTAGATTGGTTGTCCAAGTATCATGTTTTCCTTGATTGCTATGAAAGAACTGCTATTATTCCATCTGATAGTTTAAATATTAAACCATTTCTGTCCCATACTTTATATATGAATTCGGTAAGAGTTACATTAGACGGGAGTGATTGTGAGGGGTACGTTCTATTAGCCCCTAGCTCGAATGATAGTAAACTAAGCTTAGAATGAATTCGAGTCGTGAAGGAATTTCCTGATGTTTTCCCGGACGACATACCTGAGTTTCCTCCTCAGCGAGAGATAGAATTCAGCATTGAACTTGTACCTGGAACCGGACCGATTTCCATAGCATGGTACCGGATGTCACCACTGAAACTTGCAGAGTTGAAGAAGCAGTTGGATGAGCTACTTGGAAAGAAATTTATTCATCCCAGTGCATCACCTTGGGGAGCTCCAGTATTATTAGTAAAAAGAAGGACGGTGGAATAAGGCTCTGCGTGGATTACCGACAGCTAAATAAAGTCATTATCAAGAACAACTACCCACTTCCACGGATTGATGATCTGATGGATCAGCTGAAAGGTGCAATTATGTTCTCAAAGATTTATTTGCGACTGGGTCATCACCAAATTCAAGTAGCCAGATATACCAAACACTGTGTTCAAAATTCAGAAATGATGACGATGCTGAAACATATGGGAGCAGAAGAACCAGAAGTTGTGAGACAAGATCGTAGCGGTCTCTGGAGATACAAGAACAGAATTTGTGTGCCTAGCTCTGGAGATTTGCGACAAGGGATTCTTACAGAAGCTCATCAAAGTAGATTTTCTATGCATCCTGGAATGACAAAGATGTATCAAGATTTGAAACGAATGTTCTGGTGGCCGGTCTTAAAGAAAGAGGTAGCTAATTGTGTCTCAAAATATTTAACCTGGCAGAAGGTGAAGGTGGAACACCAGAAACCGTCAGGAACCTTGCAACCCTTAGAAATACCACAATGGAAATGGGAGCAGATCACTATGGATTTTGTCACGGGATTGCCAAGGACCTCAACAGGACACGATGCCATTTGGGTAATTGTGGACAGGTTGACAAAAATAGCGCACTTCCTTCCGATTCGAGTTGACTATACATTAGAAAGGCTGGCACGGATATATATTCAAGAAATCGTATGATTGCACGGAATACCTTCATCAATTGTTTTAGATTGAGATCCGAGGTTTACTTCCAGATTCTAGGGAGCTTTCCAGAAAGCTTTAGGAACAGAATTGCACATGAGTACAGCATACTATCCTCAGACAGACGGACAATCAGAGCGAACAATCCAGACATTGGAAGACATGCTAAGATCTTGTGTGATGGATAACCAGGGCAGTTGGGATAGGTATTTGCCATTGGTCGAGTTCGTCTACAACAACAGTTACCAACAAAGTATCGGGATGGCACCATATGAAGCTCTCTACGGAAGAAGATGTCAGACACCATTGTGTTGGAATGATGACGGAGAAGCTAGTGTCTTAGGTCCAGACTTAGTGCAAGAAACTACTGAGAAGATAAAGGGGATTCACCAGAAGATCCAGACAGCACAGAGCCGTCAAAAGAGCTATGCCTATAATAGACGTAGACCCTTAGAGTTTAGTGAAGGAGACCATGTCTTTCTTAAAGTAACCCCAACTACTGGAATAGGTAGAGCCCTTAAGACTAAAAAGTTTAACCTTTGATACATAGGACCTTTCCAAATACTTAAAAGAGTCGGTCTAGTAGCTTATCAAGTAGCCCTTCCTCCATATCTGTCAAACCTTCATCATGTTTTTCATGTCTCGCAACTTAAGAAATATATTTCCGACGAGATTCACATTTTACAACCAGAGACAGTACAGTTACGAAACGATTTAACATATCAAGCATCACCAGTTCGGATCGTAGAAAGAAGTGATAAGCAACTAAGAGGCAAAACTGTTCGCTTAGTCAAAGTAGCTTGGGGACAAAGAGGAAAAGAAGAGCACACTTGGGAACTGGAAGATAAGATGAAAGCTAATTACCCGCATCTATTCTCAGGTAACTGAAATTTTGAGGGCAAAATTTTCTTTTAGGAGGGTAGAATGTAACAACCCCGGTTTTTGAGTACGCGAGATCTTTTCTAGAAGTACGAATTTCTCCAGAGGATCAGTAACGGGAGAACCTTGAATATATCATCAAGTATCTCAATCCCCATTGTCATTATGTTATCTTTAAGTTAGAACCTTTTCCGAGGCAAGCTCGATAACGCGGTCACGAACATAGTTTTTGAACTATATCGATTAGGAGTTTTGATTCGGTTTTTCGTAAATAGTCTCAGTTTGCTAAACCGGACTCGATTTATGAGAGAAGAGAGATAATAGGATTATATTATCATTATATTAGTATTAGAAGCTTCTTGAATGATATTATAAGGTTACCTGGTCAGTTTTGGTTAAAAATAGAAAATCGGTTTAACCGGGTTCACAGTTTACTGGTGCAGCTTAGCACCAGCACTCTCTGATGACTTTAGCAATGCTAAGGCCTCATTATTCATGTTTTATTCTCATAATAAATATGTTACTAGTGTCATTTATGCTAGTAGTTCAAAAAATAATTTTTAGAGATATTTTTACAAGTGTTCCGATACATCTAGTTTTAGTAGTTATACACCTGAGATATTTTAATATTATTTTAATCCACCTCCAAGCTAACCAATCACAACTCACCCTACACCCCCAAAACCCCCAAGGCTGGCTCATTTTCACTTTGTGGCCGAAAATAGGAAGGGAGAAAAAGAGAGAAAAGTTCTTAGTTCCAAATCTTCAAAGCTTGATTTCTGCTGAACTAAAACTCAAATCAAAATTCCAATCCGACCAAAATGATCCTCTCTTCTTTCTCTACATGATCATATGACTTATCAAGGCTGGAATCAAGGTGAGTTGGCTGCACCATCTCTATTTTGATTCGGTTTCAAGGAAACATGCTTAAACATGTGTTTTCTTGATGTTCTTCCTTAAGAATCATGCTTAACTTGACTTGAGGGCCAAGAAATGTGAACTTCCAGCAAGTCTAAGGTTAGAAATCACTTCCTAACATGCTGAGGGAGATATGGTTAGTTGAGGGTTTTTGAATTTAAAGTTGTTCTTGATGTGACTTAGGAGGAAAAAGTGCTTAAGGACCACCTGAAAGTCTAACTGAATTAGGAGCAGCAAAACCAGGTAGGGTGTCACGAAATTAATCTTGATTGTTTGTGTTTGAGTTGTGTGAATGTTGTATGATTTGGCTGTGCTAAAAATTGGTTGTATATATGATTGATTCTTGGTGAAAATTTGGTGAAATTTTGATGAAATTTGATGAAATTCAAGCTTTAAAGTTCATGTTCTTGGGGCAGCTGGAAAAACAAAACCCTAGGCTTAAATTGAGGTTCAATTTGTGTTGAAATCATGTAGAAAAGATGGGGTTTTAGTGGCTGCTAAATTTATTATGAATTATAGTAAAAATCGGTTGCTGAAAAGACTGAAAAACGGGTAAAAACAGAGAAAGAATTTGAAGAATTTATGAAGAACATGAAGAACACTTTGAGTGTGATGAAGAACAATGAAGAACAGGCTTTAGATCCTTAAAAGGGCAAGGAAGTAAAAATTTTGGTGTTTAAGGGGTTGTTTAGTAATTTCTGAAAGTTAGGGTGGTAAAAATAGAAATATTAAAAGTTACGGGTGGTAAAAAGTGAATTTTAAAGGTTAAAAGTAAAAGGTAAGTTAATTTTCGAAAATTAATGATAAAATAATAAATAATAATAAAATATTAAATAATAATATTTAATTAAAAATAATATTTTAATAAAAATAATAAAATAATGCGAAAAAGGCAGTTTTCTGTAAAAGCTTTAGAAAGACAACATTAAGCGCAGAATCTCATAATTACCTTCATAAAACACTTAGGGAGTGGTAAGAACATATTAGTGAGGCAAAGATAAATAAAAGATAAAAAATTGAAGAAAAGATAAAAATCGAAGAAAAAGTCTGTAAAGTTTTAATGACAGAAAAACAGACAGAGACTAGCGAACAAACTAGGGCAACATAGTTAGTCTCTGAGTTGCGACTAGAGTTAGGTATTATATGAAAAGTTAAACTGTTTCAGTATAGACTTAATGAACCTATACCTGGGACAAGCTAACTATTCATACCGAAATTTACATAAGCTTTAAATACACAAGTTAAACAGAGAAATCAGAGCAGGGTAAAGAGACTAAGAGTAGAAGGCTTATTGAAAAGTTATTTGTTGCTTGCAGCAACCCAAGAGATATTATATATATATTTGTTGCTTAATGCAACCCAAGAGATATTATATATATATTTGTTGCTTAATGCAACCCAAGAGATATTATTTATTTGTTTGTTGCTTAATGCAACCCAAGAGATGTTTGTTTATTTATCTGTTGCCCTGAGGCAACCCAAGAGTAATTTTTCGTTCCCAAGAGTATATATTTCCTGTGAGTAGAAAGTAGAGGCTGTCTCAATAGAGCTGCTAATAATTATATGCGCATTTATTTGAACGGAAAATCGTATCTGGGATATCGTGAACTTGTGACTGGATAAATGTCGGGAATGCAGGTGCTAACCGACACATGAGCTCATGGCCTGCACTAGGACTAGACATGCATCATTCTTGTCCGCGCATCATTCTCTGTTGCATTCCTACTTGTGTGCGATCTATTTCTTTATGTTTGTTTGCTCGAGTGTTATGTCTGTGCTTTATCTTCTTGTATTCTTCTGCTTATGTTCTGTTCTTTGTTTTTCTATCTATTTTTAACTTCTATTTACTACTTTACTGTATTCTATTATCCATCTGCTAAACGAAAATGAATAAATGAATGTAACTAACAACCCCGACCCTACTAAGAACTCCCTAGTTCTTACCCCTTCTCTCCCTTCCTCCCCCTCAGTTGGAGACGGGTGTGATCTTCTATGAGTTCGAGGACCCTTACGTCTACGAGAATCCGATACATCACAGTTACTTCATTAAGGGTTTGGAGCCTCGTATTAGACGATATGCATTACCTAATCAAGCTTTTCAACATCCTCTGTCTAGCTCGTATTTTGACCCCGATGCTCCTTACGACTTTCCCTTATCCTGGTTACATCCTGACGCACCTGGACATCCTTTTCCTAATGATCCCGGACACCCTATACCAGCTCAACCTTTGAATGAGGTGGTACCTAAGCCTATCATTCCTGATGACCTCGAGTTAGCTGGTGACTACGTACCTGTGATACCACCAGAGTGGGATTTTCCCCCTGAGCCGATCCCCGACTTTCCACAGCTTGATGAGCTGGCACTACCGGACGGTGGGATAGCTCCTATATACGCGAACGGACCTGTGCTCGTGAATGGTTTTGTACATAGTGACAGCAGTATTTTTGGTGGATCTGAGGGTATAGTTGTAGCTGCGGATGATGATGATGAGGAGAATCCTGAGATAGAGATAGAGCAGGATGAGGAGATGAACGAGCCTCACGACGATTCTCCAAAGGGCCACGTGTAGATATAGCTTGACAGCCATAGGGGCATTCTTTTGATGACACTCTAGTCTGACATTATCTGTTAGTTAGTCTCTCACTTGTGTTAGTACACCCGAGAGCTTGGAGCTATATAGTAGTTAGGCTAGCCTGGGCGCCAGTTTAGCGGCTTTCTGTATGGGCCAGGCCCTGGGAGTGTCGTGTAAATATTAGCTATGTAGGATGACGAGGATGTAAACTGACTTGATCTTGTATAAATGCTACATGTTTTGTTATAGTGTACATGATGTATATTATTAGCTGTGTTTCTATGTTTCTTTATGCTTCATTTCTATTTCTCTCAATGTATGCCTGTTTAGTTCACCTTGTTATCCGCAACGATATAAAAATTACTCGTAAAACTGGCATCGCTCTAACAAGGAACAGGCTCATATACTAAATAATAGTTAATAATTAGGAAGGATAAGTTAGTAACACTTAGCTTCTTGTATGACCATGGCATACTGGGAGTTAGGTCGTTACAAAAATAATCCTCAAAGTCACTTTAGTATGAACCATTATGCCAATAAAATGATATGCATCATAATAGCATCTATAAGTAGTGCTTTCTCTATAGTACATTGACCTTTTTATCATTAACTGACAAGTAATAAACAAGTGCCATCCTTAAATCTTAATAAATTAGTTGCATTAATTCTTCCTTATATCTAAAAAAAAAAAGAAGATAATAAAATGCTTCTCCCTGATAATTATTACAAGATACTTTTCCCTGAAATGTTATTTCTTTAAAGAAGTATGAAGTAGTCAACACATGATAAAATGCTCCTACTTATGACAATAGTACATTTTAAATGAAGAAAGAACCTTCTCAATCAATTCATCAATAAATTAGCGGATCTTAACCATTTAAGTAAAAGCATTTTGCAGGTGAATAGTAAGTTAAAAATTAAAATTATTAGCATCTGCTTCATTAGCTGTATAGCTGCAAAGAGAAAAGCCCAAATAATAAGTGTTATGTGCATTGATGGTAGCCAGTAGAGAAGCAAAATTGATTACCAATAGTAACATATTCTTCTTTAAGAATGAGTTCAATATATAAAATCGTATCAACATAAGCATTAAGCCACACAAATAAACACAGTTTTCCACTGTAAGATTCCACTAATGGTTGACTAATCACCTGGATGGAGCTGCTTGTGGAACATTGGGGTGTAAGCTATTTCCCTCTCTGCCGCAAGTCGCTGTGCCATCTGAAATTCTTTCAACACGGCCTGAAAATCTTTCGCGAGTTTAGCATCTGCTATCTTCTTGTTTGCCTGCAAACACACACAATAAAGACATTAAATGCCTTTTTTATTTTATTCTGGTCAATGTAAGAGAACTCAGGGTCATATCAACCAATACATTTAACATATAATTATAACTAAAACAGTCCCAAACATGTCCAGCAAAAACATTCATTCAAAAATAAATCTCTATAGAGAAATTAAGTAAATAAATGCAGATCAATTAAATAAGCGCAGTATCTTAAATAATGAACAAGCCATAAACTAAAAGTACAATTCTGATCAAGCCTTGTGCTAAAACTAAAATTTAACTTAAAGAATGCAAGCGGTTGGAATCAAACTCTGTTTCACTTGGTCATAAACTTGCTCATAATACCATGGTGGAAAATAAACTCTGACGACCAATGTTGGAAGAACAAACAGAGCAGGTTATACGGATCCCTAAGAAATGCATCCAAATTGTTGTGTTTATTCAAATCATTTCTATACTGCTAATGCTTATCAGTGACTGATTCATGTGCATATTTCAGATATTCAAGTTTCAAATGCTATACATAACAGATTACAATGTCTCAAAATATTCATAATGGAAACAGATCAATATTTCTTTTAAAGCTATTCACAAAACACTGCACATTGTAAATTTGCATAGACAATTGTATATACAAATAAGTGAACAATAATAACAGATTCAGGTATTCTCGATCTATTGCATATACTGATCCTAACCCTAAAAATTAGAATCAAGAATTGTTCAAAAAGAAAAGAAACGTTGTTTTAGGCTTTCCGCTACTAACCAAAATGCGTCATTCAGATACAGCTTCAGATAGCACTTAGCACCTACGACATTGATGAACGGATTTTTTGCTAGTAAAGAATTTCACAAATATATTCTCGTTGCAAGTATAGTTTCTAAACCAACAAAGAATCCTTTCATACAAAAACTTGTTTGTCACTTAAGCAAACCCAATAAAAATAAACCAAAGTATTTAAACCTTGGGTCGTCTTCCAAGGAATTGTAGGGAGGTGTAGTTATTATTGGTTAAGGAAAAGTATATTTTTGGGTTTTTGAAAGGTTGAACAAGAAAAGTAAATTGCAAGAAAGTAAATTAATAATTAAGAAAACTCTTGGCAAGGTATGAGAATTAAACGTCCTATCCTAATTATCCTTATCAATTGTGATGAGAATTGTTCATTGCTCCCACTTGGTTAATCCTCTAACTATGAAGGAAGGTCAAGTGGATAAATCAAATTGATTCCTCAAGTCCTAGTCAACTCCCAAGGAAAGACTAGAGATAGTGGAATTCAAGTCAATTAGCAACTTTCAATTATCAATCAACAAAGGAGTTTGATAACTCAAGCGTCTCCAATTACTCAATTCAAGCTAAGAATGTAAAAAGCTAAATAAAATTCATAAACATGAAATACCTCAAATTGCATTAAATAAAGAAATCAAATCTAACATGGAGAGTTCATAAATTCAATTGGAAAGATATATAAACTAGAATGCTAGAATAAATAAAAGTAGAAGAGAAACTAAATTAAAGGAACATTGAACCTGGAATTGAGAAGAAATAAACCTAAAACTTTTAATTATACGCTTTTTGACATTATTTTTAGGTAGTTTTCAGTATGTTTTAGTTACTTTTTGTTATATTTTTATTAGTTTTTAAATAAAAATCATATTTCTGGACTTTATTATGAGTTTGTGTGTTTTTCTGTGATTTCAGTATTTTCTGGCTGAAATTGAGGACCTGAGCAAAAATCTGATTCAGAGGCTGAAAAAGGACTGCAGATGCTGTTGGATTCTGACCTCCCTGTACTCGAAATAGATTTTCTGGAGCTACAGAAGCCCAATTGGCACGCTCTCAATTGTGTTGGAAAGTAGACATCCTGGGCTTTCCAACAATATATAATACTCCATACTTTGCCCGGGATTTGATAATGCGATAATGCAAACTGGCATTTAAACTCCAACTTTCTACCCTATTCTGGCGTAAAACGCCAGAACTGGCATAAAAGCTAGAGTTAAACGCCCAAACTGGCACCAAAGCTAGCGTTTAACTCCAACAAAAGTCTATACATGTGAACGCTTCAATTCTCAGCCCAAGCACACACCAAGTGGGCCCGGAAGTGGATTTCTGCATTAATTACTTATTTCTGTAAACCCTAGGCTACTAGTTCATTATAAATAGGACCTTTCACTATTGTATTTTCATCTTCGGATTATCTCTGGAACACATTATGTAGTTTTTGTGTTCTGAGACTTCCATGAGAGGCTGGCCATTCGGCCATGTCTACCCTATTTTCACTTATGTATTTTCAATGGTGGAGTTTCTACACCCCGAAGATCAAGGTGTGGAGCTCTACTGTTCTTCATGAATTAATGCAATTACTATTGTTTTTCTATTCAATTCACGCCTACTTCTTCTCCAAGATATCCATTCGCACTTCAACATGATGAATGTGATGAACTAGTGACACTCATCAGCATTCTCACCTATGAACGCGTGCATGACAACCACTTCCGTTCTACATGAAAACGAGCTTGAATGCATATCTCTTGGGTTTCTAATCTAAGATTAGAACCTTCATGGTATAGGCTAGAATTATTGGCGGTAATTCCTGAGATCCAGAAAGTCTAAACCTTGTCTGTGGTATTCCGAGTAGGAACTGGGATGGGATGACTATGACGAGCTTCAAACTCGCGAGTGTTGGGCATAGTGACAGATGCAAAAGGATCAACAGATCCTATTCCAACATGAGTGAGAACCGACAGATGATTAGCCGTGCGGTGACAGCGTATTTGGACCATTTTCACTGAGAAGACAGATGGTAGCCATTGACAACGGTTATCCCCCAACATACAGCTTGCCATGGAAGGGAGTATGAATGATTGGATGAAGGCAATATGAAAGCAGAGGCTCAGAAAGAACAAAGCATCTTCATACGCTTATCTTAAATCCCACCAATGAATTACATAAGTGCTTCTATCTTATTTTCTGTTTTAATTATATTTCAATTATCAAAATCCCATAACCATTTGAATCCGCCTGACTGAGATTTACAAGGATGACCATAGCTTGCTTCAAGCTGACAATCTTCGTGGGATCGACCCTTACTTACGTAAGGTATTACTTGGGCGACCCAGTGCACTTGCTGGTCAGCTGCACGGAGTTGTGTGAAAGGTGTGCGATAACGATTTCGTGTACCAAGTTTTTGGCGCCGTTGCCGGGGATTGTTCGAGTTTGGACAACTGACGGTTCATCTTGTTGCTCAGATTAGGTACTTTTATTTTATATTTAAGCTTTTGACTTTTATTTTATTTTCGAAAAAATTTTCAAAAAATAGATTATTCTATGACTTTAGAATTTTTAAAAATGAATTCTAGAGTTTCATGATAATTTGTTAAAGTCTGGCTGGTTGTGAAACCATGTCTAAACTTTTGGACCGTGGTTTCAACTTATCATCACAAGAGCTTGTTGATTTCTATCAATCTTGCTGTTGAATGTAATGATCTGCTAAAGCTTGGCTAGCCATTGGCCATGTCTAGTATTTTTGACTGGAGCTTTCACTGAAAGCTTGGCTGGCTAGTAAGCCATGTCTAATTCCTAGACCGGAGCTTTAGACTAACATTGCATGATTCCTGGAATTCGTATTAAAAATTTTAAATTTCTTATTTTCTTTTTCCAAATAATTTTCGAAAAATACAAAAATTTTTTTATGAAATCATAAAAACCAAAAATTTTGTGTTTTTGTTTGAGTCTAGTGTCTATTTTTAAGTTTGGTGTCCTGCATATTTTTTATTTTCTTGCTTTTTTCGAATATATGCATTATATTCTTCAATGATCTTCAAGTCGTTCTTGATGATTTTATTGGGTCTGATCTTTAAATTCTCTTGTTTGGTATCTTTTGTTGTTTCTCATGAGCATTCTCAATTTGTTAGTGTCTCTAATATGAAAATTTCTAAGTTTGGTGTCATGCATGCATTGTTTATCTGATCTTAGTTTTCCATGATTAGTTTCATTTTGTTGTTTTTCAACATTAAAAATTCAAAAAAAAATTTCAAAATTTTGTCTTTTCAAGTCAATAATACAGAGAATTGAAGATTCAGAACATACAACAGAGGAATCACAGAGAAAAAGCTGGGCGTTCAAAACGCCCAGTGAAGAAGGAAAATTGGCGTTTAAACGCCAGCCAGGGTACCTGGCTGGGTGTTAAACGCCCAAAAGGGTAGTATTTTGGACGTTAAACGCCAGAATGGATACCATTCTGGGCGTTTAACGCCAGGATAACAAGGGAGGTAAGTTAGTTTTTAATTCAAATCTTTTTCAAATTTTCATAATTTTTCAAACTCAAATATTTTCCAAATCCTATTTTTTTATCATATCTTTTTCAAAATCAAATCTTTTCCATTTTTCTCTCACTATTTTAGAAAATCCTTGCTACCAATTAATGATTTGATTCAAAAATTTCAAGTTTGTTGCTTCTTTGTTAAGAAAGGTTCAATATTTGAATTTTAGAATCATATCTTTTAAACTTCTTGTTAGTCAAGTCATTAATTTTAAAAAATCAAATCTTTTTAAATTGTTTTTCAATCATATCTTCTCAATCACATCTTTTTCAAAATAATTTTCAATCATATCTTTTTGATTGCTAATTTCAAAATCTTTTTCAAAACCACTTAACCACTTTCTTACTTTTAATTTTCGAAAACCATCAACCTTTTTTTTAAATTTCTTTTAATTAATTTAAATTTTTTTAAAATTTTGTTTTCGAAAATTCTTCTCCCTCCTCACCTTTTTCTATTTAAGACTAACACTTCTCCTCTATTAGCAATTCGGACTCACTCCCTCTCTATAAGTTCGAATTCTCCTCTCAACCTCATCCTTCTATTCTTCTTTTCCTCTGACACCTCGAGGAATCTCTATACTGTGACATAGAGAATTCCATACTTTTTTGTTCTCTTCTCTTTCATATGAGCAGGAACAAGGACAAAGGCATTCTTGTTGAAGCTGATCCTGAACTTGAAAGGAACTTGAAGAGAAAGCTAAGAGAAGCTAAAGCACAACTCTCTGGAGAAGACCTGACAGAAATTTTCGAAAAGGAAGCAGACAAAATAAACATGGCCGAGCCCAACAACATTGGTGGAGATGCAAGGAAGATGCTTGGTGACTTTATTGCACCCTCTTCTGACTTCTGTGGAAGGAGCATCTCAATTCCTGCAACTGGAGCAAACAACTTTGAGCTTAAGCCTCAATTAGTTTCTCTAATGCAGCAGAATTGCAAGTATCATGGACTTCCATTGGAAGATCCTCATCAGTTTTTAGCTAAATTCTTGCAAATCTGTGACACTGTTAAGACCCATGGGGTTGACCCTGAGATCTACAGACTTATGCTTTTCCCCTTTGCATTAAGAGACAAAGCTAGGATATGGTTGGACTCACAACCTAAAGAAAGCCTGAACTCTTGGGAAAAGCTGGTCAATGCCTTCTTGGCAAAGTTCTTTCCACCTCAAAAATTGAGTAAGCTTAGAGTGGAAGTCCAGACCTTCAGACAGAAGGAAGGCGAATCCCTCTATGAAGCTTAGGAAAGATACAAGCAATTGATCAGAAGGTGTCCTTCTGGCATGCTTTCAGAATAGAGTATCATATGCATATTCTATGATGGTCTGTCTGAACTGTCCAAGATGTCATTGGATAACTCTGCTGGTGGATCTCTTCATCTGAAGAAGACGCCTGAAAAAGCCCAGAAACTCATTGAAATGGTTGCAAATAACCAATTCTTGTACACTTCTGAAAGAAATCCTGTGAACAATGGGACAACTCAGAAGAAAGGAGTTCTTGAGATTGATACTCTAAATGCCATATTGGCTCAGAACAAAATATTGACTCAGCAAGTCAATATGATTTCTCAGAGTCTGTCTGAAATGCAAGCTGTATCAGGCAGTACTAAGGAGGCTTCCTCTGAAGAAGAAGCTTATGATCCTGAGAATTCTGTAATGGCAGAGGTGAATTACATGGGAGAACCCTATGGAAACACCTATAATCCTTCATGGAGAAATCATCGAAGTCTTTTATCGAAGGACCAACAGAAGCCTCAACAAGGCTTCAACAACAATATTGGTGGAAGAAATAGGTTTAGCAATAGCAAGCCTTTTCCATCATCTTCTCAGCAACAGACAGAGAACTCTGAGCAGAGTCTCTCTAGCTTAGCAGCCATAGTCTCTGATCTATCTAAAACCTCACTAAGTTTCATAACTGAAACAAGGTCCTCCATTAGAAATTTGGAGGCACAGGTGGATCAGCTGAGTAAGAAAGTTACTGAACTCCCTCCTAGTGCTCTCCCAAGCAATACAAAAGAGAATCCCAAGAGAGAATGCAAGGCCATAAACACATCTCACATGGCCGAATGCATAGAGGAGGAAAAGGCAGTGATTTCCACTGAGGAAGACCTCAATGGACATCCGCTGGCCTCTAAGGAGTTCCCTAATGAGGAACCAAAGGAATCTGATATAGAGACCATAGAGATTCCAATAAACCTACTTCTGCCATTCATGAGCTCTGATGAGTATTATTCCTCTAAAGAGGATGAAGATATTGCTGAAGAGCAAGTTGCTAAGTATCTTGGAGCAATCATGAAGTTGAATACCAAGTTAATTGGTAATGAGACTTGGGAGAATGAACCTCCATTGCTCATCAATGAATTGAATACCTTGGTCAAGCAGAAATTACCTCAGAAGAAACTGGATCCTGGAAAGTTCTCAATACCTTGTACCATAGGCACCATGACCTTTGAGAAGGCTCTGTGTGACCTGGGGTAAAGTATAAACCTCATGCCCCTCTTTGTAGTGGAGAAACTAGGGATCCTTGAGGTGCAAGCTACAAGAATCTCACTAGAGATGGCAGACAATTCAAGGAAATAGGCTTATGGACTTGTAGAGGATGTCGTGGTGAAGGTTGAAGGCCTTTACATCCCTGCTGATTTCATAATCCTGGAAACTGGGAAGAATATGGATGAATCCATCATCCTTGGAAGACCCTTCCTAGCCACAGCAAAAACTGTGATTGATGTTGACAGAGGAGAGTTCGTCCTTCAAGTGAATGAGGACTACCTTGTGTTTAAGGCTCAAGGATCTCCCTCTGTAACCATGGAGAGGAAGCATGAAAAGCTTCTCTCAACACAGAGTCAAACAGAGCCCCCACATTCAAACTATAAGTTTAGTGTTGGGAGGTCATCATTATGCTCTGAGTATCTGTGAGGCTCCATGAGAGCCCATTGTCAAGCTATTGACATTAAAGAAGTGTTTGTTGGGAGGCAACCCATTTTTACTTATCTATGTTAAATTTCTATTGTTATTTTATGTTTTCCTTAGGTTGATGATCATGTGGAGTCACAAAAACAACTGAAAAAGCAAAAATAGGATGAAAAACAGCATTAAAAATAGCACACCCTAGAGGAGAAGCTTACTGGCGTTTAAATGCCAGTAAGGGTAGTAGAATGGGCGTTAAACGCCCAGTCTGGCACTATTCTGGGCATTTAACGCCAGAAAAGGGTACCAGACTGGCGTTTAACGCCAGAAAAGGGCACAAAGCTGGCGTTTAAATGCCAGAAAGGGGAAGAAAAGCTAGCGTTAAACGCCAGAAATGGGCAGCAACCTGGCGTTTAACGCCAAGATTGGCACTCCAAGGGGCATTTACACGCCAGAATGGAGTAGGGATGAGAAATCCTTGACACCTCAGGATCTGTGAACCCCACAGGATCCCCACCTACCTCAACTCACTCTCTCTCTTCTTCACACTTACCAATAACACCCTTCCCCAAATACCCTTCACCAGTCACCTCCATTTCTCTTCCCCATCACCTCTTCACCAATCACCTCCTCACAATTCAAATTCAAAACCAACTTTCCCTCCCAAACCCAACCCCTAATACACGAATACCCTCTCTCTCTTAACCTATAAATACCCCTCCTCACCACCTTCATTTTCACACATCATACACACTTCTCTCCAACTTGGCCGAACCTACACCAACCCTCCATCTCCTCCATTACTTCTTCTTCTACTCTTTTCTTTCTTCTTTTGCTCGAGGACGAGCAACCATTCTAAGTTTGGTGTGGGAAAAGCTAAAGCTTTTTTGTTTTCCATAACCATTTATGGCACCTAAGGCCGAAGAAACCTTTAGAAAGTGGAAAGGGAAGGCAATTGCTTCCACCTCTGAGTCATGGGAGATGGAGAGATTCATCTCAAAGGTCCATCAAAACCACTTCTATGAAGTTGTGGCCAAGAAGAAGGTGATCCCTGAGGTCCCTTTCAAGCTCAAAAAGAGTGAATATCCAGAGATCCGACATGAGATTCAAAGAAGAGGTTGGGAAATTCTCACCAACCCCATTCAACAAGTCAGGATCTTAATAGTTCAAGAGTTTTATGCTAATGCATGGGTCACCAAAAACCATGATCAAAGTGTGAATCTGAACCCAAAGAATTTGCTTACAATGGTTCGGGGAAAATACTTAGATTTCAGTTCGGAAAATGTAAGGTTTGCACTCAACTTGCCAATGATGCAAGGAGATGCACGCCCCTACGCTAGAAGGGTCAACTTTGATCAAAGGTTAGACCAAATCCTCAGGGACATATATGTGGAAGGAGCTCAGTGGAAAAGAGACTCAAGAGGCGAGCCGATTCAACTAAGAAGGCTTGACCTCAAGCCCGTGGCTAGGGGATGGTTGGAGTTCATCCAACGCTCAATCATTCCCACTAGCAACCAGTCTAAAGTTACTATAGACCGGGCTATCATGATCCATAGCATCATGAATGGAGAGGAAGTGGAAGTTCATGAGGTTATATCCCTAGAACTCTACAAGGTGGCGGACAAGTCCTCTACTTTGGCAAGGTTAGGCTTCCCTCATCTAATTTGTCACCTCTGTAATTCAGCTGGAATTGACATAGAGGAAGACATCCTCATTGATGAGGACAAGCCCATCACTAAGAAAAGGATGGAGCAAGCAAGAGAGCCCACTCATGGACCTCAACAAGAGCATGAGGAAATTCCTCATCATGAAATCCCTGAGATTCCTCAAGGGATGCACTTTCCTCTACAAAATTATTGGGAGCAAATTAACACCTCCCTAGGAGAATTAAGTTCCAACATGGGACAACTAAGGGTGGAACACCAAGAGCATTCCATCCTCCTTCATGAAATTAGAGAAGACCAAAGAGCCATGAGGGAGGAGCAACAAAGGAAAGGAAGAGACATAGAGGAGCTCAAGCGTTCCGTTGGATCTTCAAGAGGAAGAACTAGCTGTCATCACTAAGGTGGACCCGTTCTTTAATCTCTTTGCTCTTATTTTTCTGTTTTTCAAGAATTATGCTTTATGTTCTATCTATGTTTGTGTCTTTATTATATGATCATTAGTGTCTAGTGTTTATGCCTTAAAGCTATGAATGTCCTATGAATCCATCACCTTTCTTAAATGAAAAATGTTTTTAATTGCAAAAGAAAAAGAAGTACATGAATTTCAAATTTTAAAATAGTTTAATTATTTTGATGTGGTGGCAATACTTTTTGTTTTCTGAATGAATGCTTGAACAGTGCATATTTTTGAATTTGTTGTTTATGAATGTTAAAATTGTTGGCTCTTAAAAGAATGATGGAAAAGGAGAAATGTTATTGATAATCTGAAAAATCATAAAATTAATTCTTGAAGCAAGAAAAAGCAGTGAAAAGCTTGCAAAAAAAATGGCGAAAAAATAAAAGAAAAAGCAAGCAGAAAAAGCCAATAGCCCTTTAAACCAAAAGGCAAGGGTAAAATAAAAAGGATCCAAGGCTTTGAGCATCAGTGGATAGGAAGGCCCAAAGGAATAAAAATCCTGGCCTAAGCGGCTAAACCAAGCTGTCCCTAACCATGTGCTTGTGGCGTGAAGGTGTCAAGTGAAAAGCTTGAGACTGAGCAGTTAAAGTCGTGGTCCAAAGCAAAAGAGTGTGCTTAAGAGCTCTGGACACCTCTAATTGGGGACTCTAGCAAAGCTGAGTCACAATCTGAAAAGGTTCACCCAGTTATGTGTCTGTGGCATTTATGTATCCGGTGGTAATACTGGAAAACAAAATACTTAGGGTCACGACCAAGACTCATAAAGTAACTGTGTTCAAGAATAAACATACTGAACTAGGAGAATCAATAACACTATCTGAATTCTGAGTTCCTATAGAAGCCAATCATTCTGAACTTCAAAGAATAAAGTGAGATGCCAAAACTATTCAGAAGTAAAAAGCTAAGAGTCCCGCTCATCTAATTAAGACTCATCTTCATAGATATTTTTGGAATTTATTGTATATTCTCTTCCTTTTATCCTACTTTGTTTTTAGTTGCTTGGGGACAAGCAACAATTTAAGTTTGGTGTTGTGATGAGCGGATAATTTATACGCTTTTTGACATTGTTTTTAGGTAGTTTTCAGTATGTTTTAGTTACTTTTTATTATATTTTTATTAGTTTTTAAATAAAAATTACATTTCTAGACTTTACTATGAGTTTGTGTGTTTTTCTGTGATTTCAGGCATTTTCTGGCTGAAATTGAGGGACCTGAGCAAAAATCTGATTCAGAGGCTGAAAAAGGACGGCAGATGCTGTTGGATTTTGACCTCCCTGCACTCGAAATAAATTTTCTGGAGCTACAGAAGCCCAATTTGTGCACTCTGAATTGCGTTGGAAAGTAGACATCCCGGGCTTTCCAGCAATATATAATAGTCCATACTCTGCCCGAGATTTGATAATGCAAACTGGCGTTTAAACGCCAACTGGCGTTTAAACGCCAACTTTCTACCCTATTATGGCGTTAAACGCCAGAACTGGCATAAAAGCTGGAGTTAAACGCCCAAACTGGCACCAAAGCTGGCGTTTAACTCCAAGAAAAGTTTTTACATGTGAAAGCTTCAATGCTCAGCCCAAGCACAAACCAAGTTGGTCCGGAAGTAGATTTCTGCATTAATTACTTATTTCTGTAAATCCTAGGCTACTAGTTCATTATAAATAGGACCCTTCACTATTGTATTTTCATCTTCGGATCATCTCTAGAACACATTATGTAGTTTTTATGTTTTGAGACCTCCATGGGAGGCTGGCCACTCGGTCATGTCTACCCTATTTTCACTTATATATTTTCAACGGTGGAGTTTCTACACCCCGAAGATCAAGGTGTGGAGCTCTGCTGTTCTTCATGAATTAATGCAATTACTATTGTTTTTCTATTCAATTCACGCCTACTTCTTCTCTAAGATATCCATTCGCACTTCAACATGATGAATATGATGAACTAGTGACACTCATCACCATTCTCACCTATGAATGCGTGCCTGACAACCACTTCCGTTCTACATAAAAACGAGCTTGAATGCATATCTCTTGGGTTTCTAATCTAAGATTAGAACCTTCGTGGTATAGGCTAGAATTATTGGCAGTCATTCCTGAGATCCGGAAAGTCTAAACCCTGTCTGTGGTATTCCGAGTAGGATCTGGGATGGGATGACTGTGATGAGCTTCAAACTCGCGAGTGTTGGGCATAGTGACAAACGTAAAAGTATGAATGGATCCTATTCCAATATGAGTGAGAACCGACAGATGATTAGCCGTGTGGTGACAGCGCATTTGGACCATTTTCACTGAGAGGACAGACGATAGCCAATGACAATAGTGATCCCCCAACATACAGCTTGCCATGGAAGGGAGTATGAATGATTGGATAAAGGCAATAGAAAAGAAGAGGTTCAGAAGGAACAAAGCATCTTCATACTCTTATCTAAAATTCCACCAATGAATTACATAAGTGCTTCTATCTTATTTTCTGTTTTAATTATATTTCAATTATCAAAATCCCATAACCATTTGAATCCGCCTGACTGAGATTTACAAGGATGACCATATCTTGCTTCAAGCCGACAATCTCCGTGGGATCGACCCTTACTCACGTAAAATATTACTTGGACGACCCAGTGCACTTGCTGGTCAGCTGCACAGAGTTGTGTGAAAAGTGTGCGATGACGATTCTGTGTACCAGTTAATAACTCCACTCTTCTCTAGTCATGCTTTCTAAACTTTGTTCTTCATCTATCCAATTAACAAAAATTTAGTATACCACTGCAAATATCATGAGGGCTTTTCAAGGTTGTAATGGGACTAAGGCAAAGGTGAGGATATATGTATGGCTAAGTGAGCTATAAATATGAATCTTTGACTAACCTAAGCTCTTACCTAACATACACACACTCTATATAATTCTAAAATTGTGCCTAGCTACCCAAAACTCCCACTTTTTCATCTCATACTCATGTATCAATTTTTAATTTCACCACATGTGCAATGATCTTTTATTAAGCTTAGCATTTGGGGTAATTTTTTTTCCTATTTATTTATTTATTTATATTATATATATATATATATTCTCTTCTCTTTTTCTTTTTATTTTTCTCTCTTTTTTTTGATTAAAAATATAAAAGTAAACATAACATATCAATGTACATGAGTTTTTGTTTAATTTTTTTCTGGTCTCACATGAGTAGGTACCCAAATTTCCAATATTTAAATAAAGTAGAAACATAACACATTCCCTATTAACCCATGTTCCTACAGTTTCCCCACACTTAGTTGACACACAATCTCTATCTTAAGCTAACCTAAGATTCACCTGGGATGATTAATTGTTTTTCCGCTTAAGGCTAGTGATGTGGTAAAATATAGAACAAAAGGGGATTAAAAGGCTCAAAGTGGCAAACAAAGGTAATTGAAAGGGTAGGCTATTTGGGATAAGTGAACTAATAACAATTGATGGCCTCAATCATACGCATGTATGTAAATACACTAAACAATGGACATATAGAATGGAACAAAGCAAAGATTGCAATCATAGAGAAGAAAACACACAAGAATAAAATATTATGGTTAAATAGTGTAACGATGTAATTAAGCTCAAATCTCACAGGTTGTGTGTTCTTAGCTATAATTCATATTCCAATTTACAATCTTCAAACAAGTTTAACACAAATTTTTCAATTTAAATTAGTGAAATGCTATAAAAAGGGTCTTGAGAAGAAACTCATTACTTTAACTAAGTAGTAGCTAAATGCACAAAATCGAACAAACATGCAATCAAACATGCAAATGCAACAACTAACAAATTAATCATTGGTGTTTGAAAAAGGAAGTAACTAACCCACGGAAGTTGGTATCGACCTCCCCACACTTAAAGATTGCACCGTCCTCAGTGCATGCTAAGATGTGCAAGTGGACGGGTTGCTCCAACCAACGCTTTTCTCCATAGATTGTGCAGATGGACTTGTCTATCGCCCCATTGAGAAGCTTTTCGTTTCCCTTCTCGGTGGCCAGCCTGAAAGAAAAAGGGAAGAAAAGTAACCCAAAAACAAAGATAGAAAACAAAGGAAATATGGGTGGGTTAGTGCCAAATAATGAGGGTCTCAATTACATGGTAGCTACAACACACTTGCCGGTGAGTTTGTGTGGAAATCTAATTTCCACCCATCAAGTTTTTGGCACCATTATCGGGGATTGATTTAGATTGACAATGATTAAGTAAGGTGATAGTCTAGATTAAGCATTTTTTTTCAATTTTACTAAGCACACTAACTGTTTGAATTTTTGCTTAAGCTAACACTCACTTTACTCTAGCAGTAGAGTGTTTCATTTTGGTTTCTGGTTTTGTGTTTATGTCAGGAGAAAGAAGAGGTGAATCCACCTCTCTTAACCTTGACGAGAGAACCCTTTGAAGATTGAGAAGAGAAGCCAGACGGAAAGGAGTTATTGGTGAAGAAGAATTGGAAGAGGAAGAGCAAGTAATGGATGATAACATTCCAGAGCACATTGATGGTGTGGCCGACAACCATGGTCAACCTCAGAGAAGAGTCTTAGCCTCATACACTATCCCCAATCCAAAGCATTGTGGGAGTAGCATCCTAACCCCCAATATCAATACCAATAACTTTGAACTCAAGCCTCAATTAATTACCCTGGTTCAAAACAACTGTCAATATGGAGGAAGTGCTGCTGAGGATCCAAACCAGCATCTCTCTGTATTTTTGAGAATTTGTGACACTGTCAAAACCAATGGAGTCAATCCTGATATCTGTAAACTTCTTTTATTCCCATTTTCACTGAGAGACAAAGCCACACATTGGTTAGAAACCTTCCCCAAGGAGAGCATTACCAGCTGGGATGATTTGGTTAGCAAATTCTTAGCCAAATTCTATCCACCTCAAAGAGTCATCAAACTGAAAACTGATGTGCAAACCTTCAGACAACAAGAAGGAGAGTCATTGTATGAAGCTTGGGAGAGGTACAAGGCTCTGATTAGAAGATGTCCAAAGGGAATATTCAGTAAATGGGTTGAGCTGCAGAATTTCTATGAAGGCTTGTCTTTACCTTCAAGGAATGCTTTAGATTATTCCTCAAGAGGATCTTTGCAGATGATGAAAACTGCTCAAGAGGCACATGATCTCATAGACATGGTGGCCAACAATGACTATTTCTATTCTTCTGAAAGGCAAGCAGCCCCAAAGAAAGGAGTATTTGATCTTGAAGGAATTGATACTATACTAGCTCAGAACAAACTTATGCACTAGCAACTCCAACAACAAATTGAAACAATGTCAAAGAAGATGGATGGATTGCAACTTGCAGCAGTGAGAACAACCAACCAACCATCTGTGGTTTGGGGACAGCAAGAGGAAAATTATGAGGAGCAGCAGCCTGAACAAGTGCAATACATGCATAATCAGAGTTCTGGATCAAATGACTTCCAGGGAGACACTTACAATTCATCCTGGAGAAACCACCCCAACCTGAAATGGGGAGAGAACCAAAACCAGCAACCTTGGCAAAGAAATTCAAACCAAAACAATTCCAGAAATGCAAACCATCAAAACCATCAAAACACTAACCAAAATCCATATAGAAAACCATAAAATAATCAGCCCCAATCCAACTACTATCCACCCAACAACTCATCCACTAACCCAAATAACTATCATTCACCCTTAACATTCCATAATCAACCACAACTACCTCAGGAATCTCAAAGGATCTCCAACTTGGAGATATTGATGGAAAGGATGATGAAGCACCAAGAATTGGCCAGCAAGAACCATGAAGTTTCATTGAGGAACTTAGAGAGGCAGATTGGCCACTTGTCCAAGCAAGCAGTGACTGAGAGGCCAACCAATGCATTGCCAAGTGACACCATTCCCAACCCCTAAGGAGTGGAAGAACTTTGGTAAATGACAAGAAGCCAGCTGAGAAAGAAGCCACCAAGAAGCCAATAGAGGATGACAAGGCCAGTAGCAGTATAGAGCCAATGACAATTGAATAAAAGAACCAAGAAAGGCTCAAAGAGAAAGAAGAACCTCAAGCTTCAAAGAAAGAAAAGGAGGTCATGGAGGAACAGTCACAAGAACAGAGGACCATGGTGAAGACTCACACTCCCTCCATTCCATATCCTCAAAGGTTTAACAAGGAGATCAAAGACCAACAGTTCCCTAAGTTCCTAGAAGTGTTTAAGAAGCTAGAGATCAACATCCCACTTGCTGAGGCTCTAGAACAAATGCCTTTATATGCAAAATTCCTCAACGAGCTTATCAACAAGAAAAGGAGTTGGAATGAGAAGGAGACGGTCATTCTAACACAAGAATGTAGTGCTGTCATACAAAGAGGTCTTCCTCCAAAGCTCAAAGATCTAGGAAGCTTCATCCTATCCTGCACTATAGGCAACAGAACATTGGACAAAGCTCTTTGTGACTTAGGAGCCAGCATCAATTTGATGCCCCTCTCACTAATAAAGAAGCTTGCAATAGAGAAAGTCAAGCCCACCAGGATGTCACTCCAAATGGCTGACAGATCACTTAAGATACCAAATGGGGTTGTGGAAAACTTATTAGTGAAGATTGGAGAGTTTATTTTCCCTGCTGACTTTGTTATCCTAGACATGGAAGAAGAGGGACATAGTTCAATCATATTGGGACAGCCTTTCTTAGCAACAGCAATAGCCATCATTGATGTGGAGAAAGGGGAGATGACCCTCAGGGTGCATGATGAAAAGATGATCATCAATATCTTCAAAGCCATGCAATACCCTCTAGAGAAGGAAAGGCATATGAGAGTAGAGATGATAGAAGAAGTGGAGGAGGAGCTACTGGAAGATGACAACCAGGAGAAACAAGAAGAGGAAATGGAGGTGGAACAATAGTTCATAGAAGAGGAAGTGGTAGAGATCTCCATTGAAAGCAAGGCAGAGGAGAAGCCAAAACAAGAGTTAAAGCCTCTCCCCCCTCATCTCAAATACGTGTTTCTTGGAGAAGCAGAGGCCCTGCCAGTGATCATAAACTCTTCCTTGAACATGAAGAAGAAACAAAGCTAATTGAGGTGCTGAAAGCTCACAAGACTGCCTTGGGTTGGACAATTGATGATATCAAAGGCATCAGCCCTGCCATTTCTATGCATAAAATTCTATTGGAGGAAGATTCAAAACCTGTAGTTCAACCCCAAAGAAGACTTAACCCGACCATGAAGGAGGTGGTTCAAAAAGAAGTGATGAAGCTATGGAATGCTGGGATAATCTTTCCAATCTCTGACAGCTCATGGGTGAGTCCGATTCAAGTTGTACCAAAGAAGGGAGGAATGACAGTCATCTCCAATGAGAATAATGAGTTAATTCCCACTAGGACAGTGACTGGGTAGAGAATGTGCATAGATTATAGAAGACTGAATGATGCTACAAGGAAAGATCACTTTCATCTCCCATTCATTGACCAGATGCTGGAAAGATTGGCTGGCCATGCCTATTATTGCTTCCTGGATGGGTACTCTGGGTACAATCAAATAGTGGTAGATCCTAAGGATCAAGAAAAGACTTCCTTTACCTGTCCATTTGGAGTTTTTGCTTACAAAAGGATGCCCTTTGGTCTGTGTAATGCCCCTGCAACTTTTCAAAGGTGTATGCTTTCTATATTCTCTGACATGGTGGAAAAATTTTTAGAAGTCTTCATGGATGATTTTTCTGTCTTTGGCAATTCATTTAACACTTGCTTGCATTATTTAACTCTTGTTTTGAAAAGATGCCAAGAAACTAACCTGGTATTGAATTGGGAGAAATGCCATTTCATGGTTCCTGAAGGGATAGTTCTTGGGCATGAGGTTTCAAGCAAAGGTATAGAAGTTGACAAAGCAAAAATAGAAATCATTGAAAAGCTTCCTATACGTGTTAATGTGAAAGCAGTAAAGAGTTTTCTTGGACATACTGGTTTTTACAGGAGGTTTATCAAAGATTTTTCAAAAATAACAAAACCATTGAGCAATTTGCTAATGATTGATAGTCCTTTTATCTTTGGTGACAATTGCAAGCATGCCTTTGAAACTTTAAAGAGAAAACTCATTACAGCACCAATCATCACACCTCCTGATTGGGAGTTACCTTTTGAACTTATGTGTGATGCAAGTGACTTTGCAATTGGTGCTGTATTGGGGAAAAAGAAAGACAAGCTGCACCACGTTATATATTATGCTAGCAAGGTGTTGAATGAAGAACAGAAAAATTATACCACCACTGAGAAAGAGCTTTTGGCAATTGTATATGTATTTGATAAATTTAGACAATACTTGATTGGTTCAAAGGTTATAGTGTATACTGATCATGCTGCTCTCAAGTATCTAATGTCTAAACAGGATTCAAAGCCAAGGCTTATTAGGTGGGTGTTGCTGCTACAAGAATTTGATATTGATGTTTGAGATAGGAAAGGGAATGAGAACTAAGTAGCAGACCACTTGTCAAGATTGCCACAAGAGGTTACTCAAGCTCCATATTCAGTGAACGAAAGCTTTCCAGATGAACACCTCTTATGGGAGGAAGGTTGGAAACTACAAGGTTGGAAGGAAGATCCCTCAAGAATTCATCAAGCAGCAAGTAAAGAAGCTGCTCAATGAAACCAAGAAGTTCTTATGGGATGAACCATTCTTATTCAAGAGGTGTCCAGATGGAATGATTCGGAAATGTGTTTCTGAGAGTGAGATGAGAGATATACTATGGCATTGTCATGGCTCAGCTTATGGTGGACATTTTGGACCAGAAAGAACAGCAGCCAAAGTACTTCAAAGTGGATTTTATTGGCCAACCATATTCAAGGATGCTAGAGAGTTTTTTCATCAATGCAATGAGTGCCAAAGTGCTGGAGGATTAACAAGAAGGAATGAGATGCCTCAGAAATTACATCTTGGAAGTAGAACTCTTTGATCTTTGGGGAATAAATTTTATGGGCCCCTTTCCACCTTCATATTCTTTCAAATACATACTTGTGGCAGTAGAGTATGTCTCAAAGTGGGTGAAAGCTATAGCAACAACCACATGTGATGCACAAATGTCCTTCAATTCCTTAAGAAGCACATTTTTACTAGGTATAGAGTGCCAAAGGGTCTTGTCAGTGATGGTGGTAGTCATTTTTGCAACAAACAAATGGAGAAATTACTTCATAAATATGGGGTGATGCATAAAGTAGCTACACCATATCATCCACAGACCAATGGCCAAGCAGAGCTTGCAAATAGGGAGTTGAAGAGGATTTTGGAGAAAACAGTGGGGAGCACAAGAATGGATTGGGCCAGGAAATTAGATGATGCTCTCTGGGCATATAGGATAGCCTTCAAGACTCCTATTAGAAAGTCACCTTTTTAGTTATTGTATGGCAAGTCTTGTCACCTTCCTGTAGAGCTTGAACACAAAGCTTTTTGGGCCACTAAACTCCTCAACCTTGATTCTCAAGCAGCAGGAGAGAAGAGGTTATTACAATTAAATGAGTTGGATGAGTTTAGACTGGAAGCCTATGAAAATGCTAAGATATATAAGGAAAAAGCTAAGAGATGGCATGACAGAAGGACCTCAAAGAAGGATTTCAAACCAGGACAGCAAGTACTTTTGTACAACTCCATACTCAAAGTTTTCCCTGGCAAACTCAAGTCTAAATGGACTGATCCCTACTTGGTGACAAAGGTTCTTCCTTATGGTAGCCTTGAATTACTAGATGAAGCAACAAAGAACAATTTCACAGAAAATGGTCACAGGGCAAAGCATTACTTGGGAGGCCATTGGGACAAAGAGAAGGAGAATCAGAAATTAAGCTGAGCAAGAATGAAGGATGTTAAGCTAGTGACATTAAAAGAGCGCTTGTTGGGAGGCAACCCAACCTAAGGTAGTTTTCTTTTCTTAACTATTTCAATAAGAGGATTAGGTAGTTTTATCTGTATTGCAAAGAGCTAAGTTTGGTATTTGACGTTAGGATTTTTGCTGGTAAAGAATTTTATAAAAATAGTCGCGTTGTAGATATAGTTTCTAAACCGACAGAAATCCCTTCGTACAAACGTTTTGGTTGTCACAAGTAACAAACCCCTAAATAAATTGATAACCGAAGTATTTAAACCTCGGGTCGTCTTCTCAAGGAACTGCAAGGAAGTATGTTCTTATTATTGGTTATGAAGATTGTAAATTGGGGTTTTGAAAGTAAAGAGCAAGTAATTTAAATTAAAATTAAAATAAATAAATGACTATAAAATAAACTTTTGGCAAGGTATGAGGAAATTGGAAATCCTATCCTAGTTATCCTTATCAATGGTGATGAGAATTGAATCTAAGTCCCACTTAGTTAACCTTTACTAAAGCAAGGGAAGATCAAGTGGATAATTAGTTTGATCCTCAGACCCTAGTCAATTCCTCAGAAAGAACTGGGATTATTGAAGTTCAATTCAATTAACAAAGATAACAATTATCCATCATGTTGAGTTTGATAACTCCTGAATTACTGATTTCTTAACCAAGACCAAAAGGGGAAAAGTAAATCTACTCGAATAAAAACATCTTCAGATTGGATGTAACAGTAACATAAATAAAAGAGAGCAATCATAAACTGAAATACCTCAATTAACATTAATTAAAAGAATTATCTGTAACATAGAAGAGTTCATAAATTAAATTGAGAAAATAAATAATTAAAAGAAATATTGAACCTAATAAAAAGGGACAATCATGAAAGCAAGAAAAATCCTAAATCCTAATCCTAAAAGAGAGAGGAGAAAACCTCTCTCTAAAATTACATCTAAATCATGAAAGTGACTAATTGGAGACTCTCTTTTGACTGGATGCATTTCCCCACTTTATAACCTCTAATCTGTGCTTTCTGTACTTGGATCTGGGCCAAAAAGGGCTTCAGAAATTGCTGGGAGCATTTTCTGTAATTTCTGGTGCGTGGCCTCTGTCACGCGTCCGCGTGGGTCACGCGTCCGCGTGGGTCACGCGTCCGCGTGGGTCACGCGGTCGCGTCATCTGGAGTTTTTCTTATCACGCGTTCGCTTCGGTCATGCGTCCGCGTCATCTGCGTTTTGCTCGTGGCGCGCGATCGCGTCAGTCACACGTTCACGTCGCTGTCTTTTCGCGCTGGGCATGCAGCCGCGTCGTCCACGCGTTCGCGTCGCTGCCAGTTTCTTCAAAAACTCCATTTTGTGCTCTCCTTCCTTTTTTGTATGTTTTCTTTCCATCTTTTAAGTCATTCCTGCCTTAGAAGATCTGAAACTACTCAACACACAAATCACGACATCGAATGATAATAAAGGGTAATTAAAATAATTATTCTTAAAGCACAGGAAACATGTTTTTCACATATCTCATGTAATAAGAAACGGAAAGTAAAACCATGCAATTAACATGAATAAGTGAGTGAAGGATTGAATAAATCACTTAAATTAGGCACAAAATATATCATAAAATATGGGTTTATCAGTGTTACACACCAAAATAATTTAAGGGTGAATGAAGGATGCTAAGTTTGGTGTTCCACCAAAAATCTCATAAAAAGACTTTTCACCCTCTGCATAACTGGTTACTAGCTTCAAGCAATAAGGAAAACCACTAAACCACTGTCTATTTTCTAGTTTTTAGCCTCATTACTTTCAACAAAACCACAAGATTTCATGTAACTGATGCATCATAGACAGTAGCAAGGAACTAAGTTTGGTGTTCCCTCACCAAAGTAAGTTCAAGTTCATGCTAACCATTTGCCTAAGTGCTTGGAAAAACAAGCAACTTTCAAAAAATTATGCAGAAAAAGAAAATCAACATCTTCAAAGAATCACCACCAAGGGAAATGCAAAAGTAAAAGATGATGATGACAAAAGGGAAGCTGCAAGACACTCCTGAGAGGTTGTATTGTCACAAAACTCACTTTGCTTTGAAACGTTCTGCAGGAGAAGTTGCTGGTTGCCTTGATGTTTAGTTCAAATAATGCAAAATTTGATGTCTGCACTAGTATGAATGCTTGTTATCACTCATATGCTTTAAATTCATGTTTTGTGTCCCTTTTTGCATCAATAAGACAAAATATTTGGAAAAGAAAGTGATTGTCCAATGTTGTAGGAATTAGAATGAGACTTGTGGTGGTAATTGCTTGATTAAGATGAGGAGCTCAAAAATAAAAGCTGCATAATAGAGTGTTCTTTGTAGTGTGAACTTGGTTGCTGTCATGAAACCTTTTATTAATGAAATTCCCTGGAAAATGAAGCAAAGTGATAATGAAAAAGAAAAGAAAAGCCAAGAATTGGCAAAAAAACGAACAATAAGGCTAGACACCAATAGCTTGGACCTTAAGACATATGTCTGTGGTGCTTTTTGTACTAGGATATGCTTGGACAATTAGGTTCTGAGGAGTCTTTTAAAACTTAGTAACTTGGATTAACTAATCCGGGATTACCAACCGAAAGTCCATTATCAAGAGTAACCTAGCTACAAAGCATTTAGTGATCCAAAGAGATGCTAGGCATCAATGTTCCTAAGAGGATTTGTGAGCCAAGTGTCTGTAGTGAAGAAGTGTTGAGCAAAATTAAGCCTGCAACATTTGACACTGAGTTATCCTTAAGAAATAAGCTTATTGAGCAAAAGAAAGAAGGAAAAATCAAAAGGGATTAATCAAAAAGCAAGGCATTATGACAGCAACTCTAGTGAATCCTCAAAGAAGCATTCCGTATCTTTCAGCAAAGAATAAATGAGCTCCATGTTTGTCTGCATGAAACCCCATAGTCTTAATTCTATTATCTGCTAAATAAGGACATGTATGCTTGAAGAACGAAACTCTCGCGCGATCTAGAATTTTCACAATAAATTCGTGTTGTAAGTATAGCTTCCAGACCGACAAGAATTCCTTTCTTACAAAAGTTTGGTTGTCACAAGTAACAAACCCCTAAATAAATTGATAACCGAAGTATTTAAACCTCGGGTCGTCTTTCAAGGAATTGCAGGGAGGTGTTCTTATTATTGGTTATGAGTCTTGTAAATTGGGGGTTTTGGAGTTTGGGCAATGGGCATAGATATAATTATAAATTAAAGCAATAAAAAATAAATAAGAGATTTTATGTAATTAAATTAAAAGCCTTGACCCGGAGAAGATTAATCAGAATTTTTATCCTTGTTGGATTTCTCAAGATTAACAGTAATAGGTTGTTGTTTCTACTTAGTTATCCTTTACTAAATAAAGGAAAATTAAGTTGGGAGCCAACTTCTGTTCACAAGTCCTAATCCTCTCCCTTGGAAAGGATTAGCGTAGTAACTAGAGTGCTAGCCAATAACTTTCAATTACCAATTAATTCTTGAGTATTCCAACTCAAGTGTCTCCAAATATTAATCAACTCCAAAATCAATTTGGGAGTCTACTCAGTTAATATGAATACTATTTTCATAAATCATAAAAGAAGTAAAAAGGAAACATGGTAGTTAAAATTCGATTGAAAACAATTAAACAAATAATAGATTTAAATGGAAAAATATTATGGAATAAATGTAGAATATAAGAATCTTAAATTAAAAGAACATTGAACCTGGAAATTGAGAAGAAGAAATCCTAATCCTAAAACCTAAGAGAGAGGAAAGAGCCTCTCTCTCTAGAAAACTGCATCTAAAACCTAAAATTATGTGAATATGAGTTAATGATCCATGAATGAATGGATTTCCTCGCTTTATAGTCTCTAATCTGTGTTTTCTGGGACGAAAACTGGGTCGAAAACAGCCCAGAAATCGCTGGAGAAGAAATCTGCCACGTTGGTTTTTCGTCACTGCGACGCATCCGCGTGGAGCACGCATTCGCGTTGACTATCTGTACGGCCACTATGGCAAATTATATATCAAATCGAAGCCCCAGACGTTAGCTTTCCAACGCAACTAAAACCGTATCAATTGGACCTATGTAGCTCAAGTTATGATCGATTTAGTGCGAGAGGGTCAGGCTGCAGTTCCTTCAATTTCTTGTATTCCTTCCACTTTTGCATGCTTCCTTTCCATCCTCTGAGTCATTCCTGCCCTGTAATCTCTGAAATCACTTAACGCACATATCAAGGCATCGAATGGTAATAAGAGAAGATTAATATTAGCAAATATAAGGCCAAAGAAGCATGTTTTCAATTATAGCACAAAATCAGGAAGAAAAACATAGAACCATGCAAATAGTATGAATAAGTGGGTAAAGAGTTGATAAAAACCACTCAATTGAGCACAAGATAAACCATGAAATAGTGGTTTATCAATCTCTCCACATTTAAACATTAGCATGTCCTTATGCTAAGCTGAAGAAAAGCTATAAGAGAGTGAAGAGGAATGGTATAATGTATGAAATGCAACCTATCTATATGAATGCAACTACATGCTAAGATGTTTCTACCTACTTGGTTAAAAGTAAATAAATCTTCCAAGAACAAATATAAATCGGATTTCACTAATTCAAATAATACAATAAAAGACAAGTAAATTTGTAAGAAGATAGCTCATGAAAGCAGGGAACATAGAATCAAGCATTGAACCCTCACTGGTAGTGTATATGCACTCTAATCACTCAAGTGTATGGGGTTAATCACTCTACTCTTCTCTAGTCATGCCTTCTAATACTTTGTTCTTCGTCTAACCAATCAACAGATATATAATGTATACATACAAACATCATGAGGTCTTTTTTAAGGTTGTAATGGGGCCAAGGTAAAGGTAAGAGTATATATAAGGCTAAGTGAGCTATAAATTAAATTCTTGCTTAGTCTAAGATCTCACCTAACATATACATACTCTATAAAAATTTAAAATTATCCTGGTCTTCCCAATCTTTTCCACTTTGTGTCACATACTCATGTACCAATTTTATTCTGATTTTTTTACTTCCATGTGCATTGATTTCTCTACTAAACTTATTATTGGGGTAATTTTGTCCCCTTATTTATTTATTTAACTAAAAGAAAATTATTTTTTTTATTTTTTTATTTTTATTTGTAACATAAACATATATCAATGCACATGGTATTTTAGTTTAATTTGGTTTCACATGAGCATGCTCCCAAACTTCTGATTATTCAATTAATATTTTCCTATCAACCCATGTTCTCATGTTTCCCCACACTTAGTGGATACACAATCTCCTATCTTAAGCTAACCAAGGATTCAACTTGAGATTTTTAATTTGTTTTTCTACTTAAGGCTAGTGATGTGGTTATAGAATAAGAGAGGATTAAAAGGCTCAAGGGGGCTAACAAGGGTGATGTAAAAGGTGAGCTTATTTGGGATAGTTGAGCTAAAACAAGTAATGGCCTCAATCATATGTAAGCATGTAAATACACTAAATAGTGGACATATAGAATGGAACAAAGTAAAGATTGCAATTATAGAGAAGAGAACACACAAGAATAAAAATTTATGGTTAAATAATGTAACCATATAAAAAAGCTCAAAATCTTACAGGTTGTGTGTTCTTAGCTTTTTAAACTATGTTCCAAACACAACTTCAAGCAAATTTAACACAAAAATTTTGATTTAAATTAGTGAAATATTATAAAATAGAGTCTTAAAAAGAAATTTATTACTTTAACCAAGTAGTAACTAAATGCATAAAATCAAACAAACATGCAATTAAACATGCAAATGCAACAATGAACTAAAAAATAAAGTAATATATTGGTGTTGAGAAGAAGATAACTAACCCATGGAGATCGATATCGACATCCCCACACATAAAGATTGCACCGTCCTCGATGCATGCTGAGATGTGCAAGTGGACGGGCTGTTCCAACTGGCGCTTTTTTTCAAAGATTTTGCAGATGGACTTGTCTGTCGCCCCATATAAACGTCTTCCGGTTCCCTTCCGGGTGGCCATCCTGAAAGAAAAATGGAAGAAAAGTAACCCAGAAATAAAGATAAGAAAATAAATGAAGTATGGGTGGGTTAATGCCAAGTGAGAAGGGTCTCATTTACATGGAAGCTTCAACATGTACGTGAGAAAACAATAGAAGCACATGGCATACCAGTGGTACAAAATTTTCAACAATGGGAAGAGACAGTAGATAATGAAAGACAGTGTAAGTTCATGTCAATGCAAAAGGAATACAGGTATCATAAAAGGTTGACATTGACAAAAAGATAATATCATCTAACAGTGTGAATCAAGTCACTAAGCATCAAAATAATACCAGAAAAGATACAACAGTTGAATAAGAACATTTATCACCAATGGTAAAATAATAAATTTAGAGAAGAAAATAAAAATATGCACAAAATGAAAATGCAATAAAAGAAAGTATGCAAATAAGTAAGTAAAATAGAATGGAAGTGAAGAAGGATGATGAAGAAAAAGAAAGTAGGAAAGAAAGAAGAAAGAAGAAAATATAGAAGAAATTAGGATTAGAGAATAAAAGATAAGATAATTGGCAGTAATCTTGATAAGTTGTGCGATGCAGGCAACGCGGACGCGTGGGTCAAGCGGTCGCGTGACTTGATTTGTGCGAATGGCGCGAGGGCAGCGACGCGTTCGCGCAACTCTCTGTCTCAAACTCATTTTGCCAAAATATTTGGGTGACGCGATCGCATGGTTGACGCAATCGCGTGGATGGCCATGTTTGGAGGACGACACGAATGCGTGGAGCACGCGGTCGCGTGACAGGGCTGGTGCTTCTAGCATCACTCCAGCCCCACTCCATCATAACTTCTGCCATACACCTCTTTTACGTCGATTTTTAAGGGCACGCATTCGCGTAGGTGACGCGGACGCGTGGGCATGTTTGTGCCTAAGGCACGCCTCCAGCCACGCTTTCACGTGACTCTCTGTCCTATTCTCTTTTCTTCAAAATGCACTAGTGACGCGGACGGGTCAGCGACGCTGCCGCGTCGCGTGCGTGCTTTTTTTTATGCAGTATGCAATATACATAATGCAGAATGCAAATGCTGATATGGAGGTTATGAATAATTCCAGGTTCAATAGAATAAAACAAAACTTTAAAATAAACAAAACGAAATAAAATTAAAATTGAAAAGGAACGATCATACCATGGTGGGTTGTCTCCCACCTAGCACTTTTAGTTAAAGTCCTTAAGTTGGACATTTGGTGAACTCCTTGTCATGGCAGCTTGTTCTTGAACTCATCCTGAAACTTCCACCAATGCTTGGACTTCCAATAAGCTCTATCAATACAAAGTAAATTTTTCAAGATTTGATGGAGTTTGTCACAAGTTTTGAGCTCCCAAATTTGATCCTCCTATATGCCTGGATCCCAAATCTTGTTTCTGCACCCGTCTTCAAGTTGATCATCATGGTTCCATCCGGGTGGCAAGCACTCTGAATTCTCTATGGAGTACCAAACTCTTCTTTTAGATCTAACCAAATTATCACCAGTTGAGCCCTTACATATTTCTCTTGAAGTATCAACCTTGATAAGCCTCGATTTGCAACTACAACCACTAAACATTCTTCCCTTATGCTTAATGCCACAAAGGTTCCTAAGTTGGCCATCCGTTTCAAGAATACCGTACTCAAGTGGGATAGGAAGACAAACAAAGATAAGTTTTACCCACTCAAGTGAGGGAGTAGACGACAACCTAGGTGGAGAAGTCTCCAACGTTCTTGACAAAGCGTACTCAACTCCCGTCCATCCTTTTCGAAGGGCTTCTACTTCCACATCATTTGCAGACTCAATCAGAGAAGAGTCTTCATACTCAAGGAGTTCGTTTGTGGATGTAGATTTATCACTAGGATGACTTGATGCATGATTCTCATGACCAAGGGAACTTACTTCTTGATCTATCCCATCCAAGTCTTCATAAGGAATATGCCATGGAGGTTTTGCACTGGCCTTCTTGACATCAATTTCAATCTTATTGGCGGGGTACTCTATAATTCTAGATTCCCATGGAGGTTCAGCATCTCCTAAATCTTCAACCACTTCTTCCTTTGCAACTATTATGGCTTCCTCCACTTGTTCCAATACAAAGCCATGTTCCTCATTGTCCACCGGAGTTTCTAGTGTCTCCTTCATGCTACGCTCTTCTTTTGATTCTCCACATGTAGCCATGGGAGTACTTTGAGTGTTCAAAGGTTGGGAAGCTAATCGATTTACTACCTCGGTAAAGGCAGTCGCGAATTCTAGTACTCCCCGTTTCATCTCTTCTTGCCCTTGAAGAAGAACACCAATAGTATCATGCATTGAAGGTTGAGGTGGATGTGAGGGCTCATTATTTGGGAGGAAAGGTTCATGATAAGAGGGTAGTTCGTCACTCTCCATCTTTTCCACTTGTTGCACAACACACTTTAATTCCTTGTTCTCAAATTGAGATTCTTTAGCCATGAAAGCTTCGGGTGCTGTTCGGCTTATCGCTCGGTCCAATTGGCGAAGGGTTCCATGAAATTTTTCCACTGTTTTCTTGAGACGATCCTTTGATTCTTGTTGCGCTCGGCTATCATAAGTAGGATCATAGTGCTCTTGGATTGATGGATATGGAGATGGTGTATATTGAGGTGGTGGTTCTTGGGAGTAATTGGGTTGGAATTGGGGTGGATCTACGTATGGCTCATAGGGTGGTTGATATGGTGGATAAAGGTTAGAATCATGTGATGATGTTTGGTAGTAGGGGGCTTGTGAGTATGGTGGTCCAGAGTTGTGTTGAGGAGGCGGTTCATAATCATATGGTACGCCTTGTTGGTAACTACAAGGGGGTCCACCATATCTATCATCTTGCTATGCACCTCGGAATGGTTTCTGACTATAGTAATTTGGTAGGTGATGGTTGTCACGAAAGGGTCCACCATAACTATTGTCTCGACATGCATTGTTGAATGGTTGTTGTCCATGGCAGTTTGGAGGGTGCTGTTGCCCAAAAGATTGATCAGATCCTCGTGGCTCCTTTGCGTCGACTATCTGTATGGCCGCTATTGCAAATTATATATCAAATAAAAGCCCAGGACCTTAGCTTTCCAACACAACTGAAACTGCATCAATTGGACCTCTGTAACTCAAGTTATGATCGATTTAGTGCGAGAGGGTCAGGCTGACAGCTTTGCAGTTCCTTCAATTTCTTGTATTCCTTCCACTTTTGCATGCTTCCTTTCCATCCTCTGAGTCATTCCTGCCCTGTAATCTCTGAAATCATTTAACGTACATATCAAGGCATTGAATGGTAATAAGAGAAGATTAATATTAGCAAATATAAGGCCAAAGAAGCATGTTTTCAATCATAGCACAAAATCAGGAAGGAAAACATAAAACCATGCAAATAGTATGAATAAGTGGGTAAAGAGTTGATAAAAACCACTCAATTGAGCACAAGATAAACCATGAAATAGTGGTTTATCAATGCTTCTCTGTTTCATTTCATTTCTTCTCATGTTTAGCGCTTGGTTGGGGACAAGCAAGATTTAAGTTTGGTGTTCTGATGACAAGTCATCTTATGCTAGTTTTACAAGCATTTTTCATTTGTTTCATTAGGTTTTATGCACTTTCTTGCACAATAAGTAAGTGATTTGGAGTGGATTTTCATGATTATGCTAAATCAATCAACAATCATTTATTTGACACAAAATCATAGGGTTTAAACTAGAATTAGTTGATTTTATGAATGATTTTTGGTGATACTTTGACATGTTTGTGTGGTTGCTTGTAGGTGAAGAAATGGTGGAAAGAGGAAATTTTGGCACACTTTTGATGATTGAGCACGCTTTGGACCTTAGGCCACACTTTCAAAAGTGTGGCCCATAAAAATAAAGCGTGGCGCTCAACCATGAAGGAGCAGAAGGCCAGCGCTCAACCAAGGGAGCGCTCAACCAAAGGAGCGCTTAACCAAGGGAGCACTCAACAAAGGCCAAGACAAGGAGCGCTCAAAGAAGTGAGCGCTATGCTCACTAGAGTGAGCATTTTTGAACCCTCACCAAGGAAATAAAGGAAACGCAGCACTCACAAGAGGGAACGCCAAGAATCAAAGAGGGGGCGCACAAGGAGAGGCGCTCACAATTTGACCACAGCGCTCACTTATTGAGCGCTAGTAACATGCTTGGCCAAAGGAAAAATGAGCGCGATGCTCACAAAACCAAACAGAGCGCTCCCCTAGAAGGATCCCACACACCTAACCAATTTAAACCAAAGCCAAACCGGACCCATCCTTCTTCAAATCCATTTCTCATTCAAGGCCAACTTTGAAAAGCCCAATCCAAGCTTTGAAGACTAAAATAGAAAGTATATAAATAGGATTAAGTTTGATTTGTAGAGGACCTAACCTTTACTTTTTGGATCATTTTTACTTTTTACCTTTAGCTCATTTTAGTTTTTCACTTTTTATTTTCAATTGTTTTGAATTTGGGATTTGGGAATTTGGATCTGAGTTTTTCTTTCTGTTTTTATTTGCATTCTTCTGCAATTTCTACTTTTCTGTTTTGTATCTTGAATTGAGATTGAAGAGCTCCATTGATTCAAATTCTGAGAATCATCTTTGACTCTTCCTCTCAATTGATCTAAGGATTGGATTTTAATCTTCTCTGCTGTTTTCAATTTCATTTTCTTCTGTAATTTCTCTTCTGCTTGGTCAAGGGAGTAATTGAGATCTAGATCTTATTGCTAGTCTCATTGCTCTTCTTCAGTCTTCAATTTCTCTTTTATAATTTCACAATTGGTTTAAGTTTTCTTGCTAATTTGTTTCTTTAAGAAATTTTCCATTTTTGTTCTTGCTATTGAGATCCAGATCTAAATTCTTCATCCCAGAGCTTCTGATTTACTGTAGTTTGCAATTTCTTGTTCAATTTCAATTCCTAGCACCCAAATCCTTTTACTCTTCAAGCAATTTATATTTCTCAGCATTTTAGATTCAGCAAATTTACATTTCTTGCACTTTAAGTTTCAGGTATTTACTTTTCTTGCAATTTAGGTTTCAGTTCATTTACTTTCTTGCACTCTAAGTTTCATGCAATTTACCTTTCTTGTCATTTAAGATTTTGCCAATTTACATTCCTTGCTCTAAGCTTCTACCATTTACCTTCTGAATTTTACAATTCATTGCAATTTACTTTCTGCCAGTTCAATTTCATACAATTTACCAATGTTAGCTTGACTAAACTAATCACTCACTAAAGTTGCCTGATCCATCAATCCCTGTGGGATCAACCTCACTCTAAGTGAGTTTTACTACTTGATGTGACCTGGTACACTTGCCAGTGAGTTTGTGTGGAAATCTAATTTCCACCCATCACTCATCCTAAAAATACAAATAACTTTGAGATCATAGGGCAACAATAAAGTAAAAATCAATGAGGAAGCACTAACAATGTTAAAAGAGCTTATGGAAGTAATGTGATTTACAAAAAAAAATACTGTGTGTATATTCCAATGATGCGCACAGTTGGAACACACATCGGCCGGATATCACGGCAATCACACCCTTAAGGCAATTCACAGCTCAAAGCTTCACGATTTAGTGCTCAAGTTGCAAATATAAAACAGAGAAATACAAACAACTTCTAGCAAGCACCAAAAGGGGATTATCCATTGTTCATCCTCAAATAGTGGTAATCACACATACAATGTTCTTAATTGGAAGCCCAAAAGATGTTTGATCAAGACATCATCAAAAGTTGAACATTCTTAGGGTGGTTACTCAATTTAAATTCCAAAATGAACAATGAAACTTAGATTACACTAACACAATGCATTTACAACCAAAATTTCACATCAACAAACAAGAAAATGCATTAGTGATTTCAATTTTCTACCATTAAAAGTCATAAAAGAAGTTGCACTATTCATACAATATGCCTAACAAGAGATAAATTGAACACATATGATGGCCAAGTCATATGAATCAAACAAAATGTCTATTGAGGCATTTTATCAAACATGTGGTATGTAATGTGCAAGTTAATCACATTTAAGCTCAAATTTGATCATAACCAACCCAACAATCAAGCAACAACACTTTGCAATACAAAGAAACAAAAAAGAAAGCAACTAAAGAAATCTAAGCAACATAAAAGAAATGAAAGTAATTGCAAAAATATTAACATAAATAGAAAGAAAAAGCAAGAACCTGAGATATAAAGGTTGAAAAGAAGAAGAACTAGGGAGGAACAATGGCACTTGTTATAGCCACTGGAAATCACGGCGTTTGGGTTCGCCGGAAAAAGAAGCACCGGATGAGAGAACTCACCGGTGGTGGATAGAGAAAAGAGAAGGGAAAGAAAGAAAGAAAGAAGTAGAGGAGTATGAGAAGGAGAGAGAGAAAGGTCACCGGCGGTAGGTTGACGGCAGCGGTGGCCGGCGGCAAGGACCGGCGGGGCTTGGCAGAGAAGGGAGAAAGAGCAGCTGTGGAGAAAAGAGGAAAAGAAGGAAGCTACCTCTCAATAGGGCAGGTTGCCCTGTTAACGCCCAGAACGCGACGCGTGCAGGTGCACAGGGGCCTGTGCGGACGCACAAAGACGAAAACCTAGAAAGGGTGCGAACGCATACAGCGTGCGATCGCTGCAACCAGAATCATGTGTGCGTGCGCACACAAGTCCGTGCGCACGCACAAGGGCCAAAAATGGGGGAGGTTGAGCACGCACACAAGTTGTTCCCTCGCTCCCACCAGAGGAGTCTACAATTGGTGTGCGGGTGCACACGTCTGTGCGCTCGCACAGATGAAGTATGAGAGGGGATGTGTGCGTACGCACGCAGCTGTGCACACGCACAGATCAGTGAAAACAGGGCAGCGCGCACGCACAAGCTGTGCTGGCGCTGCGACAAGAGGGCATATTAAGTCGTGTGCGGACGCACAGGTTCGTGCGGCCGCACAGGTGGCGAAAAACACAGTTTTGTGCGCACGCACAGGTTGGTGCGTACGTACAGATGCCCTATTTCAGAAAATTCTTTTCTCTTCAAAACTAAGGTTCCTACCCTTAGCATATCAACATACCAACCCCAAATCATTCAAACAAGCACAATTTTATGGTCCACAAGTAATTTAACTTATTCAACTCAAAATTATCAAACCAAACCTAAGCTACTCATTATATCACAAGAAAGCAAATAATTCAAAAGGCTATAAATAAGAGATAAATTGGAACAAGGTTACCATGGTGGGGTGTCTCCCACCGAACACTTTGGTTTAGAGTCCTAAGTTGGACTTGCATGGCTTCATTTGTCACTTGGAAACTTCACCGAACACTTAGGTTGAGTGTGATCCTTTGAATTTGACTTCTTGGCAACATCCTCTCCTTTTTGCTCTTTATCATCCTCAATCACTTGATCTTCAATGATGTCGCACCCAAAAATAGAATAAGCTTCAAGAACGGGCTTGTCGGACTCCTCCAAAGTGAACTTGACTAACTTGCCATCCGACTCGAAATAATAGACTCCCAAACGTGCATCTAGCTTGAAACGGGCTGTCTTTAGGAATGGCCTTCCAAGGAGTATGGATGATGGCTTGTTGGAGTCAATGGGAGGGGTGTCCAAAATGTAAAAATCAACTAGAATGAGAAATCCTTGAATATTAACTAGCACATTCTCTACAATCCCCACAACCGACAAAATACTTTTATCGGCTAGCACAAACCTCGCCCCGGACCTCTTTAGGGGTGACAAATTCAATCTTTCATAAATGGGGAGTGGCATAATACTTACGCACACCCCCAGATCACACATATAGTCCATGAATTTCATCCCACCAATCAAGCAAGTGACCAAACATGGGCTGGGATCATTGCATTTTTCAGGAAGTAAAGAAGAGATAGAATCATCTACCGGCTTTGTGTTGAGGTTGCCAAGCTTGTCCTTGTGAGTGCAAACGTCTTTAAGGAACTTGGCATATTTGGGCACTTGTTGAATGGCTTGGAAGAGGGGGACGGTGACTTCGACCTTCTTAAAAACTTTCACCGTATTGGGGTCAAGCTCTTCCTGTTTCTTGGCCTTCTTGGCTAAACTTGGGAATGGAATAGGCAAAGGCTCTTCAAGCAAGGTCTTTCTCTTTGTCTCCTTGACCTTGGGTGGTTCTTCCTCACTTTTGTCAACACTTTCATTTTCATCCCTCATCACCTCCACTTCATCTCCTACCTCTTCATTGTTTGTCTATTCACTCAACTTTGTAGGCATAGCAACATTCTTATCAAGTTTAGTGCCGTTCCTAAGGGTAATGGCATTAATGCTACCTTTAGGGTTGGGTTAAGGTTGGGAGGGTAAACTACTTGAGGTTGAAGCTTGTTGGGTATTTTGTGCGGTTTGAGGAGGGAGAGTTAAACGGGAAAGGGCTTCAGCTATCGTAGCCATATACGCCTCTTGTTTCTTATGGAACTCTCGTTGCTCTTGCATGAAGGTGTGAATTGTGTCATTCATGTGAGATTGATTGCAGGGAAGGGCTTGGTTAACTTGAGGAGGGCTAGGTCTACTATGTGGGTGTTGGTACTTCCCTTGAGGTTGAGATTGTGGGGGTTGTTGGTATTGTGGTTGACCTTGGGGATATTGATGGTAGTAGACTTGAGCATTTTGGTTGGGATAAGCTTGAGGAGCTTGGTTCCACCTTTGGTTTGAATTATCCTTCCACCCTTGGTTTTGATTGCCTCCATGTTGCTAGGATCCTTGGTTGTAATTTGGTCTTTGCAGATAAGGGTTGGCTACCGCCAATGTAGTGTCCTCTTGGAGTTGAGGGAACTCATCGGTCTAATGAGTATTACAAGCACAAACACCATATATCCTTGATGGTCCTTCGATCTTTGGAGGATGAGGTGGAGCATTTATTAAGGCTTAAGGAATCTGTTACCCTTGGGTAATTTGTCACAACAAGATTGTCATTTTACCGAGGGTCTTATTCAGAATAGCATCTCCGGAGGGAGAAACTTCACTCAAAGCTTTCGGTTGTGGACTCCTTGCCCATGAGTGCTGAGTTGAGTCCGCCAAGTCTGATATAACTTCCAATGCTTTTGCAGCGGTCTTGTTTTTAGTCAATGATCCTCCACTCGCGGCATCTAGGAGGAGTGATGAGCGGATAATTTATACGCTTTTTGACATTGTTTTTAGTATGTTTTTAGTAGGATCTAGTTACTTTTAGGGATGTTTTCATTAGTTTTTATGTTAAATTCACATTTCTAGACTTTACTATGAGTTTGTGTGTTTTTCTGTGATTTCAGGTATTTTCTGGCTGAAATTGAGGGACTTGAGCAAAAATCAGATTCAGAGGTTGAAGAAGGACTGCTGATGCTGTTGGATTCTGACCTCCCTGCACTCAAAGTGGATTTTCTGGAGCTACAAAACTCGAAATTGCGTGCTTCCAATTGCGTTAGAGAGTAGACATCTAGGGCTTTCCAGCAATATATAATAGTCTATACTTTGGCCAAGAATAGACGACGTAAACTGGCGTTCAACGCCAGCTTTCTGCCCAAATCTGGCGTCCAGCGCCAGAAAAGGATCCAAAACCAGAGTTGAACGCCCAAACTGGCACAAATGCTGGCGTTCAACTCCAAGAAGGACCCCTACACGTGCAACACTCAAGCTCAGCCCAAGCACACACCAAGTGGGCGCCGGAAGTGGATTTATGCATCAATTACTTACTCATGTAAACCCTAGTAGCTAGTTTATTATAAATAGGACCTTTTACTATTGTATTAGACATCTTTTGAACCATCTTTGAATCTTGAGAATCTTTGGATGCCTGGTTCTTAGATCAGAGGGGCTGGCCATTCGGCCATGCCTGGACCTTTCACTTATGTATTTTTAACGGTAGAGTTTCTACACTCCATAGATTAAGGTGTGGAGCTCTGCTGTTCCTCAAAGATTAATGCAAAGTACTACTGTTTTCTATTCAATTCATCTTACTTCGCTTCTAAGATATTCATTCGTACTTCAATCTGAATGAGATGAACGTGACAATCATCATCATTCCCTATGAACGCGTGCCTGACAACCACTTCCGTTCTACCTTCGACTGAATGAATATCTCTTAGATCTCTTAATCAGAATCTTCGTGGCGTAAGCTAGAATGATGGCGGCATTCAAGAGAATCCGGAAAGTCTAAACCTTGTCTGTGGTATTCCGAGTAGGATTCAATGAATGAATGACTGTGACGAGCTCCAAACTCGCGATTGCAGGGCGTTAGTGACAGACGCAAAAGGATGAATCGCCGTGCCGTGACAGGGTGCGTTGACCATTTTCACTGAGAGGATAAGATGAAGCCATTGACAAGGGTGATGCCTCCAGACGATTAGCCGTGCCGTGACAGGGCATTGGATCATTTTCCCGAGAGATGACCGAAAGTAGCCATTGACAGTGGTGATGTATCACATAAAGCCAGCCATGGAAAGGAGTAAGACTGATTGGATGAAGATAGCAGGAAAGCAGAGGTTTAGAGGAACGAAAGCATCTCCATTCGCTTATCTGAAATTCCTACCAATGAATTACATAAGTATTTCTATCCCTATTTTATTATATTAAATTCGAAAACACCATTATCAATTTATATCCGCCTAACTGAGATTTGCAAGGTGACCATAGCTTGCTTCATACCAACAATCTCCATGGGATTCGACCCTTACTCACGTAAGGTATTACTTGGACGACCTAGTGCACTTGCTGGTCAGTTACACGGAGTTGTGAACCGTGGTTTTGGCATCATGTTTTTGGCGCCATTTCCAGGGAAAGAAAGAGCAATGAACTTTACATAATTAAAGTGTAATCACGATTCCACGTACCAAGTTTTTGGTGCCGTTGCCGGGGATTGTTCGAGTTTGGACAACTAACGGTTCATCCTGTTGCTCAGATTAGGTAATTTTCTTTTTGTTTTGTTTTCAAAAATTTTTCAAAAAAATCTTTCAAAAATTTTTCTTTTGTTTTCGAAAAAAAATATTTTCAAAAATAAATTATTCTATAGATTCAAAATTCTTAAGAATGAATTCTAGTGTTTCAAGAAGCATGTGAAGCCTGGCTGGCTACAAAGCCATGTCTAAATTCTTTTGGACTGAGGCTTCCAAACCATCAGCATAGAGGCAAGTTACATATTTGATAAGTAATGAGCAGTATATTCTGATATCTTGCTGAAGCTTGGCTGGCCATTGGCCATGTCTAGTGTTTTGGACTGGAGCTTTCATTGAAAGCTTGGCTGGCTAGTGAGCCATGTCTAATTCCTGGACTGAAGCTTTAGACTAAGAATGCAAGATTCCTGGAATTCATGTTAAAAATTTTGGAATCCTTATTTTTTTCTTTTTCATATAATTTTCGAAAAAATAAAAAAAATTAGAAAATCATAAAAATCAAAAACATTTTTTGTGTTTCTTGTTTGAGTCTTGAGTCATATCATAAGTTTGGTGTCACTTGCATATGCATCTTGCATTTTTCGAAAATCTCATGCATTCATGGTGTTCTTCATGATCTTCAAGTTGTTCTTGGTAAGTCTTCTTGTTTGATCTTGATGATTTTTTGTTTTGTGTCTTTTCATGTTTATCATATGCATTCTTGAATTCTTAGTGTCTAAGCATTAAAGAATTCTAAGTTTGGTGTCTTGCATGTTTTCTTTGCATTAAAAATTTTTCAAAATTGTGTCTATGATGTTCATCTTGACATTCATAGTGTTCTTGGTGTTCATCTTGACATTCATAGCATTCTTGCATGCATCACATGTTTTGATCTAAAAATTTCATGCATTGCATCTTTTTAGTGTTTTTCTCTTGCATCATAAAAATTCAAAAAAAAAATATCTTTCCCTTTTTCTCTCATCAAATTCGAAAATTTGAGTTGACTTTTTCAAAAATTTTTAAAATCAAGTTGTTTCTTATGAGTCAAATCAAATTTTCAATTTGAAAATCTTATCTTTTTCAAAATCTTTTTAAAAAATCAAATCTTTTTCAAACTTCTTAGTTATTTTCGAAAATTCAAAAAAATATTTTTCAAAAATCTTTTTCTTAATTTTATATCATAATTTTCGAAAATAACAATAACAATTAATGTTTTGATTCAAAAATTTCAAGTTTGTTACTTACTTGTTAAGAAAGATTCAAATTTTAAGTTCTAGAATCATATCTTGTGATTTCTTATGAATCAAGTCATTAATTGAGATTTTAAAAATCAAATCTTTTTCAAAACTAATTTCTAAAATATCTTCTTATCTTACCTTTTTCAAAAAGTTGGTTTCAAAATATCTTGTCTAACCTCCTAACTTCTTATCTTTTCAAAATTTGTTTCAACTAACTAACTAACTTTTTGTTTGTTTCTTAACTTTTTCAAAACTACCTAACTAACTCCCTCTCTCTAATTTTCGAAAATATCTTCCCTCTTTTTCAAAAATTTCTTTTTAATTAACTAATTATTCTTATTTTTATTTTTTATTTTAAAAAATTTTTTGAAAAATACTAACATTTTTCAAAAAACCATTTTCGAAAATTACTAACTCTTTTTCAAAAATATTTTTCGAAAATTCTCCCTCTCCCATCTTATTCTATTTATTTATTTATCTACTAACATCTCATCTCACTGTGGTATAAAGGATCCATATTATTATTATTTTTTTTTCTGTGCCCTCTTCTTTGTCATATGAGCAGGAGCAAGGACAAGAATATTCTTGTTGAAGCAGATCCAGAACCTGAAAGGACTCTAAAGAGAAAATTAAGAGAAGCTAAATTACAACAATCCAGAGATAACCTTTCAGAAATTTTCAAACAGGAAGAGGAGATGGCAGCCGAAAATAATAATAATGTAAGAAAGATGCTTGGTGACTTTACTGCACCTAATTCCAATTTACATGGAAGAAGCATCTCCATTCCTGCCATTGGAGCAAACAACTTTGAGCTGAAACCTCAATTAGTTTCTCTGATGCAGCAGAACTGCAAGTTTCATGGACTTCCATCTGAAGATCCTTTTCAGTTCTTAACTGAATTCTTGCAGATATGTGATACTGTTAAGACTAATGGAGTAGATCCTGAAGTCTACAGGCTCATGCTTTTCCCTTTTGCTGTAAGAGACAGAGCTAGATTATGGTTGGATTCTCAACCCAAAGACAGCCTGAACTCTTGGGATAAGCTGGTCACGGCTTTCTTAGCCAAGTACTTTCCTCCTCAAAAGCTGAGCAAGCTTAGAGCTGATGTTCAAACCTTCAGACAGAAAGAAGGTGAATCCCTCTATGAAGCTTGGGAAAGATACAAACAGTTGACCAAAAAGTGTCCTTCTGACATGCTTTCAGAATGGACCATCCTGGATATATTCTATGATGGTTTATCTGAGCTATCAAAGATGTCACTGGACACTTCTGCAGGTGGATCCATTCACCTAAAGAAAACTCCTGCAGAAGCTCAAGAACTCATTGACATGGTTGCTAATAACCAGTTCATGTACACTTCTGAAAGGAATCCTGTGAGTAATGGGACGCCTATGAAGAAGGGAGTTCTTGAAGTTGATACTCTGAATGCCATATTGGCTCAGAATAAAATATTGACTCAGCAAGTCAATATGATCTCTTAGAGTCTGCATGGAATGCAAGCTGCATCCAACAGTACTCAAGAGGCTTCTTATGAAGAAGAAGCTTATGATCCTGAGAACCCTGCAATAGCAGAGGTGAATTATTTAGGTGAACCTTATGGAAACACCTATAACTCATCATGGAGAAATCATCCAAATTTCTCATGGAAGGATCAAAAGCCTCAACAAGGCTTTAATAATGGTGGAAGAAATAGGTTTAGCAATAATAAACCCATCATCCACTCAGCAACAGACAGAGAACTCTGAACAAAATACTTCTAATTTGGCAAACTTAGTCTCTGATCTGTCTAAGGCTACTGTAAGTTTCATGAATGAAACAAGATCTTCCATTAGAAATTTGGAAGCACAAGTGGGTCAGCTGAGTAAAAGGATCACTGAAATCCCTCCCAGTACTCTCCCAAGCAATACAGAAGAGAACCCAAAGGGAGAGTGCAAGGCCATTGACATAAGCACCATGGCCGAACCTACAAGGGGAGTGGGGGACGCAAATCCCAAGGAGAAAGACCTCCTGAGACGTCCAGTGATCAATAAGGAGCTTCCCTCTGAGGAACCAAAGGACTCTGAGGCTCATCTAGAGACCATAGAGATTCCATTGAACCTCCTTATGCCCTTCATGAGCTCTGATGAGTATTCCTCTTCTGAAGAAAATGAGGATGTTACTGAAGAGCAAACTGGCAAGTTTCTTGGTGCAATCATGAAGCTGAATGCCAAATTATTTGGCATTGATACTTGGGAAGTTGAACCTCCCTTGTTCATCAATGAACTAAGTGATCTGGATCAACTGACATTGCCTCAGAAGAGACAGGATCCTAGAAAGTTCATAATACCTTGTACTATAGGCACCATGATCTTTAAGGCTCTGTGTGACCTTGGTTCAGGGATAAACCTCATGCCCCTCTCTGTAATAGAGAAACTGGGAATCTATGGGGTGCAAGCTACTAAAATCTCGTTAGAGATGGCAGACAATTCAAGAAAACAGGCATATGGACAAGTAGAGGACGTATTAGTAAAGGTTGAAGGCCTTTACATCCCTGCTGATTTCATAGTCCTGGATACTGGAAAGGAAGAGGATGAATCCATCATCCTAGGAAGACCTTTCTTGGCCACAGCAAGAGCTGTGATTGATGTTGACAGAGGTAAAATAGTCCTTCAATGGAATGAGGACTCCCTTGTGTTTAAAACTCAAGGATCTCCCTCTGCAACCATGGAGAGGAAGCAGAAAAAGCTTCTCTCAAAGCAGAGTCAACCAGAGCCCCCACAGTCAAACTCTAAGTTTGGTGTTGGGAGGCCACAACCAAACTCTAAGTTTGGTGTTGAACTCCTATATCCAAACTCTAAGTTTGGTGTTGGAGAGTCTCAACAAAGCTCTGCACATCTGTGAGGCTCCATGAGAGCCCACTGTCAAGCTATTGACATTAAAGAAGCGCTTGTTGGGAGGCAACCCAATTTTTATTTATCTAACTATATTTTTCTTAGTTATATGTCTTTATAGGTTCATGATCATGTGGAGTCACAAAATAAATATAAAAATTGAAAACGGAATCAAAAACAGCAGAAGAAAAATCACACCCTGGAGGAGCATCTGCCTGGCGTTCAACGCCAGAACAGAGCATGGTTCTGGCGCTGAACGCCCAAAATGGGCAGCATCCTGGCACTGAACGCCCAGAACAAGCATGGTTCTGGCGTTCAACGCCAGAAATGGCAACAAATGGGCGTTGAACACCCAAAATGGGCACCAACCTGGCGTTGAACGCCCAGAGTTGTGTGCAAGGGCATTTTACATGCCTAAATTGGTGCAGGGATGTAAATGCCTTGACACCTCAGGATCTATGGACCCCACAGGATCATCTCAGGATCTGTGGACCCCACAGGATCCCCACCTACCTCATCATCTCTCTTTCCATTCATGATCATCCCTTCTGTTTTCCATTTACCACTCACATCCATACACCCACTACCTTCAAAATTCAACATCTCTCTCCCACCCAATCCCACCCATATGGCCGAATACACACTCCCATCCATCTCCTCCATATCTTCTTCTTCTTCTTCTATTCTTTCTTCTTTTGCTCGAGGGCGAGCAACATTCTAAGTTTGGTGTGGTAAAAGCATAGCTTTTTTGTTTTTTTCCATAACCATTGATGGCACCTAAGGCCAGAGAAACCTCTAGAAAGAGGAAAGGGAAGACAAAAGCTTCCATCAAGGGTCTATAGCTCAGTGGTAGAACATTTGACTGCAAATCAAGAGATCATTGAGTTACCTCAGGGGATACATTTTCTTCCACAAAATTATTGGAAGCAACTAAGGGTGGAACATCAAGAGCACTCCATCATCCTTCATGAAATCAGAGAAGATCTAAAAGCAATGAAGGAGGAGCAACAAAGACAAGGAAGAGACATAGAAGAGCTCAAGGACATCATTGGTTCCTCAAGAAGGAAACGCCACCATCACTAAGGTGGATTCATTCCTTGTTCTTATTTCTTTTGTTTTTCGTTTTCTATGTTATGTGCTTATCTGTGTTTGTGTCTTCATTACATGATCATTAGTAGTTAGTAACTTTGTCTTAAAGTTATAAATGTCCTATGAATCCATCACCTCTCTTAAATGAAAAATGTTTTAATTCAAAAGAACAAGAAGTACATGAGTTTCGAATTTATCCTTGAACTTAGCTTAATTATATTGATGTGGCGACAATGCTTCTTGTTTTCTGAATGTATGCTTGAACAATGCATATGTCTTTTGAAGTTGTTGTTTAAGAATATTAAATATGTTGGCTCTTGAAAGAATGATGACTAGGAGACATGTTATTTGATAATTTGAAAAATCATAAAAATGATTCTTGAAGCAAGAAAAAGCAGCAAAGAACAAAGCTTGCAGAAAAAAAAAAAACAAAAAAAAAAACAAAAAAATAGGCGAAAAAAATATAGAAAGAAAAAAAAGAAAAAGCAAGCAGAAAAAGCCAAAGCTCTTAAAACCAAGAGGCAAGAGCAAAAAGCCAATAACCCTTAAAACCAAAAGGCAAGGGCAAATAAAAAGGATCCCAAGGCTTTGAGCATCAGTGGATAGGAGGGCCTAAAGGAATAAAATCCTGGTCTAAGCGGCTAAACCAAGCTGTCCCTAACCATGTGCTTGTGGCGTGTAGGTGTCAAGTGAAAACTTGAGACTGAGCGGTTAAAGTCAAGGTCCAAAGCAAAAAAAGAGTGTGCTTAAGAACCCTGGACACCTCTAATTGGGGACTTTAGCAAAGCTGAGTCACAATCTGAAAAGGTTCACCCAATTATGTGTCTGTGGCATTTATGTATCCGGTAGTAATACTGGAAAACAAAGTGCTTAGGGCCACGGCCAAGACTCATGAAATAGCTGTGTTCAAGAATCATCATACTGAACTAGGAGAATCAATAACACTATCTGAACTCTGAGTTCCTATAGATGCCAATCATTCTGAACCTCAATGGATAAAGTGAGATGCCAAAACTATTCAAGAGGCAAAAAGCTATAAGTCCCGCTCATATGATTGGAGCTATGTTTCATTGATAGTTTGGAATTTATAGTATATTCTCTTCTTTTTATCCTATTTGATTTTCAGTTGCTTGGGGACAAGCAACAATTTAAGTTTGGTGTTGTGATGAGCGGATAATTTATACGCTTTTTGACATTGTTTTTAGTATGTTTTTAGTAGGATCTAGTTACTTTTAGGGATGTTTTCATTAGTTTTTATGTTAAATTCACATTTCTGGACTTTACTATGAGTTTGTGTGTTTTTCTGTGATTTCAGGTATTTTCTGGCTGAAATTGAGGGACTTGAGCAAAAATCAGATTCAGAGGTTGAAGAAGGACTGCTGATGCTGTTGGATTCTGACCTCCCTGCACTCAAAGTAGATTTTCTGGAGCTACAGAACTCGAAATGGCACGCTTCCAATTGCGTTGGAGAGTAGACATCCAGGGCTTTCCAGAAATATATAATAGTCCATACTTTGGCCAAGAATAGGCGACGTAAACTGGCGTTTAACGCTAGCTTTCTACCTAAATCTGGCGTCCAGCGCCAGAAAAGGATCCAAAACCAGAGTTGAACGCCCAAACTGGCACAAATGCTGGCGTTCAACTCCAAGAAGGACCTCTACACATGCAACACTCAAGATCAGCCCAAGCACACACCAAGTGGGCCCCGGAAGTGGATTTATGCATCAATTACTTACTCATGTAAACCCTAGTAGCTAGTTTATTATAAATAGGACCTTTTACTATTGTATTAGACATCTTTTGAACCATCTTTGAATCTTGAGAATCTTTGGACGCCTGGTTCTTAGATCAGAGGGGCTGGCCATTCGGCCATGCCTAGACCTTTCACTTATGTATTTTTAACGGTAGAGTTTCTACACTCCATAGATTAAGGTGTGGAGATCTGATGTTCCTCAAAGATTAATGCAAAGTACTACTGTTTTCTATTCAATTCATCTTACTTCGCTTCTAAGATATTCATTCGTACTTCAATCTGAATGAGATGAACGTGACAATCATCATCATTCCCTATGAATGCGTGCCTGACAACCACTTCCGTTCTACCTTCGACTGAATGAATATCTCTTAGATCTCTTAATCAGAATCTTCGTGGCGTAAGCTAGAATGATGGCGGCATTCAAGAGAATCCGGAAAGTCTAAACCTTGTCTGTGGTATTCCGAGTAGGATTCAATGAATGAATGACTGTGACGAGCTCCAAACTCGCGATTGCAGGGCGTTAGTGATAGACGCAAAAGGATAGTAAATCCTATTCTAGCATGATCGAGAACCGACAGATGAATCGCCGTACCGTGACAGGGTGCGTTGACCATTTTCACTGAGAGGATAAGATGAAGCCATTGACAAGGGTAATGCCTCCAGACGATTAGCCGTGCCGTGACAGGGCATTGGATCATTTTCCCGAGAGATGACCGAAAGTAGCCATTGACAGTGGTGATGTATCACATAAAGCCAGCCATGGAAAGGAGTAAGACTGATTGGATGAAGATAGCAGGAAAGCAGAGGTTCAGAGGAACGAAAGCATCTCCATTCGCTTATCTAAAATTCCTACCAATGAATTACATAAATATTTCTATCCCTATTTTATTATATTAAATTCGAAAACACCATTATCAATTTATATCCGCCTAACTGAGATTTGCAAGGTGACCATAGCTTGCTTCATACCAACAATCTCCGTGGGATTCGACCCTTACTCACGTAAGGTATTACTTGGACGACCCAGTGCACTTACTGGTCAGTTACACGGAGTTGTGAACCGTGGTTTTGGCATCATGTTTTTGGCGCCATTTCCAGGGAAAGAAAGAGCAATGAACTTTACATAATTAAAGTGTAATCACGATTCCGCGTACCAAGGAGCTTGTCTTGGTGATGCATTCCTTGACAGAAATAACTGATAAGAACCAACTCATCAATCCTGTGGTGAGGGCAAGCCTCCAGTAACTTCTTAAATCACTCCCACTATTCATACAAAGTCTCCCCATCTCGTTACACAATGCAAGAGATATCTCTTCGTAACTTGTCTGTTTTCTGAGGAGGGTAGAACTTTTCCAAAAATTCTTTACGCAACAAGTCCTAATTAGATCTAACTTCACCCGGTTGAGTATAAAACCACTCCTTTGCTTTTCCCTCCAAAGAGAACGGGAAAGCGAAGACCAACACTGTGGCTTCATCCGCCCCATGTCTTCTCGCAGTTTCACATGTAACTTGATAATCCTTTAAATGCTTCAGAGGATCCTCCCCTAGCAGTCCATTGTATTTAGGAAGCAAGTTTATCATGCCAGACTTGAGCTCAAAATTTGGTTCTAAAGCCAGATACAAAATTTGAAACGGTTGCAAGTCAAGATCAGGAGCTCCAGCCTCCTTCAAGGTGATTCTTCGAGGTGGGTCCGCCATGACGGTTTTACTTGAGTCACTCAAAGAGAGTTCAGTACTTCCCATAGATGAATATAGAGTTTCCTCATTGATTGGAGAATGATAGTCACGGATGGGTGGTGATACTGAACGGGAGGTTTCCCCAAGGGATCCCGATTCACTATCCACAAAAGCTAGCCGGCGCTGAGCTTGCCTTATATGAGTTAAAGTTCTTTCGATTTCCGGATCAAAAGTGGCCAAGCTCGGGTCTGGAAGCGACCATGTCATTCAACTGAGGAGGCAATGAAAACCATGCAATTATGAAAAGCAAAACAAAAATATGCAAGTAAACAAGATCCACTTAACAATCAACGACTACTAAAACTAACTAAAGAGAAAAGTAGTATCTACAATTAGTGCTAAGTAGCAAACCAAAAATCTAGTATTTACTCTATTCACATATTTACAACAACCAAAATTGTAGCACTCATTGCACTTAAAGTGAACTCCCCAGCAACGGTGCCAAAATTTGATGCGTGCCAATTCGCATATGGGATTAGGAACTTGATTATCCAAAAATGGAATTAGCGTTGTAAGTATAGTCCTAACCCAACAAGTTGGCCATCGATCAAATTAGAAACTCACAAGATGTGTCACAATTCAAAACTAATTCAAAACCGAGAGTATTTGACTCCCGAGTAATCTCCCAAAGAGTACTTTAGAACAATGAGTGTGCAAATTCGGTTCTAGTGATCAAGGGGTTGTCAATGAAGAAATGAACATATAAAGCAATAAAAGAACATGCAAAATTGTAATGATTGAACTAATGAAGAAATTAAAGGACCAACTATGTAATATAAACAAGTAAAGTATAAAAGAGATTAACATGGAAATGTATGAAAGATTGAAAGCATCAAAAAGAGTCTTGGCTTGGAGTGAGCTAAGGGTCCTTTCCTTATTGGAACCACAACTATGACAATTATGATGGATTAATCTCACTTGATCAACTCTCACATCGGAAAGTAAGTTAAATGAGCATAAGTGTTCTCAACCCACAAATCCTAAATTGCTTGCTAATTGCTTTAGCAACAAATTAGCGTTAGTGGGAACAAGAATAATTAACAATCTAAGAATTGAAACTAAATTTTGGACATTCCAACTCTAGAAACCCAATTGCTCAGTTTACCCAAGCCAAGAACCAAAAAATTTAGCCTAAAACCATCTTTGACATTTTGTCAAACATTTGCTGGGCAAAAACCTTAAACATGAATAAAATGAGAAAAGGCTTGAAACTAAAAGCAACAATTGATCTCAATCAACAAGAATAACACAAGAAAGCATGAAACAAACATCAAACATAAAATTCATCAATAAGAAATTAAAATTGCAAGAGAGAAGCAAAATTGAACTATAACTTGAATTAGAAGAAAGAGTAATGACAAAGTAACTATAAAGAGTAATAACAAGAGAATACTTACAATGAAAGCTAGCAAAATCCAAGATCAAAAATGGAAATGGCACTTGAATGTAAAACCCTAATAGAGATGATGAAAAACTTAGAGAAAAACTAACTAAAAACTTCCTACTACTACTCCTAAACTATACTAATGATATGCTATGTTATGTCCCTCATTTCCCCTCCAATATGAGCTAGAAGACTTCAGAAATGGGCCTCCAATGCCCCGATATTGTAAGTCACGTGCCAGTTGAATGAAGTCATGTGTGGACATCTGTGCGGATGCACAGATGCGTGCATCCGCACTCCTTGCGAGAAATATAGTCCTATGCGTACGCACAAGTAGCCGTGCGCACGTACACTAGGTGATGCTTGAATGGAAGCGCGACGCACTCGAAGCAATCCACACGCTCTGATTGGGCAGCTGTGTGTATGCACAGGCAGCCGTATGTAAATCATGTTGCTTGTATGCGAAGTTTGTATTCGTAGGTTTTGATGAATGACAAACCAACAAACGACATGAAAGACAAACCAACAAACAACTTGAATGAACAAGCATGTTGAAAGATCAACCAACATTCAACGTTGAGGAATAAAGAGTTGAAAGCAACACAACAACAACAAGAAACTCAAGTCCACAACATTTGAAGACAAGTATAGTGTCTTAGGACTTAGGTAACTTCTTGTTAAGAACCAATTGCTAAATCTCTCAACACACACTCACAAAATGTTTTGATGCACATCTTGCAATTCGATGCTAGCCAAATGGTTTAAAAACTTGTTTTCAAAGGTACAAAAGCATAGGAATTGACTCCAACAAGTTTGAGATCAATCCTAAGTATTTTGAAGTGATTTTAAGCCATTCTTTAAGGTTTGCATCGATGCACACTCATCTTGCATCGATGCAAAGCATGCGACGACTTGTTGCATCGATGCAAAGATGTTTGCATCGATGCAACCTAGCTGAAAATTCAAATTTTAGCTTCAAAGACACATTTGCATCGATGCAAAGTGTTATGCATCGATGCAAATGATTCAAAAACATAAAAAACGGCTAGTTTTGACAAAAAGGCTCCATCCCATTAACTCCCCAACATTTCTAAGGTTTGAGGAGTCTATAAATAGATGGATTGAAGCCTTATTTCAGATACTTGAGTATTTGCAAACTATCTTGTTCATATTCTTTCATTCTACACATTTTTTAAGGTGTTATAATACACAATTTGAGAGAGCAATATCAATTGGTTCAATAGTGCTAAACTTGTAATCATACACTCTTCTAGAGAGTACTCATTTCGTCTCAACAATTCTTTGAGAATTGTTTTCTTGTACACTTTGTAAATTGGAGTGTGATCTCCAAGGTTGAGTCAAGAGTTATAAACACTATAGTCGGTGAGGATACCAAAGAAGTATACTAAGTACTCAAGGCAAATCTTAGAGAAGGTATCTCTAAGTGGAGTGGGTTAGTATACGAGTGGTGATCATATACCGTGAGGTGTTAGAAACTAAGGACTCGGATTGTAAAAGGTTTTGCGCGAGCACCTTGAAGCTTGGCAATAGTGGAACTTCTCAATAGCGATTGAGAAAGAAAGTGGACGTAGGACAAGGATTGTGCCGAACCACTCTAAATAGCGTTTGCATCTCTCCAAACTCATCTCTTCAATATTATTGTCTTTTACCTTTGAGCAAATAAATTGTGATCGAAAAGTAGCTTCGTAAGTACTTAAGGAATAACTTAAGTCCGATTGGTGAAAAGCTTGATCAATTTATTTGAGTTGGTGTCTATTGGAAAGTAAAAGCTCCTTATAAATGCTTAGCAATTGAGTTAAGCTCTTGGAAAAATACTAGTACAATAACACTTTTGTATATTGTCTTTAACTTTCACAAAAAGATTCATTGTTGTTGCAATACTCAATTCACCCCCCCCTCTTGAGTAATTGTGCATAGGTTCTACAAGTGGTATCAGAGCTTAACCCTTTGAAAGACTTAACCGTTTAAGGGAAAAGATCATGGCAAGCACAAGCTTTAACAACAACAACACTAGTGAAGGTAACTCAACCGCTAGACCTCCTCTTTTTAGCGGAACAAATTACTCTTATTGGAAAAATAAGATGAGAATTTGGATCCGTTCTCAAGATGTGAGAATTTGGAAAGTGATTGAGAATGGAAATCACATTCCAACAAAGACAACAAGCGCTAAAGAAGGAGAAGTCTCCGTCTCAAAGCAAGTACCGAAAGGAGAAGATGAATATAGTGACGATGATTGGAAGAAAGTGGCAATGAATGATAAAGCCATCAACTTCATTCATTGTGCACTTAACAAGCATGATTATATGAAGATCTCTACATGTGAAACCGCTAAAGAGATTTGGGATAAACTCCAAATCACTTACGAAGGAACCGACCACGTTAAAGAATCAAAGGTATTTATGTTGGTTCATGAATGGGAAAATTTTAAAATGAAAGATGAAGAGAGCATTGAAGAAGCTCTTGAAAGACTCTCCAAGATCTTCAACAACCTAAGCATGCTTGGCACAAAATACAATGATAAACAAATTGTGACCAAGGTGCTTACAAGCCTTACACCAAAATGGAACTCCAAAGTGAACGCCATTGTGGAAGGAAGGCTCTATGATCAACTTACATTTGATCAACTACGAGGTAATCTTCTCACCTATGAAATGACTATGCTAAATAGACAAAAAGGTGAAGAAAGCAAGAAGAAAAGTCTCGCCCTTAAAACAACATCACTACAAGAAGAGAGTGATGATAATGAAGAAGAAGGAGATGAAGAATTTGCACTCTTATTAAAAAGATTCAATAAGTTTGCAATGAAGAAAAACTTCAAGAGCAAAACAAAGGTACCAAAATGCTATGAGTGTGGAGAAGTTGGACACATTAAACCCAATTGTCCAAAACTTCAAAAGGAGGACAAAAACAAGAAATTTAAGAAGAAGGAGAAAGCATACATATCATGGGAGAACGTGGATGAATCCGACTCCGATGACGACGAGGTTGCAAATCTTTGCTTAATGGCAAGCGAAGAAAAGGTTAGTGATGACAACTCCACTTCTTTTAATTTACAAGATGAATATGATGCCTTACTTGAGGTGTACACAAAACTTACCCAAGATTATTCTCTCCTAAAGAAAAAGAATATGGATCTTTTAAAACAAAATGAGATGTTGAAAAACGAGAATATCAATCTTGGAAAAGATAAGTGTAGCACAAGTAGTGATCCATACAAATCTTGTAAAATGCATGAAAATGAAATTACAAATCTTAAGAACACTTTAGCTAAGTTTAATGAATCTTCAAAGAACTTAGATAAAATGTTGAAAAACCAAAAGCATGTTCATAATAAGGAAGGTTTAGGTTTTGAAAAAGGAAAATTTAAAAATACTAAAACTCCTATTAGGCAACCGCAAGCCCAAAAGGCAAGCATGCCTAAAAGGAATGAAGCCTTTAAACATCCTCCTCAACATGCTTCATTTAGAAATTATAATCACAATGCATATAGATCAAAAGATGTTGCATTTAGGAAACAACCTAGGCAACCATTTAGAAACATGCATAGGATGCATAATCCAAATGTCATATGTCATTATTGTAATAAAGTAGGTCATATAGCACCCGTATGCTTTACTAGAATTAAACATATAAACTTTCGTAGTCAAGATACGAGATGGGCACCTTATGGGCATTATGCTCATACTAACCATCAAGGACCCAAATTCACTTGGGTACCTAAATCCCAATTTTAATTGTTTTGTAGGTACGTGTTGGAGCTAAGGATACAAATTGGTATGTTGATAGTGGATGCTCCAAACACATGACCGGCGATGAATCAAAGTTCACCGCAATAGAGCCTACAAACGGAGGAAATGTGATCTATGGAGACAACAACACCGGCAAAGTAATCGGCGTTGGAAAAGTTGGTAAAAATTCTTCTACCTCCATAGATAATGTTATACTTGTCAAAGGTCTCAAACATAATCTCATTAGTGTTAGCCAACTTTGTGACAAAGGAAACTTAGTCACCTTTGATTCAAAATGTTGTTTGATAAAAAGGCAAGACACTAATGAAATTGTGCTAATTGGGCACCGTGTTGACAATGTATACATGATTAATCTAGATGAAGTTTCCTCAAATGATGTGAAATGCCTTGTTAGTAAAAATGATGAAACTTGGTTATGGCATCGTAGAGTAGCTCATGCTAACATGGACCATCTTAGCAAGTTGGTCTCTAAAGAGTTAGTAATTGGCTTACCAAAGCTACGTTTTGAAAAAGACGTCCTTTGCGACGCATGTCAAAAGGGAAAACAAGTAAAGGCCTCTTTTAAATCCAAAAACATTGTTTCAACAACAAGGCCATTACAACTTTTGCACATGGATTTATTTGGTCCTTCTAGGACTATGAGCTTTGGTGGCAATTACTATGCTTTAGTTATTGTTGATGATTACTCTCGATTTACATGGACCTTGTTCCTAGCAAACAAGAGTGATGCATTTCGAGCATTCAAAAGATTAGCCAAAGTTATTCAAAATGAAAAGAATTTGCATATATCATCTATTAGAAGTGATCATGGTGGAGAATTTGAAAACAATCTTTTTGAAACTTTTTGTGAAGAAAATGGCATTGAGCATAATTTTTCCTCTCCTAGAACACCACAACAAAATGGTGTGGTTGAAAGGAAAAATCGTCATTTAGAAGAAATGGCGAGAACTATGCTCAATGAGGCTAATATTCCTAAGTACTTTTGGGCGGATGCGGTTAGTACCGTGTGTTATGTTATGAATAGGATTATCATTCGACCTATTCTTAAGAAAACACCGTACGAATTGTACAAAGGAAGAAAGCCAAATATTTCCCACCTTCACGTCTTTGGCTGTAAATGCTTTATTCTAAATAATGGAAAAGATAACTTAGGCAAATTTGATGCTAAGGCTGATGAAGGAATCTTCTTAGGCTACTCTTTAACTAGCAAAGCTTTTAGAGTATATAATAAACGCATCATGACTATGGAAGAAAGTATTCATGTCGCTTTTGATGAAACTAACCGTTGTTGTGCTAGAAAAGATTTTGATGAAAATGTAGAAAACTTTGATTCACTAAATTTGAATGGTGAAGACAAAGAAAAATATTTAAATGAAACCTCTACAAGCTCAACAAAGGATAGTGTTCAAAGTGAAGAAATTGAACCATCACAAGCACAAATAAATGCACTTCCAAAGGACTGGCGTACTTCAAAGGATCATCCTCTAGACAACGTCATTGGTGATGTTTGGAAAGGGGTAACAACTCGATCCACTTTTAGAAATTTATTTGCATATAGTGCTTTTGTTTCTCAAATTGAACCATCTACCATTGAATCCGCAATTGATGATGAACATTGGGCTATGGCAATGCAAGAGGAGCTTAACCAATTCAAATGAAATGACGTTTGGGAATTGGTGCCTAAACCAAGTAATCAAACAATTGTAGGAACAAAATGGGTTTTTAGAAATAAACTCGATGAAAATGGTACAATTGTTAGAAACAAAGCTAGATTGGTAGCTAAAGGTTATAATCAAGAGGAAGGCATTGATTATGACGAAACTTATGCTCCCGTAGCTAGATTAGAAGCTATTAGGATGTTACTTGCTTTTGCATCCTCTTATAACTTCAAACTTTATCAAATGGATGTTAAGAGTGCCTTTCTTAATGGTTTCATTCAAGAAGAAGTATATGTTGAACAACCTCCCGGTTTTGAGGATTATGAAAATCCTAATCATGTTTTTAAACTCAAGAAAGCTCTTTATGGTCTTAAACAAGCTCCAAGAGCTTGGTATGAACGTTTGAGCAAGTTTTTAATAGAAAAAGGTTTTAGAAGAGGGAAGGTTGATACAACTTTATTTATCATGATTGAAAACAAAAATATCCTTTTGGTACAAGTTTACATCGATGACATAATATTTGGTTCAACTAACGAATCACTTTGCAAGTTTTTCTCAAACCTCATGCAAAGTGAATTTGAAATGTCCATGATGGGCGAACTCAACTTCTTCCTTGGTCTTCAAATCAAACAAGGAAAAGAAGGAACTTTCGTTAGCCAAACCAAATATTGCAAGGAATTGCTCAAAAGATTTGGAATGGACAATGCTAAGGCAATGGACACACCAATGAGCACTACTTGCTACCTTGACAAAGATGAACAAGGTAAAAACATAGATGTAAAGAAGTATAGAGGCATGATAGGATCATTACTTTATCTAACAGCAAGTAGGCCAGATATCATGTTTAGTGTATGCATGTGTGCGAGATACCAAGCTAATCCTAAGGAATCTCACTTAAGTGCGGTGAAAAGGATTATGAAGTATCTCATAGGAACATTAAATGTTGGATTGTGGTATCCGAAAGGATCCACTTGTGATTTGATTGGTTATTCCGATTCCGATTTTGCCGGTTGCAAATTGGATAGGAAAAGCACTAGCGGCACTTGTCACTTGCTAGGAAACTCTCTTGTTTCATGGCATAGTAAGAAACAAGTAAGTGTAGCCTTGTCTACCGCCGAAGCCGAGTATGTAGCCGCCGGTAGTTGTTGCGCCCAAATTTTATGGATGAAACAACAACTTGTGGACTATGGACTCATGCTTGATCACATTCCTATCAAATGTGATAATACTAGTGCAATAAATTTAACCAAGAATCCGGTTCAACATTCAAGAACCAAGCATATTGAGATTAGACATCACTTCATAAGAGACCATGTTGAAAAGGGTGATGTGGTTATTGAATTTGTCGAAACTAGTAAACAACTAGCGGACATCTTCACTAAACCTTTATGTAAAGAAAGTTTTTTTAACATCCGAAATGAACTTGGTATCTTGGATTCTAATCTAATATGATTTGTTTGAATTCATTGTATTTATATTGCTATTTTTGTATCTCTTACTAACTTAAGCATTGGAGATATCCAATTAGCCATTGTTTTGTAGGTTTATGAGTTGATGAATGAGTGATTAATCTTGAGGTAGATTGAAGAATTTGAAGATTATAAACAATGGAGGATCAACAAATTGAAGTTTATAATAGTTTAAGTGAGTATATACATGATGGAACTCAAAGGATTGAAGAAAGAAGCACCAAAGGATGAAAATTTGGTGATTTTGGGCAAATTGATGCATGTTGCATCGATGCAACCAAGCTTTGCATCGATGCAAAGCACACAACGTGCTATGTGCATCGATGCAAAGCCTATTGCATCGATGCAAACACGACCAAATTGCACAAAAACACGTGAATTTGGCATTTTTGAGCAACAAAACCCCACTTTTTCATCATCTTCAACCTCACAACTCATATCCCCACATTCAAACCTCCATAACCTCCAAAACAAGCTCACATATAGCTTCATACAACTCACAAAACTTAGATACCCACTACAAACAAATTACAAATTTGAAGTCCCCACATTCTCCTCTACAAAACCCATAAAACAAAATCATCCACAATGCCTAGAATCAAGAGAACCATCAAGAAGTCAAAAGGCTCTTCAAGTGTGGTTCCACCTCCAAATGATCATCCTTTGGCAAGGTACTTTGCTTCTAATGAAGATCTTCAATTCTATGAGGCAAGGCTCGCCGGAAGAAAGGAAATTCCTCCGAGGTCTTTGGATCCGACCCTTCTTGTCATTCATAAGTTTGATACTCTTAAGGCTATTCTAGTTCATCAAGGCCTCATGGATTTTGTTCAAATTAAGAGTAAATTTTATCCGAATTTAGTTGCCATAGCCTATAGTACACTCATGCTTGAGATTAATGAGGAAGATGAATAAAATTTCACATTATTCTTCAAGATAGGAAGAAAGGATTATAGGCTAGATGGTGATGAGTTAGCCACCATTTGGGAGTTGCCAAATCAAGGTGACTTGTTTCAAGGTGGTAAAACCCCAATTGATGAATGGGGTTATTCAAAGGACAATGCCATGCATTTGTTCAACCTTGTACAAGGAGCTCACTCCAAAATTAGTTGCAATTCAATGAGTGCGGAACATAGAACTTTGTTATATCTAGTCACCTATGTATTGCAATCTAGAATATCCGAGCATGCGAATGTAAATGATGAAGATTTGATTGTCATGTGGGCTATGATGAATGGGATTAAGATTAATTGGCCATACTTTATAGTACAACATATGATTAGGCTCAAGATGAAGGATAGGAATGGTGGATTAGGATTCCTTTGCCTATGGTCTAAAGTCTTTGATTATGTTGGTATTGATATATCAAATGAGATTGCCAAGGAAGTACCACCTCAATCTTGTATCAACACTCATATTCTCAACAAAATGGGAAGAAGAAATGTTGATGAACAAGGTCCTCAAGAGCAAGCTCCTCCACAAGCACCTCAAGCTCAAGAACCACCCTCCTTGGTTGATGTAATGAGAGAATTACAATCCATCAACCAAAACATCCAAAGGATTGAAGTAGAGCATGGTAGGCAACTTGAAGCACTTAATCATCGTGTGTCTCGTGTAGATCATCGCACGGGTCGCTTGGATCGTCGTATTGATGACTTATATGAGCATTTCGGCATCCACCTACCGTATGAAGAGGATAATGATGATGATGAAGACCAAGATTGATTGTCTCCTCTTCATCAAGTCACTTTTTATTGCTTTATGTTTATTTGATTATATGAATTGTTAAACTAACTCCTAGTAAGCTAAGGATTTCTATTATGGTTTAAATACTTTGATATTTCCTTCATAATTTTGTTTAATGATTAATGCTTGTATGCTTAATTGGTGAATAACTCAAAATAGGCTTGGTACCCCTATTTTAAGTTAATGTGCATGCCTTGATATATTTCACTTCTTTAGGGGGAATTATACATGCTTGTTATATATAAAAAGAGGAAATCAAATTCTTTTTGAAAGGGGGAATATCTCATCCTTGAGATTAATAGAGATATTGAACTTAAAAAAATTCATTGTTTTATGCATGCTTCTATGACATATTTCAAACTCCTTTCTTTTTGATAATGTCAAAAGGGGGAAGAAAAGTTTGAGGATATTTGAAGTTTTGAACTTTTGAAAAAGAAGAAGTTTGAGGATTTGAAAAGAAGAAATAAGTTTGCGAAATAATGATTTCAAAAAGACTTCCGCTAAGCAAAAACTTTTTGATATCTAAATCGTTTTCTTTGATAAACGCCCTTTAAGGGAACAAATGCACATATTTAGGGGGAACTCCTGCAAAATTTTTTTTTGTGAAGTCTTCTCCAAAGCTTTCTATAAAACAAAGTGCATTATTGTTGCTTTCAAAATCATTTATAAATGCATATCCTCAAAATTGGTTTGTCATTATCAAAAAGGGGGAAATTGTAAATCATGTTGCTTGTATGCGAAGTTTGTATTCGTAGGTTTTGATGAATGACAAACCAACAAACGACATGAAAGACAAACCAACAAACAACTTGAATGAACAAGCATGTTGAAAGATCAACCAACATTCAACGTTGAGGAATAAAGAGTTGAAAGCAACACAACAACAACAAGAAACTCAAGTCCACAACATTTGAAGACAAGTATAGTGTCTTAGGACTTAGGTAACTTCTTGTAAAGAACCAATTGCTAAATCTCTCAACACACACTCACAAAATGTTTTGATGCACATCTTGCAATTTGATGCTAGCCAAATGGTTTAAAAACTTGTTTTCAAAGGTACAAAAGCATAGGAATTGACTCCAACAAGTTTGAGATCAATCCTAAGTATTTTGAAGTGATTTTAAGCCATTCTTTAAGGTTTGCATCGATGCACACTCATCTTGCATCGATGCAAAGCATGCGACGACTTGTTGCATCGATGCAACCTAGCTGAAAATTCAAATTTTAGCTTCAAAGACACATTTGCATCGATGCAAAGTGTTATGAATCGATGCAAATGATTCAAAAACATAAAAAATGGCTAGTTTTGACAAAAAGGCTCCATCCCATTAACTCCCCAACGTTTCTAAGGTTTGGGGAGTCTATAAATAGATGGATTGAAGCCTTATTTCAGATACTTGAGTATTTGCAAACTATCTTGTTCATATTCTTTCATTCTACACATTTTTTAAGGTGTTATAATACACAATTTGAGAGAGCAATATCAATTGGTTCAATAGTGCTAAACTTGTAATCATACACTCTTCTAGAGAGTACTCATTTCGTCTCAACAATTCTTTGAGAATTGTTTTCTTGTACACTTTGTAAATTGGAGTGTGATCTCCAAGGTTGAGTCAAGAGTTATAAACACTATTGTCGGTGAGGATACCAAAGAAGTATACTAAGTACTCAAGGCAAATCTTAGAGAAGGTATCTCTAAGTGGAGTGGGTTAGTATACGAGTGGTGATCATATACCGTGAGGTGTTAGAAACTAAGGACTCGGATTGTAAAAGGTTTTGCGCGAGCACCTTGAAGCTTGGCAATAGTGGAACTTCTCAATAGCGATTGAGAAAGAAAGTGGACGTAGGACAAGGATTGTGCCGAACCACTCTAAATAGCGTTTGCATCTCTCCAAACTCATCTCTTCAATATTATTGTCTTTTACCTTTGAGTAAATAAATTGTGATCGAAAAGTAGCTTCGTAAGTACTTAAGGAATAGCTTAAGTCCGATTGGTGAAAAGCTTGATCAATTTATTTGAGTTGGTGTCTATTGGAAAGTAAAAGCTCCTTATAAATGCTTAGCAATTGAGTTAAGCTCTTGGAAAAATACTAGTACAATAACACTTTTGTATATTGTCTTTAACTTTCGCAAAAAGATTCATTGTTGTTGCAATACTCAATTCACCCCCCCTCTTGAGTAATTGTGCATAGGTTCTACACCGTACGCACGCACACGTCTCTGAGCTCATCTCCTTTGATTCTTCATGTTTTTTCCACTTTGCATGCTCTTCTTCCATTTTCTCCAACCCATTCATACCTTATACACCTGGAATCACTCACAAACAACATCAAGGCATCGAATGGAAGGCAAATGAAATGAAATAGATTAAATTAGGCACAAAAGAGCACATTTTCGTAATCAAGCACAATTCGGAAGGAAAGTTCAAAAGCATGCTATTCAAGGGAATAAGTGCAAGTTTATATGATGAAAATCCATTCAATTCTAACCAAAAATCATCATCAAATATGGATTCATCAGTCTTGTTTTTCAAGAAATGCATAAATTCGTCCGCTATTTAGACGTTATCTGTAACAGCCTACCACACAATGGTGGCGAGGCGCTACGACCTCTAAAATAAATGCATATATATAATTGCAGAAAGAATATAATAAACTAGGAGCCTTGAAAAACAGGTAAAACAAAATCGCAAAATAAAAAGTGCAACGCTCAGAAAACGAGATTACTTGTGTGCTAAGAAACCTAGAGATCATAGATGTAACTAAGTAGAAAGTGGGGATAGAAGATCAAAAGTACATAATATCAAGCTCCTAACTCAGCCTGCGAAGCCAAGGCTGACTGGAGAATATTTGCATATAAATACATATCCCGAAAACCCAGAATACATAATGAAAACCCTAACTCTCCTTAAACCTCTAAGAGGAACAAAATAAACAAGCTAATCGGAGAAAAAGTCAAGTACATATATATAAAGCTTTACATCAAAATAAAACCCAGAGACTACTCTGCTTCAGAAGTCCAGATGCCTATTGAGGACCCTCCCAACCTGCATCTGAAAAATAACAACACAGTATGGGGTGAGAATCGGAGGTTCTCAGCATGGTAGAGGTGCCACACACATAATATATAAGGTCCTGAGAATGCCAGAGGCAATCCTAGAATGCCGACAGTCAGATTATAAAGCTTAAGTACTAAACAGAAACCACAAAGGGGTAGGTGTTCTAAGGAAAATCTAAACTCAGCTTAACTTAATCTTAACCTTACCCTGACCACCTTTCCTCTATTCCTCCGTTTCCAGTGAGTTTGCACAGACAGATAAACAGACAATTGCAAGCACATGTAGGAGACAAGTAATGCAAGTAAAAAATATAGCAATTAACAAGGTATATACAGTTAGGCACTCCCAAATAATGCATAGCAAACAAACAAACATAATGCACATGATGTATGCCTGTCCTATGGTTGATGAGGCTCATCTGTCAGTTATCAAGCCAACCCGACAAGTCTGAAACCCTTGGACTGTCTCCCGTCGCGCATCTCCATGAGTCTATGCATAGCTTTTTCTCATTTCATTCACAAATCATACATTCATATATAACTTTACTCAATGGGGGTTACCAGTCCTGGGAATTTATATGTGCCCGGTCACCCTTATGACGCGGGGTCAACAGAGTATCAAATCTCAACCTGGAACACGTAGTGGCAAGCCACGGTACTTTACCCAGAAAAACTCGTATTTTAGATAATCATTTCACATTTATTTATTAACATTTCATAATCTTTCATTTTAGCTGTAAAATCACTTTATACCTCATATGTTTGCATCATTATACATAGTTTATCATAACTCGGAGCAAGTGGGGTGAAACCACAACCCTTGCGTCTACTCGAAAAGCCTCTATACTAACCAACCTGGAGCAAGTGGGGCGAGACCAGAACCCTTGCGTCTTTCCAAGAGTTACGTTCTCATATACCCAGGAGGAACAAAGGAGGAGATCCTAACATCCCACCATCTCGCTGGGGGCGATTTTATGTAACGACCCAACTCCCAGTATGCCATGGTCATACAAGAAGCTAAGTGTTACCAACTTGTTCTTCCTAATTATTAACTATTACTTAATATATGAGCATGTTCCTTGTTAGAACGTTGCCAATTTTACGAGTAACTTTTTTTTTATTCGCTGCGGATGATAATGTAAAATAAACAAGCATACATTGAGAGCAATAAAAGCAAGCGTAGAGAAATATAGAAATATAGCAGATAATATACATCATGTACACTATAACATAACATGTAGCATTTACACAAGATCAAGTCAGTTTACGTCCTCGTCAACCTACGTAGCTAATAAATACACGACACTCCCAGGGCTTGGCCTATACAAAAAGTCGCTAAACTGGCGCCCAGGCTAGCCTAACCACTACATAGCTCCTAGCTCTCGGGTGTTCTAACACAAGTGAGAGACTAACTATCAGATAATGTCAGACTAGAGCGTCATCAAAAGAATACCCCTTCTGCTGTCAAACTATCTCTACACGTGGCCGTTCAGAGAATCGCCATGAGGCTCGTCCACCTTCTCATCCTGCTCTATCTCTATCTCAGGATCCTTCTCCTCCTCATCATCCGCAGCTACAACTATACCCTCAGATCCACCAGAAGCACTGCTGTCACTATGTACAAAACCATTCGCGAGCACAGGTCCGTTCGCGTAAATAGGAGCTACCCCATCGTCCGGTAGTGTCGACTCAGCAGGCTGTGGAAAGTCAGGGATCGGCTCAGGGGAAAAGTTCTACTCTGGTGGTATCACAGGTACGTAGTCACCAGCTAACTCGGACTCACCAGAAATGATAGGCTCAGGTTCCACCACATTCAATGGTTGAGCTGGTATAGGGTGTCCGAGACCGTCAGGAAAAGGATGTACAGGTGCATCAGGGAGTAAACAGGACAAGGGATAGTCGTAGGGTGCGTCAGGATCAAAAAGTGGACTAGACAGAGGATGTTAAAAAGGGCAATTTTGTAACACGTAATGTCTCATACGAGGCTCCGCACATAAAATGTTGTGACCATAGTACACTGGATCCTCATAAACGTAAGGGTCCTCGAACTCATAGAATATCATGCCCGTCTCCATCTGAAGGGGAGGAAGGGAGAGAAGGGGGTAAGAACTGGGAAGTTCTTAGTAGGGCTGGGGTTATTAGTTACGTTCATTTATTTGGAGTCGATTAGCAGACGAATAACATAATATAGCGAAGCAGTAAACAAAAGATAAAGATAGAAAGAGAAAGTAGAGACAACAGAAAGCAAAACACAAACAAAAGAATACAGGAAAATAAAACACAGAAATAGCGTACAAGCAGACAAATATAAAGAAATAGATCACATACAGAAAAGAATGCAACAGAGAATGATGTGCAGACAAGAATGATGCATGTCTAGCCCTAGCGCAGGCCATGAGCTCATGTGTCGGTTAGCTGCCCGCAATCCCGACATTTATCCGGTCACGAGTAATCCCGATTTCCCGGACACGATTTTCCGTTCCTAAATAAATGCACATATAATAATAGCCGCTCATTTGAGACAGCCTCTGCTTACTGCAGGAAAATATATATATATACTCTGCTCTGCTCTGGGGAAACGGAAAATAGCTGTAGGTAGCTTAGTTTCCCTATAGAAGCTCTGGGTTGCATTAAGCAACTAATATATATTAAATATAGCTCTGGGTTGCATCAAGCAACTAATATATATATATATATATATATATATATATATATATATATATATATATATATATATATATAAATATAGCTCTGGGTTGCTTCAAGCAACTAATATATATAAATATCTCTTTATTATATTACTCTTCTCTTTATATCTCTTTACTCTGTTCTAGTTTCTCTTTTCTCTATATCTCTTTACTCTACTCTGGTTATTCTGTTCTCTATATCTCTTTACTCTGCTCTGGTTACTCTGTTCTCTGTGTTTCTCTATTCTGCTCTGATATCTTTGCTTAACGTATGTATTTAAAGCTTATGTAAATTTCGGTATGAATAGTTAGCCTGTCCCAAGTATAGGTTCATTAAGTCTATACTGAAATAGTTTAACTTTTCATATTATACCTAATCCTAGTCGCAACTCAAGTACTAACTAAGTTGCCCTAGTTCGTTCACTAGTCTCTATTTGTTTTTCTGTCACTAAAATTTTACAGACTTTTTCTTTGATTTTTATCTTTTCTTTAACTTTTTATCTTTTCTTTATCTTTGTCTCACTATCATGTTATTACCACTCCCTAAGTGTTTTATGAAGGTAATTATGAGATTCTGCACTTAAAGTTGTCTTTCTAAAGCTTTTACAGAAAACTGCCTTTTTCGCATTATTTTATTATTTTTATTAAAATATTATTTTTAATTAAATATTATTATTTAATATTTTATTATTATTTATTATTTTATCATTAATTTTTGAAAATTAACTTACCTTTTACCTTTAACCTTTAAAATTCACTTTTTACCACCCGTAACTTTTAATATTTCTACTTTTACCACCCTAACTTTTAGAAATTACAAAATAATCCCCCAAACACCAAAATATTTACTTCCTTGCCCTTTCTAAGATCTAAAAGGTGTTCTTCAATGTTCTTCACCACACTCAAAGTGTTCTTCGTGTTCTTCGTATATTCTTCAGATTCTTTCTCTGTTTTTACCCGTTTTTCAATCTTTTCAGCAACCGATTTTTACCATAATTCAAATTAAATTAGCAGCCACTAAAACCCCATCTTTTCTACATGATTTTAACACAAATTGAACCCCAATTTAAGGATTAGGGTTCGTTTTTCCAGCAGCCATGAAGAACATAAGTTTCAAGTTGAATATCATCAAATTTCATCAAATTTTCACCAAAATTTCAACAAGAATCAATCATATAAACAATCAATTTCAAGAACAGCCAAACCATATCATAATCACACAACTCAAACACAATCAATCAAGATTAATTTCGTCAAACCCTACCTGGTTTTGCTGCTCCTAATTCGGTTAGACTTTCAGGTGGTCCTTAAGCACTTTTTCCTCCTAAATCACATCAAGAACAACTTTAAATCCAAAAACCCTCAACTAACCAAATCTCTCTCAGCACGTTAGGAGGTGATTTCTAACCTTAGACTTGCTGGAAAGTCACGTTTCTTGGCCCTCAAGTCAAGTTAAGTATGATTCCTAAGGAAGAACATCAAGAAAACACATGTTTAAGCATGTTTCCTTGAAAACCGAATTGAAGAGGGAGGGAGACAGCCATCTCACCTTATTTCCAGTCTTGAAATGTTATATGGTTATGTAGAGGAGGAAGAGAGGATCATTTTGGTGAAATCGGAGTTTTGATTTGAGTTTTAGTTCAGAAGAAATCAAGCTTTGAAGATTAAGTGTTCATGAAAGTTTCTCTCTTTTCTCTCTTGTTATTTTCGTCTAAAATGAAGAAATGAGACAGTCTTGGAGTGTCTTGGGGGTGTAGGGTGAGTTGTGATTGGTTAGCTTGGAGGTGGATTAAAATAATATTAAAATATCTCAGGTGTATAACTACTAAAACTAGATGTATTGGAATACTTGTAAAAACATCTCTAAAAATTATTTTCTGAGTTACTAGCATAAATGACACTAGTAACATATTTATTATGAGAATAGAACATGTATGATGAGGCATTAGCATTGCTAAAGTCATCAGGGAGTGCTGGTGCTAAGCTGCACCAGTAAATTGTGAACCCGGTTAAACCGATTTTTTATTTTTAATTAAAACTGACCAGGTAACCTTATAATATTATTCAAGAAGCTTCTAATACTAATATAATGATAATATCATCCTGTTATCTCTCTTCTCTCATAAATCGAGTCCGGTTTGTCAAACTGAGACTATTTACGAAAAACTGAATCAAAACTCCTAACCGATACGGTTCAAAAACTAGGTTCTTCATCACTGCATTATCGAGCTTGCCTCATAAAAGGTTCTAGCTTAAAGATGACATAATGACAATGAGGATTGAGATACTTGGTGATATATCAGAGCTTCTCCCCTTACTGATCCTCCGGAGTTCTCCGTACTTTCAGAAAAGATCTCGCGTACTCGAAAACCGGGGTTGTTACATTTTACAATAACAGGAGGAACAAAGAAGGGGATCCTTACCTTTCACCATCTCCTGGGGTTGCACGTTCAAGAAAGCGTGCTCAGATGCAACATTTATTCCTTTCATTAGCTAGTTTCATAATTGATATAGTACATAGTTATACATATATATAAGCACCCTACTTTCTCGTACCTAAATCATCATTTTTAGCCTTTACTTCATTCCCAAGTTACCACCTATTCCTAGCTTCATCTTATTACTAGGCTTACTATTATATTTTATAACTAAAAGAATGAAAATAGAGATTTAGAAGTTTAAAATTCCGTTTAAAAACATAAAATCCAATTTTTGCAGAAAACAGAGGCCACGCGCACGCGTCGGCCACGTATATGCATGGACATGCAAGTTTGGCCCATGACGCATACGCATTGGCTCGTTCACGTACGCATGCCTGAGTGGCAGTAGCCACCACATGCAAATGAGGGTTCCGCATATGCAAAAGTCTCATGTCATGAGTACGCGTGGCCCACACGTATGCGTGGGTGTACGTTTTACCAAAAATTTTACTAAGTCTGAATCTTGCAGATTTACCATTTTAAACCCCAAATTTCCGACGCGCATAGCTTTTTTCTTTTAAAACATTTTTTATCCGTTCTTCGAACAGCATAAACTTCACGGACCCAATTTTCATTTAAAACAAGTTTGAACAATTTGGGGGTCTGGAAGCCGAGTTATGCCTCGCCAAAGTTTGGCCAAAAATTAAAATTTGACAAAACTTCAAAACCTCATTTTGATTAAAAGTTACTCCTAATTCAATACCCAAACCTACAAATCATTAACAAGCATCTCTTCCTCAACACCACAACAATCTCCATAATATATCATACCTCAAAACCAACATGACATATCCTTACTATTACCACAATGATCCTTCCAAGCCTACTATATCTCAACTCAACAAATTCATGCATCAATATCTCACACACATCAATAAATTCAATATGTTCTTATTCAATATACATGTTTACACATATCACCTTCATTTCACCACTTATCATTCATTCCACACACACCAAAACCAGCACATGATTCTTATCAATGTTACTAGGCATTAAACATATACATACGTTCCAACCTATCCTATAGTCACCTAGCCTAAGTTTTCACAGAATATTACACGTTAAATATTCAAAACCTAAACCATGCCTTGGCCCATTTCCGCGTATAACCCAAGACAACCCACTAATACACCGAACACAGCCTCAAGAGGTCAAGAATCACAATGGTAACATCATCCACCCTCCTCCAAGTCTCAAGTGTCCACAAATCAAGCACAAATTCCTATACACATCAACCTAATTCACATATATGACACATTCATGCCCAAAATTCAATACCTAATATACCAAACACACAAAATTAAAGAATTAACTAAAGTTCTAGAATTCCCACCTTACCAACGGGAAATTGGGATAAAGCTTGGCAAGTCCACCAAGTTAATTCGATCCTAAACACCGAAATTACACAAAATCTCAACACCAAAGGCAAAGAATTTGAATCTGGAAATTGGAAAATTGAGGAAGAAGACGTGACTTCCTGATGAGCGGATATTTTATACGCTTTTTTGCATCATTTTCATATAGTTTTTAGTATGTTTTATTTAGTTTTTATTCAGTTTTTATAGGTTTTAGTGTTAAAATCACATTTTTGGATTCTACTTTGAGTTTTTATGTTTTTGGACAATTTAAGGTATTTTCTGGATGAAATTGAGGAGTTGGAGCAAAAGTCTGATTCAGAGACAGAGAAAGCATTGCAGATTCTGTCTGGATCTGACCTCCCTGCATTCGGAAGAGCTTTTCTGGAGCTACAGAAGTCCAAATGGAGCGTTCTTAAAGGTTATGGAAATTGGACTTCTAGATCTTTCCAGAAATATATAATAGTTCATACTTTGCGTCGGATTATAAGGCCCAAAACTGGCATCCAATGCCAGCCACCAGCCCCCTTCCAGGCGTCCAGCGCCCAAAGAGCAGTGACTAGCATCCAAACTCCCAGAGAGGACCCCCTAGCTGGCGTTCCATGCCCAGAGACCTCATAGCATGTGGATCTAATCAAAGCTCAGCCCAAACATTCACCAAGTGGGTCCTAGAAGTGAATTTTATCACTGGATAGAATATTTTACCATTACTAATAATCTTTTTAGTATTTAGAGTGTATTTTACATAATCATTAAAAATCACGCATACTTTACAGTCCTATTTTTGAGTTTTACTTTGTATTTTACATCAGTATGAGTTTCTAAACCTCCTAGGTTGAGGGGATGAGCCCTGCTGAGTCCTATGAATTAATAAAAGTATTACTATTTCTTCTTCGATCCGTGTTTGATTTATCTCTAAGATGTATACTCGATCTTCATTGTGGTGAATAGGATGATCAGATAATCAGCTCTGTTCATCACATTAAGACGAACGTGCCTGATAAACACCCGCATCTACTTAGGTTCGTGTTAATACGTGACTGGAAAGCACGAGCCAACAGCTATGTTTATACATCTCTCAGACGGCTAATCCATGACTTCGTTGGGGACTGATGACTTGCATCATCTACCTCTTTCTCTTAACCAAAAAGGGCCATAGAATTAGTAAATTCTCATTCAATAGATGCAATTACTTGAACTAAATGATGAATTTTATGGTACATTGCTTTGAAAGGGATCTTGTTTGAATTTCAGGTGAAAATATCAACAAAAAAAGGAAGAAAGCAAGAAAAATAAGCTACGCATGTGTACTGGGCGTGCCACTTGGTGCAAATGCCAGCATTTTGAATGGGCGTGGCATGCCAGCTAGAGGGCACGACACGCCAGTTAGCAACTCCTTAGAAGAGCCCATGATGAATTACAATGGGTGTGGTACGCCATGGCCTTAGCGTGGCACGCCAGCTATCAATTTCAGAAGAGGATCCATGAACCTCACAATGGGTGTGGCACACCAAGGAGATGAACCACAAGAGGGCGTGGCACGCCTAGGCCAGGCGTGGCACGCCAGTTATCTTTTCCAGAGAAGAGCCTTCGATCTTTACTATGGGCATGGCACGCCAAGGCCAGGCGTGGCACGCCAACTACAAATTCCAGAGAAGGATCCTTGAAGATTTACAAAAAGGTGTGGGACGCCAAGCTGGGCGTGGCATGCCAACCTCATCTTTTACAATGGGCGTGGCACGCCAGGTCGAAGGCGTGGCCCGCCAGCACAACTGAGCAGAGGAGAATGGAGGAAGCATCTATATGGGCGTGCCACTTGAGACTTAAGGCATGGCATGCCAAGTCAAAGACACAATGGGCGTGTCACTTAGTACTAGAGGTGTGGAACACTAAGCTCATGAAGCCCTCAACACCACTATGAGTGTGCCACTTAAGTCCTAGCGTGGCATGCCAGTTCATCTGACCAGAGAGGAAGAATGCAGACCCAACAAGGGCGTAGCACGCCAGATCGAAGACTTGGCACGCCAGCACAAGCCTCCAGTGAAGAAGATCAATGGGCGTGACACTTGGGACTTTAGGCATGGCACGCCAAGAAAAAAGAACAATGGGCATGCCACTTGATGCTTAGGGAATGGCATGCCAACCTTGCTCGCACTATGGGCGTGCCACTTGGATCCTGGCCGTGCATGCCAGTTTACTAGGCCAGATGGGACTATTCATGCTTTGTTGAGAGCGTGGCATGCCAGCTCAACCTTCTAGAGGAGAGATTGAAGGCCTCATTGAAAGTGTGGCACGCTAGACCTGGGCGTGGCACGCCAGTTTATTTGGTCAGAGAAGAAGGATGAAAAGTTCAGCAAGGGCGTGGCACGCCACGCTGAGCGTGCTACACTAGTTCAAGTTTCCAGAGAGGAAGTGTAAGAACCGGAGTTTTCACGTAAAACCGTTTTAATAAAATAATTTTAGTACCCAGAATAGATTCAAAATTTGAAAGTTTTAATTTAAAAATAAAAAGGTGAAATTTGATTTCAATGAATTTTTCTGGGTTGAAAAATGTACCTTATTCGGAAAGATTTAGTAAAAATGCGCACTGGCGTTTAAGCCGGCAGTACCGGCTCTAGTCAGTTCAGTACTACGTATTTTGGAAAATAAGATTTTTAAAAATTGATTTATTGTTTTGAAAGGATAAAAATAATTTAGAATAAAAAATCGGACGCTAATTTTAAAGATTTTGGCCCAAAGTGGGCCAAACGGGCTAAAAACGCTAACAGGTTGGACCGGGCCCAAGGCCCAACATATATAAGCTCATTAAATGAGCTTTTCAGCTCATTTCCTTCCAAAAATAAGAAAGGGGCGCAGCTGCTTGTAACCTGAGCTACGGACCTCCGATTGACGAGCCATTTGCGGCCACGCGAAGCTATTGTCGAGCTCTTCAATTCTTACTAAGCAAACCTGGTAAGAAATCGCGTCTCACTCTCCAGTTTCCTGCCCTAGAATTCTATGTTTTTGCGGTTATAGTTTTGAGTAGATTTTGTGATTTTGTTTGTTTAGCTGATCTCTAGTAGCGGGTAATTATTGGATTTTACCCTAAATCACGTTGACTAAGGTAAGGTTTTACTAAACCCTTGTGTTTAGTTCTTTTTGTGTATCTTAGGTTTTGATTTTTTATACATATATGATGTTAGTTGAGCTTTGGTGGCTTGTTGGCGAGTTGAAAGCTTGTTGGACTCCAATCTTGGTGCGATGTGCTTTTTGGGGGAGCGGCCAAGGTATGGTTTCGGTCTCCTCTATGTAACATGTAATATTCATGGACACTTAAGATAGATTGAAAGGTGTGATTCTATGGTTAATTGTATATAAATGTATGTTTGATGATGATTATTGATGAGTTATTTTGGTGGGTGTTGAGATTGGATGATGGGTATTGATGATTATTTTTTTTATTATTGGTTGTTATTGATTATGGTGGTTGATGATGATGGTTAGAAATTATTGGTGTTGATGAGTATTGATGGTGATTGATTATATTGATAACTCATGAGGATTGTGAAAATTCATGGTAATATGTAAATGTACAATGTTTATGGTGGATTAGAATTATGAATATGTGACCTATTAATATATTGAACAAGTGGTTGGTGATAATGGAGATTATGATGATGTTGTTGAATTATGATGCGGAATAGTGATGATTGTGTGGAAGAATAACAACTATGATTTTTTGATGTTGCGAATTGGATTATTGTGATAATGTGAAATTATGATGAGATAGGGTAGATGATGCCTATGAGTAGTGGGATTATGTTAAAGTTGATTATATTGGATTCTTGATGTAGAAATTGTGTAAATTGTTGATGATTGAGAATCTTGATTGAAGATTTATGGTTTTGTGTTGATTTATGGTAAAATGTTATGTGATCTAAGTTGGATTTAGACTTGTTGAATGGGTAGGAGGTTGTGTGATTGAGAAAAATGGTTGAGGCAATGCTTGGTATGAATTTTGGGTTGCTTTGGTATGGTTAAAAAGTATTTGAGTTGGTTTTTGGATTGGGAGTTGGTTAAAAGTTAGTTTTTAGAGTTTTTGGTAAAAACAAATTTTTGGTGAACTATGAAGGATCATAACTCGAGCCTCAGTTTTCAAATTTTGCTGAAATTTTGCTTTAAATTAAATTTCATTGAAAACTCTTTAAATTGATATAAATTTTGTAAGAATTGGGATTTCGTAGAGGAAGTTATGATCATTCAAAGTTTGGAGTTAAAATCTGAAATTCTGAAAAGTTGCAGAATTTTGGGATTTTTGGTATGTGCGCACGCACAGCCTTGCGCGCACACACAACCCTGCAAAATTTTAAACCTGTGCGCATGCACAGACCTATGCGTACGCACAGGCAGGGAAAGGCATTCTGTTTGAAGCGCTCGCACAGCTTGTGCGAGCACATACCAATGAGGATTTGCAACCTGTGCGTATGCACAGCCTGTACGCACGCACATGTTGGGAAGGTCAGTTTGTTGAGGGAGCTAGCAAAGGTTGTGTGAGTGAACAGACATTGTGAATTTTGGTACTAGTGCATACGCACACCTCTATGCGTAGGCACACGTTTTAAAAATCTCCTGGGCGTGTGCGTGCACACCTTTGCGCGTACGCACACGCCCTGTTTCTCAAATTTAAACTTTGTTTTCAACTATTTCACCTTCCCAACAAGCTTGTAGGCTTCTGTGACACCATTTTAAGACTCTTGGGCATATCTTTGGGTATTGAAACATGGGAAATGTCCTAGGAGGTTTGATTTGGTGTTATTTTGAAAATTTAGAGAACGGAGGCTTAGTTTCTGGTGTACTGAGAATGGGTTTGGTGGATTGCGAAGGAAGAATGGTATATGAATTGAGAAATTTATGAGCTAGTAAGTTTGGAATGGAAAGTTATGAACTGATGATGATTGTGATGAGTTGAAAACTTGGAAATGAATGGTATGGTTGATGGAATGAGTATTAGTGGAAATGTGCTATAAGGAGGAGCCTCTGAGATTGAATATGTGATTATGATATGCATTGTTATCCGTCGTAGGGGCTGTGGCAGTCTCCCACCTACATTCGAATGTGAAGCTTGAAGCTGGGGTTCTCACTCATGTTTATCGCTCAAGAGGCAGGCGGTAGGGCACTCTCCCTCGGAATGTTTTCCCTCTGAAAGGAGAAGGTGGTAGGGCACTCATCCCTCGGAATTATACCTCCTGAGCATGCGCAAAAGAGAGACTAATCTGGGAGTTGCCGACCGGATTATGAGTCGGGTTTCACACTACAATCAACATGTGATATCACAGCCAATAGGACAGACATTCTTCATGTGCATCTTCTATGTGTTTGCTTTCTTTGATTACTTGAGTTTGCCTAATTGTATAACATTCCTACTTGCTTCTTGAATTCCTTGTTATATATATGAATACTACCTGTGTTTTCCTTGCTTGCATTATCTGTGTTTGTTTGGTGCTGAGGAGGTTAGGTAGGCGGCGGCGATAGGATCGCACAGAGGGTAGGTTGGTGAAGGCTGTGGGACAGCGGTGACTAGTTTTAGTTAGAAATCCCCTAAGATTAGATACCTTGTTTATTATTCACGGTTTAAGTCATTTATTTCGTTAAGTTTGGATATCTGTTTGGTATGAAGCTCTAGGATTGCCTCTGACGTCTTGGGATCTTACATCTTACATTACTGGGTACTATTACCATACTGAGAACCTCCGGTTCTCATTCCATACGTTGTTGTTGTTTTTCAAATGCAGGTTGTAACCCACATCAGTGAGTTGCTTAATGGTAGCAAAGCAGAGGATCTTAATCTGTTTTGGTTGTCATTTTGGTTATTTTGATTAATACTCTCACTTTTGTATTTACTTTTGCCTTAGAGGCCTACTTTGAGAGTGATATTCTGTATAAGATGTTTTACTTTCAAATCTCTGTATGTCTGTATTTAATTAGTCAGCCTAAACTCAACAGGCTTAGACTAGTATCTTATGATTTTTATACTCTTGTATAGCTACATATATCTTGTTACCTTAAGTAGTGGATCTTATCCTTTACGCTTGTAGCTCTTGTGGACGCTCGCATTTTGTAATGCCATATTTGAGCTTATTCTATTCATCGGGCTTCTAGAACTATTATTCATTATATATATATTTATGTATGAGCCTTAGAATTGTCGTAACTCTTGATTAACCTTTGCTTTACGGCATGAGGTAAAGCTTAGGGTAATTAGGGTGTTACATTTAGTGGTATCAGAGTGGTTCGTCCTTATAAGCCTGAGGGATGGACCGATTGTGCTTCATTGCATACTCTGGGTTAGTTTTCTTTCATGCTATTTAGGTTATCTACTTGATATTTTATAGCATGCTTGTTTGTGAGTGCCTTTTTGGGATAATTGAAGCACTAGGCTTTTGATATTGAGATTGATCACCTTGATATCGAATGTTTGGTGTAGATAGGAACCTTAATGGCTACTCACAAACGAGGTCGTACGCGTTCACGAAGAGAGAGTAGAAATGAACAACCGGCTGATAACCATGCCGAGTTCATGGCGGCAATGGCGAATCTTACAACACCATGGAGGCAAATGCTGCTGTGACTCTACAAGCTGTGCAGAGGTTAGGCCAACCGGCTGGAAATGGGAATGGTACTGGAAATAGGAACGAGCATGCAGAAGGATATGGTGATGACTTGGGAGGTACTCCAATACCTTGGCTACATTTCTAAAAGTTCACCCATCGACTTTCAGAGGTTCAAACAACCCTACTGAGGCGGATAATTGGTTCCAAGCTATGGAGCGTGTGTTGCAAGCTAAGCATGTCCCGACAAACCAATACGTGGAGTTTGCGGCTTATCAACTGTTAGGAGAGGCACAACATTGGTGGCAAGGAGAGTGCCAGTTGATGTGATTTCCGAATGCAGAAATCTCTTGGGATGCATTTCAAACGGCGTTATATAAGAAGTACTTTTCCTAAATCTGCAAGGAAAGCAAAGGAAATGGAACTTATGCAGCAGAAGCAAGGTTCCTTGTCTGTGGCAGACTATGCTAGCTGATTTGAGGAGCTCTGTAGGTTTTCTAGGGTGTGTTAGGGTGCCCCGGAGACCTATGAAAGCTGGAAGTGCATCAGGTATTAAAGTGGCTTGAAGGATAACATCATGACTGCTGTGGTACCTTTGGAGATTCGGATTTTTTCCGATCAGGTGAACAAGGCGAGAGTTGTTGAGGAATATGAACAGACGGTAGCCTCGTCAAGGAACACTCATAGAGGAAACACTAGTAGGGAACGTAATGATTACCTTGGACCAAGGGGACAACACTTCAAGAGGAATAGTGATGAATGAATTTTTGGGGGTCTAGATTTTCACAAGTTGCAAGTATAGTTTCTAAACCAACAATGAATCCTTTCATACAAAAATTTGGTTGTCACAAGTAACAAACCCCTATAAAAATAACCGAAGTATTCAAACCTCAGATCGTTCTCGCTAGAAATTGCAATAGAGTGTTCTTATTATTGGTTATGAAGTATGTTTGGGGTTTTTTAAGGTAATAGACAAGAAATATAAATGGCAAAGGAAATAAACTAACAACTAACAAAGTTCTTGGCAGGGTATGAGAACTAGAAGTCCTATCCTCATTATCCTCCTCATTGTGACAACAATTGTCCATTGCGCCCACTTAGTTAACCTCTAACTATGAAGGAAAGTCAAGTAGATGAATTAACTTGATTCCACAAGTCCTAGCCTAATCATGATGAAAGACTAGCTTTAGTGGCATTCAAGTTAATTAGCAACTTCTAATTATCAATCAACAAAGGAGTTTGATAACTCAAGAGTCACCAATTACTCTACCTAGGCCAGGAGGAACAAAATCTAACTCATAACTAAAAGAGGCATTTCAGCAAACACATTGTGGTGTTTAACGCCCTATGTTGGCCATTGTGGGTGTTTAACGCCCAGCCAGGTACCTTGGCTAGCGTTAAACGCCAAAAATCCTTTGTCATTGGGCATTTTTCTGAACGCCTAGGATGCTGCACTTCTGGTGTTAAACGCCCAGAATGGTACCCATTGTGGTATTTAACGCCCAGAATGGTATCTTTACTGGCGTTAAACGCCCAAAATGGTACCCATTATGGCGCTGATGAGCGGATAATTTATACGCTTTTTGGCATTATTTTTAGTATGTTTTTAGTAGGATCTAGTTACTTTTAGGGATGTTTTCATTAGATTTTATGTTAAATTCACATTTCTAGACTTTACTATGAGTTTGTGTGTTTTTCTGTGATTTCAGGTATTTTCTGACTGAAATTGAGGGACTTGAGCAGAAATCAGATTCAGAGGTTGAAGAAGGACTGCTGATGCTGTTGGATTCTGACCTCCCTGCACTCAAAGTGAAATTTCTAGAGCTACAGAACTCGAAATGGCGTGCTTCTAATTGCGTTGGAAAGTAGACATCCAGGGCTTTCCATAAATGTATAATAGTCCATACTTTGGCCAAGAATAGACGACGTAAACTGGCGTTCAACGCCAGCTTTCTACCCAAATCTGGCGTCCAGCGCCAGAAAAGGAGCCAAAACCAGAGTTGAACGCCCAAACTGGCACAAAAGCTGGCGTTCAACTCCAAGGAGAACCTCTACACGTGTAACACTCAAAGCCCAGCCCAAGCACACACCAAGTGGGCCCCGGAAGTGGATTTATGCATCAATTACTTACTCATGTAAACCCTAGTAGCTAGTTTATTATAAATAGGACCTTTTACTATTGTATTAGGCATCTTTGGTCTCAGTTTTAATCCATTGTTCATCTTTGGATTACCTTATGATCCTTTGATCACGTTTTAGGGGGCTGGCCATCTCGGCCATGCCTGGACCTTCACTTATGTATTTTTAATGGTAGAGTTTCTACACTCCATAGATTAAGGTGTGGAGCTCTGCTGTTCCTCAAAGATTAATGCAAAGTACTACTGTTTTCTATTCAATTCTTCTTATTTCGCTTCTAAGACATCCATTCGCACCCAAGAACGTGATGAAGGTGATGATTATGTGTGACGCTCATCATCCTTCTCCCTTATGAACGCGTGCCTGACAAACACTTCTGTTCTACATGAAATAAGCTAGAACGAGTATCTCTTAGATCTCCTAACCAGAATCTTCGTGGCGTAAGCTAGAATGATGGCGGCATTCAAGAGAATCCGGAAGGTCTAAACCTTGTCTGTGGTATTCCGAGTAGGATTCAATGATTGAATGACTGTGACGAGCTCCTAACTCGCGATTGCAGGGCGTTAGTGACAGACGCAAAAGGATAGTAAATCCTATTCCAGCATGATCGAGAACCGACAGATGAATAGTCGTGCCGTGACAGGGTGCGTGAGCATATTATTCACTGAGAGGATAAGATGAAGCCATTGACAAGGGTGATGCCTCCAGACGATTAGCCGTGCCGTGACAGGGCATTGGATAATTTTCCCGAGAGATGATCAAAAGTAGCCATTGACAGTGGTGATGTATCACATAAAGCCAGCCATGGAAAGGAGTAAGACTGATTGGATGAAGATAGCAGGAAAGCAGAGGTTCAGAGGAACGAAAAGCATCTCCGTTCGCTTATCTGAAATTCCTACCAATGAATTACATAAGTATTTCTATCCCTTCTTTTATTTATTATTCGAAAACACCATTATCACTTTATATCTGCCTGACTGAGATTTACAAGGTGACCATAGCTTGCTTCATACCAACAATCTCCGTGGGATTCGACCCTTACTCACGTAAGGTATTACTTGGACGACCCAGTGCACTTGCTGGTTAGTTGTATCGAAGTTGTGAACCATGGTATTGGCGCCATGTTCTTGGCGCCATTGCCAGGGAAAGAAAGAGCCATGAATTTTACATAATTAAAGTGTAATCACGATTACGCGTACCAAGTTGCTCACGTTGCCAGGGATTGTTTGAGCCTGGACATCACAATTTCGTGCACCAAGTTTTTGGCGCCGTTGCCGGGGATTGTTTGAGTTTGGACAACTGACAGTTCATCCTGTTGCTCAGATTAGGTAATTTTCTTTTTGTTTTCTTTTCAAAAATTTTTCAAAAATATATTTCAAAAATTTCTCATCTGTTTTCGAAAAAAAAATGTTTTCAAAAATTTTATTCAAAATTTTTAAGAATGAATTCTAGTGTTTCATGAAGCATGTGAAGCCTGGCTGGCTATAAAGCCATGTCTAAATTTATTTGGACTGAGGCAGCAATTTGTTATCAAGAGCAAGCTAGTTGTTGCTAATCCACCTGCTGCTGTTCCTGATATCTTTCTGAAGCTTGGCTGGCCATTGGCCATGTCTAGTGTTTTGGACCGGAGCTTTCATTGAAAGCTTGGCTGGCTAGTGAGCCATGTCTAATTCCTGGACTGAAGCTTTAGACTAAGAATGCAAGATTCCTGGAATTCATGTTAAAAATTTTGGAATCCTTATTTTTTCTTTTTCATATAATTTTCGAAAAAAAAAATCCAAAAAAATTAGAAAATCATAAAAATCAAAAATATTTTTCTGTTTCTTGTTTGAGTCTTGAGTCATGTTATAAGTTTGGTGTCAATTGCATGTGCATCTTGCATTTTTCGAAAATATCATGCATTCATAGTGTTTTTCATGATCTTCAAGTTGTTCTTGGTAAGTCTTCTTGTTTGATCTTGATGATTTTTTGTTTTGTGTCTTTTCATGTTTATCATATGTATTTTTGAATTCTTAGTGTCTAAGCATTAAAGAATTCTAAGTTTGGTGTCTTGCATGTTTTCTTTGCAATAAAAAATTTTTCAAAAATATATTCTTGATGTTCATCATGACATTCAAAGTGTTCTTGGTGTTCATCTTGACATTCATAGCATTCTTGCATGCATTCATTGTTTTGATCTAAAAATTTCATGCATTGCATATTTTTCATGTTTTTCATAAAAATTTCAAAAATCAAAAAAATATCCTTCCCTTTTTCTCTCATCAAATTCGAAAATTGAGTTGACTTTTTCAAAAAGTTTTAAAAATCAAGTTGTTTCTTATGAGTCAAATCAAATTTTCAATTTGAAAATCTTATCTTTTTCAAAAATCAAATCTTTTTCAAAATTCTTAGTTATTTTCGAAAATTCCAAAAAATATTTTTTAAAAATCTTTTTCTTATTTTATATCATAATTTTCGAAAATAACAATAACAATTAATGTTTTGATTCAAAAATTTCAAGTTTGTTACTTGCTTATTAAGAAAGATTCAAACTTTAAGTTCTAGAATCATATCTTGTGATCTCTTGTGAATCAAGTCATTAATTGAGATTTTAAAAAAATCAAATCTTTTCCAAAAAACTAATTTCAATCATATCTTTTCAAAAGTATCTTATCTTATCTTTTTCAAAAATATCTTTTCAAAATATCTTTTCTAACTTCCTAACTTCTTATCTTTTCAAAATTTGTTTCAACTAACTAACTAACTTTTTGTTTGTTTCTTAACTTTTTCAAAACTACCTAACTAACTCTCTCTCTCTAATTTTCGAAAATATCTTCCCTCTTTTTCAAAATTTTTTTTTAATTAACTAATTATTTTTATTTTTTTTTTGATTTCAAAAATTTTCGAAAATTACTAAGATTTTTCAAAAATCATTTTCGAAAATCACTAACTCTTTTTCAAAATAATTTTCGAAAATTATCCCTCCCCCATCTCATTCTATTTATTCATTCATATCCTAACATCTCATCTCACCTCTTTTCCATCCTCACAGTTGTGTTTCTTCCATTAGATTACATTCTTTGTCTCCCCCTCTTCTTCCACTCACACAGGAATCCCTATACTGTGGTATAAAGGATCTCCATTATTATTATTATTTTTCTGTGCCTTCTTCTTTGTCATATGAGCAGGAGCAAGGACAAGAACATTCTTGTGGAAGCAGATCCAGAACCTGAAAGGACTCTGAAGAGAAAATTAAGAGAAGCTAAAATACAACAATCCAGAGATAACCTTTCAGAAATTTTCGAACAGGAAAAGGAGATGGCAGCCGAAAATAATAATAATGAAAGGAGGATGCTTGGTGACTTTACTGCACCTAATTCCAATTTACATGGAAGAAGCATCTCCATTCCTGCCATTGGAGCAAACAACTTTGAACTGAAACCTCAATTAGTTTCTCTGATGCAGCAGAATTGCAAGTTTCATGGACTTCCATCTGAAGATCCTTTTCAGTTCTTAACTGAATTCTTGCAGATATGTGATACTGTTAAGACTAATGGAGTAGATCCTGAAGTCTACAGGCTCATGCTTTTCCCTTTTGCTGTAAGAGACAGAGCTAGATTATGGTTGGATTCTCAACCCAAAGACAGCCTGAACTCTTGGGATAAGCTAGTCACGGCTTTCTTAGCCAAGTACTTTCCTCCTCAAAAGCTGAGCAAGCTTAGCGCTGATGTTCAAACCTTCAGACAGAAAGAAGGTGAATCCCTCTATGAAGCTTGGGAAAGATATAAACAGTTGACCAAAAAGTGTCCTTCTGACATGCTTTCAGAATGGACCATCCTGGATATATTCTATGATGGTTTATCTGAGCTATCAAAGATGTCACTGGACACTTCTACAGGTGGATCCATTCTCCTAAAGAAAACGCCTGCAGAAGCTCAAGAACTCATTGACATGGTTGCTAATAACCAGTTCATGTACACTTCTGAAAGGAATCCTGTGAGTAATGGGACGCCTATGAAGAAAGGAGTTCTTGAGGTTGATACTCTGAATGCCATATTGGCTCAGAACAAAATATTGACTCAGCAAGTCAATATGATTTCTCAGAGTCTGCATGGAATGCAAGCTGCATCCAACAGTACTCAAGAGGCTTCTTATGCAGAAGAAGCTTATGATCCTGAGAACCCTGCAATAGCAGAGGTAAATTACTTAGGTTAACCTTATGGAAACACCTATAACTCATCATGGAGAAATCATCCAAATTTCTCATGGAAGGATCAAAAGCCTCAACAAGGCTTTAATAATGGTGGAAGAAACAAGTTTAGCAATAGCAAGCCTTTTCCATCATCCACTCAGCAACAGACAGAGAACTCTGAACAAAATACTTCTAATCTAGCAAATTTAGTCTCTGATCTATCTAAGGCCACTGTGAGTTTCATGAATGAAACAAGGTCTTCCATTAGAAATTTGGAAGCACAAGTGGGCCAGCTGAGTAAAAGGATCACTGAAATCCCTCCTAGTACTCTCCCAAGCATTACAGAAGAGAATCCAAAAGGAGAGTGCAAGGCCATTGACATAAGCACCATGGCCGAACCCAAAGAAGGAGAGGAGAACATGAATCCCAAGGAGGAAGACCTCCTGGGACATCCAGTGACCAATAAGGAGCTTCCCTCTGAGGAACCAAAGGAATCTGAGACTCATCTAGAGACCATAGAGATTCCATTGAACCTCCTTATGCCCTTCATGAGCTCTGATGAGTATTCCTCTTCTGAAGAGAATGAGGATGTTACTGAAGAGCAAACTGCCAAGTTTCTTGGTGCAATCATGAAGCTGAATGCCAAATTATTTGGCATTGATACTTGGGAAGTTGAACCTCCCTTGTTCATCAATGAACTAAGTGATCTGGATCAACTGACATTGCCTCAGAAGAGACAGGATCCTGGAAAGTTCATAATACCCTGTACCATAGGCACCATGATCTTTAAGGCTCTATGTGACCTTGGTTCAGGAATAAACCTCATGCCCCTCTCTGTAATAGAGAAACTGGGAATCTATGGGGTGCAAGCTGCTAAAATCTCACTAGAGATGGCAGACAGCTCAAGAAAACAGGCTTATGGACAAGTAGAAGATGTATTAGTAAAGGTTGAGGGCCTTTACATCCCTGCTGATTTCATAGTCCTGGATACTGGAAAGGAAGAGGATGAATCCATCATCCTAGGAAGACCTTTCCTGGCCACAGCAAGAGCTGTGATTGATGTTGACAGAGGTGAAATATTCCTTCAATAGAATGAGGACTCCCTTGTGTTTAAAACTCAAGGATCTCCCTCTGCAACCATGGAGAGGAAGCAGAAAAAGCTTCTCTCCAAGCAGAGTCAACCAGAGCCCCCACAGTCAAACTCTAAGTTTGGTGTTGGGAGGCCACAACCAAGCTCCAAGTTTGGTGTTGAACTCCCATATCCAAACTCTAAGTTTGGTGTTGGAGAGTCTCAACAAAGCTCTGCACATCTGTGAGGCTCCATGAGAGCCCACTGTCAAGCTATTGACATTAAAGAAGCGCTTGTTGGGAGGCAACCCAATGTTTATCTAATTCTTATTTTTATTGTTTTTCATATTTTCTTAGGTTCATGATCATGTGGAGTCACAAAATAAATATAAAAATCGAAAACGGAATCAAAAACAGCAGAAGAAAAATCACACCCTGGAGGAGCATCTGTCTGGCGTTCAGCGCCAGAACAGAGCATGGTTCTGGCGCTGAACGCCCAAAATGGGCAGCTTCTGGGCACTGAACGCCAGAACAGGCATGGTTCTGGCGTTCAACGCCAGAAATGGCACACAAATGGGCGTTGAACGCCCAAAATGGCCACCATCCTGGCGCTGAACGCCCAGAGTTGGGTACAAAGGCATTTTTACATGCCTAATGGGTGCAGGGATGTAAATCCTTGAACACCTCAGGATTTGTGGACCCCACAGAATCCCCACCTACCTCCACTCACTTCTTCTCACCACTCTCTTTCACACAACCCCATAATCTCTCTTCCCCATCACCTCTTCACCACTCACATCCATCCACTCTTCCCCATAAACCTACCTCATAAACTCCACCTACCTTCAAAATTCAAAAACAATTTCCCACCCAAACCCACCCATATGGCCGAACCTTAACCCTCCTCCCTTCCCTATATAAAGCCCTCCATTCTTCTTCAAACTCACACAACACAACCCCTCTATACCCTTCTTGGCCGAACCACATCATCCTCTCCCTCTCCTCCATTTCTTCTTCCTCTTCATCTATTCTTTTGTTTATTGCTCGAGGGCGAGAAATATTCTAAGTTTGGTGTGGTAAAAGCATAGCTTTTTTGTTTTTCCATTACCATTGATGGCACCCAAGACCGGAGAATCCTCTAGAAGAGGGAAAGGGAAGACAAAAGCTTCCACATCCGAGTCATGGGAGATGGAAAGATTCATCTCCAAAGCCCATCAAGACCACTTCTATGATGTTGTGGCCAAGAAGAAGGTGATCCCTGAGGTCCCTTTTAAACTCAAAAGAAATGAGTATCCGGAGATCCGACATGAAATTTAAAGAAGAGGTTGGGAAGTCTTAACAAATCCCATCCAACAAGTCGGCATCCTAATGGTTCAAGAGTTCTATGCCAACGCATGGATCACCAAGAACCATGATCAAAGTAAGAACCCGGATCCAAAGAACTATGTTACAATGGTTCGGGGGAAATACTTAGATTTTAGTCCGAAAAATGTGAGGTTGGCGTTCAACTTGCCATACATGGAAGAGAACGCACGCCCCTACACAAGAAGAGTCAACTTTGATCAAAGGTTGGACCTAGTCCTTATGGACATATGTGTAGAAGGAGCTCAATGGAAGGTTGACTCCAAAGGCAAGCCGGTTCAACTAAGAAGATTGGACCTCAAGCCTGTAGCTAGAGGATGGTTGGAGTTTATTCAATGCTCAATCATTCCCACTAGCAACCGGTCTGAAGTTACTATAGACCGGGCCATCATGATCCATAGCATCATGATTGGAGAAGAGGTGGAAGTTCATGAGATTATACCTCAAGAACTCTACAAGGTGGCTGACAAGTCCTCCACTATGGCAAGGTTAGCCTTTCCTCACCTCATTTGCCACCTATGCAATTTGGCTGGGATTGACATAGAGGGAGATATCCTCATTAAAGAGGACAAGCCCATCACTAAGAAAAAGATGGAGCAAGCAAGAGAGCCCATCCATGGAGCTCAAGAGGCGCAAGAAGCTCATTTCCATGAGATTCCGGAGATGCCTCAAATGCACTTTCCTCCACAAAACTATTGGGAGCAAATCAACACCTCCCTAGGAGAATTGAGTTCCAATATGGGACAACTAAGGGTGGAACATCAAGAGCACTCCATCATGCTTCATGAAATAAGAGAAGATCAAAAAGCAATGAGGGAGGAGCAACAAAGACAAGGAAGAGACATAGAAGAGCTCAAGGACATCATTGGTTCCTCAAGAAGGAAACGCCACCATCACTAAGGTGGATTCATTCCTTGTTCTTGTTTCCTCTGTTTTTCGTTTCTATGTTGTGTGCTTATCTGTGTTTGTGTCTTCATTACATGATCATTAGTAGTAGTAACTTTGTCTTAAAGATATGAATGTCCTATGAATCCATCACATCTCTTAAATGAAAAATGTTTTAATTCAAAAGAACAAGAAGTACATGAGTTTCGAATTTATCCTTGAACTTAGCTTAATTATATTGATGTGGTGACAATGCTTCTTGTTTTCTGAATGTATGCTTGAACAGTGCATATGTCTTTTGAAGTTGTTGTTTAAGAATGTTAAATATGTTGGCTCTTGAAAGAATGATGACTAGGAGACATGTTATTTGATAATCTAAAAAATCATAAAAATGATTCTTGAAGCAAGAAAAAGCAGCAAAGAACAAAGCTTGCAGAAAAAAAAAAAGAAAAAAAAAAGGGGCGAAAAAAAAAGTAGAAAGAAAAAGAAAAAGCAAGCAGAAAAAGCCAATAACCCTTAAAACCAAAAGGCAAGGGCAAATAAAAAGGATCCCAAGGCTTTGAGCATCAGTGGATAGGAGGGCCTAAAGGAATAAAATCCTGGTCTAAGCGGCTAAACCAAGCTGTCCCTAACCATGTGCTTGTGGCGTGTAGGTGTCAAGTGAAAACTTGAGACTGAGCGGTTAAAGTCAAGGTCCAAAGCAAAAAAAAAAAAAGAGTGTGCTTAAGAACCCTGGACACCTCTAATTGGGGACTATAGCAAAGCTGAGTCACAATCTGAAAAGGTTCACCCAATTATGTGTCTGTGGCATTTATGTATCCGGTGGTAATACTGGAAAACAAAGTGCTTAGGGCCACGGCCAAGACTCATAAAGAAGCTGTGTTCAAGAATCATCATACTGAACTAGGAGAGTTAATAACACTATTCGAAATCTGAAGTTCCTATAGATGCCAATCATTCTGAACCTCAATGGATAAAGTGAGATGCCAAAACTATTCAAGAGGCAAAAAGCTATAAGTTCCGCTCATATGATTGCAGCTATGTTTCATTGATAGTTTGGAATTTATAGTATATTCTCTTCTTTTTATCCTATTTGATTTTCAGTTGCTTGGGGACAAGCAACAATTTAAGTTTGGTGTTGTGATGAGCGGATAATTTATACGCTTTTTGGCATTGTTTTTAGTATGTTTTTAGTAGGATCTAGTTACTTTTAGGGATGTTTTCATTAGATTTTATGTTAAATTCACATTTCTAGACTTTACTATGAGTTTGTGTGTTTTTCTGTGATTTCAGCTATTTTCTGACTGAAATTGAGGGACTTGAGCAGAAATCAGATTCAGAGGTTGAAGAAGGACTGCTGATGCTGTTGGATTCTGACCTCCCTGCACTCAAAGTGGATTTTCTGGAGCTACAGAACTCGAAATGGCGCGCTTCTAATTGCGTTGGAAAGTAGACATCTAGGGCTTTCCAGAAATGTATAATAGTCCATACTTTGGCCAAGAATAGACGATGTAAACTGGCGTTCAATGCCAGCTTTCTACCCAAATCTGGCGTCCAGCGCCAGAAAAGGAGCCAAAACCAGAGTTGAACGCCCAAACTGGCACAAAAGCTGGCGTTCAACTCCAAGGAGAACCTCTACACGTGTAACACTCAAAGCCCAGCTCAAGCACACACCAAGTGGGCTCCGAAAGTGGATTTATGCATCAATTACTTACTCATGTAAACCCTAGTAGCTAGTTTATTATAAATAGGACCTTTTACTATTGTATTAGGCATCTTTGGTCTCAGTTTTAATCCATTGTTCATCTTTGGATTACCTTATGATCCTTTGATCACGTTTTAGGGGGCTGGCCATCTCGGCCATGCCTGGACCTTCACTTATGTATTTTTAATGGTAGAGTTTCTACACTCCATAGATTAAGGTGTGGAGCTCTGCTGTTCCTCAAAGATTAATGCAAAGTACTACTGTTTTCTATTCAATTCTTCTTATTTCGCTTCTAAGATATCCATTCACACCCAAGAACGTGATGAAGGTGATGATTATGTGTGACGCTCATCATCCTTCTCCCTTATGAACGCGTGCCTGACAAACACTTCTGTTCTACATGAAATAAGCTAGAACGAGTATCTCTTAGATCTCCTAACCAGAATCTTCGTGGCGTAAGCTAGAATGATGGCGGCATTCAAGAGAATCCGGAAGGTCTAAACCTTGTCTGTGGTATTCCGAGTAGGATTCAATGATTGAATGACTGTGACGAGCTCCTAACTCGCGATTGCAGGGCGTTAGTGACAGACGCAAAAGGATAGTAAATCCTATTCCAGCATGATCGAGAACCGACAGATGAATAGTCGTGCCGTGACAGGGTGCGTGAGCATATTATTCACTGAGAGGATAAGATGAAGCCATTGACAAGGGTGATGCCTCCAGACGATTAGCCGTGCCGTGATAGGGCATTGGATCATTTTCCCGAGAGATGACCGAAAGTAGCCATTGACAGTGGTGATGTATCACATAAAGCCAGCCATGGAAAGGAGTAAGACTGATTGGATGAAGATAACAGGAAAGCAGAGGTTCAGAGGAACGAAAAGCATCTCCGTTCGCTTATCTGAAATTCCTACCAATGAATTACATAAGTATTTCTATCCCTTCTTTTATTTATTATTCGAAAACACCATTATCACTTTATATCTGCCTGACTGAGATTTACAAGGTGACCATAGCTTGCTTCATACCAACAATCTCCGTGGGATTCGACCCTTACTCACGTAAGGTATTACTTGGACGACCCAGTGCACTTGCTGGTTAGTTGTATCGAAGTTGTGAACCATGGTATTGGCACCATGTTCTTGGCGCCATTGCCAGGGAAAGAAAGAGCCATGAATTTTACATAATTAAAGTGTAATCACGATTACGCGTACCAAGTCGCTCACGTTGCCAGGGATTGTTTGAGCCTGGACATTACAATTTCGTGCACCAGGCGCTTAATGCCCAAAATACCCCTTACTAGCATTTTCGTGCTAGTGAGCTCCTTTTCTCTGCTTTATGCTTTGAATCCTTCTGTAACTCTGTGAATTCCTGCAATTGATAATTAACCTTGAAGATAATTTATATCAAACTCCTATAATTATTATTTAAATAACAAATAAACTTTGCTAATGGCTGGGTTGCCTCCCAGCAAGCGCTTTTTTATAGTCTTTAGCTGGACTTTACTGAGCTTTAATCTAGTCTCAGTTTTGAGCATTCTTGCTCAACATTGCTTTCAATATAATACTTTACTCTCTGTCCATTAACAATGAACTTTTTGTCAGAGTCAATATCCTGAAGCTCTACATATCCATATGGTGATACACTTGTAATTACATATGGTCCCCTCCACCGAGATTTTAATTTCCCAGGGAATAATCTGAGCCTATAGTTAAACAGTAGAACCTTCTGTCCTGGCTCAAAGACTCTGGATGACAGTTTCTTTTCATGCCACCTTTTTGCTTTCTCCTTGTAAGTTTTTGCATTTTCGAAAGCATTGAGTCTAAATTCCTCTAGCTCATTCAACTGGAGCAATCTTTTCTCTCCAGCTAACTTGGCATCAAGGTTTAGGAATCTGGTTGCCCAGTAGGCCTTGTGTTCCAATTACACTGGTAGGTGACAAGCTTTTCCATACACAAACTAGTATAGAGAGGTCCCTATAGGAGTTTTGAATGCAGTTCTGTATGCCCATAGAGCATCATCCAGACTCCTTGCCCAATCCTTTCTACGGGTACTTACAGTCCGTTCCAAGATTTGTTTTAGTTCTCTATTTGAGACTTCAGCCTGCCCATTTGTCTGTGGATGATATGGAGTTACCACTTTGTGGTTAATTCCATATCGGATCAGAGCAGAGTCAAGCTGTTTATTGCAGAAATGAGTCCTTCCATCACTGATTAGTATTCTAGGGACACCAAATCTGCTGAAGATATGCTTCTGGAGGAACTTCAGCACTGTCTTAGTATCATTAGTGGGTGTGGCAATTGCCTATACCCATTTAGATACATAGTCTACTGCCACCAGAATGTAAGTGTTTGAGTATGATGGTGGGAAAGGCCCCATGAAGTCAATACCCCATACATCAAACAACTCAATCTCTAAGATCCCTTGCTGAGACATGGCATAACCATGAGGTAGATTACCAGCTCTCTGGCAACTGTCACAGTTACGTACAAACTCTCGGGAGTCTCTATAGAGGTTAGGCCAGTAGAAGCCACATTGGAGAACTTTTGTGGCTGTTCGCTCACCTCTGAAATGTCCTCCATATTGTGATCCATTGCAATGCCATAGGATCTTCTGTGCCTCTTCTCTAGGCACGCATCTACGGATCATTCCGTCTGCACATCTCTTAAAGAGATATGGTTCATCCCACAAGTAGTACTTTGCATCAGAGATTAATTTTTTTGTTTGCTGTCTACTGTACTCTTTGGGTATGAATCTCACAGCCTTATAGTTTGCAATGTCTGCAAACCATGGTATTTCCTGAATGGCAAAGAGTTGCTAACCCGGAAAGGTTTCAGAGATCTCCGTTAAGGGAAGAGACGCCCCTGCTACTGGTTCTATCCAGGACAGGTGATCAACTACTTGGTTCTCTGTCCCTTTTCTGGCTCTTATTTCTATATCAAAATCTTGCAGAAGCAACACCCATCTTATGAGCCTGGGTTTTGAATCCTGCTTTGTGAGTAGATATTTGAGAGCTGCATGGTCAGTGTACACAATCACTTTTGATCCTACTAAATAGGATCTAAACTTGTCAATGGCATAAACCACTGCAAGTAGCTCTTTTTCTGTGGTTGTGTAATTCTTCTGTGCGTCATTTAGAACGCGACTGGCATAGTAAATGACATGCAGAAGCTTGTTATGCCTTTCTCCCAATACTTCACCAATAGCATGGTCACTGGCATCACATGTTAATTCGAATGGTAATGTCTAGTCTGGTGTAGAAATGACAGGTGCTGTGACCAACTTAGCCTTCAGAGTCTCAAAGGCCTGGAAACACTCTGTGTCAAAGACAAATAGTGTATCAGCAGCTAGCAGATTACTCAGAGGTTTTACGATTCTTGAAAAATCCTTTATAAACCTCCTGTAGAATCCTGCATGTCCCAAAAAGCTTTTGATTGCCTTAACATTGGTGGGTGGTGGTAATTTTTCAATTACCTCTACCTTATCTTGATCCACCTTTATTCCTTTGTTCAAAATTTTATGCCCAAGGATAATTCCTTCAGTCACCATAAAGTGACATTTTTCCTAGTTTAAAACCAGGTTAGTCTCTTGGCACCTTTTCAGAACAAGTGCTAGATGATCAAGACAGGAGCTGAATGAGTCTCCAAATACTGAGAAGTCATCCATGAAGACTTCCAGAAATTTTTCCACCATATAAGAGAAAATAGAGAGCATACATCTCTGAAAGGTTACAAGTGCATTGCACAGACCAAAAGGCATCCTTTTGTAGGCAAATACTCAAGATGGACATGTGAATGCTGTTTTCTCTTGATCCTGAGGATCTACTGCAATTCAGTTATAACCTGAATAGCCATCCAAAAAACAGTAATAGTCATGACCTGCTAGTCTTTCTAGCATCTGGTATATGAATGGTAAAGGAAAATGATCCTTTCTGGTGGCTGTATTGAGCCTTCTGTAGTCAATACACATACGCCACCCTGTAACTGTTCTTGTAGGAACCAGTTCATTTTTTTCATTATGAATCACTGTCATACCTCCCTTCTTTGGGACGACTTGGACAGGGCTCACCTAGGGGCTATCAGAAATAGGATAAATAATCCCAGCCTCTAGTAACTTAGTGACCTCTTTCTGCACCACCTCCTTCATGGCTGGATTTAGTCGCCTCTGTGGTTGAACCACTGGCTTAGCATCATCCTCCAATAGGATCTTGTGCATGCATCTTGCTGGGCTAATGCCTTTAAGATCACTTATGGACCACCCAAGAGCTATCTTGTGTGTCCTTAGCACCTGAATTAGTGCTCTCTCTTCCTGTGGATTTAAGGCAGAGCTTATGATCACCAGAAAAGTGTCACATTCTCCCAAAAATGCATATTTCAGGGATGATGGTAGTGGTTTGAGCTCGGGTTTAGGAGGCTTATCCTCTTCTTGAAGAGTTTTTAGAGGTTCTTCTGTTCTCTCTGGTTCCTCCAGATCAGGCTGAACATCCTTAAAAAGGTCCTCTAGCTCTGATTCGAGACTCTTAGTCATATTAATCTCTTCCACCAAGGAGTCAATAACATCTGCGCTCAGGCAGTCTTTTGGTGTGTCTGGATGTTGCATAGATTTGACAACATTCAACTTAAACTCATCCTCATTGACTCTCAGGCAGTCTTTTGGTGTGTCTGGATGTTGCACTCTTGTGCTCCTCCATTTCCAGCATTACAAAGTCAGTGGGGAAGGAAAATGGCCCAACCTTGACAATCATGTCCTCAATTATGCCTGATGGATATTTAATGGAGCCATCAGCAAGTTGGAGGCATATTCGGGTTGGTTTGACTTCTTCAGTCAAGCCAAGCTTTCTGATAGTGGATGCAGGTGTTAGGTTGATACTTGCTCCAAGATCACATAGAGCTGTCTTGGTACAAGTGCCCTCTAATGTGCATGGTATCATAAAGCTTCAGGGATCTTTAAGCTTCTCTGGTAAGGTTTTCAGAATGACCGCACTGCATTCTTCAGTGAAGAAAACTTTTTCAGTTTCTCTCCAATCCTTCTTATGACTTAAGATCTCTTTCATGAACTTAGCATAAGAGGGTATTTGCTCAAGTGCTTCTGCAAACGGAATCTTTATTTCGAGAGTCCTGAGATAGTCTGCAAAGAGGGCAAATTGTTTATCCTGTTCCGCTTGGAGGAGTTTCTAATGATAAGGCATCTTGGCTTTATATTCTACAACCTTAGTTGCTGAAGGTTTATTTCCTACAGAGGCAGGTTGAAAAGCCTTCTTGAGGGAGCTATTATCAGCACTTGTAGGTGTCTGATCCCTCATTGGCATGTGAACACCAGGATAGGGGGATGGATGGGTGTTTAACGCCAGATTCCTACCCTTTTCTAGCAATTGAACGCCATAACTGGACATGGATTGGGCATTTAACTCCACTTTCTTACCCTTTTCTGGCATTTGAACGCCAGAATCATTCCTCTCTGGGCTCTTACTATCCTCAGAGGGATTTTAGGCAGTGGGTTGGTCATCCTCTATCAGTTGTTTCTTTCTTGGCTTTCTTCTGCTTTGAGTTGAGACATTCAATGTCTTCCCACTCCTTAATTGAACAGCTTGGCATTCTTCTGTTATTTGTTTAGATAGCTGCTGTCTTGTCTGATCCAATTGTGCTTCCATATTCTGGTTAGCATTTTTAGTGTCTTGGAGCATCTCCTTGAATTCTGTGAACTGTTTTGTTATGATAAGTAATTGCTGATTGAGTTCAGCAACTTGTTCTTGAGGACTAAGTTCAGTGGATACTGCTTAGCCTCTTCTTTCAGGGAGGACTCACTACTTAAGTACAGATGCTGATTTCTAGCAACTGTATCAATGAGCTCTTGAACCTCTTCAATTATCTTTCTCATGTGTATAGATCCACCAGCTGAGTGATCTAGAGATATTTGAGCTTTTTCTGTAAGCCCATAGTAAAAGATGTCTAACTGCACCCACTCTGAAAAACATTTCAGAGGGGCATTTCCTTAGCATCCCCCTGTACCTCTCCCAGGCATTGTAAAGAGATTCATTATCCTCTTGTTTAAAGCCTTGGATGTCCAGCCTTAGCTATGTCATCCTTTTTTGAAGGAAATATTGATTCAGGAATTTGTCTGACAATTGTCTCCATGTTCTTATACTTGTTGTGGGTTGGTTATTTAACCACCTCTTAGCTTGATCTTTTATAGCAAATGGAAATAGTAATAGTCTGTAGATATCCTGATCCACTTCTTTATCACGTACTATGTCAGTAATTTGTAAGAACTGTGCCAGAAACTTAGTAGGTTCTTCCTGTAGAAGACCGGAATACTGACAATTTTGCTGCACCATGATAATGAGTTGAGAATTTAGCTCAAAACTGCTTGCTTTGATGGGAGGTATACAGATGCTACTCCCATATGCAGCCGTAATGGGGTTAGCATATGACCTCAGAGTCCTTCTGGATTGTTCATTTCCACTTTGGTCCATGATGGAGAGAAGGGAATTGATGTGAATTGCAAATAAAATATATTTTTAAATTTTTTTATTTTATTTAATTAAAAAATAAACCGAACGAATAAATAAAAAAAAGATAAAATAAAATAATTAGAAATTAAAATATAAATTTCGAAAACTAAATTAATTACTTAATTAAGAAGATTTGAAAAACTTTGGATATGATTTTTGAAAGGGATTTTGAATTTAATGAGGAAAGAGAAAAACAATAAAATGACACCAAACTTAGAATTTTTTTATCAAAATAAAGAAAACAAACAGGAAAACTTTGAATATTAAGATGAACACTGAGAGCAACATTTGAAAAATTTTTAAGAAAATAGAAACACAAAGGACACCAAACTTAAAAATTTTTATACTCTGAGCACTAATAATTCGAAAAAAAATGAAGGAAAAATAAACTTTTACAATTGACACCAAACTTAAAATATGGAACTAAAATCAAATAGAAGACTAAATTATGAAGTTATTGGTTTTGAAAATTTTCGAAAATAATTTAGAAAAATAAAATAAGGATTTTAAAATTTTAACCAAAAATAATAATAGAAGACTCTAAACCAAAAAGAAAAATTTTTCCTAATCTAAGCAACAAAATAAACCGTCAGTTGTCCAAAGTCGAACAATCGGCAACGGCGCCAAAAACGCGGTGCACGAAATTACAATCACGCTTTTGCAATTCCGCACAACTAACCAGCAAGTGCACTGGGCCATCCAAGTAATACCTTATGTGAGTAAGGGTCGATCCCACGGAGATTGTCGGCTTGAAGCAAGCTATGGCTATCTTGTAACTCTTAGTCAGGATATCAATAATAATTCTCAGTTTTAATTGGAATGAGTAAAAGAACATGGATTAAATAATACTTGTTATGCAGTAATCGAGAAAAGGTTGAGGTTTTGGAGATGCTCGTCTTCTGAATCTCTGCTTTCCTACTGTCTTCTTCTTCACACACGCAAGGCTCATTCCATGGCAAGCTGTTTGTTGGTAGATCACCGTTGTCAATGGCTACCATCCATCCTCTCAGTAAAAATGGTCCAGCTACGGGTTTCGTAGGGCTAATCATCTGTCGGTTCTCACTAGTGTTGGAATAAGATCCATTGAACCTTTTGCACACTGTCACTGTGCCCAACATTTGTGAGTTTGAAGCTCGTCACAGTCATGCCTTCCCGGATCCTAATCGGAATACCACAGACAAGGTTTATACTTTCTGGATCTCAAGAATGCTGCCAATTGATTCTAGCTTATACTACGAAGACTCTGATCTCACAGATTTGAATGCTCTGTTGTCAGGAGAGGCAATCAAACTCGTGAACCAGGAATCAAAGAGATACACACTCAATCTAAGGTAGAACGAAAGTCATTGTCAGGCACGCATTCATAGGTTGAGAATGGTGATGAGTGTCACAGATCATCACATTCATCATGTTGAGGTGCGAGTGAATATCTTAGAATAGAAACAAGCGTGATTGAATGAAAAACAGTAGTAATTGCATTAATCCATCGTGACACAGCAGAGCTCCTCACCCCCAACCATGGAGTTTAGAGACTCATGCCGTAGAAGATACAAAATTCAGATGTAAAAATGTCATGAGGTACAAAATGAATCTCTAAAAGTAGTTTTTATACTCAACTAGTAACCTTGGTTTACAGAAAATAAGTAAGCTAAGATAGATAGTGCATAAATCCACTTCCGGGGCCCACTTGGTGTGTGTTTGGGCTGAGCACTGAAGCTTTCACGTGCATAGGCTATTCTTGGCATTGAACCCCAGCTTTTGTGCCAGTTTGGGCATTTAACTCCAACTTTTATGCCAGTTCTGGCGTTTAACGCCAGAAAAGGGTAAGGAGCTGGCGTTTAAATGCCAGTTTGTGCTACCAAATCTCGGGCCAAGTATAGACTATTATATATTGCTGGAAAGCCCAAGATGTCTACTTTCCAACACAATTGAGCGCGTGTCAATTGGACTTTTGTAGCTCCAGAAAATCCATTTCGAGTGCAGTGAGGTCAGAAACCAAGAGCATCTGCAGTCCTTAGCCTCTAAATCAGATCTTTGCTCATGTCCCTCAATTTCAGCCAGAAAATACCTGAAATTACAGAAAAACACACAAACTCATAGTAAAATCCATAAATGTGATTTTTGCATAAAAACTAATAAAAATATAATAAAAAGTAACTAAAACATACTAAAAACTACATGAAAATTTCACCAAAAAGCGTATAAAATAACCGCTCATCACGTACGCACAACTCTCTGTTCGCGCTGGGCTTGGGGCAAAAGTCACATACGATTTTGGGATGCGCACGCGTGGATGGTCATTTTGGGAAAACGACGCGCATGCGTCAGGGACGCGTACGCGTGATGGGGCTTGTGCTGCTAGCACAGTTCCAGCCCCACACCATCATAACTCTCTGGCCATACACCCATTGACACCGATTTTTCATGGTCACCCGTGCGCGTCAGGGACGCGTACACTTGATGTGCTGAAATCGCAAGAGACACGTACGCGTGAGGGACGCGTACGCGTGGACTTACTTGTGCACAAGGCACGTGTCCAGCACCACTCCTGCCTAACTTTCTATTCAATTTCTTAATTTCTCACACACACATGTGACGCGTACGCGTCAGCGACGCTTGCGCGTCGTGTGCCAATTTTTTTTTATGCATAATGCAAAATGCAGCATGCAGATGAATATGCAGAAATTATGAATGACTACTACAAAATTTAAGATAAAATAGACTATGAATGAGAAGAAACGATCATACCATGGTGGGTTGTCTCCCACCTAGCACTTTGCTTTTACGTCCTTAAGTTAGACGGTCCACAAGCTCAATCTGCTTCTGTTGGTGTGTCCTCCAAGAGGAAGACCTCTAGCTCTTTATTGTCCTTCATCTTCTCACCATGATACAACTTGAAGCGATGTCCATTGACTTTGATGAATTTGGAACTTGAAGGATGACTCAGGTGAAAGACTCTGTATGGCTCTGCCTTTTCAACCATGTAGGGGCCTTCCCATCTTGAACGCAGCTTGCCTGGCATGAGTCTCATCCTTGAGTTGTAAAGGAGAACTAGCTCCCCAGGTCTGAAATGTCTTCTTTTGATATGCTTGTCATGCACAGCCTTCACCTTCTCTTTGTATAGTCTGGAATTATCATATGTTTCGAGTCGAAGGGTCTCCAGTTCTGCTAGTTACAGGTTCCTTTCAACACCAGCTTTCTCAAATCCCATGTTGCATTCCCTTACAGCCCAAAAAGCTTTGTGTTCCACCTTCACTAAGAGGTGGCACGCTTTGCCATAGACTAGGCGGAAGGGACTCATTCCTATGGGTGTCTTGAACGCCGTCCGATAAGCCCAAAGCACATCCACAAGCCTGGTGCTCCAGTCCTTCCTATGAGACTTGATTATCTTCTCCAGTATGTGCTTTATCTCTCTGTTAGACACCTTGGCTTGCCCATTGGTTTGAGGATGGTAGGCTGTTGCTACTTTGTAAATAATTCCATGCTTCTTCAGTAAACCTGCTAGTCTCCTGTTACAAAAGTGAGTGCCTTGATCACTCACGATTGCTCGTGGTGATCCAAAGCGACAGATAATATAGTTTCTAACAAAAGAGACAACAATATTAGCATCATCAGTACAGGTAGGAATTGCTTCTACCCATTTAGAAATATAATCTACAGCTAACAATATGTATAAGAGACCATTGGAGTTTGGAAACGGACCCATGAAGTCAATGCCCCAAACATCAAAAATTTCACAGAAAAGCATAAGCTATTGGGGCATCTCATCCATCTTGGATATATTACCAAACCTTTGGCATGGGGAACAAGATTTACAGAAGGCAGTAGCATCTTTCAAAAGAGTGGGCAACCAGAATCCACAGTCTAAAATTTTTCTAGCTATTCTTTGAGGGCCAAAATGTCCACCACTCTCAGAAGAGTGGCAAGCCTCTAAAATAGACAGGAATTCTGATTGAGGCACACACCTTCTAATTACCTGGTCAGCACCATACCTCCATAAATATGGGTCATCCCATATATAATATTTGGACTCGCTTTTCAGCTTATCCCTTTGATTCTTAGTAAAATTAGGGGGGAAGGTATGACTAACTAGATAATTAGCCACAGGTGCATATCAAGGAGAAAGAATTAAAATCTACTACAATCCATACTCCCATCCCACCAGCCAATTTGAGAACACACTCATCATATATTCATTCATATGTACCTGTTTTACAATATCTTTTCGAACATGCTTGTGATGTTCAGGTGACCTAAAGAGCTGATCCGAAAGTGCACGGAACTGCAATGTAGGTAAAATAGACAGGAATTCTGATTGAGGCACACACCTTCTAATTACCTGGTCAGCACCATACCTCCATAAATATGGGTCATCCCATATATAATATTTGGACTCGCTTTTCAGCTTATCCCTTTGATTCTTAGTAAAATTAGGGGGGAAGGTATGACTAACTAGATAATTAGCCACAGGTGCATATCAAGGAACTACTTCAGATATTTCGTGCAAGCTATCAAATGGAAAAGCATCATTGATAGGAGTGGAGTCATCCTTGATGTGCTCAAGGCGACTCAAGTGGTCCGCCACTAAATTTTGGGAACCACTCATATCCTTAATTTCTAAATCAAATTCTTGCAGCAACAATATCCAACGTATCAACCTTAGTTTGGACTCTTTTTTAGCTAATAAATATTTTAGAGCTGCATGGTCTGAGTACACTACCACCTTAGTACCAAGTAAATAGGCTCAGAATTTATCCAGAGCAAAAACAATAGCTAGAAGCTCTTTTTCAGTGGTATTGTAATTAGACTGAGCAGCATCTAAGGTCTTAGAAGAATAAGCAATTACGAAAGGATCCATATCTTCGCGCTGAGCCAGCGCCACTCCTACTGCATGGTTGGAGGCATCACACATAATCTCAAAAGGCTGGCTCCAGTCTGGTCCTCTCACAATCGGAGCTTGAGTCAAGGCGATCTTTAGCTTATCAAGCGCATTCATGCAATCCTTACTCAGCTCGAACACAACATCCTTCTACAGCAGTCTGGATAAAGGCAATGCTACCTTACTGAAGTCCTTGATAAATCTTCGGTAAAAACCTGCATGGCCAAGGAACGAACAGACTTCCCTCACGGAGGAGGGGTAAGGCAAACTAGAAATCACATCTACCTTTGCTGGATCTACAGAAATACCAGTATTAGAAACAACATGTCCTAGAATAATGCCTTATTTGACCATAAAGTGACATTTTTCAAAATTTAATACAAGGTTTGAACTAACATACCTGTCTAATACTCTAGCTAAACTATCCAAGCAAAGGCTAAATGAATCACCATACACACTAAAGTCATCCATGAAAACTTCCATACAGTTCTCAATAAGATATGAGAAAACACTCATCATGCACCTTTGGAAAGTAGCCGGTGCATTACATAAGCCAAAAGGCATCCTTTTGTAAGCATACGTTCTAAAGGGACATGTAAAAGTAGTCTTCTCCTGATCTTCAGGAGCTATATGGATTTGAAAATATCCTGTGTAACCATCTAAAAAGCAGTAGTGTAATTTACCTGACAAACGATCAAGCATCTGATCGATAAACGGCAAGGGGTAGTGATCCTTGCGAGTAGCCTGGTTGAGGCGCCTGTAATCAATGCACACCCTCCAAGAATTCTGCACTCTAGTTGTCAGGAGCTCTCCATACTCATTCTTCACTGTTGTGACTCCAGACTTCTTGGGCACCACTTGTACTGGGCTGACCCATTCACTATCCGAGATTGGATAGATGATGTCAGCTTCAAGTAGCATGGTCACTTCCTTCTTGACAACTTCTAAGATGGTGGGGTTCAGCTGCCTCTGAGGCTGATGGACAGGCCTTGCTCCCTCTTCTAAGAATATCTTGTGCTCATAAACTTAAGGGCTGATGCCTACTATATCCATCAAACTCCACCCAATTGCTTTCTTGTGTCTTCTCAGCACACTAAGCAGCTGCTCCTCCTGTTGGGAAGTGAGTTCCCTTGCAATGATAACTGGGAGCTTCTGATGATCCTCAAGGTAAGCATACTTGAGGTGGGGTGGAAGGGGCTTTAACTCCATTTTCTGCTCATGGCTAGGCACTTGATCTTCTGGAGCTAGTGATGGTGGCAATGTGTCTTCATCTTGTTCAGGGGGCTCCCCCACACTTGCACCTTGCTCCATGTGCCTCTCTTCTACTTCCTCCTGGTGAATTGCAGCTACAGTCTCATCAATGATGTCGCAGTAGAAGATGGAATGATCTTCCGGAGGATGCTTCATAGCTTCATCCAGGTTGAAGCTCACTGCTCTGCCATCTATCTCAAAGGAATAAGTTCCTAAGAATGCATCCAACTTGATCTTTGAAGTTTTCAGAAATGGTCTTCCAAGGAGGATGGATGCTGGTCTTCCTGAGTCATTAGTGGGCATTGGTGCACGAAATTGTGATTACACTTTTCACAACTCCGCACAACTAACCAGCAAGTGCACTGGGTCGTCCAAGTAATACCTTACGTGAGTAAGGGTCGATCCCACGGAGATTGTCGACTTGAAGCAACTATGGTTATTTTGTAAATCTTAGTCAGGAGATTAATGATAAGAGTGATTGTATTTATGAAAAATAACTAACATGAAATAAATAGTACTTATGATTCAGTAATGAGAAATAGGCTGAGGTTCCAGAGATGCTCTATCGTCTGAATCTCTGCTTTCCTACTGTTTTCTTCTTCAAACACGCATGGCTTCCCTCAATGGCAAGCTGTATAATCCTTTCGGATGAAAAATACCAGGTACGATCTCCGCACGGCTAATCATCTGTCAGTTCCCACTAGCATCGGAATAGGACCCTTATCCTTTTGCACACTGTCACTGCGCCCAACATTCGTAGGTTTAAAGCTCGTCATAGTTATCCCTTCCCAGATCCTACTCGGAATACCACAGACAAGGTTTAGACTTTACGGATCCCAGGAATGCTGCCAATTGGTTCTAGCTTATACCACGAAGGTTCTAACCTCCAGACTCAGTCTGTGGATCAGAAGCCCAAGATAATGATGAGTGTCACGGATCATCATGTTCTCCATATTGAAGTACGAGTGAGTATCTTAGAATAGAATCAAGCGTGATTGAATAGAAAACAGTAGTAATTGCATTAATCCATTGAAAAACATCAGAGCTCCTCACCCCAACCTATGGGGTTTAGAGACTCATGTCGTCAGAGTTACAATATGAAGTGTAAAAATGTCATAAGGGTACAAAATGAATCTCTAAAAGTAGTTTTTATACTAAACTAATAACTTAGGTTTACAGAAAATGAGTAAGTAAGTCCAGATAGTGAAGAATTCTACTTTCGGGACCCACTTGGTGCATGCCTGGGCTGAGCTTTCAAGCTTTCACATTCATATGCCCAAAGTTGGCGTTAAACGCCACTTTGAGTGCCAGAATGGGCATTTACACTGAAAAAGGTGCCAGTTTTGGCATTTTACGCCAGAAAGTTTTAGGCTGACTTTGGACGCCGGTTTGGGCCATCAAATATCGGTCAAAGTATGGACTATTATTTATTGATAGAAAGCCCAAGATGTATACTTTCTAACGCGATTGAGAGCATACCAATTGGGCTTTTGTAGCTCGAGAAAATCCATTTCGAGTACAGGAGGGTCAGAATCCAACAGCATATACAGTCCTTTTTCAGCCTCTGAATCAGATTTTTGCTCAGGTCCCTCAATTTCAGCCAGAAAATACCTGAAATTATAGAAAAACACACAAACTCATAGTAAAGTCCAGAAATGTGATTTTTGAATAAAAACTAATAAAAATATAACAAAAAGTGACTAAAACACACTAAAAACTATGTAAAAACAATACCAAAAAAGGTATAAATTATCCGCACATCAAGCATCTCCAAAATATAGAAGTCAATGAGAAATGTGAGCCCATTAATGCTCACCAGCACGTCTACAGCAATTCCAACCACAGAGATAATACTTTTATCTGCCAAAATAAAACGTGCTGCCGACCTTTTTAAGGGAGGGAGCCTCAAAGCATCATATACAGACAATGGCATTATACTAACACACGCGCCTAAATCACACATGCAGTCATAAAATTTTACACCTTCTATAGTAATAGTAACCATGCATGTACCTAGATCACTCCATTTTTCTGGTATATCACCCATTAAAGCAGATATAGAGCTACCTAGAGGAATAGTTTCTAAATACTGTAACTTATCTTTATTCATGCATAAATCTTTTAAAAACTTCGTATATTTAGGTACCTGGCGAATGGCATTAAAAAGGGGAATGGTTACCTCAACCTTTTTGAAGATCTCCACCATCTTTGGATCGAGCTCCATCTGCTTTCTGGATTTCCTAGCAAGGTGTGGAAAGGGGATAGGGATGACGTCCCTTGTAGCTTCAGCCTCTATTGGTGCACTATTCTCTGGTTGAGCTGCTTCTTCTTCAACCATGTCTTATACTTCATCCTCTTCTTCAACTGGAGTGTTGTCAACAAAATCTTCAACTGGAGTGTTGTCCTTCGAGCTTGGCTCCTCATGACTCCTCTCTGGCAGTGTGGTACTGGACCTCAAAGTGATGGCATTAATTCCACCTTTGGGGTTGGACAAAGGTTGAGAAGGTAGTGCACTAGAGCTTGAAGGTTGATTGTTGGGAGCAAAAGGTGGTTCCAATCGGGAGATGAGAGCTTGTAAAGTGGATGTAAGACCATTGATGCTAGAAGTAAGTGTATTTTGAAGGTCTTTCTATCCTTGTGTAATAGATGAAGCATCTCATCATTGGTAGAAGAAGGGTAAGTAATCTGAGGGGCCTGCTGTTGGTTGTTCTGAGGCGCTTGGGACTGCCTTTGGTGAGGTACTCTGTAAGGCTGGTTTTGGTTCTGCTGCTGGTAAGGAGGATTCTACTGTCTGTTGTTGTTGTTCCACCTCTGATTTCCACTGTTGTCTCTGCCTCCTCTATTATAGTTGTCCCTGCATCCTTGGTTGGAATTATCTCTCCAACCTTGGTTGGAGTTATCTTGCCAACCTTGATTGTAGCTTCCACCTTGGTTATAATTGCCGCGTTGTTGATAGTATCTTTGATTTGGACGGTCATAGAAGTTATGAGTAGATGCCAAGGTGTTGTCTTCTTGTTGGAGCTGCGGGCACTCATCAGTATAATGAGTATAATAGGTACATATTCCGCACACTCTCTGAAGAACTAACTGTTGACTCTGTTGTTGTGGGGGGGGGTTGAGGCTGTTGTTAATTCAGCTGTAGCTGCTTCAGTATGTTGGTCATCTCTCCCAGAGTCTGTGTGAGAGCAGCAGTCTCACTACTAGAGGAAACCTCCGCAATAGCCTTGGGATGGTTGTTTCTGTGCCTAATATTCTGGGTAGACTCAGCCAGATCGGTGATCAGTTGCCACACTTCTGTCGTCATCTTGTACTTCTTCAGAGAACCATTACTTGCAGCATCTAGTGTAGTCTTATCCTGAGGCTTCATGCCTTGTGTAAAGTAGCTAATCAACACCAACTGGTCAATCTTGTGATGGGGGCATAAATCTAGGAGGTTCCTGAAGCGTTCCCAATATTCATAAAGGGTCTCTGACTCTCTTTAGAAGATGCAAGAAATCTCTTTCCTCAATCTATCTGTAACTTCAGCTGGAAAGTATTTTTCCAGGAACTCCCTTCTGAGCAGATCCCAGTTAGTAACGATTTCTTCAGGTTGAGTGTAGAACCACTCCCTTGCCTTTCCCACAAGAGAAAACGGGAAAGCATATAGCCAAATAGTAGTTTCATCTGCACCATGACACCTAGTAGTTGAGCAGGCTGTCTGAAAATCTCTGAGGTGCTTTATAGGCTCCTGAGCAGGTAAGCCATGAAACTTGGGCAGTAAGTTGATTAGCGCAGTCTTCAGTTCAAAATCTGCAGCCATATTTGGGTGACGCGCTTTATACGGTTGCAGTGTAAAGTCTGGAGCTCCTGCTTCCTGGAGAGTAATCCTTCTGGGCTCCGCCATATTACCTGCACGTGAATCAACTGAATCAGTAGAAAAGGAGCTTCTTTCTTCCTCATATGGCGCTTCAGATTCGCCTTCAGAAGAGACTGGTGAATTGGTAGTAACCACTTCACCACCCTCAGAGGCTAACCGACGCCGAGCTCGCCTAATACGTGAAATAGTTCTTTCAATTTCAGGATCAAACGTGGCTAAGCTCAGATCAGGCAGTGAACGCGTCATTCAAAGAAAGAAACGTACGGATCATGGTAATAAAATAAAATACAAATATGCAAATATACAAAATAAAAAATATTTACACCAACTAATAAGGTAGCACACTATTGCAACTCCCCAGCAATGGTGCCAAAAATTGATGTGGGCAGAAATTAGCTAATTAAGAAATTATAGTAAGAACAGGGTTGCAAGTACAGTTCTTAATCGACGAAAATCCGCTTATCAATTTAGAAGGGTTGTCACAAAATTAGAATAAAAATACTGGGAGTAGAAATCCCAGGTCGTCTCCCAACGAGTTGACAAAAGGGTGCTATTTTATTAATCAGGAATTTTTCGAGAAATTTTAAGATTTGGAGAACAGAAAAATAAGTGATTGTAAATTAAAGTAATGAAAATTAACAAGAGAATTTATATAATCAACATAAAAGCCTTGACTGGGGGAAGATTAATTGGAAGTCCTATCCTTGTTGGATTTTCCCAAGTGGGATAGCAAGAGGTTATTGTTTTCACTTAGTTAATCCTTACTAAATAAAGGAAAGTCAAGTGATTGAGCTAACTCTTATTCGCAAGTCCTAATCCTCTCCTTATGGAAGGATTAGCGTTAGTAAATAAAGAGTTAGCTAATAACTTCCAATTGAACTAATCACTTGAGTATTCCAACTCAAGGGTCTCCTTTTAATCAATCCCCAAGTCAAGTTGGGAGTCTACTCCATTGACATGAATACAACGTTCACAGGCATATAAAAGGAATAAGAAGAAGACATGATAACTTAAATAAAATAATAACTGAAAATCAATTAAAGGTAAAAGTAGTTCTTTGCATTAATAAATCCCAAAATCATAACATACCTATCTGAACAGGGTCAATGGGCAATGAAAGAGTAAAGGAATAAGGAAACAAACTAGAATAATGGTAACTTCAATGGAGGGAATGACTCTTCTCAATATCCAAAGCAAAAGCATAAAAAGCATAAAAACTAGAAATCTATGAATATGATGAAAACCTAGAGGAAAGTGATTCCTCTCTAAGATTTGGGTTAAGTACTGAAATCATCCCTAAGGTCTGGGGTGAAAATCAAAATCGTCCCCGACCTTTTTTTGTTATTAAAATCATCCTCAACGTTACAAAACGTTATAAAATCGTCCTTTTCCACTTTAATTTTATTTTTTTTACCATATTATCCTTCATTATTAATAAAAATAATATTAAAAAATTAAAACAAACTCCTCCCACCCCCACCCCCTCCGCCCTCCCCCCCCTCCTGCCTCCCGCCTCCCGCCTCCCCCCTCCCAAAAAATTAAAACAAACCCCCCCACCACCCCCCATCCGCCCTCCCCCTTCCTGCCTCCCGCCTCCCGCCTCCCCCCTCCCAAAAAATTAAAACAAACCCCCCCAACCACCCCCCCTCCTGCCTCCCACCTCCCGCCTCCCACCTCCCCCCTCGCAAAAAATTAAAAGAAACCCCCCCACCACCCCTCATCCGCCCTCCCCCTCCCTCACTCCCTCCCGCCTCCCCCCTCCTGTAACCCCCCACCCCTCAACCCTCAACCCTCACCCCTCTCGCCTCCCCCCTCCCTCACCCTTCCGTAACCCCTTCAGCCCACCCCCTCAACCCCCACCCCTCATCCCTCACCCGTTACCCCATCCACCCAATCACCCCCACAAAACAAATTAACAGCAAATCAGAAGCAGAAGAAGCATAACAATTTTAGTTTTCAGATCCAAAATTTCAATAATCATCAAGTTACAATTTTAGAAGCAGAAGTTCAAGCAGAGCAGAGGAAGAAGCAGAGTAGAGAAAGAAGCAGAGGAAGACGCAGGGGAGGTGGCGGCAGGTTGGACGCAGGGGCGGCGCGGGTTGGACGCAGGGGCGGCGCGCGGGTTGGACGCAGGGGAGGCGGCGGCGGGTTGGACGCAGGGGCGGCGCGCGGGTTGGACGCAGGGGCGGCGGCGGCGGGTTGGATTCAGGGGCGGCGGCTGGTTGGACGCAGTGGCGGCAGCAGTGGGGTGAGGGAAGTGAGGGGGTGAGGGAGTGGGATCTGATGAAGAGAGTGAGGGGGTGAGGGAGTGAGGGAGGGGGTTTGGGGTGGAGGGAGAGACGAAGAGTTCTGGGTGTTGGGAGGGGAGGGTGGTGGGTTTTGTTTTTTTTTAATATTATTTTTAATAATAATTAAGGGTAATTTGGTCCAAAAAAATAGAAAAGGACGATTTTATAACGTTTTGTAACGTTGAGGATGATTTTAATAACAAAAAAAGGTTGGGGACGATTTTGATTTTCACCCCAGACCCTAGGGACGATTTCAGTACTTATCCCCTAAGATTTCAATCTAAAATCTAAAAATATGCGAATGAGAATGTGTGTTGAGTCTCTGCTTGTCCCCTGGCTTTAGTCTTTGTTTCTGGGCCAAAAACTGGGTCCAAACTCAGCCCAAAATCGCCCCCAGCGTCACCTGTGATTTCTGCAGGTAGAGTATGTCACGCGTACGCATCAATCACGCGTACGTGTCGTTGGCCATTTTTGCGTACCACGCGTACGCGTCAGGCACACGCACACATAGCCGTGCAGGCTCTGATTCACGCGAACGCGTGAGAATGCGTGCGCGTCGCTCCTCGCTGGTTATCTCCTTTATTTCTTGTGCTCCTTCCATTTTTGCAAGCTTCCTTTCCATCCCTTAAGCCATTCCTGCCCTTTAAACCCTGAAAATACTTAACGCACAGATCACGGCATCTAATGGTATAAAGGAGAATTAAAAATATACAATTTAAAGGCTCAGGAAGCAAGTTTTTAACCATAGAACAAAATTGGAAAGGAATTGTAAAATCATGCAAATTGTATGAATAAGTATGCAAAGGCTTGATAAAAACCACTCAATTGAGCACAAGATAAATAATAAAATAGTGGTTTATCTCTTATTATATATATATATATATATATATATATATATGCAAAATAAGAAAATGCAACTAAAAATCCTAAAAGACCTAAAAGTATAAAATGCAAAAGTGTTGGAATTAGAAACTTGTCACCCAAAAACACCGACTGGTCGGACGACCTCCCCACACTTAAAAGTTTGCCCCGTCCTCGGTGCATTCTGAGATGAGCAAGGGGGTACGGTGACTTTCTGAGTTGCTACCTTCAGCTGGTAGGTCAACCAGTTGCTGCGTGTTCTCTTTTTTCACTTCCATTTTTGCTTATAAATGACTCATCCTAAAAATAGAAGGCAGGATAGTGAGAAAAGTAAATGCAAAAGTAAGGAAGCATACATTGTTGGAATGAGGTCAATCACTAGAATGGAGTGAGTGACCGAATGTGACATAGATAAGAGTAAGTGCGTGAGTTCTAAGTTAGGCGCCCTTTAGAGCACACACTATCATAAAGAGATATGTCACAATTACACAAAAAGGGAACATGCACTTCACTCATCCTAATGTGCTTGAGATGCTCTAAACTTGAAGGCAAAGACAACCAAACAAGCAATAAAGAAGCATGAAAGCATTCAAGCCAAAAACATATGGATGCATATGATCAAGAAGTACAATGCATTAAGATAAATGCAAAACATCCATGACGAACGGATTTCTGCTAGTAAAGAAATTCACAAATTATATCTCGTTGCAAGTATAGTTTCTAAACCAACAGAGAATCCTTTCGTACAAAAACTTGTTTGTCACTTAAGCAAACCCAATAAAAAACAAACCGAAGTATTTAAATCTCGGGTTGTCTCTCAAGGAATTGCAGGGAAGTATGATTTATTATTGGTTATGGAAAAGTATATTTTTGGGTTTTTGAAATAGGGAACAGGGAAATAAATTGGCAAGAAAGTAAATTAATAATCATGAAAACCCTTGCAAGGTATGAGAACTGGAAATTCCATCCTAGTTATCCTTATCAATTGTGATGAGAATTGTTTATTACACCCACTTAGTTAACCCTTACTAAATAAAGGAAAGTCAAAGTGGACAAGTCAATGGGATTCCTCAAGTCCTAGTCAACTCCTAAGGAAAGTCTAGCTTTAGAGGGATCCAAATCAACCAACAAATTCCAATTATCAATCAACAAAGGAGTTTGATAACTCAAGTGTCACCAATTACTCAATTCAAGCTAAGAATGTAAAAAGTTAAATTAAAATCATAAATTTAAAATACCTCAAATTGCATTAACTATAAAATCAAATCTAACATTGGAAGATTCATAAACCAAATTGGAAAAATAAGTAATTAACAAGTGAAATAGATGAACCAAAGTACTAGAATAAATAAAAGTAGAAGAGAAACTAAATTAAAGGAACATTTAACATGGAATTGAGAAGAAGTAATCCTAAAACTAAGAGAAATCCTAAATCCTAAAACTTAGAGAGAGGAGAGAGCCTCCCTCTCTAGAAACTACATCTAAAACCTAAATTGTGAATTGATGAATGTCTGTTGAAGAATGTCTCCTTGATTCCCCCACTTTGTAGCCTCTAATCTTTGTTTTCTAGGCCAAGAACTGGGTCAAAGATAGCCCAGAAATTGCTGGGAACGAATTTAGAAACACTGATTTTCGCAGATGCGACATGTGCACGTGATTCACGAGTGTGTGTCGCCTATCTTTAGAGAAACTATGGAAAATTATATATCATTTTAAAGCCCCGGATGTTAGCTTTCCAACGCAACTGGAACCACCTCAATTGGACCTTTGTAGCTCAAGTTATGGTCAGTTAAGTACGAAGAGGTCAAGCTAGACAGCTTTGCAGTTCCTTCAGTTTCTTGTATTCTTTCTACTTTTGCATGCTTCCTTTCCATCCTCTAAGCCATTTTTGTCCTATAAATCCTGAAATCACTTAACACACAGATCACAGCATCGAATGATATAAAGGAGAATTAAAATACACAAATTAAAGGCTTAGGAAGCAAGTTTTCAATCATAGAACAAAACTAGGAAGGAATTGTAAAACCATGCAAATCGTATGAATAAGTGAGTAAAGACTTGATAAAGTCACTCAAATCAGCACAAGATAAACCATAAAATAGTGGTTTATCAAATTCCCCACACTTAAACATTAGCATGTCCTCATGCTTAGCTCAAGGAGATCAAAGGACTAAATAAGGGAAAGTAAGACTCATGAGATGCAACCTACAAATGCAACTATATGTGAATGCAACTATGTGCTAAGATGATTTTGTCTACTTGGTTAAAAGTAAATAAGTCTTTCAAGACAAACATAAATCAAATTCCACTAATTTAAATCATATAGTAAGGACAAGTAAACTTGTAAGAAGACAGCTCATGAAAGCAAGGAACATAGAATCAAGCATTGAACCCTCACTGATGGTGTATGTACACTCTAATCACTCAAGTGTATAGGGTAATCCTATCTAGTCTTCTCTAGTCATGCTTTCTAAACTTTGTTCTTCACCTAACCAATCAACAAGTATTTAATGTACCAATGCAAACATCATAAGGTCTTTTCAAGGTTGTAATGGGGCCAAGGTAAGGGTGAGGATATATGTATGGTTAAGTGAGCTATAAATTGACTCCTTGATTAACCTAAGCTCTCACCTATACACACTCTATATAACTTCTAAAATTATGCCTAGCTACCCAAAATTCCCACTTTTGCATTACATACTCATGCATCAACTCTTCTTTTAATTTGTATCACCTATACATTGATTTTTCATTAGCTTAACATTGAGGTAATTTTGTCCCCTTATTTATTTATTTATTGAAAATTTTTTTTAAAGTAAACATAATTTATCAATGCACATGGATTTTTAATTTTTCTGGTCTCACATGAGTAGGTACCCAAATTTCCAATATTTTATTATTTAAACATTGTACACTTTCATTAACCCAAGTTCCCACAGTTTCCCCACACTTAGTTAACATACTATCTTAAGCTAACCAAAGATTCAATTGGGGTATTTAATTTATTTTTCTGCTTAAGGCTAGTAATGTAGTAAAATATAGAACAAATGGGGATTAAAAGGCTCAAAGTGGCTAACAAAGGTGATTGAAAGGGTAGGCTATTTGGGATAAGTGAGCTAATAAAATATTGGCCTCAATCATATGCAAGCATGTGAATACACTAGACATTGGACATATAGAGTGGAACAAAGTAAAGATTACAATTATAGAGAAGAAAACACACAAGAATAAAATATCATGGTTAAATAGTGTAACCATACAATTAGGCTCAAAAATCTCCCTGGGTTGTGTGTTCTTAGCTATCATTCATGTTCCAATTTACAGTCTTCAAACAAGTTTAACAAAAAAGTTTTAATTTAAATTATTGAAACATTATAAAATAAAGTCTTGAAAAGAAATTTATTACTTTAACCAAGCAAACATACATGCAAACAATTATTACTATGCAATCTATCCAATACTAACAAAAGAAAAATAACCTATTGGTGTTGAGAAAAACAATTACCTTCGGAAGTTAGGTACTAATCGACCTCCCCACACTTAAAGCTTGGCATTGTCCTCGGTGCCATCAGTCAAGAACAAAGGGGGGTTGGTAATAGCATCTCCACAGTCGGGGTCGTCATGGCTGCCGGTGCTGGTAGGTAAGGTGGAGGCCGGAGTGTCTGGTTCTTCTTCAAGTGGGTGGTTGCCAACAATCAGCTCCTTGAGGTATGTAAATCGGCGCTTGTTACGATGCTCCATTTGCTTTGCCTGTCGGTCAAGCCGGTCCAACCTTTGAAGTATCTGAAGGAGTAGCTGATTTATTGAAGATGCTTGTGCTTTTCGTTCTCCTCCTTGCCCATGACTTGTTAGAGGCTCTCTCTGTACCCTTCCTGGTGGCTATTCTGAAAAGGGAGAAGAGAAAAGTACATGAATTCAAAGGGATAGAGCAAGGAAGAGGGCAATACGAGTGATAACCATGCCAAGGTAAAGAAGAATGTCATTAACACATGGTCACGACTCCATGTAATTAGGACATCAATGGAAATATAGCATGATATATTGAGGCCATTAAATGGAAATATAGCACTATCATGCCGGCAAAGGCATGAGTAGTGTAGATCAAGCATTAAAAGCCAAAATGTATTATCACTCGTAACAAACTAATAATAACGTTTGTATTGACAATTATATTTAATTAATAAAATATTGGAAGGATTTTGTGAAAAACAGGCATTAGAGTGGAAGGATAGAATAATTAAGAATTCATAATGCTATACGGGCTTTTCACAAACACTTGGTATGCATGTAAAATATGTTAGGGGAAGTAAGAATTCCAACATGCATGCAATCCAAAAATTAATATTAATTGTCAAATCACTCTTGATGATATCCACAAGCTCAAGTATAATAATATAAGACCGAAATAAAGCTCCAACACCAACATAAAAATGCATGAAGAGAAAGAAAAGAATGAAAAAGAAAGCATGAAAGAAAAAAAATTTTGATGAAAGAAAAGTAATTAAATGCAATAAGAAGAATGAAGGAAGAAAGGAGAAGGGAATGAAAAGTCGGGACGCGACGCGCGCGTGCAAGGCACGCGTGCGCATGAGAACTGTATTCGCCATGTGACGCGTATGCGTGGGTGGTCTTGGAAGCAAAAGGACGTGCACGCGTCAGGGACGCGTATGAGTGGATGACCTTGTGCCTCAATCACAGTTCCAGCGTGGGGGCAGCACAACTTTCTGTCCAACATGCTATTTACGCTAATTTCCCTATCCACGCGTGTGCGTGCTTGACGCGTACGCGTGGATTTCCCTTGTGGCAGATGACGCGCACGCATCATAGACACGTACGCATGGGTCAAATTGTGCACAGAGCACACCAGCCGCACGATTTCATCACAACTTTCTGTTCGTTGGATGGGGGAGCAAGATTGCTATCGACGCCCACGCGTGGCCTGCGCGCATGCGTGGTTTGTCCTTTTTTTTTTTTTTTGCAGAATGCAGGTGAATATGCAGAAATTATGAATGAATACTAGTAAAAATAAAATAAAATGAGATTAAGAATAAAAAGGAACGATTATACATGGTGGGTTGTCTCCCACCTAGCACTTTTAGTTATAGTCCTTAAGTTGGACATTCGGTGAGCCCCTTGTTATGGTGGCTTGTGCTTGAACTCATCCAGGAATCCCAACCAATGTTTGTAATTCCAATGGCCTCCGGGATCCCAAACTAGGCGTAAAGATCCTTCAAGCAAGATTAAGCAAGTGACAAGGCCCCAAGAGTGTTGATTGCTAGACTGAATTCCAGGGTCCCAAACCTTGCTTTTGCACCCGTCTTCTTGTTCACCATCTTTGTTCCAACTGGGTGGTAAGCAATCTGAATTCTTAGTGAGGCATCCAAATAGCTTCCTAGACCCATACAATTTAGTATTCTTCCAACCATGATAATTCAGCCGTGAGCTTCCTACCACAATGAACCTAGGATTGTGTTGCCAACCACTGACCATCTCCCTCTTACTCTTATAGCCACAAAGAGCTCTAAGTTGCCCATCCGTCTCAAGCAAAGCATATTCAAGTGGGCTAATTAAGCTTAGAGATGAAAGATTTACCCACTTGAATGAAGGAATGGATGGTGATGGCTTTGGGGGAGAGGTCTCCAACAACTTTGGCAAGGTGATTTCCAGCTCCATTCCCTTGAGCTCTTCTTTGACAACTTCCACCTCTTTGCAAGCTTCTTCAATATCAACTTCTTCCTCTTGGTAGCTTTCTTCCAATTCGATCTCTTCTTAATTGTTCACCAAGGGCATGAGAGGTTGTGCTTCTTCTTCTTTAATCTCCATGTCAAGTCCAATCGGAGAGGATTCAAATGTAGATAAGAATTCATCAATGATTGAATCCATCTCTTGATCATCCCCTCAAAGTCTTCAACCATGATATGCCTTGGAGGTTGTACACCCTCCTCAACATCAAATTCAAACTCCTTAGAAGGGGGCTCTATGACTGGGCTTTCCCATGGACGTTTCGCATCTCCTAAGTCTTCAACCACTTCTTCCTCTTCAACGATTACGGCTTCCTCCAATTGTTCTCATACAAAGTCATGCTGCTCACTGTCTACCGGAGTTTCTAGCTTCTCCTTCATGTTGCGTTCTTCAGTAGATTCTCCACATGAAGCCATAAGAGTTCCTTGAGTGTCCGAATGTTGGGAAGCTAATCGAATTATTGCTTGCTCCAATTGATGAAGGGTTGCATGAAATCGATCCACTGTTTCCTTGAGACAATCCTTTGATTCTTGTTGCGCTCGGCTATCATAAGAAGGATCATAGTGCTGTTAGATTGATGGATATGGACATGGTGTATATGGAGGTGGTGGTTCTTGGGAGTAATTGGGTTGGAATTGGGGTGGCTCTATGTATTGTTCATGTGGTTCATAGGGTGGTTGGTATGGTGGATATGGGTTAGGGTCATATGGATGTGAATGGTGTAAAGAGGCTTGTGAGTATGGTGGTTCAAAGGTATATTGGGGAGGTGGTTCATAAGCATATGGTGGGGCTTGTTGGTAACTACAAGGGGGTCCACCATATTCATAATCTTGGTAAGCTCCTTGGAATGGCTCTTGACCATAGTAATTTGGTGGAGGTAATTTGTCACGAAAGGGTCCACCATAACTATTGTCTTGTTGCCAAGAGAGTTGATCAAATCCTTGTGGCTTCTCCTATCTTTGATTCTTCCAACCTTGATGCATGTTCTCATTATAGCTTCCATTCCTTACAACAACATTGGAATAAAACTTAAAGCCAGAGGGGTGAGAATTCATAGTAGCAAAAGAAATAAAATCTAATAGAAATTAATGAAAATAAACTCCTAAAACTAGAAACACTAACAAAGAAACGAAAAAGCAAATATTTACAATAACCAATAATAAGGCACACGTTTGCAATTCCCCGGCAATGGCACCATTTTGACGAACGGATTACAAATTATATCTCGTTGCAAGTATAGTTTCTAAACCAACAGAGAATTCTTTCGTACAAAAACTTGTTTGTCACTTAAGCAAACCCAATAAAAAATAAACCGAAGTATTTAAACCTCGGGTCGTCTCTCAAGGAATTGCAGGGAAGTATGATTTATTATTGGTTATGGAAAAGTCTCTTTTTGGGTTTTTGAAATAGGGAACAAGGAAATAAAATGGCAAGAAAGTAAATTAATAATCATGAAAACCCTTGCAAGGTATGAGAACTGGAAATCCTATCCTAGTTATCCTTATAAATTGTGATGAGAATTGTCTATTTCTCCCACTTAGTTAACCCTTACTAAATAAAGGAAAGTCAAGTGGACTAGTCAATGGGATTCCTCAAGTCCTAGTCAACTCCTAAGAAAAGTCTAGCTTTAGAGGGATCCAAATCAACCAGCAAATTCTAATTATCAATCAACAAAGGAGTTTGATAACTCAAGTGTCACCAATTACTCAATTCAAGCTAAGAATGTAAAAAGCTAAATTAAAATCATAAATCTAAAATACCTCAAATTGCATTAAATATAAAATCAAATCTAACATTGGAAGATTCATAAACCAAATTGGGAAAATAAGTAATTAACAAGTGAAATAGATAAACCAAAGTACTAGAATAAATAAAAGTAGAAGAGAAACTAAATTAAAGGAACATTGAACCTGGAATTGAGAAGAAGTAATCCTAAAACTAAGAGAAATCCTAAATCCTAAAACCTAGAGAGAGGAAAGAGCCTCCCTCTCTAGAAACTACATCTAAAACCTAAATTGTGAATTGATTAATGTTTGCTGATAAATTTCTCCTTGATTCCCCTACTTCGTAGCCTCTAATTTGTGTTTTCTGGGCCAAGAACTGGGTCAAAAATAGCCCAGAAATCGCTGGGAACGAATTCAGAAACACTGATTTTCGTAGATGCGACGCGTGCGCGTGATGCATGCATGCGCATTGCCTATCTTTAGTGCAATGATAGCAAATTATATATCATTTCGAAGCCCCAGATGTTAGCTTTCCAACGCAACTAGAACCGCCTCATTTTGACATCTGTAGCTCAGGTTATGGTCAGTTAAGTACAAAGAGGTCAGGCTGGACAACTTTGCAGTTCCTTCAGTTTCTTGTATTCCTTCTACTTTTACATGCTTCCTTTCCATCCTCTAAGCCATTCCTGCCCTATAAATTCTGAAATCACTTAGCACACAGATCACAGCATCGAATGGTATAAAGGAGAATTAAAATACACAAATTAAAGGCTTAGGAAGCAAGTTTTCAATCATAGAACAAAACTAGGAAGGAATTGTAAAACCATGCAAATCATATGAATATGTGAGTAAAGACTTGATAAAAGCCACTCAAATCAGCACAAGATAAACCATAAAATAGTGGTTTATCAATCCATGAAGGCATTGCCTACTCAAAGAAGAGGATTCAAATCACATGGTGGCCAAATCATGCAATTCAAAAGATTTAAAAAGCTTGAAGGCAAAGTCATATGTACTTGGTGTTCACAAAATTAAGCATTAAAAACTCAAACCAAGTAACAATTAATAACCTCAACAAGGAATCCAACAACGAATAACAACAATGATTATGCTAAGATAGCATTCAATTAGGAATAAGCAGCAATATATAGTAAACAAAATCAATAATCCAACTCTTATCATGAAAAATGGAAAACTAAACAAAATTTAAACCATCAAAATAGCTAACTAACTAAACTAACTAATGGTTGATGGTGTATGGTAGTGTTGGATGAGGTATAGGAGAAGGGAAAAAGAAAGGAGAAGAGAAGAAAAATACCAAGGATGTCATCCATTCAAGGTTGGGGTGGATTAGAGGGCTCATTGTCTTGGGGGAAGGGTTCATAGTAGGAAGGTGATTCATCATAATAAGGATGTAGTGGTTCTATGTTCTCCACTTGTTCTACTTGTTACCTAACACACTCCAATCCATTGTTCTCAAGTTGAGGTTCTACGATCCCCTTCAAACTACCCTTTTCGGTTCCTCTCCCGCAATCATTTGTGGACATGTGGTATTAGTCCCATGCATCTAACTTTTGACGGATGGTTGCTTGAAGTCGATCCATGGTTTCCTTGAGAGATGGACATTGATATTCTTCCATGGAGGATTGTGGTGGGAGATAGAATTCATCTTGAGGTTGAAAATTTGCACACATTGGAGGTGGTTCATCTTGGTCATAGTATAGAGGAGGTGGTTCTTGGAATTGTTGAGGTTGGAATGGTGGTGGTTCTATATGTGGCTCATATGGCTCGAAAGGTGGTTGGTATGGTGTATATGGGTTAGGGTCATATGGAGGTGTTTGGTGGAAAAGGGCTTGTGATTGTGGTTGAGGATTATGTTGAGGATATGGCTCATAGGCATATGGTGGTAGTTCTTAAAAGTCACAAGGAGACTCACCATAGTCATTTGATTGGTATGTATCATAGAATGGCTCTTGTTCATAGTGCATTGGTGGGGGTTGTTGCCAAGAGGATTGATCATATACATATGGCTCCTCCCACCTTTGAGTGTCCCATCTTTGATACATATCTTCATTGTAGCTCCCATTTCCTACAACATAGTTGTAATCACACTTATAGCCAAAGTGAGAATTTATAATAGCAAAGACAAAAATAAAAAGCACAAAAACAAGGAGATAAAATCTAGCTACTAAATCAAACAAGCAAACTATTCACAATATTCATATATGTACAATAACCAATAACACAACACCATTGCAACTCCCCGACAACGGCGCCATTTTGATGAATGAATTTTTGGCTATCTAGAATTTCACAAATGAAATCTCGTTGCAAGTATAGTTTCTAAACCAACAATGAATCCTCTGATAAACCCCATTTCTAGAGTTTATCATGTACTTAATTTCGGGGATTTTATGACCTTTTACCCACATTTATTCAATGAAATAGCATCGTTTCATGATTGTCTCGTAATTTGTGCTTAAGTGTGAAAACATAATTTTTAGGTCCTTAATTGCTAATTTTGATTCACCTTTGATTCCACTAGATGCCTTGATATGTTTGTTAGTGAATTCAGATTGGAAAGGCTAGGAATGGATCAAAGGGATAGAGAGGAAAAGCATGCATGTGGAGAACTCATGAAGAAACAAGGATTTGGGATGGTGAGATTGACGCGCACGCGTGGAATGTGAGGTCGCAAGGCGACGCATACGCGTACATGACACGTACGCATGGATAGCAATTTGTCAAGCGACGCATATGCGTGACCCACACACACGCATCGGTGCTCACACATGACCCACTTTAAGTGAATCCGATGGGGGAGATTTCTGGGCTTTCCAGGCCGAAATCCAACTCATCTCTGATGCTATTTAACCTAAGGGTTGAAGGGGAGTCAACACATTACATCACATTAGTTTAGTTTAGTTTAGTTTTGGAGGAAAACTTAGTTTCTAGAGAGAGAAGCTCTCTCCTCTCTCTAGAATTAGGATTAGGTTTAGGTTAATTTCTTAGATCTATATCTACTTCTTCTCTTGCTTCAATTTTCCCTTTGCTTTTTGAATTCTTATGTAGATCTCTATTTCTCTTTCAATGCAATTTATGATTTCCATGTCTTTTCATGTTGCTTTGATTTTCTATTATGGATCTATTGCCTTTGTAGTTAGATCTCTCTTTAATTATTGCAATTCATGTTTTTTACCTTTATTGCCTTCTATGTGTTTGTTGAAATGCTTCTTTTAGTTATGAGTTAGATTTTGTTCCTCTTGGCCTAGGTAGAGTAATTGGTGACTCTTGAGTTATCAAACTCCTTTGTTGATTGATAATTAGAAGTTACTAATTAACTTGAATGCCACTAAAGCTAGTCTTTCATCATGATTAGGCTATGACTTGTGGAATCAAGTTAATTCATCCACTTGACTTTCCTTCATTGCTTCAAGCCGACAATCTCTGTGGGATCGACCCTTACTCGCGTAAGGTTTTGTTACTTGGACGACCTAGTGCACTTGCTGGTTAGTTGTAACGGAGTTGTGAAAAGTGTGATCACAATTCCGTGCACCAAGTTTTTGGCGCCGTTGCCGGGGATTGTTCGAGTTTGAACAACTGACAGTTCATCTTGTTGCTTAGATTGGGTAATTTTATTTTATCTTTAAGCTTTTTATTTTTATTTTCGAAAAAAAAAATTTAATAAAATCATAATTTTTATTTGATCTTTAATTTTTTTTCGAAATTTTTTTTATTAATTTTCAAAATCTTTCTCTTAATTTTATCTCATAATTTTCGAAAACTTTACTAACAATTAATGTTTTGATTCAAAAATTTCAAGTTTGTTACTTTCCTGTTAAGAAAGGTTCAATTTTTAAATTCTAGAATCATAACTTTTAGTTTCTTGTTAGTCAAGTCATCAACTTTAATTTTAAAAATCAAATCTTTTTAATTTCTTTTTCAAATATTTTTCAAAATAAATTTCAATCATATCTTTTTCAAACTTTAAATTCAAAATCTTTTTCTAACTTCTTATCTTTTCAAAATTTATTTTCAAATCTTTTTCAATTAACCACTTGACTTGTTTGTTTTAATTTTAAAAAGTTTACAATTTCTTATCTTTTTCAAAACCACCTAACTACTTTTCTCTCTCATTAATTTCGAAAACTAACTAACAAAGTTTTCAAAAATCTTTTTTATTAATTAATTTATTTAGTTTTCAAATTACTTTTATTTCTTTTCTTAAATTTCGAATTCTAACTTAATTAATTAAATAAAAAAAATATTTTTCTTTTCCCTCTTTTCAAAATTCGAATATTCTCTCTCTACCTCATTCTTCTATTCTTCTATTCTTATACTCACATAAAGGAATCTCTATACTGTGACATAGAAGATTCCTCTTCTTTTCTATTCTCTTCTTTTTTATATGAGCAGGAACAGGGATAAAGATATTCTTGTTGAAGTTGATCCTGAACCTGAAAGGACTCTGAAGTGGAAGCTAAGAGAAGCTAAAGCACAACACTCCGGAGAGGACCTTACAGAAATTTTCAAAAAAGAAGTAGACATGGCAGCCGACATGGCTAGAACCAACTTCTGACTTCTATGGAAGAAGCATCTCAATTCCTGCAATTGAAGCAAACAACTTTGAGCTTAAGCCTCAATTAGTTTCTATAATGTAGCAGAATTGCAAGTTTCATGGACTTCCATTGGAAGATCCTCATCAGTTCTTAGCTGAATTCTTGCAAATCTGTGATACTGTTAAGACCAATGGGGTTGATTCCGAGGTTTACAGACTTATGATTTTCTCCTTTGCTGTAAGAGACAGAGCTAGGATATGGTTGGACTCACAACCTAAAGAAAGCCTGAACTATTGGGAAAAGTTGGTCAATGCTTTCTTGGCCAAATTCTTTCCACCTCAAAAGATGAGCAAGCTTAGAGTGGAAGTCCAAACCTTCTGACAAAAGGAAGGCAAATCCCTCTATGAAGCGTGGGAAAGATATAAGTAATTGATCAGAAGGTGTCCTTCTGACATGCTTCCAAAATGGAGCATCTTATGTATATTCTATGATGGTCTGTCTGAATTGTCCAAGATTTCATTGGACCACTCTGCTGGTGGATCTCTTCAGTTGAAGAAAACGCCTGCAGAAGCCCAGGAACTCATTGAGATGGTTGCAAATAACCAGTTCATGTATACTTTTGAAAGAAATCCTGTGAATAATGGGATGACTCAGAAGAAAGGAGTTCTTGAGACTGATACTTTGAATGCCATATTAGCTCAGAATAAAATATTGACTCAGCAAGTCAATATAATTTCTCAGAATCTGACTGGAATGCAAGCTGCATCCGGCAGTACTAAAGAAGCCTCCTCTGAAGGAGAAGCTTATGACCCTGAGAATCCTGGAATGGATGAAGTGAATTACATGGGAGAATCCTATGGAAATACTTACAATCCTTCATGGAGGAATCATCCTAATTTCTCATGGAAGGATCAGCAGAAGCCTAATCAAGGCTTCAATAATAATAATGGTGGGAGAAATAGGTTTGGCAATAGCAAGCCTTTTCCATCATCTTCTGAGCAACAAATAGAGAATTCTAAGCAGAGCCTCTCTGACTTAGCAACCATAGTCTTTGATCTATCTAAGACCACTCTCAGTTTCATGACTGAAACAAGGTCCTCCATCAGAAATTTGGAGGCATAAGTAGGCCAGCTGAGTAAAAGAGTTACTGAAACTCCTCCTAGTACTCTCCCAAGCAATACAGAAGAGAATCTCAAAAGAGAGTGCAAGGCCATGAATATACCAAAAGTGGCAGAACCTATAGAGGAGGAAAAGGCAGTGATTTCCAGTGAGGAAGACCTTGCTGGACGTCCACTGACCAATAAGTAGTTCCCTATTGAGGAACCAAAGGAATCTGAGGCTCATACAGATACCATAGAGATTCCACTAAACTTACTGTTATCATTCATGAGCTCTGATGTGTATTCTTCCTCTGAAGAGGATGAAGATATTGTTGAAGAGCAGGTTGCTCAGTATCTAGGAGCAATCATGAAACTGAATGCCTTGGTTCAGCAGAAATTACCTCAGAAGAAACCGGATCCCAGAAGGTTCTTAATACCTTGTACCAAAGGCACCATGACCTTTGAGAAGGCTCTGTGTGACCTGGGGTCAGGTATAAACCTCATGCCACTCTTTGTAATGGAGAAACTAGGGATCTTTGAGGTACAAACTGCAAAAATCTCACAGGAGATGGCAGACAAATTAATGAAACAGGCTTATGGACTTGTAGAGGATGTCTTAGGGAAGGCTGAAGACCTGTACATCCCTGCTGACTTCATAATCCTAGACATTGGGAAGGATGAGGATGAATCCATTATCTTTGGAAGACCCTTCCTAGCCACAGCAAAGGCTGTGATTGATGTGGACAGAGGAGAGTTAGTCCTTCAATTGAATGAGGACTACCTTATGTTTAAGGCACTCAAGGATCTTCTTCTATAACCATGGAGAGGAAGCAAGAAAAGCTTCTTTCAATACAGAGTCAAACAGAGCCCCCACACTCAACTTCTAAGTTTGGTGTTGGGAGACCACCATTAAGTTCTGAGTCTCTGTGAAGCTATTAACATTAAAAAAGCGCTTATTGGGAGGCAACCCAATGTTATTTAATTATATAGACATTTGTTTTCCATTGCCATGTTATGTTTTCTTTAGGTTGATGATCATGTGGAATCATAAAAACAGCTGCAGAATTAAAGCAGAATCAAAAACAGCATCAAAAATAGCACACCCTAGAGGACAGACTTACTGGCGTTTAAATGCCAGTAAGGATAGCAGAATGGGCGTTTAACGCCCATGCAGGTAGCATTCTGGGCATTTAACGCCAGAAATGGCAGCATCCTGGGCGTTCAGAAAAATGCCTAGTAAAGAAGGATTCCTGGCGTTTAATGCCAGCTAGGGTATCTGGCTAGGCGTTAAATGCCCAAAGAGGCAGTCAAGTGGGCGTTAAACGCCAGGATGACATAAGGGAGGTAATTTTGTTTCCAACTCGATTTTTTTTCATTTTTTATGTTTTAATTCATAATTTTTTGCATCAAACATATTTTAAACATTCATCTTTCAATTTCTATTTTCAAATATTAATAATCTTTCCAATTCTTTTTAATTCTCTTTTTAATTCTTTTCAATTCCTTCCAAAACGTTTTCAAAACTTACATATCTTTTCAAATTCTTTTCAACTCTTTTTAATTTTTCTTGTATACAGTAATAAGTTTTCAAAATTAATTGCATCATTGTTCTTTTACTCCCTTCTATTTTATTTTTCTCGAGGACGAGCAAAACTTTTAAGTATGGTGTGGAAAAAGCTTTGCTTTTTGTTTTTCCATAACCATTAATGACATCTAAGGCTGGAGAAACCTCTAGGAAGAGGAAAGGGAAGGCAGTTGCTTCCAACTCCGAGTCATGGGAGATGGAAAGATTCATCTTAAAAGCCCATCACTAAAAAGAGGATGGAGCAAACAAGAGACCCCACTCATGGACTTCAACAAGAGCCATGAGGGAAGAGCAACAAGGGCAAGGAAGAGATATTTAGGAGCTCAAGTACTCCATAGGATCTTCAAGAGGAAGAACTAGCCGCCGTCACTAAGGTGGACCCGTTCTTTAATTTTCTTGTTCTTATTTTTCTATTTTTTCATTTTTATGCTTAATGTTTTGTCTTTGTTTTTGTCTTTATTACATGATCTTTAGTGTTTAGTGTCTATGTCTTAAAGCTATGAATATTCCATGAATCTTTCACCTTTCTTAAATGAAAAAGGTTTTCTTAAAAAGAAAAAGAAGTACATGAATTTCGAATTCTATCTTGAAAATAGTTTAATTATTTTGATGTGGTGGCAATACTTTTTGTTTTCTGAATGAATACTTGAACAGTGCATATTTTTTATAGTGAAGTTTATGAATGTTAAAATTGTTGGCTCTTGAAAGAATAATGAAAAACGAGAAATGTTATTGATAATATGAAAAATCATAAAATTGATTCTTTGAAGCAAGAAAAAGCAGTGAAAAACACAAAGCTTGCGAAAAAAATAGCAAAAAATAAAGAAAACGAAAGAAAAAGAAAAAGCAAGCAGAAAAAGCCAATAGCCCTTTAAACCAATAGGCAAGGGTAAAAAGGATCCAAGGCTTTGAGCATCAGTGGATAGGAGGGCCCAAAGGAATAAAATCCTGGCCTAAGTGGCTAAATCAAGCTGTCCCTAACCATGTGCTTGTGGCGTGAAGGTGTCAAGTGAAAAGCTTGAGACTGAGCGGTTAAAGTCGTGGTCCAAAGCAAAAAGCTACTAGTCCCGCTCATCTAATTGGAACTAAGCTTCATTGATATTTTGAAATTTATTGTATTTTCCCTTCTTTTTATCCTATTTTGTTTTTACTTGCTTGGGGACAAGCAACAATTTAAGTTTGGTGTTGTGATGAGCGGATAATTTATACCCTTTTTGGCATTGTTTTTACATAGTTTTAGTATGTTTTAGTTACTTTTTATGCAAAAATCACATTTCTGGAATTTACTATGATTTCGTGTGTTTTTCTATAATTTTAGATATTTTCTGGCTGAAATTGAGGGACCTGAGCAAAAATCTGATTCAGAGGCTAAGAAAGGACTGCAGATGCTGTTGGACTCTGACCCTCCTACAATAGAAGTGGATTTTCTTGAGCTACATAAGCCCAATTGGCGCGATCTGAATTGCGTTGGAAATTAGCCATCTTGGGCTTTCCAGCAATGTATAATAGTCCATACTTTTCCCAAGATTTGATGGCCCAAACTGGCGCCTAAACACCCATCAGAGACCCTTTTCTGGCGTAAAACGCCAGAATTGGCACCAGAAATGGAGTTAAACGCCCAAATTGGCATCCAAGCTGGCGTTTAACTCTAGAAATGGCCTATTCACGTGTAAAGCTCAATGCTCATCCCAAGCACACACCAAGTGGGCCCCGAAAGTGGATTTCTGCACTATCTGCACTTAGTTACTTATTTTCTGTAATCCCCAGTAACTAGTTTTAGTATAAATAGCACTTTTACTATTGTATTCAAAGGAGTTTTGGAACGAGCGTATGCCATTTTTCACATTGGGAGGCTGGCCACATGGCCATGCCTAGACCTTTTTCTCTTATGTATTTTCTACGGTGGAGTTTCTACACCTCATACATGATAAAGAGTCCAAAAAGAAAGAAGATCAACATGGGAAAAAAATAAAAAATACCACAATTAAACCCCTTTTCGGGTGTCCCTTGTGGATGTCTACAGAGAAGTTTGCCATACTGAAAAAATACCCCCAGCTTGACCACTCAAAGAAAAAAAGGAGGCGAAAATTGGACTGAATATTGTGAATACCATCGAATCCGTGGGCATTCCACCAACGAATGCTTTGACTTAAAAAATGTCATAGAAAAACTAGTAAGAGAAGGGAAATTAGATCGGTACCTAGCCACCCGAGACGATGAGCAAAGAAAAAGAAGAAGGGACGAAGATGCCGGACGAACTGAGCAATCGCCTCGTACACCAGAGAGACACGTCCATATGATACATGGAGGATTTGCGGGAGGAGGAATCTCCAAATCATCTCAGAAAAGATATCCTAAAGAAGTATATCATGTTGAGGGAAAAGAGGAAGCACCCGACATCCCCACAATTACTTTTACCAAAGAGGACGCATCCGGCATCATCTCAGGACACGACGATCCCATGGTCATCACTATTATACTGGCAAACACAAATCTCCACCGCACACTGGTGGACCAAGGAAGCTCCGCCGACATCTTGTTTAAAACGACCTTCAATAAACTCGGCCTGGAAGAAAAAGAACTCAGAGCATATTCGAACAGCCTGTTCGGGCTAGGAGACACTTCAGTTCAGCCACTTGGATATATTTCACTGCACAAGACCTTCGGAAAAGGAAACCAGTCAAGAACACTCAAGATAGATTACATCGTGGTCGACGTGAGTTTAGCCTATAACGCCTTAATAGGTCAGACAACATTAAATCAGCTCGGCGCAGTAGTCTCGACCCCACATCTATGCATGAAATTCCCAACAACAGAAGGGATAGCTACGATAAAAGCAGACCAGAAGATGGCGCGCCGCTGTTACAACGAAAGTCTAAACCTCAGAGGCAGAGGAGACGAATTCCACATCAACGAATTCGGTGGAGTTCAGAGGCGGGAAGAACTCTGCCCACAACTCGAAGGTGAAGTAGAAAAAGTCCAGATCGGAGATATCCTGGACAAAATAACCAATATCGGTACAATCCTAAAAGGAGAACCACTTATATTATACCTCACAGTAGGAAGTCAGGCAGTAGCCTCAGCATTAGTCCAAGAAAACGACAGTGGGCAACAACCTATATATTTCATCAGCAAAGCATTACAAAGATCCGAGCTGAACTACCAAAAAATAAAAAAATTCGCCTACGCACTACAAGAAAAAAGGCCTGTCGGCACCCTTTTTTCTTGCCACGCTTTTAAAGCGTGCCCAAAAGTGGTCTATGGGCACGCTTTTACGAGGGTGGCCACTAATTTGTGATTTGGCCACGCTTTTTTTTGGCACGCTTCAAAAGCGTGACCATAGAGAGAAACCGGCACGCTTAAAAAGCGTGGCTAGTTAGTTTTTCAATGGTCACCTTTTTAAAACGTGCCCATATCTTATGTTTATTTGGGCACCTTACAAAAGCGTACCGATAGGATTCCCTCCTTCCAAAATTTAGTTTCCCACCCCTTTTTTTCACACTTCACTTTTTTTTTCTAAGTTTTATGTTTTAACCCTAGACTAGAAGTGTTGGTTTCGAAAATCACTTCTAACCCTATGTGGCCGTCACTCGCCCTTCTCATATCTGCAACCCTAACTCCCTCTCCCAACAACGCCGCTGTCTCCCTCTCTCAACCCGTCACAACCCCTCCCTCCAACTCGTCGCAGCACCACCAACCATCAGCACCACTCGTCGCTCATGCCCCACGCCGCCGTCTCCCTCTCTCACGCGTGGCGCCAACCATCAGCACCACTCGTCAGCGCCACTCGTCAGCGGCAACCCGTCAGCGCCAACCATCATTCTGCTAGTGCCGACGTCTCTGGTGTTTATAGGAAACGACCGGTGGCATCTCCATCGAGCTTGGCGTCGGATGCATCGCTGGCGTCAGCAGTAAAGATTTGATTCATGGTTTAGGGTTTCTCTGAAGTCGCTGCTTGAAAGGTTTGATTCCTTGCCCCTCGTCTTGCTTGAAACCATCGTGAAGAATTGCGAGAAGGGTTTCTCTGAAGTCGCTGCTGAGAGGGTTCTTGATGATATGGTTAGGTTAATTGACGATCCTCAAACAGTTTTAATAACCGCAACAAGGCTTTGATCATGATTGAGGCTTGAGGCGAATCCACCATCGAGCTTCACTATCTCCCTGTTTATGAAGAAACTTACAAGGTACTGCTACCTTTTTTCCTATTTCATGCATATCTGCTTCATTGTTAAGTTGATGTCAAGGGACAATTTCTGATAATCATATCATGCCTAGAAACTAGAAACTCAAAATCCTATGCTAAATTGATTGGGTTAGTTACTAGCTCTAACTGTTGAATTTGCTAGTATGGGTTATTGTTAGTGTTATTGTTGATTGCTTGTTTCCATTTTGTGGTTCAGAGTCTGAAATCAAGGGGTATTCAGTTCCCTGGCCGTCACAACGAGAGCTTGGCGCCTATTTTCAGTGTCTGAGGTTGAACTTGATCTTTCATGCCAGACTCAGCATGATGATATTCCTGTGCAGAGTTTTACTCCTGAACAAACTAAGGAAGCTTTTGATGTTGCTAGAAACAGCATTGAGCTTCTTTCTACTGTGTTGTCTTCTCCACAACAAGATCTCTTGCAGGTAGATTTTATATATTTAGTTTGGTGTAATATTTGTTAGTATATATAGAAATATGCGTGATAGTGGAAAAATATGTGCACACAGCAGGGTCCAAATTAATTAAAGGTTCCACTATGGAATTAGGTGTCTCTTGTACCTGGGTGAGTGAACAAACTCAGCTTTCATTCACGTGCCTTGTTCAAAATGTGATTTTTTTTATGCTATAGAAGCGTTATAATGTGCCTACATGATTGCATAGTTTCTGTTTTGTGAGGCTGTGTCTGTGTTCGTCTGGTAAGTGTCTGTGTCTGTGTTCTTCTTTTTGTTGGTGGCTTTTTCTTACTATTGATTGGAACTGGTTTTTTCTCTTTTTTTTGGTGTGTCTTTCTCTGTTTGTTCTTGATTCATGCGTAGTAATTGAATTGTTCATTAGAGACTATTAATACCAAATTGTAATTGTCTCAATATGTGACTCACACTACTATTTTGTGATTAAATTTAATCTTAGTAATTCTTATCTGATTGAGAAACAATTGTCATTGGCTTGTTTGTAGTATATATAACTATATAGCTCTTAATTCTATGGATTAATTTGGTTGTTGGAGAAATACTAGGTGTTAATTCTAGACATTTCATATTAGATTATTTTGGGAGTGAAGTGTTTATGGGTTGACTTTAGCTCTGTAGAGTGCATGGCTGTAAAAGATTGCTCTTTTTTCCCTGTACAGTGAAGAAGAAATTGCTCTTTTTTCCTATCAACAAGGATGTCTGGGTGTGTTCCATTTGATTTTACTCATGTCTTATTTATTCAATTTTCTCATAGATTCATAAAAAAATGTCACTTTTCTCATAGATTTCATATCTGAAAACTGTCCCTGCTAATGCTTCAGGTATAGATCTCTCCTATTTCAATCTGGGTACATTCCTATCTTTCTCAAATCCATTGTTTTCAACTTCTCTTTTCTTTTTTCGTCATCGGGTTCACTTCAAAACTGGACTTTTTTTTGCCCCGTTATATGGATTCGTGTTCATTATGCTAAGAAAAACTCGTGAGTTTTCAGCTTCTCAAATCTGTGTTTAAAACTTTTTTGGGAAGGGAAATGGGTGGTAATGTGGTGATTTAGCTTCATGTGTTTATAAGAGGCAAAATTTTAAGGATATTGTGGGATTTCAAATTCAGAGGGCTTTTAGTTAATCATGTTTAACATTTTCTTCTGGTTTTCAGGTAAAGAGTGTTGGTGTTCTGATCTAGCTTGGTACCAAATCCAACGCTTATGAGGTACTGTTTCAGTATTTCTTTCTCCCTTCCTTTTCTTTTGGTTCATCATCTTTGTATTAGCAAAAATAGCCAGAAGAAAATGAGTGGAAATGTTTATTTTTAAAGTCATATAATACCCAAAATTAGCTGGTGAATTGGTGATAGCGCTGCCATATTTATTTACTTATTTATTATATATAATTGATAATTGAATTTTTACCTAATAAGATTAGATTATAAGGCCCAGTTATGATTTAAGTAAGAAAACTATTGTATTCCTAGAGATTGAATTTTTCTTCGATTATTTGTATGTACTTTCTAAATAATTTTTCAAATGTTCCAATAAAAAGTTGAATCAAATGCATGAACTATTTGCCACTTATGAAGAAAATAGCTTATTTTGTCAAACTGAAATCATCTTTGGGGAGCCAAAATGTCATTTTTTCCCTCTTTCAGAAGGGTCATTTTGTCAAAACTTGAATTTTTTAAGGCCAAAATGGTAGTTAGTTGATACCCTTTTTATCATACTCTTAATCTGCAGTGAAGAAGGTCCTGTTGTGGCTGCTGAGCCAGCAGCTCCTGCTGAGCATAATGTTAGTTTGCTAACAGTTCCAAGTGCAAAGACTCTTGGAGAATAGGCTGGGGTAAGTCTTTGAAAGGTATAACATCATTTTCAAGCTGATAGTTACAGTACAAAACTGCAGTATGTTTTGTGTAATTGTGCCTAGACTCGTTGAAATCATTATTAAATGTAGATAAAATTGTTGAGTGTGTTTTCATGGCATTTCTTTTAAACTTGTTGTTGCAGGTAAGAAGAATGGGAAGTAAAGAAACTGCATTGATAGTCATGCATGAAGAATATAAAATCCTCAAGTGCTACAAAAATGATAGAAGTTCTTCCAAGAGGGCCATCTCCTTTCTCTAAAGCACAATGATGTGAGCTACAAGATTCAGCATCATGAGTTTTTGCCTATAAACTGCGAAACTCAACAATATTATGTTTGGATTGTTCATATTAATTTTTTTATTTTTTTTATTTTCTACACAAAAAATGACAGATAGAATAAGTTAATGACTTTTAATAAGTTTTATATGTATTGATATTTTTTATCCCACTGTATTTTATAACTACTTTGGTTATAAGAGATTGATATAGCTAATTTGGTTTGAATTTTATTAATGTAATACTAATTTTCATTAGCATTAGTTAATTTTTTTAAATGATATTCACAGATTTTTGTCGATGTTTTTTTATTGTTTTTGGAGTGCATTAGAGTACTCTAAAAGTATAGCCAGATTTTTTTTTTAATTTGATAGGGGTATAGCCACGCTTTAAAAGCGTGGCAATAGGTCCATGTTTCTTTGACTATTGGTACGCTTCAAAAGTGACACCATATCTTTTACTGTTGGCACGTTTCAAAAGCGTAGCCATATCTTTCATTTTTCGGTACGCTTTTAAAGCGTGCCAATAGGTTAATACATATCGCCACGCTTTTAAGCGTGGCAAGAGTTAAAAGCGTGGCAAAAAAGAAAGCGTACCGATAGATCTAGAAAAGCGTGGCGATAGAGCAACTGGCACGCTCGCAGATGTGACCCTTTCAAAAGCGTGCCGATAGCTCAAAAAGCGTGGCGAAAAGCTGTCGGCACCCTTTTTAGCACTTTTCGGCACAATTTAAAAGCGTGGCAGAAAGCTTATTTTCTTGTAGTGACGCTCTCATACTAACATCTCGACGACTGCGTCTGTACTTCCAAGCTCACACCATTAGGGTTTGGAACAACCAACCCATAAAAGGGATTTTACAGAAAATAGACTTAGCAGGCAGAATCTTGCAATGGGCAGTCGAGTTGTCTGAATTCGACCTTCAATATGAAGCTCGGACAGCCATCAAATCGCAATATCTGGCCGACTTCATTGCAGAATTTACAGACACCCCAAAAATTCCTACAGAATGGAATCTCTATGTAGATGGTTCCTTAAATAAAACTGGAAGCAGCGCGGGTGTGATAATAGAAAGCGACCGGGGAACCCAAATTGAACTTTCCCTCAAATTCGGGTTCCCTGCCACAAACAACCAAGCTGAATATGAGGCGCTACTAGCTGGTTTGAAACTGGCTAGGGAAGTTGGAGCTCAAAAGCTTATCATCTTCAGTGACTCACAAGTAGTCACTTAACAAATAGCAGGGAGCTACCAAGCCAAAGATCCCACCATGAAAAAGTACCTGGACAAAACCAGGGAACAGCTCTGACAATTCGGGGAATATGAGGTCTGCCACATACCCCGAGAATAGAATGCCCAAGCTGACGCACTCTCAAAACTAGCCAGTACCAAACCAGGGGCAGCAATAGAAGCCTCATCCAAGAAACGCTGCAGAACCCGTCAATCTCGGAAGAAGAAAAAGTCCTAGCCATAATGAGTCCGAATCAAGGATGGATGACTCCCATAATTAACTACCTCAAAATAGAAACACTCCCCATAGATGAGAAGGAGGCAAAGAGGCTAAAAAGGGAGCCACAATACTACATTATCATAAACAATACTCTATACAAAAGAGGAATTTCAATACAACCGTTAAAATGTGTACCGACTTCCAACACAAAGGAAGTCTTAGAAGAAGTACACAGTAGTATCTGTGGCAATCATCTCGGAGCACAAGCACTTACCAAAAAAGTACTCCAGGAAGGATTTTATTGGCCAACTCTACAAAAGGAAGCCACAGAGTTCGTAAAAACATGTCCACTATGTCAAAAACATGCCAACTTTCACATCGCCCCGCTAGAGGAACTCATCAGCATAACCTCACCATGGCCATTCGCAAAATGGGGACTCGACCTTCTCAGACCTTTCCCTCAAGGATCGGGACAAGTCAAATTCCTCATAGTAGGGGTAGACTATTTCACAAAGTGGATCGAGGCAGAACCTCTAGCCAACGCCACTGCTCAAAGAAGTCGCAAATTTCTATATAGAAACATTGTCACAAGGTTTGGGGTTCCATACTCCATCACCACAGACAATGGCACCCAATTCACAGATGCAAGCTTCCAAAAGTTAGTGGCCGACTTGAACATAAAATACCAATTCACTTCCGTAGAACATCCCCAGGCCAATGGACAAGCCGAAGCTGCCAACAAAGTCATATTGGCTGGGCTAAAACGAAGATTACATGATGCAAAGGGAGCCTAGGCTGAAGAGCTCCCACAAGTCCTATGGGCATATCAAACAACGCCACATTCCACCACAAAGGAATCACCCTTCCGATTAGCGTATGGAATGGAGGCAATGATCCCAGTGGAGATTGAAGAAGGGTCGCCTAGAGTGATCCACTATAATGAAGAAGCCAACTCCCAACTTCAAAGGGAAGAACTCGACCTACTTCCAGAAATCCAAGAAAGAGCTCGAATCAGGGAAGAGGCATTAAAACGTTGAATGGCTTCGAGATACAATCAAAAGGTAGTGCCGCGAAGTTTTGCCGAGAACGACCTCATCCTAATCCGAAATGATATCAGAACAACTCGACCTGGAGAAGGAAAGCTGGCAGCGAACTGGAAAGGACCTTACCGAGTCATAGAAGTACCTGGAAAGGTCTACTACAGACTGTCCGAACTCGAAGGGTGAGAGCTCCCTAGGTCATGGCACGCCTGCAACCTAAGAAGGTACTATAGTTAGGGGTAATAAAGAATCTTAGGACAAGGCGCACTCTTTTTCCTGAAAAGGTTTTTTAATGAGGTGCCAAGCCAAAGACCTACAAATTGCCCGACTTAGAGGGATAAAACTCCCACATGTATATATCTGCATTTTCTTTTGAATAAAATTTGTTTAGATCTTCTACAAATTCTCAAGACGCATTAATCTGAAACGCTCATCGTCCAATTATAAAGCCACAGATCGGCAGAAAGTGAAAACCAAATTCACTACACGATCATGATAAAGACCAACAAAGATGAAAACCAAAATTCGTCAAAAAGTCGACCAAACGGGGATTAAACCCAATTTCTATGAAATCGGCAAATATGAAAATAGAATAATGCAAGAAGTTATCGAAAGTGATCCATACAAAGGACCTGACGAGGTCTTAATAAAATGGATTGCTAAAAAATAACTTAAAGACTGGCTGACGTAAAAAAGTCAGATCAGTCACAAATCCAAAGTTATAAAAAGTAAATCCCTGGAAAGAGGTCTGGCCAGCCCTATAAAAGAGGATTACTAAAATAACATAGAAGGGTCCGACATAATGAGGTCGGCCCAAAACATAAAGTTATAAAAGTAATCCTTGAAAGAGACCTGAACAAGGTCCAAGAAAGAGGATTACTAAAATAACTTAGAAGGGCCCGACATGATAAAGTCGGCCCAAAACATAAAGTTATAAAAGTAATCCCTGAAAGAGACCTGAACAAGGTCCAAGAAAGAGAATTACTAAAATAACTTAGAAGTTCCCGACATGATGAATTCGGCCCAAAACATAAAGTTATAAAAGTAATCCCTGAAAGAGACCTAAACAAGGTCCAAGAAAGAGGATTACTAAAATAACTTAGAAGGGCCCGACATTATGAAGTCGGCCCAAAACATAAAGTTATAAAAGTAATCCCTGAAAGAGACCTGAACAAGGTCCAAGAAAGAGGATTACTAAAATAACTTGGAAGGGCCCGACATGATGAAGTCGGCCCAAAACATAAAGTTATAAAAGTAATCCCTGAAAGAGACCTAAACACGGTCCAAGAAAGAGGATTACTAAAATAACTTCAGGCCAAAGTGAGGAAGCCAACATACAAGGTGGATCCAAACATCCACAACCTCAAAGGAATCAAGCCACAAGTATGAAATACAAAGGCAATCCAATGAGGTTTGACAACAAAGTTCCAACACTCCCAAAAAACCTAAAAAGGTACCAAGACAGATGCAGACAGATATGTTACGAAAAACACAAGTTATAATAATAACAAACTCAAGAGGCTACCAAAATCAATGCCAAGAGCTTGGAAACTACTTTGTTTTTCAAAATGAAGTTGCTAAACAAGCAACTCAGGGAGTAGCAAAAAGTCAGAACCACCATTTACAAAACATAAAGTTCAAAAGCCCACAAGCCGGGCTATCCACACAAACATCCAGAAAAAATCATTGAGGATCCGAAGGCTTCTCGGTAGCATCAACACGGGGTGAAGGAGGACGAGTCTGAAGAGGCACCGCATCCACGGTTCCATCATCCCAGTTCAAGATTTGACAATCAGGCTCTGACTCGGGATGACCAGCCTCAGATGAAGGAGCTAAAGAAGTAGGCACAACAGAAGCTTTGGAGGCAGGCACTGAAGAAGGGTCGACATCATCATCATCAGGGTCATCAGGGACAATCTTACCGTCCTTTACGACATTATCCAAGCTGAGGAGAGTAAGGTCGATCTCGGGTGCAAGAACCCAGACCTGCTCCTTCAGGTTCTCATAAGCAGCAGTTACACTACCTACAAGGTGACCCTGGAGCTCGGCGTAATCAACTCGGGCAGACTCTAAATCATCCCTGAGACGCATCATCTCCCTATAAGTCATAACATAACTCTTCTTGTGCTTCAACGTCGTGTCTTCAGCCAACTTCGCAGAATCCGCCAAGAAAATAGAACTGGCCTTTTCACCCTCCAACTCTTTCTCCAACTTAGTCACCCTCACCTCAAGTTCTTCCTTCAAACCCTTCATTCGGTCGAACTCCAACTTAGCCTTCTCCATAAAAGCCTTTGTAGCATGAATGGGAAGATCTTGAACAGTTCGATATAAAGTCGCCCCCATATGTGCCATTTTAATGCTGCTCCGAGTAATAAAGTCCAAATGGCGAAGGAGAGAAACATCGTCAGTAGGAATGGTGCCATAAGAACCAATTTGCTAGTCAACAAACTCAACAGCATCAAAATAAGGGGCATCAAGGGCTCAGCAGTTTTTTACTTTTTTGGTGGAGGAGCGCCAGAGGTAATGACAGAAGCCTGTGGAAGATCAACCAAATGAACCCGAGGAGTAAGAATCATCCTCCTTGGTCCAGGAGAGCTCGGTACAGATAGCTTCGACTGAACCTGAGAAGACCCCTCCCCGGCCATCTTGGCCGAGATGTTCTGAACTGCAGTAGCTTTCCTCGCCTTCTTAAAAGCCTTCATAGATTCTTTATTTTTAATCATCTCTGCAAACAAACATCACAACGAAAGACCAAGTTATAAATCAAAGAAGAGAAAAGAAATAAACTTGACAAAATAAGCAAAAACACAAAAGGGAAATCAACCACTACCCAGCTCAACTCGGAGAAGAGAGGGATTTCCTAGGAATTTCTTTGTATCAAGATAGGGAGGCTGCCCCCAGTTTTCTTCCAACACAGTCACAAAGGCTTGGTCAGCCTCATCTAACATCTCTCACGTATATTTAGACACCATTACATTCTTTTGCCATTCTAAAGGAAAGGCAGGCTCGTCATTTTCATCCAGAAAATAGGGCCGAGCTCCCTCAACAGCTCGGACCCTGAAAAAGTAATTCTTAAAGTCACAAAAAGATTCATCAAACATGGAAAAAACCTTCTTCCCCTGGGAAGCTCGGAAAGAAACCCAGGCGGCCTTCTTCTTAACCACCCCAAGCTTTGTCAAAACAAAGAGATAAAAGAAGAGGGACTGCGAAGCAGGGATACCTAGTTCGTGACACAGCAATTGAAAGATTTTTATAAAACCCCAGGAGTTGGGGTGAAGCTGAGATGGAGCTATGTTACAAGACCATAATAGGTTGGTCTCAAAGGGGGTAAAAGGAAGAGTAATATTCATTTGACTAAAAAGGAAGTCTTATGCATAGAAAAAGGGACGTTCTCCAACAACTCGGGTAGAAAAACAAACCCTTTCTTCAGAGTTAGGGGATACAAGCTCATAATTTTTTTCATCACTACCATTACTACAAATCCTATGAAATTGCCTAAGCTGCTGACAAAACTTGGAGTCGACCAAAGAAACACACAGAAGAACCATAGAATCCACCCAATCGGCCATGCCCTCAGGGACTTGGGAAGATGTCTCAATAATATTTTTGCGAGAAGACATGAGGTCAACTAGTCCGATAGCAAGAAAGAAGAAAATAGATTACCAACCAAAAACATCTCGGGCAAAAGTCAAAATCAACTCATAAGCAGAGCATGACTCAAGCATACAAACAAGTAAAAGGAAAACCCCAAGACAAGCTCCAGGGGCATCCTTTGGAGGCAGTGATAGAGTAAGGACTCAGAAAAAATCTACGAGACTAACATTCCAACAAAACTCTCAGCTAAAAAAAAGCCCTTTTTCAATAAAAAAGTAAACAACAAATACCAAACAGGACGACATCAAAGACGCAACCTTTTTTAAAAGAATCAAACGAAGCCATTATTCTGGAAAGCTACAAAATCAAATAAAAAGGTAGCAAAACATGCAAAGCCCTAAAAAATGTCAATCATCAGGAGAAATGCCAGAAACACGCATCACAGCAACAATTGGGCATAATGACGCAAAAAGGTTCAAACTTTCCAGCATGCATTCAAATGAAAAATCAAAGCTTTACCAAAGAACCGAAGGCAAAGCGATGAAAGAAGTAAAGAAGCAGAAAGTAAAACCAACCTGGAAAAAGGAGAAAGCTTCAAAGAAGTTGAAGATGGAAAATAGAATTCGGAATCGCCTTTAAAAGAGAGCACCAACAATCACCAATCAACGTCGCTGGAAGAAACGCGAAAATGCAAAAACAGAAAATGAGAAAGAAAAGGGGGAAGTTACGAGTAAAACAGAGAAGAGAAACCGTTTTCTGTGTGTAAAGTTCAAAATAAAAGAGCCAAGGGAAACGAGGAATTAAAAATCAATTAATGAGGGTATTAAACCCTCGCACATTCCAGTGACCAGAGCGCTAATGCAAAAGCGCGCGCTTAAGAAAACGTTCCGCATTCAAAAAATATTCTACAGAGAGGAAGTCGACAGATGCTCGAGTTCGGCTTCACCAGAGAAGGATCGAAGTCCCAAAACTAAGACTCGACCTCAAAAGAAAGACCGAGCTCGAGCAGGGGCACTGTTCATATCCTGGGTCGAATTGTCCGATCCGGAATGTTAAGCAACAAAGCGACCGACCTCTTCAGGTCAGACCATCCGACCTCTTGTCAAAGAGCTCGGCCAAATTGCCAGGAAAGCCCGATAAAAGGTCCAAATAGAGGAACACGACCCAAATCATAAGGCAGCCTAAGCCTATAGAGATAAGGGCGGTTTCCTTGAAGATAAGATGACCTTACTCAAAGATAAGATAAGATAAAGATAACTAACTTATCTTATCTAAAAAAGGTCACTTCTCACCATTATAAATACACTGGAGCACCCAGGTATAACTCATACTTGCTTAATACCCTTACAAACGTAAGCATCGGAGACCCTTGCAGGTACCACCACCCTCTGGTGACAAAGGATCAGCAGCGCAGCCAGTCCAACAAGTCGGGCACGACAGCTCTGGCCGCCACCAACCAGCCGGACACGTTATCTCCGACCAGTACAGAAGATCTTGTTCGAGATTGACCTACAGTTTCAGGTAACCCTCGGAACAATACCCTTGCTAACTTAAGCATCGGAGTCCCTTGCAGGTACCACCACCCTCTGGTGACAAAGGATCAGCAACATTGTCAGTCCAACAAGTCGAGCGTGATAGCTCCGGCCACCATCCACCAGCCAGACACGTCATCTCCAACCAGCACAGAAGATCTCGTCCGAGATCGACCTATAGTTTCAGGTAACCCTCGGAACATTGGCGCCGTTGCCGGGGAACCTGGAAGTCATCCCATCCACATGGTGGATGACCATGATAACAACCACAACTCTGGTTTGGTAGACAGAATACCAAACAAAAATGCGGACATTACACCAAAAGATACTCCTTAACCTAACAAAGACAAGAATTCGCCAAACGCGGAAGCCATAGAGGGACTTCAAAACCAACCAAAACAACTCGAAAAAGAGGTGGAGCATCAAAGAGAAGCTGAGAGAGACCTACGAAGGAAAGTTAGGCGACGCCGTGAGTTAAAAGACAAGCTCCTAAAACTCGAAGCAGACCTCAAGGCCAAAACTACTCGATCCGGTCACGAACACAGCTCCTGTAAGGACCAAGACCCATTCACCAAAGAGATCATGAGGACCAAAATCCCAAAAGACTTCAAACTACTCGACATGACTCTATACGATGGCACAGCAGATCCCAGTCATTACCTCAGTAATTTCAGAAGTCGAATGTACCTCACCGATGCCTCAGATGCAGTCCGCTGCAAAGCCTTCCCGACCACCTTAACAAAAACAGCAATTAAATGGTTTGACAATCTGCCCCCAGGTCTATCTCAAGCTTTGACGACTTAGCCAAGAAGTTTCTGGCTAGATTCTCCATCCAGAAAGACAAAACTAAGCACATCCCATGTCTGTTAGGGATCAAACAGGGAGATCGGGAAAGTCTCCACAGCTACATGAAAAGATTCAACAAAGCATGTTTGGATATCCAAAGTCTACCAACAGAGGCAGCCATTATGGGTCTCATCAATGGCTTGCAAGAGGGACCTTTTACCCATTCTATATCGAAAAAACATCCCACATCGCTGAATGATGTGTAGCAACGAGCCGAGAAGTACATCAACATGGAGGAAAACTCTCGACTAGGAGGGACCTCAAAGTCTGGATTCTCCTACTCCTCCCGAGATAAGGATAAAGAGTCCAAGAAAAAAGAAGATCAGCATGGAGAAAAAATTAAGAAATATCACAATTTCACCCCTCTTCGGGTGTCTCTCGTAGATGTCTACCGAGAAGTGTGACATACCGAAAAGATACCCCTAGCTCGACCACTCAAAAGCAAAAAATGGGGAGAAAATCGGGCTGAATATTGTGAATACCATCGAATCTATGGACACTTCATCAGTGAGTGTTTTGACTTAAAAAATGTCATAGAAAAACTGGTAAGAGAGGGAAAATTAGATCGGTACTTAGCCAGCCGAGCAGATGAACCAAGAAAAAAAAGTAGGGACGAAGATGTCGGACGGACTGAACGACCACCTCATACACCTGAGAGACATATCCACATGATACACGGAGGATTTGCGGGAGAAGGGATCTCTAAATCATCTCGCAAAAGACATCTTAAAAATGTACATCATGTCGAGGGAAGAGAGGAAACACCCGACATTCCCACAATCACTTTTACTAAAGAGGACGCAGTCGGCATCATCTCGGGACATGACGATCACATGGTCATCACTATCCACACTCCAATCCAACCACTTGGGTACATCTCACTACACACGACCTTTGGAAAAGGAAACCGGTCAAGGACACTCAATATAGACTACATCGTGGTCGACGTAAATAGGTCGGACAAAGTTAAATCAATTCGGCGCAGTAGTCTCGACTCCACACCTGTGCATGAAGGTCCCAACCACAGAAGGAATAACTACAATAAAAGCAGACCAGAAGACCGCGCGCCGCTGTTATAACGAAAGTCTAAACCTCAGAGGCAGAGGAGAAGAATTCCACACCATCAAACTGGGTGGAGTTCAAGGGCGGGAAGAACTCCGTCCACAATTCGAAGGCGAAGTAGAAAAAGTCCAGATCGGAGATGTCCCAGACAAAACAATCAATATCGGCACAATCCTAAAAGGAGATATAAAAGAGTCGCTCATACAGTTCTTAAGAGACAATGTCGACCTCTTTGCATGGAAAGCCGCAGACATGCCGGGCATAGATCCTAAGTTGATGTGCCACAAGCTGGCAGTTTACCAAGGATCTCGGCCAGTACAACAGAGACGTAGAAAGCTCAGACCAAAATGATCCCAAGCTGTGGAAGAGCAGGTACAAGATCTACTGGAGTCAGGATTCATAAGAGAAGTCAAGTACCCGCTATGGCTAGCTGACATCGTCTTGGTGAAAAAATCAAACGGGAAGTGGCGGATGTGCACCGACTACACTGATCTCAAAAAAGCCTGCCAAAAGGATCCTTATCCACTCTCAAGTATCGACGCTCGGGTGGATGCCTCCTTCGGATACAAATACCTCTCGTTTATGGACGCCTATTCGGGATAAAATCAAATCCCGATGTACCCACCCGATCAAGAGAAAACTTCATTCTTAACCCCAAAAGCAAACTACTGCTACATCGTCATGCCTTTTGGACTCAAAAATGCAAGAGCTACTTATCAAAGATTAATGAATAAGGTCTTTGCAGACCACATCGGGAAAATCATGGAAGTCTATGTGGACGACATGTTAATAAAGACACAAAGTGAAGAGACGCTACTGTCCGACCTCACCCAAGTATTCAACACCATAAGAAGGCATGGCACGCGACTTAACCCTACAAAATACACCTTCACAGTAGAAGCTGGCAAATTCTTGGGTTTTATGCTCAAACAAAGAGGAATCGAGGTGAATCCAGATAAATAACGGGCCATACTCAACACGAAGAGCCCAACTTGTGTCAAAGAGGTACAACAACTCAATGGAAGATTGGCAGCCTTTTCTAAATTTCTAGCCGGATCGGCAATAAGATCTCTACCCTTCTACGCCTCTCTGAGGAAGGGAAAGAGGTTCCAATGGACAACAGAGTGCGAGCAGGCCTTCCAAGATTTCAAAAGGTTCCTGGGACAACCACCTATCCTAACTCGGCCACGAGAAGGAGAACCACTTATATTGTACCTCGCAGTAGGAAGTCGGGCAGTAGCCTCAGTACTGGTCCGAGAAGACGACAGTGGGAAACAACCCATATACTTCATCAGTAAAGCACTACAAGGATCCGCACTGAACTACCAAAAAATAGAAAAATTTGCCTCTGCTCTCATATTAACATCTCGAGGACTTCGTCCATATTTCCAAGCCCAGAGTATCAGGGTTCGGACCAACCAACCCATAAAAGGTATTCTGCAGAAAACAGATTTAGCAGGAAGAATCTTACAATGGGCAGTCGAGTTGTCCGAATTCGACCGTCAATATGAAGCTTGGACAGCCAGTAAATCGTAATATTTGGCCGACTTCATTGTAGAATTTACAGACACCCCGGAAATCCCTACAGAATGGAATCTCTATGTAGACGGTTCCTCAAACAAAACCAGAAGTGGCACGGGTGTGATAATTGAAAGTAACCAAGGAACCCAAATCGAACTTTTCCTCAAATTCATGTTTCCTGCCTCAAACAACCAAGCTGAGTATGAGGCACTACTAGATGGTTTGAAGCTGGCTAAAGAGGTTAGAGCTCAAAAGCTTATCATCTTCAGCGACTCATAGGTAGTCACTTCACAAATAGCGGGGAATTATCAAACCAAGGATCCCAACATGAAAAAGTACTTGGACAAGACCAGGGAATAGCTCGGACAACTCGGGGAATATGAGGTTCGCCGCATACCCCGAGAACAGAATGCTCGAGCTGATGCACTCTCAAAATTAGACAGCACCAAATCAGGGGGCAACAATAGAAGCCTCATCCAAGAAATGCTGCAGAACCCGTCAATCTCGGAAGAAGAAAAGGTCCTAGCCATAACAGGTCTGGATCAAGGATGGATGGCTCCCATAATTAATTACCTCAAAACAGAAACACTCCTTACAGATAAGAATGAGGTAAAGAGGTTAAAACGGGAAGCACAATACTACACCATCATAAATAATACTCTATATAAGAGAGGGATTTCAATACCACTATTAAAATGCGTACCGACTTCCAACACAAAAGAAGTCTTAGAAGAAGTACACAGTGGTATTTGTGGTAACCATCTCGGAGCACAGGCACTTACCAGAAAAGTACTCCGAGCCGGATTCTATTGGTGGACTTTACAAAAAGAAGCAACAGAATTCGTGAAGACATTTCCACCATATCAGAAACATGGCAACTTTCACATCGCCCTGCTAGAGGAGCTCTTCAGCATAACCTCACCCTGGCCATTCGCAAAATGGGGACTCGATCTTCTCAGACCCTTCCCTCAAGGATCAGGACAAGTCAAATTCCTCATAGTAGGGGTAGACTATTTCACAAAATGGATCGAGGCGGAACCCCTAGCTAACGCCACTGCTCAAAGAAGTCGAAAATTCCTATATAGAAATATTGTCACAAGGTTTGGGATTCCATACTCTATAACCACAGACAATTTACAGACGCAGGCTTCAAAAATCTAGTGGCCGATCTAAATATAAAACACCAATTCACATCCGTAGAACACCCCCAGGCCAATGGACAAGCAGAGGCTGCTAACAAAGTCATATTAGCCGGGCTAAAACGGAGATTACAGGATGCAAAGGGAGCCTGGACCGAAGAGCTCCCACAAGTCTTATGGGCATATCGAATAACTCCACACTCCACCACAAAGGAATCACCCTTCCGGTTAGCTTACGGAATAGAGGCAATGATCCCAGTGGAGGTCGAAGAAGGATCGCCTAGAGTGATCCACTACAATGAAGAGGCTAACTCCCAACTTCAAAGGGAAAAACTCGACCTACTTCCAGAAATCTGAGAAAGAGCTCGGATTAGGGAAGAGGCATTAAAACGACGAATGGCTTCAAGATACAATCAAAAGATAGTGCCGTGAGGTTTTGTCGAGAATGACCTTATCCTAATCCGAAATGATATTGGAACAACCCGACCTGGAGAAGGAAAGCTGGCAGCAAACTGGAAAGGACCCTATCGAGTCATAGAAGTACTTGGAAAGGGCTACTACAGACTGTCTGAACTCGAAAGGCGAGAGCTTCCCAGGTCATGGCACGTTTGCAACCTACGAAGGTATTATAGTTAGAGGTAATAAGGATCTTAGGATAAGGTGCACTCTTTTTTCTTAAAAGGTTTTTTAATGAGGCACCGAACCAAGATTCGTAAAATACCTAACTTAGAGGAGTAAAACTCCCACATGTATATATTTGCATATTTCCTATTTTGAATAAAGTTTTTCAGATTTTCTACAAATGCCTTATCAAGACGCATTAATCTGAAATGCAAAAAATTCATCACCCGATTATAAAGCTACAGATCGGCAGAAAGTGAAAATCAAATTCACTGCACGATCACGGTAAAGGCCAACAAAGATGAAAATCAAATTCATCAAAAGGTCGACCAACGGGGATCAAACCCAATTTCTATGAAATCGGCAAAGATGAAAAGGCGACCAAAACAGAATAATGCAAGAAGTTATCGAAAGTGATCCATAGAAAGGACCTGACGAGGTCTTAATAAAAATAGGTCGCTAAAAATAACTTGAAGACTAGCCGACGTAGAAGAAGTCGGACTAGTCGACCACAAAAACCAAAAATTATAAAAAGTGAACCCCTGGAAAGAGGCCTGGCCAACCCTACAAAAGAAGATTGCTAGAAATAACTAAGAAGGGACCGACGTGATGAAGTCGGCCCAAAACGAAAAGTTATAAAAAGTAATCCCTAAAAGAGACCTGACAAAGGTCCAAAAAGAGGATTGCTAGAAATAACTTAGAAGGGACCGACGTAATGAAGTCGGCCCAAAATGAAAAGTTATAAAAAGTAATCCCTAAAAGAGACCTGGCAAAGGTCCAAAAAGAGGATTGCTAGAAATAACTTAGAAGGGACCGACGTGATGAAATCGGCCCAAAACGAAAAGGTTCACCCAGTTATGTGTCTGTGGCATTTATGCATCCGGTGGTAATACTGGAAAACAAAGTGCTTAGGGTCACGGCCAAAACTCATAAAGTAGCTGTGTTCAAGAATCAACATACTAAACTAGGAGAATCAATAACACTATCTGAATTTTGAGTTCCTATAGATGCCAATCATTCTGAACTTCAAAGGATAAATTGAGACACCAAAACTGTTCAGAATCAAAAAGCTACTAGTCCCGCTCATCTAATGAGAATTTGAGCTTCATATAAAACTCTGAGATGTTATTGCCTCTTGATTTTCTTTCTATCCTATTTTATTCATTTAGTTTCTTGAGGACAAGCAACAGTTTAAGATTGGTGTTGTGATGAGCGGATATTTTATACGCTTTTTGGAGGTATTTTCATATAGTTTTTAGTAGGATTTAACTACTTTTTAGTATATTTTTTAGTTTTTATGCAAAAATCATATTTCTGGACTTTACTATGAGTTTGTGTATTTTTCTGTGATTTCAGGTATTTTCTGGCTGAAATTGATGGACCTGAGCAAAAATCTGATTTAGAGGCTAAAAAAGGACTGCAAATGCTGTTGGATTCTGAACTCCCTGCACTCAAAATGAATTTTCTGGAGCTACAGAAGTCCAATTGGCACGCTCCCAGTTGAGTTGGAAAGTAGACATTTTGGGCTTTCTAGCAATATATAATAGTCCATACTTTGTCCAAGTTTAGATCACGCAAAATGGCGTTTAACACCAACTTTCTACCCTATTCTGGCGTTAAACGCCACAACTAGCATAAAAGTTGGAGTTAAACGCCCAAAATGGCACAAAAGATGGAGTTAAATGCCAAGAGTAGCCTGTGCATGTGAAAGCTTCAATGCTCAGCCCAAACACACACTAAGTGGGCCCCAGAAGTGGATTTCTGCACTATCTATCTTAGTTTACTCATTTTTTGTAAACCTAGGTCACTAGTTGAGTATAAAAACTACTTTTAGAGACTTACTATGGACCCTTATGACATTTTGACATCTGAATTTTGTATCTTCTATGGCATGAGTCTCTAAACTCCATGGTTGGGGGTGAGGAGCTCTGCTGTGTCTCGATGGATTAATGCAATTACTACTGTTTTCCATTTAATCACGTTTGTTTTTATTCTAAGATATCCACTCGCACTTCAACATGATGTATGTGATGATCCGTGACACTCATTATTATTCTCAACCGATGAACGCGTGCCTGACAACCACTTCTATTCTATCTTAGATTGAGTGTGTATCTCTTTGGTTCCTGATTCACGAGTTTGATTGTCTCTCCTGACAACAGAGCATTTGAATCTGTGAGATCGGAGTCTTCGTTGTATAGGTTAGAATTATTGGCGGCTATTCTTGAGATCTGGAAAGTCTAAACCTTGTCTGTGGTATTCCGAGTAGGATCTGGGATGGGATGACTGTGACGAGCTTCAAACTCGCGAGTGTTGGGCGTAATGACTGATGCAAAAGGATCAATGGATCTTATTCCAACATGAGTGAGAACAGACAGATGATTAGCCGTGTAGTGACAGCGCATTTAGACCATTTTCACTGAGAGGACGGATAGGAGCCAGTGACAACGGTGATCCACCAACATACAGCTTGCCATGGAAGGAGCCTTGCATGCGTGAAGAAGAAGACAATAAGAAAGCAGAGATTCAGAAGACAGAGCATCTCCAAAACCTCAACCTGTTCTCTATTACTGCATAACAAGTATTATTTAATCCATGTTCTTTTACTCATTCCAATTAAAATCGAGAATTATTATTGATATCCTGACTGAGAGTTACAAGATAACCATAGCTTGCTTCAAGCCGACAATCTCTGTGGGATCGACCCTTACTCACGTAAGGTATTACTTGGACGACCCAGTGCACTTGCTGGTTAGATGTGCAGAATTGCAAAAGTGTGATTGTGATTTTGTGCACCAAGTTTTTGGCGCCGTTGTCGGGGATTGTTCGAGTTTGGACAACTGACGGTTTATTTTGTTGTTTAGATTAGGAAAATTTTTCTTTTCAGTTTAGAGTCTTCTATTATTGTTTTTGGTTTAAATTTTAAAATCCTTATTTTACTTTTCTTAATTATTTTCAAAGATTTTCAAAACCAATAACTTCATAATTTAGTCTTCTGTTCGAGTCTAGTTTCATATTTTAAGTTTGGTGTCATTTTTTTTCGAATTACTAGTGTTCAGAATATAAAAAATTTTTAAGTTTGGTGTACTTTGTGTTTCTGTTTTCTTAAAAATTTTTCAAAAATTGCTCTCAGTGTTCGTCTTGATATTCAAAGTTTTCTTGTTTATTTCCTTTGTTTTGATCTAAAAATTCTAAGTTTGGTGTCATTTTTAGTTTTTTTTCTCTTTCCTCATTAAATTCAAAAATATCCTTCATATTTATTTAATTGAATTTTTGAAAATTTCTTTTAAAAATTCAGATTTTTATTTTATAAAATTTTTATTCTATCTTATCTTAGTTTTGAAATTTCAAAATTCAAAATCCCTTTCAAAAATCATATCCAAAGTTTTTCAATTCTTCTTAATTAAGTAATTATTTTAGTTTTCGAAATTTATTTTTCCTTTTTCTTTTAGTTTTCAAAATTTATATTTTAATTTCTAATCATTTTATTCTATCTTATATTTTTTTATTTATTCGGTTTGTTTTTTTATTTAAATAAAATAAAAATAAAAATATATTTTATTTGCAATTCACATCAATTCCCTTTTCTCCATCATGGACCTAAGTGGAAATGAACAGTCTAGAAGGACTCTGGGGTCATATGCTAACCCCATTACGACTGCATATGGGAGTAGCATCTGTAAACCTCCCATCAGAGCAAGTAGTTATGAGCTAAATCCTCAGCTCATTATCATGGTGCAGCAAAATTGCCAGTATTCTGGTCTTCCACAGGAAGAACCTACTGAGTTTCTGGCACAATTTTTACAAATTGCTGACACAGTACGTGATAAAGAAGTGGATCAGGATGTCTACAGATTACTACTGTTTCCATTTGCTGTAAAAGAACAAGCTAAGAGGTGGTTAAATAACCAACCCACAACAAGCATAAGAACATGGAAACAGTTATCAGACAAATTCCTAAATCAATATTTCCATCCAAAAAGGATGACACAGCTAAGGCTGGACATCCAAGGCTTTAAACAAGAGGATGATGAATCCCTTTATAACGCCTGGGAGAGGTACAGAGGGATGCTAAGGAGATTCTCCTCTGAAATATTTTCAGAGTGGGTGCAGTTAGAAATCTTCTACTATAGGCTTACAGAAAAAGCTCAGATATCTCTAGACCACTCAGCTGGTGGATCTATATACATGAGAAAGACTATTGAAGAGGCTCAAGAGCTTATCGATACAGTTGCTAGAAATCAGCATCTGTATATAAGTAGTGAGTCCTCCATGAAAGAAGAAACTAAGGCAGTATCAACTAACTTTAGTCCTCAGGAACAAGTTGCTGAACTCAATCAGCAACTATCTTCTATAACAAGGCAGTTAGCAGAATTTAAGGAGATGCTACAAGGAACCAAAAATGCTAACAAAGATATGGAATCACAATTGAATCAGACAAAACAGCAGTTATCAAAATAGATAACAGAAGAGTGCCAAGTAGTTCAATTAAGAAGTGGAAAAATATTGAATACCTCAACTCAAAGTAGTAGAAAGCCAAGAAAAGAACAGCTGACAGAGGACGAGCAACCTGCTACCCAAAATCCCTCTGAGGACAGTAAGAGCCCAGAGAGGAATAACTCTGGTGTTCAAACGCCAGAAAAGGGTGAAAAACTGGCGTTAAACGCCTAGTCCATGTCTAGTTCTGGCGTTCAAACGGCAGAAAGGGGAGGGAATCTGGCGTTAAACGCCCATCCAGCCCCCAAGCCTGGCGTTCAAACGCCAATGAGAGATCAGACACCTGCAAGTGCTGATGGTAACCCCTCTAAGAAGGCTTCTCCAACCACCTCTATAGGGAATAAACCTGCAACAACTAAGGTTGAATAGTACAAAGCCAAGATGCCTTATCCTCAGAAACTCCACCAAGCGGAACAGGATAAACAATTTGCCCATTTTGCAGACTATCTCAGGACTCTTGAAATCAAGATTCCTTTTGCAGAGGCACTTGAGCAAATACCCTCTTATGCTAAGTTCATGAAAGAGATCTTAAGTCATAAGAAGGATTGGAGGGAAACTGAAAAAGTCTTCCTCACTGAAGAGTGCAGTGCAGTCATTTTAAAGAGCTTACCAGAAAAGCTTAAAGATCCTGGGAGCTTTATGATACCATGCACATTAGAGGGTACTTGTACCAAGACAGCTCTATGTGATCTTAGGGCAAGTATCAACCTAATCCCTGCATCTACTATCAGAAAGCTTGGCTTGACTGAAGAGGTCAAACCAACCCGGATCTGTCTTCAACTTGCTGATGGCTCTATTAAATACCCATCAGGCATAATTGAGGATATGATTGTCACAGTTGGGCCATTTGCCTTTTCCACTGACTTTGTAGTGCTAGAAATGGAGGAGCACAAGAGTGCAACTCTCATTCTAGGAAGACCTTTCCTAGCAACGGGACGAACCCTCATTGATGTCCAAAAAGGGGAAGTGACCTTGAGAGTCAATGAGGATGAGTTTAGGCTGAAAGCTGTTAAGGCAATGAAGCATCCAGACACATCAAAAGACTGCATGAGTGTTGATATTATTGACTCCTTAGTAGAGGAGATCAACATGGCTGAGAGTCTTGAATCAGAGCTAGAAGACATCTTTAAAGATGTTCAGCCTGATTGGAGGAATCAGAGGAAATAAAAGAACCTCTGAAAATTCCTCAGGAAGAGGAGAAACCTCCTAAACCCGAGCTCAAACTACTACCACTATCCCTAAAATATGCATTTCTGGGAGAAGGTGACACTTTTCCGGTGCTCATAAGCTCTGCTTTAAATCCACAGGAAGAGAAAGCACTACTTCAAGTGCTAAGGACACACAAGACAGCTCTTGGGTGGTCCATAAGTGATCTTAAGGGCATCATCCCAGCAAGATGCATGCACAAGATCCTATTGGAAGACGATGCTAAGCCAGTGGTTCAACCACAGAGGCGGCTAAATCCAGCCATGAAGGAGGTGGTGCAGAAAGAGGTCACCAAGTTACTGGAGGCTGGGATTATTTATCCTATTTCTGATAGCCCATGGGTGAGCCCTGTCCAAGTTGTCCCCAAGAAGGGAGGCATGACAGTGGTTCATAATGAAAAGAATGAACTGGTTCCTACAAGAACAGTTACATGGTGGCGTATGTGTATTGACTACAGAAGGCTCAATACAGCCGCTAGGAAGGATCACTTTCCTTTACCATTCATAGACCAGATGCTAGAGAGACTAGCAGGTCATGAATATTACTACTTTTTGGATGGCTATTCAGGTTACAACCAAATTGCAGTAGATCCTCAGGACCAAGAGAAAACAGCATTCACATGTCCTTCTAGAGTATTTGCCTACAGAAGGATGCCTTTTGGTCTGTGCAATGCACCTGTAACCTTTCAGAGGTGCATGCTCTCTATCTTCTCTGATATGGTAGAGAAATTTCTGGAAGTCTTCATGGATGACTTCTCAGTCTTTGGAGACTCATTCAGCTCCTGCCTTGACCATTTAGCACTTGTTCTAAAAAGGTGCCAAGAGACCAACCTAGTTTTAAACTGGGAAAAATGTCACTTTATGGTGACTGAAGGAATTGTCCTTGGACATAAAATTCAAACAAGGGAATAGAGGTGGATCAAGCTAAATTAGAGGTAATTGAAAAATTACCACCACCTGCCAATGTTAAGGCAATCAGAAGCTTTCTAGGGCATACAGGATTTTATAGGAGGTTTATAAGAGATTTTTCAAAAATTGCAAAACCTCTGCAGCAATCTGCTAGCTGCTGACATGCCATTTGTGTTTGACACAGAGTGTCTATAGGCGTTTGAAACTCTGGAAGCTAAGCTGGTCACAGCACCAGTTATTTCTACACCAGACTGGACATTACCATTCGAACTAATGTATGATGCTAGTGACCATGCCATTGGTGCAGTATTGGGACAGAGGCATAACAAGCTTCTGCATGTCATTTATTATGCTTGCCGTAATTTAAATGATGCACAGAAAAATTACACAACCACAGGAAAAGAGCTGCTTGCAGTGGTTTATGCCATTGACAAGTTTAGATCATACTTAGTAGGATCAAAAGTGATTGTGTACACTGACCATGCTGCTCTTAAATATCTACTTACAAAGTAGGATTCAAAACCCAGGCTCATAAGATGGGTGTTGCTTCTGCAAGAGTTTGATAGAGAAATAAGAGACAGAAAAGGGACATAGAACCAAGTGGCTGATCAACTGTCCCGGATAGAACCAGTAGAAGCGGCGTCTTCCCCCTCTATTGAGATCTCTAAAACCTTTCTGGATGAGCAACTATTTGCCATTCAGGAAAGACCATGGTTTGCAAACATTGCAAACTATAAGGCTGTAAGATTCATACCCAAAGAGTACAGTAGGCAGTAGATAAAGAAATTGATTTCTGATGTAAAGTACTACTTATGGAATGAACCATATCTCTTTAAGAGATGTGCAAACGGAATAATCCTTAGATGTGTGCCCAAGGAAGAGGAACAAAAGATCTTATGGCATTGCCATGGATTACAATATGGAAGCCATTTTGGAAGTGAGCGAACGTCCACAAGAGTCCTCCAATGTGGCTTCTACTGGCCCACCATTTACAGGGACTCCCAAAAGTTTGTACGTAACTATGACAGTTGCCAAAGAGCTGGCAATCTGCCTCACGGTTATGCCATGCCTCAACAAGGGATATTAGAGATTGAGTTGTTTGATGTATGGGGTATTGACTTTATGGGGCCTTTCCCACCATCATACTCAAACACTTATGTCCTAGTGGCAGTAGACTATGTATCTAAGTGGGTAGAGACAATTGCAACACCCACCAATGATACTAAAATAGTGATGAAGTTCCTCCAGAAGCATATCTTCAGCAGGTTTGGTGTCCCTAGGATACTGATCAGTGATGGGGGCACTCATTTCTGTAATAAACAACTTGACTCTGCTCTGGTCCGATATAAAATTAACCACAAAGTGGTGACTCCGTATCATCCCCAGACAAATGGGCAGGCTGAAGTCTCAAATAGAGAACTTAAAAGAATCCTGGAACGGACTGTGAGTAACCGCAGAAGAGATTGGGCAAGAAGTCTGGATGATGCTCTGTGGGCATACAGAACAGCATTCAAGACTCCCATAGGGACCTCTCCATACCAACTTGTGTATGGGAAAACGTGCCATTTGCCAGTGAAATTGGAACACAAAGCCTACTGGGCAACCAGATTCTTAATTCTTGATGCTAAGTTAGCTGGAGTGAAAAGATTGCTCCAGTTGAATGAGCTAGAGGAATTTAGACTCAATGCTTTTGAAAACGCAAAAATTTACAAGGAAAAAGCAAAAAGGTGGCATGACAAGAAACTGTCATCCAGAGTCTTTGAGCCAGGACAGAAGGTTCTACTGTTTAACTCTAGGATCAGACTGTTCCCCGGGAAACTGAAATCTCGGTTGAAGGAACCATATGTGATTACAAGTGTGTCACCATATGGCTATGTAGAGCTTCAAGATATTGATTCTAATAAGAGGTTCATTGTTAATGGACAGAGAGTCAAGCATTATCTTGAAGGCAATGTTGATCAAGAATGCTCAAAGCTGAGACTAGATTAAAGCTCAGTAAGGTCCAGCTAAAGACAATAAAGAAGCGCTTGCTGGGAGGCAACCCAGCCATTAGCAAAGTCTATTTGTTATTCAAATAATAATTATAGGAGTTTGATATAAATTTTCTTCAAGGTTAATTATCAATTGCAGGAGTTCACAGAGTTACAGAAGAATTCAGAGCATAAAGCAGAGAAAAGGAGCTCACTGGCACAAAAATGCCAGTAAGGGGTATTGTGGGCGTTAAACGCCAGAATGGGCACCATTCTGGGCGTTTAACGCCAGTAAAGATACCTTTCTGGGCACCATTCTGGGCGTTTAACTCCAGAATTGAAGCATCTTGGGTGTTTAGAAAAACGCCCAGTGATAAAGTCTTTCTGGCGTTTAACGCCAAACAGGGTACCTAGCTAGGCATTAAACGCCCAAAAGAAGCAACAAATGGGCATTAAATGCCAGAATGGGTGCCATTCTGGGCATTTAACGCCAGGAATGTGGAAGGGAGGAAGTTTTGTTTCCAACTCAAATTTTTTTCAAATTTTCATGGTTACACCCAAAATTTCTTGCATAAACATGTTACAAATTATCATCTTTCAATTTCAATTTAAAAAAAAAACAAAACAAATAAAAAAATAAATTCTTCTTTAATCCTAAAAATCATTCTCAAATCTTCTTCAATTTCTTTTCAAATATTTTTCAACTCATCATACTATCTTTTCAAATTTAGATTTATCTTTTTCAAATCTCTCATATCTTTTCAATTTTAAATTTTCATCTTTTTCATATCATATTTATCTTTTACAAATCGTATCTTCTATCATATCTTTTTCAAAAATTTTCGAACCCACCCCCTCCCTTATAAATTCACATTCAACCTCCCGCTCTCCTCCATAACTCGAATTTGACTCTCCTTCTATTCCTCTCCTTTCCTTTCTTTTGCTTGAGGACAAGCAAACCTCTAAGTTTGGTGTGTTTTTCGAGATCACTAAGCTAAGATTCACTAAGATCATGGCTCCTAAGGGAAAACAAACCACTTTAAGAGGCAAGAAAGAGAACACTCCAAAACTACTTTGGAATCAGGAGAGGTTCTTAACCAAAGAACATGCAGACCATTACCACAAAATAATGGGTCTAAGGTCAGTGATCCCGGAAGTTAAATTTGATCTGAAAGAAGACGAATATCCGGAGATCCATGAGCAGATTTGAAACAGGGGCTGGGAAATTCTATCTAACCCTGAGACAAAGGTAGGTACAAACATGGTTCAGGAATTCAACTCAAATCTGTGGCAAACAGATAAGCAGAGAATGGCTGGAACCGCTTTCTATACCTTTTGAACCATGGTTAGAGGGAAGATTATTTACTTCCACCTGGACAAAATAAGAGAGGTCTTCAAGCTGCCTCAACTACAAGATGATCCAGAATCCTTTAATAGGAGAATGGTGAGATTAGATAAGCGCTTGGACCAAGTTCTAGAGGACATATGCATCCTTGGAACCAAGTGGATAACCAACACAAAGGGTGTCCTAAATGAACTCAAGACAAAAGATCTCAAACCAATTGCTAGGGGCTGGCTGGACTTCATTGGGCGTTCTATACTGCCCACCAGCAACCGTTCTGAAGTCACTGTCAAAAGAGCAGTGATGATCCACTGCATTATACTGGGAAACAAAGTAGAGATTCATCATCTAATTTCTTATGAGCTTTACACAATTGCAAACAAGAACTCTACTGACGCCAAATTGGCTTACCCAAGCCTAATATCTCTGCTACGTAAAGATGTTGGGGTAAAGATAGGAGTGGTTGAGTATATCTCAGTCGAGCACCCAATCACAAAAAAGTCAATGGAAGGACAACAAGTGCAAGATAACTCCATCAAAAGGAGGGTACATGAGTTTCTCCTAGAAATCCCTCAGATTGACTACTGGACCCGTCTAGAAGCATCTGTCACTAAGCTGCAAGAAGCTATGGATCAACTGAAAGAAGAATAGCAAATTCAAAATAGCATGCTCTGCAAACTGCTGAAGGAACAAGAGAAGCAAGGGCATGAGCTACAGGAGCTGAAGCGCCAGAAGCTGTCTCTTGAAGGGCCAGACACCCCACAGATTGAAGGAGAATCCATCTCCCAAAATAAAGGTTGTTGAGTCCTAATCTTAACTCTGTGATAACTTTTGCTATTAGAGATCTACCTTAGGAGTCACATGAATAATAGTAATTAGTATCTTTATTTTTATTTTTTTATCTCCAAGTAAGTTATAATTTATTTTTCTCATCATCATTAAACATGAATAAAATAGCAGATTTTTTTAAAATAAGGAGGCAGTTTTATTCTCGAGTTCTTAATAAGAAAAATTCAAATTATTTATATGTGGTGGCAATAATTTTTGTCTTCTGACTGAATGCTTGAACAGTGCGTAAATTTTGATAATGAAGTTTATGAATGTTAAATTTGTTGCCTCTTGAAAGAATAATGAAAAAGGAGAAATGTTGTTGATAATCTGAAAAATCATAAAATTGATTCTTGAAGCAAGAAAAAGCAGTGAATACAAAGCTTCCGAAAAACAAATGGCGAAAAAAAAAAAAGAAAAATAAAGAAAGAGAAAAAGAAAGCAAAAAAAGCCAATAGCCCTTTAAACCAAAAGACAAGGATAAAAAGGATCCAAGGCTTTGAGCATTAATGGATAGGAGGGCCTAAAGGAATAAAATCCTGGCCTAAGCGGCTAAACCAAGCTGTCTCTAACTATGTGCTTGTGGCGTGAAGGTGTCAAGTGAAAACTTGAGACTGAGCGGTTAAAGTCGCGGTCCAAAGAAAAAAAAGAGTGTGCTTAAGAGCTCTGGACACCTCTAACTGGGGACTTCAGCAAAGCCGATTCACAATCTGAAAAGCTTCACCCAGTTATGTGTCTGTGGCATTTATGTATCCGGTGGTAATACTGGAAAACAAAGTGCTTAGGGTCACGACCAAGACTCATAAAGTAGCTATGTTCAAGAATCAACATACTAAACTAGGAGAATCAATAACACTATCTGAATTTTGAGTTCCTATAGATTCCAATCATTCTGAACTTCAAAGGATAAATTGAGATGCCAAAACTATTCAGAAGCAAAAAGCTACTAGTCCCGCTCATCTAATGAGAATTTGAGCTTCATATAAAACTCTGAGATGTTATTGCCTCTTGACTTTCTTTCTATCCTATTTTATTCATTTAGTTGCTTGAGGACAAGCAACAGTTTAAGTTTGGTGTTGTGATGAGTGGATATTTTATATGCTTTTTGGAGGTATTTTCATAGAGTTTTTAGTAGGATTTAGCTACTTTTAGTATATTTTTATTAAAGTTTATACAAAAATCACATTTCTGGACTTTACTATGAGTTTGTGGGGTTTTCTGTGATTTCAGGTATTTTCTGGCTGAAATTGAGGGGCCTAAGCAAAAATCTGATTCAGAGGCTAAAAAAGGACTGCAGATGCTGTTGGATTCTGACCTCCCTACACTCGAAATGGCTTTTTTGGAGCTACAGAAGCCCAATTGGTGCGCTCTCAATTGCGTTGGAAAGTAGACATCCTGGGCTTTCCAGAAATATATAATAGCCCCTACTTTGTCTAAGTTAAGATCATGCAAACTGGCATTTAACACCAACTTTCTACCCTATTCTGGCGTTAAACGCCAGAACTGGCATAAAAGTTGGAGTTAAACGCCCAAACTAGCACAAAAGCTGGAGTTAAACGCCAAGAGTAGCCTGTGCACGTGAAAGCTTCAATGCTCAGCCCAAACACACACCAAGTGGGCCCCGAAAGTGGATTTCTGCACTATCTATCTTAGTTTACTCATTTTTTGTAAACCTAGGTCACTGGTTGAGTATAAAAACTACTTTTAGAGACTTGCTATGGACCCTTATGACATTTTGACATCTGAATTTTGTATCTTCTATGGCATGAGTCTCTAAACTCCATGGTTGGGGGTGAGGAGCTCTGCTATGTTTCGATGGATTAATGCAATTACTACTGTTTTCCATTCAATCACGTTTGTTTCTATTCTAAGATATCCCCTCGCACTTCAACATGATGTATGTGATGATCCGTGACACTCATCACTATTCTCAGCCTATGAACGCGTGCCTGACAAAGTAGAGATTCAGAAAATAGAGCATCTCCAAAACCTCAACCTGTTCTCCATTACTGCATAACAAGTATTATTTAATCCATGTTCTTTTACTCATTCCAATTAAAACTGAGAATTATTATTGATATCCTGACTGAGAGTTACAAGATAACTATAGCTTGCTTCAAGCCGGCAATCTCCGTGGGATCGACCCTTACTCACGTAAGGTATTACTTGGACGACCCAGTGCACTTGCTGGTTAGTTGTGCGGAATTGCAAAAGTGTAATTGTGATTTCGTGCCTCAATATCTCAAAGAGAAATAAGGTTGCTATAAAAAGGCCACATGAAGTCGACCCCAGAGGGCATAAAAAACTACCTTTGTTTTTTTAAAATAAAAGTTACTGAAAAAGCAACTAAAAGTATCCAGAAGTTAAGAGCATCAACTACAAAATAAAAAGAGTTCAAAGCCCACAGGCCGGGCTATATACAAAATATCCAAAATAATCATAGAGGATCCAAAGAGTTCCCAGTTGTAGTATCACGAGGTGAAGGAGGACGAGTCTGAAGGGGCACTGCATCCACCGTCCCATCATCCCGGTTCAAGACCTAACAATCAGGATCCGACTCGAGATGACCAACCTCAGCTGCAGGAGTTGAAGAAATAGGTGCAACAGAGACTTTGGCGGTAGGTACAGGAGGAGGCTCGGCATCGTCGTCATCATCAGGGTCATTAGAGATAATTTTATCATCCTTCACAATATTGTCCAAGCTGAACAGAGTAAGGTCGAGCTCGGGCGCAAGAACTCGAACCTGCTCCTTCAAATTTTCATAAGCAGCATTAACACTGCCTACAAGATGACCTTGGAGCTCAGCATAATTAGCTCGGACAGACTCTAAACTCTCCCTGAGATCCATCATTTTCCTATAAGTGGTGACATAGCTCTTCTTATGCTTCAACGCCGTATCCTCAGCCAACTTTGCAGAGGCCGCCAAAGCAATATCTCTAGACTTTTCACCCTCCAACTCCTTCTCCAACCTGGTCACTTTCACCTCGAGCTCCTCTTTCAAACCCTTAATCCGATCAAACTCTTATTTGGCCTCCTCCATAAAGGCCTTCATCACATGGATAGGAAGATCTTGGGCGGTTCGATACAGAGCTGCCCCCATATATGCCATCTTGATACTGCTCCGAGTTATAAAATCCAAATGACGAAGAAGAGAAACATTGTCAGTAGGAATGACACCATAGGGACCGATCTGCTGGTCGACAAACCCAACAGTGTCAAAATCAGAAGCATCTAGATTGAAGAGCTCAACAGTCCGAGGTCTTTTGGAAGGAGGAATGGCAATAGGAGAAGAAACAGCAGCAGAAGCCTGGGGAGGATCGAACACATGGACCCGAGGGGTAGGAATCATCCTCCTCGGTCCAGGAGAGCTTGGTACTGATGGCTTTGGCAGAACATGAGAAGATCCTTCCCCAACCACCTTGGCTGAGACATTCTGGGCAGCTGTAGCCTTCCTCGCCTTTTTAAAGGCCCTTATGGAGTCATTATTTTTAACCATTTCGGAAATATACAAACAAAACAAAGTTACAAGGCTAGAAGAAATAGAAAATAAGCAACAAGTAAGTCAAAAGAAGTCGACCACTACCCAGCTCGACTCGGACAAGAGAAGGGTCTCCTAAACATCTCTTTATATCGAGATAAGGAGGTTGTCCCCAAATTCCCTCCAACAAAGTCACAAAAACCTGCTCAACCTCATCAAGTATCTTCCACGTATATCTAGATACTACAACTTTCTTTAGCCAACATAAAGGGAAGGCAGGTTCACCATTTGATTCCATGAAAAAAGGCTGAGCTCCCTCAATAGCTTGGACCTTGAAGAAGTAATTCTTGAAATCCCTAAAAGATTCATCATACATAGAAAACACTTTGTGCCCTTGGGCAGACCGGAAAGAAACCCAAGAAGCTTTCTTTTTGGTAGTCCCAGGCTTGGTCAAAACAAAAAGATACAGAAAGAGAGTTTGAGAAGGTGTGACATCCAACTCGTGGCAAAGCAACTGAAAGATCTTGATGAAGCCCCAAGAGTTCGGATGGAGTTGGGATGGGGCCACATTGCACGACCATAACAAGTCGGTCTCAAAAGAAGTAAAGGAAAAGGTAATGTTCAGCTGGCTTAAAAAATAGTTATAGGCATAAAAGAAGGGACGTTTCCCTTGGATCAGAGAAGGAAATCAAACCCTCTCCTCGGAGTCCGAAGCTACCAACTCATAATCTTTCTCCTGGTCTCTACGGTTACAGATACAGTGACGTTTTCTAAGTTCCACAAGATAATCGGGATCAACAATTGAAACACACATCAGAACAAGGGAGTCCAGCCAATCGGACATGCCCTCGGGGGCTTTGGAGGAGGTCTCAACAATATTTTTGCGAGAGGAAGACATGGTCAACTAATCCTACAGCAAAGAAAAAGAGAGGAATTACTAAATAAACAGCTCGGCCATACCAAAGAAATCAGCTCGGATAAATATGACTAAGAGCAACACAAACAGCAAAAAGGACACCCCAGAACCCACACCAAAGATCCAGGGGCATCCTTTGGAGGCAATTATGGAACAAGGACTCAGGAAAATCTACAAGCCTACATCTCTACACCTCCTAACAAGAAGATAACCCTTTTTCAACAAAAGTGAAACTTCGACAAGAAAGCCACAAAATTCAAAAGGCCATCAAAAGTAGCTATCAACATCAAAACAAGATCAAAATCACCAAAAGGCGCAATCCTTTTCCAAACAATCAGACAGTTTCATCATCCCAAAGTTCCAAAAATGGTAACGCAAACGGAGGTAATAACAACATTCAAAATCCTAAAAGCATCAACTGTTAGGGAAAAAAGGCAAGGGGCGTACACAAGGCAAATAAACTCCAAAAAACATGCATCACAGCAACAATCAAGCATAACGACACAAAAAGGTTCAAGCTTTCCAGCATAAGTTCAAGCAAGATCAAAACTTTTCCATAAAACAAAACAATGCAAGCAGGAAGAAGAATAGTAAAGAAAGAAAGAAAGAAACAGAAAACCAACCTGAAAAGAGGAGGAGACGATGAACGCTGAGAAGATGAAGCAATAGCGAGGCCAAAGATCACCCTCCGAAAAGAACAAAACAGTCACCAGCAGTGTCACAAGGAGAAGCGCAAAAAACGTATAAAGCAAAAGGCAAACCAGAAGATAGAAGGGCGAAAATGGAGTTTCGAGAAGCAGAAGAGAGAAAACGGAAAGCAAAGGTCCTTTTGCAAATTCAAAGTGAAGAAAGGGGGAAAACAGTAAAGGGATGAATTAATGGGTTATTAAAAACCCTTGCACGTTCCCAAGACAGAAAGATGCGCATTTCAAAAGAGCGAGAGGAACGCTTGTTTCAAAAAATCAAGGAAAAATGTTTCGCATTTAAAGGGAAACTCTACAAAGAAGAAGCTGACAAAATGCTCGAGTTCGGCTTCACCAGAGAAGGATCGAAGTCCTAAACTAAGACTCAACCTCAGAAGAAAAGACCGAGCTCGAGCAGGGGCACTGTTCATACCCTGGGTCGAGCTGTCCAACCCGGGATGTTTAAACGACAAAGTCAACCGACCTCTTCAGGTCAGACTATCCGACCTCTTCTCAAAGAGCTCGGCCAAATCACCAGAAAAGCCCAAAAAGGGCCCAAACAGAGGAACATGACCCAAATCCAAAGGCAGCCCAAGCCTAGAGAGATAAGGGCGGTTCCCCTGAAGATAAGATGACTTCACTCAAAGAAAAGATAAGATAAGATAACTATCTTATCTCCAGGAAGGTCATTCCACACTATTATAAATACACTGGAGCACCCAGGTATAACTCATACTCTGATTCTACAAAAAAACCAGCTTAATACCCTTGCTAACTTAAGCATCGGAGTCCCTTACAGGTACCACCACCCTCCGGTGACAAAGGATCAGCAACATTGTTAGTCCAACAAGTCGGGTGCGACAGCTCTGGCCACCATCCACCAGCCAGACACGTCATCTCTGACCACCACCCTCCGAACAGTCATCCCTTCCCAAAACTGTGACCATAGACCCTATGGTCACCCCACCAAAAACCGTGACCATAGCCCCTATGGTCACCCCTCATTAAACCGTGACCATACCCTTATCTATGGTCACGGTTTTGGCCGTGACCATAGCCTCTATGGTCACCCTTTCCCAAAACCATGACCATAGCCTTATCTATGGTCACGCCACCAAAAACCGTGACCATAGCCCCTATGGTCACCCCTCCTTAAACCATGACCATAGATTGGTTTTTCGCCATGACCATAGCCTTATGTATGGTCACGGTTTTCACCGTGGCCATAGCTTATCAATGGTCACCCTTCCTTAAAATCGTGACCATGGATCTATGGTCACGGTTTTTACCGTGGCCATAGCTTATCTATGGTCACCCTATTTTTAAATGGCGACATCCTGTTTTATGTTATGAGATTTAATTTTTTTTAAATCATAATCACATCCCAAAATGATGATAATCACAAAATAAATCTAAGAATGAGAAATTTGATAAATCCAAATCATAAAAGTTTCATTAAAAACTAGATATCCATTACAACACTAATCAAAATAGGGTGTAATTTATTCATTACATATAATATCGGATAAAGTCTCTTATCAAAAAGTAAAGAACACATCAAAATAATACATTTAGATAACCAAACTCATTATAAGACTCATCCCATCTTATATTTGTATAGAACATATTTTCTTCACATTATATCCTCCTACTAGCAAAAGAAATAAACATGTTAGAACAGAGCAAAAATATTTTTGATGATGCAGTATAGTTGAGTAATGAATATGGAGCACAAGTTTAATAAGTCAATTTAACATGAAAATTTCATCCACTAAATAACAAGGAGCATTTGCTAAGGTTTTGAGTCAGATAAAAAGGACATACTAGGTATAATAAAAACTAGCAACCTTCTGCTCATAAACTAGATTCTATTGTAGATTCATTTAAGGCCAATAAATCAACAATAAAGTTAACATTAAATTATTTTATATAACAAGTATGATATAAACTTACTGCTTAGTTCCTTCATTTTGAGATGCCATTTGAAGTTGTTATACACGGTGCCACAACAACTAGTCAACTTCTTTTATCTTTACAAGTCCAAAAAAATTATCCTGTATACAAAACAAAACAAAAAATTCAAGAGAAGGTAAAGAACATTCAAGAGTAGGTAAACAAAATAATCAATTAACAAATATTAATCCTGAATTAATATAAAATATAAAATAATTTTTATTTTAAACTTCCTGAAAATAATCAGTCTTAAACTGAGACGTAATCAAGCATGTTCTGGAAAATATTTGCAATTTAGCAATTGAAGATTTTACATATCAATAATTAAAAAATATCTTGAAAAACACATAGCTATTTGAAAAATCAAAGAAAATAGATACAAAAACATTTAAAATTTTTACATACTAATCACATAAATAAAGTTGATGCATGACCTCTGAAAAATAAATAAAATTAAAATTCCTAATCTATCATTAAGACAAAAAAAATAGTGATATCATATCATCTACATGACATTTATAAAGTGATGTGTTTTGATTGAGTGAAATCAAAATGATTTAGTAGTTCCCATATATATTTCTTTGGTAAAATTGGAATGAGAAATTTCATGCAAAAATTTACTCTTAGTGCTTAAATTCATCACTGTTACAACTCATTATATGTACCCTTTTGTTTAGTGTAAAACGTTGCTATTACCAATTTCAGAAGAAATAAGAAATGCTAATCCCTAGGTTAGTTAAAAAAAAACCCTAAATTCACAGACTAGTTGGCTGTTCATCCTCACACACATGAAATCATCATTAAGTAAATAGAAGAATATAGAATCTTTCATAATATTAATAAAGATGCAAAACCAGCAAAACTGAACGTCTCTGCACACATCAAATGGGGAAAATACATAGAAAAATAAAACACTTATATTTCCCAAAAACCATTATCTGAAAACATGTCAATTCATGCACACAGGAATATGAAGAAGAATTAGCAATTTCAATAAAATATATTAAACAGAAATCAAACAGAGTTAAATTATCAAACAGATTACATGCCCTTTGGTTTGCATTTAATTACAAGACTTTTTGAATTTAGAATTATTCTTGTGTTACTTTATAATTTTCAATTTCAATAAAGTTTAATAACAATAAAAACACAACTGGATAAATAAATACCAACCTAGTTAAGCAATTTAGCTACTGTGTCCATCAAAAATTTCTCGCAGTTGCAGCAGCAACCATAACCTTCAAAAGCCACTAGAAATCTAAAAAAAATTAAAATTCGGTTAGAGGCCAAAACTCAAAATTTGGTTAAAGGCCACCAACATATACTAATAGCTTGAATAGTCATAAGCTCTTATTACTTGGTTTTTGGTACATATTCTATTCATAATCACAATGCCTACAAAAGTTTAATATTTCAAGATTCAACCATCAATTCCTCTCAAAATTAATTTCAAACAAACACCAACCAAGCCCACCACCATTATAATATATCAAATAACTAGCTCAACAGCAATCAATCAATAACATCAAGATCCAGCACTCTCAGCAATCATTTATCAACAATTCCAACGTAACCGGGACAAAGACAGCGGCACCAACTATGATCACACTCGCAGCAACAATTTCGATATTTCTGGCAGAACACAGCAGTACTAAAACAATGATATTGGCTACCGTAATTAAAATAAGAATATAACAGAGAAACAATGCTAAACAGAACAAGAGTGAAAGCGTTACAAGGTTTTGAATGGGAGAATCGATGTTAGAATGAAAAGGATGGCGTAACAACTTGTCTTCTCTGGTGACAAGCTTCAACTGTGATAATTCCAGCAAACCCAACAGAGTCAAGAACATCAGAAGCAAGTGCAGGGTTCTTACAGAGCAAATAAGGTTCAGAGGTGGTGATTATGGTAGCTAGGCATGATTAACTCACCAAGAATTCCGGCGGCGACCAGGAATTTCAGCAGCGGTAGAGGAACGGCTCCTCCTCTGTTGCGTCACTTCCTCACACGCGTTGCTTCCTTCCTTTCTGCGGTAGCATCAACGGCGACCTCCTCTCCCTGTTTGGTTTCTCCCAACGACGGTGGCGGCTTCCATCAACGGCAGTGGCGGCAAGGCACGGCGACGGCGGCAACGAATACTAATCACATTTTATAAAATACGGTTGAACACGAAATATCAATTACCCAAATTAAATTATATGACCTTTCATTATTTTTCCATCATAACTTTAATTTCAATTTATATAAAATAACCAATTAAAATAAAAATTGTACATAAATATTAATTGACTTAAATCTAAAGTATTTACAAAAATCCATTTAATCATTCCTAATAAATTAATCTCTAGGAACTCAATTTAACAAAAAAAAACCATAATTTATTCATAATAGAAATTTCTTAAATTTAATTATATAACACTTCCATTATTAAGTTATTAAATCATTTTTATATTATTAAGTTTTAAATCTTTTTAATTTAAAATTAATAGTATTCAACTTAATTTTTTATTTATGAAATTATTATTAGTTTTTAATTATTAAAATTTTTAAATTTTAAAAGGATAAAATATTTAAAATTATAAAAAATACATAAAAATCTTAATTAATTTAAACTCAAATGATTAAAACTGTGACCATAGACCCCTTTAGGTCACCCCAAAACCATGACTATAGACCCTTTTAAGTCAGCCCCCAAAACCGTGACCATAGACCCTTTTAGGTCTCCCTTCTAAAAAAACCATGACCATAGACACTTTTTGGTCACTGTAAAAAACCGTGACCATAGACCCTTTTAGGTCACCCCCAAAACCGTGACCGTAAACCCTTTTAAGTCACCCTCAAAACCGTGACCATAGACTCTTTTAGGTCATCCTTCCGAAAAACCGTGACCATAGACCCTTTTTGGTCACTGGAAAAAACCGTGACCATAGACACCTTTAGGTCACCCCCAAAACTATGACCATAGACCCTTTTAGGCCACCCCCAAAACCATGACCATAGACCCCTTTAGGTCACCCCCCAAAACCGTGACCATAGACCCTTTTAGGTCACCCTTTTTTGAAAAACCGTGACCATAGCCCCTTTTTGGTCACTGTAAAAAGCTTTGACCATAGACCCCTTTAGGTCACCCCCAAAACCGTGACCATAGACCCTTTTAGGCCACATCCCAAAACCGTGACTATATACCCTTTTTGGTCATCCTTTTTTGAAAAACCGTGACCATAGATCCTTTTTGGTCACTGTAAAAAATCGTGACCATAGACCCCTTTAGGTCACCCCTAAAAAATGTGACCATAGACCCGTATAAGCCACCCTTTTTTAAAAAACCGTGACTATAGGTACTCTATGGTCACCCTTTCCAAAAAAACCGTGACTATAGATTTTTTTTTGTCACCCTAAAAAACTATGACAAAAGAACCGTGGCCATAGACCCAAAATGTTGTAGTGAATTGAACAGTTAAAAATTGAAAAAGAAGCAAAGTATAAAGAGATGATAAAAAAAATTGAATAATTTATCAAATATCTACATCTTCATGAATAGATCATGTAGAGAACGATCAGAAAGAAATTTCTGGAGTTAAGATAAATCGTCTTTCTGTAAATACAGGGTAAGTTTGATAAAGATGTAAAAAAATATGACAAAAAATGATTTCATCTACTTTGTTTTTATATCATTGTTTCTCTTTTTCATCATTCTAATTTTTATCTTCTTTCTTTTTTTCTCCTTCTTTAACTATTTTTTTCTTATTTATTGTAATTTTTTCTCTTTTCTTTCTTTGTTTCTCTGTCTCTTCTCTCTTTCTTATTCATTATAATATTCTTTTTTCATTTTTTCTCTATTTTTCTATCTCTTTTCTCTTTTTTATTCATCATAATTTTTTTGCCTTTTCTTTCTCATTTTTCTTATATTTTAAATTCCTATTTCTTTCTTATTTTTTGATTATAACTATTTTATTAACATTGTTGTAGTTTTATTTTTCAAAAAAAATAATAAATTATGCCTCAAATGTAAGATTATGGACAAAAATCGTCTCTCATTGATGTTTTGATATGTAATTCGTAAAGCAAAAGCCTCATATAGTTAGAAATTTTGTTGAGTTCATTGACATTTATGGTCAAAACTATTAGAATATCAGTGTGGAGATTTCATAGAATTATAAAATTTTATCAAATCTAATTGACACTTAGAGTTTAACATGTCAAAGAATAGACTTCACAAAATTAAGATTCTGTTACTTTTGAACTTAAAAAAATTGTGTCAATTAACAATGTTAATTGGAATAATAAAGGAGTATGTGTGAAAAGTTCTCAACTGAAATATCAATGGTTAAAACAAAGGTCAATTGACACACATTTAGCTGCCAAAAATTAGAACAGATAGTGTTTGCCATGCTTACAAGCTTCATACAGAAGAATAAATTCCACAATTAGGTATTCAACTATTAATGTAGAAGCTTTTATAAACTTAGAAATTCTGTTAGGTTTATTAATGATTAGCATTCAAATTGCCAAGTAGATATATGCTCATGGTGTCAACTTAAGACAATTGACACTCTCAATTTAAAGTCACTCAACCCTCTCAAGTTAAATTCGGTTGTCAACTTAAAAGAACTTGACACCTCCAGTGTCAATTGACACTGTCAGATTAAAGACACTTGACATTCTCAACGTCAATTGACACAATCAATTTAAAATCACTTGACACTCTTATTGTCAATTGACATTTATACTTCAACCTGTCAAAAGATAAGATAAATATTAATTGACAGCCTTAATTTGTTGAAGGTAAGATAAATGTTAATAGGAGCTTGATGATGAGCAGATCATTTATATGCATTTTGGCATTGTTTTTAGGTAGTTTTTAGTATGTTTTAGTTACTTTTTATTATATTTTTATTATTTTTTAAATAAAAATTACATTTCTGGACTTTACTATGAGTTTGTGTGTTTTTCTATGATTTCAGGTATTTTCTAGCTGAAATTGAGGGAGCTGAGCAAAAATATGATTTAGAGGCTGAAAAAGGACTGCAGATGCTGTTGGATTCTGACCTCCCTGCACTCGAAATAGATTTTCTGGAGCTACAATAGCCCAATTGGCGCGCTCTCAATTGCGCTGGAAATTAGACATCCTGGACTTTCCAGCAATATATAATAGTCCATACTTTTTCCGAGATTTGATGGCTCAAACCGGCGTTCAAAGTCATCTCAAAACATCTTGGCGTAAAACGCCCAAACTGGCACCAAAATTGGAGTTAAACGCCCAAACTAGCACCAAAGCTAGCGTTTAACTCCAGGAAAAATCTAAGCACGTGAAAGCTTCAATGCTCAGCCCAAGCACACACCAAGTGGGCCCCGGAAGTAGATTTCTGCATCATTTACTTATTTCTGTAAATTCTAGGCTACTAGTTCATTATAAATAGGACCTTTTACTATTGTATTTTCATCTTTTTATCATCTATCTTTGGAACTTGTATGTTTACGTTTAGGAGGCTGGCCATTCGGCCATGCCTAGACCTTCTTTCACTTATGTATTTTCTACGGTGGAGTTTCTACACCCCATAGATTAAGGTGTGGAGCTCTGCTGTTCTTCATGAATTAATACAAGTACTATTGTTTTTCTATTCAATTCACGCCTACTTCTTCTCTAAGATATTCACTCGCACTTCAACCTGATAAATGTGATGATCCGTGACACTCATCATCATTCTCACTTATGAACGCGTGCCTGACAAACACTTTCGTTCTATCAGCAATAGCTTGAGTGTGTATCTCTTGGGTTTCTAATCTAAGATTAGAACCTTCGTGGTATAGGCTAGAATTATTGGCAGCCATTCCTGAGATCTAGAAAGTCTAAACCTTGTTTGTGGTATTCCAAGTAGGATCTGGGAAGGGATGACTGTGACGAGCTTCAAACCTGCGAATGTAAGGCGCAAGTGATAGTGCGCAAAAGGACAATGGTCCTATTCCGACGCTAGCGGGAACCGACAGATGATTAGCCGTGTGGTGACAGTGCATATGGAATTATTTTCATCAGAGAGGATCATATAGCTTGTCATGGAAGGAGGTAACGCATGGTTGGAAGAAGGCAGTAGGAAAGTAGAAGTTCTGAAGCAACAAAGCATCTTCATACGCTTATCTGAAATTCCACCAATGAATTACATAAGTATTTCTATCTTATTTTCTATTTTAATTATATTTTATTTATCAATACCTCAAAACCATTTGAATCCACCTGACTGAGATTTACAAGGATGACCATAGCTTGCTTCAAGCCGACAATCTCCGTGGGATCGACCCTTACTCACGTAAGGTATTACTTGGACGACTCAGTGCACTTGCTGGTTAGTTACATCGGAGTTGTGAAGAGTGTGAATCAAAAACTTCGTGCGCCAAGTTTTTGGCGCCGTTGCCGGGGATTGTTCGAGTTTGGACAACTGACGGTTCATCTTGTTGCTTAGATTAGGTAATTTTATTTTATTTTTAAGCTTTTTATTTTCGAAAAAAATAAATTATTCTATGACTCAGAATTTTTAAGAATGAATTCTAGAGTTTCAGATGATGCTTTTATCATCACAGGAGCTGGTTGATTTCCATCAATTTGGCTGTTGTAATGTCCTGCTGAAGCTTGGCTAGCCATGTCTAATCTTTTTAGACTGAAGCTTTAGACTAACATTGCATGATTCTTGGAATTTGTATTAAAAATTTTGACTTTCTTATGTTTCTTTTCCCAAAATAATTTTCGAAAAATCCAAAAAAAATTTTATAAAACTATAACGACCAAAAATTTTTTTGTTTCTTGTTTGAGTCTAGTGTCAAATTTAAGTTTGGTGTCAATTGCATCTTTTGAATTTTCTTTTTATTTTTCGAAATATTTTTCATGCATTATATTCTTCATTGATCTTCAAGTTATTCTTGATGATTTTCTTGGGTCTGATCTTTAAATTCTCTTGTTTGGTGTCTTTTCTTGTTTTTCATATGCATTTTTGAATTATTAGTGTCTATAGAATGAAAATTTCTAAGTCTGGTGTCTTGCATGTCATTCTTTTCTTAAAACTATGTGTTGATGTTCATCTTGACATTCAACGTGTTCTTGCATGCATTGTTTATTTGATCTTAGTTATTCATGATTAGTTTCATTTTGTTGTTGCTCTCTCTCATCATTAAAAATTCAAAAAAATTTTCAAAATTATGTCTTTTCAAGTCAATAATACAGAGAATTGAAGATTCAGAACATACAGCAGAGGAATTACAGAGAAAAAGCTGGGCGTTCAAAACACCCAGTGAGGAAGGAAAACTAGCGTTTAAACGCCAGCCAGGGTACCTGGCTGGGCGTTAAACGCCCAAAAGGGTAGTACTTTGACCCTCCTGCACTCGAAGTAGATTTTCTAGAGCTACAGAAACCCAATTGGCGCACTCACAATTGCATTGGAAAGTAGATATCTTGGGCTTTCTAGCAATGTATAATAGTCCATAATTTTCTCGAGATTTGATGGCCCAAACTTGCGTCCAAACACCCACCTGAGACCCTTTTCTGGAGTAAAATGCCAGAACTGGCACCAGAACTGGAGTTAAACGCCCAAACTGGCACCCAAGCTGGCGTTTAACTCCAAGAATGGCCTATGCACGTGAAAAGCTTCAATGCTCATCCCAAGCACACACCAAGTGAGCCCCAAAAGTGGATTTCTGCACTATCTGCACTTAGTTACTCATTTTCTGTAAACCCTAGTAACTAGTTTAGTATAAATAGCACTTTTTACTATTGTATTAGAGGACTTTTATCATCTCTGGATGTTTAGTCCTTAGACAATGGAGGCTAGCCATTCGACCATGTCTAGACTATTTTCTCTTATGTATTTTCAACGGTGGAGTTTTCACACCTCATAGATTAAGGTGCGGAGCTCTGCTGTTCTTCATGAATTAATGCAAGTACTCTTGTTTCTCTTTCAATTCACGCCTACTTCTTCTCCAAGATATAATCTCGTACTTAATTCAGTTAAGTCAGAATGAAGGGGTGACCCGTGACAATCACCCACTATCTTCGTTACCCGCTTAGCCAAGATCCGCGTGCCTGACAACCACAAGCGGTCTACATGATGTTTAACGTAGTCATTAGACAACAGCCAGAGTATATTCTCTTAGGCCTCTAATCCACTATTCGCATCGTCTCTCCTGACAACAGAGCATCCAAATCTGAGATCAGAACCTTCGTGGTATAGGCTAGAACCATTGGCAGCATTCCTGAGATCCGGAAAGTCTAAACCTTGTCTGTGGTATTCCGAGTAGGATCTGGGAAGGGATGACTGTGACGAGCTTCAAACTTGCGAATGTTGGGCGCAGTGACAGTGTGCAAAAGGACAAGGGTCCTATTCCGACGCTAGTGAGAACCAACAGATGATTAGCGGTGCGGTAGCTATACCTGGTATTTTTCATCCGAGACGAGAAATCTGACAGTTAGTTACCCGTGCAGAGATCGTACCTGGTATTTTTCATCCGACAGGATCATACAGCTTGCCATGGAAGGGAGCACGCATGATTGGAAGAAGACAATAGGAAAGCAAAGGTTTAGAGGCGACAAAGCATCTCCAAATGCTTATCTGAAATTCCCACCAATGAATTACATAAGTATCTTTATTTTATTTTATGTTTTATTTATCTTTTAATTATTTAAACCTCATAACCAATTGAATCTGCCTGACTGAGATTTACAAGATGACCATAGCTTGCTTCAAGCCGACAATCTCCATGGGATCGACCCTTACTCACGTAAGGTATTACTAGGATGACCCAGTGCACTTGTTGGTTAGTTGTGCGGAGTTGTGAAAAGTGTGAATCACAATTTCATGCACCAGCTTTGTACCGAAAGCTCTTTGGAAAGCTCCCCAAAACCTTGAAGTGAATTGGGGATCACGGTCCGACACTATGCTCGATGGCACACCATGCAACCTTACTATCTCCCTAATGTATAATCTTGGCAACTCCTCCATAGAACAGTTTACTCGGATAGGCAGAAAATGAGTGGATTTGGTCAAGCGATCCACGATAACCCAAATCGCATCAAATCCCGACCTAGTTCTCGGTAAGCCAATCACGAAATCCATCGCAATTCCTTTCCACTTCCACTGAGGAATCTCAAGTGGTTGTAGCATTCCCGACAGTTTATGATGCTCTATCTTCACTTTCTGGCAAATTAGACACTTGGATACCACTGTTGCTACATCACCCTTCATCCCAGGCCACCAGAACATCTTCTTTAAGTCATAGTACATCTTCGTGCTTCCGGGATGAATAGAAAACCCACTGTTGTGAGCTTCCGACAGCAAGTCTCACCTCAAACTCCCAACATCCGGTGTGCAAATCCTTCCATTGTATCTCCATAACCCTTCATCATCCTTAGTGAATTCTTTGCGCCTCTTATCACCAACTGGTTGAAACAATTGTTGAAGCTTTTGCTCATCTTGCTGAGCCCTATGAATCTCTGTCTTAAACGTACTTGAGATCTACAACAGATTCAAGCAAGCTCTTCTGGCAACTTCACCAATGTCTAGCTTAAGATCCATGAACTTATCTACTAGCTCATCTTCCTTAATCCTCATCCAAGCTATTGTTAGAGATTTCCGACTAAAAGCGTCTGCTACCACGTTCACCTTTCTAGGGTGATAACTCAATTTGAAATCATAATCTTTAAGCAACTCCATCCACCTCCTCTGGCGTATATTAAGCTCTTTCTGATCAAAGATGTACTTGAGACTCTTATGATCAGAAAAGATGCTAAACTTTACTCCGTACAAGTGGTGCCTCCAAATCTTTAATGCAAAAATAATCGCCGCTAATTCCAAGTCATGAGTGGGGTAATTCACCTCATGCGGTCTCAGCTGACACGATGTGTAAGCCACCACATTCCGATGTTGCATTAACACGCAACCCAAACCCTTCAGTGACGCATCACAATATACCTCAAACAGTTTATGCGGTTCTGGTAAGATTAGAACAGGTGCTGAAGTTAACTTCTGCTTTAAAGTCTGAAAACTCTCTTCGCACTCCGACGTCCACAAGAATGGCACTTCTTTCCTTGTTAACTTCGTCATCGGTAATGCAATCTGGGAAAATCCTTCAATGAATCTTCGGTAATATCCAGCTAAACCCAAGAAGCTTCTGACCTCCGTCACAGTCATCGGTCTTTCCCATTCCATCACCGCTTCTACCTTAGAAGGATCTACAGCTATTCCTCCTTTACTCACCACGTGGCCTAAGAACTTTACCTCCTCCTTCCAGAACTTACACTTCGATAAGTTAGCATACAACTTTCGCTTCTTTAGGATTTGCAGCACAATCCTCAAGTGCTCCTCATGCTCTTTCATCGTCTTGGAATAAATTAAGATGTCATCTATAAAAACCACCACGAATTTGTCCAGAAAGGGAGGAAAGACTCTGTACATGTAATCCATGAAAACAGCAGGTGCATTCGTTAACCCAAAAGACATTACCGTAAACTCGTAGTGTCCATAGCATGTTCTAAATGCAATCTTAGGAATATCAACCTCCTTCACCCTTATCTGATAGTAACCGGATCTCAAATCTATCTTGGAAAACACTCCAGCTCCTTGTAATTGATCCATCAAGTCATCTATCCTTAGCAGTAGGTACTTGTTCTTCACAGTCACTTTGTTCAGCTGTCGGTAATCCACACATAATCACATTCTTCCATCTTTCTTCTTTACCAATAAAACTGGCGCTCCCCATGGTGATACACTCGGTCGAATGAACCTCTTGTTCAAAAGCTCTTCCAACTGAGTCTTTAACTCTGCCAGCTCTATCGGAGCCATCCTATAAGGCACAATCGATACTGGTCTGGCTCCCGGCACCAATTCAATCGCAAATTCAATTTCCTTTTGAGGCGGGAACTCAGGGATATCTTCCGGGAATACTTCCGGAAATTCTCTAACCACCGGTATATGACCCAAGTTCTGAGCATCACCCAACACATAGCAACCAACAGAATATAACCCTAACACTCCTCCCCACTATAATGCACCATTACAAAGTTCAGGTAATATCCTGTAGCTACCACTGCTCTATTTTCTCCGTCTGGCATAAACCTAATTGTCCGTTCAAAATAATCCAACAAAACCCGATTCTTCGACAACCAATCAAACCCCAAAATCATCTCTAACCCCACCATTGGTAAACAGATCAAATCATGCACAAAGTCTCTACCCTCAAGCTTGAAACCTACTTGTCTACAACTTGACCTAGTTATAACTGTCTGATGCGGAGTATGTACATGCAGATCAAAAGGTAATTCTGACACTTTCTGTTCATATCCTAGGTCGAGATGTACGACCCAGGCTGCTTAAAGACAAAGCGACCGACCTGTTTAGGTCTGGAATCCCTGATCTCTTCTAAAAGAGGTTGGCCAAATCAAGAATAGAGGCCCGAAGCAGGCCCAAATAGAGGAATGCGACCCAAATCCAAAGGCAGCCCAAGTCTAGAAGGATAAGGGCAGTTCCCTTAAAGATAAAGATGACTTCACTCAAAGATAAGATAAGATAACTATCTTATCCCCAGAAAGATCACTCTACAAACATTATAAATACACTAGAGTACCCAGGTATAACTCATACTCTGATTCTACAAAATACCTGCTTAATACCCTTGCTAACTTAGGCATCGGAGTCCCTTGCAGGTACCACCACCCTCCGGTGACAAAGGATCAGCAGCATTACCCATCTAACAAGTCAGACGCGGCAACACCAGCCACCACCCACAAGTCGGATACACCATCTCTGACCAGCACAGAAGATCTCGTCCGAGATCGACCTACAGTTTCAGGTAACCCTCGGAACATTGGCGTTGTTGCCGGGGACCTGGAAGTCATCCCATCATCATGGCAGACAACCTTGACAACGACCACAATTCTGATTTAGAGAACAGAACACCGCATAAGAACGCAGAGGTCACACTAGACGATACTTCTCAGCCTAACAAAGATAAGAACTCACTAAACACAGGAGTCATGGGGGCACTCCAAGATCGCCTCAAACAACTCGAAAATGAGGTTGAATATCAAAGGGAGCTAGAGGACAAGCTCTAAAGATTGAAGCCGACCTCAAAGCTAAAACTATCCGATCCAATCATGAAGATAGCCCCCGCAAGGATCAAGACCCATTCACCAAAGAAATCATGAAGGCCAAAATCCCAAAAGACTTCAAACCCCCTACATGACTCCGTATGATGGCACATCAAATCCCAGCCATCATCTCAATAATTTCAGAAGTAGAATGTATTTCACTGATGCCTCAGATGCAACTCGGTGCAAAGCCTTCCCGACTACCTTGACGAAGACAGCAATTAAATGGTTCGACAATCTGCCCACCAGGTCCATCACAAGCTTTGACGACTTAGCCAAAAAATTTCTAACCAGATTCTCCATCCAGAAGGACAAAACTAAACACGCCCCAAGCCTATTAGGGATCAAGCAAGGAGATCGGGAAAGTCTTCGTAGCTACATCGAAAGATTCAACAAAGCATGTCTAGATATACAAAGTCTACCAACAGAAGTAGCCATTATGGGTCTCATCAATGGCTTGCGAGAGGGACCTTTTAGTCACTCCATATCGAAAAAACATCCCACATCTCTGAATAAAGTGCAACAGCGAGCAGAAAAGTACATCAACATGGAGGAAAACTCCCGACTAGGAGAGACCTCAAAGTCTGGATTCTCCTAGTCTTCACGAGATAAGGATAAAGAGTCCAAGAAAAAAGAAGATTAGCATGGGGAAAAGATCAAAAAATACCATAATTACACCCCTCTTCGGGTGTCTCTTGTAGATGTTTATCGAGAAGTATGCCACACTGAAAGATACCCCACCTCGCCCACTCAAAAGCAAGAAAGGAGGAGGAAATCGGACGAAATACTGTGAATACCATCGAATCTATGGACATCCCACCAACGAGTGCTTCGATTTGAAGAATGTCATAGAAAAATTAGTGAGAGAGGGAAGACTAGATCAATACTTAGCCCGCAAAACAAATGAGCAAGGAAAAGAAAAAGGGATGAAGAGGTCGGACGAACTGAACGACCACCTCGTACCCCGGATAGACATGTCCACATGATACACGGAGGATTTGTAGGAGGAGGAATCTCTAAATCATCTCGTAAAAGATATCTGAAAGAAGTATATGATGTCGAGGGAGGAGAAGGAGTACCCGACCTCCCCACTATCACCTTCACCAAAGAGGACGCAGCTGGCGTCATCTCAGGACATAACGATCCCATGGTCATCACTATCATATTGGCCAATGCTAATCTCCACCGCACACTGGTGGACCAGGGAAGCTCGGCTGACATACTGTTTAAAACTGCCTTCGATAAACTCGGCCTAGAGGAAAAGGAACTCAGAGCATACCCAAACAGCTTATTCGGGCTAGGAGACACTCCAATCTAACCACTTGGATACATCTCACTGTACACAACCTTTGGAAAAAGAAACCGGTGAAAAACACTCAACATAGACTACATCGTGGTCAACGTGAGTTCAGCCTACAATGCCCTGATAGGTCGGACAATGTTAAATCAGCTCGGCGCAGTAGTCTCGACTCCACATTTGTGCATGAAGTTCCCAACCACAGAAGGGATAGCTACGATAAAAGCAGACCAGAAGATAGCGCACCGCTGTTACAACGAAAGTCTGAACCTTAGAGGTAGAGGAGAAGAAATCCACACCATCGAAGTCGGGGGAGTTCGAGGCCGGGAAGAACTTCGTCCACAACCCGAAGGCGAAATAGAAAAAGTCCATATCGGAGATGTCCCAAATAAAACAACCAATATCGGCACAATCCTAAAAAAGAGACATAAAGGAGTCCCTCACACAGTTCTTAAGAAATAATGTCGACCTCTTCGCATGGAAGGCCGCAGACATGCCGGGCATAGACCCCAAACTAATGTGCCATAAGCTGGCAGTATACCCAGGATCTTGGCCAGTACAGCAGAGACGTAGAAAGCTCAGGCCAGAACGATCCCAAGCTGTGGAAAAACAAGTACAAGCTCTACTAGAGGCAGGATTCATAAGAGAAGTCAAGTACCCATTATGGCTAGCCAATGTCGTCTTGGTGAAAAAATCAAATGGGAAGTGGCAGATGTGCACTGACTACACCGATCTCAACAAAGCTTGCCCAAAAGATCCTTATCCACTCCCAAGTATCGATGCTCTGGTGGATGCCTCCTCCAGATACAAATACCTCTTGTTTATGGACGCCTATTCGGGATATAATCAAATCCCAATGTACCCACTTGATCAAGAAAAAACTTCTTTCTTAACCCCAAAAGTAAACTACTGCTACGTCGTCATGCCATTCGGACTAAAAAATACAGGAGTCACTTATCAAAGGTTAATGAATAAAGTCTTCACAGACCATATCGGGAAAGTCATGGAAGTATACGTGGACGACATGTTAGTAAAGACACAGAGCGAGGAATCATTACTGTCCGACCTCACCCAAGTATTCGACACCATAAGAAGACATGGCATACGACTTAACCCTGCAAAATGCACCTTCGCAGTAGAAGCTAGCAAATTCTTGGGTTTCATGCTCACACAAAGAGGAATCGAGGTAAATTTGGATAAATGCCGGGCTATACTCGACATGAAGAGCCCGACCTGTGTCAAAGAGGTACAATAACTCAATGGAAGATTAGCAGCCTTGTCTAGATTTCTAGCCGGATCAGCAATAAGATCTCTCTCCTTCTACGCCACTTTAAGGAAGGGAAAGAGGTTTGAATGAATAATGGAGTGCGAGCAAGCTTTCCAGGATTTCAAAAGGTTTCTGGGACAACCACCTATTCTAACTCGGCCACGGGAAGGAGAACCACTTGTATTGTACCTCGCAGTAGAAAATCGGGCAGTAGCCTCAGCATTGGTTAGAGTGGATGAAAGCGGGTAATAACCTATATACTTCATTAGCAAAGCACTACAAGGGTCCGAACTAAACTACCAAAAAATAGAAAAATTCACCTATGCTCTCATACTAACATCTCGACGACTTCGCCCATATTTTCAAGCCCACATCATCAAGGTTCGGACCAGCCAGCCCATAAAAGGCATTTTGCAGAAAACAGATTTGGCAGGAAGAATCTTACAATGGGCAGTCGAGTTGTCTGAATACGACATTCAATATGAAGCGCGGACAGCCATCAAATCACAGTACCTGGAAATTCTAAAGTTTACTGACACCCCGGAAATTCCTACAGAATGGAATCTCTACGTAGACGGCTCCTCGAACAAAACCGGGAGTGGGGCAGGTGTAATAATAGAAAGCAATCAGGGAACCCAAATCGAACTTTCCCTTAAGTTCAAATTTCCTGCCTCAAACAATCAAGCTGAATAAGAGGCATTACTAGCTGGTTTAAAGCTGGCTAAGGAGGTCGGAGCTCAGAAGCTTATCATCTTCAGTGACTCACAAGTAGTCACCTCGCAAATAGCAGAAAGCTACCAAGCCAAGGATCCCACCATGAAAAAGTACTTGGACAAAACCAGGAAACAGCTCGGACAACTTGGGGAATACGAGGTCCGCCACATACCCGGGAACAGAATGCTCGAGCTGATGCACTCTCAAAACTAGCCAGCACCAAACCAGGGGGCAACAATAGAAGCCTCATTCAGGAGATACTACAGAACCTGTCAATTTCGGAAGAAGAAAAGGTCCTAGCCATAATGGGTCTGGATCAAGGATGGATGACGCCCATAATTAACTACCTCAAAATAGAAATACTCCCTGCAGATAAAAAGGAGGCAAAGAGGTTAAAATGGGAGGCACAATACTACACCATCATAAACAATACTCTATACAAGAGAGGGATTTCAACACCACTGTTAAAATGTGTGCCGACTTCCAACACAAAGGAAGTTTTAGAAGAGATACACAGTGGTATCTGTGGCAACTATCTCGGAGCACAAGCCCTCACCAAAAAAGTACTCCGAGTCGGATTCTATTGGCCAACTTTACAAAAGGAAGCAACAGAGTTCGTAAAGACATGTCCACCATGTCAGAAACACGCTAATTTCCACATCGTCCCACCAGAAGAACTCATCAGTGTAACCTCACCCTGGCCATTCAGAAAATGGGGACTCGACCTCCTTGGGCACTTCCCCCAAGGATCAGGACAGGTCAAGTTCCTCATTGTTGGGGTAGATTATTTCACAAAGTGGATTGAGGCAGAGCCCCTAGCTAACGCCACTGCTCAAAGAAGTAGAAAACTTCTATATAGAAACATTGTCACAAGGTTTGGGGTTCCATACTCCATAACCACAGATAATGGCACCCAATTTACAGACGCAAGCTTCAGAAAATTGGTGGCCGACTTGAAAATAAAGCACCAATTCACATCCGTAGAACACCCCCAGGCTAATGGACAAGAAGAAGCTGCCAACAAAGTCATAAGGCTGGGTTAAAATGGAGATTACAGGACATGAAGGGAGCCTGGGCTGAGGAGCTCTCACAAGTCCTATGTGCATATCGGATAACTCCACACTCCACCACAAAGGAATCACCTTTCCGATTAGCTTACGGAACGGAGGCAATGATCCTAGTGGAGGTCGAAGAAGGATCGCCCAGAGTGATCCACTACAGCGAAGAGGCCAACTCCCAACTTTAAAGGGAAAAACTCGACCTACATCCAGAAATCCGAGAAAGAGCTCGGATCAAAGAAGAGGCGTTAAAACATTGAATGGCCTCAAGATACAATCAAAAGGTAGTACAGGAAAGCTTTGCCAGCAACGACCTCATCCTAATCCGAAATGATATCGGAACAAGTCGACCGGGAGAGGGGAAGCTAGCAGCTAATTGGAAAGGACCCTACCGAGTCACAGAGGTACTAGGAAAACGCTACTACAGGGTGTCCGAACTAGAAGGGCGAGAGCTACCAAGGTCATGGCATGCCTGCAACCTAAGAAGGTATTAAAGTTAGAGGTAATAAAGATCTTAAGTCAAGGTGCACTCTTTTTCCTGAAAAGGTTTTTTAACGAGGCACCACGCCAAGATCTATAAAATTACCCGACTTAGAAGGGTAAACACCCACATGTATATATTTGCATATTTTCTATAAAGCTTTTTCAGATTTTCTACAAATCCTCCTTATCAAGACGCATTAATCTGAAACGCAAAAAATTCATCGCCCGATTATAAAGCTACAGATCGGCAAAAAATGAAAACCAAACTCACTGCTCGATCACGATAAAGATCAACAAAGATGAAAACTGAATTCATCAAAGGTCGACCAAGTGAGGATCAAACTCAAATTCTACAAAATCGGCAAGATGAAAAGCAAAAATAGAATAATGCAAGAAGTTATCAAAAAGTAATCCATAGGAAGAGACCTGACGAGGCCTCAATAAAAATGGATTGCTAGAAATAACTTAAAAACGGACTGACATAAAGAAGTCGGACCAGTCGACTACAAACAACAAAAGTTATAAAAAGTAATCCCTAGAAAGAGGCCTGGCCATCCCTAAAAAAGAGGATTACTAGAAATAACTTAGAACGGACCGACATGATGAAGTCGGCCCGACAAAACTACAAAAGTTATAAAAAGTAATCCATAAAAGAGACCTGACAAAGGTCCAAATAAAATGGATTACTAGAAATAACTTAGAAGGGACCGACATGATGAAGTCGGCCCGACAAAACTACAAAAGTTATAAAAAATAATCCATAAAAGAGACCTGACTAAGGTTCAAATAAAATGGATTAGTAGAAATAACTTAGAAGGGACCGACATGATGAAGTCAGCCCGACAAACTACAAAAAGTTATAAAGTAATCCATAAAAGATACCTGGCAAAGGTCCAAATAAAATGGATTACTAGAAATAACTTCGAACAGACTGAGATGAAGAAATCGGCCGACAAAAGGCATGCACTATAAGAGATTCAAGTCAAACCTAGAAAGCCATGACCTCAATAAAATCAATCTACAAGTATTATATGAAAGAATGCAAAAAAGACTAGTTGAACAAAGCTAGCTTCAACTAAAGCAGGAAATAAAGCACAAAGGCAATCAAAAGAGGTCAGACAGTAAGATTCTAACACTCTCAAGATTCCAGAAAAGTGTCAAAAAATGCAGACAAGCATATCGCAAAGGAACAAAGCCACTATAACAAACAAGCATATCGCAAAGGAACAAAGCCACTATAACAAAAGGCTCAAGAGGCCACCCAAGAAGTCGACCTCTGAGAGCTCAAAATGCTAATTTGTTTTTCTACATAGAGTTGCTATAGAAAAGCAACCAAAATATCCAAGTCAAGACCACAAGTTACAAAAAATAAAGAGTTCAAAAGCCCACAGATCGGGCTATACACAATACATAAAGAAAAACTATAAAGGATGCAAGGACTCCCCAGTAGCAGTATCTTGGGGCAAAGAAGGACGAGTCTAAAGAGGTACTTCATCTACAGTCCCATTATCCCGGTTCAAGATCTGGACGTCAGTGTCAGACTCGGGCTGGCCGACCTCAGTAGCAGGAACTGAAGAAGCCGGGGCAGCAAGGGCCTTGGCAGATGGCACAGGAGGAGGGTCTACATCCACATCATCATCATCCGAGCCATCAGGGACAATCTTACCATCCACTGCAGTGTTGTCCAAGCTAAATAGGGTAAGGTCGAGATCGGGCGCAAGAACTCGAACCTGAGCCTTCAAATTCTCATAAGCAGCATTCACGCTACCTACAAGATGACCCTGGAGCTCGGCATAGTCGGCCTAGGCAGATTTCAACCTCTCCTTGAGCTCTATCATCTCCCCATAAGTTAGGACATAGATCTCTTTATGCTTCAAAGCTATCTCCTCAACCAAGTTCACAGAAGCCACCGCAGCAGTAGCCCGAGTCTTCTCACACTCCAACTCTTTTTCCAGCTTCACCACCTTCACCTCAAGCTCCTCCTTCAACCCCTTGATTCTGTCAAACTCTAATTTAGCCTCCTCCATAAAAGCATTTGTTGCATGAATGGGAAGATCCTGGGCAGTTCGATATAAAGCCTCCCCCATATGTGCCATCTTAATACTGCTCCGAGTAATTGATGAGCGGATAATTTATATGCTTTTGACATTGTTTTTAGGTAGTTTTTAGTATGTTTTAGTTACTTTTTATTATATTTTTATTAGTTTTTAAATAAAAATCACATTTCTAGACTTTACTATGAGTTTGTGTGTTTTTCTGTGATTTCAGGTATTTTCTAGCTGAAATTCAGGGACCTGAGCAAAAATCTGATTCGGAAGCTGAAAAAGGACTGCAGATGCTGTTTGATTCTAACCTCCCTGCACTCTAAATGCATTTTCTGGAGCTAAAGAAGCCAAATTGGCGCTCTCTGAATTTCTTTGGAAAGTAGACATCCTGGGCTTTCCAGTAATATATAATAGTCATTACTTTACCCGAGATTTGATAATGCAAACTGGCGTTTAAACCTCAACTTTCTACCCTATTCTGGCGTTAAACGCCAGAACTGGCATAAAAACTGGAGTTAAACGCCCAAACTGGCACCAAAGCTGGCGATTAACTCCAAGAAAAGTCTCTACATGTGAAAACTTCAATGCTCAGCCCAAGCACACACCAAGTGGGCCCGGAAGTGGATTTATGCATTAATTGCTTATTTCTGTAAACCCTAGGCTACTAGTTCATTATAAATAGGACCTTTTACTATTGTATTTTCATCTTCGGATCATCTCTGGAACACATTATGTAGTTTTTATGTTCTGAGACCTCCATGGGAGGCTGGCCACTCGGCCATGTCTACCCTATTTTCACTTATGTATTTTCAACGGTGGAGTTTCTACACCCCATAGATCAAGGTGTGGAGCTCTGCTGTTCTTCATGAATTATTGCAATTACTATTGTTTTTCTATTCAATTCACGCCTACTTCTTCTCCAAGATATCCATTCGCACTTCAACATGATGAATGTGATGAACTAGTGACACTCATCACCATTCTCACCTATGAACGCGTGCCTGACAACCACTTCCGTTCTACATGAAAACGAGCTTGAATACATATCTCTTGGGTTTCTAATCTAAGATTAGAACCTTGGTGGTATAGGCTAGAATTATTGGCGGTCATTCCTGAGATCCAGAAAGTCTAAACCTTGTCTGTGGTATTCCGAGTAGGATTTGGGATGCGATGACTGTGACGAGCTTCAAACTCGCGAGTGTTGGGCATAGTGACAGATGCAAAAGGATCAATGGATCCTATTCCAACATGAGTGAGAACCGACAGATGATTAGCCGTACGGTGACAGTGCATTTGGACCATTTTCACTAAGAGGACGGATGGTAGCCATTGACAACGGTGATCCCCCAACATACAGCTAGCCATGGAAGGGAGTATGAATGATTGGATGAAGGCAATAGGAAAGCAGAGGTTTAGAAGGAATAAAGCATCTTCATACGCTTATCTGAAATCCCATGAATGAATTACATAAGTGCTTCTATCTTATTTTCTGTTTTAATTATATTTTAATTTTCAAAATCCCATAACCATTTGAATCCGCCTGACTGAGATTTACAAGGATGACCATAGCTTGCTTCAAGCCAACAATCTCCGTGGGATCGACCCTTACTCACGTAAGGTATTACTTGGACGACCCAGTGCACTTGCTGGTCAGCTGCACGGAGTTGTGTGAAAAGTGTGCGATCACGATTCTGTGTATCAAGTTTTTGGCGCCGTTGCCGAGGATTGTTCGAGTTTGGACAACTGACGGTTCATCTTGTTGCTCAGATTAGGTAATTTTATTTTTTTTAGCTTTTTATTTTCGAAAAAAAAATTTTCAAAAATAAATTTGTTCTTCAGAGTTTTTAAGAATGAATTCTAGAGTTTCATGAGATACGTTGAATTTTGGCTGGCTGTTAAGCCATGTCTAATTTTTTTTTGGACCGAGGTTTCACTTATCCTTAGAAGAGCTTCTTTGTCTTTCTCATCAATTTAGTTGTTGTATGTAATGTTTGCTGAAGCTTGGCTGGCCATTGGCCATGTCTAGTGTTTTAGACCAAAGCTTTCACTGAAAGCTTGGCTGGCTAGTAAGCCATGTCTAATTTCTAGACCGGAGTTTCAGACTAACATTGCATGATTCCTGGAATTCTCATTAAGAATTTTGAATTCCTTATTTTCTTTTTCCAAATAATTTTTGAAAAATACAAAAAAAAATTAATTTATGTTTCTTGTTTGAGTCTAGTGTCACATTTTAAGTTTGGTGTCTTGCATGTTTTTAATTTTTTAATGTTCCTGTATTTTTCGAATATATGCATTAGGTTCTTCAATAATCTTCAAGTCGTTCTTGGTGATTTTATTGGGTCTGATCTTTAAATTCTCTTGTTTTGTGTCTTTTGTTATTTTTCATATGCACTTTCAAATTGTTATTGTCCCTAGTATACAAACTTCTAAGTTTGGTGTCTTGCATGTCTTTGTTTTCCTGAAAAATTTTCAAAAATGTGTTCTTGCATGCATTGTTTATTTAACCTTAGTTTTTCATGTTTAATTTCATTCTGTTGTTTTTCTCTCTCATCATTAAAAAAATTCAAAAATATATCTTTTCAAGTCAATAGCACAGAGAATTGAAGATTCAGATCATGCAGTAGAGGAATTATAGAGAAAAAGCTAGGCGTTCAAAACGCCCAGTGAAGAAGGAAAACTGGCGTTTAAACGCCAGGATAGCAGCAAGGAGGTAATTTTGTTTTCAATTCAAATCTTTTTCAATTTTGAAAGTTTTAAAACTAATTTTTCAAAATCTTATCTTTTTCATATCCTCTCTTATCAATCATATCTTTTTTAAAATCAAAATTTTTAAATTATTTTTCAATATTTTTGAAAATCCTTGCTACAATTAATGATTTTATTCAAAAATTTCAAGTTGTTACTTGCTTATTAAGAAAGATTCAATATTTGAATTTTAGAATCATATCTTTTAAATTTCTTGTTAGCCAAGTAATTAATTTCCAATCATATCATTAATTTAAAATCTTTTCAAATTGTTTTTCAATCATACCTTCTCAATCACATCTTTTTCAAAATAATTTTCAATCATATCTTTTTTATTGCTAATTTCAAAATCTTTTTTCAAAATCACTTAACTACTTTCTCACTATTAATTTTCGAAAACCATCAACCACTTTTTCAAAATTCCTTTTAATTAATTTAAATTTTTAATTTTGTTTTCGAAAATTCTTCTTCCTCCTCACCTTTTTCTATTTAAGGACTACACTCCTCCTCAATTAGCAGTTCGGACTATCTCTCCTTCTTCATATGTTCGAATTCTTACCTACCTACCTCATCCCTCTGTTCCTATTTTCCTCTTACACCTCAAGGAATCTCTATATTGTGACATAGAGGATTTCATACTTTCTTGTTCTCTTCTCTTTCATATGAGTAGGAACAAAGACAAAGGTATTCTTGTTGAAGCTGATCCTGAGCCTGAAAGGACCTTGAAGAGGAAGCTAGGAGAAGCTAAAGCACAACTTTCTGGAGAGGACCTGACAGAAATTTTTGAAAAGGAAGAAGACATGGCAGCCAAAAATAACAACAATGCCAACAATTCAAGGAAGATGCTTGGTGACTTCACTGCACCCTCTTCTGACTTCTGTGGAAGGAGCATCTCAATTCCTACAATTGGAGAAAACAACTTTGAGCTTAAGCCTCAATTAGTTTCTCTGATGCAGCAGAATTACAAGTATCATGGAAATCCTCATCAGTTTCTAGCTGAATTCTTGCAAATCTGTGACACTGTCAAGACCAATAGGGTTGACCCTGAGGTCTACAGACTTATGCTTTTCCCCTTTGCAGTAAGAGACAGAGCTAGGACATGGTTGGACTCACAACCTAAAGAAATTCTGAACTCTTGGAAAAAGCTGGTCAATGCCTTCTTGGCAAAGTTCTTTCCACCTCAAAAATTGAGTAAGCTTAGAGTGAAAGTGAAAACCTTCAGACAGAAGGAAGGCGAATCCCTCTATGAAGCTTGGGAAAGATACAAGCAATTGATCAGAAGGTGTCCTTCTAGCATGCTTTCAGAATCGAGCATCATATGTATATTCTATGATGGTCTGTCTGAACTGTCCAAGATGTCATTGGACAACCCTGCTGGTGGATCTCTTCATCTGAAGAAGACGCCTGAAGAAACCCAGAAACTCATTGAAATGGTTGCAAATAACCAATTCATGTACACTTCTGAAAGAAATCCTGTGAACAATGGGACAACTCAGAAGAAAGGAGTTCTTGAGATTGATACTCTGAATGCCATATTGGCTCAGAACAAAATATTGACTCAGCAAGTCAATATGATTTCTCAGAGTTAGTCTAATATGCAAGCTGCATGAGGCAGTACTAAGGAGGCTTCCTCTGAAGAAGAAGCTTATGATCCTGAGAATCCTACAATGGCGGAGGTGAATTACATGGGAGAACCCTATGAAAACACCTATAATCTTTCATGGAGAAATCATCTAAATCTCTCATGGAAGGACCAATAGAAGCCTCAACAAGGCTTCAACAACAATAGTGGTGGAAGAAATAGGTTTAGCAATAGCAAACCTTTTCTATCATCTTCTCAGCAACAGACAGAAAATTCTGAGCAGAGTCTCTCTAGCTTAGTAGCCATAGTCTCTGATCTATCTAAAATCACACTAAGTTTCATGACTAAAACAAGGTCCTCCATTAGAAATTTGGAGGCGCAGGTGGGTCAGCTGAGCAAGAAAATTACTAAACTCCCCCTAATGCTCTCCTAAGCAATACAGAAGAGAATCCCAGGAGAGAGTGTAAGGCTATAAACACGTCCCACATTGCCGAATGCATAGAGGAGGGAAAGGCAGTGATTTCTACTGAAGAAGACCTCAATGGACGTCCCCTGGCCATATAGAGACCATAGAGATTCCAATGAACCCAAAGGAATCTGATGCTCATATAGAGACCATAGAGATTCCAATGAACCTACTTCTGCCATTCATGAGCTCTGATGAGTATTCTTCCTCTAAAGAGGATGAAGATATTGCTGAAGAGCAAGTTGCTAAGTATCTTGGAGTAATCATGAAGCTGAATGCCAAGTTATTTGGTAATGAGACTTGGGAGAATGAACTTCCATTGCTCATCAATGAACTGAATACATTGGTTAGGCAGAAATTACCTCAGAAGAAACCGGACCCCAGAAAGTTCTCAATACCTTGTACCATAGGCACCATGACCTTTGAGAAGGCTCTGTGTGACTTGGGGTCAAGTATAAACCTCATGCCCCTCTCTGTAATGGAGAAACTAGGGATCCTTGAGGTGCAAACCACAAGAATCTCACTAGAGATGGCAGACAATTCAAGGAAACAGGCTTATGGACTTGTAGAGGATGTCTTGGTGAAGGTTGAAGGCCTTTACATCCCTACTGATTTCATAATCCTGGAAACTAGGAAGAATATGGATGAATCCATCATCCTTGGCAGACCCTTCCTAGCCACAACAAAAGCTGTGATTGATGTTGACAGAGGAGAGTTAGTCCTTCAAGTGAATGAGGACTACCTTGTGTTTAAGGCTCAAGGATCTCCCTCTGTAACCATGGAGAGGAAGCATGAAAAGCTTCTCTCAAAGCAGAGTCAAACAGAGCCCCCACATTCAAACTCTAAGTTTGGTGTTGGGAAGCCATCATCATGCTTTGAATATCTGTGAAACTCCATGAGAGCCCACTGTCAAACTATTGACATTAAAGAAGCGCTTATTGGGAGGCAACCCAATTTTATTCAATTTTATCTATTTATTTTCTATTGTTATTTTATATTTTTTTAGGTTGATGATCATGTGAAGTCACAAAAATAACTGAAAAAGCAAAAACAGAATGAAAAATAGCATTAAAAACAGCACACCCTGGAGGAAGAGCTTACTGGCGTTTAAACGCCAGTAAGGGTAGCAGAATGGGCGTTAAACGCCCAGTCTGGCACCATTATGGGCGTTTAACGCCAGAAAAGGGCAACAAGCTGGCATTTAACGCCAAAAAGGGAAGAAAAGCTGGCGTTAAACGCCAGAAATGGACAGCAACCTGGCGTTTAACGCCAGGATTGGCACTCCAAGCACTACAAGAAAATGGAACATTTGTAACAAAAAATTTGTATCAAATTTAAAATTGTTACAAATTAAGATTTTTTTGTAACAATAATTAGTTATTGTTACAAAATAAGAATATTTTGTAACAACAAGAAAATTTGTTACAAAACATTTGAATATTTTGTAACAACGTGATTTCTTTTGTTACAAATTACGTTGGCTTTCATATGAAATTGTTGTTTTGTTTCAAAAGTTTAAAATATTTTGTAACAAAATATCTATTTGTTTCAAAAGTTCTAAATATTTTGTAACAAAAAATTAATTTTTCACAAAATACAATATTTTTGTAACTAATAAAAAATTTTGTTTCAACATATTAAATGTAAGACTTCAAATTTTTGAAAATTAACATAATGAGTTATTTATGATTTATTATATTTATTTAAGATTTTATATTCAAAAATTTATTTTACTAAAAATATTTAAGTCAATTTAATGATACTTTGAGTTTAAAATTACTTTAAAAATTAAATAATAAGTTATTTATGATTTATTATATTTATTCAAAATGAATTTTTAGAGATTTATATTAAACAAGTTTTTTCTTATTTATAATTTAAAGTTTTAGTAATTGAAAAAAATATAAAAATTTTATATAATTTAATTTAAATATTTAAGATTTTTGAATTTAATACTTTAAATTTTATGAATAAAAAAATTAACTTGATTATCTCCAATTTTATTTTAATTAGTATTTATTTAAAAATAATTATAAATTAATAATAAAATAATATTTTAAGAATAATTAATTTAATTACTCTAATTCTTAAAATTAGGATATTTATTTAAAAATAATTTAAGAATTTATAGTTAAATAATATCTTTATATAATTATTATTAAATTAAAATTAATTTGTAATTACTATATTACCTTATTTTTTATTAAAAAAAAATTTTCGTAACTAAAAAAATTATTTTAAAATATTTAAATCTTTAAGATAATTTTATTTTGTTTTAAAATTTTAATTTTTTAAAATATTATTTGTATTAATTAATTATTTTTTATAAAAAATTCAAGATTAAATGATTAATTTTAAAAATGGTATATATTATTTTATATTTTTTTATAAAACTAATATATAATTTTTACTAATTGTAATCCTCACTTTCATTCTTCATTCTACCGCTTGCTGGGTCACCCTCCTTCTTTCTCTCTCTCTCTTTTTATACCAAAGATAGAAAGACTCGAACGCGCATCTCTTAGATGAGTATGAGAAGACTATACCATTTGAGTTATAACTCATTGGTGGTGACCTTCCTTCTCTTATTTAAAATAAATTTATAACAAATATTATTTTTTATTTTATTACCACTCTAAAATTTAACATATTTTTACATTTAAATAAATTTTTAAAAACTTCCTTAAAAATAAAATATAGAATTCTGATTTTTTCCTTCTCTCTACTAAAATCTTAAACCCATCATAACTCAACACTCATTATTAAACCTGTAAAATATCTAATTGTTAAAAAATAAATAATAAATTATTTATAATTTATTATAGTTATTCATAATTTTATTTTCAAAAAATTATTTCAAAAAGTAATTAAATCAAAGTGATAAAATTAATTATTTAATTAAAATTACCAAATTTTAATTTATCTAAAAATTTCTAATTTTATATTTTTTCAAAAACAATCCCTAATTCTCAAATTAAAAATTCTAACTCTAATTTTATCCTAACCCTATCCACACACACTCACTCACTCACTCACCTTTAACCCTAAAATCTTCCAGCCACCACACCCCCTTTCCCCAAATGCACACACACAACACAAAAACACACGCACAGCAAGAGAAAGGGAAAAACGGAGAGGGAAAGAAAGAAAAAGAAAGGGGGAAGCTGGAATCAGAGAGCAAGAGAAGGAGAGGGGGAAGAGGGAGGACGGCGCCGGCGGGCAACACTGCCGCTGCACCGTCATGTCGCCGTCCGGAAGGAGGAGACGTTGAGCGAGAGGAAGAGCTCTGCGAGGAAGGAGCGCCGCTGTGCCTCCATCGCCGCCGTCAGTTCGTGTTCTGCTGTCGCCGAGGGAATCCGCCGCCGTCATCGTCTTCATCGCGAGCGGGTCGTTGCCAGCTTCCACCGCCGTTGCATCTCCCATCACGGACGACGCTGAGGACGCACAGGAGAGACAGACGCGTGGAGATTGGAAGACGCATGAAAAAGGAGGAGGCGTTGTTCGCCCTGCTACGCCCAGTCGCCATTCGTGGAGTCACCATCATCGCCGCTGTTAAGGGTTGCGTCACTGAGCCCCTATCACCGAAAAACAACGCTGCCTCGCCGGGATTCACTACCGGTAAGGGCGTTCTCCCCTCTGATTTTGATTTCCTTTAATTTTTGAAAATATTGTTGTCATTGATTTCCATCAGGAGCTTCGGATAGGAGGGAAGGGCAAGCTCAAGGGAGTTGAGGAGCAGCTAAGATTTCTTAGGAGCTCTGTTGTCATAACCAAAAAATTTTCATCCACTAACATAACTTGCTTTATAGAGGTATGCAAATTTGTCTTGTTTTATTTAGATGGATGCATGTGGTAGTGGAATTGAGGTGAGTGGCTTATGAACTTTAGAATGTGACCATTAATGAGTTTCCAAGATTTGTTAAAAAAAGGGTAGTCAACTTTCTAAGTGTATAAAACTCCCAATTTGCAATTGCTTTTCACTTGGAACCAATTTTAGAACTCATGAATTTCATATGCAGTATTGAAAGAATAAGAAAAATTTTCTGCATCTATTTGTTTGTTATCTATAGATTTATTAAGGAACGAAAAGAAAAGAATCCAGATGTTAAGATAGTAGTTGCTTATTGAATTCTACTTTCTATTAAGAAATTGACCATAAGGGGGATATTTGTGTTTCTTATTGAGTTCTACTTTCTATTGTTAGTTGCATCTCTAATTTCTTTATGCTCTTTTCTTATGCAGCCATACCCATATTTGTATATCTACAACAAGGAATTTCCATCGGGTATATGTCTCTCTTAGAATGCTTTAATCCGTGTGTCTATGTATATATGTTCTCTAAGCAACTTCTGCAAAAATCATTTATTGGAATTTAGAATTGTTTAGTTTTAGCAATTGGACTTTGTTCAGCAATTTCTTTAAACGAGTACCATAGGAGGAGCATTCGATTATTGGATTTTGATAAACGAGTGAGGTATTTGGAGGCAGCAGGCAATAGCGTATTTCTTGTCAACGTTTCAAGGAAAACACTGATAATGGTACTTCCATATTATTTTATGGAACTGTTATCTACAACTAGCACTTGACTATATAGTCTTTCTTATTTAATTCATTTGTTTGGTTTAATTTGTTGAAATTGAAACATAACAAAATGGTACCATACTTTGTACTTTTTCTCTCAATACTTTGTATGCAAATTTGTCTTGTTTTGTTTAGATAGATGCATGTGGTAGAAAATGTTGTGTGATCATAACAAACCGCAATTACTTTTCACTTGGAACCAATTTGAGTAGTTTGTTTTTATGAGCCTAGTTGTCCCCTGTGAAGTTTCAAGTCATTTGGTTCAATAGATAAAATTGTATGATTTTTGAAATAAGCTTTTTGCGCAAAAATTATGTAAAAATTAATAAATTTGTACATTCTTGTTTTAATTATAGTATGAAGTTAAAAACCCTTGTAGTTCACCATAAACTTTTAGTTATATGATAATTTTTATATGAATTTACTAAGTGATTGCACTTTTTAGGCTTTTTATTGTGGCACCCTATTGTAGTAGCAACTTGTAAAATTCCTATAAAGTTTCATATTAACCTGATTGAGTTGGAACCAAATCTGGTGTAAGAATGTGACCCATAGAGCATCCACACTAGAGTTTGGAACATAAGAAGCACTCTCTGAATTTTTAAAAATTTTGAGAAGTAGGGTTGTACTTTAAAATATTATTGATTTGATTTGAATTTAAGCTATGTGTTTTTTAGTTGGTGAACTTTTCAGGTGTGTGGCACTTGTGTGGTACTTATTAGAAGTTTCTCCATGAGAAAGGAGCTGGATGAATATGATGGAGTTTGTAATTCCTTGTTCATACATGATGGAACTTGTATGAACATGATGGTGTGTGGCACTTATTACATTTTGGAGATTTATAATTCCTTATTTTTCTTGTCCTATGTATCTACATTAGGGTTCTTCAATGTATCTTGTTAGTTTGTACTTTAAAATTTATATGTTGAAGATTTATAAAACAATCTTAGTTAAATAAAAGATATTTGAACTATTTATGTTATTATATATTATATAAATATTGACTTGTTGAGTAAATTAGTTTATATATTAATTAATTAAAAAAATATAATTTGACAAATTATGTGTATAATTTGTATTAAAAATTATTACAAAATAAATAGTATTTTGTAACTAAAGAAAAAAATGTTACAAAATCAAGTTATATTTTGTAACAAAATTTTATGATGGAAAAAATATATTGTCACCAAAAATATTTTGAAGATCAAAATTTGTTATCACTTTTGTAACAACTTTTGATTTTTTGCATCAGAAAAATTTGTTACAAAATATTACTTTGAATTGAAACAGTTCCATTTTTTGTTACAAAAATTTTTTGTAACGGGACATACTACAACGGCCCCTTTTTTTGTTACAAAATCCTTTTGTTTCAAAATTTTGATTTTTTGTAACAATTTTTTTTTGTTACAAATATTACTTTTTCTTGTAGTGAAGGGGCGTTTACACAGCAGAATGGAGCAGGGATGAGAAATCCTTGACACCTCAAGATCTATGGACCCCACAAGATCCCCACCTGCCTCAACTCACTCTCTCTCTTCTTCACACTTACCAATAACACTCTTCCCCAAATACCCTTCACCAATCACCTCCATCTCTCTTCCCCATCACCTCTTCACCAATCACCTCCTCACAATTCAAATTCAAAAACAACTTTTCCTCCCAAACCCAACCCCTAATACACGAATACCCCCTCTCTCTTAAACTATAAATACCCCTCCTCACCACCTTCATTTTCACACATCATACATACTTTTCTCCAACTTGGCGGAACCTACACCAACCCTCCATCTCCTCCATTACTTCTTCTTCTACTCTTTTCTTTCTTCTTTTGCTCGAGGACGAGCAACCATTCTAAGTTTGATGTGGGAAAAGCTAAAGCTTTTTGTTTTCCATAACCATTTATGGCACCTAAGGCCGGAGAAACCTCTAGAAAGAGGAAAGGGAAGGCAATTGCTTCCACCTCCGAGTCATGGGAGATGGAGAAATTCATCCCAAAGGTCCATCAAGACCACTTCTATGAAGTTGTGGCCAAGAAGAAGGTGATCCCTGAGGACCCTTTCAAGCTCAAAAAGAGTGAATATCCGGAGATCCGACATGGGATTCGAAAAAGAGGTTGGGAAATTCTCACAACCCCATTCAACAAGTCGGGATCTTAATGGTTCAAGAGTTCTATGCTAATGCTTGGGTCACCAAAAACCATGATCAAAGTGTGAATCCGAACCCAAAGAATTGGCTTACAATGGTTCGGGGGAAATACTTAGATTTTAGTTCGAAAAATGTAAGGTTGGCACTCAACTTGCCAATGATGCAAGGAGATGCACGCCCTACACTAGAAGGGTCAACTTTGATCAAAGGTTGGACCAAATCCTCATGGACATATGTGTGGAAGAAGCTTAGTGGAAAAGAGACTCAAGAGGCAAGCCGGTTCAACTAAGAAGGCTTGACCTCAAGCCCGTGGCTAGGGAATGGTTGGAGTTCATCCAACGCTCAATCATTCCCACTAGCAACCGGTCTGAAGTTACTATAGACCGGGCTATCATGATCCATAGAATCATGAATGGAGAGGAAGTGGAAGTTCATGAGGTTATATCCCTAGAACTCTACAAGGTGACAGAAAAGTCCTCTACTTTGGCAAGGTTAGTCTTCCCTCATCTAATTTGTCACCTCTGCAATTCAGCTAGAATTGACATAGAGGAAGACATCCTCATTGATGAGGACAAGCCCATCACTAAGAAAAGGATGGAGCAAGCAAGAGATCCCACTCATGGACCTCAACAAGAGCATGAGGAAATTCCTCATCATAAAATCCCGGAGATGCCTCAAGGGATGCACTCTCCTCCACAAAATTATTGGGAGCAAATTAACACGTCCCTAGGAGCATAAGTTCCAACATGGGACAACTAAGGGTGGAACACCAAGAGCATTCCATCCTCCTTCATGAATTTAGAGAAGACCAAAGAGCTGGTGCACGAATTGTAAATCACACTTTTTAAAACTCGTACCACTAACCAGCAAGTGCACTGGGTCGTCCAAGTAATACCTTACGTGAGTAAGGGTCGATCCCACGGAGAATGTTGGCCTGAAGCAATCTATGGTTATCTTGTAACTCTTAGTCAGGAAAATAATAAAATAATTCACTTATCAAATTTGATTGCAAGGAATAAAAGGGCAGAACACAAATTATACTTGTATGCACTGATGGAGAGTATGTTGGAGTTTTGGAGATGCTTTGTCTTCTTAAATTCTGCTTTCCTCTGTTTTCTGATTCACGCATGCACGTCCTCCTATGGCAAGCTGTGTGTTGGGGGATCACCGTTGTCAATGGCTACCATCCATCCTTCCAGTGAAAAGGGTCCAGGTGCGCTGTCACCCCACGGCTAATCATCTGCAGGTTCTCAGTCGTACCGGAATAGGATTTACTATCCTTTTGCGTCTGTCACTACGCCCAGCACTCGCGTGTTTGAAGCTTGTCACAGTCATTCAATCCCTGAATCCTACTCGGAATACCACAGACAAGGTTTAGACTTTCCGGATTCTCTTGAATGCTGCCATCAATCTAGCTTATACCACGAAGATTCCGATTAAGAGATCTAAGAGATATTCATTCATTCTATGGTGGAACGTAAGTGGTTGTCAAGCACGCGTTCGTGGAGGAATGATGATGATTGTCACGTTCATCACATTCATATTGAAGTTCGAATGGATATCTTAGATAGGAACACGCATGTTTGAATGGAAAACAGAAATACTTGCATTAATTCATCGAGACACAGCAGAGCTCCTCACCCCCAACAATGGAGTTTATAGACTCATGCCGTCAAAAGGTATAAAGTTCAGATCTAAAATGTCATGAGATCCAAAATAAATCTCTAAAAGTTGTTTAAATACTAAACTAGTAACCTAGGTTTACAGAAAATGAGTAAACTATGATAGATGGTGCAGAAATCCACTTCTGGGGCCCACTTGGTATGTGCTGGGGCTGAGACTTAAGCAAATCACGTGCATAGGGTTGTTTTGGGCATTCAATGCCAGCTTTGGATCCTTTTCTGGCGTTGAACTCCAACTTGTAACTTGTTTCTGGCGCTGGACGCCAGACAACAACATGGAACTGGCGTTGAACGCCAGTTTACGTCATCTATTCTTGAGTAAAATATGGACTATTATATATTTCTGGAAAGCCCTGGATGTCTACTTTACAACGCAATTGGAAGCGCGCCATTTGGAGTTCTGTAGCTCCAGAAAACCCACTTTGAGTGCAGGGAGTCAGAATCCAACAGCATCAGTAGTCCTTTTTCAGCCTAAATCAGATTTTTGATCAGCTCCCTCAATTTCAGCCAGAAAATACGTGAAATCACAGAAAAACACACAAACTCATAGTAAAGTCCAAAAATATGAATTTTGCCTAAAAACTATTGAAAATAAACTAAAAACTAACTAAAACACACTAAAAACTATATGAAATTAACCCCAAAAAGCGTATAAAATATCCGCTCATCACAACACCAAACTTAAACTGTTGCTTGTCCTCAAGCAACTAGATAAATAAAATAGAATACAAATAATTTTAAGAAGCAACAATATCTCAGAGTTTTTGGAGTGAAGCTCAGATTCTAATTAGATGAGCGGGACTAGTAGCTTTTTGCTTCTGAACAGTTTTGGCACCTCACTTTATCCATTGAAGCTCAGAGTGATTGGCATCTATAGGAACTCAGAATTCAGATAGTGATGTTAATTCTCCTAGTTCAGTATGTTGATTCTTGAACACAGCTACTTTATGAGTCTTGGCCGTGGCCCTAAGCACTTTGTTTTCCAGTATTACCACCGGATACATAAATGCCACAGACACATAATTGGGTGAACCTTTTCAGATTGTGATTCAGCTTTGCTAAAGTCCCCAATTAGAGGTGTCCAGGGTTCTTAATCACACTCTTCTTTTTGCTTTGGACCTTGACTTTAACCGCTCAGTCTCAAGTTTTTACTTGACACCTTCACGCCACAAGCACATGGTTAGGGACAGCTTGGTTTAGCCGCTTAGGCCAGGATTTTATTCCTTTAGGCCCTCCTATCCACTGATGCTCAAAGCCTTGGGATCCTTTTTATTTACCCTTGCCTTTTGGTTTTAAGGGTTATTGGCTTTTTCTGCTTGCTCTCTTCTTTTTTTTTTTTTTTGCAAGCTTTGTTCTTTGCTGCTTTTTCTTGCTTCAAGAATCATTTTTATGATTTTTCAGATTATCAATAACATGTCTCATGTTCATCATTCTTTCAAGAGCCAACATATTTAACAGTCTTAAACATCAAATTCAAAAGACATATGCACTGTTCAAGCATTCATTCAAAAAACAGAAAGCATTGCCACCACATATAAATAATTAGAATTTACCTTATTAAAAACTCGAAAAAAATATTGCCTCTTATTCTAAAGAAATTCTTCTATTTTATTCATGTTTAATGATGATGATAAAATTAAATTATAGCTTAATTGGGGGATAAAATCAAAAATATAGATACTAATTACTACTATATGACTCCTAAGGTAAAACTAATAAAAACAGTTATCACAGAGTTAAGGCTAAGATTGGAATTTAACAACCTTTGTTCTGGGAAGTGGATGTTCCTCTAATCTGCGGGGTGCTTGGTCCTTCAAGAGATAATTTCTGGCGCTTCAATTCCCTTAAATCACGCCCTTGCTCCTCCTGTTCTTTAAGCAAATAGCAAAGAATGCTACTTTGTTCCTTCTGTTCTTTCTGTATTTGTTCCATAGCTTCTTGCATCTTGGTAATAGATGTTTCAAGATACTCCCAGTATTCAGATTGAGGGATTTCTGGGAGAATTTCCTGTGTTCTCTTCTTGATGGGATCATCCTGTGCTTGTTATTTTTCCATTGATGCTTTGGTGATTGGCCGCTCAACTGAGATATACTCAGTTATTCCCATCCTTACTCCAGCGTCCTTGCAGAGCATAGAAATCAAGCTTGGATAAGCCAACCTGGCATCTTTGGAATTTTTGTTTGCAATTTTGTAGAATTCAGTTGAAATCAGTTGATGAACTTCCACTTCTTTTTCCATCATGATGCAATGGATCATCACTACTCTTCTAATAGTGACTTCAGAACGGTTGCTAGTGGGTAGCAGAGAATGCCCAATGAAGTCCAGCCATCCTCTGGCGACTGGTTTGAGATCTTCTCTTTTGAGTTGAATTGGGACACCCTTCGTGCTAGTGGTCCACCTGGCTCCAGGGATACATATATCCTCTAGAATCTTATCCAGGCCCTTGTCTGTTCTCATCATTCTCCTATTGAAGGAGTCTGGATCATCTTTCAGTTGAGGCAGCTTTAAGATCTCCCTGATCTTGTCAGGGTGGGTATGAACAATCTTTCCTCTGACCAAGGTCCGATAGTCATAGATAGCAGATCCAGATAGTCTTTGCCTGTCTGTATGCCACATATTAGCATAAAACTCCTGGACCATATTCCTTCCCACTTTCATTTCAGGATTAGCTAGGATCTCCCAGTTCCTGATTCGAATTTGCTCCTGGATCTCCGGATATTTGTCTTCTTTCAGATCGAATCTAACTTCCGGGATCACTGATCTTAGACCCATTATTTTGTAATAATGGTCTGAATGTTCTTTAGTTAAGAACTTCCCTTGATTCCAAAGTGGTTTTGGAACGCTTTCTTTCTTGCCTCTTGGAGTGGGTTATTTTCCTTTAGGAGCCATGATCTTAGTGATCACGGATAAGCACACCAAACTTAGAGGTTTGCTTGTCCTCAAGCAAAAAGAAAAGAAAGGAGAGGGAGAGAAGGAGAGCTAGGTGCAATGGTGGATGGGAGGGGAGGGAGGCCGAACCCATATTTAAAGGGAGAGGGGGTGGGTTTTCGAAAATAGGGAGGAAGATAAGATAGAAGATATGATTTTTAAGAAAATTTTAAGTATGATAAGAAAAGATATAATTTAAAATTGAAGAGATATGAAAGATATTTGAAAAAGATAGATTTGGATTTTTGAAAAAGATAATATGGAGATTTGAAAAAGATATTGATTAGTTGAAAAGATTTTTGAATGAAAAGAGATAGATTTGTTTTGAAAATTTTGAAAAAGAGTTGAATTGGGTTGAAAAAAGGATTTGTGCTTATGGATTAAGATACATTTGATATTTTTAAAATAGGGTTTTTAGAAATTAGGGATTTTAGAAATCAGGGTTCTTAACATGTTTATGCAAGAAATCATGAATTGAAACATGAAAATTAAATTTAGAATGAAAAATATGAAGTAAAAACGAATTCACCTCCTCCCCACCATCCTGGCGTTTGAACGCCCAAACGCTGCATGTTTTGGGCGTTCAACGCCCAAATGCTGCCTCTCCTGGGCGTTCAACGCCCAGCTGTTGCTTCTTTCTGGCGTTGAACGCCAGGAACTCCTTTGTCACTGGGCATTTTTCTGAACGTCCAGGACGCTGTAAATCTGGCGTTAAACGCCCAGACGGAGCTTCTTTCTGGCGTTCAACGCCCAGAAGATGCTTCTTTCTGGCGTTTAACGCCCAGATGGCTATCCTTACTGCCGTTCAACACCCAGTGGATGCTTCTTTTGGGCGTTGAACACCCAAAACAGACTTTTACTGGCGTTTTCTTGCCAGTGAGCTCTTTTTCTCTGTTTTGTGTGCAGAATCCTTCTGTAGCCCTGTGAACTTATACAATTGACTCTTTACCTTAGTATCAGTGAACTTTATATAAACAAATTAAATCAAGAATAGGGCAAAATGCTTAGAGGAAGTGATACCCCATGGCTGGGTTGCCTCCCAGCAAGCGCTTCTTTATTGTCTTTAGCTGGACCTTGCTGAGCTTTTAATCTAGCTTCAGTCTTGAGCACTCTTGCTCAACATTGCCTTCAAGATAGTGCTTGATTCTCTGTCCATTAACAATGAACTTCTTATCAGAATCAATATCTTGAATCTCCATATAACCATATGGTGATACACTTGTAATCACATATAGTCCCCTCCACCGGGACTTCAGTTTTCTGGGGAATAGCCTGAGCCTAGAGTTAAACAACAGGACCTTTTGTCCTGGTTCAAAGATTCTAGATGACAGCTTTCTGTCATGCCACTTTTTTTATTTTTCTTTATAAAGCTTGGCATTTTCGAAAGCAGTGAATCTGAATTCCTCTAGCTCATTTAGCTTGAGCAATCTTTTTTCTCCAGCTAATTTGGCATCAAAGTTTAGGAATCTGGTTGCCCAGTAGGCTTTATGTTCCAGTTCCACGGGCAGGTGACATGCCTTACCATATACAAGTTGGTATGGAGAGGTCCCTATAGGAGTCTTGAATGCTGTTCTGTATGCCCACAGAGCATCATCCAAGCTTCTTGCCCAATCCTTTCTACGGGTACTTACAGTCCATTCTAGGATTCTTTTTAGCTCTCTGTTAGAGACTTCAGCTTGCCCATTAGTCTGTGGATGATATGGAGTCGCCACCTTGTGGCGAATCCCATACCGGACCATGGCAGAGTAAAGCTGTTTGTTGCAGAAGTGAGTGCCCCCATCACTGATTAGTACTCTAGGGACCCCAAACCTGCTGAAGATATATTTCTGGAGGAACTTCAGCACTGTTTTAGTATCATTGGTGGGTGTGGCAACGGCCTCTACCCATTTTGATATGTAGTCAACTGCCACCAGAATGTAAGTGTTTGAGTATGATGGTGGGAAAGGTCCCATGAAGTCAATTCCCCATACGTCGAACAACTCAATCTCCAAGATTCCTTGTTGAGGCATGGCGTAACCATGGGGAAGATTACCAGCTCTTTGGCAACTGTCACAGTTACGTACAAACTCTCGGAAATCTCTATAGAGAGTGGGCCAATAGAAACCACATTGGAGGACCTTGGTGGCTGTCCGCTCACCTCCGAAATGGCCTCCATATTGTGATCCATGGCAATGCCATAGGATCCTCTGTGCTTCTTCTCTAGGCACACATCTTCGGATTATTCCGTCTGCACATCTCTTAAAGAGATAGGGTTCATCCCACAAGTAGTACTTTGCATCAGTAATTAGTTTTTTCTTTTGTTGCCTGTTGTACTCTTTGGGTATGAACCTTGGCAAATAAATGCTCATCCGGAAAGGTCTCAGAGATCTCAAGAGAGGGGAGGGACGTCCCTTCTACTGGCTCTATCCGGGACAGATGATCAGCCACTTGGTTTTCTGTCCCTTTTCTGTCTCTTATTTCTATATCAAACTCTTGTAGAAGCAACACCCATCTTATGAGCCTGGGTTTTGAATCCTGCTTTGTGAGTAGATATTTAAGAGCAGCATGGTCAGTATACACAATCACCTTTGATCCTACTAAGTATGATCTAAACTTGTCAATGGCATAAACCACTGTAAGCAATTCTTTTTCTGTGGTTGTGTAATTTTTCTGGGCATCATTTAAAACGCGGCTAGCATAATAAATGACATGCAGAAGCTTGTCATGCCTCTGTCCCAGTACTACACCAATGGCGTGATCACTGGCATCACACATTAGCTCAAATGGTAATGTCCAGTCTGGTGCAGAAATAACTGGTGCTGTGACCAGCATGGCTTTCAGCGTTTCAAACGCCTGCAGACACTCTGTGTCAAACACAAATGGCATGTCAGCAGCTGGCAGATTGCTCAGAGGTTTTGTGATTTTTGAAAAATTCTTTATAAACCTCCTATAGAATCCTGCATGCCCCAGAAAGCTTCTGATTGCCTTAACATTGGCAGGTGGTGGTAATTTTTCAATCACGTCTATTTTTGCTTGATCCACCTCTATTCCCTTGTTTGAAATTTTATGCCCAAGGACAATCCCTTCAGTCACCTAAAGTGACATTTTTCCCAGTTTAAAATCAGGTTGGTCTCTTGGCATCTTTTCAGAACTAGTTTCAGGTGATCAAGACAGGAGCTGAATGAGTCTCCATATACTGAGAAGTCATCCATGAAGACTTCCAGAAATTTTTTCACCATATCAGAGAAAATAGAGAGCATGCATCTCTGGAAGGTTGCAAGCGCATTACACAGCCCAAATGGCATCCTTCTATAAGCAAACACTCTAGATGGACATGTGAATGTTGTTTTCTCTTGATCCTGGGGATCTACTGCAATCTGGTTATAGCCTGAGTAGCCATCCAAAAAGCAGTAATAATCATGACCTGCCAGTCTTTCTAGCATCTGGTCTATGAACGGTAAAGGAAAATGATCCTTTCTGGTGACTGTATTGAGCCTTCTGTAGTCAATACACATGCGCGACCCTGTAACTGTTCTTGTAGGAACCAGTTCATTCTTTTCATTATGAACCACTGTCATGCCCCCCTTTTTGGGGACAACTTGAACAGGGCTCACCCAGGGGCTATCAGAAATAGGGTAAATGATCCCAGCCTCCAGTAATTTGGTGACCTCTTTCTGCACCACTTCCTTCATGGCTGGATTTAGCCGCCTTTGTGGTTGAACCACTGGTTTAGCATTATCCTCCAATAAGATTTTGTGCATGCATCTAGCTGGGCTTATGCCCTTAAGGTCACCAATGGACCACCCAAGAGCTGTCTTGTGTGTCCTTAGCACTTGAATAAGTGCTTCCTCTTCCTGTGGATTTAAAGCAGAGCTTATGATCATTGGAAAAGTGTCACATTCTCTCAGAAATACATATTTCAGGGATGGTGGTAATGGTTTGAGCTCGGGTTTAGGAGGTTTTTCCTCTTCTAGAGGAAATTTTAGAGGCTCTTTCATTTCCTCTGAATCCTCCAAATCAGGCTAAACATCTTTAAAGATGTCTTCCAACTCTGATTCGAGACTCACAGCCATGTTGATCTCTTCTACCAAAGAGTCAATAAGATCAACTTTCATGCAGTCTTTTGATGTGTCTGGATGCTGCATGGCTTTGACAGAATTCAACTTAAACTCATCATCATTGACTCTCAGGGTTATTTCCCCCTGTTGGACATCAATGAGAGTTCGTCCAGTTGCTAGGAAGGGTCTTCCTAGAATGAGAGTGGCACTCTTGTGCTCCTCCATTTCCAGCACTACAAAGTCAGTGGGAAAGGCGAATGGCCCAACTCTGACAATCATGTCTTCAATCACGCCTGATGGGTATTTAATGGAGCCATCAGCAAGTTGGAGACATATCTGGGTTGGTTTAACTTCTTCAGTTAAACCAAGATTTCTGATAGTGGATGCAGGTATTAGGTTGATGCTTGCCCCAAGATCACATAAAGCTGTCTTGGTGCAATTACCTTCTAATGTGCATGGTATCAGAAAACTCCCAGGGTCTTTAAGCTTTTCAGGAAAGCTTTTCAAAATGACTGCACTGCATTCTTCAGTGAGGAGAACTCTTTCAGTTTCTCTCCAATCCTTCTTATGACTCAAGATCTCTTTCATGAACTTGGTATAAGAAGGTATTTGCTCAAGTGCCTCTGCAAATGGAATCTTTATTTCAAGAGTCCTGAGATAATCTGCAAAGCAAGCAAATTGCTTATCCTGCTCCTCTTGGCAGAGTTTTTGAGGATAAGGTATCTTGGCTTTATATTCCTCAACCTTAGTTGTTGTAAGTTTATTTCCTACAGAAGTGGTTGAAGAAGCCTTTTTAGATGGGTTGTTATCAGCACTTGTGTGTGTCTGATCCCTCACTGGCAATTGAGTGCCAGAGTTAGAAGCTGGAGTGACGTTAGACGCCAGCTCCTCATCTGTTCCTGGCGTTTGAACGCCAGAACTGTGCTTCTTTTGGGCGTTCAACGCCAGATCCTTGCTTGTTTCTGGCGTTGAACGCCAGTCCTGAGCATGGTTTGGGCGTTCAGCGCCAGCCTTACACCCAACTTCTGGCGTTTTAACGCCAGAATTATTTTTCCCTGGGCTCTTACTGTCCTCAGATGGATTTTGGGTGGTTTGCTCATTTCTTGGTTTCCTGCTGCTTTGAAGTGGGGTATTTAGTGCTTTCCCACTTCTTAATTGAACTGCTTGGCATTCTTCTGTTATTTGTTTTGACAGCTGCTGCTTTGTTTGCTTTAATTGTACTTCCATGTTTATATTGGCCATCCTTGTCTCTTGTAGTTTATCCTTGAATTCAGCCAACTGCCTTATTAGAAAATCCAATTGCTGATTGAATTCAGCAGCTTGCTCTGCAGGACTGAGTTCAGCAGTTACTGTTTTAGCCTCTTCTTTCATGGAAGAGTCACTGCTTAGGTACAGATGCTGATTTCTAGCAACTGTATCAATGAGCTCTTGAGCTTCTTCAATTGTCTTTCTCATGTAGATAGATCCACCTGCTGAGCAATCTAAAGAGATCTGAGCTCTTTTTGTAAGCCCATAATAGAAGATGTCTAACTGAACCTACTCTGAAAACATTTCAGAGGGGCATTTTCGTAGCATCTCTCTGTATCTCTCCCAGGCATCATAAAGGGATTCATTATCTCCTTGTTTAAAGCCTTGGATGTCCAGCCTTAGCTGTGTCATCCGTTTTGTAACGGGACATACTACAACGGCCCCTTTTTTTGTTACAAAATCCTTTTGTTTCAAAATTTTGATTTTTTGTAACAATTTTTTTTTGTTACAAATATTACTTTTTCTTGTAGTGAAGGGGCGTTTACACAGCAGAATGGAGCAGGGATGAGAAATCCTTGACACCTCAAGATCTATGGACCCCACAAGATCCCCACCTACCTCAACTCACTCTCTCTCTTCTTCACACTTACCAATAACACTCTTCCCCAAATACCCTTCACCAATCACCTCCATCTCTCTTCCCCATCACCTCTTCACCAATCACCTCCTCACAATTCAAATTCAAAAACAACTTTTCCTCCCAAACCCAACCCCTAATACACGAATACCCCCTCTCTCTTAAACTATAAATACCCCTCCTCACCACCTTCATTTTCACACATCATACATACTTTTCTCCAACTTGGCGGAACCTACACCAACCCTCCATCTCCTCCATTACTTCTTCTTCTACTCTTTTCTTTCTTCTTTTGCTCGAGGACGAGCAACCATTCTAAGTTTGATGTGGGAAAAGCTAAAGCTTTTTGTTTTCCATAACCATTTATGGCACCTAAGGCCGGAGAAACCTCTAGAAAGAGGAAAGGGAAGGCAATTGCTTCCACCTCCGAGTCATGGGAGATGGAGAAATTCATCCCAAAGGTCCATCAAGACCACTTCTATGAAGTTGTGGCCAAGAAGAAGGTGATCCCTGAGGACCCTTTCAAGCTCAAAAAGAGTGAATATCCGGAGATCCGACATGGGATTCGAAAAAGAGGTTGGGAAATTCTCACAACCCCATTCAACAAGTCGGGATCTTAATGGTTCAAGAGTTCTATGCTAATGCTTGGGTCACCAAAAACCATGATCAAAGTGTGAATCCGAACCCAAAGAATTGGCTTACAATGGTTCGGGGGAAATACTTAGATTTTAGTTCGAAAAATGTAAGGTTGGCACTCAACTTGCCAATGATGCAAGGAGATGCACGCCCTACACTAGAAGGGTCAACTTTGATCAAAGGTTGGACCAAATCCTCATGGACATATGTGTGGAAGAAGCTTAGTGGAAAAGAGACTCAAGAGGCAAGCCGGTTCAACTAAGAAGGCTTGACCTCAAGCCCGTGGCTAGGGAATGGTTGGAGTTCATCCAACGCTCAATCATTCCCACTAGCAACCGGTCTGAAGTTACTATAGACCGGGCTATCATGATCCATAGAATCATGAATGGAGAGGAAGTGGAAGTTCATGAGGTTATATCCCTAGAACTCTACAAGGTGACAGAAAAGTCCTCTACTTTGGCAAGGTTAGTCTTCCCTCATCTAATTTGTCACCTCTGCAATTCAGCTAGAATTGACATAGAGGAAGACATCCTCATTGATGAGGACAAGCCCATCACTAAGAAAAGGATGGAGCAAGCAAGAGATCCCACTCATGGACCTCAACAAGAGCATGAGGAAATTCCTCATCATAAAATCCCGGAGATGCCTCAAGGGATGCACTCTCCTCCACAAAATTATTGGGAGCAAATTAACACGTCCCTAGGAGCATAAGTTCCAACATGGGACAACTAAGGGTGGAACACCAAGAGCATTCCATCCTCCTTCATGAATTTAGAGAAGACCAAAGAGCTGGTGCACGAATTGTAAATCACACTTTTTAAAACTCGTACCACTAACCAGCAAGTGCACTGGGTCGTCCAAGTAATACCTTACGTGAGTAAGGGTCGATCCCACGGAGAATGTTGGCCTGAAGCAATCTATGGTTATCTTGTAACTCTTAGTCAGGAAAATAATAAAATAATTCACTTATCAAATTTGATTGCAAGGAATAAAAGGGCAGAACACAAATTATACTTGTATGCACTGATGGAGAGTATGTTGGAGTTTTGGAGATGCTTTGTCTTCTTAAATTCTGCTTTCCTCTGTTTTCTGATTCACGCATGCACGTCCTCCTATGGCAAGCTGTGTGTTGGGGGATCACCGTTGTCAATGGCTACCATCCATCCTTCCAGTGAAAAGGGTCCAGGTGCGCTGTCACCCCACGGCTAATCATCTGCAGGTTCTCAGTCGTACCGGAATAGGATTTACTATCCTTTTGCGTCTGTCACTACGCCCAGCACTCGCGTGTTTGAAGCTTGTCACAGTCATTCAATCCCTGAATCCTACTCGGAATACCACAGACAAGGTTTAGACTTTCCGGATTCTCTTGAATGCTGCCATCAATCTAGCTTATACCACGAAGATTCCGATTAAGAGATCTAAGAGATATTCATTCATTCTATGGTGGAACGTAAGTGGTTGTCAGGCACGCGTTCGTGGAGGAATGATGATGATTGTCACGTTCATCACATTCATATTGAAGTTCGAATGGATATCTTAGATAGGAACACGCATGTTTGAATGGAAAACAGAAATACTTGCATTAATTCATCGAGACACAGCAGAGCTCCTCACCCCCAACAATGGAGTTTAGAGACTCATGCCGTCAAAAGGTATAAAGTTCAGATCTAAAATGTCATGAGATCCAAAATAAATCTCTAAAAGTTGTTTAAATACTAAACTAGTAACCTAGGTTTACAGAAAATGAGTAAACTATGATAGATGGTGCAGAAATCCACTTCTGGGGCCCACTTGGTATGTGCTGGGGCTGAGACTTAAGCAAATCACGTGCATAGGGTTGTTTTGGGCATTCAATGCCAGCTTTGGATCCTTTTCTGGCGTTGAACTCCAACTTGTAACTTGTTTCTGGCGCTGGACGCCAGACAACAACATGGAACTGGCGTTGAACGCCAGTTTACGTCATCTATTCTTGAGTAAAATATGGACTATTATATATTTCTGGAAAGCCCTGGATGTCTACTTTACAACGCAATTGGAAGCGCGCCATTTGGAGTTCTGTAGCTCCAGAAAACCCACTTTGAGTGCAGGGAGTCAGAATCCAACAGCATCAGTAGTCCTTTTTCAGCCTAAATCAGATTTTTGATCAGCTCCCTCAATTTCAGCCAGAAAATACGTGAAATCACAGAAAAACACACAAACTCATAGTAAAGTCCAAAAATATGAATTTTGCCTAAAAACTATTGAAAATAAACTAAAAACTAACTAAAACACACTAAAAACTATATGAAATTAACCCCAAAAAGCGTATAAAATATCCGCTCATCACAACACCAAACTTAAACTGTTGCTTGTCCTCAAGCAACTAGATAAATAAAATAGAATACAAATAATTTTAAGAAGCAACAATATCTCAGAGTTTTTGGAGTGAAGCTCAGATTCTAATTAGATGAGCGGGACTAGTAGCTTTTTGCTTCTGAACAGTTTTGGCACCTCACTTTATCCATTGAAGCTCAGAGTGATTGGCATCTATAGGAACTCAGAATTCAGATAGTGATGTTAATTCTCCTAGTTCAGTATGTTGATTCTTGAACACAGCTACTTTATGAGTCTTGGCCGTGGCCCTAAGCACTTTGTTTTCCAGTATTACCACCGGATACATAAATGCCACAGACACATAATTGGGTGAACCTTTTCAGATTGTGATTCAGCTTTGCTAAAGTCCCCAATTAGAGGTGTCCAGGGTTCTTAATCACACTCTTCTTTTTGCTTTGGACCTTGACTTTAACCGCTCAGTCTCAAGTTTTTACTTGACACCTTCACGCCACAAGCACATGGTTAGGGACAGCTTGGTTTAGCCGCTTAGGCCAGGATTTTATTCCTTTAGGCCCTCCTATCCACTGATGCTCAAAGCCTTGGGATCCTTTTTATTTACCCTTGCCTTTTGGTTTTAAGGGTTATTGGCTTTTTCTGCTTGCTCTCTTCTTTTTTTTTTTTTTTGCAAGCTTTGTTCTTTGCTGCTTTTTCTTGCTTCAAGAATCATTTTTATGATTTTTCAGATTATCAATAACATGTCTCATGTTCATCATTCTTTCAAGAGCCAACATATTTAACAGTCTTAAACATCAAATTCAAAAGACATATGCACTGTTCAAGCATTCATTCAAAAAACAGAAAGCATTGCCACCACATATAAATAATTAGAATTTACCTTATTAAAAACTCGAAAAAAATATTGCCTCTTATTCTAAAGAAATTCTTCTATTTTATTCATGTTTAATGATGATGATAAAATTAAATTATAGCTTAATTGGGGGATAAAATCAAAAATATAGATACTAATTACTACTATATGACTCCTAAGGTAAAACTAATAAAAACAGTTATCACAGAGTTAAGGCTAAGATTGGAATTTAACAACCTTTGTTCTGGGAAGTGGATGTTCCTCTAATCTGCGGGGTGCTTGGTCCTTCAAGAGATAATTTCTGGCGCTTCAATTCCCTTAAATCACGCCCTTGCTCCTCCTGTTCTTTAAGCAAATAGCAAAGAATGCTACTTTGTTCCTTCTGTTCTTTCTGTATTTGTTCCATAGCTTCTTGCATCTTGGTAATAGATGTTTCAAGATACTCCCAGTATTCAGATTGAGGGATTTCTGGGAGAATTTCCTGTGTTCTCTTCTTGATGGGATCATCCTGTGCTTGTTATTTTTCCATTGATGCTTTGGTGATTGGCCGCTCAACTGAGATATACTCAGTTATTCCCATCCTTACTCCAGCGTCCTTGCAGAGCATAGAAATCAAGCTTGGATAAGCCAACCTGGCATCTTTGGAATTTTTGTTTGCAATTTTGTAGAATTCAGTTGAAATCAGTTGATGAACTTCCACTTCTTTTTCCATCATGATGCAATGGATCATCACTACTCTTCTAATAGTGACTTCAGAACGGTTGCTAGTGGGTAGCAGAGAATGCCCAATGAAGTCCAGCCATCCTCTGGCGACTGGTTTGAGATCTTCTCTTTTGAGTTGAATTGGGACACCCTTCGTGCTAGTGGTCCACCTGGCTCCAGGGATACATATATCCTCTAGAATCTTATCCAGGCCCTTGTCTGTTCTCATCATTCTCCTATTGAAGGAGTCTGGATCATCTTTCAGTTGAGGCAGCTTTAAGATCTCCCTGATCTTGTCAGGGTGGGTATGAACAATCTTTCCTCTGACCAAGGTCCGATAGTCATAGATAGCAGATCCAGATAGTCTTTGCCTGTCTGTATGCCACATATTAGCATAAAACTCCTGGACCATATTCCTTCCCACTTTCATTTCAGGATTAGCTAGGATCTCCCAGTTCCTGATTCGAATTTGCTCCTGGATCTCCGGATATTTGTCTTCTTTCAGATCGAATCTAACTTCCGGGATCACTGATCTTAGACCCATTATTTTGTAATAATGGTCTGAATGTTCTTTAGTTAAGAACTTCCCTTGATTCCAAAGTGGTTTTGGAACGCTTTCTTTCTTGCCTCTTGGAGTGGGTTATTTTCCTTTAGGAGCCATGATCTTAGTGATCACGGATAAGCACACCAAACTTAGAGGTTTGCTTGTCCTCAAGCAAAAAGAAAAGAAAGGAGAGGGAGAGAAGGAGAGCTAGGTGCAATGGTGGATGGGAGGGGAGGGAGGCCGAACCCATATTTAAAGGGAGAGGGGGTGGGTTTTCGAAAATAGGGAGGAAGATAAGATAGAAGATATGATTTTTAAGAAAATTTTAAGTATGATAAGAAAAGATATAATTTAAAATTGAAGAGATATGAAAGATATTTGAAAAAGATAGATTTGGATTTTTGAAAAAGATAATATGGAGATTTGAAAAAGATATTGATTAGTTGAAAAGATTTTTGAATGAAAAGAGATAGATTTGTTTTGAAAATTTTGAAAAAGAGTTGAATTGGGTTGAAAAAAGGATTTGTGCTTATGGATTAAGATACATTTGATATTTTTAAAATAGGGTTTTTAGAAATTAGGGATTTTAGAAATCAGGGTTCTTAACATGTTTATGCAAGAAATCATGAATTGAAACATGAAAATTAAATTTAGAATGAAAAATATGAAGTAAAAACGAATTCACCTCCTCCCCACCATCGTGGCGTTTGAACGCCCAAACGCTGCATGTTTTGGGCGTTCAACGCCCAAATGCTGCCTCTCCTGGGCGTTCAACGCCCAGCTGTTGCTTCTTTCTGGCGTTGAACGCCAGGAACTCCTTTGTCACTGGGCATTTTTCTGAACGCCCAGGACGCTGTAAATCTGGCGTTAAACGCCCAGACGGAGCTTCTTTCTGGCGTTCAACGCCCAGAAGATGCTTCTTTCTGGCGTTTAACGCCCAGATGGCTATCCTTACTGCCGTTCAACACCCAGTGGATGCTTCTTTTGGGCGTTGAACACCCAAAACAGACTTTTACTGGCGTTTTCTTGCCAGTGAGCTCTTTTTCTCTGTTTTGTGTGCAGAATCCTTCTGTAGCCCTGTGAACTTATACAATTGACTCTTTACCTTAGTATCAGTGAACTTTATATAAACAAATTAAATCAAGAATAGGGCAAAATGCTTAGAGGAAGTGATACCCCATGGCTGGGTTGCCTCCCAGCAAGCGCTTCTTTATTGTCTTTAGCTGGACCTTGCTGAGCTTTTAATCTAGCTTCAGTCTTGAGCACTCTTGCTCAACATTGCCTTCAAGATAGTGCTTGATTCTCTGTCCATTAACAATGAACTTCTTATCAGAATCAATATCTTGAATCTCCATATAACCATATGGTGATACACTTGTAATCACATATAGTCCCCTCCACCGGGACTTCAGTTTTCTGGGGAATAGCCTGAGCCTAGAGTTAAACAACAGGACCTTTTGTCCTGGTTCAAAGATTCTAGATGACAGCTTTCTGTCATGCCACTTTTTTTATTTTTCTTTATAAAGCTTGGCATTTTCGAAAGCAGTGAATCTGAATTCCTCTAGCTCATTTAGCTTGAGCAATCTTTTTTCTCCAGCTAATTTGGCATCAAAGTTTAGGAATCTGGTTGCCCAGTAGGCTTTATGTTCCAGTTCCACGGGCAGGTGACATGCCTTACCATATACAAGTTGGTATGGAGAGGTCCCTATAGGAGTCTTGAATGCTGTTCTGTATGCCCACAGAGCATCATCCAAGCTTCTTGCCCAATCCTTTCTACGGGTACTTACAGTCCATTCTAGGATTCTTTTTAGCTCTCTGTTAGAGACTTCAGCTTGCCCATTAGTCTGTGGATGATATGGAGTCGCCACCTTGTGGCGAATCCCATACCGGACCATGGCAGAGTAAAGCTGTTTGTTGCAGAAGTGAGTGCCCCCATCACTGATTAGTACTCTAGGGACCCCAAACCTGCTGAAGATATATTTCTGGAGGAACTTCAGCACTGTTTTAGTATCATTGGTGGGTGTGGCAACGGCCTCTACCCATTTTGATATGTAGTCAACTGCCACCAGAATGTAAGTGTTTGAGTATGATGGTGGGAAAGGTCCCATGAAGTCAATTCCCCATACGTCGAACAACTCAATCTCCAAGATTCCTTGTTGAGGCATGGCGTAACCATGGGGAAGATTACCAGCTCTTTGGCAACTGTCACAGTTACGTACAAACTCTCGGAAATCTCTATAGAGAGTGGGCCAATAGAAACCACATTGGAGGACCTTGGTGGCTGTCCGCTCACCTCCGAAATGGCCTCCATATTGTGATCCATGGCAATGCCATAGGATCCTCTGTGCTTCTTCTCTAGGCACACATCTTCGGATTATTCCGTCTGCACATCTCTTAAAGAGATAGGGTTCATCCCACAAGTAGTACTTTGCATCAGTAATTAGTTTTTTCTTTTGTTGCCTGTTGTACTCTTTGGGTATGAACCTTGGCAAATAAATGCTCATCCGGAAAGGTCTCAGAGATCTCAAGAGAGGGGAGGGACGTCCCTTCTACTGGCTCTATCCGGGACAGATGATCAGCCACTTGGTTTTCTGTCCCTTTTCTGTCTCTTATTTCTATATCAAACTCTTGTAGAAGCAACACCCATCTTATGAGCCTGGGTTTTGAATCCTGCTTTGTGAGTAGATATTTAAGAGCAGCATGGTCAGTATACACAATCACCTTTGATCCTACTAAGTATGATCTAAACTTGTCAATGGCATAAACCACTGTAAGCAATTCTTTTTCTGTGGTTGTGTAATTTTTCTGGGCATCATTTAAAACGCGGCTAGCATAATAAATGACATGCAGAAGCTTGTCATGCCTCTGTCCCAGTACTACACCAATGGCGTGATCACTGGCATCACACATTAGCTCAAATGGTAATGTCCAGTCTGGTGCAGAAATAACTGGTGCTGTGACCAGCATGGCTTTCAGCGTTTCAAACGCCTGCAGACACTCTGTGTCAAACACAAATGGCATGTCAGCAGCTGGCAGATTGCTCAGAGGTTTTGTGATTTTTGAAAAATTCTTTATAAACCTCCTATAGAATCCTGCATGCCCCAGAAAGCTTCTGATTGCCTTAACATTGGCAGGTGGTGGTAATTTTTCAATCACGTCTATTTTTGCTTGATCCACCTCTATTCCCTTGTTTGAAATTTTATGCCCAAGGACAATCCCTTCAGTCACCTAAAGTGACATTTTTCCCAGTTTAAAATCAGGTTGGTCTCTTGGCATCTTTTCAGAACTAGTTTCAGGTGATCAAGACAGGAGCTGAATGAGTCTCCATATACTGAGAAGTCATCCATGAAGACTTCCAGAAATTTTTTCACCATATCAGAGAAAATAGAGAGCATGCATCTCTGGAAGGTTGCAAGCGCATTACACAGCCCAAATGGCATCCTTCTATAAGCAAACACTCTAGATGGACATGTGAATGTTGTTTTCTCTTGATCCTGGGGATCTACTGCAATCTGGTTATAGCCTGAGTAGCCATCCAAAAAGCAGTAATAATCATGACCTGCCAGTCTTTCTAGCATCTGGTCTATGAACGGTAAAGGAAAATGATCCTTTCTGGTGACTGTATTGAGCCTTCTGTAGTCAATACACATGCGCGACCCTGTAACTGTTCTTGTAGGAACCAGTTCATTCTTTTCATTATGAACCACTGTCATGCCCCCCTTTTTGGGGACAACTTGAACAGGGCTCACCCAGGGGCTATCAGAAATAGGGTAAATGATCCCAGCCTCCAGTAATTTGTTGACCTCTTTCTGCACCACTTCCTTCATGGCTGGATTTAGCCGCCTTTGTGGTTGAACCACTGGTTTAGCATTATCCTCCAATAAGATTTTGTGCATGCATCTAGCTGGGCTTATGCCCTTAAGGTCACCAATGGACCACCCAAGAGCTGTCTTGTGTGTCCTTAGCACTTGAATAAGTGCTTCCTCTTCCTGTGGATTTAAAGCAGAGCTTATGATCATTGGAAAAGTGTCACATTCTCTCAGAAATACATATTTCAGGGATGGTGGTAATGGTTTGAGCTCGGGTTTAGGAGGTTTTTCCTCTTCTAGAGGAAATTTTAGAGGCTCTTTCATTTCCTCTGAATCCTCCAAATCAGGCTAAACATCTTTAAAGATGTCTTCCAACTCTGATTCGAGACTCACAGCCATGTTGATCTCTTCTACCAAAGAGTCAATAAGATCAACTTTCATGCAGTCTTTTGATGTGTCTGGATGCTGCATGGCTTTGACAGAATTCAACTTAAACTCATCATCATTGACTCTCAGGGTTATTTCCCCCTGTTGGACATCAATGAGAGTTCGTCCAGTTGCTAGGAAGGGTCTTCCTAGAATGAGAGTGGCACTCTTGTGCTCCTCCATTTCCAGCACTACAAAGTCAGTGGGAAAGGCGAATGGCCCAACTCTGACAATCATGTCTTCAATCACGCCTGATGGGTATTTAATGGAGCCATCAGCAAGTTGGAGACATATCTGGGTTGGTTTAACTTCTTCAGTTAAACCAAGATTTCTGATAGTGGATGCAGGTATTAGGTTGATGCTTGCCCCAAGATCACATAAAGCTGTCTTGGTGCAATTACCTTCTAATGTGCATGGTATCAGAAAACTCCCAGGGTCTTTAAGCTTTTCAGGAAAGCTTTTCAAAATGACTGCACTGCATTCTTCAGTGAGGAGAACTCTTTCAGTTTCTCTCCAATCCTTCTTATGACTCAAGATCTCTTTCATGAACTTGGTATAAGAAGGTATTTGCTCAAGTGCCTCTGCAAATGGAATCTTTATTTCAAGAGTCCTGAGATAATCTGCAAAGCAAGCAAATTGCTTATCCTGCTCCTCTTGGCAGAGTTTTTGAGGATAAGGTATCTTGGCTTTATATTCCTCAACCTTAGTTGTTGTAAGTTTATTTCCTACAGAAGTGGTTGAAGAAGCCTTTTTAGATGGGTTGTTATCAGCACTTGTGTGTGTCTGATCCCTCACTGGCAATTGAGTGCCAGAGTTAGAAGCTGGAGTGACGTTAGACGCCAGCTCCTCATCTGTTCCTGGCGTTTGAACGCCAGAACTGTGCTTCTTTTGGGCGTTCAACGCCAGATCCTTGCTTGTTTCTGGCGTTGAACGCCAGTCCTGAGCATGGTCTGGGCGTTCAGCGCCAGCCTTACACCCAACTTCTGGCGTTTTAACGCCAGAATTATTTTTCCCTGGGCTCTTACTGTCCTCAGATGGATTTTGGGTGGTTTGCTCATTTCTTGGTTTCCTGCTACTTTGAAGTGGGGTATTTAGTGCTTTCCCACTTCTTAATTGAACTGCTTGGCATTCTTCTGTTATTTGTTTTGACAGCTGCTGCTTTGTTTGCTTTAATTGTACTTCCATGTTTATATTGGCCATCCTTGTCTCTTGTAGTTTATCCTTGAATTCAGCCAACTGCCTTATTAGAAAATCCAATTGCTGATTGAATTCAGCAGCTTGCTCTGCAGGACTGAGTTCAGCAGTTACTGTTTTAGCCTCTTCTTTCATGGAAGAGTCACTGCTTAGGTACAGATGCTGATTTCTAGCAACTGTATCAATGAGCTCTTGAGCTTCTTCAATTGTCTTTCTCATGTAGATAGATCCACCTGCTGAGCAATCTAAAGAGATCTGAGCTCTTTTTGTAAGCCCATAATAGAAGATGTCTAACTGAACCTACTCTGAAAACATTTCAGAGGGGCATTTTCGTAGCATCTCTCTGTATCTCTCCCAGGCATCATAAAGGGATTCATTATCTCCTTGTTTAAAGCCTTGGATGTCCAGCCTTAGCTGTGTCATCCGTTTTGGAGGAAAGTATTGATTCAAGAATTTTTCTGTCAGCTGTTTCCATGTCCTTATGCTAGCCTTAGGTTGGTTATTTAACCACCTCTTGGCTTGGTCTTTTACAGCAAATGGAAACAGTAATAATCTGTAGACATCCTGATCTACTTCCTTATCATGTACTGTGTTAGCAATTTGTAAAAACTGTGTCAGAAACTCTGTAGGTTCTTCCTGTGGAAGACCGGAATACTGGCAGCTTTGCTGCACCATGATAATGAGCTGAGGATTCAACTCAAAGCTACTAACTCCAATGGAGGGTATGCAGATACTACTCCCATATAAAGCAGTAGAGGGGTTAGCATATGACCCCAGAGTCCTCCTGGACTGTTCATTTCCACTTAGATCCATGATGGAGAAAGGGAGATGATGTAAAATAAAAAATTTATTTTTTATTTATTTATTTATTTATTTAATTATTTCGAAGATAAAATGAATTAAAATAAAATAAATAAAAATAGGTGAAGATTTTTGAAAAAATAAGGAGAGAGAAAGTGGTCAGGAAGTTTTGAAAAAGATATGAATTGAAAAAGATTTTAAATTTTAAAAAAAATCTAAATTTTAAAAATAATTTTTGAAAATTTGTTTATAAAAATAGAGAGAAAAGATATTTTTGAATTTAAAGAGGAAAGAGAGAAACAATAAGATAGCCCAAGATTTAAAATTTTTAGATCTAATGCTCCTTGTTTTCGAAAATTCTGGAGGGAAAACACCAAGGAACACCAAACTTAAAAAATTTAAGATCAAGACGCAAGGAAAACTCAAGAACACTTTGAAGACTCGCAAGAACACAAGAACATAAAGAAAGAACATTAAACTTAAAATTTTTAGAAAACCAAAATAAAATTTTTGAAAAACAAAGGAAAACCAACCAGAAAACACCAAACTTAAAGTTTGGCACGAGATTTAATAGAAAAATTATTTTTGAAAAATTTTTGAAAAGAAAATAAAAGACTCTAACCCAAAAGACAAAAATTTCCTAATCTAAACAACAAGATTCACCGTCAGTTGTTCAAACTCAAACAATCCCCGGCAACGGCACCAAAAACTTGGTGCACGAATTGTAAATCACACTTTTTACAACTCGTACCACTAACCAGCAAGTGCACTGGGTCGTCCAAGTAATACCTTACGTGAGTAAGGGTCAATCCCACGGAGATTGTTGGCCTGAAGCAATCTATGGTTATCTTGTAACTCTTAGTTAGGAAAACAATAAAATAATTCACTTATCAAATTTGATTGCAAGGAATAAAAGGGCAGAACACAAATTATACTTGTATGCACTGATGGAGAGTATGTTGGAGTTTTGGAGATGCTTTGTCTTCTGAAATTCTACTTTCCTCTGTTTTCTGATTCACGCATGCACGTCCTCCTATGGCAAGCTGTGTGTTGGGGGATCACTGTTGTCAATGGCTACCATCCATCCTTCCAGTGAAAAGGGTCCAGGTGCGCTGTCACCGCACGGCTAGTCATCTGTAGGTTTTCAGTTGTACCGGAATAGGATTTACTATCCTTTTGCGTCTGTCACTATGCCCAGCACTCGCGAGTTTAAAGCTCGTCACAGTCATTCAATCCCTGAATCCTACTCAGAATACCACAGACAAGGTTTATACTTTCCGGATTCTCTTGAATGCTGCCATCAATCTAGCTTATACCACGAAGATTCCGATTAAGAGATCTAAGAGATATTCATTCATTCTATGGTGGAACGTAAGTGGTTGTCAGGAACGCGTTCGTGGAGGAATGATGATGATTGTCACGTTCATCACATTCATATTGAAGTTCGAATGGATATCTTAGATAGGAACACGCATGTTTGAATGGAAAACAGAAATACTTGCATTAATTCATCGAGACACAGCAGAGCTCCTCACCCCCAACAATGGAGTTTAGAGACTCATGCCGTCAAAAGGTATAAAGTTCAGATCTAAAATGTCATGAGATCCAGAATAAATCTCTAAAAGTTGTTTAAATACTAAACTAGTAACCTAGGTTTACAGAAAATGAGTAAACTATGATAGATGGTGCAGAAATCCACTTCTAGGGCCCACTTGGTGTGTGCTGGAGTTGAGACTTAAGCGAATCACGTACATAAGGCTGTTTTGGGCGTTCAACGCCAGCTTTGGATCCTTTTCTGGCGTTGAACTCTAACTTGTAACTTGTTTCTGGCGTTGGACGCCAGACAGCAACATGGAACTGGCGTTGAACGCCAGTTTACGTCGTCTATTCTTGAGCAAAGTATGAACTATTATATATTGCTGGAAAGCCCTGGATGTCTACTTTCCAACGCAATTGGAAGCGCGCCATTTGGAGTTCTGTAGCTCCAGAAAATCTACTTTGAGTGCAGGGAGGTCAGAATCCAACAGCATCAGCAGTCCTTTTTCAGCCTGAATCAAATTTTTGCTCAGCTCCCTCAATTTCAGCCATAAAATACCTGAAATCACAGAAAAATACACAAACTCATAGTAAAGTCCAGAAATATGAATTTTGCCTAAAAACTATTGAAAATAAACTAAAAACTAACTAAAACACACTAAAAACTATATGAAATTAACCCCAAAAAGCGTATAAAATATCCGCTCATCAAGAGCAATGAAGGGGGAGCAACAAAGGCAAGCAAGAGACATAGATGAGCTCAAGCATTCCATTGGATCTTCAAGAGGAAGAACTAGCCGCCATCACTAAGGTAGACCCGTTCTTTAATCTCCTTGCTCTTATTTTTCTATTTTTCAAAAATTATGCTTTATGTTCTATCTATGTTTGTGTCTTTATTACATGATCATTAGTGTCTAGTGTCTATGCCTTAAAGCTATGAATGTCCTATGAATCCATCACGTTTCTTAAATGAAAAATGTTTTTAATTGCAAAAGAAAAAGAAGTACATGAATTTCGAATTTTAAAATAGTTTAATTATTTTGATGTGGTGGCAATACTTTTTATTTTCTGAATGAATGCTTGAATAGTACATATTTTTGAATTTGTTGTTTATGAATGTTAAAATTGTTGGCTCTTGAAAGAATGATGGAAAAGGAGAAATGTTATTGATAATCTGAAAAATCATAAAATTGATTCTTGAAGCAAGAAAAAGCAGTGAAAAGCTTGCAAAAAAATGGCAAAAAAAAAGAAAAAGAAAGAAAAAGAAAAAGCAAGCAGAAAAAGCCAATAGCCCTTTAAACCAAAAGGCAAGGGTAAAATAAAAAGGATCCAAGGCTTTGAGCATCAGTGGATAGAAGGGCCCAAAGGAATAAAAATCCTGGCCTAAGCGGCTAAACCAAGCTGTCCCTAACCATGTGCTTGTGGCGTGAAGGTGTCAAGTGAAAAGCTTGAGACTGAGTGGTTAAAGTCGTGGTCCAAAGCAAAAGAGTGTGCTTAAGAGCTCTGGACACCTCTAATTGGGGACTCTAGCAAAGTTGAGTCACAATCTGAAAAGGTTCACCCAGTTATGTGTCTGTGGCATTTATGTATCCGGTGGTAATACTGGAAAACAAAATGCTTAGGGTCACGGCCAAGACTCATAAAGTAACTGTGTTCAAGAATCAACATACTGAACTAGGAGAATCAATAACACTATCTGAATTCTGAGTTCCTATAAAAGCCAATCATTCTGAACTTCAAAGGATAAAGTGAGATGCCAAAACTATTCAGAAGCAAAAAGCTAAGAGCCCCGCTCATCTAATTAAGACTGATCTTCATAGATGTTTTCGAAATTTATTGTATATTCTCTTCTTTTTATCCTACTTTGTTTTTAGTTGCTTGGGGACAAGCAACAATTTAAGTTTGGTGTTGTGATGAGCGGATAATTTATACGCTTTTTGACATTGTTTTTAGGTAGTTTTCAGTATGTTTTAGTTACTTTTTATTATATTTTTATTAGTTTTTAAATAAAAATTACATTTCTGGACTTTACTATGAGTTTGTGTGTTTTTCTGTGATTTCAGGTATTTTCTGGCTAAAATTGAGGGACCTGAGCAAAAATCTGATTCAGAGGCTGAAAAAGGACTGCAGATGCTGTTGGATTCTGACCTTCCTGCACTCGAAATGAATTTTCTGGAGCTACAAAAGCCCAATTGGAGTGCTCTTAATTGCGTTGGAAATTAGACATTCTGGGCTTTCCAGCAATATATAATAATCCATACTTTGCTTGAGATTTAATAACGTAAAGTGGCATTTAAACGCCAACTTTCTACCCTATTCTGGTGTTAAACGCCAGAACTGGCATAAAAGCTGGAGTTAAACGCCCAAACTGGCACCAAAGCTGGCGTTTAACTCCAAGAAAAGTCTCTACATGTGAAAGCTTCAATGCTCAGCCCAAGCACACACCAAGTGGGCCCAGAAGTGGATTTCTGCATTAATTACTTATTTCTGTAAACCCTAGGCTACTAGTTCATTATAAATAGGACCTTTCACTATTGTACACATTATGTAGTTTTTATGTTCTGAGACCTCCATGGGAGGCTGGCCACTCGGCCATGTCTACCCTATTTTGACTTATGTATTTTCAACGGTGGAGTTTCTACACCCCATAGATCAAGGTGTGGAGCTTTGCTGTTCTTCATGAATTAATGCAATTACTATTGTTTTTCTATTCAATTCATGCCTACTTCTTCTCCAAGATATCCATTCGCACTTCAACATGATGAATGTGATAAACTAGTGACACTCATCACCATTCTCACCTATGAACGCGTGCCTGACAACCACTTCCGTTCTACATGAAAACGAGCTTGAATGCATATCTCTTGGGTTTCTAATCTAAGATTAGAACCTTCATGGTATAGGCTAGAATTATTGGCGGTCATTCCTGAGATCCGGAAAGTCTAAACCTTGTCTGTGGTATTTCGAGTAGGATCTGGGATGGGATGACTGTGACGAGCTTCAAACTCGCGAGTGTTGGGCGTAGTGACAGACGCAAAAAGATCAATGGATCCTATTCCAACATGAGTGAGAACCGACAGATGATTAGCCGTGCGGGGACAGCGCATTTGGACTATTTTCACTGAGAGGACGGACAGTAGCCATTGACAACGGTGATCCCCCAACATACAGCTAGCCATGGAAGGGAGTATGAATGATTGGATGAAGGCAATAGGAAAGCAGAGGTTCAGAAGGAACAAAGCATCTTCATACGCTTATCTGAAATCCCACCAATGAATTACATAAGTGCTTTTATCTTATTTTATGTTTTAATTATATTTTAATTATCAAAATCCGGTAACCATTTGAATTCGCTTGACTGAGATTTACAAGGATGACCATAGCTTGCTTCAAGCCGACAATTTCTGTGGGATCGACCCTTACTCACGTAAGGTATTACTTGGACGACCCAGTGCACTTACTGGTCAGCTACACGGAGTTGTGTGAAAAGTGTGCGATCACAATTCCGTGTACCAGTAATAAAGTCCAGATGACGAAGAAGAGAGACATCGTCAGTAGGAACAACACCGTAAGGAGAAATCTGCTGATCAACAAACCCAACGGCATCAAAGTCAGAGGCATCCAAATTGAAGGGCTCGACAGTCCTCTGTCTTTTTAGAGAAGGGCCAACAGTAGAAAAAGTAGCAGCAGAAGTCGGGGGAGGATCAACCAAATGGACCTGAGGAGTTGGAATCATCCTCCTCGGCCCAGTAGAGCTCAAGATTGGCTTCTTAGGAGGAACTTGAGAAGATCCTTCCCCTGCAGCTTTTGCCGAGATGTTTTGGGCGGCGGTGGCCTTTCTCACCTTCTTAAAGGCCCTCATGGAGTCATTATTTTTAATCATCTCTGAAAATTACATACAGCAAGAAACCGAGTTATAAATCTAAAAACAACAAATACAAAAGAAGTCGACCACTACCTAGCTCAGCTCGGAGAAGAGAGGGATTTCCTAGGAATTTCTTTATATCAAGAGGGGGAGGCTGCCCCCAGTTCTCCTCCAGCACAGTCTCAAAGGCTTGCTCAACCTCATCCAACATCTCCCAAGTATACCTAGACACCACTACATTCTTTTGCCATTCTAAAGGAAAGCTAGGCTCGCCATTCTCATCCAAAAAGAAAGGCTGAGCTCCTTCAACAGCTCGGACCTTGAAGAAATAGTTCTTAAAATCGCGAAAAGATTCATCATACATTGAAAAAAATTTCTTTCCCTGGGCAGCATAGAAAGATACCCAAGTAGCCTTCTTCTTAGCCACCCCGGGCTTAGTCAAAACAAAGAGGGAAAGAAGGGTTTGAGATAGTTTAACATCCAACTCTTGACACAGTAATTGAAAAATCTTAAGAAAGCCCCACGAAGTCGGGTGAAGCTGGGAGGGAGATACATTGCACGACCACATCAAATTGGTCTCAAAAGGAGTAAAAGGAAAAGTAATGTTTAGCTGGCTGAAAAAATAGTCATAGGCATAAAAGAAGGGATGCTCTCCCTAGACCGAGGTCGGGAAACAAACCCTCTCATCGGAATCAGGCGCTACAAGCTCATAATCTTTCTCCTGGGCCCGACTACTACAAATCCTGTGATGTTTCCTCAGTTCTACACAGTACTCAGCATTTACCACAGAGACACACATCAACACGAAGGAGTCCAGCCAGTCCGACATACCCTCAGAGACTTTGGAAGAAGTCTCGACAATATTTTTGCGAGAAGACATGGGTCAACTAGTCCTACAGTAAGAAAAGGAAAAAGGGCTTACTAAACAGCTCGGGCAAATCAAAAAACAACTCGGGCTAAAACATACAAACAGCAAAAGGAGACCCCAGGACTCACATAAAGGTCCAGGGGTATCCTTTGGAGGCAGAAACAGAATAAGGTTTCAGGAAAAATATACGACCTACACCCCTCAAAACAAGGAAGCAACTCTCTTTCGATAGCGACACTCCACAAAAACACAAAATATCTATCAAAGTCATTACTTTTTACAGCCTATCAGAAAAGTCAAACATAAAAGCATGCAAAGGGGCAATCCTCAAGGACGTAACCTTTCTCAGGGTCAAACGGTTCAGCATTTTAAAAGGGACAATCATCAAGGGCGCAACCTTTTCTCAAAATCAAACAAGTTCACTATTTCAAAGGAAGAAATCAAGAAGGCACAATTAGAAATAGTAAACAGCATTCAAAACCCTAAAAACGCATCAAATACCAGCAAACAAGGAAAGGTTCTACAAAATTAAAAGAAACCCTAAAACAGCACACAGAGCAGAAGCAAATCAGACGCAGCAAGCAAAGAAAGATTCAAACTTTCCAGCTTTTTCCAAACAAAATCAAAAGGATTACAAATATCCAAGCATAAAAATGAGAAGAAAAAAGAGAGAAGCCAACCTGCAGTAGGGAAGGAACAATGAAGTGATCAGAGATTGAAAAGAAGTAAACACTAACGATCGCCTCTTCAAAAGCAGAAGATAGAACGCAAGAAAAGTTGCGGTGAAGCAAGAAGAGGAGAGACGGAGAAGAGAAACTCTTTGAAAAAATTTTGAAAAGAAGTAAGAAGTGGGAAGCAAAGGAAACGGCGAAAGGGGAGGTTAACGGGCATTTAAAACCTTCGCATGTTCCCAAGGAAGTACAAAAACGCGTGCTACAAGGAGAAACGTTCCGTATTTAAAGCTACTTAAATGAAGTTCTACAAACAGACCCAACAAAAGAATGCTCGAGTCTGGCTTCCCCAAAAGAGATTGAAGTTATAAAAACTCGACCTTAAAAGAAAGACCGAGCTCGAGCAGGGGCACTGTTCATATCCTGAGTCGAGATGTACGACCCGGGCTGTTTAAAGACAAAGTGACTGACCTGTTCAGGTCTAGAATCCCTGATCTCTTCTAAAAGAGATCGGCCAAATCGAGAATAGAGGCCCGAAGCAGGCCTAAATAGAGGAACGCGACCTAAATCCAAAGGCAGCCTAAGCCTAGAAGGATAAGGGCAGTTCCCTTAAAGATAAAGATGACTTCACTCAAAGATAAGATAAGATAACTATCTTATCCCCAGAAAGATCACTCTACAAACATTATAAATACACTGGAGCACCCAGGTATAACTCATACTCTGATTCTACAAAATACCTGCTCAATACCCTTGCTAACTTAAGCATCGAAGTCCCTTGCAGGTACCACCACCCTCCGGTGACAAAGGATCAGCAGCATTACCCATCTAACAAGTCGGACACGGCAGCGCCGGCCACCACCCACAAGTCAGATACACCATCTCCGACCAGCACAGAAGATCTCGTCCGAGATCGACCTATAGTTTCAGGTAACCCTCGGAACACTTTCAAACTTAATTCCTCAATTTTAGCAAATAAAATAAACAAATGCGAAGCTCCAGTATCATATAATGCAACTAAGGACTTATCACCAATTACACATTTACCTCTCATCAACGGATCCGCTTTAGAAGCATCCTTGGTATTCACAGCAAAGACTTGACCTTGATGCTGACTCTGGCCCGCATTTTGGTTCCTCCCACGACTGCAATCCCTCGCAATGTGGCCAGGCACCCCCACAATTGAAACAACCACCTAAACCAATTTTGCATGAATCATAAGGATGGAAACGCCTACAACGTACACAATTCAAATCTGGAGAATTCTTACTCTGATTTTCTCTCCCCTTAGCATACTGAAACTGAGTCTGAGTGTTCTTCCTGAAACCTCCTTGACCTTGAGGTGCATATCCTTCTCTTTTGAAGCTTTGACCTCTAGGATAGAAGTACTTGCCATGCCTCCGACTATAGCTCCTTCCATGAGTGTCCTTGGATGCCACCACGGTCTTGGCATACTCTTCCACTACTCTAGCCTTGTTCACTAAGTCAGAGAAGACACGGATCTCTATAGGTGCCACAGCAGTCATAATGCTATCCGTTAAACTTCTCTGGTACTTAATGCACTTCCAACTCTCGTAAGTCTCTGGAGCACCTTGACATACCCTAGAAAACCTACAGAGTTCCTCAAACTTGTTGGTGTAATCTGCCACAAACATGGAACCTTGCTTCAGCTGTATCAGTTCCATCTCCTTTGCTTCCCTTGCAGACTCAAGGAAATACTTCTTATAGAAGGCCGTTTGAAACACCTCCCACGGAATGTCGGCATTCTGAAGTTGTAGCAAGCGACACTCTGCTTGCCACCAGGGCTGAGCCTCTCCCGCTAGCTGGTAAGCGGCAAACTCAACATACTGATTGAGTGGAACATGCTGCGCCTGTAAAGCAAGCTCCATAGCTTGGAACCAGTGATCCGCTTTAGTAGGATTAGTGGATCCTCGGAAAGTTGGCGGATGAACCTTGAGAAACATCGCCAAGGTCATCGGAACTCCTCCAGTATTATCACCATTTCCCTCAGCATTATCATTGGCATTTCCTTCGCCATTCCTATTACCATTCCCCGCCGGTTGGCCTAACCTCTGCATAGCTTGTAGAGTCGCAACAGCATTCGCTTCCATGGTGTTCGCTAAGTTAGCCATGGCCGCCATGAACTCGGCATGGTTATCAGCTGGTTGCTCATTCCTACTTTCCCGTGTATGTGTTCGACCTCGCCCGCAAGTGGCCATTAGGGTTCCTATCTACACCAAACAATCGATATCAAGGTGATCAGTCTCAATATCAAAAGCCTAGTGCTTTAATTATCCCAAACAGGCACTCACAAACAAGCATGCTATGCATATATCAAGTAGATAACCTAATAGCATCAAAGAAAAAGACACACAGAGTATGCAATGAAGCACAATCAGTCCATCCCTCAGGCTCACGAGGACGAACCGCTCTGATACCACTAAATGTAACACCCTAATTACCCTAAGCCTTACCTCGCACCGTAAAGAAAAGGTTAATCAGAGATTACGACTGTTCTAAAGCTCATACGTATAATGTATATAGAAGAAATAATATAATCTAGAAGCCCGATGAAGGATATAGCTCAAAAACTGGATTTCAAAAAGCGTAAAACGTACTAACGAAGCTACTATCTTATAGTGTAAGAAACAGAAGTGATATAAACAAGGTAATAGTATAATAGTGAAATATCATAAGAAAACTAGCCACGACTCACGGAGTTTAAGCCAGCTAGCCATATATAGACCCTATAGAAACCTGACAGTTTAAAAACAACTCATACAAGTTTTTCTCTCATAATACAAGCCTCTAGGCTAAACAAAATACAAAAGAGAGATGTATAAACAAGATAAACCAAAAGACTCCAAAAGAATCCAGGATCCTCCGCTTTTGTCACCATCCAAAGAAACTCACCGAGGTGGGTTGCGACCTGCATCTGAAAAATACAACAAAGATATGGTATGAGAACTGGAGGTTTTCAGTATGATAATAGTGCTCAGTGATGTAGGATATAAGGCCCCGGGACGTCAAAGGCAATCCTAAGCTCTATATCCATCACAAAATTCAAACTTAAAGCATTCTAAGACAAGTAAGCATAATATAAACCTTATCATAATTAAACCGGGTAATCTATCTTAAGGGATTTCTATTCTAACCAAACACCACTGTCCCACAGCCTTCACCAACCTATCCTCCATGCGATCCCATCGCCACCGCCTTTCGAACCTCCTCAATCCCAGTAGAAAGCACAGTTAATAACAATGCAAGTAATTCACAAGTAAAAGCATACAAGGCAAGTAGATCAAGTAAGCAATTAGGCATGTTATTCAACTAGGCATACAATCACAAGTCGGCAAAACAAACAAGCAGATAGAAAATCCATATGATCAATGCCTGCCCTACTGGCTGTGATATCACATTGTCGGTTCAACTGCCAACTTGACACATCTCCATGGAGACATCGCCCTTCAGATTTCTCATATGGGAACCCCCGAGATATAGTGCCCGGATCACTGTCCAGGTACCGGTGCCTGCACGCCTATTGATCCGAAGGGATACGAGCGGGATACTCTTGCCTCAGACCTCACATCTCAACGTAAGCGGGATTAACCACCGTCCTTACGCCGCCACCGCTACCACGACTAACCACCGTCCCTGCCGGGCGCATAGCTTCTCATAATCTCAGTAAAAACATTACTTCAGTGGTTTTCAAAAAACATTTTCAGTATACATGGATCCATCATCTCATTCAGAGTCCGCAACTCTTCTCAACCACTGTCCATTCATAACTCAACTTCCACTTATCAAAGTTCATCATTCCTCATCTCATATATCTATCACCCTTCACCTAACGTCAAACCGTTCTCAGCACGCCAGAAACCTAGGTTTCCATTTTCTAATTTATCATAAAATCATGTACTAGAACCCTTAAGTCATATCCCATGTTCTGTTACTCAAAACTAGGCCCAAAAGTCTTAAAATGGTGTTTTAGAAGTTTACAACCTTGTTGGGAAGGTAGAATAGTTGAAAAATAAGCAAAATTTGAGAAAAAGGACGTGTGCGGCCGCACAGGGGTGTGTACGTGCGCACGCCCAGAAAATTTTAAAATGTGTGCATACGCCCAGGCGTGTGCGTACAAACAGGTCGCAAAACTTACAGAATCTGTTCACTCGCACAACCTGTGCCAGCGACCCCAACAGACTGGCCTCCCCAATGTGTGCGTCCGCACAGGTTGAAATTTATCCTTAGATATATGCACGCACAAGCTGTGCTAGCGCTGCAAACAGAATGCAGTTCCCTGCCTGTACATGCGCACAGGTGTGTGCGTCTGCACAGGTCAAAATTTTTACAGGGTGTGCGCCCGCACGGGGGTGTGCGCTCGCACATATCTGAAATCATGAAATTCTGCAACTTTGCATAATTTCAGATGTTTAACACCAACTTTGAATAATCATAACTTCCTCTATAAAATTCCAAATTTCACAAACTTTATATCGATTTAAAGGGTTTTCAAAGATCTTTAATTCTAAATAAATTTCAATCAATTTCGAAAACTGAGGCAAAAGTTATGATCGGACAAAGTTCACCAAAATCCAGTTTTTACCCAAAATCATAATTTCCTCACTTCCTTTATAAAACACAACCAAACCAACTCAAACCATTCCAAACCATTCAAAACCCCCCTTTTTCATCAAAATTGACCTCTTGTGTCATAGTACATCAATCATACCACATTTTTCCCTCACATTTCATTAACCATACCTCAAATATCACATATACAACATATTTCCCAATCTTCATTATATTGCCATCAATTCTCATCATCAAATCAACCACAATTCAAATTAATATTCAACAATGCTCATTTATCCACATCCATCATATCTCACTTCATCATTTAACCATAACAACAATACCAAATTATTATACTTCATCAACAATCATCAACAACATAAATTTCTAAACCTATCCTATGGGTCACTAGCCTAAGTGTCCATGAATATTATATACTACATAGAAGAAATCGAAACCATACCTTGGCCGATTTTCTTTATGCACCAAAACCCAAAATTGATCACCAAAGAGCTTTCAACCAAAATTCAAGCTTTCACTTTCACTCCACTAAGCACAATTAAGCTCCAAAAGCTCCTAAAGCCACAATAATCAAACTATATGCATACAAATCACCTCAAATCAACCTAGGGTTCCAATTAAACATAAATTCACAAGGGTTTAATGGCTCTTACCTTATTCAACAATTTTTGGAAGCCAAAACCAATATCAATCAAGTGCTAGAGTGTACCTAAACACCCAAAACACAAGATTTCACTCAAAACCAAACCCAAAAATTCAAATTTCACAAGGGCACGACATCTGGGCAGAGAATCTCGAGAAACTTACAACAAACTCATATAGAAATGATGGGCTCGGCGAGAGCTTTGCGTAGCCATTGACGGCACGCAAATCGGAGCACCGTGGCTCGAGATATCGCGACTTGAAGTGAGAAGTGAATAGTGTTTTCCCCTTCTCTTTTCTCTCTTCTCATGCAGCTAGTGTTTATGTTGTGTGAGTGGTTTATGGCTGAAAAGGATTCACTTAAAGGACTTATATATGTTGGGCTTGGGCCCAACTTGGACCCGGTCCAACCTGTTAGCGTTTTTAGCCCGTTTGGCCCAACTTCGGGCCAAACCTCTAAAATTAACGCCCGATTTTCCATTTCTAATGTTTTTCTAAGGTTTTTGCTGGTTTTTACTTTTTCTCATGCGGTACCGGGCAGACTTAAACCGGTTCAATCGGTTCAACTGCCGGTTCGTAGTTTTTTACAGTTTTTCGCAAGAAGCACATTTTTTGACTCAGAAAAACCTACTGAGTCCAAAAATCACCTTTAAATCCTCAAATTCTCTTTCTAACTTTTCGGAATCTCATTTGGGCAATTAATCACTTAATTAACCGGTTGATTAATTGCGGTTCTTACACAATGCATCATAGAATAGAATTAAACATAGATTGAAGTAGAAAAGTAATTGCATTAATTCATAGGAATTAGTAGAGCTCCTAACCTTAACCTAGGAGGTTTAGTTGCTCATACTGTACATAAAAGTGTTTGATATATTCTGAGGGGCTGAAGATCGAAGTCCTTAATCAATGGTGATCTTCCATCTATACTTACTAATCTAATAAATAAAAATTACAAAAGTGAAATAAACTAAACAGAAAGGTACAAAAATCCACTTCTGGGCCCACTTGGTGAGTGTTTAGGCTGAGCATGGCTTCTAACTTGAATGAGTGGGCATTGGACGCCCATTGGGGAGTAAATATGCTGCTGCCTTGCTCCCTTTGTGGCATTGAATGCCAGTTTTGGGTGTTCAATGCTGGCCTTTGTCCTCTTGGGGAGTTGAACGCTAGAAAGGGGGTTGTTTGGGCGTTAAACACCCATTTTGGGCCTTCATTTCCAAAGCAAAATATAAACTATTATATATTTCTGGAAAGCTCTGAAAGTTAGATTTTCAACGCCATTAAGAACGCTTCATTTAGGTCTTTGTAGCTCTAGAAATGCTCGTTTAAATGCACAGAGGTCAGGATCTGACAGCATCTGTTGTCCTTTCTTTGCCTCTGAATCAGACTTTGCCAAAATTTGCCAGATTCACCTAAAAATCACCTAAAGTCATAAGAAAAACACAAAAGCTCAAAGTAGCATCCAAAAAGTGAATTTTGCAATAAAACCTACTAAAACATAATAAAACTTAGCAAAACATATTGAAATTACTAAGAAAATAACATCAAAAAGTGTATAAAATATCCGCTCATCAAAACACCAAACTTAAACTGTTGCTTGTTCTCAAGCAACCAAAAACAAGTAGGACTAAAAAGGAGAGAAAGATACAATAAGTCTCAAAAGTTTCAATGAAGCTCAGTTCCAAATACTGAATGGGGCTAATAACTTTTTACTTCTGAACAGTTTTGACATCTCACTTTCCTTTGAAGTTCAGAAATATTGAACTTCCCTTGGAACTAGAATTCGGATGATATTATTGATTCTCTTAGTTTAGCTCTTCTTGATTCTTGAACACAGCTTTTTCTTTTGAGCCTAGCCATGACTCTAAGCATTTTGTTTTCCCATATTACCAGCGGATACATAAACGCCACAAGCACTTAACTGGGGAAATCCTTGGGATTCGAATTTACCTTTACTTAAATTCCTAGTCAGTGGTGCCCAGAATTCTTAAGCATACTCTTTTGCTTTGGATCACGACTTTAACTGCTCAGTCTCAAGCTTTTCACTTGACACCTTCATACCACAAGCATTTAGTTAGGGATAGCAACTCATTTGAGCTTTTGAGGTTGATTTTTAACCCTCCTAACCATTGATGCTCAAAGCCTTGGATCCTTGCTCTTTTGATTTTTCTTTCATGCCATTCTTTTTCTCTCTCTTTTTTTAGCTACTTTTTCTTGTTTCAAGAATCAATATTTTTCTGATTTTTTAGAGGATCCATAATATTTCTCTAAATCCTTTGTTCTTTCAAGAGCCAATATTCTTAATTCTAATATCAATTATTCACTATTAAGTCATACATTCAGAAAGCAAATACAAGGCCACCACATCAAAATACTTGGAATAACTCATGATAAACTTAAAACTCGTGTATCTTACTGCTTCTTTTTCAAATAAATTTTTCTTTTAAGCATGGTGATGATACAAAGGATATCTTATAACCAAATTAAAACAATAACATCAAATTAGAAAAACAAAAGACTAGATGTGATCATGAACTTAGAAAAGAAAACAGACAATAAAAGTACAGTGAAAACAGAAATAGAATAAATAGAGGGATAATGGGACTCACCAACCTCTGACGGTGGCTGCTGCTTCCCCTAGAAAATCTAATGGAGCATTTGATCTCCTCTATGTCACGTCCTTGCCTCTGTTGTTCCTCCATCAATCGTCTCTGATGTTCTCTTATTTCATGGAGGATGGTGGCGTGCTCAGTGTGCTCCACCTTCAGCTGCTCCACATTTGAGCTCAACTCCCCTATTGAGGTATTCAGTTGATCCCAATAGTCACAGGGAGGAAAATATATCCCTTGAGGTATCTCAGGGATTTCTAGTGGAGGCGGCTACACAAGCTCTTGTTGGAGTTCTTGTGTCGGCTCCCTGACATTCTCCATCCTCATCTTTGTGATGGGCTTATCCTTCTCAATGAGGGCATCACCTAAAATGTTGATTCCAACTGAATTGAACATGCGATAGATGAGGTGTGGGAAGGCTAGCCTTGCCTTGGAGGATGCTTTTGTGGCTACCTTGTATATTTCTTGAGGGATTACCTCATGCAGCTCTACTTTATTTTCGAGCATGATGCAATGCACCATTATTGCTCGGTCAATAGTAACTTCAAACCAGTTACTAGTAGGGATAATAGAGAGTTGCACAAGCTCCAACTATCCTCTGGCCACTGTCTTAAGGTCAAGCCTACTTAGTTGGTAGGGCTTGCCTTGTGCATCTAGCCTCCATTGGGCTCCCTCCACACAGATGTCTGTGAGTACTTGCTCTAACCTCTGATCAGAGTTGACCTTTTTAATGTAAGAGTGTGGGTTTCAAGGTTTAGAAAAAGTAAGAGAGAGAAGAAAGGTGGGGTAGGTGGAGATTCTGTGTGACCCACTGGTTTGAGAGGCTAGGAATTTCGAATTTCTTGCCCCCTTTAGGGCGTTGAACAACCAGCTCTGCTCCCTAGCTGGCATTCAACGCCAAAGCATTCCCCCCTTTTAGGGATTGAACGCCTAGCATGCTCCCTTCCTGGCATTCAACGCCAGCTCCATACTCCCCTTGGGGCGTTGAACGCCCATCCCTGCTCCCTGGCTTGCATTCAATGCTAGCTTCTGGTCCCTATGGGATGTTGAACGCCAGAGTGGATCAGAGAGGGGAGCGTTTTAGCTCCCTTTTGGGTGTTAGATGCCCATCTTTGTCCCTATCTGGCATTCAATGCTAATAAGGGACTTTTCCCAGGGTGTTCTGTTTCCAGTTCTAAATGTTTTTGTCACTTTTCTAAGTGCTGCACATGATCACAAACATCAAAAAGCAATTATAGAAAATGAACTAAAAGCAAAGTCAAATGAGAATAAACAAAAGAAAAAAAAAAGTAATAGTACTCTAATCATGGTTGGGTTGCCTCCCAACAAGCGCTTCTTTACCGTCATTAGCTTAACGGACAGCGCCATCACGGAGATAGGTAGGGGCTCAGATCTTCACCCCTTACAGTGAAGTTTTTTCCTGTGCTCTTATGAATGAGCTCCACATGCTCTAGAGATAGGATCCGGTTTATAGTATCTGGAATGACTGGACTCTTAGTAAAGACAACTCTCATTCTAGGTGAGAGGCCTTTAGTGGAAATCTTCTTGTTCCTCTAGCCTTTAGGTACCATCATCTTAGTATCTTCTTTCCTAGTGTTTGATGATGGTTCTCCAACACCAAACTTAGAGTTGGTGTCTGGGGTCTCTGTGAAGCTCTGCACTGAAAGAGAAGGTTGAAACACTACGTGTTGTACAATGGTACCTCCTTTGTTAGAGAGAGACTGGGGATTGGGGATCTTGAACAAGATATAATCCTCATGTAGTCTAAAGACTAGCTTTCCTCTTTCCACGTCAATTAAGGCCTTAGCAGTGGCTAGGAAAGGCCTTCCAAGGATGATGGATTCATCTCTGTCCTCCTCATTATTTAAGATCATAAAATCAGCAGGGATGTAAAGGTTTTCAACCTTTACTAGGACATTCTCCACCATGCCATATGCCCTTTTCAGGGACTTGTCTTCCATCTCCAATGAGATCTTAGCACTTTGCACCTCCAAAATTCCCAGCTTCTTCATTACAGAAAGAGGTATGAGGTTGATGCTTAAGCCAAGTTAATATAGTGCCTTCTCAAAAGTGATGGTCCCTATAGTGCAGGGAATCAGAAAGCTTCCGGGATTCTAAAGCTTCTGAGGAAGCTTCTTTTGAACCAAGGCACTGCACTCCTTGGTCAGAATTGGAGGTTCATCTTCCTCGTCTAACATCTCTGTATGAGAGGAGTTGACCTTTAACTTCCTAAGGATTGCTAGGAACTGAGCAATTTTCTCTTCTTTGGACTCCTCATCCTTATCAAAATAGGTGTACTCTTCAGGTTCTTCTTCCAGCAAAGGGGCGTGCAAGGTGATATTATCAGTCTCCTCATGAGCTCTGATTTCCTTGAGCTCCTCAATAACAGGTTCCTCCTTGGGTTCGGTCACCACCTCCATAGTGAGGGCCTTGCACTCTTCCTTTGGATTTACTTCAGCATTACTTGCAAGAGTATTGGAGGGGATCTCTGCGATCCTCTTACTCAGCTGACCAATCTGTATCTCTAGGTTCCTGATGGAGGACCTAGTTTCTGTTATAAAACTATGTGTGGTCTTGGAGAGATTAGAGACTATAGCAGCCAAGTCAGAGAGGCTTTGCTTGGGTGTCTCCATCTACTACTGAGCGGGCTCGAATGGTTTATTGTTGAACCGATTTTGGTTCATTCCATTCTGATTATTACTGAAGTCTTGTTGAGACTTCTGCTTATCTCTCCACCCAAAGTTAGGATGGTTCCTCCATCCCTGATTGAAAGTATTCGAATAGGAAATGTTGTTGGAGTTTTTGGAGGAGTTTCCCATGTAGTTAGCCTCCTCTATGATAGTCCAGGCATTTTTACTGGCATCTATATCATATTTCATTTCTGGACAGTAGGCAGCTGAGCTTTGTGTCCCACTCAAGTATTGAGAGATCATATTGATCCATTGGAACATGAGCTTGTTTTGAGCCAAAATGATGTCTAAGGTGTCTACTGCCAGGAAATCCCTCTTCTGAGCTGCCCCATTGTTCACAGGGTTACTCTCAAAAGTGTACATGTACTGGTTATTAGCAACCATGTCAATAAGCTCCTGCATCTCTTCAGGTCTCTTCTTCAAGTGGAGTGATCCACCTGCAGAATGGTCTAATGCCATCTTGGATATCTCAGATAGGCTATCATAGAAGATATCCAACATGGTCCAATTAGAGATCATGTCAGGAGGACATTTCCTGATTAGTTACTTCTATCTTTTCCAAGCTTCATAAAGGGATTCTCCCTCTTTTTATCTAAAGGTTTGTACTTTCACCCTAAGCTTGCTCAGCTTTTGAGGTGGAAAGAACTTGGTCAAAAATTCATTGACCACCTTCTCCCAACTATCTAGGCTTTCCTTAGGCTGGGAATATAGCCATAGCCTTGCTCTGTCTCTTACAGCAAAAGGAAAGAGCATGAGCTTGTAGACTTCTGGATTTACTCCATTGGTCTTGACAGTGTCACATATCTGCAGAAAGTCAGATATGAATTTGTTTGGATCTTCCTGTGGAAGTCCATGAAACTGGTAGTTCTGTTGTACCAGAGTGACCAGTTGAGGCTTCAACTTAAAGTTGTTTACCCCAATGGTAGGAATACAGATGCTACGCCCATAGAAATCAAAGTTGGGCGCAGTGTAAGATCCTAAGACCTTTCTTGCATCACCCCCATTGTCTAGATTAGCTGCCATTGTTGTATCTTTAGCTTCTTATTCTAGAGCTCCTGTGAGATTCTTTATGGATCTGCTAGCCTGAGCTTGTTGTAAATGTCTTCTTAGAGTCCTCTCAGGTTCAGGATCCGGATCAGAGAGAGGTTCTTTATTCCTACTCCTGTTCGTAAACAAGAACGAAGAAACCAAGAAGAGAAGGAGAAAGGAGTCTCTATGTCAGAGTATAGAGATCCTTAAGAGAGAGTTAGAAGAAGAGGAAAGAAAATAAAGATGTCTTTTAAATTAAAAAGGATTTTTGAAAATAGAGAGAGAAGGAAGGAGAAAGTTTTCGAAAAAGAAGAGAGAGAAAGAAAAAGAAGATTTTCGAAAATAGAAGAGAAAGAAAGAGGTTAGAATATTTTTGAAATTAGAAGAGAGAGAAAGAAGAATTAGAAAGAATCAAACTTTTAAAATTAAAATGAAACAAACAAGTAACTAATTAAGAAGAATTGAAAATAAAAAGATTTAAAAAATATTTGATTTTCAAAAATAATTGAAATTTTAAAAAGTAAGAAGTTTAAAAAGAATCTTTAAAATTTAAAAATTAAAAAAAGAAAGTTAAAAGAGAGAAACAAGATAAGATAAGATTTTAAAATTTAAGACAAGAGATTTGATTTTGAAAAGATTTTGAAATTAAAAGAAAGAAAGTCAAAGAAAGATTTTAAATTTAAAAAAAATTGAAAAAGTGAAGAGGAAGAGAGATAAGATAAGATTTAAAATTTAAAGATTTTAAAATTCAATTTAAAAGAAAGAAAAGATTTGAAAAATAAAAAATTAAAATAAGATAAGGAAAGATTTAAAATTTAAATTCAGAAAGCAAAACTAATCAATTACTAAACTTTAAAAAATTGAATTTAAAAAGAAAGATAAGATAATAAATTTTGAAATTAAAAGAAAAAATTATATAAGATTTAAATAAAAACAAAAAGATAGCTAATGAAACACCAAACTTTAAAATTTAATTTTAAACATTTTTGAAAATATAGTTTTTTTTTCGAATTTAAAATTAAAAAGAAAGGCAAACACTAACAAGACATCAAACTTTAAAATTTTAAAATTAAATGACACTATTTTCGAAAATTTGAAGGAGAAATACTAAAAGACACCAAATTTAAAAATTTTGAAATCAAAACAATAAAAATAGCAAGAACAGTTCGAACATCAAGAAAGAAAAACAAGAACAATATTCAAAAACATAAGAAAAGACACGAAGACCAAAGGAACACCAAACTTAAAAATTGACACAAGACTCAAACAAAACAAAAGAAAAAGATGAAAATATTTTTGAAAATAAAACTTTTTTAAAGAGAAAATAGGAAACACAAAAATAAAAACAGTAAAAGTACCTGATCTAAGCAGCAAGATAACCGTTAGTTTGTCAGTCACAAACAATCCCTGGCAAAGGCACCAAAAACATGGTGCGCGAATTTGTGACTCGCACAACTGAACCGGCAAGTGCACCGAGTCGTCCAAGTAATACCTCAGGTGAGTGAGGGTCGAGTCCCAAGAGGATTGTTGGATTGAAAGATAGTTGTTGTTTGTTGTAGGCGCATAGACAAGCAATAATAATCAAACGTAGAAACAGTAATTAGCAGTCAATTAAGGCTTCAGAGGTGCTTCTTCTTCTGCATTACCACGTCATACACACAACTTCAATGGTGAATGATTCCTTCAATGACAAGGCTATAAGTGATTAAGCCATTGGACGTGATCATTAATCTCCTCAGATCCAGACCAAACATCCGAACGGACTAAATCAATTTGGGAGATGGTGAAGCGCGTTGACGATTAGATTTTTGACGGTTTAGAAATTCACTAATAAAATCTCGTTGTAAAGTATAGTTTCTAAACCAAGCAATAATCCTTTCATACAAAAAGTTATTTGTCACTAGTACAAACCCCTAAAATTTATAAACCGAAGTATTGGACCTCGGGTCGTTCTCCCTAGGAATTACAATAAAGTGTCTCGTTATTGGTTGTGAGTTATTTTGGGGTTTTGGATAAGAGGCATGAAAAGTAAATGGTAATGAAAATAAACTAACAACTAACAAGACTCTTGGCAAGATGTGAGAACTAGAAGTCCTATCCTAGTTATCCTTCTCAATTGTGATGAGAATTGTTCATTGCTCCCACTTAGTCAACCTCTAACCATGGAGGAAAGTCAAGTGGATGAATCAATTTGATTCCTCAAGTCCTAATCAACTCCTAAAGGAATGGCTAGCTTTAGAGGCATTCGAATCAATTAGCAACTTCTAATTATCAATCAATCAAAGGAATTAGATAACTCAAGAGTCACTAATTACTCTACCAAAGCCAAGAGGGACAAAACCTACACTAGAATCCAAACAAGCATTTTATCAAACACTTGGTAAGCATAAAAGAAAAAAAAACATAGTAAATCAACAACAAGAATGAAGTCTAACAACGATTATTGAAAGGAGTTAACAACAACAATCAAAGGAAACACATTTATTATGAATTACCTTTATTGAATTGAGAGAGAGTAAAAGGAACAATACTAGATCTATAACAAAATACAAGAACAACATAAAGGAAATTGCAATAAAAGATGGAAGAAGAATCAATGTAACTACAAGGAATTGAGATGTAGAAGTAGAAGAACATGCATCTAAATCTAGATCTAAGAACTAAACCTAATCCTAATCCTCATTCTAGAGAGAAGTGAGAGCTTCTCTCTCTAAAACTCTAAACTAAAAGTGATTATTGGTTAAAAGTGATCATGATCCCCATTCCCCTTAATCCTTCATCCTTTTATTTCTTTTCCTTAGCAATTTGACGCCAAAAATGGGTTCAGAAAACCTCTCAAATCGCCAGACACGTGTTGCATTAATGAGGTCATGTGCCATCATCGGCGCGTGCGCGCATGGTACGCGTGCGCGTCCTTGGCCTGTTTCGCAATGTGCGTGCGAGCGCCTTGTGCGCGTGCGCGTGCATGGCTCTGATTTTGCTTCTTTGACTTTTAATGCTTCTCTCCACTTGTATGCTTCCTTCCTTGCTTCCTTTGATCCATGCCTAGCCTATTTCATCCTGAGATTACTAACAAACACATCAAGGCATCTTATGGAATCAAAGAGGAAATAGAATTCATCAAAATAAGGCTTAAAAAGCATGTTTTTACACTTAATCACAAATACGGGAGAGATAACAAAATCATGCTAATTCCTAGGCTAAATGTGACAAAAGGTTATCAAGATGCTCTAAATTCAATACAAAACAAACCGTCAAATTGGGGTTTGTCAACCTCCCCACACTTAAGCCTTAGCATGTCCTCATGCTAAAATAAGAAGGTACTAAGGGTTATGACATTGAATGCAACTAAACTACATGAATCCTATCTAAAGGCAACTACCTAAAGCAATTGGAAGTGCTTAGTTCAAACAAATCAATTCCCAAGAGAGCATGTGTAAGCACAAGAGCTAGACAATAGGGATTAAGTCCAAACCACAATTGCATTGAATTATCAAAAAGAGTTCAAACTTGCAAGAATATAGATAATATAGGTGAACACATATGATTGAACTTTTGAACCCTCACCGGATGTGTATCCGCTCTATTCACTCAAGTGTTTAAGGGTTAATTCACTCAATTCTCTTCTAATCATGTTTTCCAAAATTTGATTTTCTTCTAACAATCAACACTTATTCAATGCATGCATACATTCATCATGAGGTCTTTCATTTAGGTTGTAATGGGGTTAGGGTCAAGGTAGGATCATTTATGGTTAAGTGGACTAGGATTTGAATCTTTGATTAGCATAGACTTTTCCACCTAACTATATAATGGCCTATGCAAGTTCAAACTACTCTAACTACCCATTCTTCACTTTTTCTTACATATGCATGCATTTCCTTTTTATCTCACTACACTTATGCATTGACTCTTATTGAGCTTCACTTTGGGGCATTTTGTCCCCTTTTACTATTTTTTTTCTTTTTTTCTGTATACAATTTTTTTCTTTTTTCTCTCTTTTTTTTTTTTTTTTTTAACTATGTACAAGAACATCAATGCATAAGGTCTATACATTTAATCAATACATGAATATGTACCCAATTCCTAAACATGAAAGTGTACTACCCATTTTATCCCATCCAATGTTCCCAACCCTCACCAACTTGAATAATAAACATTCTCACTAGCCTAGGCTTAATCAAAGATCCAAACAAGGACTTTTCATTGGTTTTCCGCCTTGGGCTTGTAATAAGCTAAATTGAGAATGAGTTGGTTAAGCATAGGCTCAAAATTGGCTAACAATGGAATACAAAAGTGTTGGCCATTTGGATAAGTGGCTAATGAAAACAATGGCCTCAATCATATAAATGCATAAATACAAGAAACAATTGTACATATAGAATCACGCAAATCAAGGATCACAATCATAGAAAGAGACAATTTCACACAAGAATGGAAAATAAGTGGTTATAAAATGTAACCACATCAATAGGCTCAAGTCTCACAAGCTTGTGTTCTTAGTTCAATACATGCTTCACAAAGTATGAAATTCAAGCAAGCTTTCAAAAATTCTCTTTCAATCAATTGGGTTAATGCCCTATATTTAAACTTCTTGAAAAATCTCGATGTTTGACTAAGCATTGTTGTGATTGAAAAGTTCAAAAATTTTTCTTAGTTCACCCTTTCTTTTTTTTTTTTTCTTAAAACCAATATATTATGCAAAAAGGGTGACTAAATATTTGCAATCCAAAGTATGATTTCTAATCACAACTACAACTAAAAATAAAGATAAACAAAATGTATAAAGAAGAATCCAACTAAAAGTACGGAATCTATCATCCAAAACATCTAAAAATATCCAAAAGCATCAAAATATCTAAAATCCAAAATAAGCAATAAAAGTATCCAAAGCAAACTAAAGTATCCAAAGCAAACTAGAAATGCGTCAAAATATATACAAAGATGTGCAAAATAGGATAACTAGGCTGAAAAGTTCACCGGTTCCCAGATAATGCTACCGGTGCCCTCCCCACACTTAAAATCAAGCATTGTCCTCGATGCTAAACCGGAGGATCAGTGGGAGGTACAACGATAGGCTCTGGCTCTGACTGTGGCTGTGGGACCGGCTCCTCCTGAGTCTGTGGCGGCTCTGTAGTGTTAGGGGCATCCTGCTGAACCGGTGCCTCCGCGTCCTCCTCCTGATGATCCAGCTCATCGGAGGCCGGAGAATCGGGAAGCGGAGGTAGCTCAGCGCCCAAAGAGATAAGTGCCTGGTCCATCCGATCCAAACGGCGTCTGACATGGCGTCGCTCTCGCCCTAAGAACCAGAAGAGACGCTGGACCTGGAGATAGGTAGGCTCAGGTGCTGCTGGAGGGTCTGTAGATGATGAAGGAGCTGCGGTTGTAGAAGATGATGGGCCAGCTGTAGGGGCTAATGGTGAAGGTGTCCCTACGACAGCTCTAGCCCGAGAGCGGCGTCTAGCAGGTGGCCTCTCGTGCACCCAACCACCCCAGGGGATAGTAACCTCCCTGTCATCTGCATCAGCTGGTGGTGGTCGCACATCATCATCTGACCACGGGACATCAGCTAAGGCCGCCATACTCGTGACCAATGTAGGAAATGGAAGTAGGCCACGAATATGCGCCCGCCACATGCACTGTCGGATAAGTCTAGGGAAGGAGACATCCTTCCCCTCCATAACACACCCGATCAGCAGAAGCATCTCCATGGGGATCTCAGAAAAGTGGGTGGTAGGCAGGACGTAGTGGGCGAAGATCATCTGCCAAGTCCTGGCCGCCTTAGTCAAATAAGTGAATAACATCCCCTTTGGCTTGGTGTTGCCCGCGTCCATAACCCATGAAGCATCCGGTATCCCAATCACGCGCCGAAGCGCCTCATAATCAAAAGTCATGGCATGGATGGCTATCTCAGCCTGCTGGTGGGCACACAGGTCATCCGGAATGTGTCGGCAATGTAATGCCTCCTCAATGGCAGTCTCGGTGACCATAATCTCTCTACCCCGCACCTGAACTGAATCCAAGGTTGGACGGAAGAAGTTGCAGTAGAATTCCTTCACCCAAGATATATTTATGTCACCCAAATCCCGGTCAACAAAGTCAATACCTAACTCAAGGATCCGACCGGTAATGGGCCGTCTCACATCATTAGGTAGGAGCAACTTCTTCTCAATATTTAGCTTCGTTGTTCGATATCTAGAAAACCGAAGCTCACAGTAGAGATTGGGGAATTTGTCTGGATTGGTTGAAGGCAACTGCTGATTCTCTTTTTCCTCGTCATTCAATGGATTCTTAGCATAGTGCTTGTAGATGGAAGGAATGGAGGGGGTAGAGTGTTTTCTCTTCTTAGAGGCGGTGGCTATGGCTTTGCCTTTATCCGACATCCTGAAAAATGTGATAGAATATATACAACATTTAGCATGTAACAAAAAAACATGGTCAGGACATAATGGACAAAGAACAATCATGATGTTGCAATGAATATGCAAAAGTGAACAAGTAAACCAAAAAAAAAAAAATGCAAGCTTCATTAAAGTCAACAACTCATATTCAAAAGGCAATAATATCATCATATAGTTGAAGGAATTTGTTAAAGATGGTTAAAGGTGAGTGGAAGTGAAATGGTTAAAGAAGTTAGTAAGTTAGAAAAGTCGGTTAGTGATATGATGATATTTATGCGTAATGAAAAGAAAAGTTGTGGTTTATGTTCACGATGATCGATGCAAGTCCGGAAAGTCAAAAGGAAGTGGAAATTGCCTAAAATTGAAATAAAGACCAAAGTGAAATTAATTTCCTTGAAAATCGGGCAGCATTCCAGCTTAAAATTGGACGTTCCCGGATAGCAAGTTAGCACAATTAGCATGGAAAACAACATCAATTAGGCAAAGCAGTGGTTGTATGACATTCAGTCGACAAGAAGTGCATAAAAACAGTCTAAAATCAGCATACAACATTCAGAGAAACAGACAGCAAGTAAGCACATACGGAGCACTTATCAGGCCTAGAATCCTCTATCCAGCCCTAGCTACCTAACCGCAATTATTTCTATCTAACCTAACATGCAAAGTTCTAAGTCTAACTAACTAACATGCAATAGACTAACGAACAGAAACAGATGATTAAAAGAAAAACAGAAAAGTAGAAGTTGCGTAGGAACCTGGGGGCAGAAGGGAACTAGGAATGGAAAGGGAATTGGAGAGTAGGGCCACAGAATCAGAAATCGCACCGCCGTCAACGGTGGCGGTTATGGCAGAGGGGCGGCGGCGAGAGTTGCTGCGGCGGCCGAGATGAAATGGGTGGGTGAGAGGGAGAGAGAGGTTGGGTGGTGATGAGGGAGAGCGAGTTGCCGGCGGTGATGATGGCGCGGCGGCGGAGATGGTGGCGCGGTGGAAGTTTGGCCGGGAGGAGGAAGAGAGGGTGAGTGGCTGGCAGAGAGGGAGAAGGAAGTGAATGGATGAGAGAGAGGGGATTGATAGTGGACGGTGGTGGTCGGCGGCCGTTAGTGGTGGTTATGGGAGAAGAGAAGCGGGAGAAGAAAATGGAGGTCGGGGAAGGAGTGTGCGCGACTGCGCAGTGTGCATCTTATGCTAGGGTTATCCCTATTTTTGAATCGGCGCGCACGCGCACCTTGCGCGTCCGCGTCCTTTCAGAGAGCGTGGGATCTACGCGTGCGCGTACAGCGCGCTTAAGCGTGCGTGAGCAAAATGGTGGAAGGGACGCGTGCGCGTACAGTGCGCGCACGCGTGCTTGGGGTTGGGCTAGGGCCTTAGAGTTGGCCCAACTCAGGCCTAACTCTCTGGAGAATGGCCTGGGAGTCGCGCCACTAGATCTGCGCGCACGCGGCAAGTACGCATCCGCGTGCATTGAGAGGAATGGAGATCCACGCGTGAGCGTACGGTGCGCTCTAGCATGGGATGACAGAATAGGCGGGGCGAGTGCGCGTACCTTGCGCGCACGCGTACATGAGATTGGGCCTGAGGCTTAGAACGGGCTTGAGGCATGCCCAACTCTCGGGTCCGTGGCCTAGTTTGGTGGCACCACGCAAGGACGCACGCGCGGCAAGTGCACGTCCGCATACATTGACACATACATTGCTGGGTGCTCCCCTTAGTGTTCACAATTCTTATTCACTCAACCATTATACAATTCACAAAAATATAATTTTTGATATTATTCATCTACTACTAAACACAACATGCATGTGACTAAGCTAACAATTAAGTTGTACAAACAAATTTGTATGAAACATCTACCTACAATGGTCACTCAAATCACTTATTAAGTAAATTTAAAAGAATGGAAAGAGTTTACCATGGTGGGGTGTCTCCCACCTAGCACTTTTAGTTTAAGTCCTTAAGTTGGACATTTTGAGATGCTTGTTGTCATGGTGGCTTATGTTTGTACTCCTCCTTGAATCTCCAAGGATCCATGCTTCTCAATTGGTTGACAGAATTTCCAACCATCTTCATCAAGCTTGGGCAAAGTTCTACCCAAGATATGAGTCCCCATAGTTGGTCTTCACATAGCGAACCGGGATCCCATATCTTGTCTTCACACCCATCCGTTAGTTGAGTTTCATGGTTTTGTCGGATGAGCGGTTGACATAAAGGTAATTGACACATAGAATTCTCTTTACTCCACCAATGCTTCCTCCTAGATCCATATAAAGTGATCCTTGTCCCAACATCATCCCTATACCTTGAGGCCTTGGCCTTGATAAGCTTAACACCTACTTTCCAACCACTACACAACTCATTTTCACTTTTAATTCCACAAAGAGTTCTAAGTTGACCATCATTTTCAATCAAACCATATTCAAGTGAGAGATTAAAGCTCAGGGATAGAGATTTTACCCACTTAAATGTTGTATTGGATGGTAATTTGGGGAGAAAGGCTTCCCCACACTTAGACCATGCAAGGTCCACTTTCTTGTGCTCCTCTTTAGTTGTTTCCACCTCTTCACAATTTTCTTCACTTTCAACCTCATCCTCTTTGTTACGTAGCTTGGTGTTATCTTCAAGAACTTCATCTTGTTTAATGAGAGGCAATTCAATTTTGGATAGAAATTCATTGATGAATGAGGTCATCTCTTGATCAACCTCTTCATATTCTTCAATTTCAATATACACCATGCCCTTCTCATCTTCCTTGGGAGGTTGTGCACACTCTTCTATAATTTCAACTCCATGTCCAACGGGTGAAGATTCCATTGTAGAGAGCAATTCATCTATGATTGAATCCATTTCTTGATAAACCTCTTCCAAGTCTCCAACGATGATATGTCTTGGAGATTGCGCACCCTCCTCAACATCAATATCAAGCTTCTTGGAAGAGTTCTCCATGATGCTACATTCCCATGGACTTTCAACATCTCCGAAATCTTCAACCACTTCTCCCCTTTCTTCAATGATCATAGGCTTCTCCAATTGTTCCAACACAAAATTTGACTCCTCCTTTTCCACCGAATTTTCCAATTTCTCCTTCATGCTTTGTTCTTCTCTTGACTTTCCACATAGGGTCACCGAAGTACCTTGAGTGTTTAAGCATTGGTAGGCTAAAGAGTGCACTACCTTAGTCAAGTTGGTCACGAACTCAAGTGTATCCCGCTTCATGGCCTCTTGTCCTTGAAGTAACAAAGTGAGAGAATCGTCTGTTGGGGCTTGTGGTGGGTAGGAAGGTTCGTCGTTTTGGAGAGAGAGTTCATAATAGGAAGGTGGTTCTTTTTGGTAAGGTTGTGGAGATTGTGTGTATTGAGGTGGTTCTTAGTAGTGATCTTGATAGGGTGGTGGTTCTAAGGGCTCTTGCTCATAATGGTCATAAGAATATGGTAGGGGTGGTTGGTTATATGAGGGGTAGGGATCATAGGAAGGTGCTTGGTATGGGAAGGCTTGTGAGAATGGTTGAGGTTCATGTTGAGGGTGAGAGTCATAGGCATATGGTGGCGGTGCTTGGAAGTCACAAGGTGATTCACCATAGCCATTGGATTGGTATGCATCATAGAATGGCTCTTCTTCATAGTGCATTGGTGGAGGTTGTTGCCACGAAGATTGATCATAAGCATGTGGCTCCTCCCACCTTTGATTGTCCCATCCTTGATACATCTCTTCATTAAAGTTCTCATCACCTACAACATAGTTGCATTCACACTCATAGCCAAAGTGAGAATTCATGGTGGAAAAGCAAAAATAAAACTGACAAAATCTAGAAAACAAGCAAAGACAAACTATTTACACTATTCACATATGTACAATAACCAATAACATAACACCATTGCGAGTCCCCGGCAACGGCGCCATTTTGACGATTAGATTTTTGACGGTTTAGAAATTCACTAATAAAATCTCGTTGTAAAGTATAGTTTCTAAACCAAGCAATAATCCTTTCATACAAAAAGTTGTTTGTCACTAGTACAAACCCCTAAAATTTATAAACCGAAGTATTGGACCTCGGGTCGTTCTCCCTAGGAATTACAATAAAGTGTCTCGTTATTGGTTGTGAGTTATTTTGGGGTTTTGGATAAGAGGCATGAAAAGTAAATGGTAATGAAAATAAACTAACAACTAACAAGGCTCTTGGCAAGATGTGAGAACTAGAAGTCCTATCCTAGTTATCCTTCTCAATTGTGATGAGAATTGTTCATTGCTCCCACTTAGTCAACCTCTAACCATGGAGGAAAGTCAAGTGGATGAATCAATTTGATTCCTCAAGTCCTAATCAACTCCTAAAGGAATGGCTAGCTTTAGAGGCATTCGAATCAATTAGCAACTTCTAATTATCAACCAATCAAAGGAATTAGATAACTCAAGAGTCACTAATTACTCTACCAAAGCCAAGAGGGACAAAACCTACACTAGAATCCAAACAAGCATTTTATCAAACACTTGGTAAGCATAAAAGAAAAAAAAACATAGTAAATCAACAACAAGAATGAAGTCTAACAACGATTATTGAAAGGAGTTAACAACAACAATCAAAGGAAACACATTTATTATGAATTACCTTTATTGAATTGAGAGAGAGTAAAAGGAACAATACTAGATCTATAACAAAATACAAGAACAACATAAAGGAAATTGCAATAAAAGAATGGAAGAAGAATCAATGTAACTACAAGGAATTGAGATGTAGAAGTAGAAGAACATGAATCTAAATCTAGATCTAAGAACTAAACCTAATCCTAATCCTCATTCTAGAGAGAAGTGAGAGCTTCTCTCTCTAAAACTCTAAACTAAAAGTGATTATTGGTTAAAAGTGATCATGATCCCCATTCCCCTTAATCCTTCATCCTTTTATTTCTTTTCCTTAGCAATTTGGCGCCAAAAATGGGTTCAGAAAACCTCTCAAATCGCCAGACACGTGTTGCATTAATGAGGTCATGTGCCATCATCGGCGCGTGCACGCATGGTACGCGTGCGCGTCCTTGGCCTGTTTCGCAATGTGCGCGCGAGCGCCTTGTGCGCGTGCGCGTGCATGGCTCTGATTTTGCTTCTTTGACTTTTAATGCTTCTCTCCACTTGTATGCTTCCTTCCTTGCTTCCTTTGATCCATGCCTAGCCTATTTCATCCTGAGATTACTAACAAACACATCAAGGCATCTTATGGAATCAAAGAGGAAATAGAATTCATCAAAATAAGGCTTAAAAAGCATGTTTTTACACTTAATCACAAATACGGGAGAGATAACAAAATCATGCTAATTCCTAGGCTAAATGTGACAAAAGGTTATCAAGATGCTCTAAATTCAATACAAAACAAACCGTCAAATTGGGGTTTGTCACGCGTGCAATTCAATCTCTTGACGATCCTACTCAAAATGCCACAGACAAGGTCGGATTTTCCATATCAAAGACTGACGCTCTTATGGTTATAGCCCTTAGAGCCACAGGAACCTCAATTACCCCTGACTAACGAGGTTTTATGTCACATACCCCAATTAGCCCAGATAACTTATTGGAACCCGTGATGCATTCTCAAGTTGTAGCTCAATACTATCTGGGTCAGGACTCATAAAGAACTCATGTAGAATCGAGATTCATAAGGATGAAGAATGACGCTACCTCATTGATTTTGACATTATAGCGAGAAATGTGTTCTAGTGATGACTCTTTATCTTCCCCAGAGAATGTTGTTAATGACTTAGAAAACTTCCATCCTTCAAGAAATTCAGTTCGTTGGATAAATTTAGGAAAAGGAGATATAAAGTGAGGTTGATTTGTAAATCCAACATTAAATCCCAACCTTTTCAGAATTTGTTCAATGACTTGATTGACATTTTGCCCTTCAGTGTCATTTTGTTCAACAACTTGATTAGCATGTTGTTGTAGCCCAGTATCATCTTTTATCATATTACCATCATTTTGATATTATCTACCTAAATCTATATCATGTCCAGGAAGGTTTTGTTCTACATTTATCTCTCTTGCTTAATGAAATCATTTTGATTTTTCTTCGCACTAACTATTTTAGCAATTTGATTTACTTTATAGACCAATTGCTCATACTTAGTATTTTTTTTGTCGATTCAATAAAAGAATTAAGTATTTTTGTCATATGATGAGTCAATATATCAGTCAAATTATAACGATTTTTATTTATCTGTTGATGAAACTTTGTCAACGTATCAACAATAACCAACAATTTTCTAACGGCAATATTTTTTAACATGTTAGAAAAAAGTGGACTTGTATTTTCAGTAATAGAAGATTAAATGGCTAAGAAATATGCCAAGTGAAGTCTTTGGCACAAAAGTTGAAAATTTTTTTATGGTAGCACTAACACATGGGTTATGACCAACATGATTTTGAAATAATGAGTAAAGAGGATTAATCAAACTTTGTGTCACATGGAGAGAAAAAATCCTGGTGGCAAGTCATTAAGCGGCTACCTCATAGTATTTGTATGAGATGCACTTAACGCATGATGGGGATGGCCAACACCATCATGCCTCACTGATAATAAGGTAGTCTTTATGGCGTAAGGTATGAAAATATTTTTAACTTCCTTTCCTCTTTCATCACTAGAAGTAGAAGAAGATGCTGCTGATGAACTTGACATGTCAATTGACGTTAATTGTTCAGTATCTATAAACAATTTTGACACTGCGTAATCTCTTACAAGTTTAGTACCTTTTTTTTAATAAAACTACAATCTATTGACAAGGTATTATTAGACATGCCAATCTATTTTGCTCGATTTTTTGTTCTATTGTTAAGACAAATAAATTAACAATTTTTAAATTTTGTTTCACAATCTGAATTAAAGGAGTGAAAACAACTCCTCTTATAAGTGTTTCAGTGTCTCAATTATAGTTTTGAAAATAAAATTTAAAGATAAAAAATATGCAAGGTATCAAAGACAAAATAAAATAAATAAATTAAAAAAAATAGAAAATTAAAGGAAGGACGAAGAAAGAAAGAAAAATGTAAAGAAAAAAAATATAAAAACAAAAAAATTTTACTATGAAAATTTGAAAAAAATAGAGTACAAGCTGTTTAAATTCAGAAAAATTATTTAAGATTCTCAATTTCTACTATGTGATGCCAAAGGGGCTCAGGGTATTTTAGGTTTCTAAGTATTTTCCAAAAGAAGTGAATTGATTACAATATTTGCTTAAGGCTCTATTTATACATTAACCGGTGGTGCACGAAATTATGATCATCAATGGCGCCAACAACTTGGTACGCACAATTGTAATCTCAACTCTTTATCACAATTCCGTACAACTAACCAGCAAGTGCACTGGGTCGTCCAAGTAATAAACCTTACGCGAGTAAGGGTCAATCCCACGGAGATTGTCAGCTTGAAGCAAGCTATGGTCATCTTGTAAATCTCAGTCAGGCAGATTCAAATGGTTATGGAGGATTAATAATTAAAAGATGAATAAAACATAAAATAAAGATAGAGATACTTATGTAATTCATTGGTGAGAATTTCAGATAAGCGTATGAAGATGCTTTGTTCCTCCTGAACCTCTGCTTTCCCATTGCCTTCTTCCAGTCATTCATACTCCCTTCCATGGCAAGCTTTATGTTAGGCATCACCGTTGTCAATGGATACTTCCCGTCCTCTCAGTGAAAATGTTCTACGCACGCTGTCACCGCACGGCTAATCATCTGTCGGTTCTCGATCATGTTGGAATAGGATCCATTGATCCTTTTGCGTCTGTCACACGCCCAACAATCGCGAGTTTGAAGCTCGTCACAGTCATCCCTTCCCAGATCCTACTCGGAATACCACAGATAAGGTTTAGACTTTCCGGATCTCAAGAATGACCACCAATAATTCTAGCCTATACCACGAAGGTTCTAATCTTAGATTAAAAACCCAAGAGATACACATTCAAGCTTGTTTGCATGTAGAACGGAAGTTGTTGTCAGGCACGCGTTCATAGGTGAGAATGGTAATGAGTGTCACATAATCATCACATTCATCATGTTCTTGTGTGCGAATGAATATCTTAGAGAAGAAGTAGGCGTGAATTGAATAGAAAAACAGTAGTACTTTGCATTAATTCATGAAGAACAGCAGAGCTCCACACCTTAATCTATGGTGTGTAGAAACTCCACCGTTGAAAATACAAAAGTGATAATGGTGGTCATTGACTTCGGCCCCAGAGAGGGAACCCGAAGAACCAAGATAAAAATACAATAGTAAAAGGTCCTATTTATAGAGAACTAGTAGCCTAGGGTTTACAAAAATAAGTAATTAATGCAGAAATCTTCTTCCGGGCCCACTTGGTGTGTGCTTGGGCCCACTTTTCTTGGAGTTAAACGCCAGCTTTTGTGCCAGTTTGGGCATTTAACTCCAGCTTTTGTGCCAGTTCTGGCGTTTTGACGTCAGAATTCTTAAGCTGACTTGGAACACCGGTTTGGGCCATCAAATCTTGGGAAAAGTATGGACTATTATATATTTCTGGAAAGCCCAAGATGTCTACTTTCCAACGCAATTGAGAGCGCACCAATTGGGCTTTTGTAGCTCCAGAAAATCTACTTCGAGTGAAGGGAGGTCAGAATCTAACAGCATCTGTAGTCCTTTTTCAGCCTCTGAATCAGATTTTTTACTCAGGTCCCTCAATTTCAGCCAGAAAATACCTGAAATCACAGAAAAACACACAAACTCATAGTAAAGTCCAGAAATGTGATTTTTAAATAAAAACTAATAAAAACATAATAAAAACTAACTAAAACATACTAAAAACATACTAAAAATAATGCCAAAAAGCGTATAAATTATCCGCTCATCACAACACCAAACTTAAATTATTGCTTGTCCCCAAGCAACTAAAAATCATATAGGATAAAAAGAATAGAATGTACAATAAATTCCAAAAACATCTATGAAGATCAGTATTAATTAGATGAGCGGGGCTTTTAGCTTTTTGCTTCTGAACAATTTTGGCATCTAACTTTATCCCTTGAAGTTCAGAATGATTGGCATCTATAGGAACTCAGAATCCAGATAGTGTTATTGATTCTCCTAGTTAAGTATGTTGATTCTTGAACACAGCTACTTTATGAGTCTTGGCCGTGACCCTAAGCATTTTGTTTTCCAGTATTACCACCGGATACATAAATGCCACAGACACATGACTGGGTGAACCTTTTCAGATTGTGACTCAGCTTTGCTAAAGTCCCCAGTGAGAGGTGTCCAATGCTCTTAAGCACACTCTTTTTGCTTTGGACCACGACTTTAACCGCTCAGTCTCAAGTTTTCACTTGACACCTTCACGCCACAAGCACATGGTTAAGGACAGCTTGGTTTAGCTGCTTAGGCCAGGATTTTATTCCTGTAGGCCTTCTTATCTACTGATGCTCAAAGCCTTGGATCCTTTTTATAAACCCTTGCCTTTTGGTTTAAAGGGTTATTGGCTTTTTCTGCTTACTTTTTCTTTTTCTCTTTTTTTCGCATTTTTTTTTGCATATATATATTTTTTCTGCAAGCTTTTCACTGCTTTTTCTTGCTTCAAGAATCAATTTTATGATTTTTCAAATTATCAAATAACATTTCTCCTTTTCCATCATTCTTTCAAGAGCCAACAATTTTAACATTCATGAATCAACAAATTCAAAAAATATGCACTGTTCAAGCATTCATTCAGAAAAATAATAGTATTGCCACCACATCAAAATAATTAATCTGTTATAAAATTCGAAATTCATGCACTTCTTTTTCTTTTTCAATTAAAAATATTTTCCATTTAAGAAAGGTGATGGATTCATTTTCATATCTTTGAGGCATAGACACTTAGACACTAGTGATCATGTAATAAAGACACAAACATAAATAAACATAAAGCATAAAAATTCGAAAAACAGAAAATAAAGAACAAGGAGATTAAAGAACGGGTCCACCTTAGTGATGGCGGCTTGTTTTTCCTCTTGAAGATCTAATGGAGTGCTTGAGCTCCTCAATGTCTCTTCCTTGCCTTTGTTGCTCCTCTCTCATGACTCTTTGGTCTTCTCTAATTTCATGGAGGAGGATGGAATACTCTTGGTGCTCCACTCTTAGTTGTCCCATGTTGGAATTTAATTCTCCTAGGGAGGTATTGATTTGCTCCCAATAGTTTTGTGGAGGAAAATGCATCCCTTAAGTCATCTCAGGGATTTCATGATGAGGAATTTTCCTCATGCTCTTGTCCATGAGTGGAATCTCTTGTTTGCTCTATCCTTTTCTTAGTGATGGGCTTGTCCTCATCAATGAGGATGTCTTCCTCTATGTCAATTCCAGCCGAATTGCAAAGGCGACAAATGAGATGAGGAAAGGCTAACCTTGCCAAAGTGGAGGACTTGTCCGCCACCTTGTAGAGTTCTTGTGATATAACCTCATGAACTTCTACTTCCTCTCCAATCATGATGCTATGGATCATGATAGCTCGGTCTATAGTAACTTCAGACCGGTTGCTAGTGGAAATGATTGAGCGTTGGATGAACTCCAACCATCCCCTAGCCACGGGCTTGAGGTCATGCCTTCTTAGTTGAACCGGCTTCCCTCTTGAATCTCTCTTCCATTGGGTGCCCTCTTCACAAATGTCCATGAGGACTTGGTCCAACCTTTGATCAAAGTTGACCCTTCTAGTGTAGGGGTGTGCATCTCCTTGCATCATTGACAAGTTGAATGCTAACCTTACATTTTCCGGACTGAAATCTAAGTATTTCCCCCGAACCATTGTAAGCCAATTTTTTGGGTCCGGGTTCACACTTTGATCATGGTTCTTGGTGATCCATGCATTGGCATAGAACTCTTGAACCATTAAGATTTCGACTTGTTGAATGGGGTTGGTGAGAACTTCCCAACCTCTTTTTCGAATCTCATGTCGGATCTCCGGATATTCACCCTTTTTGAGTTTGAAAGGGACCTCGGGGATCACCTTCTTCTTGGCCACAACTTCATAGAAGTGGTCTTGGTGCACCCTTGAGATGAATCTCTCCATCTCCCATGACTCAGAGGTGGAAGCTTTTGCCTTCTCTTTCCTCTTTCTAGAGGTTTCTCCGGCCTTAGGTGCCATAAATGGTTATGGAAAAATAAAAACCAACACTTTTACCACACCAAACTTAGAAGGTTTGCTCGTCCTCGAGCAAAAGAAGAAAGAAGAGAGTAGAAGAAGAAGAAATAGAGGAGATGGAGGGGGCTTAGTGTTTCGGCCATGGGGGAGAAGTAGTGTGTATGTTGTGTGAAAATGAAGGAGTGAAGATGGGTTTATATAGGAGTGGAGAGGGGGTATGGTTCGGCCATTATGGGTGGGTTTGGGTGGAAAAGTGGTTTGAATTTGAATAGTGAGGTAGGTGGGGTTTTATGAAGGATGGATGTGAGTGGTGAAGAAAATGGTGGGATTTGATAGGTGAGGGTTTTTGGGGAAGAGGTATTGAGGTGATTGGTGAATGGATGAAGAAGAGAGAGAGATGAGGTAGGTGGAGATCCTGTGGGGTCCACAGATCCTGAGGTGTCAAGGATATCTCATCCCTACACCAAGTGGCATGCAAAAATGCCCCTTTCTGCCAAACTTTTTAATATTTGCACTTTAGCCCCTCAACTTTTGATTAATTAATTTTCAACCCCAAACTTTTTAATAATTGCATTTTGACCCCAAAACTCCTTGAATACACGTTTTCATGTTTTTCCAAAAACCAAAAATATTTTTTTTCAAAAGTTCATCAGATTTCTGCTTGATTTTTAGCTAGTTTTTCAATCTTTTCGGAAACCGATTTGAACCCGATTTTTATCAAACCAAAGAGAAACTTTTCAGCCATCAAATACACATCAAATAAGCATCAAAAATCATGATTTTCATGGCTGGAATGTCACGTTTTCCAGCAGCACCAACAGCCACTTCAAAACCATCATAAACATGATTTTCAAGCATTAAACAACAAGTTTCCATGATCAAAACATCACACAAACACCCAAAATCAAATCTCAAGCAACAAGATCTGGTTTAACACTTCAAGAACACAGCCAATCATTGACTAATTTACCAAACCTTACCTCCTTTGCTGCTGTCCGAGATTGCACCAAAAACAAGCTTCCAGAAGCACTTTTACGCCTATTTTAACATCAAAAACAACTTTAGAATCTTATGAACCATGAAGGCTGAAGCTTCATGATGATGAAAAGAAGGTTTTCCTCACCTTAAGGTAACTAGAAATCACGTTTTCTTGGAGCTTTTGGTGATTGAATAAGAGATCCTAAGAAAGAACATGAAGAAAACATCATTAACTTAAGGAACCACCATGGCCGAATCTTCAAGGAGGAGGAGCAGCCTTCATACCTTGATTTACTCCATGAAAAGTGACATAGAAATGAAGAGGAGAAAGAGGTGAACACTTTGGTAAGATTAGATTTTTGATAGGGGTTTCGGTTTGAGAAAGAACGGAGAAAGTAGCTCAGATGTTCATGGAAACTTCATGGTTTTCTTTCATGGTGTTCTAAGCTTTTCCAAGAACAAAAATGATAGCCAAGCTGTCCAAGGAAGGCCGTGGCTTTTGGATGATGATTATCCAAAAGTTACTTGTCAAAATATCTCAGGAAAGGATAATTACTAAAGCTAGATGTATTAGAACTTAAGTTGTCAAAATATCTCAGGAAAGGATAATTACTAAAACTAGATGTATTAGAACTTAAGTAATTACACTACTAATGGATAAACATTAAGTTACTTAGTGTAAATGACACTAGTAACTGGATAATCATAAGAATAAAAGATATATGATGAAGCATTAGCAGTGCTAAGTTCATCTAAGAATGCCGGTATTATCCGTTACCGGTAGATTTCAAGCTCAGTTATTATATTACTAAACATAGATCAACATTAATCACAGTAGAGAAGATAATAATATAATATTCTGAATAAAATAATAATATATGAATATTATATTAATATAATTTTTTCTCGAAATTCGTGACCGGCTCGTCACATAGAGACTAACCACGGAAATCAGAATTTTGAAATTCGGGCCCGAAGTGGCTCAAAAACGCAACTCTTCGCGACGTGCCTACTTAGATTAGGAGAAGTGTCCTGTGCAATCAAGCTGCTGACTCAGCAGCTTGATGACGCAGCACCTGTGCAGTGGAGGTGCTTATATGCATAGAAATTCCTAAAAATTCTGTAAAAATTCCGTTTGATCCCGAAAAAGCGCCGTTTCTTCGGGGCTAGGCCGTTACATTCTATCCTCCTAAAAGAAAATTTTGTCCACAAAATTTCAATTACCTGAAAAGAGAAACGGGTAGTCTGTTCTCATCTTATCTTCCAGCTCCCATGTGTACTCTTCAGTTCCAGTTTGTCCCCATGCTACCTTAACCAATGATACTGTCTTGTCTCTAAGCTATTTGTCACTTCGTTCCACAATCCTGACTGGTAGGGTTTGATATGTCAAGTCGGCTCGCAGCTGTACTGTCTCTGGTTGTAAAACGTGGCTTTCGTCGGGATTATAATTTTTGAGTTGTGAAACATGAAAAACATCATGAAGGTTTGACAAATAAGGAGGGAGAGCTACTTGGTATGCTACTGGACCGACTCTTTTAAGAATTTGAAAAGGACCTAAGTATCGTGGATTCAATTTCTTAGTCCTAAGAGCTCTACCTATTCCAGTCGTAGGTGTCACTCTTAAGAAAATATGGTCACCTTCGTTAAATTCTAAGGGCCTACGCCTATTATCTGCATAGCTCTTTTGTCAACTTTGGGCAGTTTGAATCTTCTCTCGAATGTGCTTAATCTGTTCGGTAGTTTCTTGTACCAAGTCTGGCCCCAAAATCCTGCCTTCCTCCTTATCATACCAGCAAAATGGTGATTGACAGTTTCTTCCATAGAGGGCCTCATATGGTGCCATTCCGATACTCTGTGGATAACTGTTGTTATAAGAAAACTCAATCAATGGCAAGTATTTGTCCCAGTTACCCTGTTGGTCCATTACGCAAGATCTCAACATATCTTCCAAGGTACGAATTGTTCGTTCTGTCTGTCCATCAGTCTGTGGGTGATATGCTGTACTTAAGTGCAACTTCGTCCCAAAAGCTTTCTGTAGAGCTCCCCAAAATCTAGAAGTAAACCTTGGATCTCTGTCTGACACAATTGATGAAGGTATTCCATGCAATCGTATTATCTCCTGAATGTATAACCGGGCGAGTTTCTCCAAGCTGTGACCAATTTGAATTGGTAGAAAATGCGCTGATTTGTCAATCGATCTACAATTACCCAAATTGCATCATGCCCGACAGAGGTTCTTGGTAACCCAGTAACAAAATCCATCGTAATCTCTTCCCATTTATATTGCGGTATCTCCAATGGTTGCAGGGTTCCAGGTGGTTTTTGATGTTCCACTTTAATCTTCTGGCAAGTGACACACTTTGAAACATACGTTGCTATATCTTTCTTCATTCCCGGCCTCCAGAACATCTTCTTCAGATCTTGGTACATTTTAGTCGTTCCGGGATGGATAGAAAATATGCTTTCATGAGCTTCGGTCAGAATGTTCTTTCTCAAGTCCTCCTGAGCAGGTACACAAATTCTGTTCCTATATCTCCATATTCCCTCTTTATCTTGGCGTACCTCTTCCGGCTAGTCTGCCTTCATCCGTGTTAACAATGTCAGCATTCCTGAATTCTGGGCTTGAGCTTGCTGAATAGCTATCTTAAAGTCAGATGTTAATTGTAGTCGTGCCATAACAACCCCTCTTGATGTCTCTCTCATTCCTAATTTTAAGTTTTCAAAGGCTGAGATCATTTCTTCTTCCTTGATCATCATCCAGGATATGCCCAAACTCTTCCGACTCAAAGCATCTGCGACTACATTTGCCTTCCCAGGATGATAGCTCAACTTAAAATCATAATCTTTTAAGAATTCCATCCATCGCCTCTGCCTCATATTAAGGTCTTTCTAATCAAAGATATACTTCAAACTCTTATGATCAGAGAAGACTTCAAATTGGGCTCCGTACAAATAGTGCCTCCAAATCTTAAGTGCAAAGACCACTGCTGCTAATTCCAAATCATGTGTCGGATAGTTCCTTTCGTGAGGTCTTAGTTGTCTCGAAGCATAAGCTACCACATTCCTATGCTGCATCAATACATATCCAAGTCCCTTAGAAGAAGCATCACAATACACCTCAAAAGGTTCCTGTGGGTCTGGTAACACCAAAACTGGCACCGTCGTCAACTTTTCCTTTAAAGTTTTAAAGCTTTCTTCACACTTCTCTGTCCACTCAAACGGAACTTCCTTCCTAGTAAGGCGAGTCAAAGGTAAAGCTATCTGTGAAAAACCCTTGATAAACCGCCGATAGTATCCTACTAACCCCAAGAAACTACGAACTTCTGTAACTGTCTTGGGTTGCTTCCATTGTACTACGGCCTCGATCTTTAAAGGATCTACAGTTATTCCATCTCGTGTGATCACATGTCCCAAGAATGCCACTTCTGTCGCCCAAAACTCACATTTCGACAACTTCGCATATAGCTTCCGTGCTCTTAATATTTGCAACACAATCCTCAAATGCTCTCCATGTTCTTCTTCTGTCTTGGAATAGATGAGGATATCATCTATAAAGACTACCACAAACTGATCTAGATACGGACGAAAAATGCGATTCATATAATCCATGAATACAGCAGGAGCATTAGTCAGTCCAAAGGACATAACCGTATACTCATAGTGACCGTACCTAGTTCGAAAGGCAGTCTTAGGTATATCTGATTCCTTCACCCGGATTTGATGGTAACCTGACCGCAAATCAATCTTCGAGAATACTGTCGCACCTCTTAGCTGGTCCATCATATCATCTATCCTTGGGAGTGGATACTTGTTCTTGATTGTGATCTTGTTCAATTGCCGATAATCCACACATAACCTCATTCCACCATCCTTCTTCTTTACTAGTAACACTGGAGCTCCCCATGGTGATACACTCGGATGAATAAACTTCTTCCCCAGCAATTCATTCAACTGCTTCTTTAACTCTGCTAATTCCAATGGTGACATCCGATACGGTGCTATAGAAATTGGTCCGGCTCCAGGAACCAGATCAATACTAAACTCTATCTCTCTCTGAGGTGGAAACTCAGGTATATCATCCAGAAAAACATCAGAAAACTCCTTCACCACTCGGATTTGCTCCAAGTCTTGTTCATTAGTTTCTGAGCTAGCCGATAGTAGAACGTAACCCTCTAACCCACTATTACTAGAAATAACTCTTAGGGAATTCAAATAGAAAGTACAAGACTCAACTGGTTCAGTGTGCATTTCAGATGATGGAAATATAGCAATTTGTTTAAAACAATCAAGGAAAACATGATGCTTGGACAACCAATCTAGACCTAAGATAATATCTAAACCACACAAAGGCAAACAAACCAGGTCATGTATAAAAGTCCTAGCCTCAATAACAAAAGGCACCTGTTGACATACTTGACTAGTCAAGGCATTTTGAGATGTGGGTGTACGAACAATTAGATTATAATCTAACATGGTGAAATCTAATCCCAACTCATGCGCAACAGTCTCAGAAATAAATGAATGTGATGCACTAGAGTTATACAGTACAGTTAAGAGTCGAGATTTGACATAACACTGACCTTGAATTAGGGAGTCTGATTTCATTGCATCATCAGCAGTCAAAGCAAACACACATCCTTGCTGTCGCGGCCTATCTATTCCTTGTACTAGCTTCTTCGGACAGTCCTTAGCCATATGTCCAGGCTGACCACAAGAAAAACAGATAACGCCTGTAAGCTGACAAGGTCTACCTCCATGCTCCTTTCCGCACTGCCTACATACTGGTCGCATCTGCGCCTGCTGAGGTCGCTTACCCATATCCTGTCTCATTCTTCCTCCATTCCCTTCTGTAGGACGTGCATGAACATTTCTGTTCTGATTGTACCTTCGTGAAGGCATTGCTCCCTGCTTAAAATTCCTTCCCTGAGGAGCTGTATACCGATTATAATTCTGAAAAGAAGATCCTGGGCGATTCATCCGAGCTGCAGCTATCTTCTTAGCACAGTCCTCTACTAGCTGACTCTTATTAACCAACTCCGCAAAATTCCGTATTTCCAATGGAACCACTGAGTTCAACAAATCTTCACGGAGTCCCCCTTCAAATTTCAAACATTTCCACTCTTCGAAATCTGCTGGATTCCCTTGACAAACTTTGGAAAAATGACATAAATCTTCAAACTTCCTTGTATACTCAGCAACGAACATACTTCCCTGTTTCAACTGCATCAACTCCATCTCCTTTGCCTCACGAGTAACTCTAGGAAAGTACTTCTTATAGAACTCTTCTTTGAAAACATCCCACAAAATATTACCCTCATCTTGCTGCAATAAACCTTGAATGCCCTGCCACCAGTGCTGAGCATCCTCTTCCAACATATAAGTAGCAAATTCTACAAACTGTTCTTCCGGGACATGCTATGCCCTCAAGGACCTTTCTATGCCTCGGAACTAATTATCAGCTTCAGTTGCTACAGTCGTACCCTTGAACTTCAGTGGATTAACTTTCAAGAAAGCAGCTAATGTCATAGGCCTATCATGATTCATGTTATCTCCATCACCGTTCCCACCATTCTCACCATTACGGTCATTGTTACGCTCTCTATTACGTTCCCCCAGACGGTTAACTGCTCGGGTATTAGCAGTCGCCGTTTCACGCACAGCCTCAACCATAGTGTGAATCGCAGCAAACAGATTATCATCGTTTCGTAGCGGATTGTTAACAGTAGACCCTTTCCGATCGCTACGTCTCCGTGGAGGCATACTGATTTTGTTCATACCAAACAATCAATACCAAGGTGATCAGTCTTAATACCTCAGGTTGGGCGTGAACATTATCAGAATGAAAGCACAAAGACATTCATGCAACACATATCACATAGATACCCTATAAGCATGAGACACACCACAGAGCATGCAATAAAGCATGATTCAGTCCATTCCCCAGGCTCTAACAGGAAGAACCGCTCTGATACCAAATTGTAACGACCCAACTTCCAGCATGTCTAGATCATACTAGAAATTGAATGTTACCAACTTGTTTTTCCTTTTTGTATTATTAATTAATAAATATAAGCCTGTACGTTGTTAAAACCGTGCGAATTTTACAAGTAAATTTTTTTTAACAAGAATAATTTAAAGTCGCATACCTTCCATATATCAAGGGATAATTAAACATTCACATACATAAGACAAAAGATAACAGAATATGGAACAACACACTATAATATACATCATGTTACAGAAGTGGTTCAGTTATATAAGCATAGAGCTATGGTACAGCACCCGTAAGTCAGTGACTCATATAGTATATACATATATGTACCTAAGACGCCCCCGGGCCTGGCCTGACCAAAAGCCCCTAAGCTGGCACCCAGGCTAGCCTAACTCTGATATATGCCTATTCCTTCTAATCATGCTAACAAAAGTGAGGGAGACACTCTAATGTACTGAAGTTAGACTAGGCGTCTCAAAAAGTCTCCTCAATCCTGGTCTAGAGTACCTCACGGAAAATCACCGGGCGAATGGTGATGCTCGCCTGCTGGCGCCTTGCCTGGCTCATCGTCATCGCTGTCAGAGGAGATAACTATGAAGTTAGGATCTTCCTCTGGATCTTCTTCTTCCTCGTCCTCTTCTTCTACCGGAGTGATAGCAGAGGAACCACTGCTGGCCACAGAAACCATAAAAGGATAGCTACTAAACAAAATACAGTCGGGAGAAGGAGGTGGCGCCTCCAAGATCTGATCATACTCATGTCCCTGCTGCTCATCAAAGATAGGAGGCTCGATCGGCTCAGGTAAAGGATCAAGCTCGGGTGGTAACACAGGAACACCCCACTCATCAAGGAGAAAGGGTGCAGGAGGTGCCTCATGGATATGCTGGGCAGGTATAGGCTCATCAGGTAGAGGAGGTTCAGGTGGAGGAGGATAGTCAGGTGGAGGTGGCATCTGCTCCTCAGGATGAGGTATCCCAGGTCCGCCGGGGTGTAACCAAGATAAAGGAAAGTCATAGGTGCATCAGGATTAAAGTATGCTGTCCTAATAGGGTAGTGGAAAGATCTACCACGAACTACATAATTACGGATATGAGGTACCGCACAGTAGATGTAATACTCGCCACGCACCGGGTCCTCGTGGATGTACGGTGGATCAATCTCGTAGAATAGGACTCCCGTGTCCATCTGTAGAGGTGTAAGGGGTAAGAACTGGGGAGTTCTTAGTAAGGTCGGGTTTACAGTTAAGTTCGTTTATAATGTCCGTGGTTATAGAAGTATAAATAAATATAGAGTAATATGTACATAACAGCAACATAAACTAACACATGAACAAGAGAGAAAATAGGAAGTAAATGCACATTCACACATTAATATGCAATCACACAGTTATGCTCAAACAAACAAAGAATAGAACAAGAACACAAGAAGATAAGCAATAAATAATGCACAAACAAGTATGATGCATGTCTGTCCCTACTGCAGGTAATGAGCTCATTTGTCGGTTTCGACCCGCACCCGACGCAATCCGACCCTCCAAGTCAGATAAGGCCTTCCCAGAACTTAATCCCAGATTAAGTACCGCATACGCTCTACCAAGTGCTCTCGACTTGCAGGGCTGGTATTTGCTCAGGTCTCAATATACCGCAGGTATGCAAGTCAGGCCTCTACCAAGCATTCAACTTGCAGGGCTGGTACTACTCTACCGCAGCCTGTCTGGGAAGCAACATCACAATACGGGCGTCCCCGCACAACATTCACAAGCATTGCCCGAAGGCTCATAATTCACATATAACCATACTTTCCATCATTTAGCAATCATCATAAATCAAGCATTACAACATCACAGAAAGCTCATTTTACAATTCTCTGTTTACTCTGTAAGGTCAGGTACACAGCTATATCACTTTTAACTCCTTTTCTTTTTAACTTAAACACAGGTTTCAAAATCTTGTTTCTTTACCTCATATACCTCTATATCTTCTCTTATGCCTCTTCTTAGGTGTTTAGTAAAGGAAATTAGAGAATTCTGGACTCAAATCTGCCTTCCTGAGGCTTTCAGGGAAAACTGTCTTTTTATCAATATTTTATTATTAAAATAATAATATTTTATTTAACTTTCAAAAATTACATTTTGACCCCCGGACTTCTTGGAAATTGCACTTTGACCCCTATAACTTTTAATATTTGCACTTTAGCCCCTCAACTTTTGATTAATTAATTTTCAACCCCAAACTTTTTAATAATTGCATTTGACCCCAAAACTCCTTGAATACACGTTTTCATGTTTTTCAAAAACCAAAAACATTTTTTTTCAAAAGTTCATCAGATTTCTGCTTGATTTTCAACTAGTTTTTCAATCTTTTCGGAAACCGATTTGAACCTGATTTTTATCAAACCAAAGAGAAACTTTTCAGCCATAAAATACACATCACATAAGCATCAAAAATCATGATTTTCATGGCTGGAATGTCACGTTTTCCAGCGGCACCAACAGCCACTTCAAAACCATCATAAACATGATTTTCAAGCATTAAACAACAAGTTTCCATGATCAAACCATCACACAAACACCCAAAATCAAATCTCAAGCAACAAGATCTGGTTTAACACTTCAAGAACACAGCCAATCATTGACTAATTTACCAAACCTTACCTCCTTTGCTGCTGTCCGAGATTGCACCAAAAACAAGCTTCCAGAAGCACTTTTACGCCTATTTTAACATCAAAAACAACTTTAGAATCTTATGAACCATGAAGGCTGAAGCTTCATGATGATGAAATGAAGATTTTCCTCACCTTAAGGTAACTAGAAATCACGTTTTCTTGGAGCTTTTGGTGATTGAATAAGAGATCCTAAGAAAGAACATGAAGAAAACATCATTAACTTAAGGAACCACCATGGCCGAATCTTCAAGGAGGAGGAGCAGCCTTCATACCTTGATTTACTCCATGAAAAGTGACATAGAAATGAAGAGGAGGAAGAGGCGAACACTTTGGTAAGATTAGATTTTTGATAGGGGTTTCGGTTTGAGAAAGAACGGAGAAAGTAGCTCAGGTGTTCATGGAAACTTCATGGTTTTCTTTCATGGTGTTCTAAGCTTTTCCAAGAACAAAAATGATAGCCAAGCTGTCCAAGGAAGGCCGTGGCTTTTGGATGATGATTATCCAAAAGTTACTTGTCAAAATATCTCAGGAAAGGATAATTACTAAAGCTAGATGTATTAGAACTTAAGTAATTACACTACTAATGGATAAACATTAAGTTACTTAGTGTAAATGACACTAGTAACTGGATAATCATAAGAATAAAAGATATATGATGAAGCATTAGCAGTGCTAAGTTCATCTAAGAATGCCGGTATTATCCGTTACCGGTAGATTTCAAGCTCGGTTATTATATTACTAAACATAGATCAACATTAATCAGAGTAGAGAAGATAATAATATAATATTCTGAATAAAATAATAATATATGAATATTATATTAATATAATTTTTTCTCAAAATTCGTGACTGGCTCGTCACATAGAGACTAACCACGGAAATCAGAATTTTAAAATTCGGGCCCGAAGTGGCTCAAAAACGCAACTCTTCGCGACGTGCCTACTTAGATTAGGAGAAGTGTCCTGTGCAATCAAGCTGCTGACTCAGCAGCATGATGACGCAGCACCTGTGCAGTGGAGGTGCTTATATGCATAGAAATTCCTAAAAATTCTGTAAAAATTCCGTTTGATCCCGAAAAAGTGCCGTTTCATCGGGGCTAGGCCGTTACATTCTATCCTCCTAAAAGAAAATTTTGTCCTCAAAATTTCAATTACCTGAAAAGAGAAACGGGTAGTCTGTTCTCATCTTATCTTCCAGCTCCCATGTGTACTCTTCAGTTCCAGTTTGTCCCCATGCTACCTTAACCAATGATACTGTCTTGTCTCTAAGCTATTTGTCACTTCGTTCCACAATCCTGACTGGTAGGGTTTGATATGTCAAGTCGGCTCGCAGCTGTACTATCTCTGGTTGTAAAACGTGGCTTTCATCGGGATTATAATTTTTGAGTTGTGAAACATGAAAAACATCATGAAGGTTTGACAAATAAGGAGGGAGAGCTACTTGGTATGCTACTGGACCGACTCTTTTAAGAATTTGAAAAGGACTTAAGTATCGTGGATTCAATTTCTTAGTCCTAAGAGCTCTACCTATTCCAGTCGTAGGTGTCACTCTTAAGAAAATATGGTCACCTTCGTTAAATTCTAAGGGCCTACGCCTATTATCTGCATAGTTCTTTTGTCAACTTTGGGCAGTTTGAATCTTCTCTTGAATGTGCTTAATCCGTTCGGTAGTTTCTTGTAACAAGTCTGGCCCAAAATCCTGCCTTCCTCCTTGTCATACCAGCATAATGGTGATTGACACTTTCTTCCATAGAGGGCCTCATATGGTGCCATTCTGATACTCTGTTGATAACTGTTGTTATAAGAAAACTCAATCAATGGCAAGTATTTGTCCCAGTTACCCTGTTGGTCCATTACGCAAGATCTCAACATATCTTCCAAGGTACGAATTGTCCGTTCTGTCTGTCCATCAGTCTGTGGGTGATATGCTGTACTTAAGTGCAACTTCGTCCCAAAAGCTTTCTGTAGAGCTCCCCAAAATCTAGAAGTAAACCTTGGATCTCTGTTTGACACAATAGATGAAGGTATTCCATGCAATCGTATTATCTCCTGAATGTATAACCGGGCGAGTTTCTCCAAGCTGTGACCAATTTGAATTGGCAGAAAATGCGCTGATTTGTCAATCGATCTACAATTACCCAAATTGCATCACGCTCGGCAGAGGTTCTTGGTAACCCAGTAACAAAATCCATCGTAATCTCTTCCCATTTCCATTGTGGTATCTCCAATGGTTGCAGGGTTCCAGGTGGTTTTTGATGTTCCACTTTAATCTTCTGGCAAGTGAGACACTTTGAAACATACGTTGCTATATCTTTCTTCATTCCCGGCCACCAGAACATCTTCTTTAGATCTTGGTACATTTTAGTCGTTCCGGGATGGATAGAAAATCTGCTTTCATGAGCTTCGGTCAGAATGTTCTTTCTCAAGTCCTCCTGAGCAGGTACACAAATTCTGTTCCTATATCTCCATATTCCCTCTTTATCTTGGCGTACCTCTTCCGGTTAGTCTGCCTTCATCCGTGTTAACAATGTCAGCATTCCTGAATTCTGGGCTTGAGCTTGCTGAATAGCTATCTTAAAGTCATATGTTAATTGTAGTCGTGCCATAACAACCCCTCTTGATGTCTCTCTCATTCCTAATTTTAAGTTTTCAAAGGCTGAGATCATTTCTTCTTCCTTGATCATCATCCAGGATATGCCCAAACTCTTCCGACTCAAAGCATCTGCAACTACATTTGCCTTCCCAGGATGATAGCTCAACTTAAAATCATAATCTTTTAAGAATTCCATCCATCGCCTCTGCCTCATATTACGGTCTTTCTGATCAAAGATATACTTCAAACTCTTATGATCAGAGAAGACTTCAAATTGGGCTCCGTACAAATAGTGCCTCCAAATCTTAAGTGCAAAGACCACTGCTGCTAATTCCAAATCATGTGTCGGATAGTTCCTTTCGTGAGGTCTTAGTTGTCTCGAAGCATAAGCTACCACATTCCTATGCTGCATCAATACACATCCAAGTCCCTTAGAAGAAGCATCACAATACACCTCAAAAGGTTCCTGTGGGTCTGCTAACACCAAAACTGGCGCCGTCGTCAGCTTTTCCTTTAAAGTTTCAAAGCTTTCTTCACACTTCTCTGTCCACTCAAACGGAACTTCCTTCCTAGTAAGGCGAGTCAAAGGTAAAGCTATCTGTGAAAAACCCTTGATAAACCGCCGATAGTATCCTGCTAACCCCAAGAAACTACGAATTTCTGTAACTGTCTTGGGTTGCTTCCATTGTACTACGGCCTCAATCTTTAAAGGATCTATAGTTATTCCGTCTCGTGTGATCATATGTCCCAAGAATGCCACTTCTGTCGCCCAAAACTCACATTTCGACAACTTCGCATATAGCTTCCGTGCTCTTAATATTTGCAACACAATCCTCAAATGCTCTCCATGTTCTTCTTCTGTCTTGGAATAGATGAGGATATCATCTATAAAGACTACCACAAACTGATATAGATACGGACGAAAATGCGATTCATATAATCCATGAATACAGCAGGAGCATTAGTCAGTCCAAAGGACATAACCGTATACTCATAGTGACCGTACCTAGTTCGAAAGGCAGTCTTAGGTATATCTGATTCCTTCACCCGGATTTGATGGTAACCTGACCGCAAATCAATCTTCGAGAATACTGTCGCACCTCTCAGCTGGTCCATCAAATCGTCTATCCTTGGGAGTGGATACTTGTTCTTGATTGTGATCTTGTTCAATTGCCGATAATCCACACATAACCTCATTCCACCATCCTTCTTCTTTACTAGTAACACTGGAGCTCCCCATGGTGATACACTCGGACGAATAAACTTCTTTCCCAGTAATTCATTCAACTGCTTCTTTAACTCTGCTAATTCCAACGGTGACATCCGATACGGTGCTATAAAAATTGGTCCGGCTCCAGGAACCAGATCAATACTAAACTCTATCTCTCTCTGAGGTGGAAACTCAGGTATATCATCCGGAAAAACATCAGGAAACTCCTTCACCACTCGGATTTGCTCCAAGTCTTGCTCATTAGTTTCTGAGCTAGCCGATAGTAGAACGTAACCCTCTAACCCACTATTACTAGAAATAACTCTTAGGAATTCAAATAGAAAGTACAAGACTCAACTGGTTCAGTGTGCATTTCAGATGATGGAAATGTAGCAATTCGTTTAAAACAACCAAGGAAAACATGATGCTTGGACAACCAATCTAGACCTAAGATAATATCTAAACCACACAAAGGTAAACAAACCAGGTCATGTATAAAAGTCCTAGCCTCAATAACAAAAGGCACCTGTTGACATACTTGACTACTCAAGGCATTTTGAGATGTGGGTGTACGAACAATTAGATTATAATCTAACATGGTGAAATCTAATCCCAACTCATGCGCAACAGTCTCAGAAATAAATGAATGTGATGCACCAGAGTCATACAGTACAGTTAAGAGTCGAGATTTGACATAACACTGACCTTGAATTAGGGAGTCTAATTTCATTGCGTCATCAGCAGTCATAGCAAACACACGTCCTTGCTGTCGCGGCCTATCTATTCCTTGTACTGGCTTCTTCGGATAATCCTTAGCCATATGTCCAGGCTGACCACAAGAAAAACAGATAACGCCTGTAAGATGACAAGGTCTACCTCCATGCTCCTTTCCGCACTGCCTACATACTGGTCGCATCTGCGCCTGCTGAGGTCGCTTACCCATATCCTGTCTCATTCTTCCTCCATTCCCTCCTGTAGGACGTGCATGAACATTTCTATTCTGATTGTACCTTCGTAAAGGCATTGCTCCCTGCTTAAAATTCCTTCCCTGAGGAGCTGTATACCGATTATAATTCTGAAAAGAAGATCCTGGGTGATTCATCCGAGCTGCAGCTATCTTCTTAGCACAGTCCTCTACTAGCTGACTCTTATTAACCAAATCCGCAAAATTCTGTATTTCCAATGGAACCACTGAGTTCAACAAATCTTCACGGAGTCCCCCTTCAAATTTCAAACATTTCCACTCTTCGAAATCTGCTGGATTCCCTTGACAAACCTTGGAAAAACAACATAAATCTTCAAACTTCCTTGTATACTCAACAACGGACATACTTCCCTGTTTCAACTGCATCAACTCCATCTCCTTTGCCTCACGAGTAACTCTAGGAAAGTACTTCTTATAGAACTCTTCTTTGAAAACATCCCACAAAATATTACCCTCATCTTGCTGCAATAAACGTTGAATGCCCTGCCAACAGTGCTGAGCATCCCCTTCCAACATATAAGTAGCAAATTCTACATACTGTTCTTCCGGGACATGCTATGCCCTCAAGGACCTTTCTATGCCTCGGAACTAATTATCAGCTTCAGTTGCTACAGTCGTACCCTTGAACTTCAGTGGATTAACTTTCAAGAAAGCAGCTAATGTCATAGGCCTATCATGATTCATGTTATCCCCATCACCGTTCCCACCATTCTCACCATTACGGTCATTGTTACACTCTCTATTACGTTCCCCCAGACGGTTAACTGCTCGGGTATTAGCAGTCGCCGTTTCACGCACAGCCTCAACCATAGTGTGAATCGCAGCAAACAGATTATCATCGTTTCGTAGCGGATTGTTAACAGTAGACCCTTCCCGATCGCTACGTCTCCGTGGAGGCATACTGATTTTATTCATACCAAACAATCAATACCAAGGTGATCAGTCTTAATACCTCAGGTTGGGCATGAACATTATCAGAATGAAAGCACAAAGACATTCATGCAACACATATCACATAGATACCCTATAAGCATGAGACACACCACAGAGCATGCAATAAAGCATGATTCAGTCCATTCCCCAGGCTCTAACAGGAAGAACCGCTCTGATACCAAATTGTAACGACCCAACTTCCAGCATGTCTAGATCATACTAGAAATCGAATGTTACCAACTTGTTTTTCCTTTTTGTATTATTAATTAATAAATATAAGCCTGTACGTTGTTAAAACCCTGCGAATTTTACAAGTAAATTTTTTTTTAACAAGAATAATTTAAAGTCGCATACCTTCCATATATCAAGGGATAATTAAACATTCACATACATAAGACAAAAGATAACAGAATATGGAACAACACACTATAATATACATCATGTTACAGAATTGGTTCAGTTATATAAGCATAGAGCTATGGTACAGCACCCCTAAGTCAGTGACTCATATAGTATATACATATATGTACCTAAGACGCCCCCGGGCCTGGCCTGACCAAAAGCCCTTAAGCTGGCACCCAGGCTAGCCTAACTCTGATATATGCCTATTCCCTCTAATCATGCTAACAAAAGTGAGGGAGACACTCTAATGTACTGAAGTTAGACTAGCGTCTCAAAAAGTCTCCTCAATCCTGGTCTAGAGTACCTCACGGAATATCACCGGGCGAATGGTGATGCTCGCTTGCTGGCGCCATGCCTGGCTCATCGTCATCTCTGTCAGAGGAGATAACTATGAAGTTAGGATCTTCCTCTGGATCTTCTTCTTTCTCGTCCTCTTCTTCTGCCGGAGTGATAGCAGAGGAACCACTGCTGGCCACAGAAACCATAAAAGGATAGCTACTAAACAAAATACAGTCGGGAAAAGGAGGTGGCGCCTCCAAGATCTGATCATACTCATGTCCCTGCTGCTCATCAAAGACAGGAGGCTCGATCGGCTCAGGTAAAGGATCAAGCTCGGGTGGTAACACAGGAACACCCCACTCATCAAGGAGAAAGGGTGCAGGAGGTGCCTCATGGATATGCTGGGCAGGTATAGGCTCATCAGGTAGAGGAGGTTTAGGTGGAGGAGGATAGTCAGGTGGAGGAGGATAGTCAGGTGGAGGTGGCATCTGCTCCTCAGGATGGGGTATCCCAGGTCCGCCGGGGTGTAACCAAGATAAAGGAAAGTCATAGGTGCATCAGGATTAAAGTATGCTGTCCTAATAGGGTACTGGAAAGATCTACCACGAACTACATAATTACAGATACGAGGTACCGCACAGTAGATGTAATACTCGCCATGCACCGGGTCCTCGTGGATGTACGGTGGATCAATCTCGTAGAATAGGACTCCCTTGTCCATCTGTAGAGGTGTAAGGGGTAAGAACTGGGGAGTTCTTAGTAAGGTCGGGGTTTACAGTTAAGTTCGTTTATAATGTCTGTGGTTATAGAAGTATAAATAAATATAGAGTAATATGTACATAACAGCAACATAAACTAACACATGAACAAGAGAGAAAATAGGAAGTAAATGCACATTCACACATTAATATGCAATCACACAGTTATGCTCAAACAAACAAAGAATAGAACAAGAACACAAGAAGATAAGGAATAAATAATGCACAAACAAGTATGATGCATGTCTGTCCCTACTGCAGGTAATGAGCTCATTTGTCGGTTTCGACCCGCACCCGACACAATCCGACCCTCCAAGTCAGATAAGGCCTTCCCAGAACTTAATCCCAGATTAAGTACCGCATACCCTCTACCAAGTGCTCTCGACTTGCAGGGCTGGTATTTGCTCAGGTCTCAATATACCGCAGGTATGCAAGTCAGGCCTCTACCAAGCATTCAACTTGCAGGGCTGGTACTACTCTACCGCAGCCTGTCTGGGAAGCAACATCACAATACGGGCGTCCCCGCACAACATTCACAAGCATTGCCCGAAGGCTCATAATTCACATATAACCATACTTTCCATCATTTAGCAATCATCATAAATCAAGCATTACAACATCACAGAAAGCTCATTTTACAATTCTATGTTTACTCTGTAAGGTCAGGTACACAGCTATATCACTTTTAACTCCTTTTCTTTTTAACTTAAACACAGGTTTCAAAATCTTGTTTCTTTACCTCATATACCTCTATATCTTCTCTTATGCCTCTTCTTAGGTGTTTAGTAAAGGAAATTAGAGAATTCTGGACTCAAATCTGCCTTCCTGAGGCTTTCAGGGAAAACTGTCTTTTTATCAATATTTTATTATTAAAATAATAATATTTTATTTAACTTTCAAAAATTACATTTTGACCCCCAGACTTCTTGGAAATTGCACTTTGACCCCTATAACTTTTAATATTTGCACTTTAGCCCCTCAACTTTTGATTAATTAATTTTCAACCCCAAACTTTTTAATAATTGCATTTTGACCCCAAAACTCCTTGAATACACGTTTTCATGTTTTTCCAAAAACCAAAAACATTTTTTTTCAAAAGTTCATCAGATTTCTGCTTGATTTTCAGCTAGTTTTTCAATCTTTTCGGAAACCGATTTGAACCTGATTTTTATCAAACCAAAGAGAAACTTTTCAGCCATAAAATACACATCACATAAGCATCAAAAATCATGATTTTCATGGGTGGAATGTCACGTTTTCCAGCGGCACCAACAGCCACTTCAAAACCATCATAAACATGATTTTCAAGCATTAAACAACAAGTTTCCATGATCAAACCATCACACAAACACCCAAAATCAAATCTCAAGCAACAAGATCTGGTTTAACACTTCAAGAACACAGCCAATCATTGACTAATTTACCAAACCTTACCTCCTTTGCTGCTGTCCGAGATTGCACCAAAAACAAGCTTCCAGAATCACTTTTACGCCTATTTTAACATCAAAAACAACTTTAGAATCTTATGAACCATTAAGGCTGAAGCTTCATGATGATGAAAAGAAGATTTTCCTCACCTTAAGGTAACTAGAAATCACGTTTTCTTGGAGCTTTTGGTGATTGAATAAGAGATCCTAAGAAAGAACATGAAGAAAACATCATTAACTTAAGGAACCACCATGGCCGAATCTTCAAGGAGGAGGAGCAGCCTTCATACCTTGATTTACTCCATTAAAAGTGACATAGAAATGAAGAGGAGGAAAAGGTGAACACTTTGGTAAGATTAGATTTTTGATAGGGGTTTCGGTTTGAGAAAGAACGGAGAAAGTAGCTCAGGTGTTCATGGAAACTTCATGGTTTTCTTTCATGGTGTTCTAAGCTTTTCCAAGAACAAAAATGATAGCCAAGCTGTCCAAGGAAGGCCGTGGCTTTTGGATGATGATTATCCAAAAGTTACTTGTCAAAATATCTCAGGAAAGGATAATTACTAAAGCTAGATGTATTAGAACTTAAGTAATTACACTACTAATGGATAAACATTAAGTTACTTAGTGTAAATGACACTAGTAACTGGATAATCATAAGAATAAAAGATATATGATGAAGCATTAGCAGTGCTAAGTTCATCTAAGAATGCCGGTATTATCCGTTACCGGTAGATTTCAAGCTCGGTTATTATATTACTAAACATAGATCAACATTAATCAGAGTAGAGAAGATAATAATATAATATTCTGAATAAAATAATAATATATGAATATTATATTAATATAATTTTTTCTCAAAATTCGTGACTGGCTCGTCACATAGAGACTAACCACGGAAATCAGAAATTTGAAATTCGGGCCCGAAGTGGCTCAAAAACGCAACTCTTCGCGACGTGCCTACTTAGATTAGGAGAAGTGTCCTATGCAATCAAGCTGCTGACTCAGCAGCTTGATGACGCAGCACCTGTGCAGTGGAGGTGCTTATATGCATAGAAATTCCTAAAAATTCTGTAAAAATTCCGTTTGATCCCGAAAAAGCACCGTTTCTTCGGGGCTAGGCCGTTACATTCTATCCTCCTAAAAGAAAATTTTGTCCTCAAAATTTCAATTACCTGAAAAGAGAAACGGGTAGTCTGTTCTCATCTTATCTTCCAGCTCCCATGTGTACTATTCAGTTCCAGTTTGTCCCCATGCTAACTTAACCAGTGATACTGTCTTGTCTCTAAGCTATTTGTCACTTCGTTCCACAATCCTGACTGGTAGGGTTTGATATGTCAAGTCGGCTCGCAGCTGTACTGTCTCTGGTTGTAAAACGTGACTTTCGTTGGGATTATACTTTTTGAGTTGTGAAACATGAAAAACATCATGAAGGTTTGACAAATAAGGAGGGAGAGCTACTTGGTATGCTACTGGACCGACTCTTTTAAGAATTTGAAAAGGACCTAAGTATCGTGGATTCAATTTCTTAGTCCTAAGAGCTCTACCTATTCCAGTCGTAGGTGTCACTCTTAAGAAAATATGGTCACCTTCGTTAAATTCTAAGGGCCTACGCCTATTATCTGCATAGCTCTTTTGTCAACTTTGGGCAGTTTGAATCTTCTCTCGAATGTGCTTAACCCGTTCGGTAGTTTCTTGTAACAAGTCTGGCCCAAAATCCTGCCTTCCTCCTTGTCATACCAGCATAATGGTGATTGACACTTTCTTCCATAGAGGGCCTCATATGGTGCCATTCCGATACTCTGTTGATAACTGTTGTTATAAGAAAACTCAATCAATGGCAAGTATTTGTCCCAGGTCCCTTGTTGGTCCATTACGCAAAATCTCAACATATCTTCCAAGGTACGAATTGTCCGTTCTGTCTGTCCATCAGTCTGTGGGTGATATGCTGTACTTAAGTGCAACTTCGTCCTAAAAGCTTTCTGTAGAGCTCCCCAAAATCTAGAAAACCTTGGATCTCTGTCTGACACAATTGATGAAGGTATTCCATGCAATCGTATTATCTCCTGAATGTATAACCGGGCGAGTTTCTCCAAGCTGTGACCAATTTGAATTGGCAGAAAATGCGCTGATTTGTCAATCGATCTACAATTACCCAAATTGCATCACGCCCGGCAGAGGTTCTTGGTAACCCAGTAACAAAATCCATCGTAATCTCTTCCCATTTCCATTGTGGTATCTCCAATGGTTGCAGGGTTCCAGGTGGTTTTTGATGTTCCACTTTAATCTTCTGGCAAGTGAGACACTTTGAAACATACGTTGCTATATCTTTCTTCATTCCCGGCCACCAGAACATCTTCTTTAGATCTTGGTACATTTTAGTCGTTCCGGGATGGATAGAAAATCTGCTTTCATGAGCTTTGGTCAGAATGTTCTTTCTCAAGTCCTCCTGAGCAGGTACACAAATTCTGTTCCTATATCTCCATATTCCCTCTTTATCTTGGCGTACCTCTTCCGGCTAGTCTGCCTTCATCCGTGTTAACAATGTCAGCATTCCTGAATTCTGGGCTTGAGCTTGCTGAATAGCTATCTTAAAGTCATATGTTAATTGTAGTCGCGCCATAACAACCCCTCTTGATGTCTCTCTCATTCCTAATTTTAAGTTTTCAAAGGCTGAGATCATTTCTTCTTCCTTGATCATCATCCAGGATATGCCCAAACTCTTCCGACTCAAAGCATCTGCGACTACATTTGCCTTCCCAGGATGATAGCTCAACTTAAAATCATAATCTTTTAAGAATTCCATCCATCGCCTCTGCCTCATATTACGGTCTTTCTGATCAAAGATATACTTCAAACTCTTATGATCAGAGAAGACTTCAAATTGGGCTCCGTACAAATAGTGCCTCCAAATCTTAAGTGCAAAGACCACTGCTGCTAATTCCAAATCATGTGTTGGATAGTTCCTTTCGTGAGGTCTTAGTTGTCTCGAAGCATAAGCTACCACATTCCTATGCTGCATCAATACACATCCAAGTCCCTTAGAAGAAGCATCACAATACACCTCAAAAGGTTCCTGTGGGTCTGGTAACACCAAAACTAGCACCGTCGTCAACTTTTCCTTTAAAGTTTCAAAGCTTTCTTCACACTTCTCTGTCCACTCAAACGGAACTTCCTTCCTAGTAAGGCGAGTCAAAGGTAAAGCTATCTGTGAAAAACCCTTGATAAACCGCCGATAGTATCCTGCTAACCCCAAGAAACTACGAATTTCTGTAACTGTCTTGGGTTGCTTCCATTGTACTACGGCCTCGATCTTTAAAGGATCTATAGTTATTCCGTCTCGTGTGATCACATGTCCCAAGAATGCCACTTCTGTCGCCCAAAACTCACATTTCGACAACTTCGCATATAGCTTCCGTGCTCTTAATATTTGCAACACAATCCTCAAATGCTCTCCATGTTCTTCTTCTGTCTTGGAATAGATGAGGATATCATCTATAAAGACTACCACAAACTGATCTAGATACGGACGAAAATGCGATTCATATAATCCATGAATACAGCAGGAGCATTAGTCAGTCCAAAGGACATAACCGTATACTCATAGTGACCGTACCTAGTTCGAAAAGCAGTCTTAGTTATATCTGATTCCTTCACCCGGATTTGATGGTAACCTGACCGCAAATCAATCTTTGAGAATACTGTCGCACCTCTCAGCTGGTCCATCAGATCATCTATCCTTGGGAGTGGATACTTGTTCTTGATTGTGATCTTGTTCAATTGCCGATAATCCACACATAACCTCATTCCACCATCCTTCTTCTTTACTAGTAACACTGGAGCTCCCCATGGTGATACACTCGGACGAATAAACTTCTTCCCCAGTAATTCATTCAACTGCTTCTTTAACTCTGCTAATTTCAACGGTGACATCCGATACGGTGCTATAGAAATTGGTCCGGCTCCAGGAACCAGATCAATACTAAACTCTATCTCTCTCTGAGGTGAAAACTCAGGTATATCATCCGGAAAAACATCAGGAAACTCCTTCACCACTCGGATTTGCTCCAAGTCTTGCTCATTAGTTTCTGAGCTAGCCGATAGTAGAACGTAACCCTCTAACCCACTATTACTAGAAATAACTCTTAGGGAATTCAAATAGAAAGTACAAGACTCAACTGGTTCAGTGTGCATTTCAGATGATGGAAATGTAGCAATTCGTTTAAAACAACCAAGGAAAACATGATGCTTGGACAAACAATCTAGACCTAAGATAATATCTAAACCACACAAAGGCAAACAAACCAGGTCATGTATAAAAGTCCTAGCCTCAATAACAAAAGGCACCTGTTGACATACTTGACTACTCAAGGCATTTTGAGATGTGGGTGTACGAACAATTAGATTATAATCTAACATGGTGAAATCTAATCCCAACTCATGCGCAACAGTCTCAGAAATAAATGAATGTGATGCACCAGAGTCATACAGTATAGTTAAAAGTCGAGATTTGATATAACACTGACCTTGAATTAGGGAGTCTAATTTCATTGCGTCAACAGCAGTCATAGCAAACACACGTCCTTGCTGTCGCGGCCTATCTATTCCTTGTACTGGCTTCTTCGGATAGTCCTTAGCCATATGTCCAGGCTGACCACAAGAAAAACAGATAACGCCTGTAAGATGACAAGGTCTACCTCCATGCTCCTTTCCGCACTGCCTACATACTGGTCGCATCTGCGCCTGCTGAGGTCGCTTACCCATATCCTGTCTCATTCTTCCTCCATTCCCTCCTGTAGGACGTGCATGAACATTTCTATTCTGATTGTACCTTCGTAAAGGCATTGCTCCCTGCTTAAAATTCCTTCCCTGAGGAGCTGTATACCGATTATAATTCTGAAAAGAAGATCTTGGGCGATTCATCGGAGCTGCAGCTATCTTCTTAGCACAGTCCTCTACTAGCTGACTCTTATTAACCAAATCCGCAAAATTCCGTATTTCCAATGGAACCACTGAGTTCAACAAATCTTCACGGAGTCCCCCTTCAAATTTCAAACATTTCCACTCTTCGAAATCTGCTGGATTCCCTTGACAAACCTTGGAAAAACGACATAAATCTTCAAACTTCCTTGTATACTCAACAACGGACATACTTCCCTGTTTCAACTGCATTAACTCCATCTCCTTTGCCTCACGAGTAACTCTAGGAAAGTACTTCTTATAGAACTCTTCTTTGAAAACATCCCACAAAATATTACCCTTATCTTGCTGCAATAAACGTTGAATGCCCTGCCACCAGTGCTGAGCATCCCCTTCCAACATATAAGTAGCAAATTCTACATACTGTTCTTCCGGGACATGATATGCCCTCAAGGACCTTTCTATGCCTCGGAACTAATTATCAGCTTCAGTTGCTACAGTCGTACCCTTGAACTTCAGTGGATTAACTTTCAAGAAAGTAGCTAATGTCATAGGCCTATCATGATTCATGTTATCTCCATCACCGTTCCCACTATTCTCACCATTACGGTCATTGTTATGCTCTCCATTACGTTCCGCCAGACGGTTAACTGCTCGGGTAGTTGCAGTCGCCATTTCACGCACAGCCTCAGCCATAGCGTGAATCGCAGCAAACAGATTATCATCGTTTTGTGGCGGATTATTAACAGTAGACCCTTCCCGATCGCTACGTCTCCATGGAGGCATACTGATTCTGTTCATACCAAACAATCTATACCAAGGTGATCAGTGTTAATACCTCAGGTTGGGCGTGAACATTATCAGAATGAAAGCACAAAGACATTCATGCAACACATATCACATAGATACCCTATAAGCATGAGACACACCACAGAGCATGCAATAAAGCATGATTCAGTCCATTCCCCAGGCTTTAACAGGAAGAACCGCTCTGATACCAAATTGTAACGACCCAACTTCCAGCATGTCTAGATCATACTAGAAATCGAATGTTACCAACTTGTTTTTCCTTTTTGTATTATTAATTAATAAATATAAGCCTGTACGTTGTTAAAACCCCGCGAATTTTACAAGTAAATTTTTTTTAACAAGAATAATTTAAAGTCGCATACCTTCCATATATCAAGGGATAATTAAACATTCACATACATAAGACAAAAGATAACAGAATATGGAACAACACACTATAATATACATCATGTTACAGAAGTGGTTCAGTTATATAAGCATAGAGCTATGGTACAGCACCCCTAAGTCAGTGACTCATATAGTATATACATATATGTACATAAGATGCCCCAGGGCCTGGCCTGACCAAAAGCCCCTTAGCTGGCACCCAGGCTAGCCTAACTCTGATATATGCCTATTCCCTCTAATCATGCTAACAAAAGTGAGGGAGACACTCTAATGTACTGAAGTTAGACTAGGCGTCTCAAAAAGTCTCCTCAATCCTGGTCTAGAGTACCTCACGGAAAATCACCGGGCCTGCTGGCGCCATGCCTGGCTCATCATCATCGCTGTCAGAGGAGATAACTATGAAGTTAGGATCTTTCTCTGGATCTTCTTCTTCCTCGTCCTCTTCTTCTGCTGGAGTGATAGCAGAGGAACCACTGCTGGCCACAGGAACCATAAAAGGATAGCTACTAAACAAAATACAGTCGGGAGAAGGAGGTGCCGCCTCCATGATCTTATCATACTCATGTCCCTGCTGCTCATCAAAGACAGGAGTCTCGATCGGCTCAAGTAAAGGATCAAGCTCGGGTGGTAACACAGGAACACCCCACTCATCAAGGAGAAAGGGTGCAGGAGGTGCCTCATGGATATGCTGTGCAGGTATAGGCTCATCAGGTAGAGGAGGTTCAGGTGGAGGAGGATAGTCAGGTGGAGGTGGCATCTGCTCCTCAGGATGAGGTATCCCAGGTCCGCCGGGGTATAACCAAGATAAAGGAAAGTCATAGGGTGCATCTGGATTAAAGTATGCTATCCTAATAGGGTACTGGAAAGATCTACCACGAACTACATAATAACGGATACGAGGTACCGCACAGTAGATGTAATACTCGCCACGCACCGGGTCCTCGTGGATGTACGGTGGATCAATCTCGTAGAATAGGACTCCCGTGTCCATCTGTAGAGGTGTAAGGGGTAAGAACTGGGGAGTTCTTAGTAAGGTCGGGGTTTACAGTTAAGTTCGTTTATAATGTCCGTGGTTATAGAAGTATAAATAAATATAGAGTAATATGTACATAACAGCAACATAAACTAACACATGAACAAGAGAGAAAATAGGAAGTAAATGCACATTCACACATTAATATGCAATCACACAGTTATGCTCAAACAAACAAGGAATAGAACAAGAACACAAGAAGATAAGAAATAAATAATGCACAAACAAGTATGATGCATGTCTGTCCCTACTGCAGGTAATGAGCTCATTTGTCGGTTTCGACCCGCACCCGACGCAATCCGACCCTCCAAGTCAGATAAGGCCTTCCCAGAACTTAATCCCAGATTAAGTACCGCATACCCTCTACCAAGTGCTCTCGACTTGCAGGGCTGGTATTTGCTCAGGTCTCAATATACCGCAGGTATGCAAGTCAGGCCTCTACCAAGCATTCAGCTTGCAGGGCTGGTACTACTCTACCGCAGCCTGTCTGAGAAGCAACATCACAATACGGGCGTCCCCGCACAATATTCACAAGCATTGCCCGAAGGCTCATAATTCACATATAACCATACTTTCCATCATTTAGCAATCATCATAAATCAAGCATTACAACATCACAGAAAGCTCATTTTACAATTCTCTGTTTACTCTGTAAGGTCAGGTACACAGCTATATCACTTTTAACTCCTTTTCTTTTTAACTTAAACACAGGTTTCAAAATCTTGTTTCTTTACCTCATATACCTCTATATCTTCTCTTATGCCTCTTCTTAGGTGTTTAGTAAAGGAAATTAGAGAATTCTGGACTCAAATCTGCCTTCCTGAGGCTTTCAGAGAAAACTGTCTTTTTATCAATATTTTATTATTAAAATAATAATATTTTATTTAACTTTCAAAAATTGCATTTTGACCCCCGGACTTCTTGGAAATTGCACTTTGACCCTATAACTTTTAATATTTGCACTTTAGCCTCTCAACTTTTGATTAATTAATATTAAACCCCAAACTTTTAAATAATTGCATTTTGACCCCAAAACTCCTTGAATACACGTTTTCATGTTATTCCAAAAACCAAAAACATTTTTTTTCAAAAGTTCATCAGATTTCTGCTTGGTTTTCAGCTAGTTTTTCAATCTTTTCGGAAACCGATTTGAACCCGATTTTTATCAAACCAAAGAGAAACTTTTCAGCCATCAAATACACATCAAATAAGCATCAAAAATCATGATTTTCATGGCTGGAATGTCACATTTTCCAGCAGCACCAACAGCCACTTCAAAACCATCATAAACATGATTTTCAAGCATTAAATAACAAGTTTCCATGATCAAACCATCACACAAACACCCAAAATCAAATCTCAAGCAACAAGATCTGGTTTAACACTTCAAGAACACAGCCAATCATTGACTAATTTACCAAACCTTACCTCCTTTGCTGCTGTCCGAGATTGCACCAAAAACAAGCTTCCAGAAGCACTTTTACGCCTATTTTAACATCAAAAACAACTTTAGAATCTTATAAACCATGAAGGCTGAAGCTTCATGATGATGAAAAGAAGGTTTTCCTCACCTTAAGGTAACTAGAAATCACGTTTTCTTGGAGCTTTTGGTGATTGAATAAGAGATCCTAAGAAAGAACATGAAGAAAACATCATTAACTTAAGGAACCACCATGGCCGAATCTTCAAGGAGGAGGAGCAGCCTTCATACCTTGATTTACTCCATGAAAAGTGACATAGAAATGAAGAGGAGGAAGAAGTGAACACTTTGGTAAGATTAGATTTTTGATAGGAGTTTCGGTTTGAGAAGGAACGGAGAAAGTCGCTCAGGTGTTCATGGAAACTTCATGGTTTTCTTTCATGGTGTTCTAAGCTTTTCCAAGAACAAAAATGATAGCCAAGCTGTCCAAGGAAGGCCATGGCTTTTGGATGATGATTATCCAAAAGTTACTTGTCAAAATATCTCAGGAAAGGATAATTACTAAAGCTAGATTTATTAGAACTTAAGTAATTACATTACTAATGGATAAACATTAAGTTACTTAGTGTAAATGACACTAGTAACTGGATAATCATAAGAATAAAAGATATATAATGAAGCATTAGCAGTGCTAAGTTCATCTAAGAATGCCGGTATTATCCGTTACCGGTAGATTTCAAGCTCAGTTATTATATTACTAAACATAGATCAACATTAATCACAGTAGAGAAGATAATAATATAATATTCTGAATAAAATAATAATATATGAATATTATATTAATATAATTTTTTCTCAAAATTCGTGACTGGCTCGTCACATAGAGACTAACCACGGAAATCAGAATTTTGAAATTCGGGCCCGAAGTGGCTCAAAAACGCAACTCTTCGCGACGTGCCTACTTAGATTAGGAGAGGTGTCCTCTGCAATCAAGCTGCTAACTCAGCAGCTTGATGACGCAGCACCTGTGTAGTGGAGGTGCTTATATGCGTAGATATTCCTAAAAATTCTGTAAAAATTCCGTTTGATCCCGAAAAAGCACCGTTTCTTCGGGGCTAGGCCATTACATTCTATCCTCCTAAAAGAAAATTTTGTCCTCAAAATTTCAATTACCTGAAAAGAGAAATGGGTAGTCTGTTCTCATCTTATCTTCCAGCTCCCATGTGTACTCTTCAGTTCCAGTTTGTCCCCATGCTACCTTAACCAATGATACTGTCTTGTCTCTAAGCTATTTGTCACTTCGTTCCACAATCCTGACTGGTAGGGTTTGATTTGTCAAGTCGGCTCACAGCTGTACTGTCTCTGGTTGTAAAATGTGGCTTTTGTCGGGATTATACTTTTTGAGTTGTGAAACATGAAAAACATCATGAAGGTTTGACAAATAAGGAGGGAGAGCTACTTGGTATGCTACTGGACCGACTCTTTTAAGAATTTGAAAAGGACCTAAGTATCGTGGATTCAATTTCTTAGTCCTAAGAGCTCTACCTATTCCAGTCGTAGGTGTCACTCTTAAGAAAATATGGTCACCTTCGTTAAATTCTAAGGGCCTACGCCTATTATCTCCATAGCTCTTTTGTCAGCTTTGGGCAGTTTGAATCTTCTCTCAAATGTGCTTAATCCGTTCGGTAGTTTCTTGTACCAAGTCTGGCCCCAAAATCCTGCCTTCCTCCTTGTCATACCAGCATAATGGTGATTGACACTTTCTTCCATAGAGGGCCTCATATGGTGCCATTCCGATACTCTGTTGATAACTGTTGTTATAAGAAAACTCAATCAATGGCAAGTATTTGTCCCAGTTACCCTGTTGGTCCATTACGCAAGATCTCAACATATCTTCCAAGGTACGAATTGTTCGTTCTGTCTGTCCATCAGTTTGTGGGTGATATGCTGTACTTAAGTGCAACTTCGTCCCAAAAGCTTTCTGTAGAGCTCCCCAAAATCTAGAAGTAAACCTTGGATCTCTATCTGACACAATTGATGAAGGTATTCCATGCAATCGTATTATCTCCTGAATGTATAACCGGGCGAGTTTCTCCAAGCTGTGACCAATTTGAATTGGCAGAAAATGCGCTGATTTGTCAATCGATCTACAATTACCCAAATTGCATCACGCCCGGCAGAGGTTCTTGGTAACCCAGTAACAAAATCCATCGTAATCTCTTCCCATTTCCATTGTGGTATCTCCAATGGTTGCAGGGTTCCAGGTGGTTTTTGATGTTCCACTTTAATCTTCTGGCAAGTGAGACACTTTGAAACATACGTTGCTATATCATTCTTCATTCCCGGCCACCAGAACATCTTTTTTAGATCTTGGTACATTTTAGTCGTTCCGGGATGGATAGAAAATCTGCTTTCATGAGCTTCAGTCAGAATGTTCTTTCTCAAGTCCTCCTGAGCAGGTACACAAATTCTGTTCCTATATCTCCATATTCCCTCTTTATCTTGGCGTACCTCTTCCGGCTAGTCTGCCTTCATCCGTGTTAACAATGTCAGCATTCCTGAATTCTGGGCTTGAGCTTGCTGAATAGCTATCTTAAAGTCAGATGTTAATTGTAGTTGCGCCATAACAACCCCTCTTGATGTCTCTCTCATTCCTAATTTTAAGTTTTCAAAGGCTGAGATCATTTCTTCTTCCTTGATCATCATCCAGGATATGCCCAAACTCTTCCGACTCAAAGCATCTGCGACTACATTTGCCTTCCCAGGATGATAGCTCAACTTAAAATCATAATCTTTTAAGAATTCCATCCATCACCTCTGCCTCATATGAAGGTCTTTCTGATCAAAGATATACTTCAAACTCTTATGATCAGAGAAGACTTCAAATTGGGCTCCGTACAAATAGTGCCTCCAAATCTTAAGTGCAAAGACCACTGCTGCTAATTCCAAATCATGTGTCGGATAGTTCCTTTCGTGAGGTCTTAGTTGTCTCGAAGCATAAGCTACCACATTCCTATGCTGCATCAATACACATCCAAGTCCCTTAGAAAAAGCATCACAATACACCTCAAAAGGTTCCTGTGGGTCTGGTAACACCAAAACTGGCGCCATCGTCAACTTTTCCTTTAAAGTTTCAAAGCTTTCTTCACACTTCTCTGTCCACTCAAACGGAACATCCTTCCTAGTAAGGCGAGTCAAAGGTAAAGCTATCTGTGAAAAACCCTTGATAAACCGCCGATAGTATCCTGCTAACCCCAAGAAACTACGAACTTCTGTAACTGTCTTGGGTTGCTTCCATTGTACTACGGCCTCGATCTTTAAAGGATCTACAGTTATTTCATCTCGTGTGATCACATGTCCCAAGAATGCCACTTCTGTCGCCCAAAACTCACATTTCGACAACTTCGCATATAGCTTCCGTGCTCTTAATATTTGCAACACAATCCTCAAATGCTCTCCATGTTCTTCTTCTGTCTTGGAATAGATGAGGATATCATCTATAAAGACTACCACAAACTGATCTAGATACGGACGAAAATGCGATTCATATAATCCATGAATACAGCAGGAGCATTAGTCAGTCCAAAGGACATAACCGTATACTCATAGTGACCGTACCTAATTCGAAAGGCAGTCTTAGGTATATCTGATTCCTTCACCCGGATTTGATGGTAACCTGACCGCAAATCAATCTTCGAGAATACTGTCGCACCTCTCAGCTGGTCCATCAGATCATCTATCCTTGGGAGTGGATACTTGTTCTTGATTGTGATCTTGTTCAATTGCCGATAATCCATACATAACCTCATTCCACCATCCTTCTTCTTTACTAGTAACATTGGAGCTCCCCATGGTGATACACTCGGACGAATAAACATCTTCCCCAGCAATTCATTCAACTGCTTCTTTAACTCTGCTAATTCCAACAGTGACATCCGATACGGTGCTATAGAAATTGGTCCGGCTCCAGGAACCAGATTAATACTAAACTCTATCTCTCTCTGAGGTGGAAACTCAGGTATATCATCCGGAAAAATATCAGGAAACTCCTTCACCACTCGGATTTGCTCCAAGTCTTGTTCATTAGTTTCTGAGCTAGCCGATAGTAGAACGTAACCCTCTAACCCACTATTACTAGAAATAACTCTTAGGGAATTCAAATAGAAAGTACAAGACTCAACTAGTTCAGTGTGCATTTCAGATGATGGAAATGTAGCAAATCGTTTAAAATAATCAAGGAAAACATGATGCTTGGACAACCAATCTAGACCTAAGATAATATCTAAACCACACAAAGGCAAACAAACCAGGTCATGTATAAAAGTCCTAGCCTCAATAACAAAAGGCACCTGTTGACATACTTGACTAGTCAAGGCATTTTGAGATGTGGGAGTACGAACAATTAGATTATAATTTAACATGGTGAAATCTAATCCCAACTCATGCGCAACAGTCTCAGAAATAAATGAATGTGATGCACCAGAGTCATATAGTACAGTTAAGAGTCGAGATTTGACATAACACTGACCTTGAATTAGGGAGTCTGATTTCATTGTGTCATCAGCAGTCATAGCAAACACACGTCCTTGCTGTCGCAGCCTATCTATTCCTTGTACTGGCTTCTTCGGACAGTCCTTAGCCATATGTCCAGGCTGACCACAAGAAAAACAGATAACGCCTGTAAGCTGACAAGGTCTACCTCCATGCTCCCTTCCGCACTGCCTACATACTGGTCGCATCTGCGCCTGCTGAGGTCGCTTACCCATATCCTGTCTCATTCTTCCTCCATTCCCTCCTGTAGGACGTGCATGAACATTTCTATTCTGATTGTACCTTCGTGAAGGCATTACTCTCTGCTTAAAATTCCTTCCCTGAGGAGCTGTATACCGATTATAATTCTGAAAAGAAGATCCTGGGTGATTCATCTTAGCTGCAGCTATCTTCTTAGCACAGTCCTCTACTAGCTGACTCTTATTAACCAACTCCGCAAAATTCCATATTTTCAATGGAACCACTGAGTTCAACAAATCTTCACGGAGTCCCCCTTCAAATTTCAAACATTTCCACTCTTCGAAATCTGCTGGATTCCCTTGACAAACCTTGGAAAAACGACATAAATCTTCAAACTTCCTTGTATACTCAGCAACGGACATACTTCCCTGTTTCAACTGCATCAACTCCATCTCCTTTGCCTCACGAGTAACTCTAGGAAAGTACTTCTTATAGAACTCTTCTTTGAAAACATCCCACAAAATATTACCCTCATCTTGCTGCAATAAACGTTGAATGCCCTACCACCAGTGCTGAGCATCCCCTTCCAACATATAAGTAGCAAATTCTACATACTGTTCTTCCGGGACATGCTATGCCCTCAAAGACCTTTCTATGCCTCGGAACCAATTATCAGCTTCAGTTGCTACAGTCGTACCCTTGAACTTCGGTGGATTAACTTTCAAGAAAGCAGCTAATGTCATAGGCCTATCATGATTCATGTTATCTCCATCACCGTTCCCACCATTCTCACCATTACGGTCATTGTTACGCTCTCCATTACGTTCCCCCAGACAGTTAACTGCTTGGGTAGTAGCAGTCGCCGTTTCACGCACAGCCTCAGCCATAGCGTGAATCGTAGCAAACAGATTATCATCGTTTCGTGGCAGATTGTTAACAGTAGACCCTTCCCGATCGCTACGTCTCCGTGGAGGCATACTGATTCTGTTCATACCAAACAATCAATACCAAGGTGATCAGTCTTAATACCTCAGGTTGGGCGTGAACATTATCAGAATGAAAGCACAAAGACATTCATGCAACACATATCACATAGATACCCTATAAGCATGAGACATACCACAGAGCATGCAATAAAGCATGATTCAGTCCATTCCCCAGGCTCTAACAGGAAGAACCGCTCTGATACCAAATTGTAACGACCCAACTTTCAGCATGTCTAGATCATACTAGAAATCGAATGTTACCAACTTGTTTTTTCTTTTTGTATTATTAATTAATAAATATAAGCCTGTACGTTGTTAAAACCCCGCGAATTTTACAAGTAAATTTTTTTTAACAAGAATAATTTAAAGTCGCATACCTTCCATATATCAAGGGATAATTAAACATTCACATACATAAGACAAAAGATAACAGAATATGGAACAACACACTATAATATATATCATGTTACAGAAGTGGTTCAGTTATATAAGCATAGAGCTATGGTACAGCACCCCTAAGTCAGTGACTCATATAGTATATACATATATGTACATAAGACGCCCCAGGGCCTGGCCTGACCAAAAGCCCCTAAGCTGGCACCCAGGCTAGCCTAACTCTGATATATGCCTATTCCCTCTAATCATGCTAACAAAAGTGAGGGAGACACTCTAATGTACTGAAGTTAGACTAGGCGTCTCAAAAAGTCTCCTCAATCCTGGTCTAGAGTACCTCACGGAAAATCACCGGGCGAATGGTGATGCTCGCCTGCTGGCCCCTTGCCTGGCTCATCGTCATCGCTGTCAGAGGAGATAACTATGAAGTTAGGATCTTCCTCTGGATCTTCTTCTTCCTCGTCCTCTTCTTCTGCCGGAGTGATAGCAGAGGAACCACTGCTAGCCACAGGAACCATAAAAGGATAGCTACTAAACAAAATACAGTCGGGAGAAGGAGGTGCCACCTCCATGATCTGATCATACTCATGTCCCTGCTGCTCATCAAAGACTGGAGGCTTGATCGGCTCAGGTAAAGGATCAAGCTCGGGTGGTAACACAGGAACACCCCACTCATCAAGGAGAAAGGGTGCAGGAGGTGCCTCATGGATATGCTGGGCAGGTATAGGCTCATCAGGTAGAGGAGGTTCAGGTGGAGGAGGATAGTCTGGTGGAGGTGGCATATGCTCCTCAAGATGAGGTATCCCAGGTCCGCCGGGGTGTAATCAAGATAAAGGAAAGTCATAGGGTGCATCAGGATTAAAGTATGTTGTCCTAATAGGATACTGGAAAGATCTACCACGAACTACATAATTACGGATACGAGGTACCGCACAGTAGATGTAATACTCGCCACGCACCGGGTCCTCGTGGATGTACGGTGGATCAATCTCGTAGAATAGGACTCCCGTGTCCATCTGTAGAGGTGTAAGGGGTAAGAACTGGGGAGTTCTTAGTAAGGTCGGGGTTTACAGTTAAGTTCGTTTATAATGTCCGTGGTTATAGAAGTATAAATAAATATAGAGTAATATGTACATAACAGCAACATAAACTAACACATGAACAAGAGAGAAAATAGGAAGTAAATGCACATTCACACATTAATATGCAATCACACAGTTATGCTCAAACAAACAAGGAATAGAACAAGAACACAAGAAGATAAGCAATAAATAATGCACAAACAAGTATGATGCATGTCTGTCCCTACTGCAGGTAATGAGCTCATTTGTCGGTTTCGACCCGCACCCGACGCAATCCGACCCTCCAAGTCAGATAAGGCCTTCCCAGAACTTAATCCCAGATTAAGTACCGCATACCCTCTACCAAGTGCTCTCGACTTGCAGGGCTGGTATTTGCTCAGGTCTCAATATACCGCAGGTATGCAAGTCAGGCCTCTACCAAGCATTCAGCTTGCAGGGCTGGTACTACTCTACCGCAGCCTGTCTGAGAAGCAACATCACAATACGGGCGTCCCCGCACAACATTCACAAGCATTGCCCGAAGGCTCATAATTCACATATAACCATACTTTCCATCATTTAGCAATCATCATAAATCAAGCATTACACCATCACAGAAAGCTCATTTTACAATTCTCTGTTTACTCTGTAAGGTCAGGTACATAGCTATATCACTTTTAACTCCTTTTCTTTTTAACTTAAACACAGGTTTCAAAATCTTGTTTCTTTACCTCATATACCTCTATATCTTCTCTTATGCCTCTTCTTAGGTGTTTAGTAAAGGAAATTAGAGAATTCTGGACTCAAATCTGCCTTCCTGAGGCTTTCAGAGAAAACTGTCTTTTTATCAATATTTTATTATTAAAATAATAATATTTTATTTAACTTTCAAAAATTGCATTTTGACCCCCGGACTTCTTGGAAATTGCACTTTGACCCCTATAACTTTTAATATTTGTACTTTAGCCCCTCAACTTTTGATTAATTAATTTTCAACCCCAAAATTTTTAATAATTGCATTTTGACCCCAAAACTCCTTGAATACACGTTTTCATGTTTTTCCAAAAACCAAAAACATTTTTTTTTCAAAAGTTCATCAGATTTCTGCTTGATTTTCAGCTAGTTTTTCAATCTTTTCAGAAACCGATTTGAACCCGATTTTTATCAAACCAAAGAGAAACTTTTCAGCCATCAAATACACATCAAATAAGCATCAAAAATCATGATTTTCATGGCTGGAATGTCACGTTTTCCAGCAGCACCAACAGCCACTTCAAAACCATCATAAACATGATTTTCAAGCATTAAACAACAAGTTTCCATGATCAAACCATCACACAAACACCCAAAATCAAATCTCAAGCAACAAGATCTGGTTTAACACTTCAAGAACACAGCCAATCATTGACTAATTTACCAAACCTTACCTCCTTTGCTGCTGTCCGAGATTGCACCAAAAACAAGCTTCCAGAAGCACTTTTACGCCTATTTTAACATCAAAAACAACTTTAGAATCTTATGAACCATGAAGGCTGAAGCTTCATGACGATGAAAAGAAGATTTTCCTCACCTTAAGGTAACTAGAAATCACGTTTTCTTGGAGCTTTTGGTGATTGAATAAGAGATCCTAAGAAAGAACATGAAGAAAACATCATTAACTTAAGGAACCACCATGGCCGAATCTTCAAGGAGGAGGAGCAGCCTTCATACCTTGATTTACTCCATGAAAAGTGACATAGAAATGAAGAGGAGGAAGAGGTGAACACTTTGGTAAGATTAGATTTTTGATAGGGGTTTCGGTTTGAGAAAGAACGGAGAAAGTAGCTCAGGTGTTCATGGAAACTTCATGGTTTTCTTTCATGGTGTTCTAAGCTTTTCCAAGAACAAAAATGATAGCCAAGCTGTCCAAGGAAGGCCGTGGCTTTTGGATGATGATTATCCAAAAGTTACTTGTCAAAATATCTCAGGAAAGGATAATTACTAAAGCTAGATGTATTAGAACTTAAGTAATTACACTACTAATGGATAAACATTAAGTTACTTAGTGTAAATGACACTAGTAACTGGATAATCATAAGAATAAAAGATATATGATGAAGCATTAGCAGTGCTAAGTTCATCTAAGAATGCCGGTATTATCCGTTACCGGTAGATTTCAAACTCAGTTATTATATTACTAAACATAGATCAACATTAATCACAGTAGAGAAGATAATAATATAATATTCTGAATAAAATAATAATATATGAATATTATATTAATATAATTTTTTTCTCGAAATTCGTAACCGGCTCGTCACATAGAGACTAACCACAGAAATCAGAATTTTGAAATTCGGGCCCAAAGTGGCTCAAAAACGTAACTCTTCGCGACGTGCCTACTTAGATTAGGAGAGGTGTCATGTTCAATCAAGCTGAGTCAGCAGCTTGATGACGCAGCACCTGTGTAGTGGAGGTGCTTATATGCATAGAAATTCCTAAAAATTCTGTAAAAATTCCGTTTGATCCCGAAAAAGCGCCGTTTCTTCGGGGCTAGGCCGTTACATGTGAGCCTCAGATTCCCATGGTTCCTCATGAGGGAACTCCTTGGAGGCCAGTGGACGTCTAGTGAGGTCTTCTTCAGTGGAGATCACTGCCTCTTCCTCCTCTCCAAGTTCGACCGTGTGGGTTATGTTGATGGCCTTGCACTCTCCTTTTGGATTCTCTTCTGTATTGCTTGGAAGAGTACTAGGAGGGAGTTCAGTAACTTTCTTACTCAGCTGACCTACTTGTGCCTCCAAATTTCTGATGGAGGACCTTGTTTCAGTCATGAAATTCTGAGTGGTTTTAATTAGATCAGAGACTACAGTTGCTAAGTCAGAGTGGCTTTGCTTAGAATTCTCTATCTGTTGCTGAGAAGATGATGGAAAAGGCTTGCTTTTGCTAAACCTGTTTCTTCCACCATTACTGTTGTTGAAACCTTGTTGAGGTCTCTGTTGATCCTTCCATAAGAGATTTGGATGATTTCTCCATGAAGGATTATAGGTGTTTCCATAGGGTTCTCCCATGTAATTCACCTCTTCCATTGCAGGGTTCTCAGGGTCATAAGCTTCTTCTTCAGAGGAAGCTTCCTTAGTACTGACTGATGCAGCTTGTATTCCAGACAGACTCTGAGAAATCATATTGACTTGCTGAGTCAATATTTTGTTCTGAGCCAATATGTCATTCAGAGTATCAATCTCAAGAACTCCCATTATTGAAGTGTACATGAATTGGTTATTTGCAACCATTTTAATGAGTTCCTGAGCTTCTGCAGGCGTCTTTTTCAGATGAAGAGATCCTCCAGCAGAGCTGTCCAATGACATTTTGGACAGTTCAGACAACCCATCATAGAAGATACCTATGATGCTCCATTCTGAAAGCATGTCAGAAGGACACCTTCTGATCAATTGCTTGTATCTTTCCATGCTTCATAGAGGGATTCACCTTCCTTCTGTCTGAAGATTTGGACTTCCACTCTAAGCTTGCTCAATTTTTGAGGTGGAAAGAACTTTGCCAAGAAGGCATTAACTAGTTTTTCCCAAGAGTTCAGGCTTTCTTTAGGTTGTGAATCCAACCATGTTCTAGCTCTGTCTCTTACAGCAAAAGGAAAAAGCATAAGCTTGTAGACCTCGGGATCAACCGCATTAGTCTTGACAGTGTCACAGATTTGCAAGAATTCAGCTAAGAACTGATGAGGATCTTCCAATGGAAGTCCATGAAACTTGCCATTCTATTGCATTAGAGAAACTAATTGAGGCTTAAGCTCAAAATTGTTTGCTCCAATAGCAGGGATTGAGATGCTTCTCCCATAGAAGTCATGAGTAGGTGCAGTAAAGTCACCAAGCACCTTCCTTGCATTGTTGGTGTTTTCGGCTGCCATGGCTTCTTCTTGTTTGAAAATTTCTGTTAGGTCTTCTCCAGAGAGTTGTACTTTAGCTTCTCTTAGCTTTCTCTTCAAGGTCCTTTCAGGTTCAGGATCAGCCTCAACAAGAATGTCTTTGTCCTTACTCCTGCTCATATGAAAGAGAGAAGAAGAAAGTATGGAATCCTCTATGTCACAGTATAGAGATTCCTTGAGGTGTCAGAGGAAAAGAAAAATAGAAAGAGGAGGTAGAAAGAGAAGAATTCAAACTTATCAAGAGGGATAGAGTTCGAATTGTTGATAGTGGAGGAGTGTTAGTCCTTAAATAGAAGGATGTGAGAAGAGGGAAAGAATTTTCAAAATTAAAGTAAAAGATTTTGAAATAATTAAAAGAAATTTTGAAAATTTGGTAAAGGTTTTTCGAAAATTAAGATTGGGAAAGAAATTAAGTTATTTTTGAAAAAAATTTTGAAATTAGAAATAAAAAAGATATGGAGAAAGTTTTAAAATTAAAGTTGATTACTTGACTAACAAGAAATTAGAAGATATGATTCTAGAATTAAAACTTTTGATCCTTTCTTAATAGGCAAGTAACAACTAGAAAATTTTGAATTAAATTATTAATTGTAGCAAGGATTTTCGAAAATAGTAATAAATAAAAAATTGAAAAGAAATTGTTTTTGAAAAGATATAATTGAAAAGATATGATTTGAAAAAGATTTGATTTTGAAAAATTATGAAGATTTGAAAAAAAATTGAATTAAAAACAAAATCTTCCCTCTAGTGTCCTCCTGGCGTTAAACGCCCAGAATGGCATCCATTCTGGCGTTTAACGCCCAAAATGCTACCTTTTTGGGTGTTTAACGCCCAGCCAGGTACCCTGGATGGCGTTTAAACGCCAGTTTTCCTTCTTCACTGGGCGTTTTGAACGCCCAGCTTTTTCTGTGTAATTCCTCTGCTGAATGTTCTGAATCTTCAATTTTCTGTGTTATTGACTTGAAAAGACACAATCTTAAATTTTTTTTTGAATTTTTAATGATGAGAAACAATAGAAATGCAACTAAGATCAAATAAACAATGCATGCAAGACACCAAACTTAGAAGTTTGTATACTAAGGACAATAACAATTTGAAAATGCATGTAAGAAACAACAAAAGACACAGAATAAGAGAAATTAAAGATCAGAGCACTGAAATCATCAAGAACAACTTGAAGATCAATGAAGAACATAATGCATATATTCAAAAAATGCAAGAATAAAGACATGCAATTGACACCAAACTTAAAAATTGATATTAGACTCAAACAAGAAACATAAAATATTTTTTATTTTTATGGTTTTATAAATTTTTTTGTGATTTTTCGAAAATTGAGTGGAAAAGAAAATAAAGGGGTTCAAAATTTTTAATAAGAGTTCCAGGAATCATTGCAATGCTAGTCTAAGACTCCGGTCCAGGAATTAGACATGGCTTACTAGCCAGCCAAGCTTTCAATGAAAGCTTCGGTCCAAAACACTAGACATGGACAATGGCCAGCCAAGCTTTAGCAGATCATTGCTAACAACAGCAAAATTGATAGAAATCAACAAGCTCTTGTGATGATAAGTTGAAACCTCGGTCCAATAAGATTAGACATGGCTTCACAGTCAGCCAGACTTCAACAGATCATCATGAAACTCTAGAATTCATTCTTAAAAACTCTGAAGAACAAAATAGAAAAAAAATTTTGTATTAAAAAAATTTTTCAAAAATAAAAAGTAAAATTACCTAATCTAAGCAACAAGATGAACCGTCAGTTGTCCAAACTCGAACAATCTCCGGCAACGGCGCCAAAAACTTGGTGCACGAAATTGTGATCATCAATGGTGCCAACAACTTGGTACGCACAATTGTAATCTCAACTCTTTATCATAACTCCGCACAACTAACCAGCAAGTGCACTAGGTCGTCCAAGTAATAAACTTACGCGAGTAAGGGTCGATCCCATGGAGATTGTCGGCTTGAAGCAAGCTATGGTAATCTTGTAAATCTTAGTCAGGCGGATTCAAATGATTATGGAGGATTGATAATTAAAAGATGAATAAAACATAAAATAAAGATAGAGATACTTATGTAATTCATTGGTGAGAATTTCAGATAAGCGTATGAAGATGCTTTGTTCCTCCTGAGCCTCTGCTTTCCCATTGCCTTCTTCCAATCATTCATACTCCCTTCCATGGCAAGCTTTATGTTGGGCATCACCGTTGTCAATGGCTACTTCCCGTCCTCTCAGTGAAAATGTTCTACGCACGCTGTCACCGCACGGCTAATTATCTATCGGTTCTCGATCATGTTGGAATAGGATCCATTGATCTTTTTGCGTCTGTCACACGCCCAACAATCGCGAGTTTGAAGCTCGTCACAGTCATCCCTTCCCAGATCCTACTCGGAATACCATAGACAAGGTTTAGACTTTCCGGATCTCAAGAATGACCACCAATAATTCTAGCCTATACCACGAAGGTTCTAATCTTAGATTAGAAACCCAAGAGATACACATTCAACCTTGTTTGCATGTAAAACGGAAGTGGTTGTCAGGCACGCGTTCATAGGTGAGAATAGTGATGAGTGTCACATAATCATCACATTCATCATGTTCTTGTGTGCAAATGAATATCTTAGAGAAGAAGTAGGCGTGAATTGAATAGAAAAACAGTAGTACTTTGCATTAATTCATGAAGAACAGTAGAGCTCCACACCTTAATCTATGGTGTGTAAAAACTCCACCGTTGAAAATACAAAAGTGATAATGGTGGTCATTGACTTCGGCCCCAGAGAGGGAACCCGAAGAACCAAGATGAAAATACAATAGTAAAATGTCCTATTTATAGAGAACTAGTAGCCTAGGATTTACAGAAATAAGTAATTAATGCAGAAATCTTCTTCCGGGCCCACTTAGTGTGTGCTTGGGCTGAGCATTGAAGCTTTCACATGTAGAGACTTTTCTTGGAGTTAAACACCAGCTTTTTTGCCAGTTTGGGCGTTTAACTCCAGCTTTTGTGCCAGTTCTGGCGTTTTGACGTCAGAATTCTTAAGCTGACTTGGAACGCCAGTTTGAGCCATCAAATCTTGGGCAAAGTATGGACTATTATATCTTGCTGGAAAGCCCAAGATGTCTACTTTCCAACGCAATTGAGAGCGCTCCAATTGGGCTTTTGTAGCTCCAGAAAATCTACTTTGAGTGCAGGGAGGTCAGAATCCAACAACATCTGCAGTCCTTTTTCAGCCTCTGAATCAGATTTTTTGCTCAAGTCCCTCAATTTCAGCCAGAAAATACCTGAAATCACAGAAAAACACACAAACTCATAGTAAAGTCCAGAAATGTGATTTTTAAATAAAAACATAATAAAAACATACTAAAAACATACTAAAAATAATGCCAAAAAGCGTATAAATTATCCGCTCATCAACCAGCCACTTCAATTTTCAAACCATTGCCAATTAACTGTTTACGCTCTATTTTCTTTGATGCTTTTTATTGTTACCTCTGTCAGTTACATCTTTGACTAAGTATGCCCAATAACAGTGTATCAATTACAAACTTATTTGAATAATTCTAATTGAAAATTAAAACACCTTGACATAAGTCGATAACCAAATCAACTCCGCTAGGTAATCAACAAGGGATGTAGCTAACTTCAGCCAACTCCTATTTGTGCTGCATCCCAAGGCCCATGAAGAAACAACATCCATAATATACAAAAAATTCAAATTATATATAAAATCCAAATTACATGGGAAAAAAATCCAAATCACATCGAAAAAAAATTCAAATCACATTAATTTCATTCTCAAAGGGTTGTGAATGTTTCTTTCTTTGTAATTAGATGTTTCTTTTTTTGTAAAAGAAACATCCACATACTAAATCCCAATACATTTTCTACTAAGGGACAAAAAGAATCCACAATATACCAAAAATATATCTAAATTATATAAAAAAAATCCAAATTACATTAAAAAGTATCCAAATCAGATCGAAAAAAATCCAAATCACATCGAAAGGAGGAGGAGGAGGACGTCGCAATGCGATGGAGGACGGCAAGGCGAGGGAGGACGCGAGGGCGGGGGCGCGACGTGATGGAGGATAACGACGCGAAAGAGGAACGACAGCGACGGAGGGTGCGTCGTCCGCGATAGAGGGGTGCGACGTGAAGGGGCACAATTGCGTCACAGGCGCAAAACTCCCTACAGCGACGCGAGGCGGGGGCGCGACGTAATAGAGGACGACGTGGTGAGGGAGGAACGACAGCGGTGGAGGGCGCGTCCGCGATGGAGGAGTGTTATGCGAGGGGACACGATCACGTCACTCACGCAAAACAACCTACAGTGGCGACGTGGAAATGCAGGCGCAACTTGCTCGAGAACTCCCTCCAACGGCTACCAGCACGGCGCAATGCGGAAGCGAAGATTCAACGGTGGTAAAGAGTCTGCGTGATGGGAGGTTGACGTGAAGAGAGATCTCCTTTGTTTAGAGGAGCTTACGTTGTCTAATTCTAATTATTCAAATATGATTAATCTTAATTGTTTAAAATATGATTTTTTTAAAAAATTAAAATTAATTTTTAAAGAAATGGTTTAAGTTGGCTAATGATTGTGTTGGTCCTCTACATTTTCTCGTTTCAAATATGACCGGGGAATTAATTTAAATTTATTTTCTTGATAAATTATTTTTTTTTTTCGGATAATATTTCTTTTGCCTAACATACCTATTGCGAGATATCACGGGGAAAAAATGTTACTCTTAAGGTTAATTCATAAAAGAGGAAATACCGAAATAGGATAATATTCAAATTACTCCGAAATAGTGTTGAAATTCAACGTTCCAAGTTCCACGTTCCAAGTTGGAAGTGTTGTGTTGTGGTGGGCTATATGACCGATATACCCCTGCGGGATCTCTCTCTCTCTCTCTCTCTCTCTCTCTCTAGCTGGCCTTCGCAGAAACAGAAACAAAAACACCAACGAACAATACTCGCACACAGAAACCAATCCCAAAACTTAAAAGGACAGAGACAAAACATCGTGATCACCAATAGCATTTGGATTTCCATGGATAGGGTCTTCTCAGTGGACGAAATCCCTGACCACTTCTGGTCCTCCATCCCCTACGACACCAACCACCACCACCCGCCTCCTTCCAACTCCAACTCCCACATCAACCGCAGCCCTTCCGAGTGGGCCTTCCAGCGGTTCCTCCAAGAAGCTGCTCCTCCCTCTCCCCCTCACCAAAACGACGCCGTTTTCTTCATCCACGACGACGATCATACTCATCCCCACGTCACCAAGCCCGATCCGAACGACACCCTTCCTGTTCCCAAGAACGACGCCGTTTTGACCAATGCCTCTCCTCCTCCCCCTCCTCCTCCTCCTCGTACAAAAACAGGGGCTTCATCTTCCCTTGGCGTTGATTCCGATGACTACCAGGCTCTCCTTAAGAACAAGCTCAATCTTGCATGTGCCGCTGTCGCCATGACTAGGGTAATTAATTAGTTAGTTTATTTATTTCCCCTTCCCTGATTAATTGGAAATGTGTGTTCTCAGGATAATTCTGGAACTGAAAGATTGAAAAGATTGAGTCTTTGTTGTTGCATGGTTTGGATTTTGATTTGGATCTGAGTTCGGTATTCATCTTTGTTTGTGCTTGCTTATCATTATTTTTGTTTTTATTTTATTTTGTTTTATTCGATTAAGTAGAAGCTTAGAGTTTGGACCTTTATTTAGTTTTAAATGGCTTGTTTTTTAGGGCACGGTTGATGTTAAAGTAGTGTATCTGGAAACTTACTTTCTATTTATTACAGAAATTTGTGCGCATTATCGGTTCTGATTCTTCTGAAAAAGGTTATTTTCTCCTGAGAACTGAAAAAAAAAAAAAGTGGACATGCGGTTAGGGCTATTCATCTTTGCTTTTGAGTGCGATTCTCGTTGTCATGCATTACACCTGTATGAATATAATTGAAATTGAAAAAAGAAAAGAAAAGAAAAGAACATGACTTCTTTGTTAGAAGCTTGTGTTGTTATATAGATGAACATGTTTTCTTTGTAGAATCTTTCGTTCTTAGTTGCAAAAAGTACTTTTGAACCTCCTGGAGATGTTGGTAGGCAGTAACTATTTGCTGCTGTGTTCCCAAAAGCAAGAAGTTTGAACATAACATGCTGGTAAAAATGACATCTTCTAAAATGTTTTTTTCCTGCTCATTGCAACAGGCAGCATCTCTATCCAAGTCTCAAGATCCAGCCACTTTTGCTGATAGTGGATCGTCTAATACCTCTCAAGTTGGACCTCAGCCTTCTATAAAAGGTTTGAATCATAAATGCTTGTGGATCTGTTTATTTAAACATACATCCATGATAATTGATAAAAGAGAAGATTCAGTGAACAAAGTAGATCACATTTATGAATAATGCCTGATTATATTTGTATTGCCTCAGTAACTAGTTAAGTATTGAATGCAAAATAGATTGGTGACTAATAGAAACATATGGGGTTGAATGCATTAGCTGTGTCTTCAATTTTGTTTTAGTCAATAGCTAATTTCTTGAACAGCTTTAGAGGTTACTTTTTTTTTTTTTTAATTTTCTCTCTCTCAATATGGATAACCCCTACTAAATTACGTGAAATGTATATGTGATAGGATCTGGTTTCAGTAAGAACAATGGGGACTAGCTCCTTTCAAGAAAAGAAAAATGCAGAAAAGGAAAGATAATATAGAGTTCTGCAGATGAATGGAATCTGTATCCCAAACCATACCCTTTTCCGCCCAATTTGGGATTCTTTACCATTACCTATCTTTCCTCTTAGATTAAGATGAATCCAATCTTATCCTGCTATTCGTTGCAAGCTCGGCATTTGGTTATGGTGGTCAGTTCTGAACTTGAATGTTCTCTGTATTTCCGGATGATTATGCCCTCCTTGGCCATGTGTAGTACTATGGTTCTATCTATAGTTTCCCATTATGTCCTCTATGGCCACTTGTAGTAATAGGAGACTATCAATTCTGTCTATGTAGGATCTGGTACTTCTGGAAATGACCCACCTAAAATACAAGACAAAGATGCCAAAGCACCAATCGGGATACCTTCCATACCTGTCATACAAAAGAAACCTGCTGTTACAGCCAGGCCATCAACAAGTGGATCGTCAAGGGAACAGTCAGATGATGAGGAAGCTGAAGGAGAGACAGATCTGAATGACAACATGGACCCTGCTGATGTAAAACGAGTAAGAAGGTAACAATTGTCTCAAAACTTGCTGAGTTTTCTGAAGACTATCTTAGTGCTCAATGTATGCATACTCTGTATTCTGTAATTATTGCAGTATCATGTACTTGGTTTCAGCATGATTCAGAAGCTTGTTTTACTCAGATGGATATCATAATTAATAAACTGAGTGTTGGCCTGCCAGAAAAATATCATTCAGAGTCACATTAGATCTTTGAAGTGAGAGTGTTTTGCATACTCTATTTTCTCCACATACTATTTATATTTAGGTTCAGCCAGGGAACTAAATAGAATTATGCCTCCTTCCCCCTCCCTTCTTTTTCCTTCCCTTTCCTGTTACGTGAGGTGAAATTTATATGCAAGCTTGTAAATTTCATTGACCTCTTAGGTTAGCCAATATTACACGTGCACCCTTTAACTTTCTGGAATATACACTAGCATTGGTGACTCTGCTGAGGTATAGGTTATATTTCACCTGATACCCCTGTATTTTGTGAAATGTAACACTGAATTCCTTGTAAACATCCTACAGGGGTCAATGTAGTCATGGCAAACTATGGAATGCCGGGTGTAATATCATCTAACTGTAACCGAAACCAATGTATTTTAACTTATCTTCTCTTTATTTTTTTCTTTGACTAATTCAGGGCCTAATGACATGTTATATCTCAGGATGCTTTCAAATAGAGAGTCAGCCAGACGTTCAAGAAGAAGAAAACAAGCTCATTTAAACGAGCTGGAGACACAGGTGTGTTCTCTATTTTAGGTTTGACTTTCGCGCATCTTGTTTCTTATATGTTAAGTCCTTCCCTCCAAAGGTCGTGCATATTTTCTGAACTTAAATTTCTGTCTTAGGTTTCTCAATTAAGAGGTGAAAATTCTACCTTGCTAAAGCGCCTTACTGATGTAAGCCACAAGTACAATGAATCTGCTGTTGACAACAGAGTATTAAAAGCTGATGTTGAAACCTTGAGAGCAAAGGTAAAACCCTTCTTATTATCATAAATACTTCCTCCATTCGTTTCTTATCAATCACTTTCACTGTTTAGTACACTTTAGACACATTATATCTTATTATGAACTGTATCCAAAGACATTGATCCAATGATGTATCAAAAGGTAAGGCCGATATATAAAAGTAAAGTAGGTATAATGGTGTTCATGTATTGTCTCTCAACCTGACATGTCTGTTATTTCGTGGCACGTTTATTATCATTTTTCAGGTGAAGATGGCGGAAGAAACCGTCAAAAGAATTACAGGGTTGAACCCAGTAATGCATGCCATGTCTGATTTAACATCAATGGGCATACCGACATTTGACGGAAGCCCTCCTGACACATCAGCTGATGCATCTGTCCCCGTGAGAGATGATACTCACCATCACCACCACTTCTTTCAACAAACATCAAGTAATCATCACGTGGCGAGTCATGATCTTAGGGTAAACAATGGGTTGGGAGACATATCTGTAATTGAGAATGTGCAGCAGAATGCCGCAGCAGCTGTGGTGGTTGGGAATAAGATGGGTCAAACAGCTCCCGTACAGCGGGTGGCAAGCTTGGAACACCTTCAGAAGAGGATTAGGGGTGGTGTGGATTCATGTGGTGGACCTTCTAATAATCATGAGCATTAAATAGAGCACCCAAAATAGAACAAGGGAAGCTTTAGTTTTTAAAAATAAAATTATTCCAAAAATAATACTTAATTTCTGTTGTAATTAAAGGCCTATTATACTTCTTGACAACAACATTATAGATCAATTTGATTTCCCTATTTTTGATGGATCATCACATGCTGGATTCAAAGTACTGTACAATCCATAAGTGGTGTTCTGTAAACTGTGCCTAATTGTTTCTAAGTAGACCAAGGAAGGAGCGTGACATTATATTTTCTTCCAGCTTTGCTATGGAATTAACTTTTTATTTTCAACGAACAATTATTCCATGAAGTAATAGATGATTAAGAGCATCTCTAATGTTAACAATCTAAGTTAACTTAAGAACAATATTAAGACTCTCTCTCTTCTCTCTACTAGGGTTTGAACCTCTTTTATCTTTGTGTTGTCTTGGAGGGAGGCTGCTGCCGCGGCTAACCACGTAAGGTGGTGGCCTCCCTCTCTCTTCTCCTTCCTCTTCTTTATTTCTCTTTCCTTTCTTCTCTTGGTTCTTTAATTTTTCCTTTTTTGTAATTTTGTTTTCTCTTCGCACCTTTTCTTTCCCATTCCTCTTTCTGTTCCTTCATCTCCTACCCCTTTCTTTACCTCCATTGCTTTCTTTCTCCATGCCTTTTCTGTTTATCTTTTATTTTTAGTTTCTGTTTTTTTTTTTTTTTTTTTTATATTCCTATGTTGTGTATTTTCTCTTATTTTGTGGTGGTTTATTGTCCCCTCTTTATGGGTAGTGTGAGTACTTTAGTACAGATCTATTATATCTTGGAGTATACACTATAGTTTACTTGTTATTCATGAAAATATTTTCATATCAGAGGAGGATTCAGTTTTAAGCCAAGAGGAAGAATGGATTTTTTAGCATGTTGCATCACTTTTAGTGTTGAGTTAGAAATCATAGAGATTCAGATCTGTCTATGTTTCTACTGGTTAAGATTCTTTGTAATCGAATGTTGGGCTTACTTTTAGTTTATAGTTCAGCATAGAATTTATCCCATCATCTTCTCTAAGTTTAGATCTAATTTATCCCTGTTTACCTGTAAGTGTCATTTGGCTTTCTTTTGAATGATGTTTTCTTCTGTCAAAAAAAAAAAAAAATAGCATCTCTAATGTTTGGTTTTAATTTTATTTTATTTTTGGTCATACAAATATTCGTGAGATCATCAATGTGAGATTTGTTATTCCAATGTTTGGTTTTATTTTAATTTAAACTTAAATTATTTTTAACTATTTTAAATCATTTTAATTAAATTATAAAAAATTAACTAAAAATATAAAATTACAAAATTAATAATTATATACCATGTTTAAAAGATATATATATCATTGGATTTGAAAAAAATTGCAATGAAAAAATTAGAATTTTGTAGATGTTTAGATTGAGAATTTTGTACATTTAGATTGGGAGAAAAATTAAAATTTTGTAAATAATTGAAAAAGAAATTTAAGTTAAAATGATTTGGATTCTTTTTTTTTTTTCAAATTGATAAAAAAATAATAAAAAAATAAAGTAATATTTGTTACGACGTTAACAACATTTCACTTATTTTTTCTTCAAAATAATACGGTATCCTCTTTATTAATATCAATATCATTTTAAAAATGATATCCAATGCTAGTTTTATTTTTAAATAATTTCAATCACTGTGTTAATAAAAAATAATATTTAAAATTGATCTGATTGAAGTTGCTCTAAAGACTAAAGGAGGGAAAGATAAATTAAAGAAAAAAGATAAATGTTTGTTGATTGTTGATCGGAAATAATGTTTTTATTTTATTTTTTCCTTTTTCCTTTAGTGACTTATGTTTAGTTAGGAGGAAAAATCACTATGAAAATCTCAATAATTTACCGATGATGTAATTTCACACATTTTATGAAAACTTTTAATTTATTTTTTTCCTCCACCAGATCTACTCTTGGATGTATTGACAACGATGATGTAGAGGAAGGAGGGAAGGTTTAGAGAGTTATTTTCTTTTATCCTTGAGTTTTAATTTTAAATTTTGAGAAACGATTTGAGGGTTTATTAAATATTAACCCTTTATGTATTATTCATATTCTATCATTTCTCAATTTGAGGGTTTTCAATGTGAATACAACATAATTTGTTATTTCATTTTTATTAAAATGTCAAAATAATTTTATTTGTATGTCTTGTTCAACATCCTAATTATATTTATTTACGTGAAAAAAATTGTCTTAAATTATTCCACACAAGATAAAATTATAGAAGTGTAAACTTTTCATTTTCTTGTCATTATATATTTTACAATAATGAATTTATAAGACGAAATTACCTAAATCTAGGCTTATCTCTCTTTGTTGTGATTAGTAGTATGTTTGTTTTTTATTTTTTAAATAAAAATTGGATGAAGTTCAATTAATGCTAAAGTTTTTTAATGGCTTCTTGTTTTTGGTAATTATAAGTAATTTTTAAACTAAAATATTTTTAGTCCAATAATTGATAAATGATATGTTGGTCTAAAATGACAATAATTATGTCTAATTGTTACTGATGAATCAATTCACATTCTAATAAGACATTTGAAATGGTCTAATGTTAAGAAATTTAGTTATCATAGTGAGATTATTTAAATCTGATTAGCGTCAATGTGAAAATAAAAAATGAAAAAGCAGCCATCATCAGCCATGATACCCTCGAAGTTAGGCACCAAAATCAAATTCAACGTTGCAAAAAAGAGTATCCCCTTAACAAAACACCAATATTCTGTTTGATGTTGTTATTTGTCACTCCTGTAATTTATTCCGCATTTGGGCATTTTTCATTTCCTAATCTAGTGTGAAGATTTCATAAGGCTTAGAGAAGGGGGTTAAATCTTATTGCCTTCTTTAACTTTGAATCATTAAGCTTTGAATTCGGAACTTGAAACTTGATTTCTGTTAATTTGTGCAACGGATAAATCAGGAGATAATTTTGTTTTGTCTCATAAAAATTAGAAAACAGAATTGAATCAGAGAGAAAGAAGTTGACATAGTCATATATTCTGGTTCAGTTGCCTTGTGCAATGCAACCTACATCCAGTCTCCACCACAACGTTGGTGGAATTTTTCACTATAAACCAAGTATTACATATACCAATTCTCTAAGACTCAACTCAATTCTATCTGGGCACACAAACTTCAATATAAACTTGACTTGACTATACTAATACCTAGACTCACCACACTAAGTGCTTACCCAACTTAGCAATGGATACCTCTCAGGTACATGACACAAGATAGAAAATACAACAAAAAAATTTAAAATCACTCTTGGTTTTTCTCTCAAGTGTTTCTCTCATCCTTTTCCACTCTATGACTTTTTCTCAATGCCTCTCTTTCTTGCCTTTTACCTCTCAAAGAAAACTAAGAAAGATATATATTGAAATAGAAATACAAAACAGTAAAACATGAAGGAGATGCTGAATAACAGCTTTGACTCTATGCACTAAACGCAGCATCTGAACTCATAAATTTGTTCTTCATCTTGGCGGAGTGCTCCCTTTAGTGTAGGTGCAATGCTTCCAAGACTTCAAACTTAGTAGTGAGGATCCTCTCTTTGCTCTCTCTCTCTCTCTCGGGTTCTCTATCCTTGAGCTCTAATGAGATTCAATGTTTCTCTTGTACCTTAGTCAGAGCCATGGTTAGGGTTCCTCCATAAGCAACTTCTTGAATCTTGGGCCTTCAGAAACCATTCTTTCTCTTTCTTCAATCAACCCCTAAATTAGGGATTTCAAATCTGATCCATCTGCTTGACCGATGACAACGTAGCAGAAGAAATGAGCTTGCTCAGTGATAATCCCAAATCCACACCCTTGAGAGTGTGCATTCACCCCAAGTAATAATTTGAGCCTTTGATTTGCAGTAGTGGAAATCAACCACTATTTTCTTCAACTTCCCCAAAATGGCGTTGCAGAGAGTAGGAGAAGAAGTAAAGAAATTAACTTGCATAGAAATAGAAATAAATCACTTTTAACTTCTGACTTAGCTTAGCATGCCTTTGATTAGTGTGATTGGACTTTTCTTTCTTGGTTAACCTTTCTCTTTTTTTCTTCTTTGGTGTATGAACTTGGGTATGAAACTCTCTTTCTCTTTCTCTCTCTCGTGTTTACCCAAAGGAGAACAATGCTGAGACTTAGCTTTGGGGTTGCCTACCTTGCGTTTGAGATGCATTAGGCTTGGTTGGTGGATCACTTTTCATTCAGCCCACTTGATTTATTTGTTCCCTTCCTATGAGTTTTGTTTGTGGGTCAAAAATTCTCCAACAACCTTTATTTCTTTTTTTCAATTTGTTGTGTTACTGCAATCTTTGCTTTTGGGTCCGCATCACTAAATAAAATAATAAAAATCAATTGGGGGTTTAACCTAATATATCAATGTTTACCATCATCAATAAATTAATTTAATTCTCAACTCAACAATCTCCTCCTTAATAACAAAATATTTTAAGAAATGTAATCAAGGAGATTTAAACAGAGTTGATTTAAAGTACTTCCCTTTGATGATCTCACAAGTTTTTTATTTGCTCCCCCTTTCTTTTATAAGGGTAGCTCCCCCTGATTTTGTGCTCTTCTTTAGTTTTCTGTCAATATATATTCATGTAGAGAACACACATGCTTGTATAGCAGAAATTTTAATGCATCAATTATAACTGCTTGAAAGGAATATCATGCATTGATCTGCACCCAAGCAATGAAATCAAGCACTAGACCATGATTCAACTGTGATATCAACACATGTCCAAAGTTCATTCAAAATCTTTGTTTGTCTCAAACCAAAGTTTTATTTAAACAGAATTCAGGTTATTTGAAAAATCCTCAAGAATTTCAAAACCTAGCATGAAAAATCATTCCAAAACAGAGCAGAACAGAGCAAATAAAATTAGCAAAACAAAGCATATCAATAAAACAGAGCATATCATCACATATATCAATTCAAATCTATCTGATGACTATTTCAAACTACTCCCCCTTTTGTCATCAAGAGAGAAACTAAAAAGCAAAACAACCTTGCAATAAAATTGGTTAGAGTTCAAGGTTCATATAAACCTGATTAAACCAAATGCAAAATAATAGACAATTATCCATATAATAGAAATCAGTAATAATAGACATTCTCAAGCATTCGAACCATCCTCCTCAGAATCAAGTGGTTCCTCTTGATCAGTTGCCATGGTATCATCTTTATGGATGTTGTCGATATATTTCATAAGGACAGCCACTCTGTCTCTAGACTTCCTGAGGACATTCTCATGCTTGACTGTAAGCTTCCTCTCTTGTTTGCTTGTAGAAATGAGATGGTTGGATAGAGAGACAAATTTTGGAGAACATCCTTCACAATTCCATATAGGAGTGATTTGTGACCAGTTGAGGCCGAAGTGCCTAAGAGAGAGGATGAGTCTCATTGAGTTTATCATCATCATCATCATCATCATCGTCTAGGACAACCTTCTCAGTTCTCATAGGTCCCTTTTTGTGCTGTTTCACTGAACCACCTCCTTTTAGATATGAGTGTCTATTTTCATAAGACTCATTTGATAAGTCAACACCAAATTGTTCAAAAATGCAAGTTAAGAACATGCTGTAAGAAAGAGCCACACTTTTGTCACTCCTTATGCAATCAAACATATGCCTCACCATTAGATATGCAAAAGAAATTTCAGATTTAGTGATGATAGCATATAAAACTAGTGTATCACAGTAAGACACCCTCTGATATGAGCTACTTTGAGGAAGAATAATGTGGCTCACTATACGATGCAGCTGAACACGAAGAAGGTCAAGGGCTTTCTGAGTGGGTGTAAGGCCATCAATCATAGAGATATTCTCACACATATGAGCTAGAGCATCTTTATATGAAACACCCAACCCTCATCCCACTTACCAGAGGTTTAAGCACATTGACCAACATCAGTATATTCAAAAGAGTCATTTATAGATTCACTGTTCAAAATAATTTCATGACCTTTGACATATGAGTGAATGCTTCCCTCATGGTAGGTCAGATTTGCATAAAACTCTCAAACTAAAACTGGGTAAACAGGCTTTTTAATTTTAAAAAATTGATTCCAGTCAAAAAACTCAAGATTTTCAACAAATGTAAAACCTTTCTTTTTCAGATTTGGTAAGTCAGCAAAAAAAGTGGGGCAAATTGTACGATGAACAACAACACCCTCATAAAAATCATGGTTCATGGCAGAACAAAAATGGTGGGGGTTGTAGTTGGAATGGGTAATCATAAATTGAGATTTGTGTTCAAAAAGATCAATAGAAGGTTCCTTAACAAATTTGAGAGGACACAAGGATTACCTCTTTGTGGACATTGAGGGACTAACCTAGGCTTAGGTCTCGAAGGTTCAGGAGTTGGTTCCTCTGCAGCAGGACGCTTCCTTTTGAAGTGTTTTGCCGTGAAGGAGTGCTGGGAGGAGCCGTCAGCTTAGACGAAGAAGGATACCTTGGAGTTGTTTTAGTTCGAGCCATCGAATCGGTGCGTGTAGGAGATAGTGAAGGAGTGGGAGGTGTAAAGGTTGGATCCTTTGAATGTGAAGAGGTTCTTGGCTTTTTAGGGTTTCTAGGAAGTTGAGTGAGAGAGTGATGTAAGGTTTATTCCCCACACTTAAACCAAGCATGTCCTCATGCTAAACCAAGAAAGACAAGAGATGGGGTATGAACATTTTTTTAATACAAATAAACTATATGAATACAACTAAATGCAAAATGAATCTACCTACTTGGTCAAAAGTAAATCAATCTCCAAGAACATATATGAACAAGTAGGGCTAAGGTCATATGACATTTCGTAAATCCCACCAATTCAAATATAAAAATTGAAGTTCAAATAGACTTGCAAGAAGAAAGCTCGTGAAAGCAGGAAACAAGGAGTTGAGCATCAAACCCTCACCGGAAGTGTATCCGCTCTAGTCGCTCAAGTGTATAGGGTTGATTCACTCAATTCTCCTCTAATCATGCTTTTCAAGATTTGTTTTTCATCTAACAATCAACAATTATTCAATGCATGCATACATTTATCATGAGGACTTATTTATAGGTCGTAATGGGGTTAGGGTAAAGGTAAGGATGCATATGGTTAAGTGAGCTTGAAATTTGAATCCTTGATTAACCTAAGCTCTCACCTAACACATACAACAACCTATACAATTCTAATACAATACCTAGCTACCCATGATTCCCACTTTTTCACACATACTCATGCATTCTCTTCAATTCACATTCCATATGCAATGTTATTATTACTTTACTTTGGGGCATTTTCTGGTAAATAACAGATCTTTTTATCTTTTTATTCACCAAATAATGCTACACACGGACAGATCTGAATAATTCAAAAATTTTAAAAAACTAAATTTTTTATTTTTGAATTTTTGAATTTTTAAATTATATGATTAATTTTTTTATTTAAATTAGAAATATAAAATAAAGTCTAGCATATTCTGGTAAATAACAGATCTGTAAATTTATTTTTTTATTTTTAAACTAAACAAATAATTTTTTTTCTAATTGTAAAAAAATAAAAAATTCTAACAATATCCAAAAAAATTAAAATTTTAAATTTTTTTAATTAATTTATTCTTAATTTGTGAACAAGTGCAGCAAAAAAAGTCAACTGTCCGTGTGTAGCATTATCCAGTGAATTAAAAAATAAAAAATATTCTTAAAAAAATTAAAAATTTTAAAAAACTAAATTTTTTATTTTTTAATTTTTAAAGTATCTTATTAAATGTTTTTTATTTAAATAAGAAAAATAAAATAAAGTTCAGCAATATCGAATAAAAAAAAGATTTGTAAGTTTTTTATTTTTGTTTAAAGTTTTAAACTAAAAAATAATTTTTTTTCTAATAGTATAAAAATAAAAAATTCCAAAAATATTCAAAAGCTAAAAAAATTGAAAAATAAAAAATTTTAAATTTGTTAAATTAATTTATTCTTATTTTGTGAACAAGTGCAGCAAAAAAAGTCAATTTTCTGAGTGCACCATTATCCGAAGAATAAAAAAATAAAAACTATTTTTAAAAAAATTAAAAATTTAAAAAAACTAAATTTTTTATTTTTTAAATTTTAAATTATAAGACTAATTTTTTTTATTTCAATTAGAAAAATAAAATAAAGTCCAACAATATCTGTTAAATAACAGAGTTCTAAATTTATTTTTTTAATTTTAAATTTAAAAAATAATTTTTTTTATAATTGTAAAAAAAATTCCAAATTATCCGAAAAATAAAAAAATTAAAATTTTAAATTTTTTAAATTAATTTATTCTTAATTTGTGAATAAGTGCAGCAAAAAAAGTCAACTGTCCAGGTGTAGTCTTATCCAGTGAGTAAAAAGATAAAAAAATATTTTTAAAAAATTAAAAATTTTGAAAAACTAAATTTTTTATTTTTGAATTTTAAAATTATATGATTAATTTTTTTATTTAAATTAGAACAATAAAATAAAATCCATCAATATTGGGTAAATAATAGATCTGTAAATTTATTTTTTCTAATTTTTAAACTAAAAGAATAAATTTTTAAACTAAAAGAATAAATTTTTTTTGTGATTGTAAAAAATAAAAAATTCTAACAATATCCAAAAAATAAAAAATTTAAATTTAAATTTTTTAAATTAATTTATTCTTAATTTGTGAACAAGTGCAGCAAAAAAAAGTCAACTATCCAGGTATAGCATTATTCGATGAATAAAAAGATAAAAAAAATATTTTTAAAAATATTAAAATTTAGAAAAAAATAAATTTTTTATTTTTGAATTTTTAAATTATATGATTAATTTTTTTATATAAATTAAAAAATAAAATAAAGTCCAGCAATATCTAGTAAATAACAGATCAGTAAATTTATTTTTTTTAATTTTAAACTAAAAAAATAAATTTTTCTAATTGTAAAAAAATAAAAAATTCTAATGATATCCAAAAAATAAAAAATTTTAATTTTAAATTTTTTAAATTAATTTATTCTTAATTTGTAAATAATTGCAGCAAAAAAAAGTCAACTGTCTGGGTGTAGCATTATCTGGTGAATAAAAAGATAAAAAATGCCCCAAAGTAAAGTAATAATAACAGATCTTTCTTTCTTTTTTTTTCTTTTATATATATTTTTTTCTTTTTCTTTATCATTCAGTATTTTTTTTCTACAATATATACAAGAGCATCAATGCATATGGTTTAACATTCAATGCATGAATATATACCCAATCCCAAGATTTTTAACAAAAATATAAAATACACTTTTACCTCAACCAATGTTCCCAAGTATCCCATACCCAAATGATACACACCCTCACTAGTCTAAGCTAATCAAAGATCTAAATTAAGGGACATTTATTGTTTTTCACTTAGGAGTAGTGATGTGCTAAAAGTTAAGAATAAAAGGGATTAAATAGGCTGAAAATTAGCTAACAATGGTTGATGAAAGGTAGGCTATTTGGGTAAGTGAGCTAAATGAAATGATGGCCTCAATCATATAAATGCATTCATACACGAAATAATAGACATAAAGAATCAAACAAATTAAAGATTACAATCATAGAAAGAGAATAATACACACAAGAATGAAAATAAGTGGTTATATGATGCAACCACACAATTAGGCTCATGTCTCACATGCTTATGTGTTCTTAGCTCAAAAACCATGTTCCAAAATAAATTCTTCAAGCAAGTTCAACACAAAAATTTTTTAAAATTGGTAGGGTGCCCTAAAATAGTTTTCTTGGAAAAAAAATCATCACTCTAACCAAGTAGTCCTAACATAAAAAGAAGTGGTAAAATATGTACAGATTCTAACTAACATGCAATCTATTATGCAATGCAACAACTAACTAACAAGGGAAATTAAGGATTGTTTTTGAAAAAGAAAATTGTTACCTACGGAGGTTGGTTAGACGACCTCCCCACACTTAGAAATTTGCACCGTCCTCGGTGCATGCAAAGAAGAGAAAGGTGGATGGGTTGCTACAACTGATGAGCTCCTTCAAAAGATTGTGCGGATGAACTTGTTTAGAAGTCCCGTTCAAAAGCTTTTCCTTTCCCTTCTCGGTGACTGGCCTAAAAGGAGAGAAAAAGAAAGAAAATTAAGCCCATAACAAAGATATCAAAGTAAATAGAACATAGGCGGGGGCTAATGCTAAATAAGAGTACGGTTCAACTACATGATAGCTACAACATGTAAGTGAGAAAGAAATATAAGCGAATGGCATATCAACTACTACTTGATGCAAGAGTAAAGTCAAAGCATAAGTAAATGACATGAAGAACATGTTGAGCATCAAGTTCAAACAAGAAAGAGTGGGTCATGAAAGACAATAGGAGTTCATATCAATGCACAAAGGATGCAAGAGTCATCAAAGATTAAGCATTAATTTAAAAGTTTCATCACCCAACAATATCAAACAAGTCAAGAAGCACCAAAACTAACCAAGAAAGTCTCAACAATTGAGTAGGAAAATTCAACACCAGTGTTCAAATAAGAAACTTAGAAAAGAAAATAAGAACATGTTATAAAAACAAAATTAAAATGCCATGAATGAAAATAAGCAAAAGCAACATACAAAATAAAATGAAAGATGAGAAAGATAAAAAGTAAAAATTTAAAAAGAGGAAGAAGAAGAAAGTAAGAAAGGAAGAAGAAAGAAGAAGAAAGGGGAAGAAACAGGGTGCGAGGCGACGCGTGCGCACGAAAAGTAGGAGGGGGAAGCGACGCGTAAGCGTCGACCACGCGTACACATGGAACGCAGAAAAGAAATTGTGCTCTTCGCATAAAGGTAGCACCACTCTAGCGTAGGGCTGGCAATTCATACCCTACCCGCGGGTACCCAATCCGGTCCAAAATGCTTGGATCTCCAAAATGCTCCAAGATTACTAATTGATTGTACCAAGCCTTGATGGAGTTCTTCACAAGCCTTGAGCTCCCAAAGTTGATCCTCATATATTCTGGGATCCCAAATCTTATTTCTACATCCATCTTTAAGTTTATCATCAAAAGTCCAATTGGGTGGCGTACAATCCAAATTCTCAAGTGAGCACCAAAATATCTTCCTAGACCCATTCAATGTAGCATGACTCCAACAATGGAACCTATGACTTGAGGGTTCAACCTTAATGAGCTTAACCTCATTTTGCCAACCACTACACAACTCTCCCTTACTCTTCAATCCACACAAAGCTCTAAGTTGACCATCTGTTTCAATCAAACCATATTCAAGTGGGAAAGTAAAGATTAGAGATAAGAATTTTACTCACTTGAATGTTGTGTTGGATGGTGACTTAGGAAGGGATGTCTCCAATGGTTTTGCAAGTGTCATTCCCTTGTACTCTTCTTTGACTATCTCCACCTCTTGGCAAGCATCTTTAATGTCAATTCCTTGTTCACCAACTTCTTCTACATGTTCATCAATGCCCAAGTCATGTGTCGGAGGTTGTGCTCTAGCCTCCTCAACATCAAGTTCACAACACAATGAGGAATGTTCAACAATCTCTATTAGCACTTCATTTGGTGTGGAATTATCTTCAATGGTATGACTTAATGCTTGCTCAACTTCTTCCAATCCTTCATCATCCACAATATGCCTAGGAGGTTGTACATTATCCTCCTCAACATCTAATTCGTGCTCAATGGAAGAAGATTCAACAACTTCTACAAAATCATCAACAATATTACTTGGTGTGGAAGTGTCCTCAAGCTTGGAATTCACCTCTTGTTCAACTTCGCCTAGGTCTTCAACCACTTCTTCTTCTTCATCGATCTCTTCCTCCTCCATTTGTTGCACAACACACTCCATGCTCCGCTCTTCGGTTGATTCTCCATATTCATCCGTGGAGATGCTTCGTCTACGGTATGAATCCCATTCGTCCAAATTGGCTTTAATTTTGGCAAGGTTGACCTCAATAGCTTCGTGCATCTTTTGGGCTTCCTCTTGCTCCTTTTGACGGATGATTACTTGAAACCTATCCATTGCTTCCTTGAGACGATCCCATGGCTCTTGTTCCACTTGACTAACATAGGTATGATCATATTGCTCTTGGATTGATAGACATGGATATTCTTCCATGGAGGATTGTGGTGGAAAGAGGTATTCCTCTTGTGGTTGAAAGTTCTCATACATGGGAGGTGATTCATCTTGGTAAGAATAGTATGGAGGTGGTGGTTCTTGAGGGTATTGGTGGTGGAATTAGGGTGGTTCTTCATATGGTTCATATGGTTCACAAGGTGGTTGGTATGGTGGATATGGATTGGGGTCATATGAAGGTGTTTGGTGGTATGGGGCTTGTGAGTATAATGGTTGAGGGCTATATTGTGGAGGGGGTTCATACGCATATGGTGGTGGTTCTTGATAATCACAAGGGGGTCCACTATAGCCATTTGATTGGTATGCATCTTGGAATGGCTCTTGCTCATAGCACATTTGGGAAGGTTGTTGCCAAGAGGGTTGATCAAATCCTTGAGGCTCCTCCCATCTTTGATTGTTCCATCCTTGATGCATGTTGCCATTGTAATTTCCATCTCCTACAACATAGTTATAACCAAACTCATAGCCAAAAGGGTGAGAATTCATAGTGGCAAATAGAAACAAAATCTAACAAAAACAAGCAACAAAGTCCTAAACCTAACAAAAACCAACAAACAAGAAAAAGGCAAACATATTCACAATATTCACATATTCACAATAGCCAATAATATAACACCATTGCGATTCCCCGGCAACGGTGCAAAAAACTTAAAAGAGTATTACCGTCGGTTAGGAATTTCACCCAAAATAATTTCGTTGATAGTATAGTTCCCAACCAACAAATAATACTCAATTAAAGTTTAAAATTTTGGTTATCACAAATACAAACCCCAATGAAAATTAACCGAAGTTTCAAACCTCGGGTCGTCTCACAAGAAATTGCAATGAAGTGATCAATTATTGGCTATAAAGGGGCAAAGGGGATTTGATTTGTTGATTTGACAAGAAAAGTAAATAACAAGAAAGTAAATGACAATTAACTAATAAAATAAAGGAAAAGAACTCTTGGCTAAGACATGGGAATTGAGATCACCCATCCTTGTCTACAAACCATGTATTGACAATTATGAAGGACCAACCCATTTAGTCTACCTCTATGCTTGAAGTACGTACAATGTCTACCTCAAGGCTTGAAGTACGTCAAATAGGCTTGATCAACATCAATCCATAAGTCCTAACCTAGCTACTAATTGACTTAGTAGTAGGCTAGTGTCAATGGTTATCAGATTGACCACTAAGGGTTCTCGAATCACCAATTCAATGAGACCCAATGACTCAAGGTCACTCAATTCCCTTAGCATAGGCCAAGAGTAAAGGAAACTACTCTAAAACTAGTGAAAACATTTTATCAAACACCTAGAGTGCAATAAAAGTAAACACCACAAAATGCAAGAATTAATGAAACCCATAACTAACACAAACAAGAAATCAACAATAGCAATGAAGATAAATATAAAAGAACATGGAAACATAAAACTGCATTGAAAGAAAATAAAAATCCAACAAGGGTTCATGAAAGTAAAATGGCAAAATAAGGAAATTAACAAGGAAATCTAAGGAGATTGAGACAATAGAACAATGAAATATAAAGTGGATTGAAATAAAAACAAGAATTAAACGTTGGATCTAAGAGGATTTAATTTAACCTAAACTACCCTAAATTCTAGAGAGAAGGGAGAGCTTCTCTCTTAGAATTCTAACTTACATCATGGTGAAAACTACACTATGACTCCTCCCTCATTCCCTTGCAATCCTTGGGTTCAAAAGCATTAGAAATGAGTTGGATTTGGGCCTCCTTGCGCTCAGAAATCGCCCCCAGCGTATTACCTTTAGTGAGGTCACGTGCCGCTTGTCACGCGTACGCCTGGGTCACGCGTACATGTCGCATTGCAAAATTTCTCTTCACGCGTGTGCGTGGGTGACGCGTGTGCATCGCTTGCGAATCTCCTTCTCACGCGTACACATGGGTGACGCGTGCACGTGGCCTTGAGTTCAGCAAATCCTCAATTCTTCATGAATTCTCCATTTTTGCATGCTTTTTCTTCATTCCTTCAACCCAATCTTTGCCTTCTAATCCTGAAATCACTTAGCAAACATATCAAGGCGTCGAATGGAATTAAAGTGAATTAAAATTAGCGATTTAAAGGCCTAAAAAGCATGTTTTTACTCTTAAGCACAAATTAAGAGAAATTCACAAAACCATGCTATTTCATTGAATAAATGTGAGAAAAGTTGATAAAATCCCCTAAATTCAACACAAGATAAACCACAAAATTGGGGTTTATCAATTATCATCGGTTAGGAATTTCACACAAATAGTCTTGTCGAAGTATAGTTCCCAATTGACAAACAATCCTAAAGTTTAGATTTTGGTTGTCATAAGTCCAACCCAATAAAGATAACCGAGAGTATTAGTCCTGGGTCATTCTCCCTAGGAATCAAAATTGAGTGCTCAATTATTTAGTTATGAGTTTCAAGGGGTTGGGTTGATAAAAAGGCAAGAAAATAAATGACAAGACAATAAAGCAAACAATTAAAGATAACAAATACTAAAAAGAGGAATTCATGGCAAGGATTGAGAATCTAGGCTTTCTATCCTAGTCATTAATCATAATACAATACTTAACAAAAGCTAATCCTATTTCGTCATCTCCAACATAGGAAGAGGGTATAATGTTATCTTCATATTGAGAGAAAGTCAAATAGGAGTAGTTAATCTCAATCCAAAAGTCCTAATCAACTTACTAATTAAATTAGCAAGAGATTAGAGTCAATGAAAACAATATTAACTAACAACTCTAGATCACCAACATAGGTTGGGTGTTAATGACTCAAGAGCACCTAATTCCTCTTTCCAAGCCAAGAATGCTAAAAAATCTACTCTAACATCCAACCAAGCATTTTGTCAAATACTTGGAAGGCACAAAAGGAAAGCATGATAAATTGCAAGGAATAATAAAATCTACAACTACCTGTAATAACCGAGAGAGTGTGAGGAAAAAAAAGAGGGGGGGGGGGGGGAGAACACGTGGGGGGCACATGCCCCCACTTAAAATGTTCTTTTCCTCTTCTCCTCTTCTCCGACACTCCCCTCCCTCTGTCCTTCTTTCCCTTTCATTCCTTTTCAAAAAAATGTAAAACCCTCATTCCTTTTCTCTTACCAACTAGATTTCTTCATCTCTTCTCTTTGCAACAAACCACTCAATATCATCAAACTCACCTTTATCATCTTGCTTTCTTTTCTTCTCTATTCTATCTCTATTTATTCAAAATCTCATTTTCTCAAAATCTCCAAATCATGGAATTTCAACTTAATGAGTGAAGGAAGCATTCAACTTTGAGTTTCGGTTATTATTGAGGCTTCAAGGTAACTCTTTGACTCAATAATTAGCCACATCCCCAATTTTTGTTATCTCTATATTTATGGGTATGTATAAATCCGAATTAGGGTTATTAGGGTTAGAAAATTTGGGACTTTTGTCAAAGTGAGTAAGATTATATTAATTGACAATATTAGTAGCTCACAAATATCATTATTGTCATATTTTTAGAGTTGTAGATTTATTGGACATCAATTGGTAGCTCGGTGGCGCGCTCAAAGTTGCTCCCGGTTCTTTAGAACCAAGTTGTGAGTGGATATTATGTCTATAATTATTTTTAAGTGTATTATTATCAATATTTAAATTGGATCATTATTTTTGGATTTTGAAAATATTCGATTATTGTGATTTTTAAATTTTTGAAATAAATATTGATTTGTGAAACCTATAATTTTATAAAAAATACACACGAGATTATATTTATATATTTTGTAAAGCATACATGTTTTCTTATTTGACTTTATTGAATTGTAATTAAATTTTAGTATGCATTCTTATATATATTTGATTTACTATGGAATTTAGTAATATGTTACAGAATTAGAGATTTTTATAAGTGATTTGGTTTGGATTGGTTTGGGAGACTCTAACTAGAAAACCGTAGTTAATTGCAGTTATGATGTTAACCTAGATGCATTTGGCTCAGACCTCAGCTAGCAGGGGCGTTACTAGCCTAACGTGTAGGCCACATATTGGATCTGTTATACTGTACGGGCACACTAGAGGAAAGGGCTACCCTTAGAGGTGGAACCTCCCTAAGTGTGTAATATTTGATTTGATTTAACTTTTGGAATGAGAACTCCCATTTCAGTTCATTCCACTTAATTATTTATCTATTTATTCTCATAATTAATTAATATGAATTCCTCATCTTTAGAAAGAAATATAATTTTCGTGGTAAAATTTGTATTGTCTCGTGTGGGTTATAGATGTAATGTTTGCTCACTAAGTTGCAAAACTCACCCTATTATATTCCCATATTTTTCAGATACAGGAGTCATTCCAGGTTCCATTCCACTTGCCCCTCAGTAGATCTTAGTCATTTCAGTGAGCCCTTTCTTCTTTCCAAGGGCTAAGTAATTATGCAATGGAACCTTTGCTCAAAGTCTAGATTATGTCAATGCTCCATATGCCACAGGCAGGATCCTCGTGTGGGTTATTTTATTTTGAATCTCAAACTGTTTAGATAGTAATTATAATTTGGTTATGCAAGACTTATGGATTTAACTATATACTTTCGTTATCAACTTAATATATATAATGCATATTTTAGACAAGTTTGGTTATGGATATGATTGGAATATGTTGTTGTTGTTGTCTCTAGATATGGATGTTTATTATTGATACATGAAGATAATTTTTATATGGGTAAAGTCCTAGAAACAGAGGAGATTCTGTCTGTTTTTCTGAAAATTAGGTCGTTTCGCTTGGTGAGAGACTTGTCCTTTGAGCGTCAGTCATGGCTTGGTTTGGGCCATGACACTACCCAATGCAAGAAATTAACAATAACAACTAAGGAAAGCACATTAAATATGAAATACCTCAAAATTGTATTAAAGAGAATGAAAGTTAACAAGAGTGCGTGAACATAAAAGGAATCAAAATGAGAAATTAACAAGAAGAAATAGGAAAATCAAGACAATAGAACAAGAAATTGTAAAGAAAACAAGAATTAAACCCGAGATCTAAGAGAAATTAACCTAATTCTAACCTAATTTTAGAGAGAAGAGGGAGCTTTTCTCTCTAGAAACTATCTAAAGCATGATCCTAAGCTAATCTAATTGCTCCCCCCTTGTCCAATCTTGAATTTTGCATCAAATAGCTTTAGAAATGAGTTGGATTTGGGCCTGGAAAGCTCAGAAATCGCCCCTAGCGTATTCACTTTAATGAGGTCACATGACCAACGTCACACGTGCGACATGCTGGCAAATTCCCTCCTCACGCATACACGCGAGTGACGCGTGCGCGTGACCATGAATGTCCTTCTCACGCGTACGCGTGGCTGACGTATGCACGTGGCCTTGAATTCTCCAAATGATCATTTCTTCATGAATTCTCTACTTTGCATGATTTTCTCTTCACTTCTTCCATCCAATACTTGCCTTATGAATCTGAAATCACTCAACAAACATATCAAGGCATCGAATGGAATCAAAGTGAATTAAATTTAGCTAATTAAAGGCCCAAAAAGCATGTTTTTAACTCTTAAGCACAAATTAAGGAGAATTACAAAAGCATGCTATTTCATTGAATAAATGTGAGATAAGTTGATAAAATCCCCTAAATTAAGCACAAGATAAACCACAAAATTGGGGTTTATCAAACATCCCCACACTTAAACCAAGGATGTCCTCATGCTAAACTCAAGAGAAAGACAAAGGGTATCAACATTTATTCAATGCAAATTAACTATCTAAATGCATGCTACTATCTAAATGCAACCTATCTACATGAATGCAACTACTTAGTCAAAATAAATCAATTCCCAAGAATATATATATGAACACAAGGGCTAAAGGTGTTAACAACCAAGTCAAATCCACAATTGAATTGAGTTATTGAAAATAGTTTACAAACTTGCAAGAAAAGAGATGATCATAGGTGAAAAATATGTGATTGAGCAATCGAACACTCACCGGATGTGCATCTACTCTAGTCACTCAACTCAAGTGTATAGAGTTGATTCACTCAATTCTCCCCTAATCATGCTTACCAAGATTTGTTTTTCATCCAACAATCAACAATTATTCAATGTATGCATACAATTATCATGAGGACTTATCCATAGGTTGTAATGAGGCTAGGGTCAAGGTAGGATTGTATATGGTTAAGTGAGCTTGAAATTTAAATCTTTAATTGACTTAAGCTCCCACCTAACCTACAACTTATACAATTCAAAATGCAAAAACCTAACTACCCATTCTTCATTTTTTCACATACTCATGCATTCTCTTGTTGATCACATCCCATATGCATTGATTATTATTGAACTTCACTTTGGGGCATTTTGTCTCCTTTTTATTGCTTTTCTTTTTCTTTCTTTTTCTTTTTCTATTTTTTCTTTTCTTTTTCTTTTTGATGAATTATATACAAAGGTACCAATGCATATGGTTTAAATATTTAATGCATGAGTATGTACTCAATTCCCAATATTTTTATTGAACTCTCAAAATACACTTTTATCCCAACCAATGTTCCTAAACTTCCCAAACTTGAATGATACACACTCTCACTAGCCTAAGCTAATCAAAGATCCAAATTAAGGACATTTATTATTTTTTGCTTTAAGGCTTGTAATGTGCTAAAATTAAGAACAAATGGGTTTAGCATAGGCTTAAAGTTGGCTAACAATGAAAGATAAAAGGTAAGGCTATTTGGGTAAGTGAGCTACCTGAAACGATGGCCTCAATCATATAAGTGCATTCATACGCAAAATAATGGACATAAAGAATCAAACAAATCAAAAATTACAATCATAGAAAAAGAATAATACACACAAGAATGAAAATAGTAGTTATATGATGTAACCAGACAATTAAGCTCAAAACTCACGTGCTTATGTGTTCTTAGCTCAAAAAACATGTTCCACAATGTATAATTCAAGCAAGTTCTTAGCTCAATTTTTTTTTTCAAATCAATTGGGGTGCCCTATAGATAAAATCCTTGGAAAATTTCATTATTTTGTCTAAGCTTATTATATATATGCAAACTAAGAAAATATAACTAAAATTCTAAAAGATCTAAAAATGAAATGCGAAAGTGTTGGGATTAGAAATTTATCACCCAAAAATGGCCGATCGGTCGGATGACCTCCCCACACTTAAAAGTTTGCACCGTCCTCGGTGCATTCAAAGATGAGCAAGAGGGTACGACGACTTTCTGGATTGCCACCTTCAGCTAGTGGATCAATCGGTTGCTGCATGATGAGCGGATATTTTATACGTTTTTGGCATTACTTTCATATAGTTTTTATTATGTTTTATTTAAGTTTTATTATATTTTCATAGGTTTTAGTGCAAAATTTAAATTTTTGGATTCTACTTTGAGTTTGGGTGTTTTAAGGTGATTTCAGGTATTTTCTGGCTGAAATTGAGGAGCTTGAGCAAAAGTCTGATTCAGAAGCAAAGAAAGGATTGCAGATGTTGTCAGGATCTGACCTCCGTGCACTCAAGAGAGATTTTCTGGAGCTATAGAAGCTTAAATGGTGCGATATTAATGGCTATGGAAAGTTAACATCCAGGGCTTTCCATAAATATATAATAGTCCATACTTTGTTTCGGAAATGAAGGCCCAAAACTGGCGTTCAACGCCAGCCACCAGCCCCATTCCTGGTGTCCAGGGCCCACAAGGGAGCAACTGGAGTTCAACGCCCAAAAGGGAATCCCTAGCCGGTGTTCAACCCCCCTAAGAGACATTAGCACATGGGAGACACTCAAGCTCATCCCAAACACTCACCAAGTGGGCCCCAGAAGTGGATTTTCGCACTCCTAAGTCTAGTCTTTCATGTTTCTGTAATCCTTAGTCATTAGATTTGTATATATAAGAGAAGATCACCCATGTTTAGGATCTTCTTCCTTCCCCATTATTTTCGAACACTATTATGTATAGTATGAGTCACTAACCTCCTAAGGTTAAGGTTAGGAGCTCTGCTGAGTTTTATGGATTAATAAAAGTACTACTATTCTATTTCAATTCGTGTTTTATTCTCTCCTAAGATGTATCTTCATTCTTCAACCTTATGAATGATTTGAACTGTCACAAGTTATATCTATTCTACATGGATTCAGTGAGTGTCTTTCATCGGATATTACTGAACCACTAACTTAAGGATATGTCTCTTAGACAGCTAATCGACGACTTCGTTGGGACTTTTCGAGACATCAGTTCAGCCGAGGTATGGGGAGATTAGGATCTTTGTGGCAAAGGCTAGAACCAAGGTGCAGCATTCTCTGATCTGGAAGATTCGACCTTGTCTGTGGCGTTTTGAGTAGGATCACCACGGGGGGTGAACTGCAGGAGCTTCACCCTCATTCAGATTGGATGCGCACTAAACTTGGTGTTCAGCCTAGAGGAAGATTGGTGGGCTCTCAACTGGCATTGATCACATACAGCCTGCTATAGAAGAAATCATTCACAGTTGGAGTAGACAGTAAGAAAGGATTGTTCCAGATGAACAAAGCATATCCGTGGCCTTAACCATCTTCTTATCATTGAATTCACAACCACTGAGTAACGTTATCCTTATTTTACTTTTATGTGCTTAAACAAGTAAACAACTTTTCTGTCCGCCTAACTAAGATTTACAAGACAACCACTGTTTGATCCAAGCCAACAATCCTCGTCGGATCGACCCTGACTCACCTCAGTTATTACTTGGACGACCCAGTGCACTTGTTGGTTCAGTTTTGCGTAGTTAAATTCCGCGCACCATGTTTTTGGCGCTGTTGCCGGAGATTGTTCGAGTTTGAACAAACTAATGGATTATCTTGTTACTTAGATTAGGTATTATTTTTAATTTTGTTTTAGTCTTTTATTTTTCTTTTTTTTTTTGAAAAAAAATAAAAAATTTTTCAAAAATCTTTGTTTTCTTGTTGATCTTTATCTTTTTGTTTGAGTCTTTAGTTCTTGTGCTTGGAAAAAGTTTCAAATTTCTTGCTGTCCTTTTCCAAAAATTTTCAAAAATAGTGTCTTGTGTTTGAGTCTTGTGTCAATCCTTAAGTTTGGTGTCTCTTATTATCTTTGGTCCCTTTGGTACTTTTGGTCTATCTTTTCTTGAGTTTTTAGAAAATTGTTCTTGTTACTTTCATTTATTTGATTTCAATTTCTTTAAATTTGATGTCTTTTGGTGTTTTTCATGTAAATTTCGAAAAATTAGTTTCTTGGCTTTTAAAAATTTTAAGTTTGGGGGTCCTTTAGTTGTTCTTTATTTGCTTTGAATTTTTGAAATTGTTCTTTGTGTTCTTTCTTGGTTTTCAAGTTCTTCTTGTTTTTTTTTTCTTGTTTTGATCTTAAAAGTTTTAAGTTTAGTGTCTTTTGGTGTTATTCTTTTTTAGTTTTCGAAAATTTAGAGTCTTAGATCTAAAAATTTTAACTTTGGTGTCTTTTGGTTGTTTTTGTCTTTTTTTATTAATTCAAAAATAAAAAAAATATATTTTCCATCTTTTTTTTCGAAATTATTTTCGAAAATTTCAAACAAAATTTCAAATTTTAATTTCAAAATCATTATCTTTTCTTATCTTAATTTCAAAAATCAAATTTCAAATCTTATCTTTTTATATCTTATCATATCTTTCTTTTAATTTGATTCTTTCTTATCTTATCTTTTGTTATCTTTCATTAAATTTCAAATCATTATCTTATCTTATCTTAAATTTGAATTTCAAACTCAAATCTTTTCAAAAAATCAAATCTTTTTCAAATCTTTATCTTATTTTTGTTTCAAAATTCAAAATTTAAAAATTTAATTTTCAAAATCTTATCTTATCCTAATTCAAATTCAATTTTCAAAATTCAAATTTTCAAATTCAAATTTCAATTTTCAAATTTCAAAATTAAATCTTTTTCAAAAATCAAATTTCAAATCTTACCTTTTCAAATTTTTTTTTTCAAATCTACAATCTTACCTTTTCAAAATCTTTTCAAAATCTTATCTTTATCTTATCTTGTTTCCATTTCAAAATTCAAAATCAAAGCTTTTTCAAATCTTTTCAATTTCTATCTTATCTTTTCTAATTTTAAATTTCAAAATTAAATCTTTTTCAAATCTTCTATCTTATCTTAATTTCAAATCTTTCTTAATTAGTTACTTGTTTTCTCTTTCTTCTTTTTCAAAACTTCCTAACTAATTCTTCTCTCTCCTATTTTCGAAAACTTCCCTTCTATTTCTCTCTCTTCTTTTTCGAAATTCATCATTCAATTTTCAAATTTTTTTAGTTAATTAGCTTTTATTTTCGAATTCAATTAATAAATAAAATAAAAATAAAAATATTTTAATTCCAGTTTCTCTTTTCACTTCTTAATTTTCGAATTCTTTACCCCCTTTCATTCGAATTCTTCTTCTCTTTTCTCCATCTTCATTTTTCTTTCTTCTTCACATCTCACAGGAAGTTCTCTATTCTTTGACATAGAGACTCCCATTTTTCTTTGCTTCTTTTCTATGTATGCAGGAACAAGAAGAGTTCACTATGGGCTCAAATGAGAGTGAACAGTTCAGAAGAATTTTGGGGTCCTATACGGCCTCCACTCCTGACTTTTATGGAAGGAATATTAGTAGACCTCCTATTGATCCATATGACTTTAAGTTTAACCTAGATTAGATCCTGCTATCACGGCAAAAGTGCCAGTTTCATGGACTTCCACAGGAAGATCCAAACAAATTCCTCTCTGACTTCTTGCAGTTCTGTGACACTGTGGAAGCCAATGGAGTGGACCCTGAAGTTCTCAGACTAAAACTCTTTCCATTTGCTCCAAGTGCTCAAGCAAATGAATGGTGGCATATAGAACTCAGAGGAAGTGTGAACACCTGGGATAAGGTTGTTAACGAATTCCTGAACAAGTTCTCTCCCTCACAGAGATTAACTAAGCTGGTGACAGATGTTCAGACCTTCAGGCAGAAGGAGAGCGAGTCTCTCCATGATGCTTGGGAGAGGTACAAGCTAATGTTCAGGAATTGCCCTCCCCATATGTTCTCAGGATGGGGCAAGACAATCATCTTCTATGAAGCAAATTCTGAGATAGCCAGGAAGACAATAGATCACTTTACAAGCGGTTCTCTATAGTTTATAGAGACACACGAAGAGGCAGATGAGATCATTGAAATAGCTGCCAACAACCAGCACTTATATTCCTATGAGAAGACCCCAGTTAGGACAGAAGTTCTAGACATGGAGACTGTAGCCGCACCCCCTACAGAGATTTATAATGCTCCTAGTGATATGAGTGGTAATTATCCTCAAGGAGACATTCACACCCATGGCCAGTAGACACCTGAGCAGGATAATATTCCTCTTACTGAGTTGTTTAAGGAGGTGCATCCTTATAGGTCCGTCACAGAAAGCTTGATGCTTTCTGGGAAGGAGATCTTAAAAGAAGGTGGAATAGTAGTCTTCACCAAGGAGGCCGAACCTCAGGAGCCTGCTACTGAGGGACTGAAGGCAATTAAGGACCAAGAGGATCCTGAGAATGCCATTGAGCACGCCCCTACAGAAGAGAAGGAACCTCAAGTTGATTCTTCTCTGGGCGTGCAAGAGGAGCCTGTGATGACCATAGAGCTCGCCCTTACGGAGGTGAAAGAGCCTCAAGAGCTACCTTTCCTATGCATGCAAACAGAACCAGAAGATGAGACTGTGGTACTAACCAAAGAGTGCAGTGCTTTAGTCCAGAATGAACTACCAAGGAAGATTCCAGATGATGAGTGGATAATTTATACGCTTTTTAGTATGATTTAGTTAGTTTTTAGTACATTTTTATTAGTTTTTAAATAAAAATCACATTTCTGGACTTTACTATGATTTTGTGTGTTTTTCTGTGATTTCAGGTATTTTCTGGCTGAAATTGAGGGACTTGAGCAAAAATCTGATTCAGAGGCTGAAGAAGAACTGCAGATGCTGTTGGATTCTGACCTCCCTGCACTCAAAGTGGATTTTCTGGAGCTATAGAAACCCAATTGGCGCGCTCTTAATTGCGTTGGAAAGTAGACATCCAGAGCTTTCCATCAATATATAATAGTTTATACTTTGTCCGAGTTTTGACAATGCAAACTGGTGTTCAAACGCCAACTTCTTGCCCTACTCTGAAGTTAAACGCCAAAAACATGTTGTAAATCAGAGTTAAACGCCAGAAACAGGCTACAACCTGGCGTTTAACTCCAAGATGAGTCTCTACATATGAAAGCTCAATGCTCAGCCCAAGCATACACCAAGTGGGCCCGGAAGCGGATTTCTGCATCATTTACTTATCTTATGTAACCCTAGCTACTAGTTTAGTATAAAAACTACTTTTAGTGATTTATTTCAGAATCTTTTGAATAATTTTATGTTCAGAGATCACGTTTAGGGGACTGGCCATTCGGCCATGCCTTGACCACTTTCACTTATGTATTCTTCAACGGTGGAGTTTCTACACCTCATAGATTAAGGTGTGGAGCTCTGCTGTTCCTCATGAATTAATGCAAAGTACTATTATTTTTCTATTCAATTCAAGCTTATTCTTATTCCAAGATATTCACTCGTACTTCAACCTGATGAATGTGATGATCCATGACACTCATCATCATTCTCGCCTATGAATGCGTGCCTGACAACCACTTCCGTTCTATCTGCAATAGCTTGAGCGTTTATCTCTTGGGCTTCTGGTTCAGATCAGAGTCTTCGTGGTATAAGCTAGAATTATTGGCAGTCATTCTTGAGATCCGAAAAGTCTAAACCTTGTCTGTGGTATTCCGAGTAGGATCTGGGATGGGATGACTGTGACGAGCTTCAAACTCACGAGTGCTGGGCGTAGTGACAGACGCAAAAGGATCAACGGATCCTATTCCAACATGAGTGAGAACCGACAGATGATTAGCCCTGCGGTGACAGCGCATTTGGACCATTTTCACTGAGAGGACGGGAGGTAGCCATTGACGACGGTGATGCCCAACATACAGCTTGCCATGGAAAGGAGTATGAATGATTGGATGAAAGCAATATGAAAGGAGAAGTTTAGAAGCAACAAGCATCTTCATACGCTTATCTGAAATCCCATCAATGAATTACATATGTATTTTTATCTTATTTTATATTTTATTTATATTTTAATTATCAAAATACCATAACCATTTGAATCCGCCTGACTAAGATTTACAAGGATGACCATAGCTTGCTTCAAGCCGACATTCTCCGTGGGATCGACCCTTACTCACGTAAGGTTTATTACTTGGACGACCCAGTGCACTTGTTGGTTAGTTGTGCGAAGTTGTGAAGAAGAATTGAGATTATGATAGTGTGTACCAAGTTTTTGGCGCCATTTAGATCACAATTTCGTGCACCACCAGACATAGGGAGCTTTCAGCTCCTATGTCCTATTAGAAAGATCACTTTTGACAAGGCCCTGTATGATCTTGGCTTGAGTTTAAATCTGATACCTTCATCTGTGATAAAAAAGCTGGGAATTCAAGAGGCACAAGAAATAAGGATTTCCTTGCATGAGAACTGGGTGGTGTTCAAGGTTTTTGACCCTCCATTACCCTCTGACAAGGGAGGCACTTGCATAAAGGATTCAGCATTCAAACTTCCCCCTTGATTGAAACTAATTCAACCCCTCTTAAGACCAAACGTAAGTTTGGTGTTGGATGTACACTATCCACCAAGGAGGAAGGCCCAAAAAGGAAGATGCCTAGGGGTTGGAAAAACAAAAATATCCCTATTGAAGGCTTTTCACCATGGAAGAGGGAAATGGCACTAAGCGACACCAGCATATTGTTGCAAGCCCAACCCTGCCGGATGCAGTGAACAAGAGCCTATCTCTTGAGCATATTAAGCTAATCCATGATAGCACAGGAAGGACGCTCCCAGTAAGGAGTAAGAGTTTAATCCTTTATGACTACCTTCTGCCTTGAAAGGAGCTGTCCGTTAAACTAATGACATTAAAGAAGCGCTTGTTAGGAGGCAACCCAACCATGAGTAGAGTATTTATGTTCTTATTTCTTCTGTTTGTTTTCATTTGAATTTATTTTAGTTTATTTTTAGAGTTTTTCCTTGCTATTTAGTGTTTGCGATCATGTGCAGTAGTTAGAACAGAAATAGAGATAGATAGAGCTAGAAACAGAACTCCCTAGAGTAGAGACCTTGCTGGCATTGAACAGCAGCTAGGGAGGCCAAAGTGGGCATTCAACGTCCATGAAGAGCTCATTGCTGGCGTTGAACGCTAGCCAGGGAGCACAGTGCTGGCATGAACGCCAGTCAGGGGGCAGACCCTGGGCACTCAACGCCCACTTAGAGGTACATAGTTGGCGTTGAATGCCAGTCTGGAGCATAGAGTTGGGCGTTCAATGCCCAGAAGGGGCAGGAAATTCGAATTCCCTAACCTCCTAGGACCAGTGGGTCTCTCAAAAACTCCACCTACCCCACCTACCTCACCATCTATCTCTCTCTCTTTCTTCTTCTCCTTCTACTCTCTCATTCCCAATGGTTCATATTTGTTCAAGGACAAGCAAAACTCTTAAGTTTGGTGTTGCAAAAGCTTTGCTTTTTTACTTCTACCACTCCTAAGTATGGCACCAAAGACTGGTGAAACCTCAAGGAAGAGAAAGGGAAAGGCACTTGCCTCCACTTTCCTCACCTCAATTGTCATCTATGTAATTTAGTTGGAATTGTCATAGAAGAGGACAAGCCCATCACTAGAAGAAGGATGGAGCATGTTAGAGAGTCAACACATGGACCACAACAAGAGCATGTGGTGCCGCCTCAAGAGGAAATCCCTGAGATACCTCAAGGGATGTAGTTTCCTCCCCAAAATTTTTTGGGATCAACTGAACACCTCTCTGGGAGAGTGGAGTTAAGACGTGGATCAGCTGAGCTGACTTAGACCACTAAGAGCAGTCCACCATCTTCCATGACATAAGAGAAGATCAAAGAGCCATGAGAGAATAATTATGAGGAAAGAACAATAGAGGCAGAGGCATGACATAGAGGAAATCAAGCACTCCATTGGATCCTCTAGAAGGAGTGGTGGCCGCCCTTACTAAGGTGGATTCGTTCCCCATACTCGCCTATTGTTTATGTTATTTTCTGTTTCCATGTATTTTGTTTTATTATCTATTTCTAGTGCATGGTCATCTATCATTATGTCTTAAAGTTATGAAATATTCCATGCATCTCTCACGTTGCTTAAAAGAAAAATTTTATTTGAAAAAGATAAGTAAGATGCATGAGTTTCGAGTTATATATTAAGAATAGTTCAATGATTTGATGTGGTGGCATTGCTTTTGTTTTCTGAATGTATGAATAAAATAGTGCATATTTGATGTTGGAGTTAAGAATGTCGGCTCTTGAAAGAATGATAATAAAAGAGAAGTATTATTGGTAATCTGAAAAATCCAAAAATTGATTCTTGAAGCAAGAAAAAGCAGCAAAAAGTAATAAAAGAAAAAAATATATATGCAAAAAAAAAAGCAAGCAAAAAAAGAAATAAAAAGCAGAAAAAGCCAATAGCTCTTTAAACCAAAAGGCAAGAGCAATGATCCAAGGCTTTGAGCATCAACGGTCAGGAGGGCCTAAAAGAAATATCTTAGCCTAAACAGTTCAATTGAGCTGGTTCCCTAACTATATGCTTGTGGTGTGAAGGTGTCAAGTGAAAAACTTGAGACTGAGCAGTTAAAGTCATGATCCAAAGCAAAAAAGAGTGTGTTTAAGAACTCTAGACACCTCTGACTGGGGACTCTAGCAAAGCTGAGTCACAATCCTAAGGGGTTCACCCAGTTAAAGTGTCTGTGACATTTATGTATCCGGTGGTAATACTGGAAAACAAAGTGCTTAGGGTCACGACCAAGACTCTAAAAGCTGTTTTCAAGAATAAAAAGAGCTTAACTAGGAGAATCAATAATATCATCTGGATTCTAAGTTCCTAAAGATGCCAATCATTCTAAGCTTCAATGGATAGTGAGATGCCAAAACTATTCAGAGGCAAAAAGCTACTAGTCCCGTTCATCTAATTGAAACTGAGCTTCATTGAAAATTCTGAGATTCATTGTATTCTTCTTTTCTTTTTACCCTACTTTGTTTTTGGTTGCTTGGGGACAAGCAACAACTTAAGTCTGGTGTTCTGATGAGCAGATATTTTAGGCGCTTTTTGGCATTACTTTCATATAGTTTTTATTATGTTTTATTTAAGTTTTATTATATTTTCTTAGGTTTTAGTGCAAAATTCACATTTTTGGATTCAACTTTGAGTTTGTGTGTTTCAAGGTGATTTTAGGTATTTTCTGGCTAAAATTGAGGAGTTTGAGCAAAAGTCTGATTCAGAAGCAGAGAAAGGACTGCAGATGCTGTCAGGATCTGACCTTCATGCACTCAAAAGAGCTTTTCTGGAGCTACAGAAGTTCAAATGGCGCGCTCTCAACGGCTATGGAAAGCTAACATCCAGGGATTTCCAGAATTATATAATAGTCTATACTTTGTTTCGGAGATAAAGGCCCAAAACTGGAGTTCAACGTGCAAAAGGGAGTCCCTAGCCAGCGTTCAATGCCCCTAAGGGACATTAGCATGTGGGACACACTCAAGCTCATCCCAAACACTCACCAAATGGGCCACAGAAGTGGATTTTTGCACTCCTAAGTCTAGTCTATCATATTTCTGTAATCCTTAGTCATTAGATTAGTATATATAGGAGAAGATCACCCATGTTTAGGATCTTCTTCCTCCCCCGTTATTTTTAAACACTATTATGTACAGTATGAGTCACTAACCTCTTAAGGTTAAGGTTAGGAGCTCTGCTGAGTTTTATGGATTAATAAAAGTACTACTGTTCTATTTCAATTCGTGTTTGATTCTCTCCTAAGATGTATCTTCGTTCTTCAACCTTATAAATGAGTTGAACTGTCACAAGATATCTCTATTCTACATGGGTTCAGTGAGCGTCTTTCATCATAAATTACTGAACCACTAGCTTGAGGATATGTCTCTTAGACTGCTAATCCACGACTTCGTTGGGGACTTCTCGAGACATCAGTTCAGCCGAGGTATGGGGAGATTAGGGTCTTTGTGGTAAAGGCTAGAACCAAGGCACAGAGTTCTCTGATCTGGAATATTCGACATTGTCTGTGGCGTTTTGAGTAGGATCACCAAGGGGGATGAACTGTAGGAGCTTCACCCTCATTCAGACTGGATGCGCATTAAACCTGGTGTTCGGCCTAGAGGAAGATTGGCGGCCTCTCAATCGGCATTGATCACATACAACCTGCTATAGAAGAAATCATTCACAGTTGGAGTAGACAGTAAGAAAGGATTGATCCAGAAGAACAAAGCATCTCCGTGGCCTTAACAATCTTCTCATCATTTAATTCACAACCACTGAGTAACGTTATCCTTATTTTACTTTTATGCACTTAAATAACTAAACAACTTTTCTGTCCGCCTAACTAAAATTTACAAGATAACCACTGTTTGATCCAAGCCGACAATCCTTGTGGGATCGACCCTGACTCACCTCAGGTATTACTTGGATGACCCAGTGCACTTGCTAGTTCAGTTGTGCAGAGTTAAATTCCGCACACCACTGCATGTTCTTTCTTTCGCTTCCATTTTTTGCTTATGATGGCTCACCCATGAAAAATAGAAAATAGCACTGTAAGATGAGAAAATGCAAAAGCAAGGAAGCGTAAATTGTTGGAATGAGATAATAATCACTAGAATTTAGTGAGTGAATTAGTGTGACATTGATGAAAAATAGGTGTGTGAATTCTAAGATTGCGCACGGTTTAGAACTCACACCCTAATATTTAAAAGCCATGTCAAAATTATACAAAAGAAGGGTGCACTTCACTCATTCTAGTGTGCTTGAAATACTTCAAAGTAACTTGTAAGTTAAGATAAGCAAACAAGTGATAAAGAAGTATGAAAGCACTCAAGCAAATAATCAAGCAATTGTGAATTGGATAATGAACGGACATTGAAAAGGAATTTCTCTTAATGGAAAAGGAAGATATTCGTTGTAAGCATAGTTCCAAACCAACAAATAATTCTCACATCCAGGAGTCCCAAAATGCCATACAACGCATGCACGTTGGCTACACTTAGGCGTCGCGCACAAATTTTTTTTTTTACATATGGAAACAGAAACATGGCACTCTCCTATTCTACAAGCATTCTAATAAATCAAAATTCAAATTAACAACAAATCTTTTGATTTTTGAAAAATTTTCAAATACAAAACAAAACTTACACTTCAAGCAAAAAACTACTTAACAACAACTACTCTACAACTTAAGGCACAAATCTAATCAAACAAAGTAATAACTAAAACACTAAAACAAGAGTATGCAAAGAAGAAAACTACCTAACAATGGCAACTCAATTCATTCATTGATTATATATACAAGAGAATGGAAAGAGTTTACCATGGTGGGGTGTCTCCCACCTAGCACTTTTAGTTTAAGTCCTTAAGTTGGACATTTGGGAAGCTCCTTGTCAAGGTGGCTTATGCTTGAATTCTTCTTGGAACTCCCACCAATGCTTGTTTCTCCATTGTGCTCCAAGGTTTCCAATGAGTTGCACCAAGTCTTGATGGAGTCCTTCATAAGCTCGGAGCTCCCAAAGTTGACCCTCATTGTGCGATCCGGGATCCCAAACCTTGTTTTCGCACCCATCTTCTAATTGATCATCATGATTCCACTTAGGTGGTTTAGCCTTGGAATTCTCAAAGAGGCCTCGAAACAACTTCTTAGACCCACACAATTTAGCTCCACACAAAACCTTGCAATCAAAATTTGAACATGCCATAATGAACCTAGGATGATGTTTCCAACCACTAACCATCTCCCTTTTACTCTTTAATCCACAAATATTTCTAAGTTGACCATCCGTCTCAAGCAAACCATATTCAAGTGGGATAATAAAGCATAAAGATGAGAGATTTATCCACTTGAATGAAAGAATGGATGGTGATGGCTTGGGGAGAGGTATCTCTAATGTCCTTGCAAGCTCTACTCCCTTGTGTTCTTCTTTGTCAACTTCCACCTCCATACAAACTTCTTCGATTTCAACCTCTTCCTCTTGATAGCTTCCTTCCAATTCAATCTCTTCTACATTGCTTTCCAAGGGCATGGGAGGTTGTGCGTCTTCTTCTTTAATCTCAATGTCAAGCCCAATGGGAGAGGATTCAATTGTAGATAAGAATTTCTCAACAATTGAATCCATCTCTTGATCAACCTCTTCAAAGTCTTCAACCATGATATGCTTTGGAGGTTGCGTACCCTCCTCAACATTAATGTCAAGCTTCTTGGAAGAGGGCTCTCTAATTTTACATTCCCATGGACTTCCAACATCTCCTAGGTCTTCAACCACTTCTTCCGGATCAATTGTCTCAACTTTCTCCCTTTGTGGCAATGCTTGCTTCAACTCCTCTTCTTCACCTTGAAGCTCCAAACTCACTCCCTCACTTAGCTCCTTGATTGCTTCTCCACATTCAACAATGGGAGTGCCTTGATCGTGTAAGGTTAGGCGGGAGGAGACTATGTTGCGAACGACTTTTGCTACGGTGGCAAGCACGACTTCTATCTTTTTGAACTCCTTTTGTGTCTCTTCTTGCCTTTGGAGGTAAGAGCTAATATCTCTTTGTTGTGCTAGCTTGAAGGCATGGAGAGACTCATCCATAGGAAGTGGTGTGAGAGAGGGTTCATTATTTGGGGGAAAAGGTTCATAATTAGAAGGTGGTTCATCTTTGTAAGGGTATGGAGATGGTGTATATGGAGGTGGTTCTTGGAAGTAGTTGTGTTGGAATTGTGGTAGCTCTATGTATGGTTCATATGGCTCATAAGGTGGTTGATATGGTGGATATAGATTAGGGTCATATGGAGGTGTTTGGTGGTAGGGGGATTGTGAGTAAGGTGGTTCAAAACGATGTTGAAGAGGTGGTTTATAGGAATATGGTGGTGGTTGTTAACAACTACAATAAGGATCACCACATCTATTTAATTAAATATGCATTAGGAGTGGAATTATACCTATAAGGAGTCAGAGTAGGTTGTTGCCAAGAAGGTTGATTAATCCCTTGAGGCTCCTTCCATCCTTGATTGTTCCATCCTTGATGCATGTTGTCATTGTAGCTCCCATTTCCTACAACACAATTTGAACCAAACTCATCAATTTCAAGAATTAAAGAATCCCATAACTAACATGAACAAGAAAGCAACAATAACATGAAGATAAACAGAAAAGAGACATGGAAACATAAAATTGCATTAAAGGAAAATGGAATTCAACAAGAGTGCATGAACATAAAAACAACAAAATAAGGAAATACAAGTAAAATAGAAGAGAAAAGATGTAACAACAACAAATTAAAAGGGAAAAGTAAATCAAAACAACAATTAATGGTTGGGTCTAAGGAAAATTAATCTAAACTACCCTAAATTCTAGAGAGAAGGGAGAGCTTCTCTCTCTAGAATTCTACCTACAACATGATGAAAACTACATTATGATTCTCCTCCCCCCAATCCCTTGCCATCCTTGGGTTCAAAAGTATCAGAAATGAGTTAGATTTGGGCCTCCTTGAGCTCATAAATTGCCCCCAGCATTTTGCCTTTAAGTGAGTCACGTGACCAACATCATGCGGGCGCGTGGATAATGCGTACGCATCACTTGATGATTCCCTGGTCACGCATGCGCGTGGGTGACACGTGCGTGTCGCTGGTGAATCTCCATCTCACGCGTACGCGTGGGTGAAGCGTGCGCCTGGCCTTCAGTTCAGCAAATCCTCATTTCTTCATGAATTCTCCATTATTGCATTCTTTTTCTTCATTCCTTCAACCCAATCTTTGCCTTCTAATCCTGAAATCACTCAACAAACATATCAAGGCATCAAACGTAATTAAAGTGAAGTAAAATTAGCAATTTAAAGGCCTAAAAAGCATGTTTTCATACTTAAGCACAAATTTAGGGAGAATTACAAAACCATGATATTTCATTGAATAAATATGAGAAAAGATGATAAAATCCCCTAAATTAAGCACAAGATAAACTACAAAATTGGAATTTATCAAACCTCCCCACACTTAAACTAAGAATGTCCTCATGCTAAACCAAGAAAGACAAGAAAAGGAGTATGAACATTTATTCAATGCAAATAAACTATATGAACCTATCTATATGCATGCAACAAAATGCAAGATGATTCTACCTACTTGGTTAAAAGTAACTCAATCTCCAAGGTATATATAAACAAGTAGGACTAAGATAATATGACGATCCATGAATCCCACCAACTCAAATGTCAAAAAATGAAGTTCAAGTAGACTTGCAAGAAGAAAGCTCATGAAAGCCGGAAACAAAGAATTGAGCATCGAACCCTCACCGGAAGTGTATCCGCTCTAGTCGCTCAAGTGTATAGGGTCGATTCACTCAATTCTCTTCTACTCATACTTTTTAAGATTTGTTTTTTTTCTAACAATCAACAATTATTCAATGCATTCATACATTCATCATGAGGACTTATTCATAGGTTGTAATGGGGCTAGGGTAAAGGTGGGGATGCATATGGTCAAGTGAGCTTGAAATTTGCATCTTTGATTAACCTAAGCTCTCACCAAATACATATAACAACCTATACAATTCTAATACAATACCTAGCTAGCCATGATTCTCACTTTTTCCACATACTCATTCATTCTCTTTAATTCATATTCCATATGCAGTGTTATTATTACTTTACTTTGGGACATTTTTGTTCCCTCTTTATTGCTTTTCTTTTTCTATGTATTTTTCTTTCTTTTATTTTTCTATTTCTTTTTCTACATTTTTTTCTTACATTTTTTTTTCAAAAAATTACATACAAACGTATCAATGCATATGGTTTTACATATTTAATGCATAAGCACGTACCCAATCCCATGATTTTCAACAAAAATACAAAATACACTCTTACCTCAACCAATGTCCCAAGTTTCCCATATCCAAATGATACACCCTCACTAGCCTAAGCTAGACAAAGATCTAAATTAAGGGACATTTATTATTTTTCACTTAGGGATAGTGATGTGCTAAAATTAAGAACAAAAGGGATTAAATCGGCTCAAAATTGGCTAACAATGGTTGATGAAAGGTAGGCTATTTGGGTGAGTGAGCTAAAATAAAATGATGGCCTCAATCATATAAATACATTCATACATGGAATAATGGACATAAAGAATCAAACAAATCAAAGATTACAATCATAGAAAGAGAATAATGCACACAAGAATGGAAATAAATGGTTATATGATGTAACCACGCAATTGGGCTCAAAACTCACATGCTTGTGTGTTCTTAGCTCAAAAACCATGTTTCAAAACAAATTCTTCAAGCAAGTTCAACAAAAAATTTTTTCGAATTGGTAGGATGCCCTAAAAATGGTTTCTTAGAAAAGAAATCATCACCCTAACCAAGTAGTCCTAACATAAAAATGGGTAAAGTATGTGCAAATTCTAACTAACATGCAACCTATCATGCAATGCGTCAACTAACTACAAAGAAAATTAAGAATTGGTGTTGAAAAAAATTGTTACCCATGGAGATCGGTCGGACGACCTCCCACACTTTAAGATTGCACCGTTCTCACTGCATGCAACGAAACGCAAGGTGGACGGGTTGCTACAACTGATGAGCTCCTTCAAAAGATTGTGCGGATGAACTTGTTTGTTGCCCCATTATGAAGCTTTTCCTTTCCCTCTTGGTGGCCAACCTAAAAGGAAAGAAAAAGAAAGAAAATTAAGCCTACAACAAAGATATCAAAGCAAATAAAACATAGGCAGGGGCTAATGCCAAATAAGAGTAGGGTTCTCAACTACATGTTATCTACACATGTAAGTGAGAGAGCAATATGGGCAAAGGGCATGTAAATAACAATACTTGATGTAAGATTAAAGTCAAAGTATAAGTGAATAACATGAAGAGCATGTCGAGCATCAAGTTAAAATGAAAATTGACACAAACAAGATTAGGGATAAGCATGAGAGTATTTGGTCCTATCCTAACTCAATGACAATAATGTACAAAAATAAGGGATAATGAGTCAGGAAGGGCTAAGGCACTAATCTTGTGTGTAGAGCAAATATTACAATTAATGCCAAACAAGTCACGAAGCACCAAGATTAACCAAGAAATTCTCAACAATTGAGTAAGAGAATTCAACACTATTATTAAAATATGAAATTTAGAAAAAAAACTAAAAAAAAGTTATAAGAACAAAATTAAAATGCAATGGATGATAATATGCAAATGCAACATATGAAAGAAAATGAAAAATAAGAAAATTGAGAAGTGGAAATTTGAAAAGAGAGGAAGAGAGAAAGTAAGAAAGGAAGAAGAAAGAAGATGAAATGAGAGAAGAAAAGAAAAGGAAAGAAGAAGAAAGAAGAAATAAGAAAGAACGGAAGAAAAGAGAACAGAGCAGAAACAGGAGAAACAGGGCGCAGAAAGCGACGCGTGCGCTTCGGCGACAAGTACGCATCGGTAGCTAGGATGGTAGATCGATGCGTAAGCGTGCTCCACGCGTATGCGTGGGTGGCAGGAGGGACGATCGATGTGTAAGCGTCCTCCACGCGTGCGCATGGAATGCAGAAAGTACAGGTGACGCGTAAATGTCACCCACGCGTACGCGTGGGTAGCAGTTGTGCCCCCGCATAGTTCTCGCACAAATTTCTCACAACTCTCTGGTTTTTGTACCAGGAGTCCCAAAATGCCATACGACGCGTGCGCGTCAGCCTTGCTTAGGTGTGTGTGCAATTTTCTTTTTTTTTTTTACATATGGAAACAGAAACAGGGCACTCCCCTATTCTACAAGCATCCTAAAACAATCAAAAATCAAATTAACAACAAATCTTTTGATTTTTGAAAAATTTTCAAATACAAAACAAAACTTACACTTCAAGCAAAACACTACACTACAACTTAAGGCACAAATCTAATCAAACAAACTAATAACCAAAACACTAAAACAAGAATATACAAAGAAGAAAACTACCTAACAATGGCAACTCAATTCATTCATTGATTATATATACAAGAGAATGGAAAGAGTTTACCATGGTGGGGTGTCTCCCACCTAACACTTTTAGTTTAAGTCCTTAAGTTGGACATTTGGGAAGTTCCTTGTCAAGGTGGCTTATGCTTGAATTCTTCTTGGAACTCCCACCAAAGCTTGGTTCTCTATTGTGCTCCAAGGTTTCCAATGAGTTGCACCAAGTCTTGATGGAGTCCTTCACAGGCTCGGAGCTCCCAAAGTTGATCCTCATTGTGCGATCCAGGATCCCAAACCTTGTTTTTGCACCTATCTTCTAATTGAACATCATGGTTCCACTTGGGTGGTTTAGCCTTGGAATTCTCAAAGAGGCCTCCAAACAAATTCCAAGTCCCATACAATTTAGCTCCACACCAAACCTTGCAATAAAAGTTTGAACATGCCATAATGAACCTAGGATGATGTTTCCAACCACTAACCATCTCCCTTTCGCTCTTCAATCCACAAATATTTCTAAGTTGACCATCCATCTCAAGCAAACCATATTCAAGTGGGATAATAAAGCATAGAGATGAGAGATTTACCCACTTGAATGAAAGAATGGATGGTGATGGCTTGGGAAGAGGTATCTCCAATGTCCTTGCAAAGTCTACTCCCTTGTGTTCTTCTTTGTCAACTTCCACTTCCTTGCAAGCTTCTTCGATTTCAACCTCTTCCTCTTGATAGCTTCCTTCCAATTCAATATCTTATACATTACTTACCAAGGGCATGGGAGGTTGTGCGTCTTCCGCTACGGTGGCAAGCACGGCTTCTATCTTTTTGAACTCCTTTTGTATCTCTTCTTGCCTTTGGAGGTAAGAGCTAATATCTCTTTGTTGTGCTAGCTTGAAGGCATGGAGTGACTCATCCATAGGAAGTGGTGTGAGAGAGGGTTCATTATTTGGTAGAAAGGGTTCATAATTGGAAGGTGGTTCATCTTGGTAAGGGTATGGAGATGGTGTATATGGAGGTGGTTTTTGGAAGTAGTTGTGTTGGAATTGTGATGGCTCCATGTATGGTTCATATGGCTCATAAGGTGGTTGGTATGGTGGATAAGGATTAGGGTCATATGGAGGTGTTTGGTGGTAGGGGGCTTGTGAGTAAAGTGGTTCAAAACCATGTTGAAGAGGTGGTTCATAGGCATATGGTGGTGGTTGTTGACAACTACAATAAGGATCACCACACCCATTAGATAAATATGCATTAGGAGTGGAATTATACCTATAAGGGACCGGAGGAGGTTGTTGCCAAGAAGGTTGATCAATCCCTTGAGGTTCCTCCTATCTTTGATTGTTCCATCCTTGATGCATGTTGTCATTGTAGCTCTCATTTCCTACAATATAATTTGAACCAAACTCATAACCAAAGAGATGAGAATTCATGGTAACCAAAGTGAATAAAAACAAATACTAATAAGAACTAATAAAAACTAACTCCTAAAGCAAGCAAAAACTAACAAAAAGCATATTAACATATATACAATAGCCAATAACATAACACCATTGCAATTTCCCGGCAACGGCGCCAAAAATTTGATACAAAAATTATTGTCGGTCTAGAAATTTCTCTTAATAGAAAAGGAATTTCTTCGTTGTAAGCATAGTTCCAAACCAACAAATAATTTTCACATCAAATTTTAAAAGATGTTGGTTGTCACAAGTACAAACTCCAATGAAAATTAACCGAAGTTTTTAAACCTCGGGTCGTCTCACAAGGAATTGCAATCAAGTGTTCAATTATTGGCTTTGAAAAACAAGAGGTTTTGATTTATAATTGGTGAGGAAATATAAAAGCAAGAAAGTAAATAACAAGAACTAATAAAATAAAGGAAAAGAACTCTTAGCTGGGACATGGGAATTGAGATCACCATCCTTGTCTACAAACCATATCTTGACAATTATGAGGGACCAACCCATTAAGTCTACTCCTATGCTTGAAGTAAGTACAATATCTACCTCAAATAGGCTTGATCAACATCAATCCATAAGACTCAACTTAGCTACTAATTAACTTAGTAGTAGGCTAGAGTCAATAGTTATCAAATTCACCACATAGAGTTCTCAAATCACCAATTCAATGAGACCCAATGACTCAAGGTCACTCAATTCCCTTAGCCTAGGCCAAGAGTAAAGAAAACTACTCTAAAACTAGAGGAAACATTCTATCAAACACCTAAAGTGCAATAAAAGTAAACATCATCAATTGTAAGAATTAAAGAAACCCATAACTAACATGAACAAGAAAGCAATAATAACAATGAAGATAAACATAAAAGAGACATGGAAACATAAAATTGCATTAAAGGAAAATAGAATTCAACAAGAGTGCATGAACATAAAAATAACAAAATAAGGGAAATACAAGTAAAACTAGAAAAGCAAACATGTAACAACAACAAATTAAAAGGAAAAACTAAATCAAAACAACAATTAAAGGTTGGATCTAAGGAAAATTAATCTAAACTACCCTAAATTCTAGAGAGAAAGGAGAGCTTCTCTCTCTAGAATTCTACCTACAACATGATGAAAACTACACTCTGATTCTCCCCTCAATCCCTTGCCATCCTTGGGTTCAAAAACATCAGAAATGAGTTGGATTTGGGCCTCCTTGAGCTCTGAAATTGCCCCCAGTGTTTTGCCTTTAAGTGAGTCACGTGACCAACATCACGCGTGCGCGTGGATGACACGTGCGCGTCGCTTGATGATTCTCTGGTCACGCGTGCGCGTGGCCTTCAGTTCAGCAAATCCTCTTTCTTCATGAATTCTCCATTTTTGTATGCTTTTTCTTCATTCTTTCAACCCAATCTTTGCCTTTTAATCCTGAAATCATTCAACAAACATATCGAGGCATCGAATGGAATTAAAGTGAACTAAAATTAGCAATTTAAAGGCCTAAAAAGCATGTTTTCACACTTAAGCACAAATTTAGGGAGAATTACAAAACCATGCTATTTCATTGAACAAATGTGAAAAAAGATGATAAAATCCCCTAAATTAAGCACAAGATAAACCACAAAATTGGGGTTTATCAATGTGTAAGTAAACTTAGTGAACCAAATAAAATATAGAACTCATACATCAAACAATGACCCATATTGAAGTTTGTTTGTAACACCTAAGTGACATAAAGGTGGAACACATGGGTGCTATAGAAGTTAGGAAAAAGAATATAGAAATTAAAATCAATCACATATCAAACATGGTCTACAAAGCTTTACAAAGCTAAAAAATATGTCACTAGGTAAGCTTTCGATCCAATTCCACAATTCAAAAGTCTCAATGCATGAAATAGGTGACATAAATAAGGGCCAATCATAAACAAGCATCACCTAACAAAAAAAAGCATTGATAATACACAATTGCCTCATCATAGATAATGAAATCAAATCACATGCTGGCCAAAATATGCAATTTAGAAACCTAAAAAAATTCTTGAAGGCAATGTTATAAGTACTTGGTATGCACAAATGTTATGCATGATCAATTCAAAACCAAGCAACAAAAGGTAACCTCAATAAAAGCAACAAAAATGATGCTAAAATAACATCCTATCAGTAATCAATAGCAGTAAATGGCAAACAAGATTAATAATCTAACACTTATCATGAAAAATAGAAAATTAAATAGAAATTAAACTCTAAGTAACTAACAAACAAACTAACTAACTAACTAAAAGAGTTGGTGACAGATGGTGATTGGTAGTCTTGGATGATGGTTGAAGGAGGGAAAGAGAAGAGGAGAAGGGAGAAGAAGGAGCGAAATGGAAAGAAGAAAAGAAAAGGAGTGAGTGAAACAGGGAAAGGTGTCACGCGTAAGAAGAAAAGAAAAGGAGTGAGTGAAACAGGGAAAGGTGTCACGCGTACGCGTGAGTGGTGATGACATGTCATCTTGTGCATGTTTTACTAGGCATTTTTACCTATTTTCATTAGGTTTTGTGCACTTTCTTGCACAATAAGTAATTGATTAGAGTGGAATTCCATGTTTATCTTGATTCAATCAAACATTATTAATTTTATACAAAATCATGAGATTTATGTAAGAATTAGGTGATTATTATGAATGTTGCAAAACCTTATGATTTTGGTGAGACTTTGATTGCATGTTTGATTGATGGCAGGTAAAAAGATGAAAAGAAAAAGCAGATAAATAAGCATTGTAGAAGAACGCTGCGCTCAATTGAAGAATGCTACTCTCTCTAGCGACGTGCACACGTATAGGACGCTTACGCGTAGGGCCAGAATTCTGGAAGACCCACACATACGCGTGCATGACGCGTACACATGGATGTGATCAACGCTCGTTTACAAAGAGAGCGCTACGTTATCTAAACGAGCGCCTGTGACAAAATTCAAATTTAGGATTGAAGATTTGCCACTGACGCGCAAGCGTACATGACGCGCACGCGTCGATGGAGCATCTAGGAAGAAGCACGCAAATGCGTGGATGGCGCGAAAGCTGGGAGTTGATATTTTGCCATCCACGCGCACGCGTGGGGATCGCTGATGGCACGAACGTAGCGCTCATTTAAAGAATGCTGCTAAAGGACACACACGCATGAATGGTACGCGCAAGCATGGCTGAGGCTGAAGGTAGTGACGACGCGCACGCATATGATATGCGTACATGTCGCTGGTTCAAAAATGCAAGGGACGCGCACGTGCAGGGGATGTGTACGCGTCGGTGAATGAGCGTTGCGCTCTCTTTTAGAACGCTACGTTCTCCTGATGTAGCCTTGAAGTACCTTTTCTGACCCACTTCAAACAGAGGGCAAAAAGCCCACTCCATGTACTTGATGACTGAATTGGAAAGTGTATAAATAGAGGAGAATTTGATTTCATTAGGAGTCTTCCTTTGAGTTCTTCTTTTTAGAGAGTCTTTTAAAGTTTTAGAGTTTTAGCAGATCTGGTTTATTTTTTATTTCTGTTCTTCATCATCTTCTACAATTTTTCTTTTCTATTTTGTGCTAGAGCAATGATGAACTAAACCCCAATTTCATTAGGGGAGGAGCTCTATTGTAATTCCAATGAATCAATGAAATTCTTCTTCTTCTCTATTCATTTGTGTAGCTATTTGGTATCTTCTGTTTTGATTTTGAATTACTCACTCCGGAAGGGGTTTAATTCAGTGAATGCTGGTGTGAGCCTCGGAAGGGGAATCACTAGCATTAGAATTGGAGCTCTATCCTTCACTACTCTCTTGATCAACACTATTCGGGAGGAATTGAGATCCTGAGAGTAAGTGTAACAACCCTGATTTTCGAGTACGTGAGATCTTTTCTGAAAGTACGGATTTCTCCGGAAGATCAGTAAAGGAAACACCTCTGATATATCATCAAGCATCTCAATCCTTATTGTCATTATGTCATCCTTAAGCTAGAACCTCTTCTGAGGCAAGTTCGATAATGCAATCGTGAAGAACCTAGTTTTTGAACCGTATCGGTTGGCAGTTTTGATTCTGATTTTCGTAAATAGTCTCTGTTTGACGAACCGGACTCGATTCATGATAGAAGAGAGATAATAGTATAATATTATCATTATATTAGTATTAGAAAATGCTTGAATAATATTATAAGGTTACCTGGTCTGTTTTAGTTAAAAACAAAAAATCGGTTTAACCGGGTTCACAGTTTACTGGTGCAGCTTAGCACCAGCACTCTCTGATGACTTTAGCAATGCTAAGGCCTCATCATACATGTTCTATTCTCATAATAAATATGTTACTAGTGTCATTTATGCTAGTAGCTCAGAAAATAATTTTTAGAGATGTTTTTACGAGTGTTCCGATACATCTAGTTTTAGTAGTTATACACCTGAGATATTTTAATATTATTTTAACCCACCTCCAAGCCAACCAATCACAACTCACCTTACACCCCCAAGACCTCCAAGGCTGTCTCATTTCATCATTTTGGCCGAAATAACAAGAGAGAAAAGAGAGAAACCTTCATGAACAATTAATCTTCAAAGCTTGATTTCTTCTGAACTAAAACTCAAATCAAAACTCCGATTTCACCAAAATGATCCTCTCTTCTTTCTCTACATAACCATGTAACTTATCAAGGCTGGAAATAAGGTGCTGTCCCTTTCCCATTTGAATTCGGTTTCCAAGAAAATATACTTAAACAAGTGTTTTCTTGATGTTCTTCCTTAGATCTCTTGCTTAGCTTGACTTGTGGGCCAAAGATCTTTGATTTCATGCACGTTTAAGGTGAGGATAACCTTCCTAAGATGCTTCTGAAGTTTGTTTAGTTGATGGTTTAGAGTTTTAAAGTTGTTCTTGATGTATTTTAGGAGGAAAAAGTGCTTTAAGAACACTTCAAAGAGTAACCGGATTTGGAGCAGCAAATCAAGGTAGGGTTTGATGAATTTAATCTTGATTGATTGTGTTTGAGTTGTGTGATTATGATATGGTTTGACTGTGCTTGAATTTGATTGTTTGTATGAGTAATTCTTGTTGAAATTTTGGTGAAAATTTGATGAGATTTGATGAAATTCAAGCTATGAATGTGTGTTCTTGGGATGCTGGAAAACGAAACCCTAGAGCTTAAATTGAGGTTCAATTTATGTTAAAATCATGTAGAAAAGATGGGGTTTTAGTGGCTGGGAATTTATTTTGAATTTTGGTAAAAATCGGTTGCTGAAAAGACTAAAAAACGGGTAAAAACAGAGAAAGAATCTGAAGAATATACGAAGAACACGAAGAACACTTTGAGTGTGGTGAAGAACATTGAAGAACACCTTTTAGATCTTAGAAAGGGAAAGGAAGTAAATATTTTGGTGTTTGGGGGGTTATTTTGTAATTTCTGAAAGTTAGGGTGGTTAAAGTAGAAATATTAAAAGTTACGGGTGGTAAAAAGTGAATTTATAAAGTAAAAGGTTAAAGGAAGGTAATTTTCGAAAATATATTAATAAAATAATAAATAATAATAAAATATTAAATAATAATATTTAATTAAAAATAATATTTTAATAAAATAATAAAATAATGCGAAAAAGGCAGTTTTCTGTAAAAGCTTTAGAAAGACAACTTTAAGTGCAGAATCTCATAATTACCTTCATAAAACACTTAGGGAGAGGTAAGGACATATTAGTGAGGCAAAGATAAAGAAAAGATAAAAAGTTAAAGAAAAGATAAAAGCCAAAGAAAAAGTCTGTAAAATTTTAATGACAGAAAAACAGACAGAGATTAGTGAACGAACTAGGGTAACATAGTTAGTCCTTGAGTTGCGACTAGGGTTAGGTATTATATGAAAAGTTAAACTGTTTCAGTATAGACTTAATGAACCTATACTTGGGACAGGCTAACTATTCATACCGAAATTTACATAAGCTTTAAATACATATGTTAAGCAGAGTAATCTAATAAAAGTAAAGAGATACAGAGAAGAGAGTAATCAGAGCAGAGTAAAGAAACAAAGAGAAAAGAGTAGTATGATAAAAAGTAGAGGACCTGTTGAAGGGTCATTTGTTGCTTGAAGCAACCCAAGAGATGCTTGTTTGTTTATTTGTTGCATTAAGGTAACTCCAGAGTTATTTGTTTGTTCATCTGCTGCAATGAAGCAGTCAGATAGATGGTGGTGCGACCACTGAGAATGCTTTCCTACGGTACAGATCCACACTTTATTTTTGTAAGGCAGAGGGGTTATTTCCTGCTACAGAAGTGCAGCGACCACCTGTTCCATTTCTGTAGTGGCAGAGGGGTTATTTCCTGTATACAGAAGGTGTTTCGGCATACATTCCTGCAATGGCAGATGTGTTATTTCCTGCGTGCAGTGGACCCTGTGGTGGCAGAGGGGTTATTTCCTGTACATAGGGGTATAGCCAACAGGAAAGCCATACCCGTTTTAGCTGCTTCGGATTACGTCGGGAGTGGGTAGAAATCGACAAATGAGCTCATTACCTGCACTAGGGCTAGACATGCATCATACTTGGTTGTGCATTTTCTCTATTATGATTGTTGCATGAATGTATGCGTTCCTTGTTTGTATTCTATTCTCTGTGTTTGTGTTCGTGTTATTTTCTTGTATTCTTCTGTTTGTGTTCTGCTATCTGTTTTCTCTATCTTCTCTATTTATCTGTATTTTCTATTTACTGCTTCTCTGTATTCTGTTATAGTCTGCTAAACAACATAGAATTAATGAACGTAACTAATAACCCCGGCCCTACTAAGAACTCCCTAGTTCTTACCCCTTCTCTCTCCTTTCCCCCTTCAGATGGAAGTGAGAGTACCTTACCGTAGTTCGTTGATGATGGTTCTGCAAAGAAGATTCCGCTCTAAATAGTCTTCTGAGTCTAGGGCGAATATCGTTCTCTGTTTATATGTATATACTGTGAGACCAGCCAATGTCTACACCCCGTTTGTACGTGAACTTTAATCTAAATCCTGTGTACGAGACTCCTGTTGTGTGGCTACTTCATGAGGTACCAGAGAGACGTCCTATGGCAACGTCTGATCGTGCAGAGGAGTAGCAGATGATGTTTTACCTTTTGATGACGTTCCACCTGACTTGAGTTTTGGAAGACCTAGAATGTACTTTCCCTCGCTTTAGAAGTTTAGAGGGACTAGGTGAGTATAGAGTCTAGGCTAGCCTAGGTGCCAGCTTAGGGACCTCTTGAACAGGTCAGGACCTGGGATGTTGTATGTATGTATACGTATAAAGTTATTATCTAGCTATATCTAGGGATGTTGTAACTAAAGGTCTATACTCTAATAAAGCCTGGATCACTAACTTGTATTTAAGTGTGGTTGCTTATAACTGTTTTATCTGTTATCAGTTGTGAGTTGATTATGAATGATTCCGTCTATTAATCCAAACGTTTTAAAAAATATATACCTTGCAAATTAACTATGCTTTTAACAACGAATCAGGCTCATATGATAAATAATAGATAACAATTAGGACGACAAATTGGTAGCACTCAGTTTCCGGTATGATCTAGACATACTGAAAATTGGGTCGTTACAATTAGTGTGGCTTATGGATGAGAGAAATGCACTTAACCTCTTCTCATGAAAATTACATCAAGGAATTGGCAAGATTGATTGCAATTAGAGAGATTGGATTACCAAGGAATTGGGATCCAATCAATTTCAATCCGCCATAGATCTACTCAAATGATTGAGAAAGGAGTTGAGACTCAATTGATTCATGGTGGATTACAGTATCTCCAATCCCCGATGAATCAATTCCTTTGATTTTCTTCAATTCGGATCTTTTGAATTTCTTTTAATCTGCAATTGCTTACTGTTATTTTGATTCCCAGCACGCAAATCCCTTTATAATTCATGCAATTTAAGTTTCCTCGTCATTTAAGTTTCTGCACTTTAACTTTTATGCAATTTAAGATTTAGTTATTTACCTTTCTTGCAATTTAAGTTTCATCTCTTTTAATTTCTTGCACTTTAAGTTTCAGCCATTTAAGCTTCCTGCAATTTACTTTTCTGTCAATCTACATTCTACACTCTAGTTTTCTTGCATTTTACTTTCTGTTAATCAAATTTCACTCAATTCATCAATATTAGCTTAACAAAATTCATCGCCATACTAAAGTTGCTTAATCCATCAATCCATGTGGGATCAACCTCACTTTTGTGAGTTTTACTACTTGATGTGACCCGGTACACTTGCTGGTGAGTTTGTGCGAAATCGATTTTCCCTCATGAAGTTTTTGGCGCAGTTGCCGGGGATTGATTTAGATTAACAATGATTAAGTAGGTGATAATCTAGATTAAGCATTTTTCTTTATTTTTGTTAAGAACACTAACTGTTTGAGATTTTGTTTCTGCTAACCTTAACTTCACTCTAGCAATAGAGTGCACTGACTATGTTTTTGGTTTGTTTATGTTTGTATGCCAGGTGGGAGAAGAGGTGAATCCACCTCTTTTGATTCTAAACCAGAGAGAACATTCTTGAGATTGAGAAGAGAAGTAAGAGGGAAGGGAGTGATTGGAGAAGAAAAATCAGAAGAGGAAGATTAAGAAATGGAGGGAAACTTACCTAATCCACCAAAGGATGTGGCCAATAATGGTCAGCCTCAGAGAAGAGTCTTAGCCTCTTACACTATCTCCAACCCATGGAATTGTGGGAGCAGTATCATAACTCCCAATGTCCATGCTAATAACTTCGAACTCAAGCCTCAATTGATCACCCTGGTTCAGAATAATTGTCAATATGGAGGAAGTGCTGCTGAAGATCCAAACCAACACCTCTCTATGTTCTTGAGATTTTATGATACTGTCAAAACTAATGGAGTCCACCTTGACATCTATAAGCTTTTGTTATTCCCATTCTCACTGAGAGACAAAGCCACACATTAGCTAGAAACCTTCCCTAAAGAAAGCATCACCAACTGGGATGATTTGGTTAGCAAATTCCTAGCCAAATTTTACCCCCTCAAAGAGTCATTAAACTAAAAACTGATGTGCAAACCTTTAGGCAGAAAGAAGGAGAATCATTGTATGAAGCCTGGGAGAGGTATAAAACTTTGATCAGAAGGTGCCCAGAGGGAATGTTCAGTGAGTGGGTGGAGCTACAAAATTTCTATGAAGGCTTGTCATTGAGTTCAAGGAAGGCTTTGGATTATTCTTCAGGAGGATCCTTGAAAATGATGAAAACTGCTCAAGAGGCACATGATCTTATAGGTATGGTAGCCAACAATGAGTATTTCTACTCCTCTGAAAGACAAGCAGCTCCAAAGAAAGGTGTATTTGAGCTTGAAGGAGTTGATACAATATTGGCTTAAAACAAGCTTATGCATCAGCAACTCCAGCAACAAATAGAAATGATTTCAAAGAGGAAGGATGGCTTGTAGTTAGCAGCAGTGAGCACTACAAATCAACCACTAGTGGTGTGGGGACAACAAAAAGAGAGTTATGAAGAGTAGCAGCCAGAACAAGTTCAATACATGCACAACCAAGGTGCTGGACAGAACGAGTTCCATGGAGACACTTATAATTCATCTTGGAAGAACCACCCTAATCTAAAGTGGGGAGAGAACCAAAATTCATGGCAAAGAAACTCCAACCAAAGCAACTCTCGCAACCCAAACCACTAAAACCATCAGACCACTAACCAAAACCCATACAGAAAACCATAAAACAATCACCCTACATCCAATTTCTATCCACCCAATCACCCATCAACTAACCAAAATAATTTTCAACCACCAGCTACATCCCACACTCAACCACAACTATCCCAAGAGTCCCAAAGAATCTCCAATTTGGAGATGATGATGGAGAAAATGATGAAGCATCAAGAGTCGGCCAACAAGAATCATGAAGCCTGATGAGCGGATAATTTATACGCTTTTTGACATTGTTTTTAGTATGTTTTTAGTAGGATCTAGTTATTTTTAGGGATGTTTTCATTAGTTTTTATGTTAAATTCACATTTCTGGACTTTACTATGAGTTTGTGTGTTTTTCTATGATTTCAGGTATTTTCTGGCTGAAATTGAGGGACTTGAGCAAAAATCAGATTCAGAGGTTGAAGAAGGACTGCTGATGCTGTTGGATTCTGACCTCCCTGCACTCAAAGTGGATTTTCTGGAGCTACAGAACTCAAAATGGCGCGCTTCCAATTGCGTTGGAAAGTAGACATCCAGGGCTTTCCAGAAATATATAATAGTCCATATTTTGGCCAAGAATAGATGACGTAAACTGGCGTTCAACGCCAGCTTTCTACCCAAACCTGGCGTCCAGCGCCAGAAAAGGAGCCAAAACCAGAGTTGAACGCCCAAACTGGCACAAAAGCTGGCGTTCAACTCCAAGAAGGACCTCTACACGTGCAACACTCAGGCTCAGCCCAAGCACACACCAAGTGGGCCCCGAAAGTGGATTTATGCATCAATTACTTACTCATGTAAACCCTAGTAGCTAGTTTATTATAAATAGGACCTTTTACTATTGTATTTCATATCTTTGATAAGTTGTATACCATCTTTGGACGCCTGGTTCTTAGATCAGAGGGGCTGGCCTCTCGGCCATGCCTGGACCATTCACTTATGTATTTTCAACGGTAGAGTTTCTACACTCCACAGATTAAGGTGTGGAGCTCTGCTGTTCCTCAAAGATTAATGCAAAGTACTACTGTTTTCTATTCAATTCATCTTATTTCACTTCTAAGATATCCATTCGCACCCAAGAACGTGATGAAGGTGATGATTATGTGTGACGCTCATCACCATTCTCCCCTATGAACACGTGCCTGACAAACACTTCCATTATACATGAAATAAGCTAGAATGAATATCTCTTAGATCTCCTAACCAGAATCTTCGTGGCGTAAGCTAGAATGATGGCGGCATTCAAGAGAATCCGGAAAGTCTAAACCTTGTCTGTGGTATTCCGAGTAGGATTCAATGATTGAATGACTGTGACGAGCTTCAAACTCGCGAGTGCTGGGCGTTAGTGACAGACGCAAAAGGAGGGTGAATCCTATTCCAGCATGATCAAGAACCGACAGATGATTAGCCGTGCTGTGACAGAGCATGTGAGCATATTTTTCACTGAGAGGAGGGGATGTAGCCACTGACAACGGTGATGCCCTTGCATAAAGCCAGCCATGGAAAGGAGTAAGACTGATTGGATGAAGACAGCAGGAAAGCAGAGGTTCAGAGGAACGATTGCATCTCCATACGCTTATCTGAAATTCTCACTAATGAATTACATAAGTATTTCTATCCCTATTTTATTATATTAAATTCGAAAACACCATTATCAATTTATATCTGCCTAACTGAGATTTGCAAGGTGACCATAGCTTGCTTCATACCAACAATCTCCGTGGGATTCGACCCTTACTCACGTAAGGTATTACTTGGACGACCCAGTGCACTTGCTGGTTAGTTGTATCGAAGTTGTGAACCATGGTATTGGCACCATGTTCTTGGCGCTATTGCCAGGGAAAGAAAGAGCCATGAATTTTACATAATTAAAGTGTAATCACGATTACGCGTACCAAGTTGCTCACGTTGCCAGGGATTGTTCGAGCCTGGATATCACAATTTCGTGCACCAAGTTTTTGGCGCCGTTGCCGGGGATTGTTCGAATTTGGACAACTAACGGTTTCATCTTGTTGCTCAGATTAGGTAATTTTCTTTTTATTTTATTTTCTAAAATTTTTCAAAAATATTTCTAAAATTTTCTCATTTGTTTTCGAAAAAAAAATAAAAAAATTGTTTTCAAAAATTTTATTCAAAATTTTTAAGAATGAATTCTAGTGTTTCATGAAGCATGTTGAAGCCTGGCTGGCTGTAAAGCCATGTCTAATTCCTTTGGGAATGAGTATGTCAGGCGTGTCATGTCTGAATTACATGCTGAAGCTTGGCTGGCCATTGGCCATGTCTAGTGTTTTGGACCGGAGCTTTCATTGAAAGCTTGGCTGGCTAGTGAGCCATGTCTAATTCCTGGACTGAAGCTTTAGACTAAGAATGCAAGATTCCTGAAATTCATGTTAAAAATTTTGGAATCCTTATTTTTTCTTTTTCATATAATTTTCGAAAAAAAAATCCAAAAAAAAAAATTAGAAAATCATAAAAATCAAAAATATTTTTCTGTTTCTTGTTTGAGTCATGAGTCATGTCATAAGTTTGGTGTCATTTGCATGTGCATCTTGCATTTTTCGAAAATTTCATGCATTCATAGTGTTCTTCATGATCTTCAAGTTGTTCTTGGTAAGTCTTCTTGTTTGATCTTGATGATTTTTTGTTTTGTGTTGTTTGGTGTTTTTCATATGCATTCTTGAACAGGGGCGGAGCTAGAAGAAATATTAGAGGGGGGCTAAAAATATTTACACAATAAAATAATATTAAAATAAATTTTTGAGGGGGCTAAACTGAAATTTACATATAATTTACATGTAAAAAATTAAAATTAGGGGGGGCCGTTGCCCCCCTTTCGCAGTATGTAGCTCCGCCTCTGTTCTTGAATTCTTAGTGCGTAAGCATTAAAGAATTCTAAGTTTGGTGTCTTGCATGTTTTCTTTGCATTAAAAATTTTTCAAAATTGTGTCTATGATGTTCATCTTGATATTCAAAGTGTTCTTGGTGTTCATCTTGACATTCATATCATTCTTGCATGCATTCATTGTTTTGATCTAAAAATTTCATGCATTGCATCATTTTAGTGTTTTTCTCTTGCAACATAAAAATTCAAAAATCAAAAAAATATCTTTCCCTTTTTCTCTCATCAAATTCGAAAATTTGGGTTGACTTTTCAAAAATTTTTAAAATCAAGTTGTTTCTTATGAGTCAAATCAAATTTTCAATTTGAAAATCTTATCTTTTTCAAAATCTTTTTCAAAAATCAAATCTTTTTCAAAATTCTTAGTTATTTTCGAAAATTTCAAAAATATTTTTCAAAAATCTTTTTCTTATTTTTATATCAAATTTTCGAAAATAACATAATCAATTAATGTTTTGATTCAAAAATTTGAAGTTTGTTACTTGCTTGTTAAGACAGATTCAAACTTTAAGTTCTAGAAATCATATCTTGTGATTTCTTATGAATCAAGTCATTAATTGTGATTTTAAAAATCAAATCTTTTTCAAAAACTAATTTCTATCATATCTTTTCAAAAATATCTTCTCATCCTATCTTTTTCAAAAATTTGATTTTCAAAATATCTTTTCTAACTTCCTAACTTCTTATCTTTTCAAAATTGGTTTTCAAAATTTGTTTCAACTAACTAACTAACTTTTTGTTTGTTTCTTAACTTTTTCAAAACTACCTAACTAACCCTCTCTCTCTCATTTTCGAAAATATCTTCCCCCTTTTTCAAAATTTCTTTTTAATTTATTAATTATTTTAATTTTTAAATCTTAATTTTCGAAAATTACTAACATTTTTCAAAAACTATTTTCAAAAATCACTAACTCTTTTTCAAAAAATTATTTTCGAAAATTCCTTCTCTCTCTCATCTTATTCTATTTATTTATTCATCTACTAGCATCTCATCTCACATCTCAACCCTCCTCACAGTTGTGTTTCTTCCATTATATTACATTCTTTGTCTTCCCCTCTTCTTCTACTCACACAGGGATCCCTATACGGTGGTATAAAGGATCTCTATTATTATTATTATTTTTCTGTGCCTTCTTCTTTGTCATATGAGCAGGAGCAAGGATAAGAACATTCTTGTGGAAGCAGATCCAGAACCTAAAAGGACTCTGAAGAGAAAATTAAGAGAAGCTAAATTACAACAATCCAGAGTTAATGTAAGGAAGATGCTTGGTGACTTTACTGCACCTAATTCCAATTTACATGGAAGAAGCATCTCCATTCCTGCCATTGGAGCAAACAACTTTGAGCTGAAACCTCAATTAGTTTCTCTGATGCAGCAGAACTGCAAGTTTCATGGACTTTCATCTGAAGATCCTTTTCAGTTCTTAACTGAATTCTTGCAGATATGTGATACTATTAAGACTAATGGAGTAGATCCTGAAGTCTACAGGCTCATGCTTTTCCCTTTTGCTGTAAGAGACAGAGCTAGATTATGGTTAGATTCTCAACCCAAAGACAGCCTGAACTCTTGGGATAAGATGGTCACGGCTTTCTTAGCCAAGTACTTTCCTCCTCAAAAGCTGAGCAAGCTTAGAGCTGATGTTCAAACCTTCAGATAGAAAGAAGGTGAATCCCTCTATGAAGCTTGGGAAAGATACAAACAGTTGACCAAAAAGTGCCCTTCTGACATGCTTTCAGAATGGACCATCCTGGATATATTCTATGATGGTTTATCTGAGCTATCAAAGATGTCACTGGACACTTCTGCAGGTGGATCCATTCACCTAAAGAAAACACCTGCAGAAGCTCAAGAACTCATTGACATGGTTGCTAATAACCAGTTTACACTTCTGAAAGGAATCCTGTGAATAATGGGACGCCTATGAAGAAGGGAGTTCTTGAAGTTGATACTCTGAATGCCATATTAGCTCAGAATAAAATATTGACTCAGCAAGTCAATATGATCTCTCAGAGTCTGCATGGAATGCAAGGTGCATCCAACAGTACTCAAGAGGCATCTTCTGAAGAAGAAGCTTATGATCCTGAGAACCCTGCAATAGCAGAGGTGAATTACTTAGGTGAACCTTATGGAAACACCTATAACTCATCATAGAGAAATCATCCAAATTTCTCATGAAAGGATCAAAAGCCTCAACAAGGCTTTAATAATGGTGGAAGAAACAGGTTTAGCAACAGCAAACCTTTTCCATCATCCACTCAGCAACAGACAGAGAACTCTGAACAAAATACTTCTAATCTGGCAAACTTAGTCTTTGATCTGTCTAAGGCCACTGTAAGTTTCATGAATGAAACAAGATCTTCCATTAGAAATTTGGAAGCACAAGTGGGCCAGCTGAGTAAAAGGATCACTGAAATCCCTCCCAGTACTCTCCCAAGCAATACAGAAGAGAACCCAAAAGGAGAGTGCAAGGCCATTGACATAAGCACCATGGCCGAACCTACAAGGGGGAGTGGAGGACGTGAATCCCAAGGAGGAAGACCTTCTGGGACGTCCAGTGATCAATAAGGAGCTTCCCTCTGAGGAACCAAAGGACTCTGAGGCTCATCTAGAGACCATAGAGATTCCATTGAACCTCCTTATACCCTTCATGAGCTCTGATAAGTATTCCTCTTCTGAAGAGAATGAGGATGTTACTGAAGAGCAAACTGCCAAGTTTCTTGGTGCAATCATGAAGCTAAATGCCAAATTATTTGGCATTGATACTTGGGAAGTTGAACCTCCCTTGTTCATCAATGAACTAAGTGATCTGGATCAACTGACATTACCTCAGAAGAGACAGGATCCTGGAAAGTTCATAATACCTTGCACCATAGGCATCATGATCTTTAAGGCTCTGTGTGACCTTGGTTCAGGAATAAACCTCATGCCCCTCTCTGTAATAGAGAAACTGGGAATCTATGGGGTGCAAGCTGCTAAAATCTCATTAGAGATGGCAGACAGTTCAAGAAAACAGGCTTATGGACAAGTAGAGGACGTGTTAGTAAAGGTTGAAGGCCTTTACATCCCTGCTGATTTCATAGTCCTGGATACTGGAAAGGAAGAGGATGAATCCATCATCCTAGGAAGACCTTTCCTGGCCACAGCAAGAGCTGTGATTGATGTTGACAGAGGTGAACTAGTCCTTCAATGGAATGAGGACTCCCTTGTGTTTAAAACTCAAGCATCTCCCTCTGCAACCATGGAGAGGAAGCAGAAAAAACTTCTCTCAAAGCAGAGTCAACCAGAGCCCCCACAGTCAAACTCTAAGTTTGGTGTTGGGAGGCCACAACCAAACTCTAAGTTTGGTGTTGAACTCCCATATCCAAACTCTAAGTTTGGTGTTGGAGAGTCTCAACAAAGCTCTGCACATCTGTAAGGCTCCATGAGAGCCCACTGTCAAGCTACTGACATTAAAGAAGCGCTTGTTGGGAGGCAACCCAATTTTTATTTATCTAACTATATTTTTCTTAGTTATATGTCTTTGTAGGTTCATGATCATGTGGAGTCACAAAATAAATATAAAAATTGAAAACAGAATCAAAAACAGCAGAAGAAAAATCACACCTTGGAGGAGCATCTGTCTGGCGTTCAGCGCCAGAATAGAGCATGGTTCTGGCGCTGAACGCCCAAAATGGGCATCTTCTGGGCGCTGAACGCCAGAACAGGCATGGTTCTGGCGTTCAACGCCAGAAATGGCACACAAATGGGCGTTGAACGCCCAAAATGGCCACCAACCTGGCGCTGAACGCCCAGAGTTGGGTGCAAAGGCATTTTTACATGCCTAATGGGTGCAGGGATGTAAATCCTTGAACACCTCAGGATCTGTGGACCCCACAGGATCCCCACCTACCTCCACTCACTTCTTCTCACCACTCTCTTTCACACAACCCCATAAACACTCTTCCCCAAAAGCCCTTCACCAATCACCTCAAACTCTCTTCCCCATCACCTCTTCACCACTCACATCCATCCACTCTTCCCCATAAACCTACCTCATAAACCCCACCTACCTTCAATATTCAAAACCAATTTCCCACCCAAACCCACCCATATGGCCGAACCTTAACCCCCCTACCTTCCCTATATAAAGACCTCCATTCTTCATCAAATTCACACAACACACCCCTCTACCCTCCTCTTGGCCGAAACCACATCTCCCTCTCCCTCTCCATATTTCTTCTTCTTCTTCTTCTATTCTTTTGTTTATTGCTCGAGGGCGAGCAAAATTCTAAGTTTGGTGTGGTAAAAGCATAAGCTTTTTGTTTTTCCATTACCATTGATGGCACCTAAGACCAGAGAATCCTCTAGAAAGGGGAAAGGGAAGACAAAAGCTTCCACATCCGAGTCATGGGAGATGGAAAGGTTCATCTCCAAAGCCCATCAAGACCACTTCTATGATGTTGTGGCCAAGAAGAAGGTGATCCCTGAGGTCCCTTTCAAACTCAAAAGAAATGAGTATCCGGAGATCCGACATGAAATTCAAAGAAGAGGTTGGGAAGTTCTAACAAATCCCATCCAACAAGTCGGCATCCTAATGGTTCAAGAGTTCTATGCTAATGCATGGATCACCAAGAACCATGATCAAAGTAAGAACCCGGATCCAAAGAACTATGTTACAATGGTTCGGGGGAAATACTTGGATTTTAGTCCGGAGAATGTGAGGTTGGCATTCAACTTGCCAAACATGGAAGAGAACGCACGCCCATACACAAGGAGAGTCAACTTTGATCAAAGGTTGGACCAAGTCCTTATGGACATATGTGTAGAAGGAGCTCAATGGAAGATTGACTCCAAAGGCAAGCCGGTTCAACTAAGAAGATTGGACCTCAAGCCTATAGCTAGAAGATGGTTGGAGTTCATTCAATGCTCAATCATTCCCACTAGCAACCGGTCTGAAGTTACTATAGACCGGGCCATCATGATCCATAGCATCATGAATGGAGAAGAGGTGGAAGTTCATGAGATTATACCTCAAGAACTCTACAAGGTGGCTGACAAGTCCTCCACTATGGCAAGGTTAGCCTTCCCTCACCTCATTTGCCATCTATGTTACTCAGCTGGAGCTTTCATAGAAGGAAATATCCTCATTAAAGAGGACAAGCCCATCACTAAGAAAAAGATGGAGCAAGCAAGAGAGCCCAGTCATGGAGCTCAAGAGGCGCAAGAAGCTCATTTCCATGAGATCCCGGAGATGCCTCAAATGCACTTTCCTCCGCAAAATTATTGGGAGCAAATCAACACCTCCCTAGGAGAATTGAGTTCCAATATGGGACAACTAAGGGTGGAACATCAAGAGCACTCCATCATGCTTCATAAAATAAGAGAAGATCAAAAAGCAATGAGGGAGGAGCAACAAAGACAAGGAAGAGACATAGAAGAGCTCAAGGACATCATTGGTTCCTCAAGAAGGAAACGCCACCATCACTAAGGTGGATTCATTCCTTGTTCTTGCTTTCTCTGTTTTTTGTTTTCTATGTTATGTGCTTATCTATGTTTGTGTTTTCATTACATGATCATTAGTAGTAGTGACTATGTCTTAAAGTTATGAATATCCTATGAATCCATCACCTCTCTTAAATGAAAAATGTTTTAATTCAAAAGAACAAGAAGTACATGAATTTCGAATTTATCCTTGAACTTAGTTTAATTATATTGATGTGGTGACAATGCTTCTTGTTTTCTGAATGAATGCTTGAACATTGCATATGTCTTTTGAAGTTGTTGTTTAAGAATGTTAAATATGTTGGCTCTTGAAAGAATGATGACTAGGAGACATGTTATTTGATAATCTGAAAAATCATAAAAATGATTCTTGAAGCAAGAAAAAGCAGCAAAGAACAAAGCTTGCAGAAAAAAAAAAGAAAAAAAAGGGCGAAAAAAATAGAAAGAAAAAGAAAAAGCAAGCAGAAAAAGCCAATAACCCTTAAAACCAAAAGGCAAGGGCAAATAAAAAGGATCCCAAGGCTTTGAGCATCAGTGGATAGGAGGGCCTAAAGGAATAAAATCCTGGTCTAAGCGGCTAAACCAAGCTGTCCCTAACCATGTGCTTGTGGCGTGAAGGTGTCAAGTGAAAACTTGAGACTGAGCGGTTAAAGTCAAGGTCCAAAGCAAAAAAAGAGTGTGCTTAAGAACCCTGGACACCTCTAATTGGGGACTTTAGCAAAGCTGAGTCATAATCTGAAAAGGTTCACCCAATTATGTGTCTGTAGCATTTATGTATCCGGTGGTAATACTGGAAAACAAAGTGCTTAGGGCCACGGCCAAGACTCATAAAGAAGCTGTGCTCAAGAATCATCATACTGAACTAGGAGAGTCATTAACACTATTCGAAATCTGAAATTCCTATAGATGCCAATCATTCTGAACCTCAATGGATAAAGTGAGATGCCAAAACTATTCAAGAGGCAAAAAGCGATAAGTCCCGCTCATTTGATTGGAGCTATGTTTCATTGATAGTTTGGAATTTATATTATATTCTCTTCTTTTTATCCTATTTGATTTTCAGTTGCTTGGGGACAAGCAACAATTTAAGTTTGGTGTTGTGATGAGCGGATAATTTATACGCTTTTTGACATTGTTTTTAGTATGTTTTTAGTAGGATCTAGTTACTTTTAGGGATGTTTTCATTAGTTTTTATGTTAAATTCACATTTCTGGACTTTACTATAAGTTTGTGTGTTTTTCTGTGATTTCAGGTATTTTCTGGCTGAAATTGAGGGACTTGAGCAGAAATCAGATTCAGAGGTTGAAGAAGGACTGCTGATGCTGTTGGATTCTGACCTCCCTGCACTCAAAGTGGATTTTCTGGAGCTACAAAACTCCAAATGGCGCTCTTTCAATTGCGTTGGAAAGTAGACATCCAGGGCTTTCCAGCAATATATAATAGTCCATACTTTGGCCAAGAATAGACGACATAAACTGGCGTTTAACGCCAGCTTTCTACCCAAACCTGGCGTCCAGCGCCAGAAAAGGAGCCAAAACCAGAGTTGAACGCCCAAACTGGCACAAAAGCTGGCGTTCAACTCCAAGAAGGACCTCTACACGTGCAACACTCAGGCTCAGCCCAAGCACACACCAAGTGGGCCCCGGAAGTGGATTTATGCATCAATTACTTACTCATGTAAACCCTAGTAGCTAGTTTATTATAAATAGGACCTTTTACTATTGTATTTCATATCTTTGATCAGTTGTATACCATCTTTGGACGCCTGGTTCTTAGATCAGAGGGGCTGGCCTCTCCGCCATACCTGGACCATTCACTTATGTATTTTCAACGGTAGAGTTTCTACACTCCACAGATTAAGGTGTGGAGCTCTGCTGTTCCTCAAAGATTAATGCAAAGTACTACTGTTTTCTATTCAATTCATCTTATTTCACTTCTAAGATATCCATTCGCACCCAAGAACGTGATGAAGGTGATGATTATGTGTGACGCTCATCACCATTCTCCCCTATGAACACGTGCCTGACAAACACTTCCGTTCTACATGAAATAAGCTAGAATGAATATCTCTTAGATCTCCTAACCAAAATCTTCGTGGCATAAGCTAGAATGATGGCGGCATTCAAGAGAATCCGGAAAGTCTAAACCTTGTCTGTGGTATTCCGAGTAGGATTCAATGATTGAATGACTGTGACGAGCTTCAAACTCGCGAGTGCTGGGCGTTAGTGACAGACGCAAAAGGAGGGTGAATCCTATTCTAGCATGATCGAGAACCGACAGATGATTAGCCATGCTGTGACAGAGCATGTGAGCATATTTTTCACTGAGAGGAGGGGATGTAGCCACTGACAACGGTGATGCCCTTGCATAAAGCCAGCCATGGAAAAGAGTAAGACCGATTGGATGAAGACAGCAGGAAAGCAGAGGTTCAGAGGAACGATTGCATCTCCATACGCTTATCTAAAATTCTCACCAATGAATTACATAAATATTTCTATCCCTATTTTATTATATTAAATTCGAAAACACCATTATCAATTTATATCTGCCTAACTGAGATTTGCAAGGTGACCATAGCTTGCTTCATACCAACAATCTCCGTGGGATTCGACCCTTACTCACGTAAGGTATTACTTGGACGACCCAGTGCACTTGCTGGTTAGTTGTATCGGAGTTGTGAACCATGGTATTGGCACCATGTTCTTGGCGCCATCGCCAGGGAAAGAAAGAGTCATGAATTTTACATAATTAAAGTGTAATCACGATTACGCGTACCAAGTTGCTCACGTTGCCAGGGATTGTTCGAGCCTGGATATCACAATTTCGTGCACCAAAGCCTCACTAAGAAATTTGGAAAGACAAATTGGACAATTGTCCAAACAGCCAGCTGAAAGACCAACCAACTCTTTTCCAAGTGACACCATCCCAAATCCCAAAGAAGAATGCAAAGCAATTCAACCCAGAAGTGGAAGGACACTGGAAAATGACAAGGTTGATAATAAAGTGGCAAATGAAGAGAAGGACCAGGAGAAGCTCAAAGAGAAGGAGGAATAGTCATAAGCTCTAAGGAAGGTAAAGCAAATCATGGGAGAGCATCCACAAGAACAGAGGAAGGTGGTGAAGCCTTACATCTCCCCTCTTCCATACCCTCAAAGGTTGCAAAGGGAGCTCAAGAACCAACAATTTTGCCAAGTTTCTGGAGGTTTTAAGAAGCTGGAAATCAACATCTCCCTTACTGAAGCATTGGAGCATATGCCTTCATATGCAAAGTTCCTAAAAGAACTCATTAACAAGAAGAAAATCTGGAATGAGAAGGAGACTGTGATCTTGACACAAGAATGCAGTGCAGTGATTCAAAAGGGTCTCCCACTAAAACTCAAAGATCCTGGGAGCTTCTTTTTGCATTGCACTATTGGCAACATGTCCATTGATAAGGCACTGTGTGATCTAGGATCAAGTATCAATCTGATGCCTTTATCTATGCTGAGAAGGTTGTCTATAGAAGAAGTAAAGCTTACAAGGATGTCCTTGCAACTTACTGATAGATCAATTGTAATCCCTAATGGAGTGGTTGAGAATCTCTTAGTCAAGGTGGGTAAGTTTATTTTTCTAACGGATTTTGTGATCTTGGATCTAGATGAAGAGGGAGGCGATTCTGTTATATTAGGAAGGCCTTTCCAAGCCACAACAGGAGCCATCATTGATGTGGAGAAAGGAAAAATGACCATGAGAGCACATGATGAGTAGATCACTCTAAATGTCATTAAGGAGATGCAGTATCCCGCTGAAAAGAGAGGTTGCATGAGAATTGAGGAGGAAGACTTAAACTGGAAGGAAAAATCAAAGAAAGCACTCATCAACTCACCCTTGGTACAGATGACTAACAGTGAAGAAAAATAAAAGGGTCATGAGGAAAAGAAGGCTGAGAAGGGATTGCAAAAAGAGGTTACAAGATTGATCATTAAGAAAGCCCCTGACATAAAGCCTGCTGCCAAGAAAGAAGGGTCACCAAAGAAAGGAAAGAAGAACAATAAAAAGGTTCCAAAAAGGTGGAGAAATAAGAAAATTCCAACTGAAGGGTTCTCAGAGGGAAACAAAGTGAGACTAATCTACCAACAGTTAGAGGCATTTCCACAATCTGATGATTATTACACTATCAACAAAATACTCTCGCTGGAACATATAGAGGTTGTTCATCAAAGCACATGAAAAAGGCTCACAGTTAGAGGGGACAAGCTGAGGCACTATAATCATCAGCCACCCTAACAAAGAACCAATGTCAAGCTAGTGACAATAAAAGAGTGCTTGTTGGAAGGCAACCCAACCAGAGGTAGTTTTCTTTTCTTAGCTATTTCAATAAAAGGGTTAAGTAAGTTTATCTGTATTGCAAAGAGCTAAGTTTGGTGTTACACACAAAAACAATTTAAGGTTGAATGTAGGATGCTAAGTTTGGTGTTCCACCAAAAAGTTCATTAGAAACACATTTCAACCCTCTACATAAATGGTCACTGGCTCTAAACAATCAGGGAAACTACTTAACCATTGATTGTTTTCTAGTTTATAGTTTGTTTTCTTTAATAAAAGCACAAGGTTTCATGTATGAGATTAATCTGATGCATAGCAGACAGTGGCGAGGAACTAAGTTTGGTGTTCACACACCAAAGTAAGTTCAAAAGCCTACAACCATTCATGCATGCTAACCATCTTTCAAGTGCTTGGGGAACAAGCTAAGCAACTTCCAATAACTTTACAGGAATTCAATCAATCTCTTGGAAGAACTATGCACCCTCATCTAAGGACACAAAGAAGGATATAAAAGCTATGGATGATGAGGACAAAGGAAAAACTAGAAGACATCACCAAGAGGTTGTATTGCTACTTAATTCCCTCTGATTCGAAGTGCTTTAAATTAGAAGTATAATTGTATCCCTGCTGAGTGGTATTAGTTTAGTTATAATTAAATTGCATTATGCTACCTGTCTTTGTATTATCATTTTGGGTTGCTAGTTTAAAATGCCTAGATCATGCCATCCTACTTGAATTCATGTCTTGTTCCCCTTTGCATAAATAAAAGAAAATGTTGAAACAGAAAATGAGATTGTCCAATTTGATAGGGATGATAATAAAGTTTATTGGTGGTATATATGTTTGATTGTTTAAGTAGGCTCACTAGTAAAGGATAAGGGTTAGAATGTTCCTTTATAGTATAAACTAGGCTGTTGTTTGTGAACTCTTAATGAATAAATATCCTTGGAAAAAGAAAGAGTAAGAAGGAAAGGAAGAAAAGCCAAGAATTGGCAACAAAAGTGAAAGAAACAAATAATAAAGCTAGACACCAATGGCTTGGACCTTAAGACACATGCCTGTGGTGCTGTTGTATTAGGATCTGCTTGGATAATTAGTTTCTGAGGAGTATTTTAAAACTTGGTAACTTGGATTAACTAATCTGGGATTATCAACCGAAAATCCACTATCAAGAGCAACCTAATTACAAAGCATTTAGTAACCCAAAGAGGTGCTGGGCATCAATTTTCTTGAGAAGAATGAACCAAGTGTTTGTGGTCTGTATGTGTTGATTGAAAAACAAAATTAAAATGCTGCTACAACACATAACACTTAGCTGCAAATAAAAGTGTAAGCTTCTCAACAAAAGAAAAAACAAAAAAAAATCAAACACCAAGGATGGATGAATAACAAAGTTCACAACAGCTACTTAGTTAGCACTTGAAGAAACATCTCAATCCTGAAAACTAATAAAAGTAGAGCTTCAATTACAGCCTACATGAAACCCCATGAACCTAGGCTAAGTGCTTTCAAATAAGGACAAACATGCTTTTCTATTTTCTTGCATTTCTTCTCATGTTCTACTGCTTGCTTGGGGACAAGCAAGATTTAAGTTTGGTGTTGTGATGACATGTCATTTTATGCATGTTTTACTAGGCATTTTTACCTATTTTCATTAGGTTTCATGCACTTTCTTGCACAATAAGTAATTGATTGGAGTGGAGTTCCATGTTTATCTTGATTCAATCAAACATTATTAATTTTATACAAAATCATGAGATTTATACAAGAATTAGGTGATTATTATGAATGATGCAAAACCTTATGATTTTGGTGAGACTTTGATTGCATGTTTGATTGATGGCAGATGAAAAGATGAAAAGAAAAAGCAGATAAATAAGCATTGCAGAAGAATGCTGTGCTCAATTGAAGAACGCTACGCTCTCTAGAGACGTGGACACGTACAGGATGCTTACGCGTAGGGCAAGAATTCTAGAAGACCCGCCGTACGCGTTCATGACGCATACGCGTGGATGTGATCAACGCTCGTTTACAAAGAGAGCGCTACGTTATCTAAACGATCACCTGTGACAAAATTCAAATTTAGGATTGAAGATCTGCCACTGACGCGCACGCGTCGATAGAGCATCTGGGAAGAAGCACGCAAATGCGTAGATGGCGCGGAAGCTGGGAGTTGATATTTTGCCATCCATGCGCACGCGCACGCGTGTGGAGCGCTCATGGCGCGAACGTAGTGCTCATTTAAAGAACGCTGCTAAAGGATGCACACGCATGAATGGTACGCGCAAGCATGGATGAGGCTTAAGACAGTGACAACGCGCACGCATATGATACGCATACACATCGCTGGTTCAAAAATGCAAGGGACGCGCACGCGCAGGGGATGCGTACGCGTCGGTGAATGAGCGTTGCGCTCTCTTTGAGAACGCTACATTCTCCTTATGCAGCCTTGAAGTACCTTTTCAGACCCACTTCAAATAGAGGCCAAAAAGCCCACTCCAAGTACTTGATGACTGAATTGGAAAGTGTATAAATAGAGGAGAATTTGATTTCATTAGGAGTCTTCCTTTGAGTTATTCTTTTTAGAGAGTCTTTTAAAGTTTTAGAGTTTTAGCAGATCTGGTTTATTTTTTATTTCTGTTCTTCATCTTCTTCTGCAATTTTTCTTTTCTATTTTGTGCTAGAGCAATGATGAAATAAACCCCAATTTCATTAGGGGGAGGAGCTCTATTGTAATTCTAATGAATTAATGAAATTCTTCTTCTTCTCTATTCATTTGTGTAGCTATTGGGTATCTTCTATTTTGATTTTGAATTACTCACTCCGGAAGGGGGTTTAATTCAGTGAATGCTTGTGTGAGCCTCGGAAGGGGAATCACTAGCATTAGAATTGGAGCTCTATCTTTCACTACTCTCTTGATCAACACTATTCGGGAGGAATTGAGATCCTGAGAGTCAGTGTGGCTTACATATGAGAGAAATGCACTTAACCTCTTCTCATGACAATTAGATCAAGGAATTGGCAAGATTGATTGTGATTAGAGAGATTGGATTACCAAGGAATTAGGATCCAATCAATTTCAATCCACTATAGATCTACTCAAATGATTGAGAAAGGAGTTGAGACTCAATTGATTCATGGTGGATTACAGTATCTCCAGTCCCTAAGAATCAATTCCTTTGATTTTCTTCAATTCGGATCTCTTGAATTTCTTTTAATATGCAATTGCTTACTGTTATTTTGATTCCCAGCACCCAAATCCCTTTATAATTCATGCAATTTATGTTTCCTCGTCATTTAAGTTTCTGCACTTTAACTTTCATGAAATTTAAGATTCAGTTATTTACCTTTCTTGTAATTTAAGTTTCAGCTCTTTTAATTTCTTGCACTTTAAGTTTCATCTATTTAAGCTTCCTGTAATTTACTTTTCTGTCAATCTACATTCTGCACTCTAGTTTTCTTGCAATTTACTTTCTGTTAATCAAATTTCACTCAATTCACCAATATTAGCTTAACTAAATTCATCACCATACTAAAGTTGCTTAATCCATCAATCCCTGTGGGATCGACCTCACTTTTGTGAGTTTTACTACTTGATGCGACCCGATACACTTGCCGGTGAGTTTGTGCGGAATCGATTTTCCCTTATCAAGTGGTAGAAGTGAGATGCGACGCGTACGCATTGTCTTTTCTATCTTTTCCTAGTGAATTTGCATTCAAATTGTTAAGTTTAATCAAGATTTAAATATCTTTTAGCCACTATGAATGCTACTTTGAGTTGTGTGAAATTCTATTTATTTCAGGTAGCATTCAGATGGATTTGATGGAGTTTCTCTAGAAGAAGAGGAAGAAAGTAGATGATGGTGTCAACCCTGACCTCTTTGCACTCAAACAAAAATAACTTGAGCTACAGAGGTCCAATTGATGTGATTCTAGTGGCATTAGAAAACCAACTTTCAGAGATTTCCAAGATATATAATAGTCTACACCTTTCATATGAAAGTACTGCCTTGGTGGTGCCAAACTTGGAAAATCCCAAGTTTAGCGCCATGATCATCACAATGCCTTCCTTGCTTGCTGCCTTGATGGTGCCAAACTTGAGACACTACAAGTTCGGCGCCTCAACTCACCTATCCCAAGAATGCAGGGCGTGGATTTGAAGCCAAACTTGAGACACTTCAAGTTTGGCACCAACTAAAGAAAATCATGAAGACTTCGTTCGTGTGTGATGGCGATAAACTTGGTTCAGCCCAAGTTTGGCGCCACCTTTTATAAATCAAGTGGTCCCCGCTCGCTCCTCAAGGCCTGCACGAATTGTTTGTTAAACTTTTGTTTTATCTTAAAAATAGGAAAAGATATCATTTAGTTTTAGGAAATACAATTTACATTAATTATGATTAGATATGAAAGTGAAAAGACTCAGCCCTTCGGGCTCTTCTCTTCTCTTCTACCTTATTCCGCAATTTACAGTTTTTTTGAATCCTAGTTTTCTCTCTGAACCATGAGCAACTAAACCTCCACTGTTAAGGTTAGGAGCTCTGTCTATTGTATGGATTGATACTATTATTTTTCTATTTTAATTCATGTACTGGTTTCTATTTCAAGAATTATTTTTGTTCTTTATCTTATCAATTTGGGTGGAACGGAAGTATGACCCCTTTTTTTTAATTGAGTTCTTGTATAACTTGGAAAAGCTCTTTACTTGAACAACAGCTTGAAAAAATTTCTCCAAAATTTCTAATTATCTGGACTTAACGGGATACGTGACATATAATTCTATTATATTTGGGTAATTAGGATTTCTGTGGCATATAAACTAGAATTGAACTTAACCCTCTAATCGGAATCAAGTGACCAAGGAATTGGCGGTTGATGAAGGTTAGAGGAGACTAAAAAGGTCTAAGGAATTAAGGTTTAGTCACATATAGTTTTCCATGAATTGAATCTTGCATGATTAAAATAGTTAGTAAGAAAAGTCAATCTGGAAGATAGATATTACTGAAACCTTAACTGTTTCCTTCATATATTTCACAACCTGTTTAGTGCTTGCTTTTCTGATTCTCTGAATTACTGTTAATGCATTTGAACTCTCAACACTCTTTTCTGTTTGTCTAACTAAGCAAATCACTTAACCATTGTTGCTTAATCCATCAATCCGCGTGGGATCGATCCTCACTCACCTGAGGTATTACTTGGTAAGATCCGGTGCACTTGCCAGTTAGTTTGTGGGTTATAAATTCCGCACCAAGTTTTTGGTGTCGTTGCTGGGGATTGACTATGATTGACAACTATTAGTTGTTTGATTGCTTAGATTAGGCGTTTTTGCTTTAATTTCATTTAACTTATTTCTTTAAATTTAAAAAAAAATTATTTTGATTTATTTTATTTAAATTTTTTCTCTTAATTTCTGAAATTAAGTTTGGTGTCCCCTTAGTTGTTTTATTGTTCCTAGTTATTTTATTTATTGAGTTTAAATTTTATACTCCTTTTTGCTTATTAGTTATTTTATTTTCTTAATTATTCAGTCTATTTTCTTTATTTTATTTTTCTTTTATTTTTGTTTTCTTTTATATTTTATTTTATTTTTATTTTTTTATTATTTTTATTTTTCTTTATGTTCTCTCTTCTTTACTTGCTTGTTTACCACATGATGCGTTTAATTCTGTTTGGTGTTTTGTGCTAAGAAAAAATAACGGAGAGAGATCACATGGGTTACTACTCACACCTAATGAGTGATTCATATTATTGTGGATGGAGGAACTATCTGAATTTTGGTTGGCAAAGTCAAAACCAAAGAAACTTCAGTGCTCCATATTCCAACTATCAAGAACCACCATCTCCATATTCATACCAAGAACCACCACCTCTCTATCCATATCAAGAACCATCATCTTTCTACTCATATCAAGAGCCACCATCTCCCTACTCATACCAAGAACCATCCTCCTATTTTTATTCATATCAAGAGCCACCGTCTGCTTATTCATATCAAGAACTATCAGCTCTTGAGCTTCTCATGAAAGAATGCAAACATGATATGAGGATGAGTGTCAACAATATAGAGAAACATGCGGAGTTTATTATCAAGCACCTGGACAAGATACAAGCAAATTCCTTCCCAAGAGATACAATGCAAGATCCTATGAAAGAAAATGAGGAAATCAATCAAAAGAGTTTATACTCCATTGAATTAGAGAACTCTTCACCCTCACACATGGAAGAAGAAAAAGATGCACAAACAAAGGAGGAAGCCATGCACACCCCATGCTTGCACATTCCAATAATTCAGAAGGAAGCCATACAAGTCCCTTCAATTCTACGCATGCATGATCCTGAGAAGAAAAATCTAAATGCACCACCCATATTTGAATTGAAGTCTTCTCCCCCAACACTTGAATATGATTTCTTTAGATCCAGTGAATTAGAGAGTCGTATGGGAGTTGCTTTTTAGTGGGTACCACTTTTCTCCTCATGTCCACTAAAGTAATTTCTCTTAACTAACTGGAAGAAGAGGAAGAAAAGGCAACAATTAACTGTCAAGCTATTGACGTTAAAGAAGCACTTGTTGGGAGGCAACCCAACTACTAAGGGAGATGAATGTTCTTCATGGAGGAGCACAGCCTGAAGAATGAGATGGCCACTAGGATAATTGAGGTGGCTGAGTTCCTTTCATTCTATATTTCCTTCCGTCCTTATTATGCTATATTCCTGTTTTCTGCTACTTTACTTGAATGTCTGCATGATCTTTAGTAATTCTGAGTCCTAAGTTCTAGTTTAATTCTGTTATTTTAAAATTTCGGTTATTTATCTTTTAATTGAAGATATGTCTCATGTACCACTCACTGAACTTGAATCCAAAGATAAAAAGAAAGAAGTGATGTATTGCATGAGAAATTGAGTTTATACTGAAGATTAGTCTTATTTACTTAAATGTGGTGTTATTATCTGTGATTTTGAATGCATGATATGAGCAGTGCATATTTGAATTTGAATCAAAGGATGTTGATGCATGATGAACAGGAATTTAGAAAACTATTATGAATTCTCTAAATTAAACAAAAGCTTAATCCTGGAAGCAAAAAACAAAATAGCAAAAAGAAAATAAAGAAAAGCAAGGTCCACGACTCTGAGCATCAATGGCTAGGAAGGTCAAATATGATTAAAAGCTCAAAGAGTTGTTTTCCTAGCCATATACTTGTGGTGTGAATGTGTCAAGTAACTCTTGAGACAGAGCACTGAGAGTCAAGGCCAACTACAATTATAGAGTATGCTAAAGGCTTTGAGCACCACTATCTGGGAGTAATTAAAAGAAAAATCAGAACTCAAAGAGAGTTCCCTAGTTAAGTGCTTATGGTATTTTTATGTCAAGTGAAGCTTGAGACAAAACATTTAAAGTCACAACTAGGCTCAAGGTGCAAAGCACCAAAGAAAAGAGAATGAAAGAAAATTTGCTGTGTTCAAGGATTAATCCGAAATAAAAAGGCCAGAGAATTCATAATATTATCCAGATTCCAATTCCAAATGACAGTGACATTCCTCTAGTTCAAAGGAGAATGAGATGCCAAAACTATTCAGGATTGCAGAGTATAAACCCCACTCAAAGAAGAGACAGGAGCTTAATTGAACACTCACTTCTCATGAAAATTCACATCCAAGGCCTATATTAGTTTTGATTGCTTGAGGACAAGCAACAATTCAAGTTTGGTGTTGTGATGCATGAGCATCTTTTCTATCTTTTTCTAGTGAATTTGCATTCAAATTTTTAAGTTTAATCAAGATTTAAATATCTTTTAGCCACAATGAATGATACTTTGAGTTGTGTGCAATTCTGTTTATATCAGGTAACATTTGGATGGATTTGATGGAGTTTCTGTAGAAGAAGAGGAAGAAAGTAGATGATGCTGTCAACTTTCACTTAAACAAAAATAGCTTGAACTACAGAGGACCAATTGACGTGATTCTAGCGGCATTGGAAAATCAACTCCCAGAGCTTTCTGATGATATATAATAGTGTATACCTTTCATATGGAATTACTGCCTTGGTGGCACCAAACTTGGGATTTCCCAAGTTTGGCGCCATGATAATCACAATGCCATCCTTGCTTGCTGCCTTGGTGGCGCCAAACTTGAGAAACTCCAAGTTTGGCGCCACAACTCACCTATCCCAGGAATGCAGGGCATGGATTTGAAGCCAAACCTGAGATACTTCAAGTTTGGCGCAAACTAAAGAAAATCATGAAGACTTCATTTGGGTGTGATGGCGCCAAACTTGGTTCAGCCCAAGTTTGGTGCCACCTTTTATAAATCAAGTGGTCCCTACGAATTGTTTATTAAATTTGATTAAAATTTTGTTTATTAAATTTGATTAAAATTTTGTTTTATCTTAAAAATAAGAAAAGATATCATTTAGTTTTAGGAAATACAATTTACATTAATTAGGATTAGATATAAAAGGGAAAAGAATCAGCCCTTCGGGCTCTTCTATTCTCTTCTACCTCATTTCGCAATTTACAGTTTTTCTGAATCTTAGTTTTCTCTCTGAACCATGAGCAACTAAACAACTGCTGTTAAGGTTAGGAGCTCTGTCTATTGTATGGATTGATACTATTATTTTTCTATTTTAATTCATGTATTGGTTTCTATTTCAAGAATTGTTTTCGTTCTTTATCTTATGAATTTGGGTGGAACGGAAGTATGACTCTTTTTCTAATTGATTTCTTGTATAACTTGAAAAAGCTCTTTACTTGAACAACAGCTTGAAAACAATTTCTCCTAAATGTCTAATTATCTGAACTTAACAGGATACGTGACATATAATCCTCTTATATTTGGGTAATTAGGGTTTCTGTGCCATATAAACTAGAATTGAACTTAACCCTCTAATCGGAATCAAGTGACCAAGGAATTGGCGGTTGATGAACGTTAGAGGAGACTAAAAATGTCTAAGGAATTAGGGTTTAGTCACATAGTTTGCCATGAATTGAATCTTGCATGATTAAAATAGTTAGTAAGAAAAGTCAATCCAGAAGTTAGATATCTTTGAAACCTTAACTGTTTCCTCCATATATTTCACAACCTGTTTACTGCTTGCTTTTCTGATTCTCTGAATCACTGTTTGATGCATTTGAACTCTCAAAACTATTTGCTGTTTGTCTAACTAAGCAAATCGCTTAACCATTATTGCTTAATCCATTAATCCTCGTGGGATCGATCCTCACTCACCTGAGGTATTACTTGGTACGACCCGAAGCACTTGTTAGTTAGTTTGTGGGTTATAAATTCCGCACCACCATGCGTACGCGTGGGCGAGGCTTACGCATGGGAGGTTTGGAAACTTGAGGTCACGTGTACACGTGGGTGACACGTACGCGTGGCTGGGTGCTCTATTTTTCAAAATTTTCCAAGTTCTAGCGTGAAACCAAGCATTCCAAACATCCAAACAGCTAGCAAAACACCATCAAACCTTATTTAACATACTAGACTCCCAAATAAACCAAGCAAACAAAACCAAACATTAAATCAAACCTATTTTAACATGCAACAAAGCAATATATACAAGAGTATAAAAAGGAAGAAAACTACCTAACAATGGCAATCCAATTCATTCATTGATTATATATACAAGAGAATGAAAAGAGTTTACCATGGTGGGGTGTCTCCCACCTAGCACTTTTATTTATTGTCCTTAAGTTGGACAATTGATGGGGTCCTTGCTCTGGTGGCTTATGCTTGAATTCATCCTTGAATTCCCGCCAATGCTTGCATATCTAATGTCTACCGAGATCCCAAATTAGGCGTACAAGGCCTTCAAGTAAGCTTGAGCAAGTGACAATACCCCAAGAGTGTTGATTGTTGAAATGAATTCCGAGGTCCCAAACCTTGTTCTTGCACCCATCTTCTTGTTGACTACCATGGTTAAATCTGGGTGACAAGGCTTGTGAATTCTCAATGGAGCATCCAAACACCTTCCTAGACCCTCTCAATTGAGTACTACACGATCCCTTGCACTTATACTTTGATAACTCAACCATAGTGAACCTTGAATTGTGATGCCTACCACTAACCAAATCTTTCTTGCTTTTCATTCCACAAATATTCCTATGTTGACCATCTGTTTCAAGCAAATCATACTCCAGTGGAATAAGAAAGCTAAGGGATATGAGTTTTACCCACTTGAATGGTGTAAAGGATAATGGTGGCTTAGGAGGAGAGACCTCCCCACACTTAGACAATGTGAGGTTTACCCCCCTTATGCTCTTCTTTGATTACCTCCACCTCTTGAAAAGCATCTTCTATGTTCACCTCTTGACAAGGTTCTTCACATTCAATCACTTCCTCACCAACCTCTTCTAGCTCTTCTCCATCCTTCATGTCACAACTTGGAGGTAATGTGGAACTTATCTCAACATCTACCTCAATTTTAATGGGAGAAGACTCCTCAAGTTCAAAAGGATCATGTGTTGGTGTAGAATCATCATCAAAATGAAGATTTGTTGCTTACTTAACTTCTTCCAATTCTTCATCATTCATCATATGCTTTGGAGGTTGTGCACCTTCCTTGACATTGCCTTCAAGATCAATGCAAGAAGGCTCAATAGGATCTTCGAGGTGATTCGTTAGTGTGGACAAGAACTCATCAATAATCGAGTCCAATTCTTGATCAACCTCTCCTAATTCTTCAACCACTCCTTCCGGCTCAATTATCTCAACTTCCCCCTCTTATTGCAATTCTTGCTTCAACTCCTCTTCTTCACCTTGAAGCTCCAAATTCACTCCCTCACTATGCTCCTTAGTTGATCCTCCACATTCCTCAATGATAGTGTCTTGAATACATGAGCTTAGGTGGGAGGCCATGCAATTAGCAGCTTCAGTCATGGTAGCCACCATGATTTCTATCTTCTTTAGCTCCTTTTGCTGCTCTTCTTGCCTTTATATATAAGAGCTAATATCTCTTTGTTGTTCTTACAAGAAGGTATGGAAAGCTTCATCCATTGAGGGAGGTGGTGGAAGAGAGGGTTCATTATTTGGGGGAAAGGGTTCATAATTGGAAGGTTGTTCATCTTGGTAAGGATATGGAGGTGATGTATATGGGATTGATGGTTCTTGAGAATATTGACGCTGGAATGGTGGTGGCTTTAAGTACGACTCATATGGTTGTTGGTATGGTGGATATGGGTTAGGATCATATGGAGGTGAATGGTGGTATGGGGCTTGTAAGTAAGGTTGTTGGGGACTATACTGAGGGAAAGAATTATATGCATGTGGTGGTTGTGGTTGACAACAACAATGAGGATCACCACATCCATTAGGTTGGTAAGCATTAGGAGTTGGATTATACCTATAAGAAACCAGAGGAGGTTGTTGCCAAGAAGGTTGTCTATATGCTTGAGGCTCCTCCCATCTTTGATTTCGAAATCCTTGATGCAAACCTCCATTAAAGCTTCCATTTCCATTTCCTACAACATAGTTTAAACTAAACTCATAGGCAAAGTGATGAGAATTTATAGTAGACAAGGAAAACAAAAACAAAAACTAATAAGAGATAAAGAAAACAAACTCCTAAACCAAAACTAGAAAACAAACAAAAAGCTAGCTATTCACACTATTCACGTATGAACAATAACCAATAAAAAGAACACATTGGAACTCCCCGGCGACGGCGCCAAAAACATGATGTAAGGATTATCGTCGGTTAGGAATTTCACACAAATAGTCTCGTCGAAGTATAGTTTCCAACCGACAAACAATCCTCAATCAAAGTTTAGATTTTGGTTGTCGCAAGTTCAACCCAATAAAGATAACTGAGAGTATTAGTCCCGAGTCATTCTCCCTAGGAATCACAATCAAGTGCTCAATTATTGGTTATGAGTTTCAAGGGGTTGGGTTGATAAAAAGCCAAGAAAATAAATAACAAGAAAATAAAGCAAACAATTAAAGTTAACAAATACTAAAAAGATGCATTCATGGCAAGGATTGAGAATCTAGACTTTCTATCCTAGTCATTAATCATAATACAATACTTAACAAAAGCTAATCATATTTCATCATCTCCAACATAGGAAGAAGGTATAATGTTATCTTCATATTGAGAGAAAGTCAAATAGGACTAGTTAATCTCAATCCAAAAGTCCTAATCAACTTACTAATTAAATTAGCAAGAGATTAGAGTCAATGGAAACAATATTAACTAACAACTCTAGATCACCAACATAGGTTGGGTCTTAATGACTCAAGAGCACCTAAATCCTCTTTCCAAGCCAAGAATGCTCAAAAAGCTACTCTAACATCTAACCAAATATTTTGTCAAACACTAGGAAGGCACAAAAGGAAAGCATGATAAATTGCAAGGAATAATAAAATCTATAATTACCCAATGCAAGAAATTAACAATAACAACTATGGAAAGCACATTAAACATGAAATACCACAAAATTGCATTAAAGAGAATGAAAGTTAACAAGAGTGCATGAACATAAAAGGAACCAAAATGAGAAATTAACAAGAATAAATAGGGAAATCAAGACAATAGAACAAGAAATTATAAAGAAAACAATATGAAAACAAGAATTAAACCCTAGACTTAAGAGAAATTAACCTAATTCTAGAGAAAAGAGGGAGCTTCTCTCTCTAGAAATTACCTAAAGCATGATCCTAAGCTAATCTAATTGCTCCCCCCTTGTCCAATCTTGAATTCTACATTAAATAGCCACAGAAATGAGTTGGATTTGGGCCTGAAAAGCTAAGAAATCGCCCCCAGCATATTCACTTTAATGATATCACGTGACCAACATCACGCATGCGCGTCACTGGCAAATTCCCTCCTCACGTGTACACATGAGTGATGCGTGCACGTGGATGACAAACTCCAATTTTGTGGCTTATGTTGTGTTGATTTTAGGTGATTTTATCATCATTTCTCACATTTGTTCAATTAAATAGCATGGTTTTGTGAATCGCTCCTAATTTGTGCTTAAGAGTAAAAACATGCTTTTTAGGCCTTTAAATTGCTAAATTTAATTCACTTTAATTCCATTCAATACCTTGATGTGTTTGTTAAGTGATTTCAGGATTAGAAGGCAAAGATTAGGTTGAAGGAGTGAAGAAAAAGCATGCAAAAATGGAGAATTCATGAAGAAATGAGGATTTGCTGAACTGAAAGCCACGCGCACGCGTCACCCACGCATATGCGTGAGAAGGAAATTCGCAAGCGACGCACACGCGTCACCCCACGTGCACGTGTGACCGGGAAAATTGGCAATGATGTGGACGCGTGACCCATGCGTACGTGATGCGGGCAGAAATTAGCGAATTAAAAATTATTAAAATATATACGTTGCAAGTATAGTTCTTAATTCGCCAAAAATCCTCCTATCAATTTAGAAAGGTGTTACAGAAAATTGAATTTAAAATACTGGAAGTATGAATCCCAGGTCGTCTCCCAACGAGTTGCAGAAAAGTGTGCGATTCTATTAATCAGAGGTTTCCAAAAAGATTTGAATTGGACAAACAAGAAATTAAATTGATGAATTTGAATAATGTAAATAAAAGCCTTGACTGGGAATTGATTAGTTGGAATCCCTATTATTGTTGGAATGCTCTCAGGATTAATTGACAATTAAATGTTATCCTGTTTAGTTATCCTTCACTAGGTGAAGAAAAGTCAAACAAGTTGGAATGCTACGTCCGTTCACAAGTTGCAATCCACTTAATTAAAAGGGATTGGTGTTAGTGATTAGGAGGCAATCCAACCATAAACCCAATTACAATTTTTCTTTCAAGCCTTCCAACTCAAGGGTTCCTTTCAATCAATTCCCCATCAAGTTAGGGAACTACTCACTCATTGTAAAGGTAAAATTCATAGCATATGAAAAGGAATTAAAGAAAGACATTGTAAATAAAAATTAAAATAGTCAATTAAAAATAAAAGTGATCCTTGTATTAAATAATCCTAAGAATATTCCAATGGTAAAATTAACAAAGCAAAGAACATGGAAGAGTAAACCAAGTAAAGAAAACGAACTAGAATGACGAAGTCTTGATGAGGTAATAACTCTTCTCAGTGTTCCAATGCCCAAAAAAAGTAAGAGAAACTAAATTTCTAAGAACTATGAATGTGTGGAGAGAAAAACCTAGAGGAGGAGTAAAAACTAGACCAAAAACTAAAATTGTGTAGAATGAATGTTGTTCTTGGTTTCTGCATGTTCTCTGGCTCTAGTCTGCCGTTCTGGGCCAAAAACTGGGTCAAAATAGGTTCCAAAATCACCCTCAGCAAATTCTGCAGATTATGCAGATCGCGCACGTCACGCGATCGCGTCGCTCATGCGGACGCGTCGTTCGCGTTTCTGCTTTGCCACGCGGACGTGTCGTCCATGCGGCCGCGTCGCTGCAAATTGCTCTCTTCCGCACGGTCGCGTCATCCATGCGACCGCGTCGCTTCTCGCTGGTCATCTCCTCAATTTCTTGTGTTCCTTCTATTTTTACAGGCTTCCCTTCCAATCTCCAACTCATTCATGCCCTATAAAGCCTAAAACACTTAACACACAGATCACGGCATCGAATGGAATAAGGGAGAAATAAAATACATAATTAAAAGTCTTTAGGAAGTAAGTTTTCAACCATAAAACATCTTTAGGAAGGAAATATAAATGCATGCTTATTTAATGAATAAGTGGGCAAAGATCATGATAAAACCACACAAATAAAACACAATATAAACCATGAAATAGTGGTTTATCAACCTCCCCACACTTAAACATTAGCATGTCCTCATGCTTAATTGAAGGAGATAAAATAAATGAGTAAGAACATGTAAAACCTATGAAATGCAATGCAATGCCAACTATATATATGAATGCAACTACATGATTCTTGTCTACTTAATCAATAGTAAATAAGTTCTTCAAAACAATTATAATTCAAATTCCACTAATTCAATTCTCATAAAGTAAGAGCAGGTAAAAATGCAAGAAGATAGCTTATGAAAGTAGGAAACATGAAAATTCAAGCATTGAACCCTCACTGATGATGTATGTACGCTCTAATCTCTCTAGTGTATAGGGTAATCACTCTATCCTTCTCTAATCATGCTTTCTAATTTTTGTTCTTCTCCTAACCAATCAACAACATTTAACATACCAATGCAAACATCATGAGGTCTTTTCAAGGTTGTAACGGGGCCAAGGTAAGGGTAAGGATGCATATATGGCTAAGTAAGCTTATAATTTGAATCTTTAATTAACCAAAGCTTTAACATAACCTATATACATACTTTATATAACTTTAGAATTCACACCTAGCTACCCAGAAATTTCCTTTCACTTTCCATACTCATGTTTCAACTCTTATTTTAATATATTTTTTTTATCATACATGCATTGACTTTTGAATTCTTAAATTGGGGTAATTTTTTCCCCTTATTTATTTATTAGATATTTTTGGATTTTTTTTAAATATAGAAACATAAGAATAAATATAGCTTATCAATGCACATAGATTTTTGATTCTTATAGTTTCACATGAGTAGGTATCCAAATTCCCAGTATATTATCCTCATTCCCTTATTATCCTTTTGTTCCCACAATTTCCCATACTTAAATAACACACACACTTCTATCTTAAAAGCTAACTAAAGATTCAAATTGGGATGTATAATTGTTTTTCCGCTTAAGGCTAGTAATGTGGTAAAATATAGAACAAATGGGATTTAAAGGCTCAAAGTGGTTAACAAAGGTAATTAAAAGGGTAGGCTTAATTTGGATAAGTAAGCTAAACAAATAATGGCCTCAATCATATGCAAGCATACAAATATAATAAATATTGGACATATAAGATAAAACAAAATATAGATTACAATCATAGAGAAGTAAACACACAAGAATAAAATAATTATGGTTAAATAATGTAACCATTCATAAAGGCTCAAATCTCACAGGTTGTGTGCTCTTTAGCTCAAACATCATGTTCCAAATACAACTTCAAGCAAATTTATCATAAAAATGTTTTTTTTCTTTAAAAATTAGTGAAAATTTGTTCCAAAGATAGAGTCTTAGAAGAAACTTATTGTCTTTTCAATCAAGTAGAGCATGCATGCAACTAACCTATTACTATGCAATTTATCCTATTCTATAAAAGAAAGAAAAACTAAAAATATCCTAATTTATTGGTGCTAGGGAAGAGAAATTACCTCCGGAAGTCAGGTACTGACCGACCTCCCCACACTTAAGGCTTTGCACCGTCCTCGGTGCCATCTGTCAGGAACAGGGGTGGGCTGGTGGCAGTATCTCCACAGTCGGGACCATCATGGCTCCCTGTGCTGGTAAAAGAAGTGGAGTCCGGGGTGTCTGAGTCCTTGAAGTGTCCCTTGAGTAGTTCCTTGAGGTGTTTGAATCGGCGCTCATTACGACGCTCTCTTAACTTTGCTTTCTGTTCTTGCCGATCCAATCTTTTGATTATCTGCTGGAGCAATTCATCTGTTGTAGGTGCTTGTGGTGTTGAAGAAGGAATATCTTCAGCTGGAGCAGTGGGAAGGCATACTGGAAGTCTGAGGTACTTCCCATTGGGGACATACTGATCATCCCGTGGAAGCATGGCTTTGGTGTCTCCAGCTCTGTAGGAAACTCCGGCTGCTGAGATAAGATCTGAGACCAAGGCGGGAAAAGGTAAGTTGCCCGCAATTTGTACGTGTCCCATGGCATTCCGGATATGTCTTGGTAGATTCAGAGGCTGGTCTGTAAGGATGCACCATAGTAGAACGGCCATGTCTGCAGTAAAGGAGGACTCGTGAGTGCTCGAAAAGACGTAATGGGACATGATCTGTGCCCATACGTGAGCCTCCAAGGTAAGTGCTGAAGCTGATATTCCCTTAGGGCGGGTACGATGGTATTCGTAGATCCAACGGCTGCCAGGTAGTGCGATAACTCTGAGAACAGCTTCCCAATCGAATTGGTACATCTGGCGCTTGAGTGCAGCTTCTTGAAAGGTGTCTAATTCTTCCGGAATAGGGGGAAGACTCAAAGCTTGTTGAATAGCCTCTTCTGTAATGAGGACTTGCTTCTGATGGACAAAGACAGACTGCAGGGTAGGCAGGTAGAAGTTAGAGTAGAACTCGACTACCCAAGAAAGATTGACCTGCTTCTGTTGTCTCTGTAGGAAACCCCATTGTCTTCGTTCAATTTGTGGCTCAACAAAAGTAGCAATATTGGGCGGGAGGATAAGAAGGTGTTCGTTGTTGTAACTCCTTTCAGCCAGAATAGGGAACATCTGCTCACAGTAGCGATTTGGAAATCGCGCAGTGTCCTTTGATGGAAAAGATTCTCCTTTTCATCAACCTTGATAATCCTCTTAACTCTTTTTGTTGAGGGCTTGACTGTAGTTGAAGAAGGCTCTGACACTAGTGCTCTTTTAGTTCCTCTTCTTGCTGGTGGTTTGGGAGTAGCTTTCTCTTTTCCTTTCTTGGTGGCCATCCTGAAAAGGAAAAGAGAGTAGATTGAATTCAAAGAGATATATAGCAATGAAGAGAACGAAAAAGGATGGTTGTAAATGCACATTAAAAGGTAAATGATGTCAACACACGCTCATGAGTACATGTGAAAGATCATTAATGGAAAATAGTTAGTGCATATGATGACAAGTGAATGCAAGGTGTTTATTGGCATGCCGGCAAAGGGTATGAGTAGCATAGACCAAGCATTACTTTGTAACAAACCATCACATTTGTATTGACAATTAAATTCAATTAATATAATAGTAAAGGGAATTTGTGAAAAGCAAGCATTGAATAGTAGAATAACATAGAGAAGTGCATAATGCCATATGGGCTTTTTCACAAACACAGCATGCATGGTGAAAAAGGTATAGAAAGTATTAAAGTGAACATGCAAGCAACCCTTTAAAGAAAATAATATATAATTGTCAAACAATTTGCAACAATTCACAAGCATATAATGAAAAATAATGACTCAAATAAAATTCTAACACCATGTAAAAAGGAAAGAAGAAGGAAGAAAATATGAATAATGAAGAAAAAGAAAAGAAAAGAAAAGAAAATAACATATAAAATAAGAAGAATGATAGAAAAGAGAAGGATGAAGAAGAAAATAAAACCTTGTTAATGGAGGTGAGGGAGAGAGAGTGAAAGGTGAGATAGAAGGAGGAGGGGAGGAGGAAGAGATAAGGAGGGAAAAGAAAAAGTAGCATTTGGAGAAGAAAAAGATATGAATATTGGCAAAATTAGGTTGAGCTGTGCGGCGCAAGCGACGCGATCGCATGGGGCACGCGGTCGCACGACTTGCGCTTAAGGTGAGGGACGCGGTCGCGTCGGTCACACGGTCGCGTGACCCAGTTTGTGCCAGTGGCGCGAGGGTTGCCTCGCACTCGCAAGACTCTCTGTTCAAAATCATTAAATGCCAAATTTTAGGTGACGCGATCGCATGGGGCATGCGATCGCGTGAGTGGGCAGTTTATGGGGTATGATGCGGCCGCGTGGGGCACGCGTTCGCGTGAGGGGGATTGCGCGTCCAGCGCCAGTCCAGTACCACTCTAGCACAACTTTCAGCTGTGCACTCTTCCTATATCGAAAATCAGGGCACGCGGTCGCGTGGGAGGTCATTATGCCCATACGACGCGGACGCGTCTGCGACGCGGTCGCGTGGGCTGATTTGTGCCACTGGCACTCCTCCAGCCACGCTCCAGCATGACTCTCTGTTCGTTTTTAATTTTTTCTCTCCTCTCCTTGCCACGCGGACGCGTCGCTAATGCGGTCGCGTCGCGTGGCACCTTCCCCCCCCCCCTTTTTTTTTTTTAAATATGCAGATGCAGATGCACGAAAGTACTAATAAAGAAAAGAGTTATTGAATATGAAAAACTAAAAATAAAGAAAAGAACGATCATACCATGGTGGGTTGTCTCCCACCTAGCACTTTGCTTTAACGTCCGTAAGTTGGACGCTCCACTAGCTCAATCTTCTGCTATGTGGGGATCTTCCAAGAGGAAGATCTCAAGCTCCTTGTTTTTCTGCATCTTCTCACCATGGTATAGCTTTAGGCGTTGTCCATTAACTTTGATAAGTTCAGAACTTGAAGGATGACTTAGGTGGTAAACTCCGTACGGTTCGGCCTTCTCTACTCTATATGGACCTTCCCATCTGGATCTCAACTTGCTTGGCATGAGCCTCAGACGAGATTTGTAAAGGAGGACTAAATCCCCAGGTTGGAACTCTTTCCTCTTGATGTGCTGATCATGTGCAGCCTTCATCTTTTCCTTGTATAGTCTTGAGTTCTCATAAGCTTCTAGGCGAAGGCTTTCCAGTTCTTGCAGTTGCAACTTCCTTTCAGCTCCGGTGTTCTCCATCCCCATGTTGCACTCCTTGACTGCCCAAAAGGCTTTGTGCTCTACCTCAACAGGGAGATGACAAGCTTTTCCATAAACTAAGCGGAACGGACTCATCTGAATGGGTGTTTTGTATGCTGTTCTGTATGCCCAGAGTGCATCTTGTAGCCTGGTGCTCCAGTCTCTTCTATGAGGTTTGACTATCTTCTACAAGATACGCTTTATTTCTCTATTTGACACCTCGACTTGCCCATTGGTCTGAGGATGGTATGCTGTCGCAACCTTATGAATTATCCCATGCTTCTTCATTAGTCCTGTTAGTCTCCTGTTACAAAAATGGGTGCCTTGATCGCTCACAATTGCTTGTGGGGATCCAAAGCGACAGATAATATGGTTTCTCACAAAGAAAACAACAGTGTTAGCATCGTCAGTGCGGGTAGGAATTGCTTCCACCCATTTGAAAACGTAGTCCACAGCTAATAATATATAAAAATAACCATTAGAATTTGGAAATGGACCCATGAAGTCAATGCCCCAAACATCAAAAATTTCACAGAAAAGCATAATTTGTTGAGGCATCTCATCCCTCCTGGATATATTACCAAATTTTTGGCATGGGGGGCAAGATTTACAAAATTCAGCAGCGTCTCTAAAAAGAGTAGGCCACCAGAATCCACAGTCCAAGATTTTTTCTAGCAGTTCTTTGAGGACCAAAATGTCCTCCACTCTCAGATGAGTGACAGGCCTCTAAGATGGACTGGAATTCTGATTGAGGCACACACCGTCTAATTACCTGATCAGCGCCACATCTCCATAAATATGGGTCATCCCATATATAATATTTAGACTCGCTTTTCAGCTTGTCTCTTTGATGCTTAGAAAAGTTAGGAGGAAATGTGCGGCTAACTAGATAATTAGCTACAGGTGCATACCCGGGAGATACCTCAGATACTACTTGCAGGTTATCAAATGGAAAATTATCGTCTATAGGAGCAGAATCATCCTTAATGTGCTCAAGGCGACTCATGTGGTCTGCCACTAAATTTTGGTTACCACTCCTATCCTTTATTTCTAAATCAAATTCTTGTAATAGCAGTATCCAACGTATAAGCCTTGGTTTGGACTCCTTTTTAGATAATAGATACTTTAAAGCTGCATGGTCCGAATACACTACTACTCTAGTACTAAGTAAATAAGCTCGGAATTTATCCAGAGCAAAAACAATAGCAAGAAGCTCTTTTTCAGTAATAGTATAATTAGACTGGGCAGCGTCTAAAGTCTTAGACGCATAAGAAATAACAAAAGGATCCTTACCTTCGCGTTGAGCCAGCGCTGCTCCTTCTGCATGGTTGGAAGCATCGCACATGATTTCAAACGGCTGGCTCCAGTCTGGTCCTCTCACAATTGGAGCTTGAGTCAGGGCGGCCTTCAGCTTATCAAACGCTTGCTTGCAATCTTCACTGAACTCGAACTCAATATCTTTCTGTAGTAATCTGGATAAGGGAAGTGCTACCTTAATAAAGTCCTTAATAAATCTCCTGTAAAAACCTGCATGGCTAAGGAACGAACGGACTTTCCTCACAGAAGAGGGGTAAGGTAAACTAGAAATAATACTCACCTTTGCTGGGTCTACAGAAATGCCATTATTAGATACCACATATCCTAATACAATCCCTTGTTTACCATAAAATGACATTTTTCAAAATTCAATACAAGGTTTGTTTTAACACATCTATCTAATACTCTAGATAATCTATCTAAGCAAAGGCTAAAAGAATCACCATAAACGCTAAAATTATCCATAAAAACCTCCATACAGTCCTCAATAAGATCAGAGAAAAGACTCATCATACACCTTTGGAAAGTAGCTGGTGTATTGCACAAGCCAAAGGGCATTCTCTTGTAAGCATAAGTCCCAAAAGGACATGAAAAAGTGGTCTTTTCCTGATCCTCAGGAGCTATATGAATCTGGAAATAACCTGTGTAACCATCTAAAAAGCAATAATGTGATTTACCTGATAGGCGATCCAGCATTTGATCAATGAATGGAAGTGGGTAGTGATCCTTACGGGTAGCTTGGTTGAGACGCCTGTAATCAATGCAGACTCTCCAAGCATTCTGAACTCTAGTTGCTATGAGCTCTCCATGCTCATTCTTCACTGTAGTGACTCCAGACTTCTTGGGCACCACTTGTATTGGGCTAACCCATTCACTGTCTGAAATGGGATAGATGATACCTGCTTCTAATAGTCTGGTCACTTCCTCTTTGACAACTTCCAAGATAGTGGGATTCAATCTTCTTTGGGGTTGACGGACAGGTCTTGCTCCCTCTTCTAAAAATATTCTGTGCTCACAAACTTGAGGGTTGATGCCTACTATGTCTGCCAAACTCCACCCAATCGCCTTCTTGTGCCTCCTCAGTACATCAAGTAGCTGCTCTTCCTGTTGAGAAGTAAGTTCCCTTGCAATGATAACTGGAAACTTCTGCTCATCTTCAAGATAAGCATATTTGAGACGTGGAGGAAGAGGTTTTAATTCCAACTTCTGATCATGGGTAGGCTCTAGATTGTCTGGAGCTTGTGAAAATGCTGAGGTGTCCTCATTGTCAGTCAAAAGGGTCCCCACACTTGGACCTTGTCCAATGTGCTTCTCTTCTAACTCTTCCTTGTGAACTTCAGCTACAGTTTCATCTATGACATCACACTGGAAGATAGAATGATCTTCTGGAGGGTTGTTTATGACTCTATTCAGATTGAAGATTATTATTCGGCCATCTATTTCAAAAGAGTATGTTCCTGAAAAAGCATCCAATTTGAATTTTTAATGTCTTCAGGAATGGTCTTCCAAGTAGGATTGATGATGGCTTATCTGAGTCATTATGGGGCATCTCCAAGATATAAAAATCAGTGGGAAATGTAAGCCCTTTAATGTTCACTAAAACATCTTTAGCAACTCCAGCCACTGTAATAATGCTTTTATCTGCTAACACAAAACGAGCTGCCGACCTTTTTAAGGGAGGGAGCCTCAAAATATCATATATAGACAAAGGCATTATACTAACACAGGCTCCTAAATTACACATGCAATCATAAATTACTACTCCACCAATAGTATAACTAACTATACAAGGACCTGGGTCACTACACTTCTCAGGTAATCCTCCCATTAAAGCAGATATGGAACTACCTAAAGGAATAGTTTCTAATTCATGAATTTTGTCCTTATGTATACATAAATCTTTTAGAAACTTTGCATATTTAGGTACTTGTTGAATAACATCAAAAAGAGGAACGGTTAACTCAACCTTTTTGAATATTTCTACCATTTTGGGATCGGGTTCCAGCTGCTTCCTGGGCTTCCTTGCAAGTTGTGGAAATGGAATGGGAGTGGTGTTTTCTGCAGTGTCTGTGCCTCTTGGGACTTCCTCCTGTGGTTGGGCTTCTTCTTTTTCAGTTATGTCCTGTATGTCCTCTTCCTCTTCAACATCTTCTATTTCTATGACCTCTTCAGCTGAGGCGTGTTCTGGTGGGCTTGGCTCCTCCTGATTCCTCTCCTGTAGTGTGGTTCCAGACCTTAGGGTGATGGCATTAATGCCTCCCTTTGGATTTGGTAATGGTTGAGAGGGGATTCCAGTGGAGCTCGAAGGTTGGTTACTGGAATTTTGCATTGATCCAATCTGTGAGATAAGAGCTTGCAAAGTAGCGGTCAGACCATTCAGACTGGCATTAATGTTATTTTCCATGGTCTGTTGACTTCGCTCAAAAAATTTTAGTAGCTCTTCATTAGGAGATGAAGAAGGATGAGTGAATTGAGAGGTCTACTGTTGGGTATTCTGTGGTCCTTGGGACTGTCTCAGGTGAGGTGCTCTGTAAGGTTGGTTCTACTGCCTGTTGTTGTTATTATTCCACCTCTGATTTCCCTGATTATCTCTGCCTCCTCTATTATTGTTGTCCCTCCAATTCTGGTTAGAATTGTCCTGCCATCCATGGTTATTATTTCCACCTTGATTGTACCCTTGGTTGGGGCGATCATAGAAGTTATGAGTAGATGCCACCATGTTGTCTTCCTGTTGGAGTTGCGGGCATTCATCAATATAATGGCTATAATCAGCACAAATTCCGCAAACTCTCTGTGGGACTAACTGTTGGCTTTGCTGTGCTGGAGAAGCTTGAGCTTGCTGAACTTGTTGTTGATTCAATTGCATCTGCTTCAGCAAGTTGGTCATCTCACAGATACTCTGAGTCAGAGCAGCAGTCTCTCTGCTAGAGGATACTTCTGCAACAGCTTTTGAACGGCCTTGCTTCTGTCTGTGGTTCCTAGTAGATTCAGCTAAGTCGCTGATCAATTGCCATGCCTCATCAGTGGTCTTGTACTTCTTCATAGACCCATTGCTAGCACTTTCCAATGTGGTCTTATCTTGGGGCCTCATACCCTGTGTGATATAGCTGAGTAACACTATCTTGTCAATCATGTGGTGGGGGCATGCTTCCAGAAGATTATTGAAGCGCTCTCAGTATTCAAAGAGAGTCTCGTTGTCATCTTGAACAATCGTGGAAATGTCTTTCCTCAGTTTATCAGTAACTTCAGATGGAAAGAATTTCTCCAAAAACTCTTTTCTGAGCGTATCCCAGTTGGATACATTTGCTAGGGGTTGAGTGTAGTACCACTCTCTTGCTTTTCCCTCAAGAGAAAACGAGAAAGCTTTCAGCAGAATTGAAGTTTCATCTGTACCATCTCGCCTGACAGCAGAACAGGCTGCTTGGAAATCTCTCAGGTGCTTGATAGGCTCTTGAGCAGGTAAGCCATGAAACTTGGGCATCAAATTGAGCAGTGCGGTCTTTATTTCGAAATCTGTAGCCACCGCTGGGTGATGCGCTTGAAACGGTTGCATTGTAAAATTAGGGGCTCCTTCCTCCTGGATGGTAACTCTCCTAGGTTCTGCCATGTCTTCTGCACGTGAATCAACTGAATCAGTAGAACGGGAGCTGGTTTCTTCCTCAAGTTAACTTTCAGATCCGCCCTCAGAGCGGACTAACCGACGCCGAACTCGCCTTATTCGTGAAATAGTCCTTTCAATTTCAGGATCGAATATTAGCAAGCACAGATCAGGAAGTGAACGCGTCATTTGACGAAAGAAATAGGCAGATCATAGTAGCAAAATAAAATAAAATGCAAATAAATAAATTCTAATTAATAACTTTAGCACTCTATTGCAACTCCCCGGCAACGGCGCCAAAAATTGATGCAGGCAGAAATTAGCGAATTAAAAATTATTAAAATATATACGTTGCAAGTATAGTTCTTAATTCGCCAGAAATCCGCTTATCAATTTAGAAAGGTGTTATAGAAAATTGAATTTAAAATACTGGGAGTATGAATCCCAGGTCGTCTCCCAACGAGTTGCAGAAAAGTGTGCTATTCTATTAATCAGAGGTTTTCAAAAAGATTTGAATTGGGCAAACAGGAAATTAAATTGATGAATTTGAATAATGTAAATAAAGGCCTTGACTGGGAATTGATTAGTTGGAATCCCTATTATTGTTGGAATGCTCTCAGGATTAATTGACAATTAAAGGTTATCCTGTTTAGTTATCCTTCACTAGGTGAAGGAAAGTCAAACAAGTTGAAATGCTACGTCCGTTCACAAGTTGCAATCCACTTAATTAAAAGGGATTGGTGTTAGTGATTAGGAGGCAATCCAACCATAAACCCAATTACAATTTTTCTTTCAAGCCTTCCAACTCAAGGGTTCCTTTCAATCAATTCTCCATCAAGTTAGGGAACTACTCACTCATTGTAAAGGTAAAATTCATAGCATATGAAAAGGAATTAAAGAAAGACATTGTAAATAAAAATTAAAATAGTCAATTAAAAATAAAAGTGATCCTTGTATTAAATAATCCTAAGAATATTCCAATGGTAAAATTAACAAAGCAAAGAACATGGAAGAGTAAACCAAGTAAAGAAAACGAACTAGAATGACGAAGTCTTGATGAGGTAATAACTCTTCTCAGTGTTCCAATGCCCAAAAAAAGTAAGAGAAACTAAATTCCTAAGCACTATGAATGTGTGGAGAGAAAAACCTAGAGGAGGAGTAAAAACTAGACCTAAAAACTAAAATTGTGTAGAATGAATGTTGTTCTTGGTTTCTGCATGTTCTCTGGCTCTAGTCTGCCGTTCTGGGCCGTAAACTGGGTCAAAATAAGGTCAAAAATCATCCCCAGCGAATTCTGCAGATTATGCAGATCGCGCACGTCACGCGATCGCGTCGCTCATGCGAACGTGTCATTTGCGTTTCTGCTTTGCCACACGGCCGCGTCGTCCATGCGGCCGCGTCGCTGCAAATTGCTCTCTTCCACGCGGTCGCGTCATCCATGCGGCCGCGTCGCTTCTCGCTGGTCATCTCCTCAATTTCTTGTGTTCCTTCCATTTTTGCAGGCTTCCCTTCCAATCTCCAACTCATTCATGCCTTATAAAGCCTGAAACACTTAACACACAGATCACTGCATCGAATGGAATAAGGGAGAAATAAAATACATAATTAAAAGTCTCTAGGAAGCAAGTTTTCAACCGTAAAACATATTTAGGAAGGAAATATAAATGCATGCTTATTTAATGAATAAGTGGGCAAAGATCATGATAAAACCACACAAATAAAACACAATATAAACCATGAAATAGTGGTTTATCAGTACGCGTGACAAGCGGCACGTGGTCTCACTAAAGACAATACGCTGGGGCGATTTCTGAGCTCAAGGAGGCCCAAATCCAACTCATTTCTGATGCTTTTGAATCCAAGGATGGCATGGGATTGAGGGGCGAGACTCATAGTATAGTTTTTCATCATGTTGTAGGTTAGGATTCTAAAGAGATAATCTCTCCCTTCTTTCTAGAATTTAGGGTAGTTTAGGTTAAATTCTCTTAGATTCAACTTTTAATTATTGTTTTTATTTAGTTTTCCCTTTTAATTTCTTGTTGTTACATCTTTATTCATCTAGTTTTACTTTTTAATTCCTTTATTTTGTTGCTTTTATGTTCATGCACTCTTGTTGATTTTAATTTCCTTTTAATGCAATTTTATATTTCTATGTCTCTTGATGTTTGCCTTACTTGCTATTGTTGATTTCTTGCTTTTGTTAGTCATAGCCTTCATTAATTCTTGCATTCAGTGATGTTTACTTTTATTGCGCACTAGGTGTTTGATAGAATATTTTCACTAGTTTTTGAGTAGTTTTCTTTACCACTAAGGCAATAAAAGTAAACATTCTGGAATTAATGAAACATTCTATCAATCACCTAGTGTGCAATAAAAGTAAACATCACAAAATGCAAGGATTAATGAAGGCTATGACTAACAAAAGTAAGAAATCAACAATAGCAAGTGAGGCAAACATCAAGAGACATAGAAATATAAAATTGCATTAAAAGAAAATAAAAATCAACAAGATTGCATGAACATAAAAGCAACAAAATAAACAAAATTAACAAGTAAAACTAGAAGAATAAAGATATAACAACAAGAAAATTAAAGGAAAAACTAAATAAAAACAAGAATTAAAAGTTGAATATGAGAGAATTTAACCTAAACTACCCTAAATTCTAGAGAGAAGGGAGAGCTTCTCTCTCTAGAATCCTAACCTACAACATGATGAAAAACTACACTATGAGTCTCCCCCCTCAATCCCTTGCCATCCTTGGGTTCAAAAGCATCAGAAATGAGTTAGATTTGGGCCTCCTTGAGCTCAGAAATCGCCCCCAGCATATTGCCTTTAGTGAGGTCATGTGCCGCTTGTCACGCGTACACATGGGTCACTCGTACGCGTCATTGGCAATTTTCCTGGTCACGCGTGCGCGTGGGGTAACGTGTGCACGTTGCTTGCGAATTTCCATCTCACGCGTACGTGTGGGTGACGCGTGCGCGTGGCTTTCAGTTCAGCAAATCCTCATTTCATCATGAATTCTCCATTTTTGCATGCTTTTTCTTCATTCCTTCAACCCAATCTTTGCCTTCTAATTCGGAAATCACTTAACAAACACATCAAGGCATCGAATGGAATTAAAGTGAATTAAATTTAGCAATTTAAAGGCCTAAAAAGCATGTTTTTACTCTTAAGCATAAATTAGGAGCAATTCATAAAATCATGCTATTTCATTGAATAAATGTGAGAAAATATGATAAAATCCCCTAAAATCAACATAAGATAAGCCACAAAATTGGAGTTTATCAAACCTCCCCACACTTAAACCAAGCATGTCCTCATGCTAAACCGAGAAAGACAAAAAAAGGTGTATGAACATTTATTCAATGCAAATAAACTATATGCACCTATCTATATGAATGCAACTAAATGCAAAATGCTTCTACCTACTTGGTGAAAAGTAAATCAATCTCCAGGAAAATATATGAACATGTAGGGCTAAGATCATATGACGATTCATGAATCCTACCAATTCAAATATAAAAAATGAATCTCAAATAGACTTGCAAAAAGAAAGCTCATGAAAGCCAGGAACAAGGAATTGAGCATCGAACCCTCACTGTAAGTGTATCCACTCTAGCCGCTCAAGTGTATAGGATTGATCACTCAATTCTCTTCTAATCATGCTTTCCATGATTCTTTTTTCATCTAACAATCAACACTTATTTCATCCATGCATACAAATATCATAAGGACTTTCCCATAGGTTGTAATGGGGCTAGGGTCAAGGTAGGATGCATACGAGTAAGTGGACTAGAGTTTGAATCTTTGATTAACCTAAGCTTGCCACCTAACCTATATAACAACCTATAAAATTCTAAATAAACCTAACTACCCATAATCCTCACATTTTCACACACTCATGGATTCTCTTTTCAATTCACATCCTATATGCATTGATATTATTGAACTCTACTTTGGAGCGTTTTGTTCTCTTTTATTGCATTTCTTTTTTCCTTCTTTTCTATATTTTTTTTTCTTTTCATTTTTTTCTTTATCATTTTTTTCTTTTTTCCAAACTAAAATATATACAAGAGTATTAATGCATATAGTTTAAATATTTAATGCACGAGCATGTACCCAATTCCCAAAATTTTGACAAAAATACAAAAACACTCTTTTATCCCAACCAATGTTTCCAACACTCCCAAACTTGAATGATAAGCACTCTCGCTAACCTAAGCTAATCAAAGATCCAAACAAGGGACATTTATTATTTTTCACTTAAGGCTTGTAATGTGCTAAAATTAAGAACAAATTGGTTAAGCATAGGCTCAAAATTGGCTAACAATGGAAGATAAAAGGTAGGCTATTTGGGTAAGTGAGCTCAATGAACAATGCCCTCAATTATATAAGTGCATTCATATACAAAATAATGGACATATAGAATCAAACAAATCAAAGATTACAATCATCGAAAGAGAATAATGCACACAACAATGAAAATATGTGGTTATAAGATGTAACCACACAATTAGGCTTAAAACTCACATGCTTGTGTTCTTAGCTCAAAAACCATGTTCTAAAATAAATTCTTCAAGCAAGTTCAACAAAAAAAATTTTTCAAATTTGTAGGGTGCCCTAAAAACAGTTTCTTGGAAATGAAATCATCACTCTAACCAAGTAGTCCTAACAAGAAAGAGGTGGTAGAATATGTACAAATTCTAACTAACATGCACCCTAACATGCAATGCAACAACTAACTACAAAGAAAGTTAAGAATTGGTGTTGAAAAAGGAAATTGTTCCCCATGGAGATCGGTCGGACAACCTCCCCACACTTGAAGATTGCATCGTCCTCGGTGCATGCAAAGAAGAGCAAGGTGGACGGGTTGCTACAACTGATGAGCTTCCTCAAAGGATTGTGCGGGTGGACTTATTTGTTGCCCCATTTAGAAGCTTTTCCTTTTCCTCTTTTGGTGGCCAACCTAAAAGGAAAGAAAAAGAAAGAAAATTAAGCCTACAACAAAGATATCAAAGCAAATAGAACATAGGCGGCGGCTAATGCCAAATAAGAGTAAGGTTCTCAACTATATGGTAGCTACAACATATAAGTGAGAAAATAATATAAGCTAAGGCATATCAACTAATACTTGATGCAAGAGTAAAATCAAAGCATAAATAAATGACATGAAGAGCATGTTGCATCAAGTTCAAGCAAGAATTGATACAAACAAGATTAGTGATAAGAATTAAAGCATTTGGTCTCATCTTAACTCAATGATAATGAGGTACAAAAACAAAGAATAATGAATTAGGAAAGACTAAAGCACTAATCTTGTGTGTGGAATAAATATGACCACTAATGCTAAACAAGTCACGAAGCACCAAACCAATGCAAGAAATTCTCAACAATTGAATACGAGAATTCAACACAATTATTAAAATAAGAAACTTAGAAAATAAAAGAAGAACAAGCTACAAAAACAAAATTCATATGCAATGAATAAAAGTATGCAAATGCAATAAACAAAAGAAAATGAAAGATGAGAAAAATAAAAAGTGAAAAAAAATTGTTGAAGAGAGGGAAAAGAAGAAAGTAAGAAAGGAAGAAGAGAGAAGAAGAAAGGTAGAAAGAAAGAAGAAGGAGAGAAGAAAGAAGAAGAAAGGAAAAAGGAGAAGAAACAGGGGAGAAACAAGGCGCGAGGTGATGCATACGCGTGCGCACAGGAGGCAACAGGGACAAGCGACGCGTAAGCGTCGCCCACGCGTACGCGTGGAACACAGAAAGTACAGGTGACGCGTAAGCATCACCCACGCATACGCGTGGGGGTCAAATTGTACTATTCGCACAAAACCAGCACCACTCCAGCATAACTCTCTGGTTTTTGTACCAGGAGTCCAAATGTGGCACACGGCGCGTGCGCGTCAGCCACGCTTACGCGTGGCATGCTTTTTTTTTACATAAAAAACAGAAACATGGCACTCTCCTAACCTATAAACATTCTAAACTAACCAAAATTCAAATTCAACAACAAATCTTTTGGTTTTTGAAAAATTTTCAAATACACTACAAAGAAAACATACACTTCAAGCAAAACACAACTCAACAACAAATATTCTAAGCAAAACATGAATTTAATAAACAATCTATCAATCAATGAAAAAAAATGTATAAGAGTATAGAAATAAGAAAAACTACCTACAATAGTAACTCAATTCATTCATTGATTATATCTACAAGAGAATGGAAAGAGTTTACCATGGTGGGGTGTCTCCCACGTAGCACTTTTATTTAAAGTCCTTAAGTTGGACATTTTGGTGTGGGCTTTGCTATGGTGGCTTATCCTTGAACTCTTCCATGAATCCCCACCAATGCTTGTATTTCCAATAGCCTCCGGGATCCCAAATTAGGCGCACAAGGCCTTTAAGGAAGCTTAAGCAAATGACAAGGCCCCAAAGTTGATGATTGTCTATGTAGTTTCCGGGGTCCCATACTTTGTTTGTCAACCCTTTCTTCTTGATCTTCATGCTTCCATTTGGGGGGCAAAATTATTAAATTCTCCTTGTAACTCCTACTCATCATCCTACCCCTTGAATTGAGCTTCACTCCAACCATGAATCCTAAAATTTGAGTTTCCATCCACTATGCACCTTGATTCAAATTGCCCACCAATACCCAACTTTTTTCTACTTTCTAACCCACACATAGCTCTAAGTTAACCATCCGTTTCTAACAATGCATATTGATATGGGCCAAGGAAATTAAAGGAAGAGATGGTTACCCATTCAACTTGTAATTTGGATGGTGACTTAGCAAGGAAGATATCCAATGGCTTTGACATTGTAGGCTCCATTTCTTTAGCAAGAAGTTAAAGAGATGAAGAAGAAGAAAGTAAGAAGTGAGGAAGAAAGAAGGAGAAAGGATAGAAGAAAGAAGTAAGAATTATAAAACAGGGCACGACACGCACGCGTGCTTCACGCGTAGTGAAAACAGAGTTGGTCATTCGACGCGTAAGCGTCGCCCACGCGTGCGCGTGGGTGGTCTGAAAGCGAAATGACGCGAACGCGTCAGGGACGCCTATGCGTGGGGTGATTTTGTGCCTCTAGTACAGTTCCACCGCGAGAGCAGCACAACTCTCGGGTCAAACACCCATTTACGCCGATTGCCATGTCCACGCGTGCGCGTGCTTGACGCGTACGCATGGATTTCTCAAGTTGCAAGTGATGCGTACGTGTGGGTCGAAGTGTGCGCAGAGCACACCAGCCGCACGATTCCATCAAAACTTTCTATTCGTTGGATGAGATAGCAAAATTGGGAATCGACGCCCAAGCGTGGCCTACGCGCACGCGTGGGTTGCCCCCTCCCCCCCTTTTTTTATGCAGAATGCAGATAATTATACAAAAATTATGAATGAACACTAATAAAAATAAAATAAAATAAAACTAAGAATAAAAATGAAAGATTATACCATGGTGGGTTGTCTCCCACCTAGCACTTTTTGTTAAAGTCCTTAAGTTGGACATTTGGTGAGCTCCTTGTCATGGTGGCTTGTGCTTGAACTCATCCAGAAATTCCCACCAGTGTTTGTAATTCCAATAGCCTCCCCGATCCCACACTAGTTGCATAAAGCCTTCAAGCAAGTTAAAGCAAGTGACAAGACCCCAAGAGTGTTGATTGTTAGAATGAATTCCGGGGTCCCAAACCTTGCTTTTGCACCTATCTTCGTGTTGATCATCGTTGTTCCAACCGGGTGGCAAGCAATCCGAATTCTCACTAGGGCATCCAAACAACTTCTTAGACCCATTCAAACGAGCTCTATACCAATCCTTTCACTTCAACTTGGAACATACAACCATATTGAACCTTGCATGACAACTCTTACCACTAACCATCTCCCTCTTACTCTTAAAGCCACAAATATTCCTAAGTTGACCATCCGTCTCAAGCAAACCATATTCAAGTGGCATGAGAAAGCTAAAAGGATATGAATTTTACCCACTTTAATGTTGTGAAGGGGATGGTGACTTAGGCAGAGAGGTCTCCAATAACTTTGGCAAGGTGATTTCAAGCTCTACTCCCTTGTGCTCTTCTTTGACAACTTCCACCTCTTTGCAAGCTTCTTCAATTTCAACCTCTTCCTCTTGGTAGCTTTCTTCCAATTCAATCTCTTCTTTATTGCTTACCAAGGGCATCGAAAGTTGTGCTTCTTCTTCTTTAATCTCCATGTCTAGTCCAATTGGAGAGGATTCAATTGTAGATAAGGCTTCATCAATGCTTGAATCCATCTCTTGATCAACCTCTTCAAAGTCTTCAACCATGATATGCCTTGGAGGTTGTACACCCTCCTCAGCATCAATTTCAAGCTTCTTGGAGGGAGGTTCTATGACTGGAGGTTCCCATGGAGGTTCTGCATCTCCTAAGTCTTCAACTACTTCCCCTTCTTCTATAATTTCGGCTTTCTCCACTTGCTCTAATACAAAATCGAACTCCTCCTTGATGTCTTCCCTCACCAATTCTTCAGCTACTGCTTCATCTTTAAGGGTCTCTACTTCCACATGTTGGGCCTCCTCGTGCTTCTTTTGAAGTATGAATACGTGAAACCGATCCATTACGTCCCTAAGACGATCCCTTCTCTCTTGTTCCATGTCACTAGCATAATTGGGATCGTGTTGCTTTTGGATTGATGGATGTGGGTGCTCTTCCCTGGAGGGTGGTGATGGGATGGAAAGAACATTATGTGGTTGAGAAGGAAGTTCACCAGAGCTTGAGGGTTGAATATTGGGAATAAAGGAGGATTCCACAAGAGATATAAGAGCTTGGACAGTATAGGTGAGACCGGTGAGAGCAGAGGTAAGTGTGGTCTGAAGCTCCTGTTACCCTTGGCGAAGAACACTAAAGGTATCATCTATGGGAGCTTGGGGTGGATAGGAGGGTTCATTTGTTGGGAGAAAGGGCTCATAATGGGAAGGTGGTTCTTCTTGGTAAGGATATGGAGATGGTGGATATTGGGGGGGTGATTCTTGGTATGGTTTATATGGTTCGTATGGTGGTTGGTGTGGTGGATAAGGATTAGGGTCTGGTGCACGAAATTACAATCACACTTTTGCAACTCCGCACAACTAACCAGCAAGTGCACTGGGTCATCCAAGTAATACCTTACGTGAGTAAGGGTCGATCCCACGGAGATTGTCGGCTTGAAGCAAGCTATGGTTATCTTGTAACACTTAGTCAGGATATCAATAATTATCAGATTTAATTGTAAAAAGTAAAAGAACATGAAATAAATACTTGTTATGCAGTAATGAAGAACAGGTTGAGGCTTTGGAGATGCCTTGTCTTCTGAATCTCTGCTTTCCTACTATCTTCTTCTTCATGCACGCAAGGCTCCTTCCATGGCAAGCTTTATGTTGGGCATCACCGTTGTCAATGGCTACTTCCTGTTCTCTCAGTGAAAACGTTCTGAATGTGCTGTCACTGCACGACTAATCGTCTGTCGGTTCTCGATCATGTCGGAATAGGATCCATTGATCCTTTTGCGTCTGTCACTATGCCCAACACTCGCGAGTTTGAAGCTCGTCACAATCATCTCTTCCCAGATCCTACTCAGAATACCACAGACAAGGTTTAGACGTTCCGGATCTCAGGAATGGCCATAATTCTAGCTTATACCACGAAGACTCTGATCTGAATCATGAGGCTAAGAGATATGCATTCAATCTAAGGTAGAACGGAGGTGGTTGTCAGGCACGCGTTCATAGGTGAGAATGATGATGAGTGTCATGGATCATCACATTCATCAGGTTGAAGTGCGAATGAATATCTTAGAATAGAAGCAAGCGTGATAGAATGGAAAACAGTAGTAATTGCATCAATTCATGAAGAACAGCAGAGCTCCTCACCCCCAACAATGGGGTTTAGAGACTCATGCCGTAGAGAATACAATATGAAACATGTAAAGTGTCATGAGGTACAAGATGAATCACTAAAAGTAGTTTTTATAGTAAACTGGTGACCTAGGGTTACAGAAAATGAGTAAGCTAGGGTGTTTAGTGTAAAAATCCACTTCCGGGGCCCACTTGGTGTGTGCTTGGGCTGAGCATTGAAGCTTTCATGTATAGAGACTTTTCTTGGAGTTAAACACCAGCTTTTGTGCCATTTTGGGCGTTTAACTCCAGTTTTTATGCCAGTTCTGGCGTTAAACGCCAGAATTCTTGAGCTGACTTGGAACGCCTGTTTGGGCCATCAAATATCGGACAAAGTATGGACTATTATATATTGCTGGAAAGCCCAGGATGTCTACTTTCCAACTCAATTGAGAGTGCACCAATTGGGCTTCTGTAGCTCCAGAAAATCTACTTTGAGAGCAGGGAGGTCAGAATCCAACAGCATCTGCAGTCCTTTTTCAGCCTTTGAATAAGATTTTTGCTCAGGTCCCTCAATTTCAGCTAGAAAATACCTGAAATCATAGAAAAACATACAAACTCATAGTAAAGTCCAGAAAAGTGAATTTTAAATAAAACTAATAAAAATATAATAAAAACTAACTAAAATATACTAAAAACATACTAAAAACAGTGCCAAAAAGCATATAAATTATCCGCTCATCCCATATGGAGGTGAATGGTGGAAAGGGGCTTGTGAGTATGGTGGTTCAAATCCATGTTGAGGAGGGGGTTCATAGGTATATTGAGGTGGGTGTTGATTGTCACGAAGAGGTCCACCACAACTATTGTCTTGGTAAGCATCATAGAATGGTTGTTGATAATACCTTGGAGGTGGTTGTTACCACGAGGGTTGATCAAATCCTTGTGGCTCCTCCCATCTTTGATTGTCCCATCCTTGATCCAAACTCTCATTGTAATCTCCTCTTCCTGCAACATGATTATAACCAAACTCATAGGCGAAGGGGTGAGAATTCATAGCAACAAAGGAAAGTAAAAACAAAAACTAATAAGAAAATAATGAAAATAAACTCCTAAAACTAGAAACAACTAACAAAGAAACAAAAAGCAAAATTATTCACAATAACCAATAATAAGGCACACGTTTGTAATTCTCCTACAATGGCACCATTTTGACGAACGGACTTTTGCTAGTAAAGAATTCACAATAAATTCTCGTTACTAGTATAGTTTCTAAACCAACAAAGAATTCTTTCATACAAAAATTTGTTTGTCACTTAAGCAAACCCAATAAAAATAAACCGAAGTATTTAAACCTCGAGTCGTCTCTCAAGGAATTGCAGGGAGGTGTAGTTATTATTGGTTATGAATTTTCTGAGAAATTTTAAAAGTTGGAGAACAGAAAATTAAATGATTGTAAATTAAAGCAATGAAAATTAACAAGAGAATTTATATAATTAAAATAAAAAGCCTTGGCTAGGAAAAGATTAGTCGGAAGTTCTATCCTTATTGGATTTTCCAAGATTAATTGTAATAAGTTGTTGTTTCTACTTAGTTAACCCTTACTGAATAAAGGAAAGTCAAGTAAGGAGCCAACTTCTATTCACAAGTCCTAATCCTCTTCCTTGGAAAGGATTAGCGTTAGTGACTAGATAGCCAGCCAACAATTCTCAATTACAAATTAACTCTTGAGTCTTCCAACTCAAGGGTCTCCAAATATTAATCAATTTCAAAGCCAAGTTAGAAGCCTACTCCATTGACATGGATGCCAATTTCGCATACATGTAAAGGGAGTAGAAAGAAGATATGAACTCAATTGAAAATAATCAAGAAATAATAAAATTAAATAGAAAAGTATCTTTGTATTAATTAATTCAAAAATCGAAGGTATCCATATAACTCTAAATAAAGTAAATGGGGAATAAAAAGAGTAAAGGAATAGGAAACAAACTACAATGATAAAGACTTCAACGGAGGTAGTAACTCTTTTCAATATCAAACTCAAAAGCATAAAACTAGGAATCCTAAAACCTAAAGAGACTCCTCTCTCTCTAGAAAACTACATCTAAAATCTGAATTATGAATAATGAGAAATGTTCCCTCATTCCTCTACTCTGCAGCCTCTAATCTGTATTTTCTGGGCCGAGAACTGGGTCAAAAACAGCCCAGAAATCGCTGGGGGCAAATTCTGATATGCTGAATTTTCGCAAATGCATGCGTGTGCGTGATACACGCGTGCGTGGCACTTATCTTCAAGGAAACTATGACAAATTATATATCATTTCGAAGCCCCGGATGTTAGTTTTCTAACGCAACTGAAACCGCCTCATTTGGACCTCTGTAGCTCAAGTTATGGTCAGTTAAGTACGAAGAGGTCAGGCGGAACAGCTTAGCAATTCCTTCAATTTCTTATATTTCTTCCACTTTTGCATGCTTTCTTTCCATCCTCTAAGCCATTTCTGACCTGTAAATCCTGAAAACACTTAACACACATATCACGGCATCCAATGGTAATAAGAGAGGATTAATAATTAGCAATTTTAAGGCCAAAGAAGCATGTTTTCAATCAAAGCACAGAATTAGGAAGGAAAATGTAAAATATGCAAATCTATTAATATATAATAGAAGAGTAGTAGGTGGTTTAATGCTTGACAAGTGTATAGGCTAATTACTCAACAAGTGTTTTATTTGAATGGCTGACAAGTGTCTTGCTAATTCAAAATTCAAATATCAAATATAATAAATAACAAATATAAACAAAAAGCAAGCAGGATAGCAAATTTTTCACACAACTCTCACTTGTAAAAGCATTCGAATCCATTTGCAAATCCAAATCAGTTGCATGTTGAGCGCATTTTTTCCCTTTTAGTATCAGAATTTGAACTTGCATTGGAACCAGAGCGTGATTGAACAAATTTCAAATAAGGATTTTAAAAATCAGATCTTTCCTCTATTTTCTCTCTCTTCTTTTTCGCGCTCTCTCTCGGATTTGTTTTCTCTATCATCTTCTTCGTCGGTATCGAGAAAGCTAGCAAGCAGTAGTAGAAAGTATTCATTAAGTGAGAGTGTTGAAACAAGCGAAGAAAATGAGAGCAAGATCTGATAGAAGAGGAGGCAGACAAGGAGAACCAAACTTCAGGAGCAGAGGCAAACAGAGCTTTCACAATGGAGAAGAAGCTCTTATGCCAATGTCAAATATGGTTACTGTGGTATGTGTTTCTTTTACTACTGAGAGGTCATCATTCTCTTTCACTATGTTATTCTTATTTATAAGGCTCAACCAATTTGGATATAACTATTTAGGTTTCTTTTTTTCCTGACGGTTGTCGGTTTCAGATGCACTAAACCTTGGTGCTGTCAGCGAAGAGGCAGCAGCTCAGTAGTAAGGTGGTGACGCCGAAAAGCTAACCGGTGGATTTTCACCGTTGGATATGAAGAAGAATGGTGGTAGATATCTTGCCATTGAAGAAGTTATCGGGTGTGAGGCAAAGGTAAGAACTTTTTTTTAATTTCAAAATAAAAAAGTACTGTGTTTTTTTCTAATCTTCTTCTGTTTTTATTTCAAAACATTTGTTTCCCTTCTTTTAGTTTATTTCGTCTGTGTGTGTTTTTGGGTTTAGGTCAGATCAAAGCAGGAGTTTTTTGCAGAGGCAAGTCAATAGAGAAGTACATCTATATCTTTTTCTTATTTCTTATGTTGATGGATATAATGCACTGTTTAAAATTCACCTAAAATTTTATTTTGATTTGTTTAAGCTGATTTGCTTGATTTTATCTTTTCATTTTAATTTAGTTGTTGTTTTTGTTGCTGAGAATGTTGCATATGGTCATGTTGTTGGCTTGCTTTATTGGTTGGTTAAACTATAAACTGTAGATCTAGCATCATATGGTTATTTTACCTTAGATTCCTAATAATTGTGGTTAACGGGTTATAGTTGTGTCCTACTTATTGATGGAGGGAAAGAACTTTTAAGATTTTCAATTAAAAGATAAAAGAACTTCTCAATTTATGGGAAAAATATGCTCTTTTTATTCTGTGTTTTGCATTTTCTGTCTGCATGGTCGTTTTTTGTGCGAGGAAGAGATTCTTTTAGGATTTATGAGTGAATTTTGCAAATAGATGATTTGAATAAATTGTGAACTGTAATCTTGCAATCGTTGGGGCTTTGATCACTTATTTTTTTGTGTATTTTGTGTATCTCTCTATTTGTAATTTCATTATCACATGATTCTATTATCCTTATTAAAATGATTCTCCTCTTCATTGTGTTTAACCAACTTTTTCGATCACAAACTTTGCAGATAATTTCCATTGATAATGGGTTTCAATTCAGTGTATAGGAGCTTGCAAGATATATTCCCCCAAGTATTCATCTTTACCTTTAAAATGTGAAAGTTTAATTGAATTATGGTAATCTATTATTGGATTTTAAGTATAATAATTGCTACCCTGTGATCTGGTGTTATTTATACTGTATTCTGGCTACGAATTTTCAATTGTGGATTGAATTTACATTCAAATAATTAACTAATTAAAAAAAAATATTATTAAGTGATAGAAATTCTAGCGGCATATTAAACATACAGTAGCTGCATATTTTTAGGTGAATGAGTAGCTTTATATGTTGAGATTTTCACCTGACAATCCTTACAAAAGACTACTAATTTCACCTGAACAATTTCTGATATTAGTTGTTTAACACTATGATTAGTTAAAAAGTACTTTCCCTTCCAAATTTTCAGAAACCAACATTGGTAGTTTACATTTATATGAGAACAAGCTTGAAAGAGTTATTTTAGCCCATGATTACCAAATTTCTGAGTATTTTTGTGTGCAATAATCTGTGCATGCGACCAACATGTAAGCATGCCTCTTTCAAGATTCCAAAATGAACACTCTGTCCCATTATTTTAAAGAATTTTTGTTCATACTAGAACACTTAAGGCTGTGGCTATTGAAAATTCAAATGATGCTAATCAAGCTGTTGAAATTGTTCTCAGTAAAATTATTTTGGCATCAAAGGTTCTATAAAATTCACTCAATGAATTGAATAGAGACTTGATATGCATGTATAACGAAATTGGAATGGCTTCGTTTTTCATGGGATATTGGTCTTTTTCTCTATGCTTGTGCTTGGTTTGCAAATTGATAGTCTAATTGTACTCTTCACAGGTCATGAGAAAGAATTATGCTTTTAATTTATTGTTGAAGTATCATTATGCTTTTAGTTTATAAAAGTATTGAAAATTATTCTAATTGTATCTCTTCATTAGTGATTCTAAGATTCTTAGTGCAAAGTGATAAAAAATGAATGAATGAATGAAGTATTAATTAGTGTCCAAACTCTAAATTATCAAATTCATTAAATAAAAATTAACTTATAATTTGGTCACAGTTCGTACCTTGCTTTTTTTTCGTTTTAAATTTAATTAATGAACAATAATTGAATAGGGTGCATGTTTGCATGATATATTGGTTGATTGTGTTGTAACACTGTAATTCACATTGCATTGTGTCATCATGTATAATTTATCTTGGCATGGTTGCATGTAGAAGGGGTGATATCACACCTTAATTAATATAAAATTTAAGAACATTAGTATGGTGCTGAAAATTTATTGATGTTTTTTAAACTTTTTCGGAAAAGGATTAGGAGGCACATATGAAAGGGACGTGCCATTTGCTACTGCCCTTCAAGATTTTGGAAGTGACCATAATGATTTTCATTTTGCTGCTTTAGGATATAAACTTCATATTCTTTCTTTTTTAACTACAACTAAAGATATTTCTTTCAATACTAAATTAAATTATGAACCTTTAATATAATAAGTACCGGAGAAGTTCACATGGAAATATGGTATTTTTTCCATCTCTAAATGGAAATAATTGAATTATCACAGCTTCAATTTTAAATCATTCTATGTAGGAATTTATATATGAATTGTGTAAGAAATACTGCTATAGTTACATCATTTTATTTAGGATGCCATCTAATTAATATGTTGTCTGATGGTATACCAGCAAGTACAACTAGATTTTGTTCTTTTACTACAAAAAAGTGTTAATTGTAATATATAAAATGCATAGAATTCTCTGTAACTCTATAGCATCAATGAAAAAATACTGAATGAAAAATTTTAACAATCCATATCCCATCTATCAAAATACTGAATGAGCATTTTTAACAATTTATGTCCCATTTATCATTTTTAACCTTTTTTTTAATATATAATTGTGCTAAAAGAATTGATATATGAAAAGAACAAGACTCTTCCCTGATAAAGTAATTTTAGAATTAAAACTTTTAAGTTATAACAAAATTAAAAATTAAAAAAAAAAAGAAATGAAAGAATTTTGTTTTACTAATTAATTGAATCTAAGAATATTTTTTCTATTTAGCATCTCTATGTTTTATTTTTGTTGAAAAAAGAAGAATTTATTACTCTCAAGTCACATAATTTTTTTTTATCTACACCCTTCAATAAAAATGCTTTTATTAGTACTTAATTACTATTTTATAATTTTAACATACACTGGAAATAATGTGAATTAAAATTGACCTTAATGTTTTTATTCATTTGTTTGCTAGCTATGTTTTGATGTAACTGTTTGGTAAAAAAAGCTTAGATTTTGGAGGATGTCTATTTTTGCTTCAAAAGAGGTTAGTGTTACATTTATTTTTTACTTTTATAGTATTAATTTAATTAACTAAATTAGTTGAAAATGTAGTTTATTTTAAGCTATTATTTTTCTTTTCGTCCTCCATGATATACACCAAATATTAAAAGGCATAGAAAATAATAGTATTTTTAGAAATCACGATATAAAAATGAAAGAGATCCTTAAAGAGGTTCATAATTACAAAAGAACTTGGAAGAGATTCAGATTTAAAAAAAATGGGCATCAAGTATGTATGCTGGTAGGGGGTCGTTGGGTTGGTCTGTAGTGACTAGAAAATGATCTTGAGGCTGCAAATCTTTGATTGTTTGTTTGTAGGGTCTTAATGCGGTGCTTGAGTTGTTATTTGTTTATGGATAGTTTGTCTAGAACAACTGATGTAACTGTCTTTTTTTTGTTCTCTTAGTTTAGGTTATCTTTTTGTATCAATTTGTCGTTGGATATATTTTGTGGAACTAATCTTATTAACTTCCTTTTAGTTTTGGTGAATTGAACTTATAAAAAAAGGCATGAAAATAATTTAAAAGCATATATTTGTGTTAAGATATGTAATAGGAAACCGTGTCCTTAGATACGAGTATTTGTATTTATCTCCTGCTTTTAACCGTTATTTATTTGTTATTTTTTATAGTTTACTTCTCATCTCATCTCAGTAACCAACGGTGACATCAATGCTATTACTTTGAGGTCCAAAACCACACTGCAAGAGAGGAGTCATGAGGAGCCAAGCTCAAAGGAGAACATTCAAGTTGAAGATGTTGTTGAGGTAGAAGATGTTGAAGAGGAGGATGAAGTACATGACATGGTTGAAGAAGAAGCAACTCAACCAGAGAATAGCCCACAAAAAGAAGCTAAAGCTACAAGAGACGCCATCCCTATCCCCTTTCCACACCTTTCTAGGAAGTCTAAAAAGCAGATGGAGCTCGATCCAAAGATGGTGGAGATCTTCAAAAAGGTTGAGGTACCATTCCACTTTTTGAAGCCATTAGTCAGGTACCTAAATATGCGAAGTTTTTAAAGGATTTATGCATGCATAAGGATAGAATACAGGATTTAGAAACCATTCCCTTAGGTAGCTCAATATCTGCTTTAATGGGTACCATACTAGAAAAATGTGGGGATCCAGGGCCATGTATGGTTACGTGTACCATTGGGGTGTAACATTTTCTGACTGCATGTGTGATTTAGGAGCCTGTGTGAGTATTATGCCATTGTCTGTATATGATGCTTTGAGGCTCCCTCCCTTAAAAAGGTCGGCAGCTTGTTTTATTTTGGCAGATAAAAGCATAATCACAATGGTTGGAATTGCTAAGGATGTGCTGGTGAGCATTAAGGGGCTCACATTTCCTATTGACTTCTATATTTTAGAGATGCCCCCTAATGACTCAGGAAGACCATCATACATCCTGCTTAGAAGGCCATTCCTGAAGACTTCAAAGTTCAAATTAGATGCCCTCTCAGGAACTTACTCTTTTGAGATAGATGGCAGAGCAGTGAGCTTCAACCTGGATGAAGCTATGAAGCACCCTCCAAAAGATCATTCCATCTTCCAGTGCGACATCATTGATGAGACTGTAGCTGCAATTCATTAAGAAGAAGTAGAAGAGATGCACATGGAGCAAGATACAAGTGTGGGGAAACCCTCTGAACACAATACGAAAACTTTGCCATCATCACTAGTTCCAGATGATCAAGTGTCCAGCCACGAGCAGAAAATGGAGTTAAAGCCCCTTCCACCCTACCTCAAGTATGCTTACCTTGAGGACAACCAGAAGCTCCTAGTTATCATTGCAAGGGAACTCACTTCCTAGCAGGAGGAGTAGTTGCTTAGTGTGCTGAGAAGACACAAGAAAGCAATTGGGTGGAGCTTGGCGGATATAGTAGGCATCAGCCCTCAAGTTTGTGAGCACAGGATATTTTTAGAAGAGGGAGCAAGGCCTGTCCGTCAACCTCAAAGGAGACTGAACCCCACCATCTTAGAAGTTGTCAAGAAAGAAGTGACTAGGCTGCTTGAAGCTGATATTATCTACCCCATCTCAGATAGTGAATGGGTCAGCCCAGTACAAGTGGTGTCCAAGAAGTCTGAAGTCACAATAGTGCAGAATGAGCATGGAGAGCTCATAGCAACTAGAGTGCAAAATTCATGGAGAGTTTGCATTGATTACATGCGCCTCAACCAAGCTACTCGCAAGGATCATTACCCCTTGCCATTTATTAATCAGATGCTTGATCACCTGTCAGGTAAAACACATTACTGCTTTTTAGATGGTTATACAAGCTATTTTTAAATTCATATAGCTCCTGAAGATAAGGAGAATACTACTTTTATATATCCCTTTGGAACGTATGCATACAAAAAGATGCCTTTTGGCTTGTGTAATGCACCGGCTACTTTCCAAAGGTGCATGATGAGCATTTTCTCTGATCTTATTGAGAGCTGTATGGAAGTTTACATGGATAATTTTAGCGTATATGGTGATTCATTTAGCCTTTGCTTGTATAGTTTAGCTAGAGTATTAGATTGGTGTGTTAGTTCAAACTTTGTGTTAAATTTTAAAAAATGTCATTTTATGGTAAAACAAGGTATTGTTCTAGGACACGTTTCTAATACTGGTATTTCTGTAGATCCAGCAAAGGTAGATGTGATTTCTAGTTTACCTTACCCCTCCTTCGTGAGGGAAGTCCGTTCGTTCCTTGGCCATGCAAGTTTCTACCGGAGATTTATCAAGGACTTCAGTAAGGTAGCATTGCCTTTATCCAGACTGCTGCAGAAAGATGTTGAGTTCGAGCTGAGTGAGAACTGCATGAATGCATTTGATAAGCTGAAGATCGCCTTGACTCAAGCTCCGATTGTGAGAGGACCAGACTGGAGCCAGCCTTTTGAGATTATGTGTGATGCCTCCAACCATGCAGTAGGAGCGGTGCTAGCTCAGCGCGAAGGTAAGGATCCTTTCGTAATTGCTTATGCTTCTAAGACCTTAGACGCTGCTCAGTCTGTAACGACCCAACTTCCAGTACGTCATGATCGTACCAAAAGTAAGAAGTTACTAACCTATTTCTTTTATTAACTATTTAATATTGAGCCTTTAGTTCAATATCGCGCTTCTATTTTATGGAAAATTCCAGAAAATTCTTGTTTTTTATTATCAAAATCATATATCAAACATTTTCAAGTAGTAATAATCACATAATTATTAATAATAATATCTTTCATACAAAAGATTTCAAATAAAACTCAGATACAAATCCTATCCCTCTATATAAAATAAAAATCGTAAGCTATAAGAGCGAGGGAACTCTATGAAAGCAAATTAACTCACACTTAACTCATAAATGAATTCTATAATCGCCTGCAGCTTCACACTGTGTCTTCGAACCTGTGTCACTGAAAAGGTGGAGGATTTTTGGGGTGAGAACAAACCATACGTTCTCAGTAGGGAATGGGAATGCCGTAAAAGTAATGAAATAAAATGCAAATAATTAACATACTCAAGGAAACTATATTTCATCAAACCTTTTGGATATACTCTTAGCTTTACTTTAACTAATTGATCACCTCTTCCTAAACTCAAAACAGATCTCAATGACAAGATTAATTATATCAATCATTTTTCAGTCAATTAATTCTCAATCACAACGTCAATTATTAATCTCTTTAAAACATCCAGAAACTAAAAGTACAAGCAAGAGATTTAATTCAACATACAAACAAATTACAACAAGACAAGCAGCACAATTACAAAGAAATAAGAGAAGCAAACACAATCAAATGAAGATGCACAAATAAGGATGATGCATGTCTAGCCCTAGTGCAGGTAATGAGCTCATTTGTCGGTTTTTACCCGCTCCCGACGTAACCCGAAGCAGCTGAAACGGGTATGGTTTTCCAGTCAGCATAGGTACAGTTCTCACTAACTGATGTATGCGTTATATCCTCTGTAAGGAAACTCTGCCTTACAGGTGGCGGCATTCCAGCCGTGTATGAAATCATATTCTCTGTAAGCAATCCTTGCCTTACAAGTGCGGCATTCTAGCCGTGTATGAATTAATATCCTCTGCAAGTGATTCCAGGTTATCAGTTACAGGAACAGCTCTCAATAGCTGTGTAATACTGGAAAACGTTCTGTGGTCGTACCACCATCTATCTGACTGCCTTCACGCAACAGATCATCACATAATCATTCTCATTATCATCATTCATTATCACTTTCACATTCTTAGGCAGTACCTCTTTCTTTCTCTGTTCAATTATACTATACAAATTCAATTATACTATACAAACTTCACATCTTTCACTTTTACAACATCTTAGCTCAAACCATTTCTCTTTATCATTCGGATTCAAATATTATAAAATTCACCAAACTCCTAAAAAGTAATCTTCTATTTCAAGCCCAAAGCATAACTCTTTTCATATTAAATTGAATTCAAAACATAATTCCTTTCTTAAATAATTCAAACTTGAATCATAAACCTTTCCTTGATAATTCCAAATTCTAAATAGTATAATTCTTCTCTTATTTAGATAAAATGCAAATAATATAATTTTTCAAGTTCAAATCTTTTAAAATGACTTTTCGAATAAAACCTCAGATTTTTATAAAATTTTGACAGCACCTCCCCTAAAACCCGGACTTAACCACCCTTATGGGTTCCCTCTTTCTCAACATCTCATCAAACCTTTCTCAACAATTGCCATAACAATATATTCTCAAAAACATTTGATAATAGTATAGAAAATCTATTTCTCAAATTACATATCCAAGTAATCACCAAAACAACATCAGCAGTCTAATTTCAGTTTTATCTTTAAAATATCAAACGAATTCGGAATTACGCAAACCTTGTATCTATGTGACCGTCTCGGATTAAACTTTCTATTAAACCAAAAATCATAATTTTTCGCTGGCTCTAGCTTCGGGAATATAAGCAAAACCGTGACTGCTCTGTAGTGCCTTAAAACGAGAAGACAGCAGCAGCGTACAACATTCGAAATTTCATATAAAATCCAAATTAAATCCAACCACCTTCAAAATTAATGTGGTTAAACATAACTTATCCAAATTTCTTTCTCAATTCGTTCTAGGGTCATACCATTTTTAATGAAGGGGTTACGTAGCTTGGAAGTTAGGTAATTTTCTGCTGAAATCTGTTTTACAAATCATTGAACACAACCTCTTCGAAGTCCCATAACTCACTTATTAAAACATGGAAAACCCTGAAATTTAAATCATATATACTAAACATACTCAACTTTCACCTCCAGTTAGTTTCATCTCAATATCATTCTAGAATGAAAAATTATAAAGTCTCAAAGTTACTGACTTAGAAAACAAAATCTGATTTTTACTGCATAATACATCTTACTTTAAAAATCCATATCTTTAAAACCACAACTCTAACAATTCTAAATTTTTCTAAAATTAAAGTAATATGACCAAAGTTGTATTTAAAATTGGTTCCATTTCAAAATTCAAACTGGTGAATTTCTAATAGAAGAAACAAGTTGCTGCTGTGTTAAGCGTTCTGCAGAAAACCAGATTTGACATTCATAATTCAAAAATTCACCATAAATCATAAACTTAATGAAAAAGTCTCAAATTCACCAGTCCAGCTTTCTATATTCCCAGGCTTAAGCCAGACTTGGTCCCACGCAATTCTGATCATCACAGAATTAGTTATAGATTTTCAAAGTCTCCGGCATCATTTAAAAGTAATGCAGAAAATTAAGTTTTATATTTTAACTTTGAAAAATCATAACTAGTTCTATAGTTAATTCAAACTTCTCAAAATTGAATCCCAACAACAAATTTTATTATAGTTTACTCAGCCTTTACTCTCATATCATTTTGATTATCGTTGAATAACTGATTCACTTCCAAAGTCATCTTTTAATCTCAAAAATCAGATTTTCAGCAACTAGTTCAACATTTTAAGATTCAGTCTTCCAATTATTCCTTAAGCCCAACTTCAATTAATCACTAACTAAGTCCACTAAACAGCAACAATTTCAATTTGACCCATCAAAATACCGAAATAACAATAATCTCTCATCAAATAATTTATAATTCAATTTCACAAAATCAACGAATTCAACCAAAGTTCCAATCAAAAATCTCAATCATTCCAATCATAAATTCAGCCACACAACTCAACTAATTCAATATAATCACATAGAGTCAGAACTTTGCAATAATTCCATCAATATCAGAGAAAACAATATCAATTACAGCTTCAAACACTCACAACAAAGCCCAAAGACATTCACAGCCATAACCTGAATTCAATAATCCAATTGAAATACTAAAACATCATCAAATTTAATCCAAATTTCACAACCTCAAACCAAGCTTATTTCTATCAATTAGTCTCTCATAACAACAAAACCAATTACATTCACAGCAGCAATCCAAACTCAATTCATCAATTATCCATTCAACAGTTGTTCAACAATTAACTCGGCATATTTCAATTTAATAAGTTACACTAAATTAATCATTATTCACAACAGCATCTAAGTTCAATCACAGCTCAGAATAATCACAACAACTAACTAATTTCAAATGCATTTCAAGTCATTCATGTTAATTAAGAAATTCTTAACCATTGTTAACCATTTGCACTTATCCAATAACTTTGTAGGCATTCTAAATTAAAAATGTTTAACTTTAAAAATAAATCTCCTACCTCGATTAGCCAAAATTCGATATTCAAACACAACAAAGCCTTCTTTTATTTTTAATTCACAGTGGCAACAACCTTGAACCGAACTAACAGCAGTGGCTTTTCTGATCACTTCTCAGCAGCAGCAGTAGGAGCATTAACCGGAATAACAACAGTCTCACTTTCCTAAGGCAGCGACGATGGTTGCAACAGGACAGGATTTGAATCGAATAGGAAGCAAGAGCAAACACAACTCTGGAAAATTCAAGACAAAGAATGTACTAAAAATCAAATCATTAACAAGGATGGTAGTGACAAAAGAAGTGTGTAAATGGAACAGAATCAAATAAAGTAATAGACCAGAGCCAGAACAGCAACTCTGGTGGTCTTCTCCAGCAACAAGGACGATAATTTGGCTTACCATCTTCAGCAGCAGCGTGGATTGGCGGCGATAGACCTTCAGTGGCAGCAGTGACACGGCAGCGGTGGAACCTTCTTCCCTTCGTTGATCGCGTCTTCTTCCTCTCGCATAGGTCACAGCGGTGATTTACAGGCCCAACGACAGTGACTGTGAGGGCAATGAGCAGCTTGTTCCTCGCGGTGTCTGGCTCTCTCTCCGCGCTTGACGGCGTTCGGTGGCAATGGAGGCATGGTGGCGACGCAGAAAAGGTTCCCTTCTCCCTTGGCTCTCGCGCAGTTCTTCCTTCCTCCTTGAACAGCGACGACGGCGTCCTCTTCGTCGGCAATAATGATGGCGGTGATGGCGAGGCAGGCTGGACGTGGTGCAGCTCCGTTCACAAGGTGTGGGTGTGTGACAGAAGGAGTGTGTGTGTGCCGCGATGAGGCTAAGGCAGAGCGGGTGAGTCTGTACGCTTGTGATGAGGGTGACGGCGCTGAGAAGAGTGGGGGAGGGTTAGGGTTTGTTTGTGAATTTAGGAATTACGGTTTCTGAGTTAATTTTGGGAATTAGGGTTAGAAATTAGGGATTTTATAAAGAAATAAAGATAAATATGAATAGATATTTTGATAAAATTGAAGAGTAGAGTAATTTTAAAATCAAACATACTCTATTAAAAATATTTAGGATCATTATTTATCATCATATTTCTAAGTTCAATTAATTATTTCTAGTTTAAATTATAAAATAAGCATATTAATCATATAATTATAAAATATAGTTTAAACTCAATATTAGTTATTCAAATTAAATGATATAACTTTTTATCAAAACTCTAATTTCAGTTTATGTAGAATAACTAATTATAATAAAAATTGTACTTGAACATTAATTAACTTAAACTTAAAGTATTTATAAAAATCAAACTAATCATTTCTAATAAATTAATCTCTAAGAGTACAAATTAATAAAATAGAACATAATTCATTAAAAATTACTTAAATTGAACAGTACAATTCTTTCTTATTTTTCAATTACTAAAATTATAATTTCAATTATACCAAATATCTAATAAAGTTTATATAAAAATTCTAATTAATTTAAACTTCAATTATTATGAAACTCCATTTAATTACCTTTAGTAAAATAATTTTCTTAAAATGAAATTATCAACAAATAAAATAAATCACAAATAACTAATTATTTGATTTTTAAAAACTAGGGTTGTTACACAGTCTAATTATACTACCACTAAAAAAGAGCTTCTGGCTATTGTTTTTGCTCTGGATAAATTCCGAGCCTATTTACTTGGTACTAAGGTGGTAGTGTACTCAGACCATGCAGCTCTAAAATATTTATTAGCTAAAAAGGAGTCCAAACCAAGGCTAATACATTGGATATTGCTGCTGCAAGAATTTGATTTAGAAATTAAGGATAGGAGTGGTTCTCAAAATTTAGTGGCGGACCACTTGAGTCGCCTTGAGCACATTAAGGATAACTCCACTCCTATCAATGATGCTTTTCCATTAGATAGCTTGCACGCAATATCTGAAGTAGTTCCTTGGTATGAACCTCTAGCTAATTATCTAGTTAGTCACACTTTTCCTCCTAATTTTACTAAGCATCAAAGAGACAAGCTAAAAAGCGAGTCCAAATATTATATATGGGATGACCCATATTTATGGAGGTATGGTGCTGACCAGGTAATTAGAAGGTGTGTTCCTCAATCAGAATTCTAGTCAATTTTAGAGGCCTGCCACTCTTCTGAGAGTGGTGGACATTTTGCCTCTCAAAGAATAGCTAGAAATATTTTAGACTGTAGATTCTGGTGGCCTACTCTTTTTAAGGATGCTACTGCCTTCTACAAATCTTGTTCCCCATGCCAAAGGTTTGGAAATATATCCAAGAGGGATGAGATGCCCCAATAGCTTATGCTATTCTGTGAAATTTTTGATGTTTGAGACATTGACTTCATGGGTCCATTCCCAAACTCTAGTGGTTTCTTATATATACTGTTAGCTGTAGATTATGTTTCTAAATGGGTGGAAGCAATTCCTACCCGTACTGATGATGCTAACATTGTTGTCTCCTTTGTTAGAAACCATATTATCTGTCGCTTTGGATCACCACGAGCAATCGTGAGTGATCAAGGCACTCACTTTTGTAACAGGAGATTAACAAGACTACTGAAGAAGCATGGGATTTTTCATAAGGTAGCGACAGGTTACCATCTTCAGACCAATGGACAAGTAGAGGTGTCTAACAGGGAGATAAAGCGCATTCTGGAGAAGATAGTCAAGCCTCATAGGAAGGACTGGAGCACCAGGCTTGTTGATGCGCTCTGGGCTTATCGGACAGCATACAAGACACCCATTGGGATGAGTCCCTTCCGCCTAGTATACGGAAAGGCTTGTCACCTCCCAGTGGAGGTGGAACACAAGGCTTTCTGGGCTGTAAGGGAATGCAACATGGAATTTGAGAAAGCTGGTGTTGAAAGGAAGCTGCGACTAGCAAAACTGGAGACCCTTCGACTCGAAGCTTATGACAACTCCAGATTATACAAAGAGAAGGTGAAGGTTGTGCATGACAAGCATATCAAGAGAAGAGAGTTCAGACCTGGGGAGCTAGTTCTCCTTTACAACTCAAGGCTAAGACTTATGCCAGAAAAGCTGAGATCCAGATGGGAAGGCCCCTACAGAGTAGAGAAGGCAGAGCCATACGGAGTCTTCCATCTGAGTCATCCTTCAAGTTCCAAATTCATCAAGGTTAATGGGCATCGCTTAAAGCTATATCATGGTGAGAAGATGAAGGAAAATAAAGAGCTAGAGGTCTTCCTCTTGGAGGACCCACCAACAGAAGCAGATTGAGCTTGTAGACCGTCCAACTTAAGGACGTAAAGGTAAAGTGCTAGGTGGGAGACAACCACCATGGTATGATCGTTCCTTTTTGTTCTTAGTTTTATTTTCTTTTGTTTTTCCAAAGTGCATTTTGCATCCTGCATATATATATAAAAAAAGGCACACGACGTGCAAGCGTCGCTAACGCGTACGCGTCATATGTGCTTGCGAGAATAAGGAAAAGTGAACAGAGAGTTGGGCACGAGTGGTGCTGGACACGTGCCTTACGCACAAGCAAGTCCACGCCTACGCGTCCTTCACGCATACGCGTCGCTCGCGATTTCAGCCCATCATGCGTACGCGTCACTGATGCACACGCGTGACTATGAAAAATCGGCGTAAATGGTGTTTGGCTAGAGAGTTATGTTGGTATGGTGATGGAACTGTGCTGGAAGCACAAGCTCCATCATGCGTACGCGTCCCTGACGCGTGCGCGTCGTTTTCCTAAAATGACCATCCACGCATGCGCATCCCTGACGCACATGCGTCGTATGTGATTTTTTGCCCCAAGCCCAGCGCGAACAGAGAGTAGTGCGTACGCGTCGATGCCTTCGCGCGATTCGCACAATCAAAGGCACGCATACGCGTGCCCGACGCTTACGCGTCACTTTTCAATCTGCGCGACCCACGCGTACGCGTCACATGCGACGCACAGTTAAACCACCTCAGCGCCTGATTTTAATTCTCCTTCTCCCCAATCTTAACTCTTTTCAATCCTAATTATTTCTTCTTCCTTATTCTTTCCCACTTTCTATTACTTTCTTCTTTCCTTCTTCATCTCCTTCATCAGGTTTCTTTTCTTCCTCCCATCTACTCTTTCATTATTGCATTTATTTATGTTTCTTTCTTCTCTATTTTTTCTTTTAGCTTAATTATTTATGGTTTCTTTTTCTTGCATTCTTATGTTGGTGTTGGAATTTTATTTGGATATTACCTTACTATAATAAAGCTTGTGGATATTATGAGGAGTGATTTGACAATTGACATATTAAATTGGCTCTCATATACACTTGGATTATATTATTTTCATTCCTACTTTAACTTGCTCACCAAGTGTTTGCGAAAAAGTCCTTATGGCACTTTGAATCCTATTTTCCTTTACTCTTTTACTTGAATGCCCCTTTTTCACCACACTTGTACTCCACATATATTTGGGATTATCATTCACAATTGTCATCATACAAATACTCTCTATATTGTCACATTTAATTATTGATGCTTGAGTTATGCTTCTCATGCCTAGTACTTGCATGCTTTTACTCTCTTGTATCCAATTATTATGAATTGCCTTCTCGATCTTAATTGATGTTTTACCTACATGTTGTAGCTACCATGTATTTGAGCTATCATCTTTCCTTTGGCATTCATTATCACTTGGAATTTTCTCCCTTCCGGTTCTTTAGTTATCTATATTTCACACTCTTCCTTTTTCTTCTTCCTTAGGCATGGGTACCAAGAAAGGAAAAGAGAAGGCCACCGACAAGACAGCAGTAAGGAGAGGATTAGGACTTGCAAATAAGAGTTAGCTCAATCACTTGACTTTCCTTTATTTAGTAAGGGTTAACTAAGTGAAAACAACAACCTCTTGCTATTCCACTTGGGAAAATCCAACAAGGATAGAACTTCCAATTAATCTTCCCCCGGTCAAGGCTTTTACTTTGATTACATAAATTCTCTTACTAATTTCCATTACTTTAATTTACGATTACTTAAATTTCTGTTCTTCAACTCTTAAAATTTCTCGGAAAACTCCTGATTAATAAAATAGCACCCTTTTGTCAACTCGTTGGGAGATGACCTGAGATTCCTACTCCCAGTATTTTTATTCTAAAATTTGTGACAACCCTTTCTAAATTGAATAGCGGAATTTCGTCAGTTAAGAACTGTACTTGTAACACTGTTCTTACTATAATTTCTTAATCGGCAATTTTCTGCCACGTCAAGCCTTAAAGTGGAAAAATAATAAATGTCCTTATTTGGATCTTTGATTAGCTTAGACTAGTGAGAGTGTGTATGATTTAAGTGTGGGGAAGCTTGAAAACATTGGTTGATGTAAAAGTGTATTGTTGTATTTCTTTGATTAAAGATCTTGGGATTTGAGTGCATACTCATGTATTAAATGCTTAAACCATATGTATTGACACTTTTGTGTACATATTTTAGCTTGAAAAATTAGTTAGAAAAAGAAAAAAAAGAGACAAAGAAAGCAATAAAAAAAAAGGGACAAAATACCCCAAAGTAAAGTAACAATAACAATGCATATGAGTTGTGATTAAAAAGAAAATGCATGAGTGTGTAAGAAAAGTGAGGAATGGGTAGTTAGGTTTGCTTTGAGTTGTATAGGTTGTTATGTAGGTTAGGTAAGAGTTTAGGCTAATCAAAGATGCAAATTTTAAGCTCACTTGATCATATGCATCCTTACCTTTACCCTAGCCTCATTATAACCTATGGAAAAGCCCACATGATATTTGTATGCATACATTGAATAATTTTTGATTGTTAGATGAAAAAAAAATCTTAGAAAGCATGATTAGAAGAAAATTGAGTGAATCACCCCTAAACACTTGAGCGACTAGAGCGTATACACATTCGGTGAGGGTTCGATTGTCCAATTACATGTTTTCACCTATGCTTAATTCTTATCTTGCAAGTTTATAAATTCTATTCTAGAACTCAATTCAATTGTGATTTGAATTGTTTTAGCCCTTATGTTTATATATGTATTGTTGGAAATTGATTTATTTTGACTATGTGGTTGCATTCATATAGGTAGATTGCATATAGGTAGTTTCCTTGCTTTGAACAAATGTAATTCCTCTTCTTATCTTTCTTTGGTATAGCATGAGGACATGCTATTGTTTAAGTAAGGGGATGTGATGAATCCACATTTCATGATATTTATTTGCTCTATTTGGGTGGATTTCATCAACTTTTCTTGCACTTATTCATTGAAATCGCATAGTTTCATGATTTCTTCTTAAATTGTGCTTGAAAGTAAAAACATACTTTTTAGGCCTTTTAATTGCTAAATTTTATTCACTTTAATCCCATTTGATGTCTTGATATTTTTGATAAGTGATTTCAGGTTTCCAAGGCAAGTATGGGTTGAAGAAGTGAGAAAAAGAGCATGCATAAGAGAAGAAACCATGAGAAAATGGAGTTTGGAAGATTCATCACCCGTACATGCGCAACAAGTGTTGCGTGTGCACGCACAAGTGCGAGCTTGGCGACGTGTACGCGTGGGAGTAAATTTCGCCAGGTTACGCATACGCGTGACCCACATGTACACGTGACCCGAGTCACGTGAGCTCATTAATTGCAAATCGCTGGGGGCGAATTCTGAGCCTCCAAAACCCAGTCCAACTCATTTCTGAAACTATTTCAAGCCAAAGTGAAGAGGAATGAAGGGGGAAAATTAGGTTTAGCTTTTACATGTTTTTGTCTTAGTTTTCTATAAAGAGAAGCTCCCCTCCCCCCTCTCTCTAGAATTATGTTAGATTTAGTTAATTTTCTCTTAGTTTGATGCTTTAATTCTTGTCTTGATTTAGTTTCTTTACTATTTCTTCTTCTAGCTTCTTATTTCTTTTAGTTTTACTTGTTATTTATTTTATTTGGTTATTTCATTGTAATGAATTCTTTGTTAATTTTAATTTCTATTAATGAAATTTATGTTTTTTGTGCAATTAATGCTTGTTTGAGTTATTGTCATTATTTTCTAGCTTTTGGTAGTTAGATTTTATTTTTATGCACACCAAGTGTTTGATAAAATGCTTGTCTTAGCTTTTACCTAGTTTTTCCTTACTCTTAGCTTGGAATTGATGACTTTGGTGACCCTTGAGTCATTGATGTCCATTCTTGATTGATTTATTATAGTAGTTAGTTGATTTAGTTTCCATTGACTCTAAGTCTTCCATTAATAGAGTTGACTAGGACTTATGGATTGAAATCAATTATGCCTATTTGACTTATCCTCGATATAGGGTTGACTAAGTAGGATTAACCCTTCATAATCATCATGTGTTTGTGGTCAATGGCTAGGATAGATAACCTTAGCTCTCAATCCATGCCAAGAGGTTTTTAGCACTTGAATTTTCCTTTCCTTGCTTTATTTGCTTTGACTTTTAATTCCTTGCATGGTTGTTTCATTTCCTCCTATTTACATTACTTGCTTCTCTTGCAATCAACCCCATTTCCCCATAGCCAATAATTGAGCATTTCATTGCAACTCCTAGGGAAGACGACCCGGGACTTAAAAACTCCTGGTTATTTTGTATTGATTGTGACTAATCTTTTGAATTAAAATTTGATTGATGGTCGATTGTCGGGTTGGGTCTATACTTGCAACGCCAATTTTATTTTGAGAAAAATTCCTAACTCGCTCTAGGCCAATCGTCAAATTTTGGTGCCGTTGCCGAGGACTTACAATGTGTGCTATTTATTGGCTATTTTAAATATGTTAATATGTAAATAGCTTGATTTTTGGTTGTCTTTTATTTTAGTTAATGGTTAGGATTGGGATCTCGGAGGACATTGGAAATTCAAGCACTGGTGGGGAAGTCAAGTACAAGCCACTATAACAAGGACTCTCCCAATTGTCTAACTTAAAGAGCATAAATGAAAGTGCTAGGTGGGAGACACTCCCACTATGGTAACACCTTTCCAATCCTCTCTTTGTATATAGTTTTAATTCATTGCATTTTGTTTCTTGTAGATAGCTTATGTTTAGTTTAATTTCAAGCTTAGTTAGGTTAAATTTTAGTTTGGATAATGTGGTTGTGCAATTTTGGATGTTTTGGGATTGGAATCCTTTTGTTGAGCTCAAGTTTGGTGCCTTAAAGCTCTAAAAGTTTTTGAACAAACAGAGCATGTGCGTGCGCACACACCTGTGCGTACGCACACCCACCCCAATTTCTGCACCTGTGCGCACGCACACACCTGTGCGTACGCACACCCCTTTGCATAGGCCCTGTTCGGAGCACTTGCACACCTTGTGCATTCACGTCTCCCTCTTTTGGCCTCTTGTGCGTACGCACGGACCTGTGTGCTTGCGCACAGATGGCGAATCAGGCATTAAATTTTGACGTTTCATTTTCTCAAAAAAAATTAAATAAAATATATATATATATATTGCCTTTCTGTGCATGGGCATACTTCAAAACAAGGTCTCTGCCCGTGGCGTTCGCACACATAGTGCGAATGCACAATCTTTAAAATTTTGCCATCCACGCGTATGCGTTCCCAACGCGTACGCATGACCTTGCATTTTCTCTCTTTCACGCGTACGCGTCCCTCACGCGTATGCGTCGATCCACGTTTTTGCAGCACCACGTGCACGCGTACGCGTGGATCCCTTTGTGCGTACGCACGGCCCTATGTGCGTACGCACGACCCTGTTTTCTCATTATTATACTTCTCTTCTTCTCTTATCACTATTTCTTCCCTTCTTTTCTCTTCTCCTCTCTTCTTTCCTTTCTTCAACCATCATATATCACTATCATTCACCACCACCAGACTCACCTTTAGTTAGTTAGTTAGTTAGTTTAATTTTCTATTTTGGTGCTAAGTGTTGGATGATTGAGTTGAATTATTGATTGTGTTGAGATATTGCTGCTGAATTATTACTGTTGTTGCTATTTATTGTTGGATATCTTTATTAAGGTTATAAATTGTTACTTGGTATTGAGTTCTTCATGGTTAATTTTGTGCATACCAAGTACTCATAACGTTGCCTTTGAGAATATCTTTGGATTTCTAAATTGCGTGTTTTGGCCACCATGTAATTTGATTTCATTATAGATAGGCAATTTGTTTTTAGTTGATGCATTTTGTGTTACGTGATACTTGTTATGATTGATTTTTATTTAAGTCACCTAGTTGATGCATTAACATTGAGAATTTTGAAATTGGATCATGAGCTTACCTACTGACACTTTTTGAGTTTTTTAAGCTTTGTGGACTATGCTTGTCATGTTGTCCACTTCATGTCAATTAGGTGTTGCTTCATTTTCTATTTCATAATTCCTTGATTCTTGCATGAATGCTCTTGTACTTCTTCATCACTTGTTTGTTTATCTTAACCTATAAGTTTTCTTTAAAGCATCTCAAGCACACTAGAATGAGTAAAGTGCATGCTTCAGTGGTGTAATTGTGACCTAGTTTTCCATGTTAGTGTGTATGTTCTAAAGCGTCCACAACTTAGAATTCACACACTTGTTTCCTTCATGTCACAAACTAATTCACTCACTCATTCTAGTGAATATTACTTCATTCCAACAATCCATGCTTCCTTGTCTTTTCATTTACTTGTATTGACATCCTATTTTCTATTTTTCATGGATGATGCACCTTAAAGTAACAAGGAAGCATGGAGGAAGAGCATGCAGCAGCTGATTGATCCACCAGCTGAAGGTGGCAATCCGAAGTCGCCACACCCCCTTGCTCATCTTTGATTGCACGGAGGACCATGCAAACCTTTAAGTGTGGGAAGGTTGTCACCGATCGACCATCTTGGGTGACAAACTCTAATCCTAATACTTTTACATTCTTTTTGAATTCTTAGTTGCAATTTTCTTCTTGGTTTGTATATATTTTAGAGCTTTAATTACATTCTCTCTTAGTTTGTTGCACGTCTTTGCATACATATAATAAGCTTAATTAATTTAATGAAATTTTTCAAGAAAAAAACTTTCCATTATATAGGGCATTAGCATCTAAATTGATTTGAGTTGATATTTGTTTCATTAAAACTTGCTTGAAATATTGTGGAACATGTTTTTGAGCTAAGAACACATAAGCATGTGAGTTTTGAGCCTAATTGTGTGGTTACATCATATAACCACTATTTTCATTCTTGTGTGTGTTATTCTCTTTTTATGATTGGAATCTTTGATTTGTTTGATTCTTTATGTCCATTGTTTGATGTATATATGCATTTATATGATTGAGGCCATCATTTCATTTAGCTCACTTACCCAAATAGCCTACCATTTTATCTTTCTTTGTTAACTAACTTTGAGCCTATTTCAATCCTCTTTTGTTCTTAAAAAGTTAGCACATTACTAGCCTTAAAGTGGAAAAATAATAAATGTCCTTATTTGGATCTTTGATTAGCTTAGGCTAGTGAGAGTGTGTATGATTTAAGTGTGGTGAAGCTTGGGAACATTGGTCGATGTAAAAGTGTATTGTTGTATTTCTTTGATTAAAGATCTTGGGAATTGAGTACATACTCATGCATTAAATGCTTAAACCATATGCATTGAAACTTTTGTGTACATATTTTAGTTTGAAAAAAACAACTAGTTAGAAAAAGAAAAAAAAAGAAAAAGAAAGCAATAAAAAAAGGGGACAAAATACCCCAAAGTAAAGTAACAATAACAATGCATATGAGTTGTGATTAAAAAGAAAATGCATGAGTGTGTAAGAAAAGTGAGGAATGGGTAGTTAGGTTTGCTTTGAGTTGTATAGGTTGTTATGTAGGTTAGGTGAGAGCTTAGGCTAATCAAAGATGCAAATTTTAAGCTCACTTGATCATATGCATCCTTACCTTTATCCTATCCCCATTACAACCTATGGAAAAGTCCTCATGATATTTGTACGCATACATTGAATAAGTGTTGATTGTTAGATGAAAAACAAATCTTAGAAAGTATGGTTAGAAGAGAATTGAGTGAATCACCCCTAAACACTTGAGCGACTGTATAGGTAGATTGCATATAGGTAGATTCCTTGCTTTGAGCAAATGTAATTCCGCTTCTTATCTTTCTTTGTATAGCATGAAGACGTGCTATTGTTTAAGTGTGGGGATGTGATGAATCCACATTTCATGCTATTTATTTGCTCTATTTGGGTGGATTTTATCAACTTTTCTTGCACTTATCCATTGAAATAGCATAGTTTCATGATTTCTTCTTAAATTGTGCTTGAAAATAAAAACATGCTTTTTAGACCTTCTAATTGCTAAATTTTATTAACTTTAATCTTATTTGATTCCTTGATGTGTTTGCTTAGTGATTTCAGGTTTCCAAGGCAAGTATGGGTTGAAGATGTGAGAAAAAGAGCATGAAAAAGAGAAGAAACCATGAGAAAATGGAGTTTGGAAGATTCAGCACCCGTGCATGCGCACAAGTGATGTGTGCTCACGCACAAGTGCGAGCGTGGCGACACGTACGCATGACCCACACGTACGCGTGACACAGGCGTACGCGTGGGAGTGAATTTCACCAGGTGACACGTACGCATGACCCACGCGTACGCGTGACCCGAGTAGCGTGAGCTCATTTATTGCAAATCGCTGGCGGAGAATTCTGGGCCTCCAAAACCTAGTCCAACTTATTTCTGAAGCTATTTCAAGTCAAAGTGAAGAGGAATGAAGGGGGCAATTAGGTTTAGCTTTTACATGTTTTTGTCTTAGTTTTCTAGAGAGAGAAGCTCTCCCCTCTCTCTAGAATTAGGTTAGGTTTAGTTAATTTTCTCTTAGTTTGATGCTTTAATTCCTGTATTGATTTAGTTTCTTTACTATTTCTTCTTTTAGCTTCTTATTTCTTTTAGTTTTACTTGTTATTTATTTTATTTGGTTATTTCATTGTAATGAATTCTTTGTTAATTTTAATTTCTATTAATACAATTTATGTTTTATGTTCATTTAATTCTTGTTTGTGTTATTGTCATTATTTTCTTGCTTTTGGTAGATCGATTTTATTTTTAATGCAATTTAATATTATTTTATTTTCATGCACACCAAGTGTTTGGTAAAATGATTGGCTCATATTTTACCTAGTTTTTCCTTACTCTTAGCATGGTATTGATGACTTTGGTGTCCCTTGAGTCATTGATGTCCATTCTTGATTGATATATTAGAGTAGTTGGTTGATTTGGTTTCCATTGACTCTAAGTCTTTCATTAATAGAGTTGACTAGGACTTATGGATTGAAATTAATTATGCCTATTTGACTTATCTTAGATGTAGGGTTGACGAAATAGGATTAACCCTTCATAATCATCATGTGTTTGTGGTCAATGGCTAGGATAGGTAACCTTAGCTCTCAATCCATGCCAAGAGGTTTTTAGCACTTGAATTTTTCTTTCCTTGCTTTATTTGCTTTGACTTTTAATTCCTTGCATGGTTGTTTCATTTCCTCCTATTTACATTACTTGCTTCTCTTGCAATCAACCCCATTCCCCCATAGCCAATAATTGAGCATTTCATTGCAACTCCTAGGGAAGACGACCCGGGACTTAAAACTCCCAGTTATTTTGTATTGATTGTGACTTATCTTTTGAATTAAAATTTGATTGATGGTCGATTGTTGGGTTGGGTCTATACTTGCAACACCAATTCTATTTTGAGAAAATTCCTAACCCGCTCTAGGCCCTTCGTCAGAGGTCGGGACGCATTTTAAAAGGGATATTGAGATCCCACTTTTGTATAAAATATTATGAACTAGTGTGTATTTTTGTGCCTCTTTTACAAGCCTTCTGGCTTCCTTTTCATCCTTAGAGAGTATATCAAATTTGTGGTAGTTGACTATGGAAGTCATCCACCCTAAATGTTGATTGGATATGGTCAGTACTTCCTCTTCTTTTGATATGGATGGTGATTGCAGAGTCTCTTGAGTGTGACTTCTATTATTGCCCACTGGATTGGTATTGGCTAATTTTGAGAGGTTATCAGCTCAGGCATTAGACTCTCGAGCTATATGTTGGACTTCACTTTCTAAAAAGTGTGTTAGTTGTTCTCGGATCTTATCCAAGTACTTCTTCATAGTGGAGTTTTTAGCTTGATTGGTGCCATTAATTTGCGAAGTTATTACTTGTGAATCACTGACCACCACCACTTTTTCTGCCTCTACTTCTTTAGCCAGCTTCAAGCCAACAAGTAGGCCTTCATACTCTGCTTGATTGCTGGAAGCAGGGAACACGAACCTTAAGGATAGCTCTATCTGAGTTCCTTGGTCGCTTTCTAGAATAACACCAGCTCTACTTCCAGCTTTGTTTGATGACCCATCTACATACAAGTTCCATATAACGGGGTTTACCGGGCTTTCAGTGTATTCAATGATAAAGTCGGCAAGATATTGTGACTTAATGGCTGTCCAAGCTTTGTATCTTAGGTCGAACTCAGACAGCTCCACTAGCCATTGTAGCATTCTTCCTGCCAAGTCCGTTTTTTGTAAGATATATTTCGTTGGTTGATTAGTGCGGACTTTAATGGTATGAGCCTGGAAGTAAGGTCGAAGCCTTCGAGATGTGAGGATAAAGGCATAACCAAACTTCTCTATCTTTTGATAGTTCAACTCTGCCCCTTGTAGGACTTTGCTGATGAAATAGATAGGTTGTTGCCCCTTTTCGTCTTCTCGGACCAAGGCTGAAGCTATAGCTCAGCTTCCTACTGGCAGGTATAGCACGAGCTCTTCTCCTTTAATAGGTCGGGTAAGTATCAGGAATACTTTAAAGTCTTGGAAGGCTTGTTCGCATTTTGGGATCCATTCGAACTGCTTCCCTTTCCTTAGGATTGAGTAAAGAGGAAGTGATTTCAAGGCTGACCCGGCTAAGAATCTGGATAGAGCTGCCAACCTCTCATTTAGTTGTTAGACCACTTTAATACAAATCGGGATCTTCATGTTGAGTATAGCCTATCATTTGTCTGAGTTTGCATTTATGCCTCTTTGTGTCAACATAAACCCCAGGAACTTCCCAGCTTCTACTGCAAAGGTGCATTTTGACGACTTTAACCTCATCTCATGCTTCTTTATAGTAGAGAATACCTCAGAGAGGTCAGACAATAGTGTCGCATCCTCTTTGGTCTTAATGAGCATGTCCTCTACATATACCTCCATGAGTTATCCTATGTGAGCGAAAAACACTTTGTTCATTAATCGTTGGTATGTAGCCCCTGCGTTCTTTAATCCGAAAGGCATTACTATGTAGCAATAGTTAGCCTTTGGAGTTATGAATGAGGTCTTCTTTTGATCCGGCTTATACATCAGGATTTGATTATATCCCGAGTAGGCGTCCATAAAGGACAAATATCTATAACTTGAGGCTAAGTCGACCAGAGCGTTAATGTTAGGGAGTGGATAAGGATCCTTAGGGTAGGATTTATTGAGGTTGGTATAATCAAAGCACATTCTCTACTTTTCATTTTACTTTTTTACCAATATAACGTTAGCTAACCACAGTAGATATTTTATCTCCCTTATAAATTCTGCCTCACTACAACAAATAAGGGTTTTCGCAACAGTCAAAAACCGTTGTCATAGATCGAAAAACCATTCCTAAAACTTTAGGGAATTCTTTGGCAACAATTTTTTACCTGTGGTATATGCGGCCGTTACCAATGCTCATAGGCAACGATTTTTTACCTAAGGCAACGACAACAAAAAAAAACCGTTGCAATAGTTACTGGCATAGACAACGGTTTTAACATCAATTTTTAAAGAACGGTTTCGAACCATTACTAAATAGGCAACGGTTTAAAACCGTTCTCTTTCATGACGTAACCGTTTAAAACCATAACTGGATAGGCAACGATTTTAAGCTATTGTAGTTTTGTTATTCACAAAGACAATGGTTTAAAAGCGTTGCCTTTGGTGTTTTTTTGTAACGGTTTTAATACCATTTCCATTTTGTAACTGCCTTTGACAACGGTTTTAACATTCTTGTCTTTTGCAACTTTTGACAACGGTGTTTTATAGTTATATATTTCTTTATTTACAATAATTTTCTCATGTTGCATTGAAATTAATATTCTAACAATTTTTTAGTGTCAATAGATTAATATTCTAACTATTTGAATCAAATTACTAAAGAAAACTAATTAAACATTTGATTTATAACGTATTCTATAAGATTCATACATGTTTGTGACCTATAAAAAAAATTTTAGAAGTCAAATAAATTAAGATACTTTAAAATCACATAATAAGGGTCTAAGTTATTACAATATCTAATCATAAACAAAAGAAATTTGATATAATACAATAGCAAATAGACTCCCCATCATCTCCACAAATTAGTGATTTTTACTCTCTAGTATTTGATCTTCACAATGTGTGATTAAGTTCTCCCTCACCTTCATAATGATTTTCCAGTGAACAAAAAAACTAGCAAATTAAATATAATACTAAGTCTAATGCTAATAATGCTTACTAATAGAGAGAGGGGACGAGGAAAAGAAAGATAACTGCTAGGATAAAATTTGTGGAAAGAAGACTAAATAAAACATTTAAACAATTCGGCTACTTGGTGTTTCTCAGAGCAGTACCGTACTTGTATGCAACTACTACAGAGTTTATCTCCTTTCCATGTTCCACACCAATTGCAAAAAGCGGCTAAAAGAAAAAAAATTCCCATCTTTTAATAAGATGTGCCTAATCAATAGAAGTACTAATACACCGATCTTAATGTGAAAGTAGGTCATATATTAGTCATATACAAAGCAAAAATAATAGTAGAAATAATGCACAGTGTAGCAACAATAAAAATATAATGTACGAGTAGCTTGTTCAAGGTATTAAATTAAGTCTGAGATTGAAATGTAACAAAAGCATAATGCCACAAAATCAAAAAGATGGATTGCATATACTCATGAAATCTCTAACACATGCAATAGCTCTAGAATGCTACTCCTCATAAGGAAATAGTCCCCAGTTATAATCCATCTACATGTTTACAGTATCTTTAGGGTGATGAAGTGTGATAATCTATCTCTATATTTACAGAGAGTGTCACAAATCTTAATTTACATAAAAGTTGCATCACTCAATCACCTAGAATATTATCATTGAGATAACCCATCATTTAAACTCAGAGAACTAGTGACCAAAATAGGCAGCATTATACCAAATCATTATTCAAATCAAAACAAAAACCAAATCAATTAAACTCCAACAACAGTGACCATGGTTACAACAAAATGGAGAATTCAATGGAATTGAAAATAGAGACGACTTACAATAAGAGATTGAAGCAGCAGCAACAAGAGAGGCAGCCCCCTTCTCTCTTGTCCGTGATTCTGGCGACCAGAGGCACGGCGGTGTGTTCTCCAGTGACAAATCAGGAGCTCGGATAGACTACGAGTTTATGGGACATTAAGTTAGGATTTATGCCAGGCATGTTAGAAGCTTTTCAGGCGAAGAGATCGGAGTTTTCCCTTAACAGATCAACGAGATGTTCCTTTAGGATTCCTTCCAAGTTTGCCCCTATGCTTGTTATCTTATTAGTATGGTTTTCGATTTGTATCTCTTCTTTTTCGTCCTCAGGTTGGGGGCACAAATCTTCACAAGTTCGGACCACTCCTAATTTAATGGTGTTGACCTCTTTTCCTCTTGGATTGCCTTTCAAACTTAGTCTCTCATTGTATCATATTCGTGCCAACCTTTGGTCCCCCTTTACAGTTGCGATCCCTTCTGCTGTAGGAAACTTCATGTAGAGGTGAGGAGTAGAGACAACAGCTGCAAGTCGGTTTAAAGTAGTCCAACCTATTAAGGCATTGTAGGCCGAGTTTACATCTACTACAATGTAGTTGATGCTTAGTGTCTTTGATCTAGTACCTTTTTCGAAAGTGGTGTACAATGAGATGTAACCAAGAGCTCGGATTATTGTATCTCCCAGTCTAAAGAGGCTGTCGGGGTATGTCTTTAGATCCTTTTCTTCTAACTCGAGCTTGTCAAAAGCGGGTTTAAACAAAATATTAGCCGAGCTACCTTGGTCTATCAAAGTTCGGTGGAGGTTAGCGTTTTCCAGGATCATAGTTACCACCACTAGGTCATCATGCTCTGGTAATATTCCTTGAGCATCTTCTTTAGTGAATGAGATAGTGGGTAGGGCGATTGATTGACTATCTTTCCCGATTTGATATACCTCCTTGAGGTGTCTTTTTCGTGAGGATTTTGATACTCCTCCTCCTACAAACCCACCATTGATCATGTGTATGTATCGCTCTGGGGTGTGAACTGTAACAACCCGTATTTTGATAATTAAATAATTAGTTATTTATGAGTTATTATATTATATTTGAGATTTTGTTTCTAAAAAAACTATTTTTAACAAAAATAATTAATAGAATTTTAAAATTATTGACATTTAATTTAATTATGACTTATTCTTTTAATTTGAATTATTTATTAAAAATTATTTTGATAGACAAAAAAATTAAATTGATTATTATTATTATTATTATTATTATTATTATTATAATCATGACATGTGTTTCATTTTCTTATTAAACCATGACACCTAATACTTCTCAAGCTGAAACATTTCCCTAATCACATATAATCATCATCAAAATTCACTAGGTTTCTTTTCCTTTCATATGGAGAGAGAGACCGAATGCTTCCATGACAAAACTGTGACTCACACCAAAAACTTTGGCTTTGATTCCTTGTGATCCGTAACTCCAATAAAAATCTAATCCGGTAAAAGTGTTCGTATCCTCCTCTTCTACACGTTGGCATCACTTTTGTTTGGTAGAAGTTGACAGTGACGTAGCTCCTCTTCCCCTTGAGTTCGACCAATTGGAGTTCTAGGAAGCACAGATGATTCCTGACGTTTTCATCTTCAGCAGCTCAGTCAACAAACTTCTCCGGAGGTCACGTTGGTTTAATTTCATACAGAGGTAGGGTTTGGTAACTTTATAATAATTAAATATGAATTTGATAAATAAATATTAATTTGGTTGATTATTGTTTGAGTTTGAATGAGTTTATGTTGAATTATTATTGTTGCTTGTGATTTACTGGTTTGGCTATGAAGAACGACTCAAATGTGGTTGTTTTGATGATTTTGGGACTGTTTTGATGTGGTATTTTGAGAAAATTGAAGAGATTTGGTGGTTGAAAGATTAAAGTAAAAGTTGTGAAAAATCGATAACCAGAAAACTCAAAACCGATTAAAATACAAGTAATATTTTGAAAAGGAAGGGCTAAGGGTTTCGGTTTTGAAATAAAAGGAAGATTAATATTTAAACTTTATTTTGAAGGGTAAAATTATATTTGTATTGAAAAATCGAGGTACAATTTGTAATTAAATAAGTTTTCTGGTATTTTGGATAATAAATAAAGTACGGGGAATAAAAAAGGGTATTTCATAAAAATTCAGGGTTATTTTTATAAATATGAAAATAAGTGAGAGTTCCAAATGTAATTTTATAAAATATTAAGTTTTAAGAAAAGATATAAATATTATTTATTTACCATTTAAATTATTCTATTTATATTATGGTTAACATTTTTATTACGAATATTAATTAGTAAAGATATTATTAATATTATTATAAGTCAGAGAAGGGCAAACAAAGTGATCTTAAAAGCTTTAGAGAATGCATACTTAATTAAAGTACCTTATAATTCTTTTTCATAAGACACTTAGGAAAAGGCGAGGGAATAATACGGAGATAAATTATACTATGGAATGTTAGGAAAGAAAAGAAAAGGAAAGAAAAATATTAAAGAACCTTTACCACAGAAGAGTGATGAGCGGATATTTTATACGCTTTTTGGCATCATTTTCATATAGTTCTTAGTAGTTTTTATTTAGTTTTTATTAAGTTTTTATAGGTTTTAGTGTTAAATTCACATTTTTGGATTCTACTATGAGCTTTTGTGTTTTTGGATAATTTCAGGTATTTTCTGGTTGAAATTGAGGAGTTGGAGCAGAAGTCTGATTTAGAGACAGAGAAAGCAACGCAAATGCTGTCCGGATCTGACCTACCTGCATTCGGAAGAGCTTTATGGAGCTACAAAAGTCCAAATGGAGTGCTCTCAATGGCTGTGGAAAGCTGACATCTAGAGGTTTCCAGCAATATATAATAGTCCATACTTTGCTTCGGATTTGAAGGCCCAAAACTGGCGTCCAACGCCAGCTTCCTGTCCCCTTCCAGGCGTCTAGCGCCCAAAGAGCAGAGCCCAGTGTCCAAAGGCCCAGAGAGGACCCCCTAGCTGGCGTTCCACGCCCAAGGAGCCTCATAGCACATGGATCTCATTAAAGATCAGTCTAAACACTCACCAAGTAGGCCTCAGAAGTAGATTTTTGCACTAAATAGATTGTTTTTCCCTTACTAGTCATTAGTTTAGTATTTAAAGGATTTAATTCATGTTCACAGACATCTTCAGCACTATTTTCATTTTCACCATTGTATTTTACTTTCAGTATGAGTTTTCAAACCTCCTAGGTTGAGGGGAGGAGCCTTCCTGAATCCTATGAATTAATAAACGTATTACTGTTTCTCTTCGATCCGTGTGTTGATGAATTCAAAGATGTATATTCGTTCTTCATTAATATGAATGCATTGAACTGGCATAAGGTTATCACATTCTACATGGGTTCAGAGTGCGTCTTTCATTAGACAATGATGAACCACCAGTTTGAATACACGTCTCTCAGACGGCTAATCCACGACTTCGTTGGGGACTTCTCGAGACACCAATTCAACCAATTTACGGGGAGATTAGGTTCTCTGTGGTAGAGGCTAGAATCCATAGATATAGTATTCTCTGATCCAGAAGATCCAACCTTGTCTGTGGCATTTTGAGTAGGATCATAAAGGAGAATGGACTATACGCGCTTCACCCTCAAGTAGAGATGGATCCACACTAAACCTGGGGTTCAAATTCGGAGGAGTATTGGCAGCTGCTCAAACCAGTGTCAATCACATATAGCCTGCCATTGAAGAAATCACTCACAATCAAGGAGAGCAGTAGTACCAGAGTTAATTCAGAAAGACAAAACAACTCCAACTCTCCACTCTATTCCTATTCCTATCCTTTAACTTTATTACAATTCGGTATTCCTTTCACAATCAACAACCTTCTGATTCTGCCTGACTAAGATCTGCAAGATAACCATAGCTTGCTTTAAGCCACAATCCTCATGGGATCGACCCTGACTCGCTCAAGTATTACTTGGACGACCTAGTGCACTTGCTAGTATTGCTGTTGTACGAACAGTGTGGGGTTTGCATCCACGCGCACCAAGTTTTTGGCGCCGTTGCCAGGGATTGTTGAATTTGGACAAACTGCTGGATTATCTTGCTCCCTAGGTCAGGTAATTTTCTTTTATTTTTACTTTGTTTTGTTGAGTCTTTTATTTTTTTTATTTTTATTTTCTTCATCTTCAAATTTTTGAAAAAATTATTAAAACTGTTTCAAAAATAATTTTTCTTTTCTTTGTTTAATCTTTGTTCTTGTTTTGAGTCTTTTGCTTTTGTTCTTGTTGTTTTTTTTTCGATTTTTTTGAGTCTTTGAGTCTTTTATTTTTACTTTACTCTTCTTCAAATTTTCGAAAATCATAAAAGGCTTTTCAAAAATATTGTTATTTTTGTAGTTCAATTGGTTAGAGCATTGTGTTCATGTTCTTGGTAATTTGTATTTCTTTGAGTCTTTCTTTCTAAAAATTTTTCAAAAATAATTTTTCTTTGTTTAATCTTGTGTCAAGTCTTTAATTTTGGTGTTTTCTTGTTTATTTTTCTTGCAATTTTCGAAAATTTGGTTTTAGTTTTCTAAAAATTTTAAGTTTAGTGTTCTTGTTATGTTCTTGAGTTCTTTGAGTCTTTAAATTTTGTTCTTCGTGTTCTTGTTCATCTTCAAAGTGTTCTTGAGTCTTGTGTGTGTCTTGATCTTAAAATTTTTAAGTTTCGTGTCCCTTGGTGTTTCCCTCCAAATTTTCAAAAATTTGGGTGCACTAGATCTAAAAATTTTAAGTCTTGTGTCTTTTTTGTGTTTTTCTCTTTCATCATAAATTAAAAAAAAATATCTTTTCTAACTAATTTCTAACATAATTTTCGAATTTTTTCATTAAAATTCAGATTTCAATTTTAAAATTTTATCTTATCATATCTTAGTTGTCAAGTTTTCAAAAATTAAATTTTTCAAAATTTAAAAATAATCTTTTTCAAAAAAATCTTATCTTTTTCAAAATCATATCATATCTTTTTCAAAATTCAAAAATCTCATCTTATCTTTTTCAAATTTCAAATTTAAAAAAAAATTAATTTAAATCTTTTTCAAAATCAATTTTCTAATCTTATCTTTTTGTTTCTTATCTTATCTTTTCTAACTTCTAATTTTTAAATCATATCTTTTTCAAAATCAAATTTCAAAATCTTATCCTTTTCTAATTTCAAACTTTAATTTCAAAATCTTTTGTTATCTTACTTCTTATCTTATTTTTAAAATTTAAATCTTTTTTTATCTTATCTTTTATTTTTTATTTTTTCTTAATTAATATCTGATCTTCTCTCTCATCTTTTTCAAAACCACTTAACTAACTTTTCCCTCTCTCAATTTTCGAAAATCCCATCTCATTCTTCTCTCTCTTCTTTTTCAAAAACCTCCTAACTAACTCTTCTCTTCCTTAATTTTTTGAAAATAATATCTTCTTCTCTCTCTCTTCTTTTTTAAAACCACCTAACTAACTCTCATCTCTTTCAATTTTCAAAAATTCTTCTCTCTCCTCTCTCTTCTATTTTCAAAAATTTAACATTTAAATTTTAAAATATTTTTAAATTAATTTAATTTAATTTTTGAAAAAATTAATTAAATAAATAAAATAAAATAAAAATATTTTAATTCTTATTTACTCTCTCTATTTATACTACTCTTTATCTCACATCTATATTATTTAACTCTACTCCCCTTCTCTATTCATTCTTCTCAACTCTCATCTTCTTTTATTTATTCTTATCTATTATATCCAGGGTATTTTTTCTTTACTTATTTTATTTATTTTTATTTTTATCTTCTTCTTCCTTCTCTACTTCTGACTTTAAGGAGGAGCTTCTTGCCTATTAGCGTGGTCTCTTCTTCCTTTATCCTTTTCTTCTTGTTTATAACCAGGAACAGGAATAAAGGACCCCTCTTGACTCCTGATCCTGAACCTGAGAAGACTCTAAGGAGGCATTTACAACTAGCTAAAGCATAACACTCTGGAAGAGACTTTTCAGAAAGTTTTGAACAAGAAAAGGAGGATATGGCCGAACCACAAGAGGAGCCTAGAAAGGTCCTTGGTGACTTTACCATTCCTACCTCTGATTTTTCATGGCAGAAGCATTCCTGTACCTGGCATTGGAGCTAACAATTTTGACCTTAAGCCTCAGTTAGTCTCTCTTCTGCAGCAGAACTACAAGTTCCATGAACTTCCAATGGAAGATCCACATCAGTTCTTAGTAGAATTCTTACAGATCTGTGATACTATAAAGACTAATGGAGTTAATCCTGAAGTCTACAAGCTGATGCTTTTCCCCTTTGCTTTAAGAGACAGAGCTAAGTTTTGGTTGGATGCCCAACCAAGAGAGAGTCTTGACTCTTGGGAAAAGCTAGTTAATGCTTTTCTGGCTAAGTTCTTTCCTCCTCAAAGGATGAGCAGGATTAGAGTGGAAGTTCAAACCTTTAGACAAAGAGAAGGTGAATCCCTCTATGAAGCTTGGGAAAGATACAAGCAGCTGATCAGGAGATGTCCTCCTAACATGCTCTCAGAGTGGTCCCTCATAGGCGTGTTCTATGATGGCTTATCTATGATATCCAAGATTTCCTTGGATAGCTCTGTAGGTGGATCTCTGGTGCACGAAATTACAATCACACTTTTGCAACTCCGCACAACTAACCAGCAAGTGCACTGGGTCGTCCAAGTAATACCTTACGTGAGTAAGGGTCGATCCCACGGAGATTGTCGGCTTGAAGCAAGCTATGGTTATCTTGTAACTCTTAGTCAAGATATCAATAATTCTCAGATTTAATTATAAAAAGTAAAAGAACATGAAATAAATACTTGTTATGCAGTAATGAAGAACAGGTTGAGGCTTTGGAGATGCTTTGTCTTCTGAATCTCTGCTTTCCTACTATCTTCTTCTTCATGCACACAAGGCTCCTTCCATGGCAAGCTTTATGTTGGGCATCACCATTGTCAATGGCTACTGATGCACGGAAACTTGTCCCTAAACAAATCTCCCTCGGCAAGTATACCGAATTATTGTCAAGTAAAAACTTACAGTAGAGTGAGGTCGAATCCCACAGGGATTGATTGGTCAAGCAACTTTAATTGGAAGAATGTTCTAGTTGAGCTAAGCAGAAAGTGAGTTGAGAATTGCAGGAAATTAAATGGCGGGAAAGTAAATAGCAGAAAATAAATGACGGGAAGTAAACTGCAGAATCTTAAATGGGGAAGGGAAGTTTAGCATGAAAGTAAATGGCATAAAGTAAAGAGAATGGGTGAGATCAGAAATGGGGAATTCATTGGGCTTAGGAGATGTTGCATTCTCCGGATCAAGTTCATTTTCATCTCTTCCTCAATCAATGCATTCATTGATCTCCTTGGCAATCTTAAGTGATTGAATTCCAATTCCTTGGTAATTCAATCTCTCAAATCAGATCAATAGCCAATTCCTTGGTCTAATTGCTCATGAGAAGAGATGAAGTGTGGTCACTGATTATACCACATGTATTTCCAAATCAAAGTATTGGGAGAATTATATGTCACCATATCCGCCCAAACCCCAATTTGGTCCAACATGAGAAAACATTTCTAGCATGATCTCTTCATCCCTTTTCCAAGGTTCAGAAGAGATCCAAGTATGAATAGCTTCTTTTCCAAGATAACTACTCAATTGGATGAAGATTGAAAGCTTTCTAGTAAAATCAAGAGAAAAGAAAGAAGAAGAATAATGAAAACTATTATTGATCCATCAAATTACAACAGAGCTCCCTAACCCAATGAAAGGGGTTTAGTTGTTCATAGCTCTGGGAATGGAAAGCAAAGATGGAGAGTACATTCTGAAAGTTAAACTAGAAGTGCAGAGAAAGTAAAATACAGAGAGTAATTCTAATAATGCCAAGAGCTCCTTTCTAGTTCAAAGCTCTCCCTATTTATACTATTCTTCTGATCTTCTAGTTGGCTCTTCAAGTCTTGGATATGGGCCTTTGGATTTTGAGTTGAAGCAGTTATCTTCTTCAGTGGGTTCAGCTTTACTTGCAGAGAAAGTGTGAAGTAGGCAGGGCCTTTAGCTTAGGGCATTAGTGGTGTTAACGTTAAGTGAAAATGTGGGGTTGAGAACGTTAGTGACAATCACCTTTTTCACTAACGTTCCTAACCCAAAGTGGTCCACGTTAACTTCAACGTTAGTGGCACTAACGTGACCACTAACGTTGACCTTTGGCCCTTCGCAAATGTTACTGGGATTTACCTTTTTCAATAACGTTGAGAGTACCCCTTTCTCCCTACGTTAGAGTTCACGTTAGAATAGTTAACGTGGCCTTTAACGTAGGCTTGCCAAATCTTCGAGAGCGTTAGTGACACTTATCTTTGTCACTAACGCTTCAGAATGCCCCTACTTCCCACGTTAGAGTTCACGTTAACTAGGTTAACGTGACTTCTAACGTGGTATTGATAGCCATCTCCAACGTTAGTGACAAAGGTGACTGTAACTAACGTTGGCTCATCATCCCTCTTCTCTACATTAGCTTCCACGTTAATGTAATTAACGTGGCAACTAACGTGGCTCATAGTGGCTCAATCCAACGTTAGTGACAAAGGTGAGTGTCACTAACGTTGGTGATTCTTGCTCCCTCCACGTTAGAGTCCACGTTAACTAGGTTAACGTGGCTTTTAATGTTGGCATCATCTTCTTCCACGTTAGAGCTCACGTTAACTAACGTGGCTCTTAACGTGGCCAATTGCCCCTTTTGGAATGTTAGTGGCACTTACTTTTACCACTAACGTTGGAGTTCTACTTCTCTTCCACGTTAGCTTCCACGTTAACATAGTTAACGTGGCAACTGACGTGGGCTATGATGGCTCACGAAGGCATTATTGGCAATCACTTTTCTCGTTAACGTTGCAAGCTAGCCTTCATTCCACGTTAGTGGTCACGTTAGCTAGACTAACGTGGCTACTAACGTGGTTCTTCCTTGCTTCCTTTGTCCTAAAATCAAGCAATAAAGTGCATCAAAGCTCTAATCCAAGTTATGAGACATGCATCATTCAATTTGTCCTTTAATTCATGCATAATTCTCATGAAATCATGTAAAATTCACAATGTTTGCTTGAATCAAGATGTAAGTGATTATTTACCCAAAACTTGCTTATTTCCTAAGAAAATGCATGAAACTACCTTAAAACCATAAAGAAAAGGTCAGGAAACTGGCCAAAATACCCTGGCATCACAACACCAAACTTAAAGCTTGCTTGTCCCTAAGCAAGTATTGGAACAAGAGAACGATGAATGAAATGACAAGATGAATGAATCATTATTGTGGATGTCATGTTCTTGGTTTTATGGGGTTTCATGCATAGCAACTTAGGTTCATTCCTTTACTGGCTTTCAGACCTTTATCATGCCTTGGAATACTCACTTGATTGCACCCTTTGAGACTTTTATTTATTGATCCCTTTGTCTTTCCAAGGTTTATTTCATCCTTAGGCTAAGTGTTCTGTGAGGGGGCGACTCTTTAAGATAAGCTTTCAGCCAACATTCCCGAACCAGTTGGTTCAAGGTACTGGGTGTTGAAACACCCCTAAGGACTTACTCCCTCAAGTCTCTCTCCCCTATACATGCACACCACAGGCACAAGGTTTGTTATTTTCTTTCCTTGAGGTCTTGGTGTCCAGCACCTCTTTGGGTTACTAAATGTTCTGTAGCAAGGTTGCTCTTAATAGTGGATTTTCAGTTGATAATCCCAGGTTAGTTAACCCAAGTTACCAAGTGATGAAGCACTCCTAAGAACTTATTCATCCAAGCAGATCCTTGGTACAAGAGCACCACAGACGCATCCCTCAAGTTTCAAGCCCTTGGTGCCTAGCCTTATTCTTTATTAACTTTTCTTTCTTTTTCAACTCTTATTGTTCTTTTCTTTTTTCATATTAGGATCTTATTATTTAGCTAGTATCATGGGGTGTGTTTCAAGTATATGATTCAGGACAGATAGTTGCCTTCCCACCTTGTTGGTGAACCAACTTAGCTAAGTGATTACTACACCACAAATTTAAGGACCTACTCCACAACTTGAATATCACTCTGGTCTTTCATAACATCTCTTTTTTTTATTTAGCTTAAAAGGAGAAGCATACAATAAGCAAGATGAAAATAAAAGCAGGCAACTTGAACCAGCAAGCATAGACCTAAGTAAGGAGAATACTAAAGACAGAATTGAAATTCCTAAACTACCATGGAAGCATGTTCTATTTCATACATGATTTTCCTTATTTAAAAGACTTGAAAAAGAAAAATGGAACAATGAGGGAACTCCACCACCTTTTACTCATGGGGTTGTTCATGCTCTCCCTCCTGTTTGTCCTCCTTGTGTTTTTCTTGAGTGCTTACACTCCCACTTCCCTTGCTCTTTCCAATCAACTTCTTCTTCTAGAAGCCAGCATCTCATCTTCTTTTTGAATATTTCCTTCTGTTGTTTCACCTTCCTTTCCTCTTGTTCTATGAGATCTTTTTGGACCTCATCATACCTAGGGATTGCAGAGTGTAGATTATGCATATGACTAGACATATAGTTCAACTTGGCTTGAGTGTTTATGTTGAACTCCTCCCTATGTAGTTGCCGTCCTTCATTAAGTACACTGAACTCATTGAATGCCTTCATCTGAGCTAGCTGGCATTGGTTGAGTTCTTGAAGGCGTTTATCTTGACGCTCTTGCCTTTTAGTCACTTGATTGATGGCTTGAGTGAGCTGGGAATAATGTTCCATTTGCTGTTTCTGCCACTCCCCTTGTTGATTCATCCAATTAGAAAGGATTTCTTCTTGACGATCCATCCTTTGGGATTGAACGTGTAGTTGTTGCTCTTGCCCTTCCATATATATCCTTGCCAAGTCCTCAATGGCTCCTTGAATGTGTCCCAGATTTATATTGGTTGGATCATAGTACTCTTCTTGCTGATATTCTTCCTGTTGAGGTTCTTCTTGGTGAGGTTCTTCTTGTGGTGTTCTTCTCCCTATTTGAGGCCTTCTTTGTTGTTGGGCGGGTGTCACATACGTTATACGCTGGAGTGTAACCATCCTTCCAGGGTTTACCCAAGTTGGATTGCTGTCCTCGAAAACTACCTTGGCTTTCGTACACAGCCTAAGGATGGTGCTGGGGAACCAAAGTCTAGCACCTGGATCATTCTTCTCGGCTGATTCTTGAATCCCCTCAGCTATAATTTCGTTCACATTGATGCCTCCACCCTTTACTAAGCAGTGTACCATAGTAGCTCGAGTAACGTTGACCTCAGAATTGTTTGCAGCTGGGAGGATAGATCTCCTCACAAGTTCAAACCATCCCTTGGCTTCTGGGATGAGGTCTCCTCTCCTGATGAACCAAGGTCTTCTATCTGAATACCTTTCCCAGTCAGATCCTATAACGCACATATCATTCACAATTTCATCAAGTTCATCATTGTCTGGGCTATTACTTATTCTCACGTGATAACTGGTCTCATCAAAATATGGTAATTTTAGCTAAAGAACCCTTGTTATGGCATTGGGGCTGAAGTCCACCTCTGTTCCTCTCACGTAACTTTTGAAGGTGGGGGCCTTGGTTTTGTCTTCTCTGACCAGATTTGCATAGAATTCTTTGATGAGGTTTGCATTTATCTTTGCTTCTGGGTTCGTGAGCCTTTGCCAACCCCTTTGTTCGATCTTCTCTCGAATCTGTGGGCATTCATCTTCGTTGAACTGGAATGTTAACTCAGAAAATATCTTTTTGAGCTTTATCCATTCAAATTCACGTTCATGGAATGCAGTTTTGAATTTCCCTTCATTAAAAGGGCTGCTCTCAACCGGTTCCTTTCTCTTTTGCCTCTTGGAGCTTGATGATGCCATGAATGATTTTTGAAAAGTGAAGGTGTTGAGGTTAGTGATGAGTGGTGGAATTCGGTTGGGTTTGGATAGGGTATAGCTTGGAGAATTGTACTTCGAGAGTGAGAAGTTTGAAGAAGTGGTTGCTGGAATGCGAAGGGAAGTACGGACTAGGAATCACTTATATAGGGAAATGATGAGTAAATGAAAGGTGTAGATTGATGGGGTGGTTGTGTGATGGACGGATGGGGTTTTGCATGGGATGAGCACAAGGATCATCAACTTTATGATGGGGTTGATTCAGTTTCCAAGCTTGTTCTCCTTCCAATGTTGCATGGCAACAATTTCCAATGCAATCCCCCTGGAGACACGTGTATAGTCTTCTCTTTTTGTGGTGGCCGAACCCTTCAATTGTCCCATCAATTCTCCTACAAGATAAAAGAAATGTGATTAAAAGAAAACTTATGGAAAGTGGCGGCAAAATTTAAAAAGAAGAGAATAACTACTTTTTAAAGTTTTTGTTTCTAACTACTAAGTGTTGTTCATGAGTGGAAACCAACTGACTAACTGAATATCCATGTATGCAACGTTGGCGACACCAAACTTAGTTTGGTGCTATGTGGTGTAAAAGATTTGTTCAAGGCTCTAAGAGTGACATGATATGGGTTACATTTATGTTCTCTTAGTGTGCCCTGAACACCAAACTTGTTCTTCACTATATGTTGCACAAAAGGGTTCATTCAAGTGCATGTCGAAGTTGATTTGAAATTCATGAACCTTGCTTTATTAACTACTTTAAAAGCATGTAAAACATGGGTTGCCTCCCATGAAGCGCTTTTTTAGCGTCACTAGCTTGACGTTTTGCCTTTGTCATGGTGGTTGGTAATGCTTCAGATTTTCCCCTCTTGCAGTAAACCTATATCCATTGGCTTCATCAATGATCTCTACATGTTCTAGGGAGAGAACTTTGTTGAGGGTGAAAACCTTAGGTAACTAAGATGGGATGGTGGGGAGATGAGGTGGGATATCTAGGAAGTAAGCTGAGATCACTTTATCCCCTGGAGAGAAATCTTCTGTAGGGATCTTTTTGTTCCTCCATCTCCTTGGTATCTTCTTCTTTGTTTCTTTTGCTGTTATCCTGCTCTTTGTGGTCTCTTTTCCTAGGGGGATTTTGTTGCTGGTCCCATATGATTCTGGTGGTTTTGGCTCCACTTGAGTTTCCTTTAGCTGTGACAGCTGCTGATTATTTTGTTCATCACCCAAAGGAATTCCTGAGTGTACAGCTTGTGCCTCAATGCTTGTTTCTCCCACCATTGCTCTGTCATGCTCTGTCCTTAGTTCCTTGCCTTCCTGACTTGCTTCTTGTGAGGGTTTGAAGACATTGAAGGTGAGTTGTTCGTCATGTACCCTCAGTATTAGCTCTCCTCGCTCCACATCTATGAGCGCTCTGGCTGTAGCTAAGAATGGTCTTCCCAATATGATTGGGTGAAGATGACTTTCTTTCATTTCCAGTATGACAAAGTCTATGGGAAGGAAGTAGTTCCCAACCTTCACCAGCACGTTTTCAACCACTCCTATTGCTTGTTTTTGAGTTTTGTCCGCCAGCCTGATGACTATGTCTGTGGGCATCAGCTCATTGATTTGCAGCCTCTTCATAAGGGATAAAGGCATTAAGTTGATGCTTGCTCCCAGATCACAGAGTCCTTTATCAAACATTGTTTCTCCTATGGCACAGGGGATGTGAAAACTCCCTGGGTCCTTCCTTTTTGTAGGCAACCCTGGTTGAATGAGAGCACTGCACTCCTTATTCATCACTATGGTTTGTCCTCCCTTGAGTGAGCTTTTCCTGGTCAACAGCTCCTTCATGTACTTAATGTATGGGCATTTGTTGGAGGGACTTGATGAATGGTAAGTTTACATAGAGAGATGCAAATATGTCAAGAAACCTTGAGTATATTCTCTTCTCTACACCACCATTGAGTAATTGGGGAAAGGGTGCATAGAGTTTTAGCAGCTCCTTCTGTGTAATTGTGGTTTCTTGATGCTTCTCTTCCTGCTTTCCTGCTGATGTATCTTCAGGTTGTTCTGATGGTTTGTTCGGCTCTTCCTTAGTCTCCTTATCACTTATAGTAACCATCTTGCAATCTTCCCATCTGACTTTCTTTGCTTCACCTCTCAGATTTTTCTCTGTGTCACATGGGAAGCTATCAGTAGGTTTGGGAATCTTCTCAGATAGGTATCCCACTTGAAATTCCAGCCTCTTGATGGTGTCTCCTGATGAGTATTTTGGAGGAAAAATAAATCTCTCCCAAAACACACAAATCTAACCGGCAAGTGTACCGGGTTGTATCAAGTAATAAAAAAAACTCACGGAAGTGAGGTCGATCCCACAGGGATTGAAGGATTGAGCAATTTTAGCTTAGTGGTTGATTTAGTCAAGCGAATCAAGATTTGGTTGATGGTTTTGTGACTTGCAGAATTAAATTGCATTGAAGTAAAAAGAACAAGAAATAAATTGCTGAAACATAAAGGACAAGAAATTAAATAGCAGAAACTTAAAGTGCAAGAAATGTAAATTACGGAATCTTAAAGTGCAAGAAATATAAACAGCTGGAATTGTAAAGGGAATTGGGGAATGGATTTGCAGAATTTAAACAAGGAAAAGTTGAATTGCATTAAACAGAAGAGGGAAAGGGAATTGGGATTGAACCGGATATGAAGCAGAAAAGTAAATGAACATAGAAAGGAAAGAAACAGAATGTTAATTGGGGATTTGGATCTCAGGACCCAGAGACTAGAAAACCAAGTCTAGATCTCAATGCCTTCCTAGATCCAACAAGAACAAGTGCAAAGAAAATGTAAATTGCAAAGAAAAGATGAAGAGCAATTAACCGGAAATGAAATTCAATTAACAGTAAAGAAACAGAGAGATCCAAGATTGAGATTGAAACAGAATTTCTTCAATTCTCCAATCTAAGATCCAAGACAAATGTAAATGAAATTGAAAGCAATGAAAACAAAGAAATTAAAGTTCACTCAATGACAAAAGCTCTCCAAAAACTATTATGAAAATTCCAAAAGGAAAGCTCCCCGAAGAACTTGAATTCTATCCTATTTATACACTTTCTTTCAATGATCTTCAAGTCTTGAGTTGGGTCTTTGCTCTTGGTGGAATTGGGTTGAAAGAGGCCTTGGTTGATTGCTCTTGAAGTTTGGAGAAGAACCAAAGTGAACCAATTGAACCGGGTTTGAGTTTTGCAAAAGTTGGTGCAAAAGTTAGAGCAAAAGTTAGGGGTCTAACTTTTGGTCTAACTTTTCATATCAGCCCACAAAATTTGCTGCTATCCACGTTGGGGCAAAAGTTAGGGGTCTAACTTTTGCTCCAACGTTGGCCTCCCTTATGCACATTTATGGCGCCAACTTTGTCCTCTTGTCATGTTGCCAATTTTATGCCCAATATAGACTATCATATATGGTTGGAAAGCTCTGAATGTCAGCTTTCTAACCCACTTGGAATCACTTCAATTGGACATCTACAACTCATGTTATGATCATTTGAAGAGGGCATGGTCGCTGGCTTTGGTGTGCAGCGTTTGAGGTAACGTTTGCCTCAAACGTTGGTGAAAACGCCAGTTCTGGAGGCTCAAACGTATTGTCCACCCCATACTATTATATATTGTTGGAAAGCCCTGGATGTCTACTTTCCAATGCCGTTGGGAGCACATTATTTGGAGCTCTACAGCTCGAGTTATACTCCGTTGAAGGTGCAGAGGTCAGTTGGCCTCACTGCAGGTTACCACCATGTTCGTTTATGCACATTGCGGGGCAGTTTTCTCCCTCAATTTTAGTGTCCACCATGCAGTGCCATATATGCTTGGAAAGCTCTTGATTCCTACTTTCCAATGCTTCTTGAATCACCTCATTTGGAGCTCTGTAGCTCAAGTTATTCTTGTTGGAAGTATACCCCTTGTATGCCTTGTGGTGTGTGGCGCCAACGTTAGCCACCAAGTTAGGGGCTAACGTTGGCGCAAACTTTTGCTCCTCCTCTTGTGATTTTCATGTGCCAACGTTAGCCACCAAGTTAGGGGGCTAACGTTGGCACAAACTTTTGGTGCCCAGGGAGGTTTTCATGTGCCAACGTTAGCCTCAAAGTTAGGGGGCTAACGTTGGCGCAAACTTTTGGTGCCCAGGGGAGGAATTCATGTGCCAACGTTAGCCTCAAAGTTAGGGGGCTAACGTTGGCGCAAGCTTTTGGAGCCCAGGGGAAAATTTTCAAGTTCCAACGTTAGCCTCCAAGTTAGGGGGCTAACGTTGGGGCTAACTTTTCAACCAAAAGTTTGTGCAAAAGTTTGATGCTAACTTTAGGTCCAGCTTTTTGCTTCCTGGTTCAATTTCACTTATTCCATTGTCCTCTCTTCACTCCTAGCCATTCCTTCTTACTTCAACCTTTCTCCAAGCTTTCTTCACCTATCATTAATCAACCAAACACATCAAAGCTATGCTCAAAATCATGAGATATTCATTCTTTCATAATATGCAACAAATATAGCATAAAACCTCATGAAATGGCATGAATTCATATATGGTTGGTTCAATCAAGGGAAACATGAAAATCTACTCAATTAGCTTGCTTGTAGCTCAAGAAAGTGCATAATCTTAATGAAAACGAAAGAAAAAGACTAGTTAAAATAGGCTAAGATGACTTGTCATCACAACACCAAACTTAAAGCTTGCTTGTCCCCAAGCAAGAAAAGATTTATTGAGAAGAAAGAATGAAATGGAAGAGGATGTTCATGCTAGCAGAGTATTATTGATAGTTCATGGGGTTTTGTGTGGATATGTAAATACTCACTTCTTACTGACTCCTAGGCCTAGAAAGTCTCCTTCAAGCTTCAAGTAACATACTGCTATGACCTCTCATTATTCCTTTATCCTTGGCTATTACTTTGTTTATAAGCTTTATTTGAGTGTCATGTGTAGCAAGTTCATTTTCTTTTCTTTATACTTGACACATTATTCACCATAGACACTTGGCTCACATTCCTTCTTAAAACATGGATGCCCAGCACCTCTTTGGGTTACTAAATGCCTTGTAGTTAGGTTGCTCTTGATAGTGGACTTTCAGCTGATGATCCCGGATTAGTTAACCCAAGTCACCGAGTGTTGATGCACTCCTAAGAGCTTACTAATCCAAGCAGATCCTAGTACAAAGACATCACAGGCATATATTTTAAAGTTCAAGCTATTGGTGTCCAGCTTTGTTTCTTTTTGTTTCCTTTTGTTCTGCCACTTTTTGGCTAACTTTTTTTTTTTCTTTCTAACCAAGGAATTTTTTATTTAATTGAGATTCATAGACAGTAGGCCACTCTTTACTTAGAAGGAGATATCCTAGCTCTTTATTCACTAAAAGTAAGCTATTGTACAATCACACACATACCACCACTTACTTTTATTCTACTTCTATCTAACAGAGACTATCTTACTTCTCATTCAAACATTTCTTTTATTGAATTGAAAATGCAGGGGACAAAGCATGCTTTTTGTTAAGTGAACACACAAGCACATACTTAAGCTAGCATACTTATTTCAACTAGAACACTCAAGATGCAAAATGACTAAACTAACAGTTACTGTTGCAATGGTAACTCTCAAACTTCCAAATTAGAACAGTTCAATGCTGATAGAATTAAGTGACAATACAACCTCTTGGTGGCTTCTTCTTCTTACTCTCAGCTGATGGTATGTAACCCTTCCAAGAGAGTGATTGAATTCCTATAAAGTTCATGGAAGTTGCTTGTTTCTCAAGCCCTTAGGTAACTTGTTAGTGTGCAGAATTTTCTTGTAGGCTTTTGAACTTACTTTGGTGTGTGAACACCAAACTTAGTTCCTTGCCACCTTTCTCATGCATCAAAATAACTATATGTGAAATCCTCTTATCTTTGTTAAAGACAATAAAAACTAGAAAAACTAAAAAAGTAAACAATTGGTTAATTAGTTTATCTGATTACTCGGAGCTAGCATCCATGTATGCAGAAGGTGAGAATGTGCTTTTAAATGAGAATTTGGTGGAACACCAAACTTAGAATCTTTCATTCTCTCTTAATTTATTTTGGTGTGCAACACCAAACTTAGCTCCTTGCAATATAGATAAGTCTAATTAACCCTTTTCTTGAAATAGCTATGAGAAGTGAACTACCTCAGGTTGGGTTGCCTCCCAACAAGCGCTTCTTTATTGTCATTAGCTTGTCATCAATCCACTTAGATCATGGGGGTTGAAAATCATAGTGCCTCAGCTTTTCTCCTCTTACTGTGGACCTCCTTCCGGTCTCCTCTTTGATGATCTCTAGGTGTTCAAGTGAAGGAACCCGGTTTACAGTGTAGTATTCGGATGATTGTGGGGACACCTTCATTGGTTGGGTGTTTAACACTACTTTATCCCCTGGTGAAAAGCCTTCAGTAGGGATCTTCTTGTTTCTCCACCCTCTTGGCCTCTCCTTCTTTTCTTTCTCAAAAGATACCCCCTGCCTTGGTGGTTCCTTATCTGAGATGTTGAATTTCTCATCTGGAGGTTTTGGATCTAGTTCCTCCTTGATTTCTTTGGTCTGTTGCACCATCTCTACTTCTTTTAAGCATGGATTCGGAAGTCTTGGAGCTAACTCATTGACTACCTCCTTCAAACTTTGATCTCTGGCCTTATCCTCCATACACTCTTCTTCTTGAGTGGGCTCATGTGGGGTTTTAAAAACATGGAATGCTAGGTGCTCGTCATGTACTCTCAACAACAATTCCCCTTTTTCAACATCTATCAGTGCTCTGCCCGTAGCAAGAAAAGGCCTCCCTAGGATGATGGGGGTGTTAGGATCCTCCTCCATATCTAGGATGACAAAATCAACTAGGAGAAGGAATTTTCCCACTTTTACCAGCACATTCTCTACAACTCCAAGTGCTCGTTGAATGGACTTGCCAGCCATTTGGAGAACTATTCGTTTGGACTTCAGCTCAGAAATTTTAAGCTTCCTCATAAGAGATAGAGGCATCAAGTTTATACTTGCACCAAGGTCACAGAATGATTTCTCAATAGTTATGTTTCCTATGGTACAAGGTATATAAAACCTTCCAGGATCCTCCTTCTTCTCTGGTAAACCTCTTTGGAGAATAGCACTACACTCCATTGTCATTTCAATAATCTGTCCTTCCTTCAAGGGTCTTTTCTTTGTTAGCACTTCTTTCATAAATTTGGCATATAATGGCATCTGTTCAAGTGCTTCTAAGAACGGAATATTGATGCTGAGTGTCTTGAATATGTTCAGGAACTTTGAGTATTGCTTATCCTCGTTTTCTTTTTTGAATCTTTGAGGATATGGAAGTTTAGGGATATATGGCTTCATCCCTTCTTTCTTCTCTTGTAGCTGTGTTTCAAGGATGTCCACATCTTTCTTTGAGCTTTTTGCATTCTTGGTCGTTCTCTCCTCTTCACTTCTCTCTTCTGTCTCTTCTTGTGGAACTTCTCTGTTGTGTTCTTCTTGATTGATGGCTTCCTTCTCCCTAGTCTTTTCACTTCCCACTATGATTGCTTTGCACTCCTCCCACTTTGTAGCTTTTCCTTTGTCCTTTGGATTGGAGATTGTATCACTTGGGAGAACATTGGTTGGCCGTTCAGCTTGTTTGGCCAATTGTCCCACTTGTCGTTCAAGGCTCTTCATGGTGGCTTCATTTCTCTCTTGCATTTTGACCAAGCTTTGAGTGGACTGAGCAATTGCTTGTATGGCTGCCTCAAGACTTGAAATTCTACTTTCATGATGGTCTATTGGTGGTATGATGGGGGTGGAATGTGGTTGCTGGAAGTTATTTGTAGGGGTAGTGTGGTAGTTTTGGGGGTTAGATGTTGGTGCGGAAATGCTATTTTGATGAGTTTGTGGATTGTGGTGGGGTGGTTGATATGTATTTTGTGGTTTCTTGTATTGATTATTATTAGCGTTTTGCTGGTCGTGGTTTGAGTAAGTTGTGTTTCTTGAGTTGTTTTGGTTTGAGTTTTTCTGCCACGGTTGCTGGCTGTGGGTGTGGTTATCTCCCCATCTGAGATTTGGATGGTTCTTCCAGGATGGTTTGTGGGTGTCACCATAAACCTCATTTTGGCATGAGCCTTGGTTATGCACATATTGAGGTTGTTCCTGCTGCTGATTTTCCTGGTTTTCTTCATTTTGTCCCCATGTGGTTGATGGTTGGCTTGTATTCACTGCTGCAACTTGTAAACTATCAATCTTTTTAGCCATCTGCTCAAATTGTTCTTGAATCTGCTGCTGCATTATCTTGTTTTGAGCTAGGAGGGTGTCAACCCCTTCCATTTCTAACACTCCTTTCCTTAGTGATGGTTGGTGTTGTCTCTGATGGCCAAAGAAATATTGGTTGTTAGCCACCATGTCAATGAGGTTCTGAGCTTCTTCAGCTGTCTTCATGAGTTGCATTGAGCCTCCTGCTGAATAGTCAAGTGCCTCTTGAGCTTTCATTGTCAGTCCTTCATAGAAATTTTGGAGTTTATCCCATTCATTAAACATCTCTGGTGGACACTTCCTGAGTAAAGCTTTGTATCTCTCCCATGCTTCATACAATGACTCTCCATCCATCTGAGTAAATGTTTGAACTTCAGTCTTCAATCTAATAACTCTTTGAGGTGGGTAAAACTTGGCAAGAAACTTGGTTACTAGATCATCCCAGTTGTTGATGCTATCTCTTGGAAATGACTCCAACCATTGAGTGGCTTTGTCTTTAAGGGAAAATGGAAATAGCAGCAATTTGTAACTGTCAGGATGCACACCATTGGTCTTCACTGTGTTACATATCCTCAGGAAGGTGGATAGATGCTGGTTTGGATCTTCCAAGGGGCCTCCTCCATAGGAACAGTTGTTCTGCACCAAGGTGATGAGTTGGGGCTTCAATTCAAAGTTATTTGCATCGACATTTGGGGTAAGGATGCTACTCCCACAATGCCTTGGATTAACAAGTGTATATGAAGCCAAGACTCTCCTCTGGGGTTGACCATTGTTGTTGGCCATTCTCACTGGTGGATTTGTTGGATTTGTTGAGTGTTCCTCCAATTCATGATATTCTTCATCTGATTCTTCCTCTCCAGCAACATTTTTTTCTCTTGCTTCTCTTCTTGTATCTGACATACAAGCAAAACACAAGAAACACATAAAAACCAGTGACACTTCAATCTATTGCTAGAATGAAGTTTGAGTTAGCTTAAGCAAAAATTCAAACAGTTAGTGGGTTAGTCAAAAATTAAAGAAACCGAAAAGAAAAATTGCTTGATCTAAACTACCACCTCACTTAATCATTGTCAATCTAATCAATCCCCGGCAACGGCGCCAAAAACTTGATGAGTATTTTGGAGGAAAAATAAATCTCTCCCAAAACACACAAATCTAACCGGCAAGTGTACCGGGTCGTATCAAGTAATAAAAAAAACTCACGGGAGTGAGGTCGATCCCACAGGGATTGAAGGATTGAGCAATTTTAGCTTAGTGGTTGATTTAGTCAAGCGAATCAAGATTTGGTTGATGGTTTTGTGACTTGCAGAATTAAATTGCATTGAAGTAAAAAGAACAAGAAATAAATTGCTGAAACATAAAGGACAAGAAATTAAATAGCAGAAACTTAAAGTGCAAGAAATGTAAATTACGGAATCTTAAAGTGCAAGAAATGTAAACAGCTGGAATTGTAAAGGGAATTGGGGAATGGATTTGCAGAATTTAAACAAGGAAAAGTTGAATTGCATTAAACAGAAGAGGGAAAGGGAATTGGGATTGAACCGGATATGAAGCAGAAAAGTAAATGAACATAGAAAGGAAAGAAACAGAATGTAAATTGGGGATTTGGATCTCAGGACCCAGAGACTAGAAAACCAAGTCTAGATCTCAATGCCTTCCTAGATCCAACAAGAACAAGTGCAAAGAAAATGTAAATTGCAAAGAAAAGATGAAGAGCAATTAACCGGAAATGAAATTCAATTAACAGTAAAGAAACAGAGAGATCCAAGATTGAGATTGAAATAGAATTTCTTCAATTCTCCAATCTAAGATCCAAGACAAATGTAAATGAAATTGAAAGCAATGAAAACAAAGAAATTAAAGTTCACTCAATGACAAAAGCTCTCCGAAAACTATTATGAAAATTCCAAAAGGAAAGCTCCCCGAAGAACTTGAATTCTATCCTATTTATACACTTTCTTTCAATGATCTTCAAGCCTTGAGTTGGGTCTTTGCTCTTGGTGGAATTGGGTTGAAAGAGGCCTTGGTTGATTGCTCTTGAAGTTTGGAGAAGAACCAAAGTGAACCAATTGAACCGGGTTTGAGTTTTGCAAAAGTTGGTGCAAAAGTTAGAGCAAAAGTTAGGGGTCTAACTTTTGGTCTAACTTTTCATATCAGCCCACAAAATTTGCTGCTATCCACGTTGGGGCAAAAGTTAGGGGTCTAACTTTTGCTCCAACGTTGGCCTCCCTTATGCACATTTATGGCGCCAACTTTGTCCTCTTGTCATGTTGCCAATTTTATGCCCAATATAGACTATCATATATGGTTGGAAAGCTCTGAATGTCAGCTTTCTAACCCACTTGGAATCACTTCAATTGGACATCTACAACTCAAGTTATGATCATTTGAAGAGGGCATGATCGCTGGCTTTGGTGTGCAGCGTTTGAGGTAACGTTTGCCTCAAACGTTGGCGAAAACGCCAGTTCTGGAGGCTCAAACGTATTGTCCACCCCATACTATTATACATTGTTGGAAAGCCCTGGATGTCTACTTTCCAATGCCGTTAGGAGCACATTATTTGGAGCTCTGCAGCTCGAGTTATACTCCGTTGAAGGTGCAGAGGTCAGTTGGCCTCACTGCAGGTTGCCACCATGTTCGTTTATGCACATTGCGGGGCAGTTTTCTCCCTCAATTTTAGTGTCCACCATGCAGTGCCATATATGCTTGGAAAGCTCTTGATTCCTACTTTCCAATGCTTCTTGAATCACCTCATTTGGAGCTCTGTAGCTCAAGTTATTCTTGTTGGAAGTATACCCCTTGTATGCCTTGTGGTGTGTGGCGCCAACGTTAGCCACCAAGTTAGGGGGCTAACGTTGGCGCAAACTTTTGCTCCTCCTCTTGTGATTTTCATGTGCCAACGTTAGCCACCAAGTTAGGGGGCTAACGTTGGCGCAAACTTTTGGTGCCCAAGGAGGTTTTCATGTGCCAACGTTAGCCTCAAAGTTAGGGGGCTAACGTTGGCGCAAACTTTTGGTGCCCAGGGGAGGAATTCATGTGCCAACGTTAGCCTCAAAGTTAGGGGGCTAACGTTGGCGCAAGCTTTTGGAGCCCAGGAGAAAATTTTCAAGTTCCAACGTTAGCCTCCAAGTTAGGGGGCTAACGTTGGGGCTAACTTTTCAACCAAAAGTTTGTGCAAAAGTTTGATGCTAACTTTAGGTCCAGCTTTTTGCTTCCTGGTTCAATTTCACTTATTCCATTGTCCTCTCTTCACTCCTAGCCATTTCTTCTTGCTTCAACCTTTCTCCAAGCTTTCTTCACCTATCATTAATCAACCAAACACATCAAAGCTATGCTCAAAATCATGAGATATTCATTCTTTCATAATATGCAACAAATATAGCATAAAACCTCATGAAATGGCATGAATTCATATATGGTTGGTTCAATCAAGGGAAACATGAAAATCTACTCAATTAGCTTGCTTGTAGCTCAAGAAAGTGCATAATCTTAATGAAAACAAAAGAAAAAGACTAGTTAAAATAGGCTAAGATTTCTTGTCATCATCTCCCTGATTCTTGATATTGGCTCACACCTCCTCTTTGAACACCTTGTTATCTTGAATCTCCTTGCATATGCCTTCAAGTAGAGTCTCAATCCTTGAAAGTCTTTCTTCCGATGATGGAGAGTTGAGATTGGAAGGATGAGAAGGGCCATTTTGACTTTGGTATGGATGTTGAGAGGTGTTGTTCGGTGGGTGTTGGTATGACCTCTGTGTGGAGTGTTGGTTAGTTGCATTATTGTTGGGGTTATGGCGTCTCTGATCTTGGCCTTGGTCTTGTTGATTTCCCCACCCAAAGTTTGGGTGTTTCCTCCAACCAGGATTATACGTTTTGGAGTATGGGTCATGATTCTGCCTAGGTGAATTCCCAATGTAGTTAGCTTGTTCCTGATCACCCTCTGCTTCTTCATTCACTCCTTCTTGGGTTGCTGCTGAAGTGGTAATTGCTACTACTTGATTCTTCTCCATCTTCTTGGTGAGGTCAGCTAATTGCTTGGTAATCATCTTGTTTTGAGCTAGCAGTACATCCACATTGTTCAACTCCATCACTCCTCTAGTGTTGCCTCTTTCAGAAGCATAGAAGTAGTCATTCTCTGCTACAGTCTCAATAACATCTATGGCTTTTTCAATGGTCTTCTTCTTGTTCAGAGATCCCCCGGATGAGTGGTCTACTGCCTTCTTTGATTCATACGAAAGGCCTTCATAGAAAATGTGCAACTGCACCCATTCATTGAACATATCTGGCGGGCATCTTCTTGTCAAGTCTTTAAACCTCTCCCATGCTTCATATAGAGTCTTACCATCCTGCTGCCTGAATGTTGGTACCTCAGCTCTCAACCTGTTGATCTGTTGAGGAGGATAGAATCTTGCCAAGAACTTGTTCACCACATCTTCCCAGGTTGCTAAACTCTCCTTTGGAAAGGATTCCAGCCATTTAGATGCTTTGTCCTTGAGCGAGAAGGGAAACAGAAGTAGTCTATAGGTGTCAGGATGAACACCATTAGACTTTGCAGTATCGCATATCCTCAGGAAGGTGGTTAGATGTTGATTGGGGTCTTCTTGGACACTTCCTCCGAATGAACAATTGTTCTGAACAAGGGTGATGAGTTGTGGCTTTAGTTCAAAGTTGTTGGCATGTATGGTTGGCCTTTGGATGCTACTTCCACAGTTTCCTGGGTTTGGGTTGATGTAAGAACCTAGAACTCTTCTCTCTTGTCCAGCCTGATGCGCTGGACCTTCTCTGCCATGGTTGTGAGCCTCTTCTTCATGATGGTTCTCCATATTCTCCTCCATGTCTGGTTCAAAATACTCTTCCTCTTCCTCAGCACCAACTACTCTCTTTCCTCTTGCTTCCCTCCTTAATCTAAGGAAAGTCCTTGATAAACCACTATTTCATGGTTTATATTGTGTGGTTTTGTCATGATCTTTGCCCACTTATTCATTAAATAAGCATGCATTTATATTTCCTTCCTAAAGATGTTTTATGGTTGAAAACTTGCTTCCTAGAGACTTTTAATTATGTATTTTATTTCTCCCTTATTCCATTCGATGTCGTGATCTGTGTGTTAAGTGTTTCAGGATTTATAGGGCATGAATGAGTTGGAGATTGGAAGGGAAGCCTGCAAAAATGGAAGGAACACAAGAAATTGAGGAGATGACCAGCGAGAAGCGACGCGGCCGCATGGATGACGCGACCGCGCAGAAGAGAGCAATTTGTAGCGACGCGGCCGCATGGACGACGCGTCCGCGTGGCAAAGCAGAAACGCGAATGACGCGTCCGCATGATCGACGCGATCGCGTGACGTGCGCGATCTGCTTAATCTGCAGAATTCACTGGGGGCGATTTTGGGCCCTATTTTGACCCAGTTTTTGGCCCAGAACAGCAGACTAGAGCCAGAGAACATGCAGAAACCAGGGACGACATTCATTCCGCATAGTTTTAGTTTTTAGATCTAGTTTTACTCCTCCTCTAGGTTTTCTCTCTACACATTCATAGTTTTTAGGATAGGTTATTTTCATTGTTTTTTGCATTGGGATATTGAGAAGAGTTATTTGCCTCATCAAGACTTCGACATTCTAGTTCGTTCTCTTCACTTATCTCTTACTCTTCCATATTCCTTAATTTTATTTGATTTTACGATTGGATTATTTTAGCTTTTATTAATATAAGAATTACTTTTGCTTTTAATTAATCTTTTCATCATTACTTATCATGTCTTTCTTTAATTCCTACGTTGATGTTATGAATTTTACATTTACAATGAGTGAGTAGTTCCCTAACTTGATGGGGAGTTGATTGAAAGGAACCCTTGAGCGGAATGTTCAAGAGAAAGGTTGTAATTGAGTTTATTGTTGGCTTGCTCTCTCGTTCCTAACACCAATCCTCCCAAGAGTGGATTGGAAATTGTAGATAGAACAGCATTCCAACTTGTTTGACCTCCCCTTACTTAGTAAAGGATAACTAAACGTAATAATTCTCAATTGTCAATTAATCTTGAGAGTATTCCATCAAGAATAGGGTTTCCATGTAATCAACTCCCAGTCAAGGTTTTTATTTAAATTTATATAAATTCTCCAATTTAATTTTCTGCCATCCAATCAAACATTTTTGAAAACATTCTGATTAATAAAATAGCACCTTTTCCTGCAACTCGTTGGGAGACGACCTGGGACTTATACTCCCAGTATTTTAATTTTATTTTCTGTGACACCCTTCTAAATTGATAAGGCAGATTTTTGGCGAGTTAAGAACTATACTTGCAACGTATATATTTTAACAATTTTTAATTCGCTAATTTCTGCCCGCATCAATTTTTGGCGCCGTTGCCGGGGGGTTGCAATAGAGTGCTATAGTTGTTAATTGGAATTTATTTATTTGCATTTTTATTTTATTTTGCTATTATGAGCTGCTTGTTTCTTTCGTTAGATGACGCGTTCACTTCCTGATCCAAGCTTGCCAATATTCGATCCTGAGATTGAAAGAACTATTTCACGAATAAGGCAAGCCAGGCGTCGGTTAGTCCTCTCTGAGGGCAGATTTGAAATGCCATTTGAGGAAGAAACCAGCCCCCGTTCTACTGATTCGGTTGTTTTACGTACAGGTAACATGGCAGCAGCCAGAAGAGTTACTATCCAGGAAGCTGGAGCCCCTGATTTTTCAATGCAACCGTTCCAAGCGCATCATCCAGCGGTGGCTACAGATTTTGAAATAAAGACCGTACTGCTCAATTTGATGCCCAAGTTTCATGGCTTACCTGCTCAAGAGCCCATCAAGCACCTGAGAGATTTAGGCAGCCTGCTCTACTGTCAGGCGTGATGGTGTGAATGAAACTTCAATTTTGCTGAAAGCCTTCCCGTTCTCTCTTGAGGGAAAGGCAAAAGAGCGGTACTACACTCAACCTGCAGCAACTGTATCTAACTGGGATACACTCAGAAGAGAGTTTTTGGAAAAGTTCTTTCCAGCTGAAGTTACTGATAAACTGAGGAAAGACATTTCCATGATTGTTCAGGATGAATCCGAGACGCTTTATGAGTACTGGGAGCGCTTCAATAATCTTCTGGAAGCATGCCCCCACCATATGATTGACAAGATAGTGTTACTCGGATATGTCACACAGGGCATGAGGCCCCAAGATAAGACCACATTGGAAAGTGCTAGCAATGGGTCTATGAAGAAGTACAAGACCACTGATGAGGCGTGGCAATTGATCAGTGATTTAGCTGAATCTACTAGGAATCACAGGCAGAAACAAAGCCGTTCAAAAGCCATTGCAGAAGTATCCTCTAGTAGAGAGACTGCTGCTCTAACTCAGAGTATCTGTGAAATGACTAACTTGCTGAAGCAAATACAATTGAATCAACAACAAGTTCAGCAAGCTCAACCTTCTCCAGCACAACAAAATCAACAGTTAGTCCCACAAAGAGTCTGCGGAATTTGTGTAGATTACAGCCATTATACTGATGAGTGTCCGCAACTACAGTAGGAAGACAACACCGTGGCAGCCACTCATAACTTCTATGACCGCCCCAACCAAGGGTACAATCAAGGTGGCAATTACAACCATGGATGGTAGGACAATTCTAACCAGAATTGGAGGGACAACAATAACAGAGGAGGCATAGATAATCAGGGATTTCAGAGGTGGAATAATAACAACAACAGGCAGCAGAATCAGAATCAGAATCCGAATCAAAATCAGCCTTACAGAGCACCTCACCTGAGGCAACCCCAAGGACCACAGAATACCCAACAGCAGACCTCTCAATTTACTTATCCTTCTTCATCTGCCAATGATGACTTACTACAATCTATTGAGTGGAGACACTAGACCATGGAAAACAACATTAATGCCACTCTAAATGGTCTGACTGCTACCCTGCAGGCTCTTGTCTCCCAGATTGGATCAATGACTAACTCTAATAGTCAACCTTCGAGCTCTAGTGGAATCCCCTCTCAACCATTACCCAATCCCAAGGGTGGTATCAATGCTATCACCCTGAGGTCCGGAACCACACTGCAGGAGAGGAATCAGGAGGAGCCAAGCCCACCAGAACACACTTCAGCTGAAGAGGTAGTAGAAATAGAAGATGTTGAAGAAGAAGAGGACATACAGGACACGACTGAAGAAGAAGAAGTGCAACCACAGGAGGAGGCACCAAATGGCGCAGACACTGCAGACGACACCACTCCCATTCCGTTTCCACAACTTGCAAGGAAGCCCAGGAAGCAGCTGGAACCTAATCCCAAAACGGTAGAGATATTCAAAAAGGTTGAGGTAACTGTTCCCCTTTTTGATGTCATTCAACAGGTACCTAAGTATGCAAAGTTTCTAAAAGATCTATGTATCCATAAAGACAAAATTAATGAATTAGAAACTATTCCCTTAGGAAGTTCTATATCTGCTTTAATGGGAGGTTTACCTGAAAAGTGTAGTGACCCAGGTCCTTGCATGGTTAATTGTACTATAGGTGGTGTAGTATTTTCTGATTACATGTGTGATTTAGGAGCATGTGTAAGTATAATGCCTTTGTCTATATATGATATTTTGAGGCTCCCTCCCTTAAAAAGGTTGGCAGCTCGTTTTGTGTTAGCAGATAAGAGCATTATTACAGTGGCTGGAGTTGCTGAAGACGTATTAGTGGGCATTAAAGGACTCAAGTTTCCCATTGATTTTTATATCTTGGAGATGCCCCAGAATGCCTCAGATAAGCCATCATCAATCCTACTCGGAAGACCATTCCTGAAGACCTCAAAGTTTAAATTAGATGCTTTCTCAGGAACATACTCTTTTGAAATAGATGGCCGAGTAGTGATCCTCAATCTGAATGGAGTTATGAAGCATCCTCCGGAGGATCATTCTATCCTCCAGTGTGACATTATAGATGAAACCGTGGCTGAAGTTCACCAGGAGGAATTTGAAGAGAAGCACACAGGACAAGGTCTAAGTGTGGGGACATTCTCAGAGGACAATGACAGTGCCTTACCACTGTTACCAGCTCCAGACAATCCAGAGCCTGAACATGATCAGAAGTTAGAATTAAAACCCCTTCCTCCACACCTCAAATATGCTTACCTTGAAGACGGGCAGAAGTTTCCGATTATCATTGCAAGGGAGCTCACTTCCCAACAGGAAGAACAGCTACTTGGTGTGCTGAGGAGGCACAAGAAGGCAATTGGTTGGAGTTTGGCAGACATAGTGGGCATCAACCCTCAAATCTGTGAGCATAGAATATTTTTAGAAGAGGGAGCAAGACCTGTCCGTCAACCACAGAGAAGACTGAACCCCACTATCCTAGAGGTTGTCAAGAAGGAAGTGACCAGACTATTAGAGGCAGATATCATCTATCCCATCTCAGACAGTGAATGGGTGAGCCCAGTACAAGTAGTGCCAAAGAAGTCTGGAGTCACTGCAGTGAAGAATGAGCATGGAGAGCTCTTGACAACTAGAGTTCAGAATGCCTGGAGGGTCTGCATTGACTACAGACGCCTCAACCAAGCAACCCGTAAGGATCACTATCCTCTTCCATTCATTGATCAAATGCTGGATCGCCTGTCAGGTAAATCGCATTATTGTTTCTTAGATGGTTACACAGGTTATTTCCAGATTCATATAGCTCTCGAGGATCAGGAAAAGACCACTTTTACATGTCCTTTTGGGACTTATGCTTACAAGAGAATGCCCTTTGGCTTGTGTAATGTACCAGCTACTTTCCAAAGGTGCATGATGAGTCTTTTCTCTGATCTTATTGAGGACTGTATGGAAGTCTTTATGGATGATTTTAGTGTGTACAGCGATTCTTTTAGCCTTTGCTTAGATGGATTATCTAGAGTATTGGATAGATGTGTCAATACAAACCTTGTGCTAAATTTTGAAAAATGTCACTTTAAGGTTAAACAAGGAATTGTACTAGGACATGTTGTGTCTAATACTGGCATTTCTGTAGACCCAGCAAAGGTGAGTGTTATTTCTAGTTTACCTTACCCCTCTTCTGTGAGGGAAGTCCGTTCGTTCCTAGGCCATGCAGGTTTTTACAGGAGATTTATTAAGGACTTTAGTAAGGTAGCACTTCCCTTATCCAGATTACTACAGAAGGATATTGAGTTCGAGTTCAGTGAAGATTGCAAGCAAGCGTTTGATAAGCTGAAGGCCGCCCTGACTCAAGCTCCAATTGTGAGAGGACCAGAATGGAGCCAACCATTTGAGATTATGTGCGATACTTCCAACTATGCAGTAGGAGCAGCGCTGGCTCAGTGCGAAGGTAAGGATTCTTTTGTTATTGCTTATACTTCTAAGACTTTAGACGCTGGCCAGTCCAATTATACTACTACTGAAAAAGAGCTTCTTGCTATTATTTTTGCTCTGGATAAACTCCGAGCTTATTTACTTGGTACTAGAGTAGTAGTGTATTCGAATCATGCAGCTTTAAAGTATCTATTATCTAAAAAGGAGTCTAAACCAAGGCTTATACGTTGGATACTGGTATTACAAGAATTTGATTTAGAAATTAAGGATAGGAGTGGTAACCAGAATTTAGTGGCAGACCACTTGAGTCACCTTGAGCACATTACAGATGATCCCACTCCTATAGCTGATAATTTTCCATTTGATAACCTGCAAGCAGTATCTGAGATAGTCCCTTGGTATGCACCTGTAGCTAATTATTTAGTTAGCCGTACCTTTCCTCCAAACTTTTCTAAGCATCAAAGAGACAAGCTGAAAAGCGAGTCTAAATATTATATATGGGATGACCCATATTTATGGAGATGTGGCACTGACCAGGTAATTAGACGGTATGTGCCTCAATCAGAATTTCAGTCCATCTTAGAGGCCTGTCACTCATCTGAGAGTGGAGGACATTTTGGCCTTCAAAGAACTGCCAGAAAAATCTTAGACTGTGGATTCTGGTGGCCTACTCTTTTTAGAGACGCCGCTGAATTTTGTAGATCCTGTTTCCCATGCCAGAAATTTGGTAATATATCCAAGAGGGATGAGATGCCTCAGCAAATTATGCTTTTCTGTGAAATTTTTGATGTTTGGGGCATTGACTTCATGGGTCCATTTCCAAATTCTAATGGTTATTTTTATGTTTTGTTAGCTGTAGATTACGTTTCTAGGTGGGTGGAAGCAATTCCTACCAGCACTGATGATGCTAACACGGTTGTTTCCTTTGTGAGAAACCATATTATTTGTCGCTTTGGATCACCACGAGCAATCGTGAGCGATCAAGGCACCCATTTTTGTAACAGGAGACTAACAGGATTGATGAAGAAGCATGGGATAATTCATAAAGTTGCAACAACTTACCATCCCCAAACTAATGGGCAAGCTGAGGTGTCAAATAGAGAGATAAAGCGTATCTTGCAGAAGATAGTAAAGCCTCATAGAAGAGACTGGAGCACCAGGCTACAAGATGCACTCTGGGCGTACAGAACAGCATACAAAACACCCATTGGGATGAGTCCTTAACGCTTAGTTTATGGAAAAGCTTGTCATCTCGCTATTGAAATAGAACACAAAGCCTTTTGGGCAGTAAAGGAATGCAATATGGGAATTGAAGGAGCCGGAGCTGAAAGGAAGTTGCAACTGCAAGAACTGGAAAGCCTTCGCCTAGAAGCCTATGAGAATTCAAGACTATACAAGGAGAAGATGAAGGTTGTACATGATCAGCACATCAAGAGGAAAGAGTTCCAACCTGGGGACTCAGTCCTCCTTTACAAATCTCAATTGAGGCTCATGCCAGGCAAGTTGAGATCGAGATGGAAAGGTCCATACAGAGTAGAGAAGGCTGAACCGTACGGAGGTTATCACCTTAGCCATCCTTCGAGCTCTGAACTTATCAAAGTTAATGGACATCGCTTAAAGCTGTACCATGGCGAGAAGCGAAAGAAAGACAAGGAACTCGAGATCTTTCGCTTGGAAGACCCCCACATAGCCGAAGGCTGAGCTAGTAGAGCGTCCAACTTACGGACGTTAAAGCAAAGTGCTAGGTGGGAGACAACCCACCAAGGTATGATCGTTCTTTTCTTTATTTTTAGTTTCCTTATTCAATAACTCTTCTCTTTATTAGTATATTTCATGCATCTGCATTCACATACTTTGGCTTTTGATTAAAAAAAAAATTTCCACGCGACGCGACCGCCTCAATGACGCGACCGCCTCAGTGACGCGTCCGCATCGCAAGGAGCTGGGGGAAAAATAAAAAGGAACAGAGAGTCACGCAAGAGCGTGGCTGGAGGCGTGCCAATGGCACAAATCATCCCACGTGATCGCGTTGCTGACGCGACCGCGTCATATGGGAATAGTGGCCTCCCACGCGACCGCGTGCCCCACGCGATCGCGTCGCTTGCGGCGCACAGTTTTCCTAATTTTGCCAAATATCATATCTTTTTTCTCTCCAAATCCTATTTTCTCTTTTCCCCCTTATTTCTTCTTCCTACCTTCCTCCTTCTTCCTCCTTTCTCACTTTTTACTTTCTCTCACCCCCATTAACAAGGTTTTTTCTCTTCTTCCCTCCTCACTTTTCTATTATTCTTCTTATTTTTACATGTTATCTTCTTTTCTTTTCTTTTTACCTTCATTGTTCTTATTTTCTTTTTCTTTCTTTTTCCTTTTTACTTGGTGTTATCAATTTATATGAGTCATTATTTGTAATTATATGCTTGTGGATTGTTATAAATTTGTTTGACAATTATATATTATTTTAAGGGATTACTTGCATGCTCAAATTCCTATTTTCAAGAACTTATTCTACATGCATGCTATGTGTTTGTGAAAAAGCCCATATGGCATTATGAACTTCTCTACCTTATTCTACTCTAATATTCAATGCTTGCTTTTCACAAAATCCTTTCACTATTTTATTAATTGAATTTAATTGTCAATACAAACGTGATAATTTGTTACGAATGATAACATATTTCAATTGGACATTGAATGCTTGATCTATGCTACTCATGCATTTGCCTGCATGCCAATAAACCTCTTGCATTCTATTGTACCACCTGCACTTGCTATATTTCCATTGATGAGCTTTTCACATGTAATCCAGACCATGTGTTAACGCCATTCGTCTTTATTGTGCATTGATTATCACTTACACCACCCTCTTCCTTGCTCTATCCCTTTAAATTTAATTTACTTTCTTTTCCCTTTTTCAGGATGGCCACCAAAAAAGGAAAGGAGAAAGCTACTCCCAAACAACCAGCAAGAAGAGGAACAAAAAGAGCATTAGTGGCAGAACCCTCTTCCACTGCAGTCAAGCCCTCAACAAAGAAGATTAAGAGGATAATAAAGGTTGATGATAAAGAAAGAGCCTTTCCAGCAAAGGACACTGCGCGATTCTCCAATCGCTACTGTGAGCAGATGTTTCCCATTCTGGCAGAAAGGAATTACAACAACGAATACCTTCTTCTCCTCCCGCCCAATATTGCTACCTTTGTTGCGCCGTAAATTGCCCGAAGACAATGGGATTTCTTACAGAGACAGCCAAGGCAGGTCAATCTTTCTTGGATAGTCAAGTTCTACTCTAACTTCTACCTGCCAACTCTACAGTCTGTCTTTGTTCGTCAGAAGCAAGTCCCATTACAGAAGAGGCCATTCAAAGAGCTCTAAGTCTTCCCTCTATTCCAGAAGGATTGGACGCCTTTCAAGAAGCCGCACTCAAGCGCCAGATGTACCAATTTGACTGGGACGCTGTTCTCAGAGTTATCGCACTACCTGGCAGCCGATGGATCTACGGATACCATCGTACCCGCCCTAAGGAAATTTCGGCTTCAGCACTTACCTTGGAGGCTCACGTATGGGCACAGATCATGTCCCATTACATTTTTCTGAGCACTCACGAGTCCTCCTTCACTGCAGACATGGCCGTTCTACTATGGTGCATCCTTATAGACCAGCCTCTGAATCTACCAAGACATATCCGGAATACCATGGGACACATACAAATTGCGGGCAACTTATCCTTTACCGCCTTGGTCTCAGATCTTGTCTCAGCAGCCGGAGTCTCCTACAGAGCTGGAGACACCAAAGCCATGCTCCCACGGGATGATCAGTATGTCCCTAATGGGAAATACCTCAGACTTTCAGCAGCCACTACAAGCCTTCCTACTGCTCCGGTTGAAGATATTCCTTCTTCAACACCACAAGCACCTACAACTGATGAACTGCTCCAGCAGATAATCAAAAGGTTGGATCGGCAAGAACAGAAAGCGAAGTTAAGAGAGCACCGTAACGAGCGCCGATTCAAACACCTCAAGGAGCTACTCAAGGGACACTTCAAGGACTCAGACACCCCGGACTCCACTTCCTTTACCAGCACAGGGAGCCATGATGGTCCCAACTGTGGAGACACTGCTACCAGCCCACCCCTGTTCCTGACAGATGGCATTGAGGACGGTGCAAAGCCCTAAGTGTGGGGAGGTCGGTCAGTACCTGACTTCCGGAGGTAATTTCTCTTCCCTAGCACCAATAAATTAGGATATTTAGTTAGATTTTCTTTCTTTCATAGAATAGGATAAATTGCATAGTTATAGGTTAGTTGCATGCATGTTCTGCTTGATTGAAAAGACAATAAGTTTCTTCTAAGACTTTATCTTTGGAACAAAATTTCACTAATTTTAATTAAAAAAAATTTAGGTTAAAATTGCTTGAAGTTGTAATTGGAACATGATTTTTGAGCTAAAGAACACACAACCTGTGAGATTTGAGCCTTTACGAATGGTTACATTATTTAACCATAATTATTTTATTCTTGTGTGTTTACCTCTCTATGATTGTAATCTATATTTTGTTTCATCTTATATGTCCAATGTTTATTATATTTATATGCTTGCATATGATTGAGGCCATTATTTGTTTAGCTTACTTATCCAAATTAAGCCTACCCTTTTAATTATCTTTGTTAACCACTTTGAGCCTTTAAATCCCATTTGTTCTATATTTTACCACATTACTAGCCTTAAGCGAAAAAACAATTATACATCCCAATTTGAATCTTTGGTTAGCTTAAGATAGAAGAGTGTGTGTTATTTAAGTATGGGAAATTGTGGGAACAAAAGAATAATAAGGGAATGAGGATAATATACTGGGAATTTGGATACCTACTCATGGAAAACTATAAGAATAAAAAATCTATGTGCATTGATAAGCTATGTTTATTCTTATGTTTCTATGTTTAAAAAAAATCCAAAAATATCTAATAAATAAATAAGGGGACAAAATTACCCCAATTTAAGAATTCAAAAGTCAATGCATGTATGATAAAAATTAAAATAAGAGTTGAAACATGAGTATGGAAAGTGAAAGGAAATTTCTGGGTAGCTAGATGTGAATTCTAAAGTTATATAGAGTATGTATATAAGTTATGTTAAAGCTTGGGTTAATTAAAGATTCAAATTATAAGCTTACTTAGCCATATATGCATCCTTACCCTTACCTTGGCCCAGTTACAACCTTGAAAAGACCTCATGATGTTTGCATTGGTATGTTAAATGTTGTCGATTGGTTAGGAGAAGAACAAAAATTAGAAAGCATGATTAGAGAAGGATAGAGTGATTACCCTATACACTAGAGAGACTAGAGTGTACATACACCATCAGTGAGGGTTCCATGCTTGAATTTCTATGTTCCCTTCTTTTATGAGCTATCTTCTTGCATTTTTACCTGCTCTTACTTTATGAGAATTGAATTAGTGGAATTTGAATTATAATTGTTTTGAAGAACTTATTTACTATTGATCAAGTGGACAAGAATCATGTAGTTGCATTCATATATATAGTTGGCATTGCATTGCATTTCATAGGCTTTACATGTTCTTACTCATTTATTTTATCTCCTTCAATTAAGCATGAGGAAATGCTAATGTTTAAGTGTGGGGAGGTTGATAAACCACTATTTCATGGTTTATATTGTGTTTTATTTGTGTGGTTTTATCATGATCTTTGCCCACTTATTCATTAAATAAGCATGCATTTATATTTCCTTCCTAAAGATGTTTTATGGTTGAAAACTTGCTTCCTAGAGACTTTTAATTATGTATTTTATTTCTCCCTTATTCCATTCGATGCCGTGATCTGTGTGTTAAGTGTTTCAGGCTTTATAGGGCATGAATGAGTTGGAGATTGGAAGGGAAGCCTGCAAAAATGGAAGGAACACAAGAAATTGAGGAGATGACCAGCGAGAAGTGACGCGGCCGCATGGATGACGCGACCGCGCGGAAGAGAGCAATTTGCAGCGACGCGGCCGCATGGACGACGCGTCCGCGTGGCAAAGCAGAAATGCGAATGACGCGTCCGCATGATCGACGTGATCGCGTGACGTGCGCGATCTACTTAATCTGTAGAATTCGCTGGGGGCGATTTTGGGCCCTATTTTGACCCAGTTTTTGGCCCAGAACAGCAGACTAGAGCCAGAGAACATGCAGAAACTAGGGACGACATTCATTCCGCATAGTTTTAGTTTTTAGATCTAGTTTTACTCCTCCTCTAGGTTTTCTCTCTACACATTCATAGTTTTTAGGATAGGTTATTTTCATTGTTTTTTGCATTGAGATATTGAGAAGAGTTATTTGCCTCATCAAGACTTCGACATTCTAGTTCGTTCTCTTCACTTGTCTCTTACTCTTCCATATTCCTTAATTTTATTTGATTTTACGATTGGATTATTTTAGCTTTTATTAATATAAGAATTACTTTTGCTTTTAATTAATCTTTTCATCATTACTTATCATGTCTTTCTTTAATTCCTACGTTGATGTTATGAATTTTACATTTATAATGAGTGAGTAGTTCCCTAACTTGATGGGGAGTTGATTGAAAGGAACCCTTGAGCGGAATGTTCAAGAGAAAGGTTGTAATTGAGTTTATTGTTGGCTTGCTCTCTAGTTCCTAACACCAATCGTCCCAAGAGTGGATTGGAAATTGTGGATAGAACAGCATTCCAACTTGTTTGACCTCCCCTTACTTAGTAAAGGATAACTAAACGTAATAATTCTCAATTGTCAATTAATCTTGAGAGTATTCCATCAAGAATAGGGCTTCCATGTAATCAACTCCCAGTCAAGGTTTTTATTTAAATTTATATAAATTCTCCAATTTAATTTTCTGCCATTCAATCAAACATTTTTTGAAAACATTCTGATTAATAAAATAGCACCCTTTCCTGCAACTCGTTGGGAGACGACTTGGGACTCATACTCCCAGTATTTTAATTTTATTTGCTGTGACACCCTTCTAAATTGATAAGGCAGATTTTTGGCGAGTTAAGAACTATACTTGCAACGTATATATTTTAAAAAATTTTAATTCGCTAATTTCTGCCCGCATCAGTCCTCTCAGTTTCAAAATCAAAGGAAGTTGAAACCCCGCTTCTTCTACCTGTCATACAACCAACAAGGCAAAAGCAAGAAAGATAGATGCAGACAGTAATTTCTACAGAAATGCTGTTAGTGTGAGTAATGCAATATATCAAACAGTTAGTGGGTTAGTGACTGAATTGTAAACAACTAAGAAAATGGGTAGGGGAAAGGGGAGAAAATAGCTAAACTGAAAGTAAATTACTCAAATGAACTTAAATCAAACAAAATAAAAACAAATGCTCAATCTAGTTATCCACCAATTTAATCATTGTTGATACAAAATCAATCCCCGGCAACGGCGCCATAAACTTGATGCACGGAAACTTGTCCCTTAACAAATCTCCCTCGGCAAGTATACCGAATTGTCGTCAAGTAAAAGCTCACAGTAGAGTGAGGTCGAATCCCACAGAGATTGATTGGTCAAGCAACTTTAATTGGAAGAATGTTCTAGTTGAGCTAAGCAGAAAGTTGAGTTGGGAATTGCAGTAAATTAAATGGCGGGAAAGTAAATAGCAGAAAATAAATGACGGGAAGTAAACTGCAGAATCTTAAATGGGGAAGGGAAGTTTAGCATGAAAGTAAATGGCATAAAGTAAAGAGAATGGGTAAGATCAGAAATGGGGAATTCATTGGGCTTAGGAGATGTTGCATTCTCCGGATCAAGTTCATTTTCATCTCTTCCTTAATCAATGCATTCATTGATCTCCTTGGCAATCTTAAGTGATTGAATTCCAATTCCTTGGTAATTCAATCTCTTAAATCAGATCAATAGCCAATTCCTTGGTCTAATTGCTCATGAGAATAGATGAAGTATGGTCACTGATTATACCACATGTATTTCCAAATCAAAGTATTGGGAGAATTATATGTCACCATATCCGCCCAAACCTCAATTTGGTCCAACATGAGAAAACATTTCTAGCATGATCTCTTCATCCCTTTTCCAAGGTTCAGAAGAGATCCAAGTATGAATAGCTTCATTTCCAAGATAACTACTCAATTGGATGAAGATTGAAAGCTTTCTAGTAAAATCAAGAGAAAAGAAAGAAGAAGAATAATGAAAACTATTATTGATCCATCAAATTACAACAGAGCTCCCTAACCCAATGAAAGGGGTTTAGTTGTTCATAGCTCTGGGAATGGAAAGCAAAGATGGAGAGTACATTCTGAAAGTTAAACTAGAAGTGCAGAGAAAGTAAAATATAGAGAGTAATTCTAATAATGCCAAGAGCTCCTTTCTAGTTCAAAGCTCTCCCTATTTATACTATTCTTCTGATCTTCTAGTTGGCTCTTCAAGTCTTGGATATGGGCCTTTGGATCTTGAGTTGAAGCAGTTATCTTCTTCAGTGGGCTCAGCTTTACTTGCAGAGAAAGTGTGAAGTAGGCAGGGACTTTAGCTTAGGGCGTTAGTGGTGTTAACGTTAAGTGAAAATATGGGGTTGAGAACGTTAGTGACAATCACCTTTTTCACTAACGTTCCTAACCCAAAGTGGTCCACGTTAACTACAACGTTAGTGGCACTAACGTGACCACTAAAGTTGACCCTTGGCCCTTCGCAAACGTTACTGGGGTTTACCTTTTTCAATAACGTTGAGAGTACCCCTTTCTCCCTACGTTAGAGTTCACGTTAGAATAGTTAACGTGGCCTTTAACGTAGGCTTGCCAAATCTTCAAGAGCGTTAGTGACACTTACCTTTGTCACTAACGCTTCAGAACGCCCCTACTTCCCACGTTAGAGTTCACGTTAACTAGGTTAACGTGACTTCTAACGTGGTATTGATAACCATCTCCAACGTTAGTGACAAAGGTGAGTGTCACTAACGTTGGCTCATCATCCCTCTTCTCCACGTTAGCTTCCACGTTAATGTAATTAACATGGCAACTAACGTGGCTCATAGTGGCTCAATCCAACGTTAGTGACAAAGGTGAGTGTCACTAACGTTGGTGATTCTTGCTCCCTCCACGTTAGAGTCCACGTTAACTAGGTTAACGTGGCTTTTAACATTGGCATCATCTTCTTCTTCCATATTAGAGCTCACGTTAACTAAGTTAACGTGGCTCTTAACGTGGCCAATTGCCCCTTTTGGAACATTAGTGGCACTTACTTTTACCACTAACGTTGGAGTTCTACTTCTCTTCCACGTTATTGGCAATCACTTTTCTCGTTAACGTTGCAAGCTAGCCTTCATTCCACGTTAGTGGTCACGTTAGCTAGACTAACGTGGCTACTAACGTGGTTCTTCCTTACTTCCTTTGTCCTGAAATCAAGCAATAAAGTGCATCAAAGATCTAATCCAAGTTATGAGACATGCATCATTCAATTTGTCCTTTAATTCATGCATAATTCTCATGAAATCATGTAAAATTCACAATATTTGCTTGAATCAAGATGTAAGTGATTATTTACCCAAAACTTGCTTATTTCCTAAGAAAATGCATGAAACTACCTTAAAACCATAAAGAAAAGGTCAGTGAAACTGGCCAAAATGCCCTGGCATCAGCTACTTCCCGTCTCTCAGTGAAAACGTTCCAAATGCGCTGTCACCACACGGCTAATCATCTGTCGGTTCTCGATCATGTCGGAATAGGATCCATTGATCCTTTTGTGTCTGTCACTACGCCCAACACTCGTGAGTTTGAAGCTCGTCACAGTCATCCCTTCCTAGATCCTACTCAGAATACCACAGACAAGGTTTAGACGTTCCTGATCTCAGGAATGGCCACCAATATTTCTAGCTTATACCACGAAGACTCTGATCTGAATCATGAGGCAAAGAGATATGTATTCAATCTAAGGTAGAACGGAGGTGGTTGTCAGGTACGCGTTCATAGGTGAGAATGATGATGAGTGTCACGGATCATCACATTCATCAGGTTGAAGTGCGAATGAATATCTTAGAATAGAAGCAAGCGTGATAGAATGGAAAACAGTAGTAATTGCATTAATTCATGAAGAACAGCAGAGCTCCTCACCCCCAACAATGGGGTTTAAAGACTCATGCCGTAGAGAATACAATATGAAACGTGTAAAGTGTCATGAGGTACAAGATGAATCACTAAAAATAGTTTTTATAGTAAACTGGTGACCTAGGGTTACAGAAAATGAGTAAGCTAGGGTGTTTAGTGTAAAAATCCACTTTCGGGGCCCACTTGGTGTGTGCTTGGGCTGAGCATTGAAGCTTTCATGTGTAGAGATTTTTCTTGGAGTTAAACGCCAGCTTTTGTGCCAGTTTGGGCGTTTAACTCCAGCTTTTGTGCCAGTTCTGGAATTAAACGCCAGAATTCTTGAGCTGTTTTGGAACGCCTATTTGGGCCATCAAATCTCGAGCAAAGTATGGACTATTATATATTGCTGGAAAGCCCATGATGTCTACTTTCCAACGCAATTAAGAGCGTACCAATTGGGCTTCTATAGCTCTAGAAAATCCACTTCGAGTGCAGGGAGGTCAGAATCCAACAGCATCTGCAGTCCTTTTTCAGCCTCTGAATCAGATTTTTGCTCAGGTCCCTCAATTTCAGCCAGAAAATACCTGAAATCACAGAAAAACACACAAACTCATAGAAAAGTCCAAAAAAGTGAATTTTAAATAAAAACTAATAAAAATATAATAAAAACAAACTAAAATATACTAAAAACATACTAAAAACAGTGCCAAAAAGCGTATAAATTATCCGCTCATCACAACACCAAACTTAAATTGTTGCTTGTCCCCAAGCAACTGAAAATCAAATAGGATAAAAAGAAGAGAATATACAATGAATTCCGAAAACATCTATGAAGATCAATATTAATTAGATGAGCGGGGCTTTTAGCTTTTTGCCTCTGAACAGTTTTGGCATATCACTTTATCCTTTGAAGTTCAGAATGATTGGCATCTATAGGAACTCAGAATTTAGATAGTGTTATTGATTCTCCTAGTTCACTATGTTGATTCTTGAAAACAGCTACTTTATGAGTCTTGGCCGTGACCCTAAGCATTTTGTTTTCCAGTATTACCACCGGATACATAAATGCCACAGACACATAACTGGGTGAACCTTTTCAGATTGTGACTCAGTTTTGCTAGAGTCCCCAATTAGAGGTGTCCAGAGCTCTTAAGCACACTCTTTTTGCTTTTGGACCACGACTTTAACCGCTCAGTCTCAAGTTTTCACTTGACACCTTCACGCCACAAGCACATGGTTAGGGACAGCTTGGTTTAGCCGCTTAGGCCAGGATTTTATTCCTGTGGGCCCTCCTATCTACTGATGCTCAAAGCCTTGGATCCTTTTTTATTTTACCCTTGCCTTTTGGTTTAAAGGGCTATTGGCTTTTTCTGCTTGCTTTTTCTCTTTTTTTTTTCTTTTTCTTTTTTTTCTTCTCTCTTTTTTTTCGCCATTTTTTTTCTGCAAGCTATTCACTACTTTTTCTTGCTTCAAGAATCATTTTTATGATTTTTTAGATTATCAACAACATTTCTCCTTTTCCATTATTCTTTCAAGAGCAACCAATTTTAACATTCATGAACAACAAATTCAAAAAAATATGCACTGTTCAAGCATTCATTCAGAAAACAAATAATATTGCCACCACTTCAAAATAATTAATCTATTTTAAAATTCGAAATTCATGTACTTATTTTTCTTTTTGCAATTAAAACACTTTTTAATTAATCATAGGACATTCATAGCTTTAAGGCATAGACACTAAGACATTAATGATCATGTAATAAAGGCACAAACATAGATAAACATAAAGCATAAAAATTCGAAAACAGAAAATAAAGAACAAGGAAATTAAAGAACGGGTCCGCCTTAGTGATGGCGGCTAGTTCTTCCTCTTGAAGATCTTATGGAGTGCTTGAGCTCCTTAATGTCTCTTCCTTGCCTTTGTTGCTCCTCTCTCATGATTCTTTGATCTTCTCTAATTTCATGGAGGAGGATAGAATGCTCTTGGTGTTTCACCCTTAGTTATCCCATATTGGAACTTAATTCTCCTAGGGAGGTGTTAATTTGCTCCCAATAATTTTGTGGAGGAAAATGCATCCCTTGAGATGAATCTCTCCATCTCCCATGACTCGGAGGTGGAAGCTTTTGCCTTCCCTTTCCTCTTTCTAGAGGTTTCTCCGGCCTTAGATGCCATAAATGGTTATGGAAAAACAAAAAGCAACACTTTTACCACACCAAACTTAGAAGGTTTGCTCGTCCTTGAGCAAAAGAAGAAGGAAGAGAGTAGAGGAAGAAGAAATAGAGGAGATGGAGGGGGGTTAGTGTTTCGGCCAAGGGGGAGAAGTTTGGGAGGGAAAGTGGTTTGAATTTGAATGGTAAGGTAGGTGGGGTTTATGATGGATAGATGTGGATTGGTGAAGGGCATTTGGGGAAGAGTATTATGAAAAGGTGTAAAGAAGAGAGAGAGTGATTTGAGATTGGTGGGGATCCTGTGGGGTCCACAGATCCTGACGTGTCAAGAATTTCTCATCCCTGCACCAATTAGGCTTACAAAATGCCCTTTGCTGCCAATCCTGGTGTTAAACGCCAGGTTGCTACCTATTTCTGGCGTTTAACACCAGCTTCTTGCCCTTTTCTGGCATTAAACGCCAGTCTGGTGCCCATTTCTGGCGTTAAACGCCCAGAATGGAGCCAGACTGGGCGTTTAACGCCCATTCTGCTGCCCTTACTGGCGTTTGAACGCCAGTAAGCTCCTCCTCCAGGGTGTGCTATTTTTAATACTATTTTTCATTCTATTTTGGCTTTTTCAGTTGTTTTTGTGACTCCACATGATCATCAACCTAAAGAAAAATATAAAATAACAATGGAAAATAAATATATATGATTAAAGAACATTGGGTTGCCTCCCAATAAGCACTTCTTTATTGTCTTTAGCTGGACCTTGACTGAGCTTTATTCAAGCCTCAGTTTTGAGCATTCTTGCTCAAAATTGCTTTCAAGATAATGTTTGATTCTCTGTCCATTAACAATGAAGCTCAACATATCCATATGGTAACACTCCTGTAATCACATATGGTCCCCTCCACCGGAATTTTAATTTCCCAGGGAATAATCTAAGCCTAGAGTTGAACAGCAGAACTTTTTGTCCTGGCTCAAAGACTCTGGATGACAATTTCTTGTCATGCCACTTTTTTGCTTTCTCCTTATAAATTTTAGCATTTTCAAAAGCATTGAGTCTGAATTCCTCTAGCTCATTCAGCTGGATCAATCTTTTCTTTCCAGCTAACTTTGCATCCAGGTTTAGGAATCTAGTTGCCCAGTAGGCTTTATGTTCCAGTTCCACGGGCAGATGACAGGCCTTGCCATACACAAGCTGGTATAGAGAGGTTCTTATAGGAGTCTTGAATACTGTTCTGTATGCCCACAGAGCATCATCCATGCTCTTTGCCCAATCCTTTCTACGGGCAATTACAGTCCGTTCCAAGATTCTCTTTAATTCTCTATTAAAGACTTCATCCTGCCCATTTGTCTGTGGATGATACAGAGTTGCTACTTTGTGGCTAATTTCATATCGAACCATAGCAGAGTAAAGCTGTTTATTGCAGAAATGGGTGCCTCCATCACTGATTAGTATTCTGGGAACACCAAATCTGCTGAAAATATTTGAAGGAACTTCAGCACAGTCTTGGTATCATTAGTGGGTGTGGCAATTGCTTTTACCCATTTAGATACATAGTCTACTGCCACCAGAATGTAAGTGTTTGAGTATGATGGTGGGAAGGGACCCATGAAGTCAATACCCCATACATCAACCAACTTAATCTCTAAGATCCCTTGTTGAGGCATGGCATAACCATGAGGCAAGTTACCAGCTCTTTGGCAACTGTCACAGTTACGCACAAACTCTCGGGCATCTCTATAGAGAGTAGGCCAATAGAAGCCACATTGAAGGACTTTAGTGGCTGTTCGCTCGCTTCCGAAATGTCCTCCATACTGTGATCCATGGCAATGCCACATGATCTTCTGTGCCTCCTCTCTAGGGACGCATCTGCGGATCATTCCGTCTGCGCATCTCTTAAAGAGATATGGTTTATCCCACAAGTAGTACTTTGCATCTGAAATTAGTTTTTTCGTCTGCACCCTGCTGTACTCTTTGGGTATGAACCTCACAGCTTTATAATTCGCAATGTCTGCAAACCATGGTGCTTCCTGAATGGCAAAAATTTGCTCATCCGGAAAGGTTTCAGAGATCTCAGTAGGAGGGAGGGATGCCCCTGCTACTGGTTCTATCCGGGACAGGTGATCAGCTACCTGGTTCTCTGTCCCTTTTCTGTCTCTTATTTCTATATCAAACTCTTGCAGAAGTAACACTCATCTTATGAGCCTGGGTTTTAAATCCTCCTTTATGAGTAGATATTTAAGAGCAACATCGTCAGTATACACAATCACTTTTGAACCTACTAAATAGGATCTAAACTTTTCAATGGAATAAACCACTGCAAGTAACTCCTTTTCTGTGGTTGTGTAATTCTTCTGTGCATCATTTAAAACACGGCTAGCATAGTAAATGACGTACAGAAGCTTGTTGTGCCTCTGTCCCAACACTGCACCAATGGCATGGTCACTGGCATCACACATTAGTTCGAATGGTAATGTCCAGTCAGGTGCAGAGATGACTGGTGCTATGACCAGCTTAGCTTTCAGGGTTTCAAACACCTGCAGACACTCTGTGTCAAACACAAATGGTGTGTCAGTAGCTAGCAGGTTGCTCAGAGGTTTTGCAATTTTTGAAAAATCCTTTATAAACCTCCTATAGAATCCTGCATGCCCCAGAAACCTTCTGATTGCCTTAACATTGGTAGGTGGTGGTAATTTTTCAATTACCTCCACTTTAGCTTGATCCACTTCTATTCTCTTGTTTGAAATTTTATTCCCAAGTACAATTCCTTCAGTCACCATAAAGTGACATTTTTCCCAGTTTAAAACTAGGTTGGTCTCTTGGCATCTTTTCAAAACAAGTGCTAAATGTTTCAGACAGGAGCTGAATGAGTCTCCAAATACTGAAAAGTCATCCATGAAGACTTCCAAAAATTTCTCTACCATATCAGAGAAGATAGAGAGCATGCACCTCTGAAAGGTTGCAGGTGCATTGCACAGACCAAAAGGCATCCTTCTATAAGCAAATACGCCAGAGGGATATGTGAATCCTGTTTTCTCTTGGTCCTGAGGGTCTACTACAATTTGGTTGTAGTCTGAATAGCCATCCAAAAAGCAGTAGTATTCATGGCCTGCTAGTCTCTCTAGCATCTGGTCTATGAATGGTAAAGAAAAATGATCCTTTCTGGTGGCTGTATTGAGCCTTCTGTAGTCAATACACATACGCCACCCTGTAACTGTTCTTGTGGGAACTAGTTCATTTTTTTCATTATAAACCACTGTCATGCCTCCCTTCTTGGGGACAACTTGGACAGGGCTCACCCAGGGGCTATCAGAAATGGGATAAATAATCCCAACCTCTAGTAACTTAGTGACCTCTTTCTGCACCACTTGCTTCATGGCTGGATTTAGCCGCCTCTGTGGTTGAACCACTGGCTTGGCATCATCCTCCAATAGGATTTTGTGCATGCATCTTGCTGGGCTAATGCCCTTAAGGTCACTTATGGACCACCCAAGAGCTGTCTTGTGTGTCCTTAGCACTTGAGTTAGTGCTTTCTCTTCCTGTGGATTTAAAGCAGAGCTTATGATCACTGGAAAAGTGTCACCCTCTCCCAAAAATGCATATTTCAGGGATGGTGGTAGTGGTTTAAGCTCTGGTTTAGGAGGTTTCTCCGCTTCCTAGGGATTTTTAGAGGTTCTTTTATTTCCTCTGGTTCCTCCAAATCAGGCTGAACATCTTTAAAGATGTCCTCTAGCTCTGATTCAAGACTCTCAGTCATATTGATCTCTTCCACCAAAGAGTCAATAATATCAGTGCTCATGTAGTCATTTGATGTGTCTCGATGCTGCATAGCTTTGACAGCATTTAACTTCAACTCATCCTCATTGACTCTCAGGGTCACTTCCCCTTTTTGTACATCAATAAGAGTTCATCCAGTTGCTAGGAAAGGTCTTCCTAGAATGAGAGTTGTACTCTTGTGCTCCTCCATTTCCAGCACTACAAAGTCAGTGGAAAAGGCAAATGGCCCAATCTTGACAATCATGTCCTCAATGATGCCTGATGGATATTTAATGGAGCCATCAGCAAGTTGAAGACATATCCGGGTTGGTTTGACTTCTTCAATCAACCCAAGCTTTCTGATAGTGGATGCAGGTATTAGGTTGATACTTGCTCCAAGGTCACATAAAGCTGTCTTGGTGCAAGCACCCTCTAATGTGCATGGTATCATAAAGCTTCCTGGATCTTGAAGCTTTTCTGGTAAGCTTTTTAGAATGATTGCACTGCATTCTTCAGTGAGAAACACTCTTTCAGTTTCTCTCCAATTCTTCTTATGACTTAAGATCTCTTTCACAAACTTAGCATAATAGGGTATTTGCTCAAGTGCTTCTGCAAACGGGATCTTTATTTCAAGAGTCCTGAGATAGTCTGCAAAGCGGGCAAATTGTTTATCCTGTTCCGCTTGGCGGAGCTTCTGAGGATAAGGCATCTTGGCTTTATATTCTTCAACCTTAGTTGCTGCAGGTTTATTCCCTACAGAAGTGGTTGGAGAAGCCTTCTTAGAGGGGTTACTATCAGCACTTGCAAGTGTCTGACTCCTCATTGGCGTTTGAACGCCAGGATTGGGTGCTGGATGGGCGTTTAACGTCAGCTTCCCACCCTTTTCTGGCATTTGAACGCCAGAACTGGGCAAGAAATGGGCGTTCAACACCAACTTTTCCCCCTTTTCTGGCGTTTGAACACTAGGGTTATTCCTCTCTGGACTCTTGATGTCCTCAGAAAGATTTTGGGCAGTGGTTTGGTCATCCTCTCTCATTTGTTCCTTTCTTGACTTTTTGCTACTTTGAGCTGAGTTATTCAATATCTTTCTGCTCCTTAGTTGGACAGCTTGGCATTCTTCTGTTATCTGTTTAGATAGCTGCTGTCTTGTCTGATTCAATTGTGCTTCTATATTCTTGTTAGCTTTTTTAGTGTCTTGGAGCATCTCTTTGAATTCTGCTAATTGTTTTGTCATAAGGAGTAATTGCTGATTAAGTTCAACAATTTGTTCTTGAGGATTAGGATCAGTAGTTACTGCCATAGCCTCTTCTTTTATGGAGGACTCACTGTTTGAGTACAGATGTTGATTTCTAGCAACTGTATCTATGAGTTCTTGAGCCTCTTCAATTATTTTTCTCATGTGTATAGATCCACCAGCGGAGTGGTCTAGAGACATTTGAGCTCTTTCTGTAAGCCCATAGTAAAAGATGTCTAACTGTACCCACTCTGAAAACATTTCAGAGGGGCATTTCCTTAGTATCCCTCTATACCTCTCCCAAGCATTATAAAGGGATTCATGATCCTCTTGTTTAAAGCCTTGGATGTCCAGCCTTAGCTGTGTCATCCTTTTTGGAGGGTAAAATTGATTCAGGAATTTGTCTAATAACTGTCTCTATGTTTTTGTGCTTGCTGTGGGTTGGTTATTTAACCACCTCTTAGCTTGATCTTTTACAGCAAATGGAAACAGTAATAATCTGTAGACATCCTGATCCACTTCTTTATCACGTACTGTGTCAGCAATTTGTAAGAATTGTGCCAGAAACTCAGTAGGTTCTTGATGCACGGAAACTTGTCCTTTAACAAATCTCCCTCGGCAAGTATACCGAATTGTCCTCAAGTAAAAACTCACAATAGAGTGAGGTCGAATCTCACAGGGATTGATTGGTCAAGCAACTTTAATTGGAAGAATGTTCTAGTTGAGCTAAGCAGAAATTGGGTTGAGAATTGCAGGAAATTAAATGGCGGGAAAGTAAATTGCAGAAAATAAATGACGGAAGGTAAATTGCATAATCTTAATGGGGAAGGGGAGTTTAGCATGAAAGTAAAGAGAATGGGTAAGATCAGAAATGGGGAGTTCATTGGGCTTAGGAGATGTTGCATTCTCCGGATCAAGTTCATTTTCATCTCTTCCTCAATCAATGCATTCATTGATCTCCTTGGCAATCTTAAGTGATTGAATTCCAATTCCTTGGTAATTCAATCTCTCAAATCAGATCAATAGCCAATTCTTTGGTCTAATTGCTCATGAGAAGAGATGAAGTGTGGTCACTGATTATACCACATGTATTTCCAAATCAAAGTATTGGGAGAATTATATGTCACCATATCCACCCAAACCCCAATTTGGTCCAACATGAGAAAGCAATTCTAGCATGATCTCTTCATTCCTCTTCCAAGGTTCAGAAGAGATCCAAGTATGAATAGCTTCTTTTCCAAGATAACTACTCAATTGGATGAAGATTGAAAGCTTTCTAGTGAAATCAAGAGAAAAGCGAGAAGAAGGATAATGAAAACTATTATTGATCCATCAAATTACAACAGAGCTCCCTAACCCAATGAAAAGGGTTTAGTTGTTCATAGCTCTGGGAATGAAAAGCATAGATGGAGAGTACATTCTGAGAATTAAACGAAAAGTTATAGAGAAAGTAAAATACATAGAGTAATTCTAATAATGCCAAAAGCTCGTTTTCTAGTTCAAAGTTCTCCTTATTTATACTATTCTTCTGATCTTCTAGTTGGCTCTTCAAGTCTTGGATATGGGCCTTTGGATCATGAGTTGAAGCAGTTATCTTCTTCAGTGGGCTTAGCTTTACTTGCAGAGAGAAAGTGTGAAGTAGGCAGGGATTCCAGCTTAGGACGTTAGTGGCGTTAACGTTAAGTGAAAGTGTGGGTTCGAGAACGTTAGTGACAATCACCTTTTTCACTAATGTTCCTAACCCAAGGATGCTCCACGTTAACTTCAACGTTAGTGGCATCAACGTGACCATTAACGTTGCCTCTTGGTCCTTCGCAAACGTTACTGGGGTTCACCTTTCCCATTAACATTGAGAGTACCCCTTTCTCCTTCGTTAGAGTTCACGTTAGTATAGCTAACGTGACCTTTAACGTAGGCTTGCCAAATCTTTGAGAACATTAGTGACACTTACCTTTGTCACTAACGTTCTAAAATGCCCCTACTTCCCACATTAGAGTTCACGTTAACTAGGTTAACGTGGCTTCTAACGTGGTATTGATAGCCATCTACAATGTTAGTGACAAAGGTGAGTGTCACTAACGTTGGCTCATCATCCCTTTTACTCACGTTAGCTTCCACGTTAATATAGTTAACGTGGGAGTTAACGTGGCTCATAGTAGCTCATCCCAACGTTAGTGACAAAGGTGAGTATCACTAACGTTGGCGATTCTTTGCTCCCTCCACGTTAGAGTCCACGTTAACTGAGTTAACGTGGCGACTAACGTGGCTCAAAGTGGCTTAGCTCAATGTTAGTGACAAAGGTGAGTGTCACTAACGTTGGTCATTCTTTTGTTTCCCCACGTTAGAGTCCACGTTAATTGAGTTAACGTGGCTCTTAACGTGGCCAATATGAGCTTGGTCCAACGTTAGTGACAAAGGTAAGTGTCACTAACGTTGGCTTCATTTTCTTCTTCCACGTTAACTACCACGTTAATGTAGTTAACGTGGCAATTAACGTGGGCTATGATGGCTTCGAGGACGTTATTGGCAATTACTTTTCTCATTAACGTTGCAAGCTAGCTCCCCTTCCACGTTAGAGGTCACGTTAGTTAGACTAACGTGGCTGCTAACGTGGTTCTTCCTTGCTTCCTTTGTCCTAAAATCAAGCAATAAAGTGCATCAAAGTTCTAGTCCAAGTTATGAGACATGCATCATCCAATTTGTCATTCAATTCATGCATAATTCTCATGAATTCATATAAAAATCACAATGTTAGCTTGAATCAAGATGTAAGTGAAATTCTACCCAAAACTTGTTTATTTCCTAAGAAAGTGCATGAAACTACCCTAAAACCATAAAGAAAAGGTCAGTGAAACTGGCCAAAATGCCCTGGCATCAGTTCTTCCTGTAGAAGACCAGAATACTGGCAATTTTGCTGCACCATGATAATGAGCTGAGGATTTAGCTCAAAACTACTTGCTTTGATGGGAGGTATACAGATGCTACTCCCATATGCAGCTGTAACGGGGTTAGCATATGACCTCAGAGTCCTTCTGGACTGTTTATTTCCACTTATGTTCATGATGGAGAAAAGGGAATTGATATAAATTGCAAATAAATTATATATATATATATATATATATATATATATATTAATTAAAAGTGACCGAAATTAAAATAGAATAAAATAAAATAAATAGAAAATAAAATAAAATAAAATTTTGAAAAAAAAAGAAAATAAAGCAAATTGAAGACTAAATTAATTAATTGATTAAAAAAATTTTGAAATTAGCAATCAAAAAGATATGATTGAAAATTATTTTGAAAAAGATATGATTGAGAAGATATGATTGAAGAAATTAAAAAGATTTGATTTTTGAAAAAGATTTGAAAAAATCAATTTTTGAAATTAGAATTTTGACTTGACTAAAAAAAAGATATGATTTTGAAAATCTTTGACTAAATTAATGCAAAATTTCGAAATTTATGAGTAAAATAAGGAAAGGATATTTTTTTTATTTTTGAATTTTAATGCGGAAAGAGAAAAACAACAAAATGACACTAAACTTCGAAATTTTAGATCAAAACACAGAGAACAAACAAGAAAACTTTGAATGTCAAGATGAACACCAAGAACACTTTGAAGATTAAGATGAACACCAAGAACAATTTTTTTGAAAAATTTTTAATAAATAAAAGCACAAGGGACACCAAACTTGTAATTTTTAGAAAATAAAACACAAATTTTCGAAAAATTAAAGGAAAACACAAAGAAGACACCAAACTTAGAATTTTTAAAAATCAAGAAAGAACTAAGGACATGAAATTTCGAAAAATTAAAAGAAAATAAAAGCATGCAATTGACACCAAACTTAAAATATGAAACTAAACTCAAATAAAAGACTCTAAACCAACAAAAATAAAATATACCTAATCTAAGCAACAAGATAAACCGTCAGTTGTCCAAACTCGAACAATCCCCGGCAACGGCGCCAAAAACTTTGTGCACGAAATTACAATCACAGTTTTGCAACTCCGCTTAACTAACCAGCAAGTGCACTGGGTCGTCCAAGTAATACCTTACGTGAGTAAGGGTCGATCCCACGGAGATTGTCGGCTTGAAGCAAGCTATGGTTATCTTGTAACTCTTAGTCAAGATATCAATAATTCTCAGATTTAATTGTAAAAAGTAAAAGAACATGAAATAAATACTTGTTATGCAGTAATGAAGAACAGGTTGAGGCTTTGGAGATGCTTTGTCTTCTGAATCTCTACTTTCCTACTAGCTTCTTCTTCATGCATGCAAGGCTCCTTCCATGGCAAGCTTTATGTTGGGCATCACCGTTGTCAATGGCTACTTCCCGTCTTCTCAGTGAAAACGTTCCAAATGAGCTGTCACCGCACGGCTAATCATCTGTCGGTTCTCGATAATGTCGGAATAGGATCCATTGATCCTTTTGGGTCTGTCACTATGCCCAACACTCACGAGTTTGAAGCTCGTCACAGTCATCCCTTCCCAGATCCTACTCAGAATACCACAGACAAGGTTTAGACGTTCCGGATCTCAGGAATGGCCGCCAATAGTTCTAGCTTATACCACGAAGACTCTGATCTGAATCATGAGGCTAAGAGATATGCATTCAATCTAAGGTAGAACGGAGGTGGTTGTCAGGCACGCGTTCATAGGTGAGAATGATGATGAGTGTCACGGATCATCACATTCATCAGGTTGAAGTGCGAATGAATATCTTAGAATAGAAGCAAGCGTGATAGAATGGAAAACAGTAGTAATTGCATTAATTCATGAAGAACAGCAGAGCTCCTCACCCCCAACAATGGGGTTTAGAGACTCATGTCGTAGAGAATACAATATGAAACGTGTAAAGTGTCATGAGGTACAAGATGAATCACTAAAAATAGTTTTTATAGTAAACTGGTGACCTAGGGTTACAGAAAATGAGTAAGCTAGGGTGTTTAGTGTAAAAATCTACTTCCGGGGCCCACTTGGTGTGTGCTTGGGCTGAGCATTGAAGTTTTCATGTGTAGAGATTTTTCTTGGAGTTAAACGCCAGCTTTTGTGCCAGTTTGGGCGTTTAACTCCAGCTTTTGTGCCAGTACTGGAGTTAAATGCCAGAATTCTTGAGCTGTTTTGGAACGCCTGTTTGGGCAATCATATCTCGGGCAAAGTATGAACTATTATATATTGCTGGAAAGCCCAGGATGTCTAATTTCCAAGACAATTGAGAGCGTACCAATTGGGCTTCTGTAACTCCAGAAAATCCACTTCGAGTGCAGGGAGGTCAGAATCCAACAGCATATGCAGTCCTTTTTCAGCCTCTGAATCAAATTTTTGCTCAGGTCCCTCAATTTCAGCTAGAAAATATCTGAAATCACAGAAAAACACACAAACTCATAGTAAAGTCCAGAAAAGTGAATTTTAAATAAAAACTAATAAAAATATAATAAAAACTAACTAAAATATACTAAAAACATACTAAAAACAGTGCCAAAAAGCGTATAAATTATCCGCTCATCAATCTCTCCACTTGAAGAAAATGCCTACAAGAACAAAAGAGCTCATTGAGATGGTTGGAATCAACCAATTCATGTACACCTCTGAGAGGAATCCTGTAAACCATGGAACCTCTCAGAAGAAAGGAGTCCATGAAGTTGAGACTTTGAATGCCATCTTGGTTCAGAATAAGATCTTGACCTAACAGGTCAACATGATCTCTCAACATCTCACTGGGATGTAAACTGCACTTGGCAGTGATCAGAAAGCTTCTCTTGAAGAAGAAGCTTATGATCCTAATCAACCCACCATCGAAGAGGAGAATTACATGGGAGAAGCCTATGGAAACACCTACAACCCTTCATAGAGGAATCATCCTAACCTCTCATGGAAGGATCAATAGAAACCTTAGCAAGGTTTCAATCAAGGTGGTAGGAACTAGAATAGGTTCAACAACAGACCACCATTCCCATCTTCTCAAGGGAATATGGAGACTTCTAAGTAGAGCCTTTCTGAATTAGCCACTCTAGTATCCAGCTTCACTAAGACCACCCACAGATTCATTAATAAAACAAGGTCCTTCATTAGAAACTCAGAGGTGCAAGTTGGTCAACTGAGCAAGAGGATCCCTGAGATCCCTCCTGACAATCTTCCCAGTAATACTGAGGTTAATCCTAGAGAAGAGTGCAAGGCTATAACCATGGAAGACATGGCTAGATTGGAAGAGAATGGAAAGGCATTGAACGCAGTGAAGAAGCCTTTACTGGGCGTTCAACGCCCAGAATGCTGGAAGGACTGGCGTTTAACGCCAGTCAGGGTGGTCAGCAAGGGTGTTCAATGCCCACTAAGTTGACAGAGCTAGCGTTGAATGCCAGCACAAGCACACCCTTTGAGTTCCTAAATCACACTCAATAACCCTCTATCCCAGAACCAAAGGAAACCATAAAGACAATTGAGGTTCCTTTGAATGCACTTCTGCAGTGCATAAGTTTTGATGACTACTCATCTTCAAGTCAGGATGAAGACATTAGGGAAGAGCGAATTGCTCATTTCCTATAGGAGCTCTAATAAAACTGAATGCCAAGCTATTTGATACAAAGCCTCTGAAGGAAGAGCCTCCACTACTTACCAAAGAACTCCATGCTTTGGTTCAGTAAAAGCTACCTCAAAAGCTTCCAGATCCTGGACGCTTTCTGATTTCTTGCACCACAGGCACTATGACCTTTGAAAAGGCTCTATGTGACCTAGGGTCAAGCATCAACCTTATGCCACTCTCTGTAATGGAGAAGTTAGGCATCCTTGAGGTACAAGATGCAAATATCTCTTTAGAGATGGCAGACAAGACCATGAAGAAGCCATATGGCTTAATGGATAATGTGTTGGTTAAAGTTGAAAACTACTATATCCCAGCAAACTTCATAGTCTTGGATATAGGAGAGGATGAGGATGACTGTGTCATCCTTGGAAGGCCTTTCCTACCCACAGCTAACGCTATCATTGATGTGGCTAAGGGAGAACTAACCCTAAAGTTAGAGGAGGATCACATCTTATTCAAGATGCCTCATCCAAATTTTCACTCCAATAAGAAAGGGACAACTATGCAACACCTAATATGCCAACCCTCTCTTTCTGTGCAGAGCTCTGCAAAGCCCCCGAGACATCAATTCTAAGTTTAGTGTTGGGCATCCCTCAACAAGTTCTAAGCACAAAGGTACTAAAAAGAAAGTACCTAAAGGCTAGAGGGACAAGAAAGTCCTAACTGAAGGCCTCTCACCTGGCATGAGAGTTTTCTTCACTAAGAATCCAGTCCTACCACATACAGTGAGTCGTGTCCTATTTCTAGAGCATGTAGAGCTCATTCATGAGAGGACAGGCAGAAAATTCACTATAAAGGGCGAAAATCTAAGCACTTACTCACCTCCTTAATGAGCTAAAGGTCAAGCTAGTGACTTTAAAAGAGCACTTGTTGGGAGGCAACCCAACTTTATTTAACCATTTATTTTCTTTTTGTTTTTCATTTCAGTTGTCAGAGTCATGATCATGTGCATCAGTCAAGAGGCAGATTTCATAGTAGTGAAAATAGAACACTCCAAGTGGAGTGTTAAAGTTAAACACCAGAGAAAAAAGGAATCTGGAATTTCCTAGCCTCTTAGGACCAAGAGGTCTCACAGAAGCTCCACATACCCCACCTTCTTCCCCCACATTGATATTATTTGCTCGAGGGCGAGCAAAACTCTTAAGTTTGGTGTTGCAAAAGCTCTGCTTTGTGACTTCGGCCACTCTTAAGTATAGAAGAAGAGGATGGAGCAAACTAAAGAGCATGCACATAAACTTGTGCAGCCGCCTCAACAGAGACAAAAGAGTGACATAGAAGAGATCAAGCATTACATCGAATCCTCAAAGAGGAGTAGTAGCCATCATCATCCAGGTGGATTCATTCTCTTTATCTCCTTGTCTGTTATTTTTCTATTTTTTGTCTGTTTATCTGTTTTCTTATCCTAGTTGCATGATCATTTGTATTGATGTCTTAAAGATGTAAAATGTTCCATATATCTCTCACCCTGCTTAAATAAATTTTTTTATCTAAAAAAATTGAGAGATGCATGAATTTCAAGTTTAAACTAAGATCAGTTTAATTAGTTTGACGTGGTGTCATTTGCATTTGTTTTCTGAATATATGAAATAAACAGTGCATGTTTGAAGTTGAAATTTTAGAATGTTGGCTCTTGAAAGAATAAGGAAAAAGGAAAAATATTATTGATAATCTGAAAAATCTGAAAATTGATTCTTGAAGCAAGAATAAACAGCAAAAAGCAAAAGAAAAAGCATGTTGCAAAAGAACAAATATTATGCATGCGAAAAAGAAAGAAAAAAAAGAATGGCGAAAAGAAAAAAAAGCAGAAAAATCCATTACTGGCCAAAAATATAGGAAAAGGAGGGCAGATTGAAAAAGCCAGTAACCCTTTAAACCAAAAGGCAAGGGTAGAAGGACCCAAGGCTTTGAGGATTAATGGATAGGAGGGCCCAAAGGAATAAAATCCTGGTATAAGTGGCTAAACCAAGCTGTCCCTAACCATGTGCTTGTGGCGTGAAGGTGTCAAGTGAAAAGCTTGAGACTGAGCGGTTAAAGTCGTGGTCCAAAACAAAAAGAGTGTGCTTAAGAACTCTGGACACCTCTATCTGGGGACTCTAGCAAAGCTAAGTCACAATCTGAAAAGGTTCACCCAGTTAAAGTGTCTGTGGCATGAATGTATCCGGTGATAATACTGGAAAACAGAGTGCTTAGGGTCACGCCCAAGACTCAGAATGTTGTGTTCAAGAATCAAAATAAGCTTAACTAGGAGAGTCAATAATATCATCTAGATTCTAAGTTCCTAAAGATGTCAACATCTCTGAGTTTCAATGGATAGTGAGATGCCAAAACTATTCAGCAGCAAAAAGCTACTAAGTCCCGCTAATCTGATTTTTTCTAAGCTTCATTTGAAACTTAGAAATTTATTGTATCTTAATTTTCTTTTTATCCTACTGAATTTTTAGTTGCTTGGGGACAAGCAACGGTTTAAGTTTGGTGTTGTGATGAGCGGATATTTTATACGCTTTTTGTCATCATTTTCATATAGTTTTTAGTAGTTTTTATTTAGTTTTTATTACGTTTTTATAGGTTTTAGTGTTAAATTCACATTTTTGGATTCTACTATGAGTTTTTGTGTTTTTGGAGAACTTCAGGTATTTTCTGGCTGAAATTGAGGAGCTGGAACAGAAGTCTGATTCAGAGACAGAGAAAGCAATGCAGATGTTGTCCGGATCTGACCTATCTGCATTCGGAAGAGCTTTTTAGGAGCTGCAGAACTCCAAATGGAGCACTCTCAATAGTTGTGGAAAGCTGAATTCCAGACCTTTCCAGAAATATATAATAGTCTATACTTTGTTTCGGATTAAAAGGCTCAAAACTGGCATCTAATGCCAGCTTCCTGCCCCCTTCCAAGCGTCCAGCGCCCAAAGAGCAGAGCCCAGCGTCCAAAGGCCCAGAGAGGACCCCCTAGCTGGCGTTCCACACTCAAGAAGCCTCAAATCACGTGGATCTCATTAAAGCTCAGCCCAATCACTCACCAAGTGGGCCTCAGAAGTGGATTTTAGCACTAAATAGACTATTTTACCCTTACTAGTCATTAGTTTAGTATTTAAAGGATTTAATTCATGTATCACAAACATCTTTAGCACTATTTTTGTTTTCAACATTGTATTTTACTTTCAGTATGAGTTTCTAAACCTCCTAGGTTGAGGGGAGGAGCCCTGTTGAATCCAATGAATTAATAAAAGTATATCTTGCCAATTTACAAGGAGATTAGGATCTCTATGGTAGAGGCTAGAATCCATAGATACAACATTCTCTGATCCGGAAGATCCGACCTTATCTGCGGCATTTTAAGTTGGATCATGAAGGAGAATAGACTGTACGTGCTTCACCCTCAGGTAGAGATGGATCCACACTAAACCTGGGGTTCAGATCCGAAGGAGTATTGGCAGCTGCTCAAACTAGTGTCAATCACATACAGCCTGCCACTGAAGAACTCACTCACAAGTAAGGAGAGCAGTAGTACCAGAGTTAATTTAGAAAGACAAAGAAACTCCAACTCTCCACTCTATTACTATTCCTATCCTTTAACTCTATTACAATTCGGTATTTCTTTCACAATCAACAACCTTCTGATTCCGCCTGACTAAGACCTGCAAGATAACCATAGCTTGCTTGAAGCCACAATCCTTGTGGGATCGATCCTGACTTACTTAGGTATTACTTGGATGACCCAGTGCACTTGATGGTATTGCAGTTGTACAAACAGTGTGGGGTTTGGGTACACGCGCACCAGAGAGCAGAGAGAAAATATTAAAAGATTCTAAAGAACCTCTGCCACAAGAGAGCAGAGTACGGAAAGAAAAAGAATGTATTAATCAAAGGGATCTCTGCCACAGGAGAGCAGATGGCAAAGATAAAGAAAAAGCTTTAAAAGACTGTCTGGCACAGGAGAGCAGATTCAACCTTGTTTGGGCCTTAGTGCCAAATGTATAGTGGGGACGCCCACACACTAAGAACTATTTTCCAGATGTAAGCATATTGAAATACATTTAAAATTCATATTGTATGTGGCCTAGCCGTGAGATTTATATGCACACTGTATGCATCTAGAAAGCCATATCTGGGACTTGTGCCCAGGTAATGTCGAGAGCGGGTAGGCAACCGATACATAAGCTCATGGCCTGCGATAGGAATAGACATGCATCATACTTATTTGTGCATATTTGTTTGTGAGTGTGTTTTTTGTGATTATGGGTGTGCTAAGTGGCTGTTTGAATTCTGTGTTATATAATTGTTGAATTGGAATGTCCCTTGTTGACTGTTATTACTGACCAAGTATATATAAAATGAACTAAAATTCTAACCTCGATCCTACTAAGAACTCCACAGTTTTTACCCCCTATTTCCACCCCTTTCAGCTATAGGTGCGAAGATTAGGTGCGGAGCTACAGAAGCATAGAAGATTGTGTTTACGAGTTAAGTTCTTAGATTCTATTTCCCCCTCATCGTTTAGTGTTTTGGTTTTTAGAGGGTGGGACTTGCATTTGAGGATCTTGAATAAGTCTATGTATATATATTGCTATGTGAATATATATATATTTTTGTGATCAAGTAGTTTAAAATAATGAATATTCATTTTCTTAATTAAAGTTTTGTTTCGTATTCGCAATGGCTCGATATTAAATAAAGATAGTATAAAATAACAAGGTTTAGAGCTAAGTAACGCCTGAGCTTTTAGTACAATCATGAGGTGCTAAAAGTTAGGGTGTTACATGAACAGGGCATTCTGGTCGTCCTCCTTCTTCATCCCGTCTTTTTTTTCTCGGGTCGTCCGACCTGTTGGCCAGGTATCTGTCAAGTCAGCCTTCTCTGGCCAACTTTTCTATGACATTCTTCAAGTCATAACATTCATTAGTGGAATGTCCATAGAGTTTATGATACTCGTAATATTCTGCCCGAATTCCAGCTTTCTTGTGCTTAATCAGATGAGGAGGTGGAAGTTTCTCCGTTTGGCATATCTCTCGATAAACATCCACCAGGGAAACCCTTAGAGGAGTGTCGTTGTAGTATTTTTAGGGCTTCTCTACAATTTTCTCCTCTTTCTTCTTGGGCTCCTTTTTCCTTTTCCCAGGGGTAATAGGGCAGGTTTGTGCATGGAAAGGGTTCCCTGAGTCGGAAATTTTCTTCCATATTGATGTATTTTTCTTCTCTTTATTAAACTTCATTCAAAAAAGTCGGGTATCATTTGGATATTGACTGGGAGAATGGTCCCTCTTTGAGACCATTGACTAGACCCATGATCACAGCTTCAGAGGGCAGATTTTGGATTTCCAGGCAGGCCTTGTTGAGCCTTTCCATATAGTCGCGAAGAGTCTCGCCGACTTCTTACTTAACTCCCAACAAGCTCGGGGCGTGCTTGGTTTTATTCTTTTGAATAGAGAATCTGGTTAAGAACTTTCTAGCAAGGTCGTCGATGCTTATTATTGACCTGGGTGGCAAGTTATCGAACCACTTCATGGCCACCTTTGTCAAAGTAGTCGGGAAGGCTTTACAACGGGTGGCGTTGATGAGCGGAAAATTTATACCCTTTTTGGATTTGTTTCTAGGTAGTTTTTAGTATGTTTTAGTTACTTTTTATTATATTTTTATTAGTTTTTATGAAAAAATCACATTTCTGGACTTTACTATGAGTTTTTGTATTTTTCTGTAATTTCAGGTATTTTCTGGCTGAAATTGAGGGACCTGAGCAAAAATCTAATTCAAAGGTTAAGAAAGGACTACAGATGATGTTGGATTCTGACCCTCCTGCACTCGAAATAGATTTTCTGGAGCTATAGATTTTCAATTGGCGCGATCTTAATTGTGTTGGAAAGTAGACATCTTGGGCTTTCCATCAATATATAATAGTCTATGCTTTGCCTGAGATTTGATGGCCCAAACTGGCATTAAACGCCAGCTAGAGACCCTTTTCTGGAGTAAAACGCCAGAACTGGCACCAGAACTGGAGTTAAACGCCCAAACTGGCATCCAAGCTGGCGTTTAACTGCAAGAATGGCCTATGCACGTGAAAGCTTCAAAGCTCAGCCCCAAACACTCACCAAGTGGGTCCCAGAAGTGGATTTTTGCACTATCTGCACTTAGTTACTCATTTTCTGTAAATCTAAGTTACTAGTTCAGTATAAAAACTACTTTTAGAGATTCATTTTTGTAACTCATGACATTTTACATTTCATATTGTATCTTCTATGGCATGAGTCTCTAAACCTCATAGGTGGGGGTGAGGAGCTCTGCTGTGTTTCAATGGATTAATGCAATTACTACTGTTTTCTATTCAATCACGCTTGATTCTATTCTAAGATACTCACTCGTACTTCAATATAGAGAACATGATGATCCGTGACACTCATCATTATTCTCAATTCTATGAACACGTACCTGACAACCACTCCCGTTCTATCTGAGCTCAACGTAGTTATTGGGCGACAACTTGAGTGCGTATCTCTTGGGTCTCTGATCCACGGACCAAGTCCGTGAGATTAGAATCTTCGTGGTATAGGCTAGAACCAATTGGCAGCATTCCTGGGATCCAGAAAGTCTAAACCTTGTCTGTGGTATTCTGAGTAGGATCTGGGAAGGGATGACTATGACGAGCTTCAAACTCACGAATGTTGGGTGCAGTGACAGTGTGCAAAAGGATAGAGAGATCCTATTCCAACGCTAGTGAGAACCGACAGATGATTAGCCGTGCGGTAGCTGTACCTGGTATTTTTCATCCGGGATGAGAAATCTAACAGTTGATTAGCCGTGCAGACATCGTACCTGCTATTTTTCATCCGAGAGTATCATACAGCTTGCCATTGAAGGAAGCCATGCGTGTTTGGAGAAGAAGACAGTAGAAAAACAGAGATTCAGACGACAGAGCATCTCCAGAACCTCAACCTGTTCCTCATTACTGAATCACAAGTACCATTTATTTCATGTTATTTACTTTTCATAAACAAAATCATTTTTATCATTAATCTCCTGACTAAGATTTACAAGATAACCATAGCTTGCTTCAAGCCGACAATCTCCGTGGGATCGACCCTTACTCACATAAGGTATTACTTGGACGACCCAGTGCACTTGCTAGTTAGTTGTGCGGAGTTGTAAAAAGTGTGATCACAATTTCGTGCACCAAGTTTTTGGCGCCGTTGCCGGGGATTGTTCGAGTTTGGACAACTGACGATTCATCTTGTTGCTTAGATTAGGAAAAATTTATCTTTTTTGGTTTAAGAGTCCCTAAAATTGAGTTTTCTATTATTATTTTTGTTAAAATTTTAAAATCCTTGTTTTCTTTTTTCTAGATTTTTTTCGAAAATTTTTAATAAATAGATAAAAACCAATAAACTAATAATTAAGTCTTCTGTTTGAGTTTAGTTTCATGTTTTAAGTTTAGTGTCAATTGCATTTTTTTATTTTCCTTCAATTTTTTGAATTGTATGTGCTTTTTCTTCTTCATATTTTAGAGTTTTATGTTCCTTTTTCTTTCTTGACCTTCAAGTTGTTCATGTTTATTTTCCTGGTTTGATCTTTAGTTTCTCTTGTTTTGTGTCTTTCCTTGTTTTTCTTGTGCATTTTCGAATTATTAGTGTCCAAAGTATAAAAATTTTCAAGTTTAGTGTCCTTTGTGTTTTTATTTTCTTAAAGATTTTCAAAAGTAATTCTTGGTGTTCATCTTGATCTTCAAGGTGTTCTTGATGTTCATCTTGACATTCAAAGTTTTCTTGTTTGTTTTCTTTGTTTTGATCTAAAAATTCTAAGTTTGGCGTAATTTTATTATTTTTCTCTTTCCTCATTAAATTCAAAAAGTATCTTTTCCTTTATTTACTCATCATTTTCAAATTCCTTAGGTTGACTTAGTCAAAATTTTTAAAATTTGGTAGTTTCTTGTTAGTCAAGTCAAAATTTTAATTTTTTTTAAAAATTTATCTTTTTAATTCTTTTTCAAAACAAATTCTTTTTCAATTTTATTTTCATATTTTTCGAAAATCTTTTATAAAATTTTTCAAAATCTTTTTCTTTTTTTATAATTTTCGAATTACTTGTCCTATTTTATTATTTTGATTGAAAAATTTTAAGTTTGGTATTTTCTTGTTAAGAAAGTTTCAATCTTTAAAATTTTAAAATCATATCTCTTTCAAATCTTTTCTTTTATTTACTTTCTTACAAGTATCTTTAATTTTAAGATATATCTTTTTCAAAACTTCCTAACCACTTTCTCTCTCTTCATTTTTCGAAAATCACACTCAAAATTTTTCAAATCTTTTTAATTAATTAATTATTTTAGTTTTCAACTTTCTTTTATTTCTCTTCTTTTAATTTTCGAAGCTTATACCATTTTTCCCATTTACTTTATTTTAATTTCATATTAGCATTAAATAAATAAAATAAAAACAAAAATATTTTAATTTTTCTTTTATTCTATTTTTTTATTTTTTTTTCAAAACATAATCCTTCATCCACATCATATCCCTTTCTCCATCATGGACCTAAGTGGAAATGAACAGTCCAGAAGGACTCTGGGGTCATACGCTAATCCCACTACTGCTTCATATGGAAGTAGTATCTATATACTCCCATCAGAGCCAGTAATTTTGAGCTAAACCCTCAGCTCATTATCATCGTGTAGTAAAACTGCCAGTATTCCGCTCTTCCACAGGAAGAACCTACTAAGTTTCTGGCACAGTTCTTATAAATTGCTGACACAGTACGTGATAAGGAAGTAGATTAGGATGTCTACAGATTATTACTGTTTCCATTTGCTGTAAAAGATCAAGCTAAGAGGTGGTTAAATAACCAACCCACAGCAAGCATAAGAACATGGAAAAAATTATCAGACAAATTCTTGAATCAATATTTCCCTCTAAAAAGGATGACACAGCTAAGGCTGGACATCCAAGGCTTTAAACAAGAGGATAATGAATCTCTTTATAATGCCTGGGAGAGGTACAGAGATATGCTAAGGAAATGCCCCTCTGAAATGTTTTCAGAATGGGTGCAGTTAGACATCTTTTACTATGGGCTTACAGAAAAGGCCCAGATGTCTCTAGACCACTCAGCTGGTGGATCTATACACATGAGGAAGACAATTGAAGAGGCTCAAGAGCTCATTGACACAGTTGCTAGAAATCAACATATGTACTTAAGTAGTGAGTCCTCCATGAAAGAAGAGGCTAAAGCAGTATCCACTGAACTTAGTCCTCCAGAACAAGTTGTTGAACTCAATCAGCAATTGCTTCTTATAACAAAACAGTTAGCAGAATTTAAAGAGATGCTACAAGACACTAAAAATGCTAATAAGAATATGGAAGTACAATTGGATCAGACAAGACAGCAGCTATCTAAATAGATAACAGAAGAATGCCAAGCTGTTCAATTAAGGAGTAGGAAGACATTGAATGTCTCAAATCAAGGCAGCAGAAAGCCAAGAAAGGAACAACTGAAAGAGGATAACCAAGCCATTGCCCAAAATCCCTCTGAGGACAGTAAGAGCCTAGAGAGGAATGATTCTGGCGTTCAAACGCCAGAAAAGGGTGAAAAACTGGCGTTAAACGCCCAGTGGATGGCCAATCCTGGCGTCCAAACGCCAGAAAAGGGTGGCAATCTGGCGTTAAACGCACAAAAAGCACCCAATTCTGGCGTTCAGATGCCAATAAGGGATCAGACACCTGTAAATGCTGATAACAACCCCCTTAAGCAGGCTTCTCTAACCACTTCTGTAGGAAATAAACCTGCAGCAACTAAGGTTGAAGAATATAAAGCCAAGATGCCTTATCCTCAGAAACTCCGCCAAGCAGAACAGGATAAACAATTTGCCCACTTTGCAGACTATCTCAGGACTCTTGAAATAAAGATTTCATTTGCAGAGGCACTTGAGCAAATACCCTCTTATGCTAAGTTCATGAAAGAGATCTTAAGTCATAAGAAGGATTGGAGAGAAACTGAAAAAGTTTTCCTCACTGAAGAATACAGTGCAGTCATTCTGAAAATTACCAGAGAAGCTTAAAGATCCAAGAAGCTTTATGATACCATGCACATTAGAGGATGCTTGTACCAAGATAGCTCTATGTGACCTTGGGGCAAGTATTAACCTTATACCTGCATCCACTATCAAAAAGATTGGTTTGACTGATGAAGTTAAACCAACCCAAATATGTCTCCAACTTGCTGATGGTTCCATTAAAATTCCATCAGGCATAATTGAGGACATGATTGTCAAGGTTGGGCCATTTGTCTTTCCCACTAACTTTGTAGTGCTGGAAATGGAAGAGCATAAGAGTGCAACTCTCATTCTAGGAAGACCCTTCCTAGCAAATGGACGAACCCTCATTGACGTCCAAAAAGGGGAGATAACCCTGAGAGTCAATGAGGATAAGTTTAAGTTGAATGCTGTCAAAGTTATGCAGCATCCAGACATATACATCAAAAGACTGCATGAGCACTGATGTTATTGACTCCCTGGTAGAAGAGGTCAATATGACGGAGAGTCTCGAATCAGAGCTAGAGGACATTTTCAAAGATGTTCAGCCTGATCTGGAGAAACCAGAGAAAATAGAAAAACCTCTGAAAACTCCTCAGGAAGAGGAGAAGCCTCCTAAACCCGAGCTCAAACCACTACCACCATCCCTGAAATATGCATTTCTAGGAGAAGATGACACTTCTCTGGTAATCATAAGCACTGCTTTAGAGCCACAGGAAGAGAAAGCACTAATTCAGGTGCTAAGGACACACAAGATTGCTCTTAGGTGGTCCATAAGTTATCTTAAGGGCATTAGCCCAGCCAGATGCATGCACAAGATCCTATTGGAGGATGATGCTAAGCCAATGGTTCAACCACAGAGGCGGCTGAATCCAGCCATGAAGGAGGTGGTGCAGAAAGAGGTCACTAAATTACTAGATGCTGGGATTATTTATCCTATTTCTGATAGCCCCTAGGTAAGTCCTGTCCATGTTGTCCCTAAGAAGGGAGGCATGATAGTGGTTCATAATGAAAAGAATGAACTGGTTCCTACAAGAACAGTTACAAGGTGGCGTATGTGTATTGACTACAGAAGGCTCAATACAGCCACCAGAAATGATCATTTTCCTTTACCATTCATAGATCAGATGCTAGAGAGACTAGCAGGTCATGAATACTACTACTTTTTGGATGGCTATTCAGGTTACAACCAAATTTCAGTAGAACCTCAGGACCAAGAGAAAATAGCATTCACCTGTCCATTTGGAGTGTTTTCCTACAGAAGGATGCCATTTGGTCTGTGCAATTCACCTGCAACCTTTCAGAGGTGCATGCTCTCTATCTTCTCTGATATGGTAGAGAAATTTCTGGAAGTCTTCATGGATGACTTCTTAGTATTCGGAGACTCATTCATCTCCTGTCTTGACCATCTAGCACTTGTTCTGAAAAGGTGCCAAGAGACTAACCTGGTTTTAAACTGGGAGAAATGTCACTTTATGGTGACTGAAGGAATTGTCCTTGGGCACAAAATTTTGAATAAGGGAATAGAGGTAGATCAAGCTAAGGTAGAGGTAATTGAAAAATTACCACCACCTGCCAATGTTAAGGCAATCAGAAGCTTTCTGGGGCATGCAGGATTCTATAGGAGGTTTATAAAGGATTTTTCAAAAATTGCAAAACCTCTGAGCAATCTGCTAGCTTCTGATACACCATTTGTCTTTGACACAGAGTGTCTGCAGACATTTGAGACTCTGAAAGCCAAGCTGGTCACGGCACCAGTCATTTCTGTACCAGACTGGACATTACCATTTGAACTAATGTATGATGCTAGTTACCATGCCATTGGTGCAGTATTGGGACAAAGGCATGACAAGCTTCTGTATGTCATTTATTATGCTAGTCGTGTTTTAAATGACGCGCAGAAGAATTACACAACCACAGAAAAAGAGTTGCTTGCAGTGGTTTATGCCATTGACAAGTTCAGATCTTATTTAGTATGATCAAAAGTAATTGTGTACACTGACCATGCTGCTCTAAAATATCTCCTCACAAAGTAGGATTCAAAACCCAGACTCATAAGATGGGTGCTGCTTCTGCAAGAGTTTGATATAGAAATAAGAGACAGAAAAGGGACAGAGAACCAAGTAGCTGATCACTTATCCCGGATAGAACTAGTAGCAGGAGCGTCCCTCCCTCCTACTGAGATCTCTGAAACCTTTCCAGTTGAGCAACTCTTTGCCATTCAGGAAGTACCATGGTTTGCAGACATTGCAAACTATAAAGCTGTGAGATTCATACCCAAGGAGCACAGTAAGCTGCAAATGAAAAAAATTAGTTTCTGATGCAAAGTACTACCTATGGGATGAACCATATCTCTTTAAAAGATGTGCAGACAGAATAATCCATAGATGTGTGCTTAGAGAAGATGCACAGAAGATCCTATGGCATTGCCATGGATCACAATATGGAGGACATTTTGGAGGTGACCGAACAGCTACAAAGGTCCTCCAATGTGGCTTCTACTGCCCTACTCTCTATAGAGACTCCCGAGAGTTTGTACGTAACTATGACAGCTGCCAGAGAGCTGGTAATCTATCTCACAGTTATGCCATGCCTCAGCAAGGAATCTTAGAGATTGAGTTGTTTGATGTATGGGGCATTGACTTTATGGGACCTTTCCCACTATCATATTCAAACACTTATATTCTGGTGGCAGTAGACTATGTATCTAAATGGGTAGAGGCAATTGCAACACCCACTAATGATACTAAGACAGTGATGAAGTTCCTCCAAAAGCATATCTTCAGCAGGTTCGGTGTCCCTAGGATACTGATCAGTGATGGAGGCACTCATTTCTGCAATAAACAGCTTGACTCTGCTCTGGTCCGATATGGAATTAACCACAAAGTGGCGACTCCATATCATCCAAAGATAAATGGGCAGGCTGAAGTCTCAAATAGAGAACTAAAATGAATCATGGAATGGACTGTAAGTACCCGTAGAAGGGATTGGGCAAGAAGTCTGGATGATGCTCTGTGGGCATACAGAACAGCATTCAAGACCCCTATAGGGACCTCTCCATACCAGCTTGTGTATGGAAAAGCCTGTCATCTGCCAGTGGAACTGGAACACAAAGCCTACTGGGCAACCAAATTCCTCAACCTTGATGCTAAGGTAGTTGGAGAAAAAAGATTACTCCAGTTGAATGAGCTGGAGGAGTTCAGACTCAATGCTTTCGAAAATGCTAAAATTTACAAAGAGAAAGCAAAAAGATGGCATGACAAAAAGTTGTCATCTAGAGTCTTTGAGACAGGGCAGAAGGTTCTTCTATTTAACTCTAGACTCAGATTGTTCCCTGGGAAATTGAAATCCCGGTGGAAGGTACCATATGTGATTACAAGTGTGTCACCCTATGGATATGTAGAGCTTCAGGATATTGACTCTGACAAAAAATTCATTGTTAATGGACAGAGAGTCAAATATTATCTTGAAGGTAATGTTGAGCAAGAGTGCTCAAAACTGAGACTAAATTAAAAGCTCAGTACAAGTCCAGCTAAAGACAGTAAAGAAGCGCTTGCTGGGAGGCAACCCAGCCATTATAAAAAAATTAGATGTTTATAACAATTATATAGGTCTATTTAATTTTGTTATTCCTGTTAGTTAATACATTTCAGTGAGTAAGTCAGGAAAATGGAGGTTCAGGACATAAAGCAGAAGAATCACAAAGAAAAATAGCTCACTGGCATCAAAATGCCAGTAAAGGAGCATTTTGGGTGTTAAACGCTAGAATGGCTACCATTCTGGGCGTTTAATGCCAAAAACAGCAGCATCCAGGCGTTCAGAAAAAAGCCCAGTAACAAAGGATTTCTGGCATTTAACGCTAGCCAGGGTACCTGGCTGGGCGTTAAATGCCTAAAATGGCCACCAGATGGGCGTTAAACGCCAAAATGGCTATCATTTTGGGCGTTTAACGCCAGAACAGCAAGAGCGAGGTAATTTCATTTCCAATTCAAATTTTCTCGAATTTTCATGTTTTAATTCATAATTTTCTGCATAAAAATGTTACAAATATGCATCTTTCAATTTCTAATTTCAAAAATTAATAATCTTATAAATTCTTTTCAATCCCTTTTTAAAATATTTTTAAAAGAAAAACTCATTTACCTTTCCAATTTCATTCCGAATCTTTTTAATTCATCCATCTTATCTTTTATTTCTTAGGTGCATTAACAAAAATTTAGATTTAACTCCCTCATATCTTTTTCAAATCTTTCATATTTTACAAATTGTAATTTTTATCAATCATATCTTCCTATCTTACCTTTTTCAAAAATAATTCGAAACCCATTCTCTCTCTCCCTTTTAAATACACATTCGGCCAACCCCTCTTCACCCATCATTCGAATCCTTCTCTCCATCCATTCATCTTCTTTCTTTTTATTTTTTGCTTGAGGACAAGAAAATCTCTAAATTTGGTGTGATTTCCGTAATCCCTGAGCTAAAATAAACGAATCTCATGGCTCCCAAAGGAAGAGAAACTACTTTAAGAGGCAAGAAAGAAAGCAATCCAAAGCCACTTTGGATGAATGAGAATTTCTGCTCCAAAGAACATGCAGACCATTACTTCAAAATTGTGTGCAGAAGATCAGTGATCCCAAAAGTTAGGTTCAATCTGAAAGAAGATGAATACCCAGAGATCCAAGAACAGATTCGAAACAGAGGCTGGGAAGTCCTGGCTAATCCTGAGATACATGTTGGAATAAACATGATCCAGAAATTCTATGCAAATCTGTGGATGACGGATAAGCGAAGATTAGAAGGAACTGCTTTCCACTCCTTTCGGACCATGGTCAGAGGGAAGATTATTTACTTCCACTTTGACAAGGTGAGAGAAGTTCTCAAGCTTCCTCAACTACAAGATGATCCAAAATCCTTTAATAGGAGAATGGTCAAAGATAAAAGGCTAGATCAAGTTCTAGAGGACATATGCCTCCCTGGAACCGAGTGGATTACTAAAAGAGCGAAACTCTCGCGCGATCTAGAATTTTCACAAATAAATTCGCGTTGTAAGTATAGCTTCTAGACCGACAAGAATTCCTTTCTTACAAAAGTTTGGTTGTCACAAGTAACAAAACCCAATAAAATTTTATAACCGAAGTATTTAAACCTCGGGTCGTCTTCTCAAGGAATTGTAGGGAAGTGTTCTTATTATTGGTCATGAGTTTTGTAAATTGGGGGTTTTTGAAATAAAGAGCAAGTAATTTAAATGACAAGAAAAATAAATTAATAATAATAAAATCTCTTGGCAACGTATAAGAATTTGGGTTTTAATCCCACTTAGTTAAGTCAAGTGGACTAATTAGCTTGATCCTCAAGTCCTAGTCAATCCCTGTGAGAAGACTAGCTTTAGAGCAATCTAGATCAATTAGTAATCCACCAATTTCAACCACTGCTGAGTTTGACAACTCAAGTGTTACCAATTACTTAACCAAAGTCGAAAGGAAGAAAAATATCTAAATTAAATTAAAAGTATCCATATAAATAAAGCAAAACAAAGTCAAATATGAAATACCTCAAAATATATTAAATATAAAACAAATCTAAACAATAAGAGTTCATACACCAATTTGAGAAAATAAATAAAAAGAACATTAAACCTGGAAATTGAGAAGGAATAGTCCTAAATCCTTTAAGAGGAATCCTAATCCTAAATCCTAAGAGAGAGGAGAGAACCTCTCTCTCTAAAAACTACATCTAAATTATGAAAAGTGAATAATGGAAGATCTCCCTATGAATGGATGCATTCCCCCACTTTATAGCCTCTAGTATGTGTTTCTGGACTTGGTTCTGGGCCAAAAAAGGTTTCGGAAATCGCTGGGGGCGTTTTCTGCAGTTTCTGCACGTGGCGTCTGTCACGCGCGCGCGTGGGTCACGTGTTTGCATCATCTGGAGTTTTTCCTGATCACGCGTACGTGTCAGTTACGCATCCGCGTCGTCCATGCGTTCGCGTTGATTGTGTTTTGCGCCAGGCACGCGGCCGCGTCATCCATGCGTCCGCGTCACTGCCTTCTCTTCAAAACTCCATTTTTATGCTTTCCTTCCATTTTTGTATGCTTCCTTTCCATCCTCCAAGCCATTCCTGCCCTATAATCTCCTAAAACACTTAACACACATATCAAGGCATCAAATGGTAATAAGAGAGGATTAAAATTAGCTAAATTAATATCAAAGAAACATGTTTTCAATCATAGCATCAGGAAGGAGAATGTAAACTCATGCAAATAGTATGAATAAGTAGGTAAAGAGTTGATAAAATTCACTCAATTGAGCACACGATAAACCATAAAATAGTGGTTTATCAACCTCCCCACACTTAAACATTAGAATGTCCTCATGCTAAGCTCAAGAGAAGCTATAAAGATGAAGAGGAATGGTAGATTAATATGAAATGCAACCTATCTATATGAATGCAACTACATGCAAAATGTTTCTACCTACTTAGTTAAAAGTAAACAAATCCTTCAAGAATAAATATGAACTGGATTTCACTAATTCAAATCATAAAATAAAGTACAAGTAAACTTGCAAAAGAAAATAGCTCATGAAAGCCAGGAACAAAGAATCGAGCATCGAACCCTCACTGGAAGTGTTTGCACTCTAATCGCTCAGGTGTTTAAGGTTCGATCTCTCAATTCTCTACTAATCTTGCTTTCTAAGGCTTACTTTTCTTCTACCAATCAACATAAATTTGATGCACAAATACACATATCAAGAGGTCTTTTAAGGGTTGTAATGGGGTTAGGGTCAAGGTAGGATTGTATTTGGCCAAGTGGACTAAAATCTGAATCCTTAATTAACTTAAACTTTCCACCTAACTTAAGACAATCCATGTAATCATAATACCACATCTAACTATCCATTATCCATGTTTTCCACATATTCATGCATCCTAATTTTGAGTACAGTACATATGCATTGCTTTCACCATTTACTTTGGGGCATTTTGTCCCCTTTTACTTATTTGCTCTTTTTCTTTTCTTTTTCTCTTTTTTTTTTTCTCTTTTTTTTTCAATGTATATGATTAAATTATTGAATGCATGAACATGTCCTAAACATTTCTTTCACATTTTCATAAAGATATATAACACCCAATTCTTAAACCAAACGTTTCCAAACCCACTTTTTCCCACACTTAATTCATGAGCACTCTCACTAGTCTAAGCTAACCAAGGATTCAAATTAAGGACATTATTGTTTTCTGCTTAGAGTTAGCAATGAGCTAAAGTAAAGAATAAAGGGGTAAAATAGGCTCAAAATTGGTTTGCAAGGGATAATGAAAGGTTAAGGCCATATGGGTATGTAAGCTCAGTGAAATAAGGCCTCAATCATATAAGTGCATGCATACATCAAACCATGGAAATATAGAATTAAGCAAGACAAAGATCACAATTTTAGAGAGAAAAATAACTAAAAATAAAATATTGGTTGATAAAATACAAACAATTCAAATAAGCTCAAAATCTCACAGGTTTTGTGTGTTCGAGCTCAAAACCATGTTCCAGTATAATATTTCTTCAGACAAGTTTATCAAAAATTTTAAATCAAATTAGTGAAATGTTATAAAAAGTTTCTTGAAAAAGAAAATATTACTTTAACCAAGTGGTAAAATATGCACAAAATCAAACAAATATGCAATCAAATATGCAAATGCAACAACTAACAAGGAAAATAAACCATTGGTGTTGAGATAGAAGAGTAACTAACCCATGGAGATTGATATCAACCTCCCCACACTTAAAGATTGCACCGTCCTCGGTGCATGCTGATATGTACAAGTGGACGGGTTGCTACAATTGACGCTTGTAGATAGAGGCGCCTTAGCTGGAGGTCTCTTGGCTCCTCTTCGTGCCGGTGTCTTGTCAGTGGCCTTCTCTTTTCCTTTCTTGGTACCCATGCCTAAGGAAGAGGAAAAAGAAAGAGTGTGAAATATAGAAAACTAAGACCGGAAGGGAGGAAATTCCAAGTGATAAGGAATACCAAAGGAAAGATGATAGCCCAACTACATTGTAGTACCAACATGTAGGGAAGACAACAATAAAGATCAAAAAGGGCAATTCAAAATAATTAGATGAACGAGTGTAAAAACATGCAAATAATAGGCATGAAAAGCATAGCTCAAGCATCAAGTAATAAATGTGCCAAATTAAAGAGCATGTGTAATGATGACAATTATGAATGATAATCCCAAATACATTGGGTGTGCAAGTTAAAATAGGGATGAAAATAATGCAATCCAAATGTATATGAGAGCCATAAGTAAATGTCAATTGTCAAATCTCTCCTCAGAATAGCCACATGCTCAAATAAAATAAGATACTATCCAAATAAAACTCTAACACCAACATAAAAATGCATGAAAAAGAATTGAAAAAGAAACCAAAAGAAAAGAACAAATAAATGCATTAAATTAAAGAGATAGAAGAGTAGAGGGGAGAAGAAGAGAAAGAAAGAAGAAAGAAGAAGAAAGAAATTAGGATTTGGGGAAGAAAAGATAAGATATTTTGGCTGTTTTGGATATTCTGTGCGCCGCATGCGACGCGGACGCGTGGGTGATGCGGTCGCGTGGTATGGGATGTGTTCAAGTGATGCGAAAACGTGGGTCACGCGTTCGCATGAGTTGCTTTGTGTGAATGGCGTGAGGGCAGCAACGCGTTCGCGCAACTCTTTGCCTCAAACTCATTTTGCCAAAATTTTTGGGTGACGCGATTGCGTGGTTGACGCGATTGCGTGAATGGCCATGATTGCAAAATGACGCGGATGCGTGGGGTACGCATTCGCGTGGGAGGAATTGTGCTTCTAGCACAAGTCCAGCCCAGCTCCATCATAATTCTCTGCCATATACCCATTTACGTCGAATTTTAGGGTCACGCATTCGCGTGGGTGACGCGAACGCGTGGGAGGCCATTTTCCAAATGACGCGGCCGCGTGAGTAACGCGGACACGTGAGCATGTTTATGCCTAAGGCACGCCTCCAGCCACGCTTTTGTGTGACTTTCTGTTTGATGTTGTTTTCTTCCCTGCGCACATGTGACGCGGGCGCGTCAACGGTGCTGCCGCGTCGCGTACGTGTTTTTTTTTTATGCAGGATGCAAAATGCAATGATAATATGGATGCTATAATTAATTCCAGGTTCAATGAAAAATAAAATAAAAATAAATAAATTATAAATAAATAAAACGAAATAAAACTGAAACTGAAAGAGGAACGATCATACCATGGTGGGTTTTCTCCCACCTAGCACTTTTGGTTAAAGTCCTTAAGTTGGACATTTGGGGAGTCCTTTGTTATAGTGGCTTGTGCTTGAATTTATGCAAAAATCTCCACCACTTTTTGGAATGCCAGTAGCCTCCGGGGTCCCAAACCAGGCATGTAAAGCCTTTGAGCAGCTTCAAACAGATTCTCAGGTTCCCAGGATGTTGAATGTCAGAATGGATTCCAGGATCCCAAATCTTACTTTTATATCCGCCTTTATCTTGATTTTTATTTTTCCAGCCGGGCGGTTTGGAAGTTGCGTTCTCACCAAGATGGCCAAACATCTTCCTGGACCCATTCAATCGAACTCGAAACCAATCCTTATACTTCAAAGTGAAGCGTGGAACCTTATTGAGTCTTGCGTACCAGCCTTGAGCACAAACCATTTCTCTTTTACTCTTAAAGCTGCAAAGAGCTCTAAGCTGGCCATCTGTTTCAAGTAAACCATATTCAAGTGGAAAAGTAAAGATAAAAGCTAAAGATTTTACCCACTTGAATTTAGTATTGGGTGGTAATGGCCTTGGGATATGTGTTTCTAGTGATTTTGTAAGCTCTACTCCCTTATATTCTTCTGTGAATTCTTCCACTTCTTTGCAAATTTCTTTAATTTCAACCACGTCTTGATCTAAGTCTTCGATATCTTCCTCATCACTCAAGTCATAAGTTGGAGGTTGCGAAAAATCTACCTCTGCATCATCTTCGTATTCACTTGGGGAAGATTCTTCCATCTCAAAGAGTTCACTTGCGGATGCAAGTTCATTACTAAGAGAATTTGACTTGTGATTATCATCATCAAGGAAACTTGCGTCTTGGGTTATTCTGTCTAGTTCTTCATAAAATACCCGCTTTGGGGGTCGTGCACTATCCTCCTTGGCATCAATTGTAACATCCTTGACGGAATTTTCCACTATCCTTCAGCGTCTCCTAAGTCTTCAATCAACTCTTCTTCTTCTTGGATAATTTGGGCTTCCTCCAATTATTCCAGAACAAAGTCATGCTCCTTATTGTCCACTAGAGTTTACAGTGTCTCCTTCATGCTACGTTCTTCATTAGATTCTCCACATGAAGTCAGGAGGATTCCTTGAGTGCCCGAACGTCTGGAAGATAATTGATTTATTGCTTGCTCCAGTTGATGAAGGGCTGCGTGAAATTGATCTACTGTTTCCTTGAGGCGCGCTTGTGATTCTTGAGATGATGGATATGGACATGGTACATAAGGAAGTGGTGGTTCTTGGGAGTAATTGGATTGGAATTGGGATGAATAAGGATCATACGGTGGTGAATAGTGAAAAGGAGCTTGTGAGTGTGGTGGTTCAAAGCAATGTTGAGAGGGTGGTCTATGAGCACGGGGTGGGGCTTGTTGGTAACTACCAAGGGGTCCATCATATCTATCAGCTTGGTATGCATTGTAGAATGGTCCTTGTCCATGATATCTTAGAAGGTGTTATTGCCTAAAGGGTTGATCATATCCTCTTGGCTCCATCCATTTTTTATTTCTTTGACCGTGATGCATAGTCCCGTTAGAGCTTCCGCTCCTTTCAACAAATTTAGAACCAAACTCAAAGCGAGAGGGGTGAGAACTCATAGTAGCTAATAGAAGTAAAAAGGGAAAACAAAAACAAATAAACAAGTAAAAGAAAAATATTTACAATAACCAATAATAAGACACACGTTTGCAATTCCCCGGCAACGGCGCCATTTTGAAAGAGCGAAACTCTCGCGCGATCTAGAATTTTCACAAATAAATTCGCGTTGCAAGTATTGCTTCTCGATCGACAAGAATTCCTTTCTTACAAAAGTTTGGTTGTCACAAGTAACAAAACCCAATAAAATTTTATAACCAAAGTATTTAAACCTCGGGTCGTCTTTTCAAGGAATTGCAAGGAAGTGTTCTCATTATTGGTCATGAGTTTTGTAAATTGAGGGTTTTTGAAATAAGGAGCAAGTAATTTAAATGACAAGAAAAATAAATTAATAATAATAAAATCTCTTGGCAAAGTATAAGAATTTGGAATTTCTATCCTAGTTATCTTTAGCAGATGTGATGAGAATTGGGTTTTAATCCCACTTAGTTAAGTCAAGTGGACTAATTAGCTTGATCCTCAAGTCCTAATCAATCCCTGTGGGAAGACTAGCTTTAGAGCGATCTAGATCAATTAGTAATCTGCCAACTTCAACCACTGCTGAGTTTGACAACTCAAGTGTTACCAATTACTTAACCAAAGTCGAAAAGAAGAAAAATATCTAAATTAAATTAAAAGTATCCATATAAATAAAGCAAAACAAAGTCAAATCTGAAATACCTAAAAATATATTAAATATAAAACCAATCTAAACAATAAGAGTTCATAAACCAATTTGAGAAAATAAATAAAAAGAACATTAAACCTGGAAATTGAGAAGGAATAGTCCTAAATCCTTTAAGAGGAATCCTAATCCTAAATCCTAAGAGAGAGGAGAGAACCTCTCTCTCTAAAAACTACATCTAAATTATGAAAAGTGAATAATGGAAGATATCTCTATGAATGGATGCATTTCCCCACTTTATAGCCTCTAGTATGTGTTTCTGGACTTGGATCTGGGCCAAAAAAGGTTTCGAAAATCTTTGGGGGCGTTTTCTATAGTTTCTACACATGGCGTCTGTCACGCGTGCGCGTGGATCACACGTTCGCGTCATCTGGAGTTTTTCCTGGTCACGCGTACGTGTCAGTTACGCATCCGTGTCATATGCGTTCTGCTCAAGTCACGCGTCCGTGTCGTCCATGCGTTCGCGTTGATTGTGTTTTGCACCAGGCACGCGGCCACGTCGTCCATGCGTTTGCGTCGCTGCCTTCTCTTCAAAACTCCATTTTTATGCTTTCCTTCCATTTTTGTATGCTTCCTTTCCATCCTCCAAGCCATTCCTACCCTATAATCTCTGAAAATACTTAACACACATATCAAGGCATCGAATGGTAATAAGAGAGGATTAAAATTAGCTAAATTAAGATCAAAGAAACATGTTTTTAATCATAGCACAAAATCAGGAAGGAGAATGTAAACTCATGAAAATAGTATGAATAAGTGGGTAAAGAGTTGATAAAATCCACTCAATTGAGCACACGATAAACTATAAAATAGTGGTTTATCAATTACCAATACAAAAGGTGTCCCAAACCAGCTAAAGATAGGAGATCTCAAACTAGTTGCTAGAGGTTGGCTGGATTTCACTGGGTGTTCTATACTCCCAACCAGCAACAGTTCTGAAGTCACTGTCAAGAGAGCAGTGATGATTCACTGTATTATGCTGGGGAAAGAAGTAGAGATTCATCAGCTGATTCCTGGTGAAATTTACATATTTGTAAACAAGGAATCCACTGATGCTAAATTGGCTTACCCAAGCTTGATCAGTATGTTATGTAAAGATGCGGGGGTACAGATAGGCGTGGATGAATATATCCCAGTTGAACGCCCAATCACCAAAAAGGTGATGGATGGACCTCAAGTTCAAGACAACCCCATCAAAAGGAGGGCGCATGAGCTCCTCCCAGAAATTTCTCAATTTGAATATTGGGCCTGCTTAGAAGCATCTGTTACCAAGCTGCAAGAAGCTATGGATCAACTCAAAGAAGAGCAGTAGAATCAAAACAGCATGCTCTGCAAACTGTTCAAAGAATAAGAGAAATAAGGGCGTGAGATACAGGAGCTAAAGTGCCAGAAGCTGCCCCTTGAAGAGCTAGACGTCCCACAGATTGAAAGAACAAGTATCTCTCTAAATAAAGGTTGTTGAGTCCTAACTCTATGATAACCTTTGTGATTAGAGACCTATTTTAAGAGTCATTTATTTTTATATCTTTAATTTCCTTTCTTTTATTGTTATTTGTTTGATTTTATGTTTAGTTTCTGTCTTGTTTTTATCTTTATTCAATGATTATTAGTGTTTAATGTCTATGTCTTAAAGCTATGAATGATTCAATGAATCCCTCACCTTTCTTAAAGAAAAATGTTTTTATTTGCAAAAGAACAAGAAGTGCATAATTTCAAAATTTATCTTGAAATTAGTTTAATTATTTTGATGTGGTGACAATACTTCTTGTTTTCTGAATGAATGCTTGAACAGTGCATATTTTAGATAGTGAAGTTTATGAATGTTAAAATTGTTGGCTCCTGAAAGAATAATGAGAAAAGAGAAATGTTATTGATAATCTGAAAAATCATAAAATTGATTCTTGAAGCAAGAAAAAGCAGTGAAAAACACAAAGCTTGCGGAAAAAAAAAGAAGGAAAAAGAAAAAGCAAGCAGAAAAAGCCAATAACCCTTTAAACTAAAAGACAAGGGTAAAAAAGATCCAAGGCTTTGAGCATTAATGGATAGGAGGGCCCAAAGGAATAAAATCCTGGCCTAAGCGGCTAATTCAAGCTGTCCCTAACCATGTGCTTGTGTCATGAAGGTCCAAGTGAAAAGCTTGAGACAGAGTGGTTAAAGTCATGGTCCAAAGCAAAAAGAGTGTGCTTAAGAGCTCTGGGCACCTCTAACTGGGGACTCTAGCAAAGCTGAGTCACAATCTGAAAAGGTTCAACCAGTCACGTGTCTGTGGCATTTATGTATCCAGTGGTAATACTGGAAAACAAAATGCTTAGGGTCACGGCCAAGACTCATAAAGTAGCTGTCTTCAAGAATCAACATACTGAACTAGGAGAATCAATAACACTATCTGAATTCAGAGTTCCTATGGATGCCAATCATTCTGAACTTCAAAGGATAAAGTGAGATGTCAAAACTGTTCAGAAGCAAAAAGGCTACTAGTCCCACTCATCTAATTGGAACTAAACTTCATTGATATTTTAGAATTTATTGTATATTCTCTTCTTTTTATCCTATATTGTTTTTAGTTGCTTGGGGACAAGCAACAATTTAAGTTTGGTGTTTTGATGAGCGGAAAATTTATACCCTTTTTGGACTTATTTTTAGGTAGTTTTTAGTATGTTTTAGTTACTTTTTATTATATTTTTATTAGTTTTTATGCAAAAATCACATTTCTGTACTTTACTATGAGTTTGTGTGTTTTTCTATAATTTCAGGTATTTTTTGGATGAAATTGAGGGACCTGAGCAAAAATCTGATTCAGAGGCTGAGAAAGGATTGTAGATGCTTGATGAGCGGATAATTTATACGCTTTTTGGCATTGTTTTTAGTATGTTTTTAATATATTTTAGCTAGTTTTTATTATATTTTTATTAGTTTTTAAATAAAAATCACATTTCTGGACTTTACTATGAGTTTGTGTATTTTTCTTTGATTTCAGGTACTTTCTGGCTGAAATTGAAGGACCTAAGCAAAAATCTGATTCAGAGGCTGAAAAAGGACTGCAGATGCTGTTGGATTCTGACCTCCCTGCACTCGAAGTGGATTTTCTGGTGTTACAAAAGCCAAATTGGCGCGCTCTCAATTGCATTGGAAAGTAGACATCCTGGGCTTTTCAGCAATATATAATAGTCCATACTTTTCCCGAGATTTGATGGCCTAAACTGGCGTTCCAAGTCAGCTTAGAAATTCTGGCGTCAAAACGCCAGAACTGGCATGAAAGCTGGAGTTAAACGCCCAAACTGGCACAAAAGCTGGCGTTTAACTCCAAGAAAAGTCTCTACACATGAAAGCTGCAATGCTCAGCTCAAGCACACACCAAGTGGGCCCATAAGTGGATTTTTGCATTAATTACTTATTTCTGTAACCCTAGGCTACTAGTTATCTATAAATAGGACCTTTTACTATTGTATTTTATATATATGAATCTTTGGACGTTTAGTCCTTAGACCTGGGAGGCTGGCCATTCGGCCATGCTTAGACTATTTTCACTTATGTATTTTCAATGGTGGAGTTTCTACACACCATAGATTAAGGTGTGGAGCTCTGCTGTTCCTCATGAATTAATGCAAAGTACTATTGTTTTTCTATTCAACTCAAGCCTATTTCTGTTCTAAGATATCTATTCATTCTTCAACATGATGAATGTGATGATCCGTGACACTCATCACCATTCTCACCTATGAACGCGTGCCTGACAACCACTTCCGTTCTACATGCAATCAAGCTTGAATGTGTATCTCTTGGGTTTCTAATCTAAGATTAGAACTTTCGTGGTATATGCTAGAATCATTGGCGGTCATTCTTGAGATCCGGAAAGTCTAAACCTTGTCTGTGGTATTCCGAGTAGGATCTGGGAAGGGATGATTGTGACGAGCTTCAAACTCGCGAGTGTTGGGCGTAGTGACAGACGCAAAAGGATCAATGGATCCTATTCCAACATGATCGAGAACCAACAGCTGATTAGCTGTGCGGTGACAGCGCATTTGGACCATTTTCACTGAGAGGACGGGAAGTAGCCATTGACAACGGTGATGCCCAACATACAACTTGCCATGGAAAGGAGTATGAATGATTGGAAGAAGGCAATAGGAAAGCAGAGGTTCAGAAGGAACAAAGCATCTTCATACGCTTATCTGAAATTCCTACCAATGAATTACATAAGTATCTCTATCTTATTTTATGTTTTATTCATATTTTAATTATCAATTCTCCATAACCATTTGAATCCGCCTGACTGAGATTACAAGGTGACCATAGCTTGCTTCAAGCCGACAATCTCCGTGGGATCGACCCTTACTCACGTAAGGTTTATTACTTGGACGACCCAGTGCACTTGCTGGTTAGTTGTGCGAAGTTGTGATAAAGAGTTGAGATTACAATTGTGCATACCAAGTTATTGGCACCATTGATTATCACAATTTCGTGCACCAAGTTTTTGGCGCCGTTGCCGGGGATTGTTCGAGTTTGGACAACTGACGGTTCATCTTGTTGCTTAGATTAAGTAATTTTATTTTATGTTTAAGCTTTTTATTTTTTATTTTCAAAAAAAAATTTCAAAAATACAAAAAAAATTTCTATTTTGTTCTTCAGAGTTTTTAACAATGAATTCTAGAGTTTCATGATGATTTGTTGAAGTCTGGCTGGCTGTGAAGCCATGTCTAATCTTTTGGACGGAGGTTTCAACTTATCATCACAAGAGCTTGTTGATTTCTATCAATCTTGCTATTGAAAGTAATGATCTGCTAAAGCTTGGCTGGCCATTGGCCATGTCTAGTGTTTTGGACCGAAGCTTTCACTGAAAGCTTAGCTGGCTAGTAAAGCCATGTCTAATTCTTGGACCGGAGTTTTAGACTAACATTGCATGATTCCTGGAATTCTTATTAAAAATTTTGAATCTCTTTATTTTCATTTCCATATAATTTTCAAAAAATCACAAAAAAATTATAAAATTTATAAAATCAAAAATATTTTATGTTTCTTGTTTGAGTCTAGTGTCTAATTTTAAGTTTGGTGTCAATTGCATTCTTCCAATTTTTGAAAATTATATGCATTATGTTCTTCATTGATCTTCAAGTTGTTCTTGATGATTTTCTGGCTCTGATCTTTAAATTCTCTTGCTTTGTGTGTTTAGTTGTTTTTCATATGCATTCTCAATTTGTTAGTGTTTTTAATATGAAAATTTCTAAGTTTGGTGTCTTGCATGCATTGTTTATTTGATCTTATTTCTTCATGATTTAGTTTCATTTTGTTATTACTCTCTAAAAATTCAAAAAAATTTTCAAAACTATGTCTTTTCAAGTCAATAATACAGAGAATTGAAGATTCAGAACAATCAGCAGAGGAATTACAGCGAAAAAGCTAGGCTTTCAAAATGCCCAGTGAGAAAGGAAAACTGGTGTTTAAACGGCAGCCAAGGTACTTGGCTAGGCGTTAAATGCCCAAAAAGGTAGCATTTTGGGCGTTAAACGCCAGAATGGATGCCATTCTGGGCGTTTAACGCCAGGAGGACACTAGAGGGAATATTTTGTTTTTAATTCAAATCTTTTCCAAATTTTCATAATTTTTCAAAATCAAATCTTTTTCAAATCATATCTTTTCAATCATATCCTTTCAAAATTAATTTCTTTCCATTTTTTTTAATTATCATTATTTTTGAAAATTCTTGCTACAATTAATGATTTAATTCAAAATTTTCAAGTTATTACTTGCCTATTAAGAAAGGATCAAATTTTAAATTCTAGCATCATATCTTCTAATTTCTTGTTAGTCAAGTAATCAACTTTAATTTTAAAACTTTCTTTTTTTTTCATTTGATTTTCAATCATATATTTTCAGTCACATCTTTTTCAGAATTTATTTTCAATCATATCTTTTAATTTCCAATTCCAAAATATTTTTCAAAAATTACTTAATTTCTTTCCCAATCTTAGTTTTCGAAAATCATTTACCAAATTTTCAAAATTTCTTTTAATTACTTCAAAATCTTTTTACTTTAATTTCAAAAATTCTTCCCCTCTTCTCAAATCCTTCTATTTAAAAGACTAACACTTCTCCATTATCAGCAATTCGAACTCTGTCCTTATTGATAAGTTCGAATTCTCTCTTCTCTACCTCATCCTTCTATTTTTATTTTCCTCTGACACCTCAAGGAATCTCTATATTGTGACATAGAGGATTCTATATTTTTTCTCCTCTCTTTTCATATGAGCAGGTGCAAGGACAAGGGCATTCTTGTTGAAGCTGATCCTGAACCTGAAAGGACCCTGAAGAGAAAGCTAAGAGAAGCTAAAGTACAACTCTCTGTAGAGGACCTAACATAAATTTTCAAACAAGAAGAAGACATGGCAGCGGAAAACAACAACAATGCCAACAATGCAAGAAAGGTGCTTGGTGACTTTACTGCACCTACTCCCGACTTCTATGGGAGAAGCATCTCAATCCCTGCCATTGGAGCAAATAACTTTGAGCTTAAGCCTCAATTAGTTTCTCTGATGTAACAGAATTGCAAGTTTCATGGACTTCCATTGGAAGATCCTCATTAGTTCTTAGCTGAATTCTTGCAAATCTGTGACACTGTCAAGACCAATGGGGTTGATCCCGAGGTCTACAAGCTTATGCTCTTTCCCTTTGCTGTAAGAGACAGAGCTAGAACATGGTTGGATTCACAACCTAAAGAAAGCCTGAACTCTTGGGAAAAGCTAGTCAATGCCTTCTTGGCAAAGTTCTTTCCACCTCAAAAATTGAGCAAGCTTAGAGTGGAAGTCCAAACCTTCAGACAGAAGGAAGGTGAATCCCTCTATGAAACTTGGGAAAGATACAAACAATTGATCAGAAGGTGTCCTTCTGACATGCTTTCAGAATGGAGCATCATAGGTATCTTCTATGATGGTCTGTCTGAACTGTCCAAGATGTCATTGGACAGCTCTGCTGGAGGATCTCTTCATCTGAAGAAAACACCTACAGAAGCTTAGGAACTCATTGAAATGATTGCAAATAACCAATTCATGTACACTTCTGAAAGGAATCCTATGAATAATAGGACGAATCAGAAGAAATGAGTTCTTGAAATTGATACTCTGAATGCCATATTGACTCAGCAAGTCAATATGATTTCTCAGAGTCTGTCTGAAATGCAAGCAGCAACAGGCAGTACCAAAGAAGCTTCATCTGAAGAAGAAGCTTATGATCCTGAGAACCCAGCAATGGAAAAGGTGAATTACATGCGAGAATCCTATGGAAACACCTATAATCCTTCATGGAGAAATCATCCAAACCTATCATGGAAGGATCAACAAAGGCCTCAACAAGGCTTCAGCAACAATAATGGTGGAAGAAATAGGTTTAGCAATGGCAAACCTTTTCCATCATCTTCTCAGCAACAGACAGAGAATTCTAAGCAGAGCCATTTTGACTTAGCAACTGTAGTCTCTGATTTAATTAAAACCACTCAAAGTTTCATGACTGAAACAAGGTTCTCCATTAGAAATTTGGAGGCACAAGTGGGTCAGCTGAGTAAGAAAGTTACTGAACTCCCTCCTAGTACTCTTTCAAGCAATACAGAAGAGAATCCAAAAAGAGAGTGCAAGGCCATCAACATAACCCACATGGCCGAACCTGGAGAGGAGGAAGAGGCAGTGATCTCCACTGAGGAAGACCTCAATGGACGTCCACTGGCCTCCAAGGAGTTCCCTAATGAGGAACCATGGGAATCTGAGGCTCACACTGAGACCATAAAGATTCTATTAAATTTACTTTTGCCATTCATGAGCTCTGATGAGTATTCTTCCTCTGAAGAGGATAAAGATGTTACTGAAGAACAAGTTGCTAAGTACCTTGGAGCAATCATGAAGTTAAATGCTAAGTTATTTGGTAATGAGACTTGGGAGGATGAACCCCCTTTGCTCACCAAAGAACTGGATGACTTGACTAGGCAGAAATTACCTCTAAAGAGACAAGATCCTGGAAAGTTCTCAATACCTTGTACCATAGGCACCATGACCTTTGAGAAGGCTCCGTGTGACCTAGGGTCAAGCATAAACCTCATGCCTCTCTCTGTAATGGAGAAGCTAGGGATCCTTGAGGTATAAGCTGCAAGAATCACACTAGAGATGGTAGACAATTCAAGGAAACAGGCTTATGGACTTGTAGAGGATGTCTTGGTAAAGGTTGAAGACCACTACATCCCTGCTGATTTCATAGTCCTAGACACTGGGAAGTGTATGGATGAATCCATCATCCTTGGCAGACCCTTGCTAGCCACAGCAAAAGCTGTGATTGATGTTGACAGAGGAGAATTGGTCCTTCAAGTGAATGAGGACTCCCTTGTGTTTAAAGCTCAAGGATCTCCCTCTGTAACCATGGAGAAGAAGCATGAAAGGCTTCTCTCAATACAGAGTCAAATAAAACCCCCACATTCAAACTCCAAGTTTGGTGTTGGAAGGCCACAACCAAACTCTAAGTTTGGTGTTGAGAGGCCATCATCATGCTCTGAGTATCTGTGAGGCTCCATGAGAGCCCACTGTCAAGCTATTGACATTAAAGAAGCGCTTGTTGGGAGGCAACCCAATTTTACTTATCTATGTTAAATTTTTATTTTCCATTGTTATTTTATATTTTCTGTAGGTTGATGATTATGTGAAGTCATAAAAATAATTAAAAAAGCAAAAACAAACTGAAAAACAGAATGAAAAACAGCACACCCTGGAGGAGAAACCTTCTGGCGTTTAAACGCCAGTAAGGGCAGCAGAATGGGCGTTAAACGCCCAGTCTGGCACCATTCTGGGTGTTTAACGCCAGAAATGGGCACCAAACTGGCGTTTAACACCAGAAAAGGGCAAGAAGCTGGCGTTAAACGCCAGAAATGGACAGCAACATGGCGTTTAACGCCAGGATTGGTAGCAAAGGGTGTTTTGCAACCCTAATTGGTGCAGGGATGAGAAATCCTTGACACCTCAGGATCTGTGGACCCCACAGGATCCCCACCAACCTCAACTCACTCTCTCTCTTCTTTACACCTTTTCATAATACTCTTCCCCAAATACCCTTCACCAATCACCTCAATACATCTTCCCCAAAAAACCCCTCACCTATCAAATCCTACCCTCTTCTCCATAAACCCTTCATCAATCCACATCCATCCATCATAAATCCCACCTACCTCACCATTCAAATTCAAACCACTTTCCCTCCCAATCCCACCCATACATGGCCGAACCTTACCCTCTCCCCACTCCTATATAAACCACTCTTTACCCCTTCATTTTCACACATCTTAAACACTACTTCTCCCCCTTGGCCGAAACACTAACCCCCTCCATCTCCTCTATTTCTTCTTTCTCTACTCTCTTCTTTCTTCTTTTGCTCGAGGACGAGCAAACCTTTTAAGTTTGGTGTGGTAAAAGCGTTGCTTTCTGTTTTTCCATAACCATTTATGGCACCTAAGGTCGGAGAAACCTCTAGAAAGAGGAAAGGGAAGGCAAACGCCTCCACCTCCGAGTCATGAGAGATGGAGAGATTCATCTCAAAGGTCCATCAAGACCACTTCTATGAAGTTGTGGCCAAGAAGAAGGTGATCCCCGAGGTCCTTTTCAAGCTCAAAAAGGGTGAATATTCGGAGATCCGACATGAGATTCGAAGAAGAGGTTGGGAAATTCTCACCAACCCCATTCTACAAGTCGGGATCTTAATGGTTCAAGAGTTCTATGCCAATGCATGGATCACCAAGAACCATGATCAAGGTGTGAACCCGGACTCTAAGAATTGGCTCACAATGCTTCGGGGGAAATGCTTAGATTTCAGTCCGAAAAATGTAAGGTTGGCATTCAACTTGCCCATGATGCAAGGAGATCCACACCCTTACACTAGAAGGGTCAACTTTGATCAAAGGTTGGACCAAGTCCTCATAGACATTTGTGAAGAAGGCGCTCAATGGAAGAGAGATTCAAGAGGGAAGCCGGTTCAACTAAGAAGGCATAACCTCAAGCCTGTGGCTAGGGGATGGTTGGAGTTCATCCAACGCTCAATCATTCCCACTAGCAACCGGTCTGAAGTTACTATAGACCGGGCCATCATGATCCATAGTATCATGATTAGAGAGGAAGTAGAAGTTCATGAGGTTATATCCCTATAACTCTACAAGGTGGCGGACAAGTCCTCTACTTTTTCAAGGTTAGCCTTCCCTCATCTTATTTGTCACCTTTGCAATTCAGCTAGAATTTACATAGAGGAAGACATCCTCTTTGATGAGGACAAGCCCATCACTAAGAAAAGGATGGAGCAAACAAGAGATCCTACTCATGGACAAGAGCATGAGGAAATTCCTCATCATGAAATCCCTGAGATGCCTCAAGGGATGCATTTTCCTCCACAAAATTATTGGGAGCAAATCAACACCTCCCTAGGAGAATTAAGCTCCAATATGGGACAACTAAAAGTGGAGCACCAAGAGCATTCCATCATTCTCCATGAAATTAGATAAGACCAAAGAGTTATGAGAGAGGAGCAACAAAGGCAAGGAAGAGATATTGAGGAGCTCAAGCACTCCATAAGATCTTCAAGAGGAAGAACAAGCCGCCATCACTAAGGTGGACACGTTCTTTAATTTCCTTGTTCTTTATTTTCTGTTTTTCAAATTTTTTATGCTTTATGTTCTATCTATGTTTGTGTCTTTATTACATGATAATTAGTGTCTTAGTGTCTATGCATTGAAGCTATGAATGTCCTATGAACCCATCACCCTTCTTAAATAAAAAGTGTTTTTAATTGAAAAATAAAAAGAAATGCATGAATTTCGAATTTTAAAACAATTTAATTATTTTGATGTGGTGGCAATACTTTTGTTTTTCTGAATGAATGCTTGAACAGTGCATATTTTTTAATTTATTATTTATGAATGTTAAAATTGTTGGCTCTTGAAAGAATGATGGAAAAGGATAAATGTTATTGATAATCTGAAAAATCATAAAAATGATTCTTGAAGCAAGAAAAAGCAGTGAAAAGCTTGCAGAAAAAAAAGAGAGGCGAAAAATAAAGAAAAAAAAAAGAAAAAAAAAGAGAAAGAAAAAGCAAGCAGAAAAAGTCAATAGCCCTTTAAACCAAAAGGCAAGGGTAAAATAAAAAGGATCCAAGGCTTTGAGCATCAGTGGATAGGAGGGCCCACAGGAATAAAATCCTGGCCTAAGCGGCTAAACCAAGCTGTCCCTAACCATCTGCTTGTGGCGTGAAGGTGTCAAGTGAAAACTTGAGACTGAGCGGTTAAAGTCGTGGTCCAAAGCAAAAAGAGTGTGCTTAAGAGCTCTGGACACCTCTAATTGGGGACTCTAGCAAAGCTGAGTCACAATCTGAAAAGGTTCACCCAGTTATGTGTCTGTGGCATTTATGTATCCGGGGGTAATACTGGAAAACAAAATGCTTAGGGTCACGGCCAAGACTCATAAAGTAACTGTGTTCAAGAATCAACATACTGTACTAGGAGAATCAATAACACTATCTGAATTCTGAGTTCCTATAGATGCCAATCATTCTAAACTTCAAAGGTTAAAGTGAGATGCCAAAACTGTTCAGAAGCAAAAAGCTAATAGCCCCGCTCATCTAATTAAGACTGATCTTCATAGATGTTTTTGGAATTCATTGTATAATCTCTTCTTTTTATCCTATTTGATTTTCAGTTGCTTGGGAACAAGCAACAATTTAAGTTTGGTGTTGTGATGAGCGGATAATTTATACGCTTTTTGGCATTGTTTTTAGTATGCTTTTAATATATTTTAGTTAGTTTTTGTTATATTTTTATTAGTTTTTAAATAAAAATCACATTTCTGGACTTTACTATGAGTTTGTGTGTTTTTCTATGATTTCAGGTATTTTCTGGCTGAAATTGAGGGACCTGAGCAAAAATTTGATTCAGAGGCTGAAAAAGGACTGCAGATGCTGTTGGATTCTGACCTCCCTGCACTCGAAGTGGATTTTCTGGAGCTACAGTAGCCCAACTGGCACGCTCTCAATTGCGTTAGAAAGTAGACATCCTGGGCTTTCCAGCAATATATAATAGTCCATAATTTACCCGAGATTTGATGGCCCAAACTGGCATTCCAAGTCAGCATAGAAATTCTGGTGTCAAAACGCCAGAACTGGCATGAAAGCTGGAGTTAAACGCCCAAACTGGCACAAAAGCTGGCGTTTAACTCCAAGAAAAGTCTCTACACATGAAAGCTGTAATGCTCAGCCCAAGCACACACCAAGTGGGCCCGGAAGTGGATTTCTGCATTAATTACTTATTTCTGTAACCCTAGGCTACTAGTTATCTATAAATAGGACCTTTTACTATTGTATTTTATATATATGAATCTTTGGACGTTTAGTCCTTAGACCTGGGAGGCTGGCCATTCAGCCATGCTTAGACTATTTTCACTTATGTATTTTCAATGGTGGAGTTTCTACACACCATAGGTTAAGGTGTGGAGCTCTGCTGTTCCTCATGAATTAATGCAAAGTACTATTGTTTTTCTATTCAACTCAAGCCTATTTCTGTTCTAAGATATCCATTCATTCTTCAACATGATGAATGTGATGATCCGTGACACTCATCACCATTCTCACCTATGAACGCGTCCCTGACAACCACTTTCGTTCTACATGCAATCAAGCTTGAATGTGTATCTCTTGGGTTTCTAATCTAAGATTAGAACCTTTGTGGTATAGGCTAGAATCATTGGCAGTCATTCTTGAGATCCGGAAAGTCTAAACCTTGTCTGTGGTATTCCGAGTAGGATCTGGGAAGGGATGACTGTGACGAGCTTCAAACTCGCAAGTGTTGAGCGTAGTGACAGACGCAAAAGGATCAATGGATCCTATTCCAACATGATCGAGAACCAACAGCTGATTAGCCGTGCGGTGACAGCATTTGGACCATTTTCACTGAGAGGACGGGAAGTAGCCATTGACAACGGTGATGCCCAACATACAGCTTGCCATGGAAAGGATTATGAATGATTGGAAGAAGGCAATAGGAAAGCAGAGGTTCAGAAGGAACAAAGTATCTTCATACGCTTATCTGAAATTCCTACCAATGAATTACATAAGTATCTCTATCTTATTTTATGTTTTATTCATATTTTAATTATCAATTCTCCATAACCATTTGAATCCGCCTGACTGAGATTTACAAGGTGACCATAGCTTGCTTCAAGCCGACAATCTCCGTGGGATCGACCCTTACTCACGTAAGATTTATTACTTGGACGACCTAGTGCACTTGCTGGTTAGTTGTGCGGAGTTGTGATAAAGAGTTGAGATTACAATTGTGCGTACCAAGTTGTTGGCACCATTGATTATCACAATTTCGTGCACCAATGCTGTTGGATTCTGACCCTCCTGCACTCGAAATGGATTTTCTGGAGCTACAAAAGCCCAATTGGCGCGTTCTCAATTGCGTTGGAAAGTAGACATCTTGGAATTTCCAGAAATATATAATAGTCTATACTTTGCCCAAGATCTGATGGCCCAAACTGGCGTTAAACGCCAGCCAGAGACCCTTTTCTAGAGTAAAATGCCAGAACTGGCACCAGAACTAGAGTTAAACGCCCAAACTGGCACCCAAGCTGGCGTTTAACTCCAAGAATAGCCTATGCACGTGAAATCTTCAAAGCTCATCCCCAAACACTCACCAAGTGGGCCCCAGAAGTGGATTTCTGCACTATCTGCACTTAGTTACTCATCTGTAAACCTAAGTTACTAGTTCAGTATAAAAACTATTTTTAGAGATTCATTTTTGTAACTCATGACATTTTACATTTCATATTGTATCTTCTATGGCATGAGTCTCTAAACCTCATAGGTGGGGGTGAGGAGCTCTGCTGTGTTTCAATGGATTAATGTAATTACTACTGTTTTCTATTCAATCACGCTTGATTCTATTCTAAGATACTCACTCGTACTTCAATATAGAGAACATGATGATCCGTGAGACTCATCATTATTCTCAATTCTATGAACGCGTGCCTGACAACTACTTCCGTTCTATCTGAGCTCAACGTAGTCATTGGGTGACAGCTTGAGTGCGTATCTCTTGGGTCTTTGATCCACGGACCGAGTCTGTGAGATTAGAATCTTCGTGGTATAGGCTAGAACCAATTGGCAACATTCCTGGGATCCGGAAAGTCTAAACCTTGTCTGTGGTATTATTATGAGTAGGATCTAGGAAGGGATGACTGTGACGAGCTTCAAACTCGCGAATGTTGGGCGCAGTGATAGTGTGCAAAAGGATAGAGAGATCCTATTCCGACGCTAGTGAGAACCAACAGATGATTAGCCGTGCGGTAGCTATACCTGGTATTTTTCATCCGAGACGAGAAATCCGACAGTTGATTAGCCGTGCAGACATCATACCTGGTATTTTTCATCCGAGAGGATCATACAGCTTGCTATTGAAGGAAGCCATGCGTGTTTGGAGAAGAAGACAGTAGGAAAGCAGAGATTCAGACGACAGAGTATCTCCGAAACCTCAACCTGTTCCTCATTACTGAATCACAAGTACCATTTATTTCATGTTATTTACTTTTCAAAAACAAAATCATTTTTATCATTAATCTCCTGACTAAGATTTACAAGATAACCATAGCTTTGTTCAAGCCGAAAATCTCCGTGGGATCGACCCTTACTCACGTAAGGTATTACTTGGACGACCCAGTGCACTTGCTGGTTAGTTGTGCGGAGTTGTGAAAAGTGTGATCACAATTTCGTGCACCAGGCGTCAGAGGCATCATCCAGGTACATTCTGCTTTTGAAGTTGCTGAGTTGGTGGCTTGGTAAAATGTGCCATCATAGAGGCATATGTCGGGCAATTTGAAATTCCTGGAACCTTTAGCCCTCATGATCTCTTCCTTGAATAGGTGTTCTCCGCCTAAGGGGATTTCTTCCTGATCAGTTCAATTACTCCTGTTCTGAAGATTGGCTTCAAGCTTCTGGAGCTTGTCTTCTAGCTCCTTTTGTCGTCTCACCTCTCTTCGCAACTCCCGTTCTGTTTTTTGTTGTCGTTCAGCCTCGTGTTCGAGCTGTTGCAGTCGATCTCCCTGGCCATGAACCAGGTCTAGGATCTCGATGGTATGAGGGCAGTCTTCATCCTCACGATGGTGGACTTCAGAATGGATCCTCCTTGTATGAGGATTTCTCGAAGTTCCTTCCCCGTGAGGCCCTTGGGTGTTTTGTGGTGGAGGAGGGGGCACGAGGGCCTGGTCTTCTGGCTGAGCTTCTTGCTCAGATTCAGATGACGTGTGGCCGTCTTCATGCTCATGGTCTGCTATTTGTCAGAGAGAGAATTTCAAGTCTCCGGCAACGGCGCCAATGTTCCGAAAGTTACCTGAAACGTTGATTTGGGCATGAATATGAGGTCCAGATCCATTTGTATGGCAGTGTCCGACCTCTTTGGTGCCGAGGTGTCGCTTGTCCGAGTTCCTCGTGAAGAGGTGAGGGGTTGTACCTGCAACAAACTCCGATGTTTAAGTTAGTAAGGGTTTAAAGTAGGTTTTTAGTATATTAGAATATGTATTATACTTGGGGAGTGCCATGTGTTTATAGTAGAGTTGATAACCACCTTTGTTAGAGTAGTTCCATCTTTTCTGATGGATAATCATTCGCTTTATTTTGGGAGTTTCTTGGGATTTATCTTTTTAGGAAGATAGAGATAGTAGGAGAGATTCCTAGAGATAGTTACCTGTCTTGGGTAGAAAAAGCTAAGCCTCCTTATGTCAATGTCTAACCTCTTTAAAGTGGTCGGGTTTGTTGTGAAGGTTATCCTTTTTTGTGGGCTTTTTATTTTATTGGACCTGGCTTTTATTTGTTGGGTTAGGATATGAATAATAAATATATATTGGTGATTGATTTTAATATACAAATAATATTTTTGATAGTTATATATTATAACACTTGGTTAATAGAAAATAGATCTCTTCCATTCAAAATTAATAATTTGGATGCTAATAAAATAGAATAGTGAGCGCGTGCGTGCACGAAAGAAAGACTTCACCCCGGTAACCTTTGAGCAACTCTCTCTCTCTCTCTGTCTCTCTCTTTCTTTAAAGGCCAGAGCGCACTCAACCATATCGTTCTCTCCATCCTCTCATCACACCAAAAACTGTCACAACTATTACCAAAAGCTGAAAATCAAAAACGAAAAATCCTCAAACTTTGAACCCCGTTCCCACCACCACCAACACACGACTCTTCTCCTTTTATGTCTTCTTTCTCTTTCATTTTCAACTCTTCTTAAATTTCACACAGTGACACCACAACAAACATAACTGATAACCCAAACAACTTCATTGGGAACTGCGATGTAGTGGAATTCCATTTCGGTTCACCAAAAACAACACGACATAACAACTTTTAAACCTTCCTTATTTTCCGCTCTTCGTGCTTCTCAAAAGACAAAAAATGTGCCCATAACGACGCTTCTTTGATTCGTTTCTTCAACTAACAATCTGTTGAAACTTTCCCATATATATAAAAGAGTGAGTTTGCTGGTTTTGCTTTCGGCTTTAAGAGAAAGAGATCATCATGGCTGGTAACAATAATAACGGGTCGGAAGGTTTGGGCGACGATTTCTTCGAACAGATCTTGGCGGTTCCAAGTGAGTATGGCGGCGGTGGCGGTAGAACATTAGTGGGGTCCATGCCAATGGTGCTTCAGTTGGGGTCCACAGTATCAAGCACTACTGTTCCGGATGGCTTAAGAATGGGGATGCCTTTGGGTTTGAATTTGGAGCAAACTGGTTTCCTTAGACGCTTTCCTGAACAAGTTTCTGATGTTGAGGCTGCCATTAACAACAACCACCACCACCAACAACAATACCTTCGTCTTAGTAACAATACCAACAACAACAATATTAATAATAATAATAATAGCTCTCCATCTTCCTCTTCTACTGCTGGAATCACTACTGTAAGTATCTATATTATATTCTTCTCTATGTATATCTTCGTTTTAACCAATTTAAATACATTAAGTTAAATTGTCAATTAACTTAAAATGTAAAAAGTAAAATGGAGTATAATTAAGTTGTATATTCCTTTCATGTTTTGTTATACAAAATACGAAATCTCAGCTACCAAAACAGTCATTGATAAATATTTGTGTACAAAAAGATGTTAGTTGTTTAATTTATTTTTAATACATATTTTGTATTTTAATATGTATTATAATAAGTGACTGATTTTTTGTATATATATTATAGTTGTTTGGTATATCTTTTCATGGTTGTAATTGAATCTAAAATGGAACGAGGGATATATGGCATGTTATGTTGTTGGTGGTGCTATATGCATTAATTTGAATATATGGTTGAGTGGAAATGACTACAAGATTAGAATTAACTTACTGAAATGCCTACAAGCAAGGGATTACTTTATCATAGGAAGAAAAAGAAAAAAGAGAGTCTGTCTGATCTTCTGGTTTATTTTGATTTGGATCTCCATAATTTGATTTGTTACCTTTAATTTGCACATGCATTTAGATAGACATAGATATATGTGTAATTTCAATTGATCTAGCAAAGCAGCTAGCCATGCAACGATGATAATATTATTGTTGCCAAGATCATTTTTGGGAGGTAAGAAGCTAACTAAGTTGGTTGGGGTGTGAGCAACTAATAATTATGCGTGAATGTAGAGGACAAGAATTGGAGAAACTCAAGCACAAGAATATTTACTTGATCTTGGTTTGGTTTCTATGTTTTGTTTTGCTTTCATTTGGATGTAATTATTTATGGTTTGTCTTGTGTTGTGTGTATGGTAGGATCGGGATTCGATGCACATGAGAGGTTTGTTTCCAGCGTTTGGACAGTTGCATAATACTACCCCCCTTCCTCCTCCTACTCAGCCACCTCTTCGCCCCACTCTTCCATCTCCTCTCCACCACCACCAGGTATCTCATCTATTATTATTAACTGAAAATGTAACTATTTTTATTTATTAAATTTACATAAATATAATTTAACTTGAGTTTTCACTTTTTGTTGTTATTATTATCATTATTTGAAAATAAAATTAACGTAACTCAGTTACTTTCAACTTTGATTTATATGCCTTTTACATTACTAATTTTTATAACCCCATTATTGTTATTAAATGCTACAAATAGATGTTCTAATATTTCTTTACAATTATATATAAATATACTAAAATCACCTATTAAAATTAATTACTAAGATAGAATATATATTAAAAGAAAAAATATATATATTAAAAATAAATTAAACTATACATATGATTATATATATATATTTATAAATAAATAATACATAGCACTTAATTTGATGATTAATTTCAATATATAAATAATATTTTTGATTTTTTATGTCCAAATTTATTCTCTTGGACATGTGTTTTAGACTTTTAGTAACGAAATTATTCTTTAACAGAAATATAAATAATAAATTTTAAAAGATTAATAGAAAATCTTATTATTTAAAATATAAACTAAAATAATGTTACATATTAGTACAATTTATTATTTTTTATTAACCGTTAATTAATAATATTTAAAAATGTTAGTTAAAGTTATAATATTAGACTGCTGTACTACAAATGTTAGGATCTTAACTATAATTATCGGCTAAAATAAATTAATATTGTTGGACCTTAAGTTTTTTTTCTATAAACTATACAAAAAAATATATTTTACTTTTTTCTAGTTATTATTATTATTATTATTATTATTATTATTATTATTATTATTATTATTATTATTATTATAACGTCTCTAACCCTTTATTATTATTAATACTATGATTATTATTAGGAGACCACTTTAATAAAGACACTAAAAATATCTTTTTTTAAAGATGTTTACATATATTATATTATTATTGGACATCTTTATTAAAGCAGTTAATAATTTATTTTTTAATAAATCAGAACAAAATAAGTTTATTATAGCAACAATAATAAACCTAATTGTCTACATTATAATTATTAGATCCGATTTGTTCTGATCGAATTGCAAAATCTAAATCGAATATCTTTAAATTTTTTGATAAAAAGATAAATATATCCATAACTTTTTGTTCTGTGAATATTTAAATTGCTAAAAATTTAAAAATACAATTAAATTTCTAAAAAATAATTAGATTTATTGTTATTGTTATAAAAAAAAAAAATCTTTTATTCTAATTTTTAAAAAAAAAATAAATAATTCATTAATACTTTTAATAATAATAGGACACGTATCTTTACAAAAAAACATTGTAAGCGTCTTTATGGAGCATCCCTTATTATTATTATTATTATTATTATTATCGTGAAAGATATGATAATGATAATTATGCTTTAATTATATCCATCTGCCCAATGGGCCACTTTTGTTCACTCAATAATTACCTTATACTACGACAAGTTATTAAAATACATTAACCTTAAAGTTGGATGACTTTACAATGCATATAAAGATGAGATGCCTCTATATATATATATATATATGTGTGTGTGTGTGTGTGTGTGTGTGTTTGTGTGTGTGTGTGTTTCTTTTCTATTATTAAGTCCTTCATCCGTGGCCATTCATTCATTTCTTTACTATATATGAATAAATAAATAAATACATAGAATACTCAACAATTATTTTACTCCCTGATATCATTATATTTAATGAAAGGTTATTATGCGTGCCTTTCCCTTCAACTTTTTTATTTATTAACTATGAAAATCTCACGGTTGGGTTTTGAGGCTTCCATTACAATTTGAACCTTCTCTGGCTCTGCTTTGGATGCGTTTATATTTATGTTCAACCGTTTCAATCTCTCAAGCGCAATATTCGCATTCTCTGAATAATTGCCTTTTCTCTCTTTCATTCACTCTTATATCAAAAATAAAAATAAATACTCAGGAATTAGGATTTTGTTTTGCATACACTCGATCAAATTTTATACTTATTAGTAGTATTTAGTAGTATTTTTTACAGAAAAATATTAGAAACGAACACTTATTGATATCAAATAATATTTTTTGTCAATATTTTATTTTTATATTATTAAAATTTATATTTTAGAATTTTAAATTTAGTTAATACCATATTTTTTATATTATATATAAAATTATATTATTAGTCAAATACTATTTTGAGTATTTTCCTTTTTTATTTAAGCATACACATAATTAATTACCACTTTGGTTTAAGCTTGTAGGTAGGTAGCTTAATTCTACAATCAAAGAGTGATGAGTACTTACCAGTACTACTTTAGTTGAAATACCGGATTTGTCCCTCCTTTCCACCAAACGCGTTTTCTTTTTTCCATTTATAAATTATTACAAAAATAAAATAATATACAGGCATGCCCCTGTGTTCAATCTCAGGGCCAATTATGGGGCGATTTAGATAGCGCGTGGATCACATATTTGAATATTTCTATTTCGTATAGGAGCTTGTCATTTTGTCAGTGGAATTAGCATGTGCACATTTTGAAATTCTCAAGCTCCATCTTCATCTCAATTGTGGGACCCTAACTTAAATTCAGTAATTTTTAAAATCCTTAATAAATACCCAGTTTCCTTTAATAAATACACGTATTGTTTACTCCTAAATTTGGATAGCATATCTATTCAGTTTAATTATGAAGTATGGATATTTTGTTGAATTATTGTGTTTATGTATCGAACACATTTCGAATACGATACTTATTAACACTTATTTGATATATGTATTTGTTGTGTTTAATTGTAATTTAATAAAAAAAATAAAAATTTTTTTTAAATACATTTAAATACACCTAAATATCATCATATCTTAATGTATTTAGTCTTATTTTTAATATATATTTTAGAAATGAGTTTAGAGATAATATATATTATTATTTATTAAAACAAAAAATATTTTAAATACTTTATATAATCAAAAAAAGATATTAAAAATAGTTAAAAAATTATTTTATATTTTAATATCAATAAAATATCAAAATATAATTATAATTTATTTAAAAAATACTTTATATTTTAAATATATGTGGTGTCTCCATGTCTTACGAAATTTTAAAATTCATAGATCCGCGTATCCCATATCATATCTTGTGTCAATATCTATGCATCATAGCAACTTAATAAAATATAAATAACATTTCTTACATAAATATAAAATAATTTTATCCTGATAATTTATTCTATAGTATGATATCAATAAATTAGTTATTTTTAAATTTATTAATTAAAAATTATCTAAATATATAAATTTAACTAATTTAAACTAATCGAATAATTAACTCACTCAAAATACTTAAGTGTCTGAATTTTGATTCTTTATCTTATGCATGTCAAAATTCAATAACTATTGACAAATCCTTAAAACTCTACAATATCATTGTCAAATATCTTACTATCCACACTTTTTTTCTAAATTAAATTGTGTATAACACTAACTCTTTTATGAAAACCACAGTCCAAAGGGATGTTGATGTGTCCTAACTGCTAATGCAATGAATTTGTATTCATGTTAATTGTAATTGTGCATGAATACGAAACATCTAGAATCTGTTTTGCTTGCACTTAATGAGTAATGAGTTGTCTACTTGTTGTCCCTAACAAGTTCTATTTATATATGTAGTGACTTAAGGGCAACGCCAAACATGTACTATGCCCAAGTCCTTGTTAGCTTTTTAGGGAATTGGTTCTATCTGCGCAAAGCATGGCATTTCTCAAAAAAGAATTCTCCTTTTACATAGAATGAGAATGTCACATTAAATGACAAACTAATCAGATGTTTTTGGAACATAAAATATTGTAATTAATTAGTGTGCTTCTCTCTTATGTGGAGAGTAATAAGTGTCCTGTACATATGAAAAGAATAATCCTTTTGCAATTCATAGTTGCTACTAGACTTCTTAGTTTTATTGAAAATTCAGAATATAGAGCACAATATTAATTCTGGACGTGCTACTCTATTATTGTGTAGGTTGCATTTGGAAGAATAGAGTGAGTCATGATTGTGATTAATGAGAAAACCAGTGGTGCAGTATTAAATTTAAAAGATATGAATAAATGTGTGCAGTAGTATTAAAATTTAAAAGACATGAATAACTTAATTATTTCTATAATTTGGAATCATTTATGTTTTAACGAAAATCAATTTGAGTTGGTTGAGTAGTCAGTTTATTTGTCTCCTTAAGTAAATGTTAGATATTCGAATCTCATCTTATAACAGATTCTTAAATAGAGTTCAGATTCACAATGAGAATTCAGATCCACGCCGAATTAGTTATTAACCTGTCGTGTTGAAAAATATCATAAACAACAAAAAAAATTTATATTTTCGAGAACTCTTCTGAAATTGTATTTAGCTTGCCCTTTAGATTTGTCTAATTGAAATCGTTGATAATTTTCCTTTTTTTTTTTTCCTCAAAAATATCAATGCTCCAAGGTAACATTTGCACATAAGCACATTACTTTATGTTTCCAGAAAGAAAAAAGTTTTAGAAGCTAATATTATAAAACCAACATTATTGCTAATATTTAATATAAGAAAAAATATCTAAAATTTTTAAAAATAAGAATATTTAAAACTCAATTAAAAAAATATCTGAAATACAAATTCATATCATTTTTAATGAGCCTCATGTTAGACTTGTTTGACAATTTGTTATAATATTGACCGAAATTAATTGATATAGTATTGATTTTCTAGTAAGAAATAACAAAAAAGATATTGCTAATTTTAGTGATGAAATGCTCTAACTATTTATGGTATAAAATTGTGGTGTTACTAACGAATGAGGAAGTTGGCATTGCAGGCATTTCAGAGGCAGCAAGCACCAAATCCAGTGTCTGTGACTGCTCTGCCACAACAACCACCGGGGATACGCCCTCGAGTGCGAGCAAGAAGAGGCCAAGCTACCGATCCTCACAGTATTGCTGAGAGGGTATGTGGCTTTTCTTTTAGTCCTCGTTCGATTTTTTTTTATCTGTTATTGTAACTTTTTGTACATCTTTAAATTATATTTGAAGAAAAGGCAACCGAGAACATAATAAGGTGCATGTTGTCATGTTTACTCATATGCAATGCAGTTACGTCGTGAGAGGATTGCCGAAAGAATGAAGGCATTGCAGGAATTAGTTCCCAGCATCAATAAGGTATTCTATGCTTTGGTATTACGAATTTCGACTTCAATATCTTTTGTATGTTTGCTTAGATATTGTGAATCTATGTTGTTGTAGACGGACAGAGCAGCCATGCTTGATGAAATTGTGGATTATGTCAAGTTTCTAAGGCTCCAAGTTAAGGTATGAAAATCTTTCATTAATTATATATGTCCTAAGTCCTAATACAATTTTTATATTTTCTACTTTTCTAAATGATAGAGACAAATTAAAACAGTTTTCTAATATTTATCTTTACAACCTAAAGATAATTTGGTCTCATTTATCTACTATCTATGCACATTGTGGCTCCACACACATGATTTAATGACTTTAGCACTATAATTACTACTTTTTTAAGCAGTAGTTACAATGTCATTCATGGATTGACATTATTATCTCGTGTGTCTTCTTCCCATTTGTGTAATGAGGTCTCAGTTGAATTAGGGATATTGTGGGCTACTATACTAAAAATAACTTTTCAAACGTGGTACATGGTTTTCACCAATCATGTGCGTTGATACAGGTATTGAGCATGAGTAGACTAGGTGGGGCTGGCGCTGTTGCCCAGCTTGTGGCTGATGTTCCTCTATCTGCTGTCGAGGTGATCATCCTTTTAATTTTCAACATTTGAAAAATCAAAATGCTACTCTTTTTCTTTTTCGCATTATTTTCATTGTGTATGTTAACAATGTGTATACAGCAGGGTGAGGAAATAGAAGGCGGAGGGAACAACGAGCAAGCATGGGAGAAATGGTCAAATGATGGAATAGAGCAACAAGTTGCAAAGTTAATGGAAGAAGATGTTGGAGCTGCCATGCAATTCCTTCAGTCCAAGGCACTTTGCATTATGCCTATTTCTCTTGCCTCTGCCATCTTCCGTATGCCTCCTTCAGACCCATCATCACTCATCAAGCCTGAATCTAACTCCCATTCATAGATACCCCAAACATAACCATCATCGTATTTTACTTTGGGCTAATATACCATCCATTATTCATCATTCAGTATAGCTTTATTAGATCAATCTAAAATACATGTTGTGTACACAATTAACACTTATCTATATATCGTTGTATTTGGTAGTTGAGTATGATACAAATAGAGACAAATAATTACAAAATTATGCTTCAAATTAGGGAATTATAAGATCAATATATGTTTGTGTATTTTCTGCCTTTTAAAAAAAAAAAATTAAGACAGAAATTACACACAATTTTATTTCTTTAATTTGTCTCTATGTTTTTGTGTACGCCTCAACTATCAAACTATGTGACAAAGGCACCACACGATGAATCTGTTCAGCACAATTCTCCACCTTAAGATAATTTGGTCCCAATCTTTTTGTGTTTTCTTTTATTATTTTTTTTCAACAACCTTTATGAACCACGACAAAGGAGGGGGTGGGAGGTGTTCTACTTTCTTGCATACTTTACAAAATGTGATTGGATGAAGAAGGATCTGGGTCGGTTCAGCTATTCTTTTTAATTTTAATTTAAGAGTCTTAGTTTTTTTTTTTTTTTTTTTTTTTTTTTAATGTTTTTACGATAAATCTCTGTTTGGAAGGTCCATAAATAATTGATTACATAACTGAAATTTAAACTCCACACTTTAAGAGTTATATTGTATGTATAAGACAAAATTTAAACTCCACACTTATTTAAGCATGTGAATGAGATAATTATTCGACCGAAACAAGTTAAATTTTAAGAGTCTTAATTAAATTTGTTTTGTTGTATTTTCTTTTCAAACAAGTAGTAATTGCGATTGCTAATAAGTAACACTTTGGTATCCCAGCATGTCATTGTCATGGTGAAGATGATTAAAATAAGTGTTTATTTTTTCTATGGCCTTCTTGATGATTTTTCTCTCTAAATTCTATGGTGGGGTTGGTGGTGGATGACCAAATTTGTATGTAGTGGGAGGCTCCTTTTTTCTCTTTGTTTTTTGAATTTTTTGGGTCAGTGGAGAGAAAAAGTGGGACCATTATTAAAAAAGGGGAGGGATGGTTATGTAACGTATGATGTAGGTAGAGAAATTTTTAATGCAAGTTGAACTTAAAAAATTATTATTTTGGTTGCATTGTAAAGGAGTTTGGAAGCACATGATAACTGGTTGGATTTTTTTCGTAAATAAAATAAAAAAAAATTATTTAATTTCTTAAACAAGATATTTTAGTTTTATTTTTTAAAATATGATTTTTTTTTTTTGGTAATTGGTGCACGGAATTGTGATCATATTTTTCACAATTTCGCACAACTAACTAGCAAGTGCATTGGGTCGTTCAAGTAATACCTTACGTGAGTAAGGGTCGATCCCACGGAGATTGTCGGCTTGAAGCAAGCTATGGTCATCTTGTAAATCTCATTCAGGCGGATTCAAATGGTTATGAGGTTTTGATAATTAAAAGATAAATAAAACATAAAATAAAATAAAGATACTTATGTGATTCATTGGTGGAAATTTCAGATAAGAGTTTGGAGATGCTTTGTTGCTTCTGAACCTCTGCTTTCCTATTGTCTTCTTCCAATCATGCGTGCTCCCTTCCATGGCAAGCTGTATGATCCTCTCAGATGAAAAATACCAGGTACGGTTTTTGCACGGCTAATCAACTGTCAGATTTCTCGTCTCGGATGAAAAATACCAGGTATAGCTACCGTACGGCTAATCATCTGTCGGTTCTCACTAGCGTCGGAATAGGATCTCTCTATCCTTTTGCACACTGTCACTGAGCCCAACATTCGCAAGTTTGAAGCGCTTCACAGTCATCCCTTCCCAGATCCTACTCGGAATACCACAAGGCGGACGCCCCACCCATGAACATAGGGATTTGTTTTATTATCCCAAGGGTCTCCGTCTGAAGTATCTCGGAGAGGATATGAATGATCAAATAGCAAAAAGAAATGAATAGAATTGCAGAAACGTATTTGATGACCATATCCGAAACGTACGAAATTTAGTAAATATCGTAAAGGCAGATGTAGTAGGGGTTGCGAACCAGACGGAACAAAAATAGGTTTTGGATTAGACTTTCCGGATCTCACGAATGCTGCCAATGGTTCTAGCCTATACCACGAAGGTTCTAATCTCAGATTTGGATGCTCTGTTGTCAGGAGAGACGATGCGAATCGCGGATCAGAGACCCAAGAGAATATACTCCGGCTGTCGTCCAATGACTACGTTGAACATTATGTAGACCGCTTGTGGTTGTCAGGCACGCGGATCTTGGTTAAGTGAGTAACGAAGATAGTGGGTGATTGTCATGGGTCACCCATGTATTCTGACTTAACTGAATTAAGTACGAGAGTATATCTTGGAGAAGAAGTAAGCGTGAATTGAAAGAAAAACAATAGTACTTGCATTAATTCATGAAGAACAGCAGAGCTCCGCACCTTAATCTATGTGGTGTAGAAACTCCACCGTAGAAAATACATAAGAGGAAAAGATCTAGGCATGGCTAAATGGCCAGCCTCCAAGTCCAAAGATCGATCTATTATGCGAATACAATAGTAAAAAGTGCTATTTATACTAAACTAGTTACTAGGGATTACAGAAAATAAGTAACTAAATGCAGATAGTGCAGAAATCTACTTCCGTGGCCCACTTGGTGTGTGCTTGGGCTGAGCATTGAGCTTTACACGTGCACAGGCCATTCTTGGAGTTAAACGCCAGCTTGGGTGCCAGTTTGGGCGTTTAACTCCAGTTTTCTGGTGCCAGTTACGGCGTTTTAATCCAGAAAAGGGTCTCTGGCTGGCGTTTAGACGCCAGTTTGGGCCATCAAATCTCGAGAAATGTATGGACTATTATACATTGCTGGAAAGCCCAAGATATCTACTTTCCAATGCAATTGAGAGCGCGCCAATTGGGCTTTTGTAGCTCCATAAAATCCACTTCGAGTGAAGGAGAGTCAGAATCCAACAGCATCTGCAGTCCTTTCTCAGCCTCTGAATCAGATTTTTGCTCAGGTCCCTCAATTTCAACCAGAAAACACCTGAACTTATAGAAAAACACACAAACTCATAGTAAAGTCCAGAAATGTGATTTTTGCATAAAAACTAATAAAAGTATAATAAAAAGTAACTAAAACATGTTAAAAACTATGTAAAAACAATGCCAAAAAGGCTATAAAATATCCGCTCATCAGTAATAAAGACAAGTTCACTGCACCCCCAGCGAACTCTATATAAATTATAGAGTTCGCTACACCTCCGGCGAACCCTATAATTTATATAGAGTTCGCCGCACCCCCGGCAAACTATATAATTTATATATAGTTCGTGCAACCTCCTAGCGAACTCTATGTTAGGTTTTCAAAATAAAAGCATGTCTGTTGGAGAGCGGATCATAGGGGCACAATTTTGTTGTTCACTTTCATTCTCACTATTGACATTTTCTCTACAATATCAAGGAATCCATTATTATCCATTCATTGCGATGGTAAAATAGTGTATGACAAAGAAGGTTCTATCGTTTTTTGATAGGAGCAATCGATAATTACCTATATGACACCCGATACAACAGAGGTTCAATTCGCATGTGGGTTAGGAACTCGGTTATCCAAGGGAAACGGATTTAACATTGTAAGTATAGTCCCAACCCGACGAATTGACCCTTCAGATCAAATTGGAAATTCACAAGATATGTCACAAGCAAAACCAAATTAAAACCGAGAGTATTAGACTCCCGAGTCGTCTCCCTAGGAGCACTTTAGAACAATGAGTGTGTAATTCCGGTTGTAGTGATCAACGGGTTGTGAATGAAGAAATGAACATATAAAGCAATAAAGGAACATGCAAAATTGTAATAATTGAACGCATTAATAAATTAAAGAACCGACTATGTAATATAAACAAGTAAAGTATGAAAGAAATCAACATATAAATGTATAAAAGATTGAAAGCATAAAGAAAAAGAGTCTTGGCTTGGAGTGAGCTAAGGGTCCTTTCCTTGTTGGAACCACAACTATGACAATTATGATGGATTAGTCTCACTTGATCAACACTCACATCGGAAGGTAAGTTAAATGAGCACAAGTGTACTTAACCCACAAATCCTAACTTGCTTGCTAATTACCTTAGCAACAAATTAGCGTTAGTGGGAACAAGAACAATTAACAACCCAAGAATTGAAACTAAATGTTGGACATTCCAACTCTAGGAACCCAATTGCTCACTTTCCCTAAGCCAAGAACCAAAAATTTAGCCTAAAACCATGTTTGACATTTTTTCAAACACTTGGTGGGCAAAAAGCTTAAACATGAGGAAAATGAGTAAAGACTTGAAACTAAAGCAACAATTGATCTCAATCAACAAAGATAACACAAGAGAGCATATAATCAACATCCAACATCAAATTCATCAACAAGAAATTGAAATTGCAAGAGAAAAGCAAAATTTAACTATAACTTGAACTAGAAGAAAGAGCAATGACAATGTAACTATAAAGAGTGATAACAAGAAATTACTTACAATGAGAGCTTGCAAAATCCAAAATAAAAAATAGAAATGGCACTTGAATGTAAAACCCTAATATAAACCCTAATAGAGATGATGAAAAACTTAGAAAAAAACTAAACTAAAACTTCCTACCACTACTCCTAAACTATACTAAAATGATATGCTATGTTATGGCTTCATTCTCCCCTCCAATATGAGCTAGAAGACTTCAGAAATGGGCCTCTAAAGCCCTCAAATCGTGAGGCACGTGCTATTCTAATGAAGTCATGTACGGACACTTGTGCGGACACACAGACGCATGCGTTCGCACACTTCGCGAGAAATCCAGGCCTGTGCAGACGCACAGGAAGGTGTGCGCACGCACACTACGTGATGCATGGCTGGATGCGCGACGAGCTCGCTGCACTCCATGCGCTCTGCTTGGAAGGCTGTGCGTACGCACAGGTAGCTGTGCGCACACACACGTCTCTGAGCTCACTCCTTTGATTTCTCTTGTTTCCTCCACTTTGCATGCTCTTCTTCCATTTTCTCCAATCCATTCCTACCTTATACACCTGAAAGCACTTCACCAACAATATCAAGGCATTGAATGGAAGGCAAATGAAATAAAATAGATTAAATTAAGTATAAAAGAGCATATTTTCATGATCAAGCACAAATTGGGAGGAGATATCAAAAGCATGCTATTCAAGGGAATAAGTGTGAGTTTATGTGATGAAAATTCATTCAATTCTAACAAAAAATCATCATCAAATATGGATTCATCAACACCGTAAGCCGACAGTTTAACAACTCTAAAGTATTTGATATTGTATTCCGTCGGGTAGCAAGAGGCAAAAATGGTGAAAAAAATTTACTACAGATATCCGACCGAAGTAGATGGCAGTTTTTTTTTTATAAAAGGTATATTACAGTTGTATTCTCTCTGTTACTAGTATATTTATCAGACCACAGTTGTGAGAAATATTTCTATTATTTTGAATTAGAAACCGTTTGCGCGACGACGAGGACGTACGGCTTATAAGGTCGTGGCACAACCAATGGACAAATATTCATCTGTTGGAATTATTCGTGTTTTTAGTTGAGTTGGGTGGCCGAGGATCATCTGCAGATACTGTCGATGATAGTCCGTTGAGTGGAGCTGTTAGACGAAATATCAGAAGAATGATAGTGGACCTAAATATGTCACGTGAGGGTAGTCAGGAGGGGTCTAATATTGAAGTTTGTAATGTTGATTTAATGGATGACTGTGTTGAAAGTCATGATGGTTCTGCTATTAGAGATCTGATGATAGATCAGTATGAAGTTAACCCCGATAACGGAGACGATGCTGAGGAAGAACCACCTGAAATTCCTGATGATGGTGACAAGGAAAAAGAGATTAACTACTACGGTGACATACAAATAGCTCTGACACAGCCTGCCATTTCTCGACCATATAACCGGCCAGATTATTTAACGAGGTTGAATCTCGATGCAATGACTTCGGATTGGTTGTTTACCCAGGAAGACCCTGAAGAGGATCCAAGCAACGAGTTTGAGATTGGACAACAATTTAAAAGCAAGAAAGAAGTCATGTTGGCAGTTAAGCAGTATAGCATCAAGAGGGCTGCGGAGTACAAAATAGTAGAAAGTGACCAGTTGAGGTACTGATGATTGGATTCTTGTGTGGTTTAGAATTCACAATAAGTCTCATTGTAATATAGTTTCTAAACCAACAATAGTCCTTTCATACAAAAATTTTGTTTGTCACAAGTAACAAACCCCTAAATTTATAAACCGAAGTATTGAACCTCGGGTCGTTCTCCCTAGGAATTGCAATAAAGTGTCCTTGTTATTGGTTATGAAGTATCTTTGGGGGTTTTTGAGATATTAGACATGAAAGGTAAATGTCAATGAAAATAAACTAACAACTAGAAAGTTCTTGGCAAGGTTGTGAGAATTAGAAGTCCTATCCTAGTTATCCTCCTCAATTGTGACCACAATTATCCATTGCTACCACTTAGTTAACCTCTAATCATGGAGGAAAGTCAAGTGGATGAATCAACTTGATTCCACAAGTCCTAGCCAACTCCCAAGGGAAAGACTAGCTTTAGTGGTATCCAAATCAATTAGCAACTTCTAATTATCAATCTACAAAGGAATTAGATAACTTAAGCGTCACTAATTACTCTACCAAAGCCAAGAGGAACAAAATCTACACTAAAATCCAACCAAGCATTTCATCAAACACTTGGAAGGCATAAAAGGAAAGCAAAGTAAATTGATAACAACAATAAAATCTAACAACTACTTATTGCAAGGAATTAATAACAACAATCAAAAGAAACACAATTATTATGAATTACCTCAAATTGAATTGGAAGAAAATAGAAGGAACAAGAGTAGATCTACAATAAAGCATAGAAACAACATGAAGGAAATTACAATAAAAGAATAGAGGAATCATAAATGCAACAACAAAGAATTGAGAAGAAGATGAAGTAGAGAGCATGAATCAAAACCTAGATCTAAGAACTAAACCTAATCCTAATTCTAATTCTTGAGAGAAATGAGAGATTCTCTCTCTAAAACTAACCTAAACTAAACTAATGATCAAAAGTATCTAAAGTATGTTGATTTCCCTTCAATCCTTAGCTTAAATAGCATCAGAAATGAGTTGGATTGGGCTCACAAGGCTTTAGAATTTGTTGGCCACGTATTGCTTTAAGTGGATCATATGGCAGTGACAACGTGTGCGTGTACAGTGCGCGTACGCGTCACCATACGTGTAGCAACTATGGCAAATCTTATATCGTTTTGAAGCCCCAGATGTTAGATTTCCAACACAACTAGAACCGCGTCATTTGGACTTATGTAGCTCAAGTTATGGTCGTTTAAGTGCGAAGAGATCGGCTTGACAGCTTTTGCGATTCCTTCATTTCTTCATGAGTTCTCCATTTATACATGCTTTTTCTTCATTCCCTTGTTCCAATCTTTGCCTCCTAAATCTGAAATCACTTAACAAACATATCAAGGCATCTAATGGAATCAAAGGTAAATCAATATTAAACAATTAAGGACCTAAAAAGCATGTTTTCACTCTTAAGCACAATTAAAGGAGAATTTACAAGACCATGCTATTTCTTTGGATAAATGGGAGAAAGGTTGACAAAACCCTCTAAATTCAATACAAGATAAACCCTAAATATGGGGTTTATCAACCTCCCCACACTTAAACCAAGCATGTCCTCATGCTTAAACCAAGAGAAAGCAAAGGATATCAACATTTATTCAATGAGGTCTAACTAAATGCACCCTTCCTATATGCATCTATCTACATGAATGCAACTAAATACAAAATGATTCTACCTACTTGGTTAAAAATAAATCAATCTTCCAAGACATACATGCACAAGTAGGGCTAAGGTCCCATGACGACTCATGAATCCTACCAATTTAAATATCAAAATGAAGTTCAAGTAGACTTGCAAGAAGAATGCTCATGAAAGCCGGGAATCAAGGAATTGAGCATCGAATCCTCACCGGAAGTGTTTGCACTCTAGTCGCTCAAGTGTGTAGGGTCGATTCTCTCAATTCTCCCCTAATCATGCTTTCTAAGATTTGTTTTTCTTCTAACAATCAACATATATTTCATGCATGCATACAAGTATCATGAGGTCTTTTCTTTAGGTTGTAATGGGGCTAGGGTCAAGGTAAGGATGCATATTTGGTCATGTGAGCTTGAAATTTGAATCTTTGATAAGTTTAAACTTCCCACCTAACCTATGACATCCTATACAATTTCAAAGCTAACCTAACTACCCATTTTTCTCACTTTTTCACATACTCATGCGTTTCCTTTTCATTTCACAACACTTATGCATTGACCCTTATTGAGCTTTGCTTTGGGGGCATTTTGTGCCCTTTTATTTCTTTCTTTTTTTTTCTTTGTTTCTTTCTTTTTCTATATATTTTTTTCTTTTCTTTTCCATATTATTTTTTTCTTTTTTTTTTCTTTCTTTCAAGCTACATACAAGAACATCAATGCATATGGTTTTACATTTTAATTAACACATGAGCATGTACCCAATTCTCAATATTTACAAAAAATACAAAACTACCCTTTTATTCACATAATGTCCCAAGATTTCCCACACTTAAATGACACACACACACTAGCCTAAGCTAATCAAAGATCCAAATTAAGGACTTCTATTGTTTTTCGCTTTAAGACTTGTAATGTGCTAAAATTATGATCAAGGTGGGTTAAGCATAGGCTCAAATTGGCTAACAATGGAAGATAAAAGGTAAGGCCATTTGGGTAAGTGAGCTAAATGAAATGATGGCCTCAATCATATAAATGCATGAATACACAAAATAATGGACATAAAGAATCAAACAAATCAAAGATTACAATCATAGAAAGAGAATAATGCACACAAGAAGGAAAATAAGTGGTTATAAGATGTAACCACGCCATTAGGCTCAAGTCTCACATGCTTGTGTTCTTAGCTCAAAAACCATGTTCCAAAATAAATTCTTTCAAGCAAGTTCAACAAAAAGTTTTCAAATTGGTAGGTTGCCCTAAAAATAATTTCTTGGAAAAGAAATCATCACCCTAACCAGGTAGTCCTAATAGGAAAGAAGTGGTAAAAATATGTACAAATTCTAACTAACATGCAGCCTATCATGCAATGCAACAACTATCTAATGAAAAAATAAAAAAAAATTGGTGTTGAAAAGGAAATTGTTACCCATGGAGATCGGTCTTTTTTTTAGTATTTTATTTATTTATTTATTTATTTTTTTATTAATTTTTTCAAGAGAGGAAGAAGAAAGGTAGAAAGAAAGAAGAAGAAAAGAAGAAAGAAGAAGAAAGGAGAAAGGAGAAAGGAGAAAAAAAACAGGGTGCAAATCAACGCGTACGCGCGCGCGCCGATGGTCTTATTTATTTATTTTATTATTATATATATATATATTTGGAGAGTGACGCGTACGCGTCATGTACGCGTACGCGTCAATGGTTGCTAAAGGCACAAGGCGCACGCAGCGTTTGCACAACTCTCGGGTTTTTGGCTTGGGGGTAGAATTTCTCAATCCATGCGTACGCGTACATGGCACGTGTATGCGGATTGGTGAAAATTCTTAATGCACGCATACGCGCACCGTGTGCGTATGCGCGGATGGTGCTCTCTCTTTTTTCTTTTTCAAAAAATTTTTCTATGTTTTTGCACCATTCTAAGCATTCCAAACCTCCAAACAGCTACCAAAACACCCTAAAACCTTATTTAACATACTAAACTACCAATTAAACTCAACAAACTAAACAAAACATGAAATTAAACCTATTCTACCAATATTTACAAAAGAGAAAAATGAAAAGAGTTTACCATGGTGGGGTGTCTCCCACCTAGCACTTTTGTTTATTGTCCTTAAGTTGGACTTATGGGGAGCTCCTCTCAAGGTGGCTTGTGCTTGAAGCTATCCTTGAACTCCCACCAATGCTTGGTTCTCCATTTTGCCCCAAGATTTCTTATTTGTTGCACCAAGTGTTGATGGAATTCTTCACAAGCTTGGGGCTCCCAAAGTTGATCCTCTTTTTGTGATCCGGGATCCCACACTTTATTTTCACACCCGTCTTGAAGTTTATCATCATTATTAGTCCAACCGGGTGGTGAGTAGGGTGAATTCTCAATAAAATTTCCAACAATCCTCCTAGACCCATCTAGGTGAGCACTACTCCAACCTTTATATCTCATGTTTGATGCATCAACCATAATGAGCCTTGATTTGCAACGCCAACCACGAAACATCTTTCTTTTACGCTTCATCCCATAAAGCATCCTAAGTTGACCATCCGTTTCAAGCAAACCATATTCAAGTGGGATAATAAAGCTAATAGAAATGAGTTTCACCCACTCAAATAAAGGTGTAGATGGCAACCTAGGCAAAGGTGATTCCAAGGGTCTTGACAAAGCGTATTCAATTTCCCTCCTCCTTTTTCTAAGGACTTCCACCTCTTTACAAGATTTCTCAAATGTAATCCTTTGTTCAACAATACTACCTAAGCCTTTTCCCTTACTCAAATCATAAATGGGAGGATGAGAGAGATTTACCTCCACAACGCTTTCAAATTCAACGGGAGAAGGTTCTTCATGCTCAAAGGATTCTTCACTACTAAGACTTGATGCTTGATCTTCCTCACCTAGGGAACTCAATTCTTGATCTATCCCATCCAAGTCTTCATATGGAATATGCCTTGGAAGGTGTGCACTTTCCTCCCTAGCATCAATTTCAATCATCTTGGAGGGGTTTTCTTCAACTCTATGTTCCCAAGGTAGTTTCGCATCTCCTAAGTCTTCAACCACTTCTTTCTCTTCTTTAACAATTGTAGCTTCCTCCAATTGTTCCAATACAAAGTAACTTCCCTCATTCTCCAACAATCTCTCCTTCATGTTATGCTCTTCATTTGATTCTCCACATGTAGCCATGGGAGTTCCTTGAGTATTTAAGCATTGGGATGCCAACCGGTTTACCACCTCATCCAAGGCGGCCGTGAATTATTCTACATCCCTTTTCATCTCCTCTTGTCCTTGAATAAGAACATTAAGGATATCATCCATTGGAGGTTGGGGTGGATGGAAGGGTTCATCAATTTGGGGGAAGGATTTATAGTAGGAAGGTGGTTCTTCTTGGTAGAGTTGTGGTGGTTCAATGTTTTCCATCCTTTCCACTTGTTGCACAACACACTCTATGGTTGCTTGAAATTGATCCAATGCTTCCTTGAGACGATCCCTTGACTCTTGTTCCTCTTGGATATCATGAGTAGGATCATATGGCTCTTGGATTTATGGACATGAATATTCTTCCATGGGAGGTTGTGGTGGAAAGTGGTATTCATCTTGTGGTTGCAAATTTGTACACATTGGAGGTGGTTCATCTACGTAATAGCATGGAGAGGGTGGCTCTTGAAAGTATTGATGTTGGGATGGTGGTGGCTCTATATGTGGTTCATATGGCTCATATGGTTGTTGTAATGGTGGATATGGATGAGAGTCATATGAATGTGGTTGGTGAAAAGAGGCTTGTGAGTGTGGTAGGTGGCTATGTTGAGAGTATGGCTCATAGGTGTATGGTGGTGGTTCTTGGAAGTCACAAGGGGACTCACCATAACCATTGGATTGGTATGCATCATAAAATGGCTCTTCTTCATAGTGCATAGGTGGAGGTTGTTGCCATGAAGATTGATCATATGCATATGGCTCCACTCACCTTTGGTTATCCCATCCTTGATGCATATCTTCATTGTAGCTCCCATTTCCTACAACATAGTTGTAATCACACTCATAGCCAAAGTGAGAATTCATGGTGAAAAGAGAAAATAAAATTCAAACGCTAATAGTAAAATAATGAAACAAAGTCCTAAACTAGCAAAGACTAGCAAACAATCCAAAAATCAAGCTATTCACAATATTTACATATATACAATAACCAATAACATAACACCATTGCAAATTCTCCGGCAACGGCGCCATTTTGATGATTGGATTCTTGTGTGGTTTAGAATTCACAATAAGTCTCGTTGTAATATAGTTTCTAAACCAACAATAGTCCTTTTATACAAAAATTCTGTTTGTCACAAGTAACAAACCCCTAAATTTATAAACCGAAGTATTGAACCTCGGGTCGTTCTCCCTAGGAATTGCAATAAAGTGTCCTTGTTATTGGTTATGAAGTATCTTTGGGGGTTTTTGAGATATTAGACATGAAAGGTAAATGGCAATGAAAATAAACTAACAACTAGAAAGCTCTTGGCAAGGTTGTGAGAATTAGAAGTCCTATCCTAGTTATCCTCCTCAATTGTGACCACAATTATCCATTGCTACCACTTAGTTAACCTCTAATCATGGAGGAAAGTCAAGTGGATGAATTAACTTGATTTCACAAGTCCTAGCCAACTCCCAAGGGAAATAATAGCTTTAGTGGTATCCAAATCAATTTGTAACTTCTAATTATCAATCTACAAAGGAATTAGATAACTCAAGCGTCACTAATTACTCTACCAAAGCCAAGAGGAACAAAATCTACACTAAAATCCAACCAAGCATTTCATCAAACACTTGGAAGGCATAAAAGGAAAGCAAAGTAAATTGATAACAACAGTGAAATCTAACAACTACTTATTGCAAGGAATTAATAACAACAATCAAAAGAAACACAATTATTACGAATTACCTCAAATTGAATTGGAAGAAAAAAAGAAGGAACAATAGTAGATCTACAATAAAGCATAGAAACAACATGAAGGAAATTACAATAATAGAATAGAGGAATCATAAATGCAACAATAAAGAATTGAGAAGAATCACCATCTACTCCAACTTCTGATTGATTCATTCCATGGCAGGTTGTATATGATTAACGCTGGGTCAGCGGTAATTAACCTCCTCTGCTTCAGATCAAACGCCGGATCAGCGGTCATCCAATCTGAACGGGGTTGAAACTCTAGCAGTCCATTCTCTTGGTGATCCTACTCAAAGCACCACAGACAAGGTCAGATCTTCTGGATCAGAGAATGCTGCTTCTTTGAATTCTAGCCTATACCACAATGGCCCTAATCGCCCCGCACCTCGGCTGAACTGATGTCTCGAAAAGTCCCCAACGAAGCCGTGGATTAGCTGTCTAAGAGATGTATAATCAAGCTTGTGGTTCAGTACTATCCCATCAAGGACTCTCAAGAACCCATGTAGAATGAGGATGATTGTCATGGGTCATCCGATTCATAAGGTTAAAGAACGAAGATACATCTTAGAATAGAATCAAGCATAGGCTGAAGAAGAATAGTGATATTATTAATTCATAAGAATCAGCAGAGCTCCTAACCTTAACCTTAGGAGGTTATTGACTCATTGATGATCGGAAAATTGACGGTTGAGAAATTCACAAATGAATTCTCGTTGCAAGTATAGTTTCTAAACCAATCAATAATCCTTTCATACAAAAATTTTGTTTGTCACAAGTACAAACCCCTAAAATTAATAACCGAAGTATTTAAACCTTGGGTCATTCTCCCTAGGAATTGCGATAAAGTATCTTTTTATTGGTTATGAGATATTTTGAGGTTTTTGGGATAAGAAACAAGAAATGTAAATGGCAATGAAAATAAACTAACAACTAAAAAGGTCTTGGCAAGGTTTGGTGGTCAAGGATCTCTATCTCTATCACTAACCACAACATGAGAATTGGCAAGGATCAATCCCATTAAGTCATCCTCTAACTAGTAGTAAAGGAAAGTCAAGTGAGCTATATCAATCCAAGTCCATAAGTCTTGCCTCTCCACCAATTCAATTAGTGAGACCTAGAGTTAATGGCTCCCAATCATCAATCACTTGGACATTAGTAACTCAAGAGTTCCTAAGTTACCTTCCCAAGCCAAGAGCATAAAATTCTACTCTAACATCCTTCCAAGCATTTAATCAAATATTTGGAAGGCATAAAAGGAAAGCAAAGTAAAATTGCAAGGAAAGTAAATCTACACTACTCAATTGCAAGGAATTAAACAACAACAAATCAAACCAACAATAAAAGAACATGAATCATAAATTGCATTAAAGGAAAATGGAAGAACAAAAGTGCATCAACATGAAAGTAGGGAATTACAAGAATTGAAATACAAAACTAGAGAGAGGAGAAGTAGAGGAAGAAGAATTGATAAAGGAAAAGTAAATCTAAGCATGAAATTAACCTAGATCTAAGAAATTCTAATCTAGATTTAACCTACTCCTAATCCTAGAGAGAAGTGAAAGCTTCTCTCTCTGAAACTAACTAAAGCATCATAAAACTAAAATAAAACTCACTAACTAGATAGATGCCTCATCCCTCTTCAATCCTTGGGTTAAATAGCATCAGAAATGAGTTGGATTGGGCCCCAAAATGCACCAGAAATCGCTGGCCACGAGTTGCATTAAATGAATCACGTGTAACATCGGCTCATACATGTACAGTGCATGTGTGCGCCCTCAAATGCGATGTAACTATAAAAAATATTATATCATTTTGAAGCCCCAAATGTTAGCTTTCCAACGCAACTAGAACCGCATCATTTGGACTACTGTAGCTCAAGTTATGGTCGATTAAGTGCGAAGAGGTCGGCTTGACAGCTTTTGCGATTCCTTTATTTCTTTATGAGTTCTCCATTTTTACATGCTTTTTCTTCATTCCCTCAATCCAATCTTTGCCTCCTAAACCTGAAATCACTTAACAAACATATCAAGGAATCTAATAGAATTAAGGTGAATTAAACAATTAAGGACCTAAAAAGCATGTTTTCACTCTTAAGCACAATTAAAGGAGAATTTACAAAATCATGCTATTTCATTGGATAAATGTGGGAAAAGATGATAAAACCCTCTTAATTCAACACAAGATAAACCCTAAAAAAAGGGGTTTATCAACCTCCCCACACTTAAACAATAGCATGTCCTCATGCTAAACCAAGAAGGATAAGAGAAGGGGTATGAACATTTATTCAATGTAAGGAAACTATATAAACTTATCTACATGCATGCAACTAAATGCCAAATGATTCTACCTACTTGGTTAAAAGTAAATCAATCTCCAAGACATACATGCACAAGTAGGGCCAAGATCATATAATGATTCATGAATCTTACCAATTCAAGTATTAAATGAAGTTCAAATAGACTTGCAAGAAGAATGCTCATGAAAGCCAGAAATCACGGAATTGAGCATCGAGCCCTCACCGGAAGTGTTTACACTCTAGTCGCTCAAGTGTATAGGGTCGATTCTCTCAATTCTCCCCTAATCATGCTTTCCAAGATTTGTTTTTCATCTAACAATCAACAATTATTCAATGCATGCATGCAAATATCATGAGGTCTTTTCATAGGTTGTAATGGGGCTAGGGTCAAGGTAGGATTGCATATATGGTCAAGTGGACTAAAGATTTGAATTTTTGATCAACTTAAACTTTCCCACCTAACCTATGACAACCTATACAATTCAAGTACTAACCTAACTACCCATTATTCACTTTTTCACATACTCATGCACCTTCTTTCATTTCACAACACTTATGCATTGATTCTTATTGAACTTTACTTTGGGACATTTTGTCCCCTTTTTATTGCTTTTCTTCTTTTCTTTCTTTTTCTATTTTCTTCCTTTTTTTTCTTTTCTTTTCTTTTTAACATTTTTTTATTTTTTTTATTTTTTTTCCTTTGTTTTTCTCATTTTTTTCTTTCTTTCAAGCTACATACAAGAACATCAATGCATAAGGTCTATACATTTAATCAATACATGAGTATGCACCCAATTCCCAAATATAGAAATACAAAACACCCTTTTATTCCAACCAATGTTCCTAAATCTCCCCAAACTTGAATAATAAGCACTCTCACTAGCCTAAGCTAATCAAAGATCCAAATAAGGGACTTTTATTATTTTTTTGCTTTAGGCTTGTAATGTGCTAAAATAAAGAACAATTGGGTTAAGCGTAGGCTCAAAATTGGTTAACAATGGAGAGTAAAAAGTAAGGCTATTTGGGTAAGTGAGCTAATGAAACAATGGCCTCAATCATATAAGTGCATGAATACACAAAATAATGGACATAAAGAATCAAACAAATCAAAGATCACAATCGTAGAAAGAGAATAATGCACACAAGAAGGAAAATAAGTGATTATAAGATGTAACCACACAATTAGGCTCAAATCTCACATGCTTGTGTTCTTAGCTCAAAAACCATGTTCCAAAAATTCTTTCAAGCAAGTTCAACAAAAAATTTTTCAAATTGGTAGGTTGCCCTAAAACAGTTTCTTGGAAAAGAAATCAACACCATAACCAAGTAGTCCTAATAAGAAAGAAGTGGCAAAAATATGTACAAATTTTAACTAGCATGCAACCTATCATGCAATGCAACAACTAATCTAACATTGGTGTTGGACAAGAAAATTGTTACCCACTAAGATCGGTCAGACGATCTCCCCACACTTGAAGATTGCACCATCCTCGGTGCATGCAAAGAAGAGCAAGGTGGACGGGTTGAAACAACTGATGAGCTCCTTCAAAAGGTTGTGCGGATGATTTGTTTGTTGCCCCATTTAAAAGCTTTTCCTTTTCCTCCTTTCGGTGGCCGGCCTAAAGGGAGAGAAAAAAAAAGAAAATTAAGCCTATAACAAAGATATCAAAGCAAATAGAAAATAGGCGGGGGCTAATGCCAAATAAGAGTAGGGTTCTCTACTACAAGGTAGCTACAACATGTGAGTGAGAAAACAATGTAAGCTAAGGCATATCAACTAATACTTGATGCACGAGTAAAGTCAAAGCATGAAGAGCATATTGAGCATCAAGATCAAATAAGAAAAAGTGGGTCATGAAAGACAATATGAGGTCATATCAATGCACAAAGGCTCAAGAGTCATACAAGATGAAGCATTGATTTTAGAAGTTTCATCACCCAATAATATCAAACAAGTCAAAAGGCACCAAAATAATGCAAGAAATTCTCAACAATTGAGTAAGCGAATTCAACACCATTATTAAAATAAGAAACTCGAAATAATAAAGTAAAAACAGGCTATAAAAACAAAATGAAAATGCAAAGAATAAAAGTATGCGAATGGAATGGGCAAAAGAAAATGGAAGATGAGAGAAAAAAAAACTGTTTTTTTTACCAGCGCGGACGCGTCATGCACGCCCACACGTCGATGCGCAAATTGGCCGAAGGGCGCATACGCGCCAGGTGCGCGCATGCGTAGGTTGGGTTAGGCGCAGGGCACAGTGTCAGCCCAAGGTTGGCCCAACTCTCTGGAAAATGTACCAGGAGGGCAAGTGGGGCTATCGATGCGCACGCGCACAGCGTGCGTGCGCGTGCATTGCGCATTTAGCTTTATGGACGCGTACGCGCCAGGTGCGCGTACGCGCGGGTTGGTTTGTGCCTTAGGCCCAATGTTCGCACAGTGTAGGCCTAACTCTCGGGTTTTTGGCTGGGGGTGGAATTTTTGCATCCACGCGTACGTTCCATGTACGCGTGCACGTGGATCATCGAAAATGCTTAATGCACGCGTACGCGTGAGGTGCGCGTACGCGTGGATGGTGCTCTATTTTTCAAAATTTTTTCCTATATTTTTGCACCAAACTAAGCCTTCCAAACCTCCAAACAGCTACCAAAACACCACAAAACCTTATTTAACATACTAAACTATCAATTATACTCAACAAACTAATCAAAACATGAAATTAAACTAATTCTACCAATATGTACAAAAAGAAAAAATGAAAAGAAGTTACCATGGTGGGGTGTCTCCCACCTAGCACTTTTGTTTATTGTCCTTAAGTTGGACTTATGGGGAGCTCCTCTCAAGATGGCTTGTGCTTAAAGCTATCTTTGAACATCCACCAATGCTTGAGTCTCCAATAAGCTCCACTCTTCAATTTTAATATCTTCAAGCTTTGATGGAGTTCTTTACAAACCATGAACTCCCAAATTTGATTTTTCTTGTGTGATCCGGGATCCCACACTTTGTTTTGACACCCGTCCTTAAATTGGTCATCATTACTCCATCCGGGTGGCATGACCTTAGAATTCACAAAGGAGCTTCCAAACAACTTCCTAGACCCATGCAATTTGGTTCGCCACCAATCATTACTATACAAATTTGAGCATGCAACCATCATGAACTTAAAATGATGTTTCCGACCACTACACAACTCTCTTCTACTTTTAACTCCACAAAGAGATCTAAGTTAACCATCATTTTCAATCAAACCATATTCAAGTGAGAAAGTAAAGCTTAGGGATAAGAATTTTACCCACTCGAATGTTGTGTAGGATGGTGACTTAGGAAGGGGTGGTCCCAATGATATTGCAAGCTACACACCTTTGTACTCTTCCTTGACTATCTCCACCTCTTCGATTTTTTCTTCAGTTTCAACCTTTTCCCCTTTATCACTTGGCTTGGAGTTGTCTTCAAGAACTTCAATTTCTTGCCCAATGGGAGGTGATTCAATTTTGGATAGGAATTTATTGATGAATGAATCCATCTCTTGATCAACCTTTTCATATTCTTCAATTTTGATATACACTATTTCAACATTTTTCCCTTGGTAGCTTTCTTCCGATTCACTCTCTTCTTCATTGCTCACCAAGGGTATGGGAGGTTGTGCACCTTCTTCTATAATTTCAACTTCATGTCCAATGGGAAAGGATTCAATTGTAGATAGAAATTTATTCATGATTGAATCCATCTCTTGATAAACCTCTTCTAAGTCTCCAACGATGATATGCCTTGGAGGTTGCGCACCCTCCTCAACATCAATATCAAGCTTCTTGGAAGAGTGCTCCATGATGCTACATTCCCATGGACTTTTAACATCTCCTAAATCTTCAACCACTTCTTCCTTTTCTTCAACAATCATGGCTTCTTCTAGTTGCTCCAATACAAAATAACATCCCTCATTTCCCACCGGGGTTTCCAATCTCTCCTTCATGCTATGATCTTCAATTGATTCTTCACATGTGGCTATGGATGCACCTTGAGTTTTCAAGAATTCATAGGCTAAAGTATGCACTACCTTGGTTAAGTTAGTCACAAACTCTAGGGTGTTCCTTTGCATATCCGCTTGTCCTTGAAGTAGCAAGGTAAGAGAATCATCTATTGGGGCTTGGGGTGGATAAGAGGGTTCATCTTTTTGGAGAAAATGTTCATAGTAGGAAGGTGGTTCTTCTTGGTAAGGGTATGGAGATGGTGAGTATTGAGGCGGTTCATGGTAGTAATCTTGATAAGGTTGTGGTGGTTCTAAAGGTTCTTGCTCATAATGGTCATGAGAATATGGTATGGGTGATTGGTCATATAGTGGATATGGGTCATAGGGAGGTGCTTGGTATGGAAAGGCTTGTGAGTATGATTGAAGTTTATGTTGAGGACAAGATTCATAGGCATATGATAGTGGTGATTGATTGTCATAAAAGGATTCACCATAGCCATTGAATTGACATGCATTAGGATGGTGATTGTACTTATACGTATCCGGAGGTTGTTGCCAATAGGAGTGATCAATTCCTTGAGACTCCTCCCATCTTTGTTGGTTCCATCCTTGATGCATGTGGTCATTGAAGTTCACATTTCCTACAACACAATTAGAACCAAACTCATTGCCAAAGTGAAAATTCATGATAGCAAGAGAAAATGACAACAAAATCAAATAAGAAGCAAGAAAATTAAATCCTAAACTAGCAAGAACTAACAAAGAAGCAAAAAGGCAAACATATTCACAATATTCACCTATATACAATAACTAATAACATAACACCATTGCAACTCCCCGGCAATGGCGCCATTTTGATGATCGGAAAATTGACGGTTTAGAAATTCACAAATGAATTCTTGTTGCAAGTATAGTTTCTAAACCAATCAATAATCCTTTCATACAAAAATTTTGTTTGTCACAAGTACAAACCCCTAAAATTAATAACCGAAGTATTTAAACCTCGGGTCGTTCTCCCTAGGAATTGCGATAAAGTGTCTTTTTATTGGTTATGAGATATTTTGGGGTTTTTGGGATAAGAAACAAGAAATGTAAACGGCAATGAAAATAAACTAACAACTAAAAAGGTCTTGGCAAGGTTTGGTGGTCAAGGATCTCTATCCCTATCACTAACTACAACATGAGAATTAGCAAAGATCAATCCCACTAAGTCATCCTCTAACTAGTAGTAAAGGAAAGTCAAGTGATCTATATCAATCAAAGTCCATAAGTCCTAGCTCTCCACCAATTCAATTAGTGAGACATAGAGTTAATGGCTTCCAATCATCAATCACTTGGACATTAGTAACTAAAGAGGTCCTAAGTTACCTTCCCAAGCCAACAGCATAAAATTCTACTCTAACATCCTTCCAAGAATTTCATCAAACACTTGGAAGGAATAAAAGGAAAGCATAGTAAAATTGCAAGGAAAGTAAATCTACACTACTCAATTGCAAGGAATTAAACAACAACAAATCAAACCAACAATAAAGGAACATGAATCATAAATTACATTAAAGAAAAATAGAAGAACAAAAGTGCATCAACATGAAAGTAGGGAATTACAAGAATTGAAATACAAAACTAGAGAGAGGAGAAGTAGAGGAAGAAGAATTGATAAAGGAAAAGTAAATCTAAGCATGAAATTAACCTAGATCTAACCTACTCCTAATCCTAGAGAGAAGTGAGAGCTTCTCTCTCTAAAACTAAGTAAAGCATCATAAAACTAAAATAAAACTCACTAACTAGATAGATGCCTCATCCCTCTTCAATCCTTGGGTTAAATAGCATCAGAAATGAGTTGGATTGGGCCCCAAAATACACCAGAAATCGCTGGCCACGAGTTGCATTAAATGAATCACGTGCAACATCGGCGCGTACACGTACAGTGCACGTGCGCACCTTTAAACGCAATGCAACTATGGCAAATCTTATATCATATTGAAGCCCTAGATGATAGATTTCCAACGCAACTAGAACCGCATCATTTGGACCTCTGTAGCTCAAGTTATGGTCAATTAAGTGCAAAGAGGTCGGCTTGACAGCTTTTGCGATTCCTTCATTTCTTCATGAGTTCTCCATTTTTACATGCCTTTTCTTCATTCCCTCAATCCAATCTTTGCTTCCTAAACCTGAAATCACTTAACAAATATATCAAGGCATCTAATAGAATTAAGGTAAATTAAATTTAACTATTTTAAGACCCAAAAAGCATGTTTTCACTCTTAAGCACAATTAAAGGAGAATTTACAAAACCATGCTATTTCATTGGATAAATGTGGGAAAAGATGATAAAACCCTCTTAATTCAACACAAGATAAACCCTAAAAAAAGGGGTTTATCACTCATGCTATACAGAAAATAAAAGTAAAAGGTTCGAATTGGCAAGAGTTTTTTAACAATGGTGAACTCTTGTCTATATATACTAATCTGCTCACTAAGAATTACAGAAATAAGATAAACTAGTCTTGCAGTGCGAAAATCCACCTTTCGAGACCACTTGGTGAGTGTTTGGGTTGAACTTGAGTGTCTCCACATGCTAGGACTCCTTAGGGGCGTTGAACACTGGCTTGGGACTCCCTTTTGGGCGTTGGATGCCAGCTACTGCCTTTTGGGCGTCCAACGCCAGGAATATGGTAGGTGGCTGGCGTTGAACGCTAGTTTTGGGCCTTTATTTCCAGAGCAAAGTATAGTCTATTATATATTTCTGGAAAACCCTGGATGTTAGCTTTCCATAGCCATTGAGAGAGCGCTATTTGAAATTCTGTAGCTCCAGAAATACTCCTTCGACTGCATGGAGGTCAGATCCTAACAGCATCTCCAGTCCTATCTCTGTCTCTGAATCAGACTTTTGCTCAAGCTCCTCAATTTCAGCCAGAAAATACCTGAAATCATCATAAAACACACAAACTCAAAGTAGAATCCAAAAATGTGAATTTTTCACTAAAACCTATGAAAACATAATAAAACTTAAACAAAACATAGTAAAAACTATATGAAAATGATGCCAAAAAGCATATAAAATATCCGCTCATCAGAACACCAAACTTAAACTGTTGCTTGTCCCCAAAAACCAAATATTGAGTAGGATAAAAATAAGAGAAGGATACAATAAATCTTAGAGTTCTCAATGAAGCTCAGTTTCAATTAGATGAGCAGGTCTAGTAGCTTTTTTCTTCTGAATAGTTTTGGCATCTCACTTTCCATTGAAGCCCAGAATAGTTGGCATCTTTAGGAACTTAGAATTCAGATGATATCATTGACTCTCCTAGTTCAGTTCTTTTTTATTCTTGAACACAGCTTCTTTTGAGTCTTGGCCGTGACCCTAAGCGCTTTGTTTTCTTGTATTACCACCAGATACATAAATGCCACAGACACTTAACTGGGTGAACCCTTTCGGATTGTGATTCAGCTTTGCTAAAATCCCCAGAAAGTGGTGTCCAGAGATCTTAAGCACACTCTTTGCTTTGGATCACGACTTTAATTGCTCAGTTTCAAGCTTTTTACTTGACACCTTCACCCCTCAAGCATATAGTTAGGGAAGCAGCTCATTTGAACTGTTTAGGCTAAGATATTTCTTTTAGGCCCTGCTAACCATTGATGCTCAAAGCCTTGGATCCTTGCTCTTGCCTTTTGGTTTAAAGAGCTATTGGCTTTTTGCTATTACCTTTTGGTTTAAAGAGCTATTGGCTTTTTCTTTTTCTACTTGCTTCTCTCTTTTTTTTCTGCATATTATTATTATTATTATTATTATTATTATTATTATTATTATTATTATTATTATTATTATTATTATTATTATTATTATTATTATTATTATTATTATTATTATTATTATTATTTCTTTTTGCTGGTTTTTCTTGCTTCAAAAATTAATTTTTGGATTTTTCAGATTACCAATAATACTTCACTTTTATAATCATTCTTTCAAGAGCCAACATTCTTTAACTTAAACATCAAATATGCACTGTTCATTCATACATTCAGAAAACAAAAGTAATGCCACAACATCAAATAATTGAACTTTTCTTAATATATAACTCGAAATTCAAGTATCTTACTTCTTTTTCAATTAAAATTTTTCTTTTAAGCAAGGTGAGAGATGCATGAAATATTTCATAACTTTATGACATAAAATATAGGATGATCATGCAATTAGAAACAAGAAACAGACAATAAGACAAAATACATGAAAAACAGAAAAATAACATAGTCAATAGGGGTTTAAGGAAACGAATCCACCTTAGTTACGGTGGCTACTACTCCTTCTGGAGGATCCAATGGAGTGCTTGATTTCTTCTATGTCATGTTCCTGCCTTTGTTGCTCTTCCCTCATCCCTTTGGTCTTTTCTTATTTCATAGAGGAGGGTGAAATGATCTTGATGTCCCATCCTCAGTTGGTCGATATTGGAGCTTAGTTCTCCTAGAGAAATGTGCAATTGCTCCCAGTAGCCTTGGCGAGGGAAATGCATCCCTTGAGGCATCTCAGGGATTTTTTGTTGAGGCATCTCCACATGCTCTTGTTGAAGTTCATGTGTATGCTCTCTAGTTTGCTCCATCTCTCTTTTAGTGATGGGCTTGTCCTCCTCAATGGGGATGTCTTCTTTTATGATAATTCCAGCTGAATTGCACAGGTGACAGATAAGGTAGGGGAATGCCAACCTTGCTAAGGTGGAGGGATTTTTAGCTTTCTTGTACAACTCTTAAGGTATTACCTCATGTACCTCCACCTCACTTCAAATCATGATGCAATGAATCATGATGGCTCTGTCAATGGTCACTTCTAAGTGATTGCTAGTAGGGTTGATAGAGCGTTGGATGAATTCCAACCATCCTCTAGCTACAGGCTTGAGGTCAAACCTTCTTAGTTGGATAGGCTTGCCTTGAGCATCCCTCTTCCATTAAGATCCTTCCACACAAATGTCTGAAAGGACTTGGTCCAGCCTTTGATCAAAATTGACTCTCCTAGTGTAAGGATGCGGGTCTCCTTGCATCATTGGCAAATGGAGCGCCAACCTTATACTTTCTGGGATGAAATCCAAGGGTCGCCCTCGGACCATGGTGCTCCAATTTTTTTGATGTGGGTTCACACTAGGGTCATGGTTTTTAGTGACCCATGTATTAGCATAGAACACTTACACCAATAGGATTCTAACTTCTGAAATAGGATTGGTTAGGACTTCCCAACCTCTCCTCCGGATCTCTCTTCGGATCTCCGGGTACTCATTCTTTTTTAGCCTAAAGGGGACTTCAGGAATCACCCTTTTCTTTGCCACTACTTCATAGAAGTGGTCTTGATGGGCTTTGGTGACGAATCTCTCCATCTTCCAAGGTTCAGAGGTGGAAGCAACAGCTTTTCCTTTCCTCTTTCTAAAGGATTCTCTGATTTTGGGTGCCATAATTGTGAATGAAAAGCAAAAAGCAAGGCTTTTCCAACACCAAACTTAAAAGATTTGCTCGTCCTCGAGCAAAATAAGAAAGAAAAGAGTAGAAGAAGAAGAGAATAGGGGAAATGGAGGAAGAGAGGATTCGGCCAAGTGGGGCTATAGTGTATGAATGGTGTGTGTATGAAGGGATAGAAGAAAGGGTATTTATAAGGGTGGTATAGGGTAGGGTTTGAATGAATGTGTGGGAATTGGGTGGGAAATTTTAAATTTAAAGTGGGTGGGAGTTGGTGGTAGTTATGATGGTTTTGGGAAGAGATATAGATGTGATTGGGTTAGGGTTTATAGGAAAGAGTATGTGGGGAAGAGTGAAAATAAGAGAGAGAAGAAGGTAGGGTAAGTGGAGATTCTGTGGGACCCACTAATCCTGAGGGGTTAGGAAATTCTAGTTCCTTGCCCCCTTGTGGGCGTTAAACTCCCAGCTCCTGCTCTTGGCTGGTGTTCAACGCCAGCTCTATGCTCCGTTTCGGGCGTTGAATGCCCATTGGGGTGCTCCTCCTTGGCATTCAACGCCAGGTCTCTATCTCTTGGCTGGCGTTCAAGGCCAGCAATATGCTCCCTGGCTGGTGTTCAAAGCCAACAATGTGCTCCCTGACTGGCTTCAACACTAGCAAGGTCTCTGCTCCAGCGTGTTCTGTTTCTAGCTCTGACTATTTATGTTTCTGTTCTAATTACTGCACATGATCATAAACTTAAACAAATATGAAAATTAAACTGATATAACTAAAATAAACTTAATGAAAAACAGAAATAACTTTAATTATGGTTGGGTTGCGTCCCAACAAGCGCTTCTTTAATGTCAATAGCTTGACGGTTAGCTCCTTACGGGGATGGATAGGGGCTCAAAATTTTTCCCCTTATAGTGAACTTCTTACCTGTGCTCTCATAGATGAGCTCCACATGCTTTAGAGACAGAATCTTATTCACTGTATGTGGAATGACTGGTTGTAAGTGAAGACAACTCTCATGCCATGTGAGAGGCCTTCAGTGGGATCTTTTTGTCCTTCCATCCTTTAGGTACTTTCTTCTTAGTACCTTTATTCTCAGTGTTTGATGATGGCTTCCCAACACTAAACTTAGAATTGGTGTTTGGGGGTTCTGTATAACTCCGCACTGAGAGAGAGGGTTTGAACACTAGGTTTTGCACAACTGTCTCTCTTTTGTTAGAGGAAGAGTTAGGGTTAGGCATCTTGAACAAGATGTGGTCCTCCCACAACTGTAGAATCATCTCTCCCATTGCCACATCAATGATGGCATTGGCAGTGGCTAGGAAGGGTCTTCCAAGGATGATGGATTCATCCTCTTCCTCCCCAGTATCCAAGATTATGAAATCTGCAGGGATGTAAAGGTTCTCAACCTTTACTAAGACATCCTCTACACGACCATAGGCTTTTTTCATTGACTTGTCTATCATCTCTAGTGAGATTCTTGCAGCTTGTACCTCAAAGATTCCCAACTTCTCCATTACAAAGAGTGGCATAAGGTTTTTGCTTGACCCTAGGTCACACAGAGCCTTTTCAAAGGTGATTGTGCCTATAGTGCAAGAAATTAGGAAGCGTTCGGGATTCGACAGCTTCTAAGGTAGTTTCTGCTGAACTAAGGCATTGAGCTCCTTGGTGAGCACTAGAGGTTCTTCCTCCAATGGTTTTGTGCCAAACAACTTGGCATTCAACTTCATGAGAAGTCCTAGGTACCGAGCAACTTGCTCTTCCCTAGTTTCTTCTTCCTCATCAGAGAAGGAGTGATGCTCATAATTCATGAATTGCAACAAGGCATTCAAGGGAACTTCTATAGTCTCCTCAGGAGCCTTAGTTGCCTTCAGTTCTTCAATAGGGAAGCCTTGCGTGAGTGTAAAACACCCAGCTGCCCTATTACTAGCGTTCAACGCCAGTGATGGTGTTGCTTTGGGTGTTAAACGCCCGGCAAGGCCTTCCTTACTGGTGTTCAATGCCAGGAATAGGTCTTCTGTGGGTGTTGAACGCCCAGTAAGGTCTTTCTTATTGGCATTCAACACCAATGATGGTTCCTCTTTGGGCGTTGAACGCCCAGTAAGGGGTTCCTTACTGGCATTCAATGCCAGATCATCCCCTTCAGATTCGGCCTCAATGTCCACTATGATGGCCTTGCACTCTTCTCTTGGGTTCACTTCAGTGTTACTAGGAAGAGTGTTAGGAAGGGTCTCAGGGATTCTCTTGCTCAGCTGACCAACTTGTACCTCTAGATTTCTGATGGAGGACCTTGTTTCTGTTATGAAATTGTGAGTGGTCTTAGAGAGTTCAGAGAATATGGTTGCTAAGTCAAAAAGGATCTGCTTAAAAGTCTACATGTTTTGCTGAGAAGATGGGAATGGTGGTCTGTTGTTGAACCTATTCTGGGTTCTTCCAACTTGATTATTGTTGAAGCCTTGCTGAGGCTTCTGTTGATCCTTCTATGAGAGGTTAGAATGATTTCTCCATGAGGAATTGTAGGTGTTTCCATAGGGTTCTCCCATATAGTTCACCTCTTCCATCATGGGTTGATCTGAATCATAGGCATCTCCATCATAGGAGGTGTCTTGAGTGCTGCTAGTTGCAGCTTACATTCCAGTCAAATGCTGATAGATCATATTGATCTGTTGGGTCAAGATCTTATTCTGGGCCAATATAGCATTTAGAGTGTCAACTTCCAAGACTCCTTTCTTCTGAGCTTCTCCATTGTTCACATGGTTTCTCTAAAAAATGTACATGAATTGGTTGTTTGCAACCATTTAAATGAGTTCCTGTGCCTCTGTAGGTATTTTCTTCAAGTGGAGTGATCCACTTGCAAAATGGTCCTAGAACATCTTGGACATCCCAGATAGACCATCATAGAAGATACTTAGGATAGTCCATTCTGAGAGCATGTTAGGAGGACATCTCCTGATCAGTTGCCTGTATCTTTCCCAAGCTTCATATAGGGATTCACCCTCTTTTTGTCTGAAGGTTTGAACTTCCACCCTAAGCTTGCTCATTTTCTGAGGTGGAAAGAATTTGGCCAAAAAGGCATTGACCAACTTTTTTCAAGAGTCTAGGCTTTCCATAGGTTGAGAGTCCAATCATATTCTAGCTCTGTCTCTAACAGCAAAATGGAAAAGCATAAGTCTATAGACCTCAGGATCCACTCCATTGGTCTTAACAGTATCACAAATCTGCAGGAATTCAGATAGAAATTGATGTGGATCTTCCAATGGGAGTCCATGAAATTTACAATTATGTTATATTAGAGAGACTAACTAAGGCTTAAACTCAAAGTTATTTGCTCTAATGGTAGGTATGGAGATACTTCTTCCATAGAAGTCAGAAGTGGGTGCAGTGAAGTCACCAAGAACCTTCCTTGCATCTCCTCCATTATTCTGTTCGGCTGCCATGCTTGTGTTTTCTGTTTCTTGTTCGAAAAGTTCTGTGAGATCTCTTCTGGAGTGTTGTGATTTAACTTGTTGTAAACGCTTGCTTAGGGTTCTCCAGGTTCAGGTTCAGGATCAAGATCAAAGAGAGGTTCTTTATCTCTGTTTCTACTCAAAAACAAGAAAAAGAAGAACAAGAAAGAAGAAGAATAGGAGCTCTATGTCAAAGGATAGAGAACTCCCTGTGAGATATGAAGAAGAAAGAAGAATGAAGATAAAAGGATAAGAAAAAGAATTCAAATAAAGGGGGTAAAGAATTTGAAGATTAAGAAGTAAATAGAGAAACTAGTATTAAAATATTTTTGTTTTATTTTATTTATTTATTTAATTCGATAATAGGAAAGAAATTAAAATCTAATTAACTAGAAATATTTGAAAATTAGAAAGTAGTTTTCGAAAAAGAAGAGAGAGAAAGGAGTGAGAAGTTTTCAAAAATAGAAGAGAGAGGAATTAGTTAGGAAGTTTTGAAAAAGAAGAAAGAGAAAACAAGTAACTAATTAAGAAAGATTTGAAATTAAAGATAAGATAGGAGATTTGAAAAAGATCTAATTTTGAAATTTAAAATTAGAAAAGATAAGAAAAAAATTAAAAGATTTTATTTTGAATTTTGAAGTTGAAATTTTAAATTTTAAATTTTGAAATTGAGTTTTAAAAATTGAATTTGAAATAAGATAAGATAAGATTTTTTTTTGGAATTTTAAAGAAAGATAAAAAGAAAAGATAAAGATTTTGAAAAAGATATGAAAAGATAAGATTTAAAATTTGAAATTTTGACTTTACTAACAAGAAAACACCAAACTTTAAAAATTTTTAAATCAAAATAAAAAAGGAAACAAGATTTTCGAAAATTTGATTAAAGATAGAAAAGAGATTTTTTATTTTTTTGAATTAATGAAGAAAGAGAAAAACAACCAAAAGACACCAAACTTAAAATTTTTAGATTAAAGACATTAACTTTTTCGAAATTTAGAAAGAAAAACACCAAAAGACACCAAACTTAAAAAATTTAAGATCAAGACAAAAAAAGAAACAAGAACAATTTGAATACCAAGAAAGAACACTTAAGGACAACTCGAAAATTTTAAAGAAATAAAGAACACCAAAGGACACCAAACTTAAGAACTGACACTAAACTTAAACAAAAAACACTATTTTTAAAAATCTTTTGAAAAGGAAACAAGAAAGTTTGAAACTTTAACAAGAACAAGAACAAAAGACTCACACAAAAGATAAAGATTAATAAAGAAAAGAAAATGTTTTGAAAATTTTTTGAAAAGAAAACAAAAGACACAAAACAAAATAGTAAAAAGTACCTAATATAAGCAACAAGATAATCCGGTTATTTGTCAAATCCGAACAATCCCCGGCAACGGTGCCAAAAACATGGTGCACGAAACTGACTCCGCACTTTTCGCACAGATAGACTGGCAAGTATACCGGGTCGTCCAAGTAATACCTCAGGTGAGTGAGGGTCGATCTCACGGAGATTGTTGGTTTGAGCAAGCAATGGTTACCTTGCATATCTTAGTTAGGCGGATAGAAAATATAGTTGTCATGAAAAATGCATGAAACAGATAAATAAATAAAACGTTACTAGATAGGTGTAAAATCAATGGTATGAGAACGGTTGAGGCATCGGAGATGCTTCTTCCTTTTGGATAAACTTTTCTCACTATCTACTCCAACTTCTGATTGATTCATTCCATGGAAAGCTGTATATGATTAACGCCGGGTCAGCGGTCATTAATCTCCTCTGCTTCAGATCAAACGCCGGGTCAGCGGTCATCCAATCTGAACGGGGGTGAAGCTCTAGCAGTCCATTCCCTTAGTGATCCTACTCAAAGTGCCACAGACAAGGTCGGATCTTCCGAATTAGAGAATGCTGCTTCTTTGGTTTCTAGCCTATACCACAAAGGCCCTAATCGCCCCATACCTCGACTGAACTGATGTCTTGAGAAGTTCCAACGAAGCCGTGGATTAGCCGTCTAAGAGATGTATAATCAAGCTTGTGGTTCAGTACTATCCCGTCAAAGACCCTCAAGAACCCATGTAGAATGAAGATGATTGTCACGGGTCATCCGATTCATAAGGTTGAAGAATGAAGATACATCTTAGAATAAAATCAAGCATAGGCTGAAGTAGAATAGTGATATTATTAATTCATAAGAATTAGCAGAGCTCCTAACCTTAACCTTAGGAGGTTAGTGACTCATGCTGTACAGAAAATAAAAGTAAAAGGTTTAAATGGGCAAGAGTTTTTTAACAAGGGTGAACTCTTGTCTATATATACTAATCTGCTAACTAAGAATTACAGAAATAAGATAAACTAGTATTGCAGAGCGAAAATTCACTTTCCAGGCCCTCTTGGTGAGTATTTGGGCTGAGCTTGAGTGTTTCCACGTGCTAGGACTCCTTAGGGACATTGAACACTGGCTTGGGACTCCCTTTTGGGCGTTGGACGCCAGCTACTCCCTTTTGGGCATCCAACGCCAGAAATAGGGTAGGTGGCTGGCGTTGAATGCCAGTTTTGGGCCTTTATTTCTAGAGCAAAGTTTGCACTATATATTTTTGAAATGCCCTGGATGTTAGCTTTCCGTAGCCATTGAGAGCACGCCATTTTAACTTCCATAGCTCCTGAAATGCTCCTTCGAGTGCATGGAGGTCAAATCCTGACAGCATCTGCAGTCCTTTCTCTGTCTTTGAATCAGACTTTTGCTCAAGCTCCTCAATTTTAGCCAGAAAATACCTGAAATCATCATAAAACACACAAACTCAAAGTAGAATCTAAAAATATGAATTTTGCACTAAAACCTATGAAAACATAATAAAACTTAAACAAAACATAGTAAAAACTATATGAAAATGATGCCAAAAAGCGTATAAAATATCCGCTCATCACCTACAGAAAGGTTTGGCTTGCGAAATAGAGAGTCATTGCTAGAATATATGGCGATTGAGAGGATTCATACAACGAGCTTCCTCGTTGGTTATTCCCTATGCAGATGTACTTGCCTGGTAAGATTTATTTCAAGTTTGGTTATTCTCTATTAGATAATTCATACGTGTACAGTAAGCCCACTAAATATGTCTCTTTAGGTACTTGGGTGCAACTAGTGAGACACTCTTGGGCTGGTTCCGCTAACACTCACATGTTTTATTAGGTCTTTTGGACGTTTCCACCTTGTGTTGAGGCTTTCAAGTATTACAAGCCACTTATTTCCATTGATGGCACTTGATGGGCCAGGGATTTATACCGGTCTAGAAATTCAAAAATTGACCTCGTTAATAGTATAGTCTAAACCAATAATCAATCCTCAGATCAAATTTTAAGGAATTGGTTGTCACAAAGTTCAACCCCTTAATAAAAGTAACCGAAGTATTCAAACTCCGGGTTGTCTCACAAGGAATGGGCAAACATGTGCATCAACATTGGTTAGAATTCTAGGGTTGTAAGTCAAGAGCAAGAAATTAAACTAAGAGACTTATCAAGCAAGAAATCTTAAAGTGCAAGAAACTAAATCAAGCAACTAAAGCAAGGTATGAGCAAATTCAAACTAATAAGAGAACATCCAATATAATTCTACTCTAAAACTAAACAAGTAACTATAACTAGAATCAAACAATGGGAAGTTTTGGGGTTTCAAATATGAATAATAAAAGCAAATCTTGGCTAGGCATAGGAATTGGGATCACTATTCTTGTCTAATAACCATATCTTGACAATTATGAGGAACCAAACTCATTAAGTTTACTTCTATACTTGAAGTATATTAAATGGCTTGGTCAACATCAATCCATAGGGCCTAACCTAGCTACCAATTGACTTAGTAGTAGGTTAGTGTCAATGGTTATCAAATTGACCACTAAGGGTTCTCAAATCACCAAATCCATTAGACCTAATGACTCAAGTTTACCCAATTCCCTTAGCCTAGGCCAAGAGTAAAGAAAACTACTCCATAATCAAAGGAAACATTTCATCAAACACTTGGTAAGCATTACTAAGAGACATATTCAAAATGCAATTATATTGAATTTAAAAAGTACCCACTAACAATTATCAATGGAAAATCACTCAAACAACACAATTAATCATGGAAATCATCAATGTAACATTAACAATTCAAGATCCACAAGATTCATAAAACGGGTAAAAATGGAAAATGACAAGAAAACATAAATCTAACACAAGATCTAAACAAAATTATACTAAGGAATTCAAATTAAATAATCAAAACTAGAGATCAACAAAATCCAATTCAGAATTCAACAAGGGAAGATCAAATCAAACTAGATCTAGAGAGGAATAAGGGTTTCTCACTCTAGAAGAACAGAAATAAAAAACTAGCTAAAATTGTGTCTAAGTGTGTCATGAATGATCGCCCCCTTTTTCCCCTAGAATCCTTGGGTCTTTTCCATGCAGAACTAGCTTGAATTTGGGCCTGTTGAGCCTTAGAAATCGCCAGGCACGATTTCTTTAATGAGGTCACGTGCAGCTCGTCACGCGTACGCGTCATGCACGCGTGCACATCGCTTGAATTTCGTGATCCACGCGTACGCGTCATGCACGCGTGTGCGTCGATGGAGATTTTGCCAATCCACGCGGATGCGCCAATCTTCACGCGTCATTCCTAACTTCCTACACTTACGCGTGCGCGTGAGGTGCGTGATGCGGCGGAAATTAGCCGATTAAGAAATTAATATAGGAAATACGTTGCAAGTACAGTTCTTAACCGACGAAAATCCGCTTATCAATTTAGAAAGGGTTGTCACAAATTTAGAATAAAATACTGGGAGTAGAAATCCCAAGTCGTCTCTCAACGAGTTGATAAAAGAGTCCTATTTTATTAGTGAGGAGTTTTCCGAGAATTTTTAAGAATCGGAGACAGGAAATTAAATGATTGTAATTTAAGGAAATAAAAATTAACGAGAGAATTTATATAATCAAATAAAAGCCTTGACTGGGAGAAGATTAATTGAAAGTTCTATTCTTGTTGGATTTTCCTAAGTGTAATAGTAAAAGGTTATTGTTCTGCTTGGTTTTCCTTTGCTGAAGAAAGGAAAGTCAAGCAACTAACTAACCAACTCTAAATCCCAAGTCCTAATCCTCTCCTAAGGAAGGATTATAGTTAGAGACCAGAAAGTTAGCCAATAACTTCCAATTTAACTAATCACTTGAGCATTCCAACTCAAGGGTCTCCTTTTAATCAACCCTAAGTCAAGTTGGGAGTCTACTCCATTGACATGAATATAACGTTTGCAGGCATATAAAGGGAATAAAAATAAGACATGATAAATAAATTAATAACTGAAAATCAATTAAAAATAAAAATATTTCTTTGCATTAATAAATTCCAAAATCATAAACATACTTATCTGAATAGGGTTAATGGACAATTAAAAGAGTAAAGGAATAAGAAAACAAACTAGAATGACAACTTCAACGGAGGTAGAGACCCTTCTCAATATCCAAAGCAAAAGCATCAAACGCATAAAAACTAGAAATCTATCAGTGTCAAGAAAAACCTATAGAAGAAGGGCTCATGGAACTACCAATGCAAGAAGCTCTTGATGAAGAGAACACTCCAACAATCACACAACCACCAAGTCTTGATATACAAGAAGTGAAGGCAACCAATAACAACACCGAGAAGAGGATTGTGACCAAGCTACAATTGATCATATCAAGGAAAAAGAAGAGGTCAACCACGAACAATCCAACCCCTGAACCACCAGCAAGCAAGCTTAATCAAGCCATTTACAAAAGGAAGCCTGCTGGGAGGAAGCTAAGAAAGGGGGCACTAACTGGCTCCTCTCTACCTTTGAGGTCATTCCTCTTGACAAACTGGAAGAAGAGGAAGAAAGTAATCAGCTACAGTTTAGTAGTTTTCCTTTCTTAGTTATTTAAATAAAGGAGTTAAGTAGATTTTTCTGTATTGCAAAGAGCTAAGTTTGGTGTTGCACACCAAAATAATTAAGGGGTGAATGTTGGATGCTAAGTTTGGTGTTCCACCAAAAATTTCATTAAGAACACATTGCACCCTCAGCATGACTAGTATCGGCTCCAAACAATCAGAGAAACTACTTAATAATTATTATGTTTCTAGTTTTTAGTTTATTTTCTAGTTTATATTTGTTTTCTAGTTCATAGTCTACTTTCTTAATAAAAAGTACTTGATGTTTCATGCATGTATTTATTCTGCTGCATATAGAAGTAGGCAAGGAACTGACGTGGCAGAAATTGGCGAGTTAAGAATTGTTATAAGATATGCGTTGCAAGTATAGTTCTTAACCAACCAGAATTCCGCTTATCAATTTAGAAGGTTGTCACAAAAATTAAAATTAAAATACTGGGAGTATGAATCCCAGGTCGTCTGCCAACAAGTTACAGAAAGGTGTGCTATTTTATTAATCAGATGTTTTCAAAAAGGGTTTGAGTTGAATAAACAGGAATTTAAATTAGAGAAATTAAATAATTTAAATAAAAGCCTTGACTGGGAGTAGATTAGTTGGAAGCCCTATTCTTGTTGAAGTACTCTCAAGATTAATTGATAATTGAAGGTTGTTCTGTTTAGTTATCCCTTACTAGGTAAGGGAAAGTCAAACAAGTTGGAATGCTACTTCTATTCACAAGTTCCAACCCATTCAATAAAAAGGGATAGGTCTCAGTGACTTGAGGGCAATCCAACAATAAACCCAATTACAATTTTTCTTTTGAGCATTCCAACTCAAGGGTTCCTTTCAATCAACTCCCCATCAGGTTAGGAAACTACTCGCTCATTGTGAATGTAGAACTCAGAACATAGGAAAGAGAATTAAAGAAAGACATGATAAATAAAAATCAAAGGAATCAATTAAAAGTAAAAGTAATTCTTGTATTAATAAATTCTAAAATAATCCAATGGTAAAATTGAGTAAATTAAAGGACATGGAAGAGTAGAGCCAAGTAAAGAAAACGAACTAGAATGATGAAATCTTGATGAGGTAATAACTCTTCTCAATATCTCAATGCAAAAAAGCAATAGAAATAAAAATCCTAAGAACTATGAATGTGTAGAGAGAAAACCTAGAGGAGGAGTAAAACTAGATCTAAAAACTAAAATTGTGTAGAATGAATGTTGTTGTTGGTTTCTGCATGTTCTCTGGCTCTAGTATGCTTTTCTGGGCTAAAAACTGGGTCAAAACAGGAAATCGCCCCCAGCAAATTATGCAAATTATGTAGATCGCGCACGTCACGCGATCGCGTCATTCATGCGGACGCGTCATTCGGCGTTTTGTCCTGGCACGCGAGCGCGTCGTCCACGCCTCCGCATCACTTGTGCTATTCCAATCCACACGGTTGCGTGAGCCATGCGGCCGCGTCACTGCGATTTCCTCTCTTTCGCGCGGTCGCGTGAGCCATGCGGCCGCGTCACTTCTTGCTGGTCATCTCCTCAATTTCTTGTGTTCCTTCCAATTTTGCAAGCTTCCTTTCCAATCTCCAACTCATTCATGCCCTATAAAGCCTGAAACACTTAACACATAGATCACGGCATCGAATGGAATAAAGGAGAATTAAAATACATAATTAAAAGTCTCTAGGAAGCAAGTTTTCAATCATGTAATAATTTTAGGAAGGAAGTATAAATGCATGCTAATCATATGAATAAATGGGTAAAGATCATGATAAAATCACACAATTAAACACATTATAAACCATAAAATAATGGTTTATCAACCTCCCCACACTTAAACATTAGCATGTCCTCATGCTTAGTTGAAGGAGATAAAATAAATGAGTAGGAACATGTAAAACTCATGCAATGCAATGCAACCTATATATGTAAATGCAACTATATGATTCTTGTCCACTTGATCAATAGTAAATAAGCTCTTCAAAACAATTACAAATCAAATTCCACTAATTCAATTCTTATACAGTAAGAACAGATAAAAATGCAAGAAGGTAGCTCATGAAAGCAGGGAACATAGAATTTTAAGCATTGAACCCTCACTGATGATGTATGTACGCTCTAATCTCTCTAGTGTATAGGGCAATCACTCTATCCTTCTCTAATCATGCTCTCTAATTTTTGTTCTTCTCCTAACCAATCAACAACATTTAATATACCAATGCAAACATCATGAGGTCTTTTCAAGGTTGTAATGGGGCCAAGGTAATGGTAAGGATACATATATGGCAAAGTAAGCTTATAAACTGAATCTTTAATTAACCCAAGCTTTAACATAACGTATATATATTCCATATAACTTTTGAATTCATACCTAGCTACCCAGAATTTCCCTTTCACATTCCATACTCGTGTATCAACTTTCTATTTTAATTTTATCATACATGCATTGATCTTTGAATTCTTAAATTAGCTTGGGGTAATTTTGTCCCCTTATTTATTTATTGAATATTTTTGGTTTTTTTTAACATAAACATAAAAATAAATATAGCTTATCAATGCACATAGATTTTTAATTCTTATAGTTTCACATTAGTAGGTATCCAAATTCCCATTGTGTTATCATGACACATTCCCTTATTATCTTTTGTTCCCACAATTTCCCATACTTAATTAGCACACACAATTCTATCTTAAGCTAACCAAAGATTCAGTTTGGGATATATAATTGTTTTTCCGCTTAAGGCTAGTAATATGGTAAAATATAGAACAAATGGGATTTAAAGGCTCAAAGTGGCTAACAAAGGTAATTGAAAGGGTAGGTTTAATTTGGATAAGTGAGTTTAAACAAATAATGGCTTCAATCATATGCAAGCATACAAATAAAATAAACATTGGGCATATAGGATGGAACAAAATATAGATTACAATCATAGAGAAGTAAACACACAAGAATAAAATAATTATGGTTAAATAGTGTAACCATGCATAAAGGCTCAAATCTCACAGGTTGTGTGTTCTTTAGCTTAAAAATTATGTTCCAAATACAACTTCAAGCAAACTTAAGATAAAAGTTTTAATTAAAGTTAGTGAAATTTTGTTCCAAAAATAGGGTCTTAGAGGAAAACTTATTGTCTTTTCAATCAAGTAGAACATGCATGCAACTAACCTATTACTATGCAATTTATCCTATTCTACAAAAGAAAAACTAACTAAATATCCTAATTTATTGGTGTTTAGGGAAGAGAAATTACCTCCGAAAGTCAGGTACTGACCGACCTCCCCACACTTAAGGCTTTGCACCGTCCTCGGTGCCATCTGTCAGAAACAAAGGTGGGCTGGTAGCAGTATCTCCACAGTCGGGGCCATCATGGCTTCCTGTGCTGGTAAAGGAGGTGGAGTCTGGGGTGTCTGAGTCCTTGAATTTTCCCATAATCCGCTCCTTGAGGTATGTGAATCGGTGCTTGTTACGGTGCTCTCTCATCTTAGCTTTGTGTTCCTGCCGATCCAACCTTTCGAGTATCTGATGGAGCAGTTGGTCTGTTGTAGGTGCTTGTGGTGTTGAAGAAGGAATATCTTCAACCGGTTCAGTAGGATGCTTGTGGCGGCTGGTGGAGGTCTAATGTATTTCCCGTTAGGGACATACTGATCATCCCGTGGAAGCATGGCTTTGGTGTCCCCAGCTCTGTAGGAGACTCCAGCTGCTGAGACAAGATTTGAGACCAAGGCGGGAAAAGGAAAGTTGCCTGCAATTTGTACGTGTCCCATGGCATTCCGGATGTGTCTCGGTAGATTCAGAAGTTGGTCTGTAAGGATGCACCATAGTAGGACGGCCATGTCCGCAGTGAAGGAGGACTCGTGAGTACACGGAAAGACGTAATGGGACATGATCTGTGCCCATACGTGAGCCTCCAAGGTAAGTACTGAAGCCGATATTCCCTTAGGGCGGGTGCGATGGTATCCGTAGATCCAACGGCTGCCAGGTAGTGCGATAACTCTGAGAACGGCGTCCCAGTCAAATTGGTACATCTGGCGCTTGAGTGCGGCTTCTTGAAAGGCGTCCAATCCTTCTGGAATAGGGGGAAGACCTAGAGCTTTTTGAATGGCCTCTTTTGTAATGGGGACTTACTTATGACGGACAAAGATAGACTGCAGGGTTGGCAGGTGAAAGTTGGAGTAGAACTCGACTACCCAAGAAAGATTGACCTGCCTCGGCTGTCTCTGTAGGAAACCCCATTGTCTTTGTGCAATTTGCGGCTCAACAAAGGTAGCAATATGGTTTGGGAGGAGAAGAAGGTATTCGTTGTTGTAGCTCCTTTCTGCCAAGATGGGGAACATCTGCTCACAGTAGCGATTGGGAAATCGCGCAGTGTCCTTTGCTGGGAAGGCTTTTTCTTTATCATCAACCTTTATAATCCTCTTTGTTCTTTTTGTTGAGGGTTTAACCGCAGTTGAAGAGGGCTCTGCCACTAATGCTCTTTTTGTTCCTCTTCTTGCTGATGGTTTGGGAGTAGCTTTCTCTTTTCCTTTCTTGGTGGCCATCCTGAAAGGGAGAAAAGAGGAAGTATGTCAAAATGTCAAGGGATAAAGCAAGGAATATGATGGTATGAGTGGCAATCAATGCACATTAAAGATGAATGAAGTGAACACATAGTCATGACTACATGTGAAAAGTTCATCAAAGGGAATAAAGCAAGTGCATGTTTAGGCAATTAGATGCAAGATGTTTATTGGCATGCTAGCGAAGGCATGAGTAGCATAGGTCAAGCATCACTCGTAATAAACCATCACGTTTGTATTGACACAATTATTTTCAACGAATAAAATATGAAAGGGGTTTTGTGAAAAACAAGCATTTAATAGTAGAATAGAATAACGTAGAAAAATGCATAATGCCATATTGGCTTTTTCACAAACACATAGCATGCATGGTAAATAAGGTATAGAAAGTATTAAAGTGAACATGCAAGCAACCCTTTTAAAAAGGTAATATATAATTGCCAACAATTTTACAACAATCCACAAGCATATAATGAGAAATAATGACTCAAATAAATTTCCAACACCAAGTAAAAAGGAAAAAAGGAAGAAAAAGAAAATACAGATAATGAAAGTAAAAAGAAAAGAAAAGAAGATAACATATAAAAATAAGAAGAATAATAGAAAAGTAAGGGGGGAAGAAGGAAAGAAAACCTTGTTTATGGGAGTGAGAGAGAGAGAGAGTAGAAAGTGAGAAAGAAGGAAGAAGGGAGAAATAAGAAATAAGGAGGGAAAAGAGAAAATAGGATTTGGGGAAAAGAAAGATAAGATAATTGGCAAATCAGGGAAGCTGTGCGGCGCAAGCAACGCGGCCGCGTGGGACACGCAGTCACGCGAATTGCGCTTATACTGATTGACGCGATCGCGTCGGTCACGCGATCGCGTGACTCGTTTCATGCTACTGGCGCGAGGGCAGCCTCGCGCTTGCACAACTCTCTGTTTGAAATATTATTTTTGCCAAATCTGGGGTGACGCGACCGCGTGGGACATGCGATCGCGTGAGTGACCATTGGAAGGATATGACGCGGACGCGTGAGCCATGCGTCCGCGTGAGAAGAATTTGTGCGTTCAGCACCACTCTAGCATACCTTTTGGTCGTGCACCCTTTTTACGTCGAATTCCAGAGCACGCGGCCACATGAGTGACGTGGTCGCATGGGATGCCAATGTTCCCACTCGACGCGGACGCGTCGGCGACGCGGTCGCGTGGGGCGATTTGTGCCACGGGCACGCCTCCAGCCACACTCTCGCGTGACTCTCTGTTATGATTTTTTCCAACCTCCTGCGACGCGGACGCGTCAATGAGGCGGTCGCGTCGCGTGAAATTTTTTTTTTAAAGTAAAAGTATGTGAATGCAGATGCACGAAATGTATTGTTAAAGAGAAGAGTTATTGAATAGGAAAACTAAGAATAAAGAAAAGAACGATCATACCATGGTGGGTTGTCTCCCACCTAGCACTTTGCTTTAAAGTCCGTAAGTTGGATGCTCCACTGCTCAGTCTTCGGCTATGTGGGGGTCTTCTAAGAGGAATATCTCTAGCTCCTTGTTTTTCTTCATCTTCTCGCCATGGTACAGCTTTAAACGATGTCCATTGACTTTGATAAGGTCAGAGCTTGAAGGATGACTTAGGTGAAAAATTCCGTACGGTTCGGCCTTCTCTACTCTGTATGGACCTTCCCATCTTGATCTCAACTTGCCTGGCATGAGCCTCAGTCGAGATTTGTAAAGGAGGACTAAATCCCCAGGTTGGAACTCTTTTCTCTTGATGTGCTGATCATGTACAGCCTTCATCTTCTCCTTGTAAAGCCTTGAGTTCTCATAAGCTTCTAGGCAAAGGCTTTCCAGTTCTTGCAGATGCAACTTTCTTTCAGCTCCGGCTTTCTCAATTCCCATGTTGCACTCCTTTACTGCCCAAAAGGCTTTGTGCTCTATTTTAACAGGGAGATGACAAGCTTTTCCATAAACTAAGCAGAAAGGACTCATCCCAATGGGTGTTTTGTATGCTGTTCTGTATGCCCAGAGTGCATCTTGTAGCCTGGTGCTCCAGTCTCTTCTATGAGGTTTGACTATCTTCTGAAAGATACGCTTTATCTCTCTGTTTGACACCTCAGCTTGCCCATTAGTTTGAGGATGGTAGGCTGTTGCAACCTTATGAATTATCTCATGCTTTTTCATTAATCCTGTTAGTCTCCTGTTACAAAAATGGGTTCCTTGATCGCTCACGATTGCTCGTGGTGATCCAAAGCGACAAATAATGTGGTTTCTCACAAAGGAAACAACAGTGTTAGCATTATCAGTACGGGTAGGAATTGCTTCCACCCATTTGGAAACGTAATCCACAGCTAACAATATATAAAAATAACCATTAGAATTTGGAAATGGACCTATGAAGTCAATGCCCCAAACATAAAAAATTTCACAGAAAAGCATAATTTGTTGAGGCATCTCATCCCTCTTGGATATATTACCAAATTTTTGGCATGGGAAACAAGATCTACAAAATTCAGCAGCGTCTCTAAAAAGTGTAGGCCACCAGAATTCACAGTCTAAGATTTTTCTAGCTGTTCTTTGAGGGCCAAAATGTCCTCCACTCTCAAATGAGTGACAGGCCTCTAAGATGGACTGGAATTCTGATTGAGGCACACACCGTCTAATTACCTGGTCAGCGCCACATCTCCATAAATATGGGTCATCCTATATATAATATTTAGACTCGCTTTTCAGCTTGTCTCTTTGATGCTTAGAAAAGTTTGGAGGAAAGGTGCGGCTAACTAGATAATTAGCTACAGGTGCATACCAAGGGACTACCTCAGATACCGCTTGCAGGTTATCAAATGGGAAATTATCAGCTATAGGAGTGGGGTCATCTGTAATGTGCTCAAGGCGACTCAAGTGGTCCGCCACTAAATTCTGATTACCACTCCTATCCTTAATTTCAAAATCAAATTCTTGTAATAGCAGTATCCAACATATGAGCCTTGGTTTGGATTCTTTTAGCTAATAGATACTTTAGAGCTGCGTGGTCTGAGTACACTACTACCTTCGTACCAAGCAAATAGGCTCTGAATTTATCCAGAGCAAAAACAATAGCAAGAAGCTCTTTCTCAGTAGTAGTGTAATTGGACTGAGCAGCATCTAAAGTTTTAGACGCATAAGCAATAACAAAGGGGTCCTTACTTTCACGCTGAGCCAGTGCTGCTCCTACTGCATGGTTAGAGGCATCACACATTATTTTAAATGGCTGGCTCCAGTCTGGTCCTCTCACAATTGGAGCTTGAGTCAGGGCGGTCTTCAGCTTATCAAACGCTTGTTTGCAATCCTCACTGAACTCAAACTCAATATCCTTCTGCAGTAGCCTGGATAAGGGAAGTGCTACCTTACTGAAGTCCTTAATGAATCTCCTATAAAAACCTGCATGGCCAAGGAACAAACGGACTTCCCTCACAGAGGAGGGGTAAGGTAAACTAGAAATAACATCCACCTTTGCTGGATCTACAAAAATGCCAGTATTAGACACAACATGTCCTAGTACAATACCTTGTTTTACCATAAAGTGACATTTTTCAAAATTTAATACAAGGTTTGTACTGACACATCTATCTAATACTCTAGATAATCCATCTAAGCAAAGGCTAAAGGAATCGCCATATACACTAAAATCATCCATAAAAACTTCCATACAGTCCTCAATAAGATCAGAGAAAAGACTCATCATGCACCTTTGGAAGGTAGCTGGTGCATTACACAAGCCAAAGGGCATTCTCTTGTAAGCATAAGTCCCAAAAGGACATGTAAAAGTGGTCTTTTCCTGATCCTCAGGAGCTATATGAATCTGGAAATAACCTGTGTAACCATCTAAAAAACAATAATGTGATTTACCTGACAGGCGATCCAGCATTTGATCAATGAATGGAAGAGGATAGTGATCCTTACGAGTGGCCTGGTTGAGGCGTCTGTAGTCAACACAGACCCTCCAGGCATTCTAAACTCTGGTTGCAATGAGCACTCCGTGCTCATTCTTCACTGTAGTGACTCCAGACTTCTTGGGCACCACTTGTACTGGGCTTACCCATTCACTGTTTAAGATGGGATAGATGATATCTGACTTCAGTAGTCTGGTCACTTCCTTTTTGAAAACCTCTAAGATAGTGGGGTTTAGTCTTCTCTGGGGTTGATGGACAGGTCTTGCTCCCTCTTCTAAAAATATTCAATGCTCACAGACTTGAGGGTTGATGCCTACTATGTCTGCCAAACTCCAACCAATTGCCTTCTTGTGCCTCCTCAGCACACTAAGTAACTGCTCTTCCTGTTGAGAAGTGAGTTCCCTTGCAATGATAACTGGAAACTTCTGCTTGCCTTCAAAGTAAGCATATTTGAGGTGTGGAGGAAGGGGTTTTAATTCTAACTTCTGATCATGGTCAGGCTCTGGGTTGTCTGGAGCTGGTGACAATGGTAAAGCACTGTCATTGTCCTCTGAGAATGTCCCCACACTTGGACCTTGTCCTATGTACTTCTCTTCAAATTCCTCCTAGTGAACTTCAGCCACGGTTTCATCTATGATGTTATACTGGAGGATAGAATGATCCTCCAGAGGATGCTTCATAACTCCATTCAGATTGAAGATTACTACTCGGCCAACTATTTCAAAAGAGTATGCTCCTGAAAAAGCATCTAATTTGAACTTCGAGGTCTTCAAGAATGGTCTTCCGAGTAGGATTGATGATGGCTTCTCTGAATCATTTTGGGGCATCTCCAGGATATAAAAATCAATGGAAAATGTGAGCCCCTTAATTGCCCACTAATACATCTTCAGCCACTCCAACTACTGTAATAATACTTTTATCTGCTAACACAAAACGAGCTGCTGACCTTTTTAAGGGAGGGAGCCTCAAAATATCATATATAGACAAAGGCATTATACTCACACATGCTCCTAAATCACACATGCAGTCAGAAAATACTACACCACCAATAGTACAATTAAACATACATGGACCTGGGTCACTACACTTTTCAGGTAAACCTCCCATTAAAGCAGATATGGAACTACCTGAAGGAATAGTTTCTAATTCATTAATTTTGTCTTTATGTATACATAAATCTTTTAGAAACTTTGCATATTTAGATACCTGTTGAATAACATCAAAAAGAGGAACAGTTACCTCAACCTTTTTGAATATTTCTACCATTTTGGGGTCAGGTTCCAGCTGCTTCCTAGGCTTCCTTGCAAGTTGTGAAAATGGAATGGGAGTGGTGTCTTCTGCAGTGTCTGCGCCCTGTGGTGCTTCCTTCTGTGGTTGAACTTCTTCTTTTTCATTTATGTCCTGTATGTCCTCTTCCTCTTCAACATCTTCTATTTCCACTACCTCTTCAGCTGAGGCGTGTTCTGGTGGGGTTGGCTCCTCCTGATTCCTCTCCTGCAGTGTGGTTCCAGACCTTAGAGTGATGGTATTAATGCCACCCTTTGGATTGGGTAATGGTTGAGAGGGGATTCCATTGGAGCTCAAAGGCTGGTTATTGGAGTTATTCATTGATCCAATCTGTGAGACAAGATCTTGCAAAGTAGAGTTCAGACCATTTAGTGTAGCATAAAGGTTATTTTCCATGGTCTGTTGTCTCCGATCAATAGATTATAGTAAGTCATCATTAGAAGATGAAGAAGGATAAGTAATTTGAGAGGTCTGCTGTTGGGTATTCTGTGGTCCTTGGGATGGCCTCAGGTGAGGTGCTCTGTAAGGCTGGTTCTGGTTCTGTTGCCTGTTGTTGTTGTTATTCCACATCTGATTTCCCTGATTGTCTCTGCCTCCTCTATTGTTGTTGTCCCTCCAATTCTGGTTAGAATTGTCCTGTCATCCATGGCTATAATTGCCACCTTGATTGTACCCTTGGTTGGGGCGGTCATAGAAGTTATGAGTGGCTGCCACGGTGTTGTCTTCCTGCTGGAGCTGCGGACATTCGTCAGTATAATGGCTATAATCAGCACAGATTCTGCAAACTCTCTGTGGGACTAACTGTTGGCCTTGCTGTGGTGGAGAAGGTTGAGCTTGCTGAACTTGTTGTTGATTCAATTGCATCTGCTTCAGCAAGTTGGTCATTTCACAGATACTCTGAGTTAGAGCAACAGTCTCTCTGCTAGAGGACACTTCTGCGACGGCTTTTGAATGGCCTTGTTTCTGCCTGTGATTCCGAGTAGATTCAGCTAAGTCGCTGATCAATTGCCATGCCTCATCAGTGGTCTTGTACTTTTTCATAGACCCATTGCTAGCACTTTCCAATGTGGGCTTATCTTGGGGCCTCATGCCCTGTGTGACGTAACCGAGCAACACTATCTTGTCAATCATATGGTGGGGGCATGCTTCCAGAAGATTATTGAAACACTCCCAGTATTCATAGAGAGTCTCAGATTCATCCTGAACAATCATGGAAATGTCTTTCCTCAGTTTATCAGTAACTTCAGCTGGAAAGATCTTTTCCAAAAATTCTCTTCTAAGTGTATCCCAGTTAGATACAGTTGCTGCGGGTTGAGTGTAGTACCACTCTCTTGCCTTTCCCTCAAGAGAAAACGAGAAAGCTTTCAACAAAATTGAAGTTTCATTTGCACCATCACGCCTGACAGTAGAACAGGCTGCTTGAAAATCTCTCAGGTGCTTGATAGGCTCTTGAGCAGGTAAGCCATGAAACTTGGGCATCAAATTGAGCAGTGCAGTCTTTATTTCAAAATCTGTAGCCACCGCTGGATGATGCACTTAAAACGGTTGCATTGTAAAATCAGGGGCTCCAGCCTCCTGGATAGTAACTCTCCTAGGTTCTGCCATGTCACCTACACATAAATCAACTGAATCAGTAGAACGGGGGCTGGTTTCTTCCTCAAATGACGTTTCAGATCCGCCCTCAGAGAGGACTAACCGACGCCGAGCTTGCCTTATTCATGAAATAGTTCTTTCAATCTCAGGATTGAATACTGGCAAGCTTGGATCAGGAAGTGAACGCGTCATCTAGCAAAAGAAACAAGCAGCTCATAGTAGCAAGATAAAATAAAATACAAATAAATAAATTCCAATTAATAACTTTAGCACTCTATTGTAACTCCCCGCCAACGGCGCCAAAAAATGACGTGGCAGAAATTGGCGAGTCAAGAATTGTTATAAGATATGCGTTGCAAGTATAGTTCTTAACCAACCAGAATTCCGCTTATCAATTTAGAAGGTTGTCACAAAAATTAAAATTAAAATACTGGGAGTATGAATCCCAGGTCGTCTCCCAACGAGTTGCAGAAAGGTGTGCTATTTTATTAATTAGATGTTTTTAAAAAGGGTTTGAGTTGAATAAACAGGAATTTAAATTAGAGAAATTAAATAATTTAAATAAAGGCCTTGACTGGGAGTAGATTAGTTGGAAGCCCTATTCTTGTTGAAGTACTCTCAAGATTAATTGATAATTGAAGGTTGTTCTGTTTAGTTATCCCTTACTAGGTAAGGGAAAGTCAAACAAGTTGGAATGCTACTTCTATTCACAAGTTCCAACCCACTCAATAAAAAGGGATTGGTGTCAGTGACTAGAGGGCAATCCAACAATAAACCAAATTACAATTTTTCTTTTGAGCATTCCAACTCAAGGGTTCCTTTCAATCAACTCCCCATCAAGTTAGGGAACTACTCGCTCATTGTGAATGTAGAACTCATAACATAGGAAAGGGAATTAAAGAAAGACATGATAAATAAAAATCAAAGGAATCAATTAAAAGTAAAAGTAATTCTTGTATTAATAAATTCTAAAATAATCCAATGGTAAAATTGAGTAAATTAAATGACATGGAAGAGTAGAGCCAAGTAAAGAAAACGAACTAGAATGACGAAGTCTTGATGAGGTAATAACTCTTCTCAATATCCCAATGCAAAAAAGCAATAGAAATAAAAATCCTAAGAACTATGAATGTGTAGAGAGAAAACCTAGAGGAGGAGTAAAACTAGATCTAAAAACTAAAATTGTGTAGAATGAATGTTGTTGTTGGTTTCTGCATGTTCTCTAGCTCTAGTCTGCTTTTCTGGGCCAAAAGCTGGGTCAAAACAGGGCCCAAAATCGCCCCCAGCAAATTCTGCAGATTATGCAGATCGCGCACGTCACGCGATCGCGTCATTCATGCGGACGCGTCATTCGGCGTTTTGTCCTACCACGCGAGCGCGTCGTCCATGCCTACGCGTCACTTGTGCTATTCCAATCCGCGCAGTTGCGTAAGCCATGCGGCCGCGTCACTGCGATTTTCTCTCTTTCGCGCGGTCGCGTGAGCCATGCAGCCGCGTCACTTCTTGCTGGTCATCTCCTCAATTTCTTGTGTTCCTTCCAATTTTGCAAGCTTCCTTTCCAATCTCCAACTCATTCATGCCCTATAAAGCCTGAAACACTTAACACACAGATCACGGCATCGAATGGAATAAAGGAGAATTAAAATACATAATTAAAAGTCTCTAGGAAGCAAGTTTTCAATCATGTAATAATTTTAGGAAGGAAGTATAAATGCATGCTATTCATATATGAATAAATGGGTAAAGATCATAATAAAACCACACAATTAAACACATTATAAACCATAAAATAGTGGTTTATCAGGAACTAAGTTTGGTGTTCCCACACCAACTTAGGTTAAGAGAATCACAAGCATACATGCATGCTAACTGTTTCTCAAGTGCTTGGGGAATAAGCAACTTTCAATATCTATTGTAGAAAGTCATTCAATCTCTTGGAAGGAAAGATACATCATCATGTGGATGAACAAAGGAAGGATATGGAACCCAACAATGATGATGACATAGAGGAAACAAATGGACTCCAAGAGGTTGTATTGTTCTCTAACTGACTTTAGCTTAAACATGCTAATTGAAAGTGCAAATGTCCCCTGTTGAGTAGTATCATCTTAGATTTATTTACTGTCTGTTTTTTTTTCATGCTGTTGTGGCTTGCTAGTCTAAGTGCTTGATTCACTTTCATCTTACTTGAATTATATGCTTTGTTCCTCATGCTTGAATAAAAGAAAAATTACTGTGAAATAGAGAAAGAGTAAAAGTCTGATTTAATTTGAGACATAATAAGGTTATGTGGTGGTATGTGCTGTTTTATTAGTTGATTTATAAATAAGGCTAAATGTTGGCATGACTGTGTGATATGAACTTGAGTTACATTTTATGAGACTTCACAAATGAAAAAGGTCCAAAATAAAAGAAAGAAAATGCAAAAAGAAATAAACAAGGCTGGGCACCAATGGCTGGAAATTTGGATAAATGCCTATGATGTTCTTGTACAAAAATAAGCTTGGATAACTAGGTTCTAAGGGGTGCTTCATCACCCGGCAACTTGGATTAACTAACCCGGGATTGCCAACCGAAAGTCCACCATTAAGAGCTACTTTGAGACAAAGCATTTAGTAACCCAAAGAGGTGTTGGGCACCAATTTCCAAAGATCAAAACAAAGCTAAATGCCTGTGATGTGTGTGTCTCAATCACAGAATAAAAGTCTATAAGATACCATGCATGAAAACCCCATTAATCAGTATTCAATGTCTTCCAATAAAGGGCTTATACACTTCTATGATTCCATTAATTTTCCTTATGCTTTACTGCTTGCTTGGGGACAAGCAATATTTAAGTTTGGTGTTGTGATGACAAGTCATCTTAGGCTAGTTTCACAAGCCTATTTCATTAGTTTTTATTTGGTATTCATGCATTTTTTGGAAACAAAAAAGTGTTTGAGTGAGAATTTCATGCTTGTCTTGATTCAATCAAATATTGGAAATTTTATGCATTTTCATTAGATTTCTTGCAAGATTTAGTTGATAATATGAAAAATGCAAGATTTGATGATCATGCCAAGGCTTTGATGTATTTGTTTGGTTGATTTCAGGTGAAAAATAAAGAGGAAGAAGGGCAGAGCGGAGTAACGTTGCGTTCAAAAGAATGAATGCCATGCTCAGTAAGCGACGCGCACGCGCATAAGACGCTTACGCGTCAGGGGCGATTTTCGAAGACCCACGCGTACGCGTGCATGACGCGTACGCGTGCATGACGCGTACGCGTGGAAGTGTTTGGCACTCGTTTCAAAAGAGAGCGCTACGTTCAGCAAGCTAGCATTTTCGGGCAAGATTCAAAATTGGAGGCAAAGTTTTCCAATCGACGCACACGCGTGCTTGATGCGCATCCGTCGATGGAGAACCTGAGATAATGCACGCGCAGGCGTGGCTGGTGCTGAAGCATGGAATTGAGATTTTACTACCTACACGCATGTCGTGCACGAATTGTAAATCACACTTTTCACAACTCGTACCACTAACCAGCAAGTGCACTGGGTTGTCCAAGTAATACCTTACGTGAGTAAGGGTCGATCCCACGGAGATTGCCGGCTTGAAGCAAGCTATGGTTATCTTGTAATTCTTAGTCAGGATATCACTGATAATTCTTAATTTCAATAGTAAAAAGTAAAAGATCATCAAATAAATACTTGTTATGCAGTAATTAAGAACAGATTGAGGTTTTGGAGATGCTTCGTCTTCTGGATCTCTGCTTTCCTCCTGATGACATGTCACCATGTCATGTTTTTCTATGCTTTTTCATACAAGAAATTTATGATTTGTGCTTAAATATTGAATGCTTTTGTGCTTAATTGGTATATTTCTTTGATCTTTTAATTTTATAAATCTTGTAGGAAATAAGAAGAAAAAGAAGCAAAGAAGCACAAAATAAGCTAAAAAGGAGAAAAAAAGAGCTTTGGGGCACACCTTGAAGTTGGAGCACACTTTAGAGCCTTAGGCCACGCTTTTAAAAGCGTGGCCCATGATCAAATTAAAGGAAATTGGCAATCAGCACACAAAGCTCAGCTCTTGCCAAGAGCCTAGCTTTATCGTGATGCAAAATGAGCTTGGAAGCAAAATTTTCGCTGAGTTAAAACCTGGGCGCTCACAACATGACCATGCCTCCTTCAAAGGGCTATAACTTGAGTTACAGATGTCCGATTGATGTGCTTCTAGTTGCATTGGAAAGATGACATTCAGAGCTTTCCAATAATATATGGAAATCCATATTTGGCATGAAATTGAGGCACGAGTGAAAGGAATCTTTAAGGACCAAAAACAAGCAAAAATCAGCCAAAGTGAAGTCTCCAAGGCTCGAAGAGGGAACTTCACTCCAAATCAAAGTAGCGCTACTCAATAGCAAAGAAAGAAAAGCAAACTCACAAAGCTCAGCTCTTGCCAAGAGCTTTGTCGAGAGCACTCCAAGAATAATTCAAATAAAAAGTTTGCCAAGTGAGGACATCAAGGGTTCGAACTTGGGGTTGCACTATGGACAAGGAGCAAGCTCAGCTCTTGCCAAGAGCTGAGCGCTACTCCCTTGTTTCATGAAGCATGTCACGCACAAATGGGCACAAAGCAACACTAAAGCTCAGCTCTCCCCATGGGCCAAAATTCAATTAAAATTTTATTTTAAATTCAATTCTTCACCAATTGAACCAAGGCCATCCAGATCCACTCTTCCTCAAGTCCAAAGCAAGCTAAGCCCATTATGATCACTCAAAGGCACAAGGATTAATTAGCTTAGGAATTTATTTTAATTGTAGTTTGTTTAGAATTTCATTTTCATTTTTCATCTCAAGCCTATAAAAAGGCATCTATTTCCAATTCAAAAAAAGGCTGGCTCTACTAGAGAGCACTAGAGGGAATTGGGATTGAGAGCTGAGTTCTCTCATCCTTGTTCTTACTTTTGCATTACTTACTTTCTGTTTTAAATCTTGGGTGGAGAATTGAAGAAATTCTATTTCAATCTCACCTTGAGATCTCTTTCTGTTTATTTGTCTGCATAATTCAAGGAATTGTGATTTGGGATTTGAATTCTCTCTACTGCTCTCACCTTCTACTTCTTCTGCAATTGTTTTCTACTTCTTTTGCCATTGTTCTTTGTTGGATCAAGGAAGGAATTGAGATCTAGACTTGTTTTCTAGTCTCCTCCACTCCTGAGAGTTTGCAATTTAAGTTTGGTTCATTTCTGCTTTGCTTCTTCAAGCAACTTTCCATTTCTGTTAAAATATGATGCAACTTATTTCATCTTCTACCTCTCTGATTGATTGCACTTTACACTTTCTTGTTAAATTTTAATTCCCAGCACCCAACTCAATTTACTTTCAAGCAATTTAATTCTTTTGCACTTGTTTGGCATTTTACATTTTTGTTCATGATCTGATTTACTTTTTCTGCAAGTTTAATTCTCCAGCAATTGCTCTAAGCTTTGATCTATTGCTTTCTTTAATTTCCAGCACCCACTCCCCTTTACATTCACTGCAATTTACATTTCTTGTCATTTAAGTTTCTGCAATTTACATTTCTTGCTCTTTAAGTTTATGTCCAATTTACTTTCTGCACTTTAAATTTTCTTGTCATTTACTTTCTGTTGGCTACATTTCATCCAATTTCACTTCAATGTTAGCTTGACTAAACTAATCACCCACTAAAGTTGCTTGATCCATCAATCCCTGTGGGATCGACCTCACTCTAAGTGATTTTTACTACTTGATGCGACCCGGTATACTTGCCGGTGAGTTTAGGTGTTGGAATTTCGTTTCCAACCCATCACCTCCCATCTTCTTCTTCACACACGCAAGGCTCCTTCCATGGCAAGCTGTATGTTGGTGGATCACCGTTGTCAATGGCTACCATCCGTCCTCTCAGTGAAAAGGGTCCATCTACATGGCTAATCATCTGTCGATTCTCACTTGTGTTGGAATAAGATCCATTGATCCTTTTGCATCTGTCACTACGCCCAATACTTATGAGTTTGAAGCTCATCACAGTCATCCCTTCCCGGATCCTACTCAGAATACCACAGACAAGGTTTAGACATTCTAGATCTCAGGGATGCTGCCAATTGATTCTAGCTTTTACCACGAAGACTCTGGATTAAGGGATTTAAACGCTCTGTTGTCAGGAAAGGCAATCAAACTCCTGAACCAGGAGCCCAAGAGATATGCACTCAAGCTATTACAGATAGAACGTAAGTGGTTGTCAGGCACACGTTCATAGGTTGAGAATGATGATGAGTGTCACAGATCATCACATTCTTCACGGTTAGGTACAAGTGAATATCTTAGAAAAGAAACAAGTGTGTTGAATAGAAAATAGAAGTAATTACATTAATTCATCGAGACACAACAGAGCTCCTTGATGCGTGAGCATCTTTTCTATCTTTTCCTAGTAAATTTGCATTCAAATTGTTGAGTTTAATCAAGATTTAAATATCTTTTAGCCACTATGGATGCTACTTTGAGTTGTGTGCAATTCCATTTATTTCAGGTAGCATCCAGATGGATTTGACGGAGTTTTGTAGCAGAAAAGGAAGAAAATGAGTGATGTTGTCAACCCCGACCTCTTTGCACTCAAACAAGAATAACTTGAGCTATAGTGGTCCAATTGACGTGATTCCAGCGGCATTAGAAAAGTTAGCTTCTAGGTCTTTCCAACGATGTATAATAGTGTATACTTCTTCTTCAGCATTTTCGGCCTCCTCCACGTTGAACTTGAGCTTTCTCAAGTTCAGCGTGGAGTCCACGTACAAAGGAGAAATCACACATTATCCACGCTGAACTTGAGAATTCCCAAGTTTAGCGTGGACTCAAGAATGAACGCCAAAGGAAACACTGCCTCATCCACGCTGAAAGGCTCGTGCAAGTCATTCCTTTAATTTTGATTTAAATTTTTATTTATTTATAACTAGGAAAAGATATTATTTTAATTTTAAAAAATATATTTTACATTAATTAATATCAGATATAAAAGGGAGAAGAATCAGCCTTTCGGGCTCCTCTCTCTTCTCTTCTACCTCATTCCGCAATTTACAGTTTTTCAGAATCCTAGTTTTCTCTCTGAACCATGAGCAACTAAACCTCCACTGTTAAGGTTAGGAGCTCTGTCTATTTCATGGATTGATACTATTATTTTTTTATTTTAATTCATGTACTGATTTATAATTCAAGAATTATTTTCGTTCTTTATCTTATGAATTTGGGTGGAATGGAAGTATGACCCTCTTTCTAATTGAGTTCTTGTATAACTTGGACAATCTCTTTACTTGAACAACAACTTGAAAACATATTCTCCTAAATTTCTAATAATCTGGACTTAACGGGATACGTGACATATAATCCTCTTATATTTGGGTAATTAGGATTTCTGTGGCATATAAACTAGAATTGAACTTCACCCTCTAATTGGAATTAAGTGACCAAGGAATTGGCGGTTGATGAAAGTTAGAGTAGACTAAGAAGGTCTAAGGAATTAGGGCTTAGTCATATATAGTTTGCCATGAATTGAATCTTGCATGATTAAAATAGTTAGTAAGAAAAGTCAATCCAGAAAATAGATATCTCTGAAGCCTTAACTCTTTTCTCCATTTATATTTCACCTAAATTTACTGCTTGCTTTCTGAATTTCTGAATTTACTGTTTATGCTTTTAAACTCTTAAAACATCATTCTCTGCTTGTCTAACTAAGTAAATTAATCAACCATTATTGCTTGGTCCATCAATCCTCGTGGGATCGACCTTCACTCACCTGAGGTATTACTTGGTACGACCCGGTGCACTTGCCGGTTAGTTTGTGGTTATAAATTTCGCACCAAGTTTTTGGCGCCGTTGCCGGGGATTGACTGTGATTAACAACTATCAGTTGTTTGATTGCTTAGATTAGGTGTTTTAATTTTGATTTTATTTAAATTTTGCTTTATTATTTTCAAAAAAATTCCTTATTTTCTCATTAGCACCCCTCCCCTGTTTCGTTTTCTTTTCTTTTCTTTTATTATTTAAAAAAAATAAATAAATTTATATATATATATATATATATATATATATATATATATATATATATTTACATTAGTACTGATAATTTTTTTTAGTTTCTGAAATTAAGTTTGGTGTTACCTAGTTAATTTTGTTTTAATCTCCCTTTTTAATTCTCCCTTTAAATTTTCGAATTTTTTATTGAGTAGTAAGTATTTTTAATTTATTATTTTACACAGGTTACCTCACTGGGAATTCTCTGCACTCTGACGTAGAGAGTTCCATCTTTTCTTGTCTTCTATCTGTTTATGAGCAGGAACAGAGACAAGGAACCTCTGTTAGACTTTGATCCTGAACCTGAAAGGACTTTGAGGTGGCGTTTGCAGCAAGCAAGACTTTACAAGGTTGCAAATCCACTATGGATAATAATGCTACTGTTAATACCAATATGGCAAATCCGAATGGGAATGAAGAGCAACGGAGAGTGCTTGGCTCTTACTCTGCTCCTACTGCAGATCTTTATGGAAAAAGTATTGTGGTGCCCCCTATAGCTGCAAACAACTTTGAGTTGAAGCCACAATTGGTCACCCTGGTGCAACAAAACTGCCAGTATCATGGACTTCCTCATGAGGATCTAAATCAATTTATATCTGATTTTCTACAGATATGTGATACTGTGAAGACAAATGGAGTGAACCCAGAGGTGTTGACAAACCCCAATTTGACGGTTTGTTTTGCCTTGAATTTAGAACATTTTGATAACCTTTGTCACATTTAGCCTAAGAATTAGCATGGTTTTGTTATCTCTTCCATGATTGTGCTTAAGTGTAAAAACATGCTTTTTAAGCCTTGTCTTGGTGAATTCTAGTTTCTGTTTGATTCCATACGATGCCTTGATGTGTTTGCTAGTAACCTCAGGTTGAAACTAGGCATGGATCAAAGGAAGCAAGGAAGGAAGCATACAAGTGGAGAGAAGCATAAAAAGTCAAAGAAGCAAAGTCAGCCATGCACGCGCACGCGCACAAGGCGCTCGCGCGCACATTGCAGAATCGACCAGGGACGCGCACGCGTACCATGCGCGCACGCGCCGATGCTGGCACATGACCTCATTAATGCAACACGTGCCTGGCGATTTGAGAGGGTTTCTGAACCCATTTTGGCGCCAAATTGCTAAAGGAAAGGAATAAAAGGATGAAGGATTAAGGGAAAAGAGAGGATTGATCACTGAGGATCATTGATCACTTTAGAAGTTAGTTACCATTAGTTTAGTTTTAGCTTTTTAGTTAGTTTCTAGAGAGAGAAGCTCTCCCTTCTCTCTAGGATTAGGATTAGGTTTAGGTTAATCTCTCTTCTTAGATCTAGGTTTAACTCATGCTTTGATTCACTTTTCATTTACCAATTCTTAATCTTCTCCTCTTCCTCTTTCTAGTGGTGTGCTTTAATAATTGTAATTCTTCATTTTGTTTTGGATATATTGTTGTTCCTTGGTTTTCTTTCAATAATGCAATTTGAGGTAATTCATGATAATTGTGATTTCCTTGATTGTTGTTGTTAATTCTTTACATTCAATTGTAGTTAGAATTCATTCTTGTTGTGATTGACTATACTTTTCTTTTGTGCCTTCCAAGTGTTTGATGAAATGCTTGGTTGGATTTTAGTGTAGATTTTGTTCCTCTTGGCCTAGGTAGAGTAATTAGTGACACTTGAGTTATCTAATTCCTTTGTTGATTGATAATTGGAGAGATTGCTAATTGATTTGAAAGCCTCCAAAGCTAGTCATTCCTTTAGGAGTTGATTAGGACTTGAGAAATCAAATTGATTCATCCACTTGACTTTCCTTTAATTAGTAAGGGTTAACTAAGTGGTAGCAATGAACAAATCTCATCACAATTGAAAAGGATAACTAGGATAGGACTTCTAATTTTCATACCTTGCCAAGAGCCTTTTATGGTTGTTAGTTTATTTTCATTGCCATTTACTTTTCATGCTTCTTATCCAAAACCCCAAAATAACTCATAACCAATAACGAGACACTTCATTGTACGTCCTAGGGAGAACGACCCGAGGTCCAATACTTCGGTTTATAAATTTTAGGGGTTTGTACTTGTGACAAACAACTTTTTGTATGAAAGGATTAGTGATTGGTTTAGAAACTATACTTTACAACGAGATTTCATTAGTGAAATTCTAAACCGTCAAAAATCCAATCGTCAAAATGGCGCCGTTGCCGGGGAATGTGCAATGGTGTTATGTTATTGGTTATTGTACATATGTGAATAGTGTAAATAGTTTGTTTTTTTTTGCTTTTTTACTAGATTTTGCTAGTTTTATTTTGTTTTTCCATAATGAATTCTCACTTTGGCTTTGAGTTTGGTTCTAAGTGTGTTGTAGGAAATGTGGACTTTAATGGCAACATGTACCAAGGATGGAACACTCCAAGATGGGAGGAGCCTCAAGGAATTGATCACTCCTATTGGCATCAACCTCCGGACACTTATAGGTATAACCCTCATCCTAATGCATGTCAATTTAATGGCTATGGTGAATCACCTTGTGACTTCCAAGCACCACCACCATATGCCTATGAATCTCATCCTCAACATGAACCTCAACCATTCTCACAAGTCTTTCATCACCAAGCACCACCCTATGATCCATATCCATCATATAACCAATCATCCCTACCATATTTTTATGGCCATAATGAGCAAGAACCTCTAGAATCACCACAACCATATCAAGACCACTCCCAAGAACCACCTCAATACTCATCATTTCCATACCCTTACCAAGAAGAACCACCTTCCTACTATGAACCCTCTCTCCAAAATAATGAACCTTCCTACCCATCCCAAGCCCCAATAGACGATCCTCTCATCTTGTTACTTCAAGGACAAGAAGCCATGAAGCGGGATACACTTGAGTTTGTGACCAATTTGACCAAGGTGGTGCACACTTTATCCCACCAATGCTTGAATACTCAAGGTACTTCCGTGACCACATGTGAAAAGTCAAAAGAAGAGCAAAGTATGAAGGAGAAATTGGAAAATTTGGTGGAGAAAGAGGAGTCAAATTTTGTATTGGAGCAACTAGAGGAACCTATAATCATTGAAGAAAAGGAAGAGGTGGTTGAAGATTTCGGAGATGTTGAAAGTCCAAGGGAATGTAGTCTCATGGAGCACTCTTCCAAGGAGCTTGATATTGAAGTTGAAGAAGGTGCGCAACCTCTAAGGCATACCGTCGTTGGAGACTTGGAAGAGGCTTATCAAGAGATGGATTCAATCATGGATGAATTTCTCTCTACGATGGAATCCTCTCCCATTGGACATGGAGTTGAAAGTATAAAAGAGTGTGCACAACCTCCCATACCCTTGGTGAGCAATGAGAAAGAGAGCTACCAAGAGGAAAACGTTGGCATGGTGTATATCGAAATTGAACAATATGAAGAGGTTGATCAAGAGATGACCTCGTTCATCAATAAATTTCTATCCAAAATTGAATCGCCTCTCATTAAACAAGATGAAGTTCTTGAAGATAACACCAAGCCACGTAACAAAGAGGATGCGACTGAAAGTGAGAAGAATTGTGAAGAGGTGGAAATACACAAAGAAGAGCACAAGGAAGTAGACCTTGCATTGTCTAAGTGTGGGGAAGCCTCTCTCCCCAAATTACCATCCAACACAACTTTCAAGTGGGTAACATTCTTATCCATAAGCTTCACTTTCTCGCTTGAATATGGTTTGATTGAAACGGATGGACAACTTAGAGCTCTTTGTGGAATTAAAAGCAAAAATGAGTTGTGTAGTGGTTGCAAGTTAGGAATTAGGCTCATCAAGGCCAAGGCCTCAAGGTATAGGGATGATGTTGGGACAAGAATTACTTTATATGGATCTAGGAGGAAGCATTGGTGGAGTAAAGAGAATTCTATGAGTCAATCCCCTCTATGTCAACCGCTCATCCGACAAAACCATGAAACTCAACTAACGGATGGGTGTGAAGACAAGATATGGGATCCCGGTTCGCTAAATGAAGACCAACTATGGGGACTCATATCTTGGGTAGAACTTTGCCCAAGCTTGATGAATATGGTTGGAAATTCTGTCAACCAATTGAGAAGCAAGGATCCTTGGAGATTCAAGGATGAGTACAAACACAAGCCACCATGACAATAAGCATCTCAAATGTCCAACTTAAGGACTTAAACTAAAAGTGCTAGGTGGGAGACACCCCACCATGGTAAACTCTTTTCATTCCCTTTTTTTTTAATTTGCCTAATAAGTGATTTGAGTTACCATTGTAGGTAGATGCTTCATACAAATTTGTTTGTACAATTTAATTGTTAGCTTAGTCACATGCATGTTGTGTTTAGTAGTAGATGAATAATACCAAAACTTGCATTTTTTTGTGAATTCTATGATGATTGAGTGAATAAGAGTTGTGAACACTAAGGGGAACACCCAGAAAAAAAAAAAAAAGAGGAGGCGCAGACGCGCACTACATGCGGGCGCGCCAACTATCAGATCCTGAAAGCTCGCGCGGACGCGCATCTGCCGCGCCCGCGCCGATCTGCTGCTGCAACTGCTTGGGCCAAATTCCAGAGAGTTACACCATTTCTGGGCTGGCTCTAGGCCCCAGGCCCAACCCCATCTGCGCGAGCGCGCGCATCGCGCCTGCGCGCCATTTCACGAATTCGTCAATACACGCGGACGCGCACTTGCCGCGCGCGCGTCCCTGCGCGATGCCACCAAACTAGGCCATGGACCAGAGAGTTGGGCGTGCCTCAAGCCTATTCTAAGCCTAAGGCCCAATCTCATGTACGCGTGCGCGCACTGTACGCTCACGCGCAGTTCTCCATTCCCCTCAATGCACGCGGACGCGTACTTGCCGCGTGCGCGCAGGTCTAGTAGCGCGACTCCCAGGCCAGTCTCCAGAGAGTTAGGCCTGGGTTGGGCCAACTCTAAGCCCCTAGCCCAACTCCATGCACGCGTGCACGCACGGTACGCGCACGCGCCCTTCCCTATTTCGCTCCCCCTCGCCCAAGCGCGTTGTACGCGCACGCGTAAGACCCCATTTTTCCTCCATGGGCGCGGACGCGCGATGTGCGCGCGCGCGCCAATTCAAAATTCGGGATAACCCTAGCTCGCGAGGCACACTGCGCAGTCGCGCACCCCAGCCTCCACCCCCATCTTCTTCTTCTCCTCGCCCCATCTATCATCGCAGCAGCAACACCAGCCGCCGCCGCGCCTCCCTCACCGCCAGCGACTTGCCCTCCCTCATCATCGCCTTCTCATCCCCCTCTCACCGCCACCCATTCTCTCTCTCACTCTTCTCTCCCTCCGCCCTTCAGTTTCCCGAACCCCCACCGCGCCACCACCACGCCACCGCGCCGCCATCACTGCCTTCCTCTCTCTCTCTCTTCCCTTTTCTCATCCCCCTCTGCCCGACTCACCACCGCCGACCCTCCGCCCTTCAGTTTCCCGAACCCCCACCGCGCCACCGTTCATGGCGGTGCCACTCTGTTTCTGCTGCCTTACCCCCCATTTCCATTTTCAGTTTTCCCGGCTCCCAGGTTCCTGCTCCATTTCTGCTATCTCTGTTTCTATTTTCCCTTTTTCTTTTTTTTGTTAATTCCTAGAATTGCATGATCAGTTAGCATTGGACTGTTGTATGTTAGGATTAGTTAGAAATACTTGCGGTTAGGTAGCTAGGACTGGATAGAGGATTCTAGGCCTGTTAAGTGCTCCGTATGTGCTTACTTGCTGTTTATCTGTTTGAATGCTGTATGCTGGTTTTGGCTTGCTTTTTATGCACTTCTTGCTGCCTGTTTGCTATACCACTGTTGCTGTGCTTACTCGATGCTGCTTTCTTACTGTTTGTGCTATTCTGTTATCCGGGAACGTCCAATTTTAAGCCGGAATGCTGCCCGATTTTCAAGGAAATTAGTTTTCTTTTAATCCTTATTTCAGTTTTGGGCAACTTTCCGTTTCCTTTTTGACTTCCCGGATTTGCACATTCATTGTGAACATGAACCGAAATTTCTAGTTCAATTGAGCCTATATATCATCATATCGCTAATCTACTTTTCTAACTCACTAATTTCTTTCACCATTTTACTTCCACTCACTTTTAACCCTCTTTAACAATTCTTTCATGGATATGATGATATTGGTGCCTTTTGCATATGAGATGTTACCTTTAATGGGATTATGGTTTTGGTTCGGTCACTTATGCTTACTTGTTCAATTTTACATATTCAGTGCAACATCATGATTGCTCTTTGATAATGATATCCTGAACATGTCTTCTTTGTTACATGCTAAATGTTTTATATCTTCTATCACATTTTTTTTTCAGGATGTCGGATAAGGGCAAAGCCGTAGCCACCACCTCTAAAAAGAGAAAACACTCTACCCCCTCCATTCCTTCCATCTACAAGAATTATGCTCGGAATCCATTGCAGGACGAGGATAAAGAGAATCAGCAGTTGCCTTCCACCACTCCTGGCAAATTCCCCAATCTCTACTGTGAGCTTCGGTTCTCTAGGTATCGGACCACGAAGCTGAATGTTGAGAAGAAGTTGCTCCTACCTAATGATGTGAGACGGCGCATTAATGGTCGGATCCTTGAGTTAGGTATTGATTTTGTGGACCGGGATTTGGGTGACATCAACATATCTTGGGTGAAGGAATTCTACTGCAATTTTTTCCGTCCGACCTTGGATTCGGTTCAGGTGCGGGGTAGAGAGATTCTGCTCACCGAGGCCGCCATTGGGGAGGCATTACATTGCCGTCACATTCCGCTTGACCAGTGTGCCCACCATCAGGCTGAGATAGCCATCCATACCATGACATTTGATTATGAGGCGCTTCGGCGTGTGATTGGGATACCAGAGGCTTCATGGGTTATGGATGCGGGCAACACCAAGCCGAAGGGGATGTTGTTCACTCATTTGACTAGGGAGGCCAAGACTTGGCAGATGATCTTCGCCCACTACGTCCTGCCTACCACCCATTTTTCTGAGGTCCCCATGGAGATGCTCCTGCTGATTGGGTGTGTTATGGAAGGGAAGGAGGTCTCCTTCCCTAGACTTATCCGACAGTGCATGTGGCGGGCGCATATTCGTGGCCTACTTCCGTTTCCTACATTGGTCACGAGTATGGCAGCCCTGGCTGATGTCCCATGGTCGGATGATGATGTGCGACCACCACCCGCTGATGCTGATGACAAGGAGGTTACTATCCCCTGGGGTGTTTGGGTGCACGAGCGGCCACCTGCTAGCCGCCGCTCTCGGGCTAGGGCTGTCATCGGGACACCTTCACCACCAGCCCCTGCAGCTGGCCCATCATCTTCTACAGCCGCAGCTCCTCCACCATCCACAGATCCTCCAGCAGCACCTGAGCCTACCTATCTCCTGGTCCAGCGTCTCTTCCGGTTCTTAGAGCGTGAGCGACACCATGTCAGACGCCGCTTGGATCGGATGGACCAGGCCCTTATCTCTCTGGGCGCCGAGCTACCTCCGCTTCCCGATTCTCCGGCCTCCGATGAGCAGGATCATCAGGAGGAGGACGCGGAGGCACCAGCTCAGCAGGATGCCCCGGACACTACAGAGCCGGCACATATGGAGGCACCACCTCAGACTCAGGAGGAGCCTGTTCCTCAGCCTGTTCCTCAGCCGGTCCCACAGCCACAGACAGAGCCAGAGCCTATCGTTGCACCTCCCACTGATCCTCCGGTTTAGCATCGAGGACGATGCTTGATTTTACGTGTGGGGAGGGCACCGGTAGCATTATTTGGGAACCGGTGAACTCTTTTTTGGCCTAGTTATCTCATTTTGCACATTTTTGTATATATTTTGATGCATTTTTAGTTTGCTTTGGATACTTTTATTGCTTATTTTGGATTTTAGATATTTTGATGCTTTTGGATACTTTTAGATATTTTGGATGATAGATTCCATATTTTAGTTTGATTTTTCTTTATACATTTTCGCATATCTCCTTTTGTATATTCTCCTTTTAGTTTGTGGTTGTGATTAGAAATCATGTTTTAAGTAAAACTTAGTCACCCTTTTTGCATAAGAAATTGGTTTTGAGTGAAAAAAAAGAAAAGGGTAAACTAAGGAAAATTTTTGAATTTTTCAATCACAACAATGCTTAGTCAAACATTGAGGTTTTTCAAGAAAGTTTAATTATAGGGCATTAACCCAATTGATTGAAAGAAAATTTTTGAAACTTGCTTGAAATTCATACCTTTTGAAGCATGTATTGAATTGAGAACACAAGCTTGTGAGACTTGAGCCTATTGATGTGGTTACATTTTATAACCACTTATTTTCCATTCTTGTGTGAAATTGTTCTCTTTCCATGATTGTGATCCTTAATTTGCTTGATTCTATATGTCCACTTATTTCTTGTGTTTGTGCATTTATATGATTGAGGCCATTATCTCATTTGCCACTTACCCAAATAGCCAACCTTTTACTCTCCATTGTTAGCCAATTTTGAGCCTATGCTTAACCAATTCATTCTTATTTTAGCTCATTACAAGCCCAAGGCAGAAAACCAATGAGAAGTCCTTGTTTGGATCTTTGAATAGCCTAGGCTAGTGAGAGTGTATATTCTTCAAGTTGGTGAGGCTTGGGAACATTGGACGGGATAGAAAGGGGCAATACACTTGTATGTTTAGGAATTGGGCACATACTCATGTATTAATCAAATATAGAGACCTTATGCATTGATGTTCTTGTATTTAGTTTGAAAGAAGAGAAAAAGAAAAAAATATATATAAGAAAAAAAATGAATGATGAAAAGAAGAATAAAATGAAAGAAAAAAAAAGAAGAAAAAAAAATAAAAGGGGACAAAATGCCCCAAAGTGAAGTCAATAAAAAAAGAATCAATGCATAAGTGTTGTGAAATGAAAAAAAAAAAATGAAAAAAAAAATGCATGAAGTATGTAAGAAAAAGTGAAGAATGGGTAGTTAGAATAGCTCGCATTTGTATAGGTCACTAATTAGGTTAGGTGGGAAAGTCTATGCTAATCAAAGACTCAAATCCTAGCCCACTTGACCATAAATGATCCTACCTTGACCCTAACCCCATTACAACCTAAATGAAAGACCTCATGATGAATGTATGCACGCATTGAATAAATGTTGATTGTTAGAAGAAAATCAAATCTTGGAAAACATGATTAGAAGAGAATTGAGTGGATTAACCCTTAAACACTTGAGTGAATAGAGCGGATACACATCTGGTGAGGGTTCAAAAGTTCAATTACATGTATTCACCTATATTACCTATATTCTTGCAAGTTTGAACTCTTTTTGACAATTCAATACACTTGTGGTTTGGACTTAGTTCCTATATATGCCTAGCTCTTGTGCTTACACATGCTCTCTTGGGAATTGATTTGTTTGAACTAAGCATTTCCAATTGCCTTAGATAGTTGCATTTAGATAGGACTCATATAGTTTAGTTGCATTCAATAAATGCCATACCCCTTAGTTCCTTCTTATTTTAGCATGAGGACATGCTAAGGCTTAAGTGTGGGGAGGTTGACAAACCCCAATTTGACGGTTTGTTTTGCCTTGAATTTAGAACATTTTGATAACCTTTGTCACATTTAGCCTAAGAATTAGCATGGTTTTGTTATCTCTTCCATGATTGTGCTTAAGTGTAAAAACATGCTTTTTAAGCCTTGTCTTGGTGAATTCTAGTTTCTGTTTGATTCCATACGATACCTTGATGTGTTTGCTAGTAACCTCAGGTTGAAACTAGGCATGGATAAAAGGAAGCAAGGAAGGAAGCATACAAGTGGAGAGAAGCATAAAAAGTCAAAGAAGCAAAGTCAGCCATGCACGCGCACGCGCACAAGGCGCTCGCGCGCACATTGCAGAATCGACCAGGGACGCGCACGCGTACCATGCGCGCACGCGCCGATGCTGGCACATGACCTCATTAATGCAACACGTGCCTGGCGATTTGAGAGGGTTTCTGAACCCATTTTGGCGCCAAATTGCTAAAGGAAAGGAATAAAAGGATGAAGGATTAAGGGAAAAGAGAGGATTGATCACTGAGGATCATTGATCACTTTAGAAGTTAGTTACCATTAGTTTAGTTTTAGCTTTTTAGTTAGTTTCTAGAGAGAGAAGCTCTCCCTTCTCTCTAGGATTAGGATTAGGTTTAGGTTAATCTCTCTTCTTAGATCTAGGTTTAACTCATGCTTTGATTCACTTTTCATTTACCAATTCTTAATCTTCTCCTCTTCCTCTTTCTAGTGGTGTGCTTTAATAATTGTAATTCTTCATTTTGTTTTGGATATATTGTTGTTCCTTGGTTTTCTTTCAATAATGCAATTTGAGGTAATTCATGATAATTGTGATTTCCTTGATTGTTGTTGTTAATTCTTTACATTCAATTGTAGTTAGAATTCATTCTTGTTGTGATTGACTATACTTTTCTTTTGTGCCTTCCAAGTGTTTGATGAAATGCTTGGTTGGATTTTAGTGTAGATTTTGTTCCTCTTGGCCTAGGTAGAGTAATTAGTGACACTTGAGTTATCTAATTCCTTTGTTGATTGATAATTGGAGAGATTGCTAATTGATTTGAAAGCCTCCAAAGCTAGTCATTCCTTTAGGAGTTGATTAGGACTTGAGAAATCAAATTGATTCATCCACTTGACTTTCCTTTAATTAGTAAGGGTTAACTAAGTGGTAGCAATGAACAAATCTCATCACAATTGAAAAGGATAACTAGGATAGGACTTCTAATTTTCATACCTTGCCAAGAGCCTTTTATGGTTGTTAGTTTATTTTCATTGCCATTTACTTTTCATGCTTCTTATCCAAAACCCCAAAATAACTCATAACCAATAACGAGACACTTCATTGTACGTCCTAGGGAGAACGACCCGAGGTCCAATACTTCGGTTTATAAATTTTAGGGGTTTGTACTTGTGACAAACAACTTTTTGTATGAAAGGATTAGTGATTGGTTTAGAAACTATACTTTACAACGAGATTTCATTAGTGAAATTCTAAACCGTCAAAAATCCAATCGTCAAAATGGCGCCGTTGCCGGGGAATGTGCAATGGTGTTATGTTATTGGTTATTGTACATATGTGAATAGTGTAAATGGATCCAACTAGACATTTTTTATGAAGGCTTGGGTGAGATGTCCAAGATGAGCTTAGATACCTCTGCAGGTGGTTCACTACACAAGAAGAAGACACCAGAGGAGACTATTGAACTGATTGATTTAGTTGCTAGCAACCAATATTTATACTCATCTAACAGGAATCCTGTGAACTCTGAGACCTCTCAGAAGAGAGGCGTGTTGGAAGTGGAAGCTGTTAATGCTCTTCTTGCTCAGAATAAGCTTATGTCTCAGCAAATAAATCTACTTACTCAGCAGATGGGTGGCATGCAAGTCTCAGCTATCAACACCCAAAATCCACCTCAAGAGGCCTCCTATGACATGGCAGGTAATTTTGTGCAAAATAATAATTATGATTATACTCAATCCCTTTCTGAACAGGTCAATTACATGGGGAGTGCTCCTAGAAATCCCAATAATGATCCCTATTCTCAAACCTACAATCAAGGGTGGAGAAATCACCAAATTTTGGGTGGAGAGACCAACCTCAGAGACCTCAGAACTTCAACAATAATTCTCAGGGCGGCTTCTAACAGAACAATTACAATAACCACCAATTTCAGTCTCAGCAGCAACAATCACCTCAGCAGGCAAACTCTAAATCCCAAGAAGATGCTAATTGGGAGATGATGAAGAGTTTTGTGCAGGAAACCAGAGCATCAATCAAGAATTTGGAGATTCAGATGGGTTAAATAGCCACAAGAGTTAATGAAATTGATTAGAGAACCACTAATAGCCTTCCTGGTAACACAATTCCAAATCCAAGAGAGGAATGCAAGGCTATCACCTTGATAGATGGACAAGTGGCGAGTATGGAAGCACAAGTTAGTGAGGAACCCGTTGAAAAAGAAACTCCAGAGGAGAAGAAGGAAGAAGTAGAGCATGTCCCTCCAAAGCGTGTAGACAACCCATTCCCAGACTCTCTTGACACTTATCCTACATTGCCAAAGGCTCCTGAGTACATGCCTAAAATGCCATATCCCCAGAGACTTCAAAAGGAGACCAAGGACAAGCAGTTTTCAAAGTTCTTGGAAGTCTTCAGAAAGTTGCAAATCAATATTCCTTTTGCTGAGGTTTTGGAGAAAATGCCTATTTATGTCAAGTTCATGAAGGAGTTGTTGTCAAAGAAGAAGCCTTTAAAGGGAGATGAGACAGTGGTCTTGACTAAAGAATGCAGTGCCATCATTCAGAATCACTTACCAAAGAAGATGCCAGATCCAGGGAGCTTTCAAATTCCATGCACCATTGGGAGCAGAACCTTTGAGAAAGCGTTATGTGATCTGGGAGCAAGCATCAATTTAATGCCCCTGTCTGTGATGAAGAAGCTGTGAATCCAAGAGGCACAACCCACAAAGATAGCATTACAGATGGCAGACAAATCTATGAAGCCTGCATACGGATTAGTGGAGAATATCTTAGTCAAAGTGGGTAAGTTCTTCCTCCCAGCAGATTTTGTGGTTCTTGATACAGGGGAGGATGAGAACGCCTCTATAATTCTAGGAAGACCATTCCTAGCAACTGGAAGAGCTCTGATTGATGTAGAAGTGGGTGAATTAGTGCTTAGAGTGCATAATGAGCAACTAGTCTTTCATGTCTTCAAGGATATACATTCAATAGGTGAAGAAGAGAGGTGCATGCAGACTGAGCTTATTGATCCAAACCTTCAACAACCCCCTGATGACGGACAGTAGAATCTGCAACTCAACCCTCCTTTGGTGACAATCAATAAAATTCCTCATGACATCAAACCTAAGTTTGGTGATGGGAATGCATCATCCACCAAGGAAGACATTCAGAAAAAGAAGAAAATACCCAGGGGATGGAGAAACAAAAAGATCCCACTGAAGGTTTCTCCGCAGGAATGAAGGTGGTGTTGACTAGCAATCCAGTGCAAACTTATACAGTAAACATAATCCTCTCTCTAGAGCATATTGAGCTACTTTATGGAGACACAGGAAAGAAGTTCAAAGTAAGGGGTGAAGAAATGAGCCCCTATGATCCTCCTCCTTAGAGGAGCTGATCGTCAAGCTAGTGACGGTAAAGAAGCGCTTGTCGGGAGGCAACCCGATAATTTCGTATCCTTAGTTATTTTTCGTAGTAGTGATTTTCTTATTTATTTGATTTTTATTGAGTTTTTACTGTTTTCCTTTATTTTACTTTTGTTTTGATCATGCAGAATTTTTACAACAGGAACTGGACACTTAAAAAATTTTGGAACACTCTGGAGAAGGTTGGGTTTGCCAGTTCCACGCTGAACTTGGAATTTTCCAAGTTCAACGTGGCATATGCGTGCAAATTGGAAGGGAGCCTCTGCCAAGTCCACGCTGAACTTGGAAATTCCAAGTTCAGCGTGGCATACGACGTAAAGTGGGTAAAAATGCTTGAAGACCCACGCTGAACTTGAGAAATTCCAAGTTAAGTATGGAGAACGATGTAAAAACGAGCTCAGAGGTCTAGAATCCACGCTGAACTTAAAAAACCTCAAGTTGAGCGTGGGATTCTCCAAAAAAAAAAATTAAAAAAATTTACAAGAGCTCACGCTGAACGTGGATAGGGAATCCTACACTTGGAGGCGTCGACGCTGAACTTCACGATCAGCAAGTTCGGCGTAGAATCAAAATTTCACTAAATCTCTAATTTTCATTCACTACTTGGTCCCCACCCCCCTCCTGATGCCCTTTATTATTATTATTATTATTTATTTATTTTTTTCTTCCTTGGTCCCCACCCCCTAACCGTAACCCATGCCTTCCCCTCCTCCCATACTATATATATACTATATATATATTACCCCCCTTCCAATATTTTATATTATATTATATATATCAATCACCCAAACCCCTCCCTACCCGTAACCCTTTATATATAATACACCCCTTCTATACGTATCTCTATAAAATCAATAAATAAATAACTATATATATATATAAAATAAAAAAAATAAAATAAAATAAAATACAAAAAAAAACATATAAAAATAAAAACAAAAAAATAATATCTATATATTTTAATTATTATTTTAACTTCTCTTGTCTTTTTATCATTTTATTCTTCTTTTACAATAATATTTATTTTCACTCCTCCGTATGCCTTTTTATATCCCTCTCTATTTTTAGTTATTCTTTGCTTGAGGACAAGCAAATTTTTAAGTTTGGTGTTGTCGCTTCGCTTATGGCTTTTCTGTTTATTTTTATGGCACCAAAGAGAGGCGAATCATCTTCTAGGAAGAGCACAGCCTGAAGAATGAAACGGCCACTAGGATAACTAAGGTGGTTGAGTTCCTTTCATTCTATATTCTTTCCCGTTCTTACTATGTTATGTTCCAATTTTCTGTTGTTTTGTTTTAGTTATTGCATGATCATTTGTTATTTCAATTCCTAGGTTCTTGTTTAATTTACTGTTTATTTTGATATTTGATTTTTATTCTAAAAAGGTGCTCACTGAGTTTGAAATCAAAAGAAAAGAAAAGAAGGAATGTATTGCATGGGAAATTGAGTTAATATTTAAGAGTAGTCTTATTTACTTAAATGTGGTGATTATGAATGTGGTGATTATGAATGAATGTGGTGATTATGAATGAATGACATGAACAGTGCATATTTGAATTTGAATCAAAGGATGTTGATGTATAAGGAACAAGAATTTAGAGAATTATTATGACTTCTCTGAAATAAATAAAAATTTAATCCTTGAAGCAAAAGAGACAGCAAGATAAGCATAAGAGCAAGGTCCAAGGCTCTGAGCATCAATGACTAGGGAGGTCAGACATGATTAAAAGCTCAAAGAGTTGTTTCCCTAGTCATATGGTTGTGGTGTTCTTGTATCAAGTAATCCTTGAGACAAAACATTTAGAGTCAAGATCAAATGCAATTAACGGAGTATACCAAAGGCTTTGAACACCACTGTCTGGAAGTAACTGAAAAGAAAAAAAAATCAAATAAAGTGGAGAAAAATCAGAATTTAGAAAGAGTTCCCCAGTCAAGTGCTTGTGGTGTTTCTGTGTCAAGTAAAGTTTGAGACAAAACATTTAAAGTCACGGCTAGGCTCAAGGTGCAAAGCACCAAAGAAAAGAGAATTAAAGTAAATCCTGTTGTGTTCAAGGATTAAACTGGAGTATAAAGATCAGAGAGTTCATAATATGATCCGGATTCCCAATTCCGAATGACACTGACATTCCTCTGATTCAAAGGAGAGTGAGATGCCAAAACTATTCAGAGCTACAATGAATAAACCCCATTTTTAAGAATAGGCTCGAGCATGACTAAACTCTCACTTCTCATGCAAATTCACATCTTAATCATATACTTATTTTGGTTGCTTGAGGACAAGCAACAATTCAAGTTTGGTGTTGTGATGCGTGAGCATCTTTTCTATCTTTTCCTAGTAAATTTGCATTCAAATTGTTGAGTTTAATCAAGATTTAAATATCTTTTAGCCACTATGGATGCTACTTTGAGTTGTGTGCAATTCCATTTATTTCAGGTAGCATCCGGATGGATTTGACGGAGTTTTGTAGCAGAAAAGGAAGAAAGCGAGTGATGCTGTCAACCCCGACCTCCTTGCACTCAAACAAGAATAACTTGAGCTATAGTGGTCCAATTGACGTGATTCCAGTGGCATTAGAAATCTAATTTCCAGGTCTTTCCAACGATGTATAATAGTGTATACTTCTTCTTCATCATTTTCGGCCTCCTCCACGTTGAACTTGAGCTTTCTCAAGTTCAGCGTGGAGTCCACGTACAAAGGAGAAATCACACATTATCCACGCTGAACTTGAGAATTCTCAAGTTCAGCGTGGACTCAAGAATGAACGCCAAAGGAAACACTGCCTCATCCAAGTTCAGCGTGGACCTCAATGCTACCAGTGGTCCCCAACCTCATCTAAAGGGCTTGGCAAATCATTCCTTTAATTTTGATTAAAATTTTTATTTATTTATAACTAGGAAAAGATATTATTTTAGTTTTAGAAAATATATTTTACATTAATTAGTATTAGATATAAAAGGGAAAAGAATCAGCCTTTCGGGCTCCTCTCTCTTCTCTTCTACCTCATTCCGCAATTTACAGTTTTTCAGAATCCTAGTTTTCTCTCTGAACCATGAGCAACTAAACTTCCACTGTTAAGGTTAGGAGCTCTGTCTATTTTATGGATTGATACTATTATTTTTTTATTTTAATTCATGTACTGATTTATAATTCAAGAATTATTTTCGTTCTTTATCTTATGAATTTGGGTGGAACGGAAGTATGACCCTCTTTCTAATTGAGTTCTTGTATAACTTGGAAAAGCTCTTTACTTGAACAACAGCTTGAAAACATATTCTCCTAAATTTCTAATTATCTGGACTTAACGGGATACGTGACATATAATCCTCTTATATTTGGGTAATTAGGATTTTTGTGGCATATAAACTAGAATTGAACTTCACCCTCTAATTGGAATTAAGTGACCAAGGAATTGGCGGTTGATGAAAGTTAGAGTAGACTAAGAAGGTCTAAGGAATTAGGGCTTAGTCATATATAGTTTGCCATGAATTGAATCTTGCATGATTAAAATAGTTAGTAAGAAAAGTCAATCCGGAAAATAGATATCTCTGAAGCCTTAACTGTTTTCTCCATTTATATTTCACCTCAATTTACTGCTTGTTTTCTGAATTTCTGAATTTACTGTTTATGCTTTTGAACTCTTAAAACATCATTCTCTGCTTGTCTAACTAAGTAAATTAATCAATCATTGTTGTTTGGTCCTTCAATCCTCATGTGATCGACCTTCACTCACCTGAGGTATTACTTGGTATGACCCGGTGCACTTGCCGGTTAGTTTGTGGTTATAAATTTTGCACCAATCCCCACCCCCAATCATGGAGTTTTGAGACTCGTGCTGTAGAGATACAATGTAAAACGTGAAAATGTCATGAGATGCAAAATAAATCTCTAAAAGTAGTTTTTATACTAAGCTAGTGACCTAGGTTTACATAAATTAAGTAGACTAAGATATATAGTGCAGAAATCCACTTCCGGGGCCCACTTGGTTTGTGCTTGGGCTAAGCATTGAAGCTTCCATGTGTAGAGACTTTTTTTGGAGTTTAACGCCAGGTTGTAGCCTGTTTCTGGCGTTTAACTCTGGTTTGCAACCTGTTTCTGGCGTTTAACGCCAGAATAGGGTAAAGACTTGGCGTTAAACGCCAATTTGCGTCTTCAAATCTTGAGCAAAGTATGGACTATTATATATTGCTGGAAAGCCCTGGATGTTTACTTTCCAACGCAATTGAGAGTGCGCCAATTGGACTTCTGTAGCTCCAGAAAATCCTTTTCGAGTGCAGGGAGGTCAGAGTCCAACAGCATCTGCAGTCCTTTTTCAGCCTCTGAATCAGATTTTTGCTCAGGCCCCTCAATTTCAACCAGAAAATACCTGAAATCACAGAAAAACACACAAACTCATAGTAAAGTCCAGAAATGTGATTTTTGCATCAAAACTAATAAAAATATACAAAAAAGTAGCTCGATCCTACTAAAAACTATATGAAAATACCTCCAAAAAGCATATAAAATATCCACTCATTAGCATGCGTACATGACGCGCACGTGTGGGGCAGCATTCATTAAGCAAAATATATTACGCTGCAAGGGACGTGCATGCATATATTATACGCACGCGTCAATGGGCTAAAACGCAAAAGCACGCGCAAGCATGCAGGACGCGTACACATGGGTGATTGAACGCTGCGCTCAATTTGAAAACGCTCCATTCTCCTGGAAGTGCAACTCTGGCTCACTTAATCTGATCCAAATCCCATCAAAAAATTCAAAGCAAGCAGAGCCCATTGACATCATTCAAAGACACAAGAAACAGCTAGAATAGGAGTTTTATTTGAGTTGTAATTTGTTTTTAGTTTCAATTTCATTTGTGATTTAGGAATGCCTATAAAAAGGCTTTATTTCAATTAGGAAAAGAAAGCATGGACAGTAGGCTGCATTAGTAGTAGGTAGCAGTAGGAGTAGGAGTAGGAGTAGAATAGAAGTCTCTCTTTGATACACTTTTATTTTCTGTACTTTCTACATTTCAGTTATATTAAATTCAGTTTATGAAATTTCAATTTCTTCAATCCTCTGCTAAAATTTCCTTTTCTGCAAACTTTACAATTCTGTCATGATTCAGCCTGATTTAACTTCCCTGCAATTTAAATTTTTTGTTACTTGTTCTCAAGTTCTTTTCGATTGCTTGATCTACTGCTTTCTTTAATTTCCCTGCACCTAATTCCCTTTACATATGCTATAATTTACGTTTTTTTCCCTTTAAGCTTCAGTTGATTTACATTATGTACTTTACTTTCACTGCAATTTACTTTCTACTGAATCAATTTCACCCAATTCACCACTGTTAGCTTAACTAAACTAATCACCTCTTAAAGTTGCTTGATCCATCAATCCCTGTGGGATCGGCCTCACTCTTATGAGTTATTACTACTTGATGCGACCCGGTACACTTGCTGGTGAGTTTGTGTGGAATCGTTTTTCCCTCATCAGCACGCCCATAGTGTGTGATGGGCTAGGCGTGCCATGCCCAGCATGGCGTGCCACGCCCCTTTTGCGGCCTTCAGCATTGCTCTCTGGAAAACTACACTAGCGTGCCATACCCATGTAAATGGCTTAAACATGCCTCTCTGGAAATCATAACTGGTGTGCCACGACCAGTTCCTAGCGTGCCACACCCATATAGATGACTTGAGGATCCTTTCTGGAATTCAATACTGGCGTGCCACGCCCAGCTCCTGGCGTGCCACGCCCATACATTTTTGTGGCGTTTGCTCCAAGTGGCACGCCAGTTTCACACGCCCAGCTTGTTTTGTTATTTTCTTCCCCCTTTTTGATGTCTTTTTCACCTGAAATTCAGCACAAACCCATTTCAATGCAATGTACCATAATATTCATCAAATAGTGCATGAATTGCAATGATCAAATGAGATTATGCTCCTTTTATGGTCCTTTTTATGCAAGGAAAAAGAGTAGATGATGCAAGTCATCACAACACCAAACTTAAGCTTTGCTTGTCCCAAGCAAATCAATGTGAGTAGTTTTGAGACTTGACCTTGAATGGATGCAACATTACTAAGGATGAGGCTAAGTGTTTAACACATGCATATTTCTATTTTAATGTAATAAAGAACTCCTAGGTTCTTGAAGGTTATTCTAAGTATAAGCTTCAGGGGTCCTTTTTATTGATTGTCATCTTGAAGTAGTAAGAGTTATTTCATTCTCTTTTGATTGTTCTATTCTTTTCACTTTTTCTTTTTCATTAACCACGACCCTAAATGTTTTGTCTCAAGACAACCTTTTAGTTAGGCTTTCAATTAGTACTCCCAAACCAGTTGGCTTTAGGGTACTAGGTGTTGAGCCACCCCTAGGAATTTACTTGCCCAGGTCTTTTCTTGACACATCTTCACCACAAGCATCTACTAGATTTTCTAACTCTTTTTTTGAGCTATTTTGTGTTTCTTTCCATCCTAGTAGTTGATGCTCAGAGCCTTGGGTCTTTATTGCTTACTACTTCTTGGTTCTATATATATTCAAGGAACACCCCTTAGCTTTTACTTGTCATACCTTCTAAGCCTAGTTTCTTTTCATGACTCATTTTCTTTCCAATTCATTCAAGGTTCTACACTTAGTTCCTTATCTCTTAGATTTTGAACAATTACACTTGGTCTTAGTCTCTTTTGCTCTTGTTTTTGTAACAACTCACAACAACTCTTATGGAAACAAACTAATCTTTTATTGATGTAGATGAGCTTGAACTAACATTGCATTTTCTTTCTTGTAATGAAAATGACTCATAAAAGACTTCAGGATATTAAAAAAAACTAAGCATAAACATAAACTATCCTAGCATTGCTATTTATTATCAAACAGAAATTTAAACATAAAGAAACTAAACAAAAATCCAGAAATTTGAGAGTGTCAACCATGAAACTCAACAACCTTGAGCAACTTCAGTTCATTGGCCCTTTTCCTTTGTCTTTCTTTTTGGAAGGGGAGTAGTCATCACCATTCTTCTTGGAGGATCCTTCTTGTGCCTTTTTGTCCTTGGGTTTCCAGAATCCCAGGCTCCTCATATGTAATTTTATATTTTCTTTATGCTGATATGCAATTTCTTCCTGCCTAGCACTGAGCTCCTCTATCTTCTGCATGTAGGTTGGATAATTGGGGTTCATGTTGGCTACTGCAATGCACAAGTAGCACAATTTTGTCTATACATAGCAGTCATACTCCCCTCTTGCTACAGTTATGGCTTCATAAAGATGCATAAACTCAGCAAGGCTCTCCATTTGGCTTTGTTGTCGCTCCAGAATTATTCCGAGGTTGCTTTGCATTTCTTCCCAATTGATCTGGTCTTGCTGCTTCTTCATGTGCTCCATGCTCCCTTGGAGTTGTTGTATGTTCTGATTCACTTGGTCCCATTGTTGTTGTTGATTACCCTTTAGTTGGTTGACATCCTCTCTCAGATGATGTATGTCTCCCTTCATTTGGTGTATGTCTCCTTGCAATTGCACCCAGTTGAAACCTTCAGGAAATTGTTGGTATTGTTGATATGGTGGTAGTTGAAGTGCTAGGTGATGTGGTTGCTCCTCTTCTTGTTGTGGTTACCCTTGTGGCACATGAGCATGTCCTCTATGCTCCCTTCTCCTCTCAAGTGGGTTGACAGCCACCACTTTGGCCATCTTCTTGGCAGTTATGGGCTTGTCTTGATCTACCAGCACCTCATCAATAATCTTTTTAACCCCTACTTCATCACACAGCCTTTGAATAATGCTGGGGAAGGCCAACCTTGTGCTATCTTTGGTACTTTTCAGCACCCTGTTGATGTTGTTGGCTATCATCTCCCCAACATTCACATTCTCACCTTTCATGATGCTGTATATGAGCACAGCTCTTTCAAGTGTTACCTCAGATGTGTTGGATGTTGGGTTGAGAGATCTTCTCATAAAATCCAGCCACCCTCTAACTTGGGGCTCAAATCTCTTCTCCTCGGCTGGTTGGGTCTCCCATCTTTATCGTTGATCCATTGCACATTCAACACACATTCATCCTTTCTTCATAGCTCCGAGTGGAGCTTGTTTGTCTCACCATGAGCATCCTATCTATGTTAGAGGGACTGTAGTAATTGGATTTCCCTCTCACATAGCTAAGATAGCCATAGGGTTACCTTGGCTGAGGCACAGCATTGGCGTAGAACTCTCTCACCAAGCTTTCTACCACCTTCCTTGGTGGGTTGTACAAGAGTGCCCAGCCTCTATTGTTTATCTTCCTGTTGATCTCAGGGTGCTCGTTTCTTCCCAATTGGAACCCAACTTCTGAAATAATTTACCTCTCGCTCACCCAACCATAAAATTGGTTTTGGTTGAATGATGAAAGGAACTTGTATTCATTGTGGCTTGAGGACCCTGAGGTTGGTTCCTTGGTCTTTCTTTTCTTTGTTTATGAGGCTCTTGGTGGTGCCATTGTGGTGAAGAAAATGTGTTTAAAGTGTTAAAGAAAGTTTAAGAAAGTTGCAAGAGAGAGAGCAAGCAAAACACAGTTTTACTCCAACACCAAACTTAGGGCTTAATTGTCCCTAATCAAGTAGAAGAAAAAAGGTAAAGAGAAGAAAGAAGGAGATGAAAAGAAAGAAGGAATTGTGAGGGTCTTTTCGTGTGTGAGGTTGGGGTTTGAAATGGGGGGGAGGTAGGAAAAGTAAGGGGGTTTTTATAGGGGTGGAAAGTGTGGTCTGAAGGGTGGAAAGTGGAAGCAATTCAATGTTTTCCCACTTGGAGAGTGGCGCCTAGCGTGGGAAGAGGCGCCAATCCTTACCCCTCTTTGCTTCCTGCATGTGTTTAGTTCTAAAGTGCAAGTACACTTTGACTTCTTGCTTTATGAGATACCAATCATGTGGGCCCCATTCTCTCTCCTGAAAAATAAAAACTAAAACCCCATTAGTAATGACAAAAGAATCCTTCACATTCCTTTTTAATATGAGCAATTGAATTTGCAACTGATGAGTTCCCCTTGGGACACCAAACTTAATTCCCTTGCATATAATAAATTGTGTTCATCATTGGGTTTTTAATGTATTCATAAGGGTGGATTAACTTTAATCCTTTCACATTATTTTGCTTCTAACCCCCTTCCGGACACAATTAAAACCAAATTTCATACACTTGGCAATTTATAAATGCTTTCAATTTGGATGGTATTGGGCTTACTAGGTAGGATTTCGTATGGTGGTGGCCACACCAAACTTAATCTTTGGGCTTACTTTCAAATTTAATCTGTTCAAAAGGTTGTAAGCCTAGATTAAGTGGATTGGTGGCCACACCAAACTTAGCTTTTTAGCTAGTTCTTAGCCCAATCACTCATCTTTAGTAAATATATTCATCAAATTGCACTTTCAGAAAACGAAACTAAACTAAAGATCTTCTAACTATCAAAAACTAAAATTTAAACTTCCTAATCTACTACCTACAATCTACCTTTAGAAAGCAATGAAATTAGAATATTAAACTGGAACTTAAACTATCTAAGTTGACACTTATGACTACTCATATGAAAGCAGTAAATCTAAAGGATATAAAGTGTTGGGGCGCCTCCCAACGAGCGCTTCTTTATTGTCACTAGCTTGACGTTTTTCCTTCTTTAGCTGAGATGGTAGCTCACTCTCTTCTCATCCAGTGAGTCTCCCAAGTAATGCTTGAGTCTATGGCCATTCATTGTGAATGTGCTTTGTGTTTTGTCTTCCATGAGCTCTACATGACCATAAGGTGACACTTTGAGAATGGTGAAGGGTCCAGACCATCGAGACTTAAGCTTCCCTGGGAAGAACTTGAGTCTTGAATTGTACAGCAACACTTTCTAACCTTCTTTGAACTCTCTCCTTGTTATCTTTTGATCATGCCACCTCTTTGTATTTTCCTTGTAAATCTTTGCATTGTCATAGGCTTGATTTCTGAATTCCTCCAGCTCATTGAGTTGTATTAGTCTCTTTTCTCCAGCGGCTTGATCATCAAAATTTAGCATTTTTAGAGCCCAGAATGTTCTGTGTTCAAGCTCAACTGGTAAATGACAAGCCTTGACAAACACCAATTGGTATGGAGACATCCCAATAGGTGTTTTGAAGGCTATCCTATAGGCCCATAAAGCATCATCTAGCTTTTTAGACCAATCCTTTCTTGAGCTTCCAATAGTTTTTTCAAGAATTCTTTTGAGCCCCCTGTTTGAAATCTCAGTTTGTCCGTCGGTCTGTGGATGATATGGAGTTGCCACTTTGTGTTTTACTCTATATTTAGAGAGGAGTGCTTCAAGTTGCCTATTGCAGAAGTGTGATCCTCCATCACTGATGGGAACTCTAGGAACTCCAAATCTGCTGAAGATATTCTTTCTTAAGAAGTTCATCACAACTTTGTTGTCATTTGTTGCTGTAGCTATGGCTTCTACCCATTTTGACATAAAATCAATAGCCATCAATATATAATTGTTTGAGCAGGAGGAAGGGAAGGGTCCCATAAAATCAATTCCCCAAACATCAAACAATTCTAACTCCATTATAAACCTCTGTGGCGTCTCATTTTTCTTGGGTAGATTGCCAGACCTTTGGCACTCATCACACCTTGATACCAATTTCTTTGCATTCTTGAACATGGTTGGCCAATAGAATACACATTGTAGCACCTTGACTGTAGTTCTTTCCCCATTAAAATGGCCTCCATATGCAGATCCATGGCACTGCCAAAGTACTTCTTGCCCTTCTTCATGGGAAATACACCTTCTCAAGATCCCATCAGCACACTTTTAAAACAAAAAGGGCTCATCCCAAATGTAGTGTTTAGAATCTTTGATTAGCTTTCTCCTCATGTGTTTGTTGATGTTGGTTGTTAGTTCTCCAATAGCCTTGAAATTGGCTATGTCTGCAAACCAATGAGCTTCTTGGATCATCATCAACTGCTCATCAGGGAAGCTCTCATTCACTGCAATTTGGGGTGCATCATCTTCTTTCTGTGGGATTCTTGAGAGGTGGTCAGCCACTTTGTTTTCTGCTCCACTCCTATCTTTGATTTCAATGTCAAACTTTTGGAGGAGCAGAATCCACCTTATTAGTCTAGGCTTGGACTCTTGTTTGTTAAGCAAGTATTTGAGTGCTGCATGATCAGTGAATATAATTACTTTGGAGCCAATAAGATATGATCTGTATTTATCAAAAGCAAAGACAATGGCAAGTAATTCCTTCTCTGTAGTGGTATAGTTTCTTTGATTTTCATTAAGGACTTTGCTAGCATAGTAAATAACATGCACCAATTTGTCCTTCCCCTGTCCTAGGACAGCACCAACAGCAAAGTCGAATGCATCACACATCAACTCAATGGGTAGATCCCAGTTGGGTGGTGCTATGATAGGTGCAGAAGAGACAAGTAGGTACATTAGAGACAAGTAGGTTGCTCAAAGGCTATCATGCATTCTTTATAAAAAATAAACGGTACATTAAAGACAAGTAGGTTGCTCAAAGGTTTGGCAACCTTTGAGAAATCTCTAATGAACGTCCTGTAGAAGCCAGCATCTCCTAGAAAACATCTAACTGCCTTGACATTGTAAGGTGGGGGTAACTTTGCAATCACCTCCACCTTAGCCTTGTCCACCTCTATGCCTCTTTTGAGATCTTGTGACCAAGAACCACCCCCTCTGTAACCATAAAATGACATTTTTCCCAGTTCAAAACAAGGTTGGTTTCTTGGCATCTCTTTAGCACCAAGGTTAAGTGGTGCAAACAGTTATAATATGAATCACCAAATACAGAAAAGTCATCCATAAACACCTCAATGAATCTTTTAATCATGTCTGAAAATATGGAGAGCATGCACCTTTGGAATGTTTCAGGTGCATTGCACAATCCAAAGGGCATTCTCCTATAAAAACACCATAGGGACAGGTAAATGAGGTATTTTCTTGGTCCTTGGGGTCTACAACTATTTGGTTGTTACCAGAGTAACCGTCCAAAAAGCATTAATATTCGTGTCCCGCAAGTCTTTCCAGCATCTGATCCATGAAAGGTAGGGGGAAGTGATCCTTCCTGGTGGCTTCATTAAGCTTCCTATAATCAATGCACATGCGCTAGCCAATCATTGTTCTTGTAGGTATCAGCTCATTCTTCTCATTTGATACAACAGTGATCCCTCATTTCTTTGAGACTACTTGCACCGGGCTTACCCAAGGGCTGTCTGAGATAGGGTAAATCACCCCAGCTTGCTACAATTTCAACACCTTTTTTTGGACTACTTCATCCATGGTTAGGTTTAGTTTTCTTTGCTGCTGCCTTGAGGGCTAGGATCCTTCTTCAAGTAGGATTTTGTGCATGCACGTTGAAGGACTAATTCCCTTCAAGTCTGCAAGTGTCCAGCCTATAGCATCTTTGTGATGTTTCAGCACTTGGATAAGTTCCTCTTCTTGCTCCTTAGTTAAGCTTGCATTAATAATTACTGGGTAAGTGTTGTTGTCTCCCAAGTATGCATACTTCAAATTGGGAGGCAGGGTCTTCAGTTCTAGTTTTGGTGCCTCCACTTTCTTGTTGTCCATGTGGTTCAGCATGATTGACTTCTCCATGGTTTCTTGTGGTGTTTCTCCTCCTGATGCTTATTGCTCCAGCTCCATAATCTCTTCACATTGTTCTTCCTCCAACACTCCTTGAACTATCTTCTCTATGGTATCTACCATTATGAACTCTCCTATAGATTCCTTGGGGTAACTCGTTGCCTTAAAGACATTGAAGACCATCTTCTCTTCATGTAACCTCAAGACTAGTTCCCCTTTTTGGACATCAATAATGGCTCCAGCAGTTGCTAGGAATGGCCTTCCTAGGATGATAGATGTGTTGGCTTCCTCTTTCATATCCAGCCCAATAAAGTCAGCTGGGAAAATAAACTCTCCCACTTTCACCAACAAATCCTCCACTACCCCATGAGGAAATTTAAATGTTCTGTCAGTCAATTGGAGTGCCATCCTTGTTGGTTTGGCTTCCTCAATCTTCATCCTTCTCATCATGGCCAAGGACATGAGATTGATGCTAGCCCCCAGGTCACACAGTGCTTTTTCAATGGTGATATCACCTATGATACATGGAATTTGGAAACTCCCAGGGTCCTTCATCTTCTGAAGAAGCTTCTTTTGTATGATAGCACTGCACTCCTCATTTAGTATTATGGTTTCTTTCTCTCCCCATTTCCTCTTTCTTATCATGAGCTCCTTTAAAAATTTAGCATAGAGGGGCATTTGCTCTAATGCCTCAGCAAAGGGTATATTGATCTAGAGCTTCTTGAAGATTTCTAGGAACCTTGAGAACTGGCTATCTTTTCCATCGTTTCTTAGCCTCTGTGGATAGGGTATTTGTGGCACATAAGGCTTTAGGACTGGCTTCGATGAGGATGGTGCAGGGGTCTCTTCTTCTTTCTTATTTTCAGGCTCTTTTGCAGCTTCTTTTTCTTGATTGCTCACATTTGGGGATGCTTCTTCTACAACTTTTTCACTTCTAAGTGTGATTACCTTGCATTCCCCTCTTGGGTTGGCCATGGTATCACTGAAAAATGTATGTGTGGGCATTGGAATTTGCTTAGATAGGCTTGCCAATTGTGCTTCCAACTTTGAAATTGCTACGCCTTGATTCTTTATGTTTGATCTGCACTCTTCTTGGTTGGCATCCATCTTCCTTTCGGCTTGTATTTGTCTCTCCAAAACATTAGAAATAGCTCCTATCAGCTGTGATGACATCTGTGCTATTGCAGCTTTCACTCTTTCAAAATTGCTCTCGATTTCACATGGTTGCATGGTTGGGGTTAATGCTTCTTGGTGGTGGTTGCTGTGTGTTTATTGGGTAGAGTGATATGATGTATTTTGTGAGTTGTGATAGGGTCTGTTATTGCCTGATTGATGGTTGGAGTTATGGTTGTTGTGTTGGTTGGATTGGTAAGGTTTGTTGTGGTTTTGGTTGTGGCTTTGTTGGTTTTTCCACCCAAAGTTTGGGTGGTTCTTCCAACCTGGGTTATATGTTTTGGAGTTTGGGTCATATGGTGGTCTAGAAGAGTTGTTCACGTAGTTTACCTACTCCCATTCACTTTCAACTTCTGGGGCATCTTCTTCCTATGATGGTGCTTGAGCTTGGATAGCTGAGACTTGGCCAGTCTCCATCCTCTTTGTTAAGGCTGCTAGTTGTGCTGCAATCATCTTATTTTTTGCTAACAAAGCATCTATAGAATTTAGCTCCAGCACTCCTTTATTTTGAGATCTTTCTGAAGCATAGAAGTATTCATTTTTAGCTACAGTCTCTATAACATCTATGGCTTCTTCAATGGTTTTCTTTTTGTTGAGTAAACCCCTGAAGAGTGGTCCACAGCTTTCTTTGCTTCATATGATAACCCTTCATAGAAAATATGAAGTTGAACCCATTCGTTAAACATGTCTGGAGGACATTTCCTTGTTAAGTCTTTGAACCTCTCCCAGGCCTCATAAAGTGCTTCACCATCTTGTTATCTGAAAGTCTGCACCTCAGCTCTTAGTCTATTTACTCTCTGTGGAGGGTAAAATCTTGCTAGGAATTTTACAACCTCATCCCAAGTTGTTAGACTCTCCTTGGGGAATGCTTCCAACCACTTTGCTGCCTTATCTCTGAGTGAGAAAGGGAACAAAAGTAGCTTGTAGGTGTCAGGGTCTACACCATTGGACTTTACAGTGTCACAAATCCTCAAGAATATAGTGAGATGTTGGTTTAGGTCCTCTTGGACTCCCCCTCCATATGAACAATTATTTTGGACAAGTGTGATGAGTTGAGGTTTCAACTCAAAGTTGTTAGCGTGGATTGTTGGCTTTAGAATGCTGCTGCCATAGTTTCTTGGATTTGGGTTGATGTAGGAGCCTAAGACTCTCCTCTCTTGCCTAATATGATTGCCATCATCCACTCCAACATGGTTTTGCACTTCTTCTTCCATAGTAGCTTACAAATCTTCCTCTACTACTTCCTTTCCAACTATGCCTTTGCCTCTTGCTTCCCTCCTTAATCTAAGGAAGGTCCTCTCAGGTTCACTATCGAAGGAAGATGAAGTTTCTCCCCTTCTACCTGTCATACATCTAACAAACAGCAAGCAGAGGGCAAGTGAAGGAATCACTCTTGTTAAGAGTAATAGTTAGCTTGGTTGATGCAATTAATCAAACTGTTAGAAGAATGGAAATATGAACAATGAATAACAAAATATCCAAAGTAAAATTAAAATAGAATAGAACAAAAGAAAACTAAACGACAAAAACAAAAAAAATATAACAAGGTAATTAAATTGCTTAATCTAGCTCTCCAATCAATTTAATCATTGTCAAATTCAAACCAATCCCCGGCAACGGCGCCATAAAACTTGATGACTGGAATTCACTCCCCATATAAAAATGATGAATCTATTCTTTTGGCAAGCGCACCAAAAATTATCGTCAAGTAATAATCCACAGTGGTGTAGGATCGTATCCACAGAGATTGGTAGATTTGAGCAACTTTAATTAATTGGTGAATTAGTCAAGCTAAGTAGAATAGATTGTGATTGCAGAATTGTAAATGGGCAAGAACATAAATGGCTCAAAAGTAAATATAAGCAATAAAGTGCAGAAACAGAAATGACAATAATGTAAAATGCAGAAATAAAAATGACTTAATTGTAAATGGGAATGGGGAATTGCAGAATATAAAGAAAGCTAAAAAGAAAGTGGAAGATAAGAATAGGGGAATTCATTGAGATCAGGAGATGTTGTTCTCTTTGGATTAAATTCAGTTCATATCCTCTTCAATCATGCAACTCATTGACCTCTTGGCAATCATGATTGATTGAGCCCCAATTCCTTGGTGACTTAATCTCTTAGATCTTGATCAGTAGCCAATTCCTTGGTCTAATTGCTCATGAAGAGAGATATGCTTGGTCCCTGATTATACCACACATCATCATAGGTCCAAGTAGAGGGAGGATTATATGTCACCATATCCAAACACCAAAACCCAGATCCTACTCAAGTGTGAGAAAGGATTTCTAGCATGGTTTCATGTTTCCTTTTCCAAGGTTCCCATGAAACCCATTTTGCATTCAACCTCTTTTCCAAGATGATTGAACACTAAAATTATAACAAAATTCCTTCTAGCAAATCAAAGAGAAGATGAAGAGAAGAAGAAATTAACTATCATTAATCCATCAAGTACAACAAAGCTCTCTCTCTCAATGAGAGAGAATTTAGCTACTTATAGCTAAGAAAAAAGTACAAGTGATGGAAGAGATGATAAAGTGAAAAGTAAATCTAACTATATCTAATAGCTTAACTGATTAATCCCTTTCTCAGTACATTCAGGGGTTATTTATACTACTCCTAGCACTAGAATAAAGAAAAAATAAAAGTGAAAAAGAAAAAAATAAAAAAATACAATTTGGAGGGAAAAGAAACTCAATAAACGTGACCCTCCCAACTGGCGTGTGACTGGCATTTCAGTGGTGTGCCACACCCAGCTCTGAATCTAGCTTGGCGTGCCACATCCAACTCTTCAAGTGGCATGCCCTCCTTCATTGGCACCCCTGGCGTGCCACGCCTTCGAGCCCAGGTGGCACGTCCAGGGTTCTTTAAGTACTTGTATAGCCTGGCGTGCCACTCCTTCGACTTCAAGTGGCACGCCTAGGTCTTTTCCTTCTTCTTCTTGCTTCTGAAAAGTTGAACTAGCGTGGCACGCCCAGGGTCTGGCGTGCCACGCCCATTTGTGTGCTTGGTTCCTTCGTTGGCGTGCCATGCCCAGAACTCAAGTGGCACGCCCAGGTCTTCTTCTTGTTGATTGGTGATGCTGGCGTGCCACGCCTGAGGCTCAAGTGGCACGCTGAAGTGAGAAATGGTAGCTGGCGTGCCACACCTTCGATACCAAGTGGCACGCCCATATGGTTGGCCTCCTAACTCCTTATCTGGAATTCACACCCCATATAAAAATGATGAATCCGTTCTTTTGGCAAGCGCACCAAAAATTATCGTCAAGTAATAACCCATAGTGGAGTGGGATCATATCCATAGAGATTGGTAGATTTGAGCAACTTTAATTAATTGGTGAATTAGTCAAGCTAAGCAGAATAAATGGTGATTGCAGAATTCTAAATAGGCAGAAACATAAATGACTCAAGGGTAAATGTAAGCAATAAAGTGCAGAAAAGAAAATGACAATAATGTAAAGTGCAGAAATGTAAATGACTAAATTGTAAATGGGAATGGGGATTTGCAGAATGTAAAGAAAGCTATAAAGAAAGTGAAAGATAAGAATAGGGGAATTCATTGAGATCAGGAGATGTTATCTCTTTAGATTAAATTCAGTTCATATCCTCTTCAATCATGCAATTCATTGACCTCTTGGCAATCATGATTGATTGAGCCCCAATCCCTTGGTGACTCAATCTCTCAGATCTTGATCAATAGCCAATTCCTTGGTCTAATTGCTCATGAAGAGAGATATGCTTGGTCCCTGATTATACAACACATCATCATAAGTCCAAGTAGAGGGAGGATTATATGTCACCATATCCAAATACCAAAACCCAGATCCTACTCAAGTGTGAGAAGGAATTTCTAGCTTCGTTTCATGTTTCCTTTTCCAAGGTTCCCATGAAACCCAGTTTGCATTCAACCTCTTTTCCAAGGTAATTGAACACTATCATTAATACAAAATTCCTTCTAGCAAATCAAAGAGAGGATGAAGAGAATAAGAAATTCACTATCATTAATCCATCAAGTACAACAGAGCTTCCTCTCTCAATGAAAGGGAATTTAGCTACTCATAGCTCAAAGAAAAGTACAAGAGATGGAAGAGATGATAAAGTGAAAAGTAAATCTAACTATGACTAATAGCTCAACTGCTTAACGCCTTTCCCAGTACTTCCAGGATTTATTTATACTACTCTTAACATTAGAAAATAAAGAAAATACAAAAGTGAAAAGAAAATACAAAAGTGAAAAGAAAAATACAATTTGGAGGGAAAAGAAACTCAATAAACGTGATCTTCCAACTGGCGTGTGACTGGCGCTCCAGTGGCGTGCCATGCCCAGCTCTAAATCTAGCTTCGCGTGCCACGCTCAACTCCTCAAGTGGCATGCCCTCCTTCATAGGTATCCCTGGCGTGCCACGCCTTCGAGCCCAAGTGGCATGCCCAGGGTTCTTTAACCACTTGTGTAGCCTGGCATGCCACGCCTTCGACCTCAAGTGGCACGCCCAGGCCTTCTCCCCCTTCTTCTTGCTTTTGGAAAGTTGAACTAGCGTGGCACGCCCCAAGTTTGGCGTGCCACGCCCATTATGTGAGCTTGGTCTTTCTCTCTGGAAAACTAAACTAGCGTGACATGCCCAGGTTCTGGCGTGCCACGCCCATTTGTGTGCTTAGTTCCTTTATTGGCGTGCCACACCCAGAACTCAAGTGGCACGCCCAGGTCTTCTTCTTGTTGATGGGTGATGTTGGCGTGCCACGGTTGAGTCTCAAGTGGCATGCTGAAGTGAGAAATGGTAGCTGGCGTGCCACACCTTCGATACCAAGTGGCACGCCCATATGGTTGGCCTCTTAACTTCTCCTCTGGAAAATATAACTGGCGTGCCACGCTCAGTATTTTACCTTGGTCCAGTGGTTGGCGTGCCATGCCTGGTCCTTCAAGTGGCCTGGCAAAGTGAGAGTTGAGAGCTGGCGTGCCACGCCTTCGATACCAAGTAGCACGCCCAGCCTTTTTGGCTTTCAACCTCTTCTCTGGAAACTTGTACTGGCGTGCCACGCCTTGATGCTCAAGTGGCACGCCCACTTTAATGTGGCTCTTTCTAGCGTGGCGTGTCATGCCTGGCTCTTCAAGTGGCACGCCAAAGTGACAATTTGGAGCTGGCATGCCACGCTTTCGATACCAAGTGGCACGCCCAGCCTTTTGGGTCTTCAATGTTGCTCTCTGGAATCTTGTACTGGCGTGCCACGTCCTGATGCTCAAGTGGCATGCCCTTTTAGTGTGATACTTTTCAGCCTGGTGTGCCACACCTGACTCTTCAAGAGGTACGCCTGATGGGATATTTTTGCGGAAAAACGAATTTCTCCAAAACACCCAAATCTAACCGGCAAGTGCACTGGGTCGCATCAAGTAATAATAACTCACGGGAGTGAGGTCGATCCCACAGGGATTGAAGGATTGAGCAATTTTAGTTTAGTGGTTGATTTAGTCAAGCGAATCAAGATTTGGTTGAGAGATTTGTGATTTGCAGAATTTAAATTGCATAGAAAGTAAAGGGAATGGGTAATTGGCATGAAATTAAAGAGAGCTGAAATTTAAAGTGCTGAATCTTAAAGAACAAGAAATTAAATGGCAGAAACTTAGAACGCAAGAAATGTAAATTGCAGAATCTTAAAGTGCAAGAAATGTAAATGGCTTGAATTGTAAAGGGAATTGGGAGTTGGATTTGCAGGAATTAAACAAGGGAAATTAAAATTCAACAAGCAGAGGAATAGAAGAACACTTGGATTGAATCAGATCTAGAAACAGAATTGTAAATGAGCATGAAAATAGTAAACAGGGAATGGGAAATGGGAAATCCGGATCTCAGGACCCAAGAGACTAGAAAACCAAGTCTAGATCTCAATGCCTTCCTAGATCCAACAAGAACAATTGCAAAGGAAATTGTAAATTGCAAAGAAAGTAGATGAAGAACAATTAACCGAAACTGAAATTCAATTAAGCAGAAAATTAAACAAGATTCCAAGGTGAGATTGAAACAGAATTTCTTCAATTCTCCACCCAAAATCCAAGACAAGAAAAGTAAAGAGTGCTGGGCAAGAACAAGGAAGAAGAGAAATCAATTCTCCTCCCAAATTCTCTTGAATTAAAACAACAATGCTAAGAAATGTAAAAGTGAGCTCTCCGCAAAACTCAAAAGAAAGCTATTCTGAAAAACTAAAAGGGAAGCTCCCTTTAAAACTTAAATTCTAATCTATTTATACACTTTCTTCAAATGGTCTTCAAGCCTTCAATTGGGCCTTTGCTCTTGGTGTTTGGAGAAGAACCGAATTGAACTGGGTTGGAATCATGAAAGCTTGAGTAAAAGTTGGAGTAAAAGTTAGGGTCTAACTTTTGTTCCAACTTTTCACATCAGCACCCTTGTTTTGCTGATACCAACGTTGGGGCAAAAGTTAGGGGTCTAACTTTTGCTCCAACGTTGGCCTCCCCTTAGTTATTCATGGCGCCAACGTTAGCCAGAAAGTTAGGGGCTAACGTTGGCGCAAACTTTTGCTAGCCCAGGGAGTTTTTCAAGCGCCAACGTTAGCCAAAAAGTTAGGGGCTAACGTTGGCGCAAACTTTTGGTGCATCCAGGGAGTGTTTTTCATGCCAAAAGTTAGCCAAAAAGTTAGGGGCTAACTTTTGCTCCAGCTTTTGCTTCCTGGTTCATAATTAATTCAAGACTCAAGTCATTCCTCCTAGCCATTCCTTCTTGCATCAACCTTTCTCCAAGCTTTCTTCACCTATCATTAATCAACCAAACACATCAAAGCTATGCTCAAAATCATGAGATATTCATTCTTTCATAATATGTGACATTTATAGCATAAAACCTCATGAAATAGCATGAATTCATACATGGTTGATTAAATCAAAGGAAACATGAAAATCCACCCAATTGGCTTGCTTTTGGCTCAAGAAAGTGCATAATTCAATTGAAAACAAAAGAAAAATGCTAGTAAAACTAGGCTAAGATGACTTGTCATCACAACACCAAACTTAAAGCTTGCTTGTCCCCAAGCAAGAAATGAATTATGCTCATAGGTTCTTTCACTTAAGACGGATTGAAGAATAAATTGTAAGGTCCTGTGAGTGAAGTGATCAAGTGTCAGTGGGGTGAACTCTAAATCATATGCTCATGCAAGGGCTTCAGTGCTCACTAGTCTTCACATATTGGGAGTCTTAGGTCTTAGGATTTTCATCCAAATGGTATCATGGAGATCTCTTTATATGTAGTCACCTTGAAGCAGCTTATAGTTTCTTTGCTTTGGCCTTGACTCTAAGTGTCATGTCTCAAAGCGGCTCTTTAGATAAGCTTTCAATCAATACTCCTAAACCAGTTGGTTTTAAGGTATTAGGTGTTAAAGCACCCCTAAGGATTTACTTGCTCAAGCCTCATTCCTTGACACAGCTCAACCACAAGCATTTACTAGGCTAACAACTCTTTGAGTTTTGTTTCTTCTTTCTTTTTCTGCCTAGTAATTGATACTCAGAGCCTTGGGCCATGTTCTTTTTGTTTTTGTATTTTCTTTTCTTTCTTTTGTTTTGTTTGCTGCTTCTTGGATCAATAAATTTTTGAGAATCTCCACAATACTTCTTTGAACTTCATGTCCTGCCTATGAGCTCCCATGCAAGTTTTCACAAGCCTGCATCCTCAATACATAATCATACAACTAGAATCGCCACTTCTCCTAATCTTTTGCTTGCCTCAAAATTGTTTAATTCCTCAATCCTTCTTTTCAAAGAACTTTCATGTGATGCAATTTTTTTTGAACATTGAGTACAAACAAGTTTTGAAGAGAAAAATGTTGTGAATGATCAAGCATCTTGCTTATTGAATTACAGAAAAGAAACCATGCTAAACAGACAGATAATCAGGGAAACTAAACCACTCTCAATCATAGCAGTGTTTGATGTAAGATAATCACTTAACAATACAACCTTTTGGAGTTCACTTGCTTTCCTTCTTCTCATCATCATCATTGCTGGCCTTTAGGTTCATCTTTTGTTTCTTTGGTTGATAATGCTTAATCCTTCCAAAAGCTTGTATGGACCTCTGTAATGATATTGAAAGTTGCTTGTTCCCCAAGCACTTGGAAACAATGGTTAGTCTGGCTGATTTATTTATGGGCTTTTGAACTTACTTTGGTGTGGGAACACCAAAATTAGTACCTTGCCAATGGTTTTCATGTATCAAATTAACCATGTGTGATAAATTTTTTTTTCTTTTCTTCTTCTTTTTTTCAAAAGCAATAAAACTGAAAACTAGGAAACAGCAGAATAGTTAACTAGTTCATCCAACATGCTTGAAGCCAGCATTATGCAGAAAGTGAGAATGTGTTTTATAATGGGATTTTGGTGAAACACCAAACTTAGAATCCTGCATTCTCCTTTAGATTGTTTTGGTGTGCAACACCAAACTTAGCTTCTTTCATTATAGATAAAACTACTTAACCTTTTTATTAAAATAGTTATGAACAGAAAACTACCTCAGGTTGGGTTGCCTCCCAACAAGCGCTCTTTTATTGTCACTAGCTTGACATCCTTTATCCTCTGATCATGGAAGTTGAGGCTTCTGTTGCCTTAGGTTTCCTTCTCTTGCTATGGGCTTCCTTCTTTCTGTTTCTCTTTCCATAGCCTTCTTACTTTCCTCCATATCTTGGAATTCTTCTTCTGATTCCTCTTCTCCAACAATATTTTTCCCTCTTTCAGCTCTTCTTAACCTTCTAAGAGTTCTTTCGTCTTGTTCATGAAAGATGGGTGTATTTCTTCTTGTACCTGACATACAAGCATAACATAAGAAACACACAAACCAGTGACACTTTAATCTATTGCTAGAATGAAGTTTTAGTTAGCTTAAGCAAAAATTCAAACAGTTAGTGGGTTAATTGAAAATTAAAGGAACAGAAAATAAAAATGCTAGATCTAGATCACCACCTCACTTAATCATTGTCAATCTAATTCAATCCCCGGCAACGGCGCCAAAAACTTGATGGGATATTTTCGTAGAAAAACGAATTTCTCCAAAACACCCAAATCTAACCGGCAAGTGCACCGGGTCGCATCAAGTAATAATAACTCACGGGAGTGAGGTCGATCCCACAGGGATTGAAGGATTGAGCAATTTTAGTTTAGTGGTTGATTTAGTCAAGCGAATCAAGATTTGGTTGAGAGATTTGTGATTTGCAGAATTTAAATTGCATAGAAAGTAAAGGGAATGGGTAATTGGCATGAAATTAAAGAGAGCTGAAATTTAAAGTGCTGAATCTTAAAGAACAAGAAATTAAATGGCAGAAACTTAGAACGCAAGAAATGTAAATTGAAGAATCTTAAAGTGCAAGAAATGTAAATGGCTTGAATTGTAAAGGGAATTGGGAGTTGGATTTGCAGGAATTAAACAAGGGAAATTAAAATTCAACAAGCAGAGGAATAGAAGAACACTTGGATTGAATCAGATCTAGAAACAGAATTGTAAATGAGCATGAAAACAGTAAACAGGGAATGGGAAATGGGAAATCCGGATCTCAGGACCCAAGAGACTAGAAAACCAAGTCTAGATCTCAATGCCTTCCTAGATCCAACAAGAACAATTGCAAAGGAAATTGTAAATTGCAAAGAAAGTAGATGAAGAACAATTAACCGAAACTGAAATTCAATTAAGCAGAAAATTAAACAAGATTCCAAGGTGAGATTGAAACAGAATTTCTTCAATTCTCCACCCAAAATCCAAGACAAGAAAAGTAAAGAGTGCTGGGCAAGAACAAGGAAGAAGAGAAATCAATTCTCCTCCCAAATTCTCTTGAATTAAAACAACAATGCTAAGAAATGTAAAAGTGAGCTCTCCGCAAAACTCAAAAGAAAGCTATTCTGAAAAACTAAAAGGGAAGCTCCCTTTAAAACTTAAATTCTAATCTATTTATACACTTTCTTCAAATGGTCTTCAAGCCTTCAATTGGGCCTTTGCTCTTGGTGTTTGGAGAAGAACCGAATTGAACTGGGTTGGAATCATGAAAGCTTGAGTAAAAGTTGGAGTAAAAGTTAGGGTCTAACTTTTGTTCCAACTTTTCACATCAGCACCCTTGTTTTGCTGATACCAACGTTGGGGCAAAAGTTAGGGGTCTAACTTTTGCTCCAACGTTGGCCTCCCCTTAGTTATTCATGGCGCCAACGTTAGCCAGAAAGTTAGGGGCTAACGTTGGCGCAAACTTTTGCTAGCCCAGGGAGTTTTTCAAGCGCCAACGTTAGCCAAAAAGTTAGGGGCTAACGTTGGCGCAAACTTTTGGTGCATCCAGGGAGTGTTTTTCATGCCAAAAGTTAGCCAAAAAGTTAGGGGCTAACTTTTGCTCCAGCTTTTGCTTCCTGGTTCATAATTAATTCAAGACTCAAGTCATTCCTCCTAGCCATTCCTTCTTGCATCAACCTTTCTCCAAGCTTTCTTCACCTATCATTAATCAACCAAACACATCAAAGCTATGCTCAAAATCATGAGATATTCATTCTTTCATAATATGTGACATTTATAGCATAAAACCTCATGAAATAGCATGAATTCATACATGGTTGATTAAATCAAAGGAAACATGAAAATCCACTCAATTGGCTTGCTTTTGGCTCAAGAAAGTGCATAATTCAATTGAAAACAAAAGAAAAATGCTAGTGAAACTAGGCTAAGATGACTTGTCATCACAACACCAAACTTAAAGCTTGCTTGTCCCCAAGCAAGAAATGAATTATGCTCATAGGTTCTTTCACTTAAGACGGATTGAAGAATAAATTGTAAGGTCCTGTGAGTGAAGTGATCAAGTGTCAGTGGGGTGAACTCTAAATCATATGCTCATGCAAGGGCTTCAGTGCTCACTAGTCTTCACATATTGGGAGTCTTAGGTCTTAGGATTTTCATCCAAATGGTATCATGGAGATCTCTTTATATGTAGTCACCTTGAAGCAGCTTATAGTTTCTTTGCTTTGGCCTTGACTCTAAGTGTCATGTCTCAAAGCGGCTCTTTAGATAAGCTTTCAATCAATACTCCTAAACCAGTTGGTTTTAAGGTATTAGGTGTTAAAGCACCCCTAAGGATTTACTTGCTCAAGCCTCATTCCTTGACACAGCTCAACCACAAGCATTTACTAGGCTAACAACTCTTTGAGTTTTGTTTCTTCTTTCTTTTTCTGCCTAGTAATTGATGCTCAGAGCCTTGGGCCATGTTCTTTTTGTTTTTGTATTTTCTTTTCTTTCTTTTGTTTTGTTTGCTGCTTCTTGGATCAATAAATTTTTGAGAATCTCCACAATACTTCTTTGAACTTCATGTCCTGCCTATGAGCTCCCATGCAAGTTTTCACAAGCATGCATCCTCAATACATAATCATACAACTAGAATCGCCACTTCTCCTAATCTTTTGCTTGCCTCAAAATTGTTTAATTCCTCAATCCTTCTTTTCAAAGAACTTTCATGTGATGCAATTTTTTTTGAACATTGAGTACAAACAAGTTTTGAAGAGAAAAATGTTGTGAATGATCAAGCATCTTGCTTATTGAATTACAGAAAAGAAACCATGCTAAACAGACAGATAATCAGGGAAACTAAACCACTCTCAATCATAGCAGTGTTTGATGTAAGATAATCACTTAACAATACAACCTTTTGGAGTTCACTTGCTTTCCTTCTTCTCATCATCATCATTGCTGGCCTTTAGGTTCATCTTTTGTTTCTTTGGTTGATAATGCTTAATCCTTCCAAAAGCTTGTATGGACCTCTGTAATGATATTGAAAGTTGCTTGTTCCCCAAGCACTTGGAAACAATGGTTAGTCTGGCTGATTTATTTATGGGCTTTTGAACTTACTTTGGTGTGGGAACACCAAAATTAGTACCTTGCCAATGGTTTTCATGTATCAAATTAACCATGTGTGATAAATTTTTTTTTCTTTTCTTCTTCTTTTTTTCAAAAGCAATAAAACTGAAAACTAGGAAACAGCAGAATAGTTAACTAGTTCATCCAACATGCTTGAAGCCAGCATTATGCAGAAAGTGAGAATGTGTTTTATAATGGGATTTTGGTGAAACACCAAACTTAGAATCCTGCATTCTCCTTTAGATTGTTTTGGTGTGCAACACCAAACTTAGCTTCTTTCATTATAGATAAAACTACTTAACCTTTTTATTAAAATAGTTATGAACAGAAAACTACCTCAGGTTGGGTTGCCTCCCAACAAGCGCTCTTTTATTGTCACTAGCTTGACATCCTTTATCCTCTGATCATGGAAGTTGAGGCTTCTGTTGCCTTAGGTTTCCTTCTCTTGCTATGGGCTTCCTTCTTTCTGTTTCTCTTTCCATAGCCTTCTTACTTTCCTCCATATCTTGGAATTCTTCTTCTGATTCCTCTTCTCCAACAATATTTTTCCCTCTTTCAGCTCTTCTTAACCTTCTAAGAGTTCTTTCGTCTTGTTCATGAAAGATGGGTGTATTTCTTCTTGTACCTGACATACAAGCATAACATAAGAAACACACAAACCAGTGACACTTTAATCTATTGCTAGAATGAAGTTTTAGTTAGCTTAAGCAAAAATTCAAACAGTTAGTGGGTTAATTGAAAATTAAAGGAACAGAAAATAAAAATGCTAGATCTAGATCACCACCTCACTTAATCATTGTCAATCTAATTCAATCCCCGGCAACGGCGCCAAAAACTTGATGGGATATTTTCGTAGAAAAACGAATTTCTCCAAAACACCCAAATCTAACCGGCAAGTGCACCGGGTCGCATCAAGTAATAATAACTCACGGGAGTGAGGTCGATCCCACAGGGATTGAAGGATTGAGCAATTTTAGTTTAGTGGTTGATTTAGTCAAGCGAATCAAGATTTGGTTGAGAGATTTGTGATTTGCAAAATTTAAATTGCATAGAAAGTAAAGGGAATGGGTAATTGGCATGAAATTAAAGAGAGCTGAAATTTAAAGTGCTGAATCTTAAAGAACAAGAAATTAAATGGCAGAAACTTAGAACGCAAGAAATGTAAATTGAAGAATCTTAAAGTGCAAGAAATGTAAATGGCTTGAATTGTAAAGGGAATTGGGAGTTGGATTTGCAGGAATTAAACAAGGGAAATTAAAATTCAACAAGCAGAGGAATAGAAGAACACTTGGATTGAATCAGATCTAGAAACAGAATTATAAATGAGCATGAAAACAGTAAACAGGGAATGGGAAATGGGAAATCCGGATCTCAGGACCCAAGAGACTAGAAAACCAAGTCTAGATCTCAATGCCTTCCTAGATCCAACAAGAACAATTGCAAAGGAAATTGTAAATTGCAAAGAAAGTAGATGAAGAACAATTAACCGAAACTGAAATTCAATTAAGCAGAAAATTAAACAAGATTCCAAGGTGAGATTGAAACAGAATTTCTTCAATTCTCCACCCAAAATCCAAGACAAGAAAAGTAAAGAGTGCTGGGCAAGAACAAGGAAGAAGAGAAATCAATTCTCCTCCCAAATTCTCTTGAATTAAAACAACAATGCTAAGAAATGTAAAAGTGAGCTCTCCGCAAAACTCAAAAGAAAGCTATTCTGAAAAACTAAAAGGGAAGCTCCCTTTAAAACTTAAATTCTAATCTATTTATACACTTTCTTCAAATGGTCTTCAAGCCTTCAATTGGGCCTTTGCTCTTGGTGTTTGGAGAAGAACCGAATTGAACTGGGTTGGAATCATGAAAGCTTGAGTAAAAGTTGGAGTAAAAGTTAGGGTCTAACTTTTGTTCCAACTTTTCACATCAGCACCCTTGTTTTGCTGATACCAACGTTGGGGCAAAAGTTAGGGGTCTAACTTTTGCTCCAACGTTGGCCTCCCCTTAGTTATTCATGGCGCCAACGTTAGCCAGAAAGTTAGGGGCTAACGTTGGCGCAAACTTTTGCTAGCCCAGGGAGTTTTTCAAGCGCCAACGTTAGCCAAAAAGTTAGGGGCTAACGTTGGCGCAAACTTTTGGTGCATCCAGGGAGTGTTTTTCATGCCAAAAGTTAGCCAAAAAGTTAGGGGCTAACTTTTGCTCCAGCTTTTGCTTCCTGGTTCATAATTAATTCAAGACTCAAGTCATTCCTCCTAGCCATTCCTTCTTGCATCAACCTTTCTCCAAGCTTTCTTCACCTATCATTAATCAACCAAACACATCAAAGCTATGCTCAAAATCATGAGATATTCATTCTTTCATAATATGTGACATTTATAGCATAAAACCTCATGAAATAGCATGAATTCATACATGGTTGATTAAATCAAAGGAAACATGAAAATCCACTCAATTGGCTTGCTTTTGGCTCAAGAAAGTGCATAATTCAATTGAAAACAAAAGAAAAATGCTAGTGAAACTAGGCTAAGATGACTTGTCATCACAACACCAAACTTAAAGCTTGCTTGTCCCCAAGCAAGAAATGAATTATGCTCATAGGTTCTTTCACTTAAGACGGATTGAAGAATAAATTGTAAGGTCCTGTGAGTGAAGTGATCAAGTGTCAGTGGGGTGAACTCTAAATCATATGCTCATGCAAGGGCTTCAGTGCTCACTAGTCTTCACATATTGGGAGTCTTAGGTCTTAGGATTTTCATCCAAATGGTATCATGGAGATCTCTTTATATGTAGTCACCTTGAAGCAGCTTATAGTTTCTTTGCTTTGGCCTTGACTCTAAGTGTCATGTCTCAAAGCGGCTCTTTAGATAAGCTTTCAATCAATACTCCTAAACCAGTTGGTTTTAAGGTATTAGGTGTTAAAGCACCCCTAAGGATTTACTTGCTCAAGCCTCATTCCTTGACACAGCTCAACCACAAGCATTTACTAGGCTAACAACTCTTTGAGTTTTGTTTCTTCTTTCTTTTTCTGCCTAGTAATTGATGCTCAGAGCCTTGGGCCATGTTCTTTTTGTTTTTGTATTTTCTTTTCTTTCTTTTGTTTTGTTTGCTGCTTCTTGGATCAATAAATTTTTGAGAATCTCCACAATACTTCTTTGAACTTCATGTCCTGCCTATGAGCTCCCATGCAAGTTTTCACAAGCATGCATCCTCAATACATAATCATACAACTAGAATCGCCACTTCTCCTAATCTTTTGCTTGCCTCAAAATTGTTTAATTCCTCAATCCTTCTTTTCAAAGAACTTTCATGTGATGCAATTTTTTTTGAACATTGAGTACAAACAAGTTTTGAAGAGAAAAATGTTGTGAATGATCAAGCATCTTGCTTATTGAATTACAGAAAAGAAACCATGCTAAACAGACAGATAATCAGGGAAACTAAACCACTCTCAATCATAGCAGTGTTTGATGTAAGATAATCACTTAACAATACAACCTTTTGGAGTTCACTTGCTTTCCTTCTTCTCATCATCATCATTGCTGGCCTTTAGGTTCATCTTTTGTTTCTTTGGTTGATAATGCTTAATCCTTCCAAAAGCTTGTATGGACCTCTGTAATGATATTGAAAGTTGCTTGTTCCCCAAGCACTTGGAAACAATGGTTAGTCTGGCTGATTTATTTATGGGCTTTTGAACTTACTTTGGTGTGGGAACACCAAAATTAGTACCTTGCCAATGGTTTTCATGTATCAAATTAACCATGTGTGATAAATTTTTTTTTCTTTTCTTCTTCTTTTTTTCAAAAGCAATAAAACTGAAAACTAGGAAACAGCAGAATAGTTAACTAGTTCATCCAACATGCTTGAAGCCAGCATTATGCAGAAAGTGAGAATGTGTTTTATAATGGGATTTTGGTGAAACACCAAACTTAGAATCCTGCATTCTCCTTTAGATTGTTTTGGTGTGCAACACCAAACTTAGCTTCTTTCATTATAGATAAAACTACTTAACCTTTTTATTAAAATAGTTATGAACAGAAAACTACCTCAGGTTGGGTTGCCTCCCAACAAGCGCTCTTTTATTGTCACTAGCTTGACATCCTTTATCCTCTGATCATGGAAGTTGAGGCTTCTGTTGCCTTAGGTTTCCTTCTCTTGCTATGGGCTTCCTTCTTTCTGTTTCTCTTTCCATAGCCTTCTTACTTTCCTCTATATCTTGGAATTCTTCTTCTGATTCCTCTTCTCCAACAATATTTTTCCCTCTTTCAGCTCTTCTTAACCTTCTAAGAGTTCTTTCGTCTTGTTCATGAAAGATGGGTGTATTTCTTCTTGTACCTGACATACAAGCATAACATAAGAAACACACAAACCAGTGACACTTTAATCTATTGCTAGAATGAAGTTTTAGTTAGCTTAAGCAAAAATTCAAACAGTTAGTGGGTTAATTGAAAATTAAAGGAACAGAAAATAAAAATGCTAGATCTAGATCACCACCTCACTTAATCATTGTCAATCTAATTCAATCCCCGGCAACGGCGCCAAAAACTTGATGGGATATTTTCGTAGAAAAACGAATTTCTCCAAAACACCCAAATCTAACCGGCAAGTGCACCGGGTCGCATCAAGTAATAATAACTCACGGGAGTGAGGTCGATCCCACAGGGATTGAAGGATTGAGCAATTTTAGTTTAGTGGTTGATTTAGTCAAGCGAATCAAGATTTGGTTGAGAGATTTGTGATTTGCAAAATTTAAATTGCATAGAAAGTAAAGGGAATGGGTAATTGGCATGAAATTAAAGAGAGCTGAAATTTAAAGTGCTGAATCTTAAAGAACAAGAAATTAAATGGCAGAAACTTAGAACGCAAGAAATGTAAATTGAAGAATCTTAAAGTGCAAGAAATGTAAATGGCTTGAATTGTAAAGGGAATTGGGAGTTGGATTTGCAGGAATTAAACAAGGGAAATTAAAATTCAACAAGCAGAGGAATAGAAGAACACTTGGATTGAATCAGATCTAGAAACAGAATTATAAATGAGCATGAAAACAGTAAACAGGGAATGGGAAATGGGAAATCCGGATCTCAGGACCCAAGAGACTAGAAAACCAAGTCTAGATCTCAATGCCTTCCTAGATCCAACAAGAACAATTGCAAAGGAAATTGTAAATTGCAAAGAAAGTAGATGAAGAACAATTAACCGAAACTGAAATTCAATTAAGCAGAAAATTAAACAAGATTCCAAGGTGAGATTGAAACAGAATTTCTTCAATTCTCCACCCAAAATCCAAGACAAGAAAAGTAAAGAGTGCTGGGCAAGAACAAGGAAGAAGAGAAATCAATTCTCCTCCCAAATTCTCTTGAATTAAAACAACAATGCTAAGAAATGTAAAAGTGAGCTCTCCGCAAAACTCAAAAGAAAGCTATTCTGAAAAACTAAAAGGGAAGCTCCCTTTAAAACTTAAATTCTAATCTATTTATACACTTTCTTCAAATGGTCTTCAAGACTTCAATTGGGCCTTTGCTCTTGGTGTTTGGAGAAGAACCGAATCGAACTGGGTTGGAATCATGAAAGCTTGAGTAAAAGTTGGAGTAAAAGTTAGGGTCTAACTTTTGCTCCAACTTTTCACATCAGCACCCTTGTTTTGCTGATACCAACGTTGGGGCAAAAGTTAGGGGTCTAACTTTTGCTCCAACGTTGGCCTCCCCTTAGTTATTCATGGCGCCAACGGTAGCCAGAAAGTTAGGGGCTAACGTTGGCGCAAACTTTTGCTAGCCCAGGGAGTTTTTTAAGCGCCAACGTTAGCCAAAAAGTTAGGGGCTAACGTTGGCGCAAACTTTTGGTGCATCCAGGGAGTGTTTTTCATGCCAAAAGTTAGCCAAAAAGTTACGGGCTAACTTTTGCTCCAAATTTTGCCCAAAAGTTAGCCAAAAAGTTAGGAGCTAACTTTTGCTCCAACTTTTGCCCAAAAGTTAGCCAAAAAGTTAGGGGCTAACTTTTGCTCCAGCTTTTGCTTCCTGGTTCATAATTAATTCAAGACTCAAGTCATTCCTCCTAGCCATTCCTTCTTGCATCAACCTTTCTCCAAGCTTTCTTCACCTATCATTAATCAACCAAACACATCAAAGCTATGCTCAAAATCATGAGATATTCATTCTTTCATAATATGTGACATTTATAGCATAAAACCTCATGAAATAGCATGAATTCATACATGGTTGATTAAATCAAAGGAAACATGAAAATCCACCCAATTGGCTTGCTTTTGGCTCAAGAAAGTGCATAATTCAATTGAAAACAAAAGAAAAATGCTAGTGAAACTAGGCTAAGATGACTTGTCATCAACGCCTAAGTGACTTTTGAAGCTGGCGTTCCACGCCTTCGATACCAAGTGGCACACCCAGATGTTGATCTCTTCTAGAGTGATGAACTGGCGTGCCACGCTCATGGCTCAAGTGGCACGCCCATAGTGTGTAATGGGCTAGGCGTGCCACGCCCAGTTTCTGGCGTGCCACGCCCATGTAAAATGTTCAAATGTGCTTCTCTGGAATTCATAACTGGCGTGCCACGCTCAGTTCCTGGCGTGCCACGCCCATATAAATAGCCTGAGGATCTTTTCTGGAATTTAGTACTGGCGTGCCACGCTCAATTCCTGGCGTGCCACGCCCATGCGTTTTTGTGGCGTTTGCTCCAAGTGGCACGCCAGTTTCACACGGCCAAATTGTTTTGTTGTTTTCTTCCTCTTTTTGATGTCTTTTTCACTTGAAATTCATCACAAACCCTTTTGAAAGCAATGTACCATAGTATTCATCAAATAATGCATGAATTGCAATGATCAAATGAGATTATGCTCTTTTATGGTCCTTTTTATGCAAGAAAAAAGGGTAGATGATGCAAGTTGATAAACCACTATTTTATGATTTATATTGTGTTTAATTGAGTGGTTTTTATCAAGCCATTACCTACTTATTCATATGAATTGCATGATTTTATAATTCCTTCCTAGTATTGTTTATGGTTGAAAACTTGCTTCCTAGAAACCTTTAATTAGTACATTTTAACTCTCCATTATACCATTCGATGCCGTGATCCATGTGTTAAGTGTTTCAGGCATCATAGGGCAGGAATGGCTCAGAGAATGGAGAGGAAGCTTGCAAAAATGGAAGGAACACAATAAATTAAGGAGATGACCAGCGAACACTGACGCGAGTGCATAGCTCACGCGAGCACGCGAAATAAAGAAATTATAACGATGCGAATGCGTGCCTGACGCAAACGCGTGGATTGAAGTCTGCACGAATGACGCGAACGCGTCGACGATGCGCTCGTGTGACAAGAAAAATCGCTAAATGAAACGAACGCGTGGACCTGCGCGATCTGCAGAAATAACAGGAAACGCTGGGGGCGATTTCAGGCCGCGTTTTGACTCAGTTTTTGGCGCAGAAACACAGACTAAAGCTAGAGAACATGCAAAGACTCAATACGCATCCACACACATTCAGATACATTGATATTAGGATTATTTTTAGTTTTAGATCTGATCTAGATTAGCATTACATTGATAGTTTATGCTTTTGCTTTGGATTTTGGATGTTAAAGAGTCATTACCTCCGTTGAAGACACTACTTTAGTTTGTTTCCTTATTCCTTTACTCTTTTCAGTTGATCATTGACCCTATTCAGATAAGTATGTTGCATTATGGATTTATTAAGATATAGAGTTACCTTTACTTTTAATTAATTGTTAATTCTCTATTTTATTTTATTTAATTTATTATGTCTTCTTATATTTTTATGAGTATTAAATCCATGTCAATGGAGTAGATTTTCTACTTGACATGGGGGTTGATTAAAAGGAGACTATTGAGTTGGAATGCTCAAGTGCATAGTTAAATTGGACGTTGTTGGCTAATTCTGTATCTACTAACGCTAGAACTTCTGATAAGGATTTAATTGGGGTTTTAAGGGTTTAATATTATCCAAGTAATAAAATCCTAATGGAAGGGGATAAGAAAAGAATGACATCAAGAAGAGGAATTTATTGGCATAAAGAGACACAGCGGAAACATAAAGATAGATAAAGAAAAACAAAAGGATAGATACAGTTTTCCTACTAGACCTCTAAGATACCTGTTCTTAGCAACCTAGGTCACCGGAAAGGATTCCCTACTAGACCTTCAAAGAACCTGTCCTTGACAACCTAGATCAGAGGGACGAAAACTGAAAGAAACCACCACACAGATCACCTTAGTGTTGGATCCTCCAATCTTCCTCACGCAACAAGTGAAGCAAATCACTCACCTCACTTCTCACACAATAACAAGTGCTTAAAAGCAACTGAAATTTATTCATCAAAGTTATTCCAAATGGTCTCACCAGAGGTGTTTAAATAGGATCCTAACAAACTAACTAAAAGATAAGATAACTAATTTAAATCAGATTTGATCTTATTAGATTAGATCAGATTTGATTTAAATTTTAAAATCCTAAAGATATGATAACTAATTTAAATCAGATTTGATCTTATTAGATTAGATCAGATTTGATTTAAATTTAAAATCCCTAAAAATACTACTAAGCAAATCAGGAGTAATTCAAATCTTTCAACAAACTCTAACAACAAAACAAACTAACATAAATGCCTAAAAATTCGAAAATTAATAATAAATTATGTCTCTAATTGAATTTGAAAAGCATTATTAGGCTTCTTGCTGTCCTGACTTAGCCCAATGGGCTTTATGAGTTGTCGCCCTTTTAGCACCACTGTTTTTGAGACTGACTCTTGGTCTTCTAGATGTCCAAGACTGGCATGGCACAATTCTTCTAGAATTCAGATCCTTGAATATGACAAGATTATCATTCCGTCCCTTAGCTCTAAGATTACGAAAATGTCCTCCTAACCACATATCATTCTCTCCCTCTTCAAAAAGATTCGTCCTCGAATCTTGCATGAGATGCTCTTCGTCCCTCCAAGGAATCCAAACCCAATCTCCAGGTTTAAATACCATGGTTTGATGACTCTTCTCTACCCACTGAATTGTGGCTATGTCCTTCATGTGTGCAAGTTCAATCTTTCCAACCATAGTTTCACCATCTTGTTCAAAGTGTGCAATTTGTCTTCCTTTCTTTTCATCCATATTAATGCCTCTATAGTTGATCAGTGAATCTACAAAGCCTGGGAAAGTTGATATAAAAACACTAGGAATTTCATGGTTAGATGTATGAGAAACTAAGGACTATGTGGATTTCAATGAGACTAATGCACTCTTGTCTAAGCTAGAACTTTCTAGATCTCTCTCACAAGTGTGTTTAATGAACTCAGTTTCTTTTTCGCTTATTGACTCCTCTCGCTCACTATTATCATCTTTTCTCTCAAAACTCTCGCTTTCAATCAAACATGGATTTTTTTTACTCAAACACTCATTCTCTTTCTCAATTTCTTTTCTCTCATATTTTTCAAATTGCTCACATCCCAAGGACCCAGTTGAGAAATTCTGCACTGTTGAATCTTCCAAGGACACATCACCCTCTACAGCATACTCAACAAAGTCTTTCATTTCTGGTTTTGAAGAAGAATGAAAGATAGGCGTAGAAGAATTCCTCTTGTTATGGTGATCTATCATTTGTTGCACTTGCTCCCAGTTAATGGCCAATTTGACCAAATCGTCCATGGTCGTGTAACGGTAACGTTGGACTGTATTTGCAAGTTCTTCGCGTAATCCAAACAAAAATCGATCCATAAGAACCTCAGGACTCCTTTTGATATTAGCCTTGTCCATCAAATATAAAAACTCCTTGTGGTACTCCATCACTGATTGTGAACCTTGTTGCAACTTACAAAATCTTCCAAAAAATTCATTGTGGTAAGATGATGGTACAACTCGATTCCTCATGTGGTATGATGATGGCACAAACTGTCTCCTCATGATTTTCTTCATCTTCTCCCAGCTGCAAATTGGGCTCTTTCTGTACCGTCTTCTAGATCTTCCCAATTCGGTCCACCATATACGGGTAGCATCGGAAAAATTGGCTTGTACCAGTTGAACCTTCTTTTCCTCTGAAAGGATGCAATTTGCAAAAAACGACTCTACCTTTCTTTCCCATTCGAAATAAGCTTCAGGATTGTTCCTCCCTTTAAATGCAGGGATTTTCAACCGAAAACCCTTTTTCACATATGAGATTCCGTTATCATCACTATCGTATTCAATCATATTTTTATTTATTTTTTTATATTTTTTTTTCAGACACTGACTTAAAGATAGAATAAGTGCAAAAATAAAATAAAAAAAAAAGATTTTTTTTTTCGTTTTTTTTTGTTTGACTCTAACGTGAATTTACAGAAATTAAAGAAAAAAAAGGACTAAACAAGACCCATGGAACGTGTAGATAAATAAGAATTTACCTACGACCTGTAACTGATACCAGATGATAAGGAAATTAAAACAAAGATGATAGATAAAGGGAGTTTTTCCTACTAGACCTCTAAGAAACCTGTTCTTAGCAACCTAGGTCACCGGAAAGGATTCCCTACTAGACCTTCAAAGAACCTGTCCTTGACAACCTAGATCAGAGGGACGAAAACTGAAAGAAACCACCATACAGATCACCTTAGTGTTGGATCCTCCAATCTTCCTCATGCAACAAGTGAAGCAAATCACTCACCTCACTTCTCACACAATAACAAGTGCTTAAAAGCAACTGAAATTTATTCATCAAAGTTATTCCAAATGGTCTCACCAGAGGTGTTTAAATAGGATCCTAACAAACTAACTAAAAGATAAGATAACTAATTTAAATCAGATTTGATCTTATTAGATTAGATCAGATTTGATTTAAATTTTAAAATCCTAAAGATATGATAACTAATTTAAATCAGATTTGATCTTATTAGATTAGATCAGATTTGATTTAAATTTAAAATTCCTAAAAATACTACTAAGCAAATCAGGAGTAATTCAAATCTTTCAACAAACTCTAACAACAAAACAAACTAACATAAATGCCTAAAAATTCGAAAATTAATAATAAATTATGTCTCTAATTGAATTTGAAAAGCATTATTGGGCTTCTTGCTGTCCTGACTTAGCCCAATGGGCTTTATGAGTTGTCGCCCTTTCAGCACCACTGTTTTTGAGACGGACTCTTGGTCTTCTAGATGTCCAAGACTGGATGGCACAATTCTTCTAGAATTCAGATCCTTGAATATGACAAGATTATCATTCCGTCCCTTAGCTCTAAGATTACGAAAATGTCCTCCTGACCACATATCACCTTCCCAAGGGAGAGGACTAGGATTTGCGGATAAGAGTTAGATTAATCACTTGACTTTCCTTTCTTTAGTAAGGGTTAACTAAGTGAAAACAACAACCTCTTTACACTACACTTGAGAATATTCCAACAAGGATAAAACTTTCAATTAATCATTCCCCAATCAAGGCCTTTTAATATTAATAATAATTCTTAGTTTATTACTTTAATTTACAATTATTTTAAATTGCTCATTATCCAACTCAAACTTTCTTGAAAATTACTGATTAATAAATTAGCATTCTTTCCTACAACTCGTTGTGAGACGACCTAGGACTCATACTGCCAGTATTTTTATTTCTAAAATTTGTGACAACTTTTCTAAATTGACAAGGCAGACCTTAGCTGGTAAAGAACTATACTCACAACGTATTCTATAAGTTATTTCTTAATTAGCTGACCTCTGCCTGCTGTTCACAAGTCATCAGCGTGCCATGTCTATCTTCTGGCATGCCACACCCATGTAAATTGCTCAAACATGCCTCTTTGGAAATCATAACTGGCATGCCATGCCTAGTTCCTGGCGTGCCACGCCCAGTTCCTAGCATGCCACGCCCATATAGATGACTTGAGGATCCTTTCTGTAATTCAATACTGGCGTGCCACGCTCAGCTCCTAGCGTGCCACACCCATACATTTTTGTGGCCTTTGCTCCAAGTGGTACGCCAATTTCACACGCCCAGTTTATTTTGTTATTTTCTTCCCCTTTTTGATGTCTTTTTCACCTGAAATTCAGCACAAACCCATTTCAAAGCAATGTACCATAATATTAATCAAATAGTGCATGAATTGCAATGATCAAATGAGATTATGCTCCTTTTATGGTCTTTTTTATGCAAGAAAAAAGGGTAGATGATGCAAGTCATCACTCACCATATCAAATCAGTACTCTTAGACTTTCCTAATCCTACGAGGACCCGAAAGAGGTGAAGTGCGTAAATTAGGAAGCTGTAAAGTATACCATGATCGCAGGGCAACTGTACAAATAGGGATTGACCCAACCCCTCCTGCATAGAACTCGGTAACACATATTACATACTTCGTGAGGTTCACGAGGGATGCTACGACCACCATGTCGGAGGCTGAACCCTAGCCTAAAAGGTCATTTACGCTGGGTACTTCTGGCCTAACATCATTAGAGATTCCCTCCAGTTAGTTAGAAGTTGCAAGAAATGCCACGTCCATGCCGACCTTCACTAGGCAGCCCCCGCCAGCTCAGTGTAATAATGGCAGATTGCCCTCGTAGGACCTTTTCCCACGGATCCTGGACAATTTTGATTCCTTATAGTCGCTATCAACTACTACACGATGTAATTAAGGTGAAGGCATTGGCCACCATCACGGCCACCCAATGCCGAAAGTTCTTCTAGAGGAAAGTCATAACTCAGTTCGAAATACCTGAGATCGTAATCACAGATAACGGAATACAGTTTGCGGATTAAAGATTCAAGGAGTTCCTAGAAGGATTCGGTATCTCACAGTGCTTCAGCTTGGTAGACACCTACAAACCAATGGCCAAGTAGAGGCGGCCAACAAGATCATCCTAAAGGGCCTCAAGAGATGACTAGATGAAGCCAAAGTCCTTTGGGTTGACAAACTAGGATCTGTTCTCTGGTCATATTCAACATCCCCACAAACCTCAATGGGAGAAACCCCATTTTGGTTGACATACAGCCTAAAGGCCATAATTTCGGTGGAGGTCGAAGATCCCAGCCCATGAAGAACCGTAGGAGGACTCGACGAGGATGTAGAGCGGGACCTCACAGATGAAGTTAGGAGCATAGAACACCTGCAAGAGCTAGCCTTGAAACAAAGGACCAGCTTAAGCTACAACCACGGAGTAGTGAAGCGAGACTTCAAACAGGGAGACCTCGTCTTATGATGAAACGACATCGATCCCCCCACCCCGAGAGAAGGAAAGCTCACACATATTTGGGAGGGTCACCACCGAATAAAGTCCGTTATTGGAAAAAGAACCTACAAACTCAAGCAACTCAACGGCACCGAGTTATTGAGGTCATGGATCACCGCAAATACACGACGCTACTATGCGTAAAGACGTTCCACCGACCAGATACCCTTAGCAAGATTAAGGTCCCCTTTAATTTCTCTTCCATTATTTTTATAATTTTTCTGTTGTCTATCATTTTCTCCTTTTTCTTCTCCGGGCACTCTTTTGTACCCACGATGAGAGGTTTTAACGAGGCCCAACCATAAATAAAAGTCATTTCAACATTTTCTCTTTTTAAGATTATTTTTCACATTCCTAACAAACCAACAAAACAAATAGAATAAACTAACGACTATCCCCAAGGCCCGGTTACCCCTGAGGCTAATACAATGGATATCCACAAATGTAAACATAAGTATCTAAAATGGCCCACCAGGAGTCCCACTATTCATACACACACCAAAGGAAAAATTGCTTACAAACTTAAAGGAAAACAAAGAAAAATGTTCCGAAGATAATATAAACGTCAAACACAAGGCGTATTGTAAACATCTAGTAATTAATGAATAATTAACTAATAAATTAATTATATTCAAAGAGATTAGAAAATTAAATTTTATAGTTTAAAGAAGTAAAAATAAGTAAATACTAATTTTAAAGTTTTTGGCCCAAAAACGTACGAACGGGCCAACGGGCCAAACCAGTTGTACCGGGCTCAAACCGAGTCCAAGGACCATTATATTAAACCCAAAAGTGTCATCTTCTTCCTCAAAACCACATGAAAACATGCTGAATGCAAAAGGGAGAGCAAGAAACATGAACCCTAACCCTTGCCCAAAATTCAAATCCATGTAACTTTCAATTGACGAGCTGTTTGTGGCCACGTGTTTGTCTCAGAATTCTCTACAAAATCTACTAAATAATTTGGTAAGAAAAATACCTTTTTCTAACTCAGTTCTCCTCTTTTCAGTTTCGAAAATATTAGGTTTTGATATTGAGAAATTGAAAGATTTCGATGGTTTAGGTGAACTTTAGCAGTGGATAATCAATGGGGATTTCTTGTTTGACTCATGGGTAAGGTAAAAACTTGTTAAACTCTAGTGAATCACTAAATTAGTGAGCCCTATAATGATTATAATCATGTTGTGTGAAGTAAATTGTATTCTTGTTGATTTGGTGTTTAATTTGCCGGTTTGGAACGAAATTTGGGTGATTGGACTTGCGGAATTGGAAATTGGAGCTTTGAAGCTTGTGGAACGGAGGAATTTTGAAGTGCCCAGGAGTTAGGGAGAAATCGGCTAAGGTATAATTTTGGTTTCTCGTAGATAATATATAATGTAACGTGAAAACTTAGGTTAGATGTAGGATAGGTTGAACTATGTGAATTTGAAAAGGTTTAGTGATATTTGGTGTAAATGTTGAGTTGTCATGAACATTGATGATGATTGATGAGACTGATGATTTTCAGTTGTATATTATTGTAAATGTTGAGTCTTGATGATTTGAAAATGATGAGATGTATGGTTATTATGGAGGATTGTTGGAATAGAATTGTTAAACCTTAAGAATTGGTATGTTGAGGATGGTATTGAATGATTATGAAATTGCTTTGGGTATATTTGATGTTGTTTGAGGTGTGAAATTGTCGTGGATTTTCAAATTCCCACAACTGAACCGGCAAGTTGGTAGCACGAATCCCCACACTTTCGTACTGTTGTACCAGCAAGTGCACTGGGTCGTCCAAGTAATACCTAAGCGAGTCAGGGTCGATCCCACGAGAATTGTTGGCTTAAAGCAAGCTATGGTTATCTTGCAGGTCTTAGTCAGGCAGATCAGAAGGTTGTTGGATTGATAGAGTGAAAAAGGTCGAATATATAAACAGAGATAGGAATATGGTTAAGGATTAGAGTTGTTTTGTCTTTTTGAAGTAACTCTGGTATCACTGTCTTCTCTGCTTTTGAATGATTTCTTCTATGACAAGATGTATGTGATCAACGCCATGGGCTGTGGTTGTTGATCTCCTCTGCTACAGATTGAACACCATTGGCCGTGGTCATTGAATTTGACGAAGGGTGAAGCTCTAGCAGTTCATTCTCTTGGCGATCCTAATCAAAATGCCACAGACAAGGTCGAATCTTCTAGATCAGAGGATGTTGCTTCTTTGGATTCTAGCCTATACCACAGAGACCCTAATCTCCCCGAAAATTGGCTGAATTGGTGTCTCGAGAAGTCCCCAACGAAGTCGTGGATTAGCCATCTGAGAGATGTATAAACATAGCTATTGGCTCGTGCTTTCCAGTCACGTATTCACACGAACCTAAGTAGATGCAGGTGTTTGTCAAGCAAGTTCGTCTTAAAGTGATGAACAGAGCTGATGGTCTGATCATCCTATTCACCACGATGAAGATCGAGTATACATCTTAGAAATAAATCAAACAAGGATCGGAGAAGAAACAGTAATACTTTTATTAATTCATAGGACTCAGCAAGGCTCCTCCTCTCAACCTAAGAGGTTTAAAAACTCATACTGATGTAAAATACAAAGTAAAACTCAAAATAACGGTTGTTCTATAGTTTGTTGTTCGAATGATTATGTAAAATAGACTTTAAATACTAAACAGATGACTAGTAAGGGTAAAACAGTCTATCTAGTGCTAAAATTCACTTATGGGGCCCACTTGGTGAGTGTTTGGGCTGAGTTTTGATGAGATCCACGTGCTATGAGGTCTCTGGGCATGGAACGCCAGCTAGGGGGTCCTCTTTGTGCGTTTGGACGCTGGTCTCTGCTCTGTGGGCGCTGGACGCCTGGAAGGGGGCAGGTAGCTGGCGTTGGACGCCAGTTTTGGGCTTTCAAATCCAAAGAAAAGTATAAACTATTATATATTGTTGGAAAGCTCTGGAAGTCAGCTTTCCATAGCCGTTGAGAGTTCTCCATTTTGACTTCTGGAGCTCCAGAGAAGCTCTTCCGAATGCAAGGAGGTCAGATCCAGACAGCATCTGCATTGCTTTCTCTGTCTCTGAATTAGACTTTCTGTTCTAACTCCTCAATTTCAGCTAGAAAATACCTAAAATTGTACAAAAATACAAAAACTCCTAGTAAAATCCAAAAATGTGAATTTAACATTAAAACCTATAAAAACTTAATAAAAACTAAAGAAAACATACTAAAAATTATATGAAAATGATGCCACAAGGCGTATAAAATATCCGCTCATCACAAGTGCACCAGGTCGTACCAAGTAATACCTCAGGTAGGTGAGGGTCGATTCTACGAGGATTGATGGACTGAGCAACAATAGTCGAATGACTCCTTAGTCAGGCACGCAGAGAGTGATATTTTGGGTTTCAAAAAGCATTAAACAGTAGTCCAGAGAGTAGAGAACGCAAACAGTGAGAATTGTGTGAAATATATGTGAGAAGGCAGTTAAGGTATCAGAGAAGTTTATTCTTTCGGATTAAGTTTTCTTACCAACTAATTTAATCAAGCAAGAATCATTTCATGGCAAATTGTCAATGACTAAATGATGACAAGTCATCTTATGCTAGTTTCATAAGCATTTTTCACTTGTTTTCATTAGATTTCATGCACTTTCTTACACCATAAGTAAGTAATTGGATTGGAATTTCATGCATTCCTTAGTTCAATCAGACATGGGTATTTATGTGCTTTTTCATAAGGTTTTATGCCAATTTTACTTGATGTTATGAATGATGCAATTACCTTGTGATTATAGCAAACTTTGATGCAATTGTTTGATTGAAAATAGATGAAAAAGAGGCAAGAAGTAAGCAAGAAAAAAGAGGAAAATGAAGAGGAAGAAGCAAAGTAGAGGAAATAACGTTGGAGGAAAATGGGGCATGCAACATTAGTGCAATTCTGGGTGCCAACGTTGGAGGAAACTTGGTGAACCAACGTTACCTCTAACGTCCTCGAAAAGTTTTAAAAACTAGAGCTGGGAAAACTTTGGGCGACGCGTACGCGTCAATGACGCATACGCGTGAAAGTAAACAATGTTGAATCCACGCATAAGCGTGAATGATGGAGGGGATTATTGCCGGTTCGGAATTGTTCAAACCAAGAATCAATCCGTTGGTAGCACAGTCCAAACCAACAATGAATTCCCAAGAATCTTTGCGTGTCACGCGTACGCGTCAGGCACGTGTACGTGTCGCCGTGCAAACTCCGATTCACGCCCACGCGTGAGCCATGCGTGTGCGTCGCTCCTCGCTGGTTATCTCTATTTCTTGTGCTCCTTCTATTTTTGCAAGCTTCCTTTCCATCCTTTAAGCCATTCCTGCCCTATAAAGCTTGAAAATACTTAAGCACAGATCACGGCATTGAATGGTATAAAGGGGAATTAAAAATATACAATTTAAAGGCTCAAGAAGCAAGTTTTCAACCATAGAACAAAATTAGGAAGGAATTGTAAAACCATGCAAATTCTATGAATAAGTGTGTAAAGACTTAATAAAAACCACTTAATTGAGCACAAGATAAACCATAAAATAGTGGTTTATCAGTCCACCTAATTTTATATCACCTATATACTCATAACAATGCAACCTAGCTACCCAAATTTTCCTATCTCACCTTACTCATGCACTTTCTTTTCAAAACATGAACATATGCATCCTTTATTTCAACTTTTTATTTTACTTTCTACTATGCACAGTTTTTTTATATTTATTTCTTGTCTTTGTTAGCACAAGAGATGCATATGACCTAAAACAAAGAGCACATGAGCATTTTTCAATTGCCAATTTTTCACAATGAGTTCCATGCTTCTATCACCAAAGCTTCCCAACAATTCCCCCCCCCCCCACACTTAGAATATACACACTAGTCCACCCAAGCTAATCAAAGAGTAATTCAAGGACATCAATGGTTTTCCGCTTAAGGGAAAATAATGTGCTAAAATCAGAACAAAAGGGAGGGGTTCACAATGGTGAGTACAAGGGTTGGCCATATAGGTTGGTAAGTTTAACATCAAAGATGGCCTCAATCATGCTAAATGCATCCAAACAATAAATACAGGATATAAAGAATCATGCAAATCAATGATCACAATCAACAAGGAGTAAAATCACACCAAAACAAACATTATGGTTGAAAAATAGAACCATCTATCAAGGCTCAAATCTTACAAGGTATGTTGTTCTAGCTCTTTCCTATGTTCCACAAACAGATTACTTCAAGCAAGTTGGAAAACACAAAATTTTTCTTCAATTCAATTGATGGTATGCCCTAAGAAAGATTTCATGGAAATTCCTTGGTGTTTCACCAAACTTATTCATTCTAATCATGCAACATGCAAACATTAACTACCATATAGCTATGAACTATAAAGAGATATATACAAACAAACTAACTAAGGTGCAATAAGGATAAAGCTACTAAAATTGAGTAAAAAGAACTAAAAAAAGAGTATTGCAAAGTATTTTGAGAAAAGAAATTTTTACCCCCACGAAGTCGATCCTCCCCACACTTAGTACTTGCACGGTCCTCTGTGCTTGCGTCGGATCTGAGAGAATAAGAACTTCGGGGCCACCTTCAGCTGGTGGTACCGGGAATGGTTTGGTCACCTTCATCATACTCCTCCCCAACTAGTTCAAATGAAGCATCAGGAGCTGTGCCAGGGTCTCTTCCTTCTAGTTTTGCCGCGAACCACTCAAAACGCTTGTGCTCCAAATGCTCTATGCGGTGGATATCGTGCAAGATGTCTCGGAATAAATTCGAAAGAGACCGGAGAACTGGTAAAGGAGTCGATGAGGTAGGTAGACTTGATGGTGGTGTGATGCATGGAAACTTGTCCTTTAACAAATCTCCCTCGGCAAGTATACTGAATTGTCGTCAAGTAAAAACTCACAATAGAGTGAGGTCGAATCCCACAGGGATTGATTGGTCAAGCAACTTTAACTAGAAGAATGTTCTAGTTGAGCTAAGCAGAAATTGGGTTGAGAATTGCAGGAAATTAAATGGCGGGAAAGTAAATTACAGAAAATAAATGACGGAAGGTAAATTGCAGAATCTTAAATGGGGAAGGGGAGTTTAGCATGAAAGTAAATAACAGAAAGTAAAGAGAATGGGTAAGATCAGAAATGGGGAAATGAAGTGTGGTCACTGATTATACCACATGTATTTCCAAATCAAAGTATTCGGAGAAAGCAATTCTAGCATGATCTCTTGATTCCTCTTCCAAGGTTCAGAAGAGATCCAAGTATGAATAGCTTCTTTTCCAGGATAACTACTCAATTGGATGAAGATTGAAAGCTTTCTAGTGAAATCAAGAGAAAAGAGAGAAGAAGAATAATGAAAACTATTATTGATCCATCAAATTACAACAGAGCTCCCTAACCCAATGAAAGGGGTTTAGTTGTTCATAGCTCTGGGAATGAAAAGCATAGATGGAGAGTACATTCTGAGAATTAAACTAAAAGTTGCAGAGAAAGTAAAATACAGAGAGTAATTCTAATAATGCCAAAAGCTCCTTTTCTTGTTCAAAGTTCTCCCTATTTATACTATTCTTCTGATCTTCTAGTTGGCTCTTCAAGTCTTGGATATGGGCCTTTGGATCTTGAGTTGAAGCAGTTATCTTCTTCAGTGGGCTTAGCTTTACTTGCAGAGAGAAAGTGTGAAGTAGGCAGGGATTCCAGCTTAGGACGTTAGTGGCGTTAACGTTAAGTGAAAGTGTGGGTTCGAGAACGTTAGTGACAATCACCTTTTTCACTAACGTTCCTAACCCAAGGATGCTCCACGTTAACTTCAACGTTAGTGGCATTAACGTGACCACTAACGTTGCCTCTTGATCCTTCGCAAACGTTACTGGGGTTCACCTTTCCCATTAACGTTGAGAGTACCCCTTTCTCCTTCGTTAGAGTTCACGTTAGTATAGCTAACGTGACCTTTAACATAGGCTTGCCAAATCTTCGAGAACGTTAGTGACACTTACCTTTGTCACTAACATTCCAAAATGCCCCTACTTTCTACGTCAGAGTTCACGTTAACTAGGTTAACATGGCTTCTAACGTGGTATTAATAGCCATCTCCAACGTTAGTGACAAAGGTGAGTGTCACTAATGTTGGCTCATCATCCCTTTTACTCACGTTAGCTTCCACGTTAATGTAGTTAACGTGGGAGTTAACGTGGCTCATAGTGGCTCATCCCAACGTTAGTGACAAAGGTGAGTGTCACTAACGTTGGTGATTCTTTGCTCCCTCCACGTTAGAGTCCACGTTAACTGAGTTAACGCGGCAACTAACGTGGCTCAAAGTGGCTTAGCTCAACGTTAGTGACAAAGGTGAGTGTCACTAACGTTGGTCATTCTTTTGTTTCCCCACATTAGAGTCCACGTTAACTGAGTTAACGTGGCTCTTAACGTGACCAATATGAGCTTGGTCCAATGTTAGTGACAAAGGTGAGTGTCACTAACGTTGGCTTCATTTTCTTCTTCTACGTTAACTACCACGTTAATGTAGTTAACGTGGCAATTAACGTGGGCTATGATGGCTTCGAGGACGTTATTGGCGATTACTTTTCTCATTAACGTTGCAAGCTAGCTCCCCTTCCACGTTAGAGGTCACGTTAGTTAGACTGTTATTCATTGATCCCTTTGTCTTTCCAAGGTCTATTGCATCCTTAGGCTAAGTGCTCTGTGAGAGGGCGACTCTTTAAAATAAGCTTTCAGCCAACACTCCCGAACCAGTTGGTTCAAGGTGCTAGGTGTTGAAGCACCCCTAAGGACTTACTCCCTCAAGTCTCTCTCCCCATACATGCACACTATAGGCACATGGTTTGTTATTTTCTTCCCTTGAGGTCTTGGTGTCCAGCACCTCTTTGGGTTACTAAATGTTCTGTAGCAAGGTTGTTCTTGATAGTGAATTTTCAGTTGATAATCCCGGGTTAGTTAACCCAAGTTACCAAGTGATGAAGCACTCCTAAGAACTTATTCATCCAAGCAGATCCTTGGTACAAGAGCACCATAGACACATCCCTCAAGATTCAAGCCCTTGGTGCCTAGCCTTATTCTTTATTAACTTTTCTCTCTTTTTCAACTCTTATTGTTCTTTTCCTTTTTCTTATTAGGATCTTATTATTTAGCTAGTCTCATGGGGTGTGTTTCAAGCATATGATTTAGGACAGATAGTTGCCTTCCCACCTTGTTGGTGAACCAACTTAGCTAAGTGATTACTACACCACAAATCTGAGAACTTACTCCACAAATTGAACTCCACTCTGGTCTTTCATAATATCTCTTTTTATTTAGCTTAAAAAGGACAAGCATACAATAAGCAAGATGGAATTGAAAACAGGCAATTTGACTAGCAATCATAGACCTAAGCAAAAACAAACATCAAATTCTAGTGAATTAAGCTTAAAGAGTGACTATTAATCAAGGGCACATTCAGACTTCCAAATTGAGTATTTCCAAGCATATGGAATCAAGTAACAATACAACCTTTTGGTGATGCCTTCCAGCTACCCATTTGTTGTCATCCTCCATAGCTTCTGCATCCTTCCTTGCTTCCTTGGATGATGGTGCACTATTTTTCCAAAAGATTGATTGACTCCCTGCAAAGTTATTGGAAGTTACTTGTCCCCAAAGCACTTGAGAGATAGTTAGTATGCATGTATGCTTGTGAATTTCGGAACTTAATTTGGTGTGTGAACACCAAACTTAGTTCCTTGCCTAATACAGCAGGTTGAATACATGCATAAAATCTCATGTGTTGTTATCAGCAAGACAACTATGAACTAGAAACTAACTACTGTTAAGTGGTTCCCCTGATTGGTTGGATCTAGCAATTTGTCCTTGAAGGAGTGTAGTGTGATTCTAACTGAAATCTTTGGTGGAACACCAAACTTAGAATTACACACTTACTCTTGTATTGTTTTGGTGTGTAACATCAAACTTAGCTCCTCGCAATACGGGGGAAACTACTTGTGATTTTTATTAAAATACAAATGAAAAGAAAACTACCTTAGGTTGGGTTGCCTCCCAACGAAGCGCTCTTTTAGCGTCGCTAGCTCGACGATTCCTCCATTACTTGAGGTGATACTTCACTTTTGGGTTTTCCCCCATGTTTGCCCATGTAGTGTTTGAGCCTTTGTCCATTCCCAGTGAACGTCCTCTTTGAACTTTCCTCCATGATTTCTATGTGTCCATACGGCGAGACCTTTGTGACAAGAAAGGGTACTGACCACCTTGATTTGAGTTTCTCCGGGAAAAGTCTTAATTTGGAATTGTAGAGGAGCACTTGCTGTCCTTCTTCGAAGCTCTTGGGTGTCAAATGGAGGTCGTGCCTTCTCTTTTCCTTTTCTTTATAAATCTTGGCATTTTCATAGGCTTGAGATCTGAACTCCTCCATTTCTTGCAGCTGCAAGATCCTTTTTTCACCAGCAGCAATGCTATTAAAATTTAGCAGCTTGAGAGCCCAGAGGGTTGTGTTCCAGCTCCAATGGTAGATGACAAGCCTTTCCATACACTAGTTGGTATGGGGACATCCCGATTGGTGTCTTAAATGCCGTCCGGTATGCCCAAAGAGCATCATCCAGTTTCTTCAACCAATCCTTTCTTGATGCTCCTACAGTCTTTTCCAGAATCCTTTTTAGCTCTCTGTTAGATATCTCAGTTTGCCCACTTGTTTGGGGGTGGTAAGGTGTGGCAATCTTGTGTTTCACCCCGTATTGTAGGAGGAGAGCTTCTAGTGGTCTGTTACAAAAATGGCTCCCTCCATCACTGATGAGTGCTCGTGGGACTCCGAACCGGCTAAAGATGTTCTTTCTGAGGAAGTTCATGACCACCTTGTTATTATTCGTTGGGGTTGCAATAGCCTCTACCCACTTGGAAACATAATCCACTGCTACCAAGATGTACTTGTTTGAACATGAGGTTGGGAATGGTCCCATGAAATCGATTTCCCACACATCAAACAGTTCCAGTTCTAAGATGAAGTTCTGTGGCATCTCATTTCTTTTGGGTAAGTTTCCAGCTCTTTGACATTCATTGCAATTCTTTACCAGTTCTTTGGCATTCTTGAAAAGGGTGGTCTAAAAGAATCCGCTTTGTAATACCTTGGCTGCAGTTCTGTCCCCTCCAAAATGGCCTCCATAGCATGAGCCGTGGCAATTCCACAAGACCTCTCGTCCCTCTCTTCTTCCGAAACACATCTTCTCAGGATTCCATCTGGACACTTCTTGAAGAGATATGGCTCATCCCAGACAAAATACTTTGCATCATTGATGAGCTTTCTTTTCTGGTGTTTGTTGAGTTCTGGAGGTAAAGCCCCAGTTGCTTTAAAATTGGCAATATCTGCAAACCAGGGTGCTTTGTGAATCATCATCAACTGCTCATTTGGGAAGAACTCATTTACATTTGTATCATATGTTCCTCCTTTATCATGAGGGATTATGGATAGGTGATCTGCTACCTTGTTCTCCACTCCTTTTTTGTCTCTGATTTCAATATTGAATTCCTGCAACAATAAGATCCATCTTATTAGTCTTGGTTTTGATTCTTGCTTGACAAACAAATATTTAAGTGCTGTGTGATCTGTGAAGACAATCACTTTAGCACCAATGAGGTATGATCTAAACTTGTCAAATGTAAAAACTATTGCCAGCAACTCCTTTTCAGTAGTGGTATAGTTTCTTTGAGTATCATTGAGGACTTTGCTGGCATAGTATATCACATGGACCAAGTTATCTTTCCTCTGTCCCAACACTGCCCCAATTGTGAAATCAGATGCATCGCACATCAGTTCAAATGGTAGGTTCCAGTCAGGTGGGGAAATGATAGGAGCAGAGGATAACCTCTTTTTCAAGTTCTCGAATGCTAGCATGCACTTTTCATCAAAGATAAATGGTGTATCAGATGCAAGAAGATTGCTTAAGGGCTTGGCTATCTTTGAAAAATCTTTAATAAACCTTCTGTAAAAGCCAGCATGCCCTAGAAAACTCCTAATTGCCTTGACATCACTTGGTAGAGGTAATTTTTCAATGAGTTCTACCTTGGCTCTGTCCACCTCAATGCCTTGGTTAGAAACCTTATGACCAAGAACTATTCCTCCTGTCACCATAAAGTGACATTTCTCCCAGTTCAAGACCAAATTGGTTTCTTGACATCTTTTTAATACCAGAGCCAGGTGATCTAGGCAACTAGGAAAGGAATCTCCGAATACTGAGAAGTCGTCCATAAAGACTTCGATAAATTTTTCTATCATATCTGAGAAAATAGAGAGCATGCAGCGTTGGAAGGTTGCGGGTGCATTGCATAGCCCAAATGGCATGCGCCTGTAGGCAAACACTCCATATGGGCAGGTGAAGGAGGTTTTCTCTTGATCTTGGATCAACCACTATTTGGTTATATCCTGAATAACCATCGAGAAAACAGTAATATGCATGCCCTACAAGTCTTTCCAGCATCTGATCCATGAAGGGAAGGGAGAAATGATCTTTTCGTGTAGCTTCATTGAGTTTTCTGTAGTCTATGCACATCCGCCATCCTGTGACGGTCCTTGTAGGGATTAGTTCGTTCTTCTCATTGGGGACTACAGTGATTCATCCCTTTTTTGGGATAACTTGCACAGGACTGACCCATGGGCTGTCTGAGATCGGATAGATTACTCCTCCTTGCCACAACTTCATGACTTCTTTCTGTACCACTTCCTTCATGACTGGATTCAGCCTCCTTTGGGGTTGAATGGATGGTTTGGCATCATCTTCTAACAGTATCTTATGCATACATATGGCCGAACTGATTCCCTTCAAGTCACCAAGGGTCCATCCTATGGCATCCTTGTGCTTTTGTAATACTTGAAGTAACTCTTCCTCTTGTTCTTGGCTGAGGGATGAATTTATGATCACTGGATAACTTTTATTTTCCCCTAGATATGCATACTTGAGAGTGGGTGGCAGTGCCTTTAGTTCAAGTTTGGGTGCTTCTTTCTTTTCATTCTTCTCCTCTATTGTGCCCTGAACCTGAACCTCAGCTGTTGCAGCTTCTTCGCTTGATGCTGATTCCTCCTCTTCTGTTAACTCCTCAAGTTCTTCTTCTTCAAAAGTCTATTGTACCACATCTTCCAATGAGTCCAACCTCATACATTCTCCCAATGGTTCCTGTGGGTAGTTCATGGCCTTGAACACATTGATCATCATTGTTTCATTGTGTAGTCTAAGGGTAAGTTCACCCTTTTGGACATCGATGACAGCTTCGGCAGTAGCTAAGAACGGTCTGCCTAAGATGATAGAAGCCTTAGCTCCTTCCTTCATGTCCAACACTACAAAGTCTGCTGGAAAGATAAAGTCTCCTACTTTCACTAGCAAGTCTTCCACTATGCCGTGAGGAAACTTGAATGATCGGTCTGCCAGTTGTAAGGCCATTTTTGTTGGTTTGGCCTCCTCAATCCTCATTTTCCTCATCATAGCTACAGACATCAGATTTATGCTGGCTCCTAAATCACATAGAGCCTTTTCCACTGTTATTTCTCCTATAATACAAGGAATTTGGAAGCTCCCAGGATCCTTCAATTTCTGGGGTAATTTATGCTGGATGATGGCACTACATTCTTCAGTCAGTATCACAGTATCGTTGTTCTTCCAGCTTCTCTTCTTGGTCATCAACTCCTTCAAGAACTTGGCATAGAGCGGCATTTGCTCTATTGCTTCAGCAAAGGGTATGTTAATCTGTAATTTCTTGAACATTTCTAAAAATCTGGAGAACTGGCTGTCATCCCCCTTCTTCTTCAGTTGTTGAGGATATGGAACTTTCAGAACATATGGCTTCAACTCTCCTTCCTTTTTATGTGAGTTGGAGGTGGGGACTTGAACTTCATCTTGTTCCTCCTTCTTTCCAACTGAATCTTTCTCTTGTGGTTGCTTGGATGTCTCCTTCAATTCCTTTCCACTTCTGAGGGTGATAGCTTGACACTCCTCCCTTGGTCTTGACTCAATGTTGCTGCAAAGGTCATGGCCAGGAGCTTGCTAGAATAGGTAGCCAATTCGTATCTCAAGTTTCTTGATGGCAGCATCTTGATTTTGCAGGTTAGATCGCACTTCCTCTCGGAACATCTTACTATCTTGGATTTCCTTGCATATGCCTTCAAGTAGGGTTTCAATCCTGGAGAGTCTATCTTCAGATGATGGTGAGTTGAGATTGGAGGGGTGAGAAGGGCCATTTTGACTTTGGTATGGACGTTGAGGTGTGTTGTTAGGTGGGTGCTGATATGATCTCTATGTGGAATATTAGTGAGTTGCATTGTTGCTGGGGTTGTGGCGTCTCTGATCTTGGCCTTGATCCTGTTGATTTCCCCACCCAAAGTTTGGGTGGTTCCTCCAACCAGGATTATATGTTTTGGGGTATGGGTCATGGTGCTGCCTGGGTGAATTTCCAATGTAGTTGGCTTGTTCCTGATCACCCTCTGCCTCGGCATTCACTCCTTCTTGAGTTGCTGCTGAAGTGGTGATTGCTGCTACTTGATTCCTCTCCATCTTCTTGGTGAGGTCAGCTAATTGCTTGGTAATCATCTTGTTTTGAGCTAGCAGTACATCCACGTTGTTCAGCTCCATCACTCTTCTAGTGTTGCCTCTTTCAGAAGCATAGAAATAGTCATTCTCAGCTACAGTCTCAATGACATCTATGGCTTCTTCAATGGTCTTCTTCTTGTTCAGAGATCCCCCGGATGAGTGGTCTACTGCCTTCTTTGATTCATATGAATGACCTTCATAGAAAATGTGCAACTGCACCCATTCATTGAACATATCTGGCTTGCATCTTTTTGTCAGGTCCTTAAACCTCTCCCATGCTTCATATAGAGTCTCACCATCTTGCTGCCTAAAGGTTTGTACCTCAGCTCTTAACCTGTTGATCCATTGAGGAGGATAGAATCTTGCCAAGAATTTGTTCACCACATCTTTCCCAGGTTGCTAAACTCTCCTTTGGAAAGGATTCCAGCCATTTAGATGCTTTGTCCTTGAGTGAGAAAGGGAACAGAAGTAGTCTATAAGTGTCAGGATGAACACCATTAGACTTCACAGTATCACATATCCTCAGAAAGGTGGTTAGATGTTGATTGGGGTCTTCTTGGACACTTCCTCCGAATGAACAATTGTTCTGAACAAGGGTGATGAGCTGTGGCTTTAGTTCAAAGTTGTTGGCATGTATGGTTGGCCGTTGGATGCTACTTTCACAGTTTCCTGGGTTTGGATTGATGTAAGAACCCAGAACTCTTCTCTCTTGCCCAGCCTGATGTGCTGGACCTTCTCGGCCATGGTTGTGAGCCTCTTCTTCATGATGGTTCTCCATATTCTCATCCATATCTGGTTCAAAGTACTCCTCCTCTTCCTCAGCACCAACTACTCTCTTTCCTCTTGCTTCCCTCCTTAATCTAAGGAAGGTCCTCTCAGGTTCAAAATCAAAGGAAGTTGAAGCCCCGCTTCTTCTACCTGTCATACAACCAACAAGGCAAAAGCAAGAAAGATAGATGTAGATAGTAATTTCTACAGAAATGCTGTTAGTGTGAGTGATGCAATATATAACAGTTAGTGGGTTGGTGACTGAATTGTAAACAACTAAGAGAAATGGGTAGGGGAAAGGGAAGAAAATAACTGAACAGAAAGTAAATTACTCAAATGAACTTAAATCAGACAAAATAAAAAGAAATGCTCAATCTAGTTATCCACCAATTTAATCATTGTTGATACAAAATCAATCCCCGGAAACGGCGCCAAAAACTTGATGCACGGAAACTTGTCCTTTAACAAATCTCCCTTGAGGTCGAATTCCACAGGGATTGATTGGTCAAGCAACTTTAATTGGAAGAATGTTCTAGTTGAGCTAAGCAGAAATTGGGTTAAGAATTGTAGGAAATTAAATGGCGGGAAAGTAAATTGCAGAAAATAAATGACGGAAGGTAAATTGCAGAATCTTAAATGGGGAAGGGGAGTTTAGCATGAAAGTAAATAACAGAAAGTAAAGAGAATGGGTAAGATCAAAAATGGGGAGTTCATTGGGTTTAGGAGATGTTGCATTCTCCGGATCAAGTTCATTTTCATCTCTTCCTCAATCAATGCATTCATTGATCTCCTTGGCAATCTTAAGTGATTGAATTCCAATTTCTTGGTAATTCAATCTCTCAAATCAGATCAATAGCCAATTCCTTGGTCTAATTGCTCATGAGAAGAAATGAAGTGTGGTCACTGATTATACCACATGTATTTCCAAATCAAAGTATTCGGAGAAAGCAATTCTAGCATGATCTCTTCATTCCTCTTCCAAGGTTCAGAAGAGATCCAAGTATGAATAGCTTCTTTTCCAGGATAACTACTCAATTGGATGAAGATTGAAAGCTTTCTAGTGAAATCAAGAGAAAAGGGAGAAGAAGGATAATGAAAACTATTATTGATCCATCAAATTACAACAGAGCTCCCTAACCCAATGAAAGGGGTTTAGTTGTTCATAGCTCTGGGAATGAAAAGCATAGATGGAGAGTACATTCTGAGAATTAAACTAAAAGTTGCAGAGAAAGTAAAATACAGAGAGTAATTCTAATAATGCCAAAAGCTCCTTTTCTAGTTCAAAGTTCTCCCTATTTATACTATTCTTCTGATCTTCTAGTTGGCTCTTCAAGTCTTGGATATGGGCCTTTGGATCTTGAGTTGAAGCAGTTATCTTCTTCAGTGGGCTTAGCTTTACTTGCAGAGAGAAAGTGTGAAGTAGGCAGGGACTCTAGCTTAGGACGTTAGTGCCGTTAACGTTAAGTGAAAGTGTGGGTTCGAGAACATTAGTGACAATCACCTTTTTTACTAACGTTCCTAACCCAAGGATGCTCCACGTTAACTTCAACGTTAGTGGCATCAACGTGACCACTAACGTTGCCTCTTGGTCCTTCGCAAATGTTACTGGGGTTCACCTTTCCCATTAACGTTGAGAGTACCCCTTTCTCCTTCGTTAGACTTCACGTTAGTATAGCTAACGTGACCTTTAACGTAGGCTTGCCAAATCTTCGAGAACGTTAGTGACACTTACCTTTGTCACTAACGTTCCAAAATGCCCCTACTTCCCATGTTAGAGTTCACGTTAACTAGGTTAACGTGGCTTCTAACGTGGTATTGATAGCCATCTCCAACGTTAGTGACAAAGGTGAGTGTCACTAACGTTGGCTCATCATCCCTTTTACTCACGTTAGCTTCCACGTTAATGTAGTTAACGTGGGAGTTAACGTGGCTCATAGTGGCTCATCCCAACGTTAGTGACAAAGGTGAGTGTCACTAACGTTGGCGATTCTTTGCTCCCTCCATGTTAGAGTCCACGTTAACTGAGTTAACGTTCAGTTAACGTGGCAACTAACGTGGCTCAAAGTGGCTTAGCTCAACATTAGTGACAAAGGTGAGTGTCACTAACGTTGGTCATTCTTTTGTTTCCCCACGTTAGGGTCCACGTTAACTGAGTTAACGTGGCTCTTAATGTGGCCAATATGAGCTTGGTCCAACATTAGTGACAAAGGTGAGTGTCACTAACGTTGGCTTCATTTTCTTCTTCCACGTTAACTACCACGTTAATGTAGTTAACGTGGCAATTAACGTGGGCTATGATGGCTTCGAGGATGTTATTGGCAATTACTTTTCTCATTAACGTTGCAAGCTAGCTCCCCTTCCACGTAGGTCACGTTAGTTAGACTAACGTGGCTGCTAACGTGGTTCTTCCTTGCTTCCTTTGTCCTGAAATCAAGCCATAAAGTGCATCAAAGTTCTAGTCCAAGTTATGAGACATGCATCATCCAATTTGTCATTCAATTCATGCATAATTCTCATGAATTCATATAAAAATCACAATGTTAGCTTGAATCAAGATGTATGTGAAATTCTACCCAAAACTTGCTTATTTCCTAAGAAAGTGCATGAAACTACCCTAAAACCATAAAGAAAAGGTCAGTGAAATTGGCCAAAATGCCCTGTCATCATGGTGCCACGGGTACCTTCCTCTTCAAGGGTGTTTTCTCTGATGATCCATCCAATTTTCCCCTCAGAATGAACTTGTTGCCTCTTGGGAACTCGAACATGATGTCCATTGGTTGCCTCTCTACCCCCATTGCGTTTGCTAAGTGCATCACCATCGATGGAAATGGAATGTTGATATTCTTCTTCTCAACCAATTTCCAAATCGATTTGCGCAACAAAGGGACAATGGCTATATGCTTCGCTTGCATAATAGCCCAAAGTAGCAAAGAAGTTCTAAATTTCACGTGGGTATTGTGGGTGCTCGGGATGATATAGTCCGCCATAATCTTATACCATATACGAGCTTCGGCATTCAAATCAGAGTATGCAATACTAGTGGAAACAGAATTTTTCCCTTTGCTATACTCCCAAGATGCACCAGGACGGCCTATTCTCTCAAGAATGGGAGTTAGAGATACTCTTCCTTTGAACACATCCACTTTTATCTTGAAATAATCATCCTTCTCAAGCGGAATCTGGGGGATGTTTAGAATAGCTTCTAGAGCTTGATTGGATGTATCCAACATCCTTCCCAAGAGGAATACTGACTTTGCTTCCCAGGCTTGGTAGTTTGCATAAAATTCCCGCACCGAAGTTTCATTGAATTCAATGGGTTCTCGCTCGAGAAATTCCCAATGAAGCGAGGTAATCTTTTGGTGAATAGTCGCCTTGTACTGGCTTGGAACCTTCAACGGCCGCTCCAAATGGATTGTGTAAATCATGTTGCTTGTATGCGAAGTTTGTATTCATAGGTTTTGATGAATGACAAACCAACAAACGACATGAAAGACAAACCAACAAACAACTTGAATGAACAAGCATATTGAAAGATCAACCAACATTCAACGTTGAGGAATGAAGAGTTGAAAGCAACACAACAACAACAAGAAACTCAAGTCCACAACATTTGAAGACAAGTATAGTGTCTTAGGACTTAGGTAACTTCTTGTTAAGAACCAATTGCTAAATCTCTCAACACACACTCACAAAATGTTTTGATGCACATCATGCAATTCGATGCTAGCCAAATGGTTTAAAAACTTGTTTTCAAAGGTACAAAAGCATAGGAATTGACTCCAACAAGTTTGAGATCAATTCTAAGTAGTTTGAAGTGATTTTAAGCCATTTTTTAAGGTTTGCATCGATGCACACTCATCTTGCATCGATGCAAAGCAGGCAACGACTTTTTGCATCGATGCAAAGATGTTTGCATCGATGCAACCTAGCTGAAAATTCAAATTTCAGCTTCAAAGACACATTTGCATCGATGCAAAGTGTTATGCATCGATGCAAATGATCCAAAAACATAAAAAACGGCTAGTTTTAACAAAACGGCTCCATCCCATTAACTCCCAAACGTTTCTAAGGTTTGGGAAGTCTATAAATAGATGGATTAAAGCCTTATTTCATACATGTGAGTATTTGCAAACTATCTTGTTCATATTCTTTCATTCTACACATTTTTAAAGTGTTATAATACACAATTTGAGAGAGCAATATCAATTGGTTCAATAGTGCTGAACTTGTAATCATACACTCTTCTAGAGAGTATTCATTTCATCTCAACAATTCTTTGAGAATTGTTTTTCTTGTTACACTTTGTAAATTGGGGTGTGATCTCCAAGGTTGAGTCAAGAGTTACAAACACTATAGTCGGTGAGGATACCAAAGAGGTATACTAAGTACTCAAGGCAAATCTTAGAGAAGGTATCTCTAAGTGGAGTGGGTTAGTATACGAGTGGTGATCATATACCGTGAGGTGTTAGAAACTAAGGACTCGGATTGTAAAAGGTTTTGCGCGAGCACCTTGAAGCTTGGCAATAGTGGAACTTCTCAATATCGATTGAGAAAGAAAGTGGACGTAGGACAAGGATTGTGCCGAACCACTCTAAATAGCGTTTGCTTCTCTCCAAACTCATCTCTTCTATATTATTGTCTTTTACCTTTAAGCAAATAAATTGTGATCGAAAAGTAGCTTCGTAAGTACTTAAGGAATAGCTTAAGTCCGATTGGTGAAAAGCTTGATCAATTTATTTGAGTTGGTGTCTATTGGAAAGTAAAAGCTCCTTATAAATGCTTAGCAATTGAGTTAAGCTCTTGGAAAAATACTAGTACAATAACACTTTTATATATTGTCTTTAACTTCCGCAAAAAGATTTATTGTTGTTGCAATACTCAATTCACCCCCCCCCCCTCTTGAGTAATTGTGCATAGGTTCAACAAGTGGCATCAGAGCTTAACCCTTTGAAAGACTTAACCGTTTAAGGGAAAAGGTCATGGCAAGCACAAGCTTTAACAACAACAACACTAGTGAAGGTAACTCAACCGCTAGACCTCCTCTTTTTAGCGGAACAAATTACTCTTATTGGAAAAATAAGATGAGAATTTGGATCCGTTCTCAAGATGTGAGAATTTGGAAAGTGATTGAGAATGGAAATCACATTCCAACAAAGACAACAAGCGCTAAAGAAGGAGAAGTCTCCGTCTTAAAGCAAGTACCGAAAGGAGAAAATGAATATAGTGACGATGATTGGAAGAAAGTGGCAATGAATGATAAAGCCATCAACTTCATTCATTGTGCACTTAACGAGCATGATTATATGAAGATCTCTACATGTGAAACCGCTAAAGAGATTTGGGATAAACTCCAAATCACTTACGAGGATGAAACCGACTCCGATGACGACGAGGTTGCAAATCTTTGCTTAATGGCAAGCGAACAAAAGGTTAGTAATGACAACTCCACTTCTTTTAATTTACAAGATGAATATGATGCCTTACTTGAGGTGTACACAAAACTTACCCAAGATTATTCTCTCCTAAAGAAAAAGAATATGGATCTTTTAAAACAATATGAGATGTTGAAAAATGAGAATATCAATCTTGGAAAAGATAAGTGTAGCACAAGTAGTGATCCATACAAATCTTGTAAAATGCATGAAAATGAAATTACAAATCTTAAGAACACTTTAGCTAAGTTCAATGAATCTTCAAAGAACTTAGATAAAATGTTGAAAAATCAAAAGCATGTTCATAATAAGGAAGGTTTAGGTTTTGAAAAAGGAAATTTTAAAAATACTAAAACTCCTATTAGGCAACCGCAAGCCCAAAAGGCAAGCATGCCTAAAAGGAATGAAGCCTTTAAACATCCTCCTCAACATGCTTCATTTAGAAATTATAATCACAATGCATATAGATCAAAAGATGTTGCATTTAGGAAACAATCTAGGCAACCATTTAGAAACATGCATAGGATGCATAATCCAAATGTCATATGTCATTATTGCAATAAAGTAGGTCATATAGCACCCGTATGCTTTACAAGAATTAAACATATAAACTTTCATAGTCAAGATACGAGATGGGCACCTTATGAGCATTATGCTCATACTAACCATCAAGGACCCAAATTCACTTGGGTACCTAAATCCCAATTTTAATTGTTTTGTAGGTACGTGTTGGAGCTAAGGATACAAATTGGTATGTTGATAGTGGATGCTCCAAACACATGACCGGCGATGAATCAAAGTTCACCGCAATAGAGCCTACAAACGGAGGAAATGTGATCTATGGAGACAACAACACCGGCAAAGTAATCGGCGTTGGAAAAGTTGGTAAAAATTCTTCTACCTCCATAGATAATGTTATACTTGTCAAAGGTCTCAAACATAATCTCATTAGTGTTAGCCAACTTTGTGACAAAGGAAACTTAGTTACCTTTGACTCAAAATGTTGTTTGATAAAAAGGCAAGACACTAATGAAATTGTGCTAATTGGACACCGTGTTGACAATGTATACATGATTAATATAGATGAAGTTTCCTCAAATGATGTGAAATGCCTTGTTAGTAAAAATGATGAAACTTGGTTATGGCATCGTAGAGTAGCTCATGCTAACATGGACCATCTTAGCAAGTTGGTCTCTAAAGAGTTAGTAATTGGCTTACCAAAGCTACGTTTTGAAAAAGACATCCTTTGCGACGCATGTCAAAAGGGAAAACAAGTAAAGGCCTCTTTTAAATCTAAAAACATTGTTTCGACAACAAGGCCATTACAACTTTTGCACATGGATTTATTTGGTCCTTCCAGGAACGGCAAGTAGGCCAGATATCATGTTTAGTGTATGCATGTGTGCGAGATACCAAACTAATCCTAAGGAATCTCACTTAAGTGCGGTGAAAAAGATTATGAAGTATCTCCTAGGAACATTAAATGTTGTATTGTGGTATCCGAAAGGATCCACTTGTGATTTGATTGGTTATTCCGATTCCGATTTTGCCGGTTGCAAATTGGATAGGAAAAGCACTAGCGGCACTTGTCACTTGCTAGGAAACTCTCTTGTTTCATGGCATAGCAAGAAACAAGTAAATGTAGCCTTATCTACCGCCGAAGCCGAGTATGTAGCCGCCGGTAGTTGTTGCGCCCAAATTTTATGGATGAAACAACAACTTGTGGACTATGGACTCATGCTTGATCACATTCCTATCAAATGTGATATTACTAGTGCAATAAATTTAACCAAGAATCCGGTTCAACATTCAAGAACCAAGCATATTGAGATTAGACATCACTTCATAAGAGACCATGTTGAAAAGGGTGATGTGGTTATTGAATTTGTCGAAACTAGTAAACAACTAGCGGACATCTTCACTAAACCTTTATGTAAAGAAAGTTTTTTTAACATCTGAAATGAACTTGGTATCTTGGATTCTAATCTAATATGATTTGTTTGAACTCATTGTATTTATATTGCTATTTTTGTATCTTTTACTAACTTAAGCATTGGAGATATCCAATTAGCCATTGTTTTGTAGGTTTATGAGTTGATGAATGAGTGATTAATCTTGAGGTAGATTGAAGTATTTGAAGATTATAAACAATGGAGGATCAACAAATTGAAGATTTTTTTTAACATCAAGTCACTTTTTATTGCTTTATGTTTATTTCATTATATGAATTGTTAAACTAACTCCTAGTAAGCTAAGGATTTCTATTATGGTTTTAATATTTTGATATGCTCTTCATAACTTTGTTTAATGATTAATGCTTGTATGCTTATTTGGTGAATAACTCAAAATAGGCTTGGTACCCCTATTTTAAGTTAATGAGCATGCTTTAATATATTTCACTTATTTAGGGGGAATTATGCATGCTTGTTTTATATATGAAAAGAGAAAATCAAATTCTTTTTGAAAGGGGGAAATATCTATTTTCATTGTTTTATGCATGCTTCTATGACACATTTCAAAATCCTTTCTTTTTGATAATGTCAAAAGGGGGAAGAGAAGTTTGAGGATATTTGAAATTTTAAACTTTTGAAAAAGAAGAAGTTTAAGGATTTGAAAAGAAGAAATAAGTTTGTGAAACAATTTTTTTTTTAAAAAGACTTCCGCTAAGCAAAAACTTTGATATCTAAATTGTTTTCTTTGATAAACGCCCATTAAGGGAACAAATGCACATATTTAGGGGGAACTCCTGCAAAATTTTTTTTGTGAAGTCTTCTCCAAAGCTTTCTATAAAACAAAGTGAAGTCTTCTCCAAAGCTTTCTATAAAACAAAGTGCATTATTGTTGCTTTCAAAATCATTTAAATGCATATCCTCAAAATTGGTTTGTCATTATCAAAAAGGGGGAAATTGTAAATCATGTTGCTTGTATGCGAAGTTTGTATTCATAGGTTTTGATGAATGACAAACCAACAAACGACATGAAAGACAAACCAACAAACAACTTGAATGAACAAGCATATTGAAAGATCAACCAACATTCAACGTTGAGGAATGAAGAGTTGAAAGCAACACAACAACAACAAGAAACTCAAGTCCACAACATTTGAAGACAAGTATAGTGTCTTAGGACTTAGGTAACTTCTTGTTAAGAACCAATTGCTAAATCTCTCAACACACACTCACAAAATGTTTTGATGCACATCATGCAATTCGATGCTAGCCAAATGGTTTAAAAACTTGTTTTCAAAGGTACAAAAGCATAGGAATTGACTCCAACAAGTTTGAGATCAATTCTAAGTAGTTTGAAGTGATTTTAAGCCATTTTTTAAGGTTTGCATCGATGCACACTCATCTTGCATCGATGCAAAGCAGGCAACGACTTTTTGCATCGATGCAAAGATGTTTGCATCGATGCAACCTAGCTGAAAATTCAAATTTCAGCTTCAAAGACACATTTGCATCGATGCAAAGTGTTATGCATCGATGCAAATGATTCAAAAACATAAAAAACGGCTAGTTTTAACAAAACGGCTCCATCCCATTAACTCCCAAACGTTTCTAAGGTTTGGAAAGTCTATAAATAGATGGATTAAAGCCTTATTTCATACATGTGAGTATTTGCAAACTATCTTGTTCATATTCTTTCATTCTACACATTTTTAAAGTGTTATAATACACAATTTGAGAGAGCAATATCAATTGGTTCAATAGTGCTGAACTTGTAATCATACACTCTTCTAGAGAGTATTCATTTCATCTCAACAATTCTTTGAGAATTGTTTTTCTTGTTACACTTTGTAAATTGGGGTGTGATTTCCAAGGTTGAGTCAAGAGTTACAAACACTATAGTCGGTGAGGATACCAAAGAGGTATACTAAGTACTCAAGGCAAATCTTAGAGAAGGTATCTCTAAGTGGAGTGGGTTAGTATACGAGTGGTGATCATATACCGTGAGGTGTTAGAAACTAAGGACTCGGATTGTAAAAGGTTTTGCGCGAGCACCTTGAAGCTTGGCAATAGTGGAACTTCTCAATATCGATTGAGAAAGAAAGTGGACGTAGGACAAGGATTGTGCCGAACCACTCTAAATAGCGTTTGCTTCTCTCCAAACTCATCTCTTCTATATTATTGTCTTTTACCTTTAAGCAAATAAATTGTGATCGAAAAGTAGCTTCGTAAGTACTTAAGGAATAGCTTAAGTCCGATTGGTGAAAAGCTTGATCAATTTATTTGAGTTGGTGTCTATTGGAAAGTAAAAGCTCCTTATAAATGCTTAGCAATTGAGTTAAGCTCTTGGAAAAATACTAGTACAATAACACTTTTATATATTGTCTTTAACTTCCGCAAAAAGATTTATTGTTGTTGCAATACTCAATTCACCCCCCCCTCTTGAGTAATTGTGCATAGGTTCAACAGATTGTGCGCTTCTCAATAGCCTCGTATTGAGAGTCGGCTCTTCGGTTAACCAAGGTATTCAGTTTAGCCCCTTGGCGATGCCACCAAATATCAGGGGAGCGAGTGGTAGTTTGCTCACCCGGCGAAGTAACCGGTGCCTTACCCTTCTTTCGCATCCTGAAAATAAAATAAAAGATTTTCGAGATCATAGGGCAACAATAATATAAAATCACTATGGAAGCACTAACGAGGTTAAAAGAAGCTTTTAAAATAGTGTGGTTTATAAAAACACGGTGTGTATATTCCGATGATGCGCGCGGTTGGAACACACACACTGGCTGGATACCACGACAACCACTGCTTCTCAAATAAGTGCTTAAGTTGCAAGGCTAAAGCATGGACATAAAAGCAACTTTAAGCTCGCACCAATTGATTCATTAACATGCTTTGAATGTAATGGTCATTGAGGTCGTTGGCAGGAAAATTTCATTAGCAAAAGTGTGTACAACAACAATAACTATTTACTCAAAGTGAAGTGTCAATTGTTCATCCTCAAGAAGTGGCAATCACATATGCAACGTTCTAAGTTAAGGCCAAAAGATGTTTGATCATGACATCATCTATAGTTGAACAATTGTCAAGTGATTACCTAATTCAAATTCCGAGATGAACAATGACAATTGATTTCCACACAACACAATGCATTTCTAACCAAAATCGCACATCAACCAACAAGGAAATGCATTGGTGAATTCACTTAACTACCATTAAAAGTCATAATTGAAGTTGCACAATTTATATAATATGCCTAACAAAAGATAAATTGAATACATATGATGGCCATGTCATATGAATCAAACAAAATGTTCACAGAGGCATTTCATCAAACATGTGGTATGCAATATGCAGGCTTATCACAATTGATGCTCAAATTCAATCATAATCAACCCATAATCAAATGTCAACACTTGCAAGACACAGAAACAAGGAAAAACACTAAAATTAATCTAAGCAACATGAAAACAACATCAAAACAATTACAAAAATTAACAAAAACGAAAATAAGAACCTGAAAATTGAAGATTGAAACAAACAAGAAATGAGGAAGAAACAATGGCAGTTCTTATAGCCACTACAACTTGCGACGGTTGGGTTCATCGGAAAAATGCTAGAGAGGGAGAACTCACCGGTGGTGAAGAGATAAAAGAGAAAGGAAAGAAGGAAAAAAAAGAAAAGAGAAGAGAAAAGAGAGGTGAGAGAGAGAAGTTATGAGAGAGAGAGGTGGTGGCGGCTTGACGACGGCAGCTACTAGTGGCAGAGTCACCTGGAAGAGAGGGCTGGGTTGAGGGCAGCAGTAGCAGTGGGAAACAGAGAAAAAGAAAACTGCTGCTCAACAGGGCAGGTTGCCCTGTTAATGCCCAAAACGAGTCGCGTGCGGGTGCACAGAGGCCTGTGCGGACGCACAGAATGCAAAAATTGGAAGGGTTACGAACGCAAACAGCATGCAATCACCGCGACCAGATGGGGTGTACAAGCGGCTGCGGATGCACAGCAGGGAGCGCGCGGATAGAGGTCACAGAATAGAGGGGTGTGTGTGATGAGGGGATAATTTATACGCTTTTTGGCATTGTTTTTAGTATGTTTTCAGTATGATTTAGTTAGTTTTTACTATATTTTTATTAGTTTTTAATTAAAATTCACATTTCTGGACTTTACTATGAGTTTGTGTGTTTTTCTATGATTTCAGGTATTTTCTTGCTGAAATTGAGGGACCTGAGCAAAAATCAGATTCAGATGTTGAAAAGGACTGCAGATGTTGTTGGATTCTGACCTCCCTGCACTCAAAGTGGATTTTCTGGAGCTACAGAACTTCAAATGGCGCGCTTCTCATTGCGTTAGAAAGTAGACATCCAGGGCTTTCCAGCAATATATAATAGTCCATACTTTGCCCGAGTTTAGATGATGCAAACTGGTGTTGAACGCCAGTTCCATGTTGCAGTCTGGCGTTCAGCGCCAGAAACAAGTTGCAAAGTGGAGTTCAACGCCAGAAACACGTTACAAACTGGCGTTCAACTCCAAGAATGACCTCTCCACGTGTAAACTTCAAGCTCAGCCCAAGCACACACCAATTGGGCCCCAGAAGTGGATTTCTGCATCAATTACTCAATTCTGTAAACCCTAGTAACTAGTTTAGTATAAATAGGACTTTTTACTATTGTATTTACATCTTCGGATTATCTTTTGATCCTTTGATCACGTTTTGGGGGCTGGCCTCTCGGTCATGCCTGGACCTTCATCACTTATGTATTTTCAACGGTAGAGTTTCTACACTCCATAGATTAAGGTGTGGAGCTCTACTGTTCCTCAAGGATTAATGCAAAGTACTACTGTTTTTCTATTCAATTCAACTTATTCCGCTTCTAAGATATTCACTCGCACTTCAATATGATGGATGTGATGATTGTGACAGTCATAATCATTCTCAACTTATGAACGCGTGCCTGACAACCACTTCAGTTCTACCTTAGATTGAATGGATATCTCTTGGATATCTAATACAGGGGACCGAATCCGAGTTATTAGTGTCTTTGTGGTATAAGTTAGAACCCATGGATGGCCATTCCTGAGATCCAGAAAGTCTAAACCTTGTCTGTGGTATTCCGAGTAGGATCAGGAAGGGATGGCTGTGACGAGCTTCAAACTCGCGAGTGTTGGGCATAGTGACAGACGCAAAAGGATAGTAAATCCTATTCCAGTATGATCGAGAACCGACAGATGATTAGCCATGCAGTGACAGCGCATTGGACCATTTTCACAGGAGGATGGGATGTAGCCATTGACAAAGGTGATGCCCTACATAAAGCTTGCCATGGAAAGGAGTAAGATTGATTGGATGAAGACAGCAGGAAAGCAGAGATCAGAGGAACGAAAGCATCTCTATACGCTTATTTGAAATTCTCACCAATGAATTACATAAGTACCACTATTCTATTTTATATTATAATTAATTTTCATTCATTATAATCTCTTAATACATTTGAATCTGCCTGACTGAGATTTACAAGGTGACCATAGCTTGCTTCAAGCCGACAATCTCCGTGGGATCAACCCTTACTCATGTAAGGTTTATTACTTGGACGACCAAGTGCACTTGCTGGTTTGTTATACAAAGTTGTGAAACAGATATAAGATCATGAACGTGCGTATTGAGTTTTTAGCGCTGTTACCAAGGAATGGAATGATCACGATTTCGCACACCAAGTTTTTGGCGCCGTTGCCGGGGATTGTTCGAGTTTGGACAACTGACGGTTCATCTTGTTGCTCAGATTAGGTAATTTTGTTTTAATTTTAAGCTTTTTATTTCTTATTTTTGAAAAATAAAAAAAATATATTTTTCTTCAGAATTTTTAAGAATGAATTCTAGTGTTTCATGATGATTTGTTGAATCCTGGCTGGCTGTAAAGCCATGTCTAAATTCTTTTGGACTGAGGCTTCAACTAATCACTTCAATGCATGTAATGTCCTGCTAAAGCTTGGCTGGCCATTGGCCATGTCTCGTGTTTTGGACCGGAGCTTTCACTGAAAGCTTGGCTGGCTAGTGAGCCATGTCTAATTCCTGGACTGGAGCTTTAGACTAATATTGCAAGATTCTTGGAATTCCTATTAAAAATTTTGAAATCCTTATTTTTCTTTTTCAAAATAATTTTTGAAAAACACAAAACTTTTATAAAATCATAAAACCAAAAATAATTTTGTATTTCTTGTTTGAGTCTAGTGTCAACTTTTTAAGTTTGGTGTCAATTGCATCTTTTTATTTTTTCTTGAAAATTTTCAAAAAATTCATGCATGGTATTCTTCATGATCTTCAAGTTGTTCTTGACAAGTCTTCTTGTTTGATCTTTAAAATTTATTGTTTTGTGTCTTTTCTTATTTTTCATATACATTCTTGAATTCTTAGTGTCTAAAAATTAAAAATTTTTAAATTTGGTGTCTTGCATGTTTTTTCTTTTCTTAAAAATTTTCAAAAATAAGTTCTAGGTGTTCATCTTGACATTCAAAGTGTTCTTGGTGTTCATCTTGACATTCATAGTGTTCTTGCATGCATCACATGTTTCGATCCAAAATTTTCATGCATTGAGTCAATTTTGTGTTTTTCTCTCTCATTATTAAAAATTCAAAAATAAAAAAAATATCTTTTCCTTATTTTACTCAAAATTTTCGAAAATATGATTTGATTTAGTCAAAAAGTTTTTAAATTTAATTGTTTCTTATGAATCAAATCAAATTTTCAATTTAAAAATCTTATCTTTTCAAAATCTTTTTCGAAAATCAAATCTTTTTCATTTTACCTTCATATTTTCGAAAACTTTTTAAATTTGATTTTCAAAATCTTTTTCTTATTTTATTTCTTAATTTTCAAAATCTTTACTAACATTTAAAATTATTGATTGAAAAATTTCAAGTTGTTACTTGCTTATTAAGAAAGGTTCAATCTTTAAACTCTAGAATCATATCTTTTTAGTTTCTTGTTAGTCAAGTAATCAACTTTAGTTTTTAAAATAAAATCTTTTTAATTTTCTTTTCAAATCTTTTTCAAATTAAAGTTTCAATCATATCTTTTTCAAAATTAATTTCAAAATCTTTTCTAAATTCTTATCTTTTTAAAATTGATTTTCAAATCTTATCTTTTTGTTTCAATCATATCTTTTTAAATTTCAATCATATCTTTTTCAAAAACAAATTTCAAAACTTTTTCAATCAATCTTATCTTTTTGTTTCAATCATATCTTTTTCAAAACTACCTAACTAATCCTCTCTCTCTTATTTTCGAAAATTCCCTCTCTCCTTTTTCAAAATTCCTTTTTAATAAACTAATTATTTTAATTTTAATTTAATTTCAACTTTAATTTTCGAAATCTAACTTTCAATTTTAATTTTTATTTTAATTAAATTTTGAAATTCTCTCTCTCATCTCCTTCTATTTATTTATTCATCTACTAACACTTCTCTCCCATCCAAAAAATTCAAACACCACCTCCCTCTCTGTGTTCGAGTTTTTCCTCTTCTCTTCTTTACATTACATTCTTTTCTTCTTCTACTCACACAAAGGAACCTCTCTCTACTGAGGCAAAGAGGATCCCTATTATTTTCTGTTTTCTTCTTTCTCATATGAGCAGGAGCAAGGACAAGAACATTCTTGTTGAAGCAGATCCTGAACCTGAAAGGACTCTGAAAAGGAAACTAAGAGAAGCTAAAATACAACAATCCAGAGACAACCTTACAGGAATTTTCGAACAGGAAGAGGAGATGGCAGCCGAAAATAATAATAATGCAAGGAGGATGCTTGGTGACTTTACTGCACCTAATTCCAATTTACATGGAAGAAGCATCTCCATCCTTGCCATTGGAGCAAACAACTTTGAGCTGAAACCTCAATTAGTTTCTCTGATGCAGCAGAACTGCAAGTTTCATGGACTTCCATCTGAAGATCCTTTTCAGTTCTTAACTGAATTCTTGCAGATCTGTGATACTGTTAAGACCAATGGGGTTGATCCCGAGGTCTACAGGCTTATGCTTTTCGCGTTTGCTGTAAGAGACAGAGCTAGAGTGTGGTTGGACTCTCAACCTAAAGATAGCCTGAACTCTTGGGATAAGCTGGTCATGGCTTTCTTAGCCAAGTTCTTTCCTCCTCAAAAGCTGAGTAAGCTTAGAGTGGATGTTCAAACCTTCAGACAGAAAGAAGGTGAATCCCTCTATGAAGCTTGGGAGAGATATAAGCAACTGACCAAAAAGTGTCCTTCTGACATGCTTTCAGAATGGACCATCCTGGATATATTCTATGATGGTCTGTCTGAATTAGCTAAGATGTCATTGGATACTTCTGCAGGTGGATCCATTCACCTAAAGAAAATGCCTGCAGAAGTTCAAGAACTCATTGACATGGTTGCTAATAACCAGTTCATGTACACTTCTGAGAGGAATCCTGTGAGTAATGGGACGCCTCAGAAGAAGGGAGTTCTTGAAATTGATACTCTGAATGTCATATTGGCTCAGAACAAACTATTGACTCAGCAGGTCAATATGATTTCTCAGAGTCTGAATGGAAAGCAAGCTGCATCCAACAGTACTCAAGAGGCATCTTCTGAAGAAGAGGCTTATGATCCTGAGAACCCTGCAATAGCAGAGGTAAATTACATAGGTGAACCCTATGGGAACACCTATAACCCCTCATGGAGAAATCACCCAAATTTCTCATGGAAGGATCAAAAAAAGCCTCAACAAGGCTTTAATAATAGTGGAAGAAACAGGTTTAACAATAGTAAACCTTTACCATCATCCACTCAGCAATAGACAGAGAATTCTGAGCAGAATCCATCTAGTTTAGCAAATTTAGTCTCTGATCTATCTAAGGCCACTCTGAGTTTCATGAATGAAACAAGGTCATCCATTAGAAATTTGAAGGCACAAGTGGGCCAGCTGAGTAAGAAGATCACTGAAATCCTTCCTAGTACTCTCCCAAGCAATACAGAAGAGAATCTAAAGAGAGATTGCAAGGCCATTGATATAACCATCATGGCCGAATCCAAGGAGGAAGGGGAGGGCGTGGATCCCAAGGAGGAAGACCTCCTGGGACGTCCAGTGATCAACAAGGAGTTTCCCTTTGAAGAACCAAAGGAATATGAGGCTCATTTAGAGACCATAGAGATTCCATTGAACCTTCTTATGCCCTTCATGAGCTCTGATGAGTATTCTTCTTCTGAAGAGAATGAGGATGTTACTGAAGAGCAAGTTGCCAAGTACCTTGGTGCAATCATGAAGCTGAATGCCAAACTATTTGGTAATGAGACTTGGGAAGAAGAACCTCCCTTGCTCACCAATGAACTAAGTGATCTGGATCAACTGACATTGCCTCAAAAGAAACAGGATCCTGGAAAGTTCCTAATACCTTGTACCATAGGCACCATGACCTTTGAGAAAGCTCTATGTGACCTGGGGTCAGGAATAAACCTCATGCCACTCTCTGTAATGGAGAAACTGGGAATCTTTGAGGTACAAGCTGCTAGAATCTCATTAGAGATGGCAGACAATTCCAGAAAATAGGCTTATGGACAAGTAGAGGACATGTTAGTAAAGATTGAAGGCCTTTACATCCCTGCTGATTTCATAATCCTAGATACTCGGAAGGATGAGGATGAATGCATCATCCTTGGAAGACCTTTCCTAGTCACAGCAGGAGCTATGATAGATGTTAACAGAGGTGAATTAGTCCTTCAATTGAATGGGGACTCCCTTATGTTTAAAGCACAAGGTTATCATCCTGTAAACATGGAAAAGAGGCACGATAAGCTTCTCTCAGTACAGTGTCAAATAAAGCCCCCACAATCAAACTTTAAGTTTGGTGTTGGGAGGCCTCAGCCAAACTCTAAGTTTGGTGTTGAATCCCTACATCTAAACTCTAAGTTTGGTGTTGGGAGTCTACAACATTGACCTGATCACCTGTGTGGCTCCGTGAGAGCCCACTGTCAAGCTACTGACATTAAAGAAGCGCTTGTTGGGAGGCAACCCAATTTTTATTTTTATTGTTCTTTCATGTTTTATTAGGTTCATGATCATGTGGAGTCACAAAATAAATAAATAAAAAAAATAAAATCAAAAACAGCAGAAGAAAAATCACACCCTGGAAGAAAGGACTCACTGGCGTTTAAACGCCAGTAAGTAGCATCTGGCTGGCGTTCAACGCCAGAACAGAGCATGGAGCTGGCGCTGAATGTCAGAAACAAGCATAGAGCTGGCGTTCAACGCCAGAAATATGCTGCATATGGGCGTTGAACGCCCAGAACAAGCATTACTTCGGCGTTTAAACGCCAGAAATGCATGCAAAGGCATTTTACATGCCTAATTGGTGCAGGGATGTAAATCTTTGACACCTCAGGATCTATGGACCCCACAGGATCACCTCAGGATCTGTGGACCCCACAGGATCCCCACATACTTCCACTCACCTTCCCTCCTCATAATCCTATATCACCCTCTCTCTCTCTCTATTCACAGTCATCCCTTCTGTTTTCAATTCACAACTCACATCCATATACCCCACCTACCTTCAAAATTCAAAATCTCTTTCCCACCCAAGCCCACCCATATAGCCGAATACACACATCCCTCCATCTCCTCTATATCTTCTTCTTCTTCTACTATTCTTTCTTCTTTTGCTCGAGGGCGAGCAACATTCTAAGTTTGGTGTGGTAAAAGCATAGCTTTTTTGTTTTTCCATAACCATTGATGGCACCTAAGGCCAGAGAAACCTCTAGAAAGAGGAAAGGGAAGACAAAAGCTTCCACCTCCAAGTCATAGGAGATGAAAAGATTCATCTCAAGGGTCTATAGCTCAGTGGTAGAACATTTGACTGCAAATCAAGAGATCCCTGAGATACCTCAGGGGATACATTTTCCTCCACACAATTATTGGGGATAACTAAGGGTGGAACATCAAGATCACTCCATCATCCTCCATGAAATTAGAGAAGATCAAAGAGCAATGAGGGAGGAGTAACAAAGACAAGGAAGAGACATAGAAGAGCTCAAGGACATCATTGGTTCCTCAAGGAGAAAATGCCACCATCACTAAGATGGACTCATTCCTTGTTCTTAAATTTTCTGTTTTTCGTTTTTATGTTAAATGTTTATCTATGTTTGTGTCCTTATTACATGATCATTAGTATCTAAGTGTCTATGCCTTAAAGTAGTGAATATGAATCCATCACCTCTCTTAAATGAAAAATGTTTTAAAAACAAAAGAACAAGAAGTACATGGTTTCGAATTCATCCTTGAAACTAGTTTAATTATTTTGATGTGGTGACAATACTCTTTGTTTTCTGAATGAATGCTTGAACAGTGCATATGTCGATTGAAGTTGTTGTTTAAGAATGTTAAATATGTTGGCTCTTGAAAGAATGATGAACAGGAGACATGTTATTTGATAATCTGAAAAATCATAAAAATGATTCTTGAAGCAAGAAAAAGCAGTGAATAGAGAAAAGCTTGCGAAAAAAAAAGAAAAGAAAAATAGCGAAAAAAATAGAAAGAAAAAAGAAAAAGCAAGCAAAAAAAGCCAAAAGCTCTTAAAACCAAAAGGAAAGAGCAAAAAGACAATAACCCTTAAAACCAAAAGGCAAGGGTAAATAAAAAGGATCCAAGGCTTTGAGCATCAGTGGATAGGAGGGCCTAAAGGAATAAAATCCTGGCCTAAGCGGCTAAACCAAGTTGTCCCTAACCATGTGCTTGTGGCGTGAAGTTGTCAAGTGAAAACTTGAGACTGAGCAGTTAAAGTCAAGGTCCAAAGCAAAAAAAGAGTGTGCTTAAGAACCCTGGACACCTCTAATTGGGGACTTTAGCAAAGCTGAGTCACAATCTGAAAAGGTTCACCCAGTTATGTGTCTATGGCATTTATGTATCCGGTGGTAATACTGGAAAACAAAGTGCTTAGGGCCACGGCCAAGACTCATAAAGTAGCTGTGTTCAAGAATCAACATACTGAACCAGGAGAATCAATAACACTATCTGAACTCTGAGTTCCTATAGATGCCAATCATTCTGAACTTCAATGGATAAAGCGAGATGCCAAAACTATTCAAGAGGCAAAAAGCTACAAGTCCCGCTCATCTGATTGGAGCTATGTTTCATTGATATTTTGGAATTTATAGTATATTCTCTTCTTTTTATCCTATTTGATTTTCAGTTGCTTGGGGACAAGCAACAATTTAATTTTGGTGTTGTGATGAGTGGATAATTTATACGCTTTTTGGCATTGTTTTTATTATGTTTTTAGTATGATTTAGTTAGTTTTTACTATATTTTTATTAGTTTTTAATTAAAATTCACATTTCTGGACATTACTATGAGTTTGTGTGTTTTTCTGTGATTTCAGGTATTTTCTGGCTGAAATTGAGGGACCTGAGCAAAAATCAGATTCAGAGGTTGAAGAAGGACTGCAGATGCTGTTGGATTCTGACCTCCCTACACTCAAAGTGGATTTTCTGGAGCTACAGAACTCCAAATGGCGCGCTTCTAATTGCGTTGAAACGTAGACATCCAGGGCTTTCCAGCAATATATAATAGTCCATACTTTTCCTGAGTTTAGACGACGAAAATTGGCATTGAACGCCAGTTCCATGTTGTAGTCTGGCATTCAGCGCCAGAAACAAGTTGCAAAGTGGAGTTCAACGCCAGAAACACGTTACAAACTGGCGTTCAACTCCAAGAATGACCTCTCCACGTGTAAACTTCAAGCTCAGCCCAAGCACACACCAAGTGGGTCCCGAAAGTGGATTTTTGCATCAATTACTCAATTCTGTAAACCCTAGTAACTAGTTTAGTATAAATAGGACTTTTTACTATTGTATTTACATCTTTGGATTATCTTTTGATCCTTTGATCACGTTTTGGGGGCTGGCCTCTCGGCCATGCCTGGACCTTCATCACTTATGTATTTTCAACGGTAGAGTTTCTACACTCCATAGATTAAGGTGTGGAGCTCTGCTGTTCCTCAAGGATTAATGCAAAGTACTACTGTTTTTCTATTCAATTCAACTTATTCCGCTTCTAAGATATTCACTCGCACTTCAATATGATGGATGTGATGATCGTGACAGTCATCATCATTCTCAACTTATGAATGCGTGCCTGACAACCACTTCCGTTCTACCTTAGATTGAATGGATATCTCTTGGATATCTAATACAGGAGACCGAGTCCGAGTTATTAGTGTCTTCGTGGTATAAGTTGGAACCCATGGATGGCCATTCCTGAGATCCGAAAAGTCTAAACCATGTCTGTGGTATTCCGAGTAGGATCTGGGAAGGGATGGCTGTGACGAGCTTCAAACTTGCGAGTATGATTAGCCATGCAGTGATAGCGCATTGGACCATTTTAACAGGAGGATGGGATGTGGCCATTGACAACGGTGATGCCCTACATAAAGCTTGCCATGGAAATGAGTAGGATTGATTGGATTAAGACAGTAGGAAAGCAGAGATCAGAGGAACGAAAGCATCTCTATACGCTTATCTGAAATTCTCACCAATGAATTACATAAGTACCACTATTCTATTTTATATTATAATTAATACATTTGAATCCGTTTGACTGAGATTTACAAGGTGACCATAGCTTGCTTCAAGCAGACAATCTCCATGGGATCGACCCTTACTCACGTAAGGTTTATTACTTGGACGACACAGTGCACTTGCTGGTTAGTTGTACGAAGTTGTTAAACAGATATAAGATCATAAACGTGCGTATTGAGTTTTTAGCGCCGTTACCAAGGAATGGAATGATCACGATTTCGCACACCAGTGTGCGTATGCATAAGCTGGTACGTACACACAAGACACAAAAATGAGAGGGATGCAAGTGCACAGAGCGTGCGATTGCTCCCCATGAGGGGTTGCAACAACGTGTGCAGGCGCACAAAGGCGTGCGCTCGCACAGAAAACTTCTCTCTCTCTTTTTTTTCGCTTGAGGTATAGAGTCATGTGCGCGTGCGCACGCAGGTCCGTGTGCACGCACGAAGGCAATGATAGGGGGAGCTATTCACGCACACAACTCGTGATGACGCTCCCACCAGAGGGGCTCTCAATTGGTGTGCGGACGCATACGTCTGTGCGGCCGCACAAGAAGCACGAGAGGGGCACTACGTGCGTGTGTACGACACAGTGCGCACGCACAGGGCTCAGAAAACAGGGCAGCGCCCACGCACAGGCAGTGTTGGCGCTGCCACCAGAGGGTGCTGTAAAGGGTGTCGGGCGCACAGGAGCGTGCGCTCGCACATGAAGCGAAAAATGCGGTTGTGTGCGCACGCACAGGTGCCCTGTTTCACAAAAAAATTTTCTTTTTGAAACTAAGGTTCCCTCTCATAGCATAGCAACATACCAACCCAAATCATTCAAAAAAGCATAAATTCATGATCCACAAGCAATTCAACTTATTAAATCCAAAATACTAAATCAAACCTAATATAATCATCATCTCACAAGAAAATAACTAATTCGAAAGGCTATAAACAAAAGATAAAGTTGGAACAATGTGACCATAGTAGGGTATCTCCCACCAAGCACATTGGTTTAGAGTCCTAAGTTGGACTTTGCATGGCTTCATTGGTCACTTTGAACTTCATCAAGGAGGAAAATTTCCAACTCCTTGGCATTTTTGGGTTGAGTGTCATCTCTTGAATCAGACTTCTTGGCATCCTTCTCTTTTTCTTGTTCCTTGCCAACCTCAATCACCTCATCTTCAATTATATCGCATCCAAAGATAGAATAGGCTTCGAGGATGGGTTTCCTTGATTCTTTCAATGTGAATCTTGCTACCTTGCCATCAGCCTCAAAAGAATAGACTCTGGAATGTGCATCAAGCTTGAAATGGGATGTCTTTAGAAATGACCTTCCAAGTAGAATGGATGATGACTTGTCTGAGTCCATGGGAGGAGTCTCCAAAATGTGGAAATCTACCGGGAAGAGTAAACCTTGGATGTCAATGAAAACATTTTCTACAACCCCCACAACAGATACAATGCTCTTATCGGCCAACACAAATCTCGCCTCGGACCTCTTTAAGGGTGAAAATTTCAATCTCTCATAAATGGGGAGTGACATAATGCTTACGCACGCCCCAAAATTGCACATACAGTCTATGAACTTTATCCCACCAATCAAGTAAGTAACCAAACATGGGTGACGTTAGGATTTTTGCTAGTAAAGAATTTATAAAAATCGTCGCGTTGTAGATATAGTTTCTAAACCAACAGAAATCCCTTTATACAAACGTTTTGGTTGTCACAAGTAACAAACCCCTAAATAAATTGATAACCGAAGTATTTAAACCTCGGGTCGTCTTCTCAAGGAACTGCAAGGAAGTATGTTCTTATTATCGGTTATGGAGATTGTAAATCGGGGTTTTGAAGATGAGGAGCAAGTAATTTAAATTGCAATTGAAATAAGTAAAAGACTGTAAAGTAAATAAATAACTGTAAAATAAACTTTTGGCAAGGTATGAGAAATTAGAAGTCCTATCCTAGTTATCCTTATCAATGATGATGAAAATTGAACCTTAATTCCACTTAGTTAACCATTCCTAGAGCAAGGGAAAGTCAAGTGACTAATTAGTTAGATCCTCAAATCCTAGTTATTCCCTAAGGAAAGATTGGGATTGTTGAAGTTCAATTCAATTAGCAAAGATAACAATTATCAATCATATTTGAGTTTGATAACTCCTGAGTTACTGATTTCTTAACCAAGACCAAAAGGGGAAAAGTAAATCTACCAGAATAAAAATGTCTTTAGATTGGAAGCAACAGTAATGTAAATAAAAGAGAGCAATAATAAACTGAAATACCTCAAATAACATTAATTCAAAAGAGTAATCTGTAACATAGAAGAATTCATAAATTAAATTGAAAAGATAAATAAAAAGGAATGTTGAACCTGATAGAAAGAGATAATCCTGAAAGTGAATAAAATCGTAAATCTAAATCCTAAAAGAGAGAGGAGATAGTCTCTCTCTCAAAACTACATCTAAATCATGAATAGTAACTAATTGGAGATTCTCGTCTGAATGGATGCATTCTCCCACTTCATAACCTCTGATCTGTGCCTTCTGGACTTGGATTTGGGCCAAAAAGGGGTTCAGAAATCGCTGGGAGCGTTTTCTGTAATTTCTGGTGCGTGGCCTCTGTCACACGGCCGCGTGGGTTACGCGGTCGCCTCAATTGGAGTTTTCCTTGCCGCGCGGTTGCGTCAGTCATGCGTCTGCGTCATATGCGTTTCGCTTAAGGCGCGTGATCGCGTCAAGCACGCGGTAGAGTCGATGTTAATTTGCGCTGGCATGCGGCCGCGTCGTCCATGCGATCGCGTCATTGCCAATTTCTCAAAAACTCCGTTTTGTGCTTTCCTTCCATTTTTGTATGTTTCCTTTTCATCCTTTAAGTCATTCCTGCCTTAGAAGATCTGAAATTACTCAACACACGAATCACGGCATCGAATGGTAATAAAGGGAAATTAAAATAATTACTTTTAAAGCATAGGAAACATGTTTTTCACATACATCACATAATAAGGAAGGGAAAGTAAAACCATGCAATTAATATGAATAAGCGGGTGAAGGATTGAATAAATTACTCAAATTAGGCACAGAATATATCATAAAATATGGGTTTATCAACCTCTCCACACTTAAACAATAGCATGTCCTCATGCTAAATCCAAGATAAAGAGTAAGGTAAGGTTGAAGTGGTGGAATCTCATGCAATGCAATATATTCTAAATGCAACTACCTAAATGCATCATGCAATTCTAATTATTTTTATTCACTTGTATATAAAGCTCACATGTAGTTGAATTAATTCACATTTCTCAAGGAATCATATATATAGCCAGACCTTAGATAATGATAAAGCACTTTTACAATTGAGATGGGAAAATATTTTATAAACTTGCAAGACGATTAATAATTCAAGCAGAGATATATGTTAATGAGCTATTGAACCCTCACTGGATTTTGTGTTTACCCTCTGGTCACTCAGTGTTTATTGGGTTAATCACTCTATTCTTTTTTTTATCCTTACTTTCTATAACTTTGTTCTTCATCTAACCAATCAACAATTATAGAATATAGGCATACAAAAGTCATGAGGTCTTTCATTAAGGTTGTAATGGGGCCAAGGTAAAGGTAAGGGTATATGTATAAGGCTAAGTGAGCTAATTGAGCGAACCCTTGATTAGTCTAAGATCTCACCTAACATACATAACTTGTAAAGCAAAGCTTCTTTACCTATTTTCCCATATTTTCCCACTTTTGATGTTACATGCTCATGTTTTAATTTTTATCTTATCCCATGTGCATTGCTTTATTTTGCATTTGGGGAATTCTTTTGTATCCCCTTTATTCAAATACTGAAAAATAAATATATTTTTTTATGCACATGGTAATTCAATTATTTTGATTTCACATGAGCAGGCTTCCCAAAAATTTTTTTATTTTGAATTATTTTTTTCTTTTCAACTTTCTACCCTTTGTTTTTATCATCCATGTTCCCAATAGGTTTCCCACACTTAAACAATTACACAATTTCTATCTTAAGCTAACCAAGGATTCAACTTGGGATTTTTATTTTGTTTTTTTTTTTTTTGCTTAAGGCTAGTAATGTGGTTTGTAGAATAAGAGGGGATTTAAAGGCTCAAGGAGGCTAACAAGGGTGATGAAAAAGATAGGCTAATTTGGGATAAGTGAGCTAAAATCAAACAATGGCCTCAATCACTCTCTTGGTATGTATTTCTATACTATAAATGGACATATAGATTAAAACAAAGTAAAGAACACCAGAATAAATAAGAAGGGTGGAACACACAGGAATAAAATTTATGGTTTGAATGTAACCATACAATTAAGCTCAAAACTCACAGGCTGTATGTTCTCTAACTCAGAAATCATATATCAGTTATAAATGTCATGCAAGTAAAAATCAAGAGTTCCCATTATTCTCAATGTAAAATTTATTTTGAGTGGCTTTAAAGTTTGTGTTTCTCCTTGATGAAATGTTGTTAACTAACTAACATGGAATGCTATATATACAAGGTGTGGGTTGTTTCTATTATGTTCAAGTCTCTAGTTTACTTTCTTTTTATATTTTCAAATTAAACTAAGTTATCTTATGCTAAAAAAAAGGGTAAACTATACTAATTAATCCACAATTTCTATAGCTAATAAGTTAGAATTGTAACTAAACTAAATGGCTAAAATATGAACTAAGGTGCAACATGCAGAAATAGAGTCAAAATACATGAAAATAGCAATGTATAAGTACTGAGAAAATAAAAATAAAAATAAAAGAGAAAAATACAGAAAAATAGCAAAATAAAATGAAAAAGTCCGTAGTGGTTCACCAAAAAAAAATGCCAGAGATGGCGAATTCCTCACACTTAAAATGAAGCATCGTCCCTGATGCTCACTCAAACAGGGTGTGAAGGGGTGTCATCACTGGAAGGGTGGGTAGCTGGAGTCTCTGTGGTGGTGGTCTGGGGATTTGCCTACTGTAGCGGAGGTGCTGACTGGATAGGGATCTCTGGGTCTACAACCTGAATCTGAGGCGGAGCCTCTTGATGTGATGCAGCCTGCTCTGTGCCTGCCTGCGCAGCCTCGCTCTGTGGATGGGTCTCTGCCTCGTGATCATCCGCCTCCTCCTCAGATGGCTCTGATGGTGTGTCAGGCTCGGAGGGGATATCGCCAAATCGTATCATCAGCTTCAGGTGCTCATAGCGTCGCTTGTTGCGATGCTCAGCTCTCTCATATCGGCGCCGGTTGCGGTGCTCCATCTGGTCTAGCTGTCGAAACAGGCGGTGCACTAGGTGATAAACCGGCTCTGAGGCAGGTGGAGGTGCAGTGGTGGTAGCAGGGGTAGCTGTGGAGGAAGAGGGGCCGGCAGATGGTGTGGCTGTCTCATCAGATATAGGAATGGGAGAGTGCCTCGGACGTGGACCTTGGCCATGTAGTACCGAATGAAGCGTGGCAGGTACAGGTCCTTACCCTCCATCACACACCATAGGAGGGTGATCATAGCGGCAGGTAGCTCCGTCTTGTGAGTACTCGGCATAATAAAGTTGCTTAGGATCTGATGCCATAGCCGAGCCTCATCGTTCAAGTATGCCTGCTTGATTCCCTTAGGCATGGTGGTGTTCTGACCCATGACCCATGTGACAGTCGGGTCAAGGGCTATCCTGGCCTTGACTGTATCCAAGTCAAATTTCATGAAGCACATGTCCTCCTCAGCCTTTTGATATCCATCTGGCTGATTGGATTTAGGCAGAAGCTTCAGAACATCCTCTATAGCCTCTTCAGTAACCAGAATCTGCTTCCCTCTTAGGTTCACTGCATCTAGGGATGTTTTGAAGTAATTGCAGTAGAATTCCCTTACCCAAGATGCGTTAACCTCAGTCAGGTTTCTCTCCAGGAAGAACCAACCTCTTTGTTTGATCTGATCAGAGGTGTATTGCTGGAGTTCTTCTGGGATCTTCAGAGTCCTCTCCAGGTAGAGGTTCCTGGAGTTTGCAAACACCGGATACTTCAGCTCGCAGTATCAGTTTGCAAATTTAATGGGATTAGTAGTAGGGAGTAGCTGGTTAGCCTTCTCCTGCGGGGTAAAGTGTTTCTCCCGCCAGGAGTCATCATGCATGAGGTCCAGGATGGACATGGAGGCTTCTCCTCTTTTCTGTTTGCCAGTTGTTGCCTTTCCTTTTCCTTTTCTTTGGGTGTTAGACATCCTAAAAAACAGAAAACTAGGATATAATAAAAATAGGAAAGCAGGTAGGCAAATAATCGAAAGAAGCATATAATGGCAAAGAAGCAATAGAATAATGAAAATGAGTTAAGTAAATGTGTATTAAGGATTGTATAGGAGTGAAAAGTCCCAAGAATAAAAATTCACAATCCAAAATGTAAAAGGATTCATGTTAAGTAGGAAAAACGTCCGTCATGCCTTGGTTAGAATGTTAGAGAGAATAGTGAAAAACCAGAAGAGATGTTTTGAAAGGTAAGTGGGTTAGGAATGAAAAAGAGGTTAGGCAGTTAAAATTAGGGAATTAGTAAAAAGTGGATTAGAGTAAGTGGCATGAAGAGCATTTCCTAAATAACGAGAATTCACAAATTAAAGCAACAGATAACTCAAATTCAAACAAGGAAGTTAAGGATGAATCAAATGAATATAGCAAAAAGTGGAATTGAATCATCCAAGATGCAATTTATAAACCAAGAAATGAAAAAGAATAAGGAAGCTTGCCCTGTCATTCAAGAATTGGTTTGGTAAAAGCTGAGTAAAGCAGAGTGCAAGTTTGCCAAAGCCAAAATAGGAATGAAAATCAAAACAATTTACAGAAATTTGGGAAGCATCCCGGCTAAAATTAGATGTTCTCGGAAAATAAATAGCAATCAGAATAGCTCATATGAATTAAAATATAGCTGCAATTACATAAAGGGAATAAGAACATGTAAAGTAGTGTAAAAAGCAGCATGAAACAAGAAATTACAGCATATGAACAGTAACAATATCACAGCAGCAGCAAAATTACGAATTGAATAAAACAGGTAGCAAGAACAATGCAATTAATCAGGCCTAAATCCACTAACCACATCCTAGGCTACCTAACAACCTAGAATCCACTACAACATGCATATCTAACTAGCCTAATGATGAACATAAACAGAAAAATAGAAAATTAACGATGAATGGAAAGAAGGGTGACGATCAGCGGAACTTGGAAGGCGAAGGAAAGAAAGTGGGACAAAGAGGTGGCTGGGGGATGGCGGTGGTGGCGGCAGATACGGCAGTTGAGGGTGGCACGGCGACGGTGGCGGCTTTTCGGAGGTAGGGTTTCGGGTAGGGAATGGGCGGGGGGAAAGGGGAAGGAAGGGAAGGGGGGCGTGGGTGGCGGATGGGTGGCACGGCTGGGATGGAGTGGCGGCGGTGGATGGTGGTCGCGGAGGGGGGCAGTGGCAGTGGATGGTGGTCGTGGAGGGGGGCAGTGGCGGTGGAGGGAGGAAGAGGAAGAAAGAAGAAGAAAGAGGGGGAGAATGGGGGAGGGTGTGGTGGTACGGTGTGGTCTGGGGGTGGTTGGCGGTGCGGCGGCGGCGTAGGGTGGCTGGGTGGTGGTTGGAAGTTGTGGGTGGTGGTTGTGGAGAGAAGAGAGGAAGGAGAGGGGGCTGGAGGGGCGCGAATGGGTAGGGTTTCGCGTGGTTGGGGGTTATTAAATTTGAATCCACGCGATCGCGTGGGGGACGCGGTCGCGTGGCTGTGGCGAAATGGGGGTCGACGCGATCGCGTGGGTGGCGCGATCGCATGGAAAGGCTAAAAGAGTGAATGACGCGATCGCCTGTGGCATGCGATCGCGTCGCTGGAAATTGTGCTAAACGCACGATTCCAGCGTCGTTTCAGCGCAACTCTCTGTCTCCTTTTGGGGTGTTGTGTAATCCATGCGACACGATCGTGTCGTTCACGCTGTCGCGTGGGCTTGATGTTGTGCAAGGGACGCGATCGTGTCAGGGACGTGACCGCATGGGTCGTTTTGTGCGAAACGCACAATGGCCGCACGATTCCAGCCTAACTCTTTGGACGTTGGGAATTTACACCGATCTCCAGATCACGCGGCCGCGTGAATGACCCGAACGCGTGGGTAGTGTTTTTCGTAAGTGACGCGATCGCATGGGTGATGCGGTCGCGTCACTCACCCCCCTTCTTTTTTTTATGCAGGTATGCAAGTATGCATTATGCAATGCGAATGAATAATATTCAGGTTCAATTGAAAAAGGAAATAAAAATAAAAATAAATAACACGAAATAAAACTGAAAAAAAAAAAGAAACGACCATACCATGGTGGGTTCTCTCCCACCTAGCACTTTTAGTTAAAGTCCTTAAGTTGGACATTGGATGAGCTTCCTGTTATGGCGGCTTGCGCTTAAATTCGTCCAGAAATTTCCACCAATGCTTGGAATGCCAATAGCCTCCGGGGTCCCAAACTAGGCATGTAAAGCTTCTGAGCAGCTTCAAACATATTCTCAGGCTCCCGGGGTGACGAATGTCAGAATAGATTCCAGGATCCTAAACCTTGCTTTTAAATCTGCCTTCGTCTTGATCTATATTTTTCCATCCGGGCGGTTTAGAAAGTAGATTTTCACCAAGGTGACCAAACGTTTTCCGAGATCCATTCGATAGATCATGATGCCAATCCGCACACTTCAAGTTGAAGCATGGAACCTTATTGAACCTTGTGTACCAGCTCTGAGCACGAGCCATTTTCCTCTTACTCTTAAAGCCGCAGAGAGCTCTAAGCTGGCCATCTGTTTCAAGCAAACCATATTCAAGCGGAAAAGTAAAGATAAAGGTTAAGGATTGTACCCACTTGAAGCTTGTATTAGGTGGTAATGGCCTTGGGATAGGTGTTTCCAGTGGTTCTGTGAGTTCTACTCCCTTGTACTCTTCTGTGAATTTCTTCACTTCCTTGTAGACTTCTTCAATTGAATCCATGTCTTGATCAAAGCCTTCTATGTCTTCCTCGTTACTTAAGTCATAAATGGGAGGTTGAGAGAAATCTACCTCCGCATCATCTTCATATTCAGTTGGGGAAGATTCTTCGATCTCAGAGAATTCACTTGCTGGTGCAAGTTCACTACTGGGAGAACTTGACTTGAGATCATCATCATCAAGGAAACTTGCTTCTTGGATTATTCCGTCCAATTCTTCATAAAAGACTTGCCTTGGGGGCTGTGTACTATCCTCCTTAGCATTAATTGTAATGTCCTTGACAGAATTCTCCACAACTCTGGATTCCCATGGAGGCTCAGCGTCTCCTAGGTCTTCAACCAACTCTTCTTCTTGTGTAATGATAGCTCCCTCTACTTGCTCCAGTACGAAGTCATGCTCTGTTCTGTCCACTGGGGTTTCTAGTATCTCCCTCATTCTACGCTCATCATTATATTGTCCATACAGAGTTATGGAAAGTCCTTGAATGTTCGAACGTATAGAAGATAATTGACTTATTGCTTGCTCCAGTTGATAAAGGGTTGTTTGAAGTTGATCTACTGTTTCCTTGAGGCGAACCTCTGATTCTTGGGGTGCTGGATTTGGACATGGTACATTGGGAAGTGGTAGTATTTGGGAGTAATTGGATTGGAATCGGGGTAAATGAGGATCGTATGGTGGCGAATGGTAAAAAGAAGCTTGTGAGTGTGGTGGTTCGAAGTTATGTTGAGAGGATGGCCTATAAGCACAGGGTGGGACTTGTTGGTAACTACAAGGTTGTCCACCATGTCTATTTGCTTGGTATGCATTGTAGAATGGTCTTTGTCCATGATATCTTGGAGGGTGTTGTTGCCTAAAAGGTTGATTAGATCCTCTTGGCTCCATCCATCTTTGATTGCTCTGACCTTGATGCATGTTCCTGTTATAACTTTCACTTCTTTCAACAATATTAGAACCAAAATTGAAGTGAGAGGGGTGAGAATTCATAGTAGCTAATGGAAATAAAAAGGGAAAATAAAGACAAATAAACAAGTAAAAGAAAAATATTTACAATAACCAATAATAAGGCACACAATTGCAGTTCCCCAGCAATAGCGCCATTTTGACGTTAGGATTTTTGCTAGTAAAGAATTTATAAAAATAGTCACGTTGTAGATATAGTTTCTAAACCAACAGAAATCCCTTCGTACAAACGTTTTGGTTGTCACAAGTAACAAACCCCTAAATAAATTGATAACCGAAGTATTTAAACCTCAGGTCGTCTTCTCAAGGAACTACAGGGAAGTATGTTCTTATTATCGGTTATGGAGATTGTAAATCGGGGTTTTGAAGATGAGGAGCAAGTAATTTAAATTGCAATTGAAATAAGTAAAAGACTATAAAGTAAATAAATAACTGTAAAATAAACTTTTGGCAAGGTATGAGAAATTAGAAGTCCTATCCTAGTTATCCTTATCAATGATGATGAAAATTGAACCTTAATTCCACTTAGTTAACCTTTGCTAGAACAAGGGAAAGTCAAGTGACTAATTAGTTAGATCCTCAAATCCTAGTTAATCCCTAAGGAAAGATTGGGATTGTTGAAGTTCAATTCAATTAGCAAAGATAACAATTATCAATCATATTTGAGTTTGATAACTCCTGAGTTACTGATTTCTTAACCAAGACCAAAAGGGGAAAAGTAAATCTATCGGAATAAAAATGTCTTCAGATTGGAAGCAACAGTAATGTAAATAAAAGAGAGCAATAATAAACTGAAATACCTCAAATAACATTAATTCAAAAGAGTAATCTGTAACATAGAAGAATTCATAAAATAAATTGAAAAGATAAATAAAAAGGAATGTTGAACCTGATAGAAAGAGGTAATCCTGAAAGCGAATAAAATCCTAAATCTAAATGCTAAAAGAGAGAGGAGAGAGCCTCTCTCTCAAAACTACATCTAAATCATGAATAGTAACTAATTGGAGACTCTCCTCTGAATGGATGCATTCCCCCACTTTATAACCTCTGATGTGTGCCTTCTGTACTTGGATTTGGGCCAAAAAGGGCTTCAGAAATCGCTGGGAGCATTTTCTGTAATTTCTGGTACGTGGCCTCTGTCACGCGGCCACGTGGGTCACGCGGTCGCGTTAATTGGAGTTTACCTTGTCGCGCGGTCGCGTCAGTCATGCGTTCGCGTCATATGCGTTTCGCTTAAGGCGCGCGATCGCGTCAAGCACGCGGTCGCGTCGCTGTTAATTCGCGCTGGCATGCGGCTGCGTCGTCCATGCGATCGCGTCGTTGCCAATTTCTCAAAAACTCCGTTTTATACTTTCCTTCCATTTTTGTATGTTTCCTTTTCATCCTTTAAGTCATTCCTGCCTTAGAAGATCTGAAATTACTTAACACACGAATCACGGCATCCAATGGTAATAAAGGGAAATTAAAATAATTACTTTTAAAGCATAGGAAACATGTTTTTCACATACATCACATAATAAGGAAGGGAAAATAAAACCATGCAATTAATATGAATAAGCAGGTGAAGGATTGAATAAATCACTCAAATTAGGCACAGAATATATCATTAAATATGGGTTTATCAATGGGCCGGGATCATTGAATTTTTCAGGAATTAAAGAAGAGATAGAATCATCTTTGTTGAGTTCGCCAATTTTCTCCTTGTGGGTACAAACATCTTTCAGGACTTGGCATATTTGGGCACTTGTTGAATGGCTTGAAATAAAGGGACGGTGACTTCAACATTCTTAAAAATTTCCACCATGTTGGGGTCAAGTTGTTCTTGCTTCTTGGCCTTCTTGGCCTTCTTAAAAGCTCATAATGGAATGGGCATAGGCTCTTCAATCGGATTTTTCCTCTTTGGCTCATTGGCCATGAGTGGTTCCTCCCTATCCTTCTCAACATCTTCCTCTTCGTCATTCATCACTCCCATATCCTCTCCTACCTCTTCCTTGCGGGTTTCCTCACTAGAACTTGTAGGCACAACACCAATTTCATCCAACTTGGTGCCGCTCCTAAGGGTGATAGCATTAATGCTCCCCTCAGGATTCGGTTGAGGTTGTGAGGGCAAACCACTAGAAGTTGAGGCTTGTTGGGCATTTTGTGTAGTCGGAGGGGAAAGAGTCAAACGGGTGAGTGCTTCGGCAATTGTAGCCATATACGCTTCTTGTTTCTTGTGAAAGTCCCGTTGCTCTTGCATAAAGGTTTGGAGTGTGTCATTCATGTAGGGTTGATTAGGAGGAGGGTCTTGATTGCCTTGAGGAGGGTTAGGTTTACTATATGGATGTTAATACCTCCCTTGAGATTGAGATTATGGAGGTTGTTGGTAGGATTGTTAGTATTGTGGTTGACCCTGAGAAGCTTGATGATAGTAGGCTTGTTGGCTTGGGTAAGGTTGAGCTTTTGGGGCTTGGTTCCACCTTTGATCAGAATTATCCCTCCACCCTTGGTTTTGATTTCTTCCATGTTGATTGTAGTTGGGTCTTTGTGGGTATGGATTGGCTACCGCTAATGTAGTGTCCTCTTGGAGTTGAGGGCACTCATCAGTGTAATGGGTATTACAAGCACAAATACCGCATGATCTTGGTGGTCCTTCAATTCTTGGAAGTTGAGATGGAGGAGCTAGTAAGGCTTGAGGTGGAGGAGCTATCAAGGCTTGAGGGATTTGTTGCCCTTGGGGGATTTGTCTCAACAAAATTGTCATCTTACAAAGGGTCTTTGTCAAAACGGCATCTCCAGAGGGAGAAACTTCACTTAAAGCTTTTGGTTGTGGATTCCTTACCCTTGAGTGTTGAGTGGAGTCTGCCAAATCCGCTATGATCTCCCAAGCTTCCTCGGCGGTCTTATTTTTGGTGAGGGATCCTCTACTAGAGACATCGAGGAGAAGCTTATCTTGGGGGTTCATCCCTTGACAAAAATAGCTAATAAGGACCAACTCTTCAATAGGATGGTGGGGGCAAGCTTCCAACAACTTCTTGAATCTCTCCTAGTACTCATAAAGAGTCTCCCTGTCTCATTGCACAGTGCACAATAGCTTGTCTGTCTTTTGTGGTGGGTAGAACTTTTCCAGAAATTCCTTACACAACAAGTCCCAATAAGAAATCACATCTCCAGGTTGAGTATAAAATCATTCTTTCACTTTTCCCTCCAAAGAGAAAGGGAAAGCGAACACCAAAACTACTACTTCATCTGCACCATGTCATCTCGTAGTGGAGCATGTAACTTGAAAATCCTTAAGATGCTTAAGAGGATCCTCTCTGGGTAGTCCATTGTACTTGGGGAACAAGTTGATTGTGCCGGTCTTAAGCTCAAAATTTGGATCCAATGCCGGATACCGGATTTGTATCGGTTGCAAGTTAATATCAAGAGCTCTGGCTTCCCTTAAGGTGATTCTACGAGGTGGATCCGCCATGGTGCCATCACCTGAGTCACTCACAGAGATTTCAGCACTCCCTACAGATGAATATAAAGTTTCCTCGTTAACGGAAGAATGATGGTCACGGATTGATGGTCATAGTGAATTGGAGTACTCTTCAAGCAAGCCCGATTTACTATTCACAAATGCTAGCCGGTGCCGAGCTTGCCTAATATGAGTTAAAGTTCTTTATATTTCCAGATCAAAAGGGGCCAAGCTCGGGTTTGCAAGCGACCATGTCATTCAACTGAGGAAGCAATAGAAGCATGCAATTATGAAAAGCAAAATAAGAATGGGCAAACAAACATAAACCAAGCTAACAATTAACAACTATCAATACTAGCTAGATAAAAACAATATCTACAAATTAGTACCAAGTAGAAAACAAAAAGTCAAATATTCACAATATTCACATATTCACAACAACTAAAATTATAGCACTCATTGCGCTTAAAGTGATTCCCCGGCAACGGCGCTAAAATTTGATGGAGGGGATTATTGCCGGTTCGGAATTGATCAAAACAAGAATTAATCCATTGGTAGCATAGTCCAAACCAACAATGAGACCAATGAGTGTACAATCCAAAGGATATGTCACGATTCAAAACCAATTCAATTCCGGGAGTTTCAATTCCCGGGTCGTCTCCCAAGGACACTTGAGACCAATGAGTGTACAATCATGGTTGTGAGGATGATGGGGTTTTCAATAAAGGAATAAACATATAAAGCAATGAAAGAACATGCAAATTTGTAATAAATGAACTAATAAAGGAATCAAAGAAGTAACTATGCAATATAGACAAGTAAAGTGTAAAAAGAACTAATGTAATGTGTATAAGGGAATTGAAGCATAAAAGGTATCTTGGTTGGAGTGAGCTAAGGGTCATTTCCTTGTTGGAACCACAACTATGCCAACTAGAATGGATTAATGTCACCTGGTTAACCTCACGTCGGAGAGAAAGTTAAATGAGCATAAGTGTTCTTCACCCACAAATCCTAAATTGCTTGCTAATTGCCTTAGCAACAACATAGCGTTAGTGGGAACAAGAATAATTAACAATCCAAAATTAACACTAAATGTTGGACATTCCAACTCTAGGAATCCAATTGCTCACTTTTCCCAAGCTAAGAGATAGAAAACTAGCCTAAAATCATACTTTACATTTTGTCAAACACTTGGTGAGCAAAAACCTTAAACATGGGAAAAATGAGAAAAAGCTTGGAACCAAAAGCAACAAATGATCTCAATTAACAATAAACACTCAAGAAAGCATGTAAACATCATCAAACATCAAATTCATTAACAAGAAATAGAAATTGCAAAGGAGAAGTGAAATTGAACTATAACTTGAATTATAAGAAAGTATAAGAACAATGAAACTATAAAGAGTAATAAAAAATAGATACTTACAATGGGAATTAGCAAAATCCAAGATCAAAATTGAAATGGCACTTGAATGTAAAAACCCTAGTATAAACCCTAGTAGAGAAGATGATGAAAAACTTAAAGAAAACTTTACTAAAAGCTATCTACGACTACTCCTAAGCTACACTAACGTAATGCTATGTTATGGTCTTCATTTTCCCTTCCTTATGAGCTAAATGGCTTCAGAAATGGGCCTCAAATCCACCAAAATCATGAGTCACGTGAGTTTTTAATGAAGGCATGTGCGTCCACCTGTGCAGACGCACAGACGTCTGCGTCCGCACACTCTGCTAAAAATCTCGACTCGTGCATACGCACAGGAGGTTGTCTGCACGCACACTAGGCGATGCTTGAATGGAGCGCGTGACGCGCACGATACAGCTCACACGCACGCATGGCTCTAAACTGGCGGCTGTGCGTACACACGCAGGTCTGTGCGCACGCACACTAGGCTGAGATCTTCTCCTTTGATTCTTCATGCTTCCTCCCCTTTGAATGGTCTTCATCCATTTTCTCCATGCCATTCCTACCTTATACCTCTGAAATCATTCACAAATAACATCAAGGCATCGAATGGAAGGTAATTGGAATAAAATTAATCAAATTAGGTACAAAAGAGCATGTTTTCATAATCAAGCACAAATTAGGAGGAAAGTTCAAACCCATGCTACTTAATGGAATAAGTGCAAGTTTACATGATGAAATCCATTCAATTTCAACCAAAAATCATCATCAAATATGGGTTCATCAGTGAGCTACGCGCACGCGTGAAATGGCAAAGTTTGACCATTCACGCGTACGCGTGACTAAGCCAAAGTTGGAGGTAACGTTGGTGGACAAACGCTACCCCCAACGTACGCGATAGGAAGCCCAAAACCTGGAGTTGGAAAACTTACATCGACGTGTACGCATGGGCCATGCGTACGCGTAGATGCAGATTTTGGCAGACACGCAAACGCGTGAGCGAACACGCGCAAAATGCTGTTTCAACGGGTGCGCGTGGGCGACGCACACGCGTGGGCGGAAAAACGTTGGTGCACCAACGTTGAGTCAAATGTTGGCGCCAACGCTCACTCCTGTCAAAATCCTTCTTCAAGCCAACGTTTGACTCAACGTTTTCTTACAAACGTTGAGCACCAACATTGACACCAGCAGCAGTAAAATTTAGCACCCATGCAGATCACTAACAGGCATTTTCAATTACCCCTCTTCAACATCACTAAGACCCATTCTAGCTTGCTTCAACAAGGCCAAAAAGCCCAATCCAAGGATTTGAATACTGAATTAGAAAGTGTATAAATAGAGAAGAATTTGATTTAGAAGGGAGGTTGGCAGATTTGAGATCTGATAGGCTAGAGAGTCAGAATCCCAAATGGGAAACTCTGCACTAAATTCTATTTGTATTTTCTCTTATGAAATTTTTCTACACTTCTTTTGTTTTCTGTTTTGATTTGAGCAATGATGAATTAAATCCCAAATTCATTAGGGGGAGGAGCTCTATTGTAATCATAATGAATCAAGAAAATTCTTCTTCTTCTCAATTCAATTGTGTAGCTATAGGATATCTTCTATTTTGATTGTGAATTATTCACTCTGGAAGGGGGTTTAATTCAACTGAATGTGGGTGTGAGCCTCAAAAGGGGAATCATCTACATTAGAATTGGAGCTCTATCCTTCACAATTCTTCTAACCAACACCATTCAGGAGGAATTGAGGTTTTGAGAATTTGTGTAGCATATGGATGAGAGAATGTGCTCTAACTCTTCTCATGACAATTAGATCAAGGAATTGGCAAGATTGATTGTGATTAAAGAGATTGGATTGCCAAGGAATTAGGATCCAATCAATTTCAATCCGCCATAGATCTACTCATATAATTAAGAAAGGAGTTGAGAATTAATTGGTTCATGATGGATTATAATATCTCCAATCCCCGATGAATCATTTTCTTTGAATTTTTTCATTTGAGATCTCTCTGATTTACTTTAATCTGAATTTGTTTACTGTTGTTTTAATTTCTTACACCCTAATTCTCTTTATTATTTCATGCAATTTAAGTTTTACTGCAATTTAGATTCAGCAATTTTACTTTCTTGCAATCTAAGATTCAGTTGTTTACATTTCTTACAATTTAAGATTCAGCCCTTTTAGTTTCTTGCTCTTTAAGTTTCAGCAATTTACCTTTCTTGTGATTTAAGTTTCAGCCAATTTATTTTCAGCATTTTAATTTTCCAGCAATTTATATTCTGTTAGTCATTTGTCACTCGAACTATCAACTGTTAGCTTAACTAGATTAATCACTCAAATAAAGTTGCTTGATCCATCAATCGCTGGGGGATCGACCTCACTTTTATGAGTTTTACTACTTGATGCGACCCGGTACACTTGCCGGTTAGTTTGTGTGAAATCGATTTTCCCTCATCACTAAACCCTAATGTCTTAGTAATTTAGTCTCCTCTAACCTAGTTAACCACCAATGTCTTGATCACCTAATTTCGATTAGAGGCTTAATTTCAATTCTATTTTATGGCCACAAAAACCCTAACTACCCATATATAAAAGGATTATATGTCATGTATCCCGTTATGTAAGAACCGCAACTAATCAACCGGTTAATTAAGTAATTAATTGCCCAAGTTAGACTCCAAAAAGTTAGAGTGAGAATTTGAGGATTTAAAGGTGAAAACCGGGCAAAAAGTGAAAACCATTAAAAACCTTAAAAAAACATTAGAAATGGAAAATCGGGCGTTAATTTTAAAGGTTTGGCCCGAAGTTGGGCCAAACGGGCTAAAAATGCTAACTGGTTGGACCGGGTCCAAGTTGGGCCCAAGCCCAACATATAAAAGGATTCATTAAGTGAACCCATCAGCCACAACACACTCACTAACACACACCACCAGCTGAGAAGAGAAGGAGAAGAGAGACTCCATTAACATTATTCGTCATCATCTTCCGAAGCTCATATCTTGAACTATAGAGCTCCGATCGTCGCACCGTTTGCGGCTACGCGATCCTTTTGAAGAGATCTACAAAAACCATACAAGAAACTAGAGAGGTAACCACGAAATTCTTTCTATTCTTCTCTCCAAATTATGATGATTGATAATGTTAAGATATATGTGAAATTGATGTTAATGATATGGTTATGTGGTTTAAAAGGTTGAATGGGGATTTATTGTAGTATTTCATGATTGGTATTGATGGTTGGAGAATGGTGGAATGTGATGGAAAGATTTGGTAAATGGTGAACTTTGACCCAAGAGGGTAGTTGGTGTTGTAAATGGCAGGTTGGTGTTGTTTTGATTGGAGGTAGATTGAGGATTTTGGAATAGTTGGTAAATTGTAACTTTTGGTAAAAGTTGGTTTTTGATAAATTTTGTTCGATCATAACTTATGCCTCTATCTTCAAAATTTGATGAAATTTGTTTAAAATTAAAGATCTTTGAAAACCCTTTAAAGTGATATAAACTTTGAAAATTTTGGAATTTTGTAGAGGAAGTTATGATCATTCAAAGTTGGTATTGAAAATCTGAAATTCTGCTAAGTTGCAGAATTTTATGATTTCTGATGTGTGCGCATGCACAGCCTTGTGCGCCCACACAACCCTGCGAAAACCTTATTCTATGAAGACGCACACACCTATGCGCACGCACAGGTAGGGAAGTGCCTACTGGTTACAGCGCTAGCATAGCTGGTGTGCGCACACATCAATGGAGAATTGCGACCTGTGTGGACGCACACACCCCTATGTGCATGCACAAGTCGGGAAGGGGAGTCTATTGGGGGCTCTAGCATACCCTGTGCGAGTGAACAGACTTTATGAATTTCAGTATCTGTGTGTACGCACACCCTTGTGCGCAAGCACACTTTTAAAATCTTCCTAGGCGAGTGCTCTGAGATGAAGAAATTCAGCTCAGCAGCCAAACAGAAATGTAAAATTGCTTGAAGAAATAACCAGCAAGAACACTTAACTCAATTGTGAAATCCTAAAGAGAATTTGAAGATCGAAGAAGAGAAATAAGATTAGAAAGCAGATCTAGATCTCAATTGCTCTCTTGATTAAGCAGAAAAGTAATTGCAGAAGAAATAAAAAGGAAAAAAAGTAAATGAAACTTAGATCCAATTCTCCAATTCCCAAAACTATATGAAAGAAAAAAAAAGATAATTCTCAGATCCAGATTCAATGGAATTCTTAAATCTCAATTCAAAAACCCAAAAGTAGAAGTTGCAGATGAAGAAAATGAAAACAGAAAACTAAACTCAGATCCAATTCTTAGAACAATTCAGAAGAAAAGTGAAAGATGATTCTCAAATTTAGAATCAATTGAGCTTTTCAATCTCAATTCAAAGTCCAAGAACAGACAGTAGAAGTTGTAGAAGAAAGAAAATACAGAAAGAAAACTCAGATCCAAATTCCCAAATCCCAAATCCAAAATAATTGAAAACTAAAAGTGAAAACTAAAAAATTAGCTAAAGGGTTTTTTTACAAATCATATTAACTCCTATTTATACACTTTCTATTTTGGTCTTCAAAGCTTTGAGTGGGCCTTTTGGTTTTTGGGTTTGAAGAAAGATGGGTTCGGTTGGCTTCGGTTCAAGTTGGGTTGGAGGCATGGGCCAGCTCCCAGGGGAGCGCTCCGTTTGGTCTTGTGAACGCTACGTTCACTCTTGGTTGGTGAGCCTTGGTGCCAATTCTCCATACCTAGTGTTCAGTCTTTGAACGCTACATGATGCTGAGCCTTCCTCCCAAAGGTTTGAAGCACGAAAACGTTGCCTCTTGAGAACGCTACATTGCCTTTTCCAAATGCTGCTTCATTGGCTAGCAAATTTGGTGCGCATGGGGCAGTTCCAGTATAGCGCTCCGTTCCCTCCTTTGAACGCTACCTAGCTACCTTGGTTTGATGCTTAGCCTTGCTTCCTTGGCAAAGAGTCACAAGAAAGGGAGCAAAAATGAACGTAGCGTTCACTTCTTGGAACGCTACCCTTGGCTTGCTTGGTTATGTGCCTTGCTTCCCTTGATTGAGGCACGAAAAATGTAGGGAATGTGAGCATGGCATTCTCATTTTGGAACGCTACCCTTGGCTTGCCTAGTTCCCAACATTGAGTAACGAGAAAGGGAGCAATAGTGAACGTCGCGTTCACTCTTTAGAACGCTACCTCCCTTGTTTTCTTTTGAGTGCAACGCTTTAATATCATGGGCCACGCTTTTCAAAGCGTGGCCTATGGTCCAAAGTGTGCTCAAACTTTAAAGGGTGCCAAAAATTCCTCTTTCCATCATTTCTTCACCTACAAGCAACCAAACAACTAATCAAAGTCCCACCAAAATCACTAGATCTTTGCATCATTTATAAAATCAATTAGTTCTAGCATAAAACCTATGATTTTGTGTAAAATAGATGATGTTTGATTGATTCAACATACTCATGAAAATTCACTCCAATTACTTACTTATTGTGTAAGAAAGTGCATAAAACCTAATGAAACTAATGAAAAATGCTTGTAAAACTAGCATAAGATGACTTGTCATCACAACACCAAACTTAAACCTTGCTTGTCTCCAAGCAAGCAATAAACATTGAGAAGAAATGAAATGAAACAGAAAAGCATACATGTCCTTATTTAGCAGATAATATAATTTTGAACTATGGGGTTTTATGCAGACAAAAATGCAGCTCAATTATTCTTTGTTGATAGATAAGAAGTGTTTCTTTGAGGATTCACTAGAGTTGATGTCATAATGCCTAGCCCTTTGATTGATCCCTTTTTGGTTTTTCCTTCTTTCTTTTGCTTAGAAAGCTTATTTCTTAGTGATAACTCATTGTCAAGTGTTGCAGCAGCCTTTTGGCTTAATTTTGCTCAACAATTCTTCACTACAGACACTTGGCTCACAAATCCTCTTAGGAACATTGATGCCCAGCATCTCTTTGGATCACTAAATGCTTTGTAACTAGGTTGCTCTTGATAGTGGACTTTCGGTTGGTAATCCCGGATTAGTTAATCCAAGTTACCAAGTTTTAAAAGACTCCTCAGAACCTAATTGTCCAAGCATATCCTAGTACAAGAAGCATCACAGACATATGTCCTAAGGTCCAAGCGATTGGTGTCTAGCCTTATTGTTTGTTTCTTTGCCAATTCTTGGCTTTTCTTTTCTCTTTCTTTCTTGATTTGCTTCATTTTCCAAGGAATTTCATTTATAAAAGGTTTTATGACAACATCCAGGTTCACACGACATAGAACACTCTATTATGCAGCTTTTATTATTGAGCTTATCATCTTAATCAAGCAATTACCACCACAAATTCCATTCTAATTCCTACAACATTGGAAAATCACTTTCTTTTTCAAACATTTTCTCTTATTGATGCAAAAAGGGAAACAAAACATGAATTTAAAGCAGATGAGTGATAACAAGCATTTAAACTAGTGCAGATATCAAAATTTGTATTATTCGAACTAAACATCATAGTAAACAGCAACTTCTCATTCAGATTATTTCAAAACAAAGTGAATTTTGTGACAATACAACCTCTCAGGAGTGTCTTGTAGCTTTCCTTTTGACATCATCATCTCTTACTTTTGCATTTCCTTTGGTGATGAGTCTTGTAAGAGGCTGAGTGTCTTTTCTGCATAATTATCAGAAGTTGCTTGCTTTTCCAAGCACTTAGGAAAATAGTTAGCATGCATGAACTATTGTAGTTTCCTGAACTTACTTTGGTGGGGAACACCAAACATAGTCCCTTGCTACTGCCTATGCTGCATCAGTTACACCTTGTGCTTTTGTTGAAAGTAATACAGCCAAAAACTAGAAAACAGACAATGGTTTAGTGGTTTTCCTGATTGCTTGGAGCTAGTAACCAGTTATGCAGAGGGTTGAAATGCGTTTTAATTGAGATTTTTGGTGGAACACCAAACTTAGCATCCTTCATTCACCCTTAAATTGTTTTGGTGTGCAACACCAAACTTAGCTCCTTGCAATACAGACAAAACTACTTAACCTTCTTATTGAAATAGTTAAGAGAAGAAAACTACCTTTGGTTGGGTTGCCTCCCAACAAGCACTCTTTTAATGTCACTAGCTTGACATCCTTCATTTTTGCTCAGCTAAATTTTTGAATCTCTTTCTCTTTGTTCCAACGGCCTCCCAAGTAATGCTTTGCTCTGTGACCATTTGCTGTGAAATTTGTCTTTGTTGCTTCATCTAGCAATTCAAGGCTTCCATAAGGAAGAACCTTTGTCACCAAGTAGGGACCAGTCCATTTAGACTTGAGTTTGCCAGGGAAAACTTTGAGCCTGGAGTTATACAAGAGTACTTGCTGTCCTGCTTTGAACTCCTTCTTTGAGATCCTTTTGTCATGCCATCTCTTAGCTTTTTCCTTGTATATCTTAGCATTTTCATAGGCTTCCAGTCTAAACTCATCCAACTCATTTAATTGCAATAACCTCTTCTCTCCTGCTTCTTGAGAATTAAGGTTGAGTAGTTTAGTGGCCCAAAAAGCTTTGTGCTCAAGATCCACAGGAAGGTGGCAAGACTTGCCATACAACAGCTGAAAAGGAGACTTTCCAATAGGAGTTTTGAAGGCTGTCCTATATGCCCAGAGAGCATCTTCTAATTTCTTGGCCCAATCCTTTCTTATGCTCCCCACTATTTTCTCCAAAATCCTCTTCAATTCCCTATTTGCAAGCTCTTCTTGGCCATTGGTCTGTGGGTGATATGGTGTAGCTACTTTATGCATCACCCCATATTTGTGAAGTAGTTTCTCCATCTGTTTGTTATAAAAATGACTACCACCATCACTGACAAGACCCTTAGTAAAAATGTGCTTCTTAAGGAATTGAAGGACAATTTGTGCATCACATGTGGTTGTTGCTATGGCTTCCACCCACATTGAGACATACTCTACTGCCACAAGTATGTATTTAAAAGAATATGAGGGTGGAAAGGGGCCCATAAAATCTATTCCCCAATGATCAAAGAGTTCTACTTCCAAGATGTAGTTCTGAGGCATCTCATTCCTTCTTGTCAATCCTCCAGCTCTTTGGCACTCATTGCATTGATGAACAAACTCTATAGCATCCTTGAAGATGGTTGGCCAATAAAATCCACTTTGAAGTACTTTGGTTGCTATTTTTTCTGGTCCAAAGTGTCTACAATAAGCTGAACCATGACAATGCCATAGTATGTCTCTCATCTCACTCTCAGGAACACATTTCCTAATCATTCCATCTGGACATCTCTTGAATAAGAATGGTTCATCCCATAAGAATTTCTTGGCCTCATTGAGCAGCTTCTTCACTTGTTGCTTGTTGAATTCTTGGGGAATCTTCCTTCCAACCTTGTAGTTTGCAATGTCTACAAACCATGGAGCTTGTTGGATTTGTAAGAGGTGTTCATCTGGAAAGCTTTCATTCACTGATTGTGGAGCTTGATTAGCCTCTTGTGGTAGTCTTGACAAGTGGTCTGCTACTTGGTTCTCATTCCCTTTTCTATCTCTCACTTCAATGTCAAATTCTTGTAGCAGCAACACCCACCTAATAAGCCTTGGCTTTGAATCCTATTTAGACATCATATACTTGAGAGCAGCATGATCAGTATATACTATAACCTTTGAACCAATCAAGTATTGTCTAAATTTATCAAATGCATATACAATTACCAAGAGCTCTTTCTCTGTGGTGGTATAATTTTTCTGTGCTTCATTCAACGCCTTGCTAGCATAGTATATAACATGATGCAGCTTGTCTTTCTTTTGCCCCAATATAGCACCAATTGCAAAGTCACTTGTATCACACATAAGTTCAAAAGGTAATCCCCAATCAGGGGGTGTGATGATTGGTGCTGTAATGAGTTTTCTCTTTAAAGTTTCAAAGGCATGCTTGCAATTGTCATCAAAGATGAAAGGACTATCAATCATTAGCAAATTGCTCAATGGTTTTGCTATTTTTGAAAAATCTTTGATGAACCTCTTGTAAAAACTAGCATGTCCATGAAAACTCCTTATTGCTTTCACATTAATAGGTATAGGAAGCTTTTCAATGATTTCTATTTTTGCTTTGTCAACTACTATAACTTTGCTTGAAACCTTATGCCCAAGAACTATCCCTTCAGGGACCATGAAATGACATTTTTCCCAATTCAATACTAGATTAGTTTCTTGACATCTTTTCAAAACAAGAGTTAAATGATGCAAGCAAGTGTTAAATGAATTGCCAAAGACAGAAAAATCATCCATGAATACTTCTAAAAACTTTTCCACCATGTCAGAAAATATAGAAAGCATACACCTTTGAAAAGTTGTAGGGGTATTACACAGACCAAAGGACATCCTTCTGTAGGCAAAAACTCCAAATGGACAGGTGAATAGAGTCTTTTCTTGATCCTTGGGATCCACCACTATTTGATTATACCCAGAGTACCCGTCTAGGAAGCAATAGTATGCATGTCCAGCCAATCTTTCCAGCATCTGGTTAATGAATGGGAGAGGAAAGTGATATTTCCTTGTAGCATCATTCAATCTTCTATAATCTATGCACATCCTCTACCCAGTCACTGTCCTTGTGGGAATTAACTCATTCTTCTCATTGGAGATGACTGTCATTCCTCCCTTCTTTGGTACAACTTGAATCGGACTCACCCATGAGTTGTCAGAGAATGGAAAGATTATCCCAGCATTCCATAGCTTCATTACTTCTTTTTGAACCACCTCCTTCATGGTTTGGTTAAGTCTTCTTTGGGGTTGAACTACAGGCCTTGAATCTTCCTCCAATAGAATTTTATGGATACAAATGGTAGGGCTTATGCCCTTGATATCATCAATTGTCCAACCCAAGGTAGTCTTGTGAGCTTTCAACACTTCAATCAGCTTTGTTTCTTCTTCTATGTTCAAGGAGGAGTTTATGATCACTGGCAGGGCCTCTGCTTCTCCAAGAAATACATACTTGAGATGAGGAGGGAGAGGCTTTAGCTCTTATTTTGGCTTCTCCTCTGCCTTGCTTTCAAAGGAGATCTCTACCACTTCCTCTTCTATGAACTCTTGTTCCACCTCTATTTCCTCTTCTTGTTCCTCCTAGTCTTCATCTTCCAGTAGCTCCTCTTCCACTTCTTCTATCATTTCCACTCTCATGTGCTTTTCCTTTTCTAGAGGGTGTTGCATGGCCTTGAAGACATTGATGATCATCTTTTCATCATGCACCCTGAGGGTCATCTCCCCTTTCTCCACATCAATGATGGCTCTTGCTATTGCTAAAAAAGGCCGTCCCAATATGACTGAACTGTGTCCCTCTTCTTTCATGTCCAAGATAATAAAGTCAGTAGGGAAAATGAATTCTCCAATCTTCACTAATAAATTTTCCACAATCCCATTTGGTATCTTAAGTGATCTGTCAGCCATTTGGAGTGACATCCTGGTGGGTTTGACTTCCTCTATTGCAAGCTTCTTCATTATTGAGAGGGGCATTAAATTGATGCTGGCTCCTAAGTCACAGAGAGCCTTGTCCAATGTTTTGTTGCCCATAGTGCAGGATAGGATGAAGCTTCCTGGATCTTTGAGCTTTGGAGGAAGACCTCTTTGGATGACAGCACTACATTCTTGTATTAGGATCACTGTCTCTTTCTCATTCCAGCTCCTTTTCTTGTTGATGAGCTCTTTGAGGAATTTTGCATATAGAGGCATTTGTTCTAGAGCCTCAGCAAGTGGAATATTGATCTCTAGCTTCTTAAACACTTCTAGGAACTTGAGGAACTGTTGATCTTTAAGCTCTCTATTGAACCTTTGAGGATATGGCAAAGGAGGGATGTGAGTCTTCACCATTGTCCTTTGTTCTTGTGACTGTTCCTCAATAGCTTGCTTTCCTTTCTTTGAAGCTTGAGGTTCCTCTTTTTCCTTGAGTTTTTCTTGGTCTTGCTTATCTTTAACTGTCATTTGCTCTTTATTGATGGCCTCATGATTCTCCACAGGCTTCTTGTTGGTTTCTTTGTCATTTACCAAGGTTCTTTTACTCTTTAATTGGACTACTTTACATTCCTCCTTGGGATTGGGAATGGTGTCACTTGGTAGTGTATTAGGTTCTCTTTCAGCCATTATTTGCTTTGATAATTGACCAATTTGCCTCTTTAGATTCCTCAGTGAAGCTTCATGGTTCTTGTTGGCTAGCTCTTGATGTTTCATCATCTTCTCCATCAATATCTCCAAGTTGGAGATCCTTTGAGATTCCTGGGGTGGTTGTGGTTGATTATGGGATGTTGATGGTGAATGGTAGTTATTTTGGTTAGTGGATGAGTTGTTGGGTGGATAGGAGTTGGGTTGAGGTTGGTTATTTTGTGGTTTTCTGTATGGATTTTGGTTAGTATTTTGATGGTTTTGATGGTTTGTGTTTCTGAAGTTGTTTTGGTTTGAGCTTCTTTACCAAGGTTGCTGGTTTTGGTTCTCTCCCCATTTCAGATTTGGGTGGTTTCTCCAGGATGAGTTGTAAGTGTCTCCATGGAAGTCATTTAATCCAGAACCTTGATTTTGCATGTATTGCACTTGCTCTTGCTGCTGCTCCTCATAGTTTTTCTTTTGTTGTCCCCACACCATTAATGGTTGGTTAGTTGTACTCACTGCTGCAAGTTGCAATCCATCCACCCTCTTTGACATTATTTCAATTTGTTGTTGGAGCTGCTGGTGCATGAGTTTGTTCTGAGCTAGTATAGTATCAACTCCTTCAAGCTCAAATACACCCTTCTTTGGAGCTGTTTGCCTTTCAGAGGAGTAGAAGTACTCATTGTTGGCCACCATGTCTATGAGATCATGTGCCTCTTGAGCAGTTTTCATCATTTGCAAAGATCCTCCTGATGAATAATCTAAAGCTTTCCTTGAAGGTAGAGACAAGCCTTCATAGAAATTCTGCAACTCCACCCATTCACTGAACATTCCCTCTGGACACCTTCTGATCAAGGCTTTATACCTCTCCCAACCTTCATACAATGATTCTCCTTCTTGCTGTCTGAAGGTTTGCACATCAGTTTTTAGCTTGATGACTCTTTGAGGTGGATAGAATTTGGCTAAGAATTTGCTAACCAAATCATCCCAACTGGTAATACTCTCTTTAGGGAAGGTTTCTAACCAATGTGTGGCTTTGTCTCTCAATAAAAATGGGAATAAAAGAAGCTTATCGATGTCAGGGTTTACTCCATTGGTTTTGACAGTGTCACAGATTCTCAAAAACACAGAGAGGTATTGGTTTGGATCCTCAGCAGCACTACCTCCATATTGGCAATTGTTTTGAACTAGGGTAATCAATTGAGGCTTGAGTTCAAAGTTATTGGCATTAACATTGGGGGTTAGGATACTACCCCCACAATTCTTTGGGTTGGGGATAGTGTAGGAGGCTAAGACTCTTCTCTGAGGCTGGCCATTGTTGTTGGCCACCCCATCAGTGTGATCTGGAATATTATCATCCATTACTTGATCTTCCTCCTCTAATTCCTCTTCACCAATAACTCCTTTCCCTCTTGCTTCTCTTCTCAATCTTCGGAGTGTTCTCTCATCAAGGTTAAAAGATGTAGATTCACCTCATCTTCCTCCTGACATAAACACAAAACCATAAACCAGAATGAAACACTCTACTGCTAGAGTGAAGTTAGTGTTAGCTTAAGCAAAAATTCAAACAGTTAGTGTGCTTAGTGAAAATAAAAAGAAAATGCTTAATCAAGATTATCACCCTACTTAATCGTTGTCAATCTAAATCAATCCCCGGCAACGGTGCCAAAAACTTGATGAGGAAAAAACGATTCCACACAAAACTCACCGGCAAGTGTACCAGGTCGCATCAAGTAGTAATTACTCACAAGAGTGAGGTCGATCCCATAGGGATTGATAGATTGAATAATTTTAGGTAGGAGATGAATTTAGTTAAGCGAATATTTGAGGAATTGAGTGATTTTAATTGACAGAAGCTAAATTGCAAGTAAATAAAGGTGCAGAAGGTAAATTGAGCAGAAGAATAAAGTGCAAAAGAGGTAAATTGCAAGTAACTTAAAGAACAAGAAAGTAAAAGAGTTGAAACTTAAATTGCAAGAAAAGTAAATTGCAGAAACTTAAAGTGCAAGAAAGGTAAATTGCTGAATCTAAATTACTGCGAAATGTAAATTGCTTGAAGAGTAAAAGGGATTTGGGTACTGGGATTCAGAATTCAATAATAAAATGTAAATTGAAGAAGATCAAAGAGCTTTGAGATGAAGAAATTCAGCTCAGCCACTAAACAAAAATGTAAAATTGCTTGAAGAAACAACCAGCAAGAACACTTAACTCAATTGTGAAAAATCCTAAAGAGAATTTGAAGATCGAAGAAGAGAAATAAGATTAGAAAGCATATCTAGATATCAATTGCTCTCTTGATCAAGCAGAAAAGTAATTGCAGAAGAAATGAAAAGGAAAAATAGTAAATGAAACTTAGATCCAATTCTCCAATTCCCAAAACTACTACCATATCAGAGAAAATAGAGAGCATGCACCTCTAAAAGGTTGCAGGTGCATTGCAGAGACCAAAAGGCATTCTTCTGTAAGCAAATACTCCAGATGGACATGTGAATGCTGTTTTCTCTTGGTCTTGAGGATCCACTGCAATTTGGTTGTAGCATGAATAGCCATCCAAAAAGCAGTAGTATTCATGACCTGCTAGTCTTTCTAGCATTTGGTCTATGAATGGTAAAGGAAAATGATCCTTTCTGGTGGCTGTATTGAGCCTTCTGTAATCAATACACATACGCCACCCTGTAACTGTTCTTGTGGGAACCAGTTCATTCTTTTCATTATGAACCACTGTCATGCCTCCCTTCTTGGGGACAACTTGGACAGCGCTCACCCAGGGGCTATCAGAAATATGATAAATAATCACAGCCTCTAGTAACTTAGTGACCTCTTTCTGCACCACTTCCTTCATGGCTGGATTTAGCCGCCTCTGTGGTTGAACCACTGGCTTAGCATCATCCTCTAATAGGATCTTGTGCATACATCTTGCTGGGTTGATGCCCTGAAGGTAACTTATGGACCATCTAAGAGCTGTCTTGTGTGTCCTTAGTACTTGAATTAGTGCTTTCTCTTCCTGTGGATTTAAAGCAGAGCTTATGATCACTGGAAAAGTGTCACCCTCTCCCAGAAATGCATATTTCAGGGATGGTGGTAGTGGTTTGAGCTCAGGTTTAGGAGGTTTTTCCTCTTCCTGAGGGATTTTCAGAGGTACTTTTATTTCCTCTGATTCCTCCAGATCAGGCTGAACATCTTTAAAGATGTCTTCTAGCTCTGATTCAAGACTCTCAGTCATATTGATCTCTTCCACTAAAGAATCAATAATATCAGTGCTCATGCAGTCATTTGATGTGTCTGGATGCTGCATAGCTTTGACAGCATTTAACTTAAACTCATCCTCATTAACTCTCAAGGTCACTTCCCCTTTTTGTACATCAATAAGAGTTCGTCCAGTTACTAGGAAAGGTCTTCCTAGAATGAGAGTTGCACTCTTGTGCTCCTCCATTTCCAGTACTACAAAATTAGTGGGAAAGGCAAATGGCCTAACCTTGACAATCATGTCCTCAATGATGCCTGATGGATATTTAATGGAGCCATCAGCAAGTTGAAGACATATCCGGGTTGGTTTGACTTCTTCAGTCAAGCCAAGCTTTCTAATAGTAGATGCAGGTATTAGGTTAATACTTGCTCCAAGGTCACATAGGGCTGTCTTGGTACAAGCACCCTCTAATGTGCATGGTATCATAAAGCTTCCTGGATCTTGAAGCTTCTCTGGTAAGCTTTTCAGAATGACTGCACTGCATTCTTCAGTGAGAAACACTTTTTCAGTTTCTCTCCAATCCTTCTTATGACTTAAGATCTCTTTCATGAACTTAGCATAAGCGGGTATTTGCTCAAGTGCCTCTGCAAATGGAATCTTTATTTCAAGAGTCCTGAGATAGTCTGCAAAGCAGGCAAATTGTTTATCCTGTTCCGCTTGGCGGAGTTTCTGAGGATAAGGCATCTTGGCTTTATATTCTTCAACCTTAGTTGCTGCAGGTTTATTTCCTACAGAGGTGATTGGAGAAGCCTTCTTAGAGGGGTTATCATCAGCACTTGCAGGTGTCTGATCCCTTATTGGCGATTGAATGCCAGGATTGGGTGCTGGATGGGCGTTTAACGCCAGCTTCCCACCCTTTTTTGGCGTTTGAACGCCAGAACTTGACAAGGAATGGGCGTTTAACGCCAACTTTTCCCCCTTTTTTGGCGTTTAAATGCCTGAGTTATTCCTCTCTGGGCTCTTGATGTCCTCAGAGGGATTTTGGGAAGTGGTTTGGTCATCCTCTGTCATTTGTTCCTTTCTTGACTTTTTGCTACTTTGAGCTGAGTTATTCAATGTCTTCCCGCTCCTTAGTTGGACAGCTTGGCATTCTTCTGTTATCTGTTTTGATAGCTTCTGTCTTGTTTGATTCAATTGTGCTTCTATATTCTTGTTATCCTTTTTAGTGTCTTGGAGCATCTCTTTGAATTTTGCTAATTTTTTTGTCATAAGGAGTAATTGATGATTAAGTTCAACAATCTGTTCTTGAGGATTGGGATCAGTAGTTACTGCCATAGCCTCTTCTTTTATGGAGGACTCACTGTTTGAGTACAGATGTTGATTTCTAGCAACTGTATCTATGAGCTCTTGAGCTTCTTCAATTGTTTTTCTCATGTGTATAGATCCACCAGCTGAGTGGTCTAGGGACATCTGAGCTTTTTCTGTAAGCCCATAGTAGAAGATGTCTAACTGTACCCACTCTGAAAACATTTCAGAGGGGCATTTTCTCAGCATCCCTCTGTACCTCTCCCAAGCATTATAAAGGGATTCATGATCCTCTTGTTTAAAGCCTTGGATGTCCAGCCTTAGCTGTGTCATCCTTCTTGGAGGGTAAAATTGATTCAGGAATTTGTCTGTTAATTGTCTCCATGTTTTTATGCTTGATGTGGGTTGGTTATTTAACCACCTCTTAGCTTGATCTTTTACAAAAAATGAAAACAATAACAATCTGTAGACATCCTGATCCACTTCTTTATCATGTACTGTGTCAGCAATTTGTAAGAACTGTGCCAGAAACTCAGTAGGTTCTTCTTGTGGAAGACCGGAATACTAGCAATTTTGCTGCACCATCACTACAAGAAAAATACCCATTCAGCCACACTTTTTTTAAGTTACATTTGAAAAGCGTAGCCTATTCTATGAATAGGCTACGCTTTTCTCCGTGTTGCCTTTTTATATGAGAAAAAGATACACAATTGTGGCATCATTTAACAAGTGTAGCCTTAGATATTTTAGAAATCACTTATAAAGCGTAGCCGTAGGTTGATATCTATAGGTTCACATTTTGTATCAAAGGGGACGCTTTTAGAGAGTAGCCTATTTATTAAGTTTTGGGTGCGTTTTAAAGTGATGCCTAATGTGTCTAGAGCAAAAAATTTGACACTTAGTGAATTTTTTCCCTCTTTTCCCTGAAAGCAAAGTCACATACACTTAGGCCCAGTTTGGGTAAATGACTTAAATAAGTTATTTTGTGTTTGGATTTTTAGTTATAAAAGTACTTATTTTAAAGTTGTAGCGTTTGAATAAATAACTCAAAAAATACATTTTTTTACACAAGAGAATGAATATTAAAATAAGGGATAACGATGATAAAAAATACTTTCCAATATTAAATGTTGATTTTACATAACCTAATCACTAATATTGTGTATGATATAGTAGGTGAAAATAAAAAATAAATATAAAATGTGTGTCAATGTATATTTTGTTGTTGTTTTTTTATTTTTTTATACTCCTATTAGAACTCCCTTCTCCTTTATTAAGGTCAAGAACTTGCTATAATTAACTATGAAAATAATAGCAAGCTATAAAATCACATGTAAAAAAAATAAAATTAAAACTGAAATTTCATACCACAATTAAATATAAATTTAATAATAAAAATAGAGTGATAAAATGATAAAAAAATACCAAAAAAATTATATGCAATAGATTATTCAGATGGAATATTGTCTGAAAATGGTGGTGGAAGATCAATACTTTCAGCAGATGAATCATTACGTGAAAATGGTGATGGATGACCCTTACTTGCAGCTGATGGAACATTGCGTAAGAATGATGGTGGAAGGCCAATACTTCTAGCAGACCTTACGTGAAAATGGTGGTGGAGGGAAAGTAGATTTTTTTGTTTTGAAGTTAAATTTTTTTTAAGTAAGTGGTAGAATGACTTATCGAGAAGTAGAGAAGTCATATATTTCTACTTCTTCAAAAAGTTATGAATTAACTTTTCGGGAAGTTAAAAGTTTTTTTTTAAAGTAGTGCCAAACATACATACTGTGACTTTTCATAATCCAAAAGTCAAAAAAAGTAGCTTCTGCTACTTCCCAAACGGGCTCTTAGTAAAATTTTTGTCATTCCCTCCAAAGAACGCACCTTCATTCATCCTCGCAACCCTGCCTCCCTGCACCTACTTCGTAAACCCTCGCAACCCTGCCAATTAATTGTTTAAAACCCTAACTCCCCTTCCAATTAATTGTTCAAATGCACACAACCTTTCCTTTCACACACACACCCAGATCTGAGAGAATGAGTGAACCAGAGGGAGGAGAGGAGGAAGACATAGATGACAGCACGAGCGAGAGAACAGAGAGTGAGAGGGGGTCACTGCCGCAATGCCGCTACAGCCGCCGCCATCGCCGTCGTGGAGGAGGGAGTCCGGAGGAGAGAGAGAGAAAGACGATTCACAAACGAGATGGAGAGAGAGGACGAAGACGTGACGCGAGAGAGAAGGAGGCTGTTCCGCCGTGCACTGTCATCGCTCCTGGGGTCAATTGAAGCCGTCGCCGTTGCTAGGGCTTGCCATGCTCCTGTTCTCACTTTCGGCTTTGACTTCTCCGCTTCTCGCGGCCTCGGTCCAAATGACGTCGCAGCAGCAATTACCCGCAAGATGTCCCAACTGAACCCTAACTCCTCGTGATGTGGCAATTGCGACGGCGGTGACTACGATGTCTCTGTGGTCATCGATTCGGGCTCCAGTTGCGCGCAAACGGAGGGTTCGGAAGCTCAGTGTCCGTTGAAGTGTGGTAAAGTTATTTTTGGCGGGAAGTTGAGTGACGAAGATTTTGATGAGATGCTGAAGCGTTGTTTGGGGAATGTAGGCGGTGGAGGGAAGGGTTATAGTGTTGTGGTTTTTAATGGGGACAAGGAGGAAGGGAAGTGAGGGCTGTGGTGGGTAAGTACCGGCATGCGTGGGTACTCGGCCACATTTTGGAGGATGAGGCGGCTTCAAGGACAGCTGAGATCTTTGCCAGGTTGTTTATGAGTGGCGGGAGTGAAGGGAATTCGATTCGCAGTGAGTTCATGCCGGTTGGTGCTGATGGCAGGTTCAGTTTGCTCAATGCAGAGCCACAAGATTGGATATATGATTGGTATGGATTGTGAAATTGAGACTCCATTTCAGTGTTTTTTTAATGAGGTTTTATTTCAATTTTTTTTTCTTCCAAAAACTAGCTATTGATGTTTTATAAATAGGAATTAATGTTCTATTTACTGACAGTGTAAAGTGTCACTGTCAGAAATGAAAATACAATTAAGTGTCAGATTAGTATACCCTTTACAATAGTACCCATCATGATTTCTCACTTGCAATTTGATTGATGGATAGTGTAAAACTTTTTACATTGCAGGGCATAGAAATTCATCTTAGATGGATGATAAGTATTTATTTTGCTATATTGTATCTAGATGTGTTATTTATAAGTTAGGCACTCAGAATTCACATGTTTTAAGTGGTGACATAGAGGCTTTAACAGTTATTCTAGATCATTGTTGAACTGTTCTTTTGCTTTTATATGTGTTGTCATGAATATTATTAGCTTAGTTTTCTTTGAAAGAGTTTCATCCTGAAGTTTCTGTGGTGATCTTAATATAGGGGTTTTCATGAAATTGACAAGACTCTGTTGCATCCTGTGATCCAAGCTTTGCAACCTATAGCAAACATAACGGTTGAAAGCCAGGTATAGCCTTTTATACATGTGATGGTTAAAAAGTCGTGGCATTGTTTAGATTTGAATTATTTTCTTGTTCCTAATTGGCAGGTTTTATACTACACGCCAAAGTCTTCTTTTTCGTACTGGGATGATATACACGGAAGCCACATATTCAGTACCAAGGATCTTCCTTTCTTTGTATACATTCTCTTTGGTCTTGACTTATTTATAGTTTGTAGCAAATTTACCATTATTTAGTTCTAACTTTAGACCCTTTCTACTTTTGTATCATTGGATAGATGATGTGCCTTTCTACCCGAAAATATTTGATTTGTTGGCATAATTAGTGATTATCAGATAAAGTCACAGCGCTTTGAACATTTTGAAGTTCCTGTGTCTATTGAGTTATGCATATGTCTTTTGTAGAGATGGTTCAACTTACGTGAGTTCTTTATCACTGCTAATGCATTAGAAAGTATCTGCAGAACCTTGCAATTTTTCTTGTAGTATTTACTTAATATCTATCTGAGATACAACAATAATAAATTTGGTGATGTATTTGATGTAAATATTTTGATGTTGAACAACTTAATTCAAATGAGTGGCATCTAGATACTTCAGTTGCAGCGGGAGGGAGATCTAAAGTATTGCAACTTGTGGTGTATACTCTTCAGCTCAATCCTAGATTTATTTACTTCTTTTCATAATCTAAGAATTCGTTTCTTCTTTTACTTTTGATAGCCTTCCTAGTGCTAGCATTAAATGGAAAAAATTGAAATTTCTTTTGTCTCATTGTCTCTACTGCTATTACAATTCTCTATTGTGATTAGTTTGTTGATTCTGATCTGCGTTTAGATAGAGCTTACATTAAATGTTTCCTTGTATATAATGGCAGGTATATACCATCTGCAAAGGAATGTCCTCTGCAATTGGAGCTTCCAAATGGAGATCTCTCCAAGACTAATGGCTTTATATCTCCTGTTATTCATCTCACCTTCAAAATTTCCTTACTTTATCATTTTGTAATATCACATCTCTTATAAAATTCCAAATTTGTGATTGTTATGAAGAGCCTATTTTGGAATATTGCAGATGTGGGGTGGTGTTGTTGTATGGAATCCCGAAAGTTGTGTAAAGGATTTGGAGAGTAAAGATCCAGACAGACGTGTGATTTCTCCCCAGGTTTTCCTTTTAGTTTGTTAACACTCATTAATCAAAATCTTCAATTATATACATCGAAAGTAACCCAATTTTTGGAAAATTTTATTCTGTTTATTTTCAACCCAGTGTAATAAGTTCTCATTAACAAATAATTGATATATCTGAGCCATTACAATTCAGCAATTATTTTAAAGCACTTTTATTTATTTTCTTGTTTAGATAGAGAATATTATGCTATTTGTTTATGCTGGTATACATACATATCATAAGTTCAGTTTCTGAACATGGTTTGAGCTAAATCTTGATGGTTCTAAGTGAATGAATTGCTCATGTTTCCAACTGCACTTTGCCAGCTTCAATAAGTAATCAACATTATGTTCCATTTTCGTTTTCTTTTGCACCATCTTTTAAGTGATCCATCTCTACTATTCCTAGAAGCTGTGCATTCTTTTATACATTGAGAAGGAGCAAAAACAGGAGCGTTCTTCAAGTTTTTGGCTCTTCATCAATCATAGCACCAAGAGAAAGAGAATGATGGCCAAGGAGGGAGCTGACTGAAGCTTAAGAGGGAGCTGCGTTCCACTCACCCAACCGTCGAACAAGATATTTAAAGAACAAGATTTTTTTCTCTTCTATGAGAAGGTTAATAACTTTTATTAGAAGATACTTATGTAGGATACAATATTTTGGTTTTTTATAGTTTATTAGTAGTAAATTCTAAGTGGTCTAATGTATATTTTGATATGGGTATGTTTAATTTAGTGTGAGATGTATGAATACTCATTTATGATCATCCCAATATTTTTAGTTCATTATAAATATATTTTGTTAAAGGATAATTTTTATTATTTAAAAAATATTGTATGGTTTTATTATGTATTTATTTTTATTTTATAATTTTTGACTAATTTAATTAAAAAAATAGGATTATATATATAATCATATTACTAAATATTAGGTTTTAGAAAAAAAATTATTAGAATATATATATATAAAATAAAATAAAACAATGAGGGACCTAAGACTACACTTATATACAGTAGCTATAATATACAAAAAAAAAAAGAGGGATCTAAGGCTACGCTTATAAAAGGTAGCTATGGTATACAATGTGGCTACGCTTTACAAGTGATGCAGTAACGTTGAAAAGCGTAGCCTATTCTGGAAAAATGAAAGCTGAAAAGCGTAGCCTTTGGTCCTGGACAGCATCACTTGAAAAGCGTAGCCTATTCTCAAATGCGAAAAGCGTAGCCCTTGTTGCAGAAAAGCGTGGCCTTTGAGAATAGGCAATGGTCGAATAGGAATCACTCCAAAAAGCGTAGCCGTAGCCCAAAAAGCGTAGCCGTAGCCTAAGGCATCATTTTTTTCACTTTTGGCTACACTTTTCATGTGTACCTGAATGGGTGTTTTTCTTGTAGTGCATGATAATGAGCTGAGGATTTAGCTCAAAGCTGCTTGCTTTGATGGGAGGTATACAGATGCTACTCCCATATGCAGCTGTAATGGGGTTAGCATATGACCCCAGAGTCCTTCTGGACTGTTCACTTCCACTTATGTCCATGATGGAGAAAAGGGAATTGATATGAATTATTTTTTTTTTTAAAAGTAACCAAAAATAATAAGTAAAATAAATGGAAAATAAAATAAAATTTCGAAAACAAAAAGAAAATAAAATAAAAGCAAATTGAAAACTAAATTAATTAATTAATTAAAAAGATTTTGAAATTAGCAATTAAAAAGATTTGATTTTTGAAAAAGATTTGAAAAGATCAATTTTTTGAAATTAGAATATTAACTTAACTAAAAAAAAAGATATGATTTTGAAAATCTTTGACTAAATTAATGTAAAATTTTGAAATTTATGAGTAAAATAGGGAAAGGATATTTTTTTTATTTTTGAATTTTAATGTGGTAAGAGAAAAACAACAAAATGACACTAAACTTAGAAATTTTAGATCAAAACATAGAGAACAAACAAGAAAACTTTGAATGTCAAGATGAACACCAAGAACACTTTGAAGATCAAGATGAACACCAAGAACAAATTTTTGAAAAATTTTTAAGTAAATAAAAGCACAAAAACACCAAACTTAAAATTTTTAGAAAATAAGGCACAAATTTTCAAAAAATTAAAAGAAAACACAAAGAAGACACCAAACTTAGAAATTTTAAAAATCAAGAAAGAACTAAAGACATGCAATTTCGAAAAATTAAAAGAAAATACAAGCATGCAATTGACACCAAACTTAAAATATGAAACTAAACTCAAATAAAAGACTCTAAACCAACAAAAATAAAATATTCCTAATCTAAGCAACAAGATAAACCGTCAGTTGTCCAAACTCGAACAATCCCCGGCAACGGCGCCAAAAACTTGGTGCACGAAATTACAATCACACTTTTGCAACTCCACACAACTAACCAGCAAGTGCACTGGGTCGTCCAAGTAATACCTTATGTCAGTAAGGGTCGATCCCACAGAGATTGTCGCCTTGAAGCAAGCTATGGTTATCTTGTAACTCTTAGTCAGGATATCAATAATTCTCAGATTTAATTGTAAAAAGTAAAAGAACATGAAATAAATACTTGTTATGCAGTAATGAAGAACAGGTTGAGGCTTTGGAGATGCTTTGTCTTCTGAATCTCTGCTTTCCTACTATCTTCTTCTTCATGCATGCAAGGCTCCTTCCATGGCAAGCTTTATGTTGGACATCACCATTGTCAATGGCTACATCCCGTCCTCTCAGTGAAAATGTTCCAAATGCGTTGTCACCGCACGGCTAATCATCTGTCGGTTCTCGATCATGTCGGAATAGGATCCATTGATCCTTTTGCGTCTGTCACTACGCCCAACACTCGCGAGTTTGAAGCTCGTCACAGTCATCCCTTTCCAGATCCTACTCAGAATACCACAGACAAGGTTTAGACGTTCTGGATCTCAGGAATGACCGCCAATGAATCTAGCTTATACCACGAAGACTCTGATTTGAATCATGAGGCTAAGAGATATGCATTCAATCTAAGGTAGAACGGAAGTGGTTGTCAGTCATGCGTTCATAGGTGAGAATGATGATGAGTGTCACGGATCATCACATTCATCAAGTTGAAGTGTGAATGAATATCTTAGAATGGAAGCAAGCGTAATAGAATGGAAAACAGTAGTAATTGCATTAATTCATGGAGAACAGCAGAGCTCCTCACCCCCAACAATGGGGTTTAGAGACTCATGCCATAGAGAACACAACGAGAAACGTGTAAAGTGTCATGAGGTACAAGATGAATCACTGAAAGTAGTATCTATAGTAAACTAGTGACCTAGGGTTACAGAAAATGAGTAAGCTAGGGTGTTTATTGTAAAAATCTACTTTCGGGGCCCACTTGGTGTGTGCTTGGGCTGAGCATTGAAGCTTTCATGTGTAGAGACATTTTCTGGAGTTAAACGCCAGTTTTTATGCCAGTTTGGGCGTTTAACTCCAGCTTTTGTGCCAGTTCTGGAGTTAAACGCCAAAATTCTTGAGCTGACTTGGAACGCCTGTTTGGGCCATCAAATCTCGGGCAAAGTATGGACTATTATATATTGTTGGAAAGCCCAGGATGTCTACTTTCCAATTCAATTGAGAGCGCGCTAATTGGGCTTCTGTATCTCCAAAAAATTCACTTTGAGTGCAGGGAGGTCAGAATCCAACAGCATCTGCAGTTCTTTTTCAGCCTCTGAATCAAATTTTTGCTCAGGTCCCTCAATTTCAGCCAGAAAATACCTGAAATCATAGAAAAACACACAAACTCATAGTAAAGCCCATAAAAGTGATTTTTATTTAAAAACTAATAAAAACATAATAAAAACTAACTAAAATATACTAAAAATATACTAAAAACAATGCCAAAAAGCGTATGAATTATCCGTTCATCAAGTATTAATAGCTGTGAGTAATTAATTGATTATATGAATGTTGGATTGTAATTGCGATTGTGCTTGGTGCTGTGATTGAATTGATTGTAATTATGTATGGTAGATGATTGAATTATTGATTGTTTGTTGTTAAAATGGTTGTTTGGTATATTGCTATGGCTGCGAAAGTGACTTGAGATTAGTAGAGGATTGTGGTTTTGATTGATTATGTATAAATAGTTGAAACTAAGATAATTATTTGATATATTTGATACTGGATTGAGAATTGTTGAAGAATTAGGGCCCAAAAGATTAAACTATTATTAAGAATCTGGTTTTCAAAATAGAATGGTTACTTTGAGGACGGCCTAATAATTTGCTAGCAATCGAAATGGTATGAGATTAAAATCTGAGTAAACTTTAACAAGTGTACTTGTTAGGATTTAAATTTGAAGGTTTCGTATTAATTGAAGATTTAGTTATGATTTTTCAAAGTTAAGCCGTAAAATCTGATTTTCTGCATTACCTTTAAGTGAAAACAGTAACTTTGAAAGACTGTAACTAATTCTGTGATGATCGGAATTGTGTTGAACCAAGTCCTGGTTAAACTTGGGAATAATTGGGACTGAGTTGGAGAGTTTGAGATCTTTTCCTTAAATATAAGATTTATGGTGAATTTTTGAGTAATGGTTGTGGGATCTGATTTTTACTGTAGAATTTTTGGAACAGTAGTAACTTTTTGGCTCTGCTGTGAATGTTCCGAATTGAATTTTGAAGCGAAACTAATTTTAAATGAAACTTTAGTCCTATTATTTTAATGTCGTAAAATTTCAGAACGGTTGAACTTGCGGTTTAAAAGATGCGAATTTTTGAAATATGATGCATTATGCAGTAAAGGCCAGATTCTGTTTTCTTAAATCAGTAAATTTGGGAGTTTATAACTTTTGAACCTGGTTGGATATCAAGATGCAACTAATTGAAAGTGAAAATTAAGTATGTTTAGCATATGTGACTTAAATTTCAGGGCTATCCATGTTTTAATGAGTAAGTTATGAGACTTGGAAGAAGATAAGTTCATTAACTTTTAAAACAGAATTCTGCATAAAATTATTCAAATTCTAGGTTATATAACTTCTTCATTAAAAATAATATTGATCTGGAACCAATTGGAAAAGAAACTTGGATGAGTGAAGTTGAATTATATTAATTTTTAAAGTCATTGAATTTAAGTTGGATTTTATATTGAATTTTGAATATCACATGCTGCTGCTGTTTTTCTGGTTTTACGCACTACAGAGCAGTTACGGTTTTTCCTCTATTCCTAAGGCTAGAGAAACCAGAAAATTACGATCTTTTGTTTGATAGAAATTTTATTTCAAGATGAACACCTGGACATAAAGTTTGTGCAATTCCGAGTTCATTTGCCATATTAAAAATAGAAAAGAAGATAGAGTGTTGAGAATGTCTGAGTGAGAGTTATGAGTTCATAAAATTAAAGATTAACCTTAGCGTCATAGGGCTAATTTAATGTTGGAATTTGTTTGATTCTGAATTGATTTGATATTGGAGAGGTTGAAAAGAGTTTGGTAAATTGTTTTGTTGGGACCCGTAAGGGTGGCTAAGTCCTATTTTTAAAGGAGATTATGTCCAAATTTTTATAAAAGTATAAGGACTTAATCAAAATCAATATTTAAGGCTTATTTAATGATAATAACTTCAATGATTCTTTTAAGAAAAGATTATTTGGTATACGAGATTGTTAGCAAGGGCGTGGGTCTTGTCCCGCTTGCATACTTACAATTATGAAAGAAAAAGGAAAGAGTAAAGTACTTATTGTATGATTATCTGTTGCTTGAGGCAACCCAAGAGATATTTGTTTATTTGTTTGTTGCTTGAAGCAACCCAAGAGATGTTTGTTTGTTGCTTGAGGCAACCCAAGAGATATTGTTTGCTTATTTTTTGCTTAATGTAACCCAAGAGATAATATTTATTTATCTGTTGCTTAAAGCAACCCAAGAGCCTCTGTAGGGAAACTAGGATACCTACAGCAATTTTCCGTTCCCAAGAGTATATTTTCTGCGAGTAGAAAGCAGAGGCTGTCTCAATAGAGCTGCTAATAATTATATGCGCATTTATTTGAACGGAAAATCGTATTCGGGAAATCGTGAACTCGTGACCGGATAAATGTCGGGAATGTAGGTGCTAACCGACACATGAGCTCATGGTCTGCACTAGGACTAAACATTCATCATATGCATCTATGTGACATTGTTTGGGTGTGTATATTGTAATTGGTTTGTCTAAGTGAATAATTCTGTTTAATTGCTAATTGCTATACTTGATGTAATTGCTCTTGATTGTGTTTGAACCTTATTACCTGTGTTTGTAACTGATTGTTTGGATTGTGGTTATTGGATGTTGATTGAGTTGTTTGGGCCTGAGGCCGTGATTGGTACGTTTGAGGTCTAGTTCTGTATAAAGTATTTGACTGGTTCAGCATAGACTTAATGAACCTATGCCTGGAGCAGGATGATCATTTATACCGCATAGGTAACTTCTTTTATGTTATGGTCTAGTAAAGTATGAAAAATCAAACTGGTTCAGCATAGACTTAATGAACCTATGCTTGGAACAGGTTGGTCATTCATACAGTTTAAGAAACTTTTAAGAGTTTTATAAAGAAAATATGGGTCTAGGATTTTAAATAATCAACTAATGCTTTTAAAGGAGGTTAATTTTCTTTTAGATGTCTCTGAATGAAATTAACTATTTGCGCTTTATTCTTTACTTTCACGGCATTCTCGACCTCTACTGAGAACATGTGGTTTGGTTCTCACCCCCAAATTTTCCACCCTTGAAGTGACACAGGTTTGAAGATGCAATATGAAGCTGCAAGTGATTAGTAGACTTTCTTTATGGTTTTAATTGCTTTCATAGAGTCCCCTCGCTCTTGTCCTTTGAGGTTTTATTTTAACAGAGGGGTAGGTGTTGTATTTGGGTTTATATGACTTCTTATGTATAAGAATTACTATTAATAATACTTATGTGATTGTTATTATTATTTGCAATGTTTATCCTTGATACATGTTTTTAATGAATAAAAACAAAATTTTCTGGCATTTTTCTTAAAACTAAAACGCGAAATTTATACAAAGGCTCAGTAATTAAGTAGTTAATATTAGAAAGGGTCACGTAACGTTCTTTCTAGTAGAAATACCCTGACTTAAGCAAGGTATTTTGCTGGAAGGGACGTTACAGCAGGAATGGAACGTAAGCTTCAATTGGAAGAATTAGAATGCCTTAGGTTGGAAGCGTATGAGAACGCTCAATTTTACAAGGAAAAAGCTAAGGTATTCCATGACCAGAATATCAGGAGGAAGAACTTCAAGATAGGTGATGAAGTGCTTGTGTACAATTCAAGATTGCGATTGATGCCCGGAAAATTGAGATCAAGATGGGACGGGCCGTTTAGAGTGGTAGATGTCAAGCCTTATGGGGTAGTGGAAGTGGTTTACTGGTGCATGAAATTGTGATTCACATTTTTCACAACTCCGTGCACTGGGTCGTCCAAGTAATACCTTACGTGAGTAAGGGTCGATCCCATGGAGATTGTCGGCTTGAAGCAAGCTATGGTCATCTTGTAAATCTCAGTCAGACGGATTCAAATGGCTATGAGGTTTTAATAATTAAAAGATAAATAAAACATAAAATAAAACAAAGGTACTTGTGTGATTCATTGGTGAGAGTTTCAAATAAGCGTTTGGAGATGCTTTGTTGCTTCTGAACCTCTGCTTTCCTATTGTCTTCCTCCAACCATGCGTGCTCCCTTCTATGGCAAGCTGTATGATCCTCTTGGATGAAAAATACCAAGTACGGTTTCTGCACAGCTAATCAACTGTTAGATTTCTCGTCTCGAATGAAAATACTAGGTATAGCTACCGCACGGCTAATCATCTGTCGGTTCTCACTAGCGTCGGAATAGGATCTCTCTATCCTTTTGCACACTGTCACTGCGCCCAACATTCGCAAGTTTGAAGCACTTCACATTCATCCCTTCCCAGATCCTACTCGGAATACCACAGATAAGGTTTAGACTTTCCGGATCTCAGGAATGCTGCCAATGGTTCTAGCTTATACCATGCAGGTTCTGATCTTAGATTCGGATGCTCTGTTGTCAGGAGAGACGATGCGAATCGTGGATCAAAGACCCAAGAGAATATACTTTGGCTGTTGTCCAATGACTACGTTGAACATCATGTAGACCGCTTGTGGTTGTCAGGCACGCGGATCTTGGCTAAGCGAATGAGGAAGATAGTGGGTGATTGTCACGGGTCACCCCTTCATTCTGACTTAACTGAATTAAGTACGAGATTATATCTTGGAGAAGAAGTAGGCATGAATTGAAAGAGAAACAATAGTACTTTCATTAATTCATGAAGAATAGCAGAGCTCCGCACCTTAATCTATGAGGTGTAGAAACTCCACCATTGAAAATACATAAGAGAAAATAGTCTAGGCATGGCCGAATGGCCAGCCTCCAAGTCCTAAGATGATAAAGTTCATCAAAGATAGTAAAAGTCTCAAATACAATAGTAAAAAGTGCTATTTATACTAAACTAGTTACTAGGGTTTACAGAAAATGAGTGACTAAGTGCAGATAGTGCAGAAATCCACTTCTGGAGCCCACTTGGTGTGTGCTTGGACTGAGCATTGAAGCTTTCACATGCATCGGCCATTTTTGGAGTTAAACGCCAGCTTGGGAGCCAGTTTGGGCGTTTAACTCCAGTTCTGGTGCCAGTTTTGGCGTTTTACTCCAGAAAATGGTCTCAGGTGGGCGTTTGGACGCCAGTTTAGGCCATCAAATATCAGGCAAAGTATGGACTATTAAACATTGCTGAAAAGCCCAAGATGTCTACTTTTCAACGCAATTGAGATCATGCCAATTGGGCTTTTGTAGCTCCAGAAAATCTACCTCGAGTGCAGGAGGGTCAGAATCCAATAGCATCTGCAATCCTTTTTCAGCCTCTGAATCAGATTTTTGCTCAAGTCCCTCAATTTCAGCCAGAAAATACTGAAATCATAGAAAAACACACAAATTTATAGTAAAGTCTAGAAATGTGATTTTTGAATAAAAACTAATAAAAATATAATAAAAAGTAACTAAAAACTATGTAAAAACAATGCAAAAAAGGGTATAAATTATCCTCTCATCATTCACCCTATCAATGGAGTTAAGTTCAAGGTTAATGGTCACAGGGTGAAGTTTTCAAGTGACCAATGAAGCCATGCAAGTCCAATTTAAGACTCTAAACCAAAGGGCTTGGTGGGAGACACCCCACCATGGTAACATTATTCCAATTTTATCTCTAGTTTAAAGCTTTTTGAATTATTTGCTTTCTTGTGATATAATGGGTAGCTTAGGTTTGGTTTGATGATTTTGAGTTGAATAAGTTAAATTACTTGTGGACCATGAAATTGTGCTTGTTTGAATGATTTGGGGTTGGTATGTTGATATGCTAAGGGTAGGAACCTTAGTTTTGAAGAGAAAAGAATTTTCTGAAATAGGGCATCTGTGCGTACGCACCAAGCTGTGCGTGCATAGAAAACTGTATTTTTCGCCACCTGTGCGGTCGCACAATCCCGTGCATCTGCACACACCTTGATATGCCCTCTGGTCACAGCGCCAGACAGCTTGTGCGTGTGCGCTGCCCTGTTTTCTCTTATCTGTGCGTGCGCACGCACACTTACCCTCTCATACTTCATCTGTGCGGCCGCACAGACGTGTGTGCCCGCACACCAATTGCAGACCCTTCTGGTGGGAGTGAGGGAACAGCTTGTGCGCGTGCTCAACTCCCCCAATTTTGGCCTCTGTGCGTGCGCACGTCTTTATGCAACCTCCGTGTAAAAAAAAAAACTGTCTTTGCGGTCACACGTCTTTGTGCGTCCTCACGTCTTTATGCAACCTCTCTGGTTGCAGCGATCACACGCTGTATGCGTTTGCACCTCTTCTAAGTTTTCGTCTCTGTGCGCCCGCACACATCACGTTCTGGGCTTTAATAGGGCAACCTGCCCTGTTGAGAGGCAGCTCCTCTCTTTTCTTCTTTTCTTCATAGCTGCTCTCCCTATCTTCTCTACCCAGCTCCGCCGATCCCTGCCGTCGGCCACCACCGCTGTCAGCCCACCGTCGATGACCTTTCTCTCTCTCTTTCTCTTACTTCTCTTCTCTTCTCTTTTCTTTCCTTCTTTCTTTTCTTTCTCTTTTTTCTATTCACCACCGGTGAGTTTTCTCTTTCGGTGCTTATTTTTCTGGCGAACCCAAACGCCGTGATTTCGCAGTGGCTATAAGAAGTGCCATTGTTCCTCCCTAGTTCTTATTCTTTTTAACCTCTATATCTCAGGTTCTTGTTCTTCCTTTCTATTTATGTTAATATTTTTGAAATTTCTTTCATTTCTTTTATGTTTCTTAGATTTAATTAGTTGCTTTCTTTGTTGTTTCTTTGTATTGCAAAGTGTTGTTGCTTGATTGTTGGGTTGGTTATGATCAAATCTGAGCTTAATTGTGATGAACTAGAACATTGCATACCACATGTTCGATAAAATGTCTCAATAAATATTTTGTTTGATTCATATGACTTGGCCATCATATGTATTCAATTTATCTCTTGTTGGGCATATTGTATGAACGGTGCAACTTTTATTATGACTTTTGATGGTAGAAAATTGAAATCACCAATGCATTTCCTTGTTTGTTGATGTGAAATTTTGGTTGCAAATGCATTGTATTGGTTTAATCTAAGTTTCATTGTTCATCATGGAAATTATATTGAGTAACCACTTTACAAATGTTCAACTTTTGATGATGTCTTGATCAAACATCTTTTGGCTTCCAATTAAAAATATTGTATATGTGATTACCACTTTTTGAGGATGAACAATGGACAATTCCCTTTTGGTGCTTGCTTGAACTTGCTTTCATCTCTTTGTTTTATATTTGCAACTTGAGCAATAAGTTGTGAGGCTTTAAACTGTGAATTTCCTTAAGGGTGTGATTGCCTGGATATCCGGCCAGTGTGCGTGGTCTAACTGCGCGCATCATTGGAATATATACACCGTGTCTTTGTAAATCACAATATTTCTATAAGCTTCTTTTAACCTTGTTAGTTCTTCCTCAATGCTTTTACTTTATTGTTGCCCTATGATCTCGAGATTCTTTTACATTTATTTTCAGGATGAGAAAGACGAGTAAGGCACCGGTTACTTCACCGGTTGAGCGAACTACCGCTCGCTTTCCTGATGTTTGGAGGGATCGCCAAGGTAATAGACCGAATACCTTGGTTAACCAAAGAGCCGACTCTCAATACGAGGCTATTGAGAAGCGTACAATCCATTGGGAGCGGCTGTTGAAGGTTCCAAGCCAATACAAGGCAACTATTCACCAAAGGATTGCCTTGCTTTATTGGGAGTTTCTCGAGCAAGAACCCATTGAAGTCAATGAGACTATGGTGCGGGAATTCTATGCGAACTACCAAGCTTGGGAAGCAAAGTCAGTTTTCCTCCAGAGAAAGATGTTGGATACATCCAATCAAGCTCTAGAAGCTTTTCTGAACATCTCCCATATTCCACTTGAGAAGGATTAATATTCCAAGATAAAAGTGGATGTCTTCAAAGGAAGAGTATCTTCGACTCCCATTCTTGAGAGAATAGGTTGTCCTAGTGCATCTTGGGAGTATAGCAAAGGGAGGAATTCTATTTCCACTAGTATTGCATACTTTGATTTGAATGCTGAAGCTCGTATATAGCATCAGATTGTGGCGGACTACATCATCCCGAGCACCCACACTACCCATGTGAGATTTAGAACTGCTTTGCTACTGTGGGCTATTATGAAAAAGAAGCATATAGCCATCTTTCCTTTATTGCGCAAATCAATCTGGAAATTGGTTAAGAAAAAGAATATCAGCATTCCATTTCCGTCGATGGTGATGCGCTTAGCAAATGCAGCGGGGGTAGAGAGGCGACCAATGGGCATTATGTTCTGGGTTCCTAGAGGCAACAAGTTCATTCCGATTGGTGATTTGGAAAGATCAACAAACATTACACCCTCCGAGAGGAAGATACCCACAGCACCACCATCAACTAAACCAACTTCATCAACTGTTTTACCCTTTCTCCGACCTCTTTCGGATCTATTTCGAGACATCTTGCACGATATCCACCACATGGAGCATTTGGAGCACAAACGTTTTGAGTGGATAGCGGCAAAGCTAGAAGGGAGAGACCTCGGCCCAATTCCTAGAGCTTTATCCGAGCTAGCTGGGGAGGAGCATGATGCAGTTTACCTTCCCACTCCTGAGTCCACCAGCTAAAGGTGGCCTCTCTTCATCCTCCCGGATCGTGAGCATGCACGGAGGACCGTGCACAAATTAAGTGTGGGGGAGGATCAATGACTTCAAGGGGGGAAAAATTTCTCTCTTAAAGACACTTTGCAATGTTTCTTGTAGTATTTTTCTTCATTTTGAGTAGCTTTATTTCTATCGCATCTTTTTTGGGTTGTTGTAAATATTTCTTTATCGTTTATGGATATTTAGTAGTTAATATTTTCATGTTGCATGATTGAATGAATAAGTGGTAAAACACCAAGGAATTTCCATGAAACCTTTTCTAGGGGCATACCATTGATTGAATTGAAGAAAAATTGTATTTACCAACTTGCTTGGAGTATTTTATTTGTAGAACATGGAAAAGAGCTAGAACAACATACCTTGTGAGATTTGAGCTTTAATAGATGGTTGCACTTTTTAGCCATAATGTTGTTCTTGTGTGTGATTATACTCTTTTTTGATTGTGATCATTGATTTGCATGATTCTTTATGTCCTGTATTTGTGTTTGGATGCATTTAGCATGATTGAACCTATATGGCCAACCCTTGCATTCACCTTTGTGAACCCCTTTGAGCCTATGAATCCCCTTTTGTTCTGATGATAAGCACATTATGCCCCTTAAGCGGAAAACCATTGAGGTCCCTGAATTACTCTTTGATTAGCTTGGGTGGATTAGTGTGTAAATTCTAAGTGTAGGGGGAATTTTTGGAAGCATTGGTGATAGAGGCATGAACTCTTTGTGAAAAAATTTTTGGGCAATTAGGTAATGCTCATGCATTTCACTAATTAAAACATATTCATTCATAGTTTAAAAAAAAACTTGTGCATAATAAAATATGAAATAAAAGAGTAAATAAAGGATGCATATACCATGTTTGAAAAGAGAATGCATGAGTGAAGTGAGATAGAAAAAAGAAAATGGGTAGAAAGGTTGTATTATTATGTGTATATAGATGATGTAGGATTAGGTAGACACTCAAGCTAATCAATGAACTAATTCTTTAAGTCCACTTAACCATAATTCATCCTACCTAAGCCCTAGCCCCATTACATCCCTCTAAAGACCTCATGATACTTGTTATTCATGCATTAAATACTAGTTGATTGTTAGATGACTTGTAAATCTTTTAAAAGCATGATAAAAGGAGAATTGAGTGGTTAAACCCTAAACACTGAGCGAATTGAGTGGATACACATCCGGTGAGGGGTTCGATCGTTCAATTCTATGTTCTTACACCTCATATTGCATCTTCTTGCAAGTTATTTAATTGGATAATTTTGATAACTTCAATTCAATTCTTTGGACATTGATCTTAGTGCGTGAACTCTTTGCATTAGCCCTAAAGTTCTTTTGTGATGGATTGAAATTTCATGGTTTGTTTATACTAACTCTTATCATAGTACATATTGTGATTAGCTGATAAACCCCGATTTCGTGGTTTATCTTGTGCTTATTTTAGGGGATTTTACCACCTTTTTCCACATTTATTCAATGAATTAGCATGGTTTTATAATTCTCCCTTGAATTGTGCTTAAGTGTAAAAACATGCTTTTTAGGCCCTTAAATTGGTTATTTTGAGTCACTTTAATTCCATTCGATGCCTTGATGTGTTTGTTGAGTGATTTCAGGTTCATAAGGCAAGTATTGGATGGAAGAAATGAGGAGAAAAGCATACAAAGTGGAGAATGCATGAAGAAACAAAGATTGGGAATACATCAACGGGCGTGCACGCGTAGAAGTGATTTTGCATAGAGACGCGCACGCGTACATGCCGTGTCCGCGCCGATGAAGAAACAGCCAATCGACGCGCACGCGCACATGGCGCGTACGCGCCAAACTCTCACGTGACCCACTTAAAGACAAAACACTGGGGCGATTTCTGAGCTGCCTAGGCCCAATTCCAACTTGTTTCTGAGTGTATTTCGTGCAGAATTGAAGTCCAAGCAAAGGGGGAGCAATTAGTTAGTCAACATGAGCCTTTAGTTAGTTTTCTAGAGAGAGAAGCTCCCTCTTCTCTCTAGAATTAGGTTAGGATTAGGTTAGATTGTCTTGGATCTTGAACTAATTACTTAATCTCATCTTGTTTCTTTTATAATTTCTCATTTCTACATCTTGATTTTCTTAGTTGTAATGTTAATTTCTCATTTTGCTCTCTTTTGTGATGATGAACTCATGTTGGATTTGGTTTACATTTAATGCAATTTGATGTTGATGTTTCTTTCATTAATGAATTAAATTGTTTATTTACTTTCCTTGCAATTGGTAGTTGTTAGATTTTATTATTCTTGCATATTTACCATGCTTTCCTTTATTACCCACCAAGTGTTTGACAAAATGCTTGGTTGGGCTTTAGAGTAGACTTTGAGCATTCTTGGCTTGGAAAGAGTAATTAGGCAATCTTGAGTCATGAAAACCCAATTTAGATTGGTGATCTAGAGTTGTTAGTTAATATTAATTCCATTGACTCTAATCTCTTGCTAATGTAATTAGTGAGTTGATTGGGATATTTGGATTGAGATTAGCTAGTCTTGTTTGACTTTCTCTCATGGAAGATAACTTACACCTTCTTCCAATGTTGGAGATGACAAAATGAGATAAATTCTTGTTAAGCATTATTATGATTAATGACTAGGATAGAGAGCCTATGATCTCAACCCTTGCCATGAATGTCTCTCCTTATCACTCTCTTTCTTTAGTCACTTGTTTGATTTACCTTTTTTGTTCCTCTTATAAACCAAAACCCCATTTGCCCCTTCATAGCCAATAATTGACCACTTCATTTCAATCCTAGGGAGACGACCTGGAGTCTAAATACTTCGGTTAATTCTTATTCGGGGTTTGTTACTTGTGACAAAACCATATTTTAATTTGATGTGAGAGTTGTTTGTTGGTTTGGAGCTATGCTTACAACGAAGTAATTCCCTTCTTTAAGGAGAAAGTCTAGACCGACAACAAATTTTTTGCTATCAAATTAATGGCGCCGTTGCCGGGGAGTGCAATGGTGCTATGTTATTGGCTATTGTATATATTGTGAATAGCTTGAATTTTGGTTTGTTTGTTAGTTTTTGCTAGTGTAGAATTTTGCTCTCTTTGTTTCTTATTAGTCTTTGTTTTTATTTTCTCTTGACACTATGAATTCTCATTCTTTTGGTTATGAGTGTGGTTCAAACTATGTTGTAGGAAATGGAAGCTTCAATGAGGATATGCCTCAAGGATTTGAAAATCAAGGATGGGAGGAACCCCAAGCTTATGGAAAACCTTCTTGGCAACAACCTCCTCCGAACTCTTATGGGTATAATCCTAATCCTAATGCATACCAATCCAATGTGTGTGATGACCCTCATTGTGGTTGTCAACCACAATCATCATATGCAAATGAACCCCCTCCTCAATATAGCTCTACACCATACTCACATGCCTCACACCATCATTCAACTCCATTTGACCCTAACCCATACCCACCATATCAACCACCATATGAATCACATCTAGAACCACCACCATCCCAATACCAATACTTCCAAGAACCACAAATTCCACACACACCACCTCAAGAATTTCACCAATATGAACCACCTTCCAATTACAACAACCTTCTCTCAAACAATGAAACCTCCCTTCCACCACCAACTCCCGATGAAGCCTTTATGTTAGAACTGCGAGATCTTGAATCTCGTGTCTTAAGGCAACAAAAGGAGGACGAAAATAAGTTTAAGGAGTTAAGAGCAAGGATGACTAGCATAGTAGAAGCCGTGAGTCACCTAACATCCCACCTAAGCTCATGCACCCTAAGTGCTCCCATTGTTGAATGTGGAGAAACAATAAAGGAGCCTAGTGAGGGAGTGAACTTAAAGATCCATGGTGGGAAAGAGAAGTTAAAGCAAGAAGTGCAACAAAAGGAGAAGATAGAGATTAATGAACAAAAGGGAGTAGTGGGTGGATGTTTAGGGTATGTTGAGCACATGACGGAATCTCAAGTTGAAGATCCCTCTTCCACGGATGATGGAAGGAATGTTAAAGAGGAGAGTAATGTTGCAGAAGTAGACAGAGAGTTGAAGGAAATTGACCAAGAAGTGGATTCCATCATTAGTGATTTTTTGCCCACATTGATCAACCCCCTTGACGATCTTGTTGAGCCTTCTTCCAGTGGACTAGAATACTATGTTGAGGAGGATGTGCAACCTCCAAGACCTATTGTGAGTGAAGAATTGGAAGAAGCGTCCCAAGCAATAAGCCCTCCTATCTATGATGATTCCACATCAACATATGACCTTTTTGAGTTTGAAGAATCCTTCCCCAATATGATTAGACTTGATGATGAGGTAGACTTCGCTAGACCTCCTATCTATGACGAGAGTGATGGGGAAGAGATAGAAGAAATTAGTGAAGAAGAATGTGAACTTGAGGAAGCTTGGCGAGAGAAGGAACTTGAAAAACCTTGCCAAGTGGTGGAAGCCTCTAGAAGAGGATGGACGGGAGTAGAGTGTGCTTTATCAAGATCTTTGGGAACTCCTCTACCTAGTTTGTCATCCAATCCTTCATTTGAGTGGGTAAAACTTCTAACTCTCAGCTTTATTACCCCACTTGAATATGGTTTGCTTGAGACGGATGGCCAACTTAGGGCGCTTTGTGGAATTAAGCGAAAGAGGAGGATGTTTAGTGGTTGGCATTGTAAATCTAGGCTCATTATGGTTGGAAGCTCAAAATTGAAGAGCAAGGATTGGTGTAATGCTCAATTAAATGGGTCTAGGAGGATAGTTTGGTGCTTTCATTAGAATTCATCTTTCTTGTCACCCGAAAGGAATCAAGGCGATAAACTAGAAGATGGGTGCGAAGATAAGATATGGGACCCTGGATCACACTACGAAAATTGGGAACTCATATCTTGGAGAGAACCTCACCCAAGCTTGGTGAAGATGGTTGGAACTTCTGACAACCGATTGAAGGACAAGCACTCTTGGAGGTTCAAGGATGGATACAAGCATAAGCCACCTTGACAAGGAGCCTCCCAAATGTCCAACTTAAGGACTTAAACTAAAAGTCTTGGTGGGAGACACACCACCATGGTAAACTCTTTCCATTCTCTTGTAGATATAATGTATGAATGAATTGGGTTCCATTGTATATAATTTCTTTACTTCTTAGTATATTTTTCTTTGCTTGCTAACGTGTTTATAGATTCTATGCTTTAATTAGGGATGATTCTTTGAATTTTAGTTTTTGCTTGGATTGCAAGTTTCCTCAAATTATTTTAAAATTCCCTAATATTCAAAAATATGGTAGGTTTTACACTTTAGCTGGTTTTTGAGTCTTAGAGAAGGCTAGGAAAATTCTGAGCTCTTCTTGGTGCTCTTAAAAAAAAAGAGAGAGAGCAGCCACGCGCAAGCGCATAGTGCGTGCGCGTCGGCTGCGCATTTAAGCTTTCTAGACCATGGACCAGAGAGTTGTGCCACTATTAGGCCAACTCTATGCCTTAACCCACGCGGACGCACGCTGTACGCATCCGCGCCCCTTGCGTTTCCTTACGTACGCATAGGCGCACCTGGCGCCTTCGCGTCCTATTATCGATTAACTCATCCACGTGCAAGCGCACAGAGCGAGCGCGTCGATGCATTTTTACATCACCGAGGCCAAAAGACTCGAGAGTTATGCCAACTCTGGGCCCCATTTGTGCCTCTGGCCCAGCTCACCCGCGTGGACGCGCACCGTACGCGTCCGCGCCCATTCCCAATTTTCCCATCTACGCACAGGCGCATATGACGCATCCGCACCGATTCTCTATTCTCCCACCCACGCGGACGCGCACGGTGCGCGCTCACGTGGATTTAAATTTTCCCTAATGTGCGCGCTCGCATGGATTTAAATTTCCACTTACCCCAGGGACGCAAAGCCCTAGCGCAGTCACGCAACCCTTTCAACCCCCTTCTCCAACGTCTCTCCCTCTTTTTTTCCCCAAAACCACCACCATCGCCTCTACAACCAGAAACCACCCAGTCACCCCCGGCGACACCATCGCCGCTGCCATCGCCCTCACCTCTCTTCCTTCCCTGCCTTCTTCTTTCCACATTCCTCACTTTCCCCTTCTCACTTTGCCCCTGCCCTGTCTCCCCTCTGCCCCTTCTCACAGTTCCACCGCCGCTGCCACCGCGCCCCCCATTGTCGCCGACGAACATCCTACTGTATCACCAGGCCACCGCTCCTGCTCTGGCCGTTCACTCTTCTTCCTCCGCTCTCCCTTCCCTTCCTCTGTTCCAACCCCCTGCTTCCCAGGTTCCCCTTCTTCTCATTTTCATTTTATTTTTGTTTGATTAATCTAGTTTAGCTCATTCTGTTTAGCCTGTTTAGTTCAATTAGTCTAGTTAGTTTAGTTTAATTAGGTGGTTAGAGAACCTGAGCTGGATAGCAGATTTAGGTGTGTTTTGAATAATGATGATGATTGAAAGTATTGCTGCTTCATTAGCTTTTCTTGGCTTGTTTGTTGCTGGATGACTTGCCCTTTGCTGATTTAGTTTGCATGATGCTGTTGCCTGGCTGTTCATTATTGCTTTGATCTTACTGAGTGTTGTGGGTTGAGTTCTCCAATTTGCACTTCATTGTTGGGTTCAATTATGCTTAATTGTTTGATCATGCTGCTTGCAAGTGGAATGATTATTGTCTTGGAATGGTATTTGCAAGTTGAATTCAATGAATCGCATGCTGCCCGAATCCATTATCTCTGTTCATTGGGCAGATTTGTTGCCGTATTTTAAGCTAGTATTTCTGTACATTGTTTAAGGAAAGAATGTTATTTGTTGCTGGCTGGTTTGGTTTAAATTGCTTTTTGATGTTTTGATGCCAAAAGGTTGGCCTATTTGTTCAATTCATATGAATTCACATATGATTGCTGCGTGTTTACTGTCAAATATTCATATGGAATCTGAACTGATTGTTTGAATTTGAGAAATAGCCAATTTACTGCTGAAAATGCTGCCGGATTTTTCCTAACCATATCTCATAAATTAGCATTGTTTTGATTGATGCAACAAGCTTCTATTTGATGAAACTCTGTGTCAATAGAATTTTGTTTGCTAAATGGTTTTGGAAACTCCTCAAGAACGTGTTTACAGGTTTTGGTCATGCTTATAATACTCTTTGCTTGCTTACAATGCTAATTTGCTTATATGCATTGCATAGTTGAGTAAGCTTTCAGATTGACCATAACTTGAAACTCTTTTGAGATTTTGTGCCTCTTTTGCATAAACTCACAAGTTTGAAGGTTTTTAATCTATGTGGCTAATTGATTCATTATATTCATACCTAATTTGCATTAAGTCATATGAATCATGAGGTTTTCCATTCTTGTTTGAACTTGTGACTTTTATGCCTCATTGAATTTGGTGTTTGAACGTTTCTTGATTTACTTGTTCCTCAATGTTTTGATTTTACCAACACCAATTCATACAATTCTAGTGATCCTTACATTGATTGGTGACTTGTTTTCATATTGGTTTCCTTTTGGCAATATCATATTTCATCATCAATGACTATATGCATTTCATCGTTGTGAGTATGCTTACACCCCTATTTTGTACACTTCTTTTAATTGAGCCGATAACCGTCATATCACTAACTTCTGAACCATTTCTCTAACTTCTAACTTGTTTGACCTACTAACTTCTCTTTTGGTTTTTGGTGCACGAAATTACAATCACACTTCTGTAATTCTGCACAACTAACCAGCAAGTGCACTGGGTTATCCACGTAATACCTTATGTGAGTAAGGGTCGATCCCACGGAGATTGTCGGCTTGAAGCAAGCTATGGTCATCCTTGTAAATCTCAGTTAGGCAGATTCAAATGGTTATGGGATTTTAATAATTGAAATATAATTAAAACAAAAAATAAGATAGAAGCACTTATGTAATTCATTGGTGAGATTTCAGATAAGCGTATGAAGATGCTTTGTTCCTTCTGAACCTCTGCTTTCCTATTGCCTTCATCCAATCATTCATACTTCTTTCCATGGCAAGCTGTATGTTGGGGGATCACCGTTGTCAATGGCTACCATCTGTCCTCTCAGTGAAAATGGTCCAAATACGCTGTCACCGCATGGTTAATCTTCTGTCGGTTCTCACTCATGTTGGAATAGGATCCATTGATCCTTTTGCGTCTGTCACTATGCCCAACACTCGCGAGTTTGAAGCTTGTCACAGTCATCCCATCCCAGATCCTACTCGGAATACCACAGACAAGATTTAGACTTTCCGGATCTCAAGAATGGCCGCCAATAATTCTAGCCTATACCACGAAGGTTCTAATCTTAGATTAGAAACCCAAGAGGTATGCACTCAAGCTATAGCAGATAGAATGGAGGTGGTTGTCAGGCACGCGTTCATAGGTGAGAATGATTATGAGTGTCACGGATCATCACATTCATCATGTTGAAGTGCGAGTGAATATCTTGGAATAAGAATAAGCTTGAATTGAATAGAAAAACAATAGTACTTTCCATTAATTCATGAGGAACATCAGAGCTCCACATCTTAATCTATGGGGTGTAGAAACTCCACCGTTGGAAATACATAAGTGAAAATGGGGTAGACATGGCCGAGTGGCCAGCCTCCCATGGAGGTCTCAGAACGTAAAAGTTACATAATGTGTTCCAGAGATTATCCGAAGATGAAAATACAATAGTCATAGGTCCTATTTATAATAAACTAGTAGCCTAGGGTTTACAGAAATAAGTAATTAATGCAGAAATTCACTTCCGGGCCCACTTGGTGTGTGCTTGGGATGAGCATTGAAGCTTTCACATGTAGAGACTTTTCTTGGAGTTAAACGCCAGCTTTGGTGCCAGTTTGGGCATTTAACTCCAGCTTTTATGCCAGTTCTGGCGTTTAACGCCAGAATATGGTAGAAAGTTGGCGTTTAAACGCCTGTTTGCGTTATCAAATCTCGGGCAAAGTATGAACTATTATATATTTCTGGAAAGCCCAGGATGTCTACTTTTCAACGCAATTGAGAGCGCACCAATTGGGCTTTTGTAGCTCCATAAAATCCATTTCGAGTGCAGGGAGGTTAGAACCCAACAGCATCTGCAGTCCTTTTTCAGCCTCTGAATCAGATTTTTGCTCAGGTCCCTCAATTTCAGCCAGAAAATACCTGAAATCATAGAAAAACACACAAACTCATGGTAAAGTCCAGAAATGTGATTTTTATTTAAAAACTAATAAAAATATAATAAAAAGTAACAAAAACATACTGAAAACTACCTAAAAACAATGTCAAAAAGCGTATAAATTATCCGCTCATCAGTTTTTAACTTAACTCTTTTGATCATTCTTTTGAATATGGCATTTCTTAGGCTTAATGAATAAGCATTGTGCAATTATGGTTTGAATTCTTGGTTTGTGACTTGGTTTGAATTTTGAATTCTGTTTCTTGCATTCCAAGAATTCTATTTTCTTCACTCACTTCATGAATATGTTTTACTTTGAGTGCTATACATCTACTTGGCTAATTGCTTATATCATATCATATTTGTTTTTCAGGATGTCAGACAAAAGAAAATCTATAGCCACTACTTCTAAGAAGAGAAAGCGCTCTAAAGCCTCTACCCCTTCACCTTACGCAAACTATGCTAAGAACCTCCTGACTGAAGTTGATAAAGAGAATCAACTACTCCCATCCATTAACCCAATCAAATTCTCCAACCTCTACTATAAGCTTCACTTCCATAAATGCCAGAAGACAAACCTAAATATTGAAAAGAAACTAGTCCTTCCCAATGATGTGAGACGCGCCATCAACAACCGTATTCTGGAGTTGGGCCTGTACTTTTCTGATAGAGATTTAGGGAGGATAAACACTTCGTGGCTGAGAGAATTCTACTGCAACTTCTTCCGTGCCACTCTTGATTCAGTCCATCTGAGGGGTAGAGAGATCTTGATCACTGAGGCAGCTATTGGGGAGGCATTGCTTTGTCGACCTCGTACTGATGACATATGCGCCTATCAGCAGACAGAGGTAGCTATCCACTACATGACTTTTGATTATGAGGCACTTAAGCGCGTGATCGCCATAACGAACGCCCCTTGGGTGATGGATTCTGGGAACAAGAAGCCCAAGGAGATGCTTTTCACTTATCTGTCAAGAGAGCCTAAGACTTAGCAGCACATATTCGCCCATTATATCTTGCCCACCATTCACTTCTCAGAGATTCCGATGGATATGCTAGTTCTGATTGGGTGTGTGATGGAGGGGAAGGAGGTAGATTTTCCCCGGCTGATTAGGCAGAGTATGTGGCGAGCACATATCCACGGCCTCTTGCCCTTTCCTACATTGGTCACCAGCATGATTGAGCTAGCTGATGTCCTGTGGGAGGATGATGATGTGACACCACCACCCCCAGATGACGACGATAAGGAGGTTACTATTCCATGAGGTGGGTGGGTGCACGAGAAGCCTCCACCTAGACGTCACTCTTGAGCCAGAGTAGTAGTTGAGGCAGCTCCGCCTTCATCATCAGCAGCAGTAGCAGGACCCTCCTCTACTTCAGCAGCAGCATCCTTGCCACCACCACCAGCACCCGAGCTAACATACATGTTGGTGCAGCGCCTGTTTCGCTTCATGGAGCGCAGCAAGCGTCGTATCATGCGACGTCTCGACCGCATAGACCAGGTGTTTGTCTCACAGGATATTGAGCTACCTCCACTCCCGGACTTTCCCGCCTCCGATGAACAGGATCAGGAGGAGGAGCATGGTGAGGAGCCCACTCATCAGGATGCACCCCCAAGAGACACAGGCCACCACAGAGATTCAGCAGCCTGTCCCACAACCTGAGCCACAGCCTGAGCCCGAGCCACAGCCCGGCGTGACTGTTGACCCCTATCTTGAGCTTCAGCAGTAGCATCGAGGAAGATGCTTCATCTTAAAGTGTGGGGAGGTCACCGTTTGTGACCGGTGTATTGCATTTATGTGGTGAACTTTCAGACATTTTTCCTCTAGTGTCTGCTACTTTATTTTATTTTACATTTTATTCTTGCACTTTATCTTTGAGATCATTTTGGGATTACTGTACATATTTGTTATTGTGGATACCCTTATTTTGTTTGTTGCACACTTTTATTATATATGTTGCATTTTGGTTTTTGATTGTGATTAGAAAAATATTTTGGATTGGTAAAACCTAGTCGACCCTTTTTTGTATAAGAGATGTGTTTTGATTGAAAAAGGGTAAACTAGGGAAAATTTTTTTTAAACTTTCTAAATTACAACATTGCATTAGAATAAGCTTAGTCAATATGATGAAAATTTTCAAGAAATCCATTTTTAGGGCACCATCTCAATTGGTTGAAAAAATTTTTTAAGACTTGCTTGAATTATACACTTTGTGGATCATGTTTTGAGCTAAGAACACAAGCATGAGAGCTTTGAGCCTAATTGTGTGGTTACATCATATAACCACTTATTTTTATTCTTGTGCATTATTCTCTTCCTATGAGTGTAATCTTTGATTTGTTTGATTCTTTATGTCCATTACTTTGTGTACATATGCATTTATATGATTGAGGCCATTCTTCAAATAGCTCACTTACCCAAATAGCCTATCTTTTATCTTCCATTGCTAGCCAATTTTGAGCCTACGCTTAACCCATTTGTTCTTAATTGTAGCACATTACAAGCCTAAGTGAAAAATAATAAATGTCCCTTGTTTGGATCTTTGATTAACTTAGGCTAGTGAGAGTGTTCATCATTAGAATTTGGGAAAATTGGGTACATTGGGTAGAAATGAAAGCATGCTTTGTAGTTGTGTGAAAATATTGAGAATTGGATACACACTCATATATTAATCATGTGTAAACCATATGCATTGATGCCCTTTTACATTTAAAAAAAATATTAAAATAAATAAAAAAATTTGCAATAAAAAGGGAACAAAATGTCCCAAAGTTTAAAGTTCCATAAATTCAATGCATATGTGTGGTGATCAAAAGAGAATGCATGAGTGTGTGAAAAAGTGAAGAATGGATAGCTAGGTTTGTTTAGAATTGTATAGGTTATCATAGGTTAGGTGGGAAGTTTAAGTTGATCAAAGATTCAAATCTCTAGCTCACTTGACCATATGCATCCTACCTTGACCCTAGCCCCATTACAACCTATGGGAAAGTCCTCATGATAATTGTATGCATGCATAAAGTAATTGTTGATTGTTAGATGAAAAATAAATCTTGGAAAGCATGATTGGGGGAGAATTGAGTGAATCAACCCCATACACCTGAGTACCTAGAGCGGATACACATCCAGCGAGGGTTCGGTCACTCAATTACATGTTTCCACCCATGATCATCTTTTCTTGCAAGTTTGTGAACTCTTTCAATGATTCAATCCAATTGTGGTTTGCTTTGATTGCTATTGCCTTAGCCCTTGTGCTTGCATGTGTATTCTTGGAGATTGATTTATTTTGACTAAGCCATTGCATTCATGTAAATAGGTTGCATTTAGTTAGTTTGCATTCAATAAATGTTGATACCCTTTGCTTCTTTCTTGATTTTAGCATGAGGACATGCTTAGTTTAAGTGTGGGGAGATTTGATAAACCCCGATTTCATGGTTTATCTTGTGCTTATTTTAGAGGATTTTACCACATTTTCCCACATTTATTTAATGAATTAGAATGGTTTTATAATTCTCTCTTGAATTGTGCTTAAGTGTAAAAACATGCTTTTTAGGCCCTTAAATTGGTGATTTTGATTCACTTTAATTCCATTCGATGCCTTGATGTGATTGTTGAGTGATTTCAGGTTCATAAAGCAAGTATTGGATAGAAGAAATGAGGAGAAAAGCATACAAAGTGGAGAATGCATGAAGAAACAAAGATTGGAAATGCATCAACGGGCGCGCACGCGTACAAGGCGCGCACGCGCAGAAGTGATTTTGCATAGAGACGCGCACGCGTACATGCCGCGTCCGCGCGGATGAAGAAACAGTCAATCGACGCGCACGTGCACATGGCGCGTCCGCACTGATACTCTCACGTGATCCACTTAAAGGAAAAATGCTAGGGGCGATTTCTGAGCTGCCCAGGCCCAATTCCAACTTGTTTCTGAGTGTATTTCATGCAGAAATGAAGTCCAAGCAAAGGGGGAGCAATTAGTTAGTAAACATGAGCCTTTAGTTAGTTTTCTAGAGAGAGAAGCTCCCTTTTCTCTCTAGAATTAGGTTTGGATTAGGTTAAATTGTCTTGGATCTTGAATTAATTATTTAATCTCATCTTGTTTCTTTTATAATTTCTCATTTTTATATCTTGATTTTCTTAGTTGTAACGTTAATTTCTCATTTTGCTCTCTTTTGTGATGATGAACTCATGTTGGATTTGGTTTACGTTTAATGCAATTAGATGTTGATGTTTCTTTCATTGATGAATTAAATTGTTGATTTACTTTCCTTGCAATTGGTAGTTGTTAGATTTTATTATTCTTGCATATTTACCATGCTTTCCTTTATTACCCACCAAGTGTTTGACAAAATGCTTGGTTGGGCTTTAGAGTAGACTTTGAGCATTCTTGGCTTGGAAAGAGTAATTAAGCAATCTTGAGTCATGAAAACCCATTTTAGATTAGTGATCTAGAGTTGTTAGTTAATATTAATTCCATTGACTCTAATCTCTTGCTAATGTAATTAGTGAGTTGATTGGGACATTTGAATTGAGATTAGCTAGTCTTGTTTGACTTTCTCTCATGGAAGATAACTTACACCTTCTTCCAATATTGGAGATGACGAAATGAGATAAATTCTTGTTAAGCATTATTATGATTAATGAATAGGATAGAGAGCCTATGATCTCAACCCTTGCCATGAATGTCTCTCCTTATCACTTGCTTTCTTTAGTCACTGGTTTGATTTACCTTTTTTGTTCCTCTTATAAACCAAAACCCCCTTTGCCCCTTCATAGCCAATAATTGACCACTTCATTGCAATCCTAGGGAGACGACCCGGAGTCTAAATACTTCGGTTAATTCTTATTTGGGGTTTGTTACTTGTGACAAAACCATATTTTAATTTGATGTGAGAGTTGTTTGTTGGTTTGGAGCTATGCTTACAACGAAGTAATTCCTTTCTTTAAGGAGAAAGTCTATACCGACAACAATTTTTGCCACCATTAGCCTTAGGATAGTTGCATGCATTTAAGTAGTATATAGCATAAGTCATTTTCCCTTTCATATATCTCCTTTACGTGTGTTTAGCATGAGGACATGCTAGTGTTTAAGTGTGGGAGAATTGATGAATCCATATTTGATGATGATTTTTGGTTAGAATTGAATGGATTTTCATCATATAAACTTGCACTTATTCCCTTGAATAGCATGCTTTTGAACTTTCCTCCCAAATTGTGCTTGATTTTGAAAATATGCTCTTTTGTGCCTAATTTAATCTATTTTACTCCATTTGCCTTCCATTCGATGCCTTGATATTGGTTGTGAGTGATTTTAGTTGTATAAGGTAGGAATGGGTTGGAGAAAATGGAAGAAGAGCATGCAAAGTGGAGGAAACTTGAAGAATCAAAGGAGATGAGTTCAGAGACGTGTGTGTGGGCATAGTTGCTTGTGCGTACACACAGCTGCCCAATCAAAGTGCATGGATTGCTTCGAGCGTGTCGCGTGTCCATTCAAGCATCGCTTAGTGTGCGTGCGCACGGCTACCTGTGCGTACGCACAGGATGGGATTTTTCGCAAGGTGTGCGGACGCACGCATCTGTGCGTCCGCACAGGTGTCTGCACATGACTTCATTAATAGAGCAAATGACTCGCGATTTGGGGGCTTTGGAGGCCCATTTTTGAAGTCATCTAGCTCATATTGGAAGGGAAATGAGGGATATAAGATAGCATATCATTAGTATAGTTTAGGAGTAGTGGTAGGAAGCTTTTAGTTTAGTTTTTCTCTAAGTTTTTCATCATCTCTATTAGGGTATATATTAGGGTTTTACATTCAAGTGCCATTTCCATTTTTATCTTGGATTTTGCTAGCTTTCATTGTAATTATTCTCTTGTTATTACTCTTTATAGTTACATTGTCATTACTCTTTCTTCTAATTCAAGTTATAGTTTAATTTTGCTCCTCTCTTGCAATTTCAATTTCTTGTTGATGAATTTGATGTTTAATGTTTGTTTCATGCTTTCTTGTGTTATTCTTGTTGATTGAGATCAATTGTTGCTTTTAGTTTCAAGCATTTTCTCATTTTCTGCATATTTAAGGTTTTTGCCCACCAAGTGTTCGACAAAATGTCAAACATGGTTTTAGGCTAAATTTTTGGTTCTTGGCTTGGGTAAAGTGAGCAATTAGGTTTCTAGAGTTGGAATGTGCAACATTTAGTTTAAATTCTTGGATTGTTAATTGTTCTTGTTCCCACTAACGCTAATTTGTTGCTAAGGTAATTAACAAGCAATTTAGGATTTGTGGGTTGAGAACACTTATGCTCATTTAACTTACTTTTTGATGTGAGGGTTGATCAAGTGAGACTAATCCATCATAATTGTCATAGTTGTAGTTCAAACAAGGAAAGGACCCTTAGTTCACTCCAAGCCAAGACTCTCTTTTATGCTTTCAATCTTGCATACACTTCTATGTTAATCTCTTTTATACTTTACTTGTTTATATTACATAGTCGGTTCTTTAATTTCTTCATTAGTTTAATCATTACAATTTTGCATGTTCTTTTATTGCTTTATATGTTCATTTTTTCATTGACAACCCCTTGATCACTACAACCGGATTTGCACACTCATTGTTCTAAAGTACTCCTTGGGAGATGACTCGGGAGTCAAATACTCTTGATTTTAAATTAGTTTTGAATTGTGACACATCTTGTGAGTTTCCAATTTGATTGGTGGCTAACTTGTTCGGTTAGGACTATACTTACAACGCCAATTCCATTTTGGATAATCGAGCTCCTAACCCATGTATTTGGGGCCTCCATCATCAGTGAGCCTCGAAAAGGGAATCATGGGCATTAGAATTGGGGCTCTATCCTTCACAATTCTCTTGACCAACACTATTCGGGAGGAAATGAGGTCCTGAGAAATTATGTGGCTTATGGATGAGAGACATGCACTTAACCTCTTCTCATGACAATTAGATCAAGGAATTGGCAAGATTGATTGTGATTAGAGAGATTGGATTGCCAAGGAATTGGGATCCAATCAATTTCAATCTGCCATAGATTTACTCATACGATTGAGAAAGAAGTTGAGGCCCATTTAATTCATTGTGGATTATGATATCCCCAATCCCTAATAAATCTTTCTCTCTGTTATTTTTGTTTTCTTTAATTTTCCAACACCCAGTCCCTTTACATTTGATGCAATTTACTTTTTTTTCCCATTTAAGTTTCTGCCATTTACATTCTGCACTTTAAATTCCTTGCAATTTACATTCTGTTAGTCCAATTTCACTCAATTCACCACTGTTAGCTTAACTAGACTAATCACCTCACTAAAGTTGCTTAATCCATCAATCCTCGTGGGATCGACCTCACTCACGTGAGTTTTACTACTTGATGCGACCCTGTATATTTGCCGGCTAGTTTGTGCGAAATTCAATTTTTCATCATCAAGTTTTTGGCGCCGTTGCCGGAGATTGATTTAGATCAACAATGATTAAGTGGGTGATAAGTTTAGATTAAGCATTTGTTTTTTTTTTGTCATTTAGGTTCTTTTTAATTTTCTATTTTTTGCTGCTAATACTAAGGTGTTTGTGTTATTGCCTCACTAAGAAATTTTCATCTATGACATGATGAATTTCAATTTTCTTTGGTGACTATGTTTTGCAAAATTCAAATGGAGTTCACTTCATCTTTTGATCAAAAAAATTTCTTGGGATATTACCCACCATCACCAAATGACTATTCTAATGGTGATTCGGAATATCACCAAGAAATGACAAATTATGAGCAATCCAACCAGTGGGGATATGCTCCAGAACAATAAAATGATCAAAATAATTTCATGGGATATTGCCCAACACCACAAAATGATTCATGTCATTATCCTCAGGGTGTCTGGGAATATCAACAAGAGTGTGAACAATCAAGTGAAATGGGACACTTTCCAGAGACACAAAATGAACCATATTGTGATGAATCTAACAACTATTCATATTGTGGCTGGGAAGGTCAGAACCAAAGAGATTTTAGTGCTCCATATGCCATTCATCAAGAGACATCATCACTTGATTATGCTTTCAATACTTTCATGCAAGATTGCTCCCCAGGACCACAAAATGATCCACATTGTGATGAATTCGACAATTACTCAAGTTATGGGTGGAAGGATCAAAATCAGAGAGCAATCAATGTTTCATATTCCATTGATCAATGTTATGAATAATGCAAATTCTTATAATTTTGGTGAGACATTGATTGCTCTTTTTGATTGAATTCAGGAAAGAAAATGAAGAAAAGAGGAGCACTGCAGAAAAACGTTGCGTTCAAAGAAAGAACGCCACGCTCAGTGGCGACGCGCATGCGTACAGGACGCTAACGCTTCAAGGATGAATTTTTGAAGACCCACGCGTACGCGTGCATGACTCATACGCGTGGAAGTGATTGGCGCTCATTTTCAAAAGGAGCGCTACGTTCACTAAGTCAGCATTTTTGGGCAAATTCAAAAATTGGAGTTTAAGTTTTGCAATCGATGCGCACGCGTGCATAACGCGCACGCATCGATAAATAATCTGGAAGGAAGTACGCGCAGGCGTGGGTGGGGCTGAAGCATGGAATTGAGATTTTGCTACCCACGAGCACGCGCAGAGGATGCGCACGTGTGGGCAGCGTTCATTAAGCCAACGTAGCGCTCAATAAGAGAACGCTATCGAAGACGCGTACGCGTGAGTATGGCGCCCAGGCATGATGGAAGCTGAAGATGGCAATGATGCGTACGCGTATGTGACACGTACGCATCGATGAGCAAAACTGCGAAGGGACGCACGGGCGCAATAGACGCATACGCGTGGGTGAATGAACGGTGCGCTCACTTTGAGAATGCAACGTTCCCCTGGAGGATGGATCTTTTATTTTTTTTTTTGGAGTTTTGATTTTTCTTTGAGCTTTTCTTTTGAGAAATTGGGTAGAATTTGAGATCTAAGTTTAGTTTGCTTTCTGTTGTCCTTCTGTTCTTCTCCTTCTGCACTGGTGCTGAAGCTTTCTTTTAATTTTTCTTTTGCTGCTTTTAGAATTAGAGAATTGGAGATTGGATTTGATTTTTCTTTTCTGTTTTCTTTGCTCTACAATTTTTCTTTCTGTTCTTTTATTCTTCTGCAATTTTATTTTCCTATTTAAGAATTCAGAATCTGATCTAAGCCTTCCCTCCTGTTTATTTTTCTTCTGCAATTTTTTCTTTTCTGTTTTCGTATTTTAAATCGAATCTAAGTCTTAATTCTAGTTTTCATCTTCTACACTTTCTTCTCTGATTTACTACAGTCTACATTTTCCAGTTCTATTTTGATCCCCAATACCCAAATCCCTTTATTATTCATGCAATTTAAGTTTCTCAGCAGTTTGGATTCAGCAATTTAAATTACTTGCACTTTAAGTTTCAATTACTTTCCTTTCTTGCAATTTAAGTTTCAACTCTTTTAATTTCTTACACTTTAAGTTTCTACAATTTACTTCTTCTGCACCTTAAGATTCTGCTAATTTTCATTCTGCACTCTAGTTTACTTACAATTTATTATCTGTTAATTAAATTTTACCAAATTCATCAAATATTTGCTTAACTAAATTCATCACCATACTAAATATGCTCAATCCATCAACCCCTGTGGGATCGACCTCACTTTTGTGAGTTTTAATACTTGATGCGACCCGGTACATTTGCCGGTGAGTTTGTGTGGAATCATTTTTCCCACATCGAGTTTTTGGCGCCGTTGCCGGGGATTGATTTATATTGACAATGATTACATTTGTGATAATTTAGATTAAGCATTTTTTTGTTTTTGTTAAAGTATACTAACTATTTGAGAGTTTAAACTGACCTTAATCTCACTCTAGCAGTAGAGTGTTTTGTTTTTAGTTTCTAGTTTTGCTTGTATTGTATGCCAGGAGGAAGAAGAGGTGAATCCACCTCCTTTGATTCTGAGTCAGAGAGAACATTTTTGAGATTAAGGAGAGAATCAAGAGGAAAGGGTGTTATTGGAGAAGAAGAATCAGAAGAGGAAGACTAACAGAGGAAGTGGCCAACAACAATGGCCCACCTCAAAGAAGAGTTCTACCTTCTTACACCTTCCCCAATCCAAGGAACTATGGGAGCAATATACTCACTCCCAATGTTCATGCAAATAACTGAGTTGAAGCCTCAACTTATTACTCTGGTGCAGAACAATTGCTCCTATGGAGGAGGTCCACTTGAAGATCCAACCCAACATCTATCCATCTTTCTGAGGATTTGTGAAACTATCAAAACAAATAGCGTGCATCTAGATATTTATAAACTGCTGTTGTTTCCATTCTCCTTGAGGGATAAGGCTTCTCAATGGCTAGAGACGTTTCCCAAGAAAAGCATCAACAATTGGAAAGATCTAGTGAGTAAATTCCTAGCCAAATTTTACCCACCTCAGAGGTGCAAACATTCACTCAAATGGATGGAGAATCACTGTATGATGCTTGGGAAAGGTACAAGGCCCTGATCAGGAAATACCCACCAGAGATGTTTAGTGAATGGGATAAACTCCAAATTTTCTATGAAGGATTGACATTGAAAGCTCAAGAGGCCCTTGATTATTCAGTAGGAGGTTCATTACAACTCATGAAGACAGCTGAGGAAGCCCAAAATCTTATAGACACTGTGACCAACAACCAATACTTCTATGGTCATCAAAGGCAATGCCAACCAGCTCAAAGGAAGGGTGTGTTGGAGCTGGAAGGTGTGGACACTATCTTGGCACAAAACAAGGTGATGCACCAACAAATCCAGCAGCAAATAGAGATGATGGCTAAGAGGATTGATGGTCTTCAAATAGCAGCAGTGAGCACTATAAATTAACCACCAGCTGGATGGGGGCAAAATGAAGAAATCTATGAAGAGCAATAGCCAGAACAAGTTAACTATATGCACAACCAATGTGCTGGACAGAATGAATTCCATGGAGAAACTTACAACTCCTCTTGGAGGAACCATCCCAATCTTAGGCGGGGAGACAACCAGAACCAAAATTCATGGCAAAAGAACTCCAACCAAAATAACTCATGCAACACAAACCACCAAAACCGTTAGCAAACTAACCAAAATCCATACAGAAAACCACAAAATAACTACCCCAATTATAACTTCTATTCACCCCATAACTCATCAACTAACCAAAACAATTTTCACCAACCACCTTCATCTCACACTCAGCCACAACCATCCCAAGAATCCCAAAGAATCTCTAATTTTGAGATGATGATGGAGAAGATGATGAAGCATCAAGAGTTAGCCAATAAAAACCATGAAGCTGCATTGAGAAACCTGGAAACACGAATAGGCCAACTATTCAAATAGCCAGACAGACCAACTAACTTTTTCCCAAGTGATACCATTCCAAACCCCAAAGAAGAATGCAAAGCAATTCAACTCAGGAGTGGAATAGCATTAGAGGATGACAAGGTTGGTAGTAAAAAGGAAGTGGCAATTGAAGAAAAAGACCAAGAAGATCTCAAGAAGAAGGTTGAAGAACCACAATCTTCAAAGAAGAGAAAGCAAGTTATGGAGGAGCATTCACAAGAACAGAGGAAGAAAGTGAAGTCTTACACTCCTCCTCTGCCATATCCTCAAAGATTGCAAAGAGAGCTCATGGATCAACAATTTCCCAAGTTCCTAGAGGTTTTCAAGAAGCTGGAAATTAACATACCACTTGCGAAGCATTGGAGAAGATGCCCCTATATGCTAAATTCCTCAAGGAGCTCATCAACAAAAAGAGAAGTTGGAACAAAAAGGAAACAGTGTTCTTAACCCAAGAGTGTAGTACAATCATCCAGAAAGGCCTCCCACCCAAACTCAAAGATCCTGGTAGTTTCTTTATGCCTAGCACCATTGGCAAGATATCTATTGATAAGGCATTGTGTGATTTAGGATCAAGTATCAATCTGATGCCCTTATCTATGATGAGAAAGTTGTCCATAGAAGAAGTGAAACCTATAAGAATGACCTTGCAACTTGCTGATAGATCAATGGTAGTCCCTAATGGAGTGGTTGAGAATCTCCTAGTCAATGTGGGTAAGTTCATATTTCTAGCAGATTTTATGATCCTGGATCTAGATGAAGAGGGAAGTGATTCTATCATATTAGGAAGACCTTTCCTGGCCACAGCAAGGGCCATCATTGATCTGGAAAAAGGAGAAATGACTTTGAGAGCACATGATGAGAAGATCACTCTAAATGTCTTTAAGGAAATGTAGCATACTGCTGAAGAGAAAAGCTGCATGAGAGTTGAAGAAGAAGACTTCCATTGGAAGGAAAAATCCAAGGAGGCACTCATCGACTCGCCTTTGAATCAAAAGACAGACAATGGAGAAGAACAAAAGGGTAGTGAAGATGTGAAGGCTGAGAAGAGAAGGCAGGAAGAGATTAGAAATTTGATCACTAGGAAGAAAGCCCCTAACATAGAACCTACTGCCAAGACAAAAGGGTCACGAAAGAAAGGAAAGAAGAGCAAGAAAAAGGTTCCAAAAGGGTGGAGAAACAAAAGAATCCTAACTGAAAGGTTCTCGAAAGGAGACAAAGTGAAACTAATCTACCAACAGTTGGAAATAGGCCCACAAACTGATGATTATTACACTGTCAATAAGATACTCTCATTGGAGCATATAGAGATTGATCATCAAAGCACAGGAAGAAGGCTCACAGTGAGAGGGGACAAGCTGAGGCACCATAATCATCAACCACCCTAACAAGGAACCAATGTCAAGCTAGTGACAGTAAAAGAACGCTCCATGGGAGGCATCCCATGATTTAATCTTCTTGCTGTTATTTCATTTTCAATAATTAATGGTTTTTCTAGCATAAATTTGAACTCCCAGAGGTAAATTTGATGGCTGCATACATCATTTTGAAGCGTATGTCTGATTCCTAAGTTTAGTGTGCCTAAAGGCACTCTAAACTGGCTTTTCAAGCATGATGATCATATACCCATCTTAGGATATATACTCATTTATTCTATTGAAGTATATAGCCAAACATTAAGTTTGGTGTTCTACATATGCTATGAATTTCAAGAAAGTCACTTTTGCACAAAGAGTCAAGTTCATGAAAAAGATAAACCATATCTTGCATCATTTTATGAATTTATTTTTTTAAGATAGAAAATAAAAATTTCCTTGTAATGAATATACTAACTATGACAGAAATTAATTGGGTTTCATATAAATCAGTTGGCATAAAACAAGTTTGGTGTTCACCAATATTTTGTTCAATTTCAAAGGGGCATAGTTGGTTATTCATAAATAAGGAACATATAGCAAATTTCATTTTTTCTTTTTTATACTTTTCACTTGCTAACCACCATGGTGTTAAATTCAAATTTTGTTGCTTATTGTTGCTTTGATTGAAATGAATAGATATGAAGAAGATTGAGGAAAGGACAAAAAATCATGCAAGTACGGGTGGCACAAGAAGGAAAAGTGAGTCACATGTGCTTGGGAATTGATTTTCAGGAAGCAAGAATCTGTAAGGGTTCAACACCTAGGAGACCGAACCATATGACCAATGAAGAGGTGGTCCTTGTCCTCATCCTTTGATGGGTGGAAATTAGATTCCACACAAAACTCACCGGCAAGTGTACCGGGTCGCATCAAGTAGTAAAACTCACTTAGAGTGAGGTCGATCCTACAGGGATTGATGGATCAAGCAACTTTAGTGGGTGATTAGTTTAGTCAAGCTAACATTGGTGAATTGGATGAAATTGAACCAACAGGAAGGAAATTGCAGTGAATTTAAAGTGCAGAAAGTAAAATTGCAGAAAATTAGTGCAAGAAAGTAAAATAGCTGAAACTTAAATTGCAAGAAAAGTAAATGACTGAAACTTAAAGTGCAAGAAACTTAAATTGCTGAATCTAAATTGCTGGGAATCTTAAATTTCTTGAAGAATAAAAGGGATTTGGGTGCTGGGATTTAAAATTCAACAAGAAAATGTAAAGTGCAATCAATCAGAGAAGTAGAGATGAAGTGAAGTTGCAGAAGATCTAAACAGAAATGAAAAATTACTTGAAGAAATAAACAGAAAGAAAACTCAGCTCAATTTATGAAATCTAAAAGAAAAATTGAAGATATAAGAGGAGCAATGAGATTAGAACACAGATTTAGATCTCAATTACACCCTTGATCAAACAGAAAATAAATTGCAGAAGAAATGTAAATGACACAGCAAATGAAACTCAAATCCAATTCCTCAATTCTCAGAATTATGCAGAAGAAGAACAAAGATGAATTTCAGATCAAGACTTGAAATAGAATTCCTTCAATCTCAATCCAAAATTAAAGCAGAAAGTAGAGGTTGCAGAAGAAAGTAACATGAAAACTAGAGAGCAGGACTCAGATCCAATCTCAGTTTCAGAGCTCTCTATCCTACTCCTAATACTCTCTAGTAGAGCCAGCCTCCTTTTCTCTAAAATAGAACAGAAGCCTTTTTATAGGCTTTTACAAAATTAAAATGAAATTAAAAACAAATCACAATTTAAATAAAATTCCTATTCTAACTATCTCTGGTGCCTTTGAGTGATGATATTGAGCTTTGCTTGCTTTGGATTTGAAGAAGAGTGGATCCGGATGGCTTGATTTAATTTGCATGGGTCAGGGTGCATTTGGTTTGAATTGGGTTGGAGCCATGCTCCAGAGGAGCGCTCAGTTAAGTTAGTGAATTGAGCGCTCACTGATAAACCCCATTTGCAGGGTTTATCTTATGCTTCATTTAAGGGATTTTATCACCTTTTACCCACATTTATTCAATGAAATAGCATGGTTTTGTAAATTCTCCTTTAATTGTGCTTAAGAGTGAACACATGCTTTTTAGGACTTAGAATAGCTAAATTTAATTCACCTTGATTCCATTAGATGCCTTGATATGTTTGTTAAGTGATTTCAGATTTAGGAGGCAAAGATTGGATCAAGGAAATGAAGGAAAAGCATGTATAAATGGAGAACTCATGAAGAAATGAAGGAATCGCAAAAGCTGTCAAGCCGACCTCTTTGCACTTAAATGACCATAACTTGAGCTACAGAGGTCCAAATGATGCAGTTCTAGTTGCGTTGGAAAGATAACATCCGGGGCTTCGAAATGATATAAGATTTTCCATAGTTTCATTCGTGGATAGGGGCGCACACCCGCATGGTGCGCGGATGCGCCGATGGTGGCACATGCTTCACTTAATGCAACCCGTGGCCAACGATTTTAGAAGCCTTGTGGGCCTAATCCAACTCATTTCTGTTGCTATTTAAGCCAAGGATTGAAGGGAAATCAACATACTTTTACATAATTTAGATACTTTTGATCATTAGTTTAGTTTAGATTAGTTTTGGAGGAAAAGTTAGTTTTTAGAGAGAGAAGCTCTCACTTCTCTCTAGAATTAGGATTAGGATTAGGTTTAGTTCTTAGATCTAGGTTTTAATTCATGCTTTCATCTTCTTCTACCTTTCAATTCTTTGTTGTTACATTCATCTTCTTCTATTCTTTTGTTGTAATTTCCTTTATGTTGTTTCTATGCTTTATTGTAGATCTACTCTTGTTCCTTCTATTTTCTTCCAATTCAATTTGGGGTAATTCATAATAATTGTGCTTCTTTTAGTTGTTGTTGTTAATTCTTTGCATTTAGTTGTTGTTAGATTTTACTCTTGTTATTGATTTACTATGCTTTATTCTTTTGCCTTCTAAGTGTTTGATAAAATGCTTGCTTGGATTTTAGTGTAGATTTTATTCCTCTTGGCTTTGGTAGAGTAATTAGTGACGCTTGAGTTATCTAATTCCTTTGTAGATTGATAATTAGAAGTTGCTAATTGATTTGGATACCACTAAAGCTAGTTTTTCCCTTGGGAGTTGGCTAGGACTTGTGGAATCAAGTTGATTCATCCGCTTGACTGATGAGCGGATAATTTATACGCTTTTTGGCATTGTTTTTACATAGTTTTCAGTATGATTTGATTAGTTTTTAGTTTATTTTTATTAGTTTTTAAATAAAAATCATATTTCTGGACTTTACAATGAGTTTGTGTGTTTTTTTGTGATTTTAGGTATTTTCTGGCTGAAATTGAGGGACTTGAGCAAAAATCAGATTCAGAGGTTGAAGAAGGACTGTAGATGCTGTTGGATTCTGACCTCCCTGCACTCAAAGTGGAGTTTCTGGAGCTACAGGAGTCCAAATGGCGCACTCTTAATTGCGTTGGAAAGTAGACATCCAGGGCTTTCCAGAAATATATAATAGTCTATACTTTTCCCGAGTTTAGATGATGCAAATTGGCGTTCAATGCCAGCTCTCTGCCCCTATTCTGGAGTTAAACGCCAGAAACAGGTTGCAAAGCAGAGTTAAACGCCAGAAATAGGTTACAAACTGGCATTCAACCCCAAGGAAGACCTCTACACGTGAAAGCTTCAATGCTCAGCCCAAGCACACACCAAGTGGGCCCGGAAGTGAATTTCTGCATCATTTACTCATTTCTGTAACCCTTGTAACTAGTTTAGTATAAATAGAACTTTTTACTATTGTATTCGGAGTCTTTGGATCTGATCTTTGATTAGTTTTATGCTATCTTAGACCTTTATGGGGGCTGGCCATTCGGCCATGCCTGGACCTTGTTCTTATGTATTTTCAACGGTAGAGTTTCTACACACCATAGATTAAGGTGTGGAGCTCTGCTGTTCCTCATGAATTAATGCAAAGTACTATTGTTTTTCTATTCAGTTCAAGCCTATTTCTTCTCTAAGATATTCATTCGCACACAAGAATATGATGAATGTGATGATTATGTGACGCTCATCATCATTCTCACTCATGAACGCGTGCCTGACAAACACTTCCGTTCTACATGTAAACAAGCTTGAATGTGTATCTCTTAGCCTTCTGATCGTGAGATCAAAGTCTTCGTGGTATAGGCTAGAACTATTGGCGGCCATTCTTGAGGTTCGGAAAGTCTAAACCTTGTTTGTGGTATTCCGAGTAGGATCCGGGAAGGGATCGCTGTGACGAGCTTCAAACTCGCGAGTGCTGGGCGTAGTGACAGACGCAAAAGGATTACTGAATCCTATTCCAGTACGATCGAGAACCGACAGATGAATAGCCATGCGGTGACAGTGCATCTTGGACCATTTTCACTGAGAGGATGGAAAGTAGCCATTGACAACGGTGACGCCCTACATACAGCTTGCCATGGAAAGGAGTAGGAAGGACTGGATGAAAGCAGTAGGAAAGCGGAGATTCAGAAGGAACAAAGCAACTCCATATGCTTATCTGAAATTCTCACTAATGAATTACATAAGTATCTCTATCTTTATTTTATGTTTTATTTATCTTTTAATTATTAAAACTCTATAACCATATGAATCTGCCTAACTGAGATTTACAAGGTGACCATAGCTAGCTTCAAGCCGACAGTCTCCGTGGGATCGACCCTTACTCACGTAAGGTTTATTACATGGACGACCCAGTGCACTTGCTGGTTAGTTGTACGAAGTTGTGACAAAGTGTGTGAATTACGTTCCGAGCACCAAGTTTTTGGCACTGTTGTTAAGGATCACAATTTCGTGCACCAAGTTTTTGGCGTCGTTGCCGGGGATTGTTCGAGTTTGGACAACTGACGGTTCATCTTGTTGCTCAGATTAGGTAATTTTATTTTATTTTTAAGCTTTTCATTTCTTATCATCGAAAAATACAAAAAAAAATTTTTTTCTTCTTTTCGTTTTTCCAATATAATTTTCGAAAAAAAAATACAAAAAAAATATATATATTTTTCAAAAAAAAATATATTTTCCAAAAAAAATTAATTTATATTCTTCAGAATTTTTAAGAAGGAATTCTAGAGTTCCATGAAACATGTTGAAGCCTGGCTGGCTGTAAAGCCATGTCTAACTCTTTTGGACCGAGGCTTCCACTCATCAGCACAAAAGCAAGTTGAATGAAGTATCAGCTGTTGTATGTCTGATTGGTATCTGCTAAAGCTTGGCTGGGCATTGGCCATGTCTAATGTTTTGGACCGGAGTTTTAGACTAACATTGCAAGATTTCTGGAATTCCTATTAAAAATTTTGAAATCCTTATTTTCCTTTTCAAAAGAATTTTCGAAAAAAAAATCCAAAATAAAAATTAATAAAATTATAAAACCAAAAATAATTTGATGTTTCTTGCTTGAATCTAGTGTCAAGTCATAAGTTTGGTGTCAATTGCATGTTTATCTCTTTCTTGCATTTTTTGAAAATTCATGCATTGCATTCTTCATGATCTTCAAGTTGTTCTTGGTAAGTCTTCTTGTTTGATCTTTAAAAATTCTTGTTTTGTGTCTTTTCTTGTTTTCCATATGCATTTTTAATTTGTTAGTGTCTCAACTTTAAAAATTTTTTAGTTCGGTGTCTTGCATGTTTTCCTTTTCTTAAAAATCTTTCAAAAACATGTTCTTGATACTCATCTTGACATTCAAAGTGTTCTTGGTGTTCATCTTGACACTCATAAGTGTTCTTGCATGCAGCATTTGTTTTGATCCAAAATTTTCATGTATTGAGTCTTTTTGATGTTTTTCTCTTTCTTCATTAAAAATTCAAAAATAAAAAAAATATCTTTCCCTTATTTTGCTCATAATTTTTTAAAATTCAATTGTTTCTTATTAGTCAAGTCAATTTTCAATTTAAAAATTCCATCTTTTTTAAATCTTTTTCAAAAATCAAATCTTTTTCATTTTTTTTCTTCTATAATTTCGAAATTGTCAAAATTTATTTTCAAAATCTTTTTCTTATTTCTATTTCATATTTTCGAAATTAATGCTAACAATCAATGTGATTGATTCAAAATTTTTAAGTTTGTTACTTGCCTAGTAAGAAAGGTTCAATCTTTAAACTCTAAAATCATATCTTTTTAGTTTCTTGTTAGTCAAGTAATCAACTTTGATTTCAAAAATCAAATCTTCTTTAAATTTCTTTTTCAAATCTTTTTCAAAATAAGTTTCAATCACATCTTTTTCAAAATCAATTTCAAAATCTTTTCTAACTTCTTATCTTTTAAAAAATTGATTTTCAAATCTTTTTCAATTAACTACTTGACTTTTTGTTTGATTTTAAAACTTTACTATGTCAATCATATCTTTTTCAAAACTACCTAACTAATTCTCTCTCTGATTTTCAAAAATCACCTTCCTCTTTTTCAAAATTTCTTTTTAATTAACTAATTCTTTTAAATTTTAATTTTAATTTTATTTCTTTTCTTATTTTCGAATTTCAACTTTAATTTTAAATTAAAAACAAAAAAAATATTTTTATTTTATTTTATTTTATTTTCGAATTCTTCCTTCTCTCATTTCCTTCTAATTATTTATTCATCTACTAACATTTCTCTTCCACCCAAGAATTTGAACCCACTCTTCCCCTCTGTGTTTGGATTCTTATCTTTTCCTTCCTCTATTCTTCTCTTCTTATACTTACATGAGGAATCACTATACTGTGACATAGAGGATTCCATATTTTCTTTTCTGTTTTCTTCTTTTTTCATATGAGCAGAAACAAGGATAAGAACATTCTTGTTGAAGCTGATCGTGAACCTGAAAGGACTCTGAAGAGGAAGCTAAGGGAAGCTAAAGCACAACTCTCTGGAGAAAATCTGACAGAAATTTTCGAAAAAGAAGGAGACATGGCCGAAAATAATAACAATGCAAGGAAGATGCTTGGTGACTTTACTGCACCAAATTCCAATTTACATGGAAGAAGCATCTCAATCCCTGCCATTGGAGCAAACAATTTTGAGCTAAAGCCTCAATTAGTTTCTCTGATGCAACAGAATTGCATGTTTCGTGGACTTCCATCAGAAGATCCTTTTTAGTTCTTAACTGAATTCTTGCAGATCTGTGATACTGTTAAGACCAATGGGGTTGACTCCGAGGTCTACAGGCTTATGCTTTTCCCATTTGCTGTAAGAGACAGAGCTACAATATGGTTGGACTCTCAACCTAAAGATAGCCTGAACTCTTGGGATAAGCTGGTCACGGCTTTCTTAGCCAAGTTCTTTCCTCCTCAAAAGCTTAGCAAGCTTATAGTGGATGTGCAAACCTTCAAATAGAAAGAAGGTGAATCCCTCTATGAAGCTTGGGAGAGATACAAGAAACTGACCAAAAAGTGTCCTTCTGGACCATCCTGGATATATTCTATGATGGTCTGTCTGAGTTATCAAAGATGTCATTGGACCATTCTGCAGGTGGATCCTTCACCTAAAGAAAATGCCTACAGAAGCTCAGGAACTCATTGACATGGTTACAAATAACCAGTTCATGTACACTTCTTAAAGGAATCCTGTGAGTAATGGGACGCCTCAGAGGAAGGGAGTTCTTGAAATTGATACTCTGAATGCCATATTGGCTCAGAATAAAATATTAACTCAGCAAGTCAATATGATTTCTCAGAGTCTGAATAGATTGCAAGCTGCTTCCAATAGTACTCAAGAGGCATCTTCTGAAGAAGAAGCTTATGATCCTGAGAACCCTGCAATAGCAGAGGTGAATTACATGGGGGAACCCTATGGAAATACTTATAATCCCTCATGGAGAAATCATCCAAATTTTTCATGGAAGGATCAACAAAAGCCTCAACAAGGCTTTAATAATGGTGGAAGAAACAGGTTTAATAATGGTGGAAGAAACAGGTTTAGCAATAGCAAGCCTTTTTCATCATCCACTCAGCAATAGACATAGAATTCTGAGCAGAATCTATCTAGCTTAGCAAATATAGTCTCTGATCTATCTAAGGCCACTCTAAGTTTCATGAATGAAACAAGGTCCTCCATTAGAAATCTGGAGGCACAAGTGGGCCAGCTGAGTAAAAGGGTCACTGAAACTCCTCCTAGTACTCTCCCAAGCAATACAGAAGAGAATCCAAAAAGAGAGTGCAAGGCCATTACCTTACTTGGTGTGGCCGAACCCAGAGAAGAGGAGAAGGATGTGAATCCTAGTGAGGAAGACCTCCTGGGACGTCCATTGACCTATGAGGAATTTCCTTTTGCGGAACCAAAGGAATCTGAGGCTCATCTAGAGACCATAGAGATTCCATTGAACCTCCTTTTACCATTCATGAGCTCTGATGACCATTCATCTTTTGAAGAAGACGAAGACATTGTTGAAGATCAAGTTACTCAATATTTAAGAGCAATCATAAAGCTGAATACCAAATTATTTGGTAATAAGACTTGGGAGGATGAACCTCCATTGCTCATCAAGGAACTAAATGCCTTGGTTCAGCAAACTCTACCTCAAAAGAAATAGGATCCTGGTAAATTCCTAATTCCCTGTAACATAGGCACCATGACCTTTGAGAAGGCTCTGTGTGACCTGGGGTCAGGAATAAACTTAATGCCACTCTCTGTAATGGAGAAACTAGGAATCTTTGAGGTACAGGCTGCCAATTTCTCATTAGAGATGGTAGACAAATCCATGAAAATGGCTTATGGACAAGTAGAGGACGTGTTGGTAAAGGTTGAAGGCCTTTACATCCCTGCTGATTTCATAATCCTAGACATTGGGAAGGATGAGGATGAATCCATCATCCTTGGAAGACCCTTCCTAGCAACAGCAAGAGCTATGATTGATGTGGACAGAGGAGAATTGGTCCTTCAACTGAATGAGGACAACCTTGTGTTTAAAACTCAAGGATCTCCTTCTGTAACCATGGAAAGGAAGCATGAAAAGCTTCTCTCACTGCATAGTCAACCAAAGCCTCCACAGTCAAACTTTAAGTTTGGTGTTGGGAGACCACAACCAAACTCTAAGTTTGGTGTTCAACCCCCGTATTCAAACTCTAAGTTTGGTGTTGGGAGGTTCCAACAATGCTCTGAATATTTGTGAGGCTCCATGAGAGCTCACTCTCAAGCTATTGACATTAAAGAAGCACTTGTTGGGAGGCAACCCAATGTTATTTAATTATATCTATTTATTTTTTATTGTTATTTTATGTTTTTTTTAGGTTGATATTCATGTGAAGTCACAAAAACTACTGAAAAATAAAAAAACAGAATGAAAAACAGCATTAAAAATAGCTCACCCTGGAGAAAGAACTTACTGGCGTTTAAACGTCAGTAAGAAGCATCAAACTGGCGTTTAAAGCCAGAAGGAAGCATCAAGCTGGCATTAAACACCAGAAACAAGCACCAGACTGGTGTTTAACGCCAGAACAGAGCATGGAAGTGGCGTTAAACGCCAGAAACAGGCAACATTTGGGCGTTTAACGCCAGACATGCATGCTAAGGGCGTTTTACACGCCTAATTGGAGCAGGGATGTTAAGTCCTTGACCCCACAGGTGATGACAAGTCATCTTAGCCTAGTTTCACTAGCTTTTTTCTTTTGTTTTCAATTGATTTTATGCACTTTCTTGAGCCATAAGTAAGCCAATTGGGTAGAATTTCATGTTTCCTTTGATTCAATCAACCATGGATAAATTAATGCAATTTCATGAGATTTTGTGCTATAATTGTCATATATTATGAAAGAATAACAATCTCATGATTTTGAGCATAGCTTTGATGTGCTTGGTTGATTAATGATAGGTGAAAAGAGCTTTGAAGAAGGTTGAAGAAAGAAGAAATGGCAAGGAGCAAGAGAGAACAAAAATCTTGAGCAAAAGCTTGCCTCAAACTTTAGCTCAAACTTTTGGAAGAGTTGAATTCACCCTGGAGAAGAGCAAAAGCTTGTGCCAACGTTTGACCTCAAGCTTTTAGGCAAACGTTGGCGCCACAACAAACTCACCCTGGAGAAGAGCAAAAGCTTGCGCCAACGTTTGACCTCAAGCTTTTAGGCAAACGTTGGCGCCACAACAAAACACCCAGGAGAGCAAAAGCTTGCGCCAACGTTTGACCTCAAGCTTTTAGGCAAACGTTGGCGCCACAACAGCCTGAAGGGATATACTTCCAACTAACTTGAGTTGTAGATGTCCAATTGAGGTTATTCCAAGTGGGTTAGAAAGCCGACATTCAGAGCTTTCCAACCATATATAATAGTCTATAGTGGGCATAAAATTGGCAACTTTGACAAGAGGACAAAGTAGCACCCCAAGAGGCATACAAGAGGGATCCACGTTTGGCTCAAAGTTTGACCTCAAACTCTAGCTCAAACGTGGATGGCAGCAAAGTTTGACCTCAAACTTTTACTCAAGCTTTTCTGGTTCATGGCCCGGTTCACAAGTGGGTTTCTCTCTAACTCCAAGAGCAATCAACAGAGGCTTTTGTCAACCCAATTCCATCAAGAGCAAAGGCCCAATTCAAGGCTTGAAGATCATTTGAAGAGAGTGTATAAATAGCTTAGAATTTAAAGTTTTTGGAGAGCTTTTCCGTTTTAGTTTTTACTAAGTGATTTTGGGAGAGCTTTTGGTTAGGAGTTAATTTGGGATTCTGAGTCTTGGGGAAGGAGAATTGAATTCTCTTCCTCTTAGTTTTCTTGTTTTCATTTTTATTTGCACTTGTCTTGAATCTTGGGTTTAAGAATTGAGGAAATTCTGTCTCAATCTCACCTTGAGATCTCTCTGTCTCACTTTACTGCAACTGTTGGAAATTGAATTTGGTTGTGTTTCTTCTACTGCTTGATCTTTACTTTTCTTGCAATTGAATTCTGATTTTGGATCTAGGAAGGCATTGAGATCTAGACTTGGTTATCTAGTCTCTTGGGTCCTGAGATATGAAATTTCCTTTTGATTTCTCTGTTGAACGCTTCTTCAAGCAATTTACATTTTCTGTTTGAGATCTACTGCAATTAAATTCATCTTTTACTTCCCTCCTTATTGCAATTTACTTTTCTGTGTTTAATTTCTGCAATCCCAATTCCCAACTCCTTTTATAATTCAAGCAATTTACATTTCTTGCATTTTAAGATTTTGCAATTTACATTTCTTGCGTTCTAAGTTTCTTCCATTTAATTTCTTGTTCTTTAAGATTCAGCACTTTTATTTTCTGTTCTCTTTACTTTACTGCAATTATCCCTCTCCTTTTAATTTTCATGTAATTTAAATTTCAGTTAATTACAAATCACTCAACCAAATCTTGATTCGCTTGACTAAATCAACCACTAAACAAAAATTGCTCAATCCTTCAATCCCTGTGGGATCGACCTCACTCCCGTGAGTTTTATTACTTGATGCGACCCGGTACACTTGCCGGTGAGATTCGTGTGTTTGGAATTCGTTTTTCCAAAAATACACATCAAGTTTTTGGCGCCGTTGCCGGGGATTAAAATAGATTGACAATGACTAAGTGAAGTGGAGATCTAGATCAAGCACTTTTTCTTTTATGTTTCTTTAATTTTTGACTAACACACTAACTGTTTGAATTTTTGCTTAAGCTAACTAAAACTTCATTCTAGTAATAGATTGAAGTGTCACTGGTTTTGTGTGTTTTGTGTGTTTTGTGTGTTTTGTTTGTATGTCAAGAAGAGCCATACCCACCTTTCATGAACAAGACGAACGAATTCTCAGGAGATTAAGAAGAGCTGAAAGAGGGAAAGGCATTGTTGGAGAGGAAGAATCTGAGGAAGAATATCACGAGATGGAAGGAGATCCATCTAATCCCAATCATCCAAAAGGAGGGGTTAACAATAACCCACAACAGAGGAGAGTACTAGCCTCCTATACATTTGCAAATGCTAGACACTGTGGAAGCAGCATCCTTACCCCTAATGTCAATGCAAATAACTTTGAACTGAAGCCACAACTCATCACATTGGTCCAAAACAACTGCTCTTTTGGAGGAGGACCATTGGAGGACCCGAACCAACATCTATCCACTTTCTTGAGGATTTGTGACACAGTTAAAAACAATGGAGTACACCCTGACATATACAAGCTGTTGTTATTCCCATTCTCTCTCAGGGACAAGGCCACTCAATGGCTAGAAACATTTCCGAAGGAAAGCATCAACACTTGGGATGATTTGGTGAGCAAGTTTCTTGCCAAGTTTTACCCCCCCTCAAAGGATCATCAGGTTGAAGACTGAGGTGCAGACATTCACACAAATGGATGCTGAAAATCTGTATGAGGCATGGGAAAGATATAAGGCTCTGCTGAGAAAATGTCCACCAGAGATGTTCACTGAGTGGGACAAGTTGCAGAACTTCTATGAAGGGCTCACTCTAAAGGCTCAAGAGGCACTTGATCACTCAGCTGGAGGATCATTGCAACTGATGAAAACTATAGAAGAAGCTCAAAACCTCATTAACATGGTGGCTAACAACCAATATTTCTTTGCTCATCAAAGGCAACGCCAACCATCACAAAAGAGAGGAGTAATGGAGCTGGAAGGAGTGGATTCAATCTTAGCTCAAAACAAAATGATGCAGCAGCAGATTCAGCAACAATTTGAGCAAATGGCCAAAAGAATTGATGGCCTACAAGTAGCATGAGTAAGTGCCACAAGCCAACCAACAACTCCTTGGGGGCAGAATGAGGAGAAACAAAGAAGAACAACAACAAGAGCAAGTGCAGTATATGCACAACCAAGGATCAAATGAGGTGTATGGTGACACCTACAATTCATCCTGGAAGAACCACCCAAACCTCAGATGGGGGGATAATCACAACCAGAACCAACAACCATGGCAGAGGAACTCAAACCAAAACACTTCAAGAAACAACCAAAACCACAACCAGCAGCAAACTAACCAAAATCCCTATCGAAAACCCCAAAACAACTACCCCAACTCTAACCATTATCCATCCAATAACCAACCCACTAACCAAAGCACTTACCATCAACCATCAGCACCCCATAACCAAGCAATTTCACAAGACTCTCAGAGGATTACTAATCTAGAAATGCTCATAGAGAAGATGATGAAGAACCAAGAAATGACCACAAAGAACCATGAAGCCTCCATGAAGAGCCTAGAGAGGCAGATTGGGCAAATCTCCAAGCAGATTTCTGTTGAGAGACCTTCAAGCTCACTACCAAGTGACACCATTCCTAATCCAAAAGAAGAGTGCAAAGCTGTACAACTAAGGAGTGGAAAGACATTAGTAGACAACAACAAGGAGGTAACCAAGAAGCCTTTGGATAACAACAAAGAACCATCAGAAAAAGGGGAAGCTAGCAATGAGGACATGACAACAAGAAGAAATGTCCCAGAGAAACTCAAAGAGAAGAACAACCAGCCACACAGTTCAAAGGAAGAAGTTCAAGGACAGCAGCAAGTGGAGAAGAGCATTACACCTCCACTGCCATATCCCCAGAGGTTCAACAAAGAAACCAAAGATCAACATTTTCGCAATTTCCTAGAAACTTTCAAGAAGCTAGAAATCAACATTCCCTTGGCTGAGGCATTGGAACAGATGCCCTTATATGCCAAGTTCTTGAAGGAAATCATCACAAGAAAAGAAGTTGGCTGGAGAAGAAAACTGTGCTTCTCACTGAAGAATGTAGTGCTCTCATCAGAAAAGGACTCCCTCCCAAGCTGGAAGATCCTGGAAGTTTCTTCCTACCTTGCACCATTGGAAGTCTATTTATCAACAAGGGGATGTGTGACTTAGGAGCAAGCATAAATCTAATTCCATCATCTTTAGTGAAAAAGCTTGGCATAGGGAAGGTGAAACCAATACAGATGTCCTTGGAATTGGTGAACCAGTCAGTAGTACATCCCAAAGGAGTGATTGAAAACCTTTTAGTTAAGGTTGACAAGTTCATTTTTCCTGCAGACTTTGTAATATTGGACACTGAAGAAGAAGAAAACAATTTAATCATCTTGGGAAGGCCATTTTTGGCCACTGCTAGAGCCATCATAGATGTAGAGCAGGGAGAACTAACTTTCAGGATACACGAGGAAAGCATTATCCTGAAAGTGTTTCCAGAACCACAATTTAGTGAAGAAAGAAGCAAGGTAGTCAGCGACTATTTTCCAAGGCAAGCAACCAACAACATAGGGGAGCAAAAGAATGAGCATGTGCAAGGAGGAGAAGGAATTCAAAAAGGAATTAGGATGATAAACAAGAAGGAAAGTACCACAACCAAAGCTGCTGTCAAGGAAGAAAGGTTAACGAGAAAAAGGAAGAAAAACAAGAAGAAGGCTCACAAAGGGTGGAAGAATAAAAAAATCTCAATTGAAGGATTCTCTAAAGGCGACAAGGTGCAATTAATATATCAACAGCTGGGAACTGAGGATCACTACACTGTTAACCAAGTACTCTCTCTTGAGCACATTGAAATTGAGCATCAAGGCACACAAAGAAGGCTTACAGTGAGGGGGGATAAGCTTCGACATTTCAGTCATCAACCACCCTAAGGGGATCAATGTCAAGCTAATGACAACAAAGAAGCGCTTGTTGGGAGGCAACCCAACCTGAGGTAGTTTTCTTTTCATAGCTTTTTCAATAAAAAATGTTGAATAATTAAGTATGTATTGCAAGGAGCTAAGTTTGGTGTTGCACACCAAAACAATTTAAGGGAGAATGAAGGATTCTAAGTTTGGTGTTCCACCAAAATCTCATTTAAAAGCCTACTCTCACCTCCTACATAATGCTAGTGGTGCACGAAATTGTGATGTCCAGGCTCGAACAATCCCTGGTAATGGCTCCAAAGCTTGGTGCTTTGATCTTAATTCATAATTGTCACAACTTCGATACAACTAACCAGCAAGTGCACTGGGTCGTCCAAGTAATACCTTACGTGAGTAAGGGTCGAATCCCACGGAGATTGTTGGTATGAAGCAAGCTATGGTCACCTTGTAAATCTCAGTTAGGCAGATATAAAGTGATAATGGAGTTTTCGAAATTTAATAATAGAATAGGGATAGAGATACTTATGTAATTCATTGGTGAGAATTTCAGATAAGAGAATGAAGATGCTTTTTGTTCCTCTGAACCTCTGTTTTCCTGCTATCTTCATCCAATCAGTCTTACTCCTTTCCATGGCTGGCTTTATGCAAGGGCATCACCGTTGTCAGTGGCTACATCCCCTCCTCTCAGTGAATAATATGCTCACGCACCCTGTCACGGCACAGCTATTCATCTGTCGGTTCCCGATCATGCTGGAATAGGATTCACCCTCCTTTTGCGTCTGTCACTAACGCCCAACACTCGCGAGTTTGAAGCTCGTCACAGTCATTCAATCATTGAATCCTACTCGGAATACCACAGACAAGGTTTAGACTTTCCGGATTCTCTTGAATGCCGCCATCATTCTAGCTTACGCCACGAAGATTCTGGTTAGGAGATCTAAGAGATATTCATTCTAGCTTAATTCATGTAGAACAGAAGTGTTTGTCAGGCACGCGTTCATAAGGGAGAAGGATGATGAGCGTCACACATAATCATCACCTTCATCACGTTCTTGGGTGCGAATGGATATCTTAGAAGCGAAATAAGAAGAATTGAATAGAAAACAGTAGTACTTTGCATTAATCTTTGAAGAACAGCAGAGCTCCACAACTTAATCTATGGAGTGTAGAAACTCTACCGTTGAAAATACATAAGTGAAGGTCCAGGCATGGCCGAGATGGCCAGCCCCCCTGATCTAAGAACCAGGCGTCCAAAGATGCCTAATACAATAGTAAGAGGTCCTATTTATAATAAACTAGTCACTAGGGTTTACATGAGTAAGTAATTGATGCATAAATCCACTTCCGGGGCCCACTTGGTGTGTGCTTGGGCTTGGGCTTGAGTGTTACACGTGCAAAGGCCATTTGTGGAGTTGAACGCCAGTTTCTGTGCTAGTTTGGGCGTTCAACTCTGGTTTTGGATCCTTTTCTGGCGCTGGACGCCAGATTTGGGCAGAAGGCTGGCGTTGAACGCCAGTTTACGTCGTCAATTCTTGGCCAAAGTATGGACTATTATATATTGCTGGAAAGCCCTGAATGTCTACTTTCCAACGCAATTGGAAGCGCGCCATTTAGAGTTCTGTAGCTCCAGAAAATCCACTTTGAGTGCAGGGAGGTCAGAATCCAACAGCATCAGCAGTCCTTTTTCAACCTCTGAATCTGATTTCTGCTCAAGTCCCTCAATTTCAGCCAGAAAATACCTGAAATCACAGAACAACACACAAACTCATAGTAAAGTCCAGAAATGTGAATTTAACACAAAATCTATTAAAAACATCCCTAAAAGTAACTAGATCCTACTAAAAACATACTAAAAACAATGTTAAAAAGCGTATAAATTATCCGCTCATCACAACACCAAACTTAAATTGTTGCTTGTCCCCAAGCAACTGAAAATCAAAATAGGATAAAAAGAATAGAATATACTATAAATTCCAAACTATCAATGAAACAGGGCTTCAATCATATGAGCGGGACTTATAGCTTTTTGCCTCTTGAATAGTTTTGGCATCTCACTTTATCCATTGAGGTTCAGAATGATTGGCATCTATAGAAACTTCAGATTTCGAATAGTGTTATTGACTCTCTTAGTTCAGTATGATGATTCTTGAACACAGCTTCTTTATGAGTCTTGGCCGTGGCCCTAAGCACTTTGTTTTCCAGTATTACCACCGGATACATAAATGCCACAGACACATAATTGGGTGAACCTTTTCAGATTGTGACTCAGCTTTGCTAAAGTCCCCAATTAGAGGTGTCCAGGGTTCTTAAGCACACTCTTTTTTTGCTTTGGACCTTGACTTTAACCGCTTAGTCTCAAGTTTTCACTTGACACCTACACGCCACAAGCACATGGTTAGGGAGAACTTGGTTTAGCCGCTTAGACCAGGATTTTATTCCTTTAGGCCCTCCTATCCACTGATGCTCAAAGCCTTGGGATCCTTTTTAATTGCCCTTGCCTTTTGGTTTTAAGGGTTATTGGCTTTTTCTGCTTGCTTTTTCTTTTTCTTTCTATTTTTTTTTTTCGCCTATTTTTTTTTTCTATTATTTTTTTTTCTGCAAGCTTTGTTCTTTGCTGCTTTTTCTTGCTTCAAGAATCATTTTTATGATTTTTCAGATTACCAAATAACATGTCTCCTAGTCATCATTCTTTCAAGAGCCAACATATTTAACATTCTTAAACAACAACTTCAAAAGACATATGCACTGTTCAACCATACATTCAGAAAACAAGAAGCATTGTCACCACATCAATATAATTAAACTAAGTTCAAGGATAAATTCAAAACTCATGTACTTCTTGTTCTTTTGATTTAAAACATTTTTTTTTAAGAGAGGTGATGGATTCATAGGACATTTATAACTTTAAGACATAGTTACTACTACTAATGATCATGTAATGAAGACACAAACACAGATAAGCACATAGAAAACGAAAAAATAGAGAAAGTAAGAACAAGGAATGAGTCCACCTTGGTGATGTCCTTGAGCTCTTCTATGTCTCTTCCTTGTCTTTGCTGCTCCTCCTTCATTGCTTTTAGATCTTCTCTGATTTCATGAAGGATGATGGAGTGCTCTTGATGTTCCACCCTTAGTTGCTTCCAATAATTGTGTGGAAGAAAATGTATCCCCGGAGGTATCTCAGGGATCTCTTGATTTGCAGTCAAATGTTCTACCACTGAGCTATAGACCCTTGATGGAAGCTTTTGTCTTACCTTTCCTTCTTTCTAGAGGCTTCTCTGGCCTTAGGTGCCATCAATGGTTATGGAAAAAAAAAACAAAAAAAGCTATGCTTTTTACCACACCAAACTTAGAATGTTGCTCGCCCTCGAGCAAAAGAAGAAAGACTGAAAAATAAGAAGAAGATATGGAGGAGATGGATGGGAGTGTGTGTTCGGCCATATGGGTGGGATTGGGTGGGAGAGAGATGTTGAATATTGAAGGTAGTGGGTGTATGGATGTGAGTGGTAAATGGAAAGTAGAAGGGATGATCATGAATGGAAAGAGAGATGATGAGGTAGGTGGGGATCCTGTGGGGTCCACAGATCCTGAGGTGTCAAGGCATTTACATCCCTGCACCAATTTAGGCATGTAAAATGCCCTTGCACACAACTCTGGGCGTTCAGCGCCAGGTTGGTGCCCCTTTTGGGCGTTCAATGCTCCTTTGCTGCCATTTCTGGCGTTGAACGCCAGAACCATGCTTGTTCTGGGCATTCAGCGCCAGGATGCTCCCATTCTGGGCGTTCAGCGCCAGAACTATGCTCTGTTCTGGCGTTTGAATGCCAGACAGATGCTCCTCCAGGGTGTGCTTTTTCTTCTGCTGTTTTTTTTATTCCGTTTTCAATTTTTCTATTTATTTTGTGACTCCACATGATCATGAACCTAAGAAAACAATAAAAATAAGAATTAGATAAACATTGGGTTGCCTCCCAACAAGCGCTTCTTTAATGTCAATAGCTTGACAGTGGGCTCTCATGGAGCCTCACAGATGTGCAGAGCTTTGTTGAGACTCTCCAACACCAAACTTAGAGTTTGGATATGGGAGTTCAACACCAAACTTAGAGTTTGGTTGTGGCCTCCCAACACCAAACTTAGAGTTTGACTGTGGGGGCTCTGGTTGACTCTGCTTGGAGAGAAGCTTTTTCTGCTTCCTCTCCATGGTTGCAGAGGGAGATCCTTGAGTTTTGAATACAAGGGAGTTCTCATTCCATTGAAGGACTATTTCACCTCTGTCAACATCAATCACAGCTCTAGCTGTGGCCAGGAAAGGTCTTCCTAGGATGATGGATTCATCCTCTTCCTTTCCAGTATCCAGGATTATGAAATCAGTAGGTATGTAAAGGCCCTCAACCTTTACTAATACATCTTCTACTTGTCCATAAGCCTGTCTTCTTGAGCTGTCTGCCATCTCTAGTGAGATTTTAGCAGCTTGCACCCCATAGATTCCCAGTTTCTCTATTACAGAGAGGGGCATGAGGTTTATTCCTGAACCAAGGTCACACAGAGCTTTAAAGATCATGGTGCCTATGGTACAGGGTATTATGAACTTTCCAGGATCCTGTCTCTTCTGAGGCAATGTCAGTTGATCCAGATCACTTAGTTCATTGATGAACAAGGGAGGTTCAACTTCCCAAGCATCAATGCCAAATAATTTGGCATTCAGCTTCATGATTGCACCAAGAAACTTGGCAGTTTGCTCTTCAGTGACATCCTCATTCTCTTCAGAAGAGGAATACTCATCAGATCTCATGAAGGGCATAAGGAGGTTCAATGGAAGCTCTATGGTCTCTAGATGAGCCTCAGAGTCCCTTGGTTCCCCAGAGGGAAACTCCTTATTGATCACTGGACGTCCCAGGAGGTCTTCCTCCTTGGGATTCACGTCCTCTCTTCTCCTCATAGGTTCGGCCATGGCGCTTATGTCAATGGCCTTGCACTCTCCTTTTGGATTCTCTTCTGTATTGCTTGGGAGAGTACTAGGAGGGATTTCAGTGATCCTTTTACTCAGCTGGCCCACTTGTGCTTCCAGATTTCTAATGGAAGACCTTGTTTCATTCATGAAACTTACAGTGGCCTTAGATAGATCAGAGACTAGATTTGCTAAATTAGAAGCATTTTGTTCAGAGTTCTCTGTCTGTTGCTGAGTTGATGATGGAAAAGGCTTGCTATTGCTAAACCTGTTTCTTCCACCATTATTAAAGCCTTGTTGAGGCTTTTGATCCTTCCATGAGAAATTTGGATGATTTCTCCATGTTGAGTTATAGGTGTTTCCATAAGGTTCACCTAAGTAATTTACCTCTGCTATTGCAGGGTTCTCAGGATCATAGGCTTCCTCTTCAGAAGATGCCTCTTGAGTACTGTTGGATGCAGCTTGCATTCCATGCAGACTCTGAGAGATCATATTGACTTGCTGAGTCAATATTTTGTTCTGAGCCAATATGGCATTCAGAGTATCAACCTCAAGAACTCCCTTCTTCATAGGCGTCCCATTGATTACAGGATTCCTTTCAGAAGTGTACATGAACTGGTTATTAGCAACCATGTCAATGAGTTCTTGAGCTTCTGCAGGCGTTTTCTTTAGGTGAATGGATCCACCTGCAGAGGTGTCCAATGACATCTTAGATAACTCAGACAGACCATCATAGAATATATCCAGGATGGTCCATTCTGAAAGCATGTCAGAAGGACACTTTTTGGTCAACTGTTTGTATCTTTCCCAAGATTCATAGAGAGATTCACCTTCTTTCTGTCTGAAGGTTTGAACATCCGCTCTAAGCTTGCTCAGCTTTTGAGGAGGAAAGTACTTGGCTAAGAAAGCCGTGACCAGCTTATCCCAAGAGTTCAGGCTGTCTTTGGGTTGAGAATCCAACCATAATCTAGCTCTGTCTCTTACAGCAAAAGGGAAAAGCATGAGCCTGTAGACTTCAGGATCTATTCCATTAGTCTTAACAGTATCACATATCTGCAAGAATTCAGTCAAGAACTGAAAAGGATCTTCAGATGGAAGTCCATGAAACTTGCAGTTCTGCTGCATCAGAAAAACTAATTGAGGTTTCAGCTCAAAGTTGTTTGCTCCAATGGCAGGAATGGAGATGCTTCTTCCATGTAAATTGGAATTAGGTGCAGTAAAGTCACCAAGCATCCTCCTTGCATTATTATTATTTTCGGCTGCCATCTCTTCTGCCTGTTCAAAAATTTCTGAAAGGTTATCTCTGGATTGTTGTGTTTTAGCTTCTCTTAATTTTCTCTTCAGAGTCCTTTCAGGTTCTGGATCTGCTTCCACAAGAATGTTCTTATCCTTGCTCCTGCTCATATGACAAAGAAGAATGGCCAGAAAAATGATAATAATAATAGAGATCCTTTATACCACAGTATAGGGATCCCTTTGTAAGTAGAAGAAGAGGGGGAGATAAAGAATATGATGTAAAGGAAGAAACACAACTGTGAGGATTGGAATGTGAGATGAGATGTTAGGATATGAATGAATAAATAGAATGAGATGGGGGAGGAATAATTTTCGAAAATTATTTTGAAAAAGAGTTAGTGATTTTTGAAAATTGGTTTTTGAAAATTAGTTAGTATTTTTCGAAAATTTTTGAATAAAAAATAAAAATAATTAGTTAATTAAAAAGAAATTTTTGAAAAAGGGAGAGATATTTTCGAAAATTAGAGAGAGAGAGAGTTAGTTAGGTAGTTTTGAAAAAGTTAAGAAACAAACAAAAAGTTAGTTAGTTAGTTGAAACAAATTTTGAAAAGATAAGAAGTTAGGAAGTTAGAAAAGATATTTTGAGAAGATATTTTTGAAAAAGATAAGATAAGAAGATATTTTTGAAAAGATATGATTGAAATTAGTTTTGAAAAAGATTTGATTTTTAAAATCTCAATTAATGACTTGGTTCATAAGAAATCACAAGATATGATTCTAGAATTTAAAGTTTGAATCTTTCTTAACAAGCAAGCAACAAACTTCAAATTTTTGAATCAAAACATTAATTGATTAGTTATTTTCGAAAATTTTATATAAAAATAAGAAAAAGATTTTTGAAAAATATTTTTGAAATTTTCGAAAATAGCTAGAAATTTTGAAAAAGATTTGATTTTTGAAAAAGATTTTGAAAAAGATAAGATTTTCAAATTGAAAATTTGATTTGACTCATTGGCAACAACTTTGATTTTTAAAAATTTTTGAAAAAGTCAATCCAAATTTTCGAATTTGATGAGAGAAAAAGGGAAAGATATTTTTTTGATTTTTGAAATTTTTATGATGCAAGAGAAAAACACTAAAAAGATGCAATGCATGAAATTTTTTTAAATCAAAACATGTGATGCATGCAAGAATGCTATGAATGTCAAGATGAACACCAAGAACACTTTGAATGTCATGATGAACATCAAGAACATATTTTTGAAAAATTTTTAATGCAAAGAAAACATGCAAGACACCAAACTTAGAATTCTTTAATGCTTACGCACTAAGAATTCAAGAATGCATATGATAAACATGAAAAGACACAAAACAAAAATTCATCAAGATCAAACAAGAAGACTTACCAAGAACAACTTGAAGATCATGAAGAACACTATGAATGCATGATATTTTCGAAAAAAATGCAAGATGCATATGCAAGTGACACCAAACTTATGATATGACTCAAGACTCAAACAAGAAACACAAAATATTTTTGATTTTTATGATTTTCTAATTTTTTTTGGATTTTTATGTTATATTTTTCGAAAATTATATGAAAAAAAAAGAAAAATAAGGATTCAAAATTTTTAATATGAATTCCAGGAATCTTATGCTCTAAAGCTCCAATCAAAGGGTCAGGCATGGCTTAATAGCCAGCCAAGCTTTAGTATGTAAATCAGAAACAGTAGCAGGTGGATTAATTCCAACTAGCTTGCTCTTGATAACAAATTGCTGCCTCAGTCCAAATAAATTTAGACATGGCTTTACAGCCAGCCAGGATGCAACATATAATTACATGGGCTGAAGTGATTAGTAGAATACCAATCCCAAAGTAGTTTGGGTATGGCTTTACAGCCAGATATGATTCAACATATTTCATGAAACACTAGAATTCATTCTTTAAAAATTTTGAAGCCATAGAATAATTTATTTTTGAAAACATTTTTTTTTTCGAAAATTTAATTGAAGAAAAACGAAAACAAAGAAAAATTTTTTGAAAAAGTTTTTGAAAAATTTTTGAAAATAAAATAAAGAGAAAATTACCTAATCTGAGCAACAAGATGAACCGTCAGTTGTCCAAACTCGAACAATCCCCGGCAACGGCGCCAAAAACTTGGTGCACGAAATTGTGATGTCCAGGCTCGAACAATCCCTGGTAATGGCTCCAAAGCTTGGTACTTTGATCTTAATTCATAATTGTCACAACTTTGATACAACTAACCAGCAAGTGCACTGGGTCGTCCAAGTAATACCTTACGTGAGTAAGGGTCGAATCCCACAGTGATTGTTGGTATGAAGCAAGCTATGGTCACCTTGTAAATCTCAGTCAGGCAGATATAAAGTGATAATGGAGTTTTCGAAATTTAATAATAGAATAGGGATAGAGATACTTATGTAATTCATTGGTGAGAATTTCAGATAAGAGAATGGAGATGCTTTTTGTTCCTCTGAACCTCTGTTTTCCTGCTATCTTCATCCAATCAGTCTTACTCCTTTCCATGGCTGGCTTTATGCAAGGGCATCACCGTTGTCAGTGGCTACATCCCCTCCTCTCAGTGAATAATATGCTCACGCACCCTGTCACGGCACAGCTATTCATCTGTCGGTTCCCGATCATGCTGGAATAGGATTCACCCTCCTTTTGCGTCTGTCACTAACGCCCAACACTCGCGAGTTTGAAGCTCGTCACAGTCATTCAATCATTGAATCCTACTCGGAATACCACAGACAAGGTTTAGACTTTCCGGATTCTCTTGAATGCCGCCATCATTCTAGCTTACGCCACGAAGATTCTGGTTAGGAGATCTAAGAGATATTCATTCTAGCTTAATTCATGTAGAACAGAAGTGTTTGTCAGGCACGCGTTCATAAGGGAGAAGGATGATGAGCGTCACACATAATCATCACCTTCATCACGTTCTTGGGTGCGAATGGATATCTTAGAAGCGAAATAAGAAGAATTGAATAGAAAACAGTAGTACTTTGCATTAATCTTTGAAGAATAGCAGAGCTCCACACCTTAATCTATGGAGTGTAGAAACTCTACCGTTGAAAATACATAAGTGAAGGTCCAGGCATGGCCGAGATGGCCAGCCCCCCTGATCTAAGAACCAGGCGTCCAAAGATGCCTAATACAATAGTAAGAGGTCCTATTTATAATAAACTAGTCACTAGGGTTTACATGAGTAAGTAATTGATGCATAAATCCACTTCCGGGGCCCACTTGGTGTGTGCTTGGGCTTGGGCTTGAGTGTTACACGTGCAAAGGCCATTTGTGGAGTTGAACGCCAGTTTCTGTGCCAGTTTGGGCGTTCAACTCTGGTTTTGGATCCTTTTCTGGCGCTGGACGCCAGATTTGGGCAGAAGGCTGGCGTTGAACGCCAGTTTACGTCGTCAATTCTTGGCCAAAGTATAGATTATTATATATTGCTGGAAAGCCCTGGATGTCTACTTTCCAACGCAATTGGAAGCGCGCCATTTCGAGTTCTGTAGCTCCAGAAAATCCACTTTGAGTGCAGGGAGGTCAGAATCCAACAGCATCAGCAGTCCTTTTTCAACCTCTGAATCTGATTTCTGCTCAAGTCCCTCAATTTCAGCCAGAAAATACCTGAAATCACAGAACAACACACAAACTCATAGTAAAGTCCAGAAATGTGAATTTAACACAAAATCTATTAAAAACATCCCTAAAAGTAACTAGATCCTACTAAAAACATACTAAAAACAATGTCAAAAAGCGTATAAATTATCCGCTCATCAGCTAGCTCCAAGCAATCAGACAAATTATTCAACCAATTAATTACTTTTTTTTTGTTTTGGTTCCGTAACCTTTAGCAAGGCCAAAAGAATTCATAAATGTACAACCTGTTGTATTAGAGACAGTGGCAAGGAATTAAGTTTGGTGTTCCCACACCAAATTAAATCCAAAAGCCACACTCAATTCATGCATACTAACTAGTCAACTAAGGGCTTGAGAAGCAAGCAACTTTTGAGAATTGTGCAGGGAACTAACCACCATTTGAAGACATTATGCACCACAACTCAAAAGGGGCACAACAGAAGGAAGAACAAAAGAACTGCAAACCAATAGGTTGTATCTATACTTAACTTCTGCTGTTGAGAAATGCTTTGATTTATGTCTTGCTAAATTGTTCATCTAGTACAAGTAGAATCATTTTTTTGCAATAAATAAGCTAGTCTAAGTGTGTGCTTGTGTGTTTACTTTCACTTAACTAAATGCATGCTTTGTCCCCTGCATCTTTAATTTAATAAAAGAAATGTTTGGAATGTGAAATGAGATAGTTCTTTGTTAGCTGGAAGTACAATAAAAGTAAGTGGTGGTATGTATGTGTGATTGTATGATAGCTCACTTTTAGTGAATAAAAGAACTAGACTGTCTCCTTTTAAATAGAAGGTAGCTCACTGTCTATGAATCTCAATAAAATAAAAGTCCTAGGTTAAAAATAAAAACAAAAAGAGAAAAGAAAAAGCCAAAAATGGCAACAGAACAAAAGAAAAATAAAAAGAAACAAAGCTAGACACCAATAGCTTGAACCTTAGAATATATGCCTGTGGTGTCTTTGTACTAGGATCTGCTAGGATTATTAAGTTTTTTGGAGTGCATCAACACTTGGTGACTTGGGTTAACTGACCCGGGATCATCAACTGAAAGTCCACTATCAAGAGCAACCTAACTACAAGGCATTTAGTAACCCAAAGAGGTGCTGGGCATCAATGTTCTAAGAAGGAATGTGAGCCAAGTGTCTATAGTGAATAATGTGTCAAGCATAAAGAAAGAAAAGAGCTTGTTACACATGACACTGAACTAAAGCTTATAAAAAAAATAATAGTCAAGGACAAAGGAATAATGAGAGGTCATAGCAGTGTGTTACTTGATGCTTGAAGGAGATTTTCTAGGCCTAAATGTCAATAAGAAGTGAGTATTTACATATCTACATGAAACCCCATGAGCTACCAATAATACTCTGCTAGCATGAACATCTTCTTCCATTTCATTCTTTCTTCTCAATAATTCTTTTCTTGCTTGGGGACAAGCAAGCTTTAAGTTTGGTGTTGTGATGACAAGTCATCTTAGCCTAGTTTCACTAGCTTTTTTCTTTTGTTTTCAATTGATTTTATGCACTTTCTTGAGCCATAAGTAAGCCAATTGGGTAGAATTTCATGTTTTCTTTGATTCAATCAACCATGGATAAATTAATGCAATTTCATGAGATTTTGTGCTATAATTGTCATATATTATGAAAGAATAACAATCTCATGATTTTGAGCATAGCTTTGATGTGCTTGGTTGATTAATGATAGGTGAAAAGAGCTTTGAAGAAGGTTGAAGAAAGAAGAAATGGCAAGGAGCAAGAGAGAACAAAAAGCTTGAGCAAAAGCTTGCCTCAAACTTTAGCTCAAACTTTTGGAAGAGTTGAATTCACCCTGGAGAAGAGCAAAAGCTTGCGCCAATGTTTGACCTCAAGCTTTTAGGCAAACGTTGGCGCCACAATAAACTCACCCTGGAGAAGAGCAAAAGCTTGCACCAACGTTTGACCTCAAGCTTTTAGGCAAATGTTGGCGCCACAACAGCCTGAAGGGGTATACTTCCAACAAGAATAACTTGAGTTGTAGATGTCCAATTGAGGTGATTCTAAGTGGGTTAGAAAGCCGACATTCAGAGCTTTCCAACCATATATAATAGTCTATAGTGGGCATAAATTTGGCAACGTTGACAAGAGGACAAAGTAGCACCCCAAGAGGCATACAAGAGGGATCCACGTTTGGCTCAAAGTTTGACCTCAAACTTTGGCTCAAACGTGGATGACAGCAAAAGGAGGCAAGCTGATATGAAAAGCTTGAGTCAAAGTTTGACCTCAAACTTTTACTCAAGCTTTTTTGGTTCATGGCCCGGTTCACAAGTGGATTTCTCTCCAACTCCAAGAGTAGTCAACAGAGGCTTTTGTCAACCCAATTCCATTAAGAGCAAAGGCCCAATTCAAGGCTTGAAGATCATTTGAAGAGAGTGTATAAATAGCTTAGAATTTAAAGTTTTTGGAGAGCTTTTCTGTTTTAGTTTTTACTAAGTGATTTTGGGAGAGCTTTTGGTTAGGAGTTAATTTGGGATTCTGAGTCTTGGGGAAGGAGAATTGAATTCTCTTCCTCTTAGTTTTCTTATTTTCATTTTCATTTACACTTGTCTTGAATCTTGGGTTAAAGAATTGAGGAAATTCTGTCTCAATCTCACCTTGAGATCTCTCTGTCTCACTTTACTGCAACTGTTGGAAATTGAATTTGGTTGTGTTTCTTCTACTACTTGATCTTTACTTTTCTTGCAATTGAATTCTGAATTTGGATCTAGGAAGGCATTGAGATCTAGACTTGGTTATCTAGTCTCTTGGGTCCTGAGATCTGAAATTTCCTTTTGATATTTCTGTTGAACGCTTCTTCAAGCAATTTACATTTTCTGTTTGAGATCTACTGCAATTAAATTCATCTTTTACTTCCCTGCTTGTTGCAATTTACTTTTCTGTGTTTAATTTCTGCAATCCCAATTCCCAACTCCTTTTATAATTCATGCAATTTACATTTCTTGCATTTTAAGATTCTGTAATTTACATTTCTTGCGTTCTAAGTTTCTGCCATTTAATTTCTTGTTCTTTAAGATTCAGCACTTTTATTTTCTGTTCTCTTTACTTTACTGCAATTATCCCTCTCCTTTTAATTTTCATGCAATTTAAATTTCAGTTAATTACAAATCACTCAACCAAATCTTGATTCGCTTGACTAAATCAACCACTAAAAAAAATTGCTCAATCCTTCAATCCCCGTGGGATCGACCTCACTCCCGTGAGTTTTATTACTTGATGCGACCCGGTACACTTGCCGGTGAGATTCGTGTGTTTGGAATTCGTTTTTCCAAAAATACACATCAACAGGATCTGTGGACCCCACAGGATCCCCTCAGGATTTGTGGACCCCACAAGATCCCCACATTTTCTTCTGTCCTCTTCAAACCTTTTTGTAACACTCTTCCCCAAAATAACCTCCACCAATCACCTCCATTACTCCTCCAAAACCATCATACAAACCACCTACACCCACCCACTCAAATTCAAACCATCACTCCTTCCTTTTCACACATCATAACCACCTAAAACCCCTTGGCCGAACCACTCACACTTCTCCATCTCATTTATTTTCTTCTTTTTCTACTCCCTCTTCTCTTCTTTTGCTCGAGGACGAGCAAACCTTCTACGTTTGGTATGGTAAAAGCGTTGCTTTTTGTTTTTTCATAACCATTTATGACACCTAAGGCCAGAGAAACCTCTAGAAAGAGGAAAGGGAAGGGAAAAGCTTCCACCTCTGAGTCATGGGAGATGGAGAGATTCATCTCAAAAGCTCATCACTAAGAAAAGGATGGAGCAAATAAGAGAGCCCACTTATGGACCTCAACAAGAGCTATGAGGGAGGAGCAACAAAGGCAAGGAAGAGACATAGAGGAGCTCAAAAACACCATTTTTTCTTCAAGAAGAAGAAGACGCCACCCTCACTAAGGTGAACCCGTTCCTTAATCTCCTTGTTCTTATTTTCCTGTTTTTCGTTGACTATGCTTTATGTTTTATTTATGTTTGTGTCTTTACTATATGATCATTAGTGTCTAAGTGTCTATGTCTTAAAGCTATGAATGTCCTATGAATCCATCACCTCTCTTAAATGAAAACTGTTCTAAAAACAAAAGAACAAGAAGTACATGGTTTCGAATTCATCCTTGAAACTAGTTTAATTATTTTGATGTGGTGACAATACCTTTTGTTTTCTGAATGACTGCTTGAACAGTGCATATGTCTTTTGATATTATTGTTTATGAATGTTAAATATGTTGGCTCTTGAAAGAATGATGAAAAAGGAGAAATGTTATTGATAATCTAAAAAATCATAAAATTGATTCTTGAAGCAAGAAAAAGCAGTGAATACAAAAGCATGCGAAAAAAAAGAGAGAAAAGAAAAATGGCAAAAAAAAAGAAAGAAAAAGAAAAAGCAAGCAGAAAAAGCCAAAAGCTCTTAAAACCAAAAGGCAAGAGAAAAAAGCCAATAGCCCTTAAAACCAAAAGGCAAGGGTAATAAAAAGGATCCAAGGCTTTGAGCATCAGTGGATAGGAGGGCCTAAAGGAATAAAATCCTGGCCTAAGCGGCTAAACTAAGCTGTCCCTAACCATGTGCTTGTGGCGTGAAGGTGTCAAGTGAAAACTTGAGACTGAGCGGTTAAAGTCGAGGTCCAAAGCAAAAAAATAGAGTGTGCTTAAGAACCCTGGACACCTCTAATTGGGGATTCTAGCAAAGCTGAGTCACAATTTGAAAAGGTTCACCCAATTATGTGTCTGTGGCATTTATGATCCGGTGGTAATACTGGAAAACAAAGTGCTTAGGGCCACGGCCAAGACGAATAAAGTAGCTGTGTTCAAGATTCAACATACTGAACTAGGAGAATCAATAACACTATCTAAATTCTAAGTTCCTATAGATGCCAATCATTCTGAACTTCAAAGGATAAAGTGAGATGCCAAAACTATTCAAGAGGCAAAAAGCTACTAGTCCCGCTCATCTTATTGGAGCTAAGTTTCATTGATATTTTGGAATTTATAGTATATTCTCTTCTTTATATCCTATTTGATTTTCAGTTGCTTGGGGACAAGCAACAATTTAAGTTTGGTGTTGTGATGAGCGGATAATTTATACGCTTTTTGGCATTATTTTTACATAGTTTTCAGTATGATTTGATTAGTTTTTAGTATATTTTTATTATTTTTTAAATAAAAATCACATTTCTGGACTTTACCATGAGTTTGTGTGCTTTTCTATGATTTCACGTATTTTCTGGCTGAAATTGAGGGACTTGAGCAAAAATCAGATTCAGAGGTTGAAGAAGGACTGCAGATGCTGTTGGATTCTGAACTCCCTGCACTCAAAGTGGATTTTCTTGAGCTACAAGAGTCCAAATGGCGCGCTCTCAATTTCATTGGAAAGTAGACATTCACGGCTTTCCAGCAATATATAATAATTAATACTTTGCTCGAGTTTAGATGATGCAAACTGGCATTCAACGCTAGCTCTTTGCCCTATTCTGGAGTTAAACGCCAGAAACAGGTTGGAAAGCAGAGTTAAACGCCAGAAACAGGTTACAAACTGGCGTTCAACTCCAAGGAAGATCTCTACACGTGAAAGCTTCAATGCTCAGCCCAAGCACACACCAAGTGGGCCTGGAAGTGAATTTCTGCATCATTTACTCATTTCAGTAACCCTTGTAACTAGTTTAGTATAAATAGAACTTTTTACTATTGTATTTGGAGTCTTTGGATCTGATCTTTGATTAGTTTTATGCTATTTTAGACCTTTATGGGGGCTGGCCATTCGGCCATGCCTGGACCTTGTTCTTATGTATTTTCAACGGTAGAGTTTCTACATACCATAGATTAAGGTGTGGAGCTCTGCTGTTCCTCATGAATTAATGCAAAGTACTATTGTTTTTCTATTCAGTTCAAGCCTATTTCTTCTCTAAGATATTCATTCGCACACAAGAACATGATGAATGTGATGATTATGTGACGCTCATCATCATTCTCACTCATGAATGCGTGCCTGACAAACACTTCCGTTCTACATGCAAACAAGCTTGAATGTGTATCTCGTAGCCTTCTGATCGTGAGATCAGAGTCTTCGTGGTATAGGCTAGAACTATTGGCGGCCATTCTTGAGGTCCGAAAAGTCTAAACCTTATCTATGTTATTCCGAGTAGGATCCGGGAAGGGATGGCTGTGACGAGCTTCAAACTCGTGAGTGTTGGGCGTAGTGACAGACGCAAAAGGATTACTGAATCCTATTCCAGTACGATCGAGAACCGACAGATGAATAGCCGTGTGGTGACAACCCATCTTGGACCATTTTCACTGAGAGGATGGGAAGTAGCCATTGACAACGGTGACGCTCTACATACAGCTTGCCATGGAAAGGAGTAGGAAGAACTGGATGAAAGCAGTAGGAAAGCGGAGATTCAGAAGGAACAAAGCAACTCCATACGCTTATCTGAAATTCTCACCAATGAATTATATAAGTATCTCTATCTTTATTTTATGTTTTATTTTTCTTTTAATTATTAAAACTCTATAACCTTTTGAATCCGCCTGACTGAGATTTACAAGGTGATCATAGCTTGCTTCAAGCCGACAATCTCCGTGGGATTGACCCTTACTCACGTAAGGTTTATTACTTGGACGACCCAGTGCACTTGCTGGTTAGTTGTGCGAAGTTGTGACAAAGTGTGTGAATTACGTTCCGAGCACTAAGTTTTTGGCGCCGTTGTTAAGGATCACAATTTCGTGCACCATTGACTTTCCTTTATAGTTAGAGGTTAACTAAGTGGTAGCAATGGATAATTGTGGTCACAATTGAGGAGGATAACTAGGATAGGACTTCTAATTCTCACAACCTTGCCAAGAGCTTTCTAGTTATTTGTTTATTTTCATTGTCATTTACTTTTCATGTTTCATATTAAAAACCCCAAACATAACTCATAACCAATAACAAAACACTTCATTGTAATTCCTAGGGAGAACGACCCGAGGTTCAATACTTCGGTTTATAAATTTAGGGGTTTGTTACTTGTGACAAACAATCTTTTGTATGAAAGGACTATTGTTGGTTTAGAAACTATGCTTACAACGAGATTTCAATTGTGAATTCTAGACCACACAAAAGTCCGTTCATCAAAATGGCGCCGTTGCCGGGGACTTGCAATGGTGTTGTGTTATTGGTTATTGTATATATGTGAATATTGTGAATATGTTTGCCTTTTTCTTCTTTGTTAGTTCTTGCTAGTTTTAGGATTTGGTTTCCTTTGTTTCTTATTTGATATTATTTTCATTTTCTCTTGTTATCATGAATTCTCACTTTGGCTATGAGTTTGGTTCTAATTATGTTGTAGGAAATGAGAGCTTCAATGAGGATGTGTATCAAGGATGGGACAATCAAAGGTGGGAGGAGCCATATGCATATGATCAATCTTCATGGCAACAACCGCCACCAATGCACTATGAAAAAGAGCCATTCTATGATTCATACCGATCCAATGGCTATGGTGAATCTCCTTGTGACTTTCAAGAACCACCACCATATGCCTATGAGTCATATCCTCAACATGAACCTCAACCACACTCACAAGCCTATTTTCACCAAACACCTCCATATGACCTTGATTCATATCCACCATACCAACCACCTTTTGAACCACATGAGCCATACATGGAACCACCATTCTAATATCCATACTCCCAAGAACCACCTCAATATACACCACCGCACCCTTACCAAGAAGAACCACCTCCCTATTATAAACCCTTTCTCCAAGACAATGAATCCCCCTATCCACCCCAATCCTCCAAGGATGAAACCCTTAGCCTTATACTTCAAGGACAAGGAGAAATGCAAAGGGAGACAATAGAATTTGTGGCTACCTTGACTAAGGTAGTAAGCATTTTAGTCTCCCAATATTTGAGCACTCAAAGCACTCCCATGTTCACATGTGGAGAATTAATTGAAAAGCATAGCATGAAGGAGAGATTGGAAACTCCGGTAGAAAATGAGAAATGTTATTTTGTATTAGAGCAATTGGAGGAGCCTATGATCATTGAAGAAGAGGAAGAAGTGGTTGAAGACTTAGGAGATGCGGAACCTCCTTGGGAACCTAGAGTTGAAGAGAACCTCTCGAAGAAGAGTGATTTGATGTTGAGGAGGAGAGTGCACAACCTCCAAAACAATTTTTGAATGAAGACTTGGAAGGAATAAAGCAAAAATTGAGCTTCCTTGGTGATGAGGATCATGTATCCAACCTTCTTGGTGGTGAATCCTTTGAATTTGATGAACCTTCTCCCAATGAGATGGAAAAGCAATGTGGAGGTAGATTTCTCTCAACCTCCTATTTATGATTTGAGTGATGGAGAAGAGATAGATGAAATTGATGAACAAAGGGTTGAAACTGAAGAAAGTTGTCAAGAGGTGGAGGTAGTCAAAGAAGAACACAAGGGAGTAGAGCTTACAAGCACATTGGAGATACCTCTCCCCAAGCCACCACCATCCATTCTTCCATTCAAGTGGGTAAATTCCTTATACTTAAGCTTTATTATTCCCCTTGAATATGGTTTGCTAGAGACGGATGGTCAACTTAGATATATTTGTGCCCGAGGCACAAACCAACTCGCGCGTACGCACACATTACGAGTACGCGTCACTCTCGAAATAAGCCATCGACGCGGACGCGCCATGTACACGTACGCGTCGCTTCCATTGCACCACCATCCGCGCACGTGCGCCATGCACGCGTACACGCGGATGCTTTTCTTTCAATACACTTCTTTTCTTCTCCTCTTTCCATTTCTTTCCTTCTCCTTTCTTCTTCCCTTCTCCTACCCTTCATCCAACACTCCCAAACACCGTTGATAACCATTTATTTTCGTTAAATAAGTAGTTAGTTAGTTAGTTAGTTGATTAATTAGTTTTAGTTAGTTTTCATTTCATTTTCTCTTTTTCATTGTAAATGTTGGATTGTTATTCTTATTTACCATTAATTGTTGCTAAGTGCTTGATAAACCCCGATTTCGTGATTTATCTTGTGCTTATTTTGGGGGATTTTGTCACCTTTTCTCGCATTTATTCAATGAAATAGCATGGTTTTGTAATTCTCCCTTGAATTTTGCTTAAGTATAAAAACGTGCTTTTTAGGCCCTAAATTGGCGATTTTAATTTACTTTAATTCCATTCGATGCCTTGATGTGTTTGATGAGTGAATTCAGGTCCATAAGGCAAGTATTGGATGGAAGAAATGAGGAGAAAAGCATACAAAAAGGGAGAATGCATGAAGAAACAAAGATTGGGAATGCACCAAAGGACGCGCCCGCGCACCAGGCGCGCATGCGCAAAAGCGGTTTCACCTATAGACGCGCACGCATACACGCCTTGTCCGCGCGGGTTGAGAATTTGCCAATCGACGCGCACGCGCACATGGCGCGCGTGCGCCAATACTCTCACGTGGCCCACTTGAAGGCAAAATGCTAGGGGCGATTTCTGAGCTGCCCAGGCCCAAATCCAACTTGTTTCTAAGTGTATTTCATGCAAAATTGAAGTCCAAGCAAAGGGAGAGCAATTAGTTTAGCCAACATGAGCCTTTAGTTAGTTTTCTAGAGAGAGAAGCTCCTCTTCTCTCTAGAATTAGGTTAGGATTAGATTAGATTATTTTAATTTCATGTTTAATTACTTGATCTCATCTTGCTTCTTTGATAATTTCTCATCTCTACATCTTGACTCTCTTAGTTTTTATGTTAATTTCTCATTTTGCTCTCTTTTGTGATGATGACTCATGTTGGATTTGTTTACATTTAATGCAATTTTGATATTGATGTTTCTTTGATTGATGAATTGAGTTGTGATATTGATGATAGATCTTTTGCGTGGTCTAGAAATTTGCGGATAAATCCTCGTTGCAAGTATAGTTTTTAAACCTTCAAAAGTCCTTTCATACAAAAGTTTTGGGTGTCACAAGTAACAAACCCCTTTAAAAATTGTTAACCGAGTATTCAAACCTCAAGTCGTCTTCTCAAGGAACTACAAGGAAGTATGTTCTTATTATTGGCTATAAAGGTTGTAATCGGGGTTTAAAGGGTGAGAAGCAAGTGATTTAAATGACAAGTAAAGTAGATGGCAATTAAAATAAATAAATACTGTAAAGCAAACTTCTGGCAAGGTAAAAGGAATTGGAAGTCCAACTTGGTTATCTCTCTCAATAATAATGAAAGTTGAATCTAAATTCCACTTAGTTAACCTTTACTAAAGTAAAGGAAAGTCAATGGACTAATTAGTTTGACCTTCAAATCCTATTTATTTTCTAAGAAAAAGTTGGGATTATTGAAGTTCAGTTCAATTAGCACGATAACGATTATCAATTATGTTGAGTTTGATAACTGTTGAGTTACTGATTTCTTAACCAAGACCAAAAAGGGAAAAAGTAAATTGCTGGAATAGAATTTCTTCAGATTGGAAACAATGGTAACACAAATTAAAGAGAAAGCAATCAATAACTGAAATACCTCAAATATCATTAATTCAAATAACAATCTGTAACATGGAATAATTCATAAATTAAATTATAAAAGTAAATAATCAACTCAAGTGCTGGAATAAATAAATAAAAGTGAAAAGGGAAGCTAAAAACAAAGAAACATAAAACCTGGATCGAGAGTCACTCTTAAAAACTAAGAGAAGTCCTAAATCCTAATCCTAAGAGAGAGAGGAGAGAACCTCTCTCAAACTAAATCTAAATCATGGAAAGTAGTAAAAATACGAGCTCTCCCTTGAATGGATGCATTCCCCCACTTTATAGCCTCTAGTCTGTGTGTTCTGCACCTGGATCTGGGCCAAAAGGGCTTCAGAAATCGCTGGGGGCGTATTCTGTAAATTCTGATACGTGGCCTCTGTCATGCGTCCGCGTGGGTCACGCGGTCGTGTCATCTGGAGTTTTCCTTGTGGCGCGGTCGCGTCGGTCACGCGTCCGCATCGAATGCGCTATGCTCAAGTCACGCGGCCGCATCAGTCATGCGGCCGCGTCGCTGCTTTTTCGCTCCTGGCACGCGATCGCGTTGTCCATGCGATTGCATGGATGCCATTTTCTTCAAAACTCCGTTTCGCACTTTCCTTCCATTTTTGTAGGTTTCCTTTTGCATCCTTTAAGTCATTCTGCCTTTAAAAAATCTGAAACTACTCAACACACTAATCACGGCATCGAATGGAAGTAAAGGTAATTAAAATAATTAATTTTAAAGCTTAGGAAACATGTTTTTCACATACATCACATAATAAGGAAGGAAAAGTAAAACCATGCAATTAATATGAATAAGTGGGTGAAGGATTGAATAAATCACTCAAACTAAGCACAAAATAACTCATGAACTATGGGTTTATCAACCTCCCCACACTTAAACAATAGCATGTCCTCATGCTAAATCCAAGGTAAAGAATAAGGTAAGATTAAAGTGGTGGAATGTTATGCAATGCAACCTATTCTAAATGCATCTACCTAAATGAGTCATGCAATTCCAATTTATCTACTCATATATAAAGCTTACATGTAGTCAAATTAATTCACATTCTCAAGGAGTCATATATATATATATATATATATAGCCAACCCTTAAATAATAAAGCATTTTAGCAAATGAGATGGGAAATAAAAATATTGTACAAACTTGCAAAACAATTAGTAAATTAAGCACAGATATATGTTGATGAGTTATTGAACCCTCACTGGATTTTGTGTTTACCCTCTAGTCACTCAGTGTTTATTGGGTTTATCCACTATACTTTTCTTTTTATTCTTACTTTCTATAACTTTGTTCTTCATCTAACCAATCAACAATTATAGAGTACAGTCATACTAAAAGTCATGAGGTCTTTAATTAAGGTTGTAATGGGGCCAAGGTAAAGGTAAGGATATATGTATAAGGCTAAGTGAGCTAATAAGTGAATCCTTAATTAGACTAAGATGTCACCTAACATACATATTTAGTAGAACAAAACTTTCTTTACCAATTTTCCCATATTATCCCACTTGTTGTTACATGCTTATGTTTCAATTTTATTTTTATCCCATGTGCATTGCTTTTATTTTGCATTGGGGAATTCTTTTCTATTCCCTTTTATTAAGTGCTGAAAAATAACTTCTTTCTCTCTTTTTTTTTAGTGCACATGGTAATTGAATCACTTTGATTTCTCATGAGCATGCTTCCCAAATTTTATTTTATTTCTTTCAACTTTTCTACCTTTTGTTTCTATCATCCATGTTCCCAATAGGTTTCCCATATTTTAATCTATTCATAATTTTCTATCTTAAGCTAACCAAAGATTCAACTTGGGATTTTATTTTATTTTTCAGCTTAAGGCTAGTAGTGTGGCTAAATAGAATAAAAGGAATTTTAAAGGCTCAAGGGGGCTAACAAGGGTGATGTGAAAGGTAGGTTATTTTGGGGTAAGTGAGCTAAAAATCAAATGATGGCCTCAATCATTCTTTTGATATGTATCTATATTCTATATTCTATATTCTATAATTGGACATATAGATTAAAGCAAAGTAAAGAACATCAGAATAAAAAGAAGCGAAACACACAGGAATGAAATTATGGTTTGAATGCAACCATACAATTAAGCTCAAGACTCACAGGCTGTGTGTTCTCTAACTCAAGCATCATATATCATTCATATATGTTATGCATGTTTAGTTAAAAATTCCCATTATTCTCATAAAAAAAATTATTTAGGGTAGCCTTTAAAGTTTTAATGTTCCTCCTTGATGAAATATTGTCAACTTAACTTTATGATGTAATGCTATATATACAAGGTTTATGGATTTAAATCTGTTATGTTCAATTTCCTAGCTTACTTCCTTTTTATTTTTCAATTTAAACTATAATATCTTATGCTAAAAAGGGTAAACTATACTAATTAATCCACTAATAAGTCAGAATTGCAAACTAAACTAAATAACTAAAAATATGAACTAAAAATGCAAAATGCAGAAATAGAGTAAAAATACATAAAAGTAGCAATGTATAAGTACTCAGAAAATAACAGTAAAAAGAAAAATACAGAAAAATATCCAAAATAAAAGAAAAAAGAGATATAGTGGTTCACCAAAATAAAATGCCAGAGATGGCGACCTCCCCACACTTAAAATGAAGCATCGTCCCTGTTGCTCAGTCAAGCCGGGTGTGAAGGGGTGTCATCACTGGTAGGGATGGTAGCTGGAGGCTCTGTGGTGGTGGTGGGCTGAGCATCTGGCTGCTGTAGAGGCGGTGCTGACTGGATCCGGATTTTCGGATCTGCAGCCTCGATCTGATGCGTAACCTCCTGATGTGGTGCAGCCTACTCTGTGCCTGCCTATGGATGGGTCTCCTCCTGGGGCTCATCCTCCTCCTCCTCTGATGGCTCTGATGGTGTGTCGGGCTCGGAGGGGATGTCACCACCCTGTCGGATCATCAGCTTCAGATGTGAATAGCGTCGCTGGCTGCGATGCTCCAATCTCTCATACCGGCACCGGTTACGACGCTCCATCTAATCAAGCTGTCGGAATAGGTGGTGCACGAGGTGGTATACGGGCTCAGAGGCAGGTGGTGGTGCAGTGGTGGCAGCAGGGGCAGCCGTGGATGAAGAGGGTCCAGCAGACGGTGGGGCTGTCTCATCAGTAGCAGGGAAGGGTGGTGGTCTGGAGCCCAAAGCTAGGAAGTTCTTGCTGTGAGGAATGATCTTCCTGCAGTCTGCCGCTGGTGGTCTCTCATCGGCATCCTCCCATGGCACGTCAGCTCGACGGCCTATCTGTGTAACCAGATACGGAAAAGGGAGGGTGCCTCGGACGTAGACCCTGGCCATATAATGCCGGATAAAGCGTGGCAGATAAAGGTCCTTACCCTCCATCACACACCATAGGAGGGTGATAATAGCAGCTGGGATCTCTGTCTCATGAGTACTCGGCATCACATAGTTGCTCAAGATCTGGTGTCATAACCGAGCCTCATCATTTAAGTACGCCCTCTTGATCCCTCTAGGCATCGTGGTGTCCTAACCCATCTCCCAAGGAACAGTCGGGTCGAGAGCTATCCGTGCCTTCACAGCATCCCAATCAAACTGCATCAGGCGCATGTCCTCCTCAGCCTTTTGATAACCATCAGGCTGATCGCGTGGGGGACGCAGTCGCATGGTGGGGGTGATAGTGGGGTGACGCGATCACGTGGGTCGCGCGATCGCATGAAAGGGGTGGAAGAGGGGATAACGCGATCGCGTGGGTCGTGCGATCGCGTCGCTGGAAATTGTGCTAAACGCACGATTCCAGCACCGTTTCAGCGCAACTCTCTGTCTCCTTCTGGGGTGATGTGCAATCCATGTGACGCGATCGCGTCGCTCACGCGGTCGCATGGGATTGGTATTGTGCAAGTGACGCGATTGCATGGGGCATGCGATCGCGTGGGAGAATTTGTGCAAAACGCACAAGGGCCGCACGATCCCAGCCTAACTTTCTGGACGTTGGATATTTACGCCGATCTCCAGGGCACGCGATCGCGTGGATGACGCGGTCGCGTGGAAAGTGTAGTTCGCCATTTGACGCGATCGCATGGATGATGCGGTCGCGTCGCGCATCCCCTTTTTTTTTATATGTATGATAAATGCAGAATGCAATGATTAACATGAATGCTATGCATGATTCCAGGTTCAATGAAGTAAAATGAAAAGGAAATAAAAATGAAAGCAATTAACAAGAAATAAATTGAAAAAGAAGCGACCATACCATGGTGGGTTGTCTCCCACCTAGCACTTTTAGTTAAAGTCCTTAAGTTGGACATTGGAGGAGCTTCTTGCTAGGGCGGTGGTATGTGAAATTGCTACTCAGGTTGTGAATTGTTGTTCGAAATTGATTCCCTGGCAATGGCACCAAAAAACGGATGCACAGAACCATGGTCTAAACATATCTTCACAACTTCGCATAACTAACCAACAAGTGCACTGGGTCGTCCAAGTAATACCTTACGTGAGTAAGGGTCGAATCCCACGGAGATTGTTGGTATGAAGCAAGCTATGGTCACCTTGCAAATCTCAGTCAGGTGGATATAAAATAGTAATGGGTTGTCGAAAATAAATAATAGAATAGGGATAGAGGTACTTATGTAAATCATTGGCAGGAATTTCAGATAAGTGAATGGAGATGCTTTTCGTTCCTCTGAACCTCTGCTTTCCTGCTATCTTCATCCAATCAATCTTACTCCTTTCCATGGCTGGCTTTATGTGATACATCACCATTGTCAATGGCTACTTTCGGTCTTCTCTCGGGAAAATGATCCAAATGCCCTGTCACGGCACGGCTAATCGTCTGGAGGCATCACCCTTGTCAATGGCTTCATCTTATCCTCTCAGTGAAAATGGTCAAGGCACCCTGTCACGGCACGGCTATTCATCTGTCGATTCTCGATCATGCTGGAATAGGATTTACTATCCTTTTGCGTCTGTCACTAACGCCCAGCAATCGCGAGTTTGGAGCTTGTCACAGTCATTCAATCATTGAATCCTACTCGGAATACCACAGACAAGGTTTAGACTTTCCGGATTCTCTTGAATGCCGCCATCATTCTAGCTTACACCACGAAGATTCTGATTAAGAGATCTAAGAGATACTCATTCAGTCAAAGGTAGAACGGAAGTGGTTGTCAGGCACGCATTCATAGGGAATGATGATGATTGTCACGTTCATCACATTCAGATTGAAGTACGAATGAATATCTTAGAAGCGAAACAAGATGAATTGAATAGAAAACAGTAGTACTTTGCATTAATCTTTGAGGAACAGCAGAGCTCCACACCTTAATCTATGGAGTGTAGAAACTCTACCGTTAAAATTACATAAGTGAAAGTCCAGGCATGGCCGAGAGGCCAGCCCTCAAACGTGATCTAAGATAGCATACAACTTATCAAAGATACCTAATACAATAGTAAAAGGTCCTATTTATAATAAACTAGCTACTAGGGTTTACAGAAGTAAGTAATTGATGCATAAATCCACTTCCGGGGCCCACTTGGTGTGTGCTTGGGCTGAGCTTGAGTGTTGCACGTGTAGAGGTCCTTCTTGGAGTTGAACGCCAGCTTTTGTGCTAGTTTGGGCGTTCAACTCTGGTTTTGGCTCCTTTTCTGGCGCTAGACGCCAGGTTTGGGCAGAAAGCTGGTGTTGAACGCCAGTTTGCGTTGTCTATTCTTGGCCAAAGTATGGACTATTATATATTGCTGGAAAGCCCTGGATGTCTACTTTCCAACGCAATTGGAAGCGAGCCATTTCAAGTTCTGTAGCTCCAGAAAATCCACTTTGAGTGCAGGGAGATCAGAATCCAACAGCATCAGCAGTCCTTCTTCAACCTCTGAATCTGATTTCTGCTCAAGTCCCTCAATTTCAGCCAGAAAATACCTGAAATCATAGAAAAATACACAAACTCATAGTGAAGTCTAGAAATGTGAATTTAACATAAAAACTAATGAAAACATCCCTAAAAGTAACTAGATCCTACTAAAAACATACTAAAAACAATGCCAAAAAGCGTATAAATTATCCGCTCATCACAACACCAAACTTAAATTGTTGCTTGTCCCCAAGCAACTGAAATCAAATAGGATAAAAAGAAGAGAATATACTATAAATTCCAAACTATCAATGAAACATAGCTCCAATTAAATGAGCGGGACTTATAGCTTTTTGCCTCTTGAATAGTTTTGGCATCTCACTTTATCCATTGAGGTTCAGAATGATTGGCATCTATAGGAACTCAGAGTTCAGATGGTGTTATTGATTCTCCTAGTTCAGTATGATGATTCTTGAACACAGCTTCTTTATGAGTCTTGGCCGTGGCCCTAAGCACTTTGTTTTCCAGTATTACCACCAGATACATAAATGCCACAGACACATAATTGGGTGAACCTTTTCAGATTGTGACTCAGCTTTGCTAAAGTCCCCAATTAGAGGTGTCCAGGGTTCTTAAGCACACTCTTTTTTTGCTTTGGACCTTAACTTTAACCGCTCAGTCTCAAGTTTTCACTTGACACCTACACGCCACAAGCACATGGTTAGGGACAGCTTGGTTCAGCCGCTTAGGCCAGGATTTTATTCCTTTAGGCCCTCCTATCCACTGATGCTCAAAGCCTTGGGATCCTTTTTATTTACCCTTGCCTTTTGGTTTTAAGGGTTATTGGCTTTTTGCTCTTGCCTCTTGGTTTTAAGAGCTTTTGGCTTTTTCTGCTTGCTTTTTCTTTCTATATATTTTTTTTTCGCCTATTTATTTTTTTTTCTTCTTTTTTTTCTGCAAACTTTGTTCTTTGCTGCTTTTTCTTGCTTCAAGAATCATTTTTATGATTTTTCAGATTATCAAATAACATGTCTCCTAGTCATCATTCTTTCAAGAGCCAACATATTTAACATTCTTAAACAACAACTTCAAAAGACATATGCACTGTTCAAGCATACATTCAGAAAACAAGAAGCATTGTCACCACATCAATATAATTAAATTAAGTTCAAGGATAAATTTGAAACTCATGTACTTCTTGTTCTTTTGAATTAAAACATTTTTCATTTAAGAGAGGTAATGGATTCGTAGGACATTCATAACTTCTAACATAGTTACTACTACTAATGATCATGTAATGAAGACACAAACATAGATAAGCACATAACATAGAAAACGAAAAATAGAAGAAATAAGAACAAGGAATGAATCCACCTTAGTGATGGTGGCGTTTCCTTCTTGAGGAACCAATGATGTCCTTGAGCTCTTCTATGTCTCTTCCTTGTCTTTGTTGCTCCTCCCTCATTGTTTTTTGATCTTCTCTTATTTCATGAAGCATGATGGAGTGCTCTTGATGTTCCACCCTTAGTTGTCCCATATTGGAACTCAATTCTCCTAGGGAGGTGTTGATTTTCTCCCAATAGTTTTGTGGAGGAAAGTGCATTTGAGGCATCTCCGGGATCTCATGATGATGAGCTTCATACGCCTCTTGAGCTCCATGAATGGGCTCTCTTGCTTGCTCCATCTTTTTCTTAGTGATGGGCTTGTCCTCTTTGATGAGGATATCTCCCTCTATGTCAATCCCAGCCGAATTGCATAGGTGGCAAATGAGGTGAGGAAAGGCTAACCTTGCCATAGTGGAGGACTTATCAGCCACCTTGTAGAGTTCTTGAGGTATAATCTCATGAACTTCCACCTCTTCTCCAATCATGATGCTATGGATCATGATGGCCCAGTCTATAGTGACTTCAGACCGGTTGCTAGTGGGAATGATTGAGCATTGAATGAACTCCAACCATCCTCTAGCTACAGGCTTGAGGTCCAATCTTCTTAGTTGAACCGGCTTGCCTTTGGAGTCAATCTTCCATTGAGCTCCTTCTACACATATGTCCATAAGGACTTGGTCCAACCTTTGATCAAAGTTGACTCTCCTTGTGTAGGGGCGTGCGTTCTCTTCTATGTTTGGCAAGTTGAACGCCAAACTCACATTTTCCGGACTAAAATCCAAGTATTTCCCCCAAACCATTGTAACATAGTTCTTTGGATCCGGGTTCTTACTTTGATCATAGTTTTTGGTGATCCATGCATTAGCATAGAACTCTTGAACCATTAGGATGCCGACTTGTTGGATGGGATTTGTTAGAACTTCCCAACCTCTTCTTTGAATTTCATGTCGGATCTCTGGATACTCATTTCTTTTAAGTTTGAAAGGGACCTCAGGGATCACCTTCTTCTTGGCTACAACATCATAGAAGTGGTCTTGATGGGCTTTGGAGATGAACCTTTCCATCTCCCATGACTCGGATGTGGAAGCTTTTGTCTTCCCTTTCCCCTTTCTAGAGGATTCTCCGGTCTTAGGTGCCATCAATGGTAATGGAAAAACAAAAAGCTTATGCTTTTACCACACCAAACTTAGAATGTTGCTAGCCCTCGAGCAATAAAAGAAAGAATAGATGAAGAAGAAGAAGAAATGGAGGAGAGGGAGAGTGGGAAGTGTTTCGGCCAAGAAGGGTGTAGAGGGGTGTGTTGTGTGAATTTGATGAAGAATTGAGGGCTTTATATAGGGAAAGGAGGGGGGAAAGGTTTCGGCCATATGGGTGGGTTTGGGTGGGAAATTGGTTTTGAATTTTGAAGGTAGGTGGAGTTTATGAGGTAGGTTTATGGGGAAGAGTGGATGGATGTGAGTGGTGAAGAGGTGATGGGGAAGAGAGATTGAGGTGTTTGGTGACGGGTTTTTGGGCAAGAGTGTTTATGGGGTTGTGTGAAACAGAGTGGTGAGAAGAAGTGAGTGGAGGTAGGTGGGGATCCTGTGGGGTCCACAGATCCTGAGGTGATCCTGTGGGGTCCACAGATCCTGAGATGATCCTGTGGGGTCCACAGATCTTGAGGTGTCAAGGATTTACATCCCTGCACCCATTAGGCATGTAAAATGCCTTTGCACATAACTCTGGGCGTTCAGCGCCAGGTTGGTGCCCATTTTGGGTGTTCAACGCCCATTTGTTGCCATTTCTGGCGTTGAACGCCAGAACCATGCTTGTTCTGGGCGTTCAGCGCCAGAATGCTGCCCATTTTGGGCGTTCAGCGCCAGAACCATGCTCTGTTCTGGCGTTGAACGCCAGGCAGATGCTCCTCCAGGGTGTGATTTTTCTTCTGCTATTTTTGATTCCGTTTTCAATTTTTATATTTATTTTGTGACTCCTCATGATCATGAACCTATAAAGACATATAACTAAGAAAAATATAGTTAGATAAATAAAAATTGGGTTGCCTCCCAACAAGCACTTCTTTAATGTCAATAGCTTGACAGTGGGCTCTCATGGAGCCTCATAGATGTTCAGAGCATTGTTGAAACTCTCCAACACCAAACTTAGAGTTTGGATATGGGAGTTCAACACCAAACTTAGAGTTTGGTTGTGGCCTCCCAACACCAAACTTAGAGTTTGACTGTGGGGGCTTGGGTTGACTCTGCTTTGAGAGAAGCTTTTCATGCTTCCTCTCCATGGTTGCAGAGGGAGATCCTTGAGTTTTAAACACAAGGGGGTCCTCATTCCATTGAAGGACTAGTTCACCTCTGTCAACATCAATCACAGCTCTTGCTGTGGCCAGGAAAGGTCTTCCTAAGATGATGGATTCATCCTCTTCCTTTCCAGTATCCAGGACTATGAAATCAGCAGGGATGTAAAGGCCTTCAACCTTTACTAACACGTCCTCTACTTGTCCATATGCCTATTTTCTTGAATTGTCTGCCATCTCTAATGAGATTTTAGCAGCTTGCACCCCATAGATTCCCAGTTTCTCTATTATAGAGAGGGGCATGAGGTTTATTCCTGAACCAAGGTCACACAGAGCCTTAAAGATCATGGTGCCTATGGTACAAGGTATTATGAACTTCCCAGGATCCTGTCTCTTCTGAGGCAATGTCAGTTGATCCAGATCACTTAGTTCATTGATGAACAAGGGAAGTTCAACTTCCCAAGTATCAATGCCAAATAATTTGGCATTTAGCTTCATGATTGCACTAAGAAACTTGGCAGTTTGCTCTTCAGTAACATCCTCATTCTCTTCAGAAGAGGAATACTCATCAGAGCTCATGAAGGGCATAAGGAGGTTCAATGGAATCTCTATGGTCTCTAGATGAGTCTCAGATTCCTTTGGTTCCTCAGAGGAAAGCTCCTTATTGGTCATTGGACGTCCCAGGAGGTCTTCCTCCTTGGGATTCACGTCCTCCTCTCCCTCATTGGGTTCGGCCATTTTGCTTATGTCAATGGCCTTGCACTCTCCTTTTGGATTATCTTCTGTATTGCTTGGGAGAGTACTAGGAGGGATTTCAGTGATCCTTTTACTCAGCTGGCCCACTTGTGCTTCCAGATTTCTAATGGAAGACCTTGTTTCATTCATGAAACTTACAGTGGCCTTAGATAGATCAGAGACTAAGTTTGCTAAATTAGAAGTATTTTGTTCAGAGTTCTCTGTCTGTTGCTGAGTGGATGATGGAAAAGGTTTATTATTGTTAAACCTGTTTCTTCCACTATTATTAAAGCCTTGTTGAGGCTTTTGATCCTTCCATGAGAAATTTGGATGATTTCTCCATGATGAGTTATAGGTGTTTCCATAAGGTTCACCTAAGTAATTCACCTCTGCTATTGCAGGGTTCTCAGGATCATAAGCTTCTTCTTCAGAAGATGCCTCTTGAGTATTGTTGGATGCAGCTTGCATTCCATTCAGACTCTGAGAAATCATATTGACTTGCTGAGTCAATATTTTGTTCTGAGCCAATATGGCATTCAGAGTATCAACCTCAAGAACTCCCTTCTTCATAGGCGTCCCATTATTCACAGGATTCCTTTCAGAAGTGTACATTAACTGGTTATTTGCAACCATGTCAATGAGTTCTTGAGCTTCTGCAGGCGTTTTCTTTAGGTGAATGGGTCCACCTGCAGAGGTATTCAATGACATCTTAGATAACTCAGACAGACCATCATAGAATATATCCAGGATGGTCCATTCTGAAAGCATGTCAGAAGGACACTTTTTGGTCAGTCCTTTGTATCTCTCCCAAGCTTCATAGAGGGATTCACCTTCTTTCTGTCTAAAGGTTTGAACATCCACTCTAAGCTTGCTCAGCTTTTGAGGTGGAAAGAACTTGGCTAGGAAAGCCTTGACCAGCTTATCCCAAGATTTCAGGCTATCCTTAGGTTGAGAGTCCAACCATACTCTAGCTCTGTCTCTTACAGCAAAAGGGAAAAGCATGAGCCTGTAGACTTCAGGATCTACTCCATTAGTCTTAACAGTATCACATATCTGCAAGAATTCAGTTAAGAACTGAAAAGGATCTTCAGATGGAAGTCCATGAAACTTGCAGTTCTGCTGCATCAGAGAAACTAATTGAGGTTTCAGCTCAAAGTTGTTTGCTCCAATGGCAGGAATGGAGATGCTTCTTCCATGTAAATTGGAATTTGGTGCAGTAAAGTCACCAAGCATTCTCCTTGCATTGTTGTTGGGTTCGGCTGCCATCTCCTTTACTTGTTCAAAATTTTCAATCAAGTTGTCTCTGGATTGTTGTAATTTAGCTTATCTTAATTTCCTCTTCAGAGTCCTTTCATGTATGTGTGCACCTTGATGTGCTTGGATGTTGATTAGCTTTTGGATGGCCTCTTATTGTTGATCCTGCCTTTGTTCCAACCCGTGGAAGGATTCACCCCATTGTTTCCCTTGTTCCAGTTGCTGCTCCATCATCTGCTTTTGCCACTCCCCCTATTGATTCGTCCATCTAGAGAATGATTCTTCTTGGCGATCCATCATTTGTAGTTGGAGCTCCTTCTGTGCCTCTTGATTCTCCCAATATTGCCTAGATAAGCTATCAATGGCTTCTTGTAATTGGTGCATGTTCAAGGTGGCTGCGGCTTGCTCCTCTAGGTTTTGCCCTTCTATAGCTTGATGGGCTACTCTCTTTCTTATCCTTCGTTGAGGTAGGGGAGATGCAACAGCATGCATACGTCGGACAGTAATTGGGATACCAACTTTTATCCATTCGGGGTTTTCATCTTCGAACACCACCCTAGCCCTGTCGAACAGGCGAAAAATGGTGCTGGGATAGCCTAACCTTCCTCCAGAATCACTTTTCTCAGCCATCTTCCTAATGCCTTGGGCTATGAGTTCATGCACCTTGATCTCTCCCCCTTTAAGTATACATTGCACCATTGTTGCTCTCTTAAGATTCACCTCTGAATTGTTTCCGGCAGGGAGGATGGATCTCCTTACAATTTCGAACCACCCCTTTGCTTCAGGGGTGAGATCACCTCTTTTGATAAATTTGGGCTTTCCATTGGGATCTCTCACCTAGTCCACTCCTTGTACGCAGATATCTTTCATAATCTGGTCATAATTAGGACTACCATCTATTCGAGATTGATAGCTCTCTTCCTCAAATGGTATGGTTCGTAGTTTCAACACCCTCATGATGCTCATGGGACTAAAATCCACCGTTACTCCTCTCACAAAGCTTATATAAGATTCCTCTTTTCTATCATACCTCACTGCATTTGCGTAAAAATCTCTTACGAGTGTTGCATTTATTCTCGCGGTGACTGGGTCGGTGAGGAGCTCCCATCTTCTCTTTTCTACCTTCTCTGTGATTTCGGGACACTCAGTTTTCTTAACTTGAAAGCCTAGCTCATATATGATCTCCTTATCAGCCATCCATCTAAATTGAAGTTCATGGTGAAAGGTTCTAAACTTCTTTTCATCAAAAGGGCGTCGCTCCATAGGCTCCTTCCCCTTTCTTCTTTTAGAGCTTGATGATGCCATGAGTGATTTTTGAGAAGTGAAGGTGTTGAGGTTAGTGATGGACTTTGGCCGGTTAAGATAGGGTGTAGTGAAGGGAGTGAAGGAGAGTGTTTTTGGATGAGGTGAAGCACAAAGAGTGGGAATTGGAATGTGAAGGGGTTATGGAATAAGAACCACTTATATAGAGAGGTGGTAAGTGAATGGAAGGTGTGGATTGATGGAGTGGGTGTGTGATGAATGGATGGGGTTTAGCATGGGATGAGCACAAGGATCATCAACTTTATGATGGGGTTGGTTCAGTTTCCAAGTGTGTTCTTCTTCCAATGTTGCATGGCAACAATTCCCAATGCAATCCCCTTGAAGACACGTGTATAGTCCTCTCTTTTTGTGGTGGCTGAACCCTCCTTCAATTGTCCCATCAATTCTCCTACAAAATAAAAGAAATGTGATTAATAAAATTGTGGAAAGTGGCGGCAAAATTTAAAAAGTGGGGTAACTACTTTTTAAAATTTTTTTGTTTCTAATTTTTAAGTGCTATTCATGAGTGCAAACCAACTAACCAACTAAATGTCCACGTATGCAACATTGGTGACACCAAACTTAGTTTGGGGCTATGTGGTGTAAATGACTTGTTCAAGGCTCTAAGAGTGACATGATATGAGTTACATTTATGTTCTCTTAGTGTGCCATGAACACCAAACTTGTTCTTCACTATATGTTGCATAAAAGGATTCATTCAAGTGCATGTCAAAGTTGATTTGAAATTCATGAACTTTGCTTTATTAACTACTTTTAAAAGCATGTAAAACATGGGTTGCCTCCCATGAAGCGCTTCTTTAGCGTCACTAGCTTGACGTTCTGCCTTTGTCAGGGTGGTTTGTAATGCTTCAGATCTTCCCCTCTTGCAGTAAACCTATATCCATCGGCTTCATCAAGGATCTCCACATGTTCTAGGGAGAGAACTTTGTTGATGGTGAAAACCTTAGGTAACTGAGATGGGATGGTGGGGAGATGAGGTGGGATATATAGGAAGTAGGCTGAGATCACTTTATCCCCTGGAGAGAAATCCTATGTAGGGATCTTCTTGTTCCTCCATCTCCTTGGTGCCTTCTTCTTTGTTTCTTTTGTTGTTGCCCTGCTCTTTGTGGTCTCTTTTCCTAGGGAGACTTTGCTGCTGGTCTCATATGATTCTGGTGGTTTTGGCTCCACTTGAGTTTCCTTTAGCTGTGATACCTTCTGGCTATTTTGCTTAACAACCAAGGAGATTTCCAGGTGTACATTTTGTGCTTCAGTGATGGTTTCTCCCACCAGTGCTTTGTTGTGATTTTCCCTTGGTTCCTTGTTTTCCTGATCTGCTTCTTGTGAGGGTTTGAAGACATTGAATGCGAGTTGTTTATCATGTATCCTCAGTATTAGCTCTCCTCGCTCCACATCTATGAGCACTCTGGCTGTAGCTAGAAACGGTCTTCCCAATATGATTGGGTGGATGGGACTCTCTTCCATTTCCAATAGGACAAAATCTGTGGGGAGGAAGTAGTTTTCCACTTTCACCAACACATTTTCAACCACTCCCACTGCTTGTTTTTGAGTTTTGTCAGCCAGCCTGATGACTACGTCTGTGGGCATTAGCTCATTGATCTGCAGCTTCTTCATGAGAGATAGAGGCATTAAGTTGATGCTTGCTCCTAGATCGCAGAGTCCCTTATCAATCAGTGTGTCTCCTATGGCACAGGGGATGTGAAAACTCCATGGGTCCTTTTTTTTGTGGGCAACTCAGGTTGAATGAGAGTACTGCACTCCTTATTCATCACTATTGTTTGCCCTCATTTGAGTGAGCTCTTCCTGGTCAGCAGCTCTTTCATATACTTAATGTATGAGGGCATTTGTTGGAGAGCCTTGATGAATGGTATGTTTACATGGATAGATGCAAACATATCAAGGAACTTTGAGTATATTCTTTTTTCTACACCACCCTTGAGTCTTTGGGAAAAAGGTACATAGAGTTTCAGCAGCTCCTTCTGTGTAAGTGTGGGTTCTTGGTGATCCTCTTCTTGTGTCTCTACTGAGGTATCTCCAGGTTGTTTTAAATGTTTGTTCAACTCTTCCTCAGTACCCTTATCACTTATAGTGACCATCTTGCAATCTTCCCATCTGACCTTCTTTGCTTCACCTCTCAGGTTCTTCTCTGTGTCACTTGGGAAGCTATCAGTAGGTTTGGGAATCTTCTCAGAGAGGTATCCCACCTGAAACTCCAGCCTCTTGATGGTGTCTCCCTGGTTCTTGATATTGGCTCGCACCTCCTCCTTGAACACCTTGTTATCTTGGATTTCCTTACATATGCCTTCAAGTAGAGTCTCAATCCTTGATAGCCTTTCTTCCGATGATGGAGAGTTGAGATTGGAGGGATGAGAAAGGCTATTTTGGCTTTGGTATGGATGTTGAGATGTGTTGTTAGGTGAGTGCTGATATGATCTCTGTGTGGGATGTTGGTGAGCTGCATTGTTGTTGGGGTTGTAGTGTCTCTGATCTTGGCCTTGGTCTTGTTGATTTCCCCACCCAAAGTTTGGGTGGTTCCTCCAGCCAGGATTATACGTTTTGGAGTATGGGTCATGGTTCTGCCTAGGTAAATTTCCAATGTAGTTGGCTTGCTCCTGACTATCCTTTGCTTCTTCATTCACTCCTTCTTGAGTTGCTGCTGAAGAGGTGATTGCAGCTACTTAATTCCTCTCCATCTTCTTGGTGAGGTCAGCCAATTGCTTGGTAATCATCTTGTTTTGAGCTAGCAGTGCATCCACATTATTTAGATCTATCACTCCTCTAGTGTTGCCTCTTTCAGAAGCATAGAAGTAGTCATTCTCAGCTATAGTCTCAATGACATCTATGGCTTCTTCAATAGTCTTCTTCTTGTTCAGAGATCCCCTGGATGAGTGGTCTACTGCCTTCTTTGATTCATAAGAAAGACCTTCATAGAAAATGTGTAACTGCACCCATTCATTGAACATATCTGGCGGGCACCTTCTTGTCAAGTATTTAAAACTCTCTCATGCTTCATATAGAGTCTCACCATCTTGCTGTCTGAAAGTTTGAACCTCAGCTCTCAACCTGTTGATTCTTTGAGGAGGATAGAATTTCGCCAAGAATTTGTTTACCACATCTTCCCAGGTTGTTAAGCTCTCCTTCGGGAAGGATTCCAGCCATTTAGATGCCTTGTCCTTGAGTGAGAAGGGGAATAGAAGTAGTCTGTAAGTGTCAGGATGAACACCATTAGACTTCACAGTGTCACATATCCTCAGGAAGGTGGTTAGATATTGATTGGGATCTTCTTGAACACTTCCTCCGAATGAACACTTGTTCTGAACAAGGGTGATGAGTTGTGGCTTTAGTTGAAAGTTGTTGGCATGTATGGTTGGCTTTTGGATGCTACTTCCACAGTTTCCTGGGTTTGGATTGATGTAGGATCCTGGAAATCTTCTCTCTTGCCCAGCATGATGCATTGGGCCTTCTCTACCATGGTTGTGAGCCTCTTCTTCATGATGGTTCTCCATATTCTCATCCATGTCTGGTTCAAAATACTCCTCTTCTTCCTCCGTACCAACTACTCTCTTTTCTCTTGCTTCCCTTCTTAATCTAAGGAAAGTCCTCTCAGGTTCAGAATCAAAGGAAGTTGAAGCCCCGCTTCTTCTACCTGTCATACAACCAACAAGGCAAAAGCAAGAAGGGGGTAGATGCAGAGAGTATTCTTGTTAGAAATGTTGTTAGTGTGAGTGGTGCAATATATCAAAAAGTTAGTGGGTTAGTGAACTGAATTGTAAACAACTAAAAAAAGTAGGGGGAAAAGCAAGAAAACAGCTAAACTGAAAGTGAATTACTCAAATGAAATAAAAAAAATAAAAAAAAAATGCTAAATCTAGTTATCCACCAATTTAATCATTGTTGATGCAAAATCAATCCCCGGCAACGGCGCCATAAACTTGATGCACGGAAACTTGTCTCTTAACAAATCTCCCTCGGCAAGTATACCGAATTGTCGTCAAGTAAAAACTCACAATAGAGTGAGGTCGAATCCCACAAGGATTGATTGGTCAAGCAACTTTAATTGGAGGAATGTTCTAGTTGAGCTAAGCAGAATTTGGTTTGAGAATCGCAGGAAATTAAATGGCGGAAAAGTAAATAGCAGAAAATGTAAATGCTGGAAATAAAGAGCTGAAAATAAATGACGGAAAGTAAATTACAGAATCTTAAACGGGGAAAGGGAGTTCAGCATGAAAGTAAATGGCAAAAACTAAAGAGAATGGGTAAGATCAGAAATGGAAAATTCATTGGGCTTAGGAGATGTTGCATTCTCCGGATCAAGTTCATTTTCATCTCTTCCTCAATCAATGCATTCATTGATCTCCTTGGCAATCTTAAGTGATTGAATTCCAATTCCTTGGTAACTCAATCTCTCAAATCTTGATCAATAGCCAATTCCTTGGTCTAATTTCTCATGAGAAGAGATGAAGTGTGGTCACTGATTATACCACATGTATTTCCAAATCAAAGTATTGGAAGAATTATATGTCACCATATCCGCCCAAACCCCAATTTGGTCCAACATGAGAAAGCATTTCTAGCATGATCTTTTCATTCCTCTTCCAAAGTTCAGAAGAGATCCAAGTATGAATAGTTTCTTTTCCAAGACAACTATCCAATTGGATGAAGATTGAAAGCTTTCAAGTAAAATCAAGAGAAAAGAAAGAAGAAGAATAATGAAAGCTATTATTGATCCATCAAATTACAATAGAGCTCCCTAACCCAATGAAAGGGATTTAGTTGTTCATGGCTCTGGGAATGGAAAGCAAAGATGGAGAGTACATTCTGAAGTAAAACTAGAAGTTGCAGAGAAAGTAAAATTATACGGAGAGTAGTCCTCTCAATCCAAAAGCTCCTCTCTAGTTCAAAACTACTCCTATATATACTACTCTTCTGATCTTCCAGTTGGCTCTTCAAGTCTTGGATATAGGCCTTTGGATCTTGAGTTGAAGCAGTTTTGAATCTTCAGTGGGCTCAACTTTACTTCCAGAGAAAGTGTGAAGTAGGCATGGACTTTGGCTAGGACGTTAGTGGCGTTAACGTTAAGTGAAAATCTAGGTTCAAGAACATTAGTGACAATCACCTTTTGCACTAACGTTCCTAGCCCAAGATGACTTACGTTAACTTCAACATTAGTGGCACTAACGTGACCACTAATGTTGCCTCTTGATCCATCACGAACGTTATTGGCGTTTACCTTTGCCAATAACGTTGCCCTTAGCCCCTTCTTCCCTACGTTAGAGTCCACGTTAGTGTAGCTAACGTGACTCTTAACATGGGTATGCCTCAATTTCGAGAGCGTTAGTGACACTTACCTTTGTCACTAACTCTCCAAACACCCCTTCTCACGTTAGTGTCCCACGTTAATTATCTTGACGTGGCCACTAACGTGGTGGTGATTGCCTTCTCCAACGTTAGCGACAAAGGTGAGTGTCACTAACGTTGGCTCATCAATTCTTTCCTCCACGTTAGCTTCCACGTTAATGTAATTAACGTGGAAACTAACGTGGCTCATAGTGGCTTGTTCCAACGTTAGTGACAAAGGTGAGTGTCACTAATGTTGGCGATTCCTTGCTCTTCCCACGTTAGAGTTTATGTTAATGTAGTTAACGTGACTCTTAATGTAGCCAATTGGGCTTAGTCCAACGTTAGTGACAAAGGTGAGTGTTACTAACGTTGGCATTGTCTTCCCTCTCCACGTTAGAGTTCTCGTTAACTGAGTTAACGTGACTCTTAACGTAGCAAATTGCCAATTGGGAGTGTTAGTGGTATTCACTTTTACCACTAACGCTGGAGCTTCCTTTTTCTCCACGTTAACTACCACGTTAATATAGTTAACGTGGAAATTAACGTGGGCCATGATGGTTTCGAAGGCGTTATTGGGGATCACTTTTCTCACTAACGTTGCAAGTGTATGCCCATTCAACGTTAGTGGTCACGTTAATTAGATTAACGTGGCTGCTAACGTGGTTCTTCCTTGCTTCCTTTGTCCTGAAATCAAGCAAATACAATGCATCAAAGCTCTAATCCAAGTTATGATATCATGCATCATCTATTTTATCATTCAATTCCTGCATAATTCTCATAAAATGATGTACAAATTCATGATGTTTTCTTGAATCAAGATGTAAGTGATTATCTACCCAAAACTTGCTTAATTCCTAAGAAAATGCATGAAACTACCCTAAAACAATAAAGAAAAGGTCAGTGAAACTGGCCAAAATGCCCTGGCATCACCAGTCCAATGTGTGTGATGACCCTTATTGTGGTTGTCAACCACAATCTTCATATGCATGTGACCCCATTCCTCGATATAGCCACACATCATACTCACAAGCCTCACATCACCATTCAACTCTACATGACCATAACTCATACACACCATATCAACCACCATTCGAATCACATATAGAACAACCACCATCCCAATACCAATATTCCCAAGAACCACAAATTCCACATACACCACCTCAAGAACTCCACCAATATGAACCACCTTCTGATTATGACAATCTTCCCTTAACCAATGAATTCTCTCTTCCAACACCACCTTCTGACGAAGCCTTCATATTAGAACTGAGAGACTTTGAATCTCGCATCTTAAGGCAGCAAGAGGAGGATGAAACTAAGTTTAAGGAGCTAAGAGCAAGGATAGCTAGTATGGTAGAAGCCGTGAATCACTTAACGTCCCACCTAAGTTCATGCACCATAAGTACCCCCATTGTTGAATGTGGAGAAACAATCAAGGAGCTTAGTGAGGATAGGAACTTGAAGCTCCATGGTGAGGAAGAAGAATTGAAGCAAGAAGGGCAACAAGAGGAGAAGAGAGAGATTAGCGAACAAAAGGAAGTAGTGAATGGATGTTTAGGATACGTTGAGCACATAAAGGAATCTCGAATTGAAGAACCCTCTTCCAAGAAGTTTGAAGGTGATATTGAAGAGAAGAGTAATGTTGCGGAAGTAAACAGAGAGTTGAAGGAAATTGATCAAGAAGTGGATTCCATCACTAGTAATTTTTTGCCCATGTTGATCAATTCCCTTGACGATCTTGTTGAACCTTCCCCCAATTGATCAGAAAGTAAGGTTGAGGAAGACTTGAAACCTCCAAAGCCTACTGAGGGTGAAGAACTGGGAGAAGTATTCCAAGCAACATGCGCTCCTATCTATGATGATTCCGAATCAACATATGATCCTTTCAAGTTTGAAGAGTCCTTCCCCAAATTTTCTAGACTTGATAGTGGGGTAGATTTCACTATACCTCCTATCTATGATGAGAGTGATGGGGAAGAAAAATGTGATCTTGAGGAAGCTTGGCATGAGGAGGAACTTGGAGAACCTTGCCAAGTGGTGGAAACCTCTAGAAGAGGATGGACGGGAGTAGAGCATGCTTTATCAAGATCTTTGGGAACTCCTCCACCTAATTCGTCATCCAATCCTTCACTTGAGTGGGTAAACCTTCTAACTCTCAGCTTTATTATCCCACTTGAGTATGGTTTGCTTGAAACGGATGGCCAACTTAGGGCGCTTTGTGGAATTAAGCGAAAGAGGAGGATGTTTATTGGTTGGCGTTCTAAATCTAGACTCATTATGGTGGGAAGCTCGATATTGAAGAGCATGGATTGGTGTAATGCTCAATTAAATGGGCCTAGGAGAGTAGTTTGGTGCTCCCATGAGAATTTTGCTTTCTTGTCACCCGGACAAAGTCAAGGCAATCAACTAGAAGATGGGTGCGAGGACAAGATATGGGATCCTGGATTATCCTATGATAGTCAATTTCAGGAGCTCACGTCTTGGAGAGGACCTCACCGAAGCTTAATAAAGAAGGTTGGAACTTCTGACAACCGATTGAAGGACAAGCACTCTTGGAGGTTCAAGGATGGATACAAGCATAAGCCACCTTGACAAGAAGCCTCCCAATGTCCAACTTAAGGACTTAAACTAAAAGTGCTTGGTAGGAGATATCCCACCATGGTGAACTCTTTTCATCCTCTTGTAGATATAATGATGAATGAATTGAGTTCCATTGTATAGAGTTTCTTTACTTTGTAGTGTATTTGCTTTGATTGCTAAGGTATCTGTACGTCCTATGCTTTAATTAGGGATAATTCTTTGAATTTGAGTTTTTGCTTGAATTGCAAGTTTTCTCAAGTTGTTTGAAAAATCCCCTATGTTTCAAAATGCGCTTAATTTCTTAGCTAGTTCTGGAGTTTTGGAGAAGGATGAAAAGTTATGAGGTCTTTTGATGCTCTTTGAAAAAAAAAACCCCAAGCCACGCGCAAGCGCATAGCGCGCGTGCGCGGCGGCTACTCATTTCAACTATCTGGGCCAAGAACCCGAGAGTTGTGCCACTTTTGGGCCAACTCAGTGTCTCGACCCACGCGGACGCACATTGTACGCGTCCGCGCCACTCCCTGTTTCTTCGCTTACGCGCTGGCGTGCTCCGCGCCTCTGCGTCCATTCCATAAGCTCAACCCATCCACGCGAACGCGCACAATGCGTGCGCGCGTCGATGCGTTTCAGCATCACCCAGGCTAAAGGACCCGAGAGTTATGCCAACTCTGGGCCTCTTTAGTGCCTCTGGCCTAGCATACCTGCGCGGACCCGCACCGTACGCATCCGTGCCAACCCCTAACTCTTCCATCCATGCGTAGGTGCGTATGGCGCCTCCGCGCCACTTCCCTATTTCTATCACCCACGCGGATGCGCACGGTGCGCGCTCGTGTGGATTTAAAAATTCCATTTAACCAGAGACGCGAAGCCCTAGCGCATTCGCGCAACCCCCATTCGTTCCCTTCATCCCCAATGTTCATTTCCCTCCATCTTCAAGCTCACCTCTGAGCAACCAACCACCGGCGGCCCTCCGGCGAGCGGTCCACAACCATCACCGCCGCTGTTACCACCCGACCCCCTCTTTCTCTCTCCCTTTCTCTCCTTCACTCGAACCTCTCTGTCTCTGCTCTCTCTCTCATAGCCAGCCTCGGCGCCGCCCCAAGCACCGCCATGACCACCAGTGTCACCGGCGCGAGCTTCACAATGACGTCAAACTACCACTCCACTTCACCTTCTTTTCATTTTCCCCGTTCAGTTTCTGCATTCCAGGTTCCATACCCCCCTGTTCTGCATCCTTTTTATCGCTTACTGTTAATTACATTAGTTTAGTTAGATTAGCTTAGTTAGTTAGTTTAGTTTGATTTAGGTGGTTAGTGAATCTGAGCTGAGTAGTGGATTTAGGCTTGTTTGAATTTCTGTTGCTATGTGAAATTGCTCTGTTTTTTTGCATTACTCCGTGTTCATTTAATCTGTTGGTGCTGCTTACTTGTAATGGATTGGTGAAGGGAATGCTGATTGAAGCAACTGCCCCTGTTCTCTGTGCTGTTTGATTCGCTTTGTTGCTGAACTATTGGCTGTATGTTACATCCATGTGAGCTCATATATATGATTTTGTGTTTCTAATTGTTGATGAAATCATATGGAATCTAATTTGACTGTTTGAATTTGGAAAATAGCCAATTTGCTGCTGAAATACTACCGGATTTTTCTCAACCATAGTCCTTGAACTGACCTTGTTTGATGGGTGTAGCAACTTCTAGTTAATGATTTCTATTCAATTAGAATTTTGTTGCTTAAATGGTTTTGAAAATCCTCAAGGGTATGTTTAAAGGTTTTTGGTCATGCTTCTAATACTCTTTGCTTTCAATGCTAACTTGCATATGTGCGTTACATGGTTGAGTAAGTTTTCAAATTGACCATAACTTAAAACTTCCTTAAAATTTTGTGCCTCTTTTGCTTAGACACACAAGTTTGAATGTTCTAGCCTATGTGACCAAATAGTTCATTATGTTCATACATAGTCTCATTAAGTCACATGGACCATGAGGTTTCCAATTCATATTTGAACTTGTGACTTGTATGCATTGTTAGAATTGGTGTTAAATGTGCTTGATTTACTTGTTTCTCAAGATCTTGATTTCACCAACACTACTATTGATCCTTGCATTGATTGATGGTTGTTCCATATTAGTTATTTTCTAGCTATGTCATATTTCATCATCGATGACTTGTTCCATTTCATGATTGTGAATGTGCTTACACTCCTAATTCGTGCATTCCTTTGGAACTTAGCTGGTAACCGCCATATCATTAATTTTCAAACTGATTTCTAACTTTAACCTGTTTAACCGACTAACCTCTTTTGGTTTTCAACTTAACTCTTTAGATCATTCTTTTGGATATGGTGCTTCCTAAGCATAGTGAACAAGTAATATGCAAAACATGCATGAATTGAATTCTTGGTTTGAAGTTGGTTTGCATTTTGAATTATGTTTGCTTGCATTCCAAGAAATCTCATTTCTTTATTCACTTCATGAGTATGCTTTGCTTTGAACGCTTTATACCTATTTAGCAATCTGCTTATATTGTATCATCTCTATTTTTCAGGATGTCAGATAGAGGAAAAGCTATAGGCACTACTTCCAAAAAGAGGAAGCGCTCCAAGACCTCTACCCCCTCACCATATGTTAACTATGCCAAGAATCCGCTAAATGAAGAAGACATAGAAAATCAGCTACTCCCATCCACTGATTCAACCAAATTCTCCAACCTCTACTGCGAGCTACGCTTCTCCCATTATACAAAGAAGAACCTGAATATTGAGAAGAAGCTGAATCTTCCTAATGAAGTGAGGCGTGCCATAAATACCCGTATTTTGGAGTTAGGATTAGATTTCATTGATAGGAACTTAGGAAGGATTAACATCTCATGGGTTAAGGAGTTCTACTGTAACTTCTTCCGAATGAACTTGGATTCAGTGCACGTAAGGGGTAGAGAGATTATGATCACTGAGGAGGCTATAGGGGATGCACTGCTTTGCAGAGTTAGTACTCCTGACACTTGTGCCTACCAGCAGGCAGAGGTAGCCCTCCTCTCCATGACTTTTGACTATGAGGTGCTTAAGCACATGATTGCTACACCAGACGCTCCCTGGGTGATGGATTCGAACAACAAGAAGCCTAAGGGGATGCTATCTGCATATCTGTCTAAGGAGGCTAGGACCTGGCAGCAGATATTTGCCCACTACGTCTTGTTTACCACTCACTTCTCAGAGATTCCGATGGATATGCTACTTCTGATTGGGTGTGTCATGGAAGGGAAAGAGGTGTATTTCACCCAACTGATTAGGCATAGCATGTGGAGAGCTCATATCTGTGGCTTGCTACCATTTTCTACACTGGTTACTAGTTTAGCTGAGCTAGCTGATGTCCCGTGGGAGGACGACGACGTGACACCACCACCCCCAGATGACGACGACAAGGAAGTTACTATTCCATGGGGTGGATGGGTGCACAAGAAGCCCCCGACCAGACGTCGTTCTCGGGCTAGAGCGGTAGTTGATGCAACCAGACCCTTTTCCTCCACAGCAGCAGAACCCTCTTCATACACAGCAGCCGCAACATCCTTACCATCGCCACCACCAGCATCTGAGCCGACTTATCTGTTAGTGCAGCACCTTCTTCGCTTCATGGTGAGCTTTGAGTGTCGTGTCATGCGACGTCTTGACTGCATAGACCAGGTGTTTGCATCGCAGGGCATTGAGCTCCCTCCACTTCCAGAGTCTCCCGCTTCTGAAGAGTAGGATCAGGAAGAGGAGCATAGTAAGGAGCCGACACAGCAGGAGGCACCACCAGAGACGCAGGCCATCACTGAGGTCCAGCAGCCTTCTGAGGTCTAGCATGACATTCCAGAGCCACAACCAGTATCTGAGCCATAGCCAGTACCACCTCCAGTCCTACAGCCTGAGCATGAGCCACATCCTGGTGCGATTGTTGACCCCCATCCCGAGCTTCAGTAGTAGCATCGAGGACGATGCTTGATTCTAAAGTGTGGGGAGGTCACCGTTTGTGACCAGTGTTTACATTTATGTGGTGAACTTTCAGACTTCTATTTCTATTCGCTACTACTTTATTTTGTTTTATTCCGCACTTTATGTTTTGGATCATTTTGGGATTACTGTACATATTTGCTATTGTGGATACTCTTGTTTTGGTTGTTGCACACTCTCAGTATATATATGTTTTGCATCTTAGTTGTGTTTTGTATCTTAGTTGTTGATTGTGATTAGAAAGGAAATTTCTGGATTGCTAAAAATCTAGTCAACCCTTTTTATATAAGAAATGTGTTTTGATTGAAAAGGGGTAAACTAGCAAATTTTTTTTTTAAATTTTCTAAATCACAATATTGTATTAGAATAAACGTAGTCAATATGATGAAAATTTCCAAGAAATTCATTCTTACGGCACCACCCCAATTGGTTGAAAAAAAAATTTTTAGAACTTGCTTGAACTATATACTTGTGGATCATGTTTTGAGCTAAGAACACAAGCATGTGAGATTTGAGCTTAATTGTGTGGTTACATCATACATAACCACTTACTTCCATTCTTGTGTGCATTATTCTCCTCCTATGATTGTAATCCTTAATTTGTTTGATTCTTTTATGTCCATTATTTTGTGTATACATGCATTTATATGATTGAGGCCATTGTTCAAATAGCTCACTTACCCAAATAAGCCTACCTTTTATCTTCCATTGTTAGCCAATTTCGAGCCTATGCTTAACCCATTTGTCCTTAATTGTAGCACATTACAAGCCTAAGTGAAAAATAATAAATATCCCTTAATTTGGATCTTTGATTAGCTTAGACTAGTGAGAGTGTTTATCATTTGATTTTAGAAAAGTTAGGAACATTGGGTAAAGATAAAAGTGTGTTTGTTGAAAAATCTTGGGAATTGGGTACATACTCATGTATTAATCATGTGTAAACCATATGCATTGATGTTCTTATATATATTTTAGCTACAAAAAAAAAAGAAAAAAAGAAAAGAAAAGCAATAAAAAGGGGACAAAATGCCCCAAAGTGAAGTTCAATAAGAGTCAATGCGTATGTGTGATGATCAAAAGAGAATACATGAGTGTGTGAAAAAAGTGAAGAATGGGTAGTTAGGTTTGTTTAGAATTGTATAGGTTGTCATAGGTTAGGTGGGAAGTTTAAGTTAATCAAAGATACAAATCTCAAACTCACTTGACTACATGCATCCTACCTTGACCCTAGCCCCATTACAACCTATGGGAAAAACCTCATGATATTTGTATGCATGCATAAAGTAATTATTGTTTGTCAGATGAAAAACAAATCTTGGAAAGCATGATTTGGGGAGGAATAAGTGAATTGACCCCATACACTTGAGTGCATAGAGTAGATACACATCCGGCAAGGGTTCGATCGCTCAATTACATGTTTCCACCCATGATCATCTTTTCTTGCAAGTTTGTGAACTCTTTCAATAATCCAATCCAATTGCGGTTTGCTTGATTGCTAATACCTTGGCCCTTGTGCTTGTATGCGTATTCTCGAAGATTGATTTATTTTGACTATGCCATTGCATCATGTAAATAGATTGCATGTAGATAGACTGCATTTAGTAGTTGCATTGAATAAATGTTAAATACCCTTTTGCTTCTTCTTGATTTTAGCAGGAGGACATGCTTAGTTTAAGTGTGGGGAGATTTGATAAACCCCGATTTCGTAATTTATCTTGTGCTTATTTTGGGGGATTATGTCACCTTTTCTCGCATTTATTCAATGAAATAGTATGGTTTTGTAATTCTCCCTTGAATTTTGCTTAAGTATAAAAACGTACTTTTTAGGCCCTAAATTGGTGATTTTAATTAACTTTAATTCCATTTGATGCCTTGATGTGTTTGATGAGTGAATTCAGGTCCATAAGGCAAGTATTGGATGGAAGAAATGAGGAGAAAAGCATACAAAAAGGGAGAATGTATGAAGAAACAAAGATTGGAAATGCACTAAAGGACGTGCACGCGCACCAGGCGCGCACGCGCATAAGCGGTTTCACCTATAGACGCACATGCGTACACGCCGCGTCTGCGCGGGTTGAGAATTTGCTAATCGACGCGCACGCGCACATGGCGCGCACGCGCCGATACTCTCACGTGGCCCACTTGAAGGAAAAACGCTGGGGGCGATTTCTGAGCTGCACAGGCCCAAATCTAACTTGTTTCTGAGTGTATTTCATGCAGAATTGAAGTCCAAGCAAAGAGAGAGCAATTAGTTTAGCCAACATGAGCCTTTATTTAGTTTTCTAGAGAGAGAAGCTCCCTCTTCTCTCTAGAATTAGGTTAGGATTAGGTTAGATTATTTTAATTTCATGTTTGATTACTTGATCTCATCTTGCTTCTTTGATAATTTCTCATCTCTACATCTTGACTCTCTTAGTTTTTATGTTAATTTCTCATTTTTCTCTCTTTTGTGATGATGACTCATGTTGGATTTGTTTACATTTAATGCAATTTTGATGTTGATGTTTCTTTGATTGATGAATTGAGTTGTGATCTCCCTTTCTTGCAATTAATTGTGGTAGATTTTAGTATCCTTGCAATTTATGATGTTGACTTTTATTGCATTCTAAGTGTTTGATGGAATGCTCTCTTTAGTTTTTGAGTAGTTTTGTCAACTTTTGGCTTAAGCCAATGGACTTGAGCGATCTTGAGTTTTTGGGCATAATGGGTTTGGTGATTTGAGAACCCTGGGTGATCAATTTGAAGCCCATTGACGTTAACCCACTACTAAGCCAATTAGTAGGTATGTTAGGACTTAGGGGTGGATGTGATCAAGCCTATTTGACATACTTCAAGTCTAGGAGTAAATGTTACGTACTTAAGGCTTCGAGAAGTAGACTTAATGGGTTGGCCTCTCATAATTGTGAATAATTGGTTTGTTTACTAGGATAGTGATCTCAAGTACCCAAGTCTTAGCCAAGAGTTCTTTATTTTGCTTTCTTTACTTACTCAATCAGTTTACTTCCTTGCCATCTCATAAACAAAACCCCCTTTTTTTTTCTACCCCATCATAGCCAATACGCATGCATTACATTGTTTCCTAGGGAGACAACCCGGAGTCCAAATACTCTGGTTAAAATTCATTGGGTTTGTTACTTGTGACAACCTAAATTTTTGTATGAAAGGACTATTGTTTGGTTTAGAAACTATACTTTACAACGAGAATTCATTAGTGGAATTCTAGACCACACAAAAGTTCGTTCATCAGTGCTAAAAGGGGATGTTATCTCAACATCATTATGTTTATAATCTTTGTTGGATTCTATGATTGAGGTTATATTTTGCTACTTGGTTTTAAGTTCTTCATGCTTCACTTTTGTGAATACCAAGTACATGACATTGCCTTCAAGCTCTTAAATACTTTTGAATTGCATGATTTGGCAACCATGTGATTTGAACCTTATTCTTTGACTAGGCAATTTCTTGATGGATGATGTTGAACATTTACCTTAATGCATTGTGTTTCATTATTATATGCATCCATATATTATGGCTTGAATGCTTTCATGCTTCTTTAATACTTGTTTTACCTTACAAGTTTACTTAAAGCATCTCAAGCACACTAGGATGAGTGGTGTGCATGCTTCTTTTGTGACATAGGTTTTTATGCTAATGTGTGTTCTAAACCGTGCGCAATTTAGAATTCACACACTTATTTGTCATTAATGTCACATTAATTCACTCACTCAATTCTAGTGAATTACCTCACTCCAACAATGTATGCTTCCTTGCTTTTGTGTTTTCTTATCTTATGGTGTTCTTTTCTGTTTTTCATGATTGATGCACCACAAGCAAAAAAAGGAAGCGAGAGAAAGAACACACAGCAACTGGTTGACCTACCAGCTGAAGGTGGCCATCCGGAGAGTCGCCGTACCCCATTGCTCATCTTTGAGTATACCAAAGACGGTGCAAACTTTTAAGTGTGGGTTTGATTTGTTTGATTCTTTATGTCCATTATTTTGTGTATTCATGCATTTATATGATTGAGGCCATCATTTCATTTAGCTCACTTACCCAAATAGCCTTACCATTTATCTTCCATTGTTAGCCAATTTGAGCCTATGATTAACCCACTTTGTTCTTAATTTTAGCACATTATAAGCCTTAAAGCGAAAAACAATAAAAGTCCTAATTTGGATCTTTGATTAGCTTAGGCTAGTGTGTGTGTGTCATTCAAGTGTGGGAAAACTTGGGACATTGGGTGAATAAAAGGGTAGTTTTGTATTTTTATTGTAAATATTGGGAATTGGATACATGCTCATGTGTTAATTAAATGTATAGACCTTATGCATTGAGGTTCTTGAATAAAAAAAAGGAGAAAAATAAAAGAAAAGAAAAAATATATATATAGAAAAAAAGAAAGAAAAAAGAAGAAAAAAAGAAATAAAAAGGGGACAAAATGCCCCAAAGTGAAGCTCAATAAAATCAATGCATAAGTGTTGTGAAATGAAAAAGAAAATGCATGAGTATGTTAAAAAGTGAAAATGGGTAGTTAGGTTAGTTTTGAATTGTATAGGATGTCATAGGTTAGGTGGAAAGTTTAAGTTTATCAAAGATTCAAATTTTAAGCTCACTTGACCATATATGCATCCTACCTTGACCCTAGCCCCATTACAACCTATGAAAAGATCTCATGATACTTGTATGCATGCATGAAATAAATGTTGATTGTTAGAAGAAAAACAAATCTTAGAAAGCATAAAATAGGGGAGAATTGAGTGAATCAACCTTAAACACTTGAGCGAATAGAGTGCAAACACATCCGGTGAGGGTTTGATGCTCAATTACATGTTTTCACCTATGATCATCATTCTTCATGCAAGTTTGTAAAAATATTTAATAGCTCAATTCAATTGTGGTTTGGCATGGTTGTTAATACCTTTGGCCCTTGTGCATATATGTATCCTTAGGAATTGATTTATTTTGACCAAGCAATTGCATTCATGTAGATAGTTGCATATAAGTAGGGTGCATTTAGTTAGATTTCATTGAATAAATGATTGATATCCTTAGCTCTCTCTTGGTTTAAGCATGAGGACATGCTTGGTTTAAGTGTGGGGAGGTTGATAAACCCCATTTTCAGGGTTTATCTTATGCTTCATTTAAGGGATTTTATCACCTTTTACCCACATTTATTCAATGAAATAGCATGGTTTTGTAAATTCTCCTTTAATTGTGCCTAAGAGTGAACACATGCTTTTTAGGACTTAGAATAGCTAAATTTAATTCACCTTGATTCAATTAGATGCCTTGATATGTTTGTTAAGTGATTTAAAATTTAGGAGGCAAAGATTGGATCAAGGAAATAAAGGAAAAGCATGTATAAATGGAGAACTCATGAAGAAATGAAGGAATCGCAAAAGCTGTCAAGCCGACCTCTTTGCACTTAAACAACCATAACTTGAGCTACAAGGTCCAAATGATGCGGTTCTAGTTGCGTTGGAAAGCTAACATCCGGGGCTTCGAAATGATATAAGATTTGTTATAGTTGCATTCGTGCGTAGGGGCGCGCACGCGCATGGTGCGCGGACGCGCCGATGGTGGCACATGCTTCACTTAATGCAACCCGTGGCCAGCGATTTTAGAAGCCTTGTGGGCCCAATCCAACTCATTTCTGATGCTATTTAAGCCAAGGATTGATGGGGAATCAACATACTTTTACATACTTTAGATACTTTTGATCATTAGTTTAGTTTAGATTAGTTTTGGAGGGAAAGTTAGTTTTTAGAGAGAGAAGCTCTCACTTCTCTCTAGAATTAGGATTAGGATTAGGTTTAGTTCTTAGATCTAGGTTTTAATTCATGCTTTCATCTTCTTCTACCTTTCAATTCTTTGTTGTTACATTCATCTTCTTCTATTCTTTTGTTGTAATTTCCTTTATGTTGTTTCTATGCTTTATTGTAGATCTACTCTTGTACCTTCTATTTTCTTCGAATTCAATTTGGGGTAATTCATAATAATTGTGCTTCTTTTAGTTGTTGTTGTTAATTCTTTGCAATTAGTTATTGTTAGATTTTACTCTTGTTATTGATTTACTATGCTTTATTCTTTTGCCTTCCAAGTGTTTGATAAAATGCTTGGTTGGATTTTAGTGTAGATTTTATTCCTCTTGGCTTTGGTAGAGTAATTAGTGATGCTTGAGTTATCTAATTCCTTTGTAGATTGATAATTAGAAGTTGCTAATTGATTTGGTTACCACTAAAACTAGTCTTTCCCTTAGGAGTTGGCTAAGACTTGTGGAATCAAGTTGATTCATCTGCTTGACTTTCCTTCACAGTTAGAGGTTAACTAAGTGGTAGCAATGGATAATTGTGGTCACAATTGAGGAGGATAACTAGGATATGACTTCTAATTCTCACAACCTTGCCAAGAGCTTTCTAGTTGTTAGTTTATTTTCATTGTCATTTACTTTTCATGTTTCTTATCAAAAACCCCAAACATAACTCATAACCAATAACAAGACACTTCATTGTAATTCCTAGGGAGAACGACCTGAGGTTTAATACTTCAGTTTATAAATTTAGGGGTTTGTTACTTGTGACAAACAATCTTTTGTATGAAAGGACTATTGTTGGATTAGAAACTATACTTACAACGAGATTTCAATTGTGAATTCTAGACCACACAAAAGTACGTTCATCACTCACTACCTTGTCCCAGGCTCATGCCAAGCCTTCCTACCAAGCATCATACATAGCGCTCAGTGAAGATTCAAAATGTAGAGCTCCACTTAGCTTCCCTTGGTTCCCTCTTCGAACCTTGGCTGCTTCATTTTGGGAGTGTCGCGCCTTGTTTTTCTTCAATTGGGCCACGAATACGTTGAAATAGTTAACGTAGCGCTCAATTTTTAAATGCTACCTCCTTGGCTTAATGGGCTTCCCTTGGTGCGCGTTGCTTTGCTTGGCAAGAGCGCTCCGTTGCTTTGGTGAACGCTGGCCTTGTTTTGCCTTTCTCGCGCATTGCTTCCTTGCCTTGTGAATGCTTGAGAAAGTGAAAAGAATTCAACGTAGCGCTCCCTTTCTTCCTTGGATGAGCGCTTCGTTAATTCAATGAACGTTACATGCATGCAATTTAACTTTAACACCTTGGCATTGATTTAATAAGTGCTTTCATAGGCTTAACTAATAATGCCGTAGCATTCATTCTCATTTGGTTTCATTTCCAATTGGATTAGAAATCAAAGTTTTTCATGCATGCTTTTATTAATGCCTTAATGGTATTAATAATATTACATGCATTCTTTCTTGAACTTTATTAATAATGCCAACGTAACGTTCATTTATTTCAACGTAGCGTTCATTCATTCTCATTGGCATAATTAATTAATGTTTCATGCAACATTTCATTCATTCGGCCATTTATACTTAAATGCATGCATGCATAAGCATTAATGCATGTGTATGAGGCCAAGGTTTCATGGTCATGGGCCACGCTTTTAAAAGCGTGGCCTAAAGTTCCAAAGCGTGCTCAAACTTCAAAGTGTGTCCCAAAATTCCTCTTTTCTTCTTTTTAGCTTATTTTGTGCCATTTTGCTTCTTTTTTCCACTTATTTCCTACAAAATTTATAAAATCAAAAGATCAAGGAAATACACCATTTAAGCACAAAAGCATTCAATATTTAAGCACAAATCATCAATTTCTTGTATGAAAAAGCATAGAAAAATATGACATGATGACATGTCATCAAAACACCAAAGTTAAACCTTGCTAGTCCCTAATCAAGAAAAGAATCATGCAATAAAGATTGACAATCCAAGGTGAGAAGAATAGCAGTTAATATTCATGGTAGGCTAGTTTTCTATGCATGCTACAATCACAAAAGAAATGTAAATGATTGATGCTTCTATCGAGCTCATTTTATGAAATCTTTTCCTTATATTTCTTCCTTGAAACAAACTTTTAATTTTCTTATTAGCTTCTCTTTTTGGGTGTTTTACCCCATGAGTTGATAACAAAGCTACGATTCTAAATGCTTTGTTTTCAAGTATTACCACTTGATACATAAGCATCACAAGCATTTAATTAGAGGACTTCGTTAAGCTCATTTATTTCTTTTCTTGATTCTCTAATCATTGATGCTCAGAACCTTGAGCTTTGAGGGAGTGCTTTTGCACTTGAGCCTAGCCTTGACTTCTAAGTGTTTTGTTTTCAAGCTTTTTGCTTGATACATAAACACCACAAGTACTTAACAATGAAATTGTCATTGGTACTCAGAGCCTTCAGCTTTCTCATTCTTTCCCTTTTGCTTTTCTTGTCTTAATTTACAATTGCTTCTTCAAGATTTTCATGATTTCAAAAGATTTCACAAAATGTCCTAGATGAAAGCTTCAATTAAATAAAATCTAATGCAATTGAGCAACAATTAATCATACTAGCCTTCCACTACTTGTATGCACATGCTAAGTTCTTCTTAAATTCCTTGTTTGTTTGTATGAGGCCAAGGTTTCATGGTCATGGGCCATGCTTTTAAAAGCATGGCCTAAAGTTCCAAAGCGTGCTCAAACTTCAAAGTGTGCCCCAAAATTCCTCTTTTCTTCTTTTTTTCACTTATTTCCTACAAAATTTATAAAATCAAAAGATCAAAAAAATACACCACACAGAAGCATTCAATATTTAAGCACAAATCATCAATTTCTTGTATGAAAAAGCATAGAAAAACATGACATGATGACATGTCATGATCCTTCCTTACATGCACACCGTTCATTCCAATTCTTTCAAAAGGCATCTGGACCATCCAATCTTCAGTGAAGCTTGCTATAAATAGCTCCACCTGGACCAGGCTTCACAACTCAAGCTTTCACACTTCGTGCATTGAAAAAGAAATCTATTTCAGTTTCCTTGAAGAAAAGTTGTAGTAACTGTGTTCCGTATGTCCCAAACCATACTTGTCTCCTTAAAATTTTTATTCTTGCTTCACCAGTAAGCCAACCTCTCATCATATGAATTATAAATCCCGCTTAATGGACTGATCCTTTCAAGGAGGGAGGTAGTCATAGAGGATCAAACTCTTACTCCATACTAGGAGTGTCCTTTCTGTGCTCTCATGGATTAGCTTAATACGCTCAAGAGACAGGCTCTTGTTTACAGCATGAGGCAGGGTTGGGCTTGCAGCAATATGCTAGTGTCCCTTAGTGCCATTTCCCTCATCCATAGTGAATATTATGATGAGATAAGTGAATATTACCATCTTCCATGGTGAAAAGCCTTTAGTAGAAATATTTTTGTTTTTCCAGCCCCTAGGCATCTCCCTTTTGGGGCCTTCCTACATGGTGGATAGTGTACATCCAACACCAAACTTACGTTTAGTCTTAGGAGGGATTGAATTGGTTTCAATCAAGGGGGCTTGAATGCTGAATCCTTTATGCAAGTGCCTCCCTTGTTCGGGTGTAATGGAGGGTTATAAACCGTGAACACCATGAAATGAGCCAATTGCTCATCTTCTGGTTCTTTTTGCACGCCTAGGAAAGGTAGCTCTTGAGACTCTTTCACCTCTGCAAGGGCATACTTTGTAGGAGTCACAAGCTCCTCTTGTACGCCCAGAGAAGAATCAACTTCAGGTTCCTCTTTCCTGTAAGGGCGTGCTTAACGGCATTTTCAGGATCCTCCTAGTCCTTGATTGCCTTAAGTCCCTCAGTAGTAGGCTCCTGAGGTTCGGCCTCCTTGGTGAAGACTACTGTTCCACCTTCTTTTAAGGTCTCCTTCCTAGAGAGCATCAAGCTTTCTGTGAAGGCCCTATAGGGATGTGTGATAAACCATTAATTTATGGTTTATATTGTGTTTAATTGTGTCGTTTTATCAACTCTTTACCCACTTATTCATTAAAAAAAGCATGCATTTATAATTCCTTCCTAAAAATGCTTTATGGTTGAAAACTTTCTTTCTAGAGACTTTTAATTATGTATTTTAATTCTCCTTTATTCCATTCGATGCCGTGATCTGTGTGTTAAGTGTTTCAGGCTTTATAGGGCATGAATGAGTTGGAGATTGGAAGGAACAAAAGAAATTAAGGAGATGACCAGCGATAAGTGACGCGGACGCATGGCTCACGCGGCCGCGCGATATAGTGGAAATTGTAGTGACGCGGACGCATGGCTCACCCGACCGCGCGGATTGAAAACTGCATCAATAATGCGTCCGCATGAATGACACGATTGCGTGACATGCGCGATTTGCATAATCTGCAGAATTCGCTGGGGGCAATTTTGGGCCCTGTTTTGACCCAGTTTTTCGGCCCAGAAAAGCAGACTAGAGCCAGGGAACATGCAAAAAAGGAGAAAATATTCATTCTGCACAGTTTTAGTTTTTAGATCTAGTTTTACTCCTCCTCTAGGTTTTTCTCTCTACACATTCATAGTTCTTAGGATTTCAATTATTATTGTTTTTGCATTGGGATATTGAGAAGAGTTATTGCCTCAGCAAGACTTCGTCATTCTAGTTTGTTCTCTTTACTTGTCTCTTACTCTTCCATGTTCTTAATTTACTCAATTTCACTATTGGATTATTTTAGAATTTATTAATACAAGAATTACTTTTATTTTTAATTGATTTCTTTGATTATTATTTATCATGTCTTTCTTTAATTCCCTTTCCTATGTTATGAATTATACATTCACGATGAGCGAGTAGTTCTATAACTTGATTGGGAGTTGATTGAAATGAAGACCTTGAGTTGGAATGCTTAAAAGAAAAATTGTAATTGGGTTTATTGTTGGATTGCCCTCTAGTTACTGACACCAATCCCTTTTAATTAAGCGGATTGGAACTTGTGAATAGAAATAGCATTCCAACTTGTTTGACTTTCCCTTACCTAGTAAGGGATAACTAAACAGAACAACCTTCAATTGTCAATTAATCTTGAGAGTACTCCAACAAGAATAGGGCTTCCAGCTAATCTAGTCCCAGTCAAGGCTTTTATTTAAATCACATAAATTCTCTAATTTAATTTCCTGTTCATCAACTCAATTCATTTTTGAAAATATCTGATTAATAAAATAGCACACCTTTCTGCAACTCGTTGGGAGACGACCTGGGATTCATACTCCCAGTATTTTCATTTTAATTTTGTGACAACCCTTCTAAATTGATAGGCGGATTTCTAGTTGGTTGAGAACTATACATGCAACGCATATCTTATAACAATTCTTAACTCGCCAATTTTCGTCACGTCAATTTTTGGCGCCGTTGCCGGGGAGTTCCAATAGAGTGCTAAGTTATTGATTGGATTTTATTTATTTGCATTTTATTTTATTTTGCTACTATGAGCTGCATGTTTCTTTCGTTAGATAACACGTTCACTTCCTGATCCAAGCTTGCCAGCATTCGATCCTGAGATTGAAAGATCTATTTCACGAATAAGGCAAGCTCGGCGTCGGTTAGCCCTCTCTGAGGGCGGATCTGAAACGTCACTTGAGGAAGAAACCAGCTCCCATTCTACTGATTCAGTTGATTTACGTGCAGGTGACATGGCAGCACCTAGAAGAGTTACTATCCAGGAGGCTGGAGCCCCTGATTTTTCAATGCATCCGTTTCAAGCGCATCACCCAGAGGTGGCTACAGATTTTGAAATAAAGACTGCACTGCTCAATTTGATGCCCAAGTTTCCTGGCTTACCTACTCAAGAGCCTATTAAGCACCTGAGAGATTTCCAAGCAGCCTGTTCTACTGTCAGGCGTGATGGTGCAGATGAAACTTCAATCTTGTTAAAAGCCTTCCCATTCTCTCTTGAGGGAAAGGCAAGAGAGTGGTACTACACTCAACCCGCAGCAACTGTATCCGACTGGAATACATTTAGAAGAGAATTTTTAGAAAAGTTCTTTCCAGCTGAAGTTACTGATAAACTAAGAAAAGACATTTCCATGATTGTTCAGGATGAATCTGAGACTCTCTATGAATACTGGGAGTGCTTCAATAATCTTCTGGAAGCATGCCCCCACCATATGATTGACAAGATAGTGTTGCTCGGTTATGTCACACAGGGCATGAGGCCCTAAGATAAGACCACATTGGAAAGTGCTAGCAATGGGTCTATGAAAAAGTACAAGACCACTGATGAGGCATGGAAATTGATCAGCGACTTAGCTGAATCTACTCGGAATCACAGGCAGAAACAAGGCCGTTCAAAAGCTGTTGCAGAAATATCCTCTAGCAAAGAGACTGCTGCTCTAACTCAGAGTATCTGTGAAATGACCAACTTACTAAAGCAGATGCAAGTGAATCAACAAGTTCAGCAAGCTCAACCTTCTCCACCACAGCAAAGCCAACAGTTAGTCCCACAGAGAGTTTGCGGAGTCTGTGCTGATTATAGCCATTGTACTGATGAATGTCCGCAGCTCCAGCAGGAAGACAACACCGTGGCAGCCACTCATAACTTCTATGACCGCCCCAACCAAGGGTACAATCAAGGTGGCAGTTACAGCCATGGATGGCTGGACAATTCTAACCAGAATTTGAGGGACAACAATAACAGAGGAGGCAGAGACAATCAGGGAAATCAGAGGTGGAATAATAACAACAACAGGCAGTAGAACCAGAACCAACCTTATAGAGCACCTCACCTGAGGCAATCCTAAGGACCACAGAATACCCAACAGCAGACCTCTCAAATTACTTATCCTTCTTCATCTGCTAATGATGAGTTACTACAATCTATTGATCGGAGACAACAGGCCATGGAAAATAACCTTTATGCTACACTAAATGGTCTGAACTCTACCTTGCAAGCTCTTTTCTCACATATTGGATTAATGAATAACTCCAATAACCAGCCTTTGAGCTCCAGTGGAATCTCCTCTCAACCAATACCCAATCCAAAGGGTGGCATCAATGCCATCACCCTAAGGTCCGAAACCACACTGCAGGAGAGGAATCAGGAGGAGCCAAGCCCACCAGAACACGCCTCAGCTGAAGAGGTAGTGGAAATAGAAGATGTTGAAGAGGAAGAGGCATACAGGACATGGCTGAAAAAGAAGAAGCTCAATCATAGGAAGAAGAACCAAAGGGCGCAGACACTGCAAAAAATGCCACTCCTATTCCATTTCCACAACTTGCAAGGAACCCCATGAAGCAGCTGGAAGTGGTGCAAGAAGTCTGGAGTCGCCCCAGTACAAGTGGTGCCCAAGAAGTCTGGAGTCACTACAGTGAAGAATGAGCATGGAGAGCTCATGGCAACCAGAGTTCAGAACGCCTGGAGAGTCTGCATTGACTACAGGCGCCTCAACCAGGCCACTCGTAAGGATCACTATCCTCTTCCATTCATTGATCAACTGCTGGATCGCCTGTCAGGTAAATCATATTATTGTTTTTTAGATGGTTACACAGGTTATTTCCAAATTCATATAGCTCCTGAAGATCAGGAAAAGACCACTTTCACATGTCCTTTTGGGACTTATGCTTACAAGAGAATGCCCTTTGGCTTGTGCAATACACCAGCTACTTTCCAAAGGTGCATGATGAGTCTTTTCTCTGTTCTTATTGAGGACTGTATGGAGGTTTTTTTGGATGATTTTAGTGTATACGGCGATTCCTTTAGCCTTTTCTTAGATGGATTATCTAGAGTATTAGATAGATGTGTCAGTACAAACCTTGTATTGAATTTTGAAAAATGTCACTTTATGGTTAAACAAGGGATTGTACTAGGACATGTTGTGTCTAATACTAGCATTTATGTAGATCCAGCAAATGTGGATGTTATTTCTAGTTTACCTTACCCCTCCTCTGTGAGGGAAGTCCGTTCATTCCTTGGCCATACAGGTTTTTACAGGAGATTCATTAAGGACTTCAGTAAGGTAGCACTTCCCTTATCCAGACTACTACAGAAAGATATTGAGTTCGAGTTCAGTGAGGATTGCAAACAAGCGTTCGATAAGCTGAAAACCGCCCTAACTCAAGCTCCAATTGTGAGAGGACCAGAATGAAGCCAACCATTTGAAATAATGTGCGATGCTTCCAACCATGCAGTAAGAGCAGCACTGGCTCAGTGTAAAGGTAAGGACCCCGTTGTTATAGCTTATGCGTCTAAAACTTTAGATGCCGCTCAGTCTAATTACACTACTACTGAGAAAGAGCTTCTTGCTATTGTTTTTGCTCTGGATAAATTCCGAGCCTATTTACTTGGTACGAAAGTAGTAGTGTATTCAGACCACGCAACTCTAAAGTATTTATTAGCTAAAAAGGAATCCAAACCAAGGCTTATATGTTGGATACTGCTACTACAAGAATTTGATTTAGAAATTAAGGATAGGAGTGGTAACCAGAATTTAGTGGCAGACCACTTGAGTCGCCTTGAGCACATTAAAGATGACTCCACTCCTATAGCTGATAATTTCCCATTTGATAACCTGCAAGCAATATTCGAGGTAGTCCCTTGGTATGCACCTGTAGCTAATTATCTAGTTAGCCGCACCTTTCCTCCAAACTTTACTAAGCATCAAAGAGACAAGCTGAAAAGCGAGTCTAAATATTATATATGGGATGACCCATATTTATGGAGATGTGGTGCTGACCAGGTAATTAGACGGTGTGTGCCTTACTCAGAATTCCAGTCCATCTTAAAGGCCTGTCACTCATCTGAGAGTGGAGGACATTTTGGCCCTCAAAGAACGGCTAGACAAATCTTAGACTGTGGATTCTGGTGGCCTACTCTTTTTAGAGATGCTGCTGAATTTTGTAGATCTTGTTTCCCATGCCAAAAATTTGGTAATATATCCAAGAAGGATGAGATGCCTCAACAAATTGTGCTTTTCTGTGAAATTTTTTATGTTTGGGGCATTGACTTCATAGGTCTATTTCCAAATTCTAATGGTTATTTTTATATATTGTTAGCTGTGGATTACGTTTCCAAATGGGTGAAAGCAATTCCTACCCGTACTGATGATGCTAACACTGTTGTTTCCTTTGTGAGAAACCACATTATCTGTCGCTTTGTATCACCACGAGCAATCGTGAGCGATCAAGGCACCCATTTTTGTAACAGGAGACTAACAGGATTAATGAAGAAGTATGGGATAATTCATAAGGTTGCAACAGCCTACCATCCTCAGACTAATGGGCAAGCCGAGGTGTCAAATAGAGAGATAAAGCGTATCTTGCAGAAGATAGTCAAACCTCATAGAAGAGACTGGAGCACCAGGCTAAAAGATGCACTCTGGGCATACAGAACAGCATACAAGACACCCATTGGGATGAGTCCTTTCCGCTTAGTTTATGGAAAAGCTTGTCATCTTCTAGTTGAAGTAGAGCACAAAGCCTTTTGGGCAGTAAAGGAGTGCAACATGGGATTTGAGAAAGCCGGAGCTGAAAGGAAATTACAACTGCAAGAATTAGAAAGCCTTCGCCTAGAGGCGTATGAGAACTCAAGGCTATACAAGGAGAAGATGAAAGCTGTACATGATCAGCACATCAAGAGGAAAGAGTTCCAACCTGGGGACTTAGTCCTCCTTTACAAATCTCGACTGAGGCTCATGCCAGGCAAGTTGAGATCAAGATGGGAAGGTCCATACAGAGTAGAGAAGGCCGAATCGTACGGAGTTTTTCACCTAAGTCATCCTTCAAGCTCTGAACTCATCAAAGTTAATGGACATCGTTTAAAGCTGTACCATGGCGAGAAGATGAAGAAAAACAAGGAGCTCGAGATCTTCCTCTTGAAAGATCCACACATAGCCGAAGACTGAGCTAGTGGAGCGTCCAACTTACGGATGTTAAAGCAAAGTGCTAGGTGGGAGACAACCCACCATGGTATGATCGTTCCTTTTTCATTTTTTATTTAGTTTTATTTGTTTTCGAGTCTTATTTTATTTTATTGTATTGAACCTGGAGTTTTGCATAACATTCATATTAGCATTACATTCTGCATACTGCATTATTATAAAAAAAAAATATTTTTTACGCGACGCGACCGCACCATTGACGCGTCTGCGTTGCAGGTGGCTTAGAAAGAATAAGAAAGCGAACAGAAAGTCACGCGAGAACGTGGCTGGAGGCGTGCCTTTGGCACAAATCACCCCATGCAACTGCGTCGCTGACGCGTCCGCGTCATGTGGGAACATTGGCCTTCCACGTGACCGCGTCACTCACGCGGCCGCGTGCCCTGGAAATCAACGTGAAAAAGGGTGCACGACCGAAAGTTGTGCTAACGTGATGCTAGATTGGTGCTGAACGCACAATTCTTACCACGCGGACGCATGGCTCACGCGTCCGCGTCATACCCCTATAATGGCCACTCATGCGATCGCGTCGACCACGCGACCGCGACCCCCAAAATTTGGCAAAATAAGATTTCGAACAGAGAGTTGTGCGAGTGCGAGGCTGCCCTCGCGCCAGTAGCATAAAACGGGTCACGTGACCGCGTGACCGATGCGACCGCGTTAATCTGAATAAGCACAATTCGCGCGACCGCGTGCCCCATGCGGCCGCGTCGCTTGCGCTGCATAGCTTTCCTGATTTGCCAACATATCTTATCTTTCTTTTCACCAAATCCTATATTTTCTTTTCCCTTCTTCTTTCTTTCTTTCTTCTTTCTTCTTCTTCCTTCTTTCTCACTTTCTTCTCTCTCTCTCTCTCTCTCTCTCACCCCCATTAACAAGGTTTTTTTTCTTCTTTTTCTTCTTCCCTCCTTACTTTTCTATTATTCTTCTTATTTTTATGTTATCTTCTTTTCTTTTCTTTTTACTTTCATTATCCATATTTTATTTTTTTTCTTTTTCTTTTTTACTTGGTGGTAGAAATTTCTTTGACTCATTATTTCTCATTACTTGGTGTTCAAATTGTTTGGCAATTATATATTATTTTTTTAATGGGTTGCTTGCATGTTCAAATTATTATTTTTAATAGCTTATTTACCATGCATGCTATGTGTTTGTGAAAACTCCCATATGGCATTATGCATCTTTCTACGTTATTCTATTCTACTATCCAATGCTTGATCTATGCTACTCATGCCTTTTCCTGCATGCCAATAAACACCTTGCATTTAATTGTCCTCAAATGCACTTGCCATATTTCCATTGGTGAACTTTTCACATGTAGTCATGACCATTTGTTAACGACATCTTCTTTACCGTGCATTGTTTATCACTTATACCATCCTCTTCCTTGCTCGATCTCTTTGAATTTAAGTTACCTTCTCTTCCCCTTTTCAGGATGGCCACCAAGAAAGGAAAAGAGAAAGCTACTCCCAAACCACCAGCAAGAAGAGGAACAAAAAGAGCATTAGTGGCAGAGCCTTCTTCAACTGCAGTAAAGCCCTCAATAAAAAGAATTAGTAGGATTATAAAGGTTTATGATAAAGAGAAAGCTTTCCCTACAAAGGAAACTGCGCGATTTTCCAATCGCTACTGTGAGCAGATGTTCCCTATCCTGGCAGAAAGGAGTTACAACAACGAATACCTTCTTCTCCTTCCAAACCATATTGCTACCTTTGTTGAGCCGCAAATTGAACGAAGACAATGGGGTTTCCTACAGAGACAGCCAAGGCCGGTCAATCTTTCTTGGGTAGTCGAGTTCTACTCTAACTTCCACCTGCCAACCCTGCAGTCTGTCTATGTCCGTCAAAAGCAAGTCCCCATTACCGAAGAGGCCATTCAACGAGCTTTAGATCTTCCCCGTGTTCCAAAAGGATTGGACGCCTTTCAAGAAGTCGTACTCAAGCGCCAGATATACCAATTTGACTGGGACGCCGTTCTCAGAGTTATCGCACTACCTGGCAGCCGATGGATCTACGGATACCATCGTACCCGCCCTAAGGGAATATCGGCTTCAGCACTTACCTTGGAGGCTCGCGTATGGGCACAGATCATGTCCCATTATGTCTTTCCGAGCACTCACGAGTCCTCCTTCACTGCGGACATGGCTGTTCTACTATGGTGCATCCTTACAGACCATCCTCTGAATCTACCAAGACATATCCGGAATGCCATGGGACATGTACAAATTACGGGCAACTTACCTTTCCCCGCCTTGGTCTCAGATCTTGTCTCAGCCGCCGGAGTCTCCTACAGAGCTGGGGACACCAAAGCCATGCTCCCACAGGATGATCAATACGTCCCTAACGGGAAGTATATCATACCTCCAGCAGCCACTACTAGCCAACCTACTGAACCAGTTGAAGATATTCCTTCTTCAACACCACAAGCACCTACAACCAATCAACTGCTCCGTCAAATACTTGAAATGTTGGATCGGCAGGAACACAAAGCAAAGCTAAGAGAGCGCCGTAACGAGCGCCGATTCAAACACCTCAAAGAGCTACTAAAGGGAAACTACAGACTCAGATACCCCGGACTCCACTTTCTTTACCAGCACAGGGAGCCATGATGGTCCTGACTGTGGAGATACTGCTACCAGCCCACCTTTGTTCCTGACAGATGGCACTGAGGACGGTACAAAGCCTTAAGTGTGGGGAGGTCGGTCAATACCTGACTTCCGGAGGTAATTTCTCTTCCTTAACACCAATAAATTAGGATATTTAGTTAGATTTTTTTTTTTGTAGAATAGGATAAATTGCACAGTAATAGATTAGTTGCATGCATGTTCTACTTGATTGAAAAGACAATAAGTTTCTTCTAAGACCTTATATTTGGAACAAAATTTCACTAATTTTAATTAAAACTTTTATGTTAAATTTGCTTGAAATTGTATTTGGAACATGATTTTTGAGCTAAAGAACACACAACCTGTGAGATTTGAGCCTTTATGCATGGTTACATTATTTAACCATAATTATTTTATTCTTGGGTGTTTACTTCTCTATGATTGTAATCTATATTTTGTTTCATCCTATATGTCCAATGTTTATTATATTTATATGCTTGCATATGATTGAGGCCATTATTTGTTTAAACTCACTTATCCAAATTAAACCTACCCTTTCAATTACCTTTGTTAGCCACTTTGACCCTTTAAATCCCATTTGTTCTATATTTTACCACATTACTAGCCTTAAGCGGAAAAACAATTATATATCCCAAATTGAATCTTTGGTTAGCTTAAGAAAGAATTATGTGTGCTAAATTAAGTATGGGAAATTGTGGGAACAAAAGATAATAAGGGAATGTGTCATGATAATACAAAGGGAATTTGGATACCTACTCATGTGAAACTATAAGAATTAAAAATCTATGTGCATTGATAAGCTATGTTTATTTTTTATGTTTATGTTGAAAAAAAAATCCAAAAATATTCAATAAATAAATAAGGGGACAAAATTACCCCAATGCTAAATTTAAATTCAAGAATCAATGCATATATGATAAAATTAAAATAAAAAGTTGATACATGAGTATGGAAGGTTGATAAACCATTAATTTATGGTTTATATTGTGTTTACTTGTGTGGTTTTATCAACTCTTTACCCACTTATTCATTAAAAAAAAGCATGCATTAATAATTCCTTCCTAAAAATGCTTTATGGTTGAAAACTTGCTTTCTAGAGACTTTTAATTATGTATTTTAATTCTCCTTTATTCCCTTCGATGCCGTGATCTGTGTGTTAAGTATTTCAGGCTTTATAGGGCATGAATGAGTTGGAGATTGGAAAGGAAGCTTGCAAAAATGGAAGGAATACAAGAAATTGAGGAGATGACCAGCGAGAAGTGACGCGGACGCATGGCTCACGCGGCCCCGCGATATAGAGGAAATTGCAGTGACGCGGACGCATGGCTCACGCAACCGTGCGGATTGGAAACTGCATCAATAACGCGTCCGCATGAATGACGCGATCGCGTGACATGCGCGATCTGCATAATCTGCAGAATTCGCTGGGGCAATTTTGGGCCCTGTTTTGACCCAGTTTTCGGCCCAGAAAAGCAGACTAGAGCCAGAGAACATGCAAAAACGGGAGAGAACATTCATTCTACACAGTTTTAGTTTTTAGATCTAGTTTTACTCCTCCTCTAGGTTTTTCTCTCTACACATTCATAGTTCTTAGGATTTCAATTATTATTGTTTTTGCATTGGGATATTGAGAAGAGTTATTACCTCAGCAAGACTTCGTCATTCTAGTTCGTTCTCTTTACTTGTCTCTTACTATTCCATGTCCTTAATTTACTCAATTTCACTATTGGATTATTTTAGAATTTATTAATACAAGAATTACTTTTATTTTTAATTGATTTCTTTTATTATTATTTATCATGTCTTTCTTTAATTCCCTTTCCTGTGTTATGAATTATACATTCACGATGAGCGAGTAGTCATAACTTGATTGGGTGTTGATTGAAAGGAAGACCTTGAGTTGGAATGCTTAAAAGAAAAATTGTAATTGGGTTTATTGTTGGATTGCCCTCTAGTCAATGACACCAATCCCTTTTAATTAAGCGGATTAGAACTTGTGAATAGAAATAGCATTCCAACTTGTTTGACTTTCCCTTACCTAGTAAGGGATAACTAAACAGAACAACCTTCAATTGTCAATTAATCTTGAGAGTACTCCAACAAGAATAGGGCTTCCAGCTAATCTACTCCCAGTCAAGGCTTTTATTTAAATCACATAAATTCTCTAATTTAATTTCCTATTCATTAACTCAATTCATTTTTGAAAACATCTGATTAATAAAATAGCACACCTTTCTGCAACTCGTTGGGAGATGACTTGGGATTCATACTCCCAGTATTTTAATTTTAATTTTTGTGACAACCCTTCTAAATTGATAGGTGGATTTTTAGTTGGTTAAGAACTATACTTGCAACGCATATCTTATAACAATTCTTAACTCGCCAATTTTTGCCACGTCAATGTGCCTCGTCAAACAACTCAGTAAGAGGAATATTACCCTGCTCAGGTGTCCACTGTTCATGGATGTAAATGTCTCCTTCAGGGTAGTTACCACTTATATCACTAGGAGCATTATAAATCTCAGCAGGGGGTGCGGCTACAGGCTCAATGTCTAGAACTTCTGTCCTAACTGGGGACTCCTCACAGGAGTATAAGTGCTGGTTGTCGGCAGCTATCTCAATGAGCTCATCTGCCTCTTTGTGTGTCTCTATAAAGTACAGAGAACCGCCTGCAAAGTGATATACTATCTTCGTAATAGTAGGATCTGGTCTAGGTTAACTGAAAGTGCATTTTCATATGGTTGGGAATTTCACACAAAATAATTCCGTTGATAGTATAGTTCCCAACCAACTAGTAATGCTCAATTCAAATTTTAACAGATTTTGCTTGTCACAAGTACAAACGCCAATGAAAAATAACCAAAGTATTTAAACCTCAGGTCATCTCACAAGGAATTGCAATGAAGTGCTCAATTATTGGCAATGAAGAACAAGGGTTTTGATTTTATAATTGCAAGAAAATGTAATAGCAAGAAAGCAAGCAACAAGAACTAATAAAAGAAAGGAAAATAACTCTTGGCTAGACATAGAAATTGAGATCACCATCCTTGTCTACAAACCAAATATTGACAATTATGAGGGACCAACTCATTAAGTCTACTTCTATGCTTGAAGTAAGTACAATATCTACCTCAAAGCATTAAGTACGTCAAATAGGCTTGATCAACATCAACTCATAAGTCCCAATCCAACTACTAATTGACTTAGTAGTAGATTGGTGTCAATGGGTATCAACTTGACCACATAGGCTTCTTAAATCACCAAATAAATTAGACCCAATGACTCAAGGTCACCCAATTCTCTTAGCCTAGGCCAAGAGTAAAGAAAACTACTCTAAAACTAGAGAAAGCATTCTTTCAAACACCTAGAGTGCAAGAAAAGTAAGCATCACCAAATGCAAGAATTAAAGAAACCCATAACTAACATAAGCAAGAAATCAACAATAACAATGAAGATAAACATAAGAAGACATGGAAACATAAAATTGAATTAAAAGGAAATTAAAATTAAAAAGAGTGCATTAACATACAAGTGACATAAAAGGGAAATTAACAACAAGAACTAGAAGAGTAAAGATGTAATAACAAGAAATTAAATAGGAAAAGTAAATCAAAACAACAATTGAAGGTTGGACCTAAGGAAAATTAACTTAAACTAACCTGATTGATCATCATGATTCCATTTGGCCAGTAGGCAAGCCGAATTCTCATTTTAGCACCCAAACATTCTTCTAGACCCAAGCAATCTAGTACTACACCAACCATTGCTCCTGACCCTTAAGCCTCCAACCATAATGAACCTAGAGTGATATTTCCAACTACTAACTATCTTCTTTTTGCTCTTAAAGTCACAAAGAGCTCTAAGTTGCCCATCTGTCTCAAGTAAACCATATTCAAGTGGGATAATAAAGCTTAGGGATAGGAATTTTACCCACCTGAATGTTGTGTTAGATGGTGACTTAGGAAGGGGTGGTTCCAATGATCTTGCAAGTTCCACTCCCTTGTGCTCTTCTTTCAGACATCCACCTCTTGACAACTTTCTTCAACTTCTCCTTGCTTGTCAAATTCTTCCAACTCCTTCTCATCATCAATAAAGTCAAATTTGGGAGGTTGTGTGAAGTCCACTTCAACATCAACTTCACATCCATTGGGAGAATCTTCAACAAGGTCATTGACGGGCAAAAAATTGCCGATTAAGAATTTATAATAAAGATAGCGTTGCAAGTACAGTTCTTAACAAACAAAAATTTTGCTTATTAATTTAAAAAGAGTTGTCACAATTTAAGAATAAAATACTAGGAGTAAAATTCCCAGGTCGTCTCCCAACGAGTTTAACAAAAGAGTGGAAGTTATTGGTCAGGAATTTTCTGAAAAATTTTAGAGTTGGAGTACGGAAGAATAAAATGATTATTAATTAAAGCAATGAAAATTAACAAGAGGTTTTATATATTTGAAATAAAAAGCCTTGACTGGGAGAAGATTAATTGGAAGTTCTACCCTTGTTGAATTTTCCCAAGTGTAATGGTAAGAGGTTGTTGTTTCTACTTAGTTATCCCTTACCGAATAAAGAAAAGTCAAGTAACTGAACCAACTCCGATTCACAAGTCTTAATCCTCTCCTATGGAAGGATTAACATTTGTGACTAGAGAGTCAGCCAACAACTTCTAATTACCAATTAACACTTGAGTATTCCAACTCAAGGGTCTCCTATTAATCAACTCCCAAGTCAAGTTGGGAGTCTACTCTATTGACATGAATGGAATTTTCATAAATATATAAAGGGAATGAAAAGATGACATGGTAATTCAAACCAAGTAAGAACAGAAAATTAATTAAAGGTAAAAATAATTCTTTGCATTAATAAATTCCAAAATCGAAGATATCCATATGTAACTCTAAACAAAGTGAATGAAAAGTAAAAGAGCAAGGAAATAAGAAAGCAAACCGTAATGATAGAGACTTCGAACGGAGGTAGTAACACTTCTCAATATCCAATCCAAAAAAATGGAAATCTATTAATATGAAGAACCATAGAGGAAGTAGTAGTTTTTTCTCCAAGATTCAAAACTAAAACTAAAAACTGTGTAAAAGTGAATGTGTGTTGAGTCTCTGCTTGTCCCCTGACTCTAGTATGTGTTTCTAGGCCAAAAACTGGGTCCAAAACCAGCCCCAAATCGCCCCCAGTGTCTTCTACAATTTCTGCACGTGGCACACCTCATGCGTACGCGTAAGTCACACGTACCTGTCGATGGTCTTCTGCGCATGTCACGCGTGCGACGTCAGTCACGCGTACGCGTCGATATGCGACTTCACTGGTCATGCGTACGCGTCAGTCACGCGTACGCGTTGCTGTGAAAAGCTCCAAGTCACGCGCACGCATGAGCCATGTGTGCGCGTCGATCCTCGCTAGTCATCTCCTTCATTTCTTGTGTTTTTTCCATTTTTGCAAGCTTCCTCTCCATCCTTTAAGCCATTCCTGCCCTATATAGCCTGAAAACACTTAACGCATAGATCACGGCATCGAATGGTATAAAGGGGAATTAAAAATACACAATTTAAAGGCTCAGGAAGCAAGTTTTCAACCATAGAACAAAATTTGGAAGGATTTGTAAAACCATGCAAATTGTATGAATAAGTATGCAAAAAATTGATAAAAACCACTCAATTTAGCACAAGATAAACCATAAAATAGTAGTTTATCAGTCATCAATGTCACTTAGTGTGGAGTTGTCTTCAATGATGGAACTTGTCTCTTGCCCAACTTCTTCCAAACCTTCTTCTCAGTGGCTTGCTTCCAATTCCATCTCATCTTTTTGCTCACCAAGTGTATGGAAGGTTGTGCATATTCTTCTATGACCTCAATTTCATGTCCAATGGGAGAAGATTTAATTGTACATAAGAATTCATCAATGCTTGAATCCATCTCTTGATCAACCTCTTCAAAGTTTTCCACCATGATATGCCTTGGAGGTTGTACACCCTCCTCAACATCAATATCAAGCTTCTTAGAAGAGGGCTCTATGATTCTACATTCCCATGGACTTTCAACATCTCTTAGGTCTTCAACCACTCCTTCCATTTCAATCATCTCTACCTCCCCCTCTTGTTGTACTACTTGCTTCAACTCCTCTTCTCCATCTTGAAACACCAAACTCACTCCCTCACTATGCTCTTTGATTGCTTCTCCACCTTGATCGGCTTAGGCGGGAGGAGACCATGTTGCGAACGGCTTCCGCTACGGTGGCAAGCACGGCTTCTATCTTCTTGAACTCCTTTTGTGTCTCTTCTTGCCTTTGGAGGTAAGAGCTAATATCTCCTTGTTGTGCTAGCTTGAAGGCATGGAGAGACTCATCCATTGGAGGTAGTGTAAGAGAGGGTTCATTGTTTAGGGGAAAGGGTTCATCATTAGAAGGTGGTTCTCCTTGGTAAGGGTATGGAGATAGTGTATATGGAGGTGGTTCTTTGGAGTAGTTGTGTTGGAATTACAGTGGCTCCATGTATGGTTCATATGGCTCATAAGGTGGTTGGTATGGTGGATACGGATTAGGGTCGTATGGAGGTGTTTGGTGATATGGGGCTTGTGAGTATGGTTGTTGAGGGCTATCTTGAGGAAAGGGGTCATGTGTATGTCGTGGTTGTGGTTGACAAACACAATGAGGGTCATAACATACATTAGATTGGTATGCATTAGGAGTTGGATTGTACCCATAAGATACTGGAGGAGGTTGTTGCCAAGATGGTTGATCAATTCCTTGAGGCTCCTCTCATCTTTGATTGTTCCATCTTTGATGCATGTTGTTATTGTAGCTTCCATCTTCTACAACATAGTTGTAACCACACTCATAGCCAAAAAGGTGAGAATTCATGATGGAAAATAAAAAACAAAGGCTAAAAAAAATAAGCAACAAGTCCTAAACCTAACAAAAACTAACAAACAAGCAAAAGACAGACATATTCACATATTCACAATAACCAATAATATAACACCATTGTAATTCCCTGGCAACGGTGCCAAAAATTTGAAAGAACAAAACCGTCAGCTAAGAATTTCTTCTCGGTTAGAGGAAATAATTCCGTTGATAGTATAGTTCCCAACCAACTAGTAATGCTCAATTTAAATTTTAATAGATTTTGGTTGTCACAAGTACAAACCCCAATAAAAAATAAATGAAGTATTTAAACCTCGGGTTGTCTCACAAGGAATTGCAATGAAGTGCTCAATTATTGGCTATGAAGAACAAGTGATTTGATTTTATAATTGCAAGAAAATATAATAGCAAGAAAGCAAACAACAAGAACTAATAAAAGAAAGGAAAAGAACACTTGGCTAGACATAGGAATTAAGATCACCATCCTTGTCTACAAACCAAATATTGACAATTATGAGGGACCAACCCATTAAGTCTACTTCTATGCTTGAAGTAAGTACAATATCTACCTCAAAGCATTAAGTACGTCAAATAGGCTTGATCAACATCAACTCATAAGTCCCAATCCAACTACTAATTGACTTAGTAGTAGATTGGTGCAATGGGTATCAACTTGACCACATAGGCTTCTCAAATCACCAAATCAATTAGACCCAATGACTCAAAGTCACCCAATTCCCTTAGCCTAGGCCAAGAGTAAAGAAAACTACTCCAAAACTAGAGAAAGCATTCTATCAAACACCTAGAGTGCAAGAAAAGTAAGCATCACCAAATGCAAGAATTAAAGAAACCCATAACTAACATAAGCAATAAATCAACAATAACAATGAAGATAAACATAAGAAGACATGGAAACATAAAATTGCATTAAAAGGAAATTAAAATCAACAAGAGTACATTAACATACAAGTGACATGAAAGGGAAATTAACAACAAGAACTATAAGAGTAAAGATATAACAACAAGAAATCAAAAGAGAAAACTAAATCAAAACAACAATTGAAGGTTGGATCTAAGGAAAATTAACCTAAACTACCCTAAATTCTAGAGAGAAAGGGGAGATTCTCTCTCTAGAATTCTACCTACAACATGATGAAAACTACACTATGACTTCTCCCCCCATTCTTTTGCCATCCTTGGGTTCGAAAGCATCAGAAATGAGTTGGATTTGGGCCTTCTTGAGCTTAGAAATCGCCCCCAGCGTTTTGCCTTTAAGTGAGTCACGTGACCAACATCACGCGTGCGCATGGATGACGCGTGCGTGCCGCTTGCTGATTCTCTGGTCACACGTACGCGTGGATGACGCGTACGCGTGTGCCTGGCATTCAGTTTAGCAAATCCTCATTTCTTTATGAATTCTCCATTTTTGCATGCTTTTTCTTGATTCCTTCAACCAAATCTTTGCCTTCTAAACCTTAATTCACTAACAAACACATCAAGGCATCTAGTGGAATCAAAGGTGAATTAAAATTAGCAAATTAAAAGCCTAAAAAGCATGTTTTTACACTTAAGCACAAATTAAGGGAGAATTACAAAACCATGCTATGTTATTAAATAAATGTGAGAAAATATCATAAAATCCCCTAAAATCAACACAAGATAAACCGCAAAATTGGGGTTTATCATTGACCATAAAGTCATTTGAGTCAACAGGAGTGTCAAATGTATAGGAACCCAGAGGTCTCCTAATTCGGGTATTCTCCTCTTGATCCATAGTGACTTCGGTGTTCCTGTATACATAAATAAGAGACAAAGAAAAATAGAAGTACCTATGTCAGAGTATAGGGAGCTCCCAGTGAGATATCCAAAAAGAAATAGAAAATAATAAATAGGGACATTTTGAAAATTAAAGAGGAAAAAGGAATTTAAAACTAAAATTATTTTGAAAAAATTCGAAAACAATAAAAAAATGGGAAAATAAATATAAAATTCGAAAATAAAATAAAAAATTAGAAAGAAAGGGACTTAAAAATTTTTTGAAATGCAAAAAAGAAAGACAAACAATTAACTAACAAGATTTGAAAAGAAAGATACAGATTTCATTTTGAAAGTTTTAAAATTCAAAAAGTGAAAGTCAAACAAAAAGATTTGAAATTTGAATTTGAAAAGAAAGAAAGATTTGAAATTTAAAATTTAAAAGAAAGAGTCAAAGTAAAATAAGATAAGATTTAAAAATTTAAAAGGTTTGAAATTAAAATTTGAGATTTTGAAAATTAAAATTTAAAGATTTAAAATTTAAATTTGAAATTTTAAAGAAAAAGAATCTAGAAAGATAAGATTTGAAAAGAATTGAAAAGATTTGATTTTGAAAATTTTGAATTTGTATTTTGAAAAAAAATGATTGGTTTTGAAATTTGAAATTGATTTAAGATAAGATAAAGATTTTGAAATTTGAATTTTAAAATTTGAATTTAAAATAAGATAAGATACGATCTTTTTGAAATTCAAAGAAAGATAAAATGATAAGATAGTGATTTGAAAAAGATATGATTTTTGAAAAGATTTGAAATTAAGATAAGATAAGATAGTGATTTTGAAATTAAAATTTGAAAATCTTTTGAAATTTTCAAAAATGTTTTAAAAATAAAGATAGAAAAGATATTTTTTTATTTTTTGAATTAATGAAGAAAGAGAAAAACAACCAAAAGACACTGTTCTGAGGGTTACTTGAAACGTTGAGGTCCATCTCGGATGAGATGTCCTGATTCGGTTGAGTTTTCCGTGTCCGACTTGTTGGAGCTGAGGTGCCGCCAATCCTTGATCTCTTGGGAAGAGGGGTGGTGGTAACTACAAGACACTTCGATACTTAAGTCAGTACGGACTTTAGGCAGGTTTGTAGTAGAATTGGAATATGAGTTATACCTAGGTGTTCTAGTGTATTTATAGTGGAATTAGGTGACCTCCTTTGGGGAGATAAGACTTTTATCTTATCTTATCTTTCCATCTGTTGGTTAGGTCTTATCTTTTGGCCACCGCCTTCTAGCAGGTGATGACATTCTATCGAATTGGGCCTCTCTGGGCCTTCGTCGCGGGTTTCCGACTTCTTTTGGGAGAAGTTGGGTTGTGGGCTAGGTCTGTTCTAAGAGATCGGTACTTTGGCGTACTCGGCCCGGACCTCGTGCTCGGGCCAGGGTATGAACAGTGCCCCTGCTTGAGCTTCGATCTCTCTTGGAGGTCATGATCGGTCTAAGCTTCGATCTCTTTTTGAGAGATTGTGCTCAAGTATCGCCTTTCAGTTGGCTGCGCCTCAGGTGATCGGGTTATTCTACGCTTTTATTTCTCTTTCGGAACGTAAAGCGTTTACTTTAAATACGGCAGCAGATTCTTGGGTACGAGCGAGTGCTTTTAAGGCTTCATTAATTGGGCTTTTATTTCTTTGCAGTTTTGCTTTCCCTCTCTTTTACTTAGTTTAAATTCAGAGGGACTTAGCTCATTTCCTCTTTTGCTTTCGTCTGCTTCATATTTGTTTTTGGAGAAAGAAGTTTTCTTTCCCTCATCCTTTGGCTACCTTAGCTTTCCTTTTCCTCAAGATTTTCAAGGCTTTCGTCATTGTCTTGGTGGGGATCGTTCGTGATTTTTTCATCTGTTCATCACCACTCTAGCTTCTTCTTTTCTGGTTGGTATTTGCCTCCTATGTTTTGTGCTTTTTTGTTTGATGGAAATTGCGATCCTTCTTCCCTGTTTTCGCATTTGCTTTTGGTGGCATTGCATGTCTATTACTTTCTTTAAGGTTTTGATTCTTTGAATGGTTAGGGTTTTTCATCTTTCGACTTTTCACTTTCCTGTCTGTGCTTATACTGCCTCCAAAGGGTGACCATAGGTTGCGTGGTGATTGTTTTTGTGAACCTTGGGGTGCCCTTTCACTGTCTTGTTGTTATTTGCTGGTTATCTCTTCATTCTTGCATTTTGGCCTAGTTGCTGGTAGTGACGCCTTTGTATTTTCTTGTTGTAGGTATAGTGTATATGTCTCGTAGAAATATTGTTGAAATGTCTACAGAGGTTCCTCCTGGTATGGCTGACTGGCTAGATTCTATAGTGTTGGGTTGTGTGACTGTAGCAGATTGGGAGTACTGTGAGAAATTTAGGAGATATCATAGGGTTTATGGGAATAGAGAGGATGAGAAGGATTACGAATTAGTGTCTCCTGACCCCGAGGAGAGGGTCAGCTTTCCTACCTTAGGTCGGACAGAGCGTCCGTTCTTTTATTCGTATGATTGTTTTTTCACCAAGTTAGGTCTCACCATTCCATTTACCGAGTTTGAGACTAAAATTTCTTGGAATTGTAACCTTGCCCTACTCAGCTTCATCCCAACTCTTGGGCTTTCATGAGAAGTTTTCAGCTGTTGTGTCAGGAGTTGGGTGTCCGACCTTCTCTCTATCTATTTCTTTACCTGTTTGTGCTGACGAAGCCAGGGGCCGCCAGGAAGAAGGATTCTTGGATCTCCTTCTGGGCTACCCAAGGTAGATAAGTTTTCGCCATTTATGAAGACTCTTTCCACGATTTTAAAAGTTTCTATTTCAAGGTTCGGGTTGTGGATGAGGTTCATCCCTTTTTTCCTGGATGAGAATAAGGAGCCCACTTTCCCCCTTTGGTGGCAAGAGAACCCCGTAGTGCTTAAGTAACCTTTAGAGAGTCTTGACGAGGTAGAGAGGGCCTTTGTGGGTGTTTTAGAGGAGCATTGGGAGCAGCCTCCTCATTTGGATACGAAGAGGTTTTTATGGGATCCTGCTCTTCTCCGTGCCGAGCTAGGTAGTGCCCGACCTTCCTGGATTTTATTTCCTTTATTTACGGTTTTAGTTATGTAACTGTTCTGTGGTTTTTCTTTTTCAGAGATGGCTTCGAGCTCTGACTCAATGATGTTCCTCTGCAAGACCAAAAAGATTGAGGAGCAGAAAACGTCTGGTGCTTATGTCCTTAATGACAATAATTTTGATGGTGTGGCCTTCATTGAGGAGCATATTGCTCCGTATGGTTTCGTCTCAACTGATAATGTGTCCATCCTCAGGCACCTTCATTTTATGTCCAGCAACAGCATCCGGATGGCCAACCTTAGTGCTGCGTTGGCGAGGGAGTTTAAGAAATCCCCTATTAATACTACCAGTGCTTTCCTTGGGAGCGCCAAAACTCATTTTGAGAAGGTGGAAGGGATGAGGGCTGAGCTGGAGGCAAAAAATGTGGGGTTGGAGCTTTCTTTGGAGAAGGAGAATGCCCGTGCTACTACAGCGGAAGCAGCTACTAACTTGGCGGAGGAGATGGCGAAGAAAGCCAAGGAGAGCTATGCTCGGACTTATGCCGAGCTCCTTGAGGTTATGGAAAAGCCTCGATCTTCTTATGATGATTATGCTAAGCTGCAGGGTCACGTGGTGAATGGTATGACTGCCCTGTATGAGAATCTGAAAGCGCAAGCCCGTGTTCTTGCTCCTGATGCCGACCTATCTCTATTTAGTATGGATAATGTTATGGAGGATGGTAAGATTGTGCTGGCCCCTGACGAAGATGAGATCCCTGTGCCTGATCCCAAGACCAAGGCTTCTGCAACCCCCTCTGCTGAGGCTACCTGATCTAAGGCCGACCTTAACATGGAGATCTTAAATGGCCCAGATGGTGTTGTTGGGGTTGTCCCAATTTCAGTTATTCCCCCACCTCCTTAGGACGCAGCGACAAGAGCGAAGCTGGACCCTTTAGGACCTCTGTTATTTTGCTTTTAAGTCATGTGCATCTTTTGACCTGTGGACCTTTTGAACATTTTTATTGTAATAGTTTGTGGCTTAGGTTATTTTGAAACTCTTGGTTGCTCCTTAGCAACCTTTTGTTTTTCAGTTAAAACATTTTTAATCTTTGGTTATTTTTTAGCAACCTTTGAGTTTTAATGCTTAACTTTTTTTAAACTTCTAGTTGATTGTTCTGGTAGGCCAGTGGCTGTTTCCTGGGTAGTTAACGCTTACCTTTTGGTTGTCTTGCTTGAGCCTTTCTGGTTATCACGCTTCAGCTGATCTTGAGGTAGTGTTCTTTTGCGAACTTCTACCTTTGCTTGGTGATCCGATTTGTTTTATTCTGCGTTGGCCATTTGGTCATCCTTGATGACTTTCAGTAAGAGTTAGCGTTATAGGGCTTGGGTTCCAACAAACCTTTCTTGGAACTTTTTACCTTTTAGTTGTTTGCTTTGGACGACCCTTGAGCCTTTTTGTAAATGAGCTTGTAGTTGCTTTGCTTTTTAGGTAGTATTCCTTTCGAACATCTACCTTTCAGTCTAGCAACTTTTTGGGACTAAGTTTTGAACTTCTCTTGGAGACCGACCTTGGTGTGGTCGGGTGGCACGATTCCTTTTTAGTGATCCTTTTGGTGGTCTGACATATCTGTCGGGCCTTTTCAAGTTATTTCTGCAACTACATTTTTTATCCGACGTTGTTCGGTCGCTTTATACAAGTTGCTTTTATAACTTCTCACATTAATTTGACCCTTGTCGCTTCACCTTGTCGACCTTTCCAGGACGGGTGGTGATTTTTTCATTTTTTCGAGCATAAATTAATGTGCCTTGGTAGGAAACTTTTTAAGGAATAAAATGCAGTGAATTGAAAAATAATGTAAATAAGTTTCTATACATGTGTGGTTATCCTTCAAGTCGTGCTGCCCTTAGTCCTTGGTCTGATGTCTCGTTAAAAAACCCTTTACAGGGAAAAAGAGTACACCTTGGCTCAAGACCTTTCTTAGCTATAGTACCTTCTCAAGTTACAGGCGTACCAAGACCTCGGGAACTCCTGCCCTTGGAGGTCGGCCACCTTATAGTAACCTTTTCCTAGTACTTCTGCGATCCGGTATGGCCCTTTCCAGTTGGCGACTAGCTTTCCTTTTCCTGACCTACCTGCTCCGTTGTCATTTTGGATTAGGATGAGGTCGTTGGTGGCGAAGCTTCGCTGGATTACCTTTTGGTTGTATGAAAAAGAGAGAGAATTGTAGCTTAGGAGTTTTACAAAATAGATTTTCGTTGCAAGTATAGCTCCGAACCAACAATTGACCTCTATCAGATTTTAATCTAAGGATGAGTCACAATTCAAAACAAATATATACACTGAGAGTATTTAACTCCTGGGTCGTCTTCCCTAGGAGTTGCAATGAAATGTGCATATTCTTAGCTATGAGGGATTTTTTGGGGTTTTGGTTGAAAGAGGCAAGAAATGTAAATTGCAAGTAATTAAACAAGCAAGCAAGAAAATAAATGAAAAACAATTAAAGCAATAAAAAGGAAATTAAAGTGACAAAAAGAGCTCTTGGTAGGAATTGGGGAACTAAGGATTCCTATCCTAGTTATGGACCACAAACATGGTAATTGTGTCGAATTAATCCCAATTAGTCAATCCTGACATCGAGAATTAGACAAAAGGGCATAATTGATCCCAATCCACAAGTCCTGACCAACTCTATTAATGGAAGGCTTAGTGTTAGTGGAAACCAAATCAATTAACAATCTTCACACAATGTGGAATCGACATCCACCACTCATGTTCACCCAATTACCCAATTTCTTAACCAAGAGTGTGAAAAACATGGCAAAAATCGAACCAAGCATTTTGTCAAACACTTGGAGGGCATAAAAGGAAAGCATGAAAAAATAACAATGAATGATAAATGCTACAACTACTAAGTAAGGAAAGTAAGAATAGCAACTCAATTAAACAATAAAAGGGCATGAAACATAAATTGCATTAAATGTAAATCAAAATAACAAGAGTATTCATCAACATACAAAATAAGCAAACTGAGAAATTAACAAGGTAAACTAAGGAAATTAAGACAATAGAACAAAGAAAGGTAGAAGAAACTAGATGAAAACAAGAATTAAAAACAAAAATTACAAAGAAATTAAACTAAGAAACCCTAATTCTAGAGAGAATGGGGAGCTTCTCTCTCTAGAAAATAACCTACATAATGCTAAACTAACGCTAATTTCTCCCCCCCTTCACATGGAATGAGGCCTCCTTTGATATAGCAAGAATCAGCTTCAGAGAGTCCCAGAACTGGGCTCTAGAGTCCCAGAAATCACCCCTAGCGATTTGCATTAATGAGGTCACGTGCTGGCTATGACACGTAGCATGGGTCACGCGTACGCGTCATCTGGCATTTTCTTTCCACGCGTACGCGTCTCCGTCAACGATGCACCTCTTCATGATGAGCGAAAACTGTCTCTCAACAATTTCCTTCCGGCAAGTGCACCAGATTGTTGTCAAGTAAAAACTCACTGTAGAGTGAGGTCGAATCCCACAGGGATTGGTAGATTGATCAATGTTAATCGGAGAATTTTGCTAGTTGAGCGAAATTAGATTTTGTTGAGAATTGCAGAAAGTAAAATTGGCGGGAAACTTAAATTGCAAGAAATTAAAGAAGTAGAAAGTTAAATTGCAGGGAATTAAGGTGCAGAAGCTTAAATTATAAGAAGATAAATGGGACGGGGGAAGTAGCATGAAATTAAAGAGCAAAACGTAAATAGAATGGGTAGATCAGAGAATGGGGAATTCATTGGGTTCAGGAGATGCACAATTCTCCAGATCAAATTCATTTTCACCTCTTCCACAATCAATGCATTCATTGATCTCCTTGGCAATCTTAAGTGATTGGATCCCAATTCCTTGGCTCACCAATCTCTCTAAGCATGAACAATTGCCCAATTCCTTGATTTAAGTGCTCATGGGAAGAGATGAAGTTTGGTCACTGATTATACCACACAAATTCATATATCAAAGTGTTGGTAGGATTACATGTCACTATATCCATCCAAAGCCCAATCTAATCCAATGTGAGAAAGCATTTCTAGCATGATCTCCTCATTCCTCTTCCAAGGTTGCAAGGAGATCCAATTATGAATAGCTTCTTTCCCAAGATAACTATCCAATTGGATAAAGAATGAAAGCTTTCTCGTAAAATCAAGAGAAAAGAAAGAAGAAGATGAACGAAAATCACTATTGATCCATTGAATTACATAGAGCTCCCTAACCCAATGAAAGGGGTTTAGTTGTTCATAGCTCTCAAAATGGAGATTGGAATTGAACGATACATTTTGGAAGTTAACCAACAGAGAATGGAAAATACAAAAATTGTGAAGGTGCCCAGAAAGTGAAAAATGAAAATCCCAATGTAAAAATTTTCAACTCCAATTTCTGGGCTTGGCATCGCGCACGTTGGAGGCTAGCGTTGGAGGCAACGTTGGACTCCAACGTTTATTTTTCACGCGTATGCGTACCGTACGCTTTCGCGCAAAAGGGTCAAAAATGTTTATTTACATGTACGCGTGATGCACGTTTCCGCGTGGATATCAAAATTTGCTTTTTTACGCGTACGCGTCATAGACGCATATGCGCCACTCAAAATTCATTTAGCTCAAGAATTGAAGTTTTTATCACCATGTTGGTGGTAACGTTGGATGCCCAACGCTACCTCAAATGTGAGCATCAGCAACCATGCAGAGAAGTGCTCTGTTTTCTCTTCCAACGTTTGAGGCAACGTTGGTGGTCCAACTTGGCCACCAACATTGCTTCATCTTCATCCTTTCCATGCTCCTTCTTCAACCTTCCAATATGTTTTTCTTCACCTATCATCAACCAGTGAATGCATCAAAGCCTTGCTAAAATCATGAGAATTCTTATCATTTTTAGCATACAAGTGATCATAGCATAAATCATCATGAAATTGCATTAAATTACTCATGGTTGAATGAATATAGGCATACATGAATTTCTACCCAATTTGCGTACTTATAGCTCAAGAAAGTGCATAAAACCTATCAAAAACAAAGAAAAAGCCTAGTGAAACTAGCCTAAGATGCCTTGGCATTACTTCACGCGTGCGCATCTGTCACACGTGCGCGTCGCTCTGAGCATTCCAAATCCTTGCTTTTCCATGAATTCTCCACTTTGCATGCTTTTCTCTTCACTTCTTCCATCCAATACTTGCCTTATGAATCTGAAATCACTCAACAACATATCAAGGCATCGAATGGGATGAAAGTGGAATAAAATTGGTTAAATTAAGTACAAAATAGCATGTTTTCACAATTAGGCACAATTTAGGGAGAAAACACAAAAGTATGCTATTTAGATGAATAAATGTGGGTTTATATGATGAAATCCACTCAAATCAAACCAAAATATATCGTCAAATATAGATTCATCAATTCTCCCACACTTAAACAATAGCATGTCCTCATGCTAATCACAATCAAAGGAGAAGGATAAAAGGGCAAGCAATTTATTTAATGCAACTACCTACATACATGCAACTATACTAAAAGCTATCTATCTATATATACTCTATGGTTCCTATTGAGTTTGGCAAAAAACAAACAAAAGAATCTCAGTCAATCCAAAGTATGAACTTAGGGCCAAGACAGGAAAATATAGCAATATAATCAATGTCTAAAGAATTTATTTGAAATTTTGAAATTTCATTTCAACAATGATAAACCATTATTTTATGATTTATATTGTGTTTAATTATGTGGTTTTATCAAATCTTTACCCACTTGTTCATATGATTAGCATGTATTTACAATTCCTTCCTAAAATCACTCCATAGTTGAAAACTTGCTCCCTAGAGACCTTTAATTATGTATTTTAATTCTCCTTTATCCCATTCGATGCCGTGATCCGTGTGTTAAGTGTTTCAGGCTTCATAGGGCATAAATGACTTGGAAATTGGAGAGGATGCTTGCAAAAATGGAAGGAACACAAGAAACTAAGGAGATGACCAGCGAGCAATGACGCGAGCGCATGGCCCACGTGAACGCGCAAATGGAGAATTCGCAATGACGCGGACGCATGCCTGACGTAAACGCGTGGATTGGAGTCTGCACAAATGACGCGAACGCGTAAACCACGTGAACGCGTGACAAGGAAAATCGCTGAATGATGCGAACGCATGAACAACGTGTACGCGTGACCTGCGCGATCTGCAAAAATTACAGAATACGCTGGGGGCAATTTCGGACCGCATTTTTACCCAGTTTTTGGCCCAGAAACACAGACTAAACCTAGGGAACATGTAGAAACTCAAGGAGGCATTCACACACATTGAGATTCATCACATTAGGATTACTCTTAGTTTTAGATCTGAGTTTTTAGATTTGCATTACCTTGATAGTTTATGCTTTTGCTTGGATTTTTGGATGCTGAGAGTCATTACCTCCGTTGAAGACATTACTTTAGTTTGTTTCTTTACTCCCTTATTTTTTAATTAATTACTCATTGACTCTATTCAGATAATTATGTTACGTTTTGGAATTATTAATATACGAAGTTATTTTTATTTTAATTAATTTTAATTCTCTATTTTATTTTATTTAATTATGTCTTCTCGTATTTTTATGATTATTTCTTTCATGTCAATGGAGTAAAATTTCTACTTGAAATGGGGGGTTGATAAAAGGAGATAATTGAGTTGGAATGCTCAAGTGCTAGGTTGAATAGGACGTTGTTAGCTAATTTCATACCTACTAGCACTAGACCTCCCCAAAGGAGAGGACTAGGAATTGAGGGTAAGAGTTAGTTTAATCACCATACCTTTCCTTATTTAGTAAGGAAAAATCGAGCGAGAACAACAACCTTTTTACAACACATTTGAGAAGATCCCAACAAGGATAGAAGTTCTATTTAATTATTCCCCCAGTCAAGGCCTTTTATTCAGAGTATCAATAACTATTCTTAGTTTATTTTTATTGCTTTAATTTTTAATCATTTTAATTATTCGTTATTAAAACTTAATTTTTTTGAAACCCCCTAGTTAATAAAATAGCACTCTTCCCTGCAACTCGTTGGGAGATGACCTAGGACTCATACTCCCAGTATTTTATTTCTAAAATTTATGACAATCCTTTTTAAATTGGTGAGGCAAATTGATGAGGCGCAGAAGTTGGTGAATTAGAAATTATTAAAATAGTTACGTTGCAAGTATAGTTCTTAACTCACCGAAAACCTGTCTATCAATTTAGAAATATATCACAGAAAGTTTAAATTAAAAATTACTGGGAGTTGGAGTCCCAGGTCGTCTCCCAATGAGTTACAGAAAAGTGTGCTATTTTATTAATCAGATGTTCCAAGAAGTTGAGTTAAGTAGAGGGAAAATTAAAAAGAGGAAATTTAAATAATATGAATAAAAGGCTAGACTGGGAGTTGATTAGTTGGAATCTCTATTATTGATGGGATGATTTCAAGATTAATTTATAATTAATGGTTGCTCTGTTTAGTTATCCCTTACTAGGTAAAGGAAAGTCAAACAAGTTGGAATGCTAGATCTATTCACGAGTTGCAACCCACTTAGTTCAAAGGGATTGATGTTAGTGATTAGATAACAATCCAACAGTTAACCCAATTACAATTTTTCTTTCAATCCTTCCAACTCAAGAGTTCCTTTCAATCAACTCCCCATCAAGTGAGGGAACTACTCACTCATTGCAAATAATAAATCCATAACACATGAAAGGGAATTAAAAGAAGACATGATTATTGGAATGGAAAATAAATTAAAATGGGAGAAATAATCCTTGTATGAAATAATCATGAAAATATTCAAATAACAAAATTGAACAAAGCAAAGAACATGGAAGAATAAAACCAAGTTAAGAGAACGAACTAGAATGACAAAGTCTTGATGAGGAAATAACTCCTCTCAATGTTCCAATGCTAAGACCAATTGAAAATTAAAATTCTTAAACCTAGGGAAAGAAACCTAGAGGGGGAAAAACTAGATCTAAAACGGTCAACTGTGTAGAATGAATGCTGTCCTTTGTTTCTGCATATTCTCTGGCTCTAGTCTGCTGTTCCAGGCCGAAAACTGGGTCGAAATAATGTCCAAAATCGCCCCCAGCGAAGTCTGCAGATTATGCAGATCGCACATGTCACGCGATCGCGTCATCCATGCGGACGCGTCATTCGCGCTTTTCCTTGCCACGCGTTCGCGTCGTCCATGCTACCGCGTCGCCTGAGCTTTTCCAATCCGCGCGGCCGCGTGAGCCATGCGGCCGCGTCACTGCGATTTGCTCTCCTTCGCGCGGTCGCGTGAGCCATGCGACTGCGTCACTTCTCGCTGGTTATCTCCTCAAATTCTTGTGTTCCTTTCATTTTTGCTAGCTTTATTTCCAATCTCCAACTCATTCATGCCCTATAAAGTCTGAAACACTCAACACACAGATCAGGGCATCGAATGGAATAAAGGAGAATTAAAAATACATAATTAAAGTTTCTAGGAAGCAGTTTTCAAACATGTTATAAATTCAGGAAGGGGTTATAATTTCATGCTAATTTAATGAATAAGTGGGTAAGGATCATGATAAAACCACACAATTAAACACAATATAAACCATAAAATAGTGGTTTATCAACCTCCCCACACTTAAACATTAGCATGTCCTCATGCTTAATTGAAGGAGATAAGGAAATAAGCATGAACATGTAGAAACCCATGAAATGCAATGCAAGCCTATATATAAATAAATGCAACTATATGATTCTTGCCCACTTGATCAAAAGTAAATAAGCTCTTCAAAATAATTACAAATCAAGTTCCACTAATTCTATCATTATATAATAAAACAGATAAAGGTGCAAGAAGATAGCTCATGAAAGTAGGGAACATGAAAATTCAAGCATTGAACCCTCACTGATAATGTATGTACGCTCTAATCTCTATTGGGTAATCACTCTATCCTTCTCTAATCATGCTTTCTAACTTTTGTTTTTGTCCTAACCAATCAACAACAGTTAATATACCAATGCAAACATCATGAGGTCTTTTCAAGGTTGTAATGGGGCTAAGGTACAGGTAGGGGTATACATTTGGTTAAGTGAGCTAATAAATTGAATCTTTAATTAATCCAAGCTTCAACCCAACCTATATATTTTTAATGTAATCTTAAAGTTCATACCTAGCTACCCAGAATTTCCTTTTCCTATTCATACTCATGTATCAATTTTATATTTGATTTTATCATATGTGCATTGATCTTTGAATTCTGAATTTAACATTGGGGTAATTTTGTCCCCTTATTTATTTATATAAATGAAATTATATATATATATATATATATATATATATATATATATATTAAATTAAAATAATTATAGCTTATCAATGCACATAGATTTTTAATTCTTATAGTTTCACATGAGTAGGTATCCAAATTTCCATTAAATTCTCATGACATATTCCCTTAACAACTTTTGTTCCCACAATCTCCAATACTTAACTAGTACACACAATTCTATCTTAAGCTAACCAAAGATTCAATTTGGGATATACAATTGTTTTTTAGCTTAAGGTTAGTAATGTGGTAAAATATAGAACAAATGGGATTTAAAGGCTCAAAGTGGTTAACAAGGGTAATTGGAAAGGGTAGGCTTAATTTGGATAAGTGAGTTTAAACAAATAATGGCCTCAATCATATGCAAGCATGCAAATATAATAAATATTGGACATATAAGATAAAACAAAATATAGATTACAATCATAGAGAAGTTAACACACAAGAAAGAAATAATTATGGTTAAATAATGTAACCATACATAAAGGCTCAAATCTTTCACAGGTTGTGTGTTCTTTAGCTCAAATGTCATGTTCCAAATACAACTCAAGCAAATTTATCATAAAATTTTGAAAAATTAGTGAAATTTTTTTCCAAAGATAGAGTTTTAAAAGAAACTTATTGTCTTTTCAATCAAGTAGAACATGCATGCAACTATCCTAACCTATGCAATTTATTCTATTTTATAAAAGAAAGAAAATCTAACTAAAATATCCTAATTATTGGTGCTAGGAAAAAGAAATTACCTCCGAAAGTCAGGTACTGACCGACCTCCCCACACTTAAGGCTTTGCACCGTCCTCGGTGCCGTCTATCAAGAACAGGGGTGGGTTGGTGGCAGTATCTCCACAATCGGGACCATCATGGCTCCCTGTGCTGGTAAAAGAGGTGGAGTCCAGGGTATCCGAGTCCCTAAAGTATCCCTTGAGTAGCTCCTTGAGGTGTTTGAATCGGCGTTCGTTACGGCGCTCTCTCAACTTAGCTTTGTGTTCTTTCCGATCCAAACTTTTGATTATCTGCTGGAGCAACTCATCAGTTATGGGTGCTTGTGGTGTTGAAGAAGGATTATCTTCAATTGGAGCAGTAGGAAGACTTGTAGTGGCTGCTGGAAGTCTGAGGTATTTCCCGTTAGGGACATACTGATCATCCTGTGGAAGCACGGCTTTGGTGTCCCCAGCTCTGTAGGAGACTCTGGCTGCTGAGACAAGATCTGAGACCAAAGTGGGGAAAGGTAAGTTGCCCGCAATTTGTACGTGTCCCATAGCATTCCGGATGTGTCTTGAGAGATTCAGATGTTAGTCCGTAAGGATGCACCAAAGTAGAACGGCCATGTCCACAGTGAAGGAGGACTCATGAGTGCTTGGAAAGATGTAATGGGACATGATCTGTGCCCAGACGCGAGCCTCCAAGGTAAGTGCTGAAGCCAAGATTCCCTTAGGGCAGGTAAGGTGGTATCCGTAGATCCAACAGCTACCAGGTAATGCGATAACTCCGAGAACGGAGTCCCAGTCAAATTGGTACCTCTAGCGCTTAAGTGCGGCTTCTTGGAAGGCATCTATTCCTTCTGGAATAGGGGGAAGACTCAGAGCTTGCTGAATGGCCTCTTCTGTGATGGGGACTTGCTTCTGCCGGACATAAACAGACTGCAGGGTTGGCATGTAGAAGTTAGAGTAGAAGTCAACTACCCAAGAAAGATTGACCTGCCTTGGCTGTCTCCATAGGAAACCCCATTGTCTTTGTTCAATTTGCGGTTCAACAAAGGTAGCAATATTGGACGGGAGGATAAGAAGGTATTTATTGTTATAGTTTCTTTCTGCCAGGATAGAGAACATCTGCTCACAGTAGCGATTGGGAAATCGCGCAGTGTCCTTTGCTGGAAAGGCTTTCTCCTTTTCATCAACCCTTATTATCCTCTTAACTCTTTTTGTTGAGGGCTTGACTGCGGTTGAAGAAGGCTCTGCCACTAATGCTCTTTTAGTTCCTCTTCTTGCTGGTGGTTTTGAAGTAGCTTTCTCTTTTCCTTTCTTGGTGGCCATCCTGAAAGAAGGGAAGAGAAAGTAAATTAAATTCAAAAAGATATACAGCCAGGAAGGAAACGGAAAAGAGGGTGATGGATGCACATTAAGATATACTGACATTATCACATGCTCGTGAGTACATGTGAAAAGCCAACAATGGAAAATAGCTAGTGCATATAAAGACAAGTGACTGCAAGGTGTTTATTGGCATGCCGGCAAAGGGCATGAGTAGCATAGACCAAGCAAGACTTTGTAACAAACCATCACATTTGTATTGACAATTAAATTCAATTAATACAATAGTAAAGGAAAGTTGTGAAAAACAAGCATTGAATAGTATAACAACATAGAGACATGCATAATGCCATTTGAGCTTTTTCACAAACACATAGCATGCATGATGAATAAGGTATAGAAAATATGAAGGTGAACATGCAAGCAATCCCTTAATTAGAATAAAAATAATTGTCAAACAATTTGCAACAATCCACAAGCATATAATGAGGGATAATGACTCAAAAAAATTTCTAACACCATGTAAAAAGGAAAGAAAGAAGAAGGAAAATATGAATAATGAGAGGAAAAAGAAAAGAAGAAGAAAATAACATATAAAATAATAAGAATGATAGAAAAAAGAAAGAGGGAAAAAGAAGGTAAAACCTTGTTAATGGACGTGAGAGGGATAGAGAGTGAAAGGTAAGATAGAAGGGGGAAGGGGGAAGGAAGAAATAAGGGGGGAAAAGAAAAACTAGGATTTGGAGGGGAGAAAGATAAGATAATTTGGCAATTTAGGTTGAGCTGTGCGGCGCACGCGACGCGGCCGCGTGGGGCACGCATTCGCGTGAATGCGCTTCAAGTAAGGTGATGCGATCGCGTCGGTCACGCGGTCGCGTGACCCATATTATGCATCTGGCGCGAGTGCAGCCTCGCTCCAGCACAACTTTCTGTTCAAATTAAATTGTTTGCCAAAATTGGGTCACGCGATCGCGTGAGTGTGCGCTAGGAGATGGATGATGCGGCCGCGTTAGTGACGCGGTCGCGTGATAAGGATTGTGCTTCCAACACCAATCCAGCATCACTCTCGCACAATATTTTATTGTGCACCCTTTTACGTTGAAAACTTCAGGGCACGCAGCCGCGTGGGGCACGCGGTCGCGTGGGAGGCCATGATTCCCATGCGACGTGAACGCGTCAGTGACGCGGTCGCATGTGTTGATTTGTGCCATTGGCACGCCTCCAGCCACACTCTAGCGTAACTTTCTGTTCATTTTTATTTTTCTTTATTCTCCTTGTGACGCGGACGCGTCGCTGATACGATCGCGTTGCGTAGGTGAAATTTTTTTTTTTAAAATTAAAGTAAAAACATGTAAATGCAGATGCATGAAAGTACTAAGAAAGAGAAGAGTTATTGAATAGGAAAAAAACTAAAAATAAAGAGAAGAACGATCATACCATGGTGGGTTGTCTCCCACCTAGCACTTTGCTTTAACGTCCGTAAGTTGGACGCTCCACTAGCTCAATCTTCTGCTATGTGGGGATCTTCCAAGAGGAAGATTTCAAGCTCCTTGTTTTTCTGTACCTTCTCGCCATGGTATAGCTTCAGGCGTTGTCCATTAACCTTAATAAGTTCAGAGCTCGAAGGATGGCTTAGGTGATAAACTCCGTACGGTTCGGCCTTCTCTACTCTGTATGGACCTTCCCATCTTGATCTCAACATGCCTGACATGAGCCTTAGTCGAGATTTGTAAAGGAGGACTAAATCCCCAGGTTGGAACTCTTTCTTCTTGATGTTTTGATCATGTACAGCCTTCATCTTTTCCTTGTATATTCTGGAATTTTCATAAGCTTCTAGGCGAAGGCTCTCCAGTTCCTGCAATTGCAACTTCCATTCAGCTCCGGCTTTCTCAATTCCCATGTTGCACTCCTTAACTACCCATAAGGCTCTGTGTTCTACTTCAACTGGGAGATGACAAGCTTTTCCATAAACCAAGCGGAAAGGACTCATCCCAATGGGTGTCTTGTATGCTGTTCTGTATGCCCAGAGTGCATCTTGTAGCCTGGTGCTCCAGTCTTTTCTATGAGGCTTTACTATCTTTTGCAAGGTACGCTTAATTTCTCTGTTTGACACCTCGGCTTGCCCATTAGTTTGGGGATGGTAAGCTTTTGCAACTTTATTAATTATCCCATGCTTCTTCATTAATCCCGTCAGTCTCCTGTTACAAAAATGGGTGCCTTGATCGCTCACGATTGCTCATGGTGATCCGAAGCGACATATAATATGGTTTCTCACAAAGGAAACAACAGTGTTAGCATCATCAGTGCGAGTGGGAATTGCTTCCACCCATTTGGAAATATAATCCACAGCTAACAATATATAAAAATATCCATTAGAATTTGGAAATGGACCCATGAAGTCAATGCCCCAAACATCAAAAATTTCACAGAAAAGCATAATTTGTTGAGGCATCTCATCCCTCCTGGATATATTACCAAATTTCTGGCATGGGAGACAAGATTTACAAAACTCAGCAGCGTCTCTAAAAAGGGTAGGCCACCAGAATCCACAGTCTAAGATCTTTCTAGCTGTCCTTTGAGGACCAAAATGTCCTCCACTCTCAGATGAGTGACAGGCCTCTAAAATGGATTGGAATTCTGATTGAGGCACACAATGTCTAATTACTTGATCAGCGCCACACCTCCATAAATACGGGTCATCCCATATATAATATTTAGACTTGCTTTTCAGCTTGTCTCTTTGATGCTTAGAGAAATTTGGAGGAAATGTGCGGCTAACTAAATAATTAGCAACAGGTTCATACCAAGAGACTACCTCAGATACTGCTTGCAGGTTATCAAAAGGAAAATTATCATCTATAGGAGTAGAATCATCCTTAATATGCTCCAGGTGACTCAAGTGGTCTGCCACTAAATTCTTATTACCACTCCTATCCTTTATTTCTAAATCAAATTCTTGTAATAGCAGTATCCAACGTATGAGTCTTGGTTTGGATTCCTTTTTAGCTAATAGATACTTTAAAGCTGCATGGTCCGAATACACTACTACTCTAGTACCAAGTAAATAAGCTCAGAATTTATCCAGAGCAAAAACAATGGCAAGAAGCTCTTTCTCAGTAGTAGTATAATTGGACTGGGCAGTGTCTAAAGTCTTAGACGCATAAGCAATAACGAAAGGATCCTTACCTTCACGCTGAGCCAGCGCTGCTCCTACTGCATGGTTGGAAGCATCGCACATGATTTCAAATGGCTGGCTCCAGTCTGGTCCTCTCACAATTGGAGCTTGAGTCAGAGCAGTCTTCAACTTATCAAACGCTTGTTTGCAATCCCCACTGAACTCGAACTCAATATCCTTCTGCAGTAATCTGGATAAGGGAAGTGTGACCTTACTAAAGTCCTTAATAAATCTCCTGTAAAATCCTGCATGGCCAAGGAACGAACGGACTTCCCTCACAGAAGAGGGGTAAGGTAAACTAGAAATAACATTCACCTTTGCTGGGTCTACAGAAATGCCATTATTAGATATCACATGTCCTAATACAATTCCTTGTTTTACCATAAAGTGACATTTTTCGAAATTTAATACAAGGTTTGTATTAACACATCTATCTAATACTCTAGATAATCCATCTAAGCAAAGGCTAAAAGAATCACCATAAACGCTAAAATCGTCCATAAAAACTTCCATACAGTCCTCAATAAGATCAGAGAAAAGACTCATCATGCACCTTTGGAAAGTAGCTGGTGCATTGCACAAACCAAAGGGCATTCTCTTATAAGCATAAGTCCCAAAAGGACATGTAAAAGTAGTCTTTTCCTGATCCTCAGGAGATATATGGATCTGGAAATAACCTGTGTAACCATCTAAAAAGCAATAATGTGATTTACCTGACAGGCGATCCAGCATTTGATCAATGAATGGAAGTGGGTAGTGATCCTTACGGGTAGCCTGGTTGAGACACCTGTAATTAATGTAGACTCTCCAAGCATTCTGAACTTTAGTTGCTATGAGTTCTCCATGCTCATTCTTCACTGTAGTGACCCCAGACTTCTTGGGTACCACTTGTACTGAACTTACCCATTCACTATCTGAAATGGGATATATGATACCTGCTTCCAATAGTCTGGTCACTTCCTTTTTGACAACTTCCAAGATGGTGGGAGTCAATCTTCTTTGGGCTTGACGAACAGGTCTTGCTCCCTCTTCTAAGAATATTCTATGCTCACATACTTGAGGATTGATGCCTACTATGTCTGCCAAGCTCCACCCAATTCCCTTCTTATGCTTCCTCAGCACATCAAGTAACTGCTCTTCTTGTTGAGAAGTAAGTTCTCTTGTAATGATAACTGGAAACCTCTGCTCATCTTCAAGATAAGCATATTTGAGATGTGGAGGGAGGGGTTTCAATTCTAACTTTTGATCATGGGCAGGCTCTGGATTATCTGGAGCTTGTGAAAATGACGAAGTGCCCTCATTGTCAGTTAAGAGGGTCCCCACACTTGGACCTTGTCCAGTGTGCCTCTCTTCAAACTCTTCCTTGTGAACTTCAACTACACTTTCATCTATGACATCACACTGGAAGATGGAACGATCTTCTGGGGGTTTGTCAATGACTCCATTCAGATTGAAGATTACTATGCGGCCATCTATTTCAAAGGAGTATGTTCCTGAAAAGGCATCCAATTTGAATTTTGATGTCTTCAGGAATGGTCTCCCAAGTAGGATTGATGATGGCTTATCTGAATCATTATGGGGCATCTCCAAGATATAAAAATCAGTGGGAAATGTAAGTCCTTTAATGTTCACCAAAACATCTTCAGCAACTCCAGCCACTGTAATAATGCTTTTATCTGCTAACACAAAACGAGCTGCCAACCTTTTTAAGGGAGGGAGCCTCAAAATATCATATATAGACAAAGGCATTATACTGACACATGCTCCTAAATCACACATGCAATCATAAATTACTACACCACCAATAGTACAGCTAACTATACAAGGACCTGGATCACTACATTTTTCAGGTAATCCTCCCATTAAAGCAGATATAGAACTACCTAAAGGAATAGTTTCTAATTCATTAATTTTGTCTTTATGGATACATAAGTCTTTTAGAAACTTTGCATATTTAGGTACCTGCTGAATAACATCCAAAAGAGGAACAGTTACCTCAACCTTTTTGAATATTTCTACCATTTTGGGGTCGGGTTCCAGCTTCTTCCTGGGCTTCCTTGCAAGTTGTGGAAATGGAATGGGAGTAGTGTTTTCTGTAGTATCTGCGCCTTTTGGTGCTTCCTCCTGTGGTTGAGCTATTTCTTCTTCAGCTATGTCCTGTATGTCCTCTTCCTCTTCAACATCTTCTATTTCTACTACCTCTTCAGCTGAGGTGTGTTCTGATGGGCTTGGTTCCTCCTGATTCCTCTCCTGCAGTGTGGTTCCAGACCTTAAGGTGATGGCATTAATGCCTCCCTTTGGATTGGGTAATGGTTGAGAGGGGATTCCAGTGGAGCTTGAAGGTTGGTTACTGGAATTTTGCGTTGATCCAATCTGTGACATAAGAGCTTGCAAAGTAGAGGTGAGACCATTCAGACTGGCATTAATACTATTCATGTTATTTTCCATGGTCTGTTGTCTTCGCTCAAAAGATTGTAGTAGCTCTTCATTAGGAGATAAAGAAGAATGAGTAAATTGGGATGTCTGCTGTTGATTGTTCTGTGGTCCTTGGTTTTGCCTCAGGTGAGGTGCTTTGTAAGGTTGATTCTGCTGCCTGTTGTTGTTATTATTCTACCTCTGATTTTCCTGATTATCTCTGCCTCCTCTATTATTGTTGTCCCTCCAATTCTGGTTAGAATTGTCCTACCATCCATGGTTATTATTTCCACTTTGATTGTACCCTTGGTTGGGGCGGTCATAGAAGTTATGAGTGGATGCCACCATGTTGTCTTCTTGTTGGAGCTGCGGGCATTCATCAGTGTAATGGCTATAATCAGCACAGATTCCGCAAATTCTTTGTGGGACTAGTTATTGGTTTTGCTGTGGCGGAGGAGGTTGAGCTTGCTGAGCTTGTTGTTGATTCAATTGCATCTGCTTCAGCTAGTTGGTCATCTCACATATACTCTGAGCTAGAGTAGCAGTCTCTCTGTTAGAGGATACTTCTGTAATGGCTTTTGAACAGCCTTGCTTTTGCCTGTGATTCCTAGTAGATTCAGCTAAATCACTGATCAATTACCAAGCCTCATAAGTGGTCTTGTACTTCTTCATAGACCTATTGCTAGCACTTTCCAATGTGGTCTTATCTTGGGGCCTCATGCCCTGTGTGACATAGCTAAGCAACACTATCTTGTTAATCTTGTGGTGGGGGCATGCTTCCAGACGATTATTAAAGCGCTCCCAGTATTCAAAGAGAGTTTCATTGTCATCCTGAACAATTGTGGAAATATCCTTCCTCAGTTTATCAGTAACTTCAGATGGAAAGAATTTCTCCAAAAACTCCTTTCTGAGTGTATCCCAGTTGGATATATTTGCCAGAGGTTGAGTGTAGTACCACTCTCTTGCTGTTCCCTCGAGAGAAAACGGGAAAGCTTTCAGCAAAATTGAAGTTTCATCAGTACCATCACGCCTGACAGTAGAACAGGCTGCCTGGAAATCTCTCAAGTGCTTGATAGGCTCTTGAGCAGGTAGGCCATGAAACTTGGGCATCAAATTTAGCAGTGCGGTCTTTATTTCAAAATCTGTAGCTACCGCTGGATGATGTGCTTGAAACGGTTGCATTGTAAAATCAGGGGCTCCTTCCTCCTGGATGGTAACTCTCCTAGCTGCCATGTCTTCTGCACGTAAAACAACCGAATCAGTAGAACGGGGGCTGGTTTCTTCCTCAAGTTCACTCTCAGATCCGCCCTCAGAACGGACTAACCGACGCTGTTCTCGCCTTATTCGTGAAATAGTCCTTTCAATTTCAGGATCGAATATTAGCAAGCACGGATCAGGAAGTGAACGCGTCATTTGACGGAAGAAACATGCAGCTCATAGTAGCAAAATAAAATAAAATGCAAATAAATAAATTCTAATTAATAACTTTAGCACTCTATTGCAACTCCCCGGCAACGGCGCCAAAAATTGATGAGGCGCAGAAGTTGGTGAATTAGAAATTATTAAAATAGTTACGTTGCAAGTATAGTTCTTAACTCACCGAAAACCTGCCTATCAATTTAGAAATATGTCACAGAGAGTTTAAATTAAAAATTACTGGGAGTTGGAGTCCCAGGTCGTCTCCCAACGAGTTACAGAAAAGTGTGCTATTTTATTAATCAGATGTTCCAAGAAGTTGAGTTATGTAGAGGGAAAATTAAAAAGAGAAAATTTAAATAATATGAATAAAAGGCTTGACTGGGAGTTGATTAGTTGGAATCTCTATTATTGATGGGATGATTTCAAGATTAATTTATAATTAATGGTTGCTCTGTTTAGTTATCCCTTACTAGGTAAAGGAAAGTCAAACAAGTTGGAATGCTAGATCTATTCACGAGTTGCAACCCACTTAGTTCAAAGGGATTGGTGTTAGTGATTAGATAACAATCCAACAGTTAACCCAATTACAATTTTTCTTTCAATCCTTCTAACTCAAGAGTTCCTTTCAATCAACTCTCCATCAAGTGAGGAAACTACTCACTCATTGCAAATAATAAATCCATAACACATGAAAGGGAATTAAAAGAAGACATGATTATTGGAATGGAAAATAAATTAAAATGGGAGAAATAATCCTTGTATGAAATAATCATGAAAATATTCAAATAACAAAATTGAACAAAGCAAAGAATATGGAAGAATAAAACCAAGTTAAGAGAACGAACTAGAATGACGAAGTCTTGATGAGGAAATAACTCCTCTCAATGTTCCAATGCTAAGACCAATTGAAAATTAAAATTCTTAAACCTAGGGAAAAAAACCTAGAGGGGGAAAAACTAGATCTAAAACTGTTAACTGTGTAGAATGAATGCTGTCCTTTGTTTCTGCATATTCTCTGGCTCTAGTCTGCTGTTCCGGGCCAAAAACTGGGTCGAAATAAGGTCCAAAATCGCCCCCAGCGAAGTCTACAGATTATGCAGATCGCACATGTCACACGATCGCGTCATCCATGCGGATGCGTCATTCGCGCTTTTCCTTGCCACGCGTTCGCGTCGTCCATGCTACCGCGTCGCCTGAGCTTTTCCAATCCGCGCGGCCGCGTGAGCCATGCGGCCGCGTCACTGCAATTTGCTCTCCTTCGCGCGGTTGTTTGAGCCATGCGACCACATCACTTCTCGCTGGTTATCTCCTCAAATTCTTGTGTTCCTTCCATTTTTGCTAGCTTCCTTTCCGATCTCCAACTCATTCATGCCCTATAAAGTCTGAAACACTCAACACACAGATCACGGCATCGAATCGAATAAAGGAGAATTAAAAATACATAATTAAAGTCTCTAGGAAGCAGTTTTCAAACATGTTATAAATTCAGGAAGGGATTATAATTTCATGCTAATTTAATGAATAAGTGGGTAAGGATCATGATAAAACCACACAATTAAACACAATATAAACTATAAAATAGTGGTTTATCACAGATCTTAGCCGGTTAAGAGCTATACGTGCAACGTTGTCTCTTAATTGAAATTTCTAAATTAGTTAACTCCTGCCACGCGTCAAACAACATGCAAGAAGATACAAGATAAGTGATGGAATCATAGAATTGAGCAATCGAATCCCTCACCGGATGTGTTTACACTCTAGTTACTCGGTGTTTAGGGCATAACCACTTAATTCTCATTTAATCATATTTTTCAAAGATTTGCAAGTCATCTAACAATCAACTAACATTTGATGTATGAATGCAAATATAATGAGGTCTTTTGTGGGTTGTAATGGGGCTAGGGTAAGGGTAAGATTAATATGGTTAAGTGGGCTAATAGATTGGATCTTTGATTAGCTCAAATATCCCACCTAATCCTATATCATCCTATATACATAACAAAACAACCTAACTACCCATTTATCCTCTTTCACACATTCACTCATGCATAGTTTTTCCAATTCACACACATATGTTTCCTTTATTTACATTCTTATTGTCATTTCTTTTCTTTTCTTTTCTTTCTTTCTTTCTTTTTTTTTATAAACAAAGTATGTACACCAAAATTTTTCTTCTGTCATCTACAAGAGATGCATATGTCTTAATTAATGAATGCATAAGTGTTTACCCATTTCCCAAAATTTCACAATGAAAACACAAACTAACTTTCTACCAATGTTTCCCACAAATTCCCCCACACTTGAATAACACACACTCCTCAACCCAAGCTAATCAAAGATACAATACATGGACATTTAATGGTTTTTCACTTAGGGCAAAAGATGTGCTTAATATTAGAACAAAAGGGGAATTAAAAGGCTCAAAAGTGGTTACAAAGGTAGATGTAAGGGTTGGCCATATAGATTAGGTGAGTTCAACATCAAAAATGGCCTCAATCATACTAAATGCATTCAAAACAACAAATATAGGACATAAAGATTCAAGCAAATCTAAGATCACAATCATAACAGGAGTATAACACACAAGAACAAAATTTTGTCGTTGAAGATGTGCAACCATCCATTAAAGCTTAAATCTCACTAGGTCTTTTGTTCAAGCTCCTTTCTATGTTCTATAAAAAGAATACTTCAAGCAAGTTTAAAAACAAGTTTTAAAATCTAATCAATGGAACGCCCTAAAAGAGATTTCTTGAAAATTCTTTGTTGTTTTACCCAAACTTATTTCCTATACTAAGAAACATGCAAATGCAAATATTTACAACAATAAAACTATAAGCAAGTAAGATATATACAAGCAACTAAGCAAAGTGAAATACTAAACAAATACTAAACAAATATTCACACAAATATAACTACTAAAACTAGAAATTAATGCAAAATGTTGAGAAAAAGAGAATTTATGCCCTGAAAATTGCGGATCCTCCCCCACACTTAAATGTTGCACGGTCCTCTGTGCATACACTCAATCCGGGGGTGAAAAGAGATGTGAGGCTCCACCTTTAGCTGGTGGGCACTGGGGCTCCGCGTTGCTGTATAAAAAAATAAACAAGAAATGAGGAAAAGTAAGTTGCGTGTGGTATGATAAAAGCCAATGTGTGTATTCTAAGTGTGCACGGTTTAGAACACAGACATTGGCCGGTGATGCGCGGATAATTTATACGCTTTTTGGCATTGTTTTTACGTAGTTTTTAGTAGGATCTAGCTACTTTTTAGTATATTTTTATTAGTTTTCAAGAAAAATTCATATTTCTGGACTTTAATATGAGTTTGTGTATTTTTCTGTGATTTCAGGTATTTTCTGGCTGAAATTGAGGGACCTGAGCAAAAATCTGATTCAGAGGCTGAAAGGACTGCAGATGCTCTTGGATTCTGACCTCCCTGCACTCGAGATGGATTTTCTATAGCTACAGAAACCCAATTGGCGTGCTCTAAATTGTGTTGGAAAGTAGACATCTTGGGCTTTCCAGCAATATATAATAGTCCACACTTTGTTCGAGTTTTGACAACACAAACTGGCATTTAAACGCTAACTTCATGCCTTATTCTGGCGTTAAACGGCAGAACTGAGTTACAAGCTAGAGTTAAATGCCCAAACTGGCACCAAAACTGACGTTTAACTCCAAGAAGAGTCTCTACACGTGAAAGCTTCAATGCTCAGCCCAAGCACACACCAAGTGGGCCCCGAAAGTGGATTTCTGCACTATCTGCACTTAGTTACTTATTTTCTGTAACCCTAGCTACTAGTTTAGTATAAAAACTACTTTTAGTGATTTATTTTATATCCTTGATTAGTTTTATGCTATCATAGATCATTGTACATGTTTGGTGGCTGGCCTCACGGCCATGCCTAGACCTTTCACTTATGTATTTTCAACGGTGGAGTTTCTACACCCCATAGATTAAGGTGTGGAGCTCTACTGTTCCTCATGAATTAATGCAAAGTACTATTGTTTTTCTATTCAACTCAAGCTTATTCTTATTCTAAGATATTCATTCACACACAAGAACATGATGAATGTGATGATCAAGTGACACTCATCACCATTCTCACTTATGAGCGCGTGCCTGACAAACACTTCCGTTCTACATGAAAACAAGCTTGAATGCATATCTCTTGGATTCCTGATTCACGATCAAAGTCTTCGTGGCTAGAATTATTGGTGGCCATTCCTGAGATCCGTAAAGTCTAAACCTTGTCTGTGTTATTCCAAGTAGGATCCGGGATGGGATGGCTGTGACCAGCTTCAAACTCGCGAGTGTTGGGCGTTGTGACAGACGCAAAAGGATCAATGGATCCTATTCCAACATGAGTGAGAACCGACAGATGATTAGCCTTGCGGTGACAACGCACTTGGACCATTTTCACTGAGAGGACGGATGATAGCCATTGACAACAGTGATCCCCCAACATACAGCTTGCCATGGAAAGGAGTACGAATGATTGAATGAAGACAGTAGGAAAGCAGAGGTTCAGAAGGAACAAAGCATCTTCATACGCTTATCTGAAGTCCCACAAATAAATTAAATAAGTATTTCTATCTTATTTTATATTTTATTTATCTTTTAATTATTGAAACCTCATAACCATTTGAATCTGCCAGACTGAGATTTGCAAGATGACCATAGCTTGCTTCAAGCCGACAATCTCTGTGGGATCGACCCTTACTCACGTAAGGTTTATTACTTGGACGACCCAGTGCACTTGCTGGTTAGTTGTGCGGAATTGTGAAAAAGAGTTGAGATTACGATCATGCGTACCAAGTTTTGGGCGTCATTGTTAGAGATCACAATTTCGTGCACCAGCCGGGTAAAAATAGAAACCACACAAGCAAAAGAAAAACATGTGTTCCTCAATTAAGTGGTCTAGGTTGCAAATAAAGAATAAGCAAGAGATTAAAGAACAAGCAAACCTAGGTAACCACAACTAAAGTGAATTGAGTATTTGATATTGGAAATTGAAATTGTGCAAGCGAAAGCGCAAGATGAATATAAAATGGCACAATTAACAATAACCAATTCAATGATGAAAAGAAAACTACTTGTTCATCATGACACATAATGCAATAGTCACATAATAAAGGTACTTATTGCAAAAAGTGACAAGCTAGATAAGAATCAAGTCAAGTCACTCAAACAAATGCAAAGCATTAAAAACAAACAAGTGCCTTGTAATGTGATGAATTTGATATGAAAATCATGATGAACAAGTAAATTCAACTCAATTCACTAAAGTAAAATTGCACAATTCATAATTAAGTTGCCAAACAAGGATAAAGTTTAATGCATATGGTAGCTACAATATATGAATCAAACTCACAATTCATCTAGGCAATTAAACAAAGACTTGATACTCAGTGCACATATTCATCAAAAATTAAACCAAAACTTAAGCATGAAGCAACCCAATCAACATCGATCAAACACTTGCAACTTATTCAATTAACAAATAACTAAACAAAAACTAATATAATTTCTAAAATAAAAGTGATATGCAAACAAAATAAACAAAAACAAGCAGAAAATAGAGTGAAAGGGGAAGAAGAGAGAGGAAGAAAATAGAAAGGAAGAGATAGAGAGAAGGGTAGAAGAGAATAGTATGAAACAGGGGAGGGACCACGCGTACGCATGGGTGACGCGTGCGCGTGGTGCTTGCAAAAATGGGTATCAACGCGTACGCGTGAAGGACGCGTATGCTTGATAGGCAGAAAATGGAAGATGGCGCGTACGCGTGAAATAGAGACAATGCAAGGTGACGCATACGCGTGGAAAGCAAAATTTCAAAGATTCTGCATTCGGACTATGTGTACGATCGCCATGGGCAGAGGCCTTGAATGGACGTGTGCCCACACACAGAAAGGCAAAAATTTTTTTTTTTGGGAATGGATCATGTGTGCGTGTGCACACAAGTCCGTGCGCGCGCACAGAAGCAGAAAGGAGTGGGGTTCATGCGCACAAGCTGTGCTAGCGCTCCCAACAGAGTGGGTGTAAGGGGGTGTGCGTACGCATAAAGTGCGCAAAAAGATGGTTGCGTGCGTACACACAAAGACGTGCGCACGCACAAAGTGCTAGAAACAGGGTAATGCGCACGGACAAAGCGTGCAGGCACTCTCAGCAGAGGGCATAAAAGCTTGTGTGCGTATGCACAGGTTGGTGCGTATGCACAGGACGCAAAATTCTGTTGTTGTGTGCGTGCACACAAGGGTGTGCGCACGCACATGCCCTATTTTTCCCAAAAAAATTTCTTCAAAATCTAAGGCTATAAGCCTTAACCCAAGAAAAGCTCAACCCCAAAACATTCAAAAACCAATAAATTCATTATCCATACAGAAATTAACCTAACAATTCTCAAAATTAAACTAATTCTAAGCTAACCAAATCAAGCAAACATGCAATAAACCAAAATTATAAACATGGAAAGGGTAAGAACAATGTTCCCATGGTGAGGTGTCTCCCACCTAGCACTTTGGTTTAATGTCCTTAAGTTGGACTTATGGAGAGCTCTAATGGAGACTTGTGCTTACATTCATCTTAGAACTTCCAACAATGCTTGAATCTCCAAAATTTCCAATTGATTGCACTAAGCTTGGATGGAGTGTCCAACAAGCTATGAGCTACGAACAAAAAAAAAAGAAAAAACAAAAGCAAACAAGAAAAATATATTCACAATATCAACATATTCACAATAGCAAACAAAAATCAAGATATTCACATACCAACATATTCACAATAGCAAAAAATAAGCAAGCAACATATGAACAATCAACCAAAAATAAGTTATTCACACTATTCACAATATGCACAATAGCCAAGAATACAGCACCATTGTAACTCCCGGCAACGGCGCCAAAATTTGAAAAAAAGAGAGATTTGTAGGTTAGGAGTTTCACAAAATAGATTTTCATTGCAAGTATAGCTCCGAACCAACAATTGACCTCAATCAAATTTTAATCTAAAGATGAGTCACAATTCAAAACAAATATATAAACTGAGAGTATTTATCTCCCGGGTCGTCTTCCTTAGGAGTTGCAATGAAATGTGCATATTATTGGCGATGAGGGATTTTTTGGGGTTTTGGTTGAAAGAGGCAAGAAATATAAATTGCAAGTAATTAAACAAGCATGCAAGAAATTAAATAAAAAGCAATTAAAGCAATAAAAAGGGAACAAAAGTCACAAAAAGAGCTCTTGGTAGGAATTGGGAACTAAGGATTCCTATCCTAGTTATGGACCACAAACATGGTACTTGTGTGGAATTAATCCCAATTAGTCAATCCTAACATCGAGAATTAGTCAAAAGGGCATATTTGATCCCAATCCACATGTCCTTACCAACTCTATTAATGGAAGGCTTAGTGTTAGTGGAAACCAAATCAATTAACAATCCTCACACAATGTGGAATCGACATCCACCACTCATGTTCACCCAATTACCCAATTTCTCAACCAAGAGTGTGAAAAACTTGGCAAAAACCTAACCAAGCATTTTGTCAAACACTTGGAGGGCATAAAATAAAAGCATGATAAAATAACAATGAATAATAAATGCTATAACTAATAAGCAAGTAAAGTAAGAATAGCAACTCAATTAAATAATAAAAGGGCATGAAACATAAATTGCATTAAATGTAAATCAAAATAACAACAGTATTCATCAACATACAAAATAACCAAAATGAGAAATTAACAAGGTAAACTAAGGAAATTAAGACAATAGAACAAAGAAAGGTAGAAGAAACTAGATGAAAACAAGAACTAAAAATAGTAATTACAAAGAAATTAAACTAAGAAACCCTAATTCTAGAGAGAAGGGGAAGCTTCTCTCTCTAGAAAATAGCCTACATAATGCTAAACTAACCCTAATTCCCCCCCCCTTCACATGGAATGAGGCCTCCTTTGATATAGTAAGAATCTGCTTCAGAGAGTCCCAAAACTGGGCTTTGGAGGCCCAGAAATCGCCCTCAGCGATTTGCAATAATAAGGTCACGTGCTGTCTGTGACGCGTACGCATGGGTCATACGTACGCGTCGTCTGGCATTTTCTTTCCACGCGTACGCGTCATGTCACGCGTACGAGATGCCGTCGACGATGCACCTCTCACGCGTGTGCGTCTGTCACGCGTGCGCGTCGCTCTGAGCATTCCAAATCCTTGCTTTTCCATGACTTCTCCACTTTGCATGCTTTTCTCTTTATTTCTTCCATCCAATACTTGCCTTATGAATTTGAAATCACTCAACAATATATCAAGGCATCGAATGGGATAAAAGTGGAATAAAATTGGTTAAATTAAGCACAAAATATCATGTTTTCACAATTAGGCACAATTTAGGGAGAAAACACAAAAGTATGCTATTTAGATGAATAAATATGGGTTTATGTGATGAAATCCACTCAAATCAAACCAAAATGTATCATCAAATATGGATTCATCATTGTACATCGATGCCATTCGACGCTTCAGGGCTTCCTCTCTAATCCGAGCTCTTTCTCGGACTTTTGGGAGTAGGTCGAGTTCTTTTTTTTGTGCTTGGGAGTTGATGTCTTCATTGTTGAAGATCACCCTAGGGGATCCATTTATCGACTTCAACGGGAATCATTGCCTCCATTCTATAAGCAAGTCGGAAGAGGGATTCACCTGTAGTGGAGTGCGGTGTTGTCTGATACGCCCATAGGACTTGGGGGAGCTCCTTGGCCCAGGCTTCTTTTGTGTCCTGTAATCAACGTTTTAAACCGAAAAATATGACCTTGTTTGCGGCCTCCGCCTGTCCGTTAGCTTGTGGGTGTTCTACCGAGGTGAACTGGTGCTTGATTTTTAGATTTGCTTGATTTCTGAAGTCCGTATGGGTGAACTGAATCCCATTATCCATGGTGATGGAGCGGAGGACCCCAAACCTTATGAAAATATTTCTGTATAAGAATTTTTGACTTCTCTGGTAGGTGACGGCGGCCAGCGGTTCTGCCTCGATCTACTTTGTGAAGTAGTCTATTCCTATGATGAGAAATTTGACTTGTCCTGACCCCTGGGGAAATGGTCCGAGGAGGTCAAGCCCCCACTTTGCGAATGGCCAGGGTGAGGTGATGCAAATGAGCTCTTCAGGTGGGGCGATGTGGAAGTTCGCGTGTTTCTGGCATGGAAGGCATGTTTTGACGAACTCGGCCGCTTTCTTCTGTAGGGTCGGCTAGTAGAAGCAGGCTCCGAGCACCTTTTTGGATAGAGCCCGGGCACCAAGGTGATTGCTACACATGCCGCTGTGAATGTCTTCTAGGACCTCCCTTGCGGCAGAGGTCAAAACGCACTTCAAGAGGGGTGTTGAACCCCATCTTCTGTACAGGACATTGTGTACCAGAGCATAGTATTGTGCTTCCCGTTTGAGCCTTTTTGCGTCTTTCTTTTCTATGGAAAGTGTTTAGGACTTGAGGTAGTTGATTATAGAGGTCATCCACCCTTGGTCCTGGTCTGATATGCTTAACACCTTCTCCTCCCTTAAGGTTGATAGGTGCTGCAAGGTTTCTTGGATGAGGCTTCTATTGTTGCCCCCTAGCTTGGTGCTGGCTAGTTTTGAGAGTGCGTCAGCTCGGGCATTTTGCTCCCGGGGTATGTGTCGGATCTCATATCCGCTGAAGCTACCGAGCTATTCTTTAGTTTTGTCCAGATACTTCTTCATAGTGGAATATTTTGCCTAGTAGCTTCCATCTATCTGAGAGGTGATTACTTGTGAGTCGCTGAAGATGGTAAGCTTTTGTGCTCTAACTTCTCTAGCCAGCTTCAATCCGGCCAGTAGGGCTTTGTACTATGCTTGATTGTTTAAGGCGAGGAATTCAAATCTTAGAGAAAGCTTGAGTTGGGTTCCTTGGTCGCTATCTAAGAGGACGCCTGCTCCACTCCTGGCTTTGTTCGATGAGCCATCGACATAGAGGTTCCATTCTGTGGGAGTCCCCGGTGTGTCAGTGTTCTCCGCGACATAGTCGGCCAAGTACTGGGATTTGAGAGCAGTTCAAGCTTCAGACTTGAGGTCGAACTCAGACAGCCCGACTGCCCGTTGCAGGATTCTACCGGCCAGGTCTGTTTTCTGCAGGATGCCTTTCATGGGTTGATTAGTGCGTACTCTGATGGTGTAGGTTTGAAAATATGGTCGGAGTCTTCGGGACGTAAGTATGAGGAAGTAGGCAAATTTTTCTATCTTTTGATAGTTTAGTTCGGCCCCTTGTAAAGCCTTGCTGACGAAGTAGATGGGTTGTTGTCGTTGTCATCTTCTCTGACCAATGCTGAGGCTATTGCCCGACTTTGACGGCGAGGTATAGTATCAGTTCTTCTCCTGGTTTAGGTCGGGTCAGGATGGGTGGTCATCCCAGGAATGATTTGAAGTCCTGGAAGGCTTTCTCACACTCTGGAGTCAATTCGAACTTCATTCCTTTCCTTAGTATTGTGTAGAAGGGGACAGATCTTAGGGCCGATCCGGCCAAAAATCTGGACAAGGACGCTAGTCATCCATTCAGTTGTTGTACCTCCTTTACGCGGGTCGGGCTTCTCATATTGAGTACAGCTCGACACTTGTCCGGGTTTGCTTCAATGCCTCCCTGGGTTAGCATGAACCCTAGGAACTTGCAGGCCTCTACTATGAAAGTACATTTCGTGGGGTTTAGCCTCATCCCGTACTTCCTTATGGTGCCAAACACTTCGATTAGGTCGGATAGCAGTGTGTCTTCTTTTTGTGTTTTGATTAGCATATCGTCCACGTAGACTTCCATCAGCTTTCCGATGTGATCGGCGAATACCTTGTTCATTAACCTCTGATATGTGGCCCCCACATACTTGAGTCTGAACAGCATTACTACGTGGCAGTAGTTTATTTTCGGGGTTAGGAACGAGGTTTTCTCCTGGTCTGGTTTATTCATTGGTATTTGATTATACCTTGAGTATGCATCCATGAACGAAAGGTATTTGTATCTCGAGTATGCGTCTACCAGGGTGTCGATGTTTGGGAGAGGGTAGGGGTCTTTTGGGCAGGCTTTATTGAGGTCAGTGTAGTATATGCACATTCGCCACTTTTCATTTGGCTTTCTTATCAGCACGACGTCGGCCAGCCACAGTGGATACTTAACCTCCCTTATGAACCCTGCCTCTAGCAATGCTTGCACTTGTTCCTCCATGATTTGCGATCTCTCCGGGCTGAGCTTGATGCGCTTTTGTTGTACTGGTCGAGACCCGGGGTATACTGCTAATTTGTGACACATTAAGCCGGGATCTATGCCAGGCATATTAGCGGCTTTTCTGGCGAAGAGGTTAGAGTTTTCCTTTCAAAGCCTGACTAATAGCTCATTTAGGTCCTCCTTCAAGTTCGCTCCTATACTTGTTGTTTTGTCTTAGGTGTCTCGATTTGTACCTATTCGGTCTCGCCTTCCGGCTGAGGACGGAGTTCTTCGCGAACCCGGGCTTCTCCGAGTTCGATGGCGTTAGCCTCTTTTCCTCTGGGATCGCCCTTTAAGTTCAGGCTTTCATTGTAGTATCGTCGCGCGAGTTTCTGGTCACCTTTGATGGAAGCTATGCCCTCCGTTGTAGGGAATTTCATGCACAAGTGTGGAGTGGAGACTACTACAGTGAGTTGGTTTAGGGTTGTTCGGCCTATGAGTACGTTGTACGCGGAGTTCACATCGACCACGAGGTGGTCTATTCTTAGCACCCTGGACCCGACTCCCTTCCCCAAGGTAGTGTGTAGCGGGATGTATTTGAGGGGTTGGATCGGAGCGTCTCCCAGCACAAATAGGCTGTTGGGGTATGCTTTTAATTCTTTTTCTTCGAGCCTGAGCTTGTCGAAGGCGGATTTAAATAGGATATCTGCCGAGCTTTCCTAGTCAACCAGCGTTCTTTGGAGGTTAGCATTGGTTAAATATGATAGCGATGACCACAAGATCGTCATGCCCAGGGATGATGCGGGCAGCGTCTTCCTTGGTGAAAGAGATGGTTGGGAGGTTGGGCGACCTGCTCTCTTCTCCGACGTGGTATATTTCGTTAAGGTGGCTTTTGCGGGATGACTTTGAGATCCCTCCTCCTGGGAATCCTTCGTTGCTCATATGAATATGCCTCTTCGGGGTATGAAGGGGGCGTTCGGTTCGTCCTCCTTCTTCGTCCCTCATTCCCTTCTTAGGATCGTGCGTTCTGTTAGCTAAGAATCGATCTAGTCTTCCTTCTTGGGCCAACTTCTCTATGAGATTCTTCAAGTCGTAGCATTCATTGGTAGGATGCCTGTAGAGTTTGTGGTATTCGCAGTATTCGGTCCGACTTCCTCCCCTCTTGTGCTTGATTGGACGGGGTGGTGGGATCTTTTCTGTCTTGCATATTTCCCCGTAGACGTCCACTAGGGATACCCGAAGAGGGGTATAGTTATGGTACTTTCTAGGTTTCTCTGTGGGTTGATCCTCCTTTTTCCATGGCTCCTTGTCCTTGTCCCGGGAGGGGTAGGAGAAGCCAGTTTTAGAGGTTTTCCCCAGTCGGGCTTTTACCTTCATGTTAATGTATTTTTCGGCCCGCTCTTGTACTTCGTCCAAGTACGTAGGGTGTTTCTTGGATATGGATTAGCTGAAGAGTCCCTCTCACAGGCCGTTGATAAGCCCCATGATTGTTACTTCTGTAAGGAGATTTTGTATGTCAAGGCATGCTTTATTAAATCTTTCCACATAGTTTCGGAGTTTCTCCCGATCTCCTCGTTTGATTCCTAGTAGACTTGGAGCGTGCTTGGCTTTGTCTTTTTGAATGGAGAACCTGGCTATGAACTTCTTAGCAAGATCATCAAAGCTGGTAATCGACCTTAGGGGTAGGCTGTCGAACCACTTTATAGCTGTTTTGGTGAGAGTGGTTGGGAAGGCCTTGCAGCGAGTTGCGTCCGAGGCGTCTGTGAGGTACATCCGACTTCTAAAGTTGCTGAGATGATAGCTTGGATCGGATGTTCCGTCATATGGGGTCATGTCGGGGGCTTTGAAGTCCTTTGGGACCTTTGTCTTCATGATTTCTTCCGTGAATGGGTCTTGTTAATTGTGAGGACTAGCTTCACAGTTGGATCAAAAAGTCCTGGACTTGAGGTCAGCTTCGAGCTTCTGGAGTTTTTCTTCTAGCTCTCTGCGTCGTCTTGTTTCTCTTCGTAGGTCTCTCTCGGCCTCCCGTTGTCGCTCGGCCTCTCGTTCAAGCTGTTTGAGGCAATCTTGTTGTTTGCGGATGGCATCTAGGATCTTTGTGTTTTGAGGTTGTTTTTCCCCCTTGGAATGGTGCGTTTCCTTTGGCGATGGGGGAAGGGGTGCGAAATCCGGGTTTTTTGTTGGTGTACCATCTTCTAATCCGGAGGTGTGGTCATTGTTTGGAAGGTTGTTTGCCATGATGGTGGGATGACTTCTAGGGTCCCCAGCAACGGCGCCAATGTACCGAGGGTTACCTGAAACATTGAGGTCGATCTCAGATGAGATGTCCTGATTCGGTTGAGTCTGCCGTGTCTGACTTGTTGGAGCTGAGGTGCCGCCGATCCTTGATCTCTTGGGAAGAGGGGTGGTGGTACCTGCAAAAGACTCCGATGCTTAAGTCAGTATGGGCTTTAGGTAGGTTTGTAGTAGAATTGGAATATGAGTTATTCTTGGGAGTTCCAGTGTATTTATAGTGGAATTAGGTGACCTCCTTTGGGGAGATAAGACTTCTATCTTATCTTATCTTTTCATCTGGTGGTTAGGTCTTATCTTTTGGCCACCGCCTTCTAGTAGGTGATGACATTCTGTCGAATTGGGCCTCTTTGGGCCTTTGTCGCGGGTTTCCGACTTCTTTTGGGAGAAGTCGGGTTGTGGGCTAGGTTCGATCTAAGAGATTGGTCCTTTGGCGTACTCGGCCCGGACCTCATGCTCGGGCCAGGGTATGAACAGACACCAAACTTAAAATTTTTAAATCAAAGAAGTACTAATTTTCAAAAATCAAGAGAACAAACACTAAAAGACACCAAACTTAAAAATTTTAAGATCAAAACAAGAAAAGAAACAAAAACAACTTGAATACCAAGAAAGAACACAAAGAACAAATTTGAAAATTCAAAGCAAATAAGGAACAACTAAAGGACACCAAACTTAAAATTTTAAAAGCCAAGGCACTAATTTTTCCAAATTTACATGAAAAATAGCAAAAGGCATCAAATTTAAAGAAATTGAAATCAAATAAAAGAAAGTACAAGAATAATTTTCTAAAGACCCAAAAGAAGATAGACCAAAAGTACCAAAGGGACCAAAGATAAAAAAGAGACATCAAACTTAAGGATTGACACAAGACTCAAACAAAAGACACTTTTTTTGAAATTTTTTCTTAAAAGAAAGAAAAAAATTCGAACTTTAACAAGAACAAGATCAAAGACTCAAACAAATAGATAAAGATCAAAAAGAAAAGAAAGGGTTTTGAAATTTTTTTTCTGAAAAAGAAAATAAAAGACTAAAACAAAAATAAAAAGTACCTAATCTAAGCAACAAGATAATCCAGTAGTTTGTCAAATCCGAACAATCTCCAGCAACGGCGCCAAAAACTTGGTGTAAGGAAATTAACTACGCACAACTGAACCAGCAAGTGCACTGGGTCATCCAAGTAATACCTGAGGTGAGTCAGGGTCGATCTCACGAAAATTGTTGTTTTGAAGCAAGCTATGGACACCTTGTAGATCTTAGTCGGGCGAATAGAAAAGATAGTTTGTTGAGATAAACGCATAAAACATAAATAGGAATGAAATTAGTTAATTTGAGTGAAACCAGTGATAAGGGAATGGTTGAGGCTTCAGAGATGCTTCATTCTTCTAGATCAACCTTTCCTACTGTCTTTCTCCAACTGTGAGTGATTCCTTCCATCGCAAGCTGTAAGTAATCAACGCTGTACGGCTGCGGTCGCTGAATCTTCCTCTCTCTGGCCGAACACCAGCTTTACTGTGCGCCCAATCTAAAGGAGGGTAAAGCTCTTGCAGTACATCCCCTTGATGATCCTACTCAAAATGTGACAGACAAGGTCGAATATTCCGAATCAGAGAATGCTGTGGCTTTGGTTCTAACCTCTACCACGATGACCCTAATCTCCCCATACCTCGGCTGAACTGTGTCTCAAGAAGTCTCCAACAAAGTCATGGATTAGCCATCTAAGAGATGTATAATTAAGATGTTGGTTCAGTGATCTCTGGTTAGGACTCACATTGAAGAACGAAGATACATCTTAGAATAGAGTCACACACAAATTGAGTAGAATAGTAGTACTTTTATTAATCCATGGAAATCAGCAGAGCTCCTAACCTTAACCTAGGAGGTTTAGTGACTCATACTGTACATAATAGTATTAAAAAATAATGGGAGAGGAAGAAGATCCTAAACAAGGGTGATCTTCTCCTATATATACTAATCTAGTGACTAAGGATTACAGAAATAAGATAAACTAAGTTGATAGTGCAAAAATCCACTTCCAGTGCCCACTTGGTGAGTGTTTGGGCTGAGCTTAAGTGTTTCCCATGTGCTAATGTCCCTTTGGGGCGTTGAACGCTGGCTAGGGACCCCCTTTTGGGCGTTGAACTCTAGTTGCTCCCTTGTGGGCACTGGACGCCAGGACTAGGGCTGGTGGCTGGCGTTGAACACCAGTTTTGGGCCTTTATTTCCGAAACAAAGTATGTACTATTATATATTTCTGGAAAACGCTGGATTTTAGCTTTCCATAGCCATGGATAGTGCGCCATTTAGACCTCTGTAGCTCCAGCAAAGCTCCTTCGGGTGCATGGAGGTCAGATCCTGACAGCATGTGCAATCCTTTCTCTGCTTCTGAATCTGACTTCTACTCAGACTCCTCAATTTCAACCAGAATACACCTAAAATCACCAAAAAATCATACAAACTCAAAGTAGAATCCAAAAATATGAATTTTGCACTAAAACCAATGAAATTAGAATAAAACTTAAATAAAACATAATAAAAACTATATGGAAACAATGCCAAAAAGCGTATAAAATATCCGCTCATCAATGTGCATGCACACGTGACATAAGATTTACTCATTGCCTTGTTATCTCACGTACGCGGACATGTTCCCATGTACGCAGACCTGTTAAATCGAACACTCGCATACATGGGCTGTATAGGGTATGCGAGAAGTTCCTTCTATTTTGCCATCTCGCGTACGCGGACATAGAACCCTGTTTTGGCTAAAAGTGGGATTGTTGCATACTACCCTCTATGGTCCGATACCTAATTTTTAAGCCTATGAAAAAGAGTGAACACAGCTCTCATAATAAGACTTGAACTATTGCTTGTCCTCAAGCAACTAAAAACAATATAGACAGAGAAGAGAAATTGCCCAAGACTTGAGTATTCCTTCAAGCTCTTGTCCAATTACTGAGTGGGGTTAATGACATTGTGATTCTGAATAGGTTTGGCATCTCACTATCCTTTGAAGCTCAGAAATATGGACATCCTTCAGAACTAGAACTCGGATGATATTATGGATTCTTTTCCTTCTTAAGCTTTGATTCATCCTTGAACACAACATTTCCTTTTCTTTTCTTTGGCGCTTTGCACCTTGAGCCTAGCCGTGATTCCTAGTTTTTTTTCTCAAGCTTAACTTAACACAAAGACACCACAAGCACTTAACTGGAGAATTCTTTGAGTTCTAATCTTTCTTTTAATTCCTCCCAGTCAGTGGTGCTCAGAGCCTTTGGCATACTCTATAATTGCACTTGGTCTCGACTCTTAGTGTTCTGTCTCAAGGGTTACTTGACACATTCACACCACAAGCATACAGTTAGGAAAACAACTCTTTGAGCCTTTAATCATATTTGACCTTCCTAACCATTGATGCTCAGAGCCTTGGACCTTGGTTTTTATTTTTCTTTTTCTTTTTGCTGTTTGTTTTACTTCAAGGATAAATTTCTCATTGAGTTTAGAGAATCCATAATACTTCTCTAAGTTCCTGTACCTCAGAAATCAACATTCTTAACCTCAATATCAAGTATGCACTATTCAATTCATACATTCAAAATCATAAATATTACCACCACATCAAGGTAACTAGAATAACTCATAATACATAACTCAAATCTCATGCATTTTATTACTTCTTTTCTTTTTTTTTTTTGATTTTTGAAGCTCAGTGAGCAATACATGAGAAAATTTTTAAAATAAGCATAAATACAAAATTTAACAACTCAACTAGGAAAACAATAAAATACTACTACTGATTATGCAAAGGCTTCCAAATAGAAAATAGGAAACAAGATATAATATAATGACTAGAAGAATAGAAAATAGATAAAGCAGCAGAAAATAACACTCAACCACCTCAGTCCTGGTGGCTGCTGCTGCCTCCCGAGAATCCTCTCTGGCATCTTAGCTCCTCCAGCTCTCGCCTCGTTGTTCTTCCACTAACTGATGAATGAGGGCGGAGTGATCCTGATGCTCTATCCTCAACTGGTTAACAGCAGATGCTAGCTGCCCAATAGATGCTATCAGCTGATCCCAGTAGTCACGCTGGGGAAAGTAATATCCCTGAGAGATCTCAGGCTGCTCCTGCTGAGGTGGGGAAACTGGCTCCTGAGGTGGTGCCAGCCTAAGCTGCTTGGCGTACTCCATACCCCTCCTAGTAATCGGTCTGTCAACATCAATAGAGGTATCTCGATCAATGTGAACGCGAGCAGCCTCACATAGGCAGAAGATGAGATGAGGGAAGGCTAATCTAGGAGAAGTGGAGGCCTTCACAGCTATGTTGTACAACTTCAGAGGATGACATGATGCACCTCCACCTCATAACCGAGCATGATGTAGTGAATCATCACAGCTCAGTTAATGGTAACCTCAGACCGGTTACGTAGGGATGATGGAGTGCAGAATGAACTCCAACTACCCCCTAGCAACTGGCTTCAGATCATACCTTCCCAACTGGTATGGCTGATCTCTACCATCCCTTCTCCACTGTGCTCTGGGAGGAATATATTAGTGAGGATCTGGTTCAGCCTCTGGTCACGTTTGAGCCTGTGATAGTAAGAGTGACGATCATCTCTGGATGGTGGCAGCTAAAGTATCTCGCTCACCCTCTTCATATCGAACTCTAGGATCTTCCTTCGTACTATTGTACGCCAGGTCATAAACTCAGGGTTCAAATCCTTGACATATTTCTAAGCTACCCAAGTATTCGCATAGAACTCTCTGACCATCAGAGTGCCTACAGCAGTCCTAGGGTTGCACAAGAATTCCCAACCCCTCCTCTGAATCTGCTCTCTGATCTATGGAAACTCATCCGGTTGCAAATCAAATCAGACCTCAAGAATCACTCTTTTTCTGCTCACAATCTCATGGACGTAATCCTCATGGATTTTGGAACTGAACCGGTTGTTATCAAATGGACTAGTTGCGGGAGCCTTTTCCTTTCTCTTCCTAGAAGAGAATTCTCCAATTTTTGGTGCCATATGAAATATGATAAAAGAAAAAGGAAAGTTCTCCAACACCAAACTTAAAGCTTTTGCTCGTCCCTGAGCAAAGAAGAAGAGAGAAAGAGTGAAAGAATGAGGAGGAAAAGAATGAAAAGTAAAAGAGGAGGACCGAATAAAAAGAATGGAGGGTGGATTGGGTATGGTAAAAAGTGCAAAAGAAATGGTATTTATAGAGAGGGAGGGGCAATAGGTTTTCGGAATTGAATGGGGTGGTTAGAGATATGCGGAAAAGAGATTTGGGGAGGATATATATGATGGCAAGGAATCATGGCTTATTTTTCTATGTTTTTTCAGTAGATTTTAATTTAGTTTTCATACAAATTTTGTTAATAAAGGAGTAAAAGCATGAAAAAACTCTGCATTAAGAGAATCTCAAGCATATGTGAATTTTAGTATAGTAAAGATTATCCTGTGTGTTACTTTGATACACTTGTTTGTTTGATGATAGGCCAAGTAGAAGCAGAGAAAAGCAGAATTAGAGAGCCAACATTGGTGGCAAAGTTTGAGTAAACATTGGAAATGAACCAACGCTGTATGGAAAAATTGAAGAAGGAACGTTGGAGGGAACGTTGGTGATCCAACGTTACCCCCAATGTGCTCGAAAAGAAGCCTGGAAAATTTGGCATCCACGCGTATATTTGAAAAGTGAAAAATGACAAGCCACGCGTACGCGTCACCCACGCGTACACTTGAAAAGTGAAAAATGACAAGCCACGCGTACGTGTGAGAGAAAGGAAAAATGCCAAGCCACGCGTATCCGTCACTCACGTGTACGCGTGAGAAGTGAAGAATTGACAAGCCACGTATGAGCGTCGCCCATGCGCACGCATGGGTAGAACGTTGGCCCAGCAACGTTGTCTCCAACGCTCATCTCAACGTTAAAAAAACAATGGTCACGCGTACGCGTGACCAGAAAAATGTTAGAGGGAATGTTTGCACGACGCAAACGCTGATGAATGGCCTGTGAGCAGAATTTTAACGTTGCAACATCACTAAAGGCCCTAATTACACCCCTGGATCATGCAAGCAAGCTGAGCCCATCAACATCACTCAATCCAAGGCACAAGAAGCATCTAGATTATGAATTTTAATTCAACTATAATTTGGTCTTTCATTTTAGTTTGTAAGCCTATATATAGGTGTTAGCTAGATTGGAGAACTCATTTTGGATTGGAGGGGAGTCCAGAATCATGTATCCACATCCCCTGACACACACCTTTCATGCACTTTTCTTTCTTTTCTTTTCTTTTCTATTTTTCTGGTAGTTTCATTTTAGTTTGTAATTTCCATTATGAATTTGAAGTTTCAATTTCAGTTCTATTTCTTAATCTTCCTCTTTATTTTTCTGCACTTTCTTCGTTTTTTGTTAGAATAGAGCAATGAATTAAAATAACTCTTTTCATTGGGTTAGAGAGCTCTATTGTTATTTAATGGATCAATTGTAATTTCCATCATTCTTTCTCTGTCTTTTCTCTTGGTCTTACTAGAAAAGCTTTCACTCTTAATTCAATTGAATATTTGTCTTGATGGAGAAGCTATTCATAATTGGATTTCCTCTGATCCTTGGGAGAAGAATGAGGAGATCATGCTAGAATTGCTTTCTCACATTGGATTAGGTTAGGGGTTGGATGGATATTGTGACATTTAATCCTACCAATACTTTGATCTATGAATGTGTGTGGTATAACCAGTGATCAAGCTTCATCTCTTCCTATGAACAATTAAACCAAGACATTGGGAAATTGTTCAAGCTTAGAGAGATTGGTGAGCAAAGGAATTGGGATCCAATCACTTAAGATTGCCAAGGAGATCAATGAATGCATTGAATGAAGAAGAGATGAGGATGAACTTGATCCGGATAATTGTAATATCTCTTGACCCCAGTGTTTATGTTACTTTTCTTTATGTCATTTACTTTCTGCACTTTACATCTATGTTAATTTACTTCTCTGCACTTTTATTACTTTCCTTTCCTTTTTTGTTATTTACACTTTCTGTTGCTTTTCACTCCAACATGAACCGTCTGACTAGGATAATTAACTAACTATTGATTGCTTAATCCGTTAATCCTCGTGGGATCGACCTCACTCTTTAGTGAGTTTTATTACTTGATACGACCCGGTGCACTTGCCGGTAGTTATTGCGCAGAACTTATTTTTTCGCGTATCAAGTTTTTGGCGCCATTGTCGGGGATTGGTTTTATATTGACAATTACTAAATTGGAGGATAACTAGATCGAACAATTTTCTCCTCTTTTGTTAATTAGTTTTTTTTTGTTTCAGTTTGTTACTTATACAATGGAGATTCCAGTTTCTTTTGGTGATTATTGTTTGAGACAGAGCCTGTTGCAAGAAAAAAAGGAGCATCCATCATCTCTTGGTCAATCATATTTCAGGAGAAACTTTCTACCACCACAGAATGCTTCACGTTATTATGTTGATGGTGGGTGGGAGTATCAAGAACATGAAACGAGGTACTTTCCAGAGCCATAAAATGGCCCATATTTTGGTGAAAATGATCACTATTCAAGTTGTGGCTGGGAAGATCAAAATCAAAGAGACTTCACTCATTCATACCCCATTCATCAAGAGCCATCACCTTTCAATTACCCAACCTCCCCTCCTAGTTTTACATGTCCAAATTCTTCAGCAACTGAGTATGCCTCAGCACAAAATTCCGTCTCAAATCCATACAATTCATTTCACCATTCAGAAAATTCATTTTACTACACATAAAATTCTTTTTACAGTCCATAAAACTCATTCCATTACTCACAAGAATCATACCACTCCCAGAATATACAACCACAAAACAACCAATTCCATTCACAAGCCAACCCTAACCAACCATCAAAACCTCCTTTAGATAGACTTGCTAGGATGGAACACATCATTGAAGAACTCAACAAAAGGAGAGAGAAATATCAACTTGCTAGAAATATCAACAAAAATGATAAAGACAAACGAAGAGGAGAAAATAGCAAAAAGGGAGCATGAAGAAAAATTGAGAGAGATAGCTCAATCCTATTCTGAAGAACAATTCATGGAAGAGCTGAGATTACAAAGAGAGGCCGCTCCACTTCCTCCAAAAAACAGAGGAGTTCATTCAATGGTCAAAAACAAGGGAGGAATCAGAAGAACAAGAAAAGGAAGCACCCATACCAAGTGAGACTCCTATGAAGAAGGAGGAGGTTATAAGAGTATACAAACCAAAGGCTCCATACCCACAGAGGCTGCTAAGGGTGACAAGGGAATATGCAAACTCACTCCCAAAAGACTCGATGTCACATCATGTAGAAGAAAGGGAGGAAGTCAATCAACGGAGTCCACACTCCAATGAAACAGAGAGTTGCATAGAAGGTGAGTTCATTGAACCACCAATTCAAGAAGCTCATGATGAAGAGGATGCTCCAACTATCCAACAATACCCAAGTCTTGAGTTCATTTAAGAACACATTGCAACCCTTCAATGACTAGTCACTGACTCCAAACAACTAGAGAAACTACTTAGCATGTTTTTAGTTTCTAGTTCACAGTTTGTTTTTCTATTTTATAGTTGTTTTCTTAATAAAAGCACATGAGGCTCTCTGCATGTATTCAATCTGCTGTATTAGGCAAGGAACTAAGTTTGGTGTTCACATACCAACTTAAGTTCAGAAAATCACAAGCATACATGCATGCTAACCATCTCTCAAGTGCTTGGGGAACAAGCAACTTCCAATATTTTTACAGGAAGACATTCAATCTCTTGGAAGGAAGGGACGCATCATCTAAAGAGATGAAGAAGAGTACAAAAGCTAAGGATGGTGATGACAAAGAGGAAACAAGTGGACTCCAAGAGGTTGTACTGTTACTTGACTATCCTGAGTTTAAATCTGTTAATTGGAAGTGAAATTGTACCCCTGTTGAATTGTGTCCTGAGTCAATTCCTATTTGTTGTTTGTATGCTGTTATGGCTGCTAGTCCAAGTGCCTAGGCCATTGCATCCTTGCTTCAATTGTATGCTGTGTTCTTGAGCTCAATAAAAGAAATTATGAGAAATTGTTGTGAAAAACAAGAGTGAAATCCAATGTGCAGAATAAAGTCCTAGTGTTGTGGTGGTATTTGCTAGCTAAATTGGTTTATCAATATGGTACAAGCCTAATATATCTCTTGAATTATGAGCTTGAAATGCATTCTATGAGACTTAAATGAATTAATAAGATCCTAAAAAGAGAAAAAGAGAATAAAAAAAGAAAGAAAATAGCACAAATTAAAGCTGGGCACCAATAGTTTGAACCTTGAGGCATGTGTCTGTGGTGTTTTTGTGCAAGGATATACTTGGATGAGTAAGTTCGTAGGAGTGCTTCATCACTTGATGACATGGGTTAACTAACCCAGGATTGTCAACTGAAAGTCCATTATCAAGAGCAACCTTGTCACAAAACATTTAGCAACCCAAAGAGGTGCTGGACACCAAGGTCTAAGGAATGAATAACAAACCATGTGCCTGTGGTGTGTATGCGTTGAGAAGAAACTTGGGTGATTAAGTCCTTAGGGGTGTTTCAACACCTAGCACCTTGAACCAACTGGTTCGGAAGTGTTGGCTAAAAGCCTATCCTAAAGAGTTATCTCAACACAGAACACTTAGCTACAAAAGCAATAAGTTCTAAAGAAAGAAAGAAAACAAAAACAGAACTAAAATTAAGGATCAAGAATAAGAGTCTCATAGAAGGCAATATAGTGAGAGTTCACGAGCATATGAGAGCCTAGAAACTAGCATGAACATGAACCTAAGTTGCAATGCATGAAACCACATGAACCAAGGATTTGAATTCTCTGAATAAGGACGTGTATATCTTGTATTTTCATTTCATTCTTCTTATGTTCTATCACTTGCTTGAGGACAAGCAAGATTTAAGTTTAGTGTTGTGATGCCAGGGCATCTTGGCTAGTTTCACAAGCTATTTTTAGTTTGTTTTAGGGTAGTTTCGTGCATTTCATAGGCAATAAGTAAGTATTTGGATGAAAATTTCATGCACACCTTGATTCATGCAAACATGGTTAATTTGATGCATTTTTAATAGATTTATGCCATAATTACTTGTGTGCTAAGAACGAGGCAATATCTTGTGAATTTAGCAAAGCTTTGATGTATGTGTTTGGTTGATGATAGGTGGAAAGGAGTAGAGGAAGTGCAAGGAAAAGGGGCAAGGCAACATTCTGCAAGAATCTGATGCCAACGTTGGAGGGAACATTGGTAAACCAACGTTACCTCCAACGTATTTCAATACAGTGTGCTTTTTGGAAATTGGAGAAATTTGGTGCGACGCGTATGCGTGAGCGATGCACACGCGTGGAAAGGCCAACGTTGGAAGGAGCGTTTGTGGTCCAACACTGAGGCCAACATACGCGATGAGACTCCCAAAACTGGAATTCGGAAAATTTGAGGTGACACGTACGCGTCTATGACGTATACGCATGGATGCGAATTTTAGCCTTGCACGCGAACGCCTAAACGACGCATACGCGCAAAAACTTGTTTGACGCGTACGCGTGGGCTACGCACATGCGTGGAATGACAAATTTGACCATCCACGCGTACGCATAGGCCACACGCACGCATGGATGCGCGAATGTTGGTGCACCAACGTTAAGTCAAACATTGCTGGCAACACCCAGAATTTAATTTTTTGAAGTAACGTTTGACCCAACGTTTTTATACAAACGTGGTCACCAACGTTAGGCCAATTTCATTCCAAAATGCACCAATACAGAATGTGAATGTTAGTTGCCAACGTCCATCATCCAAGAATCACTTCTAGCTGCTTTAATCAAGGCCAAGGCCTACATCCAAGTATTTAAAGATCCAATTGAAGATGAGAACAGGATATAAATAGAGAAACTTTGAAGACTAAAAGGAGCTCTTTGGAAGGCCATAAGGGGTTGGGAGTTCAATTCCCTGATTTCATTTCCTGCACTTTTCTTTTAGTTTCTTTTGTACTTTTTTTATTTCTTGGCATGAAACCAACCTAAAGCATACAAAAAATGGCTAGTAAAACTAGCCAAGATGCCCTGGCATCACAACACCAAACTTAAATCTTGCTTGTCCCCAAGCAAGAAAAGAACTATGCACAAACAATTCTCTTAATTGGAATGTATTGAAGAATTGCTTATGATGCCTTAGTGGGTGAAGTTAATAAGTAATAGTGGGGTGAACTCTAATTTGTATGCTTATGCAAGGATTCGAGTGCTCATTAGTCCTTATATTTTGGAAGTCTTAGATCTTAGGACTTTCATTCAAATGATATTATGGAAGTCTCTTTATAGATTGTCACCTTGAAGCAGCACTTATTTTCTAACATATTTTTTTTTTGGATTTTGGCCTCGACTCTAAGTGTCATGTCTCAAAGCGGCTCTTTAGATAAGCTTTCAATCAATACTCCTAAACCAGTTGGTCTAAGGTATTAGGTGTTGAAGCACCCCTTAGGATTTACTTGCTCAAGCCTCTCTCTTTGATACAAATCCACCACAAGCATTTAACTAGGACAATAACTCTTTGAGTTCTTGTTTCTTTCTTTTTCTTCCTAGTAATTGATGCTCAGAGCCTTGGGCTTGTTCCTTGTTTTTCTTTTTCTTTTGTTTTCTTTTGTTACTGCTTCTTGGATCAATAGATGTTTGAGAAATTCTATAATACTTCTCTAAACTTCATTTTCTGTCTATGAGCTCCCATGCAAGTTTTCACAAATATGCAACCTCAATACACAATCATACAATCAAAAACTCCACTCCTCTTAATCTTTTGCTTGCCCCAATATTTATAAAATTCTTCAACATTTTCCTTTCAAAAGAATGATTTCTTTGTTGCATTCTTAGAGATATTGGGTTCAAGTAAAGTTCAAGATGATAATCATGATATCAGAGCAACATGTTACAAATCAAATATCAACTATGCTTATTTCACAAGGAGTAATCACACATGCATATAAAGAAAATAGAAGACAATCATGCAATTAAAGTGCTGGAAATAAGTAAGATAAAGAAGAAACTTTACCACCTTGTAGTTCATCTTCATTGTTGTTGTCCTTTTCCTCCTATTCGTCCCCTTCCCATACCAAACTTAGAATGATTGCTTATCCTCAAGCAACAAGTAAAACAATGGTGATGGGGTTTATGATGGATCATGAATGTCTTAGAATAAAGTGTGAGTATGCATGTGTTTCAGCAAGCAAGATTAAGGATCACAATAAAGGCACAAGAACTAAAAATAGAAACATTGTGATGGCATTAATAAGTGGTGTTGGCATGGTACTTTGCATGAAAGTTAAGTAGCAACACCAAACTTAGTGTGACACTGTCATTTTATAATGATGCAAATACCTAATGAAGATTGAAAATCATTTTGTTGCATGGCAACACCAAACTTAGAATGCAATCATATGTCAAATTATTGAAAGTAAACTAAGCAAGGAAAGAAAATGTTACCTACGGTTGGGTTGCCTCCCAACAAGCGCTCTTTTAATGTCATTAGCTTGACATGTTGTTCATGAATTTCTTCCTCTTCTTCCAGTTTGTTAAGAGTAATGACCTCAAGAGGAAAGAGGAGCCAGTTAATGCCCCTTGTTTTGAGTGCCTCTCCCCAGCAAGCTTTCTTTTGTTGTTAGCTTGAGTAAACTTGCTTGTTGGGGTAGGGGTGGGATGACTTTTGGTTGACCTTTTCTTCTTCATGGATATTGTCCTTCTTTTCTTGGTTACCATTCTTTTTTTTTAGTGCTCATGTTGATTGCCTTCACCACCTTGATTTTAGGACTTGGGTGTTGTATGATGGTTGGAGCATCCTCCTTATCAAGAGCTTCTTGAATTGGTGGTTTAATGAACTCACCCTTTATGCAACTCTCTATTTTATTAGAGTAGTGTGGACTCCCTTAATTGACTTTCTCCCTTTCTTCTGCATGATGTTGCATTGAGCCTTTTGGCAGTGAGTTTGCATGTTCCTTTGTCACCCTTAGTAGCCTCTGTGGGTATTGAGCTTTGGGCTTGTATACTCTCATAACCTCCTCCTTTTTTATAGGAATTTCTTGTTCTTCTGATTCCTCCCTAGTTCTTGATGATTGATTGAACTCCTCTATTTCTGGAGGGAGTGAAGTGGTCTCTCTTTGTGATCTCACTTCTTCAATGAATTGTTCTTCAGAATAGGATTGTGCTATCTGTCTTAATCTTTCTTCATGCTCCCTTTTTGCTATTTTCTTCTCTTCGTTTGTCTTTATCATTTCTTCAAGGAGGAGTTCTATCCTAGCGAGTCTATCTTCTTCTCTTCTTTTTTTGAGTTCTTCAATGATGAGTTCCATCCTAGCAAGTCCATCTAAAGAAGGTTGGGTAGGTTGTGATGGTTGGTTAGGGTTAGCTTGTGAATGGAATTGGTTGTTTTGTGGTTGTGTGTTCAGAAAGTGGTATAACTCTTGTGGGTAATGGATTGAGTTTTGTGGATGGTGAGATGAATTGTATAGATTTGGGACGGAATTTTGTGCTGAGGTATACTCAAGTGATGAAGAATTTAGGCATGTAAAACTTGGAGGTGAGGTTGGATAGTTGAGAGGTGATGGCTCTTGATGAATGGGGTATTAATGAGCGAAATCTCTTTGATTTTGATCTTTTTAGCCACAACTTGAGTAGTGATCAATTTCACCAAAATATAGACCATTTTGTTGCTCTAGAAAGTACCCTATTTCATGTTCTTGATACTCCCACCCACCATGAGCATAGTAATGTGAATCATTCCGTGGTGGTGGAGAGTTTCTCATGAAATTTGATTGACTAAAATCTGACGGATGCTCCTTTCTTTCCTGCAAAAAGCTCTGTCTCAAAAAATAATCACCAAAAGAAATTGGAATCTCCATTGTAATAAATGAGGGATTCTTAGTGAGGCAATATCACAAACAGTTAGTGGATAAGGAAAAACCACTTAAATTACAGAGAATAGCATTAAGCAAACTGAAACAAAAACTAACTAACAAGAGAAAAAAATTTCTCAATCTAGTTATCCTCTAACTTAATCATTGTCGATACAAAATCAATCCCCGGTAACGGCGCCATAAACTTGATGCACGGAAATTTGTCTCTCAACAAATTTCCCTTCGGCAAGTATACCGAATTGTCGTCAAGTAAAAACTCACAATAGAGTGAGGTCGAATCTCACAGGGATTAACGGATTAAGCAATTAATGGTTTATTGATTATCCTAGTTAGACGAATCAGATTGGAGTGATAAGCAACAACGAAATGTATATTGCATGAATGTAAAGGAAAAACTATAAAGTGCAGAAAAGTAAAATGATAAGAAAAGTAAATGTAAGAACTAAAAATAAAATGAACATTGGGATCAAGAGATATTGCAATCCTCCGGATCAAGTTCATTCTCATCTCTTCCTCAATCAATATATTCATTGATCTCCTTGGCAATCTTAAGTGATTGGATCCCAATTCCTTGGCAACCCAATCTCTCTAAGCTTGAACAATTTTCCAATTCATTGATTTAATTGCTCATGGGAAGAGATGAAGTTTGGTCACTGATTATACCACATGTATTTCCAAATCAAAGTGTTGGTAAGATTATATGTTACTATATCCATCCAAACCCCAATATGGTCCAACATGAGAAAGCAATTCTAGCATGATCTCCTCATCCCTTTTACAAGGCTTAGAGGAGATCCAATTATGGAGAGTTTCTTTTCCAAGACAACTAACCAATTGATTTAAGATCAAAAGCTTTCTAGTAAATCAAGAGAAACGAAATAAGAAGAAGAATGAAAATTATAATTGATCTATCAAATTACAACAGATCTCTCTAACCAATGAAAAGAGTTAGTTGTTCATTGCTCTACCAAAATAGAAAAGAAAGAAAGTGCAGAAAAATAAAAATGAAGATTAAAACTGAAATTGAAACTTCAAAGTTCATAAATGAAAAGTACAAACTAGAATTAAACTCCTACTAAGAAAAGAAAAAGAAGGAAAAGTGTGTGAGGGGAGGGAGTCCGAAGACCCCAATACAGAATCCCCCCTCCAATCCTCAATGAATTGAATATTAAAACTAAGGCCTTTATATAGGCTCTCCTAAATTACAAAATGAAATGAAACTAAAAGTAAATTATAATTAAATGAAAATTTCTATTCTAGATGCTTCTTGTGACCTTGATTGGTTGACACTTGTGGGCTTGCTTCCTTGTTGTTGGGTGGTCCTTGAAAGAGAAGTGAATCAAGTTGAGGTCCAGGTGCTAATTGTTAGTGCTGCTGTTAGCCACACTAACGCTACAAGTGTGGCGTTAGTGCTGAAGTTAGTGTGGCTAACGTCACACTTGCTACCCAGTTGGTGTTTTTGGGGCTTAAAAGATGCCTCTTGTTTATACTCCAATTTCATGCCCACTATAGACTATTATATATCTTTGGAACTCTCTGAATGTCAGCTTTCTAACGCAACTAGAATCACCTCAATTGGACCTCTGTAACTCAAGTTATGCTCCTTTGAAGGGGACAGGGTCGCTGGCGTAGTCGCTGGCGTTATTGGCAATGTTTAGCCACAATAACGTTAGCGTTCAGAGGATTAATATTGCCCGGTTATGGAGCTCAAACTTAATGTCCATCCCATACTATTATATATTGTTTGAAAGACCTGGATGTGTACTTTCTAACGCGTTTAGAAGTGCATTATTTGGAGCTCTACAGCTCGAGTTACACTTCTTGGAAGGTGAAGAGGTCAGCTGGCCTTACTACAGGTTGATACCATGTTTATATTTGCACTTTCGGAGCGGGTTTTCTCCCTTAAATTTAGTGTCCACCATGTAGTGCCATATAGGTTTGGAAAGCTTTGGAATCCTACTTTCCAATGCCACTGGAATCACTTCATTTGGAGCTTTGTGGCTCAAGTTATCCTTGTTTGAAGAAGGCATGGTCAGGCTGCCGGGTGAGATTTTGCCCACGTTAGTGCCACTAACGTAGCCTCTTAGCCCTTCGCTAGCATTATTGGCACTAACTTTTACCAATAATGCTGCTCGTTGTCCCTCTTTCCTACGTTAATGATCCAAGTTAGTGGTGTTAACGCGACCATTAACGTGGGTCTTCCTTTGCTTTGCTAAAGTTAGTGGTGTTAACGTTGCCACTAACTTTCCATGCTCCCCTTCTTCAAAGTTAATGCCGTTAACATTCCCACTAATGTTGGGGCTTCTCCTCTCTTCCACGTTAGTGCCCATGTTAGTGGTGTTAACGGGATAACTAACGTGGGTTGAGATGACCTTCGAAGACGTTAGTGGTGTTAACTTTACCACTAACGTTGCAAACTTTCCTTCCTTCCACGTTAATGGCCACGTTAGTGGCACCAACGTAGCCACTAACGTGACTCTTCTCTGCTTTTTGTTACCTAAAATCAATCAAACAAAGTGCATCAAAGTCTTGCTCTTAATCATGAGATCATGCATCATCCATTTTATCATTCAATTCATGCATAATTCTCATGAAATCAGTCAAAATTCACAATGTTTGCTTGAATCATGATATGAATGCATTTTCAACCAAATACTTGCTTATTTCTTAAGAAAATGCATGAAACCAACCTAAAGCATACAAAAAATGGCTAGTAAAACTAGCCAAGATTCCCTGGCATCAACGTATTAGGCGAGCTCGGCGCGGTTAGCCTCTGAGGGTGGTGAAGTGGTTATTGCCAATTCGTCAGTCTTATCTGAGAGCGAATCTGAAGCGTCATTTGAGGAGGAAACCAACTCCTCTACTTCTGATTTGGTTGATTTACGTGCAAGTAATATGGTGGAGCCCAGGAGGATTACTCTCCAGGAAGCTGGAGACCCAGACTTTACACTGCAACCGTATCAAGCACGTCACCCAAATCTGGCTGTAGATTTTGAACTGAAGACATCGCTAATCAACTTGATGCCTAAGTTTCATGGCTTACCTGCTCAGGAGCCTATAAAGCACCTCAGGGATTTTCAGACAGCCTGTTCTACTGTTAGATGTCATGGTGCAGATGAGACTACTATTTTGCTGATCACCTTCCCATTTTCTCTTGAGGGAAAGGCAAGGGAGTGGTACTACACTCAACCTGAGGCATTTGTCACCAAGTGGGATACGCTTAGGAGTGAGTTCCTGGACAAATACTTTCCAACTGAAGTTATAGACAGACTGAGGAAAGAGGTCTCGTGCATTATCCAAGGAGAGTCAGAAACCCTTTATATGTACTGGGAACGCTTCAGGAACCTCTTAGATTCATGTCCCCACCACAAGATTGATGAGATGGTGTTGATCAGCTACTTCACACAAGGCATGAAGCATCAGGACAAGACCACACTAGATGTTGCAAGTAATGGCTTTCTGAAGAAGTACAAGACGACAACAGAAGCGTGGCAGCTGATTGCCGATCTAGCTGAGTCCACTCGGAATGCTAGACACAGGAACCACCATCCCAAAGCTGTTGTGGAGGTCTCCTCTGGTAGTGAGACTACTTCTTTCACATAGGCTGTGTGTGAGATGACCAACCTACTGAAGCAGATACATCTGAATTAATAACAATCTCAACCCCCCTCACCACAACATAGTCAACAACTGGTTCCTCAGAGAGTATGTGGAATATGTGCTTATTATAGTTATTACACTGATGAGTGTCCACAGTTCCAATAAGAGAAAAATACCTTGGCAGCTACTCACAATTTCTATGACTACCCAAATCAAGGCTCCTATCAACAAGGCGGCAACTACAACCAAGGTGGGAACTATGACCAAGGTTGGCAAGACAACTCCAACCAGAGCTGGAGAGATAATTCCAACCATGGCTGGAGGGACAACTATAACAGAGGAGGCAAAGACAACCAGGGAAATCAGAGGTGGAATAATAATAACAATCAGCAGAACCGGAATCAGCAGAACCATTCCTATCAACAGCAAAATCAGAACCAGCCTTACAGAGCACCCCAGCTAAGGCAATCCCAAGGACCTCAGCACAACCAACAGCAGATCTTTCAGGTCACTTATCCCCCTTCCTCTTCTAATGACGAGATGCTTCGTTCTCTTGCACAAGGACAACAAGACATTCAGACTACATTGAACTCTACCATAAATGGTCTGAAAGCCACTTTACAAGCTCTCATCTCCAAGATGGATTCATTCTCCGTTCCCAATAACCAGCCTTCAAGCTCCAGTGGAATTCCTTCTCAACCCTTACCCAACCCCAAAGATTGCATCAATGCTATCACTTTGAGGTCCGGAACCACACTGTAAGAAAGGAATCATGAGGAGCCAAGCCCACAAGAACACGCCCCAGTTGAGAACATGGTAGAAGTGGAGGGTGTTAAAGAGGAAGATGAAGTACAAGACATGGTTGAAGAAGATGCAGCTTATCCAAGGAATGGAGAACCAAAGGAAGATGAAGCTATAAGGGACGCCATTCTTATCCCATTTCCACACCTTGCAAGGAAGCCCAGAAAGCAGATGGAACTCGATCCCAAAATGGTAGAAATCTTCAAAAAGGTCGAGGTAACTGTTCCCATTTTTTATGTTATTCAGCAAGTACCTAAATATGCGAAGTTTCTAAAGGATTTGTGCATGCATCAGGATAAGATTAATGAATTAGAAACTATTCCTTTAGTAGTTCCATATCTACTTTAATGGGGGATATAGCTGAAAAATGTAGTGACCTAGGGCCATGCATGGTTAACTGTACCATTGGGGGTGTAATATTTTCTGACTGCATGTGTGATTTAGGAGCGTGCGTGAGTATTATGCCTTTGTCTATATATGATGCTTTGAAGCTCCCTCCCTTAAAAAGGTCGGTAGCTCATTTTGTGTTAGCAGATAAAAGTATTATTACAGTGGTTGAAATTGCTGAGGACGTGCTGGTGAGCATTAAGGGGCTCACATTTCCCATTGACTTCTATATCTTGGAGATGCCCCAAAATGACTCAGGAAAACCATCATCCATCTTGCTCAGAAAACCATTCCTGAAGACCTCAAAGTTCAAGTTGGATGCATTCTCAAGAACTTATTCTTTTGAGATAGACGGCCGAGTAGTAAGCTTCAATTTGGATGAAGCTATGAAGCACCCTCTGAAAGATCATTCCATCTTCCAGTGCGACATCATTGATGAGATTGTAGCTGCAGTTCACCAAGAAGAAGTAGAAGAGATGCACATGGAGCAAGGTCCAAGTGTGGGAAAACCCTCTGAACACAATGAGAACACTTTGCCATTATCTTTAGCTCCAGAAGATCTAGTGCCCAGTAAGGAGTAGAAATTGGAGTTGAAGCCCCTTCCACCCCACCTCAAGTATACTTACCTTGAGGAAAATCAGAAGCTCCCAGTTATGATTGCAAAGGAACTCACATCCCAACAAGAGGAGCAGTTGCTTACTGTGCTGAGAAGACATAAGAAAGCAATTGAGTGGAGCTTGGCGGATATAGTAAGTATCAGCCCTCAAGTTTGTGAGCACAGAATAATTTTAGAAGAGGGAGCAAGGCCTGTCCGTCAACCTCAGAGGCGGTTGAACCCCACTATCTTGGAGGTTGTCAAGAAGCATATATTATCTACCCCATCTCAGATAGTGAATGGGTCAGCCCAGTACAAGTGGTGCCCAAGAAGTCTGGAGTCACTACCGTGAAGAATGAGCATGGAGAGATCATAGCAATTTGATAAACCATTATTTTATGATTTATATTGTGTTTAATTGTGTGGTTTTATCAAATATTTACCCACTTATTCATATGATTAGCATGTATTTACAATTCCTTTCCAAAATCACTCCATGGTTGAAAACTTGCTTGCTAAAGACTTTTAATTATATATTTTAATTCTTCTCTATCCCATTCGATGCCGTGATCCGTGTGTTAAGTGTTTCAGGCTTCTTATGGCATGAATGACTTGCAAAAATGGAAAGAACACAAGAAACTAAGGAGATGACCAGCGAGCAATGACGCGAGCGCATGGCCAACGCGAATAAACAAAATGGAGAATTCGCAGCGACGCGAACACGTGCCTGACGCAAACGCGTGGATTGGAGTCTGCACAAATGACGCGAATGCGTGACAAGGAAAATCGCTAAATGACGCGAACGCGTAGATGACGCGTATGCGTGACCTGCGCGATCTGCAAAAATAACAGAATACGCTGGGAACAATTTTGGGCCGCATTTTGACCCAGTTTTCGGCCCAAAAACACAGACTAAACCTAGGGAACATGCTGAGACTCAACACACATCCACACACATTCAGATTCATCACATTAGGATTACGTCAGTTTTAGATCTGAGTTTTTAGATTTGCATTACATTGATAGTGTATGCTTTTGCTTGGATTTTTTTTGGATGCTGAGAGTCATTACCTCCGTTGAAGACATTACTTTAGTTTATTTCCTTATTCCCTTATTTTTAATTAGTTACTCATTGACTCTGTTCATATAATTATGTTGCGTTTTGAATTTATTAATATATAGAGTTATTTTTATTTTAATTAATTTTAATTCTCTATTTTATTTTATTTAATTATGTCTTCTCATATTTTTATGATTATTAATTTCATGTCAATGGAGTAGAATTTTTACTTGACATGGGGGTTAATTAAGAGGATATACTTGAGTTGGAATGCTCAAGTGCTTGGTTGAATTGGACGTTGTTAGCTAATTCCATACCTACTAACACTAGACCTCCCCAAGGGAGAGGACTAGGATTTGAGGGTAAGAGTTAGTTTAATCACCATACTTTTTCTTATTTAGTAAGGGATAACCGAGTGAGAACAACACCCTTTTTATACTACACTTGAGAAGATCCCAACAAGGATAGAAATTCCATTTAATTATTCCCCCAGTCAAGGCCTTTTATTTGGAGTATCAATAATTATTCTTAGTTTATTTTTATTGCTTTAATTTTTAATCATTTTAATTACTCGTTATCAAAACTTAATTTTTCTGAAAACCCCTAGTTAATAAAATAGCACTCTTTCCTGCAACTCGTTGGGAGACGACCTGGGACTCATACTCCCAGTATTTTATTTCTAAAATTTGTGACAATCCTTTTTAAATTGGTGAGGCAGATCTTAGCCGGTTAGGAGCTATACGTGCAACGCTGTTCTCTTAATTGAAATCTCTTAATTGGTTAACCTCTGCCAGTTCATCAATTTTTGGTGCTGTTGCCGGGGAGTTGCAATAGTGTGCTAAATTATTAATTAGTGTATATATTTTATTTTTATTTGCATATTTTATTTTTACTTCTGTTACCATGAGCGATTTGTTTTTCTCATTGAATGACGCGTTCATTGCTTGATCCGAGTTTAGTCCCATTTGATCCTGAAATTGAAAGGACTCTTTCACATATTAGACGAACTCGACGTCGGTTAGGCTCCGAGGGTGGTGAAGTGATTGTTATCGGTTCACTAGTCTCATCTGAGGGCGAATCTGAACCACCATCTGAGAGCGAAACAAGCTCCTTTACTACTGATTCAGTTAATTCACGTGCAGATACCATGGCAACACCTAGGAGAATTACCCTCTAGGAAGTTGGAGCCCCAGATTTTATACTACAGTCGTATCAAGTGCATCACCTGACTGTAGCTGCATATTTTGAACTAAAAACCGCACTGATCAACTTGATGCCCAAGTTTCATGGCTTACCTGCCCAAGAGCCTATCAAGCACCTTAGGGATTTCCAGACAGCCTGTTCTACTGTTAGACATCATAGTGCAGATGAAACTTCTATTCTGTTAACCGCTTTCCTATTTTCTCTTGAGAGAAAGGCAAGGGAGTGGTACTATTCCCAACCTGAAGCAACTGTTACCAATTCGGATACACTCAGGAGATAATTTTTGGAAAAATACTTCCCATCTGAAGTCACAGATAAACTGAGAAAAGAGATCTCCTGCATTGTTCAAGGTGAATCAGAGACTCTCTATGAATATTGGGAGCGCTTCAACAATCTCCTGGACGTATGTCCCCATCACATGATTGGTAAACTAGTATTGATCAGCTACTTCACTAAAGGCATGAACCCCCAGGATAAGACTACACTGGAAGGTGCCAGTAATGGTTCCATGAAAAAGTACAAAACCGCAGATAAAGCTTGGCAGCTGATCAGTGACTTAGCTGAGTCCACTAGGAATCACAGGCACAGGTGCAGCCATCCCAAGGCTGTTGCCGAAGTTTTCTCTAGCAAAGAGACTACTGCTCTCACCCAGAGTATATGTGAAATGACCAACCTACTGAAGCAGATGCAGTTAAATAAAAAACAAATACAACAAGCTCAGCCTTCACCACAACAAAGCCAACAGTTAGTTCCACAAAGAGTATGCGGGATCTGTGCTGATTATAGTCATTATACTGATGAATGCCCGCAGTTCCAGGAAGACAACACTGTGGCAGCCACTCACAACTTCTACGACCGCCTGAATCAAGGATACAATCAACAAGGTGGCAACTACAACTAAGGTGGCAACAATAAACATGGATGGCAGGACAACTCGAACCAAGGCTGGAGAGATAATTCTAACCATGACTGGAGGGATAACTTTAACAGAGGAGGCAGAGACAATAATGGAAACCAGAGGTGGAATAACAATAACAACAACAGATAGCAGAATCAGAACCAACCTTACAGGGCACCTCACCTAAGACAATCACAAGGACCCCAGCAAACCAACAACATGTTTCTCAGACTGCTTATTCTAATTCCTCATCAAATGACGAGATGTTCCGTTCTCTTGTGCAAGGACAACAAGACATGCAAGCGTAACTGAACTCTAGTCTGAATGGCGTGACTGTCACTTTACAAGATCTCGTCTCCCGGATGGATTCCTCACTTAATTCCACACATCAACCTTCAAGCTCTAATGGAATTCCTTCTCAACCACTGCCTAATCCCAAAGGTGGCATCAACACCATCACTTTGAGGTCTGGAACCACATTACAGGAGAGGAACCATGAGGAGCCAAACCCACCAGTACACGTGCCAGCAGAGGATGTGGTGGAAGTGGAAGATGCTGAAGAAGAAGAGGAGGTACAGGTCATAATTGAAGAAGAAGAAGCTCAACCACAGAATGAAGCCCCAAGGGATGCTGAAGCTACAAATCGCGCCCCTCCTATTCCATTTCCAAAACTTGCAAGGAAGCCCAGAAAATAGATGGAACTTGATCCCAAAATGATAGAAATATTCAAAAAGGTTGAGGTAACTGTTCCCCTTTTTGATGTTATTCAACAGGTACCTAAATACGGAAAGTTTCTAAAGGATTTGTGCATACATAAAGATAAAATTAATGAATTAAAAACTATTCCTTTAGGTGGTTCTATATCTGCTTTAATGGGAAATATACCTGAAAAATGTAGTGATCCAGATCCATGTATGGTTAACTGTACCATTGATGCACGGAAACTTGTCCCTTAACAAATCTCCCTCGTCAAGTAAAAACTCACAGTAGAGTGAGGTCGAATCCCACAGGGATTGATTGGTCAAGCAACTTTAATTGGAAGAATATTCTAGTTGAGCTAAGCAGAAAGTGAGTTGAGAATTGCAGGAAATTAAATGGCGGGAAAGTAAATAGCAGAAAATAAATGACGGGAAGTAAATTGCAGAATCTTAAATGGGGAAGGGAAGTTTAGCATGAAAGTAAATGGCATAAAGTAAAGAGAATGGGTAAGATCAGAAATGGGGAATTCATTGGGCTTTGGAGATGTTGCATTCTCCGGATCAAGTTCATTTTCATCTCTTCCTCAATCAATGCATTCATTGATCTCCTTGGCAATCTTAGGTGATTGAATTCCAATTTCTTGGTAATTCAATCTCTCAAATCAGATCAATAGCCAATTCCTTGGTCTAATTGCTCATGAGAAGAGATGAACTGTGGTCATTGATTATACCACATGTATTTCCAAATCAAAGTATTGGGAGAATTATATGTCACCATATCCGCCCAAACCCCAATTTGGTCCAACATGAGAAAATATTTCTAGCATGATCTCTTCATCCCTTTTCCAAGGTTCAGAAGAGATCCAAGTATGAATAGCTTCTTTTCCAAGATAACTACTCAATTGGATGAGGATTGAAAGCTTTCTAGTAAAATCAAGAGAAAAGAAAGAAGAAGAATAATGAAAACTATTATTGATCCATCAAATTACAACAGAGCTCCCTAACCCAATGAAAGGGGTTTAGTTATTCATAGCTCTAGGAATGGAAAGCAAAGATGGAGAGTACATTCTGAAAGTTAAACTAGAAGTGCAGAGAAAGTAAAATACAGAGAGTAATTCTAATAATGCCAAAAGCTCCTTTCTAGTTCAAAGCTCTCCCTATTTATACTATTCTTTTGATCTTCTAGTTGGCTCTTCAAGTCTTGGATATGGGCCTTTGGATCTTGAGTTGAAGCAGTTATCTTCTTCAGTGGGCTCAGCTTTACTTGTAGAGAAAGTGTGAAGTAGGCAGGGACTTTAGCTTAGGGCGTTAGTGGTGTTAACGTTAAGTGAAAATGTGGGGTTGAGAACGTTAGTGACAATCACCTTTTTCACTAACGTTCCTAACCCAAAGTGGTCCACGTTAACTTCAACGTTAGTGGCACTAACGTGACCACTAACGTTGACCCATGGCCCTTCGCAAATGTTACTGGGGTTTACCTTTTTCAATAACGTTGAGAGTACCCCTTTCTTCCTACGTTAGAATAGTTAACGTGGCCTTTAACGTAGGCTTGCCAAATCTTCGAGAGCGTTAGTGACACTTACCTTTGTCACTAACGCTTCAGAACGCCCCTACTTCCCACGTTAGAGTTCACGTTAACTAGGTTAACGTGACTTCTAACGTGGTATTGATAGCCATCTCCAACGTTAGTGACAAAGGTGAGTGTCACTAACGTTGGCTCATCATCCCTCTTCTCCACATTAGCTTCCACGTTAATGTAATTAACGTGGCAACTAACGTGCCTCATAGTGGCTCAATCCAACGTTAGTGACAAAGGTGAGTGTCACTAACGTTAGCATCATCTTCTTCTTCCATGTTAGAGCTCACGTTAACTAAGTTAACGTGGCTCTTAACGTGGCCAATTGCCCCTTTTGGAATGTTAGTGGCACTTACTTTTACCACTAACGTTGGAGTTCTACTTCTCTTCCACGTTAGCTTCCATGTTAACATAGTTAACGTGGCAACTGACGTGGGCTATGATGGCTCACGAAGGCGTTATTGGCAATCACTTTTCTCATTAACGTTGCAAGCTAGCCTTCATTCCACGTTAGTGGTCACGTTAGCTAGACTAACGTGGCTACTAACGTGGTTCTTCCTTGCTTCCTTTGTCCTGAAATCAAGCAATAAAGTGCACCAAAGCTCTAATCCAAGTTATGAGACATGCATCATTCAATTTGTCCTTTAATTCATGCATAATTCTCATGAAATCATGTAAAATTCACAATGTTTGCTTGAATCAAGATGTAAGTGATTATTTACCCAAAACTTGCTTATTTCCTAAGAAAATACATGAAACTACCTTAAAACCATAAAGAAAAGGTCAGTGAAACTGGCCAAAATGCCCTGACATCACAACACCAAACTTAAAGCTTGCTTGTCCCTAAGCAAGTACTGGAACAAGAGAATGATGTATGAAATGACAAGATGAATGAATCATTATTGTGGAAGTCATGTTCTTGATTTTATGGGGTTTCATGCATAGCAACTTAGGTTCATTCCTTTACTAGCTTTCAGACCTTTATCATGCCCTGGAATACTCACTTGATTGTACCCTTTGAGACTTTTATTTATTAATCCCTTTGTCTTTCCAAGGTTTATTTCATCCTTAGGCTAAGTGTTCTGTGAGGGGGCGACTCTTTAAGATAAGCTTTCAGCCAACATTCCCAAACCAGTTGGTTCAAGGTGCTGGATGTTGAAACACCCCTAAGGACTTACTCCCTCAAGTCTCTCTCCCCCATACATGCACACCACAGGCACATGGTTTGTTATTTTCTTTCCTTGAGGTCTTGGTGTCCAGCACCTCTTTGGGTTACTAAATGTTTTGTAGCAAGGTTGCTCTTGATAGTGGATTTTCAGTTGATAATCCCGGGTTAGTTAACCCAAGTTACCAAGTGATGAAGCACTCCTAAGAACTTATTCATCCAAGCAGATCCTTGGTACAAGAGCACCATAGACACATCCCTCAAGTTTCAAACCCTTGGTGCCTAGCCTTATTCTTTATTAACTTTTCTTTCTTTTTCAACTCTTATTGTTCTTTTCCTTTTTCTTATTAGGATCTTATTATTTAGCTAGTCTCATGGGGTGTGTTTCAAGTATATGATTCAGGACAGATAGTTGCCTTCCCACCTTGTTGGTGAACCAACTTAGCTAAGTGATTACTACACCACAAATTTAAGAACCTACTCCACAACTTGAACATCACTCTGGTCTTTCATAACATCTCTTTTTTTTATTTAGCTTAAAAGGACAAGCATAAAATAAGCAAGATGAAAATGAAAACAGGCAACTTGACTAGCAAGCATAGACCTAAGCAAAAACAAACATCAAATTCTAGTGAATTAAGCTTAAAGAGTGACTATTAATCAAGGGCACATTCAGACTTCCAAATTGATTATTTCCAAGCATATGGAATCAAGTAACAATACAACCTTTTGGTGATGCCTTCCAACTACCCATTTGTTGTCATCCTCCATAGCTTCTGCATCCTTCCTCGCTTCCTTGGATGATGGTGCACTGTTTTTCCAAAAGATTAATTGAATCCTTGCAAAGTTATTGGAAGTTGCTTGTCTCCAAAGCACTTGAGAGATAGTTAGTATGCATGTATGCTTGTGCATTTCGGAACTTAACTTGGTGTGTGAACACCAAACTTAGTTCCTTGTCTAATACAGCAGGTTGAATGCATGCAGAAAATCTCATGTGTTGTTATCAGCAAGGCAACTAGAAACTAACTACTGTTAAGTGGTTCCCCTGATTGGTTGGATCTAGCAATTTGCCCTTGAAGGAGTGTAGTGTGATTCTAACTGAAATCTTTGGTGGAACACCAAACTTAGAATTACACACTCACTGTTGTATTGTTTTGGTGTGTAACACCAAACTTAGCTCCTCACAATACGGGGGAAACTACTTGTGATTTTTATTAAAATGCAAATGAAAAGAGAACTACCTTAGGTTGGGTTGCCTCCCAACGAAGCGCTCTTTTAGCGTCGCTAGCTCGACGATTCCTCCATCACTTGAGGTGATACTTCACTTTAGGGTTTTCCCCCATGTTGCCCATGTAGTGTTTGAGCCTCTGTCCGTTAACAGTGAACATCCTCTTTGAACTTTCCTCCATGATTTCTATGTGCCCATACGGCGAGACCTTTGTGACAAGAAAGGGTCCTGACAACCTTGATTTGAGTTTCCCAGGGAAGAGTCTTAATTTAGAATTGTAGAGGAGCACTTGCTGTCCTTCTTCGAAGCTTCTGGGTGTTAAATGGAGGTCATGCCTTCTCTTTGCCATTTCTTTATAAATCTTAGCATTTTCATAGGCTTGAGATCTGAACTCCTCCATTTCTTGCAGCTGCAAGACCCTCTTTTCACCAGCAGCAGTGCTATCAAAATTTAGTAGCTTGAGAGCCCAGAGGGCTTTGTGTTCCAGCTCCAATGGTAGATGACAAGCCTTTCCATACACCAGTTGGTATGGGGACATCCCGATTGGTGTTTTGAATGCCGTTCTGTATGCCCAAAGATCATCATCCAGCTTCTTCGACCAATCCTTCCTTGATGCTCCCACAGTCTTTTCCATAATCCTTTTTAGCTCTCTGTTAGATATCTCAGTTTGCCCACTTGTTTGGGGGTGGTAAGGCGTGGAAATCTTGTGTTTCACCCCGTATCATAGGAGGAGAGCTTCTAGTTGTCTGTTACAAAAATGGCTCCCTCCATCACTGATGAGTGCTCTTGGGACTCCGAACCGGCTAAAGATATTCTTTCTGAGGAAGTTCATGACCACCTTGTTATCATTCGTTGGGGTTGCAATAGCCTCTACCCACTTGGAAACGTAATCCACTACTACCAAAATATACTTGTTTGAATATGAGGTTGGGAAAGGTCCCATGAAATCGATGCCCCACACATCAAACAGTTCCAGTTCTAAGATGAAATTTTGTGGCATCTCATTTCTTTTGGGTAAGTTTCCAGCTCTTTGATATTCATTGCAATTCTTTACCAGTTCTTTGGCATCCTTGAAAAGGGTGGGCCAAAAGAATCCGCTTTGTAATACCTTGGCTGCAGTTCTGTCCCCTCCAAAATGGCCTCCATAGCATGAGCTGTGGCAGTTCCACAAGACCTCTCGTCCCTCTTCTTCCGAGACACATCTTCTCAGAATTCCATCTGAACACTTCTTGAAGAGATATGGTTCATCCCAAACAAAATACTTTGCGTCATTGATGAGCTTTCTTTTCTGGTGTTTATTGATGTCTGGATGTAAAGCCCCAGTTGCCTTAAAATTGACAATATCTGCAAACCAGGGTGCTCTGTAAATCGTCATCAACTGCTCATCTGGGAAGAACTCATTTACATTTGTATCATGTGTTCCTCCTTTATCATGAGGGATTCTGGATAGGTGATCTGCTACCTTGTTCTCCACTCCTTTCTTGTCTTTGATTTCAATATTGAATTCCTGCAATAATATGATCCATCTTATTAGTCTTGGTTTTGATTCTTGCTTGGCAAACAAATATTTAAGTGCTGTGTGATTTGTAAAGACAATCACTTTGGCACCAATGAGGTATGATCTAAACTTGTCAAATGCAAAAACTATTGCCAGCAACTCCTTTTCAGTAGTGGTATAGTTTCTTTGAGTATCATTGAGGACTTTGCTGGCATAGTATATCACATGGACCAAGTTATCTTTCCTCTGTCCTAACACTGCCCCAATTGCGAAATCAGATGCATCGCACATCAGTTCAAATGGTAGGTTCCAGTCAGGTGGGGAAATGATAGGGGCAGAGGACAACCTCTTTTTCAAGTTTTCAAATGCCAGCATACACTTTTCATCAAAGATAAATAGTGTATCAGATACAAGGAGATTGCTTAAGGGCTTGGCTATCTTTGAAAAATCTTTAATAAACCTTCTGTAAAAGCCAGCATGCCCTAGAAAACTCCTAATTGCCTTGACATCACTTGGTGGAGGTAATTTTTCAATGAGTTCCACCTTGGCTCTGTCCACTTCAATGCCTTGGTTAGAAACCTTATGACCAAGAACTATTCCTCCTGTCACCATAAAGTGACATTTCTCCCAGTTAAAGACCAAATTAGTTTCTTGACATCTTTTTAATACCAGGGCCAGGAGATCTAGGCAATTAGGAAAAGAGTCTCCGAATACTAAGAAGTCATCCATAAAAACTTCGATGAATTTTTCTATCATATCTGAAAAAATGGAAAGCATGCAGCGTTGGAAAGTTGCAGGTGCATTGCATAGCCCAAATGGCATGCGCTTGTAGGCAAACACTCCATATGGGTAGGTGAAGGAGGTTTTCTCTTGGTCTTTTGGATCAACCACTATTTGGTTATATCCTGAATAACCATCGAGAAAACAATAATATGCATGTCCTGCAAGTCTTTCCAGCATCTGATCCATGAAAGGAAGGGGAAAATGATCTTTTCGTGTAGCTTCGTTGAGTTTTCTGTAGTCTATGCATATCCGCCATCTTGTGACGGTCCTTGTAGGGATTAGTTCATTCTTCTCATTGGGACTACAGTGATTCCTCTTTTTTTTTTTTGGAATAACTTGCACAGGGCTGAACCATGGGCTGTCTGAGATCGGATAGATCACTCCTCCTTGCCACAACTTCATGACTTCTTTTTGTACCACTTCCTTCATGACTGGATTCAGCCTCCTTTGGAGTTGAATGGATGGTTTGGCATCATCTTCCAACAGTATTTTATGCATACATATGGCCTAACTGATTCCCTTCAAGTCAGCAAGGGTCCATCCTATGGCATCTTTGTGCCTTTGCAATACTTCAAGTAGCTCTTCCACTTGTTCTTGGCTAAGGGATGAATTTATGATCACTGGATAACTTTCGTTTTCTCCTAGATATGCATACTTGAGAGTGGGTGGCAGTGCCTTTAGTTCAAGTTTGGGTGCTTCTTTCTTCCCATTCTTCTCCTCTATTGTGCCCTGAACTTGAACCTCAGCTGTTGCAGCTTCTTCACTTGATGCTAATTCCTCCTCTTCTGTTAATCCCTCAAGTTCTTCTTCTTCAAAAGTCTCTTGTACTACATCTTCCAGTGAGTCTAACCTCATACATTCTCCCGATGGTTCCTGTGGATAGTTCATGGCCTTGAACACATTGATCATCATTGTTTCATTGTGTAGTCTAAGGGTCAGTTCACCCTTTTGGACATCGATGACAGCTCCGGCAGTAGCTAAGAATGGTCTGCCCAAGATGATAGAAGCCTTAGCTCCTTCCTTCATGTCCAACACTACAAAGTCTGCTGGAAAGATAAAGTCTCTTACCTTCACTAGCAAGTCTTCCACTATACCGTGAGGAAACTTGAATGATCGGTCTGCCAGTTGTAAGGCCATTTTTGTTGGTTTGGCCTCCTCAATCTTCATTTTTCTCATCATAGCTACAGACATCAGATTTATGCTGGCTCCTAGATCACATAGAGCCTTTTCCACTGTTATTTCTCCTATAATACAAGGAATCTGGAAGCTCCCAGGATCCTTCATTTTCTGGGGAAATTTATGCTGAATGATGGCACTACATTCTTCAGTCAGTATCACAGTATCGTTGTTCTTCTAGCTTCTCTTCTTGGTCATCAACTCCTTCAAGAACTTGGAATAGAGCGGCATTTGCTCTATTGCTTCAACAAAGGGTATGTTAATCTGTAGTTTCTTGAAGATTTCTAAAAATTTGGAGAATTGGCTGTCATCCCCCTTCTTCTTCAGTTGTTGAGGATATGGGACTTTCGGAACATATGGCTTCAGCTCTCCTTCCTTTTGATGTGAGTTGGAGGTGGGGACTTGAACTTCATCTTGCTCCTCCATATTTCCAATTGAATCTTTCTTTTGTGATTGCTTGGAAGTCTCCTTCAGTTCCTTCCCACTTTTGAGGGTGATGGCTTGACACTTCTCCCTTGGCCTTGACTCAATGTTGCTGCAAAGGTCATGGCCAGGAGCTTGCTGGAATAGGTAGCCAATTTGTATCTCAAGTTTCTTGATGGCAGCATCTTGATTTTGCAGGTTAGATCGCACTTCCTCTCGGAACATCTTACTATCTTGAATCTCCTTGCATATACCTTCAAGTAGAGTCTCAATCCTTGATAGTCTTTCTTCCGATGATGGAGAGTTGAGATTGGAAGGATGAGAAGGGTCATTTTGAATTTGGTATGGATGTTGAGAGCTGTTGTTGGGTGGGTATTGGTATGACCTCTGTGTGGAGTGTTGGTGAGTTGCATTGTTGTTGGGGTTATGGCGTCTCTGATCTTGGCCTTGGTCTTGTTGATTTCTGATGAGCGGATAATTTATACGCTTTTTGGCATTATTTTTAGTATGATTTAATTAGTTTTCATTATATTTTTATTAGTTTTTAATTAAAATTCATATTTCTGGACTTTACTATGAGTTTTTGTGTTTTTCTGTGATTTCAGGTATTTTCTGGCTAAAATTGAGGGACCTGAGCAAAAATCAGATTCAGAGGTTGAAGAAGGACTGCAGATGCTGATGGACTCTGACCTCCCTGCACTCAAAGTTGATTTTCTGGAGCTACAGAACTCCGAATGGCGCGCTTCTAATTGCGTTGGAAAGTAGACATCCAGGGCTTTCCAGCAATATATAATAGTCCATACTTTGCCCGCATTTAGATGACTCAAACTGGCGTTGAATGCCAGTTCTATGTTGCAGTCTGGCGTTCAGCGCCAGAAACAAGTTGCAAAGTGGAGTTCAACGCCAGAAACACGTTACAAACTAGCGTTCAACTCCAAAAATGACCTCTCCACGTGAAAGCTTCATGCTCAGCCCAAGCACACACGAAGTGGGCCCCGGAAGTGGATTTCTACATCAATTACTTATTTCTGTAAACCCTAGTAACTAGTTTAGTATAAATAGGACTTTTTACTATTGTATTTACATCTTCGGATCATCTTTGATTAGTTTTATGCTATCTTAGACTTTTGTGAGGGCTGGCCATTCGGCCATGCCTGAACCTTCATCACTTATGTATTTTCAACGGTAGAGTTTCTACACACCATAGATTAAGGTGTGGAGCTCTACTGTTCCTCAAGGATTAATGCAAAGTACTACTGTTTTTCTATTCAATTCAACTTATTCCGCTTCTAAGATATTCATTCGCACTTCAATATGATGGATGTGATGATCATGACAGTCATCATCATTCTCAACTTATTAACGCGTGCCTGACAACCACTTCTGTTCTACCTTAGATTGAATGGATATCTCTTGGATATCTAATACAGGGGACCGAGTCCGAGTTATTAGTGTCTTCATGGTATAAGTTAGAACCCATGGATGGCCATTCCTGAGATTCGGAAAGTTTAAACCTTGTCTGTGGTATTCCGAGTAGGATCTGGGAAGGGATGGCTGTGATGAGCTTCAAACTCGCGAGTGCTGGGCGTAGTGACAGACGCAAAAGGATAGTAAATCCTATTCCAGTATGATCGAGAACCGACAGATGATTAGCCATGCAGTGACAGTGCATTGGACCATTTTCACAGGAGGATGGGATGTAGCCATTGACAACGGTGATGCCCTACATAAAGCTTGCCATGGAAAGGAGTAGGATTGATTGGATGAAGACAGCAGGAAAGCAGAGATCAGAGGAACGAAAGCATCTCTATACGCTTATCTGAAATTCTCACCAACGAATTACATAAGTACCACTATCCTATTTTATATTTAATTTATTTTCATCCACTATAATTTCTTAATACAATTTAATCCACCTGACTGAGATTTACAAGGTGACCATAGCTTGCTTCAAGCCGACAATCTCCGTGGGATCGACCCTTACTTACGTAAGGTTTATTACTTGGACGACCCAGTGCACTTGCTGGTTAGTTGTACGAATTTGTGAAACAGATATAAGATCATAAACGTGCATATTGAGTTTTTAGCACCGTTACCAAGGAATGGAATGATCACGATTTCGCACACCAAGTTTTTGGCGCCGTTGCCGGGGATTGTTCGAGTTTGGACAACTGACGGTTCATCTTGTTGCTCAGATTAGGTAATTTTATTTTAATTTTAAGCTTTTTATTTCCTATTTTCAAAAAATACAAAAAAAAAAATTTCTTCTTTTTCGTTTTTCCCAATTAATTTTTGAAAAAAAAAGAAAAGATTAATAAAATCATAAAAACCAAAAATAATTTGATGTTTCTTGCTTGAGTCTAGAGTCAACTTTTAAGTTTGGTGTCAATTGCATCTTTTTAATTTTCTAAAAATTATTTTCGAAAATTTCATGCATTGCATTCTTCATGATCTTCAAGTTGTTCTTGGCCAGTCTTCTTGTTTGATCTTCAAGTTTGGTGTCTCGCATGTTTTTCTTTTCTTGAAAATTTTCAAAAATAAGTCTTGATGTTCATCCTGATCTTCAAAGTGTTCTTGGTGTTCATCTTGACATTCAAAGCGTTCTTGCATGCATCACATGTTTTGATCCAAAATTTTCATGCATTGAGTCTTTTTGTTGTTTTTCTTTTTCTTCATTAAAAATTCAAAAATCAAAAAAATATCTTTTCCTTATTTTACTCAATTTTCGAAAATATGATTTGATTTAGTCAAAAAGTTTTTAAATTTAATTGTTTCTTATGAATCAAATTAAATTTTCAATTTAAAAAAATCCTATCTTTTCAAAATCTTTTTCAAAAATCAAATCTTTTTCATTTTTCCTTCATATTTTCGAAAACTTTTTAAATTTGATTTTCAAAACCTTTCTCTTATTTTATTTCTTAATTAGCATTTAATGTGATTGATTCAAAAATGTAAAGTTTGTTACATGCCTAATAAGAAAGGTTCAATCTTTAAATTTTAAAATCAAATTTTTTGTTTCTTGTTAGTCAAGTAATCAACTTTAATTTTCAAAATCAAATCTTTTTGAATTTCTTTTTCAAACATTTTTCAAAATAATTTTCAATCATATCTTTTTCAATTTCAATCATATCTTTTTCGAAATCAAATTTAAAATCTTTTCTAACTTCTTTTCTAACTTCCTATCTTTTCAAAATTTGACTTTCAAATCTTTTTCAATCAATCTTATCTTTTTGTTTCAATCACATCTTTTTCAAATTTCAATCTTATCTTTCCAAAATTTGATTTTCAAAATCTCTTAACCACTTAACTTTTTGTTTGATTCTTATCTTTTTCAAAACTGCCCAACTAACTTTCTACCTTTAATTTTCGAAAATACCTCCCTCTTTTTCAAAAATTCTTTTTAATTAATTAATTGTTTTAAATTTTAATTTTAATTTTATCTTCCCTTTAATTTTCGAAAATCATCAATGCCTTTTCAAAAATTATTTTTGAAAACTTCTCTCTCTCATCTTCTTCTATTTATTTAATTACTTACTAACACTTCTCTTCATCTCATATCTCTGCTCCTATCCTCACCCTTGTGTTTGGATTATCCATTCTTCTTCACTCTTATTCCCTTTCTTTTTCTACTAACAATAAGGAACCTCTTTACTGTAACATAGATGATTCCTCTTCTTTTCTTGTTCTCTTCTCTTTCATATGAGCAGGAACAAGAAAAAGGGCATTCTTGTTGAAGCTGATCCAGAACCTGAAAGGACTCTGAAGAGAAAACTAAGAGAAGCTAAATTACAACAATCCAGAGATAACCTTACTGAAATTTTCAAACAAGAAAAGGAGATGGCAGCCGAACCTAACAACAATAATGCAAGGAGGATGCTTGGTGACTTTACTGCACCTAATTCCAATTTACATGGAAGAAGCATCTCCATTCCTGCCATTGGAGCAAACAATTTTGAGCTGAAACCTCAATTAGTTTCTCTTATGCAGCAGAACTGCAAGTTTCATAGACTTCCATCTGAAGATCCTTTTCAGTTCTTAACTGAATTCTTGCAGATCTGTGATACTGTTAAGACCAATGGGGTTGATCCCGAGGTCTACAGGCTTATGCTTTTCCCGTGTGCTGTAAGAGACAGAGCTAGAGTGTGGTTGGACTCTCAACCCAAAGATAGCCTGAACTCTTGGGATAAGCTGGTCACGGCTTTCTTAGCCAAGTTCTTTCCTCCTCAAAAGCTGAGTAAGCTTAAAGTGGATGTTCAAACCTTCAGACAGAAAGAAGGTGAATCCCTCTATGAAGGTTGGGAGAGATATAAGCAACTGACCAAAAAGTTTCCTTCTGACATGCTTTCAGAATGGACCATTCTGGATATATTCTATGATGGTCTGTCTGAATTAGCTAAGATGTCATTGGATACTTCTGCAGGTGGATCCATTCACCTAAAGAAAACGCCTGCAGAAGCTCAAGAACTCATTGACATGGTTGCTAATAACCAGTTCATGTACACTTCTGAGAGGAATCCTGTGAGTAATGGGACGCCTCAGAAGAAGGAAGTTCTTGAAATTAATACTCTGAATGCCATATTGGCTCAAAATAAAATATTGACTCAGCAAGTCAATATGATTTCTCAAAGTCTGAATGGAATACAAGCTGCATCCAACAGTACTCAAGAGGCATCTTCTGAGGAAGAAGCTTATGATCCTGAAAACCCTGCAATAGCAGAGGTGAATTACATGGTGAACCCTATGGAAACACCTATAATCCCTCATGGAGAAATCATCCAAATCTTTCATGGAAGGATCAACAAAAGCCTTAACAAGGCTTTAATAATGGTGGAAGAAACAGGTTTAGCAATAGCAAGTATTTTCCATCATCCACTCAGCAAAAGACAGAGAGTTCTGAGCAGACTCCATCTAGCTTGGCAAATATAGTCTCTAATCTATCTAAGGCCACTCTAAGTTTCATGAATGAAACAAGGTCCTCCATTAGAAATTTGGAAGCACAAGTGGGCCAACTGAGTAAAAGGATCACTGAAATCCCTCCTAGTACTCTCCCAAGCAATACAGAAGAAAACCAAAAGGAGAGTGCAAGGCCATTGAAAGGACCATCATGGCCGAAACCACACAAGAGGAGGAGGACGTGAATCCCAGTGAGGAAGACCTCCTGGGACGTCCAGAAATCAATAAGGAGTTTCCCTCTGAGGAACCAAAGGAATCTGAAGCTCATCTAGATACCATAGAGATTCCATTGAACCTCCTTATGCCATTCATGAGCTCTGATGAGTATTCTTCTTCTGAAAAGAATGAAGATGTTACTGAAGAGCAAGTTGCCAAGTACCTTGGTGCTATCATGAAGCTGAATGCCAAATTATTTGGTAATGAGACTTGGGAAGATGAACCACCCTTGCTCACCAATGAACTGAGTGATCTGGATCAACTGAAATTGCTTCAGAAGAAATAAGATCCTGGAAAGTTCTTAATACCTTGTACCATAGGCACCATAACCTTTGAGAAGGCTCTATGTGACCTTCGGTCAGGGATAAACCTCATGCCCTTCTCTGTAATGGAAAAATTGGGAATCTTTGAGGTGCAAGCTGCCAGAATCTCACTAGAGATGGCAGACAACTCAAGAAAATAGGCTTTTGGACTAGTAGAGGACATGTTAGTAAAGGTTGAAGACCTTTACATCCCTGCTGATTTCATAATCCTAGACACTGGGAAGGAAGAGGATGAATCCATCATCCTTGGAAGACCCTTCCTAGCCACATTAAGAGCTGTGATTGATGTGGACAGAGGAGAGTTGGTCCTTCAACTGAATGAGGACTACCTTGTGTTTAAAACTCAAGGTTCTCCTTCTGTAACCATGGAGAGGAAGCATGAAAAGCTTCTCTCACTACAGAGTCAAACAAGGCCCCCACAATCAAACTCTAAGTTTGGTGTTGAATCCCCACATCCAAACTCTAAGTTTGGTGTTGGGAGTTTATAAAATTGACCTGATCACCTGTGTGGCTCAGTGAGAGCCCACTGTCAAGCTATTGACATTAAAGAAGCGCTTGTTGGGAGGTAACCCAATGTTATTTAATATATTATATTTTATTTTATTTTCTTTTTGTTATTTCATGATTTACTAGGTTGATGATCATGTGGAGTCACAAAAACTACAAAAAGATTCAAAAACAGAATGAAAAACAACATTGAAAACAGAACACCCTGGAGGAAGGGCTTACTGGCATTTAAACTCCAGTAAGGAGCATCTGGCTGGCGTTTAACTCCAGAACAGAGCATGAAACTGGCGTTAAACGCCAGAAACAAGCAGTATTCTGGCTTTTAAACACCAAGAATGTACCCCAAAGGAAAACTGGCGTTCAACGCTAGAAACATGCTGCAGACTGGCGTTGAACGCCCAAAACAAGCATGGAAGTGGCGTTTAACGCTAGAAACATGCTGCAATCTGGCGTTAAATGCCAGGATTGCCTACAGAGGGCATTTACATGCCTAATTGGAGCAGGGATGATTAAAGTCCTTGGCCCCACTGGATCTGTGGACCCCACAGGATCTCCTCAGGATCTGTGGACCCCACAGGATCCCCACCTACTTCTTCTCTCCTCTTCACACCTTTTCATAACTCTCTTCCCCAAATACCCCTTACCAATCAACTCAATCACTCTTTCCCATCACCTCTTCACCACTCACATCCATCCTCTCTTTCCCAAAAACCCTACCTACCTTTAAATTCAAAATAATTTCCCTCCCAAACCCAACCCTAAATGGCCGAACCCTAACCCCTCCCCACTCCTATATAAACCCCTCATTCCTTCTTCATTTTCACACAACACAACCCTCTCTTCTTCCTCTTGGCCGAATCAACCTTCTCCCTCCATCTCCTCCATTTTTCTTCTTCTTCTACTTCCTTCTCTTTTCTTTTGCTCAAGGGTGATCAACCATTTTAAGTTTGGTGTGGTAAAAGCATTGCTTTTTATTTTTCCATAACCATTTATGGCACCTAAGGCCAGAGAAACCCCTAGAAAGAAGAAAGGGAAGGCAATTGCTTCCACCTCTGAGTCATGGGAGATGGAGAGATTCATCTCTAAAGTTCATCAAGACCACTTCTATGAAGTTGTGGCCAAGAAGAAAGTGATCCCTGAGGTTCTTTTCAAACTCAAAAAGAATGAGTATCCGGAGATCCGACTTGAAATCCAAAGAAGAGGTTGGGAAGTTCTAACCAACCCCATTCAACAAGTCGGGATCTTAATGGTTCAAGAGTTCTATGCAAATGCATGGGTTACCAGGAACCATGATCAAAGTGTGAACCCGAACCCAAAGAATTGGCTCACCATGGTTCGGGGAAAATACTTAGATTTCAGTCCGGAGAGTGTAAGGTTGGCGTTCAACCTACCAATGATGGAAGAGAATGCACGCCCCTACACTAGAAGAGTCAACTTTGATCAAAGGTTGGACCAAGTCCTCATGGACATATGTGTAGAAGGAGCTCAATGGAAAATTGACTCAAGGGGCAAGCCGGTTTAACTAAGAAGGCTTGACCTCAAACCAGTGGCTAGAGGATGGTTAGAGTTCATTCAACGCTCAATCATTCCTACTAGCAACCAGTCTGAAGTTACTATAGACCGGGCCATCATGATCCATAGTATCATGATTGGGGAGGAAGTGGAAGTTCATGAGATTATACCTCAAGAACTCTACAAGGTGGCTGACAAGACCTCCACTTTGGCAAGGTTAGCCTTTCCTCACCTCATTTTCCACCTCTGCAATTCGGCTGGAATTGACATAGAGGGAGACATCCTCATTGAAGAGGATAAGCCCATCACTAAGAAAAAGATGGAGCAAACAAGAGAGCATGGACCTCAACATGAGCATGAGGAAATTCCTCACCATGAAATCCCTGAGATGCCTCAAGGGATGCACTTTCCTCCACAAAACTATTGGGAACAAATCAATACTTCCCTAGGTGAATTAAGTTCCAACATTGGACAATTAAGGGTGGAACATCAAGAGCACTCCATCATCCTCCTTGAAATTAGAGAAGATCAAAGAGCTATGAGGGAGGAGCAAGAAAGACAAGGAAGAGACATAGAGGAGCTCAAAAGCACCATTGGTTCTTCAAGAAGAGGAAGACGCCACCCTCACTAAGGTGGACTCATTTCTTAAATCTCCTTGTTTATTTATTTTCCTGTTTTTCGATTTTTATGCTTTATGTTTGTTTATGTTTTTGTCTTCATGATCACTAGTATTTAAGTGTCTATGCCTTAAAGTTATGAATGTCCTATGAATCCATCACCTCTCTTGAATGAAAAATGTTTTAATTACAAAAGAACAAGAAGTACATGGTTTCGAATTCATCCTTGAAACTAGTTTAATTATTTTGATGTGGTGACAATAATTTTTGTTTTCTGAATGAATACTTGAACAGTGCATATGTCTTTTGAAGTTGTTGTTTAAGAATGTTAAATATGTTGGCTCTTGAAAGAATGATGAACAGGAGAAATGTTATTTGATAATCTGAAAAATCATAAAAATGATTCTTGAAGCAAGAAAAAGCAGTGAATACAGAAAGCTTGCGAAAAAAAAAGAGAAAAAAAAGCAAGCAGAAAAAGCCAAAAGCTCTTAAAACCAAGAGGCAAGAGCAAAAAGCCAGTAACCCTTAAAACCAAAAGGCAAGGGTAATAAAAAGGATCCAAGGCTTTGAGCATCAGTGGATAGGAGGGTCCAAAGGAATAAAATCCTAGCCTAAGTGGCTAAACCAAGCTGTCCCTAACCATGTGTTTGTGGCGTGAAGGTGTCAAGTGAAAACTTGAGACTGAGCGGTTAAAGTCAAGGTCCAAAGCAAAAAAAGAGTGTGCTTAAGAACCCTGGACACCTCTAATTGGTAACTTTAGCAAAGCTGAGTCACAATCTGAAAAGGTTCACCCAGTTATGTGTCTGTGGCATTTATGTATCCGGTGGTAATACTGGAAAACAAAGTGCTTAGGGCCACGGCCAAGACTCATAAAGTAGCTGTGTTCAAGAATCAACATACTGAACTAGGAGAATCAATAACACTATCTGAATTCTAAGTTCCTATAGATGCCAATCATTCTGAACTTCAATGGATAAAGCGAGATGCCAAAACTATTCAAGAGGCAAAAAGCTACAAGTCCCGCTCATCTGATTGGAACTAAGTTTCATTAATATTTTGGAATTTATAGTATATTCTCTTCTTTTTATCCTAATTGATTTTCAGTTGCTTGGGGACAAGCAACAATTTAAGTTTGGTGTTGTGATGAGCGGATAATTTATACGCTTTTTGGCATTGTTTTTAGTATGTTTTTAGTATGATTTAATTAGTTTTCATTATTTTTTTATTAGTTTTTAATTAAAATTCACATTTCTGGACTTTACTATGAGTTTGTGTATTTTTTTGTGATTTCAGGTATTTTCTGGCTGAAATTGAGGGACCTGAGCAAAAATCAGATTCAGAGGTTGAAGAAGGACTACAGATGCTGATGGACTCTGACCTCCCTGCACTCAAAGTGGATTTTTTGGAGCTACAAAACTCCAAATGGCACGCTTCCAATTGCGTTGGAAAGTAGACATCATGGGCTTTCCAGCAATATATAATAGTTTATACTTTTCCCGAGTTTAGACGACTCAAACTGGCGTTGAACGCCAGTTCCATGTTGCAGTCTGGCGTTCAGCGCCAGAAACAAGTTGCAAAGTGGAGTTTAACGCCAGAAACATGTTACAAACTGGCGTTCAACTCCAAAAATGACCTCTCCACGTGAAAGCTTCATGCTTAGCCCAAGCACACACCAAGTGGGCCTCGGAAGTGGATTTCTACATCAATTACTTATTTCTGTAAACCCTAGTAACTAGTTTAGTATAAATAGGACTTTTTACTATTGTATTTACATCTTCGGATCATCTTTGATTAGTTTTATGCTATCTTAGACTTTTGTGAGGGCTGGCCATTTGGCCATGCCTGAACCTTCATCACTTATGTATTTTCAACGGTAGAGTTTCTACACACCATAGATTAAGGTGTGGAACTCTGCTGTTCCTCAAGGATTAATGCAAAGTACTACTGTTTTCTATTCAATTCAACTTATTCCGCTTCTAAGATATTCATTCGAACTTCAATATGATGGATGTGATGATCGTGACAGTCATCATCATTCTCAACTTATGAACGCGTGCCTGACAACCACTTCCGTTCTACCTTAGATTGAATGGATATCTCTTGGATATCTAATGCAGGGGACCGAGTTCGAGTTATTAGTGTCTTCGTGGTATAAGTTAGAACCCATGGATGGCCATTCCTAAGATTCGAAAAGTCTAAACCTTGTCTGTAGTATTCCGAGTAGGATCTGGGAAGGGATGGTTGTGACAAGCTTCAAACTCACGAGTGCTGAGCGTAGTGACAGACGCAAAAGGATAGTAAATCCTATTCCAGTATGATCGAGAACCGACAGATGATTAGCCATGCAGTGACAGCGCATTGGACCATTTTCACAGGAGGATGGGATGTAGCCATTGACAATGGTGATGCCCTACATAAAGCTTGCCATGGAAAGGAGTAGGATTGATTGGATGAAGACAGCAGGAAAGCAGAGATCAGAGGAACGAAAGCATCTCTATACGCTTATCTAAAATTCTCACCAATGAATTACATAAGTACCACTATCCTATTTTATATTTTATTTATTTTCATCCACTATAATTTCTTAATACAATTTAATCCACCTGACTGAGATTTACAAGGTGACCATAGCTTGCTTCAAGCCGACAATCTCCGTGGGATCGACCCTTACTCACGTAAGGATTATTACTTGGATGACCCAGTGCACTTGCTGGTTAGTTGTACGAAGTTGTGAAACAGATATAAGATCATGAACGTGCGTATTGAGTTTTTAGCGCCGTTACCAAGGAATGGAATGATCACGATTTCGCACACCAATTTCCCCACCCAAAGTTTGGGTGGTTCCTCCAACTAGGATTATACGTTTTGGAGTATGGGTCATAATTCTGCCTAGGTGAATTCCCAATGTAGTTGGCTTGTTCTTGATCACCCTCTGCTTCTTCATTCACTCCTTCTTGGGTTGCTGCTGAAGTGGTGATTGCTGCTTCTTGATTCCTCTCCATCTTCTTGGTGAGGTTAGCTAATTGCTTGGTAATCATCTTGTTTTGAGCTAGCAGTACATCCACATTGTTCAGCTCCATCACTCCTCTAGTGTTGCCTCTTTCAGAAGCATAGAAGTAGTCATTCTTTGCTACAGTCTCAAAGACATCTATGGCTTCTTCAATGGTCTTCTTCTTGTTCAGAGATCCCCCGGATGAGTGGTCTACTGCCTTCTTTGATTCATACGAAAGGCCTTCATAGAAAATGTGCAACTGCACCCATTCATTGAACATATCTGGCGGGCATCTTCTTGTCAAGTCTTTAAACCTCTCCCATGCTTCATATAGAGTCTCACCATCCTGTTGCCTGAATGTTTGTACCTCAGCTCTCAACCTGTTAATCCGTTGAGGAGGATAGAATCTTGCCAAGAACTTGTTCACCACATCTTCCCAGGTTGCTAAACTTTCCTTTGGAAAGGATTCCAGCCATTTAGATGCTTTGTTCTTGAGCGAGAAGGGAAACAGAAGTAGTCTATAGGTGTCAGGATGAACACCATTAGACTTCACAGTATCGCATATCCTCAGGAAGGTGGTTAGATGTTGATTGGGGTCTTCTTGGACACTTCCTCCGAATGAACAATTGTTCTGAACAAGGGTGATGAGCTGTGGCTTTAGTTCAAATTTGTTGGCATGTATGGTTGGCCTTTGGATGCTACTTCCACAGTTTCCTGGGTTTGGGTTTATGTAAGAACCCATAACTCTTCTCTCTTGTCCAGCCTGATGTGCTGGACCTTCTCTGCCATGGTTGTGAGCCTCTTCTTCATGATGGTTCTCCATATTCTCCTCCATGTCTGGTTCAAAGTACTCTTCCTCTTCCTCAGCACCAACTACTCTCTTTCCTCTTGCTTCCCTCCTTAATCTAAGAAAGGTCCTCTCAGGTTCAGAATCAAAGAAAGTTGAAGCCCCGCTTCTTCTACCTGTCATACAACCAACAAGGCAAAAGCAAGAAAGATAGATGCAGACAGTAATTTCTACAGAAATGCTGTTAGTGTGAGTGATGCAATATATCAAACAGTTAGTGGGTTAGTGACTGAATTGTAAACAACTAAGAAAATGGGTAGGAGAAAGGGGAGAAAATAGCTAAACTGAAAGTAAATTACTCAAATGAACCCTAAATCAAACAAAATAAAAATAAATGCTCAATCTAGTTATCAACCAATTTAATCATTGTTGATACAAAATCAATCCCCGGCAACGGCGCCATAAACTTGATGAACGAAAACATGTCCCTTAACAAAACTCCCTCGGCAAGTATACCGAATTGTCGTCAAGTAAAAACTCACAGTAGAGTGAGGTCGAATCCCACAGGGATTGATTGGTCAAGCAACTTTAATTGGAAGAATGTTCTAGTTGAGCTAAGCAAAAAGTGAGTTGAGAACTGCAGGAAATTAAATGGCGGGAAAGTAAATAGCAGAAAATAAATGACGGAAAGTAAATTGCAGAATCTTAAATGGGAAAGCGAAGTTTAGCATGAAAGTAAATGGCATAAAGTAAAGAGAATGGGTAAGATCAGAAATGGGGAATTCATTGGGCTTTGGAGATGTTGCATTCTCCGGATCAAGTTCATTTTCATCTCATCCTCAATCAATGCATTCATTGATCTCCTTAGCAATCTTAAGTGATTGAATTCCAATTCCTTGGTAATTCAATCTCTCAAATCAGATCAATAGCCAATTCCTTGGTCTAATTGCTCATGAGAAGAGATGAAGTGTGGTCACTGATTATACCACATGTATTTCCAAATCAAAGTATTGGGAGAATTATATGTCACCATATCCGCCCAAACCACAATTTGGTCCAACATGAGAAAATATTTCTAGCATGATCTCTTCATCCCTTTTCCAAGGTTCAGAAGAGATCCAAGTATGAATAGCTTCTTTTCCAAGATAACTACTTAATTGAATGAAGATTGAAAGCTTTCTAGTAAAATCAAGAGAAAAGAAAGAAGAGGAATAATGAAAACTATTATTGATCCATCAAATTACAACAGAGCTCCCTAACCCAATGAAAGGGGTTTAGTTGTTCATAGCTCTGGGAATGGAAAGCAAAGATGGAGAGTACATTCTGAAAGTCAAACTAGAAGTGCAGAGAAAGTAAAATACAGAGAGTAATTCTAATAATGCCAAAAGCTCCTTTCTAGTTCAAAGCTCTGCCTATTTATACTATTCTTATGATCTTCTAGTTGGCTCTTCAAGTCTTGGATATGGGCCTTTGGATCTTGAGTTGAAGCATTTATCTTCTTCAGTGGGCTCAGCTTTACTTGCAGAGCAAGTGTGAAGTAGGCAGGGACTTTAGCTTAGGGCGTTAGTGGAGTTAATATTAAGTGAAAATGTGGTGCTGAGAATGTTAGTGACAATCACCTTTTTCACTAACGTTCCTAACCCAAAGTCGTCCACGTTAACTTCAACGTTAGTGGCACTAATGTGACCACTAACGTTGACCCTTGGCCCTTCACAAACGTTATTAGGGTTTACCTTTTTCAATAACGTTGAGAGTACCCCTTTCTCCCTACGTTAGAGTTCACGTTAGAATAGTTAACGTGGCCTTTGACGTAGGCTTGCCAAATCTTCGAGAGTGTTAGTGACACTTACCTTTGTCACTAACGCTTCAGAACGCCCCTACTTCCCACGTTAGAGTTCACGTTAACTAGGTTAACGTGACTTCTAACGTGGTATTGATAGCCATCTCCAATGTTAGTGACAAAGGTGAGTGTCACTAACATCGGCTCATCATCCCTCTTCTCCACGTTAGCTTCCACGTTAATATAATTAACGTGGCAACTAACGTGGCTCATAGTGGCTCAATACAACGTTAGTGACAAAGGTGAGTGTCACTAACGTTGGTGATTCTTGCTCCCTCCACTTTAGAGTCCACGTTAACTAGGTTAACGTGGCTTTTAACGTAGCCAATATGGGCTTAGTCCAACGTTAGTGACAAAGGTGAGTGTCACTAACGTTGGCATCATCTTCTTCTTCCACGTTAGAGCTCACGTTAACTAAGTTAAAGTGGCTCTTAACGTGCCAATTCCCCCTCTTGGAACGTTAGTGGCACTTACTTTTACCACTAACGTTGGAGTTCTACTTCTCTTCCACGTTAGCTTCCACGTTAATATAGTTAACGTGGCAACTGACGTGGGCTATGATGGCTCACGAAGGCGTTATTGGCAATCACTTTTCTCATTAACGTTGCAAGCTAGCCTTCATTCCACGTTAGTGGTCACGTTAGCTAGACTAACGTGGCTACTAACATGGTTCTTCTTTGCTTTCTTTGTCCTGAAATCAAGCAATAAAGTGCATCAAAGCTCTAATCCAAGTTATGAGACATGCATCATTCAATTTGTCCTTTAATTCATGCATAATTCTCATGAAATCATGTAAAATTCACAATGTTTGCTTGAATCAAGATGTAAGTGATTATTTACCCAAAACTTGCTTATTTCCTAAGCAAATGCATGAAACTACCTTAAAACCATAAAGAAAAGGTCAGTGAAACTGGCCAAAATGCCCTGGCATCAACCATTGGAGGTGTAAATTTTTCTGACTGCATGTGTGATTTAGGAGAATGTGTTAGTATAATGCCTTTGTCTATGTATGATACTTTGAGGCTCCCTCCCTTAAAAAGGTCAACATCTCGTTTTGTGTTAGCAGATAAAAGTATTATTACAGTAGTTGGAATTGCTGAAGATGTATTAGTGAGCATTAAGGAGCTCACATTTCCCATTGATTTCTACATCCTGTAAATGCCCCCTAATGTCTCAGGAAGACCGTCATCAATCCTGCTTCGAAGACCATTCCTGAAGACTTCAAAGTTCAAGCTGGATGCATTCTCAGGAACTTACTCTTTTGAGATAGATGGCAGAACAGTGAGTTTCAGTTTAAATGAAGCTATGACGCATCCTCCAGAAGATCATTCTATCTTCCAATGCGACATTATTGATGAAACTGTAGCTGAAGTTCACCAGGAAGAATTAGAAGAGAAGTACATGGAGCAAGGTCCATGTGTGGGGACACTTTCTAAAAATAATGAGAAGATTTTACCATTATCACCAGCCCCGGATGATCCAGAGCCTAGCTATGAGCAGAAATTAGAATTAAAGCCCCTTCCTCCACACCTCAAATATGCTTACCTTGAGGACAAGCAGAAGTTCCTAGTCATCATTGCAAAGGAACTCACTTCTCAACAGGAAGAACAGCTACTCAGTGTGCTGAGAAAACATAAGAAAGCAATTGGATGGAGCTTGGCGGATATAGTAGGCATTAGCTCTCAAGTTTGTGAACACAGAATATTCTTAGAAGAGGGAGCAAAGCCTGTCCGTCAACCTCAAACAAGATTTAATCCCACCATCTTAAAAGTTGTCAAGAAAGAAGTAACCAGACTACTTGAAGCAGATATCATTTACCTCATCTCAGACAGTGAATGGGTTAGTCCAGTACAAGTGGTGCCCAAGAAGTCTAGAGTCACAACAGTAAGAAATGAGCATGGAGAGCTCCTGACAATTAGAGTACAGAATTCATGGAGAGTTTGCATTGACTATAGGCGTCTCAACCAAGCCACTCGCAAGGATCATTACCCCTTGCCATTCATTGATCAAATGCTTGATCGCCTGTCAGGTAAATCCCATTACTGCTTTTTAGATGGTTATACATGCTACTTTCAAATTCAAATAGCTCCTGATGATCAAGAAAATACCACTTTTACATGTCCTTTTGGGACTTATGCTTATAAGAGAATGCCCTTTGGCTTATGCAATGCACCAGCTACTTTCCAAAGATATATGATGAGTCTTTTCTCTGACCTTATTGAGAACTGTATGGAGGTTTTTATGGATGATTTCAGCATATATGGTGATTCATTTAGCCTTTGCTTGGATAGTTTATCTAGAGTGTTAGACAGATGTGTTAGTACAAACTTTGTATTAAATTTTGAAAAATGTCACTTTATGGTCAAACAAGAAATCGTACTAGGACATGTTGTGTCTAATACTGGCATTTCTATAGATCCAGCAAAGGTGGATGTTATTTGTAGTTTACCTTACCCCTCCTCCGTGAGGGAAGTCCGTTCGTTCCTTGGCCACGCAGGTTTTTATAGGAGATTCATTAAGGACTTCAGTAAGGTAGCACTGCCTTTTTCCAGATTGCTGCAGAAAGATATTGAGTTCGACTTCAGTGAGAGTTGTATGCAAGCGTTTGATAAGCTGAAGATTGCCCTGACTCAAGCTCTAATTGTGAGAGGACCTGGCTGGAGCCAGCCATTTGAAATCATGTGTGATGCTTCCAACCATGCAGTATGAGCAGTGCTAGCTCAGCGCGAAGGTAAGGACCCTTTTGTAATTGCTTATGCATCTAAGACTTTAGATGCTGCTCAGTCTAATTATACTACTACTGAAAAAGAGCTTCTTGCTATTGTTTTTGCTCTGGATAAATTCTGAGCCTATTTACTTGGTACTAAGGTAGTAGTGTACTCAGACCATGCAACTCTAAAATATTTATTAGCTAAAAAGGAGTCCAAACCAAGGCTAATACGTTGAATACTGCTGCTACAGGAATTTAATTTAGAAATTAAGGATAGGAGTGGTAACTAGAATTTAGTGGCAGACCACTTAAGTCGCCTTGAGCACATTAAGGGTGACTCCGCTCCTATAAATGATAATTTCCCATTTGATAACTTACAAGCAATATCTGAAGTAGTTCCTTGGTATGCACATGTAGCTAATTATCTAGTTAGCCACACTTTTCCTCCAAATTTTACTAAGCACGAGAGAGACAAGCTGAAAAGCGAGTCCAAATATTATATATGGGATGATCCATATTTATGGAGGTGTGGTGCTGATCAGGTAATTAGACGGTGTGTGCCTCAATCAGAATTCCAGTCCATTTTAGAGGTCTGCCACTCATCTGAGAGTGGAGGACATTTTGGCCCTCAAAGAACAGCTAGAAAAATTCTAGACTATGGATTCTGGTGGCCTACTCTTTTTAAAGACGCTGCTGAATTTTGTAAATCTTGTTCCCCATGCCAAAGGTTTGGTAATACATCCAAGAGGGATAAGATGCCTCAATAGATTATGCTTTTCTGTGAAATTTTTGATGTTTGGGGCATTGACTTCATGGGTTCGTTTCCAAATTCTAACGGTTACTCTTATATATTGTTAGCCGTAGATTATGTTTCTAAATGGGTGGAAGCAATTCCTACCCGCACTGATAATGCTAACACTGTTGTTTTCTTTGTTAGAAACCATATTATCTGTCGCTTTGGATCACCACGAGCAATTGTGAGCGATCAAGGCACCCATTTTTGTAACAGGAGACTAATAATAAGGGTACAAAATTACCCCGATTCTGAGTTAAGTTAAGTTCAAAGATCAATGCATGTGTGATAAAAATTAAAAGAAAGTTGATGCATGAGTATGTAATGCAAAAGTGAAACTTATGGGTAGCTAGGCATGATTCTAAAGTTATATAGAATATATGTATGTTAGGTGAAAGCTTAGGTTAATTAAAGATTCAATTTATAAGCTCACTTAGCCATATATATATACCCTCACCTTTACCTTAGCCCCATTAAAACCTTGAAAAGACCTCATGATGTTCGCATCGGTATGTTAAATATTGTTAATTGATTAGGTGAAGAACAAAAATTTAGAAAGCATGATTAGAGAAGAGTAGAGTGATCACCCTATACACTTGAGAGACTAGAGTGCACATACACCATCAGTAAGGGTTCAATGCTTGATTCTATGTTTCCTGCTTTAATGAGCTATCTTCTTGCATTTTTATCTGTTCTTACTGTATAAACTAAATTAGTGGAATTTGATTTATGTTTGTCTTGAAGAGCTTATTTACTTTTAACCAAGTAGACAAGGATCATATAGTTGCATTCATATATATATATATATATATATATGTTGCATTGCATTTCATGAGTTCTACATTTCCCTACTCATTTACTTTATCTCCTTCAACTAAGCATGAGGACATGCTAATGTTTAAGTGTGGGAAGGTTGATAAACCATTATTTTATGATTTATATTGTGTTTAATTGTGTGATTTTATCAAATTTTTACCCACTTATTCATATGATTAGCATGTATTTACAATTCCTTTCCAAAATCACTCCATGGTCGAAAACTTGCTTCCTAGAGACTTTTAATTATATATTTTAATTCTCCTCTATCCCATTCGATGCCATGATCTGTGTGTTAAGTGTTTCAGGCTTCATAGGGCATGAATGACTTGGAAATTGGAGAGGAGGCTTGCAAAAATGGAAGGAACACAAGAAACTAAAGAGATGACCAGCGAGCAATGACGCGAGCACATGGCCCACACGAACGCACGAAATGGAGAATTCGCAGTGACGCAAATGCGTGCCTGACACAAACACGTGGATTGGAGTCTGCACGAATGACGCGAACACGTGAACCACACGAATGCGTGACCTGCGCGAGCTGCAAAAATAACAGAATACGCTGGGGGCAATTTCGGGCCGCATTTTCACCCAGTTTTCGGCCCAGAAACATAGACTAAACCTAGGAAACATGCTGAGACGCAACACGCATCCACACACTTTCAGATTCATCACATTAGGATTACGTCAGTTTTAGATCTGAGTTTTTAGATTTGCATTACATTGATAGTTTATGGTTTTGCTTGGATTTTTTTTTGGATGTTGAGAGTCATTACCTCCGTTGAAGACATTACTTTAGTTTGTTTCCTTATTCCCTTATTTTTAATTAGTTACTCATTGACTCTGTTCAGATAATTATGTTGCGTTTTGAATTTATTAATATATAGAGTTATTTTTATTTTAATTAATTTTAATTCTCTATTTTATTTTATTTAATTGTCTTCTCATATTTTTATGATTATTAATTTCATGTCAATGGAGTAGAATTTTTACTTGACATGGGGGTTAATTAAGAGGAGATACTTGAGTTGGAATGCTCAAGTGCTTGGTTGAATTGGACGTTATTAGCTAATTCCATACCTACTAACACTAGACCTCCCCAAGGGAGAGGACTAGGATTTGAGGGTAAGAGTTAGTTTAATCACCATACTTTTCCTTATTTAGTAAGGGATAACCGAGTGAGAACAACACCCTTTTTACACTACACTTGAAAAGATCCCAACAAGGATAGAAATTCCATTTAATTATTCCCCCAGTCAAGGCCTTTTATTTGGAGTATCAATAATTATTCTTAGTTTATTTTCATTGCTTTAGTTTTTAATCATTTTAATTACTCGTTATCAAATCTTAATTTTTCTAAAAACCCCTAGTTAATAAAATAGCACTCTTTCCTGCAACTCGTTGGGAGATGACCTAGGACTCATACTCCCACTATTTTATTTCTAAAATTTGTGACAACCCTTTTTAAATTGGTGAGGCAGATCTTAGCCGGTTATGAGCTATACGTGCAACGCTGTTCTCTTAATTAAAATCTCTTAATTTGTTAACTTCTGCCAGTTCATCACAACTAAAGTGCAGAATTCCTAGAGGGTGTGCATTGATTACAGGCGCCTCAACTAGGCCACTCGAAAGGATCACTACCCCTCTGCCATTCATTGATCAAATGCTGGATCGCCTGTTAGGTAAATCGCATTACTGCTTTTTAGATGATTACACAGGATATTTTCAGATTCATTGGCTCCTGAATTTCAGGAAAAAGACTACTTTTACAAGTGATGAACGGATAATTTATACCCTTTTTGGCATTATTTTTACATAGTTTTTAGTATGATTTAGCTACTTTTTATTATATTTTTATTATTTTTTATTCAAAAATCACATTTCTGGACTTTACTATGAGTTTGTGTGTTTTTCTGTGATTTCAGGTATTTTTTGGCTAAAATTGAGGGACCTGAGCAAAAATCTGATTTAGAGGCTGAAAAAGGATTGCAGATGCTATTGGATTCTGACCTTCCTGCACTCGAAGTGGATTTTCTAGAGCTACAGAAGCCCAATTGGTGTGCTCTCAATATATAATAGTCCATTCTTTGTGAGATGGCAAGAAAGTAAATTGAGCGAGTAAGTAAATAAAGCAAAATAAAGAATTCTTTGCTAAGACTTGGGTACTTGAGATCACAATCCTAGTTAACACCAATTATTGATAATTATGAGAGGCCAACCCATTAAGTCTACTTCTCGAAGCCTTAAGTACGTAATATTTACTCCTAGAATGGAAGTATGTCAAATAGGCCTAATCACATCCACCCATAAGTCCTAACCTCCCTACCAATTGGCTTAGTAGTGGGTTAGCGTCGATGAGCTTCAAATTGATCACACAGGGTTCTCAAATTACCAAATCCATTGTATCCAAAAAACTCAAGATCACTCAAGTCCCTTAGTTTAGACCAAGAGTTGATAAAACTACTCAAGAACTAAAGAGAGCATTTCATCGAACACTTAGAGTGCAATAAAAGTTGACATCATAAATTGCAAAGATACTAAAATCTACCACTATTAATTGCAAGAAAAGTGAGGTCACAACTCAATTCATCAATTAAAGAAACATCAACATCAAAATTGCATTAAATGTAAACAAATCCAACATGAGTCATCATCACAAACGAGAGCAAATTGAGAAACTAGCATAAAAACTAAGAGGATCAAGGTGTAGCAATGAGAAATTATGGAAGAAACAAGATGAGATCAAGTAATTAAACATGAAATTTAAATATTCTAACCTAATCCTAACCTAATTCTAGAGAGAAGAGGGAGCTTCTCTCTCTAGAAAACTAACTAAATACTCATGTTGGCTAAACTAATGGCCCCCTCTTTGCTTGGACTTCAATTCTGCATGAAATACACTCAGAAACAAGTTGGATTTGGGCCTGGGCAGCTCAGAAATCGCCCCCAGTGTTTTGCCTTCAAGTGGGCCACGTGAAAGTATCAGCGCATGCGCGCCATGTGCGCGTGTGCGTCGCTGGCAAATTCTCAACACACGCGGACGCGGCATGTACGCGAGCGCGTCCATAGGTGAAATCACTTTTGCGAGTGCGCGCCTGGTGCGCGTGCGCGTCCTTTGGTGCATTTCCAATCTTTGTTTCTCCATGCATTCTCCCTTTTTGTATGCTTTTCTCCTCATTTCTTCCATCCAATACTTGCCTTACGGACCTGAAATCACTCATCAAACACATCAAGGCATCGAATGGAATTGAAGTGAATTAAAATCACCAATTTAGGGCCTAAAAAGCATGTTTTTACACTTAAGCAAAATTCAAGGGAGAATTACAAAACCATGCTATTTCATTGAATAAATGCGAGAAAAAGTGACAAAATCCCCCAAAATAAGCACAAGATAAATCACGAAATCGGGGTTTATCAAATCTCCCCACACTTAAACTAAGCATGTCCTCATGCTAAAATCAAGAAGAAGCAAAAGGGTATTAACATTTATTCAATGCAACTACTAAATGCAATCTATCTACATGATGTAATAGCTTAGTCAAAATAAATCAACCTCCAAGAATATGCATATAAGCACAAGGGCTAAGGTATTAGCAATCAAGCAAACCACAATTGGATTGAATCATTGAAAGAGTTCACAAACTTGCAAGAGAAGATGATCATGGGTGGAAACATGTAATTGAGCGATCGAACCATCACTGGATGTGTATCCGCTCTAAGCACTCAAGTGTATGGGGTTGATTCACTCAATTTTCTCCTAATCATGCTTTCCAAGATTTGTTTTTCATCTAACAATCAACAATCACTTTATGCATGCATACAAATATCTTGAGGTCTTTCCCATAGGTTGTAATGGGGCTAGGGTTAAGGTAAGATGCATATGGTCAAGTGAGCTTGAGATTTGAATCTTTGATTAGCTTAAACTTCCCACCTAACCTATGACAGCCTATACAATTCTAAACAAACCTAACTACCCATTCTTCACTTTTCTCACACACTCATATACTCTCTTTTTGATCACCACACCTATGCATTGACTCTTATTGAACTTTGAACTTTGGAGCATTTTGTCCCCTTTTTATTGCTTTTCTTTTTCTTTTTTTTATATATGAGAAATTTATTAAATTTTTTTTATATATACAAGAGCATCAATTCATATGGTTTACACATGATTAATACATGAATATGTACCAAATTCTCAATATTTTTCAACAAGAAACATAAACACACTTTTATCTCTACCCAATGTTCCCAACTTTCCCAAAATTAGATGATAAACACTCTCACTAGCCTAGGCTAATCAAAGATCCAAATTAAGGGATATTTATTGTTTTTTCGCTTAGGCTTGTAATGTGCTACAATTAAGAAGCATAGGCTCAAAATTGGCTAACAATAGAGGATAAAAGGTAGGCTATTTGGGTAAGTGAGCTATTTGAACAATGGCCTCAATCATATAAATGCATGTATACACAAATTAATGGACATATAGAATTAAACAAATCAAGTTTTACAATCATAGACGGAGAATAATGCACACAAGAATGGAAGTAAGTGGTTATGTATGATGCAACCACACAATTAGGCTCGATTCTCACATGCTTGTGTTCTCAGCTCAAAACATGATCCACAAGTATATAGCTCAAGCAAGTTCTAAAGAAAAAAAAATTTCAACCAATTGGGGTGGTGCCCTAAAAATGAGTTTCTTGGAAATTTTCATCATATTGACTACGCTTATTCTAATGCAACATTGTGATTTAGAAAATTTTAAAAATTCTCCTAGTTTACCCCTTTTTCAATCAAAACACATTTCTTATATAAAAACGATTGACTAGATTTTTAGCAATCCAGAAATTATTTTCTAATCACACTCAACAACTAAGATGCAAAGCATATATATATATACTAAGAGTGCGCACAACCAAAATAAAAGTATCTACAATAGCATAAATATGTACAGTAATCCCGAAATGATCTAAAACATAAAGTGCGAAAGAAAACAAAATAAAGTAGTAGCAAATAGAGATAAAAGTCTGAAAGTTCACCACATGGATGCAAACACCGGTCACAAACAGTGACCTCCCCACACTTTAGAATTAAGCATCGTCCTCGATGCTACTACTGAAGCTCGGGATGGGGTCAACAATCGCACCAGGCTGTGGCTCATGCTCAAGCTCGAGCTGTGGGACTGGAGGTGGTACTGGCTGTGGCTCAGGTACTGGCTGTGGAATGTCATGCTGGACCTCAGGAGGCTGCTGGACCTCAGTGGTGGTCTGCGTCTCTAGTGGTGTCTCCTGCTGTGTCACCTCCTCGCTATGCTCTTCCTCCTGGTCCTGGTCGTCAGAGGCGGGAGAGTCTGAAAGTGGAGGGAGTTCAATGCCCTGTGATGCAAACACCTGGTCTATGCGGTCAAGATGTTGCATGACACGACGCTCGAAGTGCACCATGAAGCGAAGAAGGTGCCATACCAACAGATAAGTCGGCTCAGGTGTTGGTGGTGGTGGTGGTAAGGATGCTGCTGCTGCTGTGGAGGAAGAGGGTCCTGCTACCTCAACTGCCGCTCTAGCCCTAGAACGACATCTGGCCGAGGGCTTCTCGTGCACCCATCCACCCTATGGAATAGTAACTTCCTTGTCGTCGTCATCTGGGGGTGGTGGTGTCACATCATCGTCCTCCGATGGGACATCAGCTAGCTCAGCCAAACTAGTAACCAGCGTAGGAAACGGTAGCAAGCCTCGGATGTGAGCTCTCCACATGCTATGCCTAATCAGCCGGGGGAAATACACCTCTTTCCCTTCCATGACACACCCAATCAGAATTAGCATATCCATCGGAATCTCTGAGAAGTGAGTGGTAGGCAGGATGTAGTGGACAAAGATCTACTGCCAGGTCCTAGCCTTCCTAAACAGATATGCAGATAGCATCCCCTTAAGCTTCTTGTTGTTCGCATCCATCACCCAGGGATCATCTGGTGTAATAATCACGCGCCTAAGCGCCTCATAATCAAAATTCATGGAGAGAATAGCCACCTTTGCCTGCTGGTAGGCACAGGTCTCAGGAGTAGCAACTCTGCAAAGCAGTGCATCCCCTATAGCCTCTTCAGTGATCATAATCTCTCTACCCCTTACGTGCACTGATTCCAAGTTCACTCGGAAGAAGTTACAGTAAAACTCTTTAACCCATGAGATGTTAATCCTTCCTATGTCCCTATCAACGAAATCCAATCCCAACTCTGAAATATGGGCGTTTATGGCACGCCTCACATCATTGGGAAGATTCAGCTTCTTCTCAATGTTCAGGTTTTTCTTTGTATAACGGGAGAAGCGTAGCTCGCAGTAGAGGTTGGGAAATTTGGTTGAATCAGTGGATGGAAGTGACTGATTTTCTATATCTTCTTCATTCAACGGATTCTTGGCATAGTTAGCATATGGTGAGGGGGTAGAGGTCTTGGAGCGCTTCCTCTTTGTGGAAGTGGTGGCTATAGCTTTTCCTTTATCTGACATCCTGAAAAATAGAGATAATACAATATAAGCATATAGCCAAGTAGGTGTAAAGCACTCAAAGAAAATCGTTCTCATGAAGTGAAGAAAGAAAGGAGATTTCTTGGAATGCAAGCAAACAGAATTCAGAATTTAAACCAAACTTCAAACTAAGAATTCAAACCATATTTTGCACATTATTCGTTTACTGAGCTTAGAAAGCACCATATCCAAAAGAATGATATAGAGAGTTAAGTTGAAAACCAAGAGAGGTTAGTCGGTTAAACAAGTTAAAGTCAAAAATCAGTTTGAAAATCAGTGATATGGTGATTACTAGTTCAATTCGAACGGAATGCACAAAACAGGGATGCAAGCATGTTCACAATCATGAATTGCAATAAGTCATTGATGATGAAATATGATATAGCTAGAAAGCAACTAATGTAAAACAAACCATCAATCAATGCAAGGATCACTAGTAATGTTGGTGAAATCAAAACCTTGAGAAACAAGTGAATCAAGCATATTTGACACCAACTCTAACAATGCATACAAGTCACAAGTTCAAATATGAATTGAAAACCTCATGGTCTATGTGACTTGATGAGACTATATAAGAACATAAGGAACTATTTGGTCACATAGATTAGAACATTCAAACTCGTGTGTGTATGCAAAATAGGCACAAAATTTAAGGAAATCACAAGTGATGGTCGCTTAGGAAATTTATTAAAACAGTCAATGCTTATACGCAAATCATCATGCATCACAAGCAAAGAGTTTAAGCAAGACCAAAACTTGTCCCTAAGGGTTTTCCAAAACCATTTAAGCAACAAGCTTCTAATTGAACAGAAATCATCAACTAGAGGTTGCTACATCCATCAAACAAGGTTGAGTTAAGGACTATGGTTAAGAAAAATTCGGCAGCATTTCAGCAGCAAATTGGCCATTTTCCAAATTCAAACAGTCAAAGCAGATTCCATATGAATTCATTAACAAATAGAAACACAAAATCATACATATATGAGTTCATATGAATATAACAGATAGCCAACAGTTCAGCAACAAAGCAATTCAGATAAAATAGATAACAGGAGCAGTTGCTTTTGTAACAACCCTAATTTTCAAGTACGCGAGATCATTTCTGAATACACGGATTTCTCCGAAAGATCAGTAAAGGGAATACCTCTTCTGTATCATCAAGAATCTCAATCTTCATTGTCATTATATTATCTTTAACTCAGGACCTTAGTTGAGACAAGCTCGATAACGCGGTCACGAAGAACCTAGTTTTTGAACCGTATCGATTAGGGGTTTTGATTCGGTTTTTCGTAAATAGTCTCAGTTTGACAAACCGGACTCCATTTATGAGAGGAGAGAGATAATAGTATAATATTATCATTATATTAGTATTAGAAAATTCTTGAATGATATTATAAGGTTACCTGGTCTGTTTTAGTTAAAAACAGAAAATCGGTTTAACCGGGTTTACGGTTTACTGGTGCAGCTTAGCACCAGCACTCTCTGATGACTTTAGCAATGCTAAGGCCTCATTATACATATTCTATTCTCATAATAAATATGTTACTAGTGTCATTTATGCTAGTAGCTCAGAAAATAATTTTTAGAGATGTTTTTACAAGTGTTCCGATACATCTAGTTTTAGTAGTTATACACCTGAGATATTTTAATATTATTTTAATCCACCTCCAAGCCAACCAATCACAACTCACCTTACACCCCCAAGACCTACAAGGCTGTCTCATTTCATCATTTTGGCCGAAAATAACAAGAGAGAAAAGAGAGAAACTTTCATGAACACTTAATCTTCAAAGCTTGATTTCTTCTGAACTAAAACTCAAATCAAAACTCCGATTTCACCAAAATGATCCTCTCTTCTTCCTCTACATAACCATGTAACTTATCAAGGATGTAAATAAGGTGAGATGGCTGTCTCCCTCCCATTTCAATTCGGTTTTCAAGGAAAACCATGCAAAACATGTGTTTTCTTGATGTTCTTCCTTAGGAATCATGCTTAACTTGACTTGAGAGCCAAGAAACGTGAATTTCCAGGAAGTCTATGGTGAGATATCTCTTCCTAACATAATGAGTGAGATTTGGTCAGTTGAGAGTTTTTGGATTTAAAGTTGTTCTTGATGTGATTTAGGAGGAAAAAGTGCTTAAGGACCACCTGAAAGTCTAACTGAATTAGGAGCAGCAAAAACAGGTAGGGTGTCACGAAATTAATCTTGATTATTTGTGTTTGATTTGTGTGAATGTTGTATAAATTGGCTGTGCTAAAAATTAGTTGCATATATGATTGATTCTTGGTGAAAATTTGGTGAAATTTTGATGAAATTTGATGAAATTCAAGCTTTAAAGTTCATGTTCTTGGGCAGCTGGAAAAACGAAACCCTAAGCTTAAATTGAGGTTCAATTTGTGTTGAAATCATGTAGAAAAGATGGGGTTTTAGTGGCTGCTAATTTATTATGAATTTTGGTAAAAATCGGTTGCTAAAAAGACTGAAAAACGGGTAAAAACAGAGAAAGAATTTGAAGAACTTACGAAGAACACGAAGAACACTTTGAGTGTGGTGAAGAACATTGAAGAACACCTTTTAGATCTTAGAAAGGGCAAGGAAGTAATTATTTTGGTGTTTGAGGGATTATTTGGTAATTTTTGAAAGTTAGGGTGGTAAAAGTAGAAATATTAAAAGTTATGGGTGGTAATAAGTGAATTTTAAAGGTTAAAAGTTAAAGTGGGGTAATTTTCGAAAATTTAATGATAAAATAATAAATAATAATAAAATATTAAATAATAATATTTAATTAAAAATAATATTTTAATAAAAATAATAAAATAATGCGAAGAAGGCAGTTTTCTGTAAAAGCCTTAGAAAGACAACTTTAAGCGCAGAATCTCATAATTACCTTCATAAAACACTTAGGGAGTGGTAAAAACATATTAGTGAGACAAAGATAAATAAAAGATAAAAAGTTGAAGAAAAGATAAAAAATCGAAGAAAAAGTCTGTAAAGTTTTAATGACAGAAAAACAGACAGAAATTAGTGAACGAACTAGGGCAACATAGTTAGTCCTGGAATTGCGAATAGGGTTAGGTATTATATGAAAAGTTAAACTATTTCAGTATAGACTTAATGAACCTATACTTGGGACAGACTAACTATTCATACCGAAATTTACATAAGCTTTAAATACATACGTTAAACAGAGAAATCAGAGCAGAGTAAAGAAACACAGAGAACAGAGTAACCAGAGAAAAGTAAAGAGATACAGAGAAAAGAGTAATCAGAGCAGAGTAAAAAGACAAAGAGAAAAGAGTAATGTGATAAAGAGAAATGGTTTGAGTTACGATGTTGTAAAAGTAAAAGCTGTAAAGTTTGTATAGCATGATTGAACAGAGAAAGAAAGAGGTACTGCATAAGAATGTGAAAGTGATGATGATAATGAGAATGATTATGTAATGATCTGTTGCGTGAAGGCAGTCAGATAGATGGTGGTACGACCACTGAGAGTGCTTTCCTGGGATACTTAGCTATAATGCTATTCTGTAAGTCAGAGGACTCTTACAGAGGTATCGAGAACACACGACTAGCATATACTCCTGTAAGTCAAAGGACTCTTACAGTGAGAGTGTTTGTGTATGCTCCTGTAAGTCAAAGGACTCTTACAGTGAGAGTGTGTGTATGATCTTGTAAGTCAAAGGACTCTTACAGAGAGTGTGTTAGGCAGATATAAGTTAACTAGCTCCACCATGCAAGTCAAAGGACTCTTGCAGTGGGTTGCTAGTGCCGCCCTGCAAGTCAAAGGACTCTTGCATTGGTTTGCCTCAAAAGTCAAAGGACTCTTGCGAGGGACATTGCCAACAGGAAAGCCTTACCTGGTCAGAGGACTCCGGGTAACGTCGGGAGCGGGTATGTAACCGACAAATGAGCTCATTACCTGCGCTAGGGCTAGACATGCATCATACTTTGTAGTGCATTTCCTTTGTTATGATTCTGGTATGAATGTATGTTTTCCTTGTTTGTATTCTATTCTCTGTGTCTGTTTTGTATTTTCTTGTATCTTTCTGTTTTTGTTCTGCTATCTGTTTTCTCTATCTTCTCTATTTATCTGTATCTTCTATTTACTATTTTTTTTGTATTCTGCTATTTACCTGCTAAATAACATGGAATTAATGAACTTAACTAATAACCCCCACCCTACTAAGAACTCCCCAGTTCTTACCCCTTCTCTCTCCCTTCCCCCTTTAGATGGAAGTATGAGTACCTTATCGTAGTTCGTTGATGATAGTTCTGCAAAGAGGATTCCGCTCTGGATAGTCTTCTGAGTCTAGGGTGAATATCGTTCTCTGTTTACATGTATATACTATGAGACCACCCAACGTCTGTATCTCGTTTGTATGCGAACTTTAACTTAAATAATGTGTACCAGACTCCTGTTGTGTTGGCTACTTGATAAGGTACCAGAGAGACGTCCTATGGCAATGTCTGATCGTGCAGAGGAGTAGCAGATGATGTTCTACCTTTTGGTGACGTTCCACCTGACTTGAATTTTGAAGACCTAGAACGTACTTTCCCTCGCTTTAGAAGTTTAGAGGGACTAGGTGAGTATAGAGTCTAGGCTAGCCTAGGTACCAGCTTAGGGACCTCTTGAACAGGTCAGGACCTGGGATGTTGTATGTATATATATGTATATAGATATTATTTAGCTATATCTAGGGGTGTTCTAACTAAAGGTCTATACTCTAACAAAGGCTGGATCTCTAAATGTTGCTAGCTACTTGTGATGTATTTATGTGTGGTTGTTTATAACTGTTTTATCTGTTATTACTTGTGAATTGATTATAAATGATTCTGTATATTAATCCAAACGTTTTTAAAAAAAATACACCACGCAAATTAACTACGCGTCTAACAACGAATCAGGCTCATATGATAAATAATAGATAATAATTAGGAAGACAAATTGGTAGCGCTCAGTTTTTGGTATGATCTAGACATATTGAAAATTGGGTCGTTACACTTCGATCAGCATTCCCTTCACCAATCCATCACAAGTAAGTAGCATGAACAAATTACATGAACACAGAGTAATGCAGCAAAACAGAGCAGTTTCGCACAACAACAGAAATTCAAACAATGCCTAAATGCACTACTTAGCCCAGATTCGCTAACCACCTAAATCAAACTAAACTAACTAACTAAACTAATTCTAACTGCACTAATGGAATTACAATAAGCAGTAAAAATAAGTAGAACAGGGGAGACAGAAACCTGGGGTGCAAAAACTAAACGGGGTAAATGGAATGAAGGCAAAGTGGAGTGGTGGTTTGGCGTGGCTGTGGAGCTTGCGCTAGCGACAATGGTGGTCGCAGTGGCGCTGAGGCGGCGCTGAGGCTGGCCTCGAGAGATAGAGCTGAGACAGAGAGGCGTCAAGTGGAGCGAGAGAGAGCGAGAGAGTGGAGGTTGCGCGGTGATGGCGGCGATGGTCGTGGTTACTCGCCGGATGGCAGCCGCTGGTTGCTGAACAGAGGAGGGAGGTGTTGGTGGAAGAGAAATGGAACGTTGGGGATGAAGGGGGTGTTGCGCGAATGCGCTAGGGCTTCGCGTCTCTGGTTAAATGGGGTTTTTAAATCCACGTGAGCGCGCACCGTCCGCGTCCGCGTGGGTGATAAAAATAGGGAGATGGCGCGAAGGCGCCATACGCGCCTACGCATATATGGACGAGTTAAGGGTTGGCGCGGACGCGTACAGTGCGCGTCTGCGCGGGTATGCCGGGTCAGAGGCACAAAAGAGGCCCAGAGTTGGCACAACTCTCGGGTCCTTTGGCATGGGTGATGCTAAACGCATCGACGCGCGCTCGCACTGTGCGTATTCGCGTGGATGGTATGAGCTTATGGAATGGGCACGGAGGCGCGAAGTATGCCAACGCATGTATGAAGAAACAGAGAGTGGCGCGGACGCGTACAGCGTGCGTCCGCGTGGATTGAGACACAGAGTTGGTCCAAAAGTGGCACAACTCTCTGGTCCTTGGCCCATATAGTTGAAATGGGCAGCCTACTGATGACAAGTCATCTTAGCCTAGTTTCACTAGCCTTTTTCTTTTGTTTTCATTTGAATTATGCACCTTCTTGAGCCATAAGCAAGCCAATTGGGTAGATTTTCATGCTTCCTTTGATTTAATCAACCATAGATGAATTAATGCAATTTCATGAGGTTTTATGCTATAATTGTTACATATTATGAAAGAATGAATATCTCATGATTTTGAGCATAGCTTTGATGTGTTTGGTTAATTAATGATAGGTGAAGAAAGCTTGGAGAAAGGTTGAAGCAAGAAGGAATGGCTAAGAGGAAGAGAGGACAAAAAGTTTGAGCAAAAGTTTGCCTCAAACTTTAGCTCAAACTTTTGGAATAAGTGAAAATGAACCAGGGAGCAAAAAGCTGGACCAAAAGTTTGCCTCAAACTTTTGTGCAAACTTTTGGGCAAAAAGCTTGAGCAAAAGTTTGCCTCAAACTTTTTGGCAAACTTTTGGCATCACAAATCAACACCCTGGAGAGCAAAAGTTTGCGCCAACGTTTGCCTCAAACTTTTTGGCAAACGTTGGCGCATGAACAACACACCCTGGAGAGCAAAAGTTTGCGCCAACGTTTGCCTCAAACTTTTTGGCAAACGTTGGCGCCATGAGTGTGCAAGGGGAGGCCAACGTTTGAGCAAAAGTTTGACCCCAAACTTTTGCCCAAACGTTGGTAGCAGCAAAATAGGGTGGCTGATGTGAAAAGTTTGAGTAAAAGTTTGCCTCAAACTTTTACTCAAACTTTTACTCAAGCTTTCATGATTCCAAACCCGGTTCACTTCGGTTCTTCTCCAAACTCCAAGAGCAATCAACCAAGGCCTCTATGAACCCAATTCCATCAAGAGCAAAGGCCCAATTGAAGGCTTGAAGACCATTTGAAGAGAGTGTATAAATAGCATAGGATTTAAGTTTTTCGAGGAGCTTTCCTTTGAGTTTTCATAGAGAGTTTCAGAGAGCTTTTGGTGTTGAGTGAATTTTAATTTCTAAGTCTCGGGGAAGGAGAATTGAATTCCCTTCCTCATAGTTTTCTTGCTTTCAATTTCAATTACTTTACTTGTCTTGGATCTTGGGTTGGAGAATTGAAGGAATTCTGTTTCAATCTCATCCTGAGACCTCTCTGTTTCTTTACTGCACAATTGAATTTAAATTTCTGTTAATTGCTTCTTCATCTACTTTCTCTGCAATTTACATTTCCTTGGCAATTGTTCTTGTTGGATCTAGGAAGGCATTGAGATCTATACTTGGTTATCTAGTCTCTTGGGTCCTGAGATCTGAATTATCATTTTACATTCTCTGTTTACTGCTTTCAAGCTCATTTACATTTCTGTTTCAAGATCTGATTCAATCCAATTCATCTTCCACTCTTATGTTTGTTGAATCTTACTTTGCCTTGTTTAATTTCTGCAAATCCAATTCCCAATTCCCTTTATAATTCAAGCCATTTACATTTCTTGCACTTTAAGATTCTGCAATTTACATTTCTTGCGTTCTAAGTTTCTGCCATTTAATTTCTTGTTCTTTAAGATTCAGCACTTTAAATTTCAGTTCTCTTTAATTTCATGCAATTTACCCATTCCCTTTACTTTCTATGCAATTTAAATTCTGCAAATCACAAATCTCTCAACCAAATCTTGATTCGCTTGACTAAATCAACCACTAAACTAAAATTGCTCAATCCTTCAATCCCTGTGGGATCGACCTCACTCCCGTGAGTTATTATTACTTGATGCGACCCGGTGCACTTGCCGGTTAGATTTGTGTGTTTGGAATTCGTTCTCCAAAAATACACATCAAGTTTTTGGCGCCGTTGCCGGGGATTGAATAGATTGACAATGATTAAGTGAGGTGGTAGTTTAGATCAAGCACTTTTTCTTTAATTTTGACTAACCCACTAACTGTTCGAGACTTTGTCTCTACTAACTCTAACTGCACTCAAGTTACAGAGTGCTCTGTTTTAGTTTCTGGTTCTATTTGTGTTTCTGATTTTGTGATAGGAGGAAAGAGCGATGAATCCACACCTTTTGATCCTGAAATATTTTGGAGGTTGAGGAAAGAGGCAAGAGATAGAGGGGAGAAATGCTGGGATTCAGAAAATCCCCACTGAGAGTTTCTCACCAGGGGATAAAGTGATATTAAACACCCAACCAATGAAGGTGCCTCCACAATTATCTGAGTACTATACTGTGAACCGGATCCCTCCACATGAATACCTAGAGATCATCAAAGAGAAGACTGGAAGGAAGTTCACAGTAAGAAGAGAAAAGCTGAGGCACTATGATTTTCAGCCTCCATGATCAAAGAATGAAGGATGTCAAGCTAGTGACAATAAAGAAGCGCTTTGTTGGGAGGCAACCCAACCTGAGGTAGTTTTCTTTCCATAGTTATTTTAATAAAAAGGTTAATTAACTTCATCTATATTGCAAGAAGCTAAGTTTGGTGTTGCACACCAAAACAATCTAAGGGAGAATGAAGGATTCTAAGTTTGGTGTTCCACCAAAATTTCATCATAAGACGCATTCTCACTTTCTGCATAATGCTAGCTTCAAGCATTTAGATAAACTAGTTAACTATTCTGCTGTTTCCTAGTTTTCAGTTTTATTACCTTTGAAAAAAGAAAAAAGAGTTTCACATATGGTTAATCTAATGCATAAGAACCAGTGGCAAGGTACTAAGTTTGGTGTTCCCACACCAAAGTAAGTACAAAAGCCCATAAATAAATCATGCATGCTAATCATTGTTTCTAAGTGCTTGGGGAACAAGCAACTTTCAATATCATTGCAGAGGTCCATACAAGTTTTTGGAAGGATTAAGCATCATCAACCAAAGAGATGAAAGAGGAATGTGTGGATCAGTGATGATGATAATGAGGAGTAAAGCAGGCGAACTCCAAAAGGTTGTATTGATAAGTGATTATCTTACAACACACACTGCTATGATTGAGAGTGGTTTTGTTTCCCTGATTATCTGTCTGTTTAGTATAGTTTTTTTTTCTGAAATTCAATAAGCAAGATGCTTGATCATTTACAACATCATACTCTCAAAAACTTGTTTGCACTCAATTTTTCAAAAAAATGCATCACATGAAAGTTCTTTGAAAAGAAGGATTGAGGAATTAAACAATTTTGAGGCAAGCAAAAGATTAGGAGAAGTGGTGGTTCTAGTTGTATAATTATGTATTGAGGTTGCATGCTTATGAAAACTTGCATGGGAGCTCATAGGCGGGACATAGAGTTCAAAGAAGTGTTGTGGAGATTCTCAAACATTTATTGATCCAAGAAGCAGCAAACAAAACAAAAGAAAATAAAAAAAATACAAAAACAAAAAGAACATGGCCCAAGGCTCTAAGCATCAATTACTAGGCAAAAAAAAAAGGGAGAAAGAAACAAGAACTCAAAGAGTTGTTAGCCTAGTAAATGCTTGTGGTTGAGTTGTGTCAAAGAAAGAGGCTTGAGCAAGTAAATCCTTAGGGGTGCTTTAACACCTAATACCTTGAAACCAACTGGTTTAGGAGTATTGATTGAAAGCTTATCTAAAGAGCCGCTTTGAGACATGACACTTAGAGTCAAGGCCAAAGCAAAGAAACTATAAGCTGCTTCAAGGTGATTACATATAAAGAGATCTCCATGATACCATTTGGATGAAAATCCTAAGACCTAAGACTCCCAAGATGTAGGGACTAGTAAGCACTGAAGCCCTTGCATGAGCATATGATTTAGAGTTCACCCCACTGTCACTTAATCACTTCACTCACAGGACCTGACAAGTTATTCTTCAATCCGTCTTAATTGAAAGAACCCTGGAGCATAATTCTTTTCTTGCTTGGGGACAAGCAAGCTTTAAGTTTGGTGTTGTGATGACAAGTCATCTTAGCCTAGTTTCACTAGCCTTTTTCTTTTGTTTTCATTTGAATTATGCACTTTCTTGAGCCATAAGCAAGCCAATTGGGTAGATTTTCATGCTTCCTTTGATTTAATCAACCATAGATGAATTAATGCAATTTCATGAGGTTTTATGCTATAATTGTCACATATTATGAAAGAATGAATATCTCATGATTTTGAGCATAGCTTTGATGTGTTTGGTTAATTAATGATAGGTGAAGAAAGCTTGGAGAAAGGTTGAAGCAAGAAGGAATGGCTAAGAGGAAGAGAGGACAAAAAGTTTGAGCAAAAGTTTGCCTCAAACTTTAGCTCAAACTTTTGGAATAAGTGAAAATGAACCAGGGAGCAAAAAGCTGGACCAAAAGTTTGCCTCAAACTTTTGTGCAAACTTTTGGGCAAAAAGCTTGAGCAAAAGTTTGCCTCAAACTTTTTGGCAAACTTTTGGCATCACAAATCAACACCCTGGAGAGCAAAAGTTTGCACCAACGTTTGCCTCAAACTTTTTGGCAAACGTTGGCGCATGAACAACACACCCTGGAGAGCAAAAGTTTGCGCCAACGTTTGCCTCAAACTTTTTGGCAAACGTTGGTGCCATGAGTGTGCAAGGGGAGGCCAACGTTTGAGCAAACGTTTGACCCCAAACTTTTGCCCAAATGTTGGTAGCAGCAAAATAGGGTGGCTGATGTGAAAAGTTTGAGTAAAAGTTTGCCTCAAACTTTTATTCAAACTTTTACTCAAGCTTTCATGATTCCAAACCCGGTTCACTTCGGTTCTTCTCCAAACTCCAAGAGCAATCAACCAAGGCCTCTATGAACCCAATTCCATCAAGAGCAAAGGCCCAATTGAAGGCTTGAAGACCATTTGAAGAGAGTGTATAAATAGCATAGGATTTAAGTTTTTCGAGGAGCTTTCCTTTGAGTTTTCATAGAGAGTTTTCAGAGAGCTTTTGGTGTTGAGTGAATTTTAATTTCTAAGTCTCGGGGAAGGAGAATTGAATTCCCTTCCTCTTAGTTTTCTTGCTTTCAATTTCAATTACTTTTCCTGTCTTGGATCTTGGGTTGGAGAATTGAAGGAATTCTGTTTCAATCTCATCCTGAGACCTGTCTGTTTCTTTACTGCATAATTGAATTTAAATTTCTGTTAATTGCTTCTTCATTTACTTTCTCTGCAATTTACATTTCCTTGGCAATTGTTCTTGTTGGATCTAGGAAGGCATTGAGATCTAGACTTGGTTATCTAGTCTCTTGGGTCCTGAGATCTGAATTATCATTTTACATTCTCTGTTTACTGCTGTCAAGCTCATTTACATTTCTGTTTCAAGATCCGATTCAATCCAATTCATCTTCCACTCTTATCTTTGTTGTATCTTACTTTGCCTTGTTTAATTTTTGCAAATCCAATTCCCAATTCCCTTTATAATTCAAGCCATTTACATTTCTTGCACTTTAAGATTCTGCAATTTACATTTCTTGCGTTCTAAGCTTCTGCCATTTAATTTCTTGTTCTTTAAGATTCAGCACTTTAAATTTCAGTTCTCTTTAATTTCATGCAATTTACCCATTCCCTTTACTTTCTATGCAATTTAAATTCTGCAAATCACAAATCTCTCAACCAAATCTTGATTCGCTTGACTAAATCAACCACTAAACTAAAATTGCTCAATCCTTCAATCCCTGTGGGATCGACCTCACTCCCGTGAGTTATTATTACTTGATGCGACCCGGTGCACTTGCCGGTTAGATTTGTGTGTTTGGAATTCGTTCTCCAAAAATACACATCACCTACGCGTGCGCCCGCTTTGCGCTTGCGCGTAGGTTGGTTTTTTTTTTTTAATGAGCGTCAAAAAGAGCTCATAACCTTCCCATTCTTCTCTGAAACTCTAAACTAGCTAAGATGCAAGATTAAGCGTATTTTGAAACATAGGGGATTCTTCAAATAACTTGAGAAAACTTGAAATTCAAACAAAAACTCAATTCAAAGAATTATCCCTTATTAAAGCATAGAATGTATAAACATCTTAGCAAGCAAAGAAAAATATACCAAGAAGTAAAGAAACTATATACAATTGAACCCAATTCATTCATTCATTATATCTACAAGAGAATGGAAAGAGTTTACCATGGGGGGTGTCTCCCACCAAGCACTTTTAGTTTAAGTCCTTAAGTTGGACATTGGGAGGCTCCTTGTCAAGGTGGTTTGCGCTTGTATCCATCCTTGAACCTCCAAGAGTGCTTGTCCTTCAATTGGTTGTCAGAAGTTCCAACCTTCTTCATTAAGCTTTGGTGAGGTCCTTTCCAAGACGTGAGCTCCCGAGATTGACCATCGTAAGATGATCCAGGATCCCATATCTTGTCCTCGTACCCATATTCTAGTTGATTGCCTTGACTTTGTTCGGGCGACGAGAAAATAGAATTCTCATGGAAGCACCAAACTACTCTCCTAGACCCAATTAATCGAGCATTACACTAACCCATGCTCTCCAATTTCGAGCTTCCCACCATAATGAGCCTAGATTTAGAACGCCAACCACCAAACATCCTCCTCTTTCGCTTAATTCCACAAAGCGCCCTAAGTTGGCCATCCGTTTTAAGCAAACCATACTCAAGTGTGATAGTAAAGCTGAGAGTTAGAAGTTTTACCCACTCAGGCGGAGGATTGGATGACAAACTAGGTGGGAGAATTCCCAAAGATCTTGATAAAGCATGCTCTACTTCCGTCCATCCTCTTCTAGAGGTTTTCACCACTTGGCGAGGTTCTTCAAGTTCCTCCTCATGCCGAGCTTCCTCAAGTTCACCTCCTTCTTCACTAATTTCTTCTATTTCTTCCCTATCACTCTCATCATAGATAGAAGGTAAAGTAAAATCTACCTCGTAATCGAATCTAGACATTTTGGGGAAGGACTCTTCAAACTCGGACGAATCATATGTTGATTCGAAATCATCATAGATAGGAGTGCTTGTTGCTTGGAATACTTCTCCCAATTCTTCATCTTCAGTAGGCCTTGGAGGTTTCAAGTCTTCCTCAACCTTGCTTTCTAATCCACTGGGGAAAGGTTCAACAAGATCGTCGAGGGAGTTGATCAACATGGGTAAAAAATCACTAGTGATGGAACCTACTTCTTGATCAATTTCCTTCGACTCTCTGTTTACTTCTGCAACATTACTCTTTTCTTCGACATCCCCTTCAAGCTTCTTGGAAGAGGGTTCTTCAATTCGAGATTCCTTTATGTGCTCAACGTATCCCAAACATCCATTTATTACTTCCTTTTGTTCGCTAATCTCTATCTTTTCCCCTTGTTGTCCTTCTGGCTTCAATTCTCCTTCCTCACCATGGAGGTTCAAGTTCATACTCTCACTAAGCTCCTTGATTGTTTCTCCACATTCAACAATGGGGTACTTAAAGTGCATGAACTTAGGTGAGACGTTAAGTGATTCACGGCTTCTACCATGCTAGCTATCTTTACTCTTAGCTCCTTAAACTTAGTTTTATCCTCCTCTTGCCGCCTTAAGATGGGAGATTCAAGGTCTCTCAGTTCTGATATGAAGGCTTCGTCGGGAGGTGGTAGTGGAAGAGAGGGTTCCTCGGTTAAGGGAAGATTGTTGTAATCGAAAGGTGGTTCATGTTGGTGGAGTTCTTGCGTTGGTGTATGTGGAAATTGTGGTTCTTGGGGATATGGGTATTGGGATGGTGGTCGTTCCATATGTGATTCGAACAATGGTTGATATGGTATGTATGAGTTATGGTCATGTAGAGTGGAATGGTGGTGTGAGGCTTGTGAGTATGATGTGTGGCTATATTGAAGAATGGGGTCACATGCATATGATGATTGTGGTTGACAACCACAACAAGGGTCATCACACACATTGGACTGGCGTACGTTAGGATCATAATTATACCCATAGGAGTTCGTAGGAGGTTGTTTCCATGAAGGTTGTTCATAAGCTTGAGGTTCCTCCCATCCTTGATTCCCAAATCCCTGATGCATATCCTCATTAGAGCTTCCATTTCCTACAATATAGTTTGAACTACACTCATAGCCAAAAGGATGAGAATTCATAATGAAATAGAAAATAAAGACAAAGGGCAATAAGAAATAAAGAAGATAAAATCCTAACTAGTAAAACTAGCAAACAAACCATGAATTAATGCCTAGACCTTTCACTTATGTATTTTCTATGGTGGAGTTTCTACACCCCATAGATTAAGGTGTGGAGCTGTGCTGTTCTTCATGAATTAATGCAATTACTACTGTTTTTCCTTCAATTCACGCCTACTTCTTCTCCAAGATATACTCTCGAACTTAATTCAGTTAAGTCAGAATGAAGGGGTGACCCGTGACAATTACCCAATCTTCGTTACTCGCTTAGGCAAGATCGCGTGCCTGACAACCACAAAGCGATCTACATGATGTTCAACGTAGTCATTGGACGACAGCTTGAGTATACTCTCTTGGATATCTAATACACGAACTGAGTCCGTGAGATTAGTATCTTCGTGGTATAGGCTAGAACCTTTGGCAGCATTCCTGAGATCCGAAAAGTCTAAACCTTGTCTGTGGTATTCCGAGTAGGATCTGGGAATGGATGACTGTGACGAGCTTCAAACTTGCGAATGTTGGGCTGATAAACCCATATTTCATGAGTTATTTTGTGCTTAGTTTGAGTGATTTATTCAATCCTTGACCCACTTATTCATGTTAATTGCATGGTTTTACTTTCCCTTCCTTATTATGTGATGTATGTGAAAAACATGTTTCCTAAGCTTTAACATTAATTATTTTAATTACCTTTACTTCCATTCGATGCCGTGATTAGTTTGTTGAGTAGTTTCAGATTTTCTAAGGCAGAATGACTTAAAGGATGGAAAAGGAAACGTACAAAAATGGAAGGAAAGTGCGAAATGGAGTTTTGCAGAAACTGGTATCCACGCGATCGCATGGACGACGCGATCGCGTGCCAGAAGCGAAGAAGCAGCGACGCGGCCGCATGACTGATGCGACTGCACGCCTTAAGTAGAACGCATACGACGCGGACGCATGACTGACGCGACCGCGTGGCAAGGAAATGCTCCGAATGACGCGACCGCGTGACCCACGCAGACGCGTGACAGAGGCCACGTATCAGAATTTACAGAATACGCCCCCAGCGATTTCTGAAGCCCTTTTGGCCCAGATCCAGGTGCAGAACACACAGACTAGAGGCTATAAAGTGGGGGAATGCACCCATTCAGAAAAAGGCTCGCCAATTTTCACTTTCGATGATTTAGATTTAGTCTTGAGAGAGGTTCTCTCCTCTCTCTCTTAGGATTAGGATTTAGGATTTAGGACTTCTCTTAGTTTTTAAGAGTAACTCTCGATCCAGGTTTAATATTTACTTTAATTTATGTTTCTATGCTACTTGAATGCTTTTATTCGTATCTATAAATGTTGCCAACTTGACTTATGAATCCTTCCCATGTTATGATTTGAATTAATGATTATTTGAGGTATTTCAGTTATTGATTGCTTTCTCTTTAATTTGTGTTACCATTGCTTTCCATCTAAGGACATTTTTATTCCAGCAATTTTACTTTTTCCCCTTTTGGTCTTGGTTAAGAAATTAGTAACTCAACATTATCAAACTCAACATAACTGATAATCGCTATCTTGCTAATTGAACTGAACTTCAATAATCCCAACTTTTTCTTAGGAATTAAATAGGATTCCAAGGTCAAACTAATTAGTCCCTTTACTTTCCTTTGCTTTAGTAAAGGTTAACTAAGTGGAATTTAGATTCAACTTTCATTATTGTTGAGAGAGATAACTAAGTTGGACTTCTAATTTCTCTTACCCTGCCAAAAGTTGCTTTACAGTATTTATTTATTTCAGTTGCCATCTACTTTACTTGTCATTTAAATCACTTGCATCTCACCTTCTAAACCCCGATTACAACCTTTATAGCCAATAATAAGAACATACTTTCTTGCAGTTCCTTGAGAAGACGACCCGAGGTTTGAATACTCGGTTAACAATTTTCAAAAGGGGTTTGTTACATGTGACACCCAAAACGTTTGTAAGAAAGGTTGATTGCTTGGTTTAGTAACTATACTTACAACGAGTATTTATTATAACTTCTAAACCATCAATCCTCAGTTCTTCAAAATGGCGCCGTTGCCGGGGAACTGCTAACGTGTGCATTATTATTGGTTATTGTAAATATTTTTCTTTTGCTTTTTTATTTATTTTTGTTTTTCCTTTTTATCTTTATTGCTACCATGAATTCTCACCCCTCTCGCTTTGAGTTTGGTTCTAACTTTGCTGAAGGAAATAGAAGTTACAGCAGGAATATGCATCAAGGTCAAACCAAGCAAGGATGGATGGAGTCAAGAGGATCTAATCAACCCTTTAGGCAGCAACACCCTCCGAGATATCCTGGACAAAGACCATTCTACCATGCATACCCAGCTGAAAGATATGGTGGACAACCTTGTAACTACCAACAAGCCCAACCCCGTGCATATAAACCATCCTTTCAACATAACCTCGAACCACCACACTCACAAGCTTTTCTTCACCATTCGCCACCATATGGTCCTTCCTTACCCCAGTACCAATCCAATCACTCCCAATCACCGCCACTTTCCTATGTATCATGCCCAAGTCCGGCAACCCGAGAAGCAGAGGTTCGCCTAAAGGAAACAGTAAATAAATTTCAAACAACTATTCGACAACTGGAGCAAGTAGTAATTCAATAGGTTTCTAGGCGCTCAAATACACAAGGATCAGCCACATCCCCATGTGAACAATCTAATGAAGAGCATAGCATGAAGGAGATACCAGAAACTCCAGTGGACAAGACAGAGAATGAATTCGTACTAGAACAAGTAGAAGAAGTTGTCATTGTTCAAGAAGAAGAGTTGGTTGAAGATCTAGGAGATGCTGAACCTCCATGGGATTCTAGAACTGAGGAAAACTCCGTCAAGGACGCTACAGTTGATGCTAAGGAGGATATTGTACAATCTCCAAGGCAAGTTGTTTATGAAGAATCAGACGGAATAACCCAGGACACAAATTCCCTTGATGATGATAGTCACAAGTCTAGCTCTCTTAGTAATGAACTTGCATTCGCAAGTGAAGTCTCTGAGATTGAAGAATCTTCCCCAGATGAATACGAAGATGATGCAGAGGTAGATTTCTCTCAACCTCCAATCTATGACTCAAGTGATGAGGAAGAGATAGAAGACTTTGACCAGGACACAGATACAATTGTAGACTCTTGCAAGGAAGTAGAGAAATTCACAGAAGAACCCAAGGGAGAAGAACTTACAGAACCACCAGAAACACCTACCCCAAGGCCATTGCCAGCTAATACAAGCTTCAAGTGGGTACAATCTTTAACCTATAACTTTACTTATTCACTTGAATATGGTTTGCTTGAAACAGATGGCCAGCTTAAAGCTCTTTGCGGCTTTAAGAGTAAGAGGGAAATGGCTCGTACTCAGAGTTGGTGCACAAGGTTCAATAAGGTTCCACGCATCACCTCGAAGTACACGGATTGGTATCATGCTCAATTGCATGGATCATAGAGAATGTTTGGTCACCATGGTGAGATTTTACTCTTTAAACCGCCCGGATGGAGACATGTAGATCAAGACGGAGGCGGATTTAATAGCAAAGCTTGGGATCCTGGAATCTATTCTTACATTTGTCACCCCGGGAGCCTAACAATCTGTTTGAAGCTGCTCAGAAGCTTTACATGCCTAGTTTGGGACCCCGGAGGCTATTGGCATTCCAAGCACTGGTGGAGATTTCTGGATGAATTTAAACACAAGCCACCATAACAGGAAGCCCTTCCAATGTCCAACTTAAGGACTTTAACTAAAAGTGCTAGGTGGGAGACAACCCACCATGGTATGGTTGCTTCTTTTTCAATTTATTTCTTGTTAATTGCTTTCATTTTTATTTCCCTTTTCATTTTACTTCATTGAACCTGGAATCATGCATAGCATTCATGTTAATCATTGCATTCTGCATTTATCATACATGAAAAAAAAAAGGGATGCACGACGCGACCGCATGCCCCACGCGATCGCGTCATACTGCGAAAACACTATCCACGCGACCGCGTCATCCAAGCGACCGCGTCATCCTGGAGATCGGCGTAAGTATCCAACGTCCAGAAAGTTAGGTTGGAATCGTGCGGCCCTTGTGCGTTTTGCACAAATTGACCCACGCGATCGCGCACCTCACGCGATCCCGTCACTTGCAAAATACCAATCCCACGCGACCGCGTGAGCGACGCGATCGCGTCGCATGGATTGCACATCACCCCAGAAGGAGACAGAGAGTTGCGCTGAAACGGTGCTGGAGTCGTGCGTTTAGCACAATTTCCAGCGACGCGATCGCGCGACCCACGCGATCTCGTCACCCCCATTTTCACCCCACCACGCGACCGCGTGGATTCTAATTTAAACCCCTCAGATCACGCGAACCCTATTCTCACGCCACCCCCCTGAACCCCAACCCTTTCTTCTCCCCTCCTCCAAACCCCAGCCACCACCGCACCACCACCCAACCACCATCTCTGACCCCCGCCGACGCCGTCAACCGCCCAGACGCCGCCGCCGTACCACCCCCATCCCTTCTCTCTTCCTCTTTCTCCTTCTTCCACTTTCTCCCTCCTCTTCTGCCACTGCCCACCTCACACCACCGCACCCAACCCAGCCGCGCCCCCTCCGCCACCCACACGCAACCCCCCTCCCTTCCTCTATCAATTACCTTAAACCATATCCCCATTACCCCCTTCTCCACTGCCCCATCAGCCGCCACCGCGCCGCCGTACCCCTCCACCGCGCCGGACGCCGCCGCAGCCACCACCCAGCCGCTTTCTTACCCCGTTCTACTCCTCACGCCTACCAGGTTCCGATGAACGCCGCCTTTCTGTCCTTCGCAGTTATTTTACAATTTTTTTCTGTTTCTGTTCATAATTAGGATAGATAGATATGCATGCTGTAGTGGATTTTTAGGTTGTTAGGTAGTTTAGGCTGTGGTTAGTGGATCTAGGTCTGTTTACTTGCACTGTTCATGTTTCTGTTTTATCAAAATTGCAATTCTGCTGTTCCTGTGACCTTGTTCATATGCTGTGATTTCCTGCATTTGCTGCTTGTTACTCTGAATTTTTCTGTTTCTATTAATTATAGGTAACTGCAGCAAGTTTTTTTTAATTCATATGAACTGCCTTGTTTGCTGTTTATTTTCCGGGATAATCCAACTTTAGCCGAAATGCTGCACAAATTTTTTTTTGTGAATTGTTTTCATTCATGTTTTGGTTTGGCAATCTGAACTCTGTTGTCCTCTGCTTTAACCAAACCGTTTCATGAATGCTATGGCAGACTTTCTTATCCCCTTTGATTTCCTGGTTTATAAACTGCATCTGTGATATTCTAATTCCACTTCTTGCTTTCTTTATATCTATTAGAATCAACATCACCCTGTTTTCCTTGTTCGGTTATGAGTTATTTCTAGTCATAATTGTGAATCCTTGTTACATGGACTATTTTCTTTATGCTACTTACTTTAACCCGCATTTTACTGACTCACTAATTTTAATTTACTAACTTCTTTTTCAAATTCTAACCATACTAACCTTTCAGAATCTCTTTTCTGATTTTTCACTTTCCTCTAACTTTCTAACCATGGCATAATGACAATTTTTTCTATTTAACTTGATTTCTGTTACATTTTGGATTGTAAATTCTTCCTTTCCAATTTTTAAACTACTACAATCTTTAATACGCCATTACTTAACTCATTTACCTATTTCCCATTCTCGTTTGCCGCTTTGAGTTTTCTTTGTTTAATTGCCTATTTGCTTCCCTATTTTTATCCATATCCTGGTTTCCCATTTTTCAGGATGTCAACCTCACAGAGGAAAGGAAAAGGAAAGGCTACTGGCAAGCGCAAGAGAGGAGATTCCTCCCAGTCCATCATTGACCTAATGCATGATTCCTCATGGCGGGAGAAGAACTTTACACAGCAGGAAAAAGACGACCAGCTGCTCCCTGCAAATGATTCAATAAAATTTGCAAACTGATACTGTGAGCTGAAGTATACGGCATTTGCAAACTCCAGAAATCTATACCCGGAGAGAACTCTGAGGATTCCAGAAGCACTCCAGCAGTACACCACTGAGCAAATCAATCAAAGAGGCTGGTTCTTTCTGGAGAGAGCACTAACAGAGGTCAATGCATCTTGGGTCCGAGAATTCTACTGCAACTACTACATCACCACCCTCGATGCAGTAAACCTGAGAGGAAAACAAATTCTAGTCACTGAGGAGGCCTTAGAGGACATTCTCCGGCTCCCAGCCAAGTCCGATCAGCCTGATGGTTATACAAAGGCTGAGGAGGACATGCGCCTGATGCAGTTTGATTGGGATGCTGTGAAGGCACGGATAGCTCTCGACCCGACGGTTCCTTGGGAGATGGGTCAGGACACCACCATGCCTAGAGGGATCAAGAGTGCGTACTTAAATGATGAGGCTCGGTTATGGCACCAGATCTTGAGCAACTATGTGATGCCGAGTACTCATGAGATGGAGATCCCGGCTACTATGATCACCCTCCAATGGTGTGTGCTGGAGGGTAAGGACCTTTATCTGCCATGCTTTATCCGGCATTATATGGCCAGGGTCCACATCCGAGGCACCCTCCCTTTTCCGTACCTGGTTACACAGCTAGGCCGTCGAGCTGACGTGCCTTGGGAGGATGCCAATGAGAGACCACCAGCGGCAGAGTGCAGGAAGATCATTTCTCACAGCAGGAACTTCCTAGCTTTGGGCTACAGACCACCACCCTTCACTGCTACTGATGAGACAGCCCCACCGTCTGCTGGACCCTCTTCATCCACGGCTGCCCCTGCTACCACCACTGCACCTCCACCTGCCTCGGAGCCCGTATATCGCCTCGTGCACCGCCTATTCCGACAGCTTGATCAGATGGAGTGCCGTAACCGGCGCTGGTATGAGAGATTGGAGCGTCGCAGCCAGCGACGCTATTCACATCTGAAGCTGATGATCCGATAGGGTGGTGACATCCCCTCCGAGCCTGACACACCATCCGAGCCATCAGAGGAGGAGGAGGATGAGCCCCAGGAGGAGACCCATCCACAGGTAGGCACAGAGCAGGCTGCACCACATCAGGAGGTTACGCATCAGATCGAGGCTGCAGATTCGGAGATCCCGATTCAGTCAGCACGGCCTCTACAGCAGCTAGACCCTCAGCCCACCACCACCACAGAGCCCCCAGCTACCATCCCTACCAGTGATGACACCCCTTCACACCCGGCTTGTATATATAGCATTACATCATATAGTTAAGTTGACAACATTTCATCAAGGAGGAACATTAAAACTTTAAAGGGCACCCTAAATAATTTTTTTATGAGAATAATGGGAATTTTTAACTAAACTTGAATAACATATATGAATGATATATGATGCTTGAGTTAGAGAACACACAGCCTGTGAGTCTTGAGCTTAATTGTATGGTTGCATTCAAACCATAATTTTATTCCTGTGTGTTTCGCTTCTTTTTATTCTGATGTTCTTTACTTTGCTTTAATCTATATGTCCAATTATAGAATATAGAATATAGAATATAGATACATACCAAAAGAATGATTGAGGCCATCATTTGATTTTAGCTCACTTACCCCAAAATAACCTACCTTTCACATCACCCTTGTTAGCCCCCTTGAGCCTTTAAAATCCCTTTTATTCTATTTAGCCACACTACTAGCCTTAAGCAGAAAAACAAAATAAAATCCCAAGTTGAATCCTTGGTTAGCTTAAGATAGAAAATTATGAATAGATTAAAATGTGGGAAACCTATTGGGAACATGGATGATAGAAACAAAAGGTAGAAGAGTTAAAAGAAATAGAATAAAATTTGGAAAGCATGCTCATGAGAAATCAAAGTGATTCAATTACCATGTGCATTAAAAAAAAAGAGAGAATTATTTTTCAGCATTTAATAAAAGGGGATACAAAAGAATTCCCCAATGCAAAATAAAAGCAATGCACATGGGATAAAAATAAAATTAAAACATGAGCATGTAACAACAAGTGGGATAATATGGGAAAATTGGTAAAGAAGCTTGTTCTACTAAATATGTATGTTAGGTGAGATCTTAGTCTAATTAAGGATTCACTTAGTAGCTCACTTAGCCTTATACATATACCCTTACCTTTACCTTGGCCCCATTACAACCTTAATTAAAGACCTCATGATTTTTGGTATGACTGTACTCTATAATTGTCGATTGGTTAGATGAAGAACAAAGTTATAGAAAGTAAGAATAAAAAAAAAGTAGAGTGAATAAACCCAATAAACACTGAGTGACTAGAGGGTAAACACAAAATCCAATGAGGGTTCAATAACTCATCAACATATATCTGTGCTTGATAAACCCATATTTCATGAGTTATTTTGTGCTTAGTTTGAGTGATTTATTCAATCCTTCACCCACTTATTCATGTTAATTGCATGGTTTTACTTTCCCTTCCTTATTATGTGATGTATGTGAAAAACATGTTTCCTAAGCTTTAAAATTAATTATTTTAATTACCTTTACTTCCATTCGATGCCGTGATTAGTGTGCTGAGTAGTTTTAAATTTTCTAAGGCAGAATGACTTAAAGGATGGAAAAGGAAACGTACAAAAATGAAAGGAAAGTGCGAAATGGAGTTTTGCAGAAACTGGTATCCACGCCATCGCATGGAAAACGCGATCGCGTGCCAGAAGCGAAGATGCAGCGACGCGGCCGCATGACTGACGCGACCGCGCGCCTTAAGTAGAACGCATACGACGCAGACGCGTGACTGACGCGACCGCGTGGCAAGGAAATGCTCCGAATGACGCGACCGCGTGACCCACGCGGACGCGTGACAGAGGCCGCGTATCAGAATTTACAGAATACGCCCCCAGCGATTTCTGAAGCCCTTTTGGCCCAGATCCATGTGCAGAACACACAGACTAGAGGCTATAAAGTGGGGGAATGCACCTATTCAGAAAAAGGCTCGCCAATTTTCACTTTCGATGATTTAGATTTAGTCTTGAGAGAGGTTCTCTCCTCTCTCTCTTAGGATTAGGATTTAGGATTTAGGACTTCTCTTAGTTTTTAAGAGTAACTCTCGATCCAGGTTTAATATTTACTTTAATTTATGTTTCTATGCTACTTTAATGCTTTTATTCGTATCTATAAATGTTGCCAACTTGACTTATGAATCCTTCCTATGTTATGGTTTGAAATATTGATTATTTGAGGTATTTCAGTTATTGATTGCTTTCTCTTTAATTTGTGTTACCATTGCTTTCCATCTAAGGACATTTTTATTCCAGCAATTTTACTTTTTCTCCTTTTGGTCTTGGTTAAGAAATCAGTAACTCAACATTATCAAACTCAACATAACTGATAATCGCTATCTTGCTAATTGAACTGAACTTCAATAATCCCAACTTTTTCTTAGGAATTAAATAGGATTCGAAGGTCAAACTAATTAGTCCATTGACTTTCCTTTGCTTTAGTAAAGGTTAACTAAGTGGAATTTAGATTCAACTTTCATTATTGTTCAGAGAGATAACTAAGTTGGACTTCTAATTTCTCCTACCCTGCCAAAAGTTGCTTTATAGTATTTATTTATTTCAATTGCCATCTACTTTACTTGTCATTTAAATCACTTGCTTCTCACCTTCTAAACCCCGATTACAACCTTTATAGCCAATAATAACAACATACTTCCTTGCAGTTCCTTGAGAAGACGACCCGAGGTTTGAATACTCAGTTAACAATTTTCAAAAGGGGTTTGTTACTTGTGACACCCAAAATGTTTGTATTGCTTGGTTTAGTAACTATACTTACAACGAGTATTTATTATAACTTCTAAACCATCAATCCTCAGTTCTTCATGGGCGAAGTGACAGTGTGCAAAAGAACAATGGTCCTATTCCAACGCTAGCGGGAACCAACAGATGATTAGCCGTGCGGTGACAGCGCATATGGATTTGTTTTCATCCGAGAGGATCATACAGCATGCCGTGGAAGGAGGTAACGCATGGTTGGAAGAAGGCAGTAGGAAAGCAGAAGTTCAGAAGCAACAAAGCATCTCCAGACGCTTATCTAAAATTCCCACCAATGAATTACATAAGTATCTCTATTTTATTTTATATTTTATTTATATTTTAATTATCAAAACCTCATAACCAATTGGATCTGCCTGAATGAGATTTACAAGGATGACCATAGCTTGCTTCAAGCCGACAATCTCCGTGGGATCGACCCTTACTCACGTAAGGTATTACTTGGACGACTCAGTGCACTTGCTGGTCAGTTACGCGGAGTTTTGAAGAAGTGTTGAGATCACGTTCTCGCGTACCAAGTTTTTGGCACCGTTGCCGGGGATTGTTCGAGTTTGGACAACTGATGGTTCATCTTGTTGCTCAGATTAGGTAATTTTATTTTATTTTTAGGATTTTTTTAATTATTTTTGAAAAGAAATTTAAAAAAAATTAAAAAATTTATTTTATTTTGTTCTTCAGAATTTTTAAGAATGAATTCTTGAGTTTTATCATGATCTATTGAAGCCTGGCTGGCTGTCAAGCCATGTCTAAATTTTTTTTTGGACCGAGGCTTCCACTTATCATTGCAGGAGCTTTTTGATTCCCATCAATTTGGCTGTTGTATGTAATGCTCTACTGAAGCTTGGCTGGCCACTGGCGATGTCTAATCTTTTGGACTGAAGCTTTCACATAAAGCTTGGCTGGCTATTAAGCCATGTCTAAATTTTTGGACCAAAGCTTTAAGCCACTGGCCTGGGAAGCCCAGAAATCGCCCCCAGCGGATTCACTTTAAGTGGGTCACGTGCGAATATCGATGCGTACGCGCACGTCATGCGTACGCGTCGCTTGACAATTTTCGATCCACGCGTACGCGTCATGTACGCGTACGCGTCGCCTTGCGACCTCGTCATTTCATGCGTGCGCGTCTGCTGTGCGTGCGCGTGGAGTGAATTTCTCCCAATCCTTGATTTTCCATAATTTCTCCACTTTGCATGCTTTCCTCTCCATTCCTTTGATCCATTCCTAGCCTTTTCAACCTGAAATCACTAACACACACATCAAGGCATCTAGTGGAATCAAAGGTGAATCAAAATTAGCAATTAAGGGCCTAAAAAGCATGTTTTCACACTTAAACATAAATTAGTAGACAATCATGAGACCATGCTATTTCCTTGGATAAATGTGGGTAAAAGGTGATAAAATTTCTTAAATTTACTACAAGATAAACCCTTAAAATGGGGTTTATCAGAAACCTACATGACCTAGAAAAGAACGGACTTCCCTCACGGAGGAGGGGTAAGGTAAACTAGTAATAACATCTACATTTGTAGGATCAACAGATATACCAGTATTAGAAGCAACATGGCCTAGAACAATAGCTTATTTTACCATAAAATGACATTTTTCAAAATTAAGCACAAGGTTTGAGCTAGTTCATCTTTCTAATACTCTAGCTAGACTATCCAAACAAAGGTTAAAAGAAACACCATAAATACTAAAGTCATCTATAAAAACTTCCATACATTGCTTAAGAAGATCTGAGAAGATACTCATCATGCACCTTTGAAACGTAGCCGGTGCATTACATAAACCAAAAGGCATTCTTTTATATGCATACGTTCCAAAGGGGCATGTAAAAGTTATTTTCTCCTAATCTTCTAGTGCAATGTGGATTTGAAAATAACCACTGTTCATACCCTGGGTCGAGCTGTCCGACCCGGGCTGATTGACGACAAGTTGACCGACCTCTTCAGGTCGGGATTACCCGACCTCTTCTTAAAGAGTTCGGCCAAATCATCATGAAGAAGCCCAAAAAGGGCCCAAATAAAGGGACATAGCCCAATCTAAAGACAACTAAAGCCCAGAAAGATAAGGGCGGCCCCCCATAAGATAAAGATGACTTCACTCAAGATAAGATAACATAAGATAACTATCTTATCTCTAGGAAGGTCACTCCCAACTACTATAAATACACTGGAGCACCCAGGTATAACTCATACTCTAATTCTACTAAAAACCTGCTTAATACACTTGCTAACTTAAGCATCAGAGTCCTTTGCAGGTACCACCACCCTCCGGTGACAAAGGATTAGCAGCATCGCCAGTTCAACAAGTCGGACACGACAGCTCCGGCCACCACCCACAAAGTCGGACACATCATCTTTGACCAGCACAGAAGATCTCGTCTGAGATCGAGCAACAGTTTCAGGTAACCCTCGGAACATTGGCGCCGTTGTCGAGGACCTGGAAGTCATCCCATCATCATGGCAGACAACCTTGACAATGACCACAATTCTGATCTAGAGAATAGATTGCCACATAAGAACGCAGATGTCACACTAGACGATGCTTCTTAGCCTAGCAAAGATAAGAATTCACCAAACACAGGAGTCATGGAGGCACTTCAAGTTCGACAAAAACAACTCAAAAAAGAGGCCGAGTATCAACGGGAAGCCGAGAGAGACATACGAAGGGAAGCTAGGCGACGCCGAGAATTAGAAGACAAGCTCATAAAGCTTGAAGCCGATTTCAAAGCTAAAACTACTCGATCCAGCCACGAAGATAGCCCCCGCAAGGACCAAGATCCATTCACCAAAGAGATCATGAAGGCCAAAATCCCAAAAGACTTCAAACCCCCTGACATGACTCCGTACGACGGTACATCAGATCCCAGCCATCATCTCAGTAATTTTAGAAGTAGAATGTATCTCACCGACGCCTCAGATACAATTCGATGCAAAGCCTTCCCGACTACCTTGACAAAGACAACAATTAAATGGTTCGACAATCTGCCCCCTAGGTCCATCTCAAGCTTTGACAATTAAGCCAAGAAGTTTCTAGCCAGATTCTCCATCCAGAAGGACAAAACTAAACACGCCCCAAGCCTATTAGGGATCAAGCAAGGAGATCTGGATAGTTTTCGCAACTACATGGAAAAATTCAACAAAGCATGTCTGGACATACAAAGTCTGCCAACAGAAGCAGCCATCATGGGTCTCATCAATGGCTTACGAGAGGGGCCTTTTAGTCACTCCATATCAAAAAACATCCCACATCTTTGAATGAAGTGCAAGAACAAGCAGAGAAATACGTTAACATGGAGGAAAACTCTCGACTAGGAGAGACCTCCAGGTCCGGATTCTCCAACTCCTCCCGAGATAAGGATAAAGAGTCCAAGAAAAAAGAAGATCAGCATGGAGAAAAGATCAAGAAATACCACAAGCACACCCCTCTTCGGGTGTCTCTTGTAGATGTCTATCGAGAAGTATGCCATACTGAAAATATACCCCCACCTCGCCCACTCAAAAACAAGAAAGGAGGAGAAAATCAGACAGAATACTGTGAATACCATTGAATCTATGGACATGCCACCAACGAGTGCTTCGATTTGAAGAATGTTATAGAAAAATTGGTAAGAGAAGGGAGACTAGATCGGTACGTAGCCAGCAAAATAGATGAGCCAAGAAAAAGAAGAAGGGACGAAGATGTCGGACGAACTGAACGACAACCTCGTACCCTAGAGAGACATGTCCACATGATACATAGAGGATTTGTGAGAGGAGGAATCTCCAAATCATCTTGCAAAAGACATCTTAAAGAAGTATATCATGTCGAGGGAGGAGAAGAAGCACCTGACCTCCCTACTATCACTTTCACCAAAGAAGATGCAGCTGGCGTCATCTCGGGACATCACGATCCCATGGTCATCACTATCATATTGGCCAATGATAATCTCCACCGTACACTGGTGGACTAGGGAAGCTCACTGACATTGTAACGACCCAACTTCTAGCATGTCTAGATCATACTAGAAATCGAATGTTACCAACTTGTTTTTCCTTTTTGTATTATTAATTAATAAATATAAGCCTGTACGTTGTTAAAACCCCGCGAATTTTACAAGTAAATTTTTTTTTAACAAGAATAATTTAAAGTCGCATACCTTCCATATATCAAGGGATAATTAAACCTTCACATACATAAGACAAAAGATAACAGAATAAGGAACAACACACTATAACATACATCATGTTACAGAAGTGGCTCAGTTATATAAGCATAGAGCTATAGTACAGCACCCCTAAGTCAGTGAATCATATAGTATATACATATATGTACATAAGACGCCCCAGGGCCGGGCTTGACCAAAAGCCCCTAAGCTGGCACCCAGGCTAACCTAACTCTATGATATGCCTATTCCCTCTAATCATGCTAATCAAAAGTGAGGGAGACACTCTAATGTACTGAAGTTAGACTAGGCGTCTCAAAAAGTCTCCTCAGTCCTGGTCCAGAGTACCTCACGGAAAATCACCGGGCGAATGGTGATGCTCGCCTGCTGGCGCCTCGCCTGGCTCATCGTCATCGCTGTCAGAGGAGATAACTATGAAGTTAGGATCTTCCTCTGGATCTTCTTCTTCCTCATCCTCTTCTTCTGCCGGAGTGATAGCAGAAGAACCACTGCTGGCCACAGGAACCATAAAAAGATAGCTACCAAACAAAATACAGTCTGGAGAAGGAGGTGGCGCCTCCATGATCTGATCATACTCATGTCCCTGCTGCTCATCAAAGATAGGAGGCTCGATCGGCTCAGATAAAGGATCAAGCTCGGGTGGCAACACAGGAACACCCCACTCATCAAAGACAAAAGGTGCAGGAGGTGCCTCATGGATAAGCTGGGCAGGTATAGGCTCATCAGGTAGAGGAGGTTCAGGTGGAGGAGGATGGTCAGGTGGAGGTGGCATCTGCTCTTCAGGATGAGGTATCCCATGTCCGCCGGGGTGTAACCAAGATAAAGGAAAGTCATAGGGTGCATCAGGATTAAAGTATGCTGTCCTAATAGGGTACTGGAAAGGTCTACCACGAACTACATAATTACGGATACGAGGTACCGCACAGTAGATGTAATACTCGCCACGCACCGGGTCCTCGTGGATATACGGTGGATCAATCTCGTAGAATAGGACTCCCGTGTCCATCTGTAGAGGTGTAAGGGGTAAGAACTGGGGAGTTCTTAGTAAGGTCGGGGTTTACAGTTAAGTTCATTTGTAATGTCCGTGGTCATAGAAGTATAAATAAATGTAGAGTAATATGTACATAACAGCAACATAAACTAACACATGAACAAGAGAGGAAATAGGAAATAAATGCACATTCACACATTAATATGCAATCACACAATTATGCTCCAACAAACAAGGAATAGAACAAGAACACAAGAAGATTAGCAATAAATAATGCACAAACAAGTATGATGCATGTCTGTCCCTACTGCAGGTAATGAGCTCATTTGTCGGTTTCGACCCGCACCCGACGCAATCCGACCCTCCAAGTCAGATAAGGCCTTCCCAGAACTTAATCCCAGATTAAGTACCGCATATCCTCTACCAAGTGCTCTCGACTTGCAGGGCTGGTATTTGCTCAGGTCTCAATATACCGCAGGTATGCAAGTCAGGCCTCTACCAAGCATTCATTATGCAGGGCTGGTACTACTCTACCGCAGCTTGTCTGGGAAGCAACATCACAATACGGGCGTCCTCGCACAACATTCACAAGCATTGCCCGAAGGCTCATAATTCACATATAACCATACTTTCCATCATTTAGCAATCATCATAAATCAAGCATTACAACATCACAGAAAGCTCATTTTACAATTCTCTGTTTACTCTGTAAGGTCAGGTACACAGCTATATCACTTTTAATTCCTTTTCTTTTTAACTTAAACACAGGTTTCAAAATCTTATTTCTTTACCTCATATACCTCTATATCTTCTCTTATACATCTTCTTAGGTGTTTAGTAAAGGAAATTAGAGAATTCTGGACTCAAATCTGCCTTCCTAAGGCTTTCAGGGAAAACTGTCTTTTTATCAATATTTTATTATTATTAATAAAATAATATTATTATTAAAATAATATTATTAATAAAATAATATATTAATATTTTATTATTAAAATAATAATATTTTATTTAACTTTCAAAAATTGCATTTTGATCCCCGGACTTCTTGGAAATTGCACTTTGACCCCTATAACTTTTAATATTTACACTTTAGCCCCTCAACTTTTGATTAATTAATTTTCAACCCCAAACTTTTAATAATTACATTTTGACCCCAAAACTCCTTGAATACACGTTTTCATGTTCTTCCAAAAACCAAAAACATTTTTTTTCAAAAGTTCATCAGATTTCTGCTTGATTTTCAGCTAGTTTTTCAATCTTTTCGGAAACCGATTTGAACCCGATTTTTATCAAACCAAAGGGAAACTTTTCAGCCATCAAATACACATCAAATAAGCATCAAAAATCATGATTTTCATGGCTGGAATGTGACGTTTTCCAGCAGCACCAACAGCCACTTCAAAACCATCATAAACATGATTTTCAAGCATTAAACAACATGTTTCCATGATCAAACAATCACACAAACACCCAAAATCAAATCTCAAGCAACAAGATCTGGTTTAACACTTCAAGAACACAGCCAATCATTGACTAATTTACCAAACCTTACCTCCTTTGCTGCTGTCCGAGATTGCACCAAAAACAAGCTTCCAGAAGCACTTTTACGCCTATTTTAACATCAAAAACAACTTTAGAATCTTATGAACCATGAAGGCTGAAGCTTCATGATGATGAAAAGAAGGTTTTCCTCACCTTAAGGTAACTAGAAATCACGTTTTCTTGGAGCTTTTGGTGATTGAATAAGAGATCCTAAGAAAGAACATGAAGAAAACATCATTAACTTAAGGAACCACCATGGCCGAATCTTCAAGGAGGAGGAGCAGCCTTCATACCTTGATTTACTCCATGAAAAGTGACATAGAAATGAAGAGGAGGAAGAGGTGAACACTTTGGTAAGATTAGATTTTTGATAGGGGTTTCGGTTTGAGAAAGAACGGAGAAAGTAGCTCAGGTGTTCATGGAAACTTCATGGTTTTCTTTCATGGTGTTCTAAGCTTTTCCAAGAACAAAAATGATAGCCAAGCTGTCCAAGGGAGGCCGTGGCTTTTGGATGATGATTATCCAAAAGTTACTTGTCAAAATATCTCAGAAAAGGATAATTACTAAAGCTAGATGTATTAGAACTTAAGTAATTACACTACTAATGGATAAACATTAAGTTACTTAGTGTAAATGACACTAGTAACTGGATAATCATAAGAATAAAAGATATATGATGAAGCATTAGCAGTGCTAAGTTCATCTAAGAATGCCGGTATTATCCGTTACCGGTAGATTTCAAGCTCAGTTATTATATTACTAAACATAGATCATCATTAATCACAGTAGAGAAGATAATAATATAATATTCTGAATAAAATAATAATATATGAATATTATATTAGTATAATTTTTCTCTCGAAATTCGTGACCGGCTCGTCACATAGAGACTAACCACGGAAATCAGAATTTTGAAATTCGGGCCCGAAGTGGCTCAAAAACGCAACTCTTCGCGACGTGCCTACTTAGATTAGGAGAGGTGTCCTGTGCAATCAAGCTGCTGACTCAGCAGCTTGAAGACGCAGCACTTGTGCAGTGGAGGTGCTTATATGCATAGAAATTCCTAAAAATTCTGTAAAAATTCTGTTTGATCCTGAAAAGTGCCGTTTCTTCGGGGCTAGGCCGTTACATTCTACCCTCCTAAAAGAAAATTTTGTCCTCAAAATTTCAATTACCTGAAAAGAGAAACGGGTAGTCTTTTCTCATCTTGTCTTCCAGCTCCCATGTGTACTCTTCAGTTCCAGTTTGTCCCCATGCTACCTTAACCAATGATACTGTCTTGCCTCTAAGCTGTTTGTCACTTCGTTCCACAGTCCTGACTTGTAGGGTTTGATATGTCAAGTCGGCTCGCAGCTGTACTGTCTCTGGTTGTAAAACGTGGCTTTCGTCGGGATTATACTCTTTGAGTTGTGAAACATGGAAATCATCATGAAGGTTTGACAAATAAGGATGGAGAGCTACTTGGTATGCTACTGGACCGACTCTTTTAAGAATTTGAAAAGGACCTAAATATCATGGATTCAATTTCTTAGTCCTAAGAGCTCTACATATTCCAGTCGTAGGTGTCATTATTAAGAAGATATGGTCACCTTCATTAAATTCTAAGGGCCTACGCCTAATATCTGCATAGCTCTTTTGTCGACTTTGGGCAGTTTGAATCTTCTCTCGAATGTGCTTAATCCGTTCGGTAGTTTCTTGTACCAAGTCTGGCCCCAAAATCCTACCTTCCTCCTTGTCATACCAGCATAATGGTGATTGACACTTTCTTCCGTAGAGGGTCTCATATGGTGCCATTCCGATACTCTGTTGATAACTGTTGTTGTAAGCAAACTCAATCAATGGCAAGTATTTGTCCCAGTTACCCTGTTGGTCCATTACGCAAGATCTCAACATATCTTCCAAGGTACGAATTGTTCGTTCTGTCTGTCCATCAGTCTGTGGGTGATATGCTTAACTTAAGTGCAACTTCGTCCCAAAAGCTTTCTGTAGAGCTCCCCAAAATCTAGAAGTAAACCTTGGATCTCTGTCTTACACAATTGATGAAGGTATTCCATGCAATCGTATTATCTCCTGAATGTATAACCGGGCGAGTTTCTCCAAGCTGTGACCAATTTGAATTGGTAGAAAATGCGCTGATTTTGTTAATCGATCTACAATTACCCAAATTGCATCATGCCCGGCAGAGGTTCTTGGTAACCCAGTAACAAAATCCATCGTAATCTCTTCCCATTTCCATTGCGGTATCTCTAATGGTTGTAGGGTTCCAGGTGGTTTTTGATGTTCCACCTTAATCTTCTGGCAAGTGAGACACTTTGAAACATACGTTGCTATATCTTTCTTCATTCCCGGCCACCAGAACATCTTCTTCAGATCTTGGTACATTTTAGTCGTTCCGGGATGGATAGAAAATCTGCTTTCATGAGCTTCGGTCAGAATGTTCTTTCTCAAGTCCTCCTGAGCAGGTACACAAATTCTATTCCTATATCTCCATATTCCCTCTTTATCTTGGCGTACCTCTTCCGGCTGGTCTGCCTTCATCCGTGTTAACAATGTCAGCATTCCTGAATTCTAGGCTTGAGCTTGCTGAATAGCTATCTTAAAGTCAGATGTTAATTGTAGTCGCGCCATAACAACTCCTCTTGATGTCTCTCTCATTCCTAATTTTAAGTTTTCAAAGGCTGAGATCATTTCTTCTTCCTTGATCATCATCCAGGATATGCCCAAACTCTTCCGACTCAAAGCATCTGCGACTACATTTGCCTTCCCAGGATGATAGCTCAGCTTAAAATTATAATGTTTTAAGAATTCCATCCATCGCCTCTGCCTCATATTAAGGTCTTTCTGATCAAAGATATACTTCAAACTCTTATGATCAGAGAAGACTTCGAATTGGGCTCCGTACAAATAGTGCCTCCAAATCATAAGTGCAAAGACCACTGCTGCTAATTCCAAATCATGTGTCGGATAGTTCCTTTCGTGAGGTCTTAGTTGTCTCGAAGCATAAGCTACCACATTCCTATGCTGCATCAATACACATCCAAGTCCCTTGAAAGAAGCATCACAATACACCGCAAAAGGTTCCTATGGGTCTGGTAACACCAAAACTGGCGCCGTCGTCAACTTTTCCTTTAAAGTTTCAAAGCTTTCTTCACACTTCTCTGTCCACTCAAACGGAACTTCCTTCCTAGTAAGGCGAGTCAAAGGTAAAGCTATCCGTGAAAAACCCTTGATAAACCGCCGATAGTATCCTGCTAACCCTAAGAAACTACGAACTTCTGTAACTGTCTTGGGTTGCTTCCATTGTACTACGGCCTCGATCTTTAAAGGATCTACAGTTATTCCATCTCGTGTGATCACATGTCCCAAGAATGCCACTTCTGTCGCCCAAAACTCACATTTCGACAACTTCGCATATAGCTTCCGTGCTCTTAATATTTGCAACACAATCCTCAAATGCTTTCCATGTTCTTCTTCTGTCTTGGAATAGATGAGGATATCATCTATAAAGACTACCACAAACTGATCTAGATACGGACGAAAAATGCGATTCATATAATCCATGAATACAGCAGGAGCATTAGTCAGTCCAAAGGACAAAACCGTATACTCATAGTGACCGTACCTAGTTCGAAAGGCAGTCTTAGGTATATCTGATACCTTCACCCGGATTTGATGGTAACCTGACCGCAAATCAATCTTCGAGAATACTGTCGCACCTCTCAGCTGGTCCATCAGATCATCTATCCTTGGGAGTGGATACTTGTTCTTGATTGTGATCTTGTTCAATTGCCGATAATCCACACATAACCTCATTCCACCATCCTTCTTCTTTACTAGTAACACTGGAGCTGCCCATGATGATACACTCGGATGAATAAACTTCTTCCCCAGCAATTCATTCAACTGCTTCTTTAACTCTGCTAGTTCCAACGGTGACATCCGATACGGTGCTATAGAAATTGGTCCGGCTCCAGGAACCAGATCAATATTAAACTCTATCTCTCTCTGAGGTGGAAACTCAGGTATATCATCCGGAAAAACATCAGGAAACTCCTTCACCACTCAGATTTGCTGCAAGTCTTGTTCATTAGTTTCTGAGCTAGCCGATAGTAGAACGTAACCCTCTAACCCACTATTACTAGAAATAACTCTTAGGGAATTCAAATAGAAACTACAAGACTCAACTGGTTCAGTGTGCATTTCAGATGATGGAAATGTAGCAATTCGTTTAAAACAATCAAGGAAAACATGATGCTTGGACAACCAATTTAGACCTAAGATAATATCTAAACCACACAAAGGCAAACAAACCAGGTCATGTATAAAAGTCCTAGCCTCAATAACAAAAGGCACCTGTTGACATACTTGACTAGTCAAGGCATTTTGAGATGTGGGTGTACGAACAATTAGATTATAATCTAACATGGTGAAATCTAATCCCAACTCATGCGCAACAGTCTCAGAAATAAATGAATGTGATGCACCAGAGTCATACAGTACAGTTAAGAGTCGAGATTTGACATAACACTGACCTTGAATTAGGGAGTCTGATTTCATTGCGTCATCAGCAGTCATAGCAAACACACGTCCTTGCTGTCGTGGCCTATCTGTTCCTTGTACTGGCTTCTTCGGACAGTCCTTAGCCGTATGTCCAGGCTGACCACAAGAAAAACAGATAACGCCTGTAAACTGACAAGGTCTACCTCCATGCTCCTTTTCGCACTGCCTACTTACTGGTCGCATCTGCGCCTGCTGAGGTCGCTTACCCATATCCTGCTGAGGACGTGCATGAACATTTCTATTCTGATTGTACCTTCGTGAAGGCATTGCTCCCTCCTTAAAATTCCTTCCCTGAGGAGCTATATACCGATTATAATTCTGAAAAGAAGATCCTGGGCGATTCATCCGAGCTGCAGCTATCTTCTTAGCACAGTCCTCTACTAGCTGACTCTTATTAACCAACTCCGCAAAATTCCGTATTTCCAATGGAACCACTGAGTTCAACAAATCTTCACGGAGTCCCCCTTCAAATTTCAAACATTTCCACTCTTCGAAATCTGCTGGATTCCCTTGACAAACCTTGGAAAAATGACATAAATCTTCAAACTTCCTTGTATACTCAGCAACAAACATACTTCCCTGTTTTAACTGCATCAACCCCATCTCCTTTGCCTCACGAGTAGCTCTAGGAAAGTACTTCTTATAGAACTCTTCTTTGAAAACATCCCACAACATATTACCCTCATCTTGCTGCAGTAAACGTTGAATGCCCTGCCACCAGTGCTGAGCATCCCTTTCCAACATATAAGTAGCAAATTCTACATACTGTTCTTCCGGGACATGCTGTGCCCTCAAGGACCTTTCTATGCCTCGGAACCAATTATCAGCTTCAGTTGCTACAGTCGTACCCTTGAACTTCAGTGGATTAACTTTCAAGAAAGCAGCTAATGTCATAGGCCTATCATGATTCATGTTATCTTCACCACCGTTCCCACCATTCTCACCATTACGATCATTGTTACGCTCTCCATTACGTTCCCCTAGACGGTTAACTGCTTGGGTAGTAGCAGTCGCCGTTTCACGCATAGCCTCAGCCATAGCGTGAATCGCAGCAAACAGATTATCATCGTTTCGTGGCAGATTGTTAACAGTAGACCCTTCCCGATCGCTACGTCTCCGTGGAGGCATCCTGATTCTGTTCATACCAAACAATCAATACCAAGGTGATCAGTCTTAATACCTCAAGTTTGGTGTGAACATTATCAGAATGAAAGCACAAAGACATTCATGCAACACATATCACATAGATACCCTATAAGCATGAGACACACCACAGAGCATGCAATAAAGCATGATTCAGTCCATTCCCCAGACTCTAACAGGAAGAACCGCTCTGATACCAAATTGTAACGACCCAACTTCTAGCATGTCTAGATCATATTAGAAATCGAATGTTACCAACTTGTTTTTCCTTTTTGTATTATTAATTAATAAATATAAGCCTGTACGTTGTTAAAACCCCGCGAATTTTACAAGTAAATTTTTTTTAACAAGAATAATTTAAAGTCGCATACCTTCCATATATCAAGGGATAATTAAACGTTCACATACATAAGACAAAAGATAACAGAATAAGGAACAACACACTATAACATACATCATGTTACAGAAGTGGCTCAGTTATATAAGCATAGAGCTATAGTACAGCACCCCTAAGTCAGTAACTCATATAGTATATACATATATGTACATAAGAAGCCCCAGGGCCTGGCCTGACCAAAAGCCCCTAAGCTGGCACCCAGGCTAACCTAACTCTATGATATGCCTATTCCCTCTAATCATGCTAATCAAAAGTGATGGAGACACTCTAATGTACTGAAGTTAGACTAGGCGTCTCAAAAAGTCTCCTCAGTCCTGGTCCAGAGTACCTCACGGAAAATCACCGGGCGAATGGTGATGCTCGCCTGCTGGCGCCTCACCTGGCTCATCGTCATCGCTGTCAGAGGAGATAACTATGAAGTTAGGATCTTCCTCTGGATCTTCTTCTTCCTCGTCCTCTTCTTCTGCCGGAGTGATAGCAGAGGAACCACTGCTGGCCACAGGAACCATAAAAGGATAGCTACCAAACATATATAGTCTGGAGAAAGAGGTGGCGCCTCCATGATCTGATCATACTCATGTCCCTGCTGCTCATCAAAGACAGGAGGCTCGATCGGCTCAGGTAAAGGATCAAGCTCGGGTGGCAACACAGGAACACCCCACTCATCAAGGACAATAGGTACAGGAGGTGCCTCATGGATAAGCTGGGCAGGTATAGGCTCATCAAGTAGAGGAGGTTCAGGTGGAGGAGGATGGTTAGGTGGAGGTGGCATCTGCTCCTTAGGATGAGGTATCCCAGGTCCGCCGGGGTGTAACCAAGATAAAGGAAAGTCATACGGTGCATCAGGATTAAAGTATGCTGTCCTAATAGGGTACTGGAAAGGTCTACCACGAACTACATAATTACGGATACGAGGTACCGCACAGTAGATGTAATACTCGCCACTCACAGGGTCCTCGTGGATATACGGTGGATCAATCTCGTAGAATAGGACTCCCGTGTCCATCTGTAGAGGTGTAAGGGGTAAGAACTGGGGAGTTCTTAGTAAGGTCGGGGTTTACAGTTATGTTCATTTGTAATGTCTGTGGTCATTGAAGTATAAATAAATGTAGAGTAATATGTAAATAACAGCAACATAAACTAACACATGAACAAGAGAGGAAATAGGAAATAAATGCGCATTCACACATTAATATGCAATCACACAGTTATGCTCCAACAAACAAGGAATAGAACAAGAACATAAGAAGATTAGCAATAAATAATGCACTAACAAGTATGATGCATGTCTGTCCCTACTGCAGGTAATGAGCTCATTTGTCGGTTTCCACCCGCACCCGATGCAATCCGACCCTCCAAGTCAAATAAGGCCTTCCCAGAACTTAATCCCATATTAAGTACCGCATACCCTCTACCAAGTGCTCTCGACTTGCAGGGCTGGTATTTGCTCAGGTCTCAATATACCGCAGGTATGCAAGTCAGGCCTCTACCAAGCATTCAGCTTGCAGGGCTGGTACTACTCTACCGCAGCCTGTCTGGGAAGCAACATCACAATACGGGCGTCCCCGCACAACATTCACAAGCATTTCCCGAAGGCTCATAATTCACATATAACCATACTTTCCATCATTTAGCAATCATCATAAATCAAGCATTACAACATCACAGAAAGCTCATTTTACAATTCTCTGTTTACTCTGTAAGGTCAGGTACACAGCTATATCACTTTTAACTCCTTTTCTTTTTAACTTAAACACAGGTTTCAAAATCTTGTTTCTTTACCTCATATACCTCTATATCTTCTCTTATACCTCTTCTTAGGTGTTTAGTAAAGGAAATTAGAGAATTCTGGACTTAAATCTGCCTTCCTGAGGCTTTCAGGAAAAACTGTCTTTTTATCAATATTTTATTATTATTAATAAAAAAATATTATTATTAAAATAATATTATTAATAAAATAATATATTAATATTTTATTATTAAAATAATAATATTTTATTTAAATTTCAAAAATTGCATTTTGACCCCCGGACTTCTTGGAAATTGCACTTTGACCCCTATAACTTTTAATATTTGCACTTTAGCCCCTCAACTTTTGATTAATTAATTTTCAACCCCAAACTTTTTAATAATTGTATTTTGACCCCAAAACACCTTGAATACACGTTTTCATGTTCTTCCAAAAACCAAAAACATTTTTTTTTTCAAAAGTTCATCAGATTTCTGCTTGATTTTCAGCTAGTTTTTCAATCTTTTCGGAAACCGATTTGAACCCGATTTTTATCAAACCAAAGAGAAACTTTTCAGCCATCAAATACACATCAAATAAGGATAAACAATCATGATTTTCATGGCTGGAATGTGACGTTTTCCAGCAGCACCAACAGCCACTTCAAAACCATCATAAACATGATTTTCAAGCATTAAACAACAAGTTTCCATGATCAAACAATCACACAAACACCCAAAATCAAATCTCAAGCAACAAGATCTGGTTTAACACTTCAAGAACACAGCCAATCATTGACTAATTTACCAAACCTTACCTCCTTTGCTGCTGTCCGAGATTGCACCAAAAACAAGCTTCCAGAAGCACTTTTACGCCTATTTTAACATCAAAAACAACTTTAGAATCTTATGAACCATGAAGGCTGAAGCTTCATGATGATGAAAAGAAGGTTTTCCTCACCTTAAGGTAACTAGAAATCACGTTTTCTTGGAGCTTTTGGTGATTGAATAAGAGATCCTAAGAAAGAACATGAAGAAAACATCATTAACTTAAGGAACCACCATGGCCGAATCTTCAAGGAGGAGGAGCAGCCTTCATACCTTGATTTAATCCATGAAAAGTGACATAGAAATGAAGAGGAGGAAGAGGTGAACACTTTGGTAAGATTAGATTTTTGATAGGGGTTTCGGTTTGAGAAAGAACGGAGAAAGTAGCTCAGGTGTTCATGGAAACTTCATGGTTTTCTTTCATGGTGTTCTAAGCTTTTCCAAGAACAAAAATGATAGCCAAGCTGTCCAAGGGAGGCCGTGACTTTTGGATGATGATTATCCAAAAGTTACTTGTCAAAATATCTCAGAAAAGGATAATTACTAAAGCTAGATGTATTAGTACTTAAGTAATTACACTACTAATGGATAAACATTAAGTTACTTAGTGTAAATGACACTAGTAACTGGATAATCATAAGAATAAAAGATATATGATGAAGCATTAGCAGTGCTAAGTTCATCTAAGAATGCTGGTATTATCCGTTATCGGTAGATTTCAAGCTCAGTTATTATATTACTAAACATAGATCAACATTAATCACAGTAGAGAAGATAATAATATAATATTCTGAATAAAATAATAATATATGAATATTATATTAATATAATTTTTCTCTCGAAATTCGTGACCGGCTCGTCACATAGAGACTAACCATGGAAATCAGAATTTTGAAATTCGGGCCCGAAGTGGCTCAAAAACGCAACTCTTCGCGACGTGCCTACTTAGATTAGGAGAGGTGTCCTGTGCAATCAAGCTGCTGACTCAGCAGCTTGATGACGCAGCACCTGTGCAGTGGAGGTGCTTATATGCATAGAAATTCCTAAAAATTCTGTAAAAATTCCGTTTGATCCCGAAAGCGCCGTTTCTTCGGGGCTAGGCCGTTACAGACATCTTGTTCAAAACCACCTTCGACAAAATCGGCCTAGAGGAAAAAGAACTCAGAGCATATCTGAACAGCTTATTTAGGCTAGGAGACACTCCAACCCAACCACTTGGATACATCTCACTGCACACAACCATTGGAAAAGTAAACCGGTCAAAGACACTCAACATAGACTACATTGTGGTCGACGTGAGTTCAGCCTACAATGCCCTGATAGGTCGGACAACGCTAAATCAGCTCGGTGCAGTAGTCTCGACTCCACATCTGTGCATGAAGTTCCCAACCACAGAAGGGATCGCTACGATAAAAGCAGACCAAAAAATAGCACGCCGCTGTTACAACGAAAGTTTGAACCTCAGAGGCAAAGGAGAAGAAATCTATACCATCGAACTCGGAGGAATTCGAGGGCAGGAAGAACTTCGTCCACAACCTGAAGGCGAGATAGAAAAAGTCCAGATCGGAGATGTCCCAGATAAAACAACCAATATTAGCACAATCCTAAAAGGAGACGTAAAGGAGTCCCTCAAATAGTTCTTAAGAAATAATGTCGACCTCTTCACATGGAAAGCCGCAGACATGCCGGGCATAAACCCCAAGCTAATGTGCCACAAGCTGGCAGTATATCCAGGATCTCGGCCAGTACAGCAGAGACGTAGAAAGCTCGGGCCAGAACGATCCCAAGCTGTGGAAGAGCAGGTGCAAGCTCTACTAGAGGCAGGATTCATAAAAGAAGTCAAGTATCCACTATGGCTAGCCAACGTCGTCTTGGTGAAAAAATCAAATGGGAAGTCGCAGATGTGCACTGACTACACCGATCTCAACAAAGCTTGCCCAAAAGATCCTTATCCACTCCCAAGTATAGACGCTCTGGTGGATGCCTCTTACGGATACAAATACCTCTCGTTTATGGATGCCTATTCGGGATACAATCAAATCCCAATGTACCCACCTGATTAAGAAAAAACCTCATTCTTAACCCCAAAAGCAAACTACTGCTACATCGTCATGCCATTCGGACTCAAAAACGCAGGAGCCACTTATCAAAGATTAATGAATAAAGTCTTTACAGATCATGTCGGGAAAGTCATGGAGGTATACGTGGACGACATGTTAATAAAGACAAGAAGAGAGGAGTCACTACTGTCCGACCTCACCCAAGTATTCGATTCCATAAGAAGGCATGGCATGCGACTTAATCCTGTAAAATGCACCTTCACAGTAGAAGCTGGCAAATTCTTGGGTTTCATGATCCCACAAAGAGGAATCGAGGAAAATCCGGATAAAAGCTGGGCTATACTCGACATGAAGAGTCTGACCTGTGTCAAAGAGGTACAATAACTCAATGGAAGATTGGCAGCCTTATCCAGATTTCTAGCCGGATCAGGAATAAAATCTCTCCCCTTCTACGCCACTTTAAGGAAGGGAAAGAGGTCTGAATGGACAACGGAGTGCGAGCAGGCCTTCTAGGATTTCAAAAGGTTCCTGGGAAAACCACCTATTCTAACTCAGCCACGGGAAGGAGAACCACTTGTATTGTACCTCGCAGTAGGAAATCGGGCAGTAGCATCAGCAATGGTCAGAGAGGACGAAAGTGGACAACAACCTATATACTTCATCAGCAAAGCACTACAAGGGTTTGAACTAAACTACCAAAAAATAGAAAAATTCACCTACACCCTCATACTAACGTCTCGACGACTTCGTCCATATTTTCAAGCCCACTTCATCAAGGTTCAGACCAACCAGCCCATAAAAGGCAATTTGCAGAAAACGGATTTGGTAAGAAGAATCTTACAGTGGGCAGTCGATTTGTCCGAATTTGACATTCAATATGAAGCTCGGACAGCCATCAAATCACAGTACCTGGCCGACTTCATTGCAGAGTTTACTGACACCCCAAAAATCCTACAGAATGGAATCTCTACGTAGATGGCTCCTCGAACAAAATCGGGAGTGGAGTAGGCGTGATAATAGAAAGCAATCAGGGAACCCAAATCAAACTCTCCCTAAAGTTTGAGTTCCCTGCTTCAAACAATCAGGCCGAATATGAGGGATTGCTAACTGGTTTGAAGCTGGCTAAGGAGGTTGGAGCTCAAAAACTTATTATCTTCAGTGACTCACAAGTAGTCACCTCACAAATAACAGGGAGCTACCAAGCCAAGGATCCTACCATGAAAAAGTACTTGGACAAAACCAGGGAACAGCTTGGACAACTCAGGGAATATGAGGTCTGCCACATACCTCGGGAACAGAATGTCCGAGCTGATGCACTCTCAAAACTAGCCAGCACCAAACCAGGAGGCAACAATAGAAGCCTCATCCAAAAAATACTGCAGAACCCGTCAATTTCGAAAGAAAAGGTCCTAGCCATAACCGGTCTGGATCAAAGGATGGATGACTCCCATAATTAACTACCTCAAACCAGAAATACTCCCTGCAGATAAGAAGGAGGCAAAGAGGTTAAAACGGGGGGCACAATACTAAACATCATAAACAATACTCTATACAAGAGAGGGATTTCAACATCACTATTAAAATGTGTGCCGACTTCCAAAACAAAGGAAGTTTTAGAAGAAATACACAGTGGCATCTGTGGGAACCATCTCGGAGCACAAGCTCTCACCAAAAAAGTACTCCGAGCTGGATTCTATTGGAAGACTTTTGATGCGTGAGCATCTTTCTTATCTTTTCCTAGTGAATTTGCATCTAATTTGTTGAGTTTAATAAAGAATTAATTATCTTTTAGCCAATATGGATGCTACTTTGAGTCTTTTGCAATTTTATTTATTTTAGGTAGCATTCGGCTGGATTTGATGGAGTTTCTGCAGCACAAGAACCAAAGGAGATGGCAGCGAGGAGCGACGCGTACGCATGACTGACACGTGCGCGTGATTTGGAGCTTTCCATGGCGACGCGTGCGCGTGACCGATGCGTGCGCGTGACCGACGCGTGCGCGTGAATTGAAGATTTGCTCAGCGACGCGTACGCGTGGCTGACGCATACGCGTGACATGCGCCACGTGCAGAAAACGCAAAAAAACGTTGGGGGCGATTTCTGGGCTGTTTTGACCCAGTTTCCAGCCTAGAAAACATAGATTAGAAGCTACAGAATGAACAAAATAAGTGGTCCCCACCCATCAACTAAAGACTTGTTAATTAAATCTAATTTAAATTCAAATATTATTTTTTTAGGAAAAGATATTATTTTAGCTTCAGAAATTAGATTTTAAATTATTAGGATTAGATATAAAAGAGAGAAACTTTTCTTCCAACAGGGGGATTCCAACTTAACATTTTTCCATTCCAATTTACAATCCTTATTTTCTTTTTTTACCATGAGCAACTAAACCTCCATTATTAAGGTTAGGAGCTCTGTCTATTTGTAAGGATTGATTTTATTGCTTTTTCTACTTTAATTCATGTATGATTTATAATTTAGGAATTGTTTTCACTCTTTATCTTATGAATTTGGGTGGAACGGAAGTATGACCCTCTTTCTACTTGAGTTCTTGTATAACTTGGAAAAGCTCTTTACTTGAACAACAGCTTGAAAACATATTCTCCTAAATTATAATTATCTGGATTTAACGGGATACATGACATATAATCCTTTTATTTTCAGGTAATTAGAGTTTTTGTGGCATATAAACTGGAATTTGATCATCACCCTCTAATTGGAATTAATTGACCAAGGAATTGGCAGTTGATGAAAATTTAAGGAGACTAGAAAGGTCTAAGGAATTAGGGTCTAGTCACATATAGTTTTCCATAAATTAAATCCTACATGATTAAAATAGTTAGTAAGAAAAGTTAATCCGGAAAAATAGATAACTCTGAAACCTTAACTGCCTTTTCCATACTTTACTCCCAACCCATTTACTTGCCTTTTTTCAATATTCTTTATATTGTTTAATGTCTTTTGAACTCCCAAACATTACTTTTTGTTTGCCTGACTAAGCCTATCACTCAATTATTGTTGCTTGATCCATCAATCCTCGTGGAATCGACCCTCACTCACCTGAGGTATTACTTGGTACGACCCGGTGCACTTGCCGGTTAGTTTGTGGTTAGAAAATCTGCACCAAGATTTTGGTGCCGTTGCCGGGGATTGATAGTGATTAACAACTATTAGTTGTTTGATTGCTTAGATTAGGCGTTTTAGTTTTAATTTTTTTTATTTTTGCTTATTATTTTCGAATATATATATATATATATTTTTTTTCCTTAATTTCTGAAATTAAGTTTGGTGTCACCTAGTTAATTTTATTTTAATTCTCTTGTTTATTTTTCCTGTTAATTTTCGAAAATTTCTATTTAATTTTAGTTATTATTTTCGAAATTTATTTATTTATTTTATTTAGCATCTTTATTTTATTATTTTACACAGGATACCTCACTGGGACTTCTCTGCACTCTGACGTAGAGATTCTCACCTTTTCTTGTTTTCTGTTTGTTTATGCACAGGAACAGAGACAAGGAACCTCTGTTAAACTTTGATCCAGAACCTGAAAGGACTTGTAGGCGACGTTTACAACAAGCAAGACTTTGTAAGCCTGCAGAATCCACTATGGATCACAATAATGCTGTTAATGCCAATGTGGCAAGTCCGAATGGGAATGAAGAACAAAGGAGAGTGCTTGGCTCTTAGTCCGCTCCTACTGAAGATTTTTATGGTAAAAGCATTGTGGTGCCTCGTACAACTGCGAACAACTTTGAGTTGAAGCCACAATTGGTCACGCTGGTGCAACAAAACTGCCAGTATCATGGTCTTCCCCACGAAGACCCAAACCAATTTATTTCTAATTTTCTGCAGATTTGTGATATTGTGAAGACAAATGGAGTGAACCCAGAGGTGTACAAACTCATGCTCTTCCCTTTTTCTCTTAGGGATGGAGCAAAGCTACGTCTAGATTCCCAGTCCAAGGAGAGTTTGAATACTTGGGACAAGGTTGTTACTGAGTTTCTTACTAAATTTTTCCCACCAAAGAAGCTGACTAAACTTAGGGTGGAAGTTCAGACCTTCAGGCAGAGGGATGGTGAAACTCTTTATGAAGCTTGGGAAAGGTACAAGCTACTGATTAGGCAATTCCCTCCAGACATGTTCTCTAAATGGACCCAACTAGATATCTTTTATGAAGGCTTTGGTGAAATGTCCAAGATGTGCTTAGATAATTCTGTAGGTGGTTCATTGTACAAGAAGAAGACACCGGAGGAGACTATTGAGCTAATTGAATTGGTTGCTAGTAACCAATATTTATACTCATCTAACAGAAATCCTGTGAACTCTGAGGCTCCTCAGAAGAAGGGTGTTATGGAAGTAGAAGCTCTTAATGCTCTTCTTGCTCAAAATAAACTTATATCTCAGCAAATAAGTCTACTTACTCAACAGATGGGTGGTGTTCCGAGGGTTACCAAAAACTGTAGGTCGATCTCGGACGAGATCTTCTGTGCTGGTCGGAGATGATGTGTCCGGCTGGTGGACGGCGGCCGGAGCTGTCGCGCCCAACTTGTTGGACTGACAATGTTGCTGATTCTTTGTCACCGGAGGGTGGTGGTACCTGCAAGGGACTCCGATGCTAAAGTTAGCAAGGGTATTAAGCAGGTTTTTTTAGTAGAATCAGAGTATGAGTTATACCTGGGTGCTCCAGTGTATTTATAATCGTGAGGAGTGACCTTTCTGGTGATAAGATAGTTATCTTATCTTATCTTATCTTTGGGTGAGGTCATCTTATCTTCAAAAGAACCGCCCTTATCTTTCTAGGCTTTAGGTGCCTTTAGATTTGGGATGTGTTCCTTCGTTTGGGCCTTCTTGGGCCTCTGTAGTGGTTTGTCCGAGCTCTTGAAGAGGTCAGATAGTCTGACCTGAAGAGGTCGGTCGACTTGTCGTTAAAACATCCCGGGTCGGACAGCTCGACCCAGGGTATGAACAATACCCCTGCTCGAGCTCGGTCTTTCTTTTGAGGTCGAGCCTTTAGTTTTAGGACTTCGATCCTTTTTATGGTGAAGCCGAACTCGAGCATTTTGTCGACTTCTTCTTTGTAGAGTTCTCCTTTGAATGTGGAACATTTTCTTTGAATTTTCATTCTCTTGAAAATGCGCATCTCCTTGCTTTGGGAATGCACGAGGGTTTAATAACCTCATTAATTCTTTTAATGCTCCATTTCTTTGCCTCCCCCGTTCATTTTGAACTTTTCATAAAAAACAGTTTTTCTTCTCTGTTTCTTTGCCGTTACTTCCCCCTTTTCTTTCTCACTTTCTGTTTTTACCAGAGACTTGCATTTTCGCATTTCTTTCTGCGATGCCGTTTGGTGATTGTTGGTGCTTTCTTTGCTTTGAAAGGTGATTCTGGATTCTGTCTTTCTGTCTTCAATTTCTTCGATGCTTTCTCCTTTTTTCAGGTTGGTTCTTCTTTCCGCTTCTTTGCATTTATTTCTTGATAAAGTTTTGATTTTGCTTGAATGTATGTTGGAAAGCTTGAACCTTTTTGTACTCTTGTGCTTGCTTGTCACTGTGATGTGTTTTTCCTGGCTTCCTTTTCGACCTTATGTATACTCTTGGCATTTCTCTCGATGGTTGAAGCTTTTTAGGGCTTTGCATGTTTGTTGCCTGCTTCTATATTTTTTGATTTTGTGGCTTTTGGGATAATGGCTTGTTTTGATTCTGAAAAAAGGTTCGCGTCTTTGATGATTTCTACTTGGCATGTTTTGTTTCTTGGTAGTTCCTTTGCTAATAGACCGAAACTGTAGTTCGAGAGGTGGCTTATTTGGTTTGTAGCTTTCTTTTTGGAGTGTTGATTGAAAGGAGGTTCATCTTGTTGGGATAGCTTTGATTTTCTTCTCGTGTTGTTGTTTGTCTGGAAGGAGATTTTCTTTGCTGAAAGTTTTTGAGGTGTAGCTTCATAGCCTTTAGTTTTTGAGATGTAGCTTCATAGCCTTTTCCTGAGTTTTCCTTACTTTGGCTCTACCTCCAAAGGATGCTCCTGGACCTTGGTGTGTGTCTTGGAATTTTCCTTTTACTGTTTGCATTTCTCTGAGTCACGTTTGTCCGAGTTGCTTTGATTTCACCCGAGCTGTTTTGGTTAGTAATCCATTTCTTTTTCTTGTTGTAGGACTAGTTGGCCATGTCTTCCCGTAAAAATGTTGTTGAGACGTCTTCTAAGGTTCCTGAGGGGATGTTTGACTGGTTGGACTCCCATGTGTTGCTGTGTGTTTCTCTAGCTAACTCTGAATTCTGTACGGAGCTTAGAAAACATCATCGAATCTGTAGTAGTAGAGATCAAGAAAATAACTACGAATTAGTAGCACCTGATTCTATTGAAAGGGTTTGCTTCCCTGTTCCGACCCAGGGGGAGCGTCCCTTTTTTTATGCATACGACTTATTTTTTAGTTAGATTAACATCATCCTTCCTTTCACTCCTTTTGAGACCGACCTATTGTGGTCGTGTAACGTAGCTCCATCCCAGCTTCATCCAAACTCGTGGGGATTTATCAAAATTTTTTAATTGGTTTATCAAGAATTTGATGTTAAACCTTCTCAAACTCTCTTTCTGTACCTCTTTGTGTTGACCAAGCCTGGTACTACCAAAAAGAAAGCTTCTTAGATTTCTTTTAGGTCTGCCCAGGGACACAAAGTTTTTTCCATGTATGATGAGTCCTTCAGAGATTTTAAGAATTACTTTTTTAAGATCCGAGCTGTTGAAGGAGCTCGTCCTTTCTTTTTAGATGAGAATGGCAAGCCCAGCTTTTCCTTAGAATGGCAGAGGAATGTAGTGGTGTCTAGGTACACCTGAGAGATGTTAGACGAGGTTGAGCAAGCTTTTTGTAACCATGTTGTAAGAAAACTGGGGGCAGCCTCCCCATCTTGATACTAAAAAATTTGTAGGAAACCCATTACTTCTCCGAGCTAAGTTGGGTAGGGGTTAGCTTCCTTGATATTTGTTGTATTTTGTTTATTTTGTCGAGTTCATTCTTCCTATTTTCTGGTTGATAACTTGGTTTTCTTTGTGTTGTTTCAGATATGGTTAAGAATAATGACTCCATGAGGGCTTTTAAAAAGGCCAGGAAGGCTACGGGTGCCCAGAACATCTCAGCTAAGGCGACTGGGGAGGGATCCTCTCAGGTTCCTCCTAAAAAGCCGATATTGAGTTCTTCTAGGCCGAGGAAGATGATTCCTACTCCTCAGGTCCACTTGGTTGATCCTCCCCAAGCCTCTATAGCTACCTCTTCTCCTACTGCCGTCCCTCCTCCAAAAAGACAGAGAACTGTTGAGCCTTTCAATCTGGATGCCCTCGACTTTGACGCTGTCAGGTTTGTTGATCAACAAATTGCTCCTTATAGTGTTGTTCCTACTGACGATGTATCCATTCTTCGTCATTTGGTCTTCATTACCCGGAGCGGTTTAAAACTGCCACACATGGGGGCAGCGTTATTTCGGACTGCCCAGGATGTTCCAGTTCACGCTACAAAGGCTTTTATGGAGGAGGCCAAGTCGGAATATGACTAGATTAAGGGTTTAAAGGAAGAAATCGAGGTAAAAGTGGCCAGGTTGGAGAAAGAGTTGGAGAGTGAAAAGGCTAGAGCTGTTGCTTTGGCGGCCTCTGTAAAGTTGGCTGAGGACACGGCGTTGAAGCATAAGGAGAGTTATGTCACCACATATAGGGAGATGATGGATCTCAGGAAAAATTTGGAGTCTGTCCGAGCTGATTATGCTTAATTTCAAGGTCATCTCATAGGCAGTGTTACTGCTGCTTATGAGAATCTGAAGGAGCAAGTTCGAGTTCTTGCGCTCGAGCTTGACCTTACGCTCTTTAGCTTAGACAACATTGTGAAGGACGGTAAAATTGTCCCTGATGATCTAGATGATGATGATGATGTCGAGCCCCCTCCTGTGCCTACTGCCAAAGTCTCTGTTGTGCCGACTTCTTCAACTCATGCAGATGGTCCTCCCGAGTCAGATCTTGATTGTCAGATCCTGAACCGAGATGATGGGACAGTAGATGCGGTGCCTCTTCAGGCTCGTCCTCCTTCACCTCGGGATGCAGCTACTGGGAAGTCTATGGATTCTCTCTGACTTATTCTGGATGTTTTGTATACAGCCCGGCTTGTGGGCTTTGAACTTTAAATTTTGTAATTGGTTGTTCTGACTGTGGGTACCTTTTTAGTTGCTTTTCTGTTAGCAACTCTGTTTTTTGGAAAAATAAGGTATCTCTTCAGATTCTTGGGGTCGACTTTAGGTGGCCCCTTGAGTCTTTGTTATTATTACAACTTGTTTCTTTCATAATATGCTTGTCCACGCTTATCTGACACGTTCTAGGTTTTTTGGGAGTGTTGGAACCTTGTTGTTTGACCTCTTTTAGTTGTCTTCGTATTTTCATAGTTGTAGCTTGATTCTTTTGAGGTTACGGATTTCTGGATCCAACTTGTGTGTCTTCTGTTGGTCGATTTCTTCAACTTGGTCGTGTTTTACGGCTCTTTCGAGTAATCCCTCCTGATTGGATCTTAGGTGATCTCTTCTTATGGATTATAGTTTTTGGTAGCCTTGCCGAGTCGATTTGGTTGTGTCGACCTCATCTGAGTTATCTCTACTAATCCATTTTTGGATCTTTTGTCAGATCTCTTGTATGGAATACTTTTATAACTTTTGTTCTGGGCCGACTTCTTCATGTCGGGCCCTTCTAAGTTAGTTTTAGTATTCCTCTTTTTTTTTGGACCTTGTTCATGTCTCTTTTAGGGATTACTTTTATAACTTTTTGTTCTGGGCCGACTTCATCATGTCGGGCCCCTCTAAGTTATTTTTAGTAATCCTCTTTTTTAGGGCTGGCCAGGCCTCTTTCCAGGGATTTACTTTTTATAACTTTGGTTTTTGTGGTCGACTGGTCCGACTTTCTTTTACGTCGACCGGTCTTTAAGTTATTTTTAGCAACCCATTTTTATTAAGACCTCGTCAGGTCCTTTCTATGGATCACTTTCGATAACTTCTTGCATTATTATGTTTTTGTTGCATTTTCATCTTTGCCAATTTTGTTGAAATTGGGTTTGATCCCCGTTGGTCGACCTTTTGATGAATTTGTTTTTCATCTTTGTTGGTCTTTATCGTGATCGTGCAGTGAATTTGATTTTCACTTTCGTGCAGTTTTATAATCGGGCAATGAATTTTTTGCGTTTCAGATTAATGCGTCTTGATAAAGGATTTGTAGAAAATCTGAAAAACTTTATTCAAAATAGAAAATATGCAAATATATACATGTGTGATTTTTACTCCTCTAAGTTAGGTATTTTACGAATCTTGGCTCGGTGCCTCATTAAAAAACCTTTTCAGGAAAAAGAGTGCACCTTATCCAAAGATCCTTATTACCTCTAACTATAATACCTTCGCAGGTTGCAAGCGTGCCATGACCTGGGAAGCTCTCGCCCTTCTAGTTTGGACAATCTGTAGTAGCCCTTTCCAAGTACTTCTATGACTCGATAGGGTCCTTTCCAGTTTGCTGCCAGCTTTCCTTCTCCAGGTCGAGTTGTTCCGATATCATTTCGGATTAGGATGAGGTCGTTCTCGGCAAAACCTCGCGACACTACCTTTTGATTGTATCTTGAAGCCATTCGTCATTTTAATGCCTCTTCTCTTATCCGAGCTCTTTCTCGGATTTCTAGAAGTAGGTCGAGGTCTTCCCTTTGAAGTTGAGAGTTGGCCTCTTCATTATAGTGGATCACTCTAGGCGACCCTTCTTCGACTTCAACTTGGATCATTGCCTCCATTCCGTAAGCTAATCGGAAGGGTGATTCCTTTGTGGTGGAGTGTGGAGTTGTCCGATATGCCCATAGGACTTGTGGGAGCTCCTGTAATCTCCGTTTTAGCCCGGCTAATATGACTTTGTTAGCAGCTTCTGCTTGTCCATTGGCCTGGGGGTGCTCTACGGATGTGAATTGGTGTTCTATGTTTAGATCGGCCACCAACTTTCCGAAGCCTGCATCTGTAAATTGAGTGCCATTATCTGTGGTTATAGAGTATGGAACCCCAAACCTTGTGACAATGTTTCTATATAGGAATTTTTGACTTCTTTGCGCAGTGGTGTTGGCTAGGGGTTCTGCCTCGATCCATTTTATGTAATAGTCTACCCCCACTATGAGGAATTTGACTTGTCTTGATCCTTGAGGGAAGGGTCCGAGAAGATCGAGTCCCCAGTTTGCGAATGGCCAGGGTGAGGTTATGCTGATGAGCTCTTCTGGCAGGACGATGTAAAAGTTGGCATGTTTCTGACATGGTGGACATGTCTTCACGAAATCTGTTGCTTCTTTTTGTAAGGTCGGCCAGTAAAATCCAGCTCGGAGTACTTTCTTAGTGAGTGCCTGCGCTCCAAGATGGTTGCCACAGATACCATTGTGTACTTCTTCTAAAACTTCTTTTGTAATGGAGGTCGGCACGCATTTTAATAGTGGTGTTGAAATCCCTCTTTTGTATAGAGTATTATTTATGATGGTGTAGTATTGTGCTTCCTGTTTTAGCCTCTTTGCCTTCTTCTTATCTATAGGGAGTGTTTCTGTTTTGAGGTAGTTAATTATGGGAGTCATCCATCCTTGATCCGGACCTGTTATGGCTAGGACATTTTCTTCTTCCGAGATTGACGGGTTCTGCAGCATCTCTTGGATAAGGCTTCTATTGTTGCCCCCTAGTTTGGTACTGGCCAGTTTTGAGAGTGCATCAGCTCGAGCATTCTGTTCCCGAGGTATGTGGTGGACCTCATATTCCCCGAGTTGTCTGAGCTGTTCCTTGGTTTTGTCCAAGTACTTTTTCATGGTAGGATCCTTGGCGTGGTAACTCCCAGCTATTTGTGAAGTGACCACCTGTGAGTCGCTGAAGATGATAAGCTTTTGAGCTCCAACCTCCTTAGCTAGCTTCAAACCAGCTAGTAATGCCTCATGCTCAGCTTGATTGTTTCAGGCAGGGAACCCAAATTTGAGGGAAAGTTTGATTTGGGTTCCCTGGTCGCTTTCAATTATCACACCCGGGCCGCTTCCAGTTTTGTTTGAGGAACCGTCTATATAGAGATTCCATTCTGTAGGAATTTTTTGGGTGTCTATAAATTCTGCAATGAAGTCGGCCAAATATTGCGATTTGATCGCTGTCCGAGCTTCATATTGAAGGTCGAATTCAGACAACTCGACTGCCCATTGTAAGATTCTTCCTGCTAAATCTGTTTTTTGCAGAATGCCTTTTATTGGCTGGTTGGTCTGAAACCTGATAATGTGGGCTTGGAAATATGGACGAAGTCGCTGAGATGTTAATATGAGAGTGGTGCACGAAATTACAATCACACTTTTGCAACTCCGTACAACTAACCAGCAAGTGCACTGGGTCGTCCAAGTAATACGTTACGTGAGTAAGGGTCGATCCCATGGAGATTGTCGGCTTGAAGCAAGCTATGGTTATCTTGTAACTCTTAGTCAGGATATCAATAATTCTCAGATTTAATTGTAAAAAGTAAAAGAACATGAAATAAATACTTGTTATGCAGTAATGAAGAACAGGTTGAGGCTTTGGAGATGCTTTGTCTTCTGAATCTCTGCTTTCCTACTATCTTCTTCTTCATGCACGCAAGGCTCCTTCCATGGCAAGCTTTATGTTGGGCATCACCGTTGTCAATGGCTACTTCCCGTCCTCTCAGTGAAAACGTTCCAAATGCGCTGTCACCGCACGACTAATCATCTGTCGGTTCTCGATCATGTTGGAATAGGATCCATTGATCCTTTTGCGTCTATCACACGCCCAACAATCGCGAGTTTGAAGCTCGTCATAGCCATCCCTTCCCAGATCCTACTCAGAATACCACAGACAAGGTTTAGACGTTCTGGATCTCAGGAATGGCCGCCAATAATTCTAGCTTATACCATGAAGACTCTAATATAAATCATGAGGCTAAGAGATATGCATTCAATCTAAGGTAGAACGGAGGTGGTTGTCAGGCACGCGTTCATAGGTGAGAATGATGATGATTGTCACAGATCATCACATTCATCAGGTTGAAGTGCGAATGAATATCTTAGAATAGAAGCAAGCATGATAAAATGGAAAACAGTAGTAATTGCATTAATTCATGAAGAACAGCAGAGCTCCTCACCCCCAACAATGGGGTTTAGAGACTCATGCCGTAGAGAATACAATAAGAAACGTGTAAAGTGTCATGAGGTACAATATAAATCACTTAAAGTAGTATTTATAGTAAACTAGTGACCTAGGGTTACAGAAAATGAGTAAGCTAGGGTGTTTATTGTAAAATTCCACTTCCGGGGCCCACTTGATGTGTTCTTGGGCTGAGCATTGAAGCTTTCATGTGTAGAGACATTTCTTGGAGTTAAACGCCAGCTTTTATGCCAGTTTGGGCGTTTAACTCCAGCTTTTGTGCCAGTTCTGGAGTTAAACGCCAGAATTCTTGAGCTGACTTAGAATGCCTGTTTGGGCCATCAAATCTCGGGCAAAGTATAAACTATTATATATTGCTGGAAAGCCCAGGATGTCTACTTTCCAACGCAATTAAGAGCGCGCCAATTGGGCTTCTGTAGCTCCAGAAAATCCACTTCGAGTTTAGGGAGGTCAGAATCCAACAGCATCTGCAGTCCTTTTTCAGCCTCTGAATCAGATTTTTGCTCAGGTCCCTCAATTTCAGCCAGAAAATTCCTAAAATCACAGAAAAACACACAAACTCATAGTAAAGCCCAGAAAAGTGATTTTTATTTAAAAACTAATAAAAACATAATAAAAACTAACTAAAATGTATTGAAAACATACTAAAAACAATGCCAAAAAGCGTATAAATTATCCGCTCATCACAACACCAAACTTAAATTGTTGCTTGTCCCCAAGCAACTAAAAAATTAAATAGGATAAAAAGAAGAGAATATACAATGAATTCCAAAAACATCTATGAAGATCAGTATTAATTAGATGAGCGGGGCTTTTAGCTTTTTGCCTCTGAACAGTTTTGGCATCTCACTTTATCCTTCGAAGTTCAGAATGATTGGCATCTATAAGAGCTCAGAATCCAGATAGTGTTATTGATTCTCCTAGTTAAGTATGTTGATTCTTGAACACAGCTACTTTATGAGTCTTGGCCGTGACCCTAAGCACTTTGTTTTCCAATATTACCACCGGATACATAAATGCCACAGACACATAACTTGGTGAACCTTTTCAGATTGTGACTCAGCTTTGCTAGAGTCTCCAATTAGAGGTGTCCAGAGCCCTTAAGCACACTTTTTTTGCTTTGGACCACGACTTTAACTGTTCAGTCTCAAGTTTTCACTTGACACCTTCACGCCACAAGCACATGGTTAGGGAGAGCTTGGTTTAGCCGCTTAGGCCAGGATTTTATTCCTGTGGGCCCTCCTATCTACTGATGCTCAAAGCCTTGGATCCTTTTTATTACCCTTGCCTTTTGGTTTAAAGGGGTATTGGCTTTTTCTGCTTGCTTTTCTTTTTCTTTCTTTTTCTCCCTCTTATTTTTTTTTTGCAAGCTTTCTATTCACTGCTTTTTCTTGCTTCAAGAATCAATTTTATGATTTTTCAGATCATCAGATAACATTTCTCCTTTTCCCATCATTCTTTCAAGAGCCAACAATTTTAACATTCATGAACAATCAAGTTCAAAAATATGCACTGTTCAAGCATTCATTCAGAAAAACAATAGTATTGCCACCACATTAAAATAACTAAACTGTTTTAAAATTCGAAATTCATGCACTTCTTTTTCTTTTTCAATTAAAAACATTTTTTCATTTAAGAAAGGTGATGGATTCATTTTCATAGCTTTAAGGCATAGACACTTAGACACTAATGATCATGTAATAAGACATAAACATAAAGCATAAAAATTCGAAAAACATAAAATAAAGAACAAGGAAATTAAGGAACGGGTCGACCTTAGTGATGGCGGCTTGTTCTTCCTCTTGAAGATCTTATGGAGTGCTTGAGTTCCTCAATGTCTCTTCCTTGCCTTTGTTGCTCCTCCCTCATGGTTCTTTGGTTTTCTCTAATTTCATGGAGGAGGATGGAATGCTCTTGGTGCTCCACCCTTGGTTGTCCCATATTGGAACTTAATTCTCCTAGAGAGGTATTGATTTGCTCCATCCTTTTCTTAGTGATGGGCTTGTCCTCATAAATGGTTATGGAAAAACAAAAAGCAATGCTTTTACCACACCAAACTTAGAAGGTTTGCTCGTCCTCAAGCAAAAGAAGAGAGAAGAGAGTAGAAGTTGGTAGGGATCCTGTGGGGTCCACAGATCCTGAGGTGTCAAGGATTTCTCATCCCTGCACAAATGAGGCTTGCAAAACACCCCTTGCTACCCATCCTAGCGTTAAACGCCAGGTTGCTGCCCATTTCTGGCGTTTAACGCCAGCTTCTTGTCCTTTTCTGGCGTTAAACGCCAGTCTGGTGTCCATTTCTGGCGTTAAACTCCCAGAATGGTGCCAGACTGGGCGTTTAACGCCCATTCTGCTACCCTTACTGGCGTTTAAACGCCAGTAAGTTTCTCCTCCAGGGTGTTCTGTTTTTCATTCAATTTTTCCTTCTGTTTTTGCTTTTTCAATTGATTTTGTGACTTCACATGATCATCAACCTACAGAAAATATAAAATAACAATGGAAAATCGAAATTTAATATAGATTGGGTTGCCTTCCAACAAGCACTTCTTTAATGTCAATAGCTTGACAGTGGGCTCTCATGGAGCCTCACAAATATTCAGAGCAATGTTGGAACCTCCCAACACCAAACTTAGAGTTTGAATGTGGGGGTTCAACACCAAACTTAAAGTTTGGTTGTGGCCTCCTGATGAGCGGATAATTTATACGCTTTTTGGCATTGTTTTTAGTATGTTTTTAGTAGGATCTAGTTACTTTTAGGGATGTTTTCATTAGTTTTTATGTTAAATTCACATTTCTGGACTTTACTATGAGTTTGTGTGTTTTTCTGTGATTTCAGGTATTTTCTGGCTGAAATTGAGGGACTTGAGCAAAAATCAGATTCAGAGGTTGAAAAAGGACTGCTGATGCTGTTGGATTCTGACCTCCCTGCACTCAAAGTGGATTTTCTAGAGCTACAGAACTCGAAATGGCGCGCTTCTAATTGCGTTGGAAAGTAGACATCCAGGGCTTTCCAGCAATATATAATAGTCCATACTTTGGCCAAGAATAAATGACGTAAACTGGCGTTCAACGCCAGCCTTCTGCCCAAATCTGGCGTCCAGCGCCAGAAAAGGATCCAAAACCAGAGTTGAACGCCCAAACTGGCACAGAAACTGGCGTTCAACTCCACAAATAGCCTCAGCACGTGGAACACTTAAGCTCAGCCCAAACACACAACAAGTGGGCCCCCGAAGTGGATTTATGCATCAATTACTTACTCATGTAAACCCTAGTGACTAGTTTATTATAAATAGGACCTCTTACTATTGTATTAGGCGTCTTTTTGACCATCTTTGGTCTCAGTTTTAATCCATTGTTCATCTTTGGATTACCTCATGATCCTTTGATCACGTTTTAGGGGGCTGGCCATCTCGGCCATGCCTGGACCTTCACTTATGTATTTTCAACGGTAGAGTTTCTACACTCCATAGATTAAGGTGTGGAGCTCTGCTGTTCTTCAAAGATTAATGCAAGTACTACTGTTTTCTATTCAATTCATCTTATTTCGCTTCTAAGATATCCATTTGCACCCAAGAATGTGATGAAGGTGATGATTATGTGTGACGCTCATCACCATCTCCCTTATGAACGCGTGCCTGACAAACACTTCTGTTCTACATAAATTAAGCTAGAATGAATATCTCTTAGATCTCCTAACCAGAATCTTCGTGGCGTAAGCTAGAATGATGGCGGCATTCAAGAGAATCCGGAAGGTCTAAACCTTGTCTGTGGTATTCTGAGTAGGATTTAATGATTGAATGACTGTGACGAGCTTCAAACTCGCGATTGTTGGGCGTTAGTGACAGACGCAAAAGGAGGTGAATCCTATTCCAGCATGATCGAGAACCGACAGATGAATAGCCGTGTCGTGACAGGGTGCGTGAGCATATTATTCACTAAGAGGAGGGGATGTAGCCACTGACAACGGTGATGCCCCTGCATACAGCCAGCCATGGAAAGGAGTGAGACTGATTGGATGAAGATAGCAGGAAAGCAGAGGTTCAGAGGAACGAAAAGCATCTCCATTCGCTTATCTGAAATTCCTACCAATGATTTACATAAGTACCTCTATCCCTATTTTATTATATTAAATTCGAAAACACCATTATCCATTTATATCTGCCTGACTGAGATTTACAAGGTGACCATAGCTTGCTTCATACCAATAATATCCGTGGGATTCGACCCTTACTCACGTAAGGTATTACTTGGACGACCCAGTGCACTTGCTGGTTAGTTGTATCGAAGTTGTGACAATTATGTATTGAGATCCGCGCACCAAGTTGCTCACGTTGCCAGGGATTGTTTGAGCCTGGACATCACAATTTCGTGCACCAAGTTTTTGGCGCCGTTGCCGGGGTTTTAATTGTTCCTATTTGGCGCCAAGATTCGTCTGAGATCCCAATCCCGGCAACAACACCAAGTTTTTGGCGCCGTTGCCGGGGATTGTTCGTGTTTGGACAACTGACGGTTCATCTTGTTGCTCAGATTGGGTAACTTTCTTTTCGTTTTCTTTTCAAAAATCCTTCAAAAATATTTTCAAAAAAATTTCTCTTTTGTTTTCGAAAAAAAAAATAAAAAATAAAACTGTTTTCAAAAAATTTTTTATTCAAAATTTTTAAGAATGAATTCTAGTGTTTCATGAAGCATGTTGAAGCCTGGCTGGCTGTAAAGTCATGTCTAAATTTATTTGGACTGAGGCTTGCAATTTGTTATCAAAGAGCAATATACTCTCGTGTTAAAGGCTGAAGCTTGGCTGGCCATTGGCCATGTCTAGTATTTTGGACTGGAGCTTTCTTTGAAAGCTTGGCTGGCTAGTGAGCCATGTCTAATTCCTGGACTGAAGCTTTAGACTAACATGGCAAGATTCCTGGAATTCATATTAAAAATTTTGGAATCCTTATTTTTCTTTTTTTTTTAATGAATTTTTCGAAAAAAAAATCCAAAAAAATTAGAAAATCATAAAAATCAAAAATATTTTGTGTTTCTTATTTGAGTCTTGAGTCATATCATAAGTTTGGTGTCAATTGCATGTGCATCTTGCATTTTTTGAAAATTTCATGCATTCATGGTGTTCTTCATGATCTTCAAGTTGTTCTTGGTAAGTCTTCTTGTATGATCTTGATGATTTTTTGTTTTGTGTCTTTTCATGTTTATCATATGCATTCTTGAATTCTTAGTGTCTAAGCATTAAAGAATTCTAAGTTTGGTGTCTTGCATGTTTTCTTTGCATTAAAAATTTTTCAAAAATATGTTCTTGATGTTCACCATGACATTCAAAGTGTTCTTGGTGTTCATCTTGACATTCATAGCATTCTTGCATGCATTCATTGTTTTGATCTAAAAATTTCATGCATTGCATATTTTTCATGTTTTTCATAAAAATTTCAAAAATCAAAAAAATATCTTTCCCTTTTTCTCTCATCAAATTCGAAAATTTGGATTGACTTTTTCAAAATTTTTTAAAATCAAATTGTTTCTCATGAGTCAAATCAAATTTTCAATTTGAAAATCTTATCTTTTTCAAAATCTTTTTCAAAAATCAAATCTTTTTCAAAATTCTTAGTTATTTTCGAAAATTTCAAAAATATTTTTCAAAAATATTTTTTCTTATTTTTATATCAAATTTTCGAAAATAACATAAACAATTAATGTTTTGATTCAAAAATTTGAAGTTTGTTACTTGCTTGTTAAGAAAGATTCAAACTTTAAGTTCTAGAATCATATCTTGTGATTTCTTATGAATCAAGTCATTAATTGTGATTTTAAAAATCAAATCTTTTTCAAAAACTAATTCCTATCATATCTTTTCAAAAATATCTTCTCATCTTATCTTTTTCAAAAATATATTTTCAAAATATCTTTCCTAACCTCCTAACTACTTATCTTTTCAAAATTGGTTTTCAAAATTTGTTTCAACTAACTAACTAACTTTTTGTTTGTTTCTTAACTTTTTCAAAACCACCTAACTAATTCTCTCTTTCTAATTTTCGAAAATATCTCCCCCTTTTTTCAAAAATTTCTTTTTAATTAACTAATTATTTTTATTTTTATTTTTGATTTCAAAAATTTTCGAAAATTACTAATATTTTTCAAAAACCATTTTCGAAAATCACTAACTCTTTTTCAAAAATTGTTTTCAAAAGTTCACTTCCCCCTCTCATCTTCTTCTATTTGTTTATTGATATACTAACATCTTTCCTTCAACTCTCCAAAAATCCGAACCCCCTCTCTCTTTGAGTTCAGATTTTCTTCCCTTCTTTTCTTCTACTAACACAAGGATCCCTTCTACTAACACAAGGATCCCTATACTGTGGTATAAAGGATCCATATTATTATTACTATTTTTTCTGTGCCATCTTCTTTGTCATATGAGCAGGAGCAAGGACAAGAACATTCTTGTTAAAGCAGATCCAGAACCTGAAAGGACTCTGAAGAAAAAAATTAGGAGAAGCTAAAATACAACAATCCAGAGATAACCTTTCAGAAATTTTCGAACAGGAAAAGGAGATGGCAGCCGAAAATAATAATAATATAAGGAATATGCTTGGTGACTTCACTGCACCTAATTCCAATTTACATGGAAGAAGCGTCTCCATTCCTGCCATTGGAGCAAACAACTTTGAGCTGAAACCTCAATTAGTTTCTCTGATGCAGCAGAACTGCAAGTTTCATGGACTTCCATCTGAAGATCCTTTTCAGTTCTTAACTGAATTCTTGCAGATATGTGATACTGTTAAGACTAATGGAGTAGATCCTGAAGTCTACAGACTCATGCTTTTCCCTTTTGCTGTAAGAGACAGAGCTAGATTATGGTTGGATTCTCAACCCAAAGACAGCCTGAACTCTTGGGATAAGCTGGTCACGGCTTTCTTAGCCAAGTACTTTCCTCCTCAAAAGCTGAGCAAGCTTAGAGCTGATGTTCAAACCTTCTGACAGAAAGAAGGTGAATCTCTCTATGAAGCTTGGGAAAGATACAAACAGTTGACCAAAAAGTGTCCTTCTGACATGCTTTCAGAATGGACCATCCTGGATATATTCTATGATGGTCTGTCTGAGTTATCTAAGATGTCATTGGATACTTCTGCAGGTGGATCCATTCACCTAAAGAAAATGCCTGCAGAAGCTCAAGAACTCATTGACATGGTTGCTAACAACCAGTTCATGTACACTTCTGAAAGGAATCCTGTGAGTAATGGGACGCCTATGAAGAAGGGAGTTCTTGAAGTTGATACTCTGAATGCCATATTGGCTCAGAATAAAATATTGACTCAGCAAGTCAATATGATTTCTCAGAGTCTGAATGGAATGCAAGCTGCATCCAACAGTACTCAAGAGGCTTCTCCTGAAGAAGAAGCTTATGATCCTGAGAACCCTGCAATAGCAGAGGTGAACTACTTAGGTGAACCTTATGGAAACACCTATAACTCATCATGGAGAAATCATCCAAATTTCTCATGAAAGGATCAAAAGCCTCAACAAGGCTTTAACAATGGTGGAAGAAACAGGTTTAACAACAGCAAGCCTTTTCCATCATCAACTCAGCAACAGACAGAGAACTCTGAACAAAATGCTTCTAATTTAGCAAATCTAGTCTCTGATCTATCTAAAGCCACTGTAAGTTTCATGAATGAAACAAGGTCTTCCATTAGAAATCTGGAAGCACAAGTGGGCCAGCTGAGTAAAAGGATCACTGAAATCCCTCCTAGTACTCTCCCAAGCAATACAGAAGAGAATCCAAAAGGAGAGTGCAAGGCCATTGACATAAGCGCCATGGCCGAACCTGTGAGGAGAGGAGAGGACGTGAATCCCAAGGAGGAAGACCTCCTGGGACGTCCAGTGGTCAATAAGGAGCTTCCCTCTGAGGAACCAAAGGACTCTGGGGCCCATCTAGAGACCATAGAGATCCCATTGAACCTCCTTATGCCCTTCATGAGCTCTGATGAGTATTCCTCTTCTGAAGAGAATGAGGATGTTATTGAAGAGCAAACTGCCAAGTTTCTTGGTGCAATCATGAAGCTAAATGCCAAATTATTTGGCATTGATGCTTGGGAAGTTGAACCTCCCTTGTTCATCAATGAACTAAGTGATCTGGATCAACTGACATTGCCTCAGAAGAGACAGGATCCTAGAAAGTTCATAATACCCTGTACCATAGGCACCATGATCTTTAAGGCTCTGTGTGACCTTGGTTCAGGAATAAACCTCATGCCCCTCTCTATAATAGAGAAACTGGGAATCTATGGGGTGCAAGCTGCTAAAATCTCATTAGAGATGGCAGACAGCTCAAGAAAACAGGCTTATGGACAAGTAGAGGACGTGTTAGTAAAGGTTGAAGGCCTTTACATCCCCGCTGATTTCATAGTCCTGGATACTGGAAAGGAAGAGGATGAATCCATCATCCTAGGAAGACCTTTCCTGGCCACAGCAAGAGCTGTGATTGATGTTGACAGAGGTGAAATATTCCTTCAATGGAATGAGAACTCCCTTGTGTTTAAAACTCAAGGATCTCCCTCTGCAACCATGGAGAGGAAGCAGAAAAAGCTTCTCTCCAAGCAGAGTCAACCAGAGCCCCCACAGTCAAACTCTAAGTTTGGTGTTGGGAGGCCACAACCAAACTCTAAGTTTGGTGTTGAACTCCCATATCCAAACTCTAAGTTTGGTGTTGGAGAGTCTCAACAAAGCTCTGCACATCTGTGAGGCTCCATGAGAGCCCACTGTCAAGCTATTGACATTAAAGAAGCGCTTGTTGGGAGGCAACCCAATGTTTATCCAATTCTTATTTTTATTGTTTTTCATGTTTTCTTAGGTTCATGATCATGTGGAGTCACAAAATAAATAGAAAAATTGAAAACGGAATCAAAAACAGCAGAAGAAAAATCACACCCTGGAGGAGCATCTGTCTGGCGTTCAGCGCTAGAACAGAGCATGGTTCTGGCGCTGAACGCCCAAAATGGGCAGCTTCTGGGCGCTGAACGCCAGAACAGTCATGATTCTGGCGTTCAACGCCAGAAATGGCACACAAATGGGCGTTGAACGCCCAAAATGGCCACCAACCTGGCGCTGAACGCCCAGAGTTGGGTACAAAGGCATTTTTACATGCCTAATGGGTGCAGGGATGTAAATCCTTGAAAACCTCAGGATCTGTGGACCCCACAGAATCCACTCAGGATCTGTGGACCCCACAGGATCCCCACTTACCTCCACTCACTTCTTCTCACCACTCTCTTTCACACAACCCCATAAACACTCTTACCCAAAAACCCTTCACCAATCACCTCAAACTCTCTTCCCCATCACCTCTTCACCACTCACATCCATCCACTCTTCCCCATAAACCTACCTCATAAACTCCACCTACCTTCAAAATTCAAAACCAATTTCCCACCCAAACCCACCCATATGGCCGAACCTTAAACCCCCCTCCCTTCCCTATATAAAGACCTCCATTCTTCATCAAATTCACACAACACACCCCTCTACACTCCTCTTGACCGAAACCACATCTCCCTCTCCCTCTCCATATTTCTTCTTCTTCTTCTTCTTCTATTCTTTTGTTTATTGCTCGAGGGCGAGCAATATTCTAAGTTTGGTGTGGAAAAAGCATAGCTTTTTTGTTTTTCCATTACCATTGATGGAACCTAAGACCGGAGAATCCTCTAGAAGAGGGAAAGGGAAGACAAAATCTTCCACATCCGAGTCATGGGAGATGGAAAGATTCATCTCCAAAGCCCATCAAGACCACTTCTATGATGTTGTGGCCAAGAAGAAGGTGATCCCTGAGGTCCCTTTTAAACTCAAAAGAAATGAGTATCCGGAGATCCGACATGAAATTCAAAGAAGAGGTTGGGAAGTTCTAACAAATCCCATCCAACAAGTCGGCATCCTAATGGTTCAAGAGTTCTATGCCAATGCATGGATCACCAAGAACCATGATCAAAGTAAGAACCCGGATCCAAAGAACTATGTTACAATGGTTCGGGGAAATACTTAGATTTTAGTCCGGAAAATGTGAGGTTGGCGTTCAACTTGCCATACATGGAAGAGAACGCACGCCCCTACACAAGGAGAGTCAACTTTGATCAAAGGTTGGACCAAGTCCTTATGGACATATGTGTAGAAGGAGCTCAATGGAAGATTGACTCCAAAGGCAAGCCGGTTCAACTAAGAAGATTGGACCTCAAGCCTATAACTAGAGGATGGTTGGAGTTTATTCAATGCTCAATCATTCCCACTAGCAACCGGTTTGAAGTTACCATAGACCGGGCCATCATGATCCATAGCATCATGATTGGAGAAAAGGTGGAAGTTCATGAGATTATACCTCAAGAACTCTACAAGGTGGCTGACAAGTCCTCCACCATGGCAAGGTTAGCCTTTCCTCACCTCATTTGCCACCTATGCAATTCAGCTGGAATTGACATAGAGGGAGATATCCTCATTAAAGAGGAAAAGCCCATCACTAAGAAAAAGATGGAGCAAGCAAGAGAGCCCACTCATGGAGCTCAAGAGGCGTATGAAGCTCATCACCATGAGATTCCGGAAATGCCTCAAATGCACTTTCCTCCACAAAACTATTGGGAGCACATCAACACCTCCCTAGAAGAATTGAGTTCCAATATGGGACAACTAAGGGTGGAACATCAAGAGCACTCCATCATGCTTCATGAAATAAGAGAAGATCAAAAAGCAATGAGGGAGGAGCAACAAAGACAAGGAAAAGACATAGAAGAGCTCAAGGACATCATTGGTTCCTCAAGAAGGAAACGCCACCATCACTAAGGTGGATTCATTCCTTGTTTTTGCTTTCTCTATTTTTCGTTTTCTATGTTATGTGCTTATCTATGTTTGTGCCTTCATTACATGATCATTAGTAGTTAGTAACTTTGTCTTAAAGATATGAATGTCCTATGAATCCATCACCTCTCTTAAATGAAAAAATGTTTTAATTCAAAAGAACAAGAAGTACATGAGTTTCGAATTTATCCTTGAACTTAGTTTAATTATATTGATGTGGTGACAAAGCTTCTTGTTTTCTGAATGTATGCTTGAACAGTGCATATGTCTTTTGAAGTTGTTGTTTAAGAATGTTAAATATGTTGGCTCTTGAAAGAATGATGACTAGGAGACATGTTATTTGATAATCTGAAAAATCATAAAAATGATTCTTGAAGCAAGAAAAAGCAGCAAAGAACAAAGCTTGCAGAAAAAAAAAAATATAGGCGAAAAAAAAATAGAAAGAAAAAGAAAAAGCAAGCAGAAAAAGCCAATAACCCTTAAAACCAAAAGGCAAGGGCAAATAAAAAGGATCCCAAGGCTTTGAGCATCAGTGGATAGGAGGGCCTAAAGGAATAAAATCCTGGTCTAAGCGGCTAAACCAAGCTGTCCCTAACCATGTGCTTGTGGCGTGTAGGTATCAAGTGAAAACTTGAGACTGAGCGGTTAAAGTCAAGGTCCAAAGCAAAAAAAAAAAAAAAAAAAGAGTGTGCTTAAGAACCCTGGACACCTCTAATTGGGGACTTTAGCAAAGCTGAGTCACAATCTGAAAAGGTTCACCCAATTATGTGTCTGTGGCATTTATGTATCCGGTGGTAATACTGGAAGACAAAGTGCTTAGGGCCACGGCCAAGACTCATAAAGAAGCTGTGTTCAAGAATCATCATACTGAACTAGGAGAGTCAATAACACTATTCGAAATCTGAAGTTCCTATAGATGCCAATCATTCTGAACCTCAATGGATAAAGTGAGATGCCAAAACTATTCAAGAGGCAAAAAGCTATAAGTCCCGCTCATTTGATTGGAGCTATGTTTCATTGATAGTTTGGAATTTATAGTATATTCTCTTCTTTTTATCCTATTTGATTTTCAGTTGCTTGGGGACAAGCAACAATTTAAGTTTCGTGTTGTGATGAGCGGATAATTTATACGCTTTTTGGCATTGTTTTTAGTATGTTTTTAGTAGGATCTAGTTACTTTTAGGGATGTTTTCATTAGTTTTTATGTTAAATTCACATTTCTGGACTTTACTATGAGTTTGTGTGTTTTTCTGTGATTTCAGGTATTTTCTGGCTGAAATTGAGGGACTTGAGCAAAAATCAGATTCAGAGGTTGAAAAAGGACTGCTGATGCTGTTGGATTCTGACCTCCCTGCACTCAAAGTGGATTTTCTGGAGCTACAGAACTCGAAATGGCACGCTTCTAATTGCGTTGGAAAGTAGACATCCAGGGCTTTCCAGCAATATATAATAGTCCATACTTTGGCCGAGAATAGATGACGTAAACTGGCATTCAACGCCAGCCTTCTGCCCAAATCTGGCGTCCAGCGCCAGAAAAGGATCCAAAACCAGAGTTGAACGCCCAAACTGGCACAGAAACTGGCGTTCAACTCCACAAATGGCCTCAGCACGTGGAACACTTAAGCTCAGCCCAAACACACACCAAGTGGGCCCCGGAAGTGGATTTATGCATCAATTACTTACTCATGTAAACCCTAGTGACTAGTTTATTATAAATAGGACCTCTTACTATTGTATTAGGCGTCTTTTTGACCATCTTTGGTCTCAGTTTTAATCCATTGTTCATCTTTGGATTACCTCATGATCCTTTGATCACGTTTTAGGGGGCTGGCCATCTCGGCCATGCCTGGACCTTCACTTATGTATTTTCAACGGTAGAGTTTCTACACTCCATAGATTAAGGTGTGGAGCTCTGCTGTTCTTCAAAGATTAATGCAAGTACTACTGTTTTCTATTCAATTCATCTTATTTCGCTTCTAAGATATCCATTCGCACCCAAGAACGTGATGAAGGTGATGATTATGTGTGACGCTCATCACCATCTCCCTTATGAACGCGTGCCTGACAAACACTTCTGTTCTACATAAATTAAGCTAGAATGAATATCTCTTAGATCTCCTAACCAGAATCTTCGTGGCGTAAGCTAGAATGATGGCGGCATTCAAGAGAATCCGGAAGGTCTAAACCTTGTCTGTGGTATTCTGAGTAGGATTCAATGATTGAATGACTGTGACGAGCTTCAAACTCGCGATTGTTGGGCGTTAGTGACAGACGCAAAAGGAGGGTGAATCCTATTCCAGCATGATCGAGAACCGACAGATGAATAGCCGTGCCGTGACAGGGTGCGTGAGCATATTATTCACTGAGAGGAGGGGATGTAGCCACTGACAACGGTGATGCCCCTGCATACAGCCAGCCATGGAAAGGAGTGAGACTGATTGGATGAAGATAGCAGGAAAGCAGAGGTTCAGAGGAACGAAAAGCATCTCCATTCGCTTATCTGAAATTCCTACCAATGATTTACATAAGTACCTCTATCCCTATTTTATTATATTAAATTCGAAAACACCATTATCCATTTATATCTGCCTGACTGAGATTTACAAGGTGACCATAGCTTGCTTCATACCAACAATCTCCGTGGGATTCGACCCTTACTCACGTAAGGTATTACTTGGACGACCCAGTGCACTTGCTGGTTAGTTGTATCGAAGTTGTGACAATTATGTATTGAGATCCGCGCACCAAGTTGCTCACGTTGCCAGGGATTGTTTGAGCCTGGACATCACAATTTCGTGCACCACCTCCCAACACCAAACTTATAGTTTGACTGTGGGGGCTCTGTTTGACTCTGTATTGAGAGAAGCTCTTCATGCTTCTTCCTTTTCCTGTCTGCAAACCATGGTGCTTCTTGAATGGCAAAGAGTTGCTCATCCGGAAAGGTTTCAGAGATCTCAGTAGGAGGGTGGGACGCCCCTGCTACTGGTTCTATCCGGGACAGGTGATCAGCTACCTGGTTCTCTGTCCCTTTTCTGTCTCTTATTTCTATATCAAACTCTTGCAGAAGCAACACCCATCTTATGAGCCTGGGTTTTGAATCCTGCTTTGTGAGTAGGTATTTAAGAGCAGCATGGTCAGTATACACAATCACTTTTGAACCTACTAAATAGGATCTAAACTTGTCAATGGCATAAACTACTGCAAGTAACTCTTTTTCTGTGGTTGTGTAATTCTTCTGTGCATCATTTAAAACACGGCAAGCATAGTAAATAATGTGCAGAAGCTTGTTGTGCCTCTGTCCCAACACTGCACCAATGGCATGGTCACTGGCATCACACATTAGTTCGAATGGTAATGTCCAGTCAGGTGCAGAGATGACTGGTGTTGTGACCAGCTTGGCTTTTAGGGTTTCAAACGCCTACAGACACTCTATGTCAAACACAAATGGCGTGTCAGCAGCTAGCAGGTTGCTTAGAGGTTTTGCAATTTTTGAAAAATCCTTTATGAACCTCCTATCCTGCATGTCCCAGAAAGCTTCTGATTGCCTTTACATTGGCAGGTGGTGGTAATTTTTCAATTACTTCCACTTTAGCTTGATCCACCTCTATTCCCTTGTTTGAAATTTTATGCCCAAGGACAATTCCTTCAGTCACCATGAAGTGACATTTTTCCCAGTTTAAAACTAGGTTGGTCTCTTTGCATCTTTTTAGAACAAGTGCTAAATGGTCAAGACAAGAGCTGAATGAGTCTCCAAATATTGAAAATTCATCCATGAAGACTTCCAGAAATTTTTCCACCATATCAGAGAAAATAGAGAGCATGCATCTCTGAAAGGTCGCAGGTGCATTGCACAGACTAATAGGCATCCTTCTGTAGGCAAATACTCCAGAAGGACATGTGAATGCTGTTTTCTCTTGGTCCTGAGGATCCACTGCAATTTAGTTGTATCCAGAATAGCCATCCAAAAAGCAGTAATATTCATGACCTGTTAGTCTCTCTAGCATCTGGTCTATGAATGGTAAAGGAAAGTGATCCTTTCGAGTGGCTGTATTGAGCCTTCTGTAGTCAATACACATACGCCACCCTGTAACTGTTCTTGTAGGAACCAGTTCATTCTTTTCATTATGAACCACTGTCATGCCTCCCTTCTTGGGGACAACGTGGACAGGGCTCACCCAGGGGCTATCAAAAATAGGATAAATAATCCCAGCCTCTAGTAACTTAGTGACCTCTTTCTGCACCACTTCCTTCATGGCTGGATTTAGCCGCCTCTGTGGTTGAACCACTGGCTTAGCATCATCCTCCAATAGGATCTTGTGCATACATCTTGCTGGGCTAATGCCCTTAAGGTCACTTATGGACCACCCAAGAGCTGTCTTGTGTGTCCTTAGCACTTGAATTAGTGCTTTCTCTTCCTGTGGATTTAAAGCAGAGCTTATGATCACTGGAAAAGTGTCACCCTCTTCCAGAAATGTATATTTCAGGGATGGTGGTAGTGGTTTGAGCTCAGGTTTAGGAGGTTTCTCCTCTTCCTGAGGGATTTTCAGAGGTTCTTTTATTTCCTCTGATTCTTCTAGATCAGGCTGAACATCTTTAAAGATGTCCTCTAGCTCTGATTCAAGACTTTCAGTCATATTGACCTCTTTCACCAGGGAGTCAATAATATCAACGCTCATGCAGTCATTTGACGTGTCTGGATGCTGCATAGCTTTGACAACATTTAACTTGAACTCATCCTCATTGACTCTCAGGGTCACTTCCCCTTTTTGGACATCAATGAGAGTTCGTTCAGTTGCTAGGAAAGGTCTTCCTAGAATTAGAGTTGCACTCTTGTGCTCCTCAATTTCCAGCACTACAAAGTCAGTGGGAAAGGCAAATGGCCCAACCTTGACAATCATGTCCTCAATTATGCCTGATGGGTATTTAATGGAGCCATCAGCAAGTTGAAGACATATCCGGGTTGGTTTGACTTCTTCAGTTAAGCTAAGCTTTCTAATAGTAGATGCAGGTATTAGGTTAATACTTGCTCCAAGGTCACATAGGGCTGTCTTGGTACAAGCACCCTCTAATGTGCATGGTATCATAAAGCTTCCTGGATCTTGAAGCTTCTCTGGTAAGCTTTTCAGAATGACTGCACTGCATTCTTCAGTGAGAAACACTTTTTAAGTTTCTCTCCAATCCTTCTTATGACTTAAGATCTCCTTCATGAACTTAGCATAAGAGGGTATTTGCTCAAGTGCCTCTGCAAACAGAATCTTTATTTCAAGAGTCCTGAGATACTCTGCAAAGCGGGCAAATTGTTTATCCTGTTCCGCTTGGCGGATTTTCTGAGGATAAGGCATCTTGGCTTTATATTCTTCAACCTTAGTTGTTGCAGGTTTATTTCCTACAGAGGTGATTGGAGAAGCCTTCTTAGAGGGGTTATCATCAACACTTGCAGGTGTCTGATCCCTCATTGGCGTTTGAACGCCAGAATTGGACAAGGAATGGGCGTTTAACGCCAACTTTTCCCCCTTTTCTGGCGTTTGAACGCTGATGGGATATTTTCGCGGAGAAACGAATTTCTCCAAAACACCCAAAACTAACCGGCAAGTGCACTGGGTCGCATCAAGTAATAATAACTCACGTGAGTGAGGTCGATCCCACAGGGATTGAAGGATTGAGCAATTTTAGTTTAGTGGTTGATTTAGTCAAGCGAATCAAGATTTGGTTGAGAGATTTGTGACTTGCAAAATTTAAATTGCATAGAAAGTAAAGGGAATGGGTAATTGGCATGAAATTAAAGAGAGCTCGAATTTAAAGTGCTGAATCTTAAAGAACAAGAAATTAAATGGCAGAAACTTAGAACACAAGAAATGTAAATTGAAGAATCTTAAAGTGCAAGAAATGTAAATGGCTTGAATTGTAAAGGGAATTGGGAGTTGGATTTGCAGGAATTAAACAAGGGAAATTAAAATTCAACAAGCAGAGGAATAGAAGAACACTTGGATTGAATCAGATCTAAAAACAAAATTGTAAATGAGCATGAAAACAGTAAACAGGGAATGGGAAATGGGAAATCCGGATCTCAGGACCCAAGAGACTAGAAAACCAAGTCTAGATCTCAATGCCTTCCTAGATCCAACAAGAACAATTGCAAAGGAAATTGTAAATTGCAAAGAAAGTAGATGAAGAACAATTAACCGAAACTGAAATTCAATTAAGCAGAAAATTAAACAAGATTCCAAGGTGAGATTGAAACAGAATTTCTTCAATTCTCCACCCAAAATCCAAGACAAGAAAAGTAAAGAGTGCTGGGCAAGAACAAGGAAGAAGAGAGATCAATTCTCCTCCCAAATTCTCTTGAATTAAAACAACAATGCTAAGAAATGTAAAGGTGAGCTCTCCGCAAAACTCAAAAGAAAGCTATTCTGAAAACTCAAAGGGAAGCTCCCTTAAAATACACTTTCTTCAAATGGTCTTCAAGCCTTCAATTGGGCCTTTGCTCTTGGTAGAATTGGGTTGAGAGAGGCCTTGGTTGATTGCTCTTGGAGTTTGGAGAAGAACCGAATTGAACCGGGTTGGAATCATGAAAGCTTGAGTAAAAGTTGGAGTAAAAGTTAGGGTCTAACTTTTGCTCCAACTTTTCACATCAGCACCCTTATTTTGCTGATACCAACGTTGGGGCAAAAGTTAGGGGTCTAACTTTTGCTCCAACGTTGGCCTCCCCTTAGTTATTCATGGCGCCAACGTTAGCCAGAAAGTTAGGGGCTAACGTTGGCGCAAACTTTTGCTAGCCCAGGGAGTTTTTCAAGCGCCAACGTTAGCCAAAAAGTTAGGGGCTAACGTTGGCGCAAACTTTTGGTGCATCCAGGGAGTGTTTTTCATGCCAAAAGTTAGCCAAAAAGTTAGGGGCTAACTTTTGCTCTAGCTTTTGCTTCCTGGTTCATAATTAATTCAAGACTCAAGTCATTCCTCCTAGCCATTCCTTCTTGCATCAACCTTTCTCCAAGCTTTCTTCACCTATCATTAATCAATCAAACACATCAAAGCTATGCTCAAAATCATGAGATATTCATTCTTTCATAATATATGACAATTATAGCATAAAACCTCATGAAATAGCATGAATTCATACATGGTTGATTAAATCAAAGGAAACATGAAAATCCACCCAATTGGCTTGCTTTTGGTTCAAGAAAGTGCATAATTCAATTGAAAACAAAAGAAAAATGCTAGTGAAACTAGGCTAAGATGACTTGTCATCACAACACCAAACTTAAAGCTTGCTTGTCCCCAAGCAAGAAATGAATTATGCTCAATGGTTCTTTCATTTAAGATGGATTGAAGAACAACTTGTCAGGTCCTGTGAGTGAAGTGGTCTAGTGTCAGTGGGTTGAACTCTAAATCATATGCTCATGCAAGGGCTTCAGTGCTCACTAGTCCTCACATATTGGGAGTCTTAGGTCTTAGGATTTTCAACCAAATGGTATCATGGAGATCTCTTTATATGTAGTCACCTTGAAGCAGCTTATAGTTTCTTTGCTTTGGCCTTGACTCTAAGTGTCATGTCTCAAAGCGGCTCTTTTGATAAGCTTTCAATCAATACTCCTAAACCAGTTGGTTTTAAGGTATTAGGTGTTGAAGCACCCCTAAGGATTTACTTGCTCAAGCCTCTTTCTTTGACACAACTCAACCACAAGTATTTTACTAGGCTAACAACTCTTTGAGTCATTGTTTCTTCTTTCTTTTTTGCCTAGTAATTGATGCTCAGAGCCTTGGGCCATGTTCTTTTTGTCTTTGTATTTTCTTTTCTTTGTTTTGTTTTGCTTGCTGCTTCTTGGATCAATAAATTTTTGAGAATCTCCACAAAACTTCTTTGAACTTCATGTCCTGCCTATGAGCTCCCATGCAAGTTTTCACAAGCATGCAACCTCAATACATAATCATACAACTAGAACCACCACTTCTCCTAATCTTTTGCTTGCCTCAAAATTGTTTAATTCCTCAATCCTTCTTTTCAAAGAACTTTCATGTGATGCATTTTTGAACATTGAGTGCAAACAAGTTTTGAAGAGAAAAATGTTGTGAATGATCAAGCATCTTGCTTATTGAATTACAGAAAAACTATGCTATGCAGGCAGGCAGGGGTATTATGTAACTTTCAATTTAGCAGCATCTGATACAAAATAATCACTGAACAATACAACCTTTTGGAGTTCGCTTGCTTTCCTCTTTCTCATCATCATCATTGCTGTTCTTCATATTCCTCTTTTATCTCCTTGATTGATGATGCTAAATTTTTCCAAAAGCTTGTATGATGCTCTGCAATGATATTGAAAGTTGCTTGTTCCCCAAGCACTTAGAAATAATGGTTAGCATGCAGGATTTATTTGTGGGCCTTTGTACTTACTTTGGTGGGAACACCAAACTTAGTACCTTGCCAATGGTTCTTGTGCATCAGATTAACCATGTGTAAAATTCTTTTTTTTTTTCAAAAGTAATAAACTGAAAACTTAGGAAACAGCAGAACAGTTAACTAGTTTATCTAAATGCTTGAAGCTAGCATTATGCAGAAAGTGAGAATGTGTGTTTATGATGGGATTTTGGTGGAACACCAAACTTAGAATCCTTCATTCTCCCTTAGATTGTTTTGGTGTGCAACACCAAACTTAGCTTCTTTCAATATAGATAAAATTAATTAACCTCTTTATTAAAATAGCTTATGAAAAGAAAACTACCTCAAGTTGGGTTGCCTCCCAACAAGCGCTCTTTTATTGTCATTAGCTTGACATCCTTCATCCTCTGATCATGAAGGCTGAAAATCATAGTGCCTCAGTTTTTCTCCTCTTGCTGTAGGATTCCTTTCCTCCATGACCTGCACAATCACAAACAATCCAAATGAAAATTGGATATTCTCATGCCAGAATGCAGTCAGAGGATTAGTTGACACAAAGTATCAAACAGTTGATGGACTTGGGAGATTAGTGCAGAAATTGCTTCTCTTGTGTAAGCAAGAGCATTGCATAGAGCCAAAAATTTCCAGGAAAACTTCACTTTGTGGCTAAAGCGAAGTTTCAGTTATCTCAGGCAAAAATTCAAACAGTTAGTGGGTTAATTGAAAATTAAAGAAACAGAAAATAAAAGTGCTTGATCTAGATCACCACCTCACTTAATCATTGTCAATCTATTCAATCCCCGGCAACGGCGCCAAAAACTTGATGGGATATTTTCGCGGAGAAACGAATTTCTCCAAAACACCCAAAACTAACCGGCAAGTGCACCGGGTCGCATCAAGTAATAATAACTCACGTGAGTGAGGTCGATCCCACAGGGATTGAAGGATTGAGCAATTTTAGTTTAGTGGTTGATTTAGTCAAGCGAATCAAGATTTGGTTGAGAGATTTGTGACTTGCAGAATTTAAATTGCATAGAAAGTAAAGGGAATGGGTAATTGGCATGAAATTAAAGAGAGCTGGAATTTAAAGTGCTGAATCTTAAAGAACAAGAAATTAAATGGCAGAAACTTAGAACGCAAGAAATGTAAATTGTAGAATCTTAAAGTGCAAGAAATGTAAATGGCTTGAATTGTAAAGGGAATTGGGAGTTGGATTTGCAGGAATTAAACAAGGGAAATTAAAATTCAACAAGCAGAGGAATAGAAGAACACTTGGATTGAATCAGATCTAAAAACAGAATTGTAAATGAGCATGAAAACAGTAAACAGGGAATGGGAAATGGGAAATCCGGATCTCAGGACCCAAGAGACTAGAAAACCAAGTCTAGATCTCAATGCCTTCCTAGATCCAACAAGAACAATTGCAAAGGAAATTGTAAATTTTAAAGAAAGTAGATGAAGAACAATTAACCGAAACTGAAATTCAATTAAGCAGAAAATTAAACAAGATTCCAAGGTGAGATTGAAACAGAATTTCTTCAATTCTCCACCCAAAATCCAAGACAAAAAAAGTAAAGAGTGCTGGGCAAGAACAAGGAAGAAGAGAGATCAATTCTCCTCCCAAATTCTCTTGAATTAAAACAACAATGCTAAGAAATGTAAAGGTGAGCTCTCCGCAAAACTCAAAATAAAGCTATTTCGAAAACTCAAAGGGAAGCTCCCTTAAAACTTAAATTCTAATCTATTTATACACTTTCTTCAAATGGTCTTCAAGCCTTCAATTGGGCCTTTGCTCTTGGTGGAATTGGGTTGAGAGAGGCCTTGGTTGATTGCTCTTGGAGTTTGGAGAAGAACCGAATTGAACCGGGTTGGAATCATGAAAGCTTGAATAAAAGTTGGAGTAAAAGTTAGGGTCTAACTTTTGCTCCAACTTTTCACATCAGCACCCTTGTTTTGCTGATACCAACGTTGGGGCAAAAGTTAGGGGTCTAACTTTTGCTCCAAAGTTGGCCTCCCCTTAGTTATTCATGGCGCCAACGTTAGCCAGAAAGTTAGGGGCTAACGTTGGCGCAAACTTTTGCTAGCCCAGGGAGTTTTTCAAGCGCCAACGTTAGCCAAAAAGTTAGGGGCTAACGTTGGCGCAAACTTTTGGTGCATCCAGGGAGTGTTTTTCATGCCAAAAGTTAGCCAAAAAGTTAGGGGCTACCTTTTGGTCCAGCTTTTGCCCAAAAGTTAGCCAAAAAGTTAGGGGCTAACTTTTGCTCCAACTTTTGCCCAAAAGTTAGCCAAAAAGTTAGGGGCTAACTTTTGCTCCAGCTTTTGCTTCCTGGTTCATAATTAATTCAAGACTCAAGTCATTCCTCCTAGCCATTCCTTCTTGCATCAACCTTTCTCCAAGCTTTCTTCACCTATCATTAATCAACCAAACACATCAAAGCTATGCTCAAAATCATGAGATATTCATTCTTTCATAATATATGACAATTATAGCATAAAACCTCATGAAATAGCATGAATTCATACATGGTTGATTAAATAAAAGGAAACATGAAAATCCACCCAATTGGCTTGCTTTTGGTTCAAGAAAGTGCATAATTCAATTGAAAACAAAAGAAAAATGCTAGTGAAACTAGGCTAAGATGACTTGTCATCAAACGCCAGAGTTATTCCTCTCTGGGCTCTTGATATCCTCAGAGGGATTTTGGGCAGTGGTTTGGTCATCCTCTGTCATTTGTTCCTTTCTTGACTTTTTGCTTCTTTGAGCTGAGTTATTCAATGTCTTCCCGCTCCTTAGTTGGACAGCTTGGCATTCTTCTGTTATCTGTTTAGATAGCTGCTGTCTTGTCTGATTCAATTGTGCTTCTATATTCTTGTTAGCATTTTTAGTGTCTTGGAGCATTTCTTTGAATTATGCTAATTGTTTTGTCATAAGGAGTAATTGATGATTAAGTTCAACAATATGTTCTTGAAGATTGGGATCAGTAATTACTGCCATAGCCTCTTATTTTATGGAGGACTCACTGTTTGAGTACAGATGTTGATTTCTAGCAACTGTATCTATGAGTTCTTGAGCCTCTTCAATTGTTTTTCTCATGTGTATAGATCCACCAGCTGAGTGGTCTAGGGACATCTAAGCTTTTTCTGTAAGCCCATAGTAGAAGATGTCTAACTGTACCCACTCTGAAAACATTTCAGAGGGGCATTTTCTTAGCATCCCTCTGTACCTCTCCTAGGCATTATAAAGGGATTCATGATCCTCTTGTTTAAAGCCTTGGATGTCCAGCCTTAGCTGTGTCATTCTTTTTGGAGGGTAAAATTGATTCAGGAATTTGTCTGATAACTGTCTCCATGTTTTTATGCTTGTTGTGGGTTGGTTATTTAACCACCTCTTAGCTTGATCTTTTACAGCAAATGAAAACAGTAATAATCTGTAGACATCCTGATCCACTTCTTTATCACGTACTGTGTCAGCAATTTGTAAGAACTGTGCCAGAAACTCAGTAGGTTCTTCCTGTGGAAGACCGGAATACTAGCAATTTTGCTGCACCATGATAATGAGCTGAGGGTTTAGCTCAAAGCTGCTTGCTTTGATGGGAGGTATACAGATGCTACTCCCATATGCAGATGTAATGGGGTTAGCATATGACCCCAGAGTCCTTCTGGACTGTTCACTTCCACTTATGTCCATGATGGAGAAAAGGGAATTGATATGAATTATTTATTTATTTATTTATTTAATTAAAAATGACCAAAAATAATAAAATAAAATAAAAGGAAAATAAAATTTCGAAAACAAAAAAGAGAATAAAATAAAATAAAAGCAAATTGAAAACTAAATTAATTAATTAATAAAAAAGATTTTGAAACTAGCAATTAAAAAGATATGATTGAAAATTATTTTGAAGAAGATATGATTTAGAAGATATGATTGCAAATAAAAAAAGATATGATTGAAAAGATATGATTGAAGAAATTAAAAAAGATTTGATTTTTTTTTTAAAAAGATTTGAAAAGATCAATTTTTGAAATTAGAATATTGACTTGACTAAAAAAAAGATATGATTTTGAAAATCTTTGACTAAATTAATGCAAAATTTCAAAATTTATGAGTGAAATAAGGAAAGGATATTTTTTTGATTTTTGAATTTTAATGCGAAAAGAGAAAAACAACAAAATGACACTAAACTTAGAAATTTTAGATCAAAACACAGAGAACAAACAAGAAAACTTTGAATGTCAAGATGAACACCAAGAACACTTTGAAGATCAAGATGAACACCAAGAACAAATTTTTGAAAAAATTTTAAGTAAATAAAAGCACAAAAACACCAAACTTAAAATTTTTAGAAAATAAAGCACAAATTTTCGAAAAATTAAAAGAAAACACAAAGAAGACACCAAACTTAGAAATTTTAAAAATCAAGAAAGAACTAAAGACATGCAATTTCGAAAAATTAAAAGAAAATAAAAGCATGCAATTGACACCAAACTTAAAATATGAAGCTAAACTTAAATAAAAGACTCTAAACCAACAAAAATAAAATATTCCTAATCTAAGCAACAAGATAAACCGTTAGTTGTCCAAACTCGAACAATCCCCGGCAACGGCGCCAAAAACATGGTGCACAAAATTACAATCACACTTTTGCAACTCCGCACAACTAACCAGCAAGTGCACTGGGTCGTCCAAGTAATACCTTACGTGAGTAAGGGTCAATCCCACGGAGATTGTCGGCTTGAAGCAAGCTATGGTTATCTTGTAACTCTTAGTCAGGATATCAATAATTCTCAGATTTAATTGTAAAAAGTAAAAGAACATGAAATAAATACTTGTTATGCAGTAATGAAGAACAGGTTGAGGCTTTGGAGATGCTTTGTCTTCTAAATCTCTGCTTTCCTACTATCTTCTTCTTCTTCTACTCTGATCTGAATCATGAGGCTAAGAGATATGCATTCAATCTAAGGTAGAATGGAGGTGGTTGTCAGGCACGCATTCATAGGTGAGAATGATGATGATTGTCACGGATCATCACATTCATCAGGTTGAAGTGCGAATGAATATCTTAGAATAGAAGCAAGCATGATAGAATGGAAAACAGTAGTAATTGCATTAATTCATAAAGAACAGCAGAGCTCCTCACCCCCAACAATGGGGTTTAGAGACTCATGCCGTAGAGAATACAATAAGAAACATGTAAAGTGTTATGAGGTACAATATGAATCACTGAAAGTAGTATTTATAGTAAACTAGTGACCTAGGGTTACAGAAAATGAGTAAGCTAGGGTGTTTATTGTAAAATTCCACTTCCGGGGCCCACTTGGTGTGTGCTTGGGCTGAGCATTGAAGCTTTCATGTGTAGAGACATTTCTTGGAGTTAAACGCCAGCTTTTATGCCAGTTTGGGCGTTTAACTCCAGCTTTTGTGCCAGTTCTGGAGTTAAACGCAAGAATTCTTGAGCTGACTTGGATTTGGGCCATCAAATCTCAGACAAAGTATGGACTATTATATATTGCTGAAAAGTCTAGAATGTCTACGTTCCCACGCAATTAAGAGCGCGCCAATTGGGCTTTTGCAGCTCCAAAAAATTCACTTCGAGTGTAGGGAGGTCAGATTCCAATAGCATCTGCAATCCTTTTTCAGCCTGTGAATCAGATTTTTGCTCAGGTCCTTCAATTTCAGCCAAAAAATTCCTAAAATCACAGAAACACACACAAACTCATAGTAAAGCCAGAAAAGTGATTTTTATTTAAAAACTAATAAAAACATAACAAAAACTAACTAAAATATACTGAAAACATACTAAAAACAATGCCAAAAAGCATATAAATTATCCGCTCATCAGAGAGCATAGGCAAATTTTTCTATTTTTTGATAGTTCAGTTCGGATCCTTGTAGTGCCTTGATGATGAAGTATACAGGTTGTTGCCCATTGTTGTCTTCTTGGACCGGTACTGAGGCTACTGCCCGACTTCCTACTACGAGGTATAATATAAGTGGTTCTCCTTTCCGTGGCCGAGTTAAGATAAGAGGTTGTCCCAAAAACTTTTTGAAGTTTTGAAAGGCTTGCTTGCACTCCATTGTCCATTCGAACCTCTTTTCCTTCCTTAGAGTGGCATAGAAGAGGAGAGATCTTATTGCTGATCCAGCTAGGAATCTGGATAAAGCTGCCAATCTTCCATTGAGTTGTTGTACCTCTTTGACACAAGTCGGGCTCTTCATATCGACTATGGCCCGGCATTTATCTGGATTCGCCTCAATTCCTCTTTGTGTGAGCATAAAACCCAAGAACTTGCCAGCCTCAATTGCAAAGGTGCATTTTGCGGGGTTAAGTCGCATGCCATGCCTTCTTATAGTGTTGAATACTTGGGTGAGGTCGGATAGTAACGTCTTTTCACTTTGCATCTTTATTAACATGTCGTCCACATAGACTTCGATGATTTTTCCAATATGGTCTGCAAAGACTTTATTCATTAACTTTGATAAGTGGCTCCTGCATTTTTTAGTCCGAAAGGCATGACGATGTAGCAGTAGTTTGCTTTTGGGGTTAAGAATGAAGTTTTTTCTTGATCAGGTGGGTACATCGAGATTTGATTGTATCCCGAATAGGCGTCCATAAATGAGAGGTATTTGTATCTGGAGGAGGCATCCACCAGAGTGTCGATACTTGGAAGTGGATAAGGATTTTTTGGGCAGGCTTTGTTGAGATCAATGTAGTCGGTGCACATCCGCCACTTCCCATTTAATTTTTTCACCAAGACGACGTTGGCTAGCCATAGTGGGTACTTGACTTCTCTTATGAATCCTTCCTCTAATAGACCTTCTACTTGCTCTTCCATAACTTGGGATCGTTCTGGTCCGAGCTTTCTACACCTCTACTGTACTGGCCGAGATCCTGGGTAAACTGCCAGCTTGTGACACATTAACTTAGGGTCTATGCCCGGCATGTCTGCGGCCTTCCATGCGAAGAGGTCGACATTATCTCGTAAGAACTGTACGTGTGATTCTTTTATGTCTCCTATTAGGATCGTGCCAATATTGGTTGTTTTGTCTAGAACATCTCCGATATGGACTTCTTCTACTTCACCTTCGGGTTGTGGATGGAGTTCTTCCCGCCCCTGAACTCCACCAAGTTCGATGGTGTGGAATTCTTGTCCTCTGCCCCTGAGGTTTAGACTTTCATTATAAGAGCGGTGTGCCGTCATCTGATCTGCTTTTATTGTAGCTAATCCTTCTGTGGTTGGGAATTTCATGCATAGGTGTGGAGTCGAGACTACTGCGCTGAGCTGATTAAATCTTGTCTGACCTATTAGGACATTGTAGGCTGAACTTACGTTGACCACGATGTAGTCTATATTGAGTGTCCTTGACCGGTTTCCTTTTCCGAAGGTCGTGTGTAATGAGATGTACCCAAGTGGTTGGATAGGAGTGTCTCCCAGCCTGAACAGGCTGTTTGGATATGCTCTAAGTTCTTTTTCTTCCAGGCCGAGTTTGTCGAAGGTAGTTTTGAACAAGATGTCGGCTGAGCTTCCTTGATCTACCAGTGTGCGGTGGAGATTTGCGTTGGCCAATATGATAGTAATGACCATGGGGTCGTCATGTCCCGAGATAATTCTAGCTGCGTCCTCTTTAGTAAAAGTGATTGTGGGGATGTCGGGTGCTTTCTCTCTTCCCTCGACATGATATACATCTTTAAGATGTCTTTTGCGGGATGATTTTGAGATTTCTCCCCCCGCAAATCCTCCGTGTATCATGTGGACATGTCTGTCCGGGGTACAAGGGGGTTGTTCAGTTCGTCCGACATCTTCGTCCCTTCTTCTTTTTCTTGGTTCCTCAGCTCGACTAGCTAAGTACCGATCTAACTTTCCCCCTCTTACTAATTTCTCTATGACATTTTTTAAGTTAAAACATTCGTTGGTGGAATGTCTGTAGATTCGATGGTATTCACAATATTCCCCCCGATTTCCTCCTCCTTTTTTGCTTTTGAGTGGTCGAGCTGGGGGTATCTTTTCAGTATGGCATACTTCTCGGTAGACATCTACGAGAGATACCCGAAGAGAAGTGTAATTGTGGTATTTCTTGATCTTTTCTCCATGCTGATCTTCTTTTTTCTTGAACTCTTTATCCTTATCTCGGGAGGAGTAGGAGAATCCAGTTTTTAAGGTCTCTCCTAGTCGAGAGTTTTCCTCCATGTTGATGTACTTCTCTGCTCGTTCTTGCACTTCGTTTAGAGATGTGGGATGTTTTTTCGATATAGATTGGCTAAAAGGTCCCTCTCGCAAGCCATTGATGAGACCCATAATGGCGGCTTCTGTTGGTAGACTTTGTATGTCCAAACATGCTTTGTTGAATCTTTTCATGTAGCTGCATAGACTTTTCCGATCTCCTTGCTTGATTCCTAATAGACTTGGGGCGTGTTTAGCTTTGTCTTTTTGGATGGAGAATCTAGCCAGAAACTTCTTAGCTAAGTCGTCAAGGCTTGAGATGGACCTAGGGGGCAGATTGTCGAACCATTTAATTGCTGTCTTTGTTAAAGTTGTTGGGAAGGCTTTGCAGTGAACTGCATCTAAGGTATCAGTGAGGTAAATTCTACTTCTAAAATTACTGAGATGATGGCTGGGATCTGCTGTGCCATCGTATAAAGTCATGTCGGGAAGTTTGAAGTCTTTTGGGATTTTGGTTGTCATGATTTCTTTCGTGAATGGGTCTTGATCCTTGCGGGAGCTATCTTCGTGATCGGAAAGAGTAGTTTTGGTCTTGATATCTGCTTTGAGTTTTAGGAGCTTGTCCTTTAACTCGCGACGTCGCCTAACTTCCCTTCGTAGGTCTCTCTCAGCTTCTCGTTGATGCTCCACCTCTTTTTCGAGTTATTTTAGGCAGTTTTGAAGTGCCTCAATGGCTTCCGCGTTTGGTTAATTCTTGTCTTTGTTAGGCTGAGGAGTATCTTTTGGTGTAGTGTCTGTGTTTTTGTTTGGCGTTCTATCTACCAAACCAGAGTTGTGGTCGTTGTCATGGTCGTCCGCCATGTGGATGGAATGACTTCCAAGATCCCCGGCAACGGCGCCAATGTTTCAAGGGTTACCTGAAACTGTAGGTCGATCTCGGACGAGATCTTCTGTGCTGGTCGGAGATGATGTGTCCGGCTGGTGGACAGCGGCCGGAGCTGTCGCGCCCGACTTGTTGGACTGAATATGTTGCTGATTCTTCATCACCGGAGACTGGTGGTACCTGCAAGGGACTCCGATGCTTAAGTTAGGGTTCAAAAGAATGCGACCTATGTCCCGACATCCCTCAAACATGAAAACAACCCTCCTTTGACAGGGACATTCCACAAGGAAAAAAGACAAAGTAATCTATCAAAGTCATCACCTTTTACAGCCTATCAGCGAAAATCTATCAAAAGTAATCACCTTTCATAGCCTATCAGCATAAGCGAAATCATCAAACATCAAAGCATGCAAAGGAGAAATCATCAAAGGGCACAACCTTTCTCAGAATCAAACAGTTCGGCATTTCAAAGGGAAAATCATCAAAAGCGCAAATCAAGAAGATACAATCAGAAGATAATGCCAAACATTCAAAACCCTAACTAGCAAGAAGCACGAAAAAGTTAAGACAAGCAAAATGCAGAAATATTCAAACTTTTCCCAAACAAAGATAAAATATTTTCTGTAAAGACAGACATGAAAAGGAATGACATAGAAAGAAGAGAAAAGAGGAAGAAAAATACAAACCTGCAGTAGGGAAAGAACGATAAATTGATGAAAGAATGGAAGCAGCAAAAACACCAACGATCACCTCTTCAAATGCAAGAGAGAGAACGCAAAGAAGGAGAAGTTGCAGTGAAGCAAGAAGAGGAGAAACAGAGAAGAGAGACTCTTTGAAAATTTGAAATGAAGAAAGGAGTGGGAAACAAATGAAACAGCGAAGGAGGAAGTTAAGGGGCATTTAAATCCCTCGCACATTCCCAAGGCAAGGAACGCACGTTTTGAAAATTATAGGAATAAAGAAAAACGTTCCACATTCAGAGGGAAGCTCTACAAAAAGAGATCAATAAATGCTCGAGCTCGGCTTCTCCAGAGAAGGATTGAAGTCCTAAAACAAATGACTCGACCTCAAAAGAAAGACCACACTCGAGCAGGGGCACTGTTCATACCCTGGGTCGAGCTGTCCGACCCGGGATGATTGACGATAAGTCGACCGACCTCTTCAGATCAGGATTACCCGACCTCTTCTTAAAGAGTTCAGCCAAATCATCATGAAGAAGCCCAAAAAGGGCCCAAATAAAGGGACATAGCCCAATCTGAAGGCAACTAAAGCCCAGAAAGATAAGGTCGGCCCCCATAAGATAAGGATGACTTCACTCAAAGATGAGATAAGATAAGATAACTATCTTATCTCCAGGAAGGTCACCCCCCACTACTATAAATACACTGGAGTACCTAGGTATAACTCATACTCTAATTCTACTAAAAACCTGCTTAATACCCTTGCTAACTTAAGCATCAGAGTCCCTTGCAGGTACCACCACCCTCCGGTAACAAAGGATCAGCAGCATCGCCAGTTCAACAAGTCAGACACGACAGCTCCGGCCACCGCCTACAAAGTCGGACACATCATCTCCGACGAGCATAGAAGATCTCGTCCGAGATCGACCAACAGTTTCAGGTAATCCTCGGAACAACCAGTATAACCATCTAGAAAACAATAGTGCATCTTACCTGGTAGGAAATCAAGCATTTGATCGAAGAAAGGTAATGGGTAGTGATCCTTGCGAGTGGCCTGGTACAAGCGCCTGTAATCAATGCACACCCTCCAAGAATTCTGCACTCTTGTAGCCATGAGTTCCCCTTGCTCATTCTTCACTATTGTGTTGCCAGACTTCTTCGGAACCACCAGTACTGGACTAACCCATTCACTATCCAAGATTGGATAGATGATGTCGGCTTCAAGTAGTCGGGTCACTTCCTTCACAACTTCTAAAATGGTGGGGCTCAACCGCCTGAGGTTGACGGATAGGCCTTGCTCCCTCCTCTAGAAATATGCGGTGCTCACAGACTTGAGGGCTTATACCTACTATGTCCGCCAAACTCCACCCAATAGCTTTCTTGTGTCTTCTTAGCACACTAAGTAAACGCTCCTCTTGTTGGGTAGTAAGCTCCTTTGCAATAATCACTGGGAGCTTTTGATTATCCTCAAGATAAGCATACTTGAGGCGAGGTGGAAGGGGCTTCAACTCCATTTTCAGCTCATGGCTTGGCACTTGATTATCTGAAACCATTGGAGGTAGAAGGGTGTCTTCATTATACTCGGAGGGCTTCCCCACAGTTGCACCTTGCTCCATGTTCTTCTCTTCTACTGCCTCTTGGTGAACTTCAGCCACAGTCTCATCAATAATATCACACTGGAAGATAGAGTGGTCTTCCGATGTGTGCTTCATAGCTTCATCAAGGTTGAAGCTCACTGCTCTTCCATCAATCTCAAATGAATAGGTACCCGAGAAGGCATCCAATTTACATTGCGATGTCTTCAAAAATGGCATTCCAAGTAAGATGGATGAAGGTCTTCCTGAGTCATTTGTGGGCATCTCTAGAATGTAGAAGTCAATAGAAAATGTCAACCCCTTAATGCTCACCAAGACGTCCTCCGCAATGCCAACTACTAAGATTATGCTCTTATCTGCCAAAGCAAAACATGCTGCCGACCTTTTCAATGGTAGGAGCCTCAAAGCATCATATATAGATAATGGCATAATACTAACACATGCACCTAAATCATACATGCAGTCAACAAATTGTACACCCCCTATAGTGCAAGTAACCATGCAAGGAGCGGGATCACCACATTTCTCCGGTATAGCACCCATCAAAGCAGAAATAGAGCTACCCAAAGGAATAGTTTCTAAATCATGTATCTTATCCTTATTCATGCACAAATCTTTTAGAAACTTAGCATACTTAGGAACCTGGCAAACAGCATCAAAAAAGGGAATAGTTACCTCAACCTTTTTAAAGATCTCTGATAGTTGAAAATTGTTGTCGGTCTAGATTTTCTTCCTAAAGAAAGGAATTACTTCGTTGTAAGCATACCTCCAAACTAACAAACAACTCTCACATCAAATTAAAATATGGTTTTGTCACATGTACAAACCCCAATGAATTTTTAACTGAAGTATTTAGACTCTGGGTCGTCTCACAAAGAGTTGCAATGAAGTGCTCAATTATTGGCTATGAAAATGCAAAGGGGGTTTGATTTGATATTTGACAAGAAAATATAAATGACAAGAAAGTAAAAGAACAATTGACTAAATAAAAAAAGTGGAAAGTACTATTGGCTAGACATAGGTAATTGAGATCACCATCATTGTCTACAAACCAAATATTGATAATTATGAGGTACCAACCTATTAAGTCTACTTCCAAAAGCTTTAAGTATGTAATATCTACTCTTAAGCTTGAAGTACGTCAAATAGGCTTTGATCACATCAACCCATAAGTCCCAACCTACATACTAATTAGATTAGTAGTGGGTTGGCATCAATGAGTATCATATCACCAAGGGTTCTCAAATCACTAATTCAATGAGACCCAATGACTCAAGGTCACTCAATTCCCTTAGCCTATGCCAAGAGTCAAGAGAACTACTCAAAAACTCGAGAAAACATTTTATCAAACATCTAGAGTGCAAGAAAAGTAAACATCATAAATTGCAAGAATCACAAATCTACCAACTACAAATTGCAAGGAAAGTAAATCAACAACTCAAATCATCAATTAAAAGAACATTAAACATCAAATTTCATTAAATGTGAACCAAATCCAACTTGAGTGAATGAATATAAAAGAAGCATAAAAGTAAAATTAACAAGATAGAATAAGAGAACTACACCACTAGAGCATGAAAATGTAGAAGAAACAAGATGAGAACAATAATCAAAACCTAGATCTAAGATGGAATTAACCTAACCTAACCTAATTCTAGAGAGAAGAGGGAGCTTCTCTCTCTAAAAACTAACCTACATGATGCTATACTACAAACAATTGCTCCCCCTTGCCCAAGCTTGAATTTTGCATGAAATAGCATCAGAAATGAGTTGGGTTGGGCCCAAAGTGCTTCAGAAATCGCTGGGGGCGATTTCACTTTAGTGGGCCACAAGCAGCGTCGGCGTGCACGCGTACATGGCGCGTGCGTGCCCCTATACGCGAAGTAACATATGGCAAATTTTATATCATTTCGAAACCCCGGATGTTAGCTTTCCAACACAACTAGAACCGCCTCATTTGGATCTCTGTAGCTCATGTTATGGTCGATTGAGTGCAAAGAGGTCAAGCTTGACAGCTTTACGGTTCCTTCATTTCTTCATGAGTTCTCCCACTTTGCATGCTTTTTTCCTCACTTCTTCCATTCAATACTTGCCTTATGAACCTGAAATCACTCAACAAATATATCAAGGCGTCGAATGGAATTAAAGTGAATTGAATTTAGCTATTTTAAGGCCTAAAAAGCATGTTTTCACACTTAAGCACAAATCTAGGGAGAATTACAAAACTATGCTATTTCATTGAATAAATGTGAGAAAAGTTGATAAAATCCCCCAAATTAAGCACAAGATAAACCACAAAATCGGAGTTTATCGAATCTCCCCATACTTAAACCAAGCATGTCCTCATGCTAAGATTAAAGAAGGACAAGAAAAAGGGTATGAACATCTATTCAATGCAAAGAAACTATATAAACCTATCTACATGCATGCAACTAAATGCAATATGATTCTACCTAATTGGTTAAAAGTAAATCAACCTCCAAGAACATATATAAGCAAGTTTGGCTAAGATCATGTGATGATTCATGAATCCTACCAATTCAAATATGAAAATGAAGTTCAAATAGACTTGCAAGAAGAAAGCTCATGAAAGCCGGGAACAAGGAATTGAGCATCGAACCCTCACCGGAAGTGTATCCGCTCTAGTCGCTCTAGTGTATAGGGTCGATCACTCAATTCTCTTCTAATCATGCTTTCTATGATTTGTTTTTCATCTAACAATCAACAATTATTCAATGCATGCATACATTCATCATGAGGCCTTGTTCATAGGTTGTAATGGGGCTAGGGTCAAGGTAGGATGCATATGGTCAAGTGAGCTTGAAATTTGAATCTTTGATTAGCCTAAGCTCTCACCTAACACATATAACAACCTATACAATTCTAATACACAACCTAGCTACCCATGATTCCCACTTTTTCACATACTCATACATTCATTTTAATTTACATTGCATATGCATTGATTTTTATTGAACTTTACTTTAGGGCATTTTTGTCCCCTTTTTATTGCAAATTATATATATATATATATATATATATATATATATTTTCATTTTTTTCACACATTTTTTTCAAAGTATATACAAATGTATCAATGCATATGGTGGTTTTACATATTTAATGCATAAGCATGTACCCAATTCCCAAAAATATAAAAACACACTTTTCTCTCAACCAATGTACCAAGTTTTCCATACCCAATTGATACACACCCTCACTATCCTAAGCTAATCAAAGATCTAAATTAAGGATATTTATTATTTTTCACTTAGGGGTAGTGGTGTGGTAACATTAAGAACAAAAGGGATTAAATATGCTCAAAGTTGGCTAACAATGGTTGATGAAAGGTAGGCTATTTGGGTAAGTGAGCTAAATAAAATGATGACCTCAATCATATAAATGCATGTATACATGGAATAATGGACATAAAGAATCAAACAAATCAAAGATTACAATCATAGAAGGAGAATAATGCACAAAACTCACATGCTTGTGTTCTTAGCTCAAAATCCATGTTCCAAAATAAATTCTTCAAGCAAGTTCAATAATTTTTTTTTTTAAATTGGTGGGGTGCCCTAAAAACAGTTTTCTTGGAAAAGAAATCATCACCCTAACCAAGTAGTCCTAACATAAAAAGGAAGTGGTAAAAATATGTACAAATTCTAACTAACATGCAATCTATCATGCAATGCAACAACTAATCTAACAAGGGAAATCAAGAATTGGTGTTGAAAGAAAGAAATTGTTACCCATGGAGATCGGTTGGACGACCTCCCCACACTTAGAAATTTGCACCGTCCTCGGTGCATGCAAAGAAGAGTGATAAACCCCAATTTTGTGGTTCATATTGTGTAGAATTTGGGGAGTTTTATCAATATTTCTCACACTTATTCACAAGAAATGCATGGTTTTGTGTTCACTTCCTAATATTGCCCCATGATAAAAAACATGCTTATTTTGCCTCAAAATTGCCATATTTTAATCCTCTTCTATTGCCACTCGATGCCGTGATGTATTTGTTGAGTGATTTCAGGAATTATAGGGTAGGAATGGCCTAGAAGAGAGAAAGAAAGCATGTACAAAAGGGAGGAACATGAAGACTTGAAATTATGGAAAAAGCAGCATTGGCGCGTCCGCGCACTCCACGGGCACGCGTGGATGAGGTTGGCTGGAAGCGGCGCACAAGAATGGACGTATCCGCGTGGATCAGAAGATTCTTATCGACGCGCACGTGCACTTGGCGCGACGCGTGGATCGCAAAAGTAATTGGCGCGCACGCACGCATGGCGTGCACGCGTGGGAAGCTGCACGTGAGCTCATTAAAGAAAATCATGCCAGGCGATTTCTGAGGCTCATCGGGCCCAATTTCAAGCTGTTTCTGCATGGAAAAGACCCAAGGATGCTAGGGGGAAAGGGGGGATCAACCATTTTACACTAAGACAGAATTTTAGCTAGTTTTTGTTTCTTTTTGTTTTTCTAGAGAGAGAAACCCTTGTTCCTCTCTAGATCTAGTTTTAATTTGATCTTCCCTTGTTGAATTGTGAATTGGATCTTGTTAATTACTAGTTTTAATTGTTCAATTTGAATTTTCTAGTCTAATTTTGCTTATATCTTGTGATAGTTTTATGAATTCTTGTCAATTGTCATTTTATACCCATTTCATGAATGTTGTGAATCTTGACTTGTTGATGTTATATTGATGATTTCTATGTTTAATTGTGTTGTTTGGATGATTGTATGTTGATAATTGTTAGTGGGTACTTGTTGATTTCAATTTAATTGCTATTTTGAACATGTCTTTTGTTAATGCTTACCATGTGTTTGATGAAATGTTTACTTTGATTATGGAGTAGTTCTCTTTACTCTTGGCCTAGACCAAGGGAATTGGGTAAACTTTAGTCATTGGGTCTAATGGATTTGATGATTTGGGAGCCCTTAGTGGTCAATTTGATAACCATTGACGCTAACCTTCTACTAAGTCAATTAGTAGTGAGGTTAGAACTTATGGATTCATGTTGACCAAACCATTTGACGTACTTCAAGTATAAAAGTAGACTTAATGAGTTTGGTTTCTCATAATTGTCATGATATGGTTATTAGACAAGGATGGTGACCCCAATTTCCATGCCTAGCCAAGAGTTGCTTTTATTATTCATACTTAAAAACCAAAATTCCCAATCACTTGCCTTAGTTATAGTTACTTGTTTAGCTTAGAATAGAATCATATTGAATGTTACTTTGTTAGTTTGAAACCACTTATGTCTTGCTTAGTTATTTAAATTAGTTTCTTACAATCTACGATTACTTGCTTGTTAAGATTCCCATTTATTTTTATGCTCATAACTCACAACCCCGGATTTCTAACTAATGTTGAAGCACATGTTTGCCCATTCCTTGTGAGACGACCCGAGGTTTGAATACTTGGGTTATTTCTATTGGGGTTGAACTTGTGACAACCAAATCCCTCTTCTAAATTTGATGCCCGAGGATTGTTGTTGGTAGAGCTATACTTGCAACGCAGTTTTATTAAAGGAAAATCTTTACTAATACACCCTTGGAGGACCGTCAAATTTTTGGCGCCGTTGCCAGGGAATGGTTGCAACATATGCCTTGATATTGGTTATGTGAATATGTGAATATTGTAGATATTTTAATTGTTTTCAATACTTAGCTATAGTTTAGATTTCTTTTATATTTGTGCTATGACTCTCGAGTTTGATGACTCGGTCTCAACCGAATTCTAGCTTAGCCAATTTTGATCCCAAGATTGAAAGAACTTTGTTACATACTCGGCAAGCTAGACGGCGGTTGGACTATACGGCTAGTACTTCGGCCTTTCTTGAGGAACATACCGAATCACTAGGCAGTACCGAGAGTGACTTGGAGTTCGCTACTTCCTATTCTTCTGTTGGCACTAATAACACATCTTTACATCCTACAGGTGAGCCACACATGGCAGAGCCACGACGGATCACTTTGCATGAGCAAGAAGCTCCGGATATCATACTTCAACCGTTGCAAGCAAGGTATCCTAACCTTGATCCAAACTTTGAATTGAAGGGTAGCTTGATACATCTACTTCCTAAATATCATGGGTTGCCGGGCCAAGACCCCATCCGACATCTAAGAGATTTTCAAGTTGCTTGTTCTACGGCTTGAAGGCATGGAGCCGATGAGGTGGCTATCATGGTTATTGCCTTCCCTTTCTCTCTTGAAGGGCAAGTAGAGACATGGTTTTATTCGCTACCGGATGAGATTGCTACTAATTGGGATTTCTTGAGAAGAGAGTTTCTAGACAAATTCTTTCCACCGGAGAAGACCGACTACATCCAGAAAGAGATTTCGGGCATAATGTAAAGAGATCAAGAGAGTTTGTATGAGTATTGGTCTCGGTTCAAGAGGCTATTGGAATCTTGTCCGCATCATGGAATGAACACTCACTTGCTCATTAGCTACTTCACCGGAGGTCTTTGTGTGGAAGATAGAAGATTGCTTACCGCTTCTAGCAGTAGTTCCCTTTCAAAAAATAAGATGGAGGGAGAAGCTTGAAATTTGATAAAGAATGTTGCCGAGGCTACACAACACACAAGGGTGAGAAGTAATCCTCTCAAGGGTGTGGTAGAACCATCTCCTTCTGAGTCAAGTCTAACCAAGGCACTTGCGATATGACTACCATCCTTACCCAAATACAAAAGGATCAAAAGGAATACTACTCCATCCAAGCCATCCAAGCCCCACCTCCGGTTGCTCAACTTGAAGGTCCTCCTAGGATTTGTGGTTTGTGCTCTAGCACCACACATTACACCGATCAATGCCATCAAATTCAAGAGGAACATGATCTTGTAGTAGCCAATGTGAATTACAACAACCGTCCACCTTACCCTTCTCAAGGCCAAAACAATTACCATCAAGGTGGTAATCAACATCAAGGGTGGAGGGATAATGCACAAGGAAGCAATCAAAACCAAAGATGGAACAACTCTTCCTCTCCCCACAACAACAACCAATCTTCATCCCAATACCACCATAACAACACCAACTACCATGCCAACCAAGGCCACTCCAACCAAAATCAAAACAACTACACCAAGTACCAAGCACCACACCATAGACAACAAAACCAAAACCAAACTCCTCCATCTTCCACCAATCAAGTTGATGAGCTTAGAGCCGCTATGGAGAAGCGAGATGAGAGCAACAAGGCTCAATTCGATGCCTTGGGCGCTCAATTGGCTAACCTCTCCAACATGCTCTCAAAGATGACCATGTCTAACCAAACACCAACTCCCAACAACAACACCAACCAACCCTCAAGTTCTTCCAACCTTCCATTCCAACCCGAACCAAATCCAAAGGGAAGTCTCAACGCCATTACACTACGGTCGGGAACTATATTAGAGGAGATACCTCCAAGAGTCATGGGAGACATTCATGAGGAAGAAATGGTTGTTGAAGCTACACATGAAGAGGAGGTGGTGGACAAAAGCCATGAGGAAGAAGGAGTAAACCGCAAGGAACCCAAGAGGAAAGCTATATTGGACGAGTCCATTCCTATTCCATTCCCTTCCATGGTGAAGAAGGCGAAGAAAACACTGGAATTTGATTTGAACATGCTTCAAGTGTTCAAGAAGGTTGAGGTAACCATACCCCTTCTTGATTCTATCCAACAAATTTTGAAGTATGCAAAATTTTTGAAAGACTTGTGTACAGACAAAGATAGGATAGGAGAATTGGAGAAATTATCCTTGGGTAGTTCAATTTCTTCCTTGATGGAACCTATTCCAAAGAAATGTGGTGACCCTGGACCTTGCCTAGTGTCTTGTTGTATTGGTGGACGCACTTTTCATGATTTTATGTGTGACTTGGGAGCTTGTGTAAGCATCATGCCACTTTCTATCTATGTACGGTTGAATTTAGCTCTATTAAAGAAGTCGACGGCAAAGTTTGCCTTAGCCGATAAAAGTGTGATCATAGTGATGGGAATAGCAGAAGATGTACTTGTGGCGATCAAGGATTTGATTTTTCCGGTTGACTTTTACATCCTTGAAATGCCCCCAACAGAAAATAGAAGCTCATCCTCTGTTCTACTTAGTAGACCATTCCTCAAGACCTCTAAATTCAAGTTAGATGCCTTCACCGGAACATATTCGTTTGAGGTTGGAGACAAGACTATCAAGTTCAATTTAGAGGAAGCCATGAAGCATCCTCCCGAAGAACATTCCGTGCTCCAATGTGATGTAATTGATGAAGTAGTAGCGAAAGTGCAAGAAGAAGACCACAACAAGTTGTGCTACCCTATTGTTAAGGAGACGGATGACCAAGAGGATAAACATGAGAAAGTTGTCAAGAATGAACTCCATGAGCTTGATGAAAAGGAACCCCAGCTTGAGGTAAAAAGTGAACTGAAACCCCTTCCATCTCATTTGAAGTATGCTTTCTTAGAGGACAACTAAGGGTTTCCGGTCATTATTGCTAGTGAGCTTTCAAGTGAAGAAGAAGAAAGGCTCCTAGATATTCTAAGAAAGTACAAGAAAGCAATAGGATGGAGCCTAGCAGATATTGTGGGAATTGACCCCTGCAAGTGCATGCATAGGATATATCTCCAAGATGGAGCTAGGCCGGTTAGGCAACCGCAAAGGAGGCTCAACCCGACCATCCTCGATGTAGTGAAGAAAGAGGTCACCCGATTACTGGATGCGGGTATCATATACCCAATAGCCGACAGTGAGTGGGTGAGCCCAGTTCAAGTTGTCCCCAAGAAGTCGGGCATCACAACGGTCAAGAAGGACGACGGTGAAATGGTCACTAAAAGAGTACAAAATGCGTGGCGAGTATGTATTGATTACAGAAGACTGAACGCCGCTACACGGAAGGACCATTATCCCTTACCCTTCATTGATCAGATGCTAGACCGCTTAGCAGGTAAATCTCACTACTACTTCCTTGATGGATTTACTGGTTACTTTCAGATACATATTGCTCCTGAAGATCAGGAGAAGACTACGTTTACTTATCCGTTTGGCACCTTTGCCTATAAAAGGATGCCATTTGGACTATGTAACGCACCCGCTACTTTTCAGCGGTGCATGACGAGTGTCTTCTCCGATCTAATGGAAACTTTTCTGGAAGTCTTTATGGATGACTTCAGTGTTTACGGTACTTCATTTGATTGTTGTCTGGAGAGCTTGGCCAAGGTCTTGGCTAGATGTGTTGACACTAACCTTGTCTTAAATTTTGAAAAATGTCACTTTATGGTACGACAAGGCATAGTGTTAGGACATGTAGTATCTCATGAAGGCATTTCTGTAGACCTGGCCAAGGTCGATGTTATCACCACTTTACCTCACCCCTCATCTATGAGGGGGGTCCGCTCGTTTTTAGGACATGCAGGATTCTATAGGCGCTTTATCAAGGATTTTAGCAAGATTGCTTTGCCATTGTCGCGCCTACTCCAAAAAGATGTGGATTTTGAGTTTGATAGTGAATGCGTGAAAGCTTTTGAAAAGCTAAGGAGAGTTTTTACCACGGCACCAATTGTGTGAGGCCACAACTGGACGTTGCCATTTGAGATAATGTGCGATGCATCAAACCATGCTATAGGTGCCGCGCTTGCACAGCGCGATGGTAAACTCCCTTATGTCATTGCTTACTCTTCTAAGACACTAGATGCAGCACAATCCAACTATACCACTACTGAAAAGGAACTCTTAGCTATTGTTCATGCTTTAGATAAATTCAGATCTTATTTGCTAGGGTCAAAGATAGTGGTATACACGGATCATGCAGCTTTAAAGTACTTATTGACAAAAAATGAGTCAAAGCCTAGACTCATACGTTGGATCTTGCTTTTGCAAGAATTCGACATTGAGATTAGGGACCGGAGTGGATCTCAAAACTTGGTTGCGGATCATTTAAGCCGCATTGAGAATTTAAAATTTGATCCATTTCTAATCAATGACTCATTCCCATTGGATAGTTTGCATGCTGTGTCGGATAGCTTTCCTTGGTTTGCCCCAATGGCGAACTACTTGGTTGCGAAAATCTTCCCTCCCAACTTTTCAAAAAATCAAAGGGACAAGTTGAGGAGTGATTCCAAATACTATATTTGGGATGATCCTCACTTGTGGAAGAGAGGCGTGGACCAAGTAATTCGAAGATGTATCCCGGAATCTGAAACCCAACCAATTCTTGAAGCTTGTCATTCGTCCGAATGTGGTGGCCACTTTGGCCCACAAAGGACCGCTAAAAAAAGTGTTGGATTGTGGATTCTGGTGGCCAACCTTATTCAAGGATGCTAACCGGTTATGTGTGTCTTGCCATCAGTGTCAGAGGTCGGGAAACACATCCCAAAGTGATGAAATGCCTCAGCAACCTATGTTGTTCTGTGAGATATTTGATGTATGGGGCATTGACTTTATGGGACCGTTTCCCAACTCTAGTGGGTACTATATATTCTGTTAGCGGTTCACTACGTGTCAAAGTGGATAGAGGCCATACCTACCTGCCTTGACGACGCCAATGCCGTTGTCTCTTTTATTAGGAATCATATTGTGTGCCGTTATGGGTCGCCACGAGCAATCGTGAGCGACCAAGGATCCCACTTTTGTAACAGAAAGGTAGAAGCATTGCTCAAGCACTATGGAGTGTCGCATAAGGTTGCTACTGCTTATCATCCGCAAACAAATGGACAAGTGGAAGTGTCCAACCGGGAAATTAAGAATATTTTGGAGAAAGTGGTCAATCCACAAAGAAAGGATCGGAGCCTCCGGTTAGGAGAAGCACTATGGGCGTATAGAACGGCCTACAAGACTCTGATAGGGATGAGTCCCTTCCGGATTGTCTATGGTAAGACATGCCATCTTCCGGTGGAGATTGAGCATCGAGCCTATTGGGCGGTAAAGCAGTGCAACATGGATTTAGCCAAGGCAGGGTAAAGCTAGGAAGCTACAACTAGAGGAGCTTGAGTGTCTGAGGAATGAGTCATATGAGAATGCCCGGATCTATAAAGAGAAGACCAAAGCATTTCATGACCATCACATCCGAAAGAAGGACTTTCAAGAAGGTGATGAAGTCCTCCTCTACAACTCAGGGCTTCGATTTATGCCTGGCAAGCTCCGCTCTAGATGGGAAGGACCTTTCAAGGTGAAGGAGATAAAGCCATATGGAGTGGTAGAGTTGTTTGATCCCAAGAGTGAAGCAACTTTCAAAGTGAATGGACATAGAGTGAAGAAGTATCATGGTTACAAGCCCCCAAAAGAGCTAGAGGTGTACCTATTGGAGGATGCACCAAGAAGAAAAGAAGCTTAAGAAAAGGACCGTCCAACTTAAGGACGTTAAAGAAAAGTGCTAGGTGGGAGGCACCCCACCGTGGTAAGATCTTCCTTGTTTATACCATCTCGTTTGTAACCTTCAAATTCTTGTGAATTTTATGATTTCTTGATGATTGATTGATTGCATATGAATGTTAGTTTTATTCTTCTTGTTGAATAGTTAGAATGTTAATGTAGTTTTCCTCATTTTGGTATGGATGAAATAATGAAGTAGGGAGAATGCTATGTTTTGGATTGTGAACGATATTGTGAAGAATTCTCTTTAGCTACTAGCTTAAGCACCTACCAAGAATGTGTTAGAATAGGTCTTGTTATACTGAAAAAAAAATAAAAAAAATAAAATAGAAAAAATAAATGTCTGTATTCTGTAATTGTTGATTGGTTAGATGAAGAACAAAGTTATAGAAAGTAAGGATAAAAAGAAGAATAGAGTGATCAACCCAATAAACACTGAGTGACTAGAGAGTAAACACAAAATCCAGTGAGGGTTCAATAGCTCATCAACATATATCTCTGCTTAAATTGTTAATTGTCTTGCAAGTTTGTACAATATTTCTTTTTCCCATCTCAATTGTAAAAGTTCTTTAACATTATCTAAGGTTTGGCTATGCATATATGATTCCTTGAGAATGTGAATTAATTCAACTACATATAAGTTTTATATACAAGTGAATGACAATTAGAATTGCATGATTCATTTAGGTAGTTGCATTTAGAGTAGATTGCATTGCATGAGATTCCACCACTTTAACTTTAACCTTACTCTTTATCTTGGATTTAGCATGAGGACATGCTATTGTTTAAGTGTGGGGAGGTTGATAAACCCATATTTTATGATATATTTTGTGCCTAATTTAAGTGATTTATTCAATCCTTCACTCACTTATTCATGTTAATTGCATGGTTTTACTTTCCCTTCCTTATTACATGAGATATGTGAAAAACATGTTTCCTATGCTTTAAGAATAATTATTTTAATTATCCTTTATTACCATTCGATGCCGTGATTTGTGTGTTGAGTAGTTTCAGATCTTCTAAGGCAGGAATGACTTAAAGGATGGAAAGGAAACATACAAAAATGGAAGAAGAGCACAAAATAGAGTTTTTGAAACTGGCAGCGATGCGAACGCGTGGATGATGCGGCCGCATGCCCAGCGCGAAAAGACAGCGACGCGAATGCATGACTGACGCGATCACGCGCCACGAGCAAAACGCAGATGACGCGGACGCATGACCGAAGCGAACGCGTGATAAGGAAAACTCCAGATAACGCGACCACGTGACCCACGTGAACGCGTGACAGAGGCCACACACCAGAAATTACAGAAAACGCTCCTAGCGATTTCTGAAGCCCTTTTTGGCCCAGATCCAAGTACAAAAAGCACAGATTAGAGGTTATAAAGTGGGGGAATACATCCAGTCAAAAGGAGAGTCTCCAATTAGTCACTTTTCATGATTTAGATGTAGTTTTTAGAGAGAGAGGTTCTCTCCTCTCTCTTTTAGGATTAGGATTTAGGATTTTTCTTGCTTTCATGATTGTCCTTTTTTATCAGGTTCACCTTTCCTTTTTATTATCTTCTCAATTTAATTTATGAACTTTTCTATGTTACAGATAATTCTCTTAATTAATGTTATTTGAGGTAATTCAGTTTATGATTGCTCTCTTTTATTTATGTTACTATTACTTCCAATCTGAAGATATTTTTATTCGAATAGATTTACTTTTCCCCTTTTGGTCTTGGTTAAGAAATCAGTAACTCAGGAGTTATCAAACTCAACGTGATCGATAATTGTTATCTTTGCTAATTGAATTGAACTTCAATAATTCCCTTCCTTTCTTAGGAATTGACTAGAACCTGAAGATCAGACTAATCAAACCACTTGACCTTCCCTTGCTTTAGTAAAGGTTAACTAAGTGGGATTAAGACTCAATTCTCATCACCATTGATAAGGATAATTAGGACAGGACTTCCAATTTCTCATACCTTACCAAACGTTTATTTTACAGTTATTTACTTATTTTAATTGCAATTTAAATTACTTGCTTCCTATTTTCAAAACCCCAATTTACAATCTTCATAACCAATAATAAGAACATACCTCCCTGCAGTTCCTTGAGAAGACGACCCGAGGTTTAAATACTTCGTTTATCAATTTATTTAGGGATTTGTTACTTGTGACAACCAAAACATTTGTACGAAGGGATTTCTGTAGGTTTAGAAACTATATCTACAACGCGACTATTTTTAATAAAATTATTTACCAGCAAAAATCCTAACGTCAACAGCTCTCCTCGCGCGTGCGCGCCACTGCCGCGCACGCGTTCCTTGCTAACACCCTCACTGACGTGCCAGCGCACTGTGCGCGCGCGCGCCGGTTGCGCGAATCAGTTTTATAACTTCGCGCCCGGTTATGTTTCCCCTTTCCCAACCCTTTTTCTTTCTTAATTTCCCTTTTTCTTCTTCTTCCATCACACCCCTCCTCTTCTTCTTCTTTCCACAATCCACACCCTTGTCTCCGGCCACTCACCGGCGACAACCACCTCTTCTGGTGGCACTACACTTCTTTTATTTTCTTTCTCATCTTCACAAAAGAAGATTCAACTTTGTTCTCTTATACTTCTCAAGGTTTCACTTCTTTTCTTTTCTTTTCTTTCATTTTCTTTGCATTATTTCTTCTAGTTAGATGCTCCTTGTTGCTTTACTTAGTCTCTCTTTTACTTACATGATGATATTTCTTGCTTTTTTGTGTTTGCTTATTTTTTCTTTCTTTCTCATTTTTCCATGGATGTTGAATTGAGTTTAATTTGCTTTAATAGATCTTTTGTCATTCTTTTTCTTATCTTTGCCAATGTGTGATGTCTATGTGATAATTGATGTTCCATTTTGGGCTTTGAATTGATTAAGTATCTCATAATTACTCTTTGCTTAATAATTGCACACCAAGTGTTCGAGGAAATACATGAATACTATTTTGGTTTCTTTTGACAATGTACTTTCATTTGGATGCTTCTCCTTATTCACTTGTTATCCTCTACAAGCATTGAGTCCACTTTGCTTGCTAATTAGATACTCATTGAATGTGACTTGCTCTTTGTTATGGATGCTTGAGATTACTCCTCTCATGCCACTGCATGCTTTACTTCCTCTTGCATCCCATGCCAAGTGTTGTGACCCATGTCTTTACGATTCCTATCCTTCAATTGCATGTTTTTATTAAAATGATACTTTAGGTTTAATGTTTTTCTATTTCCCTTTCTTTCTCAGGATGGCCACCACGAAAGGCAAGGCGAAAGCTCCAAGGAAACCAGCAGCAAAGAGGGCACCCCAAAGATCCACTTCTAAGGCGCGCTCTTCATTGGGACCCGGATCCTTAACTAAGAAAGCGAAGAAACCCGCTCCTATTGATGAGAAGGAAAAGAGCAAGCCGGCGAAAGATTCTTCAAGGTTTCCCAACCGCTTCTGTGAACTTATGTTCCCCTCCATATCTGTACGGAACTATCATCCCGAGCATCTACTTGCTCCACCGGACAAGGTTACTCCTTGTATTTTACCCCGCATTGAACGACGAGGATGGAGTTTCTTTTGAGAAAACCAAGGGAAATCAACCTCTCTTGGGTTGAAGAATTCTACACTAACTACCATCTTTCCTCCCTTCAATCGGTATACATGCGCCGCAAGCAAGTTTCAGTTTCGGAAGAGGCTATTCAACAAGTGCTTAATGTCCTACCGGTACCAAGTGACATGCATGGCTACCAAGAAGTCTTACGCTAGCGAGAGAAGTTTGGATTTGATTGGGACTCGATCCTTCGAGTCATTGCTGAGCCAGAGGCATTTTGGATCCAAGGTCGACTCCGGATGAGGCCAAAGAGCATTGACACTCGCTTTCTCACTGTGGAAGCTAGAGCTTGGGCCTAGATCCTATCTCACTATGTACTACCTAGCACCCACAAGTCGTCCTTAACGGCAGACCTCGCCTTGCTTGTTTGGTGTGTTCTCACAGAGAAGCCGGTGAACATTCCGCTTCTTGTCAAGCAAGTGATGAGTGAAGTTCACGACCGGGGTAATTTACCATTTCCAGCATTGGTATCTGATTTGGTTGCTGCTGCGGGTGTTCCTTGGGAAGCAAAGGATAGAAAGATTATAGTTCTAGCTAAGGGCAATGTGGTCCCAACCGGAAAGTACTTACATCTTCCCATGAACAACCCGAGCCTTGACATAGCCCTTCCATCTACTATTCCTTTCACTTCATCATCACCACCACGGCAAAGATCCACACATCAAAGGATAGAAGATCTTCACCGAAAGCTTGATAGATATGAGCGGTGCAATCAACGCCGATATAGTTACATCAAGAAGCTTCTGCGTTGCATTACCCCTAGCATGGAGGAACCCGAAATATTCACATCCACCTCAAACCCGAGTGATGGGAGCTCTGAAGGAGAGGATAGTGACGGTTCCGATCCCGATGCCCCTTTGCGCATTGTTCGTAGCACGGAGGACCATGCTAATTTTTAAGTGTGGGGAGGTCGTTTGACCGATCTCCATGGGTAACAATCTCTTCCCTTCGATACCTATGGATTTATCTTTTGCTTAGTAGTTAGTACATTGCATGTGTAGTTAGTTTTGCTTGTAAATACTCCTTGCATGACAGTTAGTTTCTATAGAGTTACTTGGTCAAAATAATAACTTCTTTTCCAAGAAATTGTGTTCTGGGGTACTCTACCAAATTTTTGAAAAATTTTTGCAGTAAACTTGCTTTAAGAATGTATTTTGAAACATAGTGATTGAGCTAAGAACACAAGCATGAAAGTTTTGAGCCTATTGCATGGTTACATCTTCTAACCATTAATTCTATTCTTATGTGCATATCTCTCTCTATGATTGTGATCCTTGCTTTGTCTAAGTCTATATGTCTATTACTTTGTGTATGAATGCATTTACATGATTGAGGCCATCATTTCAATAGTCACTTTTCCCCAAATGGCCTTAACCCTCTTATCTACCATTACTAACCAATTTTGAGCCCATAATAAACCCTTATTTGTTCTTAAATAGAGCACATCAACAACCCTAAGCGAAAAACCATGAATGTCCCTAAATTTGGATCCTTGATTGGCTTAGGTAAGTCAGGATGTGTATCATTCAATTAGGGTATACTTGGGAAATTTGGGTAGATATATAGGTGTATAATTGTAGTGTAATTAAAAATTCTAGGATTTGAGAACATATTCATGCATTGAATGATTGGACTATATGCATTGAAACAATTGTGTGAGGCCCCAAAAAAAGGGGATAATAGTAAAAAAAATAAATAAAATAAATAAATAAATAAATAATAATATAAGCAACAAAGGGGACAAAGAAACCCCAAGACAAAGTAATGAAGAAAACAATGCATATGGGTGTGAATTAAAAAGAATGCATGAGTGTGCAAGAAAGTGAAACTCAAGGGTAGCTAGGTAATGTATTATAGTTGTATAGGTTGTTCTATGTGTCTAGTGGGATCCTAGGTTAATCAAGGACTCAATTTTTAAGCTCACTTGGCCATATACATCCTTACCTTCACCCTAGCCCCGTTACAACCCATGAATAAGACCTCATGATACTTGTATGCATGCATTAAGTAATTGTTGATTGATTAGAGGAAAGACAAATCTTGGAAAGCATGATTGAGCGACGAACCCTATACACTTGAGCGAATAGAGCGGATACACTTTCGGTGAGGGTTCGATGCTCAATTCTTTGTTCCCGGCTTTCACAAGTGTTCATTTAGCAAGTCATATGCACCCCTTAGTAATGTTCAATTTGGTAGGATTCATGAATTACATACTATTTTAACCCTATATGCTCACACGTATTCTTGGAGGATATATTTACTCTTGACCGAGTAGGTAGATGATTTTACATTAATTGCATGCATCCACTTAGGTAGTTTGCATTTCATAAACCCTTTCTCACCATGATCTTTGGTCTTTTTATTTTAAGCATGAGGACATGCTTGGTTTAAGTGTGGGGATATTTAATAAACTCCAATTTTGTGGTTTATATTGTGTAGAATTTGGGGGGTTTTGTCAATATTTCTCACACTTATTCACAAAAAATGCATGGTTTTGTGTTCACTTCCTAATATTACCCCATGATGAAAAACATGCTTATTTTGCCTCAAAATTGCCATATTTTAATCCTCTTCTATTGCCACTCGATGCCGTGATGTATTTGTTGAGTGATTTCAGGAATTATAGGGTAGGAATGGCCTAGAAGAGAGAAAGAAAGCATGTACAAAAGGGAGGAACATGAAAACTTGAAATTTTGGAAAAAGCAGCATTGGCGCGCCCGCGCACTCCACGCGCACGCGTGGATGAGGTTTGCTGGAAGCGGCGTGCAAGGATGGACGCATCCGCGTGGATCAAAAGATTCCTATCGACGCGCACGCGCACTTGGCGTGCACGCGTGGATCCCAAAAGCAATCGGCGCGCACGCACGCATGGCGCGCACGCGTGGGAAGCTGCACGTGACCTCATTAAAAGAAATCGTTCCTGGCGATTTTTGAGGCTCATCAGGCCCAATTTCAAGCTGTTTCTGCATGGAAAAGACCCAAGGATGCTAGGGGAGAAAGGGGGGATCAAGCATTTTACACTAAGGTAGAATTTTAGCTAGTTTTTGGTTCTTTTTGTTTTTTTAGAGAGAGAAACCCTTATTCCTCTCTAGATCTAGTTTTAATTTGATCTTCCCTTGTTGAATTGTGAATTAGATCTTGTTAATTACTAGTTTTAATTGTTTAATTTGAATTTTCTAGTCTAATTTTGCTTATATCTTGTGATAGTTTTATGAATTCTTGTTAATTGTCATTTTATACCCATTTCATGAATGTTGTGAATCTTGACTTGTTGATGTTATATTGATGATTTCTATGTTTAATTGTGTTATTTGGATGATTGTATGTTGATAATTGTTAGTGGGTACTTGTTGATTTCAATTTAATTGCTATTTTGAACATGTCTTTTGTTAATGCTTACCATGTGTTTGAAGAAATGTTTACTTTGATTATGGAGTAGTTCTCTTTACTCTTGGCTTAGACCAAGGGAATTGGGTAAACTTGAGTCATTGGGTCGAATGGATTTGATGATTTGGGAGCCCTTAGTGGCCAATTTGATAACCATTGATGCTAATCTTCTACTAAGTCAATTAGTAGTGAGGTTAGAGAACTTATGGATTGATGTTGACCAAACCATTTGATGTACTTCAAGTATAAAAGTAGACTTAATGAGTTTGGTTCCTCATAATTGTCATGATATGGTTATTAGACAAGGATGGTGACCCCAATTTCCATGCCTAGCCAAGAGTTGCTTTTATTATTCATACTTGAAAATCAAAATTCCCAATCACTTGCCTTAGTTATAGTTACTTGTTTAGCTTATAATAGAATCATATTGAATGTTACTTTGTTAGTTTGAAACCAATCATGTCTTGCTTAGTTATTTGAATTAGTTTCTTGCAATCTAAGACTACTTACTTGTTAAGATTCCCATTTATTTTTATGCTTATAACTCACAACCCCGGATTTCTAACCAATGTTGAAGCACATGTTTGCCCATTCCTTGTGAGATGACCCGTGGTTTGAATACTTCGGTTATTTCTATTGGGGTTGAACTTGTGACAACCAAATCGCTCTTCTAAATTTGATGCCCGAGGATTGTTGTTGGTAGAGCTATACTTGCAATGCAGTTTCATTAAAGGAAAATCTTTACCAATACACCCTTGGAGGACCGTTAAAGAGCAAGGTGGACGGGTTGCTGCAATTGATGAGTTTCTTCAAAGGGTTGTGTGGGTGAACTTGTTTGTTGCCCCATTAGAAGCTTTTTCATTCCTTTCCTTCTTGGTGGCCAACCTCAAAGGAGAGAAAAAGAAAGAAAATGAAGCCTACAATAAAGATACCAAAGCAAATAGAGCATAGGCGGGGGCTAATGCTAAATAAGAGTAAGGTTCTCACTACATGGTAGCTACAACATGTGAGTGAGAAAACAATATAAGCTAAGGCATATTAACTAACACTTGATGCGAGAGTAAAGTCAAAGCATAAAGAGTACTCAAAAGCATCAAGTTCAACCAGAAAGAGTGGGTCATGAAGGACATGCAAGTTCATATCAATGCACAAAGAATATAAGAGTTATACAAGATTAAGCATTGATTTAAAAGTTTCAGAATCCAACAATATCAAACAAGTCAAGAAGCACCAAGATTAACAAAGAAATTCTCAACACTTGAGTAAGAAAATTCAACACCATTATTAAAATAAGAAACTTAGAAAAGAAGATAAGAACAAGCTATAAAAACAAAATTAAAATGCAATAAATTAAAATAAGCAAATGCAATAAAAGAAAATGGAAGGAAAGAAAAATTTTTTTTTTCACCGGCGCGGACGTGTTATGCACGCTTACGCGCCGATGCGCAGTTGGCCGAAGGACGCGTACGCGCCAGGTGCACGCACGCGTGGGTTGTAGGCACAGAATAGGCACAAACTGGACATAACTCTCTGGAACATGTACCAGGAGGGCAGGTGGCGCTATCGGCGCGCAGGCGCACAGCGTGCGTGCACGCGCATTGCACGATTAGCTTGAAGGGCGCGTACGCGCCAAGTGCGCGCACGCACTGGTGGTTTGTGCTTCACGCATGGTGCTGGCACAGTGTAGGCGCAACTCTCAAGTCAATGTATGGAGGGGTGGGATTTTTTTAATCCATGCGTCCGCGCACATGGCGTGCCCCCGTGGATGGTCGAAAATGCTTGAGGCGCGTGTACGCGCCAGGTGCGTGCACGCGCGGGTTGGTGCTCTGTTTTTCAAAATTTTTCCATGTTGTTGCACCAATCCAAGCATTCCAAACCTCCAAACAGCTACCCAAACACCTTCAAAATTTATTTAACATATTAGATTACCAAATAGACTCAACAAACTACTCTAAATATGAATTTAAACTAATTCTACCAATATTTACAAAAGAAAAAATGAAAAGATATCACCATGGTGGGGTGTCTCCCACCTAGAACTTTTGTTTATTGTCCTTAAGTTGAACTTATGGGGAGCTCCTCTTAAGGTGGCTTGTGCTTGAAGCTATCCTTGAACATCCACCAATGCTTGAATCTCCAATAAGCTTTAGTCTCCAAAGATGATAACTCCAAGCCATGATGGAGTTCCACACAAGCCATGGGCTCCGAAATTTGATTCTCCTTGTGCGATCCGGGATGCCACACTTTGTTTTGACACCCATCTTCAAATTGATCATCATGATTTCAATTGGGTGGCATGACCTTAGAATTCTCAATTAAGCACCCAAACATTCTCCTAGACCCATGCAATTTGGTTCTACACCAACCATTGCTATTCAACTTTGAGTATGCAACCATCATGAACTTAGAGTGATGTTTCCAACCACTACACAACTCTCTCCTACTCTTAATTCCACAAAGAGCTCTAAGTTGACCATCATTTTCAATCAAACCATATTCAAGTGAGAAAGCAAAGCTTAGGGATAAGAATTTTACCCACTTGAATGTTGTATTGGATGGTGACTTAGGAAGGGGTGGTCCTAATGATCTTGTAAGCTCCACTCCCTTGTGCTCTTCCTTGACTATCTCCACCTCTTTACAACTTTTTTCAACTTCAACCTCTTGGTGGATTCTTTCCAATTCAATCTCTTCTTCATTGCTTACCAAGGGTATGGGGGTGAGGTATCTTCTTCCTTACTGGTGCACGAAATTGTGATGTCCAGGCTCGAACAATCCCTGGTAGTGGCTCCAAAGCTTGGTGCTTTGATCTTAATTCATAATTGTCACAACTTCGATACAACTAACCAGCAAGTGTACTGGGTCGTCCAAGTAATACCTTACGTGAGTAAGGGTCGAATCCCACGGAGATTGTTGGTATGAAGCAAGCTATGGTCACCTTGTAAAACTCAGTCAGGCAGATATAAAGTGATAATGGTGTTTTCGAATATGATATAATAAAATAGAGATAGAGATACTTATGTAAATCATTGGTAGGAATTTCAGATAAGCGAATGGAGATGCTTTTCGTTCCTCTGAACCTCTGCTTTCCTGCTATCTTCATCCAATCTGTCTTACTCCTTTCCATGGCTGGCTTTATGCAAGGGCATCACCGTTGTCAGTGGCTACATCCCCTCCTCTCAGTGAATAATATGCTCACGTACCCTGTCACGGCACGGCTATTCATCTGTCGGTTCCCGATCATGCTGGAATAGGATTCACCCTCCTTTTGCGTCTGTCACTAACGCCCAACAATCGCGAGTTTGAAGCTCGTCACAGTCATTCAATCATTGAATCCTACTCAGAATACCACAGACAAGGTTTAGACCTTTCGGATTCTCTTGAATGCCGCCATCATTCTAGCTTACGCCATGAAGATTCCGGTTAGGAGATCTAAGAGATATTCATTCTAGCTTATTTCATGTAGAACAGAAGTGTTTGTCAGGCACGCGTTCATAAGGGAGAAGGATGATGAGCGTCACACATAATCATCACCTTCATCACGTTCTCGGGTGCGAATGGATATCTTAGAAGCGAAATAAGAAGAATTGAAAAGAAAACAGTAGTACTTTGCATTAATCTTTGAGGAACAGCAGAGCTCCACACCTTAATCTATGGAGTGTAGAAACTCTACCGTTAAAAATACATAAGTGAAGGTCCAGGCATGGCCGAGATGGCCAGCCCCCTTGGTCTAAGAACAATGCGTTCAAAGATGCCTAATACAATAGTAAGAGGTCCTATTTATAATAAACTAGCTACTAGGGTTTACATGAGTAAGTATTTGATGTATAAATCCACTTCCGGGGCCCACTTGGTGTGTGTTTGGGCTGAGCCTGAGTGTTGTACGTGCAGAGGCCATTTGTGGAGTTGAACGCCAAGTTTTGTGCCAGTTTGAGCGTTCAACTCTGGTTTTGGATCCTTTTCTGGCGCTGGACGCCAGATTTGGGTAGAAAGCTGGCGTTGAACGCCAGTTTACGTCGTCTATTCTTGGCCAAAGTATGGACTATTATATATTGCTGGAAAGCCCTAGATGTCTACTTTCCAACGCAATTGGAAGCACGCCATTTCGAGTTCTGTAGCGCCAGAAAATCCACTTTGAGTGCAGGGAGGTCAGAATCCAACAGCATCAGCAGTCCTTTTTCAACCTCTGAATCTGATTTCTGCTCAAGTCCCTCAATTTCAGCCAGAAAATACCTGAAATCACAGAAAAACACACAAACTCATAGTAAAGTCCAGAAATGTGAATTTAACACAAAATCTATTAAAAACATCCCTAAAAGTAACTAGATCCTACTAAAAACATACTAAAAACAATGTCAAAAAGCGTATAAATTATCCGCTCATCACAACACCAAACATAAATTGTTGCTTGTCCCCAAGCAACTGAAAATCAAAATAGGATAAAAAGAATAGAATATACTATAAATTCCAAACTATCAATGAAACAGAGCTTCAATCATATGAGCGGGACTTATAGCTTTTTGCCTCTTGAATAGTTTTGGCATCTCACTTTATCCATTGAGGTTCAGAATGATTGGCATCTATAGGAACTTCAGATTTCGAATAGTGTTATTGACTCTCTTAGTTCAGCATGATGATTCTTGAACACAGCTTCTTTATGAGTCTTGGCCGTGGCCCTAAGCATTTTGTTTTCCAGTATTACCACCGGATACATAAATGCCACAGACACAGAATTGGGTGAACCTTTTTAGATTGTGACTCAGCTTTGCTAAAGTCCCCAATTAGAGGTGTCCAGGGTTCTTAAGCACACTCTTTTTTTGCTTTGGACCTTGACTTTAACCGCTCAGTCTCAAGTTTTCACTTGACACCTACACGCCACAAGCACATGGTTAGGGACAACTTGGTTTAGCCGCTTAGACCAGGATTTTATTCCTTTAGGCCCTCCTATCCACTGATGCTCAAAGCCTTGGGATCCTTTTTATTTGCCCTTGCCTTTTGGTTTTAAGGGTTATTGGCTTTTTGCTCTTGCCTCTTGGTTTTAAGAGCTTTTGGCTTTTTCTGCTTGCTTTTTCTTTTTCTTTCTAAATTTTTTTTTTCGCCTATTTTTTTTCTATTTTTTTCTGCAAGCTTTGTTCTTTGCTGCTTTTTCTTGCTTCAAGAATCAATTTTATGATTTTTCAGATTATCAAATAACATGTCTCCTAGTCATCATTCTTTCAAGAGCCAACATATTTAACATTCTTAAACAACAACTTCAAAAGACATATGCACTGTTCAAGCATACATTCAGAAAACAAGAAGCATTGTCACCACATCAATATAATTAAACTAAGTTCAAGGATAAATTCAAAACTCATGTACTTCTTGTTCTTTTGATTTAAAACATTTTTTTTAAGAGAGGTGATGGATTCATAGGACATTTATAACTTTAAGACATAGTTACTACTACTAATGATCATGTAATGAAGACACAAACACAGATAAGCACATAACATAGAAAACGAAAAATAGAAGAAATAAGAACAAGGAATGAATCCACCTTAGTAATGGTGGCGTTTCCTTCTTGAGGAACTAATGATGTCCTTGAGCTCTTCTATGTCTCTTCCTTGTCTTTGTTGCTCCTCCTTCATTGCTTTTAGATCTTCTCTGATTTCATGAAGGATGATGGAGTGCTCTTGATGTTCCACCCTTAGTTGCTTCCAATAATTGTGTGGAAGAAAATGTATCCCCTGAGGTATCTCAGGGATCTCTTGATTTGCAGTCAAATGTTCTACCACTGAACTATAGACCCTTGATGGAAGCTTTTGTCTTCCCTTTCCTCTTTCTAGAGGTTTCTCTGGCCTTAGGTGCCATCAATGGTTATGGAAAAAACAAAAAAGCTATGCTTTTACCACACCAAACTTAGAATGTTGCTCGCCCTCGAGCAAAAGAAGAAAGAATAGAAGAAGAAGAGGATATGGAGGAGATGGATGGCTGTGTGTATTCGGCCATATGGGTGGGATTGGGTGGGGAAGAGATGTTGAATTTTTGAAGGTAAGTGGGTGTATGGGTGTGAGTGGTAAATGGAAGACAGAAGGGATGAGTGTTTATTGGGAATAGAGGATGATTGAGAAGAGAGAAGAGAGTGAGTGAAGGTAGGTGGGGATCCTGTGGGATCCACAGATCTTGGGGTGTCAAGGCATTTACATCCCTGCACCAATTTAGGCATACAAAATGCCCTTGCACACAACTCTGGGCGTTCAGCGCCAGGTTGGTGCCCATTTTGGGCGTTCAACGCCCCTTTGCTGCCATTTCTGGCGTTGAACGCCAGAACCATGCTTGTTCTGGGCGTTCAGCGCCAGGATGCTCCCATTCTGGGCGTTCAGCGCCAGAACTATGCTCTGTTCTGGCGTTTGAACGCCAGACAGATGCTCCTCCAGGGTGTGATTTTTCTTCTGCTGTTTTTGATTCTGTTTTTGAATTTTTTGTTTATTTTGTGACTCCACATGATCATGAACCTAAGAAAACATGAAAAACAATAAAAATAAGATTTAGATAAACATTGGGTTGCCTCCTAACAAGCGCTTCTTTAATGTCAATAGCTTGACAGTGGGCTCTCATGGAGCCTCACAGATGTGCAGAGCTTTGTTGAGACTCTCCAACACCAAACTTAGAGTTTGGATATGGGAGTTCAACACCAAACTTAGAGTTTGGTTGTGGCCTCCCAACACCAAACTTAGAGTTTGACTGTGGGGGCTCTGGTTGACTCTGCTTGGAGAGAAGCTTTTTTTGCTTTCTCTCCATGGTTGCAGAGGGAGATCCTTGAGTTTTAAACACAAGGGAGTTCTCATTCCATTGAAGGAATATTTCACCTCTGTCAACATCAATCACAGCTCTTGCTGTGGACAGGAAAGGTCTTCCTAGGATGATGGATTCATCCTCTTCCTTTCCAGTATCCAGGACTATGAAATCAGCAGGGATGTAAAGGCCTTCAACCTTTACTAACACGTCCTCTACTTGTCCATAAGCCTGTTTTCTAGAGCTGTCTGCCATCTCTAATGAGATTTTAGCAGCTTGCACCCCATAGATTCCCAGTTTCTCTATTACAGAGAGGGGCATGAGGTTTATTCCTGAACCAAGGTCACACAGAGCCTTAAAGATCATGGTGCCTATGGTACAGGGTATTATGAACTTTCCAGGATCTTGTCTCTTCTGAGGCAATGTCAGTTGATCCAGATCACTTAGTTCATTGATGAACAAGGGAGGTTCAACTTCCCAAGCATCAATGCCAAATAATTTGGCATTCAGCTTCATGATTGCACCAAGAAACTTGGCAGTTTGCTCTTCAGTAACATCCTCATTCTCTTCAGAAGAGGAATACTCATCAGAGCTCATGAAGGGCATAAGGAGGTTCAATGGAATCTCTATGGTCTCTAGATGAGCCTCAGAGTCCTTTGGTTCCTCAGAGGGAAGCTCCTTATTGATCACTAGACGTCCCAGGAGGTCTTCCTCCTTGGAATTCACGTCCTCTCCTTCCCTTACAAGTTCGGCCATGGCGCTTATGTCAATGGCCTTGCACTCTCCTTTTGGATTCTCTTCTGTATTGCTTGGGAGAGTACTAGGAGGGATTTCAGTGATCCTTTTACTCAGCTGGCCCACTTGTGCTTCCAGATTTCTAATGGAAGACCTTGTTTCATTCATGAAACTCACAGTGGCCTTGGATAGATCAGAGACTAGATTTGCTAAATTAGAAGCATTTTGTTCAGTGTTCTCTGTCTGTTGCTGAGTGGATGATGGAAAAGGTTTATTATTGTTAAACCTGTTTCTTCCACCATTATTAAAGCCTTGTTGGGGCTTTTGATCCTTCCATGAGAAATTTGGATGATTTCTCCATGTTGAGTTATAGGTGTTTCCATAAGGTTCACCTAAGTAATTTACCTCTGCTATTGCAGGGTTCTCAGGATCATAAGCTTCTTCTTCAGAAGATGCCTCTTGAGTACTGTTGGATGCAGCTTGCATTCCATGCAGACTCTGAGAGATCATATTGACTTGCTGAGTCAATATTTTATTCTGAGCCAATATGGCATTCAGAGTATCAACTTCAAGAACTCCCTTCTTCATAGGCGTCCCATTACTCACAGGATTCCTTTCAGAAGTGTACATGAACTGGTTATTAGCAACCATGTCAATGAGTTCTTGAGCTTCTGTACGCGTTTTCTTTAGGTGAATGGATCCACCTGCAGAAGTGTCCAGTGACATTTTTGATAACTCAGATAAACCATCATAGAATATATCCAGGATGGTCCATTCTGAAAGCATGTCAGAAGGACACTTTTTTGGTCAACTGTTTGTATCTTTCCCAAGCTTCATAGAGGGATTCACCTTCTTTCTGTCTGAAGGTTTGAACATCAGCTCTAAGCTTGCTCAGCTTTTGAGGAGGAAAGTACTTGGCTAAGAAAGCCGTGACCAGCTTATCCCAAGAGTTCAGGCTGTCTTTGGGTTGAGAATCCAACCATAATCTAGCTCTGTCTCTTACAGCAAAAGGGAAAAGCATGAGCCTGTAGACTTCAGGATCTACTCCATTAGTCTTAACAGTATCATATATCTGCAAGAATTCAGTTAAGAACTGAAAAGGATCTTCAGATGGAAGTCCATGAAACTTGCAGTTCTGCTGCATCAGAGAAACTAATTGAGGTTTCAGCTCAAAGTTGTTTGCTCCAATGGCAGTAATGGAGATGCTTCTTCCATGTAAATTGGAATTAGGTGCAGTAAAGTCACCAAGCATCTTCCTTACATTATTATTATTTTCGGCTGCCATCTCCTCTGCCTGTTCGAAAATTTCTGAAAGGTTATCTCTGGATTGTTGTATTTTAGCTTCTCTTAATTTTTTCTTCAGAGTCCTTTCAGGTTCTGGATCTGCTTTAACAAGAATGTTCTTGTCCTTGCTCCTGCTCATATGACAAAGAAGATGGCACAGAAAAAATAGTAATAATAATATGGATCCTTTATACCACAGTATAGGGATCTTTGTGTTAGTAGAAGAAAAGAAGGGAAGAAAATCTGAACTCAGAGAGAGAGGGGGTTCGAATTTTTGGAGAGTTGAAGGAAAGATGTTAGTATATCAATAAACAAATAGAAGAAGATGAGAGGGGGAAGTGAATTTTCGAAAACAATTTTTGAAAAAGAGTTAGTGATTTTTGAAAATAGTTTTTGAAAAAGTTTAGTATTTTTTTCGAAAAAAATTTTTTTTTAATAAAAACTAAAAATAATTAGTTAATAAAAAAGAAATTTTTGAAAAAGAGGGAAGATATTTTCGAAAATTAGAGAGAGAGAGTTAGTTAGGTAGTTTTGAAAAAATTAAGAAACAAACAAAAAGTTAGTTAGTTAGTTGAAACAAATTTGAAAAGATAAGAAGTTGGGAAGTTAGAGAAGATATTTTGAAATCAAATTTTGAAAAAGATAAGATAAGAAGGTATTTTTTTTGAAAAGATATGATAGAAATTAGTTTTTGAAAAAGATTTGATTTTTAAAATCACAATTAATGACTTGATTCATAAGAAATCACAAGATATGATTCTAGAACTTAAAGTTTGAATCTTTCTTAACAAGCAAGTAACAAACTTCAAATTTTTGAATCAAAACTTTAATTGATTATGTTATTTTCGAAAATTATGATATAAAATAAGAAAAAGGTTTTTGAAAATTATTTTTTTGGAATTTTCGAAAATAATCATGAATTTTGAAAAAGATTTTGAATTTTGAAAAAGATAAGATTTTCAAATTGAAAATTTGATTTGACTCATAAGAAACAACTTGATTTTAAAAATTTTTGAAAAAGTCAACTCAAATTTTCGAATTTGATGAGAGAAAAAGGGGAAGATATTTTTTTGATTTTTTTTTTTGAATTTTTATGAAAACGTGAAAATTATGCAATGCATGAAATTTTTAGATCAAAACATGTGATGCATGCAAGAATGCTATGAATGTCAAGATGAACACCAAGAACACTTTGAATGTCAAGATGAACATCATAGACACAATTTTGAAAAATTTTTAATGCAAAGAAAACATGCAAGACACGAAACTTAGAATTCTTTAATGCTTACGCACTAAGGATTCAAGAATGCATATGATAAACATGAAAAGACACAAAACAAAAAATCATCAAGATCAAACAAGAAGACTTACCAAGAACAACTTGAAGATCATGAAGAACACTATGAATGCATGATATTTTCGAAAAAATGCAAGATGCATATGCAATTGACACCAAACTTATAACATGACTCAAGACTCAAACAAGAAACACAAAAATATTTTTGATTTTTATGATTTTCTAATTTTTTTTTGTATTTTTATTTATAATTTTTTTTTTCGAAAATTATTGTGAAAAATAAAAATAAGGATTTCAAAATTTTTAATATGAATTCCAGGAATCTTGCCATGTTAGTCTTAAAGCTCCAATCAAAGGGTCAGGCATGGCTTAATAGCCAGCCAAGCTTTTTAAAAAAAATATGAGTGTAATTCAGACATGACAAGCCTGACATACCCTATCCAGAAGGATTGGGCATGACTCCACTGAAGTGATTAGCCAATCCCAAAGCAGTTTGGGTATGGCTTTATAGCCAGATAGGCTTCAACATGCTTCATGAAACACTAGAATTCATTCTTAAAAATTTTGAAGCCATAGAATAATTTATTTTTGAAAACATTATTTTTAGTAAATTTTTTTTTTTTCAAAAACAAGTGAGGAATTTTTGAAAGGTTTTTGAAAAAATTTTTTTGAAAAGAAAACAAAAAGAAAAATTACCTAATCTGAGCAACAAGATGAACCGTTAGTTGTCCAAACTCGAACAATCCCCGGCAACGGCGCCAAAAACTTGGTGCACAAAATTGTGATGTCCAGGCTCGAACAATCCCTGGTAGTGGCTCCAAAGCTTGGTGCTTTGATCTTAATTCATAATTGTCACAACTTCGATACAACTAACCAGCAAGTGCACTGGGTCGTCCAAGTAATACATTACGTGAGTAAGGGTCGAATCCCACGGAGATTGTTGGTATGAAGCAAGCTATGGTCACCTTGTAAATCTCAGTCAGGCAGATATAAAGTGATAATGGTGTTTTCGAATATGATATAATAAAATAGAGATAGAGATACTTATGTAAATCATTGGTAGGAATTTCAGATAAGCGAATGGAGATGCTTTTCGTTCCTCTGAACCTCTGCTTTCCTGCTATCTTCATCCAATCTGTCTTACTCCTTTCCATGGCTGGCTTTATGCAAGGGCATCACCGTTGTCAGTGGCTACATCCCCTCCTCTCAGTGAATAATATGCTCACGCACCCTGTCACGGCACGGCTATTCATCTGTCGGTTCCCGATCATGCTGGAATAGGATTCACCCTCCTTTTGCGTCTGTCACTAACGCCCAATAATCGCGAGTTTGAAGCTCGTCACAGTCATTCAATCATTGAATCCTACTTAGAATACCACAGACAAGGTTTAGACCTTCCGGATTCTCTTGAATGCCGCCATCATTCTAGCTTACGCCACGAAGATTCCGGTTAGGAGATCTAAGAGATATTCATTCTAGCTTATTTCATGTAGAACAGAATTGTTTGTCAGGCACGCGTTCATAAGGGAGAAGGATGATGAGCGTCACACATAATCATCACCTTCATCACGTTCTTGGGTGCGAATGGATATCTTAGAAACGAAATAAGAAGAATTGAATAGAAAACAGTAGTACTTTGCATTAATCTTTGAGAAACAGCAGAGCTCCACACCTTAATCTATGGAGTGTAGAAACTCTACCGTTAAAAATACATAAGTGAAGGTCCAGGCATGGCCGAGATGGCCAGCCCCCTTGGTCTAAGAACAATGCGTTCAAAGATGCCTAATACAATAGTAAGAGGTCCTATTTATAATAAACTAGCTACTAGGGTTTACATGAGTAAGTATTTGATGTATAAATCCACTTCCAGGGCCCACTTGGTGTGTGTTTGGGCTGAGCCTGAGTGTTGCACGTGCAGAAGCCATTTGTGGAGTTGAACGCCAAGTTTTGTGCCAGTTTGGGCGTTCAACTCTGGTTTTGGATCCTTTTCTGGCGCTGGACGCCAGATTTGGGTAGAAAGCTGGCGTTGAACGCCAGTTTACGTCATCTATTCTTGGCCAAAGTATGGACTATTATATATTGCTGGAAAGCCCGGGATGTCTACTTTCCAACGCAATTGGAAGCGCGCCATTTCGAGTTCTGTAGCTCCAGAAAATCCACTTTGAGTGCAGGGAGGTCAGAATCCAACAACATCAGCAGTCCTTTTTCAACCTCTGAATCTGATTTCTGCTCAAGTCCCTCAATTTCAGCCAGAAAATACCTGAAATCACAGAAAAACACACAAACTCATAGTAAAGTCCAGAAATGTGAATTTAACACAAAATCTATTAAAAACATCCCTAAAAGTAACTAGATCCTACTAAAAACATACTAAAAATAATGTCAAAAAGCGTATAAATTATCCGCTCATCACTTACCCTCTATGTCAAGCCCAATGGGAGAGGATTCAATTGTAGATAGGAACTCCTCAATGATTGAATCCATCTCTTGGTCAACCTCTTCAAAGGCTTCAACCACTTCTTCCGATTCAATAATCTCGACTTCCTCCCCTTGTGACAATCCTTGTTTCACCCCTTATTCTACACTTTGAAGCACCAAACTCACTCCCTCACTATGCTACTTGATTGCTTCTACACATTCGTCAATGGGAGTGCCTTGGTTGCTTAGGCTTAGTTGGGAGGAGACCGTATTGTGAACGGCTTCCACTATGGTAGCTATCTTGGCTTCTAACTCCTTGAACTCCTTTTGGTTCTCTTCTTGCCTTTGAATGTAAGAACTAACACATTCTTGGAGAGGATCATCCATTGGAGGTGGTGTGGAAAAAGAAGGTTCATTTTTTGGGAAGGAGGTTTCATAATTGAAAGTTGGTTAATCTTGGAAAGGGTATAGAGGTGGTGTATATTGAGGTGGTTCTTGAGAGTATTTGTGTTGGAATGGTGGTGGTTCCATGTGTGGTTCATATGGTTCATAAGGTGGTTGGTATGGTGGATAAAAATTAGGGTCATAATGAGGTGTTTGGTGGTAGGGGGCTTGTGAGTAAGGTGGTTCAAAATTAGGTTGAGGGGGTGGTTCATAGGCATGTGGTGGTGGTTGTTGACAATCACAATAAGGGTCACCACATCCATTAGATTGATATGTATTAGGATTGGAAATATACCCATAAGAATTCGGAGGTTGTTGTTGCCAAGAAGGTTGATCAATCCCTTAAGGCTCCTCCCATCTTTGATTGTTCCATCCCTAATGCACATCCTCATTGTAGCTTCCATTTCCTACAACATAATTTGAGCCAGACTCATAGCCAAAGTGAGGATGAAAATTCATAATAGCAAATAAAAATAAAAGCTAACAAAAATAAGTAACAAAGTCCTAAAACTAACAAAAACTAACAAATAAGAAAAAAGGCAAACATATTCACAATATTCACAATAGTCAATAACATAACACCATTGCAACTCCCCGGCAACGGCGCCATTAATTTGATAGTTGAAATTTGTTGTCGGTCTAGATTTTCTTCCTAAAGAAAGGAATTCCTTCGTTGTAAGCATAGCTCCAAACCAACAAACAATTCTCACATTAAATTAAAATATGGTTTTGTCACATGTACAAACCCCAATAAATTTTTAACCGAAGTATTTAGACTCCGGGTCGTCTCACAAGGAGTTGCAATGAAGTGCTCAATTATTGGCTATGAAAATGCAAGGGGGATTTGATTTGATATTTGACAAGAAAATATAAATGACTAGAAAGTAAAAGAACAATTGACTAAATAAAAGAAAGTGGAAAGTACTCTTGGCTAGACATAGGTAATTGAGATCACCATCCTTGTCTACAAACCAAATATTGATAATTATGAGGTACCAACCTATTAAGTCTACATCCAAAAGCTTTAAGTACGTAATATCTACTCTTAAGCTTGAAGTACGTCAAATAGGCTTTGATCACATCAACCCACAAGTCCCAACCTACCTACTAATTAGATTAGTAGTGGGTTAGCATCAATGAGTATCAAATTGATCACCAAGGGTTCTCAAATCACCAATTTAATGAGATCCAATGACTCAAGGTCACTCAATTCCCTTAGCCTAGGCTAAGAGTCAAGAGAACTACTCACAAACTAGAGGAAACATTTTATCAAACATCTAGAGTACAAGAAAAGTAAACATCATAAATTGCAAGAATCATAAATCTACCAACTACAAATTACAAGGAAAGTAAATCAACAACTCAAATCATCAATTAAAAGAACATTAAACATCAAATTTCATTAAATGTGAAACAAATTCAACATGAGTGCATGAACATAAAAGAAGCATAAAAGTAAAATTAACAAGATAGAATAAGAGAACTACACTACTAGAGCATGAAAATGTAGAAGAAACAAGTTGAGAACAATAATCAAAACCTAGATCTAAGATGGAATTAACCTAACCTAACCTAATTCTAGAGAGAAGAGGGAGCTTCTCTCTCTAGAAACTAACCTACATGATGTTATACTACAAACAATTGCTCCCCCTTGCCCAAGCATGAATTCTGCATGAAATAGCATCAGAAATGAGTTGGGTTGGGCCCAAAGTGCTTTAGAAATCGCTAGGGCGATTTCACTTTAGTGGGCCACCAGCAGCGTCAGTGCACACGCGTATATGGTGCATGCGCGCCCCTATACGCGAAGTAACGTATAGCAAATTTTATATCATTTTGAAGCCCCGGATGTTAGCTTTCCAACGCAACTAGAACCGCCTCATTTGGACCTCTATAGCTCAAGTTATGGTTGATTGAGTGCGAAGAGGTCAGGCTTGACAGCTTTACGGTTCCTTCATTTCTTCATGAGTTCTCCCACTTTGCATGCTTTTCTCCTCACTTCTTCCATCCAATACTTGCCTTATGAACCTAAAATCACTCAACAAACATATTAAGGCATAGAATGGAATTAAAGTGAATTAAATTTAGCTATTTTAAGGCCTAAAAAGCATGTTTTCACACTTAAGCACAAATCTAGGGAGAATTACAAAACTATGTTATTTCATTGAATAAATGTGAGAAAAGTTGATAAAATCTCCTAAATTAAGCACAAGATAAACCACAAAATCAGGGTTTATCAATCTCCACCATCTTGGGATCTAGCTCCACTTGCTTTTTAGTCCTCCTAGCAAGGTGTGGAAAAGGAATGGGAATGGCTTCTCTCACAACATCATCTTCCTTAGATACTCCATTCTTTGGTTGAGCAACGTCTTCTTCAACCGCATCCTGTACCTCATCTTCTTCTTCAACATCTTCTACCTCAACAACATCTTCAACTTGAATGTCTTTTCCTGAGCTTGGCTCCTCGAGACTCCTCTCTTGCAATGTAGTGCCAGACCTCAAAGTAATGGCATTAATTCCACCCATGGGGTTAGGTAAAGGTTGAAAGGGAAGTGCACTAGAGCTTGAAGGTTGATTGTTGGAGGTAGATTGTTGGAGGTAGAGGATGGTTCCATGCGGGATATGAGAGCTTGTAGAGTGGAGGTAAGACCGTTGAGGCTAGAGGTAAGTGAAGTTTGAAGCTCTTTTTGTCCTTGAAGGATAGAACAGAGTGTTTCATCTTGGTTGCAGGAAGAAGGAGGGTAGGTAATTTGAGGGTCTTGTGGTTAGTTGAATTGAGGTGCTTGGGCTTGCCTTTGGTGAGGTGGTCGGTAACTTTGGCCTTGGTTTTGCTGTTGATACCGATTTTCTTGATAGTTGTTGTTCCATCTTTGATTTTCACCATTGTCTCTGCCTCCTTGGTTGTAGTTGTCCCTCCATCCTTGGTTGGAATTGTCTCTCCATCCTTGGTTGGAATTGTCTTGCCAACCTTGATTATAGTTATCTTATTGGTTATAATTACTGCCTTGTTGATAGTACCCTTGATTCGGACGGCTGTAATAAGCATTCGTAGCTACCAAGGTGTTATCCTCTTGGAGTTTTGGACATTCATCGGTGTAGTAAAAATAGCAAGCGCATATTTCACACACTCTCTGAGGAAGAGGATGAAGTTGTTGTTTATTGAGCTGGAGCTGCTTAAGTATATTGGTCATCTCTCCCAGAGTCTTGGTGAGAGCAGCAGTCTTACTACTAGAGGAAACTTCCGCAATAGCCTTGGGATGATTATTTCTTTGTCTTGAATTTTGGGTAAACTCATCGGTGTTCAGTTGCCACGCTTCTGTCGTCGTCTTGTACTTCGTCAGAGAGCCATTACTCGCAGCATCTAAGAGGGTCTTGTCTTGAGGCTTCATGCCTTGGCAGAAATAGCTAATCAACAGAAGAGGCATCAATAGAATAATTCTCCTTAAGAGTAATTCTCCTAAGAGCTGCCATAGTATCTGCACTTAATTCAATAGAAGAGGCATCAATAGAATTAGTTGGAGAGGAACTAGTTTCTTCCTCAAATGACACTTCAGACTCAACCTCAGATAAGACTGGTGAATTGGGCAAAACCCCTTCACCATCCTCAGAGGCTAACCGACGCCGAGCTCACCTAAAACATGAAATAGTCTTTTCAATCTCAGGATCAAATGCGGCTAAGCTCGGATCCGGTAATGAACGCATCATTCAATGAAAGAAACATAAAGTTCATGGTAACAAAATAAACTAAGAAAAAATAAATAATAATTATTACTAATAAACAAAAAACACACCAATAAAAATAAAAAAATACAATTATGTAAATATAAAAATATTTACACCAACCAATAATTTAGCACACATGTAACTCCCCGGCAACGGTGCCAGAAATTGATTGGTGGAAAAATGCCAGTTAAGAAATTCTTATAAAAGTAGCGTTGCAAGTACAGTCTTAACCGACGAAAATTCCACTATCAATTTAGAAGTGTGTCACAATTAAAATTAAATAACCAGGAGTAGAATCCTGGGTCGTTTCACAAAGAGTTGACACAATTATGTAAATTATTGGTTAGGAATTTTCTGAATATTTTTGAAGTTTGAGAACGGAAAAATAATGACTAGGAGTTGAAGCATTGAATAATAACAAGAGGTGTTATCTATTTAATAAAAATATCTTGGCTAGAAGTGAAAATTAGAGTTCCTATCCTTGTTAATTTTTTCCAAGTATAATAGTAGAAGTTTATTGCTTCCACTTAGTTATCCTCTAACTAATGAAGGAAAATCAAGTGGGTAACACTTACTCTGATTCATAAGTCCTAGTCACTTCCTAGGAAAGGACTAGAGTTGGTGAAAATGAGTCAACCAGCAATTTCCAATTACAAATTGATACTCGAGTATTACAACTCAAGGGATTCTAATTAATCAACTCCCAAGCCAAGTTGGAATATCTACTCCATTAACACGAATGCCAGTTTCACAAACATGTAAAGGGAGTAAATAAAAGACATGGCAATTATTATAAATTAATAAATTCTAAATTGGTAATGACGATTAATTAAAAGGGATTAAACAAGCAATAGAATTAAATATAAAAATAATCTATTGTATTAATAAATTCAAAAGTAACAAAAACTAAACATGAATTCAAGTAACTAAATGGAAAAACAAAGGAGTAGAAGTAATAGAAAGGTAAACTATGACGATAATAACTTCACTTGAAGTTAGTAGCAGCTCTCTCAAGATCCAAAGTGAAGATGAACTAAGAATGCTAAGAACCCTAAGAGAAGTATGTTTCTCTCTCCAGAATTCAAAACTAAAATTAAAACTAACTGAAAGTGAAAGTGTCCTCAGTCTCAGCTACACCCTTGCCTCTAGTCTATGTTTTTGGGCTTGAAACTGGGTCCAAATCACCCCAAAAATCGCCCCCAACGAGTTCTGATAAGTGTAGCATGTGACGCTCTGTCACGCGTATACGTCGGCCACGCGTACGCGTCGCTGGACTTCTGCGCTTGTCACGCATACACGTCATTCACGCGTACGCGTCGCTGTAAATGCTCCAAATCACGCGCACGCGTTAGCCATTGCGTGCATGTCGCTTCTCACTTCTCAGCTCCTTAGTTTCTTGTGTTCCTTTCACTTTATCATGCTTCCTCTTCATCCTTTATGCCATTCATGCCCTGTAAACCTGAAAACACTTAACAAATACATCACGGCATCAAATGGTAATAAAAGAGAATTAAAAATTAACAATTTTAAGGCCTAGGAAGCATGTTTTCAATCATAGCACAAAATTAGGAAGGAAATGAAAAACATGCAATTTACATGAATAAGTGTGAGAATATTTGGCAAAACCCACTCAATTCAATCCAAAATATATCATAAAATAGTGGTGCATCATTAACGCATCAAGATTCCTCTTTCTATCCTTAACTCGCGGCAGCAATCTCATTGATTCCCAGACAATATCAACAGCGACAATCAAGTTTCACAACAATGACAATTTATCTGACATAAAATTGGAATTAACGCGAAATGGATATTAAATGAAATTACAACATAATTGTTAATAGAGTATTGCAGTAAATAGAAATGGAACCAAATAGTCTCACAGCGAGAAATGAAGCAAGATAACACCGCATCGGCTTTTATTTTAATTATACAATTTCCGAAACTCGAACCTGGGATATTAACATCGTGAAATTCTCAATAATTTATAGCTGAATAATAGCGATAAGTGTTTCAAGGCAAGAATGACTCACTGCAGCTAAAGAGAAATGAGGCAACAGAGCGGCAGCAGCTCCAGCAACTACCTCAAGTGACGGCAGCGGCCTAAATCTCTGATGACATCAACTGTAATAGCTACGTAGTGACAATAAGGTTCCAGCAATTCAGAAGAATGAAAACTAGAAGCAAGTACGCCCTTACCAGCAGTGGATCCTAACAACAGAAACTTGGCGGTGCGACCCACAGTGACGGCGACAGCTGGGCAGTGACGGAGCTCCGGCGAAGCTCCCTGTCCTCTCTCACTCACATGTTCTGTTCCTCATAGTGACGGCGGCCCAGCAGTAGTAGTGGTAGGATGCGGTGGCTCTCCTCCCTCCTCGCATCGCACCATCTCTGTCTCCCTCAATCTCGGCGTCACTCTCCCTTTCTCCTTTGAGCTCGATAGCATTCGACCCATAGCAACGACGGCGCTCTCCTTTCTCTCTTCTCCTCTCTTCGTTGGCGCCAGCGACGATGGGCAACTGGGCGGTAACGACGACACAACGGTGTGACAGCAGTGATGCCCGCTAGTACAGTCCCCCTTCTCTTCTCTTCCTTCTCTTTGCAACATTCCCCCTCCCTTTCCTTCTGTTTCTTTCGTGTGGGTGTGCGTGGGGCTTGGTGGGTTAGGGTAGAAAATTAGGGTTTGTGATTTTGATTAAATTAGGGAATAGAGTATTTCATTAAAATTCTAATTTAATCCCTTTAAACTACTTTAAAACATTAATTAAATTATCAATTTGCTAATTAACTCTCAATCAAGTATTCTGATTTAAAATATAAGATAATATAATTAACGATAAAAATTAAAGTATTAAATTCTAAAATCTCAATTATTTAAACTAAATCGTATAAAATTCTTTTTCTTTTACGACTACTAAGCCTTATAATTTAAATATAGAAAATTATTCAATGATTATGAAATTAAGTAAAATTTTTATTTTAATTACCAAAACTTGATTTAATTATTCTCAATGAAATAATTTCTGAAAATAAAATCACTAATAAATAAATAAATTTGGAATCATCTCAAAATAAGATTTTTCAAAAGTTTTGGATCTTACATCATCCACCATATATAAAACACAAAAAAAAAGAGAGAAAAAGAAAACAATAAAAGGGGACAAAATGCCCCAAAGTAAATGGTGGTAGCAATGCATATGTGTTGAACTCAAAATTGGTATGCATCAATATGTGGCTAAGATAGTTAATGGGTAGCTAGGCTTGCGTTTTGATTACATGGAGTGTCTTAGGTTATTAGGTAGAAGTTTAGGTTAATAAGGGATTCGGATTTTAGTCCACTTAACCAAATGCATTCCTACCTTGACCCTAACCCCATTATAACCCTTGGAAAGACCTTTTGATATGTGTTCTCATGCATTAAATTTTTGTTGATTGGTAGAAGAGCAAGTCTTAGAAAGTAGGATTAGTAGAGAATCGACCCTCAAACACTAGAGTGATTAGAGTGTATACACCTTCGGTGAGGGTTCGATGCTCGATTCCTTGTTTCTGGCTTTCACAAGCTTTCTTCTTGCAAGTCTATTTGTACTTCATTTTATGATTTGAATTAGTGGAATTCAGTTCATATTTGTTCTTGAAAGATTGATTTACCTTTAACCAAGTAGGTAGAAGCATTTAGCATGTAGTTGCATTTATATAGATAGGTTACATTTCATAAATCCTACCATCCCTTTTCACCCCTTTATAGCTTCTCTTAAGCTTAGCATGATGACATGCTAATGTTTAAGTATGGGGAGATTGATAAATCACTATTTTGTAGTATATTTTGGATTCAATTGAGTAGATTTTGTCAACTATTCTCACACTTCTTTGGCCTTAAAATTGCTAATTTTTAATCCTCTTTATTACCATTCGATGCCGTGATATGTTTGTTAAGTGATTTCAGAGTTTATAGGGCAGGAATGGCTTAGAGGATGGAAAGGAAGCATGCAAAACTAGAAGGAACACAAAGAATTGAAGATTTGAGAAGCTGATGTCGACGCATACTTATGGATGACGCGTACGCGTAACCAAGCCATAGTCCAAATGACGCGTACGCGTGACTGATGCATACGCGTGGCCAATGAATTGTCAAAAGGATGCGCACGCGTGACTGACGCGTACGCATGATGAGTGTCATGTGCCTCAGTAAAGAGAAAACGCTGGGGGTGATTTTTGGGCTGCTTTTGACCTAGTTTCAGGCCCAAAAATGAAGACAAGAGGCTAGGGAGTGGAGCTGGGCATTCATTCATCATTGATTCACACACACTTTAGGTTTTTAGATGTAGGTTTCTAGAGAGAGAGGCTCTCTCCTCTCTCTAGGTTTTAGGGTTTTTAGTCTTATTTCTTCTCAAATTCAGATTTTCATCTTGTTTTAATTTAGTTTCTTTCTCTTGTTGATTTCCTTATTTTCCCAATTTAGTTTTTGAATTCTTCTTGTTAAATTTAATTTCCTTTTTATGCAATTTGAAGTATTTCATGTTTATGGCTTCTTTCTTTAATTGTTGGTTATTATTTCTTGCAATTGTTAGTCTTAGATTTTACTATTCCTTGTTAATTTTCTATGTTTTTATTATGTGTCTTCCAAGTGTTTGATAAAATGCTTGGTTGGATTTTAAAATAGATTTTTGTGTTCTTGGCATGGATTGAGTAATTTGGAGACTCTTGAATTGTCAAAGTTTCTTGTTGATTGGTGATTGAAAGTTGCTAGTTGACTTGAGCTTCACTAAATCTAGTCTTTGATTAGGACTTGTGAACTTAAGTTGATTTTGCTCACTTGACTTTACTTCAATTGTTAGAGGTTAACTAAATGAGAGCAAAATACATTACCATCACAATTGACGATGATAATGAGGATAAGAATTCCAACTCTCAACCCTTGCTAGGACTTTTCTTAGTTGTTAATTTATTTTCCTGTTATTTACATTCCTTGTTCATCATTCAAAAACCCCAAAAATACTTTCCTATAACCAAAAATAACTACACTTCCCTGCAATTCCTTTGAGAGACGACCCGAGGTTTAAATACTTCGATTATTTTTATTGGTTTGCATTGTGACAAACAAATTAAACGTTGATTGAGGTTTAATTGTCAGTTTAGATCTATACTTACAACGCGATTTTATTGAGAAATTCTTTACCGATATTTTTCCTTTGTCAGTTAGCAAACAACAATATAATTTCGATTGTGAGTATTACTGAGAATGTGTTGGTGAGAATTCAGGACTTATTTTTTTCGGTGGATTTCCATATCATAGAGACACCTCCCATTGACTCGGATAGGCTAACCTCCATCTTACTTGGGAGGCCTTTCTTGAAGACATCCTAGTTTAAACTATACACATTTTCTGGGGACTATTTGTTTGAAGCCAAAGGAAAAGTGGTGAAGTTTAAATTGGAGGAAACCATGAGGCTACTCCTAGAGGTACATTCCATTTTTGGTTGTGACATCGTTGAAGATGATGTAGTTGAAGTCCACTTTGGAAGTGATGATAAGATAAGTGTCGATAAAGGCTTGGGTATAAGAGGAGTTAGCAAAGAAGAGGAAAATGATCCACAACTTCCACGCTATCAAGGATGTCACCATGTCATATTTTTCTATGCTTTTTCATACAAGAAATTTATGATTAGTGCTTAAATATTGCATTCTTTGGTGCTTAAATGGTATATTTCTTTGATCTTTTGATTTGATAAACTTTGTAGGAAATAAGAAGAAAAAGAAGCAAAAAGAGCACAAAATAAGCTAAAAAGAAGAAAAGAGGAATTTTGGGCACACTTTGAAGTTGAAGCACACTTTGGAGGCTTAGGCCACGCTTTTAAAAGCGTGGCCCATGACCAAATCAAGGAAGAGAAGCGTGGCCCAAACGAAGAAAAGCGTGGCTCAAAACAAGGAGCAAGAGCACAAAGCTCTTGCCAAGAGCTTTAGAGCTCTTGTGGAGAGCTTTACTTCAAATAATCAAAAGCCAAGCTCTTGCCAAGAGCTTTTTCGGACTTGCCTCAAGGAAAAATCAAGGAAAATGAGCTTGGAAGCAAAAATTTTGGCTAAGTTAAACTTGGGCGCTCACAGCATGACCATGCCTCCTTCAAAGGGCAATAACTTGAGCTACAGATATCCGATTGATGTGCTTCCAGTTGCATTGGAAAGCTGACATTTAGAGCTTTCCAACAATATATGGTAATTCATATTTGGCATAGAATTAAGACACGAGTGAAAGGCATCTTTAAGGGCCAAAAATAAGCAAAAATGAATCAAAGTGCTTCCACCAGGATTCGAAGAGGGAGACCAAGGGAAGCAAGGAAGTAGCGCTCTCCTTGAGAGCTTTAAAGCTCTTCTTGAGAGCTTTATCGTGGGTCTCCTCATGAAAATATAAGAAAAAGGCTCACAAAATGCTTCCATCATGGTTCGAACTTGGAGTTTCTCTCCAAAACAAAGGGGTGCTTCTAATAGAGCTCTTACGGAGAGCTTTAAAACTCTTGGGGAGGGCTTTGCCCTGGGAGTGTGACCCATGGTCCAAAAATCAAATTAATTCAATTCTTCACCAAATTAAAGAGCCAACATCCGGATCTACTACTCTTCAAATAAAAAGCAAGCAAGGCCCATTAACTCAAAGGCACAAGAACAAGTTAGCTTAGGAATTTATTTTTAATTGTAATTTGTTTAGAATTTTATTTTTCAATTTTATTTTCATTTTGTGAAAAGCCTATAAAAAGGCATCTGCTTCAATTCACTAGGGGAGCTCGAGGAGAAAAAAGGCTAGCTCCAATAGGGAGTTGTGCACTCTTTAGTTTTTATTTTGCTTTCTTTCTTAGTTTTCTTCTCTGTTTTGAATTTTTGGATTGAGATTGGAAGGAATTCTGTTTTCATTCTCCATCTGTAACTTCTCTTGTTCTTCTTCTGCAATTTACTCTTCCATTTTCATTTTGCAATTGTTCTTGTTGGATCAAGGAAGGATTTGAGATCTAGACTTGTTTTCTAGTATCTTCCACTCCTGAGATCTTGAACCACTTTTAAATTGCTGCAAATTAAGCACTGCTTTTCTGTTTTGAATTCTTCAAGCAATTTCCCTTTTTTGTTTAGATCTGTTGCATGATTTTTCACCTTTTACTTCTATGTTTGATTGCTATTTACACTTTCCTGTTGAATTTTAATTTCCAGCACCCACTCCCCTTTATATTTCATGCAATTTACATTTTTTGTCATTTAAGATTGTTGCAATTTACATTTCTTGCTCTTTAAGTTTCTGTCCAATGTTACTTTCTGCACTTTAATTCTTCTTGTCATTTACTTTCTGTTGTTTCAATTGTCACTCAATTCACTTCAATGTTAGCTTGACTAAACTAATCACCCACTAAAGTTTCTTGATCCATCAATCCCTGTGGGATCGACCTCACTCTAAGTGAGTTTTACTACTTGATGCGACCCGGTACACTTGCCGGTGAGTTTTGTGTTGGATCATTTTCCACACATCACACCCAATCATGGTTCAATTGACAAGTGAAAGCATCTTCCCTTGAAGGACACCCTTACCAAGGGCAACAAGAAGGACAAGATGGATGTCCTTAAGGATGTCCCAAAGAGATGACCATAAGCTCATGACCATCTAACTTAAGGACGTTAAAGAAAAGTGCTAGGTGGGAGACACCACCATGGTACGATCTTCCTTGTTCATATCTTGTTTCCCTTAGTTTTTATCTCTTTGGTTGAATTTCTTGAGTTTGATTAGATGTGTTTGAATTATCATTGTTTCATGAGATTTTCTTTGTTGTTAGTTTGGTTAATTTGCCAATTTTGGTTGTTTCCATGAAATTCTAAGTGTTTTTGAAGTATTTTGCATGCATAGATATCAAAACTTTGCTATAATTGCTTTTATTTTTTATATATAAAAAAAGAAGCTTGTCTCGCATAAGCGTGGCCCACACGTACACGTGACCGTCAAAAATTTACCATGCGAGAATGGTGCATGGGTGATGCTACTGCATGGCCTGCAAAGCGAGTTGTGCTGGGGCCATGCGGGAAAGGTGCTGTAGGCATGGGCACTGGTCACTCATACGGGTGATCCACGCGTACGCGTCGACGCCTAAATTCCGATGATGCCTAACCCATGCTAAAACCAAGCTACCACATGGCTTGGACAGTGAGTTGTACCAGGACCGTGCTACTGTGATGCGAGGCGCACAAGTCCCTCCCATGCGTATGCGTGACGAACGCATATGCATTGCCCTATAATCCTAGATTGTGATATTTTTGGTGATGGGTTTGTGCGGCCGCATGGTTTAGATAGTGAGTTGTGCCGCGACCATGCAGAAACTGTGCGAAGGGCACGATGCCCTCTCAAGCATATGCGTGACGGACGCATACGCATCACCTTTCTTTTTTTGCTATTCACGCTCACGCGTGCCTGATGTATACACGTCACTTTGCGATTTCAATTACAGGGGCACGCTACCCTATTTCTTTCCCTCTCCTCTTGACGGAAGAAAGTTGTTGGTAAAGAATTTCACAAAAATATCGCATTGCAAGTATAGTTCTAAACCAACAAATTATCCTCAGTCAACGTTTAAATTGTTTGTCACTTAAGCAAACCCAATAAAATTATCCGAAGTATTTAAACCTCGGTTCGTCTCTCAAGGAATTGCAGGGAAGTGTAGTTTATTATTGGTTATGGGAAAGTATATTTTTAGGATTTTGTAATAAGAAACAGAAAGTAAAATGGCAAGAAAATAAACTAATAACTAAGAAAGCTCTTAGCAAGGAAAGAGAATTAGAAGTCATATCCTCATTATCATCCTCAATTGTGATGGTAATTGCGTTTTGCTCTCACTTAGTTAACCTCTAATAAATAGAGGAAAGTCAAGTGCATACAATCAAGTTGAGTTCACAAGTCCTAGTCAACTCATAGGGAGAGACTAGAATTAGTGAAGTTCAAGCTAACTAGTAATCTTCAATTACCAATCAACAAAAGAGTTTTGATAACTCAAGAGTCTCTAATTGATCAATCCAAGTTAAGAACATAAAAAATCTAAATTAAAATCCACCCAAGCATTTTATCAAACACTTGGAAGGCACAAAATAAAAGCATAGAAAAGTAATAAGAGAATGTAAAATCTAAGACTAACAATTGTAAGGAATCAATAACAACAAGTGAAGAAGAAGCAATAAACAGAAATATCTCAAATTACATTAAAAGAAAATTAAATCTAACAAGAGGAGTTCATAAACTAAATGGGCAAAATAAAGGAATCTATAAGAGAAGTAGATAACTAAAGTGCTAGAACAAATAAAAGTAAGAGAAAGCTAAATTAAAATAAGACTGAAATCTGAACCTAAGGAGAAATTGGAAGAAGAAACCCTAATGTGTGAATGAAAAATGAATGAATGAATTCCCCCATTCGTCCCACTCTACATCCTTTTGTCTAAGTTTTCGGGCCTGAAACTGGGTCAAAAAGCCCATAAATCGCCCACAGCGTTTTCTCATAACAGAGGCACGTGACGCTTGTCACGCGTACACATTAGCCACGCGTACACATCGCTGAACGAATTCCTGGTCATGTGTATGCATCATCCACTCGTACTTGTCATTTATCTGCTGCACCGGTCAGGCGTACGCGTCGTCCATGTGTGCGCGTCGAGGCCAGCTTCCCAAAACTTCAATTTCTTGTGTTCCTTCCACTTTTGCATGTTTCCTTTCCATCCTCTAAGCCATTCTTGCCGTATAAACCCTGAAAACATTTAACAAACATATCACGGCATCGAATGGTAACAAGAGAGGATTAAAAATTAGTGATTTTAAGGCCTAAGAAGCATGTTTTCAATCATAGCACAAAATTAGGAGGGAAACATAAAAATATGCAATTTACATGAATAAGTGTGAGAATAGTTGACAAAACCCACTCAATTCAGTACAAAATAAACCGTAAAATAGTGGTTTATCACCTCTTTCTTTGTTTCTTTGTTTCTTTCTTCCTTTCTTCTCCTTACCATTTCTTTTCCTTCTCCAATTCCGGCGACACTATGATGCCAGGGCACTTTGGCCAGTTTCATTGACCTTTTCTTTACTGTTTTTAGGGTAGTTTCATGCATTTCCTTAGGAAATAAGCTGGTTTTGGGTAGATATTCACTTACATCTTGATTCAAGCATGAATTGTGTAATTTACATGATTTCATGAGGATTTTGCATGAATTTAATGATAAATTGGATGTTGCATTTCCCATGACTTGGACTAGAACTTTGATAAACTTTATTGGTTGATTTCAGGACAAAGGAAGCAAAGAAGAACCACATTAGTGGCTACGTTAGTTACACTAACGTTAACACTAACGTGGAATGGGAGTAACTTGCAAAGTTAATGAGAAAAGTAATTGCCAATAACGCTCTCGAAGCCATCATTGCCCACGTTAAGAGTCACGTTAACTAAGTTAACGTGAACTCTAACGTGGAAGAAAGGAAATGGAGCCAACGTTAGTGACACTTAACATTATCACTAACGTTGGCCAAGCTCATAAGTGGCCACGTTAGTCACCACGTTAACTTAGTTAACATGGCCTCTAACGTTAAGAAGAAAGGGGGGAAGCCAACGTTAGTGACATTCAACATTATCACTAACGTTGGCCAAGTCACATTAAGCCACGTTAACTCCCACGTTAACCTAGTTAAGGTGGAAGCTAACGTGAGATGACAAAGTGTTCGACAATGTTAGTGACACCAAACATTGTCACTAACGTTGGAAGGAACCCACACAAGCCCCAATAAGCCACGTTAACTTAGTTAACGTGGAAGTTAACGTGAAGAAGGGAGGTGACGCCAACGTTAGTGACACCCAACATTGTCACTAACGTTGGAAGGAGCCCACACATGCCACCATGAGCCACGTTAACTCCCACGTTAACTTAGTTAACGTGGAAGCTAACGTGGATAAGGGAATGTTGAGCCAACGTTAGTGACACTCAACTTTGTCACTAACGTTGGAGATGGCTAGCATGGCCACGTTAGAAGCCACGTTAACCTAGTTAACGTGGACTCTAACGTGGGAAATAGGGGAACATTGGAACGTTAGTGACAATGGTAAGTGTCACTAACGTTCTCGAAGATTGGCAAGCCTACGTTAAAAGAGCCACGATAACTAAGTTAACGTGGACTCTAACGTAAGGAAGGGGGAGACTTCTCAACGTTACTGGGAAAGGTAAGTCCCAGTAACGTGTGCGAAAGGCATAGAGGCAACGTTAATGGCAACGTTTGTGCCATTAACGTTGAAGTTAACGTGGCTCTTACTTGGGTGAGGAACGTTAGTAAAAAAGGTGATTGTCACTAACGTTCTCGAACTCATATTTTCCCTGAACGTTAACACCCCTAACATCCTGAGCTAAAGTCTCTGCCCACTTCACACTTTCTCTCTGCAAGCAAAGCCAAGCCCAATGAAGAAGATAACTTCTTCAAACTCAAGATCCAAAGGCCCATACCCAAGACTTGGAGAATCAACTAGAAGAACAGAAGAGTAGTATATATAGGAGTAGCTTTGAATTATTTGAAGGAGTTGGAAATTATAGGGAGCCTCTGGGCATAGAATTACTCTCTGTATTTACTTTCTCTGCACTTCTAGTTTCATCATGTATTTTCCATCTTTGTTTTCATTTTCCAGAGCTATGAACAACTAAACCTCTTTCATTGGGTTAGGGAGCTCTGTTGTAATTTGATGGATCAATACTAGTTTTCATTATTCTTCTTCTATCTTTTCTCTTGATTTTACTTGAAAGCTTTCGATCTTCATCCAATTGGGTAGTTATCTTAGAAAAGAAGCTATTCATACTTGGATCTCTTCTGAACCTTGAAAGAGGAATGAAGAGATCATGCTAGAAATGCTTTCTCATGCTGGACCAAATTGGGTTTGGATGGATATGTGACTATAATCCTCTCAACACTTGATTTGGGAAATGCATGTGGTATAATCAGTGACCATACTTCATCTCTTTTCATGAGCAATTGACCAAGGAATTGGCTATTGATCAAGATTTGAGAGATTGAATTACAAGAAATTGTAATTCAATCACTTAAGATTGCTAAGGAGATCAATGAGTGCATTGATAGAGGAAGAGATGAAAATGAAATTGATCTGGAGAATGCAACATCTCCTAAGCCGAATGAACTCCCCATTTCTGATCTTACCTATTCTCTTTAATTTCTGTCATTTACTTTTATGAGCAATTACCCATCCCCATTTAAGATTCTGCAATTTACTTTCTGCCATTTACATTCAGCTCTATTTCTAGCATTTACTTTTCTGTTATTTACTTTTCCGCCATTTAATTTTCTGCAATTCTCAACTTAAAATTCTGATTCGCTCAACTAGAACATTCCTCTAATTAAAGTTGCTTGATCAATCAATCCTTGTGGGATTCGACCTCACTCTATTGTGAGTTTTTACTTGACGACAAATTCGGTACACTTGCCGAAGGAAATTTGTTGCGAGACAAGTTTTCCGTGCATCAAGTTTATGGCGCCGTTGCCGGGGATTGATTGTGCATCAACAATGATTAAATTGGAGGATAACTAGATTGAGCATTTTATTTTTGTTTGATTTAATTTTTTGTTTGAGTCATTTACTTTCTGTTTTAGTTAATTTTGTTTCCCTTTCCCCTACTTTTTTTTGTTATTTACAATTCATTTCACTAACCCACTAACTGTTTGATATATTGCATCACTCACACTAACAGTAATTCTGATAGAAATACTTTCTGCATCTATTTTCCTTGCTTGTACTTGTTAGTTGTATGACAGGGAGAAGAAGCGGGCTTCAACTTCCTTTGATTCTGAACCTGAGAGGACCTTCCTTAGACTAAGGAGGGAGGCAAGAGAATAACGTGTAGTTGGTGCTGAAGAAGAAGAGGAACACTTTGAGGAATACTTTGAACCAAACATGGAAAAAAACATGGAAAACCATCGTGAAGAAGAAGCTCACAACCATGGCGGAAGAGGACAAGCAAATCATGCTGGGGAGGATAGAAGAATTTTAGGCTCTTACATCAATCCAAACCCAGGAAATTGTGGAAGTAGCATTCAAAAGCCAACCATCCATGCCAACAATTTTGAACTGAATCCACAGCTCATCACCCTTGTTCAGAACAACTGTTCGTTCGGAGGGAGTGTCCAAGAGTACCCCAATCAACATTTAACCACCTTCCTGAGAATATGTGACACAGTGAAGTCTAATGGTGTTCATCCTGATGCCTATAGACTGCTCTTATTTCCATTCTCACTCAAGGATAAGGCAGCCAAGTGGCTGGAGTCTTTCCGAAGGAGAGCTTGACAACTTGGGAAGATGTGGTGAATAAATTCTTAGCAAGATTTTACCCCCCTCAACGAATCAATAGGCTGAGAGCTGAGGTCCAAACTTTCAGGCAACAAGATGGTGAGACTCTATATGAAGCATGGGAGAGGTTTAAAGACCTAACAAGGAGGTGCCCACCAGATATGTTCAATGAATGGGTGCAGCTGCACATTTTCTATGAAGGGCTCTCTTATGAGTCAAAGAAAGCCGTAGACCATTCATCCGGAGGATCTTTGAACAAGAAGAAGACCATTGAGGAGGCCATAGATGTCATTGAAATAGTAGCAGAGAACGACTACTTCTATGCTTCTGAAAGAGGGAACACAAGAGGAGTAATAGAGCTAAACAGTGTAGATGCTCTGCTGGCCCAAAACAAGCTCATTACCCAACAGCTGGCTGACCTCACCAAGAAGATGGAAAGGAACCAAGTAGCAGCAATCACCACTTCATCAACAACCCAAGAAGGAGTGAATGAAGAAGCAGAGGGAAGTCAGGAGCAAGCCAACTACATTGGGAATTCACCTAGGCAAAACCATGATCCATACTCCAAGCAAGACCTACAACCCTGGATGGAGGAATCACCCAAACTTTGGGTGGGGAAATCAACAAGACCAAAGCCTTGATCAAAGACGCCCAAATCCAAACAATGCAGCCCACCAACACTTCACATCTAGACCATATCAACACCCCCATAACAACACCTCTCCACATTCATATCTAGGCCAAAATAACCCTCCTCAGCCTGACCTATCATCATTTGATGAAAGACTCTCAAGGATTGAGAATCTACTTGAAGGCATAGGAAAAGAGATTCAAGACAACAAGGTGTTCAAGGAGGAAGTGCAAACCAACTTTAAAAACCAGGGAGAGACAATCAAGAGGCTGGAATCCCAAGTGGGGTATCTCTCTGAGCAGATTCCCAAACCCACAGATGGATTTCCAAGTAACACGGAGAAGAATCCGAGAGGTAAAACAAAGAAAGTAAGATGGAAAGATTGTAAGATGGTCACTATAAGTGATAAAGAGATTGAGGACAAGCCAAGCAATATGTCAGAACAACCTGAAGATACCTCAGTAGAGAAGAAGGAAAAAGATCATCAAGAACCAGAAATCTCACAACAGGAGCTGCTGAGACTCTATGAACCTTTTCCTCAACTGCTCAATGGTGCTGTGGAGAAGAGAATATACTCAAGATTTCTTGACTTGTTTGCATCTCTGCATGTGAACATACCATTCATCAAGACTATCCAACATATGCCTGCGTACATCAAGTATATGAAGGAGCTGCTTCCCAGGAAAAGCTCACTCAAGGGAGGCCAAACTATAGTGATGAACAAGGAGTGCAGTGCCCTCATTCAACCGCAGTTGCCGGCAAAAAGAAAAGATCCAGGGAGTTTTTATGTCCCCTGTGCCATAGGGGAAACAATGTTTGATAGAGCACTCTGCGATTTGGGAGCAAGCATCAACTTAATGCCCTTATCCCTAGTGAAGAGGCTGCAGATCAATGAGATATTGCCCACAGATGTAGTCATCAGGCTGGCTGACAAAACTCAAAACAAGCAATAGGGGTGGTGGAAAATGTGTTGTTAAAGGTTGGAAAATACTTTCTTCCCACAGACTTTGTCATCTTGGACATGGAAGAGAGTCACACTCACCCAATCATATTGAGAAGACCATTCCTAGCTACAGCCAGAGCACTCATAGATGTGGAGTGAGGGGAGCTAATATTGAGGATCCATGATGAACGACTCAGCTTTAATGTCTTCAAACTCTCGCAAGAAGCAGACCAAGAAAACAAAGAACCAAGCAAAGATCATAATGAGATGCTGACAGAGGAATCAAGCACTGAAGCACAACCAGCCCATCTGGGAAAGCCCTGGGTTGATGAACAAGGAAATAAGTAGTTGTCACAACTCAAGGAAAAGCTGGAGGAACCTAAACCACCAGAGACAAGTGAAGACAACAACAAAATTCCCTTAGAAGAAGAAGTCACCAAGAGCAAGGCAACATCAAAAGGGACAAAGAAGAAGGTACCAAGGGGATGGAAGAACAAGAAGATCCCTACGGAAGACTTCTCTCTAGGAGATAAAGTGATCTCAGCTTACTTCCAAGATATCCTCCCTAATCTCCCCACTATACCATTTCAGTTACCTAAAGTCTTCACTATCAACAGAGTTCTCTCCTTGGAACATGTAGAGATCATTGATACAACCAGTGGATATAAGTCCAAGGCAAGAGGGGAGGACTTGAAGCATTATCAACCTCCCTGATGAAGGAGAAACGTCAAGCTAGTGACGCTAAAGAAGCGCTTCATGGGAGGCAACCCATGTTTTATTAGCTTTTACTAGTGAATAAGTCAATATTCATGAATTCCAACCCAAACTTGACAAACACTTGGTGAAATCCTTATATTGCAGTATATAGTGAAGAATAAGTTTGGTGTTCAAAGCGTGCCAAGAAAGCATGAATGCAACTGAGAGCATGCTAGTCTTGGAGCTTTGAACAGAACTTTTCATCACAGTGCGCCAAAATAAGTTTGGTGTCACCCCATGGTGCCACCAATGTGCATATCAGGATACACAGTTAGTTAGTTAGTTGGAGTTCATGAATAAACAAAATCTTTTCTTCTTTTTATTAGTTTAGCCATAAAGTTTAAATACTTTTTAGGACATTAATTTTTCTTATTTATAGGGAAAAGGAGAGGAACATTGAAGGAGATTGATTGGACAACTAAATGAGAAGGATTCGGCCACTTCATGAGGAGAAGCTACACACTTGTTCTAAAAAGGGAAGGCATTGGAAAATGTTGCCATGCAACATTGAAAAGGATGGGACCCTTGAAGACCGAGCAATCTCCATCATAAAGTGATGATCCTTGTCCTTTCTCCATGCACAACCCCAACCGTCCATCAAACAACCACTCCATCAATCCACACCTTCCATTCAGTCATAACCTCTCTATATAAGTGATCCTTGTTCCGTACCCCACTCTGCACACCTCTCCATTTCGGATTCCCCTTCACTCCCTTCATTGCACTCAACCCTAAACAACCAAAAGTCTCCACACCATTGCCAACTTCACACATTAACCCTCATTCATGGCATCTTCGAGCTCTAAAAGAAGGAAGGGAAAGGAACCTATGGAGTAACACCCGTATGATGAAAAGAGATTTAGAAACTTGCACCATGCATTACAATACGGGTGGATGGTGGATAAGGAGATCATTTATGAGCTGAGATTTCAAGTTAGGAAAACTGAGTGTCCCGAAATCACAAAGAAGGTATAAAAGAGAAGATGGGAGCTCCTCACTGATCCGGCCATTAAGGTGAATACAAATCTTATAAGAGAGTTTTATGCAAATGCGGTCCGATATGATAAGGCAGATGAGTCATATACAAGCTTTGTGAGAGGAAAGATTGTGGATTTTGGTCCCATGAGTGTCATGAAGGCATTAAAACTGCGGTCCATACCGTTTGAAGAAGAGAGTTATCATTCAAGAATGGACAACAACCCTAATCATGACCAGATTGTGCAAGACATTTGTGTACCAGGAGCTGACTGGGAAAGATATGCAGATAGGAAACCAAGGTTCATCAAAAGAGCAGATCTCACTCCGGAAGCAAAGGGGTGGTTCGAAATTGTAAGGAGGTCCATCCTCCCAGCAGCGAACAACTCGGAGGTGAATCTCAAGAGAGCCACACTGGTACACTGTATACTCAAAGGAGGAGAAATCAAGGTTCATGAACTCATAGCAGAAGGCATTAGAAAAATGGCAGAGAAAAGTGACTCAAGAGGAACGTTAGGTTACCCCAGCACTATTTACCGACTGTGCAAGAAAGCTGGGGTGGTGTTTGAAGATGAGGACCCCGTATGGATAAAAGAGGGCATTCCAATAACCGTTCGACGAATGCATACTACCGCATCCCTCCTGCCTCAACGGAAGCAAAGGAAGAGGACAGCCCCTCAAGTAGTGGAAGGACAAGTCTTAGAGGGGCAAGCACCAGCCACCTTGGATATGCACGAATTACAGGAAGCCATTGATGGACTATCTCGACAATATTTGGAAAGCCAAGGAGCACAGAGAGAGCTTCAACTACAGATGATGGGGCAGCAAGAGGAGTCACTCTCAAGATGGATGACTCAACACGGGGAGTGACAAAAGCAAATGATGGATCAGCAACTGAGTCAAGGGCAACAATGGGGTGAAATATTCTACAGGATGGAACAAAGGCAAAACGAGCAACAAGAATCCATCCAGAGGCTAATCAACATCCAAGCACATCAAGGTGCACATATACATGAGATGCATCGAAGACAGATAGAACAGGCAGAACTATTGGACGAGCAAAGGGCATTCGCAGAAGGAGTTTACCTGAGCGAGACTGGGCATCATATAAATACTCAAGCCAGGCTCGGTTACTTGGTAGGACAGCTGCCTATATTGCATCCAGGAATCACAAGGTATGAAGAAATGAGGGATGAATTAGCACGAGAAGAAAGACAAAAGGTGGAAGAGAGTCATGAATCAGTGAGGAAGGCACTTGAGGATTGGAAGCAAGCAAGATTGGCACGGATGCGAGGGAATGCAAGAGGACACAAAGAAGACAAACAAGGAGGAAAGCATGGGCATCCACAAGAGTAAAAGGTGGTGACGTTCCTTCTTTGGTCCATCTTCTTCTATGCTTTGAATAAGGAAGATCTTGTATGAAATAGAACTTGCTTCCATGTTATGTTTGAACCTTTTTAAATTCTGTCTTTTAAGTTTTTGTGTTGAAGAGGTCTATGTGTGCTAGTCTTTATGTTACCGCATCCTTACTTTGCTTACTTGTATTCTTGTCCCTTTGAATCAAATAAAAAAGAGAATGAGTGTTTACAAAAGACCAGAGAGGAGTTCATACTATGGAATAAGTTCATGAGTTTAGGGTATAGTCATAAGTTAGCTAAGTTGGTTCAACCGTAAGGTGGGAGGACAACTATCTGTCATGAATACTATGCTTGAGACACACCCCATGAGACTAACTAAATAAGAAGATCCTAATAAGAAAAGGGGAAAGAACAATCAAAGTTGAGGAATAAAAGAAAAAGAACAAGCAATAAGGCTAGGCACTAATGGTTTTTAAGCTTGAGGCATGTGTCTGTGGTGCTCCTGTGTGAGGGATCTACTTGGATGAATAAGCTCTTAGGGGTGCCTTATCACTTGGTAACTTGGGTTAACTAACTCGGGATTATCAGCTGAAAGTCCACTATCAAGAGTAACCCTCAATATAGAGCATTTAGTAACCCAAAGAGGTGCTGGACACCAAGGTCTCAAGAAAAGAAAATAAATAAACTATGTGCCTGTGGTGTGTATGTATGGGGGAGAGACTTGAGCAAGTAAGTCCTTAGGGGTGCTTCAACACCTAGCACCTTGAACCAACTGGTTCGGGAGTGTTGGCTGAAAGCTTATTTTAAAGAGTTGCCCCCTTACAGAGCACTTAGCTTAAGAACAAAAATAAGCCCTGAAATGACAACAAAAGGATTAATCAATAAAAGTCTCATGGGATGCAATCACAGTGAGTATTCTAGGACATGATAAAGGTCTGAAAGCCAGGAATGAACCTAAGTTGCTATGCATGAAACCACCATAAAACCAGGGACATGACTTCCACAAGAATGACTCATTTCTCTTGGCATTCCATTCATCATTCTCTTGCTCCAGTACTTGCTCAGGGACAAGCAAACTTTAAGTTTGGTGTTGTGATGCCAGGGCATTTTAGCCAGTTTCACTGACCTTTTCTTTACTGTTTTTAGGGTAGTTTCATGCATTTCCTTAGGAAATAAGCTGGTTTTGGGTAGATATTCACTTACATCTTGATTCAAGCATGCATTGTGTAATTTACATGATTTCATGAGGATTTTGCATGAATTTAATGATAAATTGGATGTTGCATTTCCCATGACTTGGACTAGAACTTTGATGCACTTTATTGCTTGATTTCAGGACAAAGGAAGCAAAGAAGAACCACATTAGTGGCTACGTTAGTTACACTAACGTTAACACTAACGTGGAATGGGAGTAACTTGCAAAGTTAATGAGAAAAGTAATTGCCAATAACGCTCTCGAAGCCATCATTGCCCATGTTAAGAGTCACGTTAACTAAGTTAACGTGAACTCTAACGTGGAAGAAAGGAAATGGAGCCAACGTTAGTGACACTTAACATTATCACTAACGTTGGACCAAGCTCATAAGTGGCCACGTTAGTCACCACGTTAACTTAGTTAAGGTGGACTCTAACGTTAAGAAGAAAGGGGGGAAGCCAACGTTAGTGACATTCAACATTATCACTAACGTTGGCCAAGTCACATTAAGCCACGTTAACTCCCACGTTAACCTAGTTAACGTGGAAGCTAATGTGAGATGACAAAGTGTTCGACAACGTTAGTGACACCAAACATTGTCACTAACGTTGGAAGGAACCCACACAAGCCCCAATAAGCCACGTTAACTCCCACGTTAACTTAGTTAACGTGGAAGTTAACGTGAAGAAGGGAGGTGATGCCAACGTTAGTGACACCCAACATTGTCACTAACGTTGGAAGGAGCCCACACATGCCACCATGAGCCACGTTAGCTTCCACGTTATACGTTAACTCCCACGTTAACTTAGTTAACGTGGAAGCTAACGTAGATAAGGGAATGTTGAGCCAACGTTAGTGACACTCAACTTTGTCACTAACGTTGGAGATGGCTAGCATGGCCACGTTAGAAGCCACGTTAACCTAGTTAACGTGGACTCTAACGTGAGAAATAGGGGCACATTGGAACGTTAGTGACAATGGTAAGTGTCACTAACGTTCTCGAAGATTGGCAAGCCTACGTTAAAAGAGCCACGTTAACTAAGTTAACGTGGACTCTAACGTAAGGAAGGGGGAGACTTCTCAACGTTACTGGGAAAGGTAAGTCCCAGTAACGTGTGCGAAGGGCATAGAGGCAACGTTAATGGCAACGTTTATGTCACTAACGTTGAAGTTAACGTGGCTCTTACTTGGGTGAGGAACGTTAGTAAAAAAGGTGATTGTCACTAATGTTCTCGAACCCATATTTTCACTGAATGTTAACACCCCTAACGTCCTGAGCTAAAGTCTCTGCCCACTTCACACTTTCTCTCTGCAAGCAAAGCCAAGCCCAATGAAGAAGATAACTGCTTCAAACTCAAGATCCAAAGGCCCACACCCAAGACTTGGAGAATTAACTAGAAGAACAGAAGAGTAGTATATATAGGAGTAGCTTTGAATTATTTGAAGGAGTTGGAAATTATAGGGAGCCTCTGGGCATAGAATTACTCTCTGTATTTACTTTCTCTACACTTCTAGTTTCATCATGTATTCTCCATCTTTGTTTTTATTTTCCAGAGCTATGAACAACTAAACCCCTTTAATTGGGTTAGGGAGCTCTGTTGTAATTTGATGGATCAATACTAGTTTTCATTATTCTTCTTCTATCTTTTCTCTTGATTTTACTTGAAAGCTTTTGATCTTCATCCAATTGGGTAGTTATCTTGGAAAAGAAGCTATTCATACTTGGATCTCTTCTAAACCTTGAAAGAGGAATGAAGGGATCATGCTAGAAATGCTTTCTCATGCTGGACCAAATTGGGTTTGGATGGATATGTGACTATAATCCTCTCAACACTTGATTTGGGAAATGCATGTGGTATAATTAGTAACCATACTTCATCTCTTCTCATGAGCAATTGACCAAGGAATTGGCTATTGATCAAGATTTGAGAGATTGAATTACAAGAAATTGTAATTCAATCACTTAAGATTGCCAAGGAGATCAATGAGTGCATTGATTGAGGAAGAGATGAAAATAAAATTGATCCGGAGAATGCAACATCTCCTAAGCCCAATGAACTCCCCATTTCTGATCTTACCCATTCTCTTTAATTTCTGTCATTTACTTTTATGAGCAATTACCCATCCCCATTTAAGATTCTGCAATTTACTTTCCGTCATTTACATTCAGCTCTATTTCTAGCATTTACTTTTCTGTTATTTACTTTCCCGCCATTTAATTTTCTGCAATTCTCAACTCAAATTCTGATTCGCTCAACTAGAACATTCCTCTAATTAAAGTTGCTTGATCAATCAATCCTTGTGGGATTCGACCTCACTCTATTGTGAGTTTTTACTTGACGACAAATTCGGTACACTTGCCGAAAGAAATTTGTTGCGAGACAAGTTTTCCGTGCATCACACTACCAGCGACCACCACCAGCGGTCCCACCTCCTCTTTTCTCTCTTCTCTTCTCATTCCTCTTATCCTTTTCTTACTTCCACTTACCTTCATACCATTCTCCTTCTTAATTGTCCTTTTTAGAATTTGAGCTAAATCACACAATTTGAATTTCTATTATTATTCATTTTGATTTTTTTTGGTATTTTATTTGAATCCAAATAGAGGGTATTTTTTTATTGACATTTATGTTTTAAAGTTAATATAATTAACTTAAAAGTAGTAAACGTCAATAATCTGTACAAGTAGTAAATCAAATTAACTAGATTCGATTTACTATATATGCTACAGAAGTAATAAATTGAATCAACTAGATTCGATTTACTATTGATATAGCGTATCTAGAAATCGAATCAAGTTGATTCGATTTATTATTGATTTACTAAATTTCAAATTTCATTCCTAGATAAATTGAATCTATTAACATCAATTTACATGAAAGCTTACTAATTCAAATCATATTGATTCAATTTAGTATTAGAATATATAAATCGAATTCAATCAATTTTATTTATATAGAAATATGAATGAAGACATACATGTAAATATTATTTGTTTTTAGACTTTTGTATAATATAAATTGGTACTAAGTTTATATAAGTGTTTTATCCTTGATTATATGTCTTATAAAAAGGCTTATTTTTAATCATCGTAAATGAAAAAAAAAGAAATATTTGTCAACTTTTTCCTTTTGGGTGAACTTATCCACTTTTTTAGTTTTTTATTTCTTAAGGATAATGGATCAAAACAAAAAAATTGTAGGCTTCTTAGACTAAAACAATCATTATGGGCTTAAAATAGAATAACAAAACAAGGTAGTTAAGTCCAAGAAACACAGATAGTTGAAAAGGTTTACAAAGAAAACAATGATTCCAGGCCCAAAAAAAAAAAAAAAAGAAACCAATGAGTCGTTTAAAAAACAAAAGTAAAAGTGTATTATGGAATGGAGGGGAATTAATCGAGACAGGCACAAACACTATGCACTTTACAAATTAAACACCTCAAAAGAAGCAAATTGATAGGCACTGCCTGATAAAGAAAATAGTAAGAACGAGAGATGAATGACATAGCGAAAGGTTTTTTTTAATTAGATCTTTAAAGAATCTCTCATTAACAATTTAGATTAAAAAGTTAAAATGGAAAGAATTAACACTAAAAATTATTTTAGATTGAATCTTTTAAATTTTTTTATGCAATAAACAAAATAAATCACCCACCTCACTTGATCACATATAAAAAAATATGCATAAAATAACTAAAAAATTTTATTCATGAAAAAATATATAAAATATCTTATAAATTTGTTTAAATAGATTCCTAATTAATCCATACAAAAACGGACTAAATTTTTCTAGAATAAAGCAATAAAATTTTACATTAAATAAAAGATATGATTCTAAAATTAACTATAACTAAATTTAAATAAAATTTGTTTTAAGTTTAAAATCCTAAAAATATGATAACCAATTTAAATCAGATTTAATTTAAATTTTAACCTCTTAAAAATACTACTAAACAAATCAAAATCAAATCAAGTCTTTTAAAAAATTTTAACAACAAATCAACCTGAAATAAGGACTAAATAATTTCAAAAATTAATACTAAATTTGTGTCTCCCAATAAATTTATGCTGCATTTGATTAGTGCCTTTGAGACACATAGATGTACATTCACAAATACACAAAGATATATAAACATATAAAGATACATAAATTTTATAATGTATTTGGTAATAATATACAAGACACACATGTATAATTCAAATGTCAATTTTATCCTCTGTGTCTTATGTATTGTGTCTTATGTATTGATGATTTAAAAAAATAATTGGTAATAGAATGGTCAAATTTTGAATCTTATGTATTGTGTCTCCATGTCTTAACTTTAAGGAGTAACACTAAAAATATGTATTTTGTGTGTATTTGTGTACTATCGTATCTATCCAAATTCATGTCTCAGTAAACAATCGGTAGACGTGTATCACCGTATCTAATAATTAGTGTCCATGTCTCAACAAAAAAACACAATCTTAAAGAGCACTCTTAAATTTTTTACTGTCCTAACTTAATCTAAAAGATTTTATGAATACTGTCATTTTAGTATCATTATTTTTAAAATAAATTCTTAATCTTTTCAATATCCAAAATCAGTATAATATAATTTTTTTAGTATTTAGATCTTTAATTGTAATAAAATTATCATCTTATCTCTTACTACAAGAAAAATCACTTTTAGCGGCCATTTATTTTGCTTTTAGCGGCAATAAAAATAGCCGCTAACACATTTACCGGCAATTAGACATTAGTCGTCTTATACTTTATCGCTAAAAGGTTTTAGCGGTAATCATAACATTTGCCGGTAAAAACCTTTCTAATGGCCGCAAAAAGTATATAACTTTAAGCGGCCATTTTCTTGGCAATTTATATAGTCATCAAAAGTAATTCTAAAATTAGAACGTTATTCATTTTTAGCGGCCATTACTATTGCCACCAAAATCCATTTTACTGACAATTTATATGGCTACTAAAAATAATTCTAAAAATGTAATATTATTTACTTTTAGTTGCTATTACTATTGCCGCTAAAATCTTAAGACTTTTTTTGTTAGATTATACTCATTTTTTTAGAAGCAACGAACTATCTTTTTTTTCTAGAATCTCAATTATTTTTAACAATAATTGTTATTATTATGTATAATATAAATATACTAAAATTAATTACTATAAAATGAGATATTTCACCAAACTCAAAATATTAATACACAAATTTCTCTTGAAAAGTAATAAATCATGTTACAAATCTAAACAACAAAAATTGCTACAAGCCTATAACTAAAAATATTGCAGCCTATTTTTCCCATTTTTCATTATATCATGGGAATTCATGAAGTTTATATAGCTTTGATCTTATGTGACACCAATAGAATGTGACTTTTATCCAGAGAGAAAACGTCACGATCTGTAGCAGAAATTGTATGACAAAAATGACAACAGGAACAAAACCTTGATTCATATTGACCTAATAGCTTGAGAATTAATTTTCAACCCAGTAATGGAACCCTGTGCAAACTGAAGTAATTCTTCTCGCTTCACCTGAAAAACCGGCAAAACATATATAATAATGTCATGTAAAGCTAAAAAGAAAGAACAAAATTGTCTAGAGCAAATAAGTGGTGAGAATTGCAAATAGTTCCAGCAACATTTTGGTACTAGAGAATAATTCTATCTATAGATGCAAGTGTAACTATCATACTTACCAATACTTCATCTTGATAGCCTGAAATGCTGTTGCAAAATCTTGTAAAATGCTTACTATGGCAGTATGAACCTCTTTCCCTCCAGACAGACAGAGCCTATATAAAACAAATTAGACCATGATTTGGCCAGTGTTTAGCTGAACTGAAATATAAAAATGTTACAAAATGTCTGACACAAATATGCACCAAAGGCTTGAAATCTAGGAACAGAAGGATTCAGTCAAATTAAATTAAATTATAGCCATATAAATACTTGCATCAAACATATTGAGTAAGAATTTTGATGCAGGTAAAACAACAAATATATGCTAAGAATTTCAAATCATCATGAGCAATTTGAAACAGGCAAAGTTATTGTGAACATTAAAAAAATACTGTTATATAAATCATAAGCATGTAAATAACTTTGCGCATAGCTCCTTTACTTTTTATTTCAATAACTGATCTTACAGTTTCTGGGGTTTGTGTATGCAAATAAATTCAGTTCAGGTCCCATATATGCAAATAAATTCTGATTATATGGGTTAAATGCAGTAATCAATTTTGAGATGAGTAGGTACAACGTAGAAGCCATAATGAATAATTCTCTTCCTATAAGTGGGGTAGCCAAATGGTTGAGGCTTTCCCTAGAATCAGAGAAGGAAGAAGCTGCTGCTACTACTACTCATAGGAACTTGTACCTTATGCCAAGAGAGCAATTCAGATTTCAATCGTACTCAGCACAAGCTTGTTCGAGAAAAGGATTCAGATCACAATTAAGACTGAGATGAAAACTAGGAAGAGACTCGAGCGATAAAGAAGATGGAATGATGGAGATTATAGAAAGATTGAGAAAAAGAAGAAAGAGATCGATGTGTGGTTCACAGAATCTAGCGAGAATGAGGCACCGAGAGAGTAGTGTTTGAGTGAGGGAAAGCATTGACATTGAGAGGAGAAATGTTCCATAATTTCAAGATTTAGTTGGTTTTGTTATTTTAAATATTTTAGCATTTTTTTTGTGGCAATAGTTTAAATGGCTATTATAAGATATAGTATTAATGACAAATGTATAATTGCCATTAAAAAATTGTTTTAAGAAAAGAAATTGTGGCAATAATACTATTGCCACTAAAAATTTGTAGCTAAAAATATTTTTTCTTGTAGTGTTAGTTCTAGAAAGCCAATGTATCATTGCCATTTTGAATATAGTGATTTAGATTAGATTATTATATTGTATTAACTAGTGGATTGTGAAGGTTGTAGAAGGCTTAGAGAAGGGGGTTGAATCTATGACCTTCTTTTACTTTAATAAACGTAACCCTTTAATACAAACTTGTTGTCTGATAAACCATTATTTTATGATTTATATTGTGTTTAATTGAGTGGTTTTATCAAGTCTTTACCCACTTATTCATATGATTAGCATGATATTACAATTCCTTTCCAAAATTACTCCATGGTTGAAAATTTGCTTCCTAGAGATCTTTTAACTATGTATTTTAATTCTCCTTTATCCCATTCGATGCCGTGATCCGTGTGTTAAGTGTTTCAGGCTTCATAGGGCAGGAATGGCTTAGAGAAGGGAGAGGAAGCTTGCAACAATGGAAGGAACACAAGAAACTAAGGAGATGACCAGCGAACACTGACGCGAGCGCATGGATCACGCGAATGCGCCAAATGGAAAAATCGCAGCGACGCGGACGCGTGCCTGACGCAAACGCGTGGATTGGAATCTACACGAATGACACGAACGCGTGGACGACGCGAACGCGTGACAAGGAAAATCGCCGAATGACGCGAACGTGTGGGCGACGCGTACGCATGACCTGCGCGATCTGCTAAAATAACAGAATATGCTTAGGGCGATTTCGGTTTGCGTTTTGACCCAGTTTTCGGCCCAGAAACATAGACTAAAGCTAGGAAACATGCAGAGACTCATGACGCATCCACACACATTTAGATTCATCGATATTAGGATTACTCTTAGTTTTTAGATCTGAATCTAGATCTGCATTACATTCATAGTTTATGCTTTTGCTTGGATTTTGGATGCTGAGAGTCATTACCTCCGTTGAAGACATTACTTTAGTTTGTTTCCTTATTCCTTTACTTTTATTCACTGCTTATTGACCCTATTCAATTAAGTATGTTACATTTTGAGTTTATTAATATATAGAGTTATTTTTATTTTTAATTAGTTTTAAATCTCTCTAGTTTATTTTATTCATTGATGTCTTCTTATATTTTTATGATTATTAAATCCATGTCAATGGAGTAGAAATCCCACTTGACATGGGGGTTAATTAAGAGGAGACACTTGAGTTGGAATGCTCAAGTGCTTGGTTACATTGGACGTTATAGGCTAATTTTGTACCTACTAACACTAGACTCCACCAAGGGAGAGGATTAGGAATTGTGGGTAAGAGTTAGTTCAATCACTATACTTTTCCTTATTCAGTAAGGGTTAACCAAGTGAAAACAACAACCTCTTTATACTACACTTGAGAAGATTCCAACAAGGATAGAACTTCCAATTAGTTATTCCCCCAGTCAAGACCTTTTAATATTAATAATAATTCTTAGTTAATTGCTTCAATTTACAATTACCTTTAATTACTCATTATCCAACTTAAACTTTCTGGAAATTTTCTGATTAATAAATTAGCATTCTTTCCTGCAACTCGTAGGGAGACGACCTGGGACTCATACTCCCAGTATTTCTATTTTTAAAATTCGAGACAATCCTTTCTAAATTAGTGAGGCGGATCTTAGCTGGTTAAGAGCTATACGTGCAACGCTATTCTCTTATTTGGAATCTCTTAATTGGTTAACTTCTGTCATGCACCACTATCTGAATCTGTTTGAACTTTGCAGTGGAAAATTTATGAGACAATTTCATTTTCTCTCATGAATATCAGAAAACAGGACAGAGCAGAGAAGAGAAAAGCTAACACCATCACGTATTCTGGTTCGGTTGCCTTGTGCTATCCAAACTACGTCTAGTCTCCACCACAACAGTGGTGGAATATCCACTATAGTTAAAGTATTACATACACCAATTCCACAGGATTGACACAATCCTTTCACACTCAAGTTCTAACCTAACTTGACATTGGCTATGCTAATACCTAACTCTTCACTCTTAGTGCTCACCCAACTAAGAAAGAAGTAACTCACTGGTACTAGATACAAGACACAAACTTACCTAAAGAAATTTGAAATAATTCTAGACTTTTTCACTCATGTGTATCTCTCAGCCTTTTTCTCTCTTACGCTCTTTTAATGACTTTCTCATTCAGCCTTTTTACTCAAGAAATCACAGAACGATAAACATTGAAAAGTAAATTATAATCTGTAAAACATGAAGGAGATTGACTATACAATAGACTCTTTGCTATGTGATAAACCAGATTTGCTAGCCTCTGATTCAGTTCTTCATTCTGGTGGAATGCTCATTGGACTAGGAAGCACTGTCCAAGTAGATGGACTTCTTCAGAGAGCACTGCATGGAACAAAACCTCAATTCACTAGGTTATCTCTCCTTGTTTTCTGAATGAAGAAAAATCTTCTTTTATCTCCTTGCATGTTACTGGGTTGCTCTCCCTAGGTCAACTTCTTGAGCTTTGTGCTTTACCAACCCAACAACTCACTTTTTTCCATTAATCCTCAGAATAGAAACTTTAGTTCTGACCTTCTCTTGTTGACCAAAAATCATAGGAAAGCAGAAAATAGATATCCTCAATGGTAAACCCAGATCTTGGCCATTGAGAAGCTACTTGGTCTCTAAGACTCACTTGTGACCGTAGATGCACAGCAGTGGGAGCAGAGATCATCTTTCCCATGTATCTCAGAATGGATAGGCAGAACGTTGAAGATGAAGGGAAGAAAATGAGATGCATGTAGAAGGATATAAAATCACCTTTAACTTCTGACCTCTTCTTGATACATATTGATGTGGATGATTAGACTTCTACCATTTGCTTAACCTTCTCTTTCTTGCTTCTTTGGTGAATAGCTTAGGGAAGAAGCTCTCTATCACTTTTCTGATTTCTGGCCAAAATACAAAAGTGAACGTTGCTTTCGGTGTGAGAGCAAATTGGGGGAATTTGCTACTAACGGGATTGGATCGGGTTTGATTTGCTTGACCCGTCTGATTCCTTACTTGTATTTCTTTGGGCTTCTATTTATTTGTAGTCCACCAGTCTTTTTTAATTTCATCTAATTTGGGTTGCAGCTGAATATTGATTTTGTGGCCTGCATCACTTCAACCAAAATAATCACAACTAATTAGTTAATTTTTCCAATAAATTAATGTTTGTCATCATTAATTAATCTATTTAATTTCTTAACTCAACAATCTCCCCCTTGATGACAAACATAATTAAAATAATGATCAAAAGAAGAAGAATTTATATAAGTTAAGAAACTTCCCTTTGAATGATGTTACTTGCTTTTATGTTGCTCCCCCCTTCCTTTTCAAGAGTAGCTCCCCCTAGATTTATGCTCTCCCTTTTTGTTCCTGTTTACATTTTACTTATGGGAAGTACAATAAAGAGCTATTCAAAAAGTAACTTGACTAAGGGATACTACATAACCAGCAACACAGATTCAGCCCAGTATAAAACATGTCATGTCAGCAACAAAACAGAGCAATAAGTTTAACCAAGGCATGATAAGATAACAAAGCTTGTTGAGTAAGGTTAAGTTAGCCTAATCACAGCCTTATCAAGCCTTTACAGCAGCAAGTATCAGGTTTATTTCACAAAAAAATTGACCACATCAACTGCAATCAAAATGCACAATGAAATTCAGTAGCAGCAATTAAGTTCATCCAAAAAATTCCGTGCTATTACTCCCCCTTTTGTCATCAAGGGTGGACAATATGCAAGATCAACAAAAAACAGCACCTTAAATCCTGAAAGAAAGTGTTAGAGCATAATTTAACATAACAAATTGATTTAAAGTATGTACGGTAGTTGTTAAGGTAGAGCACAATTTAACATAACAAACATAAGTTCCAAACTATCAAAAGAGACAGTTTTCATGAGACAAAAAGGAGCAGACAGCAGCAGCTTCACGAGACAATTCTAAACATCTGAACCATTTCCCTCCGAATCAGCTTCTTCTTCAGCATCAGTGGTATGATCTTCATCTCATTGAAGATTGTCAATGAATTTCATAAATACAGCCACTCTATCCCTTGATTTTCGAAGGAAATTCTCATGCTTGCTTGCTAGCTTCCATTGTTCCTTACTCATTGCAATCATGTGATTGGATTGGGAGACAAACTCTTAGACCACATCCTTGACAACATTAAACAGAGCAGATTTTTGTCCAGTGGAGATTGAGGTACCTTCGGTGGAAGGTGGAGGAGATTCCTCAGGAATGAACTCATCATCTCCATCATCTAGAACCACTCTCTCAGATCGAGTAGGTCCTTTTTACTATTTCACTGCACCACCTCCCTTTAAATATGAATGTCTATTTTCATAATCCTTATTAGATAAGTCAACATCAAAATACTCAAAAATACAAGTTAAAAACATTCCATAAGGAAGGGCTTTGTCTTTCTCACTTCTAACAGAATCAAACATGTATCTAACCATCAAATAGGCAAAAAAAATTTCTGTTTTGGTGAGTAGGGCATATTAAACAAGAGTGTCAGTGTAAGAAACCCTTTGATATGAACCACATTGAGGAAGTATGATGTGGTTGACAATTCGGTGCAACTGAGCACGTTCATATCCTAGGACTTTGTGAGTGGGTGTGATGCCATCAATTAAGGAAAGATGTTCACAAATGTGAGCCAAAGCATCATTGTAAGAAATACAAACTCCTTCATCCCACTTTACCGAAATATAAGCACACAGCCTAACATTAGTATACTTCAAAGAATCACTGATTGTTTCATCATTTAAAACAATGTCTCTACCCTTAATATAAGAATGAGCACTGCCCTCATGATATGTCATGTTTGCATAAAATTCTTTGACCAAAAGAGGATACACAGGCTTTTTTATGTTAAAAAGGTGATTCCAGTCCATAAATTCTAAATTTTTAACAAAAGGAAAACCTTTCTTTTTCAAAGTTAGTAAATCAGCAAGAAAAGAGGGACACAGGGTACAGTCCTTAATAACTCCTTCATAAAAGTCATTGTTCATGGTAGACCTAAATCTATGAGGGTTATAGTTGGAGTGAGATGTCATGAAATGGGATTTATGTGCAAAGGGGTCAATGTCTGGTTCTCTAACTGATTTAAGGGGTATAGGAGTATTACCTCTCTGTGAACGCAAGGGAACAGACCTTGTCCTAGGTTGTGTGGGCTCAGAGGTAGGTTCAGGTGCTGCTGGTCATTTCCCCTTTGATGAACTTGGCTTCGACGACCCTGGTTTTGATGGAGGTTCCTTCGGAGGTGGTGTCGGCTTAGCTGAAGGAGGGATCCTTGAAGGGTTCTTAGTGCGAGCCATGGGGTCAGTCCTAGGAGGTGAGGTAGGAGGAGAAAGAGAGGGTGTGAAGGTTCGGTCTTGGGAGTGAGTTGAGGGTTTAGTAGGAAGCGTGTAAACCTTTTCACGTGTAGGTCTTTTAGCTATGGTTTTCTTCCTCATTTGGTTGGTTTCAGATTTTTGAGGGAAGAGAAGCAGTAAAGTTAGTGGGGAGAACCCGAAAGGTTTGAGGAGGAGTTATGGAGGGAAGAGAAGGAGTGTTGGTAACCGTACCCAAAAGAAAGTTTCTCAAACCATTCAACTGTATCACCTTCTGATTTGACTTGAAATGACTTAACATCATAAAAGAGAAAGATTTGATTTTATTTAAAAAATATAAAGGAAATCAATTCAAAAGTTGAAAAACCTTTTTGGACTTAAAGACAAAATAAAATTAAACCAAAATAAAAACCTTTTTGGACAAAAAATCTGAAACACACAAGCCAACAAAAACAAACATCAAAAAATTATGTAGCATTCATATTAGGCCCAGAGGTGGTTTGAATTAAGGAAACATATTGGACCACCCATGATCTGATTTTTGAGGTTGGCCCAGATAAATCTGCACATGCAACAAGTCCAGAACATGCTGATTAAAGAGAATGTTCTTCACTTGCCCAAAATTGTCTCATACCTGTTTATGAGACAAAAAATCCAACAAATACACCAGCAACTTTCAAACAAAGAATCGTAGCTTAAAATTCCTAGACTAGTCCTAAGCATGCTAATATCCCCTTTTTGAACATGTTCTCTTATTGAGTGAAATCTCACTTCAATATGTTTAGTCCTAGAGTGTAAAACTAGATTTTTTGAGATATTAATAGCACTCATATTATCACACAACAAGGGAATATTTTCAGCATTTAATTTGTAATCAGCAAGCTGTGTTTTTAACCATAAAAGCTGTGAACAACATGAAGACACAGCTATATATTTAGCCTCTACAGTGGATAATGCCACTGTTGGCTGCTTCTTACTTCACCAAACATTCAAGTACTTTCCAAGGAAGCAACATAAGCCTGATGTGCTCCTTCTATCAACTCTATTATCGGCAAAATCTGCATCACAATAACCAACTGCAGAAAAATCATCAATCTTAGGATACCAAAGACCAAAATTGGATGTGCCATGAACATATCTAATGATCCTCTTTACTGCAGAAAGATGAGACTCCTTTGGTTTAGATTGGAATCTTGAACACATTCCAACACTTTGCACAATATCGGGTCTAGAAGAAGTTAAGTACATAAGAGAACCAATCATTCCTCTATACCTAGTCTCATCAACATCTTTCTCAGTTTCTCCCTTATCTAATTTTGAATTAGGGTGAATGGGAGTTCCCATGGGTTTGGAATTTTCCATACCAAATTTCTTAACTAGTTCCTTGGCATACTTCTCTTGAAGAATGAAAATACCTTTTTCTGTTTGTTTAATTTGTAGCCCAAGGAAAAAATTAAGTTCACCCATTATACTTATGTCAAATTCACTTGTCATGAGTTTTCCAAATTCAGTACAAAGGGATTCATTGGCTGATCCAAAAATAATGTCATCAACATATATTTGGACTAGAATGAAAGAATCATTAGAATTCTTGATAAATAGAGTAGTGTCTGTGGTGCCTCTTTGAAAACTATTTTTCAAAAGAAAAGAGCTAAGTCTCTCATACCAAGCTCTAGGAGCTTGTCTTAAACCATAGAGAGCTTTTGATAATTTGAAAACATGGTTAGAAAGCTCTTTGTTTTCAAAACTAGGTGGCTGCTCCACGTACACTTCTCTATCTATCACACCATTCAAAAAAGTACATTTCACATCCATTTGATATAATTTAAAACCACAAAATGCAGCATAAGCTAGCAGAAGTCTTATGGCTTCCATTCGGACAACAGGGGCAAAGGATTCATCAAAGCCTATTCCTTCTTCTTGGTCATATCCTTGTGCCACCAGCCCTGCTTTATTTCTTACAATGCTACCATCCTCTCCTAGCTTGTTCCGAAAAATCCACTTGGTTCCGGTCACTTTCTTTCCATTTGGCCTTGGAACCAATGTCCAAACTTGGTTCTTCTCAAACTCTTGAAGCTCATCTTCCATTGCCTTCACCCAGAAAGGGTCACCAAGGGCTTCCTTGACATTTTGAGACTCCATTTGAGAGAGAAGGGCAATGTTTGTTCCTTTATTTGCCTTTCTAGTTGAAGACCTAGTTCTAACCCCGTGAAAGACGTCTGCAATGACAAATTCCTCAAGATAATTCTTGAAGAATCTCCATTCACGAGGTATGGTGGACTTGGAGGCAGATTCAGTTACCAATAGATTTTGATAACTGGTGGTTTCAGGATTTCCTTCAAATTTATAAGACAAAATGGAATTGTCTCTTGAATTTTCAACAATTGTAGTTTTTGGTTCAGCTTAGCCTAATTTCACTAGCCTTTTTCTTTTGTTTTCAATTGAATTATGCACTTTTTTGAGCCATAAGCAAGCCAATTGGGTAGATTTTCATGCTTCCTTTGATTTAATCAACCATGTATGAATTCATGCTATTTCATGAGGTTTTATGCTATAATTGTCACATATTATGAAAGAATGAATATCTCATGATTTTGAGCAGAGCTTTGATGTGTTTGGTTGATTAATGATAGGTGAAGAAAGCTTGGAGAAAGGTTGAAGCAAGAAGAAATGGCTAGGAGGAAGAGAGGACAAAAAGTTTGAGCAAAAGTTTGCCTCAAACTTTAGCTCAAACTTTTGGATTAATTGAAAACGAACTAGGGAGCAAAAAGCTTGACTAAAAGTTTGCCTCAAACTTTTGGGCAAACTTTTGAGCAAAAAGCTGGACCAAAAGTTTGCCTCAAACTTTTGTGCAAACTTTTGGGCAAAAAGCTGGAGCAAAAGTTTGCCTCAAACTTTTGTGCAAACTTTTGGGCAAAAATCTTGAGCAAAAGTTTGCCTCAAACTTTTTGGCAAACTTTTGGCATCACAAATCAACACCCTGGAGAGCAAAAGTTTGCGCCAACGTTTGCCTCAAACTTTTTGGCAAATGTTGGCGCCATGAGTGTGCAAGGGGAGGCCAACGTTGGAGCAAAAGTTTGACCCCAAACTTTTGTCCCAACGTTGGTATCAGCAAAAGAGGGTGGCTGATGTGAAAAGTTGGAGTAAAAGTTTGCCTCAAACTTTTACTCAAACTTTTACTCAAGCTTTCATGATTCCAAACCCGGTTCAATTCGGTTCTTCTCCAAACTCCAAGAGCAATCAACCAAGGCCTCTATCAACCCAATTCCATCAAGAGCAAAGGCCCAATTGAAGGCTTGAAGACCATTTGAAGAAAGTGTATAAATAGCATAGGATTTAAGTTTTTAGGGGAGCTTTCTTTTCGGTTTTGATTAGTACACTTAGTAGAGAGCTCACTTTACATTTCTTGGCATTGTTGTTTTAATTCAAGAGAATTTGGGAGGAGAATTGATCTCTCTTCTTCCTTGTTCTTGCCCAGCACTCTTTACTTTCCTTGTCTTGGATCTTGGGTTGGAGAATTGAAGGAAATCTGTTTCAATCTCATCCTGAGATCTCTCCGTTTCATTTTACTGCATAATTGAATTTCCATTTGGTTAATTGCTTCTGTCTTCTACTTTCTCTGCAATTTACAATTCTTCGTTTCCTCTGCAATTATTCTTGTTGGATCTAGGAAGGCATTGAGATCTATACTTGGTTATCTAGTCTCTTGGGTCCTGAGATCTGGATTTCCCATTTTCAATTCTCTGTTTACTGCTTTCAAACTCATTTACATTTCTGTTTTAAGATCCGGTTCAATTCAAGTCATCCTTTACTTCTCTGCTTGTTGCAATTTTACTTTTCCTTGTTTAATTTCTGCAAATCCAATTCCCAATTCCCTTTACAATTCAAGCCATTTACATTTCTTGCACTTTATGATTCTGCAATTTACATTTCTTGCGTTCCAAGTTTCTGCCATTTAATTTCTTGTTCTTTAAGATTCAGCACTTTAAATTTCAGTTCTCTTTAAATTCAATGCAATTTACCCATTCCCTTTACTTTCCATGCAATCTAAATTCTGTAAATCACAAATCACTCAACCAAATCTTGATTCGCTTGACTAAATCAACCACTAAACTAAAATTGCTCAATCCTTCAATCCCTGTGGGATCGACCTCACTCCCGTGAGTTATTATTACTTGATGCGACCCGGTGCACTTGCCGGTGAGTTTTGTGTCGGATCGTTTTCCGCACATCAAGTTTTTGGCGCCGTTGCCGGGGATTGATTAGATTGAAAATGATTAAGTGAGGTGGTAGTTTAGATCAAGCACTTTTTCTTTAATTTTGACTAACCCACTAACTGTTCGAGACTTTGTCTCTACTAACTCTAACTGCACTCAAGTTACAGAGTGCTCTGTTTTAGTTTCTGGTTCTATTTGTGTTTTTGATTTTGTGATAGGAGGAAAGAGCGATGAATCCACACCTTTTGATCCTGAAACTTTTAGGAGGTTGAGGAAAGAGGCAAGAGATATAGGGGAGAAATGCTGGGATTCAGAAAATCCCCACTGAGAGTTTCTCACCAGGGGATAAAGTGATATTAAATACCCAACCAATGAAGGTTCCTCCACAATTATCTGAGTACTATACTGTGAACCGGATCCTTCCACATGAACACCTAGAGATCATCAAAGAGAATACTAGAAGGAAGTTCACAGTAAGAAGAGAAAAGCTGAGGCACTATGATTTTCAGCCTCCATGATCAAAGAATGAAGGATGTCAAGCTAGTGACAATAAAGAAGCGGTTTGTTGGGAGGCAACCCAACCTGAGGTAATTTTCTTTTCATAGCCATTTTAATAAAAAGGTTAATTAGTTTTATCTATATTGCAAGAAGCTAAGTTTGATGTTGCACACCAAAACACTATAAGGGAGAATGAAGAATTCTAAGTTTGGTGTTCCACCAAAATCCCATCATAAACACACATTCTCACTTTCTGCATAATGCTAGCTTCAAGCATTTAGATAAACTAGTTAACTGTTCTGTTGTTTCCTAAGTTTTCAGTTTATTACTTTTGAAAAAGAAAAAGAGTTTTATACATGGTTAATCTGATGCACAAGGACCATTGGCAAGGTACTAAGTTTGGTGTTCCCGCACCAAAGTAAGTACAAAAGCCCACAAATAAATCATGCAAGCTAACCATTTTTCAAGTGCTTGGGGAACAAGCAACTTTTAATATCATTGCAGAGTGTCATACAAGCTTTTGGAAGGATTAAGCATCATCACCCAAAGAAATGAAAGAGGAATGCTAAAACCAGCAATGAGGATGATGAGGAGGAGGACAGCAAGTAGATTCCAAAAGGTTGTATTGTTCAGTAATTGTTTTATATCAGATACTGCTACGATTGAAAGTGATATAATACCCCTGCTTGTCTGCATAGTATAGTTTTTCTGTAATTCAATAATTAAGATGCTTGATTATTCACAACACTACACTTTTCACACTTTTTGCACTCAATACTTCAAAAATGCATCACATGAAAGTTCTTTGAAAAGAAGGATTGAGGAATTAAACAATTTTGAGGCAAGCAAAAGATTAGGAGAAGTGGTGGTTCTAGTTGTATGATTATGTATTGAGGTTGCATGCTTGTGAAAACTTGCATGGGAGCTCATAGGCAGGACATGAAGTTCAAAGAAGTATTGTGGAGATTCTCAAAAATCTATTGATCCAAGAAGCAGCAAACAAAACAAAAGATAATAAAGAAAATACAAAAGCAAAAAGAACATGGCCCAAGGCTCTGAGCATCAATTACTAGGCAGAAAAAGAAAGAAGAAACAAAACTCAAAGAGTTGTTAGCCTAGTAAATGCTTGTGGTTGAGTTGTGTCAAAGAAAGAGGCTTGAGCAAGTAAATCCTTAGGGGTGCTTTAACACCTAATACCTTAAAACCAACTGGTTTAGGAGTATTAATTGAAAGCTTATCTAAAGAGCCGCTTTGAGACATGACACTTAGAGTCGAGGCCAAAGCACAGAAATTATAAGCTGCTTCAAGGTGACTACATATAAAGAGATCTCCATGATACCATTTGGATGAAAATCCTAAGACCTAAGACTCCCAATATGTGAGGACTAGTAAGCACTGAAGCCCTTGTATGAGCATATAATTTAGAGTTCACCCCACTGTTACTTGATCACTTCACTCACAGGACTTTACAAGTTGTTCTTCAATCCATCTTAAATGAAAGAACCATTGAGCATAATTCATTCCTTGCTTGGGGACAAGCAAGCTTTAAGTTTGGTGTTGTGATGACAAGTCATCTTAGCCTAGTTTCACTAGCCTTTTTCTTTTGTTTTCAATTGAATTATGCACTTTCTTGAGCCATAAGCAAGCCAATTGGGTAGATTTTCATGCTTCCTTTGATTTAATCAACCATGTATGAATTCATGCTATTTCATGAGGTTTTATGCTATAATTGTCACATATTATGAAAGAATGAATATCTCATGATTTTGAGCATAGCTTTGATGTGTTTGGTTGATTAATGATAGGTGAAGAAAGCTTGGAGAAAGGTTGAAGCAAGAAGAAATGGCTAGGAGGAAGAGAGGACAAAAAGTTTGAGCAAAAGTTTGCCTCAAACTTTAGCTCAAACTTTTGGATTAATTGAAAACGAACCAGGGAGCAAAAAGCTTGACCAAAAGTTTGCCTCAAACTTTTGGGCAAACTTTTGAGCAAAAAGCTGGACCAAAAGTTTGCCTCAAACTTTTGTGCAAACTTTTGGGCAAAAAGCTGGAGCAAAAGTTTGCCTCAAACTTTTGTGCAAACTTTTGGGCAAAAAGCTTGAGCAAAAGTTTGCCTCAAACTTTTTGGCAAACTTTTGGCATCACAAATCAACACCCTGGAGAGCAAAAGTTTGCGCCAACGTTTGCCTCAAACTTTTTGGCAAACGTTGGCGCATGAACAGCACACCCTGGAGAGCAAAAGTTTGCGCCAACGTTTGCCTCTAACTTTTTGGCAAATGTTGGCGCCATGAGTGTGCAAGGGGAGGCCAACGTTGGAGCAAAAGTTTGACCCCAAACTTTTGTCCCAACGTTGGTATCAGCAAAAGAGGGTGGCTGATGTGAAAAGTTGGAGTAAAAGTTTGCCTCAAACTTTTACTCAAACTTTTACTCAAGCTTTCATGATTCCAAACCCGGTTCAATTCGGTTCTTCTCCAAATTCCAAGAGCAATCAACCAAGGCCTCTATCAACCCAATTCCATCAAGAGCAAAGGCCCAATTGAAGGCTTGAAGACCATTTGAAGAAAGTGTATAAATAGCATAGGATTTAAGTTTTTAGGGGAGCTTTCTTTTCGGTTTTGATTAGTACACTTAATAGAGAGCTCACTTTACATTTCTTGGCATTGTTGTTTTAATTCAAGAGAATTTGGGAGGAGAATTGATCTCTCTTCTTCCTTGTTCTTGCCCAGCACTCTTTACTTTCCTTGTCTTGGATCTTGGGTTGGAGAATTGAAGGAAATCTGTTTCAATCTCATCCTGAGATCTCTTCGTTTCATTTTACTGCATAATTGAATTTCCATTTGGTTAATTGCTTCTGTCTTCTACTTTCTCTGCAATTTACAATTCTTCATTTCCTCTGCAATTATTCTTGTTGGATGTAGGAAGGCATTGAGATCTAGACTTGGTTATCTAGTCTCTTGGGTCCTGAGATCCGGATTTCCCATTTTCAATTCTCTGTTTACTGCTTTCAAACTCATTTACATTTCTGTTTTAAGATCCGGTTCAATTCAAGTCATCCTTTACTTCTCTGCTTGTTGCAATTTTACTTTTCCTTGTTTAATTTCTGCAAATCCAATTCCCAATTCCCTTTACAATTCAAGCCATTTACATTTCTTGCACTTTAAGATTCTGCAATTTACATTTCTTGCGTTCCAAGTTTCTGCCATTTAATTTCTTGTTCTTTAAGATTCAGCACTTTAAATTTCAGTTCTCTTTAAATTCAATGCAATTTACCCATTCCCTTTACTTTCCATGCAATCTAAATTCTGCAAATCACAAATCACTCAACCAAATCTTGATTCGCTTGACTAAATCAACCACTAAACAAAAATTGCTCAATCCTTCAATCCCTGTGGGATCGACCTCACTCCCGTGAGTTATTATTACTTGATGCGACCCGGTGCACTTGCCGGTGAGTTTTGTGTCGAATCGTTTTCCGCACATCAAGTTTTTGACGCCGTTGCCGGGGATTGATTAGATTGAAAATGATTAAGTGAGGTGGTAGTTTAGATCAAGCACTTTTTCTTTAATTTTGACTAACCCACTAACTGTTCGAGACTTTGTCTCTACTAACTCTAACTGCACTCAAGTTACAGAGTGCTCTGTTTTAGTTTCTGGTTCTATTTGTGTTTTTGATTTTGTGATAGGAGGAAAGAGCGATGAATCCACACCTTTTGATCCTGAAACATTTTGGAGGTTGAGGAAAGAGGCAAGAGATATAGGGGAGAAATGCTGGGATTCAGAAAATCCCCACTGAGAGTTTCTCACCAGGGGATAAAGTGATATTAAATACCCAACCAATGAAGGTGCCTCCACAATTATCTGAGTACTATACTATGAACCGGATCCTTCCACATGAACACCTAGAGATCATCAAAGAGAAGACTAGAAGGAAGTTCACAGTAAGAAGAGAAAAGCTGAGGCACTATGATTTTCAGCCTCCATGATCAAAGAATGAAGGATGTCAAGCTAGTGACAATAAAGAAGCGGTTTGTTGGGAGGCAACCCAACCTGAGGTAATTTTCTTTTCATAGCCATTTTAATAAAAAGGTTAATTAGTTTTATCTATATTGCAAGAAGCTAAGTTTGATGTGGCACACCAAAACACTATAAGGGAGAATGAAGAATTCTAAGTTTGGTGTTCCACCAAAATCCCATCATAAACACACATTCTCACTTTCTGCATAATGCTAGCTTCAAGCATTTAGATAAACTAGTTAACTGTTCTGCTGTTTCCTAAGTTTTCAGTTTATTACTTTTGAAAAAGAAAAAGAGTTTTATACATGGTTAATCTGATGCACAAGGACCATTGGCAAGGTACTAAGTTTGGTGTTCCCGCACCAAAGTAAGTACAAAAGCCCACAAATAAATCATGCAAGCTAACCATTTTTCAAGTGCTTGGGGAACAAGCAACTTTTAATATCATTGCAGAGTGTCATACAAGCTTTTGGAAGGATTAAGCATCATCACCCAAAGAAATGAAAGAGGAATGCTAAAACCAGCAATGAGGATGATGAGGAGGAGGACAGCAAGTAGATTCCAAAAGGTTGTATTGTTCAGTAATTGTTTTATATCAGATACTGCTACGATTGAAAGTGATATAATACCCCTGCTTGTCTGCATAGTATAGTTTTTCTGTAATTCAATAATTAAGATGCTTGATTATTCACAACACTACACTTTTCACACTTTTTGCACTCAATACTTCAAAAATGCATCACATGAAAGTTCTTTGAAAAGAAGGATTGAGGAATTAAACAATTTTGAGGCAAGCAAAAGATTAGGAGAAGTGGTGGTTCTAGTTGTATGATTATGTATTGAGGTTGCATGCTTGTGAAAACTTGCATGGGAGCTCAAGGCAGGACATGAAGTTCAAAGAAGTATTGTGGAGATTCTCAAAAATCTATTGATCCAAGAAGCAGCAAACAAAACAAAAGATAATAAAGAAAATACAAAAGCAAAAAGAACATGGCCCAAGGCTCTGAGCATCAATTACTAGGCAGAAAAAGAAAGAAGAAACAAAACTCAAAGAGTTGTTAGCCTAGTAAATGCTTGTGGTTGAGTTGTGTCAAAGAAAGAGGCTTGAGCAAGTAAATCCTTAGGGGTGCTTTAACACCTAATACCTTAAAACCAACTGGTTTAGGAGTATTGATTGAAAGCTTATCTAAAGAGCCGCTTTGAGACATGACACTTAGAGTCGAGGCCAAAGCACAGAAATTATAAGCTGCTTCAAGGTGACTACATATAAAGAGATCTCCATGATACCATTTAGATGAAAATCCTAAGACCTAAGACTCCCAATATGTGAGGACTAGTAAGCACTGAAGCCCTTGTATGAGCATATAATTTAGAGTTCACCCCACTGTTACTTGATCACTTCACTCACAGGACTTTACAAGTTGTTCTTCAATCCATTTTAAATGAAAGAACCATTGAGCATAATTCATTTCTTGCTTGGGGACAAGCAAGCTTTAAGTTTGGTGTTGTGATGACAAGTCATCTTAGCCTAGTTTCACTAGCCTTTTTCTTTTGTTTTCAATTGAATTATGCACTTTCTTGAGCCATAAGCAAGCCAATTGGGTAGATTTTCATGCTTCCTTTGATTTAATCAACCATGTATGAATTCATGCTATTTCATGAGGTTTTATGCTATAATTGTCACATATTATGAAAGAATGAATATCTCATGATTTTGAGCATAGCTTTGATGTGTTTGGTTGATTAATGATAGGTGAAGAAAGCTTGGAGAAAGGTTGAAGCAAGAAGAAATGGCTAGGAGGAAGAGAGGACAAAAAGTTTGAGCAAAAGTTTGCCTCAAACTTTAGCTCAAACTTTTGGATTAATTGAAAACGAACTAGGGAGCAAAAAGCTTGACTAAAAGTTTGCCTCAAACTTTTGGGCAAACTTTTGAGCAAAAAGCTGGACCAAAAGTTTGCCTCAAACTTTTGTGCAAACTTTTGGGCAAAAAGCTGGAGCAAAAGTTTGCCTCAAACTTTTGTGCAAACTTTTGGGCAAAAATCTTGAGCAAAAGTTTGCCTCAAACTTTTTGGCAAACTTTTGGCATCACAAATCAACACCCTGGAGAGCAAAAGTTTGCGCCAACGTTTGCCTCAAACTTTTTGGCAAACGTTGGCGCATGAACAACACACCCTGGAGAGCAAAAGTTTGCGCCAACATTTGCCTCTAACTTTTTGGCAAACGTTGGCGCAATGAGTGTGCAAGGGGAGGCCAACGTTGGAGCAAAAGTTTGACCCCAAACTTTTGCCCCAACGTTGGTATCAGCAAAAGAGGGTGGCTGATGTGAAAAGTTGGAGTAAAAGTTTGTCTCAAACTTTTACTCAAACTTTTACTCAAGCTTTCATGATTCCAAACCCGGTTCAATTCGGTTCTTCTCCAAACTCTAAGAGCAATCAACCAAGGCCTCTATCAACCCAATTCCATCAAGAGCAAAGGCCCAATTGAAGGCTTGAAGACCATTTGAAGAAAGTGTATAAATAGCATAGGATTTAAGTTTTTAGGGGAGCTTTCTTTTCGGTTTTGATTAGTACACTTAGTAGAGAGCTCACTTTACATTTCTTGGCATTGTTGTTTTAATTCAAGAGAATTTGGGAGGAGAATTGATCTCTCTTCTTCCTTGTTCTTGCCCAGCACTCTTTACTTTCCTTGTCTTGGATCTTTGGTTGGAGAATTGAAGGAAATCTGTTTCAATCTCATCCTGAGATCTCTCCGTTTCATTTTACTGCATAATTGAATTTCCATTTGGTTAATTGCTTCTGTCTTCTACTTTCTCTGCAATTTACAATTCTTCATTTCCTCTGCAATTATTCTTGTTGGATCAAGGAAGGCATTGAGATCTAGACTTGGTTATCTAATCTCTTGGGTCCTGAGATCCGGATTTCCCATTTTCAATTCTCTGTTTACTGCTTTCAAACTCATTTACATTTCTGTTTTAAGATCCGGTTCAATTCGAGTCATCCTTTACTTCTCTGCTTGTTGCAATTTTACTTTTCCTTGTTTAATTTCTGCAAATCCAATTCCCAATTCCCTTTACAATTCAAGCCATTTACATTTCTTGCACTTTAAGATTCTGCAATTTACATTTCCTGCGTTCCAAGTTTCTGCCATTTAATTTCTTGTTCTTTAAGATTCAGCACTTTAAATTTCAGTTCTCTTTAAATTCAATGCAATTTACCCATTCCCTTTACTTTCCATGCAATCTAAATTTTGCAAATCACAAATCACTCAACCAAATCTTGATTCGCTTGACTAAATCAACCACTAAACTAAAATTTCTCAATCCTTCAATCCCTGTGGGATCGACCTCACTCCCGTGAGTTATTATTACTTGATGCGACCCGTTGCACTTGCCGGTGAGTTTTGTGTCGGATCATTTTTCGCACATCAATTTCCATTTTCATGATTTTGCACAGTTTCATCATCTTTTTTAGCTTGATTCCCTGCATCACAGTCTTCCAAAATACTTTGCACCAAGTTAGTATCACAAAATGTAACATGTATGGACTCCTCAATAATCCTAGCATCTTGATGATAAACTCTATATGCTTTACTAGTTGTGGAATATCCTACAAACAAGCACTCATACGCCTTTAGATCAAATTTACCCAAATTATCCTTGTTATTAAGAACAAAACATTTACATCCAAAAATGTGCAAGTAGTCCAAGTTTGGTGGGTAACCTGATGACATGTCATCATGTCATGTTTTTCTATGCTTTTTCATACAAGAAATTGATGACTAGTGCTTAAATATTGAATGCTTTTGTGCTTAAATTGTATAGTTCTTTGTTCTTTTGATTTTGTAAATTTTGTAGAAAATAAGTGAAAAAAGAAGCAAAATAGCACAAAATCAACTCAAAAGAAGAAAAGAAGAATTTTGGGGCACGCTTTGAAGATTGAGCACGCTTTGGACTTTAGGCCACGCTTTTAAAAGCGTGGCCCATTACCATGAAGCCATGGCATGATATATATATGCCTTATGCATGAATTTAATTATTCAAGCCAATGAATCATGGCGTTACATGAATGAACGCTAAAGTTCATTAATTGGCATGGCTAATAAAAATTAATGCATGTATAAAGCATTTAAATCATTAATGCCAAAAATGAATGAATGCTTTAACGTAATGCAATTGGCTTTATTAACTAAGTAATATAATAAAAGCATGCATTAGTTATTAAAGCCATTCATGAATGCATGTAACGTTAAATGAAGCAACGGAGCGCTCATAAAAAAAATGTCAACACCAAGGCCAGCGCTCAAATTGGATGGAGCGCTACGTTAAAACATTTTAACATTTTCGTGGTTTCCACCAAAATAAAAGCAAGGCGTGACATCCACAATTGAAATGGCCAAAACTTGAAGAGGGGGACAAGCGCATCAAAGGAGCTCTACGTTGGTTCACATCACTGAGCGCCATTGCTACAAGGAAATTGGCACAAATGGTAGATCCAGGGATCGAAGAGGAAACCAAGGCAGCGTTCACAATTTAAGCGTAGCATTCAAAGAGTGAGCGCTATGCTGTGGGCAATGAGAATTGGCACGTGAAGGGCGCACTAAAGGGGATGAATGTTACGTTCATTAACCCAACTGAACGCTCCCCTGAGAGTGTCACTAAGCCACTCCTGACCCATGCCATTAACCAAATGCATCAAGATCTACGCTCATTTAAATCCAAAGCAAGCAAGGCTCAATTGACATCACTCAAAAGCACAGGGATCAGTTAGATTAGGAATTTTATTTTGTAATTTGTTTTTAATTTCATTTTTATTTTCATTTTGTAAAGTCTATATAAAGGCATCAATTCCATTTCATTAGAGAGGCTGGCTCTGTTAGAGAGCATTAGGAGTAGGGTAGAATAGAAAGTCCTCTTTGAAACACTTTTACTTTTTCTGCACTTTTACATTTCAAGTATTGCAATTCAATTTCACAGTTTCATTTTCATTGAGCTTAATTTACTCTTCTACACTTCTACTTCTCTGCAACTTTACATTTCTGTCCATGGTTCAAATCTGATTTACTCTTCCTGCAAGTTTAATTTCCTACAATTGCTCTAAGTCATGATTTCTTCCTCTGCAACTTACATTTGAATTTGCTGTGAGCTTGATTTAATTTACATTGGCAAGATCTCTTTGATTGCTTGCTTCATTGCTTTCTTTAATTTCCAGTACCCAGTCCCCCTTTATATTTGATGCAATTTACATTTCTTGTCATTTAAGATTTTGTCAATTTACATTTCTTACTCTTTAAGATTTTGCTCATTTACTTTCTGCAACTTTAAATTCACTGCTATTTACATTCTGTTGCTTCAATTTCACTCTAATTCACTTCAATGTTAGCTTGACTAGACTAATCACTCACTAAAGTTGCTTGATTCATCAATCCCTATGGGATCGACCTCACTCTAAGTGAGTTTTACTACTTGATGCGACCCGGTATACTTGCCGGTAAGTTTTGTGTGGAATTCTGATTTCCACCCATCATAACCTTTCCAAAGTTTATAAGGAGTTTTCTTCAAAAATTTCCCTATGATAGTTCTATTCAAAATGTGGCAAGCTGTGTTAACCGCTTCAGCCCAAAGGAATTTTGGAACATTGCTCTCACAAAGCATAGCTCTTGTCATTTATTGTATGCTTCTACTTCTTCTTTCAACAACACCATTTTGTTGTGGTGTCTTTGGACAAGAAAAATTGTGATATATTCTAAATTCCTCACAAAAGGATTCAAATAAATTGTTTTCAAATTCAGTTCCATGATCACTTCTTATAGAAAAGATCTTTAAATCCTTTTCATTTTGAATTTTCTTGCAAAAAGGTTTAAAGGCCGAAAAGGCTTCATTTTTATGTGCAAGAAATAAAACCCAACCAAACCTAGTATAGTCATCCACAATCACAAAACCATAGTGTTTACCACCCAGGCTTTGAGTTCTTGTTGGACCAAATAAATCAATGTGTAGCAATTCAAGTGGCCTTTTAGTAGAGATGTCTTCCTTTAGTTTAAAAGAACTTTTTGTTCGCTTTTCCATTTGGCAAGCATCACAAGTGATGTCTTTGTCAAACCTTATCAAAGAAAGACCTCTTACTAACCCTTTCTTTACAATTTTGTTTATTTGAAACATACTTGCATGGCCCAATCTCTTGTGCCATAGCCACTGATGAGGGAAAATCGATTCCACACAAACTCACCGGCAACTGTACCGGGTCGCATCAAGTAGTAAAACTCACAAAAGTGAGGTCGATCCCCCAGGGATTGATGGATTAAGCAACTTTAGTATGGTGATGAATTTAGTTAAGCGAATATTTGATGAATTGGGTGAAATTTGATTAACTGAAAATAAATTGCAAGTAAACTAGAGTGCAGAGTGAAAATTGGCAGAATCTTAAAGTGCAGAAGAAGAAGTAAATTGCAGAAACTTAAAGTGCAAGAAATTAAAAGGACTGAAACTTAAATTGCAAAAAGGGTAAATAACTGAAACTTAAAGTGCAAGAAATTATAATTGCATGGAAACTTAAATCGCATGAATGAGAAAAGGGATTTGGGTACTGGGAATTAAAATAAAATTGGAAAAGGCAAATTGCAGTAAATCAGAGACTCTAAGGTGAAGAAATTCAGAAAAATCTATCAATCAGGATTCCAGTACCAAAATAGAAACAAAAAAATTGGTAGAAGAAGAAAAACAGAAAGAGAACTCAGATCAAATCTACAATCCTAAAACAGAAATGGAAAATTTCAGAAGATGAAAAACAGAAAGAAAACTCAGACCCGATCTCAAATTCTAAAACAGAAATGAAAAATTGTGGAAGAAACAGAAAAACAGAAAGCAAACTCAGATCTGATCTCCAATTTTAAAATCCTCAAAATGAAGAAAATAAAATAGAGCCCCCTAATTAAATCAAATTCTTTTCTATTTATACACTTTCCAATTCTGTCATCAAGTACTTGGAGTGGGCTTTTTTTTTTGGCCTCTGTTGCAGTGGGTCAGTATGGTACTTCGTTGCAGCTTTGAAGAGAACAGAGCGTTTTCAAATTGAGCGCAACGTTCATTCACCCACGTGTACGCGTTCCCTGCGCGTGCGTGTCTTCGCTTGCTGAATGATTCATCACGCGTACGCGTGCTTCGCGCCCATGCGTCCCCTTGCATTTTTGATCATCGACGCGTACGTGTCACATACGCATGCGCGTTGTCATTGTCTTCAGCCTCAGCCATGCTTGCGCGCCATCTTCACGCGTGCGCGTCCCTTGGAAGCATTCATTAACTGAATGCTACATTCGCGCCATGAACCCTCCTCACGCGTGCGCGTCCTTTGCGCGTGCGCATGGATGGTAAATCACCACTTCTATGCTCCAGCATCATATACGCATTTGCGCCAACCATCGGTTTTGTCACATCGACACGTGCGCATCATGCACGCGTGTGTGTCGGTGACCAAATTCAAATTCCAATTCTGAATGTATCGCAGGCGTTCATTCAAAGTGAACGTAGCGTTCATTGCTGGTGGACGCTTATCCTCCTTCCACGCGTGCGTGCCATGCATTCGTACGCTTGGGTCTCCAAAAGTGTCATCCTGCGCGTAAGCGCCTTGTACGCGTGGGCGTCACTGGTGAATGTAGCGTTCATCAAATGAACGTAGCATTCACCTGCACCTCACTCTTCTTTTTTTTTTTTTGCTTCTTCTTTTCATCATCTTTTCTCCTGTTATCAATCAAACATGCCATCAAAGTCTCACCAAAATTATAAGAATTTGCATCATTCATAATAACCACCTAATTCTTGCATAAATCTCATGACTTGGTATAAAATAAATGATGTTTGATTGAATCAAAATAAACATGAAATTTCACTCTAATCACTTACTTATTGTGCAAGAAAGTTCATAAAACCTAATGAAACAAATGAAAAATACTTGTAAAACTAGCATAAGTTGACTTGTCATCACAACACCAAACTTAAATCTTGCTTGTCCCCAAGCAAGCACTAAAACATGAGAAGAAAGGAGAGAAAACAGAAAAGCATATATGTCCTTATTAGCAGGTAATTGAATTTGATTCATGGGATTTTATGCAGATGTAATTGAAGCTCTACTTTTATTAGATTTCAGGATTGAAATGTCCCTTTAAGTGATAACCAAAGTTGCTGATGTGAACTTTGTTATTCATTCATCCTTGGGGTTTTGATTTTCTTTTGTTTTTCTGCTGAGAAGCTTACACTTTTATTCACATCTAGGTGTTATATGTTGCAGCAGCTTTTTAGCTTTATTTTTCAGTTAACACATCTTCACCACAGACACTTGGCTCACAATTCATCCTAAGACATTGATGCCCAGCACCTCTTTGGGTTACTAAATGCCTTGTAACTAGGTTGCTCTTGATAATGGACTTTCGGTTAATAATCCCGGATTAATTAACCCAAGTTACCAAGTTTTAAAATACTCCTTAGAACCTAATTGTCCAAGCAGATCCTAGTACAAAAAGCACCACAAGCATATGTCCTAAGGTCCAAGCTATTGGTGTCTAGCCTTATTATTTGTTTCTTTCATTTTTGTTGCCAATTCATGGCTTTTCTTCCTTTCCTTCTTACTTTTTCTCTTTTCCTAATGATATTTATTCATTAAGAATTCACAAACAGCAATCTAGTTCATACTATAAAGGAACATCCTAACCTTTATCCTTTATTAGTGAGCTTACTTTAACAATCAAACATATATACCACCACTGAACTTTATTATCATCCTTATCAAATTGGACAATTTCACTTCTGTTTTAATATTTTCTTTTATTCATGCAGAGGGAAACAAGACATACATTCAAGTAGGATGAGTGATGCACAAGTAAACTATCATCATAATGCAGAACATGAAAACTTATTCAAAAACATAAAAGTGTAGACATATAAGCTTAATCATAAAAGTGCATAAGATGGAAACTTGGAAGGCATATCATTTTTCAGATGTGCATCTTCCTTATTGACTAAGATTATGAAAGAACTCTACCACCTCTAATTTTTGTGCTCTTTTCCTTTGCTGGATTCTCCTTTCTTCTTTAGCTCATGCTTCTTCTTCTTTTTTAGTTCTACTTGTTCTTCAAAAGTCTCTATCGGAGCCTAGGAATGGTCTATTTGATCCCAAAGATCAGCGTCCTTCAATGCCTTCTCCATTCTCTCTATATTTCTTTTGGCCTTTACTCTTTGTGCTTCTCCTAGCTCAAGCCACTGTTGATATGGCTTGATCTCTTGGTTTATCATTGGTATGCCACAGACTAGGTAGTTTAGCTTTGCTTGAGTATCTATGTCATACTCCATCCTGTCTACCTGCCTAGCCTCTCCAGCTTTGTTATATAGATTCTTCTATTGATGAAGATCTTGGATGTACCCTTCTTGCCTGGCTTGTTGTTGGAACAATTTGTTGAATGATTCTTGATTTTGTGCATCTTGTTCCCTCTGCCTATCCAGGGATCTTGCTTGAAATTCCCTTTGTTGATCCATCATCTTTAATTGGAAGTTCTCTTGTTGCTCCATCATTTTCAACTGCCAATTTACTTGCTGCTCCTGAGCTCTGATAAATTGATGAGACAATTCTTCAATGGCAACTTGCATTTGGCTTAAATCCATGGTGCTAGAGGCTTGTCCTTCTTACATCTGTGGCTTTCTCCTTCTTCTCTGAGATCTTCTCTCACTCTGATCATTAGTTGAACCTTCTATTCTCTTCCTGGTGAGTGCCCTTCCATCCTGTACCCAATTTGTGTCTGAATCTTCAGAAAGCACCCCTGCTCTATTGCACAATTGCAATATGGTACTTGGGTGGCAAAGTCTGGATGACTTGCTGTTGCCTTCAGCCATCTCTTGGATGCTATCTGTAATTAGTTGAGGGACATTTATTTCTCCTCGTTTGAGTATGAAGTGTACCATGATTGCTCTTCTTATGGTAACTTCCGAGGGGTTTCAGTGGGGAGGATTGATCTCCTCACTATTTCGTACCAACCTTTGGCCTCAGGTGAGAGATCCATCCTCTTTAAGTGGCATGGATCCCCATTTGAATCCTTCACCCAATCTTTGCCATCTAGACATATATAATTTATGAGCTCATCAGGGTCATTCTCACCATTTGTTCTTTCATCAAAACTGGGCTCCCTGAAAGGTATTGTTCTTATTTGCAGAACCCACATGATTCTGGCTGGATTGAAGTCCACTTCTACTCCCCTCACATAACTTTTTTAGGGGGCTTCAATTTTGCTTTGTCTCACTGTATTTGCATAGAACTCTCTTATCATAGTTGCACTTATGTCTGTGAGGAGTTCACAGAGGAGTTCCCAACTTGCCTTTTCAATGATTTCCCTCATCATAAGATACTCACCATCCTTCATTCTAAATCTGACCTCTGGGATTATTTTCTTTTCCTTCATCCAACCATGATATTGTGATTCATAAAATTGAGATTTAAATCTTTTGGCATCATAGGTGGGTGGTTCAGCTTCAACTGGTTGCTTCTTTTTTCTTCTTCTAGAGCTTGATGAAGCCATCAAGTAGGGAAGGAGGGGGGCTGAATTCACAACTTCAATCACAAGAGGAATTATGAGCACGGTTGGAACTTAGGAAGTAGGGATTGAGAAGAACTTTTGGACACACTTGATTTAAAAAGAAAAGGATGGAACAATTGTGAGCACGGTTTCTTATTGTGAAAAGACGAGAGCTTGGGGTCTATGAAGGAAGCACAATCTAGTTAGTTATGAAAGATGATGAGTTAAGTAGAAGTGTAATATCAAAAAGAGAAGTCACTTGTCAATTTAAAGCATGGAAATGAGTTGGTACAGCAAGATAAAAGTGAGGTTCAGGTTTATTAAACTGGAGGGTGAAGATTGAACCAGTGTTGGTAGAAATGGACGGCTCATATGAAGAGATGGAATGCAGATAAGGATTGAGGTTGGTAGTGGTGGCATTTTTTGTGGAGGTTCGGTCCTTGTATGAGGGGCACCATTATTCTTGCCAATGCATGTTAAAGTGCTCTGTCCAAGGCACAAAGCTCCAAAACATGTGATTCCCTATGCTGTCCCGTTTTCATTGTTCTGTCCTTTCCCTCACCCTTCTTTTCCTCATATATTCCCACCTTAGCAAAACAACAAAAATTGGATTGATACAAGTGACGGCAATTCAATCAAAACTAATATAGCTACAGTATTTGAGAAATTATATATATATATGTTGTTTAAATGTTCCTTGTAGTCAACCGTGGGCTTTGTATGAACTTGTATAGCCTTGATGGATATCAAAAACTCACTTGGTTCATGTAAAATCCAATAGAATTTTTGTCACTAGTTAATTCACAAGGAACATTTTATTTTCTACTTTAACAAAATAAATTCACAAAATGATGCAAGATATGGTTTATCTATTCATGAATTTGAGTCTTAGAGCAAATGTGACTTTCTTGAAACTAATAGCACATGTAGAACACCAAACTTAATGTTTGGCTATATACTTCAATAAATTGAATGAGTCTATATCCCAAGATAGTTATATGATCATCATGTTTGGAAAGCCATTAGGCACACAAAACTTAGGAATCAGACATATGCTTTAAAAATGATGTATGCAGCCATCAAATTTACCTATGAAAGTTCAAATTCATGCTAGAGGAACCATTGATTATTGAAATTAAAATAAAAGCAAGAATATTAAATCATGGGCTGCCTCCAATGGAGCGCTCTTTTACTGTCACTAGCTTGACATTGGTTCTTTTTTAGGTTGGTCGATGATTATGGTGCCTCAGCTTGTCCCCTCTCACTGTGAGCCTTCTTCTTGTGCTTCAATGAACAATCTCTATATGCTCCAACGAGAGTATCTTATTGACAGTATAATAATCATCAGATTGTGGGGATGTCTCCAACTGTTGGTAGATCAGTTTCACTTTGTCTCCTTCTGAGAATCCCTCAGTTGGTATTTTCTTATTTTTCCACCCTTTTGGAACCTTTTTCTTGCTCTTCTTTCCTTCTTTTGGTGACCCTTCCTTCTTGGCAGCAGGCTTTATGTCTGAAGTTTTCTTCTCAATGATTAATCTTATAGCCTCTGGTTGGAATCCTTTTCCAGCCTTCTCATCTTCATTACCCTTTTGTTCTTCTCCACTATTTGTCTTCTGCTTCAAAGGTGAGCTGATGAGTGCTTCCTTGGGTTTTTGCTTCCAGTTCAAGTCTTCCTCTTCAACTCTCATGCAACCTTTCTCTTCAGCAGTATGCTGCATCCCCTTAAAGACATTTAGAGTGATATGCTCATCATGTGCTCTCAAAGTCATTTCTCCTTTCTGCACATCAATGATGGCCCTTACTGTGGCTAAGAAGGGTCTCCCCAAGATAATCGAGTTGTGTCCTTCTTCTTCCATGTCTAAAATGACAAAATCAACATGGAATATAAATTCTCCTACTTTCACCAACAAATTTTTCACAACTCCATTAGGTATCTTGAGTGATCTATTAGCCATTTGAAGCGACATTCTGGTTGACTTTATCTATTGCAAGCTTTTTCATCAGTGAAAGTTGCATCAAATTGATGTTGGCACCTAAGTCACAGAGAGCTTTTTCCAAGGTCATATTGCCTATGGTGCATGATATGATGAAACTCCCAGGATCTTTGAGTTTTAGTGGGAGCCCTTTTTGAATCACTGCACTGCATTCTTGTATCAAGATCACTGTCTCCTTTTCATTCCAGCTTCTCTTTTTGTTGATGAGCTCCTTGAGGAACTTAGCATACAGTGGCATTTGCTCTAGAGCTTCAGCAAGGGGAATGTTGATTTCTAGCTTCTTAAAAACCTCTAGAAACTTGGGAAATTGTTGATCCTTGAGCTCTCTTTGCAATCTTTGAGGGTATGGCAGAGGAGGAGTGTAAGGCTTCACTTCCTTCCTCTGTTCTTGTGAATGCTCCTCCATAACTGGCTTTCCCTTCTTTGAAGCTTGTGGCTCTTCATCTTTCTTCTTGAGTTTTTCTTAGTTCTTCTCTTCAATTACCACTTTCTTCTTACTGCCAACCTTGTCATCCTTCAATGTTCTTCTACTCCTGAGTTTTGCATTCTTCTTTGGGATTTGGAATGGTATCGATTGGAAAAGTGTTGGTTGGTCTTTTTGGCTGTTTGGACAACTGGCCTATTTGTCTTTCCAGATTTCTCAGTGAAGCTTCATGGTTTTTATTAGCTAAATCTTGATGCTTCATCATCTTTTCCATCATCATCTCAAAATTGGAGATTCTTTGGGATTCTTGGGGTGGTTGTGGCTGAGTGTGGGATGAAGATGGTTGGTGGAAATTATTTTGGTTAGTTGATGGGTTGTGGGGTGGATAGAAGTTAGAAGTGGGGTAGTTGTTTTGTGGTTTTCTGTATGGATTTTGGTTAGTTTGCTGATGATTCTAGTGGTTTGGGCGGGGGTTGCTTGAGTTAGAATTTCTTTGCCATGAGTTTTGGTTGTCTCCCCACCTTAGATTGGAGTGGTTCCTCCAAGAGGGGTTGTAGGTGTCTCCATGAAATTCATTCTGTCCAGCACCTTGGTTGTACATATAGTTAACTTGTTCTAGCTGCTGCTCTTCATGGATTTCTTCATTTTGTCCCCATCCAGCTGATGGTTGATTTGTAGTGCTCACTAATGCATTTTGAAGACCATCAATCCTCTTAGCCATCATCTTCATTTACCGCTGGATTTGTTGGTGCATCACTTTGTTTTGTTCCAAGATAGTGTCTACACCTTCCAGCTCCAACACACCTTTCCTTTGAGCTGGTTGGCATTGCCTTTGATGACCATAAAAGTATTGGTTATTGGTCATGGTGTCAATGAGATTTTGGGCTTCCTCAGCTGTCTTCATGAGTTGTACTGAACCTGCTGCTGAATAATCAAGGGCCTCTTGAGCTTTTAGTGTCAATCCTTCATAGAAATTTTGAAGTCTATCCCATTCACTAAACATCTCTGGTGGACACTTTCTGATCAAGGCCTTGTATCTTTCCCAATCATCGTACAGTGATTCTCCATCCATTTGAGTGAATGTTTGCACTTCTGTCTTCAATCTAATGATCCTCTGAGGTGGGTAGAATTTGGCTAGAAATTTGCTCACTAGATCTTCCCAATTGTTGATGCTTTCTTTGGGGAATGTCTCTAGCCATTGAGAAGCCTTATCCCTCAAAGAGAATGGAAACAGCAGCACTTTATAGATATCTGGACGCACACCATTTCTTTTGACAGTTTCACAAATCCTCATGAAGATTGGTTTGGATCTTCAAGTGGACCTCCACCATAGGAACAATTATTCTGCACCAGTGTAATAAGTTGAGGCTTCAACTCAAAGTTGTTTGCATGAACATTGGGAGTGAGTATACTGCTCCCACAGTTTCTTGGATTGGGGAAGGTGTAAGAGGCTAGAACTCTCCTTTGAGGTGGGCCATTGTTGTTGGCCACTTCCTCTGGTGGATTAGGGAGGTTACCCTCCATCTCTTGATCTTTCTCTTCTGATTCTTCTTCTCCAATAACTCCCTTCCCTATTGCTTCTCTTCTCAATCTCAAAAATATTCTCTCTGGCTCAGAATCAAAGGAGGTGGATCCACCTCTTCTTCCTCCTGGCATACAACACAAACAAAATCAGAAACCAAAAACAAAGCACTCTATTGCTAGAGTGAGGTTAAGTTTAGCTTAAACAAAATCTCAAACAGTTAGTATGCTTAACAAAAACAAAGAAAAATGCTTAATCTAGATTATCACCTACTTAATCATTGTCAATCTAAATCAATCCCCGGCAACGGCACCAAAAATTTGATGAGTGAAAATCGATTCCACACAAACTCATCGGCAAGTGTACCGGGTCGCATCAAGTAGTAAAACTCACAAAAGTGAGGTCCATCCCACAGGAATTGATGGATTAAGAAACTTTAGTCTGGTGATGAATTTATTTAAGCGAATATTTGATGAATTAGGTGAAATTTGATTAACAGAAAATAAATTGCAAGTAAACTAGAGTGCATAATGAAAATTGGCAGAATCTTAAAGTGCAGAAGAAGTAAATTACAGAAACTTAAAGTGCAAGAAATTAAAAGGACTGAAACTTAAATTGCAAGAAGGGTAAATAACTGAAACTTAAAGTGCAAGAAATTAAAATTGTAAGGAAACTTAAATTGCATGAATGAGAAAGGGATTTAGGTGCTGGGAATTAAAACAAAACTGGAAAAGGCAAATTGCAGTAAATCAGAGACTCTAAGGTGAAGAAATTCAGAAAAATCTATAAATCAGGATTCCACTACCAAAATAGAAATAAAAAAAATGGCAGAAAAAGAAAAATAGAAAGAGAACTCAGATCAAATCTACAATCCTAAATCAGAAATGGAAAATTTCAGAAGAAGAAAAATAGAAAGAAAACTCAGACCTGATCTCAAATTCTAAAACAGAAATGAAAAATTGTGGAAGCAGAACAACAAAAAGAAAACTAAGATCACCTAAAACAGAAAAGAAAAATTTCCAGAAAAAGAAAAACAAAAAGCAAACTCAGATCTGATCTCCAATTCTAAAATTCTCAAAAGGAAGAAAATAAAATAGAGCCCCCTAATGAAATCAAATTCTTCTCTATTTATACACTTTCCAATTCTGTCATCAAGAACTTGGAGTGGGTTTTTTTTGGCCTATGTTGCAGTGGGTTAGGATGGTACTTCGTTGCAGCTTCCAGGAGAATGGAGTGTTTTCAAATTGAGCGCAGCGTTCATTAACCCGCGCGTACGCGTCCCCTGCGCGTGCGCATCTTCGCTTGCTGAATGCAGCATCACGCGTATGCGTGATTCGCGCCCATGTGTCCCCTTGCTTTTTTTCACATCGACGTGTATGCATCACATACGTGTGCACGTCGTCATTGTCTTCAGCCTCAGCCATGCTTGTGCGCCATCTTTGTAACAACCCTGATTTTCGAGTACGCGAGATCTTTTCTGAAGGCACGGATTTCACCGGAAGATCAGTAAAGGGAACACCTCTTCTATATCAACAAGTATCTCGATCCTTATTGTCATTATGTCATCCTTGATCTAGAACCTCTTCTGAGGCAAGCTCGATAACGCAATTACGAAGAACCAAGTTTTTGGATCGTATCGGTTAGGAGTTTTGGTTCTATTTTTACTAAATAGTCTCTGTTTGACGAACCGGACTCGATTCATGAGAAAAGAGAGATAATAGGATAATATTATCATTATATGGGTATTAGAAGTTTCTTGAATGATATTATAAGATTACCTAGTCAGTTTTAGTTAAAAATCGAAAATCAGTTTAACCGGGTTCACAGTTTACTGGTGTAGCTTAGCACCAACACTCTTTGATGACTTTAGCAATGCTAATGCCTCATCATACATGTTCTATTCTAATATTAAATATGTTACTAGTGTCATTTATGCGAGTAGCTCAGAAAATAATTTTTAGAGATGTTTTCACAAATGTTCCGATACATCTAGTTTTAGTAGTTATACACTTGAGATATTTTAATATTATTTTAACCCACCTCCAAGCCAACCAATCACAACTCACCTTACACCCCTAAGACACTCCAAGGCTGGTCATTTACTCCCTTTGGCCTAAATTGAAAGGAGAGAAAAGAGAGAAAACTTCATGAACACTTAATCTTCAAAGCTTGATTTCTTCTGAAATAAAAATCAAATCAAAACTCCGATTTCACCAAAATGATCCTCTCTTCTTTCTCTACATAACCATATAATATATCAAGGCTGAAAATGAGGTGAGATGGCTGTCTCCGTCCCTCTTCAATTTGGTTTTCAAGGAAACATGCTTAAACGTGTATTTTCTTGATGTTCTTCCTTAGATCTCTTGCTTAGCTTGACTTGTGGGCCAAAGATCTTTGATTTCCTGCATGTTTAAGGTGAGGATAACCTTCCTAAGATGCTGCTGAAGTTCGTTTAGTTGATGGTTTAGAGTTTTAAAGTTGTTCTTAATGTGATTTAGGAGGAAAAAGTGCTTAAGGACCACCTGAAAGTATAACCGAATTAGGAGTAGCAAAACCAGGTAGGGTTTAATGAATTTAATCTTGATTGATTGTGTTTAAGTTGTGTGAATATGATATGGTTTAGCTGTGCTTGAAATTTATTGTTTATATGAGTAATTCTTGTTGAAATTTTGGTGAAAATTTGATGAAATTTGATGGAATTCAAGCTATGAACTTGTGTTCTTGTGGCTGCTGGAGAACGAAACCCTAACCCTTAAATTGGGATTCAATTTTTGTTGAAATCATGTGGAAAAGATGGGGCTTTAGTGGCTGCAATTTTATTTTGAATTTTGGTAAAAATCGGTTGCTGAAAAGATTGAAAAACGGGTAAAAACAGAGAAAGAATCTGAAAATTTTACGAAGAACACGAAGAACACTTTGAGTGTGATGAAGAACATTGAAGAACACCTTTTAGATCTTAAAAGGGGAAAGGTTATAATTATTTTGGTGTTTGAGGCATTGTTTGGTAATTTCTGAAAGTTAGGGTGGTAAAAGTAGAAATATTAAAAGTTACGGGTGGTAAAAAGTGAATTTTAAAGGTTAAAAGTTAAAGTAGGGTAATTTTCGAAAATTTAATGATAAAATAAGAAATAATAATAAAATATTAAATAATAATATTTAATTAAAAATAATATTTTAATAAAAATAATAAAATAATGCGAAAAATGCAATTTTCTGTAAAAGCTTTAGAAAGACAATTTTAAGCGCAGAATCTCATAATTACCTTCAAAAAACACTTAGGGAGTGGTAAAAACATATTAGTGAGGCAAAGATAAAGGAAAGATAAAAAGTTAAAGAAGAGATAAAAATCAAGGAAAAGTCTGTAAAGTACTAATGACAGAAAAACAGACAGAAATTAGTGAACGAACTAGGGCAACATAGTTAGTCCTTGAGTTGCGACTAGGGTTAGATATAATATAAAAAGTTAAACTGTTTCAGTATAGACTTAATGAACCTATACTTGGGACAGGCTAACTATTCATTCCAAAATTTACATAAGCTTTAAATACATACGTTAAACAGAGAAATCAGAGCAGAGTAAAGAAACAATGAGAAAACAGTAATATAATAAAGAGAATAGAGGATAAGAGTATAAGAATAAAGAGTTAAGCCTTGTGGCATGATGTTCTGTTGTATGTTCATCTGCTGCTTTTCCATTGGCCCTAGAGGTCCTGTAGGCTCAAGTTCACCTACAGTGAGTTGTTATTCGTGTAGGCCGAAGTTCACCTACAGTGAATATCAATTGTGTATCTCAGGATGTTGCTCCTGTAGGCCGAAGTTCACCTACAAAGAGTTGCCATTTCTATAAGCCGAAGTTCACTTACAGGAGTGCTATTTCTGTAGGCCGAAGTTCACCTACAGAAAGTTATTGTGTTGTGTATATATTATTCCTGTAAGCTGAAGTTCACTTATAGGGGCACCATTTCTGTAAGCCGAAGTTCACTTACAGAGGTATTATTTCTGTAGGCCGAAGTTCACCTACAGAAAGTTGTTCTGTTGTGTTTAGACTATTCCTGTAAGCCGAAGTTCACTTGTGGGAGTGCTGTTTCTATAGGCCAAAGTTCACCTACAGAGATAAAGCCATATCTAGGACTAGTTCCTGGGTAATGTCGGGCTGCAAGGTGTAAACCGACACGTGAGCTCATGGCCTGCATAGGATAGACATGCATCATACTTTGTTGCGCATTTCCTCTGTTATGATTTTTGTTTGAATGTATGCTTTCTCTGTTTTCATTCTATTCTCTGTGTCTGTGTTTTGTTTTCTTGTATTCTTTTGTTTGTATTTTTCTTTCTATTTTTCTCTATTTATTTGTATCTTCTATTTACTGCTTCTCCGTGTTCTGCTATTTATCTGCTAAACAACACAGAATTAATGAACTTAAATAATAACCCCGGCACTACTAAGAACTCCCCAATTCTTACCCCTTCTCTCTCCCTTCCCCCTTCAGATGGAAGTAAGAGTAACTTACCGTAGTTCGTTGATGATGGTTCTGTAAAGAGGATTCCACTCTAGATAGTCTTCTGAGTCTATGGTGAATCTCGTTCTCTGTTTATATGTATATACTGTGAGACCAGCCAATGTCTGCACCTCATTTGTACATAACTTTAACCTAAATCCTGTGTACGAGACTCCTACTGTGTGGCTACTAGATGAGGTACCAGAGAGACGTCCTATAGCAATGTCTGATCGTGCAGAGGAGTAGCAGATGATGTTCTACCTTTTGATGATGTTCCACCTGACTTGAGTTTTGAAGACCTAGAACGTACTTTCCCTCGCTTTAGTAGTTTAGAGGGACTAGGTGAGTACAGAGTTCAGGCTAGCCTGGGCGCCAGCTTAGGGACTTCTTGAACAGATTAGGGCCTGGGATGTTGTATGTATATATGTGTATATAGTTATTATCTAGCTATATCTAGGGGTGTTCTAACTAAAAGTCTATACCTAAATAGAGGCTGGATCACTGAATGTTATTAACTGCTTGCGATGTACTTATGTGTGGTTGTTTATAACTGTTTTATCTGTTATCAGTTGTGGAATGAATATGAATGATTCCGTCTATTAATCCAAACATTTTCAAAGAAAAAAATACCTCGCAAATTAACTACATTTTTAATAGCGAATCAGGCTCATATGATAAATAATTGATAATAATTAGGAAGATAAATTGGTAGCGCTCAGTTTCTGATATGATCAAGACATATTGAAAATTGGGTCGTTACAATCTTCACGTGTGCGCGTCCCTTGGCAGCGTTCATTAATTGAACGCTACATTCGCGCCATGAATGCTCCTCACGTGTGCGCGTCCTTTGCGCGTCCGCGTGGATGGTAAATCACCACTTCTACGCTCCAGCATAATGACGCGTTTGCGCCAACCATCACTTTTGTCACATCGACGCCTGCGCGTCATGCACGCGTGCGCATCGGTGACCAAATTCAAATTCCAATTCTAAAAGTATTGCAGGCGTTCATTCAAAGTGAACGTAGCGTTCATTGCTGGTGAACGCTGATCCTCCTTCCACGCGTGCGCGCCATGCATGCGTACGCGTGGGTCTCCAAAAGTGTCATCCTGTGCATAAGCGCCTTGTATGCGTGCGCGTCACTGATGAACGTAGCGTTCATCAAATGAACGTAGCGTTCACCTGCACCTCACTCTTCTTTTTTTTCTTTTCATCATCTTTTCTCCTATTATCAATCAAACACGCCATCAAAGTATCACCAAAATCATAAGGATTTCCATCATTCATAATAACCACCTAATTCTTGCATAAATCTCATGATTTTGTATAAAATAAATGATGTTTGATTGAATCAAAATAAATATGAAATTCCACTCCAATAACTTACTTATTGTGCAAGAAAGTGCATAAAACCTAATGAATCAAATGAAAAATGCTTGTGAAACTAGCATAAGATGACTTGTCATTAGCCACTTTTCAGATTCTTTAGAATGAAAACAAGCTACATTTTGATTCTTTAGTTCATCAAGGGTAAGTCCATACACATTATTACAAGGCTTGGCAACAAAAAGCGCTTCATTAGTCTTTTCATTTACAACACAGCATTCAAGTCTTTTGAAAGTCACTAGATATCCTAAATCACACAGCTGACTTATACTCAAAAGATTGTGCTTCAATCCACATACCAAAAATACATCATCAATGGAAGTAGTGTGTTCATTACCTACTTTACCATCATCTCCAAAGGTCACAAAACCTCCATCATACTTGTTTAGTTTGATGAAGTAAGTTGACCTTCCAGTCATGTGCCTTGAGCATCCACTATCCAAGTACCACATATCCTTTTTGTTCATGGATGCTAGGCAAATCTGCATGAAAGACTTCAAGTAAACTTAGGTATCCAAATTAATTTGGATCCTTTGAAGTTAATCCATCTTGGCTGCCCAAGTGCATTGAAATCACACACAACATTGTAAATTTGGTTTCCTACAATTCTTTTTTCAATGAAGCATTGTGAATGTCAATGACCAAATTTTTTGCAATTAATACAATGATTTTTTGATGCATGTTGCTGAAATTGAAATGAGCTACCATACTGGAAATGATTAAAGGGCTGATATTTTCTGGTTTTTGGAAGATGTGCTTTTCTTTTGACAAACTGATTTTTGTTATAATTATTCCTCTTTGCAAAAGCATTTTCACCAGAATTTTTTAAAACTTTTGGGCTTTTCGAAGATGAGGTTTTGTTGTGAGATGATGGTTTCTTGAAAACAACTTCATTTTTTGAAATGTACCCCAGACCTGACCTATTTGAAGTAGGTTCGGTTCTTGGTGAAGGCTTAGTTTTACTTGTCTAAACTTCATCAAATTTCTCCTCAAATGTGGGAACATATCCAATACCAGATTTGTTGGATGTGGATTTAGTATTTAATGAAGAAGCCACAAATTTTATAGAGGAATCATTAAAAACTGCACTTTCCTTGGTTATATAACCTAAACCAGATTTTTCAAACAATGGTCTTTGGCTTGCAAGTAATTTATCCAAGTTACTAGAGCTTTGAGCAAATTTTACTAGGTCACCATTCAGCCTTTTAATGAATTAACTCTTGAGAAGGAACTACAAGGTGCTTTCCTTTTAATTTTTCAAGTTCAGATTTTAGAAATCTGTTTTCTTCAATAATGTCCAAATCACATTCAGTTTCCTTCACTTTTTCTTTTAAAAATTCATTTTTAGCTTTTAACACATCTTTTTCAGATCTACACTTATTGTACTTGTCTAGCAGTTTTGAGGTGTTTAGAGTAAGATCATCAATAATAGCATGTAAATCATCTATAGACAAGTCATAGTAATTTACCTCGTCAAGATTATTGTTTCCAGCCATGAAGCAGTCTTTATGTTCACTTTCAGAATCTTCTTCCTCATTGGAGTCGTTCTTAAGATCCTCCCAAGCTGCCATGAGCACTCTCTTCTTTTCTTTCTTTCCTTTGTCCTCCTTCTTGAGCTTTGGACTGTTTAGCTTGAAATGTCCAGCCTTCTTGCAATGATGACACGTCACTTTGCTCAAGTCCATATTTTGTTCCTTTGAGCTTGAACCCTTGTACTTACCATTGTTCTTCATCATCCTTTTAAATCTTCTAGCAAAAAACATAAGCTCGTGATCTGAAATACCATCACTAGACTCACTCACTTTTGATTCTATTTTTGACTTGAGGGCTATTCCCTTTTTCTTTGAGTTCGGGTTTTTGTGTGTGGTTTCATAGACAAGAAGTTTTGCTCTCAGCTCATCATAGGTTATAGGGCTTAGGTTATTGCTCTCGGCTAGGACAGTGGCAGTGGTTTTCCATTCTTTTGTGAGGCTTCTAAGGAGTTTTCTCACTAGGGTTTGTTCTGAGTAGTTTGTACCCATAGCATCAAGGTTGTTGATTATGATTGAGAATCTCTCAAACACTTTATCAATGCTTTCTCCATCCTTCATATTAAACATCTCATACTCTTTTCGTAGCATATCAATCCTCGTTTCTTTGACCTGTTTAGTGCCTTTGTGTGTAACCTGGAGTTTCTCCTAGATTTCTTTGGTTGTCTTGCATCTAGACATCTTTTGGTACTCTTCAAAGCTGATAGCACAGTGAAGAAGGTTGATGGCTTTAGCATTCAGCTCCATCTTCTTCTTATCATCTTCATTCCACTCAGCTTCTTCTTTTTGAGTTACCACTCCATCAGCACTTGTTTTTGTTGGGATCTTGGGACCACCTATAATAATCTTCCAAATGTTGTAGTCAATGGATTGGATGAAGATACTCATCCTCTCTTTCCAGTAGGCATAGTTCTTCCTGTTGAAGAAAGGAGGTCGATTGTTTGACTGGCCTTCAGTGAGGGTGTAAGCAACTGTGGTTGTGCCCGAGTTGTTCGCCATTGGATCTTTGCTCCAAGTGGTGAAGCTTGATTCTTGAGACCTTAGCTCTGATACCAATTGAAGGTTGTAGAAGGCTTAGAGAAGGGGAGGTTGAACATATGACCTTCTTTTACTTTAATAAACTTAACCCTTTAATATAAACTTGCTGTATGAATCTGTTTGAACTTGGCAACAGAAAATTTTTGAAACAATTTCATTTTGTCTCATGAATATCATAAAATAGGACAGAGCAGAGAAGAGAAAAGCTAACACCATCACGTATCCTGGTTCAGTTGCATTGTGCTATGCATCCTACGTCCAGTCTCCACCACAACAGTGGTAGAATTTCCACTATAGTTAAAGTATTACATACACCAATTCCACAGGATTGACACAATCATTTTACACTCAACTTCTAACCTAACTTGACATTGGCTATGCTAATACCTAACTCTTTACTCTTAGTGCTCACCCAACTAAGAAAGGGGTACCTCACTGGTACTAGATACAAGACACAAGCTTACCTAAAGAAATCTGAAATAACTCTAGGATTTTTCACTCATGTGTATTGATAAACCATTATTTTATGACTTATCTTGTGTTTAATTGTGTGGTTTTATCAAGTCTTCACCCACTTATTCATACGATTAGCATGATATTACAAGTCCTTCCCAAAATTGTTCCATGGTTGAAAAATTGCTTCCTAAAGATCGTTTAATTGTATATTTTTATCCTCCTCTATACCGTTCGATGCCATGATATGTGTGTTAAGTGTTTCAGGCTTCATAGGGCAGGAATGGCTTAGAGAATGGAGACGAAGCTGGCAAAAATGGAAGGAACACAAGAAATTGAGGAGATGACCCGCGAGAAGTGACGCGAACGCATGGCTCACGCGACCGTGCGAAATGGAGGAAAGTGCATTGACGCGCTCGCGTGCCTGACGCGAACGCGTGGATTGGAAGTCGCACGAGTGACACGAATGCGTGGACGACGCGCATGCGTGGCAAGGAAAAATGCTGGATGACGCGAACGGTGGATGACGCGATCGCGTGACGTGCGCGATCTGCAGAATTTGCAGAAATCGCTGGCGTGGATTCTGGGCCGCATTTCAACCCAGTTTTCGGCCCAGAAACACAGATTAGAGCTAAGGAACATGCAGAGACCAAGGAAGAGATTCATTCGGCATAAATTTTTAGTTTTAGATCTGACTTTATGACTCCTCTAGGTTTTCTCTCTATACATTCATAGTTCTTAGGATCTCGTTTTTATTGCCTTTTAGATTGGGATATAGAGAAGAGCTATTACCTCCGCAAGACTTCATCTCTCTAGTTTGTTTTCTCTATTTTTTTTCTTACTCTTTCATATCCTTAATTTGTTCAGAGTCACCATTTGATTATTTTTAGAATTTATTAATACAAGAATTATTTTTATTTTTAATTGGTCTTTTTGATTATTACTTATCATGTCTTCCTTTATTTCCCTTTCTTATTTTGTGAAGTTTACATTCATGATGAGCGAGTAGTTCTCCAACTTGATTGGGAGTTGATTCAAAGGAGAACCTTGAGTTGGAATGTTCAAGAAAAAAATTGTAATTGGGTTTATTGTTAGATGGCTCTCTAGTCACTGACACTAATCCTTCCCAAGGGAGAGGATTAGAACTTGTGAATAGAAGTAGACTTCCAACTTACTTGACTTTCCTCTACCTAGTAAAGAATAACTAAGTAGAACAACCTTCAATTATTAATTGATCTTGGGAGAACTCCAACAAGGATATAACTTCTGATTAATCTACTCCCGGTCAAGACCTTTATTTAAATTACATAAATTTTCTGTTTTAATATCCTGTTTATCAAACTCAAAACCAATTTGAAAACCCTCTGATTAATAAAGTAGCACATCTTTCTGCAACTCGTTGGGAGACGACCTGGGATTCATACTCTCAGTATTTTAATTCTAATTTTGTGACAACCCTTCTAAATTGATAAGCGGACTTTTGTTGGTTAAGAACTGTACTTGCAACGTATCTCTCATATTAATTTCTTAATCTGCCAATTTTTTCCTCGTCAATTTTTGGCGCCGTTGCCGGGGAGTTGCAATAGGGTGCTAATTTATCGATTAGAATTTATTTATTTACATTTTATTTTATTTTGTTTTTGTTATCATGAGCTATATGTCTCTTCCATTGAATGACGCGTTCACTTCCTGATCCAAGCTTACCAGTATTTGATCCTGAGATTGAAAGAACTATTTCACGTATAAGGCAAGCTCGGCGTCGGTTAGTCCTCTCCGAGGATGAATCTGAAACGTCACTTAAGGAAGAAACAAGCTCCCTTCCTACTGATTCAGTTGATTCACGTGCAGGTAACATGGCAGCACCTAGGAGAGTTACTATCCAGGAAGCTGGAGCCCCAGACTTCACACTGCAGGCATTTCAAGCGCATCACCCAGCGGTGGCTATAGATTTTGAAATAAAGACTGCACTACTCAACTTGATGCCCAAGTTTCATGGCTTACCTGCTCAAGAGCCTATCAAGCACCTTAGGGATTTCCAGACAGCTTGTTCTACTGTTAAGCGTGATGGTGCTAATGAAACTTCTATTCTGTTAAAAGCCTTCCCATTCTCTCTTGAAGGAAAGGCAAGAGAGTGGTACTACACTCAATCCGGAGCAACTGTTTCTAACTGGTATACGCTTAGAAGAGAATTTTTGGAGAAATTCTTTCCAGCCGAAGTTACCGATAAGCTGAGGAAAGACAACTCCATGATTTTTCAGGACGAATCTGAGACTCTCTACGAACACTGGGAGCGCTTCAATAATCTTCTGGAAGCATGCCCCACCATATGATTGACAAGATAGTGTTGCTCGGCTACTTCACACAGGGCATGAAGCCTCAAGATAAGACCACATTGGAAGGTGCTAGCAATGGGTCTATGAAAAAGTACAAGACCACTGATGAGGCATGGCAATTGATCAGCGATTTAGCTTAATCTACTCGGAATCATAGGCAGAAACAAAGCCGGTCAAAAGCTGTTGCAGAGGTATCCTCTAGCAGAGAGACTGCTGCTCTAACTCAGAGTATCTGTGAAATGACCAACTTACTGAAGCAGATGCAGTTGAATCAACAACAAGCTCAGCAAGCTCAGCCCTCTCCACCACAGCAAAGCCAACAGTTGGTTCTACAAAGAGTATGTGGGATTTGTGCTGATTATAGCCATTATACTGATGAATGCCCACAACTCCAACAGGAAGACAACACTGTGGCAGCCACTCATAACTTCTATGACCACCCTAATCAAGGATACAATCAAGTTGGCAGCTACAACCATGGATGGCAGGACAATTCCAACCAAGGTTAGAGAGATAATTCTAACTAGGATTGGAGAGACAATCATAACAGAGGAGGCAGAGATAACAATGAAAACCAGATGTGGAATAACAGTAACAACATTAGACAGCAGAATCAGAATCAGGCCTACAGAGCACCTCATCTAAGGCAGCCTCAAGCATCTCAGCAGACCCCTCAGATCACTTATTCCTCTTCATCTTCTAACGATGAGTTATTACACTCTATTGATCGGAGACAGTAGGCCATGGAAAACAACCTTACTTCTACCCTAAATGGTCTGAACTCTACCTTGCAAGCTCTTGTCTCACAGATTGGATCACTAAATAACTCCACCAACCAACCTTCGAGCTCCAGTGGACTTCCTTCTCAACCCTTACCTAATCCCAAGGGTGGGATCAATGCCATCACTCTGAGATTCGGAACCACATTGCAGGAGAGGAACCAAGAGGAGCCAAGTCCACCAGAACACACCCCAACTGAAGATGCAGCGGAAATGGAAGATGCTAAAGAGGAAGAGGGCATACAGGACATAGTTGAAGAAGAGGAAACTCAACCACAGGGTGAAGCACCAAAGGATGCTAAAACTATGGATAACAACCGTCTTGTCCCCTTTCCACAACTCACAAGGAAGCCCAGGAAGCAGATGGAACTCGATCCCAAAATGGTAGAAATATTCAAAAAGGTTGAGGTAACCGTTCCCCTTTTTGAGGTTATTCAACAGGTACTTAAATATGCAAAGTTTCTGAAGGATTTATGTATACATAAGGATAAAATTAATAAATTAGAAACCACTCCTTTAGGTAGTTCTATCTCTGCTTTAATGGGAGGTATACCTGAAAAATGTAGTGATCCAGGTCCATGTATGGTTAACTGTACTATTGGAGGTGTGATATTTTCTGACTGCATGTGTGATTTAGGAGCGTGTGTTAGTATAATGCCTTTGTCTATATATAATGCTTTAAGGCTCCCTCCCTTAAAAAGGTCAGCAGCTCATTTTGTGTTGGCAGATAAAAGCATTATCACAGTGATTGGAGTTACTGAAGATGTATTACTGAGCATCAAGGAGCTCATGTTTCCCATTGATTTCTATATCCTAGAAATGCCCCCTTAATGACTCCGGGAGGCCATCCTCAATCCTACTTGAAAGACCATTCCTGAAGACTTCAAAGTTCAAGCTGGACGCATTTTCAGGAACTTATTCTTTTGAAATAAATGGCAGAATAGTGAAATTCAGTTTAAATGAAGCTATGAAGCATCCTCTGAAAGATCATTCTATCTCCCAGTGTGACATCGCTGATGAAACTGTAGCTGAAGTTCACCAGGAAGAATTAGAAGAGAAGTACATAGGGCAAGGTCCATGTGTGGGGACATTTTCAGAGGACAATGAAAAGCACTTTACCATTATCACCAGCTCCGGATAATCCAGAGCCTGGCCATGAGTAGAAATTAGAATTAAAACTCCTCCCTCCACACCTCAAGTATGCTTTCCTTGAGGACAAGCAGAAGTTTCCAGTTATTATTGCGAGGGAGCTCACTTCCCAACAAGAAGAACAACTACTCAGTGCACTGAGAAAACATAAGAAAGTGATTGGATGGAGCTTGGCAGATATAGTGGGTATCAACCCTCAAGTTTGTGAGCACAGAATATTCTTAGAAGAGGGAGCAAAACCTGTTTGTCAACCTCAAAGGAGATTGAATCCCACCATCTTAGAAGTTGTCAAGAAGGAAGTGACCAGGCTACTTGAAGCAGATATCATTTATCCCATCTCAGATAGCGAATGGGTCAGCCCAGTACAAGTAGTGCCCAAGAAGTCTGGAGTCACAACAGTAAGAAATGAGCAAGGAGAGCTTCTGACAACTAGAGTGAAGAATTCATGGAGAGTTTGCATTGACTATATGCGTCTCAACCAAGCCACTCGCAAGGATCATTACCCCTTGCCATTCATTGATCAGATGCTTGATCGCCTGTCAGGTAAATCTCATTACTGCTTTTTAGATGGTTATACAGGCTACTTTCACATTCATATAGCCCCTGAGGATCAGGAAAAGACTACTTTTACATGTCCTTTTGGAACTTATGCTTATAAGAGAATGCCCTTTGGTTTATGCAATGCACCAGCTACTTTCCAAAGGTGCATGATGAGTCTTTTCTCTGACCTTATTGAGACTTGTATGGAAGTTTTTATGGACGACTTTAGCGTATATGGTGATTCATTTAGCCTTTTCTTGGATAGTTTATCTAGAGTATTGGACAGGTGTGTTAGTTCAAACCTTGTTTTAAATTTTGAAAAGTGTCATTTTATGGTGAAACAAGGAATTGTTCTAGGGCATGTTATTTCTGATACTGGTATCTCTATAGACCCAGCAAAGGTGGATGTTATTTCTAGTTTACCTTACCCCTCCTCCGTTAGGGAAGTCCGTTCGTTCCTTGGCCATGCAGGTTTTTACAAGAGATTCATTAAGGACTTCAGTAAGGTAGCATTACCCTTATCCAGATTGCTGCAGAAAGATATCGAGTTCGAGTTCAGTGAAGATTGTGAGCAAGCTTTTGATAAGCTGAAGACCGCCCTAACTCAAGCTCCAATTGTGAGAGGACCATACTGGAGCCAGCCATTTGAAATCATGTGCGATGCTTCCAATCATGCAGTAGGAGCAGCGTTGGCTTAGCGCGAAGGTAAGGACCCTTTTATCATTGCTTATGTGTCTAAAACTTTAGATGCTGCTCAGTCTAATTACACTACTACTAAAAAAGAGCTCTTAGCTATTGTGTTCGCTCTGGATAAATTTCGAGCCTATTTACCTGGTACTAAAGTAGTAGTGTACTTAGACCACGCAACTCTAAAGTATTTATTAGCTAAGAAGGAGTCCAAACCAAGGCTTATACGTTGGATACTGCTACTACAAGAATTTGATTTAGAAATTAAGGATAGGAATGGTAACCAGAATCTAGTGGCGGACCACTTGAGTCGCCTTGAGCACATTACGGATGTCTCCACTCCTATAAATGATAATTTCCCATTAGACAACTTACAAGCAGTATCTGAAGTAGTCCCTTCGTATGCGCCAGTAGCTAATTATCTAGACAGTCGCACTTTTCCTACAGACTTTACTAAGCATCAAAGAGACAAGCTGAAAAATGAGTCCAAATATTATATATGGGATGACCCATATTTATGGAGGTGTGGTGCTGACCATAAAGTGGCAACAGCCTACCATCCCCAGACTAATGGGCAAGCCGAGGTGTCTAACCGAGAAATAAAGCGTATATTGCAGAAGATAGTCAAACCTTATAGAAGAGACTGGAGCACCAGACTACAAGATGCACTCTGGGCATACAGAACGGCATACAAGACACCCATTGGGATGAGTCCCTCCGCTTAGTTTATGGTAAAGCCTTTCACCTCCCAGTTGAAGTAGAGCACAAAGCCTTTTGGGCAGTGAAGGAGTGCAACATGGGATTTGAGAAGGCCGGAGCTAAAAGGAAGCTGCAACTGTAGGAATTAGAAAGTCTTCGCCTAGAGGCTTATGAGAACTCCAGGCTTTACAAGGAAAAGATGAAGGCTGTGCATGATAAGCACATCAAGAGGAGAGAGTTCCAACCGGGGGACTTAGTCCTCCTTTACAACTCCAGATTGAGGCTCATGCCAGGCAAGTTGAGATTAAGATGGGACGGCCCGTATAGAGTAGAGAAGGCTGAGCCATACGGAGTTTTCCACCTGAGTCATCCTTCAAGCTCTGAATTCATCAAAGTCAATGGACATCGCTTAAAGCTTTATCATGGTGAAAAGATGAAGAATAAGAAGGAGCTAGAGATCTTCCTCTTGGAAGATCCACCCACAGCAGAAGACTGAGCTAGTGGAGCGTCCAACTTAAGGACGTTAAAGCAAAGTGCTAGGTGGGAGACAACCCACCATGGTATGATTGTTCCTTTCTCTCTTCATAGTTTTCTTTTTCAATAACTCTTCTCCGTACTAGTGCATATAGTTCCCATTTGCATATTGCATAAAAAAAAATAAGAGAGAGGCGGAAAGCGGCATGTGACGCGACAGCGTCACCGACGCGTCCGCGTCGTTTGGCCCTAGGAAAAAAAGCAAACTTAACAGAGAGTCACGCAAAAGCGCGGCTGGAGGCGTGCCTTTGGCACAACTTGATCCACGTGACCGCGTCCCCGATGCGTCCGCGTCATGTGGGAAAAATGCCTCCCACGCGCCCGCATCAAGCACGCGAACGCGTGCCCTGAAATCAACGTAAGAAAGGGTGTATGGTAGAATGTTATGCTGGACCGGGGCTGGAATGATGCTAGTCGCATAAGCCCTACCACGCGAATGTGTGCCCCACGCGTCCGCGTCGTTTTCCAGTCTTGGCCATTCACGCGATCGCATCCACCACGCGAACGCGTCACCTTGAAATTTGGCAACAATGAGTTTCGAACATAGAGTTGTGCGAGCGCGAGGCTGCCCTCGCGCCACTAGCACAGAACAAGTCACGCGTCCGCGTGACCGACGCGTCCGGATGGATTCATATACGCGCTTTTTGCGCGAACGCGTAACCCACGCGTCCGCGTCGCCTGCGCCGTACATCTCATCCAAATCTGCCAAAATATTTTTTCTTTCCCCATCTTCTTTTCCCCCCTTCTTCTTCCTTCTTCCTTCTTTCTCACTTTCTACTTTCTCTCTCTCACCACCATTATCAAGGTTTTTCTTTTCTTCTTCCCTCCTTCCTTTTGTATTCTTCCTCTTATTTTTATGTTCTCTTATTCTTTTTCTTTCTACTTTCACTATCCTTGTTTTCTTTTTCTTTCTTTTTCATTTTATTGGTGTTGGAAATTTATTTGGGTCATTATTTCTTATATTTTGCTTGTGGATTGTTAAGGAATTGTTTGACAATTATATATTAATTTTTAAGGGTTGCTTTCATGTTCAATTTAATACTTTCAATAGTTTATTCACCATGCATGCTATGTGTTTGTGAAAACGCCGGTATGGCATTGTCCACTATTTTTAGATTTCTTTTATTCTACTACTCTAAATGCTTGCTTTTCACAAAACCCTTTTTATATTATATTATTTATATATAATTGTTATTATAAACAGGTTATTAGTTTGAAAGGCTTGGTAATCTAACTTGGACATTGAATGCTTGATCTATGCTACTCATGCCTTTGCCGGCATGCCAATAAACACCTTGCATTTAACTGTCATCATATGCACTTGCTATATTTCCATTGATGATCTTTCACATGTAGTCATGACCATGTGTTAACATCATTCATCTTTAATGTGCCTTGATTACCACCTTTTCCGTTCTCTTCCTTACTCTAACCCTTGAAGTTTTAACATCCTTACTCTTTCCCTTTCAGGATGGCCACCAAGAAAGGAAAAGAGATAGCTACCCCCAAACCACTAGCAAGGAGAGGAACAAAAAGAGCATTAGTGGCAGAGCCATCTTCAACTGCAGTCAAGCCCTCAACAAAACGAATTAAGAGGATTATAAAGGTCGATGAAAAAGAGAAAGCCTTCCCAGTAAAGGACACTGCGTGATTTCCCAACCGCTACTGTGAGAAGATGTTCCCCATCCTGGCAGCAAGGAATTACAACAACGAATACCTGCTTATCCTCCCGACTCGTATTGCTGAATTTGTTGAGCCGCGAATCGAACAAAGACACTGGGGATTCCTACAAAGACAGCCACGACACGTTAATCTCTCATGGGTAGTCGAGTTCTACTCTAATTTCCACTTGCCAACCCTGTAGTCTGTCTATCTCCGTTAGAAGCAAATCCTCATTACAGAAGAGGCCATTAAACGAGCGTTGGATCTCCCCCCTGCTCCAGAAGGACTGGACGCATTTCAAGAGGCCGCACTCAAGTGCCAGACGTACCAATTTGACTGGAATGCTGTTCTCAGAGTTATCGCACAACCTGGCAGCAGATGGATTTATGGATACCATCGTTCCCAACCTAAGGGAATTTCAGCTTCCACACTTACCTTGGAGGCTCGCGTATGGGCACAGATTATGTCCCATTACGTCTTTTCGAGCACTCCTGAGTCCTCCTTCACTGCAGACATGGCCATTCTACTATGGTGCATCCTTACAGACCAGCCTCTAAACCTACCAAGACACATCCGGAATGCCATGGAACACGTACAAATTGCGGGCAACTTACCTTTTCCCGCCTTGGTCTCAGATCTTGTCTCAGCAGCCGAAGTCTCTTACAGAGCTAGGGACACCAAAGCCATGCTTCCACGGGATGATCAGTACATCCCTAACGGGAAATATCTCAGGCCACCAACAGCCACTACCAGCCAGCCCGTAGAACAAGCTGCGAACATTCCCCCTTCCACACCACAAGCACCTTCAACAAGTCAGCTGCTCCATCAAATACGAGAGAGATTGGACCGACAAGACCAGAAAGCGAAGCTACGAGAGCGCCGCAACCAACGCCGTTTCAATTACCTCAAGGAGCTACTCACAGACATCCACAGACCTGAAAAAGACGCAGACACTCTGGACTTCACTTCCTTTACCAGCACAGGGTGCCATGACGGTCCCGACTGTGGAGATACTGCTACCAGCACACCTTTGTTCCTGACAGATGGCACCGAGGATGGTGCAAAGCCTTAAGTGTGGGGAGGTCGGTCAGTACCTTACTTCCGGAGGTAATTTCTCTTCCTTAACACCAATAAAATAGAATATTTAGTTAGTTTTTCTTTTTTTCTTTTTTCAGGATAGATTGCATAGTAATAGGTTAATTGCATGCATGTTCTACTAGATTGAAAAGATAATAAGTTTCTCCTAAGACCTAAAATTTTTCACTAACTTAAATCAAAACCTTTATGTTAAATTTGTTTGGAGTTGTAATTGGAACATGGTTTTCAAGCTAAGAAACACACAACCTGTGAGACTTTGAGCCCAAATACATGGTTACATTATTTAACCATAACTATTTTATTCTTGTGTGTTTACTTCTCTATAATTGTAATTTGAATTTTGTTTTATCCTGTATGTCCAATGTTAATGTGTATATGCATGCATATGATTGAGGCCATTATTTGCTTAGCTCACTTACCCCAAATAAGCCTACCCTTTAAATTACCGTTGTTAGCCACTTTGAGCCGTTTTAATCCCATTTGTTCTACATTTTACCACGTTACTAACCTTAAGCAGAAAAACAATTAAACATCCCAATTGAATCTTTGGTTAGCTTAAGATAGAAATTGTGTGTTAATCGAGTATGGGAAGATTGTGGGAACAAGGGTTAACAAAGGAATGTGTCATGATGGAAATTTGGGTACCTACTCATATGAAAACATAAAAAAATTAAAAATCTATGTGCATTGATAAGCTATATAAAAAAAATTTTGAATAAATAAATCTAAATAAGAGGACAAAATTACCCCAATGCTAAATTAAGCAATCAATGCACATGAGTATGAAATGTGAAAAGAAAATTCTGGGTAGCTAGGTATGAAATTTGAATTTATAAAGAATATACATATGTGATTAGGTGAAAGCTTGGGTTAATTAAAGATTCAATTTATAAGCTCACTTAGCCATATATACCCTTACCCTTACCTTGGCCCCATTACAACCCTGAAAAGACCTCATGATGTTTGCATTGGTACATTAAATATTATTGATTGGTTAGGTGAAGAACAAAAATTAGAAAGCATGATTAGAGAAGGATAGAGTGGTTACCCTATACACTAGAGAGATTAGAGTGCACACAGACCACCAGTGAGGGTTTAATGCTCGACTCCATGTCCCCTGCTTTCACGAGCTGTCTTCTTACAAATTTACCTGCTTTTACTATATGATTTAAACTAGTAGAATCTGCTCTATGTTCTATCTTAGAGAACTCATTTATTTTTAATCAGATAGACAAAATCATATAGTTGCATTCATATACATAGGTTACATTGCATGAGTCTTACATGTCCCTATTCACTCATATTTATCTCCTTCAACTAAGCATGAGGACATGCTAATGTTTAAGTGTGGGGAGGTTGATAAACCATTATTTTATGATTTATCTTGTGTTTAATTGTGTGGTTTTATCAAGTCTTCACCCACTTATTCATATGATTAGTATGATATTACAAGTCCTTCCCAAAATTGTTCCATGGTTGAAAAATTGCTTCCTAAAGATCTTTTAATTGTATATTTTTATTCTCCTCTATACCGTTCGATGCCGTGATCTGTGTGTTAAGTGTTTCAGGCTTCATAGGGCAGAAATGGCTTAGAGAATGGAGAGGAAGCTGGCAAAAATAGAAGGAACACAAGAAATTGAGGAGATGACCAGCGAAAAGTGACGCGAACGCATGGCTCACGCGACCGCGCAAAATGGAGGAAAGCGCATTGACGCGCTCGCGTGCCTGACGTGAACGCGTGGATTGGAAGCCGCACGAGTGACGCGAATGCGTGGGCGACGCGCACGCATGGCAAGGAAAAACGCTGGATGACGCGAACGCGTGGATGACGCGATCGCGTGACGTGCGCGATCTGCAGAATTTGCAGAAATCACTGGCATGGATTCTGGGCCGCATCTCAACCCAGTTTTCGGCCCAGAAACACAAATTAGAGCCAGGGAACATGCAGAGACCAAGGAAGAGATTCATTCGGCATAAATTTTTAGTTTTATATCTGACTTTACGACTCCTCTAGGTTTTCTCTCTATACATTCATAGTTCTTAGGATCTCGTTTTTATTGCTTTTTAGATTGGGATATAGAGAAGATGTATTACCTCCGCAAGACTTCATCTCTCTAGTTTGTTTTCTCTATTTTTTTACTTACTCTTTCATATCCTTAATTTGTTCAAAGTCACCATTGGATTATTTTTAGAATTTATTAATACAAGAACTATTTTTATTTTTAATTGGTCTTTTTTATTATTATTTATCATTTCTTCCTTTATTTCCTTTTCTTATTTTATGAAGTTTACATTCATGATGAGCAAGTAGTTCTCCAACTTGATTGGGAGTTGATTGAAAGGAGAACCTTGAGTTGGAATGTTCAAGAGAAAAATTGTAATTGGGTTTATTGTTGGATGGCTCTCTAGTCACTGACACTAATCCTTCCCAAGGGAGAGGATTAGAACTTGTGAATAGAAATAGACTTCTAACTTACTTGACTTTCCTCTACCTAGTAAAGAATAACTAAGTAGAACAACCTTCAATTATCAATTGATCTTGGGAGAACTCCAACAAGGATAGAACTTCCGATTAATCTACTCCCGGTCAAGACCTTTATTTAAATTACATAAATTCTCTGTTTTAATTTCCTGTTTATCAAACTCAAAACTAATTTGAAAACCCTCTGATTAATAAAGTAGCACATCCTTCTGCAACTCGTTGGGAGACGACCTGGGATTCATACTCCCAGTATTTTAATTCTAATTTTGTGACAACCCTTCTAAATTGATAAGCGGACTTTTGTTGGTTAAGAACTGTACTTGCAACGTATCTCTCATATTAATTTCTTAATCTACCAATTTCTGCCTCGTCATGTATCTCTCTGCCTTTTTCTCTCTTAGGTTCTTTCAATGACTTTCTCATTCATCCTTTTACCTCAAGAAATTACAGAAAGATAAACATTGAAAAGTAAATTACAATCTGTAAAACATGAAGAAGATTGACTCTACAACAGCCTCTTTGCTATGTGATAAACCAGATTTGTTAGCCTCTGATTCAGTTCTTCATTCTGGCAGAATGCTCATTTGACTAGGAAGCACTGTCCAAGTAGATGAATTTTTTTAGAGAGCTCTTCACAGAACAAAACCTCAATACACTGGGTTATCTCTCCTTGTTTTCTGAATGAAGAAAAATCTTCTTTTATCTCCTTGCATGTTGCTGGGTTGTTCTCCCTAGGTATTTTTAGTTTTTAGAAATATAGAAATTCTATTTAGAGTTATATTTATAATATATAAATATAAAATACATAATGCAAATTATTTGCGTCCAATAGGATTTGAACCTATACCAAAGGTTGTTTCCGCAAATAATTGAAATTCGATTTCTTGATCTAGATCTTCCATTTTTGGAATCTTATAAAGTTCCTAATGAGTTTTGTTTCTTATTCGTCAGTTTTATCTCTTTTGTAAAGGCTTCAAAGAAACTTTGGATAAAGGGTTATTTAATTATTTATAGTATATATAGAAATAATAATAAGAATTGTCATATAATACTTATAGGACAATTAGTATATATATATAATACTATAATACTAATAAAATAATAAAATAATACTAATTCAAAGATTATAGAAATAATATTTTGAGTTTTCTAAGTTTTTCAAAATCAACTTCTTGAGCTTTGTGCTTTACCAACCCACCAACTAACTTTTTCCTATTAATCCTCATAATAGAAACTTTAGTTCTGACCTTCTCTTGTTAACCGAAAACCGTAAGAAAACAGAAAATAGATATCCTCAATGGTAAACCCAGATCTTGGCCATTGAGAAGCTACTTAGTCTCCAAGACTCACTTGTGACCGTAGATGCACAGTAGTGGGAGCAGAGATCATCTTTCCCATGTATCTCAGAATGGATAGGCAGAACGTTGAAGATTGATGAATAGTTTTTTTGTGGTTTAGAATTCCTCAATGAAATCTCGTTGCAAGTATAATTTCTAAACCAACAGTTAGACCTTTCATGCAAAAATTTGGTTATCACAAGTAACAAACCCCAAAAAATATAAACCGAAGTATTCGAACCTCGGGTCGTCTCTCAAAAGAATTACAGGGTAGTGTTCTTACTATTGGTTATGAGACAAGTATATTTGAGGTTTTGAATAAGGAACATGAAAGATAAATGGCAAGAAAGTAAATGGAAACTCAAATGTAAAAAGGTCTTGGCAAGGAATGATGGTCAAGGATCTTTATCCTTGTCACTAACCCCAATATGATAAGTGCAAAGATTAATCCCATTAAGTCATCCTCTAATGAGTGAAGAAAAGTCAAATGAGCTACATCAATCCTAATCCATAGGTCCTAACCTTCTCACTAATGAATTTAGGGAAAGTTAGAGTTAATGGACACCACTTATCAACACTTAGACATTAGTAGCTCAAGTTCACCTAAGTTACCATCCCAAGCCAAGAACACAAAAACCTACTCTAGCATCCTTTCAAGCATTTAATCAAACACTTGGAAGGCAAATAGAAAAAGCATGGTAAATTGACAACAAGAGTATATTAAATCCACAACTACTCAATTGCAAAGAATTAACAATAACTCAATTAAACAACAAAGGTAAGTAAAACATGAATTGTATCAAAAGTAAATCCAAATCCAACAATAGTGTGTCAATATAAAGGAGACTAAGGTGTAGCAATATAAAGGGAAATTGGGCCTAGATCTAGAGAAGAATTAAACCTAATCCTAATCCTAATTCTAGAGAGAAGTGAGAGCTTCTCTCTCTAGAAACTACCTCTAAACTAGACTAAAGTGTATCAATTGTTCCCCTCGCCCCATTCAATCCTTGGTCCTTTTAGTCTTTTCCCGCCAAAATTCAGCCCAAAATTGGGCCAGGAGCTCCTTTGAATTTGCTAGGCACGATTTCACTAAAGAAGTCACGTGTGAGCATCGACATGTACGAGTAAGTCACGCGTACGCGTCACTTGGCATTTTTACTATCCATGCGTACGCGTCATGTACGCGTACGCGTTGCCTTGCAACTTCAAATTCACGTGTACGCGTCTGTTGCACGTGCGCATCGATCAGTGCATCCCAAATCTTTGATTTTCCATGATTTCTCCACTTGCATGCTTTTCTCTTCACTCCTTTGATCCATTCCTAGCCTTTTTATCCTGAAATCACTAACAAACACATCAAGGCATCTAGTAGAATCAAAGGTGAATCAAAATTAGCAATTTAAGGGCCTAAAAAGCATGTTTTTACACTTAAGGACAATTTAGGAGAAAATTATAAAACCATGCTATTTCATTGAATAAATGTGGGAAAAGTGGATAAAATCCACCTAAATTAAGCACAAAATGTACCACGAAATAGTGGTGCATCAAATCTCCCCACACTTAAACCAAGCATGCCCTCATGCTTAACCAAGAAAAAGACGAAGGGTATCAACATCTATTCAATGCAACTAAACTATATGCAATTTACTTACATGCAACTATCTAAATGTAAGTACCTAAATGGATGCAAGAAAACCAATATAAGCATAAGGGCTAAGGGTATTAACAACCAAGCCAAACCACCATTGAATTGAGTTATTAAAGATTATACAAACTTGCAAGAAAAGATGTCAGAGGTGGAAACATGTAATAGAGCAATCAAACCCTCACCAGATGTATATCCGCTATAATCTCTCAAGTGTATAGGGTTGATTCACTCAATTCTCCCCTAATCATACTTTCCAAGATTTGTTTTTCATCTAACAATCAACAATTATCTCATGCATGCATACGAATATCATGAGGTCTTTTCCATAGGTTGTAATGGGGCTAGGGTCAAGGTAGGATGCATATGGTCAAGTGGACTTGAAATTTGAATCTTCGATTAACCTAAGCTTCCCACCTAACCTATATAGCAACCTATACAAATCTAAACTAACCTAACTACCCATTCTTCTCACTTTTTCACATACTCATGCATTCTTTCTTTTTATCATAACACATATGCATTGATTTTTATTGGACTTCACTTTTGGGCCTTTTGTCCCCTTCTTATTACTTTTTTTTTCTTTCTCTTTTTTTTAATATATATTTTTCTTTTATTTTCTCATTTTTTTCTTTTTGCAATAAAGTATATACAAAAGCATCAATGCATATGGTTTTATATTTAATTAACACATGAGTATGTACCCAATTCCCAATATTTTTAACAAAAATACAACACACACCTTTTCCCATTGCCCCAAGTTTCCCCACACTTGAATGATGCACACACTCACTAGCCTAAGCTAATCAAAGATCCAAATAAAGGACAATTATTGTTTTTTGCTTTAAGACTTGTAATGTGCTATATTAAGAACAAAGGGGATTAAAATAAGCTCAAAATTGGCTAACAATGGTTGACGAAAGGTAGGCTATTTGGGTAAGTGAGCTAAATGAACAATGGCCTCAATCATATAAATGCATGTATACAAGGAATAATGGACATATAGATTTAAACAAATCAAGGATTACAATTATAGAAAGACAATAATGCACACAAGAAGGGAAATAAGTGGTTATAAGATGTAACCACACAATTAGGCTCAAAACTCACAAGTTTGTGTTCTTAGCTCAAAACATGTTCCACAAGATATAAATCAAGCAAGTTCAATGAAAATTTTTACTCTAATCATTTGGGGTCCTATAAGTAAATTAATCCTTAGTTAGATCCCCTTTTTTCAATCAAACCAAATCTCAAATACAAAAAGGATAAACTAAGCTCAATAGACCATATTTTTTTCCATCACAACTAAACTGATAAACTAAGATACTATATATATATGCTATCAACTAAAAATATAAATCAAACTAAAAAAAATCTCAAAATATATGTACAAACACCAAAGATGCAAAATGCAACATACTAAAAGTATCCAAAATACTAATATGTACAATAATCCAAAGTGCAAGTACTAAAATAAGATAAAATAAAGGAAACTAAGTTGAAGTCTGAAAATGGTCACCCAAAATAACATTTTCGCCGACAACGTCGACCTCCCCACACTTAGAATGAAGCATCGTCTCTGATGCTACAAGTAGGACTAGGTGGAAGGATCGACATCTGCATCCGGCTGGGGCTCTAGCTGCGTCTGTAGCTGTGGCTGTGTAGAAGCCTGAATCTCTAGAGGTGCCTCTGCTTGCCTAGCCTCCTACGTATGATCCGCCTCCTCCTCAGAATGGTCAGAAGTGTCAGAATCAGGGGGTATGACTGCTCCCAGGGATGCCAACATCTGAGTCACGCGCCGAAAGTGTCACTCATTGCGACGGTCGCTACGATCCATGCGCTCGATAAGATGCTAAACTAGTCTGTATGTCGGCTGTGGTGCTATTGATGGTGGTGGCTGATTGGCAGCTGTGGATGGTATGGTAGGTGGTGCTGCTGTAGAAGATGATGGCCTAGAAGCCGTTGCTGAAGAAGGTGGTGGTTTAGATGTTGCTGCTGCTGAGCGGGCTCTGGATCTACGCGGGGCTGGCTTATCATCCACCCAAGTCTCCCACGGGATCAATTTCTCCTTTTCGTGGATCGGAGGTGGCGACTTGTCATCCTAATGCCAAGGTACACCAGCCCTCTGAGCCATCTCTGTGACCAAAGCAGGGAATGGAAGTGTGCCTCGGACATGTGCTCACCACATGAACTTCCTGATCAGGTGGGGGAAGTACAGCTAGTTCCCCTCCATAATGCATCTAATCAGAACGAGCATGTCCATTGGAATCTCTGTGAAGTGTGTGGTACGTATCACATAATGAGTAAAAACTGTTGCCATACCCTCGCCTCCCGAGTCAGATGATTGAACAACATCCCCTTGGGCTTCATTTTATTGGTGTCCATCTTCCAAGGGGCGTCCGGGCCGGCAACTATATCCCTCAATGCATCATAGTTATATGTCATGCAGTGCATCTCTGCCTCAGCCTACATAAAAGCATCTGTATCACTGGTCTTGGGCTGATAGCAGAGTGCATTCTCAATGTCCACTTTTGTAATCAGGAGCCATCCGCCTCGCAGGTGAATCGAGTCAAGGGTCGGGCTGAAGAAATTGCAGTAAAATTCACGCACCCACGACTCGTTCACCCTAACTAGCTCCCTATCCACGAAGGCTAGGCCCAACCCCTCAAGCTGAAGCTCAATGGACTGTCTCAGATCTGAAAGGATAGCCATCTTCTTCTCCAATTTGAGCTTCTGCTTCTGAAAAAGTGGAAAATGGAGCTCACAATACAGATTTGGAAACTTCTCTGCATTGGTGGAGGGCAGGAGCTGATTCTTCTTATCCTTGTCATTCAGGTATATCTTAGCATAACCGGAGGTTGTAAAATCAGTGGAAGACCGAGACTTCTTCCTCTTCCTGGAGGTAACCTTTGCTTTTCCCTTGCCTCTGTTAGACATCCTGGAATGAGAAATCACAGGAGATAACATATCAAGCAAAGCAGAGGAGTGGAAAAACAAGAAAAACAAGCAGCAAACAGAAAATAGACAACAGAAGAAAATTGAGATACTTCTCATGAAGTGAGTCACAGTAAGAAATTCTTGGAATGCAAACAAAACGGAATTCAGATGTTAATCAGAACACAAACCAAGAATTCATGCAATAATAGCAAAATGCTTGTTTGTTAAGCAACAATAATCATCATGCCCGAAAGAATATAAAAGTGTTAATGTGAAAATGAAAAAGAAGAGTTAGAGAGTCAACTAAGTCAGAGTTAGAAAACTGGGTCAAATATTAGTGGCATGACAGTTATGGAACTTAAACAAGAAAAGCTCAAAAAGTATAGAAAACAAGCATACTCACATTCATGAGGATGATGCAAGACATTGATGATGAGATATGGAATGCATAAAAGCATAGAAAAAGGGATGCAAGTCATCACTAATGTATATGGTCACTAAGTTTGTAAAAAATTGGTGTTGAAAGTTTAAGAATGCGCTCATGTAATCTAAAGTAAGTTGGACGGTGAAAATAGCTACATGAGTAACATTACACCAACAATTACAACTCAATAGAACCTCATTCAAAAAGTAGCAAGACTAGGCCACTTGAGAGTTTAGAAAGCACTTCAGTGGTCAATTAGAAAAGTTGGACCTAGCTTGCATGATTTAAAACATTCAAGAGGTTCGAAATTGATTTAGTTAATCAAGGTCCGAATTGTCACAGAATTCCAACAATTAGTCCCGTGATTCCATCAATACACATGGAAGGGGAACCAAGATACAAAATGGAAACGCCGGCCAAATCAACTTATGAACTGAACTTGGTATAAGCCAAATGAGTCTCAATTCAAAAAGTGCCAAGTTCAATTCCTAAGTTGCAAGTTAGCAGTAGGGAAATTTCCAAAAATTTTGGCAGCATTCTGGCAGTAATTTGGATGTTCCCGGATAACCAAATAGCAGCAAAACGGTCATATGAATCTAATGTAATTCAAACATGTATAACAAGCAAAGATTTCATATTATTCAGGCAGCATCAAGCAAAATAAAACAACTAAATCAGCATGGCAGCAGTCAAAATAATAGCATAGCAATATGTAAAAGCGTTTAACACCAACATCATCAATCATTCAGCAAAACACATGGATGTTAACTACTTTAGACAGCATGAATGGTGTAGTTATCAAACCTAAATCCTCTAACCACATCCTAACTACCTAACCACATGCAATTTTATCTAACCTAATCAAACAGAAATTAATCAACTGATATTAACATGCAAAATTAACTAAATGAAAACTAAAACAGGGCAGAAATTGAATGGAAGAACCAGAACCTAGAAGGGCAGACGCGGCAAATAGAAATGGAAGAAAAAAGGGGAAGCAACTGGAAGAGATTGGCAATGCTGCTAACCAAGTGGTGGTAGAGAAGCGGCGCAGAGCATAGGAGAGTAGAGGGTGTCTCAGGGTACAGAGAATGGTACCCGAATCTGCTCTAGTAGGAGGCAATATACAGAAGAGGTGAAATGGGGGAAGAAAGGGGGTTGTGGTGATGATGGGTGTCTCACCGGCGGTAATGGGTGACGCGGCAGCGCTAGTCGAGGCAGCAGGGTGAACGGCCGAGAGGGATAGGAGGAGAAAAGGGTAAAAGAAAGAAGAAAGAAAGAAGAGAGAACGGAAGGGAAGGAGAGTGGTCGGTGGCAATTAGTCACCAGAGTGGTGGTTGCAGAACTGGAGAGGGGTTTGTAATGGTGGTTCTGGCTTGGAGGGAGAAGAAGAAATGAAACGTTGAAAGGGGGAAATGGACGCGTCTGGCTTAGGGATTGCGCATAGGTGGTGTTATTGATTTTGAATCCACGCGTCCACGTCCATGACACGTGCGCGTGGGTGGACAGAAAAGAAATCGATGCGTAAGTGTCATATACGCGTGAGCGTGGATGTAGAGAATGGAAATCGATGCGTACGCGTGAGATACGTGCACGCATGAAGTGGAGTTGTGCCAAAGGCACAACATGGGCATAGAGGGGGCACAACTCTCTGGAAAATGTATGGGGGCATGTTGGCGCATCGACGCGTACACTTCAGGCACGCGTACGCGTCCCTGCCCCCTCCCCCCTTTTTTCAGAAACAACAAAATAAAGCTTAAAATCTTCCTAACACTATCTACAACTCAAAACCAACCAAAATGAAAATTAACAAAAAATCTTTTGATTTCTCAAAAATTTTCAAATACAAAACTAACCAAACTTGTAATACAAGCAACATACAATTCAAGAACGAGGTGTAATTTAAACAAACTAACAACTAGGGCATTAAAACAAGAATATTCAAAGAAGAGAAATGGTTACATCATACATAACCACTTACTTTCCTTCTTGTGTGCATTATTCCCTTCCTATGATTGTAATCCTTGATTTGTTTGATTCTTTATATCCATTATTTTGTGTATACATCCATTTATATGATTGAGGCCATTGTTCAAATAGCTCACTTATCCAAATAGCCTACCTTTTATCTTCCATTGTTTGCCAATTTTTAGCCTATGCTTAACCCATTTGTTCTTAATTGTAGCACATTACAAGCCTAAGTGAAAAATAATAAATATCCTTAATTTGGATCTTTGATTAGCTTAGACTAGTGAGAGTACTCATCATTTGATTTTGGGGAAGTTGGGAATATTAGGTAGAGATAAAAGTGTGTTTACGTTTTTGTTGAAAAATTATGGAAATTGGGTACATACTCATGTATTAATCATGTGAAAACCATATGCATTGATGTTATTGTATATATTTTAGTTTGAAAAGAAAAAAAAATAATAATGAAAAAAATAAAAATAATAATAATAATAATAATAGAAATAGAAAAAGAAAGACAAAGAATTGCAATAAAATGAGGACAAAAATGCCCCAAAGTGAAAGTTCAATAATAATCAATGCATATGTGTGGTGATCAAAAGGGAATACATGAGTGTGTGTGTGTGAAAAGTGAAGAATGGGTAGTTAGGTTTGTTTAGAATTGTATAGGTTGTCATAAGTTAGGTGAAAAGTTTAAGTTAATTAAAGATTCAAATTTCAAACTCACTTGACCATATGCATCCCACCTTGACCCTAGCCCCTTTACAACCTATGAAAAAGCCCTCATGATATTTGTATGCATGCATAGAGTAATTGTTGATTGTTAGATGAAAAATAAATCTTGAAAAGCATGATTAGGGGAGAATTGAGTGAATCAACCCCATACACTTGAGTGCATAGAGTGGATACACATCCGGCGAGGGTTCGATCGCTCAATTACATGTTTCGACCCATGATCACCTTTTCTTGCAAGTTTGTAAAATCTTTCAATGATTCAATTCAATTGTGGGTTGATTTGATTGCTATTGCTTTAGCCCATGTGCTTGCATTTGTATTCTTGGAAATTGATTTATTTTGACTAAACCATTGCATTCATGTAAATAGGTTGCATATAGATAGATTGCATTTAGTTAGTTTGCATTGAATAAATGTTGATACCTCTTTGCTTCTTTCTTGATTTTAGCATGAGGAAATGCTAAGTTTAAGTGTGGGGAGATTTGATAAACCCCGATTTCGTGGTTTATCTTGTGCTTATTTTAGGGGATTTTAACACATTTTCCCATATTTATTCAATAAAATAGCATGGTTTTGTAATTCTCCCTGGAATTGTGCTTAAGTGTAAAAACATGCTTTTTAGGCCCTTAAATTGGTGATTTTAACTCACTTTAATTCCATTCGATGCCTTGATGTGTTTGTTGAGTGATTTCAGGTTCATAAGGCAAGTATTGGATGGAAGAAATGAGAAGAAAATCATACAAAGTGGAGAATGCATGAGGAAACAAGAATTGGGAATGCATCGATGGGCGCGCACGCGTACAAGGCGCGCACGTGCAGAAGTGATTTCGCATAAAAACGCGCACGCGTACATACCGCGTACGCGCGGGTGAAGAAACAGCCAATCGACGCGCACGCGCACATGGCGCGTACCCGCCGATATTAGCACGTGACTCACTTAAAATCAAAACACTGGGGGCGATTTCTGAGCTGTCCAGGCCCAATTCCAACTTGTTTCTGAGTGTATTTCATGCAGAATTGAAGTTCAAGCAAGGGGGAGCAATTGTTTGTAGTGTAGCATCATGCAGGTTAGTTTCTAGAGAGAGAAGCTCCCTCTTCTCTCTAGAATTAGGGTTCTTAGGCTATTTTGCATCTTAGATCTAGGTCCAACTTCATGTTTTCATCTTGTTTCCTTTACGATTTCTTGTTCCTTCTACTTGATTCTCTTAGTTTTCATGCTAATTTCTCTTTTATGTTTCTTTTGTGATGATGAACTTATGTTGGATTTAATTTACATATAATGAAATTTAATGTTGATGTTCTTTTTATTGTTGATTTGAGTTGTGAATTTACTTTTCATGCAATTGGTAGTTGATAGATTTATTATTCTTACATTTTTACCATGCTTTCCATTTGTACCCACCAAGTGTTTGACAAAATGCTTGGTTGAGCTTTAGGGTAGAACTTGAGCATTCTTGGCTTGGAAAGAATAATTAGGTAATCTTGAGTCATGAAAACCCAACCCATGTTGGTGATCTAGATTTGTTAGTTAATATCATTTCCATTAACTCTAATCTCTTGCTAATTCGATTGGTGAGTTGATTAGGACTTTTGGGTTGAGATTAGCTAGTCTTGTTTGACTTTTTCTCATGGAAGATAACTTACACCTTCTTCCAATGTTGGAGATAACAAAATAAGATAAATTCTTGTTAATTATTGTTATTAGTGACTAGGATAGAAAGCCTATGATCTCGATCCTTGCCATGAAAGTCTCTCTCTTTATTACTTGCTTTCTCTTATTTACTTGTCTTCTTTAAATGCTTGTTTGATTTACTTTTCTTGCCATTTATTTTCCGCCCCTTATAAACAAAACCCCTTGTCCCTTCATAGCCAATAAGCATACACTTTATTGCAATTCCTTGTGAGATGACCCGGTTCCGTTAATTCTTATTGGGGTTTGTACTTGTGACAATACCATAAATTTAATTTGATGTGAGAGTTGTTTGTTGGTTTGGAGCTATGCTTACAACGAAGTAATTCCTTTCTTTAGAATTGTAAGCATAGCTCCAAACCAACAAACAACTCTCACATAAAATTAAATTTATGGTTTTTTCACAAGTACAAACTCCCATAAGAATTCACCGAAGTATTTAAACTCCGGGTCGTCTCACAAGGAATTGCAATGAAGTGTATGCTTCTTGGCTATGTAGTGGACAAGGGGTTTTGTTTATAAGGGGCGGAAAATAAATAGCAAGAAAAGTAAATCAAACAAGTATTTAAAGAAGACAAGTAAATAAGAGAAAGCAAGTAATAAAGAGAGAGACATTCATGGAAAGGATTTAGATCATAGGCTTTCTACCCTAGTCACCAATAACAATAATTAACAAGAATTTATCTTATTTTGTTATCTCCAACATTGGAAGAAGGTGTAAGTTATCTTCCATGAGAAAAAAGTCAAACAAGACTAGCTAATCTCAACCCAAAAGTCCTAATCAACTCACTAATCGAATTAGCAAGAGATTAGAGTTAATGGAAATGATATTAACTAACAACTCTAGATCACCAACATGGGTTGGGTTTTCATGACTCAAGATTACCTAATTATTCTTTCCAAGCAAAGAATGCTCAAGGTCTACCCTAAAGCCCAACCAAGCATTTTGTCAAACACTTGGTGGGTACAAATGGAAAGCATGGTAAAAATGGAAGAATAATAAATCTATCAACTACCAATTGCATGAAAAGTAAATTCACAACTCAAATAAACAATAAGAAGAACATCAACATTAAATTTCATTAAATCTAAATTAAATCCAACATGAGTTCATCATCACAAAAGAAACATAAAAGAGAAATTAGCATGAAAACTAAGAGAATCAAGAAGTAGAATAAGAAATCATAAAGGAACCAAGATGAAAACATGAAGTTGGACCTAGATCTAAGATGCAAAATAGCCTAAGAACCCTAATTCTAGAGAGAAGAGGGAGCTTCTCTCTCTAGAAACTAACCTACATGATGCTACACTACAAACAATCTCCCTTGCTTGGACTTCAATTCTGCATGAAATACACTAAAAAACAAGTTGGAATTGGGCCTGGGCAGCTCAGAAATCGCCCCTAGCATTTTGACTTTAAGTGAGTCACGTGCTAATATCGGCGCGTATGCGCCATGTGTGCGTGTGCGTCGATTGGCTGTTTCTTCACCCGCGCGTACGCGGTATCTACGCATGCGCGTCTTTATGCGAAATCACTTCTGCGTGTGGGCGCCTTGTACGCCTGCGCGCCCATCGATGCATTCCCAATTCTTGTTTCCTCATGCATTTCTCCACTTTGTATGCTTTTCTCCTCATTTCTTCCATCCAACACTTGCCTTATGAACCTGAAATCACTCAACAAAAATATCAAGGCATCGAATGGAATTAAAGTGAGTTAAAATCACCAATTTAAGGGCCTAAAAAGCATGTTTTTACACTTAAGCACACTTCTAGGGATAATTACAAAACCATGCTATTTCATTGAAAAAATGTGGGAAAATGTGTTAAAATCTCCTAAAATAAGCACAAGATAAACCACGAAATCGGGGTTTATCAAGAAACTACCTACAATGGCAATTCAAATCATTCATTGATTATATTTACAAGAGAATGGAAAGAGGTTACCATGGTGGGGTGTCTCCTACCTAGCACTTTTAGTTTACGTCCTTAAGTTGGACATTTGGGAAGCTCTTTGTCATGGTGGCTTATGCTTGTACCCATCCTTGAATCTCCGAAGGATGCTTGCTTCTCAAATGGTTGTCAGAATTTCCAACCGACTTCACCAAGCTTGGGTGAAGTTTCTCCCAAGATATAAGCTCCCAAAATTGGTCTTCATGTTGTGATTTGGGATCCTATATCTTATTTTCACACTCATCTTCTAATTGATCATCATGATTCTAATTGGGTGGCATGACCTTAGAATTCTCACTTAACCGACCAAACATTCTCCTAGACCCAAACTATCTAGCTCTACACCAATCCTTGCAATCAAACCTTGAGCATGCAACTATCATGAAATTTGATTTACAACACCCATCACTAACCATCTCCCTTTTGCTCTTTATGCCACAAAGAACTCTAAGTTGTCCATCTGTCTCAAGCAAACCATATTCAAGTGGCTTCATAAAGCTTAGGGATACGAGATTTACCCACTTGAATGAAAGAAAGGATGGTGATGACTTGGGGAGAGATATTTCCAATGGCTTTACAAGCTCCACTCCCTTGAGTTCTCCTTTGGTGACTTCCACCTCTTGACAACCTCTTTCAATTTCTCCTTGCTCGTCAACTTCTTCCAAATCTTCCTCATCATCAATTAAATCAAATTTCGGAGGTTTTGTGAAGTCCACTTCAATATCAACTTCACATTCATTGGAAGAATCTTCAACAAGGTCACCAATGTCACTTGGTGTAGAATTGTCTTCGATATGGGAACTTAACATTTGCTCAACTTCATGTCCAATGGGAGGGGATTCAATTTTAGATAAGAATTCGTCAATGATTGAATCCATCCCTTGATCAACCTCTTCAAATCCACCAACTATGATATGCCTTGGAGGTGGTACACCCTCCTCAACATCAATATCAAACTTCTTGGAGGGAGGTTCTTGAGATTCCCATGGTGGTTCCACATCTCCTAAGTCTTCAACCACTTCTTCCTCTTCTTCAACAATCATAGCTTCCTCCAATTATTCTAACACAAAATCCCACTCCTTATTCTCCACCGGAGTTTCTAGTCTCTCCTTCATGCTAAACTCTTCAATCGATTCTTCACAATTGGCAATAGGATTGCCTTGAGTGCAAGAGTATCGGGAGATTGAAGCGTCCACTACCTTGGTCAAGGTAGCCACAAATTCTTGTATGTCCCTTTTCATCTCTTCTTGGCTTTGAAGGAGTAGAGTGAGAGAATCATTCATTGGGGCTTGGGGTGGATAGGAGGGTTCATCATTTTGGAGAAAGGGTTCATAATAGGAAGGTGGTTCTTCTTGGTGGAAATATGAAGGTGGTGTATATTGAGGTGGTTCTTAGAAGTAATTGTGTTGGAATGTGGCTTCTATGGGTTTTCTTACATAATGGTCACAAGGATGAGGTATGGGTGATGGATTGTATGGATGAGGATCATATGAAGGTGTTTGGTAAAAAGGGACTTGTGAGTATGGTTGAAAGATATGTTGATGATATGAGGTTCATAGGCATGTGGTGGGGCTTGTTGGTATCTACAAGGAGGTTCACCATAGCCATTAGATTGACATGCATTAGGAGTTGAATTATACCTATACGAAACCGGAGGAGGTTATTGTCATGAAGATTGAGCATATGCTTGAGGCTCCTCCCACCTTTAATTGTTCCATCCTTGATGCATATTTTCATTGTAATTTTCACTTCCTACAACATAGTTGTAACCAAACTCATAGCCGAAGGGATGAGAATTCATAGTGAAAATAGAAAGTAAGAATAAGAGCTAATGAGAAACAAGAAAACCAAATCCTAAAACTAGCAAGAGCTAACAAAGAAACGAAAGACAAATATATTCACAATATTCACATATGTACAATAACCAATAACAAGGCACACAATTGTAATTCCCTGGCAATGGCGCCATTTTGATGAATGGATTTTTCGTGATTTAGAATTCCTCAATGAAATCTCGTTGCAAGTATAGTTTCTAAACCAACAATTAGACCTTTCATGCAAAAATTTGGTTGTCACAAGTAACAAATCCCAAAAATATAAACCGAAGTATTCAAACCTCGGGTCGTCTCTCAAAGGAATTTCAGGGTAGTGTTCTTGCTATTGATTATGGGACAAGTATATTTGGGGTTTTGAATAAGGAACATGAAAGATAAATGGCAAGAAAGTAAATGGAAACTCAAATGTAAAAAGGTCTTGGCAAGGAATGATGGTCAAGGATCTTTATCCTTGTCACTAACCCCAATATGATAATTGTAAGGATTAATCCTATTAAGTCATCCTCTAACGAGTGAAGGAAAGTTAATTGAGCTACATCAATCCTAATCCATAAGTTCTAACCTTCTCACTAATGAATTTAGGGAAAGTTAGAGTAAATGGACACCAGTTATCAACACTTGGACATTAGTAGCTCAAGTTCACCTAAGTTACCATCCCAAGCCAAGAACACAAAAATCTACTCTAGCATCCTTTCAAGCATTTAATCAAACACTTGGAAGGCAAATAGGAAAAGCATGGTAAATTGACAACAAGAGTATATTAAATCCACAACTACTCAATTGCAAAGAATTAACAACAACTCAATTAAACAACAAAGGTAAGTAAAACATGAATTGCATCAAAAGTAAATCCTAATCCAACAATAGTGTGTCAATATAAAGGAGACATCAAAGGGAAATTGGCAAGAAAAACTAAGAGAGCAAAGATGTAACAACAAGAAATTGAAATGGAAACAAGATGAAAGTAAGAAATTAAACCTAGATTTAGAGAAGAATTAAACCTAATCCTAATCCTAATTCTAGAGAGAAGAGAGAGCTTCTCTCTCTAGAAACTACCTCTAAACTAGACTAAGGTGTATCAATTGTTCCCCTCCTTCAATCCTTGGTCCTTTTAGTCATTTCCCGCCAAAATTCAGCTCAAAACTGGGCCAGGAGCTCCTCTGAATTCGCCAGGCATGATTTCACTAAAGAAGTCACGTGCGAGCATCGACGCGTATGCGTGGGTCACGCATACGCATCGCTTGGCATTTTTGCTATCTACGCGTATGCGTCATGTACCCATACGCGTTGCCTTGCAACTTCAAATTCACGAGTACACGTCTGTTGCGCGTGCGCATCGATGAGTGCATCCCAAATCCTTGATTTTCCATGATTTCTCCACTTGCATGCTTTTCTCTTCACTCCTTTCATCCATTCATAGCCCTTTTTATCCTGAAATCACTAACAAACACATCAAGGCATCTAGTGGAATCAATGGTGAATCAAAATTAGCAATTTAAGGGGCTAAAAAGCATGTTTTTACACTTAAGCACAATTTAGGAGAAAATTATGAAACCATGCTATTTCATTGAATAAATGTGGGAAAAGTTGATAAAATCCACCTAAATTAAGCACAAAATGTACCACGAAATAGTGGTGCATAAAAGATGAAGGGAAGAAAATGAGATGCATGTAGAAGGAAATAAAATCACCTTTAGTTTCTGACCTCTTCTTGATACAGATTGATGTGGGTGATTAGACTTCTACCATTTGCTTAACCTTCTCTTTCTTGCTTCTTTGGTGAATAGCTTAGGAAAGAAGCTCTCTCTCACTTTTCTGATTTTTTACCAAAACACAAAAGTGAACGTTGCTTTTGGTGTGAGAGCAAATTGGGGGAATTTGCTATTAATGGACTTGGATCGGGTTTGATTTGCTTGACCCGTCTGATTCTTTACTTTGTATTTCTTTGGGCTTCTACTTATTTATAGTCCACTAGTCTTGTTTTAATTTCATCCAATTTGGACTGCAGCTGAATATTAATTTTGTGGCTTGCATTACTTCAACCAAAATAATCACAACTAATTAGTTAATTTTCCTAATAAATTAATGTTTATCATCATTAATTAATCTATTTAATTTCTTAACTCAACAGATTGTTTGATTGATAGGCACATATATCTCAATCAACGTTTTAACATTTTATAATTAAAAAAGACCGACGAAAATATAATTGAAGTTAACTATATGATAGTAGTTTTGAAAATAGAATAAATGGAGCACAACTTGTGGAGGTAGTCACCTTAAGTGGAAAAGCTACCTACTACACTTGATAGTTAATTAGTTATGGATCTCAAGTTCACACTATTGACCCAATTAAATGATATTAATAAATATGAAGTATACAGGTTAAAATAGGGAGTAAACACCAAATCATTCTAATCTTTTATTTATTTATTTCTCATTCTTTCTATGTGCAAAGTGAAAATTGTAATTTCGACATTTGGTTAAAAAAAAAATATGTTTTAACTGAATTATATAAGTTGGTTTTTCCAATCCAATACTTTTAAATAAAAAAGATAAATACAATAATTACTAATTTATGTAAACATATTTTCGTTTTCTTATCAAAATATATATATCTCATTTAGACTATAAATTTAATAAATAATATTATTTATATCATTTAATTTGTGAATAAAATACGTGTTAAAGCAACTTTATTTATCTTATTTATTACTAATCTGATATATATGTATACTTCTAGTGTTTTTATTATAAATAAGATGTGTAATAATGCAATAAAAAACGTAATTTCTCTCACGTTTTCATATATTAATAATTATTATATTTATTTTATTTATTTAAAAAAATTATTTTTGAATATCTTTTATTATTGAAGAGTAAATTAATATATACACTAATAAGGTTTATTGCAATTTTCAAAGGGATCAAAATATAAATTTCAACGTCGTTTGATATATGCAGTGGATACTACTTAAGGAGATAAAAATTTGTTGTTGTTAAGATATAAAACATTGAAAAAATAAAAGAAAATTTTACATTACAAGCTTCTGCAATATGCTATTGTGCAAATCTGTCAAAGTGGTTGACGAATTCAAAAACATACTGATCGAATTTGTACTGGAGCAGCTAACTCCCTTAATTTCTTCAACATTTTAATTATTACTATTATTTTTTGAGATGATGCATCGATCTTTAGAAATAATCAAATAAATTCTCAAACATATTCTCTCAAATTTATATGTTATCTTCCCGGAAACTTTACTGTTGAACTTGTTGTCCTCACCTTTGTTCTTTCTTCAGAAATGAGTAGATTATATAAATCGTTACATATTGTTGAATATTTGATTTATTTAATAAATCATGGCTAGACACCGAGATTTATGAATAAATTTTAAAACCTAACATCTTAGCTATCATGAATTATGAACAAATGAGACTCTTATTTGTAAGCAAATTGCATCAACTAACAACGAATTATATACCAAATGATAAATTCCATGTCTGTAGTAATTTACATAAATAAGAAAATAAAACATATACTTGTAAGTTGTAACTAACTTTGTTTTGAGTGAATCTAGTAAGTCTCTATTTCTTTTGAAAAAAAATTTACATATATGTTTTAATGAATTAAAAAGATTTTTTTTTATTTTTATGTTTTAGTGTACACTAGTGAAAAGGAGGTAGCATGGCTGCATGGGGATTGGAAACTTAAATTTAAATAGTTAATTGACCGCTACTCACACGAAAGGATGTGACTTTGACTATGAAGTCTATTTTGATGGTTATCACTAGCAAAATTACCACAACTTGGCCCATAAGGGATGACAATAGATTAGGGTTGGTAATATATACTTTATTTGTGGGTACCAAATTCAGACTAATCTGTTCAGGTAGGGTTGTCTATCCGATCCGCTGTGGATCGGGTAGGGTAGGATACGTTGCGAGTTTGCATGTGGGTAGGGTAGGATACGAGTTCAGGGTATATCCTACCATATTCTATCCGCACTCCTAATATATTATATAATATATATGTAAATGTTATGTATGTAATGAAAAAAGTGAGTGTTGAACCCATAATCTTCCTCTTATAAATTTGAAATAACCACTAAACTAGTTGACAATCAATTGATCATGTTATTTATAATTTTATGTTAGATATTTTTTAAGATTTTATTATTTTTAATTTTAATTTGAACTTAGTTTTTTTTTATTTTATTAATATGTACAAAATTTAGAAAGGTTGAATTTTATATTTACTTGAAATTTTTTTATTTTTCTGCGGGTAGGGTCGGGTAGGATAGGGTTTAGAACTTTAGGGTGCGGGTAGGGTTAGAGTTGAGAAATTCTCAATCCGCGGGTAGGGTAGGGTAGAATTTTAAAAAAGTTTTCAACCCGCAAATAGGATTAGGATAGATTCCAAACCCTACCCTATCCTACCCATTGCCAGCCCTACAATGGACTTCCATGGGGTGGAGACCCCTTCTCCACTCTCCGTTCCCATTTAGAAAAATGCCCCAATCTCCGTTTTATTCTCATCATGGGTCCCCGTTTATTTTTTTTTTATAGGGAGGTAGATACTCGTAGGTATTTATGGATAGTTGGATGTTATTAAGTTTTAAATTTTTATAAAGAAAAATTGATACAACCATAATAAAATTTTATACAATTTAAACACAAATTTAATATAATGATATACACATAAAATTTTTAATATATAAATTAAAATAAAATAAATTAGAATTGCTTACATAACTTATATATATAAGAATATTGAAGTAATTTTTTTCGCAAGGGTTCTACAGGTCCCTATGGGGCGGGTACCTCAATTCCCGCCCCCGTTCCCATTTATTCGTGGAGGCGGATCTCTGTCCCCATGAAAATTTGGCAGTTCCTTATTAGCCTTTTCGTCACGAATAATCTCTACGGGTATTCGTGAGTGCGAGTTTTTTTTGCCATCTCTAGACCCATTAACTAATCATTGTTGGAGTTGTTAACTATTAAGTCTTAATTTATGGGATTAACTTGTAATGGGGCACAATGACACTTGATCCTACATAAAAATAAATAAATGAAATAAAATAAAGCAAAACACGATGAAAATAAAATAAAAACATTATTCATCCTCAAATAATTAAAACGGTAAAGTATATTTTATCCTTAAAGTTTGTTGAAAATTTCAAAAATATATTCCTAAATTTCAATTTAGTTTATGAACCTTTTCATGTCAATATTTGAATATTCTATTTAATATTATTTGAGGTATTTCAGACTCATGATTCTTATTTAGCTTTTTATATTCTTGGCTTAAATTGATTAAGTGGAGACTCTCTTGAGTTATCAAACTCATCGTGATTGCTGATTGTTATTTTTGCTAATTGAATTGAATTCCACTAACTCTAGTCCTTTCTTAGGAATTGACTAGGACTTGAGGATCTAACTAATTAGTCCACTTGACTTTCCTTTGCTTTAGTAAAGGTTAACTAAGTGGGATTAGAACTCAATTTTCATCACCATCGATAAGGATAACTAGGATAGGACTTCCAAATTCTCATACCTTGCCAAGAGATTTTATTATTATTAATTTATTTTTCTTGTCGTTTAAGTTACTTGTTCCTTACTTTCAAAACCCCCAATTTACAAGACTCATAACCATTAATAAGAACACCTCCCTGCAATTCCTTGAGAAGACGACCCAAGATTTGAATACTTCGGTTATAAATTTTAAAAGGGTTTGTTACTTGTGACAACCAAAACTTTTGTACAAAAAGATTTTCTGTTGGTCTAGAAGTTGTACTTACAACGCGATTATATTTCTCAATTTCTTTACCGATAGAAAAACCGATCGTCAAAATGGCGCCGTTGCCGGGGAATTGCAAACGTGTGCCTTATTATTGGTTATTGTAAATATTTACTTTTAAATTGATTTTTTCGAAAAAAAAATAAAAAATATTCAGATTTTTTTTTAAAATTTTTATCTTATCTTATCTTAGTTTTAAATTTCAAAATTCAAATCTTTTTCAAAAATCATATCTTTTTCAAAATCTTATCTTATCTTATTTCAAAATCAAATTTCAAATTTTAATATTTAAATTCTAAAATTCAAATTTCAAAATCCAAATTTAAAATTTTAAAAATCAAACCTTTTCAAAATTTAAATCTTTTTCAAAACTTTATCTTATATTGCTGACTTTTACAAAATTCAAATTTCAAAATTTAGAATTCAAAATTCAAATTTCAAATCTCAAAATTCAAAATTCAAATTTCAAAATTTAAATTTCAAAATTCAAAATTTAATTTTCAAATTCAAAATTTAAATTTCAATAACCTTTTAATTTAAATTTGTTTTTATTTTCGTTTTTAATTTTTATTTGCTATTATGAGTTCTCACCCCCATCGCTTTAAGTTTGGTTTCGATGTTGCTGTAAGGAATGGAAACTATAATGAAAATAGGCATCAAGGTTGAAAGAATCAAAGATGGGAGGAGCCACAAGGATCTGATCAACCCTCTTGGCAACAACCCCCTCCAATGCACTATAACCAACAACCATTCTGTGATGCATACCAAAATGATGACTATAGTGGATCCCTTGTAGTTACCAACAAGCCCCGCCATATGCTTATGAACCATCTCCTCAACACAACTTTGAACCACCATACTCACAAGCCCCTTACCACCAAACACCACCATATGACCCTAACCTGTATCCACCACACCAACCACCATATGAACCACACCCAGAACCACCACCTCAATATTCACCATCTCCATATCCTTATCAAGAAGAACCATATTCCTATTATGAACCTTTTCTCCAAAATAATGAACCCTCATATCCACCCTAATCTCCAATGGATGACTTCCTTCGTGGTCTTCTTCAAGGGCAAGCGAAGATGCAAAGGGCCGTACTGGAACTCACTACTGCCTTAACCGAGGTAGTAAATAAATTAGCTTCTCAACATCTGAGCACTCAAAGTACTCCCATGGCTGCATGTGGAGAATCAAAAGAAGAACGTAACATGAAAGAGACACTAGAAACTTCGGTGGACAATGAGGAACATGGCTTTGTATTGGAACAAGTGGAGGAAGCCATAATAGTTGCAGAGAAAGAAATGGTTGAAGACTTGGGAGATGCTGAACCTCCATGGAAAAGTCAAGACATAGAGCCTCCTTCCAAGACGGTTGCATTTGATGTTGAGGAGGGTGTACAACCTCCAAGGCATGTCATGGTTAAGGACTTGGAAGAGGTCGATCAAGAGATGGAGATTCAAGAAGAAGAAGCACAACCTCCCATGCCCTTGGAAAGCAGTGAAGATGAGATTGAATTGGAAGAAAGCTACCAAGAGAAAGAGGTTGAAATTGAAGAAGCTTACAAGGAGGTGGAAGTTGTTAGAGAAGAGCACAAGGGAGTGGAGCTTGCAAGTTCATTAGAAACACCTTTTCCATGGCCATTACCATCCAACACAACGTTCAAGTGGGTAAAATTCTTATCCTTGACCTTTACCTTCCCACTTGAATATGGGCTACTGGAGACGGATGGTCAACTTAGAGCTCTTTGTGGCATTAAGAGTAAGAGAAAGATGGTCAGTGGTAAGAATTGTCCTGCAAGGTTCATTATGGTTGGAAGCTTTAAGTTTAAACGCAAAGATTGGTGTAGAGCTCAATTGAATGGGTCTGGGAAGTTGTTTGGACACTTCAGTGAGAATTCTAAGGCTGAACCACCCGGATGGAATCATGATAATCAACTTGAAGACGGGTGTAGAAACAAGATTTGGGATCCAGGAATATATGAGGATCAATTTTGGGAGCTCAAAGCTTGTGAAGAACTCCATCAAAGCTTGAGGAATTTACTTGGTATTGATAGAGCTTATTGGAAGTCCAAGCATTGGTGGAAGTTTCAAGACGAGTTCAAGCACAAGCCACCATAACAGGGAGCTCACCAAATGTCCAACTTAAGGACTTTAACTAAAAGTGCTAGGTGGGAGACAACTCACCATGGTATGATCGCTCCTTTTCCAATTATAATTTTATTTAGTTTTGTTTGTTTTTGAGTTTTATTTTACTTCATTGAACCTGGAATAATTCATAACATCTGCATACTGCATTCTGCATTTTGCATAATAAAAAAAAAGCACGCGATGCGTAAGCGTCGCTAACGCATCCGCGTCACAAGTGCATTAGGAAGAAAAGAAAAGTGAACAGAGAGTCACGCGAGAGCGTGGCTGGAGGCGTGCCTTAGGCAAAAATATGATCACGCGACCGCGTCGCTGACGCGTTCGCGTCATTTGCGAAATAGCCTCCCATGCGTCCGCGTCACCCACGCGAACGCGTGGCCCTGTGAAATCGACGTAAATGGGTGTATGGCAGTAAGTTATGATGGAGTGGGGCTGGAACTATGCTAGAAGCACAAGCCCTACCACGCGAATGCGTGCCCCACGCGTCCGCGTCATTTTTAAAAGAAAGGCCATTCACGCGATCGCGTCACCCAAAAATTTGGCAAAAAGAGTTTCGAACAGAGAGTTGTGCGAACGCGAGGCTGCACTCACGCCAATCGCACAAATCAGACCACGCGATCGCGTGACCCACGCGTCCGTGTCACCTGACCTTATCGCGCACCACGCGACCACGTCACTCACGCGTCCGCGTTACCTGCGCCGCACAACTTATCCAGATCAGCGCCAATTATCTTATCTTTTCTTTTCTAATCCTAATTTCTTCTATCTTTTCTTCTTTCTTCTTCCTTTTCTTACTTTCTTCTTCTTCATCTCTTTAACTTCTCATCCCTCTTCACTTCCATTCTATTTCATTTAATTTATTTGCATACTTTCATTCATTGCATTATTTTTATTGGTGTTAGAAATTTATTTGGGTCATTACTTTCTATATTTTTGTGGATTATTAAAGGAATTGTTTGACAATTATATATTACTTTTTAAAGGGTTGCTTGCATGTTCAATTTAATACTTTCAATAGCTTATTTTCCGTGCTTGCTATGTGTTTGTGAAAAAGCCCGTATGGCATTGTGCACTATTTTTAGATTTCTTTCTATCTACTACTCTAAATGCTTGCTTTTCACAAAACCCTTTTTATATTTTATTACTTAAATATAATTATTATTACAAACATGTTGTTAGTTTGAAAGACTTGGTAATCTAACTTGGACATTGAATGCTTGATCTATGCTACTCATGCCTTTGTCAGCATGCCAATAAACATCTTGCATTTAATTGTCATTACATGCACTTGCTATATTTCTATTGATGAACTTTTCACATGTAGTCATGACCATGTATTAACGTCATCCTTCTTTATTGTGCATTGATTACCACCTTTCCCGCTCTCTTCCTTGCTCTAACCCTTAGCTTTAAAAGTTACTTTCTTTTTTCCTTTTCAGGATGGCCACCAAGAATGGTAAAAAGAAAGCTACTCCCAAACCGCCGGCAAGGAAAGGAACAAAAAGAGCCCCAGCTGAAGAACCACAACCCCCATCCACTTGCACATCTTAGCATGCACCGAGAACGGTGCAATCTTTAAATGTGGGGAGGTCGATACCGATCTCCATGGGTTAGTTACCTTCTTTTCAACACCAATACTCTACTTTCTTTGTTTGTTCATTATTGCATTTGCATATTTGATTGCATATTTGTTTGATTTTATGCATTTAGTTACTACTTGGTTGAAGTAATATATTCTTTTTCAAGAAATTTTTATAGTATTTCACTAATTTAAATTGAAAAAAAAAATTAAAATTAAAATTTTCTATGTGTTAAAATTTGTTTGAAGTTGTATTTGGAACATGGTTTTTGAGCCAAAGAACACAACCTATGAGATTTTGAGATTAATTACATGGTTACATTAGTTAACCATAAATATTTTATTCTTGTGTGTTTTCTTCTCTATAATTGCAATCTTTGCTTTGTTCCACTCTATATGTCTATTATTTAGTGTATTTACATGCTTGCATATGATTGAGGCCATTACTTGTTTTCACTCACTTATCCCAAATAAGCCTACCCTTTTATGTCACCCTTGTTAGCCACTTTGAGCTTTTTAATCCCCTTCTGTTTTATAACCACATTACTAGCCTTAAGCAGAAAAACAAAATAAAAATTCCAAGTTGAATCCTTGGTTAGCTTAAGATAGATATTGTGTATAATTTAAGTGTGGGGAATTTTATGGGAACATGGGATGATATGAAAAGGTAGGGAATTAAATTGAATAAGTTATTTGAAAATTTGGGAAGCATGCTCATGTGAAATCAAAATAATTAAATTACCATGTGCATTAAAAAAAAATTAAGTAATTAAATAAGGAGATACAATATATATATATATATATATATATACCCCAAATACAAAATAAAAAGGATCAATGCACATGGGACAAAATTAAAAAATAAGTTTGATACATGAGCATGTAATACAAAAGTGGGAAAAATTTGGGTAGCTAGGTAAAGCATTTTAAATTATATAAAGTATGTATATGTTAGGTGAGATCTTAGACTAATCAAGGATTCACTTTGTTAGCTCACTTAGCCTTATACATATATCCTTACCTTTACCTCAGCTCCATTACAACCCTGAAAAGACCTCATGATGTTTGCATTGGTATACTAAATATTTGTTGATTGGTTAGATGAAGAACAAGGTTGAGAAAGCATGACTAGGGAAGAGTAGAGTGAATAACCCTATACACTTGAGAGATTAGAGTGATATACACTACCAGTAAGGGTTCAATGCTTAATTCTATATTCCCTGCTTTCATGAGCTATCTTCTTACAAGTTTACTTGTTTTTACTGTATGGTTTGAATTAGTGGAATTTGATTTATGTTTGTTCTGGAGAACTTATTTATTTTTAACCAAGTAGGTAGAAACATTTTGCATGTAGTTGCATTCATACACATAGGTTGCATTTCATACATTTTACCATTCCTGTTCACTCCTTTATAGTTTCTCTTGAGCTTAGCATGAGGACATGGTAATGTTTAAGTGTGGGGAGGTTGATAAACCATTATTTTATGGTTTATCTTGTGCTCAATTGAGTGGTTTTTATCAATTCTTCACTCGCTTATTCATACTAATTGCATGATTTTACATTTCCTTCCTGATTTTGTGGTATGATTGAAAACATGCTTCTTTGGCCTTATATTTGCTAATATTAATCCTCTCTCATTACCATTAGATGCCGTGATATGTATGTTAAGTGATTTCAGGAATTACAGGGCAGGAATGGCTTAGAGGATGGAAAGGAAGCATGCAAAAGTGGAAGGAATACAAGAAGTTGAAGGAACTGCAAAGCTGTCAGCCTGACCCTCTCGCACTAAAACGGTCATAACTTGAGCTACAGAGGTCCAAACGATACGGTTTTAGTTGCGTTAGAAAGCTAACGTCCGGGGCTTTGATTTGATATATAATTTGCCATAGTTGCCTTGACGCTAGGTGACGCGAACGCGTGCTCCACACGGACGCGTCGTAGTGACGAAAATCAGCGTGGCAGATTTCTTCTCCAGCGATTTCTGGGTTGTTTTCGACCCAGTTTGTGGCCTAGAAAACACAGATTAGAAGCTATAAAGTAGGAGAATCCATTCATTCATGATCATGCTTTCATAATTCATAATCTTAGGTTTAGATCTAGTTTTTAGAGAGAGTTTCTCTCCTCTCTCTTAGGATTTAGGATTAGGATTTCTCTTAGGATTTAGGATTTCAACTTCTTCAATCATAGGTTCAATGTTCCTTTAATTTAAGATTCTTATATTCTGCATTTATTCCATAATATTTTCCCATTTATTCCAATGCTTTTACTTGTTAATGTTTCAATTTAGCTTATGAACCTTTTCATGTCAATATTTGAATATTCTATTTAATATTATTTGAGGTATTTCAGACTCATGATTCTTATTTAGCTTTTTATATTCTTGGCTTAAATTGATTAACTGGAGACTCTTGAGTTATCAAACTCATCGTGATTGATAATTGTTATTTTTGCTAGGAATAGACTAGAACTTGAGTTATCAAACTCATCATGATTCTTATTTTGCTTTCTTAGGAATTGACTAGAACTTGAGGATCTAACTAATTAGTCCACTTAACTTTCCTTTGCTTTAGTAAAGGTTAACTAAGTGGGATTAGAACTCAATTTTCATCGCCATCGATAAGGATAACTAGGATAGGACTTCCAAATTCTCATACCTTGCCAAGAAATTTTATTATTATTAATTTATTTTACTTGTCGTTTAAATTACTTGTTCCTTACTTTCAAAACCCCAAATTTACAAGACTCATAACCATTAATAAGAACACCTCCCTACAATTCCTTGAGAAGACGACCCGAGGTTTGAATACTTCGGTTATAAATTTTAAAGGGGTTTGTTACTTGTGACAACCAAAACTTTTGTACGAAAGGATTTTCTGTTGGTCTATAAGCTGTACTTACAACGCGATTATATTTCTCACTTTCTTTACCGATAGAAAAACCGATCGTCATCCATTTTTGGGCAATGATACATACGCGTCGGTCACACGCACGCGTGACAGCCCTTTTTTTTTAATTTTAAATAAGAAACTAACAAGCTACCAGAGTAATGCCAGACATTATTAAACAAGTAAAATCATCACTTAAACTAAATAAACTTAACTAAAAATAAAAATGCAACTTATTACCACTATAAATAAAAGAGAAAATAGAAAGAATTTACCATGATGGGGTGTCTCCCACCTAGCACTTTTAGTTATTGTCCTTAAGTTGGACATTTGGTGAGCTCCTTGTCAGGGTGGCTTGTGCTTGAACTCATCTTGAAACTTCCACCAATTCTTGGACTTTCAATAAGCTCCAACATTTCCAAGTGAATTCGCCAAGCCTTGATGAAGGTCTTCACAAGCTTTGAGCTCCCAAAGTTGATCCCCTTGTATGCCGGGATCCCAAATCCTGTTTCTACACCCGTCTTTAAGTTGATCATCATTGTTCCAACCGGGTGGCAAGCAATCCGAATTCTCTATGAGGCATCCAAACAACTTTCTAGACCCAAAAAATCTAGCTCTACACTAACCTTTGCAATTAAGCTTTGAACTTTCAACCAGAATGAACCGAAACTTGTGTTTCCATCCGCTTACCATCGCCCTTTTACTCTTAAAGCCACACAAAGCTCTAAGTTGACCATCCGTCTCAAGCAAACCATACTCAAGTGGGAAGTAGAGTTTAAGGATAAGAATTTTACCCACTTGAATGTTGTGTTGGATGGTAATCGCTTGGGGAGAGGTGTCTCCAATGGCGGCCTTGCCAATGTATGCTTCACTCTCTTGGACTCCTCTTTGATGATCTCCACCTCTTGACAAGCTTCTTCAATCTCAACCTCTTCTTCAAATCAAGTGGGAGAGGATTCAATTGTAAATAAACACTCATCAATTATTGAATCCATCTCGTGATCAACCTCCTCAAAGTCTTCAACCATGATATGCCTTGGAGGTTGTACACCCTCCTCAACATCAAATTCAAATGTCTTAGAAGGAGGTTCTATTATTTGAGATTCACATGGAGGTTTTGCATCTCCTAAGTCTTCAACCACTTCCTCTTCTTCGATAATTTCGGCTTTCTCCACTTGCTCTAGTATAAAATCAAACTCCTCCCTGATGACTTCCACCTCTTGACAACTTTTTTCAATTCCCACTTTCTTGTTAACTTCTTCCAACTCTTCCTCATTGATCAAGTCATGTGTTGGAGGGTGTATACATTTCTCCTCCAACTTTTGGGTCTCCTCTTGCTTCTCTTGAAGTATGGATATGTGAATCCGATCCATTAAGTCCCTAAGATAATCCCTTCTCTCTTGTTCCATGTCACTAGCATAATAAGGATCATGTTGCTCTTGGATTGATGGATATGGATGTTCTTTCATGGAGGGTGGTGGTGGCATGGAGAGATCATTATGTGGATTCACACAGGATATAAGAGCTTGGAGAGTAGAGGTGAGACCAGTGAGAGTAGAGGTAAGTATGGTTTGAAGCTCTCTTTGCCCTTGGTGAATAACACTAAAGGTATCATCTATGGGAGCTTTAGGTGGATAGGAGGGTTCATTTGTTGGGAGAAAGGGATCATAATACAAAGGTGGTTCTTCTTGATAAGGATATGGAGATAGTGTATATTGAGGTAGTGGTTCTTAGGGGTAATTGTGTTGGAATTAGGGCGGTTCTATGTATGGTTCATTTGCCTCATAGGGTGGTTGGTATGGTGGATAAGGGTTAGGATCATATGGAGGTGAATGGTCAAAAGGGGTTTGTGAGTATGGTGGTTCAAAGCTATGTTGAATAGGGGATTCATAGGCATATAGTGGTGGTTGTTAGTAGTCACAGGGAGGTCCACCATATCCATTGTCTTCGTATGCATCATGGAATCGCTCTTGCTCGTAGTACATCGGAGAGGGTTGTTGCCATGGAGGTTGTCCATAAGCTTGAGGCTCCTCCCACCTTTGATTGTCCCATCCTTAATGCATGTTCTCATTGTAGCTTCCATTCCCTACAACATAATTTGAACCAAACTCATAGCAAAAGGGGTGAGAATTCATAGTAGCAAATAAAAACAAAAGCTAATAAAAATAAGCAATAAAGTCCTAAAACTAACAAAAACTAACAAATAAGCAAAAGGCAAATATGTACAATAACCAATAATAAGGCATACGTTTGCGATTCTCCAGCAATGGCGCCAAAAATTTGACGGAGGAAAAATGTCGGTAAAGATTTCCACTAAAAATATCGCGTTGCAAGTATAGTTCTAACCCGACAATTAAACCTCAATCAATATTTAAATTGTTTGTCACTTAAGCAAACCCAATAAAATTAACCGAAGTATTTAAATCTTGGGTCGTCTCTCAAGGAATTGCAGGGAAGTATGTTACTATTAGTTATGGAAAAGTATTTTTGGGGGTTTTTAAATGTTGAACAAGGAATGTAAATGGCAAGAAAGTAAACTAACAATTAAGAAAAGTCCTAGCAAGGATTGAGAATTGGAATTCCTATCCTCATTATAATCATCAATTGTGATGGTAATTGCCTTTTTCTTTCACTTAGTTAACCTCTAACAATGAAGGAAAGTCAAGTGAGCAAAAAATCAACTTAAGTTCATTAGTCCTAATCAAAGATTAGATTTAGTGAAGCCTAAGCCAACTAGCAATTTTCAATCACCAATCAACAAAGGAATTTTGATAACTCAAGAGTTTCTAATTGATCAATCCAAGTTAAGAACATAAAAATCTAATTTAAAATCCAACCAAGCATTTTATCAAACACTTGGAAGGCATAAAATAAAAACAAAGAAAACTAATAAGACATAGCAAAATCTAAGACTAACCAAAGCAAGGAAATAACAATAACAAGGCAATTGAACAATAAGAAACGTGAAACATAACTTGCATTAATGAAAATTGAGAGTAACATATGAACTCATAAACTAAATTAACAAAATAGATGAACCAGTGAGAGAAGTAAATAACTAAAGTCCTAGAACAAATAAAAGTAAGAGAAACTAAATTAAAGGAAGGTAGAATTCTGAAATCGAGAAGAAACAAGACTAAAAATCCTAAAACCTAGAGAGAGGAGAGAGCCTCACTCTCTAGAAAACTACATCTAAACCTAACTAAAGTATGAATGAATGTATGAATGAATGATTTCCCCTTTCCAGCTCCACTCTGCAGCCTCTGATCAATATTTTTGGGCCTGAAACTGGGTCAAAAGTGGCCCAAAAATCACCCCCAGTATTTTCTGTAATTGCAGCACGTGACGCACTGTCACGCGTACGCGTCAGTCACGCGTACGCATCACTTGCCTGCTGCACTGGTCACGCTGATCCTGCACCGCACACGCATGGGCGATGCGTACGCATCACTTAACTGCAAGGTAACTATGGCAAATTGCATATTATTTTGAAGCTCCGGATGTTAGCTTTCCAACGCAACTAGAACCGCCTCATTCGGACCACTGTAGCTCAAGTTATGATCGATTTAGTACGAATAGGTCAGGATTGACAACTTAGCAATTCCTTCAATTTCTTGTGTTCCTTCCACTTTTGCATGCTTCCTTTCCATCCTCTAAGTTATTCCTACCCTATAAACCCTGAAAAAACTTAACAAACATATCACGACATCGAATGGTAATAAGAGAGGATTAACATTAGCAAATCTAAGGCCAAAGAAGCATGTTTTCAATCAAAGCACAAAATTAGGAAGGAAAATATAAAATATGCGAATTCTATGAATAAGTGTGAGAATAATGGATAAAATTCACTTAATTTAGTACAAAATAAATCGTAAAATAGTAGTTTATCAGAGTACAGAGCATCACAATATCTGTGTGAAAGTACACAACATTACAATATCTGTTTATATATATACTTGTACTCCTAACTTCTAGTTAAACTAACACTTAAACAGACTAGTAATTTTTAACTAATTTATGTTACTTCCCTTTACATCTCTCTCAAACTGAGAGGGGATACTACTCAAAGTTTGAACTTCTATTAAGCAAGTTAATTGTAACACCCTCACTTTTAGCACCTTATGATTGCACTAAAAGTTCAGGTGTTACCTACCTTTGCTCTTTTAGTTTCATTCTATATTTATTTAATATTGAGCCCTCACGAATATAAACCGAATTTTTAATTATGCAAATGAAAAGTCCTTATTTTAAACCACATAATCACATAATTATATTTACATGATGATAAATACATAGACTTATTCAATTTTTCTCAAATACAGGTCCTACCCCTCTAAAAACTGAAAATATAATTATCAAGGGGAAAATCTAATAACTAAACTAAATTTATAAAGTACAATCATATATAAGCTTGTAGTTCAATCATGGCTTCACGCCAAAGCTTCTTGAACTAGTCATTGAAAGGAAATTCTGTAGGTGGGTGAGAACATCGTCCTCGCAAGTTCTCAGCAAGGAAGGGAATACCATCAAAGAAAAGAGATATTTGCAAATAAAAATAATTTCATTATAAAAATTGTTTATTCTTGAAATAACCTTTTGGAAAAGCTTTGTGAAAAAACTTACTTTGAAAAGTCGTAAAAAACTCTTTTAGTTTAAAAATCAGTAAGGTGAACAGTTTAAAGAAATTAAAAGGACCAAGGACGTGCCTAATGGCTTCTGAAAGAAGGTTATCGTCGGTTAGGAATTTTCACAAAATAATTCCGTTGCAAGTATAGTCCCAACCAAAAAACAACCTTCAATGAAAATTTTATTTTGTTTGTCACAAGTACAAACCCCAATAAAAACTGAGAGTATTTAAACCTCAAGTCGTCTCACAAGGAATTGCAATGAAGTGATCAATTATTGGCTATGAAGGAACAAGGGGGTTTAATTTGGTGATTGATAAGAAAAGTAAATAACAAGAAAGTAAATGATAATTAACTAATAAAGGAAAGGAAAAGAACTCCTGGCTAAGGCATGGAAATTGAGATAACCATCCTTGTCTACAAACCATATATTGACAATTATGAGGGACCAACCCATCAAGTCTACTTCTACAAGTGAAGTATGTCAAATAGGCTTGATCAACTTTAACTCATAAGTCCTAATCCAACTACTAATTGGCTTAGTAGTAGATTAGTGTCAATGGGTATCAATTTGACCACCAAGGGTTCTCAAATCACCAATTCAATTAGACCCAATGACTCAAGGTCACCCAATTCCCTTAGCCTAGGCCAAGAGTATAAAAAACTACTCTAATATTAGTGAAAACATTTTATGAAACACCTAGAGCGCAATAAAAGCAAACATCACAAAATGCAAGAATTAATAAAAGCTATAATTAACACAAACAAGAAATCAACAATAGCAACTAAGATAAACATAAAAGGACATGGAATAACAAAATTGCATTAAAAGAGAATTGAGATCCAATGATGGTTCATAAACATAAAAGAGAGCAAAATAAGAAATTAACAAGAGAAGTAGATAAACTAAAGTGCAAGAACAAATAAAAGTAAAGAAAATCTAAAATGAAACAAGATTAAAATCTAGATCTAAAAGGAATTGAAATAAGAATCCTAAAATCTAGAGAGAGGAAAGAGCCTCTCTCTCTAGAATTCTAACCTAAAACATGATGAAAAACTAAACTATCACTACTTCCCCCCCCCCCATTCCCCTTTATTTCTTGGGTTCAAAAGCATCATAGATGAGTTGTATTTGGGCCTCCTTGAGCTCAGAAATCGCCCCCAGTGTATTGCCTTTAATGAGGTCACGTGTCGCTTATCACACGTACGTGCGTACGCATCACTGGCAACTTTCCTTATCACGCATACGCGTCGCCTTGACGATTTTCTACTTCATGTGTGCGCGTCATTCACGCGTACACGTTGATGCGTGGAAAACTTGTCTCTCAACAAATCTCCCTTCGGCAAGTGTACCGAAGTTGTCGTCAAGTAAAAACTCACAATAGAGTGAGGTCGAATCCCACAGGGATTGATTGATCAAGCAACTTTAATTAGAAGAATGTTCTAGTTGAGCGAATCCAGAATTTGGGTTGAGAGTTGCAGAAAATAAAATGGCGGGAATGTAAATAACAGAAAAGTAAATGCTAGAATTAAAGGACTGGAAGTAAATGACTGAAAATAAATTGCAGAATTGTAAATGGGAATGGGGGATTTGCTCATAAAAGTAAATCGCAGAAATTAAAGAGAATGGGTAAGATTAGAGATGGGGAGTTCATTGGGCTTAGGAGATATTGCAATTCTCCAGATCAAGTTCATTTTCATCTCTTCCTCAATCAATGCACTCATTGATCTCCTTGGCAATCTTAAGTGATTGAATTACAATTCCTTGCAATTCAATCTCTCAAATCTTGATCAATAGCCATTTCCTTGGTCAATTGCTCATGAGAAGAGATGAAGTATGGTCACTGATTATACCACATGCATTTCCCAAACCAAGTATTGAGAGGGTTACAGTCACATACCCATCCAAACCCAATTTGGTCCAGCATGAGAAAGCATTTCTAGCTTGATCTCTTCATTCCTCTTCCAAGGTTCAAAAGAGATCCAAGTTTGAATAGCTTCTCTTCCAAGATAACTACTCAATTGGATGAAGATCGAAAGCTTTCAAGTAAAATCAAGAGGAAAGATAGAAGAAGAACAATAAAAATTAGTATTGATCCATTAAATTACAACAGAGCTCCCTAACCCAATGAAAGGGGTTTAGTTGTTCATAGCTCTTGAAAATGAAAACAAAGATGGAGAATACATCATAAAACTAGAAATTGCAAAGAAAGTAAATACAGAGAGTGGTTCTTCAGCCTCCAGAACTCCTTTACAATTCAAAGTTACTCCTATATATACTACTCTTCTCAGCTTCTAGTTTACTCTTCAAGTCTTGGGCCTTTGGATCTTGAGTTTGAAGCAGTTCTTTTCTTCATTTGGGCTTGGCTTTACTTGCAGAGAGAAAGTGCTAAGTGGGCAGAGACTTCAGCTCAGGACGTTAGGGGTGTTAATATTTAGTGAGAATATAAGTTCGAGAACGTTAGTGACACTTAACATTGTCACTAACGTTCCAGTGCACCCCTTTGCCTTACGTTAAAACCCACGTTAACTAGGTTAACGTGGCTTTTAACGTCGCCTTGTTAGTCCTTCGAGAACGTTAGTGACACTCAACATTGTCACTAACGTTCTAGTGTGCCCCTTCTTTTTTCACGTTAACGCCCACGTTAACTAGGCTAACGTGGCTTCTAACGTGGTCCTTGCCAACCTTCGAGAATGTTAGTGACACTCAACATTGTCACTAACGTTCCAATGTGCCCCTGGGTCTCACGTTAGAGTCCACATTAACTAGGTTAACGTGGCTTCTAACGTGGCCATCTTTTAGCCATCCCAACGTTAGTGACAATGTTGAGTGTCACTAACGTTGGCTCATCTTTCATTTCTCATCGTTAGCTTCCACGTTAACCAAGTTAACGTGGAGGTTAACGTGACTCTTAGGGGTTGTGTGGTTGCTTCAACGTTAGTGACAATGTTGAGTGTCACTAACGTTGTCGACAATTCTTCATCCTCTACGTTAATTCCCATGTTAACCAAGTTAACGTGGGAGTTAACGTGGTACTTAGCACCATAGGCCAACGTTAGTGACAATGTTGAGTGTCACTAACGTTGGCTTCTCTCCCTCCCCCTTAACGTTAGAGGCCACGTTAACCTACTTCTAACGTGGCCATTATGAGTGATTGCCAACGTTAGTGACAATGTTGAGTGTCACTAACGTTGGCTCATCTTCTCTTCTCCACGTTAGAGTTCACGTTAACTTGGTTAACGTGACTCTCTAACGTGGGCATTGATGGCTTTCTTTGAGAGTGTTATTGGCAATCACTTTTCTCATTAATCCTTGCAAGTTACCTCCCCTTTCTTGCTCCTTTTTGGTCCTGAAATCAAGCAACAAAGTGCATCAAAGCTCCAGTCCAAGTCATGAGTAATGCAACATAATATTTGTCACTAAACTTATGCAAAATCCTCATGAAATCATGTAAAATGCACAATGTGTGCTTGAGTCAAGGCATAAGTGAATAATTACCCAAAACTAGCTTATTTCCTAAAGAAATGCATGAAACTAACCTAAAAACAGTAAAGAAAAGATCAGTGAAACTGGCCAAGATGCCCTGGCATCACAACACCAAACTTAAAGCTTGCTTGTCCCTAAGCAAGTACTGGAACAAGAGAATGATGAATGGAATATCCAGGGGAATGAGTCATTCTTGTGGAAGTCATATTACTGATTTTATGGTGGTTTCATGCATAGCAACTTAGGTTCATTCCGTTACTGGCTTTCAGACCTTTATCAAGTCCCTAAACACTTACTTTGTTTATATCTCATGAGACTTTTATTCATTGATCCTTTTATTGTTGTTTCAAGGGTTATTTGTGTTATTTAGGCTAAGTGCTCTGTAAGGGGGCAACTCTTTAAGATAAGCTTTCAGCCAACACTCCCGAACCAGTTGGTTCAAGGTGCTAGGTGTTGAAGCACCCCTAAGGACTTACTCCCTCAAGTCTCTCCCCCATACATACACACCACAGGCATATAGTTTATTTATTTTCTTTTCTTGAGACCTTGGTGTCCAGCACCTCTTTGGGTTACTAAATGCTCTGTAGTGAGGGTTACTCTTGATAGTGGATTTTCAGCTGATAATCCCGGGTTAGTTAACCCAAGTTACCAAGTGATAAAGCACCCCTAAGAGCTTATTCATCCAAGTAGATCCCTCACACAGGGGCACCACAGACACTTGCCTCAAGCTTAAAACCATTGATGCCTAGCCTTATTGCTTACTCTTTTTCTTTTGTTTTTCACTTCCATTGTTCTTTCCCTTTTCTCTTATTAGGATCTTGTTATTAACTTAGTCTCATGAGTGTATCCAAAGCAAAGTATTCAGGATAGATAGTTGTCCTCCTAGCCTTGTGGTTGAACCAACTTAGCTAACTTATGACTACCCCAAAGATTCATGAATGCACTTCCACAATATGAACTCTACCCTGGTCTTTTAAAAACATAAACATTCTCTTCTTCATTTGATAAAAAGGGACAAACTTACAAGTAGATAAGGGAATGATGCAGTGACATAAAGACCAGTGCACATAGACTCTCTTCCATACCAAAAACTAAAAATAACATGATTTGAAAAAGGTTTAAACATAACATGGAAGCAAGTTCTATTTCATACAAGATCTTCCTTATTTAAAACACAGAGAAAGATGGAACAAAGAAGGAACTCCACCACCTTTTACTGTTGTGGGTGCCCACGCTCTTTTCCTTGCTTGTACTCCTTGTTTTTGTTGCCTGGCTTCTTTGGGTGAAAGTGCACCATTTCCTTATAAGATTCCTACAAGGTCACTGGAAGTTGCTTGTTCCCAAAGCACTTGAGACATAGTTAGCTTATATGTATGCTTGTGCCTCTTGAACTCAGTTTGGTGTGTGAACACCAAACTTAGTTCTTTGCCCAGTACACAATATTGCATATATGCAGAGACCCTCATATCTTATTATCAACAAAGTAATGATCACCTATAGTCTAACTACACCTAAGTGGTTTCTCTTGGTTGGATGCAGCTAGCAATGTTTTTTTTTTTGGGAGTGGGATGTAATTCTAACCAATGTCCTTTAGTGGAACACCAAACTTAGAATTACACCATCACTCTTGGATTGTTCTGGTGTGGAACACCAAACTTAGCTCCTTTCAATACAGGGGAAACCACCTGTGACTTTTATTGAAATAAGGATGAAATTGAAACTACCTAAGGTTGGGTTGCCTCCCAACAGAGCGCTCTTTTATCGTCGCTAGCTCGATGAGTTCTTAATTATTTGAGATGGTACTTTACTCTGGGGTCTTCCCCCATGTTGCCCAGATAATGCTTGAGTCTTTGTCCATTCACTGTAAAAGTCCTCTTTGAGCCTTCATCCGTGATTTCAATGTGGCCATATGGTGACACTTTTGTAACTAGGAAAGGTCCGGACCACCTTGACTTGAGTTTCCCTGGGAACAGCCTTAATTTAGAATTGTAGAGGAGTACCTGCTGCCCTTTTTCGAAACTCCTGGGTGCCAAGTGCATGTCATGCATTCTTTTTGCCTTCTCTTTATACATCTTAGTGTTTTCATAGGCTTGTGACCTGAATTCCTCCATCTCTTGCAGCTGTAAGATTCTTTTTGCACCAGCAGCAATGCTGTCAAAAGTTAGTATCTTGATAGCCCAAAGAGCTTTATGTTCCAGCTCCAGTGGTAAATGACAAGCTTTCCCATAGACTAATTGATATGGAGACATTCCAAGTGGGGTTTTGAATGCTGTTCTGTATGCCCACAGAGCATCATCCAACTTCTTCGACCAATCCTTTCTAGATGCGCCCACAGTCTTTTCCAGGATCCTCTTCAGCTCTCTGTTGGATATCTCAGTTTGCCCACTTGTTTGAGGATGGTAAGGTGTGGCTACTTTATGTTTTACCCCATATCGTAAGAGGAGAGCTTTCAGTGGTTTGTTACAAAAGTGGCTCCCTCCATCACTGATGAGGGCTCTTGGGACTCCAAACCGGCTGAAAATATTCTTCCTGAGGAAGTTCATGACTACCTTGTTATCATTAGTTGGGGTTGCAATAGCCTCTACCCACTTGGAAACATAATCTACTGCTACCAGGATGTAATTGTTTGCATATGAGGTTTGGAATGGTCCCATGAAATCAATTCCCCACACATCAAACAGTTCAAGTTCCAAGATGAAATTTTGTGGCATGGCGTTTCTTTTGGGCAGGTTTCCAGATCTTTGGCATTCATTGCAACTTTTTACTAGCTCTTTGGCATCCTTGAAAAGAGTGGGCCAAAAGAATCCGCTTTGTAACACCTTTGCTGCAGTTCTGTCCCCTCCAAAGTGCCCGCCATAGCATGAACCGTGACAGTTCCACAGGACTTCTCTCCCTTCCTCTTCCGAGACACATCTTCTAAGAATTCCATCTGAATATTTCTTGAAGAGATATGGCTCGTCCCAGACAAAGTATTTTGCATCATTCATGAGCTTCCTCTTTTGATGCTTATTGATCCCTGGGGGTAATGCTCCAGTTGCCTTGAAATTTGCAATATCTATGAACCATGGTGCTTTATGAACTGTCATCAACTGCTCATCAGGGAAGAGCTCGTTAACACTTGTATCATTTTCTCCACCTTGATCATGAGGGATTCTAGATAAGTGATCTGCCACCTTGTTCTCCACTCCCTTCTTGTCTCTGATTTCAATATCGAATTCCTACAACAGTAAGATCCACCTTATTAGTCTTGGCTTCGATTCTTGCTTGGCAAACAAATATTTAAGTGCTGTGTGATCTGTAAAAACGATCACTTTAGCACCAATGAGGTATGATCTAAATTTGTCAAATGCAAAAACTATTGCTAGCAATTCCTTTTCAGTAGTGGTATAATTTCTTTGAGTTTCATTAAGGACTTTGCTAGCATAGTATATCACACGAACTAGGTTATCTTTCCTTTGTCCTAACACTGCCCCAACTGCAAAATCAGATGCATCGCACATCAATTCAAATGGTAAATTCCAATCAGGTGGGGAAATGATAGGAGCAGAGGATAACCTCTTTTTCAAATGTGTAAATGCTAGCATGCAGGTTTTATCAAAGATGAATGGTGTATCCGACACAAGGAGATTGCTTAAGGGCTTGGCTATCTTTGAAAAATCTTTAATAAATCTTCTGTAAAAACCAGCATGCCCTAAAAAACTTCTAATTGCCTTGACATCACTGGGTGGGGGTAGTTTTTCAATAAGTTCCACTTTAGCTCTATCAACTTCAATGCCTTGGCGAGAGACTTTGTGACCAAGGACTATTCCCCCTGTCACCATGAAGTGGCATTTTTCCCAGTTCAAGACCAAATTGGTCTCTTGGCACCTTTTCAATACCAAGGCGAGGTGATGTAGGCAACTAGGAAAAGAATCTCCGAACACCGAGAAATCATCCATAAAAACTTCAATGAATTTTTCTATCATATCTGAAAAGATAGAAAGCATGCAGCGTTGGAAAGTTGCAGGGGCATTACACAACCCAAATGGCATGTGCCTATAGGCAAACACTCCATACGGACAGGTAAATGAAGTTTTCTCTTGGTCTCTTGGATCAACCACTATTTGGTTGTATCCTGAATAACCGTCGAGAAAACAATAATAAGCGTGCCCTGCAAGTCTTTCCAACATCTGATCCATGAATGGAAGGGGAAAATGGTCCTTTCGTGTAGCCTCATTTAGCTTCCTGTAGTCTATGCACATCCGCCATCCTGTGACGGTCCTTGTAGGTATGAGCTCGTTCTTCTCATTGGTAACCACAGTGATCCCTCCCTTCTTCGGTACGACATGTATGGGGCTAACCCAAGGGCTGTCCGAAATTGGGTATATGACTCCTCCTTGCCAAAGCTTCATAACCTCTTTCTGCACCACTTCCTTCATGATTGGGTTCAGCCTTCTTTGGGATTGAATGGATGGCTTGGCGTCATCTTCCAACAGTATTTTATGCATGCATATGGCTGAACTGATTCCCTTCAAGTCAGCAAGGGTCCATCCAATGGCATCCTTATGCTCCCGCAGCACCTTGAGTAGCTCATCCTCTTGATCTTGACTGAGGGATGAATTTATGATCACTGGGTAGTTTTCATTTTTTCCTAGATATGCATATTTGAGAGTGGGTGGCAGTGCTTTGAGTTCAAGTTTGGGTGCTTCTGATTTTTCGCTCCCTTCCTTTGGTGCATCTGGCATATGTGTTTCTGTTGTAGCTACCTCTTCACTTGATTCAGATTCTTCCTCCACCAATCTCTCGTTCTCTTCAGGTTCATCTTCTTCAAAATTCTCCTGCACTTCATCCTCAAGTGCATCTAACCTCATGCATTCCCCCAATTGTTCTGGTGGATAACTCATGGCCTTGAACACATTAAATGTTATCTTTTCATTGTGTAATCTAAGGGTGAGGTCACCTTTTTGAACATCAATGACAGCTCCAGCAGTAGCCAAGAATGGCCTTCCCAAAATGATGGAGGTTTTGGCGTCTTCCTGCATGTCCAGCACCACAAAATCTACTGGGAATATGAAATCTCCTACTTTTACTAGCAAATCCTCCACTATCCCGTGAGGGAATTTGAACGATCGGTCTGCCAGTTGTAAAGCCATTTTTGTTGGTTTAGCCTCCTTAATTTTCATCTTTCTCATCATAGCTACTGACATCAAATTGATGCTGGCCCCTAAGTCACAAAGAGCCTTTTCTACTGTGATTTCTCCTATAATGCAAGGGATCTGAAAACTCCCAGGATCCTTCAGTTTCTAAGGTAGTTTATGCTGAATGATAGCACTGCACTCTTCAGTTAGTATCACAGTCTCATTGTTCTTCCAGCTTCTTTTCTTAGTCATTAGCTCCTTCAAAAACTTGGCATAAAGTGGCATTTGCTCTATGGCTTCAGCAAATGGTATGTTGATTTGTAGCTTCTTGAAGATTTCCAAAAATCTCAAGAACTGGTTGTCATCTTCTTTTTTCTTCAATAGCTGGGGGTATGGAGCTCTTGAGATGTTGAGTTGGGGTATCCTTTTCTCTTTCTGCAAACTTGGCATGGGGGGTTGCATTCCATCTTGCTCCTCTTCCTTTTCAATTGAGCTTTCTTCTAGTGGTTTTTGGGGATGTTCCTTCAGTTCCTTTCCACTCCTAAGTGTGATAACTTGACACTCCTCCCTTTTGCTTGAATGGGTATCATAGCAAAAGTTGTGGTTCGGAAACTGCTTAAAAAGATAGCTGATTTGTGTCTCCAGTTTTGTGATGGCAGCATTTTGATTGTGCATGTTTGACTGCACTTCCTCTATGAATGCTTTACTGTCTTGATTGTCTCTGCATATTCCTTCAATGAATGTTTCAATCTTAGAAAGCCTGTCATCAATTGATGAGTGGTTCGGATCTGATGTGCTGTTTTGGTTTTGATAAGTGTGTGGAGAGTTGTTGTTGTGGGGGTGTTGAGATGTCCTCTGGGTGAATTATTGGTGAGCTGCATTGTTGTTGGAATTGGAACGTCTCTGGTCTTGGTTTTGATCTTGCTCACTTCTCCACCCAAAGTTCGGGTGATTTCTCCATCCAGGGTTGTATGTCTTGGAGTATGGATCATAGTTCTTCCTTGGTGAATTCCCAATGTAGTTGGCTTGCTCCTGACTCCCTTCTGCTTCTTGGTTTACTCCTTCTTGTGTTGTTGATGAAGTGGAGATTGCTGCTACTTGGTTCATCTCCATCTTCTTGGTGAGGTCAGCCAGCTGCTGAGTAATGAGCTTGTTTTGGGCCAACAGAGCATCTACATTGTTTAGCTCCATCACTCCCCTTGTGTTCCCTCTTTCGGAAGCATAGAAGTAGTCGTTTTCTGCTACTGTTTCAATAACATCTATAGCTTCCTCAATGGTCTTCTTCTTGCTCAAAGATCCTCCAGATGAATGATCTACTGCCTTCTTTGACTCATAAGAGAGCCCTTCATAGAAAATATGCAGCTGGACCCATTCGTTGAACATGTCAGGTGGACACCTCCTTGTTAAGTCTTTGAACCTCTCCCATGCTTTATACAGAGTCTCACCATCCTGTTGCCTGAAGGTTTGAACCTCATCTCTCAGCCTATTGATTCGTTGAGGAGGGTAGAATCTTGCTAAGAATTTGTTCACCACATCCTCCCAAGTTGTCAAGCTCTCCCTTGGGAAGGATTCCAGCCACTTGGCTGCCTTGTGTCTGAGTGAGAAGGGAAATAAGAGCAATATATAGGCGTCAGGATGAACACCATTAGATTTCACTGTGTCACATATTCTCAGGAAGGTGGTCAAATGTTGGTTGGGATCTTCTTGAATACCTCCTCCAAATGAACAATTGTTCTGAACAAGGGTGATGAGCTGTGGTTTAAGTTCAAAGTTGTTGGCATGGATTGTTGGCTTTTGGATGCTACTTCCGCAATTGCCTGGGTTTGGATTAATGTAAGAGCCCAAAACTCTTCTATCCTCCCCAGCATGATTTGCTCCACCTCCTCTGCCATGGTTGTGAGTCTCTTCTTCATGATGATTTTCCATGTTTTCTTCCATGTTTGGTTCAAAGTATTCCTCAAACTGTTCCTCCTCTTCTTCAGCACCAACTACTCGTTTTCTTCTTGCCTCCCTCCTTAGTCTAAGGAAGGTTCTCTCTGGTTCAGAATCAAAGGAAGTTGAAGCCCCGCTTCTTCTCCCTGTCATACAACCCACAAGTACAAGCAGAGAAGATAGGTGCAGACAGTATTTACGTCAGAATTGATGTTAGTTGTGGGTGATGCAATATATCAAATAGTTAGTGGGTTAGCAAACAGAATTGAAAATAACAAAGAAAAACAAAAGAGTAGATGGAGAAGGGAAGAAGTTTAACTAAAACAAAAAGCAAATCAATCAAACAGAAAATGAAATACACAAAATAAAATGCTCAATCTAGTGATCTTCCAATCTAATCATTGTTGATGCACAATCAATCCCCGACAACGGCGCCATAAACTTGATGCGTGGAAAACTTGTCTCTCAACAAATCTCCCTTCGGCAAGTGTATCGAAGTTGTCATCAAGTAAAAACTCACAATAGAGTGAGGTCGAATCCCACAGGGATTGATTGATCAAGCAACTTTAATTAGAAGAATGTTCTAGTTGAGCGAATCCAGAATTTGGGTTGAGAGTTGCAGAAAATAAAATGGCGGAAATATAAATAACAGAAAAGTAAATGCTAGAATTAAAGGACTGGAAGTAAATGACTGAAAATAAATTGCAGAATTGTAAATGGGAATGGGGGATTTGCTCATAAAAGTAAATCGCAGAAATTAAAGAGAATGGGTAAGATTAGAGATGGGGAGTTCATTGGGCTTAGGAGATGTTGCAATTCTCCGGATCAAGTTCATTTTCATCTCTTCCTCAATCAATGCACTCATTGATCTCCTTGGCAATCTTAAGTGATTGAATTACAATTCCTTGCAATTCAATCTCTCAAATCTTGATCAATAGCCAATTCCTTGGTCAATTGCTCATGAGAAGAGATGAAGTATGGTCACTGATTATACCACATGCATTTCCCAAACCAAGTATTGAGAGGGTTACAGTCACATACCCATCCAAACCCAATTTGGTCCAGCATGAGAAAGCATTTCTAGCTTGATCTCTTCATTCCTCTTCCAAGGTTCAAAAGAGATCCAAGTTTGAATAACTTCTCTTCCAAGATAACTACTCAATTGGATGAAGATCGAAAGCTTTCAAGTAAAATCAAGAGGAAAGATAGAAGAAGAACAATGAAAATTAGTATTGATCCATCAAATTACAACAGAGCTCCCTAACCCAATGAAAGGGGTTTAGTTGTTCATAGCTCTTGAAAATAAAAACAAAGATGGAGAATACATCATAAAACTAGAAATTGCAAAGAAAGTAAATACAGAGAGTGGTTCTTCAGCCTCCAGAACTCCTTTACAATTCAAAGTTACTCCTATATATACTACTCTTCTCAGCTTCTAGTTTACTCTTCATGTCTTGGGCCTTTGGATCTTGAGTTTGAAGCAGTTCTTTTCTTCATTTGGGCTTGGCTTTACTTGCAGAGAGAAAGTGCTAAGTGGGCAGAGACTTCAGCTCAGGACGTTAGGGGTGTTAATATTTAGTGAGAATATAAGTTCGAGAACGTTAGTGACACTTAACATTGTCACTAACGTTCCAGTGCACCCCTTTGCCTTACGTTAAAACCCACGTTAACTAGGTTAACGTGGCTTTTAACGTCACCTTGTTAGTCCTTCGAGAACGTTAGTGACACTCAACATTGTCACTAACGTTCCAGTGTGCCCCTTCTTGTTTCATGTTAACGCCCACGTTAACTAGGCTAACGTGGCTTCTAACGTGGTCCTTGCTAACCTTCGAGAACGTTAGTGACACTCAACATTGTCACTAACATTCCAATGTGCCCCTGGGTCTCACATTAGAGTCCACGTTAACTAGGTTAACGTGGCTTCTAACGTGGCCATCTTTTAGCCATCCCAACGTTAGTGACAATGTTGAGTGTCACTAACGTTGGCTCATCTTTCATTTCTCATCGTTAGCTTCCACGTTAACCAAGTTAACGTGGAGGTTAACGTGACTCTTGGGGGTTGTGTGGTTGCATCAACGTTAGTGACAATGTTGAGTGTCACTAACGTTGTCGACAATTCTTCATCCTCTACGTTAATTCCCATGTTAACCAAGTTAACGTGGGAGTTAACGTGGTACTTAGCACCATAGGCCAACGTTAGTGACAATGTTGAGTGTCACTAACGTTGGCTTCTCTCCCTCCCCCTTAACGTTAGAGGCCACGTTAACCTAGTTAACGTGGCTTCTAACGTGGCCACTTATGAGTGATTGCCAACGTTAGTGACAATGTTGAGTGTCACTAACGTTGGCTCATCTTCTCTTCTCCACGTTAGAGTTCACGTTAACTTGGTTAACGTGACTCTCTAACGTGGGCATTGATGGCTTTCTTTGAGAGTGTTATTGGCAATCACTTTTCTCATTAATCCTTGCAAGTTACCTCCCCTTTCTTGCTCCTTTTTGGTCCTGAAATCAAGCAACAAAGTGCATCAAAGCTCCAGTCCAAGTCATGAGTAATGCAACATAATATTTGTCACTAAACTTATGCAAAATCCTCATGAAATCATGTAAAATGCACAATGTGTGCTTGAGTCAAGGCATAAGTGAATAATTACCCAAAACTAGCTTATTTCCTAAAGAAATGCAAGAAACTAACCTAAAAACAGTAAAGAAAAGGTCAGTGAAACTGGCCAAGATGCCCTGGCATCACACGTCACTTTTGAATCTTCCAAATCCTTATTTTCCATGAATTCTCCTTCTTGCATGCTTTTCTCTTTACTCCTTTTATCCATTCCTTACCTTTTAACCCTGAAATCACTAACAAACATATCAAGGCATCGAGTGGAATCAAAGTGGATTAAATTTAACCAATTAAAGGCCTAAAAAGTATGTTTTTAACCATTAAGCACAATTAGGAGAATTTAATGAAACCATGCTATTTCATTGAATAAATATAAGATAAGTTGATAAAATTTCCTAAATTCAACTCAAGATAAACCACAAAATTGGGGTTTATCAAACCTCCCCACACTTAAACTAAGCATGTCCTCATGCTAAACCAAGAAAGGCAAGAAATGGGGTATGAACATTTATTCATTGCAATTAAATTATATGCACCTATCTACATGCATGCAACTAAATGCAAAATGCATCTACATACTTGGTTAAAAGTAAATGAATCTCCCAGAATATATATGAACATGTAGGGCTATCATAGTATGATGATTCATGAATTTCACCAATTCAAATATCAAAATGAAGCATAAATAAACTTGCAAGAAGAAAGCTTGTGAAAGCCAGGAACAAGGAGTTGAGCATCGAACCCTCACCAGAAGTGTATCCACTCTAGTCGCTCAAGTGTATATGGTTGATTCACTCAATTTTCTTCTAATCATGGTTTCCAATATTTTTTTCATCTAACAATCAACAATTATTCAATGCATGCATACATTTATCACGAGGACTTATTCATAGGTTTTAATGGGGCTAGGGTCAAAGTAAGGATATATATGGCCAAGTGAGCTTGAAATTTGAATCCTTGATTAACTTAAGCTCTCACCTAACACATATAATAACTTATACAACTCTAATACAATACCTAGCTATCCATTTTTTACCTTTTCACACACTCATGCATTCTTTTTAATTCACATTCCATATGCAATTTTATTATTACTTTGCTTTGGGGCATTTTTGTCCCCTTTTTATTGCCTTTCTTTTTCCCTTTTTTTTTCTCTTATATATTTTTTTCTTTTTATTTTTCTTTTTCTTTATCATTTTTTTTACTAAAATATATACAAACGTATCAATGCATATGGTTTTACATATTTAATGCTTGAGTATGTACCCAATTTCCAAGATCTTCAACAAAAATACAAAAACACACTTTTATCTCTCCCAATGTTCCCAATTTTTCCAAACTTGAATGATAAACCTCTCACTAGTCTAAGCTAATCAAAGATCCAAATTAAGGACATTTATTGTTTTTCAGTTAGGGGTAGTGATGTGCTAAAATTAAGAACAAAAGGGGTTTATCATAGGCTCAAAATTGGTTAACAATGATAGATAAAAGGTAAGGCTATTTGGGTAAGTGAGCTATTGAAATGAAGGCCTCAATCATATAAATGCATTCATACACAAAATAATGGACATAAAGAATCAAACAAATCAAAGATTACAATCATAGAAAGAGAATAATACACACAAGAATGAAAATAGTGGTTATATGATGTAACCATGCAATTAAGCTCAAAACTCACATGCTTGTGTGTTCTTAGCTCAAAAACCTGTTCAAAAATTAATTCCTTCAAGCAAGTTCAACTCAATTTTTTTTATTCAAATTGGTAGGGTGCCCTAAAACAGTTTTCTTGAAAAGAAATCATCACTTCAACCAAGTAGTCCTAACAAGAAAGAAGTGGTAAAATATGTATGGATTTTAACTAACATGCAATCTATCATGCAATGCAACAACTAACTAACAAAGAAAATTAAGAATAGGTGTTGGAAAAAGAAATTGTTACCCACGGTGGTTGGTTCTCGACCTCCCCACACTTAAAGTTTGCACCGTCTGATGTGCGGAAAACGATCCGACACAAAACTCACCGGCAAGTGCACCGGGTCGCATCAAGTAATAATAACTCACGTGAGTGAGGTCGATCCCACAGGGATTGAAGGATTGAGCAATTTTAGTTCAGTGGTTGATTTAGTCAAGCGAATCAAAAGTTGGTTGAGTGATTTGTGATTACCAGAATTTAAATTGCATGGAAAATAAAGGGAGAGGGGTAGATTGCAGAAAATTAAAGAGCAAAGAAAGTAAATAAGCTGAATCTTAAAGTGCAAGAAATATAAATTGCAGAAACTTAAATCGCAAGAAATGTAAATTGCAGAATCTTAAAGTGCAAGAAATGTAAATGACTTGAATTGTAAAGGAGATTTGGAATTGGATTTGCAGAAATTAAGTAGAGAAAAGTAAATCTCAACAAGTAGAGAAGTAAAAGAGGAATTAAAATGAAACAGATCTCAACTAGAAACGTAAATTGCTTGCAGAAGTGTTCAACAGAGAAATTAAAATGAAAACTCCAGATCTCAGGACCCAAGAGACTAGATAACCAAGTCTAGATCTCAATACCTTCCTAGATCCAAATTGAGAATTTAATTGCAAGAAAAGTAAAGATCCAGCAGTAGAAGAAAAGAGGTGAAACAGCAAATTCTCAATGATGCAGTAAATCAAAACAGAAAGAGATCTCAAGGTGAGATTGAGACAGAATTTTCTCAATTCTTCAACACCCAAGACTCAGAATCTCAAAATGCTCAAAAACCAAAAGCTCTCTGCTTATGAAAATGTTTAAAGAAAACTCTCAAAGGAAAAGCTCTCCCAAAACTTCAAATCCTAAGCTATTTATACACTTTCTTCAAATGATTATTGAGCCTTGAATTGGGCCTTTAGCCTTGATGGAATTGGGTTGATAGTGGCCTCCGTTGATTGCTCTTGGTGTTGGGAGAAAATCCATTAGTGAACCAAGCCATGAACCATTCACGTTTGAGCCAACGTTTGAGGCAAACGTTGACTCAAACGTTACTTGAGTAAAATTATGCAGCTAGGCCAATGATGCTGTCATCCACGTTTGGCTCAACGTTTGAGGTCAAACGTGAGCTCAAACGTGGACCTCCCTTCTTGTATGCTTCTTGGGGTCTACTTTGTCCTCTTGTTGTGTTGCCAATTTTGTGCCCAATAGAGACTATTATATATGGTTGGAAGGATCTGAATGTCAGCTTTCTAACCCACTTGGAATCACCTCAATTGGACATCTACAACTCAAGTTATTCTTGTTTGAAGTATGCCCCTTCATGCTGTTTGGTGCCAACGTTTGACCTCACGTTTGAGTCAAACGTTGGCTCAAACGTTGCTGCCTCCAGGGATGCCAACTTTCTTCTTTTTGGAGCCAACGTTTGACCTCACGTTTGAGTCAAACGTTGGCTCAAACGTTGCTGCCTCCAGGGATGCCATTTCTCTTCTCTTTGGCGCCAACGTTTGACCTCACGTTTGAGGCAAACGTTGGCGCAAACGTTGCCTTCCCAGGAGCTTCAATTCTCTTCTCTTTTGGAGCCAACGTTTGACCTCACGTTTGAGGCAAACGTTGGCGCAAACGTTGGCTTTTCCCAGGGTGTTCTTCAACTGCTACTCACGTTTGAGTTGACGTTTGAGGTAAACGTTAGCTCAAACGTGAATTCCATTTTCTCAAACCCATTCTTGCAACCTTCTTCCATAATGTTGGCACACCTTTTGTTTCCTTTCTTCACCTACAAGTAATCAAAACAACCAATCAAAGTATCACAAAATTCACAAGGTTTATAAATCAATTAATTATCAACTAAAGTTGGCTTGAACCTCATGATTTTGTACCAATTAAAAGGTGGTTGATTGATTTAAGGAAACCATGCAATTCCAATTCAAATGGCTAATTTATAATGCAAGAAAGTGCATAAAACTAAATGAAAACAGAAGAAAAAGGCTAGTGAAACTAGGCTAAGATGACTTGTCATCACAACACCAAACTTAAAGCTTGCTTGTCCCCAAGCAAGAAATGAATTATGCTCAGAGGTTCTTTCAATTAAGACGGATTGAAGAATAAATTGTAAGGTCCTGTGAGTGAAGTGATCAAGTAACAGTGGGGTAAATTCTAAATCATATGCTCAAGCAAGGGCTTCAGTGCTTACTAGTCCTCACATATTGGGAGTCTTAGGTCTTAGGATTTTCATCCAAATGGTATCATGGAGATCTCTTTATATGTAGTCACCTTGAAGCAGCTTATAATTTCTGTGCTTTGGCCTTGACTCTAAGTGTCATGTCTCAAAGCAGCTCTTTAGATAAGCTTTCAATCAATACTCCTAAACCAGTTGGTTTTAAGGTATTAGGTGTTAAAGCACCCCTAAGGATTTACTTGCTCAAGCCTCTTTCCTTGACACAGCTCAACCACAAGCATTTACTAGGCTAACAACTTTTTGAGTTTTGTTTCTTTTTTTTTTTTTTTTTTTGCCTAGTAATTGATGCTCAGAGCCTTGGGCCATGTTCTTTTTGTTTTTGTATTTTCTTTTCTTTCTTTTGTTTTGTTTGCTGCTTCTTGGATCAATAAATTTTTGAGAATCTCCACAATACTTCTTTGAACTTCATGTCCCGCCTATGAGCTCCCATGCAAGTTTTCACAAGCATGCAACCTCAATACATAATCATACAACTAGAACCACCACTTCTCCTAATCTTTTGCTTGCCTCAAAATTGTTTAATTCCTTAATCCTTCTTTCAAAGAACTTTTGAGTGATGCAATTTTTTTTTGAACATTGAGTGCAAACAAGTTTTGAAGAGAAAAATGTTGTGAATGATCAAGCATCTTGCTTATTGAATTGCAGAAAAGAAACTATGCTAAACAGACAGATAATCAGGGAAACTAAACCACTCTCAATCATAGCAGTGTTTGATGTAAGATAATCACTTAACAATACAACCTTTTGGAGTTCACTTGCTTTCCTTCTTCTCATCATCATCATCATTGCTGGCCTTCAGGTTCATCTCTTGTTTCTTTGGTTGATGATGTTTTAATCCTTCCAAAAGCTTGTATGGACCTCTGCAATGATATTGAAAGTTGCTTGTTCCCCAAGCACTTGAAAAATGGTTAGCATGCATGATTTATTTGTGGGCTTTTGAACTTACTTTGGTGTGGGAACACCAAACTTAGTACCTTGCCAATGGTTTTCATGCATCAAATTAACCATGTGTGATAAATTTTTTTCTTTTCTTCTTCTTTTTCAAAAGCAATAAAACTGAAAACTAAGAAACAGCAGAATAGTTAACTAGTTCATCCAACATGCTTGAAGCCAGCATTATGCAGAGAGTGAGAATGTGTTTTATAATGGGATTTTGGTGAAACACCAAACTTAGAATCCTGCATTCTCCTTTAGATTGTTTTGGTGTACAACACCAAACTTAGCTTCTTGCATTATAGATAAAACTACTTAACCTTTTTATTGAAATAGATATGAAAAGATAGTTACCTCCGGTTGGGTTGCCTCCCAACAAGCGCTCTTTTATTGTCACTAGCTTGACATCCTTCACTCTGTTGCTCATGGAAGTTGAGGCAATTCAAATAAAAATGTAATTCAAACAACTAACCTACAACTTAAGGCATAAATCTAATCAAACGAACTAACAACCAAAACACTAAAACAAGAATATGCAAAGAAGAAAACTACCTAACAATGGCAACTCAATTCATTCATTGATTATATATACAAGAGAATGGAAGGAGTTTACCATGGTAGGGTATCTCCCACTTAGAACTTTTATTTATTGTCGTTAAATTGGACAATTGGGAGGCTCCTTGTCAAGGTGGCTTGTGCTTGTACTCTTCCTTGAACTTCCACCAGTGCTTGGATTTCAAGTAAGCTCCAAATTTCAAAATCAATGGCACCAAGCTTTGATGAAGTTCCACACAAGCTAAGGGCTCCCAAAATTGATCTTCATATAATCTCAGATCCCAAATCTTGTTTCTACACCCATCTTCAAGTTGATCATCATAATTCTAATTGGGTGGCAAGCTCTTATAATTCTCATTAAGATAACCAAACATCCTCCTATGTCTGAGCAATTGAGAGGCACACCAATCCTTGAATTTGGACTTTGAGCATGCAACCGTAATAAACCTTGATTGGTATTCCCACTCACTAACCATTTCTCTCTTTCTCTTGATTCCACAAAGGGCTCTAAGTTGTCCATCCATCTCAAGCAAACCATATTGAAGTGGAAAATTAAAGCTTAGGGATAAGAAATTTACCCACTTGAATGAAAGGATGGATGATGTGACTTAGGAAGGGGTGGTCCCAATGATCTTGCAAGTTCCACTCCCTTGTGATCTTCTTTGACTATCTCTATCTCTTGGAAAGCTTCTTCAATTTCAATTCCTTGCTCACCAACTTCTTCTATACATCCCTCATTGCTCAAGCCATGCGTCGGAGGTTATGCACGGTCCTCCTTGTCATCAATTTTACATAACAATGAGGAAGGTTCAACAATTTCAAATGGCACATTGGTTGGTGTGGGATCATCTTCAATGGTGCGGCTTGCTTCTTGCTCAACTTCTTCCAATCTTTCATTATCAACAATATGCCTAGGAGGTTGTACATGATCCTCCTCAACATCAAATTCAAGCTCAATGGAAGAAGGTTCAACAACTTCCACCAACTCATCAACAATATTACTTGGTGTGGAAGCGTTTTCAAGCTTGGAATCCACCTCTTGTTCAACTTCGCCTAGGTATTCAACCACTTCTTCTTCTTTAACAATCTCCATCCCTTCCACTTGTTGCAAGACATACTCCATCTCCTTGTTCTCATGTTGGGATCTAAAATCTCCTTCATGCTCTTCTCTTCGGTTGATTTCTCACATTCATCCGTGGAGATGCTTTGTCTACGGTATGAATTCCATGAGTCCAAGTTGGCTTTAATTTTGGCAAGGTTAGCCTCGATAGCTTCATTCATCCTTTGTGCTTCCTCTTGCTCCTTTTGATGGATGATTGCTTGAAACTGATCCATTGCTTCCTTGAGATGATCCCTTGGCCCTTGTTCCACTTGGCTAACATAGGTGGGATCATATTACTCTTGGATTGATGGATATGGGTATTCTTCCATGGAGGGTTATGGTGGAAAGAGGAATTTATTATGTGGTTAGAAATTCTCATACATGGGAGGTGGTTCATCTTGATAATGGCATGGAGGTGGTGGTTCTTGTGTGTATTGGTGGTGGAATTGGGGTGGTTCTATGTATGGTTCATATGGCTCATAAAGTGGTTGGTATGGTGGATATGGATTGGGATCATATGGAGGTGTTTGGTGGTATAAGGCTTGTAAGTATGATAGTTGATGACTATATTGAGGAGGGGGCTCATAGGCACATGGTGGTTGTGGTTGATAACCACAAGGAGGTCCACCATAGCTATTGGATTGGTATGCATCATGGTATAGTTCTTGCTCATAATACATTTGGGAAGGTTGTTGCTAAGAAGGGTGATTAAATCCTTGAGACTCCTCCCATCTTTGATTGTTCCATTCTTGATCCATGTTGTCATTGTAATTTCCATCTCCTACAACATAGTTAGAACCAAACTCATAGCCAAAGTGATGAGAATTCAAAGTGATAAATAAAAACAAAAGCTAACAAAAATAAGCAACAAAGTTCTAAACCTAATAAAAACCAACAAAAAAGTAAAAGAAAAACATATTCACATATTCACATATTCACAATAGCCAATAATATAACACCATTGCAATTACCCGGCAATGGCCAAAAACTTGAAAGAAGGTTATCGTCGGTTAGGAAATTTCACAAAATAATTCTGTTGCAAGTATAGTCCCAACCAACAAACAACCTTCAATCAAAGTTTTATTTTGTTTGTCACAAGTACAAACCCAATAAAAACTGAGAGTATTTAAACCTCGGGTCGTCTCACAAGGAATTGCAATGAAGTGATCAATTATTGGCTATGAAGAAACAAGGGGGGTTTGATTTGGTAATTGATAAAAAAAAGTAAATAACAAGAAAGTAAATGACAATTAACTAATAAAAGAAAGGAAAAGAACTCTTAGCTAAGGCATGGAAATTGAGATCACCATCCTTGTCTACAAACCATATATTGACAATTATGAGGGACCAACTGATGAATGGATTCTTGTGTGGTTTAGAATTCACAAATGAATTCTCGTTGCAAGTATAGTTTCTAAACTAACAATAGTTCTTTCATACAAAAATTTGGTTGTCACAAGTAACAAACCCCTAAAATTATAAACCGAAGTATTCAAATCTCGGGTCGTTCTCCCTAGAAATTGCAAACAAATGTTCTTGTTATTGGCTATGAAGTATATTTGGGGGTTTTTGAGTTAAGGAACAAGGAATGTAAATTGCAAAAGAAATAAACTAACAACTAAGAAAGCTCTTAGCAAGATATGAGAACTAGAAGTCCTATCCTAGTTATCCTCCTCAATTGTGACCATAATTGTCCATTGCTACCACTTAGTTAACCTCTAATCATGGAGGAAAGTCAAGTGGATGAATCAACTTGATTCCACAAGTCCTAGCCAAATCCCAAGGGAAAGACTAGCTTTAGTGGTATCTAAATCAATTAGCAACTTCTAATTATCAATCTACAAAGGAATTAGATAACTCAAGCGTCACTAATTACTCTACCAAAGCCAAGAGGAGAAAATTCTATGCTAAAATCCAACCAAGCATTTCATCAAACACTTGGAAGGCAAAAAAGGAAGCATAGTAAATTGATAATAAAAATAGAATCTAACAACAATAGAATGTAAGAAATAAATAACAACAATCAAAGGGAACACAATTATTATGAATTACCTCATATTGAATTGAAAGAAAATGGAAGGAACAAGAGTAGATCTACAACAAAATATAGAAGCAACATAAAGGAAATTACAACAAAATAATAGAGGAATCATGAATGTAACAACATAGAATTGAGAGGTAGAAGAAGAAGAAAGCATGAATTGAAACCTAGATCTAGATTATTGAACTAAACCGAATCCTAATTCTGATCCTCTCTAAAACTAACTTTCCCTCCAAAAATTAAACTAAAGTAAACTAATGTGTGAAAGTATGGCAATTCCCCTTCAATCCTTGGCTTAAATAGCATCAGAAATGAGTTGGATTGGGCCCACAAGGCTTCTAAAATCGTTGGCCATGAGTTGCAATAAGTGAATTGTGTGCACCCATCGGCGCGTACGCATACCGTGCGCGTGCACATCCTTATGCAAAATGCAACCATGACAAATATTATATCATTTCGAACCGCATCATTTGGACCTCTGTAGCTCAAGTTATGGCCGATTAAGTGCGAAGAGGTCGGCTTGACAGCTTCTGTGATTCCTTCATTTCTTCATGAGTTCTCCATTTATACATGCTTTTTCTTCATTCCCTTGATCTAATCTTTGCCTCCTAAATCTGAAATCACTTAACAAACATATCAAGGCATCTAATGGAATCAAGGTGAATTGAATTTAGCTATTTTAGGACCTAAAAGCATGTTTTCACACTTAAGCGCAATTAAAGGAGAAGTTATAAAACCATGCTATTTTATTGAATAAAATGTGAGGAAAGGTTATCAAAATACTCCTAATTTAACACAAGATAAACCCTACAAATGGGGTTTATCAACCTCCCCACACTTAAACCAAGCATGTCCTCATGCTTAAACCAAGAGAAAGCAAAGGGTATCAATATTTATTCAATGTGAACTAATCTAAATGCAACCTAAACTATATGCACCTGTCTATATGAATGCAACTAAATGCAAAATGATTCTACCTACTTGGTTAAAAATAAATCAATCTCCAAGACATACATGCACAAGAAGGGCTAAGGTCCCATGACAACTCATGAATCCTACCAATTTAAATATCAAAATGAAGTTTAAGTAGACTTGTGATGAGCGGATAATTTATATGCTTTTTGGCATTGTTTTTAGTATGTTTTTAGTAGGATCTAGTTACTTTTAGGGATGTTTTCATTAGTTTTTATGTTAAATTCACATTTCTGGACTTCACTATGAGTTTGTGTATTTTTCTATGATTTCAGGTATTTTCTGGCTGAAATTGAGGGACTTGAGCAAAAATCAGATTCAGAGGTTGAAGAAGGATTGCTGATGCTGTTGGATTCTGACCTCCCTGCACTCAAATTGGATTTTCTGGAGTTACAGAACTCCAAATGGCGCGCTTCCAATTGCGTTGGAAAGTAGACATCCAGGGCTTTCCAGCAATATATAATAGTCCAACTTTGGCCGATTTTAGACAACGTAAAAGGGCATTGAACGCCAGTTCTACGCTGCTGTCTGGAGTTAAACGCCAGAAACACGTTACAAGCCAGAGTTGAATCCCAGAAATACGTTACAAACTGGTGTTCAACTCCAAGAAGGATCTCTCCACGTGTAAACTTCAAGCTCAGCCCAAGCACACACCAAGTGGGCCCCGGAAGTGGATTTATGCATCAATTACTTACTTCTGTAAACCCTAGTAACTAGTTTAGTATAAATAGGACTTTTTACTATTGTATTAGTCATCTTTGGTCTCAGTTTTAATCTATTGTTCATCTTAGGAGACTATTGATCACGTTTAGGGGGCTGGCCTCTCGGCCATCCCTGAACCTTTCACTTATGTATTTTTAACGGTAGAGTTTCTACACTCCATAGATTAAGGTGTGGAGCTCTGCTGTTCCTCATGAATTAATGCAAAGTACTACTATTTCTCTATTCAATTCAACTTATTCCGCTTCTAAGATATTCATTCGCACTTCAACATGAATGTGATGAATGTGACAATCATCATCATTCCCTATGAACGCGTGCCTGACAACCACTTCCGTTCTACCTTCGATTGAATGATTATCTCTTGGATCTCTTAATCAGAATCTTCGTGGTATAAGCTAGATTGATGGCGGCATTCATGAGAATCCGGAAAGTCTAAACCTTGCATGTGGTATTCCGAGTAGGATTCTGGGATTGAATGACTGTGACGAACTTCAAACTCGCGAGTGCTAGGCGTAGTGACAGACGCAAAAGGAGGGTGAATCCTATTCCAGTATGATCGAGAACCTCAGATGATTAGCCGTGCTGTGACAGAGCTTTTGGACCATTTTCACAAGAGGGTAGGATGCAGCCATTGACCACGGTGATGCCTCCAGACGATTAGCCATGCAGTGACAGCGCATCGGACCATTTTCCAGAGAGGATGAAAAGTAGCCATTGACAATGGTGATATCCTTACATAAAGCCAGCCATGGAAAGGAGTAGGACTGATTGGATGAAGATAGCAGGAAAGCAGAAGTTTAGAGGGACGAAAGCATCTCTAGACCTTTATCTGAAATTCTCACCAATGATATACATAAGTATTTCTATCTTTATTTTCTGTCTATTTATTATTTATTTTCAAAAACTCCATAACAATTTGATATCCGCCTGACTGAGATCTACAAGATGACCATAGCTTGCTTTATACCAACAATCTCCGTGGGATCGACCCTTACTCACGTAAGGTTTTATTACTTGGACGACCCAGTGCACTTGCTGGTTAGTTGTATCGAAGTTGTGAATGAAAAACAATTTATTAAGACGTGCGTACAGAGTTTTTGGCGTCGTTGCCTGAGATCACAATTTCGTGCACCAAGTTTTTGGCGCCGTTGCCGGGGATTGTTCGAGTTTGGACAACTGACAGTTCATCTTGTTGCTCAGATTAGGTAATTTTCTTTTTGTTTTATTTTCAAAAATTTTTCGAAAATCTTTCAAAAATTTCTCATCTGTTTTCGAAAAAAAAATATAAATCTTTTCAAAAATATATTTTTCTTCAGAATTTTTAAGAATGAATTCTAGTGTTTCATGAAGCATGTCGAAGCCTGGCTGGCTGTAAAGCCATGTCTAAAATCTTGTGGACTAAGGCTTCCAAACCATCAGCATAGAGGCAAGTTAATTTGATAACTAATGAGCAGTATATCTGAGTTACATACTAAAGCTGACTGGCTATTAAGCCATGTCCAACCCTTTGATTGGAGCTTTAAGCTAATATTGAAAGATTCATGGAATTCTTCTTAAAGATTTTGGAATTCTTATTTTCTTTTTCACATTAATTTTTGAAAAAATCCAAAAAAAAAATCATAAAATCATAAAAATCAAAAATATTTTGTGTTTCTTGTTTGAGTCTTGAGAAAATTTCAAGTTTGGTGTCAATTGCATTTTTTTTTCTAAAAATTTCTATGCATTTTTCGAAAATTCATGCATTCATAGTGTTCTTCATGATCTTCAAGTTGTTCTTGGCCAGTCTTCTTGTTTGATCTTCATATTTTCTTGTTTTGTGTCTTTTCTTGTTTTTCATATGCATTCTTGCATTCATAGTGTCTATACATAAAAAATTTCTAAGTTTGGTGTCTTGCATGTTTTCTTTTGTTGAAAATTTTTCAAAAATAAGTTCTTGATGTTCATCTTGACATTCAAAGTGTTCTTGGTGTTCATCTTCACATTCATAGTGTTCTTGCATTCATCACATGTTTTGATCCAAAATTTTCATGCATTAAGTCAATTTTTTATTTTTCTCTTTCATCATTAAAAATTCAAAAATCAAAAAAATATCTTTCCTTTTTTCTCTCATAAATTTCGAAAATTTGGATTGACTTTTTCAAAAATTTTTAAAATTCAATTGTTTCTTATGAGTCAAATCAAATTTTCAATTTCAAAATCTTATCTTTTTCAAAATCTTTTTTCAAAAATTAAATATTTTTCATTTTTCTTATTTATTTTCGAAAATTTCAAAAATATTTTTCAAAAATCTTTTTCTTAATTTTACATCATATTTTCGAAAATATCATCAACAATTAATGTTTTGATTCAAAAATTTCAAGTTTGTTACTTACTTGTTAAGAAAGATTCAAACTTTGAGTTCTGGAATCATATCTTGTGATTTCTTGTGAATCAAGTCATTAATTGTGATTTTAAAAATCAAATCTTTATCAAAACTAATTTCAATCATATCTTTACAAATCATATCATTTTCAAAAAAAAAATTTGATTTTAAAATATCTTTTCTAACTTCTTATCTTCTTATCTTTTAAAAATTGATTTTTAAAATTTGTTTCAACTAACTAATTAACTTTTTGTTTGTTTCTTATCTCTTTCAGAACTACCTAACTAACTCTCTCTCTCTAATTTTCAAAAATCTCTTCCCTCTTTTTCAAAAATTCTTTTTAATTAACTAATTGTTTCAATTTTTAATTTTAATTTGCTTTCATTCCTAATTTTCGAAAATCACTGACCCCTTTTCAAAATTTTATTTTCGAAAATCCTCTTTCTCTCTCATCTCTTTCTATTTATTTATTTATCTACTAACACTTCATCTCACCCAAATTCGAACCCCCTCTTCCATCTGTGTTCGAATTTTCTCTTCTTCCCTTCTTTACACTACATTCTTTTCTTCTTCTACTCACATAGGGGAACCTCTATACCTGGGTAAAAAGGATCCCTATTATTATTATTTTTCTGTTCCCTCTTTTTCATATGAGCAGGAGCAAGGACAAGAACATTCTTGTTGAAGCAGACCCTGAACCTGAAAGGACTCTGAAGAGGAAACTAAGAGAAGCTAAAATACAAAAAATCCAGAGATAACCTTACAGAAATTTTCGAACAGGAAGAGGAGATGGCAGCCGAAAATAATAATAATGCAAGGAGGATGCTTGGTGACTTTACTGCACCTAATTCCAATTTACATGGAAGAAGCATCTCCATTCCTGCCATTGGAGCAAACAATTTTGAGCTAAAACCTCAATTAGTTTCTCTGATGCAAAAAAACTGCAAGTTTCATGGAATTCCATCTGAAGATCCTTTTCAGTTCTTAACTGAATTCTTGCAGATCTGTGATACTGTTAAGACTAATGGAGTAGATCCTGAAGTCTACAGGCTCATGCTTTTCCCATTTGCTGTGAGAGACAGAGCTAGAATATGGTTGGACTCTCAACCTAAGGATAGCCTGAACTCTTGGGATAAGCTGGTCAAGGCTTTCTTAGCCAAGTTCTTTCCTCCTCAAAAGCTGAGTAAGCTTAGAGTGGATGTTCAAACCTTCAGACAGAAAGAAGGTGAATCCCTCTATGAAGCTTGGGAGAGATACAAGGAAATGACCAAAAAGTGTCCTTCTGACATGCTTTCAGAATGGACCATCCTGGATATATTCTATGATGGTCTGTCTGAATTAGCTAAGATGTTATTGGATACTTCTGCAGGTGGATCCATTCACCTAAAGAAAATGCCTGCAGAAGCTCAAGAACTCATTGACATAGTTACTAATAACTAGTTTATGTACACTTCTTAGAGGAATCTTGTGAGTAATGGGACACCTCAGAAGAAGGGAGTTCTTGAAATTGATACTCTAAATGCCATATTAGCTCAGAATAAAATATTGACTCAGCAAGTCAATATGATTTCTCAGAGTCTGAATGGAATGCAAGCTGCATCCAACAGTACTCAAGAGGTAGCTTCTAAAGAAGAAGCTTATGATCCTGAGAACCCTGCAATAGCAGAGGTAAATTACTTAGGTGAACCTTATGGAAACACCTATAACTCATCATGGAGAAATCACCTAAATCACTCTTGGAAGGATCAAAAGCCTCAACAAGGCTTTAAGAATGGTGGAAGAAATAAGTTTAACAATAGTAAACCTTTTCCATCATCCACTCAGCAACAGACAGAGAACTCTGAACAAAATACTTCTAATGTAGCAAACTTAGTCTCTGATCTATCTAAGGCCACTGTGAGTTTCATGAATGAAAGAAGGTCCTCCATTAGAAATTTGGAAGCACAAGTGGGCCAGCTGAGTAAAAGAATCACTGAAACCGCTCCTAGTACTCTCCCAAGCAATACAGAAGAGAATCCAAAAGGAGAGTGCAAGGCCATTGATATAACCATCATGGCCGAATCCAAAGAGGAAGGGGAGGGCGTGAATCCCAAGGAGGAAGACCTCCTGGGATGTCCAGTGATCAATAAGGAGTTTCCCTTTGAGGAACCAAAGGAATCTGAGGCTCATCTAGAGACCATATAGATTCCATTAAACCTCCTTATGCTATTCATGAGCTCTGATGAGTATTCCTCTTCTGAAGAAAATAAGGATGTTACTAAGGAGCAAGTTACCAAGTACCTTGGTGCAATCATGAAGCTGAATGCCAAATTATTTGGTATTGAAACTTGGGAAGATGAACCTCCCTTGTTCACCAATGAACTAAGTGATCTGGATCAACTGACATTGCCTCAGAAGAAACAGGATCCTGGAAAGTTCCTAATACCTTGTACCATAGGCACCATGACCTTTGAGAAGGCTCTATGTGACCTTGGGTCAGGAATAAATCACATGCCACTCTCTGTAATGGAGAAACTGGGAATCTTTGAGGTACAAGCTGCTAAAATCTCATTAGAGATGGCAAGCAATTTCAGTAAATAGGCTTATGGACAAGTAGCGGACATATTAGTAAAGGTTGAAGGCCTTTACATCCCTGCTGATTTCATAATCCTAGATATTGGGAAGGATGAGGATGAATCCATCATCCTTGGAAGACCCTTCCTAGCCACAACAAGAGCTGTGATTGATGTTAATAACAGAGGTGAACTAGTCCTTCAATTGAATGAGGACTCCCTTGAGTTTAAAACTCAAAGACATCCTTCTGTAAACATGGAAAAGAGGCACAGTAAGCTTCTCCCACTGCAGAGTCAACCAGAGCCCCCACAGTCAAACCCTAAGTTTGGTGTTGGGAGGCCACAACCAAACTCTAAGTTTGGTATTGAACTCCCATATCCAAACTCTAAGTTTGGTGTTGGGGAGTCTCAACAATGCTCTGAACATCTGTGAGGCTCCATGAGAGCCCACTGTCAAGCTATTGACATTAAAGAAGCGCTTGTTGGGAGGCAACCCAATTTTTATTTATCTAATTCTATTTTTATTTTTATTGTTTTTCATGTTTTATTAGGTTCATGATCATGTGGAGTCACAAGATAAATCAAAAAATTAAAAATAGAATTAAAAACAGCAGAAGAAAAATCACACCCTGGTGGAGGATCTTACTGGCGTTTAAACGCCAGTAAGGAGCATCTGTCTGGCGTTCAACGCCAAAACAGAGCATGGAGCTGAACGCCAGAAACAAGCATGAAGCTGGCGTTCAACACCAGAAATATGCTGCATCTGGGCGTTGAACGCCCAGAACAAGCATCAGTTCGGCGTTTAAACGCCAGAATTGCATGCAAAGGCATTTTACATGCCTAATTGGTGCAGGGATGTAAATCCTTGACACCTCAAGATCTGTGGACCTCACAAGATCATCTTAGGATCTGTGGACCCCACAGGATCCCCACCTTCCCTCCTAATAATCCTAGTTTTTTTTTCCACATCTTCTTCTTCATCTATTCTTTCTTCTTTTGCTCGAGGGCAAGCAACATTCTAAGTTTGGTGTGGTAAAAGCATTGCTTATTTTGCTTTTCCATAACCATTGATGGCACCTAAGGCCAGAGAAACCTCAAAAAAAAAAAAAAAAGAAAGAAGAAAGAAGAGAAAAGAGAAGACAAAAGCTTCCACCTCCAAGTCATGGGAGATGGAGAGATTAATGTAAAGGATCTATAGCTCAGTGGTAGAACATTTGACTGCAAATCAAGAGATCCCTGAGATACCTCAGGGGATACATTTTTCCCATATAATTATTGGGAGCAACTGAGGATAGAAATACCAAAAATCACTAAGGAGGAGCAACAAAGACAAGGAAGAGACATAGAGGAGCTCAAAAGCACCATTGGTTCTTCAAGAAGAGAAAGACGCCATCCTCACTAAGGTGGACTCATTCCTTAATCTCCTTGTCTATTTATTCCTGTTTTCCAATTTTTGAGCTTTATGTTTATTTATATTTGTGTCTTACTACATGATCATTAGTGTCTAAGTGTCTATGCCTTAAAGTAGTGAATATGAATCCATCACCTCTCTTAAATGAAAAATGTTTTAATTCAAAAGAACAAGAAGTACATGAGTTTTGAATTTATCCTTGAACTTAGTTTAATTATATTGATGTGGTGACAATGCTTCTTGTTTTCTGAATGAATGCCTGAACAGTGCATATGTCTTTTGAAGTTGTTGTTCATGAATGTTAAATATGTTGGCTCTTGAAAGAATGATGACAAGGAGACACGTTATTTGATAATCTGAAAAATCATTAAAATGATTCTTGAAGCAAGAAAAAGCAGCAAAGAACAAAGCTTGCAGAAAAAAAAAAGAAAAAAAAATAGCGAAAAAAATAAAAAAAGAGAGAAAAAGGCAAGAAGAAAAAGCCAAAGGCTCTTAAAACCAAAAGGCAAAAGCAAAAAGCCAATAGCCCTTAAAACCAAAAGGCAAGGGTAATAAAAAGGATCCCAAGGCTTTGAGCATCAGTGGATAGGAGGGCCTAAAGGAATAAAATCATGGCCTAAGCGGCTAAACCAAGCCGTCCCTAACCATGTGCTTGTGGCGTGAAGGTGTCAAGTGAAAACTTGAGACTGAGCGGTTAAAGTCAAGGTCCAAAGCAAAAAAAAGAGTGTGCTTAAGAACCCTGGACACCTCTAATTGGGGACTTTAGCAAAGCTGAGTCACAATCTGAAAAGGTTCACCCAGTTATGTGTCTGTGGCATTTATGTATCCGGTGGTAATACTGGAAAACAAAGTGCTTAGGGCCACGGCCAAGACTCATAAATTAGCTGTGTTCAAGAATCAACATACTGAACTAGGCGAATCAATAACACTATCTGAACTCTGAGTTCCAATGGATGCCAATCATTCTGAACCTCAATGGATAAAGTGAGATGCCAAAACTATTCAAGAGGCAAAAAGCTACAAGTCCCGCTAATCTGATTGGAGCTATGTTTCATTGATAGTTTGGAATTTATAGTATATTCTCTTCTTTTTATCCTATTTGATTTTCAGTTGCTTGGGGACAAGCAACAATTTAAGTTTGGTGTTGTGATGAGCGGATAATTTATACGCTTTTTGGCATTGTTTTTAGTATGTTTTTAGTAGGATCTAGTTACTTTTAGGGATGTTTTCATTAGTTTTTATGTTAAATTCACATTTTTGGACTTCACTATGAGTTTGTGTATTTTTCTGTGATTTCAGGTATTTTCTGGCTGAAATTAAGGAACTTGAGCAAAAATCAGATTCAGAGGTTGAAGAAGGACTGCTGATGCTGTTGGATTCTAACCTCCCTTCACTCAAAGTGGATTTTCTGGAGCTACAGAACTCAAAATGGCGCGCTTCCAATTGCGTTGGAAAGTAGACATCCAGGGCTTTCCAGAAATATATAATAGTTCATAGTTTGGCCGAGTTTAGAGGACGTAAAAGGGCGTTGAACGCCAGTTCTACGCTGCTGTCTGGAGTTAAACGCCAGAAACACGTTACAAGCCAGAGTTGAATGCCAAAAATACGTTACAAACTGGCGTTCAACTCCAAGAAGTACCTCTCCACGTGTAAACTTCAAGCTCAGCCCAAGCACACATCAAGTGGGCCCCGGAAGTGGATTTATGCATCAATTACTTACTTCTGTAAACCCTAGTAACTAGTTTAGTATAAATAGGACTTTTTACTATTGTATTAGTCATCTTTGGTCTCAGTTTTAATCTATTGTTCATCTTAGGAGACTATTGATCACGTTTAGGGGGCTGGCCTCTCAGCCATGCCTGAACCTTTCACTTATGTATTTTTAACGGTAGAGTTTCTACACTCCATAGATTAAGGTGTGGAGCTCTGCTGTTCCTCATGAATTAATGCAAAGTACTACTGTTTCTCTATTCAATTCAACTTATTCCGCTTCAAAGATATTCATTCGCACTTCAACATGAATGTGATGAACGTGAAAATCATCATCATTCCCTATGAACGCGTGCCTGACAACCACTTCCGTTCTACCTTTGATTGAATGATTATCTCTTGGATCTCTTAATCAGAATCTTCGTGGTATAAGCTAGATTGATGGCGGCATTCATGAGAATCCGGAAAGTCTAAACCTTGTCTGTGGTATTCCGAGTAGAATTATGGGATTGAATGACTGTGATGAACTTCAAACTCGCGAGTGCTGGGCGTAGTGACAGACGCAAAAGGAGGGTGAATCCTATTCCAGTATGATTGAGAACCTCAGATGATTAGTTGTGCTGTGACAGAGCATTTGGACCATTTTCACAAGAGGATAGGATGCAGCCATTGACCACGGTGATGCCTCCAGACGATTAGCCATGCAGTGACAGCGCATCGGACCATTTTCTAGAGAGGATGAAAAGTAGCCATTGACAATGGTGATGTCCTTACATAAAGCCAGCCATGGAAAGGAGTAGGACTGATTGGATGAAGATAGCAGGAAAGCAGAAGTTTAGAGGGACGAAAGCATCTCTAGACCTTTATCTGAAATTCTCACCAATGATATACATAAGTATTTCTATCTTTATTTTCTGTCTATTTATTATTTATTTTCGAAAACTCCATAACAATTTGATATCCGCCTGACTGAGATCTACAAGATGACCATAGCTTGCTTCATACCAACAATCTCCATGGGATCGACCCTTACTCACGTAAGGTTTTATTACTTGGACAACCCAGTGCACTTGCTGGTTAGTTGTATCAAAGTTGTGAATGAAAAACAATTTATTAAGACGTGCGTACAGAGTTTTTGGCGCCGTTGCCTGAGATCACAATTTCGTGCACCAACTTACAAGAAGAATGCTCATGAAAGTCGGGAATCAAGGAATTGAGCATCGAACTCTCATCGGAAGTGTTTGCACTCTAGTCGCTCAGGTGTGTAGGGTTGATTCTCTCAATTCTCCCCTAATCATGCTCTCTAAGATTTGTTCTTCTTCTAACAATCAACATTTATTCAATGATGCATACAAGTATCATGAGGTATTTTCATAGGTTGTAATGGGGCTAGGGTCAAGGTAGGATGCATATATGGTTAAGTGAGCTTGAAATTTGATTCTTTGATAAGCTTAAACTTCCCACCTAACCTATGACATCCTATACAATTTCAAAGCTAACCTAGCTACCCATTTTTCTCACTTTTTCACATACTCATGTATTCCTTTTCATTTCACAACACTTATGCATTGACCCTTATTGAGCTTTGCTTTGGGGCATTTTGTCCCCCTTTTATATCTTTCTTTTTCTTTGTTTCTTTCTTTTTCTATTTTTTTCTTTTCTTTTCCATATTGCCTTTTTTTTTCTTTTCCTTTTCCTTTTTTTCATTTTTTTCTATATACAAGATCATCAATGCATAAGGTTTTACATTCATTACACATGAGCATGTACCCAGTTCCCAATATTTACAACAAAAATACAAAACTACCCTTTTATTCACCCAATGTTCCAAGATTTCCTACACTTAAATGACACACACACACCCTAGCCTAAGCTAATCAAAGATCCAAATTAAGGACTTTTATTGTTTTCCGCTTTAAGGCTTGTAATGTGCTAAAATTATGAACAAAGTGGGTTAAGCATAGGCTCAAATTGGCTAACAATGGAAGATAAAAGGTAAGGCCATTTGGGTAAGTGAGCTAAATGAAATGATGGCCTCAATCATATAAATGCATGAATACACAAAATAATGGACATAAAGAATCAAACAAATCAAATATCACAATCATAGAATGAGAACAATGCACACAAGAAGGGAAAATAAGTGGTTATAAGATGTAACCACACCATTTGGCTCAAATCTCACAAGCCTGTGTTCTTAGCTCAAAAACCATGTTCCAAAATAAATTCTTTCAAGCAAGTTCAACAAAAAGTTTTCAAATTGGTAGGTTGCTGATGAGCGGATAATTTATACGCTTTTTAGCATTGTTTTTACATAGTTTTTAGTATCATTTAGTTAGTTTTTAGTATATTTTTTAATAGTTTTTAAATAAAAATCACATTTCTAGAATTTACTATGAGTTTTTGTGTTTTTCTGTGATTTCAGGTAATTTCTGGCTGAAATTGAGGGGCCTGAGCAAAAATCTGATTCAGAGGCTGAAGAAGGACTACAGATGCTGTTGGGTTCTGACCTCCCTGCACTCAAAGTGAATTTCCTGGAGCTACAGAAGTCCAAATGGTGCGCTCTTACTTGCGTTGGAAAGTAGACATCCAGGGCTTTCCAGAAATATATAATAGTCCATACTTTTCTCGAGTTTAGACGATGCAAACTGGCGTTCAACGCCAGCTCTCTGCCCTATTCTGGAGTTAAACGCCAAAAACAGGTTGCAAAGCAGAGTTAAACGCCAGAAACAGGTTACAAACTGGCATTCAACTCCAAGGAAGACCTCTACACGTGAAAGCTTCAATGCTCAGCCCAAGCACACACCAAGTGGGCCCGGAAGTGGATTTCTGCATCATTTACTCATTTCTGTAAACCCTAGTAACTAGTTTAGCATAAATAAAACTTTTTACTATTGTACTAGGGGTCCTTTTCCCTATTTCCGAATTCATATGCTCTTTGGGAGGCTGGCCATTTGGCCATGCCTGGACCTTCATCACTTATGTATTTTCAACGGTAGAGTTTCTACACACCATAGATTAAGGTGTGGAGCTCTGCTGTTCCTCATGAATTAATGCAAAGTACTATTGTTTTTCTATTCAACTCAAGCCTATTTCTTCTCTAAGATATTCATTCGCACACAAGAACATGATGAATGTGATGATTATGTGACGCTCATCATCATTCTCACTTATGAACGCGTTCCTGACAAACACTTCCGTTCTACATGAAAGCAAGCTTGAATGCATATCTGTTAGCCTTCTGATTCACGATCAGAGTCTTCGTGGTATAGGCTAGAACTATTGGCGGCCATTCTTGAGTCCGGAAAGTCTAAACCTTGTCTGTGGTATTCCGAGTAAGATCTGGGAAGGGATGGTTGTGACGAGCTTCAAACTCGCGAGTGCTGGGCGTAGTGACAGACGCAAAAGGATTACTGAATCCTATTCCAGTATGATCGAGAACCGACAGATGAATAGCCATGCGGTGACAGTGCATCTTGGACCATTTCCACTGAGAGGATGGGAAGTAGCCATTGACAACGGTGATGCCCTACACAAAGCTTGCCATAGAAAAGAGTGGGAATGATTGGATGAAGATAGCAGGAAAGCAGAGGTTCAGGAGGAACGAAAGCATCTTTATACGCTTATCTGAAATTCTCACCAATAACTTACATAAGTATCTCTATCCCATTTTATGTTTTATTTATCTTTTAATAATTACAACTCTATAACCATTTGAATCCGCCTGACTGAGATTTACAAGGTGACCATAGCTTGTTTCAAGCCGACAATCTCCGTGGGATCGACCCTTACTCACGTAAGGTTTATTACTTGGATGACCCAGTGCACTTGCTGGTTAGTTGTGCGAAGTTGTGACAAAGTGTGTGAATTACGTTCCGAGCACCAAGTTTTTGGCACCGTTGTTAAGGATCACAATTTCGTGCACCAAGTTTTTGGCGCCGTTGCTGGGGATTGTTTGAGTTTGGACAACTGACGGTTCATCTTGTTACTCAGATTAGGTAATTTTATTTTATTTTTAAGGTTTTTATTTCTTATTATCGAAAAAAAAAATTTTCTTCTTTTCGTTTTTCCAATATAATTTTTGAAAAAAAATACAAAAAAAAAATATATATATTTTCCAAAAAAATTTAATTTATGTTCTTTAGAATTTTTAAGAAGGAATTCTAGAGTTTCATGAAACATGTTGAAGCCTGGCTACAGCCATGTCTAACTCTTTTGGACCGAGGCTTCCACTCATCAGCATAGAAGCAAGTTGAATGAAGTATCAGCTGTTGTATGTCTGATTGGTATCTGCTAAAGCTTGGCTGGCCATTGGCCATGTCTAGTGTTTTGGACCAGAGCTTTCACTGAAAGCTTGGCTGGCTAGTGAGCCATGTCTAATTCCTGGACTGGAGTTTTAGATTAACATTGCAAGATTCTTGGAATTCCTATTAAAAATTTTGAAATCCTTATTTTCCTTTTCCAAATAATTTTCGAAAAATCCAAAAAAATTTAATAAAATCATAAAAAAACAAAAAAATTGATGTTTCTTGCTTGAATCTAGTGTCAAGTCATAAGTTTGGTGTCAATTGCATGGTTATCTCTTTCTTGCATTTTTCGAAAATTCATGCATTGCATTCTTCATGACAAGTTGTTCTTGGTAAGTCTTCTTGTTTGATCTTTAAAATTTCTTGTTTTGTGTCTTTTCTTGTTTATATGAATTTTTAATTTGTTAGTGTCTTAACTTTAAAAAATTTTTAAGTTTGGTGTCTTGCATGTTTTTCTTTTCTTAAAAAATTTTCAAAAATGTGTTCTTGATGTTCATCTTGACATTCAAAGTGTTCTTGGTGTTCATCTTGACATTCAAAGTGTTCTTGCATGCATTGTGTGTTTTGATTCATAATTTTCATGTTTTGAGTCTTTTCATTGTTTTTCTCTTTCATCATTAAAAATTCAAAAATCAAAAAAATATCTTTCCCTTATTTCACTCATAAATTTTCAAAAATTTGAGTTGACTTTTTCAAAATTTTTTAAAATTTAGTTGTTTCTTATGAGTCAAATCAAATTTTCAATTTAAAAAAATTCTATCTTTTTCAAATCTTTTTCAAAAAAACAAATCTTTTTCATTTTTTCTTTCATAATTTCTAAATTTTCAAAATTTATTTTCAAAATCTTTTTCTTATTACTATTTCATATTTTCGAAATTAATGCTAACAATTAATGTGTTTGATTCAAAAAATTTTAGTTTGTTACTTGCCTAGTAAGAAAGGTTCAATCTTTAAATTTTAAAATCATATCTTTTTGTTTCTTGTTAGTCAAGTAATCAACTTTGATTTCAAAAATCAAATCTTTTTAATTTTCTTTTCAAATCTTTTTCAAAATGATTTTCAATCATATCTTTTCAACCACATCTTTTTCAAAATCAATTTCAAAATCTTTTCTAACTTCTTATCTTTTCAAAATTGATTTTCAAATCTTTTTTTTTTCAATTAATCTTATCTTGTTTGATTCTTATCTTTTTCAAAACTACCTAACTAATTTTCTCTCTCTAATTTTTGAAAATCACCTTCATCTTTTTCAAAATTCTTTTTTAATTAACTAATTATTTTAAATTTTAATTTTAGTTTTATTTCTTTTCTTATTTTCGAATTTTAACTTTAATTTTAAATTAAAACAAAAATATTTTTCTTTTCTTTTCAAATATTTTCGAAAATTCTTCTCTCTCACCTCCTCCTAATTATTTATTTATCTACTAACACTTCTCTTCTTCTTAAAAATTTGAACCCTCTCCCTCTTTCTGTGTTCGAATTTCTTTTCTTCTTCTACTCACATAAAGGAATCTCTATACTATGACATAGTGGATTCCTCTTCTTTTCTGTTTTTTTCTTTTTCATATGAGCAGGAATAAGGATAAAAGCATTCTTGTTGAAGCCGATCCTGAACCTGAAAGGACTCTGAAGAGGAAGCTAAGGGAAGCTAAAGCCTCAATTAGTTTCTCTGATGCAACAGAACTGCAAGTTTCATGGACTTCCATCAGAAGATCCTTTTCAGTTCTTAACTGAATTCTTGCAGATCTGTGATACTGTTAAGACCAATGGGGTTGATCCTGAGGTCTACAGGCTTATGCTTTTCCCATTTGCTGTAAGAGACAGAGCTAGAATATGGTTGGACTCTCAACCTAAGGATAGCCTGAACTCTTGGGATAAGCTGGTCACGACTTTCTTAGCCAAGTTCTTTCCTCCTCAAAAGCTTAGCAAGCTAAGAGTGGATGTTTAAACCTTCAAACAGAAAGAAGGTGAATCCCTCTATGAAGCTTGGGAGAAATATAAGCAACTGACCAAAAAGTGTCCTTCTGACATGCTTTCAGAATGGACCATCCTGGATATATTCTATGATGGTCTGTCTGAATTATCAAAGATGTCATTGGACCATTCTGCAGGTGGATCCATTCACCTAAAGAAAATGCCTGCAGAAGCTCAGGAACTCATTGACATGGTTGCAAATAACCAGTTCATGTACACTTCTGAAAGGAATCCTATGAGCAATGGGACGCCTCAGAGGAAGGGAGTTCTTAAAATTGATACTCTGAATGCCATATTGGCTCAGAATAAAATATTAACTCAGCAAGTCAATATGATTTCTCAAAGTCTGAATGGATTGCAAGCTGCATCCAACAGTACTCAAGAGGCATCTTCTGAAGAAGAAGCTTATAATCCTGAGAACCCTGCAATAGCATAGGTGAATTACATGGGTGAACCCTATGGAAACACCTATAATCCCTCATGGAGAAATCATTCAAATTTCTCATGGAAGGATCAACAAAAGCCTCAACAAGGCTTTAATAATGGTGGAAGAAACAGGTTTAGCAATAGCAAGCCTTTTCCATCATCCTCTCAGCAACAGACAGAGAATTCTGAGCAGAATCCATCTAGCTTAGCAAATATAGTCTCTGATTTATCTAAGGCCACTCTAAGTTTCATGAATGAAACAAGGTCTTCCATCAGAAATTTGGAGGCACAAGTGGGCCAGCTGAGTAAAAGGGTCACTGAAACTCCTCCTAGTACTCTCCCAAGCAATACAGAAGAGAATCCAAAAAGAGAGTGCAAGGCCATTACCTTCCTTGGTGTGGCCGAACCCAAAGAGGAGGAGGAGGACGTGAATCCTAGTGAGGAAGACCTCCTGGGACGCTCAGTGACCAATAAGGAGTCTCCCTTTGAAGAACCAAAGGAATCTGAGGCTCATCTAGAGACCATAGAGATTCCATTGAACCTCTTTTTGCTCTTCATGAGCTCTGATGAGTATTCATCCTCTGAAGAGGATGAAGACATTACTGAAGAGCAAGTTGCTAAATACATTGGTGCAATCATGAAGCTGAATGCCAAATTATTTGGTAATGAGACTTGGGAAGATGAACCTCCCTTGCTCACCAATGAACTGAATGCATTGGATAGGCATAAATTACCTCAAAAGAAACAGGATCCTGGTAAATTTCTAATTCCCTGTAACATAGGCACCATGACCTTTGAGAAGGCTCTGTGTGACCTGGGGTCAGGAATAAACTTAATGCCACTCTCTATAATGGAGAAACTTAGGATCTTTGAGGTGCAAGCTGCCAGAATCTCATTAGAGATGGCAGATAACTCAAGAAAACAGGCTTATGGACAAGTAGAAGACGTGTTAGTAAAGGTTGAAGGCCTTTAGATCCCTGCTGATTTCATAATCCTAGACACTGGGAAGGATGAGGATGAATCTATCATCCTTGGAAGACCCTTCCTAGCCATAGCAAAAGCTGTGATTGATGTGGACATAGGAGAGTTGGTCCTGCAACTAAATGAGGACAACCTTGTGTTTAAAACTCAAGGATCTCCTTCTATAACCATGGAGAGTAAGCATGAAAAGCTTCTCCCACTGCAAAGTCAACCAAAGCCCCCACAGTCAAACTTTAAGTTTGGTGTTGGGAGGCCACAACCAAACTCTAAGTTTGGTATTGAACCCCCACATTCAAACTCTAAGTTTGGTGTTGGGAGGTCCCAACAATGCTCTGAACATCTGTGAGGCTCCATGAGAGCTCACTGTCAAGCTATTGACATTAAAGAAGCGCTTGTTGGGAGGCAACCCAATGTTATTTAATTATATCTATTTATTTTCTATTGTTATTTTATTTTTTTTAGGTTGATGATCATGTGGAGTCACAAAAACTACTGAAAACTCAAAAACAGAATGAAAAATAGCATTAAAAAAATAGCTCACCCTGGAGGAAGAACTTACTGGCATTTTACGCCAGTAAGAAGGATCAAGCTGGCATTTAACGCTAGAAAGAAGCATCAAGCTGGCATTAAACGCCAGAAACAAGTACCAGACTGGCGTTTAACGCCAGAATAGAGCATGAAAGTGGCGTTAAACGCCAGAAACAAGCATCAAGCTGGCGTTTAATGCCAGACATGCATACTAAGGGCATTTTACATGCCTAATTGGAGCAGGGATGTTAAGTCCTTGACCCCACTGGATCTGTGGACCCCATATCCACCCCCTCTGGATCTGTGGACCCCACAGGATCTCGACCTACCCCACCTCTTCTTCTCTCCTCTTCACACCTTTTCATAACACTCTTCACCAAATACCCTTCACCAATTACCTTATTCTCTCCTCGCCATCACATATTCACCACTCTCCCCTCCCAAACCTACCGACACATGGCCGAACCACTCACCTCCCTCCATCTCCTCCATTTTATTCTTCTTCTACTACCTTCTTCCTTCTTTTGCTCGAGGACAAGCAAACATTTTAAGTTTGGTGTGGTAAAAGCATTGCTTTTTGTTTTTCCATAACCATTAATGGCACCTAAGGCCAGAGAAACCTCAAGAAAGAGGAAAGGGAAGGCAATTGCTTCCACCTCTGAGTCATGGGAGATGGAGAGATTCATCTCAAGGGTCCATAGCTCAGTAGTAGAGCATTTGACTGCAAAACAAGAGATCATGGACCTCAACAAGAGCATGAGGAAATTCCTCACCATGAAATCCCTGAGATACCTCAAGGGATACATTTTCCTCCACACAACTATTGGGAGCAACTAAGGGATGAAGCAACAAAGACAAGGAAGAGACATAGAGGAGCTAAAGACCACCATTGGTTCTTTAAGAAGAGGAAGACGCCACCCTCACTAAGGTGGAGCCGTTCCTTAATCTCCTTGTTCTTATTTTCCTGTTTTTCAGTTTTTGAGCCTTATGTTTTATTTATGTTTGTGTCTTTACTATATGATCATTAGTGTTTAAATGTTTATGTCTTAAAGCTATGAATGTCCTATGACTCCATCACCTCTCTTAAATGAAAACTGTTCTAAAAACAAAAGAACAAGAAGTACAGGGTTTCGAATTCATCCTTGAAACCAGTTTAATTATTTTGATGTGGTGACAATACTTTTTATTTTCTGAATGAATGCTTGAACAGTGCATATGTCTTTTGATATTGTGGTTTATGAATGTTAAATATGTTGGCTCTTGAAAGAATGATGAAAAAGGAGAAATGTTGTTGATAATCTAAAAAATCATAAAATTGATTCTTGAAGCAAGAAAAAGCAGTGAATACAAAAGCTTGCAAAAAAAAAAAGAAAAGAAAAATGGTGAAAAAAAAAAGAGAAAGAGAAAGAAAAAGCAAGCAGAAAAAGTCAAAAGCTCTTTAAACCAAAAGGCAAGAGCAAAAAGCCAATAGCCCTTAAAACCAAAAGGCAAGGGTAATAAAAAGGATCCAAGGCTTTGAGTATCAGTGGATAGGAGGGCCTAAAGGAATAAAATCCTAGCCTAAGCGGCTAAACCAAGCTGTCCCTAACCATGTGCTTGTGGCGTGAAGGTGTCAAGTGAAAACTTAAGACTCAGCGGTTAAAGTCAAGGTCCAAAGCAAAAAAAGAGTGTGCTTAAGAACCCTGGACACCTCTAATTGGGGACTTTAGCAAAGCTTAGTCACAATCTGAAAAAGGTTCACCCAGTTATGTGTCTGTGGCATTTATGTATCCGGTGGTAATACTGGAAAACAAAGTTCTTAGGGCCACGACCAAGACTCATAAAGTAGCTGTATTCAAGAATCAACATACTGAACTAGGAGAATCAATAACACTATCTAAAATCTAAGTTCCTATAGATGCCAATCATTCTGAACTTCAATGGATAAAGTGAGATGCCAAAACTATTCAAGAGGCAAAAAGCTACTAGTCCCGCTCATCTGATTGGAGCTAAGTTTCATTGATATTTTGGAATTTATAGTATATTCTCTTCTTTTTATCCTATTTTATTTTTAGTTTCTTGGGGACAAGCAACAATTTAAGTTTGGTATTGTGATGAGCGGATAATTTATACGCTTTTTGGCATTATTTTTACATAGTTTTTTGTATGATTTAGTTAGTTTTTAGTATATTTTTTATTAGTTTTTAAATAAAAATTACATTTCTGGACATTACTATGAGTTTGTGTGTTTTTCTATGATTTTAGGTAATTTCTGGCTGAAATTGAGGGACCTGAGCAAAAATCTGATTCAGAGGCTGAAGAAGGACTGCAGATGCTGTTGGATTCTGACCTCCCTGCACTGAAAGTGGATTTTCTGGAGCTACAGAAATTCAAATGGCGTGCCCTTAATTGCGTTGGAAAGTAGACATCCAGGGCTTTCCAGAAATATATAATAGTTTATACTTTTCTCGAGTTTAGACGATGCAAACTGGCGTTCAACACCAGCTCTCTGCCCTATTCTGGAGTTAAACGCCAGAAACAGGTTGCAAAGCGGCGTTAAACGCCAGAAACAGGTTACAAACTGGCGTTCAACTCCAAGGAAGACCTCTACACATGAAAGCTTCAATGCTCAGCCCAAGCACACACCAAGTGGGTCCAGAAGTGGATTTTTGCATCATTTACTCATTTCTGTAAACCCTAGTAACTAGTTTAGCATAAATAGAACTTTTTACTATTGTACTAGGGGTCCTTTTCCCTATTTTTGAATTCATATGCTCTTTGGAAGGCTAGCCATTTGGCCATTCCTGGACCTTCATCACTTATGTATTTTCAACGGTAGAGTTTCTACACACCATAGATTAAGGTGTGGAGCTCTGATGTTCCTCATGAATTAATGCAAAGTACTCTTGTTTTTCTATTCAACTCAAGCCTATTTCTTCTCTGAGATATTCATTCGCACACATGAACATGATGAATGTGATGATTATGTGACGCTCATCATCATTCTCACTTATGAACGCGTGCCTGACAAACACTTCCGTTCTACATGAAAGCAAGCTTGAATGCATATCTCTTAGTCTTCTGATTCACGATCAGAGTCTTCGTGGTATAGGCTAGAACTATTGGTGGCCATTCTTGAGATCCGGAAAGTCTAAACCTTGTCTGTGGTGTTCCGAGTAGGATCTGGGAAGGGATGGCTGTGACGAGCTTCAAACTCACGAGTGCTGGGCGTAGTGACAGACGCAAAAGGATTACTGAATCCTATTCCAGTATGATCGAGAACCGACAGATGAATAGCCATGCGGTGATAGCGCATCTTGGACCATTTTCACTGAGAGGATGGGAAGTAGCCATTGACAACGGTGATGCCCTACACAAAACTTGCCATAGAAAGGAGTGGGAATGATTGGATGAAGACAGCAGGAAAGCAGAGGTTCAGGAGGAACGAAAGCATCTTTATACGCTTATCTGAAATTCTCACCAATAACTTACATAAGTATCTCTATCCCATTTTATGTTTTATTTATCTTTTAATAATTACAACTCTATAACCATTTGAATCCGCCTGACTGGGATTTACAAGGTGACCATAGCTTGCTTCAAGACAACAATCTCCGTGGGATCGACCCTTACTCACGTAAGGTTTATTACTTGGACGACCCAGTGCACTTGGTGGTTAGTTATGCGAAGTTGTGACAAAGTGTGTGAATTATGTTCCGAGCACAAAGTTTTTGGCGCCGTTGTTAAGGATAAAAATTTCGTGCACCAGTTGCCCTAAAAATAATTTCTTGGAAAAGAAATCATTACCCTAACAAAGTAGTCCTAATAGGAAAGAAGTGGTAAAAATATGTACAAATTCTGACTAACATGTAACCTATCATGCAATGCAACAACTATGTAACGAAAAAAATAAAAAAATTGGTGTTGAAAAGGACATTGTTACCCATGGAGATCGGTCAGACGACCTCCCCACACTTGAAGATTGCACCGTCCTCGGTGGATGCAAAGGAGAGCAATGTTGATGAGTTGTTATAACTGATGAGCTTCTTTAAAGAGTTGTGCGGAGGACTTGTTTGTTGCCCCATTTAAAAGCTTTTCCTTTTCCTTCTTTCTTGGTGGCCAACCTAAAAGGAGAGAAAAAGAAAGAAAATTAAGCCTACAACAAAGATATCAAACGAAATAGAACATAGGCGGGGGCTAATGCCAAATAAAAGTAGGGTCTCACCACGTGTTAGCTACGCATGTAAATGAGAAAGAAATATAGGGAAATGGCATATCAACGAATACTGGATGCAAGAGCAAAAGCAAAGCATAAAGAGCACCCAAAAGCATCAAGTTCGAACAAGAAAGAGTGGGTCATGAAAGACAGTATGAGGTCATATCAATGCACAAAGACACAAGTGTCATAAAAGATTGAAGTATTAATTTAAAAGTTTCATCACCCATCAATATTAAACAAGTCAAGAAGCACCAAAGCAATGCAAGAATGCTCAACAATTGAGTAAGAGAATTCAACACCATTATTAAAATAAGAACCTAGAAAAAAAAAGTGAAGTAAAAATAAGCTATAAAAACAAAATGAAAATGTAAAGAGTAAAAGTAGGCGAATACAATGGACAAAAGAAAATGGAAGATGAGGAAAAAAAAACTTTTTTTTTACCGGTGCGGACGCATCATGCACGCTTACGCGTCGATGTGCATTTTGGCCGAAGGGCACATACGCGCCAGGTGCGCGCACGCGTACAGGTGGTTGTGCTAGTGGCACAAGGTTGGCCCAAGGTTCGCACAACTCTCGGGTCTATGGCCTGGATACTGCGTCTGTGAATCGGCGCGCACGCGGCACGTACATGGGCGCGCGCATATACAAAATAAGGACATCGACGCGTAAGCGCGCAGTGCGCGCACGCGTACACGCAGTTGTGCAAGTGGCCCAGCTTTTGCGCGAGATTGGCCCAACTCTCTGGAAAGAGTATGGGCCTGCATATACTTAGGGATGCACACGCGCACAGCGTGCGTACGCGTCCTTGACCCCTCTTTTTTTTTTCAGCAATACTATAAACAACTAAAAATCTCCCTAACACTACCTACAACTCAAGATCAACTAAAATGCAAAATTAAAAAAAACTTTCAAGTGCAAACAAACATAGCTTGCACTTTAAGCAACTAACAACCAAGATATTAAGATAAAACTACATGAAGAGGAAAACTACCTACAATTGCAACTCAAATCACTTATTAATCAAAGCTACAAGAGAGTGGAAAGAGTGTACCATGGTGTGGTATCTCCCACCTAACACTTTTATTTATTGTCCTTAAGTTGGACTTATGGGGAGCTCCTCATCAAGGTGGCTTGTACTTGAATTCATCTTGGAACTCCCACCAATGCTTGGTTCTCCATTGTGCCCTAAAATTTCTCATGGATTTGAGCCAAGTCTTGATGGAGTTCTTCACCAGCTTGGGGCTCCCAAAGTTGATCCTCCTTGTGCGATCCGGGATCCCACACTTTGTTTTCACACCCGTCTTTAAGTTGACTCTCATTATTAGTCCATCCGGGTGGTGAACAAGGTGAATTCTCTATAAAGTGACCAACAATCCTTCTAGATCCATCTAGTTGAGCACTACTCCAACCTTTATATCGCATGTTTGATGCATCAACCATAATGAGCCTTGATTTTCAACGCCAACCACAAAACCTTTTTCGCTTACGCTTCATCGCACAAAGTTCCCTAAGTTGGTCATCCGTTTCAAGCAAACCATATTCAAGTGGGATAATAAAGCTAATAGAAATGAGTTTCACCCACTCAAATGAAGGTGTAAATGGCAACCTAGGCAAAGGTGATTCCAAGGGTCTTGACAAAGCGTATTCAATTCCCATCTTCCTTTTTCTAGGGACTTCCACCTCTTCACAAGATCTCTTAATTTCAATCCTTTGTTCACCAATTCTATCTAAGCCTTTTCCCTTACTTAAATCATAAATGGGAGTGTGAGAGAATTTTACCTCCACATTACTTTCCATTTCATTGGGAGAAGGTTCTTCATGCTCAAAGGATTCTTTGTCACTAAGACTTGATGCTTGATCTTCCTCACCAAGGGAACTCAATTCTTGCTCTATCCCATCCAAGTCTTCATATGGAATATGCCTTGGAAGGTGTGCACTTTCCTCCCTAGCATCAATTTCAATCATCTTGGAGGGGTTTTCTTCAATTCTAGACTCCCAAGGTGGTTCCGCATCTCCTAAGTCTTCAACCACTTCTTCCTCTTCTTCAACAATTGTAGCTTCCTCCAATTGTTCCAATACAAAGCAACTTTCCTCATTCTCCACCAATCTCTCCTTCATGTTATGCTCTTCATTTATTTCTCCACATGTAACCATGGGAGTTCCTTGAGTATTCAAGCATTGGGATGCTAACCGGTTTACCACCTCGTCCAAGGCGGCCATGAATTCTTGCACATCCCTTTTCATCTCCTCTTGTCCTTGAACAAGAACATCAAGGATGTCATCTATCGGAGGTTGGAGTGGATGGAAGGGTTCATCAATTTGGGAGAAGGATTCATAGTAGGAAGGTGGTTCTTCTTGGTAGAGTTGTGGTGGTTCACTACTTTCCACTCTTTCCACTTGTTGCACAACACACTCCATGGTTGCTTGAAGTTGATCCAATGTTTCCTTGAGACGATCCCTTGACTCTTGTTCTCTTGGATAATATGATTAGGATCATATGGCACTTAGAGCGAAGGACATGAATATTTTTCCATGGTAGGTTGTGGTGGAAAGTAGTATTCATCTTGTGGTTGAAAATTTTCATATATTGGAGGTGGTTCTTGGAAGTATTGAGGTTGGAATGGTGGTGGTTCTATATGTGGCTCATATGGCTCAAAAGGTGGTTGGTATGGTGTGTAAGGAGTAGGATCATATGAAGGTGGTTGGTGAAAAGGGGCTTGTGAGTATGGTTGATGGCTATGTTGAGGATATGGCTCATAGGTATATAGTGGTGGTTCTTGAAAGTCACAAGGAGATTCACCATAACTATTAGATTGATATGCATCATAGAATGGTTCTTGTTCATAGTGTATTGGTGGAGGTTGTTGCCATGAAGATTGATCATATGCATATGGCTCCTCCCACCTTTGATTATCCCATCCTTGATACACATCCTCATTGTGGCCCTCATTTTCTACAACATAGTTAGAACCAAACTCATAGCCAAAGTGAGAATTCATAGTGAAAAGAGAAAATGAAAAATAAAATCAAATAAGAATAAGCAAGAAAATTAAATCCTAAAACTAGCAAGAACTAACAAAAGCAAATATATTCACACTATTCATATATATATACAATAACTAATAACACAACACCATTGCAACTCCCTGGCAACGGTGCCATTTTGATGAATGGATTCTTGTGTGGTTTAGAATTCACAAATGAATTCTCGTTGCAAGTATAGTTTCTAAACCAACAATAGTCCTTTCATACAAAAATTTGGTTGTCACAAGTAACAAACCCCTAAAATTATAAACCGAAGTATTCAAACCTCGGGTCATTCTCCCTAGGAATTGCAAACAAATGTTCTTGTTATTGGCTATGAAGTATATTTGGGGGTTTTTGAGTTAAGGAACAAGGAATGTAAATTGCAAAAGAAATAAACTAACAACTAAGAAAGCTCTTGGCAAGATATGAGAACTAGAAGTCCTATCATAGTTATCCTCCTCAATTGTGACCACAATTGTCCATTGCTACAACTTAGTTAACCTCTAATCATGGAGGAAAGTCAAGTGGATGAATCAACTTGATTCCACAAGTCCTAGCCAACTCCCAAGGGAAAGACTAGCTTTAGTGGTATCCAAATCAATTAGCAACTTTTAATTATCAATCTACAAAGGAATTAGATAACTCAAGCGTCACTAACTACTCTACCAAAGCCAAGAGGAGAAAATTCTATGCTAAAATCCAACCAAGCATTTCATCTAACGTCCGGGGCTTCGATTTGATATATAATATGATATGGTTTCCCTGACGCTAGGCGACGCGACCGCGTGATCCATGCGGCCGCGTCGCAGTGACGGGATTCAGCGTATTTGAATTCTTCTCCAGCGAATTCTGGGCTGTTTCTGACCCAGTTTGCGGCCCAGAAAACACAGATTAGAGGCTATAAAGTGGGGGCATGCATCCATACATAAGAGGCTCTCACATTCATAATTTTAGGAGTAGATGTAGTTTTTAGAGAGAGAGGTTCTCTCCTCTCTCTTAGGATTAGGATTTAGGATTTCTCTTAGTTTTAGGAGTGACTCTCAATCCCAGGTTCTTTATTTTTATTTATTTTTCCAATTTAATTTATGAACTCTTTATGTTTAGATTGATCTTCTATTATTAATGCAATTCGAGGTAATTTCAGATTTAATTCTGCTTTGCTTTATTTATAAGTACTCTCAATTTAACTTACATATTTTCTTCCTTTTGGCTTTGGTTAAATAATTGGCAACTCTTGAGTTATCAAACTCATTGTTGATTGAGAATTGGAATTCTTCAAGAATTAATTCATCCACTTAACTTACCTTCATAGTTAGAGGTTAATAAGGTGGGGGAAGAATCCAATTCTCATCACAATTGATAAGGATAACTAGGATAGGACCTCCAGTTCTCCATACCTTGCCAAGAGATTTTATTATTGTTAATTTATTTTACTTGTCATTTAAATATACCTGTGCACATTGCCCAAACTCCAAATTTCTCAAACCCCCAAATTTACAATCTCCATAACCAATAATAAGAACACACTTCCTCGCAGTTCCTTGAGAAGACGACCTGAGGTTTGAATACTCTGTTAACAATTTTTTAAGGGGTTTGTTACTTGTGACAACCAAAACGTTTGTATGAAGGGATTTTTGTCGGTTTAGAGACTATATCTACAACGCGACTGTTTTTATGACATTCTTTACTGACGAAAATCCTAACGTCAAAATGGTGCCGTTGCCGGGGAATTGCAAACGTGTGCCTTATTATTGGTTATTGTAAATATTTTTTTTATTTTTGCTTGTTTATTTGTTTTTATTTTTCTTTTTATTTTTTCTTTTTCATAAATTAAGAGGTTATCGGTTTTTATTTAGTTAATAAAAAAAAAATTTTTTTCAAAAATTTGTTCTTAGTGTTCATCTTGATCTTCAAGTTGTTTTTCGCGTTCATCTTGACCTTCAAGCTGTTCTTAGTTGTTTTCTTTGTTTTGATCTAAAAATTTGAAATTTGTTGTCATGTTATTGTTTTTCTCTTTCCTCATTAAATTCAAAAATATTTTTAATTAATTTTTTTTTGAAAAAAAAATTCAGATTTTTATTTTTAAAATTTTTATCTTATCTTATCTTATTTCAAAAATCAAATTTCAAATTTCAAAATTTCAAAAATTCAAATTTCAAAAATTCAAATTTCAAAATTTAATTTTCAAATTCAAAATTTAAATAACCTTTTAATTTAAATTTATTTTTATTTTTGTTTTTAATTTTTTTTATTTGCTACTATGAACTCTCACCCCTTTGGCTATGAGTCTGGTTACAATAATGTTGCAGGAAGAAGAAATTACAATGAGAACAGGCATTAAAGTTGGAACAATCAAAGATGGGAGGAGCCACAAGGATTTGATAAACCCTCATGGCAACAACCACCTCCAATGGACTATCAACAACCACCACCATATGCCTATGAACCCTTTCCTCAACATAACTTTAAACTACCACACTCACAAGCCAACTACCACCATTCACCTCCATATAACCCCAACCCTCAACCACCATACCAACCACCTTATGAACTAAATGAACCCTCCTATCTACCCCAAACCTCCATGGAGAAAGCACTTGCTGATTTAAACTCTACTATACAAGCTCTCTTCACCCAAATCAGACCACCAATTACCTTCAACAATCAACCCTCAAGCTCTAGTGCACTTCCTTGTCAACCATAGAATAATCTCTCCATCCCATCACCACCATCCATGGAAGAGCACCCACATCCATCAATCCAAGAGCAAGATGATCCCAATTATGCTATTGATATGGAACAGGAAAGAAGGAATCATCTTCACGAATCTATACTTCATAAAGAGCTAGAGGAGGCCCTACGGGTAAGGGTAGGAGAGACCCTTGAAGATGAAAGAATAGTTGAAAGGAGTTGTCATAGAAAGAAAAACATCGAGGATGAGTACGATTTTATACTTAAACAACTGGACAAAGCAGCAATTATTAAAAAGGAAGAAGTGGTTGCAGACTTAAGAGATGCTGTACCTCCATTGGAAAGTCCAGTCACAGAGCCTCCTCCCACGGTGTTTGATGTTGATGTTGAGAAGAGCGTACAACCTCCAAGGCAGATATGGGCTACTGGAGACGGATGGTCAACTTAGAGCTCTTTGTGGCATTAAGAGTAAGAGGAAGATGGCCAGTGGTAAGAATTGTCCTGCAAGGTTCATTATGGTTGGAAGCTTTAAATTTAAACGCAAAGGTTGGTGTAGAGCTCAATTGAATGGGTCTAGGAAGCTGTTTGGTAGCTGCAGTGAGAATTCAAATTACTTATCACCCGGCTGGAAAAATACAAATCCCGACAAAGATGGGTGTAAAAGCAAGGTTTGGGATCCTGGAATCTGTTCTGACATCTAACACCCCGGGAGCCTAAGAATCTTTTTGAAGCTGCTCAAGGATTTTACATGCCTAGTTTGGGACCCCGGAGGTTACTGGAATCACAAACACTGGTGGAGATTCCTGGATGAGTTCAAGCATAAGCCACCATAACAGGAAGCTCATCAAATGTCCAATTTAAGGACTTTAACTAAAAGTGCTAGGTGGGAGACAACCCACCACGGTATGATCGTCCTTTATCATTTTTATTTAGTTGTATTTGTTTTTGAATTTTATTTTATTTTGTTATATTGAACCTGGAGTTTTGCATCACATTCATATTAACACTGCATTCTGCATTTTTCAGATTACAAAAAAAAAAAAAAGAAAAAGCGAGCACGCGACGCGATCGCATCAGCGACGCGTCCGCGTCACAAGGAGATGAGAGACAATATTAATATGAACAGAGAGTTACGCAGGAGCAGCACTGGAGGCGTGCCAATGGCACAAATTACCCCACGCGACCGCGTCACCCACGCGACCGCGTGACCTGAAATCGGCGTAAAAAGGGTGTATGGCAGAAAGTTGAGCTGGAGTTGGGCTGGACTCGTGCTGGAAGGGCAAGCCCTACCACGCGAACGCGTGCCCCATGCGTCCGCGTCATTTTTAAAAGAAAGGCCACTCACGCGATCGCGTCGACCACGCGATCGCGTCACCCAGAATTTTGCCAAAAAGAGTTTCGAACAGAGAGTTGTGCGACCGCGAGGCTGCACTCACGCCACTAGCACAAATCAAGTCACGCGATCACGTGCCCCACGCGTCCGCATCACCTGACCTTATTGCGCGCCACGCGACCGCATCACCCACGCGACCGCGTCGCCAGCGTCGCACAACCTATCCAGATTAGTGCCAATTTTCTTATCTTTTCTCTTCTAATCCTAATTTCTTCCTTCTCTCTCCTTTCTCACTTTCTTTTTCTACTTCTCATTCTTTTTCACTTTCATTTTATTTTATTTAATTTAATTTGCATACTTTCATTCATTGCATATTTTATTTTTCTAAAGTTATTATTGGTGTTCAAATATTCTTATTCAACTGTTATATCTTTTCTGGTATTATCTTAGTGCTTCATGACTTGTTTTATTCTAATTGGGTATTATTATTCATAAGTCAATGCTAATTTTTATAATACTGATATTCCTTTTGCATTGATATGTATTTACACTATTTTGCATTACCCACTCTCTTCCCCATTGTTGCAATTTTTGCACCACTAGTATGCCATGTGCTTCTACTGTTTTCTCACTTGCATGTTGTAGCTACCATGCAATTGAAACCCTTATCATTTGGCATTAACCCATACTTCTTTTATTTTCTTATCTCTATTTCTGGGTTACTCTTCTTCCCTTTTTCTTTCAGGATGGCCACCCGGAAGGGAAGCGGAAGACATTTTACATGGAGAGACAGACAAGTCCATCTGCACAATCCTTAGAGAAAAGCAACAGTCGAAACAACCCATCCACCTGCAAATCTCAGCATGCACCGAGGACGGTGCAATCTTTAAGTGTGGGGAGGTCGATACCGATCTCCGTGGGTTAGTACTTTCTTTTCAACACCAATAATCTTATTTTCTTTATTTGTTCGTTGTTGCATCTGCATATTTGATTGCATATTTATTTGATTTTGTGCATTTAGTTACTACTTGGTTAAAATAATAAATCTCTTTTTAAGATTCTATTTTTGAAAAAAAAAATTTTTTTCACTAATTTAAATAAAAATTTTTATGTGTTAAATTTGTTTGAAGTTGTATTTGGAACATGGTTTTTGAGTCAAAGAACACACAACCTGTGAGACTTTGAGCTTATTTACATGGTTACATTATTTAACCATAAATATTTTATTCCTGTGTGTTCCCTTCTCTATGATTGCAATCTTAACTTTGTTCCATTCTATATGTCCATTATTTAGTAAATTTACATGCTTGCATAGGATTGAGGCCATTGTTTGATTTTAGCTCACTTATCCCAAATAAGCCTACCCTTTAAATCACCCTTGTCAGCCACTTTGAGCCTTTTAATCTCCATTTGTTCTATATTTTACCACATCACTAGCCTTAAGCGGAAAACAAATTAATTATCCCAATTGAATCTTTGGTTAGCTTAAGATAGAGATTGTGTATCAAATAAGTGTGGGAAAACTGTGGGAACATGGGTTAATAAAGGAAAAGTATAATGTTTCTAATTTATTTGAATATCAGGAATTTGGGAACCTACTCATGAAAAACCAAAATAGAAAAATAATAGAAAATCCATGTGCATTGATAAGTTATGTTTGTTTCTCTAAATAAAAAAAAAAGAAGAAAGAAAAAAAAAGAGAAAAAAGAGAAAAATCCAAAAATACTCAATAAATAAGTAAATAAGGGGACAAAATTACCCCAATATTAAGTTTAATAAAAGATCAATGCACATGTGATAAAAAAATTAAAGAAAAATTTGGTACATGAGTATGGGAATTATACAAAAGTGAGAATTATGGGTAGCTAGGCATGAATTTAAAAGTATATAGAGTATATGTATATTAGGTGAAAGCTTAGGTTAATTGAAGATTCATATTATAGCTCACTTGGCCATACATATATCCTTACCTTTACCTCAGCCCCATTACAACCTTGAAAAGACCTCATGATGTTTGTATTGGTACATTAAATATTTGTTGATTGGTTAGATGAAGAACAAGGTTTAGAAAGCATGACTAGAGAAGAGTAGAGTGAATAACCCTATACACTTGAGAGATTAGAGTGATATACACTACCAGTGAGGGTTCAATGCTTGATTCTATGTTCCCTGCTTTCATGAGCTGTCTTCTTACAAGTTTACCTGATTTTTATTTTATGATTTGAATTAGTGAAATCTGATTTATGTTTGTCTTGGAGAACTTATTTATTTTTAACTAAGTAGGTAGAAATATTTTGCATGTAGTTGCATTCATATAGATAGGATTGCATTTCATACATCCTACCATTCCTCTTCATCTTTATAGCTTCTCTTGAGCTTAGCATGAGGACATGCTAGTGTTTAAGTGTGGGGAGGTTGATAAACCACTATCTCATGGTTTATCTTGTGCTCAATTGAGTGGTTTTTATCTACTCTTTACCCACTTATTCATACTATTTGCATGGTTTTACATTTGCCTTCCTAATTATGTGCTTTGATTGAAAACATGCTTCTTAGATCTTATATTTGCTTATTATTAATCCTCTCTTATTACCATTAGATGCCTTGATATGTGTGTTAAGTATTTTTAGATATTATAAGGCAGGAATGGCTTGGAGGATGGGAAGGAAGCATGCAAAAGTGGAAGGAATACAAGAAGTTGGAGAAATTGCTAAGCTGTCCAGCCTGACCTCTTCGCACTCAAACAGCTATAACTTTAACTACAGAGGTCCAAATGATGCGGTTCTAGTTGCGTTGGAAAGCTAACGTCCGGGGCTTCGATTTGATATATAATATGATATGGTTTCCCTGACGCTAGGTGACGCGACCGCGTGATCCATGCGGCCGCGTCGCAGTGACGGGATTCAGCGTATTTGAATTCTTCTCCAGCGAATTCTGGGCTGTTTCTGACCCAGTTTGCGGCCCAGAAAACACAGATTAGAGGCTATAAAGTGGGGGAATGCATCCATACATAAGAGGCTCTCACATTCATAATTTTAGGAGTAGATGTAGTTTTTAGAGAGAGAGGTTCTCTCCTATCTCTTAGGATTAGGATTTAGGATTTCTCTTAGTTTTAGGAGTGACTCTCAATCCCAGGTTCTTTATTTTTATTTATTTTCCCAATTTAATTTATGAACTCTTTATGTTTAGATTGATCTTCTATTATTAATGCAATTCGAGGTAATTTCAGATTTAATTCTGCTTTGCTTTATTTATAAGTACTCTCAATTTAACTTACATATTTTCTTCCTTTTGGCTTTGGTTAAATAATTGGTAACTCTTGAGTTATCAAACTCATTGTTGATTGAGAATTGGAATTCTTCAAGAATTAATTCATTCACTTAACTTACCTTCATAGTTAGAGGTTAATAAGGTGGGGGAAGAATCCAATTCTCATCACAATTGATAAGGATAACTAGGATAGGACCTCCAGTTCTCCATACCTTGCCAAGAGATTTTATTATTGTTAATTTATTTTACTTATCATTTAAATATACCTGTGCACATTGCCCAAACTCCAAATTTCTCAAACCCCCAAATTTACAATCTCCATAACCAATAATAAGAACATACCTCCCTGCAATTCCTTGAGAAGACGACCCGAGGTTTGAATACTCGGTTATCAATTTCAAAGGGGTTTGTTACTTGTGACAACCAAAACGTTTGTACGAAGGAATTTTTGTCGGTTTAGAGACTATATCTACAACGCGACTGTTTTTATGACATTCTTTACTGACGAAAATCCTAACGTCAACTTCTCTCCCATCCAAAAAATTTGAACACCACCTCCCTCTCTGTGTTCGAGTTTTTCCTCTTCTCTTCTTTACATTACATTCTTTTCTTCTTCTACTCACACAAAGGAACTTCTCTCTACTGAGGCAAAGAGGATCCCTATTATTTTCTGTTTTCTTCTTTTTCATATGAGCAGGAGTAAGGACAAGAACATTCTTGTTGAAGCAGATCCTGAACCTGAAAGGACTCTGAAAAGGAAACTAAGAGAAGCTAAAATACAACAATCCAGAGACAACCATACAGGAATTTTCAAACAGGAAGAAGAGATGGCAGCCGAAAATAATAATAATAATGCAAGGAGGATGCTTGGTGACTTTACTGCACCTAATTCCAATTTACATGGAAGAAGCATCTCCATCCCTGCCATTGGAGCAAACAACTTTGAGCTGAAACCTCAATTAGTTTCTCTGATGCAGCAAAACTGCAAGTTTCATGGACTTCCATCTGAAGATCCTTTTCAGTTCTTAACTGAATTCTTGTAGATCTGTGATACTGTTAAGACCAATGGGGTTGATCCCGAGGTCTACAGGTGGTGGACGAAGTTTTTGTGTTCCATGTTCTTTGTACTTGTGTGAGATTAACAATATATAATTGTATTGAATCCTCATTGTGGCTCAATGTGTGGACACAACTCCGTTCAACTAACCAGCAAGTGCACTGGGTCGTCCAAGTAATACCTTACGTGAGTAAGGGTTGAATCCCACGGAGATTGTTGGTATGAAGCAAGCTATGGTCACCTTACAAATCTCAGTCAGGCAGATATAAAGTGATAATGGTGTTTTCGAATATTATATAATAAAATAGGGATAGAGATACTTATGTAATTCATTGGTAGGAATTTCAGATAAGCGAATGGAGATGCTTTTCGTCCCACTGAACCTCTGCTTTCCTGCTATCTTCACCCAGTCAGTCTTACCCCTTTCCATGGCTGGCTTTATGTGATACATCACCACTGTCAATGGCTACTTTCGGTCATCTCTCGGGAAAATGATCCAATGCCCTGTCACGGCACGGCTAATCGTCTGGAGGCATCACCCTTGTCAATGGCTTCATCTTATCCTCTCAGTGAATAATATGCTCACGCACCCTGTCACGGCACGGCTATTCATCTGTCGGTTCTCGATCATGCTGGAATAGGATTTACTATCCTTTTGCGTCTGTCACTAACGCCCTGCAATCGCGAGTTAGGAGCTCGTCACAATCATTCAATCATTGAATCCTACTCGGAATACCACAGACAAGGTTTAGACCTTCCGGATTCTCTTGAATGCCGCCATCATTCTAGCTTACGCCACGAAGATTCTGGTTAGGAGATCTAAGAGATATTCATTCTAGCTTGATTTCATGTAGAACGGAAGTGTTCGTCAGGCACGTGTTCATAAGGAAGAAGGATGATGAGCGTCACACATAATCATCACCTTCATCACGTTCTTGGGTGCGAATGGATATCTTAGAAGCGAAATAAGAAGAATTGAATAGAAAACAGTAGTACTTTGCATTAATCTTTGAGGAACAGCAGAGCTCCACACCTTAATCTATGGAGTGTAGAAACTCTACCGTTGAAAATACATAAGTGAAAGGTCCAGGCATGGCCGAGAGGCCAGCCCCTCTGATCTAAGAACCAGGCGTCCAAAGATGGTCAAAAAGACGCCTCTAATACAATAGTAAGAGGTCCTATTTATAATAAACTAGTCACTAGGGTTTACATGAGTAAGTAATTGATGCATAAATCCACTTCCGGGGCCCACTTGGTGTGTGTTTGGGCTGAGCTTAAGTGTAGCACGTGCAGAGGCCATTTGTGGAGTTGAACGCCAGTTTCTGTGCCAGTTTGGGCGTTCAACTCTGGTTTTGGATCCTTTTCTGGCGCTGGACGCCAGATTTGGGCAGAAGGCTGGCGTTGAACGCCAGTTTACGTCGTCAATTCTTGGCCAAAGTATGGACTATTATATATTGCTGGAAAGCCCTGGATGTCTACTTTCCAACGCAATTAGAAGCGCGCCATTTCGAGTTCTGTAGCTCCAGAAAATCCACTTTGAGTGCAGGGAGGTCAGAATCCAACAGCATCAGCAGTCCTTTTTCAACCTCTGAATCTGATTTCTGCTCAAGTCCCTCAATTTCAACCAGAAAATACCTGAAATCACAGAAAAACACACAAACTCATAGTAAAGTCCAGAAATGTGAATTTAACATAAAAACTTATGAAAACATCCCTAAAAGTAACTAGATCCTACTAAAAACATACTAAAAACAATGCCAAAAAGCGTATAAATTATCCGCTCATCACAACACCAAACTTAAATTGTTGCTTGTCCCCAAGCAACTAAAAATCAAATAGGATAAAAAGAAGAGAATATACTATAAATTCCAAACTATCAATGAAACAGAGCTTCAATCATATGAGCGGGACTTATAGCTTTTTGCCTCTTGAATAGTTTTGGCATCTCACTTTATCCATTGAGGTTCAGAATGATTGGTATCTATAGGAACTTCAGATTTTGAATAGTGTTATTAACTCTCCTAGTCCAGTATGATGATTCTTGAACACAGCTTCTTTATGAGTCTTGGCCGTGGCCCTAAGCACTTTGTTTTCCAGTATTACCACCGGATACATAAATGCCACAGACACATAATTGGGTGAACCTTTTCAGATTGTGACTCAGCTTTGCTAAAGTCCCCAATTAGAGGTGTCCAGGGTTCTTAAGCACACTCTTTTTTTTGCTTTGGACCTTGACTTTAACCGCTCAGTCTCAAGTTTTCACTTGACACCTACACGCCACAAGCACATGGTTAGGGACAGCTTGGTTTAGCCGCTTAGACCAGGATTTTATTCCTTTAGGCCCTCCTATCCACTGATGCTCAAAGCCTTGGGATCCTTTTTATTTGCCCTTGCCTTTTGGTTTTAAGGGTTATTGGCTTTTTCTGCTTGCTTTTCTTTCTATTATATATTTTTTTATTTTTTATTTTTTTTTTCGCCTACTTTTTTTTTTTTTCTGCAAGCTTTGTTCTTTGCTGCTTTTTCTTGCCTCAAGAATCATTTTTATGATTTTTCAGATTATCAAATAACATGTCTCCTAGTCATCATTCTTTCAAGAGCCAACATATTTAACATTCTTAAACAACAACTTCAAAAGACATATGCACTATTCAAGCATTCATTCAGAAAACAAGAAGCATTGTCACCACATCAATATAATTAAGCTAAGTTCAAGGATAAATTCAAAACTCATGTACTTCTTGTTCTTTTGAATTAAAACATTTTTCATTTAAGAGAGGTGATGGATTCATAGGACATTCATAACTTTAAGACAAAGTTACTAACTACTAATGATCATGTAATGAAGACACAAACGCAGATAAGTACATAACATAGAAAACGAAAAACAGAAGAAATAAGAACAAGGAATGAATCCACCTTAGTGATGGTGACGTTTCCTTCTTGAGGAACCAATGATGTCCTTGAGCTCTTCTATGTCTCTTCCTTGTCTTTGTTGCTCCTCCCTCATTGCTTTTTGATCTTCTCTTATTTCATGAAGCATGATGGAGTGCTCTTGATGTTCCACCCTTAGTTGTCCCATATTGGAACTCAATTCTTCTAGGGAGGTGTTGATGTGCTCCCAATAGTTATGTGGAGGAAAGTGCATTTGAGGCATTTCCGGAATCTCATGGTGATGAGCTTCTTGCGCCTCTTGAGCTCCATGATTGGGCTCTCTTGCTTGCTCCATCTTTTTCTTAGTGATGGGCTTTTCCTCTTTAATGAGGATATCTCCCTCTATGTCAATCCCAGCTGAATTGCATAGGTGGCAAATGAGGTGAGGAAAGGCTAACCTTGTCATGGTGGAGGACTTGTCAGCCACCTTGTAGAGTTCTTGAGGTATAATCTCATGAACTTCCACCTCTTCTCCAATCATGATGCTATGGATCATGATGGCCCGGTCTATAGTAACTTCAGACCGGTTGCTAGTGGGAATGATTGAGCATTGAATAAACTCCAACCATCCTCTAGCTATAGGCTTGAGGTCCAATCTTCTTAGTTGAACCGGCTTGCCTTTGGAGTCAATCTTCCATTGAGCTCCTTCTACACATATGTCCATAAGGACTTGGTCCAACCTTTGATCAAAGTTGACTCTCCTTGTGTAGGGGCGTGCGTTCTCTTCCATGTATGGCAAGTTGAACGCCAACCTCACATTCTCCGGACTAAAATCTAAGTATTTCCCCCGAACCATTGTAACATAGTTCTTTGGATCCGGGTTCTTACTTTGATCATGGTTCTTGGTGATCCATGCATTGGCATAGAACTCTTGAACCATTAGGATGCCGACTTGTTGGATGGGGTTTGTTAGAACTTCCCAACCTCTTCTTTGAATTTCATGTCGGATCTCCGGATACTCATTTCTTTTGAGTTTGAAAGGGACCTCAGGGATCACCTTCTTCTTGGCCACAACATCATAGAAGTGGTCTTGATGGGCTTTGGAGATGAACCTTTCCATCTCCCATGACTCGGATGTGGAAGCTCTTGTCTTCCCTTTCCCTCTTCTAGAGGATTCTCCGGTCATGGATGCCATCAATGGTAATGGAAAAACAAAAAAGCTATGCTTTTACCACACCAAACTTAGAATATTGCTCGCCCTCGAGCAATAAACAAAAGAATAGAAGAAGAAGAAGAAGAAATATGGAGAGGGAGAGGGATATGTGGTTTCGGCCAAGAGGAGTGTAGAGGGGTGTGTTGTGTGAATTTGATGAAGAATGGAGGTCTTTATATAGGGAAGGGAGGGGGGGTATTGGTTCGGCCATATGGGTGGGTTTGGGTGGGAAATTGGTTTTGAATTTTGAAGGTAGGTGGAGTTTATGAGGTAGGTTTATTGGGAAGAGTGGGTGGATGTGAGTGGTGAAGGTTTAATGGGGAAGAGAGATTGAGGTGATTGGTGAAGGGCTTTTAGGGAAGAGTGTTTATGGGGTTGTGTGAAAGAGAGTGGTGAGAAGAAGTGAGTGGAGGTAGGTGGGGATCCTGTGGGGTCCACGGATCCTGAGTGGATCCTGTGGGGTCCACAGATCCTGAGTGGATCCTGTGGGGTCCACAGATCCTGAGTTGATCCTGTGGGGTCCACAGATCCTGAGTGGATCCTGTGGGGTCCACAGATCCTGAGGTGTCAAGGCATTTACATCCCTGCACCAATTTAGGCATGTAAAATGCCCTTGCACACAACTCTGGGCGTTCAGCGCCAGGTTGGTGCCCATTTTGGGCGTTCAACGCCCCTTTGCTGCCATTTCTGGCGTTGAACGCCAGAACCATGCTTGTTCTGGGCGTTCAGCGCCAGGATGCTCCCATTCTGGGCGTTCAGCACCAGAACTATGCTCTGTTCTGGCATTTGAACGCCAGACAGATGCTCCTCCAGGGTGTGATTTTTCTTCTGCTGTTTTTGATTCCGTTTTCAATTTTTGTATTTATTTTGTGACTCCACATGATCATGAACCTAAGAAAACATGAAAAACAATAAAAATAAGAATTAGATAAACATTGGGTTGCCTCCCAACAAGCGCTTCTTTAATGTCAATAGCTTGACAGTGGGCTCTCATGGAGCCTCACAGATGTGCAGAGCTTTGTTGAGACTCTCCAACACCAAACTTAGAGTTTGGATATGGGAGTTCAACACCAAACTTAGAGTTTGGTTGTGGCCTCCCAACACCAAACTTAGAGTTTGACTGTGGGGGCTCTGGTTGACTCTGCTTTGAGAGAAGCTTTTCAAGCTTCCTTTCCATGGTTGTAGAGGGAGATCCTTGAGTTGTAAACACAAGGGAGTCCTTATTCCATTGAAGGACTATTTCACCTCTGTCAACATCAATCACAGCTCTTGCTGTGGCCAGGAAAGGTCTTCCTAGGATGATGGATTCATCCTCTTCCTTTCCAGTATCCAGGACTATGAAATCAGCAGGGATGTAAAGGCCCTCAACCTTTACTAACACGTCCTCTACTTGTCCATAAGCCTGTCTTCTTGAGCTGTATGCTATCTCTAATGAGATTTTAGCAGCTTGCACCCCATAGATTCCCAGTTTCTCTATTACAGAGAGGGGCATGAGGTTTATTCCTGAACCAAGGTCACACAGAGCCTTAAAGATCATGGTGCCTATGGTGCAGGATATTATGAACTTTCCAGGATCCTGTCTCTTCTGAGGCAATGTCAGTTGATCCAGATCACTTAGTTCATTGATGAACAAGGGAGGTTCAACTTCCCAAGTATCAATGCCAAATAATTTGGCATTCAGCTTCATGATTGCACCAAGAAACTTGGCAGTTTGCTCTTCAGTAACATCCTCATTCTCTTCAGAAGAGGAATACTCATCAGAGCTCATGAAGGGCATAAGGAGGTTCAATGGGATCTCTATGGTCTCTAGATGAGCCTCAGAGTCCTTTAGTTCCTCAGGGGGAAGCTCCTTATCGATCACTGGACGTCCCAGGAGGTCCTCCTCCTTGGGATTCACGTCCTCTCCTCTCCTCAGAGGTTCGGCCATGGCGCTTATGTCAATGGCCTTGCACTCTCCTTTTGGGTTCTCTTCTGTATTGCTTGGGAGAGTACTAGGAGGGATATCAGTGATCCTTTTACTCAGCTGGCCCACTTGTGCTTCCAGATTTCTAATGGAAGACCTTGTTTCATTCATGAAACTTACAGTGGCCTTAGATAGATCAGAGACTAGACTTGCTAAATTAGAAGCATTTTGTTCAGAGTTCTCTGTCTGTTGCTGAGTGGATGATGGAAAAGGCTTGCTATTGCTAAACCTGTTTCTTCCACCATTATTAAAGCCTTGTTGAGGCTTTTGATCCTTCCATGAGAAATTTGGATGATTTCTCCATGTTGAGTTATAGGTGTTTCCATAAGGTTCACCTAAGTAATTTACCTCTGCTATTGCAGGGTTCTCAGGATCATAAGCTTCTTCTTCAGAAGAAGCCTCTTGAGTACTGTTGGATGCAGCTTGCATTCCATGCAGACTCTGAGAGATCATATTGACTTGCTGAGTCAATATTTTATTCTGAGCCAATATGGCATTCAGAGTATCGACCTCAAGAACTCCCTTCTTCATAGGCGTCCCATTGCTCACAGGATTCCTTTCAGAAGTGTACATGAACTGGTTATTAGCAACCATGTCAATGAGTTCTTGAGCTTCTGCAGGCGTTTTCTTTAGGTGAATGGATCCACCTGCAGAAGTGTCCAGTGACATCTTTGATAGCTCAGATAAACCATCATAGAATATATCCAGGATGGTCCATTCTGAAAGCATGTCAGAAGGACACTTTTTGGTCAATTGTTTGTATCTTTCCCAAGCTTCATAGAGAGATTCACCTTCTTTCTGTCTGAAGGTTTGAACATCAGCTCTAAGCTTGATCAGCTTTTGAGGAGGAAAGTACTTGGCTAAGAAAGCCGTGACCAGCTTATCCCAAGAGTTCAGGCTGTCTTTGGGTTGAGAATCCAACCATAATCTAGCTCTGTCTCTTACAGCAAAAGGGAAAAGCATGAGCCTGTAGACTTCAGGATCTATTCCATTAGTCTTAACAGTATCACATATCTGCAAGAATTCAGTTAAAAACTAAAAAGGATCTTCAGATGGAAGTCCATGAAACTTGCAGTTCTGCTGCATCAGAGAAACTAATTGAGGTTTCAGCTCAAAGTTGTTTGCTCCAATGGCAGGAATGGAGATGCTTCTTCCATGTAAATTGGAATTAGGTGCAGTAAAGTCACCAAGCATCTTCCTTACATTATTATTATTTTCGGCTGCCATCTCCTCTGCCTGTTCGAAAATTTCTGAAAGGTTATCTCTGGATTGTTGTATTTTAGCTTCTCTTATTTTTCTCTTCAGAGTCTTTTCAGGTTCTGGATCTGCTTCCACAAGAATGTTCTTATCCTTGCTCCTACTCATATGACAAGGAAGAATGGACAGAAAAATGATAATAATAATAGAGATTCTCTTTACCACAGTATAGAGGTTCCCTTATGTGAGTAGAAGAAAAGAGGAAGAAATTCGAACACAGATAGAAGAGGGGGTTCGAATTTGGTGATGATGTGAGGAAGAGATGTTAGTTAATGAATGAATAAATAGAATAGGATGAGAGAGAAGGAGGGAATTTTCGAAAATTATTTTTGAAAAGGAGTTAGTGATTTTTGAAAATGGTTTTTGAAAAATTGTTAGTAATTTTCGAAAATTAAGTTTTGAAAATTAAAATAATTAATAAATTAAAAAGAAATTTTGAAAAAGGGGGAGGTATTTTCGAAAATTAGAAAGGGAGAATTAGTTAGGTGGTTTTGAAAAAGTTAAGAAACAAACAAAAAGTTAGTTAGTTAGTTGAAACAAATTTTTGAAAACCAATTTTGAAAAGATAAGAAGTTAGGAAGTTAGAAAAGATATTTTGAAAAGATATTTTTGAAAAAGATAAGATAAGAAGATATTTTTGAAAAGATGTGATAGGAATTAGTTTTTGAAAAAGATTTGATTTTTTAAAATCTCAATTAATGACTTGATTCATAAGAAATCACAAGATATGATTCTAGAACTTAAAGTTTGAATCTTTCTTAACAAGCAAGTAACAAACTTCAAATTTTTGAATCAAAACATTAATTGATTATGTTATTTTCGAAAATTTTATGAAAAAGATTTTTGAAAAAGATTTTTGGAATTTTCGAAAATAACTAAGAAATTTGAAAAAGATTTGATTTTTGAAAAAGATTTTGAAAAAGATAGGATTTTCAAATTGAAAATTTGATTTGACTCATAAGAAACAACTTTGATTTTTAAAAATTTTTGCAAAAGTCAACTCAATTTTCGAATTTGATGAGAGAAAAAGGGAAAGATATTTTTTTGATTTTTTGAATTTTTATGAAAACATGAAAATTATGCAATGCATGAAATTTTTAGATCAAAACAATGAATGCATGCAAGAATGCTATGAATGTCAAGATGAACACCAAGAACACTTTGAATGTCATGATGAACATCAAGAACATATTTTTGAAAAATTTTTAATGCAAAGAAAACATGCAAGACACCAAACTTAGAATTCTTTAATGCTTAGACACTAAGAATTCAAGAATGCATATGATAAACATGAAAAGACACAAAACAAAAATTCATCAAGATCAAACAAGAAGACTTACCAAGAACAACTTGAAGATCATGAAGAACACCATGAATGCATGAAATTTTCGAAATATGCAAGATGCACATGCAATTGACACCAAACTTATGATATGACTCAAGACTCAAACACAAAATAGAAAAATATTTTTGGTTTTTATGATTTTCTAAATTTTTTTTTTGGATTTTTTTCAAAAATTAATTGAAAAAAGAAAAATAAGGATTCCAAAATTCTTTAATATGAATTCCAGGAATCTTGCCATGTTAGTCTAAAGCTTCAGTCCAGGAATTAGACATGGCTCACTAGCCAGCCAAGCTTTCAAAGAAAGCTTCAGTCCAAAACACTAGACATGGCCAATGGCCAGCCAAGCTTCAGCAGGTGATCATGGATCAGCAGCAGGTGGATGAGCAACAACTAAGTTGCTCTTGATAGCAAATTGCAAGCCTCAGTCCAAATGAATTTAGACATGGCTTTATAGCCAGCCAAGCTTCACATGTAATTCTGACATGACACGCCTGACATACTCATTCCCAAAGGAATAGACATGGCTTTACAGCCAGCCAGGCTTCAACATGCTTCATGAAACACTAGAATTCATTCTTAAAAATTTTGAATCTATAGAATAATTTATTATTTTTTTTTGAAAACATTTTTATTTTTTTCGAAAACAGATGAGAGATTTTTGAAAATATTTTATTTTATTTTTTTAAAAAATTTTTGAAAAGAAAATAAAAAGAAAATTATCTAATCTGAGTAACAAGATGAACCGTCAGTTGTCCAAACTCAAACAATCCCCAGCAACGGCGCCAAAAACTTATGCTGTTGCCGGATCAAAAGGGAATCTGGCACTGATGTTACCGGACCAAAAGCTTGCCGAAAACTCAAACAATCCCCGGCAACGGCGCCAAAAACTTAGTGCAGTTGCCGGATCAAAAGGGAATCTGGCACTGATGTTACCGGACCAAAAGCTTGCCGAAAACTCAAACAATCCCCGGCAACGGCGCCAAAAACTTGGTGCATGAAATTGTGATGTCCAGGCTCGAACAATCCCTGGCAACGTGAGCAACTTGGTGCGCGTAATCGTGATTACACACTCATAATTTGTCACAACTTCGATACAACTAACCAGCAAGTGCACTGGGTCGTCCAAGTAATACCTTACGTGAGTAAGGGTCGAATCCCACGGAGATTGTTGGTATGAAGCAAGCTATGGTCACCTTTTAAATCTCAGTCAGGCAGATACAAAGTGATAATGGTGTTTTCGAATATTATATAATAAAATAGGGATAGAGATACTTATGTAATTCATTGGTAGGAATTTCAGATAAGCGAATGGAGATGCTTTTCGTCCCTCTGAACCTCTGCTTTCCTACTATCTTCACCCAGTCAGTCTTACCCCTTTCCATGGCTGGCTTTATGTGATACATCACCACTGTCAATGGCTACTTTCGGTCATCTCTCGGGAAAATGATCCAATGCCCTGTCACGGCACGGCTAATCGTCTGGAGGCATCACCCTTGTCAATGGCTTCATCTTATTCCTCCTATGGCAAGCTGTGTGTTGGTGGATCACCGTTGTCAATGGCTACCTTCCGTCCTCCCAGTAAAAACTACGCTCACGCGCTCTGTCAAAGCACGGCTAATCACCGGTTGGTTCTCGATCCGGTTGGAATAGGATTTACTATCCTTTTGCGTCTGTCACTAACGCCCAGCCTTCAAGAGTTTGAAGCTCGTCACAGTCATTCAATCCTTGAATCCTACTCGGAATACCACAGACAAGGTTTAGACTTTCCAGATTCTCATGAATGCTGCCATCAATTCTAGCTTATACCACGGAGATTCTGATTAAGGAATCTAAGAGATACTCATTCAATAGTATATAGAACGGAGGTGGTTGTCAGGCACACGTTCATGATTTGAGGAAGGTGATGAGTGTCACAGCTCATCACCTCCATCACAGTTAAGCGCGAATGAACATCTTAGATAGGAACAAGCGTGTTTGAATGGAAAACAGAAATACTTGCATTAATTTATCGAGACACAGCAGAGCTCCTCATCCCCAACAATGGGGTTTAGAGACTTATGCCGTCAGAGAATACAAAGTTTAGATCTAAAAATGTCATGAGATACAAAATAAGTCTCTAAAAGTTGTTTAAATACTAAACTAGTAGCCTAGGTTTACAAAAATTGGATAAACTATGATGGATGATGCAGAGATCCACTTCTGGGCCCACTTGGTGTGTGCTGGGGCCCACATGGTGTGTGCTGGGGCTGAGACTTAAGCAATTCATGTGCAGAGGCCATTTGTGGAGTTGAACACCAGTTTTTATGCCAGTTTGGGCGTTCACTCTAGTTCTTGATCCTTTTCTGGCGCTGGACGCCAGAATTGGGCAGAGGACTGGCGTTGAACGCCAGTTTACGTCGTCTATTCTTGTGCAAAGTATGGACTATTATATATTTCTGGAAATCCCTGGATGTCTACTTTCCAACGCGATTGGAAGCACGCCATTTCGAGTTCTGTAGCTCCAGAAAATCCACTTTGAGTGCAGGGAGGTCAGAATTCAACAGCATCAGCAGTCCTTTTTCAGCCTGAATCAGATTTTTGCTCAGCTCCTTCAATTTCAGCCAGAAAAATACCTGAAATTATAGAAAAACACACAACTCATATGAAAGTCCAGAAATATGAATTTTTCCTAAAAACTAATAGAAATAGACTAAAAACTAACTAAAACATACTCAAAACTATATGAAATTATCCCCAAAAAGCGTATAAAATATCCGCTCATCACAACACCAAACTTAAACTGTTGCTTGTCCTCAAGCAACTAGACAAATAAAATAGAAGACTAATAGGTTGAGAAGCAATAATATCTCAGAGTTTTTAATTGAAGCTCAGATCCTAATTAGATGAGCGGGACTAGTAGCTTTTTGCTTCTGAACAGTTTTGGCATCTCACTTTATCCATTGAAGCTCAGAGTGATTGGCATCTATAGGAACTCAGAATTCAGATAGTGTTATTGATTCTCTTAGTTCAGTGTGATGATTCTTGAACACAGCTTCTTTATGAGTCTTGGCCGTGGCCCTAAGCACTTTGTATTCCAGTATTACTACCAGATACATAAATGCCACAGACACATAACTGGGTGAACCTTTTCAGATTGTGACTCAGCTTTGCTAAAGTCCCCAATTAGAGGTGTCCAGAGTTCTTAAGCACACTCTTCTTTTTGCTTTGGACCTTGACTTTAACCGCTCAGTCTCAAGTTTTCACTTGACACCTGCACGCCACAAGCACATGGTTAGGGACAGCTTGGTTTAGCCGCTTAGACCAGGATTTTAGTCCTTTAGGCCCTCCTATCCACTGATGCTCAAAGCCTTGGGATCCTTTTTTTTTGCCCTCGCCTTTTGGTTTTAAGAGCTTTTGGCTTTTTCTGCTTGCTTTTTTTTTTTTCTGCAAGCTTTGTTCTTTGCTGCTTTTTCTTGCTTCAAGAATCATTTTTATGATTTTCAGATTATCAATAACATGTCTCATGTTCATCATTCTTTAATGAGCCAACATATTTAACAGTCTTAAACAACAAATTCAAAAGACATATGCACTGTTCAAGCATTCTTTCAGAAGACAGAAAGTATTGCCACCACATTTAACCAATTAGAATTTCTTTTATTAAACTCGAAATTTTATTGCTTCTTATTCAAAAGATCTACTATTTTATTCATGTTTAATGATGATGAGAAAAATAAACTATAGCTTAATTGGAGATAAAATCAAATAGATACTAATTACTATTATATGACTTCTAAGGTAGACCTTTTATAAGGACACTGTCACAGAGTTAAGGCAGAAATTGGAAATTAACAACCTTTATTCTGGGGGTATGGGGGTTCCTCTGATCCTTGGGAGGCTTGGTATTACAGAAGACTTTTGGCGCTTCAGTTCCCTTAAGTCATGTCCCTGCTCCTCTTGTTCTTTAAGCATATGGGTCAGCATTTGACTGTGTTCCTTCTGTTGTTTTATTATCTGCTCCATAGCTTCCTGTATCTTGGTGACAGACGTCTCAAGATATTCCCAATATTCCGCTTGAGGAATCTCTGGGAGGAATTCCTGTGCTCTCTTCTTGATAGGATCCTCCTGTGCTTGTTGTCTCTCCATTGATGCTTTGGTGATTGACTTTTCAATTAGGATATATTCAGTTATTCCCATCTTGACTCCAGCGTCCTTGCAGAGCAGAAAAATCACGCTTGGATAAGCCAACCTGGCCTCTTTTGAATTTTTGTTAGCAATCTTATAGAGCTCAGTTGAAATCAGCTGATGAACCTCCACTTCCTTTCCCATCATGATGCAATGAATCATCACTGCTCTTTTAACTGTGACTTCAGAACGGTTGCTAGTGGGCAACAGAGAACGCCCAGTGAAGTCCAGCCATCCTCTGGCAGCTGGCTTGAGATCCTCTCTCTTGAGTTGATTTGGGACGCCCTTTGTGTTGGTGGTCCACCTGGCTCCAAGGATACATATGTCCTCTAGAATCTTATCCAGGCCAATGTCTGCTCTCATCATCCTCCTGTTGAAGGAGTCTGGATCATCCTTTAGCTGAGGTAGCTTTAATATCTCTCTGATCTTGTCAGGGGTGGTATGAACAATCTTTCCCCTGACCATGGTCCGAAATTCGTAGCAGGCTGTTCCAGATAGTCTTTGCTTGTCAGTCTGCCACATATTAGCATAGAACTCCTGAACCATGTTCCTTCCTACTTTCGTTTCAGGATTAGCTAGGACTTCCCAGTTCCTGATTCGAATTTGCTCCTGGATCTCCGGATATTCATCTTCTTTCAGATCGAATCTAACTTCCGGGATCACTGATCTCAGACCCATTACTTTAAGATAATGGTCTGAATGTTCTTTAGATAAGAACTTCCCTTGATTCCAAAGTGGTTTTGGAACGCTCTCTTTCTTGCCTCTTGGAGTGGATTGTTTTCCTTTGAGAGCCATAATCTTAGTAGTGATCTCGGATAAACACACCAAACTTAGAGGTTTGCTTGACCTCAAGCAAAAGAAAAGAAAGGAGAGGGATAGACGGAGATTGAGTAGCACTTGTTGATGAAGGAGGGGGGCCGAACCCAATTTAAAGGGGTGGGGGGGTGGGTTTTCGAAAAATTGGAAGAGATAAGATAAAAAGATTGAGTTGAAAAAGATAAGATAGAAGATAGAGTTTAATTTTGAAAAGATATGATAGATTTTTGAAAAAGATAACTCTGAATTTTGAAAAAGATAATATGGATATTTGAAAAAGATATGGATTAGTTGAAAAGATTTTTGCGTGAAAAAGATAGATTTGTTTTCAGAAAAGATTTTGAAAAGAGTTGGATTGAATTTGGAAAGATGGATTTTTAGAAATTAAGGATTTTAGAAATCAGGGTTCTTGATATGTTCATGTAAAAATCATGCGTTGAAGCATAAAATTTGAAATTAAAATGGAAATACGTGTGGGATTACTGGATTTGGCTCCTCCCTGTCCTCCTGGCGTTTGAACGCCCAAACACTGCCTGTTTTGGGCGTTCAGCGCCCAAATGCTGATCTCCTGGGCGTTCAGCGCCCAGTTGCTGCCATTCCTGGCGTTCAATGCCCAGTGGGTGGCCATTTCTGGCGTTGAACGCCCAATTGCTGCCATTACTGGCGTTCAGCGCCCAGTGGATGCCCATTTTGGGCGCTGAACGCCCAAAATGCCCCTTTACTGGCGTTTTCTTGCCATTGAGCTTCCAATCTCTGTTTTGTGTGCAAATTCCTTCTATAACCCTGTAAACTTATGCAATTGATCCTTTACCTTAGTGTCAGTAAACTTTATATAAACAAATAAAAAAGAAAAATAGGGCAAAATGCTCAGAGGATTAATGCCCCATGGCTGGGTTGCCTCCCAGAAAGCGCTTCTTTATTGTCTTTAGCTGGACCTTGCTGAGCTTTTAATCTAGCTTCAGCCTTGAGCATTCTTGCTCAATGTTGCCCTCAAGATAATGCTTGATTCTTTGTCCATTGACAATGAACTTCTTATCAGAATCAATATCTTGAAGCTCCACGTAACCATATGGTGACACACTTGTAATCACGTATGGTCCCCTCCACCGGGATTTCAGTTTCCCGGGGAATAGCCTGAGTCTAGAGTTAAACAACAGGACCTTCTGTCCTGGTTCAAAGATTCTAGATGACAGCTTTCTGTCATGCCATTTTTTTTATTTTTCTTTATAAAGCTTGGCATTTTCGAAAGCTGTGAATCTGAATTCCTCTAGCTCATTTAGCTGGAGCAATCGTTTTTCTCCTGCTAATTTGGCATCTAAGTTTAGGAATCTGGTTGCCCAGTAGGCCTTATGTTCCAGTTCCACGGGCAAGTGGCATGCCTTACCATACACGAGTTGGTATGGAGAGGTCCCTATAGGGGTCTTGAATGCTGTTCTGTAAGCCCACAGAGCATCATCCAAGCTCCTTGCCCAATCCTTTCTACGGGTATTTACTGTCCGTTCCAGGATTCTCTTTAATTCTCTGTTAGAGACTTCAGCTTGCCCGTTGGTTTGTGGATGATATGGAGTGGCCACTTTGTGGCGAATTCCATACCGAACCATGGCAGAGTAAAGCTGTTTATTGCAGAAGTGAGTGCCCCCATCACTGATTAACACTCTAGGGACACCAAACCTGCTAAAGATATGTTTCTGGAGGAACTTCAGTACTGTTTTAGTATCATTGGTGGGTGTGGCAATAGCCTCAACCCATTTTGATACATAGTCAACTGCCACCAGAATATAAGTGTTTGAGTATGATGGTGGGAAAGGTCCCATGAAGTCAATTCCCCATACATCAAACAACTCTATTTCCAAGATTCCTTGTTGAGGCATGGCGTAACCATGAGGCAGATTACCAGCTCTTTGGCAACTGTCACAATTACGTACAAACTCTCGGAAATCTTTATAGAGTGTGGGCCAATAGAAGCCACATTGGAGGACCTTGGTGGCTGTTCGCTCACCTCCGAAATGGCCTCCATATTGAGATCCATGGCAATGCCATAGGATTCTCTGTGCTTCCTCTCTAGGGACACACCTACGGATAATTCCGTCTGCACATCTCTTAAAGAGATAGGGCTCATCCCACAAGTAGTACTTTGCATCAGTTATTAGTTTCTTTTTTTGTATTCTATTGTACTCCTTGGGTATGAACCTTGCAGCTTTATAGTTTGCAATATCGGCAAACCATGGTGCTTCCTGAATGGCAAATAGATGCTCATCAGGGAACGTCTCAGAGATCTCAAGGAAGGGGAGGGACGTCCCTTCCACTGGCTCTATCCGGGACAGATGATCAGCTACTTGGTTCTCTGTCCCTTTTCTGTCCCTTATTTCTATATCAAACTCTTGCAGAAGCAATACTCATCTGATGAGCCTGGGTTTGAATCCTGCTTTGTGAGTAGATACTTAAGAGCAGCATGGTCAGTGTACACAATCACCTTTGATCCTACTAAGTAGGATCTGAACTTGTCAATGGCGTAAACCACTGCAAGTAATTCCTTTTCTGTGGTTGTGTAATTTTTCTGGGCATCATTTAAAACACGACTGGCATAATAAATGACATGCAGAAGCTTGTAATGCCTCTGTCCCAATACTGCACCAATGGCATGATCACTGGCATCACACATTAGCTCAAATGGTAATGTCCAGTCTGGTGCAGAAATGACTGGTGCTGTGACCAGCTTAGCTTTCAGCGTTTCAAACGCCTGCAGGCATGCTGTGTCAAACACAAATGGCGTGTCAGCAGCTAGCAGGTTGCTTAGAGGTTTTGCGATTTTTGAAAAATCCTTTATAAACCTCCTATAGAATCCTGCATGCCCCAGAAAGCTTCTGATTGCCTTAACATTGGCAGGTGGTGGTAATTTTTCAATTACCTCTATTTTTGCTTGATCCACCTCTATTCCCTTGTTTGAGATTTTATGCCCAAGAACAATTCCTTCAGTCACCATGAAGTGACACTTTTCCCAGTTTAAAACTAGGTTGGTTTCTTGGCATCTTTTCAGAACAAGTTTCAGTTGATCAAGACAGGAGCTGAATGAGTCTCCATATACTGAGAAGTCATCCATGAAGACTTCCAGAAATTTTTCCACCATGTCAGAGAAAATAGAGAGCATGCATCTCTGGAAGGTTGCAGGCGCATTACATAGCCCAAAGGGCATCCTTCTATAAGCAAACACTCCGGATGGACATGTGAATGCTGTTTTCTCTTGATCCTGGGGATCTACTGCAATCTGGTTATAGCCTGAGTAGCCATCCAAAAAGCATTAATAATCATGACCTGCTAGTCTCTCTAGCATCTGGTCTATGAATGGTAAAGGAAAATGATCCTTTCTGGTGGCTGTATTGAGCCTTCTGTAGTCAATACACATGCGCCACCCTGTAACTGTTCTTGTAGGAACCAGTTCATTTTTTTCATTATGAATCACTGTCATGCCTCCCTTTTTTGGGACGACTTGAACAGGGCTCACCCAGGGGCTATCAGAAATGGGATAAATAATCCCAACCTCTAGTAATTTGGTGACCTCTTTCTGCACCACTTCCTTCATGGCTGGATTTAGCCGCCTCTGTGGTTGAACCACTGGTTTGGCATTATCCTCCAATAGGATTTTGTGCATGCATCTAGCTGGGCTTATGCCCTTAAGGTCACCTATGGACCACCCAAGAGCTGTCTTGTGTGTCCTTAGCACTTGAATAAGTGCTTTTTCTTCCTGTGAATTTAAAGCAGAGCTTATGATCACTGGAAAAGTGTCACCTTCTCCTAAAAATGCATATTTCAAGGATGGTGGCAGTGGCTTGAGCTCTGGTTTAGGAGGTTTTTCCTCTTTCAGAAGAAAGTTCAGAGGCTCTTTCATGTCCCCTGAATCCTCCAAATCAGGCTGAACATCTTTAAAGATGTCTTCCAACTCTGATTCGAGACTCTCAGCCATGTTGATCTCTTCTACCAAAGAGTCAATAAGGTCAACTTTCATGCAGTCTGTTGATGTGTCTGGATGCTGCATGGCTTTGACAGCGTTCAACTTGAACTCGTCATCGTTGACTCTCAGGGTTATTTCCCCCTGTTGGACGTCAATGAGGGATCGTCCAGTTGCTAGGAAGGGTCTTCCTAGAATGAGAGTGGCACTGTTGTGCTCCTCCATTTCCAGCACAACAAAGTCAGTGGGAAAGGCGAATGGCCCAACTCTGACAATCATGTCCTCAATCACGCCTGATGGGTATTTAGTGGAGCCATCAGCAAGTTGGAGACATATCCGGGTTGGTTTAACTTCTTCAGTTAAGCCAAGCTTCCTGATAGTGGATGCAGGTATCAGGTTGATGCTTGCCCCAAGATCGCATAAAGCTGTCTTGGTGCAATCACCTTCTAATATGCATGGTATCAGAAAAATCCCAGGGTCTTTAAGCTTTTCAGGAAAGCTTTTCAGAATGACTGCACTGCATTCTTCAGTGAGAAGAACTCTTTCTGTTTCTCTCCACTCCTTTTTATGACTCAAGATCTCTTTCATGAACTTGGCATAAGAAGGTATTTGCTCAAGTGCCTCTGCAAATGGAATCTTTATTTCAAGAGTCCTTAGATAATCTGCAAAGCGAGCAAATTGCTTATCCTGCTCCTCTTTCTGGAGTTTTTGAGGATAAGGTATCTTGGCTTTATATTCCTCAACCTTAGTGGTTAAAGAAGCCTTTTTAGAGGGGTTGTTATCAGCACTTGTGTGTGTCTGATCCCTCACTGGCAATTGAGTGCCAGAGTCAGAAGCTGGAGTGACGTTAGACGCCAGCTCACTGTCTGTTACTGGCGCCTGAACGCCAGAAATGTACCCATTTTGGGCGTTCAACGCTGGATTCTGCCCCATTTGGGCGTTCAACGCCAGATTCTTGCCCAATTCTGGCGTTGAACGCCAATCCTGCCTTGTTTCTGGCGCTGAACGCCAGTTTTGGGCATGGTCTGGGCGTTCAGCGCCAGCCTTCCACCCATTTTCTGGCGTTTTAGTGCCAGAATTATTTTTTCCTGGGCTCTTACTGTCCTCAGGTGAATCTTTGGTGGGTTGCTCATTTCTTGAATTTCTGATGCCTTGAGGTGGGGTATTTAATGTTTTCCCACTTCTTAATTGAACTGCTTGGCATTCTTCTGCTATTTGCCTTGATAACTGCTGCTTTGTTTGCTTAAACTGTTCGTCCATATGTATATTAGCTATCCTTGTCTCCTGTAGCCTGTCCTTGAATTCAGCTAGCTGCTTTGTTAGAAAATCCAATTGCTGATTGAATTCAGCAGCTTGTTTTACAGTACTGAATTCAGCAGTTACTGTTTTAACCTCTTCATTCATGGAAGGGTTGCTGCTTAGATACAGATGCTGATTCCTGGCAACTGTATCAATGAGCCCTTGAGCCTCTTCAATTGTCTTTCTCATATGGATAGATCCACCAGCTGAGTAATCTAGAGACATCTGAGCTCCTTCTGCAAGCCCATAGTAGAAGATGTCTAACTGAACCCACTCTGAAAACATTTCAGAGGGGCATTTTCGTAGCATCTCTCTGTATCTCTCCCAGGCATCATAAAGAGATTCATTATCTCCTTGTTTAAAGCCTTGGATGTCCAGCCTTAGCATTGTCATCCTTTTTGGAGGAAAATACTGATTCAGGAATTTTTCTATCAGCTGTTTCCATGTTCTTATGCTGGCCTTAGGTTGGTTATTTAACCACCTCTTAGCTTGATCTTTTACAGCAAATGGAAACAGTAATAGTCTGTAGACATCCTGATCTATTTCCTTATCATGTACTGTGTCAGCAATTTGTAAAAATTGTGCCAGAAACTCTGTAGGTTCTTCCTGTGGAAGACCGGAATACTGGCAACTTTGCTGCACCATGATAATGAGCTGAGGATTCAACTCAAAGCTACTAACTCCAATGGAGGGTATGCATATGCTACTCCCATATGAAGCAGTAGAGGGGTTAGCATATGACCCCAGAGTCCTCCTGGACTGTTCATTTCCACTTATGTCCATGATGGATCTATGGATATAACTTGGACTGATTTATCTTTTTATTTATTTTATTTTATAAGAAGTAAATACTTAAATAAAATAAAATAACTAAAAAGAATTTGAATTTTGAAATAAAATTTTTTTTTTCGTAAAAGAAAATAAAAATTAATTAGTTAAAAAAAAAGAAATTTTTGAAAAAGAGGGAAGATATTTTCGAAAATTAGAGAGAGATAGAGTTAGTTAGGTAGTTTTGAAAAAGTTAAGAAACAAACAAAAAGTTAGTTGGTTAGTTGAAACAAATTTTGAAAAGATAAGAAGTTAGGAAGTTAGAAGAGATATTTTGAAAAGATATTTTTGAATTTAGTGAGGAGAGAGAAACACAATAAGATAGTACAAGATTTAAAATTCTTAGATCTAATGCTCCTTGTTTTTGAAAATTTTGGAGGGAAAACACCAAGGAACACCAAACTTAAAAATTTTAAGATCAAAACACAAGGAAAACTCAAGAACACTTTGAAGACTCACAAGAACACAAGAACATGAAGAAAGAACACCAAACTTAAAATTTTTAGAAAACCAAACCAAAATTTTCGAAAACCAAAGGGAAATCAACAAGAAAACACCAAACTTGAAGTTTGGCACACGATTTAATAGAAAAAATATTATTTATGAAAAAGGTTTTAAAAAATATGATAGCCAGTTATCATGAACATAAACACCATGTTCTAATTAACTGAGCTATAAATTTAAAGTGTTTTAACAAGGGATAAATAATGAAAGACTCTAAACCAAAAAAGAAAGATTTTTCCTAATCTAAGCAACAGAATAATCCGTCAGTTGTTCAAACACGAACAATTCCCCGGCAACGGCGCCAAAAACTTGGTGCACGAATTGTGAATCACACTTTTCACAACGCGTACCACTAACCAGCAAGTGCACTGGGTCGTCCAAGTAATACCTTACGTGAGTAAGGGTCGAATCCCACGGAGATTGTTGGTTTGAAGCAATCTATGGTTATCTTGTAAATCTTAGTCAGGAAGTCAATTATGTTTATCAGTTGAATTGTGAATAACTGAGAGAGCATAAATTAAAGGTTACTTGTTATGCAGTAATGGAGAATATGTTGGAGTTTTGGAGATGCTTTATCTTCTGAATCTCTGCTTTCCTCTGTCTTCTGATTCACGCACGCACGTCCTCCTATGGCAAGCTGTGTGTTGGTGGATCACCGTTGTCAATGGCTACCTTCCGTCCTCCCAGTGAAAACTACGCTCACGCGCTCTGTCACAGCACGGCTAATCACCGGTTGGTTCTCGATCCGGTTGGAATAGGATTTACTATCCTTTTGCGTCTGTCACTAACGCCCAGCCTTCAAGAGTTTGAAGCTTGTCACAGTCATTCAATCCTTGAATCCTACTCGGAATACCACAGACAAGGTTTAGACTTTTCGGATTCTCATGAATGCTGCCATCAGTTCTAGCTTATACCACGGAGATTCTGATTAAGGAATCTAAGAGATACTCATTCAATCGTATATAGAACGGAGGTGGTTGTCAGGCACACGTTCATGATTTGAGGAAGGTGATGAGTGTCACAGCTCATCACCTCCATCACAGTTAAGCGCGAATGAACATCTTAGATAGGAACAAGCGTGTTTGAATGGAAAACAGAAATACTTGCATTAATTCATCGAGACACAGCAGAGCTCCTCACCCCCAACAATGGGGTTTAGAGACTCATGCCGTCAGAGAATACAAAGTTAGATTTGAAATGTCATGAGATACAAAATAAGTCTCTAAAAGTTGTTTAAATACTAAACTAGTAGCCTAGGTTTACAAAAATTGGATAAACTATGATGGATGATGCAGAGATCCACTTCTGGGGCCCACTTGGTGTGTGCTGGGGCCCACTTGGTGTGTGCTGGGGCTGAGACTTAAGCAATTCATGTGCAGAGGCCATTTGTGGAGTTGAACGCCAGTTTTTATGCCAGTTTGGGCGTTCAACTCCAGTTCTTGATCCTTTTCTGGCGCTGGACGCCAGAATTGGGCAGAGGACTGGCGTTGAACGCCAGTTTACGTCGTCTATGCTTGTGAAAAGTATGGACTATTATATATTGCTGGAAAGCCCTGGATGTCTACTTTCCAACGCAATTGGAAGCACGCCATTTCGAGTTCTGTAGCTCCAGAAAATCCACTTTGAGTGCAGGGAGGTCAGAATCCAACAGCATCAGCAGTCCTTTTTCAGCCTGAATCAGATTTTTGCTCAGCTCCTTCAATTTCAGCCAGAAAAATACCTGAAATTACAGAAAAACACACAACTCATAGTAAAGTCCAGAAATATGAATTTTTCCTAAAAACTAATAGAAATAGACTAAAAACTAACTAAAACATACTCAAAACTATATGAAATTATCCCCAAAAAGCGTATAAAATATCCGCTCATCACAACACCAAACTTAAACTGTTGCTTGTCCTCGAGCAACTAGACAAATAAAATAGAAGACTGATAGGTTGAGAAGCAATAATATCTCAGAGTTTTTGATTGAAGCTCAGATCCTAATTAGATGAGCGGGACTAGTAGCTTTTTGCTTCTGAACAGTTTTGGCATCTCACTTTATCCATTGAAGCTCAGAGTGATTGGCATCTATAGGAACTCAGAATTCAGATAGTGTTATTGATTCTCTTAGTTCAGTGTGATGATTCTTGAACACAGCTTCTTTATGAGTCTTGGCCGTGGCCCTAAGCACTTTGTTTTCCAGTATTACTACCGGATACATAAATACCACAGACACATAACTGGGTGAACCTTTTCAGATTGTGACTCAGCTTTGCTAAAGTCCCCAATTAGAGGTGTCCAAAGTTCTTAAGCACACTCTTCTTTTTGCTTTGGACCTTGACTTTAACCGCTCAATCTCAAGTTTTCACTTGACACCTGCACGCCACAAGCACATGGTTAGGGACAGCTTGGTTTAGCCGCTTAGACCAGGATTTTAGTCCTTTAGGCCCTCCTATCCACTGATGCTCAAAGCCTTGGGATCCTTTTTATTTGCCCTCGCCTTTTGGTTTTAAGAGCTTTTGGCTTTTTCTGCTTGCTTTTTTTTTTTTTTCTGCAAGCTTTGTTCTTTGCTGCTTTTTCTTGCTTCAAGAATCATTTTTATGATTTTCAGATTATCAATAACATGTCTCATGTTCATCATTCTTTCAAGAGCCAACATATTTAATAGTCTTAAACAACAAATTCAAAAGACATATGCACTGTTCAAGCATTCTTTCAGAAGACGGAAAGTATTGCCACCACATTTAACCAATTAGAATTTCTTTTATTAAACTCGAAATTTTATTGCTTCTTATTCAAAAGATCTACTATTTTATTCATGTTTAATGATGATGAGAAAAATAAACTATAGCTTAATTGGAGATAAAATCAAATAGATACTAATTACTATTATATGACTTCTAAGGTAGACTTTTTATAAGGACACTGTCACAGAGTTAAGGCAGAAATTGGAAATTAACAACCTTTATTCTGGGGGTATGGGGGTTCCTCTGATCCTTGGGAGGCTTGGTATTACAGAAGACTTTTGGCGCTTCAGTTCCCTTAAGTCACGTCCCTGCTCCTCTTGTTCTTTAAGCATATGGGTCAGCATTTGACTGTGTTCCTTCTGTTGTTTTATTATCTGCTCCATAGCTTCCTGTATCTTGGTGACAGACGTCTCAAGATATTCCCAATATTCCGCTTGAGGAATCTCTGGGAGGAATTCCTGTGCTCTCTTCTTGATAGGATCCTCCTGTGCTTGTTGTCTCTCCATTGATGCTTTGGTGATTGACTTTTCAATTAGGATATATTCAGTTATTCCCATCTTGACTCCAGTGTCCTTGCAGAGCAGAGAAATCACGCTTGGATAAGCCAACCTGGCCTCTTTTGAATTTTTGTTAGCAATCTTATAGAGCTCAGTTGAAATCAGCTGATGAACCTCCACTTCCTTTCCCATCATGATGCAATGAATCATCACTGCTCTTTTAACTGTGACTTCAGAACGGTTGCTAGTGGGCAACAGAGAATGCCCAATGAAGTCCAGCCATCCTCTGGCAGCTGGTTTGAGATCCTCCCTCTTGAGTTGATTTGGGACGCCCTTTGTGTTGGTGGTCCACCTGGCTCCAGGGATATATTTGTCCTCTAAGATCTTATCCAGGCCAATGTCTACTCTCATCATCCTCCTGTTGAAGGAGTCTGGATCATCCTTTAGCTGAGGTAGCTTTAATATCTCTCTGATCTTGTCAGGGGTGGTATGAACAATCTTTCCCCTGACCATGGTCCGAAATTCATAGCAGGCTGTTCCAGATAGTCTTTGCTTGTCAGTCTGCCACATATTAGCATAGAACTCCTGAACCATGTTCCTTCCTACTTTCGTTTCAGGATTAGCTAGGACTTCCCAGTTCCTGATTCGAATTCGCTCCTGGATCTCCGGATATTCATCTTCTTTCAGATCGAATCTAACTTCCGGGATCACTGATCTCTGACCCATTACTTTAAGATAATGGTCTGAATGTTCTTTAGATAAGAACTTCCCTTGATTCCAAAGTGGTTTTGGAACGCTCTCTTTCTTGCCTCTTGGAGTGGATTGTTTTCCTTTGAGAGCCATAATCTTAGTAGTGATCTCGGATAAACACACCAAACTTAGAGGTTTGCTTGTCCTCAAGCAAAAGAAAAGAAAGGAGAGGGATAGACGGAGATTGAGTAGCACTTGTTGATGAAGGAGGGGGGGGGGCGAACCCAATTTAAAGGGGTGGGGGGTGTTTTTTTTGAAAAATTGGAAGAGATAAGATAAAAAGATTGAGTTGAAAAAGATAAGATAGAAGATAGAGTTTAATTTTGAAAGGATACGATAGATTTTTGAAAAAGATAACTCTGAATTTTGAAAAAGATAATATGGATATTTGAAAAAGATATGGATTAGTTGAAAACTTGGTGCACGAATTGTGAATCACACTTTTCACAACGCGTACCACTAACCAGCAAGTGTACTGGGTCGTCCAAGTAATACCTTACGTGAGTAAGGGTCGAATCCCACGGAGATTGTTGGTTTGAAGCAATCTATGGTTATCTTGTAAATCTTAGTCAGGAAGTCAATTATGTTTATCAGTTGAATTGTGAATAACTGAGAGAGCATAAATTAAAGGTTACTTGTTATGCAGTAATGGAGAATATGTTGGAGTTTTGGAGATGCTTTATCTTCTGAATCTCTGCTTTCCTCTGTCTTCTGATTCACGCACGCACGTCCTCCTATGACAAGCTGTGTGTTGGTGGATCACCGTTGTCAATGGCTACCTTCCGTCCTCCCAGTAAAAACTACGCTCACGCGCTCTGTCACAGCACGGCTAATCACCGGTTGGTTCTCGATCCGGTTGGAATAGGATTTACTATCCTTTTGCGTCTGTCACTAATGCCCAGCCTTCAAGAGTTTGAAGCTCATCACAGTCATTCAATCCTTGAATCCTACTCGGAATACCACAGACAAGGTTTAGACTTTCCGGATTCTCATGAATGCTGCCATCAATTCTAGCTTATACCACGGAGATTCTGATTAAGGAATCTAAGAGATACTCATTCAATCGTATATAGAACGGAGGTGGTTGTCAGGCACACGTTCATGATTTGAGGAAGGTGATGAGTGTCACAGCTCATCACCTCCATCACAGTTAAGCGCGAATGAACATCTTAGATAGGAACAAGCGTGTTTGAATGGAAAACAGAAATACTTGCCTTAATTCATCGAGACACAGCAGAGCTCCTCATCCCCAACAATGGGGTTTAGAGACTCATGCCGTCAGAGAATAAAAAGTTTAGATCTGAAAATGTCATGAGATACAAAAATAAGTCTCTAAAAGTTGTTTAAATACTAAACTAGTAGCCTAGGATTACAAAAATTGGATAAACTATGATGGATGATGCAGAGATCCACTTCTGGGGCCCACTTGGTGTGTGCTGGGTCCCACTTGGTGTGTGTTGGAGCTGAGACTTAAGCAATTCACGTGCAGAGACCAATTGTGGAGTTGAACGCCAGTTTTTATGCCAGTTTGGGCGTTCAACTCCAGCTTTTGATCCTTTTCTGGCGCTGGACGCCAGAATTGGGCAGAGGACTGGCGTTGAACGCCAGTTTACGTCGTCTATTCTTGTGCAAAGTATGGACTATTATATATTGCTGGAAAGCCCTGGATGTCTACTTTCCAACGCAATTGGAAGCATGCCATTTCGAGTTCTGTAGCTCCAGAAAATCCACTTTGAGTGCAGGGAGGTCAGAATCTAACAGCATCAGCAGTCCTTTTTCAGCCTGAATCAGATTTTTGCTCAGCTCCTTCAATTTCAGCCAGAAAAATACCTGAAATTACAGAAAAACATACAACTCATAGTAAAGTCCAGAAATATGAATTTTTCCTAAAAACTAATAGAAATAGACTAAAAACTAACTAAAACATACTTAAAACTATATGAAATTATCCCCAAAAAGCGTATAAAATATCCGCTCATCACAACACCAAACTTAAACTGTTGCTTGTCCTCAAGCAACTAGACAAATAAAATAGAAGACTAATAGGTTGAGAAGCAATAATATCTCAAAGTTTTTGATTGAAGCTCAGATCCTAATTAGATGAGCAGGACTAGTAGCTTTTTGCTTCTGAACAGTTCTGGCATCTCACTTTATCCATTGAAGCTCAGAGTGATTGGCATCTATAGGAACTCAGAATTCAGATAGTGTTATTGATTCTCTTAGTTCAGTGTGATGATTCTTGAACACAGCTTCTTTATGAGTCTTGGCCGTGGCCCTAAGCACTTTGTTTTCCAATATTACTACCGGATACATAAATGCCACAGACACATAACTGAGTGAACATTTTCAGATTGTGACTCAGCTTTGCTAAAGTCCCCAATTAGAGGTGTCCAGAGTTCTTAAGCACACTCTTCCTTTTGCTTTGGACCTTGACTTTAACCGCTCAGTCTCAAGTTTTCACTTGACACCTGCACGCCACAAGCACATGGTTAGGGACAGCTTGGTTTAGCCGCTTAGACCAGGATTTTATTCCTTTAGGCCCTCCTATCCACTGATGCTCAAAGCCTTGGGATCCTTTTTATTTGCCCCTTGCCTTTTGGTTTTAAGGGTTATTGGCTGTTTGCTCTTTCCTCTTGGTTTTAAGAGCTTTTGGCTTTTTCTGCTTGCTTTTTCTTTTTCTTTCTATTTTTTTTTCTGCAAGCTTTGTTCTTTGCTGCTTTTTCTTGCTTCAAGAATCATTTTTAAGGTTTTTTAGATTATCAATAACATGTCTCATGTTCATCATTCTTTCAAGAGCCAACATATTTAACAATCTTAAACAACAAATTCAAAAGACATATGCACTGTTCAAGCATTCATTCAGAAGACAGAAAGCATTGCCACCACATGTTACTAATTAGAATTTTTCTTATTAAAAACTCGAAATTTTATTACCTCTTATTCAAAAGATCTACTATTTTATTCATGTTTGTTGATGATAAGAAAAATAGACTATAACTTAATTGGGGATAAAATCAAACTAGACACTAATTACTACTAATGATCATGTAATGAAGACACAAACATAGATAAGCACTTAGCATAGAGAAAACGAAAAACAGAGAAAGTAAGAACAAGGAACGAGTCCACCTTAGTGATGATGGCATTTCCTTCTTGAGGCACCAATGATGTTCTTGAGCTCTTTTATGTCTCTTCCTTGCCTTTGTGGCCTGATTCCTAGTGATTTTTGGTATTTCTATCCTCAGTTGCTTCCAATAATTATGTGGAGGGAAGTGCATCCCCTGAGGTATCTCTTGATTTGCAGTCACATGTTCTACCACTGAGCTATAAATCCTTCACATAATTGTTTTACCACACCAAACTTAGAATGTTGCTCGCCCTCGAGCAAAAGAAGAGGGAATAGATGAAGAAGAAGATGTGGAAAGAAAAAACTAGGATTATGAGGAGGGAAGGTGGGGATCCTGTGGGGTCCACAGATCTTGAAGTGTCAAGGCATTTACATCCCTGCACCAATTTAGGCATGCAAAATGCCCTTGCACACAACTCTGGGCGTTCAGCGCCAGGTTGGTGCCCATTTTGGGCGTTCAACGCCCATTTACTAGCCATTTCTGGCGTTGAACGCCAGAACCATGCTTGTTCTGGGCGTTCAGCGCCAGGATGTTGCCCATTTTGGGCGTTCAGCGCCAGAACCATGCTCTGTTCTGGCGTTGAACGCCAGACAGGTGCTTCCTCCAGGGTGTGATTTTTCTTCTGCTGTTTTTGATTCTGTTTTCAATTTTTAATATTTATTTTGTGACTCCACATGATCATGAACCTAATAAAACATGAACAACCATGAAAATAAATAAAAATTGGGTTGCCTCCCAACAAGCGCTTCTTTAATGTCTTTAGCTGGACCTTGCTGAGCTTTTAATCTAGCTTCAGCCTTGAGCATTCTTGCTCAATGTTGCCTTCAAGATAATGCTTGATTCTCTGTCCATTGACAATGAACTTCTTATCAGAATCAATATCTTGAAGCTCCACATAACCACATGGTGATACACTTGTAATCACGTATGGTCCCCTCCACCGGGATTTCAGTTTCCCGGGGAATAGCCTGAGTCTAGAGTTAAACAACAGAACCTTCTGTCCTGGTTCAAAGATTCTAGATGACAGCTTTCTGTCATGCCATTTTTTTTATTTTTCTTTATAAAGCTTGGCATTTTCGAAAGCTGTGGATCTGAATTCCTCTAGCTCATTTAGCTGGAGCAATCGTTTTTCTCCTGCTAATTTGGCATCAAAGTTTAGGAATCTGGTTGCCCAGTAGGCCTTATGTTCCAGTTCCACGGGCAAGTGGCATGCCTTACCATACACGAGTTGGTATGGAGAGGTCCCTATAGGGGTCTTGAATGCTGTTCTGTAAGCCCACAGAGCATCATCCAAGCTCCTTGCCCAATCCTTTCTACGGGTATTTACTGTCCGTTCCAGGATTCTCTTTAATTCTCTGTTAGAGACTTCAGCTTGCCCATTGGTTTGTGGATGATATGGTGTGGCCACTTTGTGGCGAATTCCATACCGAACCATGGCAGAGTAAAGCTGTTTATTGCAGAAGTGAGTGCCCCCATCACTGATTAACACTCTAGGGACACCAAACCTGCTAAAGATATGTTTCTGGAGGAACTTCAGCACTGTTTTAGTATCATTGGTGGGTGTGGCAATAGCCTCAACCCATTTTGATACATAGTCAACTGCCACCAGAATATAAGTGTTTGAATATGATGGTGGAAAAGGTCCCATGAAGTCAATTCCCCATACGTCAAACAACTCAATTTCCAAGATTCCTTGTTGAGGCATGGCGTAACCATGAGGCAGATTACCAGCTCTTTGGCAACTGTCACAATTACGTACAAACTCTCGGGAATCTTTATAGAGTGTGGGCCAATAGAAGCCACATTGGAGGACCTTGGTGGCTGTTCGCTCACCTCCGAAATGGCCTCCATATTGAGATCCGTGGCAATGCCATAGGATCCTCTGTGCTTCCTCTCTGGGGACACACCTACGGATAATTCCGTCTGCACATCTCTTAAAGAGATATGGTTCATCCCACAAGTAGTACTTTGCATCAGTGACTAATTTCTTCTTTTGTATTCTATTGTACTCCTTGGGTATGAACCGTGCAGCTTTATAGTTTGCAATATCGGCAAACCATGGTGCTTCCTGGATGGCAAATAGATGCTCATCAGGGAACGTTTCCGAGATCTCAAGAAAGGGGAGGGACGTCCCTTCCACTGGCTCTATCCGGGACAGATGATCAGCCACTTGGTTCTCTGTCCCTTTTCTGTCTCTTATTTCTATATCAAACTCTTGCAGAAGCAATACCCATCTGATGAGCCTGGGTTTTGAATCCTGCTTTGTGAGTAGATATTTAAGAGCAGCATGGTCAGTATACACAATCACTTTTGATCCTACTAAGTATGATCTGAACTTGTCAATGGCGTAAACCACTGCAAGTAGTTCTTTTTCTGTGGTTGTGTAATTTTTCTGGGCATCATTTAGAACGCGACTGGCATAATAAATGACATGCAGAAGCTTGTCATGCCTCTGTCCCAATACTACACCAATGGCATGATCACTGGCATCACACATTAACTCAAATGGCAATGTCCAGTCTGGTGCAGAAATAACTGGTGCTGTGACCAGCTTAGCTTTCAGCGTTTCAAACACCTGCAGGCATGCTGTGTCAAACACAAATGGCGTGTCAGCAGCTAGCAGATTGCTTAGAGGTTTTGCGATTTTTGAAAAATCCTTTATAAACCTCCTATAGAATCCTGCATGCCCCAGAAAGCTTCTGATTGCCTTAACATTGGCAGGTGGTGGTAATTTTTCAATTACCTCTATTTTTGCTTGATCCACCTCTATTCCCTTGTTTGAGATTTTATGCCCAAGAACGATTCCTTCAGTCACCATGAAGTGACACTTTTCCCAGTTTAAGACTAGGTTGGTTTCTTGGCATCTTTTCAGAACAAGTTTCAGGTGATCAAGACAGGAGCTGAATGAGTCTCCATATACTGAGAAGTCATCCATGAAGACTTCCAGAAATTTTTCCACCATGTCAGAGAAAATAGAGAGCATGCATCTCTGGAAGGTTGCAGGCGCATTACATAGCCCAAATGGCATCCTTCTATAAGCAAACACTCCAGATGGGCATGTGAATGCTGTTTTCTCTTGATCCTGGGGATCCACTGCAATCTGGTTATAGCCTGAATAGCCATCCAAAAAGCAGTAATAATCATGACCTGCTAGTCTCTCTAGCATCTGGTCTATGAATGGTAAAGGAAAATGATCCTTTCTGGTGGCTGTATTGAGCCTTCTGTAGTCAATACACATGCGCCACCCTGTAACTGTTCTTGTGGGAACCAGTTCATTTTTTTCATTATGAATCACTGTCATGCCTCCCTTTTTTGGGACGACTTGAACAGGGCTCACCCAGGGGCTATCAAAAATAGGATAAATAATCCCAGCCTCTAGTAACTTGGTGACCTCTTTCTGCACCACTTCCTTCATGGCTGGATTTAGCCGCCTCTGTGGTTGAACCACTGGTTTGGCATTGTCCTCCAATAGGATTTTGTGCATGCATCTAGCTGGGCTTATGCCCTTAAGGTCACCTATGGACCACCCAAGAGCTGTCTTGTATGTCCTTAGCACTTGAATAAGTGCTTCCTCTTCCTGTGAATTTAAAGCAGAGCTTATGATCACTGGAAAAGTGTCACCTTCTCCCAGAAATGCATATTTCAAGGATGGTGGTAGTGGCTTGAGCTCGGGTTTAGGGGGTTTTTCCTCTTTCAGAAGAAAGTTCAGAGGCTCTTTCATGTCCCCTGAATCCTCCAAATCAGGCTGAACATCTTTAAAGATGTCTTCCAACTCTGATTCGAGACTCTCAGCCATGTTGATCTCTTCTACCAAAGAGTCAATGAGATCAACTTTCATGCAGTCTGTTGATGTGTCTGGATGCTGCATGGCTTTGACAGCGTTCAACTTGAACTCATCATCGTTGACTCTCAGGGTTATTTCCCCCTGTTGGACGTCAATGAGGGATCGTCCAGTTGCTAGGAAGGGTCTTCCTAGGATGAGAGTATCACTCTTGTGCTCCTCCATTTCCAGTACAACAAAGTCAGTGGGAAAGGCGAATGGCCCAACTCTGACAATCATGTCCTCAATCACGCCTGATGGGTATTTAGTGGAACCATCAGCAAGTTGGAGACATATCCGGGTTGGTTTAACTTCTTCAGTTAAGCCAAGCTTCCTGATAGTAAATGCAGGTATCAGGTTGATGCTTGCCCCAAGATCGCATAAAGCTGTCTTGGTGCAATCACCTTCTAATATGCATGGTATCAGAAAACTCCCAGGGTCTTTAAGCTTTTCAGGAAAGCTTTTCAGAATGGCTGCACTGCATTCTTCAGTGAGGAGAACTCTTTCTGTTTCTCTCCACTCCTTTTTATGACTCAAGATCTCTTTCATGAACTTGGCATAAGAAGGTATTTGCACAAGTGCCTCTGCAAATGGAATCTTTATTTCAAGAGTCCTTAGATAATCTGCAAAGCGAGCAAATTGCTTATCCTGCTCCTCTTTCCGGAGTTTTTGAGGATAAGGTATCTTGGCTTTATATTCCTCAACCTTAGTGGTTAAAGAAGACTTTTTAGATGGGTTGTTATCAGCAATTGTGTGTGTCTGATCCCTCACTGGCAATTGAGTGCCAGAGTCAGAAGCTGGAGTGACGTTAGACGCTAGCTCACTGTCTGTTCCTGGCGCCTGAACGCCAGAAATGTACCCATTTTGGGCGTTCAACACTGGATTCTGCCCCATTTGGGCATTCAACGCCAGATTCTTGCCCATTTCTGGCGTTGAACGCCAATCCTGCCTTGTTTCTGGCGCTGAACGCCAGTTTTGGGCATGGTCTAGGCGTTCAGCGCCAGCCTTCCACCCATTTTCTGGCGTTTTAGTGCCAGAATTATTTTTCCCTGGGCTCTTAATGTCCTCAGGTGAATCTTTGGTGGGTTGCTCATTTCTTGAATTTTTGATGCCTTGAGGTGGGGTATTTAATGTTTTCCCACTTCTTAATTGAACTGCTTGGCATTCTTCTGCTATTTGCTTTGATAGCTGCTGCTTTGTTTGTTTAAACTGTTCGTCCATATGTATATTAGCTATCCTTGTCTCCTGTAGCCTGTCCTTGAATTCAGCTAGCTGCTTTGTTAGAAAATCCAATTGCTGATTGAATTCAGCAGCTTGTTTTACAGTACTGAATTCAGCAGTTACTGTTTTAACCTCTTCATTCATGGAAGGGTTGCTGCTTAGATACAGATGCTGATTCCTGGCAACTGTATCAATGAGCTCTTGAGCCTCTTCAATTGTCTTTCTCATATGGATAGATCCACCAGCTGAGTAATCTAGAGACATCTGAGCTCCTTCTGCAAGCCCATAGTAGAAGATGTCTAACTGAACCCACTCTGAAAACATTTCAGAGGGGAATTTTCGTAGCATCTCTCTGTATTTCTCCCAGGCATCATAAAGAGATTCATTATCTCCTTGTTTAAAACCTTGGATGTCCAGCCTTAGCTGTGTCATCCTTTTTGGAGGAAAATACTGATTCAGGAATTTTTCTGTCAGCTGTTTCCATGTTCTTATGCTGGCCTTAGGTTGGTTATTTAACCACCTCTTAGCTTGATCTTTTATAGCAAATGGAAACAGTAATAGTCTGTAGACATCCTGATCTATTTCCTTATCATGTACTGTGTCAGCAATTTGTAAAAATTGTGCCAGAAACTCTGTAGGTTCTTCCTGTGGAAGACCGAAATACTGGCAACTTTGCTGCACCATGATAATGAGCTGAGGATTCAACTCAAAGCTACTAACTCCAATGGAGGGTATGCATATGCTACTCCCATATGAAGCAGTAGAGGGGTTAGAATATGACCCCAGAGTCCTCCTGGACTGTTCATTTCCACTTATGTCCATGATGGATATATGGATATAACTTGGACTGATTTATCTTTTTATTTATTTTATTTTATAAGAAGTAAATACTTAAATAAAATAAAATAACTAAAAAGAATTTGAATTTTGAAATTAAATTTTTTTTTCTTTTTTTTTTTTATAAAAAAAATAAAAATTAATTAGTTAATAAAAAAGAAATTTTTGAAAAAGAGGGGAGATATTTTCGAAAATTAGAGAGAGAGAGAGTTAGTTAGGTAGTTTTGAAAAAGTTGAGAAACAAACAAAAAGTTAGTTGGTTAGTTGAAAAAAATTTTGAAAAGATAAGAAGTTAGGAAGTTAGAAGAGATATTTTGAAAAGATATTTTTGAATTTAGTGAGGAGAGAGAAAAACAATAAGATAGTACAAGATTTAAAATTTTTAGATCTAATGCTCCTTGTTTTTGAAAATTTTGGAGGGAAAACACCAAGGAACACCAAACTTAAAAATTTTAAGATCAAGACACAAGGAAAACTCAAGAACACTTTGAAGACTCACAAGAACACAAGAACATGAAGAAAGAACACCAAACTTAAAATTTTTAGAAAACCAAACCAAAATTTTCGAAAATCAAAGGGAAATCAACAAGAAAACACCAAACTTAAAGTTTGGCACAGGATTTAATAGAAAAATTATTTTTGAAAAAGGTTTTAAAAAATATGATAGCCAATTATCATGAACATAAACACCACGTTCTAATTAACTGAGCTATAAATTTAAAGTGTTTTAACAAGGGATAAATAATAAAAGACTCTAAACTAAAAAAAGAAAAATTTTTCCTAATCTAAGCAACAAAATAAACCGTTAGTTGTCCAAACACGAACAATCCCCGGCAACGGCACCAAAAACTTGGTGCACGAATTGTGAATCACACTTTTCACAACGCGTACCACTAACCAGCAAGTGCACTGGGTCGTCCAAGTAATATCTTACGTGAGTAAGGGTCGAATCCTACGGAGATTGTTGGTTTGAAGCAATCTATGGTTATCTTGTAAATCTTAGTCAGGAAGTCAATTATGTTTATCAGTTGAATTGTGAATAACTGAGAGAGCATAAATTAAAGGTTACTTGTTATGCAGTAATGGAGAATATGTTAGAGTTTTGGAGATGCTTTATCTTCTGAATCTCTGCTTTCCTCTGTCTTCTGATTCACGCACGCACGTCCTCCTATGGCAAGCTGTGTGTTGGTGGATCACCGTTGTCAATGGCTACCTTCCGTCCTCCCAGTAAAAACTACGCTCACGCGCTCTGTCACAGCACGGCTAATCACCGGTTGGTTCTCGATCCGGTTGGAATAGGATTTACTATCCTTTTGCGTTTGTCACTAATGCCCAGCCTTCAAGAGTTTGAAGCTCGTCACAGTCATTCAATCCTTGAATCCTACTCGGAATACCACAGAAAAGGTTTAGACTTTCCGGATTCTCATGAATGCTGCCATCAATTCTAGCTTATACCACGGAGATTCTGATTAAGGAATCTAAGAGATACTCATTCAATCGTATATAGAACGGAGGTGGTTGTCAGGCACACGTTCATGATTTGAGGAAGGTGATGAGTGTCACAGCTCATCACCTCCATCACAGTTAAGCGCGAATGAACATCTTAGATAGGAACAAGCGTGTTTGAATGGAAAACAGAAATACTTGCATTAATTCATCGAGACACAGTAGAGCTCCTCATCCCCAACAATGGGGTTTAGAGACTCATGCCGTCAGAGAATACAAAGTTTAGATCTGAAAATGTCATGAGATACAAAAATAAGTCTCTAAAAGTTGTTTAAATACTAAACTAGTAGCCTAGGTTTACAAAAATTGGATAAACTATGATGGATGATGCAGAGATCCACTTCTGGGGCCCACTTGGTGTGTGCTGGAGCTGAAACTTAAGCAATTCACGTGCAGAGACCAATTGTGGAGTTGAACGCCAGTTTTTCATGCCAGTTTGGGCGTTCAACTCCAGCTTTTGATCCTTTTCTGGCGCTGGACGCCAGAATTGGGCAGAGGACTGGCGTTGAACCCCAGTTTACATCGTCTATATGAGCGGATAATTTATACGCTTTTTGACATTGTTTTTAGTATGTTTTTAGTAGGATCTAGTTACTTTTAGGGATGTTTTCATTAGTTTTTATGTTAAATTCACATTTCTGGACTTTACTATGAGTTTGTGTGTTTTTCTGTGATTTCAGGTATTTTCTGGCTGAAATTGAGGGACTTGAGCAGAAATCAGATTCAGAGGCTGAAAAAGGACTGCTGATGTTGTTGGATTCTGACCTCCCTGCACTCAAAATAGATTTTCTGGAGCTACAGAACTCGAAATGGCGCGCTTCCAATTGCGTTGGAAAGTAGACATCCAGGGCTTTCCAGCAATATATAATAGTCCATACTTTGGCCAAGAATTGACGACGTAAACTGGCGTTCAACGCCAGCTTTCTACCCAAATCTGGCGTCCAGCGCCAGAAAAGGATCCAAAACCAGAGTTGAACGCCCAAACTGGCACAGAAACTGGCGTTCAACTCCACAAATGGCCTCTGCACGTGCTACACTTAAGCTCAGCCCAAACACACACCAAGTGGGCCCCGGAAGTGGATTTATGCATCAATTACTTACTCATGTAAACCCTAGTAGCTAGTTTATTATAAATAGGACCTTTTACTATTGTATTAGGCATCTTTTGATCATCTCAGGATCTTAGGATCATCTTGGAACGCATTGTTCTTAGACCATAGGGGCTGGCCACACGGCCATGCCTGGACCTTCACTTATGTATTTTCATACGGTAGAGTTTCTACACTCCATAGATTAAGGTGTGGAGCTCTGCTGTTCCTCAAAGAATTAATGCAAAGTACTACTGTTTTCTATTCAATTCTCCTTATTTCTCTTCTAAGATATCCATTCGCACCCAAGAACGTGATGAAGGTGATGATTATGTGTGACGCTCATCATCCTTCTCCCTTATGAATGCGTGCCTGACAAACACTTCTGTTCTATATGAAATAAGCTAGAATGAGTATCTCTTAGATCTCCTAACCGGAATCTTCGTGGCGTAAGCTAGAATGATGGCGGCATTCAAGAGAATCCGGAAGGTCTAAACCTTGTCTGTGGTATTCCGAGTAGGATTCAATGATTGAATGACTGTGACGAGCTCCTAACTCGCGATTGCAGGGCGTTAGTGACAGACGCAAAAGGATAGTAAATCCTATTCCAGCATGATCGAGAACCGACAGATAAATAGTCGTGCCGTGACAGGGTGCTGAGCATATTATTCACTGACAGGATAAGATGAAGCCATTGACAAGGGTGATGCCTCTAGACGATTAGCCGTGCCGTGACAGGGCATTGGATCATTTTCCCGTGAGATGACCGAAAGTAGCCAGTGACAGTGGTGATGTATCACATAAATCCAGCCATGGAAAGGAGTAAGACTGATATGATGAAGATAGCAGGAAAGCAGAGGTTCAGAGGAACGAAAAGCATCTCCATTCGCTTATCTGAAATTCCTACCAATGATTTACATAAGTACCTCTATCCCTATTCTTTTATTTATTATTCGAAAACTCCATAATTATTTTATATCCGCCTGACTGAGATTTACAAGGTGACCATAGCTTGCTTCATACCAACAATCTCCGTGGGATTCGACCCTTACTCACGTAAGGTATTACTTGGACGACCCAGTGCACTTGCTGGTTAGTTGTATCGAAGTTGTGACAATTATGAATTAAGATCAGAGCACCAAACTTTGGAGCCATTACCAGGATTTGTTCGAGCCTGGAGATCACAATTTCGTCCACCAAGTTTTTGGCGCCGTTGCCGGGGATTGTTTGAGTCTTCGGCAAGCTTTTGGTCCGGTAACATCAGTGCCAGATTCCCTTTTGATCCGGCAACAGCACCAAGTTTTTGGCGCCGTTGCCAGGGATTGTTCGTGTTTGGACAACTGACGGTTCATCTTGTTGCTCAGATTAGGTAATTTTCTTTTCGTTTTTTTTTTCAAAAAATCTTTCAAAAATATTTTCAAAAATCTCTCATATGTTTTCGAAAAAAAATAAAATAAAAATGTTTTCAAAAATTTTATTCAAGATTTTTAAGAATGAATTCTAGTGTTTCATGAAGCATGTGAAGCCTGGCTGGCTGTAGAGCCATGTCTAAATTCTTTTGGACTGAGGCTTCCAAACCATCAGAGGCAAGTTACATGCTTGGTAAATGATGAGCAGCAATTTGTTATCAAGATCAATATACTCTGGTGTTAAATGCTGAAGCTTGGCTGGCCATTGGCCATGTCTAGTGTTTTGGACTGGAGCTTTCATTGAAAGCTTGGCTGGCTAGTGAGCCATGTCTAATTCCTGGACTGAAGCTTTAGACTAACATGGCAAGATTCCTGGAATTCATATTAAAAATTTTGGAATCCTTATTTTTCTTTTTTCAAGACTATTTTCGAAAAATATAAAATAAAAATAAAAAAAAATTAGAAAATCATAAAAATCAAAAATAATTTTCTGTTTCTTGTTTGAGTCTTGAGTCATGTTATAAGTTTGGTGTCACTTGCATATGCATCTTGCATTTTTTCGAAAATATCAGGCATTCATAGTGTTCTTCATGATCTTCAAGTTGTTCTTGGTAAGTCTTCTTGTTTGATCTTGATGATTTTTTGTTTTGTGTCTTTTCATGTTTATCATATGCATTCTTGAATTCTTAGTGCGTAAGCATTAAAGAATTCTAAGTTTGGTGTCTTGCATGTTTTCTTTGCATTAAAAATTTTTCAAAATTATGTCTATGATGTTCATCTTGACATTCAAAGTGTTCTTGGTGTTCATCTTGACATTCATAGCATTCTTGCATGCATTCATTGTTTTGATCTAAAAAATTTCATGCATTGCATAATTTTCATGTTTTCATAAAAATTCAAAAAATCAAAAAAATATCTTTCCCTTTTTCTCTCATCAAATTCGAAAATTGAGTTGACTTTTTCAAAAATTTTTAAAAATCAAAGTTGTTTCTTATGAGTCAAATCAAATTTTCAATTTGAAAATCTTATCTTTTTCAAAATCTTTTTCAAAAATCAAATCTTTTTCAAATTTCTTAGTTATTTTCGAAAATTCTAAAAATCTTTTTCAAAAATCTTTTTCTTATTTTTATATAAAATTTTCGAAAATAACTAATCAATTAATGTTTTGATTCAAAAATTTCAAGTTTGTTACTTACTTGTTAAGAAAGATTCAAACTTTAAGTTCTAGAATCATATCTTGTGATTTCTTATGAATCAAGTCATTAATTGTGATTTTAAAAATCAAATCTTTTTCAAAACTAACTCTATCATATCTTTTCAAAAATATCTTCTTATCTTATCTTTTTCAAAAATATCTTTTCAAAATATATTTTCTAACTTCCTAACTTCTTATCTTTTCAAAATTTGTTTCAACTAACTAACTAACTGTTTTGTTTGTTTCTTAACTTTTTCAAAACCACCTAACTAACTCTCTCTCTCTCATTTTCGAAAATATCTCTCCCCTTTTTCAAAATTTCTTTTTAATTTATTAATTATTTTTTTTAAACTTAATTTTCGAAAATACTAACAATTTTCAAAAACCAATTTTCAAAAAATCACTAACCCTTTTTCAAAATAATTTTTGAAAATTATTCCTCCCCCATCTCATTCTATTTATTCATTCATATCCTAACATCTCATCTCACATCTCTTCCATTCGTACAGTTGCATTTCTTCTTTTACATCACATTCTTTGTCTCCCCCTCTTTTCTTCCAATCATAAAGGGATCCCTATACTGTGGTATAAAGGATCTCTATTATTATTATTATTTTTCTGTCCATTCTTCCTTGTCATATGAGCAGGAGCAAGGATAAGAACATTCTTGTGGAAGCAGATCCAGAACCTGAAAGGACTCTGAAGAGAAAATTAAGAGAAGCTAAAATACAACAATCCAGAGATAACCTTTCAGAAATTTTCGAACAGGCAGAGGAGATGGCAGCCGAAAATAATAATAATGTAAGGAAGATGCTTGGTGACTTTACTGCACCTAATTCCAATTTACATGGAAGAAGCATCTCCATTCCTGCCATTGGAGCAAACAACTTTGAGCTGAAACCTCAATTAGTTTCTCTGATGCAGCAGAACTGCAAGTTTCATGGACTTCCATCTGAAGATCCTTTTCAGTTCTTAACTGAATTCTTGCAGATATGTGATACTGTTAAGACTAATGGAATAGATCCTGAAGTCTACAGGCTCATGCTTTTCCCTTTTGCTGTAAGAGACAAAGCTAGATTATGGTTGGATTCTCAACCTAAAGACAGCCTGAACTCTTGGGATAAGCTGGTCACGGCTTTCTTAGCCAAGTACTTTCCTCCTCAAAAGCTGAGCAAGCTTAGAGCTGATGTTCAAACCTTCAGACAGAAAAAAGGTGAATCTCTCTATGAAGCTTGGGAAAGATACAAACAGTTGACCAAAAAGTGTCCTTCTGACATGCTTTCAGAATGGACCATCCTGGATATATTCTATGATGGTTTATCTGAGCTATCAAAGATGTCACTGGACACCTCTGCAGGTGGATCCATTCACCTAAAGAAAATGCCTACAGAAGCTCAAGAACTCATTGACATGGTTGCTAACAACCAGTTCATGTACACTTCTGAAAGGAATCCTGTGAGTAATGGGATGCCTATGAAGAAGGGAGTTCTTGAGGTTGATACTCTGAATGCCATATTGGCTCAGAACAAAATATTGACTCAGCAAGTCAATATGACCTCTCAGAGTCTGCATGGAATGCAAGCTGCACCCAACAGTACTCAAGAGGCATCTTCTAAAGAAGAAGCCTATGATCCTGAGAACCCTGCAATAGCAGAGGTAAATTACTTAGGTGAACCTTATGGAAACACCTATAACTCAACATGGAGAAATCATCCAAATGTCTCATGGAAGGATCAAAAGCCTCAACAAGGCTTTAATAATGGTGGAAGAAACAGGTTTAGCAATAGCAAGCCTTTTCCATCATCAACTCAGCAACAGACAGAGAACTCTGAACAAAATACTTCTAATTTAGCAAATCTAGTCTCTGATCTATCTAAGGCCACTGTAAGTTTCATGAATGAAACAAGGTCTTCCATTAGAAATCTGGAAGCACAAGTGGGCCAGCTGAGTAAAAGGATCACTGAAATCCCTCCTAGTACTCTCCCAAGCAATACAGAAGAGAACCCAAAAGGAGAGTGCAAGGCCATTGACATAAGTGCCATGGCCGAACCTGAGAGGAGAGGAGAGGACGTGAATCCCAAGGAGGAAGACCTCCTGGGACGTCCAGTGATCAACAAGGAGCTTCCCTCTGGGGAATCAAAGGACTCTGAGGCTCATCTAGAGACTATAGAGATCCCATTGAACCTCCTTATGCCCTTCATGAACTCTGATGAGTATTCCTCTTCTGAAGAGAATGAGGATGTCACTGAAGAGCAAACTGCCAAGTTTCTTGGTGCAATCATGAAGCTGAATGCCAAATTGTTTGGCATTGATGCTTGGGAAGTTGAACCTCCCTTGTTCATCAATAAACTAAGTGATCTGGATCAACTGACATTGCCTCAGAAGAGACAGGATCCTGGAAAGTTCATAATACCCTGTACCATAGGCACCAAGATCTTTAAGGCTCTGTGTGACCTTGGTTTAGGAATAAACCTCATGCCCCTCTCTGTAATGGAGAAACTGGGAATCTATGGGGTGCAAGCTGCTAAAATCTCACTAGAGATGGCAGACAGCTCAAGAAAGCAGGCTTATGGACAAGTAGAAGATGTATTAGTAAAGGTTGAGGGCCTTTACATCCCTGCTGATTTCATAGTCCTGGATACTGAAAAGGAAGAGGATGAATCCATCATCCTAGGAAGACCTTTCCTGGCCACAGCAAGAGCTGTGATTGATGTTGACAGAGGTGAAATATTCCTTCAATGGAATGAGAACTCCCTTGTATTCAAAACTCAAGGATCTCCCTCTGCAACCATGAAGAGGAAGCATGAAAAGCTTCTCTCAAAGCAGGGTCAACCAGAGCCCCCACAGTCAAACTCTAAGTTTGGTGTTGGGAGGCCACAACCAAACTCTAAGTTTGGTGTTGAACTCCCATATCCAAACTCTAAGTTTGGTGTTGGAGAGTTTCAACAAAGCTCTGCACATCTGTGAGGCTCCATGAGAGCCCACTGTCAAGCTACTGACATTAAAGAAGCGCTTGTTGGGAGGCAACCCAATGTTTATCTAATTCTTATTTTTATTATTTTTCATGTTTTCTTAGGTTCATGATCATGTGGAGTCACAAAATAAATAGAAAAATTGAAAACGGAATCAAAAACAGCAGAAGAAAAATCACACCCTGGAGGAGCATCTGTCTGGCGTTCAGCGCCAGAACAGAGCATGGTTCTGGCGCTGAACGCCCAAAATGGGCAGCTTCTGGGCGCTGAACGCCAGAACAGGCATGGTTCTGGCGTTCAACGCCAGAAATGGCACACAAATGGGCGTTGAACGCCCAAAATGGCCACCAACCTGGCGCTGAACGCCCAGAGTTGGGTACAAAGGCATTTTTACATGCCTAATGGGTGCAGGGATGTAAATCCTTGAACACCTCAGGATCTGTGGACCCCACAGGATCCACTCAGGATCTGTGGACCCCACAGGATCCCCACCTACCTCCACTCACTTCTTCTCACCACTCTCTTTCACACAACCCCATAAACACTCTTCCCTAAAAGCCCTTCACCAATCACCTCAAACTCTCTTCCCAATCACCTCTTCACCACTCACATCCATCCACTCTTCCCCATAAACCTACCTCATAAACTCCACCTACCTTCAAAATTCAAAACCAATTTCCCACCCAAACCCACCCATATGGCCGAACCAATACCCCCCTCCCTTCCCTATATAAAGCCCTCCATTCTTCATCAAATTCACACAACACACCCCTCTACACTCCTCTTGGCCGAAACCTCATCTCCCCCTCCCTCTCCATATTTCTTCTTCTTCTTCTATCCTTTTGTTTATTGCTCGAGGGCGAGCAATATTCTAAGTTTGGTGTGGTAAAAGCATAGCTTTTTTGTTTTTCCATTACCATTGATGGCATCAAAGACCGGAGAATCCTCTAGAAGAGGGAAAGGGAAGATAAAAGCTTCCACATCCGAGTCATGGGAGATGGAAAGGTTCATCTCCAAAGCCCATCAAGACCACTTCTATGATGTTGTGGCCAAGAAGAAGGTGATCCCTGAGGTCCCTTTTAAACTCAAAAGAAATGAGTATCCGGAGATCCGACATGAAATTCAAAGAAGAGGTTGGGAAGTTCTAACAAATCCCATCCAACAAGTCGGCATCCTAATGGTTCAAGAGTTCTATGCCAATGCATGGATCACCAAAAACCATGATCAAAGTAAGAACCCGGATCCAAAGAACTATGTTACAATGGTTCGGGGGAAATACTTAGATTTTAGTCCGGAAAATGTGAGGTTGGCGTTCAACTTGCCATACATGGAAGAGAACGCACGCCCCTACACAAGGAGAGTCAACTTTGATCAAAGGTTGGACCAAGTCCTTATGGACATATGTGTAGAAGGAGCTCAATGGAAGATTGACTCCAAAGGCAAGCCGGTTCAACTAAGAAGACTGGACCTCAAGCCTATAGCTAGAGGATGGTTGGAGTTTATTCAATGCTCAATCATTCCCACTAGCAACCGGTCTGAAGTTACTATAGACCGGGCCATCATGATCCATAGCATCATGATTGGAGAAGAGGTGGAAGTTCATGAGATTATACCTCAAGAACTCTACAAGGTGGCTGACAAATCCTCCACTATGGCAAGGTTAGCCTTTCCTCACCTCATCTGCCACCTATGCAATTCAGCTGGGATTGACATAGAGGGAGATATCCTCATCAAAGAGGACAAGCCCATCACTAAGAAAAAGATGGAGCAAGCAAGAGAGCCCACTCATGGAGCTCAAGAGGCGTATGAAGCTCATCACCATGAGATTCCGGAAATGCCTCAAATGCACTTTCCTCCACAAAACTATTGGGAGCACATCAACACCTCCCTAGAAGAATTGAGTTCCAATATGGGACAACTAAGGGTGGAACATCAAGAGCACTCCATCATGCTTCATGAAATAAGAGAAGATCAAAAAGCAATGAGGGAGGAGCAACAAAGACAAGGAAGAGACATAGAAGAGCTCAAGGACATCATTGGTTCCTCAAGAAGGAAACGCCACCATCACTAAGGTGGATTCATTCCTTGTTTTTGCTTTCTCTGATTTTCGTTTTCTATGTTATGTGCTTATCTATGTTTGTGTCTTCACTACACGATCATTAGTAGTTAGTAACTATGTCTTAAAGTTATGAATGTCCTATGAATCCATCACCTCTCTTAAAAGAAAAATGTTTTAATTCAAAAAGAACAAGAAGTACATGAGTTTCAAATTTATCCTTGAACTTAGCTTAATTATATTGATGTGGTGACAATGCTTCTTGTTTTCTAAATGTATGCTTGAACAGTGCATATGACTTTTGAAGTTGTTGTTTAAGAATGTTAAATATGTTGGCTCTTGAAAGAATGATGACTAGGAGACATGTTATTTGATAATCTGAAAAATCATAAAAATGATTCTTGAAGCAAGAAAAAGCAGCAAAGAACAAAGCTTGCAGAAAAAAAAAATGAAAAAAAAAAGGCGAAAAAAAAATAGAAAGAAAAAGAAAAAGCAAGCAGAAAAAGCCAATAACCCTTAAAACCAAAAGGCAAGGGCAAATAAAAAGGATCCCAAGGCTTTGAGCATCAGTGGATAGGAGGGCCTAAAGGAATAAAATCCTGGTCTAAGCGGCTAAACCAAGCTGTCCCTAACCATGTGCTTGTGGCGTGTAGGTGTCAAGTGAAAACTTGAGACTGAGCGGTTAAAGTCAAGGTCCAAAGCAAAAACAAAGAGTGTGCTTAAGAACCCTGGACACCTCTAATTGGGGACTTTAGCAAAGCTGAGTCACAATCTAAAAAGGTTCACCCAATTATGTGTCTGTGGCATTTATGTATCCGGTGGTAACACTGGAAAACAAAGTTCTTAGGGCCACGGCCAAGACTCATAAAGAAGCTGTGTTCAAGAATCATCATACTGAACTAGGAGAGTCAATAACACTATTCGAAATCTGAAGTTCCTATAGATGCCAATCATTCTAAACCTCAATGGATAAAGTGAGATGCCAAAACTATTCAAGAGGCAAAAAGCTATAAGTCCCGCTCATATGATTACAGCTATGTTTCATTGATAGTTTGGAATTTATAGTATATTCTCTTCTTTTTCTCCTATTTGATTTTCAGTTGCTTGGGGACAAGCAACAATTTAAGTTTGGTGTTGTGATGAGCGGATAATTTATACGCTTTTTGACATTGTTTTTAGTATGTTTTTAGTAGGATCTAGTTACTTTTAGGGATGTTTTCATTAGTTTTTATGTTAAATTCACATTTCTGGACTTTACTATGAGTTTGTGTGTTTTTCTGTGATTTCAGGTATTTTCTGGCTGAAATTGAGGGACTTGAGCAGAAATCAGATTCAGAGGCTGAAAAAGGACTGCTGATGCTGTTGGATTCTGACCTACCTGCACTCAAAATGAATTTTCTGGAGCTACAGAACTCCAGGGCTTTCCAGAATTATATAATAGTCCATACTTTGGCCAAGAATAGACGACGTAAACTGGCGTTCAACGCCAGCCTTCTGCCCAAATCTGGCGTCCAGCGCCAGAAAAGGATCCAAAACCAGAGTTGAACGCCCAAACTGGCACAGAAACTGGCGTTCAACTCCACAAATGGCCTCTGCACGTGCTACACTTAAGCTCAGCCCAAACACACACCAAGTGGGCCCCGGAAGTGGATTTATGCATCAATTACTTACTCATGTAAACCCTAGTAGCTAGTTTATTATAAATAGGACCTTTTACTATTGTATTAGGCATCTTTTGATCATCTCAGGATCTTAGGATCATCTTGGAACGCATTGTTCTTAGACCATAGGGGCTGGCCACACGGCCATGCCTGGACCTTCACTTATGTATTTTCATACGGTAGAGTTTCTACACTCCATAGATTAAGGTGTGGAGCTCTGCTGTTCCTCAAAGAATTAATGCAAAGTACTACTGTTTTCTATTCAATTCTCCTTATTTCTCTTCTAAGATATCCATTCGCACCCAAGAACGTGATGAAGGTGATGATTATGTGTGACGCTCATCATCCTTCTCCCTTATGAATGCGTGCCTGACAAACACTTCTGTTCTATATGAAATAAGCTAGAATGAGTATCTCTTAGATCTCCTAACCGGAATCTTCGTGGCGTAAGCTAGAATGATGGCGGCATTCAAGAGAATCCGGAAGGTCTAAACCTTGTCTGTGGTATTCCGAGTAGGATTCAATGATTGAATGACTGTGACGAGCTCCTAACTCGCGATTGTAGGGCGTTAGTGACAGACACAAAAGGATAGTAAATCCTATTCCAGCATGATCGAGAACCGACAGATGAATAGCCGTGCCGTGACAGGGTGCTGAGCATATTATTCACTGAGAGGATAAGATGAAGCCATTGACAAGGGTGATGCCTCCAGACGATTAGCCGTGCCGTGACAGGGCATTGGATCATTTTCCCGTGAGATGACCGAAAGTAGCCAGTGACAGTGGTGATGTATCACATAAAGCCAGCCATGGAAAGGAGTAAGACTGATTGGATGAAGATAGCAGGAAAGCAGAGGTTCAGAGGAACGAAAAGCATCTCCATTCGCTTATCTGAAATTCCTACCAATGATTTACATAAGTACCTCTATCCCTATTCTTTTATTTATTATTCGAAAACTCCATAATTATTTTATATCCGCCTGACTGAGATTTACAAGGTGATCATAGCTTGCTTCATACCAACAATCTCCGTGGGATTCGACCCTTACTCACGTAAGGTATTACTTGGACGACCCAGTGCACTTGCTGGTTAGTTGAACGGAGTTGTGTCCACACATAGAGCCACAATGAGGATTCAATACAATTATATATTGTTAATCTCTCACAAGTACAAAGAACATGGAACACAATTTCGTCCACCAAGTTTTTGACATTAGTGGACGCTTTTTGTGTTCCATGTTCTTTGTACTTGTGTGAGATTAACAATATATAATTGTATTGAATCCTCATTGTGGCTCTATGTGTGGACACAACTCCGTTCAACTAACCAGCAAGTGCACTGGGTCGTCCAAGTAATACCTTACGTGAGTAAGGGTCGAATCCCACGGAGATTGTTGGTATGAAGCAAGCTATGGTCACCTTGCAAATCTCAGTCAGGCAGATATAAAGTGATAATGGTGTTTTCGAATATTATATAATAAAATAGGGATTGAGATACTTATGTAATTCATTGGTAGGAATTTCAGATAAGCGAATGGAGATGCTTTTCGTCCCTCTGAACCTCTGCTTTCCTGCTGTCTTCACCCAGTCAGTCTTACCCCTTTCCATGGCTGGCTTTATGTGATACATCACCACTGTCAATGGCTACTTTCGGTCATCTCTCGGGAAAATGATCCAATGCCCTGTCACGGCACGGCTAATCGTCTGGAGGCATCACCCTTGTCAATGGCTTCATCTTATCCTCTCAGTGAATAACATGCTCACGCACCCTGTCACGGCACGGCTATTCATCTGTCGGTTCTCGATCATGCTGGAATAGGATTTACTATCCTTTTGCGTCTGTCACTAACGCCCTGCAATCGCGAGTTAGGAGCTCGTCACAATCATTCAATCATTGAATCCTACTCGGAATACCACAGACAAGGTTTAGACCTTCCGGATTCTCTTGAATGCCACCATCATTCTAGCTTACGCCACGAAGATTCTGGTTAGGAGATCTAAGAGATATTCATTCTAGCTTGATTTCATGTAGAACGGAAGTGTTCGTCAGGCACGCGTTCATAAGGAAGAAGGATGATGAGCGTCACACATAATCATCACCTTCATCACGTTCTTGGGTGCGAATGGATATCTTACAAGCGAAATAAGAAGAATTGAATAGATAACAGTAGTACTTTGCATTAATCTTTGAGGAACAGCACAGCTCCACACCTTAATCTATGGAGTGTAGAAACTCTACCGTTGAAAATACATAAGTGAAAGGTCCAGGCATGGCCGAGAGGCCAGCCCCTCTGATCTAAGAACCAGGCGTCCAAAGATGGTCAAAAAGACGCCTCTAATACAATAGTAAGAGGTCCTATTTATAATAAACTAGTCACTAGGGTTTACATGAGTAAGTAATTGATGCATAAATCCACTTCCGGGGCCCACTTGGTGTGTGTTTGGGCTGAGCTTAAGTGTAGCACGTGTAGAGGCCATTTGTGGAGTTGAACGCCAGTTTCTATGCCAGTTTGGGCGTTCAACTCTGGTTTTGGATCCTTTTCTGGCGCTGGACGCCAGATTTGGGCAGAAGGCTGGCGTTGAACGCCAGTTTACGTCGTCAATGCTTGGCCAAAGTATGGACTATTATATATTGCTGGAAAGCCCTGGATGTGTACTTTACAACGCAATTGGAAGCGCGCCATTTCGAGTTCAGTAGCTCCAGAAAATCCACTTTGAGTGCAGGGAGGTCAGAATCCAACAGCATCAGCAGTCCTTTTTCAACCTCTGAATCTGATTTCTGCTCAAGTCCCTCAATTTCAGCCAGAAAATACCTGAAATCACAGAAAAACACACAAACTCATAGTAAAGTCCAGAAATGTGAATTTAACATAAAAACTTATGAAAACATCCCTAAAAGTAACTAGATCCTACTAAAAACATACTAAAAACAATGCCAAAAAGCGTATAAATTATCCGCTCATCAACAGGCTTATGCTTTTCCCGTTTGCTGTAAGAGACAGAGCTAGAGTGTGGTTGGACTCTCAACCCAAAGATAGCCTGAACTCTTGGGATAAGCTGGTCACAGCTTTCTTAGCCAAGTTCTTTCCTCCTCAAAAGCTGAGTAAGCTTAGAGTGGATGTTCAAACCTTCAGACAAAAAGAAGGTGAATCCCTCTATGAAGCTTGGGAGAGATATAAGCAACTGACCAAAAAGTGTCCTTCTGACATGCTTTCAGAATGGACCATCCTGGATATATTCTATGATGGTCTGTCTGAATTAGCTAAGATGTCATTGGATAATTCTGCAGGTGGATCCATTCACCTAAAGAAAATGCCTGTAGAAGCTCAAAAACTCATTGACGTGGTTGCTAATAACTAGTTCATGTACACTTCTGAGAGGAATCCTGTGAGCAATGGGACGCCTCAGAAGAAGGGAGTTCTTGAAATTGATACTCTGAATGCCATATTGGCTCAGAATAAAATATTGACTCAGTAAGTCAATATGATTTCTCAGAGTCTGAATGGAATGCATGCTGCATCCAACAGTACTCAAGAGGCATCTTCTGAGGAAGAAGCTTATGATTCTGAGAACCCTGCAATAGCAGAGGTGAATTACATGGGTGAACCATATGGAAACACCTATAATCCCTCATGGAGAAATCACCCAAATCTCTCATGGAAGGATCAACAAAAGCCTCAACAAGGCTTTAATAATGGTGGAAGAAACAGGTTTAGCAATAACAAGCCTTTTCCATCATCCACTCAGCAAAAGACAGAGTTCTGAGAAGAATCCATCTTGCTTGGCAAATATAGTCTCTGATCTATCTAAGGCCACTCTAAGTTTCATGAATGAAACAAGGTCCTCCATTAGAAATTTAGAAGCACAAGTGGGCCAGCTGAGTAAAAGAATCACTGAAACCCCTCCTAGTACTCTCCCAAGCAATACAGAAGAGAATCCAAAAGTAGAGTGCAAGGCCATTGAATTGATTACCATGGCCGAACCTGTAAGGGAGGTTGAGGACGTGAATCCCAGTGAGGAAGACCTTTTGGGACATCCAGAGATCAATAAGGAGTTTCCCTCTGAGGAACCAAAGGACTCTGAGGCTCATCTGGAGACCATAGAGATTCCATTAAACCTCCTTATGCCATTCATGAGCTCTGATGAATATTCTTCTTCTGAAGAGAATGAGGATGTTACTGAAGAGCAAGTTGCCAAGTACCTTGGTGCAATCATGAAGCTGAATGCCAAATTATTTGGTAATGAGACTTGGGAAGATGAACCTCCCTTGCTCATCAATGAACTGAGTGATCTGGATCAACTGACATTGCCTCAGAAGAAACAGGATCCTGGAAAGTTCTTAATACCTTGTACCATAGGCACCATGACCTTTGAGAAGGCTCTATGTGACCTTGGTTCAGGGATAAACCTCATGCCCCTCTCTGTAATGGAGAAACTGGGAATCTTTGAGGTGCAAACTGCCAGAATCTCATTAGAGATGGCAGACAACTCAATAAAATAGGCTAATGGACAAGTAGAGGACGTGCTAGTAAAGGTTGAAGGCCTTTACATCCATGCTGATTTCATAATCTTGGATACTGGGAAGAATGAGGATGAATCCATCATCCTTGGAAGACCCTTCCTAGCCACAGCAAGAGCTGTGATTGATGTGGACAGTGGAGAGTTGGTCCTTCGACTGAATAAGGACAACCTTGTGTTTAAAACTCAAGGATCTCCTTCTGTAACCATGGAGAGGAAGCATGAAAAGCTTCTCTCACTACAGAGTCAACCAAAGCCCCCACAGTCAAACTCTAAGTTTGGTGTTGGGAGGCCACAACCAAACTCTAAGTTTGGTTTTGAACCCCCACAACCAAACTCTAAATTTGGTGTTGGGAGGTCCCAACCTTGCTCTGATTATCTGTGAGGCTCCATGAGAGCTCACTGTCAAGCTATTGACATTAAAGAAGCGCTTGTTGGGAGGCAACCCAATGTTATTTAATCATTTTTATTTTATTTTCTCTTTGTTATTTCATGTTTTATTAGGTTAATGATCATGTGGAGTCACAAAAACTACTGAAAAATCAAAAACATAATGAAAAATAGCATTGAAAATAGAACACCCTAGAGGAAGGGCTTACTGGCATTTAAACGCCAGTAAGGAGCATCTGGCTGGCGTTCAATGCCAGAACAGAGCATGGATCTGGCGTTGAACGCCCAAAACAAGCAACATCCTGGCGTTTAAACACCAGGAATACACCCTGAGAAGAGCTGGCGCTGAACGCCAGAAACAAGCATGAATCTGGTGTTCAACGCCAGAAACATGCTGCACATGGACGTTGAACGCCCAGAATAAGCATCACTTCGGCGTTTAAACGCCAGAAATGCATGCAAAGGCATTTTACATGCCTAATTGGTGCAGGGATGTAAATCCTTGACACCTCCGGATCTGTGGACCCCACAGGATCCCCATATACCTCCACTCACCTTCCCTCCTCATAATCCTGTATCACCCTTTCCCAATAACCCTTCACCAATCACCTCAATCTCTCATCCCTTCTGTTTTCCATTCACCACTCACATCCATACACCCCACCTACCTTCAAAATTCAAAATCTCTTTCCCACCCAATCCCACCCATATAGCCGAATACACACATCCCTCCATCTCCTCCATATATTCTTCTTCTTCTATTCTTTCTTCTTTTGCTCGAGGGCGAGCAACATTCTAAGTTTGGTGTGGTAAAAGCATAGCTTTTTTATTTTTCCATAACCATTGATGGCACCTAAGGCCAGAGAAACCTCTAGAAAGAGGAAAGGAAAGACAAAAGCTTCCACCTTCGAGTCATAGGAGATGGAGAGATTCATCTCAAGGATTTATAGCTCAGTGGTAGAACATTTGACTGCAAATCAAGAGATCCCTGAGATACCTCAGGGGATACATTTTCCTCCACACAATTATTGGGGACAACTAAGGGTGGAACATCAAGATCACTCCATCATCCTTCATGAAATTAGAGAAGATCAAAGAGCAATGAGGGAGGAGCAACAAAGACAAGGAAGAGACATAGAAGAGCTCAAGGACATCATTGGTTCCTCAAGAAGGAAACGCCACCATCACTAAGGTGGACTCATTCCTTGTTCTTAAATTCTCTGTTTTTCATTTTTTTATGTTATCTATGTTTGTGTCTTATTACATGATCATTAGTGTCTAACTGTCTATGCCTTAAAGTCATGAATATGAATCCATCACCTCTCTTAAATAAAAAATGTTTTAAAAACAAAAGAACAAGAAGTACATGGTTTCGAATTCATCCTTGAAACTAGTTTAATTATTTTGATGTGGTGACAATACTTTTTGTTTTCTGAATAAATGCTTGAACAGTGCATATGTCTTTTGAAGTTGATGTTTATGAATGTTAAATATGTTGGCTCTTGAAAGAATGATGAAAAGTAGACATGTTATTTGATAATATGAAAAATCATAAAAATGATTCTTGAAGTAAGAAAAAGTAGTGAATACAAAAGCTTGCAGAAAAAAAAAAGTAGTAAATAGCGAAAAAAAATAAAAAAAATAGAAAAAGAAAAAGCAAGCAGAAAAAGCCAAAAGCTCTTAAAACCAAAAGGCAAGAGTAAAAAGCCAATAACCCTTAAAACCAAAAGGCAAGGGTAAATAAAAAGGATCCAAGGCTTTGAACATCAGTGGATAGGAGGGCCTAAAGGAATAAAATCCTGGCCTAAGCGACTAAACCAAGCTGTCCCTAACCATGTGCTTGTGGCGTGAAGGTGTCAAGTGAAAACTTGAGACTGAGCGGTTAAAATCAAGGTCCAAAGCAAAAACAGAGTGTGCTTAAGAACCCTGGACACCTCTAATTGGGGACTTTAGCAAAGCTGAGTCACAATCTGAAAAGGTTTACCCAGTTATGTGTCTGTGGCATTTATGTATCCGGTGGTAATATTGAAAAACAAAGTGCTTAGGGCCACGGCCAAGACTCATAAAGTAGCTGTGTTCAAGAATCAATATACTGAACTAGGAGAATCAATAACACTATCTGAATTCTAAGTTCCTATAGATGCCAATCATTCTGAACTTCAATGAATAAAGTGAGATGCCAAAACTATTCAAGAGGCAAAAAGCTACAAGTCCCACTCATCTGATTGGAGCTATGTTTCATTGATATTTTGGAATTTATAGTATATTCTCTTCTTTTTATCCTATTTGATTTTCAGTTGCTTGGGGACAAGCAACAATTTAAGTTTGGTGTTGTGATGAGCAGATAATTTATACGCTTTTTGGCATTGTTTTTACATAGTTTTCAGTATGATTTAGTTAGTTTTTAGTATATTTTTATTAGTTTTTAATTAAAATTCACATTTCTAGAATTTACTATGAGTTTGTGTATTTTTCTGTAATTTCAGATATTTTCTGGCTGAAATTGAGGGACCTAAGCAAAAATCAGATTCAGAGGTTGAAGAAGGACTGCAGATGCTGTTGGATTCTGACCTCTCTGCACTCAAAGTGGATTTTCTGGAGCTACAGAACTCCAAATTGTGCGCTTCCATACTTTGCCCGAGTTTAGACGACGGAAACTGGCGTTCAACGCGAGTTCCATGTTGTAGTCTGGCGTTCAGCGCCAGAAAACAAGTTGCAAAGTGGAGTTCAACGCCAGAAACACGTTACAAACTGGCGTTCAACTCCAAAAATGACCTCTCCACGTGAAAGCTTCATGCTCAGCCCAAGCACACACCAAGTGGGCCCCGGAAGTGGATTTCTACATCATTTACTTATTTCTGTAAACCCTAGTAACTAGTTTAGTATAAATAGGACTTTTTACTATTGTATTTACATCTTCGGATTATCTTGGGATGTTTAGTTCTTAGATCATGGGGGATGGCCATTCGGCCATGCCTGGACCTCATCACTTATGTATTTTCAACGGTAGAGTTTCTACACACCATAGATTAAGGTGTGGAGCTCTGCTGTTCCTCAAAGATTAATGCAAAGTACTACTGTTTTTCTATTCAATTCAACTTATTCCACTTCTAAGATATTCATTCGTACTTCAATATGGTGGATGTGATGATCGTGACAGTCATCATCATTCTCAACTTATGAACGCGTGCCTGACAACCACTTCTGTTCTACCTTAGATTGAATGGATATCTCTTGGATATCTAATATAGGAGACCGAGTTCGAGTTATTAGTGTCTTCGTGGTATAAGTTAGAACCCATGGATGGCCATTCCTGAGATCCGGAAAGTATAAACCTTATCTGTGGTATTCCGAGTAGGATCTGGGAAGGGATGGCTATGACGAGCTTCAAACTCACAAGTGCTGGGCATAGTGACAGACGCAAAAGGATCAATGGATTCTATTCCAGTATGATCGAGAACCGACAGATGATTAGCCGTGCCGTGACAGAGCATTTGGACCTTTTTCACTGAGAGGATGGGAAGTAGCCATTGACAACGGTGATGCCCAACATACAGCTTTCCATGGAAAGGAGTAGGATTTATTGGATGAAGACAGCAGGAAAGCAGAGATCAGAGGAACGAAAGCACCTCTATACGCTTATCTGAAATTCTCACCAATGAATTACATAAGTACCACTATCCTATTTTATATTTTATTTATTTTCATCCAGTATAATTTCTTAATACAATTTAATCCGCCTGACTGAGATTTACAAGGTGACCATAGCTTGCTTCAAGCCGACAATCTCCGTGGGATCGACCCTTACTCACGTAAGGTTTATTACTTGGACGACCCAGTGCACTTGCTGGTTAGTTGTACGAAGTTGTGAAATAGATATAAGATCATGAACGTGCGTATTGAGTTTTTAGCGCCGTTACCAAGGAATGGAATGATCACGATTTCGCACACCAATGACGTGGCAGAAATTGGCAGATTAAGAATTATTAAGAAAAATGGCATTGCAAGTACAGCTCTTAACCAACAAAAATCCACTTGTCAATTTAGAAAAGAGTTGTCACAAAATTAGAATTAGAATACTGGGAGTATGAGTCCCAGGTCGTCTCCCACCGAGTTACAGAAAGATCTGCTATTTTATTAATTAGAGGTTTTCCAAAATAGTTTGAGTTTGATAAATAGGAAATTAAATCAGATAATTTATGAAATTAAATAAAGATTAATCGGAAGTTCTATCCTTGTTGAAATTTTCTCAAGATTAATTAATAATTAGTAGTTGTTCCACTTAGTTAACCCTCAACGAATGAAGGAAAGTCAAGTTAAAAGCCAACTTCTATTCACAAGTCCTAATCCTATCGCTTGGAAAGGATTAGAGTTAGTGACTAATGATGAGCGGATAATTTATACGCTTTTTGGCATTGTTTTTAGTATGTTTTTAGTATGTTTTAGTTAGTTTTTATTATGTTTTTATTAATTTTTATTTAAAAATCACATTTCTGGACTTTACTATGAGTTTGTGTATTTTTCTGTGATTTCAGGTATTTTCTGGCTGAAATTGAGGGACTTGAGCAAAAATCTGATTCAAAGGCTGAAAAAGGACTGCAGATGCTGTTGGATTCTGACCTCCCTGCACTCGAAGTGAATTTTCTGGAGCTACAAAATCCCAATTGGCGCGCTCTCAATTACGTTGGAAAGTAGACATCCTGGGATTTCCAGCAATATATAATAGTCCATACTTTTCCCAAGATTTGATGGCCCAAACCGGCGTTCCAAGTCAGCATAGAAATTCTGGCATCAAAATGCCAGAACTGGCATAAAAGCTAGAGTTAAACGCCCAAACTGGCACAAAAGCTGGCATTTAACTCCAAGAAAAGTCTCTACACGTGAAAGCTTCAATGCTCAGCCCAAGCACATACTAAGTGGGCCCGGAAGAAGATTTCTGCATTAATTACTTATTTCTGTAAACCCTAGGCTACTAGTTCTCTATAAATAGGACCTTTTACTATTGTATTTTCATCTTGGTTCTTCGGGTTCCCTCTCTGGGGCTGAAGCCAATGACCACCATTATCATTTTTGTATTTTCAATGGTGGAGTTTCTACACACCATAGATTAAGGTGTGGAGCTCTGCTGTTCTTCATGAATTAATGCAAAGTACTACTGTTTTTCTATTCAATTCACGCCTACTTCTTCTCTAAGATATTCATTCACACACAAGAACATGATGAATGTGATGATTATGTGACACTCATCACCATTCTCACCTATGAACGCGTGCCTGACAACCACTTCCGTTCTACATGCAAACAAGCTTGAATGTGTATCTCTTGGGTTTCTAATCTAAGATTAGAACCTTCGTGGTATAGGCTAGAATTATTGGTGGTCATTCTTGAGATCCGGAAAGTCTAAACCTTGCCTGTGGTATTCCGAGTAGGATCTAGGAAGGGATGACTGTGATGAGCTTCAAACTTACGATTGTTGGGCGTGTGACAGACGCAAAAGGATCAATGGATCCTATTCCAACATGATCGAGAACCGACAGATGATTAGCCGGGCAGTGACTGCGTGCGTAGAACATTTTCACTGAGGACGGGAAGTAGCCATTGACAACGGTGATGCCCAACATAAAGCTTGCCATGGAAGGGAGTATGAATGATTGGAAGAAGGCAATGGGAAAGCAGAGGTTCAGGAGGAACAAAGCATCTTCATACGCTTATCTGAAATTCTCACCAATGAATTACATAAGTATCTATATCTTTATTTTATGTTTTATTCATCTTTTAATTATCAATCCTCCATAACCATTTGAATCCGCCTGACTGAGATTTACAAGATGACCATAGCTTGCTTCAAGCCGACAATCTCCGTGGGATCGACCCTTACTCGCGTAAGGTTTATTAGTTGGACGACCCAGTGCACTTGCTGGTTAGTTGTGCGGAGTTGTGATAAAGAGTTGAGATTACAATTGTGCGTACCAAGTTTTTGGCGCCATTGATGATCACAATTTCGTGCACCATGTTTTTGGCGCCGTTGCCGGGGATTGTTCGAGTTTGGACAACTGACGGTTCATCTTGTTGCTTAGATTAGGTAATTTTTCTTTTTTTTATTTTGTTCTTCAGAGTTTTTAAGAATGAATTCTAGAGTTTCATGATGATCTGTTGAAGTCTGGCTAGCTGTGAAGCCATGTCTAATCTTATTGGACTGAGGTTTCAACTTATCATCATAAGAGCTTGTTGATTTCTATCAATTTTGCTGTTGTTAGCAATGATCTGCTAAAGCTTGGCTGGCCATTGGCCATGTCTAGTGTTTTGGACCAGAGCTTTCATTGAAAGCTTGGCTGGCTAGTAAGCCATGTCTAATTCCTGGACCAGAGTCTTAGACTAGCATTGCAATGATTCCTGGAACTCTTATTCAAAATTTTGAGCCCCTTTATTTTCTTTTCAACTCAATTTTCGAAAAATCACAAAAAATTTATAAAACCATAAAAATCAAAAATATTTTATGTTTCTTGTTTGAGTCTAATATCAATTTTTAAGTTTGGTGTCAATTGCATGTCTTTATTCTTGCATTTTTTTGAATATGCATTATGTTCTTCATTGATCTTCAAGTTGTTCTTGATGATTTCAGTGCTCTGATCTTTAATTTCTCTTATTCTGTGTCTTTTGTTGTTTCTTACATGCATTTTCAAATTGTTATAGTCCTTAGTATACAAACATCTAAGTTTGGTATCTTGCATGCATTGTTTATTTGATCTTAGTTGCATTTCTATTGTTTCTCATCATTAAAAATTCAAAAAATTTTTAAAATTGTGTCTTTTCAAGTTAATAATACAGAGAATTGAAGATTCAGAATATTCAGCAGAGGAATTAAATAGAAAAAGCTGGGCGTTCAAAACGCCCAATGAAGAAGGAAAACTGGCGTTTAAACGCCAGGCAGGGTACCTGGCTGGGCGTTTAACGCCCAAAAAGGTAGCATTTTGGGCGTTAAATGCCAGAATGGATCCCATTCTGGGCGTTTAATGCCAGGATGACACTAGAGGGAATATTTTGTTTTTAATTCAAATCTTTTTCAAATTTTCATAATTTTTCAAAATCAAATCTTTTTCAAATCATATCTTTTCAATCATATCTTTTCAAAATCAATTTCTTTTCAATTTTTTATTTATTACTATTTTCGAAAATCGTTGCTACAATTAATAATTTAATTCAAAATTTTCTAGTTGTTACTTGCGTATTAAGAAAGGATCAAAAGTTTTAATTCTAGAATCATATCTTCTAATTTCTTGTTAGTCAAGTAATCAACTTTAATTTTAAAACTTTCTCTTTTTAATTTGATTTTCAATCATATCTTCTCAATCATATCTTTTCAATCACATCTTTTTCAAAATTAAGTTTTAATCGTATCTTTTTTATTTCTAATTTCAAAATCTTTTTCAAAAATCACTTAATTTCTTTCCCAATCTTAATTTTTGAAAAACCTTTACCAAATTTTCAAAATTTCTTTTAATTATTTCAAAATCTTTTACTTTAATTACGAAAATTCTTCTCCTCTTCTCACATCCTTCTATTTAAGGACTAACACTCCTCCACTATCAATAATTCAAACTCTATCCCTCTTGATAAGTTCGAATTCTTCTCTTTCTACCTCCTCCTTCTATTTTTCTTTTCCTCTGACACCTCAAGGAATCTTTATACTGTGACATAGAGGATTCCATACTTTTTTCTTCTCTCTTTCATATGAGCAGGAGTAAGGACAAACACATTCTTGTTGAGGCTGATCCTAAACCTGAAAGGACCTTGAAGAGAAAGCTAAGAGAAACTAAAGTACAACTCTCTGGAGAGGACCTAACAGAAATTTTCAAACAAGAAGAAGCCATCGCAGCCGAAAACAACAACAATGCCAACAATGCAAGGAAGGTGCTTGGTGACTTTTCTGCACCTACTCCTGACTTCTATGGGAGAAGCATCTCTATCCCTGCCATTGGAGCAAACAATTTTGAGGTTAAGCCTCAATTAGTTTCTCTAATGCAACAGAATTGCAAGTTTTATGGACTTCCATTGGAAGATCCTCATCAGTTCTTAGCTGAATTCTTGCAAATCTGTGGCACTGTCAAGACTAATGGGGTTGATCCCGAGGTCTACAATCTTATGCTTTTTCCCTTTGCTGTAAGAGACAGAGCTAGAACATGGTTGGATTCACAACCTAAAGAAAGCCTAAACTCTTGGGAAAAGCTAGTTAATGCCTTCTTGGCAAAGTTCTTTCCACCTCAAAAATTGAGTAAGCTTAGAGTGGAAGTCCAAACCTTCAGACAGAAAGAAGGTGAATCCCTCTATGAAGCTTGGGAAAGATACAAGCAATTGATCAGAAGGTGTCCTTCTGACATGCTTTCAGAATGGAGCATCATGGGTATCTTCTATGATGGTCTGTCTGAACTGTCCAAGATGTCATTGGACAGCTCTGCTGGAGGATCTCTTCATCTGAAGAAGACGCTTGCAGAAGCTCAGGAACTTATTGAAATGGTTGTAAATAACCAATTCATGTACACTTCTGAAAGGAATCCTTTGAATAATGGGACAAGTCAGAAGAAAGGAGTTCTTGAAATTGATACTCTGAATGCCATATTGGCTCATAACAAAATATTGACTCAGTAAGTCAATATGATTTCTCAAAGTTTGTCTGGAATGCAAGCAGCAACAGGCAGTACCAAAGAAGTTTCATCTGAAGAAGAAGCTTATGATCCTGAGAACCCAGCAATGGAAGAGGTGAATTACATGGGAGAACCCTATGAAAACACCTATAATCCTTCATGGAGAAATCATCCAAACCTCTCATAGAAGGATCAACAGAGGCCTCAACAAGGCTTCAATAACAATAATGGTGGAAGAAATAGGTTTAGCAATAGCAAGCCTTTTTCATCATCTTCTCAGCAACAGACATAGAATTCTAAGCAGAGCCACTCTGACTTAGCAACTGTAGTCTCTGATCTAATTAAAACCACTCAAAGTTTCATGACTGAAACAAGGTCCTCTATTAGAAATTTGGAGGCACAAGTAGGTCAGCTGAGTAAGAAAGTTACTGAACTCCCTCCTAGTACTCTTCCAAGCAATACAGAAGAGAATCCAAAAGGAGAGTGCAAGGCCATCAGCATGACCCACACGGCCGAACTTGGAGAGGAGGAAGAGGCAGTGATTTCCACTTAGGAAGATCTCACTGGACGTCCACTGGCCTCCAAGGAGTTCCCTCATGAGGAACCATGGGAATCTGAGGCTTACACAGAGACCATAGAGATTCCATTGAATTTACTCCTGCAATTCATGAGCTCTGATGAGTACTCTTCCTCTGAAGAGGATGAAGATGTTACTGAAGAGCAAGTTGCTAAGTACCTTGGAGAAATCATGAAGCTAAACGCCAAGTTATTTGGTAATGAGACTTGGGAGAATGAACCTCCATTGCTCACTAAAGAACTGGATGACTTGACTAGGCAGAAATTACCTCTGAAGAGACAAGATCCTGGAAAGTTCTCAATACCTTGTACCATAGGCACCATGACCTTTGAGAGGGGTCTGTGTGACCTAGGGTCAAGTATAATGGAGAAGCTAGGGATCATTGAAGTACAAGCTGCAAGAATCTCACTAGAGATGGCAGACAATTCAAAGAAACAGGCTTATGGACTTGTAGAGGATGTCTTGGTAAAGGTTGAAGACCACTACATCCCTGCTGACTTCATAATCCTAGACACTTGAAAGTGTATAGATGAATCCATCATCCTTGGTAGACCCTTCCTAGCCACAGCAAAAGCTGTGATTTATGTAGACAGAGGAGAATTAGTCCTTCAAGTGAATGAGGACTCCCTTGTGTTTAAGGCTCAAGGATCTCCCTTTGTAACTATGGAGAGGAAGCATGAAAAGCTTCTCTCAATACAGAGTCAAATAAAATCCCCACATTCAAACTATAAGTTTGGTGTTGGGAGGCCACAACCAAACTCTAAGTTTGGTGTTGAGAGGCCATCATCATGCTCTGAGTATCTGTGAGGCTCCATGAGAGCCCACTGTCAAGCTACTGACATTAAAGAAGCGCTTGTTGGGAGACAACCCAATTTTATTTATTCTCCATTGTTATTTTATGTTTTCTGTAGGTTAATGATCATGTGAATTCACAAAAACAATTGAAAAATCAAAAACAGAAGGAAAAACAGTATTAAAAATAGAACACCCTGAAGGAGAAACTTACTGGCGTTTAAACGCCAGTAAGGGTAGCAGAATGGGCGTTAAACGCCCAGTCTGGCACCATTCTGGGCGTTTAACGCCAGAAATGGGCACCAGACTGGCATTTAACACCAGGAATGGGCAAGAAGCTGGCGTTAAACGCCAGAAATGGGCAGCAGCCTGGCGTTTAACGCCAGGATTGGCAGAAAGGGGCATTTTTTCACGCCACTTGGTGCAGGGATGAGATATCCTTGACACCTCAGGATCTGTAGACCCCACAGGATCCCCACCTACCCCACCTCTCTCTCTCTTCTTCACCCATTCACCAATCACCTCAATACCTCTTCCCCAAAAACTCCTCACCTATCAAATCCCACCATTCTCTTCACCACTCACATCCATCCTTCATAAAACCCCACCTACCTCACCATTCAAATTCAAACCACTCTCCCACCCAATCTAACCCATAATGGCGGAACTATACCCCCCTCTCCACTCCTATATAAACCCATCTTCACTCCTTCATTTTCACACAACATACATACTACTTCTCCCCCTTGGCCGAAACACTAAGCCCCCTCCATCTCCTCTATTTCTTCTTCTTCTACTCTCTTCTTTCTTCTTTTGCTCGAGGATGAGCAAACTTTCTATGTTTAGTGTGGTAAAAGCGTTGCTTTTTATTTTTCCATAACCATTTATGGCACCTAAGGCCGGAGAAACCTCTAGAAAGAGGAAAGGGAAGGCAAAAGCTTCCACCTCTGAGTCATGGGAGATGGAGAGATTCATCTCAAGGGTGCACCAAGAAGAAGGTGATCCCCGAGGTCCCTTTCAAACTCAAAAAGGGTGAATATCCGGAGATCTGACATGAGATTCGAAGAAGAGGTTGGGAAGTTCTCATCAACCCCATTCAACAAGTCAGAATCTTAATGGTTCAAGAGTTCTATGCCAATGCATGGATCACCAAGAACCATGATCAAAGTGTGAACCCAGACCCAAAGAATTGGCTTACAATGGTTCGGGGGAAATGCTTAGATTTTAGTCCGGAGAATGTAAGGTTGGCATTCAACTTGCCCATGATGCAAGGAGATGCACACCCCTACACTAGAAGGGTCAACTTTGTTCAAAGGTTGGACCAAGTCCTCATAGACATCTGTGAAGAGGGCGCTCAATGGAAGAGAGATTCAAAAGGGAAGCCGGTTCAACTAAGAAGGTATGACCTCAAGCCTGTGGCTAGGGGATGGTTAGAGTTCATCCAACGCTCAATCATTCCTACTAGCAACCAGTCTGAAGTTACTATAGAACGGGCTATCATGATCCATAGCATCATGATTAGGGAGGAAGTAGAAGTTCATGAAGTTATATCCCAAAAACTCTACAAGGTGGCGGACAAGTCCTCTACTTTGGCAAGGTTAGCCTTCCCTCATCTCATTTGTCACCTCTGCAATTCAGCTGGAATTGACATAGAGGAAGACATCCTCATTGATGAGGATAAGCCCATCACTAAGAAAAGGATAGAGCAAACAAGAGATCTCACTCATGGACATGAGGAAATTCCTCATCATGAAATCCCTGAGATGCCTCAAGGGATGCACTTTCCTCCACAAAACTATTGGAAGCAAATCAACACCTCCCTAGGAGAATTAAGTTCCAACATGGGACAACTAAGGGTGGAGCACCAAGAGCATTCTATCCTCCTCCATGAAATTAGAGAAGACCAAAGAGTCATGAGAGAGGAGCAACAAAGGCAAGGAAGAGACATTGAGGAGCTCAAGCACTCCATTAGATCTTCAAGAGGAAGAACAAGCCGCCATCACTAAGGTGGACCCGTTCTTTAATCTCCTTGTTCTTTATTTTCTGTTTTTCGAATTTTTATGCTTTATGTTTATTTATGTTTGTGTCTTTATTACATGATCACTAGTGTCTAAGTGTCTATGCCTCAAAGATATGAAAATGAATCCATCACCTTTCTTAAATGGAAAATGTTTTTAATTGAAAAAGAAAAAGAAGTGCATGAATTTTGAATTTTATAACACGTTTCCGGCTGCGCTACTCTGATAGCAAGAAGTACTACGACTACTTTACATACTAAATATTAAATAGGAGCCTGTAACTCGACACCGTATCACTGATTTCTTTGAAAACAGGAAATAAATACTTTATCTTAAGAAAAATACAAGTATGCATAGATTCACATACAAGACTCCTTACATAATATCTCATAATTTAATATACATAAAAAAAACATACAACTCCTATCCCTCTTACAAATTTGTAATAACAAATACGAGGGAAGAAAATAATCTAATTAATACATCAGCATATGAACCAAACGTAATATAACTCTTCTTAATGGCTCTTCATCTGTTTCCTGAAAAGGTAAAGCTGTAGGGGGGTGAGAACCTAACCACACGGTCTCACCACGGAGTTTCAAAGTTGTCATAAGAAGATATTTAACAAGAAAACTGTTTTCAAGCTCAGTGATTATTATTGCCTTATAAATCTTTTAAAAACCAATAGGTAATCGTTCATAACCTTTTCAAAGAAACAATATTTAATCTTTTAGAAATTCAAAACCTTTCCTTTCTTATAAGAAAATCTCAATAAAAAACTAACCACGCAATCAAACAACACAATCATTAATTCAGCACCAAAGTTCTTTCTCAAATGTAGCACACCAAGACAAACACAGGCAAGACAGACAAAGAAAGCATAAGTAGGCAGCAGTTACAGCAAATAGTTCAAGTAGCAGTTAAAAACAGTTTAGCAATTAGGCAAACCAAAACAAGTTCAAACCCAAGCAAAACATACAGATGCATATGATGCATGCCTGTCCTATGGCTGATGAGGCTCATCTGTCGGTTATCCAGCCAACCCGACAAGTCTGAATTGTACTTAGACTGTCCCCCGACGTGCATCCCCAAGAGTCTATGCATAGCTTTTTCTCAAATAATCAATATTACTCAATGGGGGTAACATTCCCGGGAATTTATATAGTGCCCGGTCACACACTTACGTCGTAGGGTCAACAGAGTATCGAGTTTTCAACCTGGTACACGTGGTGGGAAGCCACGGCACTTAATCCAGGGAACCTCGTATCTCAGATATTTCAAATTTATAAGCCATATAAATAATTCAAAGATCATATTTCAGCATTCTCAATCCATATCTCAACATTCTCATCATTCTCAATATCATTATCATTCACCAATCCAAATCTCATTTCCAAATTCATTCAAAAACCATATTTCCAAGAAAATTCTCAATCATCCTTCTTTCCATTCCATTCTCTAACAATTCCCAATCCAAAACATAACTCTTTCTTTGATAAATGAGGTAATTTTAAATCATATAATACTTAAAACCTTTTAAAAATAACTACTTTCAATGAAATTTCTAATTTTATAAAATTTCGGCAGTATCTCCTCTAAAACTTAAATTCTGCCACCCTTTTCGGGTCCCATCCAAACATTTCTCAAACCTTTTTCTCAACCATTTCCAAATCTCATTCATTTTCCAAAATTCAACTAGTTCCAATATCAAATTGCTTTCAAAGCGAATTAGTGCCAAATAATAAGTCTCTTTTTAAAATCAACCAGCTTCAATACTAAATCATTTATAAAGTCAGACTAACACAAAATTAAACCGTTTCCAAAATTAGTTCAGTTTCATATTCCAAGTCATTTCCAAAGCCAATTCAATTACATTATCAAAAATAGCTTCAAAACCAAGAAAGCCATTTTTCATAATAATCAACTAAATAACCTTTCAAACTAATTTCTGTTCAACAGTCACAAACTACTCAATCAACCAAGCAATCAGTCATTCAGTCCAGTAAACAACCACATTTATAAGACAATCATAATCACATACATATGTTTCTCACATTAATGTCTATTTATAACAACTTTGTAATGTAAAATAGATTTTAAGAAAAACCCCTACCTCAAAGAATCAAACCCGCAGCGATTTTAACGCGATAAACCCTCTTTTCACCTTATTCTGCAGCAGCTACATCATGATTTGTATTCTAAGCACCCTCTGCTAGCGGAGAAGAATGGCAAGCAAAAATAATAACCGCAAATACAGCAGCTCTAGGTAACAGACAAAATAAACACAACCAAGCAAGGCAAAGAGGAACATTATGCACTAATAAAACAGAGTCGGAATGGAGTATTATGGCGAGATAAAGCACAATAGAATTTGTCTTACCAGAAAAGAAACAAGTGAATGGGAAACGGAGAAGCTATAGCTTCAACAACATTTCCTTTCAACAATCAGAACGGCGAATAAGGGCACAGCCGAGCAGAAATGGCAAGCCAATGGCAGCGGTAGGATTAATCTGAGTGATTAAGGCAGCAGAGACACCAATAATAATCAAAATAGTGGAACAGAATAAAAATGGAATAGGGTTCAAGAAAGCAAGAAACAGGGTTACCGGTGAATCTGGCCCGGAAGGCAGTAGCGTAGGCAAGGTTTCTCCTCGGCGGTGAGAAGCGGCGGTGGCACGCAGCGGTGGCAACTCTGGCGACGACAAGGCGTGGCGGTGGCTGCACAGTAAGGAACAGTGGCGCAACACTTTTCCCTCTCACCTGCAACTCTCTTTCTCTCACTAATGAGCTCGACGGCAACGGACATGGAAGCTTCTCGGACGGTGATAGAGGCGCGAACGGCGGCGATGGGCTCCTGCTCAGCGGGCTCGGCGGCGGCGCGGGGAGGACGACGACGGCGACTGGGTAGCGCGACCCACTCCTTCTCGCGGCTCTCTCTCTCTTTGTCGTTGACTAGCGATGGCGACTCCTCATGGACGGCGAAGCAGCACGGCGGCGAGGAACTGACGCGGTGGCAGGGCGCGGACAGCTTCCTTCCTCTTCCTCTCCTTCTCCTCGGCGGTCCCCTTCTCCTCTTCCCTTCTTTCTTTCCTTCTTTCTTTCTTTTCCTGATGGGTTGTGTATTTTGATTGGCAAAAGGGGGGTTCAGATGCTGTATGTGTTGGTGAGGGGGAGGTATGGCGGCTAATGTTTCCTTAGGAATAAGAGAAAAATTGTAACTTAATTGGAATTAGGGTTTGTATATAGAATTAAGATTTTGGATTTAATTATAGTATAGTAATTTTAATAAAATTGGGGCATAGAGTATAAATTTTGAAATCTAATTAAATCTCCAAAATTATTTTAAAATATTATTTGTGGTATAAAAATACTAATTGATTTTCAATAAATTATTCTAATTGAAAATTCATGGTAATATAATTTTATTATTATTATTATTATTATTATTATTATTATTTTTTTTTTTTTTTATCTTTAACTTAAAGTATTAAATGATATAAATTAAATTATCTAAAATCAAATCATATAAAATTCTTATTATTTCATCACTACCAATTTTTATAATTTAAATATAGAAAATAATTCAATGATTATAAAATTAGACAAAATTCTAATTTAAATAGCCAAACCTCATTATTTCTCGAATTTCTAGAACTTTAATCACGAATAGGAAATAATCCATAAGTATAAAGTTTGGATAAAAACCTTAATTTATTTCAAATCCAATTAAATGCCTTTAATTATTTTTACTAAAAATAAATTCTAAAATTAAAACTATAAATAAATATGTAACTTGAGATTAATTCAAAATAGGACTTTTCAAAAGTCTTGGGTCTTACATCCTACCCACCTTATAAAAATTTTCGTCCTCGAAAATTGATACAAAATAAAAGAGATTTTCATATTACTTCACTCTTGAACTTATTTAAAGAAAAGGCAAAAAAAAGTTCTCCGTATATATATTCATATAGTTTCAAATGCCAGAATGTTCATATGGCATAAAAATATAAAGGGTATAAGTATGATGTGAAACAGAAGTTACAAGATAGGATTGATGTACAAGATGATATGTTTCAAACATGTGATGGTAAAGTAAAGTAGAAAAAAGTTTATAAAGCAAGTCGGGGTTAAAATGATGTGCTTAACACTAGTGAATTATGTATATGTAAGCACTAATGGGTTATCATAGACGATATGCGAGTCATAGAAAATGCGAATCGCGGGTTTTGGGAACGTTAGGTGTTAATTCTTGAGGCTGTTCAGTTAGGTATCTTGAACTTTGCGCGAATATCACGTATCTTGTTTCTGTTGGTATGCTCTAAGGTTTTTCTTTGCAATTCTTTTCTTCGAAAGTGATCGGATTATCTTCCAATCCTGCCCTCTTGTTCACGTGCGCTCTTGTTTGATCTTAACGACATATGTTTGCTTACATTCCTTGGTGTATTTACCTTCTTTATTTAGGCACTTCCTAGAGTCATGCATTCTTTGATATACATTTGAACCTGTTTTGATGCAGTATACCTTTTTAAGTTCTTATTCCGAGTCCTTTGTAAACAAATTGTGATTTAGTTTTCTTTTTATTTGACGATAATTAGAACCATTCTTCAAATCTTAACAAAACTGCTTTTGATTTGATATATATACTTTTCTATATAGACTTGAAAGTTCCTTATACAGTTTAAAACTAATTGTTTCCAATAACTCGCTTGTTCATTCACTGATTTATAGAAATATATTTACTTTAAATACAATTTGATTTTCTAACAACTTTATTACAGTTTTTACGAATATCTTTATTTGATTATGTATTTAAGTATTCTTTAAAACAAATTTTTGCATCTTTCTATTGATTTTGATTTGATAAAGTTATTTTAAAATTAGCATGTGCTATTTTAAATGAAGTTTTGAAAAGCTTCCTTATTTAGCGAAAATCTCTCTGTTTGCAACGCACCACTTGTTTTTCTTTATGAATTTTATGCCCTTTGAATTTGTTTTAGTATAAAGAATGATCTCAAATTTTTTTTAAAAAAAAAATATAAATAAAATAAAATAAAAAAAAGAGAAAAAGAAAAAGCAAGTAGAAAAAGCCAATAACCCTTTAAACTAAAAGGCAAGGGTAAAATAAAAAGGATCCAAGGCTTTGAGCATCAGTGGATAGGAGGGCCCACAGGAATAAAATCCTGGCCTAAGCGGCTAAACTAAGTTGTCCCTAACCATGTGCTTGTGGCGTGAAGGTGTCAAGTGAAAACTTGAGACTGAGCGGTTAAAGTCGTGGTCCAAAGCAAAAAGAGTGTGCTTAAGATCCCTGGACACCTCTCACTGGGGACTTTAGCAAAGCTGAGTCACAATCTGAAAAGGTTCACCCAGTCATGTGTCTGTGGCATTTATGTATCTGGTGGTAATACTGGAAAATAAAATGCTTAAGGTCACGGCCAAGACTCATAAAGTAGCTGTGTTCAAGAATCAACATACTTAACTAGGAAAATCAATAACACTATCTGGATTCTGAGTTCCTATATATGCCAATCATTCTGAACTTCAAGGGATAAAGTGAGAGGCCAAAACTGTTCAGAAGCAAAAAGCTAAAAGGCCCACTCATCTAATTAATACTGATCTTTATAGATATTTTTGGAATTTATTGTACATTCTATTCTTTTTATCCTATATGATTTTCAGTTGCTTGGGGACAAGCAACAATTTAAGTTTGGTGTTGTGATGAGCGGATAATTTATACGCTTTTTGGCATTGTTTTTAGTATGTTTTAGTTAGTTTTTATTATGTTTTTATTAGTTTTTATTTAAAAATCACATTTCTGGACTTTACTATGAGTTTGTGTATTTTTCTGTGATTTCAGGTATTTTCTGGCTGAAATTGAGGGACCTGAGCAAAAATCTGATTCAGAGGCTGAAAAAGGACTGCAGATGTTGTTGGATTCTTACCTCCCTGCACTCGAAGTGGATTTTCTGGAGTTGCAGAAGCCCAATTGGCACGGTCTCAATTGCGTTGGAAAGTAGACATCCTAGGCTTTCCAGAAATATATAATAGTCCATACTTTGCCCAAGATTTGATGGCCCAAACTGGTGTTCCAAGTCAGCATAGAAATTGTGGCGTCAAAACGCCAGAACTGGCATAAAAGCTAGAGTTAAACGCCCAAACTGGCACAAAAGCTGGCGTTTAACTCCAAGAAAAGTCTCTACACATGATAGCTTCAATGCTCAGCCCAAGCACACACCAAGTGGGCCCGAAAGAAGATTTCTGCATTAATTACTTATTTCTGTAAACCCTAGGCTACTAGTTCTCTATAAATAGGACCTTTTACTATTGTATTTTCATCTTGGTTCTTCGGGTTCCCTCTTTGGGGCCGAAGCCAATGACCACCATTATCACTTTTGTATTTTTAACGGTGGAGTTTCTACACACCATAGATTAAGGTGTGGAGCTCTGCTGTTCTTCATGAATTAATGCAAAGTACTACTGTTTTTCTATTCAATTCACGCATACTTCTTCACTAAGATATTCATTCGCACACAAGAACATGATGAATGTGATGATTATGTGACACTCATCACCATTCTCACCTATGAACGCGTGCCTGACAACCACTTCCATTCTACATGCAAACAAGCTGGAATGTATATCTCTTGGGTTTCTAATCTAAGATTAGAACCTTCGTGGTATAGGCTAGAATTATTGGCAGTCATTCTTAAGATCCGGAAAGTCTAAACCTTGTCTGTGGTATTCCGAGTAGGATCTAGGAAGGGATGACTGTGACGAGCTTTAAACTTGTGATTGTTGGGCGTGTGACAGACGCAAAAGGATCAATGGATCCTATTCCAACATGATCGAGAACCGACAAATGATTAGCCGTGCGGTGACAGCGTGCGTAGAACATTTTCCCTGAGAGGACGGGAAGTAGCCATTGACAATGGTGATGCCCAACATAAAGATTGCCATGGAAGGGAGTATGAATGATTGAAAGAAGTCAATGGAAAGCAGAGGTTTAGGAGGAACAAAGCATCTTCATACGCTTATCTGAAATTCTCACCAATGAATTACATAAGTATCTCTATCTTTATTTTATGTTTTATTCATCTTTTAATTATCAATCATCCATAACCATTTGTATCCGCCTGACTGAGATTTACAAGATGACTATAGCTTGCTTCAAGCCGACAATCTCTGTGGGATCGACCCTTACTCGCGTAAGGTTTATTACTTGGACGACCCAGTGCACTTGCTGGTTAGTTGTGCGGAGTTGTGATAAAGAGTTGAGATTACAATTGTGCGTACCAAGTTGTTGCCGCCATTGAGATCACAAGTTGTTGGACTATTATATATTGCTGGAAAGCCCTGGATGTCTACTTTCCAACGTAATTAAGAGCGCACCATTTGGACTCCTGTAGCTCTAGAAAATCCACTTTGAGTGCAGGGAGGTCAGAATCCAACAGCATCTGCAGTGCTTCTTCAACCTCTGAATTTGATTTTTGCTCAAGTCCCTCAATTTCAGCCAGAAAATACCTGAAATTAAAGAAAAACACACAAACTCATAGTAAAGTCCAGAAATGTGATTTTTATTTAAAAACTAATAAAAATATACTAAAAACTAACTAAATATACTAAAAACTATATAAAAACAATGCCAAAAAGCGTATAAATTATCCATTCATCACAACACCAAACTTAAATTGTTGCTTGTCCCCAAGCAACTGAAAATCAAATAGGATAAAAAGAAGAGAATATACTATAAATTCCAAATATCAATGAATCTTATCTCCAATCAGATGAGCGGGACTAGTAGCTTTTTGCCTCTTGAATAGTTTTGGCATCTCACTTTATCCATTGAAGTGCAGAATGATTGGCATCTATAGGAACTTAGATTTTAGATAGTGTTATTGATTCTCCTAGTTCAGTATGTTGATTGTTGAACACAGCTACCTTATGAATCTTGGCCGTGGCCCTAAGCACTCTGTTTTCCAGTATTACCACCGGATACATACATGCCACAGACACATAACTGGGTGAACCCTTTCAGATTGTGACTTAGCTTTGCTGAAGTCCCCAATTAGAGGTGCCCAGGGTTCTTAAGTACACTCTTTTTTTTTTTTGCTTTGGACCTTGATTTTAACCGCTCAGTCTCAAGTTTTCACTTGACACCTTCACGCCACAAGCACATGGTTAGGGACAGCTTGGTTTAGCCACTTATGCCAGGATTTTATTCCTTTAGGCCTTCCTATCCACTGATGCTCAAAGCCTTGGATCCTCTTTATTACCCTCGCCTTTTGGTTTTAAGGGCTATTGGCTTTTTGCTCTTGCCTTTTGGTTTAAAGAGCTTTTGGCTTTTTCTGCTTGCTTTTTCTTTTTCTTTCTCGTTTTTTTCGCCATTTTTCTTTTCTTTTTTCTTTTTTTTTTCGCAAGCTTTTGTATTCACTACTTTTTCTTGCTTCAAGAATCAATTTTATGATTTTTCAGATTATCAATAACATTTCTCCTTTTTCATCATTCTTTCAAGAGCCAACATATTTAACATTCATAAACCACAATATCAAAAGACATATGCACCGTTCAAGCATTCATTCACAAAACAAAAAGTATTGTCACAACATCAAAATAATTAAACTAGTTTCAAGGATGAATTTGAAACCATGTACTTCTTGTTCTTTTGTAATTAAAACAGTTTTCATTTAAGAGAGGTGATGGATTCATAGGACATTCATAGCTTTAAGACATAGAGATTTAAACACTAATGATCATATAGTAAAGACACAAACATAAATAAAACATAAGGCATAGTAAACGAAAAATAGGAAAATAAGAACAAGGAGATTAAGGAACGGGTCCACCTTAGTGAGGGTGGCGTCTTTCTCTTCTTGAAGAACCAATGGTGCTCTTGAGCTCCTCTATGTCTCTTCCTTGTCTTTGTTGCTCCTCCCTCATAGCTCTTTGATCTTCTCTAATTTCTTGAAGGAGGATGGAATGCTCTTGGTGCTCCACCCTTAGTTGTCCCATGTTGGAACTTAATTCTCCTAGGGAGGTGTTAACTTGCTCCCAATAGTTTTATGGAGGAAAGTGCATCCCTTGAGGTATCTCAGGGATTTTATGTTGAAAAATTTCCTCATGCTCTTGTTGAGGTCCATAAGTGGGCTCTCTTGTTTGCTCCATCCTTTTCTTAGTGATGAGCTTTTGAGATGAATCTCTCCATCTCCCATGACTCAGAGGTGGAAGCTTTTGCCTTCCCTTTCCTTTTTCTAGAGGTTTCTCTGGCCTTAGGTGTCATAAATGGTTATGGAAAAACAAAAAGCAACGCTTTTACCACACCAAACTTAGAAGATTTGCTCGTCCTCGAGCAAAAGAAGAGAAGAGGGAGTAGAAGAAGAAGAAAATAGATGAGATGGAGAAGTGTGAATGGTTTGGCCAAGGGGGGTTTTAGGTGGTTATGATGTGTGAAAAGGAAGGAGTGATGGTTTGAATTTGAGTGGGTGGGTGTAGGTGGGTTGTATGATGGTTTTGGAGGAGTAATGGAGGTGATTTGTGGAGGTTATTTTGGGGAAGAGTGTTATGACAAGGTGTGAAGAGGAGAGAAGAAGAGGTGGGGTAGGTAGGGATCCTGTGGGGTCCACGAATCCAGTGGGGTCAAGGACTTAACATCCCTGCTCCAATTAGGCATGCAAAACGCCCTTAGAATGCAATACTGGCGTTTAACGCCAGACTGCTGCTTGTTTCTGGTGTTAAACGCCAGCTTGGTGCCTGTTTCTGCCGTTAAACGCCAGACAGATGCTTGTTTCTGGCGTTTAAACGCCAGAGTGCTCTTCCTCCAGGGTGTGCTGTTTCTTCTGCTGTTTTTGATTCTGTTTTTAATTTTTCAGTTGTTTTTGTGACTTCACATGATCATTAACCTAATAAAACATGAAATAACAATAAAAATAAAATAGATAAAATTAAATAACATTGGGTTGCCTCCCAACAAGCATTTTTTTAATGTCAATAGCTTGACAGTGAGCTCTCATGGAGCCTCACAGATATTCAGAGCATTGTTGGAACCTCCCAACACCAAACTTAGAGTTTGAATGTGGGGGTTCAACACCAAACTTAGAGTTTGGTTGTGGCCTCCCAACACCAAACTTAGAGTTTGACTGTGGGGGCTTTGGTTGACTCTGCAGTGAGAGAAGCTCTTCATGCTTACTCTCCATGGTTACAGAAGGAGATCTTTGAGTCTTAAACACAAAGTTGTCCTTATTCAGTTGAAGGACCAATTCTCCTCTGTCCACATCAATCACAGTTCTTGCTGTGGCTAGGAAGGGTCTTCCAAGGATGATGGATTCATCCTCTTCCTTCCCAGTGTATAGGATTATGAAATCAGCAGGGATGTAAAGGCCTTCAACCTTTACTAGCACATCCTCTACTAGTCCATAAGCCTGTTTTCTTGAGTTGTCTGCCATCTCTAATGAGATTCTGGCAGCTTGCACCTCAAAGATCCCAAGTTTCTCCATTACAGAGAGTGGCATTAAGTTTATTCCTGACCCCAGGTCACAAAGAGCCTTGTCAAAGGTCATGGTGCCTATGTTACAGGGAATTAGGAATTTACCAGGATCCTGTTTCTTTTGAGGTAATTTCTGCCTATCCAATACATTTAGTTCATTGGTGAGCAAGGGAGGTTCATCTTCCTAAGTCTCATTACCAAATAATTTGACATTCAGCTTCATGATTGCACCAAGGTACCTAGCAACTTGCTCTCCAGTAATGTCTTCATTCTCTTCAAAGGATGAATACTCATCAGAGCTCATGAAGGGTGGTGCACGAAATTGTGATCATCAACAATAGTGCCAAAGGACTTGGAGCTCTTAAACGTGAATCACACTTTGTCACAATTCTGCACAACTAACCAGCAGGTGCACTGGGTCGTCCAAGTAATACCTTACGTGAGTAAGGGTCGATCCCACGGAGACTGTCGGCTTGAAGCAAGCTATGGTCACCTTGTAAATCTCAGTCAGGCGGATTCAGATGGTTATGGAGAATTGATAATTAAAATATAAATAAAACATAAAATAAAAATAGAGATACTTATGTAATTCTTTGGTTGGAATTTCAGATAAGCGTATGAAGATGCTTTGTTCCTCCTGAACCTCTGCTTTCCTATTGCCTTCTTCCAATCATTCATACTCCTTTCCATGGCAAGCTTTATGTTGGGCATCACCGTTGTCAATGGCTACTTCCTGTCCTCTCAGTGAAAATGTTCTACGCACGCTGTCACCGCACGACTAATCATCTGTCGGTTCTCGATCATGTTGGAATAGGATCCATTGATCCTTTTGCGTCTGTCACACGCCCAACAATCGCGAGTTTGAAGCTCGTCACAGTCATCCCATCCCAGATCCTACTCAGAATACCACAGACAAGGTTTAGATGTTCCGGATCTCAGGAATGGCCGCCAATAATTCTAGCCTATACCACAAAGATTCTAATCTTAGATTAGAAACCCAAGAGATACACATTCAAGCTTGTTTGCATGTAGAACGGAAGTGGTTGTCAGTCATGCGTTCATAGGTGAGAATGGTGATGAGTGTCACATAATCATCACATTCATCATGTTCTTAGGTGCGAATGAATATCTTGGAGAAGAAATAGACTTGAGTTGAATAGAAAAACAATAGTACTTTGCATTAATTCATGAAGAACAGCAGAGCTCCACACCTTAATCTATGGTGTGTAGAAACTCCACCGTTGAAAATACAAAAGTGATAATGGTGTAAGCATGGCCGAATGGCCAGCCTCCAAGGTCTAGGGACTAAACCTCCAAAGATATGTGTCCAAGTTACAATAGTATAAGGTCCTATTTATAGAGAACTAGTAGCCTAGGGTTCACAGAAATCAGTAATTAATGCAGAAATCTTCTTCCAGGCCCACTTGGTGTGTGCTTGGGCTGAGCATTGAAGCTTCCATATGTAGAGACTTTTCTTGGAGTTAAACGCCAGCTTTTGTGCCAGTTTGGGCGTTTAACTCCAGCTTTTGTGCCAGTTTTGGAGTTAAACGCCAGAATTCTTGAGCTGACTTGGAACGCCTGTTTGGGCGCAATTGAGAGCGCGCCAATTGGGCCTCTGTAGCTCCAGAAAATCTACTTCGAATGCAGGGAGGTCAGAATCCAACATCATTTGTAGTCCTTTTTCAGCCGCTGAATCAGATTTTTGCTCAGGTCCCTCAATTTCAGTCAGAAAATACCTGAAATCACAGAAAAACACACAAACTCATAGTAAAGTCCAGAAGAGTGATTTTTATTTAAAAACTAATAAAAACATAATAAAAACTAACTAAAATATACTAAAAACAATGCCAAAAAGCGTATAAATTTTCCGCTTATCACAACACCAACTGAAAATCAAATAGGATAAAAAGAAGAGAATATACAATGAATTCCAAAAAACATCTATGAAGATCAGTATTAATTAGATGAGCGGCGCTTTTAGCTTTTTGCTTCTGAACAGTTTTGGCATCTCACTTTATCCCTTGAAGTTCAGAATGATTGGCATCTATAGGAACTCAGAATCCAGATAGTGTTATTGATTCTCCTAGTTAAGTATGTTGATTCTTGAACATAGCTACTTTATGAGTCTTGGCCGTGACCCAAATCATTTTGTTTGCCAGTATTACCACCGGATACATAAATGCCACAGACACATAACTGGGTGAACCTTTTCAGATTGTGACTCAGCTTTGCTAGAGTCCCCAATTAGAGGTGTCCAGAGCTCTTAAGCACACTCTTTTTGCTTTTGGACCTTGACTTTAACCGCTCAGTCTCAAGTTTTCACTTGACACCTTCACGCCACAAGCACATGGTTAGGGACAGCTTGGTTTAGCCGTTTAGGCCAGGATTTTATTCCTGTGGGCCCTCCTATCCACTGATGCTCAAAGCCTTGGATCCTTTTTATTTTACCCTTGCCTTTTGGTTTAAAGGGGTATTGGCTTTTTCTACTTGCTTTTCTTTTTTTCTTTCTTTTTTATTTTCTCTTTTTTTTTTCGCATATATCATTTTTTCTGCAAGCTTTTCACTGCTTTTTCTTGCTTCAAGAATCAATTTTATGATTTTTCAGATTATCAAATAACATTTCTCCTTTTCCATCATTCTTTCAAGAGCCAACAATTTTAACATTCATAAACAATCAAATTCAAAAATATGCACTGTTCAAGCATTCATTCAGAAAAACAATAGTATTGCCACCACATCAAAATAATTAAACTATTTTAAAATTTGAAATTCATGCACTTCTTTTTCTTTTTCAATTAAAAACATTTTTTCATTTAAGAAAGGTGATGGATTCATTTTCATAGCTTTAAGGCATAGACACTTAGACACTAATGATCATGTAATAAAGACACAAATATAAATAAACATAAGGCATAATTTTCAAAAAACAGAAAATAAAGAACAAGGAAATTAAAGAACGGGTCCACCTTAGTGATGGCGGCTTGTTCTTCCTCTTGAAGATCTTATGGAGTGCTTGAGCTCCTCAATGTCTCTTCCTTGCCTTTGTTGCCCCTCTCTCATAGTTCTTTGGTCTTCTCTAATTTCATGGAGGATGATGGAGAGCTCTTGGTGCTCCACCCTTAGTTGTCCCATGTTGGAACTTAATTCTCCTAGGGAGGTGTTGATTTGCTCCCAATAGTTTTGTGGAGGAAAATGCATCCCTTGAGGCATCTCAGGGATTTCATGATGAGGAGTTTCCTCATGCTCTTGTCCATGAGTGGGATCTCTTGTTTGCTCCATCCTTTTCTTAGTGATGGGCTTGTCCTCATTAATGAGGATGTCTTCCTCTATGTCAATTCTAGCTGTATTGCAGAGGTGACAAATAAGATGAGGGAAGGCTAACCTTGCCACAGTAGAGGACTTGTCCGCTACCTTGTAGAGTTCTTGGGATATAACCTCATGAACTTCTACTTCCTCTCTAATCATGATGCTATGAATCATGATAGCCCGGTCTATAGTAACTTTAGATCGGTTGCTAGTAGGAATGATTGAGCATTGGATGAACTCCAACTATCCCCTAGCCACGGGCTTGAGGTCATGCCTTCTTAGTTGAACCGACTTCTCTCTTGAATCTCTCTTCCATTGAGCGCCCTCTTCATAGATGTCCATGAGGACTTGGTCCAAGCTTTGATCAAAGTTGACCCTTCTAGTGTAGGGGTGTGCATCTCCTTGCATCATAGGCAAATTGAATGCCAACCTTACGTTTTCCGGACTAAAATCCAAGTATTATCCTCGGACCATTGTAAGCCAGTTCTTAGGTTCCAGGTTCACACTTTGATCATGGTTCTTGGTGATCCATGCATTGGCATAGAACTCTTGAACCATTAAGATTCTAACTTGTTGAATGGGGTTGGTGAGAACTTCCCAACCTCTTATTCGGATCTCATATCGGATATCCGGATATTTGCCCTTTTTGAGCTTAAAAGGGACCTCGGGGATCACCTTCTTCTTGGCCACAACTTCATAGAAGTGATCTTGATGCACCATTGAGAGGAATCTCTCCATCTCCCATGACTCGGAGGTTGAAGCTTTTGCCTTCCCTTTCCTCTTTCTAGAGGTTTCTCCGGCCTTAGGTGCCATAAATGGTTATGGAACAATAAAAAGCTTTAGCTTTTACCACACCAAACTTAGAAGGTTTGCTCGTCCTCGAGCAAAAGAAGAAAGAAGAGAGTAGAAGAGAAGAAATAGAGGAGATGGAAGGGGCTTAGTGTTTCGGCTATGGGGAGAAGTGTTGTGTATGTTGTGTGAAAATGAAGGAGTGAAGATCGGTTTATATAGGAGTGGAGAGGGGGGTATGGTTCGGCCATTATGGGTGGGTTTGGGTGGGAAAGTGGTTTGAATTTGAATGGTGAGGTAGGTGGGGTTTTATGAAGGATGGATGTGAGTGGTGAAGAGAATGGTGGGATTTGATAGGTGAGGGGTTTTTGGGGAAGAGGTATTGAGGTGATTGGTGAATGGGTGAAAAAGAGAGGGAGAGGTGGGGTAGGTGGGGATCCTGTGGGGTCCACAGATCCTGCGGTGTCAAGGATTTCTCATCCCTGCACCATGTGGCATGCAAAACGCCCCTTGCTACCAATCCTGGCGTTAAACGCCAGTCTGCTGCCCATTTATGGCGTTTAACGCCAGCTTCTTGCCCATTCCTGGCGTTAAACGCCAGTCTGGTGCCCATTTCTGGCGTTAAGTTTCTCCTCCAGGGTGTTCTATTTTTCATTCTGTTTTTCCTTCTGTTTTTGCTTTTTCAATTGTTTTTGTGACTTCACATGATCATCAACCTACAGAAAACATAAAATAACAAAAGAAAATAGAAATTTAACATAGATAATTAAAGATTAGGTTGCCCCCCAACAAGCGCTTCTTTAATGTCAATAGCTTGACAGTGGGCTCTCATGGAGCCTCACAGATGTTTAAAGCAATGTTGGAACCTCCCAACACCAAACTTAGAGTTTGAATATGGGGGTTCAACAACAAACTTAAAGTTTGGTTGTGGCCTCCCAACACCAACATTAGAGTTTGACTGTGGGGGCTCTGTTTGACTCTGTATTGACTGAAGCTCTTCATGCTTCCTCTCCATGGTTACAGAGGGATATCCTTGAGCTTTAAACACAAGGAAATCTTCATTCACTTGAATGATCAATTCTCCTCTGTCAACATCAATTACAGCTTTTGCTGTGGCTAGGAAAGGTCTGCCAAGGATAATGGATTCATCCATACACTTCCCAGTCTCTAGGATTATGAAATCAGCAGGGATGTAATGGTCTTCAACTTTTACCAAGACATCCTCTACAAGTCCATAAGCTTGTTTTCTTGAATTGTCTGCCATCTCTAATGAGATTCTTGTAGCTTGCACCTCTATGATCCTTAGCTTCTCCATTATAGAGAGAGGCATGAGGTTTATGCTTGACCCTAGGTCACACAGAGCCTTCTCAAAGGTCATGGTGCCTATGGTACAAGGTATTGAGAACTTTCCAGGATCTTGTCTCCTCAGAGGTAATTTCTGCCTAGTCAAGTCATCCAGTTCTTTAGTGAGCAATGGAGGTTCATTCTCCCAAGTCTCATTACCAAACAACCTAGCATTTAGCTTCATGATTACTCCAAGGTACTTAGCAACTTGCTCTTCAGTAACATCTTCATCCTCTTCAGAGGAAGAATACTCATCAGAGCTCATGAATGGCAGAAGTAAATTTAATGGAATTTCTATGGTCTCTGTGTGAGCCTCAGATTCCCATGGTTCCTCATCAGGGAACTCCATGGAGGTCAGTGGACGTCCACTGAGGTCTTCCTCAGTGGAGATCACTGCCTCTTCCTCCCCTCCAGGTTCGGCCATGTGAGACGTGTTTATGGCCTTGCACTCTCTCTTTGGATTCTCTTCTGTATTGCTTGGGAGAGTACTAGGAGGGAGTTCAGTAATTTTCTTACTCAGCTGACCCACTTGTGCCTCCAAATTTCTAATGGAGTACCTTGCTTCAGTCATGAAACTTTGAGTAGTTTTGATTAGATCAGAGACAACGGTTGCTAAGTCAGAGTGGCTTTGCTTAGAATTCTTTGTCTGTTGCTGAAAAGATGGTGGAAAAGGTTTGCCATTTCTAAACCTATTTCTTCCACCATTACTGTTGTTGAAACCTTGTTGAGGTCTCTGTTGATCCTTCCATGAGAGAATTGGATGATTTTTTCATGAAGGATTATAGGTGTTTCCATAGAGTTCTCCCATGTAATTTACCTCTTCCATTGCTGGGTTCTCAGGATCATAAGCTTCTTCTTCAGAGGAAGCTTCCTTAATACTACCTGTTGCTGCTTTCATTTTAGACAGACTTTGAGAAATCATATTGACTTGTTGGGTCAATATTTTATTCTGTGCCAATATGGCATTCAGAGTATCAATCTCAAGAACTCCTTTCTTCTGAATTGTCCCATTATTCATAGGATTTCTTTCAGAAGTGTACATGAATTGGTTATTTGCAACCATTTCAATGAGTTCCTGAGCTTCTGCAGGCGTCTTCTTCAGATGAAGAGATCCTCCAGCAGAGCTATCCAATGACATCTTGGATAGTTCAGACAGACCATCATAGAAAATACCTATGATGCTCCATTCAGAAAGCATGTCAGAACGACACCTTCTGATCAATTGCTTGTATCTTTCCCATGCTTCATAGAGGGATTCTCCTTCCTTCTGTTTGAAGGTTTGGACTTCCACTCTAAGCTTGCTCAATTTTTGAGGAGGAAAGAACTTTGCCAAGAAGGCATTGACTAGCTTTTCCCAAGAGTTCAGGCTTTCTTTAGGTTGTGAGTCCAGCCATGTCCTAGCTCTGTCTCTTATAGCAAAAGGGAAGAGCATAAGTCTGTAGACTTCAGGGTCAACCCCATTGGTCTTGACAGTGTCAAAGATTTGCAAGAATTTAGCTAAGAACTGAAGAGGCCATGAAACTTGCAATTCTGTTGCATTAGAGAAACTAATTGAGGCTTAAGCTTAAAGTTGTTTGCTCCAATGGCAGGGATTGAGATGCTTCTCCCATAGAAGTCGGGAGTAGGTGCAGTACCAAGCACCTTCCTTGCATTGTTGGCATTGTTGTTTTCGGCTGCCATGGTTTCTTCTTCCTTGAAAAGCTCTGTTAGGCCCTCTAGAGAGAATTTTGCTTTAGCTTCTCTTAGCTTTCTCTTCAAGGTCCTTTCAGGTTCAGGATCAGCTTGAACAAGTATGCCTTTATCTTTGCTCCTGCTCATATGAAAGAGAAGAGAACAAGAAAGTAGGGAATCCTCTATGTCACAGTATAGAGATTCCTTGAGGTGTTAGGGGAAAAGAAGAATAGAAGGAGGAGGTTGATAGAATAGAATTCGAACTTATCAAGAGGGATAGAGTTCGAATTGCACCTTGAGGAGGAGTGTTAGTCCCTTAAATAGAAGGTTGTGAGTGAGAAGATATGATTGAAAATCAAATTAAAAAAAGAAATTTTTAAAATTAAAGTTGATTACTTGACTAACAAGAAATTCGAAGATATGATTCTAGAATTAAAACTTTTGATTCTTTCTTAATAGGCAAGTAACAACTAGAAAATCTTGAATTAAATTATTAATTGTAGCAAGGATTTTTGAAAATAGTAATAAATAAAAAAATGGAAAGAAATTGATTTTGAAGAGATATGATTGAAAAGATATGATTTGAAAAAGATTTGATTTTGAAAAATTATGAAAATTTGGAAAAAAATTTGAATTAAAAACAAAATCTTCCCTCTAGTGTCATCCTGGCGTTAAACGCCCAGAATGGCATCCATTCTGGCGTTTAACGCCCAAAATGCTACCTTTTTGGGCGTTAAACACCCAGCCAGGTACCCTGGTTGGCGTTTAAACGCCAGTTTTCCTTCTTCACTGGGCGTTTTGAACGCCCGGCTTTTTCTGTTTAATTCCTCTGCTGAATGTTCTGAATCTTCAATTCTCTGTATTATTGACTTGAAAAGACATAATTTTGAAAATATTTTTGAATTTTTAATCATGAGAAACAATAAAAAAAATGCAACTAAGATCAAATAAACAATGCATGCAAGACACCAAACTTAAAATTAGACACTAGACTCAAACAAGAAACATAAAATATTTTTGATTTTTATGATTTTATAAATTTTTTTTTGTGATTTTCAAAACTTATATGGAAAAGAGAATAAAGAGATTCAAAACTTTTTAATAAGAATTCCAGGAATCATGCAATGTTAGTCTAAAGCTTTAGTCTAAAAAGATTAGACATGGCTGGCCAAGCTTCAGCAGGACATTACATTCAGCAGCAAAATTGATGAGAATCAATCAGCTTTTGTAATGATAAGAACATCACCTTGAAACTCTAGAATTCATTCTTAAAAATTCTGAAAAATAAAAAGAAAAGTACCTAATCTAAGCAACAAGATGAACCGTCAGTTGTCCAAACTCGAACAATCCCCGGCAACGGCGCCAAAAACTTGGTGCACGAAATTGTGATCATCAACAATGGCACCAAAGGACTTGGAGCTCTTAAACGTGAATCACACTTTGTCACAATTCCGCACAACTAACCAGCAAGTGCACTGGGTCGTCCAAGTAATACCTTACGTGAGTAAGGGTCGATCCCATGGAGACTGTCGGCTTGAAGCAAGCTATGGTCACCTTGTAAATCTCAGTCAGGCGGATTCAGATGGTTATGGAGAATTGATAATTAAAAGATAAATAAAACATAAAATAAAGATAGAGATACTTATGTAATTCTTTGGTTGGAATTTCAGATAAGCGTATGAAGATGCTTTGTTCCTCCTGAACTTCTGCTTTTTGGTCAGTTTCTTGTATCTCTCCCAAGCTTCATAGAGGGATTCACCTTCTTTCTGTTTGAAGGTTTGAACATCCACTCTAAGCTTGCTAAGCTTTTGAGAAGGAAAGAACTTGGCTAAGAAAGCCATGACCAGCTTATCCCAAGAGTTCAGGCTATCTTTAGGTTGAGAGTCCAACCATATTCTAGCTCTGTCTCTTACAGCAAACGGGAAAAGCATAAGCCTGTAGACCTCGGAGTCAACCCCATTGGTCTTAACAGTATCACAGATCTGCAAGAATTCAGTTAAGAACTAAAAAGGATCTTCTGATGGAAGTCCATGAAACTTGTAGTTCTGTTGCATCAGAGAAACTAATTGAGGCTTTAGCTCAAAATTGTTTGCTCCAATGGCAGGGATTGAGATGCTTCTTCCATGTAAATTGGAATTTGGTGCAGTAAAGTAACCAAGCATCTTCCTTGCATTGTTATTAGGTTCGACCTTGTCTCCTTTTTTTTCGAAAATTTCTGTCAGATTTTCTCCAGAGAGTTGTGCTTTAGCTTCCCTTAGCTTCCTCTTCAGAGTCCTTTCAGGTTCAGGATCAGCTTCAACAAGAATGTTCTTATCCTTGTTCCTGCTCATATGAAAAAAGAAGAAAATAGAAAAGAAAATATGGAATCCTCTATGTCACAGTCTAGAGATTCCTCGTGTAAGTATAAGAAGAGAAGAATAGAGGAAGGAAAATATAAGAATCCAAACACAGAGGGGAAGAGTGGGCTCGAATTCTTGGGTGGAAGAGAAGTGTTAGTAGATGAATAAATAATTAGAAGGAGATGAGAGAGGGAAGAATTCGAAAATTAAATAAAATAAAATAAAAATAATTTTTTTGTTTTTAATTTAAAATTAAAGTTGAAATTCAAAATTTTTTTAAAAAAACAAAAATGAAATTAAATTAAAAGTTAAAACAATTAGTTAATTAAAAAGGAATTTTGAAAGAGAGGAAGGTGATTTTCGAAAATTAGAGAGAGAATTAGTTAGGTAGTTTTGAAAAAGATATGATTGAAATAGTAAACTTTTAAAATCAAACAAAAAGTCAAGTAGTTAATTGAAAAAGATTTGAAAATCAATTTTTGAAAAGATAAGAAGTTAGAAAAGAAGAAAAGATTTTGAAATTGATTTTGAAAAAGATATGATTGAAACTTATTTTGAAAAAGATTTGAAAAAGAAATTTAAAAAGATTTTATTTTGAAAATTAAAGTTGATTACTTGACTAACAAGAAACAAAAAGATATGATTTAAAAATTTAAAGATTGAACCTTTCTTACTAGGCAAGTAACAAACTTAAAATTTTTTGAATCAATCACATTAATTGTTAGCATTAATTTCGAAAATATGAAATGGAAATAAGAAAAAGATTTTGAAAATAAATTTTGAAAATTTCGAAATTATGAAAGAAAAATGAAAAAGATTTAATTTTTGAAAAAGATTTGAAAGAGATAGAATTTTTAAATTGAAAATTTGATTTGACTCATAAGAAACAATTAAATTTAAAAACTTTTTGACTAAATCAAACCAAATTTTCGAAAATTTATGAGAGAATGAGGGAAAGATATTTTTTTGAATTTTGAATTTTTAATGAAGAAAGAGAAAAACATCAAAAGACTCAATGCATGAAAATTTTGGATCAAAACAAATGATGCATGCAATAATACTTATGAATGTCAAGATGAACACCAAGAACACTTTGAATGTCAAGATGAGCATCAAGAACATGTTTTTGAAAGATTTTTAAGAAAAGGAAAACATGCAAGACACCAAACTTAAAAATTTTTAAAGTTGAGACACTAACAAATTAAAAATGCATATGGAAAACAAGAAAAGACACAAAACAAGAAATTTTAAAGATCAAAGAAGAAGACTTACCAAGAACAACTTGAAGATCATGAAGAATGCAATGCATGAATTTTCGAAAAATGCAAGAAAGAGATAAACATGCAATTGACACCAAACTTAAAAATTGACACAAGACTCAAACAAGAAACATCAAATTTTTTTTGTATTTTTTTTCGAAAATTAATTTTAAAAGGAAAATAAGGATTTCAAAAATTTTTAATGAGAATTCCAGGAATCATTCAATGTTAGTCTAAAGCTCTGGTCCAGGAATTAGACATGGCTTACTAGCCAGCCAAGCTTTCAGTGAAAGCTCCGGTCCAAAACACTAGACATGGCCAATGGCCAGCCAAGCTTCAGCATACATAATTCAAGCATGTGAGGAGAAAGCCTCAGTCTAAAAGAATTTAGACATGGCTTTACAGCCAGCCAGGCTTCAACATTTCCCATGAAATTCCAGAATTCCTTCAAAAAAGAATTTTGAAGAACATAGAATAATTTAATAATTTTTTTTTGTATTTTTGAAATTTTTTTTTTTCGAAAATAAGAAGTAAAAAGCTTAAAATTAAAATAAAATTACCTAATCTGAGCAACAAGATGAACCGTCAGTTGTCCAAACTCGAACAATCCCCGGCAACGGTGCCAAAAACTTGGTGCACGAAATTGTGATCCTTAACAACGGCGCCAAAAACTTGGTGCTCGGAACGTAATTCACACACTTTGTCACAACTTTGCACAACTAACCAGCAAGTGCACTGGATCATCCAAGTAATAAACCTTACGTGAGTAAGGGTCGATCCCACAGAGATTGTCGGCTTGAAGCAAGCTATGGTCACCTTGTAAATCTCAGTCAGGCGGATTCAAATGGTTATAGAGTTTTAATAATTAAAAGATAAATAAAACATAAAATAAAGATAGAGATACTTATGTAATTCATTTGTGAGAATTTCAGATAAGCGTATGGAGTTGCTTTGTTCCTTCTGAATCTCCGCTTTCCTACTGCTTTCATCCAGTCCTTCCTACTCCTTTCCATGGCAAGCATTATGTAAGGCGTCACCGTTGTCAATGGCTACTTCCCATCCTCTCAGTGAAAATGGTCCAAGATGCGCTGTCACCACACGACTATTCATCTATCGGTTCTCGATCGTACTGTAGTAGGATTCAGTAATCCTTTTGCGTCTGTCACTATGCCCAGTACTCGTGAGTTTGAAGCTCGTCACAGCCATCCCTTCCCGGATACTATCGGAATACCACAGACAAGGTTTAGACTTTCCGGACCTCAAGAATGACCGCCAATAGTTCTAGCCTATACCACGAAGACTCTGATCTCACAATCAGAAGGCTAAGAGATACACATTCAAGCTTGTTTCATGTAGAACGGAAGTGTTTGTCAGGCACGTGTTCATGAGTGAGAATGATGATGAGAATCACATAATCATCATATTCATCATGTTCTTGTGTGCGAATGAATATTTTAGAGAAGAAATAGGCTTGAATTGAATAGAAAAACAATAGTACTTTGCATTAATTCATGAGGAACAGCAGAGCTCCACACCTTAATCTATGGTGTATAGAAACTCTACCGTTGAAAATACATAAGAACAAGGTCCAGGCATGGCCGAATGGCCAGCCCCCATAAAGGTCTAAGATAGCATAAAACTAATCAAAGATCAGATCGAAAGACTCTAAATACAATAGTAAAAAGTTCTATTTATACTAAACTAGTTACTAGGGTTACAGAAATGAGTAAATGATGCAGAAATGCACTTCCGGGCCCACTTGGTGTGTGCTTGGGCTGAGCATTGAAGCTTTCACGTGTAGAGGTCTTCCTTGGAGTTAAACGTCAGTTTGTAACCTGTTTCTGGCGTTTAACTCCAGAATAGGGCAGAGAGCTGGCGTTGAACGCCAGTTTGTGTCATCTAAACTCGGGCAAAGTATGGACTATTATATATTTCTGGAAAGCCTTGGATGTCTACTTTCCAACACAATTAAGAGCGCACCATTTGGACTCCTGTAGCTCCAGAAAATCTACTTTGAGTGCAGAGAGGTCAGAATCCAACAGCATCTGCAGTCCTTCTTCAACCTTTGAATCTGATTTTTGCTCAAGTCCCTCAATTTCAGCCAGAAAATACCTGAAATCAGAAAAAAATACACAAACTCATGGTAAAATCCAGAAATATAATTTTTATTTAAAAACTAATAAAAATATACTAAAAACTAACTAAATCATACTAAAAACTATATAAAAATAATGCCAAAAAGCGTATAAATTATCCGCTCATCATGTTCTAACTCAACTGGGAGATGACAGGCCTTTCCATAAACTAAGCGGAAAGGACTCATCCCGATTGGCGTCTTGTATGCTGTCCGATATGCCCAAAGCGCATCTTGGAGCCTGGTGCTCCAGTCCTTTCTATGAGGCTTGACTATCTTTTGCAGTATGCGCTTTATCTCTCTGTTAGACACCTCGGCCTGCCCATTAGTCTGGGGGTGATAGGCTGTTGACACTTTATGAATTATTCCATACCTCTTCAGTAATCCTGTTAGTCGCCTGTTACAAAAGTGAGTGCCTTGATCGCTCACGATTGCTCGTGGTGATCCAAAGTGACAAATAATATGGTTTCTAACAAAGGAAACAACAGTGTTAGCATCATCAGTATGGGTTGGAATTGCTTCCACCCATTTAGAAACATAATCTACAGCTAACAGTATATAAAGGTGGCCATTAGAATTTGGGAATGGACCCATGAAGTCAATGCCCTAAACATAAAAAATTTCACAGAAAAGCATAATTTGTTGAGGCATTTCATCCCTCTTGGATATATTACCAAACCTTTGGCATGGGGAAAAAGATTTACAAAATTCAGCAGCGTCTTTAAAAAGAGTAGGCCACCAGAATCCATAGTCTAAATCTTTTCTAGCTGTTCGTTGAGGGCCAAAATGTCCTCCACTATCAGATGAGTGGCAGCCTCTAAAATGGACTGGAATTCTGATTTAGGTACACACCGTCTAATTACCTAGTCAGCACCACACCTCCATAGATATGGATCATCCCATACATAATATTTGGACTCGCTTTTCAGCTTGTCTCTCTAATGCTTAGTAAAATCGGGAGGAAAAGTGTGGCTAACTAGATAATTAGCTACAGGTGCATACCAAGGAACTACATCAGATACTGCCTGTAATCTATCAAATGGGAAATTATCATTGATAGAAATGGAGTCATCTTTAATGTGCTCGAGGCAACTCAAGTGGTCTGCCACTAAATTTTGATTACCACTCCTATCTTTAATTTCCAAATCAAATTCTTGCAGCAGCAGCATCCGACGTATTAGCCTTGGTTTAGACTCCTTTTTAGCCAACAAATACTTTAGAGCTGCATGGTCTGAATACACTACTACCTTAGTACCAAGTAAATAGTCTCGGAATTTATCCAGAGCAAAAACAATAGCTAGAAGCTCTTTTTCAGTAGTAGTGTAATTAGATTGAGTAGCATCTAAAGTTTTAGATACATAAGCAATTACAAAAGGATCATTACCTTCATGCTGAGCCAACGCTGCGCCTACTGCATGATTGGAAGCATCACACATGATTTCAAATGGTTGACTCCAGTCTGGTCCCTTTACAATCGGAGCTTGAGTCAAGGCGGTCTTCAACTTATCAAATGCCTGTTTGCAATCCTCACTGAACTCGAAGTCAATGTCTTTCTGCAGTAGTCTGGATAAGGGCAGTGCTACCTTACTGAAGTCCTTAATGAATCTCCTGTAAAAACCTACCTTAACTGATGTGTGGAAAACGATCCAACACAAAACTCACCGGCAAGTGTACTGGGTCGCATCAAGTAATAATAACTCACATGAGTGAGGTCGATCCCACAGGGATTGAAGGATTGAGCAATTTTTGTTTAGTGGTTGATTTAGTCAAGCAAATCAAGTGTTGGTTGAGTGATGTGTGATTGCAGAAACTAAATTGCTTGGAATGTAAAGGGAGAGGGGTAGATTGCAGGAAATTAAAGAGCAAAGAAAGTAAATAAGCTGAATCTTAAAGGACAAGTAATATAAATTACAGAAACTAAGATTGCAAGAAATATAAATGGATGAATCTTAAAGTGCAAGAAATGTAAATTTCTTGAATTATAAAAGAAGTTGGGAATTGGGATTGCAGAAATTAAACAAGAACAAGTGAATTGTAATTAAACAGAAGAGTAGAAAGTGAATTGAAATAAAGTAGATCTAAACAGAAAAGTAGAAATGCTTGAGAAATTAAAACAGAGAATGACTTGTGCTTAAATTGCAGCAAATTAAAAGTAGTTGAAGATCTCAGGAGTGGAAGAGACTAGAAAACAAGTCTAGATCTCAAATCCTTCCTTGATTCAACAAGAGCAATTGCAAAAGAAATAAAGAAAAGTAAATTGCAGAATTAAAGAGAAGATGAAGCAGTAAAGAGAAATTCAAATTCAATTGTGCAGAAAAAGTAAACAAGAGATTTCAAGGTGAGATTGAGACAGAATTTTCCCAATTCTCAACACCCAAGACTCAAACAAAGTGTGTAGAAAGGAAAGCAAAAACAACCCAAGGGAAGAGAATTTAATTCTCCTTCCCAGGAACTTTCAAATTCTAAAAGCAACAACTCAAAAATGTAAAGATGAGCTCTCTACTGTAAGTATGAAAAATTCTAAAAAGGGAAGCTCCCGAAAAACTTAAATTCTAATCTATTTATACACTCTCTTCTAATGATCTTCAAGCCTTGAATTGGGCCCTTGGTCTTGATGGAATTGGGTTGATAATAGCCTCTGTTGATTGCTCTTGGTGTTGGGAAGAAGTTCACTTGTGAACCGGGCCATGAACCATTCACGTTTGAGTCAACGTTTGAGGCAAACGTTGACTCAAACGTCTTCGTGTGTGACATTATGCAGCTCGGCCAAGTTGCTGCCATCCACGTTTGGCTCAACGTTTGAGGTCAAACATGAGCTCAAATGTGGCTCCTCCCATGCACTTCTTTTGGCCAATGTTTGGCCCAACGTTTAAGGCAAACGTTGGCGCAAACGTTGGCTTCTCCAAGGAATTAAACAGAGTGATCTTCCTTGCTAAAATGGCGCCAACGTTTGACCTCAAGTTTGAGGCAAACTTTGGCGCAAACGTTGCCAAGCTCCAGGGGAGCATTTGCTTGTTCTTGTGGCGCCAACGTTTGACCTCAAGTTTGAGGCAAACGTTGGCGCAAACGTTGCTTCTCATGGGTGAAGAATCTTCAAGCCAACGTTTGACCTCAAGTTTGAGGCAAACGTTGGCGTAAACTTGGTGTGCCTCCATGATGAAAATGCAATCTTCCTCACGTTTGAGTTCAAGTTTGAGGCAAACTTTAGCTCAAACGTGAGTATTTTTTTCTTGCCCCTTGCTGTCCCCTTTTCTTCAACCTTCTTTCAAGCTTTATTCCACCTATCATCAATCAACAATTGCATCAAAGCTATGCTATAATCATGAGAGTTATTCTTTTTCTTGTCATCTAAGCAATTATGGCACAAAACTCATGAAAATGCATCAATTCATCCATGATTGATTGAATCTAAGGAAACATGAAATTCCACCTAATTGACTTACTTGTGGCCCAAGAAAGTGCATAAAACCTATTGAAAATCAAAGAAAAATACTAGTAAAACTAGGGTAGGATGACTTGTCATCAATAACATCCACCTTTGCTGGGTCTACAGAGATACCAGTATCAGAAACAATATGTCCTAGAATAATTCCTTGTTTTACCATAAAATGACACTTTTCAAAATTTAAAACAAGATTTGAACTAACACACCTGTCCAATATTCTAGATAAACTATCCAAGCAAAGGCTAAATGAATCACCATATACGCTAAAGTCATCCATAAAAACTTCCATACAGGTCTCAATGAGATCAGAGGAAAGACTTATCATGCACCTTTGGAAAGTGGCTGGTGCATTGCATAAGCCAAAGGGCATTCTCTTATAAGCAAGGACATTTAAAAGTAGTCTTTTCCTGATCTTCAGGAGCTATATAGATTTGAAAATAACCTGTATAACCATCTAAAAAACAGTAATCAGATTTACCTGACAGGTGATCAAGCATCTGATCAATGAATGGTAAGGGGTAATGGCCCTTGCGAGTGGCTTGGTTGAGACGCCTGTAGTCAATGAAAACTCTCCACGAGTTCTGTAATCTGGTTGTCAGAAGGTCTCCCTGCTCATTCCTTATTGTTGTTACTCCAGACTTCTTGGGCACCACTTGCACTGGGCTGACCCATTTGCTATCTGAAATAGGGTAAATGATATCTGCTTCAAGTAGTCTGGTTACTTCCTTCTTGACAACTTCTAAGATGGTTGGATTCAATCTTCGCTGAGGTTGTCGGACAGGCTTTGCTCCTTCTTCTAAGAATATTCTGTGTTCACAAACTTGAGGGCTGATGCCTACTATATCTGCCAAGCTCCATCCAATTGCTCTCTTATGCGTTCTCAATACACTAAGCAGTTGTTCTTCTTGTTGAGAAGTGAGCTCCCTTGCAATGATAACTGGGAACTTCAGCTTGTCCTCAAGGTAAGCATACTTGAGGTGTGAAGGAAGGGGCTTTAATTCCATTTTTTTCTCATGGCTTGGTCTGGATCATCTGGGGCTGGTGAAAATGGTAATGAATCTTCAGTATGTTCAGAGGATGTCCCCACACTTGGATCTTGCCCCAGGTGACTCTCTTCCATTTCTTCCTGGTGAGTTGCAGCTATAATATCATCAATGATGTCACATTGGAATATGGAGTGATCTTCTGGGGGATGCTTCATAGCTTCATCCAGATGAAGCTCACTGTTCTGCCATCTACCTCAAAAGAATAGGTTCCCAAAAAGGCATCCAGCTTGAACTTCGAAGTTTTTAAGAACGGTCTTCCAAGAAGTATTGATGAAGGCTTTCTGGAGTCATTTTGGGGCATCTCCAAGATATAGAAGTCAATGGGAAACGTGAGCCCCTTAATGCTCATTAACACATCTTTAGCAATCCCAATCACGGTAATAATGCTTTTATCTGCTAACACAAAATGAGCTGCCGACCTTTTAAGGGAGGGAGCCTTAAAGCATCATATATAGACAAGGGCATAATACTTACGCACACTCCTAGATCACACATACAGTCAGAAAATTTCACACCTCCAATGGTACAGTTAACCATACATGGGCCTGGATCACTACATTTTTCAGGTATATTTTCCATTAAAGTAGATATAGAACTACCTAAAGGAATAGTTTCTAATTCATTAATTTTATCTTTATGTATGCAAAATTCTATTAGAAACTTTGTGTATTTAGGTACTTGTTGAATAACATCAAAAAGGGGAACGATTACCTCAACCTTTTTGAAGATTTCTACCATTTTGGGATCAAGTTCCATCTGCTTCCTGGATTTCTTAGCAAGGTATGGAAATGGGATAGGAGTGGCGTCTCTTACAGCTTTAGCTTACTGGGATTCTGCATTCCCTGGTTGGGTTGCTTCTGCTTCAGCCATGCCTTGTGTTTCATCTTCTTCTTCAACATCCTCTACCTCAACCATGTCCTCAGCTGGGACGTGTTCGAGCGAGCTTGGCTCTTCAGGATTCCTCCCTTGTAGTGTGGTTCCAGACCTCAAGGTAATGGCGTTGATGCCACCCTTGGAGTTGGGTAATGGTTGAGAGGGGATTCCACTAGAGCTCAAAGGCTGGTTGTTGGAGTTATTTAGTGATCCAATCTGTGAGACAAGAGCTTGCAAGGTAGAGTTCAGACCATTTAAAGTAGATGTAAGATTGTTTTCCATCTGCTTCAGTAAGTTGGTCATTTCACATATACTCTGAGTTAGAGCAGTAGTTTCTTTGCTAGAAGATACCTCTGCAACAGCTCTTGACCAGCTTTGTTTTTGCCTGTGATTCCGAGTAGATTCAGCTAAGTCGCTGATCAATTGCCATGCCTCATCAGTGGTCTAGTACTTTTTCATAGACCCCTTGCTAGCACTTTCCAATGTGGTCTTATCTTGAGGCTTCATGCCCTGTGTGACATAGCCGAGCAACACTATCTTGTCAATCATATGGTGGGGACATACTTCCAGAAGATTGTTGAAGCACTCCCAGTATTCGTAGAGAGTCTCGGATTCGTCCTGAACAATCATGGAAATGTCCTTCCTCAGTTTATCAGTAACTTCAGCTGGAAATAATTTTTCCAAAAATGCTCTTCTAAGCGTATCCCAGTTAGAAACAGTTGCTCCGAGTTGAGTGTAGTACCACTCTCTCGCCTTTCCCTCAAGAGAAAATGGGAAGGCTTTTAACAAAATAGAAGTTTCATCTGCACCATCTCGCCTGACAGTAGAACAGGCTGCCTGGAAATCCCTAAGGTGCTTGATAGGCTCTTGACCAGGTAAGCCATGAAACTTGGGCATCAAGTTGAGTAGTGCAGTCTTTAATTCAAAATCCACAGCCACCACTGGGTGATGCGCTTGATACGGTTGCAGTGTAAAATCAGGGGCTCCAGTTCCTGGATAGTAACTCTCCTAGGTGCTGCCATGTCACCTGCACGTAAATCAACCAAATCAGTAGAAAGGGAGCTTGTTTCTTCCTTAAGTGACATTTCAGATTCGTCCTCGGAGAGGACTAACCGACGCCGAGCTTGCCTTATACGTGAAATAGTTCTTTCAATCTCAGGATCAAATACTGGCAAGCTTGGATAAGGAAGTGAATGCGTCATTCAATGAAAGAAACATGCAGCTCATAGTAGCAAAATAAAATACAATGCAAATAAATAAATTCCAATCAATAACTTAGCACTCTTTTGCAACTCCCCGACAACGGTGCCAAAAATTGACGTGGCGGAAATTGGCAGATTAAGAATTATTAAGAAAAATGGCGTTGCAAGTACAGCTCTTAACCAACAAAAATCCACTTGTCAATTTAGAAAAGAGTTGTCACAAAATTAGAATTAGAATACTGGGAGTATGAGTCCCAGGTCGTCTCCCAACGAGTTGCAGAAAGATGTGCTATTTTATTAATTAGAGGTTTTCCAAAAATGTTTGAGTTTGATAAACAGGAAATTAAATCAGAGAATTTATGTAATTTAAATAAAAATCTTGACCGGGAGAAGATTAATCGGAAGTTCTATCCTTGTTGGAATTTTCTCAAGATTAATTAATAATTAGTAGTTGTTCCACTTAGTTAACCCTCAACGAATGAAGGAAAGTCAAGTTAAAAGCTAACTTCTATTCACAAGTCCTAATCCTCTCCCTTGGGAAGGATTAGAGTTAGTGACTAACAAGCCACCAACAACGAACCAATTACAATTGAACTCTTGAGTATTCCAACTCAAGGTTCTCCTTTTTATCAACTCCCAATCAAGTTGGGGAACTACTCCATTATCATAAATATAGGCTTCACAAAATAAAGAGGGGAAATAAAAAGAGACATGATAAATAATAAGCAAAGAGATTAATTAAAAAAATAAAAATAGTCTTTGTATTAAATAATGCTAAAAATAATCCAATTGTACTCTGGACAAATTAAGGATATAGAAGAGTAAGTAAAAAGTAGAGAAAACAAACTAGAGAGATGAAGTCTTGCGGAGGTAACAACTCTTCTCGATATCCCAATCCAAAAAGCAATAAAAACAAAATCCTAAGAACTATGAATGTGTAGAGAGAAAACCTAGAGGATGAGTAAAATCAGATCTAAAACGCAAAAATTATGCGGAATGAATCTCGTGCTTTGTCTCTGCATGTTCCCTAGCTCTAATCTGCGTTTCTGGGCCGAAAACTGGGTTAGAATGCAGCCCAGAATTCACGCCAGTGACTTCTTTAAATTCTGCAGATTGCGCATGCCACGCGACCGCGTCGTCCACGCGTTCGCGTCACTCAGTGTTTTTCGTGCCACGCGTGCGCGTCGTCCACGCATTCGCGTCACTCGTGCAGCTTCCAATCCACGCGTTTGCGTCAGGCACGCGAGCGTGTCACTGCAATTTCCTCTATTTCGTGCGGTCGCGTGAGCCATGCGCCCGCGTCACTGCTCGCTGGTCATCTCCTAAATTTCTTGTGTTCCTTCCATCTTTGCAAGCTTCCTCTCCATTATCTAAGCCATTCCTGTCCTATGAAGCCTGAAATACTTAACACACAGATCACGGCATCGAATGGTATAAAGGAGAATAAAAAATATTCAATTAAAAGATCTTTAGGAAGCAAGTTTTCAATCATAGAACAATTTTAGGAAGGAATTGTGAATACATGCAAATCATATGAATAAGTGGGTGAAATACTTGATAAAACCACTCAATTAAACACAATATAAATCATAAAATAATGGTTTATCAGATGACCCGAGGTTTGAATACTTCAGTTACTTTTATTGGGGTTGAACTTGTTACAACCAATTCCTTCTAAATTTGATTCGCGGATTATTTTTCGGTTGAGGACTATACTTGCAACGCGAAAAATCTTGTGAAATTCCTTATCGACGGTATCCATGCTCGATCAAATTTTTGGCGCCGTTGCCGAGGAATGGTTGTAACATATGCCTTGATATTGGTTATGTGAATATGTGAATATTATAGATAGTTTACTTTCTTTCAATACTTAGCTATAGTTTAGATTTCTTTTGTATGTGTGCTATGACTCCCAAGTTTGATGACTCGGTCTCAACCGAATTCTAGCTTAGCTGAGTTTGACCCTAAGATTGAAAGAACTTTGTTACACACTCGGTGGTGTGCGAAATCGTGATCTTTACTTCCTTGGTAACGGCGCTAAAAACTTCATACGCACGTTCATATTCTTAATTTTGTTTCACAACTTCGTACAACTAACCAGCAAGTGCACTGGGTCGTCCAAGTAGTAAACCTTACGTGAGTAAGGGTCGATCCCACGGAGATTGTCGGTATGAAGCAAGCTATGGTCACCTTGTAAATCTCAGTCAGGTAGATTCAACTGATTTTATGAATTGATAAGTAAAAGATAAATAAAATATAAAATAGGATAGTGGTACTTATGTAATTCATTGGTGAGAATTTAAGATAAGCGTATAGAGATGCTTTCGTTCCTCTAAACCTCTGCTTTCCTGCTGTCTTCATCCAATCAATCCTACTCTTTTCCATGGCAAGCTGTATATAGGGCATCACCGTTGTCAGTAGCTACATCCCGTCTTCTCTGTGAAAATGGTCCGATGCGCTGTCACTGCATGGCTAATCATCTCGAGGTTCTCGATCATACTGGAATAGGATTCACCATCCTTTTGCGTCTGTCACTATGCCCAGCACTCACGAGTTTGAAGCTCGTCACAGCCATCCCTTCCCGGATCCTACTCGGAATACCACAGACAAGGTTTAAACTTTTCGGATCTCAAGAATGGCCATCCATGGGTTCTAACTTATACCACGAAGATTCTGATTAAGAAATCCAAGAGATACTCATTCAATTGAAGGTAGAACGAAAGTGGTTGTCAGGTACACGTTCATAGGGAATGATGATGAGTGTCACGATCATCACATTCATGTTGAAGTGTGAATGAATATCTTAGAAGCGGAATAAGTTGAATTGAATAGAAAAACAGTAGTACTTTGTATTAATTCGTGTGGAACAGCAGAGCTCCACACCTTAATCTATGGTGTTTAGAAACTCTACCGTTGAAAATACATAAGTGATGAGGTTCAGGCATGGCCGAATGGCCAGCCCCCAAAGGTGATCTAAAGATGAAACTAAAGATGTAAATACAATAGTAAAAAGTCCTATTTATACTAAACTAGTTACTAGGGTTTACAGAAATGAGTAAATGATGCAGAAATCCACTTCCAGGGCCCACTTGGTGTGTGCTTGGGCTGAGTTTGAAGTTTACACATGGAGAGGTCATTCTTGGAGTTGAACGCCAGTTTGTAACGTGATTCTGGCGTTGAACTCCACTTTGCAACTTGTTTCTGGCGCTGAATGCCAGACTGCAACATGGAACTGGCGTTCAACGCCAGTTCGCGTCATCTAAAGTCGGGCAAAGTATGGACTATTATATATTGCTGGAAAGCCCTAGATGTCTACTTTCCAACGCAATTAAAAGCGCGCCATTTGGAGTTTTGTAGCTCCAGAAAATCCACTTTGAGTGCAAGGAGGTCAGAACCCAACAGCATCTGCAGTCCTTCCTCAACCTCTGAATCTGATTTTTGCCCAGGTCCCTCAATTTCAGTCAGAAAATACCTGAAATCACAGAAAAACACAAACTCATAGTAAAATCTAGAAATGTGATTTTTAATTAAAAACTAATAAAAATATACTAAAAACTAACTAAATCATACAGAAAGCTATGTAAAAACAATGCCAAAAAGCGTATAAATTATCCGCTCATCACTCGGCAAGCTAGACGGCGGTTGGATTATATGGCTAGTACTTCGGCATCTCTTGAGGAACATACCGAATCACTAGACGGTACCGAGAGTGACTTGGTGTCCGCTACTTCCTATTCTTCTGTTGGCACTACTAATACATCTTTGCATCCTACAGGTGAGCCATACATGGCGGAGCCACGATGGATCACTTTGCATGAGCAAGGAGCTCTGGATATCATACTTCAACCTTTGCAAGCAAGGTATCCTAACTTTGATCCAAACTTTGAGTTGAAGAGTAGCTTGATAAATCTACTTCCTAAGTATCATGGGTTGCTGGGTCAATACCCCATCCGACATCTAAGAGATTTTCAAGTTGCTTGTTCTACGGCTCGAAGGCATGGAGCCGATGAGTTGGCTATTATGGTTTTTGCCTTCCCTTTCTCTCTTGAAGGGAAAGCAAATATGTGGTTTTATTCACAACCGGATGAGATTGTGACCAATTGGGATTTCTTGAGAAGAGAGTTTCTAGATAAGTTCTTCCCACCGGAGAAGACCGACTACATCCGGAAGGAGATTTCGGGTATAATGCAAAAGGACCAAGAGAGTTTGTATGGGTATTGGACTCGATTCAAGAGGCTATTGGAATCTTGTCCACACCATGGATTGAACACTCACTTGCTCATTAGTTACTTCACCGGAGGTCTTTGTGCGGAAGATAGAAGATTGTTCACCGCTTCTAGTGGCGGTTCCTTTTCAAAAAACATGATGGAGGGAGAAGTTTGGAAATTTATAAATGATGTTGCCGAGGCTACACAACATGTAAAGGTGAGAAGTAATCTTCTCAAGGGTGTGGTAGAACTATCCCCTTCCGAAGCAAGCATGACCAAGGCGCTTGGGGACATGATCACTATCCTCATACAAATACAAAAAGATCAAAAGGAATACTACTCCATCCAAACCACCCAAGCCCCACCTCAAGTTGCTCAAATTGAAGGCCCTCCTGGAATTTGTGGTTTGTGCTCTAGCACCACACATTACACCGATCAATGCCATCAAATTCAAGAGGAGCATGCCCTTGTCATGGCCAATGTGAATTATAACAACCGTCCGCCCTATCCGTCTCAAGGCCAAAACAACTACTCTCATGGTAGTAATCAAAATCAAGGGTGGAGGGATAATGCACAAGGGAGCAATAAAAACCAAAGATGGAATAACTCTTCTTCTCATTAAAACAACAACAAATATTCATCTCAATACCACCACAACAACAACAACCACCAAGCCAACCAAAATCACCATAACTAAAACCAAAACAACTACACCAAATACCAAGCAGCACACCATAGACAACAATCCAACCAATCCTCTTCATCTTCCACCAATCAAGTTGATGAGCTTAGAGCCGCTGTGGATAAATGGGACGAGGGCTATAAGGCTCAATTCGAGGCCATGAGTGCTCAATTGCCAATATTACCGACATGATTTCGAAGATGTCCATGTCCTCCTCCAACAACATCAACCAACCCTCAAGCTCTTCTAGCCTTCCTCCCCAACCCCAACCAAACCCTAAGGGCGGTCTCAATGCCATCACTCTACAGTCGGGACTACATTGGAGGAGATACCTCCTAGGGTCATGGAAGACATTCACGAGGAAGAAGTGGTTGTTGAAGCTCCACATGAAGAAGAGGAGGTAGACAAAAGGCATGAGAAAGAAGGAGTAAGCCTTAAGGAACCCAAGAGGAAAGCTATAGTGGATGAGTCCATTCCTATCCCATTCCCTTCATTGGTGAAGAAAGCAAAGAAGACCCCAGAATTTGATTTGAACATGCTTCAAGTGTTCAAGAAAGTGGAGGTAACCATACCGCTTCTTGATGCTATCCAACAAATTCCGAAGTATGCAAAATTTCTGAAAGACTTGTGTACACACAAGGATAGGATAGGAGAGTTGGAAACATTATCTTTGGGTAGTTCAATTTCTTCCTTAATGGAACCTATTCCAAAGAAATGTGGTGACCCTGGACCTTTTTTGGTGTCTTGTTGTATTGGTGGGCGCACTTTTCATGACTGTATGTGTGATCTAGGAGCTTGCGTAAGCATCATGCCACTTTCTATCTTTGTGCGGTTGAATTTAACTCTATTAAAGAAGTCGGCGGCGAAGTTTGCATTAGCGATAAGAGTGTGATCAGTGTGATGGGAATAGCAGAAGATGTACTTGTGGCAAATCAAGGACTTGGTTTTTTCGGTTGACTTTTACATCCTTGAAATGCCTCCAACGAAAAATAGAAGCTCATCGTCCATTCTACTTGGTAGACCCTTCCTCAAAACCTCTAAATTCAAGTTAGATGCCTTCACCGGCACATATTCCTTTGAGGTTGGAGACAAGACTATCAAGTTTAATTTGGAAGAAGCCATGAAGCATCCTCCCGAAGAGCATTTCATCCTCCTATGTGATGTAATCGATGAAGTGGTAGCGAAAGTGCGAGAAGAAGACCATAACAAGTCGTGCTACCATATTGTTGAAGAGACGGATGACCAAGAGGGTTAATATGAGAAAGTTGTTGAGAATGAACTCCGTGAGCTTGATGAAAAGGAACCTCAGCTTGAGGCAAAGAGTGAACAGAAGCCTCTTTCATCTCATTTGAAGTATGCTTTCTTAGAGGACAACCAAAAGTTTTCGATCATTATTGCTAGTGAGCTTTCTAGTGAAGAAGAAGAGAAGCTCCTAGATGTTCTAAGAAGGCACAAGAAGGCAATTGGTTGGAGCCTAGCCGATATTGTGGGGATTGACCCTCGCAAGTGGATGCATCATATATTTCTCCAATAGGGAGCTAGGCCGGTTAGGAAACTGCAAGGAGGGTCAACCCGACCATCCTTGATGTGGTAAAGAAGGAGGTCACTAGGCTACTTGATACGGGTATCATATACCCAATTTCTGACAGTGAGTGGGTGAGCCAGGTCTAAGTTGTTCCCAAGAAATTGGGCATTATTACGGTTTAAAAGGATGATGGTGAAGTGGTCACCAAGAGAGTACAAAATGCGTGGCGAGTGTGCATCGATTATAGAAGATTGAATGCCGCCACAAGGAAGGACCACTACCCTTTGCCCTTTATTGATCAGATATTGGACCGTTTGGTAGGTAAATCCCATTATTGCTTTCTTGATGGATTCACTGGTTACTTCCAGATTCACATTGCTCCTGAAGATCAGGAAAAGATAATATTTACTTGCCCTTTTGGCACCTTTGCCTACAAAGGATGCCATTTGGACTATGTAATGCACCTCCTACTTTTCAGCGGTGTATGGCTAGTGTCTTTTTCGATCTAATGGAGAATTGTCTGGAAGTATTTATGGACGACTTCAGTGTTTATGGAACTTCGTTTGATTGTTGCTTAGAGAACTTGGCCAAGGTCTTAGCTAGATGTGTTGACACTAACCTTGTCCTGAATTTTGAAAAATGTCACTTTATGGTAAGGCAAGGTATAGTGTTAGGGTATGTAGTTTCTCATGAAGGTATTTCTGTAGACCCGGCCAAGGTCGATGTTATCACCACTTTACCTCACCCCTCATCTGTGAGGGAGGTCCGCTCGTTTTTGGGACATGCAGGACTCTACAGGCACTTTATCAAAGATTTTAGCAAAATTGCTTTGTCATTGTCGCGCCTACTCCAAAAAGATGTGGACTTTGAGTTTGACAGTGCATGTGTGAAAGTGTTCGAAGAGCTAAGGAGAGTTCTTACCACAGCACCGATTGTGCGAGGCCCCAACTTGACGCTGCCATTCTAGATAATGTGCGATGTGTCGAACCATGCTGTAGGTGCCGCGCTTGCACATCGCGATGGTAAACTCTCTTATGTCATTGCTTACTCTTCTAAAATACTGGATGCAGCACAATCCAACTATACAACTACGGAAAAGGAACTCCTAGCTATTGTTCATGCTTTAGATAAATTCAGATCTTATTTGCTAGGGTCCAAGATAGTGGTATACACAGATCATGTAGCTTTGAAGTACTTGTTGACAAAGAAGGAGTCAAAATCTAGACTCATACATTGGATCTTGCTTTTGCAAGAATTCGACATTGAGATTAGGAACCGGAGTGGGTCTCAAAACCTGGTTGTGGATCATTTAAGCCACCTTGAGAATTTAAAATTTAACCCATTTCCGGTCAATGACTCATTCCCATTGGATAGTTTGCATGCTGTGTCGGATAGCTTTCCTTGGTTTGCCCCAATGGCGAACTACTTGGTTGCGAAAATCTTCCCTCCCAACTTTTCTAAAAACCAAAGGGACAAATTGAGGAGTAACTCCAAATACTATATTTGGGATGACCCTCACTTGTGGAAGAAGGGCGTGGACCAAGTAATTCAAAGATGTGTGCTGGAATCTGAAATTCAACCTATTCTTGAAGCTTGCCATTCGTCCGAATATGGTGGCCACTTTGTCCCACAAAAGACAGCTAAAAAGGTGTTGGATTGTGGATTCTGGTGGCCAACCTTGTTCAAGGATGCTAACCGGTTCTGTGTGTCTTGCTATCAGTGTCAGAAGTCGGGAAACACGTCCCAAAGGGATGAGATGCCTCAGCAATCTATGTTGTTCTGTGAAATATTTGATGTATGGGGTATTGACTTTATGGGACTGTTTCCCAACTCAAGTGGGTATGTATATATTCTATTAGCGGTTGACTATGTGTCAAAGTGGGTAGAAGCAATACCTACCCGCCTTGACGATGCCAATACCGTCATTTCTTTTGTTAGAAATCACATTGTATGTCATTATGGGTCGCCACGAGCAATCGTGAGCGACCAAGGATCCCACTTTTGTAACAGGAAAGTAGAGGCACTGCTCTAGCGCTATGGGGGTATTGCATAAGGTTGCCACTGCTTATCATCCGCAAACCAACGGGCAAGCGAAAGTATCCAACCGGGAAATTAATAGAATCTTGGAGAAAGTGGTCAATCCACAAAGGAAGGATTGGAGCCTCCGATTAAGAGATGCATTGTGGGCGTATAGGATGGCCTACAAGACTCCGTTAGGGATGAGTCCCTTCCGGATCATCTATGGTAAGGCATGCCACCTCCCGGTGGAAATTGAGCATAGAGCTTATTGGGCGATAAAGCAGTGTAACATGGATTTCACCAAGGCGGGTGTGGCCAGGAAATTACAACTAGAGGAGCTCGAGTGCTTGAGGATGGAGGCATATGAGAATTCCCAGATATACAAGGAAAAGACTAAAGCCTTTCACAATCACCACATCCGAAGGAAGGATTTTCAAGCAGGTGATGAGGTTCTCCTCTACAACTCGAGGCTGCGATTTATGCCTGGCAAGCTCTGTTCTAGATGGGAAGGACCCTTCAAGGTGAAAGAGATAAAGCCCTATGGAGTGGTAGAATTGTTTGACCCTCAAAGTGACACAACTTTCAAAGTGAATGGACATAGAGTGAAGAAATACCATGGTTACAAGCCACCAAGAGAAGTGGAAGTGCTCCTACTTAAGGATGCACCAAAGGGAGAGGAAGCTTAAGTGAAGGACCGTCCAACTTAAGGACGTTAAAGAAAAGTGCTTGGTAGGAGGCACCCCACCGTGGTAAGATCTTCCTTGTGAATACCGTCCTGTTTTTAGCTCTAGATTTTTGTGTACTTTGTAACTTCTTGATGTTGTTGATTGCATAGGATCGCTAGTTTTGTTGATCTTGTTGGATAACTAAGATGTTTAGATAGATTTCATCAATTTGGTATGGATGAATTGTTGAAGTAGAGAGAATGCTATGTTTTGAATAGTGCATAAATTTGAGATTGTTCTCTTGCCTACTAGCTTAAACGCATGCCAAGTATGTGTTGGAATAGCCCTTTCTATGTTGTCTAAAAAAAAAAGCAAAAGCAAGGAAAAAGGGCATCTGCGCGCAAGCGCACTGTGCGCGCGCGCCGGTGGTGTATTTCATACTCCTGGGCCAAAAATCCGAGAGTCATGCCCACTTTGTGCCCATTTCGTGCTAGGCACCCACGCGCCAGCGTACGTGCCGCCTGCACGCCCCTTGCAAATTGGCCATCGACGCGCAAACGCACTGTGCGCTCGCGCGCCGATGGTGCAATATGAACCCTCTGATACAAAAACCAGAGAGTTGTGCCATGCTTGTGCCTAGTCTGTGCTCGAACTGATGCGTCCGCGCACTGCGCGCGTCCGCGCCGGTCGCCAATTCACTCAGGCACGCGTCCGTGCACTGTGCTGCATGCCAACTTTGATACAAATTACCCGAGACTTAGGCCTACTTTGTGCCAACCCTGTGCCAGGAGCCTAACTTACTTCACGCATACGCGCCCTGGACGCATATGCGTCCCTCACCCAACCCTCACCGACGCACCAGTGCACCATGCGCACGTGCGCCGATCGCGCGAACAAGTTTTAAAGCTGGCACGCCCTGCTTCTATCGCTCTTCCACCTCCTTTCTTAATTTTTTCTTCTTCCTTCTCCATCACCCCTCTTCTCTTCTTTCTTTTCCACAATCTACCACCACCGTCTCCGGCTATTCACCGGCGACCACCACCACCTCCGGTGGTACTACATCTCTTCTATCTCTTTCTCACTTTCACAAAAAGAAAATTCTACCTTATTCTTTTACACTTCTCAAGGTTCTACTTCTTCTATATCTCATCTATTACTTTTTTTGCATAATTTCTTCTTTTACTTAGATGTTCCTTGTTAACTCACTTATTTTCTCTTTTAGTTGCATGCTCTTACTACTTACTTTTTGTTTGTTTACTTTGTCCTTCTTCTTGTTTTTCCATGGATGTTGAATTTGAATTTGAATTTGCTTTAATAGATCTTCTTGATTGTTTTACATTATCTTTGTCAGTAAGTGATGTTGTGTGATGATTGTTCTTTCATTTTGGGCTTCTAATTGGTTGAGTATCTCATAATTGCTCATTGCTTGATAATTGCACGCCAAGTGTTTGAGAAAATGCACATATGCCACTTTGGTTTATTCTAGTCATATATCTTCACTTTGGTACTTCCTCCTCATTCACTTGCTCTCTTCTAAGTGCATTGAATCCACTTTGCTTATTACTTGCCAATTAGACACTCATTGAACATGACTTGCTCTTTGTTATGGATGCTTGAGATTATTCTTCTCATGTCATATCGCATGCTTCATTCCCTCTTGCATCCCATGACAAGTGTTGTGACCCATGTCTCTATGATTACTTTGTTGTAATATTTCTTTTGGGCACTATCTTTCACTTGCATGTTTTTGTTGAGATGACTCTTTGGGTTTAATGCTTTCCTTTTTCCCTTCCTTTTTCAGGATGGCCACCAAGAAAGGCAAGGAGAAAGCTTCAAGGAAACTGGCCGCAAAGAGGGCACCCCAAAGGCCAAACTCTAAGGTGCACTCTTCATTAGGGCCAAACCCTATCTAAGAAGGTGAAGGCACCTGCTCCTATCGACGAGAACGAGAAGAGCAAACCGGCAAGGGATTCTTCAAAGTTTCCCAACCACTTTTGTGAACTTGTGTTCCCAGCCATGGTTGAGAGGAACTACCATGCTGAGCATCTGCTCACCCCACCGGACAAGGTTACTCCTTGTATTCTACCCCGCATTGAACGACGAGGATGGGAGTTTCTTCTGAGAAAACCAGAATAGGTCAACCTTTCGCGGGTGGTAGAATTCTACACTAACTACCATCTTCCCTCTCTTCAATCGGTATATGTGCGCCGGAAGCAAGTCTTAGTTTTAGAAGAGGCTATTCAGCAAGTGCTTAATGTCTTACTAGTACCAAGTGACATGGATGGCTACCAAGAGGTCTTACGTCAGCGAGAGAAATTTGGATTTGATTGGGACTCGATCCTCTGAGTCATTGCTGAACCAGAGGCATTTTAGACCCTTGGTCCACTCAGGATGAGTCCCAAGTGCATTGACGCTCGCTTCTTTACTGTAGAAGCTAGAGTTTGGGCCCAGATCCTATCCCACTATGTGCTACCTAGCACTCATAAGTCATCCTTCACGGCGGATCTCGCCTTGCTTGTTTGGTGTGTTCTCACGGAGAGACCGGTGAACATTCCGCCTCTTGTTAAGCAAGCGATGTGTCAAGTGCACGCCCAGGGTAATTTGCCATTTTCAGCTTTGGTATCTGATTTAGTTGCTGCTACGGGTATTCCTTGGGAAGACATGGACCCGAAGGCTATAATTCCGGCTAAGGGCGATGTGGTCCCAAGAGAAAAATACTTACATCTTCCTATGAACAACCCAAGCCTTGACATAGCCCTCCCATCTACTGTTCCTTCCACCTCATCGTCACAACTACGATAAAATCTCACACATCAAAGGATAGAAGATCTACACCGGAAGCTTGATAGATATGAGCGGCGCAACCAATGTCGATACACTTACATCAAGAAGCTTCTGTGTTGTGTTACCCCTAGCATGGAGGAACCCGAAATATTCACATCCACCTCAAACCCAAGTGAGGGGAGCTCTGATGAAGGGGATAGTGAAGGTTCCGGTCCCGACCGTCCTTTGCGCATTGTTGGTAGTACGGAGGACCGTGCTAAATTCTAAGTATGGGGAGGTCATTCGACCGATCTCCATGGGTAACAATCTCTTCCTTTTAACACCCATGGATTTATCTTTTGCTTAGTAGTTAGTACATTGCATGTGTAGTTAGTCTTGCTTGTAAATACTCCTTGCATGGAAGTTAGTTCCTATAGAGCACTTGGTCAAAATAATGACTTCTTCCCTAAGAAACTGTAATTTCGGGGTACCCTACCAATTTTGAAAAAAAAAAAATTTTTGCGGTAAATGATGGTGCGAGAATCGATGTAGGTAAAGAATTTCTCAATAAAGTTGCGTTGCAAGTATAGCTCTACCAACAACAAGCCTTGAGGATCAAATTTAGAGAGGGATTTGTTGTCACAAGTTCAACCCCAATAGAAATAACCGAAGTATTCAAACCTCGGTTTGGGGTCACCATCCTTGTCTAATAACCATATCTTGACAATTATGAGGAACCAAACTCATTAAGTCTACTTCTATACTTGAAGTACGTCAAATGGTTTGGTCAACATCAACCCATAAGCTCTAACCTCACTACTAATTGACTTAATAGATGGTTAGCGTCAATGGTTATCAAATTGACCACTAAGGGCTCCCAAATCATCAAATTCATTAGACCCAATGACTCAAGTTTACCCAATTCCCTTAGCCTAGGACAAGAGTGAAAAGTACTACTCCATAATCAAGGTAAACAATTCATCAAACACTTGCTAAGCATTAATAAAAGACATGTTCAAATTGCAATTAACTTGAAATTAACAAGTACCCACTAACAATTATCAACATACAATCATCCAAACAACACAATTGATCATAGAAACCAACAATGCAATATCAACAAAGTAGAATTCACAATATTCATGAAATGGGTATAAAAAAGACAATTGACAAGAATTCATAAAACTATCACAAGATCTAAGCCAAATTATACTAAGGAATTCAAATTAAACAATTAAAACTAGTAATTAACAAGATCCAATTCAGAATTGAACAAGGGAAGATCAAATTGAAACTAGATCTAGAGAGGAACAAAGGTTTCTCTCTCTAGCTAAAATTGTGTCTTAGTGTAAAATGAATGATCCACGGTCAAGTTACAATCCCAATTCAATAGGATGAAGAACGAAGATACATCTTAGAATAGAATCAAGCATAGACTGAAATATAATAGTGATATTATTAATTCATAAGAATCAGCAGAGCTCCTAACCTTAACCTAGGAGGTTAGTGACTCATACTGTACTATATTAGAAAGTAAGGCCGTGAATTTGAATGGGGGAGGAAGAAGATCCAAAAGTTTTTCGTCCCATTCCTATTTATAATAATCTAATAACTCGGAATTATAGAAATAAGATAAACTAGTCTTGTAGTGTGATGGAGTGGATTATTACCAGTTCGGAATTGTTCAAAACAAGAATCAATCCGTTGGTAGCATAGTCCAAACCAATGATGAATTGACAAGATCAAATTGTTCAATCCAAAGGATATGTCACATTTCAAAACCAATTTAATTCCGGGAGTTTCAATTCCCAGGTCGTCTCCCAAGGACACTTGAGACTAATGAGTGTACAATCTTGGTTGTGAGGATCATGGGGTTTTCAATAAAGGGATAAACATATAAAGCGATGAAAGAACATGCAAAATTATAATAAATGAACTAATAAAGGAATCAAAGAAGTAACTATGCAATATAGACAAGTAAAGTGTAAAAGGAACTAATGTAATGTGTATAAGGGAATTGAATCATAAAAGGAAACTTGGCTTGGAGTGAGCTAAGGGTCCTTTCCTTATTGGAACCATGATGAGTCGAATTCACACCCCATATAAAAATGATGAATCCGTTCTTTTGGCAAGTGCACCAAAATTTATCGTCAAGTAATAACCCACAGTGGAGTGGGATCGTATCCACAGAGATTGGTAGATTTGAGCAATTTTAATTTATTGGTGAATTAGTTAATTTAAGCAGAATAAATTGTGAATGCAGAATTGTAAATGGGCAGAAACATAAATGGCTCAAAAGTAAGCATAAGCAGTAAAGTGCAGAAACGAAAATGGCAATAATATAATGTGCAGGAACATAAATGACTCAAAAGTAAATGGGAATGGGGATTTACAGAAGATAAAGAAAGCTATAAAGAGAATGGAAGATAATAATAGAAGGATTCATTGAGATCAGGAGATGTTGTCTCTTTGGATTAAATCCAGCTCATATCCTCTTCAATCATGCAGCTCACTAACCTCTTGGCAATCATGATTGATTGAGCCCCAATCCCTTGGTGACTCAATCTCTCAGATCTTGATCAATAGCCAATTCCTTGCTCTAATTTCTCATGAAGAGAGATATGCTTGGTCCCTGATTATACCACACATCATCCTAGGTCCAAGTAGAGGGAGAATTATATGTCACCATATCCAAACACCAAAACCCAGATCCTACTCAAGTGTGAGAAGGGATTTCTAGCTTGGTTTCATGTTTCCTTTTCCAAGGTTCCCATGAAACCCATTTTGCATTCATTCCCTTTCCTAAGGTGATTGAACACTATCATTAAAACGAAATTCCTTCTAGCAAATCAAAGAGAGGATGAAGAGAAGAAGAAATTCACTATCATTAATCTATCAAGTACAACAGAGCTCCCTCCCTCAATAAGAGGGAATTTAGCTACTCATAGCTCAAAGAAAAGTATAAGAGATGGAAGAGATGATAAAGTGAAAAGTAGATCTAACTATAGCTAATAGTTTAACTGCTTAACCCCTTCTCAGTACTTTTAGGGGTTATTTATACTACTCCTAGCACTAGAAAATAAAGAAAATACAAAAGCGAAAAGAAAATTACAATTTGGAGGGAAAAGAAACTCAATAAACGTGATCTTCCAGCTAGCGTATGATTGGCGATTCAGGGGCGTGCCACGCGTAGCTCCAATTCTGGCTTGGCATGCCACGCCCAACTCTTCATGTGGCATGCCCTCCTTTATTGGCATCCCTGGCGTGCCACGCCTTCGAGCCCAAGTGGCACGCCCAGGGTTTTTTATTTATTTGTGTAGCCTGGCGTGCCACGCCTTCGACTTCAAGTGGCACGCCCAGTCCTTCTCTCTCTTCTTTTTGCTTCTGGAAAGTTGAACTAGCGTGGCACGCCCAGGGTCTGGTGTGCCACGACCATTGTGTGTGCTTGGACTTTCTCTCTGGAAAACTAAACTAGCGTGGCACGCCCAGGGTCTGGCGTGCCACGCCCCATTTGTATGCTTGGTTCCTTCGCTGGCGTGCCACGCCCAAAACTTAAGTGGCAAGCGCAGGTCTTCTTGGTTGTTTGGTGATGCTGGCGTGCCATGCCTGATACTCAAGTGGCATGCCCAAGTGAAATTCTAGGGCTGGCATGCCACGCCTTCGATACAAAGTGGCACGCCCATATGGTTGGCATTCTATCTTCCTCTTTGGAAAATATAACTGGCGTGCCACGCCCAGCTTCTGGCGTGCCACACCCAGCTTCTGGCGTGCCACACCCAGCAATTTGCCTTGCTCCAGTAATTGGCATGCCACGCCTGGTCCTCTAAGTGGCACACCCAAGTAAGAATATGGAGCTGGCGTGCTACGCCTTCGATACCAAGTGGCACGCCTAGCTCTGCTTTTGGCTTCCTTGAGTGTCGGCGTGCCACGCCTGGATCTTCAAGTGGTACGCCAAAGTGTCAATTTAAGGCTGGCGTGCCACGCCTTTGACATCAAGTGGCTCGCCCAACCTTTTGGCCTTCAACCTTGCTTTCTGGAATCATGTACCGGCGTGCCATGCCTTGATGCTCAAGTGGCACGCCCCTTTTTGTGTGGGTCTTCTAAGCTTGGCGTGCCACGCCTGGGTCTTCAAGTGGCACGCCCAAGTAACTTTTGAAGCTGGCGTACCATGCCTTCGATACCAAGTGGCACGCCCAAGTGATGATCCCCTCTGAATGGATGAAGTGGCATGGCACGCCCCATGGTTCAAGTGGCACGCCCATTGTATGTGATGGGCTAGGCGTGCCACTCCCCTTTATTGGTCTTCATTATTGCTCTCTGGAAAATTACACTGGTGTGCCACACCCAGCTTCTGGCGTGCCACGCCCATACATTTTCTTTAATCATCCTCCTCTGGAAACCATAACTGGCGTGCCATGCCCAGTTCCTGGCGTGCCACGCCCATACATGCCTTGAGGATCCTCCTTGGAATTCAGTACTAGCGTGCCACGCCCAGCTCCTAGCATGCCACTGACACCGAGAATTGTTGTGGGTAAGGAATTTCTCTTATAAAAAGAAGAATTTCGTTGTAAGCATAGCTCCAAACCAATGAACAACTCTCGCATCAAATTAAATTTTGTTTGTCACATGTACAAACCCCAAAAAGTAATTGACCGTAGTATTTAGACTCCGGGTCGTCTCACGAGGAATTGCAATAAAGTGTATGATTATTGGCTATGAGGGGACAAGGGGGTTTTGATTTATATAGGGACAATAAAATATAAAGGGGCAAGAATTTAAACGACAAGAAGAGTAAATCAAGCAAGTAAATAAGAGAAACAAGTAATAAAGAGAGAGACATTCATGGCAAGGATTGAGAATATAGGCTTTCTATCCTAATCATACAATGATCAATTCATCTTATTTAGTCAACTCCAACAAATGGAAGAAGGTATCATGTCATCTTCACATAGGGAGAATGTCAAACAAGACTAATTAATCATATCACAAATATAAACAAGAATTTATCTTATTACGTCATCCCCGAAGATAGAGGAAGGTATCATGTTATCCTCATACTCGGAGAAAGTCTAATAAGATTAGCTAATCTCAATCCAAAAGTTCTAATCAACTTACTAATTGAATTAGCAAAAGATTAGCGTAAATGGAAACAATATTAGCTAACAACTTTAGATCGCCAACATGAGTTGGGTTTTTATGACTCAAGATTGCCTAATTACTCTTTTCAAGCCAATAATGCTCAAAATCTACTCTAAAGCCCAACCAAGCATTTTGTCAAACACTTGGCGGGTACAAATAGAAAGCATGGTAAAAATGCAAGAGATATAAATCTACTAACTACTAATTGCAAGGAAAGTAAGATTATAACTCAAATCAATAATAAAAGAACATCAAAATCAAATTTCATTAAAAGAAAATCCAACTCCAACAAGTGTTCATCAACATAAAAGAGAGCATAAAAATAAAATTAACATCACAAACTAAGAGAATGAAAGTGTAGAAGCAAGAATTCATAAAAGAAATAAGATGAAAACATGAAATCAAAACTAGATCTAAGAGAGATTAACCTAAGAACCCTTATTCTAGAGAGAAGAGGGAGCTTCTCTCTCTAGAAACTAAACTACATGATGCTAACACTTCAAACAATTGCTCCTACCTTTACCCAAGCTTGAATTTTACATGAAATAGCATTCAAAATGAGTTGGGTTGGGCCCAAAGTTCTTCAGAAATTGCTGGGGGCGATTTCACTTTAGTGGGCCACGGACAGCATCGGCGCACACGCGTACATGGTGCGTGCGCGCCCCTGAGAGCGAAGCAAAATATAGCAAATTTTATATCATTTCGAAGCCCTGGATGTTAGCTTTTCAACACAACTAGAACCGCCTCATTTGGACCTTTGTAGCTTAGGTTATGGTTGATTGAGTGCGAAGAGGTCGGACTTAACAGCTTTACGGTTCCTTCATTTCTTCATGAGTTCTCCCACTTTGCATGCTTTTTTCCTCACTTCTTCCATCCAATACTTGCCCTATGAACCTGAAATCAATCAACAAATACATCAAGGCATTGAATGGAATTAAAGTGAATTGAATTTAGCTATTTTAAGGCCTAAAAAGCATGTTTTCACATTTAAGCACAAATCAAGGGAGAATTGCAAAACCATGCTATTTCATTGAATAAATGTGGGAAAGGTGATAAAATCCCCCAAATTAAGCACAAGATAAACCACAAAATTGGGGTTTATCAAATTAACCAACAAACAACTCTCGCATCAAATTAAATTTTGTTTGTCGCATGTACAAACCCCAAATAGGAATTAACCAGAGTATTTAGACTTCGGGTCGTCTCACGAAGAATTGCAATAAAGTGTATGATTATTGTCTATGAGGGGACAAGGGGGTTTTGATTTATATAGGGACAATAAAATATAAAGGGGCAAGAATTTAAATGACAATAAGAGTAAATCAAGCAAGTAAATAAGAGAAAGCAAGTAATAAAGAGAGAGACATTCATGGCAAGGATTGAGAATATAGGCTTTCTATCCTAATCATACAATGATCAATTCATCTTATTTAGTCAACTCCAACAAATGGAAGAAGGTATCATGTCATCTTCACATAGGAAGAATGTCAAACAAGACTAATTAATCATGTCACAAATATAAACAAGAATTTATCTTATTACGTCATCCCCGAAGATAGAGGAAGGTATCATGTTATCCTCATACTCGGAGAAAGTCTAATAAGATTAGCTAATCTCAATCTAAAAGTCCTAATCAACTTACTAATTAAATTAGCAAAAGATTAGCGTCAATGGAAATAATATTAGCTAACAACTCTAGATCGCCAACATGAGTTGGGTTTTTATGACTCAAGATTGCCTAATTACCTTTTCCAAGCCAAGAATGCTCAAAATCTACTCTAAAGCCCAACCAAGCATTTTGTCAAACACTTGGTGGGTACAAATAGAAAGCATGGAATTAATGCAAGAGATATACATCTACCAACTACTAATTGCAAGGAAAGTAAGATTATAACTCAAATCAACAATAAAGGAACATCAAAATCAAATTTCATTAAAAGAAAATCCAACTCCAACAAGTGTTCATCAACATAAAAGAGAGCATAAAAATAAAATTAACATCACAAACTAAGAGAATGAAAGTGTAGAAGCAAGAATTCATAAAAGAAATAAGATGAAAATATGAAATCAAAACTAGATCTAAGAGAGATTAACCTAAGAACTCTAATTCTAGAGAGAAGAGGGAGCTTCTCTCTCTAGAAACTAAACTACATGATGCTAACACTTCAAACAATTGCTCCCCCCTTTGCCCAAGCTTGAATTCTGCATGAAATAGCATTAGAAATGAGTTGGGTTGGGCCCAAAGTACTTCAAAAATCGCTGGGGGCGATTTTACTTTAGTGGGCCACGGACAGCATCGGCGCGCACGCATACATGGCGCGTCCGCGCCCCTGAGCGCCAAGCAAAATATAGCAAATTTTATATTATTTCGAAGCCCTGGATATTAGCTTTCCAACGCAACTGGAACCGCCTCATTTGGACCTCTGTAGCTCAAGTTATGGTCAATTGAGTGCGAAGAGGTCGGACTTGACAGCTTTACGGTTCCTTCATTTCTTCATGAGTTCTCCCACTTTGCATGCTTTTCTCCTCACTTCTTCCATCCAATACTTTCCCTATGAACCTGAAATCACTCAACAATACATCAAGGTATCGAATGGAATTAAAGTGAATTGAATTTAGCTATTTTAAGGCCTAAAAAGCATGTTTTCACATTTAAGCACAAATCAAGGGAGAATTGCAAAACCATGCTATTTCATTGAATAAATGTGGGAAAGGTGATAAAATTTCCCAAATTAAGCACAAGATAAACCACAAAATTGGGGTTTATCAGCCACGCCCATACATTTTTGTGGCGTTTGCTTCAAGTGGCACGCCAGTTTCACCCGCCCAGCTTTATTTTGTTGTTTTCTTCCCTATTTGATGTCTTGTTCACCTGAAATTCAGCATAAACCCATTTCAAAGCAATGTACCATAATATTCATCAAATAATGCATGAATTGCAATGATCAAATGAAATTATGCTCTTTTATGGTCTTTTTTATACAAGAAAAAAGGGTAGATGATGCAATTCATCAACTATGCCAACTAGAATGGATTAATTAATCTCACTTGGTTAACCTCACATCGGAGAGAAAGTTAAATGAGCATAAATGTTCTTAACCCACAAATCCTAAATTGCTTGCTAATTGCCTTAGCAACAACATAGCGTTAGTGGGAGCAAGAACAATTAACAATAAAAAATTAACACTAAATGTTAGACATTCCAACTCTAGGAACCCAATTGCTCACTTTCCCCAAGCCAAGAGATAGAAAACTAGCCCAAAATTATACTTGACATTTTGTCAAACACTTGGTGGACAAAAACCTTAAACATGGGGAAAATGAGAAAAAGCTTGGAACCAAAAGCGACAAATGATCTCAATCAACAGTAAAGACTCAAGAAAGCATGTAAACATCATCAAACATCAAATTAATCAACAAGAAATATAAATTGCAAAGGAGAAGTGAAATTGAACTATAACTTGAATTATAAGAAAATGTAACAATAATGTAACTATAAAGACTAATAACAAAGAGATACTTACAATGGGAATTAGCAAAATCCAAGATCAAAATTGAAATGGCACTTGAATGTAAAAACCCTAATATAAACCCTAGTAGAGAAAATGATGAAAAACTTAAAGAAAACTATACTAAAAGCTATCTACCACTACTCCTAAGCTACACTAATGTAATGCTATGTTATGGTCTTCATTTTCCCTTCCTTATAAGTTAAATGGCTTCAGAAATGGGCGACAAATCCACCAAAATCGCGAGTCACGTGAGATTTTAATAAAGGCATGTGCGTCCACCTGTGCGGACGCACAGACGTGTGCGTCGGCACACTCTGCAAAAAATCTCGACCCGTGCGTACGCACAGGAGGTTGTGCGCACGCACACTAGGCGATGCTTGAATGGAACACGCGACGCGCATGATGCAGCTCACGCACACACGTGGCTCTAAACTAGCGGCTGTGCGTACGCACGCAGGTCTGTGCGCACGCACACTAAGCTGAGCTCTTCTCTTTTGATTCTTCATGCATCCTCCACTTTGAATGCTCTTCTTCCATTTTCTCCAAGCCATTCCTACCTTATACCTCTGAAATCACTCACAAATAACATCAAGGCATCGAATGGAAGGTAAATGGAATAAAATTAATCAAATTAGGCACAAAAGAGCATGTTTTCATAATCAAGCGCAAATTAGGAGGAAAGTTCAAATGCATGCTATTTAGTGGGATAAGTGCAAGTTTATATGATGAAATCCATTCAATTTCAACCAAAAATCATCATCAAATATGGATTCATCATAGTGCAAAAATCCACTTTTCGGGCCCACTTGGTGAGTGTTTTTGGTTGAGGTAAGGGTGTCTCCACATACTAGGACTCCTTAGGGGCGTTGAACGCTGGCTTGGGACTCCATTTTGGGCGTTAGACGCCAGCTGCTTGATAGGCGATGGCCAAATCGCATATAGGTTAGGAATTCGATTGTCCAGAAAAATGGAGTTAATTAGCGTTGCAAGTATAGTCCTAACCCAACGAGTCGGCCATCGATCAAATTGGAAATTCACAAGATGTGTCACAATTCAAAAACCAATTCAAAACCAAGAGTATTTGACTTCTGAGTCGTCTCCCAAGGAGTACTTTTAGGACAATGAGTGTGCAAATCCAGTTGTAGTGATCAATGGGTTGTCAATGAAGAAATGAACATATTAAGCAATAAAAGAACATGCAATATTGTAATGATTGAAATAATGAAGAAATTAAAGAACCGACTATGTAATATAAACAATTATGATGGATTAATCTCACTTGATCAACCCTCACATCGGAAGGTAAGCTAAATGAGCATAAGTGTTCCCAACCCACAAATCCTAAATTGCTTGCTAATTGGCTTAGCAACAAATTAGCGTTAGTGGGAACAATTAACAATCCAAGAATTGAAACTAAATGTTGGACATTCTAACTCTAGAAATCTAATTGCTCACTTTACCCAAGCCAAGAACCAAAAATTTAGCCTAAAACCATGTTTGACATTTTGTCAAACACTTGGTGGGCAAAAACCTTAAACATGGAGAAAATGAGAAAATGCTTGAAACTAAAAGCAACAATTGATCTCAATCAACAAGAATAACACAAGAAAGCATGAAACAAACATCAAACATCAAATTCATCAACAAAAAATTAAAATTGCAAGAGAAAAGTAAAATTAAACTATAACTTGAATTAGAAGAAAGAGTAATGACAATGTAACTATAAAGAGTAATAACAAGAGAATACTTACAATGAAAGCTAGCAAAATTCAAGATCAAAAATGGAAATGGCACTTGAATGTAAAACCCTAATATAAACCCTAATAAAGATGATGAAAAACATAGAGAAAAAAACTAACTAAAGCTTCCTACTACTACTCCTAAAACTATACTAATGATATGCTATATTATGTCCCTCATTTCCCTTCCAATATGAGCTAGAAGACTTTAGAAATGCGCCTCCAAAGCCCCCAAATCGTGAGTCACGTGCTATTTTAATGAAGTCATGTGCGGACACCTGTGCGGACGCACAGATGCGTGTGTCCGCACACCTCGCGAGAAATCCAGTCCTGTGCGTACGCACAAGTAGCTGTGCGCATGCACACTAGGCGATGCTTGACTAGACGCGCGACGCGCTCGAAGCAATCCACGCGCTCTGATTGGGCAGCTGTGCGTATGCACAGGTAGCCATGCGCAAGCACACGTCTCTGAGCTCATCTCCTTTGATTCTTCATGTTTCCTCCACTTTGCATGGTCTTCTTCCATTTTCTACAACCCTTTCCTACCTTATACACCTGAAATCACTCACAAACAACATCAAGGCATCGAATGGAAGGCAAATGAAATAAAATAGATTAAATTAAGCACAAAAGAGCACATTTTCATAATCAAGCGCAATTTGGAAGGAAAGTTCAAAAGCATGCTATTCAAGGGAATAAGTGCAAGTTTATATGATGAAAATCCATTCAATTCTAACAAAAAATCATCATCAAATATGGATTCATCACTGCTCCCTTTTGGGCATCCAGCGCCAGAAATGAGGTAGTGGCTGGCGTTGAACGCCAGTTTTGGGCCTTCATTTCCAGAACAAAGTATAAACTATTATATATTTCTGGAAAGCCCGAGATGTTAGCTTTCATTAGCCGTTAAGAGCACTCCATTTAAACATTTGTAGCTCCAGAAATGCTCCTTTGAGTACACAGAGGTCAGATCCTAATAGCATCTGCAGTGCTTTCTCTGTCTCTGAATCAGACTTTTTCCAAAGCTCCTCAATTTTAATCAGAAAATACCTGAAATCATCATAAAACACACAAAATCAAAGTAGAATCCAAAAATACAAAGTTAGCACTAAAACCTATGAAAATAGAATAAAACTTAAACAAAACATAATGAAAACTATATGAAAACAATGCCAAAAAGCGTATAAAATATCCGCTCATCAGAACACCAAACTTAAACGGTTGCTTGTTCCCAAGCAACCAAAAACAAAGTAGGATTAAGAAGAAGAGAAGAAAACAATAAATCTCATAGTTCTCAATGAAACTCAGTTTCAATTAGATGAGCGTGACTAGTAGCTTTTTGCTTCTGAATAGTTTTGGCATCTCACTTTCCTTTGAAGCTCAGAAGTGTTGGCATCTTTAGGAACTCTGAATCCATATGATATTATTAACTCTCTTAGTTTAGTTCTTTTTTATTCTTGAACACATCTTCTTTTGAGTCTTAGCCATGACACTAAGCGCTTTGTTTTCCAGTATTACCACCAGATACATAAATGCCACAGACACTTAACTGGGTGAACCCTTTTGGATTGTAATTCAGCTTTGCTAGAATCCCCAGCCAGTGGTGTCCATTGTTCTTAAGCACACTCTTTCTGCTTTGGGTCATGACTTTAACTGCTCAGTCTCAAGCTTTTCACTTGACACCTTCACACCACAAGCATATAGTTAGGGAAGCAGGTCAATTGAACTTCTAGGCCAAGATTTTATATCTTTTAGGCCCTCCTAACCATTGATACTCAAAGCCTTGGATCCTTACTCTTGCCTTTTGGTTTAAAGAGCTATTGGCTTTTTCTTTTTCTTTTTTCTATTATTATTATTATTATTATTATTATTATTATTATTATTATTATTATTATTCGTATTTTTTTGCTTCTTTTTCTTGCTTCAAGAATCAAATTTTTAGATTTTTCATATCACCAATAATACTTCTCTTTTATCATCATTCTTTCAAGACCCAACATTCTTTAACTCCAACATCAAATATGAATTGTTCATTCATGCATTCAAAAAACAAAAGCAATGCCACCACATCAAATAATTGAACTATTCTTAATATATAACTCGAAATTCATTCATCTTACTTTTCTTTTTCAATTAAAATTTTTCTTTTAAGCAAGGTGAGAGATGCATGGAATATTTCATAACTTTAAGACATAAATAAAGATGATCATACACTAGAAATAGACAATAAGATAAAATACATGGAAAACAGAAAAATAGCATAGGTAACAAGGGATTAAAGGAATGAATCCACCTTAGTGATGGCGGCTATTACTCCTTCTGGAGGATCTAATAGAGTGCTTGATTTCTTCTATGCCACGCCCCTACATCTGTTGTTCTTCCCTCATAACTCTTTGATCTTCCCTTATGGCCCTTTCATCTTCTCTTATTTCATAGAGGATGGTAGAATGCTCTTTATGTCCCATCCTCAACTGATCCATGTTGGAGCATAATTCTAGAGAAGTATGAAATTGGTCCCAATAGCCTTGGGGAGGAAAATACATCCCTTGAGGCATCTCAGGGATTTTTTGTTAAGGCAGCTCCACATGCTCTTGCTGTGGTCCATGTGCTGGCTCTCTAGTTTGCTCCATCCTCCTTTTAATGATGGGATTGTCCTCCTCAATGGGAATGTCTCCTTCTATGACAATTCCAACTGAATTGCATAGGTGACAGATAAGGTGGGGAAAGGCCAACCTTGCTAAGGTAGAAGGCTTTTCAACTTTCTTGTACAACTCTTGAGGTATTATTTCATGTACCTCCACCTAACTCTCAATCATGATGCAATGAATCATGATGGCTCTGTCACTGGTCACTTTTGACCGATTGCTAGTAGGGATGATATAGTGTTGGATAAATTCCAACCATCCTCTAGCTACAGGCTTGAGGTCAAACCTTCTTAGTTAGATAGGCTTACCTTGAGCATCCCTCTTCTACTGAGCTCCTTCCACACAAATGTCTGAAAAGACTTTGTCCAGCCTCTGATCAAAATTGACTCTCCTAGTGTAAGGATGTTGGTCTCCTTGTATTACTGGCAATTGGAGCACCAACCTTACACTTTTCGGGCTGAAAACCAAGAGACGCCCTCAGACCATGGTATGCCAATTTTTGGGACTTGGGTTCACGCTTGTATCATGGTTCTTCGTGACCCATGCATTGGCATAGAACTCTTGCACCATCAAGATCCCAATTTCCGGGAAAGGAATAGTTAGGAATGGTTCTTCGTGTGCTATGGGAACGTCGAAGGAGACTCCACGGGGTATCAAGGTTGATTATCTTAATGATGAGGTTAGGCTATGGCAACAGATACTGAGCAATTATGTTATTGATACACCACTATTTCGTGGTATATTTTATGCCTAAATTGAGTGAATTTTATCAACTTTTCTCACATTTATTCAATGAAATGGCATGGTTTCATGATTTTTTCCTAATTTGTGCTTAAGAGTGGAAACATGCTTTTTAGGCCCTTAATTGGTTAATTTTAATTCACCTTTTATTTCACTAGATGCCTTGATGTGTTTGTTAGTGAATTCAGGTTGAAAAGGCTAGGAATGGATCAAAGGAATGAAGAGAAAGGCATGCAAAGTGGAGAAATCATGGAAAATCAAGGATTTGTGATGCATTCATCGACGCGCACGCGTGGAATAGGAAGTCGCATGGCGACATGTACGCGTGACATGACGCGTACGTGTGGGAAGTAAAAATTCCAGACGACGTGTACGCGTGACCCACGCGTACGCGTCGTAGCTCGCACGTGACCTCATTAAAGTGAAAATGCTAGTGGCGATTTCTGAGCTTCCCAGGCCCAAATCCAACTCATTTCTGAGCCTATTACATGCAGAATTCAAGAGGAGTCAAGCGGGGAAGCAAATAATTGAGTTTTATCATGTTTTAGTTAGTTTCTAGAGAGAGAGAAAAGCTCTATCTTCTCTCTAGAATTAGGTTAGATGTAGATTATGATTTCTTAGATCTAGGTTTAATTCATGCTTTGATTTACTTTTCCTCTTCAATCTCTTGTTCCTCTACCTTTACTTTCCTAGTTTAGTAGTTTAATCCTTGTAATTGTTTACTTTGTTGTTGATGCACTCTTGTTTCTTCTACTTCTCTTTATTGCAATTTATGTTTCATGTTCCTTTATTGTTGATTTGCTTTATTGTTGTTAATTCCTTACTTTGAGTAGTTATAGATTTAAAGTTCTTGCAATTTTATCTTGCTTTCTTTTTATGCCTTCCAAGTGTTTGATTAAATGCTTGGAAGGATGTTAGAGTAGATTTTTGTGTTCTTGGCTTGGGATGGTAACTTAGGTGAAATTGAGTTGCTAATGTCAAAGTCTTGATAATTGGTGTCCATTGACTCTAGCTTCCACTAAGTTAATTAGTGAGTGGTTAGGACTTATAGATTAGGATTGGTATAACTCATTTGACTTTCCTTCATTCGTTAGAGGATGACTTAATGAGATTGATCCTTACAATTATCATGTTGTGGTTAGTAACAAGGATATAGATCCTTAACTATCAACCCTTGCCAAGACTTTTTATCATTTGAGTTTCCTTTACTTTCTTGCCATTTATGTTTCATGTCTCTTATCAAAACCCCAAAATACTTGTCCTATAACCAATAACAAGAACACTTCCCTGCAATTCCTTTGAGAGACGACCTGAGGTTTGAATACTTCGGTTATTATTTTTATTGCGGTTTATACTTGTGACAAACAAATTTTTGTATGAGAGGATTGTTTGTTGGTTTAGAAACTATACTTGCAACGAGATTTCATTTGTGAAAATCTAAAGTACACAAAAATCTATTCATCAGTTATGCCTAGTACTCACGAGTCAGAGGTCCAGCAGCTATGATCCTTCTTATCTGGTGTGTCATGGAAGGGAAGGACCTATACCTTCCAAGACTCATCAGGAAGTATATGTCTAGAGTTCATGTCAGATGCACCTTAGCTTTTCCGTACTTGATTACACAGATGGCTATTCGAGCTGAGGTACCCTGGGAGCCCCAGGATGAAAAACCATCGATTGCTGACTGCAAGAAGGTCATCCCGCACGACAAGCGATTTGGACCTGTAGGCCACAGACCACCTACTACTACTCCTATTGAGGCGGCCACATCCTCAGCAGCACCTTCAGCACCTGTAGCACCACCTACTTCAGCAGCACCATCATCCACTTCTCAGCCAGTTTACAACCTTCTGCAGCGCCTTTTCGAGCGCATTGATCAGATGAAGCGCCGCAATCAGCGACGCTATGAGCAGTCGGAGCGTTGCAGCAAGTGACGCTATGCCCATCTGAAGCTCATAAGTACTACTGGGCGTACTGACATCCCCTCTGAGCCTGACACACCCTCGGAGCACTTTGAGGAGGAAGAGGAGCATGAGGAGGACCAGCAGGAGGTTGCACAGCATGAGGTGCTCAGCCTGAGCATCTGATATAGTCACAGACACCTGCAGCTGACAGTGGACCAGTGCGGGATGATCCTTCACACCTAGCTTGATTGAGAGCATCGAGGATGATGCTGTGATCTAAGTGTGGGGAGGTCGCCTTCATCGGCGAAGTCTATATTTTGGTGAACCATTTCAGACTTTTGTTCTATTTTGCTTTATTTTTGTTTTATTTTTTTTAGCACTTGCACATTTTTACTTTATTGTACTTTTATTTATTTTTACTTTGTTGCATTTTGTACTTTGGCTTGTATAAATCTTAGACTTTTAGTTTGAATTGCACGTTTAGTTTATTAGTTGTGATTTGGAAAAATATGGATTATTGAGCTTAGTTTCCATTTTGCATATGAGAATTTGGTTTGATTGAAAATAGGAAGTTAAAACTAAAAATTTTTAACTTTTCATTTAGGATAGATGTAAGAAATGTTGGTCAAATTGAAGAAATTTTCAAGGAATGTATCTTTTTCTTGAAAAGGGCATTAAGATTCACATTGATTTGAGTTAAAACTTTTTAAAAACTTGTATATATATAGTTTGGAACATGGTTTTAAGAGCTAAGAACACACAACCTGTGAGACTTTGAGCCTAATTGTATGGTTACATTATTTAACCATGATTTTTCTTCTTGTGTGTATTTTCTTCTCTATGATTGTAATTTTTGGTTTGTTCCATTTTATATGTCCATTATTTAGTGTATATTCATGCATATATGTGATTGAGGCCATCATTTGATTATAGCTAACTTATCCCAAATAGCCTACCATTTCATTTACCTTTGTTTGCCACTTTCACCCTTTTTAATCCCCTTTGTTCTTTATATTACCACATCACTAGCCTTAAGCAGAAAAATAATTAATTATCCTATTTGAATCTTTGGTTAGCTTAAGATAGTGTGTGTCAACTAAGTGTGGGAAAATGCGGGAACTTTGGTTGATGCGAATATGTTTTATTTTTATTGACAAATATTGAGAATTTGGGTGTTACTCATGTGAAATTATAGAAACCATATGCATTGATATATTATGCTTTCATTTATATAAAAAGAAAAAAATAAAAATAAAAAATTAGAAAAAAAATGAAAAAAAGAAAAAAAAGAGAAGAAATAAATGAATTGGGGGACCAAATTACCCCGATGTTAAGTTTAATGAAAAGATCAGTGCATATGTGGTGGAATTAGAATTGATACATCAGTGTGTGAAAATATGCAAAAGTGAGATTTTGGGTGGCTAGGCTTGATTTTAGAATTGTATAGAGAGTGTGCATATGTTAGGTGAGAACTCAGGTTAGTCAAAGATTCAATTGATAACTCACTTGGCCATACATATATCCTCACCCTTGCCTTGGCCCCATTACAACCTTGAAAATCCCTCATGATGTTTGCATTTGTACACTAAATATTTATTGATTGGTTAGATGAAGAACAAAGTTTTAGAAAGCATGATTAGAGGAGACTTGAGTGGCTGAACCTTAAACACTTGAGCGAATAGAGTGCATATACACATCCAGTGAGGGTTCAATTGCTCAACTCCATATGTCCATATTTAATCATTGCTCAACTGTGAATGTGTTTTGATATGACTGATTTAGCCCTTGATTGTGCTTATATGATTTCTTTGGAAATTTGATTCACTTTGACTATATATATATATATATATATATATAGTAATTAGAATAGCTAGACGAATGTAGGTAGCCTGCATTTAGATAGATTGCATTGCATAAATTCTACCATTCATCTTCACCTCCTTTATAGCTTCTCTAGAGCTTAGCATGAGGACATGCTAATGTTTAAGTGTGGGAAGATTTGATAAACCGCTATTTTACGGTTTATTTTGTATTGAATTGAGCGGATTTTATCAATTATTCTCACACTTATTCATATAAATTGTGTGTTTTACATTTTTCTTCCTAATTTTGTGCTATGGTTGAAAACATGCTCCTTTGTCCTTAATTTGCTAATTTTAATCCTCCCTTATTACCACTCAATGCCGTGATATGTTTGTTAAGTGTTTTCAGGTTTACAGGGCATGAATGGCTTGAAGGATGAAAAGGAAGCATCTTACAGTGGAAGGAACACAAGAAACGAAAGAGTTGATAAGCGAGGAGAGATGCGCACGCATGGCTGATGCGTGCACGTGACCTGGAGCATTTTACAGCGACGCGTACGTATGACAAGTGCAGAAGACCAGCGACGCGTACTGATAAGCGGATAATTTATACCCTTTTTGGCATTGTTTTTACATAGTTTTTAGTATGATTTAGCTACTTTTTATTATACTTTTATTAGTTTTTATTCAAAACTCACATTTCTAGACTTTACGATGAGTTTGTGTATTTTTCTGTGATTTCAGGTAATTTCTAACTGAAATTGAGGGACCTGAGCAAAAATCTGATTCAGAGGCTGAAAAAGGACTGCAGACGCTGTTGGATTCTGACCCTCCTGCACTCGAAGTAGATTTTCTGGAGCTACAGAAGCCCAATTGGGGCGTTCTAAATTGCGTTGGAAAGTAGACATCATGGGCTTTCCAGCAATATATAATAGTCCCTACTTTGCCCAAGATTTGATGGCCCAAAAAGGCGTCCAAAGCCAGCCTAAAATATCTTGGCGTAAAACGCCCAAACTGGCACCAGAATTGGAGTTAAACGCCCAAACTAGCACCAAAGCTGGCGTTTAACTCCAGGAACAGCCTATGCATGAAAAAGCTTCAATTCTCAGCCCAAGCACACACCAAGTGGGCCCCAGAAGTGGATTTCTGCACTATTTGCACTTAGTTACTCATTTTCTGTAATCCCTAGTAACTAGTTTAGTATAAATAGCACTTTTTACTATTATATTTAGAGACTTTTGATCCAGTTTTCATACTTTGGAACTGAGACCATTGTTCATGTTTTCGAGGACAAGCAAAACTTCTAAGTTTGGCGTGGGAAAAGCTCTGCTTTTTAGTTTTTCCATAACCATCAATGGCACCTAAGGCCGGAGAAACCTCTAGAAAGAGGAAAGGGAAGGCAATTGCTTCCACCTCCGAGTCATGGGAGATGGAGAGATTCATCTCAAAGGTCCATCAAGATCACTTCTATGAAGTTGTGGCCAAGAAAAAGGTGATCTCTAAGGTCCCCTTCAAGCTCAAAAAGGGTGAATATCCGGAGATCCGACGTGAGATTCGAAGAAGAGGTTGGGAAGCTCTCACCAACCCAATCCAACAAGTTGAAGTCTTAATGGTTCAAGAGTTCTATGCTAATGCATGGATCACTAGGAACCATGACCAAAGTATGAACCCGAACCTAAAGAATTGGCTCACAATGGTTCGGGGGAATTACTTGGATTTCAGTCCAGAAAACGTAAGGTTGGCATTTAACTTGCCAATGATGAGAGGAGACCCTCATCCTTTCACTAGAAGGGTCAACTTTGATCAAAGTTTGGACCAAGTCCTTAGGGACATTTGTGTGGAAGGAGCTCAATGGAAGAGAGACTCAAGAGGCAAGCCGGTTCAACTAAGAAGGCTTGACCTCAAACCCGCGGCTAGGGGATGATTGGAGTTCATCCGACGCTCTATCATTCCTACAATAGACCGGGCTATCATGATCTATAGCATCATGAATGGAGAGAAAGTAGAATTTCATGAAATCATACCTCTAGAACTCTACAAGCTGGCGGATAAGCCCTCTACTTAGGCAAGGTTAGCCTTTCCTCATCTCATCTGTACCCTATGCAATTCAGCTGGAATTGTCATAGAGGAAGATATTGTAACGACCCAACTTCCAGTCGTCATGATCGTACCAAAAGTAAGGAGTTACTAACCTATTTCTTTTATTAACTATTTAATATTGAGCCTTTAGTTCGATATCGCGTTTCTATTTTATAGAAAATTCGAGAAAATTTTGTTTTTGATTATCAAAATCATATATCAAACATTTCAAAGTAATAATAATCACATAATTATTAATAATAATATCTGTCATCCAAAACATTTCAAGCAAAACCTCAATTTTATAGAAATTTTGACAGCACCTCCCCTAAAACTCGGACTTAACCACCCTTACGGGTTCTCTCTTTCTCAACATTTCACCTGCCATTTACCAGCAATTATCACATGAACAGATTCTCAATAGTCATCTCATCATAAATTAGTATAATGACTAACATCCTTTCATCAAATACAATCAGAATTTTCCATCAACCATTCTTGAAAATTAGCCCAGTCCAACGTCAAAAGAATTATGAATAATTTCCCAAAAATCAGTCTTTAACCTCATGCAATATCATTCACTATCAAATTACTAGTTTGTTTTCAAAACTACTATTTTACCTTAAAATTCAGGTTTCAAGAAAATTGACTTAGTAATCAAATGAACCATTCAAAAGCTACCAACTTGACATAATCAACTAAAATCGGAATTTCCAACAATTCTAAAATAATCAGAAAACCAATAACAATCACAGCCTTAAACCAAAGTAAATCTCATCAGTTAATTACTCACGACAACGAAGCCAGTCAATATCACAGCCATAACCTAAACTCAATTCACATCTGCATCCAATTTCAATGATAACTCAGAGCAATCACCACAACTAACTTTTCTCAAATATATTTCATTCAATAATTAACTCATCATATTTCAATTTAATAAATAACATTACCATTCATAGCCACATTTCAACCAATTTCAACCCGTCACAAGTCTATTTCACAGCCATTCCATTATATTAAAATTCCAATTCAATATCAAACAATTGAAAATAGTTCATCCAAGATCAGAATCTCAGCCAATTCATCACAAAAAAATCAATCATCCAAAGTACAATTCACAATCGCATTTAATTTCACTTATAATTCAGAATCATCATAATTGCATCCAATTCAAATTCATAATTCAGAATAATCACAACAGTATCCAATTCTAGTCATAATTCACAATAATCACTATAGTTAACTGTTCTCAAACACCTTTCAGGAAATTCACATCAATTAATCAATTCTTAACCATTATTAACTATTCGCAATTATCGAATTAACTTTGTAGGCATTCTAAATTAAAAACGTTTAACTTTAAAAATAAATCCCCTACCTCAATGTCGAAATTGCAGAGTCTAAACGCCACAACCAAGTATTTCGAAGCCATCAGTAGCAGCGGCAATTTTAGCATCTCCGATCGACGGCAGCGGCACTCTGTCAGGTTCTGACATCCGTTCTGTCCCCTTGGCAGCAAACATAGTGTTCTTGGGTAGCTTCAGTAACAATTTCCAGTGCTCATTTTGTTTTCTAGGTAGCAACCATGGTGGTTTTGAGCAGCTCCAGTGATGGTGGAAGGCCTCAGCAGCGGCCAAATAACAAAGTTCGTTCCCACAGCAGTAGTGACAGTTGCAATAGTACAAGGAATCCGGATTCGACGAACTCAAGGCAGAAACGGCTCAAGACAGTGGACGTTGAATATGATTAGAATGGCAACAGGGCAGTAGCAACTCACCTCCGCTAGTGGCTCCAATTGCAGTAACTCCAAATCGACGGTGGCGGTGGCTTCCTTCGACAGTGACCAGGAAGCACGACAGTGATGGCCTGGTGAGACGTGGCAGTGGTGGAGCATGACGACAGCGGCGATGGCTTCGTGGTGGCGTTTCCCTTCGTGCGCTCTCTCTCTCCTCTTCGTGGTTCTTCTCAGGCTACGGGACGGCAGTAAGGTGCGACGCCACTCTCCTCTGTTTCTCTCTTCCTTCTCAACGCGCGTGGATGGCACGACGGCAAGCAAGACACGGCTGGGTGTGATGGGTTTGGCGGAGTCACAGCGACGGTGACGCGACGGTGCAACTTTGACGGCGTTCGGCTCCTCAGCGGCTTCAGAACTAACGACGATGTGACCTTGCTCCAACGGCGGCGATGGCAAGGCGAGCTAGCAACGGCTGCATGGCGATGGACATGAATAACGGCACAGGCGAGATGCGGCGGCGGTGAGCTGCATGGCGCAGAGTGCGGCTCCCTCTTCTCCGATTCCAAGCCCTCAGTTTTCCCTTTTCATTTCTGCGTTTTTTTCTTTTTTTTTGTGTGTGTGGTGTGTTTAGGAAGAAAGGAGGTGGGGTACGGTTGAGGGATGGTGAGGGTGAAAGGGGTTAGGGTTTGAAATTAGGAATTAGGGTTTCTAGATGAATTTGGGGATTTTTGGGATTTAGGGTTAGAATTTAGGATTTTATAAAAGAATATGGATAGATATGGATAGATATTTTGATAAAATTGGAGAGTAGAATAATTTTAAAACCAAATATACTCTATTAGAAATATTTCGGAACATTATTTATCATATTGCTAAATTTAATTAATTATTTCTAATTTAAATTGTAAAATAAACATATTAATGACATTTTTATAAAATATAGTGTAAACTCAATATTCATTATTCAAATTAAAGGATATAACTTTTCTTTATTTTTCTATCTCCGAAACTTTAATTTTAATTTATAAAATAACTAATAATAATAAAAATTATACACAAAATATTAATTGACGTAAACTTAAAGTATTTATAAATATCAATCTAGTCAGTTCAAATAAAATAATTTCTAGGAGTTCAAATTAATAACATAATTCATTCAAAATAGAATTTATTTAAATTAAATTATACAATTCTTCTTATTCTTCAATTATCAAAATTATAATTTCAATGATACCAAATATCTAATAAAGTTTATATAAAAATTCTAATTAATTTAAACTCCAATTATCATGAAACTTTATTTAATAACCTTTAGTAAAATAATTTTCTTAAAATAAAATTATCAACAAATATAATAAATCACAAATAACTAATTATTTGATTTTCAAAAACTAGGGTTGTTACAGATGTCCTCATTGATGAGGACAAGCCCATCACCAAGAAGAGGATGGAGCAAACAAAAGAGCCCACTCATGGACCTCAATAAGAGCATGAGGAAATTTCTCATCAAGAAATCCCTGAGATGCCTCAAGGGATGCACTTTCCTCCACAAAACTATTGGGAGGAAATCAACACCTCCTTAGGAGAATTGAGTTCAAACATGGGGCAACTAAGAACGGAGCACCAAGAGCACTCCATTATCCTCAATGAAATCAGAGAGGACCAAATAGCCACGAGGAAGGAGGAACAAAGGCAAGGAAGAGACATTGAGGAGCTCAAGCACTCAATAAGATCTTCAAGAGGAAGAACTAGCCGCCATCACTAAGGTGGACCTGTTCTTTAATTTCCTTGTTCTTCTTTTTCTGTTTTTCGAAAATTATGCTTTATGTTTTGTTTATGTTTGTGTCTTTATTACATGATCATTAGTGTCTAGTGTCTATGTCTTCAAGCTATGAATGTCCTTTGAATCCTTCACCTTTCTTAAATGAAAAATGTTTTTAATTGCAAAAGAACAAGAAGTGCATGGTTTCAAATTCTATCTTGAAATTAGTTTAATTATTTTGATGTGGTGGCAATACTTTTTGTTTTCTGAATGAATGCTTGAACAGTGCATATTTTTGAATTTGTTGTTTATGAATGTTCAAATGGTTGGCTCTTGAAAGAATAAAGAAAAAAGGAGAAATGTTATTGATAATCTGAAAAATCATAAAATTGATTCTTGAAGTAAGAAAAAGCAATGAAAAACAAAAGCTTGCGAAAAAAAAAAGAGAAAAAAGGGGCGAAAAAGAAAAAAATAAAGAAAAAAAAAGAAAAAGAAAAAGCAAGCAGAAAAAGTCAATAACTCTTTAAACCATAAGGCAAGGGTAAAAAAGATCCAAGGCTTTGAGCATTACTAGATAAGAGGGCCCACAAGAATAAAATCCTGGCCTAAGTGGCTAAATCAAGCTGTCCCTAACCATGTGCTTGTGGCGTGAAGGTGTCAAGTGAAAAGCTTGAGATTGAGAGGTTAAAGTCGTGGTCCAAAGCAAAAAGAGTGTGCTTAAGAGCTCTGGGCACCTCTAACTAGGGACTCTAGCAAAGCTGAGTCACAATCTGAAAAGGTTCACCCAGTTATGTGTCTGTGGCATTTATGTATCTGGTGGTAATACTAGAAAACAAAATGCTTAGGGTCACGGCCAAGACTCATAAAGTAGCTGTGTTCAAGAATCAACATACTGAACTAAGAGAATCAATAACACTATTTGAATTATGAGTTCTTATAGATGCCAATCATTCTGAACTTCAAAGGATAAAGTGAGATGCCAAAACTGTTCAGAAGCAAAAAGGCTACTAGCCCCGCTCATCTAATGGGAACTAAGTTCATTGATAAGTTTGGAATTTATTGTATATTCTCTTCTTTTTATCCTATTTTGTTTTTAGTTTCTTGGGGACAAGCAACAATTTAAGTTTGGTGTTGTGATGAGCGGATAATTTATACCCTTTTTGGCATTATTTTTACATAGTTTTTAGTATGATTTAGCTACTTTTTATTATATTTTTATTAGTTTTTATTCAAAAATCACATTTCTAGGCTTTTCTATGAGTTTATGTCTTGAAATTGAGGGACCTGAGCAAAAATCTGATTCAGATGCTAAAAAAGGACTGCAGACGCTGTTGGATTCTGACTCTCCTGCACTCAAAGTAGATTTTCTGGAGCTAGAGAAGCCCAATTGGCGCGCTCTCAATTGCGTTGGAAAGTAGACATCCTGAGCTTTCCATCAATATATAATGGTTTATACTTTGTCCGAGATTTGATGGCCTAAACTGGCGTCCAAATCCAGCCTAAAACATCTTGGCGTAAAACGCCCAAACTAGCACCAGAATTGGAGTTAAACGCCCAAACTGGCACCAAAGCTGGCGTTTAACTCCAAGAATATCCTATGCATGAAAAAGCTTCAATGCTCAGTCCAAGCACACACCAAGTGGGCCCCGGAAGTGGATTTTTGCACTATTTGCACTTAGTTACTCATTTTTTGTAATCCCTAGTAACTAGTTTAGTATAAATAGCGCTTTTTACTATTATATTTAGAGATTTTTGATCCAATTTTCATACTTCGGAACTGAGACCATTGTTCACATTTTGGAGGATGGCCATTCGGCCATGCCTAGACCTTTTTCACTTATGTATTTTCAACGGTGGAGTTTCTACACCCCATAGATTAAGGTGTGGAGCTGTGCTGTTCTTCATGAATTAATGCAATTACTACTGTTTTCTATTCAATTCACGTCTACTTCTTCTCCAAGATATACTCTCGTACTTAATTCAGTTAAGTCAGAATGAAGGGTTGACCCGTGACAATCACCCAATCTTCGTTACTCGCTTAGCCAAGATCCGCGGGCCTGACAACCACAAAGCGGTGTACATGATGTTCAACGTAGTCATTGGACGACAACCGGAGTATATTCTCTTGGATATCTAATACACGGACTGAGTCCGTGAGATTGGTATCTTCGTGGTATAGGCTAGAACCAATTGTTAGCATTCCTGGGATCTGGAAAGTCTAAACCTTGTCTGTGGTATTCCGAGTAGGATCCGAGAAGGAATGACTATGACGAGCTTCAAACCTGCGAATGTTGGGCGCAAGTGACAGTGTGCAAAAGGATCAATGGATCCTATTCCGACGCTAGCGGGAACCGACAGATGATTAGCCATGCGGTAGCTGTACCTGGTATTTTTCATCTGAGACGAGAAATCCAACAGTTGATTAGCCGTACAGAAACCATAGAGGACCATTTTCACTAAAAGGATCTTACAGCTTGCCATGGAAGGAAGTAACGCATGGTTCGAAGAAGGCAACAAGAAAACCGAGATTCAGAAGCAACAAAGCATCTCCAGACGCTTATCTGAAATTCCCACCAGTGAATTACATAAGTAACTTTATTTTATTTTATGTTTTATTTATCTTTTAATTATCTAAACCTCATAACCAATTGAATCCGCCTGACTGAGATTTACAAGGATGACCATAGCTTGCTTCAAGCTGACAATCTCCGTGGGATCGACCCTTACTCACGTAAGGTTTATTACTTGGACGACCTAGTGCACTTGCTGGTTAGTTGTGTGGAGATGTGAAAAGTGTGAATCACGATTTCTGTGCACCACGTACGCATAACCGATGCATACGCGTGACAAAGCGTCACGTGCTGCATTAAACAGAAGACGTTAGGGGCAATTTCTGGGCTGCTTTTGGCCCAGTTTCAAGCCCGAAAGTGAAGCTTAGAGGCTACAGAGTGGACCTGGATAGGGGATTCATTTCATTCAACACTTCATACACAATTATTAGGTTTTAGATGTAGTTTTCTAGAGAGAGAGACTTTCTCCTCTCTCTAGGTTTTAGGGTTCTTAGTTTTATTCCTTCTCAAATTCTGAATTCTATCTTATTTCAATTTAGTTTCTCTTCTACTTTTATTTATTCTAGCATTCTAGTTTATTTATTTCCCTTGTTGATGACTTTATGTTTCCAATTTAGTTTGTGAATTCTCATGTTAGATTTGATTTCCCTTTTAATGCAATTTGATGTATTTCATGTTTATTGCTTCTTCCGTTATTTGTTATCGTTGATTTTGCAATTGTTGGCTTTAGTATTTACATTCTCTTGTTGCTTTTCTATGCTTTTATTTTGTGCCTTCCAAGTATTTGATAAAATGTTTGGTTGAATTTTAAATTAGCTTTTTATGTTCTAAGCTTAGATTGAGGAATTTGGAGACTCTTGAATTGTCAAAGTCTCTTGTTGATTGGTGATTGAAAGTTGCTACTTGACTTAAGCTTCACTAACTCTAATCTTTAATTAGGACTTGTGAACTCAAGTTGAATTGCTCACTTGACCTACCTTCAATTGTTAGAGGTTAACTAAGTGAGAGCAAAAGACAATTACCATCGCAAGTGACATTGATAATGAGGATAAGAATTCCGATTCTCGATCCCTGCTAGGACTTTTTGTAATGGTTATTTTATTTCCTTGTTATTTATATTCCTTGTTCCTTATTTAAAAAAAAAAAACACAAAAAGATACTTTTCCATAACCAATATTAACTACACTTCCCTACAATTCCTTAAGAGACGACCCAAGGTTTAATACTTCGGTTAATTTTATTGAGTTTGCTTAAGTGACAAACAATTTAAATATTGATTGAGGTTTAATTGTCGGTTTAGACTATACTTGCAACGCGATAAATTTTGTGAAAATATTTACCGGCATTTTTTTTCTCCGTCACTTCACCCTTTTTCAGATTGACTAACCATGGCCAAAGGCCACAGCCGTGTTCATTTTGTAGTGGAGGAAATCAAGGACCATTGGCGTGGCTTTGATCACTTACAACTTGCCATAAAAGAAGATCATTCATAAACAAAGAAGACAGTAGTACCAGAGTTTATTCAGAAAGACAAAGCAACTCCAACTCCCAACTCTAATCCTATTATTTACTATTCCCAGCATATAATTCCTAATAACTAACTTCTTAATATCCAAAACCTTCTAATTCCGCCTGACTAAGACCTGCAAGACAATCATAACTTGCTTCAAGCCACAATCCTCGTGGGATCGACCCTGACTCGCTCAGGTATAACTTAGACGACCCAGTGCACTTGCCAATACTACTGCTGTTGTACGAAATAGTGTGGGTTTTGCATACACACACACCAAGTTTTTGGTGCCGTTGCCGGGGATTATTGAGTTTGGATAAACTACTGGATTGTCTTGCTCCCTAGATCAGAGTGGTCCATCATTGGCATGTTCTATGATGGTTTATTTGAGATGTCCAAACTTTCATTGGACAGCTTTGCAGGTAGATCTTTTTACTAGAAGAAAATGCCTGCGAAAGTAAGAGAGCTCATTGAGATGGTTGCAAACAACCAATTCATGTATACCTCTGAATGCCATCTTGGCTCAGAATAAGATCTTGACCCAACAGGTCAACATGATCTCTCAACATCGCACTGGGATGCAAACTGCAGTTGGCAGTAATCAGGAAGCTTCTCTTGAAGAAAAAGCTTATGATCCCGATCAACCCACCATGGAGGAGGTGAATTACATGGGAGTACCCTATAGAAATACTTACAACTCTTCATGGAGGAATCATCCTAACCTCTCATGGAAGGATCAATAGAAACCTCAGCAAAGTTTCAATCAAGGTGGTAGGAACTAGAATAGGTTCAACAATAGACCAACATTCCCATCTTCTTAAGGGAACATGGAAATCTCTAATCAGAGCTTTTTTGACTTAGCCATTATGGTTTCCAGCCTCACTAAGACCACCCATAGTTTCATTAATGAAACAAGGTCCTCCATTAGAAACTTGGAGGTACAGGTTGGTCAACTGAGCTAGAGGATCCCTGAGATCCCTCTTGACGCTCTTCCCAGTAATACTGAGGTTAATCCTAGAGAAGAGTGCAAGGCCATAACCATAGAGGTTGAGGCCGAATTAGAGGAGAATGGGAAGGCATTGGACACCAGTGGAGAAGTCTTCACTGGGCGTTCAACGCCCACCAACCCAGAACCAAAGGAAACCATAAAGAATTCACAATAAATTCCCGTTGCAAGTATAGTTTCTAGACTGATGCCAGGGCATCTTAGGCTAGTTTCACTAGCCTTTTTCTTTGTTTTTAATAGGTTTTATGCATTTTCTTGAGTTATAAGTAAGCCATTTAGGTAGAAATTCATGCATACCTAAATTTATCCAATTATAATTAATTTGATGCAATTTCATGAGAATTATGCTATAATTACTTGTGTGCTAAGAATGATTAGAATTCTCATGATTTTAGCAAGGCTTTGATGCATGTATTGATTTATAATAGGTGAAAGAAAGCATGGAGGAAGGTTGAAGAAGGAGCCTGGAAAAGATGGAGAGGAAGCCACGTTGGTCGCCAAGTTGGACCACCAACGTTGGCTCAAACGTTGGAATAGAGGCAGAGCAATTCTCTGCATGGTGGCTGATGCTCACGTTGGAGGGAGCGTTGGAAATCCAACGTTACCCCCAACGTGGGGATGAAATATTCAAATCTGGAGCTAAATGAATTTTGAGCGACGCATACGCGTCTATGATGCGTACGCATGAAAACGTAAAATTTTGATATCCATGCGCAAGCGTAAGTCACGCGCATGCGTGGAATGGCAAAATAGACCATCCATGCGTACGCGTAGGTCACGCATACGCGTCCCTAACCGAACGTTGGAGTCCAACGTTGCCTTAAACGCCAGCCTCCAACGTCCGCGATGCCAAGCCCATAATTTGGAGTTGAGAATTTTGAATCGACGCGTAAGCGTCAGTGACGCGTACGCGTGGATGGAAAAAAAAGGCAATGCACGCGTAAGCGTGGAGTATGCACGCGCGTGAAAATGCCAATGTTGGAGGGAATGTTGGAGGTCCAATGCTGAAGCCAACGTCCCCTGAAGTTGTAAAATGAAATCTCTGCATCCACGCGCATACATGAAGCACGCGTACGCATGGATGAGCATTTTTTACCTTTTTGCGCGGACGCGCAAGGCACACGTACGCGTGAATAGCGGAACATTGGCCCTCCAACATTGGGTCATATGCCAATGACAGCAAAATATATGATTTTCTCTGGTTTTCTTCTCAAAGGCGTTTGAGTCAACGTTGACCCTCAAACGTTGACTCAAACGTGAAGCATCAGGAATTCAAAATTCACACAGATCTCTTTTCAACACAAAGGGAAACCAATTGGAGCCATTTTCAACCCAATTCCATCAAGGCCAAAAGACCAATTCAGATCTTGAAGATCAATGAAAGAAAGTGTATAAATAGCTTAGAATTTAAGTTAGGAGGGGATCTTTTGACTTGACGGGGAATTTTACATTCTATTGTATTTTTCATTATCTGTTTTGTTAATTTTCAGAATGTATCTTTCAATTCCAATTTCCATTTTGAGAGCTATGAACAACTAAACCCCTTTCATTGGGTTAGGGAGCTCTGTGTAATACAATGGATCAATAGTAGTTTTCATTCTTCATCATCTTTCTTTTCTCTTGATTTCACTAGAAAGCTTTCGTTCTTCATCCAATTGGATAGTTATCTTGGGAAAGAAGCTATTCATAATTGGATCACCTCGGAACCTTTGAAGAGGAATAAGGAGATCATGCTAGAAATGCTTTCTCACATTGGATTAGATTGGGGTTTGGATGGATATAGTGACATGTAATCCTACCAACACTTTGATCTATGAATTTGTGTGGTATAATCAGTGACCAAACTTCATCTCTTCCCATGAGCACTTAAATCAAGGAATTGGGCAATTGTTCATGCTTAGAGAGATTAGATTTCCAAGGAATTGGGATCTAATGACTTAAGATTGCCAAGCAGATCAATGAATGCATTAATTGTGGAAGAGATGAAAATGAATTTGATCTGGAGAATTATACATCTCATGAACCCAATGATTCCCCCTCTCTGATCTACCCATTCTTTTATATTCTGCTTCTTTAATTTCATGCTAAATCCCCATTCCCATTTAATTTCTTGCAATTTAAGATTCTGTCACTTAATTTCATGCAATTTAACTTCTGTCATTTAATTCTTGCAATTTAAGTTTCCCACCAAATTTTACTTTCTGCAATAACAATTCAATTCTGATTTTGCTCAACTAGCATAATTCTTCAATTAACATTGATCAACCAACCAATCCCTGTGGGATTCGACCTCACTCTACAGTGAGTTTTTACTTCACGACAATCCGGTGCACTCGCCGGAAGGAAATTTGTTGAGAGGTAAGTTTTCGCACATTATGTTTATGGCACCGTTACCGGAGATTGGTTTTGTATTGACAATTATTAAATTGAAGGATAACTAGATTGAGAACTTTACTTTTTCTTTTGATTAATTGAATTTTAATTCCAATTGTTTAGTTTATTCTCTGCAATTTTCTGTTAGTTATTTCTCTTTAATTTTTCCTTATTTAGTTACTTTCCAGCAAAGCTAACCCACTAACTCATTAACTGCTTGATTTATTGCCTCAATTACTCTAACCACCCTTTTTCATTAATTTTGAATTCTTGCTGGTTGCTGCTTGTTGTGCTACTTGTATGACAGGTAGGAGAAAGGAAATTTTAACTTCCTTTGATAGTGAACCAGAAAGAACCTTCCTAAGATTAAGGAGGGAAGCAAGAGGAAAAAGAGTTGTTGGTGCAGAAGAAGAGGAGGAATACTTTGATATAACCATAGAGGATGATATGAAAAACCATCATGAAGGAGAGGTGAACAATCATGCTAGAAGAGGTAGAGCTAACCCTGCTGGATAATAGAGGAGAGTTCTTGGATCATACATCAATCCAAATCCAAGAAATTGTGACAGCAGCATTCAAAGGCCAACTATCCATGCTAATAATTTCAAATTGAAGCCTCAGCTCATAGCTCTTGTCCAGAACAACTGTTCTTTTGGAGGAAGTGCACAAGAGGATCCTAATGAGCATCTCACTAAATTCCAAAGGATATATGACACGGTTAAATCTAATGGTGTTGATCCTGACACCTATAGATTTCTACTTTTTCCATTCTCTTTGAGGGATAAAGCATCAAAAAGGCTGGAGTCATTTCCGAAGGAAACCTTGACCACCTGGGAAGATGTAATGAACAGATTCTTAACAAGGTTCTACCCACCACAAAGAGTAAATAGGCTAAGAACTGAAGTGCAGACATTCAGACAGCAGGATGGTGAAATTCTTTATGAAGCCTAGGAGAGATTCAAAGACTTGACAAAGAAATGTCCCCCTGATATATTTAATGAGTGGGTGCAAATCCATATCTTTTATGAAGGGCTAAATTGTGAATCAAGGAAGGTTGTAGACCACTCATCTAGAGATTCCCTAAACAAGAAGAAGACCATTGAAGAGGCCATTGATGTTATAGAGACAGTGGCTGACAGTGAGTATTTTTATGCCTTAGATAGGAGCAACAATAGGGGAGTCTTGGAAGCAAACTATATGGATGCAATCCTGGCCCATAATAAGATGATCACCAAGCAACTGGCTGAATTGACCAAGTAAATGGAAAAGACTCAGGCTGCACCTATCCACACTCAACCTTCACCCCAAGAAGAGTTGGATACAGAAGAAGGAGTTAACTGGGAGGAAGCTAATTACCTTGGAAACTCATCTAGGCAAGCTAATGATCCATACTCTAAAACCTATAACTCTGGTTGGAGGAACCACCCAAACTTTGGGTGGGGAAACCAACAAAATCAAAGCAAGATCACAAACCCCATAACACAAACTAGTATAACAACTCTACTCACCAAAACTCCAACCAAAGACCATACCAAACCACACAAAACACTCATTCATACCCACCATACCAAAGCCACAATACCCACTCTCAACACCCAAATTCCAACCAACAATCACCACATGATGATGACAGAATGGCAAAACTAGAAGCTTTGCTTTCAAACCTTAACAAAGAGTGTGAAGACATAAAGAAATTCCGGGAAGAAGTGAGAGGTAGTATGAAAAGCCGAGGGGAGGTTCTTAAGAATCTAAAATCTCAAGTAGGACATCTTTCACAACAGACTCCAAAGTCCACTAATAGTTTTCCAAGTGATACAGAGAAAAATCCAAGAGGGGAAATGAAGAAGGTAAGGTGGGAAGAATGCAAGTCAATCAATCTAAGTAGTGAAGAAGGTTTGAAGGAGGAATGCTCCAGACACTCAGAGCATGATGAAGGAGAGTCAAGGAAGAATGTAAGGGAGATAGAAGAAATGGCAAGCCCTGAACAGAGGAAGGTACAAAAAGAGAAAGAATACCTCAAGCCCTTTGTGCCACAAGCACCATTTCCCAAAGACTCATGGAAAGTGAGAAAGACAGGTCATATTCAAGATTCCTTGACATGTTTGCATCCCTCAGTGTCAACATCCCCTTCATCAAAATTCTCCAACAGATGCCAACATGCATGAAGTGCATGAAAGAACTGTTAACGAAGAAAGAAACCTTAAAAGGGGGACAAACAGTGACAATGAACAAGGAATGTAGTGCCCTCATCAATAAAGACATACTCATGAAGAAAAGAGATCCAGGGAGCTTTCATATTCTGTGTGCCATAGGAGAGACAAAAATTGACAGAGGGTTCTATGACTTAGGAGCTAGCATAAATGTGATGCCTCTATCACTTATAAAGAAGTTACAAATCAATGAGCTGAGATCCACGGATGTAATCATCCAATTGGCAGATAAAACTCAGAAGAAGGCTGAAGAAGTAGTTGAAAATGTATTGGTGAAAGTAGAAAACTACTTCCTCCCCACTAACTTTGTTGTTATGGACATGGAGGAAAGTTACCTTCATCCCATTATTCTGGGGAGACCATTTCTAGCTACTACCAGAGCCCTGATAGATATGGAACAAGGAGAGTTAATCCTGAGAATACATGATGAATACTTTACCTTCCATGTGTTCAAACCTACATCTGAGTCTGAGCCAGAAGCAAAAGAGTCAAGGAATGATCACAGCAACATGTGTACAAAGGGAAGCAACAGTAAATCAGCAGCTGAACGACTGAAATAGTTTTTGGTGAACAAGCAAGAAGTTCAAGAGATACAGCAACCAAGAGAACTCAAGAAGGAACTGAAGCCACGAGAGTTGGAAGGAGCAGTTAATGAGGAAGCCTCTGACATAATGATCACTAGAAAGCTATTTGAAGAAGAGAAGAGAGTTGTGAAGAAATTGCCAAGAGGATGGAGAAATAAGAAGATTCCTACAGAGGGTTTCTCCCCTGGAGACAAGGTAATATCAGCCCACCATCAACCAACACCACCCCAACTTCCAATTATTCTATCTCAATTACTGCAAGTGTTCACCATCAGAAAGGTCCCCTCCTTAGAGCATGTAGAGATAACCAAATAATCAAGTGGAGACCGCTTCACTGTAAGGGGAGAAGACCTAAGGCACTACAATCCACCATGACAAAGACCGAACGTCAAGCTAGTGATGATAAAAGAGCGCTTGTTGGGAGGTAACCCAACCAAAGGTAATTCTCTTTTCATAGCTTGTCAATAAGAGTTAAGTAAATTCTCTGTATTGCAAGGAGCTAAGTTTGGTGTTGCACACCAAAGAAATCTAAGGGTGAATGTGCAATTCTAAGTTTGGTGTTCCACCATGGATTGCATGAAGGACACATTACACTCTAGCATAATTAGTTGTCAGCTCCAAACAATCAGAGAAATTACTCAAAAGTTGCTTGATTTCTAGTTCTAGTTCACTATTTAGTTCATAATTGCTCTCTAGTTCATAGTTTACTTTCTTAATAAAAGTACTTGATGTTTTCTACATAAAACTCAATTTGCTGCATAAGGCAAGAAACTATATTTGGTGTTCACACACCAATCTAAGTTTTAAAGCCTACAACTATACATGCATACTAACAATCTCTCAAGTGCTTGGGGAACAAGCAGCTTTCAGTAGCTTTTGCAGGAATTTAATCAACCATTGGAAGAACTATACATTATCATTGAAGGACACTAAAGCCACAGATGGTGATAGCAGAGAGGAAGCAACTAGAAGGCACCACCAAGAGGTTGTATTGTTACTTAATTCCATCCGCTTTAAAATGCTCTAAATTGGAAGTCAGAATGTTCTCATGTTAATAGTCACTTATGGTTTTAGTCATCTTGCATTCTGTGTGATTAATTTTGCAATAAGTATGCTAGCCTAAGTGTGTGTGCTTTCACTTTCACTTGTTAAATGCTTGTCTTGTTCCCTAAGTCTTTTCAATTAAATAAAAGAAATATTTGAACAAGAAGTGGAATAGTTCCTTTTTAGCAAGAAGTGAAATAACAGTGAGTGGTGGTATATATGTTTGGTTATGTAGTAGCTCACTTATAATGAATAAAAGGATAGATTGTTCCCCTTTAGTGTAAATTAGCATGCTGTCTATGAATCTTAGTAAATAAAAGTCCTTGGTTGAAAAGGAAAAGAAACAAAAAGAAAGAAAAAGAAAAGCCAAAAGTGGCAACAAAAACAAAAGAAAGCAATGAATAAGGCTAGACACCAATAGCTTGGACCTTAGGACATATGCTTGTGGTGTCTGTGTTAGGATCTGCTTGGATGATTAGGTTCTACAGGAGTGCTTTAACACTTGGTAACTTGGGTTAACTAACTCGGGATTATCAACCGAAAGTCCATTATCAAGAGCAACCTAGTTACAAGACATTTAGTAACCCAAAGAGGTGCTAGGCATCGATGTCTTAAGAAGAATTGTGAGCCAAGTGTTTGTAGTGAAAAATGTGTTAAGTACAAATAAGCTAAGAAACTGCTACAACACATGACACTGAGCTAAAGTCTACAGGAAAAGAAAATGAAGAAAAGCAACTACCAAGGTTGAATGAAGAATAAGAGGTCATAGCAGTATGATAATTGATGCTTGAAGGAGACATTCTATGCCTAAAGATCAATAAGAAGTGAGCTGTTGCATTTTTTGCATAAAACCCCATTGACTAATAATAATGACTTGCTAATATGAACATCCCCTTCTGTTTTATTCTTACTTCGTAATAAATTCAGTACTTGCTTAGGAACAAGCAAGATTTAAGTTTGGTGTTGTGATGCCAGGGCATCTTAGGCTATTTCCACTAGCTTTTTTCTTTGTTTTTAATAGGTTTTATGCATTTTCTTGATTCATAAGTAAGCCATTTGGGTAGAAATTCATGCATACCTAAATTCATCCAATTATGAACAATTTGATGCAATTTCATGAGAATTATGCTATAATTATTTGTGTGCTAAGAATGATTAGAATTCTCATGACTTTAGCAAGGCTTTGATGCATGTATTGGTTGATGATAGGTGAAAGAAAGCATGGAGGAAAGTTGAAGAAGGAGCCTGGAAAAGATGGAGAGGAAGCCACGTTGGTGGCCAAGTTGGACCACCAACGTTGACTCAAACGTTGGAAGAGAGGCATAGCAATTCTCTACATGGTGGCTGATTCTCACATTAGAGGGAGCGTTGGACATCCAATGTTACCCCCAACGTGGTGATGAAAAATTCAAATTTGGAGCTAAATAAATTTTAAGCGACGCGTACGCGTGAAAAAGAAAAATTTTGATATCCACGTGCAAGCGTGAGTCACGCGCACGCGTGGAATGGCAAAATGAACCATCCACACGTACGCGTGGCTCACGCATACGCGTCACTAAACGAACGTTGGAGTCCAATGTTGCCTCAAATGCCAGCCTCCAACGTCCGCAATGCCAAGCCCAGAATTTGGAGTTGAGAATTTTAAATCGACACGTACGCGTCATTGACGCGTACGCGTGGATGGAAAAAAAGGCAATGCACGCATAAGCATGGAGTACGCGCACGTGTGAAAATGCCAACATTGGAGGGAACGTTGGAGGTCCAACGCTGAAGCCAACATCCCCCGAAGCTGTAAAATGAAATCTTTGCATCCACGCGCACGCGTGAAGCACGCATACGCATGGATGAGCAATTTTGACACCTTGCGCGGACGCGCAAGGCACGCGTACGCGTGAATAGCGGAACGTTGGCCCTCCAATGTTGAGTCAAACGCCAGTGACAGCAAAATATATGGTTTTCTCTGGTTTTCTTCAGAAAGGCATTTGAGTCAACGTTGGCCCTCAAATGTTGACTCAAACGTGAAGCATTAGTATTCAAAATTCACACAGATCTCTTCTCAACACAAAGGAAAACCAATTGGAGCCATTTTCAACCCAATTCCATCAAGGCCAAAAGCCCATTTCAGAGCTTGAAGATCAATGGAAGAAAGTGTATAAATAGCTTAGAATTTAAGTTAGGAGGGGATCTTTTGACTTGACGGGGACTTTTACATTCTATTGTATTTTTCATTCTCTGTTTTGTTATTTTCCAGAATGTATCTTTCAAATCTAATTTCCATTTTGAGAGCTATGAATAACTAAACCCCTTTCATTGGGTTAGGGAGCTCTGTGTAATTCAATGGATCAATAGTAGTTTTCATTCTTCTTCTTCTTTCTTTTCTCTTGATTTTACTAGAAAGCTTTCGTTCTTCATCCAATTGGATAGTTATCTTGGAAAAGAAGCTATTCATAATTGAATCTCCTCGGAACCTTAGAAGAGGAATGGGAGATCATGCTAGAAATGCTTTCTCACATTGGATTAGATTGGGGTTTGGATGGATATTGTGACATATAATCCTACCAACACTTTGATCTATGAATTTGTGTGGTATAATCAGTGACCAAACTTCATATCTTGCCTTGAACTATGAATTTGGGCAATTGTTCATGCTTAGAGAGATTAGATTTCCAAGGAATTGGGATCTAATCACTTAAGATTGCCAAGGAGATCAATGAATGCACTTGACGACAATGAGTTTTTACTTGACAGTGAGTTTTTACTTGACGACAATCCGATGCACTTGCCAGAAGGAAATTTGTTGAGAGGCAAGTTTTCGCGCATCATAAACAAACAATAATCTTTTCATAAAAAAATTTGGTTGTCACTAAAACAAACCCAATAAAATTAAACCGAAGTATTTAAACCTCGGGTCGTCTCTCAAGGAATTGCAGGGAGGTGTGTTACTATTGGTTATGAGATAGTATCTTTTTTGGTTTTTGAAATAAGGAACAAGGAAGTAAAATGGTAAGAAATTAAATTAATAACTGAGAAAACTCTTGGCGAGGTATGAAAATTAGAAGTCTTATCCTAGTTATCCTTATCAATTGTGATGAGAATTGTCCATTGCTCCCACTTAGTTAACCTCTAACTATGAAGGAAAGTCAAGTGGATAAATCAATTTGATTCCTCAAGTCCTAGTAAACTCCTAAGGAAAGACTAGATTTAGAGGGATCCAAATCAACTAGCAAATTTCAATTACCAATCAACAAAGGAATTTGATAACTCAAGAGTCTCCAATTACTCAACCAAAGCCAAGAGAGGAGAAATCTACATTAAAATCCAATCAAGCATTCTGTCAAACACTTCGAAGGCATAACATAAAAACATAGAAATTAATAAGAGACAATGAGACCTAAGCAACCAATTGCAAGGAATCAATAACAACAAATAAGAAAAGAAGTAATAAACATGAAATACGTCAAATTGCATTAAATAGAAAATCAAATCTAACATGAGAATTCATAAACTAAAATGGCAACATAGAATAATCAACAAGGGAAATAAATAAACTAAAGTGCTAAAATAAATAAGAGTAGAAGAGAAACTAATTAAACTAAGATAGAAATCTGAAATTAAAAATAACTAAACTTAAGAATCCTAAAACCTAGAGAAAGGAGAAAGGAAAACTACATCTGAAACCTAAAATTATGTGAATGAAAGTTGTATGAAATCGAATTCATGATTCTCCCACTCTGCAGCCTCTAATCTGTGTTATCTAGGCCGAAAACTGGGTCCAAAACCAGCCTAAAATCGCCCCCAGCATTTTCTGATGCGTCCAGCACGTGGCTTTGTCACACGTACACGTCGCTGAACTTTTGCAAGGTCACGCGTACGCATGATGCACGCGTGCGTGTCGCTTAACTGCATGGCAACTATGGCAAATTGCATATTATTTTAAAGCCCCAGATGTTAGCTTTCCAACGCAACTGGAATTGCCTCATTTGGACCTCTGTAGCTCAAGTTATGATCGATTTAGTACGAAGAGGTCAGGCTTGACAGCTCAGCAATTCCTTCAATTTCTTGTATTCCTTCCACTTTTGCATGCTTCCTTTCCATCCTCTATGACATTCCTGCCCTATAAACCCTGAAATCGCTTAACACACATATCAAGGTATCGAATGGTAATAAGAGAGGATTTAAATTAGCAAATTTAGGACCAAAGAAGCATGTTTTCAATCATAGCAAAAAATTGGTAAGGAATTGTAAAATCATGCAAATTGTATGAATAAGTGTGCAAAGACTTGATAAAAACTACTCAAATTAGCACAAGATAAACCATAAAATAGTGGTTTATCAATCTCCCCGCACTTAAACATTAGCATGCCCTCATGCTAAGCTCAAGGAGACAAAAGGAATGAATGGGGAAAGTAAGACTCATGAGATGCAACTTATGTATGTGAATGCAACTATATGCTAAAAAGGATCTTGAAAAAGAACTTATCACTCCAACCAAGTAGTGGTAGAAGAACATGCACAAAATCAAACAATCATGCAATCAAACATGCAAATGCAACAACTAATTTAACAAGGAAAATTAAACATTGGTGTTAAAATAGGAAATAACTAACTCACGGAAGTCGGTATCGACCTTCCCACACTTAAAGATTGCACCGTCCTCGGTGCATGCAAAGATGTGCAAGTGGACGGGTTGTTACAACTGATGCTTTTCTCTAAAGATTGTGCAGATGGATTTGTCTGTTGCCCTGTTGAGAAGCTTTTCCTTTCCCTTTTCGGTGGCCATCCTAAAAGAAGAGGAAAAAGAAGAAAAGTAACCCAGAAATAAAGATAAGAAAACAAATAAAGTATGGGTGGGTTAATGCCAAATAAGGAGGGTCTCAACTACATGGTAGCTACAACATGTAAGTGAAAAAATAGTAGAAGTACATGGCATATCAATAGTGTAAAAATTGCAACAATGGGGAGGAGATAGTGGGTAATGAAAGAAAATATAAAATCATGTCAATGCAAAAGGAATACAGGTATCATAAAAAATTAGCATTAACAGATAAATAATATTACCCAATCAAAATAAAACAACTCATGAAGCACCAGAATAATGCAAGAGATCTTCAACAGTTGAATAAGGACATTTAACACCAATGAAAAAAATAATAGACTTAGAAAAGAAAATAAAAACATGAACAAAATTAAAATGCAAGGATAATAGTATGGAAATGAAGTAAGTAAAAGAAATTGAAAGAGAATATGGATGAGAATGTAAAGAAATGAAGACGAAGAAAGTAAGAAAGGAGAGAAGAAAGAAGCAAGAAATTAAAAATAGGGCATGACGCGCACGCATGCATCACGCGTAAGCGTGAAAACTGAGTTGGCCATGCGACGCGTAAGTGTCGCCCACGCGTACGCGTGGGTGTCCAAACATACACACTGATGCGTGAGCGTATGCGTGACCACTCGCGCAATTCCAGCACCAGGGCAGTCCAACTCTCTGTTCAATTACACCTTTTACGCCGATTTGGGTGTCCACGCGTACGCGTCGCTGACGTTTACGCGTGGATGTAAAAATCGCAGTTGACGCGTATGCGTAAGGTACGCGTACGCATGGGGTTGCTTTTGCGTAAGGCATCCCTCCCGTGTCGTTCCAGCGTAACTCTCTATTTATTTTTTAATGGTTGTGCATTCCCCCATATGATGCGTGCGCGTCATTGACGCTTAGGTGTCGTATACCTTCTTTTTTTTTAAATTAATAACACCAAAAATTAATAAACACCGAAACCATAGATTAACGAAATAAACATAATGAAAATGATAATTTAACTTATTACTAATATAAACAAAAAGGGAAATAAGAAAGAAATTACCATGGTGGGGTGTCTCCCACCTAGCACTTTTAGTTAAAGTCCTTAAGTTGGACATTTGGTGAGCTCCTTGTCATGGTGGCTTGTGCTTGAACTCATCTTGAAACTTCCACCAACGCTTGGACTTCCAATGAGCTTCAACATCTCCAAATAAATTCACCAAGCCTTAATAAAGTTCTCCACAAGCTTTGAGCTCCCAAAGTCGATCCTCTTGTATGCCCGAATCCCAAATCTTTTTTCTACACCCGTTTGTAAGTTGATCACCATTGTCCCAACCGGGTGGGAAGCAGTCCAAATTCTCATTGCAATACCAAACTCTGCTCGTAGATCCAACCAAATGTTCACTAGTTCCACCCTTGTATCTAGTTCTTGAAGTATCAACCTTGATAAGCCTTGATTTACAACTCCAACCACTAAACATCCTTCTCTTACGCTTAATGCCACAAAGCCTCCTAAGTTGGCCATCCGTTTCAAGAATCCCATATTCAAGTGGGACAGTAAAGCAAATAGAGATAAGTCTTACCCATTCAAATGAAGGAGTAGATGGCCACCTAGGTGGAGAAGTCTCCAATGTTCTTGACAAAGCGTACTCAACTCCCGTCCACCCTTTCCGAAGGACTTCCGCTTCCACATCATTCTCTGTAGATTCATTATTAGGAGGATTTGATTCATGATCCTCATCACTAAGGGAACTTGCTTCTTGATCTATCCCATCCAAGTTTTTATAAGGAATATGACATGGAGGTTGTGCACTGGCCTCCTTGACATCAATTTCAATCTTCTTGGAGGAATACCCTACAAATCTTGATTCCCAAGGAGCTTCGGCATCTCCTAAGTCTTCAACCACTTCTTCCACTTCAACTATTACGGCTTCCTCCACTTGTTCCAATACAAAATCACATTTCTCACTTTCCATCAGAGTTTCTAGTGTCTCCTTCATGCTACGCTCTTCTATTGATTCCCCACATGTAGCCATGGGAGTGCTTTGAGTGTTGACGTGCAGAGAGGCTAAATTACCTACTACCTCAGTCAAGGTAGCTATGAACTCTTTGTGTCGTCCTTTGCATCTCTCTTTGCTCTTGAAGAAGAACTCTTAGAGTGTCATGCGTTGAAGATTGGGGTGGGTATGAAGGTTCATTGCTTTGGAGGAAAGGTTCATGATAAAAGGGTGGTTCATCATAATAAGGATGTGGTGGTTCAACACTCTTCATATTTTTCACTTGTTACACAACACACTTCAATTCCTTGTTCTCAAGTTGAGATTCTTTAGCCATGAGAGCTTCATGTGCTTTCCGGTTTTCCATTTTTTCCAATTGATGAAGGGTTGCTTAAAATTGATCCAGTGTTTCCTTGAGACGATCCCTTGACTCTTGTTCCGCTTGGATATCATAAGTAGGATCATAAGGCTCTTGGATTGATGGGTATGGGTATGGTGTATATGGAGGTGGTGGTTCTTGGAAGTAATTCGGTTGGAATTGGGGTGGCTCTATGTATGGTTCATATGGCTCATGGGGTGGTTGGTAAGGTGGATGACGTGGCGGAAATTGGCCGATTAAGAATTTATAAAGAAAACAGCGTTGCAAGTACAGTTCTCAACTGACTAAAATCCGCTTATCAATTTAGAAAAGAGTTGTCACAAAATTAAGAACAAAATACTGGGAGTAGAAATCCCAAGTCGTCTCCCAACGAGTTGACAAAAGTGTGCAATGCTGAGCGGATAATTTATACCCTTTTTGGCATTATTTTTACATAGTTTTTAGTATGTTTTAGTTACTGTTTATTATATTTTTATTAGTTTTTATGCAAAAATTATATTTCTGGACTTTACTATGAGTTTGTGGGTTTTTTCTGTGATTTCAGGTATTTTCTGGCTGAAATTGAGGAATCTGAGCAAAAGTCTGATTCAGAGGCTGAGAAAGGACTGCAAATGCTGTTGGATTCTGACCCTCCTGCACTCGAAATAGATTTTCTAGAGCTACATATACCCAATTGGCGCGCTCTCAATGGCGTTGAAAAGTAGACATCTTGGGCTTTCCAGAAATGTATAATAGTCCATACTTTGCCCGAGATTTGATGGCCCAAACTGGCGTCTAAACGCCCACTAGAGACCCTTTTCTGGCGTAAAACGCCAGAATTGGGACCAGAACTGGAGTTAAACGCCCAAACTCGCATCCAAGCTGACGTTTAACTCTAGAAAAGGCCTATGCACATGTAAAAGCTCAATGCTCAGCCCAAGCACACACCAAGTGGGCCCTAGAAGTGGATTTCTGCACTATCTGCACTTAGTTACTTATTTTCTGTAATCCCTAGTAACTAGTTTAGTATAAATAGCACTTTTTACTATTGTATCGGGGAGCTTATGCCATTTTTCACATTTGGGAGGCTGGCCATTCGGCCATGCCTAGACCTTTTTCTCTTATGTATTTTCAACGGTGGAGTTACTACACTTCATAGATTAAGGTCTGGAGCTCTGCTGTTCTTCATGAATTAATGCAAGTACTATTATTTCTCTTTCAATTCATGCTTACTTCTTCTCCAAGATATACTCTCGTACTTAATTTAGTGAAGTCAGAATGAAGGGGTGACCTGTGACAATTACCCACTATCTTCATTACTCGCATAGCCAAGATCCGCGTGTCTGACAACCACAAGTGGTCTACATGATGTTCAACGTAGTCATTGGATGATAGTCGGAGTATATTCTCTTGGATTTCTAATCCATAGACCGAGTCTGTGAGGTTAGAACCTTCGTGGTATAGGCTAGAAGCAATTGGCAGCATTCCTGAGATCCAAAAAGTCTAAACCTGGTCTGTGGTATTCCGAGTAGTATCTGGAAAGGGATGACTGTGACGAGCTTCAAAATCGCGAATATTGGGAGCAGTGACAGTGTGCAAAAGGATAGAGAGATCCTATTCCGACGCTAGTGAGAACCGATAGATGATTAGCCGTGCGGTAGCTGTACCTGGTATTTTTCATCCGAGACGAGAAATCCGACAGTTGATTAGCCGTGCAGAAACCGTACCTGGTATTTTTCATCCGAGAGGATCATACAGCTTACCGTGGAAGGGAGCACGCATGATTAGAAGAAGACAATAGGAAAGCAGAGGTTCAGAAGCAACAAAGCATCTCCAAACGCTTATTTGAAATTCCCACCAATGAATTACATAAGTATCTTTATTTTAATTTTATGTTTTATTTATCTTTTAATTATCAAAACCTCATAACCAATTGAATCCGCCTGACTAAGATTTACAGGATGACCATAGCTTGCTTCAAGCCAACAATCTCCGTGGGATCGACCCTTACTCACGTAAGGTATTACTTGGATGACCCAGTGCATTTGCTGGTTAGTTGTGCGAAGTTATGAAAAGTGTGATCACAATTTCGTGCACCAAGTTTTTGGTGCCGTTGCCGGGGATTGTTCGAGTTTGGACAACTGACGGTTCATCTTGTTGCTTAGATTGGGTAATTTTATTTTATGTTTAAGCTTTTTATTTTTATTTTCGAAAAAAAATAAAAAAATACAAAAGAAATTTAATAAAATCATAAAACCAAAAAATTTTGTGTTTCTTGTTTGAGTCTAGTGTCAAATTTTAAATTTGGTGTCAACTGCATGTTTTTAATTTTTCTTAAATTTTCGAAAATTCATCATGTGTTCTTTCTTGATCTTCAAGTTGTTCTTGATGATTTTCTTTGTTTAATCTTGTGATTTTCTTGTTTTTCATAGGCATTTTCAAATTATTGGTGTCTAAAGTTTAAAAATTTTTTTCTTTTATTTTAATTAATATTTGAATACTCTCTCTCTCATCTCTTTCTATTTATTTATTTATTTACTAACACTTCTCTTCTACTCATAATTCGAACCCTCTCCCTCTCTCTGTGTTCGAATTCTTCTTATCCTCTCTCTACCTCATTCTTCTATTCTTCTATTCTTCTACTCATCTAAAGGAATCTCTATACTATGACATAGAGGATTTCTCGTCTTTTCTGTTCTCTTCTTTTTTATATGAACAGGAACAAGGATAAAGATATTCTTGTTGAAGCTGATCCTGAACCTGAAAGGACTCTGAAGAGGAAGCTAAAAGAAGCTAAAGCACAATACTCTGGAGAGGACCTTATAGAAATTTTCGAAAAAGAAGAAGACATGGCAGCCGAACCCAACAACAATGGTAGAGATGCTAGGAAGGTGCTTGGTGACTTTACTGCACCATCTTCCGACTTCTACGGAAGAAGCATCTCAATTCCTACAATTGGAGCAAACAATTTTGAGCTGAAGCCTCAATTAGTTTCTCTAACGTAGCAGAATTGCAAGTTTCATGGACTTCCATTGGAAGATCCTCATCAGTTCTTAGCTGAATTCTTGCAGATCTGTGATACTGTTAAGACCAATGGGGTTGATCTCAAGGTTTACAGACTTCTACTTTTCCCCTTTGCTGTAAGAGACAGAGCTAGGATATGGTTGGACTCACAACCTAAAGAAAGCTTGAACTCTTGGGAAACGTTAGTCAATGCTTTCTTGGCCAAATTCTTTCCACCTCAAAAGATGAGCAAGCTTAGAGTGGAAGTCCAAACCTTCAGACAGAAGGAAGGTGAATCCCTCTATGAAGCTTGGGAAAGATACAAGCAATTGATCAGAAGGTGTCCTTCGGACATACTTTCAGAATGAAGCATCTTATGTATATTCTATGATGGTCTGTCTGAATTATCCAAGATGTCATTGGACCACTCTGCTGGTGGATCTCTTCATCTGAAGAAAACACCTACAGAAGCCCAGAAACTCATTGAAATGGTTGCAAATAACCAGTTCATGTATACTTCTGAAAGAAATCCTGTGAATAATGGGATGACTCAGAAGAAAGGAGTTCTTGAGATTGATACTCTGAATGCCATATTGGCTCAGAATAAAATATTGACTCAGCAAGTCAATATGATTTCTCAGAATCTGACTGGAATGCAAGCTACATCCGGCAGTACTAAAGAAGCCTCCTCTGAAGGAGAAGCTTATGACCTTGAGAATCCTGCAATGGAAGAGGTGAATTACATGGGAGAATCCTAAGGAAACACTTACAATCCTTCATGGAGGAATCATCCTAATTTCTCATGAAAGGATCAATAGAAGCCCTAACAAGGCTTTAATAATAATGGTGGGACAAATAGGTTTGGCAATAGCAAGCCTTTTCCATCATCTTCTGAGGAACATACAGAGAATTCTAAGCAGAGCCTCTCTGACTTAGCAACCATAGTCTCTGATCTATCTAAGACCACTATCAGTTTTATGACTGAAACAAAGTCTTCCATCAGAAATTTGGAGGCACAAGTGGGTCAGCTGAGTAAAAGAGTTACTGAAACTCCTCCTAGTACTCTCCCAAGCAATACAGAAGAGAATCCCAAAAGGGAGTGCAAGGCAATAACCATATCCAAAGTGGCCAAACCTGGAGAGAGTAAAAAGGCAATGATTCCCAGTGAGGAAGCCCTTACAGGACGTCCACTGACCAATAAGGAGTTCCCTATTGAGGAACCAAAGGAATCTGAGGCTCATATAGAGACCATAGAGATTCCACTGAACTTACTATTGCCATTCATGAGCTCTGATGAGTATTCTTCCTCTGAAGAAGATGAAAATATTGTTGAAGAGCAAGTTGCTCAGTATCTAGAAGAAATCATGAAGCTGAACGCCAAGTTATTTGGTAATGAGACTTGGGAGGATGAACCTCCATTGCTCATCAATGAACTGAATGCCTTGGTTCAGCAGAAATTACCTCAGAAGAAACCGAATCCCGAAAAGTTCTTAATACCTTGTACCATAGTCACCATAACCTTTGAGAAGGCTTTGTGTGATCAAGGGTCAGGTATAAACCTCATGCCACTCTTTGTAATGGAGAAACTAGGGATCTTTGAGGTACAAGCTGCAAGAATATCACTAGAGATGGCAGACAAATCAATGAAACAGGCTTATGAACTCGTAGAGGATGTCTTAATGAAGGTTAAATGCCTGTACATCCCTGCTGATTTCATAATCCTAGACACTGGGAAGGATGAGGATGAATCCATCATCCTTGGAAGACCCTTCTTAGCCACAGTAAAAGCTGTGATTGATGTGGACAGAGGAGAGTTAGACCTTGAATTGAATGAGGACTACCTTGTGTTTAAGGCTCAAGGATCTTCTTCTGTAAACATGGAGAAGAAGCATGAAAAGCTTCATCTAATTCTCTCAATACAGAGTCAAACAGAGCCCCCACAATCAACTTCTAAGTTTGGTGTTGGGAGGCCACCATTAAGCTCTGAATCTCTGTGAAGCTCTCTAAGAGCTCACTGTCAAGCTATTGACATTAAAGAAGTGCTTATTGGAAGGCAACCCAATGTTATATGACTGTTCCATCCTTAGAAGACCTTTCCTAGCCACAACCAATCCTATCATTGATGTGGCTAAGGGAGAACTAACTCTAAAGTTAGGGGAGGACCACATCTTATTCAAGATGTCTCATCCTAATTCTCCCTCTAAAAGAGAGATAACAGTGCAACACCTAGTGTGCCAACCCTCTATTTTTGTGCAGAGCTCTACAGAGCCCCCAGGCATCAATTCTAAGTTTGGTGTTGGACAGCCTTCAACATACTCTAAGCACAAAGGTACTCAAAAGAAAGTACCTAAAGGCTGGAAGGACAAGAAAGTCCCAACTGAAGGCCTCTCACCTGGCATGAGAGTTGTCTTCACTAAGAATCCAATCCTACCACACACAATAAGCTGTGTCCTATCTCTAGAGCATGTAGAGCTCATTCATGAGAGGACAGGCAGAAAATTCACTGTCAAGGGCAAAAATCTGAGCCCATACTCACCTCTGTAAGGAGCTAAAGGTCAAGCTAGTGACTCTAAAAGAGGGCTTGTTGGGAGGCAACCCAACTTTACACGACCATTTATTTTCATTTTGTTTTTCCTTTCAGTTGTCAGAGTCATGATTATGTAACATTCAGTCAAGAGACAGAATTCATAGCAGTAAAAATAGAACACTCCAGAAAGAGTGTTAAAGTTGAACACCAGTGAGGAAGCCCTCACTGGGCGTTCAATGCCCCAAGAGGGGAGCATTGCTGGCGTTGAACGCCAGGCAGGGAGCAGCCACTGGGCGTTCAAACGCCAGTCCAGAGAAGCAGGGAATTTGGATTCCCTAGCCTTTCAGGACCAAGAGGTCCCATGGAAGCTCCACTTACCCCACATTCTTCTTCTCGATTGATCATATTTGCTCGATTACGAGCAAAACTCTTAAGTTTGGTGTTGCAAAAGCTCTACATTGTGACTTCTACCACTCTTAAGTATAGAAAATAAAGATGGAGCAAACTAGAGAGCATGCACATGAACCTGTGCAGCTACCTCCACAAAGACAAAGGAGCGACATAGAAGAGATCAAGCACTACATGGAATCCTCAAGGAGGAGCACTATCCATCATCATCAAGGTGGATTCGTTCTCTTTTACTCTTTTTCTATTATTTTTCTGTTTTCTGTCTGTTTATTTATCTGTTCTCTTGTTCTAGTTGTATGATCATTTGCATTGATGTCTTTAAGTTGTAAAATGTTCCATATATCTCTCACCTTACTTAAATAAAAAAAATTTTATATGAAAAGAATTGAGAGATGCATGAATTTCAAGTTTAAAATAAGATTAGTTTAATTAGTTTTATGTGGTGTCATTTGCTTTTATTTCTGAATGTATGATTAAATAGTGCATATTTGAAGTTATGATTTTAGAATGTTGGCTCTTGAAAGAATAAGGAAAAAGGAAAAGTATTATTGGTAATCTGAAAAAATTGATTCTTGAAGCAAGAAAAAGCAGCAAAAAGGAAAAGAAAAGCTTGCATGCGAAAAAAAAAGTGGCAAAAAATAAAAAGAAAAAAAATAAAGCAAGCAGAAAAAGCCCATAACCCATTAAACCAAAAGGCAAGGGTAAAATGGCACAAGGCTTTGGGCATCAGTGGTTAGGAGGGCCCAAAGGAATAAAATCCTAGCCTAAGTGGCTAAACTAAGTTGTCCCTAACCATGTGCTTATGACGTGAAAAGGTGTCAAGTGAAAAGCTTGAGACTGAGCGGTTGAAGTCGCGGTCCAAAGCAAAAAGAGTGTTCTTAAAAACCCTGGACACCTCTATCTGGGGACTCTAGCAAAGCTGAGTCACAATCTGAAAAGGTTCACCCAGGTAAAGTGTCTGTGGCATGAATGTATCCGGTGGTAATACTGGAAACCAGAGTGCTTAGGGTCATGGCCAAGACTCAAAAAGCTGTGTTCAAGAATCAAAATAAGCTTAACTAGGAAAGTCAATAATATCATCTGGATTCAAAGTTCCTAAGGATGCCGACATCTCTAAGATTCAATGGATAGTGAGATGCCAAAAGTATTCATAAGCAAAAAGCTACTAAGTCCCGCTCATCTGATTTTAACTAAGCTTCATTTGAAACTTAGAAATTTATTGTATCTTAATTTTCTTTTTATCCTACTATGTTTTTAGTAGTTTGGGGACAAGCAACGATTTAAGTTTGGTGTTGTGATGAGCAGATATTTTATACGCTTTTTGACATTATTTTCATATGGTTTTTAGTAGTTTTTATTAAATTTTTATAGGTTTTAGTGTTAAATTCACATTTTTGGAGTCTACTATGAGTTTTTGTATTTTTGGACAATTTCAGGTATTTTTTGGCTGAAATTGAGGAGCTGGAGCAGAAGTCTGATTCAGAGACAGAGAAAGCACAGAAAATCCTGTCCAGATCTGACCTGCATGCATTCGGAAGAGCTTTTCTGGAGCTATAGAAGTCCATTTGGAGCGCTCTCAATGACTATGGAAATCTGACTTCTAGAGCTTTCCAGCAATATATAATAGTCTATATTTTGCTTCAGATTAGAAGGCCCAAAACTAGCGTCCAACTCCAACTTCTTGCCCCATTCCAGGCGTCCAGCGCCCAAAGAGCAGAGCCCAACATCCAAAGGCTCAGAGAGAACCTCCTAGTTGGCATTCCACGCCCAAGGAGCCTCATATCACGTGGATCTCATCAAAACTCATCCCAAACACTCACCAAGTGGGCCCTATAAGTAGATTTTAGCACTAAATAGACTATTTTACCCTTACTAGTCATCAGTTTCGTATTTAAGGGATTAACTTCATGTAAGTCAGATCTCTCTTTTGACCACTTTAGAATTCCCCATTAGGGGAGAACCTTGGAGACCTCTCCCCAAGGGAGGTCTGCCATTATTTTCATCTTTGTGTTTTTACTTTCAGTACGAGTTTCTAAACCTCTTAGGTTGAGGGGAGGAGTCCTGCTGAGTCCTATGAATTAATAAAAGTACTATTTCTTCTTCTTCGATATGTGTTTAATATATATCTTTAAGATGTATATCCCAATCTTTATCATGGTGAACAGGAAGATCTGAAAAATTGGCTCTGTTCATCACATTAAGATGGACGTGCCTGACAAACACCCGCGTCTACTTGGGTTCGTGTGAGTATCGGGAAGAAAAGCAAGAGCCAACAGCTATGGATTTACATCTGTTAGATAGTTAATCCACGATTTTGTTGGGGACTTCTCGAGACATTAGTTCAGCCAATTTTTGGGGAAATTAAGGTCTCCGGGGTATAGGCTAGAATCCAAGAAGCAGCGTTCTCTGATCCGGAAGATTCGACTTTGTCTTGAGCGTTTTGAGTAGGATTGCCAAGAGAATGGTCTGCTATGCGCTTCACCCTTTGTCAGATTGAGTAACCACGGCCAAAGGCCACAGCCATGTTCATTCTGTAGCAGAGGAGATCAAGGACCATTGGCGTGGCTTTGATCACTTACAGCCTGCCATAGAAGAAGATCATTCACAAGCACAGAAGACAGTAGTACCAGAGTTCATTCAGAAAGACAAAGCAACTCTAACTCCGAACTCTAATCCTATTATTAACAATTTCCATCATATACTTCCTAATAGCTAACTTCTTAATATCCAAAATCTTCTAATTCTGCCTGACTAAGACCTACAAGACAACAATAGCTTGCTTCAAGCTACAATCCTCATGGGATCGACCCTGGATCGCTCAGGTATTACTTGGACAACCCAGTGCACTTGCTGGTACTGCTACTATTGGACGAAATAGTGTGGGTTTTGCATACACATGCACCAAAAGGTTAAAGAACTTAAAAGTTGTAATTGAGAAGGTAAGAATAATTAAACGCACATTTAAAACGCTAATCTTAAAGGTTTTGTCCCAAAAATGGGCCATACGGGCCATATATGTGAACTGGGCCCAAGTTGGGCCCAAGCCCAACATATATAAACCCTAACTTAAAGCCATTCAGCCACCATAACCCTTATTTAGTGTGATTATTGCTGAAATGAAAAGAGAGAGATGAGAAGAGAGAAACCCTAGCTCCCTAATACTTCTAATCACCATAATTTGAGTTACGGAGCTCCAATCGATGAGCCGTTTGCGGCCACGTGTCGCTCTTCTCCTCCTTTTCATTTCTCTCTAGGTATTATGGTGAGTTTCTCAATGACCTCTACCTAGTTTTGTTTTTTCTCTTGTATTTTGAATTTGGTTTGGGTTTTGAAGAAATCTTATGGTTTTAGTTATTAAGGGGTGCTCTAGTATGAGCCATTGGTAGATTCCATCAACTAATTTTGTGGGTTAAGGTAAGAAACCCTCTAACTCTTGTAATTTTATGAGATTTTGTGAGTCCTAAGTTGATGTATGTATGTAATGTGTGTATTAGAGTATTGGGTACACTTTTAGAACTTAAATCTTGCTTGTGAAAGTGTTTGCTAGAGCTTGGAGCTGAGTCTTGGTGGATACTCCCAAGTGAGAGCTTAAAGTTGACTTCCAAGAGGTACGGTTTAAGTTTTATTTAAGTACCGTGTGGTATGATATGAATTCATCGGCTAGATGCCCCTAGGATTAGGTTTGGATTGTGTGTCTTGATTGGAATTGATGTGTAGATATTATGATGTGGAAATTAATGATTTGGAATGAGTTTTGTGTGAATGGGTATGTTTGGTCTGTTGTGGAATTGGGAAATTGGTTAATGATGATATGTTGATGAATTTCTTATATTAAATTGAATGGATGTTGGGCCTGAGGCCGTGAACTTTGGGCCAGAGGCCGGAAGAGGTAAGAAAGGTGAGTTTATGTGTGTATTGTGTGATAATATAAGATATTGGATGGATTTTAGATATTAAATGTGTGAATAATTAGTTTGATTATTGAATAATAAGGTTTGAGGAATTGAGGTGTGGAATTTGATAGTTTTGGGTGGAATTGTGTAGATCAGGTAGGTTGGGATTTGGTTGAGTGTAAATATGTGAATGTGGTTGAGTTGTGGTCAATTTCATGAGTGAAAATGAATGTGTCTTGTAAACCTTGGAAAAATTGGTGATTTTTTTTAGGTAAAAACTGATTTTTGACTAACTTCGGTGGTCCGTAATTCGGACCTCAGGGTTGGAAATTCTTCAAAATTGAATTTTTTATGAAATTTTATTCAACGATCTTTCCAACGATTCAAGAATGGTTGAAAAAGAATTTTTGTAGAAAATGTTATGAAGCTTTGAAAATTGGGGTCAAAAACTGGGTTTTAACACTTAGCAGCTTTTACCTTTTCTGCAAGACTCACGTACGTGAGCACTCGGCTCTGTCCAGTGGCCTTGAGTACGTGGTAGGGGGCTTACGTATGCGGGAGTGCCGAAATCGTAGCCTTGTGTACGTGGATGGTGGTACACGATGCGAGCAAACATTGCTGTCTTCACCACCCGCGTATGCGACACCCCCAATTATCATTGCTTGCATACGCGAGATACTTGCATGCGTACGCAAGATTCACAGATTTTGGAAAAAAGTATTTATATATATTTTAACCATTCTTTTGGCCTTTTAAACCCTTATAAATCCCAATAAAAATATAAAGTCGGTTTAAATATGGGTAGAGGGGTTAGAAGTAAGTATTAATGGGGTGAGTTAGTGAATTAAATGGAAGGGGCAAATTATAAGATGATATATGACGGAGAGGATGTGATAAGTGAATGTGATGATGGACGATTGATGATGAATGAGTTAGCTTGAGATTGAGTATGACTTTGAGACGAGATTAATGATGAGAGTGAGTATGATTATGAAAACAATATTGAATATGATTCTAATTATTATATACCTGCCTGGGCGTTGAACACCCACTCTGGCCTCCCTGGCTAGCATTCAACGCGAGTAGGATTTCTGCTCCAGGGTGTTCTGTTTCTAGCTCTGACTATTTATGTTTCTGTTCTAACTATTGCACATGATCATAAACTCAAAGGAAACATGAAAATTAAACTAATATAACTTAAACATACTTAAAGAGAAATAAGAAAACATTAATTATTGATGGGTTGCCTCCTAACAAGCACTTCTTTAACGTCATTAGCTTGATGGAACTGTACTCAGTCTAGTAGCAGTGTTGAGCCTCTCTGCTCAATAGCTCCTTCAAGGTAATACTTGACTCTCTGTCCAATAACAGTAAACTTCATGTCTGAGTCTTTACCCTACAGTTCTGTGTGCCTATAGGGTGATACACTTGTAACCACATATGGTCCCTTCCATCGGGATTTGAGTTTCCCAGAAAATAATCTGAGTCTAGAGTTGAAGAGCAAAATCTTTTATCATGGCTCAAAGACTTTGGAAGAAATCTTTTTGTCATGCCACTTCTTGGCCCCTTCTTTATAAATCTTTGCATTCTCAAATGCAGCAAGTCGGAATTCATCTAAATCATTTAGCTGGAGCAGCCGTTTCTCTCCTGCTGCCTTTTCATCAAAGTTCAGGAGTTTGGTTGCCTAGTAGGCCTTGTGTTCCAACTCTACTGGTAGGTGGCAAGCCTTCCCATACACCAATTGATATGGTGATGTTCCTATAGGGGTCTTGAAAGCTGTTCTGTATGCCCAGAGAGCATCATCAAGCTTTCTAGCCCAATCCTTTCTATAGATATTCATCGTTCATTCCAGGATTCTCTTGAGTTCTCTATTTGAGACCTCAGCTTGCCCATTTGTCTGTGGGTGATATGGGGTGGCCACTTTATGGCTAACTCCATATCTTCTCAGCATAGAGTCAAGCTGTTTATTGCAGAAATTAGTTCCTCCATCAATAATCAATGTCCGAGGGACACCAAATCTGCTGAAGATATACTTCTGAAGGAACTTCATCATTACTCTAGTGTCATTTGTGGGTGATATGACTGCCTCAACCCATTTAGACACATAATCTACTGCCACAAGGATGTAAGTGTTTGAGTATGAAGGTGGGAAAGGACCCATGAAGTCTATACCCCGTACATCAAACATCTCAATCTCTAGGATTCCCTGCTGAGGCATGTCGTGACCATGAGGGAGATCGCCAGCCCTTTGGTAACTGTCATAGCGACGGACAAACTCTCAGGAATCCTTAAACAGTGTGGGCCAATAGAAACCACTTTGGAGGACTTTAGTGGCTATTCGCTCTCCTTCAAAGTGTCCTCCATAATCGGAGCCATGGCAATGCCATAGGATTTTCTGTGCCTCTTCTTCAGACACACAGTGCCGGATTATCCCATCCGAGCATCTCTTAAAGAGATATGGCTCATTCCACAAGTAGTATCTAGCATCATGAATGAGCTTTCGGGCTTGCTGCCTACTATATTCCTTGTGGATGAATCTTATAGCCTTGTAATTTGCAATGTCTGCAAACCATGGTTTCATTCGGATGGCAAAGAGTTGCTCATCTATGAAGGTTTTAGACACCTCAATAGAGGGAAGAGGTATCCCTTCTACTGGTTCAATCCGAGACAAGTGGTCAGCCAGTTGATTTTCTGACACTTTTTTGTCTCTGATTTCAATATCAAACTCTTGCTAGAGCAATACCCATCTTATTAGCCTGGGTTTAGAATCTTGCTTGGTGAGTAGATATTTTAGAGCTACATGGTCAGTGTAGATAATGACCTTAGATCCTATTAGATAGGGCCTAAACTTGTCAATAGAATAAACCACTGCAAGTAATTCCTTTTCTGTGGTAGTGTAGTTCTTCTGCACGTCATTTAGAACTCGAATGACATAATAAATGACATGCAGAAGCTTGTCATGCCTCCGCCCCAGAACTGTGCCAATGGCATGGTCACTGGCGTCACACATAAGCTCAAATGGCATGTCTCAGTTGGGTGCAGAGATTACAGGCGCAGTGATAAGCTTAGCTTTCAGAGTCTCAAAGGCCTGCAGACACTCTTGGTCAAAGAGAAATGAAGTGTCGGTAGTCAGTAAGTTGCACAAGGGTTTAGCAATTTTAGAAAAATCCTTAATAAAACACATGTAGAACCCTACATGTCCAAGGAAACTTCTGATTCCTTTGAAATTAGTGGGTGGTGGTAATCACTCAATTACCTCCACCTTTGCTTGATCCACTTCTATTCATTTGTTCGAAATCCAATGCCCAAGGACTATTCCTTCAGTCACCATGAAGTGACATTTTTCTCAATTTAAAACTAGGTTTGTCTCTGGGCATCGTTTAAGAACTAGGGCTAGATGGTCAAGATAGGATTCAAACAAATCTCCAAATACGAAGAAGTCATCTATGAATACTTCAAGGAATTTCTCTACCAAATCAGAGAAGATGGAGAGCATACATCTCTGAAAGGTGGCAGGTGCATTGCACAAGCCAAATGGCATCCGCCTATAAGCAAACACACCATGTGGGCATGTGAATACTGTCTTTTCTTGATGCTATGGATCTACTACAATTTGATTGTTACTGGAATAACCACCCAGGAAACAATAAAATGCATGCCCTACTAGTCTCTCTAGCATTTTATCTATGAAAGGCAAAGGAAAATGATCTTTTCTGGTGGCGTTATTGAGCCTTCTATAGTCAATACACATATGCCACCCTGTAACTATCCTTGTAGGAATCAGTTCATTCTTTTCATTATGAACCATTATCATGCCTCCCTTCTTGGGAATAACTTGGACAAGGCTCACTCAAGGGCTGTAGTGTGACAAAATCGTGATCGTTCATTCCTTGGTAACGGCACTAAAAACTTAATACGTATGTTCATAATCTTAGTTCTTTGTCACAACTTCGCACAACTAACCAGCAAGTGCACTGGGTCGTCCAAGTAATAAACCTTACGTGAGTAAGGGTCGATCCCATGGAGATTATCGACTTGAAGTAAGCTATGGTCACCTTGTAAATCTCAGTCAGGCAGATTCAAATGGTTATGGTGAATTGATAATTAAAATATAATTAAAATATAAATAGGATAGAGATACTTATGTAATTCATTGGTGAGAATTTTAGATAAGCGTATAGAGATGCTTTTGTTCCTCCTGAACCTCTGCTTTCCTACTGTCTTCATCCAATCCTTCATACTCCTTTCCATGGCAAGCTTTATGTAGGGCATCACCGTTGTCAATGGCTACATCCCGTCCTCTCAGTGAAACTGGTCCAAAATGCGCTGTCACTGCACGGCTAATCATTTGTCGGTTCTCGATCATGCTGGAATAGGATTCAGTAATCCTTTTGCGTCTGTCACTACGCCCAGCACTCGCGAGTTTGAAGCTCGTCACAGCCATCCCTTCCCAGATCCTACTCGGAATACCACAGACAAGGTTTAGACTTTCCGGATCTCAAGAATAGCCGCCAATAATTCTAGCCTATACCACGAAGACTCTAATCGTAGATCAGGAGGCTAAGAGATATGCATTCAAGCTTGTTTGCATGTAGAACGAAAGTGTTTGTCAGGCACGCATTCATAAGTGAGAATGGTGACGAGTGTCACATAATCATCACATTCATCATGTTCTTGTGTGCGAATGAATATCTTAGAGAAGAAATAGGCTTGAATTGAATAGAAAAACAATAGTACTTTGCATTAATTCATGAGGAACAGCAGAGCTCCACACCTTAATCTATGGTGTGTAGAAACTCTACCCTTGAAAATACATAAGAACAAGGTCCAGGCATGGCCGAATGGCCAGCCTCCCCAAATGGCATATGAATTCCAAAATAGGGAAAAAGACCCCAAGTACAATAGTAAAAAGTCCTACTTATACTAAACTAGTTACTAGGGTTACAGAATTAAGTGAATGATGCAGAAATTCAATTCCGGGCCCACTTGGTGTGTGCTTGGGCTGAGCATTGAATCTTTCATGTGTAGAGGTCTTCCTTGGAGTTGAACGCTAGTTTGTAACCTGTTTCTGGCGTTTAACTCTGCTTTGCAACCTGTTTCTGGCATTTAACTCCAGAATAGGGCAGAGAGCTAGCGTTGAACGCCAGTTTGCGTCTTCTATACTCAGGCAAAGTATAGACTAATATATATTGCTGGAAAGCCCTGGATGTCTAATTTCCAACGCAATTGAGAGCACACCATTTGGACTCTTGTAGCTCCAGAGAATCCACTTTGAGTGCAGGGAGGTCAGAATCCAACAGCATCTGCAGTCCTTCTTCAACCTCTGAATCTGATTTTTGCTCAAGTCCCTCAATTTCAGCCAGAAATTACCTGAAATCATAGAAATACACACAAACTCATAGTAAAGTCCAGAAATGTGAATTTTATTTAAAAATAATAAAAATATACTAAAAACTAACTAAATCATACTAAAAACTATGTAAAAACAATGCCAAAAAGCGTATAAATTATCCGCTCATCACAACACCAAACTTAAATTGTTGCTTGCCCCCAAGCAACTGAAAATCAAATAGGATAAAAAGAAGAGAATATACTATAAATTCCAAAATATCAATGAAACTTAGCTCCAATCAGATGAGCGGGACTAGTAGCTTTTTGCCTCTTGAATAGTTTTGGCATCTCACTTTATCCATTGAAGTTCAGAATGATTGGCATCTATAGGAACTTAGATTGTGTTATTGATTCTCCTAGTTCAGTATGTTGATTCTTGAACACAGCTACTTTATGAGTTTTGGCCGTGGCCCTAAGCACTCTGTTTTCCAGTATTACCACCGGATACATAAATGCCACAGACACATAACTGGGTGAACCTTTTCAGATTGTGACTCAGCTTTGCTAAAGTCCCCAATTAGAGGTGTCCAGGGTTCTTAAGCACACTCTTTTTTTGCTTTGGACCTTGACTTTAACCGCTCAGTCTCAAGTTTTCAGTTGACACCTTCACGCCACAAGCACATGGTTAGGGATAGCTTGGTTTAGCCGCTTAGGCCAGGATTTTATTCCTTTAGGCCCTCCTATCCACTGATGCTCAAAGCCTTGGATCTTTTTTATTACCCTTGCCTTTTGGTTTTAAGGACTGTTGGCTTTTTGCTCTTGCCTTTTGCTTTAAAGAGCTTTTGGCTTTTTCTGCTTGCTTTTTCTTTTTCTTTCTTTTTTTTTCGCCATTTTTCTTTTCTCTTCCTTTTTTTTCACAAGCTTTTGTATTCATTGCTTTTTCTTGCTTCAAGAATCAATTTTATGATTTTTCAGATTATCAATAACATTTCTCCTTTTTCATCATTCTTTCAAGAGCCAACATATTTAACATTCATAAACCCCAATATCAAAAGACATATGCACTGTTCAAGCATTCATTTAGAAAATAAAAAGTATTATCACCACATCAAAATAATTAATCTAGTTTCAAGGATGAATTCGAAACTATGTACTTCTTGTTCTTTTGTTTTTAGAACAGTTTTCAGTTAACAGAGGTGATGGATTCATAGGACAATCATAGCTTTAAGACATAGACACTTAAACACTAATGATCATGTAATAAAGACACAAACATAAATAAACATGAAGCATAGTAAACGAAAAACAGGAAAATAAGAACAAGGAGATTAAGGAACGGGTCCACCTTAGTGAGGGTGGCGTCTTCCTCTTCTTGAAGAACCAATGGTGCTCTTGAGCTCCTCTATGTCTCTTCCTTGTCTTTGTTGCTCCTCCCTCATAGCTCTTTGATCTTCTCTAATCTCATGGAGCATATGGAGTCCTCTTGGTGCTCCATCCTTAGTTGTCCCATGCTGGAACTTAATTCTCCTAGGGAAGTGTTGATTTGCTCCCAATAGTTTTGTGGAGGGAAGTGCATCCCTTAAGAAATCTCAGGGATTTCATGGTGAGGAATTTCCTCATGCTCTTGTTGAGGTCCATGATCTCTTGTTTGCTCCATCCTTTTCTTAGTGATGGGCTTGTCCTCATCAATGAGGATGTCTCCCTCTATGTCAATTCTAGCCAAATTGCAGAGGTGGCAAACGAGGTGAGAAAAAGCTAACCTTACCAAAGTGGAAGACTTGTCAGCCACCTTATAGAGTTCTTGAGGTATAATCTCATGAACTTCCACTTCCGTCCCAATCATGATACTATGGATCATGATGGCCCGGTCTATAGTAACTTCAGACCGGTTGCTAGTAGGAATGATTGAGCGTTGAATAAACTCTAACCATCTTCTAGCTACAGGCTTAAGGTCCAGTCTTCTCAATTGAACCGGCTTACCTCTTGAGTCAACTTTCCATTGAGCTCCTTCCACACACATGTCCATGAGGACTTGGTCCAACCTTTGATCAAAGTTGACCCTTCTAGTGTAGGGGCATGCGTTCTCTTGCATCATTGGCAAGTTGAATGCCAACCTCACATTTTCCGGACTGAAATCTAAGTAATTCCCCTGAACCATTGTAAGCCAATTCTTTGGATTCGGGTTCACACTTTGATCATGGTTCCTAGTGATCCATGCATTTGCATAGAACTCTTGAACCATTAAGATCTCGACTTGTTGAATGGGGTTGGTGAGAACTTCCCAACCTCTTCTTCGGATCTCATGTTGGATCTCTGGATACTCATTCTTTTTGAGCTTGAAAGGAACCTCAGGGATCACTTTCTTCTTGGCCACAACTTCATAGAAGTGGTCTTAATGGACCTTTGAGATGAATCTCTCCATCTCCCATGACTCAGAGGTGGAAGTAATTACCTTCCCTTTCCTCTTTCTTGAGGTTTCTCTGGCCTTAGGTGCCATTAATGGTTATGGAAAAATAAAAAGCAATGCTTTTACCACACCAAACTTAAAATGTTTGCTCGTCCCCGAGCAAAAGAAGGATGAAAGAAGGAGAAGAAGAAGAAAAATGGAGGAGAGGGAGAGAGGTGTGTATTCGGCCAAGGGGAAGAAGAAAGGGTTGTGTTGTGTGAAAATGAAGAAGGAATGAGGGGTTTATATAGGAGTGGGGGAAGGTTTAGGGTTCGGCCATTAGGGTTGGGCTTGGGAGGGAAAAGAGTTTGAATTTTGGAGGTAGGTGGGGTTTTTGGGGAAGAGAGGATGGATGTGAGTGGTGAAGAGGTGATGGGGAAGAGTGATTGAGGTGATTGGTGAAGGGTATTTGTGGAAGAGAGTTATGAAAAGGTGTGAAGAGGAGAGAAGAAAAGGTGGGGATCCTGTGGGGTCCACAGATCCTGAAGAGATCCTGTGGGGTCCACAGATCCAGTGGGGTCAAGGACTTAACATCCCTGCTCCAATTAGGCATGTAAAACGCCCTTAGTATGCATGTCTGGCGTTAAACGCCAGCTTGCTACTTGTTTCTGGCGTTTAACACCACTTTCATGCTCTGTTTTGGCGTTAAACGCCAGTCTGGTGCTTGTTTCTGGCGTTTAACGCCAGCTTAATGCTTCTTTCTGGCGTTAAACGCCAGTAAGTTCTTCCTCCAGGGTGAGCTATTTTTAAAGCTATTTTTCATTTTATTTTTGATTTTTCAGTAGTTTTTGTGACTCCACATGATCATCAACCTAAAAAAACATAAAATAACAGTAGAAAATAAATATATATAATTAAATAACATCGGGTTGCCTCCCAACAAGCGCTTCTTTAATGTCAATAGCTTGACAGTAAGCTCTCATGGAGCCTTACAGATGTTCAGAGCATTGTTGGAACCTCCCAACACCAAACTTAGAGTTTGAATGTGGGGGTTCAACACTAAACTTAGAGTTTGGTTGTGGCCTCCTAACACCAAACTTAAAGTTTGACTGTGGGGGCTTTGGTTGACTCTGCAGTGAGAGAAGCTTTTCATGTTTACTCTCCATGGTTACAGAAGGAGATCCTTGAGTTTTAAACACAAGGTTGTCCTCATTTAGTTGTAGGACCAACTCTCCTCTGTCCATATCAATCACAGCTTTTGCTGTGGCTAGGAAGGGTCTTCCAAGGATGATGGATTCATCCTCATCCTTTCCAGTGTCTAGGATTATGAAATCAGCAGGGATTTAAAGGCCTTCAACCTTTACTAGCACATCCTCTACTAGTCCATAAGCCTATTTTCTTGAGTTGTCTGCCATCTCTAATGAGATTCTGGCAGCTTACACCTCAAAAATCCTAAGTTTCTCCATTACAGAGAGTGACATTAAATTTATTCCTGATCCCAGGTCACACAGAGCCTTCTCAAAGGTCATGGTGCCTATGTTACAGGGAATTAGGAATTTACCAGGATCCTGTTTCTTTTGAGGTAGAGTTTGCTGAACCAAGGCATTTAGTTCCTTGATGAGCAATGGAGGTTCATCCTCCCAAGTCTCATTACCAAATAGTTTGGCATTCAGCTTCATGATTGCTCCTAAATATTGAGCAACTTGCTCTTCAGCAATGTCTTCATCTTCTTCAGAAGATGAATAGTCATCAGAGCTCATGAATGGTAAGAGGAGGTTCAATGGAATATCTATGGTCTCTAGATGAGCCTAAAATTCCTTTGGTTCCTCAAAGGAAAACTCCTTATTGGTCACTGAGCATCCCAGGAGGTCTTCCTCACTAGGATTCACGTCCTCTTCCTCCTTTCTGGGTTCGGCCACACCAAGGAAGGTAATGGCCTTGCACTCTCTTTTTGGATTCTCTTCTGTATTGCTTGGGAGAGTACTAGGAAGAGTTTTAGTGACTCTTTTACTCAGCCGGCCCACTTGTGCCTCCAAATTTCTAATGGAGGACCTTGTTTCATTCATGAAACTTAGAGTGGCCTTAGATAGATCAGAGACTATATTTGCTACGCTAGATGGATTCTGCTCAGAATTCTCTATCTGTTGCTGAGTGGATGATGGAAAAGGCTTGCTATTGCTAAACCTATTTTTTCCACCATTATTAAAGCCTTGTTGAGGCTTTTGTTGATCCTTCCATGAGAAATTTCGATGATTTCTCCATGAGGGATTATAGATGTTTCCATAGGGTTCACCCATGTAGTTCACCTCTGCTATTGCAGGGTTCTCAAGATCATAAGCTTCTTCTTCAGAAGATGCCTCTTGAGTACTGTTTGATGCAGCTTGCAATCCATTCAGACTCTGAGAAATCATGTTGACTTGCTGAGTCAATATTTTATTCTGAGCCAATATGGCATTCAGAGTATCAATTTCAAAAACTCCCTTCCTCTGAGGCGTCCCATTACTCACAGGATTCCTTTCAGAAGTGTACATGAACTGGTTATTTGCAACCATGTCAATGAGTTCCTGAGCTTCTGCAGGCGTTTTCTTTAGGTGAATGGATCCACCTGCAGAATGGTCCAATGATATCTTTGATAATTCAGACAGACCATCATAGAATATATCTAGGATGGTCCATTCTGAAAGCATGTCAGAAGGACACTTTTTGGTCAGTTGCTTGTATCTCTCCCAACCTTCATAGAGGGATTCACCTTCTTTCTGTTTGAAGGTTTGAATATCCACTCTAAGCTTGCTAGGCTTTAGCTCAAAATTATTTGCTCCAATTGCAGGGATTGAGATGCTTCTTCCATGTAAGTTGGAATTGGGTACAGTAAAGTCACCAAGCATCTTCCTTGCATTGTTATTATTTTCGGCCATGTCTCCTTCTTTTTTCGAAAATTTCTGTCAGATTTTCGAAAATTAGAGAGAGAATTAGTTAGGTAGTTTTGAAAAAGATATGATTGAAATTGTAAACTTTTAAAATCAAACAAAAAGTCAAGTAGTTAATTGAAAAAGATTTGAGAATCAATTTTTGAAAAGATAAGAAGTTAGAGAAAAAGTAAGAAGAGATTTTAAAATTGATTTTGAAAAAGATGTGATTGAAACTTATTTTGAAAAGGATTTGAAAAATAAATTTAAAAAGATTTGATTTTGAAAATTAAAGTTGATTACTTGACTAACAAGAAACAAAAAGATATGATTTAAAAATTTAAAGATTGAACCTTTCTTACTAGGCAAGTAACAAACTTGAAATTTTTGAATCAATCACATTAATTGTTAGCATTAATTTCGAAAATATGAAATGAAAATAAGAAAAAGATTTTGAAAATCAAAATTTAAAATTTTCAAAAATATAAAAGAAAAAATGAAAAAGATTTGATTTTTGAAAAAGATTTGAAAAAGATAGAATTTTTAAATTGAAAATTTGATTTGACTCATAGGAAACTACTAAATTTAAAAATTTTTGAAAAAGTCAACTCAAATTTTCGAATTTTATGAGAAGAAAAAGGGAAAGATAATTTTTTTTTATTTTTGAATTTTTAATGATGAAAGAGAAAAACAATAAAAAGACTCAAAACATGAGAATTCAAGATCAAAACACATGATGCATGCAAGAACACTTTGAATGTCAAGATGAACACCCAGAACTTATTTTTGAAAATTTTTAAGAAAAGAAAAACATGCAAGACACCAAACATAGAAATTTTTAAACTTTAGACACTAACAAATTGAAAATGCATATGAAAAACAAGAAAAGACAAAAAACAAGAAAATATGAAGATCAAACAAGAAGACATGTCAAGAACAACTTGAAGATCATGAAGAACAAGAAAGAAACTCAATGCATGTGTTCTTCAAAAATTTTTTTTTAGAAAAATAAAAGAATGCAATTGACACCAAACTTAAAAATTGACACTAAAATCAAACAAGAAACATAAAAATTTTTGGTTTTTATGATTTTGTTAAACTTTTTTTTTTATATTTTTTTCGAAAATTAATTTGAAAAAGAAAAATAAGGATTTCAAAATTTCTAATGAGAATTCCAGGAATCATGCAATGTTAGTCTAAAGCTCCGGTACAGGAATTAGACATGGCTTACTAGCCAGCCAAGCTTTCAGTGAAAGCTCCGGTCCAAAACGCTAGACATGGCTAATGGCCAGCCAAGCTTTAGCATACAACAGCTGATACGATGGGAGTCCAAGGACTCTTTGTGATGATAAGTTGAAACCTCGGTCCAAGAGAATTAGACATGGCTTCAAGGCCAGCCAGACTTCAATAAATCATCATGAAACTCTAGAATTCATTCTTAAAAATTCTGAAGCCATAGAATAATTTATTTTAAATTTTTTTTTGAAAATTTTTCGAAAATTAAAAATAATAAAAACAAAAAGCTTAAAATTAAAATATAATTACCTAATCTGAGCAACAAGATGAACCGTTAGCTGTCCAAACTCGAACAATCCCCAGCAATGGCGCCAAAAACTTGGTGTGGCGAAATCATGATCGTTCATTCCTTGGTAACGGCGCTAAAAACTTAATAAGCAAGTTCATAATCTTAGTTCTTTGTCACAACTTCGCTCAACTAACCAGCAAGTGCACTGGGTCATCCAAGTAATAAACCTTACGTGAGTAAGGGTCGATCCCACGAAGATTGTCGGCTTGAAGCAAGGTATGGTCACCTTGTAAATCTCAGTCAGGCAGATTCAAATGGTTATAGTGAATTGATAATTAAAATATAATTAAAATATAAATAGGATAGAGATACTTGTGTAATTCATTGGTGAGAATTTCAGATAAGCGTATAAAGATGCTTTTGTTCCTCTTGAACCTCTGCTTTCCTACTGTCTTCATCCAATCCTTCATACTCCTTTCCATGGCAAGCTTTATGTAGGGCATCACCGTTGTCAATGGCTACATCCCGTCCTTTCAGTGAAAATGGTCCAAAATGCGCTGTCACCGCACGGCTAATCATCTGTCGGTTCACGATCATGCTGGAATAGGATTTAGTAATCCTTTTGCGTCTGTCGCTACGCCCAGCACTCGCGAGTTTGAAGCTCGTCATAGCCATCCCTTCCGGATCTCAAGAATGGCCGCCAATAATTCTAGCCTATACCACGAAGACTCTGATCGTAGATCAAGAGGCTAAGAGATATGCATTCAAGCTTATTTACATATAGAACGGAAGTGTTTGTCAAGCACGCGTTCATAAGTGAGAATGGTAATGAGTGTCACATAATCATCACATTCATCATGTTCTTGTGTGCGAATGAATATCTTAGAGAAGAAATAGGCTTGAATTGAATAGAAAAAAATAGTACTTAATTCATGAGGAACAGCAGAGCTCCACACCTTAATCTATGGTGTGTAGAAACTCTACCGTTGAAAATACATAAGAACAAGGTCCAGGCATGGCCAAATGGCCAGCCTCCCCAAATGGCATATGAATTCAAAAATAGGGAAAAAGACCCCAAGTACAATAGTAAAAAGTCCTACTTATACTAAACTGCTTACTAGGGTTACAGAATTAAGTGAATGATGCAGAAATTCAATTCTGGGCCCACTTAGTGTGTGCTTGGGCTAAGCATTGAAGCTTTCACATGTAGAGGTCTTCCTTGGAATTGAACGCCAGTTTGTAACTTGTTTCTGGCGTTTAACTCTAGAATAGGGCAGAGAGCTGGCGTTGAACGCCAGTTTGCGTCGTCTATACTCGGGCAAAGTATGAACTATTATATATTTCTGGAAAGCCCTGAATGTCTACGTTCCAACGCAATTAAGAGCGCACCGTTTGGGCTCCTGTAGCTCCAGAAAATCCACTTTGAGTGCAGGGAGGTCAGAATCCAACAGCATCTGCAGTCCTTCTTCAACCTCTGAATCTGATTTTTGCTCAAGTCCCTTAATTTCAGCCAGAAATTATCTGAAATCATAGAAAAACACACAAACTCATAGTAAAGTCCAGAAATGTGAATTTTATTTAAAAACTAATAAAAATATACTAAAAACTAACTAAATCATACCAAAAACTATGTAAAAACAATGCCAAAAAGCGTATAAATTATCCGCTCATCAGGCTGTCAGAAATGGGATAAATAATCCCGGCCTCCCATAATTTTGTGACTTCCTGTTGCACCACTTCCTTCATGGCTAGATTCAGTCACCTTTGTGGTTGTACCATTGGTTTGGCGTCATCCTCCAGCAGGATCTTGTGCATGCATCGGTTTGGGCTAATGCCGTAAGGTCACTTGTTGTCCACCCAAAAGTTGTCTTGTATGTCTTTAGCACTTGGATTAGTGCTTTTTCTTTTTGTGGCTCTAAGGCAGAGCTTATAATCACAGGATAAGTATCTCCATCTCCGAGAAATACATATTTCAAGGAGGATGGTAGTGGTTTGAGCTCGAGTTTGGGAGGCTTGTCCTCCTCCTTAGGGGTTTTCAGAGGCTCCTTTATCTCCTCTGACTCCTCTAACTCAGGCAAAATATGTCATTCAGCTCTTCTTCAAACCCCTCAGCCATATTCACTTCTTCCACCAGGGAATCAATGATATCAATACGTATACACTCCTCTGGTGTGTTTGGATGCTACATGGCTTTGACAGCATTTAGTACGAACTCATCTTCATTGACTCTCAGGTTACTTCCCCTTTCTGAACATCAATGAGGGTCTGTCTTGTAGCTAGGAAGGGTCTTCCTAGAATGAGGGTTGCAGTCTTGTGCTCTTTCATTTCCAGCTCCACAAAGTCTGTACGGAAGGCAAAGGGTCCCACCCAAACAATCATGTCCTCGATCACGCCTGATGGAATCTTAACAGAGCCATTTTCCATTAGCTAGTTAAAGACATATGCAGGTAGGTTTAGCTTCGTGAGTTAAAACAGAGTCTCTTTATTAGTGATGCAGATATAAGTTAATACTTTCTCCAAGGTCACACAAGGCTATCTTTCTGCAGGTATCCCCTAAGGTACAGGGTATCATAAAGCTCCCAGGATATTTAAGTTTCTCTGGTAAGCTTTTTTGGATTACTGCACTACACTCTTTAGTGAGGAAGAGTGTTTCTGCCTCTCTCCAATCCTTCTTATGACTTAAGATGTCTTTCATGAACTTAGCATAAGAAGGTATCTGCTCAAAAGTCTCTGCAAAAGGGATCTTGATCTCAAGTGTCTTGAGATAATCCGCAAAGCGGGCAAACTATTTATACTTTTCCGCTTGGCGGAGCTTCTAAGGATATGACATCTTAGCCCTATACTCGTCAACCTTGGTTGATGTAGGTTGGATGCCTAAATAATTGGAAGAGGGGTTAGTAGCTTGCTTAGGAAGGGTCTTATCAGCACTTGCATGTGTCTGACCATTCCTAGGTGGGTGTTCAACACCCTTGCTGCTCCCTTCCTAGCGTTGAACGCCAGGTGTATTGCCCCCCTTTGGGCATTCAATGCCAGGAGTGAGCACCCCTTCTTGGCGTTGAACATCCTCAGAGGTGTCTTGAATAGTATTCCTATTATCCTCTGTCAGCTTTTCTTCTTCTGATCTCCTGTTGCTCTAAGGTTGAATGTTCAATATTTTTCCACTCCTGAGTTGGATTGCTTGACATTCATCTTTTATCTGCTTGGATAATTATTGCCTTGTTTGACTCAGTTGGGCTTCTACATTCTTGTCAGAAGTCTGAGTTTCTGGTAGATCCTTTTGCAAGTCCAGCAGCTGCTATGCAAGGGCGTGTAGCTACTAAGTCAATGGGCCATCTTTTTTTAGAGGATTAGATTCAACAGATACTACCTTAACCTCTCCTCTTATGGAAGTCTCATCACCTGAGTACAGATGCTGGTTCATGGCAACTGTCTCAATAAGTTTATGAGCCTCTTCAATTATTTTCCTCATATGTATAGAGCCCCCAACAGAGTGGTCTAGAGACATCCTAGCCGTGTTTGTGAGGCCATAATAGAAGATGTCTAACTGCACCCATTTTAAAAATATTTCAGTGGGACATTTTCGTAGCATTCTCCTATACCTCCCCCAGGCATCATGAAGAGATTCAATGTCCTCTTGCTTGAAGCTTGGATATCCAGCCTTAATTGGGTCAACTTCCTTGGGGGACTAGCTGCTTCCATGTTTTCAAGTTATATTTGGTTTGGTTATCTAACCACTTCTTTGCTTGATCTCTTACAGCAAAGGAAAAGAGTAGCAGTCTGTAAACATCCTAATCTACTCCCTCAGTGTGTACTGTGTCAGCAATTTGTAAGAAGTTTGCCAAGAACTCAGTAGGTTCTTCCTGTGGAAGTCCAGAGTACTGGCAGTTTTGCTGCATTAGAATAATGAGCTGAGGATTGAGCTCAAAATTACTTGCTCCAATGGGAGGAATACTAATACTTCTCCCATAGAAGACAGGACTGAGAACCATGTAGGACCCCAAGAAAGGTAGGGTAAGGAATTAAAGGGAAACTAGAATTAAATTCTTTTTGTTTTCATTTTTATTTATTAATTAAATTTGAAAATAAAAGATTAATTAAAAAGACTTGAAAATTGAATGTTGAATTTCGAAAAAGAAGAGAGAGAAATAGAAGGGAACTTTTCGAAAAAGAAGGAGAAAAAAGTAACTAATTAAGAAAGATTTGAAAATAATATAAGATTTGAAATTTGAAATTTGAAATTTTAATTTTGAATTGGAAACAAGAAAAGATAAAGATTTGAAAAGATTTGATTTTGAATTTTGAATTTTGAATTAAGATAAGATAATATTTTGAAAATGGAATATTAAATTTTGAATTTTGAATTAGAAACAAGATAAGATAAAGATTTGAAAAAGATCCGAATTTTAAATTTTAAAAGAAAGATAAGATAAGATAGAATCACAATTAAAATAAAAGATTTAAAAAGATTTTAAAAATATAAGATTTGAAATTTGAAATTTGAAACTAGAATAAGATAAGATAATGATTTTGAAATTAAAATTTGAAATATTTTTGAAATTTTTGAAAATTAAGGTAAAAAGATAGAAAAGATATTTTTTAAATTTTTTGAATTAATGAAGAAAGAGAAAAACAACCAAAAGACACCAAAATTAAAATTTTTAGATCAAAAACACTTGGTTTTCGAAAATTTAAAAAGAAAAACACCAAAGGACACCAAACTTAAAAATTTTAAGATAAAAACAAGAAAAGAAACAAGAACAACTTGAATACCAAGAAAGAACACAATGATAATTTTCGAAAATTTTGAAGAAACAAAGAATAGACAAAGGACACCAAACTTAAGAATTGACACTAGACTCAAACAAAAGACACTAATTTTGAATTTTTTTTTGAAAAAGAAAGCAATAAAGTTCGAAATTTAACAAGAACAAGAACAAAGACTCAAACAAAAAAGATAAAGATCAAAAAGAAAAGAAAAGGTTTTGAAAATTTTTTTTATTTTTTTTCGAAAAAGAAAATAAAAGACTCAAACAAAATTAAAAAGTACCTAATTTAAGCAACAACATAATCCGGTTGTTTGTTAAATCTGAACAATCCCTAGCAACGGCGCCAAAAACTTAATGCGCGAAATAAGAACTTGCACAACTGAACCAACAAGTGCAGTGGGTCGTCCAAGTAATACCTGAGGTGAGTCAGGGTTGATCCCACGGAGATTGTTGTTTTGAATCAAGTTATGGACACCTTGTAGATCTTAGTCAGGCGATTAGAAAAGATAGTTTGTTGAGATAAACGCATAAAACAGGAATAGGGATGAAATTACTTAATTTGAGTGCCAGCTGCTTCTCATTCTTCTAGATCAAACTTTCCTACTGTCTTCTTCAACTGTGAGTGATTCTTTCCATGGCAGGCTGTAAGTGATCAACGCCGGTTTAATGGCCACCAATCTTCCTCTCTCGGCTGAATGCCAGGGTTAGTGTGCGCCTAATCTGAATGAGGGTGAAGCTCCTGTAGTTCATCCCCTTGATGATCCTACTCAAAATGCCACAGACAAGGTCAAATCTTTTGGATTAGAGAATGTTGCACCTTTGGTTCTACCCTCTACCACAAAGACCCTAATCTCCCCAAACCTCGGCTAAACTGATGTCTCGAGAAGTCCCCAATGAAGTTGTGGATTAGCCGTCTAAGAGATGTATAATCAAGCTTGTGGTTTAGTGATCTCTGGTTAAGGACTCACACTGAAGCCATGTAGAATGAGGATGAGTGTCACAGATCATCCCATTCATAAGGTTGAAGGATAAAGATACATCTTATGATAGAGTCACGCACAAATTGAATAGAACAATAGTACTTTTATTAATCCATAAAAATCAGCAGAGCTCCTAACCTTAACCTTAGGAAGTTAGTGACTCCTACTGTACATAATAGTTTTCAAAAATATGATATGCTGGAGAGTCCTTTTTTTAAACATGGTTGATCTTCTCCTATATATACTAATCTAATAACTAAGGATTACAAAAATAAGATAAACTAAGTTTGTAGTGCAAAAATCCACTTTTGGGGCCCACTTGGTGAGTATTTGGGCTAAACTTAAGTGTTTCCCATAAGCTAATATCCCTTAGGGGCATTGAACGCTGGCTAGGGACCCCTTTTTGGGCGTTGAACTCCAGTTGTTCCCCTGTGGGCGCTGGACGCTAGGAATGGGGCGGGTAGCTGGCGTTGAACACCAGTTTTGGGCCTTCAATTCCAAAAAAAAAAGTATGGACTATTAAATATTTTTGAAAAGCCCTAGATGTTAGCTTTCCATATCCACTGAGAGCGTGACATTTGGACTTCTGCAACTCCAGAAAAGCTCTTTCGAGTGCATGGAGGTAAGATCCTGACAGCATATGTAGTCCTTTCTCTGCTTCTGAATCAGACTTCTGCTCAATCTCCTCAATTTCAGCCAGAAAATACCTGAAATTACCAAAAAACACACAAACTCAAAGTAGAATCCAAAAATGTAAAATTTTCACTAAAACCTATGAAAACGGAATAAAACTTAAACAAAACATAATGAAACTATATGAAAACAATGCCAAAAAGCGTATAAAATATCCATTCATCATAGGCCATAAGGCAGGCATTCATTATTTGCATATTTTTGACTTGTTTGGGTTTATCTATTTGTTTTAGATTGCTAAAATCATGTATGCTATGTTACCTGACTATATGCTACTTGTTCTACTTGTACCTTAATTGTGTATTACTTCTCTATATTGCTTGTTTTTGTACAACTGAAAGGTCCCTTATGCTGGTGTTGGTTGACGCTGAGGGCTGTTCTTGTTGAAATAAATTCATGATATGATTGGATAATGATGATGGTTTATAAATGAGATAAATTGAGCTCCCTAGGTAGACGCAGTGAAGTGAATTCACTTGTTCCAGGTAGAGACTGAGATAAATGATATTTAAATGCTGAGTTCAAATTTTACTGGTTTTGGTTTGGTTTGGAATTGAGTGATAAGAGGTTTGGAAAGTAGAGAAGGATGAGGAGTTGACTAAACTTAGTATCACCTAAAATATTTGCCTAATTCCTGGATTAGTGAGGACCTAAGATGAATAAATGATTGGAGGAAGTTTAGGATGCTTAGTGAGTTTTTATTATAGTGCACTGTATTTATTTAGCACTTTTACCGTACTGGGAACCCATGGGTTGGGAGTTCTCATTCTGTATATATCTGTTGTTTTTCAGATGCAGGTACAAATGCTCCGCAGTGAGTTGTGGTTCATCTGAGAGATTGCGAAGACCTTTGTATTCCCTGCTTTATAGCTTGCTTAGAATCTCTCCCTTTTTATTTTGAAAAACTTATATTTTGTATTGATCTCTTTTGGAACTTGCCTATAGAGGCCTTATGTATATTTTGCGAGAGATAGGACTCAATATTGTCAAACTACTTTTATTCTATAACCTAGCCGGCCTAAACTTCGCGGGTCGCGACTAGAAATTATTTATTTATATTATATTATATTATATTATATTATATTATATTATATATATATATATATATATATATATATATATATATATATAATATCAATAAACTTTTTTATTAACTATATGTTTTTTCACTAGGTAAATCGAATTTTTTGTCCTTTAATGAGTCGATATGTAGATAATAGATATATCTATGTGCATATATTCTAACGGATATTCTAATAATATCTATATTAAGAAGAATATTCAGTAACAAATATCTGTACTAGACTCATATTGGCTTATTGCTGAATAAGGAATTGAATCAAGCGGAGCCCTTTTAACTCAGTGGTAGAGTAACACCATGGTAAGGCGTAAGTCATCGGTTCAAATCCGATAAGGGGCTTTGAGCCCGACCCTTTTTCATTCTCATAAAACAAAATATATATATATATATATATATATATATATATATATATATATATATATATATATTTTGTTTTATCTTATTCTTTCCAACGGCTTTATCTTTATATCATTTCGGTTCACACTTTATCTTTATTTTATTGGCAATATGTGAGTGTTATGACTTCGCGATTTTATTTTTACTCTCTTCAGGCTTCTTGATTTATGCTCCTTTCAATTATAACTATATCTATGTATTAAAAAAAATCCACCTTGAGAGTCTTACCACCTTATTATCATTGACTTATGACTCGAGCATTGATGAGCAGATTATTTGTACCCTTTTTGGCATTGTTTTTGCATAGTTTTTAGTATGTTTTAATTACTTTTTATTATATTTTTATTAGTTTTTATTCAAAAATCACATTTCTGGACTTTACTATGAGTTTGTGTATTTTTCTGTGATTTCAGGTATTTTTTGGCTGAAATTGAGGGACCTGAGCAAAAATCTGATTCAGAGGCTGAAAAAGGACTGCAGATGCTGTTGGATTCTGACCCTCCTCCACTCGAAGCGAATTTTCTGGAGCTACAGTAGCCCAATTGGTGCGCTCTCAATTGCGTTGGAAATTAGACATCCTGGGTTTTCCAGCAATATATAATAGTCTATACTTTGCCTGAGATTTGATGGCCCAAACTGGCATCCAAAGCCAGCCTAAAACATCTTGGCGTAAAATGCCCAAACTGGCACTAGAATTGGAGTTAAACACCCAAACTGGCACCAAAGCTGGCGTTTAACTCCAGAAACAGCCTATGTACATGTAAAGCTCAAGGCTCAACCCAAACACACACCAAGTGAGCGCCGGAAGTGGATTTCTGCACTATCTGCACTTAGTTATTCATTTTCTGTAAACCTAAGGTACTAGTTTAGTATAAATAGCACTTTTTACTATTGTATTCGGATCTCTGGATGTTTAGTCCTTAGACTTTTACCATCTAGCTTTTGATTATTGTACACGTTTGGAGGCTGGCCACACGGCCATGCCTAGACCTTTTTCACTTATGTATTTTTTACGGTGGAGTTTCTACACCCCATAGATTAAGGTGTGGAGCTCTGCTGTTTTTTATGAATTAATGCAATTACTACTATTTTCTATTCAATTCATGCCTACTTCTTCTCCAATATATACTCTCGTTCTTAATTCAGTTAAGTCAGAATGAAGGGGTGACCCGTGACAATCACCCAATCTTCGTTACTCGCTTAGCCAAGGTCGCGTGCCTGACAACCACAAAGCGATCTACATGATGTTCAATGTAGTCATTGGATTACAGCTGGAGTATATTCTCTTAGGTTTCTAATCTAAGATTAGAACCTTCGTGGTATAGACTAGAATTATTGGCAGCTATTTCTGGGATCCGAAAAGTCTAAACCTTGTCTGTGGTATTCCGAGTAGGATCTGGGAAGGGATGACTATGACGAACTTCAAACCTGCGAATGTGGGGCACAAGTGACAGTGTGCAAAAGGACAATGGTCTTTTTTCGATGCTAGCGGGAACCAACAGATGATTAGCCATGTGTGGTGACAGCGCATATGGATTTGTTTTCATCCGAGAGGATCATACAACTTGCCATGGAAGGAGGTAACGCATGGTTGGAAGAAGGAAATAGGAAAGTAGAAGTTCAGAAGCAACAAAGCATCTCTATACGCTTATCTGAAATTCCCACCTATGAATTACGTAAGTATTTCTATCCTATTTTATATTTTAATTATCAAAACTTCATAACCATTTGAATCTGCCTGACAGAGATTTACAAGGATGACCATAGCTTGCTTAAAGCCGACAATCTTCGTGGGATCGACCCTTACTCACGTAAGGTATTAATTGGACGACCCAGTGCACTTGCTGGTTAGTTGTGCGGAGTTATGAAAAAGAGTTGAAATTATGATCGTGCGTACCAAGTTGTTGGCGCCATTGAGATCACAATTTCGTGCACCAAGCATAAGGATTTGAAAATTAGGGTGTTACACCTTTCAGGTTGAATTTTATAAAAAGTACTTTCCAAATTAATTTCGACGGCAAAGAAACTTGAGTTACTGTAGCTGAAGCAGGGTGCAATGTCAGTGGGACCAATGAAGATTAGGACTTTCTCAGAGCTGGTAAATAAGAGTAGGGTTGTTGAAGACTGTGTGAGAAAGGCAGCTGCAGAGAAAGAAAGCCATAGAATGTCTTTTTTGTAGAGCTGAGGAAGAAGTTTTGCTCCTAGGGGTCAGGCTTTCAAACATGGAGGCTTTACACCACAGCAGACTCAGGGTCAGATATATTTCAGAAGGCTTAACAATAACGATTATCAAGGGAGAAGATTTGGGAAACTACCTCAGAACGAGTAAGCTTGTTGGTGCGCACAAATCCCCACATCTTCGTATAGCAGTACCAGCAAGTGCACTGGGTCGTCCAAGTAATACCTGAGCGAGTCAGGGTCGATCCTACAAGAATTGTGGTTTGAAGCAAGCTATGGTTATTTTGAAGGTCTTAGTCAGGCGGAATCAGAAGGTTGTTGGTTGTGAGATCATGAAACTATGAAGACATATAACTAATAAAGATATTTTGTAAATTAAATAGAAATTAGTGATAGGGATAGAGTTGAGGATTGGAGTTGCTTTGTCTTTCTGAATTAACTCCAGTATTACTGCCCTCTTTTCTTGTGAGTGATTTCTTCAATAGCAGGCTGTATGTGATTGACACTGGTTTGAGCAGCTGCCAATACGCCTCTAGATCTGAACCCCAGGTGAAGCTCGTACAGTCCATTCTCCTTAATGATCCTACTCAAAATTCCACAGATAAGGTCGGATTTTTCGAATCAGAGAATGCTACACGTTGGGTTCTAGCCTCTACCATAGAGACCCTAATCTCCCTGGAAATCGGCTGAACTGATGTTTCGAGAAGTCCCCAACAAAGTCGTGGATTAGCCGTCTGAGAGACGTATATTCAAGCTGGTGGTTCATCATTGTCCGATGAAAGACGCACTCTGAACCCATGTAGAATGTGATAACCTTATTCTGATTCAACGCATTCATATTAATGAAGAACGAATATACATCTTAGAATTAATCAAACACGGATCGAAGAAAAACAGTAATACTTTTATTAATTCATAGGACTCAGCAGGGCTCCTCCCCTCAACCTAGGAGATTTAGAAACTCATAATGAAGGTAAAATACAATGTAAAACGAAAATAGGGCTGTCAAGTATTCATTCTCCCTTAATGATTATGTAAAATACACTTTAAATACTAAGCAGATGACTAGTAAGGGTAAAACAGTCTATTTAATGCTAAAATCCACTTTTAGGGCCCACTTGGGGAGTGTTTGGACTCAGCTTTGATGAGATCCACGTGCTATGAGGTCTTTTAGGCATGAAACGTCAGCTAGGGGGTTGATGAATCCATTTTGACGATGTATTTTGGTTTGATTCGAATGGATTTCATCATATAAACTCACACTTATTCACTAAAATAGCATGCTTTTGTATTTTCTCCCTAAATTGTGCTTGATTATGAGAACATGCTCTTTTGTGCTTATTTTGACTAATTTTATTCCATTTACCTTCTATTCGATACCTTGATGTTATTTGTGAGTGATTTCAGATGAATAAGGAAGGAATGGCTTGGTGGGAATGGAAGAGGAGCATGTAAAAGAGAGAAAGCATGAAGAAAATAAAGGAGGAGAGCTCAGCCATGCATGCGTGCGCAAAAGGATGCGTGCGTATGCACAAAAAGGACATCAACATGCATGCGTGTGCACAACCACTTGTGCGAACGCACAAGAACCCAAGCAGAGCGAGTCCACAGCATCGTGAAGTGTGCGTGCGCAAAACCCTCTGTGCGTACGCACAAGTGAAAATTCAACGAGGTGTGTGGACACACACGTCTGTGCGTCTGCACAGGTCCCAATTTGTGCCTTCATTAAAAATGCACATGCACTCACGTTTTGGGGGGTCTCTAGGCCCATTTCTGAAGTAATGAAGGCTGGTTTGAGAGGCTATATTAAGGGCATATCAACACATAACAAGGAGAGCCATCTTAGAGTAGGAAATACACATAGTAGGAGTAGGAGTAGTGTAGATTAGGTAATTCACTCTTAGGGTTTTAATTAGGGTTTGTAGAATTTTATACTTCAAGTTTGGTTTTGGATTCTAGCAATTGCATTGTAAGTATTTCTTTAATTTCTCTTTCAATTATATTTCTTGTTCTTCACTTTCATATATTTTACTCACTCTTGCCATTATTCACATAGTTTGCAATTTTGAATTCCTAGTTGTTTCATTTGATGTTTGCTGGCTTTTATATGTTTGTTTGAATTCTCTTTATTGACTTTGAGCATTTATGGTTCATAGCTTTCCTTAATTTACCAATTTCGCCATGTTTTATGTTTATGCCTACTATGTGTTCGATAACATGCCAATTTTGATTATGGGGTAATTTCCACCCCTTGGCTTGGGGAAAATGAGTTTATAGATTACTAGAGCCATAATGTCCAACATTTAGTGATAATTCTTGGGAAGTTAGTTGATTCTTGTTTCCATGAAAGCTAGCCTTTTATCAACTGGTTTAGTAAGTTGTTTAGAACTTATGGATTAAGGTCAATTATGCTTGTTTGACTTACTCCTCGATGTTTGGGGTTAACTAGGCGAGATTAACTCATGATAATTATCATAGTTGTGGTTATGGCAAGGAAGGGATTCCATGACTCATTCCAAGTCAAGGTTTCATTTATGTTTTGAACCACTTCTCAATGATTTTATAGTTTTACTTGTTTATATTACATACATAGTTCTTTTATTCCTTTGTTAGTTTATTAATTGCGATTTTGTCTTGTTCTTTTATCTCTTTATTTCTTTATTGCTTTCTTATCATTGAGAACCCCTTTGCTTTCCACAACCAAAATTGTATGCACTTGTTGTCACTAGTTCCTAGGAAAGATGACCCAGGAGCCTAAATGCTCTCAGTTATAATTGTGTTTTGAATTGTGACAATATCTTGGATTGAATTTTGATTGAAATGATCCATTATTGGTTTGGACTATACTTATAACGGAATTACTTTATCTAGTTTTTCGAATTGGCATAAATTCTCTTGCATCAAATTGGCGCCGTTGCCGGGGAACTAGTGTCATGAGTGTTATAGTATTGGTTGTTGTTAATATGTGAATAGTGTGAATATATACTTTTTGGTTGTTTGTTTGCTTTTATCTGTAATTAGGATTTTTTTTATTTTGTTAATTGATGTCTTTAATTGTTATTTTCAATTTTCTCTATGAGTTATCACCCTCCTGGTTTGGAGTTTAGTTGTGCTTATTTTGTAGGGCTTGATAACCTCAATTTTGGGAGGAGCAACCCCCTCTACACTACAATGAACCATACCCTTCCCAATGTACATACCCAACCCAAGGATATGGTGAATTTCACTATGGTGATGCACCTCCACCACCATATACCTATGATTCATACCCCCAACATAACCCTCAATCACCACATTTTCAAACACCACACCACCACCACCATACACCTTCTTACATACCACCTCAAAACACCTACCAACAAGAGTCACCTCCCACACTTACAACCTTCTTCCCAAATAATGAAACCTCTCTTTCACCACAATGTGGATTTCCCCAACCCTTGTCCTAAGAAGATCAAGACCTTCAAGCCTTTCTCCAATAGCAAGAAGGATTCCGGGAGACTCAAGGGCAATTAATGGCTATCATGGCCGAGGCGGTGAACCGTATAGTCCTCTCACACTCATCCGATCAAGACATTCCTCTTAAGGAATGTAAAGGGTCAACTAAGCCTTATAGTGAAGAGGAGAGCATGCATCCACAAGGGAAAGAAGAAGGGTTGGAGCTTGAAGTGCAACAAGAGGGAGAAAGTGAAATATGTGAACCGGAGGAGAGAAAGGGAGAATTGGGGGAGATTGATCAAGATGAGGATTCCATCATTGATGATTTTTTGTCTTCCTTGATCAATCCCCTTAAGGATCCTAATGGGCCTCTTCCCATTGAGTTTGAAAGAGACATGGAGGTAGACTTCTCACAACCTCCATGTTATAATTTGAGTGATGGAGAAGAGGAAGTTGGTGAGGAAGCAATTCCGGTCCAAGAACATATTGAGTGGGTGGCAATTTCACCTATGAGCTTCATTGGCCCCCATCAATATGCTTTCTTGGAGACGGACTACCAACTCAAGTTCTTTCTTGTACATGGTAGAAAAAGGAGTGTTGGTAGCCAAAGAACTCCAAGGATCATCAAGAAGGTTAATTCAAGAATTAGAGTTCAAACATGGTGTGAAGCACAATTGGGTGATTTTTGGAGAATGTTGGGTGGCTACAAGGGTCATTTGAGAGATTTTCCATCCGGCTTGAAGCATGAAGATCAACAACATGGTGAACGGGAGCCTAAAATATGGGATCCCGGAAGAGAGTCAAAGAACAAGCATGGATGGAGGTTCAAGGAAGAGTGGAAACACAAGCCACGCTAGCTAGAGTCTCCTCAACAAGTCCAACTTAAGGACTATAAACTAAAGTGCTAGGTGGGAGACACCCCACCATGGTAACATCTTTCTTACCCTTTCTCTTTGCTTATAGTCCTAGTTTTTTGCATGTTTGCTTGTCTTAGTTACCTTAGGATTAGTTTAAATTTTAGTTTAGATAGGTTGATTTGCATATGGATCATGATTTTGTGATGTTTTGAATGTTTTGGCGTTGATTTGGGATGAGAGGTTCAGTACCTTAGAATATCAAAGAACAATTTTTGGGAAAAACAGGGGTGTGCGTGCGCACTGCCTTCTGCGCATGCACGCAACAATAATTTTTCAATTCCTGTGTGTACGCACACAAGCCTTTATGCCCACTGTTCACAGCGCCAGCACGCCTTGTGCGCGTGCATTCCCCTGTTTACTGTGACCTGTGCGTGTGCACTTTCTCGTGCAAACGCACACATGCCATTTTTCACACTGTATGTGCGGCCACACAGACGTGTGCGTCTGCATGCAAGCTTACACCCACTCTGGTGGGAGCGTTGGGACAGCTTTTGCGCCTGTACTCCTCCCCTTTTGCTCTGTGCATACGCATGGACCTGTATGCGCACACAGACATGATTCATCTAAAAAAAAAGTCTTCTGTGCGCACGCACAGGCTTATGCGTGCGCACAGTTCCTTAACCCCTTCTGTCCAGAGCATTCGCACAACTTGTGCGGATGCACCCCTCCCCTTTTTACCCAGTGTGCGTATGCACACATGTCTGTGCGTATGCACAAGTGCTGTTTTGGGCAAAATTTTTATTTCTTTTCCATTTAAGCCCTAAAGCACTTCCGCCCCTTCCATCTCTCTCTTTTCTTGCCTTTTCCATGTTTCTCTACTTGTTTTGCTTCCTTTTCATTGCATCTCATTTTTGTTTTAGTAATTATATTTGTTTTGCTTTAAGTTGTTTGTTAGGTAAATAAATTGCAAGTGTTTGTTTGATGTTGATTGGGTTGTTTCTTGATTGAATTTCGTCAATGCGCTTATACCCTTCTTTAAATTACTATCACCTAATTGGATTTGCCCATTTACATTTTGTTATATGTTAGGTGAAACTTTTATAAGTGCATTTGGACTTAAGTGAATTGACTTGAAATTACTTGTTCATCATGGTTTGCGTGTTAAATTTATCACATGACCGGTACTTGCTCCTTGTTAATGCTTGGTATTTGTTTGAGTGACTTCACTTGATTGCTATCAAGTGTATCACTTTTTGTAACAAGTACCTATACCATGTGACTCTTTCTTTGTGTTTCATGATGAATAAGTAGTTTTCTTTTCCTCATTGCATTGGTTGCTTATTGTGCTATTTTATCACTCTTGCGCTTTCACTCGCACAATATCGATAATCGATCTCTCATAGATTCAATTCACTTTTGTGGTTACCTAGGGTTGCTTGTACCTTAAGTTTTGCTTATTCTTTACTTGCAACCTAGGCAATTTAATTGAGAAATGTATGGTATTTCTTTGGATTGTATGGATACCGCTTTACCCGGCTAATGTGTCTGTTCTAAAGTGTGCGCACACTTAGAATACATACATTATCTTTTATCATACGACACTCATATGATCTTTTCCTCAATTGTTGTTTACTTATGTATACAGCAACCCGGAACCCCCGCATCCGCCAACTAAATGTGGAGGAACTTGAGAGACATTCTCTCCAGATTGTGTTCATGCATGGAGGACCGTGCAAAGCTTAAGTGTGGGGGAGGATTCGTCATTTTGGGGTATAAACTCTCTTTTCTGAACACTTTGTTTTTGTTTACTTTTATTATGTTTCTTATAGATATTTGTTAGTATTTTTGACTATTGCATCCTTACTCTAGTTAATATATATATATATATATATATATATATATTGCATTCGCATGGTATATATTTATAGAAAGAAGTTGTGATTGGATGATATGAATAGTATAGCACCTAGTTCAATTTTACCCTAATTGTTCATGTTAGTTTTTGATTGTTGAAAATTAGGAATAGAACTAGGAAAATTTTTTGAAAACTTGCATCCATCACAACATACATACATATAGAAAATAAGTTTTCGTGAAAAACAACAAAGATTTCCAAGAGTTTTGCTTCAAGGGCATTCTATTGAATTGATTTGAAAACTATTTTCAAACTTACTTGAATAATTTTTATGGAACATAGAAGAGTAAAGAACAAATACCTTGTGAGCTTTTGAGCTATATTGAGTGGTTACACATTTTAACCACTAATTTTGTTCATTGTGTGCTATGCTCCTTCTATGATTGTAATATTGGTTTTGCTTAATTCTTTATTTCCAATGTTTGATGTTTTGAATTGCATTTAGCATGATTGAGGCCATCTTTGCATAACTCACTCACCCATATAGCCTACCCTTTTGCATCTACCATTGTTAACCCCTTTGAGCCTTATTGACCCCATTGATTGTAATATCACCACATTACAACCTTAAGCGAAAACCATAAATTTACCTTGGATTGTATCCTTGATTAGCTTAGGTTGAGAAATGTGTATCCTTCAAGTGTGGGGGAAATTTTGGAAAACATTGGTAGTGAATAAAAATGTTATTTTAGGGTATTTCATTGAAAATTTGGAAAAAATGGGTGCACATTCATGTGTCAATTTGGTTTAAGCATACGCATTTGTCATAGAAAAAGAAAAAGAAATATATATATAAAAAAAAATGAAATGAAAAAAAATAATAATAAGAGGGGACAAAGGTTGCCCAAAGAAAAGGGAAAAAATGAATAAGAAATGCATATGTGATGTAAATGAAAGAGCATACATGAATGTGTATAAAAAGTGAGAATAGGAAGGTTAGGTTGCATATTCTTGTCATTGGATTGAGAAAGGTTAAGTTGGATACTTAGACTAATCAAGGATTCAATCATTTTAGTCCACTTAGCCATATCTATCCTACCTTAATCCTAACCCCATTACAACCTTCTAAAGACCTCATGATACTTGCATACATGCATCAAATACTTATTGATTGTTAGATGAAAAGCAATTCCTTGAAAGCATGATCAGAGGAGACTTGAGTGATTTGACCCTAAACACCAAGTGATTAGAGTGTACATACACCTAGTGAGGGTTCAATTACTCAATTCTATGTTCTTCTACCTCTTGTCATGCATTCTTGCAAGTTGCTTCATTTTGAAACTTGAATCAATTATCTAGATTTTGCTTGCATTGAGCTACTTCTTTGCTTAGCCCTATATGTTTATATACTTGGTTGGGAATTTCCTTGTTTGTTTGCACCAAATTAATAGGACATTATGGATAGATATATAGCATAGATACATGCATATAGATAGTGTATTCAATAAGTTGTTTCCCTTTTATCCTTCTCCTTTGTATGTGTTTAGCATGAGGACATGCTATTGTTTAAGTGTGGGGGAGTTGATGAATCCATACTTGACGATGTATTTTGGTTTGATTCGAATGGATTTCATCACATAAACTCACACTTATTCACTAAAATAGCATGCTTTTGTATTTTCTCCCTAAATTGTGCTTGATTATGAGAACATGCTCTTTTGTGCTTATTTTGACTAATTTTATTCCATTTACCTTCCATTTGATACCTTGATGTTATTTGTGAGTGATTTCAGATGAATAAGGAAGGAATGGCTTGGTGGGAATGGAAGAGGAGCATGCAAAAGGGAGAAAGCATGAAGAAAACAAAGGAGGAGAGCTCAGCCATGCGTGCGTGCGCATAAGGATGCGTGCATACGCACAAGAAGGACATCAACATGCGTGCGTGCGCACAACCACCTGTGCGTACGCACAAGAACCCAAGCAGAGCGAGTCCAGAGCATTGCGAAGTGTGCGAGCGCACAACCCTCTATGTGTACGCACAAGTAGAAATTCAGCGAAGTGTACGGACGCACACGTCTGTGCATCCACACAGGTCCCAGTACGTGCCTTCATTAAAAATGCACATGGACTTGCATTTTGGGGGTCTCTAGGCCCATTTCTGAAGTGATGAAGGCTGATTTTAGAGGCTATATTAAGGGCATATCAACACATAACAAGGAGAGCCATCTTAGAGTAGGAAAAACACATAGTAGGAGTAGGAGTAGTGAAGATTAGGTAATTCTCTCTTAGGGTTTTAATTAGGGTTTGTAGAATTTTATACTTCAAGTTTGGTTTTGGATTCTAGCAATTGCATTGTAAATATTTCTTTAATTTCTCTTTCAATTACATTTTTTGTTCTTCATTTTCATATATTTTACTCACTCTTGTTATTCACATAGTTTGCAATTTTGAATTCCTAGTTGTTTCATTTGATTTTTGATGGCTTTTATATGTTTGTTTGAATTGTCTTTATTGACTTTGAGCATTTGTGGTTCATAGCTTTCCTTAATTTACCAATTTCACCATGTTTTATGTTTATGCCTACTATGTGTTCAATAAAATGCCAATTTTGATTATGGGATAATTTCCACCCCTTGGCTTGGGGAAAATGAGTTTATGGATTACTAGAGCCATAATGTCCAACATTTAGTGATAATTCTTAGGAAGTTAGTTGATTCTTGTTTCCATTAAAGCTAGCCTTTTATCAACTGGTTTGGTAAGTTGTTTAGAACTTATGGATTAAGGTCAATTATGCTTGTTTGACTTACTCCTCGATGTTTGGGGTTAACTAGGTGAGATTAACTCATGATAATTATCATTGTTATGGTTATGGGAAGGAAGGGATTCCATGACTCATCCCAAGTCAAGGTTTCATTTATGTTTGAACCACTTCTCAATCATTTTATAGTTTTACCTGTTTATATTACATACATAGTTCTTTTCTTCCTTTGTTAGTTTATTAATTATGATTTTGTCTTGTTCTTTTATCTTTTTATTTCTTTATTACTTTCCTATCATTGAGAACCCCTTCGCTTTCCACAACCAAAATTGTATGCACTTATTGTTACTAGTTCCTAGGAAAGACAACCCGAGAGCCTAAATGCTCTCGGTTATAATTGCGTTTTGAATTGTGATAATATCTTGGATTGGATTTTGATTGAGAGGATCCATTGCCGGTTTGGCCTATACTCACAACGAAATTACTTTATCTAATTTTCCAAATTGGCATAAATTCTCTTGCATTAGGGGTCCTCTCTGGGCGTTTGGACGCCGGTCTCTGCTCTTGGGCGCTGGACGCCTAGAAGGGGAGCAGGAAGCTGGCATTGGATGCCAGGTTTGGGCCTTCTAATCTGAAGAAAAGTATAAACTATTATATATTGCTAGAAAGCTCTGAAAGTCAAATTTTCATAGACTTTGAGATCGCTCCATTTGGACTTCTGTAGCTCCAGAAAAACGCTTTCGAGTCCAAGTAGGTCAGATCCGGACAGCATCTGCAGTGCTTTCTCTGTCTCTGAATCAGACTTCTGCTCCAACTCCTCAATCTCAGCCAGAAAATACCTGAAATTGTACAAAAACACAAAAACTCATAGTAGAATCCAAAAATGTGAATTTAACCCTAAAACATATAAAAACTTAATAAAACCTAAATAAAACATAATAAAAACTACATGAAAATGATGCCAAAAAGCGTATAAAATATCCGCTCATCACAACACCAAACTTAAATTGTTGCTTGTCCCCAAGCAACTAAAAACGCAGTAGGATAAAAAGAAAATCAAGATACAATAAATTTCTAAGTTTCTAATGAAGCTTAGTTAGAATTAGATGAGCGGAACTTAGTAACTTTTTACTTCTGAATAGTTTTGGCATCTCACTATCCATTGAAACTTACAATAGTTGGCATCTTTAGGAACTTAGAATCCAGATGATATCATTGACTCTCCTAGTTAAACTTATTTTGATTCTTGAACACAGCTTTCTATGTCTTGGCCGTGACCCTAAGCACCTTGTCTTCCAGTATTACCACCAGATACAATAATGTGATAGACACTTTAACTGGGTGAACCTTTTCAAATTGTGACTCAGCTTTGCTAGAGTCCCCAGATAGAGGTGTCCAGAGTTCTTAAGCACACTCTTTTTGCTTTGGACCACGACTTTAATTGCTCAGTCTCAAGCTTTTCACTTAACACCTTCATGCCACAAGCACATGGTTAGGGACAACTTGGTTTAGCCGCTTAGGCCATGATTTTATTCCTTTGGACCCTCCTAACCACTGATGCTCAAAGCCTTGGGCCCTTTTACCCTTGCCTTTTGGTTTAAAGGGTTACTGGCTTTTTGCTCTTGCCTTCAATTTAAAGAGCTATTGGCTTTTTCTGCTTGTTTTTTCCATTTTTTTCTTTTTATTTTTTGCTACTTCTTTTTTTCGCATGCAAGTTTCTTTTTCTTTTTGCTGCTTTTTCTTGCTTCAAGAATCAATTTTAGATTTTTTAGATTATCAATAATATTTTTTCCTTTTTCCTTATTCTTTCAAGAGCCAATATTCTTAAATTACAACTTCAAATATGCACTGTTTAATCACACATTCAGAAAACAAAAGCAAATGACACCACATCAACTTAATTAAACTACTCTTATTTTAAACTTGAAATTTATGTATCTCTCAATTCTTTTCAAATAAAATTTTTATTTTAAGCAAGGTGAGAGATATATGGAACATTTTACAACTTTAAGACATCAATGCAAATGATCATGCAACTAGAACAAGAGAACATATAATAAAACAGACAGAGAACAGAAAAATAATAGGAAAGGCATGTAAAGAGAACGAGTCCACCTTTAATGGTGGCGCCTAGTGCTCTTCTATGTCACTCCTTTGCCTTTGTTGCTCTTCCATCAGAGCCCTCTGGTCTTCCCTTATGGCTCTTTGGTCTTCTCTTATTTCATTGAGGGTGGAAGCAAGCTCTTAATCCTTCATCCTCAATTACTCCATGTTAGTGCTCAATTGTAACACCCTACCACACAAAGCTTTACACCTACGATGTAAAATAGAGGTGGCGAGGCGCTACGATCTCTAAAATAAAAAAAATTAATCTAATATATATAATATAGTGAAAAAGGTTTATATCTAGGAGCCTTTGAAGAAAGGGATAAAACAAAACCGTTAAATCAAAAAGCGTAACGCTCACAAAGCGATAAAGCAGACAGCGTAAGAGAGAACAAGCTGAGGATTCAATATACCAAGAGTTCCAAAATACATATAACAAAACTCAAGACTCGGCTCGCGAAGATAAACCGGCCCGAGCAAATAAGTGTATATACATATATAGATATATATAGGAAAACCCCAAAGAAAGCCCATAATACAGAGTCACAAAGCCTGAGTCTCCAAAATCACCTCTAAGAGGAAGCAATATAGCAAATATATAATAAGTGGAGATCATAAGTATCTAAACACATACAAATAACCAAAATAAACCCAAAAGATAAAGATCTTTGCAACATCAGAAGCTTCCAGCATATCTCAGCGAGGAGCCACCTGTCCTGCATTTGAAAACCACAAAATCCGCATGGGTGAGAACTGGAGGTTCTCAGCATGGTAACAGTGCCCAAACATCTAACATGTAATGTCCTGGGAAAGCCGAAGGCAATCCTAGAACTTCCAAAAGATAATTAAAGCTTAAAACATAACTCAACCATAAAATTAAAATAGGCAACTAGCTAAGGGTCTTCAGTGCTATCTAAAACTCCCCTTTCCGAATCCTGCAAACCTCCCAACCGCCAACAGTAATTGAAATGCAAATACAAGTATACCAAACAAAGAGATGCGCAAGTAGGAAGCAGATAAGTCAATTAGGCAATTAGAAAATAATGATGCAGTCGATTAGGCAATCCAGACAAATCACATATAATGCTTATGATGCATGCCTGTCCTAGTGGCTGATGAGTCTCTTCTGTTGATTATAAAGCCAACCCGACAAGCCCTGGTAGCTAACCATTGGGCTGTTCCTCTGTCGTGCATCCCCAGCTCAAGAAATTCTCAATCATATTATATTCATAATCATAATTATACCACACCCACTCTTGGTGTTTATTACGGGGGCGAGCTCATCCGAACCTTTCACAGTGTCCGGCCACACTTTCGACATAGGGTCAGCAGAGTATCGAGTCTCCACCTGGAGCACGTGGTGGCTAGCCACTGCTTTCACCCAGGGAAACTCGTGTCTCAGATGATCATTTCACATCCATCCATACACCTTCCATAATCATTCCTTCTAACCATATCATCACTCATCATAACCTGGGGCAAGTGGGGCGAAACCACAACACTTGCGTCCACCTGGGAAGCCTCTATACTAACCAAACTAGAGCAAGTGGGGCGAAACCACAACCCTTGCATCTACCCAGGAAGTACATTATCATAAGCCCAGGAGGAACCAAGCAGGGGATCCTAACCTCCCACCATCTCGCTGGAGGCGATTTTATAATACTTGGAGGAAACAGGAAGGGGATGCTCACCTTCCACCATCTCGCTGGGGTCGCACTTTCGAGAAAGAGAACTCAAGATACAATAATCATTCACATTCATATTTTCATTCACATGCATAATTTACAATTTATCATAGCTATCCGGCTTAAAATCACAATTCATAATCAGCCATAAACCATCATCACATACAGCCATACGACTCATACCATACACAGCCATTCAGCTCATATCACATACACCGCCATTCGGTTCATATCTTATATACAGCCATTCGGCTCATTTCATATACACAGCACTCCACCATCCTCCTCAACAACTCATAAGCGTGAAACAATATCTCAGAAGGGTACAAGCTTGTTGGGAATGTGAAAGACTTGAAAACAAAATCTTTAGAAGAGAACTAGGTCGCGTGCGTACGAACAGGGATGTGCGTGCGCACGCCCAGCTGCATTTTTAAAAGTGTGCATACACACCGGCCTGTGAGAACGCACAGAAAGTAAAATCTCCTTTGTTGTGCGCGCACACAAGGTGTGCTAGCGCCAAAAACAGCATGTGATTCCTAATGTGTGCGTGCGCACAGACCTGTGCGTACGCACAGCTCGCAATAGTTCCTTGGTCATGTGCGCGCACAGAGCGTGCTAGCGCTCCCAGGAGCAACCCCATTCCTGCGTTTGCACACGCACAGTGCCGTGCGTGCACACTGGCTCAAAATTCCGCGGGTTGTGCGTGCGCACAAGGCTGTGCGTGCGCACACAACCTAGAAATCACAAATTCTTCAGAAGTTGCAGAAATCAGATTTTTGGCCCGAACTTCCAATGATCATATCTCCTTCCACAAAATTTAGATTTTCACCAAATTTAAACCATTTTAAAGCTTATAAAATCATCTTTCTTTTGATATAAAAATCATCAAATTCTAAAATAATAACTCAAGATATGATCTGTTGAAGTTCATCAAAATTTTATTTTTACCCAAAACTCAGAAACTCCCAAATTTCAAACCATACATTCCAAATTCATCCAAAAAGCAACCAAACTCAGTCATCCAACATCTAACACTTCTATCCCCCCATTCAAACACCAACCCACCAATTCTCCCTCATTTAACCCAATCTCACATCAACATCAACATTTCACATCTCAACCTCCAAACAAATATTTAATTATCCATCACTATATACATATACATATATATCTAAAAGTCACTTTCATATATCAAATCATTTTCACCAACAAGAGTCTCAACTCTATTATCAATCCAACATATTAATCCATATCAATCCCAATATAGACTTCAAATCAACATACCAATCATCATCATCATACATAATTCACAAGTGCCACAACAAGAACATTATTTACACCCTCCAACACCAATAATCACATAATCATACAACAATTCCAACAACCAATCAATCATCATCACATTCAATTCCTATCCTATGGGTCACTAGCCTAAATTTTCGCACCACATTACATTTTAGATACAGGAAACCGAAACCATACCTTGGCCGATTCCCCGCTTAACCCAGAACACCTCCAATATTTACTTTCCTCAAACCTTCAAGGCTCCAACACCTTTCAAATGGATCTTCCAGCACCAAACGTCCACTTGAAGACTTTCCAAGGCTTCAATCAAGCTCTAATTTGACAATTTCAACTCTAATTCATACAATTGAACAATTTTAACACTAGGGCACATGAAATTGGACAAACCACAAGGGTTTAGAGTTTCCTTACCTTTACCTACTGATCCTTGAGCAATGCCCACAAGGAATCAAGTCTAGTGAACCCCTAAAACATGAAAATCATCAAGGAATTGAGTTCCTTTAACCTTAAACCCGAAATTGATAAACCAGCAGAAATTGAGCTAAAAAAAGCGACTTACTTTCTGTTTTGTTTGAATAGAATTGAAGAGCTCGACAAGCCCGACGCGTGGCCGTAAACGGCTAGTCAATCGGAGCTCCGGATTAAAAGTTATCAAAGAAAGAAGATCAAGCTAGGTTTTTGCTTTTGAAAGTGTTCTTCTCTTCCATGGCTGAGCTTCAGCGTGTTTCTGCTGAAGGAGAGAGGAAAGCATGACTCATTTAATGTGTCTTGGCTGAATGGTTTGGGCCCAGTTCAACCAGTTCGGCTCCTTTAGCCCAATCTTGGGCCAAATTCTTTAAAATTGGTGTCAAAATTCTCGTTTTAATTTTCCTTATTATATTAAACCATTTGTAGGGTTTATCTTGTGCTTAATTTAGGGAATTTTATGACCTTTTACCCATATTTATCCAATGAAATAGCATGGTTTTATAACTTCTCCTTTAATTGTGCTTAAGAGAGAAAACATGCTTTTTAGGTCTTACAATAGCTAAATTTAATTCACCTTGATTCAATTAGATGCATTGATATGTTTGTTAAGTAATTTCAGGTTTAGGAGGCAAAGATTGGATCAAGGGAATGAAGGAAAAGCATGTAAAAATGGAGAACTCATGAAGAAATGAAGGAATCACAAAAGCTGTCAAGCGGACCTCTTCGCACTTAATCGGCCATAACTTGAGCTACAAAGATCCAAATGACGCGGTTCTAGTTATGATGGAAGGCTAACATCCGGGGCTTCGAAATGATAAAATATTTGTCATAGTTGCTACATGTATGGTGACGGGTACATGCACTATATGTGCACACGTTGTTGCTGCCATATGATTCACTTAAAGTAATACGTGGCAAGCGAATTCTAAAGCCTTGTGGGCCCAATCCAACTTATTTCTGATGCTATTTAAGCCAAGGATTGAAGGGGAATTAACATACTTACACATCTAGTCATTAGTTTAGTTTTATTTTAGTTTTATTATGCTTTAGTTAGTTTTAGAGAGAGAAGTTCTCACTTCTCTCTAGAATTAGGATTAGGTTTTAGATCTAGATCTACTTCTTCTTCTTCTCTCTTAATTTTCCTCTTTCATCTTCAATTATTCTCTTGTAGATTGTAGAATTCTTCTTCTCTTGTAATTCCTTTGTATTGTTAGTTGTAGTTTATGAACTTTCTTTTGTAGACCTACATTTCTTCTTCAATGCAATTGGTAAGTTCTTTGTTGTTTCACAATTGTCTTCCTTTTCTATTGTTGATCTCTTGCTATTCTAGTTAGATCTCTCTTTAATTCTTATAATTCATGTTGTTTACTTTTATTACCTTCTACATGTTTGTTAAAATGCTTCTTCTAGTTATGAGTTTACTTTTCTATTATTTTGCCTTTCTATTGTTAATCTCTTACTTTTGTAGTTGTAGATTCCTTTAATTCTTGCAATTTACTATGCTTTCCTTCTATGACATCCAAGTGTTTGATAAAATGCTTGGTTAGATTTTAGAATAGAATTTTATGTTCTTGGCTTGGGAAGGTAACTTAGGAACTCTTGAGTTACTAATATCCAAGTGATTGACGATTGGGAGCTATTAACTCTAGATCTCACTAATTGATTTGGTGGAGAACTAGGACTTATGGTCTTGGATTGACATAGGTCACTTGACTTTCCTTTATTAGTTAGAGGATGACTTAGTGGGGTTGATCCTTGCCAATTCTCATGTTGTAGTTAGTGATTAAGATAGAGCTCCTTGACCACCAACCCTTGCCAAGGCCCTTTTGGTTGTTAGTTTATTTTCATTGCCATTTATATTTCTTGTTCATCATTCCCAAAACCCCAAAACATATCTCAACCAATAACAAGAACACTTTATTGTAATTCCTAGGGAGAATAACCCGAGGTTCAACATTTCGGTTTTTAAATTTTAGGGGTTTCTACTTGTGACAAACAAATTTTTGTATGAAAGGATTATTGTTGGTTTAGAAACTATACTTGCAACGAGAATTTATTGTGTATTCTAAACCATCAAAAGTCCTCTCATCAAAATGGTGCCGTTGCCGGGGAATTGTAATGGTGTTGTGTTATTGGTATGTGAATATTGTGAATATGTTTGCCTTTTGCTTCTTTGTTAGTTCTTGCTAGTTTTAGGATTTGGTTTCCATTGTTTCTTATTTGATTTCATTTTCATTTTCTCTTGCTATCATGAATTCTCACTTTGGCTACGAGTTTGGTTCTCACTATGTTGTAGGAAATGAGGACTATAATGAGAATGTATCAAGGATGGGATAACCAAAGGTAGGAAGAGCCATATGCATATGATCAATCTTCATGGCAACAACCTCCACCAATGCACTATGAAGAAGAGTCATTCTATGATGCATATCAATCCAATGGCTATGGTGAATCTCCTTGTGACTTTCAAGAACCACCACCATATGCCTATGAGTCATATCCTCAACATGAGCCTCAACCACACTCACAAGCCTATTTTCACCAAGCACCTCCATATGACCCTAATCCATACCCATCCCACCAACCACCTTTTGAACCATATGAGCCATACATGGAACCACCATTCCAAGATTACTACTCCCAAGAACCACCTCAATACACACTACCATACCCTTACCAAGAAGAACCACCTTCCTATCATGAACCCTTTCTCCAAGACAATGAACTTTCTTATCCATCCCAATCCTCAATGGATGAAACCCTTAGCCTTATACTTCAAGGGCAAGGAGAAATGCAAAGGAAGACACTAGAATTTGTGGCTACCTTGATCAAGGTAGTAAGCATTTTAACCTCCCAATATTTGAGCACTCAAAGCACTCCCATGGTCACATGTGGAGAATCAATTGAAAAGCATAAGGATAGATTGGAAACTCTGGTGGAAAATGAGGGATGATATTTTGTATTAGAGCAATTGGAGGAGCCTATGATTATTGAAGAAGAGAAAGAAGTGGTTGAAGACTTAGGAGATGCGGAACCTCCTTGGGAACCTAGAGTTGAAGAGAACCTCTCCAGGAAGAGTGAATTTGATGTTGAAGAGGAATGTGCACAACCTCCAAGGCATATTCCATATGAAGACTTGGAAGGAATGAAGCAAGAATTGAGTTCCCTTGGTGATGAAGATCATGCATCCAATCTTCTTGGTGGTGAATCCTTTGAATTTGTAAAACCTCCTTCTCCCAATAAGATGGAAAGCAATGTAGAGGTAGATTTCTCTCAACCTCCCATTTATGATTTGAGTGATGGAAAAGAGTTAGAGGAAATTGATGAACAAAGGATTGAAAGTGAAGACGTTTGTGAAGAGGTGGAAGTGATCAAGGAAGAACACAAGGGAGTAGAGCTTACAAGCATATTGGAGATACCTCTCCCCAAGCCACCACCATCCATTCTTTCATTCAACTGGGTAAATTCCTTATACTTAAGCTTTATTATTCCCCTTGAATATGGTTTGCTTGAGACGAATGGTCAACATAGACATATTTGTGGCTTTAAGAGTAAAAGGGAGATGGCTAGTGTGTGTGTGTCATTCAAGTGTGGGAAAGCTTGGGACATTGGTTGAGAAAAAAGGTAGTTTTATATTTTGTTGTAAATATTGGGAATTGGGTACATGCTCATGTATTAATTAAATGTATAGACCTTATCCATTGATGTTCTTATATATAGAAAGAAGAAAATGAGAAAAAAAAATAAAATATAAAAACAAAAAAATATATAGAAATAGAAAAGAAAGAAAAAGAAAAAGAAAAAAATAAAAAGGGGACAAAAATGCCCCAAAGCAAAGCGAAGCTCAATAAAATCAATGCATATGAGTTGTGAAATGAAAAGAAAATGCATGAGTATGTTAAAAAGTAAAAAAATAGGTAGTTAGGTTAGTTTTAAATTGTATAGGATGTCATAGGTTAGGTGGGAAGTCTAAGCTTATCAAAGATTCAAGTTTCAAGCTCACTTAACCATATATGCATCCTACCTTGACCCTAGCCCCATTACAACCTATGAAAAGATCTCATGATACTTGTATGCATGCATGAAATAAATGTTGATTGTTAGAAGAAAAACAAATCTTAGAAAACATGAAATAGAGGAGAATTGAGTGAATCGACCCTAAACACTTGAGCGAATAGAGTGCAAACACATCCGGTAAGGGTTTGATGCTCAAGTACATGTTTTCACCTACAATCATCACTTTTCTTGAAAGTTTGTAAAAATATTTAACAACTCAATTCAATTGTGGATTAGATTGGCTAATACCATTGGCCCTTGTGCATATATGCTTCTTGGGAATTGATTTATTTTGACTAAGTAATTACATTCATGTAGATAGTTGTATATAGGTAGTTTGCATATAGTTTAGTTCCATTGAATAAATGTCATACCCCTTACTCCATTGTTGGTTTAAGCATGAGGACATGCTTGGTTTAAGTGTGGGGAGGTTAATAAACCCCATTTGTAGGGTTTATCTTGTGCTTAATTTAGGGGATTTTATGACTTTTTACCCACATTTATACAATGAAACAGCATGGTTTTATAACTTCTCCTTTAATTGTGCTTAAGAGTGAAAACATGCTTTTTAGGTCTTACAATAGCTAAATTTAATTCATCTTGATTCCATTAGATGACTTGATATGTTTGTTAAGTGATTTCAGGTTTAGGAGGCAAAGATTGGATCAAGGGAATGAAGGAAAAGCATGTAAAAATGGAGAACTCATGAAGAAATGAAGGAATCGCAAAAGCTGTCAAGCCAACCTCTTCGCATTTAATTGGCCATAACTTGAGCTACAAAGGTCCAAATGATACGGTTCCAGTTGCGTTGGAAAGCTAACATCTGGAGCTTTGATATGATATTAGATTTGCCATAGCTTCTACACGTATGGTGATGCGTACACGCACTGTACTTGTACGCACACTGTACGTGCATGCGTCGTTGCTGCCATATGATCCACTTAAAGCAATATGTGGCCCGCGAATTCTAAAGCCTTATGGGCCCAATCCAACTCATTTCTGATGCTATTTAAGCCAAGGATTGAAGGGGAATTAACATACTTACACATCTAGTCATTAGTTTAGTTTTATTTTAGTTTTATTATGCTTTAGTTATTTTAGAGAAAGAATCTCTCACTTCTCCCTAGAATTAGGATTAGGGTTTAGATTTAGATCTATTTCTTCTTCTTCTCTCTTAATTTTCCTCTTTCATCTTCAATTGTTCTCTTGTAGATTGTAGAATTCTTCTTCTCTTGTAATTCCTTTGATTTGTTAGTTGTAGTTTATGAACTTTCTTTTGTAGATCTACATTTCTTCTTCAATGCAATTGGTAAGTTCTTTGTTGTTTCACAATTGTCTTCCTTTTCTATTGTTGATCTCTTGCTATTCTAGTTACATCTCTCTTTAATTCTTACAATTCATGTTGTTTACTTTTATTACCTTCTATGTGTTTGTTAAAATGCTTCTTCTAGTTATGAGTTTACTTTTCTATTATTTTGCCTTTCTGTTGTTAATCTCTTACTTTTGTAGTTGTAGATTCTTTTAATTCTTTCAATTTACTATGTTTTCCTTCTATGCCTTCCAAGCGTTTGATAAAATACTTGGTTGGATTTTAGAATAGAATTTTATGTTCTTGGCTTGGGAAGGTAACTTAGGAACTCTTGAGTTGCTAATGTCCAAGTGATTGACGATTGGGAGCCATTAACTCTAGATCTCACTAATTGATTTGGTGGAGAACTAGGACTTATGGTCTTGGATTGACATAGCTCACTTGACTTTCCTTTATAGAGGATGACTTAGTGGGGTTGATCCTTGCCAATTCTCATGTTGTGGTTAGTGATTAGGATAGAGATCCTTGACCACCAACCCTTGCCAAGGCCCTTTTGGTTGTTAGTTTATTTTCATTGCCATTTATATTTCTTGTTCATTATTCCCAAAACCCCAAAACATACCTCAACCAATAACAAGAATACTTTATTGTAATTCCTAGGGAGAACGACCCGAGGTTCAACACTTTGGTTTATAAATTTTAGGGGTTTGTACTTGTGACAAACAAATTTTTGTATGAAAGGATTATTGTTGGTTTAGAAACTATACTTGCAACGAGAATTTATTGTGAATTCTAAACCGTCAAAAGTCCTCTCATCAGTGAGCGCATAGAGCGTGCTAGTGCTTGATGACTAGTCATCTTATCCTAGTTTTTTAAGAAATTTTTCACTTGTTTTATAGGTTCTATACACTTTCTTGAGTTACAAGTAAGCCATTTGGGTAAAAATTTATGTGTATTTGGATTCAATCAACCATGAGTAAATTGATGCATTTTCATGAGGTTTTGTGCTATAATTGCTTATATGTCAAGGATGATAAAAAGTCTCATGATTTTAGCATAGCTTTGATGCATTTGTTGATTGATGACAGGTGACCAAAAGGCTTGGAGGAAGGTTGAAGAAAAGGGATGGCAGAAGGCAGCAAAACCACCTTAGAGAAGCCAAAGTTTGCGCCAAAGTTTGCCTCAAACTTGAGGTCAAACGTTAGTTCAACAACAAGCCCTGGAGAAGCCAAAGTTTGCGCCAACGTTTGCCTCAAACTTGAGGTCAAACATTGGCTCAAAAACTAACCCTGGAGGAAGCAACATTTGCGCCAACATTTGCCTCAAACTTGAGGTCAAACGTTGGCTCACAAATACACCAGGGGGGACTTAACGTTTGCGCCAATGTTTGCCTCAAACCTGAGGTCAAACATTGGCACAATTACACAATCAGGGGGACTTAAAGTTTGCGCCAACGTTTGCCTCAAACTTGAGGTCAAACGTTGGCTGTAAAATGGCCTTGGAGGGAGCACGTTTGACCTCAAACGTGAACTCAAACTTGAGTGACCGAAAAGCACCGTTCTGCATAATGATCAACACGCAAATGTTTGAGTCAATGTTTGCCTCAAACGTTGACTCAAACTTGAAGGCTCCAAAGTCCAAATTGTAAATGGATTTCTTCTCAAGTCCAAGAGCAATCAACTGAGGCTATCTTCAATCTAATTGCATCAAGGCCAAGGGCCCAAATTCAAGGCTTCAAGACCATTAGAAGAAAGTGTATAAATAGAAGTTAGTTTGATTTAGAATGGACGAAACTTTTACTTTGAACATTGGTACCTCTTTTAGAATTTTTTTGTAACTTTGATTTTGGATCTGGGAGGAGAATTGAATTCTCTTCCTCTCTGGGTTTCTTGTTTTCTTTTTTGCAAATCTTGCTTGAGTCTTGGGTGTTGAGAATTGAGGAAATTCTGTCTCAATCTCATCTTGAGGTCTCTCTGTTTTTGTTTCACTGCACCAATTGAGAAATTGAGGTTTTAATTTACTTTTTCTACTGTTTGATCTTTAATTCTCTTGCAATTGATCTTTGAATTGGATCAAGAAAGGCAGTGAGATCTAGACTTGGTTTTCTAGTCTCTTGACCCCTGAGATCTTAAATTCTCTTTTAGTTATTGAAATTAAGCTATATTTCACTTTCTGTTAGTCTTCTCAAGCAATTATTCTTCTCTTGTTTAGATTTGTTGCAATTTAGTTTTACTTGTTTAAATTTCTAAAATCCCAATTCCCAATTCCTTTTATAATTCAAGAAATTTACATTTCTTGCACCTTAAGTTTCAGTCATTTACATTTCTTACAATCTAAGTTCTGCAATTTATATTACTTGCACTTTAAGATTCAGCTTCTTTACTTTTTTTGCCCTTTAATTTACAGTCAATTGCCCCTCTCCCTTTACGATTCAAGCAATTTAGCTTCTGTTGGATACAAATCACTCAAATCAACTCTTGTTCGCTTGACTAAATCAACCACTAAACTAAAATTGCTCAATCCTTCAATCCCTGTGGGATCGACCTCACTTACGTGAGTTATTATTACTTGATGCGACCCGGTATACTTGCCGGTGAGTTTTGTGTTGGATCATTTTCCACACATCAAGTTTTTGGCGCCGTTGCCGGGGATTGATTAGGTTGATAATGATAAAGTGAGGTGGTGGTCTAGATCAAGCACTTTTTCTTTTCTGTTTTTTTAATTTTTGACTAACACACTAACTGTTTGAATTTTTGCCTAAGCTAACTAAAATATCACTTTAGAAATAGAGTAAAGTTTTCCTAGTGTTGCTGGTTCTGTACATTCCTTGTGTTTTTGCTTACTGAGTATATGACAGAAGCAATTTTCTTTTATCAATTTTTTTAAGCCTTTCAACTATTTGAAACATTGTGTCAACTAACCCTCTAACCACATTTTGGCATGAGTATATTCAATCTTATTTTGGATTGGCTGTGATTGTGCAGATCATGGAGGAGAACCCAACGAATCCCAGTCATTGTGGGAGTGGTGTCCTCACGTCAGATGACAATACAACCCATGAATTGGAGCATTCACTCATCACCATAAACAATGTTGCTCAATGGCTTGAAGCCTTCCCACAAGGAAGCATCACCAGATGGGAGAATCTAGTGAGTGAATTCCTGGCCAAGTTGAAACCACCCCAGGAAATTGGTAAGCTAGAGGCAGAAGTGCAACCATCCACACAAGAGAAGAGAGTGATAGAAATTGAAGGTGTAAGTGCAATCATGGCCCAGAACAAGCAGATACATGATGGATAATTTGGAAAACGAAATTCCAAACACACAAAATTCACCGGTAAGTGTACCGGATCGCATAAAGTAATAATAACTCACATGAGTGAGGTCGATCCCATAGGGATTGAAGGATTGAGCAATTTTAGTTTAGTGGTTGATTTAGTCAAAAGAATCAAGTATTGGTTTGAGTGGTTTGTAATTGACAGAAGCTAAAGTGCTTGAAATGTAAAGGGAGAAGCTAAATTGCATGAAATGTAAAGAGAAAAGCAAATAAAAGTTCTGAATCTTAAAGAACAAGAAATTAAATGGCAGAAACTTAGAACGCAAGAAATGTAAATTGCAGAATCTTAGAGTGCAAAAAATGTAAATGGCTTGAATTGTAAATGGGTCAGGGATGTGGGATTGCAAGAATTAAATGTAACGACCCAATTTTCAATATGTCTAGATCATACCGGAAACTGAGCGCTACCAATTTGTCTTCCTAATTATTATCTATTATTTATCATATGAGCCTGATTCGTTGTTAAACGCGTAGTTAATTCGTGTGGTGTATTTTTTTTTTGAAAACGTTTGGATTAATAGACAGAATCATTTATAATCAATTCACAAGTAATAACAGATAAAACAGTTATAAACAACCACACAAAAATACGTCACAAGTAGTTGACAATATTCGGTGATTCAGCCTTTATTAGCATATAGACTGTTAGTTAGAACACCCCTAGATATAGCTAAATAATATCTATATACATATATATACATACAACATCCCAGGTCCTGACCTATTCAAGAGGTCCCTAAGCTGGTACCTAGGCTAGCCTAGACTCTATACTTACCTAGTCCCTCTAAACTACTAAAGCGAGGGAAAGTACGTTCTAGGTCTTCAAAACTCAAGTCAAGTGGAACGTCATCAAAAGATAGAACATCATCTGCTACTCCTTCTGCACGATCAGACTTTTCCACAGGACGTCTCTCTGGTACCTCATGAAGTAGCCACACAATAGGAATCTCGTACACAGGATTTAGGTTAAAGTGCGCATACGAACGGGGTGCAGATGTTGGCTGGTCTCACAGTATATACATATAATCAGAGAACGATATTCACCCTAGACTCAGAAGACTATCTAGAGCAGAATCCTCTTCTTCCGAACGGTCATTAGCGAACTATGGTAAGGTACTCTTACTTCCATCTGAAGGGGAAAGGGAGAGAGAAGGGGTAAGAACTGGGGAGTTCTTAGTAGGGTCGGGGTTATTAGTTACGTTCATTTATTTGGGGTCGATTAGTAGACGAGTAACATAATATAGCAAAGCAGTAAACAGAAGATAAAGATAGAAAGAGAAAGTAGAGACAACAGAAAGCAGAACACAAACAAAAGAATACAAGAAAATAAAACACAGAAATAGCATACGAGCAGACAAACATAAAGAAGTAGATCACACACAGAAAGGAATGCAACAGAGAATGATGCGCAGACAAGAATGATGCATGTCTAGTCCTAGTGCAGGTAATGAGCTCATTTGTCGGTTTCTACCCGCTCCCGACGTAACCCAACATTACTAGCCGGATATGGCTTTCCTGTTGGCTATACCCCTGTGTACAGGAAATAACCCCTCTGCCACCACAGGGTCCACTGCATGCAGGAAATAACACATCTGCCACTGCAGGGTTGTATGCCGACACACCTTCTGTATACAGGAAATAACCCCTCTGCCACTACAGAAATGGAACAAGTGGTCACGGTACTTCTGTAGCAGGAAATAACCCCTCTGCCTTACAGAAATAAAATATGGATCTGTACCGCAGGAAAGCGTTTCTCAGTGGTTGCACCATTATCTATCTGACTGCTACAATGCAGTAGATGAACATATAGATATCTCTGAGGTTGCCTTAATGCAACAGATGACCTCTCAATAGGTCCTCTACTCTTTATCATATTACTCTCTTCGCTTTGTCTCTTTATTCTGCTCTGTTTGTTCCTTTCTCTGCGCTTCCTCACTTTATTCTGCTTTCTCTATTTAACGTATGTATTTAAAGCTTATGTAAATTTCGGTATGATTAGTTAGCCTGCCCCAAGTATAGGTTCATTAAGTCTATACTGAAACAGTTTAACTTTTCATATAATACCTAACCCTATTCGCAAATCAAGAACTAACTATGTTGCCCTAGTTCGTTCACTAATTTCTGTCTGTTTTTCTGTTATTAAAACCTTACAGACTTTTCTTTAGTTTTTATCTTTTCTTCAACTTTTTATCTTTCTTTTATCTTTGCCTCACTAATATGTTCTTACCACTCCCTAAGTATTTTATGAGGGTAATTATGAGATTCTGTGCTTAAAGTTGTCTTTCTAAAGCTTTTACAGAAAACTGCCTTTTCTGCATTATTATATTATTTTTATTAAAATATTATTTTTAATTAAATATTATTATTTAATATTTTATTATTATTTATTATTTTATTATTATTATTTTCGAAAATTAACTTTACTTTAACCTTTAACCTTTAAAATTCACTTTTTACCACCCGTAACTTTTAATATTTCTACTTTTACCATCCTAACTTTTGGAAATTACAAAATAACCCCCCAAACACCAAAATATTTACTTCCTTGCCCTTTTATGGATCAAAAAGGTGTTCTTAATTGTTCTTCACCACACTCAGTGTTCTTCATGTTCTTCATAAATTCTTCAGATTCTTTCTCTGTTTTTACCCGTTTTTCAATCTTTTCAGCAACTGATTTTTACTATAATTCATAATAAATTAGCAGCCACTAAAACCCCATCTTTTCTACATGATTTCAACACAAATTGAACCTCGATTTAAGCTTAGGGTTTCGTTTTTCCAGCTGCCCAAGAACATGAACTTTAAAGCTTGAATTTCATCAAATTTCATCAAAATTTCACCAAATTTTCACCAAGAATCAATCATATATGCAACCAATTTTTAGCACAGCCAAATAATAAAACATTCATACAACTCAAACACAAATAATCAAGATTAATTTCATGACACCCTACCTGGTTTTGCTGCTCCTAATTCGGTTAAACTTTCAGGTGGTCCTTAAGCACTTTTTCCTCCTAAATCACATCAAGAACAACTTTAAATCCAAAAACTCTCAACTGACCAAATCTCACTCAGTATGTTAGAAAGAGATATCTCACCTTAGACTTGCTGGAAGTTTACGTTTCTTGGCCCTCAAGTCAAGTTAAGCATGATTCCTAAGGAAGAACATCAAGAAAACACATGTTTTGCATGGTTTTCCTTGAAAACCGAATTGAAATGTGAGGGAGACAGCCATCTCACCTTATTTCCATCCTTGATAAGTTACATGGTTATGTAGAGGAAGAAGAGAGGATCATTTTGGTGAAAACGGAGTTTTGATATGAGTTTTAGTTCAGAAGAAATCAAGCTTTGAAGATTAAGTGTTCATGAAAGTTTCTCTCTTTTCTCTCTTGTTATTTTCGGCCAAAATGATGAAATGAGACAGCCTTGGAGGTCTTGGGGGTTTAAGGTGAGTTTTGATTGGTTGGCTTGGAGGTGGATTAAAATAATATTAAAATATCTCTGGTGTACAACTACTAAAACTAGGTGTACTGGAACACTCGTAAAAACATCTCTAAAAATTATTTTCTGAGCTACTAGCATAAATGACACTAGTAACATATTTATTATGAGAATATAACATGTATAATGAGGCCTTAGCATTGCTAAATTCATCAGAGAGTGCTGGTGCTAAGCTGCACCAGTAAACCGTAAACCCGGTTAAACCGATTTTCTATTTTTAACAAAAACAGACCAGGTAACCTTATAATATCATTCAAGCATTTTCTAATACTAATATAATGATAATATTATACTATTATCTCTCTCCTCTCATGAATCGAGTCCGGTTCGTCAAACAGAGACTATTTACGAAAATCAGAATCAAAACTGCCAACCGATACGGTTCAAAAACTAGGTTCTTCGCGATTGCATTATCGAGCTTGCCTCAAAGGAGGTTCTAGCTTAAGGATGACATAATGATAATGAGGATTGAGATACTTGATGATATAGCAGAGGTGTTCCCTTTACTGATCTTCTGGAGAAATCCGTACTTTCAGAAAAGATCTCATGTACTCGAAAATCAGGGTTGTTACATTAAACAAAAGAACAATAAATCTCAACACATAGAAGAGTACAAGATGACTTGAATTGAACCGGATCTAAAATAGAAAAGTAAATGAACTTGAAAAGCATTCAACAGAGAAAATAAAATGATAACTCCAGATCTCAGGACCCAAGAGACTAGATAACCAAGTCTAGATCTCAATGCCTTCCTAGATCCAAATTTAGAATTCAATTGCAAGAAAAGTAAATATCAAGCAGTAGAAGAAAGGAATTCAAATATTGATTTCTCAAAGAGTGCAGTAAATCAAACAGAGAGATCTCAGGGTGAGATTGAAACAGAATTTCTTCAATTCTCTAAAACCCCAAGAATTAAACAAAGTGTGTAGAAAAGAAAGTAAAAACAACCCAGGGGAAGGGAATTCAATTTTCCTTCCTAGGAACTCTCAAATTCTAAAAGCAACAACTCAAAATGTAAAGATGAGCTCTCTACTGTAAGTATTAAAAATTCTAAAAAGGGAAGCTCTCAAAAAACTTAAATTCTAATCTATTTATACACTCTCTTCTAATGATCTTCAATCCTTGAATTGGGCCCTTGGTCTTGATGGAATTGGGTTGATAATAACCTCTGTTGATTGCTCTTGGTGTTGGGAAGAAATCCACTTGTGAACCGGACCATGAACCATTCATGTTTGAGTCAACGTTTGAGGCAAACGTTGACTCAAACGTCTTCGTGAAACCCATTATGCAGATCGGCCCTTTGCTGTCATCCATGTTTGAGCCAACGTTTGAGGTCAAACGTGAGCTCAAACGTGGCTCCTCCCACTCAGCTCTTCTAGCCAACGTTTGGCTTAACGTTTGAGGCAAACGTTGGCGCAAACGTGGCTCATTGAATCATCAACAGGGGTGTTCATTCATTCTCTTATGGCGCCAACGTTTGACCTCAAGTTTGAGGCAAATGTTGGCGCAAACGTTGGCTTGCTTCCAGGGTGTGGTTGCACTCTTCCTCACGTTTGAGTCCAAGTTTAAGGCAAACTTGAGCTCAAACGTGAGTGCCTCTTCTTGCCCCTTGCTATCCCCTTTTCTTCAACCTTCTTCCAAACCTCTTTCCACCTATCATCAATCAACAATTGCATCAAAGCTATGCTATAATCATGAGAGTTCTTCTTCTTTTTGAAATTCAAGTAATTATGGTACAAAAACTCATGAAAATGCATCAATTTATCCATGGTTGATTGAATCTAAGGAAAACATGAAATTCTACCCAAATGGCTTACTTATGGCTCAAGAAAGTGCATAAAACCTATTGAAAACAAAGGAAAAAGGCTAGTGAAACTAGGCTAAGATGACCTGTCATCAATACACCAACAACTTTAGCAACAATTGGAGATGATGGTCAGAAAAATCAATGAGCTGCGAAATGCTGTAGTAAATGCACACAACCTACCTCAAAACTCACATGGTTGGAATCAACCTGAAAAAGGTTTTGGAGCAATTAACTATGAGCAACAAAGTCCTGAGCAATTACACTCTCCAAACAGTACCTCAAGTCTGTTCCAACACAAGCCTCAGGGTGATGTGTACAACCCACCCTGGAGGACTCATTCCAACTGTAGGAGGAGTAAGCATCAAAATTAAGGACCAAGGAACATCAATTACAACAACCCTAGCTTCACAATCCAGCACAAAAACCACCCTAACAACAACCATTACGCACCACCACAAAACACATACTTCCAATCCCATCATACTTCACAATTCTCCCAGAACAACTCTCATCAACCATCCCATTTGACGCAACCACAACCAAATCCAAACTTCCAAAGAATCTCTAGTTTAGAGATAATGATGGAAAAATTCATAAAAATTCAAGAGATGGCAATACAAGATCAGGAAGCAGCAAGGAAAGATCAAACCATAACAAGCAAAAACCAAGAAGCTTCAATCAAAAATTAAGAAGCCTCAATCATAAAACTTGAAAGGCAAATGGAACAAATGGCTAAACACATTGCAGAAATGGGGGAGAAAAGGGAAAATACCCTCCCCAGAACCACTGAAGATGACCCGAAAGACAACGAAATAGCTGCTAGGTGGGAGAAATGGAAAGCAATCATAGAGTAAAGTAAGAGGGCTACGGAAAAAGAAATAATTATCCCAGAAAAACACCACAGAGAAGTTCCACAAGAAGAAACAGAGGAAATAAAGCCCACAGCAAGAGGAGAAAATCAAAGACAACAAGACTTTCAACTTCCATGATCAAAGAATGGAGGATGTCAAGCTAATGACAATAAAGAAGTGCTTGTTGGGAGGCAACGCAACCTTAGGTAGTTTTCTTTCCATTTAATAAAAAGGCTAAGTAACTTTCTCTATATTGCAAGGAGCTAAGTTTGGTGTTGCACACCAAAATAATTTAAGGGAGAATGAAGAATGCTAAGTTTGGTGTTCCACCAAAAATCTCATTTAAAAACACATTCTAACCTTTTGCATAAATGGTTGCTAGCTCCAAGCAAGCAGAGAAACTACCTAACCACTGTCTGTTTTATAGTTTTTAGTCTTATTACCTTTAGCAAAGAAAAAAAAAGAGTTCCACATATGGTCAATTTGATTCATGAGAACCATTGGCAAGGTACTAAGTTTGATGTTCCCACACCAAAGTAAGTTCAAAAGCCCACAAATAATTCATGCATGCTAACCATTTCTTCTTTCAAGTGCTTGGGGAACAAGCAACTTTCAATATCATTACAGAGGTTTATTCAAGTTTTTTTTTTTTGGAGGATTAAGCATCATCAATCAAAGAGATAAAGAGGAATGTGAAGACCAGCGATGATGATGATGAGGAGTAAAGCAAGTAAACCCCAAAAGGTTGTATTGTTAAGTGATTATTTTATATCAGACACTGCTATGATTGAAAGTGATATTGTACCCCTGTTTGTCTATTTGTTTGTCTAAGTATAGTTTCTCTGTAATTCAATAATTAAGATGCTTGATCATTCACAACCCTATACTCTCCAAACTTTTTTGCAATCAATGTCTTAAAAAGGCATCACATGACAGTTCTTTGAAAAGAAGGATTGAAGAATTAAACAGTTTTGAGACAAGAAAAAGATTAGGAGAAGTGGTGGTTCTAGTTGTATGATTATGCATTGATGGTTGCATGCTTATGAAAACTTGCATGGGAGCTCATAGGCAGGACATAGAGTTCAAAGAAGTATTGTGGATATTCTCAAACATTTATTGATCCAAGAAGCAGCAAACAAAAGAAAATAAATAAAATACAAAAACAAATAGAACATGGCCCAAGGTTCTGAGCATCAATTACTAGGCAGAAAAGAAGGAAGAAACAAAAACTCAAAGAGTCGTTATCCTAGTAAATGCTTGTGGTCGAATTGTGTCAAAGAGAGAGGCTTGAGCAAGTAAATCCTTAGGGGTGCTTTAACACCTAATACCTTAAAACCAACTGGTTTAGGAGTATTGATTGAAATCTTATCTAAAGAGCCGCTTTGAGACATGACACTTAGAATCAAGGCCAAAACACAGAAATTATAAGCTGCTTCAAGGTGATTACCTATAGAGAGATATTCATGATATCATTTGGATAAAAGTCCTAGGACCTAAGACTTCCAAGATGTAGGGACTAGTAAGCACTGAAGCCCTTGCATAAGCATATAATTTAGAGTTCACCCCACTGTCACTTAATCACTTCACTCACAGGATATGACAAGTTATTCTTCAATCCGCTTCTAATTGAAAGAACCTTCGAGCATAATTCTTTCTTGCTTAGGGACAAGCAAGGTTTAAGTTTGGTGTTGTGATGACAAGTCATCTTATCCTAGTTTTTCAAGCAATTTTTCACTTGTTTTATAGGTTCTATACACTTTCTTGAGTTACAAGTAAGTCATTTGGGTAGAAATTTATGTGTATTTGGATTCAATCAACCATGAGTAAATTGATGCATTTTCATGAGGTTTTGTGCTATAATTGCTTATATGTCAAGGATGATAAAAAGTCTCATGATTTTAGCATAGCTTTGATGCATTTGTTGATTGATGACAGGTGACCAAAGGGCTTGGAGGAAGGTTGAAGAAAGGGGATGGTAGAAAGGCAGCAAAACCACCCTGGAGAAGCCAAAGTTTGCGCCAACGTTTGCCTCAAACTTGAGGTCAAACATTGGTTCAACAACAAGCCCTGGAGAAGCCAAAGTTTGCGCCAATGTTTGCCTCAAACATGAGATCAAACATTGGCTTAAAAACTAACCCTAGAGGAAGCAACGTTTGCGCCAACGTTTGCCTCAAACTTGAGGTCAAACGTTGGCTCACAAATACACCGGGGGGGGGGACTTAACATTTGCGCCAACGTTTGACTCAAACTTGAGGTCAAACGTTGGCTGCAAAATGGCCTTGGAGGGAGAACGTTTGAGTTCACGTTTGACCTCAAACGTGAGTGACAGAAAAAAGCACCGTTCTGCATAATGATCAACACGCAAACGTTTGAGTGAACGTATGCCTCAAACGTTGACTCAAACATGAAGGCTCCAAACTCCAAATTACAAACGAATTTCTTCTCAAGTCCAAGAGCAATCAACTGAGGCTATCTTCAATCTAATTCCATCAAGGCCAAGAACCCAAATTCAAGTCTTAAAGACCATTAGAAGAAAGTGTATAAATAGAAGTTAGTTTGATTTAGAATGGACGGAACTTTTACTTTGAACATTGGTACCTCTTTTAGAATTTTTTTGTAACTTTGATTTTGGATCTGGGAGGAGAATTGAATTCTCTTACTCTCTAGGTTTCTTGTTTTCTTTTCTGCAAATCTTGCTTGAGTCTTGGGTGTTGAGAATTGAGGAAATTCTATCTCAATCTTATCTTGAGATCTCTCTCTATTTTCGTTTCACTGCACCAATTGAGAAATTGAGATTTGAATTTACTTTTTCTACTGTTTGATCTTTAATTCTCTTGCAATTGATCTTTGAATTGGATCAAGGAAGGCAGTGAGATCTAGACTTGGTTTTCTAGTTTCTTGACCCCTGAGATCTTAAATTCTCTTTTAGTTATTGAAATTAAGCTACATTTCACTTTCTGTTAGTCTTCTCAAGCAATTATTCTTCTCTTATTTAGATTTGTTGCAATTTAGTTTTACTTGTTTAAATTTCTGCAATCCCAATTCCCAATTCCTTTTATATTTCAAGCAATTTACATTTCTTGCACTTTAAGTTTCAGTCATTTACATTTCTTGCAATCTAAGTTTCTACAATTTATATTACTTGCACTTTAAGATTAAGCTTCTTTACTATCTTTGCCCTTTAATTTACAGTCAATTGCCCCTCTTCTTTTACGATTCAAGCAATTTAGCTTCTGTTGGATACAAATCACTCAAATCAACTTTTGTTCGGTTGACTAAATCAACCACAAAACTAAAATTGCTCAATCCTTCAATCCCTATGGGATCGACCTCACTCACGTGAGTTATTATTACTTGATGCGACCTGGTACACTTGCCAGTGAGTTTTGGGTTGGATTGTTTTCAACACATCAGTGCTCCTAGCAGCAGCCCCATTCCTGCGTGTGTGTACGCATAGTGCTGTGTGTGCGCACAGGCTCAAAATTTCGTGGGTTGTGCGTGCGCACACAACCCAGAAATCACAAATTCTGCAAAAGTTGCAGAATTCAGATTTTTGGCCCGAACTTCCAACGATCATATCTCCTTCTACAAAATTTAGATTTTCACCAAATTTAAATGATTTTAAAGCTTATGAAATCATCTTTCTTTTGATATAAAAATCATCAGATTCTGAAAACAATAACTCAAGATATGATCCGTTGAAGTTTATCAAAATTTCATTTTTGCCAAAACTCATAAACTCCCAAATTTCAAACCATTCATTCCAAATTCATGCAAAAACCAACCAAACTCAGTCATCCAACATCAAGCACTTCTATCCCTCCATTCAAACACCAACCCACCAATTCTCCCTCATTTAACCCAATCTCACATCAACATCAACATTTCACATCTCAACCTCCAAACAAGTATTCAAATATCCATCACTATATACATATACATATATATCCACAAATCACTTTCATATATTAAATCATGTTCACCAACAAGATTCTCAACTCTATCATCAATCCAACATATTAATCCATATCAAGCCCAATCTTGACTTCAAATCAACAAACCAATCATCATCATCATACATAATTCACAAGTGCCACAACAAGAACATTATTTACACCCTCCAACACCAATAAGCACATAATCATACAAAAATTCTAACAACCAATCAATCATCATCACAAATTCAATTCCTATCTTATGGGTCACTAGCCTAAGTTTTCACACCACATTACATTTTAGATACAGAAAACCGAAACCATACCTTGGCCGATTCCCCGCTCAACCCGGAACACCTCCAATATTCACATTTCTCAAACCTTCAAGGCTCCAACACCTTTCAAATGGATCATCCAGCACCAAAAGTCCACTCTAAGACTTTCCAAGACTTCAATCAAGCTCTAATTTGATAATTTCAACTCTAATTCAACATAAACTCAACTAATTCATACAATTGAACAATTTTAACACTAGGGCACATGAAATTGGACAAACCACAAAGGTTTAGAGTTTCCTTACCTTTACCCACTGATCCTTGAACAATTCCCACAAGGAATCAAGTCTAGTGAACCCCTAAAACATGAAAATCATCAAGGAATTGAGTTCCTTAAACCTTAAACCCGAAATTGATATGCCAGCAGAAATGGAGCTAGGAAAGTGCGACTTACTTTCAGTTTTGTTTGATATAAATAAAGAGCTCAACAAGCCCGACGCGCGGCCGCAAACGGCTCGTCAATCGGAGCTCCGGATCAAAAGTTATCAAAGAAAGAAAATCACGCTAGGTTTTTTCTTTTGAAAGTGTTCTTCTCTTCCATGGCTGAGCTTTAGCGTGTTTCTGCTGAAGGAGAGAGGAAAGCATGGCTCATTTAATGTGTCTTGGCTGAATGGGTTGGGCCTTGGGCCCATTTTGGGCCCGGTTCAACCGGTTCGGCCCGTTTGGCCCAATCTCGGGCCAAATTCTTTAAAATTAGTGTCAAAATTCTCATTTTAATTTTCTCTATTATATTAAACCATGAAAATCACATTTTTAATTTTCTAGAATAAATTTTAATTTATGAGCTAATTATTTATTAAATAACCGGGTTTTACATCAATTCTCCAAGAGAAGTTTACCATTGATCCCAATAGCTTTGGGGAGGAAAATACATCCCTTGAGGCATCTCAGGGATCTCATACTGAGGTGGCTGCACAGGCTCTTGTGCATGCTCTCTAGTTCGCTCCATCCTCTTCTTAGTGATGGGCTTATCCTTCCCAACGGAGACATCTCCATTTATGACAATTTCAGCTGAATTTCATAAATGACAGATGAGGTGTGGGAATGCTAACCTTGCATTGGTGTGAGGCTTTTCAGCTACCTTGTACAATTCTTGAAAAATTACCTCATGTACTTCCACGTCAGTTCCAATCATGATGCAATGGATCATGATGGCTCTGTCAATGGTCACTTCTGACCGATTGCTAGTAGGGATGATGGATCTTTGGATGAATTCCAACCATCCTCTAGCTATGGGCTTAAGGTCAACCCTTCTTAGTTGAATGTGCTAGCCTTGGGAATCCCTTTTCCACTGTGCTCCTTCCACACAGATATCTGAGAGCACTTGATCTAATCTCTGATCAAAGTTTACTCTCCTAGTGTAAGGATAAGGATCTTCTTGCATTAGAGACAAGTTTAACGCCAACCTCACACTTTTCGGGCTAAAATCTAAGATTCCACCGCAGACCATGGTGATCCAATTCCTTGGATTTGGGTTCATACTAGTGTCATGTTTTTGAATGGGATTAGTTAGGACTTCCCAACCTCTTTTCCGGATCTCTCTTCGGATTTCCAGATACTCATTCTTCTTTAGATTGAAAGGGACCTTAGGGATCACTTTTTTTGTAGCCACTACTTCATAGAAGTGGTCTTGGTGGGGTTTAGTGATGAATCTCTCCATCTCCTAAGATTCAAAGGGATTGACTACTATCTTTCCTTTCCTCTTTCTAGAGGAGTCTCTAACCTTGGGCGCCATGAATGGTAGTTGAAAGAAAAAAGCTATGCTTTTTCAACACCAAATTTAAAACTTTGCTCATCCTCTAGCAAAAATAAAGAAAGAAGAAAAATGGAATAGAAGAAGAAGCAAATAGAAGGATATAGAGGGAGAGAAAGGGCTCAGCCTTGTGGGTGTATTAGTGTATGAGAGGTGTGTGTATGAAGGGTTATGGAGAGGGGTATTTATAGGAGTGGGAAAGGTTAGGGTTCGGCCATGGGTGGGTTTTGGGTGGGAAATGTGATTTTGAAGTGGGTGGGGGTAGATGGGAGTTATGATGGTTTTAGAGAAGTGGTATGGATGTGATTGGGCTAGGATTTATAGGAAAATATGTATGGGGATGTGTGAAAGTAGGTGGTTTGGGTGGGGTAGGTGAAAGATGCTGTGGGACCCACAGGTCCTAAGAGGCCACGAAATCTAGATTCCCTATTTTTCTGCACTAGTGTTTAAATGCCCATGGGCTGCTCCCCGACTGGCGTTCAATGCCAGCAATGCTGCCCATGATGGGTGTTGAACACCCAGCAGGGGTAACCTGGCTAGCATTCAACTTTAACACTCTATCCAGAGTGTTCTATTTTTACTGCTGTGAATTCTATCTCTATTCTGACTGATGCACATGATCATGACTCTGAAAGAAAAACAAAACAAAAAGAAATAAATAATAATTAATTAAGATTGGGTTGCCTCCCAACAAGCGCTCTTTTAACGTCATTAGCTTGATGGTTAGCTCCTTACGGAGGTGAGTATGGGCTCAGATTTGCACCCCTTATAATGAACTTTCTTCCTGTCCTCTCATGAATGAGCTCTACATGCTCTAGAGATAGGACACGACTTATTGTGTGTGGTAAGTCTGGCTTCTTAGTGAAGACAACTCTCATGCCAGGTGAGAGGCCTTCAGTTGAGACTTTCTTGTCCTTCCAGCCTTTACGTACTTTCTTTTTAGTACCTTTGTGCTTAGAGCTTGTTGATGGCCGCCCAACACCAAACTTAGAATTGATGTTTGGGGGCTCTGCAATGCTCTGCACAGAAAGAGAGGGTTGGCACACTAGGTGTTGCATATTTATCTCTCTTTTAAAGGGAGAATTGGGATGAGGCATCTTGAATAAGATGTGGTCCTCTCCTAATTGTAGGGTCAGTTCTCCCTTAGCCACATCAATGATAGCATTAGCTGTGGCTAGGAAAGGTCTTCCAAGGATGATAGAGTCATCCTCATCCTCTTTTATGTCCAAGACAATGAAGTTTGTAGGGATGTAATGGTTTTCAACTTTAACCAAGACATCCTCCACTAAGCCATATGGCTTCTTCATGGTCTTGACTGCTATTTTTAATGAGATGTGTATAGCTTGTACTTCAAGGATTCCCAACTTCTCCATTACAGAGAGTGGCATGAGGTTAATGCTTGACCCTAGGTCACACAGAGCCTTATCAAAGGTTATGGTGCCTAAGGTGCAAGGAATCAAAAAGCGTCCATGATCTGGAAGCTTCTGAGGTAGCTCATGCTGAATCAAAGCATGGAGTTCTTTGGTAAGTAGTAGAGGTTCTTCCTCCATAGGCTTTATACCAAATAACTTAGCATTCAGCTTCATAAGAGCTCCTAGGTACCGAGCAACTTGCTCTTCCCTAGTGTCTTCATCCTCATCTGAGGATGAGTAGTCATCAGAACTCATGCACTGCAGAAGTGCATTCAAATAAACCTCAATGGTCTTTATAGTTTTCTTTGATTCTGGGCTAGAGGGTTCTTGAGTGGAATTTAGGCAATCAAAGGGTGTGCTTTGACTGGCGTTCAACGCCAGCTCTGTTAGCTTATTGGGCGTTGAATGCCTTTGCTGTCCACCCTAACTGGCGTTAAACGCCAGTCCCTCTAGCATTCTGGGCGTTGAACGCCCAGTGAGTGGTTCTTTATTGGCGTTCAATGCTATAATGGCTGTATGGTTGGGCGTTGAATGGCCAATGAGGAACGGGTTCCTCACTGGTGTTCAGCGCCAGAAAGCCTATATGTTTGGGCGTTGAACGCCCAGCCAGTGCTCCCTGGCTAGCGTTCAACGCCAGCTTTTCTGCCAGGATGGGCGTTAAAAGCCCAGTGAGGAGTTCCTCACTAGCGTTTAACGCCAGGCTTGCTACCATTGTGGGTGTTGAATGTCTAGTGAAGGCTTCTTCACTGGCGTTCAATGCCACCCCATTCTCCTCAGTTTCGGCCTCTACCTCCATGGTTATGGCCTTGTACTCGTCTCTTGGATTCACCTCAATGTTACTTAGAAGAGTGTCAGGAGGAGTCTCAGGGATCCTCTTGCTCAGTTAACCAACCTGTACCTCCAAGTTTCTAATGGAGGACCTTGTTTCATAATGAAACTATGAGCGGTCTTAGAGAGGCTGGAAACCAGAATAACTAAGTCATAAAGGATCTGCTTAGAGGTTCCATATTCCCTTGAGAAGATGGAAATGGTGGTCTGTTATTGAACCTATTCTGGTTCCTTCCACCTTGATTGTTATTAAAACCTTGCTGAAGCTTCTGTTGATCCTTCCATGAGAGGTTAGGATGATTCCTCCATGAAGAGTTGTAGGTGTTTCCATAGGGTTCTCCCATGTAATTCACCTCCTCCATGGTGGGTTGATCCGGATCATAAGCTTTTTCTTCAAGAGAAGCTTCCTGAGTACTGCAGTTTGTATTCCAGTCCAATGCTGGGAGATCATATTGACCTGTTGGGTCAAGATCTTGTTCTGAGCCAATATGGCATTCAGAGTCTCATCTTCATGAGCTCCTTTCTTTTGAGGGATTCCATGGTTTACAGGATTTCTTTTAGAAGTGTACATGAACTAGTTGTTAGCAACCATCTAAATGAGTTCTCTTGCTTCTACAGGTGTTTTTTTCAAGTGGAGAGATCTACCTATAGAGTTATCCAATGAAACTTTGGACAATTCAAATAAACCATCATAGAACATGCCTATGATGGACCACTCTGAGAGCATGTCAAGAGGACATCTCCTGATCAGTTGCTTGTATCTTTCCCAAGCTTCATAGAGGGATTCACCTTCTCTTTGTCTGAAGGTTCGAACTTCCACTCTAATTTTGCTCATCTTTTGAGGAGGAAAGAACCTAGCCAGAAAAGCATTAACCAGCTTTTTCCAAGAGTCAAGACTGTCTCTAGGCTGGACATCCAACCATAGCTTAGCTCTGTCTCTTAAAGCAAAGGGAAAGAGCATAAGTTTGTAGACTTCAGGATTAATTCTATTAGTCTTTACAGTATCACAGATCTGTAAGAACTCAGCTAAAAACTGATGTGGATCTTCCATTGAAAGTCCATGAAATTTACAGTTCTGCTACAGAAGAGAGTCTAACTAAGTCTTAAGCTCAAAATTGTTAGCTACAATGGTAGGTACAGAGATGCTTCTGCCATAAAAGTCAAAGGTAGGCTTGGTGAAGTCACCAAGGACCTTTCTTGACTCCTCTTGTGGTTCGACCATGTCTCCTAGTTCTTGTTCAACTTTTTTTGAAAGGTCTCTTCCGGAGGGTTGTGCTTTAGCTTGTTGTAAATGCCTCCTTATAGTCTTTTCAGGTTCAGGATCAGGGGTCAAGAGGGGTTCTTTATCCCTATTCCTGGTCATAAACAAGAAGAAAAAAAGAGAGAAGAAGACTTTTTGTGCCAATTGGCAAGAAGCTCCTCCTTAAAGTGAGATGTGAAGAAAGAAGATAGAATAATCGAGAAAAGTGAAGATGGAAGAAGGGAAAGAAGAAGAAGTCTAATGAATAGATGTGAAAAGAGAAGAAGTATAAATAGAAAAAGTAAATAAGAATTAAAATATTTTTATTTTTATTTTATTTATTAATTATTTTTGAAAATTAAGTTAATTAATTTAAAAAGAATTGAAAATTAGTTAATGAATTTTCGAAAATAGAAGAGAGAAAAGAGGAAGAAGTTTTCAAAAATTAAGAGAGATGAGTGTTAGTTAGGAGGTTTTGAAAGAAGAGAAAGAAGAAGAGAGATAGCTTTTGAAAATTAAGTAAGAGAAGAGTTAGTTAGGAAGTTTTGAAAAAGAAGAGATTTGAATTTAAAATAAGATAGATGACAAGAAAAGATTTTAAAAATAAGATAAGAGATAAGAAAAGATAAGATAGAAAATTAAAAAGATTTGAAAAAGAATTTAAAAAGATAAGATTTTGAAATTTGATTTTGAAAAAGATTTGATTTTAAAGTTTGAAATTTGAAGAAGATAAGATTTTTAATTTTAAAATTTGAAATTTGAATTCTTAAATTTTTGAAAATTGAAAAAGATAAGCTAAGATTTTTGAAAAAGATATGATTTTTGAAAAAGATATGATTTTTAATTTTGAAACGATTTGATTTTTGAAAATTGACAATTAAGATAAGATAAGATAAAAATTTTAAAATTGAAATATGAATTTTTATGGTTAATTTTCGAGAATTAAGTAAAAATAAAAATAGAAAAGATATTTTTTTATTTTTTTAATTTTAATGATGAAAGAGAAAAACAAGTAAAAGATACAAGACTTAAATTTTTTAGATTTAATGCTCCTTATTTTCGAAAATTTTGGAGGGAAACACAAGGGAACACCAAACATAAAAATTTTAAGATCAAACACAAAGAAAACTCAAGAACACTTTGAAGACTAACAAGAACACGAAGAACAAAATTCAAAGACTCAAAGAACACAAGAACATAAAAAGAACACCAAACTTAAAATTTTTAGAAAACCAAAAAGAAATTTTTGAAAATTAAAAGAAAAATAACAAAAAGACACCAAACTTAAAGAATTGAAACAAGACTCAAACAAGAAGACACTAAATTTAAAAATTTTTAGAAAAAGGATTCAAAGTTTTCGAAAATTTAACCAAGAACATAAACAAAAGTTTCAAAAAGAAAGTTAAGGATGCTTGAAAATAAACAGCATAAAAAAAGATTTTAAAAAGGTTTTAAAATTTTTGTAATTGAAAAACAGGAATATGTAAGACTCAAACCAAGAACAAAGATTAAACAAAGAAAAAGAAAAATATTTTTGAAAAACCTTTTTGATTTTTTCGAAAAAAATAGAGAAGAAGAAAATAAATATAAAAGACACAAATAAAATAAAATAAGATAAATTACCTGATCTAGGGAGCAAGATAATCCGTCAGTTTGTCCAAACTCAACAGTCCCCAGCAACGGCGCCAAAAACTTGGTGCGCACGAATCCCCACACCTTCGTACAGTATTACCACCAAGTGCACTGGTTGTCCAAGTAATACCTGAGCGAGTCAGGGTCGATCCAACGAGGATTGTGGTTTGAAGCAAGCTATGGTTATCTTGCAGATCTTAGTCAGGCGGAATCAGAAGGTTGTTAGTTATGAGATCATGAAACTATGAAGCATATAACTAATAAAGATATTTTGTAAATTAAATGGAAATCAGTGATAGGGATAGAGTTGAGGATTGGAATTGCTTTGTCTTTCTGAATTAACTTCGGTATTAGTACTCCCTTTGCTTGCGAGTGATTTCTTCAATGGCAGGCTGTATGTAATTGACACTGGTTTGAGCAGCTGCCAATACTCCTCTAGATATGAACCCCAGGTTTAGTGCGGATCCATTCTGATTGAGGGTGAAGCTCGTATAGTCCATTTTCCTTAATGATCCTACTTAAAATGCCACAGATAAGATCGGATCTTTCGGATCAGAGAATGATGCACCTTGGGTTCTAGCCTCTACCACAGAGACCCTAATCTCCCCTAAATCGGCTTAACTGATGTCTCGAGAAGTCCCCAATGCAGTCGTGGATTATTCGTCTGAGAGACGTATATTCAAGCTGGTGGTTCATCATTGTCCGATGAAAGACGCACTCTGAACCTATGTAGAATGTGATAACCATATGCCAGTTCAACACATTCGTATTGATGAAGAACGAATATACATTTTAGAATTAATCAAACATGGATCGAAGAGAAACAATAATACTTTTATTAATTCATAGGACTCAGCATGGCTCCTCCCCTCAACCTAGGAGGTTTAAAAACTCATACTGAAGGTAAAATACAATGTAAAACAAAAATAGGACTGTCAAGTATTTGTTCTCCCTTAATGATTATGTAAAATACACTTTAAATACTAAACAGATGACTAGTAAGGGTAAAGTAGTCTATTTAGTGCTAATATCCACTTTTGGGGCCCACTTAGTAAGTCTTTGGGCTGAGCTTTAATGAGATCAACGTGCTATGAGGTCTCTTGGACGTGGAACGCCAGCTAGAAGGACCCCTCTGGGCGTTTGGACGCCGGTCTCTGCTCTTAGGCGCTGGACGCCTGGAAGGGGGCAGGAAGCTGGCGTTAGACGCCAGTTTTGGGCCTTTTAATCCGAAGCAAATTATAAACAATTATATATTTCTGGAAGGCTCTGGAAGTCAACTTTCCATAGCAATTAATAGTGCTCCATTTGGACTTCTGTAACTCCAGAAAAGCTCTTCTGATGTGGAAGTAGGTCAAATCTCGACAACATCTGCAGTGCTTTCTCTGTCTCTGAATTAGACTTCTGATCCAGCTCCTCAATTTCAGCCAGAAAATTCTTGAAATTGTACAAAAACACAAAAACTCATAGTAGAATCTAAAAATGTGAATTTAACACTAAAACCTATAAAAACTTAATAAAACTAAATAAAACATACTAGAAACTACATGAAAATGATGCCAAAAAGCGTATAAAATATCCACTCGTCACTTGTGCTAGATGGGAAAGTCATCATCCGGGAGTTTTGTGCAAAGCTGGATTGGACTTATGCTATTCTTGTGGTAAAGCTGGGCATAAGGCCTCAAACTATCTAGAGAAACTGAGGTAATGTACTGGGAGAGCACAACAACTAGGGCAAGTGTTCACCACTTCTACTGCTGGTGTCGAGGGGTCTGATATACTGATTCGAGGTAAATGTGAAATAGCTGATAAAACTCAGAATGCTTTGTTTGATTTTAGAGCTACTCATTTATTCATAGCATTTGAAAAGGCTAGTGAATTAGAGTTGAAGATAGTTGTGTTGGATTATGATCTGAATGTGCATGATGCTACTTTGGAATACGTTGTGACTAGGTTAAGCTGTCCACAAGTGTCATTCTGAGTTAAATAGCAAGAGTTCATCCATGATTTGATTTGTCTACTGATGACTGGTCTTGATCTCATCTTGGGATTGGATTGGTTGTCTAAGAACCATGTTCTGTTGAACTGTTATGAAAGAACGCTGCATTTTATGTCGGAAGGGTTGGAAGGGCCAGTTATGGCGAAGGATTATTATCTGAACTCTGTAGTTGTGAACTGCAGTGGGTGTGAATGCGAGGGTGTTGTACTATTGCCAGCAAATGTGTCGGGTGAAAAACAAAGCTTAGAGCAAATTCCGGTTGTATGTGGATTTCCTGAAGTATTTTCGGAAGACATTCCAGAATTTTCTCCTGCTAGAGAGATCGAGCTTGTGATTGATTTGGTGCCTGGAGCTGGGCCAACCTCAATTTCTCCTTATCGAATGTATCCTTTGTAATTAACTGGACTCAAATCCTAGTTAGAAGAACTAATGAGAAAAAGTTTCATCCGACCGAGTGTTTCTCCGTGGGGAGCGCTAGTGCTACTGGTAAAGAAGAAGGATGGGAGTATGCGTCTATTTGTAGACTACCGGCAACTAAACAAAGTCACTGTGAAGAATAAGTATCCATTACCAAGGATCGACGATCTAATGGACCAACTACAGGGAGCCAGAGTATTTTACAAGATTGACCTTAGGTTGGGTTATCAATAGATAAGGGTTAGAGACAAGGACATTCCGAAGATTGCTTTCAGAATGCGATACAGTCACTACGAATACATGGTAATGTCGTTCGGGTTGACCAATGCCCTGGCGATATTCATGGACTACATGAACCGAATCTTCCGTCCGTTTCTGGATAAGTTTGTAGTCATCTTTATTGATAACATACTGATTTATTCTAAGGATAATGAAGAGCACTTAGATCACTTGCGAACTATGCTCCAAATCTTGAAGGAGAGAAAATTGTATGCAAAGTTATCTAAATGTAAATTCTGGAAGAGTGAGGTGAAGTTCCTTGGCCACGTAGTAAGTAAGCAAGGGATAGCTATAGATCCTTCTAAGGTGGAAGCAGTGATGGAGTGGGGCGACCGACCTCAGTAACTGAGATAAGGAGATTTTTGGATTTAGCTGGCTATTATCGGAGATTCATCAAAGGTTTTTCACAAATAGCTTTGCCATTGACGAAGTTAACCCGCAAAGATGTGCCGTTTGTCTGGACGTCTGAATGCAAATAGAGCTTTCAAGATTTAAAGTAGAATTTAACTACAGCGCCTGTGCTCATACTACCTGAACCAAACGAATCATTTGAGGTGTATTGTGAAGCTTCATTGAAGGGTTTGGGGTGTGTGCTGATGCAACACCGGAATCTAGTGGTGTATGCCTCACAACAGTTGAGACCTCATGAAGTTAATTACCCGATGCACGACCTGGAACTTACTGCAGTTAAGTTGGCACTGAAAGTGTGGAGGCATTGCCTTTATTCGGTTAAGTTCCAAGTTTTTTCTGATCACAAGAGCTTGAAATATCTCTTTGATCAGGAAGAGCTTAATATGTGGTAGAGGAGGTTGATGGAGCTTGTTCCGTGGGTTACCTGAAACTGTAGGTCGATCTCGGTCGAGATCTGCGGTGGTGGCCGGAACTAACGAGTCCAACTTGTTGTATTTGGTGGTGCTGCTGATCTTGAATCACCGTAGGGGGTGGTACCTGTAAGAGACTCTGATGCTTAAGTTAGCAAGGGCTTTAAGCAGGTTTTTTTAGTAGAATCAGAGTATGAGTGATACCTGGATGCCCCAGTGTATTTATAGTAGTGTAGGCTGACCTTTCTAGATAAGATAAGTTAGTTATCTTATCTTTATATTTAGGTGAGGTCATCTTATCCTCAAGGGAACCGCCCTTATCCTTATAGGCTTTAACTGCCTTTAGATTGGGTTGTGTCCCTTCATTTGGGCCTGTTCGGGCCTCTCATGTCGATTTGGTCGAACTCTTTTAAAGAAGAGGTCGGGGGTCCTGACCTAAAGAGGTCGGTTGCTTTGTCTTCAATCTCCCTAGGTCGGATAGCTCGACCCAGGGTATGAACAGTGCCCCTGCTTGAGGTCGATCTTTACTTTTTTAGGGTCGTGTCTTCAGACTTTGACTCTTTTGGAAAAGTCGAGCTCGAGCATTTTGCCTTTTGTCGATCTATATAACTCCTGCGGGGATCCTTTGAATGCGAAGCGTTTTCCTCCTTTTTAATTGTAGCGCGCGTTGCACTTTTCTTGGAAACGTGCGATGGTGTAAAAGCTCATTAATACCCCTTCGCCGTTTCCTTTTTCCCTCTTTGGCACCTCACTTTGAATTTTTTCAAAACATTCACTTTACAGTTTCCTTCTCTAACTCTTCTTCGTCTTCTTTGCTTGTTGTTCGTAAGACGTTTTGTTCCTCTACACCCTCTGTTTTCGCATCTCTGTATCTCCTTTTCCTCGCTTCGAAAGTGCCTGTTTGGAGTGGGCTTGTTGCTGTTTTCTTCCTGATCCTCCCCTCACATTTGTTTTTTCTTCCACTTTCAGGTTGGCATTTTCTTTTCTTTTATGCTTTTTGTCGCCTTTTTGTATGTCCTTACTATTGCATGTGATTTTTATTTTGCTTTTGAGAGTCTTGATCCTTTTGAGAAAAGATTGTATCTTTCTTTTCGTCATTTGTGTTTTTACAATTTTTTTGAACAAGCTTACATCTTTGTGGTGATCCTGCACTTTGTTGTGATGCATGTGCCTAGTAGTTTCTGCTTCCTTAGGGTTTTATTTTCTTTTGGTTGCATCTGCTTTTGTGGATTTGTTGGTAGATTGGAGGTTTATAATTTTGAGAAGTTTTTGTGGCTTTGATGATAAACTGTCAGTAGGAAAGGTTGTAACTTTGATGTTTCTTGTTTGATGATGATGACTTTCTTACTACTTTGTGTGGAGTGATGATGCTAAAGAAGGATTTGTATTTTGAGAGATTTTGTAGACTTGTCGATTTCTTTTTTTCTGGGTTCTTGCCTTATTACTGCCTCCAAAAGGTGCCCCTGGACTCTAGTGTGAATTCTGGGGTTTCCCTTTTACTACTGTTTCTGATTCTTGGTGATCATATATTATCATCCGAGTTGTTTCCTTATCTGCCCGGGATGTTTGGTAGTAACCCCATTTTTCTTTTTCTTCTTGTAGGAATAGTTGACCCATGTCTCTTCATAAGAACATTGTTGAAATGTCTACTAAGATTCCGGAAGGCATGTCTGACTGGCTGGACTCTGTTGTGTTGATGTGTGTTACAGTTGCTGAATCTGAGTACTGTGTGCGACTTAGGAGTCACCATAAGATTTGTAGTGATAGGGATCAAGAGAAGAATTATGAGTTAGTGTCACCTGATCCTGAGGAGAGGGTTAGTTTTCCTTCTTTGATTCAAGGGGAACGTCCCTTCTTCTATGCTTACAACTATTTCTTTAGTCAATTGAATATTACCATTCCTTTTACCCCTTTTGAGACAGAGTTGTTGTGGTCCTGTAATGTAGCTCCTTCTCAACTCCACCCGACCTACCCAAACTCTTTTTCTTTATCTTTTTGTGTTGACGAAGCCTGGGACAGCTAAGAAGAAAGCCTCCTGTGTTTCTTTCCGAGCCACTCATGGAAAAAATGTTTTCTCTATGTATGACGAGTCCTTTAGGGACTTTAAAAACTATTATTTCAAGGTCCGAGCTGTTGAGGGAGCTCGGCCATTCTTTTTAGATGAAAATGATGAGCCAACATTCCCTTTGTGCTGGCAGAAGAATGTAATAGCAGCTAGGTATTCCTGGGAGAGTCTTGATGAGGTCGAGCATGCCTTTGTGAATGTGTTAGAGGAAATTTGGGGAGAGGCTCCCTATCTTGACACGAAGAAGTTTTTAGGAGATCCTTCCCTTCTTCGGACTGAATTGGGTAGTCGCCGACTTAATTTGTAGCTTTTCTTTGTTTGTTTGCCAATCTATCCCTTTCTTAATTGTAAATTAATTTTGCCTATTTTCCTATTTCAGAAATGGTGAAGTCTGTAGATTCCATGAAGGCTTATCGCCGGGCTAAGAAGGCGACAGCTACCTCCAACATCTCGGCCAAGACTGCGGAGGGAGAGTCTTCTCAGGTTCCTCCAAAGAAACCAACATCGAGTGCTTCTGGGCCGAGGAAGGTTATTCTAACCCCTCAGGTCCGAATTATTCCTTCTAACCCAGTTCGACCATCTACTGGTGCTGCCTCTTCTCCTACTGTTGGCCCTCCTCCTAAAAAACAAAAAACTGTTGAACTTTATGACTTGGATTCCCCAGATTTTGATGCTGTGGGGTTTGTGGATAATCAGATTGCCCCCTTTGGTCGACTTCCAAAGGATGATGTGTCCATCCTACATCACTTGAATTTTATTACCAATAACATTATCCGGATGGCCCATATGGGAGCGGCTTTGTTTCGTACTATCCAAGGTTCCCCAGTTCATGCAACTAAGTCTTTCCTGAAGGACGCCAAGTCGGAGTTTGACAGGGTTAAGGGTTTGAAGGACGAGATGGACGCCATGGTGATTAAGCTGGAGTTCGACTTGGAGAAGGAGAAGTCGCAGGCTGTTAGGGCTGAGGCTGCTGTAAATTTGGCGGAGGAGATGGCTAAGAAGCACAAGGAGAGTTATACTCGTACTTATGCCGAGGTGTTGGAGCTGAGGGGGAGGCTTGAGACTGCCCATATGGATTATGCGGATCTCCAGAGTCATCTGGTAGATAATGTGACATGTGCGCATGAAAATCTAAAGGCGCAAGTCCGAGTTCTTGCTCCTGAACTCGACTTGACTCACTTCAGCCTGGACAACGTGGTGGAGAAGGGCAAGATAGTGCCTGCTCCAGATGATGAAGATGATGGGCCCCCTCCTGCACCGCCAGCCAAAGCTTCTGCTGCCACAACTTCTTCAAATCCCTCTACTGAGGTTGACCATTCCCAACTTGATCCTGACTGCCAAATTCTCAATCGTGCTGATGGAACTGTAGACACTGTTCCTATGAATGTCGTTCCTCCTCCTTCGGCTACTGATGCTACCCCGGGGAAACTTTGAACCCCTTATGATATCTCTGTTTTATCTGTACAGCTTGATTTTTGGGCTTTTAGAACTCTCTTTTTGTAGTTTCTTTATGGTTTGGCTCTCTGACTTTCAGTTGCTTTCTATGTAACTTTATTTTGAAAACAAAACATTTTTAAACTCAAGGGCTGTTTCTTAGGTGGCCTTTTGAGTCTTTTAAATGTTTTTATTTTGATGGGTATATTTCTCTTGACATACTTGTTCATGCCCATGCAACGTTTGTATAGATCTTTGGTGTTCTACTGTCCGACCTCTTTTTGATTAGATCTTTCATCTGTCTCCTAGTTGGGCGAGATGACCCTTGGGGCTAACTTGCTCGACAACTTTTTAGTGTTCTAGCAGAATTTTTTTAGTTAGTCTTTGAGCAATTTTGATAGCCTTGTTGTGGAGTCGTGTCTTTTTGGGCAGAGCTGTGTCCCTTTTAGTGCACGCTTTTTGTTGGTCCGACTTCTCTTTGTTGATTCTTCTTAAGTTATTTTTAGTAATCCATTTTTAATCAGACCTCGTCAGGTCTCTTTCTGTGAATTACTTTTTATAATTTTGTTGCTTTGGTTTGGTCCGACTTCTTCTTGTCGGATCTTCTTAAGTTATTTTTAGTAGTCCATTTTCAATCAGACCTCGTCAGGTCTCTTTCTATGGATTACTTTTTATAACCTTGTCGCTTTGGTTTGGTTCGGTCCGACTTCTTCTTATCGGTCCTTCTTAAGTTATTTTTAGTAATCCATTTTTAATCAGACCTCATCAGGTCTCTTTCTATGGATTACTTTTTATAACTTCTTGCATTGATCTGTTTTGATTGCTTTCACTTTGCCGACCTTGTTGTGATCGGGCGGTGAATTTTTGTGCTCAGATCAATGCGTCTTAGTAGGAAACTTTTTAGGGAATCTGAAAAACTTTATTCAAGTAGAAAAATAGGCATATAGACAAGAATATATACATTTGAGTGCTTACCCTTCTAAATCGGATAATTTTGTAGATCTTGGCTTGGCGCCTCATTAAAAAACCTTTTCACGAAAAAGAGTGCTCCTTAACCTAAGATCTTTATTACTTTCTAACTATAGTACCTTCTTAGGTTACAGGCATGCCATGACCTTGGTGGTTCTCGTCCCTCGAGGTCGGATACCTTGTAGTAGCCTTTTTCTAGTACCTCTACAACTCGGTAAGGTCCTTCACAGTTAGCTGCTAGCTTCCCTTCTCCTGATCGACCGGCTCCAATGTCATTTCGGATAACGATGAGGTCGTTGTTGGCGAAGCTTCACTGGATTATCCTCTGATTATACCTTGAAGTCATTCGACGCTTTAGTGCTTCCTCTCTTATCCGAGCTCTTTCTCAGACCTCGGGTAGTAGGTCGAGCTCTTCCCATTGGTTTTGAGAGTCGGCCTCTGGTGCACGGAATTGTGATCACACTTTTCACAACTGCGATATAACTAACCAGCAAGTTCACTGGGTCGTCCAAGTAATAAAACCTTACGCGAGTAAGGGGTCAATCCCACGAAGATTATCGGCTTGAAGCAAGCTATAGTCATCTTGTAAATCTTAGTCAGGCGGATTCAATTGGTTATGAGTTTTAATAATTGAAAGATAAATAAAACATAAAATAAAATAAAGATACTTATGTAATTCATTGGTGGGAATTTCAGATAAGCGTTTGGAGATGCTTTGTTGCTTCTGAACCTCTGCTTTCCTATTGTCTTCATCCAATCATGTGTGCTCCCTTCCATGGCAAGCTATATGATCCTCTCAGTGAAAATGGTCCAAGTACGGTTTCTGCACGGCTAATCAACTGTCAGATTTCTCATCTCGGATGAAAAATACTAGGTATAGCTACCGGACGGCTAATCATCTGTCGGTTCTCACTTCTGTCGGAATAGGATCTCTCTATCCTTTTGCACAATGTCACAGTGCCCAACATTCACGAGTTTGAAGCTCGTCATAGTCATCCCTTCCCAGATCCTACTCGGAATACCACAGACAAGGTTTAGACATTCCGGATCTCAAGAATGCTGCCAATTGGTTCTAGCCTCTACCACGAAGGTTCTAACCTCACGGAATCGGTCTGTGGATTAGAGACCCAAGAGATTATACTCCGGCTATCGTCCAATGACTACGTTGAACATCATGTAGACCGCTTGTGGTTGTCAGGCATGTGGATCTTGGCTAAGCGAGTAACGAAGATAGTGGGTGATTGTCACGGGTCACTCCTTCATTCTGACTTAACTGAATGAAGTACGAGAGTATATGTTGGAGAAGAAGTAAGCATGAATTGAAAGAAAAACAATAGTACTTTCATTAATTCATGAAGAACAGCAGAGCTCCACACCTTAATCTATGAGATGTAGAAACTCCACCGTAGAAAATACATAAGAGAAAATAGCCTAGGCATGGCCGTGAGGCCAAGCAAGCATGAAATTGATAAAAGATGATAAAAGTTCTTAAAAGTTGATAAAATTTGATGCGAATACAATAGTAAAAAGTGCTATTTATACTAAACTAGTTACTAGGGATTACAAAAAATAAGTAACTAAGTGCAGATAGTGCAGAAATCCACTTACGGGGCCCACTTGGTATGTGCTTGGGCTGAGCATTGAGCTTTACACGTGCATAGGCCTTTTCTGGAGTTAAACACCAGCTTGGATGCCAGTTTGGATGTTTAACTCCAGTTCTGGTGCCAGTTCTAGCATTTTACGCTAGAAAAGGGTCTCTGGTGGGCGTTTAAACGCCAGTTTGGGCCATCAAATCTCGGGCAAAGTATCGACTGCTATTTATTTGCTAGAAAGCCCAATATGTCTACTTTCCAATGCAATTGAGAGCGTGCCAATGGGGCTTCTGTAACTCCAAAAAATCTACTTCGAATGCAGGAGGGTCAGAATCCAACAGCATCTGCAGTCCTTTCTCAGCCTCTGAATCAGAGTTTTGCTCAGGTCCCTCAATTTCAGCCAGAAAATACCTGAAATTACAGAAAAACATACAAACTTATAGTAAAGTCCAGAAATGTGATTTTTGAATAAAAACTAATAAAAATATAATAAAAAGTAACTAAAACATATTAAAAACTACGTAAAAACAATGCCAAAAAGGGTATAAAATATCCACTCATCACAACACCAAACTTAATTTGTTGCTTGTCCCCAAGCAACTAAAAATAAAATAGGATAAAAAGAAGAGAAGATACAATAAATTTCAAAATATCAATGAAGCTTAGTTTTGGCATCTCACTTTATCCTTTGAAGTTCAGAATGATTGGCATCCATAGGAACTCAGAATTCAGATAGCGTTATTGATTTTCTTAGTTCACTGTGTTGATTCTTGAACACAGCTACTTTATGAGTCTTGGCCGTGACCCTAAGCATTTTGTTTTCCAGTATTACCACCGGATATAAAAATGCCACAGACACATAACTGGGTGAACCTTTTCAGATTGTGACTTAGCTTTGCTAGAGTCCCCAGTTAGAGGTGCCCAGAGTTCTTAAGCACACTCCTTTTGCTTTGGACCACGACTTTAACCGCTCAGTCTCAAGCTTTTCACTTGACACCTTCACGCCACAAGCACATGGTTAGGGACAGCTTGATTTAGCCGCTTAGGCCAGGATTTTATTCCTTTGGGCCCTCCTATCCATTGATGCTCAAAGCCTTGGATCCTCTTTACCCTTGCCTTTTGGTTTAAAGGGTTATTGGCTTTTTCTGCTTGCTTTTTCTTTTTCTTGGGTGTTTTTTCGCAAGCTTTGTGTTTTTCACTGCTTTTTCTTGCTTCAAGAATCAATTTTATGATTTTCAGATTATCAATAACATTTTTCTTTTTTCATTATTCTTTCAAGAGCCAACAATTTTAACAAAAAGTATTGCCACCACATCACAATAATTAAACTAATTTCAAGATAGAATTTGAAATTCATGTACTTCTTTTTCTTTTTCAGAAAACATTTTTCATTTAAGAAAGGTGAAAGATTCATGGAGCATTCATAGCTTTAAGACATAGACTCTAAACACTGATGATCATGTAATAAAGACACAAACATAGATAAAACATAAAGCATAGAAATGAAAAACAAAAAAAAAATAAGAACAAGGAAATTAAAGAACGGGTCCACCTTAGTGATGGCGGCTAGTTCTTCCTCTTGAAGATGCTATGGATTGCTTTAGCTCCTCAATATCTCTTCCTTGCCTTTGTTACTCCTCCCTCATGACTCTTTGGTCCTCTCTGATTTCATGAAGGACAATGGAGTGCTCTTGGTGCTCCATCCTTAGTTGCTCCATGTTGGAACTCAAATCTCCTAAAGAGGTGGAGTTGCTCCCAATAGCTTTGTGGAGGAAAATGCATCCCTTAAGGTATCTCAGGGATTTCTTGATGAGAAATTTCCTCATGCTCTTGTTGAGGTCCATGAGCGGCCTCTCTTGTTTGCTCTATCCTCTTTTTAGTGATGGGCTTGTCCTCTTCAGTGAGGATGTCTTCCTCTATGACAATTCCAGCTGAATTGCATAGGTTACAGATGAGATGAGGGAAGGCTAACCTTGCCAAAGTGGAGGGCTTGTCTGCCACCTTGTATAGTTCTAGAGGTATGATCTCATGAACTTCTACTTCCTCTCCATTCATGATACTATGGATCATGATAGCTCGGTCCACTGTAACTTCGGACCGGTTGCTAGTAGGGATGATAGAGCATTGGATAAACTCCAACCATCCCCTAGCCATGGGTTTAAAGTCAGGCCTTCTCAATTTAACCGGCTTGCCTTTTGAGTCTCTCTTCCATTGTGCTCCTTCCACACAAATGTCTATGAGGACTTGGTCCAACCTTTGATCAAAGTTGACCCTTCTAATGAAAGGATGAGAATCTCCTCTCATTATTGGCAAGTTGAATGCCAACCTCACAGTTTTCGGACTGAAATCCAAGTATTTCCCCCGAAGTATTGTGAGCTAATTCTTTGGGTTCAGGTTCACACTTTGATCATGGTTCTTAGTGATCCATGTATTAGCATAAAACTCTTGAACCATTAAGATTTCGACTTGTTGGATGGGGTTGGTGAGAGCTTTCCAACCTCTTCTTCGAACCTCACGTTGGATCTCCGGATATTCACTCTTTTTGAGCATGAAGGGGACCTCGGAGATCACCTTTCTCTTGGCCACAACTTCATAGAAGTGGTCTTGATGGACTTTCGAGATGAATCTCTCCATCTTCCATGACTCGGAGGTGGAAGCAATTGCCTTTCCTTTCCTCTTTCTAGAGGTTTCTCCGGCCTTAGGTGCCATTAATGGTTATGGAAAAACAAAAAGCAGAGCTTTTTCCCACACCAAACTGAGAATGTTTGCTTGTCCTCGAGCAAAAGAAGAAAAGAAGGAGGAGAAGAAGAAGAAGAAATGGAGGAGATAGATGGGTGTTTTGGATTCGGCCAAGGGGGGTTTAAGTGTTTACGATGTGTGAAATTGAAGGTGGTAAGGAGGGGGTATTTATAGGGTAAGAGAGAGAGGGAAGTTGTGTATGAAGGGGTTGGGTTTGGGAGGGAAATGTTTTGAATTTGAATGGTGAGGTAGGTGGGGTTTTATGATAGGTTTTTAGGGAGTAGTGGATGGATGTGAGTGGTGAAAAGATTGTAGGAAAGAGGGTAGGATTTGATAGGTGAATGGTGTTTGGGGAATAGGTATCGATGTGATTGGTCAAGGGTATTTGGGGAAGAGTGTTATGGAAAGGTGTGAAGAGGAGATAAGAAGATAGTTGGGGTAGGTGTGGAATCCTGTGGTGTCAAGAAATTCTGCTCCCTGCACCTTTCTGGCATTTAAACGCCCTCTATATGCCATTTATGGCATTTAATGCCATCTCTGCTACCTTTCCTGGCGTTAAACGCCAGGCTGATGCCCCTTTCTAGCGTTTAACGCCAGTCAGACACCCTTTTCTGGCATTAAACGCCAGTCTGTCTGCCAATTCTGGCGTTTAACGCCAGCCAGACACCAGACACCCTTTTCTGGCATTAAACGCCAGTCTGTCTGCTAATTCTGGCATTTAACGCCCAGAATGCTGCCAGATTGGGCATTAAACGCCCATTCTGCTATCCCTACTGGCGTTTAAATGCCAGTAAGCCTGTCCTCCAGGGTGTGCTATTTTTTATGCTATTTTTTTATTCCGCTTTAATTCTGTAGCTGTTTTTGTGACTCCACATGATCATCGACCTAAAGAAAATATAACATGGCAATGGAAAACAAATGTCTATAAATATAATTAAATCACATTGGGTTGCCTCCCAATAAGCGCTTCTTTAATGTCAATAGCTTGACAGTGAGCTCTTAGAGAGCTTCACAGAGACTCAGAGCTTAATGGTGGCCTCCCAACACCAAACTTAGAAGTTGAGTGTCGGGGTTCTCATTGACTCTGTGTTGAGATAAGCTTTTCATGCTTCCTCTCTATGGTTATAGAAGAAGATCCTTGAGCCTTAAACACAAGGTAGTCCTTATTCAATTGAAGGACTAACTCTCCTCTGTCCACATCAATCACAGCCCTTGCTGTGGCTAAGAAAGCTCTTCCAAGGATAATGGATTCATCTTCATCCTTTCCAGTGCCTAGGATTATAAAGTCAGCAGGGATGTACAAGCCTTTAACCTTCACTAAGACATACTCTACAAGTCCATAAGCCTGTTTCATTGATTTGTCTGCCATCTCTAATGCGATTCTTGTAGCTTGTACCTCAAAGATCCCTAGTTTCTCCATTACAGAGAGTGGCATGAGGTTTATACCTGACCCCAGGTCACACAGAGCCTTCTCAAAGGTCATGGTGCCTATGGTACAGGGTATTTAAGAACTTTTCAAGATCCGGTTTCTTCTGAGGAAATTTCAGTTGAACCAAAGTATTCAGTTCATTGATAAGCAATGGAGGTTCATCCTCCCAAGTCTCATTACCAAATAACTTGGCATTCAGCTTCATGATTGCTCCTAGATACTGAGTAACTTGCTATTCAACAATATCTTCATCCTCTTCAGAGGAAAAATATTCATCAGAGCTCATGAATGGCAACAGTAAGTTCAGTGGAATCTCTATAGTCTCTGTATGAGCCTCAGATTCCTTTGGTTCCTTAATAGAGAACTCCTTATTAGTCAGTGGACGTCCATTGAGATCTCCCTCACTGGAAATCACTGCCTCTTCCTCCTTTATAGGTTCGGCCACTTTGGATATATTAATGGCCTTGCACTCTCTCTTTGGATTTTCTTCTATATTACTTGGGAGAGTACTAGGAGGAGTTTTAGTAACTCTTTTACTTAGCTGATCCACTTGGGCCTCCAAATTTTAGAGGGAGGACCTTGTTTCAGTCAGGAAACTGAGAGTGGTCTTAGATAGATCAGAGACTATGGTTGCTAAGCCAGAGAGGCTCTGCTTAGAATTCTCTGTCTGTTGCTGAGAAGAGGATGGAAAAGGTTTGCTTTTGTCAAACCGAGTTTTCCCACCATTATTATTATTGAAGCCTTGATTAGGCTTCTGCTGATCCTTCCATGAGAAATTAGGATGATTTCTCCATGAAGGATTATAGGTTTTTCCATAGGATTCTCCCATGTAATTCACTTCTTCCATTGTAGGATTCTCAGGGTCATAAGCTTCTCCTTCAGATGAAGCTTCTTTAGTACTGCCGGATGCAGCTTGCATTCCAGTCAGATTCTGAGAAATCATATTGACTTGCTGAGTCGATATTTTATTCTAAGCCAATATAGCATTCAGAGTATCAATCTCAAGAACTCCTTTCTTCTGAGTCATCCCATTATTCACAAGATTTCTTTCAGAAGTATACATGAACTGGTTATTTGCAAACATTTCAATGAGTTCCTGGGCTTCTGTAGGTGTTTTCTTCAGATGAAGAGATCTACAAGTAGAGTGGTCCAATGACATCTTGGACAATTCAGACAGACCATCATAGAATATACATAAGATGCTCAATTATGAAAGCATGTCAGGACACCTTCTGATCAATTGCTTGTATCTTTTCCAAGCTTCAAGAGGGATTCACCTTCCTTCTGTCTGAAGGTTTGGACTTCCACTCTAAGCTTGCTCAACTTTAGAGGTGGAAAGAATTTGGCCAAGAAAGCATTGACCAATTTTCCCCAAGAGTTCAAGCTTTCTTTAGGTTGTGGGTCTAACCATATCCTAGCTCTGTCTCTTACAGCAAAGGGGAAAAGTATAAGTCTGTAGACCTTGGGATTAACCCTATTGGTCTTAACAGTGTCAAAGATTTGCAAGAATTCAGCTAAGAACTGATGAGGATCTTCCAATAGAAGTCCATAAAACTTGCAATTCTGCTGCATTAGAGAAACTAATTGAGGCTTAAACTCAAAGTTGTTTGCTCCAATTGCAGGAATTGAGATGCTTATTCCATAGAAGTCGGAAGTTGGTGCAGTAAAATCACCAAGCACCTTCCTTGCATCTCTAGCATTGTTGTTGGGTTTGGCTGCCATGTTTGCTTCTTTTTTAAAATTTTCTGTAAGGTCCTCTCTGGAGTGTTGTGCTTTAGCTTCTCTTAGCTTCCTCTTCAGAGTCTTTTCAGGTTCAGGATCAGCTTCAACAAGAATGTTCTTATCCTTGTTCCTGCTCATATGAAAAAGAAGAGAACAAAGAGAATAGTGGAATCCTCTATGTCACAGTATAGAAATTCCTTTATGTGAGTATAAGAGTAGAAGAATAGAATGAAGAAAGAAGAAGAAAAAATTCGAACACAGAGAGAGAGAGAGAGGGTTCGAATTATTAGATGAGTAGAAGAGAAGTGTTAGTGAATAAATAAATAAATAGAAAAAGGTGAGAGAGAGAGTATTCAAATATTAATTAAAAGAAAAGAAAAATATTTTTGTTTTTATTTTAATTATAAGTTAGACTTCGAAATTTAAGAAAAGAAATAAAAGCAAATTGAAAACTAAATAAATTAATTAATTAAAAAGATTTTTGAAAAATTTGTTAGTTAGTTTTCGAAATTAATGAGAGAGAAAAGTAGTTAGGTGGTTTTGAAAAAAATAAGAAATAGTAAACTTTTTAAAATTAAAACAAACAAGTCAAGTAGTTAGTTGAAAAAAAGATTTGAAAATAAATTTTGAAAAGTTAAGAAGATAGAAAAAGATTTTGAAATTAAAATTTTAAAAAGATATAATTGAAATTTATTTTGAAAAAGAAATTTAAAAAGATTTGATTTTAAAAATTAAAGTTGATGACTTGACTAACAAGAAATTAAAAGATATGATTCTAGAATTTAAAGATTGAACCTTTCTTAACAGGAAAGTAACAAACTTGAAATTTTTGAATCAAAAGATTTTGAAAATTTATTTAAGAAATTCTAAAATATTAAGAAGAAAAATGAAAAAGATTTGATTTTTGAAAATATTTGAAAAGATAAAATTTTTAATTTGAAATTTTGACTTGACTAACAAGAAACAACTAAATTTTAAAAATTTTTGACCAAGTCAACCCAAAATTTCAAAATTTATGAGTAAAACAAGGGAATGATATTATTTTTCATTTTTTTTAATTAATGAAAAAAGAGAAAAACAACAAAATGACACAAGACATAAGAATTTAAGATCAAAACAAATAATGCATGCAATAACACTTTGAATGTCAAGATGAACACCAAGAATACTTTGAAGATCATGATGAACATCAAGAACATATTTTTGAAAATTTTTAAGTAAAGAATCACATGCAAGACACCAAACTTTGAAATTTTTAATGTTTAGACACTATGAATTCGAAAATGCACAAGAAAAATAAGAAAAGACACAAAACAAGAAAAGTTAAGGATCAAACAAGGAAAATCATTAAGAACAACTTGAAGATCAAAGAAGAACACAATGCATGAATTTTCGAAAATTTTAAGAAAATAAAAAAAATGCAATTGACACCAAACTTAAGATTTGACACAAGACTCAAACAAGAAACACAAAATTTTTTTTGGTTTTATGGTTTTGTTAAATTTTTTGGTTATTTTTCGAAATTATTTTACAAAAAGAAAATAAAGAAATTCAAAATTTTTAATAAGAGTTCCAGGATTCATGCAATGTTAGTCTAAAGCTTCGGTCCAAAAGAATTAGACATGGCCAAATGGCCAGCCAAGCTTTAGCATAACAAATACAAACATGTCCTTTTTACAATGAAAAGTGGAAACCTCAGTCCAAAAGATTAGACATGGCTTAACAGCCAGCCAGGCTTCAAGATATCCCATGAAGCTCTAGAATTCATTCTTAAAAATTTTTATGAATTTTTCAAAAACTAAATTTTTTTTGTATTTTTTCAAAAATAAAAATAAAAAGCTTAAACATAAAATAAAATTGCCCACTCTAAGTAACAAGATGAACCGTCAGTTGTCCAAATTCGAACAATCCCCGACAACGGTGCCAAAAACTTGGTGCACGGAATTGTGATCACACTTTTCACAACTCCGATACAACTAACCAGCAAGTGCACTGGGTCATCCAAGTAATAAAACCTTACGCGAGTAAGGGTCGATCCCACGGAGATTGTCGGCTTGAAGCAAGCTATGGTCATCCTGTAAATCTTAGTCAGGCAGATTCAATTGGTTATGAGTTTTAATAATTGAAAGATAAATAAAACATAAAATAAAATAAGGATACTTATGTAATTCATTTCTCAGATAAGCGTTTGGAGATGCTTTGTTGCTTCTGAACCTCTGCGTTCCTATTGTCTTCATCCAATCATGTGTGCTCCCTTCCATGGCAAGTTGTATGATCCTCTTAGTGAAAATGGTCCAAGTACGGTTTCTGCACGGCTAATCAACTGTCAGATTTTTCGTCTCGGATGAAAAATACCAGGTACAGCTACCGCACGGCTAATCATCTGTCGATTCTCACTTGTGTCAGAATAGGATCTCTCTATCCTTTTACACACTGTCACTGCACCCAACATTCGCGAGTTTGAAGTTCGTCACAGTCATCCCTTCCCAGATCCTACTCGGAATACCACATACAAGGTTTAGACATTCTGGATCTCAGGAATGCTGCCAATTGGTTCTAGCCTCTACCACGAAGGTTCTAACCTAACAGACTCGGTCCGTAGATCAGAGACCCAAGAGATTATACTCCGGCTATCATCCAATGACTTAACTGAATTAAGTACGAGAGTATATCTTGGAGAAGAAGTAAGCATGAATTAAAAGAAAAACAATAGTACTTTCATTAATTCATGAAGAACAGCAGAGTTCCACACCTTAATCTATGAGGTGTAGAAACTCCACCGTAGAAAATACATAAGAGAAAATAGCCTAGGCATGGCCGTGAGGCCAGCCAAGCATGAAGTTGATAAAAGATGATAAAAGTTCTTAAAAGTTGATAAAAGTTGATGCGAATACAATAGTAAAAAGTGCTATTTATACTAAACTAGTTACTAGGGATTATAGAAAATAAGTAACTAAGTACAGATAGTGCAGAAATCCACTTCCGGGGCCCACTTGGTGTGTGTTTGGGCTGAGCATTGAGCTTTACACATGCATAGGCCTTTTTTGGAGTTAAACACCAGCTTGGATGCCAGTTTGGGCGTTTAACTCCAGTTCTGGTGCCAGTTCTGGCGTTTTACGCGAGAAAAGGGTCTCTGATGGGCGTTTAAATGCCACTTTGGGCCATCAAATCTCTGGCAAAGTATGAACTATTATATATTTCTGGAAAGCTCAAGATGTCTACTTTCCAACGCAATTGAGAACACGTCAATTGGGCTTCTATAGCTCCAGAAAATCCACTTCGAGTGCAGGAGGTTCAGAATCCAACAGCATCTGCAGTCCTTTCTCAGCCTCTGAATCAGACTTTGGCTCAGGTCCCTCAATTTCAGCCAGAAAATACCTGAAATTACAGAAAAACACACAAACTCATAGTAAAGTTCAGAAATGTAACTTTTGCATAAAAACTAATAAAAATATAATAAAAAGTAACTAAAACATATTAAAAACTATGTAAAAAATAATACCAAAAAGGGTATAAAATATCTGCTCATCAGCCTCTTCATTGTAGAGGATTATTCTAGGGGATCTTTCCTCTATCTCTACTTGGATCATTGCCTCCATTCCGTAAGCAAGTCGGAAGGGTGATTCTCCTGTGGTGGAGTGTGGAGTTGTCTGATATGCCCATAGGACTTGTGGGAGCTCTTCGGCCCAAGCTCCCTTTGCGTCCTGTAGTCTTCGTTTTAACCCGGCTAGTATGACTTTGTTGGCAGCTTTTGCCTGTCCGTTAGCTTGTAGGTGTTCTACGGATGTGAATTGGTGCTTTATTTTCAAGTCAGTTACTAAGTTCCTAAAACCTGTATCAGTAAATTGAGTACCATTATCTGTGGTGATAGAGTAAGGGACTCCAAACCTTGTGATAATATTCCTGTATAGAAATTTTCGACTTCTTTGACCAGTGGCATTGGCTAGGGACTCTGCCTCAATCCATTTTGTGAAATAGTCTACCCCTACAATGAGGAATTTGACTTGTCCTGATCCTTGGGGAAAGGGTCCTAGGAGGTCTAGCCCCCATTTTGCGAATGGCCAGGGTGACGTTACACTTGATGAGTATTTTTGTGGAAAAACGAATTTCTCCAAAACACCCAAAACTAACCGGGAAGTGCACCGGGTCGCATCAAGTAATAATAACTCACGGGAGTGAGGTCGATCCCACAGGGATTGAAGGATTGAGAAATTTTAGTTTACTGGTTGATTTAGTCAAGCGAATCAAGATTTGGTTGAGAGATTTGTGATTTGCAGAATTTAAATTGCAGAGAAAGTAAAGGGAGTGGGTAAATTGCATGAAAGTAAAGAGAACTGAAATTTAAAGTGCTGAATCTTAAAGAACAAGAAATTAAATGGCAGAAACTTAGAACGCAAGAAATGTAAATTGCATAATCTTAAATTGCAAGGCTTGAATTGTAAAGGGAATTGAGAATTGGATTTGCAGAAATTAAACAAAGAAAAGTAAAATTCAACAAGCGGAGGAGCAGAAGATAACTTGGATTGAACCGGATCTAAAAACAGAATTGTAAATGAGATTGAAAAACATTAAACAGAGGATGTAAAATTGGAATTCAGATCTCAGGACCCAAGAGACTAGATAACCAAGTCTAGATCTCAATGCCTTCCTAGATCCAACAAAAACAATTGCAAAAGAAATGTAAATTGCAAAGAAAGTAGATGAAGAAGCAATTAACCGAAACTGAGATTTAATTAAGCAGAGAATTAAACAAGATCCCAAGGTGAGATTGAAACAGAAGTTCTTCAATTCTCCACCCAAGATCTGAAGCAAGAAAATTAAAGAGTGCTAGGCAAGAACAAGGAAGAAGAGAGATCAATTCTCCTCCCCAATTCTCTTGAATTAAAACAACAATGCTAGAATGTAAAATGAGCTCTGCACTAAGTGCACTAATCAAAAAGAAAACTCTCTACTGCCAGTATTGAAAATTCTAAAAAGGAAGCTCTCTTAAAAACTTAAATCCTATGCTATTTATACACTTTCTTCAAATGGTCTTCAAGCCTTCAATTGGGCCTTTGCTCTTGATGGAATTGGGTTGATAGAGGCCTTGGTTGATTGCTCTTGGAGTTTGGAGAAGAACCGAATTGAACCGAGTTGAGGCAAACTTTTACTCCAACTTTTCACATCAGCCACCCTCTTTTGCTGATATCAACGTTGGGGCAAAAGTTTGGGGTCAAACTTTTTCTCCAACGTTGGCCTCCCCTTCCACACTCATGGCGCCAACGTTAGCCAAAAAGTTAGAGGCTAACATTGGCGCAAAATTTTGCTCTCCAGGGTGTGTTGTTCATGCGCCAACGTTTGCCAAAAAGTTAGGGGCTAACGTTGGCACAAACTTTTGCTCTCCAGGGTGTTGATTTGTGATGCCAAAAGTTTGCCAAAAAGTTTGAGGTTAACTTTTGCTCCAGCTTTTTGTCCAAAAGTTTGCACAAAAGTTTGAGGCTAACTTTTGCTCCAGCTTTTTGCCCAAAAGTTTGCACAAAAGTTTGAGGCAAACTTTTGGTCCAGCTTTTTGCTCCCTGGTTCAATTTCACTTATTCCAAAAGTTTGAGCTAAAGTTTGAGGCAAACTTTTGCTCAAACTTTTTGTCCTCTCTTCCTCCTAGCCATTCCTTCTTGCTTCAACCTTTCTCCAAGCTTTCTTCACCTATCATTAATCAACTAAACATATCAAAGCTATGCTCAAAATCATGAGATATTCATTCTTTCATAATATGTGACAATTATAGCATAAAACCTCATGAAATAGCATGAATTCATACATGGTTGATTAAATCAAAGGAAGCATGAAAATCCACCCAATTGGCTTGCTTATGGCTCAAGAAAGTGCATAATTCTATTGAAAACAAAAGAAAAAGGCTAGCGAAACTAGGCTAAAATGACTTGTCATCAACACTGATAAGCTATTCTGGTAGGGCGACGTGGAAGTTAGCATGCTTCTGACATGGTGGGCATGTCTTGATGAACTCTGTTGCTTCTTTGTGTAAGGTTGGCCAGAAAAATCCAGCTCGGAGTACCGTTTTGGAAAGAGCTCGCGCCCCCAAGTGGTTGCCACACAGGCCACTGTGTACTTCTTCCAGGACTTTCCTTGTGTTGGAGGTTGGTACGCCTTTTAGGAGGGGTGTTGAAATCCCTCTTTTATATAAGATATTTCCTACTAAGGTGTAGTGTTGTGCTTCTCATATCAACCTCTTTGCCTCCTTCTTATCTGTGGGGAGTGCCTCTGTCTTGAGATAGTTGATTATGGGGGTCATCCATCCCTGATTCTGACCTGATATGGTTAGGACCTTTTCTTCCTCTAAGATTGATGGGCTTTGCAATGTTTCCTGGATGAGGCTTCTGTTATTGCCCCCTGGTTTGGTGCTGGCTAATTTTGAGAGTGCATCAGCTCGAGCATTCTGTTCCCGATCTATATGTTGGATCTCATATTCCCCGAGTTGTCTGAACTATTCTCAGGTCTTGTCCAGATACTTTTTCATGGTGGGGTCCTTGGCCTGGTAATTCCCTTCTACTTGCGAGGTAACTATTTGTGAATCACTGAAGATGGTGAGCTTTTGAACTCCTACCTCTTTAGCCAGCCTCAAACCAGCCAGTAATGCTTCGTATTCTACTTGATTATTGGAAGCAGGGAAGTTGAATTTTAATGAGAGTTCGACTTGGGTCCCCTGATCACTTTCTATTATCACGCCCGCGCCACTTCCAGTTTTGTTTGAAGAACTGTCCACGTAGAGTTTCCACTTTGTGAGATTTCCCGGGGTATCCGTATAATCAGCAATGAAGTCGGCTAGATACTGTGACTTGATGGCTGTCTGAGCTTCATATAGAAGATTGAATTCAGACAAGTTGACTGCCACTGTAGGATTCTTCCAGCTAAGTCTGTCTTCTGTAGGATGCTTTTTATGGGCTGGTTGGTCCGAACCTTGATAGTGTGTGCTTGAAAGTACGGGCGAAGTTGATGAGAAGTGAGTATAAATATGTTGGATCTCATATTCCCCGAGTTGTCTGAGCTATTCTCTGGTCTTGTCCAGATACATTTTCATGGTGGGGTCCTTGGCCTGGTAATTCCCTTCTACTTGCGAGGTAACTATTTGTGAATCACTGAAGATGGTGAGCTTTTGAACTCCTACCTCTTTAGCCAGCCTCAAACCAGCCAGTAATGCTTCGTATTCTACTTGATTATTGGAAGCAGGGAAGTTGAATTTTAATGAGAGTTCGACTTGGGTCCCCTGATCACTTTCTATTATCACGCCCGCGCCACTTCCAGTTTTGTTTGAAGAACTGTCCACGTAGAGTTTCCACTTTGTGAGATTTCCCGGGGTATCCGTATAATCAGCAATGAAGTCGGCTAGATACTGTGACTTCATGGCTGTCTGAGCTTCATATAGAAGATTGAATTCAGACAAGTTGACTGCCCACTGTAGGATTCTTCCAGCTAAGTCTGTCTTCTGTAGGATGCTTTTTATGGGCTGGTTGGTCCGAACCTTGATAGTGTGTGCTTGAAAGTACGGGCGAAGTTAATGAGAAGTGAGTATAAATGCATAGGCAAATTTTTCTATCTTTTGATAGTTCAGTTCGGCCCCTTGTAAGGCTTTGCTGATGAAGTAGATGGATTATTGCCCACTTTCGCTTTCTCTTACTAGTGCGGAGGCTATTGCCTGATTTCCTACTGCGAGGTATAATATGAGTGCTTCTCCTTCTCGTGGTCGGGTAAGAATAGGCGGTTACCCTAAGATATATTTTAAATCTTGAAAGTCTTGCTCACATTTTGTGGTCCATTCAAACCTCTTTCCTTTCCTTAATGTGGCGTAAAAGGGGAGAGATTTGATGGCCGACCCAGCTAGAAACCTGGACAGGGCTGTGAGTCTTCTGTTGAGCTGTTGCACTTCTTTAACGCAGGTTGGACTTTTCATGTTGAGTATGGCCTGATATTTATCTGGGTTCACCTCAATTCCTCTTTGTGTGAGCATGAAGCCCAAGAATATGCCAGCATCTACCGCAAAGGTGCATTTTGCGGGGTTAGGTCGCATTGTATGCTTTCTGATGGTGTCGAACACTTTGGCGAGGTCAGTCAACAAGGATTCCTCATTTTGTGTTTTTACCCGCATATTGTCTACGTAAACCTCCATCGACTTTCCAATGTGGTCTGCAAAGACTTTGTTCATCAATCTTTGGTATGTAGCCCCTGCGTTCTTGAGTCCGGAGGGCATAACTATGTAGCCACTTTCCATTTGACTTTTTGACCAACACCACATTGGCTAGCCATAATGGGTCTTTTACCTTCCTTATAAACCCTGCCTCCAACAAGGCTTGTACCTGCTCCTCTACAGCTTGTGACCTTTCTGGGCCGAGCTCTCTACGCTTTTGCTGTACTGGCCGAGACCCTGGTTAGACGGCTAATTTGTGGCACATTAGTCTGGGATCGATACCAAGCATGTCGGCAGCCTTCAATGCAAAGAGGTCGAAGTTGTCTTTTAAGAGCTTTATTAGTAGTTCCTTTAAGTCTTCTCTCAGATTTGCCCCTATATTTGTTGTTTTGCTCGGATCGTCTCCAATTTGAACTTCTTGAGTCTCACCTTCTGGCTGAGGGCGGAGTTCTTTGCGAGCTCGGATTCCTCCGAGTTCTATAGTGTAGACTTCCTCCCATTTTGGGTTGCCTTTGAGGTTTAGACTTTCATTATAACAGCGACGTGCAGTTTTTTGGTCTCCTTTTATCATGGCGATTCCTTCTGGAGTTGGAAACTTCATGTATAGATGTGGATTCGAGACCACTGCGGCGAGCTGGTTCAGTGTTGTCCGACCTATTAGGGCGTTGTAAGCTGAGCTCATGTCGACTACAATGTAGTCTATGTTACGTGTCCTTGACCTGGTTCCCTTTCCAAATGTTGTGTGTAGCAAGATATACCCGAGTGGCTGGATCGGGGTGTCTCCTAGTCTGAACAAGCTATTTGGATATGCTCTGAGCTCCTTTTTTTGTAGGTCGAGTTTGTCGAAGGCGGTTTTAAATAAGATGTCCGCGGAACTTCCCTGGTCGATTAATGTTCTGGGATCATCATGTCTCGGGATTATGCCTGTTGCATCTTCCTGGGTGAAAGTAATAGCGGGGAGGTCGGATGACCTCTCTCCTTCCCCTACATGATATACTTCTTTAAGGTGTCTTTGGCGAGATGATTTAGAGATTCCTCCTCTTGCGAATCCTCCACTTATCATATGGACATGTCTCTCAGGAGTGTGAGGTGGTCGTTCAGTTCGTCTGACCTCTTCATCCCTTCTTCTTTTTCTTGGTTCATCTATTTTGTTGGCTAAGTACCGATCTAGTCGACCTTCTCTTGCCAATTTCTCTATGACATTCTTCAGGTCGAAGCATTCGTTACTGGGATGTCCGTAAATTCGGTGGTACACACAGTACTCTGTCCGATTTTCCCCTCCTTTTTTGCTTTTGATAGGACAGGTGATGACAAGTCATCTTAGGCTAGTTTCACAAGCCTATTTCATTAAGTTTTATTTGGTTTTCATACATTTTTAGGCAACAAATAAGTTTTTGAGTGAGAATTTCATGCTTGTCTTGAATCAGTCAAACATTGATAATTTTATGCATTTTCATTAGATTTCTTTCAAGATTTGGTTGATAATATGAATGATGCAAGAATTGATGATTATGCCAAGGCATTGATGCATCTGTTTAATTGATGACAGGTGAAAAGATGGAGAAAAAATAAGCAGAAAGCACAAAATAAACGCCACGCTCAGTAAGCGACGCGCACGCGCATGGGATGCGTTTTTGAAGAACCATGTGTACGCGTGCATGACACGTACGCGTGGAAGTATTTGGCGCTCATTTTCAAAAGAGAGCGCTACATTCAGTAAGCCAGCAATTTCGGGCATTTTCAAATTTGGAGTTGAAGTTTTGCAAGCGACGGGCACGCGTGCTTGATGCGCACGCGTCGTTGGAGAACTTCGGATGAAGCACGCGCCCGCATGGCTGGCGCTGAAGCCTGGAATTGAGATTTTGCTACCCACGCGCACGTGTACATGATGTGCACGCGTGGGGCAGCATTCATTAAGCAAAGGTAGCGCTCATTAAGAGAACGTTGCAAGGGACGTGCGCGCGTACATGACGTGTACGCGTCTATGGGCAAAAATGCAAAAGCACGCGCAAGCGTGAGGGACGCGTACGCATGGGTGAATGAACGCTACTCTCAATTTGAAAACGCTCCGTTCTCCTGGAAGTGAATCTCTGCACAATTAAAGCTGATTCCAAGCCCATTAACACAGAGCCCAATTGACATCACTCAAAGGCACAAGGATCATCTAGAATAGGAATTTTACATTTAATTGTAATTCGTTTTCAATTTGAATTTCATTTGTAATTTAGGAATTCCTATAAAAAGACTCTAGTTCTTTTAGAAAAAAGGAGGTCTGTTAGGCTGCAGTAGTAGTAGACAGCAGTAGGAGTAGGAGTAGGAGTAGAACAGAAGGCTCTTTTGAAACACTTTTAATTTTTTTGCACTTTTACATTTCAGTATTGAATTCAATTTGGCTTATGAAATTTCAGTTTCTGATAATCTTCTGCTACAATTTCCTTTTCTGCAACTTTACAATTCTGTTCATGATTCAGCCTGATTTAATTTTTCTGCAATTTAAATTTCCTGTTACTTGTTATCGAGTTCTTTTCGATTGCTTGATCTACTGCTTTCTTTAATTTCCCTGCACCCAATTCCCTTTACATTTGCTGCAATTTATGTTTCTTGCTCTTTAAGATTTAGCTAATTTACTTTCTGCAATTTACAATTCTTGCAATTCACCTTCTGTTGCTCCAATTTCACCCAATTCATTACAGTTTGTTTGACTAGACTGATCACTCACTAAAGTTACTTGATCCATCAATCCCTGTGGGATCGACCTCATTCTTGTGAGTTATTACTACTTGATGCGACCCGGTACACTTGCCGGTGAGTTTATGTGGAATCTTCCTTCATCAACTTTTTGGCGCTGTTGCCGGGGATTGATATAGATTGACAATGATTAAGTGGGTGAGAAGTCTAGATTAAGCATTTTCTTTATTTTTGTTCTTTTAAAATTTCTGTTTAAGGCTGATACCAAGGTGTTTGAGTTATTGCCTCACTAAAAGATTCGCATCTGTGACATGAATTTCAATTTTCATTGGTGATATGTTTTACAAAATTCAAATGGAGTTCAACTCATCTTTTAGTCAAACAAATTTCATGGGATATTACCCAGCATCACAATATGACTCAAGTCATTATCCTAATGGTGGATGGGAATATCACCAAGAAATTATAGATTCTGAGCACTCCAATCAATGGAGATATGCTTCAGAGCCACAAGATAAGCAAGACAATTTCATGGGATATTACCTAACACCACAAAATAATTCATATCAGTATCCTAATGGTGGCTAGGAGTATCACCAAGAATTAACAGATTCTGAGTAACCCAATCAATGGGGATATGCTTCAGAAAATGATCAAGACAATTTTATGAAATATTGCCCACCACCACAAGATGATTTAGGTCATTATCCTCATGGTGACTGGGAATATCAACAAGAAATGAGAGAGTATGAACAATCAAGTGAAATGAACTACTTCCCAGAGCCACAAAGTGACTCATACTGTTATGACACGCACACAAATGATGGCTGGGAAGGGAATTGCAATGATTCATATCCTAATCATTCAAAGACATTATTACTTGATTATACTGTCAATAAATTCATGCAAGATTATCCCCCAATGCCACAAGATGATCCATACTGTGATGAATTCAACAATTCTTCAAGTTGTGCTTGGGAGGATCAAAACCAGAAAGCGTTTGACAGTTCATATTCTACTTATCAAGAGCCATCATCACTTGAGCAAACCTTCAATTCATTCATGAAAAGTTGTCAAACCTCACCTCCCAGTTTTTCATCTGAAAATTATTTATCACTTAACTATCCCTTGATATAAAATCTCTTCCAAAACTCACAGTTCACACAAACTTCCATGAACCAAAGCCTCTCAAAGCTTGAGCATACTTGAAAGATATGAGGGGGAGGCACAGATATCCTAGAACGAACAAGAAAACTCCTTCAAAAATATGGAAGTGCTGGTAAACCAAATGTTAAGTGCTAGGGAGGAGGTGGAACAGCAAAATGAAGAGGCTCCTAAACTAAGTAAAACCCCACCTCCTAATTTCTCATGTCAGAATTTTCCATCACTTGAATATACTTCAACACAAACCTCCTACCATATCCCTCAAAACAACTTCACCATAACACATCCATGTCCACAAAATCACTCTCAGCCTTCATCTCTTGAGCCAGCAGTTGAAGATCCCCTTCAAAAGTCCAGAGAATTATTGGAAAGACAAGAACAACTCCTGGAAGACCAAAAACAATTCTGGACAGAGTCATCTTAGGCTAGTTTCACAAGCCTATTTCATTAGTTTTTATTTGGTTTAGATGCATTTTTAGGCAATAAATAAGTGTTTGAGTGAGAATTTCATGCTTGTCTTGAATCAATCAAACATTGATAATTTTATGCATTTTTTCTAGATTTCTTTCAAGATTTGGTTGATAATATGAATGACGCAAGAATTGAGGATTATGACAAGGCTTTGATATATCTGTTTAGTTGATGACAGGTGAAAAGATGGAGAAAAAAGAAGCAGAAAGCACAAAATAAACGCCACGCTCAGTAAGCGACGTGCACGCGCATGGGACGCTTACGCGTCAGGGGCAATTTTCGAAGAACCACGCGTACGCGTGATGACACGTACGCATGGAAGTGTTTGGCGCTCGTTTTCAAAAGAGAGCACTGATGATCAGAAAATTGACGGTTTAGAATTCACAAATGAATTCTCGTTGTAAAGTATAGTTTCTAAACCAATCAATAATCCTTTCATACAAAAATTTGTTTGTCACATGTACAAACCCCTAAAATATATAAACCGAAGTATTAAACTTCGGGTCATTCTCCCTAGGAATTACAATAAAGTGTCCTTATTATTTGTTATGAGTTATATTTTGGGGTTTTTAAGGTTTTAGGCAAGAAATATAAATGGCAAAGAAAATAAACTAACAACTAACAAAGCTCTTGGCAAGATATGAGAACTAGAAGTCCTATCCTAGTTAGCCTCCTCAATTGTGACCACAAATTTTTCATTTCTATCACTTAGTTAACTTCTAACCATGGAGGAAAGTCAAGTGGATGAATTAACTTGATTCCACAAGTCCTAGCCAACTCCCAAGGGAAAGACTTGCTTTAGTGGTATCCAAATCAATTAGCAACTTCTAATTATCCATCAACAAAGGAATTAGGTAACTCAAGCGTCACTAATTACTCCACCTAGGCCAAGAGGGATAAAATCTACACTAAAATCCAACCAAACATTTTATCAAACACTTGGAAGGCACTAAAGAAATGCATAGTAAATTGATAACAACAATGAAATCTAACAACAATTATTACAGGGAATCAATAACAACAATCAAAAGAAACACAATTATCATGAATTACCTCAATTTGAATTGAAAGAAAATAGAATGAATAAGAGTAGATCTACAAACAAAGTAGAAGAAATTATAACAAACAATAGAAGAATGATGAATGTAACAACAAAGAATTGAGAAAAAGAAGTAGTTGAAAGCATGAATTAAAACCTAGATCTAAGATTATTGAACTAAACCTAATCCTACTCTTAATCCTAGAGAGAAGTGAGAGCTTCTCTCTCTAAAACTAACTAAAACTAGGCCTAAAGTGTGTGAATGAATCTCCACATGCCTTCCCCTTCATTTCTTAGTCTATTTAGCCTTTTCTCGCCAAAAACTCAGCTCCAATTGGGGCCAGAAACCCTCCAAAATCGGCAGGCACGAGTTCCTCTTTAAAAATCATGTGCGGCCTTCGGCACGTACGCGCACAGCGCGCGTACGCATCCCTGGGGCATTTCGCAATCCACGCGTATGCGCATAGCGCGCGCGCGCCCATGGGCTTTTTGAAACCTTTGGCTTTTTATGATTTCTCCACTTTGTATGCTTTCCTTTCACTCCTTTGATCCTTTCCTAGCCCTTTTCAATTTGAAATCACTAGTAAACACATCAAGGCATTTAGTGGAATCAAAGAAAGATTAAAACTATCAAATTAAAGGTCTAAAAAGCATATTTTCACATCTGAACACAAGTACGGAGACAATCACAAAATCATGCTATTTCATTGAATAAATGTGAGGAAAGGTTATCAAAATGCTCTAAATTCAACACTAGATAAACTCTACAAAGGGGGTTTATCAACCTCCCCACATTTAAACCAAGCATGTCCTCATGCTTAAACTAAGAGTGAAGCAAAGGGTATGACATTTATTCAATGCAACTAAATTATCTAAATGCAAATACCTATCATGAATGCAAATGCTTGGCCAAAACAACTCAACTTCCAAGGAAACATTCATAAGCATAGGGCTAAGGAAATAGGAATCAAATCCAACCCACAGTTGCATTGAATTATCAAAAAGGATTTACAAACTTGCATGAATATAGATGATAGTGGTGAATACATGTAATTGAGCAATCGAACCCTCACCAGATGTATATCCGCTCTATTCACTCAAGTGTTTAGGGGTTGATTCACTGAATTCTCCCCTAATCATGCTTTCTAAAATTTGTTCCTCATCTAACAATCAACAATTATTCAATGCATGCATACAAATATCATGAGGTCTTTACCAAAGGTTGTAATGGGGCTAGGGTCAAGGTAGAATCATGTATGGTTAGGTGGACTAGAATTTGAATCTTTGATGAGCTTAAGCTTTCCCACCTAACCTATGTGATGACCTATACAATTAAGTTCTAACCTAACTCCCCAATTTTTCACTTTTCACATACTCATGCATTTCTCCAACACTTATGCATTGACTCTTATTGGACTTTACTTTGGGGCATTTTGTCCCCTTGTTTATTTCTTTTCTTTCTATTTTTGTCTTTTCTTTTTCTTTTTCTTTTGTTTTTCTCATTCATTTTTTTTCTTTCAAACTATATACAAGATCATCAATGCATAAGGTCTATACACTTAATCAATACATGAGTGTACACCCAATTCCCAAATATAGAAACACAAAATACCCTTTTATCCCAACCACTGTTCCCAATCTCCCCAAACTTGAATATAAAACACTCTCACTAGCCTAAGCTAATCAAAGATCCAAACATGGGACTTTATTATTTTCCACTTTGGGCTTGTAATGTGCTAAAATGAGGAACAATTAGGTTAAGCATAGGCTCAAAATTGGTTAACAATGGAGAGTAAAAGGTAGGCTATTTGGGTAAGTGAGCTAATGAAATAATGGCCTCAATCATATAAATGCATGAATACAAGGAATAATTGGACATATAGAATTAAACAAATCAAGGATCACAATCATAGGAGGAGAATAATTTCACACAAGAAGGAAAATAAGTGGTTATAAGATGTAACCACACCAATAGGCTCAAAACACACAAGCTTGTGTTCTTACCTCAAAAACATGATCCACAAAAGTATGAATTCAAGCAAGTTCCACAAAAAAATTTTCCAATCAATTGGGATGGTGCCCTATAGATAACTTCTTTGGAAAAATCTATTGTTTTGACTAAGCTTATTCTAAATGCAATGTTGTGATTAAAAAATTCTAAAATTCCTTAGTTTACCCTCTTTTCTAATCAAAACAATTTCTTTTATGCACAAAGGGTTTAACTAAGTTTTCAACAATTCAAGACATTTTTCCAAATTACAACCACAAGGCTAAAATGCAATATATACAATAAAAGTGTGCAACAACCAAAATAAAAGTATCCATACTAGCAAATATATACAACAATCCCAAAATAGTGCAAAATGAATCAAAATAAGATGAACTAAGTGATAATGTCCGAAAAATGTTCACCAAACCCACCGACGGCGACGACGGTGACCTCCCCACACTTAAGATGAAGCATCGTCCTCGATGCTACTGATCGGGCTCATGGTGAGGGTCAATAGTCGCATCTGTCTCCTGCTGGATCTCAGACTGGGGCACTGGCTCCTCGGCATGCTGCGGAGTATCCTGGGTAGCCTGCGTCTGCGGAGGTGCCCCCTGTTGAACTGGCTCATCAGCATGCTCCTCAACGTGCTCCTCCTCGTGATCTGCCTCGTGATCCTCCACAATGGAAGTGGAAGAGTCGGGGAGAGGGGGTAGCTCAATGCCCTGTGATACAAACACCTGGTCTATGCGATCGAGACGTCGTAGGATGCGACGCTCGATGCGCTTCATGAAGCGAAACAGGCGCTGTACTAGCTGATATGTCGGCTCGAGTGCTGGTGGTGGTGGTACAGGTGGTGCTACTGCTGCTGAAGAAGAAGAGGGTCCTGCTGCTGCTATGGAAGATGAAGGTCTAGCTGCCTCTACTACTGCTCTAGCTCGAGAGCGGCGCCTGGATGGGGGCTTCTCGTGCACCCATGTACCCCACGGAATGGTAACTTCTTTCTCGTCGTCGTCTGGGGGTGATGGTGTCACGTCATCGTCCATCCATGGGGCACCTGCTAACTCAACCATGCGAGTGACCATGGTGGGAAATGGTAGAAGGCCACGGATGTGTGCTCACCACATGCCTCACCTGATCAATCGGGGGAAGTATACCTCCTTCCTCTCCATGACACAGCCAATCAGAAGAAGCATATCCATCGGAATCTCTAAAAAATGGGTGGTAGGAAGGACATAATGGGTGAATATCTACTGCCAAGTCCTAGCCTCTCTAGATAGATAAGCAAATAACATCCCCTTGGGCCTTTAGTTGTTAGAGTCCATAACCCAAGGGGCATCCGGTGTGGCAATAACACACTTCAGCTCCTCATAATCAAAAGTCATGGCATTCATAGCTATCTCTGTCTGCTGGTATGCACGATTGTCACCAGTTCGGGGTAGACAATGTAAAATACCCTCAATAGCAGCCTCAGTCACTAAAACCTGCCCACCCCGTAGGTGGACTGACTCAAGAGTAGTGCAGAAGAGGTTGCAGTAGAACTCCTTGACCCATGAAATATTTATCCTCTGCAAATCTCTATCAACAAACCCTAGGCCCAATTCTTGAATGCGGGTATTGATGGAGCGCCTCAGGTCAGTGGGAAGAGCCAATTTCTTCTCAATGTTCAGCTTCGTCTTCCGATAGGTAGGAAAACGAAGCTCACAATAGAGGTTGGGAAACTTGTATGTGTCAGTGGGCGGTAGCAGCTGATTCTATTTATCCCCTTCACTAAGTGGGTTCTTTGTATAGTTGGCATAAGGAGAGAGGGTGGAGGCTTGAGATTTCTTCCTCTTTCTTGAGGTAGTAGCCTTTGCTTTTCCTCTATCGGCCATCTGAAAGCAAATATGATATATAAGCACTTAGCCAAGTAGAGAGATAGCAAGCAAGTAATGGCATATTCATGAAGTGAGTGAAGAAAAGAGAATTTCTGGGATGCAAGCAACAGGAATTAGCATTCAACACAATAGCCATAAACCAAGAAATCAAGCAAAATATGCGCAATGCTTGTTCATTAAGCTCAATGAGCATCATACCCAAAAGAAAGAATGGTCAAAAGGGTTAGTTGAAGGTTAAAAAGAAAAATCAGCATGTTAGGCAAGTTAAAAGTTATAAAACTAGTTCAAAGGTTAGGGGTATGACGGTCATTTGCTTAATCACAATGAATCACACGTATGGATAACAAGCATACTCACAAACATGAGGAAGAAGTAGTCATTGATGATGAAATATAAAATTGCAAAAATAGTAATTAATTGAAAGCAAGTCATTAATCAATGTCGCGGCCATTAAGAATGCAATAATTGGTGTTGCAAAAGTTGGAATGCATTTGTGTAACATAAACCAGGATAGAAACTAATTTGAGTGAAAAATAGTTACACAAGTTGAATTCACCAATTGTTGTGAATGGATGAACCTCTTTCAAGGAAATTGCAAGTCAAGAATAAATGAAAGGTTTAGACAATTCCTTGGGTTCATTCGTGCAATGCGTATCGCGGGAGTCAAGAATGAAAATGGAAAAGCGAACCCGAGCGACCTAGGAATTGACTTGGTGGAGGTCAAGCAAAATTTAATTTCTAAAATGCCAAGTTCAATTCCAGGTACCAAGTTAAAAACCAAAACAGTTTCTAAAAATTTGGGCAGCATTTTGGCAGTAAATTGGACGTTCCCGGATAGCAAACAGCAACAAGAATCAGTCACATGAATTCAGCATATCAAACATGTAACACAATCAGGGAATTCACATGATTTGGTAGTACTAAGCAAGTAAGACAGTAGTGCAACAGGACATATAAAGCAGGGCACACCACTCATCATGTAACATTCAAACAGATAAACACAAACGGAGCACTTATCAGGCCTAGAATCATCTAACAACAACCTAGCTACCTAACCGCAATTATTTCTATCTAGCCTAACATGCAAAATTAATCAACTAGCTAACTAGAACTAACTAACAGAATTGATAAAAGACTGTAAGGAAAATAGTGCAGGGGCATAAGGAACCTGGGAGCAGAGGTGCAGAGCAGAATAGAGATGGAAGAATAGAAGAGAGGGGCAGCGCCGCCCAGCAGTGATGGCGGTACAGAAAACAGAGCAGGGGCGCTGGGCAGAGCAAAGAGGAATAGGAGGGTAGTGGCAAAGAGAGAGGAAACGGCTGAGGAAAGGGAAGGAGAATGGGTTGTTGGGTTGAGGGCGAAGGCTCGCCGGCAACAATGGTCGTCGCGGTGGTTGCTGGTGGTTGCGGTGGAAAGCAGCGAGAGTGAGAAAGTGAGAGTGAGAGGACGAGGGTGAGAGTGAGAGCAGAGAAGAGAGAACGATGAGAGAAGAGGAGAAGGGGGAAAGAAAAGGAGGGGGCAGCGGCGACGACGGTGTCACCGGAGCGGTGGTCGGTAGTTGCAGAGAGGGTTGAAGGTGAAGTTGAGGGTAGGATGAAGAGGGAGAGACATTGGAGTGAGAGGGGTTACGCGACTGACGGGTTCTCACGTCCCTGTGGTATTAAGGGATTTAAATCCATGCGTACGCGCACCGTGCGAGTCTGCACAAATGGGTGAAACTAGGGATAGACGCGGAAGCGTCTTGCGCGCGTTTGCGTGGGTAGGAAAAAGAGTGAGTGGCATGTATGCGTCACGCGTGCTTTTGCGCAGTTGGGGTATGTAAGCATGGGCGCGGATGTGTACGGTGCGCGTCTGCGCGAGGTGAGTTGGGCTAAAGGCTCAATGCTGGCCCAGGCTCAGCACAACTCTTGGGTTGGTGGCCTGGAAACCATTTTAGCGAATTGGCGCGCACGCGGCATGTGCGTGGGCGCACGCATGCAAGCGGTTGTACCATTGGCCCAGTGTTTGCGCGAGAGTGGCCCAACTCTCTGGAAAAAGTATGGGCCTGCATATGCGTATGGACGCGCACTCGCACAGCGTGCGGACGCGTCCCTGACACTTTTTTTTTAGAAAAAGCAAAAACAGCTCAAAATACTCCTAACACTTCCTACAGCTCAAAATCAACTCAAAATACAAAATGACAAAAATCTTTTTGGCATTTTGGGAATCATCACATAAAAGCAAGGGTTACTTGCCCAAAAGCAACCTACAACCAATTTATTGAAACCAATATATGGGAAGAAAGCTATCTGCAATGGTAACTCAATTCACTTATTAATCAAAAATGCAAGAAGGTGGAAAGAGTTTACCATGGTGGGGTGTCTCCCACCTAGCACTTTTAGTTTAAGTCCTTAAGTTGGACATTTGGGAAGCTCTTTGTCATGGTGGCTTATGCTTGTACTCGTCCTTGAATCTCCAGGGGTCTTTGTTCCTCAAATGGTTGACAGAAGTTCCAACCATCTTCACCAAGTCTGGGTGAGGTTCCACCCAAGGTACGAGTCCCATAGTTGGTCTTCGTGCGTTGAACCGGGATCCCATATCTTATTTTTGCACCTGTCTTCTAGTTGATCTTCATGAGTTTTCCGTTCGGGTGGTTGATAAGTGTGACAAGTAGAATTCTCTCTAGCACACCAAGTCTTATTCCTAGACCCATGTAAAGTTGCATTCATCCAATCATAGTCCCTATACTTTGAAGCTTTGACCTCAATGAGCCTAGTTCCAAACTTCCAACCATTACACAACTCCCTTTTGCTTTTAGTTCTACAAAGAGCTCTAAGTTGTCCATCCGTTTCAATCAAGCCATATTAAAGTGAGAAAATGAAGCTTAAGGGTGAGAGTTTTACACACTTGAATGTTGTGTTGAATGGTGGCTTAGGGAGGGGAATTGGTGCACAAAATTGTGATTACACTTTTCACAACTCCGCACAACTAACCAGCAAGTGCACAGGGTCGTCTAAGTAATACCTTAGGTGAGTAAGGGTCGATGCTACGGAGATTGTCGGCTTGAAGCAAGCTATGGTTATCTTGTAAATCTTAGTCAAGAGATTAATGATAAAAATGATTTTGTTTATGAAAAGTAAATAACATGAAATAAATGGTACTTGTGATTCAGTAATGAGGAACAGGTTGAGGTTCCAGAGATGCTATGTCGTCTGAATCTCTGCTTTTCTACTGTCTTCTTCTCCAAGCACACATGGCTTCCTTCAATGGCAAGCTGTATGTTGGTGGATCACCATTGTCAATGGCTACCATCCGTCCTCTTGGATGAAAAATACCAGGCACGGTTTCTGTACGGCTAATCATCTGTCGGTTCTCACTTGTGTCGGAATAGGATCTCTCTATCCTTTTGCACACTGTCACTGTGCCCAACATTTGTGAGTTTGAAGCTCGTCACAATCATCCCGTTCCAGATCCTACTTGAAATACCACAGACATGGTTTAGACTTTTCGGATCTCAGGAATGCTGCCAATTGGTTCTAGCCTCTACCACGAAGGTTCTAATAGCACGGACTCGGTCCGTAGATTTGAGACCCAAGAGATACGCACTCAAGCTATCTCCCAGTGACTACATTGAGCTCAGATAGAACGGGAGTAGTTTTCAAGCACACATTCATAAAATTGAGAATGATGATGAGTGTCACAGATCATCATATTCTCTATATTGAAGTACGAGTGGGTATCTTAGAACAGAATCAAGCGTGATTGAATAGAAAACAATAGTAATTGCATTAATCCATTAAGACACAGCAGAGCTCCTCACCCCCACCTATGGGGTTTAGAGACTCATACCGTAGAAAATACAATATGAGATGTAAAATATCATGAATTGCAAAATGAATCTCTAAAAGTAGTTTTTATACTAAACTAGTAACTTAGGTTTACAGAAAATGAGTAACTAAGTGCAGATAGTGCAAAAATCCACTTCTGGGGCCCACTTGGTGAGTGTTTGTGCTGAGCTTCGAAGCTTTCACGTGCATAGGCCATTCTTGGAGTTAAACACTAGCTTGGGTGCCAGTTTGGGCGTTTAACTCCAGTTCTGGTGCTAGTTCTGGCGTTTTACGCCAGAAAAGGGTCTCTAGCTGGCGTTGAACGCCAGTTTGGGCCATCAAATCTCGGGCAAAGTATGGACTATTATGTATTTCTGGAAAGCCCAAGATGTCTGCTTTCCAACGCTATTGAGAGCGTGCCAATTGGGCTTCTGTAGCTCCAGAAAATCCACTTCGAGTGCAGGAGGGTCAGAATCCAACAGCATCTTTAATCCTTTCTTAGCCTCTGAATCAGATTTTTGCTCAGGTCCCTTAATTTCAGTCAAAAAATACCTGAAATTACAGAAAAATGCACACATTCATAGTAAAGTTGAGAAATGTAATTTTTTCATAAAAACTAATAAAAATATATTAAAAAGTAACTAAAACATACTAAAAACTACCTAAAAACAATGCCAAAATGCGTATAAATTATCCGCTCATCACAACACCAAACTTAAATTGTTGCTTGTCCCCAAGAAAATAAAAACAAAATAGGATAAAAAGAAGAGAAAATACAATAAATTTCAAAATATCAATGAAGCTTAGTTCTAATTAGATGAGCGGGACTAGTAGCTTTTTACTTCTGAACAGTTTTGGCATCTCACTTTATCCTCTGAAGTTTAGAATGATTGGCATCCATAGGAACTCAGAATTCAGATAGTGTTATTGATTCTCCTAGTTCAGTATGTTGATTCTTGAACACAGCTACTTTATGAGTCTTGGCTGTGGCCCTAAGCATTTTGTTTTCCAGTATTACCACCGGATACATAAATGCCACAGACACACAACTGGGTGAACCTTTTCAGATTGTGACTCAGCTTTGCTAGAGTCCCCAGTTAGAAGTGCCCAGAGTTCTTAAGCACACTCTTTATGCTTTGGACCAGGACTTTAACCGCTCAGTCTCAAGCTTTTCACTTGACACCTTCATGCCATAAGCACATGGTTAGGGACAGCTTGATTTAGCCGCTTAGGCCAGGATTTTATTCCTTTGGGCCCTCCTATCCATTAATGCTCAAAGCCTTGGATCCTTTTGACCCTTGCCTTTTAGTTTAAAGGGTTACTGGCTTTTTCTGCTTGCTTTTTCTTTTTTTTTTTCCTTTCTTTTTCTTTATTTTTTGCCTTTTTTTGGCAAGCTTTATTTTTCACTGCTTTTTCTTGCTTCAAGAATCAATTTTATGATTTTTCAAATTATCAATAACATTTCTCTTTTTTCATTATTCTTTCAAGAGCCAAAAATTTTAACATTCATAAACTTCATAAAAAATATGCACTGTTCAGGCATTCATTCAGAAAATAAAAAGTATTGCCACCACATCAAAATAATTAAACTATTTTCAAGAAAGAATTCGAAATTCATGTACTTCTTTTTCTTTTTTTAGAAAACATTTTTCATTTAAGAAAGGTGAAAGATTCATGGAACATTCATAGCTTTGAGACATAGACACTAAACACTATTGATCATGTAATAAAGACAAAAACAAAACATAAAGCTTAAAAACCGAAAACAGAAAAACAAATAACAAGGAGATTAAAGAACGGGTCCACCTTAGTGATGGTGGCTTCTTCTTCCTCTTGAAGAACCAATGGAGTTCTTGAGCTCCTCTATGTCTCTTCCTTGCCTTTGTTGCTCCTCTCTCATGGCCTTTGGTCCTCTCTGATTTCATGAAGGATAATGGAGTGCTCTTGTTGAGGTCCATGAGTGGGCTCTCTTATTTTCTCCATTTTTTTTCTAGTGATGGGCTTTTGAGATGAATCTCTCCATCTCCCATGACTCGGAGTTGGAAGCAACTGCCTTCCCTTTCCTCTTCCTAGAGGTTTCTCTAGCCTTAGGTGCCATTAGTGGTTATGGAAAAGCAAAAAGCTGAGCTTTTCCATACCAAACTTAAAAGCTTTGCTCGTCCTCGAGCAAAATAAGATAGAAGGGAGTAGAAGAAGAATGATGCAATTAATTTTGAAACTTATTAATGTATACAAGAAAAATTAAAAAGAGTTGAGAAGAATTTGAAAAGATATGTAAGTTTTGAAAATATTTTAGAACGATTTGAAAAAGAATTAAAAAGAATTGGAAAGATTATTAATTTTTGAAAATAGAAATTGAAAGATGAACGTTTAAAATATGTTTGATGCAAAAAATTATGAATTAAAACATGAAAAATAAAAAAAAAATAAAAAAAATTGGATTGGAAAAAAAATTACCTCCTTATGTCATCCTGGCGTTAAACGCCCAGAATGTTATCCATTATGACGTTTAACGCCCACTTGACTGCCTCTTTGGGCGTTTAACGCCCAGCCAGATACCCTGGCTGGCGTTAAACGCCAGGAATCCTTCTTTACTAGGCGTTTTTCTGAACGCCCAGAATTTTGCCATTTCTTGCGTTAAACGCCCAGAAGGCTGCCCATTCTGGCGTTTAACGCCCGGAATGCTGCCTACATGGGCGTTAAACGCCCATTCTGCTATCCTTACTGGCATTTAAACGCTAGTAAGCCTGTCCTCCAGAGTGTGCTGTTTTTGATGCTATTTTTTATTCTGCTTTAATTCTGCAACTGTTTTTGTGACTCCATATGATCATCAACCTAAAGAAAACATAACATGGCAATGGAAAACAAATGTCTATAAAAAATAAATATAATTAAATAACGTTGGGTTACCTCCCAATAAGCGCTTCTTTAATGTCTTTAACTGGACTTTACTGAGCTTTAATCTAGTCTCAGTCTTGAGCATTCTTGCTCAATATTGCCTTCAAGATAATGCTTGACTCTCTGTCCATTAACAATGAACTTTTTGTCAGAGTCAATATCCTGAAGCTTTACATATCCATATGGTGACACACTTGTAAGCACATATGGTCCCTTCCACCGGGATTTTAATTTCCCAGGGAACAATCTGAGCCTAGAGTTAAACAGCAGAACCTTCTGTCCTGGCTCAAAGACTCTAGATGATAGCTTTCTGTCATGCCACTTTTTTGCTTTCTCCTTGTAAATTTTAGCATTTTCGAAAGCATTGAGTATGAACTCTTCCAGCTCATTCAACTGGAATAATCTTTTCTCTCCAGCTACCTTAGTATTAAGGTTTAGGAACCAGGTTGCCCAGTAGGCCTTGTGTTCCAGTTCCACTGGCAGATGACAGGCTTTTTCATACACAAGCTGGTATGGAGAGGTCCCTATAGGAGTCTTGAATGCGGTTCTGTATGCCCACAGAGCGTCATCCAGACTTCTTGCCCAATCCCTTCTACAGGTACTTACAGTCCGTTCCAGGATTCATTTTAGTTCTCTATTTGAGACTTCAGCCTGCCTATTTATCTGTGGATGATATGGAGTCGCCACTTTGTGGTTAATTCCATATCGGACCAGAGCAGAGTCAAGATGTTTATTGCAGAAATGAGTGCCTCCATCACTGATTAGTACCCTACGGACACCAAACATGCTGAAAATATGCTTCTGGAGGAACTTTATCACTGTCTTAGTATCATTAGTGGGTGTTGCAATTGCCTCTACCCATTTAGATACATAGTCTACTGCCACCAGAATATAAGTGTTTGAATATGATGGTGGGAAAGACCCCATGAAGTCAATACCCCATACATCAAACAACTCAATCTCTAAGATTCCTTGCTGAGGCATGGCATAACCGTAAGGTAGATTACCAGCTCTCTGGCAACTGTCACAGTTACGTACAAACTCTCGGGAGTCTCTATAGAGAGTAGGCTAGTAGAAGCCACATTGGAGAACCTTTGTGGCTGTTCGCTCACCTCCGAAATGTCCTCCATATTGTGATCCATGGCAATGCCATAGGATCTTCTGTGCCTCTTCTCTAGGCACACATCTACGGATTCCTCCATCTGTACACCTCTTAAAGAGATATGGTTCATCCCACAAGTAGTACTTTGCTTCAGAAATCAATTTTTTTGTTTGCTGCTTACTATACTCTTTTGGTATGAATCTCATAGCTTTATAGTTTGCAATGTCTGCAAACCATGGTACTTCCTGAATGGCAAAGAGTTGCTCATCCGAAAAGGTTTCAGAGATCTCAGTAGGAGGGAGGGACGCTCCTGCTACTGGTTCTATCCGGGATAGGTGATCAGCTACTTGGTTCTCTGTCCCTTTTCTGTCTCTTATTTCTATATCAAACTCTTGCAGAAGCAACACCCATCTTATGAGTCTGGGTTTTGAATCCTGCTTTGTGAGAAGATATTTTAGAGCAGCATGGTTAGTGTACACAATCACTTTTGATCCTACTAAATAAGATCTGAACTTGTCAATGGCATAAACCACTGCAAGCAACTCCTTTTCTGTGGTTCTGTAATTCTTCTGCGTGTCATTTAAAACACGGCTAGCATAATAAATGACATGCAGAAGCTTGTTATGCCTCTGTCCTAATACGGCACCAATGGCATGGTCACTGGTATCACACATTAGTTCGAATGGTAATGTCCAGTCTGGTACAGAAATGACTGGTGCTGTGACCAGCTTAGCTTTCAAAGTCTCAAACACCTGTAGACACTCTGTGTCAAAGACAAAATGTGTATCAGCAGCTAGCAGATTGTTCAGAGGTTTTGCAATTTTTGAAAAATCCTTTATAAACCTCCTATAGAATCCCGCATGCCCTAGAAAGCTTCTGATTGCCTTAACATTGGCAGGTGGTGGTAATTTTTCAATTACCTCTACCTTAGCTTGATCCACCTCTATTCCCTTGTTTGAAATTTTGTGTCCAAGGACAATTCCTTCAGTCACCATAAAGTGACATTTCTCCTAGTTTAAAACCAGGTTAGTCTCTTGGCACCTTTTCAGAACAAGTGCTAGATGGTCAAGACAGGAGCTGAATGAGTCTCCAAATACTGAGAAGTCATCCATGAAGACTTTCAGAAATTTTTCTACCATATCAGAGAAGATAGAGAGCATGCACCTCTGAAAGGTTGCAGGTGCATTACACAGACCAAATGGCATCCTTCTGTAGGAAAATACTCCAGATGGACACGTCAATGCTATTTTTTCTTGGTCCTGAGGATCTAGTGCAATTTGGTTGTATCCTGAATAGCCATGCAAAAAGCAGTAGTATTCATGACCTGCTAGTCTCTCTAGCATCTGGTCTATGAATGGTAAAGAAAATGATCCTTTCTGGTGGCTGTATTTTGTCTTCTGTAGTCAATACACATACGCCACCCTGTAACTGTTCTTGTAGGAACTAGTTCATTTTTTTCATTATGAACCACTGTCACGCCTCCCTTCTTGGGGATAACTTGGACAGGGCTCACCCAGGGGCTATCAGAAATAGGATAAATAATCCTAGCCTCTAGTAGCATAGTGACCTCTTTATGCACCACCTCCTTCATGGCTAGATTCAGTCGCCTCTGTGGTTGAACTACTGGCTTAGCATCATCCTCCAATAGGATCTTGTGCATGCATCTGGCTGGGCTAATGCCCTTAAGATCACTTATGGACCACCCAAGAGCTGTCTTGTGTGTCCTTAGCACCTGAATTAGTGCTTTCTCTTTCTGTAGCTCTAAAGCAGAGCTTATGATTATCGAAAAAGTGTCATCTTCTCACAAAAATGCATATTTCAGGGATAGTGGTAGTGGTTTGAGCTCAGGTTTAGGAGGCTTCTACTCTTCCTAAGGAGTTTTCAGAGGTTCTTCTATTTTCTCTAGTTCTTCCAAATCAGGCTGAACATCTTTAAAAATGTCTTCTACCTCTGATTCAAGATTCTCAGTCATATTGACCTCTTCCACCAGGGAGTCAATAATATCAGCGCTCAGACAGTCCTTTTATGTGTCTGGATGCTGCATAGCTTTAACAGCATTCAACTTAAACTCATCCTCATTGACTCTCAGTGTTATCTCCCATTTTTGGACGTCAATGAGGGTTCGTCCAGTCGCTAGGAAAGGTCTTCCTAGAATGAGAGTTGCACTCTTTTGCTCCTCTATTTCCAGCACTACAAAGTCAGTAGGAAAGGCAAATGGCCCAACCTTGACAATCATGTCTTCAATTACGCCTGATGGAATTTTAATGGAGCCATCAGCAAGTTGGAGATATATTCGAGTTGGTTTAACTTCATCAGTTAAACCAAGCTTTTCGATAGTGGATGCATGTATTAGGTTGATACTTGCCCCAAGATCACATAGAGCTGTCTTGGTACAAGTATCCTCTAATGTGCATAGTATCATAAAGCTTCCGGGATCTTTAAGCTTCTCTGGTAAGCTTTTCAGAATGACTGCACTGCATTCTTCAGTGAGGAAAACTTTTTCAGTTTCTCTCAAATCCTTCTTATGACTTAAGATCTCTTTCATGAACTTAGCATAAGAGGGTATTTGCTCAAGTGCCTCTGCAAATGGAATCTTTATTTCAAGAGTCCTGAGATAGTCTGCAAAGTGGGCAAATTGTTTATCCTGTTCCGCTTGGCGAAGTTTCTGAGGATAAGGCATCTTGGCTTTATATTCTTCAACCTTAGTTGCTGCAGGTTTATTTCCTATAGAAGTGGTTGGAAAAGCCTGCTTAACGGGGTTTTTATCAGCACTTGTAGATGTCTGATCCCTTATTGGCATTTGAATGCCAGAATTGGGTTCAGTATGGGCATTTAACGCCAGATTGCCACCCTTTCTGGCATTTGGACGCTAGAATTGGCCATCCAGTTGGTGTTTAAGGCCAATTTTCACCCTTTTCTGGCGTTTGAATGCCAGAATCATTCCGCTCTAGGCTCTTACTGTCCTTAGAGGGATTTTGGGCAGTGGCTTGGTCATCCTCTGTCAATTGTTCCTTTCTTGGTTTTTTGCTGTCTTGAGTTGAGACATTCAATGTCTTTCCACTTCTTAAATGAACAGCTTGGCACTCTTCTGTTATCTGTTTAGATAGCTACTGTCTTATCTGATCTATTTGTGCTTCTATATTCTTGTTAGCATTTTTAGTGTCTTGTAGTATCTCTTTAAATTCTGCTAGCTATTTTGTTATAAGAAGCAATTGCTGATTGAGTTCAATAACTTGTTCTGGAGAGCTAAGTTCAGTGGATAGTGCTTTAGCCTCTTCTTTTTCATGGAGGACTCACTACTTAAGTGCAGATGCTGATTGCTAGCAACTGTATCAATGTACTCTTGAGCCTCTTCAATTGTCTTCCTCATGTGTATAGATCTACCAGCGGAGTGGTTTAGAGACATCTGGGCCTTTTCTGTAAGCCTGTAGTAGAAGATGTCTAACTGCACCCATTCTGAAAATATTTCAGAGGGGCATTTCCTTATCATCTCTCTGTACCTCTCCCAGGCATTATAAAGAGATTCATTATCCTCTTGTGTAAAGCCTTGGATGTCCAGCCTTAGCTGTGTCATCCTTTTTGGAGGAAAATATTGATTCAAAAATTTGTCTGATAACTGTTTCCATGTTCTTATGCTTGCTGTGGGTTCGTTATTTAACCACCTCTTAGCTTGATCTTTTATAGTAAATAGAAATAGTAATAATCTGTAGATATCCTGATCTACTTCCTTATCACGTACTGTGTCAGCAATTCGTAAGAACTGTGCCAGAAACTCAGTAGGTTCTTCCTGTGGAAGATCGGAATAATGGCAGTTTTGCTGCACCATCATAATAAGCTGAGGGTTTATCTCGAAATTGTTGGCTCTGATGGCGGGATATACAGATACTACTCCCATATGAAGCAGTAGTGGGGTTAGCATATGACCCCAGAGTCCTTCTGGACTGTTCATTTCCACTTAGGTCCATGATGGAGAAAGGGAGATGATGTGGATTGTAAATAAAAATTTTATTCCCTTTTTTTCTTTTTTTTATTTAAATTAAAGAAATTAAAATAAAGTAAAAAATTGATGCAAGTTTCAAAAATTAAGGAAAGAAAAAGAAATAAAAGAAATTAGAAAATTAAATTAATTAATTAATTAAAAATATTTGAAAAATTATGGGTGAGGATTTTCAAAAATTGAAGAGAGAGAAAGTGGTTAGGAAGTTTTGAAAAAGATATGTCTTAAAATTAAAGATACTTGTAAAAAAATAAATAAAAGAAAATATTTGAAAAAGATGTGATTTTAAAATTTGAGATTAGAAAAGATAAGATAAGTTAGGTAAGAGAAGATAAGGAATTTTAAGAGAAGATAAGTTTTTAAATTAAAAAGTTTTGAAATTTAAATTTTAAATTTAAAAATTAAATTTTGAATTTTGAAATTTGAAATTTGAAATTTGAAATTTGAATTTTAAATTTTGAATTTTGAATTTTGAAAAAGTCAACAATATAAGATAAAGATTTGAAAAAAAATTTAAATTTTGAAATGGTTTGATTTTTGAAATTTTAAATTTAAATTTTAAAATTTGGATTTTGAATTTTGGAATTTAATTGAAATTTGAAATTTGAATTTGAAATAAGATAAGATAAGATTTTGAAAAAGATATGATTTTTGAAAAAGATTTGAATTTTGAAATTTAAAACTAAGATAAGATAAGATAAAAATTTTAAAATAAAAATCTGAATTTTTTTATGTAAATTTCGAAAATTCAATTAAAATAAAGAGAAAAGATAATTTTTTTTTTTTGAATTTAATCAGGAAAGAGAAAAACAAGTAAAAGACACAAAACTTAGAATTTTCAGATCAAAACAAAGAAAACAAACTAGAAAACTTTGAATGTCAAGATGAACACCAAGAACACTTTGAATGTCAAGATGAACACCAAGAATAAATTTTGGAAATATTTGGGAAAATAAAAACACAAAGGACACCAAACTTAAAAAATTTTTATACTTTGGACACTAATAATTCAAAAATGTACAAGAAAAACAACAAAAGACATCAAACAAGAAAAATTAAAGATCAAATAAGGAAAAATTATCAAGAACAATTTGAAGATCAAGAAAGAACTAAACTCAAACAGAAGACTCAATTATTAATTTATTGGTTTTTATCTATTTATTAAAAATTTTCGGAAAAAATCTAGAAAAAGAAAACAATAATTTTAAAATTTTAACAAAAAAAATAGAAGACTCAATTTTAGTGACTCTAAAGAAAATAGATAATTTTTTCCTAATCTAAGCAACAAGATGAACCGTCAGTTGTCCAAACTCGAACAATCCCTGGCAACAGCGCCAAAAACTTGGTGCACGAAATTGTGATTACACTTTTCACAACTCCGCACAACTAACTAGCAAGTGCACTGGGTCGTCCAAGTAATACCTTACGTGAGTAAGGGTCGATCCCACGGAGATTGTCGGCTTGAAGCAAGCTATGGTTATCTTGTAAATCTTAGTAAGGAGATTAATGATAAAAATGATGTTGTTTATGAAAAGTAAATAACATGAAATAATGGTACTTGTGATTCAGTAATGAGGAACAGGTTGAGGTTCCGGAGATGCTCTGTCATCTGAATCTCTACTTTCCTACTGTCTTCTTCTCCAAGCACACATGGCTTCCTTCAATGGCAAGCTGTATGTTGGTGGATCACCGTTGTCAATGGCTACCATCCATCCTCTCGATGAAAAATACCAGGCACGGTTTCTGTACGGCTAATCATCTGTCGGTTCTCACTTGTGTCGTAATAGGATCTCTCTATCCTTTTGCACACTGTCACTGTGCCCAACATTCGTGAGTTTGAAGCTCGTCACAGTCATCCCGTTCCAGATCCTACTCGGAATACCACAGACAAGGTTTAGACTTTTCGGATCTCAGGAATGTTGCCAATTGGTTCTAGCCTCTACCACGAAGGTTCTAATCCCACGGACTCGGTCTGTGGATTAGAGACCCAAGAGATACGCACTCAAGCTGTCGCCCAATGACTACGTTGAGCTTAGGTAGAACGGGAGTGGTTGTCAAGCACCCGTTCATAAAATTGAGAATGATGATGAGTGTCACGGATCATCATATTCTCTATATTGAAGTACGAGTGAGTATCTTAGAATAGAATCAAGCGTGATTGAATAGAAAACAATAGTAATTGCATTAATCTATTGAGACACAGCAGAGCTCGTCACCACCACCTATGGGGTTTAGAGACTCATGCCCTAGAAAATACAATATGAGATGTAAAATATCATGAGTTGCAAAATGAATCTCTAAAAGTAGTTTTTATACTAAACTAGTAACTTAGGTTTACAGAAAATGAGTAACTAAGTGCAGATAGTGCAGAAATCCACTTCTGGGGCCCACTTGGTGAGTGTTTGGACTGAGCTTTGAAGCTTTCACGTGCATAGGCCATTCTTGGAGTTAAACACCAGCTTGGGTGCCAGTTTGGGCGTTTAACTCCAGTTCTGGTGCCAGTTCTGGCGTTTTACGCCAGAAAAGGGTCTCTGGCTGGCGTTGAACGCCATTTTGGGCCATCAAATCTCAGGCAAAGTATAAACTATTATATATTGCTGGAAAGCCCAAGATGTCTGCTTTCTAACGCAATTGAGAGCACGCCAATTGGGATTCTGTCGCTCCAGAAAATCCACTTCGAGTGCAGGAAGGTCAGAATCCAACAGCATCTACAGTCCCTTCTTAGCCTCTGAATCAGATTTTTGCTCAGGTCCCTTAATTTCAGCTAGAAAATACCTGAAATTACAGAAAAATGCACAAACTCATAATAAAGTCCAAAAATGTGATTTTTTCATAAAAAATAATAAAAATATAATAAAAAGTAACTAAAATATACTAAAAACTACCTAAAAATAATGCCAAAAAGCGTATAAATTATCCGCTCATCAGGAATCTCCCTACACTTAGACAAGGCAAGGTCAACTTCCTTATGCTCTTCGTTGTGTATTTCCACCTCTTGACAACTTCTTTCATCTTCTTCATGCTTGGTGACTTCTTCCAATTCCTCATCATCATCAATCAAATCAAACTTGGGAGGTTGTGTGAAATCTATTTCCATATCAACTTCACATTCGACGGAAGAGTCTTCAATGAGATCACCAACATCATTTGGCATTGAGTTGTCTTCAATAGCTTCAATTTCATGCCCCATGGAAGAGGATTCAATTGTTGATAAGAAATCATTGATGATCGAGTCCATCTCCTGATCCTCCTGCTCATATTCTTCAATCTTTATGTGCTCCAGAGGTTGTTGAGATATCCATGGTGGTTTCGCATCTTTAAGATCTTCAACCACCTCTTCCATTTCTTCAATGACCCTATGCGTCTCCAATTGCTCCAATACAAAGCTCGACTCTTCCTTCTTCTCCATTGGATTTTCCAATCTCTCTATCATGCTTTGCTCTTCCTTGGGTTCTTCACATGTAGCTACGGAGACACCTTGAGTATTCAAACATTGGTAGGCTAAAGTATGCACTACCTTAGTCAAATTAGTCACAAACTCTAAGGTGTTCCTTTGCATATCCACTTGGCCTTAAAGTAGCAGGGTGAGAGAGTCATCTATTGGGGCTTGGGGTGGATAGAAAGGTTTATTATTTTGGAGAAAGGGTTCATAATGGAAAGGCGGTCCTTCTTGGTACGGGTATGGAGATGGTATGTATTGAGGTGGTTCTTAGTGGTAATCTTGATAGGGTTGTGGGGGTTCCAAAGGTTCTTGCTCATAATGGTCATAAGAATATGGTATAGGCGATTGGTCATACAATGGACGTGGGTCACAAGAAGGTGCTTGGTAAAATTAGGCTTGTGAGCGTGGTTGATTGTCATGTTGAGGGTAAGGTTTATAAGCATATGGTGGTGGTACTTGATTGTCATAAAAAGAGTCACCATAGCTATCAAGTTGACATGCATTAGGATGGTGGTTATACCAATAAGTATCCGGATGTTGTTGCCAATAGGAGTGATCAATTCATTAAGGCTCCTTCCATCTTGAAGTGTTCCATCCTTGGTACATATTGTCATTAACGTCCACATTTCCTACAACACAGTGAGAACCAAACTCATAGCCAAAATGAGAATTCTGATGAGCGGATAATTTATACGCTTTTTGGCACTGTTTTTAGTATGTTTTTAGTATATTTTAGTTAGTTTTTATTATATTTTTATTAGTTTTTATTTAAAATTCACTTTTCTGGACTTTACTATGAGTTTGTGTGTTTTTCTGTGATTTCAGGTATTTTCTGGCTGAAATTGAGGGACCTGAGCAAAAATCTGATTCAGAGGCTGAAAAAGGACTGCAGATGCTGTTGGATTCTGACCTCTCTACACTCAAAGTGGATTTCCTGGAGCTATAGAAGCTCAATTGGCGCGCTCTCAATTGCGTTGGAAAGTAGACATCCTGGGCTTTCCAGCAATATATAATAGTTTATACTTTGCCCATGATTTGATGGCCCAAACCGGCATTCCAAGTCAGCTTAAGAATTCTGGCGTTTAACGCCAGAACTGGCATAAAAGCTGGAGTTAAACGCCCAAACTGGCACAAAAGCTGGTGTTTAACTCCAAAAAAAGTCTCTACACATGAAATCTTCAATGCTCAGCCCAAGCACACACCAAGTAGGCCCCAGAAGTGGATTTTTTACACTAAACACCTTAGCTTACTCATTTTCTGTAACCCTAGGTCACTAGTTTACTATAAAAACTACTTTTAGTAATTCATCTTACACCTCATGACATTCTACACGTTTCATATTGTATCTTCTACAGCATGAGTCTCTAAACCCCATTGTTGGGGGTAAGGAGCTCTGCTGTTCTTCATGAATTAATGCAATTACCACTGTTTTTCATTCTATCACGCTTGCTTCTATTCTAAGATATTCATTTGCACTTCAACCTGATGAATGTGATGATCCGTGACAATCATCATCATTCTCACCTATGAACACGTGCCTGACAACCACTTCCGTTCTACATGCAATCAAGCTTGAATGTGTATCTCTTGGGTTTCTAATCTAAGATTGAAACCTTCGTGGTATAGGCTAGAATTATTGGCGGTCATTCTTGAGATCCGGAAAGTCTAAACCTTGTCTGTGGTATTTCGAGTAGGATCTGGGAAGGGATGACTGTGACGAGCTTCAAACTTGCAATTGTTGGGCGTGTGACAGACGCAAAAGGGTCAATGGATCCTATTCCAACATGATCAAGAACTGACAGATGATTAGCCGTGCGGTGACAGCGCATTTGGAACATTTTCACTGAGAGGACGGGAAGTAGCCATTGACAACGGTGATGCCCAACATAAAGCTTGCCAAGGAAGGAGCCTTGCGTGTGTGAAGAAGAAGATAGTAGGAAAGCAGAGATTCAGGGGACGGAGCATCTCCAAAACCTCAACCTGTTCTCCATTACTGCAAAACAAGTATTTATTTCATGTTCTTTTACTTTTTACAATTAAATCTGAGAATTATTGATATCCTGACTAAGAGTTACAAGATAACCATAGCTTGCTTCAAGCCGACAATCATTGTGGGATCGACCCTTACTCACGTAAGGTATTACTTGGACGACCCAGTGCACTTGCTGGTTAGTTGTGCGGAATTGCAAAAGTGTGATTGTGATTTCGTGCACCAAGTTTTTGGCGTCGTTGCCGGGGATTGTTCAAGTTTGGACAACTGACGGTTTATCTTGTTGCTTAGATTAGGAATATTTTATTTTTGTTGGTTTAGAGTCTTTTATTTGAGTTTAGTTTCATATTTTAAGTTTGGTGTCAATTGCATGCTTTTACTTTCTTTTAATTTTTTGAATTTGCATACTCTTAGTTGTTTCTTGATCTTTAAAAATTCTAAGTTTGGTGTCTTCTTGGTGTTTTCCTTTAATTTTTCAAAAATTTGTGTTTGATTTTCTAAAAATTTCAAGTTTGGTGTGTTTTTGTGCTTTTATTTACTTAAAAATTTTTCAAAAATTTGTTCTTGGTGTTCATCTTGATCTTTAAAGTGTTCTTGGTGTTCATCTTGACATTCAAAGTTTTCTTGTTTGTTCTCTTTGTTTTGATCTAAAGTTTCTAAGTTTAGTGTCGCTTTGTTGTTTTTCTCTTTCCTCATTAAAATTTAAAAATAAAAAAAATATCTTTTCCTTATTTTTCTCATAATTTTTGAAATTTAGCATTAAAGTAGTCAAAGATTTTCAAAATCATATCTTTTCTTTTTAATCAAGTCAAAATTCTAATTTCAAAAATTGATCTTTTCAAATCTTTTTCAAAAAAATCAAATCTTTTTAATTTCTTCAATCATATCTTCTCAATCATATCTTCTTCAAAATAATTTTCAATAATATCTTTTTGATTGCTAATTTCAAAATCTTTTTAATCAATTAATTAATTTAGTTTTCAATTTGCTTTTATTTTATTCTAATTTTCGAAAATTTTATTTTATCTTCCATTTATTTTGTTTTATTTTTTTCGGTTACTTTTAATTAAAAAAAATTCATATCAATTCCCTTTTCTCCATCATGGACATAAGTGGAAGTGAACAGTCCAGAAGAACTCTGGGGTCATATGCCAACCCCATTACAGCTGCATATGGGAGTAGCATTTGTATACCTCCCATCAAAGCAAGCAGTTTTGAGTTAAATCCTCAGCTCATTATCATGGTGCAGCAAAATTGCCAGTATTCTAGTCTTCCACAGAAAGAACCTACTGAGTTTCTGGTACAGTTCTTACAAATTGCTGACACAGTACGTGATAAAGAAGTGGATCAGGATGTCTACAGATTATTACTGTTTCCATTTGCTGTAAAAGATCAAGCTAAGAGGTTGTTAAATAACCAACCCACAGTAAGCATAAAAACATGGAGACAATTATCAGACAAATTCATGAATCAATTTTACCCTCCAAAAAGGATGACACAGCTAAGGCTGGACATCCAAGGCTTTAAACAAGAGGATCATGAATCCCTTTATAATGCCTGGGAGAGGTATAGAGGGATGCTAAGGAAATGCCCCTCTGAAATATTTTCAGAGTGGGTACAGTTAGACATCTTCTACTATGGGCTTACAGAAAGAGCTCAAATGTCTCTAGACCACTCAGCTGGTGGATCTATACATATGAGAAAGACAATTGAAGAGGCTCAAGAACTCATAGATACATTTGCTAGAAATCAACATCTATACTCAAGCAATGAGCCCTCCAAAGAAAAAGAAGCTATGGTAGCAACTACTGATTATAATCCTCAAGAACAAATTGTTGAACTAAATTAGCAATTACTTCTAATGACAAAACAATTAGCAGAATTCAAGGAGATGCTCCAAGACACTAAAAATGTTAACAAGAATATAGAAGCACAATTAAATCAGACAAGACAGCAGCTATCTAAACAGATAACAGAAGAATGTCAAGCTGTTCAACTAAGAAGCGGGAAGACATTGAATAATTCAGTTCAAAGTAGCAAAAAGTCAAGAAAGGAACAAATGACAGAGGATGATCAAACCACTGCTCAAAATCCCTCTAAGGACAGCAAGAGCCCATAGAGGAATAATTCTGGCATTCAAACGCCAGAAAAGGGAGAAAAGTTGGCGTTAAACGCCCATCCTACACCCAATCCTGGCATTCAAATGCCAATGAGGGATCAGACACCTGCAAGTGCTGATAGTAACCCCTCTAAGAAGGCTTCCCCAACCACTTCTGTAGGGAATAAACCTACAGCAACTAAGGTTGAAGAATATAAAGCCAAGATGCCTTATCCTCAGAAACTCCGCCAAGCGGAACAGGATAAACAATTTGCCCGCTTTGCAGATTATCTCAGGACTCTTGAGATAAAGATCCCGTTTGCAGAGGCACTTGAGCAAATACCCTCTTATGCTAAGTTCATGAAAGAGATCTTAAGTCATAAGAAGGATTGGAGAGAAACTGAAAAAGTGTTTCTCACTGAAGAATGCAGTGCAGTCATTCTGAAAAGCTTACCAGAAAAGCTTCAAGATTCAGGAAGCTTTATGATACCATGCACATTAGAGGGTGCTTGTACTAAGACAGCTCTATGTGACCTTAGAGCAAGTATCAACCTAATATCTGCATCTACTATCAAAAAGCTTGGGTTGACTGAAGAAGTCAAACCAACCCGGATATGTCTTCAACTTGCTGATGGCTCCATTAAATATCCATCAGGCATAATTGAGGACATGATTGTCAAGGTTGGGCCATTTGCCTTTCCCACTGACTTTGTAGTGCTGGAAATGGAGGAGCACAAGAGTGTAACTCTCATTCTAGGAAGACCTTTCCTAGCAACTGGACGAACTCTTATTGATGTACAAAAAGGGGAAGTGACCCTGAGAGTCAATGAGGATGAGTTCAAGTTAAATGCTGTCAAAGCTATGCAGCATCTAGACACATCAAATAACTGCATGAACACTGATATTATTGACTCTTTAGTGGAAGAGATCAATATGACTGAGAGTCTTAAATCAGAGCTAGAGGACATCTTTAAAGATGTTCAGCCTGATCTAGAGGAACAAGAGGAAATAAAAGAACCTTTAAAAATCCCTCAGGAAGAGGAGAAACCTCCTAAACCCGAGCTCAAACCACTACCACCATCCTTGAAATATGCATTTCTGGGAGAGGGTGACACTTTTCCAGTGATCATAAGCTCTGCTTTAAATCCACAAGAAGAGAAAGCACTAATTGAAGTGCTAAGGACACACAAGACAACTCTTGGGTGGTCCATAAGTGATCTTAAGGGCATTAGCCCAGCAAGATGCATGCACAATATCCTATTAGAGGATGATGCTAAACCAGTGGTTCAACCACAGAGGCGGCTAAATCCAGCCATGAAGGAGGTGGTGCAGAAAGAGGTCACTAAGTTATTAGAGGCTGGGATTATTTATCTTATTTCTGATAGCCCCTGGGTGAGCCCTGTCCAAGTTGTCCCTAAGAAGGGAGGCATGACAGTAGTTCATAATGAAAAGAATAAACTGGTTCCCACAAGAACAATTACAGGGTGGCGTATGTGTATTGACTACAGAAGGCTCAATACAGCCACCAGAAAGGATCATTTTCCTTTACCATTCATAGACCAGATGCTAGAGAGACTAGCAGGCCATGAATACTACTCCTTTTTGGATGGCTATTCAGGCAACAACCAAATTGCAGTGGATCCTCAAGACCAAGAGAAAACAACATTCACATGTCCATCTGGAGTATTTGCTTACAGAAGAATGCCTTTTGGTCTGTGTAATGCACCTGCAACCTTTCAGAGGTGCATGCTCTCTATCTTCTCTGATATGGTAGAGAAGTTCCTGGAAGTCTTCATGGATGACTTCTCAGTATTTGGAGACTCATTCGACTCATGTCTTGATCATCTAGCACTTGTCCTGAAAAGGTGCCAAGAGACTAACCTGGTTTTAAACTGGGAAAAATGTCACTTTATGGTGACTGAAGGAATTGTCCTTGGGCACAAAATTTCAAGCAAGGAAATAGAGGTGGATCAAGCCAAGGTAGAGGTGATTGAAAAATTACCACCACCTGCCAATGTTAAGGCAATCAGAAGCTTTCTGGGGCATGCAGGATTCTATAGGAGGTTCATAAAGGATTTTTCAAAAATTGCAAAACCTCTAAGCAACCTGCTGGCTTCTGACACGCCATTTGTGTTTGACACAGAGTGTCTGTAGGCGTTTGAAACCCTGAAAGCCAAGCTGGTCACAGCACCAGTCATCTCTGCACCTGACTGGACATTACCATTCGAATTAATGTGTGACGCCAGTGACCATGCCATTGGTGCAGTGATGGGACAAAGGCATAACAAGCTTATGCATGTCATTTACTATGCCACTCGTGTTCTAAATGATGCACAGAAGAATTACACAACCACAGAAAAAGAGCTGATAGCAGTGGTTTATGCCATTGACAAGTTTAGATCCTATTTAGTAGGATCAAAAATGATTGTGTACACTGACCATGCTGCTCTTAAATATTTACTCACAAAGCATGATTCAAAACCCAGGCTCATAAGATGGGTGTTGCTACTGCAAGAGTTTGATATAGAAATAAGAGACAGAAAAGGGACAGAGAACCAGGTAGCTGATCACCTGTCCCGGATAGAACCAGTAGCTGGGGCGTCCCTCCCTTCTACTGAAATCTCTGAGACCTTTCCAGATGAGTAACTCTTTGCCATTCAGGAAGCACCATGGTTTGCAGACATTGCAAATTATAAAGCTGTGAGGTTCATACCCCAGGAGTACAGCAGGGTGGAAAAGAAAAAACTAATTTCTGATGCAAAGTGCTACTTGTGGGATGAACCATATCTCTTTAAGAGATGTGCAGACGGAATGATCCGCAGATGCGTCCCTAGAGAGGAGGCACAGAAGATCCTATTGCATTGCCATGGATCACAGTATGGAGGACATTTCGGAAGTGAGCACACAGCCACTAAAGTCCTCCAATGTGGTTTCTACTGGCCTACTCTCTATAGAGATGCCCGAGAGTTTGTGCGTAACTGTGACAGTTGCCAAAGAGCTGGCAACTTACCTCATGGTTAAGCCATGCCTCAACAAGGGATCATAGAGATTGAGTTATTTGATGTATGGGGTATTGACTTCATGGGTCCTTTCCCACCATCATACTCAAACACTTACATTCTGGTGGCAGTAGACTACGTATCTAAATGGGTGGAGGCAATTGCCACACCCATTAATGATACCAAGACTGTGCTAAAGTTCCTCCAGAAACATATTTTCAGCAGATTTGGTGTTCCCAGAGTACTAATCAGTGATGGGGGCACCCATTTTTGTAATAAACAGCTTTACTCTGCCATGGTCCGGTATGGAATTAGCCACAAAGTAGCAACTCCATATCATCCACAGACAAATGGGCAGGTTGAAGTCTCTAATAGAGAGCTAAAAACAATCCTGGAACGGACTGTAATTGCCCGTAGAAAGGATTGGGCAAAGAGCTTGGATGATGCTCTGTGGGCATACAGAACAGCATTCAAGATTCCTATAGGAACCTCTCCATACCAGCTTGTGTATGGCAAGGCCTGTCATCTGCCCATGGAACTGGAACATAAAGCCTACTGGCAACCAGATTCCTAAACCTGGATGCTAAGTTAGCTGGTGAGAAAAGATTGCTCCAGCTAAATGAGCTAGAGGAGTTCAGACTCAATGCTTTTGAAAATGCAAAAATTTATAAGGAAAAAGAAAAAAAGTGTCATGACAAGAAATTGTCATCCAGAGTCTTTGAGCCAGGACAAAAAGTTCTGCTGTTCAACTCTAGGCTCAGATTATTCCCTGGGAAATTAAAATCCCGGTGGAGGGGACCATATGTGATTATAGGAGTGTCACCATATGGATATGTTGAGCTTCAAGATATTGATTCTGACAAAAAGTTCATTATTAATGAACAAAGAATCAAGCATTATCTTGAAAGCAATTTTGAGCAAGAATGCTCAAAACTGAGGCTTGAATGAAGCTCAGTAAAGGTCCAGCTAAAGACAATAAAGAAGTGCTTGCTGGGAGGCAACCCAGCCATTAGCAAGTTATTTGTTTTAAATAATACTTGTAGAAATTTGATATACACTTTCTTCAAAGGTTAATCATCAAAATTGAAAGAATTCATAGCGTTACAGAAGGATTCAGTGCAAAAAGCAGAGAAAAGGAGCTTGCTGACAAAAAAACGCCAGTAAAGGGCATTTTGGGCGTTAAACGCCAGAATGGGTACCATTATGGGCGTTTAACACCAGTAAAGGTACCATTTTGGGCGTTAAACGCCAGCATTGGCACCATTCTGGGCGTTTAACGCCAGAATTGCAGCATCCTGGGCGTTCAGCAAAACGCCCAGTGATAAAGGAGTTTCTGGCGTTTAAGGCCAGCCAGGGAACCTGGCTGGGAGTTAAACGCCCATAATGGCCAACAATTGGGCGTTAAACGCCAGAATGGATACCATTCTGGGCGTTTAACGCCAGAAAGGCAGGGGGAGGAGATTTTGTTTCCAAATTCAAATTTTTTTTCAAATTTTCATGTTTTAACTCATAATTTTCTGCATAAACATGTTTCAAACTTTCATTATTTACCCTCAATTTTCAAAAATTCAACAATTCTCTAAATCTCTTTTTCAATTTTCTTTCAAATCCTTCCCAAATCTTCTTCAAAAACTCATCTATCTTTTCAATTTCTTTTCAAATCTTTTTAAACCCATCATATCATCTCTTATTTCTTAGATGCATAACCAAATTATCAGATTTAACCTCTTTATATCTTTTTCAATTGAAAATCTCATCTTTTTCATATCATGATTTTATTTTCTTCCACCAATCATATCTCTATGGCATATCTCTTTCAAAATTTTCGATCCTCCCATCCTCTTATAAATACACATTCGGCCATCCCATCCTCTCCACCATTCGAATTTCCCTCTTCTCCTCTCTCTCCCCTTTTCTTTCTTTTGCTTGAGGGCAAGCAAACCTCTAAGTTTGGTGTGTTTTTCTGTGATCACTGAGCTAAGACTCATCAAGATCATGGCACCTAAGGGAAAGCAAACCAAATCAAGAGGCAAGAAAGAGAATACTCCAAAGAGTCTTTGGAATCAAGAGAGGTTCCTAACCAAAGAACATGCAGACCATTACCACAAAATAATGGGTCTGAGGTCAGTGATCCCGGAAGTTAAATTCAATCTGAAAGAAGATGAATATCCGGAGATCCAAGAGCAAATTTGAAACAGAGAATGGGAAATTCTAGCTAATCTTGAAACAAAGGTTGGAAGAAACATGGTTCAGGAATTCTACTCAAATCTGTGGCTAACAGATAAGCAGAGAATAACTAGAACCGCCTTTCATACCTACCGAACCATGGTCAGAGGGAGGCTTATTTACTTCCATCTGGACAAAATAAGAGAGGTCTTCAAACTGCCTCAACTACAAGATGATCTAGAATCCTTTAATAGGAGAATGGTGAGAGTAGATAAGGGGTTGGATCAAGTTCTAGAGGACATATGCCTCCCTGGAACTAAGTGGATAACCAATTCAAAAGGTGTCCCAAACCAACTCAAGAGGGGAGATCTCAAACCAGTTGCATGAGGCTGGTTGGACTTCATTGGGCGTTCTATATTGCCCACTAGCAACCGCTCTGAGGTCACTGTCAAAAAGAGCAGTGATGATTCATTGTATTATGCTTGGAAAAAAAGTGAAGATTCATCATCTGATTTCTTGTGAGATTTACACAATTGCAAACAAGAACTCCACTGAAGCCAAACTGGCCTACCCAAGCTTAATTTCTCTGCTATGTAAAGATGCTGGGGTGAGGATGGGAGTAGATGAATTCATCCCAATCGAACACCCAATCACCAAGAAGTCAATGGAAGGACAAGTGTAAGACAACTCCATAAAAAGGAGGGCGCAGTAGTTCCTCCCAGAAATTCCTGAAATTGACTACTGGACCCGCCTAGAAGCATCTGTTTCCAAGCTGGAAGAAGCTATGGAACAACTTAAGGAAGAACAACAGAATCAAAACTGCATGCTCTGTAAACTGTTGAAGGAACAGGAGAAGCAGGGGCGTGAGCTACAGGAGCTGAAGCGCCAGAAGCTCTCCCTTGAAGGACCAAGCACCCCACAGATTGAGGGAGCATCCACTTCTCAAGATCAAGGTTGTTGAGTCCTAACTCTGTGATAACCTTTATTATTAAGAGTCTATTTTAAGAGTCATTTATTTTCTGTTTTTTTTTTTACTTTTCTGTCGTCTATTATTATTAGTTTGCTCTTATATTTATTTTGGAGTCTTATTGTCATTCCATGATTAATAAAATTTAAAGTTTATGTCTTAAAGCTATGAATGTCCTATGAATCCATCACCTTTCTTAAATAAAAGTGTTTTTAATTGAAAAAGAAAAAGAAGTACATGAATGAAGAACTGAAGATTGATGGTTTAGAAGTTATAGTAAACTCTCGTTGCAAGTATAGTTACTAAACCAAACAATCAACCTTTCTTACAAACATTTTAGTTGTCACAAGTAACAAACCCCTTTAAAATTCATAACCGAAGTATTCAAACCTCGGATCGTCTTTTCAAGGAATTGCAGGGAAGTATGTCCTTATTATTGGTTATGAGTCTTGTAAATTGGGGGTTTTGAAAGTAAGGAACCAGTATGTTAAATGATAAGAAAAATAAAATAGTAATAATAAAAAAAACTCTTGGCAAGGTATTAGAATTGGAAGTCCTATCCTTATCAATTGTGATGAGAATTGGATTTTAATCCCACTTTGTTAACCTCTAACTATGAAGGTAAATCAAGTGGATTAATTAGCTTAATCCTCAGGTCCTAGTCAATTCCTATGGAAAGACTAGAGTTATTGGAGCAACTCCCAATTTCAACCACTGCTTTATTTGACAGCTCAAGCGTTACCAATTACTTAACTCAAGCCAAAAGGGAGAAAATATCTAAATTAAATCAAAAGCATCAATATAAATAAAGCAAAGCAATATTAAATCTGAAACACCTCAAATAATATTAATTAAGAAAATATTAACATGAATATAGCATAAGCCAAATTGAAAAGATAAATAATAATTAAAAGTATATAATAAAAGTAGAAAATAAATAAGAGGAACATTGAACCTGTGATGAAGAAGAAATAATCCTAAATCCTAAAACTAAATCCTAAGAGAGAGGAGAGAGCCTCTCTCTCTAAAAACTACATCTAAAACTAAAATTATGAATTATGAGCTTATTATTATGAATGAATGGATTCCCCCACTTTTATAGCCTCTAATCTGTAATTTTTGGGCCGAAAACAGCCCAGAAATCGCTGGAGAAGAAATCTGCCACACTGATTTTTGTCACTACGATGCGTCCGCTTGGAGCACGCATTCGCATCACTTATCATCAGGAAAACTATGAGAAATTATATATCAAATCAAAGCCCCAAATGTTAGCTTTCCAACGCAACTGGAACCGCGTCGTTTGGATCTCTGTAGCTCAAGTTATGACCGTTTTAGTGCGAGAGAGTCAGGCTGACAGCTTTGCAGTTCCTTCAACTTCTTGTATTCCTTCCACTTTTGCATGCTTCCTTTCCATCCTCCAAGCCATTCCTGCCCTGCAATCTCTGAAAACACTTAACACACATGTCAAGGCATCTAATGGTAATAAGAGAGGATTAATATTAGCAAAGATAAGTCCAAAGAAACATGTTTTCAATTAAAGCACTTAATTAGGATGGCAAATGTAAAACCATGCAAATAGTATGAATAAGTGGGTAAAGAGTAGATAAAAACCACTCAATTGAGCACAAGATAAACCATAAAATAGTGGTTTATCAACCTCCCCACACTTAAACATTAGCATGTCCTCATGCTAAGCTCAAGAGAAGCTAAAAAGATGAAGAGGAATGATAGAATGTATGAAATGCAACCTATCTATATGAATGCAACTACATGCAAAATATTTCTACCTACTTGGTTAAAAATAAATAAATTCTCCAAGACAAATATAAATCGAATTCCACTAATTCAAAACATACAAAATAAGGTACAAGTAAACTTGTAAGAAGATAGCTCATGAAAGCAGGGAACATAGAATTTAGCACTGAACCCTTACTGGTAGTGTATATCACTCTAACTCTCAAGTGTCTAAGGTCAATCACTCTACTCCTCTCTAATCATGCTTTCTAAACTTTGTTCTTCATCTAACCAATCAACATTATTTAATATACCAATGCAAACATCATGAGGTCTTTTCAAGGTTGTAATGGAGCTAAGGTAAAGGTAAGGATATATGTATGGCCAAGTGAGCTATAATATGAAACTTTAATTAACCTAAACTTTCACCTAACATACATATACTCTATATAATTCTAATTCATGCCTAGCTACCCAAGATTCCCACTTTTACATCACATACTCATGTATCAACTTTTTCTTTTTAATTTATCACATGTGCATCGATTTTTTCATTAACTCAACATTGGGGTAATTTTGTCCCCTTATATATATATATATATATATATATATATATATATATATATATATATATATATATATATATTTTTTTTTTTTTTCTTTTTCTCATATTTTTTTTGAATCATAAAAGCAAACATAACTTATCAATGCACATGGATTTTTCATTATTTTTCTATTTTGGTTTTTCATGAGTAGGTTCCCAAATTTCCCATATTCAAATAAATAAAAAACATGATACATTCCCTTATCAACCCATGTTCCCACAATTTTCCCACACTTATTTGATACACAATCTTTATCTTAAGCTAACCAAAGATTCAATTGGGATAATTAATTTGTTTTCCGCTTAAGGCTAGTGATGTGGTAAAATATAGAACAAATGGGGATTAAAAAGCTCAAAGTGGCTGACAAGGGTGATTTAAAGGGTAGGCTTATTTGGGATAAGTGAGCTAAAATCAAACAATGGCCTCAATCATGTGCAAGCATGTAAATATACTAAATAATGGACATATAGAATGAAACAAAGCAAAGATTGTAATTATAGAGAAGAAAACACACAAGAATAAAATATTTGTGGTTAAATAATGTAACCATAAAAATATGCTCAAAATCTCACAGGTTGTGTGTTCTTTGGCTCAAAAACCATGTTCCACATACAACTTCAAACAAGTTTTAACATAAAAAATTTTTTTTCAATTTAAATTAGTGAAATTTTTCAAAGATAGGTTCTTAAAAGAATTTTATTACTTTAACCAAGTAGTAACTAAATGCCTAAAATCAAACAAATATGCAAATGCAATAACTAATTTAACAAAGAAAATTTAAACATTGGTGTTGAAACAGAAAGGTACTAACCCATGGAGATCGGTATCGACCTCCCCACACTTAAAGATTGCACCGTCCTCGGTGCATGCTAAGATGTGCAAGTGGACGGGAGGCTTCAACTAATGCTTTTCTCTATAGATTGTGCAGATTGACTTGCCTGTCTCCCCATGTAAACGTCTTCCGGTTCTCTTTCGGGTGGCCATCCTGAAAGAAAAAGGGAAGAAGAGTAACCCAGAAATAAAGATAGGAAAATAAATACAGTATGGGTGGATTAATGCTAAATAATAAGGGTGTCAATTACATGGTAGCTACAACATGCAAGTGAGAAAACAATAGAAGCCATGGCATGCCAGTGGTACAAAATGTACAACAATGGGGAAGAGAGTGGGGAAGGAGAGATAATATAAATTCATGTCAATGCAAAAGTAATACAGATATAAAAGATTGGCATTGATTTAAATAATATTACTCAATCAGAATTAAACAAGTCATTAAGCGCCAAGAAAATACCAGAAAAGATGTAACAGTTGAACAAGAACATTTGAACACCAATGGTAAAATAATAAATTTAGAAAAATAAAAATATGTAATGAATGAAAGTATGCAAATAAATAAAATAAAATAAAAGATAAGAAGAATGAGAAGGGAAAGAAATAAAGTAAGAAAGAAAGAAGAAAGAAGAAAAGATAGAAGAAATTAGGATTAGAGAAGAAAAGATAAGAAAATTGGCATTAATCTGGATAGGTTGTGTGACGCTGGCGACGCGGTCGCGTGGTGTGCAATAAGGTCAGGCGATGCGAACGCGTGGGGCACACGATCGCGTGTCTTGATTTGTGCTAGTGGCACGAGTGCAGCCTCGCGGAAGCACAACTCTCTGTTCGAAACTTGGTATTGCCAAAATCCAGGGTGACGCGGTCGCGTGGTCGACGTGATTGCGTGAGTGGCCATCATGGGGATATGACGCGGACGCGTGAGCCATGCGTCCGCTTGGTAAGGCGTGTGCGGTCAGCACCAGTCCAGCACCACTCTCGCACAACTTTCGGTCGTGCACCCTTCGTACGTCGATTTCCAGGTCACGCGGTCACGTGAGTGACGCGGTCGCGTGGGAGCCATTTTTTCCACATGACGCGGACGCGTCAGCGACACTACCGCGTCGCGTGCGTGCTTCTCTTTTTTTTTTATGCATGAAAAATGCAGAATGCAGTGTTAATATGAATGTGATGCAAAACTCCAGGTTCAATATAATAAAATAAAATAAAACTCGAAAACAAATAAAACTAACTAAAAATGAAAAAGGAACGATCATACCATGGTGGGTTGTCTCCCACCTAGCACTTTTAGTTAAAGTCCTTAAGTTGGACATTTGATGACCTTCCTGTTATGGTGGCTTGTGTTTGAACTCATCCAGGAATCTCCACCAATGTTTGTAATTCCAATAGCCTTCGCAATCCCAAACTAGGCACGTAAAGCCTTTGAGCAGCTTCAAACAGATTCTTAGGCTCCCAGGGTGTTGGATGTCAGAACAGATTCCAGGATCCCAAATCTTGCTTTTACACCTGTCTTCAAGTTGATTATCATGATTCCATTCGGGTGGTTCAGCTTTAGAATTCTCACTGAAGCGTCCAAACAACTTCCTAGACCCATTCAATTAAGCTTTACACCAACCCTTGCGTTTAAACTTAAAGCTTCCAACCATAATGAACCTTGCAGGACAATTCTTACCACTGACCATCTTCCTCTTACTCTTAATGCCACAAAGAGCTCTAAGTTGACCATCCGTCTCCAGTAGCCCATATTCAAGTGGAATCAGAAAGCTAAGGGACATGAGTTTTACCCACTTGAATGTCGTGAAGGATGATTGCAACTTAGGGGGAGGGGTCTCCAATAACTTTGGCAAGGTGATTCCAAGCTCCACTCCCTTGTGCTCTTTGACAACTTCCACCTCTTTGCAAGCTTCTTCTTCTTCTTTAATCTCCATCTCTTGATTAACCTCTTCGAAGTCTTTAGCCATGATATGCCTTGGAGGTTGTACACCCTCCTCAACATCAATTTCAAACATCTTTGAAGGAGGCTTGATAACTTGACTTTCCCATGGAGGTTCTGCATCTCCTAAATCTTCAACCACTTTTTCCTCTTCAATAATTACTGCTTTGTCTAGTAATTTTAATATAAAATCGTACTCATCCTTGATGATTTTCTCTCCATGACAACTCCTTTCAACTACTCTTTCATCTTCAAGGGTCTCTCCTACCTTTACCCGTAGGGCCTCCTTTAGCTCTTTATGAAGTATGGATTCGCGAAGATGATTCCTTCTTTCCTGTTCCATATCAATAGCATAATTGGGATCATCTTTCTCTTGGATTGATGGATGTGGGTGCTCTTCCATGGAGGGTGTGATGGGATGAAAAAATCATTATTTGGTTGAAAAGGAAGTGCACTAGAGCTTGAGGGTTGAATATTAGAGGTAGAAGGTTGGTTCATGCGGGATATAAGATTTTGGAGTGTAGAGGTGAGACCAATGATGTTAGAGATGAGTGTATTATTATCCATTGGAGGTTGGGGTGGATCTACGTATGGTTCATTTGGTTCATAGGGTGGTTGGTATAGTGGATGTGGGTTAGGGTCATATGGTGGTGTTTGGTGGTGAGGGGCTTGTGAGTATGGTGGTCCAAAGTCATGTTGAGGAGAGGGTTTATAGGCATATGGTGGTGGTTGTTGATAGTCCATTGGAGGTGGTTGTTGCCATGAGGGTTGATCAAATCCTTGTGGCTCCTCCCATCTGATTGTTCCACTTTGATGCCTGTTCTCATTGTAATTTCTTCTTCCTACAACATAATTGTAACCAGACTCATAGCCAAAGGGGTGAGAGTTCATAGTATCAAATAAAAATTAAAAATGAAAATAAAAACAAATTTAAATTTGAAAATTTTTAAAATTTGAATTTTGAAATTTGAATTTTAAATTTTTGAAATTTGAATTTTGAATTTTGAGATTTGAAATTTGAAAAAAAAATTTAAAATTGAATTTTGAAAATTTTTAAATTTGAATTTTGAAATTTGATTTTTAAATTTTGAATTTTTTGAATTTAATAAGGAAAGAGAAAAACAATAAAATGACAACAAACTTAAAAATTTTTAGATCAAAACGAAGAAAACAACTAAGAACAACTTGAAGATCAAGATGAATACCGAGAAAAAAATTTTTTTTTTTTAATTTTTTTTTATAATTAAATAAAAACCAATAACCTCTTAATTTATGAAAAAAAGCAAAAATAAAAACAAAAATAAAAATAAATAAACAAATAAAAAGCAAATATTTACAATAACCAATAATAAGGCACACGTTTGCAATTCTCCGGCAACGACGCCATTTTGAAGAACTGAAGATTGATGATTTAGAAGTTATAGTAAACTCTCGTTGCAAGTATAGTTACTAAACCAAGCAATCAACCTTTCTTACAAAAGTTTTGGTTGTCACAAATAACAAACCCCTTTAAAATTGATAACCGAGTATTTAAAGCTCGGGTTGTCTTCTCAAGGAATTGTAGGGAGGTATGTTCTTATTATTGTTTATGCAAAGGTATGTTTTGGGGTTTTGGATTAAGGTAAAAAGTTAGTTGAATGACAAGTAAAATAAAATAATAATAACTGTAAAATAAACTCTTGGCAAAGTATGAGAACTGGAAGTCCTGTCCTAGTTATCCTTATCGATTGTGATGAGAGTTGGATTTTTCTCCCACTTTGTTAACCTCTAACTATGAAGGTAAGTTAAGTGGATGAATTAATTTCGATTCCTCAAGTCCAGTCTTTCCTTAGGAAAAGTTAGAGTTATTGGAACTCGAATTAATTCTTGAAGAATTTTAATTTTCAATCAACAATGAGTTTGATAACTCGAGAGTCACCAATTAATCAACCAAAGCCAAAAGGAGAGAAATTCTATTTGAATGAAAACAATTTGGATAAATGAAGAACATTAATAAATTAAAGAAAGCAATCATAAGTCTGAAATACCTCAAATTATATTAAATAAAATATTCAAATTTAACATGGAAAAGGTTCATAAGCCAATTTGGCAACATTTGTAGATACGAATAAAAGCATTAAAGTAAAAGTAGAATAGAAACATAAATAAAAGTAAATATTAAACCTGTAATGAAGAAACGAAGAAATCTTAATCCTAATCCTAAATCCTAAAAGAGAGGAGAGAACCTCTCTCTCTAAAAACTACATCTAAAACTAAAATTATGAATTATGAGAGCATGATTATGAATGGATACATTTTTCCACTTTATAGCCTCTAATCTGTGTTTTCTGGGCCACAAACTAGGTCGGAAACAGTCCAGAAATCGCTGCAGGAGAAATCTGCCACGCTGGTTTTTCGTTACTGTGATGCATCCACGTGGATCACGCGTTTGCGTCGCCTAGAGTCAAGGCAACTATGACATATTATATATCAAATCGAAGCCCCGGTCGTTAGCTTTCCAACGCAACTAGAACCGCGTCGTTTGAACCTCTGTAGCTAAAGTTACAGCCGTTTGAGTGCGAGAGGGTCAGGCTGACAGCTTTGTAGTTCCTTCAACTTCTTGTATTCCTTCCACTTTTGCATGTTTCCTTTCCATCCTCTGAGCCATTGCTGCCCTGTAATCTCTGAAAGCACTTAATACCCATATCAAGGCATCTAATGGTAATAAGAGAGGATTAATATTAGCAATGATAAGTCCAAAGAAACATGTTTTCAATTAAAGCACTTAATTAGGAAGGCAAATGTAAAACCATACAAATAGTATGAATAAGTGGGTAAAGAGTAGATAAAAACCACTCAATTGAGCACAAGATAAACCATAAAATAGTGGTTTATCAGCATGCTTTCCAAATTTTCAAATGACTTATTCAATTTAATTCCCCCTTTTTTTTCCTTTTTTTTTCTATAATCCCATGTTCCCATAAAATTCCCCACACTTAAATTATACACAATATCTATCTTAAGCTAACCAAGGATTCAACTTGGGATTTTTATTTTGTTTTTCTGCTTAAGGCTAGTAATGTGGTTATGAAATAGAAGGGGGTCAAAAAGTTCAAAGTGGCTAACAAGGGTGATGTAAAAGGTAGGTTTATTTGGGATAAGTGAGCTAATAACAAATAATAGCCTCAATCATATACAAGCATGTAAATACACTAAATAATGGACATATAGAATGGAACAAAGCAAAGATTGTAATTATAGAGAAGAAAACACACAAGAATAAAAATTTATGGTTAAATAATGTAACCATGTAAGTAAGCTCAAAATCTCACAGGTTGTGTGTTATTTGACTCAAAAACCATGTTCCAAATACAATTTCAAACAAGTTTAACACAAAAAATTTTTAATTTAAATTAGCGAAATATTATAAAAAATTCTTGAAAAAGAAAATATTACTTCATCCAAGTAGTAACTAAATGCACAAAATCAAATAAACATGCAATTAACCATGCAAATGCAACAATGAACAAACAAAGAAAATAAAACAATGGTGTTGAAAAGAAGAAAATAGCTAACCTATGGAGATCGGTATCGACCTCCCCACACTTAAAGATTGCACCGTCCTCGGTGCATGCTAAGATGTACAAGTGGACGGGCTGCTCCAACTGATGTCTTTCTCTATAGATTGTGCAGATTGACTTGCCTGTCTCCCCAGTTAGAAGCTTTCCCTTTCCCTTCCTCGGTGGCCATCCTGAAAGAAGAGAAAAAGAAGGAAAGTAAACCAGAAATAAAGAAAAGAACATAAATAAAATATGGGTGTTAATGCCAAGTAATAAGGGTCTCATTTACATGGAAGCTTCAACATGTACGTGAGAAAACAATAGAAGCACATGGCATACCAATGGGGAAGAGAGTGGGGAAGAGAGTGGGAAAGGAGAGATAATATAAATTCATGTCAATGCAAAAGTAATACAGATATAAAATATTGGCATTGATTTAAATAATATTACTCAATCAGAATTAAACAAGTCACTAAGCACCAAGAAAATACCAGAAAAGATGTAACAGTTGAATAAGAACATTTGAACACCAATAGAAAAATAATAAAATTAGAAAAGAAAATAAAAATATGCACAAAATTAAAATGCAATGAATGAAATATGCAAATAAATTAAGTAAAATAGAATGAAGGTGAAAAAGAATGAGAAGTGAAGGAAATAAAGTAAGAAAGAAAGAAGAAAAAAAAAGAAAAGATAGAAGAGATTAGGATTAGATAAGAAAAGACAAGATAATTGGCGCTGATCTAGATAAGTTGTGTGGCGCAGGCGACGCGGACGCGTGGGTGACGCAGTCGCGTGGTGCGTGATAAGGTCAGGTGACGCGGACGCGTGGGTCATGCGATCGCGTGACTCGATTTGTGCTAGTGGCGCGAGTGCAGCCTGCATTCGCACAACTCTCTGTTTGAAACTCTTTTTTCCAATTTTCAGGGTGATGCGTTCGCGTGGTGGATGCAATCGCGTGGATGGCCTTATTTCCAATATGACGCGGACGCGTGGGTGACGCGTTCGCGTGGAAGGACTTGGGCTTCTAGCACGAGTCCAGCCCTACTCCAGCACAACTTTTGGCCATGCACCCCTTTTACGTCGATCTATTGGAGCACGCGTTCGCGTGGGCGATGCAGACGCGTGGGAGGCTATTTTCCAAATGACGCGGCAGCGTGGGTCACGCGGACGCGTGGGCATGTTTGAGCCTAAAGTGCGCCTCCAGCCACGCTTTTGCGTGACTTTCTGTTTACTTTCTTTTCTTCACAACGCACTGGTGACGCGGACGCGTCAGCGACGCTGTCGCGTCGCGTGCATTTTTTTTTATGCAGGATGAAAAATGCAATGATAATGTAGATTCTATGAAGAATTCCAGGTTCAATGAAAATAGAATAAAATAAAACTCAAAAACAAAAAAAAACAAAATAAAATAAAAAAATTGAAGAAAAGGAACGATCATACCATGGTGGGTTGTCTCCCACCTAGCACTTTTAGTTAAAGTCCTTAAGTTGGACATTTGATGAGTTTCATGTTATGGTGGCTTGTGCTTGAATTCATCCAGAAATCTCCACCAATGTTTGGAATTCCAGTAGCCTCGGGGATCCCAAACTAGGCGCAGAAAGCCTTCAAGTAAGTTGAAGCAAGTGACAAGGCCCCAAGAGTGTTGATTTCTAGACTGAATTCCGGGGTCCCAGACCTTGCCTTTGCACCCGTCTTCTTGTTGATCATTATGATTCCATCTGGGTGGTTCAGCTGTAGAATTCTCACTGAAGCGGCTAAACAACTTCCTAGACCCATTCAGTTGAGCTTTACACCAACCCTTGCATTTAAACTTAAAGCTTCCAACCATAATGAACCTTGCAGGACAATTCTTACCACTGACCATCTTCCTCTTACTCTTAATACCACAAAGAGTTCTAAGTTGACCATCCGTCTCCAATAGCCCATATTCAAGTGGAATTAGAAAGCTAAGGGTTATGAATTTTACCCACTTGAATGTTGTGAATGATGATGGCAACTTAGTGGGAGGTATTTCTGACGAATTTGCAAGCTCCACTCCCTTGTGCTCTTCTCTGACAACTTCCACCTCCTTGTAAGCTTCTTCAATTTCAACCTCTTCCTCTTGGTAGCTTTCTTCCAATTCAATCTCCTCTTCACTGCTTTCCAAGGGCATGGGAGGTTGTGCTTCTTCTTCTTCTTGAGTCTCCATCTCTTGATCGACCTCTTCTAAGTCCTTAACCATGACATGCCTTGGAGGTTGTACACCCTCCTCAACATCAAATGCAACCGTCTTGGAAGGAGGCTCTTTGTCTTGACTTTCCCATGGTGGTTCAGCATCTCGCAAGTCTTCAACCACTTTTTCCTCTTCAATAATTACTGCTTTGTCCAGTAGTTTTAATATAAAATTATACTCATCCTTGATGATTTTCTTTCCATGACAATTCCTTTCAACTATTCTTTCATCTTCAAGGGTCTTTATTACCTTCACCTTTAGGGCCTCCTCTAGCTCCTTATGAAGTATGGATTCGCGAAGATGATCCCTTCTCTCTTGTTCCATGTCAATAGCATCATTGGGATCATGTTGCTCTTTAATTGATGGATGTGGGTGCTCTTCCATGGATGGTGGTAATGGGATGGAGAGATCATTCTGTGGTTGAAAAGGAAGTGCACTAGAGCTTGAGGGTTGATTGTTGAAGGTATTTGGTGGTCCGATTTGGGCGATGAAAGCTTGTATAGTAGAGTTTAGATCGGTAAGTACTTTCTCCATGGAGGTTTAGGGTGGATGGGAGGGTTCATTTGGCTTATAAGGTGGTTGGTATGGTGGATATAGGTTAGGGTCATATGGTGGTGTTTGGTGGTAAGGGGCTTGTGAGTATGGGGATCCAAAGTTATTTTGAGGAAAAGGTTCATAGGCATATGGTGGTGGTTGTTGATAGTCCATTGGAGGTGGTTGTTGCCATGAGGGTTGATCGAATCCTTGTGGCTCCTCCCATATTTGATTGTTCCAACCTTGATGCCTGTTCTCCTTGTAATTTCCTCTTCCTACAACATAATTGTAACCAGACTCATAGCCAAAGGGGTGAGAGTTCATAGTAGCAAATAAAAATTAAAAACGAAAATAAAAACAAATTTAAATTAAAAGGTTATTGAAATTTAAATTTTGAAATTTTAAATTTTGAAATTTGAAATTTGAATTTTAAAATTTTGAATATTGATTTTTGAATTTTTAAATTTTGAAATCTGAAATTTGAATTTTAAATTTTTTAATTTGAATTTTGAAAATTGAAATTTGAAATTTGAAATTTGAGTTTTAAATTTTGAATTTTTGAATTTAATGAGAAAAGAGAAAAATAATAAAATGACACTAAACTTAAAATTTTTAGATCAAAACAAAGAAAACAACTAAGAACAACTTGAAGGTCAAGATGAACACGAAGAACAACTTGAAGATCAAGATGAACACTAAGAACAAATTTTTGAAAAAATTTTTAATAACTAAATAAAAACCAACAACCTCTTAATTTATGAAAAAGCAAAATTAAAAACAAATAAACAAGCAAAAAGTAAATATTTATAATAACCAATAATAAGGCACATGTTTGCAATTCCCTGGCAACGGCGCCATTTTAAAGAACTGAAGATTGATGGTTTAGAAGTTATAGTAAACTCTTGTTACAAGTATAGTTACAAACGTTTTGGTTGTCACAAGTAACAAACCCCTTTAAAATTGATAACCGAAGTATTCAAACCTCGGGTCGTCTTCTCAAGGAATTGCAGGGAAGTATGTTCTTATTATTGGTTATGAGTCTTGTAAATTGGGGGTTTTGAAAGTAAGGAACCAGTATGTTAAATGATAAGAAAAATAAAATAGTAATAATAAAATAAACTCTTGGCAAGGTATTAGAATTGGAAGTCCTATCCTTATCAATTGTGATGAGAATTGGATTTTAATCCCACTTTGTTAATCTCTAACTATGAAGGTAAATCAAGTGGATTAATTAGCTTAATCCTCAGGTCCTAGTCAATTCCTATGGAAAGACTAGAGTTATTGGAGCAACTTCCAATTTCAACCACTGCTTTATTTGACAGCTCAAGCGGTACCAATTACTTAACCCAAGCCGAAAGGGAAAAAATATCTAAATTAAATCAAAAGCATCAATATATATAAAGCAAAGTAATCTTAAATCTAAAATACCTCAAATAATATTAATTAAGAAAATATTAACATAAATGTAGCATAAGCCAAATTGAAAAGATAAATAATAATTAAAAATATATAATAAAAGTAGAAAATAAATAAGAGGAACATTGAACCTGTGATGAAGAAGAAATAATCCTAAATCCTAAAACTAAATCCTAAGAGAGAGGAGAGAGCCTCTCTCTCTAAAAACTACATCTAAAACTAAAATTATGAATTATGAGCTTATTATTATGAATGAATGGATTCCCCCACTTTTATAGCCTCTAATCTGTATTTTCTGGGCCAAAAACTGGGTCGAAAACAGCCCAGAAATCGCTGTAGAAGAAATCTGCCACGCTGATTTTTGTCACTGCGATGCGTCCACGTGGAGCACACGTTCGCGTAACTTATCTTCAGGGAAACCATGGCAAATTATATATCAAATTGAAGCCCCGGACGTTAGCTTTCCAATGCAACTGGAACCGCGTTGTTTAGACCTCTGTAGCTCAAGTTATGACCGTTTTAGTACGAGAGGGTCAGGCTGACAGCTTTGCAGTTCCTTCAACTTCTTGTATTCCTTCCACTTTTGCATGCTTCCTTTCCATCCTCTAAGCCATTGCTGTCCTGTAATCTCTGAAAACACTTAACACACATGTCAAGGCATCTAATGGTAATAAGAGAGGATTAATATTAACAAATTAAGACCAAAGAAACATGTTTTCAGTCATAGCACAAAATCAGGAAGGAAAATATAAAACCATGCAAATAGTATGAATAAGTGGGTAAAGAGTTGATAAAAATCACTCAATTGAGCAAAAGATAAACCATAAAATAGTGGTTTATCAATGAATTTCAAATTTGAAAACAGTTTAATTACTTTGATGTGGTGGCAATACTCTTGTTTGCTGAATGAATGCTTGAACAGTGCATATGTTTGAATTTGTTGTTTATGAATGTTAAAATTGTTGGCTCTTGAAAGAATGATGGAAAAGGAGAAGTGTTTTTGATAATCTGAAAAATAAAAAAAATTGATTCTTGAAGCAAGAAAAAGCAGTGAATAAAAAAAAAGAAGAAAAAGAAAGAAAAAGCAAGCAGAAGAAGCCAATAGCCCTTTAAACCAAAAGGCAAGGGTAATAAAAATGATCCAAAGCTTTGAGCATCAGTGGATAGGAGGGCCCTCAGGAATAAAATCCTGGCCTAAGTGGCTAAACCAAGCTGTCCCTAACCATGTGCTGGTGGCGTGAAGGTGTCAAGTGAAAACTTGAGACTGAGCGGTTAAAGTCGTGGTCCAAAGCAAAAAAGAGTGTGCTTAAGAGCTCTGGACACCTCTAATTGGGGACTCTAGCAAAGCTGAGCACAATCTGAAAAGGTTCACCCAGTTATGTGTCTGTGGCATTTATGTATCCGGTGGTTACACTGGAAAACAAAATGCTTAGGGTCACGGCCAAGACTCATAAAGTAGCTGTGTTCAAGAATCAACGTACTTAACTAGGAGAAAAAATAACACTATCAGGATTCTGAGTTCCTATAGAAGCCAATCATTTTGAACATCAAAGGATAAAGTGAGATGTCAAAACTGTTAAGAGGCAAAGAGCTAAAAGCCCCGCTCATCTAATTAATACTGATCTTCATAGATGTTTTTGGAATTCATTGTATATTCTCTTCTTTTTATCCTATTTGATTTTCAGTTGCTTGGGGACAAGCAACAATTTAAGTTTGGTGTTGTGATGAGCGGATAATTTATACGCTTTTTGGCACTATTTTTAGTATGTTTTTAGTATATTTTAGTTAGTTTTTATTATATTTTTATTAGTTTTATTTAAAATTCACTTTTCTAGACTTTACTATGAGTTTGTGTGTTTTTTTGTGGTTTCAGGTATTTTCTGGCTGAAATTGAGGGACCTGAGCAAAAATCTGATTCAGAGGCTGAAAAAGGACTGCAGATGCTGTTGGATTCTGACCTCCCTGCACTCGAAGTGGATTACCTGGAGTAATAGAAGCCCAATTGGTGCGCTCTCAATTGCGTTGAAAAGTAGACATCCTGAGCTTTCCATCAATATATAATAGTCCATACTTTGCCTAAGATTTGATGGCCCAAATCGGCGTTCCAAGTCAGCTTAAGAATTCTGGCGTTTAACGCCAGAACTGGCATAAAAGCTGGAGTTAAACGCCCAAACTGGCACAAAAGCTTGCGTTTAACTCCAAGAAAAGTCTCTACACATGAAAGCTTCAATGCTCAGCCCAAGCACACACCAAGTGGGCCCCGGAAGTGGATTTTTTACACTAAACACCCTAGCTTACTCATTTTCTGTTACCCTAGGTCACTAGTTTACTATAAAAACTACTTTTAGTAATTCATCGTACACCTCATGACATTCTACACGTTTCATATTGTATCTTCTACTGCATGAGTCTCTAAACCCCATTGTTGGGGGTGAGGAGCTCTGCTGTTCTTCATGAATTAATGCAATTACCACTGTTTTTCATTCCATCACGCTTGCTTCTATTCTAAGATATTCATTCGCACTTCAACCAGATGAATGTGATGATCCGTGACAATCATCATCATTCTCACCTATGAATGCGTGCCTGACAACCACTTCCATTCTACATGCAATCAAGCTTGAATGTGTATCTCGTGGGTTTCTAATCTAAGATTGAAACTTTCGTGGTATAGGCTAGACTTATTGGCGGTCATTCTTGAGATCCGGAAAGTCTAAACTTTGTCTGTGGTATTCCGAGTAGGATCTGGGAAGGGATGACTGTGACGAGCTTCAAACTCGCGATTGTTGGGCGTGTGACAGACGCAAAAGGATCAATTGATCCTATTCCAACATGATCGAGAACCGACAGATGATTAGTCGTGCGGTGACAGCGCATTTGGAACATTTTCACTGAGAGGACGGGAAGTAGCCATTGAAAACGGTGATGCCCAACATAAAGCTTGCCATGGAAGGAGCCTTGCGTGTGTGAAGAAGAAGATAGTAGGAAAGCAGAGATTATTTCATGTTCTTTTACTTTTTACAGTTAAATCTGAGAATTATTGATATCCTGACTAAGAGTTACAAGATAACCATACCTTGCTTCATGCCGACAATCTCCATGGGATCGACCCTTACTCACGTAAGGTATTACTTGGATGACCCAGTGCACTTGCTGGTTAATTGTGCGGAATTGCAAAAGTGTGATTGTGATTTCGTGCACCAAATTCATAGTGGAAAAATAAAATAAAACTAACAAAAATTAGTAAACAAGCAAAAGATAAACCTATTCATAATATTCACATATATACAATAACTAATAACATAACAACATTGCAATTCCCCGGCAATGGCGCCATTTTGATGATCGGAAAATTGACAGTTTATAATTCACAAATGAATTCTCGTTGTAAAGTATAGTTTCTAAACCAATCAATAATCCTTTCATACAAAAATTTGTTTGTCACAAGTACAAACCCCTAAAATCTATACACCGAAGTATTGAACCTCGGGTCGTTCTCCCTAGGAATTACAATAAAGTGTCCTTGGTATTGGTTATGAGTTGTATTTTGGGGTTTTTGAGGTTTTAGGCAAGAAATATAAATGGCAAAGAAAATAAACTAACAACTAACAAAACTCTTGGCAAGATATGAGAACTAGAAGTCCTATCCTAGTTAGCCTCCTCAATTGTGACCACAAATTGTCTATTGCTACCACTTAGTTAACCTCTAACCATGAAGGAAAGTCAAGTGGATTAATTAACTTGATTCCACAAGTCCTAGCCAACTCCCAAGGGAAAGACTAGCTTTAGTGGTATCCAAATCAATTAGCAACTTCAAATTAACCATCAACAAAGGAATTAGATAACTCAAGCGTCACTAATTACTCCACCTATGCCAAGAGGGATAAAATCTATACTAAAATCCAACCAAGCATTTTATCAAACACTTGGAAGGCACTAAAGAAAAGCATAGTAAATTGATAACAACAATGAAATCTAACAACAATTATTGCAGGGAATCAATAACAACAATCAAAAGAAACACAAATATCATGAATTACCTCAATTTGAATTGAAAGAAAATAGAATGAACAAGAGTAGATCTATAAACAAAGTAGAAGAAATTATAACAAACAATAGAAGAATGATGAATGTAACAACAAAGAATTGAGAAAATAAGTAGATGAAAGCATGAATTAAAACCTAGATCTAAGATTATTGAACTAAACCTAATCCTACTCCTAATCCTAGAGAGAAGTGAGAGCTTCTCTCTCTAAAACTAACTAAAACTAGGCCTAAAGTGTGTGAATGAATCACCACATGACTTTCCCTTCATTCCTTGGTCTATTTAGCCTTTTTCTGCCAAAAACTCAGCTCCAATTGGGGCCAAAAACCCTCCAAAATTTCCAGGCACGAGTTTCTCTTTAAAAATCACGTGCGGCCTTCGGCGCGTACGCGTCCCTGGGGCATTTCGCAATCCGCGCGTATGCGCTGCCATTTTGATGATCAGAAAATTGACGGTTTAGAATTCACAAATTAATTCTCGTTATAAAGTATAGTTTCTAAACCAATCAATAATCCTTTCATACAAAATTTTTTTTGACACAAGTACAAACCCCTAAAATCTATAAACCGAAGTATTGAACCTCAGGTCGTTCTCCCTAGGAATTACAATAAAGTATCCTTGTTATTGGTTATGAGTTGTATTTTGGGGTTTTTGTGGTTTTAGGCAAGAAATATAAATGGCAAAGAAAATAAACTAACAACTAACAAAGCTCTTGGCAAGATATGAGAACTAAAAGTCCTATCCTAGTTAGCCTCCTCAATTATGACCACAAATTGTTCATTGCTACCACTTAGTTAACCTCTAACCATGGAGGAAAGTCAATTAGATAACTCAAGCGTCACTAATTACTCCACCTAGGCCAAGAGGGATAAAATCTATACTAAAATCCAACCAAGCATTTTATCAAACACTTGGAAGGCACTAAAGAAAAGCACAGTAAATTGATAACAACAATGAAATCTAACAACAATTATTGCAGGGAATCAATAACAACAATCAAAAGAAACACAATTATCATGAATTACCTCAATTTGAATTGAAAGAAAATAGAATGAACAATAGTAGATCCACAAAGAAAGTAGAAGAAATTATAACGAACAATAGAAGAATGATGAATGTAACAACAAAGAATTGAGAAAAAGAAGTAGATGAAAGCATGAATTAAAACCTAGATCTAAGATTATTCAACTAAACCTAATCCTACTCCTAATCCTAGAGAGAAGTGAGAGCTTCTCTCTCTAAAACTAACTAAAACTAGGCCTAAAGTGTGTGAATGAATCTCCACATGCCTTCCCCTTCATTCCTTGGTCTATTTAGCTTTTTCCCGCCAAAAACTCAGCTCCAATTGGGGCCAGAAAGCCTCAAAAATCGCCAGGCACGAGTTCCTCTTTAAAAATCACGTGCTACCTTCGGCGCGTATGCGCACAGCGCGCGTACGCGTCCCTGGAGAATTTTGCAATCCGCGCGTATGAGCATAGTACGCGCGCACGCCCATGGGCTTTTTCAAATCTTTGGCTTTTTATGATTTCTCCATTTTGTATGCTTTCCTTTCACTCCTTTGATCCTTTTCTAGCCCTTTTCAATCTGAAATCACTAGCAAACACATCAAGGCATCTAGTGGAATTAAAGAAGGCTTAAAACTATCAAATTAAAGGTCTAAAAAGCATATTTTCACATCTGAACACAAGTACGGAGACAATCACAAAATCATGCTATTTAATTGAATAAATGTGAGGAAAGGTTATCAAAATGCTCTACATTCAACACTAGATAAACCCTACAAAGGGGGTTTATCAAGTGCTATGTTCAGTAAGCCAGTGTTTTCAGGCATATTCAAATTTGGAGGCAAAGTTTTGCAATCGATGCGCACGCGTGCTTGACGCGCACGCGTCGATGGAGAACCTCAGATGAAGCACGCGAACGCATGGCTGGCGCTGAAGCCTGGAATTGAGATTTTGTTACCCACACACTCGTGTACATGATGCGCACGCGTGGGGCAGCGTTCATTAAGCAAACGTAGCTCTCATTAAGAGAACGTTGCAGGGGACGCGCACGCGTACATGACGCGTACACGTCGATGGGGGGAAAATGCAAAAGCACGCGCAAGCGTGAGGGACGCGTACGCGTGGGTGAATGAATGCTGCGCTCAATTTGAAAACGTTCCGTTCTCCTGGAAGTGAATCTCTGCTCAATTAAAGCTGATTCCAAGCTCATTAACACACAAAAGCAAGCATAGCCCAATTGACATCACTCAAAGGCACAAGAATCATCTAGAATAGGAATTTTGCATTTAATTGTAATTCATTTTTAATTTGAATTTCATTTGTAATTTGAATTCCTAGAAAAAGGTTTTAGTTCTGTTAGGAAAAAGGAGGTTGATGAGTGGATAATTTATACGCTTTTTGACATTGTTTTTAGTATGTTTTTAGTAGGATCTAGTTACTTTTAGGGATGTTTTCATTAGTTTTTATGTTAAATTCACATTTCTGGACTTTACTATGAGTTTGTGTGTTTTTTTGTGATTTCAGGTATTTTCTGGCTGAAATTGAGGGACTTGAGCAAAAATCATATTCAGAGGTTGAAGAAGGACTGCTGATGCTGTTGGATTCTGACCTCCCTGCACTCAAAGTGGATTTTCTGGAGCTACAGAACTCAAAATGGCGCGCTTCTAATTTTGTTGGATAGTAGACATCAAGGGCTTTCCAGCAATATGAAATAGTTCATACTTTGGCCAAGAATAGATGACGTAAACTGGCGTTCAACGCCAGCTCTCTGCCCAATTCTGGCGTCCAGCGACAGAAAAGGATCCAAAACCAGAGTTGAACGCCCAAACTGGCACAAATACTGGCGTTCAACTCCAAGAAGGACCTCTACACGTGCAACACTCAAGCTCAGCCCAAGCACACACCAAGTGGGCCCCGGAAGTGGATTTATGCATCAATTACTTACTTCTGTAAACCCTAGTAGCTAGTTTATTATAAATAGGACATTTTACTATTGTATTTGACATCTTTGAATCCGGGAATGTATCTTTGAACATCTTTGGACGCCTGGTTCTTAGATCAGAGGGGCTGGCCATCTCGGCCATGCCTAGACCTTTCACTTATGTATTTTTAACGGTACAGTTTCTACACTCCATAGATTAAGGTGTGGAGCTCTGCTGTTCCTCAAAGATTAATGCAAAGTACTACTATTTTCTATTCAATTCATCTTATTTCGCTTCTAAGATATTTATTCGCACTTCAACCTGAATGTGATGAACCTGACAATCATCATCATTCCCTATGAATGCGTGCCTGACAACCACTTCCGTTCTACATTAGAATTGAATGAGTATCTCTTAGATCTCTTAATCGGAATCTTCATGGTGTAAGCTAGAATGATGGCGGCATTCAAGAGAATCCGGAAGGTCTAAACCTTGTCTGTGGTATTCCGAGTAGGATTCAATGATTGAATGACTGTGACGAGCTTCAAACTCGCGAGTGTTGGGCGTTAGTGACAGACGCAAAAGGAGGGTGAATCCTATTCCAGCATGATCGAGAACCGACAGATGAATAGCCGTGCCGTGACAGGGTGCGTTGACCATTTTCACTAAGAGGAGGGGATGTAGCCACTGACAACGGTGATGCCCTTGCATAAAGCCAGCCATGGAAAGGAGTAAGACTGATTGGATGAAGATAGCAGGAAAGCAGAGGTTCAAAGGAACGAAGGCATCTCTATTCGCTTATCTGAAATTCTCACCAATGATTTACATAAGTATTTCTATCCCTATTTTATTAATTATTTTTGAAAACTCCATAATTATTTTATACCCGCCTGACTGAGATTTACAAGGTGACCATAGCTTGCTTCATACCAACAATCTCCGTGGGATTCGACCCTTACTCACGTAAGGTATTACTTGGACGACCCAGTGCACTTGCTGGTTAGTTGTGCGAAGTTGTGAACAATGGTATTGACATCATGTTTTTGGCGCCATTACCAGGGAAAGAAAGAGCGATGAATTTTACATAATCAAAGTGTAATCACAATTTCTGCGCACCAAGTTTTTGGCGCCGTTGCCGGGGATTGTTCGAGTTTGGACAACTGACGGTTCATCTTGTTGCTCAGATTAGGTAATTTTCTTTTTGTTTTCTTTTCAAAAATTTTTTCAAAAATATTTCAAAATTTTCTCACCTGTTTTCGAAAAAAAAATATTTATTCAAAATTTTTAAAGAATGAATTCTAGTGTTTCATGAAGCATGTGAAGCCTGGCTGGCTGTAAAGCCATGTCTAAATTCATTTGGACTGAGGCTTGCAATTTGTTATCAAGAGCAAGCTAGTTTTTGCTAATCCACCTGCTGCTGTTCCTGATTTACATGCTGAAGATTGGCTGGCCATTGGCCATGTCTAGTGTTTTGGACCGGAGCTTTCATTGAAAGCTTGGCCGGCTAGTGAGCCATGTCTAATTCCTGGACTGAAGCTTTAGACCAAGAATGCAAGATTCCTGGACTTCATATTAAAAATTTTGGAATCCTTATTTTTATTTTTCACAAAAACTTTCGAAAAAAAATACAAAAAAAAATTTAGAAAATCATAAAAATCAAAAATATTTTTCTGTTTCTTGTTTGAGTCTTGAGTCATGTTATAAGTTTGGTGTCAATTGCATGTGCATCTTGCATTTTTCGAAAATTCATGCATTCATAGTGTTCTTCATGATCTTCAAGTTGTTCTTGGTAAGTCTTCTTGTTTGATCTTTGCATTTGCATGTTTTGTGTCTTTTCTTGTTTTTCATATGCATTCTTGAATTCTTAGTGTCTAAGCATTAAAGAATTCTAAGTTTGGTGTCTTGCATGTTTTCCTTGCATTAAAAATTTTTCAAAAATATGTTCTTGGTGTTCATCTTGACATTCATAGAATTCTTGCATGCATTCATTGTTTTAATCTAAAAATTTCATGCATTGCATCATTTTTCTTGTTTTTCTCTCTCATCATTAAAAATTCAAAAATCAAAAAAATATCTTTCCCTTTTTCTCTCTTAAAATTTTGAAAATTGGATTTGACTTTTTCAAAAATTTAAAAAAAAATCTAGTTGTTTTTATGAGTCAAATCAAATTTTCAATTTGAAAATCTTATCTTTTTCAAAATCTTTTTCAAAAATCAAATCTTTTTCAAATTTCTTAGTTATTTTCGAAAATTCCAGAAATATTTTTCAAAAATCTTTTTCTTATTTTTATATCAAAATTTCGAAAATAACATCATCAATTAATGTTTTGATTCAAAAATTTCAAGTTTGTTGCTTGCTTGTTAAGAAAGATTCAAACTTTAAGTTCTAGAATCATATCTTGTGATTTCTTGTGAATCAAGTCATTAATTGTGATTTTAAAAATTCAAATCTTTTTCAAAAACTAATTTCTATCATATCTTTTTAAAAATATCTTCTTATCTCACCTTTTTAAAAAAAAATTGATTTCACAATATCTCTTCTAACTTCCTAACTTCTTATCTTTTAAAAAAAATTTGTTTCAACTAACTAACTAACTTTTTGTTTGTTTCTTATCCTTTTCAAAACCACCTAACTAACTCTCCCTCTCTAATTTTCGAAAATATCTTCCCCCTTTTTCAAAAATTTCTTTTTAATTAACTAAAATTTTAATTTTTTCATTTTAATTTTCGAAAAACTACTAACCTTTTTCAAAAACTATTTTCAAAAATCAACTAACTCTTTTTCAAAAAAAAATTATTTTCGAAAATCCTCTCTCTCTCTCATCTTATTCTATTTATTTATTCATCTACTAACATCTCTTCCTCACATCACTCACCAAATTCGAACCCCCTCTTCTATCTGTGTTCGAATTTCTTCTTCTTTTCTTCTACTCACATAAGGGAACCTCTATACTGTGGTGAAAAGGATCCCTATTATTATTATTTTTCTGTGCCCTCTTCTTTGTCATATGAGCAGGAGCAAGGACAAGAACATTCTTGTGGAAGCAGATCCAGAACCTGAAAGGACTCTGAAAAGGAAACTAAGAGAAGCTAAAATACAACAATCCAGAGATAACCTTTCAGAAATTTTCGAACAGAAAGAGGAGATGGCAGCCGAAAATAATAATATTGCAAGGAGAATGCTTGGTGACTTTACTGCACCTAATTCCAATTTACATGGAAGAAGCATCTCCATTCCTGCCATTGGAGCAAACAACTTTGAGCTGAAACCTCAATTAGTTTCTCTGATGCAGCAGAACTGCAAGTTTCATGGACTTCCATCTGAAGATCCTTTTCAGTTCTTAACCGAATTTTTGCAGATCTGTGATACTGTTAATACTAATGGAGTAGATCCTGAAGTCTACAGGCTCATGCTTTTCCCTTTTGCTGTAAGAGACAGAGCTAGAGTGTGGTTGAATTCTCAACCCAAAGACAGCCTGAACTCTTGGGATAAGCTGGTCACGGCTTTCTTAGCCAAGTTCTTTCCTCCTCAAAAGCTGAGCAAGCTTAGAGTGGATGTTCAAACCTTCAGACAGAAAGAAGGTGAATCCCTCTATGAAGCTTGGAAAAGATACAAACAGTTGACCAAAAAGTGTCCTTCTGACATGCTTTCAGAATGGACCATCCTGGATATATTCTATGATGGTTTATTTGAATTAACTAAGATGTCATTGGATACTTCTGCAGGTGGATCCATTTACCTAAAGAAAACGCCTGCAGAAGCTCAAGAACTCATTGACATGGTTGCTAATAACCAGTTCATGTACACTTCTGAGAGGAATCCTGTGAGTAATGGGACGCCTATGAAGAAGGGAGTTCTTAAAGTTGATACTCTGAATGCCATATTGGCTCAGAACAAAATATTGACTCAGCAAGTCAATATGATTTCCCAGAGTCTAAATGGAATGCAAGCTGCATCCAACAGTACTCAAGAGGCATCTTCTGAAGAAGAAGCTTATGATCCTGAGAACCCTGCAATAGCAGAGGTGAATTACTTAGGTGAACCTTATGGAAACACCTATAACTCATCATGGAGAAATCATCCAAATTTCTCATGGAAGGATCAAAAGCCTCAACAAGGCTTTAATAATGGTGGAAGAAACAGGTTTAGCAATAGCAAGCCTTTTCCATCATCCACTCAGCAACAGACAAAGAATTCTGAGCAGAATCCATCTAGCTTAGCAAATTTAGTCTCTGATCTATCTAAGGCCACTGTAAGTTTCATGAATGAAACAAGGTCTTCCATTAGAAATTTGGAAGCACAAGTGGGCCAGCTGAGTAAAAGGATCACTGAAATCCCTCCTAGTACTCTCCCAAGCAATACAGAAGAGAATCCAAAAGGAGAGTGCAAGGCCATTGACATAACCAAAATGGCCGAACCCAATGAGGGAGAGGAGGACGTGAATCCCAAGGAGGAAGACCTCCTGGGACGTCCAGTGATCAATAAGGAGCTTCCCTCTAAGGAACCAAAGGACTCTGAGGCTCATCTAGAGACCATAGAGATCCCATTAAACCTCCTTATGCCCTTCATGAGCTCTGATGAGTATTCCTCTTCTGAAGAGAATGAGAATGTTACTAAAGAGCAAAATGCCAAGTTTCTTGGTGCAATCATGAAGCTGAATGCCAAATTATTTGGCATTGATACTTGGGAAGTTGAACCTCCCTTGTTCACCAATGAACTAAGTGATCTGGATCAACTGACATTGCCTCAGAAGAGACAGGATCCTGGAAAGTTCATAATACCTTGTACCATAGGCACCATGATCTTTAAGGCTCTGTGTGACCTTGGTTCAGGGATAAACCTCATGCCCCTCTCTGTAATAGAGAAACTGGGAATCTATGGGGTGCAAGCTGCTACAATCTCATTAGAGATGGCAGACAATTCAAGAAAATAGGCTTATGGACAAGTAGAGGACGTGTTAGTAAAGGTTGAAGGCCTTTACATCCCTGCTGATTTCATAGTCCTGGATACTGGAAAGGAAGAGGATGAAACCATCATCCTAGGAAGACCTTTCCTAGCCACAGCAAGAGCTGTGATTGATGTGGACAGAGGAGAATTAATCCTTCAATTGAATAAGGACTCCCTTGTGTTTACAACTCAAGGATCTCTCTCTGTAACCATGGAGAGGAAGCATGAAAAGCTTCTCTCACTGCAGAGTCAACCAGAGCCCCCACAGTCAAACTCTAAGTTTGGTGTTGGGAGGCCACAACCAAACTCTAAGTTTGGTGTTGAACTCCCATATCCAAATTCTAAGTTTGGTGTTGGGGAGTTTCAACAAAGCTCTGAACATCTGTGAGGCTCCATGAGAGCCCACTGTCAAGCTATTGACATTAAAGAAGTGCTTGTTGGGAGGCAACCCAATGCTTATTTATCTAATTTTATTTTTTGTTTTTCATGTTTTCTTAGGTTCATGATCATGTGGAGTCACAAAATAACCAAAAAAATTAAAAACAGAATCAAAACAGCAGAAGAAAAATCACACTCTGGAGGAAGCATCTGTCTGGCACTGAACGCCCAAAATGGGCAGTGTCTGGGCGCTGAACGCCCAAAACAAGCATGGTTCTGGCGTTCAACGCCAGAAATGGCCAACAAATGGGTGTTGAACGCCCAAAATGGGTACCAACCTGGCGTTGAACGCCCAGAGTTGTGTGCAAGGGCATTTTACATGCCTAATGGGTGCAGGGATGTAAATCCTTGACACCTCCGGATCTGTGGACACCACAGGATCACCTCAAGATCTGTGGACACCACAGGATCATCTCAGGATCTGTGAATCCCACAGGATCCCCACCCACCTCACCTTCTCTCTCTCCATTCATGATCATCCCTTCTGTTTTCCATTCACCACTCACATCCATACACACATCCCTCCATCTCCTCCACATCTTCTTCTTCTTCTTCTATTCCTTCTTCTTTTGCTCGAGGGCGAGCAACATTCTAAGTTTGGTGTGGTAAAAGCATAGCTTTTTTGTTTTTTTTCATAACCATTGATGGCACCTAAGGCCAGAGAAACCTCTAGAAAGAGGAAAGGGAAGACAAAAGCTTCCATCAAGGGTCTATAGCTCAGTGGTAAAACATTTGACTGCAAATCAAGAGATCCCTGAGATACCTCAGGGGATACATTTTCTTCCACACAATTATTAGAAGCAACTAAGGGTGGAACAGCAAGAGCACTCCATCATCCTTCATGAAATAAGAGAAGATCAAAAAGCAATGAGGGAGGAGCAACAAAGACAAGGAAGAGACATAGAAGAGCTCAAGGACATCATTGGTTCCTCAAGAAGGAAACGCCACCATCACTAAGGTGGATTCATTCCTTGTTCTTATTTCTTCTGTTTTTTGTTTTCTATGTTATGTGCTTATCTATGTTTGTGTCTTCATTACATGATCATTAGTAGTTAGTAACTATGTCTTAAAGTTATGAATGTCCTATGAATCCATCACCTCTCTTAGATGAAAAATGTTTTAATTCAAAAGAACAAGAAGTACATGAGTTTCGAATTTATCCTTGAACTTAGTTTAATTATATTGATGTGGTGACAATGCTTCTTGTTTTCTGAATGTATGCTTGAACAGTGATATGTCTTTTGAAGTTGTTGTTCATGAATGTTAAATATGTTGGCTCTTGAAAGAATGATGACTAGGAGACATGTTATTTGATAATCTGAAAAATCATAAAAATAATTCTTGAAGCAAGAAAAAGCAGCAAAGAACAAAGCTTGCAGAAAAAAAAAATTAGAAAAAAAAATAATAGAAAGAAAAAGAAAAAGCAAGCAGAAAAAGCCAAAAGCTCTTAAAACCAAGAGGCAAGAGCAAAAAGCCAATAACCCTTAAAACCAAAAGGCAAGGGTAAATGAAAAGGATCCCAAGGCTTTGAGCATCAGTGGATAGGAGGACCTAAAGGAATAAAATCCTGGTCTAAGCGGCTAAACCAAGCTGTCCCTAACCATGTGCTTGTGGCGTGTAGGTGTCAAGTGAAAACTTGAGACTGAGCGGTTAAAGTCAAGGTCCAAAGCAAAAAAAAAAAGAGTGTGCTTAAGAACCCTGGACACCTCTAATTGGGGACTTTAGCAAAGCTGAGTCACAATCTGAAAAGGTTCACCCAATTATGTGTCTGTGGCATTTATGTATCCGGTGGTAATACTGGAAAACAAAGTGCTTAGGGCCACGACCAAGACTCATAAAATAGCTGTGTTCAAGAATCATCATACTGAACTAGGAGAATCAATAACACTATCTGAACTCTGAGTTCCTATAGATGCCAATCATTCTGAACTTCAATGGATAAAGTGAGATGCCAAAACTATTCAAGAGGGAAAAAGCTATAAGTCCCGCTCATTTAATTGGAGCTATATCTCATTGATAGTTTGGAATTTATAGTATATTCTCTTCTTTTTATCCTATTTGATTTTCAGTTGCTTGGGGACAAGCAACAATTTAAGTTTGGTGTTGTGATGAGCGGATAATATATACGCTTTTTGACATTATTTTTAGTATGTTTTTAGTAGGATCTAGTTACTTTTAGGGATGTTTTCATTAGTTTTTATGTTAAATTCACATTTCTGGACTTTACTATGAGTTTGTGTGTTTTTCTGTGATTTCAGGTATTTTTTGGCTGAAATTGAGGGACTTGAGCAAAAATCAGATTCAGAGGTTGAAGAAGGACTGCTGATGCTGTTGGATTCTGACCTTCCTGCACTCAAAGTGGATTTTCTGGAGCTACAAACCTCGAAATGGCGCGCTTCCAATTGAGTTGGAAAGTAGACATTCAGGGCTTTCCAGAAATATATAATAGTCTATACTTTGGCCAAGAATGGACGACGTAAACTGGCGTTCAACGCCAGCTCTCTGCCCAATTCTGGCGTCCAGCGCCAGAAAAGGATCCAAAACCAGAGTTGAACGCCCAAACTGGCACAAATACTGGCGTTCAACTCCAAGAAGGACCTCTACACGTGCAACACTCAAGCTCAGCCCAAGCACACACCAAGTGGGCCCCGGAAGTGGATTTATGCATCAATTACTTACTTCTGTAAACCCTAGTAGCTAGTTTATTATAAATAGGACATTTTACTATTGTATTTGACATCTTTGAATCCGGGAATGTATCTTTGAACATCTTTGGACGCCTGGTTCTTAGATCAGAGGGGCTGGCCATCTCGGCCATGCCTGGACCTTTCACTTATGTATTTTTAACGGTACAGTTTCTACACTCCATAGATTAAGGTGTGGAGCTCTGCTGTTCCTCAAAGATTAATGCAAAGTACTACTGTTTTCTATTCAATTCATCTTATTTCGCTTCTAAGATATTTATTCGCACTTCAACCTGAATGTGATGAACGTGACAATCATCATCATTCCCTATGAACGCGTGCCTGACAACCACTTCCGTTCTACATTAGAATTGAATGAGTATCTCTTAGATCTCTTAATCGGAATCTTCGTGGTGTAAGCTAGAATGATGGCGGCATTCAAGAGAATCCGGAAGGTCTAAACCTTGTCTGTGGTATTCCGAGAAGGATTCAATGAATGAATGACTGTGACGAGCTTCAAACTCGCGAGTGCTGGGCGTTAGTGACATACGCAAAAGGAGGGTGAATCCTATTCCAGCATGATCGAGAACCGACAGATGAATAGCCGTGCCGTGACAGGGTGCGTTGACCATTTTCACTGAGAGGAGGGGATGTAGCCACTGACAACGGTGATGCCCTTGCATAAAGCCAGCCATGGAAAGGAGTAAGACTGATTGGATGAAGATAGCAGGAAAGCAGAGGTTCAGAGGAACAAAAGCATCTCTATTCGCTTATCTAAAATTCTCACCAATGATTTACATAAGTATTTCTATCCCTATTTTATTAATTATTTTCGAAAACTCCATAATTATTTTATATCCGCCTGACTGAGATTTACAAGGTGACCATAGCTTGCTTCATACCAACAATCTCCATGGGATTCGACCCTTACTCACGTAAGGTATTACTTGGACGACCCAGTGCACTTGCTGGTTAGTTGTGCGAAGTTGTGAACCATGGTATTGGCATCATGTTTTTGGCGCCATTACCAGGGAAAGAAAGAGTGGTGAATTTTACATAATCAAAGTGTAATCACAATTTCTGCGCACCAGAGGTCTGTTAGGCTGCAGTAGTAGTAGGCAGCAGTAGGAGTAGGAGTAGGAGTAGAATAGAACGCTCTTTTGAAACACTTTTAATTTTTCTGCACTTTTACATTTTAGTATTGAATTCAATTTGGCTTATGAAATTTCAGTTTCTGATAATCCTCTGCAATAATTTCCTTTTCTACAACTTTACAATTCTGTTCATGATTCAGCCTGATTTAATTTTTCTGCAATTTAAATTCTTGTTACTTGTTCTCAAGTTCTTTTTGATTGCTTGATCTACTGCTTTTTTTAATTTCCCTGCAGCCAATTCACTTTACATTTGCTGCAATTTATGTTTCTTGCTCTTTAAGATTTAGCTAATTTACTTTCTGCAATTTACAATTCTTGCAATTCACCTTCTGTTGCTCCAATTTCACCCAATTCATTACTGTCTACTTGACTAGACTGATCACTCACTAAAGTTGCTTGATCCATTAATCCCTGTGGGATCGACCTCACTCTTGTGAGTTATTACTACTTGATGCGACCCGGTACACTTGCCGGTAAGTTTGTGTGGAATCATTTTTCCCTCATCAACGGGGTGGTGGGATCTTCTCAGTGTTGCATATTTCTCGGTAGACATCTACAAGAGACACCCGAAGGGGGTGTAATTGTGGTATTTTCTGGGCTTCTCATTGAGTTGATCTCCTTTTTTCTTGGATTCTTCATCCTTGTCCCGAGGTGGGTAGGAGAATTTGGACTTTGAGGTTTCTCCTAATCGAGAGTTCTCCTCCATGTTAATGTACTTTTTTGTCCTTTCTTGTACCTCGTTCAGAGATGTTAGATGGCTTTTTGATATGGACTGACTAAAAGGTCATTCTTGTAGGCCATTGATGAGACCCATGATGGCTGCCTCTATTAGCAGACTTTGTATGTCCAGACATGCTTTATTGAATCTTTCCATGTAGTTGCGAAGACTTTTCCGATCTCCTTGCTCGATTCCTAGTAGGCTCGGGGCGTGTTTGGCTTTGTCCTTCTGGCTGGAGAATCTGGCAAGGAATTTTTTGGCTAGGTCGTCAAAACTTGTGATGGATCTTTGAGGCAAACTGTCGAACCACTTAATTGCTGTCTTTGTCAGGGTGGTCGGGAAGGCTTTGCATCGAACTGCATCCGAGGCTTCAGTGAGATACATCCTGCTTCTAAAATTGCTGAGACGATGGCTGGGATCTGAGGTGCCGTCATATGACGTCATGTCGGGAGCTTTAAAATCCTTTGGAACTTTAGCTTTCATGATCTCTTTAGTGAAGGGATCTTGATCCCTGTGGGAGCTATCTTCATGGTTGGAGTGAGCAGTTTTGTTTTCGAGATCTATTTCGAGCATTAGGAGCTTGTCCTCTAGATCACGTTGTCGCCTAGTTTCTCTTCGTTGGTTCCTCTCAGCTTCTCGTTGATGCTCGGCCTCTTTTTCGAGCTGTTTGAGACGATCCTGCTATTCTCGGAGGACATCTAAAATTTCTGTATTTGGAGAATGCTTGTCTCCGTTCGGTTGAGGTGTATCCTTTGGTGTAATGTCCGTGTTCTTATGCGGTGTTCTTTCTTCCAGACCAGAGTTGTGATCGTTGTCAAGGTTGTCCACCATGATGATGGGATGACTTCTAGGTTTCCCGGCAACGGCGCCAATGTTCCGTGGGTTACTTGAAACTGTAGGTCAGTCTCGGTCGAGATCTGCGGTGGTGGTCGGAACTGACAAGTCCGACTTGTTGTATTTGGTGGTGCTGCTGATCCTGAATCACCGAAGGGTGGTGGTACCTGCAAGAGACTCCAATGCTTAAGTTAGCATGGGCTTTAAGTAGGTTTTTTAGTAGAATCAGAGTATGAGTGATACCTGGTTGCTCTAGTGTATTTATAGTAGTGAAGGCAGACCTTTCTAGATAAGATAAGTTAGTTATCTTATCTTTATCTTTAGGTGAGGTCATTTTATCTTCAAGGGAACCACCCTTATCCTTCTATGTTTTAACTGCCTTTAGATTGAGCTGTGTCCCTTTATTTGGGCCTGTTCGGGCCTCTCATGTCGATTTGGCCGAACTCTTTTAAAGAAGAGGTCGGGGGTCCTGACCTGAAGAGGTTGGTTGCTTTGTCTTCGATCTCCCTAGGTCGGATAGCTCGACCCAGTGTATGAACAGAGCTGTTAAAGGATTATGACTTTGAGTTGAATTATCACCCCAAAAAAGTGAATGTTGTGGTAGACGCTTTGAGCCGAAAGTCCCTATGTGCTTCTTGGATGATGCTTCGAAAAGAGGAGTTACTTAAAGCATTTGAGAACCTGAAGTTAAGTGTTCAAGAAGTGTCTGGGACTTTGTGTCTAAGTCAATCACAAATTTCGAGTGACTTTAAGTCCAAGATCGAAAAAGCTCAACAAGACGAGAAGGAATTGCAGAAGGTGTGGCTGGACATTGAACAAGGGAAGTGAGGAGGGTTTCATGGGACGATGATGGAATATGGAGGTTCAAGGGCAGAATCTGTGTACCAGATGTTGGAACTTTACGGCAGGATATCTTAAGGGAAGCGCATAAAGGCAAATTTTCCATTCATTCGGGAAGTACTAAGATGTACCATGATCTGAAACCGATGTTTTAGTGGCCTAGTGATGCAGGATTTTGAATTCCCACAGCTTAACCGGCAAGTGCACCGGGTCATCTAACTAATACCTCAGGTGAGTGAGGGATCCCACGAGAATTGCTGGATTGAGCAAACAATGGTTGTTTGGTTGGACTTAGTCAGGCGAATCAAAAAGGGGTTTGTTGGTTGAAACACATAAACAATAAATAAGCAATAAAGAAAGCAATAAACAGGTTTGGTGTAAAAACAATAAAAGAAAACAGTTAAGGTTTCGGATATAATTATCTTTCCTGATTAAAATTTCTTACCAACTGTATTAATAATGTATGATTCATTCTATGGAAAAACTTTAAATGTCTAAACCCTAATCTCTTAGTGATTTAGCCTCCTCTAATCTTCATTAACTGCCGCTCTCGTGGTCACTTAACTCTGATTAGAGGGTTAAGTTTAGAAAACTAGTTTAGCGCCACAGAAACCCTAATTATCCAAAGCTAATAGGATTTTATGTCACTTATCCCAATTAGTTCATGCAATTAGCGATTTAGGAGGAATTTTTTTTCAGGCTATATTTCAAGCAAGATAACTCTCTCGATTTACAAAGAAACTAGGGTTCTGAAAACATGCCAAAGGAAGAAGATCCGAATCCTAAGTGATCTTTTCCCTTTTATACTAACCTAATTTGATTTGAAAATAAAATAGAATAATAAATTCAAGGCCTAAAAGATTATGTTTGTAAATAAAAATAACTAAAATATGATAAAAGATAACAATTAAAAGCTAAATCCTACTAAAGATACTCTATTGGGGGAGTTTGACCCGTTTCTGGCATTCTTCTGGCATTAAACGCCGGCAGGGGGTACGGTCTGGCGCGGGTTCTGTCCCTCTTAGGCGCTAAACGCCAGGCTCGGTGTTTAGCGCCAGATTTGGCAGTAATTCCAAAAGAAAAGTATAGACTATTTTATATAGTTGGAAAGCTCTCTGGAATTTGGCTTTCCAATGCCGTTAGAACCGCATCAATTGGACCTCTATAGCTCAAGTTATGCTCGTTGGAATGCAAGGAGGTAAGGGTTGACAACATCTACTTGCTTCCTTTGTTTTTGCACAAAACTCTACCAAATTTGCCCAAATTTTACCTGAAATCACAAAAACGCCAAAACAACTCAAAGTAGCATCTAAAGAGGATTTTTGCACTAAAATCAAGTAAAACTAAGTAATATCTAACTAAAAACAACTAGAAAATGATACGCAAAAGGGTACAAGATGCTCGTGCATCACAACACCAAACTTAAACTGTTGCTTGTCCCCAAGCAACTAAAACAACGTAGGACTAAGAAGAGAGAATGTATGAGACTTGAGTTGTCATTTAAGCTCAAGTCCAGCCACTGAGTGGGGCTAATGACACTCTAATTCTAAACAGCTTCGGTATCTCACTATCTTTTGAAACTCAGAAATATTAGTATCCTTTGGAACTAGAACTCGGATGATATTATAGATTCTCTTCTTTAAGCTCTAATTGATTCTTGAACACAGCTTTTTCTTTTCTTTTCTTTGGTGCTTTGCACCTTGAGCCTAGCCGTGACTCTAAGTGTTTTGTCTTGAAGCTTAACATGATACAAGAACACCGCAAGCACTAAACTGGGGAACTCCTTGAGTTCTAATTTTTTCTTTTTATTTCTCCCAGATAGTTGTGCTCAGAGCCTTAGGCATACTCTGTAACAATAATTGGTCACGACTTTTAAGTACTCAGTCTCAAGGGTTACTTGACACTTTCACACCACAAGCATATGGTTAGGGAGAACTACTTTTATGAGCTTTAGATAAGTTTTGACCCTCCTAACCATTGATGCTCAAAGCCTTAGACTTTTTTATTTTACTTTTTGTTTCTTTTTGTTGTTTATTTTGCTTCAAGAACCAATTTCTTTCTTATTTCTGATGGTCTATAATACTTCTCTAAGTTCCTGTTCCTCAAGAACCAATATCCTCAACTCCAATATCAAATATGCGCTGTTCAGTTTGTACATTCAGAAATAAAGATATTGCCACCACATCAAAGTAACTAGAATAATTCATAATATATAACTCAAATCTCATGCATTTTACTACTTCTTTTTCTTTTGATTTTCTTTAAGCTCAGTGAGTAATACATGCGACATCTTTCAAAATAAACATAAAATAACAAAATAAAGAACTAAACTAGAAAACAAGGAAATCCCACTAGTGATCATGCAAAAGCTAGAATAGAAAATAGGAAACAAGCTAAAAGTACTAGAAAAACAGAAGATTAGATAAGGCAAGGGATAATGAAATTTAACCACCTCACTCTTGGCGGCTACTACTCCCTCCTCAAGTTGTGCTCTTCCATGAAGATGATCCACCTCCCTTTGGTGCCATTGATGATAATATAAAACTAGGGCTCACTCTTCAATACAAAACTTAAAAGTTTGCATGTTCCCAAGCCAAGAAAACTGAAAAATGGGAAGGGTCAGGAAAAGCACACGAAAGAGTAAAATAATATAAAAGAAGATAAGACTGATAGAAGGGGAAGAAGAATTTAAATTTAAAATTTTTTTTTACCCTTTGGCACCAAACGCCCAAGCCAATGCACCATTCCTGGCGTTAAACACCCTCCTGGCATTTAAACGCCAGCTTCTCTGCTCCTCTTCTGGCACTAAATGCCCTCCATGGCGTTTAGCACCCAAACATTTTCTTCTCCAGAACGTTCTGTTCTTCTATCTGGATCTTCCTGTCCCTGTACTAAGTGCTGTACATGATCACAACATTAAAAAACCTAAGAAAACTTTGAAAATCAATAAAAAATAAAATGAAATCAAACTAAAATAAAACTGAAATAAACTAAAGGATACTCCTGGTTAGGTTGCCTCCCAACAAGCACTTCTTTACCGTTACTAGCTTGACGGTCAGCTCCTTTAAGGAGGAAGATAGTCATATAGGCTCAGGTCTTCACCCCTCATTGTGAACTTCTTTCTTGTGTTCTCATGGCTCAACTCAACATGCCCAAGGGATAGGATCTTGTTCACAGTATGAAGTAGGACTGGACTTCTAGTAAACACCACGTTCATCCCAAGTGAGAAGTATTCAATGGGAATCTTCTTGTTCCTCCAGCCCATAGGTACCTTCTTCTTGGGTTCTCCTTCCTTCTTGGTGGGTGGTGAATGCCCAACACCAAATTTAGATTTGATGTCTTGGGGAACCGTGTGAGTTTCCCCCAAGGGAGGAGGCTTCAACATTGCACTCTGCATGCAAGTACCTCCTTTCTCAGGGGGTGGTGGAGGTTGAAAAACCTTGAAGACCATCTAATCCTCATGCAACTCATCACCAATTCACCTCTCTCAACATCTATTAGGGCTCTTTCAATGGCTAGGAATGGCCTTCCTAGGATGATGGATTCATCTGTATCCTTTCCAATGTCAATTATCACAAAATTTGTAGGGAGAAATAGCTCTCCAACCTTGACTAATACGTTCTCCGCTAGCCCATATGCCTGCCTAAGAGAATTATCAGCCATTTGCATGGTTATCCTTGTCGCTTGTGCTTCTTGGATCCCCAACTTCTTCATTACAGACAGAGGCATCAGATTTATGCTTGAACCAAGACCACAAAGAGCTTTGTCAAAAGTGATATTCCCAATAGTGTAGGGAATCTGAAAGTTCGTTGGATCTGGCATCTTCTTAGGCAGCTTGCTTTGAATGAGTGCACTACATTCTTTGGTTAGCACCACTATTTCATCTCCCTTGAAGGCTTTCTTTTTAGAGAGTAAGTCTTTCATAAACTTGACATAGAGAGGCATTTGCTCCAAAGCCTCAGCAAAACGAATATTGATTTGTAACTTTCTAAAGACCTCCAAGAACTTTGAAAACTGGTTGTCCTTGCTCTCCTTTTGAAGCCTATGAGGATAAGGCATCTTAGCCTTGTATTTTGGAGCCTTAGGCAGAGCAGGATGTGTATCAACAGTAACTGGGAAAAGGTTATCTAGATGCCTTGAAGGGGCATTCTTTAAATCTTCAGGGGGACTTAGCACCCTCCCTAGCTCCCCTGCTAGGCATTCATCGCCTTCCCTGGCACTCCCTATCTCTGCATTTTCCTTCTTATGTGTCTCTTTTTCAACCTATTTCTCAGTAATTTGTGCCTCTGCACTCGCCACTTGATCACTTATCAAGGTAATGGTCTTGCACTCCTCTCTGGAATTCGGAACCATGTTAATTAGTGCGACTTGCTCAGATATTTGTTGGTTTATTTGTATCTTTCTGTTTCTAAATGAGGTTTGGACTTCCTGCATAAAGCTTTGTTGGCTTTTTGCGAGTTCTGCAATAATGGATGCTAAGTCACGGGTACTGTGAGGTTGTTCTCTTAGTCCATGGTTCTGGTGGTTTCTCCATCCTTGGTTAAAGCTCTGCAAGTAAGAAACATCATTGGGACTTCTAGGGGAACTTCCCATGTAATTGACCTGTTCAAGTACATACTGAGCATTGTTCTAAGTTTCACCTTGAGGGTAGCCATCATTCATATCACAAGGAACGACGCTCTAAATTTTAGCAACTGAGCTCTACATGCTATTCAATTACTGAGTGAGAAGACTCATCCGTTGAACTAGAAGCTTGTTTTGAGCAAGAAGTGGATCTACAGTCTCCACTTCCTAAGCTCCTTTCCTTACTGGAGTCCTCTCAGATGAGTATAGGTACTGGTTATTAGCAACCATCTCAATGAGCTCATTGGCCTCTTTAGGTGTCTTCTTTCTATGCAAGGAGTTACCTGCAGAATTATTCAGAGACATCCTGGCTATGTCAGAGAGCCCTTCATAGAAGATTTCTATCTTGACCTAATCTGAGAACAAATCAAGAGGGCACTTCCTGAGCATCAGCTTAAAATTAGAAATATATAAAGGAATACCAAACTTAAAATTAGAAATTAAAAGGAAATAAATAAAATAATGTTCGAAAATAAAGGGAAAATAAATAAAATAAAAATTCAAAAATTAAAAGAAAAAGTAAATAAACAAAACTAATAAAAATACCTAATCTAAGCAACTAGACAACTAGTAGTTGTCCATCACAAACAATCCCCGTCAATGGCGCCAAAAACTTGGTGCGCGAACTGAGATTTCGCACAGCTTAACTAGCAAGTGTACCAGGTCATCCAAGTAATACCCACTACAAGAAACGCTGTTAAAATCGACAGCTAAATCGATGGTAGAGCTGTTGATGACCGGAATTTACTCACTATATAATGAATCCATTCCTTGGCAAGCGCACCAAAAGTATCATCAAGTAATAACCCACTATGAGTAGGGTCGAATCCCACAGAGATTGGTAGATTGAGCAACTTTAATAACTGGGTGAATTAGTCAAGCTAAGCAATAGAGATTGTTGACTGCAGAATTCTAAATTAGCAGAAATGTAAATGACTTACAGGTAAAGAAAAGCAAAAAAGTGCAGAAAGATAAATAACAAGAATGTAAATGACTTAAAGGTAAAGAAAAGAAAAAAAGTGCTGGAATATAAATGACTAATTGTAAATGGGGAATGGGTAATGGCAAAAATTAAAGAAAACTATAAATAATAGGGAAGATAAGAATAGGGGAAATTCATTGGGATTAGGAGATGTTGCTCTCTTTAGATTAGATCTAGATCATCTCATCTTCAATGATGCGACTCCTTGACCTCTTGGCAATCATGATTGATTGAACCCCAATTCCTTGGTGATTCAATCTCTCAAATCTTGATAATCAGCCAATTTCTTGGTCTAATTGCTGATGAAGAGAGATATGCTTGGTCCCTGATTATAACACACATCCTCACAGATCCAAAAAGTGGGTTGATTTTATGTCACCATATCTAATCCCAAAACCAAGATCTACTCAAGTGTGAGAAGGGATTTCAAGCATGGTTTCATGTTTCCTTTTCCAAGGTTCCCATGAAAGCCATTTTGCATTCAACCTCTTTTCCAAGATGATTGAACACTAAGCATGAAGAACAAAATTCCTTCTAGCAAATCAAAGAGAAAATGAAGAGAAGAAGAAATTCACTATCATTAATCCATCAAGTACAACAGAGCTCCCTCTTCCAATGAGAGGGAGTTTAGCTACTCATAGCTTAGAGAAAAGTACAAGAGATGGAAGAAGATGAAGTGAAGTGTGAAACTAAAACTAATTAGCCAATCTAACTTTCTAATCCCCCTTTCAGTACTTTCAGGAGTTATTTATACTACTCCTATTACTAGAAAAGTAAAATTACAAAAAAGGAAAGAAAATTACAATTGAAAATAAAGGGAAACCTCTAATAAAATGAACCACGTTCCTGGCATCTAAGTGGCGTGTGAGCGGCATGCCATGCCTAGCTCCTCAGCTTGGCTTGGCGTGCCACGCCTGGCTCCCAAGTGGCATGCCCTTCTCATATAGCTAGCCTGGCCTGCCATGCCTTCGAGCTCAAGTGGCACGCCTAGTGTGATCTCCTTCTTCTTCCTCCCTGGATATTTGAACTGGCATGGCACGCCCAGAACTGGTGTGCCACGCCCTCAGCAAAGCATGATCATCCTCTTCTGGAATGTTGAACTAGCGTGGCACGCCCAGAATTGGTGTGCCACGCCCTCTATGAACTCTTCAGCCTTCTCCTCTAGAAAATACACTTGGCGTTCCACGCCCAGCAATGGCGTGCCACGCCCTCAATAAGGTTTTTATTGTCTTCTCTGGAGAGTTGAACTGGCGTGCCATGCCCAAGTCTGGCGTGCCACGCCCTTGATAAAGCATGAGTAAACCCCTTTTGTCTAGTGAACTGGCCGGCGTGCCACGCCCAGCATTCAAGTGGCACGCCCCAGGAACGAGCAAGTTTGGCGTGCCACGCCCTAATCATCAAGTGGCAAGCCCCTATTCATGTTGCCTTGGAGTGCCACGCCTAAAGTCCCAAGTGGCACACCCATTGTGGGGGCTGCATCCTTCCTCTTTGGACCAATGAACTGGCGTGCCACATATTCGAGCCCAAATGGCACGCCCAGGGTATGAACAAGGTTGGCGTGCCACGCCTTTGAGCTCAAGTGGCACGCCCATTATGGTATTGGGTTCTATAAGCTTGGCATGCCACGCCTAGAACTCAAGTGACACGCCCATCCATTCTTTGACTTGACGTGCCACACCTCAAGTCTCAAGTGGAACGCCCTTGTTGGTGCTTCCTTCATGCTCCTTTATTCAAATGCCATGGCGTGCCACGCCCATTGAAAGCTTCATGGACTTTTTCTCTGGGTTTGATACCTGGCGTGCCATGCCCTCAGCTGGCATGCCACACCCATTGAATTTCTTTCACTTTGTTCTCTGGACTTGCTAACTGGCATGCCACGCCCCTTGGCTGGCATGCCACGCCCATTCAAATCATTGGCATTTGCACCAAGTGGCACGCCCAGCACACACGCCCAGCTGCTCCTTCTTGTTTCCTTCTTCTTTTGTTGCTCTTTACACCTAAAATTCAAACAAAACTCATTTCAAAGCAATATACCATAAAATTCATCATTTAGTTTATGAAATTGCATTAATTGAATGAGATTGCACTATTTCTATGGCCCTTTTAGATAAGAGAAAGAGGTAGATGATGCAGGTGATCACAACACCAGACTTATGTTTTGCTTGTCCACAAGCAAATCAATGTGAATTATTCTTAATGGATTGAGACTTGACCCTTACAAGAGTGTGTTCACAATTAAAGATAAAGGCTAAGTATCAACTCATGCATGTTCTTTATTATGTCAATACCACAATGACTCTTAAACCTTTGAGGATTATTTTTAAGTGCTTGCCTTTAGATCCCCTTTCTATTGATTGTCACCTTGAAGTAGTAAGATTTGTTATTGTTTTTCTTTTCTTTTCATCCTCTTTTGTTTCTTTGGTTGACCACGACTCTAAGTGTTTTGTCTCAAGACGATCCTTTAGGTTAAGCTTTCAATTAGCACTCCCAAACTAGTTGGTTTTAGGGTACTAGGTGTTGAAACACCCCTAAGAATTTACTTGCTCAGGTCTCTCTTCTTGACACATCTTCACCACAAGCATCTACTAGAATTTTGGCTTTTTAAGCTATTTGTTTCTTTCTTCTATCCTAGAAGTTGATGCTCAGAGCCTTGGGTCTTTTGTTTACTACGTCTTGGTTCTATAGATATTCAAGGGTCATCCTTAGCATTTACTTGTTATATCCACTATGTCTAATTATTCATTATGGTTTATTCACTTTTAGATGTTCAATCATGATTCCATACTTGTTCCTCATCTCTTAATCTTGAATTTTCTCACTTGGGTCTTAGTCTCTTTCTCTTGTTTTTGCAATAACTCATCATTGATTTCTATGAAAACAAACTACTTTTATTATTGAAGTGATGAAAACTTGATAAACAAGGGCACTTTCTTTCTCAATTGAAAACAGAAATTCAAAGGACTCATAAAAATATTCTAAAACATAGAAAACTAAACAAAAACTAACATATTAATGCAACTATTAAGCAGAAATTCAGAAGATAGAACTCAACCATGGGACTCAGCAACCTTGTATTTTTGAGCAGCTTCAATGCAAAAGACCTTTCCCCTTATCCTTCTTTTTGGAGGACTCATCACCATTCTTCTTTATGGAGGCTCCTTCTTATGCAGAGGTATCTTTTGGCTTCCAAAAGCCTAACCTCGTCATAGAAGTCGTCTCCCTCTCTATATTCTTGTCCACAATTTCCTCCTGCCTTGCACTGAGCTCTTCTATTGCTTAGATGAATGTTGGATATTTGGGGTTCATATTGGCTACTGCATTACACAAACAATTCAGCTTCGCTTGTGCATAGCATTCATATTGCCTTCTTGATATGGTCCTAGCTTCGTAAAGGGCCCTAAATTTAGCAAGGTTCCTCTGTTGCTCTTGTTGTTACTCCATGATCTTGTTGAGGCTGCCTTGCATCTCTCCCTAGTGAAATTGTCCTTGCTGCTCCTTCATGTACTCCATACTCCCTTGGAGTTGCTGGATACTCTCTTCCATTTGGTCCCATACTTTTTGTTGCTCCCTAAGTTGAGTTACATCTTCTCTCAAGTGGTTGATATCTCCTTGCATTTGGTGAATGTGTCCCTGCATTTCCTCCCAATTAAAACCTTTAGGGAATTATGGAATTAGTGCTGGTAGTTGTGGAAATGGTGCTTGGACATAAGCTTTTGCTTGTTGTGGTGGCCCTTGTGGTCTTGGCACATGACCCCTATGTTCCCTGGCTCTTTGTAGTGGGTTAATGGCCACCACCTTCTCCATCTTTTTGGCTGTGATTGGTTTGTCCTGCTCCACCAATATTTCATCAGTTACTTTTTCCACTCCAGCCTCATCACAAAGCCTTTGAATGATGCTCGGGAATGCAAGTCTTGTGCTATCCTTGGTGCTCTTCAACACCTTATGAATATTGTTCGCAATCATCTACCCCACTTTAATGTTTTCTCCTTTCATGATGCTGTAGATTAACATAGCCCTTTCCAATGTTACCTCCAAAATGTTGGAGGTGGGATTGAGGAATCTTATAACAAAGTCTAGCCACCCTCTAGCTTGAGGGCACAAGTCTCTCCTTCTCAGCTGGTTTGGCCTTCCATCTTTATCATTGATCCATTGTACATTGAGGACACAAATCTCGTTCAGAATCTCGTCAAATCTAGGATCAAGTTGCTTTACCCTTTCTTTATTGCTTCGGGTTGAGCTTGTTCGCCTCACCTCTAGCATCCTTTCCAAGTTTACAGGGCTATAATCAATGCTCTTCCCCCTCACATAGCTTTGGTAGGCATACTTTTTCCCAGGTTGAGGGATAGCATTGGCATAGAATTTCCTTACTAGGCTCTTCACCACTTTCTTTAGTGGGTTGCAAAGGATAGCCCAGCCTCCATTGTTGATCTCAATGGTGATCTTCCTATGTTCATCCCTTCCTAGTTAGAAGCCAACCTCAGGAATAATTTGCCTCTCACTCACCCACCCAAAAAACTAGTTTTGGTGGAAGAATGAGATGAACTTGAACTCATTGTAGCTTGATGAACCAGAGCTAGCTTCTTTAGTCTTTCTTTTCTTTGATCCAGTGGCCTTTGGTGGTGCCATTTGGATGTGATTAAGGGAGTTGAAAGGTTGATGAAAAGTTGAAGAATGAAGGACAAGGAAGAAAGAAAATCGAAGGTTTGTTCCAACACCAAACTTAGGACTTGATTGTCCCAAGAAAAAAACATGGAAAGAAGGTAAGAAGGAAAGGAAGTCAAGAAAGAGAGATGGGAGAGTAAAGGTGCGTATGAGAGGAGTTTGAAGTGTGAAGAAGAGAGTTGGGTGAGTGCATTATATAGAGGAGGAGGAAATCTGGAAGGTGTGAATTGTGTGAAAAGTTTTAAAGCTTTCACACTTGGGAGTGGCGCCTGATGAGCAGATAATTTATACGCTTTTTGGCATTGTTTTTACTATGTTTTTAGTATATTTTAATTAGTTTTTATTATATTTTTATTATTTTTTATTTAAAATTCACTTTTTTGGACTTTACTATGAGTTTGTGTGTTTTTTTGTGATTTCAGGTATTTTCTGGCTGAAATTGAGGGACCTGAGCAAAAATCTGATTCAGAGGCTGAAAAAGGACTGTAGATGCTGTTCGATTCTGACCTCCCTGCACTCAAAGTAGATTTTCTGGAGCTACAGAAGCCGAATTGGCGCGCTCTCAATTGCGTTGGAAAGTGGACATCTTGGGATTTCCAGAAATATATAATAGTCCATACTTTGCCTGAGATTTGATGGCCCAAGCAGGCGTTCCAAGTCAGCTCAAGAATTCTGGCGTTTAACGCCAGAACTGGCATAAAAACTGGAGTTAAACGCCCAAACTGGCACAAAAGCTGGCGTTTAACTCCAAGAAAAGTCTCTACAAATGAAAGCTTCAATATTCAGCTGAAGCACACACCAAGTGGGCCCCGGAAGTGGATTTTTACACTAAACACCCTAGCTTACTCATTTTCTGTAACCTTAGGTCACCAGTTTACTATAAAAACTACTTTTAGTGATTCATCTTGTACCTCAAGACACTTTACACATTTCATATTGTATCTTCTACGGCATGAGTCTCTAAACCCCATTGTTGGGGTTGAGGAGCTCTGCTGTTCTTCATGAATTAATGCAATTACTAGTGTTTTCCATTCTATCACGCTTGCTTCTATTCTAAGATATTCATTCGCACCTCAACCTGATGAATGTGATGATCCGTGACCCTCATCATCATTCTCACCTATGAACGCGTGCCTAAAAACCACCTCCGTTCTACCTTAGATTGAATGCATATCTCTTAGCCTCATGATTCAGATCAGAGTCTTCGTGGTATAAGCTAGAATTATTGGCAGCCATTCCTGAGATCTGGAATGTCTAAACCTTGTCTGTGGTATTCTGAGTAGGATCTGGGAAGGGATGGCTGTGACAAGATTCAAACTCGCGATTGTTGGTCGTGTGACAGACGCAAAAGGATCAATGGATCCTATTCCAGCATGATCGAGAACCGACAGATGATTAGCCGTGCGGTGACAGTGCATTTGGAACGTTTTCACTGAGAGGATGGGAAGTAGCCATTGACAACGGTGATGCCCAACATAAAGCTTGCCATGGAAGGAGCCTTGCGTGCATGAAGAAGAAGATAGTAGGAAAGCAGAGATTCAGAAGACAAAGCATCTCCAAAGCCTCAACCTGTTCTTCATTACTGCATAACAAGTATTTATTTCATGCTCTTTTACTTTTTACAATCAAATCTGAGAATTATTGATATCCTGACTAAGAGTTACAAGATAACCATAGCTTACTTCAAGCCGACAATCTCCGTGGGATCGACCCTTACTCACGTAAGGTATTACTTGGACGACCCAGTGCACTTGCTGGTTAGTTGTGCGGAGTTGCAAAAGTGTGATTGTAATTTCGTGCACCAAGTTTTTGGCATCGTTGCCGGGGATTGTTCGAGTTTGGACAACTGACGGTTATTCTTGTTGCTTAGATTAGGAATATTTTGTTTTTGTTGGTTTAGAGTCTTTTATTTGAGTTTAGTTTTATATTTTAAGTTTGGTGTCAATTGCATGATTTTATTTTCTTTTAATTTTCGAAATTGCATGTCCTTAGTTCTTTCTTGATCTTTAAAAATTCTAAGTTTGGTGTCTTCTTTGTGTTTTCCTTTAAATTTTCAAAAAGTTGTGTTTGATTTTCTAAAAATTTTAAGTTTGGTGTCCCTTGTGCTTCTATTTACTTAAAAATTTTTCAAAAATTTGTTCTTGGTGTTCATCTTGATCTTCAAAGTGTTCTTGGTGTTCATCTTGACATTCAAAGTTTTCTTGTTTGTTCTCTGTGTTTTGATCTTAAATTTCTAAGTTTAGTGTCATTTTGTTGTTTTTCTCTTTCCGCATTAAAATTCAAAAATAAAAAAAAATATTCTTTCCTTATTTTACTCATAAATTTTGAAATTTAGCATTAATTTAGTCAAAGATTTTCAAAATCATATATTTTTTTAGTCAAGTCAATATTCTAATTTCAAAAATTGATTTTTTCAAATCTTTTTCAAAAATCAAATCTTTTTAATTTCTTCAATCATATCTTTTCAATCATATTTTTTTTATTTGCAATCATATCTTCTCAATCATATCTTTTTCAAAATAATTCTCAATCATATCTTTTTTTAATTTGCAATCATATCTTCTAAATCATATCTTCTTCAAAATAATTTTCAATCATATCTTTTTAATTGCTAATTTCAAAATCTCTTTAATTAATTAATTAATTTAGTTTTCAATTTCCTTTTATTTTATTTTCTTTTAGTTTTCAAAATTTTATTTTATTTTCCTTTTATTTTATTTTATTATTTTCGGTAACTTTTAATTAAATAAATAAAAAAATAAAAATATAATTTAATTGCAATCCACATTATCTCCTTTTCTCCATCATGGACCTTAGTGGAAGTGAACAGTCCAGAAGAACTTTGGGGTTATATGCTAACCCCATTACAGCTGCATATGGGAGTAGCATCTGTATACCTCCCATCAAAGAAAGCATCTTTGAGCTAAATCCTCAGCTCATTATCATGGTGCAGCAATATTGCCAGTATTCCGGTCTTCCACAGGAAGAACCCACTGAGTTTCTGGCACAATTCTTATAAATTGCTAACACAGTACGTGATAAAGAAGTGGATCAGGATGTCTACAGATTATTATTGTTTCCATTTGCTGTAAAAGATCAAGCTAAGAGGTGGTTAAATAACTAACCCACATCAAGCATAAAAACATGGAGACAATTAACAGACAAATTCCTGAATCAATTTTACCCTCCAAGAAGGATGACACAGCTAAGGCTGGACATGCAAGGCTTTAAACAAGAGGATCATGAATCCCTTTATAATGCCTGGGAGAGGTACAGAGGGATGCTGAGAAAACGCCCCTCTGAAATGTTTTCAGAGTGGGTACAGTTAGACATCTTCTACTATGGGCTTACAGAAAAAGCTCATATGTCCCTAGACCATTCAGCTGGTGGATCTATACACATGAGAAAAACAATTGAAGAAGCTCAAGAGCTCATAGATACAGTTGCTAGAAATCAACATCTGTACTCAAACAGTGAGTCCTCCATAAAAGAAGAGGCTATGGCAGTAACTACTGATCCTAATCCTCAAGAACAGATTGTTGAACTTAATCAGCAATTACTCCTTATGACAAAATAATTAGCAGAATTCAAAGAGATGCTCCAAGACATTAAAAATGCTAACAAGAATATAGAAGCACAATTGAATCAGACAAGACAGCAACTATATAAACAGATAACAGAAGAATGCCAAGCTGTCCAACTAAGGAGCGGAAAAACATTGAAAAACTCAGCTTAAAATAGCAAAAAGTCAAGAAAAGAACAAACGACAGATGATTAGCCGTGCGGTGACAGCGCATTTGGAACATTTTCACTGAGAGGACGGAAAGTAGCCATTGACAACGGTGATGCCCAACATAAAGCTTGCCATGGAAGGAGCCTTGCGTGCATGAAGAAGAAGATAGTAGGAAAGCAGAGATTCAGAAGACAAAGCATCTCCAAAACCTCAACATGTTCTTCATTACTACATAACAAGTATTTATTTCATGTTCTTTTACTTTTTACAATTAAATCTGAGAATTATTGATATCCTAACTAAGAGTTACAAGATAACCATAGCTTGCTTCAAGCCGACAATCTCCGTGGGATCGACCCTTACTCACGTAAGGTATTACTTGGACAACCCAGTGCACTTGCTGGTTAGTTGTGCGGAGTTGCAAAAGTGTGATTGTAATGACAGAGGATGACCAAACCACTGCCCAAAATCCCTCTGAGGACATCAAGAGCCCAGAGAGGAATAACTCTGGCATTCAAACGCCAGAAAAGGAGGGAAAAAGTTAGCGTTAAACACCCATTCCTTGCCCAGTTCCGGCGTTCAAACTCCAGAAAAGGGTAGGAAGCTGGCGTTAAATGCCCATCCAGCACCCAATCCTGGCGTTCAAACGCCAATGAGGGATCAGACACCTGCAAGTGATGATAGCAACCCCTCTAAGAAGGCTTCTCCAACCACTTCTGTAGGGAATAAACCTGCAGCAACTACGGTTGAAGAATATAAAGCCAAGATGCCTTATCCTCAGAAGCTCCGCCAGGCAGAACAGGATAAACAATTTGCCCGCTTTGCAGACTATCTCAAGACTCTTGAAATAAAGATCCTGTTTACAGAGGCACTTGAGCAAATACCCTCTTATGCTAAGTTCATGAAAGAGATCTTAAGTCATAAGAAGGATTGGAGAGAATCTGAAAGAGTGTTTCTCACTGAAGAATGCAGTGCAGTCATTCTAAAAAGCTTACCAGAAAAGCTTCAAGATCCAGGAAGCTTTATGATACCATGCACATTAGAGGGTGCTTACACCAAGACAGCTCTATGTGACCTTGGAGCAAGTATCAACCTAATACCTACATCCACTATCAGAAAGCTTGGGTTGACTGAAGAAGTCAAACCAACCCAAATATGTCTTCAACTTGCTGATGGCTCTATTAAATACCCATTAGGCATAATTGAGGACATGATTGTCAAGGTTGGGCCGTTTGCCTTTCCCACTGACTTTGTAGTGCTGGAAATGGAGGAGCACAAGAGTGCAACTCTGATTCTAGGAAGACCTTTCCTAGCAACTGGACGAACTCTCATTGATGTCCAAAAAGGGGAAGTGACCCTGAGAGTCAATGAGGATGAGTTCAAGTTAAATTTTGTCAAAGCTATGCAGCATCCAGACACGTCAAATGACTGCATGAGCGTTGATATTATTGACTCCCTGGTGGAAGAGGTCAATATGACTGAAAGTCTTGAATCAGAGCTAGAGGACATCTTTAAAGATGTTCAGCCTGATCTGGAGGAATCAGAAGAAATAAAAGAGCCTCTGAAAATCCCTCAGGAAGAGGAGAAACCTCCTAAACCCGAGCTCAAACCACTACCACCATCCCTGAAATATGCATTTCTGGGAGAGGGTGACATTTTTCCAGCGTTCATAAGCTCTGCTTTAAATCCACAGGAAGAGAAAGCACTAATTCAAGTGCTAAGGACACACAAGACAGCTCTTGGGTGGTCCATAAGTGACCTTAAGGGCATTAGCCCAACAAGATGCATGCACAAGATCCTATTGGAGGATGATGCTAAGCCAGTGGTTCAACCACAGAGGCGGCTAAATCCAACCATGAAGGAAGTGGTGCAGAAAGAGGTCACTAAGTTACTAGAGGCTGGGATTATTTATCCTATTTCTGATAGCCCCTGGGTGAGCCCTGTCCACGTTGTCCCCAAGAAGAGAGGCATGACAGTGGTTCATAATGAAAATAATGAACTGGTTCCTACAAGAACAGTTACAGGGTGGCGTATGTGTATTGACTACAGAAGGCTCAATACAGCCACCCGAAAGGATCACTTTCCTTTACCATTCATAGACCAGATGCTAGAGAGACTAGCAGGTCATGAATATTACTGCTTTTTGGATGGCTATTCAGGTTACAACCAAATTACAGTGGATCCTCAGGACCAAGAGAAAACAGCATTCACATGTCCTTCTGGAGTATTTGCCTACAGAAGGATGCCTTTTGGTCTGTGCAATGCACCTGCGACCTTTCAGAGATGCATGCTCTCTATTTTCTCTGATATGGTGGAAACATTTCTTGAAGTCTTCATGGATGACTTTTCAGTATTTGGAGACTCATTCAGCTCCTGTCTTGACCATTTAGCACTTGTTCTGAAAAGATGCCAAGAGACCAACCTAGTTTTAAACTGGGAAAAATGTCACTTCATGGTGACTGAAGGAATTGTCCTTGGGCATAAAATTTCAAATAAGGGACTAGAGGTGGATCAAGCTAAAGTGGAAGTAATTGAAAAATTACCACCACCTGCCAATGTAAAGGCAATCAGAAGCTTTCTAGGACATGCAGGATTCTATAGGAGGTTCATAAAGGATTTTTCAAAAATTGCAAAACCTCTAAGCAACCTGCTAGCTACTGACAGGCCATTTGTGTTTGACACAGAGTGTCTGCAGGCATTTGAAACCCTGAAAGCCAAGCTGGTCACAGCACCAGTCATCTCTGCACCTGACTGGACATTACCATTCAAACTAATGTGTGATGCCAGTGACCATGCCATTGGTGCAGTGTTGGGACAGAGGCATAACAAGCTTCTGCACGTCATTTACTATGCTAGCCGTGTTTTAAATGATGCACAAAAGAATTACACAACCACAGAAAAAGAGTTACTTGCAGTGGTTTATGCCATTGACAAGTTTAGATCCTATTTAGTAGGTTCAAAAGTGATTGTGTATACTGACCGTGCTGCTCTTAAATACCTACTCACAAAGCAGGATTCAAAACCCAGGCTCATAAGATGGGTGTTGCTTCTGCAAGAGTTTGATATAGAAATAAGAGACAGAAAAGGGACAGAGAACCAGGTAGCTGATCACTGTCCCGGATAGAACCAGTAGCAGGGGCATCCCACCCTCCTACTGAGATATCTGAAATCTTTCCGGATGAGCAACTCTTCGCCATTCAGGAAGCACCATGGTTTGCAGACAGGAAAAAGAAAAAGTATGAAAGACTTCTCTCAATACAGAGTCAAATAAAACCCCCACATTCAAACTCTAAGTTTGGTGTTAAGAGGCCATCATCATGCTCTGAGTATCTGTGAGGCTCCATGAGAGCCCATGTCAAGCTACTGACAATAAAGAAGCGCTTGTTGGGAGACAACCCAATTTTACTTATCTATGTTAATTTCTATTTTCCTTTGTTATTTTATGTTTTCTGTAGGTTGATGATCATGTGAAGTCACAAAAACAATTGAAAAAGCAAAAACAAACTGAAAAATAGAATGAAAAATAGCACACCCTGGAGGAGAAGCCTACTGGCGTTTAAACGCCAGTAAAGGTAGCAGAATGGGTGTTAAACGCCCAGTTTGGCACCATTCTGGGCGTTTAACGCTAGAAATGGGCACCAGACTGGCGTTTAACGCCAGAAAAGGGGAAGAAGCTGGCGTTAAATGCCAGAAATGGGCAGCAACCTGGCGTTTAACGCCAGGATTGGCAGCAAAGGGCGTTTTGCAAGCCTAATTGGTGCAGGGATGGGAAATCCTTGACACCTCAGGATCTGTGGACCCCACAGGATCTCCACCAACCTCAACTCACTCTCTCACTTCTTCACACCTTTTCATAATACTCTTCCCCAAATAACCTCCACCAATCACCTCCATTACTCCTCCAAAACCATCATACAAACCACCTACACCCACCCACTCAAATTCAAACCATCACTCCTTCCTTTTCCACATCATAACCACCTAAAACCCCCCTTGGCCAAATAATTCACACACCTCTATCTCATCTATCTCTTCTTCTACTCCTCCTTTCTTTATTCTTTTGCTCGAGGACGAGCAAACCTTTTAAGTTTGGTATGGAAAAGCTCAGCTTTTTTTTTGTTTTTTCATAACCATTTATGGCACCTAAGGCCGGAAAAACCTCTAGAAAGAGGAATGGAAAGGCAATTGCTTCCACCTTCGAGTCATGAGAGATGGAGAGATTCATCTCAAAGGTCCATTAAGACCACTTTTATGAAGTTGTGGCCAAGACTCCTCATTGAAGAGGACAAACCCATCACTAAGAAAAGGATGGAGCAAACAAGAGAGCCCACTTATGGACCTCAACAAGAGCATGAGGAAAATTATCATCATGAAATCCCTGAGATGCCTCAAGGGATGCATTTTCCTCCACAAAACTATTGGGAGCAAATTAACACCTCCCTAGGAGAATTAAGTTCCAATAGGGGACAACTAAGGGTGGAGCACCAAGAGCATTCTATCCTCCTTCATGAAATTAGAGAAGATCAAAGAGTCATGAGAGAGGAGCAACAAAGGCAAGGAAGAGACATTGAGGAGCTCAAGCACTCCATAAGATCTTCAAGAGGAAGAACTAACCGCTATCACTAAGGTGGACCCGTTCTTTAATCTCCTTGTTCTTTATCTTTTGTTTTTTGAATTTTTATGCTTTATGTTTATCTATGTTTGTGTCTTTATTACATGATCACTAGTGTCTTAATGTCTATGCCCTAAAGCTATGAAAATGAATCCATCACCTCTCTTAAATAAAAAATGTTTTTAATTGAAAAAGAAAAAGAAGTACATGAATTTTGAATTTTAAAAGAGTTTAATTATTTTGATGTGGTGGCAATACTATTGTTTTTCTGAATGAATGCTTGAACAGTGCATATTTTTGAATTTGATTGTTTATGAATGTTAAAATTGTTGGCTCTTGAAAGAATGATGGAAAAAGGAGAAATGTTATCTGATGATCTGAAAAATCATAAAATTGATTCTTGAAGCAAGAAAAAGAAGTGAAAAGCTTGCAGAAAAAAAAAAGAAAAAAGAGAGGTGAAAAAAAAAAGAGAGAAAAGAAAAAGAAAGAAAAAGAAAAGCAAGCAGAAAACCCAATACCCCTTTAAACCAAAAGGCAAGGGTGATAAAAAAGAATCCAAGGCTTTGAGCATCAGCGGATAGGAGGGCCTACAAGAATAAAATCCTGACCTAAGCGGCTAAACCAAGCTGTCCCTAACCATGTGCTTGTGGCATGAAGGTGTCAAGTGAAAACTTGAGACTGAGCGGTTAAAGTCATGGTCCAAAGCAAAAAGAGTGTGCTTAAGAGGTCTGGACACCTCTAATTGGGGACTCTAGCAAAGCTGAGTCACAATCTGAAAAGGTTCACCCAGTTATGTGTCTGTGGCATTTATGTATCCGGTGGTAATACTGGAAAACAAAATGCTTAGGGTCACAGCCAAGACTCATAAAGTAGCTGTGTTCAAGAATCAACATACTTAACTAGGAGAATCAATAACACTATCTGGATTCTGAGTTCCTATAGAAGCCAATCATTCTGAACTTCAAAGGATAAAGTGAGATGCCAAAACTATTCAGAGGAAAAAAGCTAAAAGCCCCGCTCATTTAATTAATACTGATCTTCATAGATGTTTTTGGATTTCATTGTATATTCTCTTCTTTTTATCCTATATGATTTTCAGTTGCTTGGGGACAATTAACAATTTAAGTTTGGTGTTGTGATGAGCGGATAATTTATACGCTTTTTGGCATTATTTTTAGTATGTTTTTAGTATATTTTAATTAGTTTTTATTATATTTTTATTAGTTTTTATTTAAAATTCACTTTTCTGGACTTTACTATGAGTTTGTGTGTTTTTCTGTGATTTCAGGTATTTTCTGGCTGAAATTGAGGTACCTAAGCAAAAATCTGATTCAGAGGCTGAAAAAGGACTGCAGATGCTGTTGGATTCTGACCTCCCTGCACTCAAAGTGGATTTTCTGGAGCTACAAAAGCCGAATTGGCGAGCTCTCAATTGCGTTGGAAAGTTGACATCCTGGGCTTTCTAGCAATATATAATAGTCCATACTTTGCCGGAGATTTGATGGCCCAAACAGGCGTTCCAAGTCAGCTCAAGAATTCTGGCATTTAACGCCAGAACTGGCATAAAAACTGGAGTTAAACGCCCAAACTGGCACAAAAGCTGGCGTTTAACTCCAAGAAAAGTCTCTACACATGAAAGCTTCAATACTCAGCCCAAGCACACACCAAGTGGGCCCCGGAAGTGGATTTTTACACTAAATACCCTAGCTTACTCATTTTCTATAACCCTAGGTCACCAGTTTACTATAAAAATTACTTTTAGTGATTCATCTTGTACCTCATGACACTTTACACGTTTCATATTGTATCTTCTATGGCATGAGTCTCTAAACCCCATTGTTGGGGGTGAGGAGCTCTGCTGTTCTTCATGAATTAATGCAATTACTACTATTTTCCATTCTATCACGCTTGCTTCTATTCTAAGATATTCATTCGCACCTCAACCTGATGAATGTGATGATCCGTGACACTCATCATCATTCTCACCTATGAACGTGTGCCTGACAACCACCTCCGTTCTACCTTAGATTGAATGCATATCTCTTAGCCTCATGATTCAGATCAGAGTCTTCGTGGTATAAGCTAGAATTATTGGCGGCCATTCCTGAGATCCGGAATGTCTAAATCTTGTCTGTGATATTCTGAGTAGGATCTGGGAAGGGATGGCTGTGACGAGCTTCAAACTCACGATTGTTGGGCGTGTGACAGACGCAAAAGGATCAATGGATCCTATTCCAGCATGATCGAGAACCGACAAATGATTAGCCATACGGTGACAGTGCATTTGGAACGTTTTCACTGAGAGGACGGGAAGTAGCCATTGACAACGGTGATGCCCAACATAAAGCTTGCCATGGAAGGAGCCTTGCGTACATGAAGAAGAAGATAGTAGGAAAGCAGAGATTCAGAAGACAAAGCATCTCCAAAGCCTCAACCTGTTCTTTATTACTGCATAACAAGTATTTATTTCATGCTCTTTTACTTTTTACAATCAAATCTGAGAATTATTGATATCCTGACTAAGAGTTACAAGATAACCATAGCTTGCTTCAAGCCGACAATCTCCGTTGGATCGACCCTTACTCACGTAAGGTATTACTTGGACGAACCAGTGCACTTGCTGGTTAGTTGTGCGGAGTTACAAAAGTGTGATTGTAATTTCGTGCACCAGCGCCCAGCGTGAGGAGAGGCACCAAACCCCAACTGTTAAGCTTTCTTATGAGTTTTGAGTTCCAAAGTATGAAGTACACTTTGACTCCTTGACTTGATGAGTGATAAATTCAGTCATAAACCCTCATTAGTGATCAGAAAAATTACTTCATATTCTTCCTGTTAAAAGGCATTTAATGGGTGTCTTTTGGACACCAAACATAAATTCATTGCATATAGTAATTAATCACATGATTGGACTTTATTGTGAACATTATGAGTGGAATAAATTTAATTCTTTCACACTCTTCCACTTCCATTTCATATGTACACAATAAAGTGACTGTTTTATGCACCCACCAACTTACTAATTGCCTTCAAACATAAATCCATTGGGCTGTACGTATGGATCTCTTATGGTGGTGGCTACACCAAACTTAAATTTGGGCTTAGTCCCAAGATTAATTCAATTATTTTGATGTAAGCTCAAATTAAGTGGTTTAGTGGCCACACCAAACTTAGCTTTTTAGCTAGTTTCTCAGCCCAATTGATGACTCCATATTTTCTGATGTATTTTGGGCTTGATTTGAATGGATTATAGCACATAAACTCACACTTAAGCACCAAATTGCATACTTTTATGTTTTGTCCCTAATTTGATCCTAAATGTGAAAACATGTAATTTTGTGCTTTAATAGAGCAATTTAATCCCACGTTCATGCCATTCGATGCCGTGATATGGTTTGTGAGTGATTTTAGGACTTGGAGGCAAGAATGGATGGGCAAAAGTGGAAGAAAGCATGCACAAGGGAGAAAACATGAAAAAACAAGGAAAAGCATACACAGCGAAGTGTGCGTCCGCACAGCTTGCATGCGTGCGCAGAAGCGAGAATTTCCATGTGTGCGTACGCACGCACCTGTGCGTATGCACAGGTCAATTTTCAGCCGTGTGTGCGGATGCACACGTCTGTGCGTCCGCACAGGTCCCTGCACATGATTTCATTAATGAAACACGTGCTGCGTGAATTTGGAGGCCCTTGGCTCATTTTTGGAAGGCTGAAATGCTGTTTTGGAGTGCTATATAAAGGAGACTCTAACACTTATCAAAGGGGGGGAGCATTAGGACCTAGACTTTAATTTTACATAGTTTTCATAGTAATTAGAAGTAGGAGTAGTGTAGAGTAGAAAGCTTTCCTAGGGTTTATCAATCTCCATTTTAGCATTTTATAGCAAGCTTTGATTTTGAATTTACTTCTTCAATTGTAAGTACTCTCAATTTCCTCTTTAATTCAAGCACTTTTACTTTCATTTCCTTTTGGTTCAAGTTACTTTGTTCATATTGCAATTTTGTGTTTCTTGAAGTTTTGATTGATGAATTTTACATTTTATGCTCTCTTTATGCTTGATTACTTGTTTATGTTTGGTTTTGTTGATAATTGGTTATAGCTTTCCATTTTACTTTGCAAATTTCTATGTTTTACTTTTATGCATACAAGGTGTTTGTGAAAATGCCAACTCTAGATTTTGAGTAGATTTTCCCACCGTGGCTTGTGGTTTGAGTTCCTAGGATACTAGAGTCATAATGTCCAACATTTAGTGGTAATTCTTGGGTAGTTAGTTGACTCTTGTTTCCAGTGACGCTAGCCTTTTATCAACTAGTTTGGTAAGTTGGTTAGGACTTATGGATTAAGGTCAATTATGCTTGCTTGACTTACTCCTCAATGGTTGGGGTTGACTAGGCGAGATTGACTCATGATAATTACCATAGTTGTGGTTATGGCGATGATAGGATTCCTCGGATACTCATTCCCAAGTCAAGGTTCTTTATTGCATTTATAGCATTTTCACTAGTTTTGATCTCATTTCCTTTTTACTTGCATTAATTAGAATTTTGAGCATTGCTTAGTTCCTTTATTGCTTGGTTCTTTTAATATTTTGTTCTTTGATTGCAAAACCCCCTTTGTTCTCTTAACAACCGAAAGCGTAACATTTCATTTGCATTCCTAGGGAGAACGACCCGAGGTTGAAAAACTCTCGGTTATTTTGTATTGACTTAATTATTTGATCTTGAGAATTCATTGTTGGTCTAGACTATACTTTCAATGATGGAATTCTATTTTGTGAAAATCTAGACTAACAATTGTTCTACTATCAAAATTTGGCGACGTTGCCGGGGAGTGCAAACGGTGTTATATCTTTTGGTTGTTGTAAATATGTTAATAGTGTAAATAGCTCTTTTTGGTTCTTTGTTTGCTCTTCCTAGTAGGTTTTTGTTTATATTTTCTATGACTTTTTCACACCATCAACACAATGCACCCCAATGGAACCCAAACACCTACCTTTATAGTCACCAATCTTATACACCATCCCCTCACTACATACAAAACCAACACCCTTACCCTTATGAGTTTGATTGTCAACCTTCATCACCTCAATCTTCATCTTCAAATATGGATCAAGCCACACAAGAAGCACTTTTCATGCTCATTCAAGAACAACAAGAGTTCCGGGAGAAGCAAGAGCAAGTCATGTCTACCTTAGCAAAAGCTTTGGGTCATTTAGCTTCATTGCGTTCGTGCCACAAGCAAGAAATTCTAGTGGATGAATTTGTGGAACCAAGCAAAAAGTGTGGAGTGAAAGAAGAATTGCAAAATCAAGAAGAAGATGTCAAGTCACAACACGAAGTGCAAAAGGAGATAAATGAAGAGTGGGTAGGAATTGATCAAGAGGATTCCATCATTCAAGATTTTTTGTCCAACTTGGGTAATTCCTTCTATGACCTTCGTGGATCTCCATTATTGGATTTGGAAGGAGATGTTGATGTGGACTTCACACAACTCCAATTTTTGACTTGAGTGATGATGAAGAATATTCAAAAGAGGTTAAGGAAGATTCCATTCGCCAAGAAGTGAGGATAGTTGCGCAAGAGCGAATTGAGTGGGTGAAGAATTCTCCAACAAGATTGCTAGGCCTACATAAATATCCCATTTTAGAGATGGATGGGCAACTTCGAATCTTTCTTGTAGTGGATGGTGAAGAAATGAATGTTGATTGGCCAACAAATGGGAAGTTCATTGATGACAAGTCATCTTATGCTAGTTTCACAAGCATTTTTCATTTGTTTCATTAGGTTTTATGCACTTTCTTGCACAATAAGTAAGTGATTGGAGTAGAATTTCATGTTGCCTTGACTCAATTAAACATTGTTGATTTTTGTATAAAATCATGAGATTTATGCACAATTTAGTTGATTATTATAGATGATGCAAAACATTATGATTTTGGTGAGACTTTGAGGGAATGTTTAATTGATAACAAGTGCAGGAGAAAAGCAACGTGCAGGAGAACGCTGCGTTCACTCAATGAACGCTGCGTTCACTCAATGAACGCTACGTTCACAAGGGTGCATACGTGCACAAGCCGCCCCCGCGTGACGAAGCAAGTTTGGAGATCCACGCGCACGCACAGTTGGCGCGCCCACGTGCATCGAGGATCAGCGTTCACCAACAATGAACGTTACGTTCATTTCGAGTGACCGCCTGCAATACTTTCATATGGGGAAATTGAAAAAGGGAATCGATGCGCACGCGCACCTGCCGCGCCCACGCCGATTGAATAAAAGTGGTGATGGACGCAGACGCTGGAACACAGAATTGATTTGTTGCTATACACGCGCAAGCGCACAAGAAGCGCACGCGTACATAGCGTTCATGGCGCGAACGGAGCGTTCAGTTAATGAACGCGACTCAAGGGCGCGCTCGCGCACAGTACACGCCCGCGTCGATGATCAGGAATGCCAGGGATGCGCTCGCGCACAGGACGCGCCCGCGTCGGTGAAAGAATGCAGCGTTCAATTTGAGAACGCTACGTTCAGCTGAAGCTGCAACAAATGGCCATTTTGATCCACTTCATGCAAGACCAAAAAGCCCACTCCAAGTGCTGAAGGCCTGAAATAGAAAGTGTATATATAGATAGGAATTTAATTTCAAGGGAGCTCTCTTTTAGTTTTCAATTTTTTATAATTTTAGATTGGAGATCAGATCTAAAATTTTCTTTTCTATTTTTATTTCTCTCTTCTGCAATCTTTTACTTTCTGTTTGGGATCTGAGACTTGGATTAAAGAATTCTTCTGAATTCCTTCAATCCGAAGTCATCCTTTACTTTTTCTTGCATAGTTCTAAGAATTGGAGATCTGATCATAGTTTTCTTTCTAATTTTCTTTCTTCTGAAATTTTTGCATTTCTGTTTTGAGAGCAATTGAGACTAAATTTTCTTTTCTGTTTTGTTAATTTTCTGCAATAGTCAATTTCTCTTCTAAGATTCTAGAATTGGTTTACATTTTCATTCTGCTTTAACTCTTCAATTTCAATTTCTATTTTGGCACTGAAATCCTAACTAATCTGTTTTCTAAATTTCTTCCTCTGAGCATTCGTTATTTCACTGCAATTTACATTTCCAGTTCTGTTTTGATTCCCAATACCCAAATCCCTTTACTATTCATGCAATTTAAATTTTCCAACAATTTAGATTCAGTAATTTACATTACTTGCACTTTAAGTTTCAGTCATTTACTTTTCTTACAATTTAAGTTTCTGCTCTTTTAATTTCTTTCACCTTAAGTTTCTGCAATTTTACTTCTTCTGCATTTAAGATTCTGCACTTTTTCCTTTCTGCTCTTTAGTTACTTGCAATTTCACTTCTGTTAACCAAATTTCACTCAAATCATCAAATATTCGCTTAACTAAATTCATCACTAAACTAAAGTTGCTCAATCCATCAATCCCTGTGGGATCGACCTCACTCTTGTGAGTAATTACTACTTGATGCGACCCGGTATACTTGCCGATGAGTTTGTGTGGAATCGTTTTTCCCTCATCATTCATCCAAGGAGACAACTTAACCTTTGGAGCTCAATTATGGTGCAAGAGTCAATTTTGTGGATTTCGGGGAGTGCACCAAGCATATCAATGGTGATAGAGGAACTCAAATATGGGATCCAGGCGTATGTTTCAAGAATCAATACTTAAGGATCCTAGTTGCTAGCTTAAAGTCTCTTAAGGGTTTGACGCAATTCGTTTGAGACCCCGGAGGTGAAATCAATAGCAAACTTGGTTGGAGATTCAAGGAGGAGTGGAAGCATAAGCCGCCCTAACAAGGATCTCCTCACCAAGTCCAACTTAGGACTATAAACCAAAGTGCTAGGTGGAAGATACCCACCATGGTAATATCCTTCTAACTTTCTCTCTTTTACTTTTTGTTTCATGAATAATTGGCTAAGTTGGTTGGTTGGTTGGATTTATTTTGATCATTGTTAAGTAATTTTAGTAGAATAATGTGTTTTTGAGAGTTTCGTGATGTTTTGGGACTTGAAAACCTGTTTTGGATGTCAAAATTGATGCCTTAGAGGCTAAATTTTTGTTGCAAGAACGGAGACCTGTGCGTCCGTACAGACCTGTGCGTGCGCACAGCTCCCCTGTTTTCCCATTCCTGTGCGTCCGCACAGCATCATGCGCACGCACGCCCTTAAAGATCCCCTCTGTCCGTAGCATGCGCATGGCTTGTGCTTGTGCACACCACTCCCTCTTTCCCTTCTATGCGATCGCACACCATGCGTGCGGCCGCACACGCCCTCTTTCACAAAAAAGCCTCTTGTGCGAGCGCATCGCTCTCTGTGCCCGCACAGCTTGAACAACACCCCCTGGTCGCAGCGCACGCACAGGCTGTGCGTGTGCACCCAGCTCCTTTTCATCTTCTGTGCGAGTGCACACCTGCTTGTGCGGCCGCACAGGGCGCATTTCACCTTTTGATCGCATCATCGGCACGACCCTGTGCGTGCGCATACCCATTCTTTCTCCCTTGTGTGCGTCCGCACACGACCTTGTGCGTCCGCGCAGGTCACTTTTTGAACATTAATTCAAAAAGGGGGTACACTCGCGCTTCAGTTCTAAACCCCCTAAAACCTTTCTTCTTCTTCTCTCAGAACCCAATCCATCCTCTTCATACCACCAACCCTCCCACCGCGACCGCCATCCGCCGGCGACCACCCCGCCATCGCCGTCACACTCTCTCTATCCTTCTTTCTTTTTCTTTCTTCTCTCTCTTCTACATATCCCCTTTTCTCTCTCTTCCCTGTCTCTGCCTCTGCGCCCGCCAGCAGCCCTAACCGCACCTTCAGTCCGGTGACCAGCCACCAGCGGCGGCGAGCTCCTGTACCCCTGCGAACGTTCACCACCTCCCCTCTCTATCTGCTACCTTTTCCTTCTTCTGCGTTACAGGTTCAAGCCCTGTTTTCCCTGCCATGTTTCATTTCTTTTCTGCTTCTTTTTAATTCTGCTTTAGTTCCTAGGTGGTATTAGGTTAGTTAATTTCTAGTTTTCTGGATTGAATGTTGATGCTGGATTGATTGTTTTTTATTTTTGCTGGGTTGGTTAACCACTAAACTGAACTCTGGATGCTGCAATTGTTGAACTGTGGTGTTACTGAACTGTGGCTACTGCCATTGTTGAACTGTGAAGACTGCTTGTAACTTCTGCACATAACATGCTTGATATAATGCCTAATTAGAATTTTTTATTCAATTTCTATGTCTGATCATCATAAATTTTGAATTTTCTTCCATTTTGCATTATTACTTCATATTTGTGCAACTTTCTGCTAAATATTGCCCGCACGAGATGATTTGGTTTATGCACTATGCTTTTGCTGAAACATCAACCTGGAATTTACATTACTTTGGTAATTCTATTATCTGATGTCAATCTTTTTGCTAAGCATATCATCCTTTGTTGATTCACTGCATTATATACTGACTGCCAAACCATTTTGTTTTAAACCCAAACTAGCTTGAATATTGTCAATCTTCAATTCTGTTTGGTGCTTTTTACAGCAGTACATATAATGTTTGTTTAGTGAATTGACTAACTGCTTATTCATGTGCTCTTGAACATAAATGATCATGTACAATTACTTGTCTCTTGTAAATCTTTTTTAGCAATGAATCTGATTCCAATTGACATTGCTTTTGGGAACAAGGATTTGCTATGTGACCATTTTATTACTTTGTTCTATGAATAAGCGAGTACTTTAAATTGCCAAGTTGATTATTGCCTTTTGTGCATAAAATTTCTTTTTATAACATTGCGAATTCAAATGCAACAAGGTAATAATCAAATTCTTCCAACTCAATTCACATACATCATACACCTAAGTCCTATGTATGCTTTAATTGTTGTTTACTCATTGATTTGTCACTTAGTTTTCTTGATTTTGGGAAAATGCATTCTCTTTTGATCATTCAACTGCTTTATACATGTTTTTCCCTGATTGAGTATTTGTTTACCTGACTGGCTCTTACTTGAATTGTTTAACTGTTCCTTCTTCTTTCTGTGATTTTATCTGTTCCCCTGAGCTGTATTCTGTTTTTGTCTTTTTCAGCATGGCCTACAAGGGAAAGGAGAAAGCCAATCCCTTGGCTCGTCCTCCTTCCGTGCCACCAAGTGACCATCTGGACACCTTCATTAATTCCGAGGCCCAAGAAGAATATAAGAAGCTAGAAAAGCGTGCCTTCCATTATGAGAGAAAGCTAAACCTGCCTGAGAAATATGTGGATGTGGTCCTTAACAGAATAAACTTTTATCATTGGGGATTCGTAAAATCCGACCCGATGGAAGTAAACGAATACCAGGTCAAGGAATTTTACGCAAATCTCCTCAAGAGGGATGCCAAAACTGTTTTTCTAAGAGGTGTCACCCTGGACACCTCTAATACTGCTTTAGAGGCCCTCTTGGATATTTCGCATATTCTTCCAGCACTAGATATGTGTTGTTGCTTCCCAAGTAAGCATACTTCTGGCTTGGGGGCAGGGTCTTCAACTCCAACTTTGGTGCTTTCATTTTCTTCTTGCTTGCCTTGTCCAACATGATTGAGCCTTCTATGTTTTCCTATGGTAGTATACCACCTATTGAGCCTTCTCCACATTGATCTTCTTCTAGGACTCCTTGAACTATCTTCTCTATTGTGTCCACCATCATACATTCTTCAATGGATTCCTTGGGGTAAGTTATTGCAATGAAAATATTGAACACCATCTTTTCTTCATGTAGCCTTAGGACCAACTCTCTCTTTTGCACATCAATTATTGCCCCAACTATAGCTAAGAATGGTCTCCCTAATACGATTGATGCATTGGCCTCTTCCTCCATATCAAGCACAACAAAGTTTGCTGGGAATATGAATTCTCCCACTTTCACCAACAAGTATTCCACCACCCCATGAGGAAATTTAAATGTTATATCAGCTAATGGAAAAGCCATTCTTGTTGGTTTGGCCTCTTCAATTCTCATTCTTTTCATCATGGCTAAGGACATAAGATTGATGCTGGCCCCCAGATCACATAGTGCTTTTTCAATGCTTATATCCCCTATGATGCAGGGGATTTGGAAGCTCCCAGGATCTTTCATCTTTTGGGGAAGCTTCTTTTGTATGATGGAACTAGATTCCTCAGTGAGCACTACAGTTTCCTTTTCTCCCCAGTTTCTCTTTTTTGTCATGAGCTCTTTTAAAAGGGATGTTGATTTGAAGCCTCTTAAAGATCTCCAAGAACCTAGAAAATTGGCTGTCCTTCCCATATTTTCTCAGACTTTGTGGGTAGGGTGCTTTTGGTACATAAGGCTTTAAGACTTGCTTTGGTGGGGCTGGAGCATGTATCTCTTCCTCTTGCTTGATTTCTGAGTCATTTACAACTTCTTCTTCTTGCAAATTGTGGCTTGAGGGTGTCTCATTCACCCCCTTTCCACTTCTTAATGTGATGGCCTTGCATTCACCTCTAGGATTGGTCGTGGTATCACTTAAGAATGTGTTTGTAGGCATTGGTATTTGCTTGGATAGATAACCTAATTGTGATTCCAATTTTGAGATTCCTGCCCCTTGGTTCTTTATGTTGGATCTAGCCTCCTCTTGGATTGAATCTATCTTTTTTTCAGCTTGCAATTGTCTCTCTGTAACAGTGGTAATACTCCCTGCCAATTGTGACATTGCAGCCTCTAATCTTGCAAAGTTGTTGCTGTTATCACATGGTTGTGGGGCTGACGATGATACATATTGAGAGTGGTTATTGTGTGGTTGTTGATTGGATTGGTAGGTGATGTAAGAGGGACCAAGAGCAAGGGTAGGAATTTTCCTCTAAATTGGTGTTAGTGTCATAAGTATAGTCCTAACCCGACGAATTGGCCCCTCCAATCAAATGAGAGGTTCACAAGATATGTCACAAGCAAAACCAAATTAAAATTGAGAGTATTAGACTCCCGAGTCGTCTCCTTAGGAGCACTTTAGAGCAACGAGTGTGCAATTCCGGTTGTAGTGATCAATGTGTTGTGAATGAAGAAATGAACATATAAAGTAATAAAAGAACATGCAAAATTGTAATGATTGAACTAATTAAGAAATTAAAGGTATGAAAGATTGAAAGCATTAAAAATAGTATTGGCTTGGCGTAAGCTAAGGATCCTTTCCTTGTTGGAACCACAACTATGACAATTATGATGGATTAGTCTCACTTGATCAACCTTCACATTGGAAAGTAAGTTAAATGAGCATAAGTGTCCTTAACCTACAAATCCTAACTTGCTTGCTAATTACCTTAGCAACAAATTAGCGTTAGTGGGAATAAGAACATTTAACAACCCAAGAATTGAAACTAAATATTGGATATTCCAACTCTAGGAACCCAATTGCTCACTTTACCCAAGCCAAGAGCCAAAAATTTAGCCTAAAACTTGATGTGTATTTTCGGAAAATGAATTCCAAACACACAAATCTAACCGGCAAGTGCACCGGGTCACATCAAGTAATAAAAACTCACGGGAGTGAGGTCGATCCCACAGGGATTGAAGGTTTGAGCAATTTTAGTTTAGTGGTTGATTTAGTCAAGTGAATCAAAAGTTGATTTGAGTGGTTTGTATTCGACAGAAGCTAAATTGCATGAAATTTAAAAGGGAGGGGGACAATTGCAGTAAATTAAAGAGCAGAGAAGGTAAATGTGCTGAATCTTAAAGAACAAGAAATTAAATGGCAGAAACTTAGAACGCAAGAAATGTAAATTGCAGAATCTTAAAGTGCAAGAAATGTAAATGGCTTGAATTGTAAAGGGAATTGGGAAGTGGATTTGCAGAATTTAAACAAAGAAAAGCAAATTGCATTAATCAGACAAGTAGAGGGTGACTTGAATTGAAACAGATCTAGAGCAAAAATGTAAATGAACTTGAAAAGCTTTAAACAGAGAATTTAAAATGCAAACTCCAGATCTCAGGACCCAAGAGACTAGATAACCAAGTCTAGATCTCAATGCCTTCCTAGATCCAAATGTAGAATTCAATTGCAAGAAACAGAAGATCAAAACAGAAGAAAACTTGAATGTAAATCTCAATTCTCCAATGGTGCAGTAAAAGAAACAGAGAGAGATCTCAAGGTGAGATTGAGACAGAATTTCCCCAATTCTCAACACCTAAGACTCAAGACAAATATGATTGAAATTGAAAACAAGAAAACTAAGAAGAAGAGAATTCAATTCTCCTCTCCGAAATTCAGAAACTCAAAACAAGTCACAACTCAAAAGCTCTCCAAAAACTACCCAGCAAAATTAAAATGGAAAGCTCTAAAAGGAAAAAAACTCCCCGAAAACTTAAATCCTAAGCTATTTATACACTTTCTTCAAATGGTCTTCAAGCCTTGAATTGGGCCTTTGTTCTTGATGGAATTGGGTTGATAAAGGCCTTGGTTGATTGCTCTTGGAGTTGGAGAAAGATCCATTGTGAACCGGGTTGAAATCATAAAAGTTTGAGTAAAAGTTTGAGTAAAAGTTTGAGGCAAACTTTTACTCAAACTTTTTATACCAGATGGCTTAAGCTTGCTGCTACCAACGTTTGAGCTAAAGTTTGAGGTCAAACTTTTGCTCAAACGTTGGCCCCCTTGTGTATATGTGTGGCGCCAACGTTTGCCAAAAAGCTTGAGGCAAATGTTGGTGCAAACTTTTCTCCTCCAGGGTGTGCAAGTGTGGTGCCAACGTTTGCCAAAAAGTTTGAGGCAAACGTTGGCGCAAGCTTTTCTCCTCCAGGGTGTTGGTTTTGTGATGCCAACGTTTGCCAAAAAGTTTGAGGCAAACGTTGGCTCAAGCTTTTCTCCCAAAAGTTTGAGGCAAACTTTTGCTCAAGCTTTTTTTTCCTCTGGAGTGTTTTCAATTCTTCCAAAAGTTTGAGCTAAAGTTTGAGGCAAACTTTAGCTCAAGCTTTTTTCCTCTGGCATGTTTTCAACTCTTCTAAAAGTTTGAGCTAAAGTTTGAGGCAAACTTTGGCTCAAAAAGTTTTTGTTCTCTCTTGCTCCTAGCCATTCCTTCTTCCTTCAACCTTCTTCAAAACTCTTTCCACCTATCATCAATCAATCAAAACAATCAAACCTATGCCCCAAATCATGAGATTGTATTTCTTTCATAATATATGACAATTATAGCATAAAATCTCATGAAAGTGCATGAATTCATACATGGTTGATTGAATCAAAGGAAACATGGAAATCTACCCAATTGGCTTGCTTATGGCTTAAAAAAGTGCATAAAATCAATCGAAAACAAAAGAAAAAGGCTATTGAAACTAGGCTAAGATGACTTGTCATCACAACACCAAACTTAAAGCTTGCTTGTCCCCAAGCAAGAAAAGAATTATTGAGAAGAAAGAATGAAATGGAAGAGGATGTTCATGCTAGCATAGTATTATTGGTAGTTCATGGGGTTTTATGTGGATAAGTAAACACTCACTTCTTATTGGTTTTTAGGCCTAGAAAGTCTCCTTCAAGCATCAAGCAACACACTGCTATGACCTCTCATTATTCCTTTGTCCTTGACTATTGTTTTTCTCTATAAGCTTTAGTTCAGTGTCATGTGTAACAATTTCTTTTCTTTCTTTATACTTGACACATTATTCACTATAGACACTTGGCTCACATTCCTTCTTAGAACATTGATGCCCAGCACCTCTTTGGGTTACTAAATGCCTTGTAGTTAGGTTGCTCTTGATAGTGGACTTTCAGCTGATGATCCCGGGTTAGTTAACCCAAGTCACCGAGTGTTAATGCACTCCAAAGAACTTAATAATCCAAGCAGATCCTAGTACAAAGACACCACAGGCATATATTCTAAGGTTCAAGCTATTGGTGTCTAGCTTTACTTCATTTTTTTTTCTTTTGTTCTGTTGCCACTTTTAGGCTTTTTCTTTTCTCTTTTTGTTTTTCTTTTTAACCAAGAACTTTTATTTGATTGAGATTCATAGACAGTAGGCCACTTTCTACTTAGAGGGAGACATCCTAGTTCTTTTATTCACTGAAAGTGAGCTATCATACAATCACACACACATACCACCACTTACTTTTATTGTACTTCTATCTAACAAAGAACTATCTTACTTCACATTCAAACATTTCTTTTATTGAATTAAAGATGCAGGGGACAAAGCATGCAGTTAGTTAAGTGAAAGTAAACATACAAGCACACACTTGGACTAGCTTACTCATTGCAAAAGAAAATTGAATCTACTTGAACTAGATGAACACTTTAGCAAGACATAAATCAAAGCATTTCTCAACAACAAAAGTTAAGTATAAATACAACCTATTGGTTTGCAGTTCTTTTGTTCTTCCTTCTGTTGTGCCCCTTTTGAGTCATGATGCATAATGTCTTCAAATGGTGGTTCGTTCCCTGCACAATTCTCAAAAGTTGCTTGCTTCTCAAGCCCTTAGGTGACTGGTTAGTATGCATGAATTGAGTGTGGCTTTTTGGATTCAATTTGGTGTGGGAACACCAAACTTAATTCCTTGCCACTGTCTCTAATGCAACAGGTTGTACATTTATAAATTCTTTTGGCCTTGCTAAAGGTTATGGAACCAAACTAAGAGGCAATTAACTGGTTGAATAATTTGTCTGATTGCTTGGAGCTATCATTATGCAAGAGGTGAGAGTATGCTTTTAAATGAGATTTTGGTGGAACACCAAACTTAGAATCCTTCATTCTCCCTTAAATTGTTTTGGTGTGCAACACCAAACTTAGATCCTTGCAATACAGACAAAACTACTCAACCTTTTTATTGAAACAGCTATGAAAAGAAAACTACCCCAGGTTGGGTTGCCTCCCAACAAGCGCTTCTTTATTGTCATTAGCTTGACATCTCGTTCTTTGATCATGGAGGCTGAAAAGCATAGTGCCTCAACTTTTCTCCTCTTATTGTGAACTTCCTTCCGGTCTCCTTTTTGATGATCTCTAGGTGTTCAAGTGAAAGGACCCGGTTCACAGTGTAGTATTCAGATGATTGTGGGGACACCTTCATTGGTTGGGTGTTTAACACTACTTTATCCCCTGGTGAAAAGCCTTCAGTAGGGATCTTCTTGTTTCTCCACCCTCTTGGCCTCTTCTTCTTTTCTTTCTCAAAAGATACTCCCTGCCTTGGTGGTTCCTTATCTGAGATGTTGAATTACTCATCTAGAGGTTTTGGATCTAGTTCCTCCTTGATTTCTTTGGTCTGTTGCACCATCTCTACTTCTTTCAACCATGGATTTTGAAGTCTTGGAGCTAACTCATTGACTACCTCCTTCAAACTTTGATCTCTGGCCTTATCCTCCGTACACTCTTCTTCTTGAGTGGGCTCATGTGGGATTTTAAAAACATGGAATGCTAGGTGCTCGTCATGCACTCTCAGCAACAATTCCCCTTTTTCAACATCTATCAGTGCTCTGCCCGTAGCAAGAAAAGGCCTCCCTAGGATGATGGGGGTGTTAGGGTCCTCCTCCATATCCAGAATGACAAAATCAGCTGGGAGAAGGAATTTCCCCACTTTTACCAGTACATTCTCTACAACTCCAACTACTTGCTGGATGGATTTGTCAGCCATTTGAAGGAGTATTCGTGTGGATTTCAGCTCACAAATTCGAAGTTTCCTCATTAGAGACAAAGGCATCAAGTTTATGCTTGCACCAAGGTCACAGAATGACTTTTCAATTGTTATGTCTCCTATGGTGCAAGGTATATAAAAACTCCCAGGATCATCTTTCTTCTCTAGTAACTCTCTTTGGAGAATAGCACTACATTCCATTGTCATCTCAACAATTTGTCCTTCTTTTAGGGACTTTTTCTTTGTCAGCACTTCCTTCATAAATTTGGCATACACTGGCATCTGTTCAAGTGCTTCTAAGAAAGGAATATTGATGCTGAGAGTCTTGAATATGTCCAGGAACTTTGAGTATTGCTTATCCTCATTCTCTTTTTTGAACCTCTGAGGGTATGGAAGTTTGGGGATATGTGGCTTCACCCCTTCCTTCTTCTCTTGTAGTTGTGTTTCAAGGATGTCCTTATCTCTCTTTGAGCTTTTTGCATTCTTGATTTCTTGATCTTCTTCACTTCTCTCTTCTGTCTCTTTTTGTGGAACTTCTCTGTTGTGTTCTTCCTGATTGATGGCTTTCTTCTCACTTTCCACTATAATTGCTTTGCACTCCTCCCACTTTGTAGCTTTTCCTTTGTCCCTTGAGTGGTCTTGAGTGGCACTAGGGGATACATTTGATTGCTTCTCATCCATCTCTGCAATTCATTTAGCCATTTGTTCCATATGCCTCTCAAGATTTTTACTTGTTATGGCTTGATCCTTCCGTGCTGCTTCCTGATCTTGTCTTGCCATCTCTTGATTTTTTATGAGTTTCTCCACCATTATCTCTAGATTAGAGATTCTTTGGGAGTCTGGATTTAGTTGTGGTTGTGTAAAGTGAGATGGTTGTTACTGGAAGTTGTTTGAACTATTTGTGGGGTTATTTTGTGGGTGGAATGTGGATGTGGAAGGTGGATGATGGTTGTTTTGGTTAGTGACTGAATTATTGGGTGGATAATAGCTGGAATTTGGGTGGTCATTTTGGGGTTTTCTATATGGATTGTGGGTTATGTTTTGCTGGTTGTTGTTCTGGTTGCTTCTTGAGTTGTTTTGGTTTGAATTCCTTTGCCATGGTTGTTGGTTTTAAGTGTGGTTATCTCCCCATCTGAGATTTCAATGGTTCTTCCAGGATGGATTGTAGGTGTCACCATAAACCTCATTTTGGCCTGAACCTTGGTTGTGCACATATTGAGGTTGTTCCTGCTACTGATCTTCTTGGTTTTCTTTATTTTGCCCCCATGTGGTTGATGGTTGGCTTGTATTCACTGCTGCAACTTGCAAGCTATCAATCTTTTTAGCCATCTACTCAAATTGTTGTTGAATCTGCTCCTGCATTATCTTGTTTTGAGCTAGGAGGGTGTCAACCCCTTCCATTTCTAACACTCCTTTCCTTAGTGATGGTTGGCGTTGTCTCTGATGGCCAAAGAAATATTGGTTGTTAGCCACCATGTCAATGAGGTTCTGAGCTTCTTCAGCTGTCTTCATGAGTTGCATTGAGCCTCCTGCTGAATAGTCAAGTGCCTCTTGAGCTTTCATTGTCAGTCCTTCATAGAAATTTTGGAGTTTATCCCATTCATTAAACATCTCTGGTGGACACTTCCTGAGTAAAGCTTTGTATCTCTCCCATGCTTCATACAATGACTCTCCATCCATCTGAGTAAATGTTTGAACCTCTGTTTTGAGCCTGATGATCCTTTGAGGAGGATAAAACTTTGCTAAGAACTTGCTCACTAGATCCTCCCAATTGTTGATGCTTTCTCTTGGAAATGACTCCAACCATTGAGTAGCTTTGTCCCTCAGGGAAAATGGAAACAACAATAATTTGTAACTGTCAGGATGTACACCATTGGTCTTCACTGTGTTACATATCCTCAGGAAGGTGGATAGGTACTGGTTTGGATCTTCCAATGGGCCTCCTCTATAAGAACAGTTGTTCTGCACCAAGGTGATGAGTTGGGGCTTCAATTCAAAGTTATTTGCATCGACATTTGGGGTAAGGATGCTACTCCCACAATGCCTTGGATTAGCAAATGTATATGAAGCCAAGACTCTCCTCTGGGGTTGACCATTGTTGTTGGCCATTCTCACTGGTGGATTTGTTGGATTTGTTGAGTGTTCCTCCAATTCATGATATTCTTCATCTGATTCTTCCTCTCCAGCAACATTTTTTTCTCTTGCTTCTCTTCTTAGCCTTCGGAGGATTCTTTCGTCAGTTTCATGAAAGGTAGGGATCTCTCTTCTTGTATCTGACATACAAGCAAAACACAAGAATCACACAATACCAGAAAAGAAATAACACTTCAATCCATGGCTGAAGTGAAATATTAGTTAGCTTAAGCAAAAATTCAAACAGTTAGTGGGTTAGTCAAAAATTTGAGAAACAGAAAATAAAAATGCTAGATCTAGATCTCCACTTCACTTAATCATTGTCAATCTATTTCAATCCCCGGCAACGGTGCCAAAAACTTGATGTGTATTTTCGGAAAATGAATTCCAAACACACAAATCTAACCGGCAAGTGCACCGGGTCGCATCAAGTAATAAAAACTCACGGGAGTGAGGTCGATCCGACAGGGATTGAAGGATTGAGCAATTTTAGTTTAGTGGTTGATTTAGTCAAGCGAATCAAAAGTTGATTTGAGTGGTTTGTATTCGACAGAAGCTAAATTGCATGAAATTTAAAAGGGAGGGGGACAATTGCAGTAAATTAAAGAGCAGAGAAGGTAAATGTGCTGAATCTTAAAGAACAAGAAATTAAATGGCAGAAACTTAGAACGCAAGAAATGTAAATTGCAGAATCTTAAAGTGCAAGAAATGTAAATGGCTTGAATTGTAAAGGGAATTGGGAAGTGGATTTGCAGAATTTAAACAAAGAAAAGCAAATTGCATTAATCAGACAAGTAGAGGGTGACTTGAATTGAAACAGATCTAGAGCGAAAATGTAATTGAACTTGAAAAGCTTTAAACAGAGAATTTAAAATGCAAACTCCAGATCTCAGGACCCAAGAGACTAGATAACCAAGTCTAGATCTCAATGCCTTCCTAGATCCAAATGTGGAATTCAATTACAAGAAATAGAAGATCAAAACAGAAGAAAACTTGAATGTAAATCTCAATTCTCCAATGGTGCAGTAAAAGAAATAGAGAGAGATCTCAAGGTGGGATTGAGACAGAATTTCCCCAATTCTCAACACCTAAGACTCAAGACAAATATTATTGAAATTGAAAACAAGAAAACTAAGAAGAAGAGAATTCAATTCTCCTCTCCGAAATTCAGAAACTCAAAACAACTCAAAACTCAAAAGCTCTCCAAAAACTACCCAGCAAAACTAAAACGGAAAGCTCTAAAAGGAAAAAAACTCCCCGAAAACTTAAATCCTAAGCTATTTATACACTTTCTTCAAATGGTCTTCAAGCCTTGAATTGGGCCTTTGTTCTTGATGGAATTGGGTTGATAAAGGCCTTGGTTGATTGCTCTTGGAGTTGGAGAAAGATCCATTGTGAACCGGGTTGAAATCATAAAAGTTTGAGTAAAAGTTTGAGTAAAAGTTTGAGGCAAACTTTTACTCAAACCTTTTATACCAGATGGCTTAAGCTTGCTGCTACCAACGTTTGAGCTAAAGTTTGAGGTCAAACTTTTGCTCAAACGTTGGCCCCCTTGTGTATATGTGTGGCGCCAACGTTTGCCAAAAAGCTTGAGGCAAACGTTGGCGCAAACTTTTCTCCTCCAGGGTGTGCAAGTGTGGCGCCAACGTTTGCCAAAAAGTTTGAGGCAAACGTTGGCGCAAGCTTTTCTCCTCCAGGGTGTTGGTTTTGTGATGCCAACGTTTGCCAAAAAGTTTGAGGCAAACGTTGGCTCAAGTTTTTCTCCCAAAAGTTTGAGCTAAAGTTTGAGGCAAACTTTTGCTCAAGCTTTTTTTTTCCTCTGGAGTGTTTTCAATTCTTCCAAAAGTTTGAGCTAAAGTTTGAGGCAAACTTTAGCTCAAGCTTTTTTCCTCTGGCATGTTTTCAACTCTTCTAAAAGTTTGAGCTAAAGTTTGAGGCAAACTTTGGCTCAAACTTTTTGTTCTCTCTTGCTCCTAGCCATTCCTTCTTCCTTCAACCTTCTTCAAAACTCTTTCCACCTATCATCAATCAATCAAAACAATCAAACCTATGCCCCAAATCATGAGATTGTATTTCTTTCATAATATATGACAATTATAGCATAAAATCTCATGAAAGTGCATGAATTCATACATGGTTGATTGAATCAAAGGAAACATGGAAATCTACCCAATTCGCTTGCTTATGGCTTAAGAAAGTGCATAAAATCAATCGAAAACAAAAGAAAAAGGCTAGTGAAACTACGCTAAGATGACTTGTCATCAAAAACCATGTTTGACATTTTGTCAAACACTTGGTGGGCAAAAAACTTAAACATGAGGAAAATGAGTAAGGACTTGAAACTAAAGGTAACAATGAAACTCAATCAACAAGAATAACACAAGAAAGCATATAATTAACATCCAACATCAAATTCATTAACAAGAAATTAAAATTCCAAGAGAGAAGAAAAAGTGAACTATAACTTGAATTAGAAGAAAGAGTAATAACAATGTAACTATAAAGAGTAATAACAAGGAAATACTTACAATGAAAGCTTGCAAAATCCAAGATCAAAAATGGAAATGGCACTTGAATGTAAAATCCTAATATAAACCCTAATAGAGATGATAAAAAACTTAGAGAAAAACTAAACTAAAAGCTTCCTACTACTACTCCTAAACTATACTAAATGATATGCTATGTTATGTCTTCATTCCCCCCTCCAATATGAGCTAGAAGACTTTAGAAATGGGCCTCCAAAGCCCCCAAATCATGAGGCACATGTTATTTTAATGAAAGTCATGTGCGGACACCTGTGCGGACGCACAGACGCGTGCGTCCGCACACTTCGCGGGAAATCCAGGCCTGTGCGTACGCATAAGCAGCTGTGTGCACGCACACTACGCGATGCTTGGCTGGATGCGCGATGCGCTCAATACAATCCACGCGCTCTGCTTGGGTGGTTGTGCGTACGCACAGGTAGCTGTGCACACGCACACGTCTCTGAGTTCACTCCTTTGATTTCTCTTGCTTCCTCCACTTTGCATGCTCTTCTTCCATTTTCTCTAAACCATTCCTACCTTATATACCTAAAAGCACTCACCAACAATATCAAGGCATCGAATGGAAGGCAAATGGAATAAAATAGATTCAATTAAGTATAAAAGAGCATATTTTCATGATCAAGCACAAATTGGGAGGAGAGATCAAAAGCATGCTATTCAAAGGAATAAGTGTGAGTTTATGTGATGAAAATCCATTCAATTCTAACCAAAAATCAACATCAAATATGGATTCATCAATTTTCCCACACTTAAACACTAGCATGTCCTCATGCTAAACAAACAAAGGAGATAGATAAAAAAGGAAAATGACTTATGCTATATACTACTTAAATGCATGCAACTATCCTAAGGCTAATCACTAATATGTACTACGATGAGAGTGGGTAGAAATGAACCATGAAATTCCAATCCATCACAAGAAACTATAGGGCCAATGCAAAGGATTCATGCATTAAGATCAATGTCCAAAGAATTGAATTAAAGTTGTCAAAACTATCCAATCAACCAACTTGCAGGAAGACGCAATATGAGTTGTAAAAATATGGAATTGAGTGATCGAACCCCTCACCGGATGTGTATCCACTCAATTCACTCAGTGTTTAGGGTTTAACCACTCAATTATCCTTTTATTGTGCTTTTCAAAGATTTGCAAGTCATCTAACAATCAACTAGTATTTAATGCATGAATAACAAGTATCATGTGGCCTTTAGAGGGATGTAATGGGGCTAGGGTTAGGTAGGATGAAGTTTGGCTAAGTGGACTTAAAGAATTAGTTCTTTAATTAGCTTGAATGTCCACCTACTCCTACATCACCTATGTACACATAACAATGCAACCTTCCCACCCATTTCCTTTTTTCTATCTCACTTTACTCACGTATTTTCTTTTCAAACATGGCATATGCATCCTTTATTTACTCTTTCTATTCATACTTTTTATGCACAGTGGTTTTTTTTTTTACTTGAACTATGAATGCATATGTTTCAATTAATGAAATGCATGAGCATTACCTAATTGTCCAAAAGATTTTTTTCACAAATAATTTATGCCTTTATCACCAATGCTTCCTAAATTTCCCCCACACTTAGAATTTACACACTAATCCACCCAAGCTAATCAAAGAGTAATTCAAGGACATCAATGGTTTTCCGCTTAAGGGGAGTAATGTGCTATCATCAGAACAAAAGCGGATCCATAGGCTCAAAGGGGTTCACAAAGGTGAATGCAAGGGTTGGCCATATAGGTTAATGAGTTTATCATCAACGATGCACTCAATCATGCTAAATGCATCCAAACACAAATACAGGACATAAAGAATCATGCAAATCAATGATCACAATAAAAAAGGAGTACAATCGCATACAAGAACAACATTATGGTTGAAAAATGCAACCATCTAATAAAGCTCAAATCTCACAAAGTATGTTGTTTGAGCTCTTTCTTCCATGTTCTGCAAACAAAATATTCCAAGTAAGTTGGTAAAATAATTTTTTCTCAATTCAATCAATGGTATGCCCTTAGAAAAGGATTTCATGGAAATTCCTTAGTATTTCACTACTTATTCATCATATCATGCCGAATGCAAATATTAACTACTAAATATCCATAAACGATAAAGAAATATTCACAACAAACCAAACAAGATGCAATAGAAAAACTACTTAAAATGAAGAAAAAGTACTGAAAGAAACATCGCAAAGTGTCTTTAAGAGAGAAACTTTTACCCCCCTTGAAGTCATCGATCCTCCCCCACACTTAAATTGTGCACGGTCCTCCGTGCATGCTCACGATCCGGGAGGATGAAGAGGAGGCCACCCTCAGCTGGTGGGCTTAGAAATGGGATGGTCATCTGCATCAAGCTCCTCCCCAGCTAGCTCGGATGAAGCTGCAGGAATCGGGCCGGGGTCTCTTCCTTCCAACTTTGCCGCTATCCACTCAAAACGTTTATGCTCCAAATGCTCCATGAAGTGGATATCGTGCAAGATATCACGGAATAAATCCAGAAGAGGACGGAGAAAAGGTAAAGCAGTTGATGGAGTTGGTAGACTTGATGGTGGTGCTGTGGGTGTCTTCCTCTTAGAGGGGGTTGATTTTGTTGATCTCTCCAAATCTCCCCTCGGGATGAACTTGTTTCCTCTAGGAAACTCAAGCATTATATCCATTGGTCACCTCTCTACCCCCGCTGCATTTTCTAAACGCATCACCATCGATGGAAATGGAATGCTGGCATTCTTTTTCTCAATCAATTTCCAAATCGATTTGCGCAATAAGGGCAAGATGGCTATATGCTTCCCTTGCATAATAGCCCAAAAGCAAAGCATTTCTAAATCTCACATGGACAGTGTGGGTGCTCGAGATGATGTAGTCCGCCACAATTTGATGCCATATACGAGCTTCAGCATTCAAATAAGAGTATGCAATACTAGTGGGAACAGACTTCTTCCCTTTGCTATACTCCCAAGATGCACCAGGACATCCTATTTTCTCAAGAATGGGAGTCAGAGATATCCTTCCTTCGAAGACATCCTCTTTTATCTTGGAGTATCCATCTTTCTCAAATGGGATATGGGGGATGTTCAGGATAGCTTCTAGAGCTTGATTGGATGTATCCAACATCCTACCCCGGAGGAAGACTGACTTTGTTTCCTGTTCCGAGGATCACCTGAAACTATAGGTCGATCTCGGACAAGATCTTCTGTATTGGTCGGCGCTGTTGTGTCCGACTTGATAATGGTGGCCGGAGCCGCCATGTTTGACTTGTTAGACTTGGTGGTGGTGCTGATCCTTCGTTACTGGAGGGTGGTGGTACCTGCAAGAGACTCCAATGCTTAAGTTTGCAAGGGTATTAAGCAGGTTTTTTTGTAGAATCAGAGTATGATTTATACCTGGGTGCTCTAGTATATTTATAGTGATGAGGAGTGACCTTTCTGGAGATAAGATAGTTATCTTATCTTATCTTTGAGTGATATCATCTTATTTTCAAGGGAACCCCCCTTATCTCTGTAGGCTTGGACTGCCTTTGGATTTGGGTCATGTTCCTCTGTTTGGGCGTTATTTGGGCTTTTCCTGGTAACTTGGCCGAGCTCTTTGAGAAGAGGTCAGATGGTCCTGACCTGAAGAGGTCGGTCGACTTGTTGTTACACATCCAGGGCCGGACAGCTCGACCCAGGGTATGAACATTTTCCAAGCTTAGTAATTTGCATAGAAATCCCGCACCATAGTCTCATTGATTTTAATGGGTTCTCGCTCGAGAAACTCCCAACGAAACGAGGTGATCTTTTGGTGAATAACTGCCTTGTATTGGCTTGGAACCTTCAACGGCCGCTCCCAATGGATTTTTCGTTTCTCAATAGCCTCGTATTGAGAGTCGGCCCTTCAGTTCACCAAGGTATCCGGTTTATCACCGCGGTGAATCCACCAAATGTCAGGAGAGCGAGCGGCAGTTTGCTCAACCGGTGAAGAAACCGGTGCCTTACCCTTCTTTCTCATCCTGAAAGTACAAATAAAAGGATTTTGAGATCATAGGGCAACATTAAAGTAAAAATTATTGAGGAAGCACTAATAAGATTAAAAGAAGCTTAGATAAGTGGTGTGATTTACAAAAACACGGTGTATATATTCCCATGATGCGCGCGGTTGGAATTCACACACCGGCCAGACATCACGGCAATCACATCCTTAGGGCAATTCACAACTCAAAGCTTCATGCAAACACCGAAAAGGATTTGGCAATTATTCATTCTCAAGAAGTGGTAATCATACATACAATGGTCTTAATTTGAGTGCAAAAGATGTTTGATCAAGACATCAACTAAGGTTGAACCATTGTATAGTGATTACTGAATAAAAAATTTGGAGATGAACAATGACAAATGAATTCATACAACACAATGCATTTGTGACTAAGAATTGCACATGAACAAACAAGGAAATGCATCGGTGAATTTACTTAACAACCATCAAAAGTCATAATAGAAGTTGCACAATTCATACAATATGCCTAACAAGAGATAAATTGAACACATATGATGGCCAAGTCATATGAATCAAACAAAGTGTTCATTGAGGCATTTTATCGAACATGTGGTATACAATGTGCAAGTTCATTACAATTAAGCTCAAATTTGATCATACCCGATCCCAACAATCAAACAACAACACTTTGCAAAAGAAAGCAACTAATTAAATTTAAACAATAAGAAAGGAATGGAAACAATCACAAAAATATTAACATAAAGAGAAAGGGAAAACAAGAACCTTAGATGTAAAGGTCGAGAAGACAAGAATGAGGTGGGAAACAATGGCACTTCTTATAGCCACTGTAAAATCACGGTGGTTGGGTCTACCAGAAAAAGAAAGCACCGGAAGAGAGAACTCACCGGTAGTGTATATAGAAAAGAGAAGGAAAGGAAGAAGGAAAAGAGAGAAGAGAAGAGAAGAAAAGAGAAAGAGATATAGAGAGAGTAGTCACCGGCGGTGGGCTGGCAGCGGGCGGCGGTGGCCAGGACCGGCGGGGCTGGGCAGAGAAGAGGGAGAAAGGGCAGCTATGAAGAAGAAAAAGAAAAGAGAAGGCTGCCTCTCAAAGGGCAGGTTGCCCTGTTATTGCCCAGAACGCGTCCTGTGCAGACGCACAGAGACGAAAACTTGGAAGGGTGCAAACGCACACAGCGTGCGATCGCTGCGACCAGAGGGGTTGCAAAAGGACGTGCGATCGCACAAACACGTGCGGCCGCATAGATAGAGCTTTTTTTTACGTGAGGACGAAAGCTCGTGTGCATGCGCACACAGGTCCGTGCACACGCACAGAGGTTGGGAATGGGTGTGGTTGTGCCCAAGCACAAGCTGTTCCCTCGCTACCACCAAAGGGGCTATCAAGTTGCATGCGGATGCACACGTTTGTGTGGCTGCACAGATGGAGCATGAAAGGGAGTGCGTGCGAACGCACGCGAATGAGCGCTCGCTCAGGGTAAGGAAAACTGGCAGCGCGCACGCACAGCCTGTGTTGGCGCTGCGACCAGAGGGCAAAGCAAAGCTCGTGCGGACGCACAGGCTGGTGTGTCCGCACAGATGGCAAAAAATTCAGGGTTGTGCGGCCGCACAGGACGGTGCGGACGCACAAATGCCCTGTTTCAGAAAAATTTTTCCTCTTTAAAACTAAGGTTCCTACCCTTAGCATATCAACATATTAACCCCAAACCATTCAAATAAGCACAAATTCACAATGCACAAGCATCACAACTTAAACAACTCAAAATTCATCAAATCAAACCTAAACTAACCATTATATCACAAAAAGGCAAATAAGGCAAAAGACTATAAACAAGAGATAGAGTTGGAATAATGTCACCATGGTGGGGTGTTGATGAGCGGATAATTTATACGCTTTTTGGCATTATTTTTAGTATGTTTTTAGTATATTTTAGTTAGTTTTTATTATGTTTTTATTAGTTTTTAAATAAAAATCACAATTCTGGACTTTACTATGAGTTTGTGTGTTTTTCTGTGATTTCAGGTATTTTCTGGCTGAAATTGAGGGACCTGAGCAAAAATCTGATTCAGAGGCTGAAAAAGGACTGCAGATGCTGTTGGATTCTGACCTCCCTGCACTCGAAGTATATTTTCTGGAGCTACAGAAGCCCAATTGGCGCGCTCTCAATTATGTTGGAAAGCAGACATCCTAGGATTTCCAGCAATATATAATAGTCCATACTTTGCCCGAGATTTGATGGCCCAAACCAGCGTTCCAAGTCAGCTCAAGAATTCTGGCATTTAACTCCAAAAGTGGCACAAAAGCTGGAGTTAAACGCCCAAACTGACACAAAAGCTTGCGTTTAACTCCAAGAAAAGTCTCTACACATGAAAGCTTCAATGCTCAGCCCAAGCACACACCAAGTGGGCCCGGAAGAAGATTTCTGCATTAATTACTTATTTCTGTAAACCCTAGGCTACTAGTTTTCTATAAATAGGACCTTTTGCTATTGTATTTTGATCGATCTTTTACTTAGATTTTCAGAAACCTTTTCATGTTTGGGAGGCTGGCCTCACGGCCATACCAAGACCGTGTTCTTATGTATTCTCAACGGTGGAGTTTCTACACACCATAGATTAAGGTGTGGAGCTCTGCTGTTCTTCATGAATTAATACAAAGTACTATTGTTCTTCTATTCAATTCACGCCTACTTCTTCTCTAAGATATTCATTCGTTCTTCAACTTGATGAATGTGATGATCCGTGACACTCATCATCATTCTCACCTATGAACATGTGCCTGACAACCACCTCTGTTCTACTAGCAATGGCTTGAATGCATATCTCTTGGGTTTCTAATCTAAGATTGGAACCTTCGTGGTATATGCTAGAATTATTGGCGGCCATTCCTAAGATCCGGAACGTCTAAACCTTGTCTGTGGTATTCTGAGTAGGATCTGGGAAGGGATGACTATGACGAGCTTCAAACTCGCAATTGTTGGGCGTGTGACAGACGCAAAAGGATCAATGGATCCTATTCCAACATGATCGACAACCGACAGATGATTAGCCATGCGGTGACAGCGCATTTGGAACATTTTCACTAAGAGGACGGGAAGTAGCCATTGACAACAGTGATGCCCAACATAAAGCTTGCCATGGAAAGGAGTATGAATGATTGGAAGAAGGCAATAGGAAAGCAGAGGTTCAGGAGGAACAAAGCATCTTCATACGCTTATCTGAAATTCCAACCAAAGAATTACATAAGTATCTCTATCTTTATTTTATGTTTTATTCATCTTTTAATTATCAATTCTCCATCATCATTTGAATCTGCCTGGCTGAGATTTACAAGATGACCATAGCTTGCTTCAAGCCGACAGTCTCCGTGGGATCGACCCTTACTCACGTGAGGTATCACTTGGATGACCCAGTGCGCTTGCTGGTTAGTTGTGCGGAATTGTGACAAAGTGTGGTTCACGTTTAAGAGCTCTAAGTCCTTTGGCGCCATTGTTGATGATCACAATTTTGCATACCAAGTTTTTGGCGCCGTTGCCGGGGATTGTTCGAGTTTGGACAACTGACGGTTCATCTTGTTGCTTAGATTAGGTACTTTTCTTTTTATTTTTCAAAATTTTTAAGAATGAATTCTAGAGCTTCAAGGTGATGTTCTTATCATCACAAAAGCTGATTGATTCTCATCAATTTAGCTGCTGAATGTAATGTCCTGCTGAAGCTTGGCCAGCCATGTCTAATCTTTTTAGATTGAAGCTTTAGACGAACATTGTATGATTCCTGGAATTCTTATTAAAAAGTTTTGAATGTCTTTATTCTCTTTTCCATATAAGTTTCAAAAATCACAAAAAAAAATTTATAAAATCATAAAAATAAAAAATATTTTATGTTTCTTGTTTGAGTCTAGTGTCTAATTTTAACTTTGGTGTCTTGCATGCATTGTTTATTTGATCTTAGTTGCATTTTTTTATTGTTTCTCATCATTAAAAAATTCAAAAATATTTTAAAAATTGTGTCTTTTCAAGCTAATAATACAGAGAATTGAAGATTCAGAACATTCAGCAGAGGAATCAAATAGAAAAAGCTGGGCATTCAAAACGCCCAGTGAAGAAGGAAAACTGGCGTTTAAACGCCAGCCAGGGTACCTGGCTGGGCGTTTAACGCCCAAAAAGGTAGGATTTTGGGCGTTAAACGCCAGAATGGATGCCACTCTGGGCGTTTAACGCCAGGATGACAATAGAGGGAAGATTTTGTTTTTAATTTAGATTTTTTTCAAATCTTCATAATTTTTCAAAATCAAATCTTTTTTAAATCATATATTTTCAATCATATCTCTTCAAAATCAATTTCTTTCCATTTTTTTCCGAAAATCCTTGTTATAATTAATGATTTACTTCAAAAATTTCAAGTTGTTACTTGCCCATTAAGAAAGGATCAAATTTTAAATTTTAAGAATCATATCTTTTAAATTTCTTGTTAGTCAAGTAATCAACTTTAATTTTAAAACTTTCTTCTTTTAAATTTGATTCTCAATCATATTTTCTCTATCATATCTTTTCAATCACATCTTCTTCAAAATTAAGTTTCAATCATATCTTTTTGATTTCTAATTTCAAAATCTTTTTCAAAAATCACTTAATTTCTTTTCCAATCTTAATTTTCGAAAATCTCAATCAAATTTTCAAATTTCTTTTAATTATTTCAAAATCTTTTTAATTTATTTTCAAAAATTCTTCCCCTCTTCTCACATCCTTCTATTTAAAGGACTTACACTCCTCCTCAAGGTACAATTCGAACTCCCTCCTTCTTTATATGTTCGAATTCTCTTCCATCTACCTCCTCCTTCTATTCTTCTTTTCCTCTGACACCTCAAGGAATCTCTATACTGTGACATAGAGGATTTCCTACTTTCTTGTTCTCTTCTCTTTCATATGAGCAGGAACAAAGATAAAGGCATACTTGTTCAAGCTGATCCTGAACCTGAAAGGACCTTAAAGAGAAAGCTAAGAGAAGCTAAAGAACATCTCTCTTTAGAGGGCCCAACAGAGCTTTTCAAGGAAGAAAAAACCATGGCAGCCGAAACCAACAATGCCAACAATGCAAGGAAGGTGCTTGGTGACTTTACTGCACCTACTCCTGACTTCTATGGGAGAAACATCTCAATCCCTACCATTGGAGCAAACAACTTTGACCTTAAGCCTTAATTAGTTTCTCTAATGCAACAGAATTGCAAGTTTCATGGACTTCCATTGGAAGATCCTCATCAGTTCTTAGCTGAATTCTTGCAAATCTGTGACACTGTCAAGACCAATGGGGTTGACCCTGAAGTCTACAGACTTATGCTTTTTTCTTTTGCTGTAAGAGACAGAGCTAGGACATGGTTGGATTCACAACCTAAAGAAAGCCTGAACTCTTGGGAAAAGCTAGTCAATGCCTTCTTGGCAAAGTTCTTTCCACCTCAAAAAATGAGCAAGCTTAGAGTGGAAGTCCAAACCTTCAAACAAAAGGAAGGAGAATCCCTCTATGAAGCTTGGGAAAGATAGAAGCAATTGATCAGAAGGTGTCCTTCTGACATGCTTTCTGAATGGAGCATCATAGGTATCTTCTATGATGGTCTGTCTGAACTATCCAAGATGTCATTGGATAGCTCTGCTGGAGGATCCCTTCATCTGAAGAAGACGCCTGCAGAAGCACAGGAACTCATTGAAATGGTTGCAAATAACCAATTCATGTACACTTCTGAAAGGAATCCTGTGAATAATGGGATAGCTCTGAAGAAAGGAGTTCTTGAGATTGATACTCTGAATGCCATATTGGCTCAGAATAAAATATTGACCCAACAAGTCAATATGATTTCTCAGAGTCTGTCTGAAATGCAAGCAGCAACAGGAAGTACTAAGGAAGCTTCCTCTGAAGAAGAAGCTTATGATCCTGAGAACCCAGCAATGGAAGAGGTGAATTACATGGGAGAACCCTATGGAAACACCTATAACCCTTCATGGAGAAATCATCCAAATCTCTCATGGAAGGATCAATAGAGACCTCAACAAGGTTTCAACAACAATAATAGTGGAAGAAACAGGTTTAGCAATAGCAAGCCTTTTCCATCACCTTCTCAGCAACAGACAGAGAATTCTAAGCAAAGCCACTTTGACTTAGCAACCATTGTCCCTGATCTAATCAAAACCACTCAAAGTTTCATGAATGAAATAAGGTCCTCCATTAGAAATTTGGAGGCACAAGTGGGTCAGCTGAGTAAGAAAATTACTGAACTCCCTCCCAGTACTCTCCCAAGCAATACAGAAGAGAATCCAAAGAGAGAGTGCAAGGCCATAAACACGTCTCACATGGCCGAACCTGGAAAGGAGGAAGAGGCAGTGATCTCCACTGAGAAAGACCTCAATGGACGTCTACTGGCCTCCATGGAGTTCCCTGATGAGGAACCATGGGAATCCGGGGCTCACACTGAGACTATAGAGATTCCATTGAATTTACTTCTGCCATTCATGAGCTCTGATGAGTATTCTTCCTCTGAAGAGGATGAAGATGTTACTGAAGAGCAAGTTGCTAAGTCTCTTGGAGCAATCATGAAGCTAAATGCCAAGTTATTTGGTAATGAGACTTGGTAGGATAAACCTCCATTGCTCATTAAAGAACTGGATAACTTGACTAGGCAGAAATTACCTCTGAAGAGACAAGATCTTGGAAAGTTCTCAATACCTTGTACCATAGGCACCATGACCTTTGAGAAGGCTCTGTGTGACCTAGGGTCAAGTATAAACCTCATGCCTCTCTCTGTAATAGAGAAGCTAGGGATCATTGAAGTACAAGCTGCAAGAATCTCACTGGAGATGGCAGACAATTCAAAGAAACAGGCTTATGGACTTCTAGAGGATGTCTTGGTAAAGGTTGAAGGCCACTACATCCCTGTTGACTTCATAATCCTAGAGACTGGGAAGTGTATAGATAAATCCATCATCCTTGGCAGACCCTTCCTAGCCACAGCAAAAGCTGTGATTGATGTTGACAGAGGAGAATTGATCATTCAAGTGAATGGAGACTCCCTTGTTTAAAGCTCAACGATATCCCTCTGTCACCAAGGAGAGGAAGCATGAAGAGCTTCTCTCAATACAGAGTCAAACAGAGCCCCCACAGTCAAACTCAAGTTTGGTGTTGGGAGGCCACAACCAAACTTTAAGTTTGGTGTTGAACCCCCACATTCAAACTCTAAAGTTTGGTATTGGGAGGTTCCAACATTGCTCTGAACATCTGTGAGGCTCCATGAGAGCCACTGTCAAGCTATTGACATTAAAGAAGCGCTTGTTGGGAGGCAACCCAATTTTTACTTATCTATATTAAATTTCTATTTTCTTTTGTTATTTTATATTTTCTATAGGTTGATGATCATGTGAAGTCACAAAAACAATTGAAAACATAAAAACAGAAGGAAAAACAGAATGAAAAATAGAACACCCTGGAGGAGAAACTTACTGGCATTTAAACGCCAGTAAGGGTAGCAGAATTGGCGTTAAACGCCCAGTCTGGCACCATTCTGGGCATTTAACGCCAAAAATAGGCACCAAACTGGCGTTTAACGCCAGGAATGGGCAAGAAGCTGGCATTAAACGCCAGAAATGGGCAGCAGCCTGGCGTTTAACGCCAGGATTGGTAGCAAGGGGCGTTTTGCACGCCACATGGTGCAAGGATGAGAAATCCTTGACACCTCAGGATCTGTGGACCCCACAGGATCCCCACCTACCCTACCTCTCTCTCTCTCTTCTTTACCCATTCACCAATCACCTCAATACCTCTTCCCCAAAAACCCCTCACCTATCATATCCCATCATTCTCTTCACCACACACATCCATCCTTCATAAAACCCCACCTACCTCACCATTCAAATTCAAATCATTTCCCACACAAACCTACCCATAATGGCCGAACCATACCCTCCTCTCCATTCCTATATAAACCCATCTTCACTCCTTCATTTTCACACAACATACACACTACCTATCCCCCTTGGCCGAAACACAAAGCCCACTCCATCTCCTCTATTTCTTCTTCTTCTACTCTCTTCTTTCTTCTTTTGCTCGAGGACGAGCAAACCTTCTAAGTTTGGTGTGGTAAAAGCTAAAGCTTTTTGTTTTTCCATAACCATTTATGGCACCAAAGGCCGGAGAAACCTCTAGAAAGAGGAAAGGGAAGGCAAAAGCTTCCACCTCCGAGTCATGGGAGATGGAAAGATTCCTCTCAAGGGTGCATCAAGACCACTTCTATGAAGTTGTGGCCAAGAAGAAGGTGATCTCCGAGGTCCCTTTTAAGCTCAAAAAGGACGAATATCCAGAGATCCGACATGAGATTCGAAGAAGAGGTTGGGAAGTTCTCACCAACCCCATTCAACAAGTCAGAATCTTAATGGTTCAAGAGTTCTATGCCAATGCATGGATCACCAAGAACCATGATCAAAGTGTGAACCCGGACCCTAAGAATTGGCTTACAATGGTCCGAGGGAAATACTTAGACTTTAGTCCGGAAAATGTAAGGTTGGCATTCAATTTGCCTATGATGTAAGGAGATGCACACCCATACACTAGAAGGGTCAACTTTGATCAAAGGTTGGACCAAGTCTTCATAGACATCTGTGAAGAGAGCGCTCAATGAAAGAGTGATTCAAGAGGAAAGCCAGTTCAACTAAGAAGGCATGACTTCAAGCCCGTGGCTAGGGGATGGTTGGAGTTCATCCAACGCTCAATCATTCCCACTAGCAACCGGTCTGAAGTTACTATAGACCAGGCTATCATGATTCATAGCATCATGACTAGAAAGGAAGTAGAAGTTCATGAGGTTATATCCCAAGAACTCTACAAGGTGGCGGACAAGTCCTCTACTATGGCAAGATTAGCCTTCCCTCATCTCATCTGTCACCTCTACAATTCAGCTGGAATTGACATAGAGAAAGACATTCTCATTGATAAGGACAAGCCCATCACTAAGAAAAAGATGGAGCAAACAAGAGATCCCACTCATGGACAAGAGCATGAGAAAACCCCTCATGAAATCCCTGAGATGCCTCAAGGGATGCATTTTCCTCCACAAAATTATTGGGAGCAAATCAACACCTCCCTAGGAGAATTAAGTTCCAACATGGGACAACTAAGGGTGGAGCACCAAGAGCATTTCATCCTCCTCCATGAAATTAGAGAAGACCAAAGAACCATGAGAGAGGAACAACAAAGGCAAGGGAGAGACATTGAGGAGCTCAAGCACTCCATAAGATCTTCAAGAGGAAGAACAAGCCGCCATTACTAAGGTGGACCCGTTCTTTAATTTCCTTGTTCTTTATTTTCCTGTTTTTCGAATTTTTATGCTTGTGTCTATATTACATGATCATTAGTGTCTAAGTGTCTATGCCTTAAAGCTATGAAAATGAATTCATCACCTTTCTTAAATGAAAAATGTTTTTAATTGAAAAAGAAAAAGAAGTGCATGAATTTCAAATTTTAAAACAATTTAATTATTTTGATGTGGTGGCAATACTATTGTTCTTCTGAATGAATGCTTGAACAGTGCATATTTTTGAATTTGATTGTTTATGAATGTTAAAATTGTTGGCTCTTGAAAGAATGATGGGAAAAGGAGAAATGTTGTTGATAATCTGAAAAATCATAAAAATGATTCTTGAAGCAAGAAAAAGCAGTGAATAGCAAAGCTTACAGAAAAAAAAAGAGAGAAAAGAAAAAGAAAGAAAAAGAAAAGCAAGCAGAAAAATCCAATACCCCTTTAAACCAAAAGGCAAGGGTGATAAAAAGGATCCAAGGCTTTGAGCATCAGTGGATAGGAGGGTCCACAGGAATAAAATCCTGGCCTAAGCGGCTAAACCAAGCTGTCCCTAACCATGTACTTATGGCGTGAAGGTGTCAAGTGAAAACTTGAGACTGAGCGGTTAAAGTCAAGGTCCAAAGCAAAAAGAAGAGTGTGCTTAAGAACCCTGGACACCTCTAATTGGGGACTCTAGCAAAGCTGAGTCACAATCTGAAAAGGTTCACCCAGTTATGTGTCTGTGGCACTTATGTATCCGGTGGTAATACTGGAAAACAAAGTGCTTAGGGCCACGGCCAAGACTCATAAAGTAGTTGTGTTCAAGAATCAACATACTTAACTAGGAGAATCAATAACACTATCTGGATTCTGAGTTCCAATAGATGCCAATCATTCTGAACTTCATGGAATAAAGTGAGATGCCAAAACTGTTCAGAAGCAAAAAGCTAAAAGCCCCGCTCATCTAATTAATACTGATCTTCATAGATGTTTTTGGAATTCATTGTATATTCTCTTCTTTTTATCCTATTTGATTTTCAGTTGCTTGGGGACAAGCAACAATTTAAGTTTGGTGTTGTGATGAGCGGATAATTTATACGCTTTTTGGCATTGTTTTTAGTATGTTTTCAGTATATTTTAGTTAGTTTTTATTATGTTTTTATTAGTTTTTAAATAAAAATAATTCTAGACTTTACTATGAGTTTGTGTGTTTTTCTGTGATTTCAGGTATTTTCTGGCTGAAATTGAGGGACCTGAGCAAAAATCTGATTCAGAGGCTGAAAAAGGACTGCAGATGCTGTTGGATTCTGACCTACTTGCACTCGAAGTGGATTTTCTGGAGCTACAAAAGCCCAATTGGCGCGCTCTCAATTGCGTTGGAAAGCAGACATCCTGGGATTTCCAGCAATGTATAATAGTCCATACTTTTCTCGAGATTTGATGGCCCAAACCGGCGTTCCAAGTCAGCTCAAGAATTCTGGCGTTTAACTCCAAAAGTGGCACAAAAGCTGGAGTTAAACGCCCAAACTGACACAAAAGCTTGCGTTTAACTCCATGAAAAGTCTCTACACATAAAAGCTTCAATGCTCAGCCCAAGCACACACCAAGTGGGCCCGGAAGAAGATTTCTGCATTAATTACTTATTTCTGTAAACCCTAGGCTACTAGTTTTCTATAAATAGGACCTTTTGCTATTGTATTTTGATCGATCTTTTACTCAGATTTTCAGAAACCTTTTCACGTTTGGGAGGCTGGCCTCACGGCCATGCCTAGACCTTGTTCTTATGTATTCTCAACGGTGGAATTTCTACACACCATATATTAAGGTGTGGAGCTCTGCTGTTCTTCATGAATTAATACAAAGTACTATTGTTCTTCTATTCAATTCACGCCTACTTCTTCTCTAAGATATTCATTTGTTCTTCAACTTGATGAATGTGATGATCCGTGACACTCATCATCATTCTCACCTATGAACATGTGCCTGACAACCACCTCTGTTCTACTAGCAATGGCTTGAATGCGTATCTCTTGGGTTTCTAATCTAAGATTGGAACCTTCGTGGTATAGGCTAGAATTATTGGCGGCCATTCCTGAGATCCGGAACATCTAAACCTTGTCTGTGGTATTCTGAGTAGGATCTGGAAAGGGATGATTGTGACGAGCTTCAAACTCACGATTGTTGGGCGTGTGACAGACGCAAAAGGATCAATGGATCCTATTCCAACATGATCGAGAACCGACAGATGATTAGTCGTGCGGTGACAGCACATTTGGAATGTTTTCATTGAGAGGACGGGAAGTAGCCATTGACAACGGTGATGCCCAATATAAAGCTTGCCATGGAAAGGAGTATGAATGATTAGAAGAAGGCAATAGGAAAGCAGAGGTTCAGGAGGAACAAAGCATCTTCATACGCTTATCTGAAATTCCAACCAAAGAATTACATAAGTATCTCTATCTTTATTTTATGTTTTATTCATCTTTTAATTATCAATCCTCCATCATCATTTGAATCTGCCTGACTGAGATTTACAAGATGACCATAGCTTGCTTCAAGCCGACACTCTCCGTGGGATCGACGCTTACTCACTTAAGGTATTACTTGGACGATCCAGTGCACTTGCTGGTTAGTTGTGCGGAATTGTGACAAAGTGTGATTCACGTTTAAGAGCTCCAAGTCCTTTGGCGCCATTGTTGATGATCACAATTTTGCATACCAGGTGTCTCCCACCAAGCACTTTAGTTTAGAGTCCTAAGTTGGACTTGCATGGCTTTATTGGTCACTTGGGAACTTCACCAAGGAGGAAGATCTCCAACTCTTTGGCATTTTTGGGTTGAGTGTGATAGATATGGTCCTTTGAACTTTATCTCTTGGCAACATCCTTTTCTTTTTGCTCCTTGCCATCCTCAATGACTTGCTCTTCAACTACATCGCAGCAAAAATAGAATACGCTTTAAGAACGGGCTTGTTGGACTCTTCCAGGGTGAACTTGAATAACTTGCCATCCGCCTCAAAAGAATAGACTCCCAAATGTGCATCTAGCTTGAAACGGGTTGTCTTTAAGAATGGCCTTCCAAGGAGTATGGATGATGGCTTGTTTGACTCAATAGGAAGTGTCTCCAATATGTGAAAATCAACTGCAAAGAGCAATCCTTGAATATTGACTAAGACATTTTCAGCAATCCCAATAATGGACATAATACTCTTGTCGGCTAGCACAAACCTCGCCCCGAACCTCTTTAGGGGTTACAAATTCAATCTTTCATAGATGGGGAGTGGAATAATGCTTACGCACGACCCCAGATCACACATACAGTCCATGAATTTAATTCCTCCAATCAAGCAAGTGACCAAACATGGGCCGGGATCATTGCATTTTTTAGGAAGTAAGGAGGAGATAGAATCATCTACCGGCCTTGTGTTGAGGTTGCCAAGCTTTTTTTTGTGAGTGCAAACATCTTTAAGGAACTTGGCATATCTTGGCACTTGTTGAATTTCTTGGAAGAGAGGAACGGTGACTTCAACCTTCTTGAAAACTTCCACCATAGTGGGGTCAAGCTCTTCTTGGTTCTTGGCCTTCTTGGCTAAAGTTGGGAATGGAATGGGCAAAGGCTCTTCAAGAAAAGTCTTTCTCTTTGCCTCCTTGACCTTGGGTGGTTCTTCCTTGCTTTTATCAACACCTTCATCTTCATCCCTCATCACCTCCACTTCATCCCACACATCTTCATTGTTTGTCTCCTCACTCAACTTTGTAGGTATAGCAACATTCTTATCCAATTTAGTGCCGCTCCTAAGGGTAATAGCATTGATGCTACCCTTAGGGTTGGGTTGAGGTTGGGAGGGCAAACTACTTGAGGTTGAAGCTTTTTGGGTGTTTTGTGCGGTTTAAGGAGGGAGAGTTAAATGGGAAAGGGCATCGGCTATTGTAGCCATATATGCTTCTTGTTTCTTGTGGAACTCTCATTGTTCTTGCATGAAGGTGTGAATTATGTCATTCATGTGAGGTTGGTTGGAGGGAAGGGCTTGGTTTACTTGAGGAGGGCTAGGCCTACTATGTGGGGGTTGGTACTTCCCTTGAGGTTGAGATTGTGGGGGTTGTTGGTATGGTTATTGGTATGGTTGTTGGCCTTGGGGTTGTTGATAGTAGTAGACTTGGGAGTTTTGGTTGGGATGAGCTTGAGGATCTTGGTTCCACCTTTGGTTTGAGTTATCCCTCCACCCTTGGTTTTGATTTCCTCCATGTTGGTTAGATCCTTAGTTATAATTTGGTTTTGTGGGTAAGAGTTAGCTACCGCCAATGTAGTGTCCTCTTGGAGCCGAGGACACTCATCGGTGTAATGAGTGTTATACGCACAAACACCACATACCCTTGGTGGTCCTTCGATCCTTTGAGGTTGAGGTGGAGCACTTATCAAAGCTTGAGGGATTTGTTGCCCTTGGGTGAGTTGTTGCAACATAATTGTCATTTCACCAAGGGTCTTGGTCAAAATAGCATCTCCGGAGGGAGAAACTTCATTCACAGCTTTCGGTTGTGGGCTCCTCGCCCTTGAGTGTTGAGTGGAGTCCGCCAAGTCTGATATAACTTCCCATGCTTCTGCAGTGGTCTTGTTCTTGATTAATGAACCTCCACTCGTGGCATCTAGGAGAAGCTTGTCTTGATGATGCATTCCTTGACAGAAATAACTTATAAGAACTAACTCGTCAATCTAATGGTGAGGACAAGTCTCCAGCAACTTCTTGAATCTCTCCCAATACTCATACAAAGTCTCCACATCCCGTTGCACAATGCAAGAAATCTCTCTTCGCAACTTGTCTGTTTTTTGGGGAGGGTAGAACTTTTCCAAAAACTCTTTACGCAACAAGTCCCAGTTAGATCTAACTTCTTCCATCTGAGTATAAAACCAATCCTTCACTTTTCCCTCCAAAGAGAAAGGAAAGGCGAAGACCAACACTGCAGCTTCATCGGCCCCATGTCTTCTTGCGGTTGCACAAGCAACTTGGAAATCCTTGAGATGCTTCAAGGGATCCTCTCCAGGCAATCCATTTTACTAGGGGAGCAAGTTTATCGTGCCAGACTTGAGCTCAAATTTTTTGTCTAAGTCCGGATACAAGATTTGAAGTGGTTGCAAGTCAAAATCAGGAGCTCCGGCCTCCTTCAAGGTGATTCTTCTAGGTGGGTTCGCCATGTCGGTGTCACCTGAGTCACTCAAAGAGAATTCAGTACTCCCCACAGATGAATATATAGTCTCCTCGTTGATTGGAGAATGATGGTCACGGGTGGTTGGTGATAGTGAATGGGAGTTCTCCTCAAGGGAACCCGATTCACTATCCACAAAAGCTAGCCGGCGCCGAGCTTGCCTTAAACGAGTTAAAGTTCTTTCAATTTCCAGAACAAAAGTGGCCAAGCTCGGGTCTGGAAGTGACCATGTCATTCAACTGAGGAGGCAATAAAACCATGCAATTATGAAGGGCAAATGAAAATAGACAAGTAAACAAGAACCAACTAAACAATCAAATACTAATAAAGTTAACTAAAGAGAAATGTGGTATCTATAATTAGAGCCAAGTAGCAAACCAAAATCAAGTATTCACAATATTCACATATTTACAACAACCAAAATAGTAGCACTCATTGCACTTAAAGTGAATTCCCCGACAATGGTGCCAAAATTTGATGTAAGAGGGACCAAGAGCAAGGGTAGGAATTTTCCTCTAAATTGGGGTTAGCGTCGTAAGTATAGTCCTAACCTGATGAATTGGCCCCTCCAATCAAATTAGAGGTTCACAAGATATGTCACAAGTAAAACCAAATTAAAACCGAGAGTATTAGACTCCTGAGTCGTCTCCCCAGGAGCACTTTAGAGCAACGAGTGTGCAATTCTGGTTGTAGTGATCAACAGGTTGTGAATGAAGAAATGAACATATAAAGCAATAAAAGAACATGCAAAATTGTAACGATTGAACTAATTAAGAAATTAAAGAACCGACTATGTAATATAAACAAGTAAAGTATAAAAGAAATCAACATATAAAGGTATGAAAGATTGAAAGCATTAAAAATAGTCTTGGCTTGGTGTGAGCTAAGGATCCTTTCCTTGTTGGAACCACAACTATGACAATTATGATGGATTAGTCTCACTTGATCAACCTTCACATCGGAAAGTAAGTTAAATGAGTATAAGTGTCCTTAACCCACAAATCCTAACTTGCTTGCTAATTACCTTAGCAATAAATTAGCGTTAGTGGGAACAAGAACATTTAACAACCCAAGAATTGAAACTAAATGTTGGACATTCCAACTCTAGGAACCCAATTGCTCACTTTACCCAAGCCAAGAGCCAAAAATTTAGCCTAAAACCATGTTTGACATTTTGTCAAACACTTGGTGGGCAAAAAACTTAAACATGAGGAAAATGAGTAAGGATTTGAAACTAAAGGTAACAATGAAACTCAATCAACAAGAATAACACAAGAAAGCATATAATTAACATCCAACATCAAATTCATCAACAAGAAATTGAAATTGCATGAGAGAAGCAAAAGTGAACTATAACTTGAATTAGAAGAAAGAGTAATAACAATGTAACTATAAAGAATAATAACAAGGAAATACCTAAAATGAAAGCTTGCAAAATCCAAGATCAAAAATGGAAATGGCACTTGAATGTAAAACCCTAATATAAACCCTAATAGAGATGATGAAAAACTTAGAGAAAAACTAAACTCAAAGCTTCCTACTACTACTACTCCTAAACTATACTAAATAATATGCTATGTTATGTCTTCATTCCCCCCTCCAATATGAGCTAGAAGACTTCAAAAATGGGTCTCCAAAGCCCCTAAATCTCGAGGCACGTTCTATTTTAATGAAGTCATATGCAGACACCTGTGCAGACGCACAGACGCGTGCGTCCGCACACTTCACGGGAAATCCAGGCCTGTGCGTATGCACAAGCAGCTGTGCGCATGCACACTACGCGATGCTTGGCTGGACGCGCGACGCGCTCGATGCAATCCACGCGCTCTGCTTGGGTGGCTGTGCGTACGCACAGGTAGTTGTGTGCACGCACACGTCTCTGAGCTCACTCCTTTGATTTCTCTTGCTTCCTCCACTTTGCATGCTCTTCTTCCATTTTCTCCAATTCATTCCTACCCTATATACCTGAAAGCACTCACCAACAACATCAAGGCATCGAATGGATGGCAAATGGAATAAAATAGATTCAATTAAGTATGAAAGAGCATATTTTCATGATTAAGCACAAATTGGGAGGAGAGATCAAAAGCATGCTATTCAAAGGAATAAGTGTGAGTTTATGTGATGAAAATCCATTCAATTCTAACCAAAAATCATCATCAAATATGGATTCATCAATTTCTCCACACTTAAACACTAGCATGTCCTCATGCTAAATAAACAAAGGAGATAGATGAAAGGGAAAATGACTTATGCTATATACTACTTAAATGCATGCAACTATCCTAAAGCTAATCACTAATATGTACTACGATGAGAGTGGGTAGTAATGAAGCATGAAATTCCAATCCATCACAAGAAACTATAGGGCCAATGCAAAGGATTCATGCATTAAGATCAATGTCCAAATAATTGAATTAAAGTTGTCAAAACTATCCAATCAAGCAACTTGCAGGAAGACGCAATATGAGGTGTAAAAACATGGAATTGAGCGATCGAACCCCTCACCGGATGTGTATCCACTCAATTCGCTCAGTGTTTAGGGTTTAACCACTCAATTATCCTTTTATCGTGCTTTTGAAAGATTTGCAAGTCATCTAACAATCAACTAGTATTTAATGCATGAATAACAAGTATCATGAGGCATTTAGAGGGATGTAATGGGGCTAGGGTTAGGTAGGATGAAGTTTGGCTAAGTGGACTTAAAGAAATAGTTCTTTGATTAGCTTGAATATCCACCTACTCCTACATCAGCTATGTACACATAACAATGCAACCTTCCCACCCATTTCCTTTTTCCTATCTCACTTTACTCATGCATTTTCTTTTCAAACATGGCATATGCATCCTTTATTTACTCTTTCTATTCATACTTTATTATGCACAAGGGTTTTTTTTTTTTACTTGAACTATGAATGCATATGTTTCAATTAATGAAATGCATGAGCATTACCTAATTGCCCAAAAGATTTTTTTCACAAATAATTCATGCCTTTATCACCAATGCTTCCTAAATTTCCCCCACACTTAGAATTTACACACTAATCCACCCAAGCTAATCAAAGAGTAATTCAAGGACATCAATGGTTTTCCGCTTAAGGGGAGTAATGTGTTATCATCAGAACAAAAGGGGATCCATAGGCTCAAAGGGTTTCACAAAGGTGAATGCAAGGGTTGGCCATATAGGCTAGCGAGTTTATCATCAACGATGGACTCAATCATGCTAAATGCATCCAAACACAAATACAGGACATAAAGAATCATGCAAATCAATGATCACAATAAAAAAGGAGTACAATCGCACAAAAGAACAACATTATGGTTTAAAAATGCAACCATCTATTAAAGCTCAAATCTCACAAGGTATGTTGTTCGAGCTCTTTCTTCCATGTCCTACAAACAAAGTACTCCAAGCAAGTTGGTAAAACATTTTTTTCTCAATTCAATCAATGGTATGCCCTTAGAAAAGGATTTCATGGAAATTCCTTGGTGTTTCACCACTTATTCATGATATCATGCAGAATGCAAATATTAACTACTATATATCCATAAATGATCAAGAAATATTCACAACAAACCAAACAAGATGCAATAGAAAAACTACTTAAAATGAAGAAAAAGTACTAAAAGAAACATCGCAAAGTGTCTTTAAGAGAGAAACTTTTACCCCCCTTGAAGTCATCGATCCTCCCCCACACTTAAATTGTGCACGGTTGGTACGCGAAATCATGATTATTCATTCCCTTGCTATAGTGCCAAAACCTTGGTGTGGGAGAACGTGATCTCAAGACTTCTTCACAATTCCGTGTAACTGACCAGCAAGTGCACTGGGTCGTCCAAGTAATAAACCTTACGTGAGTAAGGTCGATCCTACGGATATTGTCGGCTTGAAGTAAGCTATGGTCATCCTTGTAAATCTCGGTCAGGCGGATTCAATTGGTTATAAGGTTTTGATAATTAAAACATAAATAAAACAGAAAATAAGATATAGATACTTATGTAATTCATTGGTGGGAATTTCAGATAAGCATCTGGAGATGCTTTGTTGCTTCTGAACTTCTGCTTTCCTATTGCCTTCTTCCAATCATGCGTTACCTTCTTCCATGGCAAGCTGTAAGATCCTCTCAGATGAAAATAAATCCATATGCACTGTCATTGCACGACTAATCATCTGTCAGTTCTCGCTAGCGTCGGAATAGGACCATTGTCCTTTTGCACACTGTCATTGCGCCCAACATTCGCAAGTTTGAAGCTTGTCACAGTCATCCCTTCCCAGATCCTACTCGGAATACCACAGACAAGGTTTAGACTTTCCGGATCTCAGGAATGCTGCCAATGGTTCTAGCCTATACCACGAAGACTCTAATCTCACGGAATGGAATGCTCTGTTGTCAGGAGAGCCAATCATGCATCGTCAACCAGGAGGCCAAGAGATACACACTCAAGCTATTGCAGATAGAATGGAAGTGGTTGTCAGGCACGCTTTTATAAGTGAGAATGATGATGAGTGTCACGGGTCATCACATTCATCAGGTTGAAGTACGAGTGAATATCTTAGAATAAGAATAAGCTTGAATTGAATAGAAGAACAATAGTACTTTCCATTAATTCATGAGGAACAGCAGAGCTCCACACCTTAATCTATGTGGTGTAGAAACTCCACCGTAGAAAATACATAAGTGAAAGGTCTAGGCATGGCCGTGAGGCCAGCCTCCAAACGTGTACAATGGTCTCTCAAATCAAAGATAAAAGATATTCCAAAGATCAAAGACATAAAATAAATCTCTAAAAGTAGTTTTTATACTAAACTAGTAACCTAGGTTTACAAAAAATGAGTAACTAAGTGTAGATAGTGCAGAAATCCACTTCTAGGGCCCACTTGGTGTGTGCTTGGGCTGAGCATTGAAGCTTTTTTGTGCTTAGGCTGTTTTTGGAGTTAAACGCCAACTTTAGTGTCAGTTTGGGCGTTTAACTCCAATTCTGGTGCCAATTTGGGCGTTTTACGCCAAAATGTTTTAGGCTGTCTTTGAACGCCAGTTTGGGCCATCAAATCTCGGGCAAAGTATGGACTATTATATATTGCTGGAAAGCCCAGGATGTCGATTTTTCAACGCATTTGAGAGCGCACCAATTGGGCTTCTGTAGCTCTAGAAAATCCACTTCGAGTGCAGGGAGGTCAGAATCCAACAGCACCTGTAGTCCTTTTTCAGCCTCTGAATCAGATTTTTGCTCAGGTCCCTCAATTTCAGCCAGAAAATACCTGAAATCACAGAAAAACACACAAACTCATAGTAAAGTCCAGAAATGTGATTTTTGAATAAAAACTAATAAAAATATAATAAAAAGTAATTAAAATATACTTAAAACTATGTAAAAATAATGCCAAAAAGGGTATAAATTATCCACTCATCACAACATCAAACTTAAATTGTTGCTTGTCCCCAAGCAACTAAAAACAAAATAGGATAAAAAGAAGAGAATATACAATGAATTCCAAACTTATCAATAAAGATTAGCTTCAATTAGATGAGCGGGGCTTGTAGCCTTTTTGCTTCTGAACAATTTTGGCATCTCACTTTATCCTTTGAAGTTCAGAATGATTGGCATCCCTAGGAACTCAGAATTTAGATAGTGTTATTGATTCTCCTAGTTTAGTATGTGGATTCTTGAACACAACTACTTTATGAGTCTTGGCCGTGACCCTAAGCATTTTGTTTTCCAGTATTACCACCGGATACATAAATGCCACAGACACATAACTGGGTGAACCTTTTCAGATTGTGACTCAGCTTTGCTGAAGTCCCCAGTTAGAGGTGCCCAGATCTCTTAAGCACACTCTTTTTGCTTTGGACCTTGACTTTAACCACTCAGTCTCAAGCTTTTCACTTGACACCTTCACGCCACAAGCACATGGTTAGGGACAGCTTGGTTTACCCGCTTAGGCCAGGATTTTATTCCTTTGGGGCCCTCCTATCCACTGATGCTCAAAGCCTTGGATCCTCTTTACCCTTGCCTTTTGGTTTAAAGGGCTATTGGCTTTTTCTGCTTGCTTTTTCTTTTTCTTTCTTTCCTTTTTTTTTCGTAAGCTTTTTCTATTCACTTCTTTTTCTTGCTTCAAGAATCAATTTTATAATTTTTCAGATTATCAATAACATTTCTCCTTTTTCATTATTCTTTCAAGAGCCAACAATTTTAATATTCATAAACAACAAATTCAAAAATATGCACTATTCAAGCATTCATTCAGAAAACAAAAGGTATTGCCACCACATTAGTTTAATTATTTTAATGTGGTGGCAATACCTTTTGTTTTTTGAATGAATGCTTGAATAGTGCATATTTTTGAATTTGTTGTTTATGAATATTAAAATTGTTGGCTCTTGAAAGAATAATGAAAAAGGAAAAATGTTATTGATAATCTGAAAAATCATAAAATTGATTCTTGAAGCAAGAAAAAGCAGTGAATAGAAAAAGCTTACGAAAAAAAAAGGAAAGAAAGAAAAAGAAAAAGCAAGCAGAAAAAGCCAGTAACCCTTTAAACCAAAAGGCAAGGGAAAAATAAAAAGGATCCAAGGCTTTGAGCATTAATGGATAGGATGGCCCACAGGAATAAAATCCTGGCCTAAGCGGCTAAACCAAGCTGTCCCAAACCATGTGCTTGTGGCATGAAGGTGTCAAGTGAAAAGCTTGAGACTGAGCAGTTAAAGTCGTGATCCAAAGCAAAAAGAGTGTGCTTAAGAACCCTGGACACCTCTAATTGGGGACTCTAGCAAAGCTGAGTCACAATCTGAAAAAGGTTCACCTAGTTATGTGTCTGTGGCATTTATGTGTCCGGTGGTAATACTGGAAAACAAAGTGCTTAGGGCCACAGCCAAGACTCATAAAGTAGCTGTGTTCAAGAATCAACATACTGAACTAGGAAAATCAATAACACTATCTAAATTATGAGTTCCTATAGATACCAATCATTCTGAACTTCAAAGGATAAAGTGAGATGCCAAAACTGTTCAGAGGCAAAAAGCTACTAGTCCCGCTCATCTAATTGGAGCTAAGTTTCATTGATATTTTGGAATTTATAGTATATTCTCTTCTTTTTATCCTATTTGATTTTCAGTTGCTTGGGGACAAGCAACAATTTAAGTTTGGTGTTGTGATGAGCGGATAATTTATACGTTTTTTGGCATTGTTTTTCGGTAGCTTTTAGTATAATTTAGTTAGTTTTTACTATGTTTTTATTAGTTTTTATGCAAAATTCACATTTCTGGACTTTACTATGAGCTTGTGTGTTTTTCTGTGATTTCAGGTATTTTCTGGCTGAAATTGAGGGAACTGAGCAAAAATCTAATTCAGAGGCTGAAAAAGGACTGCAGATGCTGTTGAATTCTGACCTCCCTGCACTCGAAGTGGATTTTCTGGAGCTACAGAAACCCAATAAGCGCGCCCTTAATTGCGTTGGAAATTAGACATCGAGGGCTTTCCAGCAATATATAATAGTCCATACTTTTATCAAGTTTCGATGACGCAAACTGGCGTTCAAACACCAACTTCCTGCCCTATTCTGAAGTTAAACGCCAGAAACAGGTTACAAACCAGAGTTAAACGCCACAAACAGGCTGCAACCTGGCATTTAACTCCAAGAGAAGTCTCTACACGTGTAAATCTCAATGGTCAGCCCAAGCACACACCAAGTAGGCCCCGGAAGTGGATTTCTGCATCATTTACTCATTTCTATAAACCCTAGTTACTAGTTTAGTATAAAAACTACTTTTAGTGATTTATTTCACATCTTTTGATCATCTTTTGATCATTTTTGAGACTATCTTTGTATCACTTTTGATCTCATGATCACGTTTAGGGTGCTGGCCATTCGGCCATGCCTGGACCTTCATCACTTATGTATTTTCAACGGTGGAGTTTCTACACCCCATAGATTAAGGTGTGGAGCTCTGCTGTTCTTCATGAATTAATGCAAAGTACTATTGTTTTTCTATTCAATTCAAGCTTATTCTTATTCCAAGATATTCACTCGCACTTCAACCTGATGAATGTGATGATCCATGACACTCATCATCATTCTCACCTATGAACGCGTGCCTGACAACCACTTCCGTTCTATCTGTAATAGCTTGAGTGTATATCTCTTAGCCTCCTGGTTCACGATCAGATTCTTCGTGGTATAGGCTAGAATTATTGGCGGCCATTCCTGAGATCCGGAAAGTCTAAACCTTGTCTGTGGTATTCCGAGTAGGATCTGGGAAGAGATGACTGTGACGAGCTTCAAACTCGTGAGTGTTGGGTGTAGTGATAGACGCAAAAGGATCAATGGATCCTATTCCAACATGATCGAGAACCGACAGATGATTAGCCGTGCGGTGACAGCGCATTTGGATCATTTTCACTGAGAGGACGGATGGTTGCGATTGACAACAGTGATCCCCCAACATAAAGCTTGCCATGGAAAGGAGTATGAATGATTGAATGAAGGCAGTACGAAAGTAGAGGTTCAGAAGGAGCAAAGCATCTCCATACGCTTATCTGAAATTCTCACCAATGAAATACATAAGTATTTCTATCTTATTTTCTGATTTAATTATATTTTAATTATCAAAATCCCATAACCATTTGAATCCGCCTGACTGAGATTTACAAGGATGACAATAGCTTGCTTCAAGCCAACAATCTCCGTGGGATCGACCTTTACTCACGTAAGGTTTATTACTTGGACGACCCAGTGCACTTGCTGGTTAGTTGTGCGGAGTTGTGAAAAAGATTTATGATTAAGATCGTGCATACCAAGTTTTTAGCGCCGTTTCAGAGATCACAATTTCGTGCACCAAACGCCCAGAATGCTGCCAGGCTGGGCGTTAAACGCCCATTCTGCTATCCTTACTGGCGTTTAAACGCGAGTAAGCCTGTCCTCCAGGGTGTGCTATTTTTGATGTTGTTTTTCATTCTATTTTTAATTTTTCATTTGTTTTTGTGACTTCACATGATCATCCACCTAAAGAAAATATAAAATAACAATGGAAAATAAATAAATAAAATTAAATAACATTGGGTTGCCTCCCAACAAGCGCTTCTTTAATGTCAATAGCTTGACAGTGAAGCTCTTAGAGAGCTTTACAGAGACTCAGGGCTTAATGATGGCCTCCTAACACCAAACTTAGAAGTTGAGTGTGGGGGCTCTGTTTGACTCAGGTTGAAGTGCAAGTGAATATCTTAGAAAAAGAATAAGCTTGAATTGAATAGAAGAACAATAGTACTTTGCATTAATTCATGAGGAATAGCAGAGCTCCACACCTTAATCTATGAGGTGTAGAAACTCCACCGTAGAAAATACATAAGTGAAAGGTCTAGGCATGGCCGTGAGGCCAGCCTCCAAATATGTAAAATGGTCTCTCAGATCAAAGATGAAAGATATTCCAAAGATCAAAGACATAAAATAAATCTCTAAAAGTAGTTTTTATACTAAACTAGTAACCTAGGTCTACAGAAAATGAGTAACTAAGTGCAGATAGTGCAGAAATCCACTTCCGGGGCCCACTTGGTGTGTGCTTGGGCTGAGCATTGAAGCTTTTTCGTGCTTAGTGATAAACCCCGATTTCATGGTTTATCTTGTGCTTATTTTGGGGGATTTTATCACCTTTTTCCACATTTATTCAATGAAATAGCATGGTTTTGTAATTCTCCCTTGAATTGTGCTTAAGTGTAAAAACATGCTTTTTAAGCCCTTAAATTGGTAATTTTGATTCATTTTAATTCCACTCGATGCCTTGATGTGTTTGTTAAGTGACTTCAGGTTCATAAGGCAAGTATTGGATGGAAGAAATGAGTATAAAAGCATATAAAGTGGAGAATGCATGAAGAAACAAAAATTGGGAATGCATCAATGGGCGCGCACGCGTACAAGTCGCACACGCGCCGAAGTGATTCCACATAAGGACGCGCACGTGCACAAGGCATGCACGCCAAAAGTGGTTTTTCATAAGGACATGAACGGGTACATGCCGCATCCGCGCGGATGAAAAAATAGCCAATCGACGCGCACGCGCACATGGCGCGTACGCGCCGATACCAGCACGTGACCTACTTACAGGCAAAACACTGGGGGCAAATTCTGAGCTGCCCAGGCCCAAATCCAACTTGTTTTTGAGTGTATTTCATGCAGAATTTAAGTCCAAGCAAAAGAGGAGCAATTAGTTAGTCAACATGAGCCTTTAGTTAGTTTTCTAGAGAGAGAAGCTCCCTCTTTTCTCTAGAATTAGGTTAGGATTAGGTTAAATTGTTATAGATCCATGTTTAATTCCTTGCTTTCATCTTGTTTCTCTTATAATCCCTCATTTTTACATCTTGATTTTCTTAGTTGTAATGTTGGTTTCTCATTTTGTTCTCTTTTGTGATGATAAACTCATGATGGATTTGGTTTACAATTAATGCAATTTGATGTTGATGTTTCTTTCATGTTGATCTTGCTTGCTATTGTTGAGTTCTTGCTTATGATAGTCATGGTTCTCTTTAATTTTAGCATTTTGTGATGTTTACTTTATTGTACATTAGGTTTTTGATATAATACTTCCTATAGTTTTTGAGTAGTTCTCTTGACCCTTGGCCTAGGCTAAGGGGATTGAGTGATCTTGAGTCCTTGGGCTTTGTTGAATTGGTAATTTTAGAACCCTTGAGGATCAACTTGATAACCATTGACTCTTGCCTACTACTAAGTCAATTGGTAGCTAGGTTGGGACTTATGGATTGATGTTGATCAAGCCATTTGAAGTACTCCAAGCCTAGGAGTAGACATTACGTACTTAAGGCTTTAGTGAGTAGACCTAATGAGCTCGGTTCCTCATGATTATCAATATTTGAATTGTTGACAAGGATAGTGATCTCAATTATCTAAGTCTTAGCTAAGAGTCCCTTGTCTTGTTTATTTTAATTGCTTTTTCAATTTACTTTTCTTGCCATTTACTTTATTGCCCCTTTCATCAACCAAACCCCTTTTACCCCTTCATAGCCAATAATTGACCACTTCATTGCTATCCTCGTGAGACGACCCGGAGTTTAAATACTCCGGTTAACTCTTATTTGGGGTTTGTACTTGTGAAAAAACCAAAATTTAATTTGATTTGAGGACTGACTATCTGTTCGGACTATACTAACAACGAAATTATTTTGTGGAATTCCGAACCGGTATAAATCCTTGCACCATCAAATTAATGGTGCCGTTGCCGGGGATAGCAATGGTGCTATGTTATTAGCTATTGTATATGTTGTGAATAGCTTGATTTTTGGTTTGTTTGTTAGCTTTTGCTAGTTATAGGATTTTATTTTCTTTTTTCTTATTATTTTTATTTTTGTTTTCTCTTATCACCATGAATTCTCATCTTTTTTGGCTATGAGTGTAGTTCGAACTATGTTGTAGGAAATGGAAGCTTCAATGAGGATGTGCATCAAGGATTTGGAAATCAAGGATGGGAGGAACCCCAAGATCAAGGACAACCTTCTTGGCAACAACCTCCTCTGAACTCATACGGGTATAATCCTGATCCTAATGCATACCAATCCAATGTATGTGATGACCCTTATTGTGATTGTCAACCACAACCACCACATGCATATGAACCCTCTCCGCAACATAATTTTGAACCACCCTACTCACAAGCCTATTATTACCATTTACCCCCATATGACCCCAACCCATACCCACCATACCAACCACCATATGAACCACATCTAGAACCACCACCTTTCCAATACCAATACTCCTATGAGCCACAAAGTCCATACACACCACCTCAAGAATTTCACCAATATGGACCACCTTCCAATTACAACAACCTTCCCTCAAACAATGAACCTTCTCTTTCACCATCGCCTCCCGATGAAGCCCCCATGATGGAATTGAGAGATCTTGAATCTCATATCTTAAGGCGACAAGAGGAGGATGAAAAGAAGTTTGCGGAGTTAAGAGCAAAAATGTCTATCATGGTAGACACCATTAGTAACATGATCTCATCCCGCCTAAGCCTATGCGATCAAGGCATTCCCATTGTTAAATATGGAGAAGCAACCAAAAAGCTTGGCGAGGGAGTGAACTTGAAGCTCCATGGAGAGGAGGAGGAATTAAAATAAGAAGTACAACAAGAGGAGGAGGTAGAATTTAGTGAACAAAAGGAAGTAGCGGTTGGATGTCTAGGATATGTTGAGCACATAAAGGAACCTCAAGTTCACGAGCCATCTTCCACGAAGCTTGGAAAAGATGTTAAAGAGGAGAGTAATGTTGAAGAAGTGGATAGAGAGTCGAAGGAAATTGATTAAGAAGTGGATTCCACCATTGGTGATTTTTTGTCCACATTGATCAATCCCCTTGATGATCTTGTTGAGCCTTCTTCTAGTGAATTAGAAAGCAATATTGCAGAGGATGTACAACTTCCAAGACAACTGGTGAATGAAGAATTGGAAGAAATGTCCCAAACAACAAGCCCTCCTATTTATGATGATTTCGAATCAACATATGATCCTTTAGAGCTTGAAGAGTCCTTCCCCATTATGCTTGGAATTGATGACGAGGTAGACTTCACTAAACCTCCTATCTATGATGAGAGTGATGGGGAAGAGATAGAAGAAATTGGTGAAGAAGAGTGTGAACTTGAAGAAGCTGTGCGAGAGGTAAAGCTCGAAGAACCTTGCCAAGTGGTGGAAAACTCTAGAAAAAGATGGACTGGAGTAGAGCGTGCTTTATCAAGATCTTTGGGAACTCCTCCACCTAGCTTGTCATCCAATCTTTCATTTGAGTGGGTAAAAATTCTAACTTTTAGCTTTATTATCCCACTTGAGTATGGTTTGCTTGAGACAGATGGCCAACTTAGGGCGCTTTGTGGAATTAAGCGAAAGAAGAGGATGTTTAGTGGTTGGCAGTCTAAATCTAGACTTATTATGGTTGGAAGCTCAAAATTGAAGAGTGTGGATTGGTGCTATGCTCAATTGAATGGGTCTAGGAGGGTAGTTTGGTGCCTTCATGAGGATTCAGTTTTCTTGTCACCCGGACAGAATCAAGGCGATCAACTAGAAGATGGGTGCGAAGATAAGATATGGGATCCTGGATCACACTATGGAAACCAATTTTGGAAGCTCATGTCCTGGAGAGAACCTCACCAAAGCTTGGTGAAAATGGTTGGCACTTCTGACAACCAATTGAAGGACAAGCACTCTTGGAGTTTCAAGGATGGATACAAGCATAAGCCACCTTGACAAGGAACCTTCCAAATGTCCAACTTAAGGACTTAAACCAAAAGTGCTTGGTGGGAGACACCCCACCATGGTAAACTCTTTCCATTCTCTTGTAGATATAATGAATGAATGAATTGGGTTCCATTGTATATAGTTCTTTCCTTCGTAGTACATTTTGTCTTGCTTGCTAATTTGTTTATACATTCTATGCTTTGATTAGCGATGATTCTTTGAATTTGAGTTTTTGCTTGGATTGCAAGTTTCCTCAAATTGTTTGAAAAATCCTAAAAAATTCAAAAATATGTTTGATTTTGCATCTTAGCTAGTTCTAGAGTCCTAAAGAAGAATGGAAAGATTTAGAGCTCTTCTTGGTGCTCCTAAAAAAGAAAAAAACACCAGCCACGAGCAAGCGCACAGTGCGCGCGCGTCGGCTGCGCATTTAGGCTTTCTAGGCCAAGGACCAGAGAGTTGTGCCACTTTTGGGCCAACTCTGTGCCTTGACCTGCGCGGACGCACGCTGTACGCGTCCGCATCCTTTCTGCGTTGCCCAATCCATGCGCAAGCGCACAGTGCGCGCGCGCGTCGATGAGGTTTTTCATCACCCAGGCCAAAAGACCCGAGAGTTATGCCAACTATGGGCCAGTTTTCTGCCTCTGGCCCAGCTCACACACGCGGACGCGCACCGTACGCGTCCGCGCCCATTCCCAATTATCCCATCTACGCGCAAGCGCCGATGGCACTTCCGCGCTGACCCCTAATTTTCCCACCCACGAGGACGCGCACGGTGCGCGCTCGCGTGGATTTAAATTTTCACTTACACTAGGGACGTGGAAGCCCTAGCGCATTCGCGCAACCCCTTTCTTCCCTCACCCCAACGTCTCTTCTCCTTCTCCCTAGCTCACTAGCGACTCCTTACATCCTTCCCCCTGCTCCCTCCAGCAACACCATCGCTGCCACCAGCGCCCTCATCTCTCTCCCTATCTCTCCCCCTCTTTCCATTCTCACAAAACTGGCCAAGTTCACCCGCACGGATGCGCACCGTACGCGTTCGCGCCGATTTCCAATTATCCCATTTATGCGCAAGTGCGGATGGCGCTTCCACCCCGACCCCTAATTCTCCCACCCACGCGGACGCGCACGACGCGCGCTCGCGTGGATTTAAATTTTCACTTACACCAGGGACGCAGAAGCCCTAGCGCATTCGCGCAACCCCTTTCTTCCCTCACCCCAACGTCTCTTCTCCTTTTCCCTAGCTTACCGCGACTCCTTATATCCTTCCCCCTGCTCCCTCCGGCGACACCATCACCGCCACCAGTGCCCTCATCTCTCTCCCTATCTCTCCCCCTCTCTCTATTCTCACTGCCTCGCCCCTCTCTTATTCCCTCACCCCATCTCCCTACTCTGTTCCAACGCCACTCCAGTGCCGCCACAAGCACCACCGCGACCTCCATTGTCGATGGCGGACGTTCCATTGTACCACCAGACCGCCGCCCTGCTCTGACCCGTCTACTCTTCTTCCTCTACTCTCCATTCCTTTCCTCTGTTCCCACTCCCCTACTTCCCAGGTTTCCTTTTTTCTTATTTCATTTTAATTTTCTTTAGTTAATCTAGTTTAGCTTATTTTGTTTAGCTTGTTTAGTTAGATTACTTTAGCTAGTTTAGTTTGATTTGGTGGTTAGAAAATCTGGGCTGAGTAGTGGATTTAGGCTTGTTTGAATTTATGCTGCTATTTGAAATTGGTTTCTTGAAGCTGCATAGCATTTTTGTTGCTCTATTCTTGCTGATGGTTGTTGTTTGGAATGCACAATTTCTGCATTTTGTTTACAGTGATGACAATTTTACTTAATGCATGAATTGATGCTGTATTGCTACTATTTTGTGCCAATTTGAACCTGATCACTTGATTTAGGATGCTTATTTGTTTAAGTTCATGTTGAATACTTGTGATTGGATATGGACTTCAAAGAAAGAAATGCTGATTGAGTCCATTATTTTTTTGCATTGTTGCTATTTTGCTGCTTGGTGCACGAAATTGTGATCTCAGGCAACGGCGCCAAAAACTCTGTACGCGCGTCTTAATAAATCGTTTTTCATTCACAACTTCGATACAACTAACTAGCAAGTGCACTGGGTCGTCCAAGTAATAACACCTTACGTGAGTAAGGGTCGATCCCACGGAGATTGTTAGTATGAAGCAAGCTATGGTCATCTTGTAAATCTCAGTCAGGCGGATATCAAATGGTTATAGTATTTTCGAAAATAAATAATAAATACATAGAAAATAAAGATAGAAATACTTATGTATATCATTGGTGAGAATTTCAGATAAGTGTATGGAGATGCTTTTGTCCCTCTGAACTTCTGCATTCCTACTGTCTTCATCCAATCAGTCTTACTCATTTCCATGGCTGTCTTTATGGAAGGACATCACCACTGTCAATGGCTACTTTTCATCCTCTCTGTGAAAATGGTCCGATGTGCTGTCACTGCATGGCTAATCATCTGGAGGCATCACCGTGGTCAATGGCTGCATCCTATCCTCTTGTGAAAATGGTCCAAATGCTCTGTCACAGCACGGCTAATCATCTGAGGTTCTCGATCATACTGGAATAGGATTCACCCTCCTTTTACGTCTGTCACTACGCCCAGCACTCGTGAGTTTGAAGTTCGTCACAGTCATTCAATCCCAGAATCCTACTCGGAATACCACAGACAAGGTTTAGACTTTCCAGATTCTCATGAATGCCGCCATCAATCTAGCTTATACCACGAAGATTCTGATTAAGAGATCCAAGAGATAATCATCCAATCTAAGGTGGAACGGAAGTGGTTGTCAGGCACGCGTTCGTGGGGGAATGATGATGATTGTCACGTTCATCACATTCATGTTGAAGTGCGAATGAATATCTTAGAAGCGGAATAAGTTGAATTGAATAGAATAATAGTACTTTGCATTAATTCATGAGGAACAACAGAGCACCACACCTTAATCTATGGAGTGTAGAAACTCTACCGTTAAAAATACATAAGTGAAAGGTTCAGGCATGGCCGAATGGCCAGCCCCCATGATCTAAGAACTATACGTCCCAAGATGTCTAATACAATAGTAAAAAGTCCTATTTATACTAAACTAGTTACTAGGGTTTACAGAAGTAAGTAATTGATGCATAAATCCACTTCCAGGGCCCACTTGGTGTGTGCTTGGGCTGAGCTTGAATGTTACACGTGCAGAGGCTCTTTCTCGAGTTGAACGCCAGGTTGTAACGTGTTTCTGGCGTTCAACTCTGCTTTGTAACGTGTTTCTGGCGTTTAACTCCAGACTGCAGCGTAGAACTAACGTTCAACGCCCTTTTGCGTCATCTAAACACAGCCAAAGTATGGACTTTTATATATTGCTGGAAAGCCCTGGATGTCTATTTTCCAACGCAATTGAAAGCGCACCATTTTGAGGTCTGTAGCTCCAGAAAATCCACTTTGAGTGCAGGGAGGTCAGAATCCAACAGCATCAGCAGTCCTTCTTCAACCTTTGAATCTGATTTTTGCTCAAGTCCCTCAATTTCAGCCAGAAAATACCTGAAATCACAGAAAAACACACAAACGCATAGTAAAGTCCAGAAATGTGAATTTAACATAAAAACTAATAAAAACATCCTTAAAAGTAACTAGATCCTACTAAAAACATACTAAAAATAATGCCAAAAAGCGTATAAATTATCCGCTCATCACAACACCAAACTTAAATTGTTGCTTGTCCCCAAGCAACTGAAAATCAAATAGGATAAAAAGAAGAGAATATACTATAAATTCCAAACTATCAATGAAACATATCTCCAATCAGATGAGCGGGACTTGTAGCTTTTTGCCTCTTGAATAGTTTTGGCATCTCACTTTATCCATTGAGGTTCAGAATGATTGGCATCTATAGGAACTCAGAGTTTAGATAGTGTTATTGATTTTTCTAGTTCAGTATGTTGATTCTTGAACACAGCTACTTTATGAGTCTTGGCCGTGGCCCTAAGCACTTTGTTTTCCAGTATTACCACCGGATACATAAATGCCACAAGCACATAATTGGGTGAACCTTTTCAGATTGTGACTCAGCTTTGCTAAAGTCCCCAATTAGAGGTATCCAGGGTTCTTAAGCACACTCTTTTTTTGCTTTGGACCCTGACTTTAACCGCTCAATCTCAAGTTTTCACTTGACACCTTCACACCACAAGCACATGGTTAGGGACAGCTTGGTTTAGCCGCTTAGACCAGGATTTTATTCCTTTAGGCCCTCCTATCCACTGATGCTCAAAGCCTTGGGATCCTTTTTATTTACCCTTGCCTTTTGGTTTTAAGGGTTATTGGCTTTTTGCTCTTGCCTCTTGGTTTTAAGAACTTTTGGCTTTTTCTGCTTGCTTTTTCTCTTTTTTTTTCTATTTTTTTTTGGCCATTTTTTTTTCTGCAAGCTTTGTTTTTACTGCTTTTTCTTGGTTCAAGAATCATTTTTATGATTTTTCAGATTATCAAATAACATGTCTCCTTGTCATCATTCTTTTAAGAGCCAACATATTTAACATTCTAAAACACCAACTTCAAAAGACATATGCACTGTTCAAGCATACATTCAGAAAACAAAAATTATTGTCACCACATCAATATAATTAAACTAAGTTCAAGGATAAATTCGAAACTCATGTACTTCTTGTTCTTTTGAATTAAAACATTTTTTTTATTTAAGAGAGGTGATGGATTCATAGGACATTCATAACTTTAAGACATAGTTACTAAATACTAATGATCATGTAATAAGACACAAACATGGATAAGCACTTAACATAAAGAAAATGAATAGCAGAGAATGTAAGAACAAGGAATGAATCCATCTTAGTGATGGTGGCGTTTCCTTCTTGAGGAACCAATGATGTCCTTGAGCTCTTCTATGTCTCTTCCTTGTCTTTGTTGCTCCTCCCTCATTGCTTTTTGATCTTCTCTAATTTCATGAAGGATGATGGAGTGCTCTTGATGTTCCACCCTTAATTGTCCCATGTTGGAACTTAATTCTCCTAGGGAGGTGTTGATTTACTCCCAATAGTTTTGTGGAGGAAAATGCATTTGAGGCATCTCCGGGATCTCATGGTGATGAGCTTCATGCGTCTCTTGAGCTCCATGAATGGGCTCTCTTGTTTGCTCCATCCTTTTCTTAGTGATGGGCTTCTCTTCCTCAATGGGAATGTCTCTTTCTATGTCAATCCCAGCCGAATTGCATAGATGGCAAATGAGGTGAGGAAAAGCTAACCTTGCCATAGTGGAGGACTTGTCAGCCACCTTGTAGAGTTCTTGAGGTATAATCTCATGAACCTCCACCTCTTCTCCAATCATGATGCTATGGATCATGATGACCGGTCTATAGTAACTTCAGACCGGTTGGAAGTGGGAATGATTGAGCGTTGAATGAACTCCAACCATCCTCTAGCTACAGGCTTAAGTTCCAGTCTTCTCAGTTGAACCGGTTTGCCTTTTGAGTCAATCTTCCATTGAGCTCCTTCAACACATATGTCCATGAGGACTTGGTCCAACCTTTGATCAAAGTTGACTCTCCTTGTGTAGGGCCGTGCGTTCTCTTCCATCATTGGCAAGTTGAATGCCAACCTTACATTTTCTGGACTAAAATCTAAGTAATTCCCCCGAACCATGGTGAGATAATTCTTTGGGTTCGGGTTCTTACTTTGATCATGGTTCCTTGTGATCCATGCATTAGCATAGACATCTTGAACCATTAGAGTTCCGACTTGTTGGATGGGGTTTGTTAGAACTTTCCAACCTCTTCTATGGACCTCATGTCGGATCTCCGGATACTCATTTCTCTTGAGTTTGAAAGGGACCTCGGGGATCACCTTCTTCTTGGCCACAACATCATAGAAGTGGTCTTGATGAGCTTTGGAGATGAATCTTTCCATCTCCCATGACTCAGAGGTGGAAGCTTTTGTCTTTCCTTTCCCTTTTCTAGAGGATTCTCCGGTCTTGGGTGCCATCAATGGTAATGGAAAAACAAAAAGCTTATGCTTTTACCACACCAAACTTAGAATTTTGCTCGCCCTCGAGCAAGAGAAGAAAGAATAGATGAAGAAGAAGAAGAAAATATGGAGGAGAGGAGGGAAAGGTGTATTCGGCCAAGAAGAGAAGAGATGGTTGTGTTGTGTGAAAATGAGGAAGAATGGAGGGCTATATATAGGGAAGGGAGGGGGGGTAAGGTTCGGCCATAAGGGTGGGTTTTGGGTGGGAAATTGATTTTGAATTTTGAAGGTAGGTGGAGTTTATGAGGTAGGTTTATGGGGAAGAATGGATGGATGTGAGTGGTGAAGTGGTGATAGGGAAGAAAGATTCAGGTGATTGGTGAAGAGTTTTGGTGAAGAGTGTTTATTGGGAAGAGAGGATGAACATTGAGAAGATGGAAGAGAGTGAGTGGTGGTAGGTGGGGATCCTGTAGGGTCCACAGATGCTGAGTTGATCCTGTGGGGTCCATAGATCCTGAGGTGTCAAGGATTTGCATCCCTGCACCCATTAGGCATGTAAAATGCCTTTGCATGCAATTCTGGCGTTTAAACGCCGCATTGATGCTTGTTCTGGGCATTCAACGCCCAGATGCAGCATATTTCTGGCGTTGAACGCCAACCAAATGCTTGTTTCTGGCGTTCAGCGCCAGCTCTTCTTCACTGTGCATTTCTGGCGTCTGAAAGCCAGGATGCTGCTTGTTTCTAGCGTTCAACGCCAGAAACATGCTCTGTTCTGGCGTTGAACACCAGACAGATGCTCCTTACTGGCGTTTAAACGCCAGTGAGATCCTCCTCCAGGGTGTGATTTTTCTTCTGCTGTTTTTGATTCCGTTCTCAATTTTTATATTTATTTTGTGACTCCACATGATCATGAACCTAATAAAACATGAAATAACAATAAAAATAAAATTAGATAAATAAAAATTGGGTTGCCTCCCAACAAGCGCTTTTTTAATGTCAATAGCTTGACAGTGGGCTCTCATGGAGCCTCACAGATGTTCAGAGCATTATTGAGACTCCCCAACACCAAACTTAGAGTTTGGATATGGGAGTTCAACACTAAACTTAGAGTTTGGTTGTGGCCTCCTAACACCAAACTTAGAGTTTGACTGTGGGGGCTCTGGTTGACTCTGTTTTGAGAGAAGCTTACTGTGCCTCTTTTCCATGTTTACAGAAGGATGACCTTGAGTTTTAAACACAAGGGAGTCCTTATTCAATTGAAGGTCTAGTTTGCCTCTGTCAACATCAATCACAGCTCTTGCTGTGGCTTGGAAGGGTCTTCCAAGGATGATGGATTCATCCTCATCCTTCCCAGTATCTAGGACTATAAAATCAGCAGGGATGTAAAGGCCTTCAACCTTTACTAACACATACTCTACTTGTCCATAAGCCTGTTTTCTTGAATTGTCTGCCATCTCTAATGAGATTTTAGCAGCTTGCACCCCAAAGATTCCCAGTTTCTCTATTACAGAGAGGGGCATGAGGTTTATCCCTGAACCAAGTTCAGACAGAGCCTTTTCAAAGATCATGGTGGCTATGGTACAAGGTATTAGGAACTTTCCAGGATCTTGTTTCTTCTGAGACAATGTCAGTTGATCCAGATCACTTAGTTCATTGGTGAACAAGGGAGGTTCATCTTCCCAAGTCTCAATACCAAATAATTTGGCATTCAGCTTCATGATTGCACTAAGGTACTTGGTAACTTGCTCCTTAGTAACATCCTCATTCTCTTCAGAAGAGGAATACTCATCAGAGCTCATGAATGGCATAAGGAGGTTCAATGGAATCTCTGTGGTCTCTAGATGAGTCTCAGGTTCCTTTGGTTCCTCAGAGGGAAGCTCCTTATTGATCACTGGACGTCCCAGGAGGTCTTCCTCCTTGGGATTCACGTCCCCCCTTCCTCTTTGGATTCGGCCATGATGGTTATATCGATGGCCTTGCACTCTCCTTTTGGATTTTCTTCTGTATTACTTAGGAGAGTACTAGGAGGGATTTCAGTGATCCTTTTACTCAGCTGGCCCACTTGTGCTTCCAAATTTCTAATGGAGGACCTTGTTTCATTCATGAAACTCACAGTGGCCTTAGATAAATCAGAGACTAAGTTTGCTAAATTAGAAGTATTTTGTTCAGAATTCTCTGTCTGTTGCTGAGTGGATGATGGAAAAGGTTTATTATTGTTAAACCTGCTTCTTCCACCATTATTAAAGCCTTGTTGAGGCTTTTGTTGATCTTTCCATGAGAAATTTGGATGATTTCTCCATGATGAGTTATAGGTGTTTCTATAAGGTTCACCTATTGCAGGGTTCTCAGGATCGTAGGCCTCTTCTTCAGAAGGTGTCTCTTGAGTACTGTTGGATGCAGCTTGCATTCCATTCAGACTCTGAGAAATCATATTGACCTGCTGAGTCAATAGTTTGTTCTGAGCCAGTATGGCATTCAGAGTATCAATTTCAAGAACTCCCTTCCTTTAAGGCGTCCCATTACTCATAGGATTCCTCTCAGGAGTGTACATAAACTGGTTGTTAGCAACCATGTCAATAAGTTCTTGAGCTTCTACAGGTGTTTTCTTTAGGTGAATGGATCCACCTGCAGAAGTATCCAATGACATTTTAGCTAATTCAGACAGACCATCATAGAATATATCCAGGATGGTCCATTCTGAAAGCATGTCAAAAGGACACTTTTTGGTCAGTTGCTTGTATCTCTCCCAAGCTTCATAGAGGGATTCACCTTCTTTCTGTCTGAAGGTTTGAACATCCACTCTAAGCTTACTAAGCTTTTGAGGAGGAAAGAACTTGGCTAAGAAAGCCGTGACCAGCTTATCCCAAGAGTTCAGGCTATCTTTGGGTTGAGAGTCCAACCACACTCTAGCTCTGTCTCTTACAGCAAAGGGGAAAAGCATGAGCCTGTAGACTTCAGGATCTACTCCATTAGTCTTAACAGTATCACAGATCTGCAAGAATTCAGTTAAGAACTGAAAAGAATCTTCAGATGGAAGTCCATGAAACTTGCAGTTCTACTGCATCAAAGAAACTAATTGAGGTTTCAGCTCAAAATTGTTTGCTCCAATGGTAGGGATGGAGATGCTTCTTCCATGTAAATTGGAATTAGGTGCAGTAAAGTCACCAAGCATCCTCCTTGCATTATTATTATTTTTGGCTGCCATCTCCTCTTCTTGTTCGAAAATTTCTAAAAGGTGCTTGCTGGATTGTTGTAATTTAGCTTCTCTTAGTTTCCTCTTCAAAGTTCTTTCAGGTTCTGGATCTGCTTCAACAAGAATATTCGTGTCCTTGCTCCTGCTCATATGAAAAAGAGGGAACAGAAAAATAATAATAGGGATCCTTTTTACCACAGTATAGAGGTCCCTGTGTGAGTAGAAGAAAAGAAGAAGAAAAGAATGTAATGTAAGGAAAGAAACACAAGGGTGAGGAGAGCAGAGATGTGAGATGAAGAGAAGTGTTAGTAGATGAATAAATAAATAGAAGGAGATTTGAGAGAAAGAGAATTTTCGAAAATTATTTTTGAAAAATGGTTAGTGATTTTCGAAAATTAAAAGATGAAATAAATTAAAATTGAATTTTGAAACCATTAGTTAATTAAAAAGAATTTTTGAAAAAGAGGGAGATATTTTCGAAAATTAGAGAGAGAGGGTTAGTTAGGTTGTTTTGAAAAAGATAAGAAACAAACAAAAAGTTAGTTAGTTAGTTAAAACAAATTTTGAAAATCAATTTTTGAAAAGATAAGAAGATAAGAAGTTAGAAAAGATATTTTTAAAATCAAATTTTTGAAAAAGATAAGATAAGAAGATATTTTTGAAAAGATATGATTGAAATTAGTTTTTGAAAAAGATTTGATTTTTAAAATCACAATTAATGACTTGATTCACAAGAAATCACAAGATATGATTCTAGAACTCAAAGTTTAAATCTTTCTTAACAAGTAAGTAACAAACTTGAAATTTTTGAATCAAAACATTAATTGATGATGTGATTTTCGAAAATATGATATAAAATTAAGAAAAAGAATTTGAAAATATTTTGAAAAAGATTTTTGAAATTTTCGAAAATAAAATAAAAAATGGAAAAGATATGATTTTTGAAAAAGATTTGAAAAAGATAAGATTTTTAAATTGAAAATTTGATTTGACTCATAAGAAACAACTAGATTTTAAAAATTTTTGAAAAAAGTCAACTCAAATTTTTGAATTTTATGAGAGAAAAGAGGAAAAGATATTTTTTGATTTTTGAATTTTTAATGATGAAAGAGAAAAACATGAAAAAGACTCAATGCATGAAAATTTTGGATCAAAACAATGAATGCATGCAAGAATGCTATGAATGTCAAGATGAACACCAAGAACACTTTGAAGATCATGATGAACATCAAGAACATATTTTTGAAAAATTTTTGATGCAAAGAAAACATGCAAGACACCAAACTTAGAAATCTTTAATGCTTAGACACTAAGAATTCAAGAATGCATATGAAAAACACCATACAACACAAAACAATATAATATGAAGATCAATCAAGAAGGTTTTATCAAGAACAACTTGAAGATCATGAAGAACACTATGAATGCATGATTTTTTTCGAAAAATACAAGATGAACATGCAATTGACACCAAACATAAAATCTGACTCAAGACTCAAACAAGAAACACAAAATATTTTTCTGATTTTTATGATTTTCTAAATTTTTTTTTGTATTTTTATTTTATATTTTTCGAAAATTAGTGTGAAAAAAAAAATAAGGATTCCAAAATTTTTAATATGAATTCCAGAAATCTTGTACTCTTAGTCTAAAGCTCCAATCTGAGGGTTAGGCATGGCTTAATAGCCAGCCAAGCTTTAGCATGTAAATCAGGTGGATCAGGAACAGCAGCAGGTGGATTAGCAACAACTAGCTTGCTCTTGATAATGTTGGGTTGGAAGCCCCAGTCCACATGAATTTAGACATGGCTTTACAGCCAGTCAGGCTTCAACATGCTTCATGAAACACTAGAATTCATTCTTAAAAAAATTTAGAATAATTTTCGAAAACAGATGAGAAGTTTTTGAAAGATTTTTGAAATTTTTTTTTGAAAACAAAATAAGAAGAAAATTACCTAATCTGAGCAACACGATAAACCGTTAGATGTCCAAACTCGAACAATCCCCGACAACGACGCCAAAAACTTGGTGCACGAAATTGTGATCTCAGGCAACGGCGCCAAAAACTCTGTACGCGCGCCTTAATAAATCAATTTTCATTCACAACTTTGATACAACTAACCAGCAAGTGCACTGGGTCATCCAAGTAATAAAACCTTACGTGAGTAAGGGTCGATCCCACGGAGATTGTTGGTATGAAGCAAGCTATGGTCATCTTGTAAATCTCAGTCAGGCGGATATCAAATGGTTATAGTATTTTCGAAAATAAATAATAAATACATAGAAATTAAAGATAGAAATACTTATGTATATCATTGGTGAGAATTTCAGATAAGTGTATGGAGATGCTTTTGTCCCTCTGAACTTCTGCATTCCTGCTGTCTTCATCCAATCAGTCTTACTCCTTTCCATGGCTGGCTTTATGTAAGGACATCACCACTGTCAATGGCTACTTTTCATCCTCTCTGTGAAAATGGTCCGATGCGCTGTCACTGCATGGCTAATCATCTGGAGGCATCACCGTGGTCAATGGCTGCATCCTATCCTCTTGTGAAAATGGTCCAAATGCTCTGTCACAGCACGGCTAATCATCTGAGGTTCTCGATCATACTGGAATAGGATTCACCCTCCTTTTGCGTCTGTCACTACGCCCAGCACTCACGAGTTTAAAGTTCGTCACAGTCATTCAATCCCAGAATCCTACTCGAAATACCACAGACAAGGTTTAGACTTTCCAGATTCTCATGAATACCGCCATCAATCTAGCTTATACCATGAAGATTCTGATTAAGAGATCCAAGAGATAATCATCCAATCTAAGGTGGAACGGAAGTGGTTGTCAGGCACGCGTTCGTGGGGGAATGATGATGATTGTCAAGTTCATCACATTCATGTTGAAGTGCGAATGAATATCTTAGAAGCGGAATAAGTTGAATTGAATAGAAAAATAGTAGTACTTTGCATTAATTCATGAGGAACAACAGAGCTCAACACCTTAATCTATGGAGTGTAGAAACTCTACCGTTAAAAATACATAAGTGAAAGGTTCAGGCATGGCCGAATGGCCAGCCCCCAGGATCTAAGAACTAGACGTCCCAAGATGTCTAATACAATAGTAAAAAGTCCTATTTATACTAAACTAGTTACTAGGGTATACAGAAGTAAGTAATTGATGCATAAATCCACTTCCGGGGCCCACTTGGTGTGTGCTTGGGCTGAGCTTGAATGTTACACGTGCAGAGGCTCTTTCTGGAGTTGAACGCCAGGTTGTAACGTGTTTCTGGCGTTCAACTCTGGTTCGTAACGTGTTTCTGGCGTTTAACTCCAGACTGCAGCGTAGAACTGGCGTTCAACGCCCTTTTGCATCGTCTAAACTCGGCCAAAGTATGGACTATTATATATTGCTGGAAAGCCCGGGGTGTCTACTTTCCAACGCAATTGGAAGCGCGCCATTTTGAGTTCTGTAGCTCCAGAAAATCCACTTTGAGTGCAAGGAGGTCAGAATCCAACAGCATCAGCAGTCCTTCTTCAACCTCTGAATCTGATTTTTGCTCAAGTCCCTCAATTTCAGCCAGAAAATACCTGAAATCACAGAAAAACACACAAACTCATAGTAAAGTCCAGAAATGTGAATTTAACATAAAAAATAATAAAAACATCCCTAAAAGTAACTAGATCCTACTAAAAACATGCTAAAAACAATGCCAAAAAGCGTATAAATTATGTGCTCATCACTGCTGTATCTTGAGCCATTATTTGCTCATTGTTACTGGTTGGATTTATTTTAATTGTTTGCTCATGTTTTCTTGCTGGAATTGGTTTATTTACATACTTCCCATGAATTCATTATGAATTTTTGTGCTTCTAACTGTCAAGGAATTTATATGGAAATAGATTGATTGTTTGAATTTGGGAAATGGCCAATTTACTGCTAAAATGCTGCCAAATTTTTCCTAACCATGTTTCATGAAATAACATTGTTTAATTGATGCAACAAGCTTCTCTTTGATGATTTCTATGTCAATAGGATTTTATTTGCTAAATGGTTTTGGAAACTCCTCAGGAACAAGTTTTGGTCATGCTTATCATATTCTTTGCTTGTTATTCATGCTGATTTGCTTATATGCATTTAATAGTTTGAATGAATTTTCATATTGGCATCACTTGTAACTCTTTTAAGATTTCATGCCTCTTTTGCATAAACTCACAAGTTTGAAGGTTTTAATCTATGTGACTAATTGATTTATTTTATTCACACTTAGTTTCATTAAGTCAGATGGATCCTGAAACTTTCCATTCTTGTCCGAACTTGTGACTTTTATGCATCGTTGGAATTGGTATTAAATGTTGCTTGTTTTACCTGTCCCTCAATGTCTTGATTTTACCAACAACATTCAATACGACCATAGTGATCTTCACATTGATTGATGACTTGTTATCTTATTAGTTACTTTTTGGCAATATCATATTTCATCATCAATGGCTTAATGCATTTCATGATTGTGAGTATGCTTGCACTCCTATTTTGCACACTTCCTTCAATTGAGCTGATAACTGTCATATCACTGATTTTTGAACTAATTTCTAACTTTAACTTGATTAACCAACTGATTTCTTCCTTTTGTTTTAAACATAACCCTTTTTAATCATTCTTTTGAATATGGCATTTCTTAGGCTCAATGAACAAGTATTGTGCAAGTGTGGTTTAAATTCTTGGTTTGTGACTTGATTTGAATTTTGAATTATGTTACTTGCATTCCAAGAATTCTATTTTCTTCGCTCACTTCATGAATATGTTTTACTTTGAGTGCTTTATATCTATTTGGCTAATTGCTTATATCATATCCTAACTATTTTTTAGGATGTCGGACAAAGGAAAAGCTATAGACACTACTTATAAGAAGAGAAAGCGCTCTAAATCCTCTACCCCATCACCTTATGCAAATTATCCTAAAAATCCCCTGAATGAAGTGGACAAAGAGAATCAACTGCTCCCATCCACTGATCCGATCAAATTCCCCAACCTCTACTGTGAGCTTCGCTTCCCTAAATTCTGGAAGACGAACCTGAACATTGAGAAGAAGCTGGTCCTTCCCAATGATGTGAGGCGTGCCATAAACACCCGTATTCTGGAGTTGGGATTGGACTTTGTTGACAGAGATTTAGGGAGGATAAACACTTCGTGGGTGAGGGAGTTCTATTGCAACTTTTTTTGTGCCACTCTTGATTCAGTCCAAGTGCGGGGTAGAGAGATTTTGATCACTGAGGCTGCTCCTGCTATTAGGGAGGCATTGCTTTGCAGACCTCGCACTGAGGACACATGCGCCTATGAGCAGGCAGAGGTAGCCATCCACTACATGACTTTTGATTATGAGGTGCTTAAGCACGTGATTGCCACACCTGATGCCCCGTGGGTGATGGATTTTGGGAACAAGAAGTCCAAGGGGATGCGTTTCACTTATCTATCGAGAGAGGCTAAGACTTGGCAGCATATTTTCGCCTATTATGTCCTGCCCACCACTCACTTCTTAGAGACTTCGATGGATATGCTGGTTCTGATTGGGTGTGTGATGGAGGGGAAGGAGGTAGACTTCCCCCAGCTGATCAGGCAGAGTATGTGGCGCGTGCATATCCGTGGCCTCTTGCCATTCCCTACACTGGTTACCAGCATGATCGAGCTGGCTGATATCCCGTGGGAGGACGAAGATGTGACACCACCACCCCCAGATGAGGACGACAGGGAGGTTACTATTCCATGGGGTGGGTGGGTGCACGAGAAGCCTCCACCCAGATGCCGTTCTCGAGCCAGAGAAGTGGAGGAGGCATCTCAGCCCTCATCATCAGCAACAGCAGTAGGACCCTCCTCTATTTCAGCAGCCGCAGCATCCTTACCACCACCGCCAGCACCTGATCTGACATACCTGTTGGTGCAGCGCCTGTTTCGCTTCATGGAGTGCAGTGAGCGTCGTATCATGCGACGCCTCGACCGCATAGATCAGGTGTTAGTATCACAGGGCATCGAGCTACCTCCGCTCCCAGACTCTCCAGCCTCCGATGAGTAGGATCAGGAGGAGGAGCATGTTGAGGAGCCAACTCAGCAGGAGGCATCACCGGAGACACACGCCACTACAGAGGCTCAGTAGCCCCCTGAGGACTCACAGCCAGTATCACAGCCTGAGCCAGTATCACAGCCACAGCCATAGCCTGAGCCACAGCCCGGCGTGATTGTTGACTCCCATCCCGAACATCAGCAGTAGCATCGAGGACGATGCTTCATCCTAAAGTGTGGGAAGGTCACCGTTCGTGACCGGTGAATAGCATTTATGTGGTGAATCCTTAGACATTTATCCTCTAGTTTCTGCTACCTTATTTTATTTCGCATTTTATTTTGCACTTTATCTTTGAGATCATTTTGGGATTACTGTATATATTTGTCATTGTAGATACCTTTATTTTGGTTTTTGTACACTTTTATTATATATATATTGCATCTTGGCTTTTGATTGTGATTAGAAAATTTTTGGATTGTTAAAGCTTAGTTAACCTTTTTTGTATAAGAATTGTGTTTTGATTGAAAAGAGGGTAAACTAGGGAAATTTTTTTTTTAAATTTTCTAAATCACGACATTGCATTGGAATAAGCTTAGTCAATATGATGAAAAATTTCCAAGAATTTCATTTCTAAGACACCACCCAATTGGTTGAAAATTTTTTTAGAACTTGCTTGATTAATATACTTTGTGGATCATGTTTTGAGCTAAGAACACAAGCATGAGAGTTTTGAACCTAATTGTGTGGTTACATCATACATAACCATTTATTTTCATTCTTGTGTGCATTATTCTCTTTCTATGAGTGTAATCTTTGATTTGTTTGATTCTTTATGTCCATTACTTTGTGTATACATGCATTTATATGATTGAGGCCATTGTTCAAATAGCTCACTTACCCAAATAGCTAACCTTTTATCTTCCATTGTTAGCGAATTTTGAGCCTATGCATAACCCATTTGTTCTTAATGTCAGCACATTACAGGCCTAAGTGAAAAATAATAAGTGTCCCTTGTTTGGATCTTTGATTAGCTTAGGCTAGTGAGAGTGTTTATCATTTGATTTTGGAAAAGTTGGGTACATTGGGTAGCGATAAAAGTGTTTTTGTATTTATGTTAAAAATTTTGGAAATTGGGTACACACTCATTTATTAATCATGTGTAAACTATATGCATTGATATCCTTGTATATATTTTAGCTTTAAAAAAATTAAAAAAAAATTGCAATAAAAGGGGACAAAAATGCCCCAAAGTTCAAAGTTTAATAATGATCGATGCATATGTGTGGTGATCTAAAGGAAATGCATGAGTGTGTGAAAGAGTGAAGAATGGAAAGCTAGGTTTGTTTAGAATTGTATAGGTTATCATAGGTTAGGTGGGAAGTTTAAGTTAATCAAAGATTCGAATTTCAAGCTCACTTGACCATATGCATCCTACCTTGACCCTTGCCCCATTACAACCTATGGGAAAGTCCTCATGATATTTGTATGCATGCATAAAGTAATTGTCGATTGTTAGATGAAAGACAAATTTTGGAAAGCATAATTAGGGGAGAATTGAGTGAATCAACCCCATACACTTGAGTGCTTAGAGCGGATACACATCCGGCGAGGGTTCGATCGCTCAATTACATGTTTCCACCCATGATCATCTTTTTTTGCAAGTTTATAAGATCTTTCAATGATTCAATCCAATTGTGGTTTGCTTTGATTGCTAATTCCTTAGCCCTTGTGCTTGCATGTGTATTCTTAGAGATTGATTTATTTTGACTGAGCCACTGTATTCATGTCAATAGGTTGCATATAGATAGATTGCATTTAGTTAGTTTGCATTGAATAAATGTTGATACCCTTTGGTTCTTTCTTGATTTTAGCATGAGGACATGCTTGGTTTAAGTGTGGGGAGATTTGATAAATCCTAATTTCATGGTTTATCTTGTACTTATTTTGGGGGATTTTATCACATTTTTCCACATTTATTCAATGAAATAGCATGGTTTTGTAATTCTCCCTTGAATTGTGCTTAAGTGTAAAAACATGATTTTTAGGCCCTTAAATTGGTGATTTTGATTCACTTTAATTCCATTCGATGCCTTGATGTGTTTGTTAAGTGACTTCAGGTTTATAAGGCAAGTATTCAATGGAAGAAATGAGGAGAAAAGCATATAAAGTGGAGAATGCATGAAGAAACAAAGATTGGGAATGCATCGATGGGCACACACGCGTACAAGGCGCACACACGCCGAAGTGATTCCACATAAGGACGCGCACGCAAACATGCCGTGTCCGCACGGATGAAGAAATAACCAATCGACGCGCACGCGCATATGGCGCGTACGCGCCGATACCAGCACGTGACCTACTTAAAGGGAAAATGCTGGGAGTAATTTCTGAGTTGCCTAGGCCCAAATCCAACTTGTTTCTGAGTGTATTTCATGCAGAATTAAAGTCCAAGCAAAAGAGGAGCAATTAGTTAGTCAACATGAGCCTTTAGTTAGTTTTCTAGAGAGAGAAGCTCCCTCTTCTCTCTAGAATTAGGTTAGGATTAGGTTAAATTGTTATAGATCCATGTTTAATTCCTTGCTTTCATCTTGTTTCTCTTATAATCCCTCATGTTTACATCTTGATGTTCTTAGTTGTAATGTTGGTTTCTCATTTTATTCTCTTTTGTGATGATAAACTCATGATGGATTTGGTTTACAATTAATGCAATTTGATGTTGATGTTTCTTTCATGTTGATCTTGCTTGCTATTGTTGAGTTCTTGCTTATGATAGTCATGGTTCTCTTTAATTATAGCATTTTGTGATGTTTACTTTATTGTACATTAGGTGTTTGATATAATGCTTCCTATAGTTTTTGAGTAGTTCTCTTGACCCTTGGCCTAGGCTAAGGGGATTGAGTGATCTTGAGTCCTTGGGCTTTGTTGAATTGGTAATTTTAGAACCCTTGGGAATCAACTTGATAACCATTGACTCTTGCCTACTACTAAGTCAGTTGGTAGCTAGGTTGGGACTTATGGATTGATGTTGATCAAGCCATTTGAAGTACTCCAAGCCTAGGAGTAGATATTACGTACTTAAGGATTTAGTGAGTAGACCTAATGAGCTCGGTTCCGCATGATTATCAATATTTGAATTGTTGACAAGGATAGTGATCTCAATTATCTAAGTCTTAGCCAAGAGTCCATTGTCTTGTTTATTTTAATTGCTTATTTGATTTACTTTCCTTGCCATTTACTTTATTGCCCCTTTCATCAACCAAACCCCTTTTACCCCTTCATAGCCAATAATTGACCACTTTATTGCTATCCTCGTGAGACGACCCAGAGTCTAAATAGTTTGATTAACTCTTATTTAGGGTTTGTACTTTTGACAAAACCAAAACTTAATTTGATTTGAGGACTGACTATCGGTTCGGACTATACTAACAATGGAATTTTTTTGTGGAATTCTGAACCGGTATAAATCCTTGCACCATCACTTAGGTTGCTCTTGGAGTTAAACGCCAGCTTTGGTGCCAGTTTGGGCGTTTAACTCCAATTCTGGTGCCAGTTTGGGCGTTTTACGCCAAGATATTTTAGGCTGTCTTTGAATGCCAGTTTGGGCCATTCAATCTCGTGCAAAGTATGGACTATTATATATTTCTGGAAAGCCCAGGATGTCTACTTTCCAACGCAATTGAGAGCGCACAAATTGGGCTTCTGTAGCTCCAGAAAATCTACTTCTAGTGCAGGGAGGTCAGAATCCAACAGCATCTGCAGTCCTTTTTCAGCCTCTGAATCAGATTTTTGCTCAGGTCCCTCAATTTCAGTCAGAAAATAACTGAAATCACAGAAAAACACACAAACTCATAGTAAAGTTCAGAAATATGATTTTTGAATAAAAACTAATAAAAATATAATAAAAAGTAATTGAAATCTACAAAAAACTATGTAAAAATAATGCGAAAAGGGTATAAATTATCCGCTCATCAACAGTCCTCCGTGCATGCTCACGATCTGGGAGGATGAAGAGGGGGCCACCTTCAGCTGGTGGGTTCAGAAATGGGATGGTCATCTGCATCAATCTCCTCCCCAGCTAGCTCGGATGACGCTGCAGGAATCGGGCCGGGGTCTCTTCCTTCCAACTTTGCTGCTATCCACTCAAAACGTTTGTGCTTCAAATGCTCCATGTGGTGGATATCGTGCAAGATATCGTGGAATAGATCTGGAAGAGGACGGAGAAAAGGTAACGCAGTTGATGGAGTTGGTAGACTTGATGGTGGTGCTATGGGTGTCTTCCTCTTGGAGGGGGTTGTTTTTGTTGATCTCTCCAAATCTCCCCTCGGAATGAACTTGTTGCCTCTAGGAAACTCAAGCATTATATCCATTGGTTGCCTCTCTACCCTCGCTGCATTTGCTAAACGCATCACCATCGATGGAAATGGAATGCTGACATGCTTCTTCTCAATCAATTTCTAAATCGATTTACGTAATAAGGGCAAGATGGCTATATGCTTCCCTCGTATAATAGCCCAAAGAAGCAAAGCAGTTCTAAATCTCACATAGGTAGTGTGGGTGCTCGGGATGATGTAGTCTGCCACAATTTAATGCAATATACGAGCTTCAACATTCAAATCAGAGTATGCAATACTAGTGGGAACAGAATTCTTCCCTTTGCTATACTCCCAAGATGCACCAGGACGGCCTATTTTCTCAAGAATGGGAGTCAGAGATATCCTTCCTTCGAAGACATCCTCTTTTATCTTGGAGTATCCATCTTTCTCAAATGGGATGTGGAGGATGTTCAGGATAGCTTCTAGAGCTTGATTGGATGTATCCAACATCCTACCCCGGAGGAAGACTAACTTTGTTTCCCAAGCTTGGTAGTTTGCATAGAATTCCCACACCATAGTCTCATTGATTTCAATGGGTTCTCGCTCGAGAAACTTCCAATGAAACGAGGCGATCTTTTGGTGAATAACCGCCTTGTATTGGCTTGGAACCTTCAACGGCCGCTCCCAATGTATTTTCCGTTTTTCAATAGCCTCGTATTGAGAGTCGGCCCTTCGGTTCACCAAGGTATCCGGTTTATCACCACGGCGATTCCACCAAATGTCAGAGAGCGAGCGGTAGTTTGATCAACCGGCAAAGAAACTGGTGCTTTACCCTTCTTTCTCATCCTTAAAATACAAACAAAAGGATTTCGAGATCATAGGGCAACATTAAAGTAAAAATTATTGAGGAAGCACTAATAAGATTAAAAGAAGCTTAGATAAGTGGTGTGATTTACAAAAACACGGTGTATATATTCCCATGATGCATGCGGTTGGAATACACACACCGGCCGGACATCACGGCAATCACATCCTTAGGGCAATTCATAACTCAAAGCTTCAAGCAAACACCGAAAAGGATTTGGCAATTGTTCATTCTCAAGAAGTCGTAATCATACATACAATGGTCTTAATTTGAGTACAAAAGATGTTTGATCAAGACATCAACTAAGGTTGAACCATTGTATAGTGATTACCGAATCAAAAATTTGGAGATGAACAATGACAAATGAATTCATACAACACAATGCATTTGTGACTAAGAATTACACATGAACAAACAAGGAAATGCATCAGTGAATTTACTTAACAACCATCGAAATTCATAATAGAAGTTGCACAATTCATACAATATGCCTAACAAGAGATAAATTGAACACATATGATGGCCAAGTCATATGAATCAAACAAAGTGTTCATTGAGGCATTTTATCGAACATGTGGTATGTAATGTGCAAGTTCATTACAATTAAGCTCAAATTTGATCATACCCGATCCCAACAATCAAACAACAACACTTTGCAACAAAAAAGCAACTAATTAAATTTAAACAATAAGAAAGGAATGGAAACAATCACAAAAATATTAACATAAAGAGAAAGGAAAAATAAGAACCTTAGATGTAAAGGTTGAGAAGACAAGAATGAGGTGCGAAACAATGGCACCTCTTATAGCCACTGCGAAATCACGGTGGTTGGGTTCGCCGGAAAAAGAAAGCACCGGAAGAGAGAACTCACCGGTGGTGTATATAGAAAAGAGAAGGAAATGAAGAAGGAAAAGAAAGAAGAGAAGAGAAGAAAAGAGAAAAAGAGAGAGAGAGAGTGTGGTCGCCGGCGGTGGGCTGGCGGCGGCGGCGGCCAGGACCGGTGGGGCGGGGCAGAGAAGACGAAGAGAGTGCAGCTATGAAGAAGAAAAAGAAAAGAGAAGGTTGCCTCTCAACAGGGCAGGTTGCCCTGTTATTGCCCAGAACGCGTCCTGTGCAGACGCACAAGGGCCTGTGCGGACGCACAGAGATGAAAACTTGGAAGGGTGTAAATGCACACAGCGTGCGATCACTGCCACCAGAGGGGTTGCAAAAGGACGTGCAGACGCACAAACATGTGCGGCCACACAAATAGAGCTTTTTTTTTTACTTGAGGATGAAAGCTCGTGTGCGTGCGCACAGAGGTCCGTGCGCACGCACAGAGGTTGGGAATGGGGCGGTTGTGCCCACGCACAAGTTGTTCCCTCGCTGCCACCAGAGGGGCTATCAAGTTGCATGCGGACACACATGTCTGTGCGGCTGCACTGATGGAGCATGAAAGGGAGTGCGTGCGGACACACGCGAATGAGCGCTCACTCAGGGTAAGGAAAACTGGCAACGCGCACGCACAGGCTGTGCTGGCGCTGCGACCAGAGGGCAAAGCAAAGCTCGTGCGGATGCACAGGCTGGTGCGTCCAACCAGATGGCGAAAAATTCAGGGTTGTGCGGACGCACAGGTGGGTGCGGACGCACAGATGCCCTGTTTCAGAAAAAATTTTTCCTCTTCAAAACTAAGGTTCCTACCCTTAGCATATCAACATATCAACCCCAAACCATTCAAATAAGCACAAATTCATAGTCCACAAGCAATACAAATTGAACAATGATAAACCCCATTTGTAGGGTTTATCTTGTGCTTAATTTAGGAGATTTTATGACCTTTTACCTACATTTATTCATTGAAATAGCATAGTTTCATGATTGTCTCCTAATTTGTGCTTAAGTGTGAAAACATATTTTTTAGGCCCTTAATTGTTTAATCTTGATTTACCTTTGATTCTATTAGATACCTTGATATGTTTGTTAAGTGATTTCAGATTTAGAAGGCAAAGATTGGATCAAGGGAATGAAGAAAAAACATGTAAAAATGGAGAACTCATGAAGAAATGAAGGAATCGCAAAGGCTGTCAAGCCGACCTCTTCGCACTCAAATGACCATAACTTGAGCTACAGAGATCCAAATGATGCGGTTCTAGTTGCGTTGGAAAGCTAACATCTGGAGCTTTAAAATGATATAAGATTTGCTATAGTTGCATTGCGCATAGAGGCGCGCACGTGCACGGTACGTGTCCACGCCAAAGGGTGCACATGGTTCACTTAATGCAACTCGTGGCAAGCGATTTTAGAAGCCTTGTGGGCCCAATCCAACTCATTTCTGATACTATTTAAGCCAAGGATTGAAGGGAAATTAACATACTTTTGATCATTAGTAATAGTTTAAGTTTTAGAAGTAGTTAGAGTTAGTTTCTAGAGAGAAAAGCTCTCACTTCTCTCTAGAATTAACATTACATTTTAGATCTAGATCTAGTTCTTCTTCTCTCTTCTAATTTTCCTTTTCTTTCCTTAATTGTTCTCTTGTAGTTGTAGAATTATTCTTCTCTTGTAATTCCTTTGTATTGTTAGTTGTAGTTTATGAACTTTATTTTGTAGATCTACATTTCTCCTTCAATGCAATTGGTAAGTTCTTTGTTGTTTCATAATTGTTTTGCCTTTCTATTGTTAATCTCTTGCTTTTGTAGTTGTAGATTCCTTTAATTCTTACAATTAATAATGTTTACCTTTAATGCCTTCTATGTGTTTGTTGAAATGCCTCTTCTAGATATGAGTTAGATTTTATTCCTCTTGGCCTAGGTAGAGTAATTAGTGACGCTTGAGTTATCTAATGCCTTTGTTGATTGATAATTAGAAGTTGCTAATTGATTTGGATACCACTAAAGCAAGTCTTTCACTTGGGAGTTGGCTAGGACTTGTGGAATCAAGTTGATTCATCCACTAGACTTTCCTCTATGTTAAAGGTTAACTAAGTGGTAGCAATGGACAATTATGGTCACAATTGAGGAGGATAACTAGGATAGGACTTCTAATTCTCATTCCTTGTCAAGAGCTTTGTTAGTTGTTAGTTTATTTTCATTGCCATTTACATTTTATGTCTATCATCTCAAAAATCCCAAAACATAACTCATAACCAATAACAAGGACACTTTATTGCAATTCCTAGGAAGAACGACCCAAGGTTCAATACTTCGGTTGATAGATTTTAGGGGTTTGTTACTTGTGACAAACAATTTTTTGTATGAAAGGATTAGTGTTGGTTTCGAAACTATATTGCAACGAGCTTTCATTTGTGAAATTCTAAACCGTCAAAAGTCCGATCATCAAAATAGCGCCGTTGCCGGGGAATTGCAATGGTGTTATGTTATTGGTTATTGTATATATGTAAATAGTGTGAATATGTTTACTTTTATTAGCTCTTTCTAGTTTTAGGATTTGTTTTTCTTTGTCTCTTATTTGATTTTATTTTCATTTTCTCTTGCTATCATGAATTCTCACTTTGGCTATGAGTTTGGTTCTTACTATGTTGTAGGAAATGAGGGCTATAATGAGGATGTATATCAAGGATGGGATAATCAAAGGTGGGAGGAGCCATATGCCTATGATCAATCTTCATGGCAACAACCTCCACCAATGCACTATGAACAAGAGCCATTCTATGATGCAACCAATCCAATGGTTTTGGTGAGTCCCCTTGTGACTTCCAAGAACCACCACCATACACCTATGAGCCATATCCTCAACATAGCCATCTACCACATTCACAAGCCTCTTTTCACCAACCACCTTCATATGACCCTCATCCATATCCACCATTACAACAACCATATGAGCCATATGAACCACATATAGAGCCACCACCATTCCAACATCAACATTTTTAAGAGCCACCCTCTCCATACTATTACCAAGATGAACCACCTCCAATGCATGTAATTTTCAACCACAAGATGAACACTACTTTCCACCACAACCTCCCATGGAAGAATACTCATGTCCTTCAATACAAGAGCCATATGATCCTACTCATGATATCCAAAAGGAACAAGAGTCAAGGGATCATCTCAAGGAAACATTGGATCAACCTCAAGCAACCATGGAGTGTGTTCTGCAACAAGTGGAAAGAATGGAAAATATTGAACCACCACAACTCTACCAAGAGGAACCACCTTCCTACTATGAATCCTTCCCCCAAATTGATGAACCCTTCCATCTATCCCAACCTCCAATGGATGAAATCTTTGATGTTCTTGTTCAAGGACAAGAGGAGATGAAAATGGATGTGCAACAATTCACGGCCGCCTTGGACGAGGTGGTAAGCCGGTTAGCATCCCAATGCTTGAACACTCAAGGAACTCCCATGGCTACATGTGGATAATCAAATGAAGAGTATAACATGAAGGAGAGGTTGGTGGAGAATGAGGGAAGTTGCTTTGTTTTGGAACAATTGGAGGAAGCTACAATTATTGAAGAAAAGGAAGAAGTGGTTGAAGACTTAGGAGATGCAGAACCTCCTTGGGAACATAGAGTTGAAGAAAACTCCTCCAAGATGATTGAATTCGATAATAAGAAGGAATGTGCACAACCTCTAAGGCATATTCCATATGAAGACTTGGATGGGATAGAGCAAGAATTGAGTTTCCTTGGTGATGGAGATCAAGAATCAAGTCTTAGTGGTGAAGAATCCTTTGAGCATGAAGAACCTTCTCCGGGTGAATTTGAAAGTAATGTGGAGGTAAAATTATCTCACCCTCCCATTTATGATTTGAGTAAGGGAAAAGGCTTAGATAAAATCGTTGAACAAAGGATTGAAATTAAGAGATCTTGTGAAGAGGTGGAAGTCCTTAGAAAGAGAAGAACGGGGGTTGGTTACGCTTTGTCAAGACCCTTAGAAGCTACTTTACCTAGGTTGCCATCTACTCCTTCACTTGAGTGGGTAAAATTCATTTCTATTAGCTTTATTGTCCCACTTGAGTATGGCTTGCTTGAAATGGATGGTCAACTTATGATGCTTTGTGGGATGAAGCGTAATAGAAAGAAGTTTCGTGGTTGGCGTTGCAAATCAAGGCTCATTATGATTGATACTTCAAGAGTTGAATACAAAGGTTGGAATAGTGCTCAATTAGATGGGTCTAGGAGGATTGTTGGGCACTTCATAGAGAATTCATCTTGTTCATCACCCGGATGGACTAATAATGACAATCAACTTCAAGACGGGTGTGAAAATAAAGTGTGGGATCCCGGATCGCACAAAGAGGATCAACTTTGGGAGCCCCAAGCTTGTGAAGAACTCCACCAACACTTGGCTCAATCCATGAAAAATCTTGGGGCACAATGGAGAACCAAGCATTGGTGGGAGTTCCAAGATGAATTCAAGCACAAGCCACCTTGAGAGGAGCTCCCCATAAGTCCAACTTAAGGACAATAAACAAAAGTGCTAGGCGGGAGACACCCCACCATGGTAAACTCTTTCCACCCTCTTGTATTTTTGATTAATAAGTGAATTGAGTTACCATTGTAGATAGTTTTCTTTCCATATACTTGTTTCAATAAATTGGTTGTAGGTTGCTTGTGGAGCAAACTCTTTTGCTTGTATTTGAAGATTTTCAAAAAGCCAAAAAGAATTTTTTCATCTTGTATTTTTTTTAGCTAATTTTGAGTTGTAGGTAGTGTTAGGGAGATTTTTAGATATTTATAGTATTTAAAAAAAAAGGGTCAAGAACGCGTACCCACGCTGTGCGCGTGCGCGTCCATACGCATATGCAGGCCCATATTGTTTCCAGAGAGTTGGGCCAATCTCGTGCAACGCTGAGCCAATGGCACAACCACGTGTACGTGTGTGCGCACTGCGCGCATACGCGTCGATATTCACAATTTGAACATGCGCGCGCCCGCGCACATGCCGCGTGCACATCGATTAGCCAACACAGTTTCCAGGCCTCCAACCCGAGAGTTGCACGAACCTTGGGCCAACAATGTGCCACTAGCACAACCATCTGTACGCGTGCATGCACCTGGCGCGTACGCGCCCTTCGGCTAATATGCACATCGGCGCGTAAGCGTGAATGACGCGTCCGCGCCGGTAAAAAAAAGAGTTTTTTTTCTCCTCTTCCATTTTCTTCTGTTTATCGCATTCATATACTTCTATTCTTTACGTTTCAATTTTGATTTTATAGCCTGTTTTCATTTTTTGTCTAAGTTTCTCATTTTAATAATGGTGTTGAATTCTTATACTCAATTGTTGAGAACTTCTGCATTGTTTTCGTGCTTCGTGACTTGTTTAACATTAATGATCATAATTATTCCACATACAAGATTAGTGCTTTAGTCCCTCCTCATTCATTATTCTTTGTTTTTGTACTTCATTATCATTGAGTTTGGATGGGACCTAATGCTTTCATGCTTATCACTAATCTTGTTTATGTCAATTTTTATTTGATCTTGATGCTCAATATGCTCTTCATGCTTTGATTTTACTCTTGCATCAAGTGTTAGTTAATATGCCTTAGCTTATATTGTTTTCTCACTCACATGTTGTAGCTACCATGTAGTGAGAACCTTACCCTTATTTGGTATTAGCCCCCGCCTATGTTCTATTTGCTTTAATATATTTGATGTAGGCTTAATTTTCTTTCTTTTTCTTTCATTTTAGGTTGGCCACCAAGAAAGGAGGAAACGAAAAAGCTTTTAAATGGGGCAACAAAAAAGTTATCCGCACAATCTTTTGGCGGAGCTCATTAATTGTTGCAACCCATACCCCCTTGCTCATCTTTGAGTATACTGAGGACGGTGCAAACTTTTAAGTGTGGGAAGGTCGTCCGACCGGTCGGCGATTGTGGGTGACAAATTTCTAATCTCAAAACTTTTGCATTTCATTTTAGGTTTTTAGGATTTTTGTTGCATTTTCTTAAATTTTGCATATATATACACAATAAGCTTAGTCAAAATAATAAAATTTTTCAAGATTTCTATCTATAGGGCACCTCAATTGATTTGAGTGAAAACTTTTCATAGAACTTGCTTGAATTATATATATTGTGGATCATGTTTTTGAGCTAAGAACACAAGCAAGTGAGATTTGAGCCTAATTGTGTGGATACATCTTATAACCACTTATTTTCCTTCTTATGTGCAATTGTTCTCTTTCTATGATTGTGATCTTTGATTTGTTTGATTCTTTATGTCCATTATTTTGCATATTCATGCATTTATATGATTGAGGCCATCATTTCATTTAGCTCACTTACCCAAATAGCCTTACCTCTTATAATCCATTGTTAGCCAATTTGAGCCTACGATTAACCCACTTGTTCTTAATTTAGCACATTACAAGCCTCAAGCGAAAAACAATAAATGTCCTTTATTTGGATCTTTGATTGGCTTAGGCTAGTGAGTGTGTAACATTCAAGTGTGGGAAAACTTGGGATATTGGGTGAATAAAAGGGTAGTCTTGTATTTTTATTGTAAATATTGGGAATTGGGTACATGCTCATATATTGATTAAATGTATAGTTATGCATTGATGTCCTTGCATATAGCTTGAAAGAAAAAAAATGAGAAAGACAAAAGAAAAAAAAAGAAAAAAATATGGAAAAGAAAAGAAAAAAATAGAAAAAAAAAAGAGAGAAAGAAAAAAGAAGAAAAAGAAAGAAATAAAAAGGGGACAAAATGCCCCAAAGCAAAGTAAAGCTTAATAAAATCAATGCATATGAGTTGTAATCAAGAAGAGAATGCATGAGTATGTGAAAAGTGGAAAAAATGGGTAGTTAGGTAAGCTTTTGAATTGTATAGGATGTCATAGGTTAGGTGGGAAGTATAAGCTTATCAAAGATTCAAATTTCAAGCTCACTTAACCATATATGCATCCTACCTTGACCCTAGCCCCATTACAACCAATGAAAAGACCTCATGATACTTGTATGCATGCACGAAATAAATGTCGATTGTTAGAAGAAAAATAAATCTTGGAAGCATGATTAGGGGAGAATTGAGTGAATCAACCCTAAACACTTGAGCGAATAGAGTGCAAGCACTACCGTTGAGGGTTCGATTGCTCAATTACATGTTTTCCACCTATGATCATCACTCCTCATGCAAGTTTGTAAAAATATTTAATAACTCAATTCAATTGTGGTTTGGCATGGTTGTTAATACCCTTAGCCCTTGTGCATATATGATTCTTGGGAATTGACTTATTTTGACCAAGCAATTGCATTCATGTAGATAGTTGCATATAGGTATGGTGCATTTAGTTAGATTTCATTGAATAAATGTTGATATCATTTGCTTTCTCTTGGTTTAAACACGAGGACATGCTTGGTTTAAGTGTGGGGAGGTTGATAAATCCCATTTGTAGGGTTTATCTTGTGCTTAATTTAGGGGATTTTATGACCTTTTACCCACATTTATTCAATGAAATAGCATGGTTTCATGATTATCTCCTAATTTGTGCTTAAGTGTGAAAACATGTTTTTTAGGCCCTTAATTGTTTAATCTTGATTTACCTTTGATTCCACTAGATGTCTTGATATGTTTGTTCAGTGATTTCAGATTTAGGAGGCAAAAATTGAATCAAGGGAATGAAGAAAAAGCATGTAAAAATGGAGAACTCATGAAGAAATGAAGGAATCGCAAAAGCTGTCAAGCCGACCTCTTCGCACTCAAATGACAATAACTTGAGCTAAAGAGGTCCAAATGATGCGGTTCCAGTTGCTTTGGAAAGCTAACATCCGGGGCTTTGAAATGATATAAGATTTGCCATATTTGAATCGCGCATAGGGGCACGCACGTGCACAGTACGTGTCCACCCCGATGGGTGCACATGGTTCACTTAATGCAACTCGTGGCCAGCGATTTTAGAAGCCTTGTGGGCCTAGTCCAACTCATTTATGATGCTATTTAAGCCAAGGATTGAAGGGGAATTAACATACTTTTGATCATTAGTCATAGTTTAAGTTTTAGAAGTAGTTAGAGTTAATTTCTATCTAGAATATGGATTAGGTTTTAGATCTATATCTAGTTCTTCTTCTCTCTTCTAATTTTCCTTTTCTTTCCTTAATTGTTCTCTTGTAGTTGTAGAATTCTTCTTCTCTTGTAATTCCTTTGTATTGTTAGTTGTAGTTTATGAACTTTCTTTTGTAGATCTATATTTTTCCTTCAATGCAACTGGTAAGTTCTTTGTTGTTTCATAATTGTTTTGCCTTTCTATTGTTAATCTCTTGCTTTTGTAGTTGTAGATTCCTTTAATTCTTGCAATTAATAATGTTTACCTTTAATGCCTTCTATGTGTTTTTTGAAATGCTTCTTCTAGATACGAGTTAGATTTTGTTCCTCTTGGCCTAGGTAGAGTAATTAGTGATGCTTGAGTTATCTAATGCCTTTGTTGATTGATAATTAGAAGTTGCTAATTGATTTGGATACCACTAAAGCTAGTCTTTCCCTTGGGAGTTGGCTAGGACTTGTGGAATCAAGTTGATTCATCCACTTGACTTTCCTCCATGTTAGAGGTTAACTAAGTGGTAGTGATGAGCGGATATTTTATATACTTTTTAGGGGTATTCTCATATTGTTTTTAGTAGGATTCAGCTACTTTTTATTATATTTTTATTAGTTTTTATGCAAAAATCACATTTCTAGACTTTACTATGAGTTTGTGTGTTTTTCTGTGATTTCAGGTTTTTTCTGGCTGAAATTAAGGGACCTGAGCAAAAATCTGGTTCAGAGGCTGAAAAAGGACTGCAGATGCTGTTGGATTCTGACCTCTCTCCACTCGAAATGGATTTTCTGGAACTACAGAAGCCCAATTGGCGCGCTCTCAATTGCGTTAGAAAGTAGACATTCAGGGCTCTCCAGCAATATATAATAGTTCATACTTTGCCCAGGTTTTGACAATACAAATTGGTGTTTAACGCCAAGCCTTTACCCTATTCTGGCGTTAAACGCCAGAAATAGGATTCAAACCAGAGTTAAATGCCAGAAACAGGCTACAACCTGGCGTTTAACTCCAAATAAAGTCTCTACACATGGAAGCTTCAATGATCAGCCCAAGCACACACCAAGTGGGCCCCGAAAGTAGATTTCTGCACTATCTATCTTAGTTTACTCAATTCTTGTAAACCTAGGTCACTAGCTTAGTATAAAAACTACTTTTAGAGATTTATTTTGGATCTCATGACATTTTCACGTTTTACCTTGTATCTCTACAGCACGAGTCTCTAAACTCCATGATTGGGGCTGAGGAGCTCTGCTGTGTCTCAATGAATTAATGCAATTACTTCTATTTTCTATTCAACACGCTTGTTTCTGTTCTAAGATATTCACTCATACTTAACCCTGAAGAATGTGATGATCCGTGACACTCATCATCATTCTCAACCTATGAACGCGTGCCTGACAACCACTTACGTTCGATCTGTAATAGCTTGAGTGTATATCTCTTGGGTTCCTAGTTCAGGAGTTTGATTGCCTCTCCTGACAACAGAGCGTTCAACTCCACGAATCCAGAGCCTTCGTGGTAAAAGATAGAATCAATTGGCAGCATTCCTGAGATCCGGAATGTCTAAACCTTGTCTGTGGTATTCTGAGTAGAACCTGGGAAGGAATGACTGTGACGAGCTTCAAACTCACAAGTATTGGGCGTAGTGACAGACGCAAAAGGATCAATGGATCCTATTCCAGCACAAGTGAGAACCAACAGATGATTAGCCATGTACATGGACCTTTTTCACTGAGAGGACGGATGGTAGCCATTGACAACGGTGATCCACCAACATACAGCTTACCATGGAAGAAACCTGCGTGCGTGAAGAAGAAGACAGTAGGAAAGCAGAAATTCAGAAGACAGAGCATCTCCAAAACCTCAATCTGTTCTCCATTACTGCATAACAAGTATTATTTATTTTATGTTAATTACTCTTCATAAATCCAACAATTTTTATTATTAATTTCCTGACTAAGAATTACAAAATAACCATAGCTTGCTTCAAGCCGACAATCTCCGTGGGATCGACCCTTACTCACGTAAGGTATTACTTGGACGACCCAGTGCACTTGCTGGTTAGTTGTGCGAGTTGTGAAAAGTGTGATTTACAATTCGTGCACCAAGTTTTTGGCGGCGTTGCCGGGGATTGTTCGAGTTTGGACAACTGATGGTTTATTTTGTTGCTTAGATTAGGAAAAATTTTTCTTTTTGGTTTAGAGTCTTCTATTATTGTTTTTAGTTAAAATATTTTCTAAATCCTTATTTTCTTTTTCAATTTTTTTCGAAAATTTTTATAAACTAGTAATTGAGTTTTTCTGTTTGAGTTTAGTTTCATATTTTAAGTTTGGTGTCAATTGCATGATTTTATTTTCTTTCAATTTTTTTTCGAATTATTAGTGCTCAGAATATAAAAATTTTTAAGTTTGGTGTCCTTTGTGTTTCTGCTTCTTAGAAATTTTTCAAAAATTGTTCTTAGCGTTCATCGTGATATTCAAAGTTTTCCTGCTTGTTTCCCTTGTTTTGATCTTAAAATTTAAGTTTGGTGTCATTTTTACTGTTTTTCTCTTTCTTCATTAAATTCAAAAATATATTTTCTCTTTTTTTAGTTAATTTTCGAATTTTCCTTTAAAAATTCAGATTTTTATTTCAAAGGCTTTCTATTCTATCTTATCTTAGTTTTGAAATTTCAAAATTCAAAATCTTTTTCAAAAATCATATCCAAAGTTTTTCAAATCTTCTTAATTAAGTAATTATTTTAGTTTTCAAATTTATTTTTCTCTTAGTTTTCGAAATTCATATTTTAATTTCTAATTATTTTATTTTATCTTATTATTTTTATTTATTTTTAATTTAGTTTTTTTATACTTAAATAAAATAAAAAAAAATAAAAAAATATTTTATTTGCAATTCATATCAATTCCATTTTATCCATCATGGACCTAAATAGAAATGAACAGTCCAGAAGAACTCTGGGGTCATAAGCTAACCCCATTACTGCTGCATATGGGAGTAGCATTTGTATACCTCCCATCAAGGCAAGCAGTTTTGAGCTAAATCCTCAGCTCATTGTCATGGTGCAGCAAAATTGCCAGTATTCTGGTCTTCCTCAGGAAGAACCTAATGAGTTTCTGGCGCAGTTCTTGCAAATTGCTGACACAGTGCGTGACAAGGAAGTAGATCAGGATGTATACAGGCTGTTACTGTTTCTGTTTGCTGTAAAAGATCAAGTTAAGAGGTGGTTAAATAACCAACCCACAGCAAGCATAAGAACAAGGAAACAGTTATCAGACAAATTCCTGAATCAATATTTCCCTCCAAAAAGGATGACACAACTAAGGCTGGACATCCAAGGCTTTAAATAAGAGGATGATGAATCCCTTTATAACGCCTGGGAGAGGTACAGAGGGATGCTAAGGAAATGTCCCTCTGAAATATTTTTAGAGTGGGTACAATTAGACATCTTCTACTATGGGCTTACAGAAAAAGCTCAGATATCTATAGACCACTCAGCTGGTGGATCTATACACTTGAGAAAGACTATTGAAGAGGCTCAAGAGCTTATTGATATAGTTGCTAGAAATCAGTATCTGTACATAAGTAATGAGTCCTCCATGAAAGAAGAAGCTAAGGCAGTATCAACTGACTTTAGTCCGCAGGAACAAGTTGCTGAACTCAATCAGCAACTATCTTCTATAACAAGGTAGTTAGCAGAGTTTAAGGAGATGCTACAAGAAACCAAAATTGCTAACAAGGATATGGAATCACAATTGAATCGGACAAAACAGCAGTTATCAAAACAGATAACAGAGGAGTGCCAAGCAGTTCAATTAAGAAGTGGAAAAACGTTAAATTCCTCAACCCAAAGCAGCAGAAAGCCAAGAAAAGAACAGTTGACAGAGGATGAGCAACCTGGTACCCAAAATCCCTCGGAGGACAGTAAGAGCCCAGAGACGAATAAGTCTGGCGTTTAAACGCCAGAAAAGGGTGAAAAACTGGCGTTAAACGCCCAATTCATGTCCAGTTCTGGCGTTCAAACGCCAGAAAAAGGTAGGAATCTGGCGTTAAACGCCCAATCCATGTCCAGTTCTGGCGTTCAAACACCAGTGAGGGATCAGACACTTGCAAGTGCTGATAATAACTCCCTCAAGAAGGCTTCTCAGCCTGCCTCTGTAGGAAATAAATCTGTAGCAACTAATGTTGAAGAATATAAAGCCAAAATGCCTCATTCTAGGAAGACCTTTCCTAGCAACTGGACGAACCCTCATTGATGTCCAAAAAGGGGAAGTGACCTTGAGAGTCAATGAGAATGAGTTCAGGCTGAATGCTGTTGAGGCAACCAAGCATCCAGACACATCAAAAGACTGCATGCGTGTTGATATTATTGACTCCCTGGTAGAGGAGACCAACAAGGCTGAGAGTATCGAATCAGAGCTAGAAGACATCTTTAAAGATGTTCAGCCTGATCTGGAGGAATCAGAAGAAATAAAAGAGCCTCTGAAAATTCCTCAGGAAGAGGAGAAACCTCCTAAACTCAAACTACTACCACCATCCCTGAAATATGCATTTCTGGGAGAAGGTGACACTTTTTCGGTGATCATAAGCTCTGCTTTAAATCCACAGAAAGAGAAAGCACTACTTCAAGTGCTAAAGACACACCAGACAGCTCTTGGGTGGTCCATAAGTGACCTTAAGGGCATAAGCCCAGCTAGATGCATGCACAAGATCCTATTAGAGGATGATGTTAAGCCAGTGGTTCAACCACAGAGGCGGCTGAATTCAGCCATGAAGGAGGTGGTGCAGAAGGAGGTCACTAAGTTACTAGAGGCTGGGATCATTTATCCTATTTCTGATAGCCCCTGGGTGAGCCCTGTCCAAGTTATCCCCAAGAAAGGAGGCATGACAGTGGTTCATAATGAAAAGAATGAACTGGTTCCTACAAGAACAGTTACAGGGTGGCGTATGTGTATTGGTTATAGAAGGCTCAATACAGCCACCAGGAAGGATCACTTTCCTTTACCATTCATAGACCAGATGCTAGAGAGACTAGAAGGTTATGAATATTACTGCTTTTTGGATGGCTATTCAAGTTACAACCAAATTGCAGTAGATCCTCAGGACCAAGAGAAAACAGCATTCACATGCCCTTCTGGAGTGTTTGCCTACAGAAGGATGCCTTTTGGTCTGTGCAATGCACTTGCAACCTTTCAGAGGTGCTCTCTATCTTCTCTGATATGGTAGAGAAATTTCTGGAAGTCTTCATGGATGACTTTCCAGTATTTGGAGACTCATTCAGCTCCTGCCTTGACCATTTAGCACTTGTTTTGAAAAGATGCCAAGAGACCAACCTAGTTTTAAACTGGGAAAAATGTCACTTTATGGTGACTGAAGGAATTGTCCTTGGGCATAAAATTTCAAACAAGGGAATAGAAGTGGATCAAGCTAAAGTGGAAGTAATTGAAAAATTACCACCAGCTGCCAATGTTAAGGCAATCAGAAGCTTTCTGGGACATGCAGGATTCTATAGGAGGTTTATAAAGGATTTTTCGAAAATTGCAAAACCTCTGAGCAACCTGCTAGCTGCTGACACACCATTTGTGTTTGACATAGAGTGTCTGTAGGCGTTTGAAACTCTGAAAGCTAAGCTGGTCACAGCACCAGTTATTTCTGCACCAGACTGGACATTACCATTTGAACTAATGTGTGATGCCAGTGACCATGCCATTGGTGCAGTACTGGGACAGAGGCATAACAAGCTTCTGCATGTCATTTATTATACTAGCCGTGTCTTAAATGATGCACAAAAAAATTACACAACCACAGAAAAAGAGCTGCTTGCAGTGGTTTATGCCATTGACAAGTTTAGATCATACTTAGTAGGATCAAAAGTGATTGTGTATACTGAGCATGCCGCTCTTAAATATATACTTACAAAGTAGGATTCAAAACCCAGGCACATAAGATGGGTGTTGCTTCTGCAAGAGTTTGATATAGAAATAAGAGACAGAAAAGGGACAGAGAACCAAGTGGCTGATCATCTGTCCCGGATAGAACCAGTAGAAGGGGCGTCCTCCCCCTCTATTGAGATCTCTGAAACCTTTCCGGATGATCAATTATTTGCCATTCAGGAAACACCATGGTTTGCAGACATTACAAACTATAAAGCTGTGAGATTCATACCCAAAGAGTACAGCAGGCAGCAAACAAAAAAATTAATTACTGATGCAAAGTACTACTTATGGGATGAACCATATCTCTTTAAGAGATGTGTGGACAGAATAATCCGTAGATGTGTGCCTAGAGAAGAAGCACAGAAGATCCTATGGCATTGCCATGGATCACAATATGGAGGACATTTCGGAGGTGAGCGAACAGCCACCAAGGTTCTCCAATGTGGCTTCTACTGGCCTACTCTCTATAGAGACTCCCGAGAGTTCGTACGTAACTGTGACAGTTGCCAGAGAGTTGGTAATCTACCTCATGGTTATGCCATGCCCCAGCAAGGGATCTTAGAGATTGAGTTGTTTGATGTATGGTGTATTGACTTCATGGGGCCTTTCCTACCATCATACTCAAACACCTATATTCTGGTGGCAGTTGACTATGTATCCAAATGGGTAGAGGCCATTGCAACACCCACTAATGATACTAAGACAGTGCTGAAGTTCTTCCAGAAACATATCTTCAGCAGGTTTGGTGTCCCTAGAGCACTAATCAGTGATGGGGGCACTCACTTCTGTAATAAACAGCTTTACTCTGCTATGGTTAGATATGGAATTAGCCACAAAGTAGCAACTCCATATCATCCACAGACAAATGGGCAGGCTGAAGTCTCTAATAGAGAACTAAAAAGAATCCTGGAACGGACTGTAATTACCCGTAGAAGGGATTGGGCAAGAAGCTTGGATGAGGCTCTGTGGGCATACAGAACAGCATTCAAGACTCCTATAGGGACCTCTCCATACCAGCTTGTGTATGGTAAGGCCTGTCATTTGCCCGTGGAACTGGAACACAAGGCCTACTGGGCAACCAGATTCCTAAATCTTGATGCCAAGTTAGTTGGAGAGAAAAGATTGCTCCAGCTGAATGAGCTAGAGGAATTCAGACTCAATGCTTTCGAAAATGCTAAGATTTACAAAGAGAAAGCAAAAAGCTGGCATGATAAGAAATTGTCACCGAGAGTCTTTGAACCAGGACAAAAGGTTTTGCTGTTCAACTCTAGGCTCAGATTATTCCCCGGGAAACTAAAATCCCGGTGGAAAGGACCATATGTAATTACAAGTGTATCACCATATGGCTATGTGGAGCATCAAGACATTGATTCTAATAAAAAGTTCATTGTCAATGGACAGAGAATCAAGCATTATCTTGAAGGCAATATTGAGCACGAATGCTCAAAGCTGAGGCTAGATTAAAAGCTCAGCAAGGTCCAGCTAAAGACAATAAAGAAGCGCTTGCTGGGAGGCAACCCAGCCATTAGCAAAGCTTATTTGTTATTTAAATAATAATTATACGAGTTTAATATAAATAGTCTTCAAAGTAAAGTATCAATTGCATAAGTTCATAGAGCTACAGAAGAATTCAGGGCACAAAATAGGGAGAACGAGCTCACTGGCAAGAAAACACCAGTAAGAGGTGTATTTGGGCGTTGAACGCCCAAAAGAAGCTTCAACTGGGCGTTTAATGCCAGTAAAGATACCTGTTTAGGCGTTAAACGCCAGAATGGGTGCCATTCTGGACGTTTAACGCCGAACTTGCAGCATGCTGGGCGTTTAGAAAATCACCCAGTGACAAAGGATTGATGCACGGAAATTTGTCTCTCAAGAAATTTCCCTTCGGCAAGTATACCGAATTGTCGTCAAGTAAAAACTCACAATAGAGTGAGGTCGAATCCCACAGGGATTGATTAGTCAAGCAACTTTAATTGGAGGAATGTTCTAGTTGAGCTAAGCAGAATTTGATTTGAGAATTGCAGGAAATTAAATGGCGGGAAAGTAAATGGCAGAAAATGTAAATGCTGGAAATAAAGAGCTAAATATAAATGACGGAAAGTAAATTGCAGAATCTTAAATGGGGAATGGGGAATTTAGCATGAAAGTAAATGGCAGAAAGTAAATAGAATGGGTAAGATCAGAAATGGGGGATTCATTGGGCTTAGGAGATGTTGCATTCTCCGGATTAAGTTCATTTTCATCTCTTTCTCAATCAATGCATTTATTGATCTCCTTGGCAATCTTAAGTGATTGAATTCCAATTCCTTGGTAATTTAATCTCTTAAATTTTGATCAATAGCCAATTCCTTGGTCTAATTGCTCATGAGAAGAGATGAAGTATGGTCACTGATTGTACCACATGTATTTCCAAATCAAAGTATTGGGAGAATTATATGTCACCATATCTGCCCAACCCCCAATTTGGTCCAACATGAGAAAGCATTTCTAGCATGATCCCTTCATTCCTCTTCCAAGGTTTCGAAGAGATCCAAGTATGAATAGCTTCTTTTCCAAGACAACTACCCAATCGGATGAAGATTGAAAGCTTTCTAGTAAAATCAAGAGAAAAGATAGAAGAATAATAATGAAAACTATTATTGATCCATCAAATTACAACAGAGCTCCCTAACCCAATGAAAGGGTTTAGTTGTTCATGGCTCTGGGAATGAAAAACAAAGATGGAGAATGCATTCCAAAAGTAAAACTAGAAGTTGTAGAGAAAGTAAAATTATACAGAGAGTAGTTCTCTCAATCCCCCAAAAGCTCCTCTCTAATTCAAAACTACTCCTATTTATACTACTCTTCTGATCTTCTAGTTGGCTCTTCAAGTCTTGGATATGGGCCTTTGGATCTTGAGTTGAAGCAGTTATCATCTTTAGTGGGCTCAGCTTCACTTGCAGAGAAAGTGTGCAGTAGGCATGGACTTTAGCTTAGGGCGTTAGTGGTGTGAACGTTAAGTGAAAATGTGGGCTCGAGAACGTTAGTGACAATAACCTTTTTCACTAACGTTCCTAACCCAAAATGGTCCATGTTAACTTCAACGTTAGTGGCACTAACGTGACCCCTAACGTTGCCTCTTGGCCCTTCGCAAACATTACTGGGGTTTACCTTTCCTAATAACGTTGAGAGTACCCCTTTCTCCTTACGTTAGAGTTCACTTTAGTATAGTTAACGTGACCTTTAACGTAGGCTTGCCAAATCTTCGAGAGTGTTAGTGACACCTACCTTTTTCACTAACGCTCCAAAACGCCCCTTTCCCATGTTAGTGCCTCACGTTAATTACATTAACGTGACCACTAACGTGGTGTTGATTGCCATCTCCAACGTTAGTGACAAAGGTGAGTGTCACTAACGTTGGCTCATCATCCCTTTCCTCCACGTTAGCTTCCACGTTAATGTAATTAACGTGGTAACTAACGTGGCTCATAATGGCTTAGTCCAACGTTAGTGACAAAGGTGAGTGTCACTAACGTTGGCGATTCCTTACTCCTTCCACGTTAGAGTTCACGTTAACTAAGTTAATGTGGCTCTTAACGTAGCCAATATGGGCTTAGTCCAACGTTAGTGACAAAGGTGAGTGTCACTAACGTTGGCATTATCTTCCTCTTCCACGTTAGAGTTCACGTTAACTAACGTGACTCTTAACGTGGCCAATTGCCCTTTTGGAGCGTTAGTGGCACTCACTTTTACCACTAACGCTTGGAGCTTCCTTTTCCTCCACGTTAACTACCACGTTAATGTAGTTAACGTGGTAATTAACGTGGGCTATGATGGCTTCGAAGACGTTATTGGCGATCACTTTTCTCATTAACGTTGCAAGCTAGCTCCCATTCCACATTAGTGGTAACGTTAGTTACACTAACGTGGCTTGTCCTTGCTTCCTTTGTCCAGAAATCAAGCAAATAAAGTGCATCAAAGCTCTAATCCAAGTTATGAGTCATGCATCATCCAATTTGTCATTAAATTCATGCATAATTCCCATGAAATCATATAAAATTCACAATGTTTGCTTGAATCAAGATGTAAGTGAAATTCTACCCAAAACTTGCTTATTTCCTAAGAAAATGCATGAAACTACCCTAAAACAGTAAAGAAAAGGTCAGTGAAACTGGCCGAAATGCCCTGTCATCATAACACCAAACTTGAAGCTTGCTTGTCCCTAAGCAAGTACTGAAACATGAGAATGATGAATGAAATGACAAGAGGAATGAATCATTATTGTAGAAGTCATGTCCTTGGTTTTATGGGGTTTCATGCATAGCAACTTAGGTTCATTCCTTTACTGGCTTTTAGACCTTTATCATGCCCTGGAATACTCACTTGATTGCACCCTTTGAGACTTTTATTTATTGATCCCTTTGTCTTTTCAAGGTTTATTGCATCCTTAGGCTAAGTGCTCTGTGAGGGGGCGACTCTTTAAAATAAGCTTTCAGCCAACACTCCCGAACCAGTTGGTTCAAGGTGCTAGGTGTTGAAACATCCCTAAGGACTTACTCCCTCAAGTCTCTCTCCCCCATACATGCACACCACAGGCACATGATTTGTTATTTTCTTTCCTTGAGGCCTTGGTGTCCAGCACCTCTTTGGGTTACTAAATGTTTTGTAGCAAGGTTGCTCTTGATAGTGGATTTTCAGTTGATAATCCCGGGTTAGTTAACCCACGTTACCAAGTGATGAAGCACTCCTAAGAACTTATTCATCCAAGCAGATCTTTGGTACAAGAGCACCACAGACACATCCCTCAAGATTCAAGCCCTTGGTGCCTAACCTTATTTCTTATTACTTCTCTTTCTTTTTCAACCCTTATTGTTCTTTTCCTTTTTCTTATTAGGATCTTGTTATTTAGCTAGTCTCATGGGGTGTGTTTCAAGCATATGACTTCAGGACAGATAGTTGCCTTCCTACCTTGTTGGTGAACCAACTTAGCTAAGTGATTACTACACCACAAGCTTAAGAACCTACTCCACAATTGATCATCACTCTGGTCTTTTATAACATCTCTTTTTATTTGACTCAAGGGAGAATCATACAAGTAAGCAAGGTGAAAATGAAGATAGGTAACTTGAACCAGCAAGCATAGACCTAAGCAATGAAAATACTAAAGACAGAATTGAAAATTCCTAAGCTACTGTGGAAGCATGTTCTATCTCATACATGATTTTCCTTATTTAAAACTTGAAAAAGATGGGATAATGAGGGAACTCCACCACCTTTTACTCATGGAATTGCTCATGCTCTCCCTCTTGTTTGTCCTCTTTGTGTTTTTCTTGAGTGCTTGAACTCCCACTTCCCTTTTCTTTTCCAATCAACTTTTTCCAGAAACCAGCATCTTCCATCTTCTTTTTCAATGTTTCTTTCTGCTGTTTCACCTTCCTTTCCTCTTGTTCTGTTAGATCTTTTTGGACTACATCATACCTAGGGATTGCAGAGTGCAGATTATGCATATGACCAGACATATAGTTCAACTTGGCTTGAGTGTTTATGTTGAACTCCTCCCTATGTAGTTTCCGTCCTTCATTAAGTACGCTGAACTCATTGAATGCCTTAGTCTGAGCTAGCTGACGTTGGTTGAGTTCTTGAAGGCATTTGTCTTGACGCTCTTGCCTTTCAGTCACTTGATTAATGGATTAAGTATGCTGGGAGTAGTATTCCATTTGCTATTTCTGCCACTCCCCTTGTTGATTCATCCAATTAGAAAGGAGTTTTTCTTGACGATCCATCCTTTGGGATTGAATGTGTAGTTGTTGCTCTTGCCCTTCCATATATCTCCTTGCCAAGTCCTCAATGGCTCCTTGAATGTGACCCAGATTTATATTGGTTGGATCATAGTACTCTTCTTGCTGGTATTCTTCCTGATGAGATTCTTCTTGGTGAGGTCCTTCTTGTGATGTTCTTTTCCCTATTTGAGGCCTTCTTTGTTGTTGGGCGGGTGCCACATAAGTTATACGTTGGAGCGTAACCATCCTTCCAGGGTTTACCCAAGTTGGATTGCTGTCCTCGAAGACTACCTTGGTTTTCGTACACAGCCTAAGGATGGTGCTAGGGTACCAAAGTCTAGCACCTGGATCATTCTTCTCGGCTGATTCTTGAATCCCCTCAGCTATAATTTCGTGCACATTAATGTCTCCACCCTTTATTAAGCAATGTACTATAGTAGCTCGAATAATTTTGACCTCAGAATTGTTTGCGGCTGGGAGGATAGATCTCCTCACGAGCTCAAACCATCCCTTGGCTTCCGGGATGAGGTCTCCTCTCCTGATGAACCATGATCTTCTATCCGAATACCTTTCCCAATCAGATCCTATAACACACATATCGTTCACAATTTCTTCGAGTTCATCATTGTCAGGGCCATTACTTATTCTCACATGATAACTGGGCTCATCAAAATGTGGCGATTTCAGCTGAAGAGTCCTTGTTATGGCATTGGGGCTGAAATCCACCTCTGTTCCTCTCACATAACTTTTGAAAGTGGAGGCCTTGGTTTTGTCTTCTCTGACCACATTTGCATAGAACTCCTTGATGAGGTTTGTATTTATCTTTACTTCTGGGTTCGTGAGCCTTAGCCAACCCCTTTGTTCAATCTTCTCTCGAATCTGTGGACACTCATCCTCGTTGAACTGGAATGTTAACTCAGGCAGTATCTTTTTGAGCTTTATCCGTTCAAATTCAAGTTCATGGAATGCCGTTTTGAATCTCCCTTCGTCAAAAGGGATGCTCTCCACCGGTTCCTTTCTCTTTTGCCTCATGGAGCTCGATGATACCATGAGTGACTTTTTGAGATGTGAAGGTGTTGAAGGGTGTGGATAGATGGTGAAATTCGGCCAGGTTAGTATAGGATATAGTTAAGGGAGTGAGGGAGAGTGTTTTTGGATGGGGTGAAGTACAAAGAGTGGGAATTGGAATGTGAAGGGGGTACGGAATAAGAACTACTTTATATAGGGAGATGGTGAGTGAATGAAAGGTGTGGATTGATGGAGTAGTTGTGTGATGAACGGATGGAGTTCAGCATAGGATGAGCACAAGGATCATCAACTTTATGAAGGGGGGTTGGTTCGATTTCCAAGCGTGTCACTCTTCCAATGTTGCATGGCAACATTTCCCAATGCATCCCCCTTGAAAACACGTGTATAGTACTCTCCTTTTGTGGTGGCCGAATCCTCCTTCTTCAATTGTCTAATCAATTCTTTCCAATCCTCCTCTCATTTCTCCTACAGGATAAAAGAACAAAATTAATAAGATTGAAAGTTGGCGGCAAATATTGGAAAAGTGGGATAACTACTTTTCAAAAAGAAGAAAATCACAAAAAAAAATTTTGTTTGTTTTTATTTTTAACTAACTAAGTGCTATTCATGAATACAAACCAACTGACTAATTAATTGCCCATATATGCAATATTGGTGACACTAAACTTAGTTTGTGGTCATGTGGTGTAAAAAGAATTGTTCAAGGTGCTAAGAGTGACATGCTATGAGTTGCATTCATATTCTCCTAGTGTTACTTGAACACCAAACTTGTTCTCCACTATATGTTGCATAAAAGGATTCATTCGAGGATATGTCAAAGCTGATTTGGAATTCATGAACCTTGCATTATTAATTACTTTAAAAGCATATAAAACATGGGTTGCCTCCCATGAAGCGCTTCTTTAGCGTCACTAGCTTGACGTTCTGCCCTTTGTCAGGGTGGTTGGTAATGCTTCAGATCTTCCCCTCTTGCAGTAAACCTATATCCATTGGCTTCATCAAGGATCTCTACATGTTCTAGGGAGAGAACTTTGTTGATGGTGAAAACCTTAGGTAGCTGAGATGGGATGGTGGGGAGATGAGGTGGGATATCTAGGAAGTAAGCTGAGATCACTTTATCCCCTAGAGAGAAATCCTCTGTAGGGATCTTCTTGTTTCTCCACCTCCTGGGTGCCTTCTTCTTTGTTCCTTTTGATGTTGCCCTGCTCTTTGTGACTTCTTCTTTCAAGGAAATTTTGTTGCTGGTCTCATATGACTCTGGTGGTTTAGGTTCCTGCTGATCTTCCTTGGGCTGTGACAACTGCCGATTATCTTGTTCATCAACCAAAGGGATTCCCAGGTGTACAGCTTGTGCTTCAATGCTTGTTTCTTCCACCAGTGCTTTGTCGTGCTCTCCCCTTGGCTCCTTGCTTTTCTGATCTGCTTCTTGTGAGGGTTTGAAGATATTAAATGCGAGTTGTTCGTCATGTATCCTCAATATTAGCTCTCCTTGCTCCACATCTATGAGCGCTCTGGCTGTAGCTAGGAATGGTCTTCCCAATATGATTGGGTGAAGGTGACTCTCTTCCATTTCTACTATGACAAAGTCTGTGGGAAGGAAATAGTTTCCAACCTTCACTAACACGTTTTCTACCACTCCTACTGCTTGTTTTTGAGTTTTATCAGCCAGCTTGATGACTACATCTGTGGGCATTAGCTCATTGATCTGCAGCTTCTTCACAAGGGATAAAGGCATTAAGTTAATGCTTGCTCCCAGATCACGGAATCCCTTATCAAACATTGTTTCTCCTATGGCACAGGGGATGTGAAAACTCCCTGGGTCCTTTCTTTTTGTAGGCATCTCTGGTTGAATGAGAGCACTGCACTCCTTATTCATCACTATTGTTTGCCCTCCTTTGAGTGAGCTTTTCCTGGTCAGCAGCTCCTTCATATACTTAATGTATGAGGGCATTTGTTGGAGGGCCTTGATGAATGGTATGTTTACATGGAGAGATGCAAACGTGTCAAGAAACCTTGAGTATATTCTCTTTTCTACACCACCCTTGACTCTTTGGGGAAAAGGTGCATAGAGTCTCAGCAGCTCCTTCTGTGAAATTTTGGTTTCTTGGTGATCCTCTTCTTGTTTCTCTGCTGATGTATGGTGCACAAATTGTGAATCACACTTTTCACAACTCGTACCACTAACCAGCAAGTGCACTGGGTCGTCCAAGTAATACCTTACGTGAGTAAGGGTCGAATCCCACGGAGATTGTTGGTGTGAAGCAAGCTATGGTCACCTTGTAAATCTTAGTCAGGCAGATATAAATGGATAATGGTGTTTTCGAATAATAATTAATAAGATAGGGATAGAGGTACTTATGTAAATCATTGGTAGGAATTTCAGATAAGCGAATGGAGATACTTTCGTTCCTCTGAACCTCTACTTTCCTGCTATCTTCATCCAATCAGTCTTACTCCTTTCCATGGCTGGCTTTATGCAAGGGCATCACCGTTGTCAGTGGCTACATCCCCTCCTCTCAGTGAATAATATGCTCACGCACCCTGTCACGGCACGGCTATTCATCTGTCGGTTCTCGATCATGCTGGAATAGGATTCACCCTCCTTTTGCGTCTGTCACTAACGCCCAACAATCGCGAGTTTGAAGCTCGTCACAGTCATTCAATCATTGAATCCTACTCGGAATACCACAGACAAGGTTTAGACTTTCCGGATTCTCTTGAATGCCGCCATCATTCTAGCTTACGCCACGAAGATTCTGGTTAGGAGATCTAAGAGATATTCATTCTAGCTTAATTCATGTAGAACAGAAGTGTTTATCGGGCTCGCGTTCATAAGGGAGAAGGATGATGAGCGTCACACATAATCATCACCTTCATCACGTTCTTGGGTGCGAATGGATATCTTAGAAGTGAAATAAGATGAATTGAATAGAAAACAGAAGTATTTTGCATTAATCTTTGAGGAACAGCAGAGCTCCACACCTTAATCTATGGAGTGTAGAAACTCTACCATTTGAAAATACATAAGTGAAGGTCCAGGCATGGCCGAGATGGCCAGCCCCTCTGATCTAAGAACCAGGCGTCCAAAGATGTCAAATACAATAGTAAGAGGTCCTATTTATAATAAACTAGTCACTAGGGTTTACAGAAGTAAGTAATTGATGCATAAATCCTCTTCCGGGGCCCACTTGGTGTGTGATTGGGCTGGGCTTTAAGTGTTGCACGTGCAGAGGTCCTCCTTGGAGTTGAACGCCAGCTTTTGTGCCAGTTTGGGCGTTCAACTCTGGTTTTGGCTCCTTTTCTGGCGCTGGACGCCAGATTTGGGTAGAAAGCTGGCGTTGAACGCCCGTTTACGTCTTCTATGCTTGGCCAAAGTATGGACTATTATACATTGCTGGAAACCCCTGGATGTCTACTTTCCAACGCAATTGGAAGCGCGCCATTTCGAGCTCTGTAGCTCCAGAAAATCCACTTTGAGTGCAGGGAGGTCAGAATCCAACAGCATCAGCAGTCCTTTTTCAACCTCTGAATCTGATTTTTGCTCAAGTCCCTCAATTTCAGCCAGAAAATACCTGAAATCACAGAAAAACACACAAACTCATAGTAAAGTCCAGAAATGTAAATTTAACATAAAATCTATTAAAAACATCCCTAAAAGTAACTAGATTCTACTAAAAACATACTAAAAACAATGCCAAAAAGCGTATAAATTATCCGCTCATCACAACACCAAACTTAAATTGTTGCTTGTCCCCAAACAACTGAAAATCAAAATAGGATAAAAAGAATAGAACATACTATAAATTCCAAACTATCAATGAAACATAGCTCCAATCACATGAGCGGGACTTATAGCTTTTTGCCTTTTGAATAGTTTTGGCATCTCACTTTATCCATTGAGGTTCAGAATGATTGGCATCTATAGGAACTTCAAATTTCGAATAGTGTTATTGACTCTCCAAGTTCAGTATGATGATTCTTGAACACAGCTTCTTTATGAGTCTTGGCCGTGGCCCTAAGCACTTTGTTTTCCAGTATTACCACCGGATACATAAATGCCACAGACACATAATTGGGTGAACCTTTTCAGATTGTGACTCAGCTTTGCTAAAGTCCCCAATTAGAGGTGTCCAGGGTTCTTAAGCACACTCTTTTTCTTTGCTTTGGACCTTGACTTTAACCGCTCAGTCTCAAGTTTTCACTTGACACCTACACGCCACAAGCACATGGTTAGGGACAGCTTGGTTTAGCCGCTTAGACCAGGATTTTATTCCTTTAGGCCCTCCTATCCACTGATGCTCAAAGCCTTGGGATCCTTTTTATTTGCCCTTGCCTTTTGGTTTTAAGGGTTATTGGCTTTTTGCTCTTGCCTCTTGGTTTTAAGAGCTTTTGGATTTTTCTGCTTGCTTTTTCTTTTTCTTTCTATATATTTTTTTTTTCGCCTATTTTTTTTTTCTGCAAGCTTTGTTCTTTGCTGCTTTTTCTTGCTTCAAGAATCATTTTTATGATTTTTCAGATTATCAAATAACATGTCTCCTAGTCATCATTCTTTCAAGAGCCAACATATTTAACATTCTTAAACAACAACTTCAAAAGACATATGCACTGTTCAAGCATACATTCAGAAAACAAGAAGCATTGTCACCACATCAATATAATTAAGCTAAGTTCAAGGATAAATTCAAAACTCATGTACTTCTTGTTCTTTTGAATTAAAACATTTTTCTTTTAAGAGAGGTGATGGATTCATAGGACATTCATAACTTTAAGACATAGTTACTAACTACTAATGATCATGTAATGAAGACACAAACATAGATAAGTACCATAACATAGAAAACGAAAAACAGAGAAAGTAAGAACAAGGAATGAGTCCACCTTAGTGATGTCCTTGAGCTCTTCTATGTCTCTTCCTTGCCTTTGCTGCTCCTCCTTCATTGCTTTTAGATATTCTCTGATTTCATGAAGGATGATGGAGTGCTCTTGATGTTCCACCCTTAGTTGCTTCCAATAATTGTGTGGAAGAAAATGTATCCCCTGAGGTGTCTCAGGGATCTCTTGATTTGCAGTCAAATGTTCTACCACTGAGCTATAGACCCTTGATGGAAGCTTTTGTCTTCCCTTTCCTCTTTCTAGAGGTTTCTCTGGCCTTAGGTGCCATCAATGGTTATGGAAAAAACAAAAAAGCTATGCTTTTACCACACCAAACTTAGAATGTTGCTCGCCCTCGAGCAAAAGAAGAAAGAATAGAAGAAGAAGAAGAGGATATGGAGGAGATGGATGGAGGTGTGTATTCGGCCATATGGGTGGGATTGGGTGAGAGAGAGATGTTGAATTTTGAAGGTAGTGGTTGTATGGATGTGAGTGGTAAATGGAAAACAGAAGGGATGATCATGAATGGAAAGAGAGATGATGAGGTAGGTGGGGATCCTGTGGGGTCCACAGATCCTGAGGTGTCAAGGCATTTACATTCCTGCACCAATTTAGGCATGTAAAATGCCCTTGCACACAACTCTGGGCGTTCAGCGCCAGGTTGGTGGCCATTTTGGGCGTTCAACGCCCATTTGTCTGCCATTTCTGGCATTGAACGCCAGAACCATATCTGTTCTGGCGTTCAGCGCCCATAAGATGCCTATTTTGGGCGTTCAGCGCCAGAACCATGCTCTGTTCTGGCGCTGAACGCCAGACAGATGCTCCTCCAGGGTGTGATTTTTCTTCTGCTATTTTTGATTCCGTTTTCAATTTTTATATTTATTTTGTGACTCCACATGATCATGAACCTAAGAAAACATGAAAAACAAGAATGATAGGGTTAGATAAATAAACATTGGGTTGCCTCCCAACAAGCGCTTCTTTAATGTCAATAGCTTGACAGTGGGCTCTCATGGAGCCTCACAGATGTTCAGAGCATTGTTGAGATTCTCCAACACCAAACTTAGAGTTCAGATATGGGAGTTCAACACCAAACTTAGAGTTTGGTTGTGGCCTCCCAACACCAAACTTAGAGTTTGACTGTGGGGGCTCTGGTTGACTCTGCTTTGAGAGAAGCTTTTTCTGCTTCCTGTCCATGGTTGCAGAGGGAGATCCTTGAGTTTTAAACACAAGGGAGTCCTCATTCCATTGAAGGACTATTTCACCTCTGTCAACATCAATCACAGCTCTTGCTGTGGCCAGGAAAGGTCGTCCTAGGATGATGGATTCATCCTCTTCCTTTCCAGTATCCAGGACTATGAAATCAGTAGGTATGTAAAGGCCCTCAACCTTTACTAATACATCTTCTACTTGTCCATAAGCCTGTTTTCTTGAGCTGTCTGCCATCTCCAGTGAGATTTTAGCAGCTTGCACCCCATAGATTCCCAGTTTCTCTATTACAGAGAGGGGCATGAGGTTTATTCCTGAACCAAGGTCACACAGAGCCTTAAAGATCATGGTGCCTATGGTACAGGGTATTATGAACTTTCCGGGATCCTGTCTCTTCTGAGGCAATGTTAGTTGATCCAGATCACTTAGTTCATTGATGAACAAGGGAGGTTCAACTTCCCAAGCATCAATGCCAAATAATTTGGCATTCAGCTTCATGATTGCACCAAGAAACTTGGCAGTTTGCTCTTCAGTGACATCCTCATTCTCTTCAGAAGAGGAATACTCATCAGAGCTCATGAATGGTATAAGGAGGTTCAATGGAATCTCTATGGTCTCTAGATGAGCCTCAGAGTCCTTTGGTTCCTCAGAGGGAAGCTCCTTATTGATCACTGGATGTCCCAGGAGGTCTTCCTCCTTGGGATTCACGTCCTCTCCTCTCCTCACAGGTTCGGCCATGGTGCTTATGTCAATGGCCTTGCACTCTCCTTTTGGGTTCTCTTCTGTATTGCTTGGGAGAGTACTAGGAGGGATTTCAGTGATCCTTTTACTCAGCTTATCCCATGAGTTCAGGCTATTCTTAGGTTGAGAATCCAACCAGAGTCTAGCTCTGTCTCTTACAGCAAAAAGGGAAAAGCATGAGCCTGTAGACTTTAGGATCTACTCCAGTAGTCTTTACAGTATCACATATCTGCAAGAATTCAGTTAAGAACTGAAAAGGGTCTTCAGATGGAAGTCCATGAAACTTGCAGTTCTGCTGCATCAGAGAAACTAATTGAGGTTTCAGCTCAAAGTTGTTTGCTCCAATGGCAGCAATGGAGATGCTTCTTCCATGTAAATTGGAATTAGGTGCAGTAAAGTCACCAAGCATTCTCCTTGCATTATTATTATTTTCAGCTGCCATTTTCTTTTCTTGTTTGATAATTTCTGACAGGTGCTTGCTGGTTTGTTGTAATTCAGCTTCTCTTAGTTTCCACTTTAGAGTCCTTTCAGGTTCTGGATCTGCTTCAACAAGAATGTTCTTGTCCTTGCTCCTGCTCATATGACAAAGAAGAGGGCGCAGAAAAATAATAATAATAGAGATCCTCTTTTTTTTTTTTTTGAGTGAGGGAGAGATGTTAGTGGATGAATAAACAAATAGAATAAGGTGAGAGAGGGGAAATTTCGAAAATAATTTTTTTGAAAAAGAGTTAGTGATTTTTGAAAATAGTTTTTGAAAAAGGTTAGTAATTTTTCGAAAAAATTTTAAAGTAAAAAAATAAAAATAAAAATAATTAGTTAAAAAGAAATTTTTTTGAAAAGGAGGGAAGATATTTTCGAAAATTAGAGAGAGAGAGTTAGTTAGGTAGTTTTGAAAAAGTTAAGAAACAAACAAAAAGTTAGTTAGTTGAAACAAATTTTGAAAAGATAAGAAGTTAGGAAGTTAGAAAAGATATTTTGAAAAAGATAAGATGAGAAGATATTTTTGAAAAGATATGATAGAAATTAGTTTTGAAAAAGATTTGATTTTTGAAATCACAATTAATGACTTGTTTCACAAGAAATCACAAGATATGATTCTAGGACTTAAAGTTTGAATCTTTCTTAACAAGCAAGTAACAAACTTAAAATTTTTGAATCAAAACATTAATTGATTATGGTATTTTCGAAAATTTGATATAAAAATGAGAAAAAGATTTTTGAAAATTATTTTTGGAATTTTCGAAAATAACCAAGAATTTTGAAAAAGATTTGATTTTTGAAAAAGATTTTGAAAAAGATAAGATTTTCAAATTGAAAATTTGATTTGACTCATGAGAAACAATTTGACTTTAAAAATTTTTGAAAAAGTCAACTCAAATTTTCGAATTTGATGAGAGAGAAAGGGAAAGATATTTTTTTTAATTTTTGAATTTTTATGATGAGAGAGAAAAACAAGAAAAATGATGCAATGCATGGCAATTTTAGATCAAAATTATGAATGTGTGCAAGAATGCTATGAATGTCAAGATGAACACCAAGAACACTGTGAATATCATGATGAACATCAAGAACATATTTTTGAAAAATTTTATATGCAAAGAAAACATGCAAGACACCAAACTTAGAAATCTTTCATGTTTAGACTCTAATAAATAAAAAATGTACATGTAAAACAAGAAAAGACACAAAACAAGAAAAACATCAAGATCAAACAAGAAGACTGACAAAGAACAACTTGAAGATCATGAAGAACACTATGAATGCATGAAATTTTTGAAAAATGCAAGATGCACATGCAATTGACACCAAACTTATAACATGACTCAAGACTCAAACAAGAAAACATGAAATATTTTTTATTTTTGTGATTTTCTAAAATTGTTTTTTTTTTTTTTGAATTTTTATTTTATATTTTTCGAAAAATTATTTTGAAAAAGAAAAATAAGGATTCAAAATTTTTAATATGAATTCCAGGAATCTTATGCTCTAAAGCTCCAATCAAAGGGTCAGGCACGGCTTGATAGCCAGCCAAGCTTTAGTATGTAACTTAGACATGACACGCCTGACATTCCTTACATTCAACAGCCAATTGGCTAAGAAAGATAAAGAAGCTCTTCTCTTGAGTATAAGAATTGAGACATGGCTTTACAACCAGCCAGGCTTTAACATGCTTCATGAAACACTAGAATTCATTCTTAAAAATTCTGAAGGAAAATATATTTTTGAAAACATTTTTATTTTAAAATATTTTTTTTTTCGAAAACAAAAGAAAAATTTTTGAAAGATTTTTGAAAAATTTTTTGAAAACAAAACAAAAAGAAAATTACCTAATCTGAGCAACAAGATGAACCGTCAGTTGTCCAAACTCGAACAATCCCCGGCAACGGCGCCAAAAACTTGGTGCACAAATTGTGAATCACACTTTTCACAACTCGTACCACTAACCAGCAAGTGCACTGGGTCGTCCAAGTAATACCTTACGTGAGTAAGGGTCGAATCCCACGGAGATTGTTGGTGTGAAGCAAGCTATGGTCACCTTGTAAATCTCAGTCAGGCAGATATAAATGGATAATGGTGTTTTCGAATAATAATTAATAAGATAGGGATAGAGGTACTTATGTAAATCATTGGTAGGAATTTCAGATAAGCGAATGGAGATACTTTCGTTCCTCTGAACCTCTGCTTTCCTGTTATCTTCATCCAATCAGTCTTACTCCTTTCCATGGCTGGCTTTATGCAAGGGCATCACCGTTGTCAGTGGCTACATCCCCTCCTCTCAGTGAATAATATGCTCACGCACCCTGTCACGGCACGGCTATTCATCTGTCGGTTCTCGATCATGCTGGAATAGGATTCACCCTCCTTTTGCGTCTGTCACTAACGCCCAACAATCGCGAGTTTGAAGCTCGTCACAGTCATTCAATCATTGAATCCTACTCGGAATACCACAGACAAGGTTTAGACTTTCCGGATTCTCTTGAATGCCGCCATCATTCTAGCTAACGCCACGAAGATTCTGGTTAGGAGATCTAAGAGATATTCATTCTAGCTTAATTCATGTAGAACAGAAGTGTTTATCGGGCACGCGTTTATAAGGGAGAAGGATGATGAGCGTCACACATAATCATCACCTTCATCACGTTCTTGGGTGCGAATGGATATCTTAGAAGCGAAATAAGATGAATTGAATAGAAAACAGAAGTACTTTGCATTAATCTTTGAGGAACAGCAGAGCTCCACACCTTAATCTATGGAGTGTAGAAACTCTACCATTTGAAAATACATAAGTGAAGGTCCAGGCATGGCCGAGATGGCCAGCCCCTCTGATCTAAGAACCAGGCGTCCAAAGATGTCAAATACAATAGTAAGAGGTCCTATTTATAATAAACTAGTCACTAGGGTTTACAGAAGTAAGTAATTGATGCATAAATCCTCTTCCGGGGCCCACTTGGTGTGTGCTTGGGCTGGGCTTTAAGTGTTGCACGTGCAGAGGTCCTCCTTAGAGTTGAACGCCAGCTTTTGTGCCAGTTTGGGCGTTCAACTCTGGTTTTGGCTCCTTTTCTGGCGCTGGACGCCAGATTTGGGTAGAAAGCTGGCGTTGAACGCCCGTTTACGTCGTCCATTCTTGGCCAAAGTATGGACTATCATACATTGCTGGAAAGCCCTGGATGTCTACTTTCCAACGCAATTAGAAGCGCGCCATTTCGAGTTCTGTAGCTCCAGAAAATCCACTTTGAGTGCAGGGAGGTCAGAATCCAACAGCATCAGCAGTCCTTTTTCAACCTCTGAATCTGATTTTTGCTCAAGTCCCTCAATTTCAGCCAGAAAATACCTGAAATCACAGAAAAACACACAAACTCATAGTAAAGTCCAGAAATGTGAATTTAACATAAAATCTATTAAAAACATCCCTAAAAGTAACTAGATTCTACTAAAAACATACTAAAAACAATGCCAAAAAGCGTATAAATTATCCGCTCATCAATGTATCTCTAGGTTGTTCTAATGGTTTGTTCGGCTCTTCCTCAGTCCCCTTATCACTTATAGTGACCATCTTGCAATCTTCCCATCTGACCTTCTTTGCTTCACCTCTCGGGTTCTTCTCTGTGTCACTTGGGAAGCTATCAGTAGGCTTGGGAATCTTCTCAGAGAGGTATCCCACTTGAAATTCCAGCCTCTTGATGGTGTCTCCCTGGTTCTTGATATTGGCTCGCACCTCCTCCTTGAACACTTTATTATCTTGGATTTTCTTACATATGCCTTCAAATAGAGTCTCAATCCTTGATAGTCTTTCTTCCGATGATGGTGAGTTGAGATTGGAGGGATGAGAAGGACCATTTTGGTTTTGATATGAGTGTTGAGGTGTGTAGTTAGGTGGGTGCTGATATGATCTCTGTGTGGAATGTTGGTGAGCTACATTGTTGTTGGGGTTGTAGCATCTCTGATCTTGGCCTTGGTCTTGTTGATTTCCCCACCCAAAGTTTGGGTGGTTCCTCCAACCAGGATTATAGGTTTTGGAGTATGGGTCATGGTTCTGCCTAGGTAGATTTCCAATGTAGTTGGCTTGTTCCTGATCACCCTCTGCTTCTTCATTCACTCCTTCTTGAGCTGATATTGAGGTGGTGATTATTACTACTTGATTCATCTCCATCTTCTTGGTAAGGTCAGCCAGATGCTTGGTGATCATCTTATTTTGAGCTAGCAGTGCATCCACGTTGTTCAGCTCCATCACTCCTCTAGTGTTGCCTCTTTCAAAAGCATAGAAGTAGTCATTCTCAGCTACAGTCTCAATGACATCTATGGCTTCTTCAATGGTCTTCTTCTTGTTCAGAGGTCCCCCGGATGAGTGGTCTACTGCCTTCTTTGATTCATAAGAGAGACCTTCATAGAAAATGTGTAACTGCACCCATTCATTGAACATATCTGGCAGGCACCTTCTTGTCAAGTCTTTAAATCTTTCTCATGCTTCGTAGAGAGTCTCACCATCCTGTTGCCTGAAAGTTTGAACTTTAGCTCTCAACCTGTTGATTCTTTGAGGAGGATAGAATCTCGCCAAGAACTTGTTCACCACATCTTCCCAGGTTGTTAAGCTCTCCTTCAGGAAGGATTCCAGCCATTTAGATGCCTTGTACTTGAGTGAGAAGGGGAATAGAAGCAATCTGTAGGTGTCAGGATGAACACCATTAGACTTCACAGTATCACATATCCTCAGGAAGGTGGTTAGATATTGATTGGGATCTTCTTGAACACTTCCTCCGAATGAACAGTTGTTCTGAACAAGGGTGATGAGCTGTGGCTTTAGTTCAAAGTTGTTGGCATGTATGGTTGGCTTTTGGATGCTACTTCCACAGTTTCCTGGGTTTGGATTGATGTAAGATTCCAGAACTCTTCTCTCTTGCCCAGCATGATGCACTGGGCCTTCTCTGCCATGGTTGTGAGCCTCTTCTTCATAATGGTTTTCCATATTCTCATCCATGTCTGGTTCAAAATACTCCTCCTCTTCCTCAGCACTAACGACTCTCTTTCCTCTTGCTTCCCTCCTCAATCTAAGGAAGGTCCTCTCAGGTTCAGAATCAAAGGAAGTTGAAGCCCTGCTACTTCTACCTGTCATACAACCCACAAGTCATAAGCAAGAAAGATAGATGCAGATAGTATTCTCTGCAGAAATGCTGTTAGTGTGAGTGATGCAATATATCAAACAGTTAGTGGGTCAGTAAACTAAATAGTAAAAAAATACAGATAACACCACAAACGAGTAAGGGGTAAAGGGAAGAAAATAACTAAGACTGAAAGTAAATTACTCAAATGAAATTAAATCAAACAAAAGAAAAAAATGCTCAATCTAGTTATCCACCAATTTAATCATTGTTGATGCAAAATCAATCCCCGGCAACGGCGCCATAAACTTGATGCACGGAAACTTGTCTCTCAACAAATTTCCCTTCGGCAAGTATACCGAATTGTCGTCAAGTAAAAACTCACAATAGAGTGAGGTCAAATCCCACAGGGATTGATTGGTCAAGCAAATTTAATTGGAGGAATGTTCTAGTTGAGCTAAGCAGAATTTGATTTGAGAATTGCAGAAAATTAAATGGCGGGAAAGTAAATGGCAGAAAATGTAAATGCTGGAAATAAAGAGCTGAATATAAATGACAGAAAGTAAATTGCAGAATCTTAAATGGGGAATGGGGAATTTAGCATGAAAGTAAATGACAGAAAGTAAAGAGAATGGGTAAGATCAGAAATGGGGGATTCATTGGGCTTAGGAGATGTTGCATTCTCCGGATAAAGTTAATTTTCATCTCTTCCTCAATCAATGCATTCATTGATCTCCTTGGCAATCTTAAGTGATTGAATTCCAATTCCTTCGTAATTCAATCTCTCAAATCTTGATCAATAGCCAATTCCTTGGTCTAATTGCTCATGAGAAGAGATGAAGTATGGTCACTTCTTGTACTAAAAGTATTTCCAAATCAAAGTATTGGAAGAATTATATGTCACCATATCCGCCTAACCCCCAATTTGGTCCAATATGAGAAAGCATTTCTAGCATGATCCCTTCATTCCTCTTCCAAGGGTCCGAAGAGATCCAAGTATGAATAGCTTCTTTTCCAAGACAACTACCAAATTGGATGAAGATTGAAAGCTTTCTAGTAAAATCAAGAGAAAAGAAAGAAGAAGAATAATGAAAACTATTATTGATCCATCAAATTACAACAGAGCTCCCTAACCCAACGAAAGGGGTTTAGTTGTTCATGGCTCTGGGAATGGAAAACAAACATGGAGAATGCATTCTGAAAGTAAAACTAGAAGTTGCAGAGAAAGTAAAATTATACAGAGAGTAGTTCTCTCAATCCCCCAAAAGCTCCTCTCTAGTTCGAAACTACTCCTATTTATACTACTCTTCTGATCTTCTAGTTGGCTCTTCAAGTCTTGGATATGGGCCTTTGGATCTTGAGTTGAAGCAGTTATCATCTTTAGTGGGCTCAGCTTCACTTGCAGAGAAAGTGTGCAGTAGGCATGGACTTTAGCTTAGGGCGTTAGTGGTGTTAACGTTAAGTGAAAATGTGGGGTCGAGGACGTTAGTGACAATCACCTTTTTCACTAACGTTCCTAACCCAAAATGGTCCACGTTAACTTCAACGTTAGTGGCACTAACGTGACAACTAACGTTGCCTCTTGGCCCTTCGCAAACGTTACTGGGGTTTATCTTTCCCAATAACGTTGAAAGTACCCCTTTCTCCTTACGTTAGAGTTCACATTAGTATAGTTAATGTGACCCTTAATGTAGGCTTGCCAAATCTTCCCACGTTAGTGCCTCACATTAATTATATTAACGTGACCACTAACGTGGTGTTGATTGCCATCTCCAACGTTAGTGACAAAGGTGAGTGTCACTAACGTTGGCTCATCATCCCTTTCCTCCACGTTAGCTTCCACGTTAATGTAATTAACGTGGTAACTAACGTGGCTCATAGTGGCTTAGTCCATTGTTAGTGACAAAGGTGAGTGTCACTAACGTTGGCGATTCCTTGCTCCTTCTACGTTAGAGTTCACATTAACTAAGTTAACGTGGCTCTTAACGTAGCCAATATGGGCTTAGTCCAACGTTAGTGACAAAGGTGAGTGTCACTAACGTTGGCATTATCTTCCTCTTCCATGTTAGAGTTCACGTTAACTGAGTTAACGTAACTCTTAACGTGGCCAATTGCCCTTTTGGAGCGTTAGTGGCACTCACTTTTACCACTAACGCTTGGAGCTTCCTTTTCCTCCACGTTAACTACCACGTTAATGTAGTTAACGTGGTAATTAACGTGGGCTATGATGGCTTCGAAGACGTTATTGGCGATCACTTTTCTCCTTAACGTTGCAAAGTAGCTCCCATTCCACGTTAGTGGTCACGTTAGTTAGACTAACGTGGCTACTAACGTGGCTTTTCCTTGCTTCCTTTGTCCTGAAATCAAGCAAATAAAGTGCATCAAAGCTCTATTCCAAGTTATGAGTCATGCATCATCCAATTTGTCATTAAATTCATTCATAATTCCCATGAAATCATAAAATTCAGAATGTTTGCTTGAATCAAGATGTAAGTGAAATTCTACCCAAAACTTGCTTATTTCCTAAGAAAATGCATGAAACTACCTTAAAACAGTAAAGAAAAGGTCAGTGAAACTGGCTGAAATGCCCTGGCATCAAGGATTTCTGGCGTTTAACGCCAGCCAGGGTACCTGGCTGGGCGTTAAACGCCCAAAACAAGCAACAAATGGGCGTTAAACGCCCAAAACAAGCAACAACTGGGCGTTTAACGCCAGAAGTGTGTAGGGGAGGAAGTTTGTTTTTCACTTCAATTTTTCTCAAATTTTCATATTTCCATCCATGATTTCTTGCATGAACATGTTACAAATTCTTACTTTTCAATTTCAATTTCAAAGTATTTCAAGCCTAAAAATCTTTCTTCATTCTTCTTCAACTTCTTTTCAAATCTTTTTCAAAACTCATCTATCTTTTTAAATTCTTTTCAAATCTTTTTCAAATCATCATACTATCTTTCCAAAAGGTAGATTTATCTTTTTCGAATCTCTCTCTTATCTTTTCAATTTTAAAACTATATCTTTTGCATATCATAATTATCTTTTTAAAAAATCATATCTTCTAGCATATCTTTTTTAAAATTTTCGAACCCACCCCCTCCTCTTTAAATTCACATTCGGCCACCCCCTCTCCTCCATAATTCGAATTTGTCTCTCCTTCTATTCCTCTCCTTTCCTTTCTTTTGCTTGAGGACAAGCAAACCTCTAAGTTTGGTGTGCTTTTCGTGATCACTGAGCTAAGACTCACTAAGATCATGGCTCCTAAAGGAAAATAAACCACTTCAAGAGGCAAGAAAGAGAATATTCCAAAACCACTTTGGAATCAAGAAAGGTTCTTATCCAAAGAACATGCAGACCATTACTACAAAATAATGGGTCTAAGATCAGTGATCCCGGAAGTTAAATTCGATATGAAAGAAGACGAATATCCGGAGATCCAAGAGCAGATTCGAAACAGAGGCTGGGAAATTTTGGCTAATCCTGAGACAAAAGTGGGTAGAAATATGGCTCAGGAATTCTACGCAAATCTGTAGCAAACAGATAAGCAGAGATTAACTGGAGCCGCCTTCTATACCTTTCGAACCTTGGTCAGATGGAAGATTATGTACTTCCATCAGCACAAAATAAGAGAGGTCTTCAAGCTGCCTCAACTACAAGATGATCCAGAATCCTTTAATAGGAGAATGGTGAGATTTAATAAGTGCTTAGACCAAGTTCTAGAGGACATATGCATCCCTGGAACCAAGTGGATAACCAATGCAAAGGGTGTCCCAAATCAACTCAAGAGAGGAGATCTCAAACCAATTGCTAGGGGCTGGCTGGACTTTATTTGGCGTTCTATACTGCCCACCAGCAACCGCTCTGAAGTCCCTATCAAAAGAGCAGTGATGATCCATGATGAGCGAATAATTTATACGCTTTTTGGCATTGTTTTTAGTATGTTTTTAGTAGGATCTAGTTACTTTTAGGGATGTTTTCATTAGTTTTTATGTTAAATTCACATTTCTGGACTTTGCTATGAGTTTGTGTGTTTTTCTGTGATTTCAGGTATTTTCTGGCTGAAATTGAGGGACTTGAGCAAAAATCAGATTCAGAGGTTGAAGAAGGACTGCTGATGCTGTTGGATTCTGACCTCCCTGCACTCAAAGTGGATTTTCTGGAGCTACAAAACTCAAAATGGCGCGCTTCCAATTGCGTTGGAAAGTAGACATCCAGGGCTTTCCCGCAATATATAATAGTCCATACTTTGGCCGAGTTTAAAGGACGTAAAAGGGCGTTGAACGCCAGTTTTACGCTGCTGTCTAGAGTTTAACGCCAGAAACAAGTCACAAACCAGAGTTGAACGCCAGAAATACGTTACAACCTGGCGTTCAACTCCAGAAAGAGCCTCTGCACGTGTAACATTCAAGCTCAGCCCAAGCACACACCAAGTGGGCCCCGGATGTGGATTTATGCATCAATTACTTACTTCTGTAAACACTAGTAGCTAGTTTATTATAAATAGGACTTTTTACTATTGTATGAGACATCTTTGATCATTTTTAGATCTCTAGACCTCCATGGGAGGCTGGCCACTCTGCCATGCTTACCCTATGTTCACTTATGTATTTTCAACGGTAGAGTTTCTACACTCCATAGATTAAGGTGTGGAGCTTTGCTGTTCCTCATGAATTAATGCAAAGTACTACTGTTTTTCTATTCAATTCAACTCATTCCGCTTCTAAGATATTCATTCGCACTTCAACATGAATGTGATGAACGTGACAATCATCATCATTCCCCACGAATGCGTGCCTGACAACCACTTCCGTTCCACCTTAGATTGGATGATTATCTCTTGGATCTCTTAATCAGAATCTTCATGGTATAAGCTAGATTGATGGCGGCATTCATGAGAATCCGGAAAGTCTAAACCTTGTCTGTGGTATTCCGAGTAGGATTCTGGGATTGAATGACTGTGACGAGCTTCAAACTCGCGAGTGCTGGGCGTAGTGACAGACGCAAAAGGAGGGTGAATCCTATTCCAGTATGATCAAGAACCTCAGATGATTAGCTGTGCCGTGACAGAGCATTTGGACCATTTTCACAAGAGGATGGGATGTAGCCATTGACAACGGTGATGCCCTTACATAAAGCCAGCCATAGAAAGGAGTAAGATTGATTGGATGAAGACAGCAGCAAAGCAGAGGTTTAGAGGAACGAAAGCATCTCTATGCATTTATCTGAAATTCTCACCAATGATTTACATAAGTATTTCTATCCCTATTTTACTAGTTTATTTTCGAAAACTCCATGACTATTTTATATCCGCCTGACTGAGATTTACAAGATGACCATAGCTTGCTTCATACCAACAATCTCCGTGGGATCGACCCTTACTCACGTAAGGTTTTATTACTTGGACGACCCAGTGCACTTGCTGGTTAGTTGTGCAAAGTTGTGATAAAAAGTTTAGGTTACAATTGAGCGCACCATGTTGATGGCGCCATTGATGATCACAATTTCGTGCACCAAGTTTTTGGCGCTGTTGCTGGGGATTGTTCGAGTTTGGACAACTGACGGTTCATCTTGTTGCTCAAATTGGGTAACTTTCTTTTCGTTTTCTTTTCAAAAATTTTTCAAAAATTTTTTCAAAAAAATCTTTCATAAATTTCTCCTTTGTTTTCGAAAAAAAAAATGTTTTCAAAAATATATTTTTCTTTAGAATTTTTAAGAATGAATCCTAGTGTTTCATGAAGCATGTTGAAGCCTGGCTGGCTGTAAAGCCATGTCTAAATTCTTTTGGACTGAAGTTTTGGCTTAAAATTGAATGAATTACACTCATATTTTGACTAAAGCTTGGCTGGCTATTAAGCCATGCCTGACTCTTTGATTGGAGCTTTAGACTAACATGGCAAGATTCCTGGAATTCATATTAAAAATTTTGAATCCTTATGTTTCTTTTTTTTCAAAATGATTTTCGAAAAAAAAAATTTTTTAAAAGAAAATACAAAAAAATCATAAAATCATAAAAATAAAAAATATTTTGTGTCTCTTGTTTGAGTCTTGAGTCAAGTTATAAGTTTGGTGTCTATTGCATATTCATATTGCATTTTTCGAAAATTCATGCATTCATAGTGTTCTTCATGATCTTCAAGTTGTTCTTGGTAAGTCTTCTTGTTTGATCTTTGCATTTGCATGTTTTGTGTCTTTTCTTGTTTTTCATATGCATTCTTGAATTCTTAGTGCCTAAGCATTAAGGATTTCTAAGTTTGGTGTCTTGCATGTTTTCCTTGCATTAAAAATTTTTCAAAAATATGTTCTTGATGTTCATCATGATCTTCATAGTGTTCTTGGTGTTCATCTTGACATTCATAGCATTCTTGCATGCATTCATTGTTTTGATCCATAACTTTCATGCATTGCATCATTTTTCTTGTTTTTCTCTCTCATCATAAAAATTCAAAAATAAAAAAAAAATATCTTTCCCTTTTTCTCTCTTAAAATTTCAAAAATTAGATTTGACTTTTTCAAAAATTTTTAAAATCTAGTTGTTTTTATGAGTCAAATCAAATTTTCAATTTAAAAAAAAATTCTTATCTTTTTCAAAATCTTTTTCAAAAATCAAATCTTTTTTTTTCAAATTTTTTTAGTTATTTTCGAAAATTTCAAAAATATTTTTCAAAAATCTTTTTCTTATCTTTACTTCATAATTTTCGAAAATAACATCATCAATTAATGTTTTGATTCAAAAATTTCAAGTTTGTTACTTGCTTGTTAAGAAAGATTCAAATTTTAAGTTCTAGAATCATATTTTATGATTTCTTGTGAATCAAGTCATTAATTTTGATTTAAAAAAAATCAAATCTTTTTTTTAAAAACTAATTTCAATCATATCTTTTCAAAAATATCTTCTTATCTTATCTTTTTCAAAAAATTTGATTTCAAAATATTTTTTCTAACTTCCTAACTTCTTATCTTTCAAAATTTGTTTCAACTACCTAACTAACTTTTTGTTTGTTTCCTATCTTTTTCACATCACTGCTCCTATCCTTACCTTTGTGTTTGGATTCTTCATTCTTCTTCACCCCTATTCTTCTTCTTTTTCTACTAACAATAAGGAACCTCTTTACTGTGACATAGAGGATTCCTCTTCTTTTCTTTTTCTCTTCTCTTTCTTATGAGCAGGGACAGAGAAAAAGGCATTCTTGTTGAAGCTGATCCAGAACCTGAAAGGACTTTGAAGAGAAAACTAAGAGAAGCTAAATTACAACAATCCAGAGACAACCTTATTGAAAATTTCAAACAAGAAAAGGAGATGGCAGCCGAACCCAACAACAATAATGCAAGGAGGATGCTTGGTGACTTTACTGCACCTAATTCCAATTTACATGGAAGAAGCATCTCCATTCCTGCCATTGGAGCAAACAACTTTGAGCTGAAACCTCAACTAGTTTCTCTGATGCAGCAGAACTGCAAGTTTCATGGACTTCCATCTGAAGATCCTTTTCAGTTCTTAACTGAATTCTTGCAGATCTATGATACTGTTAAGACTAATGGAGTAGATCCTGAAGTCTACAGGCTCATGCTTTTCCCTTTTGCTGTAAGAGACAGAGCTAGAATATGGTTGGACTCTCAACCCAAAGACAGCCTGAACTCTTGGGATAAGCTGGTCACGACTTTCTTAGCCAAGTTCTTTCCTCCTCAAAAGCTGAGCAAGCTTAGAGCTGATGTTCAAACCTTCAGACAAAAAGAAGCTGAATCCCTCTATGAAGCTTGGGAAAGATACAAACAGCTGACCAAAAAGTGTCCTTCTGACATGCTTTCAGAATGGACCATCCTGGATATATTTTATGATGGTTTATCTGAGCTATCAAAGATGTCATTGGATACTTCTGCAGGTGGATCCATTCACCTAAAGAAAATGCCTGCAGAAGCTCAAAAACTCATTGACATGGTTGCTAATAACCAGTTCATGTACACTTCTGAGAGGAATCCTGCGAGTAATGGGACGCCTCAGAAGAAGGGAGCTCTTGAAATTGATACTCTGAATGCCATATTGGCTCAGAACAAAATATTGACTCAGCAAGTCAATATGATTTCTCAGAGTCTGAATGGAATGCAAGTTGCATCCAACAGTACTCAAGAGGTTTCTCATGAAGAAGAAGCTTATGATCCTGAGAACCCTGCAATAGCAGAGGTAAATTACATGGGTGAACCATATGGAAACACCTATAACCCATCATGGAGAAATCATCCAAATCTCTCATGGAAGGATCAAAGGCCTCAACAAGGCTTTAATAATGGTGGAAGAAACAGGTTTAACAATAATAAACCTTTTCCATTATCCACTCAGCAACAGACAGAAAACTCTGAACAAAATACCTCTAATTTAGCAAACTTAGTCTCTGATATATCCAAGGCCACTGTAAGTTTCATGAATGAAACAAGGTCTTCCATTAGAAATTTGGAAGCACAAGTGGGCCAGCTGAGTAAAAGGATCACTGAAATCCCTCCTAGTACTCTCCCAAGCAATACAGAAGAGAATCCAAAAGGAGAGTGCAAGGCCATTGACATAAGCACCATGGCCGAACCTGTAAGGGAAGGAGAGGACGTGAATCCCAAGGAGAAAGACCTCCTGGGACATCCAGTGATCAATATGGAGCTTCCCTCTGAGGAACCAAAGGATTCCGAGGCTCATCTAGAGACCATAGGGATTCCATTGAACCTCCTTAGGCCATTCATGAGCTCTGATGAGTATTCCTCTTCTGAAGAGAATGAGGATGTTACTGAAGAGCAAGCTGCCAAGTTCCTTGGTGCAATCATGAAGCTGAATGCCAAATTATTTGGCATTGAAACTTGGGAAGATGAACCTCCCTTGTTCACCAATGAACTAAGTGATCTGGATCAACTGACATTGCCTCAGAAGAGACAGGATCCTGGAAAGTTCATAATACCTTGTACTATAGGCACCATGATCTTTAAGGCTCTGTGTGACCTTGGTTCAGGGATAAACCTCATGCCCCTCTCTGTAATAGAGAAACTGGGAATCTATGGGGTACAAGCTGCTAAAATCTCATTAGAGATGGCAGACAATTCAAGAAAATAGGCTTATGGACAAGTAGGGGACGTGTTAGTAAAGGTTGAAGGCCTTTACATCCCTGCTGATTTCATAGTCCTGGATACTGGAAAGGAAGAGGATGAATCCATCATCCTAGGAAGACCTTTCCTAGCCATAGCAAGAGCTGTGATTGATGTGGACAGAGGAGAATTGATCCTTCAATTAAATAAGGACAACCTTGTGTTTACAACTCAAGGATCTCTCTCTGCATCCATGGAGAGGAAGCAGAAAAAGCTTCTCTCAAAGCAGAGTCAACCAAAGCCCCCACAGTCAAACTCTAAGTTTGATGTTGGGAGGCCACAACCAACTTCTAAGTTTGGTGTCACACCCCCATATCCAAACTCTAAGTTTGGTGTTGGGAGGTCTCAACAAAGCTCTGCACATCTGTGAGGCTCCATGAGAGCCCACTGTCAAGCTATTGACATTAAAGAAGTGCTTGTTGGGAGGCAACCCAATTTTTATTTAATTATATTTTTTATTAGTTATATGTCTTTATAGGTACATGATCATGTGGAGTCACAAAATAAATCAAAAAAATTGAAAACGGAATCAAAAACAGCAGAAGAAAAATCACACCCTGGAGGAAGACCTTACTGGCGTTTAAACGCCAGTAAGAAGCATGTTTTGGGCGTTCAACGCCAGAACAGAGCATGGTTCTGGCGCTGAACGCCAGAAATGGGCAGCATCTGGGCGTTTGAACGCCAGAAATGCACCCTGGAGAAGAGCTGGCGCTGAACACCCAGAACAAGCATGGTTCTGGCGTTCAACGCCAGAAAGAGGCTACAAATGGGCGTTCAACGCCCAGAACAAGCATGGTTCTGGCGTTCAATGCCAGAAATAGGCTACAAATGGGCGTTCAACGCCCAGAACAAGCACCAACCTGGCGCTGAACGCCCAGAGTTGTGTGCAAGGGCATTTTACATGCCTAATTTGGTGCAAGGTTGTAAATCCTTGAACACCTCAGGATCTGTGGACCCCACAGGATCCCCACCTACCTCCACTCACTTCTTCTCACCCCTCTTTCACACAATCCCATAAACACTCTTCCCCAAAACCCTTCACCAATCACCTCAATCTCTCTTCCCCATCACCTCTTCACCACTCACATCCATCCACTCTTCCCCATAAACCTACCTCATAAACTCCACCTACCTTCAAAATTCAAAATCAATTTCCCACCCAAACCCACCCTATATGGCCGAACCTTCACCCCCCTCCCTTCCCTTTATAAAGCCTTCCATTCTTCCTCATTTTCACACAACACAACCCTCTCTTCTCTTCTTGGCCGAAACACACCTCCCCCCTCTTCTCCATCTTTTCTCCTTCTTCTTCTTCATCTTTTCTTTCTTCTCTTGCTCGAGAGCGAGCAAAATTCTAAGTTTGGTGTGGTAAAAGCATAAGCTTTTTGTTTTTTCATTACCATTGATGGCACCTAAGACCGGAGAATCCTCTAGAAAAGGGAAAGGGAAGACAAAAGCTTCCACCTCCGAGTCATGGGAGATGGAAAGGTTCATCTCCAAAGCCCATCAAGACCACTTCTATGATGTTGTGGCCAAGAAGAAGGTGATCCCCGAGGTCCCTTTCAAACTCAAAAGAAATGAGTATCCGGAGATCCGACATGAAATTCAAAGAAGAAGTTGGGAAGTTCTAACAAACCCCATCCAACAAGTCGGCATCCTAATGGTTCAAGAGTTTTATGCTAATGCATGGATCACTAGGAACCATGATCAAAGTAAGAACCCGAACCCAAAGAATTATCTCACCATGGTTCGGGGGAAATACTTAGATTTTAGTCCGGAAAATGTGAGGTTGGCGTTCAACTTGCCAAACATGGAAGAGAACGCACGCCCCTACACAAGGAGAGTCAACTTTGATCAAAGGTTGGACCAAGTCCTCATGGACATATGTGTAGAAGGAGCTCAATGGAAGATTGACTCAAAAGGCAAACCGGTTCAACTAAGAAGACTGGACCTTAAGCCTGTAGCTAGAGGATGGTTGGAGTTCATTCAATGCTCAATCATTCCCACTAGCAACCGGTCTGAAGTTACTATAGACCGGGCCATCATGATCCATAGCATCATGATTGGAGAAGAGGTGGAAGTTCATGAGATTATACCTCAAGAACTCTACAAGGTGGCTGACAAGTCCTCCACTATGGCAAGGTTAGCCTTTCCTCACCTCATTTGCCACCTATGCAATTCGGCTGGGATTGACATAGAAGGAGATATCCTCATTAAAGAGGACAAGCCCATCACTAAGAAAAAGATGGAGCAAGCAAGATAGTCCATTCATGGAGCTCAAGAGGCGCATGAAGCTCATCACCATGAGATCCCGGAGATGCCTCAAAGGCATTTTCCTCCACAAAACTATTGGGAGCAAATCAACACCTCCCTAGGAGAACTAAGCTCCAACATGGGACAATTAAGGGTGGAACATCAAGAGCACTCCATCATCCTTCATGAAATTAGAGAAGATCAAAAAGTAATGAGGGAGGAGCAACAAAGACAAGGAAGAGACATAGAAGAGCTCAAGGACATCATTGGTTCCTCAAGAAGGAAACGCCACCATCACTAAGGTGGATTCATTCCTTGTTCCTATTTCTTCTGTTTTTCGTTTTCTATGTTATGTGCTTATCTATGTTTGTGTATTATTGTGTGATCATTAGTAGTTAGTAACTATGTCTTAAAGTTATGAATGTCCTATGAATCCATCACCTCTCTTAAAAAAAATTGTTTTAATTCAAAAGAACAAGAAGTACATGAGTTTTGAATTTATCCTTGAACTTATTTTAATTATATTGATGTGGTGACAATGCTTCTTATTTTCTGAATGTATGCTTGAACAGTGCATATGTCTTTTGAAGTTGTTGTTTAAGAATGTTAAATATGTTGGCTCTTGAAAGAATGATGACTAGGAAACATGTTATTTGATAATCTGAAAAATCATAAAAATGATTCTTGAAGCAAGAAAAAGCAGCAAAGAATAAAGCTTGCAGAAAAAAAAAAGAAAAAAATAGGCGAAAAAAAATAGAAAGAAAGAGAAAAAGCAAGCAGAAAAAGCCAAAAGCTCTTAAAACCAAGAGGCAAGAGCAAAAAGCCAATAACCCTTAAAACCAAAAGGCAAGGGCAAATAAAGAGGATCCCAAGGCTTTGAGCATCAGTGGATAGGAGGGCCTAAAGGAATAAAATCCTGATCTAAGCGGCTAAACCGAGCTGTCCCTAACCATGTGCTTGTGGCGTGTAGGTGTCAAGTGAAAACTTGAGACTGAGCGGTTAAAGTCAAGGTCCAAAGCAAAAAAAGAGTGTGCTTAAGAACCCTAGACACCTCTAATTGGGGACTTTAGCAAAGCTGAGTCACAATCTGAAAAGGTTCACCCAATTATGTGTCTGTGGCATTTATGTATCCGGTGGTAATACTGGAAAACAAAGTGCTTAGGAACATGGCCAAGACTCATAAAATAGCTGTGTTCAAGAATCATCATACTGAACTAGGAGAGTCAACAACACTATCTAAACTCTGAGTTCCTATAGAAGCCAATCATTCTGAACCTCAATGGATAAAGTGAGATGCCAGAACTATTCAAGAGGCAAAAAGCTATAAGTCCCGCTCATTCGATTGGAGCTATGTTTCATTGATAGTTTGGAATTTATAGTATATTCTCTTCTTTTTATCCTATTTGATTTTCAGTTGCTTGGGGACAAGCAACAATTTAAGTTTGGTGTTGTGATGAGCGGATAATTTATACGCTTTTTGGCATTGTTTTTAGTATGTTTTTAGTAGGATCTAGTTACTTTTAGGGATGTTTTCATTAGTTTTTATGTTAAATTAACATTTCTGGACTTTACTATGAGTTTGTGTGTTTTTCTGTGATTTCAGGTATTTTCTGGCTGAAATTGAGGGACTTGAGCAAAAATCAGATTCAGAGGTTGAAGAAGGACTACTGATGCTGTTGGATTCTGACCACCCTGCACTCAAAGTGGATTTTCGGGAGCTACAAAACTCAAAATGGCGCGCTTTCAATTGCGTTAGAAAGTAGACATCCAGGGCTTTCCAGCAATATATAATATTCTATACTTTGGCCGAGTTTAGATGACGTAAAAGGGCGTTGAACGCCAGTTCTACGCTGCTGTCTGGAGTTAAACGCCAGAAACAAGTCACAAACCAGAGTTGAACGCCAGAAATACGTTACAACCTGGCGTTCAACTCCAGAAAGAGCCTCTGCACGTGTAACATTCAAGCTCAGCCTAAGCACACACCAAGTGGGCCCTGGAAGTAGATTTATGCATCAATTACTTACTTCTGTAAACCCTAGTAGCTAGTTTATTATAAATAGGACTTTTTACTATTGTATGAGACATCTTTGATCATTTTTAGATCTCTAGACCTCCATGGGAGGCTGGCCACTCTGCCATGCTTACCCTATGTTCACTTATGTATTTTCAACGGTAGAGTTTCTACACTCCATAGATTAAGGTGTGGAGCTCTGCTGTTCCTCGTGAATTAATGCAAAGTACTACTGTTTTTCTATTCAATTCAACTCATTCCGCTTCTAAGATATTCATTCGCACTTCAACATGAATGTGATGAACGTGACAATCATCATCATTCCCCACGAATGCGTTCTTGACAACCACTTCCGTTCCACCTTAGATTGGATGATTATCTCTTGGATCTCTTAATCAGAATCTTTGTGGTATAAGCTAGATTGATGGCGGCATTCATGAGAATCCGGAAAGTCTAAACCTTGTCTGTGGTATTCCAAGTAGGATTCTGGGATTGAATGACTGTGATGAGCTTCAAACTCACGAGTGCTGGGCGTAGTGACAGACGCAAAAGGAGGGTGAATCCTATTCCGGTATGATCGAGAACCTCAGATGATTAGCCGTGCCGTGACAGAGCATTTGGACCATTTTCACAAGAGGATGGGATGTAGCCATTGACAACGGTGATGCCCTTACATAAAGCCAGCCATAGAAAGGAGTAAGATTGATTGGATGAAGACAGCAACAAAGCAGAGGTTTGGAGGAACGAAAGCATCTCTATGCGTTTATCTGAAATTCTCACCAATGATTTACATAAGTATTTCTATCCCTATTTTACTAGTTTATTTTCAAAAAATCCATGACTATTTTATATCCGCCTGACTGAGATTTACAAGATGACCATAGCTTGCTTCATACTAACAATCTCCGTGGGATCGACCCTTACTCACGTAAGGTTTTATTACTTGGACAACCCAGTGCACTTGCTGGTTAGTTGTGCGAAGTTGTGATAAAAAGTTGAGATTACAATTGAGCGCACCATGTTGATGGCGCCATTGATGATCACAATTTTGTGCACCAATCCACTGCATTATGCTGGGAGACGAAGTGGAGATTCATCATCTGATTTCTTGTGAGCTCTACACAATTGCAAACAAGAACTCCACTGACGCCAAATTGGCTTACCTAAACCTAATCTCTCTGCTATGCAAAGACGCTGGGGTGAAGATGGGAGTGGGTGAGTATATCTCAGTCGAGCAACCAATCACCAAAAAGTTAATGGAGAGACAACAAGTGCAGGATAACTCCATCAAAAGGAGGGCACAGGAGTTCCTCCCAGAAATCCCTCAAATGGACTACTGGACCCGCCTAGAAGTATCTGTCACCAAGTTGTAAGAAGCTATGGATCAACTGAAAGAAGAACAACCAGTTCAAAATAGCATGCTCTGCAAACTGCTGAAGGAACAAGAGGAGTAGGGGCGTGAGCTATAGGAGCTGAAGCGTCAGAAGCTGTCGCTTGAAGGGCCAAGCACCCCACAGACTAAAGGAGCATCCATCTCCCAAAATAAAGGTTGTTGAGTCCTAATCTTAGTCTTAACTCTGTGATAATTTTTACTATTAGAAATCTACCTTAGAAGTTATATGAGTAGTATTAATTAGTATCTTTATTTTTATTTTTAGGCCCCAATAAGTTATAATTTATCTTTCTTATCATCATTAAACATGAATAAAATAGCAGATTTTTAGAATAAGGAAGCAATTTTATTTTCGAGTTCTTAATAAGAAAAATTCAAATTATTTATATGTGGTGGCAATACTTCTAGTTTTCTGAATGAATGCTTGAACAGTGCAAATGTCTTTTGAATTTGTTGTTTATGAATGTTAAAATTGTTGGATCTTGAAGAATGATGAAAAAGATAAATATTATTGATAATATGAAAAATCATAAAAATTGATTCTTGAAGCAAGAAAAAGCAGTGAATAACAAGGCTTGCGAAAAAAAATGGCGAAAATAAAAGAAAAAGAAAGAAAAAGAAAAAGCAAGCAGAAAAAGCCAATAACCCTTTAAACCAAAAGGCAAGGGTGAAAAGGATCCAAGGCTTTGAGCATCAGTGGATAGGAGGGCCCAAAGGAATAAAATCCTGGCCTAAGCGGCTAAACTAAGCTGTCCCTAACCATGTGCTTGTGGCGTGAAGGTGTCAAGTGAAAAGCTTGAGACTGAGCGGTTAAAGTCGTGATCCAAAGCAAAAAAAAAAGAGTGTGCTTAAGAACTCTGGACACCTCTAACTGGGGATTTTAGCAAAGCTAAGTCACAATCTGAAAAGGTTCACCCAGTTATGTGTCTGTGGCATTTATGTATCCGGTGGTAATACTAGAAAACAAAGTGCTTAGGGCCACGGCCAAGACTCATAAAATAGCTGTGTTCAAGAATCAACATACTAAACTTGGAGAATCAATAACACTATTTGAATTATGAGTTCCAATAGATGCCAATCATTCTGAACTTCAAAGGATAAATGGAGGTGCCAAAATTGTTCGGAAGCAAAAAGCTTCTAGCCCCGCTCATCTAATGAGAATTTGAGCTTCATATGAAACTCTGAGATGTTATTGCCTCTTGATTCTCTTTCTATCCTATTTTATTTATCTAGTTGCTTGAGGACAAGCAACAGTTTAAGTTTGGTGTTGTGATGAGCGGATATTTTATACACTTTTTGGGGGTATTCTCATATAGTTTTTAGTAGGATCCAGCTACTTTTTAGTATATTTTTATTAGTTTTTATGTAAAAATCACATTTCTGGACTTTACTATAAGTTTGTGTGTTTTTTTGTGATTTCATGTATTTTCTGGCTGAAATTAAGGGACCTGAGCAAAAATCTGATTCAGAGGCTGAAAAAGGACTGCAGATGCTAATGGATTCTGACCTCTCTGCACTCAAAATGGATTTTCTAGAGCTACAAAAGCCCAATTGGCGTACTCTCAATTGCGTTGGAAAGTAGACATTTAGGGCTTTCCAGCAATATATAATAGTTCATACTTTGCCCAAGTTTTGATGACGCAAATTGGCATTTAACGCCAAGCCTTTACCCTATTCTGGCGTTAAACGCCAGAAACAAGTTGCAAACCAGAGTTAAACGCCAGAAATAGGCTACAACCTGGCGTTTAACTCCAAATAAAGTCTCTACATATAGAAGCTTCAATGCTCAGCCCAAGCACATACCAAGTGGGCCCCGGAAGTAGATTTCTGCACTATCTATCTTAGTTTACTCAATTCCTGTAAACCTAGGTCACTAGCTTAGTATAAAAACTACTTTTAGAGATTTATTTTGGATCTCATGACATTTTCACGTTTTACCTTGTATCTCTACAGCATGAGTCTCTAAACTCCATGATTGGGGGTGAGGAGCTCTGCTGTGTCTCAATGAATTAATGCAATTACTTCTATTTTCTATTCAACACGCTTGTTTCTGTTCTAAGATATTCACTCGTACTTAACCCTAAAGAATGTGATGATCCGTGACACTCATCATCACTCTCAACCTATGAACGTGTGCCTGACAACCACTTACGTTCTATCTGTAATAGCTTGAGTGTATATCTCTTGGGTTCCTAGTTCAGGAGTTTGATTGCCTCTCCTGACAACAGAGCGTTCAATTCCACGAATCCAGAGCCTTCGTGATAAAAGCTAGAATCAATTGGCAGCATTTCTGAGATCTGGAACGTCTAAACCTTGTCTGTGGTATTCTGAGTAGGACCTGTGAAGGAATGACTGTGACGAGCTTCAAACTCACAAGTATTGGGCGTAGTGACAGACGCAAAAGGATCAATGGATCCTATTCCAGCACAAGTGAGAACCAACAGATGATTAGCCATGTACATGGACCTTTTTCACTGAGAGGACGGATGGTAGCCATTGACAACAGTGATCCACCAACATACAGCTTGCCATGGAAGAAACCTGCGTGCATGAAGAAGAAGACAGTAGGAAAGCGGAAATTCAGAAGACAGAGCATCTCCAAAACCTCAATCTGTTCTCCATTACTGCATAACAAGTATTATTTATTTTATGTTAATTACTCTTCATAAATCCAACAATTTTTATTATTAATTTCCTGACTAAGAATTACAAAATAACCATAGCTTGCTTCAAGCCGATAATCTCCGTGGGATCGACCCTTACTCACGTAAGGTATTACTTGGATGACCCAGTGCACTTGCTGGTTAGTTGTGCGAATTGTGAAAAGTGTGATTTACAATTCGTGCACCAGGTAGCAATGGAAAATTGTGTTCACAATTGAGGAGGATAACTAGAATAGGACTTCTAATTCTCATTCCTTGTCAAGAGCTTTGTTAGTTGTTTGTTCATTTTCATTGCCATTTACATTTCATGTCTATTATCTCAAAAACCCCAAAACATAACTCATAACCAATAATAAGGACACTTTATTGCAATTCCTAGAGATAACGACCCGAGGTTCAATACTTCGGTTTATAGATTTTAGGGGTTTGTTACTTGTGACAAACAATTTTTTATATGAAAGGATTAGTGTTGGTTTAGAAACTATATTGTAACGAGCTTTCATTTGTGAAATTCTAAGCCGTCAAACAACTCAAAATTCATCAAATCAAACATAAACTAACCATTATATCACAAAAAGACAAATAAGACAAAAGACTATAAACAAGAGATAGAGTTGGAATAATGTCACCATGGTGGGGTGTTTCCCACCAAGCACTTTGGTTTAGAGTCCTAAGTTGGACTTGCATGGCTTCATTGGTCACTTGGGAACTTCACCAAGGAGGAAGATCTCAAACTCCTTGGCATTTTTGGGTTGAGTGTGATAGATATGGTCCTTTGAACTTGATCTCTTAGCAACATCCTTTTCTTTTTGCTCCTTGCCATCCTCAATGACTTGCTCTTCAACTACGTGATGACAAGTCATCTTAGCCTAGTTTCACTAGCCTTTTTCTTTTGTTTTCAATTGATTTTATGCACTTTCTTAAGCCATAAGCAAGCCAATTGGGTAGATTTCCATGTTTCCTTTGATTCAATCAACCATGTATGAATTCATGCACTTTCATGAGATTTTATGCTATAATTGTCATATATTATGAAAGAAACACAATCTCATGATTTGGGGCATAGCTTTGATTGTTTTGATTGATTGATGATAGGTGGAAAGAGTTTTGAAGAAGGTTGAAGGAAGAAGGAATGGCGAGGAGCAAGAGAGAACAAAAAGTTTAAGCCAAAGTTTGCCTCAAACTTTACCTCAAACTTTTAGTCCAAACGTTGGTAGCAGCAAGTGAAGCCATCTGGTATAAAAAGTTTGAGTAAAAGTTTGCCTCAAACTTTTACTCAAACTTTTAGGATTTCAACCCGGTTCACAATGGATCTTTCTCCAACTCCAAGAGCAATCAACCAAGGCCTTTATCAACCCAATTCCATCAAGAGCAAAGGCCCAATTCAAAGCTTGAAGACCATTTGAAGAAAGTGTATAAATAGCTTAGGATTTAAGTTTTAAAAAAAAGCTTTTCCTTCCTAGTTTTGCTGGGTAGTTTTTGGAGAGCTTTTGGATTTTGAATTGTTCTGAGTTTCTGAGTTTGGGGAAGGAGAATTGAATTCTCTTCCTCTTAGTTTTCTTGTTTTCAATTTCAATTACACTTGTCTTGAGTCTTGGGTATTGAGAATTGGGGAAATTCTGTCTCAATCTCACCTTGAGATCTCTTTCTGTTTCTTTTATTGCACCATTGGAGAATTGAGATTTACATTCAAGCTTTCTTCTGTTTTGATCTTTAATTTCTTGCAATTGAATTCTACATTTGGATCTAGGAAGGCATTGAGATCTAGACTCGGTTAGCTAGTCTCTTGGGTCCTGAGATCTGGAGTTTTGATGAGCGGATATTTTATACGCTTTTTAGGGATAATTTCATATAGTTTAGAGTATGTTTTAGTTAGATTTTAGTCTATTCCTAGTAGTTTTTAGGAAAAATTCATATTTCTGGACTTTACTATGAGTTGTGTGTTTTTCTGTAATTTCAGGTATTTTTCTGGCTGAAATTGAAGGAGCTGAGCAAAATTTTGATTCAGGCTGAAAAAGGACTGCTGATGCTGTTGGATTCTGACCTCCCTGCACTCAAAGGGGATTTTCTGGAGCTACAGAACTCGAAATGGCATGCTTCCAATTGCGTTGGAAAGTAGACATTCAGGGCTTTCCAGCAATATATAATATTCCATACTTTGCACAAGGATAGACGACGTAAACCGGCGTTCAACGCCAGTTCTCTGCCCAATTCTGGCGTCCAGCGCCAGAAAAGGATCAAAAACTGGAGTTGAACGCCCAAACTGGCATAAAAACTGGCGTTCAACTCCACAAATGGCCTCCGCACGTGAATTGCTTAAAGTCTCAGCCCCAGCACACACCAAGTGGGCCCCAACACACCAAGTGGGCCCAGAAGTGGATCTCTGCATCATCCATCATAGTCCACTCATATTTTGTAACCCTAGGCTACTGGTTTAGTATTTAAACATCTTTTAGAGACTTATTTTGTATCTCATGACATTTCAGATCTAAACTTTGTATTCTCTGACGGCATGAGTCTCTAAACCCCATTGTTGGGGGTGAGGAGCTCTGCTGTGTCTCAATGAATTAATGCAAGTATTTCTGTTTCCCATTCAAACACGCTTGTTCCTATCTAAGATGTTCATTCGTGCTTAACAGTGATGAAGGTGATGACCCGTGACATTCATCACCTTCCTCAAACCATGAACGTGTGCCTGACAACCACCTCCGTTCTACATCCGACTGAATGAGTATCTCTTAGATTCCTTAATCAGAATCTCCGTGGTATAAGCTAGAACTGATGGCGGCATTCATGAGAATCCGGAAAGTCTAAACCTTGTCTGTGGTATTCCGAGTAGGATTCAATGATTGAATGACTGTGACGAGCTTCAAACTCCCGAAGGCTGGGCGTTAGTGACAGACGCAAAAGGATAGTAAATCCTATTCCAACCGGATCGAGAACCAACCGGTGATTAGCCGTGCTGTGACAGAGCGCGTGAGCGTAGTTTTCACTGGAAGGATGGAAGGTAGCCATTGACAACGGTGATCCACCAACACACAGCTTGCCATAGGAGGACGTGCGTGCGTGAATCAGAAGACAGAGGAAAGCAGAGATTCAGAGGACAAAGCATCTCCAAAACTCCAACATATTCTCCATTACTGCACAACAAGTAACTTTTAATTTATGCTCTACTGGTTATTCACAATTCAACTGATAAACATAATTGACTTCCTGACTAAGATTTACAAGATAACCATAGATTGCTTCAAACCAACAATCTCCGTGGGATTCGACTCTTACTCACGTAAGGTATTACTTGGACGACCCAGTGCACTTGCTGGTTAGTGGTACGCGTTGTGAAAAGTGTGATAACACAATTCGTGCACCAAGTTTTTGGCGCCGTTGCCGGGGAATTGTTCGTGTTTGAACAACTGACGGATTATTTTGTTGCTTAGATTAGGAAAAATCTTTCCTTTTTTGTTTAGAGTCTTTTATTATTTATCCCTTGTTAAAATACTTTAAACTTATAGCTCAGTTATTTAGAACGTGGTGTTTATGTTCATGATAATTGGCTATCATATTTTTTTTAAAAACCTTTTTCAAAAATAATTTTTCTATTAAATCCTGTGCCAAACTTTGAGTTTGGTGTTTTCAAAAATAATCTTTCTTAAAATTTTTGAAGGTCCCATAACTCATTTGGCTAGAGCGTTAATCTGTGTTCTTGGTAATTGGGTTAGAATCTTTTATACTCTTTTCAAAACCTTCTTTTTCAAAAATATTTTTTCTATTAAATCTTGTGCCAAACTTTAAGTTTGGTGTTTTCTTGTTGATTTCCCTTTGATTTTCGAAAATTTTAAGTTTGGTGTTCTTCCTTAATGTTCTTGTGTTCTTGTGAGTCTTCAAAGTGTTCTTGAGTTTCCTTGTGTCTTGATCTTAAAATTTTTAAGTTTGGTGTTCCTTGGTGTTTTCCCTCCAAATTTTTCGAAAACAAGGAGCATTAGATCTAAAAATTTTTAAATCTTGTACTATCTTATTGTTTTTCTCTCTCCTCACTAAATTCAAAAAAATATCTTTTCAAAATATCTCTTCTAACTTCCTAACTTCTTATCTTTTCAAAATTTGTTTCAACTAACTAACTAACTTTTTGTTTGTTTCTTAACTTTTTCAAAACTACCTAACTAACTCTCCCTCTTTCTAATTTTCAAAAATATCTTCCTCTTTTTCAAAAATTTCTCTTTTTTTTTTTAACTAATTAATTTTTTTTATAAACGAAAAAAAAATTTATTTTCAAAATTCAAATTCTTTTTAGTTATTTTATTTTATTTAAGTGTTTACTTCTTAAAAAATAAAATAAATAAAAAGATAAATCAGTCCAAGTTATATCCATACATCCATCATGGACATAAGTGGAAATGAACAGTCCAGGAGGACTCTGGGGTCATATTCTAACCCCTCTACTGCTTCATATGGAAGTAGCATCTGCATACCCTCCATTGGAGTCAGTAGCTTTGAGTTGAATCCTCAGCTCATTATCATGGTGCAGCAAAGTTGCCAGTATTCCGGTCTTCCACAGGAAGAACCTACAGAGTTTCTGGCACAATTTTTACAAATTGCTGACACAGTACATGATAAGGAAATAGATCAGGATGTCTACAGACTATTACTGTTTCCATTTGCTATAAAAGATCAAGCCAAGAGGTGGTTAAATAACCAACCTAAGGCCAGCATAAGAACATGGAAACAGCTGACTGAAAAATTCCTGAATCAATATTTCCCTCCAAAAAGGATGACACAGCTAAGGCTGGACATCCAAGGCTTTAAACAAGGAGATAATGAATCTCTTTATGATGCCTGGGAGAGATACAGAGAGATGCTACGAAAATGCCCCTCTGAAATGTTTTCAGAGTGGGTTCAGTTAGACATCTTCTACTATGGGCTTGCAGAAGGAGCTCAGATGTCTTTAGATTACTCAGCTGGTGGATCTATCCATATGAGAAAAACAATTGAAGAAGCTCAAGAGCTCATTGATACAGTTGCCAGGAATCAGCATCTGTATCTAAGCAGCAACCCTTCCATGAATGAAGAGGTTAAAACAGTAACTGCTGAATTCAGTACTGTAAAACAAGCTGCTGAATTCAATCAGCAATTAGATTTTCTAACAAAATAGCTAGCTGAATTCAAAGACAGGTTACAGGAGACAAGGATAGCTAATATACATATGGACGAACAGTTTAAGCAAATAAAGCAGCAGCTATCAAAGCAAATAGCAGAAGAATGCCAAGCAGTTCAATTAAGAAGTGGGAAAACATTAAATACCCCACCTCAAGGCATCAAAAATTCAAGAAATGAGCGACCCACCAAAGATTCCCTTGAGGACAGTAAGAGCCCAGGGAAAAATAATTCTGGCACTAAAACGCCAGAAAATGGGTGGAAGGCTGGCGCTGAACGCCCAGACCATGCCCAAAACTGGCGTTCAGCGCCAGAAACAAGGCAGGATTGGCGTTCAACGCCAGAAATGGGCAAGAATCTGGCGTTGAACGCCCAAATGGGGCAGAATCCAGCATTGAACGCCCAACAGGGGCACATTTCTGGCGTTCAGGCGCCAGGAACAGACAGTGAGCTGGCGTCTAACGTCACTCCAGCTTCTGACTCTGGTACTCAATTGCCAGTGAGGGATCAGACACACACAAGTGCTGACAACAACCCCTCTAAAAAGGCTTCTTTAACCACTAAGGTTGAGGAATATAAAGCCAAGATACCTTATCCTCAAAAACTCCGGAAAGAGGAGCAGGATAAGCAATTTGCTCGCTTTGCAGATTATCTAAGGACTCTTGAAATAAAGATTTCATTTGCAGAGGCACTTGAGCAAATACCTTCTTATGCCAAGTTCATGAAAGAGATCTTGAGTCATAAAAAGGAGTGGAGAGAAACAGAAAGAGTTCTCCTCACTGAAGAATGCAGTGCAGTCATTCTGAAAAGTTTTCCTGAAAAGCTTAAAGACCCTGGGAGTTTTCTGATACCATGCATATTAGAAGGTGATTGCACCAAGACAGCTTTATGCGATCTTGGGGCAAGCATCAACCTAATACCTGCATCCACTATCAGGAAGCTTGGCTTAACTGAAGAAGTTAAACCAACCCGGATATGTCTCCAACTTGCTGATGGTTCCACTAAATACCCATCAGGCGTGATTGAGGACATGATTGTCAGAGTTGGGCCATTCGCCTTTCCCACTGACTTTGTTGTGCTGGAAATGGAGGAGCACAAGAGTGCCACTCTCATTCTAGGAAGACCCTTCCTAGCAACTGGACGATCCCTCATTGACGTCCAACAGGGGGAAATAACCCTGAGAGTCAACGATGACGAGTTCAAGTTGAACGCTGTCAAAGCCATGCAGCATCCAGACACATCAACAGACTGCATAAAAGTTGACCTTATTGACTCTTTGGTAGAAGAGATCAACATGGCTGAGAGTCTCGAATCAGAGTTGGAAGACATCTTTAAAGATGTTCAGCCTGATTTGGAGGATTCAGGGGACATGAAAGAGCCTCTGAAATTTCTTCTGAAAGAGGAAAAACCTCCTAAACCCAATGTTCTGAAAATCGGTTCGAACCGGCCGGTCGAACCGGTCGAACCGTGAATCGGGCGCTAAAGCGGTTCGGTCAATAAAGGAAACCGCAAAATTTGATAACCGATATTGAACCGACGAACCGGCCGGTTACCGGTCGGTCGAACCGAACCGGGACCCAGCCGGTTTTTTAACCTGACAGCAAAACGCCGTCGTTTTGCAATGTGGGAAGCCCTAATTCCCTTTTCTCCTTCGTCAGTTTCGTCTTCGTGCTTCACTCCAGCCTCAGCGTCCCACACCCACACTCCCACTCCCACAGAACAACACCCACGAGGCCACCAGGCCACGACCCACCACGACCCACCGGCCACCACTGTGAGAGACAGAACGCCTGAAGCCCTCAACGCACTCACCTCCGTCGCGCCTTCAGCAGCGTCGCGCCTTCAGCAGCGTCGCGACCTCAGCAGCTTCGCGGCCTCAGCAGCATCGCGCCCTCAGCCTCCGTCGCGCCTTCAGCAGCGTCGCGCCCTCAGCAGCGTCAGCACGGTCAGCGCCCTCAGCCACTTCGCCGTCAGCGTCTGCCTCTGAGAGAAAGCAATAGAGAAGCGTCAGCAGCGTTGAAGAACTGAAGTCTCATTTCCAGGTAATTTTTATTTTTTAATTTGGTTATGATTTATGAACATGATTTTGTGATGAAATCTGATACTCTGTGAACTCTGTGAACAAAGAATTTTGATGAAATTCTGAGTCTCTAAAACCGTTATGAACTGATATAGTGATATCAACTCTGTGAACTGACTGAACTCTGATGAAGTCATGAAACTGTCATGAAATATGATTATGAACTGATTCTGTGATGAAATATGAATTGATTTTGTGAATTCTGATTTTGTGAAATCTGATTGTGTGAACTCTGATTTTGTGACATGATTTTGTCATTGTGAACTCTGGTTTTGACGTTTTGTATACTCTGATTTTGAGAGATGATTTTGTGAATTGAATTATGAATTTTTTGAACCTGAGATGTTGTTTGTATACTCTGATTTTGGAATTTGGATGTTGTTTGTTTAATGTTCATTTGTTGTGAACTTGAGAGTTGAGATTACTGTGAATCAAAAGGGAACACGTGTAGTTGGAATAGTACAAAGAATGAATTCAGTTGTTTAGACAACCATAAAGGTAGCTTATTTTTTTATTTTATTTTTTCATTTTGTTGCATTTGACATGACTAATAGCCAATTTAATTAAGCTTGACTCTTGTTGTTTTGGAGTAGATTCTTTCTTAGATGTTTATTAACAAATAATTGAAGCAAGTAGATGAATTTCATGAAAACATTAGACATCCAAATCAATGAATTAGTCCATGATTCCGACTAGCTTTATGTACCTTTTAACTTGTTCAACAAATTCAGGGTTATTGCTTTTTCGAGTGATTGCATGATCTAAGTTTACTGGTGTAGTTGCAGGACCATCAACAGCTCTGGTAACAACAGGTTAGTTTTCACTTCATTATGCCTTCTCTTTTTTTTTAATGCTTTTCTTGGTATCATTATTAATTAGCCTGAAAGCAAGTAAATGTGAAAATTTTCTAAAGATGGAGTTTTGATGAATGCAGGATCAGTACTGGGATCATTTTTCCTTATCCTGCTTACCGGTGTGATTTACTACATCTATGATACTTGCATAATACAAAAATATGATTATATTTTCTTAGATGAGATTGATGCTGATTTAGATCAAGGTGGTGGTGGTGGTAGTACTAGTACATTTTATGCTGCACCACTTGCTTTTTCTGGTCCAAGTAGTGGAAATGAAGGTGATGAAATCAATGACGCAAATCTGCAACAAATTATGGAGGATTTTGATGGTTGATGACAAATTTGGCTCATTTTGATGCTGCTATGTTATGTTTGGTTGTTTGTTTGTTGACTTTTGAACTTTGAATTTGTATTTGAATGAGATTATAACATTTGGTTTATGTAGTACTTTTAATTTGAATGATATTTTCAAGTTTAGATTAGACTATAATTATATTTTTATGTGTTTATTTATTATTTTATTATAAAACGGTTTTTACGGTTCAACCACGGTCAGATCGGTTGAACCTATGAACCAATGAACCAGTACCTAGAACGGTTTGATGACCGGTTCGGTTTTCAGAACCTTGCCTAAACCAGAGCTCAAGCCACTGCCACCATCCTTGAAATATGCATTTCTAGGAGAAGGTGACACCTTTCCAGTGATCATAAGCTCTGCTTTAAATTCACAGGAAGAGGAAGCACTTATTCAAGTGCTAAGGACACACAAGACAGCTCTTGGGTGGTCCATAGGTGACCTTAGGGGCATAAGCCCAGCTAGATGCATGCACAAAATCCTACTGGAGGATAATGCCAAACCAGTGGTTCAACCACAGAGGCGGCTAAATCCAGCCATGAAGGAAGTGGTGCAGAAAGAGGTCACCAAATTACTAGAGGCTGGGATTATTTATCCCATTTCTGATAGCCCCTGGGTGAGCCCTGTTCAAGTCGTCCCAAAAAAGGGAGGCATGACAGTGATTCATAATGAAAAAAATGAACTGGTTCCTACAAGAACAGTTACAGGGTGGCGCATGTGTATTGACTACAGAAAGCTCAATACAGCCACCAGAAAGGATCATTTTTCTTTACCATTCATAGACCAGATGCTAGAGAGACTAGCAGGTCATGATTATTACTGCTTTTTGGATGGTTACTCAGGCTATAACCAGATTGCAGTAGATCCCCAGGATCAAGAGAAAACAGCATTCACATGTCTATCCGGAGTGTTTGCTTATAGAAGGATGCCCTTTGGGCTATGCAATGCACCTGCAACCTTCCAGAGATGCATGCTCTCTATTTTCTCTGATATGGTGGAAAAATTTCTGGAAGTCTTCATGGATGACTTCTCAGTATATGGAGACTCATTCAGCTCCTGTCTTGATCACCTGAAACTTGTTCTGAAAAGATGCCAAGAAACCAACCTAGTTTTAAACTGGGAAAAGTGTAACTTCATGGTGACTGAAGGAATTGTTCTTGGGCATAAAATCTCAAACAAGGGAATAGAGGTGGATCAAGCAAAAATAGAGGTAATTGAAAAATTACCACCACCTGCCAATGTTAAGGCAATCAGAAGCTTTCTGGGGCATGCAGGATTCTATAGGAGGTTTATAAAGGATTTTTCAAAAATCGCAAAACCTCTAAGCAATCTGCTAGCTGCTGACACGCCATTTGTGTTTGACACAGCATGCCTGCAGGCGTTTGAAACGCTGAAAGCTAAGCTGGTCACAGCACCAGTCATTTCTGCACCAGACTGGACATTGCCATTTGAGTTAATGTGTGATGCCAGTGATCATGCCATTGGTGCAGTATTGGGACAGAGGCATGACAAGCTTCTGCATGTCATTTATTATGCCAGTCGCGTTCTAAATGATGCCCAGAAAAATTACACAACCACAGAAAAAGAACTACTTGCAGTGGTTTACGCCATTGACAAGTTCAGATCATACTTAGTAGGATCAAAAGTGATTGTGTATACTGACCATGCTGCTCTTAAATATCTACTCACAAAGCAGGATTCAAAACCCAGGCTCATCAGATGGGTATTGCTTCTGCAAGAGTTTGATATAGAAATAAGAGACAGAAAAGGGACAGAGAACCAAGTAGTTGATCATCTGTCCCGGATAGGGCCAGTGGAAGGGACGTCCCTCCCCTTCCTTGAGATCTCTGAGACGTTCCCTGATGAGCATCTATTTGCCATTCAGGAAGCACCATGGTTTGCCGATATTGCAAACTATAAAGCTGCAAGGTTCATACCCAAGGAGTACAATAGAATACAAAAAAAGAAACTAATTACTGATGCAAAGTACTACTTGTGGGATGAGCCCTATCTCTTTAAGAGATGTGCAGACGGAATTATCCGTAGGTGTGTCCCCAGAGAGGAAGCACAGAGAATCCTATGGCATTGCCATGGATCTCAATATGGAGGCCATTTCGGAGGTGAGCGAACAGCCACCAAGGTTCTCCAATGTGGCTTCTATTGGCCCACACTCTATAAAGATTCCCGAGAGTTTGTACGTAATTGTGACAGTTGCCAAAGAGCTAGTAACCTACCTCATGGTTACGCCATGCCTCAACAAGGGATCTTGGAAATAGAGTTGTTTGATGTATGGGGAATTGACTTCATGGGACCTTTCCCACCATCATACTCAAACACTTATATTCTGGTGGCAGTTGACTATGTATCAAAATGGGTTGAGGCTATCGCCACACCCTCCAATGATACTAAAACAGTGCTGAAATTCCTCCAGAAACATATCTTTAGCAGGTTTGGTGTCCCTAGAGTGTTAATCAGCGATGGGGGCACTCACTTCTGCAATAAACAGCTTTACTCTGCCATGGTTCGGTATGGAATTCGCCACAAAGTGGCCACTCCATATCATCCACAAACCAACGGGCAAGCTGAAGTCTCTAACAGAGAATTAAAGAGAATCCTGGAACGGACAGTAAATACCCGTAGAAAGGATTGGGCAAGGAGCTTGGATGATGCTCTGTGGGCTTACAGAACAGCATTCAAGACCCCTATAGGTACCTCTCCATACCAACTCGTGTATGGTAAGGCATGCCACTTGCCCGTGGAACTGGAACATAAGGCCTACTGGGCAACCAGATTCCTAAACTTAGATGCCAAATTAGCAGGAGAAAAACGATTGCTCCAGCTAAATGAGCTAGAGGAATTCAGATTCACAGCTTTCGAAAATGCCAAGCTTTATAAAGAAAAATAAAAAAAATGGCATGACAGAAAGCTGTCATCTAGAATCTTTGAACCAGGACAAAAAGTCCTGTTGTTTAACTCTAGACTCAGGCTATTCCCCGGGAAACTGAAATCCCGGTGGAGCGGACCATACGTGATTACAAGTGTGTCACCATATGGTTATGTGGAGCTTCAAGATATTGATTCTGATAAGAAGTTCATTGTCAATGGACAGAGAATCAAGCATTATCTTGAAGGCAACACTGAGCAAGAATGCTCAAGGCTGAAGCTAGATTAAAAGCTCAGCAAGGTCCAGCTAAATACAATAAAGAAGCGCTTGCTGGGAGGCAACCCAGCCATGGGGCAACAATCCTCTAAGCATTTTGCCCTATTTCTATCTTTATTTTTTATATATATATAGAGTTCATTGACAACAAGGTAAATAATCATTTACAGAAGACCTCGGCACACAAAACAGAGTAAAAGAGCTCAATGGCAAGAAAATGCCAGTAAAGGGGCATTTTGGGCGTTCAGCGCCCAAAATGGGCATCCACTGGGCGCTGAACGCCAGTAATGGCAGCATTTGGGCGTTCAACGCCAGAAATGGCCACCCACTGGGCGTTGAACGCCAGGAATGGCAGCAACTGGGCGCTGAACGCCCAGGAGATCAGTATTTGGGCGCTGAACGCCCAAAACAGGCAGTGTTTGGGCGTTCAAACGCCAGGAGGATAGGGAGGAGCCAAATCCAGTAATCCCACACGTATTTCCATTTTAATTTCAAATTTTATGATTCAATACATGATTTTATTTACATAAACATGTCAAGAACCCTGATTTCTAAAAATCCTACCCTCAAAATATCAAATGTATCTTAATTCATAAGCACACACCCTCTTTGCAAAATCAATCCAACTCTTTTCAAATCTTTTCCAAAAACAAATCTATCTTTCTCACCCTAAAATCTTTTCAATATCTTTTTCATATTATCTTTTTCAAAAACCCAGATTTATCTTTTTCAAAAATCTATCCTATCTTTTCAAAATCAAACTATATCTTCTATCTTATCTTTTTCACTCTAAAATCTTTTCAATATCTTTTTCATATTATCTTTTTCAAAAACCCAGATTTATCTTTTTCAAAAATCTATCCTATCTTTTCAAAATCAAACTATATCTTCTATCTTATCTTTTTCAACTCAATCTTTTTATCTTATCTCTTCCAATTTTTCGAAAATACACCCCCCACCCCCTTTAAATTGGGTTCGGCCTCCCCCCTCCTCCATCAACAAGTGCACCTCAGTCTCCTTCTATCCCTCTCCTTTCTTTTCTTTTGCTTGAGGACAAGCAAACCTCTAAGTTTGGTGTGTTTATCCAAGATCACTACTAAGATTATGGCTCTCAAAGGGAAACAATACACTCCAAGAGGCAAGAAAGAGAGCGTTCCAAAACCACTTTGGAATCAAGGGAAGTTCTTATCTAAAGAACATTCAGACCATTATCTTAAAGTAATGGGTCTGAGATCAGTGATCCCGGAAGTTAGATTCGATCTGAAAGAAGACGAATATCCGGAGATCCAGGAGCAAATTCGAATCAGGAACTGGGAAGTCCTAGCTAATCCTGAAATGAAAGTAGGAAGGAACATGGTCCAGGAGTTCTATGCTAATATGTGGCAGACTGACAAGCAAAGACTATCTGGAACTGCCTGCTACGAATTTCGGACCATGGTCAGGGGAAAAATTGTTCATACCACCCCTGATAAGATCAGAGAGATACTAAAGCTACCTCAGCTAAAGGATGATCCAGACTCCTTCAACAGGAGGATGATGAGAGCAGACATTGGCCTGGATAAGATTCTAGAGGACATCTGTATCCCTGGAGCCAGGTGGACCACCAACACAAAGGGCGTCCCAAATCAACTCAAGAGGGAGGATCTCAAACCAGTTGCCAGAGGATGGCTGGACTTCATTGGGCGTTCTCTGTTGCCCACCAGCAACCGTTCTGAAGTCACAGTTAAAAGAGCAGTGATGATTCATTGCATCATGATGGGAAAGGAAGTGGAGGTTCATCAACTGATTTCAACAGAGCTCTATAAGATTGCTAACAAAAATTCAAGAGAGGCCAGGTTGGCTTATCCAAGCGTGATTTCTCTGCTCTGCAAGGACGCTGGAGTCAAGATGGGAATAACTGAATATATCCTAATTGAAAAGTCAATCACCAAAGCATCAATGGAAAGACAACAAGCACAGGAGGAACATATCAAGAAGAGAGCACAGGAATTCCTCCCAGAGATTCCTCAAGCGGAATATTGGGAATATCTTGAGACGTCTGTCACCAAGATACAGGAAGCTATGGAGCAAATAATAAAACAACAGAAGGAACACAGTCAAATGCTGACCCATATGCTTAAAGAACAAGAGGAGCAGGGACGTGACTTAAGGGAACTGAAGCGCCAAAAATCTTCTGTGATACCAAGCCTCCCAAGGATCAGAGGAACCCCCATACCCCCAGAATAAAGGTTGTTAATTTCCAATTTCTGCCTTAACTCTGTGACAGTGTCCTTATAAAAGTACCTTAGAAGTCATAATTAGTATCTATTTTGATTTTATCTCCAATTAAGCTATAGTTTATTTTTTCTCATCATCATTAAACATGAATAAAATAGTAGATCTATTGAATAAGAAGCAATAAAATTTCGAGTTTAAATAAAACAAATTCTAATTGGTTAAATGTGGTGGCAATGCTTTCTGTCTTCTGAATGAATGCTTGAACAGTGCATATGTCTTTTGAATTTGTTGTTCAAGACTGTTAAATATGTTGGCTCTTGAAAGAATGATGAACATGAGACATGTTATTGATAATCTGAAAATCATCAAAATGATTCTTGAAGCAAGAAAAAGCAGCAAAGAACAAAGCTTGCAGAAAAAAAAAAAAAAAAAAGAGAGAAGAAAAGCAAGCAGAAAAAGCCAAAAGCTCTTAAAACCAAAAGGCAAGGGCAAATAAAAAGGATCCCAAGGCTTTGAGCATTAGTGGATAGGAGGGCCTAAAGAACTAAAATCCTGGTCTAAGCGGCTAAACCAAGCTGTCCCTAACCATGTGCTTGTGGCGTGAAGGTGTCAAGTGAAAACTTGAGACTGAGCGGTTAAAGTCAAGGTCCAAAGCAAAAAGAAGAGTGTGCTTAAGAACTCTGGACACCTCTAATTGGGGACTTTAGCAAAGCTGAGTCACAATCTGAAAAGGTTCACCCAGTTATGTGTCTGTGGCATTTATGTATCCGGTAGTAATACTGGAAAACAAAGTGCTTAGGGCCACGGCCAAGACTCATAAAGAAGCTGTGTTCAAGAATTATCACACTGAACTAAGAGAATCAATAACACTATCTGAATTCTGAGTTCCTATAGATGCCAATCACTCTGAGCTTCAATGGATAAAGTGAGATGCCAAAACTGTTCAGGAGCAAAAAGCTACTAGTCCCGCTCATCTAATTAGAATCTGAGCTTCAATCAAAAACTCTGAGATATTATTGCTTCTCAACCTATTAGTCTTCTATTTTATTTGTCTAGTTGCTTGAGGACAAGCAACAGTTTAAGTTTGGTGTTGTGATGAGCGGATATTTTATACGCTTTTTGGGGATAATTTCATATAGTTTAGAGTATGTTTTAGTTAGTTTTTAGTCTATTCCTAGTAGTTTTTAGGAAAAATTCATATTTCTGGACTTTACTATGAGTTGTGTGTTTTTCTGTAATTTCAGGTATTTTTCTGGCTGAAATTGAAGGAGCTGAGCAAAATTTTGATTCAGGCTGAAAAAGGACTGCTGATGCTGTTGGATTCTGACCTCCCTGCACTCAAAGGGGATTTTCTGGAGCTACAGAACTCGAAATGGCATGCTTCCAATTGCGTTGGAAAGTAGACATCCAGGGCTTTCCAGCAATATATAATAGTCCATACTTTGCACAAGGATAGACGACGTAAACTGGTGTTCAACGCCAGTTCTCTGCCCAATTCTGGCGTCCAGCGCCAGAAAAGGATCAAAAACTGGAGTTGAACGCCCAAACTGGCATAAAAACTGGCGTTCAACTCCACAAATGGCCTCCGCACGTGAATTGCTTAAAGTCTCAGCCCCAGCACACACCAAGTGGGCCCCAGCACACCAAGTGGGCCCCAGAAGTGGATCTCTACATCATCCATCATAGTCCACTCATATTTTGTAACCCTAGGCTACTGGTTTAGTATTTAAACATCTTTTAGAGACTTATTTTGTATCTCATGACATTTCAGATCTAAACTTTGTATTCTCTGACGGCATGAGTCTCTAAACCCCATTGTTGGGGGTGAGGAGCTCTGCTGTGTCTCAATGAATTAATGCAAGTATTTCTGTTTCCCATTCAAACACGCTTGTTCCTATCTAAGATGTTCATTCGCGCTTAACTGTGATGAAGGTGATGACCCGTGACATTCATCACCTTCCTCAAACCATGAACGTGTGCCTGACAACCACCTCCGTTCTACATCCGACTGAATGAGTATCTCTTAGATTCCTTAATCAGAATCTCCGTGGTATAAGCTAGAACTGATGGCGGCATTCATGAGAATCCAGAAAGTCTAAACCTTGTCTGTGGTATTCCGAGTAGGATTCAATGATTGAATGACTGTGACGAGCTTCAAACTCCTGAAGGCTGGGCGTTAGTGACAGACGCAAAAGGATAGTAAATCCTATTCCAACCGGATCGAGAACCAATCGGTGATTAGCCGTGCTGTGACAGAGCACGTGAGCGTAGTTTTCACTGGAAGGATGGAAGGTAGCCATTGACAACGGTGATCCACCAACACACAGCTTGCCATAGGAGGACGTGCGTGCGTGAATCAGAAGACAGAGGAAAGCAGAGATTCAGAGGACAAAGCATCTCCAAAACTCCAACATATTCTCCATTACTGCACAACAAGTAACTTTTAATTTATGCTCTACTGGTTATTCACAATTCAACTGATAAACATAATTGACTTCCTGACTAAGATTTACAAGATAACCATAGATTGCTTCAAACCAACAATCTCCGTGGGATTCGACCCTTACTCACGTAAGGTATTACTTGGACGACCCAGTGCACTTGCTGGTTAGTGGTACGCGTTGTGAAAAGTGTGATAACACAATTCGTGCACCAAGTTTGCATTTTACATTCTCTGTTTAAAGCTTTTCAAGTTCATTTACATTTCTGTTTGAGATCCGGTTCAATTCAAGTCATTTTCTACTTGTCTGATTAATGCAATTTAATTTTCCTTGTTTAATTTCTGCAAATCCACTTCCCAATTCCCTTTACCATTCAAGTCATTTACATTTCTTGCACTTTAAGATTCTGCAATTTACATTTCTTGCAATCTAAGTTTCTGCAATTTACATTACTTGTTCTTTAAGATTCAGCACTTTATTTTCTGTTCTCTTTAATTTCATGCAATTTATCCATTCCCTTTACTTTCCATGCAATTTAAATTCTGTTAATCACAAATCACTCAACCAAATCTTGATTCGCTTGACTAAATCAACCACTAAACTAAAATTGCTCAATCCTTCAATCCCTGTGGGACCGACCTTACTCCCGTGAGTTTTATTACTTGATGCGACCCGGTGCACTTGCCGGTGAGTTTTGTGTGTTTGGAATTCGTTTTTTCAAAAATAAACATCTCTACGTCGCAGCCAAAAATAGAATATGCTTCAAGAACGGGCTTGTTGGACTCCTCCAGGGTGAACTTGACTAACTTGCCATCCGCCTCAAAAGAATAGACTCCCGAATGTGCATCTAGCTTGAAACGGGCTGTCTTTAAGAATGGCCTTCCAAGGAGTATGGATGATGGCTTGTTTGAGTCAATGGGAGGTGTCTTCAATATGTGAAAATCAACTGCAAAGAGCAATCCTTGAATATTGACTAGGACATTTTTGGCAATCCCAACAACGGACACAATACTCTTGTCGGCTAGCACAAACCTCACCCCGGACCTCTTTCGGGGTGACAAATTCAATCTTTCATAGATGAGGAGTGGCATAATGCTCATGCACGCCCCCAAACCACACATACAGTCCATGAATTTAATTCCGCAATCAAGCAAGTGACCAAACATGGGCCGGGATCATTGCATTTTGCAGGAAGTAAGGAGGAGATAGAATCATCTACCGGCCTTGTGTTGAGGTTGCCTAGCTTTTCTTTGTGAGTGCAAACATCTTTAAGGAACTTGGCATATCTTGGCACTTGTTGAATTGCTTGGAAGAGAGGGACGGTGACTTCAACCTTCTTGAAAACTTCCACCATAGTGGGGTCAAGCTCTTCTTGTTTCTTGGCCTTCTTGGCTAAAGTTGGGAAAGGAATGGGCAAAGGCTCTTCAAGCAAAGTCTTTCTCTTTGGCTCCTTGACCTTGGGTGGTTCTTCCTTAATTTTATCAACACCTTCATCTTCATCCCTCATCACCTCCACTTCATCCCCACATCTTCATTATTTGTCTCTTCACTCAACTTTGTAGGTATAGCAACATTCTTATCCAATTTAGTGCTGCTCCTAAGGGTAATGGCATTGATGCTACCCGTAGGGTTGGGTTGAGGTTGGGAGGGCAAACTACTTGAGGTTGAAGCTTGTTGGGTGTTTTGTGCGGTTTGAGAAGGGAGAGTCAAACGGGAAAGGGCATCGGCTATTGTAGCCATATATGCTTCTTGTTTCTTGTGAAACTCTCGTTGTTCTTGCATGAAGGTGTGAATTGTGTCATTCATGTGAGATTGGTTGGAGAGAAGGGCTTGGTTGACTTGAGGAGGGCTAGGCCTACTATGTGGGGCTTGGTACTTCCCTTGAGGCCGAGATTGTGGGGGTTGTTGGTATGGTTGTTGGTATGGTTATTGGTATGGTTGTTGGCCTTGGGGTTGTTGATAGTATTAGACTTGGGCATTTTGGTTGGGATGAGCTTGAGGAGCTTGGTTCCACCTTTGGTTTGAGTTATCCCTCCACCCTTTGTTTTGATTTCATCCATGTTGGTTGGATCATTGATTGTAATTTGGTTTTTGTGGGTAAGAGTTAGCTACTGCCAATGTACTGTACTCTTGGAGCTGAGGACACTCATCAGTATAATGAGTGTTACACGCACAAACACCACATACCCTTGGTGGTCCTTCGATCCTTTGAGGTTGAGGTGGAGCACTTATCAATGCTTGAGGGATTTGTTGCCCTTGGGTGAGTTGCCGTAACATAATTGTCATTTCACCAAGGGTCTTGGTCAAAATAGCATCTCCGGAGGGAGAAACTTTATTCACAGCTTTCGGTTGTAGGCTCCTCACCCTTGAGTGTTGAGTGGAGTCCTCCAAGTCTGATATAACTTCCTATGCTTCCGCAGCGGTCTTATTCTTGGTTAATGAACCTCCACTCGCGGCATCTAGGAGAAGCTTGTCTTGGTGATGCATTCCTTGACAGAAATAACTAATAAGAACCAACTCGTCAATCCGATGGTGAGGACAAGCCTCCAGCAACTTCTTGAATCTCTCCCAATACTCATACAAAGTCTCCCCATACCGTTGCACAATGCAAGAAATCTCTCTTCGCAACTTGTCTGTTTTCTGGGGAGGATAGAACTTTTCCAAAAACTCTTTACGCAACAAGTCCTAGTTGGCTCTAACTTCACCCGTCTGAGTATAAAACTACTCCTTCGCTTTTCCCTCCAAAGAGAAAGGAAAGGCGAAGACCAACACTGCAGCTTAATCGGCCCCATGTCTTCTTGCGGTTGCACAAGCAACTTGGAAATCCTTGAGATGCTTCAAGGGATCCTCTCCAGGTAATCCATTATACTTGGGGAGCAAGTTTATCGTACCAGACTTGAGCACAAAATTTGGGTCTAAGTCCGGATACAAGATTTGAAGTGGTTGTAAGTCAAGATCAAGAGCTCCAGCCTCCTTCAAGGTGATTCTTCTAGGTGGGTCCGCCATGTCGGTGTCACCTGAGTCACTCAAAGAGAATTCAGTACTCCTCACAGATGAATATAGAGTCTCCTCGTTGATTGGAGAATGATGGTCACGGATGGTTGGTGATAGTGAATAGGAGTGCTCCTCAAGGGAACCCAATTCACTATCCACAAAAGCTAGCCAGCGCCGAGCTTGCCTTAAACGAGTTAAAGTTCTTTCAATTTCCAGATCAAAAGTGGCCAAGCTCGGGTCTGGAAGCGACCGTGTCATTCAACTGAGGAGGCAATAAAACCATGCAATTATGAAGGGAAAACGAAAATAGACAAGTAAACAAGAACCAACTCAACAATCAAAAAGAGGAATGTGGTATCTACAATTAGAGCCAAGTTGCAAACCAAAATCAAGTATTCACAATATTCACATATTTACAACAACCAAAATAGTAGCACTCATTGCACTTAAAGTGAACTCCCCGGCAACGGCGCCAAAATTTGATGTAAGAGGGACCAAGAGCAAGGGTAGGAATTTTCCTCTAAATTGGGGTTAGCATCGTAAGTATAGTCCTAACCCAACGAATTGGCCCCTCCAATCAAATTAGAGGTTCACAAGATATGTCACAAGCAAAACCAAATTAAAATCGAGAGTATTAGACTCCTGAGTCATCTCCCTAGGAGCACTTTAGAGCAACGAGTGTGCAATTCTGGTTGTAGTGATCAACGGGTTGTGAATGAAGAAATGAACATATAAAGCAATAAAAGAACATGCAAAATTGTAATGATTGAACTAATTAAGAAATTAAAGAACTGACTATGTAATATAAACAAGTAAAGTATAAAAGAAATCAACATATAAAGGTATGAAAGATTGAAAGCATTAAAAATAGTCTTGGCTTGGCATGAGCTAAGGATCCTTTCCTTGTTGGAACAACAACTATGACAATTATGATGGATTAGTCTCACTTGATCAACCATCACATCGGAAAGTAAGTTAAATGAGCATAAGTGTCCTTAACCCATAAATCCTAACATACTTGCTAATTACCTTAGCAATAAATTAGTGTTAGTGGGAGCAAGACATTTAACAACCCAAGAATTGAAAATAAATGTTGGACATTCCAACTCTAGAAACCCAATTGCTCACTTTACCCAAGCCAAGAGCCAAAAATTTAGCCTAAAACCATGTTTGACATTTTGTCAAACACTTAGTGGGCAAAAAGCTTAAACATGAGGAAAATGAGTAAGGACTTGAAACTAAAGGTAACAATGAAACTCAATCAACAAGAATAACACAAGAAAGCATATAATCAACATCCAACATAAAATTCATCAACAAGAAATTGAAATTGCAAGAGAGAAGCAAAAGTGAACTATAACTTAAATTAGAAGAAAGAGTAATAACAATGTAACTATAAAGAGTAATAACAAGGAAATACTTACAATGAAAGCTTGCAAAATCCAAGATCAAAAATAGAAATGGCACTTGAATGTAAAACCCTAATATAAACCCTAATAGAGATGATGAAAAACTTAGAGAAAAACTAAACTAAAAGATTCCTACTACTACTCCTAAACTATACTAAATGATATGCTATGTTATGCCTTCATTCCCCCCTCCAATATGAGCTAGAAGACTTCAGAAATGGGCCTCCAAAGCCCCCAAATTGCGACGCACATGCTATTTTAATGAAGTCATGTGCGGACACCTATGCGGACGCACAGACACGTGCGTTCGCACACTTCGTGGGAAATCCAGGCTTGTGTGTACGCACAAGCAGCCGTGCGCACGAACACTACGTGATGCTTGGCTGGACGCGCAACGCGCTCGATGCAATCCACACGCTTTGCTTGGGTGACTGTGCGTACGCACAGGCAGCTGTGCGCACGCACACGTCTCTGAGCTCACTCCTTTGATTTCTCTTGCTTCCTCCACTTTGCGTGCTCTTCTTCCATTTTCTCCAATCCATTCCTACCTTATATACCTGAAAGCACTCACCAACAACATCAAGGCATCGAATGGAAGGCAAATAGAATAAAATAGATTCAATTAAGTATAAAATAGCATATTTTCATGATCAAGCACAAATTGGGAGGAGAGATCAAAAGCATGCTACTCAAAGGAATAAGTGTGAGTTTATGTGATAAAAATCCATTCAATTCTAACCAACAATCATCATCAAATATGGATTCATCAATTTCCCCACACTTAAACACTAGCATGTCCTCATTCTAAACAAACAAAGGAGATAGATGAAAGGGAAAATGACTTATGCTATATACTACTTAAATGCATGCAACTATCCTAAGGCTAATCACTAATATGTACTACGATGAGATTGGGTAGAAACGAACCATGAAATTCCAATCCATCACAAGAAACTATAGGGCCAATGCAAAGGATTCATGCATTAAGATCAATATCCAAAGAATTGAATTGAAGTTGTCAAAACTATCCAATCAAACAACTTGCAGGAAGACGCAATATGAGTTGTAAAAACATGGAATTGAGCGATCGAACCCCTCACCGGATATGTATCCACTCAATTCGCTCAGTGTTTAGGGTTTAACCACTCAATTATCCTTTTATCGTGCTTTTCAAAGATTTGCAAGTCATCTAACAATCAACTAGTATTTAATGCATGAATAACAAGTATCATGAGGCCTTTAGAGGGATGTAATGGGGCTAGAGTTAGGTAGGATGAAGTTTGGCTAAGTGGACTTAAAGAATTAATTCTTTGATTAGCTTGAATGCCCACCTACTCCTGCATCTCCTATGTACACATAACAATGCAACTTTCCTACCCATTTCCTTTTTCATATCTCACTTTACTCAAGTATTTTCTTTTCAAACATGGCATATGCATCCTTTATTTACCCTTTCTATTCATACTTTATTATGCACAAGGGATTTTTTTTTTACTTGAACTATGAATGCATATTTTTCAATTAATGAAATGCATGAGCATTACCTAATTGCCCAAAAGATTTTTTTCACAAATAATTCATGCCTTTATCACCAATGCTTCCTAAATTTCCCCCACACTTAGAATTACACACTAATCCACCCAAGCTAATGAAAGAGTAATTCAAGGACATCAATGGTTTTCCGCTTAAGGGGAGTAATGTGCTATCATCAGAACAAAAGGGGATCCATAGGCCCAAAGGGGTTCACAAATGTGAATGCAAGGGTTGGCCATATATGTTAGTGAGTTTACCATCAACGATGGCCTCAATCATGCTAAATGCATCCAAACACAAATATAGGACATAAAGAATCATGCAAATCAATGATCACAATAAAAAAAGAGTACAATCGCACACAAGAACAACATTATGGTTGAAAAATACAACCATCTATTAAAGCTCAAATCTCACAAGGTATGTTGTTCGAGCTCTTTCTTCCATGTTCTACAAACAAAATACTCCAAGCAAATTGGTAAAATAATTTTTTCTCAATTCAATCAATGGTATGCCCTTAGAAAAGGATTTCATGGAAAATCCTTGGTGTCTCACCCCTTATTCATCATATCATGCAGAGTGCAAATATTAACCACTAAATATCCATAAACGATAAAGAAATATTCACAACAAACCAAATAAGATGCAATAGAAAAACTATTTAAAATGAAGAAAAAGTACTGAAAGAAACATCGCAAAGTGTCTTTAAGACAGAAACTTTTACCCTCCCTTGAAGTCATCGATCCTCCCCCACACTTAAATTGTGCACGGTTCCTCCGTGCATGCTCACGATCCAGGAGGATGAAGAGGGGGCCACCTTCAGCTGGTGGGCTCAGAAATGGGACGGTCATCTGCATCAAGCTCCTCCCCAGCTAGCTCGGATGAAGCTGCAGGAATCGGGCCGGGGTCTTTTCCTTCCAACTTTTCCGCTATCCACTCAAAATGCTTGTGCTCCAAATGCTCCATGTGGTGCATATCGTGCAAGATATCACGGAATAGATCCGGAAGAGGACGGAGAAAAGGTAAAGCAGTTAATGGAGTTGGTAGACTTGATGGTGGTGCTGTGGGTGTCTTCCTCTTGGAGGGGGTTGTTTTTGTTGATCTCTCCAAATCTTCCCTCGGAATGAACTTTTTGCCTCTAAAAAACTCAAGCATTATATCCATTGGTCGCCTCTCTACCCCCCACTGCATTATATCCATTATGTGATGAAAATCAATTCAATTCTAACCAAAAATCATCATCATATATGGATTCATCAGTAGGGGGAATTGTGTGAATTGTAGTAGGGTCTATGGTTGTTTGATTGATGGCTGGGGTTGTTGTATTGGTATTGGTTAGAGTGATATGGCTTGTGGTCTTAGGTATGGTTTTGATGGTTTCTCCACCCAAAGTTTGGGTGGTTCTTCAAACCTGGGTTGTAAGTTTTAGCATTCGGGTCATATGGTTGCCTTGAGGAATTGTTCACATAATTGGCTTATTCCTGTTCACATTCATCCTCTGGGCTATCTCCTTCTTGCATAGGTGCTTGAGCATGGATGGCTGAGACTTGATTCTTCTCCATTTGCTTGGTTAGAGTTGCTAGTTGAGCAGTGATCACCTTGTTTTGAGCCAGCAGAGCATCCATAGAGTTGAGCTCTATTACTCCCTTCTTTGAGTTTCTATTAGAAGCATAGAAGTACTCATTATTGGCCACAGTTTCTATTATGTCTATGGCCTCTTCAATTGTCTTTTTCTTGTTGAGATAGCCTTCTGAAGAGTGATCTAGTGCCTTCTTTGATTCTTGTGACAAACCTTTATAGAATATGTGCAGCTGGACCCATTCATTGAACATGTCCGGAGGGCATTTTCTTGTCAACTATTTGTATCTCTCCCAAGCTTCATAGAGAGTCTCCCTATCTTGTTGTCTAAAGGTTTGCACCTCAACTCTCAACCTATTAACTCTTTGGGGAGGGCAGAATCTTGCTAAGAACTTATTTACCATTTCTTCCTAAGTTGTCAAACTCTCCTTAGGAATTGATTCCAACCACTTAGATGCTTTATCCCTAAGAGAAAAGGGGAACAACAACAGCTTATAGGTATCCGGGTGGACACCATTAGCCTTCACTGTATCACAGATCCTAAAAAATGTGGTTAGATGTTGGTTGGGATCTTTCTGTGCACTTCCTCCAAATGAGCTGTTGTTTTGAACAAGGGTGATGAGTTGAAGCTTTAACTCGAAGCTGTTAGCATGAATGGTTGGTTTTAGAATGCTGCTTCCGCAATTTCCTGGGTTTGGGTTGATATAAGAGCCTAGAACTCTTCTCTCCTACCCAGCATGGTTACCAGCACCTTCCCCAACATGATTATGCACTTCCTCCTCCAAAGTAACATCTAGATCTTCCTCCACTACTTCCTTTCCAACTATTCCTTTACCTCTTGCTTCCCTCCTTAGTCTAAGGAAGGTCTTCTTAGGTTCACTATAAAAAGAGGATGAAGTTTCTTCTCTTTTACCTGTCATACATTCAGCAAACAAACAAGTAAATGGCAAGTGAAGGAATCACTCTTGTCAGTACTTATGCTTAGATTGATTGGTGCAATTGATCAAACAGTTAGTGAATTAGTATGATAAAATGGAAATATATACAATGAACAACTGGAAACTCAAATGCCAAAGGAAAGAAGAAAACGAGAAACTGAAATTAAAGGAATTAACAAGGTAAATAAAAAATGCTTAATCTAATTACCCATCAATTTAGTCATTATCAGTTTCAAACCAATCCCCGGCAATGGCGCCATAAAACTTGATGACCGAAATTCACTCACTATATAATGAATCTGTTCCTTGGCAAGTGCACCAAGGTATCGTCAAGTAATAACCCACTATGAGTGGGGTCGAATCCCACAGAGATTGGTAGATTGAGCAACTTTAATCATTGGGTGAATTGTAAATAACAAGAAAGGTAAATAACAAGAATGTAAAATGCTGGAACATAAATGACTGAATTGTAAATGGGGAATGGGTAATAGCAGAAATTAAAGAAAGCTATAAAGAATAGGTAAGATAAGAATAGGGGAAATTTATTGGGATTAGGAGATGTTACTCTCTTGGGATTAGATCTAGATAATCTCATCTTCAATCATGCAACTCATTGACCTCTTGGCAATCATGATTGATTGAACCCCAATTCCTTGGTGATTCAATCTCTCAAATCTTGATAATCAGCCAATTCCTTGGTCTAATTGCTCATGAAGAGAGATATGCTTGGTCCCTGATTATACCACACATCCTCATAGATCCAAATAGTGGGTGGATTTTATGTCACCATATCCAATCCCAAAACCCAGATCTACTCAAGTGTGAGAAGGGATTTCAAGCATGGTTTCATGTTTTCTTTTCTAAGGTTCCCATGAAACCCATTTTGCATTCAACCTCTTTCCCACGATGATTGAACACTAAGCATGAAGAACGAAATTCGTTCTAGCAAATCAAAGAGAATATGAAGAAAAGAAGAAATTCATTATCATTAATCCATCAAGTACAACAGAGCTCCCTCTCCCAATGAGAGTGAGTTTAGCTACTCATAGCTTAGAGAAAAGTACAAGAGATGGAAGAAGATGAAGTGAAGTGTGAAACAAAAATTAATCATCCAATCTAACTTTCTAACCCCCCCTCATTTTCAGTAATCTCAGGGGGTATTTATAGTACTCCTATTACTAGAAAAGGAAAATTATAAAAAGGGAAAGAAAATTACAATTGAAAATAAAAGGAAAACTCTAATAAAATGAACCATGTGCCTAGCGTGTGAGTGGCTGATTTAAGAAAATTGTCGTGTCGGTATAGAATTTCCTCAATTGAATGAATTCTCGTTGCAAGTATAGTTCTACACCAACAAACAATCCTCCCAATCAAAAATATTGGTTGTCACATGTGCAAACCCCAAGTAAGAATTAACCGAAGTATTTAGACTCTGGGTCGTCTCACAAAGAGTTGCAATGAAATGATCAATTATTGGCTATGAAAGGGGTAAGGAGGTTTTGATTGGTGAGAGGGCAATAAAATATAAATGACAAGAAAAGTAAAGAGAGCAATTAAAGAAAGCAATTAATAAAGGGAGACATTCATGGCAAGTGTTGAGATCATAGGCTTTCTATCCTAGTCATGCAATGATTAATTCATCTAATTTAGTCAACTCCAACAAATAGGGAGAAAGTCAAATAAGATTAATCAATCATACCACAATAATAACAAGAATTTATCTTATTACGTCATCTCCAACATTGGAAGAAGATATAGGTTATCTTCCATGAGAGAAAGTCTAACAAGACTAACTAATCTCAATCCAAAAGTCCTAATCAACTCACTAATTTAATTAGCAAAAGATTAGCGTCAATGGAAACAATATTCCAAAAGTCCTAATCAACTTACTGATTAAATTAGCAAAAGATTAGCGTCAATGGAAACAATATTAGCTAACAACTCTAGATCACCAACATGAGTTGGGTTTTCATGACTCAAGATTGCCTAATTACTCTTTCCAAGCCAAGAATGCTCAAAATCTACTCTAACATCCAACCAAGCATTTTATCAAACACTTGGAAGGCATACATGGAAAGCATAGTAAAATGTGCAAGAAATATAAATCTACCAACTATCAATTGCAAGAAAAGTAAATCAACAACTCAATTCATCAATAAAAAGAACATCAAACATTAAATTGCATTAAAAGAAAATTAGATCCAACAATGTTCATTAACATAAAAGTAACAAAATAAAGGAAATGAACAAGAGAAACCAAGAAGATTAAGATGTAACAACAAGAAATTAAAAGGAAAACTAAATTAAAACAAGAATTAGAAGTGAGATTCATGAAAATTAAACCTAAACTACCCTAAATTCTAGAGAGAAGAGAGAGCTTCTCTCTCTAGAATTCTACCCTAAAACATGATGAAAAACTAAACTATGACTACTTGGTTCATTCCCACCTCAATCCCTGGATTCAATAGCATCATAAATGAGTTGATTGGGCGCAAAATGCTTCAGAAATCGCTGGGGGCGATTTCACTTTAGTGGGCCACAGACAGAATCGGCGCGCACGCGTACATGGCGCGTGCGCACCCCTGAACGCGAAGTAACATATGGGAAATTTTATATCATTTCGAAGTCCCGGATGTTAGCTTTCCAAAGCAACTAGAACCTCCTCATTTGGACCTCTGTAGCTCATGTTATGGTCGATTGAGTGCGAAGAGGTCAGGCTTGACAGCTTTACGGTTCCTTCATTTCTTCATGAGTTCTCCCACTTGCATGCTTTTCTCCTCACTTCTTCCATCCAATACTTACCTTATGAACCTGAAATCACTCAACAAATACATCAAGGCATCGAATGGAATTAAAGTGAATTAAAATCACCAATTTTAGGGCCTAAAAAGCATGTTTTCACTTTTAAGCACAAATCAAGGGAGAATTGCAAAACCATGCTATTTCATTGAATAAATGTGAGAAAAGGTGATAAAATCTCCCAAAATAAGCACATGATAAACCACAAAATTGGGGTTTATCAAATCTCACCACACTTAAACCAAGCATGTCCTCATGCTAAGAATAGAGAAGGACAAAAAAAGGGTATGAACATTTATTCAATGCAAATAAACTAGATGTTCCTATCTACATCCATGCAACTAAATGCAAATTGATTCTACCTACTTGGTCAAAAGTAAATCAATCTCCAAGAATATATATCAAGTAGGGCTAAGTAGTATGAAGATTCTTGAATCCCACCAATTCAAATATCAAAATGAAGTTCAAATAGACTTGTAAGAAGAAAAGCTCATGAAAGCCGGGAATAAGGAATTGAGTATCGAACCCTCACCGGAAGTGTATCCGCTCTAGTCGCTCTAGTGTATAGGGTTGATCACTCAATCCTCTTCTAATCATGCTTTCCAAGATTTGTTTTTCTTCTAACAATCAACAATTATTCAATGTATGTATACATTCATCATGAGGACTTATTCATAGGTTGTAATGGGGCTAGGGTAAAGGTAGGGATGCATATGGTCAAGTGAGCTTGAAATTTGTATCTTTGATTAGCCTAAGCTCTCACTAAACAAATATAACAACCTATGCAATTCTAATACACAACCTAGCTACCCATGATTCCCACTTTTTTCATATACTCATGCATTCTTTTTAGTTCATATTCCATATGCATTGATTTTTATTGAACTTTACTTTGGGGCATTTTGGTCCCCTTTTTATTGCTTTCTTTTTCTATATTTTTGTTTATTTTATTTTATTTTTTTTATTATTATAATTTTTTTCTATTTTTTTCATACATTTTTTTTTTCAAAAGTATATACAAATGTATCAATGCATATGGTTTTACATAATTAATGCATAAGCATGTACCCAATTCCCAAAAAATCTTCAACAAAATACCAAATACACTTTTACCTCAACCAATGTCCCAAGTTTCCCATACTCAAATAATACACACCCTCACTAGCCGAAGCTAATCAAAGATCCAAATTAAGGACATTTATTGTTTTTCACTTAGGGGTAGTGATGTACTATAATTAAGAACAAAAGGGATTCAATAGGATCAAAATTGGCTAACAATGGTTGATGAAAGGTAGGCTATTTGGGTAAGTGAGCTAAATAAAATGATGGCCTCAATCCTATAAATGCATGTATACATGGAATAATGGACATAAAGAATCAAACAAATCAAAGATTACAATCATAGAAAGAGAATAATACACACAGGAATAGAAAATAAGTGGTTATATGATGTAACCACACAATTAGGCTCAAAACTCACATGCTTGTGTTCTTAGCTCAAAAACCATGTTCCAAAATACATTCTTCAAGCAAGTTCAACAAGAAAAAAATTTTTTTTCGAATTGGTAGGGTTCCCTAAAAATAGTTTCTTAGAAAAGAAATCATCACCCTAACCAAGTAGTCCTAACATAAAAAGGAAGTGGTAAAAATATGTACAAATTCTAACTAACATGCAACCTATCATGCAATGCAACAACTAACTAACAAAGACAAAAATTAAAAATTGGTGTTGAAAGAAAGTTGTTACCCATGGAGATTGGTCGGACGACCTCCCCACACTTAGAAATTTGCACCGTCCTCGGTGCATGCAAAGAAGAGCAAAGTGGATGGGTTGCTACAATTGATGAGCTCCTTCAAAAGGTTGTGCGGATGAACTTGTTTGTTGCCCCATTTGAAGCTTTTCCATTCCTTTCCTTCTTGGTGGCCAACCTCAAAGGAGAGAAAAAGAAAGAAAATTAAGCCTACAACAAAGATATCAAAACAAATAGAATGTAGGCGGGGGCTAATGCCAAATAAAAGTAAGGTTCTCACTACATGTTAGCTACGCATGTAAGTGAAAAGACAATATAGGCTAAGGCATATTAACTAACACTTGATGCAAGAGTAAAGTCAAGGCATGAAGAGCACTTAAAAGCATCAAGTTCGACTAGAAAGAGTAGGTCATGAAAGACGTGCAAGCTCATATCAATGCACAAAGAATATAAGAGTCATACAAGATTAAGCATTGATTTAAAAGTTTCATCACCCAACAATATCAAACAAGTCAAGAAGCACCAAGATTAACCAAGAAACTCTCAACAATTGAGTGAGAGAATTCAACACCATTATTAAAACAACGAACTTAGAAAAGAAAACATGAACAAGCTATAAAAATAAAATTAAAATGCAATGAATGATAATATGCAAATGCAACATAATAAAGAAGATGAAAATAAGAAAAATAAAAAGTGGATTTTTGAAAAGAAAAGAAGAAGGGAAAGAAAGTAAGAAAGGAAGAAAGAAGAAGAAAGAAGAAGGAAGAAAGAAAACAGGGGAGAAACAAGGCGCGGAAGGCGACGCGTTTGCGTCACGCACGCGTGCGCGCGGGTGGGCAGACGGGACAAGCGACGCGTACGTGGATAGCACACATACGCGTGGATGTGAAGATGGCGACCGACGCGGACGCGTCATGTATGCTGGCGCGTCAGGTCGCGGCGCAAAGTGGGCACAACTTTGGCACAACTCTCTGGTTTTTGTACCAGGAGTGCGATATGCACCACCGGCGCGCGCAGATGCCCGTTTTTCCCTTTTTTTTTTCAAAAACAGGACACTCTCCTAATCTATAAACATTTTAAAACAATCAAAAATCAAATTTAACAAAAAAAATCTTTTTGGTTTTTGAAAATATTTCAAATACACTTAAAATAAAACTTATACTACAAGCAAAATGCAATTCAAAAATAACTATTCTAATTAAAGCATGAATCTAATAAGCAATCAATCAAAGCAAGACATGAAAAAGTATGAAAAGAAGAAAACTACCTAACAATGGCAACTCAATGCATTCATTGATTATATACACAAGAGAATGGAAAGAGTTTACCATGGTGGGATGTCTCCCACCTAGCACTTTTAGTTTAAGTCCTTAAGTTGGACATTTGGAAAGCTCCTTGTTATGGTGGCTTGTGCTTGAATTCATCTTGGAACCTCCACCAATGCTTGGTTTTCCATTTTGCTCCAAAATTTCCAATGAGTTGCAATAAGTCTTGATGGAGTCCTTCACAAGCTAAGGGTTCCCAAAATTGATCCTCATATATACCCAGATCCCAAATCTTATTTCTACACCCATCTTCAAGTTGATCATCACAATTCCAATTAGGTGAGAAGTGATCTGAATTCTCAAGTAAACACCAAAGCATCTTCCTAGACCCCTTTAGTTGAGAACTATACCAACCATTGCACTTAAACTTTAAGTTTCCAACCATAAGGAACCTTGATTGGCATTTCCACCCACTACTCAATTTCCTTTTGTTGTTAACCCCACAAAGAGCTCTAAGTTGCCCATCATTTTCAATCAAACCATATTCAAGTGGGAAAGTAAAGATTAGAGATAAGAATTTTACCCACTTGAATGTTATGTTGGATGGCGACTTAGGAAGGGACGTCCCCAATGGTCTTGTAAGTTCCATTCCCTTGTGCTCTTCTTTGAATACCTCCACCTCTTGGCAAGCTTCTTCCACCTTCACCTCTTGACAAGGCTCTTCATGTCCAATTACTTCCTCACCAACCTCTTCTAGCTCTTCTCCATTCTTCATATCACAACTTGGAGGTAATGTGGAACTTGTCTCAACATCCACCTCAAATTCAAGAGGAGAAGATTCCTCAAATACCAAAGGATCATGTGTTGGTGTGGGCTCATCTCCAAGAGGAGGATTTGTTATTTGCTCACCTTCTTCCAATTCTTCATCATTTATTATATGCTTAGGAGGTTTCACATTATCCTCCTCAACACCAAATTCAAGCTCATTGTCAGAAGGTTCAACAACTTCCACAAAATCATCAACAATGTCACTTGGTGTAGAAGTGCTCTCAAGTTTGGAATTCACCTCTTGTTCAACTTCTTCTAACTCTTCAACCACTTCTTCTTCTTCAACAATCTCTTCCTCCTCCACTTGTTGCAAGACATACCCCATCTCCTTGTCCTTATGTTGAGATTCTAAAATCTTCTTCATGCTCCTTTCTTCGGTTGATCTCTCACATTCATCTGTGGAGATGCTTTGCTTGTTGCATGAGTCCCATGAGTCCAAGTTGGCTTTAATTTTGGCAAGGTTAGCCTTAATAGCTTCATAATTCTTCCTTTGGGCTTTCTCTTGCTCCTTTTGACGGATTATTGCTTGAAGTCGATCCATTTCTTCCTTGAGATGATCCGTTTGCTCTTGGATGGATGGATATGGGTGTTCTTCCATGGAGGATTGTGGTGGTAAGGGAAATTCATTATGTGGTTGAAAGTTATCATACATGGGAGGTGATTCATCTTGGTAATAGTATAGAGGTGGTGGTTCTTGAGGGTATTGGTGGTGGAATTGGGGTGGTTCTTTATATGGTTCATATGGTTCACAAGGTGGTTGGTATGGTGGATATGGGTTAGGATCATATAGAGGGGTTTGGTGATATGAGGCTTGTGAGTATGGTTGTTGAGGGCTATGTTGAAGGAAAGGGTCATATGTATATGGTGGTTGTGGTTGACAATCACAATAAGGGTCATCACATACATTAGATTGGTATGCATTAGGATTAGGATTATACCCACAAGAATCCGGAGGAGGTTGTTGCCAAGAAGGTTGTCCATAAGCTTGGGGCTCCTCCCACCTTTGATCTCCAAATCCTTGATGCACATCTTAATTGAAGCTTCCATTTCCTACAACATAGTTTGAACCACACTCATAGCCAAAGTGATCAGAATTCATGGTGAAAGAGAAAATAAAAACAAAAGCTAACAAGAAATAAAGAAAACTAAGTCCTACAACTAGCAAAACCAACAAGCAAACCAAAAATCAAGCTATTCACAATATATACAATAGCCAACAATATAACACCATTGCAACTCCCCGGCAACGGCGCTATTTTGATTTAAGAAAATTATCGTGTCGGTATAGAATTTCCTCAACTGAATGAATTCTCGTTGCAAGTATAGTTCTACACCAACAAACAATCCTCCGAATCAAAAATATTGGTTGTCACATGTACAAACCCCAAATAAGAATTAACCGAAGTATTTAGACTCCGGGTCGTCTCACAAAGAGTTGCAATGAAATGATCAATTATTGGCTATGAAAGGGGTAAGGGGGTTTGGATTGGTGAGAGGGCAATAAAATATAAATGACAAGAAAAGTAAAGAGAGCAATTAAAGAAAGCAATTAATAAAGGGAGACATTCATGGCAAGTGTTGAGATCATAGGCTTTCTATCCTAGTCATGCAATGATTAATTCATCTTATTTAGTCAACTCCAACAAATAGGGAGAAAGTCAAACAAGATTAATCAATCATACCACAATAATAACAAGAATTTATCTTATTACGTCATCTCCAATATTGGAAGAAGATATAGGTTATCTTCCATGAGAGAAAGTCTAACAAGACTAACTAATCTCAATCCAAAAGTCCTAATCAACTCACTAATTTAATTAGCAAAAGATTAGCGTCAATGGAAATAATATTCCAAAAGTCCTAATCAACTTACTGATTAAATTAGCAAAAGATTAGCGTCAATGGAAACAATATTAGCTAACAACTCTAGATCACCAACATGAGTTGGGTTTTCATGACTAAAGATTGCCTAATTACTCTTTCTAAGCCAAGAATGCTCAAAATCTACTCTAACATCCAACCAAGAATTTTATCAAACACTTGGAAGGCATACATGGAAAGCATAGTAAAATGTGCAAGAAATATAAATCTACCAACTATCAATTGCAAGAAAAGTAAATCAACAACTCAATTCATCAATAAAAAGAACATCAAACATTAAATTCCATTAAAAGAAAATTAGATCCAACAATGTTCATCAACATAAAAGTAACAAAATAATGGAAATGAACAAGAGAAACTAAGAAGATTAAGATGTAAGAACAAGAAATTAAAAGGAAAACTAAATTAAAACAAGAATTAGAAGTGAGATTCATGAAAATTAAACCTAAACTACCCTAAATTCTAGAGAGAAGAGAGAGCTTCTCCCTCTAGAATTCTACCCAAAAACATGATGAAAAACTAAACTATGACTACTTGGTTCATTCCCCCCTCAATCCTTGGGTTCAATAGCATCAGAAATGAGTTGGATTGGGCCCAAAATGCTTCAGAAATCGCTAGGGGCGATTTCACTTTAGTGGGCCACGGACAGAATCGGCACGCACGCGTACATGGCACGTGCGCGCCCCTGAACGCGAAGTAACACATGGGAAATTTTATATCATTTCGAAGCCCCAGATGTTAGCTTTCCAACGCACTTGGAACCTCCTCATTTGGACCTCTGTAGCTCAAGTTATGCTCGATTGAGTGCGAAGAGGTCAAGCTTGACAGCTTTACGGTTCCTTCATTTCTTCATGAGTTCTCCCACTTGCATGCTTTTCTCTTCACTTCTTCCATCCAATACTTGCCTTGTGAACCTGAAATAACTCAACAAATACATCAAGGCATCGAATGGAATTAAAGTGAATTTAAATCACCAATTTTAGGGCCTAAAAAGCATGTTTTCACTTTTAAGCACAAATCAAGGGAGAATTGCAAAACCATGCTATTTCATTGAATAAATGTGAGAAAAGGTGATAAAATCCCCCAAAATAAGCACAAGATAAACCACAAAATCGGGGTTTATCAGTGGCGTGCCACGCCTAGCTCCTCAACTTGGCCTGGCGTGCCACGCCTGACTCCCAAGTGGCACGCCCTTCTCATACAGCTAGCTTGGCGTGCCACGCCTTCGAGCTCAAGTGGCACACCTAGTGTGATCTCCTTCTTCTTCCTCTCTGGATGTTTGAACTGGCGTGGCACGCCCAGAACTAGCATGCCACGCCCTCAGCAAAACATGATCATCCTCCTCTAGAATGTTGAACTAGGGTGGCATGCCCAGAATTGGCATGCCACGCCCTCTATGAACTCTTCTGTCTTCTCCTCTGGAAAATACACTTGGCGTGCCATGCCCTCAATAAGGTTTTTATTGTCTTCTCTGGATAGTTAAACTGGCATGCCACGCCCAAGTCTGGCGTGCCACGCCCTCGATAAAGCATGAGTAAACCCCTTTGGTCTAGTAAACTGGCGTGCCACGTGCAGGATTCAAGTGGCATGCCCCAGGAATGAGCAAGTTTGGCGTGCCACGCCCTAGTCATCAAGTGGCACGCCCCTATTCATGTTGCCTTGGCGTGCCACGCCTAAAGTCCCAAGTGGCATGCCCCTATTCATTGGTCCTTCCTCTTTGGACCAATGAACTAGCGTGCCATGTCTTTGAGCCCAAGTGGCACGCCCGGGGTATGAACAAGGTTAGCGTGCCACGCCTTCGAGCTCAAGTGGCACGCCCATTATGGTATTGGGTTCTATAAGCTTGGCGTGCCATGCCTAGAGCTCAAGTGGCACGCCCATCTATTATTTGACTTGGCGTGCCACGCCTCAAGTCTCAAGTGGCACGCACTTGTTGGTGCTTACTTCATGCTCATCTGTTCAAATGCCTTGGCATGCCATGCCTTCGATCTTAAGTGGCACACCCCATGTAGATGATGGAGTTGGTGTGCCACGCCCAACCTGGCGTGCCATGCCCCTTGTGGGTCTTCAAGGATGCTTCTCTGGAAATTATAGTTGGCATGCCACGCCAATACTAAAGCTCATTGTCCCTTCTCTGGAGTTTACAGCTGGCGTGCCACGCCCATTGTGCTTTATCTCCCTGGCGTTCCACGCCTGGCCTTGGAATGCCACGCCCATTGAAAGCTTCATGGACTTCTTCTCTGGGTTTGATAACTGGTGTGCCACGCCCTCAGCTGGCGTGCCACGCCTATTGAATTTCTTTCACTTTGTTCTCTAGACTTGCTAACTGGCGTGCCACGCCCCTTGGCTGGCGTGCCACGCCCATTCAAATCATTGGTGTTTGCACCAAGTGGCATGCCCAGCACACATGCCCAGCTGCTCCTTCTTCTTTCCTTCTTCTTTTGTTGTTCTTTTCACCTGAAATTCAAATAAAACTTATTTCAAAGCAATGTACCATAAAATTCATGATTTAGTTCATGAAATTGCATTAATTGAATGAGATTGCACTATTTCTATGGCCCTTTTAGATAAGAGAAAGAGGTAGATGATGCAAGTCATCAGCTATCGATAATAATAAAAATCGACTGCAAAATCTGTCGCTTTTAAATGTGTCGATCTTTTAAAAATCTAATAAAATCAACGGCTTGCAGGGCTGTCGATACTTTTTCAATAAAATTGACACCCAATGTGTCGATAATATGGAGTTAAGATTTTTACATATTTATAAAAAGCGACACTTTGGTTGTCGATAATATTATCAAAAAACGACGACACATTTGTTGATATTTTATTTATTAAAATCGATGAACTCTCCGTCGATATAACTATTAAATTATTGACAAGTCTATCCTCTATTTTTTGTTTTATTTTATCCATTTTAAATTAAAAAGCGACAGCGTTGCCATCGATTTTTTTGTCCATCTTAAATTAAAAAATCGATAACATAACTGTCAATTTGAGTAGCCATATTTTTTTATTATTTTTTCCTACTTGAAAATAGTAAACAATTAATACAAATAAATTTAAATAGAGAAATAAAATTTACACTAAATATTAGATAATGAGACAAATAAACTTTTAAGCATAGAAATAAAATTTTTACTAAATATTAGATAATGAATTTACAAACTTATCAAAATAATGAACAATCCTCTAACATAAAGATTCAAAACAAAATAAATAACTAATCTTAGACTTAAATATGTCTAAATTGCAATCTACTAATGATAAAAAATATTATTATTATTGTTACTGAAGAATCCTTCTCAATTTGAGACGCTGCAATCTCCTTGCAATTTTCGAACAAGCATCCTAGATTATTGTTTAGAAAAAAATAGTAAGCATGATACATAGCAGCTACAAAATTTTGCACAACATTCAAAATATAAAATATTAAATATTGTAGTTCAGCAATAGTTGAATGCACTAAAGATGAAAAATGATTAGGATCCTAACTTATCTTCCTAATTTTTAAAGAATGTAAGAGTATCCATTTGTCTTTTTTATAGCTTCATCCCTGTAGAACAGAAACAGATTATTAAAAAGGCTTCATAATTGGATTGTCTTAATAAATGCTTTGATTTCACTTCCTCAAACACTTGAGTTCAATGTGAATGATGGCTTACATATCTCCTCCTTCACAATAACTTAAGACAATAGATACAAAACAACCCTTCAAGAAAGAATATGAATAACTCTGTTAGTAAATCTACCAAACATATATAATTGAGATTCTGATTGTCAAGAAAAGATTGACCCTTTCTACCCATGAATCTTTATGCTCCACTGTAAATAGATTTTGAACTTTAGATATAAGCTCCATCTATAAACCAAGGAAGAAACATAACCAATCATCTTAATTAATCTCTAATAAATTTGAAGGACATCATCATTTCTGGATTCTATGTATATGAAACTACAATTCACATATAAAATTCACAAGAATGAACAAGAATAGGATTAAGGATCAACTCTAAATTCTCAAGCATTTCATAGTACCTGCCAAAACATAATATGGAAAATGTTAAAAATGTAGTGAATTTACATCCTGCTGAGCAGACCTTCGAGCTCTGTCCGTCTAGTGAGCAAGGCGAATCTTCTTGAGGACATATCTAAAGCACAAGGATATGACATGAATATATGTAAACAATGAAATAACATCTTAATTCTTAAATCACACTGAAGATATGGATTGGAATGATCCTTACTTTTTCTTTTCATGCTTGTGCTTGACAAGAAGAGCAGAACCAAAGGTACCTTTGCGAATCTTCTCTAGAATTTTATACTGCTCCATTTCACTCTACCTCTTATAAGTCAGAGTAACACTAGCCTGTAAATATTATTACTAGAAAAGTTAAGTTCAAGAATTCATTGCAGTAACTAATATGGCTTTAAAACCATGACCTAACATATCAATGGTGTGTAATGAAGAGCTTCAAAATTTAAATCTTGTTGGTTGGTTCAAATGACTTGCCACTTGTTTCATTTAATTGAGGTTTTAAATGCAGTGCTGCTAACCAAACTAGAACCATACATCAAAGTGCAATCACTGAGCAAAAAATAAAAAGAAAGAAGCACAAATGGCATTTGGAATCCTTCAACAATAATGAAAACAAAGTCTCGTATATACCATGGCCATTGGAAATTTATCACCAACATGAGTATAGAGTAAATTACTGCCACTAACAAGTTTTTCAAAAATATAGTCACTATGCAATTCTCAGAAACCACCATTACTAGTGAAAAAAAAGGCCTATTGATTTGTTGAGAAGGTGAAAGTGACCTTGGTGGTAATGAATCTCAAAATTCACTTGGGAATTTAGTTTGATATATTTTTCCATGGATTGACTCTCACCTACTTTGTTGGTTTAGGCTTTCAAAGAGGTGTGTCACAGGAGGGGCATAAGAAGAGCCAGTGAACACACCACAAATTTCAACCACAACATTGTCAGAGTACTAAGAAGGAACAATAACATGCTGAAAGCACATCTTGGGGCTCAGAATATGAATTACCAGTTGGCCATAGAACATCAGAAGGAGCAAACAGATAGCTTGGTTACAGCCCTTGGCAAGCTCACAGATGCTCTATCAAAAATTGCTAACAAGTTGTGACTATATTCAGATTTGAGAAGGAACATAAAGCATCCTTATGGGGTGGACAAGGATGTTTCCAGTACAATTAATTTTGGCAGGCATTTCATTCTGGTAACATTGATGCATAGGCATCTTAGTCTAGTTTTACAAGACTTTTTCATTAGTTTTCATTAGGTTTCATGCACTTTCTTAGGCAATAAGTAAGCATTTGGATGAAAATTGCATGCATGTCTTGATTCAATCAAACATTGTTAATTATGTGCATTTTCATGAGATTAATGCAAGAATTACCTAATGCAATGAATTATGAAAAATCTTGTGATTATGGCAAGGCTTTGATTCATTTGTTTGGTTGATGATAGGTGAGGAGAAGCAAAGGAAGGGCAAGGAAGAAGCAAAGGAAGAAATGTTGGTGGCCAAAGTTGGCTCACCAACGTTGCCACAAACGTTGCCTATAGAGAAAGAAGAAACGTTGGTGGCCAAAGTTGGCTCACCAACGTTGGCACAAATGTTGATAGAAGAGAAAGGAAGCAACGTTAGTGAGCCATTGGCACACCAATGTTGCCTACCAATGTGCCAAGCTCAACAAAGCAACGTTGGTGTGCCAAAGTTTCCACTAATGTTGCCACCAACGTCTTCGATAATTCTTCAAATTGGAGCTGGAAAAAGTGCTAGGGTGCACACGCACAAGGCATTGTGCGCACGCACAAAGGGAAAATTTGCAAGTGTGCGCACGCACAAGGCATGATGCGTACGCACAAGGGGGAACATTGGCGGCACCAACGTTGGTGAAAAAATGCCAGTGGCAACGTTCCTAAAGGATTTTAAAACGAACGTTAGCCACTGTTTGTGCACAAATGTTGGTCACCAACGTCAGCACCAATTTCCATTCCAAATGGCAGCCATGCAAGCTTGTAAACGTTTGTGAACTAACATCGTTGTCAACGTCACAAATAGTCACTCCTAACTTGCTTCAACTAAGGCCAAAGCCCACATCCAAAGACTTGAAGATTGTTGGGAAAGTGTATAAAGGATAGATTTTGAAGTAGAAGAAAGGCTGGGAAGCAGGGACCTTAATTGGGAAACCCTGAAATCATTTTCTTTGTACTTTCTTTTCTTCTTTTGTTTTGCTGAGCAATGATGAATTAAACCCCAATTTCATTAGGCGAGGATCTCTATTGTAATTCACCTGATTGAATAAAATTCTTCTTCTTCTCAATCTGCTTGTTGTAGCTATAGGATATCTTCTATATTGATTGTGATTCACTCACTCCGGAAGGGGGTTTGAATCTATTGAGTGCCTTTGTAAGCCTCGGAAGGGGAATCATAGGTATTAGAATTAGAGCTCTATCCTTCACAATTCTCTTGACCAACACTATTCGGAAGGAATTGAGGTCTTTAGAATTTGTGTGGCTTATGGATAAGAGAATGTGCTTAACCTGTTCTCATGACAATTAGATCAAGGAATTGGCAAGATTGATTGTGTTTAGAGAGATTGGGTTGCTAAGGAATTGGGACCCAATCAATTAAAAGTTGCCATAGATGTACTTCATATGATTGTGAAGGAAGTTGAGACCCATTTGATTCACAATGGATTATGATATCTCCAATCTCTAATGAATATTTCCCTTTGATATTCTTCAATTTAGATTGACTTGAATTTACTTTACTTGCTTTGATTTATTGCTTTAGTTTTTCCAGCACCCAATTTCCTTTTTAAATCATGCAATTTAAGTTTCATCGCCATTTATATTCTGCCCTTTACTTTCTCGCAATTTAAGATTCAGCTCATTTACATTTCTTGTCATTTAAGTTTTTGTCATTTACTTTTCAGCATTTATTTCTCTAGTACTTTACATCGTATGCCATTTAAGTTTTTGCCCTTTACTTTCCAGCATTTACTTTCTTTCAATTTATGTTCTGTCCATTAAATTTCACCAAACTCCTTTCAATATTAGCTTGACTAGACTCATCACCCAAATAAAATTTCTTGATCCATCAATCCCTGTGGGATTGACCTCACTCTTGTGAGTTTTACTACTTGATGCGACCCGGTATACGACTAGTTTGTGCGGATGTGATTTTCCGCCATCAAGTTTTTGGCACCATTGCTGGTGATTGATTAAGATTGACAATGATTAAGTAGGTGATAGTCTCGATTAAGCATTTTTCTTTGTTTTTTTTGAAGCCTACTAACTGTTTGACACATTGTGTCTACTAACTCTAACACTACTCTAGCAATAGAGTGTTCTGTTTTATTTTCGGTTTGTTTGTGTTGTGAATGCCAAGGGGAAGAAGAGGTGCATCTACTTCCTTTGAATCTAAACCAGAGAGAACATTCTTGAGACTAAGAAGAGAAGCAAGAGAGAAGGGAGTGATAGGAGAAGAAGAGTCAGAAGAGGGAGACCAGCCTCCAAGGAGAGTGTTAGTTTCCTATACCATCCCTAACCCAAGAAATTGTGGGAGCAGCATCCTTACTCCCAATGTTCATGCCCATAATTTTGAGATCAAACCACAACTTATCACTCTAGTTCAGAACAATTGCCAATATGGAGGAAGTACTGCTGAAGACCCAAATCAACATCTCTTTGTTTTCTTAAGAATCTGTGACACAGTCAAGACCAATGGAGTGCATCCTAACATTTACAAGCTACTTCTATTCCCATTTTCTCTAAGGGACAAAGCCTCTCATTGGCTAGAAATCTTCCCAAAAGAAAGAATTACTAACTGGGATGATTTAGTTAGCAAATTCATGGCCAAGTTCTACCCCCGTCAAAGAATCATCAAGCTCAAAACTGAGGTGCAAACATTTAGACAACTAGATGGAGAGTCACTATATGAAGCTTAGGAAAGGTACAAGGCATTGATTAGAAGATGCCCTGAGGACAGATTTAGTGAGTGGGTTAAGCTCCAAAACTTCTATGAAGGTCTATCCATGAAAGCAAGAAAAGCATTGGACTACTCTTCAGGATGGTTATTACAAATGATGAAGACTGCACAAGAAGCACATGACCTCATAGACATGGTTGTAAATAATCAATACTTCTATTCCTCGGAAAGACAACCAGCTCCCAAAAGAGGTATTTATGAGCTTGAAGGTGTGGATGCCATCTTAGCTCAAAAGAAGCTCATACACCAGCAGCTTCAACAACAAATAGAGATGATGTCAAAGAGGATGGATAGATTACAACTAGCCACAGTGAGCACAACCAACTAACCACCAGTTGTGTGAGGGCAAAATGAAGAGAGCTATGATGCATATAACACTGAGCAGCAGCCTGAACAAGTTTAATACATGAACAACTCAAATTCTGGCCAAAATGACTTTCATGGGGACACTTACAACTCCTCATGGAGGAACCACCCCAACCTGAAGTGGAGAGAAAACCAGAATTCATGGCAAAAAAATTCCAACCCAAGCAACTTCCGCAACACAAACCACCAAAACCACCAACCCACTAACCATAATCCATATAGAAAACCAAAAAACAATCCTCCCCCATTCACCTACTATCTACCAAATAACCCTTCAACTAACCAAAATAACTTCCATCAACCATCAACATCCTACATCAACCACAACCACATCAAGAATCCCAAAGAATCTTCAACTTGGAGATGATGATGGAGAAACTGATAAAGAGTCAAGAAATGGCCAATAAGAATTATGAAGCTTCAATGAGGAATTTGGAAAGGCAAATTGGGCAATTATCTAAGCAGCAGCCAGCTGAAATACCAAGCAACACATTCCCAAGTGACACCATTCCTAACCCCAAAGAGGAATGCAAGGCAATACAACTAAGGAGTGGAAAGACATTGGAGGATGATACCAAGGTTGCCAACAAGGAAGGAACAAAGGATGAAGAGAATGACCAAAAGGATTCCAAAAAGAAGGAGGAACCACAAGCCTCAAAGAAGGGAAAGTAAGTCTCAGAGAAGCAACCACAAAAGCGAAAAGAGGAGGTGAAGCCCTATGTCCCTCCTCTACCATACCCTTAAAGGTTGCACAAAGAGATCAATGATCAACAATTCCTCAAGTTCTTGAAAATCTTTATGAAGCTAGAGATCAACCTTCCACTTACTGAGGCATTAGAACAAATGCCACTATATGCAACATTCCTCAAGGAGCTCATCAACAGGAAAAGAAGTTGGAAAGAAAAAGAAACTATGATCCTAACTCAAGAGTGCAGTGCTATGATTCAAAAAGGCCCCTCGAAAACTCAAGAATCCTGGGAGTTTCTTCATACCATGTACCATTGGCAACATACCAATTGATAAAGCTCTGTGTGATTTGGGTTCAAACATCAACTTGATGCCACTTTCTATGATGAGAAAGCTATATATAGAGGAGGTGAAGCCTATAAGAATGTCATTGCAACTAGCTGATAGGTCACTCATCACACCCAATGGAGTGGTAGAAAACCTTCTAGTCAAGGTGGGCAAGTTTATCTTCCTAGTAGATCTTGCGATTCTAGACTTAGATGAAGAAGGAAGTGATTCAATCATACTGGGATGACCCTTTCTAGCCATAGCAAGAGCTATTATTGATGTAGAAAAAGGAGAGATGATCTTAAGGGCACACGATGAACAAATAACTCTCAATGTCTACAAAGGGATACAACTTCCTGCTGAAAAGAAAGACTGCATGAGGATTGAGGATGAGGATTTAAACTGGAAAGAGAAGCCAAAAGAACCATCTCTAGGACTCACAAATTCACCCTTGGGGAAGAAACTTGAGACTGAAGAAAAGCAGACGGATCAAGAGAATAAAAGAGCTGAGGAAGAATTGCAAACAGAGTTCCCAGAAGTGATCACTAAGAAGAAGGCCCCTGACATAAAGGGTGGAAGAATAAGAGAATTCTAACTGAAGGGTTCCCAGAGGGAGACAAAGTGAAGTTGATCTACCAACAGTTGGAAACACCTCCATATTCTGCTGGATATTACACTGTCAGCAAAATCCTTTCACTAGAGCATACGAAAATCATCAATCAAGACACAGGAAGGAGGCTTACAGTGAGAGGAGATAAGCTGAGACACTGACCATCAGCCACCCTAACAGAGAACTAACGTCAAGCTAGTGAAGATAAAAGAGCGCTTGTTGGGAGGCAACCCAACCAGAGGTAACTATCTTGTCTTAGTTGTTTCAATAAGGAAGTTAAGTAGGTTTCCCTGCATTACAAGGAGTTAACTTTGGTGTTGCACACCAAAATGAGTTTAAACAGGGAGAATGTGTGATGCTAAGTATGGTATTCCACCACAGATTTCATAAAAACACATCACAACCCTTCGAAGAACACAATTAGTCATTAACTCCAAACAATCATGGAAACCACTTAACAGTTGTTTAAATTCTAGTTCATAGTTAGTTTACTTGATGAAAGCACAATGTGCATGCGACCAATTCACTGCATTATGGATGTTGGCAAGAAATTAAGTTTGGTGTTCACACACCAAAACAAGTTTAGAAGCCTACAAACATACATGTATGCTAACCATGTCTCAAGTGCTTGGGGGACAAGCAACTTCCAATATCTTTGCAGGAAGTCATTCAATTTCTTGGAGGGACTATGCATCATCATAAAGAATAACATATAAGGAGGGTGATGAAGGACTAAGCATGAAGGCACCAAGAGGTTGTATTGTCACCTAACTATTTCCAGATTGAAGTGTTTTAATTGGAAGTGTGATTATACCTTGTGTTCATATTCATTTGCATGTTGTGATTGTTCTTTAATTGTCATTTCAATTTTCTAGGCTAAGTGCTTATGCTATTTCATCTTGCTTGAATGTATGTTTTGTTTCCCCTGCATGAATAAAAGAAAAAAATTGTGAAATAGAAAGAGTAATAGTCCATTTTGGTAGGAGAAAGAATAAGGTTAAGTTGTGGTGCATGCTTGAAAACTTAGCTAGTTCACTAATAAAGATGAAGGGTAGAATGTCCTTTAAAGTATGAACTTAGTTGCTTTATATGAAACCTTTGTAAATAAAGATCCTTAGAAGAAAGAAAGAACAAGAAATAAAGAAAGAAAAGCCAACGTTGGTAGCAAAGTTGGGCTACCAATGGCCAGCACCAACATTGGCAATAAAAAGAAAGAAACCTATAATAAGCTAGGCACCAATAGCTTGAACCTTAAGACACGTGCCTGTGGTGCTTTTGTACTAGGATCTGCTTGGATGATTAGGTTCTAAGGAGTGTTTTAACACTTGGTAACTTGGGTTAACTAACCCAGGATTATCAACCAAAAATCCACTATCAAGAGCAACCTAACTACAAAGCATTTAGTGACCCAAAGAGGTACTGGGCATCAATATTTTTAGGTTGAATTGTGAGCCAAGTGTCTGTGTTGTGTATGTGTGAGGAGAGGCTTGAGTTAGTAATTCTGAGGGGTGCTTCATCACCCAACACCTTGAGCCAACTGGGTTGGGAGTGTTAACTGAAAACTTACCTTAAAAAGCTGCTTCAACACAGAACACAAAGCTGCAAATAAAGAATAAGTTTCTAACAAGAAAAAGCAAAAAGTAAGCACCAAGGATCAAAGAATAACAAGGTTTCATAGAAGCACCTTAGTTAGTACTTCAAGGGACATCTCAACCTGAAAACCAATAAGAGTTGAGCTTCAAAGATATCTTGCATGAAACCCCATGAACCAGATTGATTGTCTATAAATAAGGACCCATACTCATCTTTGTTTTCATTCATTCTTTCTTATGTTTTACTGCTTGCTTGGGAACAAGCAAGATTTAAGTTTGGTGTTGTGATGTCTAGGCATCTTAGGCTAGTTTTACAACCCTTTTTCATTAGTTTTCATTAGGTTTCATGCACTTTCTTAGGCAATAAGTAAGCATTTGGATGAGAATTGCATGCATGTCTTGATTCAATCAAACATTGTTCATTATGTACATTTTCATGAGATTAATGCAAGAATTACCTAATGCTATGAGTGATGCAAAATCTTGTGATTATGGCAAGGCTTTGATGCATTTATTTGGTTGATGATGGGTGAGGAGAAGCAGAGGAAGCAACGTTGGTGGCCAAAATTGGCTCACCAACGTTGCCACAAATGTTGGCTCAAGGAAAGCAAGCAACGTTGGTGGCCAAAGTTGGCTCACCAACGTTGCCACAAACGTTGTCTATGTAGGAAGAAGCAACGTTGGTGGCCAAAGTTGGCTCACCAACGTTGCCACAAACGTTGCCTATGGAGAAGAAAGCAACGTTGGTGGCCAAAGTTGGCTCACCAACGTTGCCACAAACGTTGATAGAAGAGAGAGGAAGCAATGTTGGTGGCCAAAGTTGGCTCACCAACATTGCCCACCAATGTCCCAAGCTCAACAAAGCAACGTTGGTGGCCAAAGTTGGCTCACCAACGTTCCTGGCAACGTTCCAAGCTCAATAAAGCAATGTTGGTGGCCAAAGTTAGCTCACCAACATTGCAGGCAACATTGCAAGATAAAAGAGTGCCAACGTTGGTGTGCCAACATTGCCACCAACGTCTTCGATGACTCTTCAAATTGGAGTTGGAAAAAGTGCTAGTGTGTGCACGCACAAGGCATTGTGCGCACACACAAGGCATGATGCATACACACAAGGGGGAACATTGGCGGCACCAACGTTGGTGAACAAGTGCCAGTGGCAATGTTCCTGAAGAATTTTAAAAGGAACATTAGCCACTGTTTGTCCACAAATGTTGGTCACCAACATCAGCACCAATTTCCATTCCCAATGGCACCCATGCAACCTTGTAAACATTTGTGAACTAACGTCCTTGTCAATGTCACAAATAGTCACTCCAAACTTGCTTCAACTAAAGCCAAAGCTCGCATCCAAAGACTTAAAGATTGATTGGGAAAGTGTATAAATAGGATAGATTTTGAGGTAGAAGAAAGGCTGGGAAGCAGGGACCCTAATTGGGAAGCTCTGAAAGCATTTTCTTTGTACTTTCTTTACTTTTCATGTACTTTTTTTCTTTTTTTGTTTTACTAAGCAATGATGAACTAAACCCCAATTTCATTAGGGAAGGAGCTCTATTGTAATTTACGCGATTGAATAAAATTTTTCTTCTTTTCAATCCGCTTGTTGTAGCTATAGGATATCTTCTATATTGATTATGATTCACTCACTCCGGAAGGGGGTTTGAATCTATTGAATGCCTTTGTGAGCCCCGAAAGGGGAATCATAGGCATTAGAATTGGAGCTCTATCCTTCACAATTCTCTTGACCAACACTATTCGGGAGGAACTGAGGTCTTTAGAATTTGTGTGGCTTATGGATAAGAGAATGTGCTTAACCTCTTCTCATGATAATTAGATGAAGGAATTGGCAAGATTGATTGTGTTTAGAGAGATTGGGTTGCCAAGAAATTGGTACCCAATCAATTACAATCCACCATAGATCTACTTCATATGATTGAGAAGGAAGTTGAGACCCATTTGATTCATGATGGATTATGATATCTCCAATCCCTAATGAATCTTTTCCTTTGATATTCTTCAATTTAGATTGCCTTGATTTTCCTTTACTTGCTTTGATTTATTGCTTTAGTTTTCTTAGCACCCAATTTCCTTTATAATTCATGCAATTTAAGTTTCATCGCCATTTATATTCTGCCCTTTACTTTCTTGCAATTTAAGATTCAGCTCATTTACATTTCTTGTCATTTAAGTTTTTGTCATTTACTTTTCAGCATTTATTTCTCTAGTACTTTACATCGTATGCCATTTAAGTTTTTGCCCTTTACTTTCCAGCATTTACATTCTTGCAATTTATGTTCTGTCCATTAAATTTCACCAAACTCCTTTCAATATTAGCTTGACTAGACTCATCACCCAACTAAAATTGCTTGATCCATCAATCCTTGAGGGATCGACCTCACTCTTGTGAGTTTTATTACTTGATGCGACCTGGTATACTTGCCGTTAGTTTGTGCGGATGTGATTTCCTGCCATCAAGTTTTTGACGCTGTTGCCGGGGATTGATTAAGATTGACAATGATTAAGTATATGATACAAACTGTTAACCAAAACAGCTTACTGAAGGTGTCTTGTTAACACTGCTTCCGTGTGTCTAGTCACTTTAGCTGTGCAAGAATGATCAGCAAACTTTGTAAGAGACTAACAGAAAGAAATGATCAGTAAACTTTGTATATAACTCACATGTCCTTTATGCAGAAGCTTAAAGTGTCTCTAATATCCCTAGTAAAAAGCGTTGCAAGACACTAAAGTTTTTTACATATTTCTTCAGCATAAAATGATGTTACATATAGTTGATCTGCACATTGAATCTAACCTAATAAAAAATTAGATAACTAACACCGAAAATAAAGAAAAATCCTATAAATCCATGTCAGTCATGAAGAAAGAATACAAAATTACAGGATAACAGAGAAAAATTTAACACCCGCAATGCCTTTCTTCCTTCGTCAATCTTTGAATTGAAAACCTATATCATTGAGAAAAGTAGTGAATCATCTAATGCTGAGCAAATTTTTTATTGATGAAAAAAAATCAATTGAAGAACAAAAGAGAGAGAGTCACTGATTTTGATTGTGCACGATCAATTAAAGCCAGTAGCAACAACGGCACAGAGAGACGAAGCGATTGATGAAATGTGATGAATTGATTATGCTAACTAGGTTTCATTAATATTGATATGATTGTTATTAACAAACACAAATTAAGAATTTTATTATGAAAATAGTAGATACAACAACTGCAAAAATAGATATAATAATCAGAGAGATTGAGAGGAACTTACATGAAGAGGATGGCGCGGCGACGGGCTCGGGGAGGAGGAGCAGAAGAAGAAGAAGAAGAAGCTCTGCTCTCCGGCAGAGGACGGCGGGTTTTCTCAGATGTCAAAGAAGAAGAAGCTCTACTGATCTGCTCTCTGCCTCTCTCCGTGATGGTGACTCCGTCTCTAGTCTCTACTCTCAGGCATTGTAGAAGAAGAAGAAGCAGCCTCACTCTGAACTTTGATTCTTTGGAGGTTTGGGGTTAATGTTTGGTAAATTGAGCTAAACAAAGGACGCGGTAATAAACACGGGCATAATTTTTTGTGGATAAAAATCGACGGTAACTTCATCGATTTTAGTTAAAAAAAAATCAACATTTTAGTCGTTTATTTTATTTAATAAATTTACACTATCCATCTAAGTTTAAAAGAAGATCTCCATGGTTTAAATTTATCGACAGAAAAAACCCGATATTATAATTATTAAAATAGACAGCTAATCCGTCAATTTTAAAGAAAAACAATTATAACCCATTATCTCGACGGCAATGTGACGATAATATCAAGGAGTTGAAAGTTGCTAAAATAATAGACGGCATTGTCGTCGATTTTAATATTTTAATTTTAATAATTTCTTTTTCATTTTATCGACGCCAAGCCGTCAAAAAATATCAACGGAAAATTTGGCCGTCGATTTTTGTCGTCGATAATTACATTGTTTCTTGTAGTGCCCTCAGGTGAGTGAAGGTCAACCCACGAAGATTGTTAGACTGAGCAAACAATAGTTGTCTGGTTGGACCTAGTCAAGTGAATCAAAAAGGGGTTTGGTTGGTTGAAACACATAAACAATAAATAAGCAATAAAGAAAGAAATAATCAGGTTTGGTGTAAAAACAATATGAGAAAACAGTTAATATTTCGGAGATGTTTATCTTTTCGAATTAAAATTTCTTACCAACTATTTTAACAATGTATGATTCATTCTATGATAAACTGTAAATGTCTAAACCCTAATCTCTTAGTTATTTACCTCCTCGAACCTTCATTAACTGCCATTCTCGTGGTCACTTAATTCCGATTAGAGGGTTAAGTTCAGAAAACTAGTTTAGCACCACAAAAATCCTAATTACCCAAAGCTAACAGGATTTTATGTCACATATCCCAATTAGTTCATGTAATTAGCGATTTAGGAGGAATTTGTTTTCAAGTTGTAGTTCAAGCAAGATAACTCTGTCGAGAATCACAAGAACTCAAGTAGAAAAGGGTCATACTCTCGTTCAACCCAATTCATAACGTAAAGAACGAAAATAATCCTTAGAATTGAATCAAAACATTAATTAACATAGAAGAATAATAGTTCTAATCCATAGAAATAAACAGAGCTATTAACCTTAACCAGGAGGTTTAGTGCTCATGACTTATAGAGAAACTAGGGTTCTGAAAACGTGTCGAAGGAAGAAGATCCGAATCTTAAGTGATTTTTTCCCTTTTATACTAACCTAATTTGATTCGAAAATAAAATAGAATAATATATTCTAGGCCTAACAGGTTTTTTTTGTAAATAAAAATAACTAAAATATGATAAAATATAACAATTAAAAGCTAAATCCCACTAAAGATGCTCCCTTTGAGGATTTTTACCCGTTTTTGGCATTAAACACCGGCAGGGGGAAGTTCTAGCACTAGTTCTGTCCCTCTTGGGCGCTGAACACCAGGCTTGGTGTTTAGCACCAGATTTGGCAATGATTCCAGAAAAAACATATAAACTATTATATATCGTTAGAAACCTCTGGAAGTTGGCTTTCCAAAGCCACTAAAACCGCGTCAATTGGACCTTTGTAGCTCAAGTTATGTTCCTTAAAATGCAAGGAGGTCATGGTTGACATCATCTACTTTCTTCCTTTGTTTTTACGCAAAACACTGCCAAATTCGCCCAAATTTCACCTGAAATCATAAAAACACCAAAACAACTCAAAGTAGCATCCAAAGAGGATTTTTGCACTAAAATCAAGTAAAACTAAATAAAATCTAACTAAAAACAACTAGAAAATGATACGCAAAAGGGAACAAGATGCTCATGCATCACCTGGTATGAAAAATGATGTGGCGACACATGTTTCAAAGTATTTAGCTTGACAGAAAGTAAAGATTGAACACCAGAGATCGTCCGGGACCTTGTAACCCTTAGAAGTTCCGCAATGGAAATGGGAGAGCATCACAATGGACTTAGTGTCAGGATTGCCGAGGACTCGAGCTGGATTTGACACTGTCTGGGTGATTATGGACCGGCTGACAAAGTTGGCTCACTTTCTACATATTCGTATGAACTGTACATTGGAAGAGCTAGCACATTTATACATAATTTTAGACCAATATCCCCATTTCACTTCAAAGTTCTGGGGGGAGTTTCAGAGAACTTTTGGAACCTGGTTAAGCTTGAGTACAGCTTACCATCCTCAAACTGTGGTAAGTCTGAGAGGACGATCCAAACCCTAGAGGATATGTTGAGGTCTTGTGTTTTGGACCAGCTGGTGAGCTGGGATCGGTATATGCCACTAGTGGAGTTTGCGTATAACAACAACTACCATGCAAGCATCGAAATGGCTCTGTTTGAGGCTTTGTATGGGAGAAAGTATCAATCTCTGCTATGCTGGTATGAAGCTGGGGAGAAAGGCTTGTTAAGGACTAAAATGATAGTTGAAACTACTGAACAAGTCAAGAAAATCCGAAACAGGATGCTCACTGCTCAAAGCCATCAGAAGAGTTACGCAGATCAGAGGCGAAAACCCTTAGAATTTGAGGAAGGAGATCATGTTTTCCTTAAGGTTACTCCAACAATAGGAGTAGGTAAAGCGATTAAAACAAAGAAGCTGAATCCTCAATACATCGGTCTATTTCAGATTCTTGAAAGGATCGGACCGGTGGTGTATCGGATAGCTCTACCACCACATCTTTCGAACCTGCACGACGTATTTCACATGTCCCAGCTTTGGAAGTACACTCCTGATGCTAACCATGTGTTAAAACCTGAATCTGTCCAGTTAAAAGAAGATTTGACACTCCAAGTGACTCCAGTCAGAATTGACAACACCAATATTAAACGGCTGCGTGGAAAAGAAGTTGTGTTAGTCAAGGTTGTCTAGAGTCGAGCTGATATTGAGGAGCACACTTGGGAACTTGAATCAGAAATGCGAACAGACTACCCGCACCTATTCTCATGTAACTAAATTCGAATTTTGTGGGGGAAAATTCTTATTTAAGTGGGTAGAATATAAAATCTAAATAATTAATAAATAATTAACTCATAAATTAATATTTATCTAATAAAATTAGGAAATTTGATTTTATAGTTTAATGTGATAAAGCTAATTAAAACAAGAATTTTGACACTAATTTTAAAGAATTTGGCCAAAGATTAGGCCAAACCGGGCAAGCTAGGCCCATATTGAGGCCAAGGCCCAACCCTTCACCTTAACAAAATGATTTTAACTTATTTCTCTCTCCTCAGGCATGCTGAAACACTGAATGCTCAGCAAGGAAGGGAAGAACACCTTCTAAAAACACAAACCCTCACCTCCATAATCAAATCCAAATAACTTTTGATCCGAAGCTCCGATCGCCATACTGTTTACGGCCACACGACCACAGTGTTGAGCTCTACAAAGCCCACTACATTAATTAAGAGGTAAGTCACATTTTCTCACCAGTTTCCCAGCCCTTGATTTTTGAATTTATTATGTAATGGTGTTGAATTTTTGTGTAATTCCGGTGTTTAGGTTCGAATTAAGTTGTGAGAATTGTTAGGCTTGGTCCGTTTGGTCCGTGGGTATAGTAAGAATTCTCAACCCATAGTGAATTCATTGAGTATATGTGTTTGGGTATTGAGTTTGTATGTGTGGATGTCAATGATGTGTATTAGGTAATATAGATGTAAGTGGTTTGGAGCTTAATTGAGGTCTTGGAAGCTCGGAGAGGAATTTTATGCTGAGAAATCTGTTGGTGAGGTGTTGAAGCCTTGAAAGTTTGAGAAACGGTGAATTTAAGGGGTTCCGGGGTTATTGGAAAATCGACCAAGGTATGGTTTCGGTTTCTCGTATCTAAAATATAATGTATTGTGAAAACTTATGCTAGTGACCCTAGGATAGGAATTGAATTGTTGATGTTGTTGATTGGTTGAGATGGGTTGTATTGATTATGTGGTTAATGGTTTTTGGAGGTTGTGATTAATGCTCTTGTTGATGATATATGTAATTTGTATAGGATATTGATTTGTGTGCATAATGGTTGATGAATTTGAGTATTGTTGGAACTGGAAATGTAGAATTTGAGATTGATAAAAATTGAGAATTGGTAGGTGGTGGATTGAATGTGGAAGTTGGAAATATGAGTTGAGAATGGTTGATGCTGAATTGGTAAGGATTGGGTTGGTTTTAAAAGGTTTTGAATTGGTATATTTTGAAAATGGAAGTTTTGTAAAGTTTTATGAAAACCATGATTTTGACCCAACTTTGGTGGAGCTTAATTGTTCATACCCTGGACCGAGCTATAGGGTCCGGGTTGGACGAAGACAAAACGACCGATTTCTTTATAGCTTGATCTACTGCCGACCTCTTCACAAAGAGCTCGGACGAATCACCCCAAAAGCCCAAGAAGGCCAAAGAAAGAAGAAGTCACCACCTACTAGAAGGCGGCTGGCCAAAAGATAGGTGATCTCACCCTCAAAAAGATAAGATAAGATAGAAAACTCATCTCAAGGAAGGTTACTCAACACTGCTATAAATACACTGGAGCACCCAGGTATAACTCATATTCCAATTCTACTAAAAAGCCTGCTTAAAGCCCGTGCTGATTTAAGATTCGGAGTCTCTTACAGGTACCACCACCCCCTGGTGATCAATGTCCAGCCACATCTCAAGCTCCAAACAAGTCAGACACGGCAACCCCGATCACACCAGAAGATCTCGTCCGAGATCAACCTTAACGTTTCAGGTAACCCTCGGAACATTGGCGCCGTTGTCTGGGAACTTGGAAGTCATCCCATGGCAAACAACCCTGCCAACGACCATAACTCTGGATTGGAGGAAGGAATGCCGCTTAAGAACACGGATGCCACATCAAAAGACACACACCAGTCCAAGGGAGACAAGCAGACTCAGAATGCAGAAATTTTTTATGCCATTCGTGAACAGCAGGATCACCTCAAACAGCTCGAACAAGAACCTGATCGTCAGCACGAAGCCGGGCGAGATCTCCACAGAGAAACAAGACGGCGTTGAGAGCTGGAAGAAAAACTCTTGAAGCTCGAACCCGACCTCAAAACTAAAGCCGTTCGGTCCAACTGCAAAGATAGCCCTCACAAGGACCAAGAGCCATTCACAAAAGAAATCATGAAGGCTAAAGTCCCGTAGGACTTCAAAGCCCCTAACATGACCCCATATGATGGTATGTCCGACCCAAGTCATCACCTCAGCAACTTCAGAAGTCGGATGTACCTCACGGATGCCTCAGATGCAACCCGTTGCAAAGCTTTTCTGACCACCTTGACTAAAACGGCAATAAAGTGGTTCAACAGCTTGCCACCAAGGTTGATCACAAGCTTTGATGATCTCACCAGGAAGTTCTGAGCCAGGTTCTCCATCCAGAAAGACAAAACCAAGCACGCTCCAACCCTACTAGGAATTAAGCAAGGAGATCGGGAAAGCCTCCGCAGTTATGTGGAGAGATTTAATAAAGCATGCCTTGACATACAGAATCTCCCTACAGAAGCAGCAATTATAGGACTCATCAACGTTCTACGGGAAGGACCCTTTAGCCACTCCATATCCAAAAAACACCCCACATCTCTAAACGAGGTACAAGAACAAGCAGAAAAGTACATCAATATGGAGGAGAACTCCCGATTAGGAGAAGCTTCAAAGACCGGATTCTCCTACCCACCACGGGACAAGGATAAAGAGTCCAGGATAAAAGAAGACCAACCCACTGAGAAACCTAGAAAGTACCATAACTACACCCCCCTTCAGGTGTCCCTTGTGGATGTCTACCGAGAGATATGTAACACCATAGAGCAGATTCTCATACATGTCGATCATGCTGCTCACCAGATGGCCTTGAAGCTTGATGTAATCATCCTGAGCAGATTGAAGTCTCTCCCTAGTTTCCAAGAGCTCGCCATATGTGCGAGTATAGTGCTCCTTGGACTTCTTGGCCATCTCCTCGGCTAGATTGGCAGTCGCTTCTACAGCAGTAGCCTGAGCCTTCTCCTTCTCTACATCAATCTCTAATTTAGCAACCTTGGCATCCAGCTCGTCCTTCAAACCCTTCACCCTGTCGTATTCAGCCTTGGCCTCTTCCAAAAAACCCTTGGTAGCATGGACAGGGGACTCCCGGACAACCCGAGATAAGGCCACACTAAGATTGGCCATCCGAATAGTGTTGCTTGATATAAAATCAAGATGATGCAGGATGGAGACGTCATACAGAGGAAATTTACCATGAGGAGCAATCAACTCGGTGGCAAAGGCCATACCATCAAACTCTTTGTCGTTTAGATTATAAGTCCTACCAAGCTTTTGTCTTTTGGGATGGGGACCAGCAGAAGTAGAGGAGGAGGCAGCACCTGAGGTCGACTACGGCGGTTCAGAGGAAGCTGGCCGAACTCGTGGGGTTAGGATAATCTTCCTCGACCACTGAGAATTAGTTGCTGGTTTCTTTGGAGGTAACTTCTCCGAAGAACCCTCCCCCAAAGTCTTCTTTGACAAGTTATGGGCAGCCACTGCCTTCTTTGCTTTGCGAAACATTTTCATTGAATCTGAAGAAGACACCATCTCTGAAAAGAAGCTAGGAAAATAGTTACACAACAAAAAAGGACAAGATTGCAAATAGTAAAAGAAAACTATTTCTATGAAAACGAAAGAGGTCGGATACTACCTAGTTCGGAACAGAGGAGGGAAGGATCTCCTAGAAATTTCTTTGTGTCTAGATGAGGAGGCTCCCCCCATTGCTCTTCTAAAACACCCACAAAGGCCTGTTCTACCTCATTTAAACTCTCCCAAGGATACTTAAGAACTACGGGATCTATCTGCCACCATAAAGGAAAGGCCGGCTCATTATTTTCGTCCAAGAAGAAGCGACAAACACCCTCAATAGCTCAGACTTTGAAATAATAATTTTTAAAGTCCTGAAAGGAGTCATCGAACATGAAAAAGACTTTTCTACCCTGGGTAGCTCGAAAGGAGATCCCGGAAGCTTTCTTCTTAGTTGCCCCAGGTTTTGTTAGCATAAACAAGAAGAGAAAAAGAGATAGGTTAGGTCGGACACCCAGCTCTTGGCAGTCTGGAAAATCTTCATAAAAGCCCAAAAGTTCCAATGAAGCTGTGATGGCACTACATTACAATTCCATAAAACTTCATTCTCAAAATCAGTAAAAGGAAGCGTTATACCTAGTTGGGAAAAGAAGTAGTCATAAGCATAGAAAAAGGGACGCTATGCCCGACCTAGGGAAGGAAAACTAACCCTCTCTTCAGGATCGGGTGACACCAGCTCATAGTTCTTTTCATCATCTCTACTACTATAGATTCTATGAAATCTCCTAAGTTTTTCACAATACTCTGGATCGGCCACAGTAACACACATCAACTCTATAGAATCTAACCAGTCAGCCATACCAGAAGGAACCTTTGTAGACATCTCGACAATATTTTTACGTGAAGACATAGAACAACTACACCTACAGTAAGAAAAATGAAAAGTGGTCACTACCAAACAACTCGGCCAAAAACAGAACAAAGAAGAAAACCAGCAAACAACAGGTATAGCAGCAAAAGGGGTACCCCAGGATTCACAAAAGCAACAAAAAATCATCATCAAAAACCCAGGGGCACCCTTTGGAGGCGACAGCACAGAAGACAGAAGGAAAAAGATGTTGCAAAAAACCAAAGCCTTAGACCTCCCAACATTTCTTCAAATTATGAGCGCAAAATAAAAAGGTCAAAGCTTTGCAAGGAATAAACAACATGCAACATCACCAGAAGCTAATTCAAGGAAGAATCACAACTATCAAAACCAGAAAAATAAGAAATACATAAAGGTACCAACCTGGATAAGAGAATAAGGCAGGAGGACAAATGAGCAAGCAGCAAGTCATGAACAACCCTCACTAAGAGATGAAAACGCCAAAAATCCATGAAAGGAACAATCTTGGAGTGCTGGGGCAATCAGAGGATGAATGAAAGGAAGCTTCTTTCACTGAGAAAATAAAATGCACGACAAAAGACACGAACGATCCACGAGCAAAACTCCAGAAAAGAAGCGAGCTTAGGGCAAAATCGAAGGGGTCAGACGAGCGAAGTTTTTTGCAAAGAAGCAATGAAGCAGGGAAGCAAAAGAGGGAAGGAAAGTGAAAAAGCAAAACCTCTTCTTTGATTTCAAACAAAGTTTAAAGAGGGAAAAGAAACGACAAAACAAAATAAAAGCCCAATCAATAGGCATTAAAAGCGCGTGCGTATTCCCAAGGAGGTAAAACCGTTGAGGAACAAACGCAGAAATAAAGGAGTGAAAGCAAAAAACGCTTTGCATTTAAAAACAACGCAAAAATTGCGAACGAAGGAGCAGATCGGACAAGATGCTTGAGCACGACTTCCCCAAAGAGATCGAGTCTCAGAAAGCATCATCTCATGGAAAGGTCCAAGCTCAAGCAGGGGCATTGTTCATACCCTGGACCGAGCTATAGGGTACGGGTTGGACGAAGACGAAATGACCGATCCCTTTAAAGCTTGATCTACGCCGATCTCTTCACAAAGAGCTCGGACAAATTACCACAAAAGCCCAAGAAGGCCCAAGAAAGAAGAAGTCACCGCCTACTAGAAGGCGGCTGGCCAAAAGATAGGTGATCTCACCCTCAAAAAGATAAGATAAGATAACAAACTTATCTCAAGGAAGGTCACTCAACACTGCTATAAATACACTAGAGCACCCAGGTATAACTCATACTCCAATTCTACTAAAAAGCCTGGTTAAAGCCCGTGCTGACTTAAGCTTCGGAGTCTCTTGCAGGTACCACTACCCCCCGGTGATCAAGGTCCAGCCACATTTCAAGCTCCAAACAAGTCGGACATGGCAACCCCGATCACACCAGAAGATCTCGTCCGAGATTGACCTCAACATTTCAGGTAACCCTCGGAACAATAATGATGAACGGATATTTTATACGCATTTTGACATCATTTTCGTATAGTTTTCAGTATATTTTGTTTAATTTTTATTAAGTTTTTATAGGTTTTAGTGTTAAATTCACATTTTTGGATTTTACTATGAATTTTTGTGTTTTTGAACAATTTCATATCATTTCTGCCTGAAATTGAAGAGTTGGAGCAAAAGTCTGATTCAGAGACAAGGAAAGCACTGCAGATGCTGTTCGGATCTGACCTCCTTGCACTCGGAAGAGTTTTTCTAGAGATATAGAAGTCCAAATGGAGCATTTTTAATGGCTATAGAAAGCTTACTTTCAGAGCTTTCCAGTGATTTATAATAGTCCATACTTTGCGTCGGATTAGAAGGCCCAAAACTAGCGTCCAACGCTAGCTTCCTCCCCCCTTCCAGGCATCCAGCGCCCAAAGAGTAGAGACCAGTGTCCAAACGCCCAGAGAGGACCCCCTAGCCAGCGTTTTACACCCTAGGAGTTTCATAGCACATGGATCTCATCAAAGCTCAGCCCAAACACTCACCAAGTGGGCCCCAGAAGTGGATTTTAGCACAAAAAGAATGTTTTACCCTTACTAGTCATTTGTTTGGTATTTAACGGATTAGATTTATGTTATTCAGACCTTCTTCGACACTTTTAAAAATTTTACACGTTTACATTGTATTTTCCTTTTAGTATGAGTTTCTAAACCTCCAAGGTTAAGGGGAGGAGCCCTGCTAAGTCCTAGAAATTAATAAAAGTATTACTCTTTCTCTTCGATCCATGTTTGATTAATTCTAAGATGTATATTCACACTTCAACATGGTGAATAGGATGACAAGTGACAATCAGCTCTGTCATCATACTAAGATGAACGTGCCTAACAAAGACCCGCGTCTACTTTGGTTCGTGTGAATACTTCATTGGAAAGCACACACCACCAACTATGTTTATACATCTCTCAGACGGCTAATTCCCAACTTCGTTGGGGACTTTTCGAGACACCAGTTTAGCCGATTTCAGGGAGATTAGGGTCTCTGTGGAAGAGGCTAGAACCCAAAGATGCAGCATTCTCTGATCCAGAAGATCCGACCTTGTCTGTGGCGTTATGAGTAGGATCATTAAGGAGAATGGACTATACAAGCTTCACCCTCAAGAAGAGATGGATCCACACTAACCCTGAGGTTTAGATCCGGAAGAGTATTGACGACCTCTCAATAAAGGCGTGGATCACATACGGCCTGCCATTGAAGAAATCACTCATAAGCAAAGAAGACAGTAATACCAGAGTTAATCCAGAAAGGCAAATGTTCACACCCTAGGTCGAGCTATCCGACCCGGGATGTTTAACGACAAGGCGACCGACCTCTTCTCAAAGAGCTCGGCCAAATTGCCAGGAAAGCCCAATAAAGGGCCCGAATAGAGAAACACGACCCAAATCCAAAGGCAGCCCAAGCCTATAGAGATAAGGGCAGTTCCCTTGAAGATAAGATGACCTCACCTAAAAGATAAGATAAGATAAAGATAACCAACTTATCTTATCTAAAAAGGTCACTCTACACCATTATAAATACACTGGAGCACGCAGGTATAACTCATACTCTGATTCTACTAAAATCCTGCTTAATACCCTTGCTAACTTAAGCATCAGAGTCCCTTGCAGGTACCCCCACCCTCCGGTGACAAAGGATCAGTAGCCTAGCCAGTCCAACAAGTCGGACACAACCGCTCCGGCCGCCACTCACCAGCCGGACACGTCAGCTCTGACCAGTACAGAAGATCTAGTCCGAGATCGACCTACAGTTTCAGGTAACCCTCGGAACATTGGTGTTGTTGCCGGGGAACCTGGAAGTCATCCCATCACCATGGCAGACGAATAGGACAATGACCACGACTCAGATCTAGAGGATGGAACACCGTACAAAAATGCGGACACTGCACCTAAGGATACTCCTTAACTTAACAATGAAAAGAATTCTCCAAACGCAGGAGCCATGGAGGCGCTTCAAGACCGATTAAAATAACTTGAAAAAGAAGCCCTACATCAGCGAGAGGCTGAGAAAAACCTACAAAGGGAAATAAGGCGATGCCGGGAATTGGAGGACAAACTCCTAAAACTCGAAGCCGATCTCAAGGCCAAAGCTACTCAACCCTCTCATGAGGATAGCTCTCGCAAGGACCAAGATCCATTTACAAAGAGATCATGAAGACCAAAATCCCAAAAGACTTTAAACTCCCGGATATAACTTTGTACGATGGCACTACAGATCCCGGCCATCATCTCAGCAATTTCAGAAGTAGAATGTACTTCACCAACGCCTCGGATGCAGTTCGCTGCAAAGCCTTTCCACTACTTTAACGAAGACAGCAATTAGATGGTTCGACAATCTACCTCCTAGGTCCATCACAAGCTTCGATGACTTAGCCAAGAAATTTCTCGCCAGATTCTCCATCCAAAAAGATAAGGCTAAACATGCCCCAAGTCTATTAGGAATCAAGCAAGGAGATCGAGAAAGTCTTCGCAACTACATAGAAAGATTCAACAAAACATGTCTGGACATACAAAGCCTACCAACAGAGGCCGCCATTATGGGTCTCATCAATGGCCTGCGAGAGGGACCTTTTAGTCAATCTATATCAAAAAAATACCCCACATCTCTGAACGAAGTGCAAGAATGAGCAGAGAAGTACATCAACATGGAGAAAAACTCCCGACTAGGAGAGACCTCAAAATTTGGATTCACCTATCGCTCTTGGGATAAGGATAAAGAGTGCAAAAAGAAGGAAGATCGACATGGGGAAAAAATCAAAAAATACCACAATTACACCCCTCTTCGAGTGTCCCTTGTGGATGTTTACAGAGAAGTCTACCACACTGAAAAAATACCCCCAGTTCGACCACTCAAAGGCAAAAAAGGAGGAGGAAATCGGACCGAATATTGTGAATACCATCGAATCCGCGGGCATTCCACCAACGAATGTTTTGACTTAAAGAATGTCATAGAAAAACTAGTAAGAGAAGGGAAATTAGATCGGTACCTGGCCACCCGGGACGATGAGCAAAGAAAAAGAAGAAGGGACGAAGATGTCGGACGAACCGAGTGATCACCTCGTACACCAGAAAAACACGTCCACATGATACACGGCGGATTTGTGGGAGGAGAAACCTCCAAATCATCTCACAAAAGATATCTTAAAGAAGTATATCATGTTGAGGGGAAGGAGGAAGTGCCCGACATCTCCGCAATTACTTTCACCAAAGAAGATGCATCCGGTATCATCTCAGGGCACGACGATCCCATGGTCATCACTATTATACTGGCAAACGCAAATCTCCACCGCACACTGATAGACCAAGGGAGCTCCGCCGACATTGATATGCGAAATTGTTACTCTGAGGTTGTAAAATTTGTTGTTCGTTCTCTCCCTGGCAATGGCTCCAAAAACTGGTGCACGATACGATGGTCTAGACATAACTTCACAACTTCGCACAACTAACCAGCAAGTGCACTGGGTCGTCCAAGTAATAAAACCTTACGTGAGTAAGGGTCGATCCCACGGAGATTGTTGGTATGAAGCAAGCTATGGTCACCTTGTAAATCTCAGTCAGGCGGATATCAAATGGTTATAGAGTTTTCGAATAATAATAAATAAATAGAAAATAAAGGATAGAAATACTTATGTAAATCATTGGTGAGAATTTCAGATAAGCGTATAGAGATGCTTTCGTTCCTCTGAATCTCTGCTTTCCCGCTGTCTTCATCTAATCAATCTTACTCCTTTCCATGGTTGGCTTTATGTAAGGACATCTCCGTTGTCAATGGCTACTTTTCATCCTCTCTGTGAAAATGGTCCGATGCACTGTCACTGCATGGCTAATCATCTGGAGGTTCTCGATCATACTGGAATAGGATTCACCCTCCTTTTGCGTCTGTCACTACGCCCAGCACTCGTGAGTTTCAAGTTCGTCACAGTCATTCAATCCCTGAATCCTACTCAGAATACTATAGACAAGGATTAGACTTTCCGGATTCTCATGAATGTCGCCATCAATCTAGCTTATACCACGAAGATTCTGATTAAGAGATCCAAGAGATATTCATTCAATCTAAGGTGGAACGGAAGTGGTTATCAGGCACGCGTTCGTGGGGGAATGATGATGATTGTCACGTTCATCACGTTCATATTGAAGTACGAATGAATATCTTAGAAGCGGAATAAGTTGAATTGAATAGAAAAGCAGCAGTACTTTGCATTAATTCATGAGGAACAGCAGAGCTCCACACCTTAATCTATGGAGTGTAGAAACTCTACCGTTGAAAAATACATAAGTGAAAGGTTTAGGCATGGCCGAGAGGCCAGGCCCCAAAACGTGATCAATAGATCAAAAGATAATCCAAAGATCATAAGATGTCTAATACAATAGTAAAAAGTCCTATTTATACTAAACTAGTTACTAGGGTTTACAAAATTAAGTAATTGATGCATAAATCCACTTCCGGGACCCACTTGGTGTGTGCTTGGGCTGAGCTTGAATGTTACACATGCAGAGGCTCTTTCTGGAGTTGAACGCCAAGTTGTAACGTGTTTTGGGCGTTCAACTCTGGTTCGTGACGTGTTTCTGGCGTTTAACTCTAGACTGCAACGTAGAACTGGCGTTCAATGCCCTTTTGCATCATTTAAACTCGGCCAAAGTATGGACTATTATATATTTCTGAAAAGCCCTGGATGTCGACTTTCCAACGCAATTAGAAGAGTGCCATTTTGAGTTCTGTAGCTCCAGAAAATCTACTTTGAGTGCAGGGAGGTCAGAATCCAACAGCATCAGCAGTCCTTCTTCAACCTCTGAATCTGATTTTTGCTCAAGTCCCTCATTTTCAGCCAGAAAATACCTGAAATCACAGAAAAACACACAAACTCATAGTAAAGTCCAAAAATGTGAATTTAACATAAAAACTAATAAAAACATCCCTAAAAGTAACTAGATCCTACTAAAAACATACTAAAAACAATGCCAAAAAGCGTATAAATTATCCGCTCATCACAACACCAAACTTAAATTCTTGCTTGTCCCCAAGCAACTGAAAATCAAATAGGATAAAAAGAAGAGAATATACTATAAATTCCAAACTATTAATGAAACATAGCTCCAATCAGATGAGCGGGACTTGTAGCTTTTTGCCTCTTGAATAGTTTTGGCATCTCACTTTATCCATTGAGGTTCAGAATGATTGGCATCTATAGGAACTCAGAGTTCAGATAGTGTTATTGATTCTCCTAGTTCAGTATGTTGATTCTTGAACACAACTACCTTATGAGTCTTGGTCGTGGCCCTAAGCACTTTGTTTTCCAGTATTACCACCGGATACATAAATGCCACAGACACATAATTGGGTGAACCTTTTCAGATTGTGACTCAGCTTTGCTAAAGTCCCCAATTAGAGGTGTCCAGAGTTCTTAAGCACACTCTGTTTTTGCTTTGGACCTTGACTTTAACCGCTCAGTCTCAAGTTTTCACTTGACACCTTCACGCCACAAGCACATGGTTAGGGATAGCTTAGTTTAGCCGCTCAGGTCAGGATTTTATTCCTTTAGGCCCTCCTATCCACTGATGCTCAAAGCCTTGGGATCCTTTTTAATACCCTTGCCTTTTGGTTTGAAGGGTTATTGGCTTTTTGCTCTTGCCTTTTGGTTTTAAGAGCTTTTGGCTTTTTCTGCTTGCTTTTTCTTTTTTTTTCTCTATTTTTTTTTCGCTATTTTTTTTTCTTTTTTTTTTCTGCAAGCTTTGTTCTTTGCTGCTTTTTCTTGCTTCAAGAATCATTTTTATGATTTTTTAGATTATCAAATAACTTGTCTCTTTGTCATCATTCTTTCAAGAGCCAACATATTTAACATTCATAAATAACAACTTCAAAAGACATATGCACTGTTCAAGCATTTATTCAGAAAACAAGAAGCATTGTCACCACATCAATATAATTAAACTAAGTTCAAGGATAAATTCGAAACTCATGTACTTCTTGTTCTTTTGAATTAAAGCATTTTTCATTTAAGAGAGGTGATGGATTCATAGGACATTCATAACCTTAAGACAAAGTTACTAAATACTAATGATCATGTAATAAGACACAAACTTAGATAAGCATTTAACATAGAAAATGAAAAACAGAGAATGTAAGAACAAGGAATGAGTCCACCTTAGTGATGGTGCATTTCCTTCTTGAGGAACCAATGATGTCCTTGAGCTCTTCTATGTCTCTTCCTTGTCTTTGTTGCTCCTCCCTCATTGCTCTTTGATCTTCTCTAATTTCATGAAGGATGATGGAGTGCTCTTGATGTTCCACCCTTAATTGTCCCATGTTGGAACTTAATTCTCTTAGGGAGGTGTTGATTTTCTCCCAATAGTTTTGTGGAGGAAAATGCATTTGAGGCATCTCTGGGATCTCATGGTGATTAGCTTCATGCGTCTCTTGAGATCCATGAATGGGCTCTCTTGCTTGCTCCATCCTTTTTTTAGTGATGGGTTTCTCTTCCTCAATGGGAATGTCTCCTTCTATAAAAGCTCCAACTGAGTAACATAGATGGCAAATAAGATGAGGAAAAGCTAGCCTTGCCAAGGGGGAGGGCTTTTCGGCTATTTTGTAGAGTTCAAGGGAGATGACTTCATGAACTTCTACTTCCTCACCAATCATGATGCTATGAATCATGATGGCCCGATCCACAGTAATTTCAGATCGGTTGCTAGTGGGGATGATGGAGCGTTGGATGAACTCCAACCATCCTCTAGCCATAGGCTTAAGGTCCAATCTTCTTAGTTGAACCGACATGCTTTTGGAGTCAATCTTCCATTGAGCTCCTTCCACACATATGTCCATGAGGACTTGGTCCAACCTTTGATCAAAGTTGACTCTCCTTGTGTAGGGGCGTGTGTTCTCTTCCATCATTGGCAAGTTGAACGCCAACCTCACATTTTCCTGACTAAAATCAAAGTATTTCCCCGAAACTATTGTAATATCATTCTTTGGATTCGGTTTCTTACTTTGATCATGGTTCTTAGTGATCCATGCATTGGCATAGAACTCTTGAACCATTAGGATGCCGACTTGTTGGATGGGGTTTGTTAGAACTTCCCAACCTCTTCTTTGGATTTCATGTCGGATCTCCGGATACTCATTTCTCTTGAGCTTGAAAGGGACCTCGGGGATCACCTTCTTGTTGGCCAAAACATCATAGAAGTGGTCTTGATGAGCTTTGGAGATGAATCTTTCCATCTCCCATGACTCGGAGGTGGAAGCTTTTGTCTTCCCTTTCTCTTTTCTAGAGGATTCTCCGGTCTTAGGTGCCATCAATGGTAATGGAAAAACAAAAAGCTTATGCTTTTACCACACCAAACTTAGAATATTGCTCGCCCTCGAGCAAGAGAAGAAAGAATAGATGAAGAAGAAGAAAAAAATATGGAGGAGAGGAGGGAGAGGTGTATTCGGCCAAGAAGGGGAAGAGAGGGTTGTGTTGTGTGAAAATGTGGAAGAATGGAGGGCTTTATATAGGGAGGGGAGGGGGGTTTAGTTTCGGCCATATAGGGTGGGTTTGGGTGGGAAATTGATTTTGAATTTTGAAGGTAGGTGGAATTTATGAGGTAGGTTTATGGGGAAGAGTGGATGGATGTGAGTGGTGAAGTGGTGATAGGGAAGAGAGATTGAGGTGATTGGTGAAGAGTTTTGGGGAAGTGTTTATTGGGAAGAGAGGATGAACATTGAGAAGAGGGAAGAGAGTGAGTGGTGGTAGTTGGGGATCCTGTGGGGTCCACAGATGCTGAGTTGATCCTGTGGGGTCCACAAATCCTGAGGTGTCAAGGATTTGCATCCCTGCACCAATTAGGCATGTAAAATGCCTTTGCATGCAATTCTGGCGTTTAAACGCCGAATTGATGCTTGTTCTGGGCGTTCAGCGCCCAGATGCAGCATGTTTCTGGCGTTGAACGCCAGTTCTATGCTTGTTTCTGGCGTTCAACGCCAGATCCATGCTCTGTTCTAGCATTGAACGCCAGCCAGATGCTCCTTACTGGCTTTAAACGCCAGTAAGTCCTTCCTCCAGGGTGTGATTTTTCTTCTGCTGTTTTTGATTTTGTTTTTAATTTTTTTGATTTATTTTGTGACTCCACATGATCATGAATCTAATAAAACATGAAATAACAATAAAAATAAATTAAAATTAGATAAATAAAAATTGGGTTGCCTCCCAACAAGTGCTTCTTTAATGTCAATAGCTTGACAGTGGGCTCTCATGGAGCCTCACAGATGTTCAGAGCATTGTTGAGACTCCCCAACACCAAACTTAGAGTTTGACTGTGGGGGCTCTGGTTGACTCTGCTTTGAGAGAAGCTTACTGTGCCTCTTTTCCATGTTTACAGAAGGATGTCCTTGAGTTTTAAACTCAAGGGAGTCCTCATTCAATTGAAGGACTAGTTCACCTCTGTTAACATCAATCACAGCTCTTGCTGTGGCTAGGAAGGGTCTTCCAAGGATGATGGATTCATCCTCATCCTTCCCAGTATCTAGGATTATGAAATCAGCAGGGATGTAAAGGCCTTCAACCTTTACTAATATGTCCTCTACTTCTCAAAGGTCATGGTGCCTATGGTACAAGGTATTAGGAACTTTCCAGGATCCTGTTTCTTCTGAGGCAATTTCAGTTGATCCAACGCATTTAGTTCATTGGTGAACAGGGGAGGTTCATCTCCCCAAGTCTCATTACCAAATAAATTGGCATTCAGCTTCATGATTGCACCAAGGAACTTGGCAGCTTGCTCTTCAGTAACATCTTCATTCTCTTCAGAAGAGGAGTACTCTTCAGAGCTCATGAGTGGTATAAGGAGGTTCAATGGAATCTCTATGGTCTCTAGATGAGTCTCAGATTCCTTTGGTTCCTCAGAGGGAAACTCCTTATTGATCACTGGACGTCCCAGGAGGTCTTCCTCCTTGGGATTCACGTCCTCCCCTTCCTCCTTGGATTTGGCCATGATGGTTATATCAATGGCCTTGCACTCTCCTTTTGGATTTTCTTCTGTATTGCTTGGGAGAACACTAGGAGGGGTTTCAGTGATCTTCTTACTCAGCTGGCCCACTTGTGCTTCCAAACTTCTAATGGAGGATCTTGTTTCATTCATGAAACTCACAGTGGCCTTAGATAGATCAGAGACTAAGTTTGCTAAATTAGAGGTATTTTATTCAGAGTTCTCTGTCTGTTATTTAGTGGATGATGGAAAAGGCTTGCTATTGCTAAACCTGTTTCTTCCACCATTATTAAAGCCTTGTTGAGGCTTTTGTTGATCCTTCTATGAGAGATTTGGATGATTTCTCCATGAGGGGTTATAGGTGTTTCCATATAGTTCACTCATGTAATTCACCTCTGCTATTACAGGGTTCTTAGGATCATAAGCTTCTTCTTCAGAAGATGCCTCTTGAGTACTGTTGGATGCAGCTTGCATTCCATTCAGACTCTGAGAAATCATATTGACTTGCTGAGTCAATATTTTATTCTGAGCCAATATGACATTCAGAGTATCAATTTCAAGAACTTCCTTCTTCTGAGGCGTCCCATTACTTACAGGATTCCTCTCAGAAGTGTACATGAACTAGTTATTAGCAACCATGTCAATGAGTTCTTGAGCTTCTGCAGGCGTTTTCTTTAGGTGAATGGATCCACCTGCAGAAGTATCCAATGACATCTTAACTAATTCAGACAGACCATCATAGAATATATCCAGGATGGTCCATTCTGAAAGCATGTCAGAAGGACACTTTTTGGTCAGTTCCTTGTATCTCTCCCAAGTTTCATAGAGGGATTCACCTTCTTTCTGTCTGAAGGTTTGGACATCCACTCTAAGCTTACTAAGCTTTTGAGGGGGAAAGAACTTGGCTAAGAAAGCCTTGACCAGCTTATCCCAAGAGTTCAGGCTATCTTTAGGTTGAGAATCCAACCATACTCTAGCTCTGTCTCTCACAGCAAAAGGGAAAAGTATGAGCCTGTAGCCTTCAGGATCTACTCCATTAGTCTTAACAGTATCACAGATCTGTAAGAATTCAGTTAAGAACTGAAAAGGATCTTCAGATGGAAGTCCATGAAACTTGCAGTTTTGTTGCATCAGAGAAACTAATTGAGGTTTCAGCTCAAAGTTATTTTCTCCAATGGCAGGGATGGAGATGTGATGAGCGGATAATTTATACGCTTTTTGACATTGTTTTTAGTATGTTTTTAGTAGGATCTAGTTACTTTTAGGGATGTTTTCATTAGTTTTTATGTTAAATTCACATTTCTGGACTTTACTATGAGTTTGTGTGTTTTTCTGTGATTTCAGGTATTTTCTGGCTGAAATTGAGGGACTTGAGCAGAAATCAGATTCAGAGGTTGAAGAAGGACTGCTGATGCTGTTGGATTCTGACCTCCCTGCACTCAAAGTGGATTTTCTGGAGCTACAGAACTCGAAATGGCGCGCTTCCAATTGCGTTGGAAAGTAGACATTCAGGGCTTTCCAGAAATATATAATAGTCCATACTTTGGCCAAGAATAGACGACGTAAACTGGCGTTCAACGCCAGCTTTCTGCCCAAATCTGGCGTCCAGCGCCAGAAAAGGAGCCAAAACCAGAGTTGAACGCCCAAACTGGCACAAAAGCTGGCGTTCAACTCCAAGGAGGACCTCTACACGTGCAACACTCAAAGCTCAGCCCGAGCACACACCAAGTGGGCCCCGGAAGTGGATTTATGCATCAATTACTTACTTCTGTAAACCCTAGTAGCTAGTTTATTATAAATAGGACCTTTTACTAGTCTTTTTGACCATCTTTGGATTATCTTTTGATCTATTGATCATGTTTTGGGGGCTGGCCATCTCGGCCATGCCTGGACCTTTCACTTATGTATTTTCACGGTAGAGTTTCTACACTCCATAGATTAAGGTGTGGAGCTCTGCTGTTCCTCAAAGATTAATGCAAAGTACTACTGTTTTCTAATCAATTCATCTTATTTGGCTTCTAAGATATTCATTCGTACTTCAATTTGAATGTGATGAACGTGACAATCATCATCATTCCCTATGAACGCGTGCCTGACAACCACTTCCGTTCTACCTTCGACTGAATGAGTATCTCTTAGATCTCTTAATCAGAATCTTCGTGGCGTAAGCTAAAACGATGGCGGCATTCAAGAGAATCCGGAAAGTCTAAACCTTGTCTGTGGTATTCCGGGTAGGATTCAATGAATGAATGACTGTGACGAGTTCCAAACTCGCGATTGCAGGGCGTTAGTGACAGACGCAAAAGGATAGTAAATCCTATTCCAGCATGATATAGAACCAACAGATGAATAACCGTGCCGTGACAGGGTGCGTTGACCATTTTCACTGAGAGGATAAGATGAAACCATTGACAAGGGTGATGCCTCCAGACGATTAGCCGTGCCGTGACAGGGCATTGGATCATTTTCCCGAGAGATGACCGAAAGTAGCCATTGACAGTGGTGATGTATCACATAAAGCCAGCCATGGAAAGGAGTAAGACTGATTGGATGAAGATAGCAGGAAAGCAGAGGTTCAGAGGAACGAAAGCATCTCCATTCGCTTATCTGAAATTCCTACCAATGAATTACATAAGTATTTCTATCCCTATTTTATTATATTAAATTCGAAAACACCATTATCAATTTATATCCGCCTAACTGAGATTTGCAATGTGACCATAGCTTGCTTCATACCAACAATCTCCGTGGGATTCGACCCTTACTCACGTAAGGTATTACTTGGACGACCCAGTGCACTTGCTGGTCAGTTACACGGAGTTGTGAACCGTGGTTTTGGCATCATGTTTTTGGCGCCATTTCCAGGGTAAGAAAGAGCAATGAACTTTACATAATTAAAGTGTAATCACGATTCCGCGTACCAAGTTTTTGGCGCCGTTGCCGGGGATTGTTCGAGTTTGGACAACTGACGGTTCATCCTGTTGCTCAGATTAGGTAATTTTCTATTTGTTTTGTTTTCAAAAATTTTTCAAAAATCTTTCAAAAATTTTTCTTCTGTTTTCGAAAAAAAAATATTTTTTAATAAAGATGTTTTCAAAAATACAATTTTTCTTCAGAATTTTTAAGAATGAATTCTAGTGTTTCATGAAGTATGGCTGGCTGTAAAGCCATGTCTAATACGACTGTAGGGCATATTAGACGTGTCATGTCTGAGTTACATACTAAAGCTTGGCTGGCTATTAAGCCAAGCCTAACCCTTTGATTGGAGCTTTAGAGCATAAGATTTCTGGAATTCATATTAAAAATTTTGGAATCCTTATTTTTCTTTTTGCTAAATAATTTTCGAAAAATATAAAATAAAAATCCAAAAAAATTAGAAAATCATAAAAATCAAAAATATTTTTTGTGTTTCTTGTTTGAGTCTTGAGTCATGTTATAAGTTTGGTGTCAATTGCATGTGCATCTTGCATTTTTCGAAAAAATCATGCATTCATAGTGTTCTTCATGATCTTCAAGTTGTTCTTGGTAAGTCTTCTTGTTTGATCTTTGTATTTGCATGTTTTGTGTCTTTTCTTGTTTTTCATATGCAATATTGGATTCTTAGTGTCTAAGCATTAAAGAATTCTAAGTTTGGTGTCTTGCATGTTTTCTTTGCATTAAAAATTTTTCAAAAATGTGTTCTTGATGTTCATCATGATCTTCATAGTGTTCTTGGTGTTCATCTTGATATTCATAGCATTCTTGCATGCATTCATTGTTTTGATCCATAACTTTCATGCATTGCATCATTTTTCTTGTTTTTCTCTCTCATCATAAAAATTCAAAAATAAAAAAAAAAAATATATATATATATATATATATATATATATCCTTCCCTTTTTCTCTCTTAAAATTTCGAAAATTAGATTTGACTTTTTCAAAAATTTTTAAAATCTAGTTGTTTTTATGAGTCAAATCAAATTTTCAATTTAAAAATCTTATCTTTTTCAAAATCTTTTTCAAAAATCAAATCTTTTTCATTTTTCTTAGTTATTTTTGAAAATTATAAAAATATTTTCCAAAAATCTTTTTCTTATTTTTATATCAAATTTTCGAAAATAACAATAACAATTAATGTTTTGATTCAAAAATTTCAAGTTTGTTACTTACTTGTTAAGAAAGATTCAAACTTTAAGTTCTAGAATCATATCTTGTGATTTCTTGTGAATCAAGTCATTAATTGTGATTTTAAAATTCAAATCTTTTTCAAAAACTAATTTCTATCATATCTTTTCAAAAATATCTTCTTATCTTACCTTTTTCAAAAAAATTGATTTCAAAATATCTTCTCTAACTTCCTAACTCCTTATCTTTTCAAAATTTGTTTCAACTAACTAACTAACTTTTTGTTTGTTTCTTATCTTTTTCAAAACTACCTAACTAACTCTCTCTCTCTAATTTTCGAAAATATTTCCCCTCATTTTCAAAATTTCTTTTTAATTAACTAATTATTTTAAATTTTGATTTTTATTTTCAAAAATTACTAACACTTTTCAAAAACTATTTTCGAAAATCACTAACTCTTTTTCAAAAATTATTTTCGAAATTTTCCCTCTCTCATCTTATTCTATTTATTTATTCATCTACTAACATCTCCCCCTCACCCACCAAAAATCCGAACCCTCTCTCTCTCTTTCTGAGTTCAGATTTTTCTCTTCTTCTTTTCTTCTACTAACAATAAGGGACCTCTTTACTGTGACATAGAGGATTCCTCTTCTTTTCTTTTTCTCTCCTCTTTCTTATGAGCAGGGACAGAGAAAAAGGCATTCTTGTTGAAGCTGATCCAGAACCTGAAAGGACTCTGAAGAGGAAATTAAGAGAAGCTAAATTACAATAATCCAGAGACAACTTGATTGAAAATTTCGAACAAGTAAAGGAGATGGCAGCCGAACCCAACAACAATGCAAGGAGAATGGTTGGTGACTTTACTGCACCAAATTCCAATTTACATGGAAGAAGCATCTCCATTCCTGCCATTGGAGCAAACAACTTTGAGCTGAAACCTCAACTAGTTTCTCTGATGCAGCAGAACTGCAAGTTTCATGGACTTCCATCTGAAGATCCTTTTCAGTTCTTAACTGAATTCTTGCAGATATGTGATACTGTTAAGACTAATGGAGTAGATCCTGAAGTCTACAGGCTCATGCTTTTTCCTTTTGTTGTAAGAGACAGAGCTAGAGTATGGTTGGACTCTCAACCTAAGGATAGCCTGAACTCTTGGGATAAGCTGGTCAAGGCTTTCCTAGCCAAGTTCTTTCCTCCTCAAAAGCTGCGCAAGCTTAGAGTGGATGTTCAAACCTTCAGACAGAAAGAAGGTGAATCCCTCTATGAAGCTTGGGAGAGATACAAAGGACTGACCAAAAAGTGTCCTTCTGATATGCTTTCAGAATGGACCATCCTGGATATATTCTATGATGGTTTATCTGAGTTATCAAAGATGTCATTGGATACTTCTGCAGGTGGATCCATTCACCTAAAGAAAACGCCTGCAGAAGCTCAAGAACTCATTGACATGGTTGCTAATAACCAGTTTATGTACATTTCTGAGAGGAATCCTGTGAGTAATGGGACGCCTATGAAGAAGGGAGTTCTTGAAGTTGATACTCTGAATGCCATATTGGCTCTGAACAATATATTGACTCAGCAAGTCAATATGATTTCTCAGAGTCTGAATGGAATGCAAGCCGCATCCAACAGTACACAAGAGGCATCTTCTGAAGAAGAAGTTTATGATCCTGAGAACCCTGCAATAGCAGAGGTGAATTACTTAGGTGAACCTTATGGAAACACCTATAACTCATCATGGAGAAATCATCCAAATTTCTCATGGAAGGATCAAAAGCCTCAACAAGGCCTTAATAATGGTGGAAGAAACAGGTTTAGCAATAGCAAGCCTTTTCCATCATCCACTCAGCAACAGACAGAGAATTCTGAGCAGAATCCATCTAGCTTAACAAACTTAGTCTCTGATCTGTCCAAGGCCACTGTAAGTTTCATGAATGAAACAAGGTCTTCCATTAGAAATTTGGAAGCACAAGTGGGCCAGCTGAGTAAAAGGATCACTGAAATCCCTCCTATTACTCTTCCAAGCAATACAGTAGAGAATCCAAAAAGAGAGTGCAAGGCCATTGACATCAGCATCATGGCCGAACCTGTAAGGAAAGGAGAGGACGTGAATCCCAAGGAGGAAGACCTCCTGGGACGTCCAGTGATCAATAAAGAGTTTCCCTCTGAGGAACCAAAGGAATCTGAGACTCATCTAGAGACCATAGAGATTCCATTGAACCTCCTTATGCCATTCATGAGCTCTGATGAGTATTCCTCTTCTGAAGAGAGTGAGGATGTTACTGAAGAGCAAACTGCCAAGTTTCTTGGTGCAATCATGAAGCTGAATGCCAAATAATTTGGTATTAAAACTTGGGAAGATGAACCTCCCTTGTTCACCAATGAACTAAGTGATCTGGATCAATTGACATTGTCTCAGAAGAGACAGGATCCTGGAAAGTTCATAATACCTTGTACCATAGGCACCATGATCTTTAAGGCTCTGTGTGACCTCGGTTCAGGAATAAACCTCATGCCCCTCTCTGTAATAGAGAAACTGGGAATCTATGGGGTGCAAGCTGCTAAAATCTCATTAGAGATGGCAGACAATTCAAGAAAACAGGCTTATGGACAAGTAGAGGACGTGTTAGTAAAGGTTGAAGGCCATTACATCCCTACTGATTTCATAGTCCTGGATACTGGAAAGGAAGAGGATGAATCCATCATCCTAGGAAGACCTTTCCTAGCCACAGCAAGAGCTATGATTGATGTGGACAGAGGAGAATTGATCCTTCAATTAAATAAGGACAACCTTGTGTTTACAACTCAAGGATCTCTCTCTGCATCCATGGAGAGGAAGCAGAAAAAGCTTCTCTCAAAGCAGAGTCAACCAAAGCCCCCACAGTCAAACTCTAAGTTTGGTGTTAGGAGGCCACAACCAAACTCTAAGTTTGGTGTTGAACTCCCATATCCAAACTCTAAGTTTGGTGTTGGAGAGTTTCAACAATGCTCTGAACATCTGTGAGGCTCCATGAGAGCCCACTGTCAAGCTATTGACATTAAAGAAGCGCTTGTTGGGAGGCAACCCAATCTTTATTTATCAAACTATATTTTTCTTAGTTATATGTCTTTATAGGTTCATGATCATGTGGAGTGACAAAATAAATATAAAAATTGAAAATGGAATCAAAAACAGCAGAAGAAAAATCACACCTTGGAGGAAGCATCTGCCTGGCGTTCAACGCCAAAACAGAGCATGGTTCTGGCGCTTAACGCCCAAAATGGGCAGCATCCTGGCGCTGAATGCCCAGAACAAGCATGGTTCTGGCGTTCAACGCCAGAAATGGCAACAAATGGGCATTAAACGCCCAAAATGGGCACCAACCTGGCGCTGAACGCCCAGAGTTGTGTGCAAGGGCATTTTACATGCCTAAATTGGTGCAGGGATGTAAATGCCTTGACACCTCAGGATCTGTGGACCCCACAGAATCATCTCAGGATCTGTGGACCCCACAGGATCATCTCAGGATCTGTGGACCCCACAGGATCCCCACCTACCTCATCATCTCTCTTTCCATTCATGATCATCCCTTCTGTTTTCCATTTACCACTCACATCCACACACCCACTACCTTCAACATTCAACATCTCTCTCTCACCCAATCCCACCCATATGGCCGAATACACACATCCATCCATCTCCTCCATATCTTCTTCTTCTTCTTCTAGTCTTTCTTCTTTTGCTCGAGGGCGAGCAACATTCTAAGTTTGGTGTGGTAAAAGCATAGCTTTTTTTTGTTTTTTCCATAACCATTGATGGCACCTAAGGCCAGAGAAACCTCTAGAAAGAGGAAAGGGAAGACAAAAGCTTCCATCAAGGGTCTATAGCTCAGTGGTAGAACATTTGACTGCAAATCAAGAGATCCCTGAGATACCTCAGGGGATACATTTTCTTCCACATAATTATTGGAAGCAACTAAGGGTGGAACATCAAGAGCACCCCATCATGCTTCATGAAATAAGAGAAGATCAAAAAGCAATGAGGGAGGAGCAACAAAGACAATGAAGAGACATAAAAGAGCTCAAGGACATCATTGGTTCCTCAAAAAGGAAATGCCACCATCACTAAGGTGGATTCATTCCTTGTTCTTATTTCTTCTATTTTTCGTTTTCTATGTTATGTGCTTATCTATGTTTGTATCTTCATTACATGATCATTAGTAGTTAGTAACTGTGTCTTAAAGTTATAAATGTCCTATGAATCCATCACCTCTCTTAATTGAAAAATGTTTTAATTCAAAAGAACAAGAAGTACATGAGTTTTGAATTTATCCTTGAACTTAGCTTAATTATATTGATGTGGTGACAATGCTTCTTGTTTTCAGAATGAATGCTTGAACAGTGCATATGTCTTTTGAAATTGTTGTTTAAGAATGTTAAATATGTTGGTTCTTGAAAGAATGATGACTAGGAGACATGTTATTTGATAATCTGAAAAATCATAAAAATGATTCTTGAAGCAAGAAAAAGCAGCAAAGAACAAGGCTTGCAAAAAAAAAAAAAATATAGGCGAAAAAAAAAATAGAAAGAAAAAGAAAAAGCAAGCAGAAAAAGCCAAAGCTCTTAAAACCAAGAGGCAAGAGCAAAAAGCCAATAACCCTTAAAACCAAAAGGCAAGGGTAAATAAAAAGGATCCCAAGGCTTTGAGCATCAGTAGATAGGAGGGCCTAAAGGAATAAAATCCTGGTCTAAGCGGCTAAACCAAGCTGTCCCTAACCATGTGCTTGTGGCGTGTAGGTGTCAAGTGAAAACTTGAGACTGAGCGGTTAAAGTCAAGGTCCAAAGCAAAATAAGAGTGTACTTAAGAACCCTGGACACCTCTAATTGGGGACTTTAGCAAAGCTAAGTCACAATCTGAAAAGGTTCACCCAATTATTTGTCTGTGGCATTTATGTATCCGGTGGTAATACTGGAAAACAAAGTGCTTAGGGCCACGGCCAAGACTCATAAAGAAGCTGTGTTCAAGAATCATCATACTGAACTAGGTGAATCAATAACACTATCTGAACTCTGAGTTCCTATAGATGCCAATCATTCTGAACCTCAATGGATAGAGTGAGATGCCAAAACTATTCAACAGGCAAAAAGCTATAAGTCCCGCTCATATGATTGAAGCTATGTTTCATTGATAGTTTGGAATTTATAGTATATTCTCTTCTTTTTATCCTAATTGATTTTCAGTTGCTTGGGGACAAGCAACAATTTAAGTTTGGTGTTGTGATGAGCGGATAATTTATACGCTTTTTGACATTGTTTTTAGTATGTTTTTAGTAGGATCTAGTTACTTTTAGGGATGTTTTCATTAGTTTTTATGTTAAATTCACATTTCTGGACTTTACTATGAGTTTGTGTGTTTTTCTGTGATTTCAGGTATTTTCTGGCTTAAATTGAGGGACTTGAGCAGAAATCAGATTCAGAGGTTGAAGAAGGACTGCTGATGCTGTTGGATTCTGACCTCCCTGCACTCAAAGTGGATTTTCTGGAGCTACAGAACTCAAAATGGCGCGCTTCCAATTGCGTTGGAGGGTAAACATCCAGGGCTTTTGAGCAATATATAATAGTCCATACTTTGGCCAAGAATAGACGACATAAACTGGCGTTCAACGCCAGCTTTCTGCCCAAATCTGGCGTCCAGCGCCAGAAAAGGAGCCAAAACCAGAGTTGAACGCCCAAACTGGCACAAAAGCTGGCGTTCAACTCCAAGGAGGACCTCTACACGTGCAACACTCAAAGCTCAGCCCGAGCACACACCAAGTGGGCCCCGGAAGTGGATTTATGCATCAATTACTTACTTCTGTAAACCCTAGTAGCTAGTTTATTATAAATAGGACCCTTTACTAGTCTTTTTGACCATCTTTGGATTATCTTTTGATCTATTGATCACGTTTTGGGGGCTGGCCATCTCGGCCATGCCTGGACCTTTCACTTATGTATTTTCACGGTAGAGTTTCTACACTCCATAGATTAAGGTGTGGAGCTCTGCTGTTCCTCAAAGATTAATGCAAAGTATTACTGTTTTCTATTCAATTCATCTTATTTTGCTTCTAAGATATTCATTCGTACTTCAATCTGAATGTGATGAACGTGACAATCATCATCATTCCTTATGAACGCGTGCCTGACAACCACTTCCGTTCTACCTTCGACTGAATGAGTATCTCTTAGATCTCTTAATCAGAATCTTCGTGGCGTAAGCTAGAACGATGGCGGCATTCAAGAGAATCCGGAAAGTCTAAACCTTGTCTGTGGTATTCCGGGTAGGATTCAATGAATGAATGACTGTGACGAGCTCCAAACTCGCGATTGCAGGGCGTTAGTGACAGACGCAAAAGGATAGTAAATCCTATTCCAGCATGATCGAGAACCAACAGATGAATAGCCGTGCCGTGACAGGGTGCGTTGACCATTTTCACTGAGAGGATAAGATGAAACCATTGACAAGGGTGATGCCTCCAGACGATTAGCCGTGCCGTGACAGGGCATTGGATCATTTTCCCGAGAGATGACCGAAAGTAGCCATTGACAGTGGTGATGTATCACATAAAGCCAGCCATGGAAAGGAGTAAGACTGATTGGATGAAGATAGCAGGAAAGCAGAGGTTCAGAGGAACGAAAGCATCTCCATTCGCTTATCTGAAATTCCTACCAATGAATTACATAAGTATTTCTATCCCTATTTTATTATATTAAATTCGAAAACACCATTATCAATTTATATCCGCCTAACTGAGATTTGCAATGTGACCATAGCTTGCTTCATACCAACAATCTCCGTGGGATTCGACCCTTACTCACGTAAGGTATTACTTGGACGACCCAGTGCACTTGCTGGTCAGTTACACGGAGTTGTGAACCGTGGTTTTGGCATCATGTTTTTGGCGCCATTTCCAGGGTAAGAAAGAGCAATGAACTTTACATAATTAAAATGTAATCACGATTCCGCGTACCAAGATGCTTCTTCCATGTAAATTGGAATTAGGTGCAGTAAAGTCACCAAGCATGCTCCTTGCATTATTATTATTTTTGGCTGCCATCTCCTCTTCCTGTTCGAAAATTTCTGAAAGGTGCTTGCTGGATTGTTGTAATTTAGCTTCTCTTAGTTTCCTCTTCAGAGTCCTTTCAGGTTCTGGATCTGCTTCAACAAGAATGTTCTTGTCCTTGCTCCTGCTCATATGAAAAAGAGGGAACAGAAAAATAATAATAATAGGGATCCTTTTTACCCAGGTATAGAGGTTCCCCTGTGTGAGTAGAAGAAGAAAAGAATGTAATGTGAAGAAGGGAAGAAGAGAAAATTCGAACACAGATGGAAGAGGGGGTTCGAATTTGTGTGAGATGAAGTGTTAGTAGATAAATAATTAAATAGAAGGAGATGAGAGAGAAAGAGGATTTTCGAAAATAAAATTTTGAAAAGGGTTTAGTGATTTTCGAAAATTAGGAATGAAATCAAGTTTAAAATTAAAAATTGAAACAATTAGTTAATTAAAAAGAATTTTTGAAAAAGAGGGAAGAGATTTTCGAAAATTAGAGGGAGAGAGTTAGTTACGTAGTTTTGAAAAAGATAAGAAGCAAAACAAAAAGTTAATTAGTTAGTTGAAACAAATTTTGAAAATCAATTTTGAAAAGATAAGAAGATAAGGAGTTAAAAAAGATATTTGAAAATCAAATTTTTGAAAAAGATAAGATTTAAGAAAAAAAAAGATATGATAGGAAGATATGATTAGAATTAGAAAAATATTTGATTTTTAAAATCATAATTAATGACTTGACTCACAAGAAATCACAAGATATAATTCTAGAATTTAAAGTTTGAATCTTTCTTAACAAGCAAGTAACAAACTTGAAATTTTAGAATCAAAACATTAATTAATGATGTAATTTTCAAAAATTATGAGATAAAATTAAGAAAAAGATTTTTGAAAAAGATTTTGAAAAAGATAAGATTTTTTTAATTTAAAAATTTGATTTGACTCATAAAAACAACCAGATTTTAAAATTTTTTGAAAAAGTCAATCCAAATTTTCGAAATTTATGAATGAAAAAGGGGAAGATATTTTTTTGATTTTTGAATTTTTAATGATGAGAGAGAAAAACATGAGATTGATGCAATGCATGAAAGTTATGGATCAAAACAATGAATGCATGCAAGAATGCTATGAATGTCAAGATGAACACCAAGAACATTTTGAAGATCATGATGAACATCAAGAACATATTTTTGAAAAATTTTCAATGCAAAGAAAACATGCAAGACACCAAACTTAGAAATTTTTCATGTATAGACACTATGAATGCAATAATGCATATGAAAAATAAGAAAAGACACAAAACAAGAAAATATGAAGATCAAACAAGAAGACTGGCCAAGAACAACTTGAAGATCATGAAGAACACTATGAATGCATGAATGCATGAATTTTCGAAAAATGCAGAGAACTTTTAGAAAAAATACAATTGACACCAACTTGAAATTGACTCAAGACTCAAACAAGAAACACAATATATATATATATATATATATATATATATATATATATATATTTTATGATTTTATGAATTTTTTTGGATTTTTTTTTTCGAAAATTAATGTGAAAAAGAAAAATAAGGATTCCAAAATTTTTAATATGAATTCCAGGAATCTTGTACTCTTAGTCTAAAGCTCCAATCTGAGGGTTAGACATGGCTTAATAGCCAGTCATGCTTTAGCATGTAAATCAGGTGGATCAAGAACAACAGCAGGTGGATTAGCAACAACTAGCTTGCTCTTGATAATGTTGGGTTGGAAGCTCCAGTCCAAATAAATTTAAACATGGCTTTATAGCCAGTCAGGCTTCAACATGTTTCATGAAACACTAGAATTCATTCTTAAAAAATTTTAGAATAATTTTTGAAAACAGATGAGAAATTTTTGAAAGATTTTTGAAAAAATTTTTTGAAAACTTTTTGAAAATAAAATAAGAAGAAAATTACCCAATTTGAGCAACACGATGAACCGTCAGTTGTCCAAACTCGAACAATCCCCGGCAACGGTGCCAAAAACTTGATATGCGAAATTGTTACTCTGAGATTGTAAAATTTGTTGTTCATTCTCTCCCTGGCAATGGCTCCAAAAACTGGTGCACGATACCATGGTCCAGACATAACTTCACAACTTCGCACAACTAACCAGCAAGTGCACTGGGTCGTCCAAGTAATAAAACCTTACGTGAGTAAGGGTCGATCCCACAGAGATTGTTGGTATGAAGCAAGCTATGGTCACCTTGTAAATCTCAGTTAGGCGGATATCAAATGGTTATAGAGTTTTCGAATAATAATAAATAAATAGAAAATAAAGGATAGAAATACTTATGTAAATCATTGGTGAGAATTTCAGATAAGCGTATAGAGATGCTTTCGTTCCTTTGAATCTCTGCTTTCCCGCTGTCTTCATCTAATCAATGTTACTCCTTTCCATGGCTGGCTTTATGTAAGGACATCTCCGTTGTCAATGGCTACTTTTCATCCTCTCTGTGAAAATGGTCCGATGCGCTGTCACTGCATGGCTAATCATCTGGAGGCATCACCGTTGTCAATGGCTGTTTCCCATCCTCTCTGTGAAAATGGTCCGATGCGCTGTCACTGCATGGCTAATCATCTGGAGGTTCTCGATCATACTGGAATAGGATTCACCCTCCTTTTGCGTCTGTCACTACGCCCAGCACTCGCGAGTTTGAAGTTCGTCACAGTCATTCAATCCCTGAATCCTACTCGGAATACTACAGACAAGGTTTAGACTTTCCGGATTCTCATGAATGCCGCCATCAATCTAGCTTATACCACGAAGATTTTGATTAAGAGATCCAAGAGATATTCATTCAATCTAAGGTGGAACGGAAATGGTTGTCAGGCACGCATTCGTGGGGGAATGATGATGATTGTCACGTTCATCACGTTCATAATGAAGTACGAATGAATATCTTAGAAGCGGAATAAGTTGAATTGAATAGAAAAGCAGTAGTACTTTGCATTAATTCATGAGGAACAGCAGAGCTCCACACCTTAATCTATGGAGTGTAGAAACTCTACCGTTGAAAAATACATAAGTGAAAGGTTTAGGCATGGCCGAGAGGCCAGCCCCCAAAACGTGATCAATAGATCAAAAGATAATCCAAAGATCATAAGATGTTTAATACAATAGAAAAAAGTCCTATTTATACTAAACTAGTTACTAGGGTTTACAGAAGTAAGTAATTGATGCATAAATCCACTTCCGGGGCCCACTTGGTGTGTGCTTGGGCTGAGCTTGAATGTTACACGTGCAGAGGCTCTTTCTGGAGTTGAACGCCAAGTTGTAACATGTTTTTGGCCTTCAACTCTGGTTCGTGACGTGTTTCTGGCGTTTAACTCCAGACTGCAGCGTAGAACTGGCGTTCAACGCCCTTTTGTGTCATCTAAACTCGGCCAAAGTATGAACTATTCTATATTGCTAGAAAGCCCTGGATGTCTACTTTCCAACGCAATTAGAAGCGCGCCATTTTGAGTTCTTTAGCTCCAGAAAATTCACTTTAGTGCAGGGAGGTCAGAATCCAACAACATCAGCAGTCCTTCTTCAACCTCTGAATCTGATTTTTGCTCAAGTCCCTCAATTTCAGCCAGAAAATACCTGAAATCACAGAAAAACACACAAACTCATAGTGAAGTCCAGAAATGTGAATTTAAATAAAAACTAATAAAAATATCCCTAAAAGTAACTAGATCCTACTAAAAACATACTAAAAACAATGCCAAAAAGCGTATAAATTATCCGCTCATCAGACATCTTGTTCAAAAATGCCTTTGACAAGCTCGGCCTGGAAGAAAAAGAACTTAGAGCATATCCAAACAGCCTGTTCGGACTAGGAGACACCCCAATTCAACCACTTGGATACATTTCACTACATACAACCTTCGGAAAAGGAAACCAGTTAAGAACACTCAAAATAGACTACATTGTGGTCGACGTGAGTTCAGCCTACAACGCCTTAATAGGTCGGACAACTTTGAATCAGCTTGGCGTAATAGTCTCGACTCCACATCTATGCATGAAATTCCCAACTGCGGAAGGGATAGCTACAATAAAAGCAGACCAGAAGACGGCGCACCACTGCTACAACGAAAGTCTAAACCTCAGATACAGAGGAGAAGAATTCCACACAATCGAACTCAGTGGAGTTCAGAGGCGGGAAGAACTCCGCCCACAACCCAAAGGTGAAGTAAAGAAAGTCCAGATTGGAGACATACCGGACAAAACAACCAATATTGGTACGATTCTGAAAGGAGACATAAAAGAATCACTCGTACAGTTCTTACGAGATAACATCGACCTCTTTGCATGGAAAGCTGCAGACATGCCAGGCATATACCCCAAGTTAATGTGCCATCTCGACGACTTCGTCCATACTTCCAAGCTCACACCATTAGGGTTCGGACCAACCAGCCCATAAAAGGGATTTTACAGAAAACAGACCTAGCAGGTAGAATCTTACAATGGGCAGTCGAGTTGTCCGAATTTGACCTTCAATACGAAGCTCGGACAGCCATCAAATCACAATACCTGTCCGATTTCAATGCAGAATTTACAGACACCCCGAAAATCCCCACAGAATGGAATCTTTACGTGGACGGTTCCTCAAATAAAAATGGAAGCGGCGCGGGTGTGATAATTGAAAGCGACCAAGGAACCCAAATCGAACTCTCCCTCAAATTCGGGTTTTCCGCCTCAAACAACCAGGTGGAATATGAGGCGCTACTAGCTGGTTTGAAGCTGGATAGGGAGGTTGGAGCTCAAAAGCTTATCATCTTCAGCGACTCACAAGTAGTCATTTCACAAATAGCAGGGAGCTACCAAGCGAAGGATCCCACCATGAAAAAGTATTTGGATAAAACTAGGGAACAGCTCGGACAACTCGGAGAACATGAGGTCTGTCACATACCCCGAGAGCAGAATGCCCGGGCTGACGCACTCTCAAAACTAGCCAGCACCAAACCAGGGGAAACAATAGAAGCCTCATCCAAGAAATGCTGCAGAACCCGTCAATCTCAGAAGAAGAAAAAGTCCTAGCTATAATAGGTCAGGATCAAGGATGGATGACTCCCATAATTAAATACCTCAAAACAGAAACACTCTCCACAGAGGAAAAGGAGGCAAAGAGGTTAAAACGGGAGGCAAAGTACTACACCATCATAAATAATACTCTATACAAAAGAGGGATTTCAATACCATTGTTAAAATGTGTGCCGACTTCCAACACAAAGGAAGTTCTAGAAGAAGTACACAGTGGCATTTGCGGCAATCATCTCGGAGCGCAAGCACTTACCAAAAAAGTACTCCGGGCAGGATTTTATTGGCCAACGCTACAAAAAGAAGCCACAAAGTTCATAAAAACATGTCCACCATGTCAAAAACATGCCAACTCATCAGCGTGACCTCACCGTGGCCATTCAAAAAATGGGGACTCGACTTTCTCGGACCCTTACCTCAGGGATTGGGACAAGTTAAATTTCTCATAGTAGGGGTAGATTATTTCACAAAATGGATCGAAGGAGAACCTCTCGCTAACGCCACTACTTAAAGAAGTCAAAAATTCCTATATAGGAACATTATCACATGGTTCAGAGTTCCATACTCCATCACCACAGACAATGGCACCCTTTCACAGATGCAGGCTTCAGAAAGTTAGTGGCCAATTTGAACATAAAACACCAGTTCACTTTCGTAGAACATCCCCAAGCTAATGGACAAGCCGAAGCTGCCAACAAAGTCATATTGGCTGGGCTAAAACGGAGATTACAGGACGCAAAGGGAGCCTGGGCGGAAGAGCTCCCACAAGTCCTATGGGCATATCGAACAACGCCACATTCCACCACAATGGAATCACCCTTCTGATTAGCGTACGGAACGGAGGCAATGATCCCAGTGGAAATTGAAGAAGGGTCGCCCAGAATGATCCACTATAATGAAGAAGCCAACTCCCAACTTCAAAGGGAAGACCTCGACCTACTTCCAGAAGTCCAAGAAAGAGCTCGGATCAGGTAAGAGGCATTAAAATGTCGAATGGCTTCGAGATATAATCAAAGGGTAGTGCCGCGAGGTTTTTCTGAGATTGATCTCATCCTAATCCGAAATGATATCGGAACGACTCGACCTGGAGAAGGAAAGCTGGCAGCAAACTGGAAAGGACCCTACCGAGTTATAGAAGTACTTGGAAAGGGCTACTACAGACTATCTGAACTCGATGGGCAAGAGCTTCCAAGGACATGGCATGCCTGCAACCTAAGAAGGTACTATAGTTAGGGATGATAAAGGATCTTAGGATGAGGCGCACTCTTTTTCCTGAAAAGGTTTTTTAATGAGGCGCCAAGCCAAGACCTATAAATTGCCCAACTTAGAGGGATAAAGCTTCCACATGTATATATTTGCATTTTCTCTTGAATAAAATCTGTTTAGATCTTCTACAAATTCGCAAGCCGCATTAATCTGAAACATTCATCGTCCGATTATAAAGCTACAGATCGGCAGAAAGTGAAAATCAAATTCACTACACGATCACGATAAAGACCAACAGAGATGAAAACCAAATTCATTAAAAGGTTGACCAAATGTGGATTAAACCCAATTTCTACAAATCGGCAAAGATGAAAACAGAATAATGCAAGTTATCGAAAGTGATCCATAGAAAGGACTTGACGAGGTCTTAATAAAATGGATTGCTAAAAAATAAATTAAAGACTGGCCAACGTAAAGAAGTTGGACCAGTCGCAATAACCAAAGTTATAAGTAAATCCCTGGAAAGAGGTCTGGCCAGTCCTATAAAAGAGGATTACTATAGCTTAGAAGGGCCCGACATGATGAAGTCGGCCCAAAACATAAAATTTATAGAAGTAATCCCTGAAAGAGACCGAAACAAGGTCCAAGAAAGAGGATTACAAAAATAACTTCGAAGGGTCCGACATGATGAAGTCAGCCCAAAACATAAAACTTATAGAAGTAATCCCTGAAAGAGACCGGAACAAGGTCCAAGAAAGAGGATTAAAAAAATAACTTAGAAGGGTCCGACATGATGAAGTCGGCCAAAAACATAAAAGTTATAGAAGTAATCCCTGAAAGAGACCGGAACAAGGTCCAAGAAAGAGGATTCCAAAAATAACTTAGAAGGGCCCGACATGATGAAGTCAGCCCAAAACATAAAAGTTATAGAAGTAATCCCTGAAAGAGACCTGAACAAGGTCCAAGAAAGAGGATTACAAAAATAACTTAGAAGGGCCCGACATGATAAAGTCGGCCCAAAATATAAAGTTATAAAAGTAATCCCTAAAAGAGACCTGAACAAGGTCCAAGAAAGAGGATTACAACAATAACTTAGACGGACCCGACATGATGAAGTCGGCCTCCCAAAAATCCTAATGTTATAAAAAGTAATTCCTAGTAGAGACCTCACAAAAGGTGCAAACAACACAAGATTACTATAAATAACTTTAGAAGCCGACATAACATCCACAACCCCAAAGGAATGAAAGCCACAAGTATGAAACGCAAAGGCAATCCAAAAAGGTCGAGCAACAAGGCTCTAACACTACCAAAAAACCTAAAAAAGGTACCAAGATAGATAAAAACCAACATGATATGAAAAGCATAAAGTTATAATCATAACAAGCTCAAGAGGCTACCCAAATCAGCCCCAAGAACTTGGAAGCTATTTTGTTTTTCAAAATGAAGTTGCTAAACAAGCAATTAAAAGAGTGTCAACAGTCAACAAACATTACAAAAAGAAAGTTTAAAAGCCCACAGGCCAGGCTATCTACACAAAACATGTACATAATCAGGGAAGATCCGAAGGCTTCTCGGCAACGTCAACACGAGGTGAAAGAGGGCGAGTCTGAATGGGCACAGCATCCACTGTCCCATCATCCCGGTTTAAGATTTGACAATCAGGTTCCAACACGGAATGACCAACCTCAGCTAAAGAAGTCGGCACCACAGAGGCTTTGGCAGCAGGCACAGAGGGAGGTTCAACATCATCGTCATCAGGGTCGTTAGGGACAATCTTGCCATCCCTTACAACATTGTCCAGGCTGAAGAGAGTAAGGTCGACCTCAGGTGCAAGAACTCGAACCTGCTCCTTCAGGTTCTCATAAGCAGCATTTACGCTACCTACAAGGTGACCCTGGAGCTCGGCATAATCAACCCGGGCAGACTCCAACTCCTCCCTGAGACGCATCACTTCCCTGTAGGCCGTGACATAGCTATCCTTGTGCCTCAATGCTGTGTCTTCAGCCAACCTCACAGAAGCCGCCAAGGCAACAGAACTAGCCTTTTCGCTCTCCAACTCCTTCTCTAGCTTGGTCACTTTCACTTGGAGCTCCTCCTTTAAACCCTTCATCCGGTCGAACTCTTGGGCAGTTCGGTACAGGGCAGCTCCCATATGTGCCATCTTGACGCTACTCCGAGTAATAAAGTCCAAATGGCGAAGGAGAAAGACATCGTCAGTAGGAATGATACCGTAAGGACCAATCTGCTGATCGACAAACTCAGCCACGTCGAAGTCAGGGGCGTCAAGGTTAAAAGGCTCAGTTGTCTTTTGTTTTTTGTTTGGAGGAGCACCAGAAGTAGCAACAGAAGCTTGCGGAGGTTCAACCAAACGAACCAGGGGAGTAGGGATTACCCTCCTCGCCCCTGGTGAGCTCGATACGGCCCACTTCGACTGAACCTGGGACAACCCCCCAGCCGCCTTGGCCGAGACATTTTGAGCTGCAGTAGCCTTCTTTACCCTTTTAAAGGCCTTCATGGATTCATTATTTTTAATCATCTCTCCAAACAAAACATAACAGCGAGAAACCAAGTTACGAATCAGAAAAGACCTCACAAGAGATAAACTCGACAAAACAAGCAAAACCAAAAATTAACCACTACCTAGCTCAGCTCGGAGGAGAGAAGGGTTGGCTAAAAATTTCTTTGTGTCGAGATGGGGAGGCTGCCCCCAGTTTTCTTCCTGCACAGTCATAAAATCTTGCTCAGCCTCCTCTAACATCTCCCACATATATTTAGATACTATTACATTCTTTTCCCATTCCAAGGAAAAGGCGGGCTCATCATTCTCATCCAGAAAAAAGGGTCGAGCTCCTTCAACAGCTCGGACCTTAAAAAAGTAATTTTTGAAGAAACGGAAAGATTCATCAAATATAGAGAAAACCTTTTTTCCCTGGGAAGCTCGGAAAGAAACCCAAGCGGCTTTCTTCTTAACCACCCCAGGCTTTGTCAAAACAAAGAGATAAAAGAAGAGAGATTGTGAAGCAGGGATACCAAACTCATGACACAGCAACTGAAAGATTTTTATAAAACCCCAGGAATTGGGGTCAAGTTGGGATGGAGCTACATTACAGGACCATAATAGGTTGGTCTCAAAAGGGGTAAAGGGGAGAGTGATATTCATTTGACTAAAAAAGAAGTCGTAGGCGTAGAAAAAGGGGCGCTCTCCAGCAAATTGGGTAGAAAAATAGACCTTCTCCTCAAAATTTAGAGATACAAGCTCATAGTTCTTTTCATCACTACCATTACCACAAATCCTATGAAATTGCCTAAGTTGCTGACAAAACTCAGAGTCAACCAACGAAATACACAGAAGAACCATGGAATCCACCCAATTAGCCATGCCCTCAGGGACTTGGGAAGATATCTCAATAATATTTTTGCGAGAAGACATGAGGTCAACTAGTCCTACAACAAGAAAAGAAGATTGGATTACTAAAAAACATCTCGGACGAAAGCAAAACAACTCAGCCAACATAATCCAGCGCAGTACAAACAACAAAAGGAAACCCCCAGGACCCACACCAAAGATCCAGGGGCATCCTTTGGAGGCAGGCACAGAACAAGGACTCAGGAAAACCTACAAGCTCACACCTCGACAACGACCCCTTTTCAACTAAGACGACACTCTAAATAAAAGTCCATGAGCCACAGGTAAAACCATCAAAATAAACTACCCTCCAGACCCACAGTCCCAGTCTAGTCAACAAACGAAGCAACCAAATAACAAAACAGCTCAAGAAGAAGTCATCAAAGACACAACCTTTTTCAAGAAGAATAAAAAATATAAGTTATCTCTTGCAAAATTTGTCAACAAAGAAAACTATCAAACATGGCAAAAGACATCAAAGGAGCAACCTTTCGCGAAAGCAAGTGGATTCATGCAGATCACAGAAGAAGAAAAATAAACGACAATAAACAAGCAGATGCACGGCAATACAAAAAGATCAAAACTTTCTAAAGTCAAAAAAAGGCACAATGCAAGCAACGAAGAAAGTAAGGAAGAACCAACCTAGAAAAAAGGGAGAAAACTCTGAAGAAAAATGGAAAGCAGAAGTGGTACGCGGAATCGTGATTACACTTTAATTATGTAAAATTCATCGCTCTTTCTTTCCCTGGTAATGGCGCCAAAAACATGATGCCAAGACCACGGTTCACAACTCCGTGTAACTGACCAACAAGTGCACTGGGTCGTCCAAGTAATACCTTACGTGAGTAAGGGTCGAATCCCACGGAGATTGTTGGTATGAAGCAAGCTATGGTCACCTTGCAAATCTCAGTCAGGAGGATATAAAATAATTATGAAGTTTTCGAAAATAATTAATAAAATAGGGATAGAAATACTTATGTAAATCATTGGTGAGAATTTCAGATAAGCGAATAGAGATGCTTTCGTTCCTCTGAACCTCTGCTTTCCTGCTATCTTCATCCAATCAGTCTTACTCCTTTCCATGGCTGGCTTTATGCAAGGGCATCACCGTTGTCAGTGGCTACATCCCCTCCTCTCAGTGAAAAATATGCTCACATGCTCTGTCACAGCACGGCTAATCATCTGTCGGTTCTCGATCATACTGGAATAGGATTCACCCTCCTTTTGCGTCTGTCACTAAATCCCAGCACTCGCGAGTTTGAAGCTCGTCACAGTCATTCAATCATTGAATCCTACTCGGAATACCACAGACAAGGTTTAGACTTTCTGGATTCTCTTGAATGCCGCTATCATTCTAGCTTACACCACGAAGATTCCGATTAAGAGATCTAAGAGATATTCATTCTAGCTTATTTCATGTAGAACGGAAGTGTTTGTCAGGCACGTGTTCATAGGGGAGAATGGTGATGAGCGTCACACATAATCATCACCTTCATCACGTTCTTGGGTGCGAATGGATATCTTAGAAGCGAAATAAGATGAATTGAATAGAAAACAGTAGTACTTTGCATTAATCTTTGAGGAACAGCAGAGCTCCACACCTTAATCTATGGAGTGTAGAAACTCTACCGTTGAAAATATATAAGTGAGAGTCCAGGCATGGCCGAATGGCCAGCCCCTCTGATCTAAGAACCAGGCATCCAAAGATGGTCAAAAGATTCAAAGATGGTTCAAAAGATGCCTAATACAATAGTAAAAGGTCCTATTTATAATAAACTAGCTACTAGGGTTTACATGAGTAAGTAATTGATGCATAAATCCACTTCCGGGGCCCACTTGGTGTGTGTTTGGGCTGAGCTTGAGTGTTGCACGTGTAGAGGTCTTTCTTGGAGTTGAACGCCAGCTTTTGTGCCAGTTTGGGCGTTCAACTCTGGTTTTGGCTCCTTTTCTGGCGCTGGACGCCAGTTTTGGGCAGAAAGCTGGCGTTGAACGCCAGTTTTTGTCGTCTATTCTTGGCCAAAGTATGGACTATTATATATTTCTTGAAAGCCTTGGATGTCTACTTTCCAACGCAATTGGAAGCGCGCCATTTCGAGTTTTGTAGCTCCAGAAAATTCATTTTGAGTGCAGGGAGGTCAGAATCCAACAGCATCAGCAGTCCTTCTTCAACCTCTGAATCTGATTTTTGCTCAAGTCCCTCAATTTAAGCCAAAAAATACCTGAAATCACAGAAAAACACACACACTCATAGTAAAGTCCAGAAATGTGAATTTAACATAAAAACTAATGAAAACATCCCTAAAAGTAACTAGATTCTCCTAAAAACATACTAAAAACAATGTCAAAAAGCGTATAAATTATCCGCTCATCAAGAAGCGACAGGGAGTAGAGTCACCTCTCGAACAGAAAGACTCACAGAAGTTGAAAACGGAAGATGGAATCCAGAGTCACCCTTTCACAGCAAGGAAAGCACTAATGATCGCCAAAGAATACGGCACAGGGAAGAAATACGGAAATCGCAAATTTCAGAAAACAGAAAGAGAGAAAGAAAGGGGAAGTTACGGAGAAGAGAAACCATTTTAGGAGTGTGAAATTCAAAATAGAGAGGCTAAGAGAAATGGGGCAATTAAAAACGAATTAATGAGGGTATTAAAACCCTCTCATATTCCCAAGGCTAAGAGCGCTAATACAAAAGCGCGCGCTTTTAAGAAGAAGCAAAAGAAAACGTTCCATATTCAAAAAGGAGAACGCTACGAAGATGAAGTCGACAAGATGCTCGAGTTCAGCTTAACCAAAGAAGGATCGAAGTCCTAAAACTAAGACTCGACCTCAAAAAGAAAGACCGAGCTCGAGCAGGGGCACTGTTCACACCCTGGGTCGAGCTATCCGACCCGGGATCTTTAACGACAAGGCGACCGACCTCTTCAGGTCTGACTATCTGACCTCTTCTCAAAGAACTCGGCCAAATTGCCAGGAAAGCCCAATAAAGGGCCCGAATAGAGGAACACGACCCAAATCCAAAGGCATCCCAAGCCTATAGAGATAAGGGCGGTTCCCTTGAAGATAAGATGACCTCACCCAAAAGATAAGATAAGATAAAGACAACCAACTTATCTTATCTAAAAAGGTCACTCCACACCATTATAAATACACTAGAGCACCCAGGTATAACTTATACTCTAATTCTACTAAAAACCTGCTTAATACCCTTGCTAACTTAAGCATCGGAGTCCCTTGCAGGTACCCCCACTCTCCGGTGACAAAGGATCAACAGCTTGGTCAGTCCAACAAGTCAGACACAACCGTTCCGGCCGCCACTCACCAGCCGGACATGTCAGCTTCGACCAGTACAGAAGATCTTGTCCGAGATCGACCTACAGTTTCAGATAACCCTCGGAACAGCAAAGCAACTCTAATCCTCAACTATATCCCTATCACTGATTCCTTTCAATTTCACAATCAAACTACATCTAAACAAAAACCTTCTGATTTCGCCTAACTAAGACCTGCAAGATAACCATAGCTTGCTTCAAACCATAATCCTCGTAGGATCAACCCTGACTCACTCAGGTATTACTTGGACGACCCAGTGCACTTGCTGGTACAGCTGTACGAAAGTCTGGGGATTCGTTCACCAAGTTTTTGGCGTCGTTGCTGGGAATTGTTGAGTTTGGACAAACTGACGGATTGTCTTGCTCCCTAGATTAGGTAATTTATTTTATTTTATTTTATTTGAGTCTTTTATTTTTATTTTCTTCTTTTTCAATTTTCGAAAAAATAAAAAAAACTCTTTTCAATAATATTTTTCTTTTCTTTGTTTTTAGTTTGAGTCTTTTTGTTTATGTTCATGGTAAATTTTCGTTTCTTTGAGTCTTTGTTTTTGTCCTTATTGCAATTTTCGATTTTTTGGTATCTTCCTTTCAAAAATTTTTCAAAAATAGTTTTTCTTTGTTTAAATCTTGTGTCAAATCTTTATGTTTGGTGTTCTTTATGTGTTCTTTTGTTCTTTAAATTTCTTGAGTCTTGTTCTTTGTGTTCTTGTTATTCTTCAAAGTGTTCTTGAGTTTTCCTTTTCTTTTGATCTTAAAATTTTTAAGTTTGGTGTTCCTTTCTGTTTTCCTCCAAAATTTTCGAAAATAAGGAGCATTAGATCTAAAAATTTTAAGTCTTGTGTCTTTTACTTGTTTTTCTCTTTCATCATTAAATTCAAAAAAATAAAAAAATATATCCTTTCTTATCTTTCAACTTAATTTTCGAAAATTTCAAATTAAAAATTCAGATTTCAATTTAAAATTTTTATCTTATCATATCTTAGTTTTCAAGTTTTCAAAAATCTTATCTTTGTCTCATCTTTTTTTCAAAATTTAAAAATCCTTTTTTATCTTTTTCAATTTTCAAAATTTAAGAATTCAAATTTCAAATTTTAAAATTTAATATTTTTCAAATCAAATTTCAAAATCTTATCTTTTTCAAATCTTTTTAAATTCTTTTTAATTTCTTATTTTATCTTTTATAATCTCAAATTTTAAAATTAAATCTTTTTCAAATCTTTTAAATTTCCTACCTTATCTTTTCTTATCTTTTTAATTTTAATTTCAAATCTTTTCTTATCTTATCTTTTATCTTATTTTAAATTCAAATCTTTTCTTAATTAATTATTTATCTTCTCTCTCCTCTTTTTCAAAACTTCCTAACTAACTCTTTGACATGGCAGAAATTGGCGAATTAAGAATTGTTATAAGATATGCGTTGCAAGTATAGTTCTTAACCAACCAGAAATTTGCTTATCAATTTAGAAGGGTTGTCACAAAAATTAAAATTAAAATACTGGGAGTATGAATCTCAGGTCGTCTCGCAACGAGTTGCAGAAAGGTGTGCTATTTTATTAATCAGATATTTTCAAAAAGAGTTTGAGTTGAATAAACAGGAAATTAAATTGGGGAAATTAAGTAATTTAAATAAAGGCCTTGACTGGGAGTAGATTAGTTGGAAGCCCTATTCTTGTTGTAGTACCCTCAAGATTAATTGATAATTGAAGGTTGTTCTGTTTAGTTATCCCTTACTAGGTAAGGGAAAGTCAAACAAGTTGGAATGCTATTTCTATTCACAAGTCCCAATCTGCTTACTTGGAAGGACTGGCGTTAGTGACTAGAGAGCAATCCAACAATAAACTCAATTACAATTTCTCTTTTGAGCATTCCAACTCAAGGATTCCTTTCAATCAACTCTCCATCAAGTTAGGGAACTACTCGCTCATTGTGAATGTAGAACTCATAACATAGGAAAGGGAATTAAAGAAAGACATGATAAATAAAACTCAAAGGAATCAATTAAAAATAAAAGTAACTCTTGTATTAATAAATTCTAAAATAATCCAATAGTAAAATTCAGTAAATTAAAGGACATGGAAGAGTAAAGCCAAGTAAAGAAAACGAACTAGAATGACGAAGTCTTGATGAGGTAATAACTCTTCTCAATATCCCAATGCAAAGAGCAATAGAAATAAAAATCCTAAGAACTATGAATGTGTAGAGAGAAAACCTAGAAGAGGATTAAAACTAGATCTAAAACTAAAAATTGTGTAGAATGAATGTTCTTTTGGTTTCTGCATGTTCTCTGGCTCTAGTCTGCTTTTCTGGGCCGAAAACTGGGTCAAAACAGGGCCCAAAATCGCCCCCAGCAAATTCTGCAGATTATGCAGATCGCGCACGTCACGCGATCGCGTCATTCATGCGGACGCGTCATTCGGTGTTTTGCTTTGCCACGCGGGCGCGTCGTCCACGCCTCCACGTCACTTGTGCTATTCCAATCCGCGCGGTCGCATGAGCCATGCGGCCGTGTCACTGCGATTTCCTCTCTTCCGCGCTGTCCCGTGAGCCATGCGGCTGCGTCACTTCTCGTTGGTCATCTCCTTAATTTCTTGTGTTTTTTCCATTTTTGCAAGCTTCCTTTCCAATCTCCAACTCATTCATGCCCTATAAAGCCTGAAACACTTAACACACAGATCACGGCATCGAATGGAATAAAGGATAATTAAAATACATAATTAAAAGTCTCTAGGAAGCATGTTTTCAATCATGTAATAATTTTAGGAAGGAAATATAAATGCATGCTAATCATATGAATAAGTGGGTAAAGATCATGATAAAACCACATAATTAAACAAAAAATTATAAACCATAAAATAGTAGTTTATCAACCTCCCCACACTTAAACATTAGCATGTCCTCATGCTTAGTTGAAGGAGATAAAATAAATGAGTAGGAACATGTAAAACTCATGCAATGCAATGCAACCTATATATATGAATGCAACTATATGATTCTTGTCCACTTGATCAATAGCAAATAAGCTCTTCAAAATATAAATCAAATTCCACTAATTCAATTCTTATACAGTAATAACAGATAAAAGTGCAAGAAGATAACTCATGAAAGCAGGGAACATAAAATTTCAAGCATTGAACCCTCACTGATGATGTATGTATACTCTAGTCTCTCTAGTGTATAGGGTAATCACTCTATCCTTCTCTAATCATGCTTTCTAATTTTTTTTTGTTCTTTTCCTAATCAATCAACAATATTTAATATACCAATGCAAACATCATGAGGTCTTTTCAAGGTTGTAATGGGGCCAAGGTAATGGTAAGGATACACATATGGCTAAGTAAGCTTATAAACTGAATCTTTAATTAACCCAAGTTTTAACATAACCTATATATATATTCTATATAACTTTAGAATTCATACCTAGCTACCCAAAATTTCCTTTTCACATTCCATACTCATGTATCAACTTTTTATTTTAATTTTATCATACATGCATTGATCTTTGAATTCTTAACTTAACATTGGGGTAATTTTGTCCCCTTATTTATTTATTAAATATTTTTGGTTTTTTTTTTCAATATAAGCATAAAAATAAACATAGCTTATCAATGCACATAGATTTTTAATTCTTATAGTTTCACATGAGTAGGTATCCAAATTTCCATTATATTATCCTGACACATTCCCTTATTATCTTTTGTTCCCACAATTTTCCATACTTAATTAGCACACACAATTCTATCTTAAGCTAACCAAAGATTCAATTTGGAATATATAATTATTTTTCCGCTTAAGGCTAGTAATGTGGTAAAATATAGAACAAATGGGATTTAAAGGCTCAAAGTGGCTAACAAAGGTAATTGAAAGGGTAGGCTTAATTTGGATAAGTGAGCTAAATAAATAATAGCCTCAATCATATGCAAACATATAAATATAATAAACATTGGACATATAGGATGAAACAAAATATAGATTGCAATCATAGAGAAGTAAACACAAAATAATAAAATAATTATGGTTAAATAATGTAACCATGCATAAAGGCTCAAATCTCACTGGTTGTGTGTTTTTTAGCTTAAAAATCATGTTCCAAATACAACTTCAAGCAAATTTAACATAAAAATTTTAATTAAAATTAGTGAAAATTTGTTCCAAAAATAGAGTCTTAGAAGAAACTTATTATCTTTTCAATCAAGTAGAACATGCATGCAACTAATCTATTACTATGTAATTTATCCTCTTCTACAAAAGAAAAACTAACTAAATATCCTAATTTATTGGTGTTTAGGGAAGAGAAATTACCTCCAGAAGTCAGGTACTGACCGACCTCCCCACACTTAAGGCTTTGCACCGTCCTCGGTACCATCTGTCAGGAACAGGGGTGGGCTGGTAGTAGTATCTCCACAGTCGGGACCATCATGGCTCCCTGTGCTGGTAAAGGAAGTGGAGTCCGGAGTGTCTGAGTCCTTGAATTTTCCCATGATCAGCTCCTTGAGGTATGTGAATCGGCGCTTGTTACGGTGCTTTCTCATCTTAGCTTTGTGTTCCTGCCGATCCAACCTTTCGAGTATCTGATAGAGCAGTTGGTCTGTTGTAGGTGCTTGTGGTGTTGAAGGAGGAATGTCTGCAGCCGGTTCAATAGTCTGGCTTGTAGTGGCTGCTGAAGGTCTGATATATTTCCCATTAGAGACATATTGATCATCCCGTGGAAGCATGGCTTTGGTGTCCCCAGCTCTGAAGGAAGCTCCGGCTGTTGAGATAAGATTTGAGACCAAGGCAGGAAAAGGTAAGTTGCCCGCGATTTGTACGTGTCCCATGGCATTCTGGATGTGTCTTGCTAGGTTCAGAGGTTGGTCTGTAAGGATGCACCATAGTAGAACGGCCATGTCCGCAGTAAAGGAGGACTCGTGAGTGCTCGGAAAGACGTAATGGGACATGATTTGTGCCCATACGCGAGCCTCCAAGGTAAGTGCTGAAGCCGAAATTTCCTTAGGGCGGGTACGATGGTAACCGTAGATCCATCTGCTGCCAGGTAGTGCGATAACTCTGAGAATGGTGTTCCAGTCAAATTGGTACATCTGGCGCTTGAGTGTGGCTTCTTGAAAGGTGTCCAATCCTTTTGGAACAAGGGGAAGACCGAGAACTTTTTAAATGGCCTCTTCTATAATGGGGACTTGCTTCTGACGGACAAAGACAGACTGCAGGGTTGGCAGGTGGAAGTTGGAGTAGAACTCGACTACCCAAGAAATATTGACCTGCCTCGACTGTCTCTGTAGGAAACCCCATTGTCTTTGTGCAATTTGTGGCTCAACAAATGTAGCAATATGGTTTGGGAGGAGAAGAAGGTATTCATTGTTGTAACTCCTTTCTGCCAGGATGGGGAACATCTGCTCACAGTAGCGATTGGGAAATCACGCAGTGTCCTTTGTTGGGAAGGCTTTTTCTTTATCATCAACCTTTATAGTCCTCTTAAGTCTCTTTGTTCCTCTCCTTGCTGTTGATTTGGGAGTAGCTTTCTCTTTGCCCTTCTTGGTGGCCATTCTGAAAAAGGAAAGAGAAAGTAAATTAAATTCAAAGATATAGAGCAAGGAAAGGAACAGAAAAGGGTGGTGATGAATGCACAGTAAAAGGTAAATGATGTTAACACATGATCATGACTACATGTGAAAAGTCATCAATGGAAAATAGTTAGTGCATATGATGACAAGTGAATGCAAGGTGTTTATTGGCATGCTAGCAAAGGCATGAGTAGCATAGATCAAGCATCACTCATAACAAACCATCATGTTTATATTGACAATTAATTTCAATTAATACAATAGTAAAGGGGATTTGTGAAAAGCAAGCATTGAATAGTAGAATAATGTAGAAAAATGTATAATGCCATATGGGCTTTTTCACAAGCACATAGCATGCATGATAATTAAGGTATAGAAAGTATTAAATTGAACATGCAAGCAACCCTTTAAAAAGTAAGATATAATTGCCAAACAAATTTACAACAATCCACAAGCATATAATGAGAAATAATGACTCAAATAAATTTCTAACACCAAGTAAAAAGGAAAAAGAAAGAAAAAGAAAATATGGATAATGAAAGTAAAAAGAAAAGAAAAGAAGATAACATATAAAAATAAGAAGAAAAATAGAAAAGTAAGGAGGGAAGAAGAAAAGAAAACCTTGTTAATGGGGGTGAGAGAGAGAGAGTAGAAAGTGAGAAAGAAGGAAGAAGAGAGAAAGAAGAATTAAGGAGGGAAAAAGGAAAAATAGGATTTAGGGAAGAGAAAGATAAGATAAGTGGCAAATCAGGGAAGCTGTGCGGCGCAATCGACGCGGTCGCGTAGGGCACGTGGTCGCGCGACTTGCGCTGATACTGATTGCTGTGGTCGCGTCGGTCACGCGGTTGCGTGACCCGTTTTATGCCACTGGCGCGAGGGCAGCCTCGCACTCGCACAACTCGCTGTTCAAAATCATTAATTGCCAAATATTGGGTGACGCGATCGCGTGGGGCATGCGATCGCGTGAGTGGTCATGAGAAGGATATGACGCGGTCGCGTCGGTTACGCGGCCGCGTGGGAAGGATTGTGCGTTTAGCACCAATCCAGCACTACTCTAGCATAACTTTCGATCATGCACCCTTTTGACGTCGAATTCCAGGGCACGCGGCCGCGTGAATGACGTGGTCGCGTGGGAGGCCAATATTCCCATGTGACGCGGACGCGTCGGCGACGCAGTCGCGTGGGGCGATTTGTACCACTGGCACGCCTCCAGCCACACTCCTGCGTGACTCTCTGTTTGTTTTATTATTTCCTCCCATCTCCTGCAACGTGGACACGTCAATGAGGCAGTCGCGTCGCGTGAAAAATTCTTCTTTTTTTTTTTCAAATAAAAGTATGGAAATACAGATGCACGAAATGCACTAATAAGGAGAAGAGTTATTGAATAGGAAAACTAAAAATAAAGAAAAGAACGATCATACCATGGTGGGTTGTCTCCCACCTAGCACTTTGCTAACGTCCGTAAGTTAGACGCTCCACTAGCTCAGGCTTCGGCTATGTGGGGATCTTCCAAGAGGAAGATCTCGAGCTCCTTATTTTTCTTCATCTGCTCGCCATGGTACAGCTTTAAACGATGTCCATTGAGTTTGATAAGTTCAGAGCTTGAAGGATGACTTAGGTGATAAACTCCGTACGGTTCGGCCTTCTCTACTCTGTATGGACCTTCCCATCTTGATCTCAACTTGCCTGGCATGAGCCTCAGTTGAGATTTGTAAAGGAGGACTAAGTCCCCAGGTTGGAACTCTTTTCTCTTAATGTGCTGATCATGTACAGCCTTCATCTTTTCCTTGTATAGTCTTGAGTTCTCATAAGCTTCTAGGCGAAGGCTTTCCAGTTCTTGCAGTTGCAACTTCCTTTCAGCTCCGGCTTTCGCAATTCCTATGTTGCACTCCTTTACTGCCCAAAAGGCTTTGTGCTCTACTTCAACAGGGAGATGACAAGCTTTTCCATAAACTAAGTGGAAAGGACTCATCCCAATGGGTGTTTTGTATGCTGTTCTGTATGCCCAGAGTGTATCTTTTAGCCTGGTGCTCCAATCTCTTCTATGAGGTTTGACTATCTTCTACAAGATATGCTTTATCTCTCTTCTATGGTAGGCTGTTGCAACCTTATGAATTATTCCATGCTTTCTTCATTAATCCTGTTAGTCTCCTGTTACAAAAATGGGTGCCTTGATCGCTCACAATTGCTCGTAGTGATCCAAAGCGACAAATAATGTGGTTTCTCACAAAGGAAACAACAGTGTTAGCATCATCAGTGCGGGTAGGAATTGCTTCCACCCATTTGGAAACGTAATCCACAGCTAACAATATATAAAAATAACCATTAGAATTTGGAAATGGACCCATGAAGTCAATGCCCCAAACATAAAAAATTTCACAGAAAAGCATAATATGTTGAGGCATCTCATCCCTCTTGGATATATTACCAAGTTTTTGGCATGGGAAACAAGACTTACAAAACTCAGCAGTGTCTCTAAAAAGAGTATGCCACCAGAATCCATAGTCTAAAATTTTTCTAGCTGTTCTTTGAGGGCCAAAATGTCCTCCACTCTCAGATGAGTGACAGGCCTCTAAGATGGACTGGAATTCTGATTGAGGAACACACCATCTAATTACCTGGTCAGCGCCACATCTCCATAAATATGTGTCATCCCATATATAATATTAAGACTCGCTTTTCAGCTTGTCTCTTTGATGCTTAGAAAAGTTTGGAGGAAAGGTGCGGCTAACTAGATAATTAGCTATAGGTGCATACCAAGGGACTACCTCAGATATTGCTTGCAAGTTATCAAATGGGAAATTATAAGCTATAGTAGTGGGGTCATCTGTAACGTGCTCAAGGCGACTCAAGTGGTCTGCCACTAAATTCTGGTTACCACTCCTATCCTTAATTTCTAAATCAAATTCTTGTAATAGCAGTATCCAACGTATAAGCCTTGGTTTGGACTCCTTTTTAGCTAATAGATACTTTAGAGCTGCGTGGTCTGAGTACACTACTACCTTCGTACCAAGAAAATAGGCTCAGAATTTATCCAGAGCAAAAACAATAGCAAGAAGCTCTTTCTCAGTAGTAGTGTAATTGGACTGTGCGGCATCTAGAGTTTTAGACGCATAAGCAATAACAAAAGGATCCTTACCTTCACGCTGAGCCAATGCTGCTCCTACTGCATGGTTGGAAGCATCGCACATTATTTCGAATGGCTGGCTCCAGTCTAGTCCTCTCACAATTGGAGCTTGAGTCAGGGTGGTCTTCAGCTTATCAAATGCTTGTTTGCAATCCTCACTGAACTCGAACTCAATATCCTTCTGCAGTAGTCTGGATAAGGGAAGTGCTACCTTACTGAAGTCCTTAATGAATCTCCTGTAAAAACCTGCATGGCCAAGGAACGAATGGACTTCCCTCACAAAAGAGGGGTAAGGTAAACTAGAAATAACATCCACCTTTGCTGGATCTACAGAAATGCCAGTATTAGACACAACATGTCCTAGCACAATACCTTGTTTAACCATAAAATGACATTTTTCAAAATTTAATACAAAGTTTGTACTGACACATCTATCTAATACTCTAGATAATCCATCTAAGCAAAGGCTAAAGGAATCTCCATAAACACTAAAATCATCCATAAAAACTTTCATATAGTCCTCAATAAGATCAGAGAAAAGACTCATAATGCATCTTTGGAAGGTAGCTGGTGCATTGCACAAGCCAAAGGGCATTCTCTTGTAAGCATAAGTCCCAAAAGAACATGTAAAAGTAGTCTTTTCCTGATCCTCAGGAGCTATATGAATCTGGAAATATCCTGTATAACCATCTAAAAAGCAATAATGTGATTTACCTGACAGGCGATCCAGCATTTAATCAATGAATGGAAGAGGATAGTGATCCTTACGGGTTGCTTGGTTGAGGCGTCTGTAGTCAATGCAGACCCTCCAAGCGTTCTGTACTCTGGTTGCTATGAGCTCTCCATGCTCATTCTTCACTGTAGTGACTCCAGACTTCTTTGGCACCACTTGTACTGGGCTTACCCATTCACTGTCTAAGATGGGATAGATGATATCTGCCTCCAGTAGTCTGGTCACTTCCTTCTTGACAACCTCTAAGATAGTGGGGTTCAGTCTTCTCTGGGGTTGACGAACGGGCCTTGCTCCCTCTTCTAAAAATATTCTATGCTCACATACTTAAGGGTTGATGCCTACTATATTTGCCAAACTCCACCCAATTGCGTTCTTGTGCCTCCTCAGCACACTAAGTAACTGCTCTTCTTGTTGAGAAGTGAGTTCCCGTGCAATGATAACTAGAAACTTCTGCTTGTCCTCAAGGTAAGCATATTTGAGGTGTGGGGGAAGGGGTTTCAACTCTAACTTCTGCTCATGGTTAGGCTCTGGATTGTCTGGAGCTGGTGATAATGGCAAAGTGCCCTCATTGTCGTTCAAGAGTGTCCCCACACTCGGACCTTGTCCTTTGTGCTTCTCCTCTAACTCCTCCTGGTGAACTTCAGCTACAGTTTCATCTATGATGTCACACTGGAAGATAGAATGATCTTCTGGAGGGTGCTTCATAACTCCATTCAGATTGAAACTTACTAATCGGCCATCTATTTCAAAAGACTATGTTCCTGAAAAAGCATCCAATTTGAACTTTGATGTCTTCAGGAATGGTCTTCCAAGTAGGATTGATGATGGCTTCTCTAAGTCATTTTGGGGCATCTTCAGGATATAAAAATCAGTAGGGAATGTGAGCCCCTTAATGCCCACTAATACATCTTTAGCAACTCCAACCACTGTAATAATGCTTTTATCTGCTAACACAAAACGAGCTGCCGACCTTTTTAAGGGAGGGAGCCTCAAAATATCATATATAGACAAAGGCATTATACTCACACATGCTCCTAAATCACACATGCAGTCAGAAATTATCACACCACCAATAGTACAATTAACCATACAAGGACCTGGGTCACTACACTTTTCAGGTAAACCTCCCATTAAAGCAGATATGGAACTACCTAAAGGAATAGTTTCTAATTCATTAATTTTGTCTTTATGTATACATAAATCTTTTAGAAACTTTGCATATTTAGGTACCTGTTGAATAACATCAAAAAGAGGAACAGTTACCTCAACCTTTTTGAATATCTCTACCATTTTGGGATCAGGTTCCAGCTGCTTCCTGGGCTTCCTTGCAAGTTGTGAAAATGGAATGGGAGTGGTGTCTTCTGCAGTATCTGCGCCCTGTGGTGCTTCCTCCTGTGGTTGAACTTCTTCTTTTTCAGCTATGTCCTGTATGTCCTCTTCCTCTTCAACATCTTCTACTTCCACTACCTCTTCAGCTGAGGCGTGTTCTGGTGAGCTTGGCTCCTCCTAATTCCTCTCCTGCAGTGTGGTTCCGGACCTTAGGGTGATGGAATTAATGCCACCCTTTGGATTGGGTAATGGTTGAGAGGGGATTCCACTGGAGCTCAAAGGCTGGTTATTGGAGTTATTCATTGAGCCAATCTGTGAGACAAGAGCTTGCAGGGTAGAGTTCAGACCATTTACTGTAGCATAAAGGTTATTTTCCATGGTCTGTTGTCTCCGATCAATGGATTGTAGTAAATCATCATTAGAAGATGAGGAAGGATAAGTAATTTGAGAGGTCTACTATTGGGTATTCTGTGGTCCTTAGGATTGCCTCAGGTGAGGTACTTTGTAAGGCCGGTTCTGGTTCTGCTGCCTGCTGTTATTATTATTATACCTCTGATTTCCCTGATTGTCTCTGCCTCCTCTGTTCTTGTTGTCCCTCCAATTCTGGTTAGAATTGTCCTGCCATCCATCGCTGTAATTGCCACCTTGATTGTACCCTTGGTTAGGGCGGTCATAGAAGTTATGAGTGGCTACCACGGTGTTGTATTCCTGCTGGAGCTACAGACATTCATCAGTATAATGGCTATAATCACCACAGATTCCGCAAACTCTCTGTGGGACTAACTGTTGGCTTTGCTGTGGTGGAGAAGGTTGGGCATGCTGAACTTGTTGTTGATTCAATTGCATCTGATCTGCTTCAGCAAGTTGGTCATTTCACAGATACTCTGAGTTAGAGCAGCAGTCTCTCTGCTAGAGGATACTTCTGCAATGGCTTTTGAACGGCCTTGTTTCTGCCTGTGATTCCGATTAGATTCAGCTAAGTTGCTGATCAATTGCCATGCCTCATCAGTGGTCTTGTACTTTTTCATGGACCCATTGCTACCACTTTCCAATGTGGTCTTATCTTGGGGCCTCATGCCTTGTGTGACGTAACCGAGTAATACTATCTTGTCAATCATATGGTGGGGGCAAGCTTCTAGAAGATTATTGAAGCGCTCCCAGTATTCATAGAGAGTCTTGGATTCATCCTGAACAATCATGGAAATGTCTTTCCTCAATTTATCAGTAACTTCAGCTGGAAAGAATTTTTCCAAAAATTCTCTTCTAAGTGTATCCCAGTTGGATACAGTTGCTGCGGGTTGAGTGTAGTACCACTTTCTCGCCTTTTCCTCAAGAGAGAACGGGAAGGCTTTTAGCAAAATAGAAGTTTCATTCGCACCATCACGCCTGACAGTAGAACAGGCTGCTTGAAAATCTCTCAGGTGCTTGATAGGCTCTTGAGCAGGAAAGCCATGAAACTTAGGCATTAAATTGAGCAGTGCAGTCTTTATTTCAAAGTCTGTAGCCACCGCTGGGTGATGTACTTGAAACGGTTGCATTGTAAAATCAGGGGCTCCAGCCTCCTGGATAGTAACTCTCCTAGGTGCTGTCATGTCACCTATACGTAAATCAACCGAATCAGTAGAACGGGGGCTGGTTTCTTCCTCAAATGACGTTTTAGATCCGCCCTCAGAGAGGACTAACCGACGCCGAGCTTGCCTTATTCGTGAAATAGTTCTTTCAATCTCAGGATCGAATACTGGCAAGCTTGGATCAGGATGTGAACGCGTCATCTAACGAAAGAAACAAGCAGCTCATAGTAGCAAAATAAAATAAAATGCAAATAAATAAAATGCAATCAATAACTTTAGCACTCTATTGCAACTCCCCGGCATCGGCGCTAAAAATTGACGTGGCAGAAATTGGCGAGTTAAGAATTGTTATAAGATATGCGTTGCAAGTATAGTTCTTAACCAACCAGAAATCCGCTTATCAATTTAGAAGGGTTGTCACAAAAATTAAAATTAAAATACTGGGAGTATGAATCCCAGGTCGTCTCCCAACGAGTTGCAGAGAGGTGTGCTATTTTATTAATCAGATATTTTCAAAAAGAGTTTGAGTTGAATAAACAGGAAATTAAATTGGAGAAATTAAGTAATTTAAATAAAGGCCTTGACTGGGAGTAGATTAGTTGGAAACCCTATTCTTGTTGCAGTACTCTCAAGATTAATTGATAATTGAAGGTTGTTCTGTTTAGTTATTCCTTACTAGGTAAGGGAAAGTCAAACAAGTTAGAATGCTGTTTCTATTCACAAGTCCCAGTCCGCTTACTTAGAAGGACTGGCGTTAGTGACTAGAGAGCAATCCAATAATAAACCCAATTACAATTTCTCTTTTGAGCATTCCAACTCAAGGGTTCCTTTCAATCAACTCCCCATCAAGTTAGGGAACTACTCGCTCATTGTGAATGTAGAACTCATAACATAGGAAAGGGAATTAAAGAAAGATATGATAAATAAAACTCAAAGGAATCAATTAAAAACAAAAGTAACTCTTGTATTAATAAATTCTAAAATAATCCAATAGTAAAATTGAGTAAATTAAAGGACATGGAAGAGTAAAGCCAAGTAAAGAAAACGAACTAGAATGACGAAGTCTTGATGAGGTAATAACTCTTCTCAATATCCCAATGCAAAGAGCAATAGAAATAAAAATCCTAAGAACTATGAATGTGTAGAGAGAAAACCTAGAAGAGGAGTAAAACTAGATCTAAAACTAAAAACTGTGTAGAATGAATGTTCTTTCTGTTTCTGCATGTTCTCTGGCTCTAGTCTGCTTTTCTGGGCCGAAAACTGGGTCAAAACAGGGCCCAAAATTGCCCCCAGCAAATTCTACAGATTATGCAGATCGCGCACGTCACACGATCACATCATTCAAGCGGACGCGTCATTCGGCGTTTTGCTTTGCCACGCGAGCACGTCGTCCACGCCTCCGCGTCACTTGTGCTATTTCAATCCACGCGGTCGCGTGAGCCATGCGGCCGCGTCACTTCTCGCTGGTCATCTCCTCAATTTCTTGTGTTCCTTCCATTTTTGCAAGCTTCCTTTCCAATCTCCAACTCATTCATGCCCTATAAAGCCTGAAACACTTAACACACAGATCACGGCATCGAATGGAATAAAGGAGAATTAAAATACATAATTAAAAGTCTCTAGGAAGCAAGTTTTCAATCATATAATAATTTTAGGAAGGAAATATAAATGCATGCTAATCATATGAATAAGTGGGTAAAGATCATGATAAAACCACACAATTAAACACATTATAAACCATAAAATAGTGGTTTATCACTCTTCTCTCTTAATTTTTGAAAACTCTATCCCTCTTCTCTGTATTCTATTTCCGAAAATCACTAACAAATTTTCAATTCTTTTTAAATTATTGATGACAAGTCATCTTAGCCTATTTTAGCTAGTCTTTTTCTTTTGTTTTCATTAGAATTATGCACTTTCTTGAGCTACAAGCAAGCTAATTGAGTAGATTTTCATGTTTCCCTTGATTGAACCAACCATATATGAATTCATGCCATTTCATGAGGTTTTATGCTATATTTGTTGCATATTATGAAAGAATGAATATCTCATGATTTTGAGCATAGCTTTGATGAGTTTGGTTGATTAATGATAGGTGAAGAAGGCTTGGAGAAAGGTTGAAGCAAGAAGGAATGGCTAGGAGTGAAGAGAGGACAATGGAATAAGTGAAATTGAACCAGGAAGCAAGAAGCTGGACCTAAAGTTAGCACCAAACTTTTGCACAAACTTTTGGTTGAAAAGTTAGCCCCAACGTTAGCCCCCTAACTTGGAGGCTAACGTTGGAGCTTGAAAATTTATCCCCTGGGCTCCAAAAGTTAGCCCCAACGTTAGCCCCCTAACTTGGAGGCTAACGTTGGAACTTGAAATTTCTCCCCTGGGCATCCAACGTTTGCGCCAACGTTAGCCCCCTAACTTGGAGGCTAACGTTGGCACATGAATTCCTCCCTGGCCATCCAACGTTTGCGCCAACGTTAGCCCCCTAACTTGGAGGCTAACGTTGGCACATGAATTACAATGGGGAAAGAGCAAAAGTTTGCGCCAACGTTAGCCCCCTAACTTGGAGGCTAACGTTGGCACCACAAGCACACTAGACAAGGCCAACGTTAGGGTCAAAGTTAGACCCCTAACGTTGGCACCAACGTGCATACCAGAAAAATGTGTTTGCTGCTATGAAAAGTTGGAGCCAAAGTTAGACCTCTAACTTTGGCTCAAACTTTTGGTCCAACTTTTGCTAACCTCAAAACCGGTTCAATTGGTTCACTTCGGTTCTTCTCCAAACTTCAAGAGCAATCAACCAAGGCCTCTTTCAACCCAATTCCACCAAGAGCAAAGGCCCAACTCAAGGCTTGAAGATCATTTGAAGAAAGTGTATAAATAGGATAGAATTCAAGTTCTTTGGGGGAGCTTTCCTTTGGAAATTTTCATAATAGTTTTCAGAGAGCTTTTGTTATTGAGTGAACTTGAATTTCTTTGTTTTCATTGCTTTCAATTTCATTTACACTTGTCTTGGATCTTGGATTGGAGAATTGAAGAAATTTTGTTTCAATCTCAATCTTGGATCTCTCTGTTTCTTTACTGTTAATTGAATTTCATTTTCGGTTAATTGCTCTTCATCTCTTTTCTCTACAATTTACATTTTCCTTGCAATTGTTCTTGTTGGATCTAGGAAGGCATTGAGATCTAGACTTGGTTTTCTAGTCTCTGGGCCCTGAGATCTCAATTTTATATTCTCTGTTTCTTGCTTTTAATGTTCATTTACTTTACTGCTTCAAGATCCGTTTCAATCCCAATTCCCTTTCCCTCTTCTGTTTAATGCAATTCAACTTGTCCTTGTTTAAATTCTGCAAATCCATTCCCCAATTCCCTTTACAATTCCAGCTGTTTACATTTCTTGCACTTTAAGATTCCGTAATTTACATTTCTTGCACTTTAAGTTTCTGTTATTTAATTTCTTGTCCTTTACGTTTCAGCAATTTATTTCTTGTTCTCTTTACTTCAATGCAATTTAATTCTGCAAGTCACAAAACCATCAACCAAATCTTGATTCGCTTGACTAAATCAACCACTAAGCTAAAATTGCTCAATCCTTCAATCCCTGTGGGATCGACCTCACTCCCGTGAGTTTTTATTACTTGATACGACCCGGCACACTTGCCGGTTGGATTTGTGTGTTTTGGGAGAGATTTAATTTTCCTCCAAAATACTCATCAAGTTTTTGGCGCCGTTGCCAGGGATTGATTAGATTGACAATGATTAAGTGAGGTGGTAATCTAGATCAAGCACTTTTTCTTTAATTTTGATTAACCCACTAACTGTTTGATTTTTTGCTTAAACTAACTAACACTTCAATCTGGCAGTAAATTGAAGTGTCACTGGTTTTGTGCATTCCTCATGCTCTGCTTGTATGTCAGGTACAAGAAGAACCATACTCAATTTTCATGAACAAGACGAAAGAACTCTCAGGAGGTTAAGAAGAGCTGAAAGAGGGAAAAATATTGTTGGAGAAGAGGAATCAGACGAAGAATTCCAAGAGATGGAGGAACATTTAACCAATCCACCAGGTGGAGAAGACAACAACGATGGCAACCCACCCCAGAGGAGTGTTTTGGCTTCCTATACCTTTGCAAATCCTAGACATTGTGGGAGCAGCATCTTGGCTCCAAATGTCAATGCCAACAATTTTGAACTCAAGCCACAACTCATCACTTTGGTTCAGAACAATTGCTCTTTTAGTGGAGGACCACTTGAGGACCCGCACCAACATTTATCCACTTTCTTGAGGATATGCAACACTGTCAAAACTAATGGAGTGCCCCCTGACAGTTACAAGCTGATGCTATTCCCATTTTCTCTCAGGGACAAGGCCACTCAATGGTTAGAATCTTTTCCAAGAGACAGCATCAACAACTGGGATGATTTGGTAACTAAGTTCCTGGCAAAATTTTATCCACCTCAGAGGATTATAAGGTTAAAGGCTGAGGTTCAAACATTTACACAAATGGAGGCCGAACCTATCTATGAGGCATGGGAGAGGTACAAGGGCTCTGATAAGGAAATGTCCCCCTGCCATGTTTAATGAGTGGGAGAAACTTCAAAACTTCTATGAAGGCTTGACACTGAAATCCCAGGAAGCTTTGGATCATTCAGCTGGAGGTTCCTTGCAACTCATGAAAACTGCAGAAGAGGCTCAAGAACTCATTGATATGGTGTCCAACAACAAATATTTCTTTGCTCATCAAAGAGGCCGCCAACCATCACAAAGGAGAGGAGTAATGGAGCTAGAAGGAGTGGATTCAATCCTAGCTCAAAACAAGATGATGCAGCAGCAAATTCAGCAACAATTTGAGCAAATGGCCAAGAGAATTGATAGTCTCCAAGTTGCAGCAGTCAACACTAGCCAATCATCAACCACATGGGGACAGAGTGAAGAAACTCAAGAAGAACAACAACAAGAGCAAGTACAGTATATGCACAACCAAGGACCAAATGAAGTGTATGGTGATACATACAATCCATCCTGGAAGAACCACCCAAACCTCAGATGGGGAGATAACCATGCCCAAAACCAACAACCATGGCAGAGGAACTCAAACCAACACAACCCAAGAAGCAACCAAAATCACAACCAGCAGCAGACTAACCAAAACCCCTACAGAAAACCTCAAAATAACTACCCCAACATCAACCAATACCAATCTAATAACCAACCAACCAACCAAAATGCCTACCATCCACCACCCACATCTCATAACCCACCTCAAATATCACCTGAAGCCCAAAGAATCACTCACTTGGAGGCCATGATAGACAAAATGCTGAAACACCAGGAAATGGTAGCCAAGAATCAGGAAGCCTCCCTGAAAAGCCTAGAAAGACAGATGGGACAACTCTCCAAGCAAGTATCTATTGAGAGACCTTCAAACTCACTGCCCAGTGACACAATTCCAAATCCCAAGGAAGAATGCAAGGCAATACAATTAAGGAGTGGGAGAGCATTGATAAGCAACAATGACACTACAAGGAAGCAAGCAGAAAACATCAAAGAACCAACGGAGGATGAGAAGCAAACAAAGGCAGATGAGGCTAAGGAGCAAGTTGTGATGCCAAACAAAGACACTGAGAAACTCAAAGAGAAGGACAACCAGCCACATAGATCAAAAGAAGTAGCTCAGGGGCAGCAGCAAATAGGAAAAAGCATCACACCTCCACTGCCATATCCCCAGAGGTTCAACAAAGAGGTTAAAGACCAGCATTTTCACAAATTCCTTGAGATCTTTAAGAAGCTAGAAATTAATATCCCCTTTGCTGAAGCACTTGAGCAAATGCCTCTATACTCCAAGTTTCTGAAGGATCTCATCAACAAGAAAAGAAGCTAGGATGAGAAAGAAACCATAATGATTACTGAGGAATGCAGGGCCTTGATTCAAAAGGGGCTTCCTCCCAAGCTTGAGGACCCAGGGAGCTTCCTGTTGCCTTGCACCATTGGGGATTTGACCATCACTAAAGCAATGTGCGATCTCGGAGCAAGTATTAACTTAATACCATCCTCCTTGGTGAAAAAGCTGAATATAGAGGAGGTCAAACCAGTACAAATGTCTTTGGAGCTGGTAGACAAGTCAATGGTATACCCCAGGGGTGTAATTGAAAATCTTTTGGTCAAGGTGGACAGTTTTATTTACCCTGCTGATTTTGTGGTTCTAGAATCAAACGATGATGATGGTGACTCTGTTATACTGGGAAGGCCATTCTTGGCCACTGCTAGAGCTATCATAGATGTAGAGGAAGGGGAATTAACTCTAAGGATGCATGACCAGAGTGTTACTCTGAAGGTTTTACCAGAGGCACAATTTAGCAGGGAAAAGAAAGACTATATAAAAAATGACCAGGAAAGTCACAGCAACATCCCAATGCTAAGGATTGTGCAGACTGATGAAAAAGCCCAAGAGGGTATTAGAGTATTAGCCACTGAAAAGAGAGGCCCCCAAGGAAAGCCTATGGCCAGAAAAGAAAGATCAACAAAAGGAAAGATGAAACACAGAAACAAAGCAAAAAGGGGCTGGAAGAATAGAAAGATTCCAACAGAGGGGCTTTCCAAAGGTGACAAAGTGCAACTGATATATCAACAGCTGGGGGCAAATCAACAAACCGAGGATTACTACACTGTCAGCAACATACTATCATTAGAGCATGCTGAAATAGAACACCAGAAAACAAAGAAGAGGATCACGGTCAGAGGAGACAAATTGAGGCCCTACAAGCACCAACCACCATAAAAGAAAGTCTCAATGTCAAGCTAGTGACAATAAAAGAGCGCTCCATGGGAGGCAACCCATGCTTTAAGATTCATGTCATTTTAAATTCAATAAGTTATGATCATTTGAGCATGAATTCGTTTCTCTTTTCGTGAACATGTCCATTGACTGCATGCACTGTCATGAAACATATACTAAGTTTAGTGTGCCTCCAAGCACACTAAACCAATGTTACAAAGAATTTTGTTTCACATGCTTAAAATATTTTGATAGAGCATATGGCCGAACACTAAGTTTGGTGTCCACATAGCTTCATGAAAATTTGGAACTCATGCATCAATAATCATACATTTGTTATTTTCCAAAACCTTATAAATAGAAAAATTCTTATTCAGTGATGAAGGCATTAATTGTGATGTACCCTTTGACAAGAAACAAGTTTGGTGTTCATCAAACCTTGATGCACCGTTTCAAGGATACAATTAATCCTTCATGAAAAAAAAAAAAAAAAAAGAAAGTGTAATGGAAACAATTCTTATGAACATGTAACATTTGAACTTCACTAGTTGGAGGAAGAGACTCATTTCTTTATACATTACCAAACATTAAGTTTGGTGTCCTCCAAAGAGAGTGTCACGGTTCAAATGAGATAAGAATTGATGGTTCACAAAGTTTTAATAAAAAGCACACCCTTGCTACGGTTGATAAGACTAATATATGTTGTCTTGTTGTGGTGACTAGGAGGTCAAGGAATCTTCAAAGAAAAAGACAAGACAAAGGAAAGCATAGCATAAGGACAAAATCCCATCACATGCTTCAAAAAGAAATCTGCCACTCCTTGAGAATGATCACGGCAAAGGCAAGGGAAGGAGCAAATTTTGTCTTCATTCATCTATACATGCACACCCTTGATCCCCATAGTGTCTAATTGCATCCTAGCCCTTCATTGCTCATTTAAAAGCATACCACCTTCAAGCCATGCACATGACCGAATCACTCCTCAACATAACAAGCTTTGTGCAACCTTTCTCCTACTTTAAACTCCAACCACTTAAACTTCTCTTCATAATTTCTTGTCATAGCAAGTCCGATCCTAACTTCTTTCTCCTCCAAACATACATCAAACTCTCCAACATTCTTCACATCCCCTCTCAACCAACCAAGTGATCATGGCATCCTCCTCAAGAACCAAACGACGAAAAGGAAAAGATCCAATAGTGGAGGAAGAAACACATGAATATGACCAACGGAGGTTCAAGTCTTGGTTTCATCAAATGCAAATTCAATGGATGAACGAGAAAAGAACCTATCCTGAAATTCCATTCATGTTGCCGGATGATGGATGTCAAGAAATGAAGAACAAAATCCGGAAGAGGAGATGGGAGGAACTTACATCACCAGCCACCCGAATTAATACCAATATCATAAGAGAGTTCTATGCAAATGTCCCAAGGCTTGACATGCGTCAGCCCCCAACATACAAGAGCTATGTGCGGGGGGTGGAAGTAGACTTTAGCCCGGACGCAATCAAGAAAGTCTTGAAACTAAAGTCAGTCCGCTTTGATGAACCGGGATACCAACAAAGATTAACTGAGGATCAAGATTATGAGGAGATTGCGAGAGACATTTGTTTTGAGAACTCAGAATGGGAAGGAGATAACAAGAACAGATACAAGTTCCTGAAGAGATGTAACCTCATTCCGGAAGCAAAAGGATGGTATGAGTTGATGAAAAGGTCAATTCTGGGCACTGTGAACACCTCAGAAGTTAACAGGGAGAGAGCCGTGATGCTGCATTGTATCATGGTGGGAGGAGAGATAAGAGTTCATGAACTTCTTGCAAGAGACATTCAAAAGCTGGCTGAAAAGAATTCGGCCGGATCTTGGTTGTACTATCCAAGTACCATTTGGAGGTTGTGTGCAAAGGCTAAAGTTCCATTGGAAGAGGAGAATCCAATGTGGTTAAGCCAAGGCATGCCCATAACCATTGAACGAATGATGATGCCCCTTGAAGCACATCAAGGCCGAAGACCACATGGAGGAAGGGAAAGAGAAGAGCCAATGGAAGAAGATGAGCCACACATAGAAGAAGAGCCACAAGAGGAGGAGGAATAGCCACACTTTTTCCCACATGGTAATATATGGATATGACTCAAATGCAAGAAGCAATAGGAAGATTGTCTCAACAGTACACGAGAATCCAAGAAAGGCAAGAGGAATACCATTCTCTGTACATGAAGAACCAACAAGCACAAGAAGAAAGAGAGCTAAGAATAATGAGCAAACAAAGTGAATTCGAGTCAAGATTCCTTGTGATGCAAGAAGAACATGCCTTTCAATCTCATGAATCTTTTGGGAAGTTGGAACAAATGCAAGCTGAAAGTTTGAAGGCTTTCAAGGAGTTCACAACACTCCAAGATGCAAGGTATGAAGTGCAAGCCGATTACAATGTCAATAGCCACATCAAACTGAACTATATTGGAGAACATTTGCACAACATGGATCCGGCGTTCCCAACTTTTGATGAATTCTTCAAAATGAGAAGTGAGGTAGAAGTGAACAGGGCTATGAGACTTGAAGATAGAGTGGAGGAGGCTATGAATAAGGCTGGCTTTTGGCAAGATCAACAGCCACCAAACAAGGATGGTGGGAACACTAGCAGCCAAGTATATGAAAGGAGAAAGAAAAGGCATGACAAATGAAAGGTGGACTTGCTCCTTGTTCAAAGAAAAAAGCATGCATTCTATCTGTTCTAAGTTGTCTTTGCATTTCTAAGTAGTCCTTTTTAATTAAAAGTCTTTGCATTATGTTTGTTTCTTTCAAAATAAGTAGGCTAGTTTGTGTGTTTGCTTGTGTGTTCATTTTCACTTGACAAGAAGCATGTGTTGTCCCCTGCATCTTTAAATTCAATAAAAGAACAGTTTGAATGTGAAGTAAAATGGTTTCTGTTAGATAGAAGTGGAATAAAAGTAAGTGGTGGTATGTGTGTGATTGTATAGTAGCTCACTTTTAGTGAATAAAGAGCCAGGATATCCCCTTCTAAGTAAAGAGTAGCCTACTGTCTATGAATCTCAATTGAATTAAATTCCTTGGTTAGAAAGAAAAACAAAAAGAAGGAAAGAAAAAAAAAAGATAGCCAAAAAGTGGCAGAACAAAAGAAAAACAAAAAGAAACAAAGCTGGACACCAATAGCTTGAACTTTGAAATATATGCCTGTGATGTCTTTGTACTAGGATCTGCTTGGATTAGTAAGCTCTTAGGAGTGCCTCAACACTTGGTGACTTGGGTTAACTAATCCGGGATCATCAGCTGAAAGTCCACTATCAAGAGCAACCTAACTACAAGGCATTTAGTAACCCAAAGAGGTGCTGGGCATCAATGTTTTAAGAAGGAATGTGAGCCAAGTGTCTATGGTGAATAATGTGTCAAGTATAAAGAAAAGAAAATGAACTTGCTACACATGACACTCAAATAAAGCTTATGAACAAAGTAATAGCCAAGGATAAAGGAATAATGAGAGGTCATAGCAGTATGTCACTTGAAGCTTGAAGGAGACTTTCTAGGCCTAGGAATCAATAAGAAGTGAGTATTGGCATATCCACACTCTGCTAGCATGAACATCATCTTCCATTTCATTCTTTCTTCTCAATAAATCTTTTCTTGCTTGGGGACAAGCAAGCTTTAAGTTTGGTGTTGTGATGACAAGTCATCTTAGCCTATTTTAGCTAGTCTTTTTCTTTTGTTTTCATTAGAATTATACACTTTCTTGAGCTACAAGCAAGCTAATTGAGTAGATTTTCATGTTTCCCTTGATTGAACCAACCATATATGAATTCATGCCATTTCATGAGGTTTTATGCTATATTTGTTGCATATTATGAAAGAATGAATATCTCATGATTTTGAGCATAGCTTTGATGAGTTTGGTTGATTAATGATAGGTGAAGAAGGCTTGGAGAAAGGTTGAAGCAAGAAGGAATGGCTAGGAGTGAAGAGAGGACAATGGAATAAGTGAAATTGAACCAGGAAGTAAGAAGCTGGACCTAAAGTTAGCACCAAACTTTTGCACAAACTTTTGGTTGAAAAGTTAGCCCCAACGTTAGCCCCCTAACTTGGAGGCTAACGTTGGAGCTTGAAAATTTATCCCCTTGGCTCCAAAAGTTAGCCCCAACGTTAGCCCCCTAACTTGGAGGCTAACGTTGGAACTTGAAATTTCTCCCCTGGGCATCCAACGTTTGCGCCAACGTTAGCCCCCTAACTTGGAGGCTAACGTTGGCACATGAATTCCTCCCTGGCCATCCAACGTTTGCACCAACGTTAGCCCCCTAACTTGGAGGCTAATGTTGGCACATGAATTACAATGGGGAAAGAGCAAAAGTTTGCGCCAACGTTAGCCCCCTAACTTGGAGGCTAACGTTGGCACCACAAGCACACTAGACAAGGCCAACGTTAGGGTCAAAGTTAGACCCCTAACGTTGGCACCAACGTGCATACCAGAAAAATATGTTTGCTGCTATGAAAAGTTGGAGCCAAAGTTAGACCCCTAACTTTGGCTCAAACTTTTGGTCCAACTTTTGCTAACCTCAAAACCGGTTCAATTGGTTCACTTCGGTTCTTCTCCAAACTTCAAGAGCAATCAACCAAGGCCTCTTTCAACCCAATTCCACCAAGAGCAAAGGCCCAACTCAAGGCTTGAAGATCATTTGAAGAAAGTGTATAAATAGGATAGAATTCAAGTTCTTTGGGGGAGCTTTCCTTTTGAAATTTTCATAATAGTTTTCGGAGAGCTTTTGTTATTGAGTGAACTTGAATTTCTTTGTTTTCATTGCTTTCAATTTCATTTACACTTGTCTTGGATCTTGGATTGGAGAATTGAAGAAATTCTATTTCAATCTCAATCTTGGATCTCTCTGTTTCTTTACTGTTAATTGAATTTCATTTCCGGTTAATTGCTCTTCATCTCTTTTCTCTGCAATTTACATTTTCCTTGCAATTGTTCTTGTTGGATCTAGGAAGGCATTGAGATCTAGACTTGGTTTTCTAGTCTCTGGGCCCTGAGATCTCAATTTTATATTCTCTGTTTCTTGCTTTTAATGTTCATTTACTTTACTGCTTCAAGATCCGTTTCAATCCCAATTCCCTTTCCCTCTTCTGTTTAATGCAATTCAACTTGTCCTTGTTTAAATTCTGCAAATCCATTCCCCAATTCCCTTTACAATTCCAGCTGTTTACATTTCTTGCACTTTAAGATTCCGTAATTTACATTTCTTGCACTTTAAGTTTCTGTTATTTAATTTCTTGTCCTTTACGTTTCAGCAATTTATTTCTTGTTCTCTTTACTTCAATGCAATTTAATTCTGCAAGTCACAAAACCATCAACCAAATCTTGATTCGCTTGACTAAATCAACCACTAAGCTAAAATTGCTCAATCCTTCAATCCCTGTGGGATCGACCTCACTCCCGTGAGTTTTTATTACTTGATACGACCCGGCACACTTGCCGGTTGGATTTGTGTGTTTTGGGAGAGATTTAATTTTCCTCCAAAATACTCATCAATTATTAACTTAATTTTCGAAAATTAATTAATTAATAAAATAAAAACAAAAATATTTTAATTCTTATTTATCTCTTTCTTCTCTTTTCTATTTATATTCATTCGAATTATTTCCCTCTCCCATCCTCCATCTTCACTTTTCTATCTTCTCTTCTTCTTTCTTCACATCTCACTAGAAGATCTTTAGTCCAAGTAGCACAAAAAGCTTTCTTCTTCTCTCTTCTATTCTCTTTTCTAGTTTATGACCAGGAACAAGAATAAAGAACCACTCTTTAGACCTGATCCTAAACCTGAAAGGACTTTAAGGAGGAGCTTACAACAAGCTAAGGCACAACACTCAGGAATAAACTTTTTAGAAAGTTTTGAACAAGAGATAGAGGACATGGCCAAACCTCAAGAGGAGCCAAGAAAGGTCCTTGGTGACTTCACCATGCCTACCTCTGACTTTATGGTTGAAGTATCTCTGTACCTGCCATTGGAGCTAACAATTTTAAGCTTAAGCCTCAGTTAGTCTCTCTTTCTGTAGCAGAACTGCAAATTCCATAGACTTCCACTGGAAGATCCTCATCAGTTCTTAGCAGAATTCTTACAGATCTGTGATACTGTAAATACTAATGGAGTAAATCCTGAAGTCTACAAGCTTATGCTCTTTCCATTTGCTGTAAGAGAAAGAGCTAAGTTATGGTTAGATTCCCAACCTAGAGAGAGTCTTGACTCTTGGGAAAAGCTGCTCAATGCCTTTCTAGCTAAATTGTTTCCCCCACAAAAGATGAGCAAAACTAGGGTGGAAGTTCAAACCTTCAGACAAAGAGAAAGTGAATCCCTCTATGAAGCTTGGGAAAGATACAAGCAATTGATTAGGAGATGTCCTCCTGACATGCTTTTAGAATGGTCTATCATAAGAGTGTTCTATGACGGTCTATATGAGATATCCAAGATTTCATTGGATAGCTCTGCAGGTGGATCTCTCCACTTGAAGAAAACGCTTGCAGAAGCTAGAGAACTCATTGAGATGGTTGCTAACAACCAGTTCATGTACACTTTTGAAAGGAATCCTATAAACTATGGGACCTCTCAGAAGAAAAGAGTTCTTGAGGTTGATACTCTGAATACCATATTGGCTCAGAATAAGATCTTGACCCAACAGGTCAATATGATCTCCCAGCATCTGACTGGAATGAAAACTACAGCTGGCAGAACTCAAGAAGCTTCCTCTAAAACAGAAGCTTATGATCCTGATCAAACCCACCATGGAGGAGGTGAATTACATGGGAGAACCCTATGGAAACACCTACAATCCTTCATGGAGGAATCATCCTAACCTTTCATGGAAATATCAACAGAAACCTCAGCAAGGTTTCAATAACAATCTAGGTGGAAGGAACCAGAACAGGTTCAATAACAGACCACCATTCCCATATTTTCAAGGGAACATGGAGACCTCTAAGCAGAGCCTCTCTGACTTAGTTATTTTGGTTTCCAGCCTCTCTAAGACCACCCATAGTTTTATAAATGAAACAAGGTCCTCCATTAGAAATTTGGAGGTACAAGTTGGTCAACTAAGCAAGAGGATCCTTGAGACTTCTCCTAACACTCTTTCCAGTAATACTGAGGTGAATCCAAGAGAAGAGTACAAGGCCATAACCATGGAGGTAGATATGGAATCTGGAGTGAATAGGGTGGTGTTGAACGCCAGTGAAGGACATATCACTGGGCATTCAACGCCTATCCTGGCAGCAGAGCTGCTGTTGAATGCCAGCCAGGGAGCACTGGCTGGGCGTTAAACACCCAAACACACAGGCTTTCTGGCGCTGAACGCCAGTAAGGAAGCCTCACTGGGTGTTCAACGCCTAACCAGGTAGGCTTTCTAGCGCTAAACACCAGTGAAGAACCCCTCACTAGGCGTTCAACGCCCACACACCCAGGAAGCTGGCATTGAACGCCCGCAAGGACATCCCTGCTGGGCGTTCAACGCCCAAAACATTAAAGGGACTGGCGTTTAACGCCAGTAAGGGTGGACAGCAAGGGCGTTCAATGCTTAAGAAGCTAACAGAGGTGGCGTTGAACGCCAGTAAAAGCACACCCTCTAAGTGCTCAAAACCCACTCAAGAACCCTCTATCCCAGAACCAAAGGAAACCAAAAAGACCATAGAAGTTTCTTTGAATGCACTTCTACAGTGCATAAGTTCTGATAACTACTCATCTTATGATGAGGATATAGACTCTTGGGAAGAACAAGTTGCTCGGTACCTAGGAGCTCTTATGAAGCTGAATGCCAAGTTATTTGGTACAAAGCCTCTGGAGGAAGAACCTCCACTACTTACCGAAAAATTCCATGTTTTGGTTCAACAGAGGCTACCTCAGAAGCTTCCAGATCCTGGATGCTTTCTGATTCCTTGCACCATAGGCACCATGACCTTTGATAAGGCCCTGTGTGACCTAGGGTCAAGTATAAACCTCATGCCACTCTCTGTAATGGAGACGTTGGGCATCCTTGAGGTGCAAGCTGCAAACATCTCATTAGAGATGGCAGACGAGACAATGAAAAAGCCAAATGGTTTAGTAGAGGATGTCTTGGTGAAAGTTGAAAACCACTACATCCCTGCAAACTTCATAGTATTGGATATTGGAGAGGATGAGGATGCCTCTGTCATACTTGGAAGACTTTCCTAATCACTGCCAATGCTATCATTAATGTGGCTAAGGGAGAAATAACTTTACAAGTAGGGGAGGATCACATCTTGTTCAAGATGCCTCATCCTAATTCTCCCTCTAAAAGAGAGATAACTATGCAATACCTAGTGTTCCAACCTTCTCTTTCTGTGCAGAGCTTTACAGAGCCCCCAAACTTCAATTCTAAGTTTGGTGTTGGGCATCCATCAACAAGCTCTAAGCACAAAGGTACTAAGAAGAAAGTACCTAAAGGCTGGAGGGACAAGAATGTCCCAACTGAAGGCCTCTCGCCTAGCATGAGAGTTATCTTCACTAAGAAGCCAGTCTTACCATATACAGTGAGTCGTGTCCTGTCTCTAGAGCATGTAGAGCTCATTCATGAAAAGACAGGAAGAAAATTCACTGTAAGGGGCAAAAATCTGAGCCCATACTCACCTCCGTAAGGAGCTAACCGTCAAGCTAATGACGTTAAAGAAGCACTTGTTGGGAGGCAACCTAACCTTAATTAATTTTATTTCATTTTATTTTGTTTTTCTTTGTTTTATATTTTAGGTTCATGATCATATGCAACAGTCAAAATAGACACAGCATTGCTAAGCAATGAAAACTGAATACTCTGGATGAAGTGTTAAAGTTGAACGCCAGCCAGGGTATCCTTGCTGGGCGTTCAATGCCCCCTCATGAGCAGCATTGCTAGCATTGAACGCCAGCCAGGGAGCAGCCCCTGGGTGTTCAGAGGCCAGTGGAGAGAAGTAGAAAATCTGGATCCCTAGCCTCTCAGGACCAGTGGGTCCCACAGCATCTTTACCTACCCCTACTTACTTTCACACTTCCCTATACACACTTCCCAAGAAACCCTAGCCCAATCACATCCATTTCACTTTTCCAAATCCATCATAACTCCCACCTACCCCCACCCACTTCAAAATCAAATTTCTCACCCAAAACCCAACCCATAGCCGAACCCTACATTTCCCCACTTCTATAAATGCCCCTCTCATAACCCTTCATACACACACCTCTCATACACTCAAAACCCACAAGGCCGAGCCCTCTCTCTCCCTCTCTATCCTTCTATTTTCTTCTTCTTCGACTCTATTTTTCTCTTCTCTTTATTTTTTGCTCAAGGACGAGCAAAGTTTTAAGTTTGGTGTTGGAAAAGCATAGCTTTTTTCTTTCCATTACCATTCATTGCACCCAAGGTTGGAGAACCCTCTAGAAAGAGGAAAGAAAAGGCAGTAGCCACCTCCTCTAAATCTTGGGAGATGGAGAGATTCATCACCAAAGCCCACCAAGACCACTTCTATGAAGTAGTGGCTAAGAAGAAAGTGATCTATGAGGTCCCTTTCAGACTCAAAAAGAATGAGTATACGAAAATCCAGAGAGATCCGGAGAAGAGGTTGGAAAGTCCTAACCAATCCCATTCAAGATGTTGGGATTCTAATGGTGCAAGAGTTTTATACAAATGCATGGGTTACTAAAATCTATGACACTAGTGTGAACCCAAATCCAAGGAATTGGATCACCATGGTCCGAGGGAGAATCTTAGATTTCAGCCCGGAAAGTGTAAGGTTGGCATTCAACTTGACTCTAATGCAAGGAGATCCACATCTTTACACTAGGAGAGTCAACCTTGATCAGAGATTGGATCATGTGCTCTCAGATATAAATGTAGAAGGAGCACAGTGGAAAAGGGATTCCCAAGGCAAGCCCATTCAACTAAGAAGGCTTGACCTAAAGCCCATAGCTAGAGGATGGTTGGAATTCATCCAACGTTCCATCATCCCCACTAGTAATTGGTCAGAAGTGACTGTTGACAGAGCAATCATGATCTACTGCATCATGATTGGAAGTGAGGTAGAAGTACATAAGGTGATTCCTCAAGAAATGTACAAGGTATCTGAGAAGCCCCACACCAATGCAAGATTAGCATCCCCACACCTCATATATCATCTATGCAATTTAGTTGAAATTGTCATAGAAGGAGACATCTCCATTGGGGAGGACAAGCCCATCACTAAGCAGAGGATGGAGCAAACTAGAGAGTATGCACATGAGCCTGTGCATCCACCTCAGCATAAAATCCTTGAGATGCCTCAAGGGATGCACTTTGCTCCTCAAAGAAATTGGGATCAATGGCATACTTCTCTTGGAGAAATAAGCACTAACATGGAACAAATGAGGTTGGAGCAAAAAGCCAGTAACCCTTTAAACCAAAAAGCAAGTGTAAAAAGATCCAAGACTTTTAGCGTTAATGGATAGGAGGGCCTCAAGGAATATATTCCTGGCCTAAGCGGCTCAATCAAGCTGTCCCTAACCATCTGCTTGTGGGGTGAAGGTGTCAAGTGAAAAACTTAAGACTGAGCGGTTAAAGTCATGGTCCAAAGCAAAAAGAGTGTGCTTAAGAACTCTGGACACCTCTATCTGGGGATTCTAGCAAAGCTGAATCACAATCTGAAAAGGTTCACCCAGCTAAAGTGTTTATGGCATGAATGTATCCGGTGGTGATACTGAAAAATAGAGTGTTTAGGGTCATGGCCAAGACTCTAAAAAGCTGTATTCAAGAATAAAAAAGAACTTAACTAGGAGAGTCAATAATATTATCTGGATTCTAAGTTCCTAAATATGCAAACCATTCTAATTTTCAATGGGTAGTGAGATGCCAAAACTATTCAGAAGCAAAAGGCTACTAAGTCCCGCTCATCAGATTGTAACTGAGCTTCATTGGAAACTTTAAAATTTATTGTATCTTAATTTTCTTTTTATCCTACTGTGTTTTTAGTTGCTTGGGGATAAGAAACAGTTTAAGTTTGGTGTTGGAATGAGCGAATATTTTATACGCTTTTTGACATCATTTTCATATAGTTTTTAGTATATTTTGTTTAATTTTTATTAAGTTTTTATAGGTTTTAGTGTTAAATTCACATTTTTAGATTCTACTTTGAGTTTTTGTGGTTTTGAACAATTTCAGGTAATTTCTAGATGAAATTGAGGAGCTGGAGCAAAAGTCTGATTCAGAGACAAAGAAAGCACTACAGATGTTGTCCGGATCTGACCTCCTTGCACTCGAAAGAGTTTTTCTGGAGATACAGAAGACCAAATGGAGCATCCTCAACGGCTATGGAAAGCTGACTTCCAGAGCTTTCCAGCAATGTATAATAGTCCATACTTTGCTTTAGATTAGAAGGCCCAAAACTAGCATCCAACGCCAGCTTCCTGCCCCCTTCCAAGCGTCCAGCGCCCAAAGAGCAGAGACTAGCATTCAAACGCCCAGAGAGGACCCCCTAGCCAGCATTTCATGCCCTAGGAATCTCATAGCACGTGGATCCCATCAAAGCTTAGCCTAAACACTCACCAAGTGGGTCCCAGAAGTGGATTTTAGCACTAAAAAGCCTTACTAGTCATTTGTTTAGTATTTAAGGAATTAGATTTATGTTATCCAGACCCTCTTCGACACTTTAACAGATTTTGCACATTTACATTGTATTTTCTTTTTAGTATAAGTTTCTAAACCTCCTAGGTTGAGGGGAGGAGCCCTGTTGAGTCCTATGAATTAATAAAAGTATTACCGTTTCTCTTCGATCCGTGTTTGATTAATTCTAAGATGTATATTCGCACTTCAACATGGTGAATAGGTTGATCAGTGACAATCAGCTCTGTTCATCATACTAAGACGAAGGTGCCTGACAAACACCCGCGTCTACTTGTGTTTGTGTGAATACTTCAATGGAAAGAACGCACCACCAGCTATGTTTATACATCTGTGAGACGGCTAATCCACAACTTCATTGGGGACTTCTCGAGACACCAGTTTAGCCAATTTTAGGGAGATTAGGGTCTCTGTGATAGAGGCTAGAACCCAAATATGCAGCATTCTATGATCCGGAAGATCTGACCTTGTTTGTGACTTTTTTGAGTAGGATCATTAAGGAGAATGGACTGTACAAGCTTCACCCTCAAGCAGAGATGGATCCACACTAACCCTGGGGTTCAGATCTGGAGGAGTAATGATGACCGCTCAATGAAGGCATTGATCACATACAGCCTGCCATTGAAGAAATCACTCACAATCAAAGAAGACAGTAATACCATAGTTAATCCAGAAAGGCAAAGCAACTCCAATCCTCAACTATATCCCTATCACTGATTCCTTTCAATTTCACAATCAAACTTCATCTAAACATAAATCTTCTGATTTCACCTAACTAAGACCTGCAAGATAACCATAGCTTGCTTCAAACCACAATCATCGTGGGATCGACCCTGACTCGCTTAGGTATTACTTGGACGACCCAGTGCACTTGCTGGTATAACTGTACAAAAGTGTGGGGATTCGTGCACCACATAACTTGGTCTCCGGACCTCTGACTTTTATCAAACTTGTTTAGAAAGAAAATTTGATCCAAGATGTTTAGGCGGTTCGAAGAACAAAGGAAAAATATTTTAAAACAAGAAAGTTATGTGCGATCAAAGTTTGGTGTACAAAATTATTTATGCCTATTTTCATCACCACTGTTTTTCTTTGTTGCTTAAGGACAAAAATCATTCTAAGTTTGGTATTGCAGGCTATGCTCTACATATCCTAAAAGATGATGAAGATAAAGGGAGTGAGAACTAAAGTTGTTTCCTTCCTTTATAATTTGTTTCAGTTTATGCTATCCTAGATCATGCATTAAAATTTTCTATTTGTCAAGCACATGTCATTGCTTGTCCATCACAACCCACAAATATAATTATACTTGTTCATGAATGTAAGTAAGGAGTCATGTGCTAAGAAAGAAACAAAAAAAAATAAGGGATTAATCATAAAGAGCATGACAATATGAATTTAGAAGGCCAAACTAACTAAATTGTTCAACACTTACCAAGCCAAATTACTTGAGGCCTCAGTTTAGAGGACTATTATGGGATCCGTATCATTGAGAAAGCCTTGGAAAAGCAAAATATAATGAATAATAATTAATAAAAATGGGTTAAAAGAGGAGCCAAAGGCTTTGAGTACCACTGACTAAGGAATTTAAAAGAAAAATAAGCTCAAAGAGCATCCTAGTCAAGTGCTTGTGGTGCTTATGTATTAGGCAAAAGCATGAAACAAAGCATTTAGAGTCACGACTAGGCTCAAAGGTGCAAAGCAACCCCCAGAGAAAGAGAAAGCCAAAGGCTCTGAGCACCAATGATGGGGTATACAAAAAGAAAATTAGCTCGAAGAGCTCCCCAATCAAGTGCTTGTGGTGCTTATGTATCAAGTGGTAATACCTGAAAATAAAGCATTTAGAGTCACGACTAGACTCAAGGTGCAAAGCACCTAACAAAAAGAAAATGTGCAAAGAAAGTAAATAAGCTTGCTCCAAGGTGATGATTCAAGGAAGGATTCCATAATCTAATCTTGATAGAGGTCTTGAGAGATTATAAACATTTGTGTTGAATTGTGCATAAGTGAAATAGCCAACCAAAATCATTTGAATTGCCACCATTCACCCTTGCACTTTAAGCTTTAAACTTTTTTTATGATTAAGGCATGATTCTTTGCTCGCTTGAGGACAAGCAAGAGCTTAAGTTTGGTGTTGTGATGCATGCGCATCATGTTGTATTTTTCTATGCTTTTTCATATAAGAAATAAATGCATAATGATTAATTATAGAGTTTTTTTTTTGCTTAAATTGAACATTGCTTTGGTTGCTTGAGTTGATGAAATTTGTAGAAAATATTAGAAAAAGAAGCAAGAAGCACAAAACAAGTTCAAAAGAAGGAAAAGGAACTTTGGCATGCTTTGGAACCTTAGGCCACGCGATCTCCTGGAAGTGCAATAAAGACGGCGTGCAACACGCCAGGAGCAATGGGTGTGCCATTTTGAAACGCCTTCGAAAAGGAAGTCATGCGTACCCATTATACATGCGTACGCGCAAGATATGAAAAATTGAAAATTCATGCGTACGCATGCTGCAGGTGTACGCGTAGAAACTAGCATATCGAGGACTCATGCATACGCGCAATTGAAGATTTCTGCATTGTCATGCATACGCATGCCTCATGCATACACACAACATCCGAGAACAATCGGCGTTGCACGCCACAGCCCAGCGTATAACGCCAGGCTAAGTTTTCAAATGACCATTTTCAAGACCCCACTTAAAGTTCTAGGGACCAGAACAAGGGACGTTAAATGGCACACCTGGGCGTGTCTAGTACACAAAACTGACTCTGCACATTTCGCACAGATAGGCTGGAAAGTATATCGAATTGTCCAAGTAATACCTCAGGTGAGTGAGGGTTGATCCCACGAAGATTGTGGGTTTGAGCAAGAAGTGGATACTTTTTAGATCTTAGTCAGGCGGATAGAAAATATAGTTGTCACGAGAAAATGCATAAAACAGAATAATTAAATAAAATGTTACTAGATAGGTGTGAAATCAATGGTATGAGATCGGTTGAGGCTTCGGAGATGCTTCTTCCTTCTGGATCAAGTTTTTTCACCATCTACTCCAACTTCTGATTGATTCATTCCACGGCAGGCTATATATGATTAACACTGGGTCAGCAGTTATTAATCTCCTCTGCTTCATATCAAACGTCGGGTCAGCGGTCATCTAATATGAACAGGGGTGAAGCTCTAGCTGTCTATTCCCTTGGTGATCCTACTCAAAACACCACAGACAAGGTCAAATCTTCCAGATCAAAGAACGCTACTCCTTGGGTTCTAGCCTATACCACAAAGGCTCTAATCGCCTCACACCTCGGCTGAACTGATGTCTCGAGAAAACTCCAACGAAGCCGTGGATTAGCCATCTCAGAGATATATAATCAAGCTGGTGGTTCAATACTATCCCGTCAAGGACTCGCAAGAACCCATGTGGAATTAGGATGATGGTCAAATTACACTCCCAATCCATTAGGATGAAGAACGAAGATACATCATAAAATAGAATAAAGCATAGATTGAAGTAGAATAGTGATACTTTTAATTCATAAGAATCAGCAGAGCTCCTAACCTTAACCTTTTGAGGCTAGTGACTCATACTTTACAAGAAAACAATATTCAAAAATAATATATGCCAGAGAGAGAGATATATCTCTAAACATGGTTGATCTTCTCCTATATATACTAATCTACTAACTAAGAATTACAGAAAATCAGATAAGGTAGTCCTATAGTGTGAAAATCCACTTCTGGGGCTCACTTGCTGAGTGTTTGGGCTGAGCTTGGAGTGTCTTCATGTGCTAGGGCTCCTTAGGGGCATTGAACACCAGCTTGGGACTCCTATTTGGCCGTTGGACGCTGGCTACTCCATTCTGGGCATTGGACGCTAGGAATGGGGCTAGTGGCTGGCGTTGAACGCCAGTTTTGGGCCTTTATTTCCAATGCAAAGTATAGATTATTATATATTTTTGAAAAACCCTGGATGTTAGCATTCCATAGCCATTGAGAGTGTGCCATTTGGAATTTTGTAGCTCCAGAAATGCTCCTTGGAGTTCATAGAGGTCATATCCTGACAACATCTGCAATCCTTTCTCTGTCTATAAATCAGACTTTTGTTCAAGCTCCTCAATTTCAGCTAGAAAATACCTGAAATCACCATGAAACACACAAACTTAAAGTAGAATCCAAAAATATGAATTTTTCACTAAAACCTATGAAAATATAATAAAACTTAAACAATACATAATGAAAACTATAAGAAAATGATGCCAAGAAGCGTATAAAATATCCGCTCATCAGAACACCAAACTTAAACTATTGTTTGTCCCCAAGCAACTAAAAACAAAGTATAATTAAAAATAAGAGAAGGATACAATAAATCTCAAAGTTTTCAATGAAGCTTAGTTTCAATTAGATGAGCAGGACAAGTAGCTCTTTACTTCTTAATAGTTTTGGCATCTCACTTTCCTTTGAAGCTCAAAATGATTGGCATCTTTAGGAACATAGAATCCAGATGATACTATTTGTTTCGAGGGTTACCTGAAACTGGGAGGTCAATATCGGAGGAGATCTTTTGGTTTGGTCGAGGCTGCCGTGTCCGACTTGTTGGAGTAGGAGGCGCTGCTGGTTCTTGTTCACCGGAGGGGTGTGGTACCTGTAACAGACTCCGATGCTTAAGTCAGTATGGGCTTTAGGCAGGTTTTTTGTAGAATTGGAGTATATCTTATACCTGGGTGCTCTAGTGTATTTATAGTAGTGTTGAATGACCTTCCTTGAGATAAGTTTGTTATCTTATCTTATTCTTCGTGGGTAAGATCACCTATCTTTTGGCCAGCCGCCTTCTGGTAGGCGGTGACTCTTCTCTCTTAGGCCTCTGTGGTGACTCGTCCGAACTCTTTATGAAGAAGTCGGCGGTCGGCCAAATATCAAAGAGGTCGGTCGCTTTGTCTTCCTCCAACCCGGACCTTATAGCTCGGACCAGTGTATGGTCAGAGTCGTCGGGAGGTGAGTATGCAGGCGTAGGCGAACTTCTCTATCTTTTGGTAGTTTAGCTCAGTCCCTTGTAAAGCCTTGTTAATAAAGTAGATGGGCTTTTGTCCGTTCTCATCCTCTCTGAGCAGGGCTGAGGCTATCGCCTGGTTTCCCACGGTGAGGTAAAAGATTAATTCCTCTTTTTGCCGGGGTCAAGTTAGGATGGATGGCTATCCAAGAAATGTCTTGAAGTCTTGGAAGACTTGTACACATTCTGGGGTCCATTCAAACCTCTTTCCTTTCCTTAATGTTGCGTAGAAAGGAACATATCTTAAGGCCAATCTAGCTAGGAATCTAGATAGAGCTGCCAGTCTTCCATTGAGTTGTTGTACCTCCTTGACACAGGTCGGGCTTTTCATGCTGAGTATGGCCTGACATTTATCTGGGTTTGCTTCAATTTATCTCTGGATGAGCATGAAGCCCAAGAATTTGCCGGCCTCTACCGCGAAAGTGTACTTTGCGGGATTTAGTCTCATCCCGTGCTTTCTTATAGTGTCAAACACTTCGGCAAGGTCGAGTAGTAGCGCTTCTTCCTTTTGTGTCTTTATCAACATGTCGTCGACATAGACCTCCATCAATTTTTCGATGTGGTTGGCAAAAATTTTATTCATCAACCTCTGGTATGTAGCCTCTGCGTTCTTGAGTTTGCACAGTATAACTATGTAGCAGTAGTTTGCCTTTGGGGTCAGGAACGAGGTTTTCTCTTGGTCGGGTTGATACATCGGTATTTGGTTGTACCCTGAGTAAGCGTCCATGAAAGAAAGGTACTAGTATCCTGATGAAGCGTCGACAAGGGTGTCTATATTCAGGAGTGGATAGGGATCTTTTGGGCAGGCTTTGTTGAGGTCGGTGTAATCAATGAACATGTGCCACTTCCCATTTGACTTTTTGACCAATACAACATTGGCCATCCATAGTGGGTACTTGACCTCCCTTATGAACCCTGCATCTAATAAGGCCTGTACCTGTTCCTCCACGGCTTGCAATCCATCTGGGCCAAGCTTTCTGTGTTTCTATTGTACTGGCCGAGATCCGGGGTATACTTCCAATTTATGGCACATTAGTCCGGGATCAATACCAGGCAGGTCCGCGGCCTTCCAGGAGAATAGATTAGAATTTGCCTTTAATAACTTTGTCAGCAGCTCCTTTAAGTCAACTTTTAGGTTTGCCCCTATGTTTATTTTTTTGTCTTGGGTATCTCCAATTTGGCCTTCTTCGGTCTCGCCCTCTGGTTGGGGCCTAAGTTCTTCACGAGCTCGGGTTCCCCCGAGTTTAATAGTGTTGGCTTCTTTTCCTCTGGGGTCACCTTTGAGGTTCAGACTTTCGCAGCGTCGCGCGATTTTTTGGTCTCCCTTTACGGTAGCGATCCCTTCTGGCGTTGGGAACTTCATGCATAGGTGCGGAGTGGAGACCACCACGGCGAGCTGATTTAGCGTTGTCCGACCTATGAGGGCATTGTATGTTGAGCTCACATTGACTACAATGTAGTCTATACTTAGCGTTCTAGATCGTGTTCCTTTTCTAAAGGTTGTGTGCAATGGGATGAACCCAAGTGGTTGGATTGGGGTGTCTCCGAGCCCGAATAGGCTATTAGGATATGCTCTGAGCTCTTTTTCTTGTAGGTCGAGCTTGTCGAAGGCGGATTTGAACAGGATATCTGCAGAGCTTCCTTGGTCTACCTGTGTTCGGTGGAGATTGGCATTGGCGAGTATGATGCTAATGACCACGGGGTCATCATGCCCTGGGATGATGCCTGCGACGTCTTCTTGAGTGAAGGTAATACTGGGGAAGTCAACTGACTTGTCCCCTCCTCCGACATGGTACACCTCTTTAAGATGTCTTTTGTGCGATGACTTAGAGACCCCCTGCGAACCCTCCATTTATCACGTGAATATGTCTCTCAGGGGTGTGAAGGGGACATTAAGCTCGTTTGCCCTCTTCATCCCTTCTTCTCTTTTTTGGTTCGTCCGCTCTATTGGCTAAGAACCGATCTAGTCTCCCTTCTCGTACCAATTTTTCTATGACATTCTTCAGGTCGTAGCACTCGTTAGTAGAATGCCCATAGATTCGGTGGTATTCGTAATATTCTATCCGACTTCCTCCTCTCTTGTGTTTAATCAGGCGAGGAGGTGGGATCTTCTCAGTGTTACATATCTCTCGGTAAACATCTACAAAGGACACCCAAAGAGAGGTGTAGTTGTGGTACTTCCTGGGTTTCTTAGTAGGTTGGTCTTCTTTTTTCATAGACTCTTTATCCTTGTCCCGAGGTGGGTAGGAGAGCCCGGCCTTTGAGGCTTCTCCTAATTGGGAGTTCTCTATATTGATGTACTTTTTTGCCCGTTCTTGTTCCTCATTCAGAAATGTTGAGTGTTTCTTGGATATGGAGTGGCTAAAGGGTCCTTCCCGCAGTATGTTGATAAGTCCCATAATTGCTACTTCTGTAGGGAGATTCTTTATGTCAAGGCATGCTTTATTGAATCTCTCCATATAACTGCAGAGGCTTTCCTGATCTCCTTGTTTATATCCTAGCAAGCTAGGAGCGTGCTTGGTTTTATCTTTCTGGATGGAGAACTTGGCTAAGAACTTCTTGGCGAGGTCATCAAAGCTTGTGATCGACCTTGGTGGCAGGCTATCAATCCACTTTATCGCTGTCTTGGTCAGGGTAGTCGGGAAGGCTTTGCAACGAGTCACGTCTGAGGCATCCGTGAGGTGCATCCGGCTTCTGAAGTTGCTGAGGTGATGACTTGGGTTGGACGTGCCATCGTATGAGGTCATGTCAGGGGCATTGAGGTCCTTTGGGACTTTAGCCTTCATGATTTCTTTTGTGAACGGGTCTTGGTCCTTGTGGGGGCTATCTTCACGGTTGGACCGGGTGGTTTTAGATTTGAGGTCGGCTTCAAGCTTCAAGAGTTTTTCTTCCAGTTCTCGACGCTGTCTTGTTTCTCTCTAAAGATCTCGTTCGGCTTTGTGCTGACATTCAACTTCTTGTTCGAGTTGTTTGAGGCGATCCTGCTCTTCACGAATGGCATCTAAAATTTTCGTGGTCTGATTCTGCTTGTCTCCCTTGGATTGATGTGTGTCCTTTGGGGAGTTTGGTGTGGCATTCGTGTTCTTAAGTGGCGTTCCTTCTTCTAATCCTGAGTTGAGGTCATTGGCAGGGTTGCTTGCCATAGTGATGGGATGACTTCCAGATTCCCCGGCAACGGTGCCAATGTTCCGAGGGTTACCTAAAACTGGGAGGTCGATCTCGGAGGAGATCTTCTGGTTTGGTCGAGGCTGCCGTGTCCGACTTGTTGGAGTAGGAGGCGCTGCAAGTCCTTGTTTACCAGAGGGGTGTGGTACCTGCAAGAGACTCTGATGCTTAAGTCAGTACGGGCTTTAAGCAGGTTTTTTGTAGAATTGGAGTATATCTTATACCTGGGTGCTCTAGTGTATTTATAGTAGTGTTGAATGACCTTCCTTGAGATAAGTTTGTTATCTTATCTTATCTTTTGTGCGTGAGATCACCTATCTTTTGGCCAGCCGCCTTCTGGCAGGCAGTGACCCTTCTTTCTTGGGCCTCCTTGGGCCTCTGTGGTGACTCGTCCGAACTTTTTATGAAGTGGTCGGCGGTCGGCCAAACTTCAAAGAGGTCGGTCGCTTTGTCCTCGTCCAACCCGGACCTTATAGCTCAGACCAGTGTATGAACACTATTGATTCTCCTAGTTTAGTTCTTTTTTATTGTGGAACACAGCTTCTTTTGAGTCTTGGCCATTACCCTAAGCGCTTTATTTTCCAGTATTACAACCAGTTACATAAACGCCACAAACACTTAACTGGGTGAACCCTTTCAGATTGTGATTCAGCTTTACTAGAATCCCCAGCTAGTGGTGTCTAGAGCTCTTAAGCACACTCTTTGCTTTGGATCACGACTTTAACTGTTCAGTCTCAAACAATCCACTTGACACCTTCACACCACAAGCATATAGTTAGGGAAGTAGCTCATTTGAACTGCTTAGGCTAAAATATTTCTTTTAGGCCCTCCTAACCATTGATGCTCAAAGCTTTGGATCCTTGTGATGACAAGTCATTTTAGGCTAGTTTTACTAGCAATTTTTACTTGATTTTGTTAGGTTTCATGCACTTTCTTGCATAATAAGTAAGTAATTAGATTGGAATTTCATGTTTGTCTTGATTCAATCAAACATTGTTGATTTTATGCATTATCATGAGATTTATGCAAGATTTACCTGATTATTATGAAATGATGCAAAGTCTTATGATTTTGGTGAGACTTTGATTGCATGTTTGATTGATGGCAGGTGAAAAGATGAAAAGAAAAAAACATACAAAGAGGCAGGGCAGAAGAACGTAGCGCTCATTTGGAGAATGCTACATTCCCCTGCAACATGAACATTGGTGCCGCGCTCTATTTCAAAGAACGCTATGCTCTCTAGCGACGCGCACGCGTACAGGATGCCTACGCGTAGGGCAAGCATTTTTGAAGATCTACACATACGCGTGCATGACGCATACGCGTGGGTGTGATCAGCGTTCTCAGGCCAAGAGCGCTACGCTCTCTTTAAACGAGCTTCTGCGACACTTTCAAAAAATGGGATTGAAGAATTGCCACCGATGCGCACGCGTGTATGATGCATACGCGCGGATGGGGGCATCTGGGAACAAGCACGCGCATGCATGAATGGAGCGGCAGCGTGGAAGTGCTAATTTGACATCCACGCGCACGCGTGGGGAGCGCTCGTGGCGCGAACATTACGCTCATTTAAAGAGCGCTACAAAGGACGCGCACGCATGTATGAACACGTACGCATGATAGAGGCTGGAGATGGCGATGACGTGCACACCTATGTTACGTGTATTGTTGATGTGCAAAAAAACACAAGGGACGCGCACGCACTTAAGACCCGTACACGTCGGTGAATGAGCGCTACGCTCTCTTTGAGAACGCGACATTCTCCTGGGAAGCATCCCCACTATACAACCTTAAAACCCATTCTGACTTGCATCAACAAAGGCCAAAAAGCCCAATCCAAGTACTTGAAGACTAAATTGGAGAGTGTATAAATAGAGGAAAATTTGATTTCTTTAGGAGCTAGCTAGCAGATTGGGAAACTCAACACTAAATTTTATTTTAATTTTCTTCTGTTCTTTATGTTCTTCATCTTTTGCACTTTTTCTTTCCTGTTTTGTATTAGAGCAATGATGAACTAACTCCCAAATTCATTAGGGAGAGGAGCTCTATTGTAATTCCAATGAATCAATGAAATTCTTCTTCTTCTCAATTCATTTGTGTAGCTATAGGATAGCTTCTGTTTTGATTGTGAATTGCTCACTCCGGAAAGGGGGTTTAATTCAATTGAATATGGGTGTGAGCCTCGAAAGGGGAATTACTTACATTAGAATTGGAGCTCTATCCTTCACTACTCTCTTGATCAACACTATTCGGGAGGAATTGAGATCCTGAAAGTTAGTGTGGCTTATGGATGAGAGAAATACAGTTAACCTCTTTTTATGACAATTAGATCAAGGAATTGGCAAGATTGATTGTGATTAGAGAGATTGGATTGCCAAGAAATTAGGATCTAATCAATTTCAATCTTCCATAGATATACTCATATGATTGAGAAAAGAGTTGAGATCCTTTTGATTCATGAAAGATTAGGATATCTCCAATCCCTAATGAACCATTTTATTTGAATTTCTTCAACTTAGATCTCTCTGATTTCACTATAATTTTACATTGTCCATTTCTATTTTGAGTCCCAGCACCCAATTCCCTTTATAATTCATGCAATTTAAGTTTCCTTGCCATTTAAGTTTCTGCACTTTTACTTTCCTGCACTTTAAGATTCAGCTATTTACATTCCTTGCAATTTAAGATTCAGTCTTTTTAATCCCTTGCACTTTAAGATTCAGTTATTTAAGCTTCCTGCCATTTACTATCCAAGCTCTTTACATTCTGCACTTTACTTTTCCAGCAATTTGTATTCTGTTAGTCACTTTTCACTCAAATTATCAACTGTCAGCTTAACTAAATTTATCACCCAACTAAAGTTGATTGATCCATCAACCCTCGCGGGATCGACCTCACTCTCGTCAGTTTTACTACTTGATGCGACCCGGTACACTTGCTCGTTAGTTTGTGTAGAATCAATTTTCCCTCATCAAGTTTTTGGCGCCGTTGCCAGGGATTGATTTAGATTGACAATGATTAAGTAGGTGATAATCTAGATTAAGCATTTTTCTTTGTTTTTGTTAAGCTTACTAACTGTTTGTGATTTTTTTCTGCTAACTTTAACTTCACTCTAGCAATAGAGTGCTTTGTTTTTGTTTCTAGTTTGATTGTGTTGTATGCCAGGAGGAAGAAGAGGTGCATCCACCTCTTTTGATTCTGAACCAGAGAGAACATTCTTGAGATTAAGAAGAGAAGCAAGAGGGAAGGGAATGATTGAAGAAGAAGAATCAGAAGAGGAAGATCAAGAGATGGAAGGTAACTTCCCTAATCCACCAGAAGAGGTGGTCAACAACAATGGCCAACCTCCAAGGAGAGTTCTAGCATCTTACACCTTCCCCAACCCAAGAAACTGTGGGAGTAGTATACTCACTCCAAATGTTCATGCAAATAACTTTGAGTTGAAGCTTCAACTTATCACTTTAGTGCAAAACAATTGTTCCTATGGAGGAGGTCCCCTGAAAAACCCGAATCAACACTTATCCGTCTTCTTGAGGATATGTGAAACAGTCAAGACAAATGGTGTGCATCCGGATATCTATAAGTTGCTGCTATTTCCATTTTCGTTGAGGGATAAGGCATCTTAATGGCTGGAGATATTTCCCAAAGAAAGCATCAACACTTGGGATGATTTGGTGAACAAATTCCTAGCTAAGTTCTACCCACCTCAGAGAATCATTAGATTGAAGACAGAAGTGCAAACATTCACCCAAATGGATGGAGAATCACTTTATGAGGCATGGGAGAGATACAAAGCCTTGATTAGGAAGTGTCCACCTGAAATGTTTAGTGAATGGGACAGACTTCAGAATTTCTATGAGGACTTGACTCTAAAAGCTCAAGAGTCACTGGATTACTCTACAGAAGATTCACTACAGCTAATGAAGACAGCTGGAGAAGCTCAGAATCTCATAGACACTGTGACCAGCAACCAATACTTTTATGCTCATCAAAGGCAACACAAACCAGCTCCAAAGAAAGGTGTGTTAGAGCTTGAAGGTGTGGACATGATGCGGAATTCAAAGTCCACAAACTAACCGAAAAGTGCACCGGGTCGTACCAAGTAATACCTCAGGTGAGTGAGGGTCGATCCTACGAGGATTGAAGGACTAAGCAACAATGGTTTATTAATTTACTTAGTTAAGCAAACAGAAAATAGTGTTAAGAGTTCAAAAGGCATTAAATTAAAGGCAAGCAAATAAATAAGTTGGGAATAAAATATGGAGAAGGCAATTAAGGTTTCAAAGTTATCTATTTTTTGGATTGACTGTTCTTATTAAATATTTTAATCATGCAAGATTTAATTCATGGCAAACTATATATGACTAGACCCTAATTCCTTACACCTTTCTAGTCTCCTCTAAAATTCATCAACCGCTAATTCCTTGGTCAATTAATTTCAATTAGGGGTGAAGTTTAATTCTAGATTATGTGCCACAGAAACTCTAATTACCCAAATATAAAATGATTATATGTCACATATCTCGTTAAATCCAGATAATTATAAGTTTAAGAGAAATTATTTTCAAGTTGTTGTTCAAGTAAAGAGCTTTTCCAAGTTATACAAGAATTCAATTAGAAAGAGGGTAATACTTCCGTTCCACCCAAATTCATAAGATAAAGAACGAAAAAAATTCTTGAAATAAAAAACAAAACATGTATTAAAAGAGAAAAATAATAGAATCAATCCAAACAATAGACAGAGCTCCTAACCTTAACAATGGAGGTTTAGTTGCTCATGGCAAAGAAAATAAGGATTCTGATAAAATGTATTTTGGTAGAGGTGGAATCCCCTGTGGAATAATTCCAATCCCCTTTTATATCTAATCCTAATTAATTTAAAATCTATCTTCTAAAACTAAAATAATATCTTTTCCTATTTTAAAATAAAAATTAAAGTTTAAATCAGAATTAATAGAAATCAGCGTTTTTTGCACTTCGCGCTTGTCACGCGTACGCGTCAGTCATGCGTACGCGTCGATGGTCTTCTTTGCGTGTCATGCGTACGCGTCAGGTACGCCCACGCGTCGCTGTGCAACTTCACTTTTCACGCGTACGCGTCAGGTACGCGCATGCGTCGCCATGGAAAGCTCCAAATCACGCGCACGCGTTAGGTATGCGCACGCGTCCCTCCTCGCTGTCATCACCTTTAATTCTTGTGCTCCTTCCATTTGTGCAAGCTTCCTCTCCATCCTCTAAGCATTTCTGCCCTATATTGCCTTCTTCTCTTTTTCTACGGAAGCTCCATTAAATCCAACCAAATGCTGCCTAAAATAAACAGAATTGCACAAGACTCAAAGTAGCATCCATAGTGGCTAAAAGATAATTAATTCTTGATTAAACTCAACAATTTAACTGCAAATTCACTAGGAAAAGATAGGAACGATGCTCACGCATCACAACACCAAACTTGAATTGTTACTTGTCCTCAAGCAACCAAACTAATATAGGCTTAGAATGTGAATTTACATGAGAATGAGAGTTTGATTAAGCTCATGTCTCTTCTTATAGTGGGGTTTACAACTGCAATCTTGAATAGTTTTGGCATCTCACTCTCCTTTGAATCAGAAGGATGTTAATGTCATTTGGAATTAGAATCTGGATCATATTATGAATTCTTTGATCTTTTATAACTTAATTTAACCCTGAACACAACAATTTTTTTTAATTCTTTTTCCTTTGGTGCTTTGCACCCTGAGCCTAGCCGTGACTTTAAATGTTTTGTCTCAAGCTTTACTTGACACAGAAACACCACAAGCACTTAACTGGGGAACTCTCTTTAAGTTCTGATTTTCCTTTCAATTACTCCCAGACAGTGGTGCTCAAAGCCTTTGGCATACTCTGTTAATTGCAATTGATCTCGACTCTAAATGTTTTGTCTCAAGGATTACTTGACACAAGAACACCACAAGCATGTGACTAGGAAAACAACTCTTTGAGCTTTTAATCATGTCTGACCTCCCTAGTCATTGATGCTCAGAGCCTTGAACCTTGCTTTTATATCCTTTTTTTTTCTTTTTTTCTTTTTTTTTCAATGCTGTTTCTTTTGCTTCAAGGATTAAACTTTTACTTATTGCAGAGACTTTATAATAGTTCTTTAAATTCCTATTCCTTGTATATCAACATTCTTTGATTCAAATTTAAATATGCACTGTTCATGTCATGCATTCAGAATCACAGAAAATACCACCACTGTTGAATAAATGAGATTACTCTAAAAAGGTATGGTTCCTCCCAAATGTAGTACTTTGCATCAGTGAATAGCTTCTTCACTTGTTGCCTACTGTACTCCCTTGGAATAAAATTCATGGCCTTATAATTTGCAATGTCTGCAAACCATGGAGCCTGCTGAATGAGGAACGATTGCTCATCCAGAAACGTCTCAGTCACAGCTGTGGGTGGTTGTACTCCTACATCAGGGTCAATTCTGGAGAGATGGTCAGCTACTTGATTTTCTGACTTTTTCCTGTTTTTTATCTCAATATCAAACTCCTGAAGGAGCAACACCCATCTGATTAATCTTCGTTTAGAGTCCTGCTTGGTTAGAAGGTACTTCAAAGCAGCATGGTCAGTGTAAACAATAACCTTAGAACCAAGTAAATAGGACCTAAACTTATCAACAGCATACACAACAGCTAATAATTCCTTTTCTGTAGTTGTGTAATTCTTTTGGGCATCATTTAACACACGACTGGCATAGTAAATGTCATGTACAAGCTTACCATGCCCCTGTCCTAAAATAGCTCCTATAGCAAAGTCACTGGCATCACACATCAATTCAAATGGTAAATACCAGTTAGGGGAGCTATAATTGGAGCAGAGGTAAGGTTTGCTTTCAGAGTTTCAAAAGCATGCAGACAATTAGAATCAAAGACAAAAGAAACATTAGCAACCAACAGGTTGCTTAAAGGTTTAGCAATTTTAGAAAAATCCTTTATAAATCTTCTATAAAATCCTGCATGACCTAAGAAACTCCTGACTGTCTTAACATTAGCTGGTGGTGGTAATTTTTCAATTACCTCCACCTTTGCTCTATCAACCTTAATTCCCTTACTTGAAATCCGGTGTCCAAGAACAATACCTTCTGTAACCATAAAATGACATTTTTCCCAATTTAAAACAAGGTTTGATTCTTGACACCGTTTCAAGACAAGAGTTAAATGCTTAAGGAAAGATTCAAAAGAATTACCAAAAACAGAAAAGTCATCCATAAATACCTCTATGAACTTTTCAACCATATCAGAAAAAAATGAAAGCATACACCTCTGAAAAGTTGCTGGAGCATTGCAAAGTCCAAAAGGCATTCTCTTGTAGGCAAATACTCCAAAAGGGGCATGTGAATGCTTCCTTCTCTTGATCTTGAGGGTCCACTGCAATTTGATTATATCCAGAATATCCATCTAGAAAATAGTAAAAAGTATGACCAGCTAACCTCTCAAGCATCTGATCAATGAAAGGAAAGGGGAATTGATCCTTCCTGGTAGCAGTGTTGAGCCTCCTGTAGTCTATAAACATTCTCCATCCTGTGACTGTTCTTGTAGGAATAAACTCATTCTCTTCATTCTTGATCACTGTCATCCCTTTTTTCTTGGGAACTACCAGCACAGGACTTACCCAAGGACTGTCAGAAATAGGGTAAATAATATCTACTTCCCATAGTTTCATTACCTCTTTTTGGACCACCTCTTTCATAGTTGGATTGAGTCTCCTTTGTGGTTGCACGACTGGTTTAGCATCATCTTCAAGGAGGATCTTGTGCATGCACTTGGTTGGACTAATCCCTTTCAAGTCACTAATGGTCTACCCAAGAGCTGTTTTATGGCTCCTGAGCACTGAAATAAGCGCCTCTTCCTCTTCAGGCTTTAGGGAAGAGCTAATAATTATTGGGTAGGAATCATTTTCACCCAAGAACACATATTTCAGAGAAGGAGGTAAAGGTTTGAGCTCAAGCTTGGGGGCTTCCTCCTCTCCTTTAGGCATGTGAATCATAGCCTTATGGGGTGGTGAATCATCAACTTCAACTAATTCAAACTTAGAAATAGGATCCAGAATGTTATCAAGTACCTCAGCTTCCAGTACTTCTTGAACAAGTGGTTCAACAACATCAATTCTTATACACCCTTCAGAATCATTAGGGTGCTTGAGCGCTTCAAAAACATTAAGGACCAGATGTTCTTCATTTACTCTCAGGGTTAATTCACCATTTTGCACATCAATCAGAGCTCTTCCTGTAGCTAAAAAGGGTCTACCAAGAATAATAGAGGATTTTACATCCTCTTCCATGTCTAATATAATAAAATCAGCAGGAAAAATAAAGGGTCCTACTTTCATAAGTAAATCATCAACAACACCCACAGGTAATTTAATAGAAAGATCAGCAAGTTGAAGAGAAATATGAGTGGGTTTTACCTCCTCAATTTAAAGCTTTTTCATCACTGAAAGTGGCATGAGATTGATGCTAGCTCCAAGATCACATAAAGCTCTTTGAATGGTGACATCTCCAACGGTGCAAGGAATCACAAAGCTCCCTGGATCTTGCATTTTCTCAGGAAGTTTATGTTGAATAATAGAACTGCATTCCTTGGTTAACACCACGGTTTCTTGCTCCTTCCAATTCCTCTTGTTAGTCAACAATTCTTTCATAAATTTAGCATAAAGGGGCATTTGCTCAAGAGCCTCTACAAAAGGAATGTTGATCTATAGCTTCTTGAAGACATCTAAAAATTTAGAGAACTGCTTTTCTTTGGAAGCCTTTTGAAGTCTCTGAGGATATGGCATCTTTGGCTTGTATTCAGGAGCCTTTGGCAATGTAGGATACGTGTCAAGAGAGTCAGGGAATGGGTTGTCTGCACGCTTTTGAGGGGCATGCTCCACTTCTTCCTTCTTCTCCTCTGGAGCTTTCTTTTCAACTAGCTCTTCATTGGCCCTTGTCTCAGAGCCAACTGTTTTACCACTGCTCAATTGAATAACCTTGAAATCTTCTCTTGGGTTCACCACTGTATCACCTGGAAATGTACTTGCAGACCTCTCAGGTATTTACTTGCTCACTTGGCCCATTTGCACCTCTAAGTTTCTAATGGAGGCTCTGGTTTCCTGCATAAAAATCCTCATCATCTCCCAATTAGAATCTTCTTGGGATTTAGAGTTTGCCTGCTGAGGTGGTTGTTGCTGCTGAGACTGAAATTGGCGGTTATTATGATTGTTCTGTTGGAAACCGCCCTGAGAATTATTGTTGAAATTCTGAGGTCTCTGAGGTTGGTCCCTCCACCCAAAATTTGGATGATTTCTCCACCCCTGATTGTATGTCTTAGAATATGGATCATTATTGGGATTTCTAGGACCACTCCCCATGTAATTGACCTGTTTAGAAGAGCATTGAGCATAAGGGACCTCTTGAGGTGAGTTTTGGGTGTTGATAGCTGAGACTTGCATGCCACCCATCTATTGAGTAAGTAGACTTATTTGTTAAGACATAAGCTTATTCTGAGCAAGAAGAGCATTAAGAGCTTCTACTTCCATAACACCCTTCTTCTGAGGAGCCTCAGAGTTCACAGGATTCCTGCTAGATGAGTATAAATATTGGTTGCTAGCAACCAATTCAATCAGCTCAATAGTTTCCTCCGGTGTCTTCTTCTTGTGCAATGAACCATCTGCAGAATTATCTAAGCACACCTTGGACATTTCACCCAAGCCTTCATAAAAGATGTCTAGTTGGGTCCATTTAAAGAACATGTCCGAAGGGCATTGCCTAATCAGTAGCTTATATCTCTCCCAAGCTTCATAAAGACTTTCACCATCCCTTTGCCTGAAGGCCTGAACCTCCACCCTAAGCTTAGTCAGCTTCTTTGGTGGGAAAAACTTAGTAAGAAACTCCGTAACAACCTTGTCCCCAAGTATCCAAACTCTCCTTGGGTTGGGAATCTAGCCATAGCTTTTCTCCATCCCTCAGATCAAACAGGAAGAGCATGAGTTTGTACACCTCTGGGTTCACTCCATTTGTCTTCACAGTATCACAAATTTGTAGAAAATTAGAAATAAATTGATTTGGTTCTTCGTGGGAAAGACCATGATACTGGCAGTTTTGTTGCACTAGGGTGACCAATTGTGGCTTTAACTCAAAGTTGTTTGCAGATATAGGAGGCACCACAATGCTTTTTCCATAAAGATCTACAGTAGGAGCAGAGTAAGAGCCAAGCAGTCTCCTTTGTTCTTCGTTTCCATTCGGATTTGCCACATTGGCATTAACAGCATTATTGTGATCCATAGTGGATTTTGCAGCCTTGCAAAGTCTTGCTTGTTGTAAACGTTGCCTACAAGTCCTTTCAAGTTCTGGATCAAAGTCTAACAAAGGTTTCTTGTCCTTGTTCCTGTGCATAAACAAACAGAAGACAAGAAAAGATGGGATTCTCTACGTCAGAGTGTAGAGAAGCCCCAGTGAGGTATCCTGTGTAAAATAATAAAATAAAAATACTAAATAAAATAAATAAATAATTTTCAAAAATGCAAACAAAAATTAGACAGAAATTTTTGAAAATTAACAGGGAAAATAAATAAGAAAATTAAAATAAAATTAACTAGGTGACACCAAACTTAATTTCAGAAATTAAGGAAAAATATTAGCGCTATTTATTTGAAAATTTTTTTTCGAAAATACTAAGCAAAAATTAAAAAAAATTAAAACTAAAACGCCTAATTTAAGCAATCAAACAACTGATAGTTGTTAATCACTATCAATCCCCGGCAACGGCGCCAAAAGTTGATGCGGAATTCAAAGTCCACAAACTAACCGGCAAGTGCAATGGGTCGTACCAAGTAATACCTCAGTGAGTGAGGGTCGATCCCACGAGGATTGAAGGACTAAGCAACAATGGTTGATTAATTTACTTAGTTAGGCAAATAGAAAATAGTGTTGAGAGTTCAAAAGGCATTAAATTAAAGACAGACGAATAAATAAGTTGGGAATAAAATATGGAGAAGGCAGTTAAGGTTTCAGAGTTATCTATTTTCTAGATTGACTGTTCTTATTAACTATTTTAATCATGCAAGATTTAATTCATGGCAAACTATATGTGACTACACCCTAATTCCTTAGACCTTTCTAGTCTCCTCTAAAATTCATCAACTGCCAATTCCTTGGTCAATTAATTCCAATTAGGGGTGAAGTTTAATTCTAGTTTATGTGCCATAGAAACTGTAATTACCCAAATATAAAAGGATTATATGTAACGTATCCCGTTAAATCCAGATAATTAGAAGTTTAGGAGAAATTGTTTTCAAGCTGTTGTTCAAGTAAAGAGCTTTTCCAAGTTATACAAGAACTCAATTAGAAAGACGGTCATACTTCTGTTCCACCCAAATTCATAACATAAAGAACGAAAACAATTCTTGAAATATAAATCAAAACATGAATTAAAAGAGAAAAATAATAGAATCAATCTAAACAATAGACAGAGCTCTTAACCTTAATAATGGAGGTTTAGTTGTTCATGGCAAAGAAAATAAGGATTCTGATAAAATGTATTTTGGTAGAGATGGAATCCCTTGTGGAATAATTCCAATCCCCTTTTATATCTAATCCTAATTAATTTAAAATCTATCTTCTAAAACTAAAATAATATCTTTTCCTATTTTAAAATAAAAATTAAAGTTTAAATCAAAATTAATAGGAATCAGCATTTTCTGCACTTCACGCTTGTCACGCGTATGCGTCAGTCATGCGTACGCGTCAGTCACGCATACGCATCGATGATCTTCTTCGCGTGTCACGCGTACGCGTCAGGTACGCGCACGCGTCGCTGTGTAACTTTGCTTTTCACGCGTACGCGTTAGGTACGTGCACGCGTCGCCATGGAAAGCTCCAAATCACGCGCACGCGTCAGGTACACGCACGGGTCGCTCCTCATTGTCATCTTCTTTAAATCTTGTGCTCCTTCCATTTGTGCAAGCTTCCTCTCCATCATCTAAGCATTTCTGCCCTATATAGCCTTCTTCTCTTTTTCTACGGAAGCTCCATCAAATCCAACCAAATGCTGCCTAAAATAAACAGAATTGCACAAGACTCAAAGTAGCATCCATAGTGGCTAAAAGATAATTAATACTTGATTAAACTCAATAATTTAACTGCAAATTCACTAGGAATAGATAGGAACGATGCTCACGCATCAGGACATTATCTTGGCATAGAACAAAATGATGCACCAACAAATCCAGCAGCAAATGGAGATGGATGGCAAAGAGAATAGATGGTCTTCAACTAGCTGCAGTGAGCACTGCAAACCAACCACCAGCTGGGTGGGGACAAAATGAAGAAAGCTATGAAGAACAGAAGCCTAAACAAGTTCAATATATGCACAACCAAGGTGCTGGACAGAATGAGTTTCATGGGAACACCTATAACCCCTCTTGGAGGAACCACCCCAATCTAAGGTGGGGAGACAACCAAAACTCATGGCAAAGGAATTCCAACCCAAGCAACTCCCGCAACACAAACCACCAGAACCATCAATAAAATAACCAAAATCTATACAGAAAACCACAAAATAATCACCCTCCATCCAATTTCTATCCACTAAATAACCCATCAACCAACCAAAATAACTTCCATCCACCATCTGCATCTCACACTCAGCTACAACCACCCTAAGAATCCCAAAGAATCTCCAATCTGGAGATTATGATGGAGAAAATGATGAAGCATCAAGAGTTGGCCAACAAGAATCATGAGGCCTCACTGAGAAATCTAGAAAGACAAATTAGACAATTGTCCAAACAGACAGCTGAAAGACCAACCAACACTTTCCCAAGTGATACCATTCCAAATCCCAAAGAAAAATGCAAGGCAATTCAACTCAGAAGTGGAAGAACACTGAAAAATGACAAGGTTGAAAGTAAGAAAGAAGTGGCCACTGAAGAGACGGACCAGGAGAAGCTTAAGAAGAAGGAGGAAGAATCACAAGCACTAAAGAGAGGAAAGCAAGTTGTGGAAGAGCAATTACAGGAGAAAAAAAAGGAGGTGAAGCCATATATTCCATCTCTACCATACCCTCAAATGTTGCAAAGAGAGCTCAAGGACCAACAATTTCCTAAGTTTCTAGAGCTTTTTAAGAAGCTGGAAATCAACTTCCCCCTTGCTGAAGCATTGGAGCAGATGCCTTTGTATGCTAAGTTCCTCAAGGAACTCACTCTGTGACTTAGGTGCCAACATCAATTTGATGCCTCTCTCAATGATGAAAAAGCTTGCAATAGAGGAAGTTAAACCCCCCTGGATGTCACTTCAAATGGTGGATATATCACTCAAGATACCCAATGGAGTTGTAGAGAACTTATTGGTGAAGGTTGGGGAATTCATCTTCCTTGCCGACTTTGTTATCTTAGACATGGAAGAAGAGGGACACAACTCAATTATCTTGGGGAGACCTTTCTTAGCTATAGCAAGGGCTATCATTGATGTGGAGAAAGGTGAAATGATCCTCAGGGGGCATGATGAACAAATGATCATCAATGTCTTTAAAAAAATGCAATATCTCCCTGAGTAAAAAATGCACATGAGAATGGAAATGGTAGAAGACTTGGTGAAAGAAGTGCTTGGAACAAGCAGTCAGGAGGAACAAGAAGAAATGGAGGCTGTCATGGATGAACAAGTGACTGAAATCTCGTTGGAAGACAAGACAGAGGAGGCGCCAAGGAAAGAGTTGAAGCCACTCCCTCCTCATCTCAAGTATGCATTCCTTGGAGGAAAAGAGACCCTGCATGTAATCATCAATTCCTCTTTAAGCATGGAAGATGAAACAAAGCTAATTGAAGTATTGAAAAATCACAAGACAGCCTTAGGGTGGACAATTGATGACATCAAGGGCATAAGCCCTGCAATTTGTATGCACAAGATCTTGCTAGAAGAGGACTCAAGACATGTGGTACAACCCCAAAGAAGGCTTAACCCAACCATGAAGGAAGTGGTTCAAAAGGAGGCAATGAAGCTATGGAATGCTGGAGTTATATACCCAATCTCTGACAGCCCTTGGGAGAGGCCAGTGCAAGTGGTACCCAAGAAAGGTGGAATGACCGTCATCTTTAATGAGAAGAATGAACTCATCCCTACAAGAACAGTGACAGGATGGAGAATGTGCATTTACTATAGAAGACTGAATGATGCCACAAGGAAGGATCACTTCCCTGTCTCCTTCATTGATCAGATGCTGGAAAGGTTGGCTGGCCATGCCTACTATTGCTTCTTGGATGGGTACTCTGGTTATAATCAGATAGGAGTGGATCCCAAGGACCAAGAAAAGACCTCCTTCACATGTCCATACAGAGTTTTTGCCTACAGAAGGATGCCATTTGGGCTATGCAATGCCCCTGCTACCTTTCAAAGGTGTATGCTTTCCATATTTTCTGACATGGTAGAAAAATTTTTAGAAGTTTTTATGTATGATTTTTCTGTCTTTGGCAATTCTTTTGATACTTGCTTGCATTATCAAACTCTTGTCTTGAAAAGATTCCAAGAAACTAATCTGGTCTTAAATTGGGAAAAATGCCATTTCATGGTTCCTGAAGGGATAGTTCTTGGGCATAAAGTTTCAAGCAAAGGTATAGAAGTTGATAAAGCTAAGATAGAGATCATAGAAAAGCTTCCTATACCAGTCAATGTAAAAGCAGTGAGAAGTTTTCTTGGGCATGCTGGTTTTTATAGGAGATTCATCAAAGACTTTTCAAAAATAGCCAAACCACTGAGCAATTTGCTAGTGGTTGAAAATCTTTTTATATTTGATGATAATTACAAGCATGACTTTGAAACCTTGAAAAAGAAACTTACTACAGCACCAATCATCACACCCCCAGAATGGGGACTTCCTTTTGAACTCATGTGTGATGCAAGTGATGTTGCAATTGGTGCGGTATTGGGGCAAAAGAAAGACAAGCTACATCATGTTATATACTATGCAAGCAAAGTGTTAAATAATGCACAAAAGAATTATACCATCACAGAGAAAGAGCTCTTGGCAATTGTATATGCATTTGACAAATTTAGACAATACTTGATTGGTTCAAAAGTTGTAGTATATACTGATCATGCTGCTCTCAAGTATCTCATGTCTAAATAGGATGCCAAGCCAAGATTTATTAGGTGGGTGCTGTTGCTACAAGAATTTGACATTGAAGTGAGAGATAGGAAAGGAAGTGAGAACCAAGTTGCAAACCATTTGTTAAGATTATCACAAGGGACCAACCCAGATATACCACAACCAGTGAATGAGAAGTTCCCAGATGAACATCTTCTTCAAGTCCAACAAGTACCTTGGTTTTCTGATATTGCAAACTACAAGGTTGGAAGGAAGATTCCCCAAGAGTTCACCAGACAACAAGTGAAGAAGCTGCTTAATGAAGCCAAGAAATTCTTGTGGGACGAGCCCTTCTTGTTTAAAAGGTGTCCAGATGGGATGATTAGAAGGTGTATCCCTAAAACTAAGATGAGAGACATACTGTGGCACTGTCATGGTTCAGCTTATGGTGGACACTTTGGGCCAGAAAGAACAGCTGCTAAAGTTCTTCAAAGTGGATTTTATTGGCTAACTATATTCAAATATGCCAGAGAATTTGTGCACCAATGCAATGAATGTCAAAGAGCTGGAAGACTAACAAAGAGGAATGAAATGCCTCAAAACATCATTTTGGAAGTGGAACTGTTTGATCTTTGAGGTATAGATTTCATGGGGCCCTTTCCTCCATCCTATTCCTTCAAATATATTCTGGTAGCAGTGGAATATGTCTCCAAGTGGGTAGAAGCCATAGGAAAAACTACCTGTGATGCACCAATTGTCCTTCAATTTCTTAAGAGACACATCGTCACCAGATATGGGGTGCCTAAATGCCTTATTAGTGATGGTGGTAGCCACTTTTCTAATAAATACATGGAAAAGTTGCTCCACAAATATGGGGTAATTCAAAAAGTGGCCACAGCATACCACCCTCAAACTAATGGGCAGGCTGGATCGGCAAATAGGGAGCTAAAGAGAATCTTGGAAAAGACAGTTGGAATCACTAGAAAAGACTGGGCAAGAAAATTGGATGATGCTTGATGAGCGGATAATTTATACACTTTTTGGCATTGTTTTTAGTATGTTTTTAGTATATTTTAGTTAGTTTTTATTATGTTTTTATTAGTTTTTAAATAAAAATCACTCTTCTGGACTTTACTATGAGTTTGTGTATTTTTTTGTGATTTCAGGTATTTTCTGGCTGAAATTGAGGGACCTGAGCAAAAATCTGATTCAGAGGCTGAAAAAGGACTGCAGATGTTGTTGGATTCTGACCTCCCTGCACTCAAAGTGGATTTTTCGGAGCTACAGAAGCCCAATTGGCGCGCTTTTAATTGCGTTGGAGAGTAGACATTGTGGGCTTTCCAGCAATATATAATAGTTCATACTTTGTCCGAGATTTGATGGCCCAAATAGGCATTCCAAGTCAGCTCGAGAATTCTGGCGTTTAACTCCAAAACTGGCACAAAAGCTGGAGTTAAACGCCCAAACTGGCACAAAAGCTGGCGTTTAACTCCAAGAAAAGTCTCTACACATGGAAGCTTCAATGCTCAGCCCAAGCACACACCAAGTGGGCCCGGAAAAAGATTTCTGCATTAATTACTGATTTCTGTAACTCTAGGCTAGTAGTTTTCTATAAATAGGACCTTTTGCTATTGTATTTTCATACTTTGAATCTTTGATAAGTCTTATGCTATCTTAGACACGTTTGGGGGCTGGCCTCACGGCCATGCCTAGACCTTGTTCTTATGTATTTTCAACGGTGGAGTTTCTACACACCATAGATTAAGGTGTGGAGCTCTACTGTTCTTCATGAATTAATACAAGTACTATTGTTTTTCTATTCAACTCAAGTCTATTTCTTCTCCAAGATATTCATTCGTTCTTCAACTTGATGAATGTGATGATCCGTGACACTCATCATCATTCTCACCTATGAACGCGTGACTGACAACCACTTCCGTTCTACATGCAAACAAGCTTGAATGCATATCTCTTGGGTTTCTAATCTAAGATTGGAACCTTCGTGGTATAGGCTAGAATTAATGGCAACCATTCCTGAGATTCGGAAAGTCTAAACCTTGTCTGTGGTATTCCGAGGAGGATCTGGGAAGGGATGATTGTGACGAGCTTCAAACTCGCGATTGTGGGGCATGTGTCAGACGCAAAAGGATCAATGGATCCTTGGTGCACGAAATTGTGATGTCCAGGCTCAAACAATCCCTGGCAACGTGAGCAACTTGGTACGCGCAATCATAATTACACTTTAATTATGTAAAATTCATGGCTCTTTCTTTCCCTGGCAATGGCGCCAAGAACATGGTGCCAATACCATGGTTCACAACTTCGATACAACTAACCAGCAAGTGCACTGGGTCGTCCAAGTAATACCTTATGTGAGTAAGGGTCGAATCCCACGGAGATTGTTGGTATGAAGCAAGCTATGGTCACCTTGCAAATCTCAATTAGGCAGATATAAATGGATAATGGTGTTTTCGAATAATAAATAATAGAATAGGGATAGAGGTGCTTATGTAAATCATTGGTAGGAATTTCAGATAAGCGAATGGAGATGCTTTTCGTTCCTCTGAATCCTCTGCTTTCCTGCTATCTTCATCCAATCAGTCTTACTCCTTTCCATGGCTGGCTTTATATGATACATCACCACTGTCAATGGCTACTTTCGGTCATCTCTCGGGAAAATGATCCAATGCCCTGTCATGGCACGGCTAATCGTCTGGAGGCATCACCCTTGTCAATGGCTTCATCTTATCCTCTCAGTGAATAATATGCTCACGCACCCTGTCACGGCACGGCTATTCATCTGTCAGTTCTCGATCATGCTGGAATAGGATTTACTATCCTTTTGCGTCTGTCACTAACGCCCTGCAATCGCGAGTTAGGAGCTCGTCACAGTCATTCAATCATTGAATCCTACTCGGAATACCACAGACAAGGTTTAGACCTTCCGGATTCTCTTGAATGCCGCCATCATTCTAGCTTACGCCACGAAGATTCCGGTTAAGAGATCTAAGAGATATTCATTCTAGCTTATTTCATGTAGAACGGAGGTGTTTGTCAGGCACGTGTTCATAGGGGAGAATGGTGATGAGCGTCACACATAATCATCACCTTCATCACGTTCTTGGGTGTGAATGGATATCTTAGAAACGAAATAAGATGAATTGAATAGAAAACAGTAGTACTTTGCATTAATCTTTGAGGAACAGCAGAGCTCCACACCTTAATCTATGGAGTGTAGAAACTCTACCGTATGAAAATACATAAGTGAAGGTCCAGGCATGGCCGAGATGGCCAGCCCCCTAAAACGTGATCAATAGTCTCCTAAGATGAATAATGGATTAAAACTGAGACCAAAGATACCTAATACTATAGTAAAAGGTCCTATTTATAATAAACTAGCTACTAGGGTTTACATGAGTAAGTAATTGATGCATAAATCCACTTCCTGGGCCCACTTGGTGTGTGTTTGGGCTGAGCTTGAGTGTTGCACGTGTAGATGTCCTTCTTGGAGTTAAACGCCAGCTTTTGTGCCAGTTTGGGCGTTCAACTCTGGTTTTGGCTCCTTTTCTGGCGCTGGACGCCAGATTTGGGTAGAAAGCTGGCGTTGGACGCCAGTTTACGTCATCTATTCTTGGCCAAAGTATGGACTATTATACAGTGCTGGAAATTCCTGGATGTCTACTTTCCAATGCAATTGGAAGCGCGCCATTTCGAGTTCTGTAGCTTCAGAAAATCCACTTTGAGTGAAGGGAGGTCAGAATCCAACAGCATCAGCAGTCCTTCTTCAACCTCTGAATCTGATTTTTGCTCAAGTCCCTCAATTTCAGCCAGAAAATACCTGAAATCACAGAAAAACACACAAACTCATAGTAAAGTCCAGAAATGTGACTTTAACATAAAAACTAATGAAAACATCCCTAAAAGTAACTAGATCCTACTAAAAACATACTAAAAACAATGTCATAAAGCGTATAAATTATCTGCTCATCAATCCTATTCCGACATGATCGAGAACCGACAACTGATTAGCTGATGTTGTGACAGAGCATCAGGACCATTTTCACTGAGAGGACGGGATGTAGCCATTGACAACGGTGATGCCCAACATAAAGCCTGCCATGGAAAGGAGTATGAATGATTGGAAGAAGGCAATAGGAAAGCAGAGGTTCAAGGGGAACAAAGCATCTTCATACGCTTATCTGAAATCCACCAATGAATTACATAAGTATCTCTATCTTTATTTTATGTTTATTTTCATCACCTTAAACTCCATAACCATTTGAATCTGCCTGACTGAGATTTACAAGATGACCATAGCTTGCTTCAAGCCGACAATCTCCGTGGGATCGACCTTTACTCACGTAAGGTTTATTACTTGGACAACCCAGTGCACTTGCTGGTTAGTTGTGCGGAATTGTGACAAAGTGTGATTCACATTTGAGAGCTCCAAGTCCTTTGGCGCCATTGTTGATGATCATAATTTCGCATACCAAGTTTTTGGCGCCGTTGCCGGGGAATTGTTCGAGTTTGAACAACTGACGGTTCATCTTGTTGCTTAGATTAGGTATCTTTTCTTCAGAATTCTTAAGAATGAATTCTAGAGTTTCAAGGTGATGTTCCCACCATCACACAAGCTGATTGATTCTCATCAATTTAGCCATTGAATGTAATCTCCTGCTGAAGCTTGGCCAAACATGTCTAATCTTAGACTGAAGCTTTAGACTAAAATTGCATGATTCCTGGAATTCTTATTAAAAGTTTTGATTCTCTTTATTTTCTTTTCTATATGATTTTCAAAAAAAATACACAAAATTTTTAAAATCATAAAACCAAAAATATTTTATGTTTCTTGTTTGAGTCTATTGTCTAATTTTAAGTTTAGTGTCAATTGCATGTCTTTATCCTTCTAATTTTCAAAAATTTATACATATTGTTCTTCATTGATCTTCAAGTTGTTCTTGATGATTTCATTGCTCTTATCTTCAAATTCTCTTGTTTTGTATGTTTTCTTGTTTCTCATATGCATTTTTACATTGTTATAGTCCTTAGTATACAAACTTTTAAGTTTGGTGTCTTACATGCTTTGTTTATTTGATCTTAGTTGCATTTTTATTGATTCCCATCATCAAAAACTCAAAAATATTTTTTAAAACTATGTCTTTTCAAGTCAATAATACAGAGAATTGAAGATTCAGAACATTCAGCAAAGGAATCAAACAGAAAAAGCTGGGCGTTCAAAATGCCCAGTGAAGAAGGAAAACTGGCATTTAAACGCCAGCCAGGGTACCTGGCTGGGCATTTAACACCCAAAAAGGTAGAGATTTGGGTGTTAAACGCCAGAATGGGCACCATTCTGAGCGTTTAACGCCAGGATGACACTAGAGGGAAGATTTCGTTTTTAGCTCACATTTTTTTTTCAAGTTTTCATAATTTTTCAAAATCAAATCTTTTTCAAATCATATATTTTCAATCATATCTCTTTCAAAATCAATTTCTTTCCATTTTATATTTATTTTTACTATTTTCAAAAATCCTTGCTTCAATTCAAGATTTACTTCAAAAATTTTCAAGTTGTTACTTGCCTATTAAGAAAGGATCAAACTTTAAATTTTAGAATCATATCTTTTAATTTCTTGTTAGTCAAGTAATCAACTTTATTTTTTTTAAAAACTTTCTTTTTCTAAATTGATTTTCAATCATATCTTTTCAAACATATCTTTTCAATCACATCTTTTTCAAAATTAATTTTTTTCAATCATATCTTTTTCTAATTTCAAAATCTTTTTCAAAAATCACTTTATTTCTTTCCCAATCTTAGTTTTTGAAAATCTCAATCAAATTTTTAAATTTCTTTTTAATTATTTCAAAATCTTTTTAAATTATTTTTGAAAATTCTTCCCCTATTCTCACATCCTTCTATTTAAAGGACTAAGACTCCTCATCAAGGTGCAATTCGAACTCTGTCCCTCTTGATAAGTTCGAATTCCCTCTTCTCCACCTCCTCCTTCTACTCTTCTTTTCCTCTGACACCTCAAAGAATCTCTATACTGTGACATAGAGGATTCCCTATTTTCTTGTTCTCTTCTCTTTCATATGAGCAGGAACAAAGATAAAGGCATACTTATTCAAGCTGATCCTGAACCTGAAAGGACCTTGAAGAGAAAGCTAAGAGAAGCTAAAGAATAATTCTCTTTAGAGGACCTAACAGAACTCTTCAAAGAAGAAGAAACCATGGCAGCCGAAAACAACAACAATGCCAACAATGCAAGGAAGGTGCTTGGTGACCTTACTGCACCTACTCCTGATTTCTATGGGAGAAGCATCTCTATCCCTGCCATTGAAGCAAACAACTTTGAGCTTAAGTCTCAATTAGTTTCTCAAATGCAACAGAATTGCAAGTTTCATGGACTTTCATTGGAAGATCCTCATCAGTTTTTAGCTAAATTCCTACAAATCTGTGACACTGTTAAGACCAATGGGGTTGACCCTGAAGTCTACAGACTTATGCTCTTTCCTTTTGCTGTAAGAGACAGAGCTAGAACATGGTTGGATTCACAACCTAAGGAAAGCCTGAACTCTTGGGAAAAGTTAGTCAATGCCTTCTTGGCAAAGTTCTTTCCACTTCAAAAATTGAGTAAGCTTAGAGTGGAAGTCCAAACCATTAGACAGAAGGATGATGAGTCCCTCTATGAAGCTTGGGAGAGATACAAGCAATTGATCAGAAGGTGCCCTTCTGACATGCTTTCAGAATGGAGCATCATAGGAATCTTCTATGATGGTCTGTCTGAACTATCCAAGATGTCATTGGATAGCTCTGCTGGAGGATCTCTTCATCTGAAGAAGACGCCTGCAGAAGCTCAAGAACTCATTGAAAGGGTTGCAAATAACCAATTCATGTACACTTCTGAAAGGAATCCTGTGAATAATGGGACAAATCAGAAGAAAGGAGTTCTTGAGATTGATACTCTGAATGCCATATTGGCTCAGAATAAAATATTGACTCAGCAAGTCAATATAATTTCTCAGAGTCTGTCTGGAATGCAAGCAGCAATAGACAGTATTAAGGAAGCTTCCTCTAAAGAAGCTTATGATCCTGAGAACCCAGCAATAGAAGAGGTGAATTACATGGGAGAATCCTATGGAAACACCTATAATCCTTCATGGAGAAATCATCCAAATCTCTCATGGAAGGATCAACAGAGACCTCAACAAGGTTTCAACAACAATAATGGTGGAAGAAACAGGTTTAGCAATAGCAAGCCTTTTCCATCATCTTCTCAGCAACAGACAGAGAATTCTAAGCAAAACCCCTCTGACTTAACAACCATTGTCTCTGATCTAATCAAAACCACTCAAAGTTTTATGACTGAAACAAGGTCCTCCATTAGAAATTTGGAGGCACAATAGGGTCAGCTGAGTAAGAAAATTACTGAACTCCCTCCTAGCACTCTTCCAAGCAATACAGAAGAGAATCCAAAAAGAGAGTGCAAGGCCACAACCACATCTCATTTGGCCAAACTTGGAGAGGAGGAAGAGGCAGTGATTCCCACTGAGAAAGACCTCAATGGATGCCCACTGACCTCCATGGAGTTCTCTAATGAGAAACCATGGGAATCTGAGGTTCAGACTGAGACCATAGAGATTCCATTAAATTTACTTCTGCCTTTCATAAGCTCTGATGAGTATTCTTCCTCTGAAGAGGATGAAGATATTACTGAAGAGCAAGTTGCTAAGTACCTTGGAACAATCATGAAGCTAAATGCCAAGTTATTTGGTAATGAGACTTGGGAGAATGAACCTCCATTGCTCATCAAAGAACTGGATGACTTGACTAGGCAGAGATTACCTCAAAAGAGATAGGACCCTGGAAAGTTCTCAATCCCTTGTACCATAGGCACCATGACCTTTGAGAAGGCTCTATGTGACCTAGGGTCAAGCATAAACCTTATGCCTCTCTCTGTAATGGAGAAGCTAGGGATCATTAAGGTACAAGCTGCAAGAATCTCACTGGAGATGGTAGACAATTCAAAGAAACAGGCTTATGGACTTGTAGAGGATGTCTTGGTAAAAGTTGAAGGCCATTACATCCCTGCTGATTTCATAATCCTAGAGACTGGGAAGTGTATGGATGAATCCATCATCCTTGGCAGGCCCTTCCTAGCCACAGCAAAAGCTGTGATTGATGTTTACAGAGAATAATTGATCATTCAAGTGAATGAAAACTCCCTTGTGTTTAAAGCTCAAGGATATCCCTCTGTCACCATGGAGAGGAAGCATGAAGAGCTTCTCTCAATACAGAGTCAAACAGAGCCCCCACAATCAAATTCTAAGTTTGGTGTTGGGAGGTTCCAACATTGCTCTGAACATCTATGAGGCTCCATGAGAGCCACTGTCAAGCTATTGACATTAAAGAAGCGCTTGTTGGGAGGCAACCCAATTTTTAATTATCTATGTTAAGTTTCTATTTTATTTTGTTATTTTATGTTTTCTATAGGTTGATGATCATGTGAAGTCACAAAAACAATTGAAAAAGTAAAAACAAAAGGAAAAACAGAATGAAAAATAGAACACCCTAGAGAAGAAACTTACTGGTGTTTAAACGCCAGTAAGGGTAGCAGAATGGGCGTTAAACGCCCAGTCTGGCACCATTCTGGGTGTTTAACGCTAGAAAAGGGCACTAGACTGGCGTTTAACGCCAGGAATGGGCAAGAAGCTGGCGTTAAATGCCAGAAATGGGCAGTAGCCTGGCGTTTAACGCCAGGATTGGCAGAAAAGGGACGTTTTGCACGACACTTAGTGCAGGGATGAGATATCCTTGACACCTCAGGATCTGTGGACTCCACAGGATCCCCACCTACCCCATCACTCTCTTTCTTCTTCACCCATTCACCAATCACCTCAATACCTCTTCCCCAAAAAACCCCTAACCTATCAAATCCCACTATTCTCTTCACCACTCACATCTATCCTTCATAAAACCATACACACCCCTCTCACCCCCTATATAAACCCCTCTCCACTCCTTCATTTTCACACAACATAAACACTACTTCTCCCCCTTGGCCGAAACACAAAGCCCACTCCATCTCCTCTATTTCTTCTTCTACTCTCTTCTTTCTTCTTTTGCTCGAGGACGAGCAACCTTCTAAGTTTGGTGTGGTAAAAGATAAAGCTTTTTGTTTTTCCATAACCATTTATGGCATCAAAAGCCAGAGAAACCTCTAGAAAAAGGAAAGGGAAGGCAAAAGCTTCCACCTCCGAGTCATGGGAGATGGAGAGATTCCTCTCAAGGGTGCATCAAGACCACTTCTATGAAGTTGTGGCCAAGAATAAAGTGATCCCCGAGGTCCCTTTTAAACTCAAAAAGGGCGAATATCCGGAGATCCGACATGAGATCCGAAGAAGAGGTTGGGAAGTTCTCACCAACCCCATTCAACAAGTCGGAATCTTAATGGTTCAAGAGTTCTATGCCAATGCATGGATCACCAAGAACCATGATCTAAGTATGAACCCGGACCCTAAGAATTGGCTTACAATGGTTCGGGGGAATTACTTAGATTTTAGTCCAGAAAATGTAAGGTTGGCATTCAACTTTCCTATGATGCAAGGAGATGCACACCCATACACAAGAAGGGTCAACTTTGATCAAAGGTTGGACCAAGTCCTCATGGACATATGTGAAGAGGGCGCTCAATGGAAGAGAAATTCAAGAAAGAAGCCGGTTCAACTAAGAAGGCATGACCTCAAGCCCGTGGCTAGGGGATGGTTGGAGTTCATCCGACGCTCAATCATTTCCACTAGCAACCGGTCCGAAGCTACTATAGACCGGGCTATCATGATACAGAGCATCATGATTGGAGAGGAAGTGGAAGTTCATGATACAAGTCCTCTCCTTTGGCAAGGTTAGCCTTCCCTCATCTCATTTGTCACCTTTGCAATTCGGTTGGAATTGACATAGAGGGAGACATTCTCATTGATGAGGACAAACCCATCACTAAGAAAATGATGGAGCAAACAAGAGAACCTCATCAAGAGCATGAGGAAATTCCTCATCATGAAATCCCTGAGATACCTCAAGGGATGCATCTTCCTCCACAAAACTATTAGGAACAAATGAACACCTCCCTAGGAGAATTGAGTTCCAACATGGGACAACTAAGGATGGAGCACCAAGAGCATTCCATCCTCCTCCATGAAATTAGAGAAGATCAAAGAACCATGAGAGAGGAGCAACAAAGGCAAGGAAGAGACATTGAGGAGCTCAAGCACTCCATAAGATCTTCAAGAGGAAGAACAAGCCGCCATCACTAAGGTGGACCCGTTCTTTAATTTCCTTGTTCTTTATTTTCTGTTTTTCGAAAATTATGCTATATGTTTATCTATGTTTGTGTCTTTATTACATGATCATTAGTGTCTTAGTGTCTATGCCTTAAAGCTATGAAAATGAATCCATCACCTTTCTTAAATAAAAAATGTTTTTAATTGAAAAATAAAAAGAAGTGCATGAATTTCAAATTTTAAAACAGTTTAATTATCTTGATGTGGTGGCAATACTATTGTTTTTCTGAATGAATGCTTGAACAGTGCATATTTTTTAATTTTATTGTTTATGAATGTTAAAATTGTTGGCTCTTGAAAGAATGAAAGGAAAAGGAGAAATGTTATCTGATGATCTGAAAAATCATAAAATTGATTCTTGAAGCAAGAAAAAGCAGTGAAAAGCTTGCACAAAAAAAAAAAAACAAAAGCAAGCAGAAAAAGCTAATACCCCTTTAAACCAAAAGGCAAGGGTGATAAAAAAGATCCAAGGCTTTGAGCATCAGTGGATAGGAGGGCCCACAGGAATAAAATCCTGGCCTAAGCGGCTAAACCAAGCTGTCCCTAACCATGTGCTTGTGGCGTGAAGGTGTCAAGTGAAAACTTGAGACTGAGCGGTTAAAGTCAAGGTCCAAAGCAAAAAGAAGAGTGTGCTTAAGAACCCTGGACACCTCTAATTGGGGACTCTAGCAAAGCTGAGTCACAATCTGAAATGGTTCACCCAGTTATGTGTCTATGGCATTTATGTATCCGGTGGTAATACTGGAAAACAAAGTGCTTAGGGCCACGGCCAAGACTCATAAAGTAACTGTGTTCAAGAATCAACATACTTAACTAGGAGAATCAATAACACTATCTGGATTCTGAGTTCCTATAGATGACAATCATTCTGAACTTCAAGGGATAAAGTAAGATGCCAAAACTATTCAGAAGCAAAAAGCTAAAAGCCCCGCTCATCTAATTAATACTGATCTTCATAGATGTTTTTGGAATTCATTGTATATTCTCTTCTTTTTTATCCTATTTGATTTTTAGTTGCTTGGGGACAAGCAACAATTTAAGTTTGGTGTTGTGATGAGCGGATAATTTATACGCTTTTTAGCATTATTTTTAGTATGTTTTTAGTATATTTTTGTTAGTTTTTATTATGTTTTTATTAGTTTTTAAATAAAAATCACTCTTCTGGACTTTACTATGAGTTTGTGTGTTTTTCTGTGATTTCAGGTATTTTCTGGCTGAAATTGAGGGACCTGAGCAAAAATCTGATTCAGAGGCTGAAAAAGGACTGCAGATGCTGTTGGATTCTGACCTCCCTACCCTAAAAGTAGATTTTCTGGAGCTACAGAAGCCCAAATGATGCGCTCTCAATTGCGTTGGAAAGTAGACATTTTGGGCTTTCCAAAAATATATAATAGTCTATACTTTGCTTGAGCTTTGATGGCTCAAACAGGCATTCCAAGTCAGCTCAAGAATTCTGGCGTTTAACTCCAAAACTGGCACAAAAGCTGGAGTTAAACGCCCAAACTGGCACAAAAGCTAGCGTTTAACTCCAAGAAAATTCTCTACACATGGAAGCTTTAATGCTCAGCCCAAGCACACACCAAGTGGGCCCGAAAGAAGATTTCTGCATTAATTACTAATTTCTGTAACCCTAGGCTACTAGTTTTCTATAAATAGGACCTTTTGCTATTGTATTTTCATACTTTGAATCTTTGATAAGTCTTATGCTATCTTAGACACGTTTGGGGGCTGCCCTCACGGCCATGCCTAGACCTTGTTCTAATGTATTTTCAACGGTGGACTTTCTACACACCATAGATTAAGGTGTGGAGCTCTGCTGTTCTTCATGAATTAATACAAGTACTATTGCTTTTCTATTCAACTCAAGTCTATTTCTTCTCCAAGATATTCATTCGTTCTTCAACTCGATGAATGTGATGATCTGTGACACTCATCATCATTCTCACCTATGAACGCGTGACTGACAACCACTTCCGTTCTACATGCAAACAAGCTTGAATGCATATCTCTTGTGTTTCTAATCTAAGATTGAAACCTTCGTGGTACAGGCTAGAATTAATGGCAGCCATTCCTGAGATCCGGAAAGTCTAAACTTTGTCTGTGGTATTTCGAGTAGGATCTGGGAAGGGATGACTGTGACGAGCTTCAAACTCGCGATTGTGGGGCGTGTGACAGACGCAAAAGGATCAATGGATCCTATTCCGACATGATCGAGAACCGACAGCTGATTATCCGATGTTGTGACAGAGCATCAGGACCATTTTCACTGAGAGGACGGGATGCAGCCATTGACAATGGTGATGCCCAACATAAAGCTTGCCATGGAAAGGAGTATGAATGATTGGAAGAAGGCAATAGGAAAGCAGAGGTTCAAGGGGAACAAAGCATCTTCATACGCTTATCTGAAATCCACCATTGAATTACATAAGTATCTCTATCTTTATTTTATGTTTATTTTCATCACCTTAAACTCCATAACCATTTGAATCTGCCTGACTGAGATTTACAAGATGACCATAGCTTGCTTCAAGCCGACAATCTCCGTGGGATCGACCTTTACTCACGTAAGGTTTATTACTTGGACAACCCAGTGCACTTGCTGGTTAGTTGTGCGGAATTGTGACAAAGTGTGATTCACGTTTGAGAGCTCCAAGTCCTTTGGCGTAATTGTTGATGATCACAATTTCGCATACCAATGCTCTATGGGCATATAGAATAGCATTCAAAACTCCAATTGGAAAGTCACCCTTCAGCTAATCTATGGCAAATCCTGTCACCTTTCTGTGCAGCTCAAACATAAAGCTTTCTGGGCCACTAAGTTCCTCAATCTTGACTCTCAAGCAGCAGGAGAGAAAAGGTTATTGCAACTCAATGAGCTGGCTGAGTTCAGATTGGAAGCTTATGAGAATGCTAAGATATACAAGGAAAGAGCTAAAAGATGGCATGACAAGAAGATCACAAGAAAAGAATTTGAGCTAGGGAAACGTGTGTTATTGCACAACTCTAGGCTCAAAATTTTTCCTGGGAAACTCAAGTCTAAATGGACTGGCCGTCTGGCCCATATCTGTTGACCAAGGTTTCTCCATATGGAAGCCTTGAACTTCTGAATGAAGCTACAAAAGACACATTCATAGCAAATGGTCACAGAGCTAAGCATTATCTGGGAGGATCTTGAAACAAAGAAGAAAGCATTCATGAGCTGGGATGAACAAGAATGGAGGATGTCAAGCTAGTGACAATAAAAGAGCGCTTGTTGGGAGGCAACCCAACTAGAGGTAGTTTTCTTTTCCTAGATATTTCAATAAAAGAGTTAAGTAAGTTTATCTGTATTGCAAGGAGCTAAGTTTGGTGTTAAACACTAAAACAATTTAAGGGTAAATATAGGATGCTAAGTTTGGTGTTCCACTAAAAATTTCATTAAAAACACATTTCAACCCTCTGCATAAATGGTCACTAGTTCCAAACAATCAGGAAAACTACTTAACCATTGTTTGCTTTCTAGTTTATAGTTGTTCTCTTTAATAAAAGCACAAGGTTTCGTGTATGTGATTATTCTGCTGCATAAGAGACACTGGCAAGGAACTAAGTTTGGTGTTCACACACCAAAGTAAGTTCAAAAGCCTAAAATCAATCATGCAGGCTAACCATCTTTCAAGTGTTTGGGGAACAAGCAACTTCTAATAACTTTACAGAAATTCAATCAATCTCTTGAAAGAACAATACACCATCATCCAAGGACACAAAGAAGAAGACAAAGCTATTGATGATGATAAAGAGAGAGCTAGAAGACATCACCAAGAGGTTGTATTGTTACTTAATTCTCTCTGATTTAAAATGCTTTAGTTGGAAGTCTAAATGTACACCTGCTGATTAGTTTAAGTTGTTTCCATTCTGTTTGTTTACTGTCCTTTTATTCTTCAATTAAGTGGTCTAGTTGGAATGTCTTCCTCATTTGCATCTGCTTGAATTTATGTCTTGTTCCCTCTGCATCAATAAAAGAAAATGTTGAAACAGAAAGAAAAATTGTCCAATTTGATAGGAATGAGAATAAAGTTCAGTGGTGGTATGTGCTAGATTGTTCAAGAAAGGTCACTAATAAAAAAAAGAAGGGTAGAGTGTTCTTTTTAAGTCTGAACTTAGGACTGTCTGTGAAATCTTGGTAAATAAAGATCTTTGGAAAAAGAAAGAGTAAGAAGGAAAGGAAGAAAAGCCATGAATTGGCAACAAAAATGAAAGAAACAAATAATAAAGCTAGACACCAATGGCTTGGACCTTAAGATACATGCCTGTGGTGCTATTATAATGGGATCTGCTTGGATAAGTAAGTTCTGAGAAGTATTTTAAAACTTGGTAACTTGGATTAACTAATCCGGGATTATCAACCGAAAGTCCACTATCAAGAGCAACCTAGCTACAAGGCATTTAGTAACCCAAAGAAATACTGGGCATCAATGCTCTTAAGAAGAATTGTAAGCCAAGTATCTGTGGTGTGTATGTGTTGATTGAAAAACAAAGCTAAAAAGCTACTGCAACATATAACACTTAGCTGCAAATAAAAGTGTAAGCCTCTCAGCAAAAGAAAAACAAAAAAATCGAACATCAAGGATCAATAAATAGAGGTTTCACAGCAGCACCTTGGTTAGCACTTAAAGAATATCTCAAACCTAAAAACTAATTAGAGCTTCAATTACAGTCTGCATGAAACCCCATGAACCTAGACTGAGTGTTTTCAAATAAGGACAAATATGCTTTTCTGTTTTCTTTCATTTTTCTCATGTTCTACTGCTTGCTTGGGGACAAACAAGATTTAAGTTTGGTGTTATGATGACAAGTCATTTTAGGCTAGTTCTACTAGCAATTTTTACTTGTTTTCATTAGGTTTCATGCACTTTCTTGCACAATAATTAAGTAATTGGATTGGAATTTCATGTTTGTCTTGATTCAATCAAACATTGTTGATTTTATGCATTATCATGAGATTTATGCAAGATTTACTTGATTATTATGAAATGATGCAAAGCCTTATGATTTTGGTGAGTCTCTGATTGCATGTTTGATTGATGGCAGGTGAAAAGATGAAAAAAAAACATAGAAAGAGGCAGGGCAGAAGAACTTAGCGCTCATTTGAAGAACGCTACGTTCCCCTGCAATATGAACATTGGTGCCACGCTCTATTTCAAAGAAGGCTACGCTCTCTAGCGACGCGCACGTGTACAGGATGCCTACGCGAAGGGCAAGCATTTTTAAAGATCCACGCGTACGTGTGCATGATGCGTACGCGTGGGTGTGATTAGCGTTCTCAGGCCAAGAGCTCTACGCTCTCTTTGAACGAGCACCTGCGACACTTTCAAAAAATGGGATTGAAGAATTGCCACTAACGCGCACGCGTGCATGACGCATACGCGCAGATGGGGGCATCTGGGAACAAGCACGTGCATGCATGAATGGAGCGGCAGCGTGGAAGTGCTAATTTGACATCCACGCGCACGCGTAAAGCACGCGCATGTGTAAAGGACGCGCGTGCGTCGGGAGCGCTCGTGTTGCGAATGTTACGCTCATTTAAAGAGTGCTACCAAAGGATGCGCACACATGTATGATACGCGTATGCATGATAGAGGCTGGAGATGGCGATGACGCACACGCGTATGTTTCGTGTACGCGTCGATGTGCAAAAAAACGCAAGGGACGCGCACGCACTTAAGACTCGTATGCGTCGATGAATAAGCGCTACGCTCTCGTTGAGAACGCTACGTTCTCCTGGGAAGCATCCCCACCATACCAACTGAAGACCCATTCTGACTTGCATCAACAAAGCCCAAAAAGCCCAATCCAAGTACTTGAAGACTAAATTGGAGAGTGTATAAATAGAGGAGAATTTGATTTCATTAGGAGCTAGCTAGCATATCGGGAAACTCAGCACTGAATTTCATTTTAATTTTCTTTTGTTCTTTATGTTCTTCATCTTCTGAACTTTTTCTTTCCTGTTTTGTATTAGAGCAATGATGAACTAATGCCCAAATTTATTAGGGAGAGAAGCTCTATTGTAATTCCAATGAATCAATGAAATTCTTCTTCTTCTCAATTCATTTGTGTAGCTATAGGATAGCTTCTATTTTGATTGTGAATTGCTCACTCCGGAAAGGGGTTTAATTCAATTGAATGTGGGTGTGAGCCTCGGAAGGGAAATCACTTACATTAGAATTGGAGCTCTATCCTTCACTGTTCTCTTGATCAACACTATTCGGGAGGAATTGAGATCCTGAGAGTTAATGTGGTTTATGGATGAGAGAAATGCACTTAACCTCTTTTAATGACAATTAGATCAAGGAATTGGCAAGATTGATTGTGATTAGAGAGATTGGATTGCCAAGGAATTAGGATCCAATCAATTTCAATCTGCCATAGATCTACTCATATGATTGAGAAAGGAGTTGAGATCCTTTTGATTCATGAAGGATTAGGATATCTCCAATCCCTAATGAACCATTTTATTTGAATTTCTTCAATTCAGATCTCTCTGATTTCATTGCAATTTACATTGTCCATTTCTGTTTTGAGTCCCAGCACCCAATTCCCTTTATAATTCATGCAATTTAAGTTTCCTTACCATTTAAGTTTCTGCACTTTTACTTTCCTGCACTTTAAGATTTAGCTATTTACAGTCCTTGCAATTTAAGATTCAGTCTTTTTAATCCCTTGCACTTTAAGATTCAGTTATTTAAGCTTCCTGCCATTTACTTTCCAAGCTCTTTACATTCTGCACTTTACTTTTCCAGCAATTTGTATTCTGTTCACTTTTCACTCAAATTATCAACTGTTAGCTTAACTAAATTTATCACCCAACTAAAGTTGCTTGATCCAACAATCCTCGTGGGATCGAACTTACTCTCGTGAGTTTTACTACTTGATGCGACCCGGTACACTTTTCGGTTAGTTTGTGTGGAATCGATTTTCCCTCATCACCTTGCTCTTGCCTTTTGGTTTAAAGAGCTATTGGCTTTTTCTTTTTCTTTCTTTTTCGGCTTGCTTTTTTTTCACATGTTTCTTTCTTTTATTGCTTTTTGCAGCTTTTTCTTGTTTCAAGAATCAATTTTTTTTTATTTTTCAGATTACCAATAATACTTCATTTTCATCATCATTCTTTCAAGAGCCAACATTCTTTAACTCCAACATCAAATATGCACTGTTCATTCATATATTCAGAAAATAAAAGCAATGCCACCACATCAAAAAATTGAACTATTTTTAATATATAGCTCGAAATTCAAGTATCTTCTCCTTTTCAAATAAAATTTTCTTTTAAGCACGGTGAGAGATGCATGGAATATTTCATAGCTTTAAGACATAGATAAAGATGATCATGCACTAGAAACAGACAATAAGATAAAATACATGGAAAACAGAAAAATAACATAGGCAACAGGGGATTAAGGAATGAATCCACCTTAATGATGGCAGCTACTCCTCCTTCTGGAGAATCCAATGGAGTGCTTGATCTCTTCTATGTCACGTCCTTGCCTCTATTGTTCTTCCTTCATAACTCTTTGATCTTCTCTTATTTCATAGAGGATGGTGGAATGCTCTTGATGTCCCATCCTTAACTGATCCATGCTAGAGCTTAATTCTCCTAGAGAAGTTTGCAATTGGTCCCAATAGCCTTGGGAGGAAAATGCATCCCTTGAGGCCTCTCAGGGATTTTTTGTTGAGGTAACTGTACATGCTCTTGTTGAGGTTCATGTGTAGGCTCTCTTATTTGCTCCATCCTTTTTTTAGTGATGGGCTTGTCTTCCTCAATGGGGATGTCTCCTTCTATGACAATCCCAGCTGAATTGCATAGATGATAGCTAAGGTGGGGGAATGCCAACCTTGCTAAAGTGGAAGGATTTTCAGCTTTCTTGTACAATTCTTGAGGTATTACCTCATGTACCTCCACCTTAATTCCAATCATGATGCAATGAATCATGATGGCTCTATCAATGGTCACTTCTAACCGATTGCTAGTTGGGATGATAGAGCATTGAATGAATTCCAACCATCTTCTAGCTACGAACTTGAGGTCAAGCCTTCTCATTTGGATAGGCTTGCCTTGAGCATCCCTCTTCTACTGAGCTCCTTCCACACAAATGTCTGAAAGGACTTGGTCCAGCCTCTGATCAAAATTGACCCTCCTAGTATAAGGATGTGGGTCTCCTTGCATCATTGGCAAATGGAGCGCCAAACTTACATTCTCTAGGCTGAAATCCAAGGATCGCCCTCGGACCATGGTGCTCCAATTTTTGGGATGTGCGTTCACACTTGTGTCATGGTTTTTAGTGACCCATGCATTAACATAGAACTCTTGCACCATTAAGATTCCAACTTCCGGTATAGGATTGGTTAGGGCTTCCCAACCTCTCCTTCGGATTCCTCGTCAGATCTATGGGTACTCATTCCTTTTTAGCCTAAAGGGGACTTCAGGAATCACCCTTTTCTTTGCCACTACTTCATAGAAGTGGTCTTGATGAGCTTTGGTGATGAATCTCTCCATCTACCAAGGTTCGGAGGTGGAAGCAATAGATTTCCCTTTCCTCTTTCTAGAGGATTCTCCGACTTTGGGTGCCATAAGTGTGAATAAAAAGCAAAAAGCAAGGTTTTTCCAACACCAAACTTAAAAGCTTTGCTCGTCCTCGAGAAAAATAAGAACACAAGGAAAGAAAAGAGTAGAAGAAGAAGATAATAGAGGTGATAGAGGGAGAGAGGATTCGGCCAAGTGGGGCTTTAGTGTATGAATGGTGTGTGGATGAAGGGTTGGAAGAAGGGGTATTTATAGGAGTGGGATAGGGTAGGGTTTGAATGAATGGATGGAAATTGGGTGGGAAAATTTGAATTTAAAGTGGGTGGGGGTTGGTGGGAGTTATGATGGTTTTGGGAAGAGTTATGTATGTGATTGGGTTAGGGTTTATGGGGAAGAGTATATGGGGAAGAGTGAAAGCAAGAGAGAGAAGAAGGTGGGGGTAGGTGGAGATTCTATGGGACCCACTGATCTGAGAGGCTAGGGAATTAGAAGTCCCTGCCCCCTTGTGGGCATTGAACGCCCAGCTCCTGCTCCTGGCTGGTGTTCAACACCAGCTATGTGCTCCTGTTAGGGCGTTGAACGCCCAGCCTCTGTCCCCTGGCTGGTGTTCAACGCTAGCTTCATGTTCCCTAGCTGGCGTTCAACGCCAGCAATGTTGCTCCTCATGGGCATTGAACGTCCATTCTGGCTTCCTTGTCTGGCGTTCAACGCTAGCAAGGTACTTAACCCAGGGTGTTCTGTTTCCAATTCTGACTGTTTCTGTTTCTATTCTAACTACTGCACATGATCACAAAATTAAACAAATATGAAAATTAAACTGATATAACTAAAATAAACTTAATGAAAAACAGAAATAACTTTAATTATGGTTGCATTGCCTCGTAATGAGCGCTTCTTTAACGTCACTAGTTTGACGGTTAGCTCCTTACTGAGATGGATAGGGGATTAGAATTTCACCCCTTATAGTGAACTTCTTACCTGTGCTCTCATGGATGAGCTCAACATGCTCTAGAGACAAAATCATGTTCATAGTGTGTGGAATGACTTGGTTGTCAGTGAAGACAACTCTCATGCCAGGTGAGAGGCCTTCAATAGGGATCTTTTTATCCATCTAGCCCTTAGGCTGCATTTGTTTTCGAGAACAGGACAGGACAAGACACTGAGAACAGGACATGACAAGACATTGATGGACAGAGACACAAAATTTTGTGTTCTTGTATTCTGTTTGGTGATAAACTAGAACAAATTATGAAAATCTAATTTATTCTCTTTTTTTTCATTCAAAAAATTTGAGATAAAAAATATAATAATAAAAAATATAATTATGAAAAATTAACAAAAAATAATTAAATAAAAAATAAAAATAAGTTGTGTCCCTTGTTAGTGTCTTTGTGTCCTTCCTATCAGGATAGACACAAAATACACTAATTCAGAGTCTCTGAACACATTGTCTATGTCCGTGTCTCCTCTGCCAAACACAATTTTGTGTCTCTATTTCCCTGTCTCAGTGTCCTGTCTCTGTAAACAAACGCAGCCTTAGGTACTTTCTTCTTAGTACCAGTGTTTTTCGTGCTTGATAATGGCTGCCCAACACCAAATTGGTGTTTGGGGGATCTGTATAGCTTTACACTGAGAGAGAGGGTTAGAACACTAGGTGTTGCACAACTGTCTCTCTTTTGTCAGAGGAAGAGTTAGGGCTAGGCATCTTGAACAAGATGTGGTCCTCCCACAACTGTAGAATCAGTTCTCCCTTTGCTACATCAATGATGGCATTGGCAGAGGCTAGGAAGGTTCTTCCAAGGATGATGGATTCATCCTCTTCCTCCCTAGTATCCAAGATTATGAAATCTGCAGGGATGTAAAGGTTCTCAACCTTTACTAAGACATCCTCTACACGACCATAAGCTTTTTTCATTGACCTGTCTGCCATCTCTATTGAGATTCTTGCAGCTTGTACCTCAAAGATTCCCAAGTTCTCCATTACAGAGAGTGGCATAAGGTTTATGCTTGACCCTAGGTCACACAGAGTCTTCTCAAAGGTGATGGCACCTATGGTGTAAGGAATCGGGAAGCGTCCAGAATCTGGTAGCTTCTGAGGTAGTTTCTGTTAAACCAAGGAATTGAGTTCCTTGGTGAGCACTGGAGGTTCTTCTTCCAATGGTTCTGTGCCAAACAACTTGGCATTCAGCTTCATGAGAAGTCCTAGGTACTGAGCAACTTGCTCTTCCCTAGTTTCCTCTTCTTCATCAGAGGAAGAGCACTCTTTAGATTCTATGATCTTCAACCAAGCATTCAAGGGAACTTCAATGGGCTCCTCAGGAACCTTGGGTTCTATCAGTTCTTCAATAGGAAAGTTCTCAGGGGGCTTAGGGTCGCCAACTACTCCTATTGTGGCGTTCAACGCCAGGACTTGTGTCCCCTTAGACATTGAACGACCAACTTGTATCCCTTTATTGGCGTTCAACGCCAGTTGTTGTGCTTCTTTGGGCTTTGAACGCCCAGTAAGGACCTCCTTACTGGCATTCAATGCCAATGATGGTGCTTCCTTTGTCGTTGAACGCCCAGTAAGGACTTCCTTACTGGCATTCATCGCCAGATTATCCCCTTCAGATTCGGCCTCAGCTTCTACAGTGATGGCCTTGCACTCTTCTCTTGGGTTTACTTTAGTGTTACTAGGAAGAGTGTTAGGAGGGGTCTCAGGGATTCTCTTACTCAACTGACTAACTTGTACCTCTAGATTTCTGATGGAGGACCTAGTTTCTGTTATAAAACTATGAGTGGTCTTAGAGAGTTCAGAGACTATGGTTACTAAGTCAGAAAGGCTCTGCTTAGAAGTCTCCATCTGTTGCTGAGAAGATGGGAATGGTGGTCTGTTACTGAATCTATTCTGGGTTCTTCCACCTTGATTATTATTGAAGCCTTGTTAAGGCTTCTGTTGATCATTCCATGAGAGGTTAAGATAATTTCTCCAAGAGAATTTGTAGGTGTTTCCATAGGGTTTTTCCATGTAATTCACCTCTTCCAGCATGGGTTGATTTGGATCATAAGCATCTCCATCATAGGAGGTGTCTTGAGTGCTACTAGCTGTAGCTTGCACTCCAGTCAAATGCTGAGAGATCATATTGACTTGTTGGGTCAAGATCTTGTTCTGAGCCAATATGGTATTCAGAGTGTCAACCTCCAGGACTCCTTTCTTCTGAGCTACCCCATTGTTCATAGGATCTCTCTCAGAAGTGTACATGAACTGGTTGTTTGGAACCATTTCAATGAGTTCCTGCGCCTCTGTAGGTGTTTTCTTCAGGTGGAGTGATCCACCAGCAGAATGATCCAAGGACATCTTGGATATCTCAGATAGACCATCATATAAAATACCTCCTAGGATAGACCATTCTGAGAGTATGTCATGAGGACATCTCCTGATTAGTTGCTTGTATCTTTTCCAAGCTTTATAGAGAGATTCACCCTCTTTTTGCCTGAAGGTTTGTAGTTCCATCCTGAGCTTGCTCATCTTTTGAGGTGAAAAAAACTTAGCTAAGAAAGCATTGACTAACTTTTCCCAAGAGTCTTGGCTTTCCTTAGGTTCAGAATCCAACCATATCCTAGCTCTGTCTCTAACAGCAAAAGGGAAAAGCATAAGCCTGTAAACCTCAGGATCCATTCCATTGGTCTTAATAGTATCACAGATTTGCGAGAATTTAGAAAAGAATTGATGTGAATCTTCTAGTGGAAGTCCATAAAATTTGCAATTCTGTTGCATTAGAGAGACTAACTGAGGCTTAAGCTCAAAGTTATTTGCTCTAATGGTAGGTATGGAGATACTTCTTCCATAGAAGTCAGAAGTGGGTGCAGTGAAGTCACCAAGGACCTTCTTTACATCTCCTCCATTATTCTGTTCAGCTGCCATGTCTGTATTTTCTATTTCTTGTTCAAAAAGTTATCTGAGATCTCTTTCGGAGTGTTGTGCTTTAACTTGTTGTAAACGCCTCCTTAGGGTCCTCTCAGGTTCAGGATCAGGATCAAAGAGAGGTTCTTTATCTCTGTTCCTGCTCATAAACAAGAAAAATAAAACAAAAAAGAAAGAGAATGGATGTTTCTATGTCAAAGGATAGAGAACTCCTTGTGAGATCTAAAGAAGAAGGAAGAATAAGGGTAGAGGAATGAAAAAAAGAATTTGAATGAAAGGGACAGAAGAATTCGAAAATTAAGAAGTAAAAAGAGAAACTAGAATTAAAACATTTTTATTTTTATTTTATTTATTCATTAAATTTTGAAAACAAGAAAAAAATTAAAAGCTAATTAACAAAAAAAGAATTGAAAATTGAAAAAGAAGAGAGAGAAAGAAGTGAGAAGTTTTTTGAAATAGAAGAAAGGGGAATTAGTTAGGAAGTTTTGAAAAAGAAGAAAGAGTAAACAAGTAACTAATTAACAAAGATTTAAAATTAAGATAAGATAGGAGATTTGAAAAAGATTTAATTTTAAAATTTAAAATTAGAAAAGATAAGATAAAAATTTAAAAAGATTTGAAAAAGATTTGATTTTGAATTTTGAAATTGAAACAAGATAAGATAAAGATTTGAAAATAAGTTGAAAAGATAAGATATGGTGAAGATTTGAAATTTAATTTTTGAAAAAGATTTTATTTTCAAATTTGATATTTGAATTTTTAAATTTTAAATTTTGAAATTGAGTTTTAAAAATTGAATTCGAAATAAGGTAAGATAAGATTTTTTTTTTTTTGAATTTTGCATTTTAAAGAAAGATAAGATAAAGATTTGAAACAGATATGAAAAGATAAAATTTAAAATTTGAAATTTGACTTTACTAACAAGAAAATACCAATCTTAAAAAAATTTAAATAAAGATAAGAAAAGAAAGTGAAATTTTTGAAAATTTTTAATAATGATAAAAGAGATATTTTTATTTTTTGAATTAATGAAAAAAGAGAAAAACAACCAAAAGACACCAAACTTAAAATTTTTAGATCAAAAGACACTAATTTTCGAAAATTAAGAAAACAAACACCAAAAGACACCAAACTTAAAAATTTTAAGATCAAAACAAGAAAAGAAACAAGAACAACTTAAATACCAAGAAAGAACACTTAAGGACAATTCAAAAATTTAAAGAAATAAAGAACATACAAAGGACACCAAACTTAAGAACTGACACTAGACTCAAACAAAAGACACTATTTTTGAAAATTTTTGGAAAAGACACCAAGAAAGTGAGAAACTTTAACAAGAACAAGAACAAAAGACTCTCACAAAAGACAAAGATAAATAAAGAAAGGAAAAGATTTTGAAAATTTTTTGAAAAGAACACAAAAGACACAAACAAAATAGTAAAAAGTACCTAATCTAAGTAACAAGATAATCCGATTGACGTGAAGGCAGAAGTCGGCTAATTAAGAAATCAAAATAGAGAATGCGTTGAGAGTATAGTTCTTAACCAGCTAAGATCTGCCTTGTCAATTTAGAAAAGTTGTCACGAAATTTAGAAATAATAATACTGGGAGTATGAGTCCTAGGTCGTCTCCCAACGAGTTGCAGGAAAGGGTGCTAACTTATTAATCAGGAATTTTCAAGAGAGTTTGAGTTTGGATAATGAGCAATTAAATAATTATAAATTAAAGCAATAAAACTAAGAATGATTATTAATATTCTAATAAAAAGCCTTGACTGGGGGAATGATTAATTGGAAGTTCTATCCTTGTTGGGATCTCTTAAGTGTAGTATCAAAAAGGTTGTTGTTTTCACTTAGTTAACCCTTACTAAATAAAGAAAAGTCAAGTGATTGAGCTAATCCTTATTTGCAAATCCTAGTCCTCTCCCTTGGGAAGGTCTAGCGTTAGTAAATACAGAACTAGCTAACAACTTCCAGTTAATCAGCACTTAAGCCTTCCAACTCAAGTGTCTTTTTTTAATCAACCCCCATGTCAAGTATGGAGTCTACTCCATTGACATGAATATAATACTCAAAAAAATATAAGAAGAAGACATAATAAATTAAATAAAATAAAATAGAGACTAAAAGTTAATTGAAGGTAAAGTAATCCTCTTTATCAACAATCCATGAAAATAATCCAATTAGAACTCTAAATAAAGTAAATTAGGATATGGAAGAATAAGGGACAAAGTAAACAAACTAGAATAATATTCTCAACGGAGGTGATGACTCTTCAATATCCAAAAGCAAAAGCAATAACTAGGAATGTAAAAAGAAACTAGAGGAGGAGTAATTTTCTCTCTAGATTCAGATCTAAAACTAAAAGTAATCCTAATATGAATGAATGTGTATCTCTGTCTATGTGTGTGTTTTGAGTCTCTGCATGTTCCCTGGCCTTATTCTCTGTTTCTAGGCCAAAAACTGGGTTAAAACGCGGCCCGAAATCGCCCACAGCGTTTTCTATTTATTCTGCAGATCGCGCAGGTCACGCGTACGCGTCGTCCACGCATTCGCGTCATTCCGCGATTTTCCTTGTCACACGTACGTGTCGTCCACGCGTTCGCCTCATTCGTGCAGACTCCAATCCACGCGTACGCGTCAGGCACGCGTTCGTGTCACTGCGATTTTCTCCATTCCGCGCGCTCGCGTGAGCCATGCACGCGCGTCAGTGTTCGCTGGTTATCTCCTTAGTTTATTGTGTTCCTTCCATTTTTGCAAGCTTCCTCTCCATTTTCTAAGCCATTCCTGCCTTATGAAGCCTGAAACACTTATTACACGGATCACGGCATCGAACGGTATAAAGAAGAATTAAAATATATTAATTAAAGATCTCTAGGAAGCAAGTTTTCACTACAAGAAAAATACCCATTCAGCCACACTTTTTTTAAGTTACATTTGAAAAGCGTAGCCTATTCTATGAATAGGCTACGCTTTTCTCCGTGTTGCCTTTTTATATGAGAAAAAGATACACAATTGTGGCATCATTTAAAAAGTGTAGCCTTAGGTATTTTAGAAATCACTTATAAAGCGTAGCCGTAGGCTGATATCTATAGGTTCACTTTTTGTATCAAAGGGTACGCTTTTAGAGAGTAGCCTATTTATTAAGTTTTGGGTGCGTTTTAAAAGTAATGCCTAATGTGTCTAGAGCAAAAAATTTGACACTTAGTGAATTTTTTCCCTCTTTTCCCTGAAAGCAAAGTCACATACACTTAGTAATATTTTTGTCATTCCCTCCAAAGAACGCACCTTCATTCATCCTCGCAACCCTGCCTCCCTGCACCTACTTCGTAAACCCTCGCAACCCTACCAATTATTGTTCAAAACCCTAACTCCCCTTCCAATTAATTGTTCAAATGCACGCAGCCTTTCCTTTCACACACACACCCAGATCCGAGAGAATGAGTGAATCAGAGGGAGGAGAGGAGGAAGACAGAGATGAGAGCACGAGCGAGAGAATAGAGAGTGAGAGGGGGTCACCATCGCAACGCCGCTACAACCGCCGCCATCGCCGTCGTGGTGGAGAGAGTCCGGAGGAGAGAGAGAGAAAGACGATTCACAGACGAGATGAAGAGAGAGGACGAAGACGTGACGCGAGAGAGAAGGAGGCTGTTCCGCCGTGCACTGTCGTCGCTCCTGGGGTCAATTGAAGCCGCCGCCACTGCTAGGGCTTGCCATGCTCCTGTTCTCACTTTCGGCTTTGACTTCTCCGCTTCTCGCGGCCTCGGTCCAAACGACATCGCAGCAGAAATTACCCGCAAGATGTCCCAACTGAACCCTAACTCCTCGCGATGCGGCAATTGCGGCGTCGGTGACTACGACGTCTCTGTGGTCATCGATTCGGGCTCCAGTTGCGTGCAGACGGAGGGTTCGGAAGCTCAGTGTCCGTTGAAGTGTGGTAAAGTTATTTTTGGCGGGAAGTTGAGTGACGAAGATTTTGATGAGATGCTGAAGCGTTGTTTGGGGAATGTAGGCGGTGGAGGGAAGGGTTATAGTGTTGTGGTTTTTAATGGGGACAAGGAGGAAGGGGAAGTGAGGGCTGTGGTGGGTATGTACCGGCATGCGTGGGTACTCGGCCACATTTTGGAGGATGAGGCGGCTTCAAGGACAGCTGAGATCTTTGCCAGGTTGTTTATGAGTGACGGGAGTGAAGGGAATTCGATTCACAGTGAGTTCATGCCGGTTGGTGCTGATGGCAAGTTCAGTTTGCTCAATGCAGAGCCACAAGATTGGATATATGATTGGTATGGATTGTGAAATTGAGACTCCATTTCAGTGTTCTGTTAATGAGGTTTTATTTCAATTTTTTTCTTTCAAAAACTAGCTATTGATGTTTTATAAATAGGAATTAATGTTCCATTTACTGACAGTGTAAAGTGTCACTGTCAGCAAATGAAAATACAATTAAGTGTCAGATTAGTATACCCTTTACAATAGTACCCATCATGATTTCTCACTTGCAATTTGATTGATGGATAGTGTAAAACTTTTTACATTGCAGGGAATAGAAATTCATCTTAGATGGATGATAAGTATTTATTTTGCTATATTGTATCTAGATGTGTTATTTATAAGTTAGGCACTGGTGCACGAAATTGTGATGTCACATTCATAATTTGTCACAACTTCGATACAACTAACCAGCAAGTGCACTGGGTCGTCCAAATAATACCTTACGTGAGTAAGGGTCGAATCCCACGGAGATTGTTGGTATGAAGCAAGCTATGGTCACCTTGTAAATCTCAGTCAGGCAGATATAAAGTGATAATGGTGTTTTCGAATATTATATAATAAAATAGGGATAAAGACACTTATGTAAATCATTGGTAGGAATTTCAGATAAGCGAATGGAGATGCTTTTCTTTCCTCTGAACCTCTGCTTTCCTGCTATCTTCATCCAATCAGTCTCACTCCTTTCCATGGCTGGCTTTATGTGATACATCACCACTGTCAATGGCTACTTTCGGTCATCTCTCGGGAAAATGATCCAATGCCCTGTCACGGCACGGCTAATCGTCTGGAGGCATCACCCTTGCCAATGGCTTCATCTTATCCTCTCAGTGAATAATATGCTCACGCACCCTGTCACGGCACGGCTATTCATCTGTCGGTTCTCGACCATGCTGGAATAGGATTTACTATCCTTTTGCGTCTGTCACTAACGCCCTGCAATCGCGAGTTAGGAGCTCGTCACAGTCATTCATTCATCGAATCCTACTCAGAATACCACAGACAAGGTTTAGACCTTCCGGATTCTCTTGAATGCCGCCATCATTCTAGCTTACGCCACGAAGATTCTGGTTAAGAGATCTAAGAGATATTCATTCTAGCTTATTTCATGTAGAACGGAAGTGTTTGTCAGGCACGTGTTCATAGGGGAGATGGTGATGAGCGTCACACATAATCATCACCTTCATCACGTTCTTGGGTGTGAATGGATATCTTAGAAGCGAAATAAGATGAATTGAATAGAAAACAGTAGTACTTGCATTAATCTTTGAGGAACAGCAGAGCTCCACACCTTAATCTATGGAGTGTAGAAACTCTACCGTTAAAAATACATAAGTGAAAGGTCCAGGCATGGCCGAGATGGCCATCCCCCAAAACGTGATCAAAGGATCATAAGGTAATCCAAAGATGTCAAATACAATAGTAAGAGGTCCTATTTATAATAAACTAGCTACTAGGGTTTACATGAGTAAGTAATTGATGCATAAATCCACTTCTGGGGCCCACTTGGTGTGTGCTTGGGTTGAGCCTTAACTTTCCACGTGCGGAGGCCATTTGTGGAGTTGAACGCCAGGTTTTGATCCATTTCTGGCGTTCAACTCTGGTTTTGGATCCTTTTCTGGCGCTGGACGCCAGATTTGGGCAGAGAGCTGGCGTTGAACGCCAGTTTATGTCGTCTATTCTTGGCCAAAGTATAGACTATTATATATTGCTGGAAAGCCCTGGATGTCTACTTTCCAACGCAATTGGAAGCGCGCTATTTCGAGTTCTGTAGCTCCAGAAAATCCACTTTGAGTGCAGGGAGGTCAGAATCCAACAGCATTAGCAATCCTTCTTCAACCTCTGAATCTGATTTTTGCTCAAGTCCCTCAATTTCAGTCAGAAAATACCTGAAATCACAGAAAAATACACAAACTCATAGTAAAGTCCAGAAATGTGAATTTAACATAAAATATATTAAAAAAATCCCTAAAAGTAACTAGATTCTACTAAAAATATACTAAAAACAATGCCAAAAAGCGTATAAATTATCCGCTCATCAGGCACTCAGAATTCACATGTTTTAAGTGGTGACATAGAGGCTTTAACAGTTATTCTAGATCATTGTTGAACTGTTCTTTTGCTTTTATATGTGTTGTCATGAATATTATTAGCTTAGTTTTCTTTGAAAGAGTTTCATCCTGAAGTTTCTGTGGTGATCTTAATATAGGGGTTTTCATGAAATTGACAAGACTATGTTGCATCCTGTGATCCAAGCTTTGCAACCTATAGCAAACATAACGGTTGAAAGCCAGGTATAGCCTTTTATACATGTGATGGTTAAAAAGTCGTGGCATTGTTTAGATTTGAATGATTTTCTTGTTCCTAATTGGCAGGTTTTATACTACACGCCAAAGTCTTCTTTTTTGTACTGGGATGATATACACGGAAGCCACATATTCAGTACCAAGGATCTTCCTTTCTTTGTATACATTCTCTTTGGTCTTGACTTATTTATAGTTTGTAGCAAATTTACCATTATTTAGTTCTAACTTTAGACCCTTTCTACTTTTGTATCATTGGATAGATGATGTGCCTTTCTACCCGAAAATATTTGATTTGTTGGCATAATTAGTGATTATCAGATAAAGTCACAGCGCTTTGAACATTTTGAAGTTCCTGTGTCTATTGAGTTATGCATATGTCTTTTGTAGAGATGGTTCAACTTACGTGAGTTCTTTATCACTGCTAATGCATTAGAAAGTATCTGCAGAACCTTGCAATTTTTCTTGTAGTATTTACTTAATATCTATCTGAGATACAACAATAATAAATTTGGTGATGTATTTGATGTAAATATTTTGATGTTGAACAGCTTAATTCAAATGAGTGGCATCTAGATACTTCAGTTGCAGCGGGAGGGAGATCTAAAGTATTGCAACTTGTGGTGTCTACTCTTCAGCTCAATCCTAGATTTATTTACTTCTTTTCATAATCTAAGAATTCGTTTCTTCTTTTACTTTTGATAGCCTTTCTAGTGCTAGCATTAAATGGAAAAAATTGAAATTTCTTCTGTCTCATTGTCTCTACTGCTATTACAATTCTCTATTGTGATTAGTTTGTTGATTCTGATCTGCGTTTAGACAGAGCTTACATTAAATGTTTCCTTGTATATAATGGCAGGTATATACCATCTGCAAAGGAATGTCCTCTGCAATTGGAGCTTCCAAATGGAGATCTCTCCAAGACTAATGGCTTTATATCTCCTGTTATTCATCTCACCTTCAAAATTTCCTTACTTTATCATTTTCTAATATTACATGTCTTATAAAATTCCAAATTTGTGATTGTTATGAAGAGCCTATTTTGGAATATTGTAGATGTGGGGTGGTGTTGTTGTATGGAATCCCGAAAGTTGTGTAAATGATTTGGAGAGTAAAGATCCAGACAGACGTGTGATTTCTCCCCAGGTTTTCCTTTTAGTTTGTTAACACTCATTAATCAAAATCTTCAATTATATACATCGAAAGTAACCCAATTTTTGAAAAATTTTATTCTGTTTATTTTCAACCCAGTGTAATAAGTTCTCATTAACAAATAATTGATATATCTGAGCCATTACAATTCAGCAATTATTTTAAAGCACTTTTATTTATTTTCTTGTTTAGATAGAGAATATTATGCTATTTGTTTATGCTGGTATACATACATATCATAAGTTCAGTTTCTAAACATGGTTTGAGCTAAAGTTGTTCCTGTGAAATCACATGAATGAATTTTTATCCTAAATCTTGATGGTTCTAAGTGAATGAATTGCTCAAGTTTTCAACTGCACTTTGCCAGCTTCAATAAGTAATCAACATTATGTTCCATTTTCATTTTCTTTTGCACCATCTTTTAAGTGATCCATCTCTACTAGTCCTAGAAGCTGTGCATTCTTTTATACATTGAGAGGGAGCAAAAACAGGAGCGTTCTTCAAGTTTTTGGCTCTTCATCAATCATAGCACCAAGAGAAAGAGAATGATGGCCAAGGAGGGAGCTGACTGAAGCTTAAGAGGGAGCTGGTTCCACTCACCCAACCGTCGAACAAGATATTTAAAGAACAAGATTTTTTTCTCTTCTATCAGAAGGTTAATAACTTTTATTAGAAGATACTTATGTAGGATACAATATTTTGGTTTTTTATAGTTTATTAGTAGTAAATTCTAAGTGGTCTAATGTATATTTTGATATGGGTATGTTTAATTTAGTGTGAGATGTATGAATACTCATTTATGATCATCCCAATATTTTTAGTTCATAATAAATATATTTTGTTAAAGGATAATTTTTATTATTTAAACAATATTGTATGGTTTTATTATGTATTTATTTTTATTTTATAATTTTTGACTAATTTAATTTAAAAAAATAGGATTATATATATAATCATATTACTAAATATTAGGTTTTAGAAAAAAAATTATTAGAATATATATATATATATATATATATATATATATATATATATATATATATATATATATATATATATATATATATAAATAATGAGGGACCTAAGGCTACACTTATATACAGTAGCTATAATATACAAAAAAAAAAAAGAGGGATCTAAGGCTACGCTTATAAAAGGTAGCTATGGTATACAATGTGGCTACGCTTTACAAGTGATGTAGTAACGTTGAAAAGCGTAGCCTATTCTGGAAAAATGAAAGCTGAAAAGCGTAGCCTTTGGTCCTGGACAGCATCACTTGAAAAGCGTAGCCTATTCTCAAACGCGAAAAGCGTAGCCCTTGGTGCAGAAAAGCGTAGCCTTTGAGAATAGGCAACGGCCGAATAGGAATCACTCCAAAAAGCGTAGCCGTAGCCCAGAAAGCGTAGCCGTAGCCTAAGGCATCATTTTTTTTCACTTTTGGCTACATTTTTCATGTGTACCTGAATGGGTGTTTTTCTTATAGTGTTTCAATCATAAAATAATATTAGGAAGGGGTTATAAAATCATGCAATTAGTATGAATAAGTGGGTGAAGACTTGATGAAACCATTCAATTAAACACAAGATAAACCATAAAATAGTGGTTTATCACCGATAGTTTGTCAAATCCGAACAATCCCCGGCAACGGCGCCAAACACTTGGTGCACGAAACTGACTCCGCACGTTTCGCACAGATAGACCGGAAAGTAATATCGGGTCGATCCCACGGACATTGTTGGTTTGAGCATGTAGTGGATACCTTGCAGATCTTAGTCAGGCGGATAGAAAATATAGTTGTCACAAGAAAACGCACAAAATAGAATAATTAAATAAAACGTTACTAGATAGGTGTGAAATCAATGGTATGAGAATGGTTGAGGCTTTGGAGATGCTTCTTCCTTCTGGATCAACTTTTCTCACCATCTACTCCAACTTCTAATTGATTCATTCCATGGCAGGTTATATATGATTAACGCCAGGTCAGCAGTCATTAATCTCCTCTGCTTCAGATCAAACGCCGGGTCAGCCATCCAAAATGAACGGGGGTGAAGCTCTAGTAGTCCATTCCCTTGGTGATCCTACTCAAAATGCCACAGACAATGTCAGATCTTCCAGATCAAAGAACGCTGCTCTTTGGGTTCTAGCCTATACCACAAAGGCCCTAATCACCCCGCACCTCGGCTGAACTGATGTCTCGAGAAGTCCCCAACAAAGCCGTGGATTAGCTGTGTAAGAGATGTATAATCAAGCTGGTGGTTTAATACTATCCCGTCAAGGACTCGAAAGAACCCATGTGGAATTGGGATGACGGTCAAGTTACACTCCCAATCCATTAGGATGAAGAACAAAGATACATCTTAGAGGAAAATCAAGCATAGATTGAATTAGAATAGTGATATTATTAATTCATAAGAATCAGCAGAGCTCCTAACCTTAACCTTAGGAGGTTAGTGACTCATACTATACAAGGAAACAATGTTCGAAAATAAGATATGCCGGAGAGAGAGTGATAGATCTCTAAACATGGTTTATCTTCTCCTATATATACTAATCTGCTAACTAAGAATTATAGAAAATAAGATAAGCTAGTCCTATAGTGAAAAAAATCTGCTTCTGGGGCCCACTTGGTGAGTGTTTGGGCGGAGCTTGGAGTATCTCCACGTGCTAGGACTCCTTAGGGGTGTTGAACACCAGATTAGGACTCCTATTTAGGCGTTGGACACCAGCTACTCCCTTCTGGGCGTTGGACTCCAGGAATGGGACTGGTGGCTAGTGTTAAACGCCTATTTTGGGCCTTCATTTCCAAAGCAAAAAAGTATGGACTATTATATATTTCTGGAAAGCCCTGGATGTTAGCTTTCTAGAGCTGTTGAGAGTGCACCATTTTGACTTGTGTAGCTCCAAAAATGCTCCTTCAAGTGCATAGAGGTAAGATCTTGACAGCATCTGTAGTCCTTTCTCTGTCTCTGAATCAGACTTTTGCTCAAGCTCTTCAATTTCAGCCAGAAAATACCTGAAATTACCATTAAAGACACAAAATCATCATAGAATCCAAAATTATGAATTTTTCACTAAAACCTATGAAAATATAATAAAACTTAATAAAAACTATATGAAAATGATGTCAAAAAGCATATAAAATATCCGTTCATCAGTGTCACATGCCAGTCAAATAAGGTTGGCATTCCACATGCCAATGCATAGCGTTCAACACGCCAAGGAGGCCTGCTCTAGGAAGCGTATCCCTTGCATGAAAAACGTACCGTTTTATATGGAAAGCGTGTCACTTGGCCCAGTTTTTATAATTAATCCTTTTTGCCACTCCAAGCCCATTCAAAATGCAATTTGGGACCAATAAATCCTTGAAGAAAAGATACAGAGATGAAGATTTAATGCCGAAGATTAGATTTGATTTTTTTTGTTTTTGAATTTAAGTTTGAATTTAATAATTAGGTTTTATTTTTCTTTAGTATAAAAATATCTTAAAAACACTTGGAGGGGATTCGGGGGATTAGTGATGACAAGTCATCTTATACTAGTTTTACAAGCATTTTTCACTAGTTTCATTAGGTTTTATGCACTTTCTTGCACCATAAGTAAGTAATTGGAGTGAATTTTCATGATTATCTTGAACCAATCAAACATCATTCATTTTATACTAAATCATAGGTTTTGTGCTAAAATTCATTGATTTTATAAACAATGCAGAGATCTAGTGATTTTGGTGGAGCTTTGATTAGTTGTTTGGATTGCTTGTAGGTGAAGAAATGATGGAAAAAGAAATTTTTGGAACACTTTTGAAGTTTGGGCACACTTTAAACCTTAGGCCACGCTTTGAAAAGCGTGGCCCATGAATATAGAGCGTGGCGCATCAAAGACACAAAGAGTAGCGCTCAAAAATTGAAGCGCTATGCTCTCTTTCGCTCACTTTTGCGTGAGTACAACAAGCCCAGGGGAAGCACCAAATGGTGCAGCACGCACCAAGGACCAAGAGGACGCTCAAAAATTGAGAGCGTAGCACTCTCTTTTGTTCCCTTTCTCGCGCATCCAAGCCCAGGGAAGCGCACAAGGCTGGCCAAGGAAGGAGCGCTCAAAACTTTGAGCGTGGTGCTCCATTCTCTTACCTTTTTCGTGCCTTCTTTGGCAAGGGAGCAAGGTACAAGGCCAAGCAAAACAAGGAAGCACAATGCATTGACCAAGATTCGAAGAGGGGAACCTAGCAAGTGCCAAGGGTAGCGCTCTGAAACTCAAGCACAGCGCTCTCTTCTTCTCAGTTTCTTGTGCCAATCCATGCAAACCAAGGCACACAATCAACAAACCAAGAGTGTAGCGCTCAAAAAGTGAGCGATGCGCTCAAAAAGTGAGCGCTATGGCTAGGGAGCTTGGCAATTGACAAGGCAAGTGAGCACTATGCTCACTATACCAAGCGGAGCACTTCCCTGGGAGGATCCCTCAAACCAAACCAACTTGAACCAAAGTCAAACCGGACCACTTCAATTAAAGCAAAGCCAAACCGGACCCATCCTTCTTCAAATCCATTTCTCAGCCCATTCCAAGCTTTGAAGACCAAAATAGAAAGTGTATATATAGGATTTGATTTGATTTGTGAAAAAAAACTTTGAAATTTTTGCTCATTTTAGTTTTCCCTTTAGCTGAATTTTTAGTTTTCAATTATTTTGAATTTCTGCAACTCTTAATTTCTGTCTTGGAATTTGAATTGAGATTGAAGAGCTTCATTGATTCTAAGTTTGAGAATCATCTTTTACCTCTCTTCTCAATTGTTCTAAGGATTGGATCTGAGTTTAGTTTTCTGTTTTCATTTTCTATTTTGGGAATTGGAAAATTGGATCTGAGTTTCATTTACTGTCTTCCTTTTTAATTCTTTTGCAATTACTTTTCTGCTTGATCAAGAGAGCAATTGAGATCTAGATCTACTGCCTAATCTCTTTGCTCTTCTTTGATCTTCAATTTCTCTTAAGAATTTCACAATTGAATCAAATTTTCTTGCTGTTTTGTTTCTTGAAGAAATTTTCCATTTCTGTTCTTGCTACTGAGCTCCTGATTTGAAGTCTTGCATCTCAAAGCCTTCTAATTTACCCTAGTTTGCAATTCCTTGTTCAATTCTAAGTCTTAGTACCCAAATCCTTTTACTCTTCAAGAAATTTATATTTCTTAGCAATTTAGATTCAACAAATTTACATTGCTTGCATTTCAAGTTTCTGTAATTTACTTTTCTTACTCTTTAAGTTTCTGCAATTTTACTTCTTCAGCACCTTTAGATTTAGTCGGTTTCCCTTCTGGACTTTTAATTTCTTACAATTTAGTTTCCGTGAATCAAAACCACTTAAATCATCAACTATTCGCTTAACTAAATTCATCACCTAACTAAAATTGCTCAATCCATCAATTCCTGTGGGATCGACTTCACTCTTGTGAGTAATTACTACTTGATGCAACCCGGTACACTTGCCGATGAATTTTGGTGTGGAATCTAATTTCCACCCATCAAGTTTTTGGCGCCGTTGCCGGGGATTGATTTAGATTGACAATGATTAAGTAAGGTGATAGTCTAGATTAAGCATTTTCTTTTTCTTTTTACTAAGCACACTAACTATTTGAATTTTTGCTTAAGCTAACAACTAACTCACTCTAGCAGTAAAGTGTCTTCATTTTGGTTTCTGGTTTTGTGTTTATGTCAGGAGAAAGAAGAGGTGAATCCAAATCTCTTAACTTAGACGAGAGAACCCTTCGAAGATTGAGAAGAGAAGCCCGAGGGAAAGGAGTTATTGGTGAAGAGGAATTGGAGGAGGAAGAGCAAGCAATGGACGATAACATTCCAGATCATACTGAGGGTGTGACCAACAACCATGGTCAACCTCAGAGAAGAGTTCTAGCCACATATACCACTTCTAACCCAAAGCATTATGGAAGTAGCATCTTAACCCCCAATATCAACACCAATAACTTTGAACTCAAGCCTCAATTGATCACCTTGGTTCAAAATAACTGTCAATATGGAGGAAGTGCTGCTAAAGATCCAAACCAGCATCTGTCTGTATTCTTGAGAATTTGTGACACTGTCAAAACAAATGGGGTCAATCCTGATATCTATAAGCTTCTCCTATTTCCCTTTTCACTGAGAGACAAAGCCACACATTGGTTAGAGACCTTCCCTAAGGAGAGCATTACTAGCTGGATGATTTGGTTAGCAAATTCTTAGCCAAATTTTATCCACCTCAAAGAGTCATCAAACTGAAAACTGATGTGTAAACCTTCAGACAACAAGAAGGAGAGTCATTATATGAGGCTTGGGAGAGGTACAAGGCTCTGATTAGAAGATGTCCAGAGAGGATGTTCAGTGAATGGGTTGAGCTACAGAATTTCTATGAAGGCTTGTCCTTACCTTCAAGGAAAGCTTTGGATTATTCCTCAGGAGGATCTTTGCAAATGATGAAAATTGCTTAAGAGGCACATGATCTCATAGACATGGTGGCCAACAATGAGTTTTTTTATTCTTCTGAGAGGCAAGCAGCTCCAAAGAAAGGAGTATTTGAGCTTGAAGGAGTTGACACCATACTGGCTCAGAACAAGCTCATGCACCAGCAACTCCAACAACAGATTGAAACAATGTCAAAGAAAATGGATGGATTGCAACTTGCAGCAGTGAGCACAACCAACCAGCCGTTAGTGGTTTGGGGACAGCAAGAGGAAAATTATGAAGAGCAGCCACCTGAACAAGTGCATGGAGAAACCACCCCCCAATTTAAAATGGGGAGAGAACCAAAACCAGCAACCTTGGCAAAGAAATTCAAACCAAAACAAAGCAAAAAACACAAACCATCAAACCACTAACCAAAATCCATGCAGAAGATCACAAAACAACCAACCCCAATCTAACTACTATCCACCCAACCACTCATCCACTAACCAAAACAACCATCATTCATCTTCAACACCATACAATCAACCACAGCCACCTCAGGAATCTCAGAGGATCTCCAACTTGGAGATATTGATGGAGAAGATGATGAAGCACCAAGAATTGACCAGCAAGAACCATGATGCCTTATTGAGGAACTTAGAAAGGTAGATTGGCTAGTTATCTAAGCAAGCAGCGGCTGAGAGGCCAACCAATGCATTGCCAAGTGACACCATTTCCCAACCCCAAGGAAGAATGTAAAGCCATTCAACTAAGGAGTGGAAGAACTTTGGTAAATGACAAGATGCCAATTGAAAAAAAAGCCACAAAGAAGCCAATAGAGGATGACAAGGCCAGCAGCAACAAAGAACAAGTGACAATTGAAGAAAAGAACCAAGAAAGGCTCAAGGAGAAGGATGAACCTCAAGCTTCAAAAAAGGGGAAGGAGGTCATGGAGGAACAGTCACAAGGACAGAAGACAATAGTGAAGACATACACTCCTTCCATTCTATATCCTCAAAGATTCGATAAAGAGCTGAGAGACTGATGTGTATTTTTGGAAAATGAATTCCAAACACACAAATCTAACCGGCAAGTGTACCGGGTCGCATCAAGTAATAATAACTCACGTGAGTGAGGTCGATCCCACAGGGATTGAAGGATTGAGCAATTTTAGTTTAGTTGTTGATTTAGTCAAGCGAATCAAGTATTGGTTGAGTGGTTTGTAATTTGCAGAAACTAAATTGCATGAAAATTTAAGGGAATGGGTAATTTGCATGAAATTAAAGAGAACGGAAAGTAGAAGTTCTGAATCTTAAAGAACAAGAAATTTAAATGGCAGAAACTTAGAACGCAAGAAATGTAAATTGCAGAATCTTAAAGTGCAAGAAATGTAAATGGCTTAAATTATAACAGGAGTTGGGAATTGGATTTGCAGAAATTAAACAAGGAAAAGTAAATTGAAATAAATAGAAAAGTAGAAAAGGAATTAAAATGAAACGAATCTCAACTGGAAATGTAAATGAACTTGGAGACGCATTCAACAGAGAATTCAATTGCAAGAAAAGTAAAGATCAAGCAGTAGAAGAAAGGAATTCAAATATTGATTTCTCAAAAAGTGCAGTAAATAAAACAGAGAGATCTCAAGGTGGGATTGAAACAGAATTCCTTCAATTCTCCAGCACCCAAGATTCAAGACAAGTGTAAATGAAATTTAAAACAAGAAAACTAAGAGGAAGAGAATTCAATTCTCCTTCCCCAAGACTCCGAATCTCCAAATAACTCTTAACCAAAAGCTCTCCCAAAATCATTCAGCAAAACTAAAAGGAAAAGCCTTTCAAAAACTTAAATTCTAAGCTATTTATACACCCTCTTCAAATGATCTTCAAGCCTTGAATTGGGCCTTTGCTCTTGATGGAATTGGGTTGACAAAAGCCTCTGTTGATTGCTCTTGGAGTTGGAGAGAAACCCACTTGTGAACCGGGCCATGAACCATTAAAGCTTGAGTCAAAGTTTGAGGCAAACTTTGACTCAATATTTTCATATCAGCTAGCCTCCCTTTGCTGTCATCCACGTTTGAGCCAAAGTTTGAGGTCAAACTTTGAGCCAAACGTGGATCCTCCCTTGCATGCTTCTTGGCCAACGTTTGGCCCAACGTTTGAGGCAAACGTTGGCCCAAACGTGGCTCCATTTAACCTTCAATCAGGGACTCCTCTTTATACTCAGATGGCGCCAACGTTTGACTCAAAGTTTGAGGCAAACGTTGGTGCAAGCTTTTTCTCCCTGGGTGTACTTGTTGTGGCGCCAACGTTTGACTCAAAGCTTGAGGCAAACGTTGGTGCAAGCTTTTTGCTCCCTGGGTGTGCTTGTTGTGGCGCCAACGTTTGACTCAAAGCTTGAGGCAAACGTTGGCGCAAGCTTTTTGCTCCCTGGGTGTGCTTGTTGTGGCGCCAACATTTGACTCAAAGTTTGAGGCAAACGTTGGCGCAAGCTTTTGATGCCTCCAGGGTGAAGTTAAGCTCTTCCTCAAGTTTGAGCTAAAGTTTGAGGCAAGCTTTGGCTCAAGCTTTTTTGTTCTCTCTTGCTCCTTGCCATTCCTTCTTTATTCAACGTTCTTCAAAGCTCTTTTCACCTATCATTAATCAATCAAAAATATCAAAGCTATTTTCCAAATCATGAGATTGTGTTTCTTTCATAATATATGACAATTATAGCACAAAATCTCATGAAAATGCATTAATTTATCCATGGTTGATTGAATCAAAGGAAACATGAAATTCTATCCAATTGGCTTGCTTATGGCTCAAGAAAGTTCATAAAATCTATTGAAAACAAAAGAAAAAGACTAGTGAAACTAGGCTAAGATGACTTGTCATCACAACACCAAACTTAAAGCTTGCTTGTCCCCAAGCAAGAAAAGAATTATGCTCAAAGGTGAGTGAAGTGATTAAGTGACAGTGGGGTGAACTCTAAATTATATGCTCATGCAAGGGCTTCAGTGCTTACTAGTCCCTACATTTTGGGAGTCTTAGGTCTTAGAACTTTCATCCAAATAATGTCATGGAGATCTCTCTATAGGTAATCACCTTGAAGCAGCTTATAGTTTCTGTGTTTTGGCGTTGACTCTAAGTGTCATGTCTCAAAGTGGCTCTTTAGATAAGCTTTCAATCAATACTCCTAAACCAGTTGGTTTTAAGGTATTAGGTGTTGAAGCACCCTTTAGGATTTACTTGCTCAAGCCTCTCTCTTTGACACAGTTTGACCACAAGCATTTACTAGGATAATAACTCATTGAGTTCTTGTTTCTTTCTTCTTTTCTGCCTAGTAATTGATGCTCAGAGCCTTGGGCCATGTTCTCTTTGTTTTTATATCTTCTTTATTTTCTTTTGTTTGCTGCTTCTTGGATCAATAAATGTTCGAAAATCTCCACAATACTTCTTTGAATTCTATGTTCTGCCTATGAGCTCCCATGCAAGTTTTCATAAGCATGCAACCTCAATTCATAATCACACAACCAGAACCACCACTTCTCCTAATCTTTTGCTTGCCTCAAAATTGTTTAATTCCTCAATCCTTCTTTTTAAAGAACTATCATGTGGTGCCTCTTTTTTTTTTTTTTTTTTGTAATCTTGAGCGCACGCAAGTTTGAAAAGTGTAGTGTTGTGAATAATCAAGCAATCTTAATTATTGAATTGCAGAAAAACTATACTATGCAGACAGGCAGGGGTATTATATCACTTTCAATCATAGCAGTATCTGATATAAAATAATCAATGAACAATACAACCTTTTGGAATTTACTTGTTGTCCTCCTCCTCATCATCATCATTGCTGGTCTTCACATTCTTCTTTCATCTCTTTGATTGATGATGCTTATTCTTTCCAAAAGTTTGTATGGTGCTCTGTAGTGATATTGAAAGTTGCTTGTTCCCCAAGCACTCAGGTTGGGTTGCCTCCCAACAAAGCGCTTCTTTATTGTCACTACCTTGATATCTTTCATCTTCTGATCATGGAAGCTGAGGCTTCTGTTGCCTTTGGTTTCCTCCTCTTACTGTGGGCTTTTCCTTGATGATTGCTTCTTTTCCCGTAGCCCTCTTCTCACTTGCCTCTATAATTGCTTTCCATTTCTCACACCTGGCAACTTTCTCATTGTCTTTCAGGTTGTCTTCAGTGGCTTTGGGGGACGTAATTGCCTTCTCCTTAGCCATTTCTGCAAGGTGCTTAGCCAGTTGTGCTATTTGCCTCTCAAGTCCTCTGATTAAGGCTTCTTGCTCTTTACTCACTTCCTCTTGGTGTTTCATCATTCTCTCTTTTAAGATCTCTAAGTTGGTGATCCTCTGAGAGTCTTGTGAGATTGGGTGGTCGTGGGGTGTCTGAGGTTGAAAGGGTGAGTGTTGTGGTAGTGATGTGTAGTGGTTAATATTGGTATGGTGGTGTCTTTGCTGGTTTGGGAAATTGGGGTTGTTGTGGTTGAAGTCCCTTGGTCCTTGATTTTGGTGCTCACTCCTCCTTCAGTTGTAATGAGTCCTCCAGGGTGGGTTGTACACATCACCTTGGAACTTATGTTGGAACATGCTTGAGGTACTACATGGAGAGTGTGATTGCTCATGATTTTGTTGCCCATGGTCAATTGTTCCAAAACCTTTTTCAGGTTGATTCCAACCATGTGAGTTTTGAGTTAGGTTGTATGCATTTACTACAGCAGTTCGCAGCTCATTGATTTTTCTGACCATTATCTCTAGTTATTGCAGAGTCTGCTGATGCATCTGCTTGTTTTGGTTCATGACTGCACAGACACCTTCAATTTCCTTCTCTTGTGTGAATGGTTGCACTTCTGCCTCTGGTTTAATAATTTCCTGAGGTGGTTTCAACTTGGCTAGGAGTTCACTTATTAGTTCTTCCCATCCGATGATGTTTCCTTGTGGGAAAGCTTCAAACCATTGAGCAACGTCGTTCATGGTGACTAGTGGGTGCTTCAAGTTATGGGTTGCATTATCATCTAGGGTGGGGACATTAATCCCATAATTTCTTGAATTTGTTGAGTTCCCCTCCATGATCTGCACAATCACAAACAGTCTAAATGAAGATTGAATATACTCATACCAAAATATGGTCAGAGGGTTAGCTGACACAATATGTCGAACAGTTAGTAGACTTGAAAGACCAATAGGAGAAAATTGTTTCTCTCGTATATTCAATCAAGCAACGGCATAGGATTCACACAGAGTCAAAAAAACCAGAAGAACTCCACTCTATTGCTAAAGTGGGGTTTTAGTTAGCTTAAGCAAAAATTCAAACAGTTAGTGGGTTAGTCAAAGATTAAAGAAACAGAAAAGAAAAAGTGCTTGATCTAGATCTACACTTCACTTAATCATTGTTAATCTATTTCAATCCCCGGCAACGGTGCCAAAAACTTGATGTGTATTTTTGGAAAACGAATTCCAAACACACAAATCTAACCGGCAAGTGTACCGGGTCGCATCAAGTAATAATAACTCACGTGAGTGAGGTCGATCCCACAGGGATTGAAGGATTGAGCAATTTTAGTTTAGTGGTTGATTTAGTCAAGCGAATCAAGTATTGGTTGAGTGGTTTGTAATTTGCAGAAACTAAATTGCATGAAAATTTAAGGGAATGGGTAATTTGCATGAAATTAAAGAGAACGGAAAGTAGAAGTGCTGAATCTTAAAGAACAAGAAATTTAAATGGCAGAAACTTAGAACGCAAGAAATGTAAATTGCAGAATCTTAAAGTGCAAGAAATGTAAATGGCTTAAATTATAACGGGAGTTGGGAATTGGATTTGCAGAAATTAAACAAGGAAAAGTAAATTGCAATAAACAGAAAAGTAGAAAAGGAATTAAAATGAAACGGATCTCAACTGGAAATGTAAATGAACTTGGAGACGCATTCAACAGAGAAATTAAAATGAAAACTCCAGATCTCAGGACCCAAGAGACTAGATAACCAAGTCTAGATCTCAATGCCTTCCTAGATCCAAATTTAGAATTCAATTACAAGAAAAGTAAAGATCAAGCAGTAGAAGAAAGGAATTCAAATATTGATTTCTCAAAAAGTGCAGTAAATAAAACAGAGAGATCTCAGGGTGGGATTAAAATAGAATTCCTTCAATTCTCCAGCACCTAAGATTCAAGACAAGTGTAAATGAAATTTAAAACAAGAAAACTAAGAGGAAGAGAATTCAATTCTCCTTCCCCAAGACTTCGAATCTCCAAATAACTCCTAACCAAAAGCTCTCCCAAAACCACTCAGCAAAGCTAAAAGGAAAAGCCTTTCAAAAACTTAAATTCTAAGTTATTTATACACCCTCTTCAAATGATCTTCAATCCTTGAATTGGGCCTTTGCTCTTGATGGAATTGGGTTGACAAAAGCCTCTGTTGATTGCTCTTGGAGTTGGAGAGAAACCCACTTGTGAACCGGGCCATGAACCATTAAAGCTTGAGTCAAAGTTTGAGGTAAACTTTGACTCAAGCTTTTCATATCATCTAGCCTCCCTTTGCTGTCATCCACGTTTGAGCCAAAGTTTGAGGTCAAACTTTGAGCTAAACGTGGATCCTCCCTTGCATGCTTCTTGGCCAACGTTTGGCCCAACGTTTGAGGCAAACATTTGCGCAAACGTGGCTCCATTTAACCTTCAATCAGGGAACTCCTCTTTATACTCAAATGGCGCCAACGTTTGACTCAAAGTTTGAGGCAAACGTTGGCGCAAGCTTTTTCTCCCTGGGTGTACTTGTTGTGGCGCCAACGTTTGACTCAAAGCTTGAGGCAAACGTTGGCGCAAGCTTTTTGCTCCCTGGGTGTGCTTGTTGTGGCGCCAATGTTTGACTCAAAGCTTGAGGAAAACGTTGGCGCAAGCTTTTGATGCCTCCAGGGTGAAGTTAAGCTCTTCCTCAAGTTTGAGCTAAAGTTTGAGGCAAGCTTTGGCTCAAGCTTTTTTGTTCTCTCTTGCTCCTTGCCATTCCTTCTTTCTTCAACCTTCTTCAAAGCTCTTTTCACCTATCATCAATCAATCAAAAATATCAAAGCTATGCTCCAAATCATGAGATTGTGTCTCTTTCATAATATATGACAATTATAGCACAAAATCTCATGAAAATACATTAATTTATCCATGGTTGATTGAATCAAAGGAAACATGAAATTCTACCCAATTGGCTTGCTTATGGCTCAAGAATGTGCATAAAATCTATTGAAAACAAAAGAAAAAGACTAGTAAAACTAGGCTAAGATGACTTGTCATCAGAGACCAACAGTTCCCTAAGTTCCTAGAAGTGTTCAAGAAGCTAGAGATCAACATCCCACTTGCTGAAGCTCTAGAACAAATGCCTTTATATGCAAAATTCTTCAAAGAGCTCATCAACAAGAAAAGGAGCTGGAATGAGAAGGAGAAGGTCATTCTAACACAAGAATGCAACGCTGTCATCCAAAGAGGTCTTCCTCCTAAGCTCAAAGATCCAGGAAGTTTCATCATATCCTGTACTATATGCAACAGAATATTGGACAAAGCTCTCTGTGACCTAGGAGCTAGTATCAATTTGATGCCCCTCTCACTAATGAAGAAGTTTGCAATAGAGAAAGTCAAGCCCACCAGGATGTCACTCCAAATGCCTGACAGATCACTCAAGATACCAAATGGGGTTGTGGAAAATCTATTAGTGAAGATTAGAGAGTTTATTTTCCTTGCTGACTTTGTTATCTTGGACATGGAAGAAGAGGGACACAGTTCAATTATATTGGGACGGCCCTTCTTAGCAACAGCAAAAGCCATCATTGATGTGGAGAATGGAGAAATGACACTCAGTGTGCATGATGAGAATATGATCACCAATGTCTTCAAGGCCATGTAATATCCTATGGAGAAGGAAAAGCACATGAGAGTGGAAATGATAGAAGAAGTGGAGGAAGAGCTACTGGAAGATGACAACCAGGAGGAATTAGAAGAGGAAATAGAGCTGGAACAAGAGTTCACAGAAAAGGAAGTGGTGGAGATCTCCGTTGAAAGCAAGGCAAATGAGAAGCCAAAACAAGAGTTAAAACCTCTCCTTCCTCATCTCAAGTATGCATTTCTTGGAGAAGCAGAGGCCCTGCCAGTAATCATAAACTCTTCCTTGAATAGAGAAGAAGAAACAAAGCTGATTGAAGTGTTGAAAGCTCACAAGACTGCCTTGGGGTGGACCATTGATGATATCAAAGGCATAAGCCCTGCTATCTGTATACACAAAATTTTATTAGAGGAAGATTCAAGGCCTGTAGTTCAACCCCAAAGAAGACTCAACCCGGCTATAAAGGATGTGGCTCAAAAAGAAGTCATGAAGCTATGGAATGCTGGGATAATCTTTCCAATCTTTGACAGCTCATGGGTGAGTCTGATTCAAGTTGTACCAAAAAAAGGAGGAATGACAGTCATCACCAATGAGAAGAATGAGTTGATTCCCACCAAGACAGTGACTGGGTTGAGGATGTGCATAGATTATAGAAAACTGAATGATGCCACAAAGAAAGATCACTTTCCTCTCCCATTCATAGACTAGATGCTGGAAAGATTGGCTGGCCATGCCTATTATTGCTTCCTGGATGGATACTCTGAGTACAATCAAATAGTGGTGGATCCCAAGGATCAAGAAAAGACTTTCTTCACCTGTCTATTTGGAGTTTTTGCTTATAGAAGAATGCCCTTTGGTCTGTGCAATGCCCCTGTAACTTTTCAAAGGTGTATGCTTTCTATATTCGCTGACATGGTGGAAAAATTTTTAGAAGTCTTCATGGATGATTTTTCTATCTTTGGCAATTCATTTAACACTTGTTTGCATCATTTGACTCTTGTTTTGAAAAGATGCCAAGAAACTAACCTGGTGTTGAATTGGGAGAAATGCCATTTCATGGTTCCTGAAGGAATAGTTCTTGGGCATAAGGTTTCAAGCAAAGGTATAGAAGTTGATAAAGCTAAAATAGAAATCTTTGAAAAGCTTCCTATACCTGTTAATGTGAAAGCAGTAAGGAGTTTTCTTGGACATGCTGGTTTTTATAAGAGGTTCATCAAAGATTTTTCAAAAATAGCAAAACCATTAAGCAATTTGCTTATGATTGATAGTCCTTTCATTTTTTATGACAATTCCAAGCATGCCTTCGAAACTTTAAAGAGAAAATTCATTACAGCACCAATCATCACACCTCCTGATTGGGAATTACCTTTTGAACTTATGTGTGATGCAAGTGACTTTGCAATTGGTGCTGTATTGGGACAAAAGAAAGACAAATTGCACCACATTATATATTATGCTAGCAAAGTGTTGAATGAGGCACAGAAAAATTACACCACCACTAAGAAAGAACTCTTAGCAATTGTATATGCATTTGATAAATTTAGACAATACTTGATTGGTTTAAAGTTTATAGTGTATACTGATCATGCCGCTCTCAATTATCTCATGTCTAAACAGGATTCAAAGCCAAGGCTTATTAGGTGGGTTCTGCTGCTACAAGAGTTTGATACTAAAGTGAGAGATAGAAAAGGGAATGAAAACCAAGTAGCAGACTATTTGTCAAGAATATCACAAGAAGCTAATCAAGCTCCACACTCAGTGAATGAAAGCTTTCCAGATGAACACCTCCTACAAATCCAACAAGTTCCATGGTTTGCAAACATTGCAAACTACAAGGTTGGAAGGAAGATCCCTCAAAAATTCACCAAGCAACAAGTGAAAAAGCTGCTCAATAAAGTCAGGAAGTTCATATGGGATGAACCATTCTTATTCAAGAGGTGTCCAGATGGAATGATTAGAAAATGTGTTCCTGAGAGTGAAATGAGAGACATATTATGGCATTGTCATGGCTCAGCTTATAGTGGACATTTTGGACCAGAAAGAACAGCAGCTAAGGTACTTCAAAGTGGATTTTATTGGCCAACCATTTTCAAGGATGCTAGAGAGTTTTTCATCAATGGAATGAGTGCCAAAGAGCTGGAGGATTAACAAGAAGAAATGAGATGCCTCAGAACTACATCTTGGAAGTAGAACTCTTTGACCTTTGGGGAATAGATTTTATGGGCCCCTTTCCACCTTAATACTCTTTCAAATACATACTTGTAACAGTAGAGTATGTCTCAAAGTGGGTGGAAGCCATAGCAACAACTATATGCGATGCACAGATTGTCCTCCAATTCCTTAAGAAGCACATTTTTACTACATATGGAGTGCCTAAGGGTATTGTTAGTGATGGTGGTAGTCATTTTTGCAACAAACAGATGGAGAAATTACTTCACAAATATGGAGTGATGCATAAAGTAGCTACACCCTACCATCCATAAATCAATGGCCAAGCAGAGCTTGCAAATAGGGAGTTGAAGAGGATTTTAGAGAAAACAGTGGGGAGTACAAGAAAGGATTGGGCCAGAAAATTAGAAGATGTTCTGTGGGCATATAGGACAGCCTTCAAAACTCCCATTGGAAAGTCACCTTTTCAGTTGCTATATGGCAAGTCTTGCCACCTTCCTGTAGAGCTTGAACACAAAGCTTTCTGGGCCACTAAACTCCTCAACCTTGATTTTTAAGCACCAGGAGAGAAGAGGTTATTGTAATTAAATGAGTTGGATGAGTTTAGACTAGAAGCCTATGAAAATGCTATGATATACAAGGAAAAAGCTAAAACATGGCATGACAAAAGGATCTCAAAGAAGGAATTCAAACTAGGACAGCAAGTACTCTTGTACAACTCCAGACTCAAAGTCTTCCCTGGAAAACTCAAGTCCAAATGGACTGGTCCCTACTTGGTGACAAAGGTTCTTCCCTATGGAAGCCTTGAACTGCTAGATAAAGCAACAAAGAGCAAATTCACAGCAAATGGTCACAGGGCAAAGCACTACTTGGGAGGCCATTGGGACAAAGAGAGGGAGAATCAGAAATTAAGCTGAGCAAGATTGAAGGATGTCAAGCTAGTGACATTAAAAGAGCGCTTGTTGGGAGGCAACCCAACCAAAGGTAGTTTTCTTCTCTTAACTATTTCAATAAAAAGGTTAAGTAGTTTTATCTGTATTGCAAGGAGCTAAGTTTGGTGTTGCATACCAATGCAATCTAAGGGATAATGAAGGATGCTAAGTTTGGTGTTCCACAAAAAAAATCTCATTTAAAAATACATTTCACCCTCTGCATAGTTGGTTACTGGCTCCAAGCAATCAGGGAAACCACTAAACCATTGTCTGTTTTCTAGTTTTTAACTCCATTGCTTTAGCAAAGGCACAAGGTTTCATATATGGTTGGCTTGTTGCATAAGAAACATTAGCAAGAAACTAAGTTTAGTGTTCACACACCAAACTAAGTTCAAAAGCCTACACACAATTTCTGCATGCTAATCAATTGCCTAAGGGCTTGGGAAACAAGCAACCTCTAAGGATTATGCAGGAAAACATTCAACCTTTGGAAGGATCTGCATCATCATCCAAAAGAGATACAACAGCGAGAAATGATGTGGATAGAAGAAGAGCTGAGAGACGTTCCAACAGGTTGTATTGACAATTAATCCTTTTGCTAAGAAGTATTTTAACTTGGAAATTCCTACATGCCTTGCTGAGGTGTTCAATTAGGTGTAAATATAGGTGTCTACTAAGTATTTTAGTTTGCATTATGCTTGTTATCACTCATCTGCTTTAAATTCATGTTTTGTCTCCTTTTATGCATCAATAAGAGAAAATGTTTGAAAAAGAAAGTGATTGTCCAATGTTGTAGAAATTGAAATTGAAATTTGTGGTGGTAAATGCTTGATTAAGATGATGAGCTCAATAATAAATGCTACATAATAGAGTATTCTTGGTAGTGTGAACTTGGTTGCTGTCATAAAACCTTTCATTAAGGAAATTCCCTGACAAACAAAGCAAAGTAAGAAAGAAAAAGAAAAGAAAATCCAAGAATTGTCAAAGAAACAAACAATAAGGCTAGACACCAATAACTTGGACCTTAGGACATATGTCTGTGGTATTTTTGTACTAGGATATGCTTGGACAATTAGGTTCTGAGGAGTCTTTTAAAACTTGATAACTTGGATTAACTAATCCGGGATTATCAACCGAAAGTCCACTATCAAGAGCAACCTAGCTACAAAGCATTTAGTTATCCAAAGAGATGCTGGGTATCAATGTCCCTAAGAGAATTTGTGAGCCAAGTGTCTGTAGTGAAGAAGTGTTGAGCAAAACTAAGCCAAAAGGCTGCTGCAACACTTGACAATGAGTTATCATTAAGGAATAAGCTTTCCAAACAAAAGAAAGAAAGAAAAACCAAAAGGGATCAATCAAAAAGCAAGGCATTGTGACAGCAACTCTAGTGAACCCTCAAATAAGCATTTCTGATAAACCACTATTTTATGGTTTATCTTGTGTTTAATTGAGTGGTTTCATCAAGTCTTTACCCATTTATTCATATGATTTGCATGATTGTTTTATGATTGAAAACTTGCTTCCTAGAGATCTTTAGTTAGTATATTTTAATTCTCCTTTATACCATTCGATGCCGTGATCCGTGTGTTAAGTGTTTCAGGCTTTATAGGGCAGGAATGGCTTAGAAAATGGAGAGGAAGCTTGCAAAAATAGAAGGAACACAAGAAACTAAGGAGATGACCAGCGAACACTGACGCGCACGCATGGCTCACGCGAGCGCACGGAATGGAGAAAATTGCAGCGACGCGTGCGCGTGCCTGACGCGTACGCGTGGAACGGAGTTCTGCAAGATGATGCGCACACATGGACGATGCGTACGCGTGACAAGGAAAAATACCAAATGACGCGCACGCGTGACTGACGTGTACGCGTGACCTGCGCGATCTGCAAAATTAACAGATAATGCTGGGGGCGATTTCGGGCCGCGTTTTGACCCAGTTTTCAGCCCAGAAACACAGAATAAAGCCAGGGAATAAGCAGAGACTCGACACACAGAGACATACACACTTACATATTCTCATTAGGATAGTTTTTAGGTTTTTATATCTGAATCTAGAGAGAAATTACTCTTCCTCTAGGTTCTCTTTACATTCCTAGTTTATTGCTTTTGCTTGTGGATACTGAAGAGTCATCACCTCCGTTGAAGATACTATTCTAGTTTGTTTCCTTACTTACCCTTTTATTTATTCCATATTCTTAATTCTTGTTTAGAGTGGTAATTGGATTATTTTCATGGATTGTTAATGCAAAAGAATTACTTTTACTTTTAATTAATTTTGAATCTATATTTTATTTAAATTATCATGTCTTCTTTTTATATTTCTACAAGCGTTATATTCATGTTAATGGAGTAGATTCCCTACCTGACATGGGGGTTGATTAGGAGGAGACACTTAAGTTGGAAGGCTTAAGTGATGGTTAAATTGGAAGTTGTTGGCTAGTTCTGTATTTACTAACGCTAGACCTTCCTAAAGGAGAGGACTAGGATTTGCGAATAAGAGTTAGCTCAATCACTTGACTTTCCTTTATTTAGTAAGGGTTAACTAAGTGAAAACAACAACCTTTTTGATACTACACTTAAGAGATCCCAACAAGGATAGAACTTCCGATTAATCATTTCCCCAGTCAAGGCTTTTTATTTAGAATATTATAAATCTCTTTTAATTTTCATTGCACTAAATTACAATTGTTTAGTTTCTGTTAATCAATTCTCAAAAACTCTCGGAAAATTCCTGATTAATAAATTAGCACCCTTTTCTAGCAACTTGTTGGGAGACGACCTGGGACTCATACTTCCAGTATTTTTATTCTAAATTTTTTGTGACAACCTTTCTAAATTGATGAGGCGGATTTTTGCTGGTTAAGAGCTATACTCGCAACGCTATTCTATTATATTATAATCTCTAAATTTGTCTAACTTCTGCCGCTCGTCAGTTTTTGGCGCCATTGCCGGGGAGTTGCAATTGTGTGCTGAGAAAAAAATACTTGGAGAGAATTCTTGGAAAAAATACTTTCCAGCTGATGTTACAGACAGACTGAGGAAAGAGATCTCCTGCATTGTTCAAGGAGAATCAGAGACTCTTTATAAGTACTGAGAGCACTTTAAGAACCTTTTAGACGCATGTCCCCATCACATGATTGACAGGCTAGTGTTGATCAGCTACTTCACTCAAGGCATGAAGCCTCGGGATAAAACTACACTAGATGGTGCTAGTAATGGTTCTCTTAAAAAGTACAAGACCACTGATGAAGCATGGCAACTAATGAGCGACTTAGCTGAGTCCACCAGGAATCACAGGCATAGGAGCAACCACTCAAAAGTTGTTGCAGAAGTTTCCTCTAGCACTGAGACTTCTGCTCTTACACAAGAGTATATGTGAAAAAACCAACTTACTGAAGCAAATGCAGTTAAACCAACAACAACAAGCTCATCCTTCCCCACCACAACAAAGCCAATAGTTAGTCCCCCAAAGAGTATGCGGAATATGTGCTGATTATAGTCATTATACTGATGAATGCCCGCAGCTCCAACAAGAAGACAACATTGTGGCAGCTACTCATAACTTCTATGACCGCCCTTATCAAGGATACAATCAACAAGGCGGCAACTACAACCAAGGTGGGAACTACAACCAAGAATGGCAGGATAACTCCACCCAAAGTTGGAGAGATAATTCCAACCATGGCTGGAGGGACAACTATAACAGAGGAGGCAGAGACAATAATGGAAACCAGAGGTGGAATAACAACAACAGACAGCAGAATCAGAACCAACCTTACAGAACTCCTCACCTAAGACAATCACAAGGACCCTAGCATAACCAACAACAAGTCCCACAGATCACTTGCCCTACTTCCTCATCAAATGACGAGATGCTTCGTTCTCTTGCACAAGGACAACAGGATATGCAGACTACACTAAACTCTACTTTAAATAGTCTGAATGCCACTTTACAAGCTCTTGCCACCCGGATAGATTCATTACCTACTTCCACTAACCAACCTTTAAGCTCCAGTGGAATTCCTTCTCAACCCTTACCTAACCCTAAAGGTGGCATCAATGCCATCACTTTGAGGTTCGGAACCACAATGCAAGAGAGGACCCAGGAGGAGCCAAGCCCAATAGAACACACCCAAATTGAAGACTCAGTGGACGTGGAAGATGCTGAAATGGAAGATGCTGAAGAGGAAGAAGAAGTACAAGGCAAGGTTGACGAAGAAGTAGCTCATCCAAGGAATGGAGCACCAAAGGATGCAGAAGCTGCAAGTGGCACCATTCCTATCCCATTTCCGCACCTTGTAAGGAAGTCCAGAAAGCAGATAGAACTTAATCCCAAAATGGTAGAAATTTTCAAAAAGGTTGAGGTAATTGTTCCCTTTTTTATGTCATTCAGCAGGTACCTAAATATGTAAAGTTTCTGAAAGATCTATGCATACATAAAGATAAAATTAATGAGTTAGAAACTATTCCTTTAGGTAGTTCTATATCTACTTTAATGGGAGGTATACCTGAAAAATGTAGTGATCCAGGTCCATGTATGGAAAACTGTACCATTGGAGGTGTAATATTTTCTGATTGCATGTGTGACTTAGGAGCATGTGTTAGTATAATGCCATTGTCTATATATGATACCTTAAGGCTTTCCCCCTTAAAAAGGTTGGCAGCTCGTTTTGTGTTAGCAGATAAAAGCATTATTATAGTAGTTGGAATTGCTGAAGATGTATTAGTGAGCATTAAGGGGCTCACATTTTCCATTGACTTCTATATCCAGGAAATGCTCCCTAATGACTCAGGAAAACCATCATCAATCCTACTTGGAAGACCATTCCTGAAAACTTCAAAGTTCAAGCTGGATGCATTCTCAGGAACATACTCCTTTGAGATAGATGGCAGAACAGTGAGTTTCAGTTTAAATGAAGCTATGAAGCACCCTCCGGAAGATCATTCTATCTTCCAGTGCGACATCATTGATGAAATTGTAGCTGAAGTTCACCAAGAAGACGTAGAAGAGAGACACATGGAGCAAGGTCCAAGTGCGGGGACACCATCTGAAAATAATGAGGACACTTTGCCATTATCACTAGCCCTGGATGATCCAGAGCCTAGCTATGAGCAGAAATTGGAATTGAAGCCCCTTCCTCCACACCTCAAGTATGCTTACCTTGAGGATAATCAGAAGTTCCCAGTTATCCTTGCAAGGGAACTCAGTTCTCAACAAGAGGAGCAACTGCTCGGTGTACTGAGAAAGCACAAGAAAGTAATTGGATGGAGCTTGGTGGATATAGTAGGCATCAACCCTCAAATTTGTGAGCATAAAATATACTTAGAAGAGGAATCAAAACCTGTCCGTCAACCTCAAAGAAGATTGAATCCCACCATCTTAGAAGTTGTCAAGAAAGAAGTGACCAGGCTACTTGAAGCAGATATCATTTACCCCATCTCAGATAGTGAATGGGTCAGTCCAGTACAAGTGGTGCCCAAGAAGTCTGGAGTCACAACAGTGAAAAATGAGCATGGAGAGCTCCTGACAACTAAAGTGCAGAATTCATGGAGGGTTTGCATTGACTATAGGTGTCTCAACCAAGCTACTCGCAAGGATCACTACCCCTTACCATTCATTGATCAGATGCTTGATCGCCTGTCAGGTAAATCCCATTACTGATTTTTAGATGGTTATACAGGATACTTTCAAATTCATATAGCTCGTGAAGATCAGGAGAAGACTACTTTTACGTGTCCCTTTGGAACGTATGCATACAAAAGGATGCCTTTTGGCTTACGTAATGCACCAGCTAGTTTCCAAAGATGCATGATGAGTATCTTTTCAGATCTTATTGAGAACTGTATGGAAGTATTTATGGATGATTTTAGCGTTTATGGTGATTCATTTAACCTTTGCTTGGATAGTTTAGCTAGAGTATTAGAAAGGTGTATTAGTTCAAACCTTGTATTGAATTTTGAAAAATGTCACTTTATGGTAAAACAAGGGATTGTTCTAGGACATGTTGTTTCTAATACGGGTATTTCTGTAGATCCAGCAAAGGTGGATGTCATTTCTAGTTTACCTTACCCTTCCTCTGTGAGGGAAGTCCGTTCATTTCTTGGCCATGCAGGTTTTTATAGGAGATTCATTAAGGACTTCACCAAGGTAGCATTGCCTTGATCCAGATTGCTACAGAAAAATATTGAGTTCGAGTTCAGTGAGGATTGCATGCAAGCATTTGATAAGCTAAAAATTGCCCTGACTCAAGCTCCAATTGTGAGAGGACCAGACTGGAGCCAGCCATTTGAGATTATGTGTGATGCCTCCAACCATGCAGTAGGAGCGGCGCTGGCTCAGCACGAAGGTAAGGATCCTTTAATAATTGCTTATGCATCTAAGACCTTAGATGCTGCTCAGTCTAATTACACTACTATTGAAAAAGAGCTTCTTGCTATTATTTTTGCTCTGGATAAATTCCGAGCCTATTTACTTGGTACTAAGGTAGTAGTGTACTCAGACCATGCAGCTCTAAAATATTTATTAGCTAAAAAAGAGTCCAAACCAAGGTTGATACGTTGGATACTGTTGCTCCAAGAATTTGATTTAGAAATTAAGGATAGGAGTGGTAACCAAAATTTAGTGGCAGACCACTTGAGTCGCCTTGAGCACATTAAGGATGACTCCACTTCTATCAATGATACTTTCCCATTTGATAGTTTTCAAGTAGTATCTGAAGTAGTTCCTTGGTATGCACCTGTAGCTAATTATCTAGTTAGCCATACTTTCCCTCCCAATTTTACTAAGCCTTAGAGGGACAAGCTGAAAAGCGAGTCTAAATACTATATATGGGATGACCAATATTTATGGAGATATGGTGCTGACCAGGTAATTCTAAGATGTGTGCCTCAAATAGAATTCCAGTCCATTTTAGAGGCTTGTCACTCTTCTGTTAGTTGTAGATTATGTTTCTGTTCCGAGGGTTACCTGAAATTGTAGGTCGATCTCGGACGAGATCTTCTGTACTGGTCAGAGCTAACGTGTCCAGCTGGTGAGTGGCGGTCGGAGCGGTTGTGTCTGACTTGTTGGACTGGCTAGGCTGCTGATTCTTTGTCACCGGAGGGTGGGGGTACCAGCAAGGGACTCCGATGCTTAAGTTAGCAAGGGTATTAAGCAGGTTTTTAGTAGAATCAGAGTATGAGTTATACCTGGGTGCTCCACTGTATTTATAATGGTGTGGAGTGACCTTTTTAGATAAGATAAGTTAGTTATCTTTATCTTATCTTATCTTTTGGGTGATGTCATCCTATCTTCAAGGGAACTGATGCACGAAAACTTGTCTCTCAACAAATTTCCCTCGGCAAGTATACCGAATTGTCGTCAAGTAATAACTCACAAAAGAGTGAGGTCGAATCCCACAGAGATTAACGGATTAAGCAATCAATAGTTGATTAATTATCCTAGTCAGAGGATCCAGATTGAAGTGATAAGCAGCAGGAATTATAAATTGACAGAAAAGAAAGGAAAAGCAATAAAGTGCAGAAAAGTAAAATGGCAAGAAAAGTAAATTATAAGAAATTAAAGGGTAAAAAATGTAAAGTGCAGGAAAGTAAATCACTAGAATGTAAAATACAAGAAAGTAAATAACTAAAAGTAAAAAGAAAAGAAAGCATTGGGATAGAAAGATATTGCAATCTCCAGATCAATTGCTTTCATCTCTTCCTCAATCAATGCATTCATTAATCTCCTTGGCAATCTTAAGTGATTGGATCCCAATTCCTTGGCAATCCAATCTCTCTAAGCTTGAACAATTTCTCAATTCCTTGATTTAATTTCTCATGGGAAGAGATGAAGTTTGGTCACTGATTATATCACATGCATTCCCAAATCAAAGTGTTGGTAGGATTATATGTCACTATATCCATCCAAACCCCAATTTGGTCCAACATGAGAAAGCATTTCTAGCATGATCTCCTCATTCCTCTTCCAAGGTTCCGAGAAGATCCAATTATGGAGAGCTTCTCTTCCAAGATAGCTAACCAATTGGATGAAGAATGAAAGCTTTCTAGTAAAATCAAGAGAAAAGAAAGAGGAAGATGCATGATGAAAACAATTTAATCCATTGAATTCCAACAGAGCTCTCTAACCCAATGAAAAGAGTTAGTTGTTCATTGCTCTACCAAAATAGAAAAGAAAGAAAGTGCAGAAAAATAAAGATGAAGATTAAAACTGGAATTGAAACTTCAAAGTTCATAAATGAAAAATACAAACTCGAATTAAACTACTACTAAGAAAAGGAAAAGAAGAGAAAAGGAAGAAGAGTGTAGGAGGGGAGGGGTCCGAAGACCCACTCCCTTTGGAGTGTGCCAATTCACAGAAGTTCGAATTGGTCTTCACTCTCTCCCCCTTCCTTCAATTCTCCGTTCCAAAATGAATTCAATGTAGAAACTAAGGCTTTTTTTATATGCTCTCCTAAATTACAAAAATGAAATGAAATTAAAAGCAAATTACAATGAAATGAAAATTAACTATTCTAGATGCTTCTTGTTTCCTTGATTGGTTGACAATTGTGGGCTTGCTTGCTTGAGCTTTGAAGTAGACTTGAGAGAGAAGTGAATCAAATTGTGGTCCAGGGTGACTTGGCTTTATTGCTTCCGTTATCCATACTAACGCTACAAGTGTGGCGTTAGTGCTGAAGTTAGTGTGGCTAACGTCACACTTGCTACCCAGTTGGTATTTTTAGGGCTTAAAAGATGCGTCGTGTTTGTTCTCCAATTTCATGCCCACTATAGAGTATTATATATTGTTGGAAAGCTCTGACTGTTAGCTTTCTAATGCAACTAGAATCACCATAATTGGACCTCTGTAACTCAAGTCACGCTCTTTTGAAGTGGACAAGGTCGCTGGCATAGTTGCTAGCGTTACTGGAAAAAGCGAGTCACAATAACGTTAGCGATCAAGGGCTTAATATTGCCAGGTTGTGGAGCTCAAACTTAATGTCCACCCCATACTATTATATATTTTTGGAAAGCCCTGGAGGTCTAATTTCCAACGCCTTTGAAAGCGCATCATTTGGAGCTCTACAACTCGAGTTACACTTCTTGGAAGGTGAAGAGGTCAGCTGGCCTTACTACAGGTTGATACCATGTTCATCTTTGCAATTTTGGGGCAGGTTTTCTCCCTCAAATTCAGTGTCCACCATGTAGTGCCATATATGCTTGGAAAGATCTGGAATCCTACTTTTCAATGCCATTAGAATCACCTAATTTGGAGCTTTGTGGCTCAAGTTATTCTTGTTTGAAGAAGGCATGGTCAGGCTGCTAGGTGAGACTTTTGTCCATGTTAGTGTCCACGTTAGTGTAACTAACGTGGGTCTTCCTTTGCTTCGCAAACGTTAGTGGTACTCACTTTTTCCACTAACGTTGGCGTTTTCCTTTCCTTCCACGTTAGTTCCCACGTTAATGTAACTAACGTGGAAGCTAACGTGGGTCTTCTTGCTTCGCTAGCGTTATTGGCACTCACTTTTGCCAATAACGCTGCCCCTTCTTCAAAGTTAATGCTATTAAATTTCTCACTAACGTTGGGGCTTCTCTTTTCTTCCACGTTAGTGCCCATGTTGGTGGAGCTAACGGGGTCGCTAACGTGAGTCTTCTTGCCCTTCGCTAACGTTAGTGGCGTTAACGTTCTCAATAACTTTCCAAGCTTTCCTTCCTTCCACTTTAATGGCCACGTTAGTGGCGCTAACGTAGCCACTAACGTGGCTCTTCTCTGCTTCTTTTGGTCTGAAATCAAACAAACAAAGTGTATCAAAGTAACATACAAGATAAACTTTACTATACTAAGTGTGCTAATAATGCTCAAAATCATACTTTCACTTAGTGTGATCTATTTCATCATATATACCATGTATATTAACTAAAATTCACCTATGCTTGAGATTTTGTTTCATGCAGAGATTTTTCATGCTATTACTCATTTATTGGCCAAATTTGTATGAAAACTAACTAAAACCTACTGAAATAACTATCAAAAATAGGCAATGATGCACCCGCATCACAACACCAAACTTAAATCTTGCTTGTCCCCAAGCAAGGAAAGAATTATGCACAAAGGATTCTTTTTATTGGATTGTGTTGGAGAATTTCTTATGATGCCTTGGTGAGTGAAGTGATTAAGTGATAATGGAGGTGAACTCTAATTATATGCTTATGCAAGGATTCTAGTGTTCATTAGTCCTTATATCTTAGAAGTCTTAGATCTTAGGAGTGTCATTCGGATGGTGTTATGGAGTCCTCTTTATAGATTATCACCTTGAAGCAGTATTTATTCATCTTGGTCTTGACTCTAGGTGTCATGTCTCAAAGCGGCTTTTTAAGACAAGCTTTCAATCAATACTCCCAAACCAGTTGGTCTAAGGTATTAGGTGTTGAAGCACCCCTTAGGATTTACTTGCTCAAGCCTCTTTCTTTGACACAAATTCACCACAAACATGTAACTAGGACAATAACTCTTTGAGTTTTTGTATTTTTCTTTTTCATCCTAGTAATTGATGCTCAGAGCCTTGGGCTTATTCCTTGTTTTTCTTTTTCTTTTGTTTTTTTTTGTTTACTACTTCTTGGATCAATAGATTTTTGAGAATTTCCATAACACTTCTTGAAATTTCAATTCTTATCTATGAGCTCCCATGCAAGTTTTCACAAACATGTAACCTCAATACACAATCATACAATCAGTCCATGTCTCTTAATCCTTAGCTTGCCTCAAAATTGATAAAATTCCTCAACACTTTCCTTTCAAAAGAATGATTTCTTCGATGCATTTTTAAGTATAATGGGTGCAAGCAGATTAAAGATGAAGGTGCAATGATAAGTAGTGAACCATGCTTATTACTAAAAGCAACTTAACAGAATAGAGGTAGACCACAAAATTCAAAACAAGAGACATTCATGATTGCAATTAAGTCTACTGGGAGTAAATGAGAAGGAAAAGAACTTTACAACCTTTGTAGCTCATCTTCGCTCTTGTTGTCCTTTCTTGCAGACTTCCTCCCTCCAATCACCATCTTAGAATAAGTGCTTTGCCGGCAAGCAACAAGTAGGAGCAGTGGTGTTGAGATTGTGATTCAACCATAAATGTCAAAAAAAAAAGAGAAACAAGCTATGAGAAATGCATATAATAAAGCAAGCTTGGTTAAAAATGACACTACAAGCCTAAGAAGCAAAGGCATTATGATTGTACAAACAAGTGGTGTTGCAGGATACATTGCATAAAAAAATTAAGTGGCACACCAAACTTAGTGTGACACTTTCTCTTGGAATTGATGTAAGTATCCAGAAAGATTGAAAACAGATTGTTGTAGGGAAACACCAAACTTAGAATGTGATCATATGCCAATTTTATTTGAAAAGAAGCTAAGTAAAAGGAACTGTTGTATTAATAACAAAATCACCAAGAGCCAGAACTGTCACGAACAGGGGCTTCTTAGTGAGGCATTAACAAAAACAGTTAGAGAGCATAGAAAATAAAGAACTAAAGCAATTACATGAATAAAGAAAAACAAAAGAAAATGTCTAATCTAGGTAATCAACCAACCGGTAGTTTGTTAATCACAATTAATCCCCGGCAACGGCGCCATAAACTTGATGCACGGAAACTTGTCTCTCAACAAATTTCCCTCGGCAAGTATACCGAATTGTCGTCAAGTAATAACTCACAAAAGAGTGAGGTCGAATCCCACAGAGATTAATGGATTAAGCAATCAATAGTTGATTAATTATCCTAGTCAGACGATCCAGATTGAAGTGATAAGCAGCAGGAATTGTAATTTGATAGAAAAGAAAGGAAAAGCAATAAAGTGTAGAAAAGTAAAATGGCAAGAAAAGTAAATTATAAGAAATTAAAGTGCAAAAAATGTAAAGTGCAGGAAAGTAAATGACTGGAATGTAAAATAGAAGAAAGTAAATAACTAAAAGTAAAAAGAAAAGAAAGCATTGGGATAGAAAGATATTGCAATCTCCAGATCAATTGCTTTCATCTCTTCCTCAATCAATGCATTCATTGATCTCCTTGGCAATCTTAAGTGATTGGATCCCAATTCCTTGGCAATCCAATCTCTCTAAGCTTGAACAATTTCCCAATTCCTTGATTTAATTGCTCATGGGAAGAGATAAAGTTTGGTCACTGATTATACCACATGCATTCCCAAATCAAAGTCTTGGTAGGATTATATGTCACTATATCCATCTAAACCGCAATTTGGTCCAGCATGAAAAAGCATTTCTAGCATGATCTCCTCATTCCTCTTCTAAGGTTCCGAGGAGATCCAATTATGGAGAGCTTCTCTTCCAAGATAGCTAACCAATTAGATGAAGAATGAAAGCTTTCTAGTAAAATCAAGAGAAAAGAAAGAGGAAGATGCATGATGAAAACAATTTAATCCATTGAATTCCAACAGAGCTCTCTAACCCAATGAAAAGAGTTAGTTGTTCATTGCTCTACCAAAATAGAAAAGAAAGAAAGTGCAAAAAAATAAAAATGAAGATTAAAACTGAAATTGAAACTTCAAAGTTCATAAATGAAAAATACAAACTCGAATTAAACTACTACTAAGAAAAGGAAAAGAAGAGAAAAGGAAGAAGAGTGTAGGAGGGGAGGGGTCCGAAGACCCACTCCCCTTGGAGTGTGCCAATTCACAGAAGTTCGAATTGGTCTTCACTCTCTCCCCCTTCCTTCGATTCTCCGTTCGAGAATGAATTCAATGTAGAAACTAAGGCTTTTTTATATGCTCTCCTAAATTACAAAAATGAAATGAAATTAAAAGCAAATTACAATGAAATGAAAATTAACTATTCTAGATGCTTCTTGTGGCCTTGATTGGTTGACAATTGTGGGCTTGTTTGCTTGAGCTTTGAAGTGGACTTGAGAGAGAAGTGAATCAAATTGTGGTCCAGGGTGACTTGGCTTTATTGCTTCTATTATCCATACTAACGCTACAAGTGTGGCGTTAGTGCTGAAGTTAGTGTGGCTAACGTCACACTTGCTACCCAGTTGGTGTTTTTGGGGCTTAAAAGATGCCTCCTGTTTGTTCTCCAATTTCATGCTCACTATAGAGTATTATATATCGTTGGAAAGCTCTGACTGTCAGCTTTCTAACGCAACTGGAATCACCATAATTGAACCTCTGTAACTCAAGTTATGCTCCTTTGAAGTGGACAAGATCGCTGGCATAGTTGCTAGCGTTACTGGAAAAAAGCGAGTCACAATAACGTTAGCGATCAAGGGCTTAATATTACCAGGTTCTGGAGCTCAAACTTAATATCCACCCCATACTATTATATATTGTTGAAAAGCCCTGGATGTCTACTTTCCAACGCCTTTAAAAGCGCATCATTTGGAGCTCTACAACTCGAGTTACACTTCTTGGAAGGTGAAGAGGTCAGCTGGCCTTACTACAGGTTGATACCATGTTCATCTTTGCACTTTCAGGGCAGGTTTTCTCCCTCAAATTCAGTGTCCACCATGTAGTACCATATATACTTGGAAAGATCTGGAATCCTACTTTCCAATGCCATTGGAATCACCTCATTTGAAGCTTTGTGGCTCAAGTTATTCTTGTTTGAAGAAGGCATGGTCAGGCTGCCAGGCGAGACTTTTGTCCACGTTAGTGTCCACGTTAGTGTAACTAACGTGGCCACTAACATGGGTTTTCCTTTGCTTCGCAAACATTAGTGGCACTCACTTTTTCCACTAACGTTGGCGTTTTCCTTTCCTTCCACGTTAGTTCCCACGTTAATGTAACTAACGTGGAAGCTAACGTGGGTCTTCTTGCTTCGCTAGCGTTATTGGCACTCACTTTTGCCAATAACGCTGCTCCTTCTTCAATGTTAATGCCATTAAATTTCTCACTAACATTGGGACTTCTCTTTTCTTTCACGTTAGTGGAGCTAACGGGGTCGCTAACGTGGGTCTTCTTACCCTTCGCTAACGTTAGTGGCGTTAACGTTCTCACTAACTTTCCAAGCTTTTCTTCCTTCCACTTTAATGGCCACGTTAGTGGCACTAACGTAGCCACTAACGTGGCTCTTCTCTACTTCTCTGCTAACGTAGCGACTAGCGAGACATCTTCCCAAGTCCCTGAGGGCATGGCTGATTGGGTGAATTCCATGGTTCTTCTATTTGTTTCGTTGGTTGACTTTGAGTTTTGTCAGCAACTTAGGCAATTTCATAGGATTTGTGATAATGGTGGTGATGAAAAGAACTATGAGCTTGTATCTCTAAATTCTGAGGAGAGGATCTGTTTTTACACCCAATTTGCTGGAGAGCGCCCCTTTTTCTACGCCTACGACTTCTTTTTTAGTCAAATGAATATCACTCTTCCCTTTACCCCTTTTGAGACCAACCTATTATGGTCCTGTAATGTAGCTCCATCCTAACTTCACCCCAATTCTTTGGGTTTTATAAAAATCTTTCAGTTGCTGTGTCATGAGTTTGGTATCCCTGCTTCACAATCCCTCTTCTTTTATCTCTTTGTTTTGACAAAGCCTGGGGTGGTTAAGAAGAAAGCCGCTTGGGTTTCTTTCCGAGCTTCCCAGGGAAAAAAGGTTTTCTCTCTGTTTGATGAATCTTTCTGTGACTTCAAAAATTACTTTTTTAGGGTCCGAGCTGTTGAAGGAGCTCGGCCCTTTTTTCTGGATGAGAATGATGAGCCCACCTTTCCCTTGGAATGGCAAAAGAATGTAATGGTATCTAAATATACGTGGGAGATGTTAGATGAGGCTAAGCAAGCTTTTGTGACTGTGTTGGAAGAAAACTGGGGGCAGCCTCCCCATCTCGACATAAAGAAATTTTTAGCCAACCCTTCTCTCCTCCGAGCTAAGCTGGGTAGTGGTTAATTTTTGGTTTTGCTTGTTTTGTCGAGTTTATCTCTTGTGAGCTCTTTTCTGATTCGTAACTTGGTTTCCCACTGTTATGTTTTGTTTGCAGAGATGATTAAAAGTAATGAATCCATAAAGGCCTTTAAAAGGGCAAGGAAGGCTACTGCAGCTCAAAATGTCTCGGCCAAGGCGGCCGGGGAGGGTTCGTCCCAGGTTCAGTCAAAGCCGGCCGTACCGAGCTCACCGGGGGTGAGGAGGGTAATCCCTACTCCCCGGGTTCATTTGGTTGATCCTCCGCAAGCTTCTGTTGCTACTTCTGGTGCTCCTCCAAACAAAAAATAAAAGACAACTGAGCCTTTTAACCTTGACGCCCCCGACTTAGACGCAGTTGAGTTTGTCGATCAGCACATTGGTCCTTACGGTATCATTCCTACTGACGATGTCTCTCTCCTTTGCCATTTGGACTTTATTACTCGAAGTAGAGTCAAGATGGCACATATGGGAGCTGCCCTGTACCGAACTGCCCAAGACCTCCCTCTTCATGCTACCAAAGCCTTTATGGAGGAGGCTAAGCAAGAGTTCGACCGGATGAAAGGTTTGAAGTGGGAGCTCCAAATGAAAGTGACCAAGCTGGAGAAGGAGTTGGAGGGCGAAAAGGCTAGTTCTGTTGCCTTGGCGGCTTCTGTGAGGTTGGCTGAAGACACGGCATTGAGGCATAAGGATAGCTATGTCACGGCCTACAGGAAGGTGATGCGTCTCAGGGAGGAGTTGGAGTCTGCCCGGGTTGATTATGCCGAGCTCCAGGGTCACCTTGTAGGCAGCGTAAATGCTGCTTATGAGAACCTGAAGGAGCAGGTTTGAGTTCTTGCACTCGAGGTCGACATTACTCTCTTTAGCCTGGACAATGTTGTAAAGGATGGCAAGATTGTCCCTGACAACCCTGATGACGATGATGTTGAACCTCCCTCTGTGCCTGCTGCCAAAGCCTCTGTGGTGCCGACTTCTTTAGCTGAGATTGGTCATTCCGTGTCGGAACCTGATTGTCAAATCTTAAACCGGGATGATGGGACAATGGATGCTGTGCCCATTCAGACTCGCCCTCCTTCAACTCGTGTTGACGATGCTGAGAAGCCTTCGGATCTTCCCTGATTATGTAAATGTTTTGTGTAGATAGCCCGGCCTGTGGGCTTTTAAACTTTCTTTTTGTAATGCTTGCTGACTGTTGACACTCTTTTAGTTGCTTGTTTAGCAACTTCATTTTGAAAAACAAAATAGCTTCCAAGTTCTTGGGGCTGATTTGGGTAGCCTCTTGAGCTTGTTATGATTATAACTTTATGCTTTTCATATCATGTCAATTTTTATCTATCTTGGTACCTTTTTTAGGTTTTTTGGTAGTGTTGGAGCCTTGTTGCTCGACCTCTTTGGATTGCCTTTGCGTTTCATACTTGTGGCTTTGATTCCTTTGAGGTTGTGGATGTTATGTCGGCTTCTGAAGTTATTTCTAGTAATCCTGTTTTGTTTGGACCTTTTGTGAGGTCTCTGCTAGGAATTACTTTTTATAACGTTAAGATTTTTGGGAGGCCGACTTCGTCATGTCGGGTCCTTCTAAGTTATTATTGTAATCCTCTTTCTTGGACCTTGTTCAGGTCTCTTTCAGGGATTACTTTTATAACTTTATATTTTGGGCCAACTTTATCATGTTGGGCCCTTCTAAGTTATTTTTGTAATCCTCTTTCTTGGACCTTGTTCCGGTCTCTTTCAGGGATTACTTCTGTAACTTTTATGTTTTGGGCCGACTTCATCATGTCGGGCCCTTCTAAGTTATTTTTGTAATCCTCTTTCTTGGACCTTGTTCCGGTCTCTTTCATGGATTACTTCTATAACTTTTATGTTTTGGGCCGACTTCATCATGTCGGACCCTTCTAAGCTATAGTAATCCTCTTTTATAGGGCTGACCAGACCTCTTTTCAGGGATTTACTTATAACTTTGGTTATTGCGACTGGTCCGACTTCTTTACGTCGGCCAGTCTTTAAGTTATTTTTTAGCAATCCATTTTATTAAGACCTCGTCAGGTCCTTTCTATGGATCACTTTCGATAACTTCTTGCATTTTTCTGTTTTCATCTTTGCCGATTTGTAGAAATTGGGTTTAATCTATGTTTGGTCGACGTTTTAATGAATTTGGTTTTCATTTCTGTTGTCTTTATCGTGATCGTGCAGTGAATTTGATTTTCACTTTCTGCTGATCTATAGCTTTATAATCGGACGATGAATGTTTCAGATTAATGTGGCTTGCAAATTTGTAGAAGATCTAAACAGACTTTATTCAAGAGAAAATGCAAATATATACATGTGGAAGCTTTATCCCTCTAAGTTGGGCAATTTATAGGTCTTGGCTTGGCGCCTCATTAAAAAACCTTTTCAGGAAAAAGAGTGCGCCTCATCCTAAAATCCTTTATCATCCCTAACTATAGTACCTTCTTAGGTTGCAGGCGTGTCATGACCTTGGAAGCTCTCACCCATCGAGTTCGGACAGTCTGTAGTAGCCCTTTCCAAGTACTTTTATAACTCGGTAGGGTCCTTCCCAGTTTGCTGCCAGCTTTCCTTCTCCATGTCGAGTCGTTTCGATATCATTTCGGATTAGGATGAGATCGTTCTCAGAAAAACCTCGCGGCACTACCCTTTGATTATATCTCGAAGCCATTCGACATTTTAATGCCTCTTCCCTGATCTGAGCTCTTTCTTGGACTTCTGGAAGTAGGTCGAGGTCTTCCCTTTGAAGTTGGGAGTTGGCTTCTTCATTATAGTGGATCACTCTGGGCAACCCTTCTTCAATTTCCACTAGGATCATTCCTTCCGTTCCGTACGCTAATCGGAAGGGTGATACCTTTGTGGTGGAATGTGGCGTTGTTCGATATGCCCACAGGACTTGTGGGAGCTCTTCTGCCTAGGCTCCCTTTGCGTCCTGTAATCTCCATTTTAGCCCAGCCAATATGACTTTGTTGGCAGCTTCGGCTTGTCCATTAGCTTGGGGATGTTCTATGGAAGTGAACTGGTGTTTTATGTTCAAATCCACCACTAACTTTCTGAAGCCTGCATCTGTGAATTGGGTGCCATTGTCTGTGGTGATGGAGTATGGAACTCCAAACCTTGTGACAATGTTCCTATATAGGAATTTTTGACTTCTTTGAGCAGTGGCGTTAGCGAGAGGTTCTGCCTCGATCCATTTTGTGAAATAATCTACCCCTACTATGAGGAATTTAACTTGTCCCGATCCCTGAGGGAAGGGTCCGAGAAGGTTGAGTCCCCATTTTACGAATGGCCACGGTGAGGTCACGCTGATGAGTTCCTCTGGCGGGGCGATATGAAAGTTGGCATGTTTCTGACATGGTGAACATGTTTTTACGAACTCTGTGGCTTCCTTTTGTAGAGTTGGCCAATAAAATCCTGCCCAGAGTACTTTTTTGGTAAGTGCTTGCGCTCTGAGATGATTGCTGCAAATTTCACTGTGTACTTCTTCTAGAACTTCCTTTGTGTTGGAAGTCGGCACACATTTTAACAATGGTATTGAAATCCCTCTTTTGTATAGAGTATTGTTTATGATGGTGTAGTACTGTGCCTCCCGTTTTAACCTCTTTGCCTCCTTTTCCTCTGTAGGGAGTGTTTCTATTTTGAGGTAGTTAATTATGGGAGTCATCCATCCTTGATCCTGACCTATTATAGCTAGGACTTTTTCTTCTTCCGAGATTGACGGGTTCTGCAGCATTTCTTGGATGAGGCTTCTATTGTTGCCCCCTGATTTGGTGCTGGCTAGTTTTGAGAGTGCGTCAGCCCGGGCATTCTGCTCTCGGGGTATGTGACGGACCTCATATTCTGTGAGTTGTCCGAGCTGTTCCCTGGTTTTATCCAAATACTTTTTTATGGTGGGATCCTTGGCTTGGTAGCTCCCTGCTATTTGTGAAGTGACTACTTGTGAGTCGCTGAAGATGAAAAGCTTTTGAGCTCCAACCTCCCTAGCCAGCTTCAAACCAGCTAGTAGCGCCTCATATTCCGCCTGGTTGTTTGAGGCGGGGAACCCGAATTTGAGGGAGAGTTTGATTTAGGTTCCTTGGTTGCTTTCAATTATCACACCCGCGCCGCTTCCATTTTTATTTGAGGAACCGTCCACGTAAAGATTCCATTCTGTGGGGATTTCTGGGGGTGTCTGTAAATTCCGCAATGAAATCAGCTAGGTATTGTGATTTGATGGCTATCCGAGCTTCATATTGAAGGTTAAATTCGGACAACTCGACTGCCCATTGCAAGATTCTGCCTGCTAGGTCTATTTTCTGTAAAATCCCTTTTATGGGCTGGTTGGTCTGAACCCTAATGGTGTGAGCTTGGAAGTATGGACGAAATTGTCGAGATGTTAGTATGAGAGCGTAGGCAAATTTTTTTATTTTTTGGTAGTTCAGCTCGGACCCTTGTAATGCTTTACTGATGAAGTATACGGGTTGTTGCCCACTGTCGTCTTCCCAAACTAGTACTGAGGCTACTGCCCGACTTCCTACCGCGAGGTACAATATGAGTGGTTCTCCTTCCGGTGGCTGAGTTAGGATAGGTGGTTGTCCCAGAAATCTTTTGAAATCTTGGAAGGCTTGTTCACACTCCGTTGTCCATTCAAACTTCTTTCCTTTCCTTAGAGTGGCATTGAAGGGAAAGATCTTATTGCCGATCCGGCTAGAAATCTGGACAAGGCTGCCAACCTTCCGTTGAGTTGTTATACCTCTTTGACACAAGTCGGGCTCTTCATGTCGAGTATGGCCCGGCATTTATCCGGATTTGCCTTGATTCCCCTTTGTGTGAGCATAAAACCCAAGAATTTGCCGGCTTCTACTGCGAAGGTGCATTTTGCAGGATTGAGTCACATGCCATGCCTTCTTATAGTGTCGAATACTTGGGTCAGGTCGAACAATAGTGTCTCTTCACTTTGTGTCTTTATTAACATGTCGTCCACATAGACTTCCATGATTTTTCCGATGTGATCCGTAAAGACCTTATTCATTAATCTCTGATAAGTGGCTCCCCCGTTTTTAAGACCAAAGGGCATGACGATGTAGCAGTAGTTTGCTTTTGGGGTTAAGAATGAAGTTTTTTCTTGGTCCGGTGGATACATTGGGATTTGATTGTATCCCAAATATGCGTCCATAAATGAGAGGTATTTATATCCGGAGGAGGCATCTACCAGAGCGTCGATACTTGGGAGTGGATAAGAATCTTTTGGGCAGGCTTTATTGAGATCAGTGTAGTCGGTGCACATTCGCCACTTCCCATTTGATTTTTTCACCAAAATGATGTTAGCTAGCCATAGTGGGTACTTGACTTCTCTTATGAATCCTGCCTCCAGTAGAGCTTGTACCTGCTCTTCCACAGCTTGGGATCGTTCTGGTCCAAGCTTTCTTCGTGTCTGTTGTACTGGCCGAGATCCTGGGTAGACCGCCAACTTGTGGCACATTAACTTGGGGTCTATGCCTGGCATGTCTGCAGCTTTCCATGCAAAGAGGTCGACGTTATCTCGTAAGAACTGTACGAGTGATTCTTTTATGTCTCCTTTTAGAATCGTACCAATATTGGTTGTTTTGTCTGGGATATCTCCGATCTGGACTTTCTTTACTTCACCTTCGGGTTATGGGCGGAGTTCTTCCCGCCTCTGAACTCCACCGAGTTCGATTGTGTGGAATTCTTCTCCTCTGTCTCTGAGGTTTAGACTTTCGTTGTAGCAGCGGCGCGCCGTCTTCTGGTCTGCTTTTATTGTAGCTATCCCTTCCGCAGTTGGGAATTTCATGCATAGATGTGGAGTCGAGACTATTGCGCCAAGCTGATTCAAAGTTGTCCGACCTATTAAGGCGTTAAAGGCTGAACTCACGTCGACCACAATGTAGTCTATTTTGATTGTTCTTGACTGGTTTCCTTTCCCGAAGGTTGTATGTAGTGAAATTATCCAAGTGGTTGAATTGGGGTGTCTCCCAGTCCGAACAGGCTGTTTGGATATGCTCTAAGTTCTTTTTCTTCCAGGCCGAGCTTGTCGAAGGTATTTTTGAACAAGATGTCAGCGGAGCTCACTTGGTCTATCAGTGTGCAGTGGAGATTTGCGTTTGCCAGTTGGTGCGCAGAAATTGTGATTACACTTTGATTATGTAAAATTCATCGCTCTTTCTTTCCCTGGTAATGGCGCCAAAAACATGATGCCAATACCATGGTTCACAACTTCGCACAACTAACCAGCAAGTGCACTGGGTCGTCCAAGTAATATCTTACGTGAGTAAGGGTCGAATCCCACGGAGATTGTTGGTATGAAGCAAGCTATGGTCACCTTGTAAATCTCAGTCAGGCGGATATAAAATAATTATGGAGTTTTCGAAAATAATTAATAAAATAGGGATAGAAATACTTATGTAAATCATTGGTGAGAACTTCAGATAAGCGAATAGAGATGCTTTCGTTCCTCTGAACCTCTGCTTTCCTGCTATCTTCATCCAATCAGTCTTACTCCTTTCCATGGCTGGCTTTATGCAAGGGCATCACCGTTGCCAGTGGCTACATCCCCTCCTCTCAGTGAAAATGGTCAACGCACCCTGTCACGGCACGGCTATTCATCTGTCGGTTCTCGATCATGCTGGAATAGGATTCACCCTCCTTTTGCGTCTGTCACTAACGCCCAGCACTCGCGAGTTTGAAGCTCGTCACAGTCATTCAATCATTGAATCCTACTCGGAATACCACAGACAAGGTTTAGACCTTCTGAATTCTCTTGAATGCCGCCATCATTCTAGCTTACACCACGAAGATTCCGATTAAGAGATCTAAGAGATACTCATTCAATTCTAATGTAGAACGGAAGTGGTTGTCAGGCACGCATTCATAGGGAATGATGATGATTGTCACGTTCATCACATTCAGGTTGAAGTGCGAATGAATATCTTAGAAGCGAAATAAGATGAATTGAATAGAAAACAGTAGTACTTTGCATTAATCTTTGAGGAACAGCAGAGCTCCACACCTTAATCTATGGAGTGTAGAAACTCTACCGTTAAAAATACATAAGTGAAAGGTCCAGGCATGGCCGAGATGGCCAGCCCCTCTGATCTAAGAACCAGGCATCCAAAGATGTTCAAAGATACATTCCCCGGATTCAAAGATGAATAATACAATAGTAAGAGGTCCTATTTATAATAAACTAGCTACTAGGGTTTACAGAAGTAAGTAATTCATGCATAAATCCACTTCCGGGACCCACTTGGTGTGTGCTTGGGCTGAGCTTGAGTGTTGCACGTGTAGAGGTCCTTCTTGGAGTTGAACGCCAGCTTTTGTGCCAGTTTGGGCGTTGAACTCCACTTTGCAGCTTGTTTCCGGCGCTGGACGCCAGAATTGGGCAGAGGGCTGGCGTTGAACGCCAGTTTGCGTCGTCTAAACTTGGGCAAAGTATAGACTATTATACATTGCTGGAAAGCTCTGGATGTCTACTTTCCAACGCAATTGGAAGCGCGCCATTTTGAGTTCTGTAGCTCTAGAAAATCCACTTTGAGTGTAGGGAGGTCAGAATCCAACAGCATCAGCAGTCCTTTTTCAACCTCTGAATCTGATTTTTGCTCAAGTCCCTCAATTTCAGCCAGAAAATACCTGAAATCACAGAAAAACACACAAACTCATAGTAAAGTCCAGAAATGTGAATTTAACATAAAAACTAATGAAAACATCCCTAAAAGTAACTAGATTCTACTAAAAACATACTAAAAACAATGCCAAAAAGCGTATAAATTATCCGCTCATCACCAGTATAATAGTGATGACCATGGGATCGTCATGTCCTGAGATGATACCAGATGCGTCTTCTTTGGTGAAAGTAATTGTGGGGATGTCGGGCGCTTCCTCCTTCCCCTCAACATGATATACTTCTTTAAGATATTTTTTTCTAAGATGATTTGGAGATTCCTCCTCCCGCAAATTTGTCGTGTATCATGTGGACGTGTCTTTTTGGTGTACGAGGTGACCGCTCGGTTCGTCCGACATCTTCGTCCCTTCTTCTTTTTATTTGCTCATCGTCCCGGGTGGCCAGGTACCGATCTAATTTCCCTTCTCTTACTAGTTTTTCTATGACATTCTTTAAGTCAAAACATTCGTTGGTGGAATGCCCACGGATTCGATGGTATTCACAATATTCAGTCCGATTTCCTCCTCCTTTTTTGCCTTTGAGTGGTCGAGCTGGGGTTATTTTTTCAGTGTGGCAGACTTCTCTGTCAACATCCACAAGGGACACCCAAAAAGAGGTGTAATTGTGGTATTTTTTTATTTTTTCCCCATGTCGATCTTTCTTCTTTTTGGACTCTTTATCCTTATCCCGGGAGGGATAGGTGAATCCGGATTTTAAGGTCTCTCCTAGTCGGGAGTTTTCCTCCATGTAGATGTACTTCTCTGCTCGTTCTTGCACTTTGTTCAGAGATGTGGGGTGTTTCTTCGATATAGATTGACTAAAAGGTCCCTCTCGCAGGCCATTGATGAGACCCATAATGGCGGCTTCTATTGGTAGGCTTTGTATGTCCAGGCATGTTTTGTTGAATCTTTCCATGTAGTTTCAAAGACTTTTCCGATCTCCTTGCTTAATTCCTAATAGACTTGGGGCATGTTTAGCCTTATCTTTTTGGATGGAGAATCTGGCGAGAAACTTCTTGGCTAAGTCATCGAAGCTTGTGATAGACCTAGGAGGTAGATTGTCGAACCATCTAATTGTTGTCTTCATTAAAGTAGTTGGAAAGGCTTTGCAGTATGTCATGATCATACCGAAAGTAAGGCGTTACTAACCTGTTTTCCTTTATTAACTATTTACTATTGAGCCTTTAGTTTGACATCGTGATTCAGTTTTATAGAAAATTCCAGAAAAATTTTGTTTTTGTTTATTAAAATCATATATCAAAGATCACCAGATGATAATAGTCACATAATTATTAATAATAATAAATCTATACAAGTAAATTCAATATGAAACTTGAATACAATTCCTATCCCTCTGTATTAAATAAAATTCTTAAGCAACAAGGGCGAGGGAACTCTATGAAAATACCTTAACTCAAAAACTTAACTCATAAATAAATTCTATAATCGCCCGCAGCTTCAAAATGAGTCTTCGAACCTGTGTCACTAAAAGGGTGGAAGATTTTGGGGTGAGAACAAACCACACGTTCTCAGTAGGGAATGAGAATGCCATAAAAGTAATGAGTAACATGCAAATAATTAACGTACTCAAGGAAACCATATTTTTATCACATTTTTTTTAGTAAATACTCTTGGTTTTACTTTAGCTAATTAATTACCTCTTTCAAAATCTCTAAACTCAAAACAAATCCTAAATATAAAACTGGTCACATTAATCATCTCTCAGCCACATAATTAATTCTCAGTCAAAACGTCAATTCTTAATCACCTCAATATATCCACAACTAATAGCATAAGTAAGAAACTCAATTTAACATACAAACAAGTCACAATAAGACAAACAAGACAATCACAGAGAAGTAATACAAGCAAACACAACCAAATACAAATGCGCAAACATTATGATGCATGTCTGTCCTAAGCAGGCCATGAGCTCACGTGTCGGTTTACACCCTGCAACCCGACATTTCCTAGGAACAAGTCCCAGATATGGCTTCCCTTTGTGTCCTTAGTCCATATGTGTCGGTGGTAAGAATACCACTCCTTCGTGACTACCGGCAGTCGGCGCAAATCCCGACCCCATAATATACACACAAGGCGAAACAGTGATCCTCAGTTCGTGGGCATCCCCGAGATCAATTCACAAACAAAACAGAGATCTTCAGTTCGTGGGTTATTCCCCGAGATCAATACACAATAACATAGCGATCTTCAATTCGTGGGTTATACCCGAGATCAATACACAGCAAACAATAATCTTCAGTTCGTGGATTATACCCGAGATCAACATACAACAATTCATGGATTATTCCCGTAATCAATGATTATCAGTCCGTGGGTTTTTTCCGCATATAAAACAAATAATAATTTATAGGTTTTCCCGAGATCAATGATCATTCAATTCATGGGTACTTTCCGAATTTAACCAATTATCAGTTCTGGGTTTCCCCCGTAGTTAAACAACTAACAGTTCATGGAGTATTCCCGCCTTTTATCGTTTTTCATTATCCTTTCTCAATATCAACAATCCACAAATCAATCTTCATTCTCTCTTTCCCTTTGAATCCTTAACACATCTTCTTAAACCTTTCTTAATTTTCTCAAGCATTTGTTGACGAAAATCTTAATCCTCATTTCAGTTCATAATCTCTACTTTAACAATCTTAATTCAAAACTAACTTTAGAACATTTTTTAACCCTCTTCAAAAGACTTAAGTAGATCATATATTTTAAATTCACTAAATGCTTTTTGAAATATACTCCTCTCATTAAAATTAATCAAATAAAACTCTTCCAAGTTTACTAACTTATCAAAGACTCAAAAATCATCTCTCTCCTTACTATTCAAATTCAAATATTATAAATTCTTCAAACTTCTAAAAATTAATACTTTATTTCAAGCTTAAAACATAATTCTTTTCATATTGAATCAATCTCAAAACATAGTTTCTTTCTTAAATAGTTTAATTTTGAAACATAAACCTTTCTTTCGTAAATCGAATTTAAAATAGAATAATTTTTTTCTTAACTAAATAAAACTTAAATAATCATTTTCCAAATCCAAATCTTCTAAAATAACTTCTCAAATAAAACCTCAGATTTTATAAAATTTCGGCAGCACCTCCCCTAAAACTCGGACCTAGCCACCCTTATGGGTTCCCTCTTTCTCAACAATTCAACAATCCTTTCTCAACAATTATCAAATACAAGATTCTCAAGCAATCAGAAAATCCACAATTCGCAATTCTCACATAATCCAACAATCCAATTTTCATCTCATCAGTTCATAATTAAATTCATAAGTCATAGAATCCTTTCAAATTAAACTCAATCAATTCTCCATCCATTTATCAGCAACTATCATGACAGATTCCCAATAATTATCTCATCACAATTCAGTTTAAGAACTAACATCCTTTCATCAATTAAAATCAGAATTTCCATAAACCATTCTTTAAAAGTAAACCGGTTCAACTTCAAGAATTCATAACAATTACCCCAAACATCAACTCTTCATATTTCTTGTTATTTTTAAAGTTATTTAGTTATTAGAAAAGTTACCATTTTATTCTAAAAATCATACTTCAAGAAAATAGTTCAGTAACCAACCTTTAATCCTTCAACCGTCCTCAAAATCAACTCTAGTTAAACTTAAATCAACAATAATAACCAACTTGACATAATCGACTAAAATCAGAATTTCCAGCAATTCTAAAATAATAAAAAAAACCAATAACAATCACAGCCTCAAACCAAAGTAAATCTCATCAATTAATTACTCACGACAACGAAGCCAGTCAATATCACAGCCATAACCCAAACTCAATTCACATCCGCATCCAATTTCAATCATAACTCAGAGCAATCACCACAACTAACTTTTCTCAAATACATTTCATTCAATAATTAACTCATCATATTTCAATTTAATAAATAACATTATCATTCACAGCCACACTTCAACCAATTTTAACCTGTCACAAGTCTATTTCACAGCCATTCCATTATATTAAAATTCTAATTCAATATCAAACAATTCAAAATAGTTCATCCAAGATCAGAATCTCAGCCAATTCATCACAAAAAAAAATCAATCATTCAAAGTACAATTCACAATCGCATTTAATTTCACTTATAATTCAGAATCATCACAATCGCATCCAATTCGAATTCATAATTCAGAATAATCACAACAGTATCCAATTCCAGTCATAATTCGCAATAATCACTATAGCTAACTGTTCTCAAACACCTTTCAGGAAATTCACATCAATTAATCAATTCTTAACCATTGTTAACTATTCGCAATTATCCAATTAACTTTGTAGGCATTCTAAATTAAAAATATTTAACTTTAAAAATTAATCCACAACCTCAGTTAGTCGAAATCCACAAAATTAAATGTGACTCCAACTTCGTTCTAACTCGCATCAACAACAACAGCAGCTCTAACAATTTCCTGAGGACATCAACAGTATCCCCTGTGATAGTTCTAGCACTAAACAGAGAAAATAGAGTAGCTGCACTGAACAAAAACATAGGTTTCCTTAGTTAGAACAGGTGAAAGACATAGGAATAGGATAGAAGCAGAGCAAGGATTAAAGCTCACGGTCTCAAAAATGGAGGAATTGGAACCAAATCAATAGCTTCAAGGGTAGCTCTGATGGCGGCAGAGGCTCCAACAGGGATGAGTTCCTCCGGCTCGTGCAGCGGCACCGTTAGAGGACACAGAAGCAGCAGCGGTCTTCCCTGGATGACAGTGGCGGCGCGACAGACTAGAGCAACGCGGCGGCAGCGAGCTTCGATCACGGCAAGGGGCGGCGTCGTTCCTCTTCGCACGGTTCTGGCAGCAGCTCCTGGATGGAGCGAGCGACGGCAGCACAGTGACAGTGGCGCGGCGGCGAGGCGTGGGTCGATCTCTCCCTATTTCAAGAGCTCTCTCCTCGCTCAGATCTCCCCTACCTTCTGCTAGCAACGACGGCGATGGTGGTAGTGGCACCAACCGCGCCGCCTCCCTCTTCTCCCCCCTCTCCTTCCTCGGTCCCCCTTTTCTTTCTATTCCCGTTCTTCTTTTTTCTTTTGGCTCAGGGAACCATGTGTATGTATTTTGGATAGGGCTGCATAGCTGCTGCTGAGTCTTGAGGAAGAGGGTAGCTGGGTTAGGGTTTATGGGATTTGGGAATTAGGGTTTCTGATTCAATTTCAGAATTTAGGTTTAGGAATTAGGGATTTTATAAAAGAATATGGATAGATATGAATAGATATTTTGATAAAATTGAAGGGTAGAGTAATTTTAAAATTAAATATACTTTATTAAAAATATTTAGAAATATTATTTATCAACATATTGCTAAGTTCAATCGATTATTTCTAATTTAAAATATAAAATGAACATATTAATCATATTTTTATAAAATATAGTTTTAAACTCAATATTAATTATTCAAATCAAATGGTATAATTTTTCATTATTTTTCTATCACCGAAACATTAATTTCAAATTGTAAAATAACTAATAATAAAAATTGTACAAAAATATTGATTGACTTAAACTTAAAGTATTTATAAATATCAATCTAATCATTTTTAATAAAATCATTTTCTAGGAGTTCAAATTAATAACATAATTCATTCAAAATAAAATTTATTTAAATTAAATTATACAAATCTTCTTATTTTTCAATTATCAAAATTATAATTTTAATTATACCAAATATCTAATAAGGATTATATAAAAATTCTAATTAATTTAAACTTCAATTATCATGAAACACTATTTAATTACCTTTAGTAAACTAATTTTCTTAAAATAAAGTTATCAACAAATATAATAAATCACAAATAACTAATTATTTGATTTTCAAAAACTAGGGTTGTTACATTCTATCCACCTTAGAAAAATTTTTGGCCTCAAAAATTGCTAGAATAAAATAAGTTCAAACTTAAATCAAAGAAAACAGACTATATGGACAAAAGTTTAGACATTGTCAAGGATGAAAATTCAAAGAGTTACGTAAGCAATCAGATTTATAGGCAAGCAAAGGTATACAAGAATGACAAGGTAGGGTTGGAAAACAATCAAATCACATTCTAAGGAGGAAATTCAAACCAGAGAATTCGAACAAAAACAATGAAGAAAGTGATAGCACGAGTTTGCGTGGCACGAATAAAGATTATACGTCGAATCGAAGCTAAATTTATAAACTCTAACGCTCCCAAACCCCGTGAATCGCATTACCTATTACTTCTATTTCGTCTATGATAACCTGTTAGTGTTGCCATGTACATAAATCATTAGTATTAAGTTGGCCAGACCTAATACCATGAAATATGAAATAGTAAACTAACAGAATTAATCATCAGACAGTCATGCATATAAAACTCAAACTCTTGTTATCAGAACAAGTCACAAAGCATGACAGACACTCAGAGTATCCAATGAAGCATAGTCAGTCCATTCCCAAGGCTCTAACAGGAACGAACTGCTCTGATACCATTTGTAACGACCCAACTTCCAGTACGTCATGATCATACCGAAAGTAAGGCGTTACTAACATGTTTTCCTTTATTAACTATTTACTATTGAGCCTTTAGTTCGACATCGCGATTCAGTTTTATAGAAAATTCCAGAAAAATTTTGTTTTTGTTTATTAAAATCATATATCAAAGATCACCAGATGATAATAGTCACATAATTATTAATAATAATAAATCTATACAAGTAAATTCAATATGAAACTCGAATACAATTCCTATCCCTCTGTATTAAATAAAATTCTTAAGCAACAAGGGCGAGGGAACTCTATGAAAATACCTTACCTCAAAAACTTAACTCATAAATAAATTCTATAATCGCCCGCAGCTTCAAAATGAGTCTTCGAACCGGTGTCACTGAAAGGGTGGAAGATTTTGGAGTGAGAACAAACCACATGTTCTCAGTAGGGAATGGGAATGCCATAAAAGTAATGATTAACATGCAAATAATTAACGTACTCAAGGAAACCATATTTTTATCACATTTTTTTAGTAAATACTCTTGGTTTTACTTTAGCTAATTAATTATCTCTTTCAAAATCTCTAAACACAAAACAAATTCTAAATATAAAACTGGTCACATTAATCATCTCTCAGCCACATAATTAATTCTCAGTCAAAACGTCAATTCTTAATCACCTCAATACATCCACAACTAATAGCATAAGTAAGAAACTCAATTTAACATAAAAACAAGTCACAATAAGACAAACAAACAAGTCACAATAAGACAAACAAGACAATCACAGAGAAGTAATACAAGCAAACACAACCAAATGCAAATGCGCAAACATTATGATGCATGTCTGTCCTAAGCAGGCCATGAGCTCATGTGTGGGTTTAAACCCTGCAGCCCGACATTACCTAGGAACAAGTCCCAGATATGGCTTCCCTTTGTATCCTTAGTGCATATGTGTCGGTGGTAAGAATACCACTCCTTCGTGACTACCGGCAGTTGGCGCAAAGCCCTACCCCATAATATACGCACAAGGGGAAACAGTGATCCTCAGTTTGTGGGCGTCCCCGAGATCAATTCACAAACAAAATAGAGACCTTCAGTTCGTGCGTTATTCCCCGAGATCAATACACAATAACATAGCGATCTTCAGTTCGTGGGTTATACCCGAGATCAATACACAGCAAACAATGATCTTCAGTTCGTGGGTTATGATGATAAGTCATCTTAGCCTAGTTTTACTAGTCTTTTTCTTTGTTTTTATTAGGTTTTATGCACTTTCTTGCATTGTAAGTAAGTAATTTGGAATGGAATTGCATGGTTTCCTTGAATCAATCAACAACCATTTAATTGATACTAAATCAGGACGTTTAAGCTAAATTTAATTGATATTTAAATGAATTATAAACCTTATGAATTTGGTGATACTTTGATTGGTTGTTTTGATTATTTACAGGTGAAGAAAAGAAAAAAACAAGAAAGCGTAGCCTAAGAAGCGTGGCCCAAGGAAGAGAAAAGTGTAGCAAAAGAAACAAGGAAGCATGGCACATGGAAGGAGGAAGCCCAACGCTCTATCCAAGAGTGGAGCACTCTTTAAGGGAGCACAACAATGAACCAAGGAAGCAAGACTTGGATGCTACGCTCCCCTTGAGAGCGGAAAACAATTTTGAACCAAGAGAGAAAGAGGAAAAGAATGATGCTCCGCTCTTGTCAAGAGCATTATCGGGCTTCACTCAAAAATAAATTCAAGGAAGAAGTTTGCTAGTGAAAGCTACAAGGTTCGAACTCATGAGCAAGGGGGAGTGAGGGAGCGCTACTCACAAAGGAAATAATCTAAAAATGGCTAAAATGCTACCCCCAAGGATCGAACGAAGCACCTTAAGGAAGCAAGGAGCAAGGTGTAACGACCCAATTTTCAATATGTCTAGATCATACCGGAAACTGAGCGCTACCAATTTGTCTTCCTAATTATTATCTATTATTTATCATATGAGCCTGATTCGTTGTTAAAAGCGTAGTTAATTTGCGAGGTGTATTTTTTTTTTTTTGAAAAAGTTTGGATTAATAGACAGAATCATTCATAATCAATTCACAACTGATAATAGGTAAAACGGTTATAAGCAACCACACATAAATACATCACAAGCAGTTAACAACATTCAGTGATCCAACTTTTATTTAAGTATAGACTTTTAGTTAGAACACCCCTAGATATAGCTAGATTAACTATATACATATATATACATACAACATCCTAGGCCCTGACCTGTTCAAGAAGTCCCTAAGCTGGCGCCCAGGCTAGCCTAGACTCTATACTCACCTAGTCCCTCTAAACTACTAAAGCGAGGGAAAGTACGTGCTAAGTCTTCAAAAATCAAGTCAGGTGGAACGTCATCAAAAGATAGAACATCATCTGCTACTCCTCTGCATGATCAAACTTTTCCACAGGACGTCTCTCTGGTACTTCATGAAGTAGCCACACAATAGGAATCTCGTACACAGGATTTAGGTTAAAGTGCGCAAATGAACGGGGTGCAGACGTTGGCTGGTCTCACAATATATACATATAATCAGAGAACGATATTCACCCTAGACTCAGAAGACTATCTAGAGCAGAATCCTCTTCTTGCGAACGATCATCAGCGAACTATGGTAAGGTACTCTTACTTCCATCTGAAGGGGGAAGGGAGAGAGAAGGGGTAAGAACTGGGGAGTTCTTAGTAGGGCCGGGGTTATTAGTTAAGTTCATTAATTCCATATTGTTTAGCAGATAAATAGCATAATACCGAGAAGCAGTAGACAGAAAAAACAGATAAATAGAGAAAATAGAAAGCAAAACACAATCAAAAGAATACAAGAAAACAAAACACAGACACAGAGAATAGAATGAAAACAAAGAAAGCATATATTCAAACAACAATCATAACTGAAGAAATGCGCAACCAAGTATGATGCATGTCTGTCCTATGCAGGCCATGAGCTCACGTGTCGGTTTACACCCTGCAGCCCGATATTACCTACGAACTAGTCCTAGATATGACTTATTTTCTGTAGGTGAACTTCGGCCTACAAAAATAGCACTCCCGTAAGTGAACTTCGGCTTACAGGAATAGTCTAAACACAACACAACAACTTTCTGTAGGTGAACTTTGGCTTACAAAAATAACACCTCTGTAAGTGAACTTCAGCTTACAGAAATAGTCTAATTACAGCACAACAACTTTCTGTAGGTGAACTTCGGCCTACAAAAATAGCACCTCTGTAAGTAAACTTCGGCTTACAGAAATAGCGCCCCTGTAAGTGAACTTCGGCTTACAGGTATTACAACTCTCTGTAGGTGAACTTCGGCCTACAGGAGCAACACCCTGAGATACACAATTGATATTCACTGCAGGTAAACTTCGGCCTAAAGGAATAACAACTCACTGTAGGTGAACTTGGGCCTACAAGACCTCTAGGGCCAATGGAAAAGCAGCAGATGAACATACAACAGAACATCATGCCACAAGGCTTAACTCTTTATTCTTATACTCTTCTCCTCTATTCTTGTTGTTATATTACTCTTTTCTCATTATCATCATTCATTATTATTCTCATTATTCATCATCACTTTCACATTCTTATGCAGTACTTATTTCTTTCTCTGTTCAATCATACTATACAAAGTTTACAGCTTTTACTTTTACAACATCTTAACTCAAACTATTTCTCTTTATCAGATTACTCTTTTCTCTGTATCCCTTTATTCTACTCTGGTTACTCTTTTCTCTATATCTCTTTACTTTTCTCTGGTTACTCTATTCTCTGTGTTTCTCTACTCTGCTCTGATTTCTCTTTTTAACGTATGTATTTAAAGCTTATGTAAATTTCGGTATGAATAGTTAACCTGTCCCAAGTATAGGTTCATTAAGTCTATACTGAAACAGTTTAACTTTTCATATAATACCTAACCCTAGTCGCAACTCAAGGACTAACTATGTTGCCCTAGTTTGTTCACTAATCTCTGTCTGTTTCTGTCATTAAAACTTTACAGACTTTTTCTTCGACTTTTATCTTTTCTTCAACTTTTTATCTTTCTTTTATCTTTGCCTCACTAACATGTTATTACCACTCCCTAAGTGTTTTATGAAGGTAATTATGAGATTCTGTGCTTAAAGTTGTCTTCCTAAAGTTTTTACAGAAAACTGCCTTTTTCGCATTATTTTATTATTTTTATTAAAATATTATTTTTAATTAAATATTATTATTTAATATTTTATTATTATTTATTATTTTAATACTAAATTTTCGAAAATTAACTTACCTTTTACTTTTAACCTTTAAAATTCATTTTTTACCACCCGTAACTTTTAATATTTCTACTTTTACCACCCTAACTTCCAGAAATTACCATATAACCCCTTAAACACCAAAAATTTTACTTCCTTGCCCTTTCTAAGATCTAAAAGGTGTTCTTCAATGTTCTTCATCACACTCAAAGTATTCTTCGTGTTCTTCGTATATTCTTCAAATTCTTTCTCTGTTTTACCCGTTTTTCAGTCTTTTCAGCAACCGATTTTTACCAAAATTCAAAATAAATTTCCAGCCACTAAAACCCCATCTTTTCTACATGATTTTAACATAAATTGAACCTCAATTTAATATCTAGGATTCGTTTTTTAGCAGCCACAAGAACACACATTCATAGCTTGAATTTCATCAAATTTCATCAAATTTTCACCAAAATTTCAACAAGAATTACTCATACAAACAATCAATTTCAAGCACAGCCAAACCATATCATAATCACACAACTCAAACACAATCAATCAAGATTAAATTCGTCAATCCCTACCTGGTTTTGCTGCTCCTAATTCGGTTAAACTTTCAGGTGGTCCTTAAGCACTTTTTCCTCCTAAATCACATCAAGAACAACTTTAAATCCAAAAACTCTCAACTGACCAAATCTCACTCAGTATGTTAGGAAGAGATATATCACCTTAGACTTGCTGGAAATTCACGTTTCTTGGCCCTCAAGTCAAGTTAAGCATGATTGCTAAGGAAGAACATCAAGAAAACACATGTTTTGCATGGTTTTCGTTGAAAACCGAATTGAAGAGGGAGGGAGACAACCATCTTACCTTATTTCCAGCCTTGATAAGTTACATGGTTATGTAGAGGAAGAAGAGAGGACCATTTTGGTGAAATCAGAGTTTTGATTTGAGTTTTAGTTCAGAAGAAATCAAGCTTTGAAGATTAAGTGTTCATGAAAGTTTCTCTCTTTTCTCTCTTGTTATTTTCGGCCAAAATGATGAAATGAGACAGCCTTGGAGGTCTTGGAGGGTGTAAGGTGAGTTGTGATTGGTTGGCTTGGAGGTGGGTTAAAATAATATTAAAATATCTCTGGTGTACAACTACTAAAACTAGGTGTATCGGAACACTCGTAAAAACATCTCTAAAAATTATTTTCTGAGATACTAGTATAAATGACACTAGTAACATATTTATTATGAGAATCAAACATGAATAATGAGGCCTTAGCATTGCTAAAGTCATCAGAGAGTGCTGGTGCTAAGCTGCACCAGTAAACCATAAACCCGGTTAAACCGATTTTCTGTTTTAAACAAAAATAGACCAGGTAACCTTATAATATCATTCAAGCATTTTCTAATAATAATATAATGATAATAATATACTATTATCTCTCTCCTCTCATGAATCGAGTCCGGTTCATCAAACAGAGACTATTTACAAAAATCAGAATCAAAACTGCCAACCGATACGGTTTAAAAACTAGGTTCTTCGTGACCGCGTTATCGAGCTTGCCTCAGAAAAGGTTCTAGCTTAGGGATGACATAATGACAATGAGGATTGAGATACTTGTTGATATAGAAGAGGTGTTCCCTTTACTGATCTTCTGGCGAAATCCGTGCCTTCGGAAAAGATCTCGCATACTCGAAAATCAGGGTTGTTACATTCTACCCTCCTAAAAGAAAATTTTGCCCTCAAAATTTTAGTTACCTAGGAATAGATGCGGGTAATTAGCTTTCATCTTATCTTCCAGTTCCCAAGTGTGCTCTTCTTCTCCTCTTGGTTCCCACGCTACTTTGACTAAGCGAACAATCTTGCCTCTTAGCTGCTTATCACTTCTTTCTACGATCTGAACTGGTGATGCTTGATATGTCAAATCATTTTATAACTGTACTATTTCTGGTTGTGAAACGTGACTCTCATTGGGAACATATTTCTTAAGTTGGGAGACATAAAAAAAATATCATGAAGGTTTGATAAATAAGGAGGAAGGGCTATTTGATAAGCTACTAGACCGACTCTTTTAAGTATTTGGAAAGGTTCTATGTAGTGTGGGTTAAGATTTTTAGTCTTAAGGGCTCTACCTATTCCAGTAATCGAAGTTACTTCTAGAAAGACACGGTTTCCATCACTAAACTCTAAGGGTCTACGTTTATTATCGGCATAGCTCTTTTGACAGCTTTGTGCTGTATGGATCTTCCAACGAATATCCTTTATCTTCTAAGTAGTTTCTTATACTAAGTTTGGACCTAAGACATTAGCTTTCCCATCGTCATTCCAACACAATGGTATCCGACATCTTCTTTCGTAGAGAGCTTCATATGGTGTCATCCCGATACTTTATTGGCAACTGTTGTTGTAGATTAATTTGACCAACAGCAAATACTTATCCCAGCTACTTTGGTTGTCTATCATACATAATCGTAACATGTCTTCTAACATCTAGATTGTCTGCTCTGATTGTCCGTCTATCTGAGGATGGTATTCTATACTCGTGTGCAATTCTGTTTCCAACGCTTTCTGAAAAGCTCCCCAAAATCTAGTAGTAAACCTCGAAACTTGATATGAGACAATTTACGAAGGTATCCTATGTAGTCGTACATTTTCTTGAATATATATTCATTCCAGCCTTTCTAAAGTATAGTCAACTCAAATCGGAAGGAAGTGCGCTGACTTTGTCAACCTGTCCACAATTACCCAGATGTTATCGTGTCCTGTTGAGGTCCTTGGCAATCCCGTGACAAAATCCATAGTAATCTGCTCCCATTTCCATTGTGGTATTTCTAAGGGTTGTAGGGTTCCTGACAGCTTCTGATGTTCCACCTTCACCTTCTGGCAAGTTAAACATTTTGAGACATAATCAGCTACTTCTTTCTTTAAGCCCAGCCACCAGAACATTTGTTTCAAATCTCGATACATCTTTGTCACTCCATGATGCATAGAAAATCTACTTTGGTGAGCTTCAGCAAGAATCTTTTGTTGCAATTCTCCAGAGTTAGGCACACAAATTCTATTCTTGTACCTCTATAGGCCACTACGATCCTGTCTCACAGCTTTTTCAGCTCTGCAAGCAATGGTGACATCCGGTGTGGTGCTATGGAAATCGTTCCGATTTTAGGTACTAGATCAATGTTGAATTCTATCAATCGCTGAGGAGAAAACTCAGGTATGTCATCCAAGAAAACATCAGGAAATTCCTTCACCACTCAGATTCGTTCTAAGCTTAGTTCACTGTCATTCGAGCTAGCCACTAACAGAACGTACCCCTCATAATCCCTCCCGTCTAAGGTAACTCTTCCAGAATTCAGATATAAGGTGTGGGACAGAAATGGTTTAGTACATAGACTATCAGATGGAATAACAGCAGTTTTTTTAAAATAATCAAGGAAAGAATGATACTTAGATAACCAATCTAATCCTAAAATAACTTCTAAATCACATAGAGGCAAACATATTAGATCGTGTATAAAAGTCCTGTTCCTAGCGAATGGTACTTGCGGGCACACTAAACTGGTCAAAGCATTTTGGGATGCAGGTGTATGGACAATCAAGTAAAAATTCAATTTAAAGAAATATAATCCTAACTCGTAAGCAATAGTTAGAGAAATAAAGAATGCGATGCACCCGAATCATACAGTACAGTTAGAAATCGATCTTGACATAACACTGACCTTGAATGAGGGCATTCGATTGCACAACATCGTCAATAGTGATAGCAAACACTCGTCCTTGTTGCTGGGTTCTAACTGAATTTTGAGTAAATCCCTTCGGACAATCCTTGGCAATGTGTCCAAGTTCTCCACAAGCATAGCAATTAGGTGATCCAAACTGGCAAGACCTGTTATCATGCTCTTTTCCGCATTGCTTACATGCAGTGTTTATGTAAGCCTGATGGGCTCGTTTACCATTGCCTTGCCTTACTTTACCTCCATTCTTACCCGTACGGCGAGCAGTAATGTTACCAACTTGTAGGTTCTTATGCTGTCGTATGCCACGCGCTTTAAAATGCACCCTTCTCCCAGCTGCCTGATGATTGCTAAGACGCTTTGGTGGAAATCCTTGGCGACTCACCTTGGCCACAGTCACTTTCTTAATACATTCTTCCACTAACTTGCTCTTGTTGACTAATTCAGCAAAATTACGTATCTCCAGTGGAACTATTGAACTCATCAGATCATCACGAAGGCCTCCTTCAAACTTCAAGCACTTCCATTTCAACAAGAATTTCTGGGAGAATTGTTGTTTTTCCATTGATGCTTTGGTGATTGGCCGCTCAACTGAGATATACTCAGTTATTCCCATCCTTACTCCAGCGTCCTTGCAGAGCATAGAAATCAAGCTTGGATAAGCCAACCTGGCATCTTTGGAATTTTTGTTTGCAATTTTGTAGAATTCAGTTGAAATCAGTTGATGAACTTCCACTTCTTTTCCCATCATGATGCAATGGATCATCACTGCTCTTCTAATAGTGACTTCAGAACGGTTGCTAGTGGGAAGCAGAGAATGCCCAATGAAGTCCAGCCATCCTCTGGCGACTGGTTTGAGATCTTCTCTTTTGAGTTGAATTGTGACACCCTTCGTGCTGGTGGTCCACCTGGCTCCAGGGATACATATATCCTCTAGAATCTTATCCAGGCCCTTGTCTATTCTCATTATTCTCCTATTGAAGGAGTCTGGATCATCTTTCAGCTGAGGCAGCTTTAAGATCTCCCTGATCTTGTCAGGGTGGGTATGAACAATCTTTCCTCTGACCAAGGTCCGATAGTCATAGATAGCAGATCCAGATAGTCTTTGCCTATCTATATGCCACATATTAGCATAGAACTCCAGGACCATATTCCTTCCCACTTTCGTTTCAGGATTAGCTAGGATCTCCCAGTTCCTGATTCGAATTTGCTCCTAGATCTCCGGATATTCGTCTTCTTTCAGATCGAATCTAACTTCTGGGATCACTGATCTTAGACCCATTATTTTGTAATAATGGTCTGAATGTTCTTTAGTTAAGAACTTCCCTTGATTCCAAAGTGGTTTTGGAATGCTTTCTTTCTTGCCTCTTGGAGTGGGTTGTTTTCCTTTAGGAGCCATGATCTTAGTGATCACGGATAAGCACACCAAACTTAGAGGTTTGCTTGTCCTCAAGCAAAAAGAAAAGAAAGGAGAGGGAGAGAAGGAGAGCTAGGTGCAATGGTGGATGGGAGGGGAGGGAGGCCGAACCCATATTTAAAGGGAGAGGGGGGTGGGTTTTCGAAAATAGGGAGGAAGATAAGATAGAAGATATGATTTTTAAGAAAATTTTAAGTATGATAAGAAAAGATATAATTTAAAATTGAAGAGATATGAAAGATATTTGAAAAAGATAGATTTGGATTTTTGAAAAAGATGATATGGAGATTTGAAAAAGATATTGATTAGTTGAAAATATTTTTGAATGAAAAGAGATAGATTTGTTTTGAAAATTTTGAAAAAGAGTTGAATTGGGTTGAAAAAAAGGATTTGTGCATATAGATTAAGATACATTTGATATTTTTAAAATAGGGTTTTTAGAAATTAGGGATTTTAGAAATCAGAGTTCTTAACATGTTTATGCAAGAAATCATGAATTGAAACATGAAAATTAAATTTAGAATGAAAAATATGAAGTAAAAACGAATTCACCTTCTCCCCACCATCCTGGCATTTGAACGCCCAAACGCCGCATGTTTTGCGCGTTCAATGCCCAAATGCTGCCTCTCCTGGGCGTTCAACGCCCAGCTGTTGCTTCTTTCTGGCGTTGAACGCTAGGAACTCCTTTGTCACTGGGTGTTTTTCTGAACACCCAGGACGCTGTAAATCTGGCGTTCAACGCCCAGAAGATGCTTCTTTCTGGCGTTTAACGCCCAGATGGCTATCCTTACTGGCGTTCAACGCCCAGTGGATGCTTCTTTTGGGCGTTGAACGCCCAAAACAGACTTTTACTGGCGTTTTCTTGCCAGTGAGCTCTTTTTCTCTGTTTTGTGTGCAGAATCCTTCTGTAGCCCTGTGAACTTATACAATTGACTCTTTACCTTAGTATCAGTGAACTTTATATAAACAAATAAAATCAAGAATAGGGCAAAATGCTTAGAGGAAGTGATGCTCCATGGCTGGGTTGCCTCCCAGCAAGCGCTTCTTTATTGTCTTTAGCTGGACCTTGCTGAGCTTTTAATCTAGCTTCAGCCTTGAGCACTCTTGCTCAACATTGCCTTCAAGATAGTGCTTGATTCTCTGTCCATTAACAATGAACTTCTTGTCAGAATCAATATCTTGAAGCTCCACATAACCATATGGTGATACACTTGTAATCACATATGGTCCCCTCCACCGGGACTTCAGTTTCCCGGGGAATAGCCTGAGCCTAGAGTTAAACAACAGAACCTTTTGTCCTAGTTCAAAGATTCTAGATGACAGCTTTCTGTCATGCCACTTTTTTTATTTCTCTTTATAAAGCTTGGCATTTTCGAAAGTAGTGAATCTGAATTCCTCTAGCTCATTTAGCTGGAGCAATCTTTTTTCTCCAGCTAATTTGGCATCAAAGTTTAGGAATCTGGTTGCCCAGTAGGCTTTATGTTCCAGTTCCACGGGCAGGTGGCATGCCTTACCATACACAAGTTGGTATGGAGAGGTCCCTATAGGAGTCTTGAATGCTGTTCTGTAAGCCCACAGAGTATCATCCAAGCTTCGTACCCAATCCTTTCTACGGGTACTTACAGTCCGTTCCAGGATTCTTTTTAGTTCTCTGTTAGAGACTTCAACTTGTCCATTTGTCTGTGGATGATATGGAGCCGCCACCTTGTGGCGAATTCCATACCGGACCATGGTAGAGTAAAGCTGTTTGTTGCAGAAGTGAGTGCCCCCATCACTGATTAGTACCCTGGGACACCAAACCTGCTGAATATATGTTTTTGGAGAAATTTCAGCACTGTTTTAGTATCATTAGTGGGTGTGGCAATGGCCTCAACCCATTTTGATACATAGTCAACTGCCACCAGAATGTAAGTGTTTGAGTATGATGGTGGGAAAAGCCCCATGAAATCAATACCCCATACATCAAACAACTCAATCTCCAAGATTCCTTGTTGAGGCATGGTGTAATTGTGGGGCAAATTACCAGCTCTCTGGCAACTGTCACAGTTACGTACAAACTCTCGGGAATCTCTGTAGAGTGTAGGCCAGTAGAAGCCACATTGGAGGACCTTGGTGGCTGTTCGCTCACCTCCGAAATGACCTCCATATTGTGACCTATGGCAATGCCATAAGATCCTTTGTGCTTCTTCTTTAGGCACACACCAACGGATTATGCCATCTGCACATCTCTTAAAGAGATAGGGTTCATCCCACAAGTAGTACTTTGCATCAGTAATTAATTTTTTCTTTTGTTGCCTGCTGTACTCCTTGGGAATGAACCTTGCAGCTTTATAGTTTGCAATGTCTGCAAACCACGGTGTTTCCTGAATGGAAAACAAATGCTCATCCGGAAAGGTCTCAGAGATTTCAAGAGAGGGGAATGACGTCCCTTCTATTGGCTCTATCCGGGACAGATGATCAGCCACTTGGTTCTCTATCCCTTTTCTGTCTCTTATTTCTATATCAAACTCTTGTAGAAGCAACACCCATCTTATGAGCCTGGGTTTTGAATCCTGCTTTGTGAGTAGATATTTAAGAGCAGCATGGTCAGTATACACAATCACCTTTGATCCTACCAAGTATGATCTAAACTTGTCAATGGCATAAACCACTGCAAGCAATTCTTTTTCTGTGGTTGCGTAATTTTTCTGGGCATCATTTAAAACGTGGCTAGCATAATAAATGACATGCAGAAGCTTGTCATGCCTCTGCCCCAGTACTGCACCAATGGCGTGGTCACTGGCATCACACATTAGCTCAAATGGTAATGTCCAGTCTGGTGCAGAAATAACTGGTGCTGTGACTAGCTTGGCTTTCAGCATTTCAAACGCCTGCAGACACTCTGTGTCAAACACAAATGGCATGTCAGCAACTAGCAGATTGCTCAGAGGTTTTGCGATTTTTGAAAAATCCTTTATAAACCTCCTATAGAATCCTGCATGCCCCAGAAAGCTTCTAATTGCCTTAACATTGGCAGGTGGTGGTAATTTTTCAATTACCTCTATTTTTGCTTGATCCACCTCTATTCCTTTGTTTGAAATTTTATGCCCAAGGACAATCCCTTCAGTCACCATAAAGTGACATTTTTCCCAGTTTAAAACCAGGTTGGTCTCTTGGCATCTTTTCAGAACTAGTTTCAGGTGATCAAGACAGGAGCTGAATGAGTCTCCATATACTGAGAAGTCATCCATGAAGACTTCCAGAAATTTTTCCACCATGTCAGAGAAAATAGAGAGCATGCATCTCTGGAAGGTTGCAGGCGCATTACACAGCCCAAACAGCATCCTTCTATAAGCAAACACTCCAGATGGACATGTGAATGCTGTTTTCTCTTGATCCTGGAGATCTACTACAATCTGGTTATAGCCTGAGTAGCCATCCAAAAAGCAGTAATAATCATGACCTTCCAGTCTTTCTAGCATCTGGTCTATGAATGGTAAAGGAAAATGATCCTTTCTGGTGGCTGTATTGAGCCTTCTGTAGTCAATACACATGCGCCACCCTGTAACTGTTCTTGTAGGAACCAGTTCATTCTTTTCATTATGAATCACTGTCATGCCTCCCTTTTTGGGGACAACTTGAACAAGGCTCACCCAGGGGCTATCAGAAATAGGATAAATAATCCCAGCCTCCAGTAATTTGGTGACCTCTTTCTGCACCACATCCTTCATGGCTGGTTTAGCCGCCTCTGTGGTTGAACCACTGGTTTAGCATTATCCTCCAATAAGATTTTGTGCATGCATCTAGATGGGCTTATGTCCTTAAGGTCACCTATGGACCACCCAAGAGCTGTCTTGTGTGTCCTTAGCACTTGTATCAGTGCTTCCTCTTCCTGTGGATTTAAAGCAGAGCTTATGATCACTGGAAAAGTGTCACCTTCTCCCAGAAATGCATATTTCAGGGATGGTGGTAATGGTTAGAGCTCGGGTTTAGGAGGTTTTTCCTCTTCCAGAGGAAATTTCAGAGGCTCTTTCATTTCCTCTGAATCCTCCAAATCAGGCTGAACATCTTTAAAGATGTCTTCCAACTCTGATTCGAGACTCTCAGCCATGTTGATCTCTTCTACCAAAGAGTCAATAAGATCAACTTTCATGCAGTCTTTTGATGTGTCTGGATGCTACATGGCTTTGACAGCATTCAACTTAAACTCATCCTCACTGACTCTCAGGGTTATTTCCCCCTGTTGGACATTAATGAGAGTTCGTCCAGTTGCTAGGAAGGGTCTTCCTAGAATGAGAGTAGCACTCTTGTGCTCCTCCATTTCCAGCACTACAAAGTCAGTGGGAAAGGCGAATGGCCCAACTCTGACAATCATGTCTTCAATCACGCCTGATGGGTATTTAATGGAGCCATCAGCAAGTTGGAGACATATCCGGGTTGGTTTAACTTCTTCAGTTAAACCAAGCTTTCTGATAGTGGATGCAGGTATTAGGTTGATGCTTGCCCCAAGATCACATAAAGCTGTCTTGGTGCAATTACCTTCTAATGTGCATGGTATCAGAAAACTCCCAGGGTCTTTAAGCTTTTCAGGAAAGCTTTTCAGAATGATTGCATTTCATTCTTCAGTGAGGAGAACTCTTTCAGTTTCTCTCCAATCCTTCTTATGACTCAAGATCTCTTTCATGAACTTGGCGTAAGAAGGTATTTGCTCAAGTGCCTCTGCAAATGAAATCTTTATTTCAAGAGTCCTGAGATAATCTGCAAAGCGAGCAAATTGCTTATCCTGCTCCTCTTGGCGGAGTTTTTGAGGATAAGGTATCTTGGCTTTATATTCCTCAACCTTAGTTGCTGTAGGTTTATTTCCTACAAAAGTGGTTGAAGAAGCCTTTTTAGATGGGTTGTCATCAGCACTTGTGTGTGTCTGATCCCTCACTGGCAATTGAGTGCCAGAGTTAGAAGCTGGAGTGACGTTAGACGCCAGCTCCTCATCTGTTCCTGGCGTCTGAACGCCAGAAATGTGCTTCTTTTGGGCGTTCAACGTTCAAGAAATTGGAGATCAACATTCTCCCGGCTGAAGCACTAGAGCAAATGCCCCTATACGCCAAGTTTTTGAAGGAGCTTATTAACAAGAAGAGAAGTTGGCAAGAGAATGAAACTATACTGCTCACTGAAGAATGTAGCGCTGTGATCCAAAGGGGTATCCCACCAAAGCTCAAAGATCCAGGGAGTTTTGTGGTCTCATGCACCATAGGCAAGATGACATTGGAAAACGCCCTATGTGATTTAGGTGCCAGCATCAACTTGATGCCCCTCTCAATGATGAGAAATCTTGCTATAGAAGAAATCAAACCTACTAGGATGTCACTAGTGATGGCCGATAGATCAATCAAGACACCCAAGGGAATTGTGGAGAATTTACTAGTGAAGGTTAGAGAGTTTATCTTTCCTGCAGACTTTGTAATCTTGGACACAGAAGGGGAAGGAAACAACTCAATCATCTTAGGAAGACCATTTCTAGCTACAGCAAGAACCACTATTGATGTAGAGAAGGGAGAAATGACCTTCAGGGTGCACAATGAGCAAATGGTCATCAACGGTTTCAAATCAATGTAACATCCCTCTGAGCAAGAAAACTACATGAAGGTGGATGTGATAGAAAGCTTGTTAGAAGAAATATTTGAGGACGATTATCAAGAGCACCAGGAGGAACAAGGAGAGGAAGTGGTAGAAATATCCATTGAAGATAAGGAAGAGGATAAGCCAAAATAAGAGTTGAAGCCTCTCCCTCCTCACCTTAAATACGTGTTTCTTGGGGAAGCAGAAGCCTTGCCAGTAATCATAAACTCCTCCTTGAACAGGGAAGAGGAAACAAAGTTGATTGAATTATTAAAGGCTCACAAGACAGCCTTGGGCTGGACAATTGAGGATATCAAAGGCATCAGCCCTGCCATCTATATGCATAAAATCTTATTGGAGGAAGAGTCAAAACCTGTAGTTCAACCTCAGAGGAGACTCAACCTAACCATGAAAGAGATGGTTCAAAAAGAAGTGATGAAGCTATGGAATGCTGGGATAATCTTTCCAATCTCGGACAGCTCATGGGTGAGTCCAGTTCAAGTTGTACCAAAAAAGGAAGGAATGACAGTCATCACCAATGAGAAGAATGAGTTGATCCCACCAGGACAGTGACTGGGTGGGGAATGTACATAGATTACAGGAGACTGAATGATGCTATAAGAAAAGATCACTTCCCTCTGCCCTTCATTGATCAAATGTTGGAAAGATTAGCAGGCCATGCTTACTACTGCTTCCTGGATGGATACTCTGGGTACAATCAAATAGTGGTGGATCCCAAGGATCAAGAGAAGACTTCCTTCACATGCCCATTTAGAGTTTTCGCCTACAGGAGGATGCCTTTTGGACTATGCAATGCCCCAGCCACCTTTCAAAGGTGTATGCTCTCCATTTTTTCTGATATGGTGGAAAAATTTTTAGAAGTCTTCATGGATGATTTTTCTGTCTTTGGCAATTCATTTAACACTTGCTTGCATCACTTAACTCTTGTTTTGAAAAGATGCCAAGAAACTAACCTGGTATTGAATTGGGAGAAATGCCATTTCATGGTCCCGAAAGGAATAGTTCTTGGGCATAAAGTGTCATGTAAAGGTATAGAAGTTGATAAAGCTAAAATAGAAATTATTGAAAAACTCCCTATACTTATTAATGTGAAAGCAGTGAGGGGTTTTCTTGGGCATGCTGGCTTTTACAGGAGGTTCATCAAAGATTTTTCAAAAATAGCAAAACCATTGAGCAATTTACTAATGATTGATACCCCTTTATCTTTGATGACAACTGTAAACATGCCTTTGAAACTCTAAAGAGAAAACTCATTACAGCACCAATTATCACACCCCCTGATTGGAACATACCTTTTGAACTTATGTGTGTTGCAAGTAACCTTGCTATTGGTGCTATACTGGGGCAAAAGAAAGACAAGTTGCACCATGTCATATATTATGCCAGTAAGGTGTTAAATGAAACACAGAAAAATTATACCACTACTGAGAAAGAACTTTTAGCAATTGTATATGCATTTCATAAGTTTAGGCAATACTTGATTGGTTAAAAGGTTATAGTGTATACTGACCATGCTGCTCTCAAGTATTTAATGTCTAAACAGGATTCAAAGCCAAGGCTTATTAGGTGGGTGCTGTTGCTACAAGAATTTGATATTGAAGTGAGAGATAGAAAAGGAAGTGAAAATTAAATAGCAGATCATTTATCAAGAGTGCCACAAGAAGCCAAACAAGATAGACCACAGCAAGTAAATGAGAATTTCCCTGATGAGCACCTTTTCCAAGTTCAACAAACACCTTGGTTTGCTGACATAGCAAATTACAAAGTAGGAAGGAAAATACCTCAAGAATTTTCCAAGCAACAAGTGAAGAAGCTACTCAATAAAGCAAGGAAGTTCTTGTGGGACGAACCTTTTTTATTCAAGAGATGCTCTGATGGAATGATTAGGAGGTGTGTCCCTAAAAATGAAATGAAGGACATATTGTGGCATTATCATGGTTCAGCATACGGTGGACACTTTGGACCAGAGAGAACAGCTGCAAAGGTACTGCAGAGTGGCTTCTATTGGCCAACTATCTTCAAGGATGCCAGAGAGTTTGTTCACCAATACAATGAATGCCAAAGAGCTGGAGGATTGACAAGAAGGAATGAGATGCCTCAAAATTTCATCCTGGAAGTGGAGCTATTTGACCTATGGGGCATTGATTTCATGGGACCCTTTCCCCCTTCCTACTCTTTCAGATACATCTTGGTGGCAGTGGAGTACGTCTCAAAGTGGGTGGAAGCCATAGCCACAACCACCTGTGATGCACAGATTGTCCTTCAATTCCTTAAGAAGCACATTTTCACTAGATATGGAGTGCCCAAGGGTATTGTTAGCGATGGTGGTGGTCATTTTTGCAACAAACAGATGGAGAAACTCCTCCACAAATATGGAGTAATCTATAAAGTAGCCACACCATACCACCCTCAAACTAATGGCCAGGCTGAATTAGCAAATAAGGAGTTGAAGAAGATCTTAGAGAAAACAGTGGGAAGCACAAGAAAAGATTGGGCTATGAAGCTAGAAGATGCACTCTGGGCATACAGAACAGCTTTCAAAACTCCCATTAGAAAGTCCCCTTTTCAGCTATTGTATGGAAAATCCTGCCACCTCCCTATAGAGCTTGAACACAGAACTTTTTGGGCTACTAAACTCCTCAACCTTGATTCTCAGGCAGCAGGGGAGAAAAGGTTACTACAACTAAATGAGTTGGATGAATTTAGGCTAGAAGCCTATGAAAATGCTAAGGCATACAAGGAAAGAGCAAAGAGATGGCATGACAGGAAGATTTTAAAGAAAGAGTTCAAACCAGGACAGCAAGTACTCCTATACAACTCACGGCTCAAGATTTTCCCTGGCAAGCTCAAGTCCAAATGGATTGGCCCATATTTAGTGACAAAAGTTTTTCCTTATGGAAATCTTGAGTTGCTAGATGAAGCTACTCAGAGTCATTTCACAGCAAATGGGCACAGAGCAAAGCCTTACTTAGGAGGGCAATGGGACAAGGAAAAAGAGGTTCAAAACCTAAGCTAAGCAAGAATATAGGATGTCAAGCTAATGACAATAAAGAAGCGCTTGTTGGGAGGCAACCCAACCTGAGGTAGTTTTCTTCTCATAACTATTTTAATAAAAAGGTTAATTAGCTTTATCTATATTGCAAGAAGCTAAGTTGGGTGTTGCACACCAAAACAATATAAGGGAGAATAAAGGATTCTAAGTTTGGTGTTCCACCAAAGTCTCATCATAAAATGCATTCTCACTTTCTGCATAATGCTAGCTTCAAACATTTAGATAAACTAGTTAACTATTTGCTGTTTCATAGTTTTTAGTTTTATTACCTTTAGCAAGGAAAAAGGATTTCACATATAGTTAATTTGTTACATGAGAAACATTGGCAAGGAACTAAGTTTGGTGTTCACACACCAAAGTAAAGTTCAAAAGCCCACAAACAAGCTTTGTAGATTAACCGGATACCTAAAGGGCTTGAAAAGCAAGCAACGTTTGAGGAGTATGCATGAAAACAGCCAACAAATTAAAGAACATTTGCACTATGACTCAGAAGGAGCATAACAGAAGGAAGAATGAAAAGCTGCAACCCAACAGGTTGTATTTATAGTTAATCCTTGTAGTTATGAAATGTTTTAATTCAGGGATCCCTTCATGCCTTGCTAGAATGTTCATTTAGTTGCAAGTAAAAGTACATGCTAAAGAAAGCTATCTGCATAATTTTTAGCTTAAAAGTTATCTGCATAATAATTGTCATCCTTCATTAGCTTGAGTATTTTGCTTTGTTCCCTTGCTGTTTGAATAAAAGAGAGATGTTTAATTTAGAAAATTAATTGTTCAATGTTGCAAAAGTTAGAATGAAAAGTTAGTGGTGGCATGTGTTTGATTCAATTGTTAGCTCACAAAATAACTGCTGCACAATGACATGTTACTTGAAGCTTAAGCTAGTTGCTGCTATGATCCTTCAATTAATAAAAATCCCTTGAAAATGAATCAAAACCGAAAGAAAAAGAAATAAAAAAGCCAAAAAGTGGCAAAGAAACAAACAATAAGGCTAGACACCAATAGCTTGGACCTTAGGACACATGCCTGTGGTGTTTTTGTACTAGGATATGCTTCGACAAGTAAGTTCTAAGGAGTATTTCAAAACTTGGCCACTTAGATCAACTGATTTGGGATTGCCAACTGAAAGTCCACAACAAAGAGCAACCTAGCTACAAAACACTTAGCTATCCAAAGAGATGCTAGGCATCAATGATCCTAGGAAGAAAAAGGTGAGCCATGTGTCTGTGGTGAAGAAATGTTGAGGATAATTAAGCCAAAGGTTGCTGCAACATTTGCCACCAAGCCTTCAATAAGTAATAAGCTCTATAAGCAAAAGAAAAAAAGGAAAAAGTTAAAAAGGGAAGTAAGCAGAAAGCAAGGCATTATAGCAGCAACCTTAGTGAACCCTTGAGGAAACATTGTTTATTTAATAGCAAGTAATAAATGAGCTACTATTGATCTGCATAAAACCCCATGAACCAAGTTCAACTATCTGCTTAATAAGGACATGCATACTTCTCTATTTCATTCTATCTTCTCTTATGTTTAATGCTTGCTTGGGGACAAGCAAGTTTTAAGTTTGGTGTTCTGATGACAAGTCATCTTAGCCTAGTTTTACTAGTCTTTTTCTTTGTTTTTATTAGGTTTTATGTACTTTCTTGCATTGTAAGTAAGTAATTTGGAATGGAATTGCATGGTTTCCTTGAATCAATCAACCACCATTAATTGATACTAAATCATGAGGTTTAAGCTAAATTTAATTGATATTTAAATGAATTATAAACCTTATGAATTTGGTGATACATTGATTGGCTGTTTTGATTATTTACAGGTGAAGAAAAGAAGAAAACAAGAAAGCGTAGCCTAAGAAGCGTGGCCCAAGGAAGAGAAAAGTGCAGCAAAAGAAACAAGGAAGCATGGCATATGGAAGGAGGAAGCACAGCGCTCTATCCAAGAGCGGAGCACTCTCTAAGGGAGCACAACAATGAACCAAGGAAGCAAGACTTTGATGCTATGCTCCCCTTGAGAGCGGAGCACAATTTTGAACCAAGAGAGAAAGAGGAAAAGAATGATGCTCTGCTCTTGTCAAGAGCATTATCGGGGCTTCACTCAAAAATAAATTCAAGGAAGAAGTTTGCTAGTGAAAGCTACAAGGTTCGAACTCATGAGCAAGGAGGAGTGGGGGAGTGCTACTCACAAAGGAAATAAGCCAAAAATGGCTAAAATGCTACCCCCAAGGATCGAACGAAGCACCTTAAGGAAGCAAGGAGCAAGGTGCCACTTTGTGCACAAAGGAAATTGGAGTGCCAATGCTCCGCTCCCCACAAGAGCAGAGCGCTACTTCCATTATTCCTTGGTGCATGAGGCGCAACTTGACACGGCCCAAGGAGCTTGGTGCGCACAAGACAAGCTCTAAGACAAGGCAATGCTCTGCTCCCCACAAGAGCAGAGCGCTATCCTGAGGCACCCAACTTGGCACGCAACAAAGAGACCAAAGACAAGCCTTGATGCTCCGCTCCCCTCAAGAGTAGAGCACTACACTGGGAGCAAACACTCTTGGGCTAAAATTGGACCAAAATTCAATTAAAATTCAATTCTTCACCAAATTAAAAAGCCCACTCCAAATTCTAAAATCCAAAAATAGAAAGTGTATAAATAGAAGCTAGTTTGATTTAGTGAGGACCTTTTGCTTCTTTGAGAATTTTCATTTTGTAATTTTTAGAGTTTTTACTTTGAATTTGGATCTTTGAGAATTTGGAAGGAGAATTGATCTCTCTTCTTCCTTGTTCTTGCTTAAGAACTCTTTACTTCTTGTCTTGGATCTTGGGTGGAGAATTGAAGAAATTCTGTTTCAATCTCACCTTGAGATCTCTTTGTTTATCTTTCTACAGAATTCTAAGAACTGTGATTTACATTCCAAATTCTGTTTACTGCTTTCATCTCCCATTTCTTCTGCATTTTACTACTCCATTTTCTTATGCAATTGTTCTTATTAGATCAAGGAAGGATTTGAGATCTAGACTTATTTTCTAGTCTCCTCCACCGCTGAGATCTTCAACTTTCTTTTAGTTATTGCAAGTGAATTACATTTTACTTTCTGTTTATATTTTCAAGCAATTGTTCTTCTCTTGTTTAGATCTACTGCATTTAGATTCATTTTCTCCTTCTCTGTTAATTGTCATTTTACTTCTGCTTGTTTAATTTTTGCAATCCTAGCTCCCTAAACCCTTTTACAATTCAAGCAATTTATATTCCTTGCCCTTTAAGATTCAGTCATTTACATTTCTTGCAATCTAAGCTTCTGCAGTTTAATTTACTTGTTCTTTAAGATTCAACACTTTTACTTTCTGTTCTCTTTAATTTACTGCAATTCTTCCCTCTCCAATTACATTTCATGCAATTTAGCTTCTGTCAATTACAAACCACTCAAACCAATACTTGATTCGCTTGACTAAATCAACCACTAAACTAAAATTGCTCAATCCTTCAATCCCTGTGGGATCGACCTCACTCATGTGAGTTATTATTACTTGATGCGACCTGGTATACTTGCCGGTTAGATTTGTGTGCTTGGAATTCATTTTCCAAAAATACACATCAGGTTATTGGTATGCGAAATCGTGATCTTCAACAATGGCGCCAATGGCTTGGTGCTCTCAAACGTGAATCACACATAGTCACAATTCCGCACAACTAACCAGCAAGTGCATTGGGTCGTCCAAGTAATAAACCTTACGTGAGTAAGGGTCGATCCCACGGAGATTGTTGGCTTGAAGCAAGCTATGGTCACCTTGTAAATCTCAGTCAGGAAGATTCAAATAGTTATGGAGATTTGATAATTAAAAAATAATTGAAATATAAACTAGGATAGAGATACTTATGTAATTCATTGGTGAGAATTTCAAATAAGCGTATAGAGATGCCTTTCGTTCCTCTGAACCTCTGCTTTCCTGCTGTCTTCATCCAATCATTCCTACTCCTTTCCATGGCAAGCTTTATGTAGGGCATCACTGTTGTCAATGGCTACATCCCATCCTCTCTATGAAAATGGTCCAATGTGCTGTCACTGCATGACTAATCATCTGTCAGTTCTCGATCATACTGGAATAGGATTTACTATCCTTTTGCGTCTGTCACTACGCCCATCACTCACGAGTTTGAAGCTCGTCATAGCCATCCCTTCCCAGATCCTACTCGGAATACCACAGACAAGGTTTAGACTTTTCAGATCTCAAGAATGGCCGTCCATGGGTTCTAACTTATACCACAAAGATTCTAATATCTCAGACTTAGTCCTCTGTATTAGATATCTAAGAGATACTTATTCTAGCTTGTTTGCATGTAGAACGGAAGTATTTGTTAGGCACGCGTTCATAGGTGAGAATGATGATGAGCGTCACATAATCATCACATTCATCATGTTCTTGGGTGCGAATGGATATCTTAGAGAAGCAATAAGCTTGAATTGAATAGAAAAACAGTAGTAGTTTGTATTAATTCATGAGGAACAGCAGAGCTCCACACCTTAATCTATGGAGTGTAGAAACTCTACCGTTGAAAATACATAAGTGATAAGGTCCAAGCATGGCCGAATGGCCAGCCCCCTAAACGTGATCAAAGGATCAAAAGATAATCCAAATATATCCAAAGATGTAAATACAATAGTAAAAAGTCCTATTTATGCTAAACTAGTTACTAGGGTTTACAGAAATGAGTAAATGATGCAGAAATTCACTTCTGGGGCCCACTTGGTGTGTGCTTGGGCTGAGCATTGAGCTTTACACGTGTAGAGGCTTCTCTTGGAGTTGAACGCCAGTTTGTAACCTGTTTCTGGCGTTTAACTAAACTTTGCAACCTGTTTATGGCGTTTAACTCTAGAATGCAGCATGGAACTGGCGTTGAACGCCAGTTTGCGTCATCTAAACTCGCGCAAAGTATGGACTATTAAATATTTCTGGAAAGCCCTGGATGTCTACTTTCCAACGCGATTGAGAGCGTGCCATTTGGAGTTCTGTAGCTCCAGAAAATCCACTTTGAGTGCAGGGAGGTCAGAATCCAGCAGCATCTGCAGTCCTTCTTCAACCTCTGAATCTGATTTTTGCTCAAGTCCCTCAATTTCAGCTAGAAAATACCTGAAATCATAGAAAAACACACAAACTCATAGTAAAGTCCAGAAATGTGATTTTTATTTAAAAACTAATAAAAATATACTAAAAACTAACTAAATTATACTGAAAACTATGTAAAAACAATGCCAAAAAGCGTATAAATTATCCGCTCATCACAACACCAAACTTAAATTGTTGCTTGTCCCCAAGCAACTAAAAAATCAAATAGGATAAAAAGAAGAGAATATACTATAAATTCCAAAATATCAATGAAACTTAGCTCCAATCAGATGAGCGGGACTTGTAGCTTTTTGCCTCTTGAATAGTTTTGGCATCTCACTTTATCCATTGAAGTTCAGAATGATTGGCATCTATAGGAACTCAGAGTTCAGATAGTGTTATTGATTCTCCTAGTTCAGTATGTTGATTCTTGAACACAGCTACTTTATGAGTCTTGGTCGTGGCCCTAAGCACTTTGTTTTCCAGTGTTACCACCGGATACATAAATGCCACAGACACATAACTGGGTGAACCTTTTCAGATTGTGACTCACTTGCTAAAGTCCCCAATTAGAGGTGTCCAGGGTTCTTAAGCACACTCTTTTTTTTGCTTTGGACCTTGACTTTAACCGCTTAGTCTCAAGCTTTCACTTGACACCTTCACGCCACAAGCACATGGTTAGGGACAGCTTGGTTTAGCCGCTTAGGCCAGGATTTTATTCCTTTAGGCCCTCCTATCCACTGATGCTCAAAGCCTTGGATCCTTTCTATTTACCCTTGCCTTTTGGTTTTAAGGGCTATTGGTTTTTTCTACTTACTTTTTTTTTCGCTATTTTTTTTCTTTTCTTTTTTTTTTCTGCAAGCTTTTGTATTCACTGCTTTTTCTTGCTTCAAGAATCATTTTTATGATTTTTCAGATTATCAAATAACATTTCTCCTTTTCATCATTCTTTCAAGAGCCAACATATTTAACATTCATAAACAACAACTTCAAAAGACATATGCACTGTTCAAGCATACATTTAGAAAATAAAAAGTATTGCCACCACATCAAAATAATTAAACTAGTTTCAAGGATGAATTCGAAACCATGTACTTCTTGTTCTTTTGTTTTTAGAACAGTTTTCATTTAAGAGCGGTAATGGATTCATATTCATAACTTTAAGGCATAGACACTTAGACACTAATGATCATATAGTAAAGACACAAACATAATTAAACATGAAGCATGGAAACCAAAAATATAAAATAAATAGACAAGGAGATTAAGGAATGAGTCCACCTTAGTGAGGGTGGCGTCTTCCTCTTCTTGAAGAACCAATGGTGCTTTTGAGCTCCTCTATGTCTCTTCCTTGTCTTTGTTGCTCCTCCCTCATAGCTCTTTGATCTTCTCTAATTTCATGGAGGATGATGGAATGCTCTTGGTGTTCCACCCTTAGTTGTCCCATATTGGAACTTAATTCTGCTAGGGAGGTGTTGATTTGCTCCTAATAGTTTTGTGGAGGAAAGTGCATCCCCTGAGGCATCTCAGGAACTTCATGGTGAGGAATTTCCTCAAACTCTTGTTAAGGTCCATGATCTCTTGTTTGCTCCATCCTTTTCTTAGTGATGGGCTTATCCTCTTCAATGAGGATGTCTCCCTCTATGTCAATTCCAGCCAAATTGCAGATGTGGCATATGAGGTGAGGAAAGGCTAACCTTGCCCAGGTAGAGGACTTGTCAGCCACCTTGTAAAGTTCTTGAGGTATAATCTCATGAACTTCCACCTCCTCTCCAATCATGATACTATGGATCATGATGGCCCAGTCTATAGTAACTTCAGACCGATTACTAGTAGGAATGATTGAGCGTTGAATGAACTCTAGCCATCCCCTAGCCACTGGTTTGAGGTCATGCCTTCTTAGTTGAACCGGCTTACCTCTTTAGTCAATTTTCCATTGAGCTCCTTCCTCACATATGTCTATGAGGACTTGGTCCAACCTTTGATCAAAGTTGACCATTCTTATGTAGGGGTGTGCATTCTCTTCCATCATTGGCAAGTTGAACGCCAGCCTTACTTTTTCCGGACTGAAATCTAAGTATTTCCCCCGAACCATGGTAAGCCAATGCTTTGGATTCGGGTTCACACTTTGATCATGGTTCCTAGTGATCCATGCATTTGCATAGAACCCTTGAACCATTAGGATCCCGACTTGTTGAATGGGGTTGTTGAGAACTTCCCAACCTCTTCTTTGGATCTCAAGTCGGAACTCCGGATACTCATTCTTTTTGAGCTTGAAAGGAACCTCAGGGATCACTTTCTTCTTGGCCACAACTTCATAAAAGTGGACTTGATGGACCTTTGAGATGAATCTCTCCATCTCCCATGGCTCAGAGGTGGAAGCAATTGCCTTCTCTTTCCTCTTTCTTGAGGTTTCTCTGGCCTTAGGTGCCATTGATGGTTATAGAAAACAAAACACAATGCTTTTTACCACACCAAACTTAAAATGTTTGCTCATACCCGAGCAAAAGAAGAAAGAAAGAAGAAGGAGAAGAAGAGAAATGGAGGAGAGGGAGAGAGAGGTTGTTTCGGCCAAGGGGGAGAAGAGAGGTTTGTGTTGTGTGAAAATGAAGAAAGAATGAGGGGTTTATATAGGAGTGGGGGGAGGGTTAAGGTTCGGCCATTAGGGTTGGGTTTGGGAGGGAAAATAGTTTGAATGTTGAAGGTAGGTGGGGTTTTTGGTGAAGAGAGGATGGATGTGAGTGGTGAAGAGGTGATGGAGAAGAGTGATTGAGTTGATTGGTGAAGGGTATTTGGGGAAGAGAGTTATGAAAAGGTTTGAAGAGGAGAGAAGAAAAAATGGGGATCCTGTGGGGTCCATAGATCCTGAGGGGATCCTGTGGGGTCCACAGATCAAGTGGGGTCAAGGACTTAACATCCTTGCCCCAATTAGGCGTGTAAAACGCCCAAATGCAGCTTGTTTCTGGCATTTAACGCCAGGTAGATGCTTGGTTCTGGCGTTAAACGCCAGCTCGGTGCTTGTTTCTGGCATTAAATGCCAGACAGATACTTGTTTCTGGCGTTTAACGCCAGCATGCCTCTCCTCTAGGGTGTGCTATTTTTAATGCTATTTTTAATGCTGTTTTTCATTCTGTTTTTGATTTTTTTCATTAGTTTTTGTGACTCCACATGATCATCAACCTAATAAGACATGAAATAACAAAGAGAAAATAAAATAGATATAATTAAATAACATTGGGTTGCCTCCCAACAAGTGCTTCTTTAATGTCAATAGCTTGACAGTAAGCTCTCATGGAGCCTCACAGATAATCAGAGCAAGGTTGGAACCTCCCAACACTAAACTTAGAGTTTGAATGTGGGGGTTCAACACCAAACTTAGTGTTTGGTTGTGGCCTCCTAACACCAAACTTAGAGTTTGACTGTGGGGGCTTTGGTTGACTCTGCAGTGAGAGAAGCTCTTCATGCTTCCTCTCCATGGTTACAGAAGGAGATCCTTGAGTTTTAAACACAAGGTTGTCCTTATTCAGTTGAAGGACCAACTCTCCTCTGTCTACATCAATCACAGCTCTTGCTGTGGCTAGGAAGGGTCTTCTAAGGATGATGGATTCATCCTCATCCTTCCCAGTGTCAAGGATTATGAAATCAGCAGGGATGTAAAGGCCTTCAACCTTTACTAGCACGTCCTCTACTAGTCCATAAGCCTGTTTTCTTGAGTTGTCTGCCATCTCTAATGAGATTCTGGTAGCTTGCACCTCAAAGATTCCCAATTTCTCCATTACAGAGAGTGGCATGAGGTTTATCCCTGACCCAAGGTCACATAGAGCCTTCTCAAAGGTCATGGTGCCTATGGTACAAGGTATTAAGAACTTTCCAGGATCCTGTTTCTTCTGAGGCAATGTCAGTTGATCCAGATCACTCAGTTCATTGATGAGCAAGGGAGGTTCATCTTCCCAAGTCTCATTACCAAATAACTTGGCATTCAGCTTCATGATTGCACCAAGGTACTTGGCAACTTGTTCTTCAGTAACATCCTCATTCTCTTCAGAAGAAGAATACTCATCAGAGCTCATGAAGGGTAGTAGGAGGTTCAACGGAATCTCTATGGTCTCTAATTGAGCCTCAGATTCCTTTGGTTCCTCAAAGGGAAACTCCTTATTGGTCACTGGACGTCCCAGGAGGTCTTCCTCACTAGGATTCACGTCCTCCTCCTCCCTTGCAGGTTCGGCCATGATGGTTAAATCAATGGCCTTGCACTCTCTCTTTGGAATTTCTTCTGTATTGCTTGGGAGAGTACTAGGAGGAGTTTCAGTGACTCTTTTACTCACTGGCCCATTTGTGCCTCTAAATTCCTAATGGAGGACCGTATTTCATTCATGAAACTTACAGTAGCCTTAGATAGATCAGAGACTATATTTGCTAAGCTAGATGGATTCTGCTCAGAACTCTTTGTCTGTTGCTGAGTGGATGATGGAAAAGGCTTGCTATTGCTAAACCTATTTCTTCCACCATTGTTAAAGCCTTGTTGAGGCTTTTGTTGATCCTTCCATGAGAAATTTGGATGATTTCTTCATGAGAGATTATAGGTGTTTCCATAGGGTTCACCTATGTAATTCACCTCTACTATTGCAGGGTTCTCAGGATCATAAGCTTCTCCTTCAGATGATGCCTCTATAGTACTGTTGGATGATTCCTTCAATCCGTTCAGACTTTAAGAGATCATATTGACTTGCTGAGTCAATATTTTGTTCTGAGCCAATATGGCATTCAGAGTATCAATTTCAAGAACTCCCTTCCTCATTGGCGTCCCATTACTCACAGGATTCCTTTCAGAAGTGTACATGAACTGGTTATTTGCAACCATATCAATGAGTTCTTGAGCTTCTGCAGGCGTTTTCTTAAGGTGAATGGATCCACCTGCAGAGTGGTCCAATGACATCTTTGATAGCTCAGACAGACCATCATAGAATATATCCAGGATGGTCCATTCTGAAAGCATGTCAGAAGGACATTTTTTGGTCAGTTCCTTGTATCTCTCCCAAGCTTTATAGAGGGACTCACCTTCCTTTTGTTTGAAGGTTTGAACATCCATTCTAAGCTTGCTAAGCTTTTGAGGAGGAAAGAACTTGGCTAAGAAAGCCGTGACCAGCTTATCCCAAGAGTTCAGGCTATATTTAGGTTGAGAGTCCAACCATACTCTAGCTCTGTCTCTTAGAGCAAACAGGAAAAGCATAAGCCTGTAGACCTCAGGATCAACCCCATTGGTCTTAACAATATCACAGATCTGCAAGAATTCAGTTAAGAATTGAAAAGGATCTTCGGATGGAAGTCCATGAAACTTGCAGTTCTGTTGCATCAGAGAAACTAATTGAGGTTTAAGCTCAAAATTGTTTGCTCCAATGGCAGGGATTGAGATGCTTCTTCCATGTAAATTGGAATTTGGTGCAGTAAAGTCACCAAGCATCTTCCTTGCATTGTTATTATTTTCGGCCATGTCTCCTTCCTTTTTGAAAATTTCTGTCAGATTTTCTCCAGAGAGTTGAGCTTTAGCTTCCCTTAGCTTCCTCTTCAGAGTCCTTTCAGGTTCAGGATCGGCTTCAACAAGGATGTTCTTATCCTTGTTCCTGCTCATATGAAAAAGAAGAGAACACAAAAGAAAATATGGAATCCTCTATGTCACAGTATAGAGATTCTTTATGCAAGTATAAGAAGAGAAGAATGTAAGAAGGAGAAGAGGAAAATTCGAACACAGAGTGGGGGATGGGGTTCGAATTTTTTGGGTGGAGGAGAAGTGTTAGTAGATTAATAAATAAATAGAAGGAGGTGAGGAAGAGAAGAATTCGAAAATTTAAATAAAATAAAATAAAAATATTTTAAAATTAAAGTTAAAATTCGAAAATTAAAATTGAAATCAAAACAATTAGTTAATTAAAAAGGAAATTTGAGAAAGAGGGAAGGGATTTTCGAAAATTAGAGAGGGAGTTAGTTAGGTAGTTTTGAAAAAGATAAGAATCAAATAAAAAGTAAAGTGGTTAATTGAAAAAGATTTGAAAATCAAATTTGAAAAGATAAAAAGTTAGAAAAGATTTTGAAATTAAATTTTGAAAAAGATGTGATTGAAATTTAATTTGAAAAAGATTTGAAAAAGAATTTTAAAAAGATTTGATTTTGAAAATTAAAGTTGATTACTTGACTAACAAGAAACAAAAAGATTTGATTTTAAAATTTAAAGATTGAACCTTTCTTATTAGGCAAGTAACAAACTTAATATTTTTGAATCAATCACATTAATTATTAGCATTGAATTCGAAAATATGGAATAAAAATAAGAAAAAGATTTTGAAAATTCATTTGAAATTTTTGAAAATATGAAAGAAAAATTGAAAAATATTTGATTTTTGAAAAAGATAGAATTTTTTTAATTGAAAATTTGATTTGACTCATAAGAAACAACTAAATTTTAAAAAGTTTTGAAAAAGTCAACTCAAATTTTCGAAAATTTATGAGTGAAAAAGGGAAAGATATTTTTTTGATTTTTGAATTTTAATAAAGAAAGAGAAAAACATCAAAAAGACTCAATGCATGAAAACTTTGGATCAAAACACATGATGCATGCAAGAATACTTTGAATGTCAAGATGAACACCAAGAACACTTTGAATGTCAAGATGAACATCAAGACTTATTTTTGAAAAATTTTCAAGAAAAGAAAACATGCAAGACACCGATCTTAAAAATTTTTATTCTTTAGACATTAATAATTCAAGAATGCATATGAAAAACAAGGAAAGACACAAAACAAGAAAATATGAAGATCAAACAAGAAGACTGGCCAAGAACGACTTGAAGATCATGAAGAATGCAATGCATTAAATTTTCGAAAATAATTTTTTTTAGAAAATTAAAAAGATGCAATTGACACCAAACTTAAAACTTGACTCTAGACTCAAACAAGAAACACATAAATATTTTTGATTTTATGATTTTATAAATTTTTTTTTATTTTTCGAAAACCAATTGGGAAAAACGAAAAAGAGGAAAATAATTTTTTTGTATTTTTTGAAAATAGGAAATAAAAAGCTTAAAATTAAAATAAAATTACCTAATCTGAGCAACAAGATGAACCGTCAGTTGTCCAAACTCGAACAATCCCCGGCAACGGTGCCAAAAACTTGGTGTTGTTGCCGGACCAAAAACATGGCACTGTTGTTGCCGAAAATAAATGCGAAATTGTTGTTCCCTCCCCGGCAACGGCGCCAAAAACTTGGTATGCGAAATCGTGATCTTCAACAATGGATCCAATGGCTTGGTGCTCTCAAACGTGAATCACACTTAGTCACATTTCCGCACAACTAACCAGCAAGTGCACTGGGTCGTCCAAGTAATAAACCTTACGTGAGTAAGGGTCGATCCCACGGAGATTGTCGGCTTGAAGCAAGCTATGGTCACCGTGTAAATCTCAGTCAGGCGGATTAAGATAGTTATGGAGATTTGATAATTAAAACATAATTGAAATATAAACTAGGATAGAGATACTTATGTAATTCATTGGTGAGAATTTCAGATAAGCGTATAGAGATGCCTTTCATTCCTCTGAACCTCTGCTTTCCTGCTGTCTTCATCCAATCATTCCTACTCCTTTCCATGGCAAGCTTTGTGTAGGGCATCACCGTTGTCAATGGCTACATCCCATCCTCTCTGTGAAAATGGTCCAATGCGCTGTCACTGCATGGCTAATCATCTGTCGGTTCTCGATCATACTAGAATAGGATTTACTATCCTTTTGCGTCTGTCACTACGCCCATCACTCGCGAGTTTGAAGCTCGTCACAGCCATCCCTTCCCAGATCCTACTCGGAATACCACAGACAAGGTTTAGACTTTCCAGATCTCAAGAATGGCCGTCCATGGGTTCTAACTTATACCACGAAGATTCTAATATCTCGGACTCGGTCCTCTGTATTAGATATCTAAGAGATACTCATTCTAGCTTGTTTGCATGTAGAACGGAAGTGTTTGTCAGGCACGCGTTCATAGGTGAGAATGATGATGAGCGTCACATAATCATCACATTCATCATGTTCTTGGGTGCAAATGGATATCTTAGAAAAGGAATAAGCTTGAATTGAATAGAAAAACAGTAGTACTTTGTATTAATTCATGAGGAACAACAGAGCTCCACACCTTAATCTATGGAGTGTAGAAACTCTACCGTTGAAAATACATAAGTGATAAGGTCCAGGCATGGCCGAATGGCCAGCCCCCTAAACGTGATCAAAGGATCAAAAGATAATCCAAATATATCCAAAGATGTAAATACAATAGTAAAAAGTCCTATTTATGCTAAACTAGTTACTAGGGTTTACAGAAATGAGTAAATGATGCAGAAATCCACTTCCGGGACCCACTTGGTGTGTGCTTGGGCTGAGCAGTAACTTTACACATGTAGAGGCTTCTCTTGGAGTTGAATGCCAGTTTGTAACCTGTTTCTGGCGTTTAACTCCACTTTGCAACCTGTTTATGGCGTTTAACTCCAGAATGCAGCATGGAACTGGCGTTGAACGCCAGTTTGTGTCGTCTAAACTCGGGCAAAGTATGGACTATTAAATATTTCTGGAAATCCCTGGATGTCTATTTTCCAACGCAATTGAGAGCGCGCCATTTGGAGCTCTGTAGCTCCAGAAAATCCACTTTGAGTGTAGGGAGGTCAGAATCCAGCAGCATCTGCAGTCCTTCTTCAACCTCTGAATCTGATTTTTGCTCAAGTCCCTCAATTTCAGCTAGAAAATACCTGAAATCACAGAAAAATACACAAACTCATAGTAAAGTCCAGAAATGTGATTTTTATTTAAAACTAATAAAAATATACTAAAAACTAACTAAATTATACTGAAAACTATGTAAAAATAATGCCAAAAAATGTATAAAGTATCCGCTCATCAGTTATACCCGAGATCAACATACAACAATTCATGGGTTATTCCCGTAATCAATAATTATCAGTCCGTGGGTTTTTCCCGTATATAAAACAAATAACAATTTATAGATTTCCCCGAGATCAATGATCATTCAGTTCATGGGTACTTCCCGAATTTAACCAATTATTAGTTCTGGGTTTCCCCCGTAGTTAAACAACTAACAGTTCATGGAGTATTCCCGCCTTTTATCGTTTTTCATTATCCTTTCTCAATCTCAACAATCCACAAATCAATCTTCATTCTCTCTTTCCCTTTGAATCCTTAACACATCTTCTTAAACCTTTCTTAATTTTCTCAAGCATTTGTTCATGAAAATCTTAATTCTCATTTCAGTTCATAATCTCTACTTTAACAATCTTAATTCAAAACTAACTTTAGAACATTTTTTTAACCCTCTTCAAAAGACTTAAGTAGATCATATATTTTAAATTCACCAAATGCTTTTTGAAATATACTCCTCTCATTAAAATTAATCAAATAAAACTCTTCCAAGTTTACTAACTTTTCAAAGACTCAAAAATCATCTCTCTCCTTACTATTCAAATTCAAATATTATAATTTCTTTAAACTTCTAAAAATTAATCCTTTATTTCAAGCTTAAAATATAATTCTTTTCATATTGAATCAATCTCAAAACATAGTTTCTTTCTTAAATAGTTTAATTTTGAAACATAAACCTTTCTTTGGTAAATCGAATTTAAAATAGAAAAATTTTTTTCTTAACTACATAAAACTTAAATAATCATTTTCCAAATCCAAATCTTCTAAAATAACTTCTCAAATAAAACCTCAGATTTTATAAATTTCGGCAGCACCTCCCCTAAAACTCGGACCTAGCCACCCTTACAGGTTCCCTCTTTCTCAACAATTCAACAATCCTTTCTCAACAATTATCAAATACAAGATTCTCAAGCAACCAGGAAATCCACAATTCGCAATTCTCACATAATCCAACAATCCAATTTTCATCTCATCAATTCATAATTAAATTCATAAGTCATAGAATCCTTTCAAATTAAACTCAATCAATTCTCCATCCATTTATCAGCAACTATCATGACAGATTCTCAATAATTATCTCATCACAATTCAGTTTAAGAACTAACATTCTTTCATCAATTAAAATCAGAATTTCCATAAACCATTCTTTAAAAGTAAACCGGTTCAACTTCAAGAATTCATATCAATTACCCCAAACATCAACTCTTCATATTTCTTGTTATTTTTAAAGTTATTTAGTTATTAGCAAAGTTACCATTTTATTCTAAAAATCATACTTCAAGAAAATAGTTCAGTAACCAACCTTTAATCCTTCAACCGTCCTCAAAATCAACTCTAGTTAAACTTAAATCAACAATAATAACCAACTTGACATAATCGACTAAAATTGGAATTTCCAGCAATTCTAAAATAATAAAAAAAACCAATAACAATCACAGCCTCAAACCAAAGTAAATCTCATCAGTTAATTACTCACGACAACGAAGCCAGTCAATATCACAGCCATAACCCAAACTCAATTCACATCCGCATCCAATTTCAATCATAACTCAGAGCAATCACCACAACTAACTTTTTCAAATACATTTCATTCAAAAATTAACTCATCATATTTCAATTTAATAAATAACATTATCATTCACAGCCACACTTCAACCAATTTCAACCTGTCACAAGTCTATTTAACAGCCATTCCATTATATTAAAATTCCAATTCAATATCAAACAATTCAAAATAGTTCATCCAAGATCAGAATCTCAGCCAATTCATCACACAAAAAAAAATCAATCATTCAAAGTACAATTCACAATCGCATTTAATTTCACTTATAATTCAAAATCATCACAATGGCATCCAATTCGAATTCATAATTCAGAATAATCACAATAGTATCCAATTCTAGTCATAATTCACAATAATCACTATAGCTAACTGTTCTCAAACACCTTTCAGAAAATTCACGTCAATTAATCAATTCTTAACCATTATTAACTATTCGCAATTATCCAATTAACTTTATAGGCATTCTAAATTAAAAATGTTTAACTTTAAAAATTAATCCCCTACCTCAGTTAGATCCAGAAAATTAAACGTGACTCCAACTTCATTCTAACTCGCATCAACAACAACAGCAGCTCTAACAGTTTCCTGAGGACATCACAGTATCCCCTGTGATAGTTCTAGTAGTAAACAGGGAAAATAGAGTAGCAGCACTGAACAAAAACATAGGTTTCCTTAGTTAGAACAGGTGAAAGACATAGGAATAGGATAGAAGCAGAGCCAGGATTAAAGCTCACAGTCTCAAAAATGGAGGAATGGGAACCAAATCAATAGCTTCAAGGGTTGCTCTGATGGCAGCAGAGGCTCCAGCAGGGACGAGTTCCTCCGGCTCGTGCAGCGGCGCCGTTAGAGGACACAGAAGCAGCGGCGGTCTTCCCTGGACGACAGTGGCAGCACGATAGACCAGAGCAACGCGGCGGCAGCGAGCTTCGATCGTGGCAAGGGGCGGCATCGTTCCTCCTCGCACGGTTCTGGCAGCAGCTCGTGGATGGAGCGAGCGACGGCGGCACAGGGACGGTGGCGCGGCGACGAGGCGTGGGTCGATCTCTCCCTATTTCGAGAGCTCTCTCCTCGCTCAGATCTCCCCTCTTCTCTGCTAGCAACGGCGGCGACGGTGGCAGTGGCACCCACCGCGCCGCCTCCCTCTTCTCCCCCCTCTTCTTCCTCTGTCCCCCTTTTCTATTCCTGTTCTTGTGTGTGTGTGTTTTGGATAGGGCTGCATAACTACTGTTGAGTCTTGGGGAAGAGGGTAGCTGGGTTAGGGTTTCTAGGATTTGGGAATTAGGGTTTCTGATACAATTTGGGAATTTAGGTTTAGGAATTTGGGATTTTATAAAAGAATATGGATAGATATGAATAGATATTTTGATAAAATTGAAGGGTAGAGTAATTTTAAAACTAAAAATACTTTATTAAAAATATTTAGGAACATTATTTATCAACATATTGCTAAGTTCAATCGATTATTTCTAATTTAAAATATAAAATGAACATATTAATCATATTTTTATAAAATATAGTTTTAAGCTCAATATTAATTATTCAAATCAAATGGTATAATTTTTCATTATATTTCTATCACTGGAACATTAATTTCAAATTGTAAAATAACTAATAATAAAAATTGTACAAAAATATTAATTGACTTAAACTTAAAGTATCTATAAATATCAATCTAATCATTTTTAATAAAATTATTTTCTAGGAGTTCAAATTAATAACATAATTCATTCAAAATAGAATTTATTTAAATTAAATTATACAAATCTTCTTATTTTTCAATTATCAAAATTATAATTTCAATTATACCAAATATCTAATAAGGATATTATAAAAATTTTAATTAATTTAAACTTCAATTATCATGAAACTCTATTTAGTTACCTTTAGTAAACTAATTTTCTTAAAATAAAGTTATCAACAAATATAATAAATAAAAAATAACTAATTATTTGATTTTCAAAAACTAGGGTTGTTACACGAACTGCATCTGAGGCGTCGGTGAGGTACATTCTACTTCTGAAATTGCTGAGATGATGGCCGGGATCTGTAGTGCCATTGTACAAAGTCATATCCGGGAGTTTAAAGTCTTTTGGGATTTTGGTCTTCATGATCTCCTTGGTAAATGGATCTTGGTCCTTGCGAGAGCTATCCTCATGAGAGGGTTGATTAGCTTTGGCCTTGAGATCGGCTTCGGGTTTTAGGAGTTTGTCCTCCAATTCCCGGCGTCGCCTTATTTCCCTTTATAGGTTTTTCTCAGCCTCTCACTGATGTAGGGCTTCTTTTTCAAGTTGTTTTAATCGGTCTTGAAGCGCCTCCATGGCACCCGCATTTGGAGAATTCTTTACGTTGTTAAGTTGAGGAGTATCCTTAAGTGTAGTGTTCGCGTTTTTGTGCGGTGTTCTATCCTCTAGATCTGAGTCGTGGTCATTGTCCTGTTCATCCGCCATGGTGATGGGATGACTTCCAGGTTCCCCGGTAACGGCGCCAATGTTCTGAGGGTTACCTGAAACTATAGGTCGATCTCGAACGAGATCTTCTGTACTGGTCGGAGCTGACATGTCCGGCTGGTGAGTGGCGGCCGGAGCGGCTGTGTCTAACTTGTTGGACTGGCTAGGTTGCTGATCCTTTGTCACCGGAGGGTGGGCGTACCTGCAAGGGACTCCGATGCTTAAGTTAGCAAGGGTATTAAGCAGGTTTTTAGTAGAATCAGAGTATGAGTTATACCTCGGTGCTCCAGTGTATTTATAATGGTGTGGAGTGACCTTTTTAGATAAGATAAGTTAGTTATCTTTATCTTATCTTATCTTTTGGGTGAGGTCATCTTATCTTCAAGGGAACCGCCCTTAACTCTATAGGCTTGGGCTGCCTTTGGATTTGGGTCGTGATCCTCTATTCGGGCCCTTTATTGGGGTTTCCTGGCAATTTGGCCGAGCTCTTTGAGAAGAGGTCGGATAGTCGGACCTGAAGATGTCGGTCGCCTTGTCGTTAAACATCCCGAGTCGGATAGCTCGACCCAGGGTGTGAACAGTTTCTAAATGGGTGGAAGCAATTCCTACCTGTACTGATGATGCTAACACTATTGTTTTCTTTGTTAGAAACCATATTATTTGTCGCTTTGGATCACCACGAGCAATCGTGAGTGATCAAGGCACTCATTCTTGTAACAGGAGACTGACAGGATTATTGAAGAAGCATGGGATTGTTCGGAAAGGCTTGCCACCTTCCAGTAGAGGTAGAACACAAGGCTTTCTGGGCTGTGAGAGAGTGCAACATGAATTTTGAAGAAGCTGGTGCTGAAAAAAAAGCTGCAACTAGCAGAATTGGAGAATATTCACCTAAAAGCATATAATAACTCCAGGCGATACAAAAAAAAGATGAAAGTTGTCCATGACAAGCACATTAAAAGGAGAGAATTCAGACCAGGTAGTTAGTTCTTCTTTATAACTCCAGACTGAGGCTTATGCCAGGTAAATTGAGATCAAGATGGGAAGGTCCTTACAGAGTGGAAAACGCAGAGCCATACAGAGTTTTTCACCTGCGTCATCCTTCTAGTTCCAAATTCATGAATGTCAATGGACATCGCCTAAAGCTTTATCATGGTGAGAAGATGAAGGATCACAAAGAGCTAGAGGTTTTCCTCTTGGAAGACCCACCAACAGAAGCAGAATAAACCCGAAGACAGTCCAACTTAAGGACGTAAAAGCAAAGTACTAGGTGGGAGACAACCCACCATGGTATGATTGTTCCGTTTTAGTCTTAGTTTTATTTTACTTTTTTGTTAACGACTCTTCTCATATTCTTTGCATATAGCCTGCATATGCATTTGCATTCTGCATATAAAAAAAATAAGGAAAGCACGCGACGCGTCCGCGTCATAGGTGCATTCGAAACAAGGAAGAAAAGAAGCAAAGAGTCACGCGGAAGCGTGGCTGGAGGCGTGCCATAGGCACAAGCATGCCCACGCGAACGCATGCCCTACGCATCCGCGTCATTTGAAAAATCAGCCTCCCATGCCTGCGCGTCGCCCATGCGCACGCGTGACCCCGCGAAATCGACGTAAAAAGGTGTATCGCAGAGAGTTATGATGGAGTGGGGCTGGAATGATGCTGGAAGCACAAGCCTATCACGCAAACGCGTGCCCCACGCGTCCGCGTCATTTTTCAAAAATAGGCCATTCACACGTGCGCGTCACCCACGCGCACGCGTCACCCTGAATTTTGGCAATGAGAGTATGAAACAGAAGTTGTGCGTACGCGAGGCTGCACTCGCGCCAATGGCACAGTTCACTTCATGCGAACGCGTGACCCACACGTCCGCGTCATCTGAAAATAACGCCAATCACGTGAACGCGTGCACCACGCGTCCGCGTCACATGCGACGCACAGTTTATCCAAATCAGCGCCAGATATCTTATTTTTTCTTCCCCGATCTTAATGTTTCCTTCCTCCTTCTTATTTCTTTCTTCTTCCTTCTTTCTTCTTTATTCCTTCTCACTTTTTACTTCCCCCCCCCTCTTTTTCACATCCATTATCAAGGTTCTTTTCTTTTCTTCTTCCCTTTTTACTTTTCTATTATTATTATTATTATTTTTATTTATGTTTTCTTCTTCTTTTAATTTTTACTTTCATACTCTGTGTTTCCTTTTTCTTTCTTTTTTCTTTTTACATTCTTTTAATTGCTGTTAGAAATTTATTTCGGTAATTATTTTCTTCTATATTTTTGCTTGTGAATTATTAAGGAATTGTTTGACAATTATAAATAATTATTTTTGGGTTATTTGCATGTTCAAATTCAATACTTTCAATCACATATTTACCATACATGCTAAGTGTTTGTGAAAAAGCCCGTATGGCATTGTGTATTATTTTTAAATAATTCTATTCTACTACTCTAATGCCTGTTTTTCACAAAACCCTTTCATTATTTTATTAATTGAATATAATTGTCAATACAAACGTGATGGTTAGTTTGTTACGAGTGATAATACAATTTAGCATTTGATGCTTGATCTATGCTACTCAAGCCTTTGCCAGCATGCCAATAAACATCTTGCATCTTATTGCCACAAAATGCACTTGCTATATTTCCATTGATGAACTTTTCACATGGATTCGCGACCATGTGTTAACAACATACTTCTTTACTGTGCATTGATTATCACTTGTACCATCCTCTTCCTTGCTCTAACCCTTAGTTTTAAAGTTACTTACTTTTTTCCTTTTGAGGATGGCCACCAAGAAGGGTAAAGAGAAAGCTACTCACAAACCACCAGCGAGGAAAGGAACAAAAAGAGCACTAGCTGCAGAGCCATCTTCAACAGCAGTAAAACCCTCAACAAAGCGAATCAAGAGGATCATCAAGATCGATGAAAAAGAGAAAGCCTTTCCAGTAAAGGACACTGCGCGGTTCACTAACCACTACTGTGAGCAGATGTTTCCAATCCTAGCGGAGAGGAACTATAATAATGAATACCTTCTCAACCCCCCGACCAACATTGCTAAATTTGTTAAGCCCTGAATTGAACGAAGACAATGGGAATTCCTACGGAGACAGCCATGGCAGATTAATCTATCATAGGTAGTTGAATTCTACTCCAATTTTCACATGCCAACTATGCAGTCTGTCTATATCCGTCAGAAGCAAGTGCCCATAACTGAAGAGGCCATTCAGCAAGCTTTAGATCTTCCCCCTGCTCCAGAATGATTGGACGCATTCCAAAAAGCCTCTTTCAAATGCCAGACATACCAATTTGACTAGGACGCCGTTCTCAGAGTTATAGCACAACCTAGCAGCAAATGGATCTATGGATACCATCGATCCCGACCTAAGAGCATATTGACTTCAGCACTCACATTGGAGGCTCGAGTATGGGCACAGATCATGTCCCATTACATCTTTCCGAGCACTCACGAGTCCTCCTTCACTGCAGACATGGCTGTTTTACTCTGGTGTATCCTTACAGACCAACACCTCAATTTACCAAGACGCATTCGGCATGCTATGGGACACATACAGATTGCGGGTAACATACCTTTTCCCGCCTTGGTGTCAGATCTAGTCTCAGGAGCCGGAGTCTCCTACAGAGCTAGGGACACCAAGGCCATGATTCCACGAAATGATCAGTACGTCCCTAACGGGAAGTATATCAGACCTCCAGCAGCCACTATCAACCAGAGCACAGAACTAGCGGAAGATATCCCTTCTCCTACCACATCACAAGCACCTTCAACAAACCAACTGCTCCATCAGATACTTGAGAAGTTAGACCGGCTTGACCGGTAAGGAAAGCGAAGAGAGCGCTGTAACAAGCGCAAATTTACATACCTCAAGGAGCTACTTGTTGGTAACCACCCACCTGAAGAAAACCCAGACACCCCGGACTCTACTTCATTTACCAGCACAGGAAGCCATGACGGTCTTGATTGTGGAGATGTTGCTACCAGCCCCCCTTTGTTCCTGACTGATGGCACCGAGGACGGTGCCAAGCTTTAAGTGTGGGGAGGTCGGTTAGTACCTGACTTCCGGAGGTAATTTCTCTTTCTTAACACCAATAAATAAGTTATTTTTCTTTTATTAGGATAGGATAGATAGCATAGTAATAGGTAATTACATGCATGTTCTATTTGGTTGAAAAATAATAAGTTTCTTTTTAAGACCCTATTTATGAAAATTTCACTAATTTAAATAAAAAATTTTCTTTAAAACTTGTTTGGAAGTTGTATTTGGAACATAGTTTAAAGCTAAGAACACACAATCCAGTGAGATTTGAGCTTAATTACATGTTACATTATTTAACCATAAAAATTGTATTCCTGTGTGTTTGCTTCTCTATGATTGTAATCTATATTTTGTTCCATCTTATATGTCCAATGTTTAATGTGTTATATGCATGCATATGATTGAGGCCATTAATTGATTATTAACTCACTTATCTCAAATAGCCTACCCTTCCATTTACCTTTGTTAGCCACTTTGTACCTTTTAAATCCCTTTTGTTCTATATTTTACCACATTACTAGCCTTAAGCGGAAAAACAAATTAACTACCCCAAATTGAATCTTTGGTTAGCTTAAGATAGAGATTGTGTGTCAATAAAGAGTTGGAAAATTATGGGAACATGGGTTAATAAGGGAATATGTCATGATAAAAAATTGGGAATTTGGGTACCTACTCATGTGAAACTAGATAAATTAAAAATCCATGCGCATTGGCAATGTTATGTCTATTTTTATACTTTAAAAAAAATCCAAAAATATTAAAGTAATTAAGTGATTAAATAAATGAATAAGGGGACAAAGTTACCCCAGTTCTAACGTTATATTTAAATGAAAAATCAATGCATATGTGATACAAGTTAAGAGAAAAGTTGATGCATGATTATGTAATACAAAAGTGGGAAAATTTTGGGTAGCTAGGCATGAATTTAAAAATATAAGGAGTATATGTATAGGTAAGAGCTTAGGTTAATCAAGGATTCAATTTATAGCTCACTTAGCCATATATATACCCTCACCTTTACCTTGGCCCCATTACAACTTTGAAAAGACCTCAGGATGTTTGCATTGGTACATCAAATACTTGTTGATTGGTTAGGTAAAGAACAAGGTTTAGAAAGTATGATTAGAGAAGAGCAGAGTGATTACCCTATACACTAGAGCGACTAGAGTGCATATACACTATCAGTGATGGTTCAATGCTTAGTTCTATGTTCGCTGCTTTCATAAGCTGTCTTCTTACAAGTTTACTTGTTTTTACTATATAAATTTTAATTAGTGATATTTGATTTATATTTGTCTTGAAGAACTTATTTACTTTTAACCAAGTAGGAAAAATCATTTTAGCATATAGTTGCATTCATATACATAGGTTGCATTGCATTGCATGAGTCTTACTTTTCCCTACTCATTTATTTTATCTCCTTAAGCTAAGCATGAGGACATGCTAATGTTTAAGTGTGGGGAGGTTGATAAACCACTATTTTATGGTTTATCTTGGGTTTAATTGAGTGGTTTCATCAAGTCTTTACCCACTTATTCATATGATTTTCATGATTTTATAATCCCTTCCTAGTATTGTTTTATGATTGAAAACTTGCTTCCTAGAGATCTTTAATTAGTACATTTTAATTCTTCTTTATACCATTCGATGTTGTGATCCGTGTGTTAAGTGTTTCAGGCTTTATAGGGCAGGAATGGCTTAGAAAATGGAGAGGAAGCTTGCAAAAATGGAAGGAACACAAGAAACTAAGAAAATGACCAGCAAACACCGATGTGCGCGAATGGCTCACGCGAGCGCGCGGAATGGAGAAAATTGCAGCGACGCGTGCGCGTGCCTGACGCGTACGCGTGGATGATGCGTAGGCGTGACAAGAGAAAATGCCGAATGACGTGCACGCATGACTGACGCATACGCGTGACCTGCGCGATCTGCAAAATTAACGAAAAACGCTTGGAGCCATTTCGGACCGCATTTTGACCTAGTTTTTGGCCCAGAAACACAAAATAAAGTCAGGGAACAAGTAGAGACTCGACACACAGAGACATACACACTTACATATTCTCTTTAGGATAGGTTTTAGGTTTTTAGATCTGAATCTAGAGAGAAATTACTAGTTTGTTTCCTTACTTACTCTTTTATTTATTCCATATTCTTAATTCTTGTTTAGAGTGGTAATTGGATTATTTTCATGGATTGTTAATGCAAAAGGATTACTTTTACTTTTAATTAATTTTGAATCTATATTTTATTTAAATTATCATGTCTTCTTTTTATATTTCTACAAGCGTTATATTCATGTCAATGGAGTAGATTCCCTACTTGACATGGGGTTGATTAGGAGGAGACACTTGAGTTGGAAGGCTTAAGTGATGGTTAAATTGGAAGTTGTTGGCTAGTTCTGTATTTACTAACGCTAGACCTTCCCAAGGGAGAGGACTAGGATTTGCGAATAAGAGTTAGCTCAATCACTTGACTTTTCTTTATTTAGTAAGGGTTAACTAAGTGAAAACAACAACCTTTTTGATACTACACTTAAGAGATCCCAACAAGGATAGAACTTTCGATTAATCATTCCCCCAGTCAAGGCTTTTTATTTAGAATATTATAAATCACTTTTAATTTTCATTGCACTAAATTACAATTGTTTAATTTCTGTTAATCAATTCTCAAAAACTCTCGAAAAATTCCTGATTAATAAATTAGCACCCTTTTCTAGCAACTCGTTGGGAGACGACCTGTGACTCATACTCCCAGTATTTTTATTCTAAACTTTTTGTGACAACCTTTCTAAATTGATGAGGCAGATTTTTGCTGGTTAAGAGCTATACTCGCAACGCTATTCTATTATATTATAATCTCTTAATTGGTATAACTTCTGCTGCTCGTCAATTTCTTATTCATCAGCAAAGGATAAATGATCTGCATGTTTGTCTGCATAAAATCCCATAGTTCAAATTCAATTATCTGCTAAATAAGGACATGTATGCTTCTCTATTTCATTTCATTTCTTCTCAATGTTCAATGCTTGCTTGGGGACAAGCAAGGTTTAAGTTTGGTGTTGTGATGACAAGTCATCTTATACTTGTTTTACAAGCATTTTTCATTAGTTTCATTAGGTTTTATGCACTTTCTTGCACCATAAGTAAGTAATTGGAGTGAATTTTTATGATTATCTTGAACCAATCAAACATCATTCATTTTATACTAAATCATAGGTTTTATGCTAAAATTCATTGATTTTATAACAATGCAGAGATCTAGTGATTTTGGTGGAGCTTTGATTAGTTGTTTGGATTGCTTGTAGGTGAAGAAATGGTGGAAAAAGGAATTTTTGGCACACTTTTGAAGTTTGGGCACACTTTGGACCTTAGGCCATGCTTTGAAAAGCGTGGCCCATGAACATAGAGCGTGGCGCATCAAAGACACAAAGAGTAGCGCTCAAAAATTGAAGTGCTAGACTCTCTTTTGCTCACTTTTGCATGAGTACAACAAGCCCAGGGGAAGCACCAAATGGTGCAGCACGCACCAAGGACCAAGAGGGAGCTCAAAATTGAGAGCGTAGTGCTCTCTTTTGTTCCCTTTCTCGCGCATCCAAGCCCAGGGAAGCATGCACAAGGCTAGCGAAGGAAGGAGCGCTCAAAACTTTGAGCGTGGCACTCCATTCTCTTACCTTTTTGAGCCTTCTTTGGCAAGGGAGCAAGGCACAAGGCCAAGCAAAACAAGGAAGCACAATGCATTGACCAAGGTTCGAAGAGGGGAACCTAGCAAGGGCCAAGGGTAGCGCTCCAAAACTCAAGCGCGGCGCTCTCTTCTTCTCACTTTCTCGTGCCAATCCATGCAAACCAAGGTACACAATCAACAAACCAAGAGTGTAGCGCTCAAAAAGTGAGCGGAGCGCTCAAAAAGTAAGCGCGATGATTAGGGAGCTTGGCAATTGATAAGGTAAGTGAGCGCTATGCTCACTATACCAAGCGGAGCGCTTCCCTGGGAGGATCCCTCAAACCAAACCAACTTGAACCAAAGTCAAACTGGACCACTTCAATTGAACCAAAGCCAAACCGGACCCATCCTTCTTCAAATCCATTTCTCAACCCACTCCAAGCTTTGAAGACCAAAATAGAAAGTGTATACATAGGAGTTGATTTGATTTGTAAAAAAAAAAAAACTTTGAACTTTTTGCTCATTTTAGTTTTCCCTTTAGCTGAATTTTTAGTTTTCAATTGTTTTGAATTTAGGTTTTGGGAATTTGGATCTGAGTTTTTCTTTCTGCATTTTCATTTCTTCTACAACTCTTAATTTCTGTTCTTGGAATTTGAATTGAGTTTGAAGAGCTTCATTGATTCTAAGTTTGAGAATCATCTTTTATCTCTCTTCTCAATTGTTCTAAGGATTGGATCTGAGTTTAGTTTTCTGTTTTCATTTTCTTCTTCTGCAACTTCTACTTTTCTGTTTTGGAAATTGGAAAATTGGATCTGAGTTTCATTTACTATCTTTCTTTTTATTTCTTTTGCAATTACTTTTCTGCTTGATCAAGAGAGCAATTAAGATCTAGATCTACTGCCTAATCTCTTTGCTCTTCTTCGATCTTCAATTTCTCTTTAAGAATTTCACAATTGAATCAAGTTTTCTTGCTGTTTTGTTTCTTGAAGAAATTTTCCATTTCTGTTCTTGCTACTGAGCTCCTGATTTGAAGTCTTGCATCTCAGAGCCTTCTGATTTACCTTAGTTTGCAATTCCTTGTTCAATTTCAAGTCCTAGTGCCCAAATCCTTTTACTCTTCAAGCAATTTACGTTTCTCAGCAATTTAGATTCAGCAAATTTATATTTCTTGCATTTTAAGTTTCTGTAATTTACTTTTCTTGCTCTTTAAGTTTCTACAATTTTACTTCTTCAGCACCTTTAGATTCAGTCAATTTCCCTTCTGCACTTTTAATTTCTTGCAATTTAGTTTCCGTGAATCAAAACCACTCAAATCATCAACTATTCGCTTAACTAAATTCATCACCTAACTAAAATTGCTCAATCCATCAATCCCTGTGGGACCGACCTCACTCTTGTGAGTAATTACTACTTGATGCGACCCGGTACACTTGCTGGTGAGTTTTGGTGTGGAATCTAATTTCCACCCATCAATTAGCCCTTGGCCGTTTTCTCATATTTTTTTGTTTTTGTTTTCTCAAGTATGAGCCACTAATCTCCTTGGTTAAGATTAGGAGCTCTGTTCATTTTTTATGGATTATTAATCTAAGTATTCTATTTTATATGAGGTTTATACTTTGACTTAATTCATGAATGAGTTTTTGTTCTTCATCCCTAAAGATTTAGAATCATTGGAAAACATTCTAACTCCGTCTTGGATTCTAAATATTGTTTTGGAAAAAATTAATATTTGAATTAGTTGAAAACTCTTTCACACTACTTTTTTATTACACTAGGAATAGGTTCAAAAAGTGTGCGACATTTTGTGAGTTTCAATTGTTTGGACTAGCTTGAATACGTGACATATAATTCAACCTTTGGACTAATTTTGACTCTTACTTGAAATTGAATCAGAATTGTGATTCACCTCTTTTTCTTAAATAATTGACTAAGAAATTAGCGGTTAATTAAGTTAAAGAGAAATTAAATTACCAGCACTACAACAAAATGGAGCATTTGTAACAAAAAAATTTGTGTCAAATTTAAAATGGTTACAAATTATTATTTTTTTGTAACAATAATTAGTTATTATTACAAAATAAGAATATTTTGTAACGTGATTCCTTTTGTTACAAATTTGTTGGCTTTCCTGTTGTTACAAAATATTTCAACATTTCAACACTTCAATATTTTCTTTTGATAGTTTGTAATATTATCTTTCACATCTTGTCCCTAATTTATCTACATATTTTTAACCTTGAATAAGGTCTAGTATATATATTTTGTTTTGCATGAAAAACTCAATACAAGGGAGAAATCGGCTAGACTTGACATTATTTTGGAAGAGTTCTCAAATTGTGTTTTGTGTGGAGAGGTCATAAAAACTGTCCACTGTCTTTCTTTTCAGATGCAAGATTTCATGGAGTATTTTGGCATTTGGGAGCAGTGTTGAAGGAGAGAAATCTGGTGTGGCTATGGTTAGGAAATGCTTTGTCATGTTTTGAGACATGACAAGAACTAAGAATGCCAAGTAAAATAAAAGAGGTATGGTGCTTTGTTTTTTATGCTATATTTTGTTGTGTGGAATGCTAGAAATAGTTATATTTAAAGGAAGTAGATTAAATTTGGACGAGATAAAAGGAGAAATAACGAGTTTAAAATTTGGTTTAAAGGAAGTAATTTAAATTTGGATCAAATTTCGTTTCTTTTGGTTGTTTTGCATGTTCTTGTTCTTGTGTTTTGACATGAATCTCACTTTCCTTGTATGGAACTTTGTGAGTGTAAAAGCATGAAAAACAGGTCAAGTGTGATGACATGTCACCATGTCATGTTTTTCTATACTTTTTCATATAAGAAATTGATAATTAGTGCTTAAATAGTGCATTCTTTTGTGCTTAAGTGGTATATTTTCTTGATCTTTTGATTTTATAAATTTTGTAGGAAATAAGAAGAAAAAGAAGCAAAAGAGCATAAAATAAGCTAAAAAGAAGAAAAGAAGAATTTTGGGCACGCTTTGAAGATTGAGCACTCTTTGGAATCTTAGGCCACACTTTTAAAGGCGTGACCCATGACCATGAAACCTTGGCACATGCATCAATATCATGTGCATGCATGCATGAAATGTTTAATGCTATTGGCATTACGTTAATGTATTACGTTAATAAGTAAATGGATGCATGTAGGAAACAATTAATTACTAATTCTAATGAATGAAATGCATGAAGCTTTACGGCATTACTAATTAATTGAACCATGAAGCATGCATATAATATTATTAATGCAACTAATGCCAATGGATTATTAAAACATGCATGAAGTATTACTAATTGAATGCCACGTTCAAGACAACGAACATTTCGACTTATGGAAGAAAGGAAGCTGCGCTCTTGGTGTTCACCAAGCGCTACAAAGAAGCAAGGAAGCAAGGCTAAAGATGGAAGCCCTCACGTTTGCGTCCACGTTTAACCTCAAACGTGAGGTTAAACGCCATCAGAGTTCAGCCAAGATTGAAGATGGAAGCTTCAACGTTTGTGCTCACATTTGACTTCAAACATGAGGTCAAACGCCACTGCTGGTTGCCTTGGAGAAGCTTCAATGTTTGCGCTCACGTTTGACCTCAAACGTGAGGTCAAACGCCAAGGACAGTAGATTGATGGTTTTTGCTAACTTCCTTACGAAGACGTTTGAGTCCACGTTTGCCCCCAAACGTTGACTCAAACTTCAAGCACCAACAATCCAATTTGCACGCAGATTTCTCCCCAAGACCAAGAGTGATCAATTAGGGCCATCTTCAACCCAAATCCAAAGCAAGCAAAGCCCATTATCATCACTCAAAGGCACAAGAGATAGTTAAAATAGGAATTTCATTTAATTGTAATTTGTTTTCAATTTTATTTTCATTTTCATTTTGTAAAGCCTATATAAGGCATCATTTTCATCTTTGTTAAGGAGGTTGGCTCTATTACGGAGTAGTAGGAGTGGGATTTGAGAGCTCTCTCTTAGTTTTCATTTTTGTTTTGAATCTTGGGTGGAGAATTGAAGAAATTCTGTTTCAATCTCACCTTGGGATCTCTTTGTTTATTTTTTTGCATAATTCTATAAACTGTGATTAGGATCCAAGTTTTCTTTACTGCTTTCATCATTTATTTCTTCTGCAATTTGTTCTTCTGCTTCTTTTGCAATTGTTCTTTGTTGGATCAAGGAAGGAATTGAGATCTAGACTTGTTCTCTAGTCTCATCCAACCCCTGAGATCTTCAACTTTCCTTTAGCTATTGCAATTGAGCTGCATTTTACTTTCTGTTTGGTTTCTCAATTCAGTTTACATTAAGCTTGCTGCAAATCTCATTTACATTTCCTGCACAATTTTAAATTCCTCTGCAATTGCTCTAAAATCCTGATTCACTGCAATTTTGCTTCTTTGTTTACATTGCTCTCAATTTACTTTCCTGCAATTTAAGCTTTCTGCAAGAGTTCTAAGCTTTGATCTATTGCTTTCTTTAATTTTCAGCACCCAACCCCCCTTTACATTTGAGGCAATTTACATTTCTTGTCATTTAAATTTTTGCAATTTACATTTCTTGCTCTTTAAATTTCAATGCAATTTACTTTCTGCACTTTATAATTCCTGCAAATTTACTCTCTGTTGGCTACATTGCATCCAATTTCACTTCAATGTTAGCTTGACTAAACTAATCACCTACTAAAGTTGCTTGATCCATCAATCCCTATGGGATCGACCTCACTCTAAGTGAGTTTTACTACTTGATGCGACCCGGTACACTTGCCGGTGAGTTTTAGGTGGTGAAATTCCAGTTCCAAACCCATCAAAGTGTAACACCCTAACTATCAAAATATCACGCTTCCGACTGCTCCACTCTGATAGATCGGGTATTACGACGACTCTTAAAATATTTAATACTAAAATATGAGCCTGTTTAAAACCTTAAAGCGTATAACCCGCAAAGAAAAACTTTTTACGTAGAGACATACATACATACGAACCAAATTTAGTACTTTTAAAGAATATATATATACAGTAATAACTTTCAAGCCTTATCCCTCTTGCAAGATTTGTAAAGATAAAAGCGAGGGAATAATAAATAATAAGTAAAGCAATACAAAATATCACAACGACAACATCTAGATAAACTTTTCATGACTTCTACGTCCATATCCTGAAAAAGGGAGAATCTGTAAGGGGGTGAGAACATCATCTTCGAAAGGGTTCTCAGTAGAGGGTTTTGAGAATTGTTATAAGATATTTTTAAACGGAAACTATTTTCAAGCTCAGAAGTTATTGTTGTCTTAGGAATCTATTCAAACAACGATATATAATTAAATCCGAAATTCCAACACTTATATATTAATTTCGTAAAGGTTCCATCCTTTATAAATAGACATAATGTTCAATATAAATACCAACGGATCAATTATCCCAAACTCACCACTCAGCCTCCGGTCCAATACACAATCAAATCTCGGACTCCGGCCCAACAAAACTCATCACCACTATCATCAACCCACTACCAATACTTAAAACAGAAATCAGTCACAAGCATAAACAAATATAAGGCAAACACACTTAAAGAGCAGTTACAGCAAATATCACAGTTACCAGTTAAGCAGAACTTATCAGATAGGCAAACCAAAACAATTTAAGCACACCCAAACAATGGCAAACAAATGCAGTATGATACATGCCTGTCCTACTGGCCGTGAGCTCACGTGTCGGTTACTTTGCCAGAACCCGACACATCCAGTAGCTAACCCGGATATCGTCCTCTCGAAAATTGGTGGGCGGTACACCACCACGAACCCAACCATTGCGACCGATACACCACCACGAACCTCGCAAGAACTTCAATTGGAAAAACAACACACACATGTGGGCGGTAAACCACCACGAACCCCACAAAACATTCACTTTTGAAAACATGTGGGTGGTACACCACCATGAACCCCACCAGGTCAAAGCTCAGAACAATTTCATTTTTTATAAAAAAACCAACATCACTCCTTATAACATTTTCCAAAACCCCAAAACCATTTTACTTAAAACAAGTTCTTCTTTCATACAAAATCCAATTCTTACTTAACCAAGATTGTTTCGAAACTAACTTCAAAACCATCTCAGATTTAAACCTGTTTCAAAATACTAAACGAATCATCTATTAATTAAACTTTACGGCAGGGTCTCGAGACTTTAAGGAGGATAACAACCAATCTCATTCTTTAAAATTATCAAACTCCTTGAATCACACTTCCTTCAAAATGTAATTCTTAATCAAACTCAAAACATACTTTTCTTAATAAATCAAACACAAAACATAACGCCTTTCTTAATAAGTCAAAACTCAAAATATAATCCTTTCTTAATAAATCACATTAAAAACATAAAGGTTTTCTTAGTAATTCAAACCCAAACATAAATCTTTTCTTAATAACGCTCAAAAAATAATTCTTTAATTAATAAATCAAACTTAAATCATAGTTCTTTCCATAATAAATTTAAATCAAATAATATGATTTTTAAATCAAATTTTCTTTTTAAGTAGTGCTTCAAACTGTCTCAGAGTTTCATAAAATTTCGACAGCACCTCCCCTAAAACTCGGACTTTGCCACCCTTCTCGGGTCCCATCCAAACCATTTTCTCAATTCCTTTCCAACAAGTTCAAAACCATTTCATTTTTCCAAATAAACATAAAATTCAGGTTTCCAACTATCAATTCATTTGCAATGTCAAATCGTTTTCAAACTCAAATCATTTTTGATAAATCAACAAAAAACCCATTTCTAATCTTAGCTTAATGAAATCAACGAAATCCAAAAAAATTCAAACCATCAACCCAGTGAATTACAATTTAACCAACTTTTATATACTCAATTAAAATCCATGATCTCCAGCAACCTCAATCAGTCAATGGCTCAATCAATCAAACAATCTCATTATACAAAACAATTTCATTCAATCCATAATATTTACGTAATCATAGAATAAATATATTTTACGCTTTAATATCAATTTATAACAACTCTTGAAAGTAAAAATAAATTTAAGAAAAATGCCCCTACCTCGATATGTCGAACCTACAACTCAAACGCGTCAAAGAATTTCTTTTGTCTCAACCCGAATCTAACAGCAGCTTCAAAATCACAGCCCCGCACACTCTTGCAATAGCATAAACAACTTTAAAACACAACATGCAACCTCGGTTATTAACTCCTAAGACCATTAATATCACGAAAACCTTAATAACACGTAACAAAACACAAACGCGGGGTTTCCAAAATAAAAATACTTTCTCTAATAACAAAACGAAGCAGCCGCAAACTCCGAGCACGACATGCAGCACTGATACTCAACTTTTGTATCAAATTTGTTATCACTTTTGTAACAAGGTTTTTTTTTTTATCAAAAATTTGATACAAAATATTACTTTGTATTATAGAAGTTTCATTTTTTGTTACAAAAAGTTTTTATAATGGGACATACTGCAACAGGTCGATTTTTGTTACAAATTCCTTTTGTTTTAAAATTCTATTTTTTTGTAACAATTTTTTTTGTTACAAATATTACTTTTTCTTGTAGTCAAGGAATTGGAATTTGATTATTTATGATTCGTCATGATTAATCTTTGCATACCTCGTATAAATAAATATAAGGATTGTTTTCCTAAGGAGTGAACTTCTCTAATACCTTAATCACCTTTATTATCTTACTTTCTTAATTAATTTTAGTTTGCTTTTGTTTAATTTTTTTTCTTTCATGTTATTTGCTCTTGAAACACTTATTGTTGCTTGTTTGACTAGATTAATCAATTGACCATTGTTTTCTTAATCCATTAATTCTTGTGGGATCGACCCTCACTCACCTGAGATATTACTTCATACGACCCAGTGCACTTGCCGGTAGTTTGTGGTTTATAAAAATCTGCATCATTGGTTATTTTAATTCTTATGTGGATGATTATTTTGATCGAATTGGTTTTAGTTATTTATAATTAAAATATATTGGAGTTCAGTTCAATAGTTATACGGATGATTATTTTTAGCCTTAAATGGATGGTTATTTTCACTAGGGATGGGCGACGCCGGTGATGGTGTAGCAAGCCAAGCAGTGATAGCGAGGAGGAGCCCGACAGCGCCGTTCATTTTTGGTCTGGAGGAGAGTGACGCCGATGATGGTCCTTGTTGATGAACCAGCAGCAGTAAAGAGGATCCCGACGGCGACGATGGGAGCTGGTTGGCAACCAAGCGACGGTGGCGATGGTAGAGGGTTTGGGGGAGAAATTGGTTCTTTGGTAAATTAGGGTATAATGGATGATTAAAATTTTTGAATTATTGAATGGAGTTTTTTGGTTGGGTAATTTAGATGGAGTGTTTTTTTTTTTAACTTTATCGGGTCAAATTTCTAACCCATTGTTCACGTTGTTCAGATTCTCCGTTGTCTACCTAGCGGAGCCGGTTTCTATTTATTCTCTAAAAAATGACAATTTTTTTCTCATTCTTTTTTCCATAAAAATTTTCCAGGCCAAATCTATCTTTGGATATCTAAGTTTTATTTATCCCACTTTATATATTTAACATTTAAAGATCTCACCACATTTTATCTTGCTACTCCCCAGTCATCCTTTTTTTTGGCCAAGTAGATTGGACAGTCTCCAACATGCATTACACCCATTCATCACACACTTACTGATAAACTACTATTTTATGATTTATCTTGTGCTCAATTGAGTGTTTTTATCAATTCTTCGCTCACTTATTCATAAGAATTGCATGGTTTTACAATTCCTTCCTTATTCCATGATATACGTGAAAACATGTTTCCTATGCCTTAAAAATATTAATTTTAATTATCCTTTATTACCATTCGATGCTGTGATCTATATGTTAAGTATTTTCAGGCTTCATAGGGCAGGAATGGCTTAGAGGAAAGAAAGGAAACACGCAAAAATGGAAGGAACGCACAAAATGGAGTTTTGAAGAAAATGGCAGCGACGTGCACGCGTGGACGACGCGGGCGCGTGCCTGGCGTAGAGCACAAACGACGCGTATGCGTGACTGACGCGTATGCATGGCAAGGAAAACTCCAAATGACGCGCACGCGTGACGTACGTCACGTGCAAGAAATTGCAGAAAATGCCCCCCAGCGATTTCTGGACCCTTTTTTGGCCCAAATCCAAGCCCAGAAACACAGAATAGAAGCTGGAGAATGAGGGAATCAAATTATTCATTCAACGAACATTCAATATTCAAAGTTTGAGGTTTTAGATGTCGTTTCTAGAGAGAGAAGCTCTCTCCTCTCTCTTAGGTTTTAGAATTAGGATTTCTCTTAGAGTATGGTTATTTCTTCATTCCAGGTTCAATGTTCCTTTAATTTATGTTTCTCTTCTACTTTTATTTATTCTAATGCTTTTACTTGTTAATTACTTATGTTGTCAAATTGGCTTATGAACTCTTCATGTTAGATTTGAATATTCTATTTAATGCAATTTGAGGTATTTCAGATTTATGATTGCTTTCTTCTATTTATAATATAAATAATTTAGATTTTTCCCCTTTTGGCTTTGGTTGAGTAATTGGTGACACTTGAGTTATCTAACTTGGCAGTTGATCAAAAATTGGAAGTTGCTGATTGATTTGGATCCCTCTAAAGCTAGTCTTTCCATATGAGTTGACTAGGACTTGAGGAATCAAGTTGATTAGTCCACTTGACTTTCCTTTATTTAGTAAGGGTTAACTAAGTGGGTGTAATAACAATTCTCATCACACCTGATAAGGATAACTAGGATGGGATTTCCAGTTCTCATACCTTGCCAAGAGTTTTTCTAATTATTAATTTATTTTTCTTGCCATTTAAATTACTTGTTCCTTATTTCAAAAACCCAAAGATACTTTTCCATAACCAATAATAAATCATACTTCCCTGTAATTCCTTGAGAGACGACCCAAGGTTTAAATACTTCGGTTATAAATTTTATTGGGTTTTGTTACTTGTGACAATCAAACTTTTGTACGAAAGGAATTCTTGTCGGTCTAGAAGCTATACTTACAATGGGAATTTATTTGTGAAAACTCTAGATCGCGCGAGAGTTTCGTTCGTCAAAAATGGCGCCGTTGCGGGAGAATTGCAATTGTGTGCCTTATTTTGCTTGTTTAAATATTTTATTTTGCTTGTTTATTTCTTTTTATTTTTGTTTTTAATTTTTATTAGCTACTATGAGCTCTCACCTCCGTCACTTTGAGTTTGGTTCTAATTTTGTTGAAAGGAATGGAAGCTATAATAGGAACATGCGTCAAGGTCGAAACAATCACAGATGGAAGGAGCCACGAGGATCTGATCAACCCTTTCGGCAACAACACTTTCCAAAGTACCAGGGACAACGACCATTTTACGATGCATACCAAGACAATAGTTACGGTGGACCCTCTCGTGACAAACCACCTCCACCAAATTACTATGGTCAAGAGCCATTCCGAGGTGCATACCAAGATGATAGATATAGTAGGCCCCTTGTAGTTACCAACAAGCCCCATCATATGTCAATGAACCACCTCCTCAACATAGCTTCGAACCACCATACTCACAAGCCAATCACAACCATTCACCTCCATATGACCCTAACCTTTACCCACTCCAATTCTAATCCATTTACTCCCAAGAACCACCACTTCCATATGCACCATGTCCATATCCATCGACCCAAGAATCACAGGCTCACCTCAAGGAAACAGTAGATCAATTTCATTCAACCCTTCATCAACTGGAGCAAGCGATAAATCAATTAGCTTCCCGACGTTTCGACACTCAAGGAACTCCCATGACTTCGTATGGAGAATCTAATGAAGAACGTAGCATGAAGGAGACACTAGAAGCTCTGGTTAGCAGTACAGAGCATGTCTTTGTACTGAAACAAGTAGAGGAAGCTAAAATTATCAAGGAAGAAGAATTGGTTGAAGACTTAGGAGACGCTGAACCTCCATGGGAATCAAGAATTGTGGAGAATTCCGCCCAAAAATTTGCAATTGATGCTAAGGAGGATAGTGCACAACCCCCAAGGCATGTATCTTATGAAGAACTGGACGAAACAAATCGAGAAACAAGTTTCCTTGGTAATGATGATCATGAATCAAGCTCTCCTAGTGATGAACTTGCATCCGTAATTGAATTCTTTGAGCTAGAAGAATCTTCCTCGAGTGAATATGAGGATGATGTGGAGGTAGACTTTTCTCAACCTCCATCTTATGACTTGAGTGATGAAGAAGAAATCGAAGACTTTGATCAAGACATAGTTTGATGACAAGTCATCTTATGCTAGCTTTTCAAGCAATTTTCACTTGTTTCATTAGGTTTTATGCACTTTCTTGCATTGTAAGTAAGTAATTTGGAGTGGATTTGCATGAATTGGTGAAATCAATCAACCACCCTTTAATTGACACAAAATCATGAGGTTTAAGCTAGAATTAATTGAATTTTGAATGAACTTTAAACCTTGTGAATTTGGTGATACTTTGATTGGTTGTTTTGATTACATGTAGGTGAAAAAAAGAAAAAAAAATGAGAAAAGCGTGGCCTAAGAAGTGTGCCCAAGGGAAACAAGAAGCGTAGCCAAAGGAGAAGAAAAAGCGTGGCATCATTGAGAAAGAAGGGAAGCTAGGTTGGGTGAGTGAACCGAGCTTCACAAAGAACAAAAAGAGGAAGCAAGGCACAAAGCTCACTTAACTTAGTTAACTGAGCATCAAAGAAAGCAAGGCAAGAGCATAAAGCTCAGTTCACTAAGTGAGCTTTATCGGGCTTCTTCAAAAATAAATTCAAAGCAAAATTCCAAGAAATGAAGCCATCAAGTTTTGAACTCATGAACCAAGGGAATGAAGGAATGCTCCTTGCAAGGAAAACAAGCAAAAATTGGCCAAAAACCCTTCCCCAAGGTTCGAACAAGGGACCTCATGCTACCAAGCTTGCAAGGAAAATAAACCAAAATGATTTGGCAAGGATTCGAACATGGGAGCTCCATGGAGAACAAGGGAGGAGCGCTACTCCTTGTGTAAAGAAAATGAGCCAAAATGGCTCCCCCAAGGTTCGAACTCAAGGCGTCACACTCAAAGGTGGAGCGCTACACAAGGAAAAAAAGGAAAGCTCAGTTTGTTTTCCCAACTGAGCGCTACTCTTCCCCCATTCCCCACACATTGGCATGCTAGGAAGCACACCAAGGAGGAAACCATGCGCATAAGTTGACACGGCCAAGGGGGCTGGGACGCGCAATTGGACGCACCCAAAACAAGATATAGAGCTCAGTTCAATTTTCCAACTGAGCTCTATTGAAGTGTAACTTGAACAAGGCTGGGACGCGCACCAAATTGGGCAAGGAAAGCCAGTTTGGGCGCTCAGTTTGGTTTTTCAACTGAGCTGTGCCCTGGTTGTGCACCATGACTCAATTTTGAGTCTAAAATAAAATAAAATCCAATTCTTCACAAAATTAAAAAGCCCACTCCAAATTCTAAAATCCAAAAAAAAGGAAGTGTATAAATAGAAGCTAGTTTGAGTTAGAGAAGGACCTTTTTTTTATTTTTGAACCTTTTTCCTTACTTTTGAATTTTCAATTTTATTTTCTAGCTTTGGGAGTTTGGGAATTGGGAAGGAGAATTGATCTCTCTTCTTCTTTGTTCTTGCTTCTGCGCTTTCTACTCTTTGTTCTGGACCTTGGGTGGAGAATTGAAGAAATTCTATTTCAATATCACCTTGAGATCTCTTTGTTTATTTTTCTGCATAATTCTAGAAACTGTGATTTGCATCTAAATTCTATTTACTGCCTTCTTCTACTTCTTCTGAAATTTACTCTTCCATTTTCTTTTGCAATTGCTCTTGGGTGGATCAAGAAAGGAATTGAGATCTAGACTTGTTCTCTAGTCTCACCCAACCCCTAAGATCTTCAATTTCTCTTTTAATTTCTGCAATTGAGCTACATTTACTTTCTGTTTTTAACTTCTTCAAGCAATCGTACTCTTCTGTTTGAGATCTGTTTCAATTCAAGTCATCTTTTATTCCTCTGTTGATTGATGTTTATTGTCTTTTGTTTAAATTCTACACTCCCAGCTCCCGGATCCTTTTATGATTCAAGCCATTTTTATTTCTTGCATTTTAAGTTTTAGTTATTTACGTTTCTTGCAATCTAAGTTTCTGTAATCTACATTACTTGCACCTTAAGATTCAACTCTTTTAATTCTTCTGCACTTTAAATTCTTGTCAATTATCCATCTCCCTTTAAATTTCATGCAATTTAGCTTCTGTTGGATACAAAATTGAGTGATTTGTATCCAACAGACTAAAATCATTACTTGTTTCCTTGATACAAATTTAGTCATCTTTAAATTTCAACCACCTGACTAAAATTGCTCAATCCTTCAATCCCTGTGGGATCGACCTCACTCACATGAGTTATTATTACTTGATGCGACCCGGTACACTTGCCGGTGAGTTTTGTGTTGGATCGTTTTCCACACATCATGGTTGCAGTTGAAGAGGTGTGTAAGGAAGTGGAAGAATACACAGAAGAATACAAGGAAGTGGAGCTTGCAGAACAACCGGAAACACCTCTCCCAAGGTCATTATCACCTAATACAAACTTCAAGTGGGTAAAATCCTTAGCCTTTATCTTTACCTTTCCACTTGAATATGGTTTGATTGAAACTGATGGCCAGCTTAGAGCTCTTTGTGGCTTTAAGAGTAAGAGGGAGATGGTTAGCAATAGAAGTTAGCATCCAAAGTTTAATATGGTTCCACGCTCCAAATGGAAGTGCAAGGATTGGTATAGAGCTCGATTAAATGAATTTTGGAAGAAGTTTGGGCATCTCAGTGGAAATTCAGGTTGTGTACCGCCCGGTTGGAATAATGAAGATAGAAGTGACGACGGTTACAAAAGCAAGGTTTGGGATCCTGGAATTCATTCTGATAATCAACACCCCTGGAGCCTAAAAACCTGCTTTAACTTGCTCGAAGGCTTTACGTGCCTAGTATGGGACCCCGGAGGCTATTGGAATTGCAAACGTTGGGGGAGATTTCTGGATGAGTTCAAGCACAAGCCGCCATGACAGGAAGCTCTTCAAATGTCCAACTTAAGGACTTTAACTAAAAGTGCTTGGTGGGAGACAACCCACCATGGTATGATCGTTCTTTTTCCATTTTTGATTTTATTTTGTTTTTTTTGTTTTTAGTTTTATTTTATTTTATTTTATCTTCCCTAGTATCATTTATAACATCAGCATCCGCATCTGCATTTTGCATTCTGCATTTTCTATATAAAAAAAATCACACCATGCGTGCGCATGGGCCACGCGTGGGCGTCGATTCCAAATCGGCATATCAATCCAACGCCTAGAAAGTTGGGTTGGAATCGTGCGACTGGTATGCGTTAGGCATAATTTGGGCCACACGTACACGTCATTTTCATTTACACACACCATGCGTAAGCGTGGGCGACGCGTGAAAATTTTGCCCCTTATTTGAAACAGAGAGTTGCGCCAAAACGACGCTGGATTTGTGCATTTAGCATAATCCTAGTCGACGCATACGCATGCTTCACGCGTACGTGTCATTTCCATTATCCCTCATTCACGCGTTTGCGTCAATGATGCTCCCGCGTCGTTGCACTTCCGCCTCATCCACGCTTTCGCATGACCCATGCGTCCGCGTGGATTTGAATTCACTTAACCTCCCGACGCGGAAACACTAACCCAGCGTCGCCCCTCCCCCCTCCCCCCTCCCTCACAGTCTTCTCCTCTCCCCCTCTGCAACCACCCAACCACCACCGCCGAACCAGTCGCTGCGCCGCCGCTGTCTCCATCCCTCTCTGCACCATCCTCACCCCCCTCTTTCCCCCTTCTCTTCCTCTTTTCTCCTTCTCCTTCCCCCTCTCACACCACCACTGCCCCTGCCCCGTCGCCAACCCAGCCCGCAGCGCTGCCACCGCCACTGTCGACGAGCCCTGCCGCCGTATCACCCCCATTCCCCTCCTTCCTTTCCTCCATTCTCTTCCCCTCCTTTCCCTGCCTCTATCGCGGCCGAACCAGACCCGCCGCCACCACCCAGACCGCCGGTAATAACCACCCCAACGCCACCCTCACCTCCTCACCCCCCCTTCTTCTCTTCTCCCCTCCCTATCCCTCTTTCACCCCCTGCCTCCCCCAAGGACCACCGCGGGACTCCCAACGCCGCCATGCCACTTTCCAGTGCCGCCGTGCCACCCACCAGTGCCACCACACCACCACCCTCTCTCTGCGTTCAATTTCTGGTACTACGCACACCAAGTTCCATCGCACTCCAATTCCTTTCTCATTTCAATTAGTTAGTTTTCATACTTTTCAAATTCTGTTCAAATTAGGATAGTTAGAAATGCATGTTCGTAGCTGATTTTAGGAGGTTAGGTAGCTAGGATGTGGTTAGTGGATTTAGGTCTGATAATTGCACCGTTCTTGCTACTTGCTTTATCTATTTTGCAATTTTGAAATTGCTGTGCTGTTGATACTGTTCATATACTGTTCATTATTATTTAATGCTGATTTGATATTATTCAACCTAAATTGCATTTCTTACTGTAGATTGAGTTTGTTTATTCTGAATTCATGTGCCTTGCTATTTGTTACTCTTTTCTGCACTACTTTAATGTCATATGAACTGAATTTCTGCTGCTGTTTATTATCCGGGAACATCCAATTTATAGCCGGAATGCTGTCCGATTTTTCCGAAAATTGTTTCACTTAACTCCCATTCATAAATTGGCTTTGGTACTTTTGAATTCTGCACTAATTGGTTTCAACCAGGCCAATTCATGGATAAATGGGCTAGCATTCCTACTCATTCTGGTTCCTTCTTAGTCAAATCGCATTATTGATGATTTTATTCATTTTACACTTCTTTTATTTATTTGATTTATCATCATTAATCTGCATTCTCTGCTTGAATGTGAGTTGCTTGTTCTTCAAGTTTGTGCAATTTTTGTTAATTAGGAACTACAATACCATTCCACTCACTTTAACTTCACTTTTTAACTCTTAACTGCATTAACTTTCTAACTTCTCTCTTAGTTGTCAACTAACTATTTTCAACCCATTTCAAGGCATGATTATTATTGTTCCTGATAAACAAGCATTCCGCATACCATAGATCTTGGATTGTGATTTTTATTTAAATTCTTTGACTTTTAGCTTGCATACAGTCCAAAATTCTACATTTATCTAACTCACTTCATGCTTCTATTGTTATTCTATTCCTCTTTTGCCCCTCTATGCTTATTTTGCTAAAAAATACTATTTGCTTACCTTTTTTTCTGCTTTAGTTTAATAAACTGTATCCTGGAACTTCTGCTTTTCAGGATGTCTGACCCTAAAGGGAAAAGAAAAGCTAAAACAGGCACAGACAAAATAAAAATAGGAGAATCCTCTATGGCTATCCTGAATATACTGCATGATGATTCCTGGCGGGAGAAGAATTTTACTCCGCAGGAAAAAGCTGATCAGTTAGTGCCTACAACCGACCCAGTCAAATTTGCAAACCGATACTGTGAACTGAAGTATCCAGTCTTTGTAACTTTAAGGAACCTATATCTAGCAAAGACCCTCCGAATTCTAGCCGAATTACTATAGTACACCACAGACCAAATCAAACAGAGAGGCTGGTTCTTTCTGGAGAGGAACTTGACTAAGGTTAATGCATCCTAGGTCAGAGAATTTTACTGCAACTACTTTAAAATGACCCTGGATGCAGTGCAGCTCAGAGGCAAACAGATTCTAGTTACTGAGGAAGCAATTGAAGATATCCTCCAACTCCAGCCCAAATTCGATCAGCCAGATGGTTATCAGCAGGCTGAGAAAGATATGAGATTTATGAGGTTTGATTGGGAAGCAGTGAAGCGCACTATAGCTATTGATCCTGCTGTCCCATGGGTTATGGGTAAGTCAACAGTGACCCCAAAAGGCACCAAAATCATCTACATGAATGATGAGGCTCGGCTATGGCAGCGAATTCTGAGCAACTATGTGATGCTGATCACTCATGAGACTGAGGTGCCAGATGCCATGATTACCCTTATCTGGTGCGTGATGGAGGGCAAGGACCTGTACCAACCACATCTTCTGCTGCCCCTTTAGTATCTGCTGCACCAGCCACCACCACAGCACCTTCACCTGCTTCCGAGCCCATTTACCACTTAGTGCACCGCCTCTTTGAGTGGCTCGACCAGATGGAGCGCTGCAACCAGTGGCGATATAAGCGGTCGAAGCGTTGCAGCAAGCGACGCTACGAGCATTTGAAGTTGATGATCCGGTCGGGCTACGCTGACATCCCCTTCGAGCCTGACACACCATCAGAGCCATCTGAGGAGGAGGCGGATGACCAGGAGGAGGATGCACGAGCAGAGGCTGCACAGGCAGGACCCGAGCAGGCTGTGCCACATCATGAGGAGCCCCAGCAGATACAGCCAGCCGATCCACAGGTCCCTTTACAAACAGAGCCCCCGCTTCAGCAGGCAGATCCTCCGACACCCACACAGACTGCAGCACCTCAGGCCACCATAGAGACACCAGCAGAGCACCCTTCCGGAGATGCCACTTCTTCACACCCAGCCTGATTGAGCATCGAGGACGATGCTATTATATAAGTGTGGGGAGGTCGCCATCTCTGGCGAATTCTATTTTGGTGAACTACTTTCAGACTCTTTATCCTATTTTATTTCTTTTTCTGTATTTTTATTTTATTTTTATTTTATTTTATCTTACTGTCCCTTCAGTACTTGCACATTTTCTTTTACTATATTTTCATTTATTCCTACTTTATTTCTACATTTTGCACTGTGTATATATATCTTAGATATTTAGCTTAATTTGCACTTTTGGCTTATTAGTTGTGATATAGAAAATATAGATTATTTAGTTTAGTTTACCCTTTTAGCATATAATAATTTGGTTTAATTGAAAAGAAAAGAGTAAACTAAGAAATTTTAGTTTTTTAGAATCACAACAATCCACCCAGCATATATATATACCTATTTTTATAAGAGCCATTCAAAGATTCACATTGAGTTGAACGGAAACTCTTAATTCCTACTTGCATGATATACATAATTGATATATGGTTCTTGAGCCAAAGAACACACAACCCGTGAGTTTTTTAGCTTAATTGCATGGTTACATTATTTAACCATAGTTTTCATTCCTGTGTGTTTCGCCCTTCTTCACTATAATTGTAGACTTTACTTTGTTTCATTCTATATGTCCAATATTCAATGTATTTATATTCTTGCATATGATTGAGGCCATTACTTGTTCTTTGCTCACTTTTCCCAAATAAGCCTACCTTTTTATGTCACCCTTGTTAGCCCCCTTGAGCCTTTTAATCCCCTTCTGTTCTATAGCCATATCACTAGCCTTAAGCAGAAAAACAAATCAAATATCCCAAATTGAATCTTTGGTTAGATTAAGATAGAGATAATGTAACAATTAAGTGTGGGGAACTGTGGGAACATGGGTTGATAAGAAAGGATTAAATGGATAAAATAATTAGAATTTGGGAGCATGCTCATGTGAAGCTTAAATAATTAAAAGAATCTATGTGCATTGAAGATTAAAAAGAAACCTTTTAAGTAAATAAATAAATAAAGGGACAAAATTACCCCGATAATAAGTTTAGTAAAAAGATCAATGCACATAGGATAAATTAAAAATAATTTGATGTATGAGTATTTGACAAGAAAGTGGGAAAATCATGGGAAGCTAAGCATAATTTTAAAATTGTATAAAGTATGCATATGTTAGGTGAGATCTTAGACTAATCAATGATTCAATTTATAGCTCACTTAGCCTTATATGTATGCCCTCACCTTTACCTTAGCCCCATTACAACCTTGAAAAAGACCTCATGATGTTTGCATGTGTACATTGAATATTTGTTGATTGGTTAGATGAAGAACAAAGTTTTAGAAAGCATGACTAGAGAAGAATAGAGTGATTAACCCCAAACACTGAGTGACTAGAGTGTATACACAAATCCAATGAGGGTTCAATAGCTCATTTCCATATATCCATATTTAATTATTGATTGTCTTGCAAGTTTGTGAAATCTTTTGATTAACTCAACTCAATTGTGAATGTGTTTTAACATAATTTAGCCTTGGCTGTGCATATATTCCTTGAAAATATGAATCAATTTAACCACATGTAAGCTCTATATATATAAGTGGATGGTAATTAGAATTGCATGATTCATTTAGGTAGCTTGCATTTAGAATAGATTGCATTGCATAAGATTCCACCATTCTACCTTCACTCTTTTCTCTTGGGTTTAGCAGGAGGACATGTTAATGTTTAAGTGTGGGGAGGTTGATAAACCACTATTTTATGATTTATCTTGTGCTCAATTGAGTGTTTTTATCAATTCAATACCCACTTATTCATAAGAATTGCATGGTTTTACAATTCCTTCCTTATTCCATGATATATGTGAAAACATGTTTCCTATGCCTTAAAAATATTAATTTTAATTATCCATTATTACCATTTGATGTCGTGATCTGTGTGTTAAGTATTTTCAGGCTTCATAGGGCAGGAATCGCTTAGAAGAAAGAAAGGAAACATGCAAAAATGGAAGGAACACACAAGCATGAAGAAAATGGCAGCGACGCACACGCATAGACGACGCGGACGCGTGCCTGGCGCAGAGCACAAATGACGCGTACGCGTGACTGACGCGTACGCGTGACTGACGCGTACGCGTGACTGACGCGTACGCGTGACTGACGCATACGCGTGGCAAGGAAAACTCCAAATAACGCACACGCGTGACGGACGTCACGTGCAGGAAATTTCAGAAAACGCCCCCAGCGATTTCTGGACCCTTTTTCGGCCCAAATCCAAGCCCAGAAACACAGAATAGAAGCTGGAGAATGAGGGAATCAAATCTTTCATTCAACGAACATTCAATATTCACAATTTGAGGTTTTAGATGTAGTTTCTAGAGAGAGAGGCTCTCTCCTCTCTCTTAGGTTTTAGAATTAGGATTTCTCTTAGAGTATGGTTATTTCTTCATTCCAGGTTCAATGTTCCTTTAATTTATGTTTCTCTTCTACTTTTATTTATGCTAATGCTTTTTACTTGTTAATTACTTATGTTGCCAAATTGGCTTATGAACTCTTCATGTTAGATTTGAATATTCTATTTAATGCAATTTGAGGTATTTCAGATTTATGATTGCTTTCTTCTATTTATGATATAAATAATTTAGATTTTTCTCCTCTTGGCTTTGGTTGAGTAATTGGTGACACTTGAGTTATCAAACTCAGCAGTTAATCAAAAATTGGAAGTTGCTGATTGATTTAGATCCCTCTAAAGCTAGTCTTTCCACAGGAGTTGACTAGGACTTGAAGAATCAAGTTCTTGACTTTCCTTTATTTAGTAAGGGTTAACTAAGTGGCAGCAAGAACAATTCTCATCACACTTGATAAGGATAGCTAGGATGGGATTTCCAGTTCTCATACCTTGCCAAGAGTTTTTCTAATTATTAATTTATTTTTCTTGCAATTTAAATTACTTGTTCCTTATTTCAAAAACCCAACGATACTTTTGCATAACCAATAATAAATCATACTTCCCTGCAATTTCTTGAGAGACGACCCGAGGTTTAAATACTTCGGTTATAAATTTTATTGGGTTTTGTTACTTGTGACAATCAAACTTTTGTACGAAAGGAAGTCTTGTCGGTATAGAAGCTATACTTACAACGGGAATTTATTTGTGAAAATTTTAGATCGCGCAAGAGTTTCGTTCATCACCTACACAACACACTCACACACACGTTATGGGTACACTCTCGTGTAAGGTTTTATTACTTGGATGACCCAGTGCACTTGCTGGTTAGTTGTACTGGAGTTGTGAAAAGTGTGATCACAATTCCGTGCACCGGATAGCTACAAGCATAAAAGACAAGATACAAATACAAGATAACAAGATATGTATAGATATATAAGAGTATAATAATCATAAGATACTAGCCTCAGCCTGCGGAGTTTAGGCCGACTAGTCAAATACTGACATACAGAGTTTTTGAAAGAAAAACAGCTTATATCATATCTCTCTCAAAGTAAGCCTATAGGGAAAAAATAAGTACAAAAGTGAGAGAACTAATTCAAAATAACCAAAAGACTCCAAAACATGATAAAGGCCCCGGTGCACGAATTGTAAATCACACTTTTCACAACTCGTACCACTAACCAGCATGTGCACTGGGTCGTCCAAGTAATACCTTACGTCAGTAAGGGTCGATCCCACGGAGATTGTCGGCTTGAAACAAGCTATGGTTATCTTGTAATTCTTAGTCAGGAAATCAATGATAAGAGTGATTATATTTATGGAGAGTAAAAAGCATAAATTAAATAGTACTTGTTATGCAGTAATGGAGAACAGATTAAGGATTTCGAGATGCTTTGTCTCTGAGTCACTGCTTTCCTTCCATCTTATTCTTCATGCACGCAAGACTCCTTCCATGGCAAGCTGTATGTTGGGTTTCACCGTCGTCAATGGCTACCTCCTGTCCTCTCAGTGAAAAAGGTCCATGTACATGGCTAATCATCTGTCGGTTCTCACTTGTATTGGAATAAAATCCATTAATCCTTTTGCGTCTATCACTACGCCCAATACTTGTGAGTTTGAAGCTCGTCACAGTCATCCCTTCCCAGATCCTACTCAGAATACCACAGACAAGGTTTAGACGTTCCGGATCTCAGGCTTGGCCGCCAATTTGATTCTAGCTTTTACCACGAAGACTATGGGTTTATGGGGTTGAATACTCTGTTGTCAGGAGAGGCAATCAAACTCCTAAACCAGGAACCCAAGAGATATACACTCAAGCTATTACAGATAGAACATAAGTGGTTGTTAGGTACACGTTCATAGGTAGAGAATGATCATGAGTGTCATCGATCATCACATTCTTCATGGTTAGGTACGAGTGAATATCTTAGAACAGAAACAAGCGTGTTGAATAGAAAATAGAAGTAATTGCACTAATTCATCAAGACACAGCAGAGCTCCTCACCCCCAATCATGGGGTTTAGAGACTCATACCGTAGAGATACAATGTAAAACGTGAAAATGTCATGAGGTAGAAAATAAATCTCTAAAAGTTATTTAAATACTAAACTAGTAACCTAGGTTTACAGAAAATGAGTACACTATGATAGATAGTGCAGAAATCTACTTCCGGGACTCACTTGGTGTGTGCTGGGGCTGAGACTTGAGCTTTATACGTGCCTAGGCTGTTTCTGGAGTTAAACACCAGGTTGTAACCTGTTTTGGGCGTTTAACTCTAACTTGTAACTTGTTTCTGGCATTTGACGCCAGAATAGGGCAGAGAACTGGCGTTGAACACCAATTTGCGTCATCTAAACTTGGGCAAAGTATGGACTATTATATATTTCTGGAAAGCCCTGGATGTCTACTTTCCAACGCAATTAAGAGCGCGCCATTTGGACTTCTGTAGCTCTAGAAAATCTACTTTGAATGCAGGGAGGTCAGAATTCAACAGCATCTGCAGTCCTTTTTCAGCCTCTGAATCAGATTTTTGCTCATGTCCCTAAATTTCAGCCAGAAAATACTTGAAATCACAGAAAAACACACAAACTCATAGTAAAGTCCAGAAATGTGATTTTTATTTAAAAACTAATAAAATATACTAAAAACTAATTAAATCCTACTAAAAACTATGTAAAAACAATGGCAAAAAGCGTATAAATTATCCGCTCATCACAACACCAAACTTAAATTGTTGCTTGTCCCCAAGCAACTGAAAATCAAATAGGATAAAAAGAAGAGAATATACTATAAATCCCAAAATATCAATGAAACTTAGCTCCAATCAGATGAGCGGGACTAGTAGCTTTTTGCCTCTTGAATAGTTTTGGCATCTCACTTTATCCATTGGAGTTCAGAATGATTGGCATCTATAGGACCTCAGAATTCAGATAGTGTCATTGATTCTCCTAGTTCAGTATGTTGATTCTTGAACACAGCTACTTTATGAGTCTTAGCGTGGCCCTAAGCACTTTGTTTTCCCATATTACCACCGGATACATAAATGCCACAGACACATAATTGGGTGAACCTTTTCAAATTGTGACTCAGCTTTGCTAGAGTCCCCAATTAGAGATGTCCAGGGTTCTTAAGCACACTCTTCTTTTTGCTTTGGACCTTGACTTTAACCACTCAGTCTCAAGTTTTTACTTGACACCTTCACGCCACAAGCACATGGTTAGGGACAGCTTGGTTTAGCCGCTTAGGCCAAGATTTTATTCCTTTAGGCCCTCCTATCCACTGATGCTCAAAGCCTTGGATCCTTTTTATTGCCCTTGCCTTTTGGTTTAAAGGGTTACTGGCTTTTTGCTCTTGCCTTTTGGTTTTAAGAGCTTTTGGCTTTTTCTGCTTGCTTTTTCTTTTTCTTTCTCTCTTTTTTTTCGCTATTTTTTTTTCTGCAAGCTTTTGCATTCACTGCTTTTTCTTGCTTCAAGAATCAATTTTTATGATTTTTCAGATTATCAATAACATTTCTCCTTTTTCATCATTCTTTCAAGAGCCAACATATTTAACATTCATAAACCACAATATCAAAAGACATATGCACTGTTCAAGCATTCATTCAGAAAACAAAAAGTATTGTCACCACATCAAAATAATTAAACTAGTTTCAAGGATGAATTCGAAATCATGTACTTCTTGTTCTTTTGTAATTAAAACATTTTTTATTTAAGAAAGGTGATGGATTCATAGGATGTTCATAATTTAAGGCATAGACTCTAATCTTTATTTATTATTTAATGGAAATAATATAAACTAAGCATAAAAGCAAACACTTTAGCAATAAAAGAAACTAAAGACATAAAGACAAATGACTCTAATTTTAATACTCATATACTCTTAAAATAGATAAAAGGATATCACAGAGTTAGGATTCAACAACCTTTGCTTTGGGAGGTAGATGCCTCTTTAGTCTATGAGGTGCTTGTCCATTTGGCTCCAGGGAGGCATATGTCTTCTAGGATTTTGTCCAAGCTCTGATTTGGTCTCATCATTCTCCTATTAAAGGAGTCTGGATCATCTTGCAGTTGAGGCAGCTTGAAGATCTCCCTTATTTTGTCAGGGTGGGTGTGAACAATCTTCCCTCTGACCAGAGTTTGATAGTCATAGAATGCGGTTCCAGCTATTCTCTGCCTGTCTGTTTGCCACATATTAGAGTAGAATTTATGAACCATGTTTCTTCCCACCTTTGTTTCAGGATTAGCTAGGACTTCCCAGCTCCTGTTTCGAATTTGCTCTTGGATCTCCGGATATTCGTCTTCTTTCAGATCGAATTTAACTTTCGGGATCACTGACCTTAGACCCATTATTTTGTAGTAATGGTCTGAATGTCCTCTGGTTAAGAACTTCCCTTGATTCCAAAGAGATTTTGGAATATTCTCTTTCTTGCCTCTTGAGTTGGTTTGTTTTCCTTTAGGAGCCATGATCTTGGTGGGTATTGGCTTAGTGATCACGGACAAACACACCAAACTTAGAGGTTTGCTTGTCCTCAAGCAAAAGAAAAGAAAGGAGAGGGATAGAGGGAGAGCCAAGTTCGAATTGTGGAAGAGAGGGGAAGGCCGAACGAGGATTTAAAGGGAAGGGGGTGGGTTTTGAAAACTTTTTTTTGAAAAAGATATGATAGAAAATGTGATTTGGAAAAGATAAGTATGATAGGAAAAGATGTAATTTAAAATTGAAAAGATATGAAAGATATTTGAAAAAAAGATAAATTTGTTCTAAAAATATTGTGAGGATTTGAAAAAGATATTGATGAGTTTGAAAGAAATTTTAAAAAAGATAGATTTGTTTTGAAAAAGATTTGAGAAGAGGTTGAAGAAGAATTGAGAAAGATTTAATTTTTGGATTAAGATTTTTTTTTTAAAATTTTTTTTGGAAAGAAAAAGTTTGAAAAATGAAAGTATGGGAACATGTTTATTCAAGAAAAATGGATTGAAATATGAAAATTTGAAAAAAAAAATCAAGTTGGGAACAAAAACTTCCTCCCCTCCACAATCCTGGCGTTAAACGCCCAACTGCTGCATGTTTAGGGCGTTTAACTCCCCTTTGTAGCCTCTTTTGGGCGTTTAACGCCCAGCTGCTGCTTCTGGCTGGCGTTAAACGCCAGAATTCCTTAGTCACTGGGCGTTTTTCCTGAACGCCCAGGACGCTGCAACGCCTGCAAGTATGGCGTTAAACGCCCAGAATGGGTATACCCATTCTGGCGTTTAACGCCTAGAAAGGTATCATTACTGGCGTTAAACTCCCAGTAGATGCTTCTTTTGGGCGTTTAACGCCCAGTTATACCTCTTATTGGAGTTTTCTTACAAGTGAACTCCTTTTCCCTATTTTGTGCTCTGAATCCTTCTGTATCCCTATGAACTTATACAATTGATGCTTTATCTTGAAGATTATTAATATTGAACTTGTATAATTTAAAAATAAATAAAATGAAGAATAGAATAAAATAAAATAGCAGAAAAATTTTTTTAATGGTTGGGTTACCTCCCAGCAAGCGCTTCTTTATTGTCTCTAGCTGGACCTTGCTGAGCTTTTAATCTAGCTTCAGCCTTGAGCACTCTTGCTCAACATTGCCTTCAAGATAATGCTTGATTCTCTGTCCATTAACAATGAACTTCTTATTAGAATCAATGTCTTGAAGTTCCACATAGCCATATGGTGACACACTTGTAATCACATATGTTCCCCTCCACCGGGATTGTAGTTTCCCGGGGAATAGCCGGAGCCTAGAGTTAAACAGCAGAACCTTCTGTCCTGGTTCAAAGACTCTGGATGACAGCTTTCTGTCATGCCACCTTTTTGCTTTCTCTTTGTAAATCTTAGCATTTTCGAAAGCAGTGAGTTTGAATTCTTCTAGCTCATTTAGCTGGAGCAATCTTTTTTCTCCAGCTAATCTAGCATCAAAGTTTAGGAATTTGGTTGCCCAGTAGGCCTTATGTTCTAATTCCACGGGCAGATGACAGGCCTTACCATACACAAGCTGGTATGGAGAGGTCCCTATAGGAGTCTTGAATACTGTTCTGTAAGCCCACAGAGCATCATCCAAGCTTCTCGCCCAATCCTGTCTACGGGTACTTACAGTCCATTCCAGGATTCTTTTTAGTTCTCTATTAGAGACTTCAGCTTGCCCGTTTGTCTGTAGATGATATGGAGTTGCCATCTTGTGGCTAATTCCGTACCGGACCATAGCAGAGTAAAGCTGTTTATTGTAGAAGTGAGTGCCCCTATCACTGATTAGTGCTCTAGGGACACCAAACCTGCTGAAGATATGTTTCTGGAGGAACTTCAGCACTGTCCTAGTATCATTAGTGGGTGTGGCAATGGCCTCTACCCATTTGGATACACAGTCGACTGCCACCAGAATATAAGTGTTTGAGTATGATGGTGGGAAAGGCCCCATGAAGTCAATACCCCATACATCAAACAACTCAATCTCCAAGATTCCTTGTTGAGGCATGACGTAACCATGAGACAGATTACCAGCTCTCTGTCAACTGTCACAGTTACGTACAAACTCTCGGGAATCTCTATAGAGAGTAGGCCAGTAGAAGCCACATTGGAGGACCTTGGTGGCTGTTCGCTCACCTCCGAAGTGGCCTCCATATTGTGATCCATGGCAATGCCATAAGATCTTCTGTGCTTCTTCTCTAGGCACACACCTATGGATTATTCCGTCTGCACATCTCTTAAAGAGATAAGGTTTATCCCACAAGTAGTACTTTGCATCAGTAATTAATTTTTTCTTTTGTTGCCTGCTGTACTCGTTAGGTATGAACCTTGTAACTTTATAGTTTGTAATGTCTGCAAACCATGGTATTTCCTGAATGGCGAACAAATGCTCATCCAGAAAGGTTTCAGAGATCTCAATAGGGGGAGAGGACGCCCCTTCTACTGGTTCTATCCGGGACAGATGATCAGCCACTTGGTTTTCTGTCCCTTTTCTGTCTCTTATTTCTATATCAAACTCTTACAGAAGCAACACCCATCTTATGAGCCTGGGTTTTGAATCCTGCTTTGTAAGTAGATATTTAAGAGCAGCATGGTCAGTGTACACAATCATTTTTGATCCTACTAAGTATGATCTAAACTTGTCAATAGCATAAACCACTGCAAGCAATTCTTTTTCTGTGGTTGTGTAATTTTTCTGGGCATCATTTAAAACACGGCTAGCATAATAAATGACATGCAGAAGCTTGTCATGCCTCTGCCCCAATACTGCACCAATGGCATGGTCACTGGCATCACACATTAGTTCGAATGGTAATGTCCAGTCTGGTGCAGAAATAACTGGTGCTGTGACCAGCTTAGCTTTCAGAGTTTCAAATGCCTGCAGACACTTTGTGTCAAACACAAATGGCGTGTCAGCAGCTAGCAGGTTGCTCAGAGGTTTTGCAATTTTTGAAAAATCCTTTATAAACCTCCTATAGAATCCTGCATGCCCCAGAAAGCTTCTGATTGCCTTAACATTGGCAGGTGGTGGTAATTTTTCAATTACCTCTACCTTAGCTTGACCCACCTCTATTCCCTTGTTCGAAATCTTGTGCCCAAGGACAATCCCTTCAGTCACCATAAAGTGACATTTTTCCCAGTTTAAAACCAGGTTAGTCTCTTGGCATCTTTTCAGAACCAGTGTCAGGTGATCAAGACAGGAGCCGAATGAGTCTCCATATACTGAGAAGTCATCCATGAAGACTTCTAGAAATTTTTCTACCATATCAGAAAAAATAGAGAGCATGCATCTCTAAAAGGTTGCAGGTGCATTGCATAGCCCAAATGGCATCCTTCTGTAGGCAAATACTCCAGATGGACATGTGAATGTTGTTTTCTCTTGATCTTGGAGATCTACTGCAATTTGGTTGTAGCCTGAATAGCCATCCAAAAAGCAGTAATAATCATGACCTGCTAGTCTTTCTAGCATCTGGTCTATGAATAGTAAAGGAAATGATCCTTTCTGGTGGCTGTATTGAGCCTTCTATAGTCAATACACATGCGCCACCCTGTAACTGTTCTTGTAGGGACCAGTTTGTTTTTTTCATTATGAACCACTGTCATGCCTCCTTTTTTGGGGACAACTTGGACAGGGCTCACCCAGGGGCTATCAGAAATACGATAAATAATCCCAGCCTCTAGTAACTTGGTGACCTCTTTCTGCACCACCTCCTTCATGGCTGGATTTAGCCACCTCTGTGGTTGAACCACTGGCTTAGCATCATCCTCTAATAGGATCTTGTGCATGCATCTGGCTGGGCTTATGCCCTTAAGGTCACTTATGGACCACCCAAGAGCTGTCTTGTGTGTCCTTAGCACTTGAAGTAGTGCTTCCTCTTCCTGTGGATTTAAAGCAGAGCTTATGATCACCGGAAAAGTGTCACCTTCTCCCATAAATGCATATTTCCGGGATGGTAGTAATGGTTTGAGCTCAGGTTTTGAAGGTGTTTCCTCTTCCTGAGGAATTTCCAGAGGCTCTTTTATCTCCTCTGAATCCTCCAAATCAGGCTGAGCATCTTTAAAGATGTCTTCTAGCTCTGATTCGAGACTCTCAGCCATGTTGATCTCCTCTACCAAAGAGTCAATAAGATCAACTTTCATGTAGTCTTTTGGTGTGTTTGGATGTTGCATGGCTTTGACAGAATTTAACTTGAACTCATCCTCATTGACTCTCAGGGTTACTTCCTCCTTTTGGACATCAATGAGAGTTCGTCCAGTTGCTAGGAAAGGTCTTCCTAGAATGAGAGTAGCACTCTTGTGCTCCTCCATTTCCAGTACTACAAAGTCAGTGGGAAAGGTGAATGGCCCAACCCTGACAATCATGTCTTCAATCACGCCTGACGGGTATTTAATGGAGCCATCAACAAGTTGGAGACATATCCTGGTTGGTTTGACTTATTCAATTAAACTAAGCTTTCTGATAGTGGATGCAGGTATTAGGTTTATGCTTGCCCCAAGATCACATAAAGCTGTCTTGGTGCAATCTCCCTCTAATATGCATGGTATCATAAAGCTCCCGGGATCTTTAAGATTTTCTGGGAAGCTCTTCAGAATGACTGCACTGCATTCCTCAGTGAGGAGAACTCTTTCAGTTTCTCTCCAATCCTTCTTATGACTCAAGATCTCTTTCATGAACTTGGCATAAGAGGGTATTTGCTCAAGTGCCTCTGCAAATGGAATCTTTATTTTAAGAGTCCTGAGGTAGTCTGCAAAGTGAGCAAATTGCTTATCCTGCTCCTCTTGGCGGAGTTTTTGAGGATAAGGCATCTTGGCTTTGTATTCCTCAACCTTGGTTGCTGCAGGTTTAATTCCTACAGAGGTGGTTGAGGAAGCCTTTTTAGAGGGGTTGTTATCAGCACTTGTGTGTGTCTGATCCCTCATTGGTGTTTGAATGCCAGGGTTGGAAGCTTGATTGGCGTTGGACGCCAACTTCTTACCTGTTTCTAGCGTTTGAACGCCAGAACTGAGCTTCCATTGGGCGTTTGACGCCAGCTCCTTGCCTGTTCCTGGCGTTTGAACTCCAGAACTGTGCGTGGGTTGGGCGTTTAACGCCAGCTTTGCATTCTTTTCTGGCGTTTGAACACCAGAGTTATTCCTCTCTGGGCTCTTACTGTCCTCAGAAGGATTTTAGAGAGTATTTTTCTCATCCTCTGTCAATTGTTCTTTTTTGGCTTTCTGCTGCTCTGAAGTGAGGTATTTAATGTTTTCCCACTTCTTAATTGAACTGCCTAGCACTCGTCTATTATCTGCTTTGATAACTGCTGTTTTGTCTGATTCAACTATGCTTCCATGTTTTTATTAGCAATTTTAGTGTCTTGTAGCATCTCCTTGAATTCTGCTAGCTGTTTTGTTAGAAAACACAATTGTTGATTGAGTTCAGCAACTTGTTCTGGAGGACCAAGCTCAGTAGATACTGCTTTGGCTTCTTCTTTTATGGAGGACCCACTACTTATGTACAGATGCTGATTTCTAGCAACTATATTAATAAGCTCTTGAGCCTCTTCAATAGTTTTTCTCATGTGTATAGATCCACTAGCTGAGTTGTCTAGAGATACCTGAGCTCTTTCTGTAAGCCCATAGTAGAAGATGTCTAATTGCACCCACTCTGAAAACATTTCAGAAGGGCATTTCCTTAGCATCCCTCTGTATCTCTCCCACGCATTATAAAGGGATTCATCATCCTCTTGTTTAAAGCCTTGGATGTCCAGCCTGAGCTGTGTCATCCTTTTTGGAGGGAAATATTGATTCAGGAATTTGTCTGATAACTGTTTTCATGTTCTTATGCTTGCTGTGGGTTGGTTATTTAACCACCTTTTTAGCTTGATCTTTTAGAACAAACAAAAATAGTAACAGCCTGTATACATCCTGATCAACCTTCTTGTCACGTACTGTGTCAGCAATTTGCAAGAATTGTGCCAGAAACTTAGTAGGTTCTTCCTGTGGAAGACCGAAATACTAGCAGTTTTGCTGCACCATGACAATGAGTTGAGGATTTAGCTCAAAACTGTCTGGTTTGATGGAGGGTATACAGATACTACTCCCATATGCAGCAGTAGTGGGGTTAGCATATGACCCTAGAGTCCTTCTGGACTGTTCATTTCCACTTAGATCCATGACGGAGAAAGGGAGATGATGTGAATTGCAAGTAAAATATATTTTTATATGTTTTTTTTATTAAAAATAACCGAGAAAAATTAAAAAAAATAAAGTAAAATAATTAGAAGATAAAATATAGATTTCGAAAATTAAAAGAAAAAGAAAATAAAAAGAAGTTTGACTGTTGAATTGACTAATTAATTGAAAAGATTTGAAAATTTTTTTGAATCTGATTTTCGAAAAAGATTTGAATTTTGAATTTTTAAAACTAAGATAAGATAAAATAGAAAGTTTTAAAATAAAAATCTAAATTTTTAAAGGAAAATTTCAAAAATTAATTGAAACAAAGAGAAAAGATATTTTTGAATTTAATGAAGACAGAGAAAAACACACAAAAGACACAAGACTTAAAATTTTTAGACCTAATGCTCCTTGTTTTTCGAAAATTTTGGAGGGAAAATACCAAGGAACACCAAACTCAAAAATTTTAAGATCAAAATACAAAGAAGACTCAAGAACACCTTGAAGACTCACAAGAACAAAAAGAATAAAATTCAAAGATTCAAGAACATAAAAAGAACACCAAACTTAAAACTTTTTGGAAAACTAAAATAAATTTTCGAAAAATAAAGAAAAATAACAAGAGAACACCAAACTTAAAAGTTTGGCACAAGATTTAATTAAAGAAAAATTATTTTTGAAAGTGTTTTAAAAGGGAAATACTCAATTACCAAGAACATAAGCACAACGCTCTAGCCAATTGAGCTATAAATTTAAAGTGTTTTAAAAAAAAGTATTTAATGTATAAAATCCTTTTGAATACTGATAATTTGAAAATACACAAGAAAAACAAGGAAAGACACAGAACAAGAAAAACTAAAGATCAAACAAGGAAAATAGCAAGAACAACTTGAAGATCAAGAAAGAACAATGAACATAAATTCGAAAATTTAAAGGAAAATAGAGGCATGCAATTGACACCAAACTTAAAACATAAAACTAACCTCAAACAGAAAACTCTAAAGATTAATATAGAAAAATAATAAATTTTTGGAAAATTTTTGAAAAGAAAATAAAAGACTCTGACTCAAAAGACAAAATTTTCCTAATCTAAGAAACAAAATGAACCGTCAGTTGTCCAAACTCGAACAATTCGCGGCAACGGTGCCAAAAACTTGGTGCACGAATTGTAAATCACACTTTTCACAACTCGTACCACTAACCAGCAAGTGCACTGGGTCGTCCAAGTAATACCTTACGTGAGTAAGGGTCGATCCCACGGAGATTGTTGGCTTGAAGCAAGCTATGGTTATTTTGTAATTCTTAGTCAGGAAATCAATGATAAGAGTGATTATATTTATGGAGAGTAAAAAACATAAACTAAATAGTACTCTGAGTCACTGCTTTCCTTCCATCTTCTTCTTCACGCACGCAAGGCTCCTTCCATGGCAAGCTGTATGTTGGGTTTCACCGTCATCAATGGCTACCTCCCGTCCTCTCAGTGAAAAAGGTCCATGTACATGGCTAATCATCTGTCGGTTCTCACTTGTATTGGAATAAAATCCATTAATCCTTTTGCGTCTGTCGCTACACCCAATACTTGTGAGTTTGAAACTCGTCACAGTCATCCCTTCCCAAATCCTACTCAGAATACCACAGACAAGGTTTAGACGTTCCGGATCTCATGCATGGCCACCAATTTGATTCTAGCTTTTACCACGAAGACTCTGGGTTCATGGGGTTGAACGCTCTATTGTCAGGAGAGGCAATCAAACTCCTGAACCAGGAACCCAAGAGATATACACTCAAGCTATTACAGATAGAATGTAAGTGGTTGTCAGGCACACATTCATAGGTAGAGAATGATCATGAGTGTCACGGATCATCATATTCTTCATGGTTAGGTACGAGTGAATATCTTAGAACAGAAACAAGCGTGTTGAATTGAAAATTGAACTTATTGCATTAATTCATCAAGACACAGCAGAGCTCCTCACTCCCAATCATGGGGTTTAGAGACTCATACCATAGAGATACAATGTAAAACGTGAAAATATCATGAGGTAGAAAATAAATCTCTAAAATTTGTTTAAATACTAAACTAGTAACCTAGGTTTACAGAAAATGAGTACACTATGATAGATAGTGTAGAAATCCACTTTCGAGGCCCACTTGGTGTGTGCTGGGGCTGAGACTTGAGCTTTACACGTGCCTATGCTATTTCTGGAGTTAAACACCAGGTTGTAACCAGTTTTGGGTGTTTAACTCCAACTTGTAACCTGTTTCTGGCGTTTGACGCTAGAATAGGGCAGAGAACTGGCATTGAACGCCAATTTGCATCATCTAAACTCGGACAAAGTATGGAATATTATATATTTCTGGAAATCCCTGGATGTCTACTTTCCAACGCAATTGAGAGCGCACCATTTGGACTTCTGTAGCTCCAGAAAATTCAATTTGAGTGCAAGGAGGTCAGAATCCAACGGCATCTGCAATCCTTTTTCAGCCTCTGAATCAGATTTTTGCTCAGGTCCCTAAATTTCAGCCAGAAAATACCTGAAATCACAGAAAAACACACAAACTCATAGTAAAATCCAGAAATGTGATTTTTATTTAAAAACTAATAAAAATATACTAAAAACTAATTAAATCCTACTAAAAACTATGTAAAAATAATGCCAAAAAGCGTATAAATTATCCGCTCATCAGGCCCTCTGCTCTGTCACCATCAAGTAACTCACCGAGGAGGGTTACGCTCTGCATCTAAAAAATAACAAAGTATGAAATGAGAACCAAAGGTTCTCAGTATGGTAACAGTGTCCAGTAATGTAAGATGTAAGACCCCGGAATGCTAGAGGCAATCCTAGAGCTTCATACCAAACAGTTATCCACGCTTAGAAAAATAAATAACTTAAACCATAAACAATAAATAGGGTTATCTACACTTAAGGAATTTCTAACTAGTACTAATCACACCACTGTATCCCACATCCTTTGCCAACCTAGCCTCTGTGCGACCCCATCACCACTGCCTACCGAACCTCCTCAATCCCAGTAGAAAACACAAGTAATGCAGACAAGTAAAGCACAAGTAAGGTACATGTACCGCAATTAGAACAGTTAGCAAGTAAACATGTGATTCATTTAGGCATAACAGATATTAAGCAAAGCACACAAACAGGTTGAAGATGCGATGATGAATGCCTTTTCTATTGGCTCGTGATATCACTTGTCGGTCCATAGAGATATAGGCTCTGCACACTCATGCAGCAGAGAATTTTGCCAAGCCAGAGATATAGGATCTGCACACTCATGCAGCAGGGAGTCTACTATGCCAGAGATATAGGCTCTGCATACTCATGCAGCAGAGACGGTTATGCGAGCGGGATACCACTCCAGCCCTCACATCTCAACGTAAGCGGGAAAAACCAACTGTCCTTACGTCGGCCCTGCAACCTTGACAAGCGGGAGACTGCCATAGCCCTTGCCCGAGGCGCATAGCAACTCAACAGTCTCATCATAAAACAATATATCAGTGGCTTTCATAAATCATTTTCAGTACTCAGTGAAGTCATCTTTCCACTTCGAGTCCTAGACTCATCTCAAACACCATCAATCCGTAATTTCACAACTCAATACCTTAAACATCATTACTGTACTCTGCCATCTCACTCAACTAATCCAATGTCAGTTGACTAATCCGTCCTCAGTACTCCAGAAATCTAAGCCTCCGTCTTCTAACCTTTTACCAAAAAGTATCTAGTTAAACCCACTTATAGTATTCTCTATGTTCGAAAGCCTAAAAACAAGTTAAGGCATTGTAGATAAGCGTTACGGAAGTTTACAAGCTTGCCAAAAAGGTGAAACAATTAAAAACAAGGTTTTCTTTGAAAAATAGGGCAGTGTGCGTACACATAGGGTTGTGTATACGCACTCCCAGAAGAATTTTCACAAAGGGTGCATACGCATAGAGGTGTGCGTACGCACAGAAGATAAAAAATTTTATTTTAAATGCACGCATAGATACGTGCAAACGCCCTCAACAGAATGCACTTTCCAACGTGTGCGTGCACATGCACAACTTGCAAATTTCGCAAGGTATGTGTGCGCACCAGAGTGTGCTAGCGCTCCCAACAGTAGGCATATCCCTATGTGTGCGTGCGCACCAGAATGTGCATACGCACATTTTCAAAATCTTACAGGGTATTGCACAAGGGTATGCATACACACAAGTCAAAACATATCCCCTGTTCAGAGTACGCGCACAACAGTGAGCGTGCGCACACAAACCAAAAATCACAAATTCTACAACATCACAGAATTCAGATTTCTGACACCAACTTCCAACGATCAATCTTTTTCTACAAAATTTTTATTTTCACAAAATATATACCATTTTAAGCTCTTTGAATTATCTCAAATTTGATATAAAATTCAATCAATTTCAAAAATCGTATCTCAAGATACGATCCGTCAAAGTTCACCAAAAACTGGTTTTTACCAAAAGTTTACTAGGTTCTCAAACCTTCAAAATTCACAACCAAACCAATTCAAAGCCTATTCAATTTCACCATAAAGCACTACCAACTACTACACTTTACCTTTCCATTATAACTCAATCAATCCAACACCTACCTCAATCAATTCATCCACCATAAACTCAACAATTCCACACTTTCTACATCAAAATTCCAATATCAACAACCTTAACATAATCTCACTACTCACAAGCATCACTTATCCTATCTCAACATCAACAAACACCATAATTCATTATCAATCCACACAATCATCATTATACCACCCAACTTCATAATTCAACATCATCATTCACCATAATTAACCCGAGATTTGATGGCCCAAACTGACGTTTAAATGCCAGCCAGAGACCATTTTCTAGCGAAAACGCCGGAACTGGCACCAGAACTGGAGTTAAACACCCAAACTGGCATCCAAGCTGGTGTTTAACTCTAGAAAAGGCCTATGCATGTGTAAAGCTAAATGCTCAGCCTAAGCACAAACCAAGTGGGTCCCGGAAGTGGATTTCTGCACTCTCTGCACTTAGTTACTCAATTTCTGTAATCCTTAGTAACTAGTTTAGTATAAATACTAGTCTTTCCTATTGTTTTAGGGATCTTTGGACTTTTATCATCTTTTATCAACTTCATGCTTGGCTGGCCTCACAGCCATGCCTAGGCTATTTTCTCTTATGTATTTTCCAACGGTGGAGTTTCTACACCTCAGAGATTAGGGTGCGGAGCTCTGCTGTTCTTCATGAATTAATGCAAGTACTATCATTTCTCTTTTAATTCATGCTTACTCCTTCTCCAAGATATACTCTCGTACTTAATTTAGTTAAGTCAGAATGAAGGAGTGACCCGTGACAATCACCCACTATCTTCGTTACTCGCTTATTCAAGATCCGCGTGCCTGATAACCACAAGCGGTCTACATGATGTTCAATGTAGTCATTGGACGACAGCTGGAGTATAACCTCTTATGTCTCTGATCCACGGATTTGACTTGCCTGTCCTGACAACAGAGCATTTGAATCCGTAAGATTAGAACCTTCGTGGTAGAGGCTAGAACCAATTGGCAGCATTCTTGAGATCCGAAAAGTCTAAACCTTGTCTGTGGTATTCCGAGTAGGATCTGGGATGGGATGACTGTGACGAGCTTCAAACTCACGAATGTTGGGCGCAATGACAGTGTACAAAAGGATAGAGAGATCATATTCCGACACAAGTGAGAACCGATAGATGATTAGCCGTGCGGTAGCTGTGCCTGGTATTTTTCATCCGAGATGAGAGATCCGACAGTTGATTAGCCGTACAGAAATCGTACCTGGACCATTTTCACTGAGAGGACGGATGGTAGCCATTGACAATGGTGAACCACCAAAACGCAACAATAAGAAAGCAGAGGTTCAGAAGCAACAAAGCATCTCCAAACGCTTATCTGAAAGTCCCACCAATGAGTTACAAAAGTATTGATCTTGCCTGGGAAATAGGTCGGCTTCAACTCCTCAAGGTCAGCCGAGCTATACGCTGCAAGATTGGACGTCCACTCCTCATAGTCCGAATTCTCCTTTCTCCTTGTAGATGTGAGGGTGTGAGTAATACAAAAAGAGGTGGAGCGTACCTGCAAAGGCACTCCAATGCTTAAGTCAGTTATGGTGTTAATTCAGAGTGGATGAGAAAAGATACTTTACCTTGCTTTTATAGATATTTAATCGTCCGTTATATTCTAGATGATTATTTGACCGTTCTTGATAATTGGTTTTGTAACTGACTTTATTTATACCGTTTGAGACGTCAGTTATAATGTCATTAATTTTGCCGAGTTATAATTCATAAGGGCCAAATAATAACGGTAAAGGCGAGTTATGATGATGGTCGGTTATGATTTGTATTAATGGTGACCATATCACAGCCCCCAAGCTTAGCCTGAGGAAGATTTTAATGAAGCAGGTTGAGCTTTACTTTTTGATGAGTTATAACTCGGCTTGTGTGGGTTAGTGGATGAGCCCCCAGATCAACTTACTTCATTAAAAGATGGTTTTAGTGGTTTAAAATGTGGGTATGTGGTGAGTCGTGTCCGTTATTTCCTGATGAAAGAGAAGGAATAATGGTTGCATTTAATTTTTGCGGTTTCCCAATGTTTGGCTCACTGTTTGATGTGGCTTTGGGAGTGGGAGGTGATTATTTGGAACATTTTGTTCCTTTAATTCTTCGAATCTCTTCAGATTTTCCTGGGTGTTTTGTTGGCTGTTTGTTATATGCTTGCTTTCTTTTGAAGAATGAGTAAGAGAGGTATGAGTCTCTTTTTCTATTTCTGATCCATTTCTGTGCTTTCTCCTTTGTTTTTCCTTTTTTTGTTTCTTCTTCTACTGCTTTTCGATCTAATGGGGTTTGGGAAAGAGAAGAAGGATAGGGTGGATTGGTCGTATGATTGGGTAGGGGAAGATGTTAACTCACGGGTTTCACTTTTTTCTGATGAAGCGGCGGTGAGGGAGGTGGATGTGAATAAAATAGTGAGGGTAGGTTCCGGAGTCAAGGTGGAGTTGTTACCATGTAGTGTGGATGATAGGGTTTATCACCGAGAGTGGGGGTTTGGGTTCTTTTACATGCATAGCTGTGTGCTTGAAGAGTTGCAGGTTAGGCTTCCTTTTACGGAGTTTGAGTGTCAAGTTTTTAAGCAGCTCAACTGTGCTACCTCACAGCTTCATCCAAATGGATGGGCTTTCCTTCGATCTTTTGAGGTTTTGATGGAGTTTCTGGAGGAAGTGCCGTCTGTGGATTTGTTCTTTTCCTTATTTCAAGCTAAAGGTGTTTGGAAAGGAGGTTGGGTAAATTTCAATAGCACTCCGGGATTTGGGATTTTTAAACTGTACAAATCTTCTTTTAAAGACTTCAAGGAGATGTATTTTAAAGTTAAGAGTTCAGAAGAGGATTTTCCGTTTTTTATTGATGAAAACCTTGCTGAGAAATTTCCCCTCTTTTGGTGCTCGGAGCCACAAAATATACTCGGTCCGGAGGTTATATCGCCGAGGAATGAGTGTCTGATAGAATTTTTGGTTGAGAATGTTGATCGAAAAAATTTGATATCGATGTATGAGTTGCTGAAGTGGGAAGAGGATAAGGTTGCTGTTGTAGAGTATCTAGGTGAGTTTCTAGGGTTTATGTTATTGTTTGTGTTTCTTGTTGAAAAAATTTTAACACGATATGTTTTCTTCAGGTGGGAAGTATCCTGGCGTTTCTACTGCATCGCTAAGGATGCGGTTTAAGAATAAAAATTTGGAGAAAGAGGTGTCGTCATCTAATGCTGAGAAGGTTGTTGGTACTGGCGAGGTTTCGCAGCCTCGACAAGGGCGGAGGAAAGTTATCGCGAAGAAAAGGAAGAAGTCCGAGCTTGTGGAATTATCAGATGATTCTGATGAGAAAGAGTTTGGGGTTCCTCTTGAAGAGTTACAGGCTTTTATGGGGAATCAAAAAAGGCTGCACGAGATTTCTGAGGAAAGTGAGGCGTTTTCAGTGTGGGGAAAGGAATATCCTTACATGGCTGTTGTGGATGAGTATTGCCAATCGTCGGCCGATGTAACTCTTGCCAAGGAGGTCGGGGATGTGGCTGTTGGGCAATATATGCAGGTAACAAGTTACTGATGTTTTCCTTATTTTTCCTTTTGTTTTCTTATGAGTTTGTTTTGCCCTCCAGGTTGTTGGGTTGCGCCTTGCAAGTCTGGGTCGAAGTCAGGAATTGAAACATAAGGGAGTGGCTGCTGAGAAAGGTGAGGTATCTGTTTTGAAGGAAGAGTTGATTAAGTGTAAGAGTCTTGCTGCTGAGCTTCAAGCTCGTTTGACTGAGACCGAGAAGTTGCTGAAGGAGACTAAGGAAAGTTATGCTAAGGATGTTGAGGATTTGAAGAAGAAGGAAAGCGATCTGGTGAACGTGCAAAGTCGGTTGATTGAGGTGACTGCTCAGCTTAAGGATATGGAGGAGAAAAAGGTGGATGAGATTTTGGACTCGTTTGTTGAAGGTTTTGAAAGGGCAAGGTTGCAGGTGAAGTTTTTGGTTCCGGATGCCGATCTTTCTGGCATGGACCCTGGGAAGATAGTTCGAGATAGTCAGTTGATTGAGGATGATGGGGATGCGGAAGATGAGGCCGATAATGTTTAGGTTGTTATGAAAAGACCTTTGTGAATTTGTTTTTTGTTCTTTTAATCTGACTGTTTTTTGTAAGCGGATAATAGTATGGCTCCTGTTTTTGAGCCTTTTAAAATTGACTTGTTTGAAAATTTGGTGCTTTTTGTAAAAAGCTGTTTGCATTGTTCGGATATATTTTCGAGTTTATTGGCGTTTAATTTGATAATTGCCGTTTGGAGCTTGGACGAGTATTGGCATTTGTCCGAGCTGGATTGATAGTTTGATAAGATCGATTTGATAGAAAGGATAGGACATATGTTCGTCCCTTGTATATTCGGAATTGTTTCATACAAAGGTGCAGGTAGGCTAGCCTCGTTAAAACCTCTCCAAGCAAAACCCTTTGGGATAAAATCTTGGCAGTAGGAAAAAGAGTACAAGCATGTCCCTGTCTTTTTAACTATAAAATTTCTTTAAAGAGGATACATTCCATGTACTAGGTAAGAGGTTACCATCTAGTGTTTCTAATTTGTATGCTCCTTGGCCGAGTGCTTGGGATACTCGGTATGGACCATCCCAATTGGCTGCGAGCTTTCCATGTGTTGGTGGTTTCCGAGCAGTTTCAGTTTCGCGGAGAACTAGATCTCCTGTGATGAAGTTTCTGTTTCTCACCGCTTTGTTGTATTGTCGAGCTATGGCTTGCTGCGCTGCGCGTTGCCTCAATGTGGCTATGTCTCTTATTTCTTCAATCACGTCGAGCTCGGATTTTCGAGTCTCGTCCTGATTGTTGATGTAAGTTCGGATAGAGTTCTGGGAGATCTCCAGGGGTATCATGGCCTCTGAGCCATATACCAATCTGAATGGTGTCTCCTTTGTTGATGTTTGTGGGGTGGTGTTGTATCCCCAAAGTACTTCAGGTATTAATTCGGCCCAGAGTCCTTTGGCCTCGTCTAGTTTCTTCTTTAGTGCATGTAAGATGACTTTATTTGCGGCTTCAGCTTGGCCGTTCGTTTGGGGATGTTCCACAGAGGCGAAGTGTTGTTTTATTTTTAGATTCTGCAAAAAAGCTTGAAATTTTTGATCGGCAAACTGGCGACCATTGTCAGTTGTAATATGCTGAGGTATGCCGAAACGGCAAATAATGTGCTTCCAAACAAATGTGATTGTTTGTTGTGATGTTATTCTTGCTAAAGGTTGGGCCTCCACCCATTTGGAGAAATAATCAATTCCGACAATAAGATATTTTACCTGGCCCGGTGCCGTAGGGAACGGCCCAAGTATATCTAGACCCCATTGGTTGAATGGCCAACTGATGTCTGCGTGATGTAACTGTTTGGCAGGTATGTGTATCAGGGGTGCATGTCTTTGGCAATTGTTGCATGTCCTGATTTTCTGTTTGCTGTCGTGTGTTAAAGTCGGCCAGAAAAACCCAGCCCGGAGGACCTTTGATGCTAGGCTCCGAGCTCCTGTGTGTGTCCCGCAGATTCCCTCATGTGCCTCGGCTAAAGCTGTTTCTGCTTCGGATTTGTTGAGACATTTGAGTAGTGGCCGGGTATAACCTCGTCGATACAGTTCTCCATTTAGGATTGTGAAGAAGGATGCTTGCCGCCGAAATTTTTTACTGTTTTCGACCCCTTCTGGCACAACACCTGTTTCTAAATAGTGTATAAAGTCCGTCCTCCAATCTGTTTCCTGTGAAACACTTAATACGTTTATCAGAGTAACAGTGGGTGATGTTATTGTGAACTGGTGTAATGTGGTTAGCGTAGACTGAGTACTGCCGAGCTTAGATAAGAGATCTGCTCTCTGGTTTTGTTCTCGAGGAATATGTTCTATTTCAAATTTGATAAATTTCTTTGAAAGTTTCTTTACTAGTAGCAGGTATTTAGAAAGTAGAGGGTCTTTTACCTGGAAGAGGTCATTTACCTGCTGTACGACTAACAAAGAGTCACAATATACCTTGATCGTCGATATTTGAAGATCTGAGCAATGTCTGAGTCTGGCGAGTAGTGCTTCATACTCGGATTGGTTGTTGCTTGCTTTGAAGGCTAAGTGTATTGAGTGTTCCAATATGAATCCGTCGTTGGCTTCAAGACGAATTCCTGCACCACAGCCTTCTTGATTTGAGGAGCCGTCGACAAATAAAATCCATTGTTTTGCATGATCTTCTTTGGATGGTATGGTAAGTTCGGCAATGAAATCTGCTAGGAATTGTGACTTGATTGGTCCTCTGGATTGGTATCTGATGTCGAATTCAGACAGTTCGACTGCCCATTTAATTAGTCGTCCTGCAACTTCTGGTTTGTACAGCACTTGTCTTAGTGGGTGATCTGTTCTGACATGGATAACGTGGCTCTGGAAATAAGGTCGGAGACGTCGCGCCGAGAATATGAGTGCCAACGCGAGCTTTTCAATCCTTGGATAATTAAGTTCGGCATGCTGTAGAGTTTTGCTAACAAAGTACACTGGATGCTGAACTTTGCTTCTTTCTGTAACAAGGGCTGAGCTTATTGCCCAATCAGTTACTGATAAATATAGAAATAAATCCTCCCCTTGTAGGGGTTTTTGTAGAATCGGCGGTTGTGAAAGTGTTGTTTTTAATTTTGAAAAGGCCCTCTCACAATCGTCGTTCCACTCGAATTTACTTTTCTTTTTTATTGTTTGGAAAAAAGGAACAGAAGTTGAAGCTAAACAGGGAACAAATCTGGAAAGTGCGGCAAGGCGTCCTGTGAGGCGCTGAACTTCTTTTACTGTTTTGGGGCTGGCCATGTCTAGCACTGCTCGGCATTTGTCTGGGTTTGCCTCTATTCCCCTGCTCGTCAGCATGAAGCCTAAGAACTTACCCCCTTGGACGGCGAAGGCACATTTCTCGGGGTTGAGGCGCATGTTGTATCTGCGGATTTGGCCGAATATTTCTGTTAGGTCTGAGATGTGGTTATCTCCGGTTTTTGTCTTGGCGACCATGTCGTCGACATAAACTTCGATATTCCTGCCGATTTGTTTGGCGAACACTTTATCCATAAGACGTTGGTAAGTTGCACCTGCGTTCTTTAATCCAAATGGCATAACTTTATAGCAATAATTGTCGAAATCAGTGATGAAAGCCGTTTTATCTTGGTCGGAGGGGTGCATGAGTATTTGATTATACCCTGAATACGCGTCCATAAAACTTAAAGTAGCGTAGCCCGATGCGTTGTCTACTAAAGAGTCTATGGACGGTAGAGGGTAAGAATCCTTTGGACATGCTTTGTTTAAATCAGTGAAATCGACGCACATGCGCCACTTACCGTTTTGTTTCCTTACCATTACCACATTGGCTAGCCAGGTAGTGAATCTGATTTCTTTGATAAATTCGGCGTTGATGAGCTTTTGTGTTTCCTCCAGTGATGCTTTCCTTTTTTCTTCGCCGAGTTTTCGTTTCCTCTGTTGGATTGGTCGGACTGAGGAGTTTATTGCTAGTTTATGACTGATGACTTGTGGGTCAATGCCGGGCATGTCAGCAGGTTTCCAGGCAAAAAGCTCGGCGTTTTCTTGTAGGAAGGATGTTATGGCCTGTAACTCAGCCGTGTTGATTGATGTACCTACATATGTAAATTTGTTAGGGTCATTGTTGAAATATACTTTTTGTAAGTCGTCCGATGGTTTCGGGCGCTCGAGGAAATCAGCTCTTGGGTCGAGGTCGGCCAGTATGCCTTCCTTCTGGTTGAGGTCAACATTGTTGACTTGTTGTGTTGCACGGTTTTGGAATTTTAAACTGATGTTGTAACACTGTCGCGCCTCCTTATGGTCTCCATGGATTGTTGCGACCTGATCGCCCTGCACTGGAAACTTCACACAGAGATGAACTGTAGATACAATGGCGCCGAATTTATTCAAAAAAGGTCGGCCAAGAATAAGGTTATATGGGCTGAAACAATCCACTACTAAATATTGAATATCATTAGTTTTTGAAAAGGGTTGCTCACCCAGTGTGGTCTGTAACCACACTGATCCGAGTATTGGAACTCGTTCTCCTGAGAAGCCGACCAAGTCGCCTCCTGCGGTCTGTAGCATGTTGTCGCTGAGCTTCATCTTTTGAAATGTGGAGTAAAACAGAACGTCGGCACTGCTCCCAGGATCCAAGAGGACTTTTTTCACTAATAGGTCTCCCAGCTGGAGTGTGATTACCACAGGGTCATCCAGATTTTGTATGTTAGAGTTGAGGTCGGCCTGTGTGAAAGTGACCTCTGGTTGTGGGTTATTGATTGCTACATCTTGCTTTGGTCCTTCTACCGAGCATATTGCTCGGAACGACCTTTTTCTTGCCGAGTTTGAGTATCCCCCACTTGCGTATCCTCCTGAAATACAATTGATTATACCTCGTCGCCTTTCATATTGGTTTGAAGCTGCCTTCTCTTTTCCTCGGTTTTGTTCAGAGAGGTCGTTTGTTGTTGAACTGTGGCTGCGCTTTTGGATGTGACCACTAATGTATTTGTCTAGGTGTCCTTGTCTTGCTAGTCGTTCTAAGAGGTCTTTGGCGACCACACAATCATCAGTGTTGTGGCCGTGTTTTTGGTGGAAAGCGCAGTACTTTGATTTGTCCACATGCTTTGCATCCTGGTATGTGCCGGCCTTTCTTGGTGGCTTAATTAGTTTGGAGTTCAAGATCTCCTTGATTATGTCCTCCCTCTTGGTGTTGAACTGCGTATAAGAATCAAATCTGGGTGTTAGTTTAAAACTTTTCTTAATGGTTGAACTCTTATCTTCTTCGCGGAAGTGTGACTTGTCAGATTTCCGAGCTTGTCTGAGCTCCTCGATGTCAATTTGTCCTTTTGCTTTCTCTCGAAATTCTGCTAGGGTCTTCGGTTTTGCTATTGCGATTGTTTCCTGGAATTTCCCAGGTCGGAGGCCGCTTTTAATTGCATGTAGATGGACTTCGGGATGGAGATCTGGTATGTTGATTGCGACCTTGGTAAAGCGAGTCATATAGTCCTTTAGGCTTTCGTTCGTTCCTTGCTTGATGGTGTTCAGGTAATCGGAATCGTGCAAGTATATTGCAGATCCGGCGAAATGTTCTTCGAATAACTTCGCCAGCTGATAAAAGCGCGAAATGGAACCTGCAGGCAAAGCACACAACCAATCAAGTGCAGGACCGTCTAAATAATTCGGAAAACAACGACATAAAACTGTATCTGATGCACCATTGACGATCATTATTGATCGGAATTTCTTTATGAACTTCCTTGGGTCTCCGAGTCCATCGTAGGGCGTGAGGGTCAACGGCAGAGTGAACCTCTTCGGCAGTTCGAAATTCATTACTTCTTCTGTGAAAGGGCCTACAAGGTCCTCGGATTCTTCTTTCTCGTCTTCGTGCTGCTGCTCTTCATGTTGAGCGGTTTCTGAAACATGGGTCGGTTGGGATTGATGTTCCTCGTCCTCCGCCTGTTGGCGATGAGCATCATTGTGTTCAATCCGAGCATGATTTAGTTCGGCAATTTGAGCAGCCATTATTTGGTTCTCGTTAGCCATCCGCTGATTAGCTTGTTGTAGCTCAGCTACCATTTGCATGAGTTCGGACAGTGATGGAGGCGGTACGTCAGCCATGGATGTAGATGGAAATGATGAGACCAAAAGAAAAAATATGATTTTCTCGGCCCCACGGTGGGCGCCAATTGATCTTGCCTGGGAAATAGGTCGGCTTCAACTCCTCAAGGTCAGCCGAGCTATACGCTGCAAGATTGGACGTCCACTCCTCAGAGTCCGAATTCTCCTTTCTCCTTGTAGATGTGAGGGTGTGAGTAATACAAAAAGAAGTGGAGCGTACCTGCAAAGGCACTCCAATGCTTAAGTCAATTATGGTGTTAATTCAGAGTGGATGAGAAAAGATACTTTACCTTGCTTTTATAGATATTTAATCGTCCGTTATATTCTAGATGATTATTTGACCGTTCTTGATAATTGGTTTTGTAACCGACTTTATTCATACCGTTTGAGACGTCAGTTATAATGTCATTAATTTTGCCGAGTTATAATTCATAAGGGCCAAATAATAATGGTAAAGGCGAGTTATGATGATGGTCGGTTATGATTTGTATTAATGGTGACCATATCAAGTATCTTTATTTTAATTTACGTTTTATTTATCTTTCAATTATCAAAACTCATAACCAATTGAATCCACCTGACTAAGATTTATAGGATGACCATAGCTTGCTTCAATCCGGCAATTTCCGTGGGATCGACCCTTACTCGTGTAAGGTTTTATAACTTGGACGACCTAGTGCACTTGCTGGTTAGTTGTACCAGAGTTGTGAAAAGTGTGATCACAATTCCGTGCACCAGATAGCTACAAGCGTAAAAGACAAGATACAAATACAAGATAACAAGATATGTATAGATATATAAGAGTATAATAATCATAAGATGCTAGCCTAAGCCTGCGGAGTTTAGGCTGACTAGTCAAATACTGACATACAGAGTTTTTGAAAGAAAAATAGCTTATACCATATCTCTCTCAAAGTAAGCTGATAACTGAACATTTCCATCGACTAGGAATTTGATCTCAAAATAAGATTGGCGTTGTAAGTATAGTTCCAAGCCAACAAGTAATGCTCAAATCAGATATTCCAATTCAAAATAAAATATAATCGAGAGTCTTTCAACCTCGGGTCGTTCTCCCTAGGATGCAATTAGAAGTGTTTCTCTTTCGGTTGTGAAGAAAAGGGTGGTTTTCAAGCTAGAATTGAAAGATTAAAAGAAATTAAGCAATAAAAGAACTAAGGAATGCTCAAAATTGGGATTAATGTAATTAAACGGAAATGAGATCAAAACTAGTGAAAATACATAAAAGAAGCCTTGACTTGGGAATGAGAGTCCAAGGAATCCTATCATTGCCATAACCACAACTATGATAATTATCATGAGTCAATCTCGCCTAGTCAACCCCAACCATCGAGGAGTAACTCAAGCAAGCATAATTAACTTTAATCCATAAGTCCTAGCTAACTTACCAAACTAGTTGATAAAAAGCTAGCGTCAATGGAAACAAGAGTCAACTAACTACCCAAGAATTACCACTAAATGTCAGACATTATGACTCTAGTATCATAGGAACTCAAACCTCAAGCCAAGGTGGGAAAATCTACTCAAAACTTAAAGTTGACATTTTCACAAACACCTTGTCTGCATAAAAATAAATCATGGGAAATTGTAAAGGAAAATGGAAAGCAATAACCAACTATGCACAAAGAAAGCATGAAATAAGAGATTCATCAATCAAAACTTCAAGAACTCAAAATTGCAACTATAAACAAAGTGCTTGAACCAAAGGAAATGAAAGTAAAGACAATGTAATTAAAGAGGAATTAAGGAGTACTTACAATTAGAGATGCAAAATCCAAGAGAAAAGCTTCTATAAAATGCTACAATGGAAATGAAAATTAACCACTAAGAGAGCAAAGCTACTCTACTCCTACTCCTACTCCTATGGAAGCTTCCTAATACTAAGAAAAACTACCCTAAAACCTAATAAAAAGCTTGTGTGTTAATGTGTGTTGAATCCCCTTATATAGCCTTCCATTTCAGCCTTCCAACCTTCCAAAATGGCCCAAAAGCACCCAGAAATCGCAAGGCACGCGTTTCATTAATGAAATCACGTGCAGGGACCTGTGCAGACGCACAGACGTGTGTGTCCGCACACTCGGCTGAAAATTGACATGTGCGTACGCACACATGGAAATTTCCTCTTGTGCGTGCGCACGCAGGGCTGTGCGCACGCACATATGGATTTTCTCGCTTGTGCGCGCGCAAGCAAGGTTGTGCGCACGCACACTTTGCTAGGTGTGCTTTTCCTTGTTTTCTTCATGTTTTCTCCCTCGTACATGCTTTCTTCCACTTTTATCCTTTCATTCTTGCCTCCAAGGCCTGAAATCACTCACAAACCATATCACGGCATCAAATGATATAAAAGTGGGATTAAATTGCTCTATTAAAGCACAAAACTGCATGTTTTCACATTTAGGATCAAATTAGGGACAAAACACAAAAGTATGCTATTTTGGTGCTTAAGTGTGAGTTCATATGCTAGAATCCATCCAGTTTGAGTCAAAATATACCATCAAATATGGACTCATCAATTCTCCCACACTTAAACAATAGCATGTCCTCATGCTAAACCAACAAGAAAAACAAACAAGAGGGGTTCAACTTATTAAATGCAACTACCTATATGCATGCAAGTATATATATACTATCTATGCCTACCTATCTATCTATAGTATCTATATGAAATTGGTGAAAACAAACAAACAAATTCTCAAGCAAGTATAGACAATTAGGGCAAAGCAAGGAAACAATCCATTGCAACCAAAATCTAAAGAATTGATTCCACTCATCGAAATGAAGTAACTTGCAAAAATGCATGATAAGAAGGGTGGAAACATAGAATTGAGTGATCGAACCCTCACTAGGTGTGTATACACTCTAATCACTCGGTGTCTAGGGTCAAATCACTCAAATCTCTTCCTAATCATGCTTTCAAGGAATTGCTTTTCATCTAACAATCGACAAGTAATTGATGCATGAATGCAATTATCATGAGGACTTCATATGGTTGTGATGGGGTTAGGGTCAAGGTGGGATAGATATGGCTAAGTGGACTAAATGCAATTGAATCCTTGATTAGTTTAAGTATCACTTTAAACATATATCAATCAAATCACTAATATATGCAACCTAACTTCCCATTCTTACTTTCTTTCACACATTCATGTATAGTCTTTCACTTAAATCACATATGCATTCCTTATTCATTTCTTTTCTCTTTGGGGTAACTTTTGCCCCCTTTTTATGATTTTTGATTTTTTTTTTTTTTTGTAAAAGACAATGCATATGGTTCAATAGCTCATACATGAATGCACCCATTTTCCAAAATTTTGTTTTTCATGGAATACCCGAAATCAAATAATTTCATTCACTACCAATGTTTTCCAAAATTCCCCCACACTTAAATGAAACACACTCCTTAACCTAAGCTAATCAAGGATACAATCCAAGGTAAATCATGGTTTTCCGCTTAAGGTTGTGATGAGCTAGTATCAAGAACAATGGGGTAAATAAAGCTCAAAAGGGGTTAACAATGGTAGATGCAAGGGTAAGGCTATATAGGTAAATAAGCTTAATTCAACGATGGCCTCAATCATGCTCAATGCAATTCAAAACATCAATCATCAAAAATAAAGAATCAAGAAAAACCAAGATCACAATCATAGAAGAGATATCACACGATGAACAAAATTAGTGGTTAGAAATTGTAACCACCCAATACAAGCCCAAAACTCACAAGGTAATTATTCTTCACTCTTCTATGTTCCATAAAGAAATCATTCAAGCAAGTTTGAAAACAATTTCTCCATCAATTCAATAGAATTCCTTTGAAACAAAATTCTGGGAAATCATTGTTGTTTTTTCACCAAATTTATTTCCTATATGTATGTATGTATGTTGTGATGGATGCAAAATTTTCAAAATTTTCTAGTTCTTTCCCTAATTTTTAACTTTGCAAAAATTAACATGAACAATTAGAATCAAGATAACTAGGTATATGCTATTCACATCATCCAATCACAACTTCTATCTATAAGGTATATACCATGCAAAAGATGCAAAATGCAATAGTTATAAACTATGAAGAAAATGCAATACAACAATCAAAAACACTACAAATATCTATAAGAAACATAATAATAAAAAGAAACAAAAGTAAAGTGCAAAGTGTTCGAAAAAGAAAGTTTACACCCCAAAATGACGAATCCTCCCCCACACTTAAGTGCTGCACGGTCCTCCGTGCACGAACACAATCCGGGGAGAATGTCTCTCAAGAGCTCCACCTTCAGTTGGTGAATGCGGGGGCTCGAGTTGTGTGGTAGTCGCCAATGTCCAACGCATTCTTGGCGTCTCCATCCTCGGTGTCCTTGTCATATTGTTTTAGGGATCTTTGGACTTTTATCATCTTTTATCAACTTCATGCTTGGCTGACCTCATGGCCATGCCTAGGCTATTTTCGCTCATGTATTTTTCAACGGTGGAGTTTCTACACCTCATAGATTAAGGTGTGGAGCTCTGATGTTCTTCATGAATTAATGCAAGTACTATTGTTTCTCTTTCAATTCACGCTTACTTCTTCTCCAAGATATACTCCCGTACTTAATTCAATTAAGTCAGAATGAAGGGGTGACCCGTGACAATCACCCACTATCTTCGTTACTCGCTTAGTCAAGATTCGCGTGCCTGACAACCATAAGCGGTCTACATGATGTTCAACGTAGTCATTGGACGACAGCTGGAGTATAATCTCTTATGTCTCTGATCCACAGATTTGACTTGCCTGTCCTGACAACAGAGCATTCGAATCCGTAAGATTAGAACTTTTGTGGTAGAGGCTAGAACCAATTGGCAGCATTCCTGAGATCCGGAAAGTTTAAACCATGTCTATGGTATTCCGAGTAGGATCTGGGACAGGATGACTGTGACGAGCTTCAAACTCACGAATGTTGGGCGCAGTGACAATGTGCAAAGGGATAGAGAGATCCTTTTCCGACACAAGTGAGAACCGACAGATGATTAGCCGTGCGGTAGCTGTGCCTGGTATTTTTCATCCGAGACGAGAGATCCGACAGTTGATTAGCCGTACAGAAACCGTACCTGGACCATTTTCACTGAGAGGACGGATGGTAGCCATTGACAACAGTTAACCACCAACATACAGCTTGCCATGGAAGGGAGCACGCATGATTGGATGAAGACAATAGGAAAGCAGAGGTTCAGAAGCAACAAAACATCTCCAAAAGCTTATTTGAAATTCCCACCAATGAATTACATTAGTATCTTTATTTTAATTTACGTTTTATTTATCTTTCAATTATCAAAACTCATAACCAATTGAATCTGTCTGACTAAGATTTACAGGATGACCATAGCTTGCTTCAAGCCGGCAATCTCCGTGGGATCGACCCTTACTCGGACGACCTAGTGCACTTGCTGGTTAGTTGTACTGGAGTTGTGAAAAGTGTGATCACAATTTCATGCACCAGATAGCTACAAGCGTAAAAGACAAGATACAAATACAAGATAACAAGATATGTATAGATATATAAGAGTATAATAATCATAAGATACTAGCCTAAACCTGCGGAGTTTAGGCCGACTAGTCAAATACTGACATACAGAGTTTTTGAAAGAAAAACAGCTTATACCATATCTCTCTCAAAGTAAGCCTCTAGGGAAAAAATAAGTACAAAAGTGAGAGAACTAATTCAAAATAACCAAAAGACTCCAAAACATGATAAAGGTCCTCCGCTCTGTCACCATCAAGCAACTCATCGAGGTGGGTTACTCTCTGCATCTAAAAAACAACAAAGTATGAAATGAGAACCAAAGGTTCTCAGTATGGTAACAGTGCCCAGTAATGTAAGATGTAAGACCCCGAAATGCTAGAGGCAATCCTAGAGCTTCATACCAAACAGTTATCCAAGCTTAGCAAAATAAATAACTTAAACCATAAACAATAAATAGGGTTATCTACACTTAAGGAATTTCTAACTAGTACTAATCACACCGCTGTATCCCACATCCTTCGCCAACCTAGCCTCCGTGCGACCCCATCACCACTACCTACCGAACCTCATCAATCCCAGTAGAAAACACAAATAATGCAGACAAGTAAAGCACAAGTAAGGTACATGTACCGCAATTAGAACAGTTAGCAAGTAAACATGTGATTCATTTAGGCATAACAGATATTAAGCAAAGTACACAAACAGGTAGAAGATGCATATGATGAATGCCTTTCCTATTGGCTCGTGATATCACTTGTCGGTCCATAAATTCCAACCCGACACATCCTCCCGGATGTAGCCTTTCTGCCACGCCCAGAGATATAGGCTCTGCACACTCATGCAGCAGAGAAATTTGCCAAGCCAGAGATATAGGATCCGCACACTCATGCAGTGGGGAGTCTACTATGCTAGAGATATAGGCTCTACATACTCATGCAGCAGAGAACGTTATGCGAGCGGGATACCACTCCAGCCCTCACATCTCAACGTAAGCGGGAAAAACCAACTGTCCTTACGTCGGCCCTGCGACCTTGACAAGCAGGAGACTGCCATAGCCCTTGCCCGAGGTGCGTAGCGACTCAACAGTCTCATCATAAAACAATATATCAGTGGCTTTCATAAATCATTTTCAGTACTTAGTAAAGTCATATTTCCACTTCGAGTCCTACACTCGTCTCAAACACCATCAATCCGTAACTCCACAACTCAATACCTTAAATATCATTACTGTACTCTGCCATCTCACTCGACTAATCCAATGTCAGTCGACTAATCCATCCTCAGTACTCCAGAAATCTAAGTCTCCATCTTCTAACCTTTTACCAGAAAGTATCTAGTTAAACCCACTTATAGTATTCTCTAATTTCGAAAGCCTAAAAACAAGTTAAGGCATTGTAGATAAGCATTACGGAAGTTTACAAGCTTGCCGAAAAGGTGAAACAATTAAAAACAAGGTTTTCTTTGAAAAATAGGGCAGTGTGCGTACACATAGGGTTGTGTGTACGCACTCCCAGAAGAATTTTCACAAAGTGTGCATACGCATAGAGGTGTGCATATACATAGAAGATAAAAGTTTTCATTTTAAATGCACGCATAAATACGTGCAAACGCCCTCAACAAAATGCACTTTCCAACGTGTGTGTGCGCATGCACAACTTGCAAATTTCGTAAGGTGTGTGTGCACACCAGAGTGTGCTAGCGCTCCCAACAGTAGGCATATCCCTGTGTGTGCGTGCGCACCAGAATGTGCATACGCACATTTTCAAAATATCACAAGGTATCACAAGGGTATGCATACACACAAGTCAAAACATATCCCCTGTTCAGAGTACGCGCACAACAGTGAGCGTGCGCACACAAAACAGAAATCACAAATTCTGCAACATCACAGAATTCAGATTTCTGACACCAACTTCCAACGATCAATTTTTTTCTACAAAATTTTGATTTTGACAAAATATATACCGTTTTAAAGCTCTTTGAATTATCTTTAATTTGATATAAAATTCAATCAATTTCAAAAATCGTATCTCAAGATACGATCCGTCAAAGTTCACCAAAAACTGGTTTTTACCAAAAATTTACTAGGTTCTCAAACCTTCAAAATTCACAACCAAACCAATTCAAAGCCTATTCAATTTCACCATAAAGCACTACCAACTACTATACTTTACCTTTCCATTATAACTCAATCAATCCAACACCTACCTCAATCAATTCATCCACCAAAAACTCAACAATTCTGTAAATCATGTTGCTTGTATGCGAAGTTTGTATTCATAGGTTTTGATGAATGACAAACCAACAAACGACATGAAAGACAAACCAACAAACAACTTGAATGAACAAGCATATTGAAAGATCAACCAACATTCAACGTTGAGGAATAAAGAGTTGAAAGCAACACAACAACAACAAGAAACTCAAGTCCACAACATTTGAAGACAAGTATAGTGTCTTAGGACTTAGGTAACTTCTTGTTAAGAACCAATTGCTAAATCTCTCAACACACACTCACAAAATGTTTTGATGCACATCTTGCAATTCGATGCTAGCCAAATGGTTTAAAAACTTGTTTTCAAAGGTACAAAAGCATAGGAATTGACTCCAACAAGTTTGAGATCAATTCTAAGTAGTTTGAAGTGATTTTAAGCCATTTTTTAAGGTTTGCATCGATGCACACTCATCTTGCATCGATGCAAAGCAGGCAACGACTTTTTGCATCGATGCAAAGATGTTTGCATCGATGCAACCTAGCTGAAAATTCAAATTTCAGCTTCAAAGACACATTTGCATCGATGCAAAGTGTTATGCATCGATGCAAATGATTCAAAAACATAAAAAACGGCTAGTTTTAACAAAACGGCTCCATCCCATTAACTCCCAAACGTTTCTAAGGTTTGGGAAGTCTATAAATAGATGGATTAAAGCCTTATTTCATACATGTGAGTATTTGCAAACTATCTTGTTCATATTCTTTCATTCTACACATTTTTAAGGTGTTATAATACACAATTTGAGAGAGCAATATCAATTGGTTCAATAGTGCTAAACTTGTAATCATACACTCTTCTAGAGAGTACTCATTTCATCTCAACAATTCTTTGAGAATTATTTTCTTGTACACTTTGTAAATTGGGGTGTGATCTCCAAGGTTGAGTCAAGAGTTACAAACACTATAGTCGGTGAGGATACCAAAGAGGTATACTAAGTACTCAAGGCAAATCTTAGAGAAGGTATCTCTAAGTGGAGTGGGTTAGTATACGAGTGGTGATCATATACCGTGAGGTGTTAGAAACTAAGGACTCGGATTGTAAAAGGTTTTGCGCGAGCACCTTGAAGCTTGGCAATAGTGGAACTTCTCAATATCGATTGAGAAAGAAAGTGGACGTAGGACAAGGATTGTGCCGAACCACTCTAAATAGCGTTTGCTTCTCTCCAAACTCATCTCTTCTATATTATTGTCTTTTACCTTTAAGCAAATAAATTGTGATCGAAAAGTAGCTTCGTAAGTACTTAAGGAATAGCTTAAGTCCGATTGGTGAAAAGCTTGATCAATTTATTTGAGTTGGTGTCTATTGGAAAGTAAAAGCTCCTTATAAATGCTTAGCAATTGAGTTAAGCTCTTGGAAAAATACTAGTACAATAACACTTTTATATATTGTCTTTAACTTCCGCAAAAAGATTTATTGTTGTTGCAATACTCAATTCACCCCCCCCTCTTGAGTAATTGTGCATAGGTTCAACAAGTGGCATCAGAGCTTAACCCTTTGAAAGACTTAACCGTTTAAGGGAAAAGATCATGGCAAGCACAAGCTTTAACAACAACAACACTAGTGAAGGTAACTCAACCGCTAGACCTCCTCTTTTTAGCGGAACAAATTACTCTTATTGGAAAAATAAGATGAGAATTTGGATCCGTTCTCAAGATGTGAGAATTTGGAAAGTGATTGAGAATGGAAATCACATTCCAACAAAGACAACAAGCGCTAAAGAAGGAGAAGTCTCCGTCTTAAAGCAAGTACCGAAAGGAGAAAATGAATATAGTGACGATGATTGGAAGAAAGTGGCAATGAATGATAAAGCCATCAACTTCATCCATTGTGCACTTAACGAGCATGACTATATGAAGATCTCTACATGTGAAACCGCTAAAGAGATTTGGGATAAACTCCAAATCACTTACGAAGGAACCGACCACGTTAAAGAATCAAAGGTATTTATGTTGGTTCATGAATGGGAAAATTTTAAAATGAAAGATGAAGAGAGCATTGAAGAAGCTCTTGAAAGACTCTCCAAGATCTTCAACAACCTAAGCATGCTTGGCACAAAATACAATGATAAACAAATTGTGACCAAGGTGCTTACAAGCCTTACACCAAAATGGAACTCCAAAGTGAACGCCATTGTGGAAGGAAGGCTCTATGATCAACTTACATTTGATCAACTACGAGGTAATCTTCTCACCTATGAGATGACTATGCTAAATAGACAAAAAGGTGAAGAAAGCAAGAAGAAAAGTCTCGCCCTTAAAACAACATCACTACAAGAAGAGAGTGATGATAATGAAGAAGAAGGAGATGAAGAATTTGCACTCTTATTAAAAAGATTCAATAAGTTTGCAATGAAGAAAAACTTCAAGAGCAAAACAAAGGTACCAAAATGCTATGAGTGTGGAGAAGTTGGACACATTAAACCCAATTGTCCAAAACTTCAAAAGGAGGACAAAAACAAGAAATTTAAGAAGAAGGAGAAAGCATACATATCATGGGAGAACGAGGATGAATCCGACTCCGATGACGACGAGGTTGCAAATCTTTGCTTAATGGCAAGCGAAGAAAAGGTTAGTAATGACAACTCCACTTCTTTTAATTTACAAGATGAATATGATGCCTTACTTGAGGTGTACACAAAACTTACCCAAGATTATTCTCTCCTAAAGAAAAAGAATATGGATCTTTTAAAACAAAATGAGATGTTGAAAAATGAGAATATCAATCTTGGAAAAGATAAGTGTAGCACAAGTAGTGATCCATACAAATCTTGTAAAATGCATGAAAATGAAATTACAAATCTTAAGAACACTTTAGCTAAGTTCAATGAATCTTCAAAGAACTTAGATAAAATGTTGAAAAATCAAAAGCATGTTCATAATAAGGAAGGTTTAGGTTTTGAAAAAGGAAATTTTAAAAATACTAAAACTCCTATTAGGCAACCGCAAGCCCAAAAGGCAAGCATGCCTAAAAGGAATGAAGCCTTTAAACATCCTCCTCAACATGCTTCATTTAGAAATTATAATCACAATGCATATAGATCAAAAGATGTTGCATTTAGGAAACAATCTAGGCAACCATTTAGAAACATGCATAGGATGCATAATCCAAATGTCATATGTCATTATTGCAATAAAGTAGGTCATATAGCACCCGTATGCTTTACAAGAATTAAACATATAAACTTTCATAGTCAAGATACGAGATGGGCACCTTATGAGCATTATGCTCATACTAACCATCAAGGACCCAAATTCACTTGGGTACCTAAATCCCAATTTTAATTGTTTTGTAGGTACGTGTTGGAGCTAAGGATACAAATTGGTATGTTGATAGTGGATGCTCCAAACACATGACCGGCGATGAATCAAAGTTCACCGCAATAGAGCCTACAAACGGAGGAAATGTGATCTATGGAGACAACAACACCGGCAAAGTAATCGGCGTTGGAAAAGTTGGTAAAAATTCTTCTACCTCCATAGATAATGTTATACTTGTCAAAGGTCTCAAACATAATCTCATTAGTGTTAGCCAACTTTGTGACAAAGGAAACTTAGTTACCTTTGACTCAAAATGTTGTTTGATAAAAAGGCAAGACACTAATGAAATTGTGCTAATTGGACACCGTGTTGACAATGTATACATGATTAATATAGATGAAGTTTCCTCAAATGATGTGAAATGCCTTGTTAGTAAAAATGATGAAACTTGGTTATGGCATCGTAGAGTAGCTCATGCTAACATGGACCATCTTAGCAAGTTGGTCTCTAAAGAGTTAGTAATTGGCTTACCAAAGCTACGTTTTGAAAAAGACATCCTTTGCGACGCATGTCAAAAGGGAAAACAAGTAAAGGCCTCTTTTAAATCTAAAAACATTGTTTCGACAACAAGGCCATTACAACTTTTACACATGGATTTATTTGGTCCTTCCAGGACTATGAGCTTTGGTGGCAATTACTATGCTTTAGTGATTGTTGATGATTACTCTCGATTTACATGGACCTTGTTTCTAGCAAACAAGAGTGATGCATTTCGAGCATTCAAAAGATTAGCCAAAGTTATTCAAAATGAAAAGAATTTGCATATATCATCTATTAGAAGTGATCATGGTGGAGAATTTGAAAACAATCTTTTTGAAACTTTTTGTGAAGAAAATGGCATTGAGCATAATTTTTCCTCTCCTAGAACACCACAACAAAATGGTGTGGTTGAAAGGAAAAATCGTCATTTAGAAGAAATGGCGAGAACTATGCTCAATGAGGCTAATATTCCTAAGTACTTTTGGGCGGATGCGGTTAGTACCGCGTGTTATGTTATGAATAGGATTATCATTCGACCTATTCTTAAGAAAACACCGTACGAATTGTACAAAGGAAGAAAGCCAAATATTTCCCACCTTCACGTCTTTGGTTGTAAATGCTTTATTCTAAATAATGGAAAAGATAACTTAGGCAAATTTGATGCTAAGGCTGATGAAGGAATCTTCTTAGGCTATTCTTTAACTAGCAAAGCTTTTAGAGTATATAATAAACGCATCATGACTATGGAAGAAAGTATTCATGTCGCTTTTGATGAAACTAACCGTTGTTGTGCTAGAAAAGATTTTGATGAAAATGTAGAAAACTTTGATTCACTAAATTTGAATGGTGAAGACAAAGAAAAAGATTTAAATGAAGCCTCTACAACAAAGGATAGTGTTCAAGTTGAAGAAATTGAACCATCACAAGCACAAATAAATGCACTTCCAAAGGACTGGCGTACTTCAAAGGATCATCCTCTAGACAACATCATTGGTGATGTTTCGAAAGGGGTAACAACTCGATCTACTTTTAGAAATTTATTTGCATATAGTGCTTTTGTTTCTCAAATTGAACCATCTACCATTGAGTCCGCAATTGATGATGAACATTGGGCTATGGCAATGCAAGAGGAGCTTAACCAATTCAAACGAAATGACGTTTGGGAATTGGTGCCTAAACCAAGTAATCAAACAATTGTAGGAACAAAATGGGTTTTTAGAAATCAATTTAACCAAGAATCCGGTTCAACATTCAAGAACCAAGCATATTGAGATTAGACATCACTTCATAAGAGACCATGTTGAAAAGGGGGATGTGGTTATTGAATTTGTCGAAACTAGTAAACAACTAGCGGACATCTTCACTAAACCTTTATGTAAAGAAAGTTTTTTTAACATCCGAAATGAACTTGGTATCTTAGATTCTAATCTAATATAATTTGTTTGAATTCATTGTATTTATATTGCTATTTTTGTATCTCTTACTAACTTAAGCATTGGAGATATCCAATTAGCCATTGTTTTGTAGGTTTATGAGTTGATGAATGAGTGATTAATCTTGAGGTAGATTGAAGAATTTGAAGATTATAAACAATGGAGGATCAACAAATTGAAGTTTATTTGATTATATGAATTGTTAAACTAACTCCTAGTAAGCTAAGGATTTCTTTTATGGTTTAAATACTTTGATATTTTCTTCATAATTTTGTTTAATGATTAATGCTTGTATGCTTATTTGGTGAATAACTCAAAATAGGCTTGGTACCCCTATTTTAAGTTAATGTGCATGCTTTAATATATTTCACTTATTTAGGGGGAATTATGCATGCTTGTTTTATATATAAAAAGAGGAAATCAAATTCTTTTTGAAAGGGGGAATATCTCATCCTTGAGATTAATAGAGATATTGAACTTAAAAAAATTCATTGTTTTATGCATGCTTCTATGACACATATCAAACTCCTTTCTTTTTGATAATGTCAAAAGGGGGAAGAGAAGTTTGAGGATATTTGAAATTTTGAACTCTTGAAAAAGAAGAAGTTTGAGGATTTGAAAAGAAGAAATAAGTTTGCGAAACAATGATTTCAAAAAAAAAAAAAAAAAAAAAAAAAAAAAAAGACTTCCGCTACGCAAAAACTTTGATATCTAAATCGTTTTCTTTGAAAAACGCCCTTTAAGGGAACAAATGCACATATTTAGGGGGAACTCCTGCAAAATTTTTGAAAGAAGTCTTCTCCAAAGTTTTCTATAAAACAAAGTGCATTATTGTTGCTTTCAAAAATCATTTATAAATGCATATCCTCAAAATTGGTTTGTCATTATCAAAAAGGGCGAAATTGTAAATCATGTTGCTTGTATGCGAAGTTTGTATTCATAGGTTTTGATGAATGACAAACCAACAAACGACATGAAAGACAAACCAACAAACAACTTGAATGAACAAGCATATTGAAAGATCAACCAACATTCAACGTTGAGGAATAAAGAGTTGAAAGCAACACAACAACAACAAGAAACTCAAGTCCACAACATTTGAAGACAAGTATAGTGTCTTAGGACTTAGGTAACTTCTTGTTAAGAACCAATTGCTAAATCTCTCAACACACACTCACAAAATGTTTTGATGCACATCTTGCAATTCGATGCTAGCCAAATGGTTTAAAAACTTGTTTTCAAAGGTACAAAAGCATAGGAATTGACTCCAACAAGTTTGAGATCAATTCTAAGTAGTTTGAAGTGATTTTAAGCCATTTTTTAAGGTTTGCATCGATGCACACTCATCTTGCATCGATGCAAAGCAGGCAACGACTTTTTGCATCGATGCAAAGATGTTTGCATCGATGCAACCTAGCTGAAAATTCAAATTTCAGCTTCAAAGACACATTTGCATCGATGCAAAGTGTTATGCATCGATGCAAATGATTCAAAAACATAAAAAACGGCTAGTTTTAACAAAACGGCTCCATCCCATTAACTCCCAAACGTTTCTAAGGTTTGGGAAGTCTATAAATAGATGGATTAAAGCCTTATTTCATACATGTGAGTATTTGCAAACTATCTTGTTCATATTCTTTCATTCTACACATTTTTAAGGTGTTATAATACACAATTTGAGAGAGCAATATCAATTGGTTCAATAGTGCTAAACTTGTAATCATACACTCTTCTAGAGAGTACTCATTTCATCTCAACAATTCTTTGAGAATTGTTTTCTTGTACACTTTGTAAATTGGGGTGTGATCTCCAAGGTTGAGTCAAGAGTTACAAACACTATAGTCGGTGAGGATACCAAAGAGGTATACTAAGTACTCAAGGCAAATCTTAGAGAAGGTATCTCTAAGTGGAGTGGGTTAGTATACGAGTGGTGATCATATACCGTGAGGTGTTAGAAACTAAGGACTCGGATTGTAAAAGGTTTTGCGCGAGCACCTTGAAGCTTGGCAATAGTGGAACTTCTCAATATCGATTGAGAAAGAAAGTGGACGTAGGACAAGGATTGTGCCGAACCACTCTAAATAGCGTTTGCTTCTCTCCAAACTCATCTCTTCTATATTATTGTCTTTTACCTTTAAGCAAATAAATTGTGATCGAAAAGTAGCTTCGTAAGTACTTAAGGAATAGCTTAAGTCCGATTGGTGAAAAGCTTGATCAATTTATTTGAGTTGGTGTCTATTGGAAAGTAAAAGCTCCTTATAAATGCTTAGCAATTGAGTTAAGCTCTTGGAAAAATACTAGTACAATAACACTTTTATATATTGTCTTTAACTTCCGCAAAAAGATTTATTGTTGTTGCAATACTCAATTCACCCCGCCCTCTTGAGTAATTGTGCATAGGTTCAACAAATTCCACACTTTCTACATCAAAATTCCAATATCAACAACTTTAACATAATCTCACTACTCATAAGCATCACTTATCCTATCTCAACATCAACAAACACCATAATTCATTATCAATCCACACAATCATCATTATACCACCCAACTTCATAATTCAACATCATCATTCACCATAATTTACCCGAGATTTGATGGCCCAAACTGGCGTTTAAATGCCAGCCAGAGAACCTTTTCTGGCGTAAAATGCCGGAACTGACACCAGAACTGGAGTTAAATGCCCAAAATGGCATCCAAGCTGGCGTTTAACTCTAGAAAAGGCCTATGCACGTGTAAAGCTCAATGCTCAGCCCAAGCACACACTAAGTGGGCCCCGAAACTGGATTTCTGCACTCTCTGCACTTAGTTACTCAATTTCTATAATCCTTAGTAACTAGTTTAGTATAAATACTAGTCTTTCCTATTGTTTTAGGGATCTTTGGACTTTTATCATCTTTTACCAACTTCATGCTTGGCTGGCCTCACGGCCATGCTTAGGCTATTTTCTCTTATGTATTTTCCAATGGTGGAGTTTCTACACCTCATAGATTAAGGTGCGGAGCTCTGCTATTCTTCATGAATTAATGCAAGTACTATTGTTTCTCTTTCAATTCATGCTTACTCATTCTCCAAGATATACTCTCGTACTTAATTCAGTTAAGTCAGAATGAAGGAGTGACCCATGACAATCACCCACTATCTTTGTTACTCGCTTAGTCAAGATCCGCGTGTGATGACAAGTCATCATATACCCTTTTTAATAGTCTTTTTCTTTACTTTCATTTGGTTTTATGCACTTTCTTGCATCCTAAGAAAGCAATTTGGAATGAAAATGCATAACTTCTTTGAATCAAACAACCACCATATAATTGATGCTAAATCATGAGGTTTAGGCCAAATTTAATTGCAGTTTGATGATTTGTAAACCTTGTGAATTTGGTGATACTTTGATTGGTTATTTTGATTAATTGTAGGTGAAGAAAAGAAGAAAAGAAGAAAAGCGTGACCTAAGGAGCGTGGTTCAAGGAATAGAAAGTGTGGCCATCAAAGAAGAAAGTGTAGTGCAACAAACCATGGAACTCATTCCAAGAGCACCAAGCACTAAGAGAGCGCTACACTCAATTCCAAGGGACCAAGGCACAAAGCTCAGCTCACTTTGTGAGCTGAGCACAACACAAGGCCAAGAAATAAGGAAATGAGGAACCAAGCTCAGCTCACAAAGTGAGCATTATCGAGAGCGCTAGAGGAGAAATTCAAGAAAAATGATTTCCAAATGCATGCTCCAAGACTTGAACCCATGACCAAGGGGAAAGGGTGGAGGCGCTACTCTCATGGAAAATAAACAAAAATTGGCCAAATGCACTCCCCAAGCTTCGAACCCCACACCTTGAGGAAGCAAGGAAGCAAGGCAACCAAGAAAAGGGGTAGCGCATGCTTCCCATGGGTTTCGAACCAAGGACCCTTCCTTGGATACACCAAAGCTCAGCTCACAAAGTGAGCTGAGCGCTACTTCTTGATGCATGGGGGCACATCTTGACACGGCCAGGAAAGGAGTGGAGCGCATGACACGGTCCAAGGGGCAGCACAACAAATTGGCACTAAGGCACCAATGCTCAGCTCACAAAGTGAGCTGAGCTCTCCCCTGATGCACCCCAAGACAGCAGCACGCTATCAATGCTTCCCCACACTAAGTATCGAAGCTCAGCTCACTTTGTGAGCTGAGCACTCCCCTGGAAGCATATTACCCATGGGCTGAAAATTCAACCAAAAGTCCAATTTAATTCAAATCTTCACCAAATCAAAAGCCCATCCAAATTCCAATATCCAAGAATAGAAAGTGTATAAATAGGAGTTAGTTTGATGTAATTAGGGAGCTGAATTTTTATTTTGAATTTTTCTTTGAACTTTCATTTTTCATTTTTGAGCTTTTGTTTTTGAGTTTAGATTTCAGAGAACTTGGAAGGAGAATTGATCTCTCTTCTTCTTGGTTCTTGCTTGAACACTCTTTAATTTTCTTGCTTTGGATCTTTGGTGGAGAATTGAAGAAATTCTGTTTCAATCTCACCTTGAGATCCCTTGTTTATTTTCTTTCTGCATAATTGAATTTGAATTTCTGTTTACTGCTTCTTCATCTACTTTGCTTCTGCAATTTACTTTTCTTTACTTCTTTTGCAATTGCTCTTGTTGGATCAAGGAAGGATTTGAGATCTAGACTTGTTATCTAGTCTCTTCCACTCCTGAGATCTCAACCCCTTTTAATTTGCTGCAATTTAAGCACTGCTTTCTAGTTCTTTAAATTCTCAAGTCATTTTACTTTTCTGTTAAGATCTACTTCACTGCACTTCAATTTTCTCTTTTATGTTTAATGCCATTTACTTGTTTCTTGTTTAATTCCTGCAAGTCCACACCCCAATCCCTTTTACAATTCAAGCAATTTACATTTCTTGCACTTTAAGCTTCAGTCATTTATATTCCTTGCAAGTTAAGATTCTGCACTTTATTTTACATGCTCTTTAAGATTCAGTTTCTTTATTTTCCTGCTCTTTAGTTTGTTGCAATTTTCCCGTTCCCTTTTACATTCAAAGTAATTTAGTTTCTGTTAATCACAAACACTCAACCAATACTTGATTCGCTTGACTAAATCAACCACTAAACTAAAATTGCTCAATCCTTCAATCCCTGTGGGATCGACCTCACTCATGTGAGTTATTATTACTTGATGCGACCCGGTACACTTGCCGGTTAGATTTGTGTGTTTTGGTGGAAATTTATTTTTCACCAAAATACTCATCAAGTTTTTGGCGCCGTTGCCGGGGATTGAAATAGATTGACAATGATTAAGTGAGGTGGTGATCTAGATCAAGCACTTTTTCTTTAATTTTTGACTAACCTACTAACTGTTTGAAGTTTTGTCTCAACCGGCTACATCCAATTTTTCAAGAGAATCACTGTGTTTTCTATTGATTGATTTATATGTCACAGGGAAGAAGAAATTTCTGAGAAAGAAGAACATCACAACATGAAGCCACAACTCATTACATTAATAGAGAACAATTGTTCCTATGGTGGAAATCCCTTGGAGGACTCTAAACAGCACCTATCCATTTTTCTGAAAACATGTGGGGCTATCAATCTCAATGGTGTAGACCATGACACCATTAAGCTCATGTTATTTCCCTTCTCACTGAAGGATGAAGCGGCACAATGGCTTGAAACCTTTCCTCAAGGAAGTATAACTAGTTGGGATGAATTGGTTGCCAAGTTTCTAGCCAAATTTTTCTCACCCCAACAAAACATCAAGATGAAAGAAGGAGTACATCCATTCATACAAAGAGAGGAAGAACCACTGTTCAAAGCATGGGAGAGATACAAGAAATCAAATGACAAGGTAGATTTTCGAGCATTCTATGAAGGATTAACCTCCGAAACAAGAAAAGCAGTAGATTACTTCTCAGATGGCCTACTCAAGGCAACAGCAACCATCCAAGGAACTGCAGAGTTCAGTGACAAAAGAGCCAATAACCAACACTCATTTGAGACGCCACGGAATGCAATTTCAGAAAAGGGAGTAATGAATTTTGAAGGAGTGAGAGCAATCATGGATCAAAACAAGCAGCTACACCAGCAAACACAGCAGCAATTGGAATCAATAGCCAGACAAATTGATTCTCTACATTCAGCCACAGTGAATACACAATTTCCACCATGGAAACCACATTCTTATTTAAGAATGAGGGAATCTCAGTATCAGGAACAAAGGGACTTCAACTATAATAACCCCAACTTCCCAAACCTGCAAAAACATCACCATACCAACAAAAATCACTACACACCACCCCAATATACACACACCCAACCTTATCCTACCCCACCACCTGCCCAAAATGACTTCCATCAATCACCACAATTTACACAGTCACAACCAATCCTAAACTTTCAAAAACTCTATGTTCTAGAAATGATGATGGAAAGGTTTATGAAAATCCAAGAAATGACATTAATAGAGCAGGAGGACATAAGAAAAAACCAAGAGGCATATCTCAAGAGAATTGAAAGGTACATGGAACAAATGGTTCAAAACCCTGCTAAATTGGGTGAGAGAGAAGGAAATATATCCCTAAGAGCCACTGAAGATGACTCGAAGAACAATGAAAAAGCTGCTGAGTTGAAAGGGAAGACAGTTATGGAAAACAAGGAGAAGCCTACGGTAAAAGGAGGAAACCAAAGGCAACTGAGACTTCAACTTCCATAATCAGAGGATGAAGAATGTCAAGCTAGTGACAATAAAAGAGCGCTTGTTGGGAGGCAACCCAACCTGAGGTAATTTTCTTTCCATAGTTATTTTAATAAAAAGGTTAATTAACTTCATCTATAATGCAAGAAGCTAAGTTTGGTGTTGCACACCAACACAATCTAAGGGAGAATGAAGGATTCTAAGTTTGGTGTTCCACCAAAGTCTACTTAAAAGCACATTCTCACTTTCTGCATAATATAGGCTTCAAGCATACTAGATGAACTAGTTAGCTATTCTACTGCATTTCTTAGTTTCCAGTTCTATCACTTGTGAAAGAGAAAAAGAAACTATCACACATGGTTAATCTAATACATTGGCAAGGTACTAAGTTTGGTGTTCACACACCAAAGTAAGTTCAAGAGCCCACAAATAAGTCTTGCAGATTAGCTGAATACCTAAAGGAGTTGAAAAGCAAGCAACATTCGAGGAGTATGCAGGAAAATAGCCAACAAATCAGGGAACATCTGCATTATGACTTACAAGGAACAAACAGAAGGAAGAATGAAAAGCTGCAACCCAACAGGTTGTATTTATACTTGATCCTTGTTGTTGTGTAATGATTTAATTCAGAGAGTCCTTTATGTCTGGCTGGAATGATCATGTAGTTGCAAGTGGAAGTACATGTTGAAGAAAGCTATCTGCTTAAATTTTGCTTGAAAACTATCTGCATAATAATTGTCATCATCCATCAACTCGAATACTTTGTTTTGTTTCCCTTGCTGTTTGAATAAAAGAGAGATGTTTGATTTAGAAAAGTAATTGTTCAATGTTGCAGAAGTGAGAATAAAAGTTAGTGGTGGTATATGTGTTTGATTTAAGTGATAGCTCATAGAATAAATGTTGCAAAATGACTTGTTACTTAAAGCCTAAGCTAGTTTGATGCTGTGACCTCTCAATTATTGAAAGTCCCTTGAAAATAAATCAAAACAGAGAAAAGAGAAAGAAGAAAAAGCCAAAGAAAGTGGCAAAGAAACAAACAATAAGGCTAGACACCAATAGCTTGGACCCTAGGACATATGCCTGTGGTGTTTGTGTACTAGGATCTGCTTGGACAAGTAAGTTCTAAGGAGTATTTTAAAACTTGGCAACTTAGATCAACTGATTTGGGATTGCCAACTGAAAGTCCACAATAAAGAGCAACCTAGCTACAAAACATTTAGTGATCCAAAGAGATGCTGGGCATCAATGATCCTAGGAGGAAAAAGTGAGCCATGTGTCTGTGGTGAAGAAATGTTGAGTAAAATAAGGCCAAAGGTCACTGCAACATTTGACACCAAGTCTTCAATAAGAAATAAGCTCTGTAATGCAAAAGAAAGAGGAAAAACTAACAAGGGAATGAACAAGAAGTGAGGATTCATGGCAGCAATCTTAGTGAACTCTTAAAGGAACATTGTTTGTTTTGACAGCAAGTAATAAATGAGCTACTTTTGATCTGCATAAAGCCCCATAGACCAAGTTCAACTATCTGCCTAATAAGAACATATACACTTATCTATCTCATTCTATCTTCTCTTATGTTTGATGCTTGCTTGGGGACAAGCAAGTTTTAAGTTTGGTGTTGTGATGACAAGTCATCATATACCCTTTTTAATAGTCTTTTTCTTTACTTTCATTTGGTTTTATGCACTTTCTTGCATCCTAAGAAAGCAATTTGGAATGAAAATGCATAACTTCTTTGAATCAAACAACCACCATATAATTGATGCTAAATCATGAGGTTTAGGCCAAATTTAATTGCAGTTTGATGATTTGTAAACCTTGTGAATTTGGTGATACTTTGATTGGTTATTTTGATTAATTGTAGGTGAAGAAAAGAAGAAAAGAAGAAAAGCGTGACCTAAGGAGCGTGGTTCAAGGAATAGAAAGTGTGGCCATCAAAGAAGAAAGTGTAGTGCAACAAACCATGGAACTCATTCCAAGAGCACCAAGCACTAAGAGAGCGCTACACTCAATTCCAAGGGACCAAGGCACAAAGCTCAGCTCACTTTGTGAGCTGAGCACAACACAAGGCCAAGAAATAAGGAAATGAGGAACCAAGCTCAGCTCACAAAGTGAGCATTATCGAGAGCGCTAGAGGAGAAATTCAAGAAAAATGATTTCCAAATGCATGCTCCAAGACTTGAACCCATGACCAAGGGGAAAGGGTGGAGGCGCTACTCTCATGGAAAATAAACAAAAATTGGCCAAATGCACTCCCCAAGCTTCGAACCCCACACCTTGAGGAAGCAAGGAAGCAAGGCAACCAAGAAAAGGGGTAGCGCATGCTTCCCATGGGTTTCGAACCAAGGACCCTTCCTTGGATACACCAAAGCTCAGCTCACAAAGTGAGCTGAGCGCTACTTCTTGATGCATGGGGGCACATCTTGACACGGCCAGGAAAGGAGTGGAGCGCATGACACGGTCCAAGGGGCAGCACAACAAATTGGCACTAAGGCACCAATGCTCAGCTCACAAAGTGAGCTGAGCTCTCCCCTGATGCACCCCAAGACAGCAGCACGCTATCAATGCTTCCCCACACTAAGTATCGAAGCTCAGCTCACTTTGTGAGCTGAGCACTCCCCTGGAAGCATATTACCCATGGGCTGAAAATTCAACCAAAAGTCCAATTTAATTCAAATCTTCACCAAATCAAAAGCCCATCCAAATTCCAATATCCAAGAATAGAAAGTGTATAAATAGGAGTTAGTTTGATGTAATTAGGGAGCTGAATTTTTATTTTGAATTTTTCTTTGAACTTTCATTTTTCATTTTTGAGCTTTTGTTTTTGAGTTTAGATTTCAGAGAACTTGGAAGGAGAATTGATCTCTCTTCTTCTTGGTTCTTGCTTGAACACTCTTTAATTTTCTTGCTTTGGATCTTTGGTGGAGAATTGAAGAAATTCTGTTTCAATCTCACCTTGAGATCCCTTGTTTATTTTCTTTCTGCATAATTGAATTTGAATTTCTGTTTACTGCTTCTTCATCTACTTTGCTTCTGCAATTTACTTTTCTTTACTTCTTTTGCAATTGCTCTTGTTGGATCAAGGAAGGATTTGAGATCTAGACTTGTTATCTAGTCTCTTCCACTCCTGAGATCTCAACCCCTTTTAATTTGCTGCAATTTAAGCACTGCTTTCTAGTTCTTTAAATTCTCAAGTCATTTTACTTTTCTGTTAAGATCTACTTCACTGCACTTCAATTTTCTCTTTTATGTTTAATGCCATTTACTTGTTTCTTGTTTAATTCCTGCAAGTCCACACCCCAATCCCTTTTACAATTCAAGCAATTTACATTTCTTGCACTTTAAGCTTCAGTCATTTATATTCCTTGCAAGTTAAGATTCTGCACTTTATTTTACATGCTCTTTAAGATTCAGTTTCTTTATTTTCCTGCTCTTTAGTTTGTTGCAATTTTCCCGTTCCCTTTTACATTCAAAGTAATTTAGTTTCTGTTAATCACAAACACTCAACCAATACTTGATTCGCTTGACTAAATCAACCACTAAACTAAAATTGCTCAATCCTTCAATCCCTGTGGGATCGACCTCACTCATGTGAGTTATTATTACTTGATGCGACCCGGTACACTTGCCGGTTAGATTTGTGTGTTTTGGTGGAAATTTATTTTTCACCAAAATATCTCATCAAGTTTTTGGCCTGACAACCACAAGCAGTCTACATGATGTTCAACGTAGTCATTGGAGGATAGCTGGAGTATAATATCTTATGTCTCTGATCCATGGATTTGACTTGCCTGTCCTGACAACAGAGCATTCGAATCCATAAGATTAGAACCTTCGTGCTAGAGGCTAGAACCAATTGGCAGCATTCTTGAGATCCGAAAAGTCTAAACCTTGTCTGTGATATTCCGAGAAGGATCTGGGACGGGATGACTGTGACGAGCTTCAAACTCACGAATGTTGGGCGCAGTGACAGTGTGCAAAAGGATAGAGAGATCCTATTCCGACACAAGTGAGAACCGACAGATGATTAGCTGTGCGGTAGCTGTGCCTGGTATTTTTCATCCGAGACAAGAGATCCGACAGTTGATTAGCCGGGTAACGGCGCCATTTTGATGAGCGAAGTTTTCTTTGATGGTATAGAATTTCCTCAGATGAATAAATTCTCGTTGCAAGTATAGTTCTACACCAACAAACAATCCTCCCCATCAAAAATTTGGTTGTCACAAATAACAAACCCCAAATAAGAAATAACCGAAGTATTTAGACTCCGGATCGTCTCACAAGGGATTGCAATAAAGTGGTCAATTATTGGCTATAGAGGGGCAGAGGGGTTTTGGTTTATAAGAGGAACAAGAAAAGGTAAATCAAGCAAGTAATTAAAGAAAGCACGATAAAGAACTATTGGCTAAGACTTAGGTAATTGAGATCATTATCCTTGTCAACAATTCAAATATTGATAATTAAGAGGAACCGAGCTCATTAAGTCTACTCACTAAAGCCTTAAGTATGTAATGTCTACTCCTAGGCTTGGAGTACGTCAAATGGCTTGATCAACATCAATCCATAAGTTCCAACCTAGATACTAATCAACTTAGTAGTAGGGTAGAGTCAATGGTTATCAAATTGATCCCCAAGGGTTCTGGAATTACCGATTTAATGAAGCCCAAGGACTCAAGATCACTCAATCCCCTTAGCCTAGGCCAAGGGTCAAGAGAACTACTCAAAAATTATAGGAAGCATTATATCAAACACCTAATGTGCAATAAAAGTAAACATCACAAAATGCTAAAATTAAGAAAACCCATAACTATCATAAGCGAGAAATCAATAATAGCAAGCAAGATCAACATAAAAGAAACATAGAAACATGAAATTACATTAAAAGAAAATTAGATCTAACAATGTTCATCAACATAAAAGAGAGTAAAATGAGAAATAAACATTATAACTAAGAAAATCAAGAGGTAGAAATGAGAAATTGTAAAAGACACAAGATGAAATCAAGTAATTAATTCAAGATCCCAAACAATTTAACCTAATCCTAACCTAATTCTAGAGAGAAGAGGGAGCCTCTCTCTCTAGAAAACTAACTAAAGGCTCGTGTTGACTAACTAATTACTCTCCCTTTGCTTGGACTTCATTTTTGCATGAAATACACTCAGAAACAAGTTGGATTTGGGCCTCGGCGGCTCAGAAATCGCCCCAGCGTTTTGCCTTTAAATGGGTCACGTGCGAGTATCGGCGCGTACGCGCCATGTGCGCATGCGGGTCGATTGGCTGTTTCTTCATCCGCACGTACGCGTCATGTACGCGTGCGCGTCTCTATGCGAAGTCAATTCTGCGTGCGCGCGCCTTGTACGCTTGTGCGCCCATCGATGCATTTCTAATTCTTGTTTCCTCATGCATTCTCCACTTTGTATGCTTTTCCTCTCATTTCTTCCATCCAATACTTGCCTTATGATCCTGAAATCACTCAACAAACACATCAAGACATCAAATGGAATTAAAGTGAGTTAAAATCACCAATTTAAGGGCCTAAAAAGCATGTTTTTACACTTAAGCATAATTAAAGGGAGAATTACAAAACCATGCTATTTCATTGAATAAATGTGGGAAAAGGTGATAAAATCCCCTAAAATAAGCACAAGATAAACCACGAAATCGGGGTTTATCAAATCTCCCCACACTTAAACTAAGCATGTCCTCATGCTAAAATCAAGAAAGAAGCAAAGGGGTATCACATTTATTCAATGCAAACTAACTAAATGTCATCTATCTATATGCAATCTATCTACATGAATGCATCCAGTTGATCAAAATAAATCAATTTCCAAGAATACATATACAAACACAAGGGCTAAGGCAATACAAATCAACTCAACCCACAATTGAATTGAATCATTGAAAGATGTTACAAACTTGCAAGAAAAGATAATCATGGGTGGAAACATGTAATCGAGCGATCGAACCCTCGCCGGATGTGTATCCGCTCTAGGCATTCAAGTGTATGGTGTTGATTCACTCAATTCTCCCCTAAACATGCTTTCTGAGATTTGTTTCTCTTCTAACAATCAACAATTACTTTATGCATGCATACAAATATCATGAGGACTTTCCCATAGGTGGTAATGGGACTAGGGTCAAGGTAGGATGCATATGGTCAAGTGAGCTTGAGATTTGAATCTTTGATTAACTTAAACTTCCCACCTAACCTATGACAACCTATACAATTTTAAACAATCCTAGCTATCCATTCTTCACTTTCCTACACACTCATGCATTCTCTTTTGATCACCACACATATACATTGATTATTATTGAACTTCACCTTGGGGCATTTTTGTCCCCTTTTTATTGCAATTCTTTTTTTTTTTTTTTTGAACTAGAATATGTACAAGAGTATCAATGCATATGGTTTACACATGATTAATATATGAGTGTGTACCCAATTCCCATGATTTCCAACACAACTACAAAAATACACTTTTATCTCTACCCAATGTACCCAACTTTCCTAAAATCTAGTAATGAACACTCTCACTAGCCTAAGCTAATCAAAGATCCAAACAAGGAACATTTATTATTTTTCACTTAGGCTTGTAATGTGCTTCAATTAAGAATAAGTGGGTTAAGCATAGGCTCAAATTGGCTAACAATGGAAGATAAAAGGATAGGCTATTTGGGTAAGTGAACTAATTGAACAATGGCCTCAATCATATAAATGCATGTATACACAAAATAATGGACATAAAGAATCAAACAAATCAAAGATTACACTCATAGGAAGAGACTAATGCACACAAGAATGAAAATAAGTGGTCATATAATGTAACCACACAATTAGGCTCAAAACTCACATGCTTGTGTTCTTTGCTCAAAACATGATCCACAAAGTGTATAATTCAAGCAAGTCCTAAAAAAAATTTCAACCAATTGGGGTGGTGCCCTATAAATGGATTTCTTGGAAATTTTCATCATATTGACTAAGCTTATTCTAATGCAAGGTTGTGATTCGGGAAACTAAAAAAAATTTCTTAGTTTTCCCCTTTTCCAATCAAAGCAAATTTCATACGCAAAGGAGATCAACTAGGTTTCAATAATTCACAATGTTTTTCCAATTCACAACCAAAAATGCTAAAACAACTATATGATAAGAATCCAACCAAAATATAGAATGTATACAATCTAAGGTGCAAAATGCGATGACTAAGATAAAGTAATCCCAAGATAAAAAATATATACAATAGTCTCAAAGTGCTCTCAAAGATAAAGTGCAAAATGAAATAAAGTAGCAGAAACTAGAAGATAAATGTCTGAAAGTTCACCACACAAATGCTATCCACCGATCACGAACGGTGACCTCCCCACACTTTAGGATGAAGCATCGTCTTCGATGCTACTGCTGAAGCACGGGCTGGGGTCAATAAGCGTGCCGGTCTGTGGCTCAGGCTCAGGCTATGGTACTGGTTGTGAGTCCTCAGGGGGGCTGCTGAACCTCTGTGGTGGCCTATGTCTCTGGGGGTGCCTCCTGCTGAGTCGGCTCCTCAACATGCTCCTCCTCCTGATCCTGCTCATCGGAGGTGGGAGAGTCTGGGAGAGGAGGTAGCTCAATGCCCTGCGATACAAACACCTGGTCTATGTGATCGAGACGTTGCATGATACAATGCTCGCTACGCTCCATGAAGCGAAACAGGCGCTGTACTAGCAGGTATGTCAGCTCAGGTGCTGGTGGTGGTGGCAAAGGTGCTGCGGCTGCTGAAGAAGAGGAGGGTCCTGCTGCTGGTGTGGAAGATGAAGGTTGAGCTGCCTCCACCACTGCTCTAGCTCAAGAACAGCGTCTGGGTGGAGGCTTCTCGTGCACCCACCCACCCCACGGAATAGTAGCCTCCTTGTCGTCGTCATCTGGGGGTGGTGGTGTCACGTCATCGTCCCTCCAAGGGACATCGGCTAGCTCGATCATGCTGGTGACTGATAAACCACTATTTTATGGTTTATCTTGTGCTCAGTTGAGTGGATTTTATCAATCTTTCATACACTTATTCATACAACTCGCATGTTTTACGTTTTTCTTCCTGATTTTGTGCTATGATTGAAAACATGCTTTTTTGGCCTTTAAATTGCTAATTATTAATCCTCTCCTATTACTATTCGATGCCTTGATATGTGTGTTAAGTGTTTTCAGAGTTTATAGGGTAGGAATGGCTCAGAGGATGGAAAGGAAGCATGCAAAAGTGGAAGGAATACAAGAAATTGAAGGAACTGCAAAGCTTTCAGCCTGATCCTCTCGCACTAAATCGATCATAACTTAAGCTACGGAGGTCCAAATGAGATGGTTCCAGTTGCATTGGAAAGATAATGTTTGGGGCTTCGTAATGATATATAATTTGCCATAGCTGCTCCAAAGCCAGGTGACGCGAACGCGTGGATCACGCGGACACGTGACCTGGCGAAAACCCAATCCGCGCGAACGCGTGGACGACGCTTCTGTGTCACTTTCCCGCGACCTGTACATACCAGAAATCGCTGGGAGCGATTTCTGGGTTGTTTTTGACCCAGTTTTCGGCCCAGAAAACATAGATTAGAGGCTATAAAATGGGTGAACGCATCCATCCATTAAGATGTCTTCCATTATTCACTTTTCATAATTTAGATGTAGTTTTTAGAGAGAGAGGTTCTTTCCTCTCTCTTAGAATTTAGGATTAGGATTTCAATTTAGGATTAGAATTTCTCTTAAAGGAATTAGGATTTCTTCTTCTCAAATTCCAAGTGTAATATTCCTTTTATTTATTTTCTCAATTTAGTTTATGAACTCTTTATGTTTGGATTGATTTTCTTTTATTAATGTAATTTGAGGTATTTCAGAATTATGATTGCTTTCCGTTATCTATCTAAATAATTTAGATTTTTTCCTTTTGGCTTTGGTTGATTAATTGGTAACTCTTGAGTTGTCAAACTCATCGTGATTAATAATTGTTATCTTTGCTGATTGATTTAAATTCCTATAACTCTAGTCTTTCCTTAAGAGTTGACTAGGACTTTAGGTGTAAAATTGATTTATCCACTTGACTTACCTTCATAGTCAGAGGTTGACTTAGTGGGGAGCAAAATATAATTCTCATCACCATTGATAAGGATAACTAGGATAGGACTTTTAATTTTCATATCGTGCCAAGAGTTTTATTAGCTATTGATTTATTAATTCCTGTAATCTATTTTTTCTCATTCAAACCTTTTTCAAAAACCCAAAAATATTGTTTTCCATAACCAATAATAAATCGTACTTCCCTGTAATTCCTTGAGATACGACCCGAGGTTTAAATACTTCGGTTATAAATTTTATTGGGTTTGCTTAAATGACAACCAAAACTTTTATACGAAAGGATTCTCTGTTGGTTTAGAAACTATACTTACAACACGATAATATTTGTGAAAGTTCTTCACCAATAGAAATCAGATCCGTTAGTGACCAATGTAGGAAATGGTAGTAGGCCACGGATTTGTGCTCGCCACATACTCTGCCTGATCAACCGGGGGAAGTCTACCTCTTTCCCCTACATGACGATGCCAATCAGTACCAGCATATCCATCGGAATCTCTGAAAAGTGAGTGGTGGGCAGGACATAATGGGCGAATATCTGCTGCCAAGTCCTAGCCTCTCTTGATAGATAAGTGAATAGTATCCCATTGGGCTTCTTGTTGCCAGAATCCATCACCCAAGGGGCATCCGGTGTGGCAATCACGCGCTTCAGTGCCTCATAATCAAAGGTCATGCAGTGGATAGCTATCTCTGCCTGCTGATAGGTGCATGAATCATCAGTACGAGGTCGGCAAAGCAATGCCTCCCAATAGCTACCTCAGTAAACAAGATCTCCCTACCCCGTAGGTGGACTGAATCAAGAGTGGCACGAAAGAAGTTACAGAAGAACTCCTTCACCCACGAAGTGTTAATCCTTTCCAAATTCCTATCAACAAAACCCAATCCCAATTCTAGAATACGAGCATTGATGGCGCGTCTCACGTCGTTGGGAAGGACCAGCTTCTTTTCAATGTTCAGATTCGTCTTCCGATATTTGGGGAAGCGAAGCTCACAGTAGAGATTAGAAAACTTAGTTGGGTCGGTGGATGGTAACAATTAATTCTCTTTATCCACGTCATTCAGCGGATTCTTAGCATAGTTGGCATAAGGAGAAGGGGTAGAGACTTTGGAGCGCTTCCTCTTCTTTGAGGTAGTAGCTATGGCTTTTCCTTTATCTGACATCCTGAAAATGGATGTGATATGATATAAGCAACTAGCCAAGTAGATATATAGCACTCAAGGTAAGACATAGTCATGAAGTGAGTGAAGAAAAGAGAATTCTTGGAATACAAGTAACAAAATTCAGAATTCAAACCAAGTCACAAACCAAAAATTCAAACCACAATTGCACAATGCTTTGTGTATTAAGCTCAAGAAATGTCATACCCAAAAGAATGATCTAAAGAGTTAAGTTGAAAACCAAAAGCGAAGTTAGCTGGTTAATCAAGTTAGAAGTTAGAAAAGTGGATCAAAGATTAGTGGTACGACGGTTCTTGGCTCAATTCAAAAGAAAAGCACAAAGTATGGAGAATAAGCATACTCACAATCATGAGGGACATTTAGTCATTGATGATGAAATATGAGATTGCAAAAGAAGCAATTTATTAAAAGTAAGTCAACAATCAATGTAAAGGTCACTAGGTCCGCCTTAATTGGTGTCGGTAAAATCAAAATATTGAGAAACAAATTAATCGAGAAACATTCAACACCAAATTCAATAAGGCATAAAAGTCACAAGTTGAAACAAGGATGGAAAATCTCATATAAATCTCATGATCTATGTGACTTAATGTGAATTAGGTAGGAATAGAATGACTCAATTCAGCCACATGGATTTAAAACTTTCAGTCTTGTGAGTTATGCAAAAGAGGCTCAAAATCTCAAAAGAATTTCAAGATATGGTCAATCTAAAAATTCACTCAACTATTCAATGCATAGAAGTAAATCAGCATTATAAACAAGCAAAGAATGTTACAAGCATGACCAAAACTTGCAAACAAGTTCAAGAGGAAATTTCCAAACCCATTTAGCAAACAGGATTCTTTTAGACACAGAAATTTGTCTAATAGAATTTCGTTGCATCAACAAAATAATGTCATTTAATGAAACAAGGTTACGAAAAAATCAGCAGCATTTCAGCTGTAAATTGGCTATTTCCCAAATTCAATCAATTGAATCTAGTTTCATATGAATGTTTGACAATAAACACACAACAATCACATGCGAATTCATATGAAATAAACATTTAAGCCAACATACAACACCAAAACAGCAACAAGGAACAAAAGTAATGGACTTAGGCAGCATTCTACTCATTGATATCAATAACCATTCCATAAGTAGCATGAATTCAAGAAATTACTTATAACTAAATCCAGTAATGAAATAAAACTTCAGCAGCACTCAAATCTAATTCATAACAGTCCTCAGCAAGAATCAAGCAACAAAAACATTACGCAGCAGCAAGAAACCAATTGAGTACAAAGGCAAAGCATCCAGCAACAGATAACTCAATTTCAGATAGAAGTTCAATCATTCCAAAACAGCACCATAAACAAGTTCATCCAGGGCAACTTTCAGAGGAAAAATAAATCCATTCTGAATAGCAGCAGTAAACAAAACAAAACCTAAATCATTACAGGTTATATAACTTGGTCCAAGCAGCCAGCAGAGCAACACTCAGCAACAACAAGCCAAGAAAAATTAATGAAACATCAACACTTCAAACATAATCATTATTCAAAACAAACCTAAATCACTATCCAACTCAGATTCTCTAACCACCTAATCAACTAACATGCATTTCTAACTAAACTAACTTAATAAAAATTAACTAACTAGCTGTAGTAAACGAAATGAAATAAAACAGGGGAATGACAGAGATCTGGGGAGCAAAGAATGAACAGAACAGAAGGTTGATGGAGAGAGGAAGATGGAGGGAAAGTGTGACCGGACGAAGGTTGATGGTCGCGGTGAAGGCTTGCCGGCGACAATGGGGGTCGCGGTGGCAGCGGAAGTGGAGTTGGGGTGAGTGAGAAATGGAGGAAAGGAGAAAGAAAGAGGGAGGGAAGGAAGAGAAGGTGACGCAGCGGTTAACGGCGGCGGAATGTGGTCGCCGGACTGGAGGATGTTGGGGGTCGAGGAGCTCGAAGGGTGGTTATGGAGGAAGAGAGGAGGAGAGGGAACGTTGGGGAGAAGGAGGGAGTGAGGGTTGCGCAATTGCGCTGTGGTCCTCACGTGGATAGGGTTAATTAATTTGAATCCACGTGTGCGCACACCGTGCGCGTCCGCGTGGGTGGGAAAATAAGAAGGTGGGCAGAAGCGTCAAATACGCTTGCGCGCAGATGGGTGATGCAGGCACGGCTGCGGATGCGTACAATGCGTGTCCACGCGGGTGGGTTGGGCCAGAGGCACAAAAGTGGCCCAGAGTTGGCATAACTCTTGGGTCTTTGGCCTGGGTGATGCAAAAACGCATCGGCGCGCACGCGCACTGTGCACTTGCGCGTAGATGAGTTGGGCGATGATAGAGTGCGGAGGCGCCAGGTGTGCCTACGCGTAGGTAGGGAAACGCAAAGGGGCACAAACGCGTCATGTACGCATCCGCGTGGCTTAAGGCCCAGAGTTGGCCCAAAAGTGGTACAACTCTCTGGTTCTTGGCCCGGAAAGTGCGAAATGCACAGCCGACGCGCACGCGCATTGCGTGCTTGCGCGTGGCTTCTCTCTCTTCTTCTTTTTTTTTTTTTTTTGAAACACCAAGAATAGCTCATAATCCTCCCAATCTCCTCTAGGACTCTAAAACCAGCTAAAATGCAAAATCAAACATATTTTTGAATTTTTGGGGATTTTTCAAACAAATTGAGGAAACTTGCAACCCAAGCAAAAACTCAAATTCAAAGAATTATCCCTAATTCAGGCATAGAGTGTATAAACAACTTAGTAAACAAGGAAAAATATACTAAGGGGGTAAGGAAGATATATACAATGGAACCCAATTCATTCATTCATTATATCTACAAGAGAATAAAAAGAGTTTACCATGGTGGGGTGTCTCCCACCAAGCACTTTTAGTTTAAGTCCTTAAGTTGGACATTTGGGAGGCCCCTTGTCAAGGTGGTTTATGCTTGTATCCGTCCTTGAACCTCCAAGAGTGCTTGTCCTTCAGTCGGTCGTCAGAAATTCCAACCATCTTCACCAAGCTTGGGTGAGGTTCTTTCCAAGATATGAGCTCCCAAAATTGATTTTCATGTTGTGATCCAGGGTCCCATATCTTATCTTCACACCCATCTTTGAATTGATCGCCTTGATTCTGTCCGGGTGACAAGAAAGCTGAATTCTCATGAAAGCACTAAACTACCCTCCTAAACCCATTTAATTGAGCACTACACCAATCCATGCTCTTTGAAGCTTCAACCATAATGAGTCTAGATTTACAACGCCAACTACTAAAAATCCTCCTCTTTTGCTTAATTCCACAAAATGCCCTAAGTTAGCTATCCGTCTCAAACAAACCAAATTCAAGTGGAATAATAAAGCTAAGAGTTAGAAGTTTTACCCACTCAAATGAAGGATTGGATGATAACCTAGGTGGAGGAGTTCCCAATGATCTTGACAAAGCACGCTCCACTCCCGTCCATCCTTTACTAGAGGCTTCCAACACTTGGCAAGGTTTCTCAATTTCCTCCTCTTGCCAAGCCTCCTCAAGTTCACTTTCTTATTCACCAATTTTTTCTATCTCTTTCCCATCACTCTCATCATAGATAGGAGGTCTAGTGAAGTCTACTTCATCATTAAGTCAAAAGCATATTGGGGCAGGACTCTTCAAACTCGAAAGGGTCATATGTTGATACGGAATTATCATATATAAAGGAGCTTGTTGCTTGGAACACTTCTTCTAATTCTTCTCTCACAATAGGCCTTAGAGGTTGTACATCCTCCTCAACATTGCTTTCTAGTCCACTAGGAGAAGGCTCAACAAGATCGTCAAGGGGATTGATCAATGTGAGCAAAAAATCACTAATGATGGAATCCACTTCTTGATCAATCTCCAACTCTCTGTCCACTTCCGCAACATCACTCTCCTCTTTAGCATCTCTTCCAAACTTCGTGGAAGAAGGCTCTTCAACTTGAGATTCCTTTATGTGCTCAACATATCCTAAACCACCCACTACTTCCTTTTGTTTACTAATCTCTACCCTCTCCTCTTGTTGCACTTCTTGCTTTAACTCCTCTTCCTCACCATGGAGCTTCAAGTTCATTCCCTCACTAGGCTCCTTGATTGTTTCTCCATATTCAACAATGGGGGTACTTAGGATGCATGAGCTTAGGTGGGATGTTAGGTGACTCACAGCTTCTACCATGATGGCCATTCTTGCTCTTAACTCCTTTAACTCATTTTCATCCTCCTCTTGTCGCCTTAAGATATGAGATTCAAGATTTCTCAGTTCTAACATGAGGGTTTCATCGGAAGGTGGTTGGTGGAAGAGAGGGTTCATTGTTTGAGGGAAGGTTGTTGTAATTGGAAGGTGGTTCATATTGGTGAAATTCTTGAGGTGGTGGGTGTGGACTTTGTGGTTCTTGGGAATGTTGGTGTAGGAATTGTGGTGGTTCTAGGTATGGTTGATATGGTAGTTGGTATGGTAGATGTGGGTTGGGATCGTATGGAGGTGGATGGTGGTATGGGGCTTGTGAGTATGGTGGGGGACTATGTTGAGGAGGGGGTTCATATGCATGTGGTGGTTGTGGTTGACAATCACAGTAAGGGTCATCACACACATTGGATTGGTATGCATTAGGATTAGGATAATACCCATAAGAGTTCGGAGAAGGTTATTGTAAAGAAGGTTGTCCATAAGCTTGGGGTTCCTCCCATCTTTGATTTCCAAATCCTTGATGCACATCCTCATTGATGCTTCCATTTCCTACAACATAGTTTGAACCATACTTATAGCCAAAGTGATGAGAATTCATAGTGAAAGAGAAAATAAAAACAAAAGCTAACAAGAAATAAAGAAAACTAAGTCCTACAACTAGCAAAAAACCAACAAGCAAACCAAAAATCAAGCTATTCACAATATATATAATAGCCAATAACATAGCACCATTGCAATCCCCGGAAACGGCGCCATTTTGATGAGCGAAGTTTTCTTTGATGGTATAGAATTTCCTCAGATGAATGAATTCTCGTTGCAAGTATAGTTCTACACCAACAAACAATCCTCCCCATCAAAAATTTTGTTGTCACAAATAACAAACCCCAAATAAGAAATAACCGAAGTATTTAGACTCCGGGTCGTCTCACAAGGGATTGCAATGAAGTGGTCAATTATTGGCTATAGAGGGGCAGAGGGGTTTTGGTTTATAAGAGGAACAAGAAAAGGTAAATCAAGCAAGAAATTAAAGAAAGCACAATAAAGAACTCTTGGCTAAGACTTAGGTAATTGAGATCACTATCCTTGTCAACAATTCAAATATTGATAATTAAGAAGAACCGAGCTCATTAAGTCTACTCACTAAAGCCTTAAGTATGTAATGTCTACTCCTAGGCTTGGAGTACGTCAAATGGCTTGATCAACATCAATCCATAAGTTTCAACCTAGATACTAATCAACTTAGTAGTAGGGTAGAGTCAATGGTTATCAAATTGATCCCCAAGGGTTCTGGAATTACCAATTCAATGAAGCCCAAGGACTCAAGATCACTCAATCCCCTTAGCCTAGGCCAAGGGTCAAGAGAACTACTCAAAAATTATAGGAAGTATTATATCAAACACCTAATGTTCAATAAAAGTATACATCACAAAATACTAAAATTAAGGAAACCCATAACTATCATAAGCGAGAAATCAATAATAGCAAGCAGGATCAACATAAAAGAAACATAGAAACATGAAATTGCATTAAAAGGAAATTAGATCTAACAATGTTCATCAACATAAAAGAGAGTAAAATGAGAAATTAACATTATAACTAAGAAAATCAAGAGGTAGAAATGAGAAATTGTTAAAGACACAAGATGAAATCAAGTAATTAATTCAAGATCCCAAATAATTTAACCTAATCCTAACCTAATTCTAGAGAGAAAAGGGAGCTTCTCTCTCTAGAAAACTAACTAAAGGCTCATGTTGACTAACTAATTGCTCCCCCTTTGCTTGGACTTCAATTCTGCATGAAATACACTCAGAAACAAATTGGATTTGGGCCTGGGCGGCTCAGAAATTGCCCCCAGCGTCTTGCCTATAAATGGGTCACGTGCGAGTATCGGCACGTACGCGCCATGTGCGCGTGTGCGTCGATTGGATGTTTCTTCATCCGTGCGTACGCGTCATGCACGCGTGCACGTCTCTATGCGAAGTCAATTCTGTGCGTGCGCACCTTGTAAGCTTGTGCACCCATCGATGCATTCCCAATTCTTGTTTTCTCATGCATTCTCCACTTTGTATGCTTTTTCTCTCATTTCTTCCATCCAATACTTGCCTTATGAACCTGAAATCACTCAACAAACACCTCAAGGCATCGAATGGAATTAAAGTGAGTTAAAATCACCAATTTAAGGGCCTAAAAAGTATGTTTTTACACTTAAGCATAATTAAAGTAAGAATTACAAAACCATGCTATTTCATTGAATAAATGTGGGAAAAGGTGATAAAATCCCCTAAAATAAGCACAAGATAAACCACGAAATCGGGGTTTATCAAAAATACATAAGAGAAAATAGCCTAGGCATGGCCGTGAGGCCAGCCAAGCATGAAGTTGATAAAAGATGATAAAAGTCCAAAGATCCCTAAATCAATAGGAAAGACTAGTATTTATGCTAAACTAGTTACTAAGGATTACAGAAATTGAGTAACTAAGTGCAGAGAGTGCAGAAATCCACTTCCGGGACCCACTTGGTGTGTGCTTGGGCTGAGCATTGAGCTTTACACGTGCATAGGCCTTTTCTAGAGTTAAACGCCAGCCTGGATGCCAGTTTGGGCATTTAACTCCAGTTCAGGGCGCATGCACACATGGATTTTCACGCTTGTGCGCGCGCACGCAAGGCTGTGCGCATGCACACTTCACTGTGTGTGCTTTTCCTTGTTTTCTTCATGTTTTCTCCCTCGTACATGCTTTCTTCCACTTTTATCCTTCTATTCTTGCCTCCAAGGCCTGAAATCACTCACAAACCATATCACGGAATCGAATGACATAAAAATGGGATTAAATTGCTCTATTAAAGCACAAAACTGCATGTTTTCACATTTAGGATCAAATTAGGGACAAAACACAAAAGTATGCTATTTTGGTGCTTAAGTGTGAGTTCATGTACTAGAATCCATCCAGTTTGGGTCAAAATATACCATCAAATATGGACTCATCAATTCCCCCACACTTAAACAATAGCATGTCCTCATGCTAAACCAACAAGAAAAATAATCAAGAGGGGTTCAACTTATTAAATGCAACTACCTATATGCATGCAAATATATATATACTATCTATGCCTACCTATCTATCTATAGTATCTATATAAAATTGGTGAAAACAAACAAACAAATTCTCAAGCAAGTATAGACAATTAGGGCAAAGCAAGGAAACAATCTATTGCAACCAAAATCTAAAGAATTGATTCCACTCATCAAAATGAAGTAACTTGCAAGAATGCATGATAAGAAGGGTGGAAACATAGAATTGAGTGATCGAACCCTCACTAGGTGTGTATACACTCTAATCACTCGGTGTCTAGGGTCAAATCACTCAAATCTCTTCCTAGTCATGCTTTCAAGGAATTGCTTTTCATCTAACAATCGACAAGTAATTGATGCATGAATGCAATTATCATGAGGACTTCATATGGTTGTAGTGGGGTTAGGGTCAAGGTGGGATAGATATGGCTAAGTGGACTAAATGCAATTGAATCCTTGATTAGTTTAAGTATCACTTTTGCCCCCATTTTTATGATTTTTTATTTATTTTTTTTTTTTTTGTAAAAGACAATGCATATGGTTCAATAGCTCATACATGAATGCACCCATTTTCCAAATTTTTTTTTTCATGGAATACTCGAAATCAAATAATTTCATTCACTACCAATGTTTCCCAAAATTCCCCCACACTTAAATGAAACACACTCCTCAACCTAAGCTAATCAAGGATACAATCCAAGGTAAATCATGGTTTTCCTCTTAAGGTTGTGATGAGCTAGTATCAAGAACAATGGGGTAAATAAAGCTCAAAAGGGGTTAACAATGGTAGATGCAAGGGTAAGGCTATATGGGTAAATAAGTTTAATTCAACGATGGCCTCAATCATGCTCAATGCAATTCAAAACATCAATCATCGGAAATAAAGAATCAATCAAAACCAAGATCACAATCATAGAAGAGATATCACACGATGAACAAAATTAGTGGTTAGAAATTGTAACCACCCAATACAAGCCCAAAACTCACAAGGTAATTATTCTTCACTCTTCTATGTTCCATAAAGAAATCATTCAAGCAAGTTTGAAAACAATTTCTCCATCAATTCAGTAGAATGCCCTTGAAACAAAATTCTTGGAAACCATTGTTATTTTTCACCAAATTTATTTCCTATATGTATGTATGTTGTGATGGATGCAAAATTTTCAAAATTTCCTAGTTCTTTCCCTAATTTTCAACTTTGCAAAAATTAACATGAACAATTAGGATCAAGATAACTAGGTATATGCTATTCACATCATCCAATCACAACTTCTATCTATAAGATATATACCATGCAAAAGATGCAAAATGCCATAGTTATAAACTATGAAGAAAATGCAATGCAACAATCAAAAACACTACAAATATCTACAAGAAACATAATAATAAAAAGAAACAAAAGTAAAGTGCAAAGTGTTCGGAAAAGAAAGTTTACGCCCCAAAATGACGAATCTTCCGCCACACTTAAGCGTTGCACGGTCCTCCGTGCACGAACACAATCCGGGAAGAATGTCTCTCAAGAACTCCACCTTCGGTTGGTGGATGCGGGGGCTCGGGTTGTGTGGTAGTCGCCAATGTCCAATGCACTCTTGGCGTCTCCATTCTCGGTGTCCTTCTCCTCTCCCGGCTCCTTGCTTTATGTCTCATCCTCGAAAAGAATGAATAAAGTGTAATTAGAAATCTTAGGCAAGTAGCATAAAAAGGTAAAGGAGAGAGCTATTAAACATCTAATTGAGGAAGTTGCACAGTGGTGTGGAATACACACAACGGTCGGTTAAAGTGGCATCCACGCAATCAAAGAGTAAGAATGAGTCCCTCAATTAAATGGCCTAAGATGCAACTAAGAGATGATCATTAATTAAGGATAAGCAAACTTAGGCAACTACCAACAAGAGTGAATTGAATGTAGGATTATTGGATATTGAGGTTGTGCAAGTGAAAGAGAAAAATTGATATAAAATAGCACAACCACAATAACCAATGCAATTATGAAGGAAACTACCTATTCATCCTTAAGAATAATCAACTAATCACACGGGAAGGTGCTTGCTAAAAAAAGTGACAAGTCTTGATAAGAATCAAGTCAAGTCAACTCAAACAAATGGAAAGCATTAACAAGGAGTAAATACCGTATGATGTGATTATATTGACTTAAAGACCATGATGAACAAGCAATTCCAATCAATTCACTAAATTCAATATGTACTTGTTAAAAATTGCACCAATTAAGAGACAAAAAGTCAATTCTAAGTCAATTTGGTGCTAGCAACTCAAAGCATTAAACAATAAGTACATTATTGAAAATATAACCATTCAATGGTGCACAATTCTTAATTAGAATGCCAAACAAGGTCCAACACATATGGTCGCGACAACACATGCATTAAAAAAAAGTTCATGTAGGCGTTATGTCAAATACATGGAATGCGGTGCACAAATTCAACAAAGTCAAGCCAAAAGTACAAGCATCAACAACCCATAAGTGAAAATTTTGAATACTTGCAATGCAACAAACAAGCACTTAAGCAAAAATTAAGCTAAATAACTAAAATCAAATAAAGAAAACAAAATTTAAGAAAGTAACTAAGCATAAAGAGAAAGATTAAAACAACAAAATTGAAAAGACGAAAGATGGAAAAGAAAGGGATAGGCAACAGTGGCACTTGTGTTAGCCACTGCGAGGTTCATGGTGACGGAGTTTTGCCAGAGAAGAGAACAAAGAAGAAATAAAAGAAAGAAACAAAAGAACAAGAGAGAAAGAAATAGAGAAGAGAGAAGAGACCTGTGCAGACGCACAAGGTCGTGTGCGGATGCACGGGACAAAGAGAGGGGGGTATGCGCACGCACAGAGACATGCGGGCGCTGCGAACAGAAGGTGCATCGCAGCCTGTGCGGACGCACAAGAAGGTGTGCGCTCGTACAGAAGGAGGAAAGGGATTGGGTTCACATGCACAACCCGTGCATGCACTGCGACCAGAGAGATTTCCATGGTCTGTGCGGGTGCACACAGGTATGCGCTCGCACAAGTGTTCTCCCTTTTTTTTTTGAAATGATCATGTTAGCGTACGCACAGAGAGTCATGCGCACGCGCAAAATGAAAATGTGGTGGGGTGCTCATGCATGGAAGGTGCGAGCGCTGCGAACAGAGGGTGCTACAACGTGTATGCGGGCGCACACTGCTGTGCGTCCGTACAGGAAGTGAAAAACAGGGGAAGTGTGCATCTGCACGAGGCTGTGCGCACGCACAGAACTCTGTTTCTGCAACATTTTTAAAGCCTCTAAGGCACCAACCATGATATCAATCAAACTTTTTCAAGCCCAAAATACATCATTCTTTAAAAACACATGATCAAACATGAAATATAACTAAATTGAACCTAGAAAGCAATCAAACTAGGCTAATCAAAGAGACAAAATTCAATAAACAAAACTAAAAGAAAGAAGGGTTGAAAGGATATTACCATAGTGGGGTGTCTCCCACCTAGCACTTTGGTTTTAAGTCCTCAAGTTGGACTATTGAGTGAAGCTTGTGTCATGGTGGCTTATGCTTCCACTCATCCTTGAGTTGCCACCCATGTTTGTTCTTCAAGAATCCTCCAGGATCCCAAACAAAGGACATTAAGCTCCTAAGCACCCTCAAGCAAGAATTTGGGATCTAAAATTGTTGATTATAGACATGTATGCCCGGATCCCACACTTTGGTTTCTCTATCACCCTCTTGTTGATTTTCACTTGTGTCCTTGGATGAAAAACCTTCCCAAGCACCTTTGAAGCACCCTCTTGAATCTTGGACTCCTCCAAATTGAACCATGCACCACTTGTTCCTTGAACTCCATTACCAACCAACATTCAATCCTTCACCATTTAACACTCCAAGAAGTACCTTAAGTTGGTAATTTGTTTCCAAAAGAGCAATTTGATGCGGGCCTATGAAGCTCATCGAGGATATTGTTACCCACTCAGTTTGTCCTTGGGGTGGAGTTATCCTGTCAAGCTCTTGCACTCTTGCTTCCACTTTATGGGTGATCACTTCTTCCTCACCACTCTTTTCTAGCTCTTCCCCTTCTCTCTCAAACTCAAGAGTGGAAGGCTCCTCAAGATCATTAAGGGGGTTGACCTAGGTGGACAAAAAATCATTGATGATGCAATCCACTTCTTGATCAAACTCCCCGAATTCTCCATTTAACTCTTCTGGTTCACTAGTTCTACCTTCCTCTACTTGTGACTCAAGCTTCAATTCCACTTTTTCAAATTGAGACTCCATGTTTCCCTCCTTACTACACTTCTTAGTTGCTCCTCCCCCTTCCTCAAGGGGGTGGCTTGAGTGATTGAGTGTAGTGAGGCCAAGCGGTTCACCGCTTCGGCTATGGTAGCAACGAACTCCCCTTGTGTCCTTCGGAACCCTTCTTGCTCTTGGAAGAATGCTTGAAGGTCTTGTTGTTCTTGGGTCAAGGGTTGGAAAACTTCATGTTGAGGTGGAAAAGAAGGTCCAAAGGTTGGAAAAAATGTTGTATAGTTGGAAGGTGTGTCATGTGGATGAAGGTATTGAGGTGGTGTATAATGGTGTGGTTCATATGGTTAGTAACAAGGTGTATAGACATTTTGATTCCATGGAGGTGTATAGGGTGGTGCTTGAAGGTTTGGTGGTTAAGGGTTGTGTATGGGGTATCTCTCATATGTTTGGATTTGGTACTCATATAGGGGAGGATTTGGCTTGTTGTAGTACGAAAGAGGTGTTTGCCATGAGTGTTGCTCATTCGCAATTGGTTCCCCCCTTAAGTGATTCTTCTACTCCATGGAGCCATCCCAACTTGAACTCATCGTACCCTACAAAATACTCACAATCAAGCTCCAAGCAACAAGGGTGATATCTCATAAAGAAAACAGAAAATAAAAACAAAAGGCATAGGTAAACAAGAAAAACAAACACCTAAATATTAACAAAAATAACCAAATAACCAAAAAGTAAGATATTTATACTATGGACATATTCACAACAACCTAAAGATAGCACTCAATTGCATCCCCGGCAACGGCGCCAAATTTGATAACTGAACATTTCCGTCGACTAGGAATTTGATCTCAAAATAAGATTGGCGTTGTAAGTATAGTTCCAAGCCATCAAGTAATGCTCAAATCAAATATTCCAATTCAAAACAAAATATAACCGAGAGTCTTTCAACCTCGGGTCGTTCTCCCTAGGATGCAATTGGAAGTGTTTCTCTTTTAGTTGTGAAGAAAAGGGGGTTTTCAAGCTAGAATTGAAAGATTAAAAGAACTTAAGCAATAAAAGAACTAAGGAATGCTCAAAATTGGGATTAACGCAATTAAAGGGAAATGAGATCAAACTAGTGAAAATGCATAAAAGAAGCCTTGACTTGGGAATGAGAGTCCAAGGAATCCTATCATTGCCATAACCACAACTATGGTAATTATCATGAATCAATCTCGCCTAGTCAACCCCAACCATTGAGGAGAAAGTCAAGCAAGCATAATTAACCTTAATCCATAAGTCCTAGCTAACTTACCAAACTAGTTGATAAAAAGCTAGCGTCAATGGAAACAAGAGTCAACTAACTACCCAAGAATTACCACTAAATGTCGGACATTATGACTCTAGTATCATAGGAACTCAAACCTCAAGCCAAGGTGGGAAAATCTACTCAAAACTTAAAGTTGGCATTTTCACAAACACCTTGCGTGCATAAAAATAAAACATGGGAAATTGTAAAGGAAAATGGAAAGCAATAACCAACTATGCACAAAATCAACAATAAACATCCAACAAGCATAAAGAAAGCATGAAATAAGAGATTCATCAATCAAAACTTCAAGAACTCAAAATTGCAATTATAAACAAAGTGCTTGAACCAAAGGAAATGAAAGTAAAGACAATGTAATTAAAGAGGAATTAAGGAGTACTTACAATTAGAGATGCAAAATCCAAGAGAAAAGCTTCTATAAAATGCTACAATGGAAATGAAAATTAAACCCTAAGAGAGCAAAGCTACTCTACTCCTACTCCTACTCCTATGGAAGCTTCCTAATACTAAGAAAAACTACCCTAAAACCTAATAAAAAGCTTGTGTGTTAATGTGTGTTGAATCCCCCTTATATAGCCTTCCATTTCAGCCTTTCAACCTTCCAAAATGGCCCAAAAGCACCCAGAAATCGCAAGGCACGCGTTTCATTAATGAAATCACGTGCAGGGACCTGTGCAGACGTACAGACGTGTGCGTCAGCACACTCGGCTGAAAATTGACCTGTGCGTATGCACAGGTGCGTGCGTATGCACACATGGATTTTCTCGCTTGTGCGCGCGCACGCAAGGCTGTGCGCACACACACTTCGCTATGTATGCTTTTCCTTGTTTTCTTCATATTTTCTCCCTCGTACATGCTTTCTTCCACTTTTATCCTTCCATTCTTGCCTCCAAGGCCTGAAATCACTCACAAACTATATCGCGGCATCGAATGACATAAAAGTGGGATTAAATTGCTCTATTAAAGCACAAAACTGCATGTTTTTACATTTAGGATCAAATTAGGGACAAAACACAAAAGTATGCTATTTTGGTGCTTAAGTGTGAGTTCATGTGCTAGAACCCATCCAGTTTGAGTCAAAATATACCATCAAATATCGACTCATCATAAGCCTCTAGGGAAAAAATAAGTACAAAAGTGAGAGAACTAATTCAAAATAAGCAAAAGATTTCAAAACATGATAAAGGCCCTCCGCTCTGTCACCATCAAGCAACTCACCGAGGTGGGTTACGCACTGCATCTAAAAAACAACAAAGTATGAAATGTGAACCAAAGGTTCTCAGTATGGTAACAGTGTCCAGCAATGTAAGATGTAAGACCCCGGAATGCTAGAGGCAATCCTAGAGCTTCATACCAAATAGTTATCCAAGCTTAGCAAAATAAATAACTTAAACCATAAACAATAAATAGGGTTATCTACACTTAAGGAATTTCTAACTAGTACTAATCACACCATTGTATCCCACATCCTTTGCCAACCAAGCCTCCGTGCGACCCCATCACCACCGCCTACCGAACCTCCTCAATCCCAGTAGAAAACACAAGTAATGCAGACAAGTAAAGCACAAGTAAAGAACATGTACCCCAATTAGAACAGTTAGCAAGTAAACATGTGATTCATTTAGGCATAACAGATATTAAGCAAAGCACACAAACAGGTAGAAGATGCATATGATGAATGCCTTTTCTATTGGCTCGTGATATCACTTGTCGGTCCATAAATGCCAACCCGATACATCCTACCGGATGTAGCCTTCTTTCCACGCCCAGAGCTATAGGCTCTGCACACTCATGCAGCAGAGAATTTTGCCAAGCCAGAGATATAGGATCCGCACACTCATGCAGCAGGGAGTCTACTATGCCAAAGATATAGGCTCTGCATACTCATGCAGCAGAGAAGGTAATGCGAGCGGGATACCACTCCAGCCCTCACATCTCAACGTAAGCGGGAAAAACCAACTGTCCTTACGCTGGCCCTGCGACCTCGACAAGCGGGAGACTGCCATAGCCCTTAACCGAGGTGCGTAGCGACTCAACAGTCTCATCATAAAACAATATATCAGTGGCTTTCATAAATCATTTTCAGTACTCAGTAAAGTCATATTTCCACTTCGAGTCCTACACTCGTCTCAAACACCATCAATCCGTAACTCCACAACTCAATACCTTAAATATCATTACTGTACTCTGTCATCTCACTCGACTAATCCAATGTCAGTCGACTAATCCATCCTCAGTACTCCAGAAATCTAAGTCTCCGTCTTCTAACCTTTTACCAGAAAGTATCTAGTTAAACCCACTTATAGTATTCTCTATGTTCCAAAGCCTAAAAACAAGTTAAGGCATCGTAGATAAGCGTTACAGAATTTTACAAGCTTGCCAAAAAGGTGAAACAACTAAAAACAAGGTTTTCTTTGAAAAATAGGGCAGTGTGCGTACGCATAGGGTTGTGTGTACGCACTCCCAGAAGAAATTTCACAAAGTGTGCATACGCATAGAGGTGTGCGTACGCACAGAAGATAAAAGTTTTCATTTTAAATGCACGCATAGATACGTGCAAACGCCCTCAATAGAATGCACTTTCCAACGTGTGCGTGCGCATGCACAGCTTGCAAATTTCGCAAGGTGTGTGTGCGCACCAGAGTGTGCTAGCGCTCCCAACAGTAGGCATATCCCTGTGTGTGCGTGCGCACCAGAATGTACATATGCACATTTTCAAAATCTCACAGGATATTGCACAAGGGTATGCATACACACAAGTCAAAACATATCCCCTGTTCAGAGTATGCGCACAACAGTGAGCGTGCGCACACAAACCAGAAATCACAAATTCTGCACAATCACAGAATTCAGATTTTTAACACCAACTTCCAATGATCAATCTTTTTCTACAAAATTTTGATTTTCACAAAATATATACCGTTTTAAAGCTCTTTGAATTATCTTTAATTTGATATAAAATTCAATCAATTTCAAAAATCGTATCTCAAGATACGATCCGTCAAAGTTCACCAAAAACTGGTTTTTACCAAAAGTTTACTAGGTTCTCAAACCTTCAAAATTCACAACCAAACCAATTCAAAGCCTATTCAATTTCACCATAAAGTACTACCAACTACTATACTTTACCTTTCCATTATAACTCAATCAATCCAACACCTACCTCAATCAATTCATCCACCATAAACTCAACAATTCCACACTTTCTACATCAAAATTCCAATATCAACAACTTTAATATAATCTCACTACTCATAAGCATCACTTATCCTATCTCAACATCAACAAACACCATAATTCATTATCAATCTACACAATCATCATTATACCATCCAACTTCATAATTCAACATCATCATTCACCATAATCATCACAATCATCAAAATCATCATACATCACAATTATCAATAATCAAATTCAATTATATCCTATAGTCCACTAGCCTAAGTGTCCAGAAATATTATATATTATATAGAAGAAACCGAAACCATACTTTAGCCGATCCCCAATATGCACACAATCCATCCATTTTTCATCCTTACGTTTTCTTTCCACTCAATTTTCTTTAAACCAAACAGTGCATTAAAGAAATATATTTTATAATGCTTTATATTATTTTAAATTTTTTTTGTGGACCTGGTCTTGGATTCTAGCGGGGGCTTTCGCACGATTTAAAATTAGGAGTGGGTGTGCACTATACACAGTAAATTTGTTAGTCAATTTAGATTGAGTTTGAGCAACAAATAAATTAATTAATTAAAAATAGACCTTTGTTACTAAAATAAGAAAAAGGAAACTTAAGAATGTGTGAACCTTTTTAGGAGTACAAGACCAAATAATAAAAAAAATCAATTTTTTAGTGTCTGATATTTAATGTTGAATTTTTTTTTGTAATATTTAAAATTTATTTATTTTTATATTTTAAATTAAATATTAACTATTTAAATTTTTTTATTAATTAAATATCAAATTTTAAAATTGTATAACAAACACGTAAGAAAAAAGAATCTTTCTCATATTTTGTTATTATTAATAAATTATGAACAATTTTGAACTCCACATATCACAATACACTGAAGGTCACTATTAGAAACACCATTTATTAGGTATCCAAGTGTGAGTATCCATTAATATTAAGAGAGATGTATATAGTAGCTAGGTTATCATTATGCAATTATTCTTATAATTAATATTTTAGCCTTTTATTTTTTAGTCGATATTTTTGTTTTATCATTTTTCAAAAGACAGTGATGTAATTTAATTTATTAGTGGATTATAGTCAAAATAGTTTATTTTAAAAGAACACATATAAATAATTTTTATCTTTAAAATTATAAAAATAATTACTCCAATTAGTTATTATACAAATCAATCTTATTTGACATGTTAACATTAAATCTATAACATTCTCTAATAATATCGAACCAGTTTGATTATAAATTTTAACTAATTATGTCAAATTTATTTTATAAATGGATAGAAATATTATCCTCAAAATCTATTTTTATATTTTAAATTAGGAAACTTTGACGATTTTATATCAAAAATATATTTAAGAGTGTTAATTGAAATATTTGTTTTCGAAAGATTAAAGCTGATTCAAGATGTTGATAAAGTGTTGGAAGGGAAGCAGAGGCCGAGAGATGCACGTGCAAGTTTTAAGTGAAAAATATTTGACACGGACTCGATTTTGACACTTTGATAAATTGAACAGTTATTCGAAATGGAGAATCAAGCGATTTTTTGAACGAAAAATCAAACGGTTACATGAGTGGGAATTTCGAATGCTTTCTCTGAGTTAGGAATGTGTTGGTAATGCTCACGGACAAAGGAGTGGGAACGGTTATCCAGAAAATCGCGCACAAGGCAGCATCATGCAATTAATGGTTGGTTATAGAAGTGAGTTATAAATATTAGTAGGTTTTAGGAAATCGGGGTTGGAACTTTTCTCCAGAAATACACTCAAGCACACTCACATCCCCAGCGAATTTCTGAGTCTGCATTCGAATTCAATTTCTTTAGGGTTCCTTCCATTGCCTTTACTTTTCAATTTTACAATTCCTGCAACTTTACTTTTCTTGTTCAATTTTTCTTCAAAGCATATTTTAATTTCATTGTCAGATTTACATTCAAAGTCTCCTTTACTTACTTGCCCAATTTACATTTCAGTACCTTTAATTTTCATGTCAAGAGTCCTTTGATCCAGTCGAAGGCATTTTAATTGCTTTATTTAAAATTCAATGCAAATCATTTTAATTTTCAGTCAAGTTTTCCTTTCGAAATTTTTATTTTATGCTTTTCAGTCTTTTACACTTTTCGAACTCAATTCCCTTTTTAATGCCCACCTAATTCGAGGATCTTTGATACACTTATAGAAAAACTGGTACATGTAAAAGAGGAGTAGATTTTGCTCCCAAACTATTAGAATCGAACCACCATCAATTTGTTAAAAATCGACAAAACAAAGACTAAGAAAAATAATCAACATCGACATAAAGTCACAAAAAAAAATCAACATCGACATAAGTATACCAATAGGAACACAATATTTTTTTTCTTTTGTGTTATATGAAAGTAAAAGATCTAACTTCTACAAAACACAATTAATAAAAATGATAGCGATATACCATGATGCGTGTGTAAGCATATATATATTTTTTCCTATAACAAGATATATCTTTTGTTATATTTAGTGTAACTTCTAATTTAATCTTTTAAGGAAGGCAACATTTTTGTTTAAGGTTAAGTATTATGAGTTTATGACATGATCCGAAAAATTTCTTGGTCATAAACTTTTTTCTTTGGATTTTTTTTACTGGCCATAAACTTTCTTTTTTTTTTTTTTCCTATTAGTAATAGAGGTCTATTATTTTTTTATTGCTCAAATCCAAACTAAACTGATTAACAATTTTACTACACAATCCATTCCTAAATTACATGAAAATCTCATCATAATCCAAAGTCAGGTCTACAAAGAGATAAACTAAAATAATATAAAGCATTATCAAATACATTTCTTTTAACGAATCATTAATGTGTTTATGGCTAATTTTAAGTTTATCGTTAAGTACATCAAAGGACAATGGAAATATTTGATAACCAAAGAAAATCAATTAAAAATAGTCATGACTTATATTATTTATTATTTATTAATTATTGCGATAATTAACGGATGCTAAATAAAAAATAAGGCAAATTCTGGCTGTCTTTTTTGTATTCCTAACATTATCTAAAGAATAAATACTATCATCTGTAAATCCCGATTATGCCTGTATTAGAATCAACTGTGACCATTTTATTGAGACAGATACTTTTATAGAACAAGCATAATACAAAAAAAATGACACCTTATTTCATTAAGTGAGAATAAATTTTAATGTCAGCACCATAGAACTTCCCAAAATATATAGACACAACAATAAAGGTGGAACAAGTGAATAAATTAATGGAACCCTCAATATAAGCTAGTGACATTGGAGCACATGGCCAGGATCCCACCTTATCACTTTGTTCCTGGATCTAACGTATGTCCAACCAGCGCCCCAAATAATTCCACAGACAATGCCACGTGGCCCCTTACTACTATGGAATCTTGCTGCCTTCATATTTTAGAGCAAACATACAATATTTTTACGCTGTATAATTGTGTGGTTACGTACAATTTTAAATTTGGAAGAGACAACGACAACTTTAGGTGGCCCGAAACATTTACATTATTTATTATTGTTAGGCAAGCACATTAACATTATGTTTGGTTTAAGAAAAAATAAAAGAAAAAAAAATAAATAAAATAAATAAAAAATTTTATTCTTTTTGTTTGGATATTAAAAAAAAAATTAGTGAAAATCTCACTAAAAAATTTTCTATTTATTACAATCAAGAAAATAAAAAAATATTATTTTTTGTATATTTATAATATTATCTATAATTTTATTATTATTAATAATTATCAATATAAATTTATTTTAATAATTTTAATATATTATTATAATATAAATTCACATCTAAACATATATGTATTTGATACATAATTTAAATCAAATATATTAAATTATAATATTTTATAATATTTATAAAATACAATAAAACATAAATAAAAATATTTATACATTATTTTATTATAAAAATATTAATATAATTTTATATCATTATAATTTTTTTTCTTTTTATCTAAACAAAAAAAAAATTATTTTCTTTTTATTTATTTTCTCTTGATCCAAATAACACACAAATAATTCTACTTTTCTTTCTATTTTCTCTCTTTTTATTTTCTTTTTTATTATTTTTTATTTTCTTTTCTATATCCAAACAAAACCTAAAATATAACACATTTTAGGATTTAATAAGTTTGTATTTTCATTTTTTTATTTTTATTTTATATTTATTTTTATTATTTTACCTTTCCATAAAATTTTAAGAATATCTTTTCAAATCAAACAAGCTTACCTTTTCCGTTTCCTTGGAAACAAAAACGCGATCATCATATAAACACATTATAGTATTATTTTCTTGTCCCTAACAAATTTCTAACCATTTTTCTCATTTCATATATAATACACAAATAACTAAGCAAGTTACAAAAAAAACATATTAAAAAACATATTAAAATACACAGACACACAACAACAATAATAATTAAACATATTATCAGACTCGACCTTGTTCGAGCCAATTTGGTGCTTCCTTGAGTTGTCGATGACGAACAACCGAGTAGATTGCAATGTACGTAGTTGGTTAGAAGAACAAGAAAATGATTTCAGCTTCTGATCTTGCACTGCTCTTCCGCTGCTGCTCTTGGAACTGAAATTAGTAGAAATAGGGACATTTAATTAGTTAAACATTTTTATATGGTTTTAAAACAATTTGTTGAAGGAGGTTTAATAATTTGGTACTAAGTACTAACTAACCTCCAAGCCCAGTTGCCTCAGAACCTTTCACTATGCGAAGGCGCTTGCATGATTCTACGAACATTCTGTAAAAATAAACGGTCCTAATTAGTGATTATTATCCATTATTAACTAAAAAATCATTTTTTTTTGTCAATATCAACTAATTTTTTTAAGCTATTTTTTTAATCTAAAATTCAAATTTTAAATTTTGAATTCTAACTCTAAAAAAATTAAAAATAATTTTACAATGAAAAAGAACTAATAATGACTAATTAAAAATTAATTTTAATATTATCCTAAGTGAATATGAAAAGACTATGCTATTTGAATTATATCTCATTGGCACACATTATTTCACTTTTTTTTAATATATTTATTATTTTAATATATATTTTATATACATAATTTTAATTTAATAATTAATTTTTATAATTATTTTAAAATAAATAAATTTTAGATTTTTTATAAGAGAGAGAGGGCTACTCACTCCCAGGGAACGTCACCGACGAGCATCCAATCAGCGTCTTTGTCTTCATAAGTGGGGACATAGTCAGATCCATTGAAGCTGAAGAGGCCATTTCCTTTGAACTCGTGATGGGGCCCACTGACAGCTGGCTCTATCATGGTGCCACTGAACATCTTTGCCAGCGCATCTGACAGCTCTCTGTAGCTCTTGTACTGCTTCAGGTCCACTTTCCTCAAGTATGGTGCTCCGTCCACGCTCACCTTCACGTACGCCCCTCCGTTGCCGCTTGTTGCCGCGGAGGTCGCGGTTGCAGTTTGACCTACGGTGGTGGTGGCGGGCTTTTCCACTTCTTCCTTGTTGCTCTTCTGCCCGCTTACTATGTTCTTCCTGAAGGACCTAACTGGAGGCCAACCTACTACTTGTGCCCTACACCATGCAACATTAATCGATACATTGCTTTTAATCAGTGCTTATTATGTTAATTAAGTTGAAGCTGCTTTGCCAAATAAAAAGAAAAGTTGTCTCGCGACTATCTAATGATAAATAATGATGATTTTTGTGTTGTTCCTCTTAAACATTTTTTCTTTTAATTTCAAGTTATGCTTTTTATCTATTATCATTTATCAATTATCTTATAGACATTCTTTATAGTTCATGATACTTGATATTTATCTTCTTTTTTAATCTAAATTTTATGTTTTTTCTTATAAGTATTGTTTGACTTTTTATGAATAAAAAACATTTTCTGTTAAGAAGATTATCTTATACACATTTTTACTCATATAACAATAATACAAATTGATAAAAGTAAGACCGAATAAATGCTAATTATTAGATTAGTCAATTTTTTTTCTTAAAAATTTTTAATTATTAAATTAGCCTTTAATTATTTTTATTAAATTAAACAAATTAATCTCTACTTTCTTCAAAGAATAAATTATTTGGAAGATTCCACGAAATTATTAAATAAATAGTATAAAGCTTATTTGCAAATATATCCAAATAAAAAGGCAAGCCTGGAGTGTAGCAGAATTATTAGAGATAGGGATGAGGGAAGTGGGGTGAAGAAATATGTTAGGTGACACGACCGGGGGGACTGGGGAGCGTGGACAATAGATGCATATGCTTTTTTACTTTCTTCTTTTTCTCTTTTTTTTCTTTTTAATTTTTTGTCTTGCTGGATTCACTTATTCAAATGGTTGGGTTGATGAATAAAGCAAGATTCCTTCTGTCTTGTCCTTTTCCTTTGTCTACCCGACAACAAACCATGCCACACGCTACCACTAAAGGAAAAAAAAGGAAGAAAAAGAAATTCAACTAAATCATGCTTACCCCTAACACTTAGGCCTTATCCCACCACCACCATACTTCATAGTTCATACCCTTTTTTTCTTGCTCATAATCTGGATGACATTTTCTTTTCTTTCCCGCTCTTCAAACCGGTTGACTTCACCTAATTTCTAAATATAATGGACATCTTCTATTAATGTCTATCTATTAATTGCACATGTGCTTGCATTAGTAGTATTGTTCTAGATTTCACTTTCAGGGCTTTAAAAAATAAATTCTAGCAACCTCAACCTGCTTTATTAAAATATCACGAGACTCAACTTGGGAGATATGATATAACCGTTATAAATTGGCTATAAAAACTCGGCATATATGTTATAGGTCGGCTATTAAAATCATAACAACAAATCAGAACCTTATGATATACCTATATACATTATCACTATAATTCCGAAACGATAGAAAATAACCTCTAACTACATACTCTCATTATCAAAGTAAGTAATCAGGAGAAAGGCTGATATTCACTTTTCCCGATCTAAGAGTTACCTAAAAATAAAGCTTATTCGCGTATTGACTTGATCTAAGAGTTACCTAAAAATAAAGCTTATTCGCGTACTGACTTGAACATCGGAGTACTTTTTTGCAGGTGCCCACCTCCTTGTTCACAAGGTGCCAAGGTATAACCCGTTTCAAAGAAAGGCTTGAAGGAAGTCACCAAGAAACGAGCTATACCCCAGCCAATTCACCCAAGAACACAACCCATTATTATCCTTAATTAAGTGGAATTTTAGCATTAATATTTGTTGTGTAAAGGCATGATCACATACCACAAATCAAAATTAACCCTCAAGTCAAGATTACTACTGATCATTGTTAAAACTAATATAAAAGTAAAAAATATTGCAAACTTTTTTCCTGAAACAAATTCAGAATTTTAAACCGTTCCTTTACAAATCTCTTCTTTCTTTTTTTTTCCTTTCTTAACAATTTCAAACACATATATTAAAGTATGTTGATGTGAGGATTAATTCTGCGAAAAATTATGGAACAAGTAATATAAATAATACTCAATGTTTAGCTTCAACCACAAACAAAACTTTAACCTGTTATTGCACCTATAATTTCTGTTATTTTTTCCGGTTGAAAGTACAATGGATCTATGGGTTTTAATTTCTTCTGTTCTTTTTCCTAAATCCATCAACTCTCTAAACTAGCATAAGTTGAATAATCATTATTCAACACATGTCCTAGGCAGATTGAACAAAATATCAAATTCTTTTAGCTGTTGAATTATAATATTATTACGATAAAAAGGAAACCTAGATTAGATGCTGTATAAATCATGAACTATTTTGATCTCATGAACAAAACAGGAATCAGAAATGAAATCTCCCTATAGATACGAAATAAATCAGAAAACAAACTCCTCCGGTTTCCTTTTGCCTAAATTTTTTCTCCTCCGGTTTCCTTTTATCTAATTTTTCCCCCACCTAATCTTCAACGAATATAAATGTAATTAACATCCAACAAAACTAAACCATTAAATTTTTATCTTTTACTTTTATCATTTTTCCGAAGAATTTAAACCTAACAAAGTCAAGCAAATATCCAGTAGTATATATTATTACCTGGATTTTATTAAAAAATTATACAAAAAAAGGGAAAGATTTAACGAGACAAAACCCCAAAAAAAATAAGAAAGAAAAAATTGTGAAAATCAACCCCAAAAATAAAATTAAAGATTTTAGAGTACTTATTAGTTATTACCAATCCTCCTATTCAGATCAAGTAACCAACAAAATAATAAAGAGGGTATATGAAAAACTCACTTGGCAGGTGGTTTCGCCGGGTCGGTAGAACGAGTAACAGGAGGTGTAGAAGTAGGAGCAGCAGCACCACCATTCTTCTCTTTGTTCTTGTCAACGTTGACAGAAGAAGCTGAAACGGATTCATTGTTAAGAGAAGAAGAACAAGAAGAAGAAGAAAGATTCAGATTCAGCTTTAGATCCACAGTAGACGGAGTAGTCTCCGAGAAACCCCTCTTTCCAGTTGTAGTACAAGTGCTCCTAAGTGATGACTCGCCATCGTTCGACCCACCCGGCAAACCGAGTCGCAACTCGGTCTCCTCAAAATTTATCATGCTGTATTTGTCTCGCTCTGACTCCATATAACACGATGCAGAATAATATAAAGACTTGGGAGTTTTCTTATTCTATGTTTCTCCCAAAGATGAAGACTGAAGACTGAAGTTGAGTTTTTTTCTTTCTATTTTTTTTTTCCTTGAAAATGTTAGGAATTGATGGTGTGTTTTGTTTATTTATTTATTTCTTTTGTTTTGGGGATATATGGATGTTGTAGGGCGTGTGAAGGGAAAGTGACGGGGAAGATGGTGCCACGTGGATAGGATTGTAGTTGTTGGATTGTTTTGGGGTCTTGTCGGGACTGACGTCATGGGTGATGTCATACGGAGGAGGAATGATATAAGTGGTGAGTTTGGGGCTTTGGGGGCATTCCTGCCCTTTCCTGCCTTTTGTTTGTATGCTAGGCTCCACACGGGCGCATAACTTTTAACTTTTAATATATACCTTTCGATTTGGAAAAGTCTAGGGTCAGCAATTTTATCAAATTCTGGCCAGCATGTAACTATTAAAAAAAAGTGAGTCATTAGATGAAATCTCATATTAATCTTACACTATTAAAAGCTTTATTAATGACTATAAATCCCAAAAATTACTGGTCCCTAGCATTCCTCTTTCGTTTTTTTCTTCTTTTTCCTTTTTTTTTAATATATGTAGATATTGACTATTTTTTTAGATATGTAAATTGTGTGTGTTGTGCATGATTATAGAAGTTGGTGGTGTTAGACACAATTGTAAGGCAACTCTTTTTTAAATCATAGGGTGAAGAAATCGGATCGATTTCTTTATTAAAGAAACTAGTGTAGAACCCGCACTCGAATCATATATATAATCTGTTTTATTATATTTACAAGTGTAATAGCCCATGTCATGTATGTGATAAGATTAAAATTATAATTTTAAATTTTTTTGTTAAAATTAATTTGAATTATAATAATTTGATTAATAAAAATATAATATATTATGTATTGTTTATTTTTTCTTAATCTAGTATTAAATGTATTAACTCTAAAATAGTTATTAATTAGTTTTAGTAATTTACTTTTTTCAATAAATCAAACATATATACTCAATGTGACCATAAATAACTTAGTAATACTTAGACCCACCAACAATTTGTTATATGTTGTTTTATTGTCAAGTAAGAACATATCAAAATCAGCTCAAAATAAATAATAAATTATTAAAGAATTCTAATACACAAAATTCTCTAATAAACAATAAATAATTTAAACCCACTAAAAAATAACTCAACACTTTTCTTTGATACCTGCAAAACATATACTTGAAATAATATTATATCAATGTTAGTATACAGTTTTATAATCATCGACCTTATTTACTATACGTGACTCCTTCTTAAAAGTTATTCTACATACGTGTGTAGTCGAAAGATAAATTACTGGACTTTATTTTATTTTTCTAAATTACTATAATTATGCATTATTCATTAAATGCTACTTGTAATATAATTGTAATATTGTAATATAATTATAATAAAGATATTTTTCTAAAATAAATTTAGAAGAGAGAATAGTGCTTTCATTTTGGAGAGAAAATGAATTCATGAGGAATTGATACTTCACTTTTATTAGTTGATAATGTATTAAATATTGATTTTATTTAATTATAATAAAGATATTTTTCTAAATTAGTATAATCATGCATTTTTCATTAAATGTTAATTGTAATATAATTATAATAAAGATATTTTTCTAAAATAAATTTTGAAGAGAAAATAGTGATTTCATTTTAGAGAAAAAATGAATTCATGAGAAATTGACACCTCACTTTTATTAGTTGGAGGAAAAATCCAGTTTTAATATATTTCTCGTTATTATATATTTTTCTCTAATCATATATCCACTGTTTTCTTTCCTTCGTTTCAGCAATTTGAATCTGGGTTTAACTTGTCGTAGTTCTCACTTCTCAGTCATTCTATTAGATGTAGTTGATAACTATTGAAATTCTTTTATTAACATAGGAGAAAAATATATTATTATATAATAGAATTAATATGAGTATATTTTGTTATTAAATACACAAAGTTAATGTAAAATAAAATTACACATAAAAAAGCTAAGAAAATAAAATTAAAATAGCAAAAACGATAAAAAGATTATTTTTACAATTTTGTTTTGTCATTTTTATATATAGAAGATTAGAAAATAATAAACTTTTGACTAAATTAATTTTGTATTTGTTGTATTCAAATTAAATAAGTAATAAGTTATATTATTTTAATTTATTCCTTAAATTTATATATCATAAAAATCAAATCAATATACATAATTTTAAATTGTGTGATACTTAAATATCTAATCAAATCAATTAGTTGATATAATTAATGTATTATAATGAATTATATTTAATGAGTTAAACAAAATAAATTAAGAAACACTCTCAAAAACATGCTACGTTGACTCTATCATTAAATGTAAAAAATCGATTTTTATATAATAGAATCGATAATATAATAGACGGCGAGAAAGAGAAAGATAAACATTTTAGATCTTAGGTTGTTTCATTTAGATGTTGTAACGTGGGTATCACATTATTTTACTTATTCTACCCTATGAACCTTTTTGCAACTTTATTTCAATATCAATAGAATTTTACTACTTTCTAGTAATAAATTAAAATCTAAGATAAAATTGAAAAAAAAAAGTAAAGAATATAAAATTATTGATTGAAATTTTATTTTATTTTTTATTATTATAACAGGTACTTTTATTTAATATACCAACACCGTACAAAATTAATCGTAAAAAAAGTATAAAATATAAATAAATATACTGAATTAAGAGATAAAATTATATTTGTTATCTCATTTTTACTTTTAGCAGCACAATAGAATATCATGTACTCAACATAATTTAAGATGCAAATTATAATTAATTATACTTTTTATTTTAAAATATTTAAAATTAATCTTAATATAAATAAAAATAATTTAATATATTAAATAAATTAATAGAATAATATAAGTTAACTATTTTTTATTAATTTTGTTATTTTTTTTTACTACTTTTAAAATTACGACTTTTTTTTTAAATTGACCGTGAAATAAAATTAGAGTTGTTGGTCTACACCATTAAAAAAAATAATACTATGCAATTACATTTGTACATATAACATATTCCTAATTTTTTATATGCTAAACTTAAGATTATGTATTTCTTTGTTTATACCATAAATAAGTATTATTTACAATGATTCGTATTGATTTAAAAGTTTAAAAATTTTTGTACGTATTAATTTTATATTTAATATTAAAACATGAAAATTTACTATGTTATTTTACTATTAATGTATGTATTACATTATAAAATATAAAAATTAAAATAATTATTATATAGCTTAGATGGATTGAAGTAAATATAAAAATATAAAATAAGATAGAAGTGACTATTTATAATTGAATAGTTTTTGTTGATTAGACTAAAAAGTTGAAAAACACTCTAAATAAAAAAACCAAATTAACTTTAATATTAAATTCATTAATACGATTTTAATTTTATATGATAGTTAGATAATAAATTAGTAAAAGTAAATGGAAGGATGGCTTTAATTAATATTTGATAAGATATTCATTTAGAATAATTAAAAAAAGTAAAAGTATGATATTATTAAAGCTAATACATTTTTATGCTTAAAATACATTTAAATAAAATATTTGTAAAATATAAAATTTAGAATAATATAACTTCATGAATATTAATCATTAATCAATTATTAACTAACATAAAATTATAATACAATTTATTGACGAAAAATAATCAACAATTAATATTAATAAATATAAAAATCATCTAAATACTTTGATTAAAAGTATGAGTGGTTGCCAAGAAGCAATAGCTCAAATGGCATAGTCTCCTCATACTCAATTAAGAGGTTGCGGATTCGAGTCTCCATATCTTCGGTAAAAAGAAAGTATGAGTGGTTAATTATCATTTAGTATTAATAATATTTTGTTCATAACTAAAATTAAAAATATAATTATTCAGATTTAGATTTTAGAAGAATAAACGTATAAGTAACAAATAATCTATTTTATCATGCATATTATAAATTAATGAATTAAACTAACTAATATAATGAATTATAATTAATTAATTGATATAAATTATAATAAATTGTATGATATTTAAAAAAAATGAATAAGAAAAAATAAAAAGAAATAGAAGAAATAAAAGACTACAATAAAATAAATTAAGTGTGAGAGTTTTATTTTTTTTTCAAATTTTATATCACATTCGTTTCAATAATAATAAATAAAAATACATCAACTTGATATCTAAGAGAAAATGATGAGATAAAATCATAACACATTTCTAAAACAAAAGCTTAAATTAAACCATAATATCATTGCACAACACAAATTAAAAGTAATTTCACACTATAATATACCACACAAACAGGTAAATGACTTAAGCTTAATTACGAAATTTTTTTTTATTTATGCATACATGATAACACCATGGTCTATAAATGCTTCATGGATAACATATCATATATTTCTCTGAATGATGAGCACGGAAGTTGAAGAGTGTGTGGTGGTTTGTGTCCACGATAGTTGACTTCTTGCGATGACGCCTCATAGGAAGAAAAAGAAATGTTGTAAAAGCTACCTAATGAAAGAATAATTGGTAAATGAATGATATTTTCTTCTAGCATATATGGTCTTTTATAGTGGTAAAATAAAAATGAAAGGAATAAAATTTTATATTTTTATATTCGGAATAGAATTTGATATTTATCGTAATTAAATTAAATAACTAATCAGTTATAATTCATGTATTTAAATAAATAAAATAAATTAAATAAAAATATTTTTAAGAATTAATCAAATCAGTTAATTAATACAAATAATTAGTATAATTGATTTTATTTGATTTATTAAATTCCAAAAAATAAATTAGGAAATAATTGATTAAATTAATTAGTTGATATAATTAATTTATTATAATTAATTGAATTTAATAAATTAAAAAAATAAATAGAAAATCATATAAGACAATGATTTTTTTAACTAAATTAATCTGTATTTATTGTATTTAATCATTATAAGTAACAAATCATCTATGCTATTATGTACCTTATAAATTAATGAATTAAAATAATTGATATAATAAATTACAATTATTTGATTGATATGAATTATAATAAATCGTATGATATTTAAATATCTAATCAAATAAATTAGTTGATATAATTAATTTACTGTAATAAATTGTATTCAATGAATTATAAAAAATAAATTAAGAAACACGCTCAAAAGTAGTGACAGATCCAAAAATTTTAAATAGTGGAGGTGAACATATAGCATATAAAAATAATAAAAAATATTTATAAATATATCAAAATATATAAAAAATAAATAATATAAAAATATTAAATATTAAATAATTTTTATGTAATCATTATCAATATTAATATATTGATAAATAATAATATGGTTGTTAATTTATCTTTCTGTAAATTAATAATAATAATAATAATAATAATAATAATAATAATAATAATAATAATAATAAATGAAATTAATCAAAATATAAATAGGTTATCTTCTAATCAATAATAAAAGTGAAATATATTTTTTTATGAATTATACACAATAAATGATATTTTAAATAAATAATTTTTTTATGTTATATTTTTTTTTAATAAATGATATCACGGGTAATTATCATTATCATATATTATTATTATTATTACTATTATTATTATTATTACTATTATTATTATTATTATTATTAAAAGGGATAAGTACGATTTTGGTCCCTGACGTTAAGGGTCAGAATCGAAATCGTCCCTCTTGTAATTTTGGATTTAAAATCGTCCTTAACGTGTTTTTTTATATTAAAATCGTCCTTTTAATTTTTTTTGGACAAAAATACCCTCACCACTACCAACATAATTACCTCCTTCACCACCACCACCACCAACTGCCACTCCACTACCATTATCAACATCATCATCACCATCACCACCACCAACACCACCACCACCACCAACGCTGCCGCCGTCCCCCTCCGCCTCCCCCTCCCCCTCCCCGCCTTCCCCTTCCCCCCACCCCCACCCTCACCCTCACCCTCACCCTCACCCCGTGTCCCCTCACCCTCACTGCCTCCCCCTTCCACCCTCCCCCTTCCCCCCACCCCGTGTCCCCTCCCCCTCACTGCCTCCCCTGCTTCCCCCTTCCCTTCACTGCCTCCCTGCTTCCCCCTCCTCCTCCCCGTCTTCCCTTCCACCACCCCCACCCCTCACCTCTATCTCCACCTCCACACAGAGAAACATAAACAGAAAATCAACAACACCAGAAGCACAAATTTAACAAAATTTAAACACAAATTTAACAAAATCAAATAACACCAGAAGCAGAAAACAAAAAGCAGAAGCAAAAGCAGAGGCGGCGAGGCGGCGAGGCAGAGGCGGCGAGGCAGAGACAGAGGCGGCGAGGCAGAGGCATGAGGCGGAGGCGGCGAGGCATGAGGCGGTGAGGCTCGCGATCTCCAATGGCAGTGGCTCACCGTCCCCTTCCCCCTTTTCCCTTCACCCTCCTCCTCCCCCTCTTCCCGGCGCTCCCTCTCTCTTTCCCCTCTTCTCTTCTCTCCCGTCGCAACCCCTCTCCTTTCTTCTTTCTTCCGGCGACGGCGACGGCAGCTCCAAGCTTCGCCGGCGCCGTCCCCTCTCCCCCCTTCCCCTTTCCCCTCTCCCTCCCCTCCCCCCTTCGCATTTCCTTTCAGCCCCCCACTCCCCAAAAACGCGTTTCCTCTCCCCCCCAAACGTGTTCTTTTAATTTTTTTTTATTTTGTAATTTTTTTTATTATTAAAATAAGGGGTATTTTTGGAATAAAATTAAAATTTTTTTAAAAAAGGACAATTTTAATATAAAAAAACACGTTAAGGACGATTTTAAATCCAAAATTACAAGAGGGACGAGTTCGATTCTGACCCTTAACGTTAGGGACCAAAATCGTACTTATCCCTTATTAAAATGATTAAAAGTATTTTTAATTAATAATTGATAAGTAGTTTAATAATGCATTAAATATTGATTTGATATAATTATAATAAAGATATGTTTCTAAATTAGTATGGTTATGTATTATTCATTAAATATTAATTATAATAAAGATATTTTTATAAAATAATTTAGAATAGAGAATAGAAAAGTTCATTTTGGAGGAAAAACGGAGTCACGAGAGATCGACACCTCACTTTCATTAGTTGGAAAAAAATCCAATTTTAGTAGATTAAGTAGATAAATAAATTATTTGTTTACAAAAAAAATTAATGCATATTTGTGAGAAGAATTAATTTATTTAATATATAAATTAATTAATTAATTAATTTTTTTATGTTATATTAATCTTCAATCTGATTAAAAAAAGTCAATATATAAAATTTTTTTAATAGTGTTTTTTAATACTTTAGTTAACATTAATTTACATCTTTTTTTATACTTTTTTTTATTTTAGTAACTTTAAAAATACATTTTAACTAAATATATAAGAAAATAAGTAAATAAAATTACTATTAGTATAATTAAAATTAACCATTAAAATTATTTTCTTTATATATTAATAGACAATTATGTAAATGTGTCAACTATTGATAACTTAAAAATTAAAAAAAAGTACTCTAGTTATTACAAATTTAAAATTGCATCTAATTAAAAAAAAGTGCTCTAATTTACTGATAAAATAATGTAGTTATATTTTATTTGATAATATTAATTGGACATACTTTTTACTGGACGTGAATAATATTTATTAATATTTCATAAATGGACACTATATTCATATTTAGATGATAATAAATATAAGATTATTAGTCCAGTAAAAGAAATTTATTTTCTATTACTTTTTGAAATATTTTTTTAGTGACTTTTAATTTAAGGTAGATAATACATGTTTAATTGATAACTTTTTAATGAAAGTGCAATATATTTTAATAAATATTATTATTTGAATTTAAATTATCCTTTTTTACAAAATAATTACCTAAAATGCTTCACAACTTTCATATAAAAAATTTACAAAGTTGATAAATATTAATGTTTATATATAAAAATAAATGAATTAAAATCGCAAAATAACAATAAAATCTTTTAAAAAAATTTGAGACAATTTTACTGTCAATTTTTTATTACACGCTATTTAAGTTAATTCACTTTATACAGATATTTCAAAATATAAAATGTACTGTGATTTTTTATATATATTCATAAGAGGTTGAAAATTATAAATGCCCAACTTTTAGGACAATTTTTTTAAATAAATAAAATGGGCAACAAAATTACTTGATTACACATTTTGGTAAAGGAAGACGTAATTCTATTTTTTTTCATGAATCCATAGAAATCGCTACTGACAGGAACAGATTAGGGTATAATGTAAACAGCTACTGGTAGCCGTGCACTACAAGAATACTTAATTTTAGCGACAAACTTTTAGCAGCAATAATATAATGGCCACTAGTTCTTTAATTTAAATTATATTTTTGTGGCTATTATATATTTGCCATTAATATTATATATTATAATAGCCATGATTATTGTTACTACTATACATAAAAGAAAAATTAGTTTTAGGTGAAAAATTTTTAGTGGCATACTACTATAGCCAGTATTATTTTACTAAAATAATTTTTTCTTAATAATAAGTTCCAGTGTTTCACTAAGTTCACTACCGAATCAAAGGGAGTGAGGGCGAGAAACAGATTCAAAGAGAAAAGGGAGATCACATCGCCGAAACCCTAACTGTCACCGTCGTCACCGCCGTCGCTGCCATCGCCGCCTTAGGTCATCTCCACCCTCCAAGTCGGCGCCTCCGCCTCCTCTGACATCTTCCTCCACCTCCTCCCCTCCCACTTTTCAATCTCCGCAACCTCCACATCGACGAGTGCCTCTCCATTCCCCTTCCGCTATCTCTTCCCGTTCCCGCCGGAAGGTGCTCTCTCAAGGTGCATTGTGTTGCCGACAACACCTCCTCCGCCGTTTGAGGTAAGCTATTGCCGTTTCCGTTTACGTTGCCGTTACCTCTGTTTCTTAGGTTTTTCTTTTTTCTTTTTTAAATCGTGACACAAGAGAGGAGACGAGACGCGAGCGTGATTTTAATATCTTTGAATATTCTGGATTCGAAATCGACTCGGCCCGAATTTAGAGAGATGATACTGGTGGCGATCGTCGCTGAGGTGCTGGAGGAGTATACGGCGTTGCTGGCTCGTGTCGTGGAGTAGGTGTTCCATTCAGCTCCTGTTCCCCAGTGGGTTCGCTTCCTTATCCTCCATAGTCTTCCATTCACTTCCTCTCACCCAAGGACGGTTCACTGATTCAGTTCCCTCTTTCCTGCCTCTGCTTCTTCCGTTTTTCTCTTTTCTCTCTCTATTCTGTTTTTAGGTTAATTTTTTTTAGTGATGGAGATTCTCGGTACATGTGTACTTTCATTGCCGAGCTTCTGTAAATTCTTTTATGTATACTCTGCTTCTGTTGATTTCTCTCAGATTTTATGTTTTAGCCCGTTTTTTGAATTCCAGATTACTTTAGCAACGAAGGACAGAGTGTTGTTAATTCAAGATTAGTTTTAGATTAGTGTTAAATGATATATGCAGATTTTGATTCTCCGGTTGTTTGAATTGAGTGGCATGTTTCAAGCTTTTGGTTCATGGTGAGTGAGTCGTGACTCGGACAATGTAAGGGGAGTTGTGTTTGGACTCAGTAGTAGTGAGTAGGCGCGGGGAGTGTGTAGAAACTTCTCTTTTGTTTCTCTATCAATTGATTATGATAAATGATAATCTTTTTTATTTTTTACTATTGTTGTTGCTGCTGTTGTTTTTCTCTATTTGTTAAATTTGGTGTAAGATAGCACAGTTAGGATTTTTTCTAGTTTGATAAAAAGAAGAAATTTATTTAGATTAAAGTAAATAAGGGGAGAGATGGAGATAATGGTATTGAGATATTGGATTCACTACTTATGAATTATGAACGAAACAGAGCTGAAATGTTGTTACAGCAGCAAGCTCCTTAATCCATTTAGTGTTCTTTGAACATGTAGCCTACTATTGCTAGCTATATATATACATACATAAACTGAGACTTGCATTTCACAGTTTAGTTGCTCTGAAACAGAATCAAAGCATCAGATTCAAAAGTTTATTAAGTGATCAGTTCAAATAAAATGTTACTTCTATATGTACTAGAAAAAGAATCACTGGATAACAGTAAAACTGATCATGGAGTCTTGTCCTTTCTTGTTAATGATATTTGATCCTTCCACATTACCTGTTTGCTGAAATTACTGGAGGCTATACATGCTGATACAACAGAAATGTAGCGTGATATAATTCAGGAAATTTTACCTTTTTATTTTCTATCTTTTGCTTTCCTTGATGTGTCTTTTGTTTTGTGCTTAGGTTGAACATGTTGTCAGGGAAGAGAAGACAATGGCATCATATGATCTTATTGAGATATACTGTGAACTTATTGCTGCACGCTTGCCAATGATCGAGTCACTAAAGTATTTGAAACCTCTAAAATAATATTTTCTGTTATACTTTATCTAAATTTCTAAGTTTTTCATTTATTTAATGCGGGAAAGTCTACATCATTAAGGCCATGTCACTTAATATATCTATTCTAGTTGATCTTCCAAGGACTTCATATCATTCTTCATCTGGGAAATATGATAAAGTTTTCCTGTATCATTATTTTGTTATGCTTTTTCAAGAAAAATAGTGATCAGAAATAGGAGAATCTAATTCTATTATGTGCTAAAGAGTAATAGATGATTGTTTAGGTGGTTCTAGTCAAGCTAAGCTCCAATTGTAGATGTAGGAAATTATTCGAATAAAGATTAGTAAATGCAATTAAGTAAACAAGAGGTTATGGTATCCTAGTATAAGGTAAACCCTTGGGCCAAAATGTGTTCTAACTATCTCAGTCCTATTATCAATGATCTTTTATCATTATATATTAAAAGATATTAATATTATGCCATTGCACAAATTATAACCTTTTTGACAACAATGTTGCTTTCATATACTAGCAGAGGCCCTTGGATAAAAAATCATGTTCAACTAATTATGCAGCATTCTAGTGTCGCATTTAAGGTTCGTTTAGTAATATTTGGTACGATTTGCAAAACTTTTGGTGTTGATTTGTTTTTTCTTCTTTTCCAAAAACTGTCCCATCGATTTAAAGGAAGAAATTTCAAGTGTAATATTTGCATGTCCAAGATGTGCAGACTTACCTGAGCTTGTAGATGTGCGGAAGCATCTTACAGTGAAGTATGGGAAAGAATTTGCATCGGCAGCTGTTGAATTACGCCCTGACTATGGTGTAAATCGCTTGGCAAGTTTTTCTACCTGTCCGAAGTTTGATAGGATCAAATTTTCTCAGCCTTTTTTTTATCCCTCTAATAAAATGGTTTTGTTTCAGTTGGTTGAGAAATTGTCTGCCAAAGCACCCGATGGTCCAACCAAAATAAAAATATTATCTGCAATTAATGAAGAACATAATATCAAATGGGAACCCAAGTCATTTGGAGAAAATGATATAAAGCCTTCTCAAGACTTGTTGGTATGCTATTTATTTTCTTTAATTTATTATATAAAATTTGAGTTTGTTATATTTTATTGTTTTGACAGTATTTAATTATTTTAGCTAACTCCACCAAATGGAGTAAAGGTTGTTATTGACTTTTCTTTTACTATTATTTATATGTTAAGGCTGGGCCAAAAACTTTTGAGAAGGCAACTTATGCAGAACCTTCTCAAGTCCATGTTCCAGCAGCTGTTCGTGATGAAAAGGGTCCTCCTAACGAACAGGCTTCCTCACAATTTAAACCAGTGTATGATAGACCAACAGGTTCGGATGCACAGAATACAAGTGATGCTACTAGAAAGGACACTGGAAATCAGTCAAGACCATCAGGCATGTCTGATCCCAAAATTATGCCTTCAAGTATATGTTTAAGGCAATAACTGTGGGTATATTTCAGGCCTTGTATTTTGTCTATTACCTAAATATTTGTTGTGCTTTCTGATAGGAACTGGAAATCAAGAAATGCATTATAGAGATTCATATTCTGAAAACAGTAGTGCTTTTCCTACTGTAAAGCAGAATTGGAATATGGAATTTAAGGATGCTGCCTCTGCTGCACAGGCAGCAGCAGAATCTGCGGAGCGTGCAAGCATGGCTGCAAGAGCAGCTGCGGAACTTTCAAGTCATGAAAATGTAGCAAGGCAGCGTTCAAGTGAATCACATAGTTCTCCTAGAAGCCAGCTAAGAGATGAAATACCTCAAGAATATTCTTTTAATGATGACAAAAACCTTTCTACAGCTTTTGCGTATACCACCTTCCATAGAGGCAGTTCTGGGATGAACAACGAAAAAATTAATACAAGAGAGCAAAATTAATACAAGATAACCTTAACACATTGGTTTGTCTTTAGTAATTTAATACTTGCTAATGTAGATTCCGTGGGTTACTCCAGGATAATGAATAGTTCCATGTTATGTATCGCGAAGGGCCGGAGGGAACTCCGTTTCATTCATTGCTAGCTCAAGGCTATGTAGATGGGCCTGTTGATGTTTGTGAGTTCCATAAGAACAACCAAAGTTCTTAGCATTGTGATTTTTAACACCAAAGGCCATTTCAACATGTGGATTTTGATGAATTCTTTTTTGTTACAGGTTTATGCCTTTTATGGGAGACACCACTGGTGCACGAAATTGTGATTGTTCATTCCTTGGTAACGGCGCCAAAAACTTAATACGTACGTTCATTATCTTAGTTCTTTTTCACAACTTCGCACAACTAACCAGCAAGTGCACTGGGTCGTCCAAGTAATAAACCTTATGTGAGTAAGGGTCGATCCCACGGAGATTGTCGGCTTGAAGCAAGCTATGGTCATCTTGCAAATCTCAGTCGGGCGGATTCAAATGGTTATGGTGAATTGATAGTTAAAATATAAGTAAAATATAAAATAGGATAGAGATACTTATGTAATTCATTGGTGAGAATTTTAGATAAGTGTATGGAGTTGCTTTTGTTCCTTCTGAACTTCTGCTTTTCTACTGTTTTCATCCAATCATTCATATTCCTTTCCATGGTAAGCTGTATGTTGGGCATCACCGTATGGCTAATCATCTGTCGGTTCTCGATCATGCTGGAATAGGGTCCAGTGATCCTTTTGCGTCTGTCACTACGCCCAGCACTCACGAGTTTGAAGCTCATCACAGCCATTCCTTCCCAGATCCTACTCGGAATACCACAGATAAGGTTTAGACTTTCCGGATCTCAAGAATGGCCGCCAATAATTCTAGCCTATACCATGAAGACTCTGATTGTAGATCAGAAGGCTAAGAAATATGCATTCAAGCTTGTTTTCATATAGAATGGAAGTGTTTGTCAGGCACGCGTTCATAGGGGAGAATGGTGATGAGCGTCACATAATCATCACAGTCATCATGTTCTTGTGTATGAATGAATATCTTAGAGAAGAAATAGGCTTGAGTTGAATAAAAAAACAATAGTACTTTGCATTAATTCATGAGGAACAGCAGAGCTCCATACCTTAATCTATGGTGTGTAGAAACTCTACCGTTAAAAATATATAAGTGAAAGTGATCTAGGCATGGCCGAATGGCCAGCCCCCTAAACATGATCTCAGAGCATAAAATTATTCAAAGACTATTCAGAGAAGTCAATACAATAGTAAAAAATCCTATTTATACTAAACTAGTTACTAGGGTTTACAGAAATGAGTAAATGATGCAGAAATCCACTTCTGGGCCCACTTGGTGTGTGCTTGGGGTGAGCATTGAAGCTTTCACGTGCATAGGTCTTCCTTGGAGTTGAACGCCAGTTTGTAACTTGTTTCTGGCGTTTAACTCTGCTTTGCAACTTGTTTCTGGCGTTTAACGCCAGAATAGGGCAGAAAGCTGGCATTAAACGCCAGTTTGCGTCATCTAAACTTGGGCAAAGTATGGACTATTATATATTTCTGGAAAGTCCTGGATGTTTACTTTCCAACGCAATTGAGAGCGCGTCATTTGGGTTTCTGTAGCTCCAGAAAATCCACTTTGAGTGCAGGGAGGTCAGAATCCAATAGCATCTGTAGTCCTTTTTTAGCCTCAGAATCAGATTTTTGCTCAGGTCCCTCAATTTCAGCCAGAAATTACCTGAAATCACAGAAAAATACACAAACTCATAGTAAAGTCCAGAAATGTAATTTTTATTTAAAAACTAATAAAAAGATATTAAAAACTAACTAAATCATACTAAAAACTATGTAAAAACAATGCCAAAAAGCGTATAAATTATCCGCTCATCACAACACCAAACTTAAATTGTTGCTTGTCCCCAAGAAATTGAAAATCAAATAGGATAAAAAGAAGAAAATATACTATAAATTCTAAATATCAATGAAACTTAGCTCCAATTAGATGAGTGAGACTAGTAGCTTTTTGCCTCTGAACTGTTTTGGCATCTCACTTTATCCCTTGAAGTTCAGAATGATTGGTATCTATAGGAACTCAGAATTCAGATAGTGTTATTGATTCTCCTAGTTCAGTATGTTGATTCTTGAACACAGCTACTTTATGAGTCTTGGCCGTGGCCTTAAGCACTTTATTTTCCAGTATTACTACCGGATACATAGATGCCACAGACACATAACTGGGTGAACCTTTTCAGATTGTGACTTAGCTTTGCTGGAGTCCCCAATTAGAGGTGTCCAGGGTTCTTAAGCACACTATTCTTTTTGCTTTGGACCTCGACTTTAACCACTCAGTCTCAGGTTTTCACTTGACACCTTCACGCCACAAGCACATGGTTAGGGACAGCCTGGTTTAGCCGCTTAGGCCAGGATTTTATTCCTTTTGGGCCCTCCTATCTATTGATGCTCAAAGCCTTGGATCCTTTTTATTACCCTTGCCTTTTGGTTTTAAGGGCTATTGGCTTTTTCTGCTTGCTTTTTCTTTTTCTTTATTATTATATTTTTTTCGTCTTCTTTTTTTTTCTCTTTTTTTTCGCAAGCTTTTCTCTATTCACTGCTTTTTTTTGCTTCAAGAATCATTTTTATGATTTTTCAGATCATCAAATAACATTTCTCCTTTTTCATCATTCTTTCAAGAGCCAACAATTTTAACATTCATAAACAACAAATTCAAAAGACATATGCACTGTTTAAGCATTCATTTAGAAAACAAAAAGCATTGTCACCACATCAAAATAATTAAACTAATTTCAAAGATGAATTCGAAATCATGTACTTCTTGTTCTTTTGTAATTAAAATATTTTTCATTTAAAAGGGGTGATGGATTCATAGGACATTCATAACTTTAAGACATGGACACTTAAACACTAATGATCATATAGTAGAGACACAAACATAAATAAAACCTAAGGCTCAAAAACCGAAAAACAGGAAAATAAGAACAAGGAGATTAAGGAACGGGTCCACCTTAGTGAGGGTGGCGTCTTCCTCTTCTTGAAGAACAAATGGTATTCTTGAGCTCCTCTATGTCTCTTCCTTGCCTTTTTTGCTCCTCCCTCATAGCTCTTTGATCTTCTCTAATCTCATGGAGAATGATGGAGTGCTCTTGGTGCTCCATCCTTAGTTGTCCAATGTTAGAACTTAATCTCCTAGGGAAGTGTTGATTTGCTCCCAATAGTTTTGTGGAGGGAAGTGCATCCCTTGAGGCATCTCAGGGATTTCATGGTGAGGAATTTTCTCATGCTCTTGTTGAGATCGATGATCTCTTGTTTGCTCCATCTTTTTTTTAGTGATGGGCTTATCCTCATCAATGAAGATGTCTTCCTCTATGTCAATTTCAGCTGAATTGCAGAGGTGAAAATGAGGTGACGAAAGGCTAACCTTGCCAAAGTGGAGGACTTGTCAGCCACCTTGTAGAATTCTTGAGGTATAATCTCATGAACTTTCACTTCCTCCCCAATCATGATACTATGGATCATGATGGACCGGTCTACAGTAACTTCAGACCGGTTGCTAGTAGGAATAATTGAGCGTTGGATGAACTCCAACCATCCTCTAGCTACAGACTTAAGGTCCGGTCTTCTCAATTGAATCGGCTTGCCTCTTGAATCAACTTTTCATTGAGCTCCTTCCACACATATGTCCGTGAGGACTTGGTCCAACCTTTGATCAAAGTTGACCCTTCTAGTGTAGGGGCGTGCGTTTTCTTGCATCATTGGCAAGTTGAACGCCAACCTTACATTTTTCGGACTGAAATTTAAGTATTTTCTCCGAACCATTGTAAGCCAGTTCTTTGGGTTTGGGTTCATACTTTGATCATGGTTTCTAGTGATCCATGCGTTTGCATAGAACTCTTGAACCATTAAGATTCCGACTTGTTGAATAGGATTAGAGAGAACTTTCCATCCTCTTCTTAATCTCTTCGGATCTCCGAATACTCGCTCTTTCTGAGCTTAAAAGGGATCTCAGGGATCACCTTTTTCTTGGCCACAACTTCATAGAAGTGGTTTTGATGGACCTTTGAGATGAATCTCTCCATCTTCTATGACTTAGAGGTGGAAGCAATTGCCTTCTCTTTCCTCTTTCTTGAGGTTTCTCTGGCCTTAGTTGCCATTGATGGTTATGGAAAAACAAAAAGTAATGCTTTTACCATACCAAACTTAAAAGGTTTGCTCGTCCCCAAGCAAAAGAAGAAAGGAAGTAGTAGAAGGAGAAGAAAATGGAGGAAATGAAGGGAGAAGGTGTATTCGGCCAAGGGGGAGAAGTGGTGGTTATAATGTGTGAAAATAGAGTAGTGTTGAGGGGTTTATATAGGGGTGGGGAAAAGGGTAGGTTTCGGCCATTAGGGTTGGGTTTGGGAGGGAAAAAAATTTGAATTTTGGAGGTAGGTAGGGTTTATGGGGAAGAGTGGATAGATTTGAGTGGTTAAGGGTATTTGGGGAAGAGGTATGGAGGTGATTGGTGAAGGGTATTTGGGCAAGAGAGTTATGAAAAGGTGTGAATAGGAGAGAAGAACAGGTGGGATAGGTGGGGATCCTATGGGGTCCACAGATCCAGAGGGGTCAAGGACTTAGCATCCCTGCTCCATTTAGGCGTGCAAATGCCCTTAGAATGCATGTCTGGCGTTTAAACGCCAGCTTGCTGCTTGTTTCTGGCGTTTAACGCCAGCTTGATGCTTCTTTCTGGCGTTAAACGCCAGTTTGATGCTTCTTACTGGCGTTTAAACGCCAGTAAGCTCTTCCTCCAGGGTGAGCTATTTTTAATGCTGTTTTTCATTCTGTTTTTGATTTTTTAGTAGTTTTTGTGACTTCACATGATCATCAACCTAAAGAAAACATAAAATAGCAATGGAAAATAAATAAATATAATTAAATGACATTGGGTTGTCTCCCAACAAGCGCTTCTTTAATGTTAATAGCTTGACAGTGAGTTCTCATGGAGCCTCACAGATGTTCAGAGCATTGTTGGGACCTCCCAACACCAAACTTTAGAGTTTGAATGTGGGGGTTCAACACCAAACTTAGAGTTTGGTTGTGGCCTCCCAACACCAAACTTAGAGTTTGACTGTGGGGACTTTGGTTGACTCTGCAGTGAGAGAAGCTTTTCATGCTTCCTCTCCATGGTTACAGAAGGAGAACCTTGAGTCTTAAATACAAGGTAGTCCTCATTCAGTTGAAGGACCAACTCTCCTCTGTCCACATCAATCACAGCTTTTGCTGTGGCTAGGAAGGGTCTTCCAAGGATGATGGATTCATCCTCATCCTTCCCAGTGTCTAGGATTATGAAATCAGCAGGGATGTAAAGGCCTTCAACCTTTACTAACAAGTCCTCTACTAATCCATAAGCCTGTTTCATTGATTTGTCTGCCATCTCTAGTGAGATTCTTGCAGTTTGTACCTCATAGATTTCCAGTTTCTCTATTACAGAGAGTGGCATGAGATTTATCCCTGACCCAAGGTCACACAGAGCCTTCTTAAAGGTCATGGTGCGTATGGTACAAGGTATGAAGAACTTTTCGGGATCCGGTTTCTTCTAAGGCAATGTCTGCCTTATCAATGCACTTAGTTCATTGGTGAACAAGGGGGGTTCATCCTCCCAAGTCTCATTACCAAATAAACTGGTATTCAACTTCATGATGGCTCCTAGATATTTAGCAACCTACTCTTCAATGATGTCTTCATCCTTTTCAGAGGAAGAATAGTCATCAGAGCTCATGAATGGTAAAAGGAGGTTCAATGGAATCTCTATGGTCTTTAGATGAGCCTCAGATTTCTTTGGTTCCTCAAAGGGAAACTCTTTATTGGTCAGTGAACGTCCCAAGAGGTCTTCCTCACTAGGATTCACGTCCTTCTCCTCCTCTCTGGGTTTGGCCACACCAAATAAGGTTATAGCCTTGCACTCTCTTTTTGGATTCTCTTCTGTATTGCTTGGGAGAGTACTAAGAGGAGTTTCAGTGACTCTTTTACTCAGCTGGCCCACTTGTGCCTCCAAATTTCTAATAGAGGACCTTGTTTCATTCATGAAACTCAGAGTGGCCTTAGATAGATCAGAGACTATATTTGCTAAGCTAGATGGATTCTGCTCAGAATTCTCTGTCTGTTGCTGAGAGGATGATGGAAAAGACTTGCTATTGCTAAACCTGTTTCTTCCACCATTATTAAAGTCCTGTTGAGGCTTTTGTTCATTCTTCCATGAGAAATTTAGATGATTTCTACATGAGGGATTATAGGTGTTTCCATAGGCTTCACCCATGTAGTTCACCTCTGCCATTGCAAGGTTCTCAGGATCATAGGCTTCTTCTTCAGAAGATGCTTCCTTAGTACTGTTGGATGCATTTTGCAATCCATTCAAACTCTGAGAAATCATATTGACTTGCTGAGTCAATATTTTATTCTGAGCCAATATGGCATTCAGAGTATCAATTTCAAGAACTCCCTTCTTCTGAGGCATCCCATTACTCACAGGATTCCTTTCAGAAGTGTACATGAACTGATTATTTGCAACCATGTCAATGAGTTCCTGAGCTTCTGCAGGCGTTTTCTTTAGGTGAATGGATCCACCTGTAGAATGGTCCAGTGACATCTTTGATAATTTAGACAGACCATCATAGAATATATCCAGGATGGTCCATTCTGAAAGCATGTCAGAAGGACACTTTTTGGTCAGTTGCTTGTATCTCTCCCAAGCTTTATAGAGGGAATCACCTTCTTTCTATTTGAAGGTTTGAACATCCACTCTAAGCTTGCTAAGCTTTTGAGGAGGAAAGAACTTGGCTAAGAAAGCCGTGATCAGCTTATCCCAAGAGTTCAGGCTATCTTTAGGTTGAGAGTCCAACCATATTCTAGCTCTGTCTCTTACAGCAAACGGGAAAAGCATAAGCCTGTAGACCTCAGGATCAACCCCATTGGTCTTAACAGTATCACAGATCTGCAAGAATTCAATTAAGAACTGAAAAGGATCTTCTGATGGAAGTCTATGAAACTTGCAATTCGGTTGCATCAGAGAAACTAATTGAGGCTTTAGCTCAAAATTGTTTGCTCCAATGGCAGGGATTGAGATGCTTCTTCCATGTAAGTTGGAATTTGGTGCAGTGAAGTCACCAAGCATCTTCCTTGCATTGTTGTTGGGTTCGACCATGTCTCCTTCTTTTTCGAAAATTTCTGTCAGATTTTTTCCAGAGAGTTGTGCTTTAGCTTCCCTTAGCTTCCTCTTCAGAGTCCTTTCAGTTCTTGCTCATATGAAAAAGAAGAGAACAAAAAAGAAAATATAAAATTCTCTATGTCACAGTATAGAGATTCCTTATATGAGTATAAGAAGAGAAGAATAGAAGAAGGAAAAGATAAGAACTCGAACACAGAGGAGAAGAGTGGGTTTGAATTTTTGAGTGAAAGAGGGGTGTTAGTAGATAAATAAATAAATAGAAGCAGATGAGAGGGAGAAGAATTCAAAAATAAAATAAAATAAAATAAAAATATTTTTATTTTTATTTTAAATATTAGTTATAATTCGAAAATACGAAAAGGAATAAAATTAAAACTAAAATTTATAATAATTAGTTAATGAAAAGAAATTTTGAAAAAGAGGTTAGTGATTTTCGAAAATTAGAGATAGAAAATTAGTTAGGTAGTTTTGAAAAAGATAAGAATCAAACAAAAAGATAGGATTAATTTGAAAAAGATTTGAAAATCAATTTTGAAAAGATAAGAGGTTAGAAAAGATTTTGAAATTGATTTTGAAAAAGATGTGATTGAAATTTATTTTGAAAAAGATTTGATTTTGAAAATTAAAGTTGATTACTTGACTAACAAGAAACAAAAAGATATGATTTTAAAATTTAAAGATTGAACCTTTCTTACTAGGCAAGTAACAAACTTAAAATTTTTGAATCAATCACATTAATTGTTAGCATTAATTTCGAAAATATGAAATAGAAATAAGAAAAAGATTTTGAAAATAAATTTTGAAAATTTTGAAATTATGAAAGAAAAAATAAAAAAGATTTAATTTTTGAAAAAGATTTGAAAAAGATAGAATTTTTAAATTGAAAATTTGATTTGACTCAAAAGAAACAATTAAATTTAAAAACTTTTTGACTAAATCAAACCAAATTTTCAAAAATTTATGAGAGAATAAGGGAAAGATATTTTTTTTTATTTTTAAATTTTTAATGAAGAAAGAGAAAAATAACCAAAAGACTCAAAACATGAAAATTATGAATTAAAACACAAGATGCATGCAAGAACACTTTGAATGTCAAGATGAACACCAAGAACACTTTGAATGTCAAGATGAACACCAAGAACTTATTTTTGAAAATTTTTAAGAAAAGAAAAACATGCAAGACACCAAACTCAGAAATTTTCAAACTTTAGACACTAACAAATTGAAACTGCATATGAAAAACAAGAAAAGACATAAAACATAAAAATGCAAAGATCAAACAAATTAATTCATCAAGAACAACTTAAAGATCATGAAGAACAAATGCATTAGTTTTCAAAAATTTTAATGAAAAATTAAAAAGATGCAATTGACACCAAACTTAAAAATTGACACTAGACTCAAGCAAGAAACATCAAATTTTGGTTTTTATGATTTTATTAATTTTTTTTTGGATTTCGAAAATTAATTGGAAAAGAAAAATAAGGATTTCAAAATTTTTAATGAGAATTCCAGGAATCATGCAATGTTAGTCTAAAGCTCCAGTCCAGGAATTAGACATGGCTTACTAGCCAGCCAAGCTTTCAGTGAAAGCTTCGGTCCAAAACACTAGACATGGCCAATGGCCAGCCAAGCTTTAGCAGATCATTACATACAAAAGCTAAATTGCTGAGAAAGACAAAGAAGCTCTTCTCTAATGATAGTTGAAACCTCGGTCCAAAGGATTAGACATGGCTTTACAGCCAGCCAGACTTCAACAGATCATCATGAAACACTAGAATTCATTCTTGAAGCCATAGAATAATTTATTTATTTTATAAAAATATTTTTTTTGAAAATTTTTCGAAAATAAAAAAATAATAAAATCAAAAGCTTAAAATTAAAATAAAATTACCTAATCTGAGCAACAAGATGAACCGTCAGTTGTCCAAACTCGAACAATCCCCGACAACGACGCCAAAAACTTGGTGCACGAAATCGTGATCGTTCATTCCTTGGTAACGGTGCCAAAAACTTAATACGCACGTTCATAATCTTAGTTCTTTTTCACAACTTCGCACAACTAACCAACAAGTGTACTGGGTCGTCCAAGTAGTAAACCTTACGTGAGTAAGGGTCGATCCCACGGAGATTGTCGGCTTGAAGTAAGCTATGGTCATCTTGCAAATCTCAATCAGGCAGATTCAAACGGTTATGGTGAATTGATAGTTAAAATATAAATAAAATATAAAATAGGATAGAGATACTTATGTAATTCATTGGTGAGAATTTCAGATAAGCGTATGGAGTTGCTTTTGTTCCTTCTGAACCTCTGCTTTCCCACTGCTTTCATCCAATCATTCATACTCCTTTCCATGGCAACTGTATGTTGGGCATCACCGTTATCAATGGCTACATCCCGTCCTCTCAGTGAAAATGGTCCAAATGCGCTGTCACCGCATGGCTAATCATCTGTCGGTTCTCGATCATGCTGGAATAGGGTCCAGTAATCCTTTTGCGTCTGTCACTATGCCCAGCACTCGCGAGTTTGAAACTCGTCACAGCCATCCCTTCCCAGATCCTACTCGGAATACCACAGACAAGGTTTAGACTTTTCGGATCTCAAGAATGGCCGCCAATAATTCTAGTCTATACCACGAAGACTCTGATCGTAGATCAGGAGGCTAAGAGATATGCATTCAAGCTTGTTTTCATGTAGAAGGGAAGTGTTTGTCAGGCATGCGTTCATAGGTGAGAATGGTGATGAGCGTCACATAATCATGATGCAGAAATCCACTTCCGGGCCCACTTGGTGTGTGCTTGGGCTGAGCATTGAAGCTTTCACGTGTAGAGGTCTTCCTTGGAGTTGAACGCCAGTTTGTAACTTGTTTCTGGCATTTAACTCTGCTTTGCAACTTGTTTCTGGCGTTTAACGCCAGAATAGGGCAGAAAGCTGGCGTTAAATGCCAGTTTGCATCATCTAAACTTGGGCAAAGTATCGACTATTATATATTGCTGGAAAGCCCTGGATGTCTACGTTCCAACGCAATTGGGAGCGCGCCATTTGGGTTTCTGTAACTCCAGAAAATCCACTTTGAGTGCAGGGAGGTCAGAATCCAACAGCATCTGCAGTCCTTTTTCAGCCTCAGAATCAGATTTTTGCTCAGGTCCCTCAATTTCAGCCAGAAATTACCTGAAATCACAGAAAAATACACAAAGTCATAGTAAAATCCAGAAATGTGATTTTTATTTAAAAATTAATAAAAATATATTAAAAACTAACTAAATCATACTAAAAACTATGTAAAAACAATGCCAAAAAGCGTATAAATTATCCGCTCATCAACCACTTTATAACAAATGGTAAGAATCATGCTACAATATGTGCTTTAGAATCATGAATTTATGTATAAGGTATCACTTTTTTCAGAAAAATGGCCCTTGGATGTTTCTGTACACCACAGAAATTATTTTGATTCTAAGTAATGTATCACTATGAAATCTGAGTCATATTTTTTAGCTGATATCCTATTCAGAATTTTTATTTCTCAGGTGGCAATTTTATGTTGCTCGCTATAATGCTCATTACATGTCCTATCCAATACACTTCCTCCTTATTTCAAGAGGTAAGTAACTTGCTTAACTAATCTAATTAATCAAATCTGCTATAATAAATTAAGGGTAGTTGAGTGATTTTTGTGTTTATTTATTATGTTTGTAAATTAAGAGATTCTTATATGACCAGTTTAATCAGCTTCAACAACTTCAAGATGAGTGCAACCCTGAATTTATTGTTGAAGTTGTCACTCTCTTCTTTGAGGATGCTGAGAGGCTTCTTAATGAACTCTCTAAACACTGCAAGTGTAAGTTAACTTCCATTTTGATCTCTTGCACTTAAAAGTTAAAATCATCATTTATTTCATTATGTTATGGTGATGAGCATTATGTAAAGTGACTTTGTTGTTCCTTTTTCAAAGTTATTATTTTCATGCATCACATCTGTTATGAGTTTATATTTTCTTAATCCAAATTTGCTTTTACTGTCCAATGATATTCATAATTAGGTAGAATAATCAAACAATTTTCTTAAGTTCTTAACAGCTTTAGAACATAGTATGCTAAATTAATAAGCAATAGTATGTTAATTGAAAAGAAGTAATAATGTTTTGCAACAGAATTGGACTCCTTATCAACTGGTATAGGAAGCAAATTGAAGCCTTGTACGAAGTTTTTCAGGTTCTACTCTATTCCTGTCTAAATAAGTCTTGTGAGACAATTTAAACACAAATTAAAAAACCTTTAAAGCTTTCTTACTTTGCACAAGGTAAGCATTATTACTCAAGATTCTTTTTATATTATATATTATTGCTTAATTATATTTATCGCCATGGTTGGGATATACTGTTTTATTTTATTTGGCCCATTTTTAGCTTGTTATGCAGTAAATCCGAGTCACCTTTCATGTGATTAGATTAGTGCTATATTCAAAGAAGATTCTGTGCACCTTGAGATATGGTGAGCTTGAGCTTCTACTCCAATTTTCCATTTGTACTTGAGATGCTTGCATAAATGTGTGTGTGCTCCATGAGCATGAACAAAATCGAATTCTTCTAGGGTTCTTTTGTGCAGCTTTGTTACTGTGCTACTGATTAGTGTTTGTCCATAGTTTTCAACTTTGTTTTCCAAAAATATATAGAAAGAGGAAATTTTTATATAGGTGGTGTACGAAATTGCAATCACACCTGTGCAACTCCGCACAACTAACTAGCAAGTGCACTGGGTCATCCAAGTAATACCTTACGTGAGTAAAGGTCGATCCCACGGAGATTTTCGGCTTGAAGCAAGTTATGGTTATCTTGTAAATCTTAGTCAGGAGATTAGTGATTAAAATGATTTTTGTTTATGAAAAGTAAATAACATGAATTGAATGTTACTTGTGATTCAGTAATGAGTGATGTGTATTTTCGGTAAACGAATTCCTAACACACAAAACTCACCGGCAAGTGCACCGGGTCGCATCAAGTAATAAAACTCATGGGAGTGAGGTCGATCCCACAGGGATTGAAGGATTGAGCAATTTTGGTTTAGTGGTTGATTTAGTCAAGCGAATCAAGAGTTGATTTGAGTGGTTTGTATTCGACAGAAGCTAAATTGCATGAAATTAAAAGGGAGAGGGACAATTGCAGTAAATTAAAGAGCAGAGAAGGTAAATGTGCTGAATCTTAAAGAGCAAGAAATTAAATGTCAGAAACTTAGAACGCAAGAAATGTAAATGGCAGAATCTTAAAGTGCAAGAAATGTAAATGGCTTGAATTGTAAAGGGAATTGGGAAGTGGATTTGTAGAATTTAAACAAGGAAAAGTAAATTGCATTAATCAGACAAGTAGAAGGTGACTTGAATTGAACCGGATCTAAAACGGAAATGTAAATGAACTTGAAAAGCTTTAAACAGAGAATTTAAAATGCAAACTCCAGATCTCAGGACTCAAGAGACTAGATAACCGAGTCTAGATCTCAATGCCTTCCTAGATCCAAATGTAGAATTCAATTGCAAGAAATAGAGAAAAGTAAATAGCAGAATGGGTAGAAGAAGAGACAACGAACATAAATTTAAATTCAATTATGCAGTAAAGAAAACAGAGAGATCTCAGGATGAGATTGAAACAGAATTCCTTCAATTCTCCAACCCAAGATCCAAGACAAATGTAATTGAAATTGAAAACAAGAAAACTAAGAGGAAGAGAATTCAATTCTCCTACTCCGAAACTCAGAAACTCCAAACAACTCAAAACCAAAAGCTCTCCAAAAACTACTCAGCAAAAGTAAAAGGAAAAGCTCCTCTAAAACTTAAATCCTAAACTATTTATACACTTTCTTCAAATGGTCTTCAAGACTTGAATTGGGCCTTTGAACTTGATGGAATTGGGTTGATAAAAGCCTCTGTTGATTGCTCTTGGAGTTGGAGAGAAACCCATTGTGAACCGGGCCAAGAATCATAAAAGCTTGAGTAAAAATTTGAGGCAAACTTTTACTCAAACTTTTTATACCAGCTGCCCTCATTTGCTGTTACCAACGTTTGGGCTAAAGTTTGAGGTCAAACTTTAGGCCAAACGTTGGTCCCCTTGTGTATATGTGTGGCGCCAACGTTTGCCAAAAAGCTTGAGGCAAACGTTGGCGCAAGCTTTTCTCCTCCAGGGTGTTGGTTTTGTGATGCCAACGTTTGCCAAAAAGTTTGAGGCAAACGTTGGCTCAAGCTTTTTCCCCCAGGGTGTTTTCAACTCTTCCAAAAGTTTGAGCTAAAGTTTGAGGCAAACTTTGGCTCAAGCTTTTTTCCTCTGGGGTGTTTTCAACTCTTCCAAAAGTTTGAGCTAAAGTTTGAGGCAAACTTTGGCTCAAGCTTTTTGTTCTCTCTTGCTCCTAGCCATTCCGTCTTTCTTCAACCTTCTTCAAAACTCTTTTCACCTATCATCAATTAATCAAAACAATCAAAGCTATGCCCCAAATCATGAGATTGTGTTTCTTTCATAATATATGACAATTATAGCATAAAATCTCATGAAAGTGCATTAATTCATCCATGGTTGATTGAATCAAAGGAAACATGGAAATCTACCCAATTGGCTTGCTTATGGCTTAAGAAAGTGCATAAAATCGATTGAAAACAAAAGAAAAAGACTAGTGAAAATAGGCTAAGATGACTTGTCATCACAACACCAAACTTAAAGCTTGCTTGTCCCCAAGCAAGAAAAGAATTATGCTCAAAGGTTCTTCCAATCAGAATGGATTTGAAAAATTACATGTACTATCCTGTGAGTGAAGTGATTAAGTGACAGTGGGGTGAACTCTAAATTATATGCTCATGCAAGGGCTTCAGTGCTTACTAGTCCTTACATATTGGGGGTCTTAGGTCTTAGGACTTTCATCCAAATGATATCATGGAGATCTCTCTATAGGTAATCACCTTGAAGCAGCTTATAGTTGCTGTGCTTTGGCCTTGACTCTAAGTGTCATGTCTCAAAGCGGCTCTTTAGATAAGCTTTCAATCAATACTCCTAAACCAGTTGGTTTTAAGGTATTAGGTGTTAAAGCACCCCTAAGGATTTACTTACTCAAGCCTCTCTCTTTGACACAATTCGACCACAAGCATTTACTAGGATAACAACTCTTTGAGTTCTTGTTTCTTTCTTCTTTTCTGCCTAGTAATTGATGCTCAGAGCCTTGGGCCATGTTCTTTTTTGTTTTTGTATTTTCTTTATTTTCTTTTGTTTTGTTTGCTGCTTCTTGGATCAATAAATGTTTGAGAATCTCCACAACACTTCTTTGAACTCTATGTCCCGCCTATGAGCTCCCATGCAAGTTTTCATAAGCATGTAACCTCAATGCATAATCACACAACCAGAACCACCACTTCTCCTAATCTTTTGCTTGCCTCAAAATTGTTTAATTCCTCAATCCTTCTTTTCTAAGAACTTTCATGTGATGCATTTTTGAAATATTGAGTGCAAACAAGTTTTGGAGAGTATAGTGTTGTAAATGATCAAGCATCTTGATTATTGAATTGCAGAAAAACTATACTAGACAGAAGGACAGATAGGGGTATAGTATAACTTTCAATTATAGCAATATCTGATAATGAATAATACAACCTTTTGGAGTTTACTTGCTGTCCTCTTCCTCATCATCATTGCTGGTCTTCACATTCCTCTTTCATCTCTTTGATTGATGATGCTACATCTTTCCAAAAGTTTGTATGGTACTCTGCAGTGATATTTGAAAATTGCTTGTTCCCCAAGCACTTAGAAACAATGGTTAGCATGCATGATTTATTTGTGGGCCTTTGTACTTACTTTGGTGTGGGAACACCAAACTTAGTACCTTGCCAATGGTTCTTGTGCATCAGATTAACCATGTGTAAAACTCTTTTTCTTTTTCAAAAGTGACAAAACTGAAAACTAAAGAATAGCAAAATAGTTAACTAGTTTATCTAGCTGCTTGAAGCTAGCATTATGCAGAAGGTGAGAATATGTTTTAAATGAGATTTTGGTAGAACACCAAACTTAGAATCCTTCACTCTCCCTTATATTGTTTTGGTGTGCAACACCAAACTTAGCTTCTTGCAATATAGGTAAAGCTAATTAACCGTTTTATTAAAATAGCTATGAAAAGAAAACTACCTCAGGTTGGGTTGCCTCCCAACAAGCACTTCTTTATTGTCATTAGCTTGACATCCTCCATTCTTTGATCATGGAAGCTGAGGCTTCTGTTGCCTTTGGTTTTCTCCTCTCATCCTGAGTTTCCTTTCCTCTGTTTCTTCTTGTGAAATTTCTCTGTGAAGCTTTTCTTGGATGAGTAATTCTTTTCCCGTAACTCTCTCATTTTCTTTTAGAATTGTTTTCCATTTCAATCCAGCAGCTTTTTCGCTGTTCTTTGGGTTGTCTTCAATGGCCCTTGGGGATATATTTGCCTTTCTCTCGCCCAATTCAACAAGGTTTTGAACCAGTTGTTCCATTTGCCTTTCAACTCTTCTGAGTGAGGCTTCTCGGTTCCTGCTTATCATCTCTTGATTCTTGCTTATCATCTCTTGATTTCTCCTTATTTCCTCCTGCTTTATTGTTGTCATTTCTTGAACTTTCATGAACCTTTCCATCATCATTTCTAGAGCGTAGAGTCTTTGAAAGTTTAGAATTGGTTGTGGCTGTGTCAACTGTGGTGATTGATGAAAGTCATTTTGGGCGAGTGGTGAGGTAAGACGGGGTTGGAAATGTGTGTATTGGGGTGATGTGTGATGATTGTTGTTGTGGGGGTGGTTTTTATGTTGATTTTTGAAGTTGGGGTTGTTGCAGTTGAAGTCCCTTGGCCTTTGATTTTGGTTTTCAACCCCCCTCCAGTTGGATTGAGTTCTCCATGGTGGGGTGTACACATCATTCTGAGTCCTATGTTGGAACATGCTTGAGGAGCTGTCTGGAGAGTGTGATCGCTCATGACTTTATTTCTCATAGTTAATTACTCCAGAACCTTTTTCAGGTTGATTCCAACAATGGGGATTTTGAGGTGAGTTCTGTGCATTTGCCACAGCAAGTTGCAGTTCATCTATTTTTCTGTTCATCAGCTCCAATTGTTGCTTAAGCTGTTGATGCATCTGCTCGCTTTGGGCCATGATTGCATGGACACCTTCAATTTCCTTCTCTTGTGTGAATGGGTGCATTTCTGCCTCTGGTTTAACAATTCCCTGAGGTGGTTTCAGCTTGGCTAGGAGTTCACTCATTAGTTCTTCCCATCCAATGATGTTTCCTTGTGGGAAAGCTTCGAACCATTGAGCAACATCATCCATGGTGATGGGTGGGTGCTTCAATTTATGGGTTGTATTATCACCTAAGGTGGGGTCATCGCTCCCATGATTACTGGCATTCATTCAGTTCCCTTCCATGGTCTGCACAATCACATACAGTTCAAATGAAGATAGAGTATATTTATGCCAGGATATGATTAAAGGGTTAGTTAACGCAATGTGTCAAACAGTTGGTAAACTTGAGAGATTAATGATCGAAAATCACTTCTCTCGTTGATTTATCAAGCTATGAGAATCATACTCAGCAAGTTAAACCAAGAGAACTTCACTCTATTGCTAAAGTGAGGTTTCAATTAGCTCAGGCAAAAATTCAAACAGTTAGTGTGTCAGTCAAAAATTAAAGAAATAAAAAAGAAAAAGTGCTAGATCTAGATCTTCACTTCACTTAATCATTGTCAATCTATTTCAATCCCCGGCAATGGCGCTAAAAACTTGATGTGTATTTTCAGAAAACGAATTCCTAACACACAAAACTCACCGGCAAGTGCACCGGGTCGCATCAAGTAATAAAACTCACGGGAGTGAGGTCAATCCCACAAGGATTGAAGGATTGAGCAATTTTGGTTTAGTGGTTGATTTAGTCAAGCGAATCAAGAGTTGATTTGAGTGGTTTGTATTCGACAGAAGCTAAATTGCATGAAATTAAAAGGGAGAGGGACAATTGCAGTAAATTAAAGAGCAGAGAAGGTAAATGTGCTGAATCTTAAAGAGCAAGAAATTAAATGACAGAAACTTAGAACGCAAGAAATGTAAATTACAGAATCTTAAAGTGCAAGAAATGTAAATGGCTTGAATTGTAAAGGGAATTGGGAAGTGGATTTGCAGAATTTAAACAAGGAAAAGTAAATTGCATTAATCAGACAAGTAGAAGGTGACTTGAATTGAACCGGATCTAAAACGGAAATGTAAATGAACTTGAAAAGCTTTAAACAGAGAATTTAAAATGCAAACTCCAGATCTCAGGACCCAAGAGACTAGATAACTGAGTCTAGATCTCAATGCCTTCCTAGATCCAAATGTAGAATTCAATTGCAAGAAATAGAGAAAAGTAAATAGCAGAATGGGTAGAAGAAGAGACAATGAACAGAAATTTAAATTCAATTATGCAGTAAAGAAAACAGAGAGATCTCAGGATGAGATTGAAACAGAATTCCTTCAATTCTCCAACCCAAGATCCAAGACAAATGTAATTGAAATTGAAAACAAGAAAACTAAGAGGAAGAGAATTCAATTCTCCTACTCCAAAACTCAGAAACTCCAAACAACTCAAAACCAAAAGCTCTCCAAAAACTACTCAGCAAAAGTAAAAGGAAAAGCTCCTCTAAAACTTAAATCCTAAGCTATTTATACACTTTCTTCAAATGGTCTTCAAGCCTTGAATTGGGCCTTTGAACTTGATGGAATTGGGTTGATAAAAGCCTCTGTTGATTGCTCTTGGAGTTGGAGAGAAACCCATTGTGAACCGGGCCAAGAATCATAAAAGCTTGAGTAAAAGTTTGAGTCAAACTTTTACTCAAACTTTTTATACCAGCTGCCCTTATTTGCTGCTACCAATGTTTGGGCTAAAGTTTGAGGTCAAACTTTAGGCCAAACGTTGGTCCCCTTGTGTATATGTGTGGCGCCAACGTTTGCCAAAAAGTTTGAGGCAAACGTTGGCGCAAGCTTTTCTCCTCCAGGGTGTGCAAGTGTGGCGCCAATGTTTGCCAAAAAGCTTGAGGCAAACGTTGGCGCAAGCTTTTCTCCTCCAGGGTGTTGGTTTTGTGATGCCAACGTTTGCCAAAAAGTTTGAGACAAACGTTGGCTCAAGCTTTTTCCCCCAAGGTGTTTTCAACTCTTCCAAAAGTTTGAGCTAAAGTTTGAGGCAAACTTTGACTCAAGCTTTTTTCCTCTGGGGTGTTTTCAACTCTTCCAAAAGTTTGAGCTAAAGTTTGAGGCAAACTTTGGCTCAAGCTTTTTGTTCTCTCTTGCTCCTAGCCATTCCGTCTTTCTTCAACCTTCTTCAAAACTCTTTCCACCTATCATCAATCAATGAAAACAATCAAAGCTATGCCCCAAATCATGAGATTGTGTTTCTTTCATAATATATGACAATTATAGCACAAAATCTCATGAAAGTGCATTAATTCTTCCATGGTTGATTGAATCAAAGAAAACATGGAAATCTACCCAATTGGCTTGCTTATGGCTTAAGAAAGTGCATAAAACCGATTAAAAACAAAAGAAAAAGACTAGTGAAAATAGGCTAAGATGACTTGTCATCAATGAGGAACAGGTTGAGGTTCCGGAGATGCTCTGTCGTTTGAATCTCTGCTTTCCTACTGTCTTCTTATCCAAACACGCATGGCTTCCTTCAATGGCAAGCTGTATGTTGGTGGATCACCGTTGTCAATGGCTACCATCCATCCTCTCGGATGAAAAATACTAGGCACGGTTTCTGTACGGCTAATCAACTGTCAGATCTCTCGTCTCGGATGAAAAATACCAGGTACAACTACCGCACGGCTAATCATCTGTTGGTCCTCACTTGTGTTGGAATAGGATCTCTCTATCCTTTTGCACACTGTCACGGCACCCAACATTCGTGAGTTTGAAGCTCGTCACAGTCATCCCGTTCCAGATCCTACTCGGAATACCACAGTCCACAGACAAAGTTTAGACTTTCTGGATCTCAGGAATGCTGCCAATTGGTTCTAGCCTCTACCACGAAGGTTCTAATCTCACAGACTTGGTCCGTGGATTAGAGACCCAAGAGATACACACTCAAGATGTTGCCCAATGACTACATTGAGCTCAGGTAGAACGGAAGTGGTTGTCAAGCATACTCTTAAGCATACTCTTTTTGCTTTGGACCACAACTTTAATCACTCAGTCTCAAGCTTTTCACTTGGACCTTCATGACAGAAGCACATGGTTAGGGACAGCTTGATTTAGCCGCTTAGGCCAGGATTTTATTCTTTTGGGCCTTCCTATCCATTAATGCTCAAAGCCTTGGATCCTTTTTACCCCTGCCTTTTAGTTTAAAGAGCTATTGGCTTTTTCTGCTTGCTTTTTTTTTTCGCAAGCTTTGTATTTTTTACTGCTTTTTCTTGCTTCAAGAATCAATTTTATGATTTTTCAGATTATCAATAACATTTCTCTTTTTTTCATTATTCTTTCAAGAGCCAACAATTTTAACATTCATAAACTTCACTATAAAAAATATGCACTGTTCAAGCATTCTTTCAGAAAACAAGAAGTATTCTCACCACATCAAAATAATTAAAATAATTTTCAAGATAGAATTCGAAATTATGCACTTCTTGTTCTTTTGCAAATAAAAACATTTTTTCTTTTAAGAAAGGTGAAAGATTCATGGAACATTCATAGCTTTAAGACATAGACGCTAAACACTAATGATCATGTAATGAAGACACAAACATAGTCAAAACATAGCATAAAAACCGAAAACAGAAAAGAAAATAAACAAGGAGATTAAAGAACGGGTCTACCTTAGTGATGGTGGCTTCTTCTTCCTCTTGAAGAACCAATGGAGTTCTTGAGCTCCTCTATGTCTCTTCCTTGCCTTTGTTGCTCCTCTTCCTAGAGGTTTCTCCGGCCTTAGGTTCCATTAATGGTTATGGAAAGCAAAAAGCTGAGCTTTTCCACACCAAATTTAAAAGCTTTGCTCGTCCTCGAGCAAAATAAGATAGAAGGGAGTAGAAGAAGAATGATGCAATTAACTATGAAAACTCATTACTGTATACAAGAAAAATTAAAAAGAGTTGAAAAAGAATTTGAAAAGATACGTAAGTTTTGAAAACATTTTGGAAGAAATTGAAAAGAATTGAAAAAGAATTAAAAAGAATTGGAAAGATTATTAATTTTTGAAAATAGAAATTGAAAGATGAATGTTTAAAATATGTTTGATGCAAAAAAAGTATGAATTAAAACATGAAAAATTGAAAAAAAAATCGAATTGGAAACAAAATTATCTCCCTTGTGTCATCCTGGCGTTAAACGCCCAGAATGCCATCCATTCTGGCGTTTAACGCCCACTTGACTGCCTCTTTGGGAGTTTAACGCCCTGCCAGATACCTGATGACAAGTCATCTTAGCCTATTTTAACTAGCCTTTTTCTTTTGTTTTCAATTGAATTATGCACTTTCTTGAGCCATAAGCAAGCCAATTGGGTAGATTTTCATGTTTCCTTTGAGTTAATCAACCATGTATGAATTCATGCTATTTCATGAGGTTTTATGCTAAAATTATCACATATTTTGAAAGAATGAATATCTCATGATTTTGAGCATAGCTTTGATGAGTTTGGTTGATTAATGATAGGTGAAGAAAGCTTGGAGAAAGGTTGAAGCAAAGAGGAATGGCTAGAAGTGAAGAGAGGACAATGGAATAAGTGAAATTGAACCAGGAGGCATGAAGTTAGCCCCAACGTTAGCCCCCTAACTTGGAGGCTAACGTTAGGCATGAAGATTACTCCCTGGGCTCCCCACGTTTGAGCCAACGTTAGCCCCCTAACTTGGAGGCTAACGTTGGCAAGAGAAACTTCTTCCCTGGGCACCAACGTTTACGCCAACGTTAGACCCCTAACTTGGGGGCTAACGTTGGCACATCAAAACATAAGGGAGAGGGGCCAACGTTTGCGCCAACGTTAGCCCCCTAACTTTGAGGCTAACGTTGGCGCCACACACCACAACAGCTTGAAGGGGTATACTTCCAACAAGAATAACTTGAGCTACAGAGCTCCAAATGAGGTGATTCAAGAAGCATTGGAAAGTAGGAATCAAGAGCTTTCCAAGAATATATGGCACTGCATGGTGGACACTAAAATTGAGGGAGAAAACTGCCCCGCAATGTGCATAAATGAACATGGTGGCAACATGCAGTGAGGCCACTTGACCTCTGCACCTTCGATGGAGTATAACTCGAGCTGTAGAGCTCCAAATAATGTGCTCCCAACGGCATTGGAAAGTAGACATCCAGGGCTTTCCAACAATGTATAATAGTATGGGGTGGACAATATATTTGAGCCTCCAGAACAGGCGTTTTCGCCAACGTTTGAGGCTAACGTTACCTCAAACGCTGCACACCAAAGCCAGCGACCATGCCCTCTTCAAATGATCATAACTTGAGTTGTAGATGTCCAATTGAAGTGATTCCAAGTGGGTTAGAAAGCTGACATTCAGAGCTTTCCAACCATATATGATAGTCTATATTGGGCATAAAATTAGCAATATGACAAGAGGACAAAGTTGGCACTATGAACATGCATAAGGGAGGCCAACGTTAGGGTCAAAGTTAGACCCCTAACGTTGGCACCAACGTGCATACCAGATAAATGTGTTTGCTGCTATGAAAAGTTGGAGCCAAAGTTAGACCCCTAACTTTGGCTCAAACTTTTGGTCCAACTTTTGCTAACCTCAAAACCGGTTCAATTGGTTCACTTCGGTTCTTCTCCAAACTTCAAGAGCAATCAACCAAGGCCTCTTTCAACCCAATTCCACCAAGAGCAAAGGCCCATGATCATCACTCAAAGGCACAAGAAATAGATAAAATAGGAATTTCATTTAATTGTAATTTGTTTTAATTTCATTTTCATTTCCATTTTGTAAAGCCTATATAAGGCATCATTTTCATATTTGTGAGGAGGCTGGCTCCACTAGGGAGCATTAGGATTAGAGAACTCTCTCTTTAATTTTCATCTTTGTTTTAAATCTTGGGTGGAGAATTGAAGGAATTCTGTTTCATTCTCCCTTTGAGATTTCTCTTTGTTTTTCCTTGCTCCATAATTTCAGTAAATTGCAATTTAAATCAAAGTTCTCCTACTGCTTTCATTTTCATTTCTTCTTCAATCTGCCTGCTGTTGAATCAAGGAAGGGCTTGAGATCTAGACTTGTTTTCTAGTCTCTTGGATCTCCTGAGATCTTCATTTGTCTTTCTAGATTTCACAATTGATTTGAGTTTTCTCGCTGATTTACTTTTCTGCTACAATTCCCTTCTCTGCAATTTTGCTTCTCTGTTTACATTGCTCCCAATTTACTTTCCTGCAATTTAAGCTTGCTGCAAGAGTTTTGAATTCTGATATATTGCTCTATTTAATTTCCAGCACCCCAGCCCCTTTACTTTTCATGCAATTTACTTTTCTTGTCATTTAAGATTTTGCCAATTTACTTTTCTTGCAATTTAAGTTTCAATGCAATTTACTTTCTGCAACTTTAAATTCATTGTCCTTTACTTCCCGTTGGTTACAATTTCACACAATTCACATCAATGTTAGCTTGACTAAACTAATCACCCACTAAAATTGCTTGATCCATCAATCCCTGTGGGATCGACCTCACTCCCGTGAGTTTTATTACTTGATGCGACCCGGTGCACTTGCCGGTTAGATTCGTGTGTTTTGGGAGAAATTTATTTTCCACCAAAATACTCATCAAGTTTTTGGCGCCGTTGCCGGGGATTGATTAGATCAACAATGATTATGTGGGTGAGAAGTCTAGATCAAGCATTTTCTTTATTTTTGTTTTCTGTTTCAAAGTGAAACCAAGGTGTTTGAGTTTTTGCCTCACTAAGAAATTCTCATCTCTGATATGAGTAATTTCAATTTTTCTTGGTTGTGTGTTTTACAAAACTCAAATGGAGTTCAACCCATCTTATGATCAAACAAATTCTATGGGATATCACCCACCATCACCAATCTCTAATGATGGGTGGGAATATCACCAAGAAACTTCAAATTCTGGGCTCTCCAATTCATGGAGCCATGCTTCAGAACCACAAGATGAGAAAGAAAATCATATGGGATACCAACCACCACTACAAAATAATTCAAATTATTATCCTCATGGTAGATGGGAGTATCACCATAGAATGAAAGAGCATCCACCCTCACGTCCCAGTCATCACTATGCCTCAACACAAAGTTTCCTCCAAAGTCCATACCAGTCATCCCATCAATCACACAACTCATTCCACACCCCTCAACACAACTTCACCACAACACATTCACGTCACCAGAATTACTCTCAACCTTCAGCCCTTGGATTTACAGATGAGGAATACCTTGAAGCCATTGAAATACAGAGAAAACTAGTGGAAATACACACAAAATCCCCATCTTGGAAAGAATTCGTATTCAAGAAGATGAATGAGTCCTCAGAGCAATCAAGGGGGGACTTAGAACCATCAAACAGTGAAGATGAAGACCAATTTGTGAGTGAGGAAGTGGAAAGACAAGATGAGGAGGCTACTGCATCAAGTGAACTTTCAATAAAGAATGAGGAGGTTGAAAATGAAACTACACTTGAGGTGACAAAAGAACCTGAACACTCACAACCTCCACAAACTTCCATGAACCACTCAAGGCTTTCAGAGCTTGAGTCCAAGCTCGAAAAATATGCGAAAGAAGCACAAATATTCGAAAAAAGGCAAGAGGCTATCTTCAAAAATATGAATGGAGAAGTAGAGAAAATAAGGAGGAGCTTAGAACCACTGAGCAAGAAAAATGAAGGCCAATTGATGGGTGTAAAAGAGGAAGTGGAGGAGCAAGAAAGTGAAGAAGTCATTCCAAACTCAAGTGAGGCAGAGAAGTACATAAAGGAGGAGTTCATGGAACCACCAATACAAAAGGCTCTGGATGAATACAAAACTTCAACAATCACACAACCACCAAAACATGGATTCAAAGAAGTGAAGGCAATTGACAAAAGCACCGAAAAGAGGAGTGGGACCAAACTACCAAGGACAACATTCAAGAGGAGGTCAACCACAAGCAATCCAACCCCTGGACCAATAGCAAGCAAGCTCAATCAAGCCATGTACAAAAGAAAGCTTGCTGAGGAGAGACCAAGACAAGGGGTAATAGCTGAATCTTCTCCTCCTTTGAAGTCATTTCTCTTAACAAATTGGAAGAAGAGGAAGAAAGTAAAGAACAGGTAGACAGTAGGTACATTTCTTTTCCTTGCTTTGTTTAAATTTCAATAAATTGGCATATGGTTACATTCTAAGTTTGGTGTTGCCCTGCAACAAACTGTTTTCCATCTTCATGGATGATTGCATCAATTTTACATGAAAGTGACACACCAAGATTCTAAGTTTGGTGTGCCACCTATTTTTCTATGCAAATCAATCCAGCAACATCACTTGTCTGCATAATCATATTGCCTTTTACAGTGTTATTTTTCTTCTTAGTTGGATAATTTTTGTTTTCTCTTTGTTTCATTTATTTACTTGTTTTTAATGCTTTCCTTCATTAACTGTTTTTGTTAATACATCACCAAGACATCCTTATTCATAACAGACTCTTCATTTGGTGATTGTATTTAACATATAACAGTTTCTTTTGTTTAGTTTTAGTTCAAATAAATGGACATAGGATTGCATTCTAAGTTTGGTGTTGCTATGCAACACAATTTGCTTCAAATCTTGACTGAATACTTGCATTGATTCCAAAGTGAAAGTGTCACACTAAGTTTGGTGTGCCACTTATCTTCTATGCAAAGTATTATGCTCACCTTCTTAAGTATGCAATCACAATGTCTCTGTATCTTGTGCCTTGATTATTATCTTTAATTTTGCTTGCTTGAAACACATGTACTACTAACATTCCTTGTGTAAGACATTTATGATCCATCTTAGCCCCATAGCCACGGTTCTAATAGTTGCTTGAGGATAAGCAAGCATTCTGAGTTTGATATGGGAAGGAAGAGAATGGGAGAAAAATGACAACAATAGAGAAGATGAACTACAAGGTTGTAAAGTTCCTTTTCCTCTCATTTGTTTCAAGCACTATAAACTGCATGATTGTCTTTACCTTCTCTGTATGCATGTGTGTATGAAAAGGCATAGTTGATTTTTAATTTGCAACATGGTGCTGTGCCATTGTGATTACCAACTTGAGTTTTGTGAATTCAAAAGCAGTAAAGCATCATGATCATAAACAAACAAGGAACTAAAGAAGAGTTTAGCATGTGCATACAAGTCTTGGAAAGCTAGTATGATTAATTGTTGCTCAATTGCATTGGATTTTATTTAATTGAAGTCTTCATCTAGTACATTTTGTGAAATCCTTTGAAAATCATGAAAACCTTGAAAGAAAAAGCAAAATAGAGCAAGAAAAGAAAAAGGGAAAGAATGAGAAAGCTGAAGGCTCTGAGTACCAATGGCAATTTATTTGTTAAGTGCTTGTGGTGTTTATGTATCGAGCCAAATGCTTGAAAACAAAACACTTAGAAGTCAAGGTTAGGCTCAAAGTGCAAAAGCACTCCCTCAAAGCTCAAGGCTCTGAGCATCAATGATTAGAGAGTCAAGAAAAGAAAAGAAAAATGAGCTTAATGAAGTCCTCTAATCAAATGCTTGTGGTGCTTATGTATCAAGTGGTAATACTTGAAAACAAAGCATTTAGAAGTCGTAGCTTTGTTATCAACTCATGGGGCAAAGCACCCAAAAGGAGAAGCTAATAAGAAAATCAAAAGCTTGTTTCAAGGAAGAAATACAAGAAAAAGATTTCATAAATTGAGCTAGATGTAAGCATCAATCATTTACATTTCTTTTGTGATTGTAGCATGCTAAGAAAACTAGCTTACCATGAACATTGAGTTGCTATTCTTCTTACCTTGGATTGTCAATCTTTATTGCATGATTCTTTTCTTGCTTGGGGACAAGCAAGCTTTAAGTTTGGTGTTGTGATGACAAGTCATCTTAGCCTATTTTAACTAGCCTTTTTCTTTTGTTTTCAATTGAATTATGCACTTTCTTGAGCCATAAGCAAGCCAATTGGGTAGATTTTCATGTTTCCTTTGAGTTAATCAACCATGTATGAATTCATGCTATTTCATGAGGTTTTATGCTAAAATTGTCACATATTTTGAAAGAATGAATATCTCATGATTTTGAGCATAGCTTTGATGAGTTTGGTTGATTAATGATAGGTGAAGAAAGCTTGGAGAAAGGTTGAAGCAAAGAGGAATGGCTAGAAGTGAAGAGAGGACAATGGAATAAGTGAAATTGAACCAGGAGGCATGAAGTTAGCCCCAACGTTAGCCCCCTAACTTGGAGGCTAACGTTAGGCATGAAGATTACTCCCTGGGCTCCCCACGTTTGAGCCAACGTTAGCCCCCTAACTTGGAGGCTAACGTTGGCAAGAGAAACTTCTTCCCTGGGCACCAACGTTTGCGCCAACGTTAGACCCCTAACTTGGGGGCTAACGTTGGCACATGAAAACATAAGGGAGAGGGGCCAACGTTTGCGCCAACGTTAGCCCCCTAACTTTGAGGCTAACGTTGGCGCCACACACCACAACAGCTTGAAGGGGTATACTTCCAACAAGAATAACTTGAGCTACAGAGCTCCAAATGAGGTGATTCAAGAAGCATTGGAAAGTAGGAATCAAGATCTTTCCAAGCATATATGGCACTGCATGGTGGACACTAAAATTGAGGGAGAAAACTGCCCCGCAATGTGCATAAATGAACATGGTGGCAACATGCAGTGAGGCCACTTGACCTCTGCACCTTCGATGGAGTATAACTCGAGCTGTAGAGCTCCAAATAATGTGCTCCCAACGGCATTGGAAAGTAGACATCCAGGGATTTCCAACAATGTATAATAGTATGGGGTGGACAATACATTTGAGCCTCCAGAACTGGCGTTTTCGCCAACGTTTGAGGCTAACGTTACCTCAAACGCTGCACACCAAAGCCAGCGACCATGCCCTCTTCAAATGATCATAACTTGAGTTGTAGATGTCCAATTGAAGTGATTCCAAGTGGGTTAGAAAGCTGACATTCAGAGCTTTCCAACCATATATGATAGTCTATATTGGGCATAAAATTAGCAACATGACAAGAGGACAAAGTTGGCACTATGAACATGCATAAGGGAGGCAAACGTTATGGTCAAAGTTAGACCCCTAACGTTGGCACCAACGTTGGCACCATAAGCACACTAGACAAGGCCAACGTTAGGGTCAAAGTTAGACCCCTAACGTTGGCACCAACGTGCATACCAGATAAATGTGTTTGCTGCTATGAAAAGTTGGAGCCAAAGTTGACCCCTAACTTTGGCTCAAACTTTTGGTCCAACTTTTGCTAACCTCAAACCGGTTAAATTGGTTCACTTCGGTTCTTCTCCAAACTTCAAGAGCAATCAACCAAGGCCTCTTTCAACCCAATTCCACCAAGAGCAAAGGCCCATGATCATCACTCAAAGGCACAAGAAATAGATAAAATAGGAATTTCATTTAATTGTAATTTGTTTTAATTTCATTTTCATTTCCATTTTGTAAAGCCTATATAAGGCATCATTTTCATATTTGTGAGGAGGCTGGCTCCACTAGGGAGCATTAGGATTAGAGAACTCTCTCTTTAATTTTCATCTTTGTTTTAAATCTTGGGTGGAGAATTGAAGGAATTCTGTTTCATTCTCCCTTTGAGATTTCTCTTTGTTTTGCCTTGCTCCATAATTTCAGTAAATTGCAATTTAAATCAAAGTTCTCCTACTGCTTTCATTTTCATTTCTTCTTCAATCTGCCTGCTGTTGAATCAAGGAAGGGCTTGAGATCTAGACTTGTTTTCTAGTCTCTTGGATCTCCAGAGATCTTCATTTGTCTTTCTAGATTTCACAATTGATTTGAGTTTTCTCGCTGATTTACTTTTCTGCTACAATTCCCTTCTCTGCAATTTTGCTTCTCTGTTTACATTGCTCCCAATTTACTTTCCTGCAATTTAAGCTTGCTGCAAGAGTTTTGAATTCTGATATACTGCTCTATTTAATTTCCAGCACCCCAGCCCCTTTACTTTTCATGCAATTTACTTTTCTTGTCATTTAAGATTTTGCCAATTTACTTTTCTTGCAATTTAAGTTTCAATGCAATTTACTTTCTGCAACTTTAAATTCATTGTCCTTTACTTCCTGTTGGTTACAATTTCACACAATTCACATCAATGTTAGCTTGACTAAACTAATCACCCACTAAAATTGCTTGATCCATCAATCCCTGTGGGATCGACCTCACTCCCGTGAGTTTTATTACTTGATGCGACCCGGTGCACTTGCCGGTTAGATTCGTGTGTTTTGGGAGAAATTTATTTTCCACCAAAATACTCATCAATACCCTGGCTGGCGTTAAACGCCAGGAATCTTTTTTTATTGGGCATTTTTCTGAACGCCTAGAATGTTGCCATTTCTGGCGTTAAAACACCCAGAATGCTGCCCATTCTGGCGTTTAATGCCCAGAATGCTGCTTGCATGGGCGTTAAACGCCCATTCTGCTATCCTTACTGGCGTTTAAACGCCAGTAAACTTATCCTCCAGGTTGTGCTATTTTTGATGCTGTTTTTGATTCCGCTTTAATTTTGCAGTTGTTTTTATGACTCCACATGATCATCAACCTAAAGAAAATATAACATGGCAATGGAAAACAAATGTCTATAAAAAATAAATATAATTAAATAATGTTGGGTTGCCTCCCAATAAGCACTTCTTTAATGTCTTTAGATGGACTTTACTGAGCTTTAATCTAGTCTCAGTCTTGAGCATTCTTGCTCAAATGGCCTTCAAGATAATGCTTGACTCTCTGTCCATTAACAATGAACTTTTTGTCAAAGTCAATATCCTGAAGCTCTACATATCCATATGGTGACACACTTGTAATCACATATGGTCTCTTCCACCGGAATTTCAATTTTTCAGGGAACAATCTGAGCCTAGAGTTAAACAGCAGAACCTTCTGTCCTAGTTCAAAGACTCTAGATGACAGCTTTCTGTCATGCCACTTTTTTGCTTTCTCCTTGTAAATTTTAGCATTTTCGAAAGCATTGAGTTTGAACTCCTCCAGCTCATTCAACTGGAGTAATCTTTTCTCTCCAGCTACCTTAGTATTAAGGTTTAGGAACCTGGTTGCCCAGTAGGCCTTGTGTTCCAATTCTACTGGCAGATGATAGGCTTTTCCATACCCAAGCTGGTATGGAGAGGTCCCTATAGGAATCTTGAATGCGGTTCTGTATGCCCACAGAGCGTCATCCAGACTTCTTGCCCAATCCCTTCTACTGGTACTTACAGTCCGTTCCAAGATTTGTTTTAGTTCTCTATTTGAGACTTCAGCCTGCCTATTTGTCTGTGGATGATATGGATTTGCCACTTTGTGGTTAATTCCATATCGGACCAGAGCAGAGTCAAGCTTTTTATTGCAGAAATGAGTGTCTTCATCACTGATTAGTACCCTAGGAACATCGAACTTGCTGAAGATATGCTTCTGGAGGAACTTTATCACTGTCTTAGTATCATTAGTGGGTGTTGCAATTGCCTCTACCCATTTAGGTACATAGTTTACTTCCACCAGAATATATGCGTTTGAATATGATGGTGGAAAAGGCCCCATGAAGTCAATACCCCATACATCAAACAACTCAATCTCTAAGATCCCTTGCTGAGGCATGGCATAACCATGAGGCAGATTACCAGCTCCTTTGGCAACTGTCATAGTTACGTACAAACTCTCGAGAGTCTCTATAGAGAGTAGGCCAGTAGAAGCCATATTGGAGAACCTTTGTGGCTGTTCGCTCATCTCCAAAATGTCCTCCATATTGTGATCCATGGCAATGCCATAGGATCTTCTGTGCCTCTTCTCTAGGCACACATCTATGGATTATTCCATCTACACATCTCTTAAAGAGATATAGTTCATCCCACAGGTATTACTTTGCATTAGAAATCAATTTTTTCGTTTGCTGCTTACTGTACTCTTTGGGTATGAATCTCATAGCTTTATAGTTTGCAATGTCTGCAAACCACGATACTTCCTGAATGGCAAAGAGTTGCTCATCCGGAAAGGTTTCAGAGATCTCAGTAGGAGGGAGGGATGCTCTTGCTACTGGTTCTATCCGGGACAAGTGATCAGCTACTTGGTTCTCTGTCCCTTTTCTGTCTCTTATTTCTATATTAAACTCTTGCAGAAGCAACACCCATCTTATGAGTCTGGGTTTTGAATCCTGCTTTGTGAGGAGATACTTTAGAGCAGCATGATCAGTGTACACAATCACTTTTGATCCTACTAAAGAAGATTTGAACTTGTCAATGGCATAAACCACTGTAAGCAACTCCTTTTCTGTGGTTGTGTAATTCTTCTGCGCGTCATTTAAAACATGACTAGCATAATAAATGACATGCAGAAGCTTGTCATGTCTTTGTCCCAATACTGCACCAATGGCATGGTCACTGGCATCACACATTAGTTCAAATGGAAATGTCTAATCTGGTGCAGAAATGACTGGTGCTGTGACCAGCTTAGCTTTTAGAGTCTCAAACACCTGCAGACACTCTGTGTCAAAGACAAATAGTGTATCAGTAGCTAGCAGATTTCTCAGAGGTTTTACAATTTTTGAAAAATTCTTTATAAACCTCCTATAGAATCCTGCATGCCCTAGAAAGCTTCTGATTGCCTTAACATTGGCAGGTGGTGGTAATTTCTCAATTACCTCTACCTTAGCTTGATCCACCTCTATTCCCTTGTTCGAAATTTTGTGCCCAAGGACAATTCCTTCTGTCACCATAAAGTGACATTTCTCCCAGTTTAAAACCAGGTTAGTCTCTTGGCACCTTTTTAGAACAAGTGCTAGATGGTCAAGACAGGAGCTGAATGAGTCTCCAAATACTGAGAAGTCATCCATGAAGACCTCCAGAAATTTCTCTAACATATAAGAGAAGATAGATAGCATGCACCTCTGAAAGGTTACAGGTGCATTGCACAGACCAAATGGCATCCTTCTGTAGGCAAATACTCCAGATGGACATGTGAATGCTGTCTTCTCTTGGTCCTGAGAATCTACTGCAATTTGGTTGTAACTTGAATAGCCATCCAAAAAGCAGTAGTATTCATGACCTACTAGTCTCTCTAGCATCTGGTCTATGAATGGTAAAGGAAAATGATCCTTTCTGGTGGCTGTATTGAGCCTTCTGTAGTCAATACACATACGCCACCCTATAACTGTTCTTGTGGGAACCAGTTCATTCCTTTCATTATGAACCACTGTCATACCTCCTTTCTTAGGGACAACTTGGACAAGGCTCACCCAGGGGCTATTAGAAATAGGATAAATAATCCCAGCCTCTAGTAACTTAGTGACCTCTTTCTGCACCACCTCCTTCATGGCTGGATTCAGCTGCCTCTGTGGTTGAACCACTGGCTTAACATCATCCTCCAATAGGATCTTGTGCATGCATCTGGCTGGGCTAATGCCCTTGAGATCACTTATGGACCACCCAAGAGCTGTCTTGTGAGTTCTCAGCACCTAGATTAGTGCTTTCTCTTCTTGTGGTTCTAAAGCAGAGCTTATGATTATCGAAAAAGTGTCATCTTCTCCCAGAAATGCATATTTCAGGGATGGTAGTAGTGGATTGAGCTCGGGTTTAGGAGGCTTCTCCTCTTCCTGAGGAGTTTTCTGAGGTTCTTCTATGTTCTTTGGTTCCTCCAGATCAGACTGAACATCTTTAAAAATGTCCTCTAGCTCTGATTCAAAACTCTCAGTCATATTGACCTCTTCCACCAGGGAATCAATAATATCAGTGCTCATGCAGTCTTTTGATGTGTCTGAATGCTGCATATATAGCTTTGATAGCATTCAACTTAAACTCATCCTCATTGACTCTTAGGGTTATCTGCCCTTTTTGGACATTAATGAGGGTTCGTCCAGTTTCTACGAAAGGTCTTCCTAGAATGAGAGTTGCACTCTTGTGCTCCTCTATTTCCAGCACTACAAAGTCAGTGGGAAAGGCAAATGGCCCAACCTTGACAATCATGTCCTCAATTACGCCTGATAGAATTTTAATGGAGCCATCAGCAAGTTGGAGATATATTCGGGTTGGTTTGACTTCTTCAGTCAAACCAAGCTTTCTGATAGTGGATGCAGGTATCAGGTTGATACTTGCCCCAAGATCACATAAAGCTGTCTTGGTATAAGCATCTTCTAATGTGCATGGTATCATAAAGCTTTCGGGATCTTTAAGCTTCTCGGGTAAGCTTTTTAAAATGACTGCACTGCATTCTTCAATGAGAAAAACTTTTTCAGTCTCTCTCCAATCATTCTTATGACTTAAGATCTCTTTCATGAACTTAGCATAAGAGGGTATTTGCTCAAGTGCCTCTGCAAATGGAATCTTTATTTCAAGAGTCCTGAGATAGTCTGAAAAGCGGGCAAATTCTTTATCCTGTTCTACTTGGTGGAGTTTCTGAGGATAAGGCATCTTGGCTTTATATTCTTCAACCTTAGTTGTTACAGGTTTATTTCCTACATAAGTGGTTGGAGAAGCCTGCTTAAGGGGGTTGTTATCAGCACTTGCAGGTGTCTGATCACTTATTGGCGTTTGAACGCCAGAACTGGGTACTTTTTGGGCATTCAACGCCAGATTGCCACCCTTTTCTGGCATTTGAACGCCAGAATTGGCCATCCACTGGGCGTTTAACACCAACTTCTGGCCCTTTTCTGGCGTTTGAACACCAGAATCATTTCTCTTTGGACTCCTACTGTCCTCAGAGGGATTTTTGGCAGTGGTTTGGTCATCCTCGGTCAGATGTTCTTTTCTTGGCTTCCTGCTGCTTTGAGTTGAGACATTTAATGTCTTTTCACTTCTTAAATGAACAGCTTGGCATTCTTCTGTTATCTGTTTAGATAACTGCTTAGCATCTTTGGTTTCTAGTAGCATCTCTTTAAATTCTGCTAACTGTTTTGTTATAGAAAATAGTTGCTGATTAAGTTCAGCAATTTGTTCTGGAGGACTAAGTTCAGTGGATATTGCCTCAGCCTCTTCCTTCATGGAGGTCTCACCACTTGAGTACAGGTGCTGATTTCTGGTAACTGTATTAATGAGCTCTTGAGCCTCTTCAATTGTCTTTTTCATATGTATAGATCCACCAGTTGAGTGGTCTAGAGACATCTGGGCCTTTTCTGTAAGCCCATAGTAAAAGATGTCTAACTGTACGCATTCTGAAAATATTTCAGAGGGGCATTTTCTTAGTATCTCTCTGTACCTCTCCCAGGCATTATAAAGGGATTCATTATCCTCTTGTTTAAAGCCTTGGATGTCCAGCCTTAGCTGAGTCATCCTTTTTAGAGGGAAATATTGATTCAGGAATTTGTCTGATAACTGTTTCCATGTTCTTATGCTTGCTGTGGGTTGGTTATTTAACCACCTCTTAGCTTGATCTTTTACAGCAAATGGAAATAGTAATGATCTGTAAACATCCTGATCTACTTCCTTATCACGTATTGTGTCAGCGATTTGTAAGAACTGTGTCAGAAACTGAGTAGGTTCTTCTTGTGGAAGACCGGAATACTGGCAGTTTTGCTGCACCATCATAATGAGCTGAGGGTTTAGCTCGAAATTGCTGGCTCTGATGGGGGGTATACAGATACTACTCCCATATGAAGCAGTAGTGGGGTTAGCATATGACCCCAGAGTCCTTCTGGACTGTTCATTTCCACTTAGGTCCATGATGGAGAAAGGGAGATGATGTGGATTGTAAATAAAAATTTTATTCCCTTTTTTTTTTGAAATTAAATAAATTAAAATAAAGTAAAAAAATTTGATGCAAGTTTCGAAAATTAAGGAAAGAAAAAGAAATTAAATAAATTAGAAAACTAAATTAATTAATTAATTAAAAAGATTTGAAAAATTATGGGTGAGGATTTTCGAAAAATAAAGAGAGAGAAAGTGGTTAGGAAGTTTTGAAAAAGATATGTCTTAAAATTAAAGATACTTGTAAGAAAATAAATAAAAGAAAATATTTGAAAAAGATGTGATTTTAAAATTTGAGATTAGAAAAGATAAGATAAGTTAGGTAAGAGAAGATAAGGAATTTTAAGAGAAGATAAGTTTTTAAATTAAAAAGTTTTGAAATTTTAATTTTAAATTTGAAAATTAAATTTTAAATTTTGAATTTTGAAAAAGTCAACAATATAAGATAAAGATTTGAAAAAAAATTTAAATTTTGAAAATGTTTGATTTTTGAAATTTTAAATTTAAATTTTGAAATTTGGATTTTGAATTTTGGAATTTAATTGAAATTTGAAATTTGAATTTGAAATAAGATAAGATAAGATTTTGAAAAAGATGATTTTTGAAAAAGATTTGAATTATGAAATTTAAAACTAAGATAAGAAAAGATGAAAATTTAAAAAAAAAATCTGATTTTTTTTAATGTAAATTTTGAAAATTCAATTAAAATAAAGAGAAAAAATATTTTTTTTTGAATTTAATGAGGAAAGAGAAAAACAAGTAAAAGACACAAAACTTAGAATTTTCAGATCAAAACAAAGAAAACAAACAAGAAAACTTTGAATGTCAAGATGAACACCAAGAACACTTTAAATGTCAAGATGAACACCAAGAACAAATTTTGGAAATCTTTAGGAAAATAAAAACACAAAGGACACCAAACTTAAAAAATTTTTATACTTTGGACACTAATAATTTGAAAATGCACAAGAAAAACAAGGAAAGACACAAAACAAGAAAAACTAAAGATCAAACAAGGAAAATAAACAAGAACAACTTGAAGATCAAGAAAGAACAAGGAACATGTAATTAAAAAATATGAAGAAATATAAAAACATGCAATTCGAAAAATTGAAGGAAACTAAAAACATGCAATTGACACCAAACTTAAAACATGAAACTAAACTCAAACAGAAGACTCAATTATTAATTTATTGGTTTTTATCTATTTATTAAAAATTTTCAAAAAAAATCTAGAAAAAGAGAACAATAATTTTAAAGTTTTAACAAAAAAAACAATAATAGAAGACTCAATTTTAGTGACTCTAAAGCAAAAAGATAAATTTTTCCTAATCTAAGTAACAAGATGAACCGTCAGTTGTCCAAACTCGAACAATCCCCGGCAACGGTGCCAAAAACTTGGTGCACGGAATTGCAATCACACCTTTGCAACTCCGCACAACTAACCAGCAAGTACACTGGGTCGTCTAAGTAATACCTTATGTGAGTAAGGGTCGATCCCACAGAGATTGTCGGCTTGAAGCAAGCTATGGTTATCTTGTAAATCTTAGTTAGGAGATTAGTGATTAAAATGATTTTTATTTATGAAAAGTAAATAACATGAATTGAATGTTACTTGTGATTCAGTAATGAGGAACAGGTTGAGGTTCCAGAGATGCTCTGTCGTCTGAATTTCTACTTTCCTACTGTCTTCTTCTCCAAACACGCATGGCTTCCTTCAATGGCAAGCTGTATGTTGGTGGATAACTGTTGTCAATGGCTACCATCCGTCCTCTCGGATGAAAATACTAGGCACGGTTTCTGTACGGCTAATCAACTGTCGGATCTCTCGTCTCGGATGAAAAATACCAGGTACAGCTACCGCACGGATAATCATCTACCGGTTCTCACTTGTGTCGGAATAGGATCTCTCTATCCTTTTGCACACTGTCACTGCGCCCAATATTCGTGAGTTTGAAGCTCGTCATAGTCATCCCGTTCCAGATCCTACTCGGAATACCACAGACAAGGTTTAGACTTTCTGGATCTCAGGAATGTTGCCAATTGGTTCTAGCCTCTACCACGAAGGTTCTAATCTTATGGACTCGGTCCGTGGATTAGAGACCCAAGAGATACGCACTCAAACTGTCGCCCAATGACTACGTTGAGCTTAGGTAGAACGGGAGTGGTTGTCAAGCACGCGTTCATAAATTTGAGAATGATGATGAGTGTCACGGATCATCATATTCTCTATATTGAAGTACGAGTGAGTATCTTATAACAAAATCAAGCCTGATTGAATAGAAAACAATAGTAATTGCATTAATCCATTGAGACACAGCAGAGCTCCTCATCCCCACCTATGGAGTTTAGAGACTCATGTCGTAGAAAATACAATATGAGATGTAAAATGTCATGAGTTACAAAATGAATCTCTAAAAGTAGTTTTTATACTAAAACTAGTAACTTAGGTTTACAGAAAATGAGTAACTAAGTGCAGATAGTGCAGAAATTCACTTTCGGGGCCCACTTAGTGTGTGCTTGGGCTGAGCATTGAAGCTTTCACGTGCATATGCCTCAAATTGGAGTTAAACGCCACCCTGGGTGCCAAAATGGGTGTATAACGCCAAGAAGTGTGCCAGTTCTGGCGTTTTACGCCAGAAAAGGGTATCTAGCTGGCGTTTAACGCCAGTTTGGGCCATCAAATCTCGGGCAAAGTATGGACTATTATATATTGCTGGAAAGGCAAAGATGTCTACTTTCAAACACAATTGAGAGCACACCAGTTGGGCTTTTTTAGCTCCAGAAAATCCATTTCGAGTGCAGGAGGAGGGTCTGAATCTAACAACATCTACAGTCCTTTCTCAGCCTCTGAATCAGATTTTTGCTCAGGTCCCTCAATTTCAGCCAGAAAATACCTGGAATTACAGAAAAGCACACAAATTCATAGTAAAGTCCAGAAATGTGATTTTTGCATAAAAACTAATAAAAATATAATAAAAAGTAACTAAAACATACTAAAAACAATGCCAAAAAGGGTATAAATTATCCGCTCATCAATAGGTTATAGTTGTAATAGTTAGAGTGATTGCTCAATATCCCTTTTAGTGAATTGAGAACCAGAAAGTAACAACACTGATTTTGTGATGCAAATTCTCTTTAGCGAAGTAGGGCCTACAGTAGTTCTTGTCATTATGTATTATTTGTGGCAAGGCTATATAAAGCCTTGGATTTATATGTGGCAACCTTTATTTCCATTATGATGATTGATGCACATAAATTTTAGACTTCTACTCTCCATAGGCCTTTTCAATGTTATTTTTCTTTATCACTTTTTGGGCCTAAAATTTGTGTTAAATGTTATCTTGTCGTGTTTAAGATCTTTGCTATTAAAATATTGAGTTGCTATAGCTGTGTGGATTACCTTTGTTAGCTTTAATAAAAATATGATTGCAAAACAATTAAAAGATGGGAAAGAAGAAATCAGATCTAACTTAGAGAAATAAATAAATCATGGATGTTGCATAATTATTATGAAAGATGACAATGAGCACACATGTAGTAGCAATTTGAAACCAATTATAAACATTTGTGTTATTGGATTGTTGATGCAAGAGAGCGGTATATATTATTGGATGAAAGGTTTTTTTAATATATTTACTTCTAAAGTCCAAATGATAAATTATTTCCTTCTAAATCTCATACAAAAAATGATAGGATTTCAAATTATATATATAAAAAAAGAAATTGCATGACATCTGGGCCTCTGGACAATGAGAAATGTAAACTTTATTTATTTAGGTTTTATTTTGAGCTGGAGCTTTTGGTTCAAATGTGTGATCTTATTTAACTTTTTGTTTTTGATGCATAAGGAGAAATCAGACAGACCTGAGTAGGGGTGCACATGAGGCCGGGTGAAGCCGGGTTCGCTGTGACCCGAATTTGACCCTAACTAATGACCGGGTCTATTTATGAGACCCTTATCCGACCCTAGACCCGATGAAATTGTGTTACTTTCGAGCCACACTTAAGTCGGGTCTAGACCGGGTAAAGCCCAGGTCTTGATCAACTTTATCATGACATCACCAAAAATTAGATTCTACATCTTTTGAACCTCTAAATTTTGGAAAATAATTATTCCACAACATTGCAACATTCACGTAATAATAATTTATAATCTAATAATAATAATTTAAAGTTTCATAATAATAATAATTATATCAATTACACATTAAACATTCAAAGTTCAAAAGACAATTAAAACAAAGTTAACAACCAACACAAGATTAACATAATAATAATAATTTATAGTGTCATACCAACCAATAACAACAAAATATTAAGTAGCAAACAACTACATGGGTCCAACGGGCCGGGGCCGGGTGACCCAAGACTTGGCCCGAACCCGATTTAATAAATAACCGGGGCCATCTATTGAAACCTCGGGTCTGACCGGGCCATAACAAAGCCGGACCAAATTAGCCCTGAAGTCATCGGGCCCGGTCTGGATCTTCGGGTTGGACCGGGTCTTGTGCACCCCTAGACCTGAGTGTGTCCTTAATGAAAGGTTGCTATATTTGTATTCCCTTCTTTTTTGCATCAATTTGAAAAGTTGCTATATATTTTAGAAGGAAGATAGAATAAGAGTTTTCAAAGATACAGTCCCAAATTAGTTCACCTGGGCTTAGTCATTATATATGTTTTATGCCTTTCAGGTGATATTGATCTGTCTGATTTGCTCCACCATTATTGTATCACAATATTAGCTTTTTTAGTGACTGAGGTTGCATGTTGGTGGTCCTGTTATTTCTTTTAAAAATAAAAGATGAGTTTTATTTAGGACATGACAATGTTGCATAGTTATAGACAAACTACTGCTGAATTTATTAAAAAGGAGCGGCATTTCAATATAATAGTGTATCAGAACAAAACTTGTTCCCCATGTTATTTCCATATTAATTTCCCTGATTTGATTAGAAATTAGAATAAGTGGTGCTACTTCGTAAATTCTAGTTTGATTTGATTTTCATGTTTAGTTTTGTTGTAGCTAGTGAACTTTAGCATAGATCAAGGTACTAATGTAAATATGCTTACTACTTATTCCAACCATGTGCATGTTGACTTTAATTGAGGGTGAAGTTTTTTATTGCCTTATACCTTTTATCATATTAGCAAAGTATGATTATTGGACCACAACTTTGGCAAGTATTATTACTCATGGTTAAGCTAAATTGTATTTATAGTATCATGACATTTGTTGTTGGTGAAATTACAAAATAATCAGAAGAGTAAAAAGACAGGGACCATCACCCAATAAAGTGAAGTGGTGAAGGTACGCGAGAGTGGCTATATATGTCAACATTATAGTTCATCCACTTGTATTTACATAGTTATAGGCTTGTAGTATTTTTGTTGTTTAGATTTGTAACATGATTTATTATTTTTCAAGAGAAATTTATGTATCAATATTTTGAATTTAATGAAATATCTTATTTTGTGGTAATTAATTTCAGAATATTTATATTATGCATAATAATAATAATTGTTGGCAAAAATAATTGAGATTCTAGAAAAAAAAAAGATAGTTCGTTGCTTCTAAGAAAATGGGTATAATATAACTAAAAAAAGTCTTTAAGATTTTAGCGGCAATAGTAATCGCAACTAAAAGTAAATAATATTATAATTTTAGAATTATTTTTAGTGGCCATATAAATTGCCGGTAAAATGGATTTTTGCGGCAATAGTAATTGCCGCTAAAAGTGAGTAACATTGCAATTTTAGAATTACTTTCAGTGGCCATATAAATTGCCAAGAAAATGGCCACTAAAAGTTACATATTTTTTGCGGCCATTAAAAAGGTCTTTACTGGCAAATGTTATAATTGCCGCTAAAACCTTTTAGCGGCAAAGCATAAGACGGCTAATGTCTAATTACCGATAAATGTATTAGCGGCTATTTTTATTGCCGCTAAAAGCAAAATAAATGGCCGCTAAAAGTGATTTTTTTTGTAGTGGCGGTTTACGTGCACTGGGAGTTGAACAGAAACCACTATAGGCAGCAGCGGTTTCTGTAGAGCATGATTTGACCATAAACCGCTACAATTGGGGCATTGAACGTAAACCGCTAGAGGCAGTAGCGGTTTACGTGGAGGGTGCGTCAAGGCTGGTTGCCTATAAATACCCCCTCCAAAGCATTATTGGGGTGAGAAGAGTATCATTTCTCACAAATAGATGGGGAAGAGTGTTTTATGGCTTTGGTGCATTGCTCTGGGAAAATAAAAAAAGTAAAAGGCACGGAGTTAAATTTACAGATAGGGAACCTCTTAGTGTATTAATTCGGTTGTCGAGTACGTTGGCAGAGATAAAATAGAGCATATCACAGAAGCTTGGTGTGTGCGGGACAAAGTGGATTAAAAAATTGTTCTACAAGATTTCCATTGCCATTGTGTCTGCCGGTGTGAAGTATGAAACGTTTGTGATAGGGTCCAATGAAGACTTGCAGGTCTTGTTTCACTGTCGGCAGAGTTTTCCAGAGGTCAGAATACCCGAGTTGTTTGCGAAGTTGGAAGATGGCATCGACAGCTCTGGGGCATCTGCGCCAAATCCTCAGTCGACGACGATGGGTAGTGCCTCCACGTCAATGCCGGTGGTTGCACCTTCCAGTCCGATCCACGATCCTCCATGTGTTGCGATTGGTATTGCTAGTGTGCCTCGTGGTGTCCCCGATTTTGACTATGAGGTTGGACCAGATCATGTTGAAAATGCCATGCGGACGATGATTCAGCGGATGAGCCGATCGACATTATTGGGGACAGTGAGGATGATATTCCGAGCACCACACATACACCCTAAGGAGCATCAGGTTCCGACACACAGCAATATCCTCCACACTTGTCAGCGTTGAACTTGGAAGCCATTGGCAAACAACGAGAGATGGGGGAGACCTATGTGGGTCAGGGTCTGCATGATGTAACCAGTCTGACAGAATTTCGTCTTAGCCAATCTTTCCAGAGTAAGGATGAAGCCGTGCTGAGTGTGAAGGATTACAGCATCTAGCGTGGAGTTGAGTACAGGGTGATAGAATCGGACCATCTCAAATACCAAGGGAAGTGCAAGGAGTTTGGAAAAGGGTGCACGTGGATGATCCGTATCGCACTGCGGCAACGGAACAGCACGTGGGAAGTTAGGAGGTACAACGGACCGCACATGTGTTTGGCCACATTCATATCGAGCGACCACAAACAACTTGATTATCATGTCATCTGTGCGAGGATCTTTCTGTTGGTCAGAGCGGATGTGTCGGTTACAATTAAGGTGTTGCAGGAAGCAACTGAGTCCACCTATGGTTTCAGGCCTAGTTATAGGAAGGTTTGGATGGTGAAGCAGAAGGCAATAGAATAGATCTACGGGGACTGGGAGGAGTCTTATGGCGAGTTGGCCCGTTGGATCCTTGGGGTGACGTCCACCATGGATGGTATGATAGCTCTTTGAAGACCTCTCCGGTTAGAGTGGGTGATCAGGTTGATGAATCGACTGTCTACTTTCACCGTCTATTCTGGACATTTCCTTCCTGTATTGAGGCATTCTGACACTGTAAACCTCTATTCAGCATCGATGGTACTCACTTTTATGTTAAGTACAGAGGGACCTTGTTGTTAGCAATTGCTCAAGATGGAAACTCGAACATCCTGCCTATTGCTTTTGCACTTGTGGAGGGAGAAAATACAGAGTCTTGGTCATACTTTCTGACCAACCTCAGAAGACATGTGACGCCATAAATGGGCATTCTAGTGATTTTTGACAGGCACAACGGCATCAAGGCAGCACTAGAGACACCTTATAGTGGATGGCAACCTCCTGATGCGTATAAGACATTTTGTATTCGGCATGTTGCAGCCAATTTTGCTTTCAGCTTCAAAGGGCAGGATGCTAGGAGGTGGCTGGTGAATGCTGCTTATGCTAAGACGGAGGCCGAGTTTGAGTATTGGTTTAATATCATGAGAATAGAGAATCCGGCTATGTGTGATTGGGCAAATAGGATGGAGTATGAGAAGTGGACACAACACAAGGATGGAGGCAGGCGATATGGTCACATGACGACCGATATATCTGAGTGTGTCAACTCTGTTTTGAAGGGAACCAGGAATCTACCAGTGATGTTGTTGGTCAAATCAACGTGCTTAAGGCTTGTAGAGCTGTTTGTTGTTCGGGGTCAGTTAACAGAGGCACAACTGGGGTCTGGACACCGATTTCGCCAGGCACTTTTCTAAAGCCATTGAGTGGAACTTGAGGGATTCAAGGTGTTTCACGGTGACACTATTCGATAGGCATTAGTCCGAGTATACTGTCGCGGAGACTACACCTATGGGTAACTTTTCATTGGGAATGTACCGAGTTTTGCTTAGAGAGTACGTGCAATTGTGGCCATTTTCAGGCCCTGCACTACCCCTGTTGCCATGCAATCGCATGCTGTGCTCAGTCACGACTGGATTGGGCCACATTCGTTGATGAAGTTTACAGCATGGCTGAGGTATTCAAGGTGTATTAGATGGCCTTTGCACCTTGTATTCTAGAGGGGCTTTGGCCGCCATATGACAAACCGACTGTCATCCCTGACCCGAACATGAGACGCGCTAGAGAGGGTCGACCACAATCCACACGGATCTGCAACAACATGGATGAAGCTGATCCCAATAGGCCGAAACGATGTGGCTTTTGCAGGCACGGTCTAAATGAGAATCGGTGCCACATCGAGCACGATGCCTCACTCTAGCAGGTCGGGTGGGCCGCTGTGCTACATCGTCAGCCGGATGGGTAGGTCCAAATTCTGACTCGGGTGTACCACCTATGGTGAATCAAGTGTCGTACGGGCTACCTGCAGGCTCGTTCAAATCCACCACGTACTGTCCCTGATAGCCCAGTACCTGGTACTCTGGTGCCTGGACATCTGGCATCTGTGGATGGTAAGCTGCGGCATCAGGCTGAATATCTGGCATCTGAGGAGGGTAAGCAGGTGCATCAACCTGTGCCTGGGTCTGTTCGTCGTCATAGAGCTGTGAACTACCCATCTGATCATCTATGTCCATGGTCATGGTAGTGGTTCCAATGTCAGCAAACATCTGTGCGCTGTCATGGAATGCCTGAGAGCTATATCAAGTCTTGAACGTCCCGGCCCCTGGCCCAGACGCTCTGTCGCCACCAGGTGTACCACCAATCTGGGAACCTCCACCCAGCCCCCTATGTCGCGCACTAGCCTGACGGACACGGTGCTCTGTAATACATGCGCCATCCCCACCTGCATCATCCTCCTGCATCATATCATCTAGCCATCGCCACTCTCGACCGATGTCCTAGTACCAATACGATGGTGTCTCTCAACACGCCTGTTGTCCGGCATGTCTGGCAGCTGTGATCTCCATGGTGCCTGTGACGACCCTCTCTGAAAGGCCTCGGCCAGTATCTCCACGTTCCTCAGATCTGCGAATGCCGCAATCGGAGAAAGAACCCTATGCGCCTTACGGTGCCACCAATCAAAGAACTCAGCAGAGGGGCCTAGATCAGGCATTCTGTTGATAGCAAGCACGAAATCACCCCTGTTCTCCCAGTGTAAATGCCACACCTGATAGTAATGGGGGAATCACTTATCCCCGCCTCTCCCATCCTTAGCATGCAGCCAGTCAATGTTTAAAGCCCTCTCGGGAACATGCTAAACCCCTCCAAGCTGTGCCACTACCCTATCAACTTGATGCCACTCGATCATAGAAAAGTATATCAAGCTGGTCTTCACTCTCCATAACCGAGAATGCTTCGCCGTAAGAATCTCAGGGTGAACCACAGCAAGTACGTCGAGTGAGGAGTAAGGCTCCAATACAATTTGAAAATTGGACATCCTCATAAGACATAAAACAATGTACATATAAGCAGTAACATGAACCACAACCATATAACCAACCACAACCATGATACTTACATCTTGAGCAGTTAATCGATCTAATGCAAGGCGATATCTGATAACCTTCTGCTCTTCCCCATCGTTAGGAGGTAAGTAGGCAGCCCACCTGAGTAATAACAACCGTTACAAACTGAATGCGTCAAACCACATATAAGATTTTACAAAATCCTACCAAATAAATAATACCTGGATGCTAACAGAAATGAAAAATCATTAAACCCAGAGGGCCACAATGAGGGAAACCAGCAGAATATCCAACTCTGTAGTAGCTGAAGAGGACCCACCAAGTTCGTAATATTTCTATTCGCTACCCGACACATGCATCGATACAACCATGCCAATGCAGCAGATCCCCAACTATAACTCCCCATGTCATCAAAATTCGCCATAAAGGGCAACCACTGAATATGAACCCGATTCGCACTCTTGTCCCCAAATAACTTTGTGGATAACAACAACATGATGTAGGCACGTGCATATATGCGAACAGTATCCTCGGTCACATCTTCTGGCAACACCCGAAACCTCTCATGAAACCATGTGAAGTGGACGGTCATCTGCTTGACCTTATTCGGTGGAGGCAGCTCTTTGAATAACTCCTAAAACCATTTCCAGGCTGGTCGGCCACCCTCCATGAAAGTTTCAAACTCTGCAAGGAAACCACTAACAGCCCTCCCATCAATAGGCAACCCAAGCTGAAACACCACATCTTGCAGTGTCACTGTGCACTCTCCAAAAGGCATATGAAAAATATGTGTCTCGGGACGCCACCTCTCAATGAACGCATTAACCATAGCCTCATCCAACCAGAACCAACGACTGTTTAGCCTGGCCAAGTGGTATAAACCAGCCCTCTCTAAATAAGGTATGATTCTTTCATGCATTGGCATATTTTGTTGCCGCCTCACACTGTATATACACCTACTTGACTGCACCATGCACGAAAGACATGCACAACGTTGTTCAAATTTACATGCAACATGGAAAAATCTTAACTTATTTGACTGAATAAATAAATAAATATTATCACACAACGACACAACTAAATAATTAATTAATTAAATTATTATTCACTTATACATTCAAACTGTTAAATCTTTGATTCGTTACATACTTCAAAAACCGGTTATAAACTTCAAATCCCGATTTCCAAGGGAACATAAAAAATAAACACGTTCTCAACCTAAATCAATTTCTGGCTAAATACTGGTTTCTTAGCTATATTTTAAACAGAATAATTAAAATTAAAATTAAATTATCTTTACCTATTATTCCAATGTCGTCTAACCTAGTATATACCGACACTACATTCCACATCCTAAGTAAGATCTAACACTCAAGTATAAGGTTTAGATTAATATTCTAGCTCCTATACCCTACATTCCATAACCTATCTAACATATGTTAATGCTCAGATAAATAAAATAAATCTAACTTCATCGGTAATGGCACCGGCAATATAGGCAATACCGTTCAGTCGGTACAAGCTCAGTTCATCTGCCATGATCTTTACCTGAAGGTCAACGCTCGAAAAAATCTTAAAACTCTCCTCCAAGTGCTCCTCCTTCTCTCTACAACTTTTCTCTCTCTAGCCAACCCCACAAGCCACACAAATGAAATCCGCGACTGCAAGCCATGATTTATATAGACACTCCCTCCACGAAAACCGCTACTACCTCTAGTGGTTTACGTTCAATGCCCCCAATGCATAAACCGCTACTGTCTGTAGCGGTTTATGGTCAAATCGTGCTCTACAAAAACTGCTGCTGCCTATAGCGGTTTCTCTTTAACTCCTAGTGCACGTAATTCGCAGCTGCCAGTAGCAGTTTACATTATACCCTAATCCACTGCTGGTGATGATTGGGATTTTGGACGGTTTAGAATTTACAAATGAATTCACGTTGCAAGTATAGTTTCTAAACCAAACAATAATCCTTTCATACAAAAGATTGTTTGTCACTAGTACAAATTCCTAAATTTATAAATCGAAGTATTGAACCTCGGGTCGTTCTCCCTAAGAATTACAATAAAGTGTCTTGTTATTGGTTATGAGTTACGTTTTGGGGTTTTGATAAGAGTCATGAAAGATAAATGGCAAGGAAGTAAACTAATAGCTACAAAGGTCTTGGCAAGGTTTGGTGGTCAAGAATCTCTATCCCTATCACTAACCACAACATGAGAATTGGTAAGGATCAATCCCACTAAGTCATCCTCAAACTAATAGTAAAGGAAAGTCAAGTGAGCTATATCAATCTAAGTCCATAAGTCCTAGTTCTCCACCAATTCAATTAGTGAGATCTAGAGTTAATGGCTTCCAATCGTCAATCACTTGGACATTAGTAACTCAAGAGTTCCTAAGTTACCTTCCCAAGCCAAGATCACTAAAATCTACTCTAACATCCTTCTAAGCATTTCATCAAACACTTGGAAGGAATAAAAGGAAAGCATAATAAAATTGCAAGGAAAGTAAATCTACACTACTCAATTGCAAGGAATTAAACAACAACAAATTAAATGAACAATAAAGGAACATGAATCATAAATTGCATTAAAGAGAAATAAAAGAACAAAAGTGCATCAACATAAAAGTAAAGAATTACAAGAATTAAATGCTAAACTAGAGAGAAGAGATGTAGAAAAAGAAGAATTACAAAAGGAAAAGTAAATCAAAGTATGAAATTAACCTAGATCTAAGAATTCCTAATCTAGATCTAACCTACTCCTAATTCTAGAGAGAAGAGAGAGCTTTTCTCTCTAGAAACTAACTAAAGCATGATAAAACTAAAATAAAACTCACTAACTAACTAGATGTATCATCTCTCTTCAATCCTTGGGTTAAATAGCATCAGAAATAAGTTGGATTGGGCCTAAAATGCACCAGAAATCACTGGCCACGAGTCGCATTAAGTGAATAATATGCAACTATCAGCGCGTATGCATACCGTGTGCGTGCGCGCCCTTATACGCAGTGAAACTATGACAAATTTTATATCATTTCGAAGTCTCGGATGTTAGCTTTCCAACGCAACTGAAATCGCATCATTTGGACCTCTGTAGCTCAAGTTATGGTCGATTAAGTGTAAAGAGGTCGGCTTGACAGCTTTTGCGATTCCTTCATTTCTTCATGAGTTCTCCATTTTTACATGCTTTTTCTTCATTCCCTTGATCCAATCTTTGCCTCCTAAATCTGAAATCACTTAACAAACATATCAAGGCATCTAATGGAATCAAGGTGAATTAAATTTAGCTATTCTAAGTCCTAAAAAGCATGTTTTCACTCTTAAGCACAATTAAAGGAGAATAACAAAAACCATGCTATTTTATTGGATAAATGTGGGAAAAGATGATAAAACCCTCTAAATTCAACACAAGATAAATCCTACAAATGGGGTTTATCAACCTTCCCACACTGAAACCAAGCATGTCCTCATGCTTAAACCAAGAATGAAGCAAGGGGTATGACATTTATTCAATGCAAGGAAACTATATGCATCTATCTATATGAATGCAACTAAATGCAAAATGACTCTACCTACTTGGTTAAAAATAAATCAATCCTCCAAGAGCATGTATAAACGGGTAGGGCTAAGGTTATATGATGATTCATGAATCCTACCAATTCAAGTATAAAAATGAAGTTCAAATAGACTTGCAAGAAGAACACTCATGAAGGCCGGGAATCAAGGAATTGAGCATCGAACCCTCACCGGAAGTGTTTGCACTCTAGTCGCTTAAGTGTATAGGGTCGATTCTCTCAATTCTCCCCTAATCATGCTTTCCAAGATTTGTTTTTCATCTAACAATCAACAATTATTTCATGCATGCATGCAACTACGATAAGGACTTTTCATAGGTTGTAATGGGGCTAGGGTCAAGATAAGGAAGCATATTTGGTCAAGTGGACTTGAAATTTGAATCTTTGATTACCTTAAACTTCCCACCTAACCTATATAGCAACCTATACAATTCTAAACAAACCTAACTACCCATTCTTCACTTTTTCACATACTCATGCATTTTTTCCTTGATCACAACACATATGCATTGATTATTATTGAGCTTCACTTGGCGCATTTTGTCCCCTTTTTATTACTTTTCTTTTCTTTTTCTTTTTTTCTATTTTTTTTCTTTTTTTTTCTTTTGATATCTACATATATATATATATATATATATATATATATATATAAATATATATATATATATTCTTTTTGTTTTTTTCTCATTTTTTTCTTTTCTTTTTGCTTTGCAATAAAATATATACAAAAGTATCAATGCATATGATTTTATATTTAATTAACACATGAGTATGGACCCAATTCCCAAATATAGAAATACAAAACAAAAATACCCTTTTATCCCAACCAATGTCCTAAGTTTTCCCACACTTGAATGATACTCACACTCACTAGCCTAAGCTAATCAAAGATCCAAATAAAGGACATTTATTGTTTTCCTCTTTAAGGCTTGTAATGTGCTAAATTAAAGAACAAGTGGGTTAAGCGTAGGCTCAAAGTTGCTAACAATGGATGATAAAAGGTAAGGCTTTTTGGGTAAGTGAGCTAAATAAAATGATGGCCTCAATCATATAAATGCATATCTACACAAAATAATGGACATAAAGAATCAAACAAATCAAAGATCACAATGATAGAAAGAGAATAATGCACACAAGAAGAAAAAATAAGTGGTTATAAGATGTAACCACGCCATTAGGCTCAAATCTCACAAGCTTGTGTTCTTAGCTAAAAAATCATGTTCCAAAATAAATTCTTTCAAGCAAGTTCAACAAAAACTATTTTTAAATTGGTAGGTTGCCCTAAAAATAATTTCTTGAAAAAGAAATCTTCACCATAACCGAGTAGTCCTAATAAGAAAGAAGTAGTAGAAATATGTACAAATTCTAACTAACATGCAACCTATCATGCAATGCAATAACTAATCTAACAAAGAAAACTAAGAATTGGTGTTGAGAAAGGAATTGTTACCCATGGAGATCGGTCGGATGACCTCCCCACACTTGAAGATTACACCGTCCTCGGTGCATGCAAAGAAGAGCAAGGTGGATGGGTTGTTACAACTGATGAGCTCCTTCAAAAGGTTGTGCGGATGACTTGTTTGTTGCTCCATTTAAAGCTATTCATTTCTCCCTTCTTGATGGCCAACCTAAAAGGGGAGGAAAGAAGAACAACAATTAGGCCTACAACAAAGATATCATAACAAGTAGAACGTAGGCGGGGGCTAATGTCAGGTGAGAGTATGGTTCTCTACTACATGGTAGCTACAACATGTGAGTGAGAAAACAATGTAAGCTAAGGCATATTAATAGTTGATGCAAGATGAAAATCAAAGTATGAAGAGCATATTGAGCATCGAGTTCAATTAAGAAAAAAATGTGGATCATGAAAGACAATATGAGGGCATATCAATGCACAAAGACTCAAGAGTCATACAAGATTGCATTGATTTAAAAGTTTCATCACCCAACAATATCAAACAAGTCAAGAGGCATCAAAATAATGCAAGAAAGTCTTAACGATTGTGTAGAAAAATGCAACACCATTATTAAAATAAGAAACTCGGAAAAAAATAAAGTAAAAATAGGCTATAAAAAAAATGAATATGCAAAAAAATAAAAGTATACAAATGCAATGGACAAAAGAAAATGGAAGATGAGAAAAAAACTCTTTTTTTTTACCGGCGCGGACGCGTCATGCACGCTTACGCGCCGATGCGCAGATTGGCTGAAGGGTGCGTACGCGCCAGGCGCGCGCACGCGTGGGTTAGGTTGGGCGCAGGGTACAGTGTCAGCGTAAGGTTGGCCCAACTCTCTGAAAAATGTACCAGGAGGGCAGGTGGCACTATCGGCGTGCGCGCGTACAGCCTGCGTACGTGTGCATTGCGCATTTGGGATCATGGACGCGTACGCGCCAGGTGCGTGTACGCGCGGGTTGGTTTGTGCCTTAGGCCCAATGTTTGCACAGTGCAGGCCTAACTCTCGGGTTTTCGGCTGGGGGTGGGATTTTCGCATCCACGCGTACGTGCCATGTACGCGCGTAAGCACGGGTTGGTGCTCTATTTTTCAAAATTTTTCTAAGTTCTTGCACCAAACCAAGCCTTCCAAACCTCCAAACAGCTACCAAAACACCCTAAAACCTTATTTAACATACCAAACTACCAAATATACTCAACTAACTAGTAAAAACTTGAATTTAAACCACTTTTACCAATATGTACAAAAGAGAAAAATGAAAAGAATTTACCATGGTGTGGTGTCTCCCACCTAGCACTTTTGTTTATTATCCTTAAGTTGGACTTATGGGGAGTTCCTTTCAAGGTGGCTTGTGCTTAAATTCATCTTGGAACTCCCACCAATGCTTGTTTCTCCAATAAGCTCTATTCTCCAAAGGTAATGCCTCTAAGCCTTGATGGAGCTCTTCACAAGCCATGGGCTCCCAAAATTGATTCTCCTTGTGCGATCCGAAATCCCACAATTTGTTTTGACACCCATCTTCAAATTGATCATCATGATTCCAATTGGGTGGCATGACCTTCGAATTCTCAAAGAATCCCCCAAACAACTTCCTAGACCCTTGCAATTGGATTCTACACTAACCATTACTATTCAACCTTGAACGTGCAACCATCATGAGCTTAGAATGATGTTTCCAACCACTAACCATCTCCCTTTTGCTCTTAAAGCCACAAATATGTCTAAGCTGACCATCTGTCTCAAGCAAACTATATTCAAGGGGAATAATAAAGCTTGAGTATAAGGAATTTACCCACTTGAATGAAGGAATAGATGGTGATGGCTTGGGGAGAGGTATCTCCAATGTGCTAGCAAGCTTTACTCTCTTGTGTTCTTCCTTGGTTACCTCCACCTCTTCACAAATTTCTTCAACTTCAATCCTTTGTTCATCAATTTCTTCTAACTCTTCTTCATCACTCAAATCATAAATGGAAGGTTGAGAGAAATCTACCTCCACATCACTTTCTATCTCATTGGGAGAAGGTTCTTCAAATTCAAAGGATTCACCACCAAAAAAGTTGGATGCATGATCTTGATCACCAAGGGAACTTACTTCTTGCTTCATTCCTTTTAAGTCTTCATTCAAAAATTATTTTGGAGGTTGTGCACTCTCTTCCTCAACATCAAATTCAATCTTCTTGGAGAGGTTCTCTTCAACTCTAGGCTCCCAAGGAGGTTCCGCATCTCCTAAGTCTTTAACCACTTCTTCCTCTTCTTCAATGATCATAGGCTCCTCTAATTGCTCTAATACAAAATAACATCCCTCATTTTCCACCAGAGTTTCCAATCTCTCCTTCATGCTATGCTTTTCAATTGATTCTCCACATGTGACCATGGGAGTGCTTTGAGTGCTCAAGCATTGGGAAGCTAATGTGCTTACTACCTTGGTCAAGGTAGCCACAAATTCTAGCGTGTTCCTTTGCATATTCGCTTGGCCTTGAAGTAGCAATGTGAGAGAGTCGTCTATTGGGGCTTGGGGTGAATGGGAAGGTTCATTATTTTGGAGAAAGGGCTCATAGTAGGAAGGCAGTTCTTCTTGGTAAGGGTAAGGAGATGGTGTGCATTGAGGTGATTCTTGGTAATAATCATAATGGAATTATGGTGGTTCTAAAGGTTCTTGGTCATAATGGTCACAAGGAAATGGCATGGGTGGTTGGTCATACAATGGATGTGGGTCACAAGAGGGTGCTTGGTAAAAATAGGCTTTTGAGTATGGTTGATAGTCATGTTGAGGATAGGGTTCATAAGCATATAGTGGTGGTACTTGATTGTCACAAAAAGAGTCACCAAAGCCATTAAATTGGCATGCACTAGGATGTGAATTATACCTATAAGTGTCCGGAAGTTGTTGCCAATAGGAGTGATCAATTCCTTGAGGCTCCTCCCATCTTTGTTGGTTCCATCCTTGATGCATGCGGTCATTGAAGTTCACATTTCATACAACACAATTGAGACCAAACTCATAGCCAAAGTGAGAATTCATAGTGGAAAAACAAAATAAAACTAACAAAGTCTAGTAAACAAGCAAAAGACAAACCTATTCACAATATTCACATATATACAATAACCAATAACATAACACCATTGTAATTCCCTGACAACGGTGCCATTTTGATGATTGGGATTTTGGATGGTTTAGAATTTACAATGAATTCTCATTGCAAGTATAGTTTCTAAACCAAACAATAATCCTTTCATACAAAAGATTGTTTGTCACTAGTACAAACTCCTAAATTTATAAACCGAAGTATTGAACCTCGGGTTGTTCTCCCTAGGAATTACAATAAAGTGTCTTATTATTGGTTATGAGTTATGTTTTGGGGTTTTGATAAGAGGCATGAAAGATAAATGGCAAAGAAGTAAACTAATAGCTACAAAGGTCTTGGCAAGGTTTGGTGGTCAAGGATCTCTATCCCTATCACTAACCACAACATGAGAATTGGCAAGGATCAATCCCACTAGGTCATCCTCTAACTAATAGTAAAGGAAAGTCAAGTGAGCTATATCAATCCAAGTCCATAAGTCCTAGTTCTCCACCAACTCAATTAGTGAGATCTAGAGTTAATGGTTTCCAATCGTCAATCACTTGGACATTAGTAACTCAAGAGTTCCTAAGTTACCTTCCCAAGCCAAGAGTACTAAAATCTACTCTAACATCCTTCCAAGCATTTCATCAAACACTTGGAAGGCATAAAAAGAAAGCATAATAAAATTTCAAGGAAAGTAAATCTACACTACTCAATTGCAAGGAATTAAACAACAACAAATCAAATGAACAATAAAGGAACATGAATCATAAATTGCATTAAAGAGAAATAAAAGAACAAAAGTGCATCAACATACAAGTAAAGAATTACAAGAATTAAATGCTAAACTAGAGAGAAGAGATGTAGAAGAAGAAGAATTACAAAAGGAAAAGTAAATCAAAGCATGAAATTAACCTAGATCTAAAAATTCCTAATCTAGATCTAACCTACTCCTAATTCTAGAGAGAAGAGAGAGCTTCTCTCTCTAGAAACTAAATAAAGCATGATAAAACTAAAATAAAACTCACTAACTAACTAGATGTCTCATCCCTCTTCAATTCTTGGGTTAAATAGCATCAGAAATGAGTTGGATTGGGCCCAAAATGCACCAGAAATCGCTGGCCACGAGTTGCATTAAGTGAATCATATGCAACCATCGGCGTGTACGCGTACCACTGCGCATACGCGCCTTTATGCATAGTGAAACTATGGCAAATCTTATATCATTTTGAAGCCCCGGATGTTAGCTTTTCAACGCAACTAGAACCGCATCATTTGGACCTCTGCAGCTGAAGTTATGGTCAATTAAGTGCAAAGAGGTCGGCTTGACAGCTTTTTGCGATTCCTTCATTTCTTCATGAGTTCTCCATTTTTACATGCTTTTTCTTCATTCCCTTGATCCAATCTTTGCCTCATAAATCTGAAATCATTTAACAAACATATCAAGATATCTAATGGAATCAAGGTGAATTAAATTTAGCTATTCTAAGTCCTAAAAAGTATTTTTTTACTCTTAAGCACAAATCATGCTATTTCATTGAATAAATGTGAGAAAAGATGATAAAACCCTCTAAATTCAATTCAAGATAAACCCTACAAATGGGGTTTATCAGCTGGCAGTAGTGGTTTCTATAGATTCATGAAAAAATGCAATTGCTTCTTCGTTTACCAAAATGTGTAATCAGTTAATTTTGAAACCCATTTTATTTATTTAAGAAAATTGCCCCAGCTTTTATAACAACAAATCATGAAAAATTAATGTCCTACACTAAATTCATGTTATTTCACAAACTGCCATAACTAATTCATTATATATATAATACCAATATTTGATATTTGATACATAATAAACCCCATTTTTAGGATTTATCTTGTATTGATTTTGAGGGTTTTTATCAATGTTCTTACACTTATTCATAGAAAATGCATGGTTTCGTGTTTCCTTCCCGATTTTGCTCCATGGATGAAAACATGCTTCTTTTATACTAAATAGGCCATATTTGAATCCTCTCCTATTACCATTTGATGCCGTGATCCGTTTGTTAAGTGATTTCAGAAGTTATAGGGTAAGGATGGCTTAGAAGAGAGAAGGAAAGCATGCATGTATTGAAGGAGCATGGAAAATGAAGTTTTGGAGCTTGAGCAGCGACGCGCACACGTACCTTGCGCGTACGCGTGGATGCACGCCACTGGATCGGCGCGAGGAAGCCAAAGTTAGAAGCCGGCGCATTCGCATGGCTTAGCCAGAACCTCATGGATGCGCACACGTGCTTGGCGCTTGCGCGTGGATTGTGAAAACCCTAGGGACGCGCACGCGTGCTATACGCGTACGCGTCGGTGTCCGCACGTGATTTTTAAGAGGAAAACATGCCCAGCAAATTCAGAGAAGCTGTGGGACCCAATTGGAACTAATTCTGGTGCCAAAACCCATAAGAAGACCAAGGGATGAAGGGGTTCTCATCATTTGACTCATTTTTTAGATATTTTTAGTTGGAAGTTATATTTTGTAGAGAGAGAAACTCTAACTTCTCTCTAGCTTCTCTCAAGGGTTTAGCTTCTCAAATTTGAAATTCTCTTGTATTCATTGGTGAGATCTATTGTCAATTCACTTCTATATTGCTTCAAGTTGTAGATCTAGATTCTCCTATTCTCAATTTAGTTCTTGTTGTTCAAGTTACTTGTGGGTGATGGGAAAATTTTTGGAAAACTGAATTTTCCAAAACATCCAAAACTAACCGGCAAGTATACTGGGTCGCATCAAGTAGTAAAACTCACGTGAGTGAGGTCGATCCCACAAGGATTGATGGATCAAGCAACTTTAGTGGGTGATTAGTTTAGTCAAGCTAACATTGAAGTGAAATTTGATGGAATGTAGCCAACAAAAAGTAAATGGCAGTGAATTAAAAGTTGCAGAAAGTAAATGAGCATAAACGTAAAGGGCAAGGAATGTAAATTGGCAAAATCTTAAATGACAAGAAATGTAAATTGCAAGAATCTTAAATGACAAGAAATGTAAATTGCATGAAATATAAAGGGGAGTGGGTGCTGGAAATATAAAATTCAACAGGAAAGTGTAAATAGCAATCAAGCAGAGAAGTAAAAGATGCAGCAGATTCAAACAGATTTAGAAAATCACTTGAAAAGTCAAAACAGAAAGCAGCTTCGCTCAATTGCAAAATCTAAATGAGAGGTTGAAGATCTCAGGAGCTCAATGAGACTAGAAAACAAGTCTAGATCTCAATCCCTTCCTTGATCCAAATTTAGAATTCAATTGCAAGAAAAGTAAAGATCAAGCAGTAGAAGAAGCAAAACCAAATTCAATTTCCAAAAGTTGCAGTAAAGTGAGACAGAGAGATCTCAAGGTGAGATTGAGACAGAATTTCCTCAATTCTTCAACCCAAGATTCAAAACAAAAAGGAAAAAACTAAAAGAGAGAGCTCTTTAATCCTAATGCTCCCTTGTGGAGCTAGCCTCCAATGCTCTCTCTCAATCCGCCTCCTAATGAGATGGAATTGATGCCTTTATATAGGCTTTTTACAAATGAAAATGAAAATGAAATTGAAATTAAAAACAAATTACAATTGAATAAAATTCCTAATCTAGCTTCTCTGTGTGCCTTTGAGTGATGGTAATGGGCTTAGCTTGCTTTGGATTTGAGGAAGAATGAATCTGGATGGCCTTGATGGAATTGGGATCATTCACGTTTGAGTCAACGTTTGAGGCAAACGTTGACTCAAACATCTTGTAATGGCATGATGCAGAATGGGGGTTTGCTGTCACTCACGTTTGAGGTCAAACGTGAGCTCAAACGTTAAGTCCTCCAGGGTGTGTTTTTGAAGTTCAAGTCTTGGGACGCTTCTTTGTCCTCTTGTCAACGTTGCTAATTTCATACCCACTATAGACTATTATATATGGTTGGAAAGCTCTGAATGTCAGCTTTCCAACGCAACTAGAATCACCTCAATTGGACATCTACAACTCAAGTTATGCTCCATTGAAGGGGACAGGGTCGCTGGCTTTGGTGTGCAACGTTTGAGGCGACGTTTGCCTCAAACATGGACGAAAACGTCAGGTTTTGGAGGCTCAAATGCATTGTCCACCCCATACTATTATATATTTTTGGAAAGCCCTGAATGTCTACTTTTCAATTCCATTGGAAGCGCATCATTTGGAGCTCCACAGCTCGAGTTATACTCCGTCGAAGGTGTAGAGGTCAGTTGGCCTCACTGCAGGTTGCCACCATGTTCATTTATGCACATTTTGGGGCAGTTTTCTCCCTCAATTTTAGTGTCCACCATGCAGTGCCATATATGCTTGGAAAGCTCTCGATTCCTACTTTCCATTGCTTTTTGAATCACCTCATTTGGAGCTCTGTAGCTCAAGTTATTCTTGTTGGAAGTATACCCCTTCAGGCTGTGGGGAGCAACATTTCCCAAGGTATTCCTTAGCCAACGTTTGACCTCACGTTTGAGGCAAACGTTGGCGCAAACGTTGAGCTCCTGGGTGGCTGTGCTGATGAAGCTTCCTTGATTTGGTCATGGGCCACGCTTTTAAAAGCGTGGCCTAAGGCTCCAAAGTGTGCTCCAACTTCAAAATGTGCGCAAAATTCCTCTTTTCTTCTTTTTAGCTTATTTTGTGCTCTTTTTGCTTCTTTTTCTTCTTATTTCCTACAAAGTTTATCAAATCAAAAGATCAAAGAAATATACCATTTAAGCACCAAAGAATGCAATATTTAAGCACTAATCATTAATTTCTTGTATGAAAAAGCATAGAAAAACATGACATGATGACATGTCATCACAACACCAAACTTAAACCTTGCTTGTCCCCAAGCAAGAAAAAAATCATGCATTAAAGATTGACAATCCAAGGTAAGAAGAGTAGCAACTCAATTTTCATGGTAAGCTAGTTTTCTAAGCATGCTACAATCACAAAAGAGATGTAAATGATTGATGCTTCCATCTAGCTCAATTTATGAAATCTTTCTCTTATATTTCTTCCTTGAAACAAGCTTTTGATTTTTCTTATTAGCTTCTCCTTTTGGGTGCTTTGCCCCATGAGTTAATAACAAAGCTACGACTTCTAAATGCTTTGTTTTCAAGTATTACCACTTGATACATAAGCACCACAAGCATTTGATTAGAGGACTTCATTAAACACATTTTTCTTTTCTTTTCTTGACTCTCTAATCATTGATGCTCAGAGCCTTGAGCTTTGAGGGAGTGCTTTTGCACTTTGAGCCTAACCTTGACTTCTAAGTATTTTGTTTTCAAGCATTTGGCTTGATACATAAATACCACAAGTACTTAGCAAATAAATTGCCATTGGTACTCAGAGCCTTCAGCTTTCTCATTCTTTCCCTTTTTCTTTTCTTGCCCTTTTTTGCTTTTTCTTTCAAGGTTTTCATGATTTTCAAAAGATTTCACAAAACGTGCTAGATGAAAACTTCAATTAAATAAAATCTAATGCAATTAAGCAACAATCAAACATACTAGCTTTCCAATACTTTTATGCACATGCTAAATTCTTCTTTAATTCCTTGTTTGTTTATGATCATGATACTTTATTGCTTTTGAATTCACAAAACTCAAGTTGATAGTCATAATGGCATGGCAACATGTTACAAATCAAGATGCAGGCTATGCTTTATTCATACACACATGTAAACAGAAAAGATGAAGACAATCATGCATTTTAAGTGCTGGAAATAAATGAGGAGAAAAGGAACTCTACAACCTTGTAGTTTATCTTCATTATTGTTGTCCTTTTTCCTCTATTCTTCCTCCTTCCCTTGCCAAACTCAGAATGCTTACTCATCCTCAAGCAACAATTAGAACCATGGCTATGGGGCTAAGATGGATCATGAGTGTCTTACACAATGAAAAGTTAGTAGTACATGTGTTTCAAGCAAGCAAAAGATAACAATCAAGGCATAAGAGATAGAGACTTTGTGATTGCATAGATAAGAAGGTGTGCACAATACATTGCATAAAAGATAAGTGGCACACCAAACTTAGTGTGACACTTTCACTTGGAATTAATGCAAGTATCTTGTAAGAATTGGAACTAAATTTTGTTGCATAGCAACACCAAACTTAGAATGCAACCATATGTCAATTTATTTGAACTAAAACTAAACAAAAGAAACTGTTATATGTTAAATATAATCACCAAATGAAGAGTCTGTTATGAATAAGGATGTCTTGGTGATGTATTAACAAAAACAGTTAATGAAGGAAAGCATTAAAAACAAGTAAATAAATGAGACAAAGAGAAAACAAAAATTATCCAACTAAGAAAAAAAATAACACTGTAAAAGGCAATATGATTATGCAGACAAGTGATGTTACTGGATTGATTTGCATAAAAAAATAGGTGGCACACCAAACTTAGAATCTTGGTGTGTCACTTTCATGTAAAATTGATGCAATCATCCATGAAGATGGAAAACAGTTTGTTGCAGGGCAACACCAAACTTAGAATGTAACCATATGCCAATTTATTGAAATTTAAACCAAGCAAGGAAAAGAAATGTACCTACTGTCTACCTGTTCTTTACTTTCTTCCTCTTCTTCCAATTTCTTAAGAGAAATGACTTCAAAGGAGGAGAAGTTTCAGCTACTGCCCCCTGTCTTGGTTTCCTCTCAGCAAGCTTTCTTTTGTACATGGCTTGATTGAGCTTGCTTGCTATTGGTCCAGGGGTTGGATTGCTTGTGGTTGACCTCCTCTTGAATGTTGTCCTTGGTAGCTTGGTCACAATCCTCTTCTTGGTGCTTTTGTTAATTGCCTTCACTTCTTTGAATCCAAGTCTTAGTAGTTGTGTGATTGTTGGAGTCTTCATTTCATCAAGAGTCTCTTGTATTGGTGGTTCCATGAGCTCTTCATTTTTGCACTTCTCTGTTTCAGTTGAATGTGATTTTTCTTGAGTGTTGATGAGCGGATAAGTTATACGCTTTTTGGCATTGTTTTTAGTATGTTTTTAGTAGGATCTAGTTACTTTTAGGGATGTTTTCATAAGTTTTTATGTTAAATTCACATTTCTGGACTTTACTATGAGTTTGTGTGTTTTTCTGTGATTTCAGGTATTTTCTGGCTGAAATTGAGGGACTTGAGCAGAAATCAGATTCAGAGGTTGAAGAAGGACTGCTGATACTGTTGGATTCTGACCTCCCTGCACTCAAAGTGGATTTTCTGGAGCTACATAACTCGAAATGGCGCGCTTCCAATTGCGTTGGAAAGTAGACATCCAGGGCTTTCCAGCAATATATAATAGTCCATACTTTGGCCAAGAATAGATGACGTAAAATGGCGTTCAACACCAGCCTTCTGCCCAAATCTGGCGTCCAGCGCCAGAAAAGGATCCAAAACCAGAGTTGAACGCCCAAACTGGCACAGAAACTGGCGTTCAACTCCACAAATGGCCTCTGCACGTGCTACACTTAAGCTCAGCCCAAACACACACCAAGTGGGCCCAGGAAGTGGATTTATGCATCAATTACTCACTCATGTAAACCCTAGTGACTAGTGTATTATAAATAGGACCTCTTACTATTGTATTAGACGTCTTTTTGACCATCTTTGGTCTCAGTTTTAATCCATTGTTCATCTTTGGACGCCTGGTTCTTAGATCAGAGGGGCTGGCCTAGTTTCTACACTCCATAGATTAAGGTGTGGAGCTCTGCTGTTCCTCAAAGATTAATGCAAGTACTACTGTTTTCTATTCAATTCATCTTATTTCGCTTTTAAGATATCCATTCGCACCCAAGAACGTGATGAAGGTGATGATTATGTGTGACGCTCATCACCATCTCCCCTATGAACACGTGCCTGACAAACTCTTCCGTTCTACATGAAATAAGCTAGAGTGAATATCTCTTAGATCTCCTAACCGGAATCTTCGTGGCGTAAGCTAGAATGATGGCGGCATTCAAGAGAATCCGGAAAGTCTAAACCTTGTCTGTGGTATTTGATGACAAGTCATCCTAGCCTATTTTAACCAGTCGTTTCCTTTTGTTTTCATTAGAATTATGCACTTTCTTGAACCATAAGCAAGCTAATTGAGTAGATTTTCATGTTTCCCTTGATTGAATCAACCATGTATAAATTCATGCCATTTCATGAGGTTTTATGCTAAAATTGTTGGATATTATGATAGAATGAATATCTCATGATTATGAGCATAGCTTTGATGAGTTTGGTTGATTAATTATAGGTGAAGAAAGCTTGGAGAAAGGTTGAAGTAAGAAGGAATAGCTAGGAGTAAAGAGAAGACAATGGAATAAGTGAAATTGAACCAGGAAGCAAAAAGCTGGACCTAAAGTTAGCATCAAACTTTTGCACAAACTTTTGGTTGAAAAGTTAGCCCCAACGTTAGCCCCCTAACTTGGAGGCTAACGTTGGAACTTGAACATCACTCCCTGGGTACCAAAGTTTGCGCCAACGTTAGCCCCCTAACTTTGAGGCTAACGTTGGCACATGAAATTCACCCCTGGGCACCAAAAGTTTGCGCCAACGTTAGCCCCCTAACTTTGAGGCTAACGTTGGCATGAAGAAAACCTCCCTGGGCACCAAAAGTTTGCGCCAACGTTAGCCCCCTAACTTGGTGGCTAACGTTGGCACATGAAAATCACAAGGAGGAGCAAAAGTTTGCGCCAACGTTAGCCCCCTAACTTGGTGGCTAACGTTGGCGCCACAAGTACACAAGGTAAGGCCAACGTTAGGGCCAAAGTTAGACCCCTAACGTTGGCACCAACGTTCATATCAGCAAAGTGGTGTTAGCTGATATGAAAAGTTGGAGCAAAAGTTAGACCCCTAACTTTTGCTCAAACTTTTGGTCCAACTTTTGAAAAACTCAAACCCGGTTCAATTGGTTCACTTTGGTTCTTCTCCAAACTTCAAGAACAATCAACCAAGGCCTCTTTCAGCCCAATTCCACCAAGAGCAAAGGCCCAACTCAAGGCTTGAAGATCATTGGAAGAAAGTGTATAAATAGGATAGAATTCAAGTTTTTGGAGGAGCTTTCTTTTGGAGTTTTCATAATAGTTTTCGGAGAGCTTTGGATATTGAGTGATCTTTAATTTCTTTGTCTTGGGGAAGGAGAATTCACTTCTCTTCCTCTCCATTTTATTGCTTTCAATTTCAATTGCAATTGTCTTGGATTTTGGGTTGGAGAATTGAAGAAATTCTGTTTCAATCTCAACCTTGGATCTCACTGCTTTATTTACTGTTTGATTGGATTTCAATTTCTGTTAATTGCTCTTCATCCACTTTCTTTGAATTTCAATTACAATTTCTTGTTGGATCTAGGAAGGCATTGAGATCTAGACTTGGCTTTCTAGTCTCTGGGTCCTGAGATCTGATTTCCCATTTCAATTCTCTGTTTACTGCTTTATATGTTCATTTACTTTTCTGTTTCGGATCCGATTCAATCCCAATTCCCTTTTACTCTTCTGTTTAATGCAATTTAACTTTTCCTTGTTTAAATCCAAGCCCCAATTCCCTTTACAATTCCAGCCGTTTACATTTCTTGCATTTTAAGATTCCGCTATTTACATTTCTTGCATTTTAAGTTTCTGCTATTTAATTTCTTGCTCTTTAAGATTCAGCAGTTTAATTCCCTGTTCTCTTTACTTCCATGCAATTTAATTTTTGCAAATCACAAAACACTCAACCAAATCTTGATTCGCTTGACTAAATTAACCACTAAGCTAAAATTGCTCAATCCTTCAATCCTTGTGGGATCGACCTCACTCCCGTGAGTTTTTATTACTTGATACGACCCGGTACACTTGCCGGTTAGATTTGTGTGTTTTGGGAGAAATTTATTTTTCACCAAAATACTCATCAAGTTTTTGGTGCCGTTGCCGGGGATTGATTAGATTGACAATGATTAAGTGAGGTGGTGATCTAGATAAAGCACTTTTTCTTTAATTTTGATTAACCCACTAACTGTTTGATTCTTTGCTTAAACTAACTAACACTTCAATCTGGCAGTAAATTGAAGTGTCACTGATTTTGTGCATTTCTCATGCTCTGCTTGTATGTCAGGTACAAGAAGAACCATACCCAATTTTCATGAACAAGACGAAAGAACTCTCAGGAGGTTAAGAAGAGCTGAAAGAGGGAAAAACATTGTTGGAGAAGAGGAATCAGACGAAGAATTCCAAGAGATGGAGGAATATTTAACCAATCCACCAGGTGGAGAAGACAACAACAATGACAACCCACCCCAGAGGAGAGTTTTGGCTTCCTATACCTTTGCAAATCCTAGACATTGTGGGAGCATCATCTTGGCTCCAAATGTCAATGCTAACAATTTTGAACTCAAACCACAACTCATCACCTTGGTTCAGAACAATTGCTCTTTTGGTGGAGGACCACTTGAGGACCCACACCAACATTTATCCACTTTCTTGAGGATATGCAACACTGTCAAAACTAATGGAGTGCCCCCTGACAGTTACAAGCTGATGCTATTCCCATTTTCCCTCAGGGACAAGGCCACTCAATGGTTGGAATCTTTTCCAAGGGACAGCATCAACAACTGGGATGATTTGGTAACCAAGTTTCTTGCCAAATTTTATCCTCCTCAGAGGATTATAAGGTTAAAGGCTAAGGTTCAAACATTTACACAAATGGAGGCCGAACCTATCTATGAGGCATGGGAGAGGTACAAGGCTCTGATCAGGAAATGTCCCCCTGCCATGTTTAATGAGTGGGAAAAGCTTCAGAACTTCTATGAAGGCTTAACACTGAAATCCCAGGAAGCTTTGGATCATTCAGCTGGAGGTTCCTTGCAACTCATGAAAACTGCAGAGGAGGCTCAAGAACTCATTGATATGGTGTCCAACAACCAATATTTCTTTGCTCATCAAAGAGGCCGCCAACCATCACAAAGGAGAGGAGTAATGGAGCTAGAAGGAGTGGATTCAATCCTAGCTCAAAACAAGATGATGCAGCAGCAAATACAACAACAATTTGAGCAAATGGCCAAGAGGATTGATAGTCTCCAAGTTGCAGCAGTTAACACTAGCCAACCATCAACCACATGGGGACAGAGTGAAGAAACTCAAGAAGAACAACAACAAGAGCAAGTACAGTATATGCACAACCAAGGACCAAATGAAGTGTATGGTGATACATACAATCCATCCTGGAAAAACCACCCAAACCTCAGATGGGGAGATAACCATACCCAAAACCAACAACCATGGCAGAGGAACTCAAACCAACACAACCCAAGAAGCAACCAAAACCACAACCAGCAGCAAACTAACCAAAACCCCTACAGAAAACCTCAAAACAACTACCCCAACCTCAACCAATACCAATCTAATAACCAACCCACCAACCAAAATGCCTACCATCCACCACCCACATCTCATAACCCACCTCAAGTATCACCTGAAGCCCAAAGAATCACTCACTTGGAGGCCATGATAGACAAAATATTGAAACACCAGGAAATGGTAACCAAGAATCAGGAAGCCTCCCTGAAGAGCCTAGAGAGACAGATGGGGCAACTCTCCAAGCAAGTATCTGTTGAGAGACCTTCAAACTCACTGCCCAGTGACACAATTCCAAATCCCAAGGAGGAATGCAAGGCAATACAATTAAGGAGTGGGAGAACATTGATAAGCAACAATGGCACTACAAGGAAGCAAGCAGAGAACATCAAAGAACCAACGGAGGATGAGAAGCAAACAAAGGCAGATGAGGCTAAGGAGCAAGTTGTGATGCCAAACAAAAGCACTGAGAAACTTAAAGAGAAGGACAACCAGCCACATAGCTCAACAGAAGTAGCTCAGGGACAGCAGCAAATAGGAAAGAGCATCACACCTCCACTGCCATATCCCCAGAGGTTTAACAAAGAGGTTAAAGACCAGCATTTTCACAAATTCCTTGAGATTTTCAAGAAGCTAGAAATTAATATCCCCTTGGCTGAAGCACTTGAGCAAATGCCTCTGTATGCCAAATTCTTGAAGGAGCTTGTCAACAAGAAAAGAAGCTGGGATGAGAAAGAAACCATAATGATTACTGAGGAATGCAGGGCCTTGATTCAAAAGGGGCTTCCTCCCAAGCTTGAGGACCCAGGGAGCTTCCTGTTGCCTTGCACCATTGGGGAATTGACCGTCACTAAAGCAATGTGCGATCTCGGAGCAAGTATTAACTTAATACCATCTTCCTTGGTGAAAAAGATGCATATAGAGGAAGTCAAACCAGTACAAATGTCTCTGGAGCTGGTAGACAAGTCAATGGTATACCCTAGGGGTGTAATTGAAAATCTTTTGGTCAAGGTGGACAGTTTTATATACCCTGCTGATTTTGTGGTTCTAGAATCAAACGATGATGATGGTGACTCTGTTATACTGGGAAGGCCATTCTTGGCCACTGCTAGAGCTATCATAGACGTAGAGGAAGGGGAATTAACTCTCAGGATGCATGACCAGAGTGTCACTCTGAAGGTATTACCAGAGGCACAATTTAGCAAGGAGAAGAAAGACTATATGAAAAATGACCAGGAAAGCCACAGCAACATCCCAATGCTAAGGATTGCGCATACTGATGAAAAAGCCCAAGAGGATATTAGAGTATTGGCCACTGAGAAGAGAGGTCCCCAAGGAAAACCTACGGCCAGAAAAGAAAGAACAACAAAAGGAAAGATGAAACGCAGAAACAAAGCAAAAAGGGATTGGAAGAACAGAAAGATTCCAACAGAGGGGCTTTCCAAAGGTGACAAAGTGCAACTGATATATCAACAGCTGGGGGCAAATCAACAAACCGAGGATTATTACACTGTCAGCAACATACTATCATTAGAGCATGCTGAAATTGAACACCAGAGAACAAAGAAGAGGATCACGGTCAGAGGAGACAAATTGAGGCCCTACAAGCACCAACCACCATAAAAGAAAGCTCCAATGTCAAGCTAATGACAATAAAAGAGCGCTCCATGGGAGGCAACCCATGCTTTAAGATTCATGTCATTTTAAATTCAATAAGTTGTGATCAATTGAGCATGAATTCTTTTCTCTTTTCATGAACATATCCATTGACTGCATGCACTATTTTGAAACATATGCTAAGTTTGGTGTGCCTTCAAGCATACTAAACCAATGTTACAAATAATTCCATTTTGCATGTTTGGAGTATCTTGACAAAGCATATAGCCGAACACTAAGTTTGGTGTCCACATAGCTTCATGAAAAGTAGAAACTCATGCATCAATAATCATACAATTGTTGTTTTTCAAAATCTTATAAATGAAAAAAAAAAATTCTTTTCCGGTAATGAAGGCATTAATTGTGATGTACCCTTTGACAAGAAACAAGTTTGGTGTTCATCAAACCTTGATGTACCGATTTAGGGATACAATTGATCCTTCATGAAAAAAAAAAGAGAGAAAAAGAAAGTATGATGAAAAAAATTCTTATGAACATTTAACATTTGAATCTCACTAATTGGAGGAAGATACTCATTTTCTTTATATATGACCAAACATTAAGTTTGGTGTCTTCAAGGGAGAGTGTCACGGTTCAAATGATATAAGAATTGATGGTTCACATAGTATTAATAAAAAGAACACTCTTGCTACGGTTGGATAAGACTAATGTATGTTGTCTTGTTGTGGTGACTAGGAGGTCAAAGAATCTTCAAAGAAAAAGACAAGACAAAGGAAAGCATAGCATGAAGACAAAATCCCATCACATGCCTCGAAAAAGAAATCTGCCACTCCTTGAGAATGATCACGGCAAAGGCAAGGGAAGGAGCAAACTTTGTCTTCATTCATCCTTACATGCATACCTTTGATCTCCATAAGTCTAATTGCATCCCAACCCTTCATTGCTCATTTAAAAGCATACCACCTTCAAGCCATGCACATGACCGAACCACTCCAACCTTGGAAACTTCACTCCCTTCATCACTCCTCAACATAACAAGCTTTGTGCAACATTTCTCTTACTTTAAACTCCAACCACTTAAACTTCTCTTCATTATTTCTTGTCATAGCAAGTTCGGTCTCAATTTCTTTTTGCTCCAAACACACATCAAACTCTCCAACATTCTTCACACTCCTTCTCAACCAACCAAGTGACCATGGCCTCCTCCTCAAGAACCAAACGAAGAAAAGGAAAAGATCCCATAGTGGAGGAAGACACACATGAATATGACCAACGGAGATTCAAGTCTTGGTTTCATCAAATGCAAATTCAATGGATGAACGAGAAAAGAATCTATCCTGAAATTCCATTCTTGTTGCCGGATGATGGATATCAAGAAATGAAGGACAAAATTCGGAAGAGGAGGTGGGAGGAACTTGCATCACCAGCCACCCGAATCAATGCCAATATCATAAGAGAGTTCTATGCAAATGTCCCAAGGCTTGACATGCGTGAGCCCCCAACGTACAAGAGCTATGTGCGGGGGGTGGAAGTAGACTTTAGCCCGGATGCAATCAAGAAAGTCTTGAAACTAAAGTCAGTCCGCTTTGATGAACCGGGATACCAACAAAGATTGAATGAGGATCAGGATTATGAGGAGATTGCGAGAGACATTTGTTTTGAGAACTCAGAGTGGGAAGGAGATAACAAGAACAGATATAAGTTCCTGAAGAGATGTAACCTCACTCCGGAAGCAAAAGGATGGTATGAGTTGATGAAAAGATCAATTCTGGGCACAGTGAACACCTCAGAAGTTAACAGGGAGAGAGCCGTGATGCTGCATTGCATCATTGTGGGAGGAGAGATAAGAGTTCATGAAATTCTTGCAAAAGACATTCAAAAGCTGGCTGAAAAGAATTCGGCCGGATCTTGGTTGTACTATCCGAGTACCATTTGGAGGTTGTGTGCAAAGGCTAAGGTTCCAATGGAAGAGGAGAATCCAATGTGGTTAAGCCAAGGCATGCCCATAACCATTGAACGAATGATGATGCCTCTTGAAGCACATCAAGGCCGAAGACCACATGGAGGAAGGGAAAGAGAAGAACCAATGGAAGAAGATGAGCCACACATAGAAGAAGAGCCACAAGAGGAGGAGGAACAGCCACACTTTTTCCCACATGGCAATATGGATATGACTCAAATGCAAGAAGCAATAGGAAGATTGTCACAACAGTACACGAGAATCCAAGAAAGGCAAGAGGAATACCATTCTTTGTACATGAAAAACCAACAAGCACAAGAAGAAAGGGAGCTAAGAATAATGAACAAACAAAGTGAATTCGAGTCAAGATTCCTTGTGATGCAAGAAGAACATGCCTTTCAATCTCATGAATCTTTTGGGAAGTTGGAACAAATGTAAGCTGAAAATTTGAGGGCTCTCAAAGAGTTCACAACACTCCAAGATGCAAGGTATGAAGTGCAAGCCGATTACAACATCAATAGCCAAATCAAACTGAACTATATTGGAGAACATTTGCACAACATGGATCCTGCTTTCCCAACTTTTGATGAATTCTTCAAAAAGAGAAGTGAGGTAGAAGTAAGCAGGGCTATGAGACTTGAAGATAGAGTGGAGGAGGCTATGAATAAGGCTGGCTTTTGGCAAGGTCAACAGGCACCAAACAAGGATGGTGGGAACACTAGCAGCCAAGTGTATGAAAGGAGAAAGAAAAGGCATGACAAATGAAAGGTGGACTTGCTCCTTGTTCATCACTACAAAGAAAAAAGCATGCATTCTATCTGTTCTAAGTTGTCTTTGCATTTTTAAGTAGTTCTTTTTAATTAAAAGTCTTTGCATTATGTTTGTTTCTTTTAAAATAAGTAGGCTAGTTTATGTGTGTGCTTGTGTGTTTATTTTCACTTGACAAGAAGCATGTGTTGTCCCCTGCATCTTTAAATTCAAGAAAAGAAATGCTTGAATATGAAGTAAGATGGTCTCTGTTAGATAGAAGTAGAATAAAAGTAAGTGGTGGTATGTGTGTGATTGTATAATAGCTCACTTTTAGTGAATAAAGAGCCAGGATATCTCCTTCTAAGTAAAGAGTAGCCTACTGTCTATGAATCTCAATTAAATAAAAAATTCTTTGGTTAGAAAGAAAAACAAAAAGAAGGAAAGAAAAAAAGATAGCCAAAAAGTGGCAGAACAAAAGGAAACAAAAAGAAACAAAGCTGGACACCAATAGCTTGAACTTTAAAATATATGCCTGTGATGTCTTTGTACTAGGATCTGCTTGGATTAGTAAGCTCTTAGGAGTGCATCAACACTCGGTGACTTGGGTTAACTAATCCGGGATCATCAGCTGAAAGTCCACTATCAAGAGCAACCTAACTACAAGGCATTTAGTAACCCAAAGAGGTGCTGGGCATCAATGTTTAAAAGGGAATGTGAGCCAAGTGTCCATGGTGAATAATGTGTCAAGTATACAGAAAAGAAATGAACTTGCTACACATGACACTCAAATAAAGCTTATAAACAAAGTAATAGCCAAGGATAAAGGAATAATGAGAGGTCATATCAGTATGTTACTTGAAGCTTGAAGGAGACTTTCTAGGCCTAGGAGTCAGTAAGAAGTGAGTATTTACATATCCACACAAAATCCCATGAACTATCAATAATACTCTGCTAGCATGAACATCCTCTTCCATCTCATTCTTTCTTCTCAATAAATCTCTTCTTGCTTCGGGACAAGCAAGCTTTAAGTTTGGTGTTGTGATGACAAGTCATCCTAGCCTATTTTAACCAGTCGTTTCCTTTTGTTTTCATTAGAATTATGCACTTTCTTGAACCATAAGCAAGCTAATTGAGTAGATTTTCATGTTTCCCTTGATTGAATCAACCATGTATAAATTCATGCCATTTCATGAGGTTTTATGCTAAAATTGTTGCATATTATGATAGAATGAATATCTCATGATTATGAGCATAGCTTTGATGAGTTTGGTTGATTAATTATAGGTGAAGAAAGCTTGGAGAAAGGTTGAAGTAAGAAGGAATAGCTAGGAGTAAAGAGAAGACAATGGAATAAGTGAAATTGAACCAGGAAGCAAAAAGCTGGACCTAAAGTTAGCATCAAACTTTTGCACAAACTTTTGGTTGAAAAGTTAGCCCCAACGTTAGCCCCCTAACTTGGAGGCTAACGTTGGAACTTGAACATCACTCCCTGGGTACCAAAAGTTTGCGCCAACGTTAGCCCCCTAACTTTGAGGCTAACGTTGGCACATGAAATTCACCCCTGGGCACCAAAAGTTTGCGCCAACGTTAGCCCCCTAACTTTGAGGCTAACGTTGGCATGAAGAAAACCTCCCTGGGCACCAAAAGTTTGCGCCAACGTTAGCCCCCTAACTTGGTGGCTAACGTTGGCACATGAAAATCACAAGGAGGAGCAAAAGTTTGCGCCAACGTTAGCCCCCTAACTTGGTGGCTAACGTTGGCGCCACAAGTACACAAGGTAAGGCCAACGTTAGGGCCAAAGTTAGACCCCTAACGTTGGCACCAACGTTCATATCAGCAAAGTGGTGTTAGCTGATATGAAAAGTTGGAGCAAAAGTTAGACCCCTAACTTTTGCTCAAACTTTTGGTCCAACTTTTGAAAAACTCAAACCCGGTTCAATTGGTTCACTTTGGTTCTTCTCCAAACTTCAAGAACAATCAACCAAGGCCTCTTTCAACCCAATTCCACCAAGAGCAAAGGCCCAACTCAAGGCTTGAAGATCATTGGAAGAAAGTGTATAAATAGGATAGAATTCAAGTTTTTGGAGGAGCTTTCTTTTGGAGTTTTCATAATAGTTTTCGGAGAGCTTTGGATATTGAGTGATCTTTAATTTCTTTGTCTTGGGGAAGGAGAATTCACTTCTCTTCCTCTCCATTTTATTGCTTTCAATTTCAATTGCAATTGTCTTGGATTTTGGGTTGGAGAATTGAAGAAATTCTGTTTCAATCTCAACCTTGGATCTCACTACTTTATTTACTGTTTGATTGGATTTCAATTTCTGTTAATTGCTCTTCATCCACTTTCTTTGAATATCAATTACAATTTCTTGTTGGATCTAGGAAGGCATTGAGATCTAGACTTGGCTTTCTAGTCTCTGGGTCCTGAGATCTGATTTCCCATTTCAATTCTCTGTTTACTGCTTTATATGTTCATTTACTTTTCTGTTTCGGATCCGATTCAATCCCAATTCCCTTTTCTATTTAATGCAATTTAACTTTTCCTTGTTTAAATCCAAGCCCCAATTCCCTTTACAATTCCAGCCGTTTACATTTCTTGCATTTTAAGATTCCGCTATTTACATTTCTTGCATTTTAAGTTTCTGCTATTTAATTTCTTGCTCTTTAAGATTCAGCAATTTAATTCCCTGTTCTCTTTACTTCCATGCAATTTAATTTTTGCAAATCACAAAACACTCAACCAAATCTTGATTCGCTTGACTAAATTAACCACTAAGCTAAAATTGCTCAATCCTTCAATCCTTGTGGGATCGACCTCACTCCCGTGAGTTTTTATTACTTGATACGACCCGGTACACTTGCCGGTTAGATTTGTGTGTTTTGGGAGAAATTTATTTTTCACCAAAATACTCATCAGTATTCCGAGTAGGATTCAATGATTGAATGACTGTGACGAGCTCCTAACTCGCGATTGCAGGGCGTTAGTGACAGACGCAAAAGGATAGTAAATCCTATTCCAGCATGATCGAGAACCGACAGATGAATAGCCGTGCCGTGACAGGGTGCGTGAACATATTATTCACTGAGAGGATAAGATGAAGCCATTGACAAGGGTGATGCCTCCAGACGATTAGCCGTGCCGTGACAGGGCATTGGATCATTTTCCCGTGAGATGACCGAAAGTAGCCATTGACAGTGGTGATGTATCACATAAAGCCAGCCATGGAAAGGAGTAAGACTGATTGGATGAAGATAGCAGGAAAACAGAGGTTCAGAGGAACGAAAAGCATCTCCATTCGCTTATCTGAAATTCCTACCAATGATTTACATAAGTACCTCTATCCCTATTCTATTATTTATTATTCGAAAACTCCATGATTATTTTATATCCGCCTGACTGAGATTTACAAGGTGACCATAGCTTGCTTCATACCAACAATCTCCGTGGGATTCGACCCTTACTCACGTAAGGTATTACTTGGACGACCCAGTGCACTTGCTGGTTAGTTGTATCGAAGTTGTGACAAATTATGAATGTGTAATCACGATTACGCGTACCAAGTTGCTCACATGCCAGGAATAGTTCGAGCCTGGAGATCACAATTTCGTGCACCAAGTTTTTGGCGCCGTTGCCGGGGATTGTTCGAGTATGGACAACTGACGGTTCATCTTGTTGCTCAGATTAGGTAATTTTCTTTTCGTTTTGTTTTCAAAAAATTTTTCAAAAAAAAAAAATATTTTCAAAAATCTCTCATCTGTTTTCGAAAAAAATAAAAATGTTTTCAAAAATTTTATTCAAGATTTTTAAGAATGAATTCTAGTGTTTCATGAAGCATGTGAAGCCTGGCTGGCTGTAAAGCCATGTCTAAATTCTTTTGGACTGAGGCATCCAAACCATCAGAGGTAAGTTACATACTTGATAAATGATGAGCAGCAATTTGTTATCAAGATCAATATACTCTGGTGTTAAATGCTAAAGCTTGGCTGGCCATTGGCCATGTCTAGTGTTTTGGACTGGAGCTTTCATTGAAAGCTTGGCTGGCTAGTGAGCCATGTCTAATTCCTGGACTGAAGCTTTAGACTAAGAATGCAAGATTCCTGGAATTCATATTAAAAATTTTGGAATCCTTATTTTTTCTTTTTCATATAATTTTCGAAAAAAATCCAAAAAAATTAGAAAATCATAAAAATCAAAAATATTTTTCTGTTTCTTGTTTGAGTTTTGAGTCATATCATAAGTTTGGTGTCACTTGCATATGCATCTAGCATTTTTCGAAAATATCATGCATTCATAGTGTTCTTCATGATCTTCAAGTTGTTCTTGGTAAGTCTTCTTGTTTGATCTTGATGATTTTTTGTTTTGTGTCTTTTCATGTTTATCATATGCATTCTTGAATTCTTAGTGTCTAAGCATTAAAGAATTCTAAGTTTGGTGTCTTGCATGTTTTCTGTGCATTAAAAATTTTTCAAAAATATGTTCTTGATGTTCATCATGACATTCAAAGTGTTCTTGGTGTTCATCTTGACATTCATAGCATTCTTGCATGCATTCATTGTTTTGATCTAAAAATTTCATGCATTGCATAATTTTCATGTTTTTCATAAAAAATAAAAAAATTCAAAAAAATATCTTTCTCTTTTTCTCTCATCAAATTCGAAAATTTGAGTTGACTTTTTCAAAAATTTTTAAAAATCAAATTGTTTCTCATGAGTCAAACCAAATTTTCAATTTGAAAATCTTATCTTTTTCAAAATCTTTTTCAAAAATCAAATCTTTTTCAAAATTCTTAGTTATTTTCAAAAATTCCAAAAATAGTTTTCAAAAATCTTTTTCTTATCTTTATATCAAATTTTCGAAAATAACATAATCAATTAATGTTTTGATTCAAAAATTTGAAGTTTGTTACTTACTTGTTAAGAAAGATTCAAACTTTAAGTGCTAGAATCATATCTTGTGATTTCTTGTGAATCAAGTCATTAATTGTGATTTTAAAAATCAAATCTTTTTTTCAAAAACTAATTTCTATCATATCTTTTCAAAAATATCTTCTCATCTTATCTTTTTCAAAAATATCTTTTCAAAATATCTTTTCTAACTTCCTAATTTCTTATCTTTTCAAAATTTGTTTCAACTAACTAACTAACTTTTTGTTTGTTTCTTAACTTTTTCAAAACCACCTAACTAACTCTCTCTCTCTCATTTTTGAAAATATCTTCCCCTTTTTTCAAAATTTCTTTTTAATTTATTAATTATTTTAATTTTTAAATCTTAATTTTCGAAAATTACTAACATTTTTTCAAAAACCATTTTCAAAAATCACTAACTCCTTTTCAAATATTAATTTCGAAAATTCCCTCCTTCTCTCTCATCTTATTCTATTTATTCATTCATTAACTAACATCTCTTCCTCACATCATCACCAAATTCGAACCCCCTCTTCTATCTGTGTTCGAATTTCTTCTTCTTTTCTTCTACTAACAATAAGGAACCTCTTTACTGTGACATAGAGGATTCCTCTTCTTTTCTTGTTCTCTTCTCTTTCTTATGAGCAGGGACAGAGAAAAAGGCATTCTTGTTGAAGATGATCCAGAACCTGAAAGGACTCTGAAGAGAAAATTAAGAGAAGCTAAATTACAACAATCCAGGGACAACTTAATTGAAAATTTCGAACAGGTAAAGGAGATGGCAGCCGAACCCAACAACAATGCAAGGAGAATGCTTGGTGACTTTACTGCACCTAATTCCAATTTACATGGAAGAAGCATCTCCATTCCTGCCATTGGAGCAAACAACTTTGAGCTGAAACCTCAATTAGTTTCTCTGATGCAGCAGAACTGCAAGTTTCATGGACTTCCATCTGAAGATCCTTTTCAGTTCTTAACTGAATTCTTGCAGATATGTGATACTGTTAAGACTAATGGAGTAGATCCTGAAGTCTACAGGCTCATGCTTTTCCCTTTTGCTGTAAGAGACAGAGCTAGATTATGGTTGGATTCTCAACCTAAAGACAGCCTGAACTCTTGGGATAAGCTGGTCACGGTTTTCTTAGCCAAGTACTTTCCTCCTCAAAAGCTGAGCAAGCTTAGAACTGATGTTCAAACCTTCAGGCAGAAAGAAGGTGAATCCCTCTATGAAGCTTGGGAAAGATACAAACAGTTGACCAAAAAGTGTCCCTCTGACATGCTTTCAGAATGGACCATCTTGGATATATTCTATGATGGTCTGTCTGAGTTATCTAATATGTCATTGGATACTTCTGCAGGTGGATCCATTCACCTAAAGAAAACACCTGCAGAAGCTCAAGAACTCATTGACATGGTTGCTAATAACCAGTTCATGTACACTTCTGAAAGGAATCCTGTGAGTAATGGGATGCCTATGAAGAAGGGAGTTCTTGAAGTTGATACTCTGAATGCCATATTGGCTCAGAACAAAATATTGACTCAGCAAGTCAATATGATTTCTCAGAGTCTGCATGGAATGCAAGCTGCATCCAACAGTACTCAAGAGGCATCTTCTGAAGAAGAAGCCTATGATCCTGAGAACCCTGCAATAGTAGAGGTAAATTACTTAGGTGAACCTTATGAAAACACCTATAACTCAACATGGAGAAATCATCCAAATTTCTCATGGAAGGATCAAAAGCCCCAACAAGGCTTTAATAATGGTGGAAGAAACAGGTTTAGCAATAGCAAGCCTTTTCCACCATCAACTCAGCAACAGAGAGAGAACTCTGAACAAAATGCTTCTAATTTAGCAAATCTAGTCTCTGATCTATCTAAGGCCACTGTAAGTTTCATGAATGAAACAAGGTCTTCCATTAGAAATCTGGAAGCACAAGTGGGCCAGCTGAGTAAAAGGATCACTGAAATCCCTTCTAGTATTCTCCCAAGCAATACAGAAGAGAACCCAAAAGGAGAATGCAAGGCCATTGACATAAGCGCCATGGCCGAACCTGTGAGGAGAGGAGAGGACGTGAATCCCAAGGAGGAAGACCTCCAAGGACGTCCAGTGATCAATAAGGAGCTTCCCTCTGGGGAACCAAAGGACTCTGAGGCTCATCTAGAGACCATAGAGATTCCATTGAACCTCCTTATACCCTTCATGAGCTCTGATGAGTATTCCTCTTCAGAAGAGAATGAGGATGTTACTGAAGAGCAAACTGCCAAGTTTCTTGGTGCAATCATGAAGCTGAATGCCAAATTATTTGGCATTGATACTTGGGAAGTTGAACCTCCCTTGTTCATCAATGAACTAAGTGATCTGGATCAACTGACATTGCCTCAGAAGAGACAGGATCCTGGAAAGTTCATAATACCCTGTACCATAGGCACCATGATCTTTAAGGCTCTGTGTGACCTTGGTTCAGGAATAAACCTCATGCCCCTCTCTGTAATAGAGAAACTGGGAATCTATGGGGTGCAAGCTGCTAAAATCTCACTAGAGATGGCAGACAGCTCAAGAAAACAGGCTTATGGACAAGTAGAAGATGTATTAGTAAAGGTTGAGGGCCTTTACATACCTACTGATTTCATAGTCCTGGATACTGGAAAGGAAGAGGATGAATCCATCATCCTAGGAAGACCTTTCCTGGCCACAGCAAGAGCTGTGATTGATGTTGACAGAGGTAAAATAGTCCTTCAATGGAATGAGGACTCCCTTGTGTTTAAAACTCAAGGATCTCCCTCTGCAACCATGAAGAGGAAGCATGAAAAGCTTCTCTCAAAGTAGAGTCAACCAGAGCCCCCACAGTCAAACTCTAAGTTTGGTGTTGGGAGGCCACAACTAAACTCTAAGTTTGGTGTTGAACTCCCATATCCAAACTCTAAGTTTGGTGTTGGAGAGTCTCAACAAAGCTCTGCACATCTGTGAGGCTCCATGAGAGCCCACTGTCAAGCTATTGACATTAAAGAAGCGCTTGTTGGGAGGCAACCCAATGTTTATCTAATTCTTATTTTTATTGTTTTCTTAGGTTCATGATCATGTGGAGTCACAAAAAAAATATAAAAATTGAAAACGGAATAAAAAACAGCAGAAGAAAAATCACGCCCTGGAGGAGCATCTGTCTGGCGTTCAGCGCCAGAACAGAGCATGGTTCTGGCGCTGAACTCCCAAAATGGGCAGCTTCTGGGCGCTGAACACCAGAACAGGCATGGTTCTGGCGTTCAACGCCAGAAATGGCACACAAATGGGCGTTGAATGCCCAAAATGGCCACCAACCTGGCGCTGAACGCCCAGAGTTGGGTACAAAGGCATTTTTACATGCCTAATGGGTGCAGGGATGTAAATCCTTGAACACCTCAGGATTTGTGGATCCCACAGGATCCACTCAGGATCTGTGGACCCCACAGGATCCACTCAGGATCTGTGGACCCCACAGGATCCCCACCTACCTCCACTCACTTCTTCTCACCACTCTCTTTCACACAACCCCACAAACACTCTTCCCTAAAAACCCCTCACCAATCACCTCAATCTCTCTTCCCCACTAAACCTTCACCACTCACATCCATCTCCTTTTCCCCATAAACCTACCTCATAAACTCCACCTACCTTCAAAATTCAAAACCAATTTCCCACCCAAACCCACCCATATGGCCGAACCTTAACCCCCCTCCCTTCCCTATATAAAGACCTCCATTCTTCATCAAATTCACACAACACACCCCTCTACACTCCTCTTGGCCGAAACCACATCTCCCTCTCCCTCTCCATATTTCTTCTTCTTCTTCTTCTATTCTTTTGTTTATTGCTCGAGGGCGAGCAATATTCTAAGTTTGGTGTGGTAAAAGCATAGCTTTTTTGTTTTTCCATTACCATTGATGGCATCTAAGACCGGAGAATCCTCTAGAAGAGGGAAAGGGAAGACAAAAGCTTCCACATCCGAGTCATGGGAGATGGAAATGTTCATCTCCAAAGCCCATCAAGACCACTTCTATGATGTTGTGGCCAAGAAGAAGGTGATCCCTGAGGTCCCTTTTAAACTCAAAAGAAATGAGTATCCGGAGATCCGACATGAAATTCAAAGAAGAGGTTGGGAAGTTCTAACAAATCCCATCCAACAAGTCGGCATCCTAATGGTTCAAGAATTCTATGCCAATGCATGGATCACGAAGAACCATGATCAAAGTAAGAACCCGGATCCAAATAACTATGTTACAATGGTTCGGGGGAAATACTTAGATTTTAGTCCGGAAAATGTGAGGTTGGCGTTCAACTTGCCATACATGGAAGAGAACGCACGCCCCTACACAAGGAGAGTCAACTTCGATCAAAGGTTGGACCAAGTCCTTATGGACATATGTGTAGAAGGAGCTCAATGGAAGATTGACTCCAAAGGCAAGCCGGTTCAACTAAGAAGATTGGACCTCAAGCCTATAGCTAGAGGATGGTTGGAGTTTATTCAATGCTCAATCATTCCCACTAGCAACCGGTTTGAAGTTACTATAGACCGGGCCATCATGATCCATAGCATCATGATTGGAGAAGAGGTGGAAGTTCATGAGATTATACCTCAAGAACTCTACAAGGTGGCTGACAAGTCCTCCACCATGGCAAGGTTAGCCTTTCCTCACCTCATTTGCCACCTATGCAATTCAGCTGGGATTGACATAGAGGGAGATATCCTCATTAAAGAGGACAAGCCCATCACTAAGAAAAAGATGGAGCAAGCAAGAGAGCCCAATCATGGAGCTCAAGAGGCGCAAGAAGCTCATTTCCATGAGATCCCGAAGATGCCTCAAATGCACTTTCCTCCACAAAATTATTGGGAGCAAATCAACACCTCCCTAGGAGAATTGAGTTCCAATATGGGACAACTAAGGGTGGAACATCAAGAACACTCCATCATGCTTCATGAAATAAGAGAAGATCAAAAAGCAATGAGGGAGGAGCAACAAAGACAAGGAAGAGACATAGAAGAGCTCAAGGACATCATTGGTTCCTCAAGAAGGAAACGCCACCATCACTAAGGTGGATTCATTCCTTGTTCTTCTTTCTTCTGTTTTTCGTTTTCTATGTTATGTGCCTATCTATGTTTGTGTCTTCACTACATGATCATTAGTAGTTAGTAACTTTGTCTTAAAGATATGAATGTCCTATGAATCCATCACCTCTCTTAAATGAAAAATGTTTTAATTCAAAAGAACAAGAAGTACATGAGTTTCGAATTTATCCTTGAACTTAGCTTAATTATATTGATGTGGTGACAATGCTTCTTGTTTTTTGAATGTATGCTTGAACAGTGCATATGTCTTTTGAAGTTGTTGTTTAAGAATGTTAAATATGTTGGCTCTTGAAAGAATGATGACTAGGAGACATGTTATTTGATAATCTGAAAAATCATAAAAATGATTCTTGAAGCAAGAAAAAGTAGCAAAAAACAAAGCTTGCAGAAAAAAAAAAAAAAGAGAAAGAGAAAAAAATAGGCGAAAAAAAATAGAAAGAAAAAGAAAAAGCAAGCAGAAAAAGCCAATAACCCTTAAAACCAAAAGGCAAGGGCAAATAAAAAGGATCCCAAGGCTTTGAGCATCAGTGGATAGGAGGGCCTAAAGGAATAAAATCCTGGTCTAAGCGGCTAACCCAAGCTGTCCCTAACCATGTGCCTGTGGCGTGTAGGTGTCAAGTGAAAACTTGAGACTGAGCGGTTAAAGTCAAGGTCCAAAGCAAAAAAAAAGAGTGTGCTTAAGAACCTTGGACACCTCTAATTGGGGACTTTAGCAAAGCTGAGTCACAATCTGAAAAGGTTCACCCAATTATGTGTCTGTGGCATTTATGTATCCAGTGGTAATACTGGAAAACAAAGTGCTTAGGGCCACGGCCAAGACTCATAAAGAAGCTGTGTTCAAGAATCATCATACTGAACTAGGAGAGTCAATAACACTATTCGAAATCTGAAGTTCCTATAGATGCCAATCATTCTGAACCTCAATGGATAAAGTGAGATGCCAAAACTATTCAAGAGGCAAAAAGCTATAAGTCCCGCTCATTTGATTGGAGCTATGTTTCATTGATAGTTTGGAATTTATATTATATTCTCTTCTTTTTATCCTATTTGATTTTTAGTTGCTTGGGGACAAGCAACAATTTAAGTTTGGTGTTGTGATGAGCGGATAATTTATACGCTTTTTGGCATTGTTTTTAGTATGTTTTTAGTAGGATCTAGTTACTTTTAGGGATGTTTTCATAAGTTTTTATGTTAAATTCACATTTTTGGACTTTACTATGAGTTTGTGTATTTTTCTGTGATTTCAGGTATTTTCTGGCTGAAATTGAGGGACTTGAGCAGAAATCAGATTCAGAGGTTGAAGAAGGACTGCTGATGCTGTTGGATTCTAACCTCCCTGCACTCAAAGTGGATTTTCTGGAGCTACAGAACTCAAAATGGCGCGCTTCCAATTGCGTTGGAAAGTAGACATCCAGGGCTTTCCAGCAATATATAATAGTCCATACTTTGGCCAAGAATAGACGACGTAAACTGGCGTTCAACGCCAGCCTTCTGCCCAAATCTGGCGTCCAGCGCCAGAAAAGGATCCAAAACCAGAGTTAAACGCCCAAACTGGCACAGAAACTGGCGTTCAACTCCACAAATGGCCTCTGCACGTGCTACACTTAAGCTCAGCCCAAACACACACCAAGTGGGCCCAGGAAGTGGATTTATGCATCAATTACTCACTCATGTAAACCCTAGTGACTAGTGTATTATAAATAGGATCTCTTACTATTGTATTAGACATCTTTTTGACCATCTTTGGTCTCAGTTTTAATCCATTGTTCATCTTTGGACGCCTGGTTCTTAGATCAGAGGGGCTGGCCTCTCGGCCATGCCTGGACCTTCACTTATATTTTTTAACGGTAGAGTTTCTACACTCCATAGATTAAGGTGTGGAGCTCTGCTGTTCCTCAAAGATTAATGCAAGTACTACTGTTTTCTATTCAATTCATCTTATTTCACTTCTAAGATATCCATTCGCACCCAAGAACGTGATGAAGGTGATGATTATGTGTGACGCTCATCACCATCTCCCCTATGAACACGTGCCTGACAAACACTTCCGTTCTACATGAAATAAGCTAGAATGAATATCTCTTAGATCTCCTAACCGGAATCTTCGTGGCGTAAGCTAGAATGATGGTGGCATTCAAGAGAATCCAGAAAGTCTAAACCTTGTCTGTGGTATTCCGAGTAGGTTTCAATGATTGAATGATTGTGACGAGCTCCTAACTCGCGATTGCAGGGCGTTAGTGACAGACGCAAAAGGATAGTAAATCCTATTCCAGCATGATCGAGAACCGACAGATGAATAGCCGTGTCGTGACAGGGTGCGTGAGCATATTATTCACTGAGAGGATAAGATGAAGCCATTGACAAGGGTGATGCCTCCAGACGATTAGCCGTGCCGTGACAGGGCATTGGATCATTTTCCCGTGAGATGACCGAAAGTAGCCATTGACAGTGGTGATGTATCACATAAAGCCAGCCATGGAAAGGAGTAAGACTGATTGGATGAAGATAGCAGGAAAACAGAGGTTCAGAGGAACGAAAAGCATCTCCATTCGCTTATCTGAAATTCCTACCAATGATTTACATAAGTACCTCTATCCCTATTCTATTATTTATTATTCGAAAACTCCATGATTATTTTATATCCGCCTGACTGAGATTTACAAGGTGACCATAGCTTGCTTCATACCAACAATCTCCGTGGGATTCGACCCTTACTCACGTAAGGTATTACTTGGACGACCCAGTGCACTTGCTGGTTAGTTGTATCGAAGTTGTGACAAATTATGAATGTGTAATCATGATTACGCGTACCAAGTTGCTCACATGCCAGGAATAGTTCGAGCCTGGAGATCACAATTTCGTGCACCAAGTGTCTTCCTCACTTTCTTGCTCTTCCACTTCCTCTTTTACACTCAACATTTGCTTTAATAGCTCTTTCATGGAAGAGGTTTGTTGTTCTTCCCAAGATTTCTTCATCTCCTCTTCATATTTTTCGATCACAGATTCAAGGGAAGTTTGTGAGGGTTGTGAATGTTCATGTTCCTTTATCACCTCAAGTATAGTTTCACTTTCAACCACCTCATTCTTCATTGAGAGTTCACTTGATGCAGTAGCCTCTTCCTCTTGTTTTTCCTCCTTCTTCATTGCACTCACCAATTGAGCTAGCTGCACTTTCATGTTTTTGAGGGAGTTTTCTTGTTCTTTCCAGACTTTCATTGTCTCCTCCTCATATTTTTTGAACATGGACTCAAGCTTTGAGAGCCTTGAGTGGTTCATGGAAGTTTGTGTGGGTGGTGAGTTTTGAAAGGAGCTTTCTGTTGAAGTATGGTCAAGTGATGATATCTTTGGATGAATATCATATGGAGCACTAGAATTCCCTTCCCAGCCACCATTAGAATCATGACTTGCATCATTTTGTGGTGGAGGAAAATATCCCATATGATTTTCTTTCTCATCTTGTGGTTCTGAAGCATAGCTCCATGAATTGGAGTGCCCAGAATTTGAAGTTTCTTGGTGATATTCCCAACCACCATTAGAGCTTGGTGATGGTGGGTGATATCCCATAAAATTTTGTTTGACCATAAGATGAGTTGAACTCCATTTGTATTTTGTAAACATCAATGAAATTTGAAATTCATGTCATAGAGAAAGAATTTCTTAGTGAGGCAATAACTCAAACACCTTGGTTTCAATTTAAAACAGAAAACAAAAATAAAGAAAATGCTTGATCTAGACTTCTCACCCACTTAATCATTGTTGATCTAAATCAATCCCCGGCAACGGCGTCAAAAACTTGATGGGAAAATTTATGGAAAACTGAATTTTCCAAAACATCCAAAACTAACCGGCAAGTATACCGGGTCGCATCAAGTAGTAAAACTCACGTGAGTGAGGTCGATCCCACAGGGATTGATGGATCAAGCAACTTTAGTGGGTGATTAGTTTAGTCAAGCTAACATTGAAGTGAAATTTGATGGAATGTAGCCAACAGAAAGTAAATGGCAGTGAATTAAAAGTTGCAGAAAGTAAATGAGCATAAACGTAAAGGGCAAGGAATGTAAATTGGCAAAATCTTAAATGACAAGAAATGTAAATTGCAAGAATCTTAAATGACAAGAAATGTAAATTGCATGAAATATAAAGGGGAGTGGGTGCTGGAAATGTAAAATTCAACAGGAAAGTGTAAATAGCAATCAAGCAGAGAAGTAAAAGATGCAGCAGATTCAAACAGATTTAGAAAATCACTTGAAAAGTCAAAACAGAAAGCAGCTTCGCTCAATTGCAAAATCTAAATGAGAGGTTGAAGATCTCAGGAGCTCAATGAGACTAGAAAACAAGTCTAGATCTCAATCCCTTCCTTGATCCAAATTTAGAATTCAATTGCAAGAAAAGTAAAGATCAAGCAGTAGAAGAAGCAAAACCAAATTCAATTTCCAAAAGTTGCAGTAAAGTGAGACAGAGAGATCTCAAGGTGAGATTGAGACAGAATTTCCTCAATTCTTCAACCCAAGATTCAAAACAAAAAGGAAAAAACTAAAAGAGAGAGCTCTTTAATCCTAATGCTCCCTTGTGGAGCCAGCCTCCAATGCTCTCTCTCAATCCGCCTCCTAATGAGATGGAATTGATGCCTTTATATAGGCTTTTTACAAATGAAAATGAAAATAAAATTGAAATTAAAAACAAATTACAATTGAATAAAATTCCTAATCTAGCTTCTCTGTGTGCCTTTGAGTGATGGTAATGGGCTTAGCTTGCTTTGGATTTGAGGAAGAATGAATCTGGATGGCCTAGATGGAATTGGGATCATTCACGTTTGAGTCAACGTTTGAGGCAAACGTTGACTCAAACGTCTTGTAATGGCATGATGCAGAATGGGGGTTTGCTGTCACTCACGTTTGAGTTCACGTTTGAGGTCAAACGTGAGCTCAAACGTTAAGTCCTCCAGGGTGTGTTTTTGAAGTTCAAGTCTTGGGACGCTTCTTTGTCCTCTTGTCAACGTTGCTAATTTCATGCCCACTATATACTATTATATATGGTTGGAAAGCTCTGAATGTCAGCTTTCCAACGCAACTAGAATCATCTCAATTGGACATCTACAACTCAAGTTATGCTCCATTGAAGGGGACAGCATCGCTGGCTTTGGTGTGCAACGTTTGAGGCGACGTTTGCCTTAAACGTGGACGAAAACGTCAGGTTTTGGAGGCTCAAATGCATTGTCCACCCCATAATATTATATATTTTTGGAAAGCCCTGAATGTCTACTTTCCAATTCCATTGGAAGCGCATCATTTGGAGCTCCACAGCTCGAGTTATACTCCGTCGAAGGTGTAGAGGTCTGTTGGCCTCACTACAGGTTGCCACCATGTTCATTTATGCACATTTCGGGGCAGTTTTCTCCCTCAATTTTAGTGTCCACCATGCAGTGCCATATATTCTTGGAAAGCTCTCGATTCCTACTTTCCATTGCTTTTTGAATCACCTCATTTGGAGTTCTGTAGCTCAAGTTATTCTTGTTGGAAGTATACCCCTTCAGGCTGTGGGGAGCAACATTTCCCAAGGTATTCCTTAGCCAACGTTTGACCTCACGTTTGAGGCAAACGTTGGCGCAAACGTTGAGCTCCTGGGTGGCTGTGCTGATGAAGCTTCCTTGATTTGGTCATGGGCCACGCTTTTAAAAGCGTGGCCTAAGGCTCCAAAGTGTGCTCCAACTTCAAAATGTGCCCAAAATTCCTCTTTTCTTCTTTTTAGCTTATTTTATGCTCTTTTTGCTTCTTTTTCTTCTTATTTCCTACAAAGTTTATCAAATCAAAAGATCAAAGAAATATACCATTTAAGCACCAAAGAATGCAATATTTAAGCACTAATCATTAATTTCTTGTATGAAAAAGCATAGAAAAACATGACATGATGACATGTCATCAGTGGGTCTTAGCTTTTGGATGTTATTACTTCTATTTCCATTGATACATTGAGGTAATTAAAGTTCTTAGCCTTCAATTATTTGATTGTTGTTAATCTCTTGTAGTGGACATCTTTGATTTCAAGTTTACTTTCAATTTTACAATGTCTCTCATCATTGCTCTCCAAGTGTTTGAGCAAATGCCAACTTTAACTATGGAGTAGACTTTTCTTACTTAGCTTAGAAGTTAAGACATTGGAGACACTTGAATTATTAATGTCTTTTGTTAATTATCAATTAGAACTTGCTAATTGATTTGCATGTCACTAAAGCTAGACTTTCCTAGGGTTAGGCTAGGACTTGTGAATCCAAATTGATTACTTTCACTTGACTTTCCTTTACACTATAGGTTAACTAAGTGAAGCAATAACTAATTGTGATTACAATTGATAGAAATAATGATGATAGGAAGTCCAATTCTCACTTCTAGCCAAGGCTTTTATATCGTTTGATTTTCATTTACACTACTAGCTCGTTCTTTTCTTATATGAAACTCCAAACACCAATACACTCTCTAACCAACAATGTGCATCGTGGAGCACTCCTAGGGAGAACGACTCGGGATTCATACTCTCGGTTATTTATTTTAGATTGTTTGATGTGGAATTGCGTGTCGGTTTAGACTATACTACGATTGGATTTATTGATAAATTCTATACCGGCATAAAATTCACTCATCAATACAAAATGAATGAGGTCTAAAAAAAAAAGCTTGAAAAAATTTGAGTTTAAATACAAATAATTACAATTGTATTTCGTTGGTTAACCATATAAAAATAATTAACTTGTTCAATTTTTTCTTCCATTACATAAAAAACAAAACTATAAACACAATAATTAACTTGAGTTGTATCTAAATAAAAAAATATAACACTTAATTACTTATATAAGAATCTCAGCCTTTTTTATGTTATAAATAATGCAGTATTATGATTATCCACAAAGTAAAAGGCAACAAATATCACATTAAGTACAACTTTTAATGGTGCAACAAATATCACATAAAGTACAACAAAAATATATATATATACAAATACCTAATTCACCATTATCACTATTACATTATCATTTTCAACTAATGGTGCAGCAAATACACATATTTAACCACCGCAAAAAACAAAATCAACTTTTTTTTTTCTAAATTTGATTGGAAGTCATACTTTTTCTTTGTCAATCTAACAAAAAAAAGACTAAACTAAAGTCATAAATTAATAAAAGTAAACTCAGAAAGGCAAAAATATTTTGTGAGGAAACCAAAGATGGAACAACAACAATTCACAAAACCGATACTCTCAAAATCCTCCACATCAACAACCAAACTAAGGAAGAAACTACCAAACCTACCTACCACCTCATAGCAACCACCTCAACCCAACTAATCACAAGCCCCTCAAATCACCTATCATTCCCCTTCCTCCAATCAAGAAGAGACACTACGGTCCATACTCCAAGGGCAAAAAGAAATCCAAAACACACTACCTCAAGCCTTACCAGACTCACTTCTACCCTCCAAGCCCTCATTGCTCGCATGGAGCCGCCTTCTACCTCCACCCCTCAAGCTTCAAGTTCTAGTGCCATACCCTCTCAACCTTTACCCAACCCCAAGGGTGGCATCAATGCCATTACCCTGAGGTCTGGAACTCAATTAAAAGAGAGGAGTCCAAAGGCACCTAGCCCAATGATAGTCACTCAAGAGGAGGATCTGGTTGAGATAAAAGAAATTAAAGAGAAGGATGAAGCACATGAGGTAGTTGAAGATGAAGCCCCCCAATCAAGGAGTGAAGCCCCCAAAGATAAGGAAGTCTTGGAGAAAGTGGCTCAACCAATTCCATTTCCTACATTGGCAAGGAAGACTAAGAAGCGTGTAGAACTTGACCCCAAAATGGTGGAGATGTTCAAGAAAGTTGAGGTAACTATCCCTCTCTTTGATGCTATCCATCAAGTACCTAAATATGAAAAGTTTCTTAAGGATTTGTGTATGAACAAAGATAGAATCCATGAGTTAGAAACCATCCCATTGGGGAGTTCTATTTCAGCTTTGATGGGTGCAATACCGAAAAAGTGTGGTGATCCGGTTCCTTGCTTAGTCTCTTGTACCATAGATGGGGTTCAATTCATTGATTGTATGTGCGATCTCGGTGCATACATTAGCATTATGCCTTTCTTCGTCTATCATATATTGAAGCTCCCATTGTTGAAGCGGTCGGCGGCTAGGTTTGTCTTGGCGGACAAGAGCATAATAACTGTGACGGATATTGCGGAAGATGTGTTGGTAAACATAATGGGTTTGGTATTTCCAATTGATTTTCATATCCTTGAGATGCCACCTAGTGAATCCGAAAGGACATCATCTATCCTACTTGGGAGGCCATTCTTGAGGACCTCTAGGTTCAAATTGGATGTCTATTCGGGAACTGATGTCAGGGCATTTTGGCCAGTTTCACTGACCTTTTCTTTACTGTTTTAGGGTAGTTTCATGCATTTTCTTAGGAAATAAGCAAGTTCTGGGTAAAATTTCACTTACATCTTGATTCAAGCAAGCATGATGCACTTTGCATGATTTCATGAGAATTTTGCATGAATTAAATGACAAATTGGATGATGCATGTCTCATGATGAGGATTAGAACTTTGATCAGGACAAAGGAAGCAAGAGAGAACCACGTTAGCAGCCACGTTAATCTAACTAACGTGACCACTAACGTGGAATAGGAGCTAGTTTGCAACGTTAATGAGAAAAGTAATCGCCAATAACGTCCTCGAAGCCATCATAGCCCACGTTAAGAGTCACGTTAACTAAGTTAACGTGAACTCTAACGTGGAAGAAGAAAGTGGAGCCAACGTTAGTGACACTCACCTTTGTCACTAACGTTGGACCAAGGTCATATTGGCCACGTTAAGGGCCACGTTAACTTAGTTAACGTGGACTCTACCGTTGAGAAGCAAAAGAATGGCCAACATTAGTGACACTCACCTTTGTCACTAACGTTGGACTAAGCCACTTTGAGCCACGTTAACTCCCACGTTAACTTAGTTAACGTGGAAGCTAACGTGGAGAAAGCAAATAATCGCCAACGTTAGTGACACTCACCTTTGTCACTAACGTTGGAATGAGCCACAATGAGCCACTATGAGCCACGTTAACTCAGTTAACGTGGAAGCTAACGTGGAGGAAAGGATGATTAGCCAACGTTAGTGACATTCACCTTTGTCACTAACATTGGAGATGGCTATCATCACCACGTTAGAAGCCACGTTAACTTAGTTAACGTGGATTCTAATGTGGGAAGTAGGGGCATCTTGGAACGTTAGTGACAAAGGTAAGTGTCACTAACGTTCTCGAAGGATTGGCAAGCCTACGTTAAGAGCCACGTTAATTAAGTTAATGTGGACTCTAACGTAGGGGGAAGGGAAGACTCTCAACGTTATTGGAAAAGGTGAGTCCCAATAACGTGTGCGAAGGACCTAGAGGCAACGTTAGTGGTCACGTTGGTACCACTAACGTTGAAGTTAACGTGGATCATCCCTGAGTTAGGAACGTTAGTGAAAAAGGTGATTGTCACTAACGTTCTCGAACCCACACTCTCACTTAACGTTAACGCCACTAACGTCCTGAGCTAAATACCCTGCCTACTTCACACTTTCTCTCTGCAAGTAAAGCTAAGCCCACTGAAGAGGATAACTGCTTCAAACTAAAGATCCAAAGGCCCATATCCAAGACTTGAAGAACCAACTAGAAGATCAGAAGAGTAGTATATATAGGGGTAGTTTTGAATTAGAGAGAAGCTTTTGGGGGAGTTGGAAATTGGAGAACTTCTCTCTGTATAATTTTACTTTCTCTGCACTTCTAGTTTACTTTTTATGATGTATTTTCCATCTCTGTTTTCCATTTCTAGAGCTATGAACAACTAAACCCCCTTTCATTGGGTTAGGGAGCTCTGTTGTAATTTGATAGATCAATATTAGTTTTCATTATTCTTCTTCTATCTTTTCTCTTGATTTTACTAGAAAGCTTTCAATCTTCATCCAATTGGATAGTTATCTTGGAAAAGAAGCTATTCATACTTGGATCTCTTCTGAACCTTGGAAGAGGAATGAAGAGATCATGCTAGAAATGCTTTCTCATGTTGGACCAAATTGGGGTTGGAAGGATATGGTGACTATAATTCTACCAACACTTGATTTGGGAATGCATGTGGTATAATCAGTGACCATACTTCATCTCTTCTCATGAGCAATTGACCAAGAAATTGGCTATTGATCAAGATTTGAGAGATTGAATTACAAGGAATTGTAATTTGATCACTTAAGATTTCCAAGGAGATCAAAGAACGCATTGATTGAGGAAGAGGTGAAAATGAACTTGATCCGGAGAATGCAACATCTCCTAAGCCCAATGAATTCCCCATTTCTGATCTTACCCATTCTCTTTAATTTCTGCAATTTACTTTTATGAGCATCTTCCCCATTCCCGTTTAAGGTTCTGCAATTTACTTTCCGTCATTTATTTTCAGCTCTTTACTTTCAGCATTTACATTTTATGCTATTTACTTTCCCGCCATTTAATTTCCTGCAACTCTCAAACCAAATTCTGCTTTGCTCAACTAGAACATTCCTCTAATTAAAGTTGCTTGACCAATCAATCCCTGTGGGATTTGACCTCACTCTATTGTGAGTTTTTACTTGACGACAATTCGGTATACTTGCCAAAGGAAAATTGTTGAGAGACAAGTTTTCGTGCATCAAGTTTATGGCGCCGTTGCCGGGGATTGATTTTGTATCAACAATGATTAAATTGGAGGATAACTTGATTGAGCATTTTTCTTTTGTTTGATTTAAGTTTATTTGAGTAATTTACTTTCTGTTCAGTTATTTTCTTCCCTTTCCCCTACCCATTTTCTTAGTTGTTTATAATTCAGTCCACTAACCCACTAACTGTTTGATATATTGCATCACTCACACTAATAGTATTTCTGTAGAAATTACTTTCTGCATCTATTTCCTTGCTTGTGTCTTATTGGTTGTATGACAGGAAGAAGAAGCGGGGTTTCAACCTCATTTGATTCTGAACCTGAGAGGACCTTCCTTAGATTAAGGAAGGAAGCAAGAGGAAAGAGAGTAGTTGGTGCTGAGGAAGAGGAGGAGTACTTTGAACCAGATATGGATGAGAACATCGAGAACCATCATGAAGAAGAAGCTCACAACCATGGCCGAGAAGGTCCAGCACATCAGGCTGGGCAAGAGAGAAGGGTTCTGGGTTATTACATCAACCCAAACCCAGGAAATTGCGGAAGTAGCATCCAAAGGCCAACCATACATGCCAACAACTTTGAACTAAAGCCACAGCTCATCACTCTTGTTTAGAACAATTTTTCATTTGGAGGAGGTGTCCAAGAAGATCCCAATCAACATCTAACCACCTTTCTGAGGATATGTGATACTGTGAAGTCTAATGGTGTTCATCCTGACACCTATAGACTACTTCTGTTCCCTTTCTCACTCAAGGACAAGGCATCTAAATGGCTGGAATCCTTCCCAAAGGAGAGTTTAGCAACCTGGAAAGATGTAGTGAACAAATTCTTGGCAAAATTCTATCCTCCTCAACGGATCAACAGGCTGAAAGCTGAGGTGCAAACCTTCAGGCAGCAAGATGGTGAGACTCTATATGAAGCATGTGAGAGGTTTAAGGACCTGACAAGAAGGTGTCCACCAGATATGTTCAATGAATGGGTGCAGCTACACATTTTCTATGAAGGCCTTTCTTATGAATCAAAGAAGGCAGTAGACCATTCATCCGGGGGATCTCTGAACAAGAAGAAGACTATTGAGGAGGCCGTAGATGTTATTGAGACTGTAGCAGAGAATGACTACTTCTATGCCTCCAAAAGAGGCAACACTAGAGGAGCGATGGAGCTAAACAATGTAGATGCACTGCTGGCCCAAAACAAGCTCATTACCAAGCAATTAGCTGACCTCACCAAGAAGATGGAGAGGAACAAGGTAGCAGCAATCACCACCTCATCAACAACCCAAGAAGGAGATGATGAAGAAGCAGAGGGTAGTCAGGAGCAAGCCAACTACATTGGGAATTCACCTAGGCAAAATCATGACCCATACTCCAAGACCTACAACCCTGGTTGGAGGAATCCCCAAACTTTGGGTGGAGAAATCAACAAGATCAAAGCCAAGATCAGAGACGTCACAACCCCAACAACCATGCAGCTCACCGAAATTTCACACAAAGATCATATCAACATCACCCTAACAACACCTCTCAACATCCATACCAAAACCAAAACAACCCTTCTCACCCATCCACTCTCAACTCACCATCATCTGAAGATAGACTCTCCAGAATTGAGACTCTACTTGAGGGCATATGCAAAGAGATTCAAGATAATAAGGTATTCAAGGAGGAGGTGCGAGCCAATATCAAGAATCAGGGAGACACCATCAAGAGGCTGGAATTTCAAGTGGGATACCTCTCCGAGCAGATTCCCAAACCTACTGATAGCTTCCCAAGTGACACAGAGAAAAATTCGAGAGGTGAAGCAAAGAAAGTCAGATGGAAAGATTGCAAGATGGTTACTATAAGTAATAAGGAGACTAAGGAAGAGCTGAACAACCCATTAGAACAACATGAAGATACTTCAGCAGGAAAGCAGGGGGAGAATCATCAAGAAACCACAGAGCTGACACAGAAGGAGCTGCTGAGACTCTATGCACCCTTTCCCCAATTACTAAATGGCTGTGTAGAGAAGAGACTATACTCAAGGTTTCTTGACATGTTTGCATCTCTCCATGTAAACATACCATTCATCAAGGCCCTCCAACAAATGTCCTCATACATTAAGTATATGAAGGAGCTGCTGACCAAGAAAAGTTCACTCAAGGGAGGACAAACAATAGTGATGAATAAGGAGTGCAGTGCTCTCATTCAACCAGAGCTGCCTACAAAGAGGAAGGACCCAGGGAGTTTCTACATCCCTTGTGCCATAGGAGAAACAATGTTTGATAAGGGACTCTGCGATTTGGGAGCAAGCATCAACTTAATGCCTTTATCCCTTGTGAAGAGGCTGCAAATCAATGAGATAATACCCACAGATGTAGTTATCAGGCTGGCTGACAAAACTCAAAAACAAGCAGTAGGAGTGGTTGAAAATGTACTGGTGAAGGTTGGAAAATACTTCCTGCCCACAGACTTTGTCATCTTGGACATGGAAGAGAGTCATCTCCACCCAATCATATTGGGAAGACCATTCCTAGCTACAGCCAGAGCACTTATAGATGTGGAGCGAGGGGAGCTAATTTTGAGGATTCATGATGAACAACTCACTTTCAATATTTTCAAGCCCTCACAAGAAACAGATCAAGAGAACAAAGAACCAAGCAAAGATCACAGTGAGATACTGAAGGAAGAAACAAGTACTGAAGCACAACCAGCACATCTGTGAATCCCCTTAGTTGAGGAACAAGGCAATCAGCAGCTGTCACAGCTCAAAGAAAATCAGGAGGAACCTAAACCACCAGAGCTATATGAGACTAGCAACAAAACCTATTTGGAAGAGGAGGTCACAAAGAGCAAGGCAACATCAAAAAGAACAAAAAAGAAGGTACCAAGGAGGTGGAGGAACAAGAAGATCCCTACAGAGGACTTCTCTCCAGGGGATAAAGTAATCTCAGCTTACTTCCCAGCCATTCCCCCCGATCTCCCCACCATCCCATCTCAGCTACCTAAAGTTTTTACCATCAACAGAGTTCTCTCCTTGGAACATGTGGAGATTCTTGATGAAGCCAATGGAGATAGATTTACTGCAAGGGGGGAGGACTTGAAGCACTACCAACCACCCTGATAAAGGCAGAACGTCAAGCTAGTGACGCTAAAGAAGCGCTTCATGGGAGGCAACCCATGTTTTACATGCTTTTAAAAAATAGTTAATAATTCAAGGTTCATGAAATTCAAATCAACTTGATATGCACTTGAATGAATTATTGTGTGCAACAGATAGTGCGGAACAAGTTTGGTGTTCAAGGCACACTAAGAGAACATGAATGTAACCCAAATCATGTCACTCTTAGGGGCCTTGAACAAATCTTTTACACCACATGGCACCAAACTAAGTTTGGTGTTGCCAATGTTACATACATGGATGTTGAGTTAGTCAGTTGGTTTGCACTCATGAGTAGAACTTAGTTAGTTAAAAACAAAAACAAAAAAAGATTAGTTAACCTTTTAATTTTGCCGCCAATTTCTAAAAGTATGTTTTTAATCACATTTCTTTCATTTTGTAGAAGCATTGATGGGGCAATTGAAAGGTTCGGATAACACAAAAGGAAGATAGTACACACTTGTCTTCAAGGGGAATACATTGGAAAATGTGGCCATGCAACATTGGAAGAAGGATACCTTGGAGACCGAACCAATTCCTTCATAAAGTTGATGATCCTTGTGCTCATTCCATGCAAAGCTCCAACCATCCATCATACAACCACTTCATCAATCCACACCTTTCATTCACTCACCACCTCTCTATATAAATGATCCTTGTTCCATACCCCACCTTCACATTCCACTATCACTCTTCACATCTATCATTTTCGGAACTCAACACCTTCACATAACCAAAATCACTCATGGCTTCATCAAGCTCTAAAAGAAGAAAGGGAAAGAAGCCTATGGAGAAACGGCCATTCGATGAAAAGAAATTTAGAACCTTTCACCATGCATTACAGTACGGATGGATGGTTAATAAGGAGATCATCTATGAGCTGGGCTTTCAAGTCAGAAAAACTGAGTGTCCCGAAATCACGAAGAAGGTAGAAAAGAGAAGATGGGAGCTCCTCACTGATCCGGTCATTAGGGTAAATGCAAATCTTGTAAGAGAGTTCTATGTAAATGTGATCCGATATGATAAGGAAGATGAATCCTACACAACTTTTGTAAGAGGAAAGACCATGGATTTCAGTCCCATGAGTGTCATGAGGGCATTAAAGCTACGGTCTATACCATTTGCAAAAGAGAGCTACCATTCAAGAATTGACAACAACCCCAATTATGACCAGATTGTGCAAGATATTTGTGTACCAGGAGCTGACTGGGTACGAGATTCCGAAAGGAAACCCAAGTTCATTAAGAGAGGAGACCTCACTCTTGAAGAAAAGGGTTGGTTTGAAATCGTAAGGAGATCCATCCTCCCCGTCGGAAATAATTCAGAGGTAAATCTCAAGAGAGCCACAATGGTGCACTGCATACTCAAAGGAGGAGAGATCAAGGTTCATGAACTCATAGCCGAAGGCATTAGGAAGAGAGCCGAGAAAAGCGATTCTTGAGGAAAGTTAGGCTACCCCAGCACTATTTTCCGACTATGTGAAAAAGCTGGAGTGGTGTTTAAAGATGAGGACCCCGAGTGGATAAAAGAGGGTATTCCTATTACTGTCCGGCGTATGCATGCTGTTACATCTCCCCTACCTCAACGAAGGATAAGAAAGAGGGTAGCCCAGCAAACTGTAGAAGGGCAAAACCCAGAGGAGCAAGCCGCAGCCACCTTGAACATGCACCAAATTACAAGAAGCCATTTATGGCTTATCTAGGCAATATTGGGAGAATCAAGAGGCACAGAAGGAGCTTCAATTTTAGATGAGGAGCAATCAAGAGGAATCGCTCTCGAGATGGATGAATCAACAAGGAGAGTGGCAGAAGCAAATGATGGAGCAGCAATTAGAACAAGGAAAACAATGGGGTGAATCCTTCCACATGATAGAACAAAGGCAAAATAAACAACAAGAATCTATCCAGAAGCTAATCAACATCCAAGCATATCAAGGTGCACACATACACGAGATTGATCGAAAACAAATAGAACAAGCAGAACTCTTTGACGAGCACAGGGCATTCTCTGAAGGGGTTTACATGAGTGAAAGTGGAAATCATGTAAACATGCTAGCAAGGCTTGGATACTTAGTTGAACAGCTACCTATGGTACATCCGGAAATCACAAAATATGACGAAGTGAAGGATGAGTTAGCACGAGAAGAAAGAGTAAGGGTGGAGAAGAGTCATGAATCAGTAAAGAAGGCACTTGAAGACTGGAAAAGAGCCAGACTAGCACGGATACAAGGAAGCACAAGTGGACACAAAGAGGACAAATAAGAGGGAGAGTATGGGCAACCCATGAGTAAAAGGTGGTGGAGTTCCCTCTTTGATCCATACTTTTCAAGCTTTAAATAAGGAAAATCATGTATGAAATAGAACATGTTCCATGGTAGTTAGGATTTTAAATTATGCCTTTAAGTTTTTCATTGCTTAGGTCTATGCTTACTAGTCTTCATGTCACTGTATTCGTACCTTGCTTATTTGTATGCTTGTCCCCTTTTTAATCAAATAAAAAGAGAATGTGTGTTATCAAAGACCAGAGTGGAATCCATATTGTGGAGTAAGTTCCTAATCTTGTGGTGTGGTAATAGATTAGCTAAGTTGGTTCACCAATCAGGTGGGAAGGCAACTATCTATCCTGAATCATATGCTTGAAACACACCCCATGAGACTAGCTAAATAATAAGATCCCAATAAGAAAAAGGAAAAGAAAAAAAATAAAAGTTAAAGAATAAAAGAAAAAGAGTAAGAAATAAGGCTAGGCACCAAGGGTTTGGATCTTGAGGAAAGTGTCTGTGGTGTTCCTGTGTAAGGGATTTACTTTGATGAATAAGCTCTTAGGGGTGCCTTATCACTTGGTAACTTGGGTTAACTAACCCGGGATTATCAGCTGAAAGTCCACTATCAAGAGTAACCCTTGCTACAGAACACTTAGTAACCCAAAGAGGTGCTGGACACCAAGGTCTCAAGAAAAGAAAATAACAAACCATATGCCTGTGGTGTGTATGTATGGGGGAAAGAGACTTGAGGGAGTAAGTCCTTAGGGGTGTCTTAACACCTAGCACCTTGAACCAACTGGTTCGGGAGTGCTGATTGAAAGCTTATCTTAAAGAGTCGCCCCCTCACAGAGCACCTAGTCTAAGAACACAAATAAGCCCTGAAATGACAAAAAGGATCAATGAATAAAAGTTTCATAAGGTGCAGTCAATTGGGTATTCCAGAACATGATAAAGGTCTGAAAGCCAGTTAAGGTATGAACATAAGTTGCTATGCATGAAACCACCATAAAACCAAGGACATGACTTCCACAATAATGACTCATTTCTCTTGGCATTTCATTCATCATTCTCTTATTCCAGTACTTGCTTAGGGACAAGCAAGCTTTAAGTTTGGTGTTGTGATGCCAGGGCATTTTGGCCAGTTTCACTGACCTTTTCTTTACTGTTTTAGGGTAGTTTCATGCATTTTCTTAGGAAATAAGCAAGTTTTGGGTAAAATTTTACTTACATCTTGATTCAAGCAAGCATGATGCACTTTGCATGATTTCATGAGAATTTTGCATGAATTAAATGACAAATTGGATGATGTATGTCTCATGATGAGGATTAGAACTTTGATGCACTTTATTGCTTGATTTCAGGACAAAGGAAGCAAGAGATAACCACGTTAGTAGCCACGCTAATCTAACTAACGTGACCACTAACGTGGAATGGGAGCTAGCTTGCAACGTTAATGAGAAAAGTAACCGCCAATAACGTCTTCGAAGCCATCATAGCCCACGTTAAGAGTCACGTTAACTAAGTTAACGTGAACTCTAACGTGGGAGAAGAAAGTGGAGCCAACGTTAGTGACACTCACCTTTGTCACTAACGTTGGACCAAGGTCATATTGGCCACGTTAAGGGCCACGTTAACTTAGTTAACGTGAACTCTAACGTTGAGAAGCAAAAGAATGGCCAACGTTAGTGACACTCACTTTTGTCACTAACGTTGGACTAAGCCACTTTGAGCCACGTTAACTCCCACGTTAACTTAGTTAACGTGGAAGCTAACGTGGAGAAAGAAAATAATCGCCAACGTTAGTGACACTCACCTTTGTCACTAACGTTGGAATGAGCCACAATGAGCCACTATGAGCCACGTTAACTCAGTTAACGTGGAAGCTAACGTGGAGGAAAGGATGATTAGCCAACGTTAGTGACATTCACCTTTGTCACTAACGTTGGAGAAGGCTATCATCACCACGTTAGAAGCCACGTTAACTTAGTTAACGTGGATTCTAACGTGGGAAGTAAGGGCATCTTGGAATGTTAGTGACAAAGGTAAGTGTCACTAACGTTCTCGAAGGATTGGCAAGCCTACGTTAAGAGCCACATTAATTAAGTTAACGTGGACTCTAACGTAGGGGGAAGGGAAGACTCTCAACGTTATTGGAAAAGGTGAGTCCCAATAATGTGTGCGAAGGACCTAGAGGCAACGTTAGTGGTCACGTTGGTACCACTAACGTTGAAGTTAACGTGGATCATCCCTGAGTTAGGAACGTTAGTGAAAAAGGTGATTGTCACTAATGTTTTCGAACCCACACTCTCACTTAACGTTAACGCCACTAACGTCCTGAGCTAAATACCCTGCCTACTTCACACTTTCTCTCTGTAAGTAAAGCTAAGCCCACTGAAGAGGATAACTGCTTCAAACTCAAGATCCAAAGGCCCATATCCAAGACTTGAAGAACCAACTAGAAGATCAGAAGAGTAGTATATATAGGGGTAGTTTTGAATTAGAGAGAAGCTTTTGGGGGAGTTGGAAATTGGAGAACTTCTCTCTGTATAATTTTACTTTCTCTGCACTTCTAGTTTACTTTTCATGATGTATTTTCTATCTCTGTTTTCCATTTCCAGAGCTATGAACAACTAAACCCCCTTTCATTGGGTTAGGGAGCTCTGTTGTAATTTGATGGATCAATATTAGTTTTCATTATTCTTCTTCTATCTTTTCTCTTGATTTTACTAGAAAGCTTTCAATCTTCATCCAATTAGATAGTTATCTTGGAAAAGAAGCTATTCATACTTGGATCTCTTCTGAACCTTGGAAGAGGAATGAAGAGATCATGCTAGAAATTCTTTCTCATGTTGGACCAAATTGGGGTTGGAAGGATATGGTGACTATAATTCTACCAACACTTGATTTGGGAATGCATGTGGTATAATCAGTGACCATACTTCATCTCTTCTCATGAGCAATTGACCAAGAAATTGGCTATTGATCAAGATTTGAGAGATTGAATTACAAGGAATTGTAATTTGATCACTTAAGATTGCCAAGGAGATCAAAGAACGCATTGATTGAGGAAGAGGTGAAAATGAACTTGATCCAGAGAATGCAACATCTCCTAAGCCCAATGAATTCCCCATTTCTGATCTTACCCATTCTCTTTAATTTCTGCAATTTACTTTTATGAGCATCTTCTCCATTCCCATTTAAGATTCTGCAATTTACTTTTCGTCATTTATTTTCAGATCTTTACTTTCAGCATTTACTTTTTTGCTATTTACTTTCCCGCCATTTAATTTCCTGCAACTCTCAAACCAAATTCTGCTTCGCTCAACTAGAACATTCCTCTAATTAAAGTTGCTTGACCAATCAATCCCTGTGGGATTCGACCTCACTCTATTGTGAGTTTTTACTTGACGACAATTCGGTATACTTGCCGAAGGAAAATTGTTGAGAGATAAGTTTCCGTGCATCAGGAACTTATTCTTTTGAAATCGACGAAAGAGTTGTTAGCTTTAGTCTTGATGAAGCCATGAGACACCCACTAGAGAATCATTCCATATTCCGGTGTGACTTAATTGACAATGTTGTGGCTGAAGTGTATTGTGCATGATGAGAAGATTGAAGACTCAAGTGTGGGGAGCCCCCACGAATGTGAAGAGAACATCATACCCCCTCCGAATCAACCGGAAGTTCAAATGCCAAGTCAAGAACAACATGTGGAGTTGAAACCATTACCACCCCATCTAAAATATGCCTATCTTGATGAAGCTCACAAGTTCCCGGTAATTGTTGCAAGGAAACTCACGCCTCAACAAGAAGAGAAGCTACTTCATGTTTTGAGGAGGAACAAAAGAGCTATAGGATGGAGCTTGGCAGACCTAGTGGGCATGAGCCCCCAAGTGTGTGAGCACCGAATCTTTTTAGAAGAAGGAGCTAGACCCGTTCGACAACCTCAAAGGCGATTGAATCCTACCATTCTAGAGGTTGTCGAGAAGGAGGTAACCCGGTTACTAGAGGCGGACATCATTTACCCCATTTCGAATAGTAAATGGGTAAGTCCCGTCCAAGTTGTGCCAAAGAAGTCCGGGGTGACCACAATCAAGAATGAGAGCGGAGAGCTTATAGCTACTGATGCCAGGGCATCTTAGCCTAGTTTTACTAGTCTTTTTTCCTTTGTTTTTAATAGGTTTTATACACTTTCTTGAGTTACAAGTAAGCCATTTGGGTAGAAATTTATGTGTACTTGGATTCAATCAACCATGAGTAAATTGATGCATTTTCATGAGGTTTTGTACTATAATTGCTTATATTTCAAGGATAAGAAGAAGTCTCATGATTTTAGCGTAGATTTGATACATTTGTTGATTGATGATAGGTGACCAAAAGGCTTGGAGGAAGGTTGAAGAAAGGGGATGGCAGGAATGGAAATAAAGGCAGCATTGAGAAGATCATGTTTGAGATCATGTTTGAGTGACAGCAACCACCCGTTCTGCATAATGCCATTACACGAAGACGTTTGAGTCAACGTTTGCCTCAAATGTTGACTCAAACGTCAATGATCCCAAAGTCCATAGTGCAAACGAATTTCTTCTCAAGACCAAGAGCAATCAACAAAGGCTATCTTCAACCCAATTCCATCAAGGCCAAGGGCCCAAATTCAAGGCTTAATGATCATTAGAAGAGAGTGTATAAATAGCTTAGGATTTAAGTTTTGAGGGAGCTTTTCTTTTGGAGATTTTTTTTCTGGACTTCAGTGGAGAGCTCAATTTTAGTTTTCATTGTTGTTCTTGAGATTTAGTGTTTTTGGGGAGAATTAGGAAAGAGAATTGAATTCTCTTCCTATGGGTTTTCTTGTCTTCTTTTCTACATACTTTGCTTGAGTCTTGGGTGTTGAGAATTGAGGAAATTCTATCTAAATCTCACATTGAGATCTCTCTCTATTTTCATTTCACTGCATCATTTGAGAAATTGAGACTTGAATTTACTTCTTCTACTGTTTGATCTTTAATTCTCTTGCAATTGATCTTTGAATTGGATCAAGGAAGGCAGTGAGATCTAGACTTGGTTTTCTAGTCTCTTGACCCCTGAGATCCTTTATTTTTCTTTCTGTTTATCTGCTGAGGCTTCTTCAAGCCAATTTACCTTTCTGTTTGGGATTTATTTTGACTCAATTCGCCTTTTACTTTTCTGCTTGTTGCAATTTACTTTTCCCTGTTTAAATTCTGCAATCCCAGCTCCTTGAACCCTTTAAGATTTCAGCAATTTACATTTCTTGCAATCTAAGTTTCTGTCATTTACTTTACTTGTTCTTTAAGATTCAGCACTTTTACTTATTTAGTTCTTTAATTTACTGTAATTCTTCTCTCTCCCTTTACAATTCATGCAATTTAGCTTCTGTCAATTACAAATCACTCAAATCAACTCTTGTTCGCTTGACTAAATCAACCGCTAAACTAAAGTTGCTCAATCCTTCAATCCCTGTGGGATCGACCTCACTCCTATGAGTTATTATTACTTGATGCGACCCAGTACACTTGCCGGTGAGTTTTGTGTTGGATCGCTTTCCACACATCAAGTTTTTGGCACCGTTGCCAGGGATTGATTAGGTTGACAATGATTAAGTGAGGTGGTGATCTAGATTAAGCATTTTTTTCTTCTTTTTTAGCTAACACATTAACTGTTTGAATTTTTGCCTAAGCTAACCAAAACTTCACTCTAGCAATAGATTGAAGTGTTACTGGTTTTCTGGTTTTTTGTGTTTCTTGTGTTTTGTTTGTATGTCAGGTACAAGGAGAGCTATACCTACCTTTTGTGAACAAGACGAAAGAACTCTCAGAAGGATAAGAAGAGAAGCTAGAGGGAAGGCTGTTGTTGGAAAGGAAGATTCTGAGGAGGAATATCACGAGATGGAAGGGGATCCCTCTAATTCCAATCATCCAGAAGGAGGGGTCAACAACAATCCACCACAGAGGAGAGTATTGGCTTCCTACACATTTGTAAATCCTAGACATTGTGGGAGTAGCATTCTTACCCCAAATGTCAATGCAAACAACTTTGAACTAAAGCCACAACTCATCACCTTGGTTCAAAATAACTGCTCCTATGGGGGAGGACCACTTGAAGACCCAAACCAACACTTATCCACTTTTCTGAGGATTTGTGACACTGTCAAAATCAATGGTGTGCATCCTGACATCTAGAAGCTGCTGTTATTTCCATTTTCCCTCAGAGACAAAGCCACTCAATGGTTAGAGTCATTCCCAAGAGACAGCATCAACAATTGGGAGGATTTAGTGAGCAAGTTCCTTGCCAAATTTTACCCGCCTCAGAGGATCATTAGATTGAAGACTGAAGTGCAAACATTCACACAGATGGATGCTGAACCTCTCTATGAGGCATGGGAGAGATACAAGGCCCTAATTAGGAAGTGTCCTCCTGAAATGTTCAATGAATGGGACATATTGCAGAATTTCTATGAAGGCTTGACATTGAAGGCCCAGGAGGCACTAGATCACTCAGCAGGGGGTTCCTTACAGTTGATGAAAACTGCAGAGGAGGCCCAAAATCTCAATGACATGGTGGCTAACAACCAATATTTCTTTGCTCACCAAAGGCAACGCCAACCATCACAGAGGAAAGGAGTGATGGAGTTGGAAGGAGTGGACTCAAGCCTAGCTCAAAATAAAATAATGCAGCACCAAATTCAGCAACAATTTGAGCAAATGGCCAAAAGGATTGATAGCCTCCAAGTTGCAGCAGTAAATACAAGCCAACCATCAACCACATAGGGGCAAGGGGAAGAAGCTTGTGAAGAGCAACAGCAAGAACAAGTGAATTACATGCATAATCAAGGCTCTGGACACAATGAGGTTTATGGTGACACTTACAATCCCTCCTGGAAGAATCATCCAAACCTTAGATGGGGAGATAGCCACACTCAAAACCAACAACCCTGGCAGAAAAATTCCATCCAAAATAGCTCAAGAAACACAACCTACACAAACCACAACAACCAGCTAACCACCAACCATAATTTATACAGAAAACCCCAAAACACTTACCTCACCTCCAACCATCATCCATCCACTAACCAAATCACCAACCAAAACACTTATCATCCACCTCTAACATCTCACAACCCACTACAAGCATCACAAGACTCTCAGGGAATCTCCAGCTTGGAGATGTTAATGGAGAAAATGATGAAGCACCAAGAGATGACAACCAAGAACCAGGAAGCTTCCATGAAAAATATAGAAAGGCAGATTGGACAGCTTTCCAAGCAAATTTCCATGGAAAGACCATCAAGCTCATTACCAAGCGACACCATTCCTAATCCAAAAGAGGAGTGCAAAGCTATACAGCTAAGGAGTGGGAAGATATTGGTGGACAACAGAAAAGCAACCAAGAAGCCTAAGGAAAGCAACAAAGAGCCAACAGAGACAGAGAAAGCTAGCAACAAGGATGTGACAACAAGCAAGTATGTCCCAGAGGAGCTCAAGGAAAAGGATAACCAACCATAAAATTTGAGGAAAGGGAAACAGATCATGGGAGAGCTAGCTCCAGGACAGCAGCAAGTGAAAAAGAGCTTTACACCTCCAGTGCCATATCCCCAAAGATTAAACAAAGAAGCAAAGGATCAATACTTTTATAAGTTCCTTGAGACTTTCAAGAAGTTGGAGATAAACATTCCCTTGGCTGAGGCATTGGAGCAAGTACCTCTATATGCGAAATTCCTGAAAGATCTCATCAATAAGAAGAGAAGTTAGCACGAGAAAGAAACTATATTGCTCACTGAAGAATGCAGGGCATTAATTCAAAAAGGGCTTCCACCCAAACTTGAAGACCCTGGAAGTTTCTTTCTGCCTTGTATCATTGGAAGATTGATCATCAACAAGGCAATGTGTGATTTAGGGGCAAGTATCAACGTAATGCCCTCTTCTTTGGTGAAAAAGCTTTGTATAGAGGAAGTGAAGCCAATACAAATATCTCTGGAACTGGTGGATAAGTCAGTGATATGTCCCAAGGGTGTAATTGAAAACCTTCTAGTTAAGGTGGACAAATTCATATTCCCTACAGACTTTGTGGTCTTAGACTCAGATGAGGATGAAGGTGATTCCATTATACTGGGGAGACCATTCTTGGCCACTGCTAGGGCCATTATAGACGTGGAGCAGGGAGAGCTAACCCTCAGAATGCATGATAAAAGCATCACCTTGAATGTCTTTCCAGAGACACAGCTCAGAGATGAAAAGAAAAACTACATAGAAATTGACAAAGAGGACTTGCAGTGGAAGGAAGGAACTAGCAAGGAAATCACTGATTATTTTCCAAGGCAAGAAACAAACAACACAGTAAGGCAAAAGGAGAATGAGACTGTGTAAGGTGAAGAGGGAAATCAAGAAGAAATTGAAGTGTTAACCATTGAGAAGAAAAGCCCCAAGGTGAAGCCTACTGTCAAGGAAGAAGGATCAACAAAAAGAAGAAAGAAAAGCAAGAAAAAGACTCAAAAGGGATTGAAGAACAAGAAGATCCCAACTGAGGGGTTCTCCAAGGGTGATGAAGTACAGTTGATCTATCAACAGTTGGGAGCAAGCCAACAAGCCAATGACTACTACACTGTTTGCAAAATACTCTCACTTGAGCATGCTGAAATTGAGCATCAAGGAACAAAAAGGAAGCTCACAGTGAGGAGGGACAAGTTGAGACACTACAGTCATCATCCACCCTAATGGGGGCCAATGTCAAGCTAATGACAATAAAAGAGCGCTTGTTGGGAGGCAACCCAACCTGAGGTAGTTTTCTTTTCATAGCTATTTTAATAAAAAGGTTAATTAGTTTTATCTATATTGCAAGAAGCTAAGTTTGGTGTGCACACCAAAACAATCTAAGGGAGAATGAAAGATTCTAAGTTTGGTGTTCCACCAAAAACCTCATCATACAACACATTTTCACCTTATGTGTAATGCTAGCTTCAAGCAATCAGATAAACTAGTTAACCGATCTGCTGTTTTCTAGTTTTTAGTTCCATAACCTTTAGCAAGGCCAAGAGAGTTCATAATTAGTTAACTTGTTACATCAGAAAAGTAGTGGCAAGGGACTAAGTTTGGTATTCACACACCAAAGTAAGTTCAAAAGCCCATAAATAAGCTTTGCATACTAACCAGCTGCCTTAAGGGCTTGAGAAGCAAGCAACTTTTGAGACTCATACAGGAACACGGCCAAAATTTGGAAACAATCTGCAGTAGAACCCAAAAGAGACACAACAGAAGGAAGAATGAAAAGCTGCAACCCAACAGGTTGTATTTACACTTGATCCTTGTTGTTGAGAAATGTTTTAATTTTGGGAATTCTTATATGACCTGCTAAAGTGTTCCTCTGGTTGCAAGTGAAATTGTTTGTCAAGAATGCAGATCTGCATAAAAGTTGTCATCCTTCATTACCTTGAATTTTGTTTTCTTTCCCATGTGCCTGAATAAAAGAGAAATGTTTGAATTAGAAAGTGAATATCCAATGTTGCAAAAGTAAGAATGAAAGTTAGTGGTGGTATTTGTTGATTTAATGCATGGCTCATAAAATAAAAGCTGTATAATGACATTTTCCTAGAAGTGTGAATTGATTTGTTGTTATGAAGGCTTGTATCATTAAAAAATCCCTTGAGAAAGAAATAAAACAGAAAGAAAAAGAAAGAGAAAAAGCCAAAAGTGGTAAAGAAAACAAACAATAAGGCTAGGCACCAATAGTTTGGACCCTAGGACACATGCCTGTGGTGTTTTTGTACTAGGATATGCTTGGACAAGTAAGTTCTGAGGAGTATTTAAAAACTTGGCCACTTAGATCAACTGATTTGGGATTGCCAACTGAAAGTCCACAATAAAGAGCAACCTAGCCACAAAACATTTAGTTATCCAAAGAGATGCTGGGCATCAATGATCCTAAGAAGAAAAAGGGTGAGCCATGTATCTGTGGTGAAGAAATGTTGAGCAAAATTAAGCCAAAGGCTGCTGCAACATTTGCCACCAAGCCTTCAAAGAATAATAAGCTCTCTGAGCAAAACAAAGAAGGAAAAGTTAGCAAGGGAACAAGCAAAAGTAAAGCCTTATAGCAGCAAACTTAGTAAACCTTTGAGGAAACATCTCTTATGTAACAGCAAGCAATAAATGAACCACCATTGTCTGCATAAAAACCCCATGAACTAAATTCAACTATATGCTCAATAAGGATATGCACACTTCTCTTTGTTTCTTGTCATTCTCTCTTTAAGTTTGGTGTTGTGATCCCAGGGCATCTTAGTCTAGTTTTACTAGTATTTTTTCCTTTGTTTTTAATAGGTTTTATACACTTTCTTGAGTTACAAGTAAGCCATTTGGGTAGAAATTCATGTGTACTTGGATTCAATCAACCATGAGTAAATTGATGCATTTTCATGAGGTTTTGTGCTATAATCTCTTATATGTAAAGGATAAGAAGAAGTCTCATGATTTTAGCATAGCTTTGATGCATTTGTTGATTGATGATAGGTGACCAAAAGGCTTGGAGGAAGGTTGAAGAAAGGGGATGGCAGGAATGGAAATAAAGGCAGCATTGAGAAGATCACGTTTGAGTTCACATTTGCCTCAAACGTGAACTCAAACATGGATAACAGCACAGCCACCCTGGAGGAGCTCAACGTTTGTGCCAAAGTTTGCCTCAAACGTGAGGTCAAACGTTGGCTAAGGAATACCCTGGGAGGAGCTCAACGTTTGCGCCAACGTTTGCCTCAAACGTGAGGTCAAACGTTGGCTTAAGAATACCCTGGAGGAGGAGCCACGTTTGCGCCAACGTTTGCCTCAAACGTGAGGTCAAACGTTGGCTGAAGATTGCCTTGGGGAAGATCACGTTTGAGCTCACGTTTGACCTCAAACATGAACTCAAACGTGAGTGACAGCAACCACCCGTTCTGCATAACGCCATCACATGAAGACGTTTGAGTCAACGTTTGCCTCAAACGTTGACTCAAAGGTGCATGATCCCAAAGTCCATAGTGCAAACGAATTTCTTCTCAAGACCAAGAGCAATCAACAGAGGCTATCTTCAACCCAATTCTATCAAGGCCAAGGGCCCAAATTCAAGGCTTAATGATCATTAGAAGAGAGTGTATAAATAGCTTAGGATTTAAGTTTTGAGGGAGCTTTTCTTTTGGAGATTTTTTTACTGGACTTCAGTGGAGAGCTCAATTTTATTTTTCATTGTTGTTCTTGAGATTTAGAGTTTTTGGGGAGAATTGGGAAAGAGAATTGAATTCTCTTCCTCTGGGTTTTCTTGTCTTCTTTTCTACATACTTTGCTTGAGTCTTGGGTGTTGAGAATTGAGGAAATTCTGTCTCAATCTCACCTTGAGATCTCTTTCTGTTTTCGTTTCACTGCATCATTTGAGAAATTGAGACTTGAATTTACTTCTTCTACTGTTTGATCTTTAATTCTCTTGCAATTGATCTTTGAATTAGATCAAGGAAGGCAGTAAGATCTAGACTTGGTTTTCTAGTCTCTTGACCCCTGAGATCCTTCATTTTTCTTTCTGTTTATCTGCTGAGGCTTCTTCAAGCCAATTTACCTTTCTGTTTGAGATTTATTTCGACTCAATTCATCTTTTACTTTCCTACTTGTTGCAATTTACTTTTCCCTGTTTAAATTCTGCAATCCCAGCTCCTTGAACCCTTTAAGATTCCAGCAATTTACATTTCTTGCAATCTAAGTTTCTGTCATTTACTTTACTTGTTCTTTAAGATTCAATACTTTTACTTATTTAGTTCTTTAATTTACTGCAATTCTTCTCTCTCCCTTTACAATTCATGCAATTTAGCTTCTGTCAATTACAAATCACTCAAATCAACTCTTGTTCGCTTGACTAAATCAACCACTAAACTAAAGTTGCTCAATCCTTCAATCCCTGTGGGATCGACCTCACTCCTGTGCGTTATTATTACTTGATGTGACCCGGTACACTTGCCGGTGAGTTTCGTGTTGGATCGCTTTCCACACATCAGCTACGAGGGTGCAAAACTCTTGGAGGGTATGTATCGACTACTGGCGTTTGAACACGGCCACTAGAAAAGATCATTTTTTGCTACCGTTTATCAATCAAATGCTTGATCAGCTATCTGGTAAATCTTTTTATTGCTTTCTAGATGGCTATTTGAGGTATTTTCAAATCCATATTGCTTTAGAGGACCAAGAAAAAACAACATTTACGTGCCCCTTTGGAACTTATGCTTATAAGCATATGCCATTTGGTTTATGCAACGCACTGGAAACTTTCCAAAGGTGCATGATGAGCATATTTGCAGACCTTCTAGAACAATGCATGGAGGTATTCATGGATGATTTCAGCGTCTATGGGGACTCTTTTGATCATTGCTTGGATAATCTTGCAAAAGTGTTAGAGAGATGCACTAAATCGAACCTTGTCCTAAATTTTGAGAAGTGTCATTTTATGGTTAGACAATGTATCGTTTTAGGACATATTATCTCCAAAGATGGTATTTCTATAGATCCAGCAAATATCAATGTTATATCTAGCTTGCCTTACCCCTCTTCCGAGAGGGAAGTCCGTTCGTTCCTTGGACATGCAGGGTTTTACCAAAGATTTATCAAGGACTTTAGTAAGGTAGCATTGCCTCTATCTCGACTGTTACAAAAGGAGGTTGAATTTGATCTAAGCAAGGAGTGCATGGAGGCTTTTGATAAGCTTAAGGTGGCATTGACCCAAGCTCCCATCGTGAGAGGGCCGGATTGGAGTCGGCCGTTCAAAATAATGTGTGATGCTTCAAACTTTGTCGTGGGAGCCGCGCTAGCACAGTGCGAGGGTAAGAATCCGTATGTCATAGCCTATGCATCAAAAACATTGGATGGAGCCCAATCCAACTACATTACTATTGAGAAAGAACTATTGGCAATTGATTTCGCTTTGGATAAATTCTGAGCATATACTTGGTTCCAAGGTGGTAGTGTACTCGGATCATGCGGCGTTAAAGTACTTGTTAGCTAAAAAGGAATCCAAACCGAGAATAATTAGATGGGTTTTATTATTGCAAGAATTTGACTTGGAAATTAAAGATAGGAGTGGTTTGCAAAACCTAGTGGCGGATCACTTAAGTCGCCTTGAACACACCAAAGGCGATACCACTCCTATTAATGATTCTTTCCCCCTTGAGGGCTTGCAAGAAATCTCGGAAGTCATTCCTTGGTATGCACCAATAGCCAATTACTTGGTATCCCGCACCTTTCCTCCTAACCTCTCTAAACATCAAAAGGATAAACTAAAAAGCGAATCCAAATACTATGTATGGGATGACCCATACCTTTGGAGATGTGGAGCGGATCAAGTAATTCGAAGGTGCATTCCACAAACCGAATTACAATTAATCTTGGAAGCTTGCCACTCCTCCGAGGAAGGAGGCCATTATGGACCTCAAAGAACGGCAAGGAAAATCCTAGATTGTGGATTTTGGTGGCCAACTCTTTTCAAGGACTCTTCTCTCTTTTGTAAATCTTGTTCTTAATATCTTAGATTTGGTAATATATCCAAGAAAGATGAAATACCCCAACAAACCATGTTGTTTTGTGAGATTTTTTATGTATGGGGTATCGACTTCATGGGGCCATTCCCAAATTCTAATGGTTTTCTCTACATTCTACTAGCTGTGGATTATGTGTCCAAATGGGTGGAAGCGATACCTACCCAGAAGGACGATGCTAATGTGGTCCTTTCCTTTGTGAGAAATAATATAATTTGTAGATTTGGGTCGCCACGAGCAATCGTGAGCGACCAAGGCTCACATTTTTGCAATAAGAGAATTGAAGGGCTAATGAAGAAATATGGCATCATACATAAAGTGGCTACGACCTACCACCCACAGACAAATGGCCAAGCCGAGGTTTCCAATTGGGAGATTAAACGCATATTGGAAAGAATTGTGAAGACCAATAGAAAAGATTGGAGTGCTAAGCTCACCGATGCATTATGGGCCTACCGAACGACATACAAAACGCCAATTGGCATGAGCCCCTTTCGGTTGGTCTATGGCAAAGCTTGCCACTTACCGGTGGAGATAGAGCACAAAGCATATTGGGCCGTCAAGGAGTGCAATTCAAGTTTGGGAGGGGCCGGAATTAAGAAAAAGCTACAACTAGTAGAATTAGAGTGTTTAAGGCTTGAAGCTTATGAGAACTCTAGACTTTACAAGGAAAGAATGAAAGCCGTGCATGATAAGACCATAAGAGGAAAAGAATTTAGAGACGGCGACCTAGTCCTCCTCTACAATTCAAGATTGAGGTTGATGCCCGGAAAGCAAAGGTCAAGATGGGAAGGACCCTATAGAGTAGAAAAGGCGGAGCCGTATGGGGTCTATCATTTGCGCCATCCTTCAAGCTCCGACATTTTCAAGGCTAATGGGCATCGGCTAAAGTTGTATCATGGCGAAAAGATAAAAAGCAACAAGGAGATGGAGGTGTTCCTTTTGGAAGATGCACCTAATGACAACAAGAATTAAGCTAATGACCGTCCAACTTAAGGACGTTAAACAAAAGTGCTAGGTGGGAGACACCCCACCATGGTGAGACCTACCCTTTTGCCTCTTTTGTATATACTTTTGAACTCTTGCTTGATTTGGTAATTGCTTAGCTTTAAGTTTGTTTAGATAGACTTTATTGTGCTAGTTATGACATTCATAAAGATTTGCATGGATCATAAGTAGGGTGTATTATGCACAAAAGCAAACACCCCATTTTTATGTGTATGGAATTTTTGGGTGTTTTTGGACCCTTTTAGCTTGAAAACCACCACAATTATGATGAAAATGCATTTCTTCATACCTATGAAAAAAAAGGGGAGTATGCACGCGTGGGCATACAAGATGCGTACGTGTCGTTGGCATTTCACAACCCCTGGTGCTTCAACCAGAGAGTTGTGCCAATTCTGAGCCAAAACTGAGCCCCACGCACAACCCCCCACACGCGTACGCACACACGACGCGTACACGTCCCAGACCTTGTTCGAAGCGATGCACGCGTGGGCGTGCTGGACGCTTGTGCGTCGATGGCGCTTCCTCACTATCTGCTACATTTTACCCAAGAGTTGTGCAAACACTGGGCCAATATTGAGCCCCCAGCACAACTCGTGCCACGCGTGCACGCACATACTGCGCACGCGTCCATCTGCTAATTCGCGCAAGCATGCGTAGGTGTGCATGACGCGTCCGCGTCGATTGCGCAACCCCAACTCCTGGTCCATTTTCCAGAAAGTTGCGCAAACATCGCACTAGGAGCACAACCCCCTCCCATACGCAAGCGTACGTGACGCCTCCACGTCACCTGTACTCTGCTGTATCCACGCGTATGCGCACCGTGCGCGTGCGCATCGACGTCTTTACAGCCAACTCCTGGTACTTCGACCAGAGAGTTGTGCAAGATCCATGCTGACACTGTGCTACTGGCACCACCACTTCCCATGCGTCCCCGCGCCTGACGCATACGCGTCCCCTCTTCTGCTGAAGCCTACGCATCCGCATGCTATACGCGTACGTGCCCTTGCTGCTTTTGGTCCATCCACGTGTATGCGCACTGTGTGCGCGCGCGCCGATCTCGCGACATCACTTACCTGCAGCGTGCCTCTTTTCAAATTCTCTTCTCCCTTCTTCTTATACTCCACTCTTTTTCTTCTATTTCCATCTTCCTCTTTTTCTCCACCCACCTCTACCACCTTCCACCGGCGACCACCATTCCCGGCGGTCCTACACTTCTCCCTCTCCTCTCCCTCCTTCCCAATTCCTTCCCCCTTTCTTTTCCCTTGCATTCTACATCACCTTCTTCTTCATTTCAAGGTACTAATCACTTTTCTTCTTCTTTGTTTCGATTTCCCTCTGTTAGTTACATGTCTTTGTTCCCCTTCTTAGTTAGACTCTCTTTCATGCATTTTTAGTTATTTGTTTGCTTATTCTTTTCTACTTGCCATGGGTGTTGAGGGTGGAGTTCTCTCTTGCTTTAGTGGGTTATTTTACTATGTTTGGATTTCCTTATGCTATGTGGTGCTATATGATGATTGATAATGCCTTATGGGATGCTACATTGTTACATTTCCTCCATTTGCTTATCACTTTAAATTTGCACACCAAGTGTTTGATAAAAGGCACCTATGAGTTTTTATTTCAAATTTGACATAATGCTTTCCACTTAGTGTCCTTTCTCATTTCCTTGCGTGTTCCTATGTGCATTGAGCCTATTGCTCTTTATGTTTCCTGATAAACCACTAATTTATGGTTTATCTTATGCTCAATTGAGTGGTTTATATCAATTCTTTACTCACTTATTCATATGATTTACATGGTTTTACATTTTCCTTCTTGATTTTGTGCTATGATTGAAAACATGCTTCTTTGGCTTTTATTTTCCTATGTTTAAATCCTCTCTTATTACCATTCGATGCCGTGATATGTGTGTTAAGTATTTTCAGAGATTACAGGGCAGGAATGACTTAGAGGATGGAAAGGAAGCGTGCAAAAGTGGAAGGAATACAAGAAACTGAAGGAACTGCTAAAGCTGTCTAGCCTGACCCTCTCACACTAAAACGGCTATAACTTGAGCTACAGATGTCCAAATAATACGATTCTAGTTACGTTGGAAATCTAACATCCGGGGCTTCGAAATGATATATAATTTTCTATAGTGGCCGTACATCTAGGTGACGCGAACGCGTGCTCCACGCGGACGCATCGCAGTGACGAAAAAACCAGCGTGGCAAAATTCGCAAATAGCGATTTCTGGGCTGTTTTTGACCCAGTTCTCGGCCCAGAAAACACAGATTAGAGGCTATAAAGTGGGAAAATGCATTCATTCATCAGACAACAACAGATACAACAGTAATTATTCATAATTTTTAGGATTAAATGTAGTTTTTAGAGAGAGAGGCTCTCTCCTCTCTCTTAGGATTTAGGATTAGGATTTAGGATTTCTATTATGATTAGTCTACTTCTTTTCAATCACAGGTTCAATGTTCCTTTAATTTATTTTCTACTTTTATTTATTCTATTACTTTAATTGTTATTTATCTTTTCAATTTGGCTTATGAACTTCATGTTAGAGTTGATTTCTTTATTTAATATAATTTGAGGTATTTCAGATTTAAGATTTCTTTCTTTTATTTATGTTACTGTTGCTTCCCATCTGAAGGCATTTTTATTCAAGTAGATTTTCTCCCTTTTTTCTTTGGTTAAGTAATTGGAGACACTTGAGTTATTAAACTCCTTGTGATTGATGATTTTTATCTTTGCTAGTTGATTTGTATTCCAATAACTCTAGTCTTTCCATAGGAATTGACTAGGACTAGAGGAATCAAATTGATTCATCCACTTGACTTACCTTCATAGTTAGAGGTTAACAAGGTGGGAGCAAAATCCAATTCTCATCACAATTGATAAGGATAACTAGGATAGGACGTCCAGTTCTTACACCTTGCCAAGAGATTTTCTAATTATTAATTTATTATTTTTCTTGCCATTTAAATTACTTGTTCTCTATTTCACAAACCCACAAACATATCCTTTTTCCATAACCAATAATAAATCATACTTTCCTGCAATTCCTTGAGAGACGACCCGAGGTTTGAATACTTCGGTTATAAATTTTATTGGGTTTTGTTACTTGTGACAACCAAACTTTTGTACGAAAGGATTTCCTGTTGGTTTAGAAACTATACTTACAACACAATTATATTTTTCATTAAATTTCTTTACCGATAGAAATCCAATCGTCATTTCCCATTCATATGCTCACTCTTTATGACTTGCTTCTTGTTATTGATGCTTGGGTACATACCTCTCATGCTTTTTCTTTGCATGCTTATACACCTCTTGCATCACATGCTATGTGACTTGCCCATTATCTCCAATGTCGTCTTGCTTACATGTTGCAGCTGTCATGTCTCCAAGACGCCTATCTTTTTGTGGCTTTCTGTATCACTTGCATGCCACTATCCATATGTGTTTCTTTGAGTTTAACGTATGCTCTTTCCTTTTTTAGGATGGTTATCACAAAAGATAAAGGAAAGGCGCCAAAGAAGGCGCCTACCAAGAAGGCGCCTCCAAGATCCACCACCAAGGCGCACCTAGCACCGACGGCTAAGTCCCTCCTCAAGAAGGTGAGGAGCCTCATTAAGATTGATGAACAAGAGAAAGAAAACCCTGTGAGGGACTCTACTAAGTTTCCTAACCGGTATTGTGAGCTCATGTTCCCCCTTATGACTGAAAGGAACTATCACCCGGAACCTCTTCTCAACCCTCCGACCCATATTATTGAATTTGTCATACCCCGCATTGAGCGGCGATAGTGGAGGTTTCTCTTGAGAAGACCGTAGGAGGCTAATCTCTCATGGGTGGTAGAGTTTTACTCCAACTTCCACTCACCTTCTCTCACATTCGTATCTGTGCGCCGAAAGCAAGTTTCCATCTCGGAGGAGGCTATTCAAGGAGTACTTAAGACCGGACCATTGGCGGATGGGATAGACACCTACCAAGAGGCCTTGAGGCAGCGTTGCGGATTTGATTTCAATTTCGATTGGGATGCTGTTCTCTAGGTAATTGCCATCCCGGAAGCTTTTTGGATTCAAGGGAGAATGAGATCCCGGCCCAAGGGCATTGACGCGCGTTATCTCACTATGGAGGCTCAAGCATGGGCCCAAATCTGCTTCCAAGCACCCACAGGTCATCTATCATAGTAGAGCTAGCCTTGTTGGTTTGGTGCATACTTATAGAGAAACCGGTCAATGTCCCTCTTCTCATCTGATAAGCCTTGGGTCGTGTCCATGCTAGGGGAAACCTACCCTTCTCCGCTTTGGTAACCGAGTTAGTTGCTGCGGCCGGTGTCCCTAGGGAGACTAAGGATCGGAAGGCACTAATTCCGATGGACGGTGATGTCGTCCCATCCGGAAAATATCTCAAGCCTACGACGTACACTGGGAACTTAACATAGCCAATCCATGGGCATCCCCACCACTTCATCAGCACCACCTAGATCATCTTACCAACACCTTGAGGATCTCCATAAGAAGATGGACCGATATGAACGGCGGAACCAACGCCGGTTTGCTTATATAAAGAAGCTGTTGAGTTTTGTGACCCTACCTATAGAGGAACCAGAGATTTTCACTTCCACCTCGAACTTGAGTGAAGATAGCTTGGAAGGAATGGATAATGGAAGCTCCAAGGCCGATCGCCCCTTGAGCCTCACCAATAGCATCGAGGACGGTGCTAACTCTTAAGTGTGGGGAGGTCGTTCGACCGCTCTCCGTAGGTAACACCCGAATAAACTTTGATTTTTTGTAGGTAATTAGGATAGATTGCATGGTTAGGTTTTGCTTTTGAACACCTTTTGCATGTTAGTTATCTCTTGTTAGGTCTACTTGGTTAATGTAATGATTTCCTTCCCAAGAAACTCTAATTTTTGGGCAACCCTACCAATTTGAAAAAAAATTTCTGATTTTTTATGCTAAACCTGCTTGAGAACTGTATTTTGGAACATGGTTTTAGAGTTGAGAACACAAGCAAGTGAGACTTGAGCCAGTTGCGTGGTTACATCTTATAACCACTTATCTTCCTTCTTGTGTGCATTGTTCTCCTTCTATAATTGTAATCCTTGATTTGCTTGACTTTATATCTCCATTATTGTGTGTATGAATGCATGTATGTGATTGAGGCCATCATTTCACTTAACCACTTACCCAAATAGCCTTACCCTACAACAACCTTTGTTAGCTAATTTGGGCCTACAATTAACCCACTTGTTCTAAATTTTAGCACAATGCAAGCCTAAGGCGGAAAGTCATAAATGTCCTTATTTGAATCCTTGATTAGCTTAGGCTAGTGTGTGTGTGTCATTCAAGTGTGGGAAACGTGGGACATTGGTTGAGGTAAGAGCATATTTCTGTTTATGGAAAATATCGGGGAGCGGGTATATACTCATGTGTCTATTAAATATGTAAACCATATGCATTGGTACTTTTGTATATAAGTACGTCAAAAGAAGAAAAAAAAAGAAGAGAAAAGAAAGAGAAAAACAAAAAGAAAAGAAAAATGAACAATGAAAAGGAAAAAATATAGAAAGGAAAAAACAAAGGAAAAAGAAAGAAAGAAAAAGGGGACAAATGCCCCAAAGCAAGATTCAATAACTGCTTGGGGACAAGCAAGGTTTAAGTTTGGTGTTGTGATGACATGCCATCATGTCATGTTTTTCTATGTTTTTTCATACAAGAAATTGATAATTAGTGCTTAAATATTGCATTCTTTTGTGCTTAAATGGTATATTTCTTTGATCTTTTGATTTGATAAACTTTGTAGGAAATAAGAAGAAAAAGAAGCAAAAAAGCACAAAATAAGCTAAAAAGGAGAAAAAAGAGTTTTGGAGCACACTTTGAAGTTGGAGCACACTTTGATGCCTTAGGCCACGCTTTTCATGACCATGAATGCAAGAAATAAAGGCTAGCGCTCAATTACATGGAGCGCTAAATTAAAAAAAGTTAACTTTTTCGGGCTTTTCTTAAGCCTTGTGCAGCATGACCATACCTCCTTCAAAGGGCCATAACTTGAGCTACAGATGTCCAATTGATGTGCTTCTAGTTGCGTTGGAAAGCTGACATTCAGAGCTTTCCAACGATATATAAAAATTTATATTTGACATGAAATTTAAGTACAAGTAAAAGGCATCTTTATGGCCCAAAAATCAACCAAAAATGGGACAGCCAAGGCTCGAAGAGGGGCACATAAGGAAAGCAAAGGAGCGCTACTCTTCACCAAAGGAAATAGACAAAATGCAGTCACCAAGAGTTGAAGAGGAGCATGTACACATGCATCACAAGGGCGCTAAGTTAACTCACCTCACTGAGCGCTATTGGCATGAGGAAATTGCTACCAAAATAGGACAGCCAGGGCTCGAAAGGGGAGTAAGGTGCTACAAGACTAGCGCTCCGTTAAATGTTTTCACTTTTTCGTGGCCAACAAATGAAGAAAAGAGAAGTGCACACAAGGCAAATGTAGCGCTCAGTTCACTAACTTAACTGAGTGCTATGAGTGAGGCTTGGCACAAGCCTGGGACAAGGGAGTGAGCGCTCAGTTCACTAACTTAACTGAGCGCTCCACTGGAGCATGGCTCCAACCCAATTCAAACCAAAAAGCAACCTTGACCCATGCCTCCAAACCAATTGAACCAAGGCCAACCGGACCCATCTCTCTTCAAATCCAAAGCAAGCAAAGCCCAATTGACATCACTCAAATGCACAATGATCAGTTAGATTAGGATTTTCATTTGAGTTTTAATTTGTTTTCAATTTCAATTTCATTTTCACTTTGTAAAGCCTATATAAGTCATCATTTTCATTTTTGTAAGAAGGCTGGCTCCATTAGGGAGCAATATGAGTAAGAATAGAGAGCTCTCTTTTAATTTTCCTTATTGAATTTGAAGAATTGAAAATCAGATCTGAGTTTTGTTTTCTGTTTCATTTTCTCTCCTCTGCACTTTCTCTTCTGTTTTGATCGAGAGAGCAATTGAGCTCTTGGCTTTCTTTCTGTTTTTGCTATTCCATTGAAATTGTTAATTTCTCTTTAGGATTTGAGAATTGATCTAAACCTTCTTACTGTTTTAATTCTTCTACACTTCTACATTTCTATTTTGGTACTGAATTGATCTGAGAGCTCTCTAGTTTACTGCACTTCAAATTTTTCAGTTCTCTTTTAATTCCCAGCACCCAATTCCTTTTACTTTTCATGCAATTTAATTCATCTGCAATTGTTCTAAGTTCTGCTTACTGCTTTCTTTAAATTCCCTGCACCCAATCCCCTTTACATTTGAAGCAATTTAAGTTTCTTTCACTTTAAGTTTCAGTCATTTACTTTTCTTGCAATTTAAGTTTCAACTATTTTACTTTCTTGTTTTTTAAGTTTCTGCAATTTTACTTTCTGCATCTTTAAGATTCCTACAATTTACATTCGGTTGGCTATATTTCATTCAATTTACCAATGTTAGCTTAACTAAACTAATCACCCACTAAAGTTGCTTGATCCATCAATCCCTGTGGGATCGACCTCACTCTAAGTGAGTTATTACTACTTGATGTGACCCAGTACACTTGCCAGTGAGTTTTTGTGTTGGATCATTTTCTATGCTTTTTCATACAAAAAATTGATGATTAGTGCTTAAATATTGCCTTTTTTGTGCTTAAATGGTATATTTCCTTGATCTTTTGATTTTATAAATTTTGTAGGAAATAAGTGGAAAAAGAAGCAAAATAGCACAAAATAAGCTAAAAAGAAGAAAAGAAGAATTTTGGGACACACTTTGAAGTTTGAGCACGCTTTAAAATCTTAGACCACGTTTTTAAAAACGTAGCCCATGACCATGGAGCCTTGGCCTTACTATCATGCATTAATGCCTTATGCATGTATGAAGTAATAATGAAAACATGCATGAAATGGCAAATGGCATTACTAATTAAATTAGGCAAATAGAAGCATGCATGCATTTAAATTGATAAATGCCAATTAAGAATGAATCTACGTAATTAGCATTAGGAATTAATAAGGCTTGCATGCATGAATCATTTAAATCAATGCCAATGCCAAGTAAATTCATGCAATGAATTAATGCTTCGGTAAGTTAATGAAAGAATGCATGCAAGTAATATTATTTCAATACTTTACCAAGGCATTAAATGAAAGCATGCATGCATGAAATATTTACTATCCATTAAAGCATTTCATTTATGAATGAAAGCCCAGCGCTCATAAATGTAACGGAGCGCTCATTATTGACAAGAGCGCTACGTTGAAACATTTACCTTTTTCGGGCTTGCCACAAAGAAAAAAAGCAAGGCTTGGCACAAAGGAAAATTGGCCAAAATGAAATGGCCAAGGCTCGAAGAGGGAGCCTCTCCTCAAGGCATGAAGCGCTACGTTACTTTCATCAACTGAGCGCCACTTTGCTGAGGAAATTGGTTCAAATTGAAGCCACCGTGGTTCGAAGGGGGAGCCCCACCCAAGGCTTGTAGCGCTAAGTTAAACTAGTTAACTAAGCGCTATAAGGAATGCTTGTCATGCATCAAATGAGCCAAGGCACAAAGCAAAGGGAGCGCTATGTTTGGTTACTTCACTGAGCGCTCCCCTGGAAGGTTCCCATGCCTCCAACCAATTGAACCAAGGCCAACTGGACCCATCTCTCTTCAAATTCAAAGCAAGCAAAGCCCACATCATCACTCAAAGGCACAAGAAATAGTTAGATTAGGAATTTCATTTAATTGTACTTTATTTTTATTTTCATTTTTATTTTAATTTTGTAAAAGCCTATAAAAAAAGCATCTGTTCCATTTTAGAAGGGAGGCTGGCTCCATTAGGGAGCAATAGGAGTAGGGTAGAATAGAGAATTCTCTTTGAAACACTTTTACTTTTTCTGCAATTGTCAAATTGGTTTATGAAATTTTAGTTTCTGCAACCTTTTACTACAATTTCTTCCTCTGCAATTTCCTTTCTGTTTTGATCGAGAGAGCAATTGAGCTCTTGGCTTTCTTTCCTTTTTGCTATTTCATTGAAATTGATAATTTCTCTTTGAGATTTCAGATCTAAGTCTTCTTGAGCTTGATTTACTCTTCTGCACATTTACATTCTACAACTTTACAATTGAGCTTGCTGTAAATCTAAATTTACTTTCTTGTAATTTAATCTTTCTGCAAGTGTTTTGAACTCTAATCTATTGCTTCCTTTAATTTCCAGCACCTAACCCCCTTTACTTTTCATGCAATTTACCTTTTTTGTCATTTAAGATTCTGTCAATTTACTTTTCTTGCTCTTTAAGCTTTCTGCCCATTTACATTCTGTAACTTTAAATTCACTGCAATTTATCTTCTGTTGCTTCAAATTTCACCCAATTCACCAATGTTAGCTTGACTAGACTAATCACCCACTAAAATTGCTTGATCCATCAATCCCTGTGGGATCGACCTCACTCTTGTGAGTAATTACTACTTGATGCGACCCGGTACACTTGCCGGTGAGTTTAGGTGTTGGAATTTTAATTTTCACCCATCAAGTTTTTGGCGCCGTTACCGGGGATTGATTTAGATCAACAATGATTAAGTGGGTAAGAAGTCTAGATTAAGCATTTTCTTTGTTTTTGTTTTCTGTTTCAAAGTGACACCAAGGTGTTTGAGCTGTTGCCTCACTAAGAAATTCTTTCTCTGTGACATGAATTTCAATTTTCAATGGTGTTGTGTTTTACAAAATTTAAATGGAGTATAACTCATCTTATAATCAAACAAATTTTATGGGATATTACCCACCATCACCAATCTCTAATGATGGCTGGGAATATCACCAAGAAAATACAAATTCTGAGCACTCCAATCCATGGAGAGTTGCTTCAGAGACACAAGATGAGCAAGAAAATCATATGGGATACCAACCACCACCACAAAATGATTCATATCATTATCCTCATGGTGGTTGGGAGTATCACCAAGAATTGAAAGAGTATGAACATCTTCCAGAGCCACAAAGTGACTCATACTGTGATAACAGTTACACAAATCGTGACTGGGAAGGGAATGTCAACAGTTCATACTCCATTCATCAAGAGACATCTTCCCTGGAGTATACTCTCAATAAAGTCATGCAAAATTATCTACCCTCACTTCCCAGTTTCTCATTTGAAAGTTTTTCATCACTTGATTATGCCTCAACACAAAGTTTCCTCCAAGATCCATACAACTCATCTCACCAACCACAAAATTCATTCCACGACTCACAAAATTCACTCCATAACCCTCAAAACAACTTCACTACAACACGTTCATGTCCAAAAAATTACTCTCAACCTTCAGAGGATCTCCTTCAAAAGTCCAGAGAATTTTTTGAAAGACAAGAACAATCCTGGAAAAGGCAAAAAACCCTCTACAATAAGATGAATGGATATTTGGAGCAAGCAAGAAGAAATAGAGAATTGCTAAGCAAGGAAGGTGAAGATCAATTGGTGGATAAAAAGGAGGAAGTGGAAGAACAAGAAAGTGAGGAAGACACTCAAGAGAAATCACACTCAATTGAAGCAGAGAAGTGCATAGAGGAAGGGCTCATGGAACAACCAATTCAAAAGGATTTTGATGAAGAAATCACTCCAATAAACACACAGCAACCAAGTCTTGAATTCAAAGGAGTGAAGGAAACTAACAAGAGCACCAATCATACCCCTGAACCAGCAAGCAAGCTCAATCAAGCCATGTACAAAAGGAAGCTTGCTGAGAGGAGACCAAGAAAGGGGACAATAGCTGAAACTTCTCCCCCCTTGAGGTCATTCCTCTTAACAAACTGGAAGAAGAGGAAGAAAGTGAAGAACAACATGTCAAGCTAATGACACTAAAAGAGCGCTTGTTGGGAGGCAACTCAACCTTGGGTAACATTTCATTTCTTTGTTTAGTTCATTTTCTCTGTCTGTTTTGTCTAAATTTCAATAACTTAGCATATGATTACATTCTAAATTTGGTGTTGCCATGCAGTAATTTATTTTCAATCTCTATGGATGATTGCATCAAAAATGAAAGTGTCACACTGAGATTCTAAGTTTGGTGTGCCACTTAATTTTCTATGCAATTCATTCAGCAACACCACTTGTCTGCATAATCATAATGCTCTTTGTAGTGTTATTTTTCTTCTTAGTTGGATAATTTTAGTTTTCTCTTTGTTTTAGTCATTTCCTTATTTTTAATGCATGCTTTTATTAACTGTTTTTGTTAATACATCACCAAGAGATCCTTATTCATGACAGATTCTTGGCTTTGTGATTGTACTTAACATATAACAGTTCCCTTTGTTTAGTTTTAGTTTAAATAAATTGACATAGGATTGCATTCTAAGTTTGGTGTTGCTATGCAACAAAATTTGGTTCCAATCCTTACTAGATACTTGCATCAATTCCAAGTGAAAGTGTCACAATAAGTTTGGTGTGCCACTTATCTTTTATGCCATGTATCATGCACACCTTCTTATGTTTGTAATCACAATGTCTCTGTCTCTTGTGCCTTGATTGTTATCCTTAATTCTGCTTGCTTAAAACACATGTACGACTAACATTTCATTGTGTGAGACATTCATGATCCATCTTAGCCCCATAGCCATTGTTCTAATTGTTGCTTGAGGATGAGCAAGCATTCTGAGTTTGGCAAGGGAAGAGGAAGAATGGAAGGAAAATGACAACAATAGAGATGATGAATTACAAGGTTGTAAAGTTCCTTTTCCTCTCATTTGTTTTTAGCACTTTAAATTGCATGATTGTCTTTATCTTCTCTATATGCATGTGTGGTATGAATAAGCATAGCCTGAATTTTGATTTGCAACATGTTGCTGTGACATTATGACTACCAACTTGAGTTTTGTGAATTCAAAAGCAATAAAGCATCATGATCATAAACTAACAAGGAATTAAAGAAGAACTTAGCATGTGCATACAAGTATTGGAAGGCTAGTATGGTTAATTATTGCTCAATTGCATTAGATTTTATTTAATTGAAGTTTTAATCTAGGACATTTTGTGAAATCTTTTGAAATCATGAAAACCTTGAAAAAGCAAGTGCAAATTAAGGCAAGAAAGAAAAAGGGAAAGAATGAGAAAGCTGAAGGCTCTGAGTACCAATGACAATTACGTTGTTAAGTACTTGTGGTGTTTATGTATCAGGCAAAAAGCTTTAAAACAAAACACTTAGAAGTCAAGGCTAGGCTCAAGTGCAAAAGCACTCCCTCAAAGCTCAAGGTTCTGAGCATAAATGATTAGAGAGTAAAGAAAAGAAACAAATGAGCTTAAAGAAGTCCTCTAATTAAATGCTTGTGGTGCTTATGTATCAAGTGGTAATACTTGAAAATAAAGCATTTAGAGTCGTAGCTTTGTTATTAACTCATGGGGCAAAGCACCCAAAAGGAGAAGCTAATAAGAAAATCAAAAAGCTTGTTTCAAGGGAGAATTATAAGGAAAAGATTTCATAAATTGAGCTAGATAGAAGCATCAATCATTTATATTTCTTTTGTGATTGTGCCATGCATAGAAAACTAGCCAACCATGAACATTGAGTTGTTATTCTTCTTACCTTGGATTGTCAATCTCTATTGCATGATTCTTTTCTTGCTTGGGGACAAGCAAGGTTTAAGTTTGGTGTTGTGATGATGTGTCATCATGTCATGTTTTTCTATGCTTTTTCATACAAGAAATTGATGATTTGTGCTTAAATATTGAATGCTTTTGTGCTTAAATGGTATATTTTCTTGATCTTTTGATTTTATAAATTTTATAGGAAATAAGTGGAAAAAGAAGCAAAATGGCACAAAATAAGCTAAAAAGAAGAAAAGAGGAATTTTGGGGCACGCTTTGAAAATTGAGCACGCTTTGAAACCTTAGGCCACGCTTTTAAAAACGTGGCCATAACCATGAAGCCATGGCATGCATTAATGCCTTATGCATGCATTTAATTATTAATGTCATCATGATGCATTATTAACGCATTAGGCATGGAAAATGAATGCTACGTTAAATGCAATTGGCTTTATTAAACAAATAAAAGCATGCATGCATATAATACATTATTAAAGCCAATGATTTAATGAAAGCATGCATTATTAAAGCTAATTGGCAATTGACAATTACTAAGCTTTAATTATGCCAATTGGCAATTGATAATGTATTACATGCTTGCATTGGCTTTAACGATTAAAGCATTGCATTCAGTGACGGATCCAAAAAATTTTGGTAGTGGGGGCAAAATTTATATAACATGATAATAATTTTTATAATAAAAATAATATATGTGTATAAAAAATTAAATATTAAATTATCTATTAACCACTATATATCTGTGTATAAATACATGTATTGTTTAATTTATTTTTAATGTATATTTTATATTTTAATATATATTTTATATAGATAATTATTTTTTAGGTACATATAACATGATTATTGTTATGATTATATTTTGTTATTGTAAAATATGATTAGCCTTCAAAATATCTAATATATAAATTAAAACACTAAAATAGTAATTTAAATAATAATATATAATTTAAAATTTATTCTTTTAGATTTTATAATTTTAAAAAATTAAGTAATTTTTCTCTTAACACTACCATCAAAATTTCTCTCTTTCCATATATATTACTAAATAATTATTTAAAAATTCACTTCCCAACACAATTAGAAGCAGACTCTTATTGATATTCATAATTAAAAAAGTTCTTTCAATTAATATAGTTGTTAGGAAAAAATTAAAGCTAATTTGAAAAGAAGATAAATAATATTCTTTTGAGTTGATTTTTAAAAAACAACACTAATTTCGTTTAAATCTGAGAATTGATCATTCTAACGAATATCTAATATAAAAATTTTAAATTGACGATTAAGTACCAAAAGTTAAGTAAAAATTATTGTGGGGTCAAATTTAATAATCTAATAGGAACAAATAAATATTATTATCATATACTACTCAAAAAAATTCCAAATTGTAGTGGGGGCGCTTGCCCCCACACCAATGCACTTGGAACCGTCCCTGATTGCATTACTAAGCATTATTATTAAAAGCAAGTAAAGCCATTCGTGAAAGCATGTAGCGTTCATAAAAGGCAACGGAGCGCTCATTATTAAAGGGAGCGCTACGTTGAATTTTGTAACTTTTTCGGGGCCCCATGAAGACAAGTGAAGAGCGCTACAAGGGCAAGCAAGGGTGCTACGTTACATCACTTAACCGAGCGCTACATCATTGCTAGCCAAGGAGAGGAGCAGCCAAGGCTCGAAGAGGGAAACGAGCGCAGCATGTGAGCACTACGTTGAATTATCTCACTGAGCGCTATGTATACACTATGGGAAAGGCTTGGTTCGAGGCTTGACACAAGGAGCATGTGTAGCGCTCAGTTCACTAACTTAACAGAGCGCTTCACTGGGAGCTGCCCCATGCCTCCAACCAACTTGAACCAAAGCCAACCGGACCCATCCTTCTTCAAATCTATTTTTTATTCAAGGCCAAATAAAAATCAACCCATTTCATTGAAATCCAAAGCAACCAAAACCCAATTGACATCACTCAAAGGCACAAGGATTAGTTAGAATAGGAATTTCATTTAATTATAATTTATTTTCAATTTTTATTTTGTAAAGCCTATATAAAGGCATCAGTTTCATTTCATTAAGGAGGCTGGCTTTGCTAGAGAGCAATAGGAGTAGGAGTAGGATAAAAATAGAAAGCTCTTTTGCAAACACTTTTAATTTTCTGCACTTTCATTGAATTCAATTTCGCTTATGCACTTTCAATCTCTACAATTCTCTTCTGCAATTTCTTTTTCTGCACTTTTACATTTTGCTTGAGCTGAGTTTGTTTTCTATGCAATTTAAATTCTCTGCCTCCTTGCTAATTTTCCTTTCTGAAATTTTACATGAGTTTGCTGTGAGCTTAGTTTACATTTCTAAGCAATTTAAATTTCCCTGCACGTCAATTACCTTTTCTGTTGATGCAATTTACTTTCCTTGTCATTTAAGATTCTGTCACTTGTTCTAAGCTTTGATTTACTGCCTCTTTAATTTCCAACACCCAATCCCCTTTACATTTACTGCAATTTACATTTTTTGTCATTTAAGCTTCTGCAATTTACATTCTGCACTTTATATTTTCTGCAATTCACTTTCTGTTGCTTCAACTTTCATTCAATTCACCAATGTTAGCTTGACTAAACTAATCACACACTAAAGTAGCTTGATCCATCAATCCTTGTGGGATCGACCTCACTCTTGTGAGTTACTACTACTTGATGCGACCCGATACACTTGCCGGTGAGTTTAGATGTGGAATTCGATTTCCAACCCATCAGGCACACCCGGACAGTTGACTTTTTTTTGCAGCACTTGTTCACAAATTAAGAATAAATTAATTTAAAAAATATATAATTTTTTTATTTTTTTATTTTTTGGATATTGTTAGAATTTTTTATTTTTTTTCTATTGGAAAAAAAATATTTCCTTAGTTAAAAAATAAAAGAAATAATAAATTTACAGATCTGTTGTTTACTAGACATTGCTAGACTTTATTTTATTTTTCTAATTTAAATAAAAAATTTAATCATGTAATTTAAATATTCAAAAATAAAAAAATTTATTTTTTGAAAATTTTTTATTGTTTTGAAAATATTTTTTTTTACCGGATAATGCCACACCTGGACAGTTGATATTTTTTTACTGCACTTGTTCACAAATTAAGAATAAATTAATTTAAAAATTTAATTTTTTCCAACCTTTTTATTTTTTGGATATTTTTGCAATTATTTTTTTTGTATTAGAAAAAAATTTATATTTTTATTTTAAAAATTAAAAAAATAATAAATTTATAGATCTATTATTTACTAGATATTGTTGGACTTTGATTTATTTTTCTAGTTTAAATAAAAAAATTTAATCATATAATTTAAATATTCAAAAATAAAAAATTTACTTTTTAAAAATTTTTTTTGAAAATATTTTTTTTATTCACCGGATAATACTCACCCGAACAGTTGACTTTTTTTTGCTGCACTTGTTCACAAATTAAGAATAAATTAATTTAAAATTTATAAATTTTCAATTTTTTTATTTTTTGGATATTTTTGGAATTTTTTTTACTACTAGAAAAAAATTTATAATTTTTTGTTTAAAAATTAAAAAAAATAATAAATTTACAAATCTATTGTTTACTAGATATTGTTGGACTTTATTTTATTTTTCTAATTTAAATAAAAAATTTAATCATATAAATTAAATATTTAAAAAATTTATTTTTATAAAATTTGTAATTTTTTTTAAATATTTTTTTATTTTTTATTCACCGGGTAATGACACACCCGGACAGTTGACCTTTTTTTGCAGCACTTGTTTACAAATTAAGAATAAATTAATTTAAAAAATATAAAAAATTTTCAATTTTTTTTATTTTTACCTCAAACCTGAGTTCAAACGTGAGTGACAGAAAAACACCGTTCTGCATAATTTTTAACACGCAAACATTTGAGTTAATGTTTGCCTCAAACATTGACTCAAACTTGACGGCTCCAAAGTCCAAATTGCAAACGAATTTCTTCTCAAGTCCAAGAGCAATCAACTGAGGCTATCTTCAATCCAATTCCATCAAGGCCAAGGGCCCAAATTCAAGGCTTCAAGACCATTAGAAGAAAGTGTATAAATAGAAGTTAGTTTGATTTAGAATGGACGGCAACTTTTACTTTGAACATTTGTACATCTTTTAGAATTTTTTTCTGTAACTTTGATTTTGGATCTGGGAGGAGAATTGAATTCTCTTCCTCTCTGGGTTTCTTATTTTCTTTTCTGCAAATCTTGCTTGAGTCTTGGGTGTTGAGAATTGAGAAAATTCTATCTCAATCTTATCTTGAGATCTCTCTCTGTTTTTGTTTCACTGCACCAATTGAGAAATTGAGATTTGAATTTACTTTTTCTACTGTTTGATCTTTAATTCTCTTGCAATTGATCTTTGAATTGAATCAAGGAAGGCAGTGAGATCTAGACTTGGTTTTCTAGTCTCTTGACCCCTGAGATCTTAAATTCTCTTTTAGTTATTGAAATTAAGCTACATTTCACTTTCTGTTAGTCTTCTCAAGCAATTATTCTTCTCTTGTTTAGATTTGTTGCAATTTAGTTTTACTTGTTTAAATTTCTGCAATCCCAATTCCCAATTCCTTTTATAATCCAAGCAATCTACATTTCTTGCACTTTAAGTTTCAGTCATTTACATTTCTTGCAATCTAAGTTTCTGCATTTATATTACTTGCACATTAAGATTCAACTTCTTTACTTTCTTTGCCCTTTAATTTACAGTCAATTGCCCCTCTCCCTTTACAATTCAAGCAATTTAGCTTTTGTTGGATACAAATCACTCAAATCAACTCTTGTTCGCTTGACTAAATCAACCACTAAACTAAAATTGCTCAATCCTTCAATCCCTGTGGGATCGACCTCACTCACGTGAGTTATTATTACTTGATGCGACCCGGTACACTTGCCGATGAGTTTTGTGTTGGATCGTTTTCCACACATCAAGTTTTTGGTGCCGTTGCCGGGGATTGATTAGGTTGACAATGATAAAGTGAGGTGGTGGTCTAGATCAATCACTTTTTCTTTTCTGTTTCTTTAATTTTTGACTAACACACTAATGTTTGAATTTTTGCCTAAGCTAACTAAAATATCACTTTAGCAATAGAGTAAAGTTTTCCTAGTGTTGCTGGTTCTGTACATTCCTTGTGTTTTTGCTTACTGAGTATATGACAGAAGCAATTTTCTTTTATCAATTTTTTTAAGCCTCTCAACTGTTTGACACATTGTGTCAACTAACCCTCTAACCATATTTTGGCATGAGTATATTCAATCTTCATTTGGATTGGTTGTGATTGTGCAGATCATGGAGGAGAACCCAACGAATCCCAGTCATTGTGGGAGTGGTGTCCTCACCTCAGATGACAATACAACTCATGAATTGGAGCATTCACTCATCACCATGAACGATGTTGCTCAATGGCTTGAAGCCTTCCCACAAGGAAGCATCACCAGATGGGAGGATCTAGTGAGTGAATTCTTGGCCAAGTTGAAACCACCCCAGGAAATTGGTAAGCTAGAAGCAGAAGTGCAACCATCTACACAAGAGAAGAGAGTGATAGAAATTGAAGGTGTAAGTGCAATCATGGCCCAGAAGAAGCAGATACACCAACAACTTCAGCAACAATTGGAGATGATGGTCAGAAATATCAATGAGCTGTGAAATGCTGTAGTAAATGCTCACAACCTACCTCAAAACTCACATGGTTGGAATTAACCTGAAAAAGGTTTTGGAGCAATTAACTATGAGCAACAAAGTCCTGAGCAATTACACTCTCCAAACAGTACCTCAAGTCTGTTCCAACACAAGCCTCAGGGTGATGTGTACAACCCACCCTGGAGGACTCATTCCAACTGTAGGAGGAGTGAGCATCAAAATCAAGGACCAAGGAACATCAATTACAACAACCCCAGCTTCACAATCCAGCACAAAAACCACCCTAACAACAACAACCATTATGCACCACCACAAAACACATACTTCCAATCCCATCATACTTCACAATTCTCCCAAAACAACTCTCATCAACCATCCCATTTGACGCAACCACAACTAAATCCAAACTTCCAAAGAATCTCTAGTCTAGAGATAATGATGGAGAAATTCATAAAAATTCAAGAGATGGCAATACAAGATCAGGAAGCAGCAAGGAAAGATCAAACCATAACAAGCAAAAACCAAGAAGCTTCGATCAAAAATCAAGAAGCCTCAATCATAAAACTTGAAAGGAAAATGGAACAAATGGCTAAACACATTGCAGAAACGGGGGAGGAAAGGGAAAATACCCTCCCCAGAACCACTGAAGATGACCCGAAAGATAACGAAAAACTGCTAGGTGGGAGAAATGGAAAGCAATCATAGAGGAAAGTGAGAGGGCTATGGAAAAAGAAATAATTATCCCAGAAAAACACCACAGAGAAGTTCCACAAGAAGAAACAGAGGAAATGAAGCCCACAGCAAGAGGAGAAAATCAAAGACAACAAGACTTTCAACTTCCATGATCAAAGAATGGAGGATGTCAAGCTAATGACAATAAAGAAGCGCTTGTTGGGAGGCAACCCAACCTGAGGTAGTTTCTTTTCCATCCAATAAAAAGGCTAAGTAACTTTCTCTATATTGCAAGGAGCTAAGTTTGGTGTTGCACACCAAAACAATTTAAGGGAGAATGAAGAATGCTAAGTTTGGTGTTCCACCAAAAATCTCATTTAAAAACACATTCTAACCTTCTGCATAAATGGTTGCTAGCTCCAAGCAAGCAGAGAAACTACCTAACCACTGTCTGTTTTATAGTTTTTAGTCTTATTACCTTTAGCAAAGAAAAAAAAAGAGTTCCACATATGGTCAATTTGATGCATGAGAACCATTGGCAAGGTACAAAGTTTGGTGTTCCCACACCAAAGTAAGTTCAAAAGCCCACAAATAATTCATGCATGCTAACCATTTCTTCTTTCAAGTGCTTGGGGAACAAGCAACTTTTAATATCATTGCAGAGGTTTATTCAAGTTTTTTTTTTGGGAGGATTAAGCATCATCAATCAAAGAGATAAAGAGGAATGTGAAGACCAACGATGATGATGATGAGGAGTAAAGCAAGTAAACCCCAAAAGGTTGTATTGTTAAGTGATTATTTTGCATCAGACACTGCTATGATTGAAAGTGATATTGTACCCCTGTTTGTCTATCTGTCTGTCTAAGTATAGTTTCTCTGTAATTCAATAATTAAGATGCTTGATCATTCACAACCCTATACTCTCCAAACTTGTTTGCACTCAATGTCTTAAAAAGGCATCACATGACAGTTCTTTGAAAAGAAGGATTGAAGAATTAAACAGTTTTGAGGCAAGCAAAAGATTAGGAGAAGTGGTGGTTCTAGTTGTATGATTATGCATTGATGGTTGCATGCTTATGAAAACTTGCATGGGAGCTCATAGGCAGGACATAGAGTTCAAAGAAGTATTGTGGATATTCTCAAACATTTATTGATCCAAGAAGCAGCAAACAAAAGAAAATAAATAAAATACAAAAAAAAAATAGAACATGGCCCAAGGTTCTGAGCATCAATTACAAGGCAGAAAAGAAGGAAGAAACAAAAACTCAAAGAGTTGTTATCCTAGTAAATGCTTGTGGTCGAATTGTGTCAAAGAGAAAGGCTTGAGCAAGTAAATCCTTAGGGGTGCTTTAACACCTAATACCTTAAAACCAACTGGTTTAGGAGTATTGATTGAAAGCTTATCTAAAGAGCCGCTTTGAGACATGACACTTAGAATCAAGGCCAAAACACAGAAATTATAAGCTGCTTCAAGGTGATTACCTATAGAGAGATCTCCATGATATCATTTGGATAAAAGTCCTAGGACCTAAGACTTCCAAGATGTAGGGACTAGTAAGCACTGAAGCCCTTGCATAAGCATATAATTTAGAGTTTAACCCACTATCACTTAATCACTTCACTCACAGGATATGACAAGTTATTCTTCAATCCACTTCTAATTGAAAGAACCTTCAAGCATAATTCTTTTCTTGCTTGGGGACAAGCAAGGTTTAAGTTTGGTGTTGTGATGTGATACGCAAAAATTAATTTCACGTAATTACCGGCAAGTATACCGGGTCGTATCAAGTAATAAAACTCACTAAGAGTGAGGTCGATCCCACGGAGATTAGTAGATTAAGCAACTTTAGTTAAATGGTAGATTTAGTCAAGCAAACATGGTTTTGATTTCATGAGATTTGTGATTTTTGAACATAATTGCAAAAATTTAAATGGCAAGGAATTTAAAGAACTAGAAGAAAGAAAGAAGATGAAAGTAAACAACTGAAACTTAAAATGCAAGAAACTTAAATGACATTAAAGATAAATTGCAAGAAAGTAAAGATTGCAGAATTTTAAAGAGCATAAGAGTAAATAGCAAGAAATATAGAAACAGAATGTAAATGACAAGAATAATGAATTGCAAGAATGTAGAAAGGAAATGGGGTAATGGGTATTCAAACAACTAAAGAGCAAAAGAAATGAGAATTGATGATGGAGAGGATCATTAGAGATCAGAGATGCAAATTCTTCTGAATTGATGTTGATCAATTCCTTCTCAATCATGGGTATAGATCCATGGCAATTTGTGGGTAATTGAGTCCCAATCTCTTGGTAACCCAATTTCTCTCAACACAACCAATTGCCACTCTCGTGATCTAATTGTTCATGAGAAGAGATGAAGTTCAATTCCTAATCCAAGCCACACAACTTCTAGAATCTCAACTAAGGGAGGTTACATCTCACATACCAACCAAAGTGTATTGATCAAGGAAATCATGAAAGGATGAACTCTAAACTGATTTTATTTTTTTTCTATTGGAAAATTTTTTTTTAGTTAAAAAATTAAAAAAAATAATAAATTTCTAGATCTGTTGTTTACTAGATATTGCTAGACTTTATTTTATTTTTCTAATTTAAATAAAAAAATTTAATCATGTAATTTAAATATTCAGAAATAAAAAATTTATTTTTTGAAAATTTTTTTATTTTTTTGAAAATATTTTTTTTTATTTTTTTCACCGGATAATGCCACACCCGGACAATTGATATTTTTTTGCTGCACTTGTTCACAAATTAAGAATAAATTAATTTAAAAATTTTAATTTTTTTATTTTTTGGATATTTTTGGAATTTTTATCTTTTTAGTATTAGAAAAAAATTTATATTTTATTTTAAAAATTAAAAAAAAAATAAATTTACAGATCTATTGTTTACTAGATATTGCTGGACTTTCTTTTATTTTTCTAATTTAAATAAAAAAATTTAATCATATAATTTAAATATTCAAAAATAAAAAATTTATTTTTTAAAAATTTTTTTGAAAATATTTTTTTTATTCACCGGATAAAGCCACACCCAAACAGTTGACTTTTTTTTGCTGCACTTGTTCACAAATTAAGAATAAATTAATTTAAAAATTTAAAATTTTTCAATTTTTTTTTTTTGGATATTTTTTGAATTTTTATTTTTTTACTATTAGAAAAAAATTTATATATTTTGTTTAAAAATAAAAAAAAATAATAAATTTACAGATCTATGGTTTACTATATATTGCTGGATTTTATTTTATTTTTCTAATTTAAATAAAAAAATTTAATCATATAATTTAAATATTCAAAAATAAATTTTTTTTTTTAAATTTGTAATTTTTTGAAAATATTTTTTTATTTTTTTATTCATCGGATAATGGCACACTTGGACAGTTGACTTTTTTTGCTGCACTTCTTCATAAACAAAGAATAAATTAATTTTAAAAATTTTAAATTTTTCAAATTTTTTTATTTTTTGGATATTGTTAGAATTTTTAATTTTTTTTCTATTAGAAAAAAATTTATTTATTTAGTTAAAAAACTTAAAAAAATAATAAATTTACAGATCTGTTGTTTATTAGATATTGCTAAACTTTATTTTATTTTTCTAATTTAAAAAAAATTAATCATGTAATTTAAATATTCAAAAATAAAAAATTTATTTTTTGAAAATTTTTTTATTTTTTTGAAAATATTTTTTTTATTTTTTTCACCGGATAATACCACACCCGAACAGTTGACTTTTTTTTCTGCACTTATTCACAAATTAAGAATAAATTAATTTAAAAATTTAAAATTTTTCAATTTTTATTTTTGGATATTTTTGGAATTTTTGTTTTTTTACTATTAGAAAAAAAATTTATATTTTTTGTTTAAAAATTAAAAAAAATAATAAATTTACAGATTGATGACATGTCACCATGTCATGTTTTTCTATGCTTATTCATACAAGAAATTGATTATTTGTGCTTGAATAATGAATGCTTTTGTACTTAAATGGTATATTTCCTTGATCTTTTGATTTTATAAATTTTGTAGGAAATAAGAAGAAAAAGAAGCAAAAAGCACAAAATAAGCTAAAAAGGAGAAAAAAAAGAGCTTTGGGGCACACTTTGAAGTTGGAGCACACTTTGGAGGCTCAGGCCACGCTTTTAAAAGCGTGGCCCATGACCAAATTAAAGGAGATTGGCAATCAGCACACAAAGCTCCGCTCTTGCCAAGAGCAGAGCGCTATAAGAGTGCAAAAATGAGCTTGGACATTCTGGGCGCTCACAACATGACCATGCCTCCTTCCAAGGGCTATAACTTGAGCTACAGATGTCCGATTGATGTGCTTTCAGTTGCATTGGAAAGCTGACATTCAGAGCTTTCCAACGATATATGGCAATCCATATTTGGCATGAAATTGTGGTACGAGTGAAATGCATCTTTAAGGACCAAAAAAAGCAAAAATATACCAAAGTGCAACCACCAAGGTTCGAAGCTGGAACCTCACTCCAAAGCAAAGTAGTGCTCTACATCATTATTGTGCTCTGCTCTCTTGGAGAGCATTGTCGTGATCTCTCCAAGAAAAATTCAAAGGAAATTGTTTGCTAGTGAAGCCACAAGGATTTGAACCTGGAACCTCATTCTTGAAGCATCAATGCTACGCTCTCCCCAAGAGCGGAGTGCTACTTTGATGCTTGGACCTTGTCATGCTCCAAACTTGACACGGCCAGGAAGAAGTGGTGCGCACAAGACATGCCAAGACAAGGCAATGCTCCGCTCCCCACAAGAGCAGAGCACTCTGATGAGTATTTTGGTGAAAAATAAATTTCTCCCCAAAACACACAAATCTAACCGGCAAGTGCACCGGGTCGCATCAAGTAATAAAAACTCACGGGGTGAGGTCGATCCCACAGGGATTGATGGATCAAGCAATTTTAGTGGGTGATTAGTTTAGTCAAGCTAACATTGAGTGATTTGAGTGACAATTGAAGCCAACAGAATGTAAATGACAAGGAAAATTAAAGTGCAGAAAGTAAAATTGCAAGTAACTTAAAGAGCAAGAAATGTAAATTGCAAGAAAGATAAATTTCATTAAATGTAAAGGGGAGTGGGGTGCAGGGAAATTAAAGAGAGCAATAGATCAAGCAACTGGATATTTAAATTGCAGAAAATGTAAATGTGTAGGAAATGTAAATTAGAAGCAATGCAACAGGAAGTAAAAATTGCAGAGAAGGGAATTGTAGCAGAAAGTAAATCAGCGAGAGAACTCAAATCAATTGTGAAATCTAGAAAGACAAGTGAAGATCTCAGGGGATCCAAGAGACTAGAAAACAAGTCTAGATCTCAAGCCCTTCCTTGATTCAATAAAAGGAAAGTTGCAGAGAATTAAAAGAAAGATTGCAGAAGAAGTAAAGAGACGTTGCAAAAAGAGAATGAAAACAGAATTCCTTCCAATCTCAATTCAAGATTCAAAACAAAAAAAAACTAAAGAGAGAGAGTTCTCTATTCCTAATGCTCCCTAGTGAAGCTCGCCCCCCTTACAAATATGAAAATGATGCCTTATATAGGCTTTACAAAATGGAAATGAAAATGAAATTAAAAACAAATTACAACTAAATGAAATTCCTATTTTATCTATTTCTTGTGCCTTTGAGTGATGATCATGGGCCTTTGCTCTCGGTGGAATTGGGTTGAAAGAGGCCTTGGTTGATTGCTCTTGGAGTTTGAAGAAGAACCGAAGTGAACCAATTGAACCGGTTTTGAAGTTAGCCATAGTTGGTCCCAACGTTAGGGCCAAAGTTAGGGGTCTAACTTTGACCCCAACTTTTCATAGCAGCAAGCAATATTCTCTGGTTTGGACGTTGGTGCCAACGTTAGGGGTCTAACTTTGACCCTAACGTTGGCCTCCCTTATGCACATTTATGGCACCAACTTTGTCCTCTTGTCATGTTGCCAATTTTATGCCCAATATAGACTATCATATATGGTTGGAAAGCTCTGAATGTCAGCTTTCTAACCCACTTGGAATCACTTCAATTGGACATCTACAACTCAAGTTATGATCATTTGAAGAGGGCATGGTCGCTGGCTTTGGTGTGCAGCGTTTGAGGTAACGTTAGCCCTCAAACGTTGGCGAAAACGCCAGTTCTGGAGGCTCAAATGTATTGTCCACCCCATACTATTATACATTGTTGGAAAGCCCTGGATGTCTACTTTCCAATGCCGTTGGGAGCACATTATTTGGAGCTCTACAGCTCGAGTTATACTCCTTTGAAGGTGCAGAGGTCAGTTGGCCTCACTGCAGGTTGCCACCATGTTCGTTTATGCACATTGCGGGGCAGTTTTCTCCCTCAATTTTAGTGTCCACCATGCAGTGCCATATATGCTTGGAAAGCTCTTGATTCCTACTTTCCAATGCTTCTTGAATCACCTCATTTGGAGCTCTGTAGCTCAAGTTATTCTTGTTGGAAGTATACCCCTTGTATGCCTTGTGGTGTGTGGCGCCAACGTTAGCCTCCAAGTTAGGGGGCTAACGTTGGCGCAAACGTTGGCCCCTCTCCCTTTGTGATTCATGTGCCAACGTTAGCCTCCAAGTTAGGGGGCTAACGTTGGCGCAAACGTTGGCCTTCTCCCCCTTTATAACTCATGTGCCAACGTTAGCCTCCAAGTTAGGGGGCTAACGTTGGCGCAAACGTTGGCTGGCCCAGGGATGAGTTTCAAGTTTCTCTTGCCAACGTTAGCCTCCAAGTTAGGGGGCTAACGTTGGCTCAAACGTGGGGAGTCCAGGGAGTGATCTTCATGCCCAACGTTAGCCTCCAAGTTAGGGGGCTAACGTTGGGGCTAACTTCATGCCTCCAGGTTCAATTTCACTTATTCCATTCTTCACTTCTAGCCATTCCTCTTTGCTTCAACCTTTCTCCAAGCTTTCTTCACCTATCATTAATCAACCAAACTCATCAAAGCTATGCTCAAAATCATGAGATATTCAATCTTTCATAATATGCAACAAATATAGCACAAAACCTCATGAAATGGCATGAATTCATATATGGTTGGTTCAATCAAGGGAAACATGAAAATCTACTCAATTAGCTTGCTTATGGCTCAAGAAAGTGCATAATTCAATTGAAAACAAAAGAAAAAGGCTAGTTAAAATAGGCTAAGATGACTTGTCATCACAACACCAAACTTAAAGCTTGCTTGTCCCCAAGCAAGAAAAGAATCATGCAATAAAGATTGACAATCCAAGGCAAGAAGAATAGCAACTCAATGTTCATGGTAAGCTAGTTTTCTAAGCATACTACAATCACAAAAGAAATGTAAATGATTGATGCTTCCATCTAGCTCAATTTATGAAATCTTTTTCTTATATTTCTTCCTTGAAACAAGCTTTTGATTTTCTTATTAGCTTCTTCTTTTTTTTTTTTTTTTGGGTGCTTTGCCCCATGAGTTGATAACAAAGCTACGACTTCTAAATGCTTTGTTTTCAAGTATTACCACTTGATACATAAGCACCACAAGCATTTGATTAGAGGACTTCATTAAGCTCATTTTTCTTTTCTTTTCTTGACTCTCTAATCATTGATGCTCAGAGCCTTGAGCTTTGAGGGAGTGCTTTTGCACTTTGAGCCTAACCTTGACTTCTAAGTGTTTTATTTTCAAGCATTTGGCTTGATACATAAACACCACAAGTACTTAACAAATGAATTGCCATTGGTACTCAGAGCCTTCAGCTTTCTCATTCTTTCCCTTTTTCTTTTCTTGCTTTATTTTGCATTTGCTTCTTCAAGGTTTTCATGATTTTAAAAGATTTCACAAAATGTCCTAGATGAAAACTTCAATTAAATAAAATCTAATGCAATTAAGCAACAATCAAACATACTAGCTTACCAATACTTTTATGCACATGCTAAAATCTTCTTTAATACCTTGTTTGTTTATGATCATGATACTTTGTTGCTTTTGAATTCACAAAACTCAAGTTGGTAATCATAATGACATAGCACCATGTTGCAATTTAGAAATCAAACTATGCCTTTTCATACACACATGCATACAGAGAAGGTGCAGACAATCATGTAGTTTATGGTGCTTAAAACAAATGAGAGGAAAAGGAACTTTACAACCTTGTAGTTCATCTTCATTATTGTTGTCCTTTTTCCTCTATTCTTCCTCCTTCCCTTGCCAAACTCAAAATACTTGCTCATCCTCAAGCAATAATTAGAACAATGGCTATGGGGCTAAGATGTATCATGAATGTCTTACATAATGAAATGTTAGTAGCACATGTGTTTTAAGCAAGCAAAATTAAAGATAATAATCAAGGCACAAGAGACAGAGACATTGTGATTGCAAGCTTAAGAAGGTGAGCATAATACTCTGCATAGAAGATAAGTGGCACACCAAACTTAGTGTGACACTTTCGCTTGGAATCAATGCAAGTATCCAGTAAAGATTTGAAGCAAATTGTGTTGCATAGCAACACCAAACTTAGAATGCAATCCTATATCAATTTATTTGAACTAAAACTAAACAAAAGAAACTGTTATATGTTAAGTACAATCACCAAATGAAGAATCTGTTATGAATAAGGATGTCTTGGTGATGTATTAACAAAAACAGTTAATGGAGGAAAGCATTAAAAACAAGTAAATAAATGAAACAAAGGGAAAACAAAAATTATCCAACTAAGAAGAAAAATAACACTGTAAAAGGCAATATGATTATACAGACAAGTGATGTTGCTGGATTGATTTGCATAGAAAAATAGGTGGCACACCAAACTTAGAATCTTGGTGTGTCACTTTCATGTAAAATTGATGCAATCATCCATGAAGATGGAAAACAGTTTGTTGCAGGGCAACACCAAACTTAGAATGTGATCATATGCCAATTTATTGAAATTTAAACAAAGCAAGGAGAAGAAATGTACCTACTGTCTACCTGTTCTTTACTTTCTTCCTCTTCTTCCAATTTGTTAAGAGGAATGACTTCAAAGGAGGAGAAGTTTCAGCTAGTGCCCCCTGTCTTGGTCTCTCCTCAGCAAGCTTCCTTGTGAAATTGGCTTGATTGATCTTGCTTGCTGGATCAGGGGGAGGATTGTTTGCAGTTGACCTTCTCATGAATGTTGTCCTTGGTGTCTTGGTCACAATCCTCTTCTTGGTGCTTTTGTTAATTGCCTTCACTTCTTGGATGTCAAGACATGGTTGCTGTGTGATTATTGGAGTGATTTCTTCATTCAGGGCCTCTTGTATTGGTGGTTCCATGAACTCCTCCTTTATGTACTTCTCTTCCTCACTTGAGTTTGGAATGACTTCTTCACTCTCTTGCTCCTCCACTTCCTCTTTTACACCCAACATTTGTTTCAATCGCTCTATCATGGGGGAGGTTTGTCGATCTTCCCAACATTTCTTCATCTCCTCGTCATACCTTTCAATCATGGATTCAAATGTTGAGGCGTTTTGGTCCAAGGAGGTTTGTGAGAGTTGTGAGTCTTCATGTTCTCTTGTCATCTCAAGTGCAGTTTCAGGTTCAACCACCTCATTCTTCATTGAAAGTTCACTTGATGCAGTGGCCTCCTTATCTTGCTCTTCCACTTTCTCCTTCATATCCATCAGTTGGCCTTCATTTTTCTTGCTCAGTGGTTCTAAGTGTTTCCTTATTTTCTCTAAATCTTCATTCATATTTTTTAAGAGACTTTCTTCCCTTTTCCAGGCTTGTTGTTGTTCCTTCATGAATTGTTCTTGTCTTTTCAACAATTCTCTGGATTTTTGAAGTGGATCTTCATTTTGCTCTTCCACCTCCTCCTTTTTTGCAATTTCACTTAACACAGGGACCTTGCATTCTTGTTTTTCCATTTTCTCCTTCCTTGCATTCAACAATTGGCCTGCCATTACTTCCATGTTTTTGAATGAATTCTCTTGCTCGTTCCAAGATCTTTGCACCTCCCTCTCATATTTTTCAAACATAATCTCTAGCTTTGAGAGGCCTAGGTTCGTGGAAGTTTGTGTTGAGGCATATTTAGGTGATGAAGAATTTTCAAATGTAGAAGTGGGCGGTGAGGTTGGACAATCTCTCATGTGAGTTGACTGCTCAGAATTTGCAGTTTCTTGGTAATACTCCCAGCCACCATTGAAATAATGACTTGAATCATTTTGTGGTGGAGGGAAATATCCCATATGTTTTTCTTTCTCATCTTGTGGTTCTGAAGCATGGCTCCATGAATTGGAGAGCCCAGAATTTGAAGTTTCTTGGTGATATTCCCATCCATCATTAGAGATTGGTGATGGTGGGTGATATCCCATAGAATTTGTTTGATCATGAGATGAGTTGAAATCCATTTGAGTTTTGTAAAACACACAACCAAGTAAAATTGAAATTACTCATATCAGAGATGAGAATTTCTTAGTGAGGCAAAAACTCAAACACCTTGGTTTCACTTTGAAACAGAAACCAAAAATAAAGAAAATGCTTAATCTAGACTTCTCACCCACTTAATCATTGTTGATCTAATCAATCCCCGGCAACGGCGCCAAAAACTTGATGAGTATTTTGGTGAAAAATAAATTTCTCCCCAAAACACACAAATCTAACCGGCAAGTGCACCGGGTCGCATCAAGTAATAAAAACTCACGGGGTGAGGTCGATCCCACAGGGATTGATGGATCAAGCAATTTTAGTGGGTGATTAGTTTAGTCAAGCTAACATTGAGTGATTTGAGTGACAATTGAAGCCAACAGAATGTAAATGACAAGGAAAATTAAAGTGCAGAAAGTAAAATTGCAAGTAACTTAAAGAGCAAGAAATGTAAATTGCAAGAAAGATAAATTTCATTAAATGTAAAGGGGAGTGGGGTGCAGGGAAATTAAAGAGAGCAATAGATCAAGCAACTGGATATTTAAATTGCAGAAAATGTAAATGTGTAGGAAATGTAAATTAGAAGCAATGCAACAGGAAGTAAAAATTGCAGAGAAGGGAATTGTAGCAGAAAGTAAATCAGCGAGAGAACTCAAATCAATTGTGAAATCTAGAAAGACAAGTGAAGATCTCAGGGGATCCAAGAGACTAGAAAACAAGTCTAGATCTCAAGCCCTTCCTTGATTCAATAAAAGGAAAGTTGCAGAGAATTAAAAGAAAGATTGCAGAAGAAGTAAAGAGACGTTGCAAAAAGAGAATGAAAATAGAATTCCTTCCAATCTCAATTCAAGATTCAAAACAAAAAAAACTAAAGAGAGAGAGTTCTCTATTCCTAATGCTCCCTAGTGGAGCTCGCCCCCCTTACAAATATGAAAATGATGCCTTATATAGGCTTTACAAAATGGAAATGAAAATGAAATTAAAAACAAATTACAACTAAATGAAATTCCTATTTTATCTATTTCTTGTGCCTTTGAGTGATGATCATGGGCCTTTGCTCTCGGTGGAATTGGGTTGAAAGAGGCCTTGGTTGATTGCTCTTGGAGTTTGAAGAAGAACCGAAGTGAACCAATTGAACCGGTTTTGAAGTTAGCCATAGTTGGTCCCAACGTTAGGGCCAAAGTTAGGGGTCTAACTTTGACCCCAACTTTTCATAGCAGCAAGCAATATTCTCTGGTTTGGACGTTGGTGCCAACGTTAGGGGTCTAACTTTGACCCTAACGTTGGCCTCCCTTATGCACATTTATGGCACCAACTTTGTCCTCTTGTCATGTTGCCAATTTTATGCCCAATATAGACTATCATATATGGTTGGAAAGCTCTGAATGTCAGCTTTCTAACCCACTTGGAATCACTTCAATTGGACATCTACAACTCAAGTTATGATCATTTGAAGAGGGCATGGTCGCTGGCTTTGGTGTGCAGCGTTTGAGGTAACGTTAGCCCTCAAACGTTGGCGAAAACGCCAGTTCTGGAGGCTCAAATGTATTGTCCACCCCATACTATTATACATTGTTGGAAAGCCCTGGATGTCTACTTTCCAATGCCGTTGGGAGCACATTATTTGGAGCTCTACAGCTCGAGTTATACTCCTTTGAAGGTGCAGAGGTCAGTTGGCCTCACTGCAGGTTGCCACCATGTTCGTTTATGCACATTGCGGGGCAGTTTTCTCCCTCAATTTTAGTGTCCACCATGCAGTGCCATATATGCTTGGAAAGCTCTTGATTCCTACTTTCCAATGCTTCTTGAATCACCTCATTTGGAGCTCTGTAGCTCAAGTTATTCTTGTTGGAAGTATACCCCTTGTATGCCTTGTGGTGTGTGGCGCCAACGTTAGCCTCCAAGTTAGGGGGCTAACGTTGGCGCAAACGTTGGCCCCTCTCCCTTTGTGATTCATGTGCCAACGTTAGCCTCCAAGTTAGGGGGCTAACGTTGGCGCAAACGTTGGCCTTCTCCCCCTTTATAACTCATGTGCCAACGTTAGCCTCCAAGTTAGGGGGCTAACGTTGGCGCAAACGTTGGCTGGCCCAGGGATGAGTTTCAAGTTTCTCTTGCCAACGTTAGCCTCCAAGTTAGGGGGCTAACGTTGGCTCAAACGTGGGGAGTCCAGGGAGTGATCTTCATGCCCAACGTTAGCCTCCAAGTTAGGGGGCTAACGTTGGGGCTAACTTCATGCCTCCAGGTTCAATTTCACTTATTCCATTCTTCACTTCTAGCCATTCCTCTTTGCTTCAACCTTTCTCCAAGCTTTCTTCACCTATCATTAATCAACCAAACTCATCAAAGCTATGCTCAAAATCATGAGATATTCAATCTTTCATAATATGCAACAAATATAGCACAAAACCTCATGAAATGGCATGAATTCATATATGGTTGGTTCAATCAAGGGAAACATGAAAATCTACTCAATTAGCTTGCTTATGGCTCAAGAAAGTGCATAATTCAATTGAAAACAAAAGAAAAAGGCTAGTTAAAATAGGCTAAGATGACTTGTCATCACACTCCACTGGGAGCAAACACCCATGGGCCAAAATTCAACCAAAATGTCATTTAAATTCAAATCTTCACCAATTTGAAAAAGGCCAAATCCAAATCAACCCACTCTTCTTCAAATCCAAAGCAAGCAAAGCCCATTAACTCAAAGGCACAAGGATCAATTAGATTAGGAATTTCATTTAATTGTAATTTATTTTTCATTTCATTTTCATTTTCATTTTGTAAAAGCCTATATAAGGCATCAATTTTCATCTTTGTAAGAGGGGAGCCCCATTAGAGAATATTGGAGGGCAGCTCCATTAGAAAGCTCTCTCTTAATTTTCATTCTTGTCTTGGATCTTGGGTGGAGAATTGAAGAAATTCTGTTTCTATCTCATCTTGAGATCTCTTGTTTATTTTTCTGCATAACTTTAGAAATTGTGATTTGAATTCAAATTCTGTTTACTGCCTTCTTCTACTTCTTTTGCACTTTACTACTCCATTTTCTTTTGCAATTGTTCTTGGGTGGATCAAGAAAGGATTTGAGATCTAGACTTATTTTCTAGTCTCATCCAACCCCTGAGATCTTAAATTTCCCTTGAGCTATTGTAGAGCTACATTTTGCTTTCTGTTTGGTTTCTCAAGTAATTCATCTTCTCCTGTTTAGATCTGTTGCATTTTAATTCATCTTTTACTTCTCTATTTAATGCTATTTTACTTTCTCTTGTTTAATTTCTGCAATTCCAGCACCAAATTCAATTTACTTTCAAGCAATTTAATTCTTCTGCACTTGTTTGGCATTTTACATTTCTGTTCATGATTTGATTTACTTTTTCAGCAAGTTTAATTCTCTGCAGTTGCTTTAAGCCTTAATCTATTGCTTTCTTTAAATTTCTAGCACCCACTCCCGTTTACTTTTCATGCAATTTACATTTCTTGTCATTTAATTTTCTGCAATTTACATTTCTTGCTCTTTAAGTTTAAGCAATTTAATTCTTCTGCACCTTTAATTCACTGCAATTTTACTTTCTGTTGATCAACTTCACACAATTCACTCAATGTTAGCTTGACTAAACTAATCACCCACTAAAGTTGCTTGATCCATCAATCCCTATGGGATCGACCTAACTCTAAGTGAGTTTTACTACTTGATGCGACCCGGTACACTTGCCGGTTAGATTTGTGTGTTTGGAAATTTGTTTTTCCACAAAAACACCATCAAGTTTTTGGCGCCGTTGCCGGAGATTGATTTAGATCAACAATGATTAAGTGGGTGAGAAGTCTAGATCAAGCATTTTCTTTGTTTTTGTTCTCTGTTTTAAATTGATAGCAAGGTGTTTGAGCTATTGCCTCACTAAGAAATTCTTTCTCTGTGACATGAATTTCAAATCTCATTGATGTTTACAAAATACAAATGGAGTTCAACTCATCTTATGGTCAAACAAAATTTTATGGGATATCACCCACCATCACCAATCTTTAATGGTGGCTGGGAATATCACCAAGAGAATACACATTCTGAGCACTCCAATTCATGGAGATTTGCTTCAGAGACACAAGATGAGCAAGAGAATCATATGGGATACTTCCCACCACCAAAAAATGATTCAAGTCATTATTCTAATGGTGGCTGGGAGTATCACCAAGGAATGAAAGAGCATCCACCCTCACGTCCCAGTTTCTCATTTGAAAGTTCTTCATCACTTGATTATGCCTCAACAAAAAGTTTCCTCCAAAATCCATACAAGTCATCCCATCAATCACACAACTCATTCTACACCCCTCAATACAACTTCACCACAACACATCCATGTCACCAAAATTACTCTCAACCTTCATCTCTTGAACCAGCAGATGAGGATTACCTTCAAGCCATTGAAATACATAGAAAACCCGTGGAAAGATACACACAATCCCAATCCTGGAAAGAAATCATCCTCAAGAAGATGAATGGGCCCTTAGAGCAAACAAGGGGGAATTTAGAACCATCAAACAGTGAGGATGAAGATCAATTTATGGGTGAGGAAGTGGAAAAGCAAGATGAGGAAGCCTCTATGTCAAGTGAAATTTCAATGGAAAAGGAGGTTGTGGAGGTGTTTGAACCTGTGGCTTCATATTCACAGAAGCTAATTGAGGTGATAGAGGAACATGAAACTTCCCTCCCAAAGGAATTGATGGAAAATCAAGAAGAAGAAATGGAGGAAGATACTCAAGAGAAATCACACTCAAATGCAGCAGAGAAGTGCAAAGAGGAAAAGCTCATGGAACCACCAATGCAAGAAGCTCTTGATGAAGAAATCACTCCAACAATCACACAGAAACCAAGTCTTGAATCCAAAGAAGTGAAGGCAACTAGCAAGAACACCAATTCTGTCCCTAATCCAGCAAGCAAGCTCAATCAAGCAATTTACAAAAGGAAGCTTGTTGAGGAAAGGCCAAGACAAGGGACAATAGCTGAATCTTCTCCCCCCTTGAGGTCATTCCTCTTAACAAATTGGAAGAAGAGGAAGAAAGTGAAGAACAACATGTCAAGCTAATGACACTAAAAGAGCACTTGTTGGGAGGTAACCCAACCATAGGTAACATTTCTTCTCTGCTTTGTTTTCTTTCTTTGCTTTATTTAAATTCAATAAATTGGCATATGGTTACCTTCTAAGTTTGGTGTTGCCTTGTAACAAAATATTTTTGGATGATTGCATCAAATAAAAAATGAAAGTGACACACCAAGATTCTAAGTTTGGTGTGCCACTTATTTTTCTATGCAAATCATTCAGCAACACCACTTGGTTGCATAATCATAATGTTCTTTGCACTGTTATCTTTCTTTTAGTTAGACAATTTTAGTTTTCTCTTTGTTTTTAGTCATTTCCTTGTTTTAAATACTTTCTTTTATTTACTGTGTTTGTTAATACATTACCAAGTGAGCTTTATTCATGACAGATTCTTGGCTTGGTAATTGTATTTAATATGTAACAGTTTCATTTTCTTAGTTTTTATTCAAATAAATTAACATAGGATTGCATTCTAAGTTTGGTGTTGCTATGCAAAAAAAAAAATTTGGTTCCCATATTTACTAGATACTTGCATCAATTCCAAGTGAAAGTGTCACACTAAGTTTGGTGTGCCACCTATCTTTTATGCCATGTATCATGCACACCTTCTTATGTTTGCAATCCAAATGTCTCTGTCTTTTGTGCCTTGATTGTTATCCTCAATTTTGCTTGCTTAAAACACATGTGCTACTAACATTTCATTGTATAAGACATTCATGATCCATCTTAGCCCCATAGCCATTGTTCTAATTGTTGTTTGAGGATGAGCAAGCATTCTGAGTTTGGCAAGGGAAAGGGAAGAATAAGAGGAAAATGACAACAATAGAGAAGATGGACTACAAGGTTGTAAAGTTCCTTTTTCTCTCCTTTGTTTCCAGCACTTTATTTTTCATGATTGTCTTTATATTCTCTGTATGCATGTGTGGTATGAATAAGCATAGCTTGAATATTGATTTGTAACATGTTGCCATGCCATTATGACTACCAACTTGAGTTTTGTAAAGCTTAAAGCAGTAAAGTATCATGATCATAAACAAACAAGGCATTAAAGAAGAGTTTAGCATGTGCATACAAGTATTGGAAAGCTAGTATGATTAATTGTTGCTCAATTGCATTGGATTTTATTTAATTGAAGTTTTCATCTAGGACATTTTGTGAAATCTTTTGAAAATCATGAAAACCTTGAAGAAGCAAATACAATTAAAGCAAGAAAGAAAAAGGGAAAGAATGAGAAAGCTGAAGGCTCTGAGTACCAATGGCAATTTATTTGCTAAGAACTTGTGGTGTTTATGTATCAAGCCAAATGCTTGAAAATAAAACACTTAGAAGTCAAGGCTAGGCTCAAGTGCAAATGCACTCCCTCAAAGCTCAAGGCTCTGAGCATCAATGATTAGAGAGTCAAGAAAAGAAACAAATGAGCTTAAGGAAGTCCTCTAATTAAATGCTTGTGGTGCTTATGTATCAAGTGGTAATACTTGAAAACAAAGCATTTAGAAGTCGTAGCTTTGTTATCAACTTATGGGGCAAAGCACCTAAAAGGAGAAGCTAATAAGAAAATCAAAAGCTTGTTTCAAGGGAAAATTATAAGGAAAAGATTTCATAAATTGAGCTAGATAGAAGCATCAATCATTTACATTTCTTTTGTGATTGTAGCATGCTTAGAAAATTAGCTTACCATGAACATTGAGTTGATATTCTTCTTACCTTGGATTGTCAATCTTTATTGCATGATTCTTTTCTTGCTTGGGGACAAGCAAGGTTTAAGTTTGGTGTTATGATGACATGTCACCATGTCATGTTTTTCTATGCTTATTCATACAAGAAATTGATGATTTGTGCTTGAATAATGAATGCTTTGTACTTAAATGGTATATTTCCTTGATCTTTTGATTTTATAAATTTTGTAGGAAATAAGAAGAAAAAGAAGCAAAAAGCACAAAATAAGCTAAAAAGGAGAAAAAAAGAGCTTTGGGGCACACTTTGAAGTTGGAGCACACTTTGGAGGCTTAGGCCACGCTTTTAAAAGCGTGGCCCATGACCAAATTAAAGGAGATTGGCAATCAGCACACAAAGCTCCGCTCTTGCCAAGAGCAGAGCGCTATAAGAGTGCAAAAATGAGCTTGGAAGCAAAATTTTCGCTAAGTTAAAATCTGGGCGCTCATAGCATGACCATGCCTCCTTCCAAGGGCTATAACTTGAACTACAGATGTCCGATTGATGTGCTTCCAGTTGTGTTGGAAAGCTGACATTCAGAACTTTCCAACGATATATGGCAATTCATATTTGGCATGAAATTAAGGCACGAGTGAAATGCATCTTTAAGGACAAAAAATAAGCAAAAATATACCAAAGTGCAACCACCAAGGTTTGAAGCTAGAACCTCACTCCAAAGCAAAGTAGCACTCTAAATCATTATTGTGCTCCGCTCTCTTGGAGAGCATTGTCGTGCTCTCTCCAAGAAAAATTCAAAGGAAAATATTTGCTAGTGAAGCCACAAGGATTTGAACCTGGAACCTCATTCTTGAAGCATCAATGGTACGCTCTCCCTAAGAGCGGAGCGCTACTTTGATGCTTGGACCTTGTCACGCTCCAAACTTGACACGGCCAGGAAGAAGTGGTGCGCACAAGACATGCCAAGACAAGGCAATGCTCCGCTCCCCACAAGAGCAGAGCACTCCACTGGGAGCAAACACCTATGGGCCAAAATTCAACCAAAATGTCATTTGAATTCAAATCTTCACCAATTTGAAAAAGGCTAAATCCAAATCAACCCACTCTTCTTCAAATCCAAAGCAAGCAAAGCCTATTAACTCAAAGGCACAAGGATCAATTAGATTAGGAATTTCATTTAGTTATAATTTGTTTTTCATTTTATTTTCATTTTCATTTTGTAAAAGCCTATATAAGGCATCAATTTTCATCTTTGTAAGAGGGGAGCCCCATTAGAGAATATTGGAGGGCAGCTCCATTAGAAAGCTCTCTCTTAATTTTCAGTCTTGTCATGGATCTTGGGTGGAGAATTGAAGAAATTCTATTTCAATCTCACATTGAGATCTCTTGTTTATTTTTCTGCATAACTTTAGAAATTGTGATTTGAATTCAAATTCTGTTTACTTCCTTCTTCTACTTCTTTTGCACTTTACTACTCCATTTTCTTCTAGACTTGTTTTTTAGTCTCATCCAACCCCTGAGATCTTAAATTTCCCTTGAGCTATTGTAGAGCTACATTTTGCTTTCTGTTTGGTTTGTCAAGTAATTCATCTTCTCTTGTTTAGATCTGTTGTATTTTAATTCATCTTTTACTTCTCTGTTTAATGCTATTTTACTTTCTCTTGTTTAATTTCTGCAATTCCAGCACCAAATTCAATTTACTTTCAAGCAATTTAATTCTTCTGCACTTGTTTGGCATTTTACATTTCTGTTCATGGTTTGATTTACTTTTTCAGCAAGTTTAATTCTCTGCAGTTGCTTTAAGCCTTAATCTATTGCTTTCTTTAAATTTCCAGCACCCACTCCCCTTTACTTTTCATGCAATTTACATTTCTTGTCATTTAAGTTTCTGCAATTTACATTTCTTGCTCTTTAAGTTTAAGCAATTTAATTCTTCTGCACCTTTAATTCACTGCAATTTTACTTTCTGTTGATCAACTTCACACAATTCACTCAATGTTAGCTTGACTAAACTAATCACCCACTAAAGTTGCTTGATTCATCAATCCCTGTGGGATCGACCTCACTCTAAGTGAGTTTTACTACTTGATGCGACCCGGTACACTTGCCGGTTAGATTTGTGTGTTTGAAAATTTGTTTTTCCACAAAAACACCATCACAGATCTATTGTTTAGTAGATATTGCTGGACTTTATTTTATTTTTCTAATTTAAATAAAAAAATTTAATCATATAAATTAAATATTAAAAAAGTTTTATTTTTTTAAAATTTGTAATTCTTTTGAAAATATTTTTTTATTTTTTTATTCACCAGATAATGGCACACCCGGACAGTTGACTTTTTTTGCAGCACTTGTTCACAAATTAAGAATAAATTAATTTAAAAAATTTAAAATTTTTCAATTTTTTTTATTTTTTGGATATTGTTAGAATTTTTTATTTTTTTCTATTGGAAAAAAATTATTTTTTTGGTTAAAAAATTAAAAAATAATAAATTTACAGATCTGTTGTTTACTAGATATTGCTAGACTTTATTTTATTTTTCTAATTTAAATAAAAAAATTTAATCATGTAATTTAAATATTCAAAAATAAAAATTTTATTTTTTGAAAATTTTTTTATTTTTTTGAAAATATTTTTTTATTTTTTTCACCGGATAATGCCACACCCGGACAGTTGACATTTTTTTGCTGCACTTGTTCACAAATTAAGAATAAGTTAAATTAAAAATGTAAATTTTTTCTATTTTTTATTTTTTGGATATTTTTGGAATTTTTATTTTTTTAGTATTAGAAAAAAATTTATATTTTTATTTTATAAATTTAAAAAATAATAAATTTACAAATCTTTTGTTTACTAGATATTGGTGGACTTTTTTTTATTTTTCTAATTTAAATAAAAAATTTAATAATATAATTTAAATATTCAAAAATAAAAATTTTTAAAAAAATTTTTTTTTGAAAATATTTTTTTTATTCACCGGATAATGCCACACCCGAACAGTTAACTTTTTTTGCTGCACTTGTTCATAAATTAAGAATAAATTAATTTAAAAATTTAAAATTTTACAATTTTTTATTTTTTGAATATTTTTGGAATTTTTATTTTTTTACTATTAGAACAAAAATTTATATTTTTTGTTTAAAAATTAAAAAAATAATAAATTTACAGATCTATTGTTTACTAGATATTGCTGGACTTTTGATGCATTCGCATATTTGCTATATTAGCTAGCTAGTTTAGTTAGTTTTAGCTTATTTTCATTCATTATCTTTGGAATAAACAAGCACTTTGATGAGTTTTATTCCCATGCATAAAAATACCAAGGACTAGGTTAATTGTAGCCAAATTCATGCAAATGATTCAAGGAATGCATAAATGAATGAGTATAAATGAATCTCTTAAAATTCGTTGCATATAATGGCAAAAATTTGAAGCAAGTTCTTTGGTTAATGATAGGTGATGGAGTAGCAAAGTCAAGCCAGCAAGGAAGCAAAGTGTCATGGAGCTAGGAGGAGAGCAAGTGGCACGTTGCTAACTCCAGGGTAGCGTTGCCAACGCCAATGAAGACCAGAGATGGAGTCAGGAAGCCCTGGAGCAAGAAGGAAGGGTGGCACATTGCCAACTCCAGAATTCACTAGCATGTCCCAAGACAACGCCAACAATCCAAGGCCTAGCCCAGGGAAGAGTGGCACGTTGCCAACTCCAGAATTCACTAACGTGTTTGAGGACAACGCCAGCAGCCCTGTCCCTCTCCTTCGAGCACGTTGCCAACTTGGATCATAGTGGCGTGTTTGAAGACAACGCCAGCAGCCCTGGCCCTCTCCTTGGCACGTTGCCAACTCCAGAAACACCTGAGTGTCCACCAGCAATGTAGCAAGCAAAGCTTGGTGCCATAAGGAAGGCTCGAGCACGTTGTTGGCTTGGGAGAGCATGGACGTGTTCCAAGGTAACGCCAAGCTAGAAGGCAACCCTGGAGTGCAATCTCAAGACATCAAGCACATTGCCAATGTTGGGTGCATAGGCGTGTTTGATGAAAATGTGCCAGGAAGAAAACAAGCAAGGATCACTCACTCAAGCAAGTTGCCAACGCTGGATACATGGGCATTCTTGCTAGCAACGCCAAATAAACAATGCAACAATCCAAAGCAAGAAGGAGGCAGCCCTGGAGAAGTCATCAAGCACATTGCTAACGTGGGGAAGCACTGGCGTGTTCACCAACAATGCAGCATTGCTTAGAGCTGGGAAGCAGGGGCTGGCGTGTTGCTAACTTAGGAAAGCAAGGGCGTGTTCAGCAACAACTCCAGCGAACTTGGTAGGCTGACCTTGCCTTCTTCAAGGATGCATAACTTGAGCTAGGAAGATCCAATTTAGATGATTTTAATTGCATTAGAAAGAGGACAATCAGAGATTTCTAACGATGTACAATAGTCTATAGTGAAGTAAAGGATTGGAGCTCAAACCAGGGGCAAACTTGGGCATCAAAACTAAGTTCAAGAGGGAGGAGGCCACATTTGTGGCAACAACTTAGGCTAGCAACGCCCAGCACTAAGCCCCAGCCCAGGAAACCTAAAAGCACATTGCCAACGTGCTACAACACTAGCGTGTTTGCCAGTAACGCCCCTCACTCAACCAAAATTGATGACAACTTGCTCTGCTTCCTCTGTTCTCTTCAAAGGCCAGCAAATTCCACTCTAATGAGCCAGCCAAGTCAACAGGAAAAAGCCCAAATTGCTAATCCAATTGAGAACCTCTCAATGAGTTTTAGGACTAGTATAAATAGAGAAGAGTTTTGTACTTTAAGGGGTTTTTTAGACACTTTTACCTTAGTTTTAGATATACTGTATTTGAAGAAAGGGTATACCAGAAAGTAATTTTGTTTTATTTGGACGTGAACTTTCAGTTTTAAGAACTTCTTCTTCTTCTTCTTCATTCTTCTCTAAACTTAGTTGAATTTTCATCTTTGTAATTGTTGTTGAAATTGGAGCTATGATTCACTAAACCCCATTTTCATTAGGGGGAAGAGCTCTGTTTATTCGAATGAATTGATAACTCTTCTTCTCCTTCTTAATTCAAGTGGTTCATCCAAGAGGAAACTCTTGTTCTTCAAAGATTCAATCACCATCGAGAGAGGGGTTGAATCTATATGAATTGTGTGATGAACTTGAGAAAGGAGTCACATAATTCAGTTTAGAGTTCATCCTTTCATAATTTCCTTGATTAATACACTTTGGGTTGGTACGTGAGATGTAATCACCCTTGGTTGAAATCCTGGGAATTGTGTGGCTTGAAAGATTAGTTAATGAGCTTCATCTCTTCTCATGAACAATTAGATCACGAGAGTGGCAATTGATTGTGTTGATGAGAAATTGAGTTACCAAGAGATTGGAATTCAATTATTCACAATCTGCCATAGATCTATACCCATGATTGAGAAGGAGGTAGTCATCATCAATTCATGAGAATTTACATCTCTAATCCCTAATGATCTCTTCCATCATTAATTCTCATTTCTTTTGTTCTTTAGTTATTTTGAATACCCATTACCCAATCCCTTTTTACATTCAAGCAATTTAACATTCCTGCTATTTAGATTCAGTTTCAATTACTTGCAATTTACTTCTCTGCTCTCTACAATTCAGCACTCTACTTTCTTGCAATTTACTTTTTATGTCATTTAAGTTTCTTGCAATCTAAGTTTCCGTCATTTACTTTCAGTCATTTAATTTTCCTTCATTACTTTAGTTCTTTAAATTTCTTGTCATTTAATTCTTTACGATTTCTTTCAAGCGTTCAAATCTCATGAAATCAAAACAATGCTTGCTTAACTAAAATATCATTTAACTAAAGTTGCTTAATCCACCAATCTCCGTGGGATCGACCTCACTCTAAGTGAGTTTTACTACTTGATACGACCCGGTATACTTACCGGTAGTTATTACGGAGAATTAATTTTTTTGTATCAAGTTTTTGGCGCTGTTGCCGGGGATTGGAAAAGATTAACAATGATTAAGTGAATGGTAGTTTAGATTAAGCAATTTTTTTCTTTGTTAAGCCCACTAACTGTTTGAGATTTTGTTTCACTAACATTAACTTCACTCTAGCAATAGAGTGCTTTACTTGTGTTGTTGGTTTGTGTGTGTTATATGTCAGAAGCAAGGAGAGAAGTATTCACTTATTTTGACCCTGAAGACGAGAGAACCCTCCGAAGACTAAGAAGAAAAGCCAGAGGAAAGGGGATAGTTGGTGAAGAACAAGAAGATGATTCAGAGGGAGAAAATCAAGTCATGGAGGGCAATTTGCATAACCCTCTTGATGGAGTTGCTAACAATAATGGACCACCTAGAAGGGTGCTAGCCTCATACACTATCCCTGATCCAAGGCATTGTGGGAGCAGCATTGTCACCCCAAATGTCCATGCCAACAACTTTGAGTTGAAACCCCAACTCATCACTTTGGTACAAAATAATTGCTTCTATGGAGGGGGGCCTCTTGAAGATCCTAATCAACACTTGTCTATTTTCCTGAGGATATGTGATACGGTTAAGACAAATAGAGTGCATCCAGATATCTACAAGTTATTGTTATTCCCATTCTCTTTAAGGGATAAGGCAACTCAGTGGTTAGAGACATTTCCTAAAGAAAGTATCAACAATTGGAATGATCTTGTGAGCAAGTTTTTAGCTAAGTTCTACCCACCTCAACAGATAATTAAGTTGAAGACAAAGGTCTAAACTTTCAGGCAAATGGAAGGGGAGTCATTGTATGAAGCATGGAAAAGATACAAGGCATTAATGAGAAGATGTCCACCTGACATGTTTAGTGACTGGGTCAAACTCCAAAACTTCTATGAAGGCTTGACTTTAGAAGCAAGGAAGGGATTAGACTACTCATTAGGAGGATCACTCAACATGATGAAGACTATTGAAGAGGCCCAAGACCTCATTGAAGTTGTTGCAAATAATCAATATTACTACTCATCAGAGAGGCATCATAACACAACCCCAAAGAAAGGTGTGATGGAGCTTGAAGGTGTTGATGCTATATTGGCACAAAACAAACTGATGCACCAACAAATTCAACAGCAAATAGAAATGATGGCAAAGAGAATAGATGGCCTCCAACTAGCCTCAGTGAGCACAACAAGTCAACCTTCAGTTGAATGGAGCCAAGGTGAAGTAGGCAATATTGAGTAGCAACAAGAACAAGTTCAATACATGCAGAATGCTTCAAATCCTTCTCATAATGAATTCCATGGTGACACATACAACTCATCCTGGAGAAATCACCCCAACCTCAAGTGGGGTGAGACTCAAAATCATTGGCAAAAGAACAACAATTCCAACCATTCTCGCAACATAAATAACCAAAATCATTCATCTAACAACACTAACCAATACAAGAAACCACAAAACACATATCAACCACCCCACAACAATTCACAAATTCACCAAAATAACTTCTCCACACTGCCATTCAACTCACAGAATGTTCACCACAATGCTCCAAGTAACTTCCACTAACAACAATCATACCCTATTATACCACCCATTGACCATCATGAAACTAGGATTGTAAGTCTTGAAGCAGCCTTACAAGCCCTTGCCCAAAACACACAATCACTTGCTCAGACCACTCAAATTTTAGCCAAAGGACAAGAGAGTCTGCTCAAAGGACAAGACAGATATGAAGCCACTATAAGGAACCTTGAGCGACAGGTATGACAATTGGCCAAACAAGCTTAACGCCCAACCAATGTGCTCCCAAGTGATACAATCCCCAACCCAAGGGAAGAATGTAAAGCTGTACAGTTGAGAAGTGGCAAAATAGTTGGAAAAGACTTCAACAAGGAAGCAACAGAGCCCAAAGAGCAAGACACAATAGACGAGCAGGAGGATGAAAAGGCATCAACATCCAAAAAGAGCAAAGAAATTGTGGAGCCACTAAGCAAGTTGACAACCCAAAACAGAGACACCAACAACAAGGAAATTGTGAAGCCACAGCAAGAGGACAGGAATGAAGGAGTAAAATCTTATGTTCCCAAGCTCCCTTACCCAACTAGGCTACACAAGGGAATAAGGGACCAATAATTCCCAAAATTTTTGGAAATCTTTAAGAAACTTGAAATCGACATTCCATTGGCCAAAGCATTGGAGCAAATGCCATTATATGCAAAGTTTCTTAAAGAATTGATCACCAAGAAGAGAAGCTGGCAGGAGAAAGAAACCGTGGTCCTTACTCAAGAGTGTAGTGCCATCATTCAAAAGGGACTTCCATCGAAACTCAAGGATCCAGGCAGCTTCCTCATACCATGCACAATTGGGAACATGGCCATTGATAAATCACTTTGTAATCTGGGAGCAAGCATTAACTTAATGCCTCTTACCATGATGAAGAAATTGATGATAGAAGAGGTTAAACCTACAAGGATGTCACTACAACTTGCTGACAAATCCCTCAAAATACCAAATAGAGTAGCGAAGAATCTCTTGGTAAATGTGGGAAATTTTATATTCCCAGCCGACTTTGTAGTGTTGGACATGGATGAAGAGGGGAGTAACTCAGTCATTCTTGGTAGACATTTTTTGGCCACTGCTAGAACAATCATTGATGTGGAGAAGGGGGAGATGATCTTCAGAGTACATGATGAGCAAATGACCATAAATGTCTTCAAGGCAATGCAATACCCTGCTGAGAAAGAGAATTGTATGAGGATTGATGTGGTGGATTCTCTAGTTGAGGAAATATTTGAAGTAAGCCATCAAGTGAATCAGGAGGAAACCCAAGACATACAAGAGCAAGAAATAGAAAAGACACAAGCATCAGAGGAACCAATTGAAGTTAAGAAAGAAGGTGCAACACAACAAGAGCTGAAACCTCTGCCACCTCATCTTAAATATGCATTCCTTGGTAAGAAGGATCATTTCCCAGTGATCATCAACTCCACCTTGAGTGGAGAAGAAGAAGAGAAGCTTCTTGTTGTACTAGGAGCTCACAAGGATGCACTGGGATGGACCATTGATGACTTGAAGGGTATAAGCCCTGCCATATGTATGCACAAAATTCTCTAGGAGGAGAATTCTAAACCAGTGGTACAACCTCAGAGAAGATTGAATCCCACAATGAAGGAGGTTCTTCAAAAGGAAGTGATGAAGCTATGTAAAGCCGGGATCATTTACCCCATCTCTGATAGCCCATGGGTGAGCCCAGTGCAAGTGGTACCCAAGAAAGGTGGCATGACTGTCATTGTCAATGAGAAGAATGAACTCATTCCCATAAGAATAGTGACAGGGTGGAGAATGTGCATTGATTATAGGAGGCTGAATGATGCCACACGAAAGGATCACTTTCCCCTTCCTTTCATTGACCAAATGCTTGAAAGGCTGGCTGGCCATGCTTATTACTGTTTCCTTGATGGATATTCGGGCTATAATCAAATAGTAGATGACCCATGGATCAAGAGAAGACCTCCTTCACCTACTCTTTTGGAGTCTTTGCTTACAGGAGAATGCCATTCGGATTGTGTAATGCCCCAGCTACTGATGACATGTCACCATGTCATGTTTTTCTATGCTTTTTCATACAAGAAATTGATGATTTGTGCTTAAATATTTAATGCTTTTGTACTTAATTGGTATATTTCTTTGATCTTTTAATTTTATAAATCTTGTAGGAAATAAGAAGAAAAAGAAGCAAAGAAGCACAAAATAAGCTAAAAAGGAGAAAAAAAGAGCTTTGGGGCACACTTTGAAGTTGGAGCACACTTTGGAGCCTTAGGCCACGCTTTTAAAAGCGTGGTCCATGACCAAATTAAAGGAGATTGGCAATCAGTACACAAAGCTCAGCTCTTGCCAAGAGCAGAGCTTTATCGTGATGCAAAATGAGCTTGGAAGCAAAATTTTCGCTAAGTTAAAACCTGGGCGCTGACAGCATGACCATGCCTCCTTCAAAGGGATATAACTTGAGCTACAGATGTCCGATTAATGTGATTCTAGTTGCATTGTAAAGATGACATTCAGAGATTTCCAACGATATATGGTAATCCATATTTGGCATGAAATTGAGGTACGAGTGAAAGGCATCTTTAAGGACCAAAAACAAGCAAAAGAATCAGCCAATGCTTCCACCAAGGATCGAAGCTGGAGCCTCACTCCATAGCAAAGTAGCACTCACTTGGAGAGCACAGTGCTCTCTTGGAGAGCATTATCATGCTTCACCAAGAGAAAATGCAAGGAAAATAAGCCAATATGGCTTCACTAGGATTTGAACTTGAGGCCTTCCACTCAAGGCAAGGTGCTACCTCTTTTTGCTTCACAAAGAAATTGCTCCCCAAATGCTTTCACCAAGGCTTGAACCTGGAGCCTCACCAAGGAAGCAAGGATGCTGCGCTTTTGGGGAGAGCTGAGCGCTACATTGAAGAGCTGCCCAACAAAAAGCTTGTCACGCAACATTGACACGGTCAAGTCCCTGGGAATGCTGTGCTCTCCCCATGAGCCGAGCATTGCCTTGGGAGTGTGACCCATAGCCCAAAATTCAATAAAAATTCTATTTTAATTCAATTCTTCACCAATTGAACCAAGGCCATCCAGATCCATTCTTCCTCAAATCCAAAGCAAGCTAAGCCCATTATCATCACTCAAAGGCACAAGAGATAGTTAAAATAGGAATTTTATTTAATTGTAATTTATTTTTAATTTCACTTTCATTTTCATTTTCACTTTGTAAAGCCTATATAAAGGCATCAATTCCATTTCATTGGAAGGCTGACTCCAATAGAGAGTAGTAGTAGAGAGCTCACTTTTACATCTTAACTTGAATTGGAGAATTGAAGGAATTCTGTTTCAATTCTCACCTTGAATTCTCTCTTGTTCTTTTACTGCATAATTCAAATTTCATTTGCTGTTTTAAATCTTCTTCTTCTGCAACTTTAGCTTTTCTGTTTTGGATCTTGAATTGAGTTTGAAGAGCTCCATTGATTCAAATTCTGAGAATCATCTTCCACTCTTCCTCTCAATTGATCTAAGGATTGGGTTTTAATCTTCTCTGCTATTTTTAAACCTCATTTTCTTCTGCAATATATTTTCTAACTGAGCAAAGGAGAATTGAGATACAGATTTGCTTCCTGAGTTCATTGATCTTCTTGGATCCTCAAATTCTCTTTTAGATTTTACAATTGAGCTAAGTTTCTTTCTGTCTTGTTCTTCAAGCAATTTTTCATTTCTGTTTGAATCTGCTGCACTTACTTCATCTTTTACTTCATTGCTTGATTGCACTTTACATTTTCTTGTTGAAGTTTTAATTCCCAGCACCCAATCCCTTTTACTTTTCATGCAATTTAATTATTCTGCAATTGTTCTAAGTGCTGCTTATTGCTTTCCTTTAAATTTCCTGCACCCAATCCCCTTTACATTTGATGCAATTTACATTTCTTGTCATTTAAGTTTCTGCAATTTACATTTCTTGTTCTTTAAGTTTCAATGTAATTTACTTTCTGCACTTTATAATTCCTGCAAATTTACTCTATGTTGCTTCAATTTCACTTCAATTCACATCAATGTTAGCTTGACTAAACTAATCACCCACTAAAGTTGCTTGATCCATTAATTCCTGTGGGATCGACCTCACTCTAAGTGAGTTTTACTACTTGATATGACCCAGTACACTTGCCGGTGAGTTTTTGGTGTTGGAATCTATTTTCAACCCATCAGCTACCTTTCAGAGATGTATGCTATCAATCTTTTCAAACATGGTAGAAAAGTTTATTGAAGTTTTTATGGATGACTTCTCTATTTTTGGTGATTCTTTCAATGCTTGCTTGCACCATCTTACCCTAGTCTTGAAAAGGTGCCAAGAAACCACTTTGGTTTTGAACTGGGAGAAATGCCATTTCATGGTACCCGAAGGAATTGTTCTTGGTCACAAAATTTCAAGAAAGGGTATAGAGGTGGACAAGGCAAAAGTAGAGATTATAGAGAAACTTCCACTGCTAACTAATGTGAAAGCTGTTAGAAGCTTCTTGGGGCATGCTGGATTCTATCGAAGGTTCATCAAAGACTTTTCCAAAATAGCAAAACCACTAAGTAATTTTCTGGTGGTGAGCAATCCTTTTTCCTTTGATGATGAATGTAAACATGCCTTTGAGACTCTAAAAGCTAAGCTCATCACAGCACCAATTATCACACCCCCAAATTGGGAATTGCCTTTTGAACTCATGTGTGATGCAAGTAATCTTGCAATTGATGCTGTGCTAGGGCAAAGGAAGGACAAGAAGCACCATGTCATCTACTATGCAAGCAAAGTATTGAACGAAGCCCAAAGGAATTATACCACAACAGAGAAGGAATTATTAGCCGTGGTATATGCATTTGATAAGTTCAAACAATATTTGATTGGATCAAAAATTTTAGTGTACACTGATCATACTGCTCTTAGGTATCTAATGTCAAAATAGGACGCCAAATCAAGGCTAATTAGATGGATACTACTCCTACAAGAGTTTGACATTGAGATAAAAGACAGGAAAGGAAGCAAGAATTAGGTTGCTGACCACTTATCAAGGTTGCCACAAGGGACAAGTCAAGACACCTCCCAACCAGTGAATGAAAATTTTCCAGATGAGCACCTCTTGCAAATTCAACAAACTCCTTAGTTTGCGAACATGGCCAACTACAAAGCAGGAAAGAGTATTCCACAAGAATATACAAAGCAACAAGTCAAAAAGCTGCTGCATGAGGCTAAGTTGTTCTTGTGGGATGAACCCTTCCTATTCAAAAGATGCCCAGATGGAATGATTAGAAGATGTGTGCCAGAGGTGGAAATGAAGGACATACTATGGCATTATCACAACTCAAGCTATGGTGGTCATTTTGGAGCTGAAAGGACTGCTGCAAAGGTTCTCCAAAGTGGATTTTACTGGCCTTCTATCTTCAAGGATACTAGAGACTTTGTGAGCCATTGTAATGAATGCCAAAGAACGGGAGGTTTGACAAAGAAGAATGAGATACCTCAGAAGTTCATCTTGGAGGTCGAACTCTTTGATTTGTGGGGAATAGATTTCATGGGACCTTTCCCTCCATCCTACACATTCAAATATATCTTGGTGGTAGTGGAGTATGTTTCGAAATGGGTAGAGGCAATAGCCACCACTACATGTGATGCTAATGTGGTATTGCAATTTCTAAGAAGAAACATCTTCACTAGGTTTGGAGCGCCGAAGGGACTTATAAGTGATGGGAGAAGCCACTTCTGCAATAAACAATTGAACTCTCTCCTCCATAAATATGGAGTAACCCACAAAGTGGCCACACCCTATCATCCACAGAAAAATGGGCAAGCTGAACTTGCAAACAAAGAGCTAAAGAGAATTTTGGAGAAAATTATGGGAGCAACAAGAAAGGATTGGGCAAGGAAGTTGGATGATGCACTCTGGGCATACAGGACAGCATTCAAAACCCCCATAGGAAGATCTCCATTTCAGTTAGTGTATGGAAAGCATGCCATCTGCCTGTAGAGCTTGAACACAAAGCTTTCTGGGCCCCAAAACTCTTGAATCTAGATGCCCAAGCAGCAGGAGAGAAGAGATTATTACAACTCAATGAGTTAGAGGAATTCAGACTTGAAGCATATGAGAATGCCAGAATATACAAGGAAAGAGCAAAAAAAATGGCATGACAAAAAGATTTCTCCAAGGACATTTGAACCAGGCCAAAAGGTGATGCTTTTCAATTCTAGACTGAAGATCTTCCCTGGGAAGCTTAGATCTAAATGGACTGGTCCATACACCATCACAAGAGTATTGATGACATGTCACCATGTCATGTTTTTCTATACTTTTTCATACAAGAAATTGATGATTTGTGCTTAAATAATGAATGATTTTGTACTTAAATGGTATATTTCCTTGATTTTTTTGATTTTATAAATTTTGTAGGAAATAAGAAGAAAAAGAAGCAAAAGAGCACAAAATAAGCTAAAAAGAAGAAAAGAAGAATTTTGGGGCATACTTTGAAGTTGGAGCACACTTTGGAGCCTTAGGCCACGCTTTTAAAAGCGTGGCTCATGACCAAATTAAAGAAGATTGGCAATCAGCACCCAAAGCTCCACTCTTGCCAAGAGCAGAGCATTATCGTGATGCAAAATGAGCTTGGAAGCAAAATTTTCGCTAAGTTAAAACCTGGGCGCTCACAGTATGACCATGCCTCCTTCAAAAGGTTATAACTTGAGCTACAGATGTCCGATTGATGTGCTTCTAATTGCGTTGCAAAGCTGACATTCATAGCTTTCTAACGATATATGGCAATCCATATTTGGCATGAAATTGAGGTACAAGTGGAAGGCATCTTTAAGGACTAAAAACAAGCAAAAATAGACCAAAGTGCAACCACCAAGATTCGAAGAGGGAGACCAAGGGAAGCCAAGGAAGTAGCGCTCTCTTGGAGAGCATTGCCGTGCTCACTCCCAAAGAAAATGCAAGGAAAATAAGCCAACATGGCTTCACTAGGATTCGAACTTGAGACCTTCCACTCAAGGCAAGGTGCTACCTCTTTTTGCTTCACAAAGAAATTGCTCCCCAAATGCTTCCACCAAGGCTCGAACCTGGAGCCTCCATTTTGAAGCACCAATGCTGCGCTCTTGGGGAGAGCTGAGCATTACATGACACGGCCAGGGAGCAATGTTGCACGCACATGACTTGGCAAGGCTTGGATGATGCGCTCTTGGTGAGAGCCGAGCATTGCCCTGGGAGCAACACCCATGGGCCAAAAATTGAATAAAAATTCTATTTTAATTCAATTCTTCACCAATTGAACCAAGGCCATCCAGATCCACTCTTCCTCAAATCCAAAGCAAGCTAAGCCCATTATCATCACTCAAAGGCACAAGGATTAGTTAGCTTAGTAATTTTATTTTAATTGTATTTTGTTTATAATTTCAATTTCATTTTTATTTTCATTTTGTAAAAAGCCTATATAAAGGCATCATTCTCATTTTTATGAGGAGGTTGGCTCTAATAGAGAGCATTAGAAGCTGGCTCCACTAGGAAGCATTAGGATTAGAGAGCTCTCTCTCTTCTAGTTTTTCTTTCTTTGAATTTGAATCTTGGATTGAGGAGTGAAGGAATTCTGTTTCCCTCTTGGTCTAAGATTTCTCTTGGTTATTCTTCTGCATAATTTCAGAGAATTGAGAAGTGAATCTGAGTTTTCATTTATTGCTTTCATCTTTAATTTCCTGCATCTTGTTCTCTGTTGGATCTAGGAAGGGAGTGAGATCTAGACTTGTTTTCTAGTCTCTCTGATTCCCTGAGATCTTCAATTTTATTTTGCAATTGAGTTGAGCTCTTGGCTGCTCTTCTGTTTTTACTGTTTCATTGAAATTGTTGATTCCACTTCTGGATTTTCATGAATGATCTAAGTTCTTGCTGTTTTGATTCTTCAACACCTCTACATTTCTGTTTTGATATTGAATTGATCTGTTTCTGAATTTCAAAATCTGAGAGCTCTTTAGTTTAATGCACTTTACATCTTTTAGTTCTGTTTTAATTTCCAGCACTCCAACTCCGTTATTCTTCTTGCTATTTAATTTTCGGCAATTGATCTGAGTTCTACATTACTGCTTTTTTAATTTCCAACACCCACTCCCTTTTATATTTGATGAAATTTACATTTCTTGCAATTTAAGTTTCAGCTATTTTACTTTCTTGTTATTCATGTTACTTGCAATTTTACTTTCTGCATCTTTAAGATTTCTGTAATTTACTTTCTGTTGGCTATATTTCACACAATTCACTCCATGTTAGCTTGACTAAACTAATCACCCACTAAAGTTGCTTGATCCATCAATCCCTGTGGGATCGACCTCACTCTAAGTGAGTTTTACTACTTGATGCGACCCGGTACACTTGCCGGCGAGTTTTGGGTGTTGGAATTTGTTGTCCAAAATAATCTATCAAGTTTTTGGCGCCGTTGCCGGGGATTGATTTAGATCAATAATGATTAAGTGGATGAGAAGTCTAGATCAAGCATTTTCTTTATTTTTGTTCTTTGTTTTAATTTGATAGCAAGGTGTTTGAGCTATTGCCTCACTAAGAAATTCTTTCTCTGTGACATGAATTTCAATTTTCATTGATGTTGTATTTTACAAAATACAAATGGAGTTCAACTCATCTTATGGTCAAACAAAATTTTATGAGATATCACCCACCATCATCAATCTCTAATGGTGGCTGGGAATATCACCAAGAGAATACACATTCTGAGCACTCTAATTCATGGAGATTTGCTTCAGAGACACAAGATGAGCAAGAGAATCATATGGGATACTTCTCACCACCACAAAATGATTCAAGTCATTATTCTAATGGTGGCTGGGAATATCACCAAGGAATGAAAGAGCATCCACCCTCATGTTCCAGTTTCTCATTTGAAAGCTCTTCATCACTTGATTATGCCTCAACACAAAGTTTCCTCCAAAACAAGTCATCCCATCAATCACACAACTCATTTCACACCCCTCAACACAACTTCACCACAATACATCCATGTCATCAAAATTACTCTCAACCTTCATCTCTTGAACCAGCAGATGAGGATTACCTTCAATGGTCCAAAGAACCTTTAGAAAGCCGATGCCAAGCCATTGAAATACACAAAAAACTCGTGGAAAGATACACACAATCCTAATCTTGGAAAGAAATCATCCTCAAGAAGATGAATGGGCCCTTAGAGCAAACAAGGGGAAACTTAGAACCATCAAACTGTGAGGATGAAGACCAATTTGTGAGTGAGAAAGTGGAAAAACAAGAACAAAAGGTCCCTGTATCAAGTGAAACTGCAATGAAGGATGAGGGACATGAGCCAAGGATTTTACATTCACAAAAGCTACTTGAGGTGACACTAAAACATAAAGATTCCCTCCCAAAGGAACTAATGGAAAATCATGAAGAAGAAATGGAGGAAGACACTCAAAAGAATTCACACTCAAGTGAAGTAGAGAAGTGCATAGAGGAAGAGCTCACGGAACCACCATTGCAAGGGACTCTTGATGAAGACAAAACTCCAATAATAACACAGCAACCAAGTCTTGAATCCAAAGAAGTGAAGGCAACTAGCAAGAGCACCAATTCTGTCCCTAATCCAGTAAGCAAGATCAATCAAGCTATTTACAAAAGGAAGCTTGCTGAGAAGAGGCCAAGACAAGGGACACTAGCTGAATCTTCTCCCCCCTTGAAGTCATTCCTCTTAACAAACTGGAAGAAGAGGAAGAAAGTGAACAACATGTCAACCGTAGGTATAATTTCTCTTCTCTGCTTTGTTTTCTTTCTTTGCTTTGTTTAAAATTTAATAAATTGGCATATGGTTACATTCTAAATTTGGTGTTGCCCTGCAACAATTTATTTTCAATCCCTTTGAATGATTGCATCAATTCTACATGGAAGTGTCACACTAAGATTCTAAGTTTGGTGTGCCACTTATTTTTCTATGCAAATCATTCAGCAACACCACTTGTTTGCATAATCATAATGTTCTTTGCACTGTTATCTTTCTTTTAGTTAGACAATTTTAGTTTTCTCTTTGTTTTTAGTCATTTCCTTGTTTTAAATACTTTCTTTTATTTACTGTGTTTGTTAATACATTACCATGAGAGCTTTATTCATGACAGATTCTTGACTTGGTGATTGTACTTAACAAATAACAGTTTCACTTGCTTAGTTTTAATTCAAATAAATTGACATATGATTGCATTCTAAGTTTGGTGTTGCTATGCAACAAAATTTGGTTCCAATTCTTACAAGATACTTGCATTAATTCCAAGTGAAAGTGTCACACTAAGTTTGGTGTGCCACTTATCTTTTATGCAATGTATTGTGCACACCTTCTTATCTATGCAATCAAAATGTCTCTGACTCTTGTGCCTTGATTGTTATCTTTAATTTTGCTTGCTTAAAACACATGTTCTACTAACATTTTATTGTATAAGACATTCATGATCCATCTTAGCCCCAAAGCCATTGTTCTAATTGTTGCTTGAGGATGAGCAAGCATTCTGAGTTTGGCAAGGGAAAGGGAAGAATAAGAGGAAAATGACAACAATAGAGAAGATGGACTACAAGGTTGTAAAGTTCCTTTTCCTCTCCTTTGTTTCCAGCACTTTATTTTGCATGATTGTCTTTATATTCTCTGTATGCATGTGTGGTATGAATAAGCATAGCTTGAATATTGATTTGTAACATGTTACCATGCCATTATGACTACCAACTTGAGTTTTGTAAAGCTTAAAGTAGTAAAGTATCATGATCATAAACAAACAAGGAATTAAAGAAGAGTTTAGCATGTGCATACAAGTATTGGTGAGAGCCGAGCATTGACCTGGGAGCCGAGCATTGCCCTGGGAGCAACACCCATGGGCCAAAAATTGAATAAAAATTCTATTTTAATTCAATTCTTCACCAATTGAACCAAGGCCATCCAGATCCACTCTTCCTCAAATCCAAAGCAAGCTAAGCCCATTATCATCACTCAAAGGCACAAGGATTAGTTAGCTTAGTAATTTTATTTTAATTGTATTTTGTTTATAATTTCAATTTCATTTTTATTTTCATTTTGTAAAAAGCCTATATAAAGGCATCATTCTCATTTTTATGAGGAGGTTGGCTCTAATAGAGAGCATTAGAAGCTGGCTCCACTAGGAAGCATTAGGATTAGAGAGCTCTCTCTCTTCTAGTTTTTCTTTCTTTGAATTTGAATCTTGGATTGAGGAGTGAAGGAATTCTGTTTCCCTCTTGGTCTAAGATTTCTCTTGGTTATTCTTCTGCATAATTTCAGAGAACTGAGAAGTGAATCTGAGTTTTCATTTATTGCTTTCATCTTTAATTTCCTGCATCTTGTTCTCTGTTGGATCTAGGAAGGGAGTGAGATCTAGACTTGTTTTCTAGTCTCTCTGATTCCCTGAGATCTTCAATTTTATTTTGCAATTGAGTTGAGCTCTTGGCTGCTCTTCTGTTTTTACTGTTTCATTGAAATTGTTGATTCCACTTCTGGATTTTCATGAATGATCTAAGTTCTTGCTGTTTTGATTCTTCAACACCTCTACATTTCTGTTTTGATATTGAATTGATCTGTTTCTGAATTTCAAAATCTGAGAGCTCTTTAGTTTAATGCACTTTACATCTTTTAGTTCTGTTTTAATTTCCAGCACTCCAACTCCGTTATTCTTCTTGCTATTTAATTTTCGGCAATTGATCTGAGTTCTACATTACTGCTTTTTTAATTTCCAACACCCACTCCCTTTTATATTTGATGAAATTTACATTTCTTGCAATTTAAGTTTCAGCTATTTTACTTTCTTGTTATTCATGTTACTTGCAATTTTACTTTCTGCATCTTTAAGATTTCTGTAATTTACTTTCTGTTGGCTATATTTCACACAATTCACTCCATGTTAGCTTGACTAAACTAATCACCCACTAAAGTTGCTTGATCCATCAATCCCTGTGGGATCGACCTCACTCTAAGTGAGTTTTACTACTTGATGCGACCCGGTACACTTGCCGGCGAGTTTTGGGTGTTGGAATTTGTTGTCCAAAATAATCTATCAAGTTTTTGGCGCCGTTGCCGGGGATTGATTTAGATCAATAATGATTAAGTGGATGAGAAGTCTAGATCAAGCATTTTCTTTATTTTTGTTCTTTGTTTTAATTTGATAGCAAGGTGTTTGAGCTATTGCCTCACTAAGAAATTCTTTCTCTGTGACATGAATTTCAATTTTCATTGATGTTGTATTTTACAAAATACAAATGGAGTTCAACTCATCTTATGGTCAAACAAAATTTTATGAGATATCACCCACCATCATCAATCTCTAATGGTGGCTGGGAATATCACCAAGAGAATACACATTCTGAGCACTCTAATTCATGGAGATTTGCTTCAGAGACACAAGATGAGCAAGAGAATCATATGGGATACTTCTCACCACCACAAAATGATTCAAGTCATTATTCTAATGGTGGCTGGGAATATCACCAAGGAATGAAAGAGCATCCACCCTCATGTTCCAGTTTCTCATTTGAAAGCTCTTCATCACTTGATTATGCCTCAACACAAAGTTTCCTCCAAAACAAGTCATCCCATCAATCACACAACTCATTTCACACCCCTCAACACAACTTCACCACAATACATCCATGTCATCAAAATTACTCTCAACCTTCATCTCTTGAACCAGCAGATGAGGATTACCTTCAATGGTCCAAAGAACCTTTAGAAAGCCGATGCCAAGCCATTGAAATACACAAAAAACTCGTGGAAAGATACACACAATCCTAATCTTGGAAAGAAATCATCCTCAAGAAGATGAATGGGCCCTTAGAGCAAACAAGGGGAAACTTAGAACCATCAAACTGTGAGGATGAAGACCAATTTGTGAGTGAGAAAGTGGAAAAACAAGAACAAAAGGTCCCTGTATCAAGTGAAACTGCAATGAAGGATGAGGGACATGAGCCAAGGATTTTACATTCACAAAAGCTACTTGAGGTGACACTAAAACATAAAGATTCCCTCCCAAAGGAACTAATGGAAAATCATGAAGAAGAAATGGAGGAAGACACTCAAAAGAATTCACACTCAAGTGAAGTAGAGAAGTGCATAGAGGAAGAGCTCACGGAACCACCATTGCAAGGGACTCTTGATGAAGACAAAACTCCAATAATAACACAGCAACCAAGTCTTGAATCCAAAGAAGTGAAGGCAACTAGCAAGAGCACCAATTCTGTCCCTAATCCAGTAAGCAAGATCAATCAAGCTATTTACAAAAGGAAGCTTGCTGAGAAGAGGCCAAGACAAGGGACACTAGCTGAATCTTCTCCCCCCTTGAAGTCATTCCTCTTAACAAACTGGAAGAAGAGGAAGAAAGTGAACAACATGTCAACCGTAGGTATAATTTCTCTTCTCTGCTTTGTTTTCTTTCTTTGCTTTGTTTAAAATTTAATAAATTGGCATATGGTTACATTCTAAATTTGGTGTTGCCCTGCAACAATTGTTGCCCTGCAACAATTTATTTTCAATCCCTTTGAATGATTGCATCAATTCTACATGGAAGTGTCACACTAAGATTCTAAGTTTGGTGTGCCACTTATTTTTCTATGCAAATCATTCAGCAACACCACTTGTTTGCATAATCATAATGTTCTTTGCACTGTTATCTTTCTTTTAGTTAGACAATTTTAGTTTTCTCTTTGTTTTTAGTCATTTCCTTGTTTTAAATACTTTCTTTTATTTACTGTGTTTGTTAATACATTACCATGAGAGCTTTATTCATGACAGATTCTTGACTTGGTGATTGTACTTAACAAATAACAGTTTCACTTGCTTAGTTTTAATTCAAATAAATTGACATATGATTGCATTCTAAGTTTGGTGTTGCTATGCAACAAAATTTGGTTCCAATTCTTACAAGATACTTGCATTAATTCCAAGTGAAAGTGTCACACTAAGTTTGGTGTGCCACTTATCTTTTATGCAATGTATTGTGCACACCTTCTTATCTATGCAATCAAAATGTCTCTGACTCTTGTGCCTTGATTGTTATCTTTAATTTTGCTTGCTTAAAACACATGTTCTACTAACATTTTATTGTATAAGACATTCATGATCCATCTTAGCCCCAAAGCCATTGTTCTAATTGTTGCTTGAGGATGAGCAAGCATTCTGAGTTTGGCAAGGGAAAGGGAAGAATAAGAGGAAAATGACAACAATAGAGAAGATGGACTACAAGGTTGTAAAGTTCCTTTTCCTCTCCTTTGTTTCCAGCACTTTATTTTGCATGATTGTCTTTATATTCTCTGTATGCATGTGTGGTATGAATAAGCATAGCTTGAATATTGATTTGTAACATGTTACCATGCCATTATGACTACCAACTTGAGTTTTGTAAAGCTTAAAGTAGTAAAGTATCATGATCATAAACAAACAAGGAATTAAAGAAGAGTTTAGCATGTGCATACAAGTATTGGTGAGAGCCGAGCATTGACCTGGGAGCCGAGCATTGCCCTGGGAGCAACACCCATGGGCCAAAAATTGAATAAAAATTCCATTTTAATTCAATTTTTCACCAATTGAACCAAGGCCATCCAGATCCACTCTTCCTCAAATCCAAAGCAAGCTAAGCCCATTATCCTCACTCAAAGGCACAAGGATTAGTTAGCTTAGGAATTTTTTTTTAATTGTAATTTGTTTAGAATTTCAATTTCATTTTTATTTTGATTTTGTAAAAAGCCTATATAAAGGCATCATTCTCATTTTCATGAGGAGGTTGGCTCTAATAGAGAGCATTAGAAGCTGGCTCTACTAGGGAGCATTAGGATTAGAGAGCTCTCTCTCTTCTAGTTTTTCTTTTTTTGAATTTGAATCTTGGATTGAGGAGTGAAGGAATTTTGTTTCCCTCTTGGTCTAAGATTTCTCTTGGTTGTTCTTCTACATAATTTCAGAGAACTGAGAAGTGAATCTGAGTTTTCATTTATTGCTTTCATCTTTAATTTCCTGCATCTTGTTCTCTGTTGGATCTAGGAAGGGAGTGAGATCTAGACTTGTTTTCTAGTCTCTCTGATTCCCTGAGATCTTCAATTTTATTTTGCAATTGAGTTGAGCTCTTGGCTGCTCTTCTGTTTTTACTATTTCATTGAAATTGTTGATTTCTCTTCTGGATTTTCATGAATGATCCAAGTTCTTGCTGTTTTGATTCTTCAACACCTCTACATTTCTGTTTTGATATTGAATTGATCTGTTTCTGAATTTTAAAATCTGAGAGCTCTTTAGTTTAATGCACTTTACATCTTTTAGTTCTGTTTTAATTTCCAACACTCCAACTCTGTTATTCTTCCTGCTATTTAATTTTCTACAATTGATCTGAGTTCTAAATTACTGCTTCTTTAATTTCCAACACCCACTCCCCTTTACATTTGATGAAATTTACATTTCTTGCAATTTAAGTTTCAGCTATTTTACTTTCTTGTTATTCAAGTTACTTGCAAGTTTACTTTCTGCATCTTTAAGATTTCTGCAATTTACTTTCTGTTGGCTATATTTTACACAATTCACTCCATGTTAGCTTGACTAAACTAATCACCCACTAAAGTTGCTTGATCCATCAATCCCTGTGGGATCGACCTCACTCTAAGTGAGTTTTACTACTTGATGCGACCTGGTACACTTGCCGGAGAGTTTTGGGTGTTGGAATTTGTTTTCCAAAATAATCCATCAAGTATCTCCCCATGGTTATTTGGAGTTACTTGATGAAGCCTCAAGAGAGACCTTCACAGTCAATGGTCATAGGGTGAAACTTTACTTTGGTGGCCCCTGGAGTAAGGAAGAAAGTGTGCACTTGTTAACATAAGCAAGGGAGCTGCAATGTCAAGCTAAGGACAATAAACAAGCGCTTCATGGGAGGCAACCCATGCACATGATTTTTTTTCGTGCTTTAGTGATCAATAATAAGAGATTGCATCATATACATCTAGGGGAATAAGGATTGAACTAGCATAGGGTGTGTGTAAGACACTAAGTTTGGTATGACCAATCTTGAAGCATATGCAAAAGTTATTTTTTTTACAACACTTAGTCACAAACTAAGTTTGGTGTCTACACATACACGAAATGTTAGATTATGGAGCAAAAGTATAGTCATAACTTTCAAGCATATGAAAGCAACCATTAGATTTCAATTTTTTTTTCTGTCTCTTTTAGCATTATGATTCCTTTGAAATTGTAGCATAAGTCAAAACATTACAAGGAATTTCAAGGCTTTTGTATTCTTATTGCAGGGAAGTGAAAGAAAGAAGTGATGGGAGAATCTTGGAAGGAGGTTCACGGACACACACACAAGAAAGGAGAAGTCACATGTGCCTTGGGTTTTGTGCATTGGGAAGAACACCTCAACATGCATTAGCTAAGAAGATTCATGCTTCCCATGACTTGATCGAACCATCAAGACTAATCCTCTATCATCAATATTGCCTTAACCCGCCCCCCTCCCCCCCTAAATAACCATCAAACCTCACTATATCTTCACACCCATATATATACCACTTACCATCACCACACTTCATCAATTCACATCATCCGAAACCACACTCAATCCTCTCATCATTTTTGTGCACAGATTTTGGCCTTGATCCTAAGAATTGCTAAGCAAAACTCATGATGCACCATTTCCCCTAACCTACCCGAACCATTCTCCCTCTTCATTCCTCTTCACAATCACTTTCAAGCCTGTATTTCTTACCTTGTGAACCTATCCTTTTGAGCTTCACTCATAATTATTTCTTGTATGCTTGAGGACAAGCATTCCTCTAAATTTGGTGTTGGAAGATTCGGCCATTACAACTGAGACTCAATGGTCTCATCATCAGGAGCTAGGAAGGGGAAAGACAAGCAACCGGTAGAAGAGCAAGCCATATTTGACAAGAAAAGGTTCAAATCCAAACACAATGAGCGCATCTTTGGTTGGATGATAGGCAAAGACATTGTCCCAGAGGTGCCTTTCAAGCTAAGAAAGGAGGAATACCCTAAGATACAAAAAGTAATTAGAAAAAGGGGATGGGAGCTTCTCTGTGATCAACCTCAAATAGTGAGCATGGTTCTCATCCATGAGTTTTATGCCAATGTCATAAGAGAATTTGACGATGAAGAGCCATACATGAGCTATGTAAGAGGGGTGACTGTTGACTTTAGCCCAGACACCATCAACAGGGTGCTAAAGACCAAGCCAAAATGGTTCAAACAAACTAGCTATGAGGAAAGGGTTGAACACGACGCAAGATGTGAGGATGTGCTAAGTAACTTGTGCAAAGTAGGCACGAACTGGGTGTTGGATTCACATAGACAACCACTCAAACTTAGAAGAGGTGATCCCATACCTCAAGCAAAAGGATGGCATGACATAGTGAGGAGATCACTAATCCCTACTTCAAACAACTCCGAAGTGACAGTGAATAGAGCAATAATGATCCACTGCATAATGAAAGGAGGGGAGATCAATGTGGGAGAAGTTATAGCCAAGAACATCGTTGACATAGCTGAGAAGGTCAAACAAGACAGTTGGCTAGGATATCCTAGTACTATTTTGCGTTTATGCGAAGAGGCTGGAGTGCCTCTTGAAGAATTTGAAGAGACAAACTTGGTGTCCATTGGGAAGCCTATCACTGATGACAAGTCATCATATGCTAGCTTTGCAAGCATTTTTCACTTGTTTCATTAGGTTTTATGCACTTTCTTGCATTGTAAGTAAGTAATTTGGAGTGGAGTTGCATGGTTTTATTAAATCAATCAACCATCCTTTAATTGACACTAAATCATGAGGTTTAAGCTAAAATTAATTGATTTTTAAATGAATTTTTAAACCTTGTGAATTTGGTGATACTTTGATTGGTTGTTTTGATTACTTGTAGGTGAAGAAAAAAAAAACAAGAAAGCGTGGCTTAGGAAGCATAGCCAAACAAGGAAAGCATGGCACATCATGGAGCAAGAGCCATAGAGCTCTTACCAAGAGCTCAAAGCTCTCCACAAGAGCTTTATTCAAGGCCAAGAAAGCAAAGGAGCAAGAGCCTAAAGCTCTTGCCAAGAGCTTAGAGCTCTCACAAGGAGCGCTACTTCAAGGGGCCAAGGCCAAGCAAGGGAAAGCTAGGCTCTCCCTGTGAATCGAGCGCTACTCAATAGCAAAGAAAGCAAGGCAAAAATTCAAAGCTCAGCTCTTGCCAAGAGCTTTATCGGGAGCACTCCAAGAATAATTCCAAGAAAGGGAGCGCTACTCTCTAAGGAATTAAGCCAAACTTGGCTGAAATGCACCCCACAAGTTTCGAACCAAGGAGCTCCCACTCAAGGCATGCGCTAGCCTTGTTTTCCTTCACAAAAATTGGGCACCCAAATGCCTCACCAAGGACTCGAAGCTGGGACCTCCCATCCAAGCATTGAAGCTCAGCTCTTGCCAAGAACCGAGCACTAGGGAGTGTGGCACGGCCAGGGAAGCTTTGCGAGCAATTTGGCACGGCCAGGGAAGGCTTGGTATGCAACACACAAGCAACACCAAAGCTCAGCTCTCCCCATGAAATGAGCTTGACCCTGGGAGCAACACATGGGCTGAAAATTCAATTAAAAATCCAATTTAACTCGATTCTTCACCAAATTAAAAAGCCCACTCCAAATTCTAAAATCCAAAAATAGGAAGTGTATAAATAGAAGCTAGTTTGATTTAGAGAAAAAACTTTTGCCTTCATTTAGAATTTTTCACTTTTACTTTCTTTTGAATTTTTACTTTGGATCTTTGAGTTCTATTTTGGGGAATTGGGAAGGAGAATTGATCTCTCTTCTTCCTTGTTCTTGCTTCTGCACTTTTTACTCTTTGATTTGGATCTTGGGTGGAGAATTGAAGAAATTCTGTTTCAATCTCACCTTGAGATCTCTTTCTATTTATTTGTCTGCATAATTCAAGGAATTGTGATTTGGGATTTGAATTCTCTTTACTGCTTTCACCTTCTACTTCTTCTGCAATTGTTTTCTACTTCTTTTGCAATTGTTCTTTGTTGGATCAAGGAAGGAATTGAGATCTAGACTTGTTTTCTAGTCTCTTGACCCCTGAGATCTGTACTCTCTTAGTGAAAGTCTGCAATTTAAGTTTGGTTCATTTGCTGTTTGCTTCTTCAAGCAATTTTACTCTTCTCTGTTTAGATCTGATGCAATTTAATTCATCCTTTACATTTCTGATTTACTTTCTCTTGCTTAATTTCTGAAATCTCAGCTCCCAAATCCTTTTACGATTTAAGCCATTTACATTTCTTGCACTTTAAGCTTCAACTATTTACATTTCTTACAATCTAAGTTTCTGTCATTTATATTACTTGCAATTTAAGATTCAGCTTCTTTATTTTCTTTGCTCTTTAATTTACTGTCAATCATCCCTCTCCCCTTATATTTCATGCAATTTAGCTTCTGTTGGATACAAATCACTCAAATCAACTCTTGTTCGCTTGACTAAATCAACCATCTAACTAAAATTGCTCAATCCTTTAATCCTGTGGGATCGACCTCACTCATGTGAGTTATTATTACTTGATGCGACCCGGTCCACTTGCCGGTGAGTTTTAGGTGCTGGAATTCCATTTCCAACCCATCAAGTTTTTGGCGCCGTTGCCGGAGATTGATTAGATTGACAATGATTAAGTAAGGTGGCGGTCTAGATCAAGCACTTTTTCTTTTCTGTTTCTTTAATTTTTGACTAACACACTAACTGTTTGAATTTTTGATTAAGCTAACCAAAACCTCACTTTAGCAATAGAGTGAAGTTTTCCTGGTTTTTCTGGTTTTGTGTGATTTTTATGTTTTGTTTGTATGTTAGGGACAAGGGGAGCTTTACCCACCTTTTGTGAACAAGATGAAAGAACCCTCAGGAGATTAAGAAGAGAAGCAAGAGGGAAAGTGTTATTGGAGAGGAAGAATCAGAGGAAGAGTTCCAGGAAATGGAGGAACACTCAACAAACCCAACAAATCCACCAGCAAGAGCAGCCAACAACAACAACAATCCACCACAGAGAAGAGTTTTGGCTTCCTATACATTTGCAAATCAGACATTGTGGGAGTAGCATTCTTACCCCAAATGTCAATGCAAACAACTTTGAACTGAAGCCACAACTCATCACCTTGGTTCAAAACAACTGCTCCTATGGAGGAGGACCACTTGAAGATCCAAACCAACACTTATCCACTTTTCTGAGGATTTGTGATACTGTCAAAACCAATGGTGTACATCCTGACATCTACAAGCTGCTGTTATTTCCATTTTTCCTAAGGGACAAAGCTACTCAATGGTTGGAGTCATTTCCAAGAGATAGCATCAATAATTGGGAGGATCTAGTGAGCAAGTTTCTTGCCAAATTTTACCTGCCTCAGAGGATTATTAGATTGAAGACTGAAGTACAAACATTCACACAGATGGATGCTGAACCTCTCTATGAGGCATGAGAGAGATATAAGGCTCTAATTAGGAAGTGTCCTCCTGAAATATTCAATGAATGGGACATATTGCAGAATTTTTATGAAGGCTTGACATTAAAAGCTCAGGAGGCACTAGATCACTCAGCAGGGGGCTCCTTACAATTGATAAAAACTGCAGAGGAGGCCCAAAATCTCATTGATATGGTGGCTAATAACCAATATTTCTTTGCTCACCAAAGGCAACGCCAACCATCACAAAGGAAAGGAGTGATGGAGTTAGAAGGAGTGGACTCAATTCTAGCTCAAAACAAAATGATGCAGCAACAAATTCAGCAACAATTTAAGCAAATGGCCAAAAGAATTGATAGCCTCCAAGTTGCAGCAGTAAACACAAGCCAACCATCACTCACACGGGGGACAAATGAAGAGAATCAGGAGGATCAGCAGCAGGAACAAGTCCAATATGTGCACAACCAAGGTTCTGGATCAAGTGAAGTCTATGGTGACACCTACAATCCATCATGGAAGAACTACCCAATTTCAGATGGGGAGACAATCACACTCAGAATCAGCAGCCATGGCAAAAATTCAAACCAAAACAGTTGGAAAAACACAAACCACAATGATCGTGTGGAAAACGATCCAACACAAAACTCACCGGCAAGTGTACCGGGTCGCATCAAGTAATAATAACTCACATGAGTGAGGTCGATCCCACAGGGATTGAAGGATTGAGCAATTTTAGTTTAGTGGTTGATTTAGTCAAGCGAATCAAGTATTGGTTGAGTGGTTCGTAATTTGCAGAAACTAAATTGCTTGAAAAGTAAAGGGGAAGGGGAAATTTGCAGTAAACTAAAGAGCAGGAAAGTAAGTGTGCTGAATCTTAAAATGCAAGTAATGTAAATTGCAGAAACTTAGATTGCAAGAAATGTAAATGACTGAATCTTAAAGTGCAAGTAATGTAAATTGCTTGAATTGTAAAAGGGATTGGGAGTTGGAATTGCAGAAATTAAACAAGAACAAGTAAATTGCATCAAACAATAAAAGAGAAAATTGAATTACAGTGAAGTAGATCTTAAACAGAAGAGTAAAATGCTTTGAGAATTTAAAAACAGAGAAAGCAGTGCTTAATTTGCAGCAAAGTAAAAGAGGTTGAAGATCTCAGGGTGGAAGAGACTAGATAACAAGTCTAGATCTCAAATCCTTCCTTGATCCAACAAGAATAATTGCGAAAGAGGTGAAGAAGAGTAAATTGCAGAAGTAAATTAAAGATGAAGCAGTAAACAGAAAGTGAAATTCAATTATGCAGAGAAAGTAAACAAGAGATCTCAAGGTGAGATTGAAACAGAAGTTCTTCAATTCTTCACCCAAGATCCAAAGCAAGAAAATAAAAGAGTGCTCAAGCAAGAACCAAGAAGAAAAGAGAGCAATTCTCCTTCCAAGTTCTTAGAAATCTAAATTCAAAAGTTCAGAGCTCAAAAATGAAAATGACAATAAAAAAGAGAATTCAAAGTAAAATCTCAAAGTGTCAAAAGGTCCTAATTACATCAAACTAACTCCTATTTATACACTTTCTATTCTTGTATTTTGGAATTTGGATGGACTTTTGATTTGGTGAAGAAATGAATTAAGTTGGATTTTTAATTCAACTTTTAGCCCAAATGCACCTCCCAGGGGTAAGCTCAGTTGGAAAATCCAACATAGCTTTCAAGCATGCTCCATCCGTGTCAAATTGGTGCGCCCAGCCTTGTTTGGGTGTCAATTGTATTAGAGCTAAGTTGGAAAATCCAACTTAGCTCTAGACCGTGTCATGATGCGCAAGGCTTCCTCCTTGGTGCGCCAAAATGCTTGTCACAGCCCCCTTGGTGTGCTTTGGCTATGTCATAGTGTGGGGAAGGTTGGGGAGGTAGTGCTCAGTTGGAAAATCCAACTGAGCTTTCCATGTAGCGCCTTGCTTTCAGCCTCAAGGTCCCAGGTTCAAATCCTGGTGGGAGCAAGTGGAAGAATTCTTTGAAGCTAATTTCCTTGGATGAGTGGGCACCCCTCCTTATGTTTCAAGGAATTCCCAAGTTCAAAACTTGGCTCAAGCATTTAAGCTATTTCTTCTTGATTTTCCTTGCAAGCTTGGTGGCACTCCTTCCTTATGTTTCAAGGAATTCCCAAGTTCGAATCCTGGGAGAAGCATTTTAGCTATTTCTCTTGATTTTTCCTTGCAAGGAGTAGCGTGTGGTTCCAAGTTCGAATCCTAGAGGAAGCATTTTGGCTTATTTTTCATGATTTTCCTTATGCCTATCAATATAATGTAGCGCTCCATTAAGTAAAGCAATTGAGCGCCTTTGCCTCCATGGAGTAGCGCCTTCTTGTCATCCCTCAGAGCTTTATGCCATTTCCTTCCTTTCTTTAGTGCTCAGTTAACTATTTTAACTTAGCCTTGTACCTTGCCTTCCCCTTTCATTCCTTGTGAAGCTCAGTTAACTTTTCCAACTTAGCTTCCATTCTTCCTTGATTTTTGCCATGCTTTTCTTCTCTTGGCACACTTGTTGCTTCCTTTGGGCACATTCCTTAGGCCACGCTTTTCTTATTTTCTTCTTTCTTTATCTACAAGCAATCAAAATAACCAATCAAAGTATCACTAAATTCACAAGGTTTATAAATCATTAAAATTCAATTAACTTTAGCTTAAACCTCATGATTTAACATCAATTACATGGTGGTTGATTGATTCAAAGAAGTCATGCATTTTTAATCCAAATTACTTTCTTAGAATGCAAGAAAGTGCATAAAACCTAATAAAAACAAAGAAAAAGGCTAGTGAAACTAGGCTAAGATGACTTGTCATCACAACACCAAACTTAAACCTTGCTTGTCCCCAAGCAAGCAGTAAAACATAAGGAAAATTACTAGAAGCAGAGAAGTGTATAAGCCTTTTGTTAGAAGACATTGAATACTGGTAAACGGGGTTTTTATGCATGGTATCTTAGGGATTTTTATTCTGGGGCTGAGACATCAACATTCCTTTGGATCCTTACTTGAATTACACAAAAAATGATACTTGTTATTGCTTGGTCCCTAGGGTTTTTTTTTTTTTTTGTTGCTCTCTTTCTTGGCTGAGGCTTAATGCTATGTTGTAAGGCAGCTTTTTAGAGTAAGCTTTCAGCCAGCATTCCCGCCCCAGTTGGTTCAAGATGCTAGGTGTTGAAACACCCCTATGGGCTTACTTGCTCAAGTCTCTCCTTAGCACACACACATCACAGGCATTTAGCTTGTTTTGTTCATCTCTGTTTGTTCTTTGGAAATTGATGCCCAGCACCTCTTTGGGTTACTAAATGCTTTGTCTCAAAGTAGCTCTTGATGGTGGACTTTCGGTTGGCAATCCCGGGTTAGTTAACCCAAGTTACCGGGTGATGAAGCACCCCTTAGAACCTAGTTATCCAAACTTATCTTTGTACAAGAACATCACAGGCATTTATCCAAATTTGCAGCCATTGGTGCCCAGCCTTGTGTATTTCTTTTTGCTTCTTTCTTTTGCATTTTTTTTCTTTTATTTTGGACCTTTTTCATTTGTCAAGTCTCATGAAATGTAACTCAAGTTTATATCACAAAGTCATGCCAGCATTCAGCCTTATTCATAAATCACCTAATGAACCAGCACATACCACCACATAATCTTATTTTGTCTCATATCATACCAGACTTTTACTCTTTCTCTATTTCACAGTTATTTTTCTTTTATTCAAGCATGAGGAACAAAGCATATAATTCAAGTAAGATGAAAGTGAATCAAGCACTTAGACTAGTAAGCCATAACAGCATGAAAACAAACAAACTAGCAGACAGTAAATGAATCTAGAAAGATACTAATCAACAGGGGACATTTGTACTTTCAATTAACATATTTGAACTAGAATCAGTCAGAGAACAATACAATCTCTTGGAGTCTATTTGTTTCATTTGTGTTATCATCATTGTTGGGTTCCATGTCCTTCCTCTGTCCATGATGATGTACCTGTTCCTCCAAGAGATTGAATGACTTCCTACAAAAGATATTGAAAGTTGCTTGTTCCCCAAGCACTTGAGAGGCAGTTAGCATGCATGTATGCTTGTGATTCTGTGAACCTAAGTTGGTGTGGGAACACCAAACTTAGTTCCTTGCCTACTTCTATATGTAGCAGAATAAATACATGCATAAAACATCAAGTACTTTTATTAAGGAAATAAACTATGGACTAGAAAACAAACTATGAACTAGAAAACAACTAAAAACTAGAAACATGACAATTGTTAAGCAGTTTCTCTGATGGTTTGGAGCCGATACTGATCATGATGAGGGTGCAATGTGTTCTTAATGAATTTTTTGGTGGAACACCAAACTTAGCATCCAACATTCACCCCTTAATTATTTTGGTGTGCAACACCAAACTTAGATCTTTGCAATACTGAGAAATCTACTCAACTCTTTTATTAAATTAGCTATGAAGAGAAAATTACCTCAGGTTGGGTTGCCTCCCAACAAGCGCTTCTTTATTGTCACTAGCTTGACATCTTGTTCTTTGATCATGGAGGTTGAAAATCATAATTCCTCAGCTTTTCTCCTCTTACTGTGATCTTTCTTCCGGTCTTCTCTTTGATGATCTCTAGGTGTTCAAGTGAAAGGATCCGATTCACAGTATAGTACTCAGATAATTGTGGACACACCTTCATTGGTTGGGTGTTCATCATCACTTTATCCCCTGGTGAGAAGCCTTCAGTGGGGATTTTCTTGTTTTTCCACCCTTTTGGCCTCTTCTTCTTCTCTTCTTTCTCAAAAGATACCCCCTGCCTTGGTGGTTCCTTATCTGAGATGTTGAATTTCTCATCTGGAGGTTTTGGATCTAGTTCCTCCTTGATTTCTTTGGTCTGTTGCACCATCTCTACTTCTTTCAAGCATGGATTTGGAAGTCTTGGAGTTAACTCATTGAATGCCTCTTTCAAGCTTTGATCCCTGGCTTTATCCTCCATACAATCTTCTTCTTGAGTGGGCTCAAGCAGGGTTTTAAAAACATGGAATGCTAGGTGCTCATCATGCACTCTCAGCAACAATTCCCCTTTTTCAACATCTATCAATGCTCTGCCCGTAGCCAGGAAAGGCCTCCCCAGGATGATGGGAGTGTTAGGGTCTTCCTCCATATCCAGGATGACAAAATTAACTGGGAGAAGGAATTTTCCCACTTTTACCAGCACATTCTCTACAACTCCAAGTGCTTGTTGAATGGACTTGTCAGCCATTTGAAGAGTTATTTGAGTGGATTTCAGCTCAAAAATTTTAAGCTTCCTCATAAGAGATAGAGGCATCAAGTTTATACTTGCACCAAGGTCACAGAATGATTTCTCAATAGTTATGTTTCCTATGGTACAAGGTATATAAAACCTTCCAGGATCATCCTTCTTCTCTGGTAGACCCCTTTGGAGAATGGCACTACACTCCATTGTCATTTCAACAATCTGTCCTTCCTTCAAGGGTCTTTTCTTTGTTAGCACTTCTTTCATAAATTTGGCATATAATGGCATCTGTTCAAGTGCTTCTAAGAAAGGAATATTGATGCTGAGTGTCTTGAATATGTTCAGGAACTTTGAGTATTGCTTATCCTCGTTTTCTTTTTTGAATCTTTGAGGATATGGAAGTTTGGGGATATATGGCTTCATCCCTTCCTTCTTCTCTTGTAGTTGTGTTTCAGGGATGTCCTTATCTCTCTTTGAGCTTTTTGCATTCTCGGTCTTTCTATCCTCTTCACTTCTCCCTTCTGTCTCTTCTTGTGGAACTTGTTTGTTGTGTTTTTCCTGATTGATGGCTTCCTTCTCCCAAGTCTTCTCACTTCCCACTATGATTGCTTTGCACTCCTCCCACTTTGTAGCTTTTCCTTTGTCCCTTGGGTGGTTTTGAGTGGCACTAGGGGATGCATTTGGTTGCTTCTCACCCATCTCTGTAATTTGTTTAGCTACTTGTTCCATTTGCATCTCAAGATTTCTGACTGAAGCTTCTTGGTTTTTGCTTGTTATGGCTTGATCTTTTCTTGCTGCTTCTTGATCTTTTCTTGCTATTTCTTGATCTTGTCTAGCCATCTCTTGATTTTTCATGAGTTTTTCCATCATTATCTCTTGGTGCTTCATCATCTTTTCCATCAATATCTCCTAATTGGAGATTCTTTGAGTGTCTTGTGATGCTTGTGGCTGGTTGTGAGATGTTGAAGGTTGATGATAGGTATTTTGGTTAGTGGTTTGGTTATTGGGTGGATAGTAACTAGAATTTGGGTGGTTGTTTTGGGGTTTTCTATATGGATTGGGGTTAGTGTTTTGCTGATTGTGGTTTTGGTTGTTTCTTGAGTTATTTTGGTTTGAATTTCTTTGCCATGGTTGCTGGTTTTGAGTGTGGTTATCTCCCCATCTTATGTTTGGATGGTTCTTCCAGGATGGATTGTAGGTGTCACCATAGACTTCATTTTGCCCGGAGCTTTGGTTGTGCACATATTGAGGTTGTTCCTGCTGCTGATCTTCTTGGTTTTCTTCATTTTGTCCCCATTTGGTTGATGATTGGCTTGTGTTGACTGCTGCAACTTGGAGACTATCAATCCTCTTGGCCATTTGCTCAAATTGTTGTTGAATTTGTTGCTGCATCATTTTATTTTGAGCCAGAATTGAGTCCACTCCGTCCAACTCCATCACTTCTTTCCTTTGTGATGGTTGGCGTTGCCTTTAGTGAGCAAAGAAATACTGGTTGTTAGACACCATATCAATGAGATTTTGGGCTTCCTCTACAATTTTCATGAGTTGTAAGGAGCCTCCTGCTGAATAATCCAAAGCCTCTTGAGATTTCAATGTCAAGCCTTCATAGAAATTCTGCAATCTGTCCCACTCACTGAACATTCCAGGTGGGCACTTCCTGATTAGAGCTTTGTATCGTTCCCATGCCTCATACAAGGGTTCAGCATCCATTTGTGTGAATGTTTGTACTTCAGTCTTTAATCTAATAACTCTTTGAGGTGGGTAGAACTTGGCAAGGAACTTGGTTACTAGATCATCCCAATTGTTGATGCTGTCTCTTGGAAAAGATTCTAACCATTGAGTGGCTTTGTCTCTGAGAGAAAATGGAAACAGCAGTAGCTTGTAACTGTCAGGATGCACTCCATTAGTTTTGACAGTGTCACAAATCCTCAAGAAGGTGGATAGGTGCTGGTTTGGATCTTCCAAGGGGCCTCCTCTATAGGAACAGTTGTTCTGCACCAAGGTGATGAGTTGGGGCTTCAATTCAAAGTTATTTGCATCGACATTTGGGGTAAGGATGCTACTCCCACAATGCCTTGGATTAGCAAGTGTATATGAAGCCAATACTCTCCTTTGGGGCTGACCATTGTCGTTGGCCACTCCCACTTGTGGATTTGTTGGATTTTCTTCCATTTCTTGGTTCTCTTCTCAACCTCCAAAGTGTTTCAGGATCAAAAGGTGTGGATTCATCGCTTCTTCCTCCTGACATAAACACAGAACCAGGAACCAGAATTAAACACTCTATAGCTAGAGTGAAGTTAGTGTTAGCTTAAGCAAAAATTCAAACAGTTAGTATGCTTAGTAAAAAGAAAAAGAAAAAGTGCTTAATCTAGACCACCACCTCACTTAATCATTGTCAATCTAATCAATCCCCGGCAACGGCGCCAAAAACTTGATCGTGTGGAAAACGATCCAACACAAAACTCACCGGCAAGTGTACCGGGTCGCATCAAGTAATAATAACTCACATGAGTGAGGTCGATCCCACAGGGATTGAAGGATTGAGCAATTTTAGTTTAGTGGTTGATTTAGTCAAGCGAATCAAGTATTGGTTGAGTGGTTCGTAATTTGCAGAAACTAAATTGCTTGAAAAGTAAAGGGGAAGGGGAAATTTGCAGTAAACTAAAGAGCAGAAAAGTAAGTGTGCTGAATCTTAAAATGCAAGTAATGTAAATTGCAGAAACTTAGATTGCAAGAAATGTAAATGACTGAATCTTAAAGTGCAAGTAATGTAAATTGCTTGAATTGTAAAAGGGATTGGGAGTTGGAATTGCAAAAATTAAACAAGAACAAGTAAATTGCATCAAACAATAAAAGAGAAAATTGAATTGCAGTGAAGTAGATCTTAAACAGAAGAGTAAAATGCTTTGAGAATTTAAAAACAGAGAAAGCAGTGCTTAATTTGCAGCAAAGTAAAAGAGGTTGAAGATCTCAGGGTGGAAGAGACTAGATAACAAGTCTAGATCTCAAATCTTTCCTTGATCCAACAAGAATAATTGCAAAAGAGGTGAAGAAGAGTAAATTGCAGAAGTAAATTAAAGATGAAGCAGTAAACAGAAAGTGAAATTCAATTATGCAGAGAAAGTAAACAAGAGATCTCAAGGTGAGATTGAAACATAAGTTCTTCAATTCTTCACCCAAGATTCAAAGCAAGAAAATAAAAGAGTGCTCAAGCAAGAACCAAGAAGAAGAGAGAGCAATTCTCCTTCCAAGTTCTCAAAAATCTAAATTCAAAAGTTCAGAGCTCAAAAATGAAAATGACAATAAAAAGGAGAATTCAAAGTAAAATCTCAAAGTGTCAAAAGGTCCTAATTACATCAAACTAACTCCTATTTATACACTTTCTATTCTTGTATTTTGGAATTTAGATGGGCTTTTGATTTGGTGAAGAAATGAATTAAGTTGGATTTTTAATTCAACTTTTAGCCCAAATGCACCTCCCAGGGGTAAGCTCAGTTGGAAAATCCAACTTAGCTTTCAAGCATGCTCCATCCATGTCAAATTGGTGCGCCCAGCCTTGTTTGGGTGTCAATTGGCTCTAGACCGTGTCATGATGCGCAAGGCTTCCTCCTTGGTGCGCCAAAATGCTTGTCACAGCCCCCTTGGTGTGCTTTGGCCGTGTCATAGTGTGGGGAAGGTTGGGGAGGTAGTGCTCAGTTGGAAAATCCAACTGAGCTTTCCATGTAGCACCTTGCTTTCAGCCTCAAGGTCCCAGGTTCAAATCCTGGTGGGAGCAAGTGGAGGAATTCTTTGAAGCTAATTTCCTTAGATGAGTGGGCACCCCCTCCTTATGTTTCAAGGAATTTCCAAGTTCGAAACTTGGCTCAAGCATTTAAGCTATTTCTTCTTAATTTTCCTTGCAAGCTTGGTGGCACTCCTTCCTTATGTTTCAAGGAATTCCCAAGTTCGAATCCTGAGAGAAGCATTTTAGCTATTTCTCTTGATTTTTCCTTGCAAGGAGTAGCGTGTGGTTCCAAGTTCGAATCCTAGAGGAAGCATTTTGGCTTATTTTTCATGATTTTCCTTATGCCTATCAATATAATGTAGCGCTCCATTAAGTAAAGCAATTGAGCGCCTTTGCCTCCATGGAGTAGCGCCTTTTTGTCATCCCTCAGGTGCAAGGTTCAAGTCTTGGTGGCTTCATTTATGGGATTTTTGCTTTGAATTAATTTTTGAGAGCCCCCGATAAAGTTCACTTAGTTAATTGAGCTTTATGCCATTTCCTTCCTTTCTTTAGTGCTCAGTTAACTATTTGAACTTAGCCTTGTACCTTGCCTTCCCCTTTCATTCCTTGTGAAGCTCAGTTTACTTTTCCAACTTAGCTTCCATTCTTCCTTGATTTTTGCCACGCTTTTCTTCTCTTGGCACGCTTGTTGCTTCCTTTGGGCACATTCCTTAGGCCACGCTTTTCTTATTTTCTTCTTTCTTCATCTACAAGCAATCAAAACAACCAATCAAAGTATCACTAAATTCACAAGGTTTATAAATCATTAAAATTCAATTAAATTTAGCTTAAACCTCATGATTTAACATCAATTACATGGTGGTTGATTGATTCAAAGAAGTCATGCATTTTTAATCCAAATTACTTTCTTAGAATGCAAGAAAGTGCATAAAACCTAATAAAAACAAAGAAAAAGGCTAGTGAAACTAGACTAAGATGACTAGTCATCACACAACAACCAGTAGAATAATAACCAAAATCCATATAGAAAACCCCAAAACACTTACCCCAACTCCAACCATTATCCATCCAATAACCAAACCACTAACCTAAACAACCATCATTCACCCTCACCAGCTCACAACCAACCATAAATTCCACAAGACTCTTAGAGAATCTCCCAGTTGGAGATGATGATGGAGAAAATGATGAAGCAGCAAGAACTTATAGCCAAGAACAATGAAGCTTCCATAAGAAATATAGAAAGGCAGATTGGACTGCTTTCTAAGCAAGTTGTAACTGAAAGACCATCAAGCTCACTCCCAAGTGATACAATTCCAAATTCGAAGGAAGAGTGCAAAGCTATACAGCTAAGGAGTGGAAAGATCTTGGTGAAAGATGAAGGAACAACCAAGAAGCCAAAGGAAAATGACAAGAAGCAAGCTAAAAAAGAGTAAACTAGTAATAAAGAAGTGACAGTAAGCAAGCAAACTTCAGAGAAGCTCAAAGAAAAGAAAGACCAGCCACAAATCTCAAGAAAAGGGAAGGAAGCAATGGAAGAACCAACCAAGGAACAAAGGCAGGGAGTGAACTTCACACCTCCATTGCCATATCCCCAAAGGTTCAACAAGGAGACTAAGGACCAACATTTCCCCAAATTCCTTGAAGTCTTCAAGAAATTGGAGATCAACATTCCCCTGGCTGAGGCATTAGAGCAGATGCCTCTATATACAAAATTCTTTAAGGAGCTCATTAACAAAAAGAGAAGTTGGCATGAGAAGGAGACCATATTGCTCACTGAGGAATGCAGTGCATTAATCCAGAAGGGGCTTCCCCCAAAACTTGAGGACCCTAGAAGCTTTTTCCTACTGTGCACCATTGGCAACCTAAATATCAATAAAGCAATGTGTGATTTAGGGGCGAGTATCAATCTAATGTCCTCTTCTTTGGTGAAAAAGTTGTGCATAGAAGAAGTGAAGGCAATACAAATGTCTCTAGAATTGGTGGACAAGTCAGTGATATGTCCGAGGGGTGTGATTGAAAACCTTCTAGTTAAGGTAGACAAATTCATATTCCCTGCAGATTTTGTGGTCTTAGACTCAGAGGAAGAGGGAGGTGATTCCATTATACTGGGAAGGCCATTCTTGGCCACATCAAGGGCCATTATAGATGTGGAGCAAGGAGAGCTGACCCTCAGAATGCACGATGAAAACGTCACCTTGAATGTCTTTCCAGAAACACAACACATTGATGAAATGAGAAACTGCATGAAGACTGATAAAGGGGACTTGCAATGGAAGAAGAAAACAAACAAGACAATCATTAATTACCTTTCAGAGCAAGAAACAAACAACACAGCAGGGCAAAAAGAGAATGAAACTATGCAGAGTGATGAAGGAAAGTAAGAAGAAATTGAAGTATTAGCTACTGAGAAAGAAAGTCCAAAGATGCAGTCCATTGCCAAAAAGGGGGAAGGATCCACACACAGAAAGAAGAAAAACAAGAAAAGGGTTAAAAAGGGGTGGAAGAACAAAAAGATCCCAACTGAGGGATTCCAAAAAGGGGATAAAGTGCAGTTAATCTACCAACAACTGGGGGCAAGCCAACAAGCTGATGACCACTACACTGTCAGCAAAATACTCTCACTAGAGCATGCTAAAATTGAGCATCAAGGCACTAAAAGGAAGATCACAGTGAGGGGAGACAAGCTGAGATACTACAGTCATCAACCACCCTAATGAGGGGCCAATGTCAAGCTAGTGACAATAAAAGAGCGCTTCATGGGAGGCAACCCATGATCTAAGATTTTTGCCTTGTTTTTGAATTCAATAATTGATGATCATTCTAGCATGAATTTGAATTCTCATTAACTTACCTGATAGCTACATACACTATTTTGGAGCATATGTTAGACATCTAAGTTTGGTGTGCCTGAAGGCACTCCAGATTAGCTTTTCAAGCTTTCTTAGACTATATGCTTAATCATTGTGATAAAGTATACGGCCAAATATTAAGTTTGGTGTCTACACATGCATTAATTTTCAGAAGAATTAAATTATGTTCATGAAATCAAAGTCAGGCATGAATGGATCATACATAGTTTTCATTTTAGTAAATAAAATGTGCTTTATGAATAATATACCAATTGTGATGGACTGTGTGCATTTTATATTGACTCCTTAGCAATGGACAAGTTTGGTGTTCACCAAATCTTGGTTCATTATCTAAGGAACACAATTGGTTCTTTATGAATAAAAAACATGATAAATAGTTTAAATGCCCATCACTACACCAATGTGCTATATTTTCTATCCTAAGACTCACCATTTTTGTTGATTTGGTTGAATAGAAAAAAAAGAAGATTGAGAAAAGGACAAGAAAAGGGAGGGTCACGGCTATGACAAGTCAAGTGAGAAGTGATCACATGTTCTTAGAGAAGCGTGCCCATTGGAAAACAAAATCTGCATGCATGCACCCTTGGACACCGAAATGCATGCAACCAATGAGGAGAAAATCCTTGTCAATCTTCAACAAAGAATGCAGACCGTCCATCTCATGAGCCTCCCATCATACTTAGTTCAATCTTCACCCTTCATGCTTGATGCATTTGCATCTTTGCTATATTAGCTAGTTAGTTTAAGTAGTTTTAGCTTAATTTCATTCACTTTCTTTGAAATAAACAAGCATTTGTGTGAGTTTTCTCTCCATGTATTCAGGAACCAAGAACTAGGTGTAATTTGGCCATATTTGCGCAAAGAATTCAAGGAGTTGACAAATGAATTAGCATGAATGAATCTCTTGAAAATTGTTGCATAGAATGGCAAAACTTTGAAGCAAATTCTTTGGTTAATGATAGGTAATGAAGCAAGAAGGTCAAGCCAGCAAGAATTAGAGCAAGAAAGATTGGGGACATAGCAAGCTTGGCAAGGAGGAAGAGACTTTGGAGTTGCCAACATGCATTATCACTTGAGTGTTTGGCAATAACGCCAAGTAGTCCTGGAAGGTGAATTTGAAGCCCCAAGTAAGTTACCAACTTGAATTTACAATGGCGTGTTTGAGGGCAACTCCAACAATCCAAAGCAAGCCAAGAAGAGCGGGTTGGCACGTTGCCAACTCCCCAAACTAATAGCGTGTTCCATAGCAACGCCAGGGAGCAAAAACCTGGAAGGAAGCAGCTCCCTAGCACGTTGCCAACGCCACCAACAAGGGTGTGTTTGGTGACAACGCCAGCAGCAAGAAGGCTTGGGTAGGAAGGGTGTGAAGCACATTGCCAACGCCAAATTCTGAAGGCGTGTTCCTTGGCAACGCAGCAAGCAACCTTGGGGAAAGGGAGATGAGGGGCGTGTTTAAAGACAACACAGGCAAACAATGCTGAATAGAAGACTTGGCCCAGGAAAGGGAGATGCACGTTGCCAACGCCAAGTTCTGAAGGCGTGTTCCTTGGCAACGTAGCAAGCAAAGCTTGGTGCCATAGGGAAGGCTCGAGCACGTTGTTGGGCTGGGAGAGCATGGGCGTGTTCCAAGGCAACGCCAAGCAAGGAAGCAGCCCTGGAGAAGCCAGCACGTTGCCAACTTGGAAGAAAGGGGGCGTGTTCAGCAACAACTCCAGCGAACTTGGCAACCTGACCTTGCCTCCTTCAAGGATGCATAACTTGAGATACAAAGCTCTAAAGGAGGTGATTTTAGTGGCATTGGAAAGTAGACATCAAGAGATTTCCAACCATATATTATAGTATGGGTTTAGCATTCATTTGAAGCTTCAAAACCTGGCTTCATTTGGAGCCTTAGAAAGGAGCACGTTGCCAACGTGGGTTCCATAGGCGTGTTCAATGGCAACGTGGGAAGCAATGTTTGGAGCTAGGAAAGAGCATCGAGCACGTTGCCAACTCAAGAAAGCATTGGCATGTTTGGAAACAATGCCAGGAAGCTTTGGATGGTGAAGAATGGAGGTAGCACGTTGCTAACTTGGAAATACAAGGGAGTGTTTGCCAAAAACGCTGGTGAGCTTGGCAGCTTGACCTTACCTCCTTCAATGGAGTATATCTTGAGATACAAAGCTCCAAATGAAGTGATTCCAATGACATTTGAAAGTAGACATCCAGATCGTTCCAACGATATATCATGGTATGGGTTTGACATTAGTTTGAAGCTTCAAAATCGGGCCTCATTTGGAACCTCAGAAACTAAACACGTTGGCAACTTGGAATCCAAGTTGGCAACGCCCTTGCTAAAATTTGGCTCCATGGGAGGCATAACCCACGTTCCCAACTTGGGGAAGGTGAAGGCATGTTTGCTAGCAACGCCTACGAAGCTTAGCAGCCTTAGAAGGTAACCCACGTTGCCAACTTGAGAATGTGAAGGCGTGTTTGTCAAAAACGCCGGCAACCCTGGCAGCCTGACCTTGTCATCTTCAATGGAGTATAACTTGAGCTAAAGAGATCCAATTGAGGTGCTTCCAGTTGCGTTGAAAAGCTGATATTCATAGCTTTCCAACCATGTATAATAGTTGATAGTGAAGCACAAAATTAAAGCTTAAACTAGGGGAAACTTTGGGCATCAAAACTGAAACCAAGAAGAAGAAGAGCCAAGTTGTTAGCAACAACTTGGGCTAGCAACGCCCATCTCTCCAAATAACTCCCAGCCCAAGAAATCCATGAGCACATTGCCAACGTGCATTTACATAGGCGTGTTGGCCAAAAACGTGGTGCTACAATTTCATTTAGAAGCTAGCTAATCCAACCTCAAGCAAGCAAAGCCCATAAATCTCAACCAATCAAGGCCACAAGAATCATCTAGAATAGTTAATTTTTATTTTGTTTGTAAGTTGTTTTTAATTTCATTTCAATTTGTAATTTAGGAATGCCTATATAAAGGCCATAGTTTCATAGAATTGAGGAGCTCTCTCTTAGATTTTTTTTAGACTTTTTATTTTTTTATTTTTAGGACACTTAGACTTTTTTTTGTTTTCGCTGCTTCTCAACCATCTTCTATTTTGTTTTCTTTTGGCAACTTTGAATTTCAGTTTTCAAGAACTTCTTCTCCATTCTTCATCACTCTTCTCTACTCAATTTTAATATTTACTTTTGCATTTGTTGTTGAATTTAGAGCTATGATTCACTAAACCCCACTTTCATTAGGGGGAAGAGCTCTGTATGTTTGAATGAATTGATAACTCTTCTCCTCCTTCTTAATTCAAGTGGTTAATCCAAGAGGAAACTCTTGTTCTTCAAAGTTTGAATCACCGTCGAGAGAGGGATTAACCTATATGAATTATGTGGTGAATTTGAGAGAGGAGTCACATAATTCAGTTTAAAGTTTATCCTTTCATGATTTCTTTAATCAATACACTTTGGTTGGTATGTGAGATGTAACCTCCCTTAGTTGAGATTCTGGAAGTTGTGTGGCTTGGATTAGGAATTGAAATTCATCTCTTCTCATGAACAATTAGATCACAAGAGTGGCAATTGGTTGTGTTGAGAGAAATTGAGTTACCAAGAGATTGGGACTCAATTACCCACAAGTTGCCATGGATCTATACCCATGATTGAGAAGGAATTGATCAACATCAATTCAGGAGAATTTGCATCTCTGATCCCTAATGATCCTCCCCATCATCAATTCTCATTTATTTTGCTCTTTAGTTGTTTGAATACCCATTACCCAATTTCCTTCTACATTCTTGCAATTCATTATTCTTGTCATTTACATTCTGTTTCTATATTTCTTGCTATTTACTCTTATGCTCTTTAAAATTCTACAATCTTTACTTTCTTGCGATTTATCTTTAATGTCATTTAAGTTTCTTGCATTTTAAGTTTCAGTTATTTACTTTCATCTTCTTTCTCTCTTCTAGTTCTTTAAATTCCTTGCCATTTAAATTTTTGCAATTATGTTCAAAAATCACAAATCTCATGAAATCAAAACCATGTTTGCTTGACTAAATCTACCATTTAACTAAAGTTGCTTAATCTACCAATCTCCGTGGGATCGACCTCACTCTTAGTGAGTTTTATTACTTGATACGACCCGGTATACTTGCCGGTAATTACGTGAAATTCATTTTTCGCGTATCAAGTTTTTGGGGCCGTTGCCGGGGATTGAATTAGATTGACAATGATTAAGTGAAGAGAAGATCTAGATCTAGCACTTTTTATTTTTTTCTTTAACTTTTAACTAACACACTAACTGTTTGAATTTTTGCTTAAGCCAACTAACATTTCACTTCAGCCATGGATTGAAGTGCTATTGCCTTTCTGGTGTTTTGTGATTCTTATGCTTTGGTTGCATGTCAGGTACAAGGAGAATTATACCCACTTTTTGTGAACAAGATGAAAGAAGCCTCAGAAGATTAAGAAGAGCTGAAAGAGGGAAAAACATTGTTGGAGAAGAGGAGTCAGAAGAAGAATTCCAAGATATGGAAGAACACTTAACAAATCCACTAAATCCACCAGAAGGAGTAGCCAATAACAATAACAACCCACCTCAAAGGAGAGTTTTAGCTTCATACACTCTCCCAAATCCAAGACACTGTGGGAGCAGTATACTTGCTCCCAATGTTCATGCAAACAACTTTGAATTGAAGCCTCAACTCATCACCCTCGTGCAAAACAGTTGCTCCTATGGAGGAGGCCCCCTTGAGGACCCAAATCAACACTTATCTGTCTTCCTAAGAATTTGTGAAACTGTCAAGACAAATGGTGTGCATCCAGATGTTTACAAGCTGCTATTATTCCCATTCTCTTTGAGGGACAAGGCATTTCAATGGCTGGAGACATTTCCCAAAGAAAGTATCAACACTTGGGATGATCTAGTGAATAAATTCCTATCCAAGTTCTACTCGCCTCAGAGGATCATCAGGTTGAAAACGGAGGTGCAAACCTTCACTCAAATGGATGGGGAATCATTGTATGAGGCATGGGAAAGATACAAAGCCCTGATTAGAAAATGTCCACCTGAGATGTTCAGTGAATGGGATAAACTTCAAAATTTCTATGAAGGGTTGACTGAAAAATCTCAAGAGTCTTTGGATTACTCTGCAGGAGGCTCGCTACAATTAATGAATACAGCCGAAGAAGCTCAGAATCTCATAGACATGGTGACAAATAACCAATACTTCTTTGCTCATCAGAGGCAATGCCAACCTATTCAAAAGAAGGGTGTATTGGAACTAGAAGGAGTGGACACAATCTTGGCACAAAACAAGTTGATGCACCAGCAACTCCAGCAACAAATGAAAATGATGGCTAAGAGAATAGATGGTCTCCAACTAGCTTCAGTGAGCACAACAAATCAAGCTTCAATTGAATGGGGTCAAAATGAAGCAAGCAATGTTGAGCAGCAACAAGAACAGATTCAATATATGCAAAATGCCTCAAATTCTTCTCAAAATGACTTCCATGGTGACACATACAACTCATCTTGGAGGAATCACCCCAACCTGAGATGGGGTGATAATCAAAACCATTGGCAAAAGAACAACAACTCCAACCATTCCCGCAACCCACACAGCCAAAATCACTCATTTAGTAACACTAACCAATACAAAAACTCACAAAACACATATCATCCACCTCATAATAACTCACAAACTCACCAAAATAATTTTTCCACACTTCCATTCAACTCACAAAATAACCACCTCAATGCTCCAAACAACCTCCACCAGCAACCATCACCTCCCGTGCAACCACATCCAGACTCTCAGAGGATCTCTAACTTAGAGATGTTGATGGAAAAACTCATCAAGACTCAAGAGATGGCAAGACAAGATCAAGCCCTGACACTCAAAAACCAAGATGCATCTATGAAAAATCTTGAGAGGCAGATAGGACAAATGGCTAAACAAATCACTGAGATAGGTGAGAAGCGAGCACTCCCTAGTACCACTGAAGATAACACAAGGGACACAGGAAAAGCCATAAAGTGGGAGGAGTGTAAAGCAATCACTCTAAGAAGTGGGAAGAAAGTGGAGACAGAAGCCATTACTCAGGAAGAGCACAACAAAGAAGGCTTAAAAGAAGAGGTGAAGGAACAAAAGCAGGAGCAAGAAACCTCCACACAAAGTGGGAAGTTAGCTAAGAATGAGGCAATGAAAGCATACCAACCAATGCTCCCATACCCTCAAAGGCTCAAGGGAGAGAACAAAGAGAAGCAATACTCCAAATTCTTGGAGATATTCAAGACACTGCACATCAGCATCCCCTTCATAGAAGCACTTGAACAAATGCCATTGTATGCAAAGTTCATGAAGGAATTGTTGACAAGGAAAAGATCCTTGAAGGAGGGACAAATGGTTGTGATGACCAGGGAGTGTAGTGCCATCATCCAAAAAGGGTTGCCAAGAAAGAGGAAGGACCCAGGGAGCTTTCATATCCCCTGCACCATAGGCAACATGATGATTGAGAGAGCATTTTGTGACCTTGGTGCAAGCATAAATCTGATGCCTCTATCTTTGATGAGGAAGCTTCAGATTCATGAATTGAAACCCACAAAAATAGCCCTTCAAATGGCGGACAAATCCATTCAGCAAGCACTTGGGGTTGTGGAGAATGTATTGGTGAAGGTGGACAAATTTTTCCTCCCAGCTGACTTCGTCATTCTAGACATAGAGGAAGATGACAACACTCCCATCATCCTAGGAAGACCTTTCTTAGCTACTGCCAGGGCATTGATAGATGTTGAAAAAGGAGAATTGATGCTAAGGGTGCATGAAGAGCATATAGTATTCCATGTCTTCAAGAATTTGCAAGATTCCACCCAAGAGGAAGAGTGTATGAAGATTGATTCCATAGACCCAAACATAAGAGAGGCACCTGGTGAAATGCTTCCAATGCACCTAAACTCATGCTGGAAAAGAAAGGAAGAGGTAGAAGTGTTGCAACAACCTCAAAGAATAGAGGAGAAGCTACAATCAAAGCATGCATTTGAGATTCTCAGCAAGGACATTCTAAAAATTGAGGCTCCAAAACCTGAACTACCTCCTGAAAAAGAAAAGAGCCCCAAGAAGAAAGTGCCAAGAGGATGGAGAAACAAGAAAATCCCACGGAAGATTTCTCACCAGGGGATAAAGTGATACTAACTTACCAACCAATGGAAACATCTCCACACTTTTCTGGATATTACACACAGTGAATAAAATTCTCTCACTTGAACATGTGGAAATCATCAAAAAGGATACTGGAAGGAAGCTCACGGTAAGAGGGGAAGGATTAAGGCACTATGATCATCATCCTCCCTAAAGAGGGACAACCGTCAAGCTAATGACGATAAAAGAGCACTTGTTGGGAGGTAACCCAACCTTAGGTAACTATTTTTTATACTCTTCTCAGAATAAATGGTTAGTTCAACTTCTATGTATTGCAAGGAATTAAGTTTGGTGTTCCACACCAATGTGATTGTATCAACAAAGAAAAAAATTAAGGGTGAATGCATGGTACTAAGTTTGGTGTTCCACCAACATTCATGAAAAACAAAGTAACCCTTGAGACAATTATGAATAATCACAAATCCCAAACAATCATAGAAATTGACTATGCCTGTAATTTCATTTGTTTACTTTTTAGTCATGCATTTTATTTACTCATAGACTTAAAGCACATGATGTAGTATGCATGCATGAAAGAAGCATTCTGTGTTAGCATATAGAAGTAGGCAAGGAACTAAGTTTGGTGTTCCCACACCAACTTAAGGTCAAGAACTCACAAGCATACCTGCATGCTAACCATTTTTCAAGTGCTTAGGGACAAGCAACTTTCAAAGTTCATTGTAGGCAGTCACTTCAATCTTGGGAAGGATTAAGCATCATCAACCAAAGAGACAAAGAGGGATGTAAAGACCAACAATGATGATGATAAGGAGTAAAGCAAGTGAACTCAAAAAGGTTATATTGTTAAGTGATTGTCTTTTATTTAAAAATGTTATGATTGAAAGCAATATTGCACCCCTGCTTGTCTGCTTAGCATAATCTCTTTAAAAGTTCAATAACTAAGATGCTAAATACATCATAGCACCATACACTTGAAAATCTGCTTATACTCAAGATCCGTAAATTGCAAACAGAGAACAGTTCTTTGAAAAGAATGATTGAGGAGTCAAAAATTTGTTTTGAGGCAAGCGAAAGATTAAGAGAAGTGGTGGTTCTAATTGTATGATTGTGTATTGAGGTTGCATGTTTGTGAAAACCTGCATGGGAGCTCATAGGCAGGAAATAGAGTTCAAAGAAGTATTGTGGAGATTCTCAAATATCTTTTGATCCAAGAAGCAGCAAAAAAAAAAGAACATGGCAAAAGGCTCTGAGCATCAATTACTAGGAAGAAAAAGAAAGAAATAAGAACTCAAAGAGTTATTATCCTAGTTAAATGCTTGTGGTAGAATTGTGTCAAAGAGAGAGGCTTGAGCAAGTAAATCCTAAGGGGTGCTTCAACACCTAATACCTTAAAACCAACTGGTTTGGGAGTATTGATTGAAAGCTTATCTAAAGAGCCGCTTTGAGACATGACACTTAGAGTCAAGGCTAAGACACAAAAACTATAAGACTGCTTCAAGGTGATTACCTATAGAGAGATTTCCATGATATCATTTGAATGAAAGTCCTAAGATCTAAGACTTCCAAAATGTAGGGACTAATAAGCACTGGAATCCTTGCATGAGCATATAATTCAGAGTTCACCTCACTATCACTTAATCACTTCACTCACCAAGGCATTATAAGCTATCCCTCAACTTGTTCCAATTAAAAGAAACCTTTGTGCATAGTTCTTTTCTTGCTTGAGGACAAGCAAGGTTTAAGTTTGGTGTTGTGATGCATTTGCATCTTTGCTATATTAGCTAGTTAGTTTAAGTAGTTTTAGCTTAATTTCATTCACTTTATTTGAAATAAACAAGCATTTGTGTGAGTTTTCTCTCCATGCATTCATGAACCAAGAACTAGGTGTAATTTGGCCATATTTGCGCAAAGAATTCAAGGAGTTGACAAATGAATTAGCATGAATGAATCTCTTGAAAATTGTTGCATAGAATGGCAAAAATTTGAAGCAAATTCTTTGGTTAATGATAGGTAATGAAGCAAGAAGGTCAAGCCAGCAAGAATTAGAGCAAGAAAGATTGGGGACATAGCAAGCTTGGCAAGGAGGAAGAGACTTGGGAGTTGCCAACGTGCATTATCACTTGAGTGTTTGGCAATAACACCAAGTAGTCCTGGAAGGTGAATTTGAATCCCCAAGCAAGTTACCAACTTGAATTTACAATGGCGTGTTTGAGGGCAACTCCAACAATCCAAAGCAAGCCAAGAAGAGCGGGTTGGCACGTTGCCAACTCCCCAAACTAATAGCGTGTTCCATAGCAACGCCAGGGAGCAAAAATCTGGAAGGAAGCAGCTCCCTAACACGTTGCCAACGCCACCAACAAGGGAGTGTTTGGTGACAACGCCAGCAGCAAGAAGGCTTGGGTAGGAAGGGTGTGAAGCACGTTGCCAACGCCAAATTCTGAAGGCGTGTTCCTTGGCAACGCAACAAGCAACCTTGGGGAGCTAGTCCAAAGCCTCGAGCACATTGCCAGCCTAGAGATGAGGGGCGTGTTTGAAGACAACGCAGGCAAACAACGCTGAATAGAAGACTTGGCCCAGGAAAGGGAGATGCACGTTGCCAACGCCAAGTTCTGAAGGCGTGTTCCTTGGCAACGTAGCAAGCAAAGCTTGGTGCCATAGGGAAGGCTCGAGCACGTTGTTGGGCTGGGAGAGTATGGGCGTGTTCCAAGGCAACGCCAAGCAAGGAAGCAGCCCTGGAAAAGCCAGCACGTTGCCAACTTGGAAGAAAGGGGGCGTGTTCAGCAACAACTCCAGCGAACTTGGCAGCCTGACCTTGCCTCCTTCAAGGATGCATAACTTGAGCTAAAAAGCTCTAAAGGAGGTGATTTCAGTGGCATTGGAAAGTAGACATCAAGATATTTCCAACCATATATCATAGTATGGGGTTAGCATTTATTTGAAGCTTCAAAAGCTGGCTTCATTTAGAGCCTCAGAAAGGAGCACGTTGCCAACGTGGGTTCTATAGGCGTGTTCAATGGCAACGTGGGAAGCAATGTTTGGAGCTAGGAAAGAGCATCGAGCACATTGCCAACTCAAGAAAGCATTGGCATGTTTGGAAACAACGCCAGGAAGCTTTGGATGGTGAAGAATGGAGGTAGCACATTGCTAACTTGGAAATACAAGGGAGTGTTTGCCAAAAACGCTGGTGAGCTTGGCAGCTTGACCTTACCTTCTTCAATGGAGTATATCTTGAGATACAAAGCTCCAAATGAGGTGATTCCAACGGCATTTGAAAGTAAACATCCAAAGCTTTCCAACGATATATCATGGTATGGGTTTGACATTAGTTCGAAGCTTCAAAATTGGGCCTCATTTGGAACCTCAGAAACTAAACACGTTGGCAACTTGGAATCCAAGTTGGCAACGCCCTTGCTAAAATTTGGCTCCATGGGAGGCATAACCCACGTTGCCAACTTGGGGAAGGTGAAGGCGTGTTTGCTAGCAACGCCTGCGAAGCTTAGCAGCCTTAGAAGGTAACCCACGTTGCCAACATGAGAATGTGAAGGCGTGTTTGTCAAAAACGCCGGCAACCCTGGCAGCCTGACCTTGTCATCTTCAATAGAGCATAACTTGAGCTACAGAGATCTAATCGAGGTGCTTCTAGTTGCGTTGGAAAGCTGATATTCAGAGATTTCTAACCATGTATAATAGTTGATAGTGAAGCACAAAATTAAAGCTTAAACCAGGGGCAACTTTGGGCATCAAAACTGAAACCAAGAAGAAGAAGAGCCAAGTTGTTAGCAACAACTTGGGCTAGCAACGCCCATCTCTCCAAATAACTCCCAGCCCAAGAAATCCATGAGCACGTTGCCAACGTGCATTTACATAGGTGTGTTGGCCAAAAACGTGGTGCTACAATTTCATTTAGAAGCTAGCTAATCCAACCTCAAGCAAGCAAAGCCCATAAATCTCAACCAATCAAGGCCACAAGAATCATCTAGAATAGTTAATTTTTATTTTGTTTGTAAGTTGTTTTTAATTTCATTTCAATTTGTAATTTAGGAATGCCTATATAAAGGCCATAGTTTCATAGAATTGAGGAGCTCTCTCTTAGATTTTTTTTAGACTTTTTATTTTTTTTATTTTTTGGACACTTAGACTTTTTTTTGTTTTCGCTACTTCTCAACCATCTTCTATTTTGTTTTCTTTTGGCAACTTTGAATTTCAGTTTTCAAGAACTTCTTCTCCATTCTTCATCACTCTTTTCTACTCAATTTTAATGTTTACTTTTGCATTTGTTGTTGAATTTAGAGCTATGATTCACTAAACCCCACTTTCATTAGGGGGAAGAGCTCTGTATGTTTGAATGAATTGATAACTCTTCTCCTCCTTCTTAATTCAAGTGGTTAATCCAAGAGGAAACTCTTGTTCTTCAAAGATTTAATCACCATCGAGAGAGGGATTAATCTATATGAATTATGTGGTGAATTTGAGAAAGGAGTCACATAATTCAGTTTAGAGTTTATCCTTTCATGATTTCCTTAATCAATACACTTTGGTTGGTATGTGAGATGTAACCTCCCTTAGTTGAGATTCTGGAAGTTGTGTGGCTTGGATTAGGAATTGAAATTCATCTCTTCTCATGAACAATTAGATCACAAGAGTGGCAATTGGTTGTGTTGAGAGAAATTGAGTTCCCAAGAGATTGGGACTCAATTACCCACAAGTTGCCATGGATCTATACCCATGATTGAGAAGGAATTAATCAACATCAATTCAGGAGAATTTGCATCTCTGATCCCTAATGATCCTCCCTATCATCAATTCTCATTTCTTTTGCTCTTTAGTTGTTTGAATACCCATTACCCAATTCTCTTCTACATTCTTGCAATTCATTATTATTGCCATTTACATTTTGTTTCTATATTTCTTGCTATTTACTCTATGCTCTTTAAAATTCTACAATCTTTACTTTCTTGCAATTTATCTTTAATGTCATTTAAGTTTCTTGCATTTTAAGTTTCAGTTATTTACTTTCATCTTCTTTCTCTCTTCTAGTTCTTTAAATTCCTTGCCATTTAAATTTTTGCAATTATGTTCAAAAATCACAAATCTCATGAAATCAAAACCATGTTTGCTTGACTAAATCTACCATTTAACTAAAGTTGCTTAATCTACCAATCTCCGTGGGATCGACCTCACTCTTAGTGAGTTTTATTATTTGATACGACCCGATATACTTGCCGGTAATTACGTGAAATTCATTTTTTGCGTATCAATGCTCTCAACCGAAATACCTCTTCAAGTGTGTTTTTGCCCAAAGCTTTAATGTCTTGCCTATAAATAGGTTGAGATACTTCATATGCTACACATTCATACAAGCCTCCCTTACAATTCTAAACCATTGCTTCACTTTTCATTTGGCCAAAAACATGCTCAACAACTCCCTTCCCCAAACAGCAAATCATTTTCCCTTCCTCTCACTACAAAACCGTGCCTCAACCAAACACTAAGTTACCCTTGCTTCTTCCTTCTATTTGAATCTATGGCCTCATCAAGTTCAAGGAGAAGATAGGGTAAGGAACCAATGATGACCGAACCCCCATCCTATGATACAAGGAAATTTAGATCTCAGTTTCATGAAGGAAGATATCATAGGCTCATAAAAACAAAGCAGATCATTCATGAGATGGGCCTCGAGCTGAGGGAAGGGGAGTACCCCATCATGAAGCAAATCACTAAGGAAATAAGGTGGGAACTTCTATGCGACCCTCTCATCAACATTAGTGCAGTCATGATCAGGGAATTTTACGCAAATGCTGTGAAAGAGAGCGAAGACAGCATCCCTTACAAGAGTTATGTCAGAGGTGTTGAAGTAGATTTTAGTCCATCATCAATTACAAGGGCTCTGAAGTTGAGAACCATAACTTATGAAGAGCCTAGCTATGAGACTAGACTGCAGGGAAAGAATGACCCCGATGAGATCTTACAGGGGATATATTTGGAAGGCACAGACTAGGAAAGAGATTCAAAGGGAGTTCCAACCTACTGAAAAGAATGGATCTCACACCTGCAGCCAAGGGGTGGTATGAGATAGTAAAAAGATCTATCCTTCCTATTGGAAACACCTCAGTTGTCATAGTCAAGCGTGCACTCTTGGTACACTGTATCCTACATGGAGGAGAAATCAACCTAGCGCAACTCATAGCCAACAGTATTCAAGAGATGGCTGAAAGCACAAATAAATCAAATAGGCTTGGTCATCCAAGCACCATTCTACTATGCAACAGAGCTGGAGTGATCTTTGAAGATGAGGACATAGAGAAAGTAAAAAAGGAAAAGGAAATCACAAAGAGAAGCATGGAAGGCATTACTGAAGATGATGATCAAGAAAAAAGACCCCAAAGCAGAAGAAGATCACAAGTGGAGGAAGAGCAAGCTCATGGTGCCATAGACATGAGTCATTTGCAAAGAGCTCTTGAGGAAATATCACAACAAAATATGAGAGCACAAGAGCATTATTCAAGGCAACAAGAGCTACATTCGCAATAACAAGAGCAATATCTAGAGCACCGGGAGCAATATTTAAAGGATAGAGAGCAAAATGAAGCTTGGCAGTGCAGAATGGAGGAGAGACAAGAGAGTTGGCAGCAACAAATGATGGCTCAACAACAAGAATTCCAAACAAAGGTTCTTGAGGGGCAAAGAGAACAATCAACAAGTCTTCAAGAGTCATATGACAAAATGTATTTGAGTCAAGCTAAGTATGGGGAATATACTCACAACTTGTATCAGTGGAAGAATATACATCATACTATTGGAGAGAATAGGAACGTAGATAGAATAGAGTATGATGAAGACACTCAAGCAAAGTTGGATTATCTAACCCATTGCATGCCAGCATTGGAACCACAAATTAAGCCATACGAGCAATGCCAGGAGTTAGTGAACCGTCAAAGAGCAAGAACTCAGAAGAATTCAGACCGTATGTGGTCTAGATTAGAGGAGACTGGACTCATAGGTCTGACAGACTCTGCCTGGGACAGGAGGTGCCCTGGTGAAAAAGCTCAGGACTATTCCAAGCTCTGGAAGAGAAATAAGAAGAAGGGAGAATCAAGCAAAAACCAAGAACATAACAACTAGAAGGTGGTGAAGTTCTTTCATAATTTCAAATTAAATAAGGAAGATGTAAACATGATATGCCTCCAATTGCTCTTTGTTCTGCAATTTTTATGTTTTGAGTAATTAGCTTGAAAGTGATCTGCATAATTTTGTCATCCTTCATTTGCTTGAATTTTGTTTTGTCTCCTTGCTGTTTGAATGAAAGAGGGATATTTGATTTAGAAAAGTGAATGTTCAATGTTGCAGAAGTTAGGATGGAAGTCAGTGGTGGTATTTGTTTGATCCAATTGTTAGCTCATAAAATAAATGCTGCATAATGACATGATCCTTGAAGAATGAACTAGCTTGCTGCTATAATCTTTCAATTAATGAAAGTCCCTTGAGAATGAATCAAAACAAAAAGAAAAAGAAAAAGAAGAGCCAAGAATTGGCAAAGAAACAAACAATAAGGCTAGACACCAATAGCTTGGACCCTAGGACACATGCCTGTGGTGTTTTTGTACTAGGATATGCTTGGACAAGTAGGTTCTGAGGAGTATCTTGAAACTTGACCACTTAGATCAACTAATTTGGGATTGCCAACTGAAAGTCCACAATAAAGAGCAACCTAGCTACAAAACACTTAGTTATCCAAAGAGATGTTGGGCATCAATGATCCTAGGAAGAAAAATGTGAGCCATGTGTCTGTGGTAAATAAATGTTGAGCAAAATTAAGCCAAAAGACTGCTGCAACATTTGCCACCAAGCCTTCAATAAGTAATAAGCTCTCCAAGCAAAATAAAGAAGGAAAAGCTAGCAAGGGATTAAGCAAAAGGTAAAGCATTGTAGCAGCAACCTTAGTGAACCTTTGAGGAAACATATCTTATGTAACAGCAAGTAATAAATGAGCTACCATTGTCTGCATAAAACCCCATGAACCAAGTTCAACTATCTACTAAATAAGAACATACATACTTCTCTGTTTCATTTCATTTTCTCTTATGATTAGTGCTTGCTTGGGGACAAGCAAGTTTTAAGTTTGGTGTTGTGATAACAAGTCATCATATGCTAGCTTTGCAAGCATTTTATTTTTTGAAAATATTTTTTTATTTTTTTCACCGGATAATGCCACACCCGGACAGTTGACATTTTTTTGCTGCACTTGTTCACAAATTAAGAATAAATTAATTTAAAAATCTAAATTTTTCTTTTTTTTTTGGAATTTTTTTTTTTTAGTATTAGAAAAAAATTTATATTTTAATTTTAAAAATTAAAAAAAAATAAATTTACAGATCTATTGTTTACTAGATATTACTGGACTTTGTTTTATTTTTCTAATTTAAATAAAAAAATTTAATCATATAATTTAAATATTCAAAAAAAATTTATTTTTTAAAATTTTTTTTTGAAAATATTTTTTTTATTCACCGGATAATGCCACACCCAAACAATTGACTCTTTATACGGCACTTGTTCACAAATTAAGAATAAATTAATTTAAAAACTTAAATTTTTTCAATTTTTTATTTTTTGGATATTTTTGGAATTTTTATTTTTTTTACTATAAGAAAAAAAATTATATATTTTGTTTAAAAATTAAAAAAATAATAAATTTACAGATCTATGGTTTACTAGATATTGCTGGACTTTATTTTATTTTTCTAATTTAAATAAAAAAATTTAATCATATAATTTAAATATTAAAAAATAAAAATTTATTTTTTTAAAATTTGTAATTTTTTAGAAAATATTTTGTTATTTCTTTATTCACCGGATAATGGCACACCCGGACAGTTGACTTTTATTTGCAGGACTTGTTTACAAACTAAGAATAAATTAATTTTAAAATTTTAAAATTTTTCAATTTTTTTATTTTTTGCATATTGTTAGAATTTTTTATTTTTTTCTATTGGAAAAAAGTTATTTTTTTAGTTAAAAAATTAAAAAAATAATAAATTTACAGATATGTTGTTTAGTAGATATTGCTAGACTTTATTTATTTTTCTAATTTAAATAAAAAAATTTAACCATGTAATTTAAATATTCAAAAATAAAAAATTTATTTTTTGAAAATTTTTTATTTTTTTGAAAACATATTTTTATTTTTTTTACCGGATAATGCCACACCCAGACAGTTGACATTTTCTTGCTGCACTTGTTCACAAATTAAGAATAAATTAATTTAAAAATTTAATTTTTTCCTATTTTTTAATTTTTTGGATATTTTTGGAATCATATTTTTTTATTAGAAAAAAATTATATTTTTATTTTAAAAATTAAAAAATAATAAATTTACAGATCTATTGTTAACTAGATATTACTGGACTTTGTTTTATTTTTCTAGTTTAAATAAAAAAATTTAATCATATAATTTAAATATTCAAAAATAAAAAAATTTATTTTTTAAATTTTTTTTAAAAAAATATTTTTTTTATTCACTGGATAATGCACACCCGAACAGTTGACTTTTTTGCTGCACTTGTTCCCAAATTAAGAATAAATTAATTTAAAATTTTAAAATTTTTCAATTTTTTTATTTTTGGATATTTTTGGAATTTTTATTTTTTTACTATTAGAAAAAAATTTATATTTTTTGTTTAAAAATTAAAAAAATAATAAATTTACAGATCTATTATTTACTAGATATTGCTGCACTTTATTTTATTTTTCTAATTTAAAAAAAATTAATCATATAATTTAAATATTCAAAAATAAAAAATTTATTTTTTTAAAATTTGTAATTTTTTTGAAAAATTTTGTTATTTCTTTATTCACCGGATAATGGCACACCCGGACAGTTGACTTTTATTTGCAGGACTTGTTCACAAACTAAGAATAAATTAATTTAAAATTTTTCAATTTTTTTATTTTTTGCATATTGTTAGAATTTTTTATTTTTTTCTATTGGAAAAAAAGTTATTTTTTTAGTTAAAAAATTTAAAAAATAATAAATTTACAAATCTGTTGTTTAGTAGATATTGCTAGACTTTATTTATTTTTCTAATTTAAATAAAAAAATTTAATCATGTAATTTAAATATTTGAAAATAAAAAATTTATTTTTTGAAAATTTTTTATCTTTTTGAAAAAATATTTTTATTTTTTTCACCGGATAATGCCACACCCAGACAGTTGACATTTTCTTGCTGCACTTGTTCACAAATTAAGAATATATTAATTTAAAAATTTAATTTTTTCCTATTTTTTAATTTTTTGGATATTTTTGGAATCATATTTTTTTATTAGAAAAAAATTATATTTTTATTTTAAAAATTAAAAAATAATAAATTTACAGATCTATTGTTAACTAGATATTGCTGGACTTTGTTTTATTTTTCTAGTTTAAATAAAAAAATTTAATCATATAATTTAAATATTCAAAAATAAAAATAAAAATTTTCAAATTTTTTTTGAAAATATTTTTTTTATTCACCGGATAATGCACACCCGAACAGTTGACTTTTTTTGCTGCACTTGTTCCCAAATTAAGAATAAATTAATTTAAAAATTTAAAATTTTTCAATTTTTTATTTTTGGATATTTTTGGAATTTTTATTTTTTTACTATTAGAAAAAAATTTATATTTTTTGTTTAAAATTAAAAAAAATAATAAATTTACAGATCTATTGTTTACTAGATATTGCTAGATTTTATTTTATTTTTTTAATTTAAATAAAAAAATTTAATCATATAATTTAAATATTCAAAAATAAAAAATTTATTCTGTTAAAATTTGTAATTTTTTTTGAAAATATTTTGTTATTTTTTTATTCACCGGATAATGGCACACATGGACTGTTGACTTTTTTTTGCAGCACTTGTTTACAAATTAAGAATAAATTAATTTAAAAAATTTAAAATTTTTCAATTTTTTTTAAATATTGTTAGAATTTTTTATTTTTTTTCTATTGGAAAAAAATTATTCTTTTAGTTAAAAAATTAAAAAAATAATAAATTTACAAATCTGTTGTTTACTTGATATTGCTAGACTTTATTTTATTTTTTAATTTAAATAAAAAATTTAATCATGTAATTTAAATATTCAAAAATAAAAAATTTAGTTTTTGAAAATTTTTTATTTTTTTGAAAACATTCTTTTATTTTTTTCACCGGACAATTGACATTTTTTTGCTGCACTTGTTCAAAAATTAAGAATAACTAGATTTAAAAATTTTAATTTTTCTATTTTTTTATTTTTTGGAATTTTTATTTTTTTTAGAATTAGAAAAAAATTTATATTTTTATTTTAAAAATTAAAAAAATAATAAATTTACAGATCTATTGTTTACTAGATATTGCTGGACTTTGTTTTCTTTTTCTAATTTAAATAAAAAAATTTAATCATATAATTTAAATATTCAAAAATAAAAAATTTATTTTTTAAAATTTATTTTTTGAAAATATTTTTTTTATTCACCGAATAATGCCACACCCAAACAGTTGACTTTTTTATGCTGCACTTGTTCATAAATTAAGAATAAATTAATTTAAAAATTTAAAATTTTTCAATTTTTTTATTTTTTGGATATTTTTGGAAATTTTATATTTTTACTATTAGAAAAAAATTATATATTTTGTTTAAAAATTAAAAAAATATAATAAATTTACAGATCTATGGTAACTAGATATTGCTTGACTTTATTTTATTTTTTTTAATTTAAATAAAAAAATTTAATCATATAATTTAAATATTCAAAAATTAAAAATTTATTTGTTTGAAATTTGTAATTTTTTTGAAATTATTTTTTTTTGTTTTTTTATTCACCGGATAATGGCACACCTGTACAGTTGACTTTTTTTTGCTGCACTTGTTCACAAATTAAGAATAAATTAATTTAAAAAATTTAAAAATTTTCAATTTTTTATTTTTTGGATATTGTTAGAATTTTTTATTTTTTTCTATTGGAAAAAAAGTTATTTTTTTAGTTAAAAAATTAAAAAAAAATAAATTTACATATCTGTTGTTTAGTAGATATTGTTAGACTTTATTTTATTTTTCTAATTTAAATAAAAAATTTAATCATGTAATTTAAATATTCAAAAATAAAAAAATTATTTTTTGAAAATTTTTTATTTTTTTGAAAAAATATTTTTATTTTTTTCACCGGATAATGCCACACCCAAACATTTGACATTTTTTTACTGCACTTGTTCACAAATTAAGAATAAATTAATTTAAAAATTTAATTTTTTCTATTTTTTTATTTTTTGGATATTTTTGGAATCATATTTTTTTATTAGAAAAAAATTATTTTTATTTTAAAAATTAAAAAATAATAAATTTACAGATCTATTGTTAACTAGATATTGCTAGACTTTGTTTTATTTTTCTAGTTTAAATAAAAAAAAATTAATCATATAATTAAATATTCAAAAATAAAAAAATTAATTTTTTAAATTTTTTTGAAAATATTTTTTTTATTCACCGGATAATGCACACCCGAACAGTTGACTTTTTTTGCTGCACTTGTTCCCAAATTAAGAATAAATTAATTTAAAAATTTAAAATTTTTCAATTTTTATTTTTGGATATTTTTGGAATTTTTATTTTTTTACTATTAGAAAAAAATTTATATTTTTTGTTTAAAAATTAAAAAAAATAATAAATTTACAGATCTATTGTTTACTAGATATTGTTGGATTTTATTTTATTATTTTAATTTAAATAAAAAAATTTAATCATATAATTTAAATATTCAAAAATAAAAAATTTATTCTGTTAAAATTTGTAATTTTTTTGAAAATATTTTGTTATTTTTTTATTCACCGGATAATGGCATACATGGACTGTTGACTTTTTTTTGCAGCACTTGTTCACAAATTAAGAATAAATTAATTTAAAAAATTTAAAATTTTTAAATTTTTTTTTGGATATTGTTAGAATTTTTTATTTTTTTTCTATTGGAAAAAAATTATTCTTTTAGTTAAAAAATTAAAAAAATAATAAATTTACAGATCTGTTGTTTACTTGATATTGCTAGACTTTATTTTATTTTTTTAATTTAAATAAAAAATTTAATCATGTAATTTAAATATTCAAAAATAAAAAATTTAGTTTTTGAAAATTTTTTATTTTTTTGAAAACATTTTTTTATTTTTTTTCACCGGATAATGCCACACCCGGACAATTGACATTTTTTTGCTGCACTTGTTCAAAAATTAAGAATAACTAGATTTAAAAATTTTAATTTTTCTATTTTTTTATTTTTTTTTAGAATTAGAAAAAAATTTATATTTTTATTTTAAAAATTAAAAAAATAATAAATTTACAGATCTATTGTTTACTAGATATTACTGGACTTTGTTTTCTTTTTCTAATTTAAATAAAAAAATTTAATCATATAATTTAAATATTCAAAAATAAAAAATTTATTTTTTAAAATTTATTTTTTGAAAATATTTTTTTATTCACCGAATAATGCCACACCCAAACAGTTGACTTTTTTATGCTGCACTTGTTCATAAATTAAGAATAAATTAATTTAAAAATTTAAAATTTTTCAATTTTTTTATTTTTTGGATATTTTTGGAATTTTTATTTTTTTACTATTAGAAAAAAAATTATATATTTTGTTTAAAAATTAAAAAAAATAATAAATTTACAGATCTATAGTTTACTAGATATTGCTTGACTTTATTTTATTTTTTTAATTTAAATAAAAAAATTTAATCATATAATTTAAATATTCAAAAATAAAAAATTTATTCTGTTAAAATTTGTAATTTTTTTTGAAAATATTTTGTTATTTTTTTATTCACCGGATAATGGCACACATGGACTGTTGACTTTTTTTTGCAGCACTTGTTTACAAATTAAGAATAAATTAATTTAAAAAATTTAAAATTTTTCAATTTTTTTTTAAATATTGTTAGAATTTTTTATTTTTTTTCTATTGGAAAAAAATTATTCTTTTAGTTAAAAAATTAAAAAAATAATAAATTTACAGATCTGTTGTTTACTTGATATTGCTAGACTTTATTTTATTTTTTAATTTAAATAAAAAATTTAATCATGTAATTTAAATATTCAAAAATAAAAAATTTAGTTTTTGAAAATTTTTTATTTTTTTGAAAACATTCTTTTATTTTTTTCACCAGACAATTGACATTTTTTTGCTGCACTTGTTCAAAAATTAAGAATAACTAGATTTAAAAATTTTAATTTTTCTATTTTTTTATTTTTTGGAATTTTTATTTTTTTTAGAATTAGAAAAAAATTTATATTTTTATTTTAAAAATTAAAAAAATAATAAATTTACAGATCTATTGTTTACTAGATATTGCTGGACTTTGTTTTCTTTTTCTAATTTAAATAAAAAAATTTAATCATATAATTTAAATATTCAAAAATAAAAAATTTATTTTTTAAAATTTATTTTTTGAAAATATTTTTTTTATTCACCGAATAATGCCACACCCAAACAGTTGACTTTTTTATGCTGCACTTGTTCATAAATTAAGAATAAATTAATTTAAAAATTTAAAATTTTTCAATTTTTTTATTTTTTGGATATTTTTGGAAATTTTATATTTTTACTATTAGAAAAAAAATTATATATTTTGTTTAAAAATTAAAAAAAATAATAAATTTACAGATCTATGGTAACTAGATATTGCTTGACTTTATTTTATTTTTTTTAATTTAAATAAAAAAATTTAATCATATAATTTAAATATTCAAAAATTAAAAATTTATTTGTTTGAAATTTGTAATTTTTTTGAAATTATTTTTTTTTTTTGTTTTTTTATTCACCGGATAATGGCACACCTGTACAGTTGACTTTTTTTTGCTGCACTTGTTCACAAATTAAGAATAAATTAATTTAAAAGATTTAAAAATTTTCAATTTTTTTTTTTGGATATTGTTAGAATTTTTTATTTTTTTCTATTGGATAAAAAGTTATTTTTTTAGTTAAAAAATTAAAAAAAAAATAAATTTACATATCTGTTGTTTAGTAGATATTGTTAGACTTTATTTTATTTTTCTAATTTAAATAAAAAATTTAATCATGTAATTTAAATATTCAAAAATAAAAAAATTATTTTTTGAAAATTTTTTATTTTTTTGAAAAAATATTTTTATTTTTTTCACCGGATAATGCCACACCCAAACATTTGACATTTTTTTACTGCACTTGTTCACAAATTAAGAATAAATTAATTTAAAAATTTAATTTTTTCTATTTTTTTATTTTTTGGATATTTTTGGAATCATATTTTTTTATTAGAAAAAAATTATTTTTATTTTAAAAATTAAAAAATAATAAATTTACAGATCTATTGTTAACTAGATATTGCTGGACTTTGTTTTATTTTTCTAGTTTAAATAAAAAAAAATTAATCATATAATTTAAATATTCAAAAATAAAAAAATTAATTTTTTAAATTTTTTTGAAAATATTTTTTTTATTCACCGGATAATGCACACCCGAACAGTTGACTTTTTTTGCTGCACTTGTTCCCAAATTAAGAATAAATTAATTTAAAAATTTAAAATTTTTCAATTTTTATTTTTGGATATTTTTGGAATTTTTATTTTTTTACTATTAGAAAAAAATTTATATTTTTTGTTTAAAAATTAAAAAAAATAATAAATTTACAGATCTATTGTTTACTAGATATTGTTGGATTTTATTTTATTATTTTAATTTAAATAAAAAAATTTAATCATATAATTTAAATATTCAAAAATAAAAAATTTATTCTGTTAAAATTTGTAATTTTTTTGAAAATATTTTGTTATTTTTTTATTCACCGGATAATGGCATACATGGATTGTTGACTTTTTTTTGCAGCACTTGTTCACAAATTAAGAATAAATTAATTTAAAAAATTTAAAATTTTTAAATTTTTTTTTGGATATTGTTAGAATTTTTTATTTTTTTCTATTGGAAAAAAATTATTCTTTTAGTTAAAAAATTAAAAAAATAATAAATTTACAGATCTGTTGTTTACTTGATATTGCTAGACTTTATTTTATTTTTTTAATTTAAATAAAAAATTTAATCATGTAATTTAAATATTCAAAAATAAAAAATTTAGTTTTTGAAAATTTTTTATTTTTTTGAAAACATTTTTTTATTTTTTTTCACCGGATAATGCCACACCCGGACAATTGACATTTTTTTGCTGCACTTGTTCAAAAATTAAGAATAACTAGATTTAAAAATTTTAATTTTTCTATTTTTTTATTTTTTGGAATTTTTATTTTTTTTTAGAATTAGAAAAAAATTTATATTTTTATTTTAAAAATTAAAAAAATAATAAATTTACAGATCTATTGTTTACTAGATATTACTGGACTTTGTTTTCTTTTTCTAATTTAAATAAAAAAATTTAATCATATAATTTAAATATTCAAAAATAAAAAATTTATTTTTTAAAATTTATTTTTTGAAAATATTTTTTTATTCATCGAATAATGCCACACCCAAATAGTTGACTTTTTTATGCTGCACTTGTTCATAAATTAAGAATAAATTAATTTAAAAATTTAAAATTTTTCAATTTTTTTATTTTTTGGATATTTTTGGAAATTTTATATTTTTACTATTAGAAAAAAAATTATATATTTTGTTTAAAAATTAAAAAAAATAATAAATTTACAGATCTATAATTTACTAGATATTGCTTGACTTTATTTTATTTTTTAATTTAAATAAAAAAATTTAATCATATAATTTAAATATTCAAAAATAAAAAAAAAATTTTTGAAATTATTTTTTTTTGTTTTTTTATTCACCGGATAATGGCACACCTGTACAATTGACTTTTTTTTGCTGCACTTGTTCACAAATTAAGAATAAATTAATTTAAAAAATTTAAAATTTTTCAATTTTTTATTTTTTGATTATTGTTAGAATTTTTTATTTTTTTCTATTGGAAAAAAGTTATTTTTTTAGTTAAAAAATTAAAAAAATAATAAATTTACAGATCTGTTGTTTAGTAGATATTGCTAGACTTTATTTTATTTTTCTAATTTAAATAAAAAAATTTAATCATGTAATTTAAATATTCAAAAATAAAAAAATTATTTTTTGAAAATTTTTTATTTTTTTGAAAAAATATTTTTACTTTTTTCACCGGATAATGCCACACCCAAACAGTTGACATTTTTTTGCTGCACTTGTGATGGGATATTTTTGTGGAAGAAACGAATTTCTCCAAAACACCCAGATCTAACCGGCAAGTGCACCGGGTCGCATCAAGTAATAATAACTCACGGGAGTGAGGTCGATCCCACAGGGATTGAAGGATTGAGCAATTTTAGATTATTGGTTGATTTAGTCAAGCGAATCAAGTTTTGGTTGAGTGAATTGTGATTTGCAGGATTTAAATTGCATAGAAAGTAAAGGGAATGGGTAATTGGCATGAAATTAAAGAGAACTGAAATTTAAAGTGCAGAATCTTAAAGAACAAGAAATTAAATGGCAGAAACTTAGAACGCAAGAAATATAAATTGCAGAATCTTAAAGTGCAAGAAATGTAAATGGCTTAAATTGTAAAGGGAATTGGGAATTGGATTTGCAGAATTTAAACAAGAAAAAGTAAATTGCAACAAACAGAGAAGTAAAGGATGACTTGAATCAAACCGGATCTTAAAACAGAAATGTAAATGAGATTGAAAAAAACATTAAACAGAGGATGTAAAATTGGAATTCAGATCTCAGGACTCAAGAGACTAGATAACCAAGTCTAGATCTCAATGCCTTCCTAGATCCAACAAGAGTAATTGCAAAGGAAATGTAAATTGCAGAGAAAGTAGATGAGAGAGCAAGTAACCGAAACTGAAATTCAATTAAGCAGAGAATTAAACAAGATCCCAAGGTGAGATTGAAACAGAAGTTCTTCAATTCTCCACCCAAGATCCGAAGCAAGAAAATTAAAGAGTGCTGGGCAAGAACAAGGAAGAAGAGAGATCAATTCTCCTCCCCAATTCTCTTGAATTAAAACAACAATGCTAGAATGTAAAAGTGAGCTCCCAATCAAAACTGAAAAGAAAGCTCTATATGAAAACTAAAAGGGAAGCTCTCTTAAAAACTTAAATCCTATGCTATTTATACACTTTCTTCAAATGGTCTTCAAGCCTTCAATTGGGCCTTTGCTCTTGATGGAATTAGGTTGATAGAGGCCTTGGTTGATTGCTCTTGGAGTTTGGAGAAGAACCGAATTGAACCGGGTTTGGAATCATGAAAGCTTGGGTAAAAGTTTGAGTAAAAGTTAGAGGCTAACTTTTACTCCAACTTTTCACATCAGCCACCCTTCTTTGCTGATACCAACGTTGGGGCAAAAGTTAGGGGTCAAACTTTTGCTCCAACGTTGGCCTCCCCTTGCATATTCATGGCGCCAACGTTAGCCAAAAAGTTAGAGGCTAACGTTGGCGCAAACTTTTGCTCTCCAGGGTGTGTTGTTCATGCGCCAACGTTAGCCAAAAAGTTAGGGGCTAACGTTGGCGCAAACTTTTGCTCTCCAGGGTGTTGATTTGTGATGCCAAAAGTTAGCCAAAAAGTTTGAGGCTAACTTTTGCTCCAGCTTTTTGCCCAAAAGTTAGCCAAAAAGTTTGAGGCTAACTTTTGCTCCAGCTTTTTGCCCAAAAGTTTGCACAAAAGTTTGAGGCTAACTTTTGGTCCAGCTTTTTGCTCCCTGGTTCATTTTCAATTAATCCAAAAGTTTGAGCTAAAGTTTGAGGCAAACTTTTGCTCAAACTTTTTGTCCTCTCTTCCTCCTAGTCATTCCTTCTTGCTTCAACCTTTCTCCAAGCTTTCTTCACTATCATTAATCAACCAAACACATCAAAGTTATGCTCAAAATCATGAGATATTCATTCTTTCATAATATGTGACAATTATAGCATAAAACCTCATGAAATAGCATGAATTCATACATGGTTGATTAAATCAAAGGAAGCATGAAAATCTACCCAATTGGCTTGCTTATGGCTCAAGAAAGTGCATAATTCAATTGAAAACAAAAGAAAAAGGCTAGTGAAATTAGGCTAAGATGACTTGTCATCACAACACCAAACTTAAAGCTTGCTTGTCCCCAAGCAAGAAATGAATTATGCTCAATGGTTCTTTCATTTAAGATGGATTGAAGAACAACTTGTCAGGTCCTGTGAGTGAAGTGATCAAGTGTCAGTGGGGTGAACTCTAAATCATATGCTCATGCAAGGGCTTCAGTGCTCACTAGTCCTCACATGTTGGGAGTCTTAGGTCTTAGGATTTTCATCCAAATGGTATCATGGAGATCTCTTTATATGTAGTCACCTTGAAGCAGCTTATAGTTTTTTTGCTTTGGCCTTGACTCTAAGTGTCATGTCTCAAAGCGGCTCTTTAGATAAGCTTTCAATCAATACTCCTAAACCAGTTGGTTTTAAGGTATTAGGTGTTAAAGCACCCCTAAGGATTTACTTGCTCAAGCCTCTTTCCTTGACACAACTCAACCACAAGCATTTACTAGGCTAACAACTCTTTGAGTTTTGTTTCTTCTTTCTTTTTCTGCCTAGTAATTGATGCTCAGAGCCTTGGGCCATGTTCTTTTTGCTTTTGTATTTTCTTTATTTTCTTTTGTTTTGTTTGCTGCTTCTTGGATCAATGGATTTTTGAGAATCTCCACAATACTTCTTTGAACTTCATGTCCTGCCTATGAGCTCCCATGCAAGTGTTCACAAGCATGTAACCTCAATACACAATCATACAACTAGAACCGCCACTTCTCCTAATCTTTTGCTTGCCTCAAAATTGTTTAATTCCTCAATCCTTCTTTTCAAAGAACTTTCATGTGATGCATTTTTTTTAATATTGAGTGCAAACAAGTTTTGAAGAGAAAAATGTTGTGAATGATCAAGCATCTTGCTTATTGAATTACAGAAAAGAAACCATGCTAAACAGACAGATAATCAGGGAAACTAAACCACTCTCAATCATAGCAGTGTTTGATGTAAGATAATCACTTAACAATACAACCTTTTGGAGTTCGCTTGCTTTACTCATCATCATCATCATCACTAATCCACACATTCCTCTTTCATTTCTTTGGTTGATGATGCTTAATCCTTCCAAAAGCTTGTATGGACCTCTGCAATGATATTGAAAGTTGCTTGTTCCCCAAGCACTTGAAAAATGGTTAGTATGCATGATTTATTTGTGGGCCCTTGAACTTACTTTGGTGTGGGAACACCAAACTTAGTACCTTGCCAATGGTTCTCATGCATCGAATTAACCATGTGTGAAACTCTTTTTCTTTTTTTTTTCTTTTTCAAAAGCAATAAAATTGAAAACTAGGAAACAGCAGAATAGTTAACTAGTTCATCCAACATGCTTGAAGCCAGCATTATGCAGAAAGTGAGAATGTATTTTATGATGGGATTTTGGTGGAACACCAAACTTAGAATCCTTCATTCTCCCTTAGATTGTTTTGGTGTGCAACACCAAACTTAGCTTCTTGCAATATAGATAAAACTAATTAACCTTTTTATTGAAATAGATATGAAAAGATAGTTACCTCCGGTTGGGTTGCCTCCCAACAAGCGCTCTTTTATTGTCACTAGCTTGACATCCTTCACTCTGTGCTCATGGAAGTTGAGGCTTCTGTTGCCTTAGGTTTCCTCCTCTTGCTATGGGCTTCCTTCCCTCTGTTTCCCTTTCCATAGCCTTCTTACTTTCCTCCATGACTCCCTTCTCTTTCAACACAGTATCCTTTTCATGGCTCTTTGGGTTCATAGTCCCCTTCTTCTCACCCAATTCAGCAAGGTTTTGAACCAGTTGTTCCATCTGCCTTTCAAGTCTTCTGAGTGAGGCCTCTTAGTTCTTGCTTATCATCTCTTGATGTTTCTTTATGTCTTCCTGCTCTATTGCCATCATTTCTTGAATTTTTATGAACATCTCCATCAGCATTTCTAGAATATAGATTCTTTGAAAGGTTGGAAGTGGTTGTGGCTGTGTCAATTGTGGTGGTCGATGAAGGTCATTTTGGGCGAATGGTGAGGTAGGACGGGGTTGGAAGTGTGTGTGATTGTTGTTGTGGGGGTGTGTTTTTTGTTGATTTTTGAAGCTGGGATTGTTGCAGTTGAAGTCCCTTGGTCTTTGGTTTTGGTTCTCAACCCCCCTCCCATTAGAATGAGTTCTCCAAGGTGGATTGTACACATCATTTTGAGGTCTGTATTGGAGCATGCTAGAGTGATTGCTTGGAGATTGTAGTTGCTCATGGTTAATGACCCCAAAACTGTGTTCAGCTTGATTACACCCATATGAGCTTTGAGTCAGGTTGTATGTATGTACTACAGCATGTCTCAACTCAGTGATTTTTCTGGCCATCATGTCTAGTTGTTGTAGAGTCTGCTGATGCATCTGCTTGTTTTGGCTTATGACTGCACGAGCACCTTCAATTTCTTTCTCTTGTGTGAATGGATGTACTTCTGCCTCTGGCTTAACAACTCTCTGTGATGGGTTTAACTTGACTAAGAGTTCACTCATCAGTTCTTCCCATCCGATAATGTTTCCTTGTGGAAAAGCTTCAAACCATTGGGCAACATCATTCATGGCTATGGATAGTTGCTTCGAACTATGGGTTACATTATCATCCAAGGTGGGGATATTACTCTCATGATTGCTAGAATTTGTTGAGTTCCCCTCCATGATCTGCACAGTTGATGAGATATTTTTGGAGGAAAAATAAATCTCTCCCAAAACACCCAAATCTAACCGGCAAGTGCACCGGGTCGCATCAAGTAATAATAACTCACGGGAGTGAGGTCGATCCCACAGGGATTGAAGGATTGAGCAATTTTAGTTTAGTGGTTGATTTAGTCAAGCGAATCAAGATTTGGTTGATGGTTTTGTGACTTGCAGAATTAAATTGCATTGAAGTAAAGAGAACAAGAAATAAATTGCTGAAACTTAAAGAACAAGAAATTAAATGGCAAAAACTTAAAGGGCAAGAAATGTAAATTGCAGAATCTTAAAGTGCAAGGAATGTAAATTGCTTGAAATGTAAAGGGGATTGGGATGTGGATTTGCAGAAATTAAATAAGGAAAAACTAAATTGCATCAAACAGAAGAGGGAAAGGGAATTGGGATTGAACCGGATGTGAAGCAGAAAAGTAAATGAACATATAAAGCAGTAAACAGAGAAGTGAAATGGGAAATTCAGATCTCAGGACCCAGAGACTAGAAAACCAAGTCTAGATCTCAATGCCTTCATAGATCCAACAAGAACAATTGCAAGGGAATTGTAAATTGCAAAGAGAATAGATGAAGAGCAATGAACCGGAAATGAAATTCAATTAATAGTAAAGAAACAGAGAGATCAAAGATTGAGATTGAAACAGAATTTCTTCAATTCTCCAATCCAAGATTCAAGACAAATGTAAAATGAGATTGAAAGCAATGAAAACAAGAAATTAAAGTTCACTCAAGTTCAAAAGCTCTCTGAAAACTATTATGAAAATTCTAAAAGGAAAGCTCCCTGAAGAACTTGAATTCTATCCTATTTATACACTTTCTTCAAATGATCTTCAAGCCTTGAGTTGGGCCTTTGCTCTTGGTGGAATTGGGTTGAAAGAGGCCTTGGTTGATTGCTCTTGAAGTTTGGAGAAGAACCGAAGTGAACCAATTGAACCGGTTTTGAGGTTAGCAAAAGTTGGACCAAAAGTTTTAACTTTGGCTCCAACTTTTCATATCAGTTGGCACATTTTTCTGGTTTGGACGTTGGTGCCAACGTTAGGGGTCTAACTTTGACCCTAACGTTGGCCTTCCCTTGGTGCTAGTGGCGCCAACGTTAGCCTCCAAGTTAGGGGGCTAACGTTGGCGCAAATGTTGGCCCTTCTCCCTTATGTTTTCATGTGCCAACGTTAGCCTCCAAGTTAGGGGGCTAACGTTGGCGCAAACGTTGGCCCTTCTCCCTTATGTCTTCATGTGCCAACGTTAGCCTCCAAGTTAGGGGGCTAACGTTGGCGCAAACGTTGGCTAGCCAGGGAGGAATTCATATGCCAACGTTAGCCTCCAAGTTAGGGGGCTAACGTTGGCGCAAACGTGGGATGGCCAGGGAGGAAATTTCAAGTTCCAACGTTAGCCTCCAAGTTAGGGGGCTAACGTTGGGGCTAACTTCTTGCTTCCTGGTTCAATTTCACTTATTCCATTGTCTTCTCTTCACTCCTAGCCATTCCTCTTTGCTTCAACCTTTCTCCAAGCTTTCTTCACCTATCATTAATCAACCAAACTCATCAAAGCTATGCTCAAAATCATGAGATATTCAATCTTTCATAATATGCAACAAATATAGCATAAAACCTCATGAAATGGCATAAATTCATATATGGTTGGTTCAATCAAGGGAAACATGAAAATCTACTCAATTAGCTTGCTTGTAGCTCAAGAAAGTGCATAATTCTAATGAAAACAAAAGAAAAAGACTAGTTAAAATAGGCTAGGATGACTTGTCATCACAACACCAAACTTAAAGCTTGCTTGTCCCCAAGCAAGAAATGAATTATTGAGAAGAAAGAATGAAATGGAAGAGGAAGTTCATGCTAGCAGAGTATTATTGATAGTTCATGGGGTTTTGTGTGGATATGCAAATACTCACTTCTTATTGACTCCTAGGCCTAGAAAGTCTCCTTCAAGCTTCAAGTGACATACTGCTATGACTTCTCATTATTCCTTTATCCTTGGCTATTACTTTGTTCATAAGCTTTATTTGAGTGTCATGTGTAGCAAGTTCATTTTCTTTTCTTTATACTTGACACATTATTCACCATAGACACTTGGCTCACATTCCTTCTTAAAACATTGATGCCCAGCACCTCTTTGGGCTACTAAATGCCTTATAGTTAGGTTGCTCTTGATAGTGGACTTTCAGCTGATGATCCCGGGTTAGTTAACCCAAGTCACCAAGTGTTGAGGCACTCCTAAGAGCTTACTAATCCAAGCAGATCCTAGTACAAAGACATCACAGGCATATATTTCAAAGTTCAAGCTATTGGTGTCCAGCTTTGTTTCTTTTTGTTTTTCTTTTGTTCTGCCACTTTTTGGCTATCTTTTTCTTTTTTCCTTCTTTTTATTTTTCTTTCTAACCAAGGAATTTAATTCAATTGAGATTCCTAGACAGTAGGCCACTTCTTTACTTAGAAGGAGATATCCTAGCTCTTTATTCACTAAAAGTGAGCTATTATACAATCACACATATACCACCACTTACTTTTATTTCACTTCTAACTAACAGAGACTATCTTGCTTCACATTCAAACTGTTCTTTTATTGAATTTAAAGATGCAGGGGACAACACATGCTTCTTGTCAAGTGAAAATAAACACACAAGCACACACATAAACTAGCCTACTTATTTTAAAAGAAACAAACATAATGCAAAGACTTTTAAGAAAAACTACTTAGAAATGCAAAGACAACTTAGAACAGATAGAATGCATGCTTTTTTTCTTTGTAGTGATGAACAAGGAGCAAGTCCACCTTTCATTTGTCATGCCTTTTCTTTCTCCTTTCATACACTTGGCTGCTAGTGTTCCCACCATCCTTGTTTGGTGGCTGTTGATCTTGCCAAAAGCCAGCCTTATTCATAGCCTCCTCCACTCTATCTTCGAGTCTCATAGCCCTGTTCACTTCTACCTCACTTCTCATTTTGAAGAATTCATCAAAAGTTGGGAATGCCGGATCCATGTTGTGCAAATGTTCTCCAATATAGTTTAGTTTGATTTGGCTATTGACATTGTAATCGGCTTGCACTTCATACCTTGCTTCTTGGAGTGTTGTGAACTCCTTGAAAGCCTTCAAACTTTCAGCTTGCATTTATTCCAACTTCCCAAAAGATTCATGAGATTGAAAGGCATGTTCTTCTTGCATTGCAAGAAATCTTGACTCGAATTCATTTTGTTTGTTTATTATTCTTAGCTCTCTTTCTTCTTGTGCTTGTTGGTTTTGCATGTACAGAGAATGGTATTCCTCTTGCCTCTCTTGGATTCTCGTGTACTGCTGAGACAATCTCCCTATTGCTTCTTGCATTTGAGTCATATCCATATTGCCATGTGGGAAAAAGTGTGGCTGTTCCTCCTCCTCTTGTGGCTCTTCTTCTATGTGTGGCTCATCTTCTTCCATTGGCTCTTCTCTTTCCCTTCCTCCATGTGGTCTTCGGCCTTGATGTGCTTCAAGGGGCATCATCATTCGTTCAATGGTTATGGGCATGCCTTGGCTTAACCACATTGGATTCTCCTCTTCCAATGGAACTTTAGCCTTTGCACACAACCTCCAAATGGTGCTCGGATAGTACAACCAAGATCCGGCCGAATTCTTTTCAGCTATCTTTTGAATGTCTCTTGCAAGGATTTCATGAAGTCTTATCTCTCCACCCACCATGATACAATGCAGCATTAAGGCTCTCTCCCTGTTAACTTCTGAGGTGTTCACTGTCCCCAGAATTGACCTTTTCATCAACTCATACCATCCTTTTGCTTCCGGAATGAGGTTACATCTCTTCAGGAACTTGTATCTGTTCTTGTTGTCTCCTTCCCATTCTGAGTTCTCAAAACAAATGTCTCTCGCAATCTCCTCATAATCTTGATCCTCAGTCAATCTTTGTTGGTATCCCGGTTCATCAAAGCGGACTGACTTTAGTTTCAAGACTTTCTTGATTGCATCCGGGCTAAAGTCTACTTCCACCCCCACGCACATAGCTCTTGTACGTTGGGGGTTCACGCATGTCAATCCTTGGGACATTTGCATAGAACTCTCTTATGATATTGGTATTAATTCGGGTGGCTGGTGATGTAAGTTCCTCCCATCTCCTCTTCCGGATTTTGTTCTTTATTTCTTGACATCCATCCTCCGGCAACATGAATGGGATTTCAGGATAGATTCTTTTCTCGTTCATCCATTGAATTTGCATTTGATGAGACCAAGACTTGAACCTCCATTGGTCATATTCATGTGTTTCTTCCTCCACTATTGGATCTTTTCCTTTTCGTTGTTTGGTTCTTGAGGAGGATGCCATGATCACTTGGTTGGTTGAGAGGGAATGTGAAGAATGTTGGAGAGTTTGATGTGTGTTTGGAGGAAAAAGAGATTAGGTCCGAACTTGCTATGACAAAAAGTTATGAAGAGAAGTTTAAGTGGTTGGAGTTTAAAGTAGAAGAAAGGTTGCACAAGGCTTGTTATGTTGAGGAGTGATTCGGTCATGTGCATGGCTTGAAGGTGGTATGCTTTTAAATGAGCAATGAAGGGCTAGGATGCAATTAGACACTATGGGAATCAAGGGTGTGCATGTATGGATGAATGAAGACAAAATTTGCTCCTTCCCTTGCCTTTGCCGTGATCATTCTCAAGGAGTGGCAGATTTCTTTCTTGAAGCATGTGATGGGATTTTGTCCTTATGCTATGCTTTCCTTTGTCTTGTCTTTTTCTTTGAAGATTCTTTGACTTCCTAGTCACCACAACAAGACAACATACATTAGTCTTATCCAACCGTAGCAAGGGTGTGCTTTTTATTAAAACTTTGTGAACCATCAATCCTTGTCTCATTTGAACCGTGACACTTTCTTTGGAGGACACCAAACTTAATGTTTGGTAATGTATAAAGAAAATGAGTTTCTTCCTCCAATTAGTGAAGTTCAAACGTTAAATGTTCATAAGGATTGTTTCCATTACACTTTCTTTTTTCTCTTTTTTTTTTCATGAAGGATTAATTGTATCCTTGAATCGGTGCATCAAGGTTTGATGAACACCAAACTTGTTTCTTGTCAAAGGGTACATCACAATTAATGCCTTCATTACTGAATAAGAATTTTTCTATTTATAGGGTTTTTGAAAATAACAAATGTATGATTATTGATGCATGAGTTTCAAATTTTCATGAAGCTATGTGGACACCAAACTTAGTGTTCGGCCATATGCTCTATCAAAACATTTCAAGCATGTGAAGCAAAATTCTTTGTAACATTGGTTTAGTGTGCTTGGAGGCACACCAAACTTAGCATATGTTTCAAAACAGTGCATGCAGTCAATGGACATGTTCATGAAAAGAGAAAAGAATTCATGCTCAAATGATCATAACTTATTGAATTTAAAATGACATGAATCTTAAAGCATGGGTTGCCTCCCATGGAGCGCTCTTTTATTGTCACTAGCTTGACATTGAGACTTTCTTTTATGGTGGTTGGTGCTTGTAGGGCCTCAATTTGTCTCCTCTGACCGTGATCCTCTTTTTTGTTTTCTGGTGTTCTATTTCAGCATGCTCTAATGATAGTATGTTGCTGACAGTGTAGTAATCCTCGGTTTGTTGATTTGCCCCCAGCTGTTGATATATCAGTTGCACTTTGTCACCTTTGGAAAGCCCCTCTGTTGGAATCTTTCTATTCTTCCAGCCCCTTTTTGCTTTGTTTCTGCATTTCATCTTTCCTTTTGTTGATCTTTCTTTTCTGGCCATAGGCTTTCCTTGGGGGCCTCTCTTTTCAGTGGCTAATACTCTACTACCCTCTTGGGCTTTTTCATCAGTCTGCACAATCCTTAGCATTGGGATGTTGCTGTAACTTTCCTGGTCATTTTTCATATAGTCTTTCTCTTCCTTGCTAAATTGTGCTTCTGGCAACACCTTCAGAGTGATGCTCTGGTCATGCATCCTTAGAGTTAATTCCCCTTCCTCTACGTCTATGATAGCTCTAGCAGTGGCCAAGAATGGCCTTCCCAGTATAACAGAGTCACCATCATCATCGTTTGATTCTAGAACCACAAAATCAGCAGGGTAAATAAAACTGTCCACCTTGACCAAAAGATTTTCAATTACACCCCTGGGGTATACCATTGACTTGTCTACCAGCTCCAAAGACATTTGTACTGGTTTGACCTCCTCTATATTCAGCTTTTTCACCAAGGAGGATGGTATTAAGTTAATACTTGCTCCGAGATCGCACATTGCTTTAGTGATGGTCAATTCCCCAACGGTGCAAGGCAACAGGAAGCTCCCTGGGTCCTCAAGCTTGGGAGGAAGCCCCTTTTGAATTAAGGCCCTGCATTCCTCAGTAATCATTATGGTTTCTTTCTCATCCCAGCTTCTTTTCTTGTTGATGAGATCCTTCAGAAACTTAGAGTATAGAGGCATTTGCTCAAGTGCTTCAACCAAGGGAATATTGATTTCCAGCTTCTTAAAAATCTCAAGGAATTTGTGAAAATGTTGGTCTTTAACCTCTTTATTGAACCTCTGGGGATATGGCAATGGAGGTGTGATGCTTTTTCCTATTTGCTGCTGTCCCTGAGCTACTTCTTTTGAGCTATGTGGCTGGTTGTTCTTCTCTTTAAGTTTTTCAGTGCTTTTGTTTGGCATCACAACTTGCTTATTAGCCTCATCTACCTTTGTTTGATTCTCATCCTCCATTGGTTCTTTAATGTTCTCTGCTTGCTTCCTTGTAGTGTCATTGTTGCTTATCAATGCTCTCCCACTCCTTAATTGTATTGCCTTGCATTCTTCCTTGGGATTTGGAATTGTGTCACTGGGCAGTGAGTTTGAAGGTCTCTCAACAGATACTTGCTTGGAGAGTTGCCCCATCTGTCTTTCTAGGCTCTTCATAGAGGCTTCCTGATTCTTGGCTACCATTTCTTGGTGTTTCAACATTTTGTCTATCATGGCCTCCAAGTGAGTGATTCTTTGGGCTTCAGGTGATATTTGAGGTGGGTTATGAGATGTGGGTGGTGGATGGTAGGCATTTTGGTTGGTGGATTGGTTATTAGATTGGTATTGGTTGAGGTTGGGGTAGTTGTTTTGAGGTTTTCTGTAGGGGTTTTGGTTAGTCTGCTGCTGGTTGTGATTTTGGTTGTTCCTTGGGTTGTGTTGGTTTGAGTTCCTCTGCCATGGTTGTTGGTTTTGGGTATGGTTATCTCCCCATCTGAGGTTTGGGTGGTTCTTCCAGGATGGATTGTATGTATCACCATACACTTCATTTGGTCCTTGGTTGTGCATATACTGAACTTGCTCTTGTTGTTGTTCTTCTTGAGTTTCTTCACTCTGTCCCCATGTGGTTGATGGTTGGCTAGTGTTGACTGCTGCAACTTGGAGACTATCAATCCTCTTGGCCATTTGCTCAAATTGTTGCTGAATTTGCTGCTGCATCATCTTGTTTTGAGCCAGGATTGAATCCACTCCTTCTAGCTCCATTACTCCTCTCCTTTGTGATGGTTGGCGGCCTCTTTGATGAGCAAAGAAATATTGGTTGTTGGACACCATATCAATGAGTTCTTGAGCCTCTTCTACAGTTTTCATGAGTTGCAAGGAACCTCCAGCTGAATGATCCAAAGCTTCCTGAGATTTCAGTGTTAAGCCTTCATAGAAGTTTTGAAGCTTCTCCCACTCATTAAACATAGCAGGGGGACATTTCCTGATCAGAGCCTTGTACCTCTCCCATGCCTCATAGATGGGTTCGGCCTCCATTTGTGTAAATGTTTGTACCTTGATGAGATATTTTGGAGGAAAAATAAATCTCTCCCAAAACACCCAAAACTAACCGGCAAGTGTACCGGGTCGTATCAAGTAATAAAAACTCACTGGAGTGAGGTCGATCCCACAGGGATTGAAGGATTGAGCAATTTTAGTTTAGTGGTTGATTTAGTCAAGCGAATCAAGATTTGGTTGATGGTTTTGTGACTTGCAGAATTAAATTGCATTGAAGTAAAGAGAACAAGAAATAAATTGCTGAAACTTAAAGAACAAGAAATTAAATGGCAGAAACTTAAAGTGCAAGAAATGTAAATTGCAGAATCTTAAAGTGCAAGGAATGTAAATTGCTTGAAATGTAAAGGGGATTGGGATGTGGATTTGCAGAAATTAAACAAGGAAAAGCTAAATTGCATCAAACAGAAGAGGGAAAGGGAATTGGGATTGAATCGGATGTGAAGCAGAAAATTAAATGAACGTAGAAAGCAGTAAACAGAGAATTGAAATGGGAATTTAGATCTCAGGACCCAGAGACTAGAAAACCAAGTCTAGATCTCAATGCCTTCCTAGATCCAACAAGAACAATTGCAAGGGAATTGTAAATTGCAAAGAAAAGAGATGAAGAACAATGAACCGGAAATGGAATTCAATTAACAGTAAAGAAACAAAGAGATCCAAGATTGAGATTGAAACAGAATTTCTTCAATTCTCTAATCCAAGATCCAAGACAAATGTAAAATGAAATTGAAAGCAATGAAAACAAGAAATTAAAGTTCACTCAAGTTCAAAAGCTCTCCGAAAACTATTATGAAAATTCTAAAAGGAAAGCTCCCCGAATAACTTGAATTCTATCCTATTTATACACTTTCCAAAATGATCTTCAAGCCTTGAGTTGGGCCTTTGTTCTTGGTGGAATTGGGTTGAAAGAGGCCTTGGTTGATTGCTCTTGAAGTTTGAAGAAGAACCAAAGTGAACCAATTGAACCGGTTTTGAAGTTAGCCATAGTTGGACCTAACGTTTGAGCCAAAGTTAGGGGTCTAACTTTGACCCTAACTTTTCATAGCAGCAAGCATAATTCTCTGGTTTGGACGTTGGTGCCAACGTTAGGGGTCTAACTTTGACCCTAACGTTGGCTTTGCTTAGAGCTAGTGGCGCCAACGTTAGCCTCCAAGTTAGGGGGCTAACGTTGGCGCAAACGTTGGCCTTTTCCCCCTTTGTGATTCATGTGCCAACGTTAGCCTCCAAGTTAGGGGGCTAACGTTGGCGCAAACGTTGGCCCTTCCCCCTTTGTGATTCATGTGCCAACGTTAGCCTCCAAGTTAGGGGGCTAACGTTGGCGCAAACGTTGGTGCTCAGGGGAGAACTTCTCTTGCCAACGTTAGCCTCCAAGTTAGGGGGCTAACGTTGGCTCAAACGTGGGGAGCTCAGGGAGTAATCTTCATGCCCAACGTTAGCCTCCAAGTTAGGGGGCTAACGTTGGAGCTAACTTCATGTCTCCAAGTTCAATTTCACTTATTCCTTTCTTCACTTCTAGCCATTCCTCTTTGCTTCAACCTTTTTCCAAGCTTTGTTCACCTATCATAAATCAACCAAATTCATCAAAGCTATGCTCAAAATCATGAGATATTCAATCTTTCATAATATGCAACAAATATAGCACAAAACCTCATGAAATGGCATGAATTCATATATGGTTGGTTCAATCAAGGGAAACATGAAAATCTACTCAATTAGCTGGCTTGTAGCTCAAGAAAGTGCATAATTCTAATGAAAACTAAAGAAAAAGACTAGCTAAAATAGGCTAAGATGACTTGTCATCACAACACCAAACTTAAAGCTTGCTTGTCCCCAAGCAAGAAATGAATTATTAAGAAGAAAGAATGAAATGGAAGAGGAAGTTCATGCTAGCAGAGTATTATTGATAGTTCATGGGGTTTTATGTGGATATGCAAATACTCACTTCTTATTGACTCCTAGGCCTAGAAAGTCTCCTTCAAGCTTCAAGTGACATATTGCTATGACCTCTCATTATTCCTTCATCCTTGGCTATTATTTTGTTCAAAAGCTTTATTTGAGTGTCATGTGTAGCAAGTTCATTTTCTTTTCTTTATACTTGACACATTATTCACCATAGACACTTGGCTCACATTCCTTCTTAAAACATTGATGCCTAGCACCTCTTTGGGTTACTAAATGCCTTGTAGTTAGGTTGCTCTTGATAGTGGACTTTCAGCTGATGATCCCGGGTTAGTTAACCCAAGTCACCAAGTGTTGAGGCACTCCTAAGAGCTTACTAATCCAAGCAGATCCTAGTACAAAGACATCACAGGCATATATTTTAAGGTTCAAGCTATTGGTGTCCAGCTTTGTCTCTTTTTGTTTTTCTTTTGTTTTGCCACTTTTTGGCTCTCTTTGTTCTTTCCTTCTTTTTGTTTTTCTTTCTAACCAAGGAATTTAATTCAATTGAGATTCCTAGACAGTAAACCACTCTTTACTTAGAAGGAGATATCCTAGCTCTTTATTCACTAAAAGTGAGCTATTCTACAATCACACACATACCACCACTTACTTTTATTCCACTTCTATCTAACAGAGACCATTTCACTTCACATTCAAACTGTTCTTTTATTGAATTTAAAGATGCAGGGGACAATACATACTTCTTGTCAAGTGAAGATAAACACACAAGCAAACATAAAAACTAGCCTATTTATTTTGAAAGAAACAAACACAATGCAAAGACTTTTAATTAAAGAGGACTACTTAGAAATGCAAAGACAACTTAGAACAGATAGAATGCATGAATTTTTTTTCTTTGAACAAGGAGCAAGTCCACCTTTCATTTGTCATGCCTCTTCTTTCTCCTTTCATACACTTGGCTGCTAGTGTTCCCACCATCCTTGTTTGGTGCCTGTTGATCTTGCCAAAAGCCAGCATTATTCATAGCCTCCTCCACTCTATCTTCAAGTCTCATAGCCCTGTTTACTTCTACCTCACTTCTCATTTTGAAAAATTCATCAAAAGTTGGGAATGCCGGATCCATGTTATGCATATGTTCTCCAATATAGTTTAGTTTGATTTGGCTATTGACATTGTAATCGGCTTGCACTTCATACCTTGCTTCTTGAAGTGTTGTGAACTCCTTGAAAGCCTTCAAACTTTCAGCTTGCATTTGTTCCAACTTCCCAAAAGATTCATGAGATTGAAAGGCATGTTCTTCTTGCATCGCAAGAAATCTTGACTCGAATTCATTTTGTTTGTTTATTATTCTTAGCTCTCTTTCTTCTTGTGCTTGTTGGTTTTGCATGTACAGAGAATGATATTCCTCTTGCCTTGCTTGGATTCTTGTGTACAGTTGAGACAACCTCCCTATTGCTTCTTGCATTTGAGTCATATCCATATTGCCATGTGGGAAAAAGTGTGGCTGCTCCTCCTCCTCTTGTGGCTCTTCTTCTATGTGTGGCTCATCTTCTTCCATTGGCTCTTCTCTTTCCCTTCCTCCATGTGGTCTTCGGCCTTGATGTGCTTCAAGGGGCATCATCATTCGTTCAATGGTTATGGGCATGCCTTGGCTCAACCACATTGGATTCTCCTCTTCCAATGGAACTTTAGCTTTTGCACACAACTTCCAAATGGTGCTCGGATAGTACAACCAAGATCCGGCCGAATTCTTTTCAGCTATCTTTTGAATGTCTCTTGCAAGGATCTCATGAACTCTTATTTCTCCACCCACCATGATACAATGCAGCATTAAGGCTCTCTCCCTGTTAACTTCTGAGGTGTTCACTGTCCCCAGAATTGATCTTTTCATCAATTCATACCATCCTTTTGCTTCCGGAATGAGGTTACATCTCTTCAGGAACTTGTATCTGTTTTTGTTGTCTCCTTCCCATTCTGAGTTCTCAAAACAAATGTCTCTTGCAATCTCTTCATAATCTTGATCCTCAGTCAATCTTTGTTGGTATCCCGGTTCATCAAAGCGGACTGACTTTAGTTTCAAGACTTTCTTGATTGCCTCCGGGCTAAAGTCTACTTCCACCCCACGCACATAGCTCTTGTACGTTGGGGGTTCCCGCATGTCAATCCTTGGGACATTTGCATAGAACTCTCTTATGATATTGGTATTAACTCGGGTGGCTGGTGATGTAAGTTCCTCCCATCTCCTCTTCCGGATTTTGTTCTTTATTTCTTGACATCCATCGTCCAGCAACATGAATGGAATTTCAGGATAGATTCTTTTCTCGTTCATCCATTGAATTTGCATTTGATGAGACCAAGACTTGAACCTCCATTGGTCATACTCATGTGTTTCTTCCTCTACTATTGGATCTTTTCCTTTTCGTCATTTGGTTCTTGAGGAGGATGCCATGATCACTTGGTTGGTTGAGAGGGGATGTGAAGAATGTTGGAGAGTTTGATGTGTGTTTGGAGGAAAAAGAGATGAGGTCCGGACTTGCTATAACAAGAAGTTATGAAGAGGAGTTTAAGTGGTTGGAGTTTAAAGTAGAAGAAAGGTTGCACAAGGCTTGTTATGTTGAGGAGTGATTCGGTTATGTGCATGGCTTGAAGGTGGTATACTTTTAAATGAGCAATGAAGGGCTAGGATGCAATTAGACACTATGGGAATCAAGGGTGTGCATGTGAAGATGAATGAAGACAAGATTTGCTCCTTCCCATGCCTTTGCCGTGATCATTCTCAAGGAGTGGCAGATTTCTTCCTTGAAGCATGTGATAGGATTTTGTCCTTATGCTATGCTTTCCTTTGTCTTGTCTTTTTCATTGAAGATTCTTTGACCTCCTAGTCATCACAACAAGACAACCTATATTAGTCTTATCCAACCGTAGCACTATTGTTCTTTTTAGTAAAAATATGTGAACCATCACTTCTTATCTCATGTGAACCGTGACACTCTTTTTGGAGGACACCAAACTTAGTGTTTGGTAATGTATAAAGAAAATGAGTTTCTTCCTCCAATTGGTGAAATTCAAAAGTTACATGTTCATAAGAATTGTTTTCATCATACTTTCTTTTTTTTTTTTCTTTTTCTTTTTTTTTTCATGAAGGATTAATTGCATCCTTGAATCGGTGCATCAAGGTTTGATGAACACCAAACTTATTTCTTGTCAAAGGGTCAATCACAATTAATGCCTTCATTTTTGAAAAAAAAAATTTCTATTTATAAGGTTTTGGAAAATAACACATGTATGATTATTGATGCATGAGTTTCAAATTTTCATGAAGCTATGTGGACACCAAACTTAGTGTTCGGCCATATGCTCTATCAAAACATTTTAAGCATGTGAAACAATATCCTTTGTAATATTGGTTAAGTGTGCTTGAAGATACACCAAACGTAGCATATGTTTCAAAATAGTGCATGCAATAAATGGACATGTTCATGAAAAGAGAAAAGAATTCATGCATCAAGTGATCATAATTTATTGAATGTAAAATGACAAGAATCTTAAAGCATGGGTTGCCTCCCATGGAGCGCTCTTTTATTGTCACTAGCTTGACATTGAAGCTTTCTTTTATGGTGGTTGGTGCTTGTAGGGCCTTAATTTGTCTCCCCTGACCGTGATCCTCTTCTTTGTTCTCTGGTGTTCAATCTTAGCATGCTCTAATGATAGTATGTTGCTGACAGTGTAGTAATCCTCGGTTTGTTGATTTGCCCCCAACTGTTGATATATCAGTTGCACTTTGTCACCTTTGGAAAGCCCCTCTGTTGGAATCTTTCTATTCTTCCAGCCCCTTTTTGCTTTGTTTCTGCGTTTCATCTTTCCTTTTGTTGATCTTTCTTTTCTGGCCATAGGCTTTCCTTGGGGGCCTCTCTTTTCAGTGGCTAATACTCTACTACCCTCCTGGGCTTTTTCATCAGTCTGCACAGTCTTTAGCATTGGGATGTTGCTGTGACTTTCCTAGCCATTTTTCATATAGTCTTTCTCTTCCTTACTAAATTGTGCTTCTGGCAACACCTTCAGAGTGATGCTCTGGTCATGCATCCTTAGAGTTAATTCCCCTTCCTCTACGTCTATGATAGCTCTAGCAGTGGCCAAGAATGGCCTTCCCAGTATAACAGAGTCACCATCATCATCGTTTGATTCTAGAACCACAAAATCAGCAGGGTATATAAAACTGTCCACCTTGACCAAGAGATTTTCAATTACACCCCTGGGGTATACCATTGACTTGTCTACCAGCTCCAGAGACATTTGTACTGGTTTGACCTCCTCTATATGCAGCTTTTTCATCAAGGAGGATGATATTAAGTTAATACTTGCTCCGAGATCACACATTGCTTTAGTGATTGTCAATTTCCCAATGGTGCAAGGCAACAGGAAGCTTCCTGGGTCCTCAAGCTTGGGAGGAAGCCCCTTTTGAATCAAGGCCCTGCATTCCTCAGCAATCATTATGGTTTCTTTCTCATCCCAGCTTCTTTTCTTGTTGATAAGATCCTTCAGAAACTTGGAATATAGAGGCATTTGCTCAAGTGCTTCAGCCAAGGGAATGTTGATTTCCAGCTTCTTAAAAATCTCAAGGAATTTGTGAAAATGCTTGTCTTTAATCTCTTTGTTGAACCTCTGAGGGTAAGGCAGTGGAGGTGTGATGTTTTTTTCCATTTGCTGCTGCCCCTGAGCTACTTCCTTTGAGCTATGTGGCTGGTTGTTCTTCTCTTTGAGTTTCTCAGTGTCTTTGTTTGGCATCACATCTTGCTCCTTATCCTCATCTGCCTTTGTTTGATTCTCATCCTCTGTTGGTCCTTTGATGTTCTCTGCTTGCTTCCTTGTAGTGTCATTGTTGCTTATCAATGTTCTCCCACTCCTCAATTGTATTGCCTTGCATTCCTCCTTGGGATTTGGGATTGTGTCACTGGGCAGTGCGTTTGAAGGTCTCTCAACAGATACTTGCTTGGAGAGTTGCCCCATCTGTCTCTCTAGGCTCTTTATAGAGGCTTCCTGATTCTTGGCTACCATTTCTTGGTGTTTCAACATTTTGTCTATCATGGCTTCCAAGTGAGTGATTCTTTGGGCTTCAGGTGATATTTGAGGTGGGTTTTGAGATGTAGGTGGTGGATGGTAGGCATTTTGGTTGGTGAGTTGGTTATTAGATTGGTATTGGTTGAGGTTGGGGTAGTTGTTCTGAGGCTTTCTGTAGGGGTTTTGGTTAGTCTGCTGCTGGTTGTGATTTTGGTTGCTTCTTGGGTTGTGTTGGTTTGAGTTCCTCTGCCATGGTTGTTGATTTTGGGTATGGTTATCTCCCCATCTGAGGTTTGGGTGGTTTTTCCAGGATGGATTGTATGTATCACCATACACTTCATTTGGTCCTTGGTTGTGCATATATTGTACTTGCTCTTGTTGTTGTTCTTCTTGAGTTTCTTCACTCTGTCCCCATGTGGTTGATGGTTGGCTAGTGTTGACTGTTGCAACTTGGAGACTATCAATCCTCTTGGCCATTTGCTCAAATTGTTGCTGAATTTGCTGCTGCATCATCTTGTTTTGAGCCAGGATTGAATCTACTCCTTCTAGCTCTATTACTCCTCTCCTTTGTGATGGTTGGCGGTTTCTTTGATGAGCAAAGAAATATTGATTGTTGGCCACCATGTCCACAAGATTCTGAGCTTCCTCAGCAGTTTTCATCAGTTGTAGTGAACCTCCAGCAGAATGATCTAATGCCTCCTGAGATTTCAATGTCAGGCCTTCATAGAAATTTTGCAGCACGTCCCATTCATTGAACATCTCTGGAGGACACTTTCTGATTAAGGCTTTGTACCTCTCCCATGCTTCATACAAGGATTCGGCATCTAATTGTGTGAATGTCTGCACCTCGGTTTTCAGCCTGATGACTCTTTGGGGTGGATAGAATTTGGCTAGAAATTTAGTCACCAAGTCATCCCAACTAGTGATACTTCCTTGGGGAAAAGTTTCAAGCCATTGTGCAGCCTTATCCCTTAATGAGAACGGGAACAGCAGAAGCTTGTAGGTTTCAGGATTCACGCCATTGGATTTGACAGTGTCACAGATCCTAAAGAAGGTAGATAGATGTTGATTTGGATCCTCCAATGGTCCTCCCCCAAATGAGCAATTGTTCTGGACCAATGTGATGAGTTGTGGCTTCAGTTCAAAGTTATTTGCATTGACATTAGGGGTGAGAATGTTGCTTCCACAATGTCTAGCATTTGCAAAGGTATAGGAAGCCAGTACTCTCCTTTGTTGTGGTTGATTATTAACTCCTCCTCCTGGATTAGATGTATCTCCTTCCATCTCGTGGTATTCTTCCTCAGATTCGTCTTCTCCAACAATATTTTTCCCTCTTTCAGCTCTTCTTATCCTTCTAAGAGTTCTCTGATCAGCTTCAGATAAAACAGGAACGGATCTCCCTGTACTTGACATACAAACAAGACAAAAGAAACACCAGCAAGATCACTTCAATCTATTGGTAGAATGAAGTTTAGTTCAAGCAAAAATTCAAACAGTTAGTGGGTTAATCGAAAATTTAAGAAAAAAGAAAAAGTGCTTGATCTAGATCACCACCTCGCTTAATCATTGTCAATCTAATCAATCCCCGGCAACGGCGCCAAAAATTTGATGAGATATTTTGGAGGAAAAATAAATCTCTTCCAAAACACCCAAAACTAACCGGCAAGTGTACCGGGTCGTATCAAGTAATAAAAACTCACTGGAGTGAGGTCGATCCCACAGGGATTGAAGGATTGAGCAATTTTAGTTTAGTGGTTGATTTAGTCAAGCAAATCAAGATTTGGTTGATGGTTTTGTGACTTGCAGAATTAAATTGCATTGAAGTAAAGAGAACAAGAAATAAATTGCTGAAACTTAAAGAACAAGAAATTAAATGGCAGAAACTTAAAGTGCAAGAAATGTAAATTGCAGAATCTTAAAGTGCAAGGAATGTAAATTGCTTGAAATGTAAAGGGGATTGGGATGTGGATTTGCAGAAATTAAACAAGGAAAAGCTAAATTGCATCAAACAGAAGAGGGAAAGGGAATTGGGATTGAACCGGATGTGAAGCAGAAAATTAAATGAACGTAGAAAGCAGTAAACAGAGAATTGAAATGGGAATTTAGATCTCAGGACCCAGAGACTAGAAAACCAAGTCTAGATCTCAATGCCTTCCTAGATCCAACAAGAACAATTGCAAGGGAATTGTAAATTGCAAAGAAAAGAGATGAAGAACAATGAACCGGAAATGGAATTCAATTAACAGTAAAGAAACAAAGAGATCCAAGATTAAGATTGAAACAGAATTTCTTCAATTCTCTAATCCAAGATCCAAGACAAATGTAAAATGAAATTGAAAGCAATGAAAACAAGAAATTAAAGTTCACTCAAGTTCAAAAGCTCTCCGAAAACTATTATGAAAATTCTAAAAGGAAAGCTCCTCGAATAACTTGAATTCTATCCTATTTATACACTTTCCAAAATGATCTTCAAGCCTTGAGTTGGGCCTTTGTTCTTGGTGGAATTGGGTTGAAAGAGGCCTTGGTTGATTGCTCTTGAAGTTTGAAGAAGAACCAAAGTGAACCAATTGAACCGGTTTTGAAGTTAGCCATAGTTGGACCTAACGTTTGAGCCAAAGTTAGGGGTCTAACTTTGACCCTAACTTTTCATAGCAGCAAGCATAATTCTCTGGTTTGGACGTTGGTGCCAACGTTAGGGGTCTAACTTTGACCCTAACGTTGGCTTTGCTTAGAGCTAGTGGCGCCAACGTTAGCCTCCAAGTTAGGGGGCTAACGTTGGCGCAAACGTTGGCCTTTTCCCCCTTTGTGATTCATGTGCCAACGTTAGCCTCCAAGTTAGGGGGCTAACGTTGGTGATGACAAGTCATCTTAGCCTATTTTAACTAGCCTTTTTCTTTTGTTTTTAATTGAATTATGCACTTTCTTGAGCCATAAGCAAGCCAATTGGGTAGATTTTCATGTTTCCTTTGATTTAATCAACCATGTATGAATTCATGCTATTTCATGAGGTTTTATGCTAAAATTGTCACATATTATGAAAGAATGAATATCTCATGATTTTGAGCATAGCTTTGATGTGTTTGGTTGATTAATGATAGGTGAAGAAAGCTTGGAGAAAGGTTGAAGCAAAGAGGAATGGCTAGGAGTGAAGAGAGGAATAAGTGAAATTAAACCTGGAGGCATGAAGTTAGCCCCAACGTTAGCCCCCTAACTTGGAGGCTAACGTTGGGCATGAAGATTACTCTCTGGGCTCCCCACGTTTGAGCCAACGTTAGCCCCCTAACTTGGAGGCTAACGTTGGCACATGAATTCCTCCCTGGCCATCCAACGTTTGCGCCAACGTTAGCCCCCTAACTTGGAGGCTAACGTTGGCACATGAAGACATAAGGGAGAGGGGCCAACGTTTGCGCCAACGTTAGCCCCCTAACTTGGAGGCTAACGTTGGCGCCACACACCACAAGGCATACAAGGGGTATACTTCCAACAAGAATAACTTGAGCTACAGAGCTCCAAATGAGGTGATTCAAGAAGCATTGGAAAGTAGGAATCAAGAGCTTTCCAAGCATATATGGCACTGCATGGTGGACACTAAAATTGAGGGAGAAAACTGCCCCGCAATGTGCATAAACGAACATGGTGGCAACCTGCAGTGAAGCCAACTGACCTCTGCACTTTCAAAGAAGTATAACTCGAGCTGTAGAGCTCCAAATAATGTGATCCCAACGGCATTGGAAAGTAGACATCCAGGGCTTTCCAACAATGTATAATAGTATGGGGTGGACAATACATTTGAGCCTCCAGAACTGGCGTTTTCGCCAACGTTTGAGGGCTAACGTTACCTCAAACGCTGCACACCAAAGCCAGCAACCATGCCCTCTTCAAATGATCATAACTTGAGTTGTAGATGTCCAATTGAAGTGATTCCAAGTGGGTTAGAAAGCTGACATTCAGAGCTTTCCAACCATATATGATAGTTAATATTGGGCATAAAATTGGCAACATGACAAGAGGACAAAGTTGGCCCCATAAATGTGCATAAGGGAGGCCAACGTTAGGGTCAAAGTTAGACCCCTAACGTTGGCACCAACGTCCAAACCAGAGAAATATGCTTGCTGCTAGGAAAAGTTAGGGCCAAAGTTAGACCCCTAACTTTGGCTCAAACGTTAGGTCCAACTATGGCTAATTTCAAAACCGGTTCAATTGGTTCAATTCGGTTCCTCTTCAAACTCCAAGAGCAATCAACCAAGGCCTTTATCAACCCAATTCCATCAAGAGCAAGGGCCCAATTGACACCACTCAGAGGCACAAGAGATAGTTAGAATAGAAATTTCATTTTAATTGTAATTTATTTTGAATTTCATTTTCATTTTGTAGAAATGCCTATAAATAGGCATCTGTTTCATATTTGTAAGGAGGCTGGCTCCACGAGGGAGCAGAAGGATTTGAGAGCTCTCTCTTAGTTTTCAATTTCGTTTTGAATCTTGGGTTGAGAATTGAAGAAATTCTGTTTCAATCTCACCTTGAGAATTTTCTTGTTTACTTTCTCTGCACAATTGAATTTCCATTCCTGTTTACTACTTCACCTTCTCTTGGCTTCTGCAATTTACTTTTCTTTAATTTCTCTTGCAATTGTTCTTGTTGGATCTAGGAAGGCATTGAGATCTAGACTTGGTTATCTAGTCTCTTGGGTCCTGAGATCTTAATTCCAATTTTACATTCTCTGTTTATTGCTTTTCATGTTTATTTACATTTCTGTTTTGGTTCCGAATCAATCAAATCCATCTTTTACTTCTCTGCTTGCTGCAATTTAACTTTTCCTTGTTTAATTTCTGCAAATCCAATTCCCAATTCCCTTTACATTTGATGCAATTTATATTTCTTGTCATTTAAGATTCTTGCAATTTACATTTCTTGCTCTTTAAGTTACTTGCCAATTTACATTCTGCAACTTTAAATTCATTGTCATTTACTTTCTGTTGGTTACAATTTCACACAATTCACATCAATGTTAGCTTGACTAAACTAATCACCCACTAAAGTTGCTTGATCCATCAATCCCTGTGGGATCGACCTCACTCCCGTGAGTTATTATTACTTGATGCGACCCGGTGCACTTGCCGGTTAGATTTGTGTGTTTTGGGAGAAATTTATTTTCCTCCAAAATATCTCATCAAGTTTTTGGCGCCGTTGCCGGGGATTGATTAGATCAACAATGATTAAGTGGGTGAGAAGTCTAGATCAAGCATTTTCTTTATTTTTGTTTTCCGTTTCAAAGTGAAACCAAGGTGTTTGAGTTTTTGCCTCACTAAGAAATTCTCATCTCTGATATGAGTAATTTCAATTTTCATTGATGTTTGCAAAATACAAATGGAGTTCAACTCATCATTTGGTCAAACAAAATTTTATGGGATATCACCCACCATCACCAATCTCTAATGATGGCTGGGGATATCACCAAGAAACTTCAAATTCTGGGCACTCCAATTTATGGAGCTATGCTTCAGAACCACAAGATGAGAAAGAAAATCATATGGGATATTTCCCTCCACCACAAAATGATGCAAGTCATAATTCTAATGGTGGCTGGGAAGGGAATTCTAGTGCTCCATATGATATTCATCCAGAGATATCATCAGTTGAAGCAAACGTTGGCCCTTCCCCCTTTGTGATTCATGTGCCAACGTTAGCCTCCAAGTTAGGGGGCTAACGTTGGCGCAAACGTTGGTGCCCTGGGGAGAACTTCTCTTGCCAACGTTAGCCTCCAAGTTAGGGGGCTAACGTTGGCTCAAACGTGGGGAGCTCAGGGAGTAATCTTCATGCCCAACGTTAGCCTCCAAGTTAGGGGGCTAACGTTGGAGCTAACTTCATGTCTCCAAGTTCAATTTCACTTATTCCTTTCTTCACTTCTAGCCATTCCTCTTTGCTTCAACCTTTTTCCAAGCTTTCTTCACCTATCATAAATCAACCAAATTCATCAAAGCTATGCTCAAAATCATGAGATATTCAATCTTTCATAATATGCAATAAATATAGCACAAAACCTCATGAAATGGCATGAATTCATATATGGTTGGTTCAATCAAGGGAAACATGAAAATCTACTCAATTAGCTGGCTTGTAGCTCAAGAAAGTGCATAATTCTAATGAAAACTAAAGAAAAAGACTAGCTAAAATAGGCTAAGATGACTTGTCATCATACCTCAGCCTTTAACCTTATAATCCTCTGAGGTGGATAAAATTTGGCAAGGAATTTAGTTACCAAATCATCCCAATTGTTGATGCTGTCTCTTGGAAAAGATTCTAACCATTGAGTGGCCTTGTCCCTAAGAGAAAATGGGAATAGCATTAGCTTGTAGCTGTCAGGGGGCACTCCATTAGTTTTGACAGTGTTGCATATCCTCAAGAAAGTGGATACATGTTGGTGTGGGTCCTCAAGTGGTCCTCCACCAAAAGAGCAGTTGTTCTGAACCAAAGTGATGAGTTGTGGCTTGAGTTCAAAGTTGTTAGCATTGACATTTGGAGCCAAGATGCTGCTCCCACAATGTCTAGGATTTGCAAAGGTGTAGGAAGCCAAAACTCTCCTCTGGGGTGGGTTGCCATTGTTGTTGTCTTCCCCACCTGGTGGATTGGTTAAATGTTCCTCCATCTCTTGGAATTCTTCGTCTGATTCCTCTTCTCCAACAATATTTTTCCCTCTTTCAGCTCTTCTTAACCTCCTGAGAGTTCTTTCGTCTTGTTCATGAAAATTGAGTATGGTTCTTCTTGTACCTGACATACAAGCAGAGCATGAGGAATGCACAAAACCAGTGACACTTCAATTTACTGCCAGATTGAAGTGTTAGTTAGTTTAAGCAAAAAATCAAACAGTTAGTGGGTTAATCAAAAATTAAAGAAAAATAAAGAAAAAGTGCTTGATCTAGATCACCACCTCACTTAATCATTGTCAATCTAATCAATCCCCGGCAACGGCGCCAAAAACTTGATGAGATATTTTTGGAGGAAAAATAAATCTCTCCCAAAACACCCAAATCTAACCGGCAAGTGCACCGGGTTGCATCAAGTAATAATAACTCACGGGAGTGAGGTCGATCCCACAGGGATTGAAGGATTGAGCAATTTTAGTTTAGTGGTTGATTTAGTCAAGCGAATCAAGATTTGGTTGATGGTTTTGTGACTTGCAGAATTAAATTGCATTGAAGTAAAGAGAACAAGAAATAAATTGCTGAAACTTAAAGAACAAGAAATTAAATGGCAAAAACTTAAAGGGCAAGAAATGTAAATTGCAGAATCTTAAAGTGCAAGGAATGTAAATTGCTTGAAATGAAAAGGGGATTGGGATGTGGATTTGTAGAAATTAAACAAGGAAAAACTAAATTGCATCAAACAGAAGAGGGAAAGGGAATTGGGATTGAACCAGATGTGAAGCAGAAAAGTAAATGAACATATAAAGCAGTAAACAGAGAAGTGAAATGGGAAATTCAGATCTCAGGACCCAGAGACTAGAAAACCAAGTCTAGATCTCAATGCCTTCCTAGATCCAACAAGAACAATTGCAAGGGAATTGTAAATTGCAAAGAGAATAGATGAAGAGCAATGAACCGGAAATGAAATTCAATTAATAGTAAAGAAACAGAGAGATCAAAGATTGAGATTGAAACAGAATTTCTTCAATTCTCCAATCCAAGATTCAAGACAAATGTAAAATGAGATTGAAAGCAATGAAAACAAGAAATTAAAGTTCACTCAAGTTCAAAAGCTCTCTGAAAACTATTATGAAAATTCTAAAAGGAAAGCTCCCTGAAGAACTTGAATTCTATCCTATTTATACACTTTCTTCAAATGATCTTCAAGCCTTGAGTTGGGCCTTTGCTCTTGGTGGAATTGGGTTGAAAGAGGCCTTGGTTGATTGCTCTTGAAGTTTGGAGAAGAACCGAAGTGAACCAATTGAACCGGTTTTGAGGTTAGCAAAAGTTGGACCAAAAGTTTGAGCCAAAGTTAGGGGTCTAACTTTGGCTCCAACTTTTCATATCAGTTGGCACATTTTTCTGGTTTGGACGTTGGTGCCAACGTTAGGGGTCTAACTTTGACCCTAACGTTGGCCTTCCCTTGGTGCTAGTGGCGCCAACGTTAGCCTCCAAGTTAGGGGGCTAATGTTGGCGCAAACGTTGGCCCTTCTCCCTTATGTTTTCATGTGCCAACGTTAGCCTCCAAGTTAGGGGGCTAACGTTGGCGCAAACGTTGGCCCTTCTCCCTTATGTCTTCATGTGCCAACGTTAGCCTCCAAGTTAGGGGGCTAACGTTGGCGCAAACGTTGGCTAGCCAGGGAGGAATTCATGTGCCAACGTTAGCCTCCAAGTTAGGGGGCTAACGTTGGCGCAAACGTGGGATGGCCAGGGAGGAAATTTCAAGTTCCAACGTTAGCCTCCAAGTTAGGGGGCTAACGTTGGGGCTAACTTCTTGCTTCCTGGTTCAATTTCACTTATTCCATTGTCCTCTCTTCACTCCTAGCCATTCCTCTTTGCTTCAACCTTTCTCCAAGCTTTCTTCACCTATCATTAATCAACCAAACTCATCAAAGCTATGCTCAAAATCATGAGATATTCAATCTTTCATAATATGCAACAAATATAGCATAAAACCTCATGAAATGGCATAAATTCATATATGGTTGGTTCAATCAAGGGAAACATGAAAATCTACTCAATTAGCTTGCGTGTAGCTCAAGAAAGTGCATAATTCTAATGAAAAAAAAGAAAAAGACTAGTTAAAATAGGCTAGGATGACTTGTCATCAACAGTCACAAATAATTCAAGTGATGATTGAATATTTTCAAGCTCAGAATGTGATTCAGAAGGTTAGCTGGCACAAAGTATCAAACAGTTGATGGACTTGGGAGATTAGTGGCAGAAATTGCTTCTCTTGTGTAAGCAAGAGCATTGCATAGAGCCAGAAATTTCCCGGAAAACTTCACTTTGTTGCTAAAGCGAAGTTTCAGTCATCTCAGGCAAAAATTCAAACAGTTAGTGGGTTAGTCAAAATTAGAGAAAAATAAAGAAAAAGTGCTTGATCTAGATCACCACCTTACTTAATCATTGTCAATCTAATCAATCCCCGGCAACGGCGCCAAAAACTTGATGGGATATTTTTGTGGAAGAAACGAATTTCTCCAAAACACCCAGATCTAACCGACAAGTGCACCGGGTCGCATCAAGTAATAATAACTCACGGGAGTGAGGTCGATCCCACAGGGATTGAAGGATTGAGCAATTTTAGATTAGTGGTTGATTTAGTCAAGCGAATCAAGTTTTGGTTGAGTGAATTGTGATTTGCAGAATTTAAATTGCATAGAAAGTAAAGGGAATGGGTAATTGGCATGAAATTAAAGAGAACTAAAATTTAAAGTGCAGAATCTTAAAGAACAAGAAATTAAATGGCAGAAACTTAGAACGCAAGAAATGTAAATTGCAGAATCTTAAAGTGCAAGAAATGTAAATGGCTTAAATTGTAAAGGGAATTGGGAATTGGATTTGCAGAATTTAAACAAGGAAAAGTAAATTGCAACAAACAAAGAAGTAAAGGATGACTTGAATCAAACCGGATCTTAAAACAGAAATGTAAATGAGATTGAAAAAAATATTAAACAAAGGATGTAAAATTGGAATTCAGATCTCAGGACTCAAGAGACTAGATAACCAAGTCTAGATCTCAATGCTTTCCTAGATCCAACAAGATTAATTGCAAAGGAAATGTAAATTGCAGAGAAAGTAGATGAGAGAGCAAGTAACCAAAACTGAAATTCAATTAAGCAGAGAATTAAACAAGATCCCAAGGTGAGATTGAAACAGAAGTTCTTCAATTCTCCATCCAAGATCCGAAGCAAGAAAATTAAAGAGTGCTGGGCAAGAACAAGGAAGAAGAGAGATCAATTCTCCTCCCCAATTCTCTTGAATTAAAACAACAATGCTAGAATGTAAAAGTGAGCTCCCAATCAAAACTGAAAAGAAAGCTCTATATGAAAACTAAAAGGGAAGCTCTCTTAAAAACTTAAATCCTATGCTATTTATACACTTTCTTCAAATGGTCTTCAAGCCTTCAATTGGGCCTTTGCTCTTGATGGAATTGGGTTGATAGAGGCCTTGGTTGATTGCTCTTGGAGTTTGGAGAAGAACCGAATTGAACTGGGTTTGGAATCATGAAAGCTTGGGTAAAAGTTTGAGTAAAAGTTAGAGGCTAACTTTTACTCCAACTTTTCACATCAGCCACCCTTCTTTGCTGATACCAACGTTGGGGCAAAAGTTAGGGGTCAAACTTTTGCTCCAACGTTGGCCTCCCCTTGCATATTCATGGCGCCAACGTTAGCCAAAAAGTTAGAGGCTAACGTTGGCGCAAACTTTTGCTCTCCAGGGTGTGTTGTTCATGCGCCAACGTTAGCCAAAAAGTTAGGGGCTAACGTTGGCGCAAACTTTTGCTCTCCAGGGTGTTGATTTGTGATGCCAAAAGTTAGCCAAAAAGTTTGAGGCTAACTTTTGCTCCAGCTTTTTGCCCAAAAGTTTGCACAAAAGTTTGAGGCTAACTTTTGGTCCAGCTTTTTGCTCCCTGGTTCATTTTCAATTAATCCAAAAGTTTGAGCTAAAGTTTGAGGCAAACTTTTGCTCAAACTTTTTGTCCTCTCTTCCTCCTAGTCATTCCTTCTTGCTTCAACCTTTCTCCAAGCTTTCTTCACCTATCATTAATCAACCAAACACATCAAAGCTATGCTCAAAATCATGAGATATTCATTCTTTCATAATATGTGACAATTATAGCATAAAACCTCATGAAATAGCATGAATTCATACATGGTTGATTAAATCAAAGGAAGCATGAAAATCTACCCAATTGGCTTGCTTATAGCTCAAGAAAGTGCATAATTCAATTGAAAACAAAAGAAAAAGGCTAGTGAAATTAGGCTAAGATGACTTGTCATCAACTTGTTCACAAATTAAGAAAAAATTAATTTAAAATTTTAATTTTTTCCTATTTTTTTATTTTTTGGATATTTTTGGAATCATATTTTTTTATTAGAAAAAATTATTTTTCTTTTAAAAATTAAAAAATAATAAATTTACAGATCTATTGTTAACTAGATATTGCTGGACTTTGTTTTATTTTTCTAGTTTAAATAAAAAAATGTAATTATATAATTTAAATATTCAAAAATAAAAAAAAAATTTTTTAAAATTTTTTTTTTGAAAATATTTTTTTTATTCACCGGATAATGCACACCCGAACAGTTGACTTTTTTTGATGCACTTGTTCCCAAATTAAGAATAAATTAATTTAAAAATTTAAAATTTTTCAATTTTTTATTTTTGAATATTTTTGGAATTTTTTTTTACTATTAGAAAAAAATTTATATTTTTTGTTTAAAAATTAAAAAAATAATAAATTTACAGATCTATTGTTTACTAGATATTGCTGGATTTTATTTTATTTTTTTAATTTAAATAAAAAAATTTAATCATATAATTTAAATATTCAAAAACAAAAAATTTATTCTGTTAAAATTTGTAATTTTTTTGAAAATATTTTGTTATTTTTTTATTCACCAGATAATGGCACACATGGACTGTTGACTTTTTTTTGCAGCACTTGTTCACAAATTAAGAATAAATTAATTTAAAAAATTTAAAATTTTTCAATTTTTTTGGATATTGTTAGAATTTTTTTTTTCTATTGGAAAAAAAATATTCTTTTAGTTAAAAAATTAAAAAAATAATAAATTTACAGATCTGTATTTTACTTGATATTGCTAGACTTTATTTTATTTTTTTAATTTAAATAAAAAATTTAATCATGTAATTTAAATATTCAAAAATAAAAAATTTATTTTTTGAAAATTTTTTATTTTTTTGAAAACATTTTTTTATTTTTTTCACCGGATAATGCCACACCCGGACAGTTGACATTTTTTTGCTGCACTTGTTCAAAAATTAAGAATAACTAAATTTAAAAATTTTAATTTTTCTATTTTTTATTTTTTTTAGTATTAGAAAAAAATTTATATTTTTATTTTAAAAATTAAAAAAATAATAAATTTACAGATCTATTGTTTACTAGATATTGCTGGACTTTGTTTTCTTTTTCTAATTTAAATAAAACAATTTAATCATATAATTTAAATATTCAAAAATAAAAAAATTATTTTTTAAAATTTATTTTTTGAAAATATTTTTTTTATTCACCGAATAATGCCACACCCAAACAGTTGACTTTTTTATGCTGCATTTGTTCATAAATTAAGAATAAATTAATTTAAAAATTTTAAATTTTTCAATTTTTTTATTTTTTAGATTTTTTTGGAAATTTTATATTTTTACTATTAGAAAAAAAATTATATATTTTGTTTAAAAATTAAGAAAAATAATAAATTTACAGATCTATGGTTTACTAGATATTGCTTGACTTTATTTTATTTTTTTAATTTAAATAAAAAAATTTAATCATATAATTTAAATATTGAAAAATAAAAAATTTATTTTTTTGAAATTTGTAATTTTTTTGAAATTATTTTTTTTATTTTTTTATTCACTGGATAATGGCACACCTGTACAGTTGACTTTTTTTGCTGCACTTGTTCACAAATTAAGAATAAATTAATTTAAAAAATTTAAAATTTTTCAATTTTTATTTTTTAATTATTGTTAGAATTTTTTATTTTTTTCTATTGGAAAAAGTTATTTTTTTAGTTAAAAAATTAAAAAAATAATAAATTTACAGATCTGTTGTTTAGTAGATATTGCTATACTTTATTTTATTTTTCTAATTTAAATAAAAAAATTTAATCATGTAATTTAAATATTCAAAAATAAAAAATTTATTTTTTGAAAATTTTTTATTTTTTTGAAAAAATATTTTTATTTTTTTCACCGGATAATGCCACACCCAAACAGTTGACATTTTTTTGCTGCACTTGTTCACAAATTAAGAATAATTTAATTTAAAAATTTAATTTTTTCCTATTTTTTTATTTTTTGGATATTTTTGGAATCATATTTTTTTATTAGAAAAAAATTATTTTTATTTTAAAAATTAAAAAATAATAAATTCACAGATCTATTGTTAACTAGATATTGCTGGACTTTGTTTTATTTTTCTAGTTTAAATAAAAAAATTTAAGCATATAATTTAAATATTCAAAAATAAAAAAATTTATTTTTAAAAATTTTTTTTTGAAAATATTTTTTTATTCACAGGATAATGCACACCCGAACAGTTGACTTTTTTTGATGCACTTGTTCCCAAATTAAGAATAAATTAATTTAAAAATTTAAAATTTTTCAAATTTTTTATTTTTGGAATTTTTTTTTACTATTAGAAAAAAATTTATATTTTTTGTTTAAAAATTAAAAAAATAATAAATTTACAGATCTATTGTTTACTAGATATTGTTGGATTTTATTTTATTTTTAATTTAAATAAAAAATTTAATCATATAATTTAAATATTCAAAAATAAAAAATTTATTCTGTTAAAATTTTTTATTTTTTTGAAAATATTTTGTTATTTTTTTATTCACCGGATAATGGCACACATGGACTGTTGACTTTTTTTTGCAGCACTTGTTCACAAATTAAGAATAAATTAATTTAAAAAATTTAAAATTTTTCAATTTTTTTTGGATATTGTTAGAATTTTTTATTTTTTTTCTATTGGAAAAAAATTATTCTTTTAGTTAAAAAATTAAAAAAATAATAAATTTACAGATCTGTATTTTACTTGATATTGCTAGACTTTATTTTATTTTTTTAATTTAAATAAAAAATTTAATCATGTAATTTAAATATTCAAAAATAAAAAATTTATTTTTTGAAAATTTTTTATTTTTTTGAAAACATTTTTTTATTTTTTTCACCGGATAATGCCACACCCGGACAGTTGACATTTTTTTGCTGCACTTGTTCAAAAATTAAGAATAACTAAATTTAAAAATTTTAATTTTTTTATTTTTTATTTTTTGGAATTTTTATTTTTTTTAGTATTAGAAAAAAATTTATATTTTTATTTTAAAAATTAAAAAATAATAAATTTACAGATCTATTGTTTACTAGATATTGCTGGACTTTGTTTTCTTTTTCTAATTTAAATAAAACAATTTAATCATATAATTTAAATATTCAAAAATAAAAAATTTATTCTGTTAAAATTTGTAATTTTTTTGAAAATATTTTGTTATTTTTTTATTCACCAGATAATGGCACACATGAACTGTTGACTTTTTTTGCTGCACTTGTTCACAAATTAAGAATAAATTAATTTAAAAAATTTAAAATTTTTTAATTTTTTATTTTTTGATTATTGTTAGAATTTTTTATTTTTTTCTATTGGAAAAAAGTTATTTTTTTAGTTAAAAAATTAAAAAAATAATAAATTTACAGATCTGTTGTTTAGTAGATATTGCTATACTTTATTTTATTTTTCTAATTTAAATAAAAAAATTTAATCATGTAATTTAAATATTCAAAAATAAAAATTTTATTTTTTGAAAATTTTTTATTTTTTTGAAAAAATATTTTTATTTTTTTCACCGGATAATGCCACATCCAAACAGTTGACATTTTTTTGCTGCACTTGTTCACAAATTAAGAATAATTTAATTTAAAAATTTAATTTTTTCCTATTTTTTTATTTTTTGGATATTTTTGGAATCATATTTTTTTATTAGAAAAAAATTATTTTTATTTTAAAAATTAAAAAATAATAAATTCACAGATCTATTGTTAACTAGATATTGCTGGACTTTGTTTTATTTTTCTAGTTTAAATAAAAATATTTAATCATATAATTTAAATATTCAAAAATAAAAAAATTTATTTTTAAAAATTTTTTTTTGAAAATATTTTTTTATTCACAGGATAATGCACACCCGAACAGTTGACTTTTTTTGATGCACTTGTTTCCAAATTAAGAATAAATTAATTTAAAAATTTAAAATTTTTCAACTTTTTTATTTTTGGAATTTTTTTTTACTATTAGAAAAAAATTTATATTTTTTGTTTAAAAATTAAAAAAATAATAAATTTACAGATCTATTGTTTACTAGATATTGTTGGATTTTATTTTATTTTTAATTTAAATAAAAAATTTAATCATATAATTTAAATATTCAAAAATAAAAAATTTATTCTGTTAAAATTTTTAATTTTTTTGAAAATATTTTGTTATTTTTTTATTCACCGGATAATGGCACACATGGACTGTTGACTTTTTTTTTGCAGCACTTGTTCACAAATTAAGAATAAATTAATTTAAAAAATTTAAAATTTTTCAATTTTTTTTGGATATTGTTAGAATTTTTTATTTTTTTTCTATTGGAAAAAAATTATTCTTTTAGTTAAAAAATTAAAAAAATAATAAATTTACAGATCTGTATTTTACTTGATATTGCTAGACTTTATTTTATTTTTTTAATTTAAATAAAAAATTTAATCATGTAATTTAAATATTCAAAAATAAAAAATTTATTTTTTGAAAATTTTTTATTTTTTTGAAAACATTTTTTTATTTTTTTCACCGGATAATGCCACACCCGGACAGTTGACATTTTTTTGCTGCACTTGTTCAAAAATTAAGAATAACTAAATTTAAAAATTTTAATTTTTCTATTTTTTATTTTTTGGAATTTTTATTTTTTTTAGTATTAGAAAAAAATTTATATTTTTATTTTAAAAATTAAAAAATAATAAATTTACAGATCTATTGTTTACTAGATATTGCTGGACTTTGTTTTCTTTTTCTAATTTAAATAAAACAATTTAATCATATAATTTAAATATTCAAAAATAAAAAATTTATTCTGTTAAAATTTGTAATTTTTTTGAAAATATTTTGTTATTTTTTTATTCACCAGATAATGGCACACATGGACTGTTGACTTTTTTTGCTGCACTTGTTCACAAATTAAGAATAAATTAATTTAAAAAATTTAAAATTTTTTAATTTTTTATTTTTTGATTATTGTTAGAATTTTTTATTTTTTTCTATTGGAAAAAAGTTATTTTTTAGTTAAAAAATTAAAAAATAATAAATTTACAGATCTATTGTTTAGTAGATATTGCTATACTTTATTTTATTTTTCTAATTTAAATAAAAAAATTTAATCATGTAATTTAAATATTCAAAAATAAAAATTTTATTTTTTGAAAATTTTTTATTTTTTTGAAAAAATATTTTTATTTTTTTCACCGGATAATGCCACACCCAAACAGTTGACATTTTTTGCTGCACTTGTTCACAAATTAAGAATAATTTAATTTAAAAATTTAATTTTTTCCTATTTTTTTATTTTTTGGATATTTTTTGAATCATATTTTTTTATTAGAAAAAAATTATTTTTATTTTAAAAATTAAAAAATAATAAATTCACAGATCTATTGTTAACTAGATATTGCTGGACTTTGTTTTATTTTTCTAGTTTAAATAAAAAAAATTTAATCATATAATTTAAATATTCAAAAATAAAAAATTTTATTTTTTAAAATTTTTTTTGAAAATATTTTTTATTCACAGGATAATGCACACCCGAATAGTTGACTTTTTTTGATGCACTTGTTCCCAAATTAAGAATAAATTAATTTAAAAATTTAAAATTTTTCAAATTTTTCATTTTTGGAATTTTTTTTTACTATTAGAAAAAAATTTATATTTTTTGTTTAAAAATTAAAAAAAAAATAATAAATTTATAGATCTATTGTTTACTAGATATTGCTAGATTTTATTTTATTTTTAATTTAAATAAAAAATTTAATCATATAATTTAAATATTCAAAAATAAAAAATTTATTCTGTTAAAATTTGTAATTTTTTTGAAAATATTTTGTTATTTTTTTATTCACCGGATAATGGCACTCATGGACTGTTGACTTTTTTTTGCAGCACTTGTTCACAAATTAAGAATAAATTAATTTAAAAAATTTAAAATTTTTCAATTTTTTTTGGATATTGTTAGAATTTTTTATTTTTTTTCTATTGGAAAAAAATTATTCTTTTAGTTAAAAAATTAAAAAAATAATAAATTTACAGATCTGTTGTTCACTTGATATTGCTAGACTTTATTTTATTTTTTTAATTTAAATAAAAAATTTAATCATGTAATTTAAATATTCAAAAATAAAAAATTTATTTTTTTGAAAATTTTTTATTTTTTTGAAAACATTTTTTTACTTTTTTCACCGGATAATGCCACACCCGGACAGTTGACATTTTTTTGCTGCACTTGTTCAAAAATTAAGAATAACTAAATTTAAAAATTTTAATTTTTTTATTTTTTATTTTTTGGAATTTTTATTTTTTTTAGTATTAGAAAAAAATTTATATTTTTATTTTAAAAATTAAAAAAATAATAAATTTACAGATCTATTGTTTACTAGATATTGCTGGACTTTGTTTTCTTTTTCTAATTTAAATAAAACAATTTAATCATATAATTTAAATATTCAAAAATAAAAAATTTATTCTGTTAAAATTTGTAATTTTTTTGAAAATATTTTGTTATTTTTTTATTCACCAGATAATGGCACACATGGACTGTTGACTTTTTTTGTTGCACTTGTTCACAAATTAAGAATAAATTAATTTAAAAAATTTAAAATTTTTTAATTTTTTATTTTTTGATTATTGTTAGAATTTTTTATTTTTTTCTATTGGAAAAAAGTTATTTTTTTAGTTAAAAAATTAAAAAAATAATAAATTTACAGATCTGTTGTTTAGTAGATATTGCTATACTTTATTTTATTTTTCTAATTTAAATAAAAAAATTTAATCATGTAATTTAAATATTCAAAAATAAAAATTTTATTTTTTGAAAATTTTTTATTTTTTTGAAAAAATATTTTTATTTTTTTCACTGGATAATGCCACACCCAAACAGTTGACATTTTTTTGCTGCACTTGTTCACAAATTAAGAATAATTTAATTTAAAAATTTAATTTTTTCCTATTTTTTTATTTTTTGGATATTTTTTGAATCATATTTTTTTATTAGAAAAAAATTATTTTTATTTTAAAAATTAAAAAATAATAAATTCACAGATCTATTGTTAACTAGATATTGCTGAACTTTGTTTTATTTTTCTAGTTTAAATAAAAAAAATTTAGTCATATAATTTAAATATTCAAAAATAAAAAATTTTATTTTTTAAATTTTTTTTTGAAAATATTTTTTTATTCACAGGATAATGCACACCCGAATAGTTGACTTTTTTTGATGCACTTGTTCCCAAATTAAGAATAAATTAATTTAAAAATTTAAAATTTTTCAAATTTTTTATTTTTGGAATTTTTTTTTACTATTAGAAAAAAATTTATATTTTTTGTTTAAAAATTAAAAAAAATAATAAATTTACAGATCTATTGTTTACTAGATATTGCTGGATTTTATTTTATTTTTAATTTAAATAAAAAATTTAATCATATAATTTAAATATTCAAAAATAAAAAATTTATTCTGTTAAAATTTGTAATTTTTTTGAAAATATTTTGTTATTTTTTTATTCACCGGATAATGGCACTCATGGACTGTTGACTTTTTTTTGCAGCACTTGTTCACAAATTAAGAATAAATTAATTTAAAAAATTTAAAATTTTTCAATTTTTTTTGGATATTGTTAGAATTTTTTATTTTTTTTCTATTGGAAAAAAATTATTCTTTTAGTTAAAAAATTAAAAAAATAATAAATTTACAGATCTGTTGTTTACTTGATATTGCTAGACTTTATTTTATTTTTTTAATTTAAATAAAAAATTTAATCATGTAATTTAAATATTCAAAAATAAAAAATTTATTTTTTTGAAAATTTTTTATTTTTTTGAAAACATTTTTTTATTTTTTTCACCGGATAATGCCACACCCGGACAGTTGACATTTTTTTGCTGCACTTGTTCAAAAATTAAGAATAACTAAATTTAAAAATTTTAATTTTTCTATTTTTTATTTTTTGGAATTTTTATTTTTTTTTAGTATTAGAAAAAAATTTATATTTTTATTTTAAAAATTAAAAAATAATAAATTTACAGATCTATTGTTTACTAGATATTGCTGGACTTTGTTTTCTTTTTCTAATTTAAATAAAACAATTTAATCATATAATTTAAATATTCAAAAATAAAAAATTTATTCTGTTAAAATTTGTAATTTTTTTGAAAATATTTTGTTATTTTTTTATTCACCAGATAATGGCACACATGAACTGTTGACTTTTTTTGCTGCACTTGTTCACAAATTAAGAATAAATTAATTTAAAAAATTTAAAATTTTTTAATTTTTTATTTTTTGATTATTGTTAGAATTTTTTATTTTTTTCTATTGGAAAAAAGTTATTTTTTTAGTTAAAAAATTAAAAAAATAATAAATTTACAGATCTGTTGTTTAGTAGATATTGCTATACTTTATTTTATTTTTCTAATTTAAATAAAAAAATTTAATCATGTAATTTAAATATTCAAAAATAAAAATTTTATTTTTTGAAAATTTTTTATTTTTTTGAAAAAATATTTTTATTTTTTTCACCGGATAATGCCACACCCAAACAGTTGACATTTTTTTGCTGCACTTGTTCACAAATTAAGAATAATTTAATTTAAAAATTTAATTTTTTCCTATTTTTTTATTTTTTGGATATTTTTGGAATCATATTTTTTTATTAGAAAAAAATTATTTTTATTTTAAAAATTAAAAAATAATAAATTCACAGATCTATTGTTAACTAGATATTGCTGGACTTTGTTTTATTTTTCTAGTTTAAATAAAAATATTTAATCATATAATTTAAATATTCAAAAATAAAAAATTTTATTTTTTAAAATTTTTTTTGAAAATATTTTTTATTCACAGGATAATGCACACCCGAATAGTTGACTTTTTTTGATGCACTTGTTCCCAAATTAAGAATAAATTAATTTAAAAATTTAAAATTTTTCAAATTTTTTATTTTTGGAATTTTTTTTTACTATTAGAAAAAAATTTATATTTTTTGTTTAAAAATTAAAAAAAATAATAAATTTACAGATCTATTGTTTACTAGATATTGCTGGATTTTATTTTATTTTTAATTTAAATAAAAAATTTAATCATATAATTTAAATATTCAAAAATAAAAAATTTATTCTGTTAAAATTTGTAATTTTTTTGAAAATATTTTGTTATTTTTTTATTCACCGGATAATGGCACTCATGGACTGTTGACTTTTTTTTGCAGCACTTGTTCACAAATTAAGAATAAATTAATTTAAAAAATTTAAAATTTTTCAATTTTTTTTGGATATTGTTAGAATTTTTTATTTTTTTTCTATTGGAAAAAAATTATTCTTTTAGTTAAAAAATTAAAAAAATAATAAATTTACAGATCTGTTGTTTACTTGATATTGCTAGACTTTATTTTATTTTTTTAATTTAAATAAAAAATTTAATCATGTAATTTAAATATTCAAAAATAAAAAATTTATTTTTTTGAAAATTTTTTATTTTTTTGAAAACATTTTTTTATTTTTTTCACCGGATAATGCCACACCCGGACAGTTGACATTTTTTTGCTGCACTTGTTCAAAAATTAAGAATAACTAAATTTAAAAATTTTAATTTTTCTATTTTTTATTTTTTGGAATTTTTATTTTTTTTTAGTATTAGAAAAAAATTTATATTTTTATTTTAAAAATTAAAAAATAATAAATTTACAGATCTATTGTTTACTAGATATTGCTGGACTTTGTTTTCTTTTTCTAATTTAAATAAAACAATTTAATCATATAATTTAAATATTCAAAAATAAAAAATTTATTCTGTTAAAATTTGTAATTTTTTTGAAAATATTTTGTTATTTTTTTATTCACCAGATAATGGCACACATGAACTGTTGACTTTTTTTGCTGCACTTGTTCACAAATTAAGAATAAATTAATTTAAAAAATTTAAAATTTTTTAATTTTTTATTTTTTGATTATTGTTAGAATTTTTTATTTTTTTCTATTGGAAAAAAGTTATTTTTTTAGTTAAAAAATTAAAAAAATAATAAATTTACAGATCTGTTGTTTAGTAGATATTGCTATACTTTATTTTATTTTTCTAATTTAAATAAAAAAATTTAATCATGTAATTTAAATATTCAAAAATAAAAATTTTATTTTTTGAAAATTTTTTATTTTTTTGAAAAAATATTTTTATTTTTTTCACCGGATAATGCCACACCCAAACAGTTGACATTTTTTTGCTGCACTTGTTCACAAATTAAGAATAATTTAATTTAAAAATTTAATTTTTTCCTATTTTTTTATTTTTTGGATATTTTTGGAATCATATTTTTTTATTAGAAAAAAATTATTTTTATTTTAAAAATTAAAAAATAATAAATTCACAGATCTATTGTTAACTAGATATTGCTGGACTTTGTTTTATTTTTCTAGTTTAAATAAAAATATTTAATCATATAATTTAAATATTCAAAAATAAAAAATTTTATTTTTTAAAATTTTTTTTGAAAATATTTTTTATTCACAGGATAATGCACACCCGAATAGTTGACTTTTTTTGATGCACTTGTTCCCAAATTAAGAATAAATTAATTTAAAAATTTAAAATTTTTCAAATTTTTTATTTTTGGAATTTTTTTTTACTATTAGAAAAAAATTTATATTTTTTGTTTAAAAATTAAAAAAAATAATAAATTTACAGATCTATTGTTTACTAGATATTGCTGGATTTTATTTTATTTTTAATTTAAATAAAAAATTTAATCATATAATTTAAATATTCAAAAATAAAAAATTTATTCTGTTAAAATTTGTAATTTTTTTGAAAATATTTTGTTATTTTTTTATTCACCGGATAATGGCACTCATGGACTGTTGACTTTTTTTTGCAGCACTTGTTCACAAATTAAGAATAAATTAATTTAAAAAATTTAAAATTTTTCAATTTTTTTTGGATATTGTTAGAATTTTTTATTTTTTTTCTATTGGAAAAAAATTATTCTTTTAGTTAAAAAATTAAAAAAATAATAAATTTACAGATCTGTTGTTTACTTGATATTGCTAGACTTTATTTTATTTTTTTAATTTAAATAAAAAATTTAATCATGTAATTTAAATATTCAAAAATAAAAAATTTATTTTTTTGAAAATTTTTTATTTTTTTGAAAACATTTTTTTATTTTTTTCACCGGATAATGCCACACCCGGACAGTTGACATTTTTTTGCTGCACTTGTTCAAAAATTAAGAATAACTAAATTTAAAAATTTTAATTTTTCTATTTTTTATTTTTTGGAATTTTTATTTTTTTTTAGTATTAGAAAAAAATTTATATTTTTATTTTAAAAATTAAAAAATAATAAATTTACAGATCTATTGTTTACTAGATATTGCTGGACTTTGTTTTCTTTTTCTAATTTAAATAAAACAATTTAATCATATAATTTAAATATTCAAAAATAAAAAATTTATTCTGTTAAAATTTGTAATTTTTTTGAAAATATTTTGTTATTTTTTTATTCACCAGATAATGGCACACATGAACTGTTGACTTTTTTTGCTGCACTTGTTCACAAATTAAGAATAAATTAATTTAAAAAATTTAAAATTTTTTAATTTTTTATTTTTTGATTATTGTTAGAATTTTTTATTTTTTTCTATTGGAAAAAAGTTATTTTTTTAGTTAAAAAATTAAAAAAATAATAAATTTACAGATCTGTTGTTTAGTAGATACTGCTATACTTTATTTTATTTTTCTAATTTAAATAAAAAAATTTAATCATGTAATTTAAATATTCAAAAATAAAAATTTTATTTTTTGAAAATTTTTTATTTTTTTGAAAAAATATTTTTATTTTTTTCACCGGATAATGCCACACCCAAACAGTTGACATTTTTTTGCTGCACTTGTTCACAAATTAAGAATAATTTAATTTAAAAATTTAATTTTTTCCTATTTTTTTATTTTTTGGATATTTTTGGAATCATATTTTTTTATTAGAAAAAAATTATTTTTATTTTAAAAATTAAAAAATAATAAATTCACAGATCTATTGTTAACTAGATATTGCTGGACTTTGTTTTATTTTTCTAGTTTAAATAAAAATATTTAATCATATAATTTAAATATTCAAAAATAAAAAATTTTATTTTTTAAAATTTTTTTTGAAAATATTTTTTATTCACAGGATAATGCACACCCGAACAGTTGACTTTTTTTGATGCACTTGTTCCCAAATTAAGAATAAATTAATTTAAAAATTTAAAATTTTTCAACTTTTTTATTTTTGGAATTTTTTTTTACTATTAGAAAAAAATTTATATTTTTTGTTTAAAAATTAAAAAAAATAATAAATTTACAGATCTATTGTTTACTAGATATTGTTGGATTTTATTTTATTTTTAATTTAAATAAAAAATTTAATCATATAATTTAAATATTCAAAAATAAAAAATTTATTCTGTTAAAATTTTTAATTTTTTTGAAAATATTTTGTTATTTTTTTATTCACCGGATAATGGCACACATGGACTGTTGACTTTTTTTTTGCAGCACTTGTTCACAAATTAAGAATAAATTAATTTAAAAAATTTAAAATTTTTCAATTTTTTTTGGATATTGTTAGAATTTTTTATTTTTTTTCTATTGGAAAAAAATTATTCTTTTAGTTAAAAAATTAAAAAAATAATAAATTTACAGATCTGTATTTTACTTGATATTGCTAGATTTTATTTTATTTTTTTAATTTAAATAAAAAATTTAATCATGTAATTTAAATATTCAAAAATAAAAAATTTATTTTTTGAAAATTTTTTATTTTTTTGAAAACATTTTTTTATTTTTTTCACCGGATAATGCCACACCCGGACAGTTGACATTTTTTTGCTGCACTTGTTCAAAAATTAAGAATAACTAAATTTAAAAATTTTAATTTTTCTATTTTTTATTTTTTGGAATTTTTATTTTTTTTAGTATTAGAAAAAAATTTATATTTTTATTTTAAAAATTAAAAAATAATAAATTTACAGATCTATTGTTTACTAGATATTGCTGGACTTTGTTTTCTTTTTCTAATTTAAATAAAACAATTTAATCATATAATTTAAATATTCAAAAATAAAAAATTTATTCTGTTAAAATTTGTAATTTTTTTGAAAATATTTTGTTATTTTTTTATTCACCAGATAATGGCACACATGGACTGTTGACTTTTTTTGCTGCACTTGTTCACAAATTAAGAATAAATTAATTTAAAAAATTTAAAATTTTTTAATTTTTTATTTTTTGATTATTGTTAGAATTTTTTATTTTTTTCTATTGGAAAAAAGTTATTTTTTAGTTAAAAAATTAAAAAATAATAAATTTATAGATCTATTGTTTAGTAGATATTGCTATACTTTATTTTATTTTTCTAATTTAAATAAAAAAATTTAATCATGTAATTTAAATATTCAAAAATAAAAATTTTATTTTTTGAAAATTTTTTATTTTTTTGAAAAAATATTTTTATTTTTTTCACCGGATAATGCCACACCCAAACAGTTGACATTTTTTGCTGCACTTGTTCACAAATTAAGAATAATTTAATTTAAAAATTTAATTTTTTCCTATTTTTTTATTTTTTGGATATTTTTTGAATCATATTTTTTTATTAGAAAAAAATTATTTTTATTTTAAAAATTAAAAAATAATAAATTCACAGATCTATTGTTAACTAGATATTGCTGGACTTTGTTTTATTTTTCTAGTTTAAATAAAAAAAATTTAATCATATAATTTAAATATTCAAAAATAAAAAATTTTATTTTTTAAAATTTTTTTTTGAAAATATTTTTTATTCACAGGATAATGCACACCCGAATAGTTGACTTTTTTTGATGCACTTGTTCCCAAATTAAGAATAAATTAATTTAAAAATTTAAAATTTTTCAAATTTTTCATTTTTGGAATTTTTTTTTACTATTAGAAAAAAATTTATATTTTTTGTTTAAAAATTAAAAAAAAATAATAAATTTATAGATCTATTGTTTACTAGATATTGCTGGATTTTATTTTATTTTTAATTTAAATAAAAAATTTAATCATATAATTTAAATATTCAAAAATAAAAAATTTATTCTGTTAAAATTTGTAATTTTTTTGAAAATATTTTGTTATTTTTTTATTCACCGGATAATGGCACTCATGGACTGTTGACTTTTTTTTGCAGCACTTGTTCACAAATTAAGAATAAATTAATTTAAAAAATTTAAAATTTTTCAATTTTTTTTGGATATTGTTAGAATTTTTTATTTTTTTTCTATTGGAAAAAAATTATTCTTTTAGTTAAAAAATTAAAAAAATAATAAATTTACAGATCTGTTGTTCACTTGATATTGCTAGACTTTATTTTATTTTTTTAATTTAAATAAAAAATTTAATCATGTAATTTAAATATTCAAAAATAAAAAATTTATTTTTTTGAAAATTTTTTATTTTTTTGAAAACATTTTTTTATTTTTTTCACCGGATAATGCCACACCCGGACAGTTGACATTTTTTTGCTGCACTTGTTCAAAAATTAAGAATAACTAAATTTAAAAATTTTAATTTTTTAATTTTTTATTTTTTGGAATTTTTATTTTTTTTAGTTTTAGAAAAAAATTTATATTTTTATTTTAAAAATTAAAAAAATAATAAATTTACAGATCTATTGTTTACTAGATATTGCTGGACTTTGTTTTCTTTTTCTAATTTAAATAAAACAATTTAATCATATAATTTAAATATTCAAAAATAAAAAATTTATTCTGTTAAAATTTGTAATTTTTTTGAAAATATTTTGTTATTTTTCTATTCACCAGATAATGGCACACATGGACTGTTGACTTTTTTTGCTGCACTTGTTCACAAATTAAGAATAAATTAATTTAAAAAATTTAAAATTTTTAATTTTTTATTTTTTGATTATTGTTAGAATTTTTTATTTTTTTCTATTGGAAAAAAGTTATTTTTTTAGTTAAAAAATTAAAAAAATAATAAATTTACAGATCTGTTGTTTAGTAGATATTGCTATACTTTATTTTATTTTTCTAATTTAAATAAAAAAATTTAATCATGTAATTTAAATATTCAAAAATAAAAATTTTATTTTTTGAAAATTTTTTATTTTTTTGAAAAAATATTTTTATTTTTTTCACTGGATAATGCCACACCCAAACAGTTGACATTTTTTTGCTGCACTTGTTCACAAATTAAGAATAATTTAATTTAAAAATTTAATTTTTCCTATTTTTTTATTTTTTGGATATTTTTTGAATCATATTTTTTTATTAGAAAAAAATTATTTTTATTTTAAAAATTAAAAAATAATAAATTCACAGATCTATTGTTAACTAGATATTGCTGAACTTTGTTTTATTTTTCTAGTTTAAATAAAAAAAATTTAGTCATATAATTTAAATATTCAAAAATAAAAAATTTTATTTTTTAAATTTTTTTTTGAAAATATTTTTTTATTCACAGGATAATGCACACCCGAATAGTTGACTTTTTTTGATGCACTTGTTCCCAAATTAAGAATAAATTAATTTAAAAATTTAAAATTTTTCAAATTTTTTATTTTTGGAATTTTTTTTTACTATTAGAAAAAAATTTATATTTTTTGTTTAAAAATTAAAAAAAATAATAAATTTACAGATCTATTGTTTACTAGATATTGCTGGATTTTATTTTATTTTTAATTTAAATAAAAAATTTAATCATATAATTTAAATATTCAAAAATAAAAAATTTATTCTGTTAAAATTTGTAATTTTTTTGAAAATATTTTGTTATTTTTTTATTCACCGGATAATGGCACTCATGGACTGTTGACTTTTTTTTGCAGCACTTGTTCACAAATTAAGAATAAATTAATTTAAAAAATTTAAAATTTTTCAATTTTTTTTGGATATTGTTAGAATTTTTTATTTTTTTTCTATTGGAAAAAAATTATTCTTTTAGTTAAAAAATTAAAAAAATAATAAATTTACAGATCTGTTGTTTACTTGATATTGCTAGACTTTATTTTATTTTTTTAATTTAAATAAAAAATTTAATCATGTAATTTAAATATTCAAAAATAAAAAATTTATTTTTTTGAAAATTTTTTATTTTTTTGAAAACATTTTTTTATTTTTTTCACCGGATAATGCCACACCCGGACAGTTGACATTTTTTTGCTGCACTTGTTCAAAAATTAAGAATAACTAAATTTAAAAATTTTAATTTTTCTATTTTTTATTTTTTGGAATTTTTATTTTTTTTTAGTATTAGAAAAAAATTTATATTTTTATTTTAAAAATTAAAAAATAATAAATTTACAGATCTATTGTTTACTAGATATTGCTGGACTTTGTTTTCTTTTTCTAATTTAAATAAAACAATTTAATCATATAATTTAAATATTCAAAAATAAAAAATTTATTCTGTTAAAATTTGTAATTTTTTTGAAAATATTTTGTTATTTTTTTATTCACCAGATAATGGCACACATGGACTGTTGACTTTTTTTTTGCAGCACTTGTTCACAAATTAAGAATAAATTAATTTAAAAAATTTAAAATTTTTCAATTTTTTTTGGATATTGTTAGAATTTTTTATTTTTTTTCTATTGGAAAAAAATTATTCTTTTAGTTAAAAAATTAAAAAAATAATAAATTTACAGATCTGTTGTTTACTTGATATTGCTAGACTTTATTTTATTTTTTTAATTTAAATAAAAAATTTAATCATGTAATTTAAATATTCAAAAATAAAAAATTTATTTTTTTGAAAATTTTTTATTTTTTTGAAAACATTTTTTTATTTTTTTCACCGGATAATGCCACACCCGGACAGTTGACATTTTTTTGCTGCACTTGTTCAAAAATTAAGAATAACTAAATTTAAAAATTTTAATTTTTCTATTTTTTATTTTTTGGAATTTTTATTTTTTTTTAGTATTAGAAAAAAATTTATATTTTTATTTTAAAAATTAAAAAATAATAAATTTACAGATCTATTGTTTACTAGATATTGCTGGACTTTGTTTTCTTTTTCTAATTTAAATAAAACAATTTAATCATATAATTTAAATATTCAAAAATAAAAAATTTATTCTGTTAAAATTTGTAATTTTTTTGAAAATATTTTGTTATTTTTTTATTCACCAGATAATGGCACACATGAACTGTTGACTTTTTTTGCTGCACTTGTTCACAAATTAAGAATAAATTAATTTAAAAAATTTAAAATTTTTTAATTTTTTATTTTTTGATTATTGTTAGAATTTTTTATTTTTTTCTATTGGAAAAAAGTTATTTTTTTAGTTAAAAAATTAAAAAAATAATAAATTTACAGATCTGTTGTTTAGTAGATATTGCTATACTTTATTTTATTTTTCTAATTTAAATAAAAAAATTTAATCATGTAATTTAAATATTCAAAAATAAAAATTTTATTTTTTGAAAATTTTTTATTTTTTTGAAAAAATATTTTTATTTTTTTCACCGGATAATGCCACACCCAAACAGTTGACATTTTTTGCTGCACTTGTTCACAAATTAAGAATAATTTAATTTAAAAATTTAATTTTTTCCTATTTTTTTATTTTTTGGATATTTTTTGAATCATATTTTTTTATTAGAAAAAAATTATTTTTATTTTAAAAATTAAAAAATAATAAATTCACAGATCTATTGTTAACTAGATATTGCTGGACTTTGTTTTATTTTTCTAGTTTAAATAAAAAAAATTTAATCATATAATTTAAATATTCAAAAATAAAAAATTTTATTTTTTAAAATTTTTTTTTGAAAATATTTTTTATTCACAGGATAATGCACACCCGAATAGTTGACTTTTTTTGATGCACTTGTTCCCAAATTAAGAATAAATTAATTTAAAAATTTAAAATTTTTCAAATTTTTCATTTTTGGAATTTTTTTTTACTATTAGAAAAAAATTTATATTTTTTGTTTAAAAATTAAAAAAAAAATAATAAATTTATAGATCTATTGTTTACTAGATATTGCTGGATTTTATTTTATTTTTAATTTAAATAAAAAATTTAATCATATAATTTAAATATTCAAAAATAAAAAATTTATTCTGTTAAAATTTGTAATTTTTTTGAAAATATTTTGTTATTTTTTTATTCACCGGATAATGGCACTCATGGACTGTTGACTTTTTTTTGCAGCACTTGTTCACAAATTAAGAATAAATTAATTTAAAAAATTTAAAATTTTTCAATTTTTTTTGGATATTGTTAGAATTTTTTATCTTTTTTCTATTGGAAAAAAATTATTCTTTTAGTTAAAAAATTAAAAAAATAATAAATTTACAGATCTGTTGTTCACTTGATATTGCTAGACTTTATTTTATTTTTTTAATTTAAATAAAAAATTTAATCATGTAATTTAAATATTCAAAAATAAAAAATTTATTTTTTTGAAAATTTTTTATTTTTTTGAAAACATTTTTTTATTTTTTTCACCGGATAATGCCACACCCGGACAGTTGACATTTTTTTGCTGCACTTGTTCAAAAATTAAGAATAACTAAATTTAAAAATTTTAATTTTTTAATTTTTTATTTTTTGGAATTTTTATTTTTTTTAGTATTAGAAAAAAATTTATATTTTTATTTTAAAAATTAAAAAAATAATAAATTTACAGATCTATTGTTTACTAGATATTGCTGGACTTTGTTTTCTTTTTCTAATTTAAATAAAACAATTTAATCATATAATTTAAATATTCAAAAATAAAAAATTTATTCTGTTAAAATTTGTAATTTTTTTGAAAATATTTTGTTATTTTTTTATTCACCAGATAATGGCACACATGGACTGTTGACTTTTTTTGCTGCACTTGTTCACAAATTAAGAATAAATTAATTTAAAAAATTTAAAATTTTTTAATTTTTTATTTTTTGATTATTGTTAGAATTTTTTATTTTTTTCTATTGGAAAAAAGTTATTTTTTTAGTTAAAAAATTAAAAAAATAATAAATTTACAGATCTGTTGTTTAGTAGATATTGCTATACTTTATTTTATTTTTCTAATTTAAATAAAAAAATTTAATCATGTAATTTAAATATTCAAAAATAAAAATTTTATTTTTTGAAAATTTTTTATTTTTTTGAAAAAATATTTTTATTTTTTTCACTGGATAATGCCACACCCAAACAGTTGACATTTTTTTGCTGCACTTGTTCACAAATTAAGAATAATTTAATTTAAAAATTTAATTTTTTCCTATTTTTTTATTTTTTGGATATTTTTGGAATCATATTTTTTTATTAGAAAAAAATTATTTTTATTTTAAAAATTTAAAAATAATAAATTCACAGATCTATTGTTAACTAGATATTGCTGGACTTTGTTTTATTTTTCTAGTTTAAATAAAAAAATTTAATCATATAATTTAAATATTCAAAAATAAAAAAATTTATTTTTAAAATTTTTTTTTGAAAATATTTTTTTTATTCACAGGATAATGCACACCCGAACAGTTGACTTTTTTGATGCACTTGTTCCCGAATTAAGAATAAATTAATTTAAAAATTTAAAATTTTTCAATTTTTTATTTTTGGAATTTTTTTTTACGATTAGAAAAAAATTTATATTTTTTGTTTAAAAATTAAAAAAAATAATAAATTTACAGATCTATTGTTTACTAGATATTGCTGGATTTTATTTTATTTTTAATTTAAATAAAAAATTTAATCATATAATTTAAATATTCAAAAATAAAAAATTTATTCTGTTAAAATTTGTAATTTTTTTGAAAATATTTTTTTATTTTTTTATTCACCGGATAATGGCACACATGGACTGTTGACTTTTTTTTGCAGCACTTGTTCACAAATTAAGAATAAATTAATTTAAAAAATTTAAAATTTTTCAATTTTTTTTGGATATTGTTAGAATTTTTTATTTTTTTTCTATTGGAAAAAAATTATTCTTTTAGTTAAAAAATTAAAAAAATTAATAAATTTACAGATCTGTTGTTTACTTGATATTGCTAGACTTTATTTTATTTTTTTAATTTAAATAAAAAAAATTTAATCATGTAATTTAAATATTCAAAAATAAAAAATTTATTTTTTGAAAATTTTTTATTTTTTTAAAAACATTTTTTTATTTTTTTCACCGGATAATGCCACACCCGGACAGTTGACATTTTTTTGCTGCACTTGTTCAAAAATTAAGAATAACTAAATTTAAAAATTTTAATTTTTCTATTTTTTATTTTTTGGAATTTTTATTTTTTTTTAGTATTAGAAAAAAATTTATATTTTTATTTTAAAAATTAAAAAAATAATAAATTTACAGATCTATTGTTTAGTAGATATTACTGGACTTTGTTTTCTTTCTCTAATTTAAATAAAACAATTTAATCATATAATTTAAATATTCAAAAATAAAAAATTTATTTTTTGAAAATATTTTTTTTATTCACCGAATAATGCCACACCCAAACAGTTGACTTTTTTATGCTGCACTTGTTCATTTAAGAATAAATTAATTAAAAAATTTAAAATTTTTCAATTTTTTTATTTTTTGGATATTTTTGGAATTTTTATTTTTTTACTATTAGAAAAAAAATTATATATTTTGTTTAAAAATTAAAAAAATAATAAATTTACAGATCTATGGTTTACTAGATATTGCTTGACTTTATTTTATTTTTTTAATTTAAATAAAAAAATTTAATCATATAATTTAAATATTCAAAAATAAAAAATTTATTTTTTTGAAATTTGTAATTTTTTTGAAATTATTTTTTTTGTTTTTTTATTCACCGGATAATGGCACACCTGTACAGTTGACTTTTTTTGCTGCACTTGTTCATAAATTAAGAATAAATTAATTTAAAAAATTTAAAATTTTTCAATTTTTTATTTTTTGATTATTGTTAGAATTTTTTATTTTTTTCTATTGGAAAAAAAGTTATTTTTTAGTTAAAAAATTAAAAAAATAATAAATTTACAGATCTGTTGTTTAGTAGATATTGCTATACTTTATTTTATTTTTCTAATTTAAATAAAAAAATTTAATCATGTAATTTAAATATTCAAAAATAAAAATTTTATTTTTTGAAAATTTTTTATTTTTTGAAAAAATATTTTTATTTTTTTCACCGGATAATGCCACACCCAAACAGTTGATATTTTTTTGCTGCACTTGTTCACAAATTAAGAATAATTTAATTTAAAAAATTAATTTTTTCCTATTTTTTTATTTTTTGGATATTTTTGGAAACATATTTTTTTTTTAGAAAAAAATTATTTTTTTTTAAAAATTAAAAAATAATAAATTTACAGATCTATTGTTAGCTAGATATTGCTAGACTTTGTTTTATTTTTCTAGTTTAAATAAAAAAATTTAATCATATAATTTAAATATTCAAAAATAAAAAAATTTATTTTTAAAATTTTTTTTTGAAAATATTTTTTTTATTCACCGGATAATGCACACCCGAACAGTTGACTTTTTTTGATGCACTTGTTCCCAAATTAGGAATAAATTAATTTAAAAATTTAAAATTTTTCAATTTTTTATTTTTGGATATTTTTGGAATTTTTTTTTACTATTAGAAAAAAATTTATATTTTTTGTTTAAAAATAAAAAAAATATTAAATTTACAGATCTATTGTTTACTAGATATTGCTGGATTTTATTTTATTTTTTAATTTAAATAAAAAATTTAATCATATATTTTAAATATTAAAAAATAAACAATTTATTCTGTTAAAATTTGTAATTTTTTTGAAAATATTTTGTTATTTTTTTATTCACCGGATAATGGCACACATGGACTGTTGACTTTTTTTTGCAGCACTTGTTCACAAATTAAGAATAAATTAATTTAAAAAATTTAAAATTTTTCAATTTTTTTGGATATTGTTAGAATTTTTTATTTTTTTCTATTGGAAAAAAATTATTCTTTTAGTTAGAAAATTAAAAAAATAATAAATTTACAAATCTGTTGTTTACTTGATATTGCTAGACTTTATTTTATTTTTTTAATTTAAATAAAAAATTTAATCATGTAATTTAAATATTCAAAAATAAAAAATTTATTTTTTGAAAATTTTTTATTTTTTTGAAAACATTTTTTTATTTTTTTCACCGGATAATGCCACACCCGGATAGTTGACATTTTTTTGCTGCACTTGTTCAAAAATTAAGAATAACTAAATTTAAAAATTTTAATTTTTCTATTTTTTTATTTTTTGGAATTTTTATTTTTTTTAGTATTAGAAAAAAATTTATATTTTTATTTTAAAAATTAAAAAAATAATAAATTTACAGATCTATTTAAAATGCAGAGCACTTGCAGGAGAATTAAATTGCTTGAAAATAAATTGAATTTACTGGGAACAGAAAGCAATGAGAACCAAAGATCAAAATCAAATTCCTTCTCCCCTCAATCCAAGATTCAAATTCAAAGAAAGAAAATCAAAAAGAGAGCTCTGTATTCCTCGTGCTCCCTTATGGAGCCAGCCTCCTCACAAATATGAAAATGATGCCTTATATAGGCTTTACAAAATGGAAATGAAAATGAAATTAAAAAAAATTACAATTAAATGAAATTCCTATTTTATCTATTTCTTGTGCCTTTGAGTGATGATCATTTGGGCCCTTGCTCTTGATGGAATTGGGTTGATAAAGGCCTTGGTTGATTGCTCTTGGAGTTTGAAGAGGAACCGAATTGAACCGGGTTGAGTTTGCAAAAGTTGGTGCAAAAGTTAGAGCAAAAGTTAGGGGTCTAACTTTTGGTCTAACTTTTCATATCAGCCCACAAAATTTGCTGCTATCCACGTTGGGGCAAAAGTTAGGGGTCTAACTTTTGCTCCAACGTTGGCCTCCCTTATGCACATTTATGGCGCCAACTTTGTCCTCTTGTCATGTTATCAATTTTATGCCCAATATAGACTATCATATATGGTTGGAAAGCTCTGAATGTCAGCTTTCTAACCCACTTGGAATCACTTTAATTAGACATCTACAACTCAAGTTATGATCATTTGAAGAGGGCATGGTCGCTGGCTTTGGTGTGCAGCGTTTGAGGTAACGTTAGCCCTCAAACGTTGGCGAAAACGCCAGTTCTGGAGGCTCAAATGTATTGTCCACCCCATACTATTATACATTGTTGGAAAGCCCTGGATGTCTACTTTCCAATGCCGTTGGGAGCACATTATTTGGAGCTCTACAGCTCGAGTTATACTCCGTTGAAGGTGCAGAGGTCAGTTGGCCTCACTGCAGGTTGCCACCATGTTCGTTTATACACATTGCGGGGCAGTTTTCTCCCTCAATTTTAGTGTCCACCATGCAGTGCCATATATGCTTGGAAAGCTCTTGATTCCTACTTTCCAATGCTTCTTGAATCACCTCATTTGGAGCTCTGTAGCTCAAGTTATTCTTGTTGGAAGTATACCCCTTGTATGCCTTGTGGTGTGTGGCGCCAACGTTAGCCTCCAAGTTAGGGGGCTAACGTTGGCGCAAACTTTTGCTCCTCCTTGTGATGTTCATGAGCCAACGTTAGCCTCAAAGTTAGGGGGCTAATGATGTGTGGAAAACGATCCAACACAAATCTCACCGGCAAGTGTACCGGGTCGCATCAAGTAATAATAACTCACATGAGTGAGGTCGATCCCACAGGGATTGAAGGATTGAGCAATTTTAGTTTAGTGGTTGATTTAGTCAAGCGAATCAAGATTTGGTTGAGTGATTTGTAAATTGCAGAAGCTAAATTGCATGGAAAGTAAAGGGAAAGGGGAAATTGCAGTAAATGAAAGAGTAGGAAAATAAATGTGCTGAATCTTAAAGAACAAGTAAAGTAAATTGCAGAAACTTAGATTGCAAGAAATGTAAATGACTGAATCTTAAAGTGCAAGAAATGTAAATTGCTTGAATTGTAAAAGGGATTGGGAGTTGGAATTGCAGAAATTAAACAAGCAGAATTAAATTGCATCAAACAGCAAAGTAAAAGATGAATTAAATTGGAATGGATCTCAAACAGAAGAGTAAAAGTGCTTTGAGAATTATAAAGACAGAAAGGCAGTGCTTAATTTGCAGCAAAGTAAAAGAGATTGAAGATCTCAGGGTGGAAGAGACTAGATAACAAGTCTAGATCTCAAATCCTTCCTTGATCCAACAAGAATAAATGCAAAAGAAGTAAAGAAAAGTAAATTGCAGAATTGAAGAGAAGATGAAGCAGTAAACAGAAAGTGAAATTCAATTATGCAGAGAAAGTAAACAAGAGATCTCAAGGTGAGATTGAAACAGAAGTTCTTCAATTCTTCACCCAAGATCCAAAGCAAGAAAATAAAAGAGTGCTCAGGCAAGAACCAAGAAGAAGAGAAAGCAATTCCCCTTCCAAGTTCTCAGAGAATTCAAAAGTAAAAACTCAAAAATAAAAATGACAATTAAAAGGAAAATTCGAAGTAAAAAGTAGCTCCCCAATTACATCAAACTAACTCCTATTTATACACTTTCTATTCTTGGATTTTGGAATTTGGGTGGGCTTTTGATTTGGTGAAGAAATAAATTAAATTGGATTTTTAATCCAATTCCTAGCCCAATTTGCACCTCCAGGAAAAAGCTCAGTTGGAAAATCCAACTTAGCTTTCAAGCATGCTCCATCCGTGTCAAGTGTGGTGTGCATGGCAAGCTTGGTGCGCTTCAATTGTTGCTGGGCCGTGTCATGATGCCTTGGTGTGCTAGGATTGTGCGCCAAAGTGTGGAGGCTTGGGGGAGAGGCAATGCTCAGTTGGAAAATCCAACTGAGCTTTCCTTGTAGCGTCTTGCCCTTGGCCTCAAGGTCCCAGGTTCAAATCCTGGTGGGAGCAAGTGGAGGACACCTTTGGAGCTAATTTCCTTGGTTGAGTGGGCACTCCTCCTTATGTTTCCAAGAATACCCAAGTTCGAAACTTGGAGGAAGCAATAAAGCTATTTTCCTTGTATTTCCTTGCAAGCTTGGTGGCACTCCTTCCTTATGTTTCAAAGAATACCCAAGTTCAAGTCCTGGAGGAAGCATTCTAGCTATTTATTCTCAAATTCCCTTGCAAGGAGTAGCGTGTGGTTCCAAGTTCGAACCATGGAGGATGCATTTTGGCTATTTCTTCTTGAATTCTTTTGTGAGGAGCGTTCCTTGCCTTCTCCTTGGTCCTTGGTTCGAATCTTGGTGGCTTCACTCATGGAATTTCATCTTGAATTAATTCGAAGAGGTCCCCGATAAAGTTAACTTAGTTAACTTAGCTTTGCACCCATTCCTTGCTTTTTTTAATGCTAAGTTAACTATTTTAACTTAGCTTTGTAGCTTCCTTCTCCTTCCATTCCTTATGAAGTTCAGTTAACTTTTTCAACTTAGCTTCCCATTCTTCCTCAATGTGATCATGCTTTTTCTTTCCTTTGGGCACACTTCTTGTGCCACGCTTTTCTTCTTTTCTTCTTTCTTCACCTACAATTAACCAAATCAACCAATCAAAGTATCACTAAATTCACAAGGTTTATAAATCATTAAAATTCAATTAAATTTGGCTTCAATCTCATGATTTAGCATCAAATAATTAGTGGTTGTTTGATTCAAAGAAGTCATGCATTTTCATTCCAATTTTCTTACTTAGAGTGCAAGAAAGTGCATAAAACCTAATAAAAACTAAGAAAAATGCTAGTGAAACTAGGCTAAGATGACTTGTCATCAGCTAACGTTGGCGCAAACTTTTGCTCCTCCTTTTGATGTTCATGTGCCAACGTTAGCCTCAAAGTTAGGGGGCTAACGTTGGCGCAAACTTTTGGTGCCCAGGGGAGAAATTCATGTGCCAACGTTAGCCTCCAAGTTAGGGGTCTAACTTTGAGGCTAACTTTTCACCCAAAAGATTTTGCTTCCTGGTTCAACTTATTCCATTGTCCTCTCTTTACTCCTAGTCATTCCTTCTTGCTTCACCCTTTCTCCAAGCCTTCTTCACCTATCATTAATCAACCAAATACATCAAAGCTATGCTCAAAATCATGAGATATTCATTCTTTCATAATATGTGACAATTTTAGCATAAAACCTCATGAAATAGCATGAATTCATACATGGTTGATTAAATCAAAGGAAGCATGAAAATCTACCCACTTGGCTTGCTTATGGCTCAAGAAAGTGCATAAAACCTATTGAAAACAAAGGAAAAAGGCATAGAAAAACATGACATGATGACATGTCATCACAACACCAAACTTAAACCTTGCTTGTTCCCAAGCAAGAAAAGAATCATGCAATAAAGATTGACAATCCAAGGTAAGAAGAATATCAACTCAATGTTCATGGTAAGCTAGTTTTCTAAGCATGCTACAATCACAAAAGAAATGTAAATGATTGATGCTTCCATCTAGCTCAATTTATGAAATCTTTCTTTTATATTTCTTCCTTGAAACAAGCTTTTGATTTTTTTATTTAGCTTCTCCTTTTGGGTGCTTTGCCCCATGAGTTGATAACAAAGCTACGACTTCTAAATGCTTTGTTTTCAAGTATTACCACTTGATACATAAGCACCACAAGCATTTGATTAGAGGACTTCATTAAGCTCATTTTTCTTTTCTTTTCTTAACTCTCTAATCATTGATGCTCAGAGCCTTGAGCTTTGAGGGAGTGCTTTTGCACTTTGAGCCTAGCCTTGACTTCTAAGTGTTTTGTTTTCAAGCATTTGGCTTGATACATAAACACCACAAGCACTTAACAAATAAATTGCCATTGGTACTCAGAGCCTTCAGCTTTCTCACTCTTTCCCTTTTTCTTTTCTTGCTTTATTTTTGCATTTGCTTCTTCAAGGTTTTCATGATTTTCAAAAGATTTCACAAAACGTACTAGATGAAAACTTCAATTAAATAAAATCCAATGCAATTGAGCAACAATTAATCATACTAGCTTTCCAATATTTTTATGCACATGCTAAAATCTTCTTTAATGCCTTGTTTGTTTATGATCATGATACTTTACTGCTTTTGAATTCACAAAACTCAAGTTGGTAGTCATAATGGCATGGCAACATGTTATAAATCAATATTCAAGCTATGCTTTATTCATACACACATGTAAACAGAAAAGATAAAGACAATCATGCAAGTTATAGTGCTTGAAACAAATGAGAGGAAAAGGGACTTTACAACCTTGTAGTTCATCTTCTCTATTGTTGTCCTTTTTCCTCTATTCTTCCTCCTTCCCTTGCCAAACTCAAAATACTTGCTCATCCTCAAGCAATAATTAGAACAATGGCTATGGGGCTAAGATGTATCATGAATGTCTTACATAATGAAATGTTAGTAGCACATGTGTTTTAAGCAAGCAAAATTAAAGATAATAATCAAGGCACAAGAGACAGAGACATTGTGATTGCAAGTTTAAGAAGGTGAGCATAATACTTTGCATAAAGAATAAGTGGCACACCAAACTTAATGTGACACTTTCGCTTGGAATCAATGCAAGTATCCAGTAAAGATTTGAAGCAAATTGTGTTGCATAGCAATACCAAACTTAGAATGCAATCCTATGTCAATTTTATTTGAACTAAAACTAAGCAAAAGAAACTGTTATATGTTAAGTACAATCACCAAATGAAGAATCTATTATGAATAAGGATGTCTTGGTGATGTATTAACAAAAACAGTTAATGGAGGAAAGCATTAAAAACAAGTAAATAAATGAAACAAAGAGAAAACAAAAATTATCCAACTAAGAAGAAAAATAACACTGTAAAAGGCAATATGATTATGCAGACAAGTGATGTTGCTGGATTGATTTGCATAGAAAAATAGGTGGCACACCAAACTTAGAATCTTGGGGTGTCACTTTCATGTAAAATTGATGCAATCATCCATGAAGATGGAAAACAGTTTGTTGCAGGGCAACACCAAACTTAGAATGTAACCATATGCCAATTTATTGAAATTTAAACAAAGCAAGGAAAAGAAATGTACCTACTGTCTACCTGTTCTTTACTTTCTTCCTCTTCTTCCAATTTGTTAAGAGAAATGACTTCAAAGGAGGAGAAGTGTCAGCTACTGTCCCTTGCCTTGGCTTTTCCTCAGCAAGCTTCCTTTTGCAAATGGCTTGATTGCTCTTGCTTACTGGATTAGGGACAGGATTGGTGCTTTTGTTAGTTGCCTTCACTTCTTTGAATCCAAGTCTTGGTTGCTGTGTGATTATTGGAGTTTTGTATTCATCCAGAGCCTTTTGTATTGGTGGTTCCATGAACTCCTCCTTTATGTACTTCTCTGCCTCACTTGAGTTTGGAATGACTTCTTCACTTTCTTGCTCCTCCACTTCCTCTTTTACACCCAACATTTGTTTCAATCGCTCTATCATAGGGGAGGTTTATCGATCTTCCCAACATTTCTTCATCTCCTCGTCATACCTTTCAATCATGGATTCAAATGTTGAGGCGTTTTGGTCCAGGGAGGTTTGTGAGAGTTGTGAGTCTTCATGTTCTCTTGTCATCTCAAGTGCAGTTTCAGGTTCAACCACCTCATTCTTCATTGAAAGTTCACTTGATGCAGTGGCCTCCTTATCTTGCTCTTCCACTTTATCCTTCACATCCATCAATTGGTCTTCATTTTCCTTGCTTAGTAGTTCTAAGCGTTTATCTGTGTCCTCCAATTGCTTATCTGTCTCCTGAGAAAGGATTTCTAGTTCCCTCCGGGATTGTTGATATTCCTCCGCCATTCTGTTGAACCTAGACTCAAATTCTGAAAACCATGAGTGGTTCATGGAAGTTTGTGTGGGTGGTGAGTTTTGAAAGGGGCTTTCGGTTGAAGTATGGTCAAGTGATGATATCTCTGGATGAATATCATATGGAGCACTAGAATTCCCTTCCCAGCCACCATTAGAATCATGACTTGCATTATTTTGTGGTGGAGAGAAATATCCCATATGATTTTCTTTCTCATCTTGTGGTTCTGAAGCATAGCTCCATGAATTGGAGTGCCCAGAATTTGAAGTTTCTTGGTGATATCCCCAGCCATCATTAGAGATTGGTGATGGTGGGTGATATCCCATAGAATTTGTTTGATCATAAGATGAGTTGAACTCCATTTGAGTTTTGTAAAACACACAACCAAGGAAAATTGAAATTACTCATATCAGAGATGAGAATTTCTTAGTGAGGCAAAAACTCAAACACCTTGGTTTCACTTTGAAACAGAAAACAAAAATAAAGAAAATGCTTGATCTAGACTTCTCACCCACATAATCATTGTTGATCTAATCAATCCCCGGCAACGGCGCCAAAAACTTGATGAGATATTTTAGAGGAAAAATAAATTTCTCCCAAAACACACAAATCTAACCGGCAAGTGTACCGGGTCGCATCAAGTAATAATAACTCACGGGAGTGAGGTCGATCCCACAGGGATTGATGGATCAAGCAACTTTAGTGAGTGATTAGTTTAGTCAAGCTAACATTGAGTGATTTGAGTGACAATTGAAGCCAACAGAATGTAAATTTGCAGGAATTATAAAGTGCAGAAAGTAAATTGCATTGAAGCTTAAAGAGCAAGAAATGCAAATTGCAAGAATCTTAAATTGCAAGAAATGTAAATTGCATTAAATGTAAAGGGGAGTGGGTGCTGGAAATTAAAGAGAGCAATAGATCAAAGTTTAGAGAAAATTAAACTTGCAAGAAAAGTAAATCAGATCATGAACAGAAATGTAAAATGCAGAGCACTTGCAGGAGAATTAAATTGCTTGAAAATAAATTGAATTTACTGGGAACAGAAAGCAATGAGAACCAAAGATCAAAATCAAATTCCTTCTCCCCTCAATCCAAGATTCAAATTCAAAGAAAGAAAATCAAAAAGAGAGCTCTGTATTCCTCGTGCTCCCTTATGGAGCCAGCCTCCTCACAAATATGAAAATGATGCCTTATATAGGCTTTACAAAATGGAAATGAAAATGAAATTAAAAAAAATTACAATTAAATGAATTTCCTATTTTATCTATTTCTTGTGCCTTTGAGTGATGATCATTTGGGCCCTTGCTCTTGATGGAATTGGGTTGATAAAGGCCTTGGTTGATTGCTCTTGGAGTTTGAAGAGGAACCGAATTGAACTGGGTTGAGTTTGCAAAAGTTGGTGCAAAAGTTAGAGCAAAAGTTAGGGGTCTAACTTTTGGTCTAACTTTTCATATCAGCCCACAAAATTTTCTGCTATCCACGTTGGGGCAAAAGTTAGGGGTCTAACTTTTGCTCCAACGTTGGCCTCCCTTATGCACATTTTTGGCGCCAACTTTGTCCTCTTGTCATGTTGCTAATTTTATGCCCAATATAGACTATCATATATGGTTGGAAAGCTCTGAATGTCAGCTTTCTAACCCACTTGGAATCACTTCAATTGGACATCTACAACTCAAGTTATGATCATTTGAAGAGGGCATGGTCGCTGGCTTTGGTGTGCAGCGTTTGAGGTAACGTTAGCCCTCAAACGTTGGCAAAAACGCCAGTTCTGGAGGCTCAAATGTATTGTCCACCCCATACTATTATACATTGTTGGAAAGCCCTGGATGTCTACTTTCCAATGCCGTTGGGAGCACATTATTTGGAGCTCTACAGCTCGAGTTATACTCCTTTGAAGGTGCAGAGGTCAGTTGGCCTCATTGCAGGTTGCCACCATGTTCGTTTATGCACATTGCGTGGCAGTTTTCTCCCTCAATTTTAGTGTCCATGATGACATGTCATCATGTCATGTTTTTCTATGCCTTTTTCCTTTGTTTTCAATAGGTTTTATGCACTTTCTTGAGCCATAAGCAAGCCAAGTGGGTAGATTTTCATGCTTCCTTTGATTTAATCAACCATGTATGAATTCATGCTATTTCATGAGGTTTTATGCTAAAATTGTCACATATTATGAAAGAATGAATATCTCATGATTTTGAGCATAGCTTTGATGTGTTTGGTTGATTAATGATAGGTGAAGAAGGCTTGGAGAAAGGGTGAAGCAAGAAGGAATGGCTAGGAGTAAAAAGAGGACAATGGAATAAGTTGAACCAGGAAGCAAAATCTTTTGGGTGAAAAGTTAGCCTCAAAGTTAGACCCCTAACTTGGAGGCTAACGTTGGCACATGAATTTCTCCCCTGGGCACCAAAAGTTTGCGCCAACGTTAGCCCCCTAACTTTGAGGCTAACGTTGGCACATGAACATCACAAGGAGGAGCAAAAGTTTGCGCCAACGTTAGCCCCCTAACTTTGAGGCTAACGTTGGCTCATGAACATCACAAGGAGGAGCAAAAGTTTGCGCCAACGTTAGCCCCCTAACTTGGAGGCTAACGTTGGCGCCACACACCACAAGGCATACAAGGGGTATACTTCCAACAAGAATAACTTGAGCTACAGAGCTCCAAATGAGGTGATTCAAGAAGCATTGGAAAGTAGGAATCAAGAGCTTTCCAAGCATATATGGCACTGCATGGTGGACACTAAAATTGAGGGAGAAAACTGCCCCGCAATGTGCATAAACGAACATGGTGGCAACCTGCAGTGAGGCCAACTGACCTCTGCACCTTCAAAGGAGTATAACTCGAGCTGTAGAGCTCCAAATAATGCGCTCCCAACGGCATTGGAAAGTAGACATCCAGGGATTTCCAAAAATGTATAATAGTATGGGGTGGACAATACATTTGAGCCTCCAGAACTGGCGTTTTCGCCAACGTTTGAGGGCTAACGTTACCTCAAACGCTGCACACCAAAGCCAGCGACCATGCCCTCTTCAAATGATCATAACTTGAGTTGTAGATGTCTAATTAAAGTGATTCCAAGTGGGTTAGAAAGCTGACATTCAGAGCTTTCCAACCATATATGATAGTCTATATTGGGCATAAAATTGGCAACATGACAAGAGGACAAAGTTGGCGCCATAAATGTGCATAAGGGAGGCCAACGTTGGAGCAAAAGTTAGACCCCTAACTTTTGCCCCAACGTGGATAGCAGCAAATTTTGTGGGCTGATATGAAAAGTTAGACCAAAAGTTAGACCCCTAGCTTGTGCTCTAACTTTTGCACCAACTTTTGCAAACTCAACCCGGTTCAATTCGGTTCCTCTTCAAACTCCAAGAGCAATCAACCAAGGCCTTTATCAACCCAATTCCATCAAGAGCAAGGGCCCAAATGATCATCACTCAAAGGCACAAGAAATAGATAAAATAGGAATTTCATTTAATTGTAATTTGTTTTTAATTTCATTTTCATTTCCATTTTGTAAAGCCTATATAAGGCATCATTTTCATATTTGTGAGGAGGCTGGCTCCATAAGGGAGCACGAGGAATACAGAGCTCTCTTTTTGATTTTCTTTCTTTGAATTTGAATCTTGGATTGAGGGGAGAAGGAATTTAATTTTGATCTTTGGTTCTCATTGCTTTCTGTTCCCAGTAAATTCAATTTATTTTCAAGCAATTTAATTCTCCTGCAAGTGCTCTGCATTTTACATTTCTGTTCATGATCTGATTTACTTTTCTTGCAAGTTTAATTTTCTCTAAACTTTGATCTATTGCTCTCTTTAATTTCCAGCACCCACTCCCCTTTACATTTAATGCAATTTACATTTCTTGCAATTTAAGATTCTTGCAATTTGCATTTCTTGCTCTTTAAGCTTCAATGCAATTTACTTTCTGCACTTTATAATTCCTGCAAATTTACATTCTGTTGGCTTCAATTGTCACTCAAATCACTCAATGTTAGCTTGACTAAACTAATCACTCACTAAAGTTGCTTGATCCATCAATCCCTGTGGGATTGACCTTACTCCCGTGAGTTATTATTACTTGATGCGACCCGGTACACTTGCCGGTTAGATTTGTGTGTTTTGGGAGAAATTTATTTTTCCTCCAAAATATCTCATCAAGTTTTTGGCGCCGTTGCCGGGGATTGATTAGATCAACAATGATTATGTGGGTGAGAAGTCTAGATCAAGCATTTTCTTTATTTTTGTTTTCTGTTTCAAAGTGAAACCAAGGTGTTTGAGTTTTTGCCTCACTAAGAAATTCTCATCTCTGATATGAGTAATTTCAATTTTCCTTGGTTGTGTGTTTTACAAAACTCAAATGGAGTTCAACTCATCTTATGATCAAACAAATTCTATGGGATATCACCCACCATCACCAATCTCTAATGATGGCTGGGGATATCACCAAGAAACTTCAAATTCTGGGCACTCCAATTCATGGAGCTATGCTTCAGAACCACAAGATGAGAAAGAAAATCATATGGGATATTTCTCTCCACCACAAAATAATGCAAGTCATGATTCTAATGGTGGCTGGGAAGGGAATTCTAGTGCTCCATATGATATTCATCCAGAGATATCATCACTTGACCATACTTCAACCGAAAGCCCCTTTCAAAACTCACCACCCACACAAACTTCCATGAACCACTCATGGTTTTCAGAATTTGAGTCTAGGTTCAACAGAATGGCGGAGGAATATCAACAATCCCGGAGGGAACTAGAAATCCTTTCTCAGGAGACAGATAAGCAATTGGAGGACACAGATAAACGCTTAGAACTACTAAGCAAGGAAAATGAAGACCAATTGATGGATGTGAAGGATAAAGTGGAAGAGCAAGATAAGGAGGCCACTGCATCAAGTGAACTTTCAATGAAGAATGAGGTGGTTGAACCTGAAACTGCACTTGAGATGACAAGAGAACATGAAGACTCACAACTCTCACAAACCTCCCTGGACCAAAACGCCTCAACATTTGAATCCATGATTGAAAGGTATGACGAGGAGATGAAGAAATGTTGGGAAGATCGACAAACCTCCCCCATGATAGAGCGATTGAAACAAATGTTGGGTGTAAAAGAGGAAGTGGAGGAGCAAGAAAGTGAAGAAGTCATTCCAAACTCAAGTGAGGCAGAGAAGTACATAAAGGAGGAGTTCATGGAACCACCAATACAAAAGGCTCTGGATGAATACAAAACTCCAATAATCACACAGCAACCAAGACTTGGATTCAAAGAAGTGAAGGCAACTAACAAAAGCACCAATCCTGTCCCTAATCCAGTAAGCAAGAGCAATCAAGCCATTTGCAAAAGGAAGCTTGCTGAGGAAAAGCCAAGGCAAGGGACAGTAGCTGACACTTCTCCTCCTTTGAAGTCATTTCTCTTAACAAATTGGAAGAAGAGGAAGAAAGTAAAGAACAGGTAGACAGTAGGTACATTTCTTTTCCTTGCTTTGTTTAAATTTCAATAAATTGGCATATGGTTACATTCTAAGTTTGGTGTTGCCCTGCAACAAACTGTTTTCCATCTTCATGGATGATTGCATCAATTTTACATGAAAGTGACACCCCAAGATTCTAAGTTTGGTGTGCCACCTATTTTTCTATGCAAATCAATCCAGCAACATCACTTGTCTGCATAATCATATTGCCTTTTACAGTGTTATTTTTCTTCTTAGTTGGATAATTTTTGTTTTCTCTTTGTTTCATTTATTTACTTGTTTTTAATGCTTTCCTCCATTAACTGTTTTTGTTAATACATCACCAAGACATCCTTATTCATAACAGATTCTTCATTTGGTGATTGTACTTAACATATAACAGTTTCTTTTGCTTAGTTTTAGTTCAAATAAAATTGACATAGGATTGCATTCTAAGTTTGGTGTTGCTATGCAACACAATTTGCTTCAAATCTTTACTGGATACTTGCATTGATTCCAAGCGAAAGTGTCACATTAAGTTTGGTGTGCCACTTATTCTTTATGCAAAGTATTATGCTCACCTTCTTAAACTTGCAATCACAATGTCTCTGTCTCTTGTGCCTTGATTATTATCTTTAATTTTGCTTGCTTAAAACACATGTGCTACTAACATTTCATTATGTAAGACATTCATGATACATCTTAGCCCCATAGCCATTGTTCTAATTATTGCTTGAGGATGAGCAAGTATTTTGAGTTTGGCAAGGGAAGGAGGAAGAATAGAGGAAAAAGGACAACAATAGAGAAGATGAACTACAAGGTTGTAAAGTCCCTTTTCCTCTCATTTGTTTCAAGCACTATAACCTGCATGATTGTCTTTATCTTTTCTGTTTACATGTGTGTATGAATAAAGCATAGCTTGAATATTGATTTATAACATGTTGCCATGCCATTATGACTACCAACTTGAGTTTTGTGAATTCAAAAGCAGTAAAGTATCATGATCATAAACAAACAAGGCATTAAAGAAGATTTTAGCATGTGCATAAAAATATTGGAAAGCTAGTATGATTAATTGTTGCTCAATTGCATTGGATTTTATTTAATTGAAGTTTTCATCTAGTACGTTTTGTGAAATCTTTTGAAAATCATGAAAACCTTGAAGAAGCAAATGCAAAAATAAAGCAAGAAAAGAAAAAGGGAAAGAGTGAGAAAGCTGAAGGCTCTGAGTACCAATGGCAATTTATTTGTTAAGTGCTTGTGGTGTTTATGTATCAAGCCAAATGCTTGAAAACAAAACACTTAGAAGTCAAGGCTAGGCTCAAAGTGCAAAAGCACTCCCTCAAAGCTCAAGGCTCTGAGCATCAATGATTAGAGAGTTAAGAAAAGAAAAGAAAAATGAGCTTAATGAAGTCCTCTAATCAAATGCTTGTGGTGCTTATGTATCAAGTGGTAATACTTGAAAACAAAGCATTTAGAAGTCGTAGCTTTGTTATCAACTCATGGGGCAAAGCACCCAAAAGGAGAAGCTAAATAAAAAAATCAAAAGCTTGTTTCAAGGAAGAAATATAAAAGAAAGATTTCATAAATTGAGCTAGATGGAAGCATCAATCATTTACATTTCTTTTGTGATTGTAGCATGCTTAGAAAACTAGCTTACCATGAACATTGAGTTGATATTCTTCTTACCTTGGATTGTCAATCTTTATTGCATGATTCTTTTCTTGCTTGGGGACAAGCAAGGTTTAAGTTTGGTGTTGTGATGACATGTCATCATGTCATATTTTTCTATGCCTTTTTCCTTTGTTTTCAATAGGTTTTATGCACTTTCTTGAGCCATAAGCAAGCCAAGTGGGTAGATTTTCATGCTTCCTTTGATTTAATCAACCATGTATGAATTCATGCTATTTCATGAGGTTTTATGCTAAAATTGTCACATATTATGAAAGAATGAATATCTCATGATTTTGAGCATAGCTTTGATGTGTTTGGTTGATTAATGATAGGTGAAGAAGGCTTGGAGAAAGGGTGAAGCAAGAAGGAATGGCTAGGAGTAAAGAGAGGACAATGGAATAAGTTGAACCAGGAAGCAAAATCTTTTGGGTGAAAAGTTAGCCTCAAAGTTAGACCCCTAACTTGGAGGCTAACGTTGGCACATGAATTTCTCCCCTGGGCACCAAAAGTTTGCGCCAACGTTAGCCCCCTAACTTTGAGGCTAACGTTGGCACATGAACATCACAAGGAGGAGCAAAAGTTTGCGCCAACGTTAGCTGATGACAAGTCATCTTAGCCTAGTTTCACTAGCATTTTTCTTAGTTTTTATTAGGTTTTATGCACTTTCTTGCACTCTAAGTAAGAAAATTGGAATGAAAATGCATGACTTCTTTGAATCAAACAACCACTAATTATTTGATGCTAAATCATGAGATTGAAGCCAAATTTAATTGAATTTTAATGATTTATAAACCTTGTGAATTTAGTGATACTTTGATTGGTTGATTTGGTTAATTGTAGGTGAAGAAAGAAGAAAAGAAGAAAAGCGTGGCACAAGAAGTGTGCCCAAAGGAAAGAAAAAGCATGATCACATTGAGGAAGAATGGGAAGCTAAGTTGAAAAAGTTAACTGAACTTCATAAGGAATGGAAGGAGAAGGAAGCTACAAAGCTAAGTTAAAATAGTTAACTTAGCATTAAAAAAAGCAAGGAATGGGTGCAAAGCTAAGTTAACTAAGTTAACTTTATCGGGGACCTCTTCGAATTAATTCAAGATGAAATTCCATGAGTGAAGCCACCAAGATTCGAACCAAGGACCAAGGAGAAGGCAAGGAACGCTCCTCACAAAAGAATTCAAGAAGAAATAGCCAAAATGCATCCTCCATGGTTCGAACTTGGAACCACACGCTACTCCTTGCAAGGGAATTTGAGAATAAATAGCTAGAATGCTTCCTCCAGGACTTGAACTTGGGTATTCTTTGAAACATAAGGAAGGAGTGCCACCAAGCTTGCAAGGAAATACAAGGAAAATAGCTTTATTGCTTCCTCCAAGTTTCGAACTTGGGTATTCTTGGAAACATAAGGAGGAGTGCCCACTCAACCAAGGAAATTAGCTCCAAAGGTGTCCTCCACTTGCTCCCACCAGGATTTGAACCTGGGACCTTGAGGCCAAGGGCAAGACGCTACAAGGAAAGCTCAGTTGGATTTTCCAACTGAGCATTGCCTCTCCCCCAAGCCTCCACACTTTGGTGCACAATCCTAGCACACCAAGGCATCATGACACGGCCCAGCAACAATTGAAGCGCACCAAGCTTGCCATGCACACCACACTTGACACGGATGGAGCATGCTTGAAAGCTAAGTTGAATTTTCCAACTGAGCTTTCCCCTGGAGGTGCAAATTGGGCTAGGAATTGGATTAAAAATCCAATTTAATTCATTTCTTCACCAAATCAAAAGCCCACCCAAATTCCAAAATCCAAGAATAGAAAGTGTATAAATAGGAGTTAGTTTGATGTAATTGGGGAGCTACTTTTTACTTCGAATTTTCCTTTTAATTGTCATTTTTATTTTTGAGTTTTTACTTTTGAATTCTCTGAGAACTTGGAAGGGGAATTGCTTTCTCTTCTTCTTGGTTCTTGCCTGAGCACTCTTTTATTTTCTTGCTTTGGATCTTGGGTGAAGAATTGAAGAACTTCTGTTTCAATCTCACCTTGAGATCTCTTGTTTACTTTCTCTGCATAATTGAATTTCACTTTCTGTTTACTGCTTCATCTTCTCTTCAATTCTGCAATTTACTTTTCTTTACTTCTTTTGCATTTATTTTTGTTGGATCAAGGAAGGATTTGAGATCTAGACTTGTTATCTAGTCTCTTCCACCCTGAGATCTTCAATCTCTTTTACTTTGCTGCAAATTAAGCACTGCCTTTCTGTCTTTATAATTCTCAAAGCACTTTTACTCTTCTGTTTGAGATCCATTCCAATTTAATTCATCTTTTACTTTGCTGTTTGATGCAATTTAATTCTGCTTGTTTAATTTCTGCAATTCCAACTCCCAATCCCTTTTACAATTCAAGCAATTTACATTTCTTGCACTTTAAGATTTAGTCATTTACATTTCTTGCAATCAAAGTTTCTGCAATTTACTTTACTTGTTCTTTAAGATTCAGCACATTTACTTTCCTGCTCTTTCATTTACTGCAATTTCCCCTTTCCCTTTACTTTCCATGCAATTTAGCTTCTGCAATTTACAAATCACTCAACCAAATCTTGATTCGCTTGACTAAATCAACCACTAAACTAAAATTGCTCAATCCTTCAATCCCTGTGGGATCGACCTCACTCATGTGAGTTATTATTACTTGATGCGACCCGGTACACTTGCCGGTGAGATTTGTGTTGGATCGTTTTCCACACATCATTAGCCCCCTAACTTTGAGGCTAACGTTGGCTCATGAACATCACAAGGAGGAGCAAAAGTTTGCGCCAACGTTAGCCCCCTAACTTGGAGGCTAACGTTGGCGCCACACACCACAAGGCATACAAGGGGTATACTTCCAACAAGAATAACTTGAGCTACAGAGCTCCAAATGAGGTGATTCAAGAAGCATTGGAAAGTAGGAATCAAGAGCTTTCCAAGCATATATGGCACTGCATGGTGGACACTAAAATTGAGGGAGAAAACTGCCCCGCAATGTGCATAAACGAACATGGTGGCAACCTGCAGTGAGGCCAACTGACCTCTGCACCTTCAAAGGAGTATAACTCGAGCTGTAGAGCTCCAAATAATGTGCTCCCAACGGCATTGGAAAGTAGACATCCAGGGCTTTCCAACAATGTATAATAGTATGGGGTGGACAATACATTTGAGCCTCCAGAACTGGCGTTTTCGCCAACGTTTGAGGGCTAACGTTACCTCAAACGCTGCACACCAAAGCCAGCGACCATGCCCTCTTCAAATGATCATAACTTGAGTTGTAGATGTCCAATTGAAGTGATTCCAAGTGGGTTAGAAAGCTGACATTCAGAGCTTTCCAACCATATATGATAGTCTATATTGGGCATAAAATTGGCAACATGACAAGAGGACAAAGTTGGCGCCATAAATGTGCATAAGGGAGGCCAACGTTGGAGCAAAAGTTAGACCCCTAACTTTTGCCCCAACGTGGATAGCAGCAAATTTTGTGGGCTGATATGAAAAGTTAGACCAAAAGTTAGACCCCTAACTTTTGCTCTAACTTTTGCACCAACTTTTGCAAACTCAACCCGGTTCAATTCGGTTCCTCTTCAAACTCCAAGAGCAATCAACCAAGGCCTTTATCAACCCAATTCCATCAAGAGCAAGGGCCCAAATGATCATCACTCAAAGGCACAAGAAATAGATAAAATAGGAATTTCATTTAATTGTAATTTGTTTTTAATTTCATTTTCATTTCCATTTTGTAAAGCCTATATAAGGCATCATTTTCATATTTGTGAGGAGGCTGGCTCCATAAGGGAGCACGAGGAATACAGAGCTCTCTTTTTGATTTTCTTTCTTTGAATTTGAATCTTGGATTGAGGGGAGAAGGAATTTGATTTTGATCTTTGGTTCTCATTGCTTTCTGTTCCCAGTAAATTCAATTTATTTTCAAGCAATTTAATTCTCCTGCAAGTGCTCTGCATTTTACATTTCTGTTCATGATCTGATTTACTTTTCTTGCAAGTTTAATTTTCTCTAAACTTTGATCTATTGCTCTCTTTAATTTCCAGCACCCACTCCCCTTTACATTTAATGCAATTTACATTTCTTGCAATTTAAGATTCTTGCAATTTGCATTTCTTGCTCTTTAAGCTTCAATGCAATTTACTTTCTGCACTTTATAATTCCTGCAAATTTACATTCTGTTGGCTTCAATTGTCACTCAAATCACTCAATGTTAGCTTGACTAAACTAATCACTCACTAAAGTTGCTTGATTCATCAATCCCTGTGGGATCGACCTCACTCCCGTGAGTTATTATTACTTGATGCGACCCGGTACACTTGCCGGTTAGATTTGTGTGTTTTGGGAGAAATTTATTTTTCCTCCAAAATATCTCATTAGTCCACCATGTAGTGCCATATATGCTTGGAAAGCTCTTGATTCCTACTTTCCAATGCTTCTTGAATCACCTCATTTGGAGCTCTGTAGCTCAAGTTATTCTTGTTGGAAGTATACCCCTTGTATGCCTTGTGGTGTGTGGCGCCAACGTTAGCCTCCAAGTTAGGGGGCTAACGTTGGCGCAAACTTTTGCTCCTCCTTGTGATGTTCATGAGCCAACATTAGCCTCAAAGTTAGGGGGCTAACGTTGGCGCAAACTTTTGCTCCTCCTTGTGATGTTCATGTGCCAACGTTAGCCTCAAAGTTAGGGGGCTAACGTTGGCGCAAACTTTTGGTGCCCAGGGGAGAAATTCATGTGCCAACGTTAGCCTCCAAGTTAGGGGTCTAACTTTGAGGCTAACTTTTCACCCAAAAGATTTTGCTTCCTGGTTCAACTTATTCCATTGTCCTCTCTTTACTCCTAGCCATTCCTTCTTGCTTCACCCTTTCTCCAAGCCTTCTTCACCTATCATTAATCAACCAAACACATCAAAGCTATGCTCAAAATCATGAGATATTCATTCTTTCATAATATGTGACAATTTTAGCATAAAACCTCATGAAATAGCATGAATTCATACATGGTTGATTAAATCAAAGGAAGCATGAAAATCTACCCACTTGGCTTGCTTATGGCTCAAGAAAGTGCATAAAACCTATTGAAAACAAAGGAAAAAGGCATAGAAAAACATGACATGATGACATGTCATCACACACCCGAACAGTTGACTTTTTTTGATGCACTTGTTCCCAAATTAAGAATAAATTAATTTAAAAATTTAAAATTTTTCAATTTTTTATTTTTGAATATTTTGGGAATTTTTTTTTACTATTAGAAAAAAATTTATATTTTTTGTTTAAAAATTAAAAAAAATAATAAATTTACAGATCTATTGTTTACTAGATATTGCTGGATTTTATTTTATTTTTTAATTTAAATAAAAAAATTTAATCATATAATTTAAATATTCAAAAATAAAAAATTTATTCTGTTAAAATTTGTAATTTTTTTGAAAATATTTTGTTATTTTTTTATTCACCGGATAATGGCACACATGGACTGTTGACTTTTTTTTGCAGCACTTGTTCACAAATTAAGAATAAATTAATTTAAAAAATTTAAAATTTTTCAATTTTTTTTGGATATTGTTAGAATTTTTTATTTTTTTTCTATTGGAAAAAAATTATTCTTTTAGTTAAAAAATTAAAAAAAATAATAAATTTACAGATCTGTTGTTTACTTGATATTTCTAGACTTTATTTTATTTTTTTAATTTAAATAAAAAATTTAATCATGTAATTTAAATATTCAAAAATAAAAAATTTATTTTTTGAAAATTTTTTATTTTTTTGAAAACATTTTTTTATTTTTTTCACCGGATAATGCCACACCCGGACAGTTGACATTTTTTTGCTGCACTTGTTCAAAAATTAAGAATAAGTAAATTTAAAAATTTTAATTTTTCTATTTTTTTATTTTATGGAATTTTTATTTTTTTAAGTATTAGAAAAAAATTTATATTTTTATTTTAAAAATTAAAAAAATAATAAATTTACAGATCTATTGTTTATTAGATATTGCTGGACTTTGTTTTCTTTTTCTAATTTAAATAAAACAATTTAATCATATAATTTAAATATTCAAAAAAAAATTATTTTTTGAAAATATTTTTTTTATTCACCGAATAATGCCACACCCAAACAGTTGACTTTTTTATGCTGCACTTGTTCATAAATTAAGAATAAATTAATTTAAAAATTTAAAATTTTTCAATTTTTTTATTTTTTCGATATTTTTGGAATTTTTATTTTTTTACTATTAGAAAAAAAATTATATATTTTGTTTAAAAATTAAAAAAATAATAAATTTACAGATCTATGGGTTTACTAGAAATTGCTTGACTTTATTTTATTTTTTTAATTTAAATAAAAAAATTTAATCATATAATTTAAATATTCAAAAATAAAAAATTTATTTTTTTGAAATTTGTAATTTTTTTGAAATTTTTTTTTTGTTTTTTTATTCACCGGATAATGGCACACCTGTACAGTTGACTTTTTTTGCTGCACTTGTTCACAAATTAAGAATAAATTAATTTAAAAAATTTAAAATTTTTCAATTTTTTATTTTTTGATTATTGTTAGAATTTTTTATTTTTTTCTATTGGAAAAAACGTTATTTTTTTAGTTAAAAAATTAAAAAAATAATAAATTTACAGATCTATTGTTTAGTAGATATTGCTATACTTTATTTTATTTTTCTAATTTAAATAAAAAAATTTAATCATGTAATTTAAATATTCAAAAATAAAAATTTTATATTTTGAAAATTTTATATTTTTTTGAAAAAATATTTTTATTTTTTTCACCGGATAATGCCACACCCGGACAGTTGACATTTTTTTGCTGCACTTGTTCAAAAATTAAGAATAACTAAATTTAAAAATTTTAATTTTTCTATTTTTTTATTTTTTGGAATTTTTATTTTTTTAGTATTAGAAAAAAATTTATATTTTTATTTTAAAAATTAAAAAAATAATAAATTTACAGATCTATTGTTTACTAGATGTTGCTGGACTTTGTTTTCTTTTTCTAATTTAAATAAAATAATTTAATCATATAATTTAAATATTCAAAAAAAAATTTATTTTTTGAAAATATTTTTTTTATTCACCGAATAATGCCACACCCAAACAGTTGACTTTTTTATGCTGCACTTGTTCATAAATTAAGAATAAATTAATTTAAAAATTTAAAATTTTTCAATTTTTTTATTTTTTTCTATATTTTTGGAATTTTTATTTTTTTACTATTAGAAAAAAAATTATATATTTTGTTTAAAATTAAAAAAAATAATAAATTTACAGATCTATGGTTTACTAGATATTGCTTGACTTTATTTTATTTTTTAATTTAAATAAAAAAATTTAATCATATAATTTAAATATTCAAAAATAAAAAATTTGCTTTTTTGAAATTTGTAATTTTTTTGAAAATATTTTTTTTATTCACCGGATAATGCACACCCGAACAGTTGACTTTTTTTGATGCACTTGTTCCCAAATTAAGAATAAATTAATTTAAAAATTTAAAATTTTTCAATTTTTTATTTTTGGATATTTTTGGAATTTTTTTTTACTATTAGAAAAAAATTTATATTTTTTTGTTTAAAAATTAAAAAAAAATAATAAATTTACAGATCTATTGTTTACTAGATATTGCTGGATTTTATTTTATTTTTTAATTTAAATAAAAAAATTTAATCATATAATTTAAATATTCAAAAATAAAAAATTTATTCTGTTAAAATTTGTAATTTTTTTGAAAATATTTTGTTATTTTTTTATTCACCGGATAATGGCACACATGGACTGTTGACTTTTTTTTGCAGCACTGGTTCACAAATTAAGAATAAATTAATTTAAAAAATTTAAAATTTTTCAATTTTTTTTGGATATTGTTAGAATTTTTTATTTTTTTTCTATTGGAAAAAATTATTCTTTTAGTTAAAAAATTAAAAAAATAATAAATTTACAGATCTGTTGTTTACTTGATATTTCTAGACTTTATTTTATTTTTTTAATTTAAATAAAAAATTTAATCATGTAATTTAAATATTCAAAAATAAAAAATTTATTTTTTGAAAATTTTTTATTTTTTTGAAAACATTTTTTTATTTTTTTCACCGGATAATGCCACACCCGGACAGTTGACATTTTTTTGCTGCACTTGTTCAAAAATTAAAAATAACTAAATTTAAAAATTTTAATTTTTCTATTTTTTTATTTTTTGGAATTTTTATTTTTTTTAGTATTAGAAAAAAATTTATATTTTTATTTTAAAAATTAAAAAAATAATAAATTTACAGATCTATTGTTTACTAGATATTGCTGGACTTTGTTTTCTTTTTATAATTTAAATAAAACAATTTAATCATATAATTTAAATATTCAAAAATAGAAAATTTATTCTGTTAAAATTTGTAATATTTTTGAAAATATTTTGTTATTTTTTTATTCACCAGATAATGGCACAAATGGACTGTTGACTTTTTTTGCTGCACTTGTTCACAAATTAAGAATAAATTAATTTAAAAAATTTAAAATTTTTTAATTTTTTATTATTGTTAGAATTTTTTATTTTTTTCTATTGGAAAAAATTTATTTTTTTAGTTAAAAAATTAAAAAAATAATAAATTTACAGATCTGTTGTTTAGTAGATATTGCTATACTTTATTTTATTTTTTTAATTTAAATAAAAAAATTTAATCATGTAATTTAAATATTCAAAAATAAAAATTTTATATTTTGAAAATTTTTTATTTTTTTGAAAAAATATTTTTATTTTTTTCACCGGATAATGCCACACCCGGACAGTTGACATTTTTTTGCTGCACTTGTTCAAAAATTAAGAATAACTAAATATAAAAATTTTAATTTTTCTATTTTTTATTTTTTGGAATTTATATTTTTTTTAGTATTAGAAAAAATTTATATTTTAAAAATTAAAAAAAATAATAAATTTATAGATCTATTGTTTACTAGATATTGCTGGACTTTGTTTTCTTTTTCTAATTTAAATAAAACAATTTAATCATATAATTTAAATATTCAAAAATAAAAAATTTATTCTGTTAAAATTTGTAATTTTTTTGAAAATATTTTGTTATTTTTTTATTCACCAGATAATGGCACACATGGACTGTTGACTTTTTTTGCTGCACTTGTTCACAAATTAAGAATAAATTAATTTAAAAAAAATTAAAATTTTTTAATTTTTTATTTTTTGATTATTGTTAGAATTTTTTATTTTTTTCTATTGGAAAAAAGTTATTTTTTTAGTTAAAAAATTAAAAAAATAATAAATTTACAGATCTGTTGTTTAGTAGATATTGCTATACTTTATTTTATTTTTCTAATTTAAATAAAAAAATTTAATCATGTAATTTAAATATTCAAAAATAAAAATTTTATATTTTGAAAATTTTTTATTTTTTTGAAAAAATATTTTTATTTTTTTCACCGGATAATGCCACACCGAAACAGTTGACATTTTTTTGCTGCACTTGTTCACAAATTAAGAATAATTTAATTTAAAAATTTAATTTTTTCCTATTTTTTTATTTTTTGGATATTTTTGGAATCATATTTTTTTATTAGAAAAAAATTATTTTTATTTTAAAAATTAAAAAATAATAAATTCACAGATCTATTGTTAACTAGATATTGCTGGACTTTGTTTTATTTTTCTAGTTTAAATAAAAAAATTTAATCATATAATTTAAATATTCAAAAATAAAAAAATTTATTTTTAAAATTTTTTTTTTGAAAATATTTTTTTAATTCACCGGATAATGCACACCCGAACAGTTGACTTTTTTTGATGCACTTGTTCCCAAATTAAGAATAAATTAATTTAAAAATTTAAAATTTTTCAATTTTTTATTTTTGGATATTTTGGGAATTTTTTTTTACTATTAGAAAAAAATTTATATTTTTTGTTTAAAAATTAAAAAAAATAATAAATTTACAGATCTATTGTTTACTAGATATTGCTGGATTTTATTTTATTTTTTAATTTAAATAAAAAAATTTAATCATATAATTTAAATATTCAAAAATAAAAAATTTATTCTGTTAAAATTTGTAATTTTTTTGAAAATATTTTGTTATTTTTTTATTCACCGGATAATGGCACACATGGACTGTTGACTTTTTTTTGCAGCACTTGTTCACAAATTAAGAATAAATTAATTTAAAAAATTTAAAATTTTTCAATTTTTTTTGGATATTGTTCGAATTTTTTATTTTTTTTCTATTGGAAAAAAATTATTCTTTTAGTTAAAAAATTAAAAAAATAATAAATTTACAGATCTGTTGTTTACTTGATATTGCTAGACTTTATTTTATTTTTTTAATTTAAATAAAAAATTTAATCATGTAATTTAAATATTCAAAAATAAAAAATTTATTTTTTGAAAATTTTTTATTTTTTTGAAAACATTTTTTTATTTTTTTCACCGGATAATGCCACACCCGGACGGTTGACATTTTTTTGCTGCACTTGTTCAAAAATTAAGAATAACTAAATTTAAAAATTTTAATTTTTCTATTTTTTTATTTTTTGGAATTTTTATTTTTTTTAGTATTAGAAAAAAATTTATATTTTTATTTTAAAAATTAAAAAAATAATAAATTTACAGATCTATTGTTTATTAGATATTGCTGGACTTTGTTTTCTTTTTCTAATTTAAATAAAACAATTTAATCATATAATTTAAATATTCAAAAAAAATTTATTTTTTGAAAATATTTTTTTTATTCACCGAATAATGCCACACCCAAACAGTTGACTTTTTTATGCTGCACTTGTTCATAAATTAAGAATAAATTAATTTAAAAATTTAAAATTTTTCAATTTTTTTATTTTTTCGATATTTTTGGAATTTTTATTTTTTTTACTATTAGAAAAAAAATTATATATTTTGTTTAAAAATTAAAAAAAATAATAAATTTACAGATCTATGGTTTACTAGATATTGCTTGACTTTATTTTATTTTTTTAATTTAAATAAAAAAATTTAATCATATAATTTAAATATTCAAAAATAAAAAATTTATTTTTTTGAAATTTGTAATTTTTTTGAAATTATTTTTTTTGTTTTTTTATTCACCGGATAATGGCACACCTGTACAGTTGACTTTTTTTGCTGCACTTGTTCACAAATTAAGAATAAATTAATTTAAAAAATTTAAAATTTTTCAATTTTTTATTTTTTGATTATTGTTAGAATTTTTTATTTTTTTCTATTGGAAAAAAGGTTATTTTTTTAGTTAAAAAATTAAAAAAATAATAAATTTACAGATCTGTTGTTTAGTAGATATTGCTATACTTTATTTTATTTTTCTAATTTAAATAAAAAAATTTAATCATGTAATTCAAATATTCAAAGATAAAAAATTTATTTTTTGAAAAATTTTTATTTTTTTGAAAAAATATTTTTATTTTTTTCACCGGATAATGCCACACCCAAACAGTTGACATTTTTTGCTGCACTTGTTCACAAATTAATAATAATTTAATTTAAAAATTTAATTTTTTCCTATTTTTTTATTTTTTTGATATTTTTGGAATCATATTTTTTTATTAGAAAAAAATTATTTTTATTTTAAAAATTAAAAAATAATAAATTTACAGATCTATTGTTAACTAGATATTGCTGGACTTTGTTTTATTTTTCTAGTTTAAATAAAAAAATTTAATCATATAATTTAAATATTCAAAAATAAAAAAATTTATTTTTAAAATTTTTTTTTTGAAAATATTTTTTTTATTCACCGGATAATGCACACCTGAACAGTTGACTTTTTTTGATGCACTTGTTCCCAAATTAAGAATAAATTAATTTAAAAATTTAAAATTTTTCAATTTTTTATTTTTGGATATTTTTGGAATTTTTTTTTACTATTAGAAAAAAATTTATATTTTTTGTTTAAAAATTAAAAAAAAATAATAAATTTACAGATCTATTGTTTACTAGATATTGCTGGATTTTATTTTATTTTTTAATTTAAATAAAAAAATTTAATCATATAATTTAAATATTCAAAAATAAAAAATTTATTCTGTTAAAATTTGTAATTTTTTTGAAAATATTTTGTTATTTTTTTATTCACTGGATAATGGCACACATGGACTGTTGACTTTTTTTTGCAGCACTTGTTCACAAATTAAGAATAAATTAATTTAAAAAATTTAAAATTTTTCAATTTTTTTTGGATATTGTTTGAATTTTTTATTTTTTTCTATTGGAAAAAAATTATTCTTTTAGTTAAAAAATTAAAAAAATAATAAATTTACAGATCTGTTGTTTACTTGATATTGCTAGACTTTATTTTATTTTTTTAATTTAAATAAAAAATTTAATCATGTAATTTAAATATTCAAAAATAAAAAATTTATTTTTTGAAAATTTTTTATTTTTTTGAAAACATTTTTTTATTTTTTTCACCGGATAATGCCACACCCGGACAGTTGACATTTTTTTGCTGCACTTGTTCAAAAATTAAGAATAACTAAATTTAAAAATTTTAATTTTTCTATTTTTTTATTTTTTGGAATTTTTATTTTTTTTTAGTATTAGAAAAAAATTTATATTTTTATTTTAAAAATTAAAAAAATAATAAATTTACAGATCTATTGTTTACTAGATATTGCTGGACTTTGTTTTCTTTTTATAATTTAAATAAAACAATTTAATCATTGATGACAAGTCATCTGAGCCTATTTTAGCTAGTCTTTTTCTTTAGTTTTCATTAGAATTATGCACTTTCTTGAGCTACAAGCAAGCTAATTGAGTAGATTTTCATGTTTCCCTTGATTGAACCAACCATATATGAATTTATGCCATTTCATGAGGTTTTATGCTATATTTGTTGCATATTATGAAAGAATGAATATCTCATGATTTTGAGCATAGCTTTGATGAGTTTGGTTGATTAATGATAGGTGAAGAAAGCTTGGAGAAAGGTTGAAGCAAGAAGGAATGGCTAGGAGTGAAGAGAGAACAATGGAATAAGTGAAATTGAACCATGAAGCAAAAGGTTGGACCTAAAGTTAGCCTCAAAGTTAGACCCCTAACTTGAAGGCTAACGTTAGGCATGAAGAGTACTCCCTGGGCTCCCCACGTTTGAGCCAACGTTAGCCCCCTAACTTGGAGGCTAACGTTGGCAAGAGAAACTTCTTCCCTGGGCACTAACGTTGGCACATGAATCACAAGGGAGGGGCACCAACGTTTGCGCCAACGTTAGCCCCCTAACTTGGAGGCTAACGTTGGCGCCACTAGCACAAAGCATTGCCAACGTTAGGGTCAAAGTTAGACCCCTAACGTTGGCACCAACGTCCAAACCAGAGAATTATGCTTGCTGCTATGAAAAGTTAGGGTCAAAGTTAGACCCCTAACTTTGGCTCTAACGTTAGGTCCAACTTTGGCTAACTTCAAAACCGGTTCAATTGGTTCACTTCGGTTCTTCTTCAAACTTCAAGAGCAATCAACCAAGGCCTCTTTCAACCCAATTCCACCAAGAACAAAGGCCCAACTCAAGGCTTGAAGATCATTTTGGAAAGTGTATAAATAGGATAGAATTCAAGTTATTTGGGGAGCTTTCCTTTTAGAATTTCCATAATAGTTTTGGGAGAGCTTTTGCACTGGAGTGAACTTTAATTTCTTTGTTTCTATTGCTTTTAATTTCATATTACTTTTGTCTTAGATCTTGGATTGGAGAATTGAAGAAATTCTGTTTCAATCTCAATCTTGGATCTCTCTGTTTCTTTACTGTTAATTGAATTCCATTTCCGGTTCATTGTTCTTCCTCTTTTCTTTGCAATTTACATCTTCCTTGCAATTGTTCTTGTTGGATCTAGGAAGGCATTGAGATCTAGACTTGGTTTTCTAGTCTCTGGGCCCTGAGATCTCAATTTTATATTCTCTGTTTCTTGCTTTTAATGTTCATTTACTTTACTGCTTCAATATCCGGTTCAATCCCAATTCCCTTTCCCTCTTCTGTTTGATGCAATTTAATTTTCCCTTGTTTAATTTCTGCAAATCCACATCCCGATCCCCTTTACATTTCAAGCAATTTACATTCCTTGCACTTTAAGATTCCGCAATTTACATTTCTTGCACTTTAAGTTTCTGCCATTTAATTTCTTGTTCTTTAAGTTTCAGCAATTTATTTCTTGTTCTCTTTACTTCAATGCAATTTAATTCTGCAAGTTACAAAACCATCAACCAAATCTTGATTCGCTTGACTAAATCAACCACTAAACTAAAATTGCTCAATCCTTCAATCCCTGTGGGATCGACCTCACTCCCGTGAGTTTTTATTACTTGATACGACCCGGTACACTTGCCGGTTGGATTTGTATGTTTTGGGAGAGATTTATTTTTCCTCCAAAATATCTCATCAAGTTTTTGGCGCCGTTGCTGGGGATTGATTAGATTGACAATGATTAAGTGAGGTGGTGATCTAGATCAAGCATTTTTTCTTTTCTGTTTCTTTAATTTTTGACTTGCACACTAACTGTTTGAGACTTTGTCTCTACTAACCCCCACTGCACTCAAGCTACAGAATGCTCTGTGCATCTTTACTGTTTTGGTTGTATGACATGAACCAGGAGAGAGTTCTCCACCTCTGGAATTTCTGAAGAAGGACACCAAGAAATGGAGGAGACAGTAAGGAAGTCCAAAGTGAGAGGAGGAAAGCTGAGGCACTATGATTTTCAGCCTCCATGGTCAAGGAATAAAGGATGTCAAGCTAGTGACAATAAAAGAGCGCTTGTTGGGAGGCAACCCAACCTGAGGTAACTATCTTTTCATATCTATTTTAATAAAAAGGTTAATTAGTTCTATCTATAATGCAAGAAGCTAAGTTTGGTGTTGCACACCAAAACAATCTAAAGGAGAATGCAGGATTCTAAGTTTGGTGTTTCACCAAAATCTCATTATAAAACACGTTCTCACTCTCTGCATAATGCTGGCTTCAAGCATGTTGGATAAACTAGTTAACTATTCTGCTGTTCCTTAGTTTTCAGTTTTATTGCTTTTGAAAAAGAAGAAAAAGAGTTTCACACATGGTTAATCTGATGCATTGGCAAGGTACTAAGTTTGGTGTTCCCACACCAAAGTAAGTACAAAGGCCCACAAATAAATCATGCAAGCTAACCATTTTTCAAGTGCTTGGGGAACAAGCAACTTTCAATATCATTGCAGAGGTCCATACAAGCTGTTGGAAGGATTGAGCATCATCAACCAAAGAACAAAAGATGAACCTAAAGGCCAGCAATGATGATAATGAGAAAAAGAAAAGCAATTGAACTCCAACAGGTTGTATTGTTAAGTGATTGTTCTACATCAAATATTGCTGTGATTGAAAGTTGGATTGTATCCTTAATTGACCTGCCTGTCTGCATAGTATAATTTCTTTCTATATACCCTGCCTGCATACATAGTATAATTTCTTTCTTTATAATTCAATAAGCAAGATGCTTGATCATTCACAACATTCTTATCTTTAAAACTTGTTTGCACTCAATTTTCAAGAAATGCATCACATGAAAGTTCTTTGAAAAGAAGGATTGAGGAATTAAACAATTTTGAGGCAAGCAAAAGATTAGGAGAAGTGGTGGTTCTAGTTGTATGATCATGTATTGAGGTTGCATGCTTGTGAAAACTTGCATGGGAGCTCATAGGCGGGACATGAAGTTCAAAGAAGTATTGTGGAGATTCTCAAAAATCTATTGATCCAAGAAGCAGCAAACAAAACAAAAAGAAAGAAAAGAAAATGCAAAAACAAAAAGAACATGGCCCAAGGCTCTGAGCATCAATTACTAGGCAGAAAAGAAAGAAGAAACAATGACTCAAAGAGTTGGTAGCCTAGTAAAATGCTTGTGGTTGAGTTGTGTCAAAGAAAGAGGCTTGAGCAAGTAAATCCTTAGGGGTGCTTTAACACCTAATACCTTAAAACCAACTGGTTTAGGAGTATTAATTGAAAGCTTATCTAAAGAGCCGCTTTGAGACATGATACTTAGAGTCGAGGCCAAAGCACAGAAATTATAAGCTGCTTCAAGGTGATTACATATAAAGAGATCTCCATGATACCATTTGGATGAAAATCCTAAGACCTACGACTCCCAATATATAAGGACTAGTGAGCTGATGAGATATTTTGGTGAGAAACGAATCTCTCACTAAACATCACAATCCAACCGGCAAGTGTACCGGGTCGTATCAAGTAATAAAAACTCACGGGAGTGAGGTCGATCCCACAGGGATTGAAGGATTGAGCAATTTTAGTTTAGTGGTTGATTTAGTCAAGCGAATCAAGATTTGGTTGATGATTGTGTGACTTGCAGAATGTAAATTGCATTGAAGTAAAGAGAACAAGAAATAAATTGCTGAAACTTAAAGAACAAGAAATTAAATGGCAGAAACTTAAAGTGCAAGAAATATAAATTGCGGAATCTTAAAGTGCAAGGAATATAAATTGCTTGAAATGTAAAGGGAATTGGGGAATGGATTTGCAGAATTTAAACAAGGAAAAATTAAATTGCATCAAACAGAAGAGGGCAAGGGAATTGGGATTGAACCGGATCTTGAAGCAATAAAGTAAATGAACAATGAAAGCATTAAACAGAGAATTGAAATGAGAATTTAGATCTCAGGACCCAGAGACTAGAAAACCAAGTCTAGATCTCAATGCCTTCCTAGATCCAATAAGAACAATAGCAAGGAAATTGTAAATTGCAAAGAAGAGCGATGAAGAACAATGAACCGGAAATGAAATTCAATTAACAGTAAAGTAAAGAAACAGAGAGATCCAAGATTGAGATTGAAACAGAATTTCTTCAATTCTCCAATCCAAGATTCAAGACAAAAGTAAAATGAAATTTCAAGTAAAAGGAAACAAAGAAATTCAAGTTCACTCAGTAACAAAAGCTTTCCAAAAACTCCTCTCAAAAATCTAAAAGAAAAGCTCTCAAAGGAAAACTCTCCCGGAAAGCTCTCTAAACAAATTGAATTCTATCCTCTTTATACACTTTCCAAAATGATCTTCAAGCCTTGAGTTGGGCCTTTGTTCTTGGTGGAATTGGGTTGAAAGAGGCCTTGGTTGATTGCTCTTGAAGATTGAAGAAGAACCGAAGTGAACCAATTGAACCGGTTTTTGAAGTTGGCCAAAGATGATCTCAACGTTAGGGTCAAAGTTAGGGGTCTAACTTTGACCCTAACTTTTTATGGCAGCAAGCATGGTTTCCTGGTTTGAACGTTGGTGCCAACGTTAGGGGTCTAACTTTGACCCTAACGTTGGCAATGCTTGGTGTGAGTGGCGCCAACGTTAGCCTCCAAGTTAGGGGGCTAACGTTGGCGCAAACGTTGGCCTTCCCCCTTTGTGATTTAAGTGCCAACGTTAGCCTCCAAGTTAGGGGGCTAACGTTGGCGCAAACGTTGGTGCCCAGGGGAGAAATTCTCAAGTTCCAACGTTAGCCTCCAAGTTAGGGGGCTAACGTTGGAGCTAACGTTGGCCACTTCCAGGGAGTGATTTACATGCCCAACGTTAGCCTCCAAGTTAGGGGGCTAACGTTGGGGCTAACTTCATGCAACCCGGTTCAATTTTCACTTATTCCATTGTCCTCTCTTCACTCCTAGCCATTCCTCTTTGCTTCAACCTTTCTCCAAGCCTTCTTCACCTATCATTGATCAACCAAACTAATCAAAGCTTTGCTCAAAATCATGAGGTATTCAATCTTCCACAATATGCAACAATTATAGCTCAAAACCTCATGAAATGGCATGAATTCACATATGGTTGGTTCAATCAAGGGAAACATGAAAATCTACTCAATTAGCTTGCTTGTAGCTCAAGAAAGTGCATAATTCTAATGAAAACTAAAGAAAAAGACTAGCTAAAATGGGCTCAGATGACTTGTCATCACAACACCAAACTTAAAGCTTGCTTGTCCCCAAGCAAGAAATGAATTATTAAGAAGAAAGAATGAAATGGAAAAGGAAGTTCATGCTAGCAAAGTGTTATTGATAGTTCATGGGGTTTTATGTGGATATGCAAATGCTCACTTCTTATTGACTCTTAGGCCTAGAAAGTCTCCTTCAAGCTTCAAGTGACATACTGCTATGACCTCTCATTATTCATTTATCCTTGGTCATTACTTTATTCAAAAGCTTTATTTGAGTGTCATGTGTAGCAAGTTCATTTTCTTTTCTTTATACTTGACACATTATTCACCATAGACACTTGGCTCACATTCCTTCTTAAAACATTGATGCCCAGCACCTCTTTGGGCTACTAAATGCTTTGTAGTTAGGTTGCTCTTGATAGTGGATTTTCAGCTGATGATCCCGGGTTAGTTAACCCAAGTCACCAAGTGTTGAGGCACTCCTAAGAGCTTACTAATCCAAGCAGATCCTAGTACAAAAACATCACAGGCATATATTTCAGAGTTCAAGCTATTGGTGTCCAGCTTTGTTTCTTTTTGTTTTTCTTTTGTTTTGCCACTTTTTGGCTTTCTTTGTTCTTTCTTTCTTTTTGTTTTTCTTTCTAACCAAGGAGTTTTATTCAATTGAGATTCATAGACAGTATCCACTCTCTACTTAGAAGGAGATTTCCTAGCTCTTTATTCACTAAAAGTGAGTTATTATACAATCACACACATACCACCACTTACTTTTATTCCACTTCTATCTAACAGAGACCATTTCACTTCACATTCAAACTGTTCTTTTATTGAATTAAAAGATGCAGGGGACAACATATGCTTCTTGTTAAGTGAAAATGAACACACAAGCCAACATAAAAACCAGCCTACTTAAAAAAAACAAAAACATAATTGATGCATACTACACTAACAGTTTCTGTTAAAATGGGCATATTCATACTTCCAAATTAGAGCAATTCAATACTGATGGAGTTAAGTGACAATACAACCTCTTGGTGGCTTCTTCTTCTTTCATCTCAGCTAATGGTGAGTAGTCCTCCCAGAAGAGTGATTGATTTTCTGCAGTGTTAATGGAAGTTGCTTGTTTCTCAAGCCTTTATGTGATTTGTTAGTGTGCAAGACTTTCTGGTAGGTGTTTGAACTTACTTTGGTGTGTGAACACCAAACTTAGTCTCTTGCCATGTTTCTTATCCATAACCATATGTGAAAGCCTAAATCTTTGCTAAAGGTAATAAAACTGAAAACTAGAAACAGACAATGCTTAAATGATTTGTCAGATTGCTTGGAGTTGGTAACTCTTTATATAGAAAGTGAGAATGTGCTTTTAAGTAAGATTTTTGGTGGAACACCAAACTTAGAATCCTTCATTCTCCCTTAATATGTTTTGGTGTGAAACACCAAACTTAGCTCCTTGCAATACATACCACTCATTTAACCTTTTTATTGAAATAACTATGAAAAGAAAACTACCTCAGGTTGGGTTGCCTCCCAACAAGCGCTCTTTTATTGTCACTAGCTTGACACTGAGGCTTTCTTTTATGGCGGTTGATGACTGTAGTGCCTCAACTTGTCCCCTCTGATCGTGAGCTTCTTCTTTGTTCCTTGGTGCTCTATCTCAGCATGTTCTAGTGATAATATTTTGCTCACAGTATAGTAATCGTTAGTCTGTTGGTCTGTTCCCAGTTGTTGATAGACTAACTGCACTTTGTCACCTTTGGAGAGCCCTTCTGTTGGAATTTTTTTGTTCTTCCACCCCTTTTTGATTCTGTTTTTGTTTTTCTTCCTTCCTTTTGTTAATTCTTCTTCTTTGAAAACAGGCTCCCTTTTGAAATTCCTTTTCTTAGTTGCCAATACTACAATGTTCCCTTGAGCTTCTTCATTACTTTGCACAGTCTCTTTCTCTTTTTGGCCTGCTGTATCATCTATCTCTTGCTTGGGAGGGCAGTTGTTGTTTGTCTTGTTGATTTCCTCCCTCCACTGCAGATTTTCCTTGTCTGTTTCTGTACCATCCTTCTTTTCATTACTGTTCTGTGTTTCTGGTAGTACACTCAGAGTGATACTTTCATTATGCATCCTGAGGGTTAATTCTCCTTGCTCTATGTCTATGATGGCCCTAGCAGTGGCTAAGAACGGTCTTCCCAGTATAATGGAGTCGCCCTCATCCTGATTCGAATCCAGGATCACAAAATCTGCAGGGAAGATGAATCTATCTACCTTGACTAGAAGGTTCTCAATTATACCACTGGGGCATATTACTGATTTGTCCACCAATTCTAGAGACATCTTTACTGGTCTTACCTCTTTTATGCCTAACTTTTTCACTAGAGAGGCAGGCATCAGATTGATACTAGCTCCCAAGTCACACATCGCCTTCTTGATAGTCATACTGCCAATGGCGCAGGGTAGAAAGAAACTCCCAGGGTCCTCAAGTTTGGGAGGAAGTCCCTTCTGGATTAGTGCTCTGCATTCCTCAGTGAGCAGTACAGTTTCATTAACTTGCCAACTCCTCTTCTTGTTGATAAGTTCCTTCAAGAACTTTGCGTACAGGGGCATTTGCTCAAGTGCTTCAGTTAAGGGAATATTGATCTCTAACTTCTTGAAGATTTCAAGAAATTTTGGGAAGTGTTGGTCCTTAGTTTCCTTGTTAAACCTTTGAGGATATGGCAAGGGAGGAGTGAAGTTATTTCCCTGCCTTTGGTCCTCAGTTGGCTCTTCAATTACTTCCTTTCCCTTTCTTGATTTTTGTGGCTGATCTTCTTTTTCTTGAACTTGATTCTGAGTTGGCTTGCTTGCTGTCTCCTTCTTGTCATTGACTTTCTCTTCTTCGGCTTGTTTCTTGTCACTTTCCTTTGGCTTCTTGGTTGCTTCTTCATTTTTCACCAAGACTCTTCCACTCCTCAATTGTATTGCCTTGCATTCTTCCTTAGGATTTGGGATTGTGTCACTCGGCAGTGAGCTTGAAGGTTTCTCAACAGAAATCTGTTTGGAGATTTGCCCAATTTGCCTCTCTAGGCTCTTCATGGAGGCTTCATGGTTCTTGGTTGTCATTTCTTGGTGTTTCCACATTTTGTCTATCAAGGTTTCCAAGTTGGTGAGTCTTTGAGATTCAGGTGATGCTTGTGGTGGGTTGTGAGATGTGGATGGTGGATGGTAGGCATTTTGGTTGGTGGGTTGGTTATTAGATTGGTAATGGTTGGGGTTGGAGTAGTTGTTTTGAGGTTTTCTGTAGGGGTTTTGGTTAGTTTGCTGCTGGTTGTGGTTTTGGTTGTTTCTTAAAGTGTTTTGGTTTGAGTTTCTCTGCCATGGTTGTTGATTTTGGTTGTGATTGTCTCCCCACCTAAGGTTTGGGTGGTTCTTCTAAGAAGGGTTGTAAGTGTCACCATATACTTCATTTGGCCCAGAATTTTGGTTGTGCATGTACTGGACTTGTTCTTGCTGTTGCTCCTCTTGAGTCTCTTCACTCTGTCCCCATGTGGTTGATGGTTGGCTAGTGTTGACTGCTGCAACTTGGAGACTATCAATCCTCTTGGCCATTTGCTCAAATTGTTGTTGAATTTGCTGCTGCATCATCTTGTTTTGAGCTAGGATTGAGTCCACTCCTTCTAGTTCCATTACTCCTCTTCTTTGTGATGGTTGGCGGCTTCTTTGATGAGCAAAGAAATATTGGTTGTTGGCCACCATATCCACAAGATTCTGAGCTTCCTCAGCAGTTTTCATTAGTTGTAGTGAACCTCCAGCAGAATGATCTAATGCCTCCTGAGATTTCAATGTCAGGCCTTCATAGAAATTTTGCAGCACATCCCATTCATTGAACATCTCTGGAGGGCATTTTCTGATTAAGGCTTTGTACCTCTCCCATGCTTCATACAAGGATTCAGCATCTAATTGTGTGAATGTCTGCACCTCGGTTTTCAGCCTGATGACTCTCTGGGGTGGATAGAACTTGGCTAGAAATTTAGTTACCAAGTCATCCCAACTAGTGATACTTGCTTGGGGAAAAGTTTCAAGCCATTGTGCAGCCTTATCCCTTAATGAGAACGGGAACAGCAGAAGCTTGTAAGTTTCAGGATTCACACCATTGGATTTGACAGTGTCACAGATCCTCAAGAAGGTAGATAGATGTTGATTTGGATCCTCCAATGGTCCTCCTCCAAATGAGCAGTTGTTCTGGACCAATGTGATGAGTTGTGGCTTCAGTTCGAAGTTATTTGCATTGACATTAGGGGTGAGAATGCTGCTTCCACAATGTCTAGCATTTGCAAAAGTATAGGAAGCCAATACTCTCCTCTGTTGTGGTGGATTATTAACTCCTCCTTCTGGATTAGATGTATCTCCTTCCATCTCGTGGAATTCTTCGTCTGATTCTTCTTCTCCAACAATACTCTTCCCTCTTTCGGCTCTTCTTATCCTTCTAAGAGTTCTCTGATCAACTTCAGATAACACAGGAGCGGATCTCCTTGTACCTGACATACAAACAAGACAAAAGAAACACCAGCAAGATTACTTCACTCTACTGCTAGAATGAAGTTTAGTTTAAGCAAAATTTCAAACAGTTAGCGGGTTAATCAAAAGTTAAAGAAAAATAAAGAAAAAGTGCTTGATCTAGATTACCACCTCACTTAATCATTGTCAATCTAATCAATCCCCGGCAACGGCGCCAAAAACTTGATGAGATATTTTGGTGAGAAACGAATCTCTCACTAAACATCACAATCCAACCGGCAAGTGTACCGGGTCGTATCAAGTAATAAAAACTCACGGGAGTGAGGTCGATCCCACAGGGATTGAAGGATTGAGCAATTTTAGTTTAGTGGTTGATTTAGTCAAGCGAATCAAGATTTGGTTGATGATTGTGTGACTTGCAGAATGTAAATTGCATTGAAGTAAAGAGAACAAGAAATAAATTGCTGAAACTTAAAGAACAAGAAATTAAATGGCAGAAACTTAAAGTGCAAGAAATATAAATTGCGGAATCTTAAAGTGCAAGGAATATAAATTGCTTGAAATGTAAAGGGAATTGGGGAATGGATTTGCAGAATTTAAACAAGGAAAAATTAAATTGCATCAAACAGAAGAGGGCAAGGGAATTGGGATTGAACCGGATCTTGAAGCAATAAAGTAAATGAACAATGAAAGCATTAAACAGAGAATTGAAATGAGAATTTAGATCTCAGGACCCAGAGACTAGAAAACCAAGTCTAGATCTCAATGCCTTCCTAGATCCAATAAGAACAATAGCAAGGAAATTGTAAATTGCAAAGAAGAGCGATGAAGAACAATGAACCGGAAATGAAATTCAATTAACAGTAAAGTAAAAAAACAGAGAGATCCAAGATTGAGATTGAAACAGAATTTCTTCAATTCTCCAATCCAAGATTCAAGACAAAAGTAAAATGAAATTTCAAGTAAAAGGAAACAAAGAAATTCAAGTTCACTCAGTAACAAAAGCTTTCCAAAAACTCCTCTCAAAAATCTAAAAGAAAAGCTCTCAAAGGAAAACTCTCCCGGAAAGCTCTCTAAACAAATTGAATTCTATCCTCTTTATACACTTTCCAAAATGATCTTCAAGCCTTGAGTTGGGCCTTTGTTCTTGGTGGAATTGGGTTGAAAGAGGCCTTGGTTGATTGCTCTTGAAGATTGAAGAAGAACCGAAGTGAACCAATTGAACCGGTTTTTGAAGTTGGCCAAAGATGATCTCAACGTTAGGGTCAAAGTTAGGGGTCTAACTTTGACCCTAACTTTTTATGGCAGCAAGCATGGTTTCCTGGTTTGAACGTTGGTGCCAACGTTAGGGGTCTAACTTTGACCCTAACGTTGGCAATGCTTGGTGTGAGTGGCGCCAACGTTAGCCTCCAAGTTAGGGGGCTAACGTTGGCGCAAACGTTGGCCTTCCCCCTTTGTGATTTAAGTGCCAACGTTAGCCTCCAAGTTAGGGGGCTAACGTTGGCGCAAACGTTGGTGCCCAGGGGAGAAATTCTCAAGTTCCAACGTTAGCCTCCAAGTTAGGGGGCTAACGTTGGAGCTAACGTTGGCCACTTCCAGGGAGTGATTTACATGCCCAACGTTAGCCTCCAAGTTAGGGGGCTAACGTTGGGGCTAACTTCATGCAACCCGGTTCAATTTTCACTTATTCCATTGTCCTCTCTTCACTCCTAGCCATTCCTCTTTGCTTCAACCTTTCTCCAAGCCTTCTTCACCTATCATTGATCAACCAAACTAATCAAAGCTTTGCTCAAAATCATGAGGTATTCAATCTTCCACAATATGCAACAATTATAGCTCAAAACCTCATGAAATGGCATGAATTCACATATGGTTGGTTCAATCAAGGGAAACATGAAAATCTACTCAATTAGCTTGCTTGTAGCTCAAGAAAGTGCATAATTCTAATGAAAACTAAAGAAAAAGACTAGCTAAAATGGGCTCAGATGACTTGTCATCACAACACCAAACTTAAAGCTTGCTTGTCCCCAAGCAAGGAATAAATTTATGATCAGAGATTCTTTCAGTCAAGATGGATTGAGGAACACTTGTAAAGTGCAGTGAGTGAAGTGATCAAGTATTAGTGGGGTGAACTCTAAATCATATGCTCATGCAAGGGCTTCAGTGCTCACTAGTCCTTACATATTGGGAGTCGTAGGTCTTAGGATTTTCATCCAAATGGTATCATGAAGATCTCTTTATATGTAATCACCTTGAAGCAGCTTATAGTTTCTGTGTTTTGGCCTCGACTCTAAGTATCATGTCTCAAGGCGGCTCTTTAGATAAGCTTTCAATCAATACTCCTAAACCAGTTGGTCTTAAGGTATTAGGTGTTAAAGCACCCCTAAGGATTTACTTGCTCAAGCCTCTTTCCTTGACACACTTCAACCACAAGCATTTTACTAGGCTAACAACTCTTTGAGTCATTGTTTCTTTCTTTCTTTTTCTGCCTAGTAATTGATGCTCAGAGCCTTGGGCCATATTCCTTTTGTTTTTGTATTTTCTTTTCTTTCTTTTGTTTTGTTTGCTGCTTCTTGGATCAATAAATTTTTGAGAATCTCCACAATACTTCTTTGAACTTCATGTCCCGCCTATGAGCTCCCATGCAAGTTTTCACAAGCATGCAACCTCAATACAAAATCATATAACCAGAACCACCACTTCTCCTAATCTTTTGCTTGCCTCAAAATTGTTTAATTCCTTAATCCTTCTTTTCAAAGAACTTTCATGTGATGCATTTCTTGGAAATTGAGTGCAAACAAGTTTTGAAGATGAGAATGTTGTTGATGATCAAACATCTTGCTTATTGAATCATAAAGAAAGACTATGCTATGCAGGCAGGGGTAAATAAAAAAAGAGAAACTATGCTATGCAGATAGGCAGGGCAGATCAGAATACAATTCAACTTTCAATTACAGCAATATTTGATGCAAAACAATGACTTAACAATACAACCTGTTGAAGTTTACTTGCTTTCCTTCTTCTCATCATCATCATTGCTGGCCTTTAGGTTCATCTTTTGTTTCTTTGGTTGATGATGCTAAATCCTTCAAACAGCTTGTATGGACCTCTACAATGATATTGAAAGTTGCTTGTTCCCCAAGCACTTGAAAAATGGTTAGCTTGCAAGATTTATTTGTGGGCCTTTGTACTTACTTTGGTGTGGGAACACCAAACTTAGTACCTTGCCAATGCATCAGATTAACCATGTGTGAAACTCTTTTTCTTCTTTTTCAAAAGTAATAAAACTGAAAACTAAAGAATAGCAAAATAGTTGACTAGTTTATCTAACTGCTTGAAGCTAGCATTATGCAGAAGGTGAGAATATGTTTTATGATGAAATTTTGGTGGAACACCAAACTTAGAATCCTTCATTCTCCCTTAGATTGTTTTGGTGTGCAACACCAAACTTAGCTTCTTGCAATATAGATAAAACTAAGTAACCTTTTTATTGAAATAGCTATGAAAAGAAAGTTACCTCAGGTTGGGTTGCCTCCCAACAAAGCGCTTCTTTATTGTCACTAGCTTGACATCCTTCATTCTTTGATCATGGAGGCTGAAAATCATAGTGCCTCAGCTTTTCTCCTCTCACTATGGACTTCCTTCCGGTCTCCTCCATTTCTTGGTGCCCTTCTTCAGAAATTCCAGAGGTGGAGAACTCTCTCCTGGTTCATGTCATACAACCAAAACAGCAAAGATGCACAGAGCATTCTGTAGCTTGAGTGCAGTGGGGGTTAGTAGAGACAAAGTCTCAAACAGTTAGTGTGCAAGTCAAAGATTAAAGAAACAGAAAAAAAATGCTTGATCTAGATCACCACCTCACTTAATCATTGTCAATCTAGTCAATCCCCGGCAACGGCGCCAAAAACTTGATGAGATATTTTGTTGAGAAACGAATCTCTCCCAAAACACCCAAAACTAACCGGCAAGTGTACCGGGTCGTATCAAGTAATAAAAACTCACGGGAGTGAGGTCGATCCCACAGGGATTGAAGGATTGAGCAATTTTAGCTTAGTGGTTGATTTAGTCAAGCGAATCAAGTTTTGGTTGGGTGATTTGTGAATTGCAGAATGTAAATTGCATGAAATTAAAGAGAGCGGGAAAGTAAATTGCTGAAACTTAAAGAACAAGAAATTAAATGGCAGAAACTTAAAGTGCAAGAAATGTAAATTGCGGAATCTTAAAGTGCAAGAAATGTAAATTGCTTGAAATGTAAAGGGGATTGGGATGTGGATTTGCAGAATTTAAACAAGGAAAAGTTGAATTGCATTAAACAGAAGAGGAAAAGGGAATTGGGGTTGAACCGGATCTTGAAGCAGTAAAGTAAATGAACATTAAAAGTAAGGAACAGAGAATTGAAATGAGAAATTCAGATCTCAGGACCCAGAGACTAGAAAACCAAGTCTAGATCTCAATGCCTTCCTAGATCCAATAAGAACAATAGCAAGGAAATTGTAAATTGCAAAGAAAAGAGATGAAGAACAATGAACCGGAAATGAAATTCAATTAACAGTAAAGTAAAGAAACAGAGAGATCCAAGATTGAGATTGAAACAGAATTTCTTCAATTCTCCAATCCAAGATTCAAGACAAAAGTAAAATGAAATTGCAAGTAAAAGGAAACAAAGAAATTCAAGTTCACTCAGTAACAAAAGCTTCCCAAAAACTATTATGAAAATTCTGAAAGAAAAACTCCAAAGGAAAACTCTCCAGGAAAGCTCTAAAGGAAAACTCTCCAGGAAAGCTCTAAAGGAAAACTCTCCAAAAAAAAACCTCTAAACAAATTGAATTCTATCCTATTTATACACTTTCCAAAATGATCTTCAAGCCTTGAGTTGGGCCTTTGTTCTTGGTGGAATTGGGTTGAAAGAGGCCTTGGTTGATTGCTTTTGAAGATTGAAGAAGAACCGAAGTGAACCAATTGAACCGGTTTTTGAAGTTGGCCAAAGATGATCTCAACGTTAGGGTCAAAGTTAGGGGTCTAACTTTGACCCTAACTTTTCATATCAGCAAGCTAAATTCCCTGGTTTGAACGTTGGTGCCAACGTTAGGGGTCTAACTTTGACCCTAACGTTGGCAATGCTTGGTGTGATTGGCGCCAACGTTAGCCTCCACGTTAGGGGGCTAACGTTGGCGCAAACGTTGGCCTACTCCCCCATTGTGATTTAAGTGCCAACGTTAGTGCCCAGGGGAGAAACTCTCAAGTTCCAACGTTAGCCTCCAAGTTAGGGGGCTAACGTTGGAGCTAACGTTGGCCACTTCCAGGGAGTGATTTACATGCCCAACGTTAGCCTCCAAGTTAGGGGGCTAACGTTGGGGCTAACTTCATGCAACCCGGTTCAATTTTCATTTATTCCATTGTCCTCTCTTCACTCCTAGCCATTCCTCTTTGCTTCAACCTTTCTCCAAGCCTTCTTCACCTATCATTGATCAACCAAACTAATCAAAGCTTTGCTCAAAATCATGAGGTATTCAATCTTCTACAATATGCAACAATTATAGCTCAAAACCTCATGAAATGGCATGAATTCACATATGGTTGGTTCAATCAAGGGAAACATGAAAATCTACTCAATTAGCTTGCTTGTAGCTCAAGAAAGTGCATAATTCTAATGAAAACTAAAGAAAAATGCTAGTGAAACTAGGCTAAGATGACATGTCATCAATGCCACACCCAAACAGTTGACATTTTTTACTGCACTTGTTCACAAATTAAGAATAATTTAATTTAAAAATTTAATTTTTTCCTATTTTTTTATTTTTTGGATATTTTTGGAATCATATTTTTTTATTAGAAAAAAATTATTTTTATTTTAAAATTTAAAAAATAATAAATTTACAGATCTATTGTTAACTAGATATTGCTGGACTTTGTTTTATTTTTCTAGTTTAAATAAAAAAATTTAATCATATAATTTAAATATTCAAAAATAAAAAAATTTATTTTTAAAATTTTTTTTGAAAATATTTTTTTATTCACCGGATAATGCACACTCGAACAGTTGACTTTTTTTGATGCACTTGTTCCCAAATTAAGAATAAATTAATTTAAAAATTTAAAATTTAAAATTTTTTATTTTTGGAATTTTTTTTTACTATTAGAAAAAAATTTATATTTTTTGTTTAAAAATTAAAAAAATAATAAATTTACAGATCTATTGTTTACTAGATATTGCTGGATTTTATTTTATTTTTTAATTTAAATAAAAAAATTTAATCATATATTTTAAATATTCAAAAATAAAAAATTTATTCTGTTAAAATTTGTAATTTTTTTGAAAATATTTTGTTATTTTTTTATTCACCGGATAATAGCACACATGGACTGTTGACTTTTTTTGCAGCACTGGTTCACAAATTAAGAATAAATTAATATAAAAAATTTAAAATTTTTCAATTTTTTTTGGATATTGTTAGAATTTTTTATTTTTTTCTATTGGAAAAAAATTATTCTTTTAGTTAAAAAATTAAAAAAATAATAAATTTACAGATCTGTTGTTTACTTGATATTGCTAGACTTTATTTTATTTTTTTAATTTAAATAAAAAATTTAATCATGTAATTTAAATATTCAAAAATAAAAAATTTATTTTTTGAAAATTTTTTATTTTTTTGAAAACATTTTTTTATTTTTTTCACCGGATAATGCCACACCCGGACAGTTGACATTTTTTTGCTACACTTGTTCAAAAATTAAGAATAAATAAATTTAAAAATTTTAATTTTTCTATTTTTTTATTTTTTGGAATTTTTATTTTTTTTAGTATTAGAAAAAAATTTATATTTTTATTTTAAAAAATAAAAAAATAATAAATTTACAGATCTATTGTTTACTAGATATTGCTGGACTTTGTTTTCTTTTTCTAATTTAAATAAAACAATTTAATCATATAATTTAAATATTCAAAAATAAAAAAAAAATTTTTTGAAAATATTTTTTTTATTCACCGAATAATGCCACACCCAAACAGTTGACTTTTTTATGCTGCACTTTTTCATAAATTAAGAATAAATTAATTTAAAAATTTAAAATTTTTCAATTTTTTTATTTTTTCGATATTTTTGAAATTTTTATTTTTTTACTATTAGAAAAAAAATTATATATTTTGTTTAAAAATTAAAAAAAAAAAATTTACAGATCTATGGTTTACTAGATATTGCTTGACTTTATTTTATTTTTTTAATTTAAATAAAAAAATTTAATCATATAATTTAAATATTCAAAAATAAAAGAATTATTTTTTTGAAATTTGTAATTTTTTTGAAATTATTTTTTTTGTTTTTTTATTCACCGGATAATGGCACACCTGTACAGTTGACTTTTTTGCTGCATTTGTTCACAAATTAAGAATAAATTAATTTAAAAAATTTAAAATTTTTCAATTTTTTATTTTTTGATTATTGTTAGAATTTTTTATTTTTTTCTATTGGAAAAAAATTTATTTTTTTAGTTAAAAAATTAAAAAAATAATAAATTTACAGATCTGTTGTTTAGTAGATATTGCTATACTTTATTTTATTTTTCTAATTTAAATAAAAAAATTTAATCATGTAATTTAAATATTCAAAAATAAAAAATTTATTTTTTGAAAATATTTTACTTTTTTGAAAAAATATTTTTATTTTTTTCACCGGATAATGCCACACCCAAACAGTTGACATTTTTTGCTGCACTTGTTCACAAATTAATAATAATTTAATTTAAAAATTTAATTTTTTCCTATTTTTTTATTTTTTGGATATTTTTGGAATCATATTTTTTTATTAGAAAAAAATTATTTTTTTTAAAAATTAAAAAATAATAAATTTACAAATCTATTGTTAACTAGATATTGCTGGACTTTGATTTATTTTTCTTGTTTAAATAAAAAAATTTAATCATATAATTTAAATATTCAAAAATAAAAAAATTTATTTTTAAAATTTTTTTTGAAAATATTTTTTTTATTCACCGGATAATGCACACCTGAACAGTTGACTTTTTTTGATGCACTTGTTCCCAAATTAAGAATAAATTAATTTAAAAATTTAAAATTTTTCAATTTTTTATTTTTGGAATTTTTTTTACTATTAGAAAAAAATTTATATTTTTTGTTTAAAAATTAAAAAAATAATAAATTTACAGATCTATTGTTTACTAGATATTGCTGGATTTTATTTTATTTTTTAATTTAAATAAAAAAATTTAATCATATATTTTAAATATTCAAAAATAAAAAATTTATTCTGTTAAAATTTGTAATTTTTTTGAAAATATTTTGTTATTTTTTTATTCACCGGATAATGGCACACATGGACTGTTGACTTTTTTTGCAGCACTGGTTCACAAATTAAGAATAAATTAATATAAAAAATTTAAAATTTTTCAATTTTTTTTTGGATATTGTTAGAATTTTTTATTTTTTTCTATTGGAAAAAAATTATTCTTTTAGTTAAAAAATTAAAAAAATAATAAATTTACAGATCTGTTGTTTACTTGATATTGCTAGACTTTATTTTATTTTTTTAATTTAAATAAAAAATTTAATCATGTAATTTAAATATTCAAAAATAAAAAATTTATTTTTTGAAAATTTTTTATTTTTTTGAAAACATTTTTTTATTTTTTTCACCGGATAATGCCACACCCGGACAGTTGACATTTTTTTGCTGCACTTGTTCAAAAATTAAGAATAACTAAATTTAAAAATTTTAATTTTTCTATTTTTTTATTTTTTGGAATTTTTATTTTTTTTAGAATTAGAAAAAAATTTATATTTTTATTTTAAAAATTAAAAAAATAATAAATTTACAGATCTATTGTTTACTAGATATTGCTGGACTTTGTTTTCTTTTTCTAATTTAAATAAAACAATTTAATCATATAATTTAAATATTCAAAAAAAAAATTATTTTTTGAAAATATTTTTTTTATTCACCGAATAATGCCACACCCAAACAGTTGACTTTTTTATGCTGCACTTGTTCATAAATTAAGAATAAATTATTTTAAAAATTTAAAATTTTTCAATTTTTTTATTTTTTGGATATTTTTGGAATTTTTATTTTTTTACTATTAGAAAAAAAATTATATATTTTGTTTAAAAATTAAAAAAAATAATAAATTTACAGATCTATGGTTTACTAGATATTGCTTGACTTTATTTTATTTTTTTAATTTAAATAAAAAAATTTAATCATATAATTTAAATATTCAAAAATAAAAAATTTATTTTTTTGAAATTTGTAATTTTTTTGAAATTATTTTTTTTGTTTTTTTATTCACCGGATAATGGCACACCTGTACAGTTGACTTTTTTTGCTGCACTTGTTCACAAATTAAGAATAAATTAATTTAAAAAATTTAAAATTTTTCAATTTTTTATTTTTTGATTATTGTTAGAATTTTTTATTTTTTTCTATTGGAAAAAAAGTTATTTTTTTAGTTAAAAAATTAAAAAAATAATAAATTTACAGATCTGTTGTTTAGTAGATATTGCTATACTTTATATTATTTTTCTAATTTAAATAAAAAAATTTAATCATGTAATTTAAATATTCAAAAATAAAAAATTTATTTTTTGAAAATTTTTTATTTTTTTGAAAAAATATTTTTATTTTTTTCACCGGATAATGCCACACCCAAACATTTGACATTTTTTTGCTGCACTTGTTCACAAATTAATAATAATTTAATTTAAAAATTTAATTTTTTCCTATTTTTTTTTTGATATTTTTGGAATCATATTTTTTTATTAGAAAAAAAATATTTTTATTTCAAAATTAAAAAATAATAAATTTACAAATCTATTGTTAACTAGATATTGCTGGACTTTGTTTTATTTTTCTAGTTTAAATAAAAAAATTTAATCATATAATTTAAATATTCAAAAATAAAAAAATTTATTTTTAAAATTTATTTTTTGAAAATATTTTTTTTATTCACAGGATAATGCACACCCGAACAGTTGACTTTTTTTGATGCACTTGTTCCCAAATTAAGAATAAATTAATTTAAAAATTTAAAATTTTTCAATTTTTTTTTGGATATTTTGGGAATTTTTTTTTACTATTAGAAAAAAATTTATATTTTTTGTTTAAAAATTAAAAAAATAATAAATTTACAGATCTATTGTTTACTAGATATCGCTGGATTTTATTTTATTTTTTAATTTAAATAAAAAATTTAATCATATAATTTAAATATTCAAAAATAAAAAATTTATTCTGTTAAAATTTGTAATTATTTTGAAAATATTTTGTTATTTTTTTATTCACTGGATAATGGCACACATGGACTGTTGACTTTTTTTTGCAGCACTTGTTCACAAATTAAGAATAAATTAATTTTAAAATTTTAAAATTTTTCAATTTTTTTTTGGATATTGTTAGAATTTTTTATTTTTTTTCTATTGGAAAAAAATTATTCTTTTAGTTAAAAAATTAAAAAAATAATAAAATTAACAGATCTGTTGTTTACTTGATATTGCTAGACTTTATTTTATTTTTTTAATTTAAATAAAAAATTTAATCATGTAATTTAAATATTCAAAAATAAAAAATTTATTTTTTGAAAATTTTTTATTTTTTTGAAAACATTTTTTTATTTTTTTCACCAGATAATGCCACACCCGGACAGTTGACATTTTTTTGCTGCATTTGTTCAAAAATTAAGAATAACTAAATTTAAAAATTTTAATTTTTCTATTTTTTTATTTTTTGGAATTTTTATTTTTTTTAGTATTAGAAAAAAATTTATATTTTTATTTTAAAAATTAAAAAAATAATAAATTTACAGATCTATTGTTTACTAGATATTGCTGGACTTTGTTTTCTTTTTCTAATTTAAATAAAACAATTTAATCATATAATTTAAATATTCAAAAAAAAATTTATTTTTTGAAAATATTTTTTTTATTCACCGAATAATGCCACACCCAAACAGTTGACTTTTTTATGCTGCACTTGTTCATAAATTAAGAATAAATTATTTTAAAAATTTAAAATTTTTCAATTTTTTTATTTTTTGGATATTTTTGGAATTTTTTTTTTACTATTAGAAAAAAAATTATATATTTTGTTTAAAAATTAAAAAAAATAATAAATTTACAGATCTATGGTTTACTAGATATTGCTTGACTTTATTTTATTTTTTTAATTTAAATAAAAAAATTTAATCATATAATTTAAATATTCAAAAATAAAAAATTTATTTTTTTGAAATTTGTAATTTTTTTGAAATTATTTTTTTTGTTTTTTTATTCACCGGATAATGGCACACCTGTACAGTTGACTTTTTTTGCTGCACTTGTTCACAAATTAAGAATAAATTAATTTAAAAAATTTAAAATTTTTCAATTTTTTATTTTTTGATTATTGTTAGAATTTTTTATTTTTTTCTATTGGAAAAAAAGTTATTTTTTTAGTTAAAAAATTAAAAAAATAATAAATTTACAGATCTGTTGTTTAGTAGATATTGCTATACTTTATATTATTTTTCTAATTTAAATAAAAAAATTTAATCATGTAATTTAAATATTCAAAAATAAAAAATTTATTTTTTGAAAATTTTTTATTTTTTTGAAAAAATATTTTTATTTTTTTCACCGGATAATGCCACACCCAAACAGTTGACATTTTTTTGCTGCACTTGTTCACAAATTAATAATAATTTAATTTAAAAATTTAATTTTTTCCTATTTTTTTTTTGATATTTTTGGAATCATATTTTTTTATTAGAAAAAAAATATTTTTATTTCAAAATTAAAAAATAATAAATTTACAGATCTATTGTTAACTAGATATTGCTGGACTTTGTTTTATTTTTCTAGTTTAAATAAAAAAATTTAATCATATAATTTAAATATTCAAAAATAAAAAAATTTATTTTTAAAATTTATTTTTTGAAAATATTTTTTTTATTCACAGGATAATGCACACCCGAACAGTTGACTTTTTTTGATGCACTTGTTCCCAAATTAAGAATAAATTAATTTAAAAATTTAAAATTTTTCAATTTTTTTTTGGATATTTTTGGAATTTTTTTTTACTATTAGAAAAAAATTTATATTTTTTGTTTAAAAATTAAAAAAATAATAAATTTACAGATCTATTGTTTACTAGATATTGCTGGATTTTATTTTATTTTTTAATTTAAATAAAAAATTTAATCATATAATTTAAATATTCAAAAATAAAAAATTTATTCTGTTAAAATTTGTAATTTTTTTGAAAATATTTTGTTATTTTTTTATTCACCGGATAATGGCACACATGGACTGTTGACTTTTTTTTGCAGCACTTGTTCACAAATTAAGAATAAATTAATTTTAAAATTTTAAAATTTTTCAATTTTTTTTGGATATTGTTAGAATTTTTTATTTTTTTTCTATTGGAAAAAAATTATTCTTTTAGTTAAAAAATTAAAAAAATAATAAAATTTACAGATCTGTTGTTTACTTGATATTGCTAGACTTTATTTTATTTTTTTAATTTAAATAAAAAATTTAATCATGTAATTTAAATATTCAAAAATAAAAAATTTATTTTTTGAAAATTTTTTATTTTTTTGAAAACATTTTTTTATTTTTTTCACCGGATAATGCCACACCCGGACAGTTGACATTTTTTTGCTGCACTTGTTCAAAAATTAAGAATAACTAAATTTAAAAATTTTAATTTTTCTATTTTTTTATTTTTTGGAATTTTTATTTTTTTTAGTATTAGAAAAAAATTTATATTTTTATTTTAAAAATTAAAAAAATAATAAATTTACAGATCTATTGTTTACTAGATATTGCTGGACTTTGTTTTCTTTTTCTAATTTAAATAAAACAATTTAATCATATAATTTAAATATTCAAAAAAAAAATTATTTTTTGAAAATATTTTTTTTATTCACTGAATAATGCCACACCCAAACAGTTGACTTTTTTATGCTGCACTTGTTCATAAATTAAGAATAAATTATTTTAAAAATTTAAAATTTTTCAATTTTTTATTTTTTGGATATTTTTGGAATTTTTATTTTTTTACTATTAGAAAAAATTATATATTTTGTTTAAAAATTAAAAAAAATAATAAATTTACAGATCTATGGTTTACTACATATTGCTTGACTTTATTTTATTTTTTTAATTTAAATAAAAAAATTTAATCATATAATTTAAACATTCAAAAATAAAAAATTTATTTTTTTGAAATTTGTAATTTTTTTGAAATTATTTTTTTTGTTTTTTTATTCACCGGATAATGGCACACCTGTACAGTTGACTTTTTTTGCTGCACTTGTTCACAAATTAAGAATAAATTAATTTAAAAAATTTAAAATTTTTCAATTTTTTATTTTTTGATTATTGTTAGAATTTTTTATTTTTTTCTATTGGAAAAAAGTTATTTTTTTAGTTAAAAAATTAAAAAAATAATAAATTTACAGATTTGTTGTTTAGTAGATATTGCTATACTTTATATTATTTTTCTAATTTAAATAAAAAATTTAATCATGTAATTTAAATATTCAAAAATAAAAAATTTATTTTTTGAAAATTTTTTATTTTTTGAAAAAATATTTTTATTTTTTTCACCGGATAATGCCACACCCAAACAGTTGACATTTTTTTGCTGCACTTGTTCACAAATTAATAATAATTTAATTTAAAAATTTAATTTTTTCCTATTTTTTTTTTTGATATTTTTGGAATCATATTTTTTTATTAGAAAAAAAATATTTTTATTTCAAAATTAAAAAATAATAAATTTACAGATCTATTGTTAACTAGATATTGCTGGACTTTGTTTTATTTTTCTAGTTTAAATAAAAAAATTTAATCATATAATTTAAATATTCAAAAATAAAAAAATTTATTTTTAAAATTTATTTTTTGAAAATATTTTTTTTATTCACAGGATAATGCACACCCGAACAGTTGACTTTTTTTGATGCACTTGTTCCCAAATTAAGAATAAATTAATTTAAAAATTTAAAATTTTTCAATTTTTTATTTTTGGAATTTTTTTTACTATTAGAAAAAAATTTATATTTTTTGTTTAAAAATTAAAAAAAAATAATAAATTTACAGATCTATTGTTTACTAGATATTGCTGGATTTTATTTTATTTTTTAATTTAAATAAAAAATTTAATCATATAATTTAAATATTCAAAAATAAAAAATTTATTCTGTTAAAATTTGTAATTTTTTTTAAAATATTTTGTTATTTTTTTATTCACCGGATAATGGCACACATGGACTGTTGACTTTTTTTTGCAGCACTTATTCACAAATTAAGAATAAATTAATTTAAAAATTTTAAAATTTTTCAATTTTTTTTTGGATATTGTTAGAATTTTTTATTTTTTTTCTATTGGAAAAAAATTATTCTTTTAGTTAAAAAATTAAAAAAATAATAAAATTTACAGATCTGTTGTTTACTTGATATTGCTAGACTTTATTTTATTTTTTTAATTTAAATAAAATATTTAATCATGTAATTTAAATATTCAAAAATAAAAAATTTATTTTTTGAAAATTTTTTATTTTTTTGAAAACATTTTTTTATTTTTTTCACCGGATAATGCCACACCCGGACAGTTGACATTTTTTTGCTGCACTTGTTCAAAAATTAAGAATAACTAAATTTAAAAATTTTAATTTTTCTATTTTTTTATTTTTTGGAATTTTTATTTTTTTTAGTATTAGAAAAAAATTTATATTTTTATTTTAAAAATTAAAAAAATAATAAATTTACAGATCTATTGTTTACTAGATATTGCTGGACTTTGTTTTCTTTTTCTAATTTAAATAAAACAATTTAATCATATAATTTAAATATTCAAAAAAAAAATTATTTTTTGAAAATATTTTTTTTATTCACTGAATAATGCCACACCCAAACAGTTGACTTTTTTATGCTGCACTTGTTCATAAATTAAGAATAAATTATTTTAAAAATTTAAAATTTTTCAATTTTTTTATTTTTTGGATATTTTTGGAATTTTTATTTTTTTACTATTAGAAAAAATTATATATTTTGTTTAAAAATTAAAAAAAATAATAAATTTACAGATCTATGGTTTACTACATATTGCTTGACTTTATTTTATTTTTTTAATTTAAATAAAAAAATTTAATCATATAATTTAAACATTCAAAAATAAAAAATTTATTTTTTTGAAATTTGTAATTTTTTTGAAATTATTTTTTTTATTTTTTTATTCACCGGATAATGGCACACCTGTACAGTTGACTTTTTTTGCTGCACTTGTTCACAAATTAAGAATAAATTAATTTAAAAAATTTAAAATTTTTCAATTTTTTATTTTTTGATTATTGTTCGAATTTTTTATTTTTTTCTATTGGAAAAAAGTTATTTTTTTAGTTAAAAAATTAAAAAAATAATAAATTTACAGATTTGTTGTTTAGTAGATATTGCTATACTTTATATTATTTTTCTAATTTAAATAAAAAATTTAATCATGTAATTTAAATATTCAAAAATAAAAAATTTATTTTTTGAAAATTTTTTATTTTTTGAAAAAATATTTTTATTTTTTTCACCGGATAATGCCACACCCAAACAGTTGACATTTTTTTGCTGCACTTGTTCACAAATTAATAATAATTTAATTTAAAAATTTAATTTTTTCCTATTTTTTTTTTTTGATATTTTTGGAATCATATTTTTTTATTAGAAAAAAAATATTTTTATTTCAAAATTAAAAAATAATAAATTTACAGATCTATTGTTAACTAGATATTGCTGGACTTTGTTTTATTTTTCTAGTTTAAATAAAAAAATTTAATCATATAATTTAAATATTCAAAAATAAAAAAATTTATTTTTAAAATTTATTTTTTGAAAATATTTTTTTTATTCACAGGATAATGCACACCCGAACAGTTGACTTTTTTTGATGCACTTGTTCCCAAATTAAGAATAAATTAATTTAAAAATTTAAAATTTTTCAATTTTTTATTTTTGGAATTTTTTTTACTATTAGAAAAAAATTTATATTTTTTGTTTAAAAATTAAAAAAAAATAATAAATTTACAGATCTATTGTTTACTAGATATTGCTGGATTTTATTTTATTTTTTAATTTAAATAAAAAATTTAATCATATAATTTAAATATTCAAAAATAAAAAATTTATTCTGTTAAAATTTGTAATTTTTTTGAAAATATTTTGTTATTTTTTTATTCACCGGATAATGGCACACATGGACTGTTGACTTTTTTTTGCAGCACTTGTTCACAAATTAAGAATAAATTAATTTTAAAATTTTAAAATTTTTCAATTTTTTTTGGATATTGTTAGAATTTTTTATTTTTTTTCTATTGGAAAAAAATTATTCTTTTAGTTAAAAAATTAAAAAAATAATAAAATTTACAGATCTGTTGTTTACTTGATATTGCTAGACTTTATTTTATTTTTTTAATTTAAATAAAAAATTTAATCATGTAATTTAAATATTCAAAAATAAAAAATTTATTTTTTGAAAATTTTTTATTTTTTTGAAAACATTTTTTTATTTTTTTCACCGGATAATGCCACACCCGGACAGTTGACATTTTTTTGCTGCACTTGTTCAAAAATTAAGAATAACTAAATTTAAAAATTTTAATTTTTCTATTTTTTTATTTTTTGGAATTTTTATTTTTTTTAGTATTAGAAAAAAATTTATATTTTTATTTTAAAAATTAAAAAAATAATAAATTTACAGATCTATTGTTTACTAGATATTGCTGGACTTTGTTTTCTTTTTCTAATTTAAATAAAACAATTTAATCATATAATTTAAATATTCAAAAAAAAAATTATTTTTTGAAAATATTTTTTTTATTCACTGAATAATGCCACACCCAAACAGTTGACTTTTTTATGCTGCACTTGTTCATAAATTAAGAATAAATTATTTTAAAAATTTAAAATTTTTCAATTTTTTTATTTTTTGGATATTTTTGGAATTTTTATTTTTTTACTATTAGAAAAAATTATATATTTTGTTTAAAAATTAAAAAAAATAATAAATTTATAGATCTATGGTTTACTACATATTGCTTGACTTTATTTTATTTTTTTAATTTAAATAAAAAAATTTAATCATATAATTTAAACATTCAAAAATAAAAAATTTATTTTTTTGAAATTTGTAATTTTTTTGAAATTATTTTTTTTGTTTTTTTATTCACCGGATAATGGCACACCTGTACAGTTGACTTTTTTTGCTGCACTTGTTCACAAATTAAGAATAAATTAATTTAAAAAATTTAAAATTTTTCAATTTTTTATTTTTTGATTATTGTTAGAATTTTTTATTTTTTTCTATTGGAAAAAAGTTATTTTTTTAGTTAAAAAATTAAAAAAATAATAAATTTACAGATTTGTTGTTTAGTAGATATTGCTATACTTTATATTATTTTTCTAATTTAAATAAAAAATTTAATCATGTAATTTAAATATTCAAAAATAAAAAATTTATTTTTTGAAAATTTTTTATTTTTTGAAAAAATATTTTTATTTTTTTCACCGGATAATGCCACACCCAAACAGTTGACATTTTTTTGCTGCACTTGTTCACAAATTAATAATAATTTAATTTAAAAATTTAATTTTTTCCTATTTTTTTTTTGATATTTTTGGAATCATATTTTTTTATTAGAAAAAAAATATTTTTATTTCAAAATTAAAAAATAATAAATTTACAGATCTATTGTTAACTAGATATTGCTGGACTTTGTTTTATTTTTCTAGTTTAAATAAAAAAATTTAATCATATAATTTAAATATTCAAAAATAAAAAAATTTATTTTTAAAATTTATTTTTTGAAAATATTTTTTTTATTCACAGGATAATGCACACCCGAACAGTTGACTTTTTTTGATGCACTTGTTCCCAAATTAAGAATAAATTAATTTAAAAATTTAAAATTTTTCAATTTTTTATTTTTGGAATTTTTTTTACTATTAGAAAAAAATTTATATTTTTTGTTTAAAAATTAAAAAAAAATAATAAATTTACAGATCTATTGTTTACTAGATATTGCTGGATTTTATTTTATTTTTTAATTTAAATAAAAAATTTAATCATATAATTTAAATATTCAAAAATAAAAAATTTATTCTGTTAAAATTTGTAATTTTTTTTAAAATATTTTGTTATTTTTTTATTCACCGGATAATGGCACACATGGACTGTTGACTTTTTTTTGCAGCACTTATTCACAAATTAAGAATAAATTAATTTAAAAATTTTAAAATTTTTCAATTTTTTTTTGGATATTGTTAGAATTTTTTATTTTTTTTCTATTGGAAAAAAATTATTCTTTTAGTTAAAAAATTAAAAAAATAATAAAATTTACAGATCTGTTGTTTACTTGATATTGCTAGACTTTATTTTATTTTTTTAATTTAAATAAAATATTTAATCATGTAATTTAAATATTCAAAAATAAAAAATTTATTTTTTGAAAATTTTTTATTTTTTTGAAAACATTTTTTTATTTTTTTCACCGGATAATACCACACCCGGACAGTTGACATTTTTTTGCTGCACTTGTTCAAAAATTAAGAATAACTAAATTTAAAAATTTTAATTTTTCTATTTTTTTATTTTTTGGAATTTTTATTTTTTTTAGTATTAGAAAAAAATTTATATTTTTATTTTAAAAATTAAAAAAATAATAAATTTACAGATCTATTGTTTACTAGATATTGCTGGACTTTGTTTTCTTTTTCTAATTTAAATAAAACAATTTAATCATATAATTTAAATATTCAAAAAAAAAATTATTTTTTGAAAATATTTTTTTTATTCACTGAATAATGCCACACCCAAACAGTTGACTTTTTTATGCTGCACTTGTTCATAAATTAAGAATAAATTATTTTAAAAATTTAAAATTTTTCAATTTTTTTATTTTTTGGATATTTTTGGAATTTTTATTTTTTTACTATTAGAAAAAATTATATATTTTGTTTAAAAATTAAAAAAAATAATAAATTTACAGATCTATGGTTTACTACATATTGCTTGACTTTATTTTATTTTTTTAATTTAAATAAAAAAATTTAATCATATAATTTAAATATTCAAAAATAAAAAATTTATTTTTTTGAAATTTGTAATTTTTTTGAAATTATTTTTTTTGTTTTTTTATTCACCGGATAATGGCACACCTGTACAGTTGACTTTTTTTGCTGCACTTGTTCACAAATTAAGAATAAATTAATTTAAAAAATTTAAAATTTTTCAATTTTTTATTTTTTGATTATTGTTAGAATTTTTTATTTTTTTCTATTGGATAAAAGTTATTTTTTTAGTTAAAAAATTAAAAAAATAATAAATTTACAGATCTGTTGTTTAGTAGATATTGCTATACTTTATATTATTTTTCTAATTTAAATAAAAAATTTAATCATGTAATTTAAATATTCAAAAATAAAAAATTTATTTTTTGAAAATTTTTTATTTTTTTGAAAAAATATTTTTATTTTTTTCACCGGATAATGCCACACCCAAACAGTTGACATTTTTTTGCTGCACTTGTTCACAAATTAATAATAATTTAATTTAAAAATTTAATTTTTTCCTATTTTTTTTTGATATTTTTGGAATCATATTTTTTTATTAGAAAAAAAATATTTTTATTTCAAAATTAAAAAATAATAAATTTACAGATCTATTGTTAACTAGATATTGCTGGACTTTGTTTTATTTTTCTAGTTTAAATAAAAAAATTTAATCATATAATTTAAATATTCAAAAATAAAAAAATTTATTTTTAAAATTTATTTTTTGAAAATATTTTTTTTATTCACAGGATAATGCACACCCGAACAGTTGACTTTTTTTGATGCACTTGTTCCCAAATTAAGAATAAATTAATTTAAAAATTTAAAATTTTTCAATTTTTTATTTTTGGAATTTTTTTTACTATTAGAAAAAAATTTATATTTTTTGTTTAAAAATTAAAAAAAAATAATAAATTTACAGATCTATTGTTTACTAGATATTGCTGGATTTTATTTTATTTTTTAATTTAAATAAAAAATTTAATCATATAATTTAAATATTCAAAAATAAAAAATTTATTCTGTTAAAATTTGTAATTTTTTTTAAAATATTTTGTTATTTTTTTATTCACCGGATAATGGCACACATGGACTGTTGACTTTTTTTTGCAGCACTTATTCACAAATTAAGAATAAATTAATTTAAAAATTTTAAAATTTTTCAATTTTTTTTTGGATATTGTTAGAATTTTTTATTTTTTTTCTATTGGAAAAAAATTATTCTTTTAGTTAAAAAATTAAAAAAATAATAAAATTTACAGATCTGTTGTTTACTTGATATTGCTAGACTTTATTTTATTTTTTTAATTTAAATAAAAAATTTAATCATGTAATTTAAATATTCAAAAATAAAAAATTTATTTTTTGAAAATTTTTTATTTTTTTGAAAACATTTTTTTATTTTTTTCACCGGATAATGCCACACCCGGACAGTTGACATTTTTTTGCTGCACTTGTTCAAAAATTAAGAATAACTAAATTTAAAAATTTTAATTTTTCTATTTTTTTATTTTTTGGAATTTTTATTTTTTTTAGTATTAGAAAAAAATTTATATTTTTATTTTAAAAATTAAAAAAATAATAAATTTACAGATCTATTGTTTACTAGATATTGCTGGACTTTGTTTTCTTTTTCTAATTTAAATAAAACAATTTAATCATATAATTTAAATATTCAAAAAAAAAATTATTTTTTGAAAATATTTTTTTTATTCACTGAATAATGCCACACCCAAACAGTTGACTTTTTTATGCTGCACTTGTTCATAAATTAAGAATAAATTATTTTAAAAATTTAAAATTTTTCAATTTTTTTATTTTTTGGATATTTTTGGAATTTTTATTTTTTTACTATTAGAAAAAATTATATATTTTGTTTAAAAATTAAAAAAAATAATAAATTTACAGATCTATGGTTTACTACATATTGCTTGACTTTATTTTATTTTTTTAATTTAAATAAAAAAATTTAATCATATAATTTAAACATTCAAAAATAAAAAATTTATTTTTTTGAAATTTGTAATTTTTTTGAAATTATTTTTTTTGTTTTTTTATTCACCGGATAATGGCACACCTGTACAGTTGACTTTTTTTGCTGCACTTGTTCACAAATTAAGAATAAATTAATTTAAAAAATTTAAAATTTTTCAATTTTTTATTTTTTGATTATTGTTAGAATTTTTTATTTTTTTCTATTGGAAAAAAGTTATTTTTTTAGTTAAAAAATTAAAAAAATAATAAATTTACAGATTTGTTGTTTAGTAGATATTGCTATACTTTATATTATTTTTCTAATTTAAATAAAAAATTTAATCATGTAATTTAAATATTCAAAAATAAAAAATTTATTTTTTGAAAATTTTTTATTTTTTGAAAAAATATTTTTATTTTTTTCACCGGATAATGCCACACCCAAACAGTTGACATTTTTTTGCTGCACTTGTTCACAAATTAATAATAATTTAATTTAAAAATTTAATTTTTTCCTATTTTTTTTTTTGATATTTTTGGAATCATATTTTTTTATTAGAAAAAAAATATTTTTATTTCAAAATTAAAAAATAATAAATTTACAGATCTATTGTTAACTAGATATTGCTGGACTTTGTTTTATTTTTCTAGTTTAAATAAAAAAATTTAATCATATAATTTAAATATTCAAAAATAAAAAAATTTATTTTTAAAATTTATTTTTTGAAAATATTTTTTTTATTCACAGGATAATGCACACCCGAACAGTTGACTTTTTTTGATGCACTTGTTCCCAAATTAAGAATAAATTAATTTAAAAATTTAAAATTTTTCAATTTTTTATTTTTGGAATTTTTTTTACTATTAGAAAAAAATTTATATTTTTTGTTTAAAAATTAAAAAAAAATAATAAATTTACAGATCTATTGTTTACTAGATATTGCTGAATTTTATTTTATTTTTTAATTTAAATAAAAAAATTTAATCATATAATTTAAATATTCAAAAATAAAAAATTTATTCTGTTAAAATTTGTAATTTTTTTTAAAATATTTTGTTATTTTTTTATTCATCGGATAATGGCACACATGGACTGTTGACTTTTTTTTCCAGCACTTGTTCACAAATTAAGAATAAATTAATTTAAAAAATTTAAATTTTTTCAATTTTTTTTGGATATTGTTAGAATTTTTTATTTTTTTTCTATTGGAAAAAAATTATTCTTTTAGTTAAAAAATTAAAAAATAATAAATTTACAGATCTGTTGTTTACTTGATATTGCTAGACTTTATTTTATTTTTTTAATTTAAATAAAAAATTTAATCATGTAATTTAAATATTCAAAAATAAAAAATTTATTTTTTGAAAGTTTTTTATTTTTTTGAAAACATTTTTTTTTTCACCAGATAATGCCACACCCGGACAGTTGACATTTTTTTGCTGCACTTGTTCAAAAATTAAGAATAACTAAATTTAAAAATTTTAATTTTTCTATTTTTTTATTTTTTGGAATTTTTATTTTTTTTAGTATTAGAAAAAAATTTATAATTTTATTTTAAAAATTAAAAAAATAATAAATTTACAGATCTATTGTTTACTAGATATTGCTGGACTTTGTTTTCTTTTTCTAATTTAAATAAAACAATTTAATCATATAATTTAAATATTCAAAAAAAAAATTATTTTTTGAAAATATTTTTTTTATTCACTGAATAATGCCACACCCAAACAGTTGACTTTTTTATGCTGCACTTGTTCATATATTAAGAATAAATTATTTTAAAAATTTAAAATTTTTCAATTTTTTTATTTTTTGGATATTTTTGGAATTTTTATTTTTTTACTATTAGAAAAAAATTATATATTTTGTTTAAAAATTAAAAAAAATAATAAATTTACAGATCTATGGTTTACTACATATTGCTTGACTTTATTTTATTTTTTTAATTTAAATAAAAAAATTTAATCATATAATTTAAATATTCAAAAATAAAAAATTTATTTTTTTGAAATTTGTAATTTTTTTGAAATTATTTTTTTTAGTTTTTTATTCACCGGATAATGGCACACCTGTACAGTTGACTTTTTTTGCTGCACTTGTTCACAAATTAAGAATAAATTAATTTAAAAAATTTAAAATTTTTCAATTTTTTATTTTTTGATTATTGTTAGAATTTTTTATTTTTTTCTATTGGAAAAAAAGTTATTTTTTTAGTTAAAAAATTAAAAAAATAATAAATTTACAGATCTGTTGTTTAGTAGATATTGCTATACTTTATATTATTTTTCTAATTTAAATAAAAAAATTTAATCATGTAATTTAAATATTCAAAAATAAAAAATTTATTTTTTGAAAATTTTTTATTTTTTTGAAAAAATATTTTTATTTTTTTCACCGGATAATGCCACACCCAAACAGTTGACATTTTTTTGCTGCACTTGTTCACAAATTAATAATAATTTAATTTAAAAATTTAATTTTTTCCTATTTTTTTTTGATATTTTTGGAATCATATTTTTTTATTAGAAAAAAAATATTTTTATTTTAAAATTAAAAAATAATAAATTTACAGATCTATTGTTAACTAGATATTGCTGGACTTTGTTTTATTTTTCTAGTTTAAATAAAAAAATTTAATCATATAATTTAAATATTCAAAAATAAAAAAATTTATTTTTAAAATTTTTTTTTGAAAATATTTTTTTTATTCACCGGATAATGCACAGCCGCACAGTTGACTTTATTTGATGCACTTGTTCCCAAATTAAGAATAAATTAATTTAAAAATTTAAAATTTTTCAATTTTTTATTTTTGGATATTTTTGGAATTTTTTTTACTATTAGAAAAAAATTTATATTTTTTGTTTAAAAATTAAAAAAAAATAATAAATTTACAGATCTATTGTTTACTAGATATTGCTGAATTTTATTTTATTTTTTAATTTAAATAAAAAAATTTAATCATATAATTTAAATATTCAAAAATAAAAAATTTATTCTGTTAAAATTTGTAATTTTTTTTAAAATATTTTGTTATTTTTTTATTCATCGGATAATGGCACACATGGACTGTTGACTTTTTTTTCCAGCACTTGTTCACAAATTAAGAATAAATTAATTTAAAAAATTTAAATTTTTTCAATTTTTTTTGGATATTGTTAGAATTTTTTATTTTTTTTCTATTGGAAAAAAATTATTCTTTTAGTTAAAAAATTAAAAAATAATAAATTTACAGATCTGTTGTTTACTTGATATTGCTAGACTTTATTTTATTTTTTTAATTTAAATAAAAAATTTAACCATGTAATTTAAATATTCAAAAATAAAAAAATTATTTTTTGAAAATTTTTTATTTTTTTGAAAAAATATTTTTATTTTTTTCACCGGATAATGCCACACCCAAACAGTTGACATTTTTTTGCTGCACTTGTTCACAAATTAATAATAATTTAATTTAAAAATTTAATTTTTTCCTATTTTTTTTTTTATATTTTTGGAATCATATTTTTTTATTAGAAAAAAAATATTTTTATTTCAAAATTAAAAAATAATAAATTTACAGATCTATTGTTAACTAGATATTGCTGGACTTTGTTTTATTTTTCTAGTTTAAATAAAAAAATTTAATCATATAATTTAAATATTCAAAAATAAAAAAATTTATTTTTAAAATTTATTTTTTGAAAATATTTTTTTTATTCACAGGATAATGCACACCCGAACAGTTGACTTTTTTTGATGCACTTGTTCCCAAATTAAGAATAAATTAATTTAAAAATTTAAAATTTTTCAATTTTTTATTTTTGGAATTTTTTTTACTATTAGAAAAAAATTTATATTTTTTGTTTAAAAATTAAAAAAAAATAATAAATTTACAGATCTATTGTTTACTAGATATTGCTGAATTTTATTTTATTTTTTAATTTAAATAAAAAAATTTAATCATATAATTTAAATATTCAAAAATAAAAAATTTATTCTGTTAAAATTTGTAATTTTTTTTAAAATATTTTGTTATTTTTTTATTCATCGGATAATGGCACACATGGACTGTTGACTTTTTTTTCCAGCACTTGTTCACAAATTAAGAATAAATTAATTTAAAAAATTTAAATTTTTTCAATTTTTTTTGGATATTGTTAGAATTTTTTATTTTTTTTCTATTGGAAAAAAATTATTCTTTTAGTTAAAAAATTAAAAAATAATAAATTTACAGATCTGTTGTTTACTTGATATTGCTAGACTTTATTTTATTTTTTTAATTTAAATAAAAAATTTAATCATGTAATTTAAATATTCAAAAATAAAAAATTTATTTTTTGAAAGTTTTTTATTTTTTTGAAAACATTTTTTTTTTCACCAGATAATGCCACACCCGGACAGTTGACATTTTTTTGCTGCACTTGTTCAAAAATTAAGAATAACTAAATTTAAAAATTTTAATTTTTCTATTTTTTTATTTTTTGGAATTTTTATTTTTTTTAGTATTAGAAAAAAATTTATAATTTTATTTTAAAAATTAAAAAAATAATAAATTTACAGATCTATTGTTTACTAGATATTGCTGGACTTTGTTTTCTTTTTCTAATTTAAATAAAACAATTTAATCATATAATTTAAATATTCAAAAAAAAAATTATTTTTTGAAAATATTTTTTTTATTCACTGAATAATGCCACACCCAAACAGTTGACTTTTTTATGCTGCACTTGTTCATATATTAAGAATAAATTATTTTAAAAATTTAAAATTTTTCAATTTTTTTATTTTTTGGATATTTTTGGAATTTTTATTTTTTTACTATTAGAAAAAAATTATATATTTTGTTTAAAAATTAAAAAAAAATAATAAATTTACAGATCTATGGTTTACTACATATTGCTTGACTTTATTTTATTTTTTTAATTTAAATAAAAAAATTTAATCATATAATTTAAATATTCAAAAATAAAAAATTTATTTTTTTGAAATTTGTAATTTTTTTGAAATTATTTTTTTTAGTTTTTTATTCACCGGATAATGGCACACCTGTACAGTTGACTTTTTTTGCTGCACTTGTTCACAAATTAAGAATAAATTAATTTAAAAAATTTAAAATTTTTCAATTTTTTATTTTTTGATTATTGTTAGAATTTTTTATTTTTTTCTATTGGAAAAAAAGTTATTTTTTTAGTTAAAAAATTAAAAAAATAATAAATTTACAGATCTGTTGTTTAGTAGATATTGCTATACTTTATATTATTTTTCTAATTTAAATAAAAAAATTTAATCATGTAATTTAAATATTCAAAAATAAAAAATTTATTTTTTGAAAATTTTTTATTTTTTTGAAAAAATATTTTTATTTTTTTCACCGGATAATGCCACACCCAAACAGTTGACATTTTTTTGCTGCACTTGTTCACAAATTAATAATAATTTAATTTAAAAATTTAATTTTTTCCTATTTTTTTTTGATATTTTTGGAATCATATTTTTTTATTAGAAAAAAAATATTTTTATTTTAAAATTAAAAAATAATAAATTTACAGATCTATTGTTAACTAGATATTGCTGGACTTTGTTTTATTTTTCTAGTTTAAATAAAAAAATTTAATCATATAATTTAAATATTCAAAAATAAAAAAATTTATTTTTAAAATTTTTTTTTGAAAATATTTTTTTTATTCACCGGATAATGCACAGCCGCACAGTTGACTTTATTTGATGCACTTGTTCCCAAATTAAGAATAAATTAATTTAAAAATTTAAAATTTTTCAATTTTTTATTTTTGGATATTTTTGGAATTTTTTTTACTATTAGAAAAAAATTTATATTTTTTGTTTAAAAATTAAAAAAAAATAATAAATTTACAGATCTATTGTTTACTAGATATTGCTGAATTTTATTTTATTTTTTAATTTAAATAAAAAAATTTAATCATATAATTTAAATATTCAAAAATAAAAAATTTATTCTGTTAAAATTTGTAATTTTTTTTAAAATATTTTGTTATTTTTTTATTCATCGGATAATGGCACACATGGACTGTTGACTTTTTTTTCCAGCACTTGTTCACAAATTAAGAATAAATTAATTTAAAAAATTTAAATTTTTTCAATTTTTTTTGGATATTGTTAGAATTTTTTATTTTTTTTCTATTGGAAAAAAATTATTCTTTTAGTTAAAAAATTAAAAAATAATAAATTTACAGATCTGTTGTTTACTTGATATTGCTAGACTTTATTTTATTTTTTTAATTTAAATAAAAAATTTAACCATGTAATTTAAATATTCAAAAATAAAAAAATTATTTTTTGAAAATTTTTTATTTTTTTGAAAAAATATTTTTATTTTTTTCACCGGATAATGCCACACCCAAACAGTTGACATTTTTTTGCTGCACTTGTTCACAAATTAATAATAATTTAATTTAAAAATTTAATTTTTTCCTATTTTTTTTTTTATATTTTTGGAATCATATTTTTTTATTAGAAAAAAAATATTTTTATTTCAAAATTAAAAAATAATAAATTTACAGATCTATTGTTAACTAGATATTGCTGGACTTTGTTTTATTTTTCTAGTTTAAATAAAAAAATTTAATCATATAATTTAAATATTCAAAAATAAAAAAATTTATTTTTAAAATTTATTTTTTGAAAATATTTTTTTTATTCACAGGATAATGCACACCCGAACAGTTGACTTTTTTTGATGCACTTGTTCCCAAATTAAGAATAAATTAATTTAAAAATTTAAAATTTTTCAATTTTTTATTTTTGGAATTTTTTTTACTATTAGAAAAAAATTTATATTTTTTGTTTAAAAATTAAAAAAAATAATAAATTTACAGATCTATTGTTTACTAGATATTGCTGAATTTTATTTTATTTTTTAATTTAAATAAAAAAATTTAATCATATAATTTAAATATTCAAAAATAAAAAATTTATTCTGTTAAAATTTGTAATTTTTTTTAAAATATTTTGTTATTTTTTTATTCATCGGATAATGGCACACATGGACTGTTGACTTTTTTTTCCAGCACTTGTTCACAAATTAAGAATAAATTAATTTAAAAAATTTAAATTTTTTCAATTTTTTTTGGATATTGTTAGAATTTTTTATTTTTTTTCTATTGGAAAAAAATTATTCTTTTAGTTAAAAAATTAAAAAATAATAAATTTACAGATCTGTTGTTTACTTGATATTGCTAGACTTTATTTTATTTTTTTAATTTAAATAAAAAATTTAATCATGTAATTTAAATATTCAAAAATAAAAAATTTATTTTTTGAAAATTTTTTATTTTTTTGAAAACATTTTTTTATTTTTTTCACCAGATAATGCCACACCTGGACAGTTGACATTTTTTTGCTGCACTTGTTCAAAAATTAAGAATAACTAAATTTAAAAATTTTAATTTTTCTATTTTTTTATTTTTTGGAATTTTTATTTTTTTTAGTATTAGAAAAAAATTTATAATTTTATTTTAAAAATTAAAAAAATAATAAATTTACAGATCTATTGTTTACTAGATATTGCTGGACTTTGTTTTCTTTTTCTAATTTAAATAAAACAATTTAATCATATAATTTAAATATTCAAAAAAAAAATTATTTTTTGAAAATATTTTTTTTATTCACTGAATAATGCCACACCCAAACAGTTGACTTTTTTATGCTGCACTTGTTTATAAATTAAGAATAAATTATTTTAAAAATTTAAAATTTTTCAATTTTTTTCTTTTTTGGATATTTTTGGAATTTTTATTTTTTTACTATTAGAAAAAAATTATATATTTTGTTTAAAAATTAAAAAAAAAACAAATTTACAGATCTATGGTTTACTACATATTGCTTGACTTTATTTTATTTTTTTAATTTAAATAAAAAAATTTAATCATATAATTTAAATATTCAAAAATAAAAAATTTATTTTTTTGCAATTTGTAATTTTTTTGAAATTATTTTTTTAGTTTTTTTATTCACCGGATAATGGCACACCTGTACAGTTGACTTTTTTTGCTGCACTTGTTCACAAATTAAGAATAAATTAATTTAAAAAATTTAAAATTTTTCAATTTTTTATTTTTTGATTATTGTTAGAATTTTTTATTTTTTTCTATTGGAAAAAAAGTTATTTTTTTAGTTAAAAAATTAAAAAAATAATAAATTTACAGATCTGTTGTTTAGTAGATATTGCTATACTTTATATTATTTTTCTAATTTAAATAAAAAAATTTAATCATGTAATTTAAATATTCAAAAATAAAAAATTTATTTTTTGAAAATTTTTTATTTTTTTGAAAAAATATTTTTATTTTTTTCACCGGATAATGCCACACCCAAACAGTTGACATTTTTTTGCTGCACTTGTTCACAAATTAATAATAATTTAATTTAAAAATTTAATTTTTTCCTATTTTTTTTGATATTTTTGGAATCATATTTTTTTATTAGAAAAAAAATATTTTTATTTTAAAATTAAAAAATAATAAATTTACAGATCTATTGTTAACTAGATATTGCTGGACTTTGTTTTATTTTTCTAGTTTAAATAAAAAAATTTAATCATATAATTTAAATATTCAAAAATAAAAAAATTTATTTTTAAAATTTTTTTTTGAAAATATTTTTTTTATTCACCGGATAATGCACAGCCGCACAGTTGACTTTATTTGATGCACTTGTTCCCAAATTAAGAATAAATTAATTTAAAAATTTAAAATTTTTCAATTTTTTATTTTTGGATATTTTTGGAATTTTTTTTACTATTAGAAAAAAATTTATATTTTTTGTTTAAAAATTAAAAAAAAATAATAAATTTACAGATCTATTGTTTACTAGATATTGCTGAATTTTATTTTATTTTTTAATTTAAATAAAAAAATTTAATCATATAATTTAAATATTCAAAAATAAAAAATTTATTCTGTTAAAATTTGTAATTTTTTTTAAAATATTTTGTTATTTTTTTATTCATCGGATAATGGCACACATGGACTGTTGACTTTTTTTTCCAGCACTTGTTCACAAATTAAGAATAAATTAATTTAAAAAATTTAAATTTTTTCAATTTTTTTTGGATATTGTTAGAATTTTTTATTTTTTTTCTATTGGAAAAAAATTATTCTTTTAGTTAAAAAATTAAAAAATAATAAATTTACAGATCTGTTGTTTACTTGATATTGCTAGACTTTATTTTATTTTTTTAATTTAAATAAAAAATTTAACCATGTAATTTAAATATTCAAAAATAAAAAATTTATTTTTTGAAAATTTTTTATTTTTTTGAAAAAATATTTTTATTTTTTTCACCGGATAATGCCACACCCAAACAGTTGACATTTTTTTGCTGCACTTGTTCACAAATTAATAATAATTTAATTTAAAAATTTAATTTTTTCCTATTTTTTTTTATATTTTTGGAATCATATTTTTTTATTAGAAAAAAAATATTTTTATTTCAAAATTAAAAAATAATAAATTTACAGATCTATTGTTAACTAGATATTGCTGGACTTTGTTTTATTTTTCTAGTTTAAATAAAAAAATTTAATCATATAATTTAAATATTCAAAAATAAAAAAATTTATTTTTAAAATTTATTTTTTGAAAATATTTTTTTTATTCACAGGATAATGCACACCCGAACAGTTGACTTTTTTTGATGCACTTGTTCCCAAATTAAGAATAAATTAATTTAAAAATTTAAAATTTTTCAATTTTTTATTTTTGGAATTTTTTTTACTATTAGAAAAAAATTTATATTTTTTGTTTAAAAATTAAAAAAAAATAATAAATTTACAGATCTATTGTTTACTAGATATTGCTGAATTTTATTTTATTTTTTAATTTAAATAAAAAAATTTAATCATATAATTTAAATATTCAAAAATAAAAAATTTATTCTGTTAAAATTTGTAATTTTTTTTAAAATATTTTGTTATTTTTTTATTCATCGGATAATGGCACACATGGACTGTTGACTTTTTTTTCCAGCACTTGTTCACAAATTAAGAATAAATTAATTTAAAAAATTTAAATTTTTTCAATTTTTTTTGGATATTGTTAGAATTTTTTATTTTTTTTCTATTGGAAAAAAATTATTCTTTTAGTTAAAAAATTAAAAAATAATAAATTTACAGATCTGTTGTTTACTTGATATTGCTAGACTTTATTTTATTTTTTTAATTTAAATAAAAAATTTAATCATGTAATTTAAATATTCAAAAATAAAAAATTTATTTTTTGAAAATTTTTTATTTTTTTGAAAACATTTTTTTATTTTTTTCACCAGATAATGCCACACCTGGACAGTTGACATTTTTTTGCTGCACTTGTTCAAAAATTAAGAATAACTAAATTTAAAAATTTTAATTTTTCTATTTTTTTATTTTTTGGAATTTTTATTTTTTTTAGTATTAGAAAAAAATTTATATTTTTATTTTAAAAATTAAAAAAATAATAAATTTACAGATCTATTGTTTACTAGATATTGCTGGACTTTGTTTTCTTTTTCTAATTTAAATAAAACAATTTAATCATATAATTTAAATATTCAAAAAAAAAATTATTTTTTGAAAATATTTTTTTTATTCACTGAATAATGCCACACCCAAACAGTTGACTTTTTTATGCTGCACTTGTTCATAAATTAAGAATAAATTATTTTAAAAATTTAAAATTTTTCAATTTTTTTATTTTTTCGATATTTTTGGAATTTTTATTTTTTTACTATTAGAAAAAAATTATATATTTTGTTTAAAAATTAAAAAAAATAACAAATTTACAGATCTATGGTTTACTACATATTGCTTGACTTTATTTTATTTTTTTAATTTAAATAAAAAAATTTAATCATATAATTTAAATATTCAAAAATAAAAAATTTATTTTTTTGAAATTTGTAATTTTATTGAAATTATTTTTTTTGTTTTTTTATTCACCGGATAATGGCACACCTGTACAGTTGACTTTTTTTGCTGCACTTGTTCACAAATTAAGAATAAATTAATTTAAAAAATTTAAAATTTTTCAATTTTTTATTTTTTGATTATTGTTAGAATTTTTTATTTTTTTCTATTGGAAAAAAAGTTATTTTTTTAGTTAAAAAATTAAAAAAATAATAAATTTACAGATCTGTTGTTTAGTAGATATTGCTATACTTTATATTATTTTTCTAATTTAAATAAAAAAATTTAATCATGTAATTTAAATATTCAAAAATAAAAAATTTATTTTTTGAAAATTTTTTATTTTTTTGAAAAAATATTTTTATTTTTTTCACCGGATAATGCCACACCCAAACAGTTGACATTTTTTTGCTGCACTTGTTCACAAATTAATAATAATTTAATTTAAAAATTTAATTTTTTCCTATTTTTTTTTGATATTTTTGGAATCATATTTTTTTATTAGAAAAAAAATATTTTTATTTTAAAATTAAAAAATAATAAATTTACAGATCTATTGTTAACTAGATATTGCTGGACTTTGTTTTATTTTTCTAGTTTAAATAAAAAAATTTAATCATATAATTTAAATATTCAAAAATAAAAAAATTTATTTTTAAAATTTTTTTTGAAAATATTTTTTTTATTCACCGGATAATGCACAGCCGCACAGTTGACTTTATTTGATGCACTTGTTCCCAAATTAAGAATAAATTAATTTAAAAATTTAAAATTTTTCAATTTTTTATTTTTGGATATTTTTGGAATTTTTTTTACTATTAGAAAAAAATTTATATTTTTTGTTTAAAAATTAAAAAAAAATAATAAATTTACAGATCTATTGTTTACTAGATATTGCTGAATTTTATTTTATTTTTTAATTTTAATAAAAAAATTTAATCATATAATTTAAATATTCAAAAATAAAAAATTTATTCTGTTAAAATTTGTAATTTTTTTTAAAATATTTTGTTATTTTTTTATTCATCGGATAATGGCACACATGGACTGTTGACTTTTTTTTCCAGCACTTGTTCACAAATTAAGAATAAATTAATTTAAAAAATTTAAATTTTTTCAATTTTTTTTGGATATTGTTAGAATTTTTTATTTTTTTTCTATTGGAAAAAAATTATTCTTTTAGTTAAAAAATTAAAAAATAATAAATTTACAGATCTGTTGTTTACTTGATATTGCTAGACTTTATTTTATTTTTTTAATTTAAATAAAAAATTTAATCATGTAATTTAAATATTCAAAAATAAAAAATTTATTTTTTGAAAATTTTTTATTTTTTTGAAAACATTTTTTTATTTTTTTTACCGGATAATGCCACACCCGGACAGTTGACATTTTTTTGCTGCACTTGTTCAAAAATTAAGAATAACTAAATTTAAAAATTTTAATTTTTCTATTTTTTTATTTTTTGGAACTTTTATTTTTTTTAGTATTAGAAAAAAATTTATATTTTTATTTTAAAAATAAAAAAATAATAAATTTACAGATCTATTGTTTACTAGATATTGCTGGACTTTGTTTTCTTTTTATAATTTAAATAAAACAATTTAATCATATAATTTAAATATTCAAAAATAAAAAATTTATTCTTTTAAAATTTGTAATATTTTTGAAAATATTTTGTTATTTTTTTATTCACCAGATAATGGCACACATGGACTGTTGACTTTTTTTGCTGCACTTGTTCACAAATTAAGAATAAATTAATTTAAAAAATTTAAAATTTTTTAATTTTTTATTTTTTGATTATTGTTAGAATTTTTTGTTTTTTTCTAATGGAAAAAAGTTATTTTTTTAGTTAAAAAATTAAAAAAATAATAAATTTACAGATCTGTTGTTTAGAAGATATTGCTATACTTTATTTTATTTTTCAAATTTAAATAAAAAAATTTAATCATGTTATTTAAATATTCAAAAATAGAAATTTTATATTTTGAAAATTTTTTATTTTTTTGAAAAAATATTTTTATTTTTTTCACCGGATAATGCCACACCCGGACAGTTGACATTTTTTTGCTGCACTTGTTCAAAAATTAAGAATAACTAAATTAAAAAATTTTAATTTTTCTATTTTTTTATTTTTTGGAATTTTTATTTTTTTTAGTATTAGAAAAAAATTTATATTTTTATTTTAAAAATTAAAAAAATAATAAATTTACAGATCTATTGTTTACTAGATGTTGCTGGACTTTGTTTTCTTTTTCTAATTTAAATAAAACAATTTAATCATATATTTTAAATATTCAAAAAAAAATTTATTTTTTGAAAATATTTTTTTTATTCACCGAATAATGCCACACCCAAACAGTTGACTTTTTTATGCTGCACTGGTTCATAAATTAAGAATAAATTAATTTAAAAATTTAAAATTTTTCAATTTTTTTATTTTTTCTATATTTTTGGAATTTTTATTTTTTTACTATTAGAAAAAAAATTATATATTTTGTTTAAAATTAAAAAAAATAATAAGTTTACAGATCTATGGTTTACTAGATATTACTTGACTTTATTTTATTTTTTTAATTTAAATAAAAAAATTTAATCATATAATTAAATATTCAAAAATAAAAAATTTGTTTTTTTGAAATTTGTAATTTTTTTGAAAATATTTTTTTTATTCACCGGATAATGCACACCAAAACAGTTGCCTTTTTTTGATGCACTTGTTCCCAAATTAAGAATAAATTAATTTAAAAATTTAAAATTTTTCAATTTTTTATTTTTGGATATTTTTGGAATTTTTTTTTACTATTAGAAAAAAATTTATATTTTTTGTTTAAAAATTTAAAAAAATAATAAATTTACAGAACTATTGTTTACTAGATATTGCTGGATTTTATTTTATTTTTTAATTTAAATAAAAAAATTTAATCATATATTTTAAATATTCAAAAATAAAAAATTTATTCTGTTAAAATTTGTAATTTTTTTATTCACCGGATAATGGCACACATGGACTGTTGACTTTTTTTTGCAGCACTGGTTCACAAATTAAGAATAAATTAATTTAAAAAATTTAAAATTTTTCAATTTTTTTTGGATATTGTTAGAATTTTTTATTTTTTTCTATTGGAAAAAAATTATTCTTTTAGTTAAAAAATTAAAAAAATAATAAATTTACAGATCTGTTGTTTACTTGATATTGCTAGACTTTATTTTCTTTTTTTAATTTAAATAAAAAATTTAATCATGTAATTTAAATATTCAAAAATAAAAAATTTATTTTTTGAAAATTTTTTATTTTTTCGAAAACATTTTTTTATTTTTTTCACCGGATAAAGCCACACTCGGACAGTTGACATTTTTTTGCTACACTTGTTCAAAAATTAAGAATAAATAAATTTAAAAATTTTAATTTTTCTATTTTTTAATTTTTTTTAGTATTAGAAAAAAATTTATATTTTTATTTTAAAAATTAAAAAATAATAAATTTACAGATCTATTGTTTACTAGATATTGCTGGACTATGTTTTCTTTTTCTAATTTAAATAAAACAATTTAATCATATAATTTAAATATTCAAAAATAAAAAAATTATTTTTTGAAAATATTTTTTTTATTCACTGAATAATGCCACACCCAAACATTTGACTTTTTTATGCTGCACTTGTTCATAAATTAAGAATAAATTAATTTAAAAATTTAAAATTTTTCAATTTTTTTATTTTTTGGATATTTTTGGAATTTTTATTTTTTTACTATTAGAAAAAAAATTATATATTTTGTTTAAAAATTAAAAAAAATAATAAATTTACAGATCTATGGTTTACTAGATATTGCTTGACTTTATTTTATTTTTTTAATTTAAATAAAAAAATTTAATCATATAATTTAAATATTAAAAAATAAAAAATTTATTTTTTTGAAATTTGTAATTTTTTTGAAATTATTTTTTTTTGTTTTTTTATTCACCGGATAATGGCACACCTGTACAGTTGACTTTTTTTGCTGCACTTGTTCACAAATTAAGAATAAATTAATTTAAAAAATTTAAAATTTTTCAATTTTTTATTTTTTGATTATTTTTAGAATTTTTTATTTTTTTCTATTGGAAAAAAAGTTATTTTTTTAGTTAAAAAATTAAAAAAATAATAAATTTACAGATCTGTTGTTTAGTAGATATTGTTATACTTTATTTTATTTTTGTAATTTAAATAAAAAAATTTAATCATGTAATTTAAATATTCAAAAATAAAAAATTTATTTTTTGAAAATTTTTTATTTTTTTGAAAAAATATTTTTATTTTTTTCACCGGATAATGCCACACCCAAACAGTTGACATTTTTTTGCTGCACTTGTTCACAAATTAATAATAATTTAATTTGAAAATTTGATTTTTTCCTATTTTTTTATTTTTTTGATATATTTGGAATCATATTTTTTTATTAGAAAAAAATTATTTTTATTTTAAAAGTTAAAAAATAATAAATTTACAGATCTATTGTTAACTAGATATTGCTGGACTTTGTTTTATTTTTCTAGTTTAAATAAAAAAATTTAATCATATAATTTAAATATTCAAAAAAAAAATTTATTTTTAAAATTTTTTTTGAAAATATTTTTTTATTTACCGGATAATGCACACCCGAACAGTTGACTTTTTTTGATGCACTTGTTTCCAAATTAAGAATAAATTAATTTAAAAATTTAAAATTTTTCAATTTTTTATTTTTGGATATTTTGGGAATTTTTTTTACTATTAGAAAAAAATTTATATTTTTTGTTTAAAAATTAAAAAAAATAATAAATTTACAGATCTATTGTTTACTAGATATTGCTGGATTTTATTTTATTTTTTAATTTAAATAAAAAATTTAATCATATAATATAAATATTCAAAAATAAAAAATTTATTCTGTTAAAATTTGTAATTTTTTTGAAAATATTTTGTTATTTTTTTAATTTTCCTATTTTTTATTTTTTGGATATTTTTGGAATCATATTTTTTATTAGAAAAAATTATTTTTATTTTAAAAATTAAAAAATAATAAATTTACAGATCTATTGTTAACTAGATATTGCTGGACTTTGTTTTATTTTTCTAGTTTAAATAAAAAAATTTAATCATATAATTTAAATATTCAAAAATAAAAAAATTTATTTTTAAAAATTTTTTTTTGAAAATATTTTTTTTATTCACTGGATAATGCACACCCGAATAGTTGACTTTTTTTGATGCACTTGTTCCCAAATTAGAAATAAATTAATTTAAAAATTTAAAATTTTTCAATTTTTTTATTTTTGGAATTTAATTTTACTATTAGAAAAAAATTTATATTTTTTGTTTAAAAATTAAAAAAAATAATAAATTTACAGATCTATTGTTTACTAGATATTGCTGGATTTTTTTTTATTTTTTAATTTAAATAAAAAAATTTAATCATATAATTTAAATATTTAAAAATAAAAAATTTATTCTGTTAAAATTTGTAATTTTTTTGAAAATATTTTGTTATTTTTTTATTCACCGGATAATGGCACACATGGACTGTTGACTTTTTTTTGCAGCACTTGTTCACAAATTAAGAATAAATTAATTTAAAAAATTTAAAATTTTTCAATTTTTTTTGGATATTGTTAGAATTTTTTAGTTTTTTTTCTATTGGAAAAAAATTATTCTTTTAGTTAAAAAATTAAAAAATAATAAATTTTCAGATCTGTTGTTTACTTGATATTGCTAGACTTTATTTTATTTTTTTAATTTAAAAAAAATTTAATCATGTAATTTAAATATTCAAAAATAAAAAATTTATTTTTTGAAAATTTTTTATTTTTTTGAAAACATTTTTGTATTTTTTTCACCGGATAATGCCACACCCGGACAGTTGACATTTTTTTGCTGCACTTGTTCAAAAATTAAGAATAACTAAATTTAAAAATTTTAATTTTTCTATTTTTTTATTTTTTTTAGTATTAGAAAAAAATTTATATTTTTATTTTAAAAATTAAAAAAATAATAAATTTACAGATCTATTGTTTACTAGATATTGCTGGACTTTGTTTTCTTTTTCTAATTTAAATAAAACAATTTAATCATATAATTTAAATATTCAAAAATAAAAAATTTATTTTTTGAAAATATTTTTTTATTCACCGAATAATGCCACACCCAAACAGTTGACTTTTTTATGCTGCACTTGTTCATAAATTAAGAATAAATTAATTTAAAAATTTAAAATTTTTCAATTGTTTTATTTTTTGGATATTTTTGGAATTTTTATTTTTTTACTATTAGAAAAAAAATTATATATTTTGTTTAAAAATTAAAAAAAATAATAAATTTACAGATCTATGGTTTACTAGATATTGCTTGACTTTATTTTATTTTTTTAATTTAAATAAAGAAATTTAATCATATAATTTAAATATTCAAAAATAAAAAATTTGTTTTTTTGAAATTTGTAATTTTTTTGAAATTATTTTTTTTTGTTTTTTTATTCACCGGATAATGGCAGACCTGTACAGTTGACTTTTTTTGCTGCACTTGTTCACAAATTCAGAATAAATTAATTTAAAAAATTTAAAATTTTTCAATTTTTTATTTTTTGATTATTGTTAGAATTTTTTATTTTTTTCTATTGGAAAAAAAGTTATTTTTTTAGTTAAAAAATTAAAAAAATAATAAATTTACAGATCTGTTGTTTAGTAGATATTGCTATACTTTATTTTATATTTCTAATTTAAATAAAAAAATTTAATCATTTAATTTAAATATTCAAAAATAAAAGTTTTATTTTTTGAAAATTTTTTATTTTTTTGAAAAAATATTTTTATTTTTTTCACCGGATAATGCCACACCCAAACAGTTGACATTTTTTTGCTGCACTTGTTCACAAATTAAGAATAATTTAATTTAAAAATTTAATTTTTTCCTATTTTTTTATTTTTTGGATATTTTTGGAATCATATTTTTTATTAGAAAAAAATTATTTTTATTTTAAAAATTAAAAAATAATAAATTTACATATCTATTGTTAACTAGATACTGCTGGACTTTGTTTTATTTTTCTAGTTTAAATAAAAAAATTTAATCATATAATTTAAATATTCAAAAATAAAAAAATTTATTTTTAAAATTTGTTTTTTGAAAATATTTTTTTTATTCACCGGATAATGCACACCCGAATAGTTGACTTTTTTTGATGCACTTGTTCCCAAATTAGAAATAAATTAATTTAAAAATCTAAAATTTTTCAATTTTTTATTTTTGGATATTTTTGGAATTTTTTTTACTATTAGAAAAAAATTTATATTTTTTGTTTAAAAATTAAAAAAAATAATAAATTTACAGATCTATTGTTTACTAGATATTGCTGGATTTTATTTTATTTTTTAATTTAAATAAAAAAATTTAATCATATAATTTAAATATTCAAAAATAAAAAATTTATTCTGTTAAAATTTGTAATTTTTTTGAAAATATTTTGTTATTTTTTTATTCACCGGATAATGGCACACATGGACTGTTGACTTTTTTTTGCAGCACTTGTTCACAAATTAAGAATAAATTAATTTAAAAAATTTAAAATTTTTCAATTTTTTTTGGATATTGTTAGAATTTTTTATTTTTTTTTCTATTGGAAAAAAATTATTCTTTTAGTTAAAAAATTAAAAAAATAATAAATTTACAGATCTGTTGTTTACTTGATATTGCTAGACTTTATTTTATTTTTTTAATTTAAATAAAAAATTTAATCATGTAATTTAAATATTCAAAAATAAAAAATTTATTTTTTGAAAATTTTTTATTTTTTTGAAAACATTTTTTTATTTTTTTCACCGGATAATGCCACACCCGGACAGTTGACATTTTTTTGCTGCACTTGTTTAAAAATTAAGAATAACTAAATTTAAAAATTTTAATTTTTCTATTTTTTTATTTTTTTTAGTATTAGAAAAAAATTTATATTTTTATTTTAAAAATTAAAAAAATAATAAATTTACAGATCTATTGTTTACTAGATATTGTTGGACTTTGTTTTCTTTTTCTAATTTAAATAAAACAATTTAATCATATAATTTAAATATTCAAAAATAAAAAATTTATTTTTTGAAAATATTTTTTTATTCACCGAATAATGCCACACCCAAACAGTTGACTTTTTTATGCTGCACTTGTTCATAAATTAAGAATAAATTAATTTAAAAATTTAAAATTTTTCAATTGTTTTATTTTTTGGATATTTTTGGAATTTTTATTTTTTTACTATTAGAAAAAAAATTATATATTTTGTTTAAAAATTAAAAAAATAATAAATTTACAGATCTATGGTTTACTAGATATTGCTTGACTTTATTTTATTTTTTTAATTTAAATAAAGAAATTTAATCATATAATTTAAATATTCAAAAATAAAAAATTTGTTTTTTTGAAATTTGTAATTTTTTTGAAATTATTTTTTTTTGTTTTTTTATTCACCGGATAATGGCACACCTGTACAATTGACTTTTTTTGCTGCACTTGTTCACAAATTCAGAATAAATTAATTTAAAAAATTTAAAATTTTTCAATTTTTTATTTTTTGATTATTGTTAGAATTTTTTATTTTTTTCTATTGGAAAAAAAGTTATTTTTTTAGTTAAAAAATTAAAAAAATAATAAATTTACAGATCTGTTATTTAGTAGATATTGCTAGACTTTATTTTATTTTTCTAATTTATATAAAAAAATTTAATCATGTAATTTAAATATTCAAAAATAAAAAATTTATTTTTTGAAAATTTTTTATTTTTTTGAAAAAATATTTTTATTTTTTTCATCGGATAATGCCACACCCAAACAGTTGACATTTTTTGCTGCACTTGTTCACAAATTAAGAATAATTTAATTTAAAAATTTAATTTTTTCCTATTTTTTTATTTTTTGGATATTTTTGGAATCATATTTTTTTATTAGAAAAAAATTATTTTTATTTTAAAAATTAAAAAATAATAAATTTACAGATCTATTGTTAACTAGATATTTGATGGGATATTTTCGCGGAGAAACGAATTTCTCCAAAACACCCAAATCTAACCTGCAAGTGCACCGGGTCGCATCAAGTAATAATAACTCACGGGAGTGAGGTGATGACAATTATTATGCAGATAACTTTCAAGCAAAAATTATGCAGATAGCTTTCGTTAACATGTACTTCCACTTGCAACTAAATAATCATTCCAGCCAGACATAAAGGATTCTCTGAATTAATTCATTGTATAACAACAAGGATCAAGAATAGATACAACCTGTTGAGTTGCAGTTTTCCATTCTTACTTCAATTTGCTCCTTTTGAGTTGTAATTCAGGTGTTCTTTTAATTTGTTGGCTATTTTTCTGCCTGCTCCTCAAGTGTTGCTTGTTGTTCAATCCTTTTAGGTGTTGGTAAATCTGCAAAGCTTGTGTGTGTGGCTCTCGAACTTACTTTGGTGTGTGAACACCAAACTTAGTTCCTTGCCAATATTCCTCATGCAACAATTTATATGTGAACTTCTTTTTATTTTTCAAAAGAAATAAACTAATGATTTGGAAACAGCAAAATAGTTAACTAGTTTATCTAAGTGCTCAAAGCTAGCATTATGTAGGGGGTGAGAATATGTTTTATGATGATATTTTGGTGGAACACCAAACTTAGAATTCTTCATTCTCCCTTATATTGTTTTGGTGTGCAACACCAAACTTAGCTTTTTTTGCAATATAGATAAAGCTAATTAACCTCTTTATTGAAATAACTATGAAAAGAAACTACCTCAGGTTGGGTTGCCTCCCAACAAGCGCTCTTTTATTGTCATTAGCTTGACATTCTCTGTGTTTGTTCAGTTTAGGTACTGAACTTCCTTTTCCTTGTCCCATTGTCCTCCTAAATAAGGCTTTGCTCTGTGTCCATTTGCTGTGAAGTGGTTCTGTGTGGCTTCATCTAGCAGCTCAATACTTCCATAGGGAAAGACTTTTGTTACTAGATACGGACCTGTCCATTTGGACTTGAGCTTGCCAGGGAAGATCTTGAGCCTTGAGTTATACAGGAGCACTTGCTGTCCTGGCTTAAATTCTTTCTTTGTGATCTTCTTGTCATGCCACCTCTTAGCTCTCTCCTTGTATATCTTAGCGTTCTCATAAGCTTCTAGTCTAAACTCATCCAACTCATTTAGTTGTAGCAGCCTCTTTTCTCCTGCTGCTTGAGAATCAAGGTTGAGAAGTTTAGTGGCCCAAAAAGCTTTATGTTCAAGCTCCACAGGTAGGTGACAAGCTTTTCCATATAATAGCTGAAACGGGGACTTCCCAATGGGAGTTTTGAACGCTGTCCTGTATGCCCAAAGTGCATCTTCTAACTTCCTGGCCCAATCTTTCCTTGTGCTTCCCACTGTTTTTTCTAAAATCCTCTTCAACTCTCTGTTTGCTAATTCAGCCTGGCCATTAGTCTGAGGATGGTATGGTGTGGCTACTTTATGTATTACTCCATACTTGTGAAGGAGTTTCTCCATTTGTTTGTTGCAGAAGTGACCACCACCATCACTGACAAGACCCTTGGGTACTCCATATCTAGTGAAGATATGCTTCTTAAGGAATTGAAGGACAATTTGTGCATCACAAGTGGTTGTGGCTATGGCTTCCACCCATTTTGAGACATACTCTACTGCCACCAAGATGTATCTGAAAGAATAAGAAGGGGGAAAAGGTCCCATGAAATCAATGCCCCATAGATCAAATAGCTCAACTTCCAGGATGAAATTTTGAGGCATCTCATTCCTTTTTGTCAATCCTCCAGCTCTTTGGCATTCATTGCATTGATGAACAAACTCTCTCGCATCCTTGAAGATAGTTGGCCAATAGAAACCGCTTTGCAACACCTTTGCAGCTGTTCTCTCTGGTCCAAAATGTCCACCATATGCTGAACCATGACAATGCCACAATATGTCCCTCATTTCATTTTCATGGACACATCTCCTAATCATTCCATCAGAGCACCTTTTGAATAAAAAGGGTTCATCCCACAAGAACTTCCTTGCTTCATTGAGCAGCTTTTTCACTTGTTGTTTAGAATATTCTTGAGGTATCTTCCTTCCCACTTTGTAGTTTGCTATGTCAGCAAACCAGGGTGTTTGTTGAACTTGGAATAGGTGCTCATCTGGGAAGTTCTCATTTACTTGTTGTGGTCTATCTTGACAGGCTTCTTGTGGTACTCTTGATAAATGATCCGCCACTTGATTTTCACTTCCCTTCCTGTCTCTTACTTCAATATCAAACTCTTGAAGTAGCAGCACCCACCTAATGAGCCTTGGCTTTGAATCCTGTTTAGACATTAAATACTTGAGAGCAGCATGGTCAGTGTACACTATAACTTTGGAGCCAATCAAGTATTGTCTAAACTTATCAAATGCATAAACAATCGCCAAAAGTTCTTTCTCAGTGGTTGTATAATTTTTCTGTGTTTCATTTAACACTTTGCTGGCATAGTATATGACATGGTGTAGCTTGTCTTTCTTTTGTCCCAGCACAGCACCAATAGCAAGGTTACTTGCATCACACATAAGTTCAAAAGGTAAGTTCCAATCAGGGGGTGTGATGATTGGTGCTGTGATGAGCTTTCTCTTTAAGGTTTCAAAGGCATGTTTACAGTTGTCATCAAAGATGAAAGGGTTGTCAATCACTAGCAAATTGCTCAATGGCTTTGCTATTTTTGAGAAATCTTTGATGAACCTTCTGTAGAAACCAGCATGCCTAAGAAAACTCCTTACTGCTTTCACATTAACGGGTATAGGAAGTTTTTCAATAATATCTATTTTAGCTTTATCAACTTCTATACCTCTGCATGACACCTTATGCCCAAGAACTATCCCTTCAGGAACCATGAAATGGCATTTTTCCCAGTTTAAGATCAAGTTAGTTTCTTGGCATCTTTTCAAAACAAGAGTTAAATGATGCAAACAAGTGTTAAATGAATTTCCAAAAACAGAAAAATCATCCATGAAGACTTCTAAAAATTTTTCAACCATATCTGAGAAAATGGAAAGCATACACCTCTGAAATGTGGATGGGGCGTTGCACAGCCCAAAGGGCATCCTCCGGTATGCAAAAACTCCAAATGGACATGTGAAGGCAGTTTTCTCTTGATCTTTAGGGTCCACCACGATTTGATTGTAGCCAGAATACCCATCTAAGAAACAATAATAGGCATGGCCAGCTAGTCTTTCCAACATCTGATCAATGAATGGGAGAGGGAAATGGTCTTTCCTAGTGGCATCATTCAATCTTCTATAGTCTATGCACATCCTCCACCCAGTCACTGTCCTAGTAGGGATCAACTCATTCTTCTCATTGGTGATAACCGTCATTCCTCCCTTTTTCGGTACAACTTGAACCGGGCTCACCCATGAGCTATCAGAGATTGGGAAGATTATTCCTGCATTCCACAACTTCATGACTTCCTTTTTAACTACCTCCCTCATGGCTGGGTTGAGCCTTCTTTGGGGTTGGACCACAGGCTTTGATTCTTCTTCCAGTAAAATTTTATGCATACAAATGGTTGGGCTAATACCTTTGATATCGTCAATTGTCCACCCTAAGGCTGCTTTGTGAGCTTTCAACACTTCAATCAGCTTTGTTTCTTCTTCCATATTCAAGGAGGAGTTAATGATCACTGGTAGGGTCTCCTCTTCTCCCAGGAACACATATTTGAGGTGAGGGGGGAGAGGTTTCAATTCTTGTTTTGGCTTCTCTTTCTCCTTGTCTTCAATAGAGATTTCTACCACCTCTTCTTCCTGTTGCTCATGACAAGTGGCTTCTAACATTTCCTCCACTAGACTTTCTATCATGTCCACCTTCATGTAATTTTCTTGTTCAAGAGGGTGTTGCATTGATTTGAAGACATTGATGACCATTTGCTCATTATGTACTCTAAAGATCATCTCTCCCTTCTCTACATCAATAATGGCTCTAGCTGTGGCTAAAAATGGCCTTCCCAAGATGATTGAGTTATTTCCTTCTTCCTCTGTATCCAAAATCACGAAGTCTGCTGGGAAGATAAATTCTCCAACCTTCACTAACAGGTTTTCCACAATGCCATTGGGTGTCTTGATTGATCTGTCAGCCATCACCAAAGACATCCTGGTAGGTTTGAGTTCTTCTATGGCGAGCTTTCTTATCATTGATAACGGCATCAGATTGATGCTAGCACCAAGGTCACAGAGAGCTTTGTCTAGGGTCATTTTGCCTATGGTACATGAAACTACAAAGCTCCCTGGATCTTTAAGCTTTGGTGGGATGACTCCTTGAATCACAGCACTACATTCTTCAGTGAGAAGTATGGTTTCCTTCTCTTGCCAACTCCTCTTTTTGTTGATGAGTTCTTTCAAGAACTTTGCGTACAGGGGCATTTACTCAAGTGCTTCAGCTAAGGGAATATTGATCTCCAACTTCTTGAAGATTTCAAGAAATTTTGGGAAGTGTTGATCCTTAGTCTCCTTGTTGAACCTTTGAGGATATGGCAAGGGAGGAGTATAGTTCATTCCCTGCCTTTGGTCCTTAGTTGGCTCTTCAATTACTTCCTTTCCCTTTCTTAAATTTTGTGGCTGATCTTCTTTTTCTTGAGTTTGATTCTGAGTTGGCTTGCTTGTTGTCTCCTTCTTGTCATTAATTTTCTCTTCTTCAGCTTGTTTCTTGTCACTTTCCTTTGACTTCTTGGTCGCTTCTTCATTTTTCACCAGGACTTTTCCACTCCTCAGTTGAATTGCCTTGCACTCCTCTTTAGGATTAGGAATGGTGTCACTTGGTAGTGAGTTAGGTGGCCTTTCAATGGCAATCTGCTTGGAGAGTTGGCCGATTTGCCTTTCCATATTTTTCATGGAGGCTTCTTGGTTCTTGGTTGTCATTTCTTGGTGTTTCCACATTTTGTCTATCAAGGTTTCCAAGTTGGTGAGTCTTTGAGATTCAGGTGATGTTTGTGGTGGGTTGTTAGATGTGGATGGTGGATGGTAGGCATTTTGGTTGGTGGGTTGGTTATTAGATTGGTAATGGTTGGGGTAATTGTTTTGAGGTTTTCTGTAGGGGTTTTGGTTAGTTTGCTGCTGGTTGTGGTTTTGGTTATTTCTTAAAGTGTTTTGGTTTGAGTTTCTCTGCCATGGTTGTTGATTTTGGTTGTGATTGTCTCCCCACCTAAGGTTTGGGTGATTCTTCCAAGAAGGGTTGTAGGTGTCACCATAGACTTCATTTACCCCAGAATTTTGGTTGTGCATGTACTGGACTTGCTCTTGCTGTTGCTCCTCTTGAGTTTCTTCATTTTGTCCCCATGTAGATGATGGTTGGCTTGTATTAACTGCTGCAACTTGGAGGCTATCAATCCTCTTGGCCATTTGCTCAAATTGTTGTTGAATTTGCTGCTGCATCATTTTATTTTGAGCCAAGATTGAGTCCACTCCTTCCAACTCCATCACTCCTTTCCTTTGTGATGGTTGGCGTTGCCTTTGGTGAGCAAAGAAATATTGGTTGTTGGCCACCATATCAATGAGATTTTGGGCTTCCTCTGCTGTTTTCATCAATTGTAAAGAACCTCCTGCTGAATAATCCAAAGCCTCTTGAGATTTTAGTGTCAAGCCCTCATAGAAATTCTGTAATCTGTCCCATTCACTGAACATTCCTGGTGGACACTTCCTGATTAGCGCTTTGTATCGTTCCCATGCCTCATACAAGGGTTCAGCATCCATTTGTGTGAATGTTTGCACTTCAGTCTTCAATCTAATAACCCTTTGAGGTGGGTAAAACTTGGCAAGGAACTTGGTTACTAGATCATCCCAATTGTTGATGCTGCCTCTTGGGAAGGATTCCAACCATTGAGTGGCTTTGTCTCTGAGAGAAAATGGAAATAGCAGTAGCTTGTAACTGTCAGGGTGCACACCATTGGTTTTGACAGTGTCACAAATCCTCAAGAAGGTGGATAAGTGTTGGTTAGGATCTTCAAGTGGTCCTCCTCCATAAGAACAATTGTTTTGAACCAAGGTGATGAGTTGTGGCTTTAGTTCAAAGTTATTTGCATTAACATTTGGGGTAAGAATGCTACTCCCACAATGTCTAGGATCTGCACTTATGTAGGAAGCCAAAACTCTTCTCTGTGGTGGATTATTGTTGTTATTGGCTGCTCCTTCAGCCCCATTTGGTGGGTGTGTTAAGTGTTCCTCCATATCTTGGAATTCTTCTTCTGACTCCTCTTCTCCAATAATGTTTTTCCCTCTTTCAGCTCTTCTTAATCTTCTGAGGGTTCTTTCGTCTTGTTCACAAAAAGTGGGTGTAATTCTCCTTGTACCTGACATACAACCAAAGCATAAAAATCACAACACCAGAAAGCAACAACACTTCAATCCATGGCTGAAGTGAAATGTTAATTGGCTTAAGCAAAAATTCAAACAGTTAGTGTGTTAGTCAAAAACAGAAAAATAAAAAGTGCTTGATCTAGATCTCCACTTCACTTAATCATTGTCAATCTAATCAATCCCCGGCAACGGCGCCAAAAACTTGATAGTGTGGAAAACGATCCAACACAAAACTCACCGGCAAGTGTACCGGGTCGCATCAAGTAATAATAACTCACATGAGTGAGGTCGATCCCACAGGGATTGAAGGATTGAGCAATTTGAGTTTAGTGGTTGATTTAGTCAAGCGAATCAAGATTTGGTTGAGTTGTTTGCAATTGGCAGAAGCTAAATTGCTTGAAATGTAAAGGGAGAGGGGTAAAGTGCAGTAAATTAAAGAACAGGAAAGTAAATGTGTTGAATCTTAAAGTGCAAGTAATATAAATTGCAGAAACTTAGATTGCAAGAAATGTAAATAACTGAAGCTTAAAGTGCAAGAAATATAAATTGCTTAAATGATAAAAGGAATTGGGAATTGGGATTGCAGAATTTAAACAAGCAAAAGTAAATTGCATCAAACAGCAAAACAGAAGATGAATTGAATTAGAATGGATCTCAAACAGAAACGTAAAAATGCTTTGAGAATTGTAAAGACAGAAAGGCAGTGCTTAAATTGCAGCAATGTAAAAGAGGTTGAAGATCTCAGGGTGGAAGAGACTAGATAACAAGTCTAGATCTCAAATCCTTCCTTGATCCAACAAGAACAATTGCAAAAGAAGTAAAGAAAAGTAAATTGCAGAAGTGTAGAAGAAGACGCAGTAAATAGCAAATGAAATTCAATTATGCAGAAGAAGTAAACAAGAGATCTCAAGGTGAGATTGAAACAGAAGTTCTTCAATTCTTCACCCAAGATCCAAAGCAAGAAAATAAAAGAGTACTCAAGCAAGAACCAAGAAGAAGAGAAAGCAATTCCCCTTCTAAGTTCTCAGAGAATTCAAAAGTAAAAACTCAAAAATAAAAATGACAATTAAAAGGAAAACTTCAAAGTAAAAAGTAGCTCTCTAATTACATCAAACTAACTCCTATTTATACACTTTCTATTCTTGGATTTTGGAATTTGGGTGGGCTTTTGATTTGGTGAAGAAATGAATTAAATTGGATTTTTAATCCAATTCCTAGCCCAATTTGCACCTCCAGGGGAAAGCTCAGTTGGAAAATCCAACTTAGCTTTCAAGCATGCTGCCCATGTGTGCCAAAATTGGTGCGCCCAGCCTTGTTTGAGTGCCAATTGCCTTAGAGCTAAGTTGGAAAATCCAACTTAGCTTTAGACCATGTCATAATGCGCAAGACTTCCTCCTTGGTGCGCCAAAATGCTTGTCACGGCCCCCTTGGTGTGCTTTGGCCGTGTCATAGTGTGGGGAAGAATGGGAGAAGCAATGCTCAGTTGGAAAATCCAACTTAGCTTCCTTGTAGCGCCTTGCCCTTGGCCTCAAGGTCCCAGGTTCAAATCCTGGTGGGAGCAAGTGGAGGACACCTTTGGAGCTAATTTCCTTGGATGAGTGGGCACTCCTCCTTAAGTTTCCAAGAATACCCAAGTTCGAAACTTGGAGGAAGCAATAAAGCTATTTTCCTTGTATTTCCTTGCAAGCTTGGTGGCACTCCTTCCTTATGTTTCAAAGAATACCCAAGTTCAAGTCCTGGAGGAAGCATTCTAGCTATTTATTCTCAAATTCCCTTGCAAGGAGTAGCGTGTGGTTCCAAGTTCGAACCATGGAGGAAGCATTCTAGCTATTTCTTCTTGAATTCTTTTGTGAGGAGCGTTCCTTGCCTTCTCCTTGGTCCTTGGTTCGAATCTTGGTGGCTTCACTCATGGAATTTCATCTTGAATTAATTTGAGGAGGTCCCCGATAAAGTTAACTTAGTTAACTTAGCTTTTCACCCATTCCTTGCTTTCTTTAGTGCTAAGTTAACTATTTTAACTTAGCTTTGTAGCTTCCTTCTCCTTCCATCCCTTGTGAAGCTCAGTTAGCTTTTTCAACTTAGCTTCCCTTTCTTCCTCAATGTGATCAAAGCTTTTTCTTTCCTTTTGGCACGCTTCTTGCTTCCTTGGGCACACTTCTTGTGCCACGCTTTTCTTCTTTTCTTTCTTTCTTCACCTGCAAGTAATCAAAACAACCAATCAAAGTATCACTAAATTCACAAGGTTTATAATTCATTAAAATTCAATTAAATTTAGCTTAAACCTCATGATTTAGCATCAATTACATGGTGGTTGTTTGATTCAAAGAAGTCATGCATTTTTATTCCAAATCACTTACTTAGAGTGCAAGAAAGTGCATAAAACCTACTAAAATTAAAGAAAAAGGCTAGTGAAACTAGGCTAAGATGACTTGTCATCATGAGGTCAATTCCACAGGGATTGAAGGATTGAGCAATTTTAGTTTAGTGGTTGATTTAGTCAAGCGAATCAAGATTTGGTTGAGTGATTTGTGATTTGCAGAATTTAAATTGCATGGAAAGTAAAGGGAATGGGTAATTGACATGAAATTAAAGAGAGCTGAAGTTTAAAGTGCTGAATCTTAAAGAACAAGAAATTAAATGGCAGAAACTTAGAATGCAAGAAATGTAAATTGCAGAATCTTAAAGTGCAAGAAATGTAAATGGCTTGAATTGTAAAGGGAATGGGGAGTTGGATTTGCAGAAATTAAACAAGGAAAAGTAAATTGCAACCAACAGAGAAGTAAAGGATGTCTTGAATCAAATTGGATCTTAAAACAGAAATGTAAATAAGCATGAAAACAGTAAACAGGGAATGAGAAATGGGAATTCCGGATCTCAGGACCCAAGAGACTAGAAAACCAAGTCTAGATCTCAATGCCTTCCTAGATCCAACAAGAACAATTGCAAAGGAGATTGTAAATTGCAAAGAAAGTAGATGAAGAACAATGAACCGAAACTGAAATTCAATTAAGCAGAAAATTAAACAAGATCCCAAGGTGAGATTGAAACAAAATTTCTTCAATTCTCCACCCAAAATCCAAGACAAGAAAAGTAAAGAGTGCTGGGCAAGAACAAGGAAGAAGAGAGATCAATTCTCCTCCCAAATTCTCTTGAATTAAAACAACAATGCTAAGAAAAATAAAAGTGAGCTCTCAGCAAAACTTAAAAGAAAGCTATTCTGAAAAACTAAAAGGGAAGCTCCCTTAAAACTTAAATTCTAGTCTATTTATACACTTTCTTCAAATGGTCTTCAAGCCTTCAATTGGGCCTTTGCTCCTGGTGAAATTGGGTTGAGAGAGGCCTTGGTTGATTACTCTTGGAGTTTGGAGAAGAACCGAATTGAACCGGGTTGGAATCATGAAAGCTTGAGTAAAAGTTGGAGTAAAAGTTAGGGTCTAACTTTTGCTCCAACTTTTCACATCAGCACCCTTGTTTTGCTGATACCAACGTTGGGGCAAAAGTTAGGGGTCTAACTTTTGCTCCAACGTTGGCCTCCCCTTAGTTATTCATGGCGCCAACGTTAGCCAGAAAGTTAGGGGCTAACGTTGGCGCAAACTTTTGCTAGCCCAGGGAGAGTTTTTCATGCGCCAACGTTAGCCAAAAAGTTAGGGGCTAACTTTTGCTCCAGCTTTTGCTTCCTGGTTCATAATTAATTCAAGACTCAAGTCATTCCTCCTATCCATTCCTTCTTGCATCAACCTTTCTCCAAGCTTTCTTCACCTATCATTAATCAACCAAACACATCAAAGCTATGCTCAAAATCATGAGATATTCATTCTTTCATAATATGTGACATTTATAGCATAAAACCTCATGAAATGGCATGAATTCATACATGGTTGATTAAATCAAAGGAAACATGAAAATCTACCAAATTGGCTTGCTTTTGGCTCAAGAAAGTGCATAATTCAATTGAAAACAAAAGAAAAATGCTAGTGAAACTAGGCTAAGATGACTTGTCATCACAACACCAAACTTAAAGCTTGCTTGTCCCCAAGCAAGAAATGATTTATGCTCCAGGGTTCTTTCAATTAAGACGGATTGAAGAAAAAATTGTGAAGTCCTGTGAGTGAAGTGATTAAGTGTCAGTGGGGTGAACTCTAAATCATATGCTCTTGCAAGGGCTTCAGTGCTCACTAGTCCTCACATATTGGGAGTCTTAGGTCTTAGGATTTTCATCCAAATGGTATCATGGAGATCTCTTTATATGTAGTCACCTTGAAGCAGCTTATAGTTTCTTTGCTTTGGCCTCGACTCTAAGTGTCATGTCTCAAAGCGGCTCTTTAGATAAGCTTTCAATCAATACTCCTAAACCAGTTGGTTTTAAGGTATTAGGTGTTAAAGCACCCCTAAGGATTTACTTGCTCAAGCCTCTTTCTTTGACACAACTCAACCACAAGCATTTACTAGGCTAACAACTCTTTGAGTTTTGTTTTTTCTTTCTTTTTCTGCCTAGTAATTGATGCTCAGAGCCTTGGGCCATGTTCTTTTTGTTTTTGTATTTTCTTTTCTTTCTTTTGTTTTGTTTGCTGCTTCTTGGATCAATAAATTTTTGAAAATCTCCACAATACTTCTTTGAACTTCATGTCCTGCCTATGAGCTCCCATGCAAGTTTTCACAAGCATGCAACCTCAATACATAATCATACAACTAGAACCACCACTTCTCCTAATCTTTTGCTTGCCTCAAAATTGTTTAATTCCTCAATCCTTCTTTTCAAAGAACTTTCATGTGATGCATTTTTAAACATTGAGTGCAAACAAGTTTTGAAGAGAAAAATGTTGTGAATGATTAAGCATCTTGCTTATTGAATTTCAGAAAAGAAACCATGCTAAACAGACAGATAATCAGGGAAACTAAACCACTCTCAATCATAGCAGTGTTTGATGTAAGATAATCACTTAACAATACAACCTTTTGGAGTTCGCTTGCTTTACTCCTCATCATCATCATCACTGATCCACACATTCCTCTTTCATTTCTTTGGTTGATGATGCTTAATCCTTCCAAAAGCTTGTATGATGCTCTGCAATGATATTGAAAGTTGCTTGTTCCCCAAGCACTTAGAAACAATGGTTAGCTTGCATGATTTATTTGTGGGCTTTTGAACTTACTTTGGCGTGGGAACACCAAACTTAGTACCTTGCCAATGGTTCCCATGAATTGAATTAACCATGTGTGAAACTCTTTTTCTTTTTTTTTTTTTCAAAAGCAATAAAACTGAAAACTAGGAAACAGCAGAAGAGTTAACTGGTTCATCCAACATGCTTGAAGCTAGCATTATGCAGAAAGTGAGAATGCGTTTTATGATGTAATTTTGGTGGAACACCAAACTTAGAATCCTTCGTTCTCCCTTAGATTGTTTTGGTGTGTAACACCAAACTTAGCTTCTTGCAATATAGATGAAGTTAATTAACCTTTTTATTAAAATAACTATGGAAAGAAAACTACCTCAGGTTGGGTTGCCTCCCAATAAGCGCTCTTTTATTGTCACTAGCTTGACATCTTGCTCTTTGATTATGGAGGCTGGAAATCATAATGCCTCAGTTTTTCTCCTCTTGCTGTAGGATTCCTTTCCTCCATGACCTGCACAATCACAAACAATCCAAATGAAAATTGGATATTCTCATGCCAGAATGTAGTCAGAGGATTAGTTGACACCATGTGTCAAACAGTTGGTAAACTTGAGAGATTAATGAACGAAAATCACTTCTCTCGTTTATTTATCAAGCTATGAGAATCATATTCAGCAAGATAAACCAAGGAAACTTCACTCTATTGCTAAAGTGAGGTTTCAATTAGCTCAGGCAAAAATTCAAACAGTTAGTGTGTCAGTCAAAAATTAAAGAAAAAGTGCTTGATCTAAATTGCCACTTCACTTAATCATTGTCAATCTAATCAATCCCCGGCAACGGCGCCAAAAACTTGATGGGATATTTTCGCGGAGAAACGAATTTCTCCAAAACACCCAAATCTAACCGGCAAGTGCATCGGGTCGCATCAAGTAATAATAACTCACGGGAGTGAGGTCGATCCCACAGGGATTGAAGGATTGAGCAATTTTAGTTTAGTGGTTGATTTAGTCAAGCGAATCAAGATTTGGTTGAGTGATTTGTGATTTGTAGAATTTAAATTGCATGGAAAGTAAAGGGAATGGGTAATTGACATGAAATTAAAGAGAGCTGAAGTTTAAAGTGCTGAATCTTAAAGAACAAGAAATTAAATGGCAGAAACTTAGAATGCAAGAAATGTAAATTGCAGAATCTTAAAGTGCAAGAAATGTAAATGGCTTGAATTGTAAAGGGAATGGGGAGTTGGATTTGCAGAAATTAAACAAGGAAAAGTAAATTGCAACCAACAGAGAAGTAAAGGATGTCTTGAATCAAATTGGATCTTAAAACAGAAATGTAAATAAGCATGAAAACAGTAAACAGGGAATGGGAAATGGGAATTCCGGATCTCAGGACCCAAGAGACTAGAAAACCAAGTCTAGATCTCAATGCCTTCCTAGATCCAACAAGAACAATTGCAAAGGAGATTGTAAATTGCAAAGAAAGTAGATGAAGAACAATGAACCGAAACTGAAATTCAATTAAGCAGAAAATTAAACAAGATCCCAAGGTGAGATTGAAACAGAATTTCTTCAATTCTCCACCCAAAATCTAAGACAAGAAAAGTAAAGAGTGCTGGGCAAGAACAAGGAAGAAGAGAGATCAATTCTCCTCCCAAATTCTCTTGAATTAAAACAACAATGCTAAGAAAAATAAAAGTGAGCTCTCAGCAAAACTTAAAAGAAAGCTATTCTGAAAAACTAAAAGGGAAGCTCCCTTAAAACTTAAATTCTAGTCTATTTATACACTTTCTTCAAATGGTCTTCAAGCCTTCAATTGGGCCTTTGCTCCTGGTGAAATTGGGTTGAGAGAGGCCTTGGTTGATTGCTCTTGGAGTTTGGAGAAGAACCGAATTGAACCGGGTTGGAATCATGAAAGCTTGAGTAAAAGTTGGAGTAAAAGTTAGGGTCTAACTTTTGCTCCAACTTTTCACATCAGCACCCTTGTTTTGCTGATACCAACATTGGGGCAAAAGTTAGGGGTCTAACTTTTGCTCCAACGTTGGCCTCCCCTTAGTTATTCATGGCGCCAACGTTAGCCAGAAAGTTAGGGGCTAACGTTGGCGCAAACTTTTGCTAGCCCAGGGAGAGTTTTTCATGCGCCAACGTTAGCCAAAAAGTTAGGGGCTAACGTTGGCGCAAACTTTTGGTGCATCCAGGGAGTGTTTTTCATGCCAAAAGTTAGCCAAAAAGTTAGGGGCTAACTTTTGCTCCAGCTTTTGCTTCCTGGTTCATAATTAATTCAAGACTCAAGTCATTCCTCCTATCCATTCCTTCTTGCATCAACCTTTCTCCAAGCTTTCTTCACCTATCATTAATCAACCAAACACATCAAAGCTATGCTCAAAATCATGAGATATTCATTCTTTCATAATATGTGACATTTATAGCATAAAACCTCATGAAATGGCATGAATTCATACATGGTTGATTAAATCAAAGGAAACATGAAAATCTACCAAATTGGCTTGCTTTTGGCTCAAGAAAGTGCATAATTCAATTGAAAATAAAAGAAAAATGCTAGTGAAACTAGGCTAAGATGACTTGTCATCAATATTGCTGGACTTTGTTTTATTTTTCTAGTTTAAATAAAAAAACAGTTGACTTTTTTTGATGCACTTGTTCCCAAATTAGAAATAAATTAATTTAAAAATTTAAAATTTTTCAATTTTTTTATTTTTGGATATTTTTGGAATTTTTTTTACTATTATAAAAAAAATTTATATTTTTTGTTTAAAAATTAAAAAAAATAATAAATTTACAGATTTATTGTTTACTAGATATTGCTGGATTTTATTTTATTTTTTAATTTAAATAAAAAAATTTAATCATATAATTTAAATATTCAAAAATAAAAAATTTATTCTGTTAAAATTTGTAATTTTTTTGAAAATATTTTGTTATTTTTTTATTCACCGGATAATGGCACACATGGACTGTTGACTTTTTTTTGCAGCACTTGTTCACAAATTAAGAATAAATTAATTTAAAAAATTTAAAATTTTTCAATTTTTTTTGGATATTGTTAGAATTTTTTATTTTTTTTCTATTGGAAAAAAATTATTCTTTTAGTTAAAAAATTAAAAAAATAATAAATTTACAGATCTGTTGTTTACTTGATATTGCTAGACTTTATTTTATTTTTTTAATTTAAATAAAAAATTTAATCATGTAATTTAAATATTCAAAAATAAAAAATTTATTTTTTGAAAATTTTTTATTTTTTTGAAAACATTTTTTTATTTTTTTCACCGGATAATGCCACACCCGGACAGTTGACATTTTTTTGCTGCACTTGTTCAAAAATTAAGAATAACTAAATTTAAAAATTTTAATTTTTCTATTTTTTTTATTTTTTTTAGTATTAGAAAAAAATTTATATTTTTATTTTAAAAATTAAAAAAATAATAAATTTACAGATCTATTGTTTACTAGATATTGCTGGACTTTGTTTTCTTTTTCTAATTTAAATAAAACAATTTAATCATATAATTTAAATATTCAAAAATAAAAAATTTATTTTTTGAAAATATTTTTTTTATTCACCGAATAATGCCACACCCAAACAGTTGACTTTTTTATGCTGCACTTGTTCATAAATTAAGAATAAATTAATTTAAAAATGTAAATTTTTCAATTTTTTATTTTTTGGATATTTTTGGAATTTTATTTTTTTACTATTAGAAAAAATTATATATTTTGTTTAAAAATTAAAAAAATAATAAATTTACAGATCTATGGTTTACTAGATTTTGCTTGACTTTATTTTATTTTTTTAATTTAAATAAAGAAATTTAATCATATAATTTAAATATTCAAAAATAAAAAATTTATTTTTTTGAAATTTGTAATTTTTTTGAAATTATTTTTTATTGTTTTTTTATTCACCGGATAATGGCACTCCTGTACAGTTGACTTTTTTTGCAGCACTTGTTCACAAATTAAGAATAAATTAATTTAAAAAATTTAAAATTTTTCAATTTTTTATTTTTTGATTATTGTTAGAATTTTTTATTTTTTTCTATTGGAAAAAAAGTTATTTTTTTAGTTAAAAAATTAAAAAAATAATAAATTTACAGATCTGTTATTTAGTAGATATTGCTAGACTTTATTTTATTTTTCTAATTTAAATAAAAAAATTTAATCATGTAATTTAAATATTCAAAAATAAAAAATTTATTTTTTGAAAATTTTTTATTTTTTTGAAAAAATATTTTTATTTTTTTCATCGGCTAATGCCACACCCAAACAGTTGACATTTTTTACTGCACTTATTCACAAATTAAGAATAATTTAATTTAAAAATTTAATTTTTTCCTATTTTTTTATTTTTTGGATATTTTTGGAATCATATTTTTTTATTAGAAAAAAATTATTTTTATTTTAAAAATTAAAAAATAATAAATTTACAGATCTATTGTTAACTAGATATTGCTGGACTTTGTTTTATTTTTCTAGTTTAAATAAAAAAATTTAATCATATAATTTAAATATTCAAAAATAAAAAAATTTATTTTTAAATTTTTTTTTTGAAAATATTTTTTTTATTCACCGGATAATGCACACTCGAACAGTTGACTTTTTTTGATGCACTTGTTCCCAAATTAGAAATAAATTAATTTAAAAATTTAAAATTTTTCAATTTTTTTATTTTTGGATATTTTTGAAATTTTTTTTACTATTATAAAAAAATTTATATTTTTTGTTTAAAAATTAAAAAAAATAATAAATTTACAGATCTATTGTTTACTAGATATTGCTGGATTTTATTTTATTTTTTAATTTAAATAAAAAATTTAATCATATAATTTAAATATTCAAAAATAAAAAATTTATTCTATTAAAATTTGTAATTTTTTTGAAAATATTTTGTTATTTTTTTATTCACCGGAGAATGGCACACATGGACTGTTGACTTTTTTTTGCAGCACTTGTTCACAAATTAAGAATAAATTAATTTAAAAAATTTAAAATTTTTCAATTTATTTTGGATATTGTTATAATTTTCATATTTCTTTATTAGAAAAAAATTATTTTTATTTTAAAAATTAAAAACTAATAAATTTAAAGATCTATTGTTAACTAGATATTGCTGGACTTTATTTTATTTTTCTAGTTTAAATAAAAAAATTTAATCATATAATTTAAATATTCAAAAATAAAAAAATTTATTTTTAAAATTTTTTTTTGAAAATATTTTTTTTATTCACCGGATAATGCACACACGAACAGTTGACTTTTTTTGATGCACTTGTTCCCAAATTAAGAATAAATTAACTTAAAAATTTAAAATTTTTCAATTTTTTATTTTTGGATATTTTTGGAATTTTTTTTTACTATTAGAAAAAAATTTATATTTTTTGTTTAAAAATTAAAAAAAATAATAAATGTACAGATCTATTGTTTACTAGATATTGCTGAATTTTATTTTATTTTTTAATTTAAATAAAAAAATTTAATCATATAATTTAAATATTCAAAAATAAAAAATTTATTCTGTTAAAATTTGTAATTTTTTTGAAAATATTTTGTTATTTTTTTATTCACCGGATAATGGCATACATGGACTGTTGACTTTTTTTTGCAGCACTTGTTCACAAATTAAGAATAAATTAATTTAAAAAATTTAAAATTTTTCAATTTTTTTTGGATATTGTTAGAATTTTTTATTATTTTTCTATTGGAAAAAAATTATTCTTTTAGTTAAAAAATTAAAAAAATAATAAATTTACAGATCTGTTGTTTACTTGATATTGCTAGACTTTATTTTATTTTTTTAATTTAAAAAAAAATTTAATCATGTAATTTAAATATTCAAAAATAAAAAATTTATTTTTTGAAAATTTTTTATTTTTTTGAAAACATTTTTTTATTTTTTTCACCAGATAATGCCACACCCGGACAGTTGACATTTTTTTGCTGCACTTGTTCAAAAATTAAGAATAACTAAATTTAAGAATTTTAATTTTTCTATTTTTTTATTTTTTGGAATTTTTATTTTTTTTAGTAATAGAAAAAAATTTATATTTTTATTTTTAAAATTAAAAAAATAATAAATTTACAGATCTGTTGTTTACTAGATATTGCTGGACTTTGTTTTCTTTTTCTAATTTAAATAAAACAATTTAATCATATAATTTAAATATTCAAAAATAAAAAATTTATTTTTTGAAAATATTTTTTTATTCACCGAATAATGCCACACCCAAACAGTTGACTTTTTTATGCTGCACTTGTTCATAAATTAAGAATAAATTAATTTTAAAATTTAAAATTTTTCAATTTTTTTATTTTTTGGATATTTTTGGAATTTTTATTTTTTTACTATTAGAAAAAAAATTATATATTTTGTTTAAAAATTAAAAAAAATAATAAATTTACAGATCTATGGTTTACTAGATATTGCTTGACTTTATTTTATTTTTTAATTTAAATAAAAAATTTAATCATATAATTTAAATATTCAAAAATAAAAAATTTATTTTTTTGAAATTTGTAATTTTTTTGAAATTATTTTTTTTGTTTTTTTATTCACCGGATAATGGCACACCTGTATAGTTGACTTTTTTTGCTGCACTTGTTCACAAATTAAGAATAAATTAATTTAAAAAATTTAAAATTTTTCAATTTTTTATTTTTTGATTATTGTTAGAATTTTTTATTTTTTCTATTGGAAAAAAAGTTATTTTTTTAGTTAAAAAATTAAAAAAATAATAAATTTACAGATCTGTTGTTTAGTAGATATTGCTAGACTTTATTTTATTTTTCTAATTTAAATAAAAAATTTTAATCATGTAATTTAAATATTCAAAAATAAAAAATTTATTTTTTGAAAATTTTTTATTTTTTTGAGAAAATATTTTTATTTTTTTCACCGGATAATGCCACACCCAAACAGTTGACATTTTTTTGCTGCACTTGTTCACAAATTAAGAATAAATTAATTTAAAAATTTAATTTTTTCCTATTTTTTTATTTTTTGGATATTTTTGGGATCATATTTTTTTATTAGAAAAAAAATATTTTTATTTTGAAAATTAAAAAATAATAAATTTACAGATCTATTGTTAACTAGATATTGCTGGACTTTGTTTTATTTTTCTAGTTTAAATAAAAAAATTTAATCATATAATTTAAATATTCAAAAATAAAACAATTTATTTTTAAAATTATTTTTGAAAATATTTTTTTATTCACCGGATAATGCATGATGACATGTCATCATGTCATGTTTTTCTATGCCTTTTTCCTTTGTTTTCAATAGGTTTTATGCACTTTCTTGAGCCATAAGCAAGCCAAGTGGGTAGATTTTCATGCTTCCTTTGATTTAATCAACCATGTATGAATTCATGCTATTTCATGAGGTTTTATGCTAAAATTGTCACATATTATGAAAGAATGAATATCTCATGATTTTGAGCATAGCTTTGATGTGTTTGGTTGATTAATGATAGGTGAAGAAGGCTTGGAGAAAGGGTGAAGCAAGAAGGAATGGCTAGGAGTAAAGAGAGGACAATGGAATAAGTTGAACCAGGAAGCAAAAACTTTTGGGTGAAAAGTTAGCCTCAAAGTTAGACCCCTAACTTGGAGGCTAACGTTAGAACTTGAAAATTCTCCCCTGGGCTCCAAAAGTTTGCGCCAACGTTAGCCCCCTAACTTTGAGGCTAACGTTGGCACATGAAATTCACAAGGGGAGGAGCAAAAGTTTGCGCCAACGTTAGCCCCCTAACTTTGAGGCTAACGTTGGCGCCACACACCACAACAGCTTGAAGGGGTATACTTCCAACAAGAATAACTTGAGCTACAGAGCTCCAAATGAGGTGATTCAAGAAGCATTGGAAAGTAGGAATCAAGAGCTTTCCAAGAATATATGGCACTGCATGGTGGACACTAAAATTGAGGGAGAAAACTGCCCCGCAATGTGCATAAACGAACATGGTGGCAACATGCAGTGAGGCCAACTGACCTCTGCACCTTCAACGGAGTATAACTCGAGCTGTAGAGCTCCAAATAATGTGCTCTCAACGGCATTGGAAAGTAGACATCCAGGGCTTTCCAACAATGTATAATAGTATGGGGTGGACAATACGTTTGAGCCTCCAGAACTGGCGTTTTTGCCAACGTTTGAGGCAAACGTTACCTCAAACGCTGCACACCAAAGCCAGCGACCATGCCCTCTTCAAATGATCATAACTTGAGTTGTAGATGTCCAATTGAAGTGATTCCAAGTGGGTTAGAAAGCTGACATTCAGAGCTTTCCAACCATATATGATAGTCTATATTGGGCATAAAATTGGCAACATGACAAGAGGACAAAGTTGGCGCCATAAATGTGCATAAGGGAGGCCAACGTTAGGGTCAAAGTTAGACCCCTAACGTTGGCACCAACGTTCATACCAGCAAGTTTTGTGGGCTGCTATGAAAAGTTGGAGCCAAAGTTAGACCCCTAACTTTAGCTCCAACTTTTGGTCCAACTTTTGCAAACTCAACCCGGTTCAATTCGGTTCCTCTTCAAACTCCAAGAGCAATCAACCAAGGCCTTTATCAACCCAATTCCATCAAGAGCAAGGTCCCAAATGATCATCACTCAAAGGCACAAGAAATAGATAAAATAGGAATTTCATTTAATTGTAATTTGTTTTTAATTTCATTTTCATTTCCATTTTGTAAAGCCTATATAAGGCATCATTTTGATATTTGTGGGGAGGCTGGCTCCACTAGGGAGCACTAGAATTTGAGAGCTCTCTCTTTAATTTTCTTTGTTTTGAATCTTGGGTGGAGAATTGAAGGTGTTCTGTTTCATTCTCCCTCTGAGATTTCTCTTTGTTTTTCTTGCTGCTTTTAATTCACTGCACTTCAAAATTTCAATTCTGTTTTGATTCCCAGCATCCAATTTCCTTTATTCTTCCTGCAATTTAAATTTCCAGTTGCATGATCTATTGCTCTTTTTAATTTCCAACACCCCAGCCCCTTTACTTTTCATGTAATTTACTTTTCTTGCAATTTAAGTTTCAGCTATTTTACTTTCTTGTTCTTTAACTTACTTGCAATTTTACTTTCTGCATCTTTAAGATTCATTGCAATTTACTTTCTGTTGGCTACATTTCACACAATTCACTAAATGTCAGCTTGACTAAACTAATCACCCACTAAAATTGCTTGATCCATCAATTCCTGTGGGATCGACCTCACTCCCGTGAGTTATTATTACTTGATGCGACCCGGTGCACTTTCCGGTTAGATTTGTGTGTTTTGGGAGAAATTTATTTTTCACCAAAATACTCATCAATGCACTCCCGAATAGTTGACTTTTTTTGCTGCACTTGTTCGCAAATATAAAAGGAACTGGGTGATGGGAGCAATGTAAACAGAGAAGCAAAATTTCAGTGAATAAGAACTTAGAGCAATTGCAAGAATTGTGAATTGCAGGAAATATAAATCAAGCTCACAACAAGCATTAAATGTGAAGTGCAGAATGCAGGAGAAGGAATTGAAGGGAATGAAACAGAAAGTCAAAATGTTTGAAGAACTAAAAAAAAACAGAAAATGACTGATGCTAAATTGCAGCAATTAAAAGGGTGTTGAAGATCTCAGGAGTGGAAGAGACTAGATAACAAGTCTAGATCTCAAATCCTTCCTTGATCCAACAAGAACAATTGCAAAAGAAATAAGGAAAAGTAAATTGCAGAAGAATAAAAGATGAAGCAGTAATCAGAATTTGACTTATGCAGAAAAAGTAAATAAGAGATCTCAAAGTGAGAATTGAAACAGAATTCCTTCAATTCTCTAATTCAAGTTAAGATGTAAAAGTGAGCTCTCTACTACTACTCTCTATTGGAGCCAGCCTCTATACTCTCTAATGGGACTAAAAACTAGAAAACAGCCAAATGGTTAAATAATTTGTCTGATTGTTTGGAGCTAGCGTTATGCAGAAAGTGAGAATGTGCTTTTAGATAAAATTTTGGTGGAACACCAAACTTAGAATCCTTCATTCTCTCTTAATTTGTTTTGGTGTGAGACACCAAACTTAGCTCCTTGCAATACAGACTAATTATTCAACCTTTTTATTGAAAAAGCTATGAAAAGAAACTACATCAGGTTGGGTTGCCTCCCAACAAGCGCTCTTTTAATGTCACTAGCTTGACATTCCTTATTCTTGCTCAACTTCCAAAGTGTTTCAGGATCAAAAGGTGTGGATTCATTGCTCCTTCCTCCTGTCGCAAAAGCAGAAACACAAATAGAGCCATAAACTAAAACAAAGCACTCTGTAACTTGAGTGCAGTTAGAGTTAGTAGAGGCAAAGTCTCAAACAGTTAGTGTGTTAGTCAAAAATTAAAGAAGCAGAAAAGAAAAGTGCTTAATCTAGATCTCTACTTCACTTAATCATTGTCAATCTAATTCAATCCCCGGCAACGGCGCCAAAAACTTGATGTGTGGAAAACGATCCAACACAAAACTCACCGGCAAGTGGACCGGGTCGCATCAAGTAATAATAACTCACATGAGTGAGGTCGATCCCACAGGGATTGAAGGATTGAGCAATTTTAGTTTAGTGGTTGATTTAGTCAAGCGAATTAAGTATTGGTTGAGTGGTTTGTGCTTTGTAGAAACTAAATTGCATGAAATGTAAAAGGGGAAGGGGAAATTGCAGTAAATTAAAGAGCAGGAAAGTAAAGGAGCTGAATCTTAAAGTGCAAGTAAATTAAATTGCAGAAACTTAGATTGCAAGTAATGTAAATGGCTGAAGCTTAAAGTGTAAGAAACGTAAATTGCTTGAATTGTAAAAGGGATTGGGAGTTGGGATTGCAGAAATTAAACAAGAACAAGTAAATTGCATTAAACATAAAAGAGAAAATTGAATTGCAGTGAAGTAGATCTTAAATAGAAGAGTAAAATGCCTTGAAGAATTTAAAAAACCAGGAAAGCAATGCTTAATTTGCAGCAAAGTAAAAGAGGTTGAAGATCTCAGGAGTGGAAGAGACTAGATAAAAAGTCTAGATCTCAAATCCTTCCTTGATCCAACAAGAACAATTGCAAAAGAAAATGAAAAGTAAATTGCAAAAGAGTAGAAGAAGATGCAGTAAACAGAGATTGAAATTCAATTATGCAGAAGAAGTAAACAAGAGATCCCAAGGTGAGATTGAAACAGAAGTTCTTCAATTCTTCACCCAAGATCAAAAACAAGAAAAAAAAAGAGTGCTCAAGCAAGAACAAGGAAGAAGAGAGATCAATTCCTCTTCCCAATTCTCTAAGATCTAAATTCAAAAGTAAAAAGCTCAAAAATGAAAATGACAATTAAAAGGAAAATTCCAAGTAAAGTCTAGAGGTGTCAAAAAGGTCATAATTACATCAAACTAACTCCTATTTATACACTTTCTATTCTTGGATTTTGGAATTTGGATGGGCTTTTGATTTGGTGAAGAAATGAATTAAGTTAGATTTTTAATTCAATTTTCAGCCCAAGGTTTCAACTCCCAGGGGTAAGCTCAGTTGGAAAAACCAACTGAGCACTCCATTGTTGCTGCCCGTATAATTTGGTGCGCGTGTCCCAGCTCCTTGGTCATTGCGTGACACTAGAGCTCAGTTGGAATTTTGAACTGAGCTCTAGGCCGTGTCATGGTGCGCTAGGCTTGCTCCTTGTTGCGCCAAATTGCTTGTCACAGCCCCCTTGGTTTGCAAAGTTGTACGCCAAAGTGTGGGGAGCTTGGGGAGGTAGTGCTCAGTTGGAAAAACCAACTGAGCTTTCCTTGGTGGTGCCTTGTTTTCAGCCTTGATGAGATATTTTGGTGGAGAAACGAATCTCTCCCAAAACACCCAAATCTAACCGGCAAGTGCACCGGGTCGCATCAAGTAATAAAAACTCACGGGAGTGAGGTCGATCCCACAGGGATTGAAGGATTGAGCAATTTTAGTTTAGTGGTTGATTTAGTCAAGCGAATCAAGATTTGGTTGAGAGATTTGTGATTTGCAGAATTTAAATTGCATAGAAAGTAAAGAGAATGGGAAATTGACATGAAATTAAAGAGGACGAGAATTAAATTGCTGAATCTTAAAGTGCAAGTAACATAAATTGCGGAAACTTAGATCGCAAGAAATGTAAATTGCGGAATCTTAAAGTGCAAGAAATGTAAATGGCTCGAAATGTAAAGGGGATTAGGAGTTGGATTTGCAGAAATTAAACAAGGAAAAGTTAAATTTCATTAAACAGAAGAGAAAAAGGGAATTGGGATTGAATCGGATCCGAAACAGCAAAGTAGATAAACATGGAAAGCAGTAAACAGAGAATTTAAATGGGAAATCAGATCTCAGGACCCAGAGACTAGAAAACCAAGTCTAGATCTCAATGCCTTCCTAGATCCAACAAGAACAATTGCAAGGAAATTGTAAATTGCAAAGAAATTAGATGAGAAGCAAGTAATGGAAACAGAAATTCAAATTCAGTAAATAAACAGAGAGATCCAAGGATGAGATTGAAACAGAATTTCTTCAATTCTCCAACCCAAGATCCAAGACAATTGTAATTTAAATTGAAAGCAATAAAACTGAGAGGAAGAGAAGTGAATTCTCCTTCCTCAAGACAAAGAAATTAAAGTTCACTCAATATCAAAAGCTCTCCGAAAACTATTATGAAAATTCAAAAGAAAAAGCTCCCCGAAGAACTTGAATTCTATCCTATTTATACACTTTCTTCAAATGATCTTCAAGCTTTAAGTTGGGCCTTTGCTCTTGGTGGAATTGGGTTGAAAGAGGCCTTGGTTTATTGCTCTTGAAGTTTGGAGAAGAACCAAAGTGAACCAATTGAACCGGGTTTGAGTTTTGCAAAAGTTGGACCAAAAGTTTGAGCAAAAGTTAGGGGTCTAACTTTTGCTCCAACTTTTCATAGCAGCCCACAAAATTTGCTGATATGAACGTTGGTGCCAACGTTAGGGGTCTAACTTTGACCCTAACGTTGGCCTTGCCTTGTGTGCTTGTGGCGCCAACGTTAGCCACCAAGTTAGGGGGCTAACGTTGGCGCAAACTTTTGCTCCTCCTTGTGATTTTCATGTGCCAACGTTAGCCTCAAAGTTAGGGGGCTAACGTTGGCACAAACTTTTGGTGCCCAGGGAGGATTTCTTCATGCCAACGTTAGCCTCAAAGTTAGGGGGCTAACGTTGGCGCAAACTTTTGGTGCCCAGGGGTAAATTTCATGTGCCAACGTTAGCCTCAAAGTTAGGGGGCTAACGTTGGCGCAAACTTTTGGTACCCAGGGAATGATTTTCAAGTTCCAACGTTAGCCTCCAAGTTAGGGGGCTAACGTTGGGGCTAACTTTTCAACCAAAAGTTTGTGCAAAAGTTTGATGCTAACTTTAGGTCCAACTTTTTGCTTCCTGGTTCAATTTCACTTATTCCATTGTCTTCTCTTTATTCCTAGCTATTCCTTCTTACTTCAACCTTTCTCCAAGCTTTCTTCACCTATAATTAATCAACCAAACTCATAAAAGCTATGCTCATAATCATGAGATATTCATTCTATCATAATATGCAACAATTTTAGCATAAAACCTCATGAAATGGCATGAATTTATACATGGTTGATTCAATCAAGGAAAACATGAAAATCTACTCAATTAGCTTGCTTATGGTTCAAGAAAGTGCATAATTCTAATGAAAACAAAAGGGAAAAGACTAGTTAAAATAGGCTAAGATGACTTGTCATCACAACACCAAACTTAAAGCTTGCTTGTCCCCAAGCAAGAAATGAATTATGCTTAGAGATTCTTTAAATTAAGATGGATTGAGGAACAATTGTAAAGTACAGAGAGTGAAGTGATCAAGTATTAGTGGGATGAACTCTAAATCATATGCTCATGCAAGGGCTTCAGTGCTCACTAGTCCTTACATATTGGGAGTCGTAGGTCTTAGGATTTTCATCCAAATGGTACCATGGAGATCTCTTTATATGTAATCACCTTGAAGCAGCTTATAGTTTCTGTGCTTTGGCCTCGACTCTAAGTATCATGTCTCAAAGCGGCTCTTTAGATAAGCTTTCAATCAATACTCCTAAACCAGTTGGTTTTAAGGTATTAGGTGTTAAAGCACCCCTAAGGATTTACTTGCTCAAGCCTCTTTCCTTGACACACTTCAACCACAGGCATTTACTAGGATAACAACTCTTTGAGTTTTTGTTTCTTTCTTTCTCTCTTTTTTTTTTTTTTTTTTGCCTAGTAATTGATGCTCAGAGCCTTGGGCCATGTTCTTTTTGTTTTTGCATTTTCTTTTCTTTCTTTTGTTTTGTTTGCTGCTTCTTGGATCAATAAGTTTTTGAGAATCTCCACAATACTTCTTTGAACTTCATGTCCCACCTATGAGCTCCCATGCAAGTTTTCACAAGCATGCAACCTCAATACATAATCATACAACTAGAACCACCACTTCTCCTAATCTTTTGCTTGCCTCAAAATTGTTTAATTCCTCAATCCTTCTTTTTAAAGAGCTTTCATGTGATGTATTTCTTGGAAATTGAGTGCAAACAAGTTTTGAAGATGAGAATGTTGTGAAAGATCAAGCCTCTTGCTTATTGAATTATAAAGAAAGACTATGCTATGCAGACAAGCAGGGCGGATAAGGATACAATCCAACTTTCAATTACAGCAATATTTGATGCAAAACAATGACTTAACAATACAACCTGTTGAAGTTTACTTGCTTTCCTTCTTCTCACCATCATTGTTGCTGACCTTCATGTTCATCTTTCTCCTTTTTGATGATGTTCAAACCTCCAAAAGCTTGTATGTTATTCTGCAATGATATTGAAAGTTGCTTGTTCCCCAAGCACTTGGAAACAATGGTTAATTTTCATGATTTATTTGCGGGCTTTTTGAACTTACTTTGATGTGGGAACACCAAACTTAGTACCTTGCCCATGGTTAACCATTTGTGATAATTTCTTTTTCTTTTTCAAAAGTGATAGAACTGGAAACTAAGAAAAGCAGTAAAATGGCTAACTAGTTCATCCAGTATGCTTAAAGCCTACATTATGCAGAAAGTGAGAATGTGTGTTTTAATGGGGTTTTGGTGGACACCAAACTTAGAATCCTTCATTCTCCCTTAGATTGTTTTGGTGTGCAACACCAAACTTAGCTTCTTGCATTATAGATAAAACTAATTAACCTTTTTATTAAAATAGTTATGAACAGAAAACTACCTCGGGTTGGGTTGCCTCCCAACAAGCGCTCTTTTATTGTCACTAGCTTGACATCCTTCACTCTGTGCTCATGGAAGTTGAGGCTTCTGTTGCCTCAGGTTTCCTCCTCTTGCTATGGGCTTCCTTCCCTCTATTTCTCTTTCCATAGCCTTCTTATTTTCCTCCATGACTCCCTTCTCTTTCAACACAGCATCCTTTTCATGGCTTTTTGGGTTCAGAGTCCCCTTTTTCTCACCCAATTCAGCAAGGTTTTGCACTAATTGTTCCACCTGCCTTTCAAGTCTTCTGAGTGAAGCCTCCTGGTTTTTGCTTATCATCTCTTGATGCTTCTTTATTTCTTCCCGCTCTATTGCCATCATTTCTTGAATTTTGATGGACCTCTCCATCAGCATTTCTAGAATATAGATCCTTTGAAAGGTTGGAAGTGGTTGTGGCCATTGTGGTGGGTGATGAAGGTCATTTTGAGCGAATGGTGAGGTAGGACGGGGTTGGAAGTGTGTGTGATTGTTGTTGTGGGGGTGTGTTTTAAGTTGATTTTTGAAGTTGGGATTGTTGCAGTTGAAGTCCCTTGGTCTTTGGTTTTGGTTCTCAACCCCTTTCCCATTAGAATGAGTTCTCCAAGGTGGATTGTACACATCATTCTGAGGCCTGTTCTGGAGCATGCTAGAGTGATTGCTTGGAGCTTGTAGTTGCTCATAGCTTTGTTGCTCATGGTTAATGGCCCCAAAGCTTTGTTCAGCTTGATTACACCCATATGAGCTTTGAGTCAGGTTGTATGTATGTACTACAGCATGCCTCAACTCAGTGAATTTTCTAGCCATCATATCTAATTGTTGCAGAGTCTGCTGATGCATCTGCTTGTTTTGGCTTATTACTTCATAAGCACCTTCAATTTCTTTCTCTAATGGATGCACTTCTGCCTCTTGCTTAACAACTCTTTGTGATGGGTTAAATTTGACTAGGAGTCCATTCATCAGTTCTTCCCATCCGATAATGCTTCCTTGTGGAAAAGCTTCAAACCATTGGGCAACATCATTCATGGCTATGGATAGTTGCTTCGAACTATGGGTTACATTATCATCCAAGGTGGGGGTATTACTCTCATGATTGCTAGAACTTGTTGAGTTCCCTTCCATGATCTGCACAGTCACAACCAATTCAAGTGAAGATAGATCATATTCAGGCCAGGATATGATTGAAGGATCAGTTGACACAAAGTATCAAACAGTTGGCAAACTTGAGAGAGTAATGAACGAAAACCACTCCTCTCGTTTGTTTTTCAAGCTATGAAAATCATATTCAGCAGGATGAGCCAAGGAAATTTCACTCTATTGCTAGAATGAGGTTTCTATTAGCTCAGGCAAAACTTCAAACAGTTAGTGGGTTAGTCAAAAATTAAAGAAACAGAAAAGAAAAAATGCTTGATCTAGATCACCACCTCACTTAATCATTGTCAATCTAATCAATCCCCGGCAACGGCGCCAAAAACTTGATGAGATATTTTGGTGGAGAAACGAATCTCTCCCAAAACACCCAAATCTAACCGGCAAGTGCACCGGGTCACATCAAGTAATAAAAACTCACGGGAGTGAGGTCGATCCCACAGGGATTGAAGGATTGAGCAATTTTAGTTTAGTGGTTGATTTAGTCAAGCGAATCAAGATTTGGTTGAGAGATTTGTGATTTGCAGAATTTAAATTGCATAGAAAGTAAAGAGAATGGGAAATTGACATGAAATTAAAGAGGACGAGAATTAAATTGCTGAATCTTAAAGTGCAAGTAACATAAATTGCGGAAACTTAGATCGCAAGAAATGTAAATTGCGGAATCTTAAAGTGCAAGAAATGTAAATGGCTCGAAATGTAAAGGGGATTAGGAGTTGGATTTGCAGAAATTAAACAAGGAAAAGTTAAATTTCATTAAACAGAAGAGAAAAAGGGAATTGGGATTGAATCGGATCCGAAACAGCAAAGTAGATAAACATGGAAAGCAGTAAACAGAGAATTTAAATGGGAAATCAGATCTCAGGACCCAGAGACTAGAAAACCAAGTCTAGATCTCAATGCCTTCCTAGATCCAACAAGAACAATTGCAAGGAAATTGTAAATTGCAAAGAAATTAGATGAGAAGCAAGTAATGGAAACAGAAATTCAAATTCAGTAAATAAACAGAGAGATCCAAGGATGAGATTGAAACATAATTTCTTCAATTCTCCAACCCAAGATCCAAGACAATTGTAATTTAAATTGAAAGCAATAAAACTGAGAGGAAGAGAAGTGAATTCTCCTTCCTCAAGACAAAGAAATTAAAGTTCACTCAATATCAAAAGCTCTCCGAAAACTATTATGAAAATTCAAAAGAAAAAGCTCCCCGAAGAACTTGAATTCTATCCTATTTATACACTTTCTTCAAATGATCTTCAAGCTTTAAGTTGGGCCTTTGCTCTTGGTGGAATTGGGTTGAAAGAGGCCTTGGTTTATTGCTCTTGAAGTTTGGAGAAGAACCAAAGTGAACCAATTGAACCGGGTTTGAGTTTTGCAAAAGTTGGACCAAAAGTTTGAGCAAAAGTTAGGGGGTCTAACTTTTGCTCCAACTTTTCATAGCAGCCCACAAAATTTGCTGATATGAACGTTGGTGCCAACGTTAGGGGTCTAACTTTGACCCTAACGTTGGCCTTGCTTTGTGTGCTTGTGGCGCCAACGTTAGCCACCAAGTTAGGGGGCTAACGTTGGCGCAAACTTTTGCTCCTCCTTGTGATTTTCATGTGCCAACGTTAGCCTCAAAGTTAGGGGGCTAACGTTGGCGCAAACTTTTGGTGCCCAGGGAGGATTTCTTCATGCCAACGTTAGCCTCAAAGTTAGGGGGCTAACGTTGGCGCAAACTTTTGGTGCCCAGGGGTAAATTTCATGTGCCAACGTTAGCCTCAAAGTTAGGGGGCTAACGTTGGCGCAAACTTTTGGTACCCAGGGAATGATTTTCAAGTTCCAACGTTAGCCTCCAAGTTAGGGGGCTAACGTTGGGGCTAACTTTTCAACCAAAAGTTTGTGCAAAAGTTTGATGCTAACTTTAGGTCCAGCTTTTTGCTTCCTGGTTCAATTTCACTTATTCCATTGTCTTCTCTTTATTCCTAGCTATTCCTTCTTACTTCAACCTTTCTCCAAGCTTTCTTCACCTATAATTAATCAACCAAACTCATCAAAGCTATGCTCATAATCATGAGATATTCATTCTATCATAATATGCAACAATTTTAGCATAAAACCTCATGAAATGGCATGAATTTAAACATGGTTGATTCAATCAAGGAAAACATGAAAATCTACTCAATTAGCTTGCTTATGGTTCAAGAAAGTGCATAATTCTAATGAAAACAAAAGGGAAAAGACTAGTTAAAATAGGCTAAGATGACTTGTCATCAAGCCTCAAGGTCCCAGGTTCAACACTTGGTGGAGGAAGTTTAGAGCAATTTCCTTTGGAAGAGTGGGTGCTTCTTCCTTATGTCTCCAAGAATTCCCAAGTTCGAATCCTAGAGGGAGCAAGTGGAGGCTATTTTTCTTGGAAGGGTTGGACGCTCCTCCCTTGCTTCTCAAAGAGTTCCCAAGTTCGAAACTTGGCCCAAGCATTTTAGCTATTTCTTCTTGATTTCCCTTGCAAGGAGTAGCGTGTGGTTCCAAGTTCGAACCATGGATGAGGCATTTTGGCTATTTTCTTCTCATTTTCATTGCAAGGAGCATTCCTTGCTTCCTTTAGCTCATGAGTTCGAAACTTGGTGGCTTCACTCATGGGATTTCATCTTGAATTAATTTGGAGAGGTCCCCGATAAAGCTCACTTAGTTAACAGAGCTTTGTACCATTTCCTTGCTTTCTTTAGTGCTCAGTTAACTCTTTGAACTTAGCTTTGTACCTTGCCTTCTCCTTTCATTCCTTGTGAAGCTCAGTTCATTTTTCTAACTTAGCCTTCCTTCTTCCTCAATGTTGGCACGCTTTTGCTTCCCTTGGGGCACACTTTTTGCTTCCTTTGGAACGCCCCTTAGGCCACGCTTTTCTTATTTTCTTCTTTCTTCACCTACAAGTAATCAAATCAACCAATCAAAGTATCACCAAATTCACAAGGTTTATAAATCATTAAAATTCAATTAAATTCAGCTTAAACCTCATGATTTATCATCAATTACATGGTGGTTGATTGATTCAAAGAAGTCATGCATTTTCATTCCAAATTACTTACTTAGAATGCAAGAAAGTGCATAAAATCTAATAAAAACAAAGAAAAAGGCTAGTGAAACTAGGCTAAGATGACTTGTCATCACAACACCAAACTTAAAACTTGCTTGTCCCCAAGCAAGCACTTAAACATAAGAGAAGATAGAATGAAATAGATAAGTATGCATGTCCTTATTAGGCAAATAGTTGAATTTTGTTTATGGGATTTTATGCAGATCAAAAATAGCTCATTTATTGCTTGCTGTCAAAATAAACAATGTTTCCTTAAGGGTTCACCAAGGTTGCTGCTATGATTCCTTACCTTTTTGCTTAATTCCCTTGTTAGCTTTTTCTTCTTTCTTTTGCATTTTAGAGCTTATTATTTATTAAAGGCTTGGTGTCAAATGTTGCAGTGGCCTTTGGCTTATTTTCACTCAACATTTTTTTTCACCACAGACACATGGCTCACTTCTTTCTTCCTAGGATTATTGATGCCCAGCATCTCTTTGGATTACTAAATGTTTTGTAGCTAGGTTGCTCTTTATTGTGGACTTTCAATTGGCAATCCCAAATAAGTTGATCTAAGTTGCCAAGTTTTAAAATACTCCTTAGAACCTACTTGTCCAAGCATATCCTAGTACATAAACACCACAGGCATATGTCCTAGGGTCCAAGCTATCCGTGTCTAGCCTTATTGTTTGTTTCTTTGCCAACTTTTGGCTTTTCTTCTTTCCTTTTCTTTCTGTTTTGGTTTATTTTCAAGGGGCTTTCATTAATTGAAGGATCATAGCAGCAAACTAGCTTAAGCTTCAAGAAACAAGTCATTCTGCAACATTTATTCCATGAGCTAATAGTTGAATCAAACACACACCACCACTAACTTCATTCTAACTTTTGCAACATTGAACAATTACTTTTCTAAATCAAACATCTTTCTTTTATTCAAACAGCAAGGGAAAACAAAACAAAGTATTCAAGCTGATGAGTGATGACATTTATTATGCAGATAACTTATTCTTAACAGATTACTAATGTAAACAAAAGAAATAGTGAAACATGAAGCAATTGGAGGCATGTCATGTTTCAGACATGCATCTTCCTTATTTAAGTAAAAGTAAGAAAAGGAGCTTCACCACCTTTATTTGTCAGGCATTTCCATTCTGTTGGATTTGCTGGATTCTCCCTTCTTCTTTTTCCTCTTCCTTGTAAAATCTTCAGCTTCTTCACGGGGACATCTTCTATCCCATTCAGGATCTGTGAGACCATAGAGCCCAACTTCTTCTAATCTTCGCATTGTTGTCTGGGTGAAGCGGTGAGACTTTGCTACCTGGTGGTCTCTAAGTTCTTGGCATTGCTCAAATAATTTGATTTGTGGATTTAGTACTGGCATGCAGTGGGTTAAGTACTCCAACCTTGCTTGCATATCCTCATTACTCTCTGTTTGTTGCACATATCTAACCTCTCCAATGGTGTGATGAATATTCTTCCACTGGTATAGGTTGTGAGTATATTCCCCACACTTGGCTTGAGTTAGGAACATTTTGTCATATGATTCCTTAAGATTTGTTGTTTGTTCCTTCTGCCCTTCAAGAATATTGGCTTGGAATTCTTGTTGTTGGGCCATTGATTGTTGCTGCCAGCTCTCCAATCTTTCCTCCATTCTGTGTTGCCAAGCTTCATTTTGCTCCCTGTCCTTCGAATATTGTTCCCGGTGCTCTAGATATTGCTCTTGTTGTTGCAGATAGAGTTTCTGTTGCCTTGAATACTGCTCTTGTGCTTTCACATTCTGTTGTGATATTTCATCAAGAACTTCCTGCAATTGACTCATATCTATGATACCCTGAGCTTGTTCGTCCTTCCTATGTGACCTTCTTCTTCTGTGAGTTCTTTCTTCTTCTTGATCTTCCTCCTCCTCTTCATTAAGGCCTTCCATTTTTCTTTTTGTAATTCCTCTGGTTCCTTTTACCTTCTCTGTATCTTCATCCTCGAAGAGCACTCCAGCTTTGTTACATAATCTCAGGATCGTGCTTGGGTGCCCAAGCCTACCCGATTTGTTTGTGTCTTCAGCCATCTCTTGGATACTATCTGCTATGAGTTGGGCAAGGTCGATTTCCCCACCATGTAGGATACAGTATGTCAGGAGAGCTCTCTTGATTATGACTGATGAGGTATTCGCAGTGGGGAGTATTGATCCCCTTACCACCTCATACCACCCCTTTGCCTCAGGTCTGAGATCAAGTCTCTTCAGACAACTCGGGGTTCCCTGTGAGTCTCTTTCCCAGTCTCTTCCTTCAATACATAATCCCTCCAATATTTCATCAGGATCATTATCACCACGCACTCTGTCTTCATAGCTAAGCTCATCGTAAGTTATGGTTCTCAACTTTAGAGCTCTTGTGATTGATGGTGGGCTAAAGTCCACTTCAACACCTCTGACATAACTTTTGTACGATGGGTTGTTTTCGTTCTTTTTAACCGCATTGGCGTAAAACTCCCTTATCATCACAGCACAAGTATCAGTGAGAGGGCGGCACAGAAGATCCCATCTTCTTTCCTTGGTGATTTGTCGCATAATAGGGTATTCTCCCTCCCTTAGTTCAGACCCCATTTCAGGGATGACAATCTTTGTTTTCATGAGTCTATTGTATCTGGCTTCATGAAATTGGGATTTGAACCTCTTTGTGTCATAGGATGGAGGTTCTGTCACCATTGGTTCCTTTCCTGGTCTTCTTCTTGAACTTGAAGGAGCCATTAAATATGTATGTGAAGAGGAGATAAGTGGGGTTGTGTTTGGAGTGATGTTCGGTTTTATTGTGAAGAGAAAAAGGAAATTGTGTGCTTTGAGTGAGGGTGGCTTGTATGAAAGTGTTCTTTATGATGTGTTGGAGGTTATTTATTGACAAGGTTTCCAAGTTTCCTAACAAGATCACAAGGGAGGATTACATTTAAGGATTCTCTTCCTATTGGCTGCATGCTTTTTCGGTGTCCAATGGTGCATGCATGCAGATTTTGCTTTCCAAGATTGGCACACCTCTCTAGGCACATATGATCCTTCTCTTGGCTTGTCATAACCGTTCCTTCCTCTTGTCTTTTCTTCAAACCCCTTTTTTTCTAATTAAATCAAAATGAAATGCTTCAGAACTTATTTAAAGCATGGTGGTCAAGTGGTATATGCTTACATTTTATATCATGGTCCTTAGTTGTGAAAGATCAATTGTGTCCCTGAACCAAGGTTTGGTGAACACCAAACTTGTTTCTTGCTCAGTGATTAGAATAAATGCTTGTTACAATTGATACTTTCAACATAAGTGCCAATTTATCTCTTAGCATAAATTTCTAAAACAAAACAATGTATGATCCATCTGCTTGTCCCCAAGCAAGGAAACTAATTATGCTCAGAGGTTCTTTCAATTAAGACGGATTGAAGAACAACTTGTCAGGTCCTGTGAGTGAAGTGATCAAGTAACAGTGGGGTGAACTCTAAATTATATGCTCATACAAGGGCTTCAGTGCTTACTAGTCCTTACATATTGGGAGTCTTAGGTCTTAGGATTTTCATCCAAATGGTATCATGGAGATCTCTTTATATGTAGTCACCTTGAAGCAGCTTATAGTTTCTGTGCTTTGGCCTTGACTCTAAGTGTCATGTCTCAAAGCGGCTCTTTAGATAAGCTTTCAATCAATACTCCTAAACCAGTTGGTTTTAAGGTATTAGGTGTTAAAGCACCCCTTAGGATTTACTTGCTCAAGCCTCTCTCTTTGACACACTTCGACCACAAGCATTTACTAGGATAATAACTCTTTGAGTTCTTGTTTCTTTCTTCTTTTCTGCCTAGTAATTGATGCTCAGAGCCTTGGGCCATGTTCTTTTTGCTTTTGTATTTTCTTTATTTTCTTTTGTTTTGTTTGCTGCTTCTTGGATCAATAGATTTTTGAGAATCTCCACAATACTTCTTTGAACTTCATGTCCTGCCTATGAGCTCCCATGCAAGTTTTCATAAGCATGCAACCTCAATACATAATCATACAACTAGAACCGCCACTTCTCCTAATCTTTTGCTTGCCTCAAAATTGTTTAATTCCTCAATCCTTCTTTTCAAAGAACTTTCATGTGATGCATTTTTTTTTTTTGAAAAATTGAGTGCAAACAAGTTTTGGAGAGTATGATGTTGTAAATGATCAAGCATCTTGCTTATTGAATTTTAGAAAAAAAAAACTATACTAAACAGACAGATAATCAGGGAAACAAAACTACTCTCAATCATAGCAGTGTTTGTTGTAAGATAATCACTTAACAATACAACCTTTTGGAGTTCGCTTGCTTTACTCCTCATCATCATCATCACTAATCCACACATTCCTCTTTCATCTCTTTGGTTGATGATGCTTAATCCTTCCAAAAACTTGTATGGACCTCTGCAATGATATTGAAAGTTGCTTGTTCCCCAAGCACTTAGAAACAATGATTAGCATGCATGATTTATTTGTGGGCCTTTCAACTTACTTTGGTGTGGGAACACCAAATTTAGTACCTTGCCAATGGTTCTCATGCATCAGATTAACTATGTGTAGAACTCTTTTTTTCTTTTTTCAAAAGTGACAAAACTGAAAACTAAAGAATAGCAAAATAGTTGACTAGTTTATCTAACTGCTTGAAGCTAGCATTATGCAGAAGGTGAGAATATGTTTTATGATGAAATTTTGGTGGAACACCAAACTTAGAATCCTTCATTCTCCTTTATATTGTTTTGGTGTGCAACACCAAACTTAGCTTCTTGCAATATAGATAAAACTAATTAACCTTTTTTATTAAAATAGCTATGAAAAGAAAACTACCTCAGGTTGGGTTGCCTCCCAACAAGCACTCTTTTATTGTCACTAGCTTGACATCCTTCATTCTGTGCTCATGGAAGTTGAGGCTTCTGTTGCCTTAGGTTTCCTCCTCTTGCTATGGGCTTCCTTCCCTCTGTTTCTCTTTCCATAGCCTTCTTACTTTCCTCCATGACTCCCTTCTCTTTCAATCCAGCATCCTTTTCATGGCTCTTTGGGTTCAGAGTCCCCTTCTTCTCACCCAATTCAGCAAGGTTTTGAACCAGTTGTTCCATCTGCCTTTCAAGTCTACTGAGTGACGCCTCTTGGTTCTTGCTTATCATCTCTTGATGTTTCTTTATTTCTTCCTGCTCTATTGCCATCACTTCTTGAATTTTCATGAACCTCTCCATCAGCATTTCTAGTATATAGATTCTTTGAAAGGTTGGAAGTGGTTGTGGCTGTGTCAATTGTGGTGGTCGATGAAGGTCATTTTGGGCGAATGGTGAGGTAGGACGGGGTTGGAAGTGTGTGTGATTGTTGTTGTGGGGGTGTGTTTTATGTTGATTTTTGAAGCTGGGATTGTTGCAGTTGAAGTCCTTTGGTCTTTGGTTTTGGTTCTCAACCCCCCTCCCATTAGAATGAGTTCTCCAAGGTGGATTGTACACATCATTCTGAGGCCTGTGTTGGAGCACGCTAGAGTGATTGCTTGGAGATTGTAGTTGCTCATAACTTTGTTGCTCATGGTTAATGACCCCAAAACTGTGTTCAGCTTGATTACACCCATATGAGCTTTGAGTCAGGTTGTATGTATGTACTACAGCATGTCTCAACTCAGTGATTTTTCTGGCCATCATGTCTAGTTGTTGTAGAGTCTGCTGATGCATCTGCTTATTTTTGCTTATGACTGCACAAGCACCTTCAATTTCTTTCTCTTGTGTGAATGGATACACTTCTGCCTCTGGCTTAACAACTCTCTGTGATGGGTTCAACTTGACTAGGAGTTCGCTCATCAGTTCTTCCCATCCGATAATGCTTCCTTGTGGAAAAGCTTCAAACCATTGGGCAACATCATTCATGGCTATGGATAGTTGCTTCGAACTATGGGTTACATTATCATCCAAGGTGGGAATATTACTCTCATGATTGCTAGAATTTGTTGAGTTTCCCTCCATGATCTGCACAGTCACAAACAATTCAAGTGATGATTGAATATTTTCAAGCTCAGAATGTGATTCAGAAGGTTAGCTGGCACAAAGTATCAAACAGTTGATGAACTTGGGAGATTAATGGCAGAAATTGCTTCTCTTGTGTAAGCAAGAGCATTGCATAGAGCCAGAAATTTCCAGGAAAACTTCACTTTGTTGCCAAAGCAAAGTTTCAGTTATCTCAGGCAAAAATTCAAACAGTTAGTGGGTTAATTGAAAATTAAAGAACAGAAAAGTAAAAGTTCTTGATCTAGATCTCCACTTCACTTAATCATTGTCAATCTAATCAATCCCCGGCAACGGCGCCAAAAACTTGATGTGCAGAAAACGATCCAACACAAAACTCACCGGCAAGTGCACCGGGTCGCATCAAGTAATAATAACTCATGGGAGTGAGGTCGATCCCACAGGGATTGAAGGATTGAGCAATTTTAGTTTAGTGGTTGATTTAGTCAAGCGAATCAAGATTTGGTTGAGAGATTTGTGACTTGCAGAAATTAAATTGCATGAAAAATAAAGGGAATGGGTAATTTGCATGAAATTAAAGAGAACTGAAATTTAAAGTGCTGAATCTTAAAGAACAAGAAATGTAAATTGCAGAATCTTAAAGTGCAAGAAATGTAAATGGCTTGAATTGTAAAGGGAATTGGGAATTGGATTTGCAGAAATTAAACAAGGCAAAGTAAAATTGCAACAAACAGAGAAATAGAAGATGACTTGGATTGAATCGGATATAAAAACAGAATTGTAAATGAGCATGAAAAGCGTTAAACAGAGAAAGTAAAATGAGAATTCAGATCTCAGGACTCAAGAGACTAGATAACCAAGTCTAGATCTCAATGCCTTCCTAGATCCAACAAGAACAATTGCAAAGAAATTGTAAATTGTAAATTGCAGAGAAAGTAGAAGACAGAAGCAATTAACCAAAATGGAAATTCAATTATGCAGTAAAATGAAACAGGGAGATCTCAGGATGAGATTGAAACAGATTTCCTTCAATTCTCCAACCCAAGATCCAAGACAATTGTAATTGAAATTGAAATTGAGAAAACTAAGAGGAAGGGAATTCAATTCTCCTTCCCCGAGACTTAGAAATTAAAATTCACTCCACACCAAAAGCTCTCCGAAAACTCTCTATGAAAACTAAAAGGAAAGCTCCTCAAAAACTTAAATCCTATGCTATTTATACACTTTCTTCAAATGGTCCTCAAGCCTTCAATTGGGCCTTTGCTCTTGATGGAATTGGGTTGATAGAGGCCTCGGTTGATTGCTCTTGGAGTTTGGAGAAGAACCGAAGTGAACCGGGTTTGGAATCATGAAAGCTTGAGTAAAAGTTTGAGGCAAACTTTTACTCAAACTTTTCACATCAGCCACCCCATTTTGCTGCTACCAACGTTTGAGCTAAAGTTTGGGGTCAAACTTTTGCTCAAACGTTGGCCCCCTTATGCACACTCATGGCGCCAACGTTTGCCAAAAAGTTTGAGGCAAACATTGGCGCAAACTTTTGCTCTCCAGGGTGTGTTGTTCATGGCGCCAACGTTTGCCAAAAAGTTTGAGGCAAACGTGGGCGCAAACTTTTGCTCTCCAGGGTGTTGATTTATGATGCCAAAAGTTTGCACAAAAGTTTGAGGCAAACTTTTGGTCAAGCTTTTTGCTCCCTGGTTCGTTTTCACTTATTTCAAAAGTTTGAGCTAAAGTTTGAGGCAAACTTTTGCTCAAACTTCTTGTTCTCTCTTCCTCCTAGCCATTCCTTCTTGCTTCAACCTTTCTCCAAGCTTTCTTCACCTATTATTAATCAACCAAATACATCAAAGCTATGCTCAAAATCATGAGATATTTATTCTTTCATAATATATGACAATTATAGCATAAAATCTCATGAAATTCCATTAATTCATCTATGGTTGATTAAATCAAAGGAAGCATGAAAATCTACCCAATTGGCTTGCTTATGGCTCAAGAAAGTGCATAATTCAATTGAAAACAAAAGAAAAAGGCTAGTGAAACTAGGCTAAGATGACTTGTCATCACCATCTTTGCATGATTTTAATTTTCTGAACAAGAGTTAAATTTTTTTTTTCAAAATTCGTACACATGCAGACACCAAACTTAATGTTTGGTCATATACTTCACCAAAATGACTAAGCATACGATCTAAGAATGCTTGAAATGTTAACTTTTGTGTGCTGTCAAGCACACCAAACTTAGAAGTCTGGCATGTATTTCAAAGCAGTGTATGCATATGTCAAGGATGTCTAGACAAATTCAAAATCATGCTAAAATGATCACACTTTATTGAATTTAAAATCAAGCAGGAATCATAAATCATGTGTTGCCTCCCATGAAGCGCTCGTTTATTGTCATTAGCTTGACATTGACCCCCTCTTTTATGGTGGTTGATGACTGTAGTGTCTCAACTTGTCCCCTCTGATCGTGAGCTTCTTCTTTGTTCCTTGGTGCTCTATTTCAGCATGTTCTAGTGAGAGTATTTTGCTCACTGTATAGTAATCATCAGTCTATTGGTCTGATGCACGGAAAATTTGTCTCTCAACAAATCTCCCTTCGGCAAGTGTACCGAATTTGTCGTCAAGTAAAAACTCACAATAGAGTGAGGTCGAATCCCACAGGGATTGATTGATCAAGCAACTTTAATTAGAAGAATTTTCTAGTTGAGTGAATCCAGAATTTGGGTTGAGATTTGCAGAAAATAAAATGGCGGGAATATAAATAACAGAAAAGTAAATGCTAGAATTAAAGGACTGGAAGTAAATGACTGAAAATAAATTGTAGAATTATAAATGGGAATGGGGGATTTGCTCATAGAAGTAAATGGTAGAAATTAAAGAGAATAGGTAAGATCAGAGATGGGGAGTTCATTGGGCTTAGGAGATGTTGCAATTCTCCAGATCAAGTTCATTTTCATCTCTTCCTCAATCAATGCACTCATTGATCTCCTTGGCAATCTTAAGTGATTGAATTACAATTTCTTGCAATTCAATCTCTCAAATCTTGATCAATAGCCAATTCCTTGGTCAATTGCTCATGAGAAGAGATGAAGTATGGTCACTGATTATACCACATGCATTTCCCAAATCAAGTATTGAGAGGGTTATAGTCACATACCCATCCAAACCCAATTTGGTCCAGCATGAGAAAGCATTTCTAGCTTGATCTCTTCATTCCTCTTTCAAGGTTCAAAAGAGATCCAAGTTTGAATAGCTTCTCTTCCAAGATAACTACTCAATTGGATGAAGATCGAAAGCTTTCAAGTAAAATCAAGAGGGAAGATAGAAGAAGAATAATGAAAATTAGTATTGATCCATCAAATTACAACAGAGCTCCCTAACCCAATGAAAGGGGTTTAGTTGTTCATAGCTCTTGAAAATGAAAACAAAGATGGAGAATACATCATAAAACTAGAAATTGCAAAGAAAGTAAAATACAGAGAGTAGTTCTCTTTTTCCCAGCCTCCAAAACTTCTTCTCAATTCAAAGCTACTCCTATATATACTACTCTTCTCAGCTTCTAGTGTGATTCTTCAAGTCTTGGGCCTTTGGATCTTGAGTTTGAAACAGTTCCTTTCTTTATTTGGGCTTGGCTTTACTTGCAGAGAGAAAGTGCGAAGTGGGCGGAGACTTTAGTTCAGGACGTTAGGGGTGTTAATAATTAGTGAGAATATAAGTTCGAGAACGTTAGTGACACTTAACATTGTCACTAACGTTCCAATGCACCCCTTTGCCTCGCGTTAAAACCCACGTTAACTAGGTTAATGTGGCTTTTAACGTTGCCTTGTTAACCTTCGAGAACGTTAGTGACACTCAACATTGTCACTAACGTTCCAGTGTGCCCCTTCTTGCTTCACGTTAAAGCCCACGTTAACTAGGTTAACGTGGCTTCTAACGTGGCCCTTGCCATCCTTCGAGAACGTTAGTGACATTTAACATTGTCACTAACGTTCCAATGTGCCCCTAGGTCTCACGTTAGAGTCCACGTTAACTAGGTTAACGTGGCTTCTAACATGGCCATCTTTAGCCATCCCAACGTTAGTGACAATGTTGAGTGTCACTAACGTTGGCTCATCCTTCATTCCTCATCGTTAGCTTCCACGTTAACCAAGTTAACGTGGAAGTTAACGTGACTCTTGGGGGTTGTGTGGTTGCTTCAACGTTAGTGACAATGTTGAGTGTCACTAACGTTGTCGACAACTCTTCATCCCTTACGTTAGTTCCCACGTTAACCAAGTTAACGTGGGAGTTAACATGGTACTTTGCACCATAGGCCAACGTTAGTGACAATGTTGAGTGTCACTAACGTTGGCTTCTCTTCCCCCCCTTAACGTTAGAGGCCACGTTAACTAGGTTAACGTGGCTTCTAACGTGGCCACTTATGAGTAATTGCCAACGTTAGTGACAATGTTAAGTGTCACTAACGTTGGCTCAGTCTTCTCTTCTCCACGTTAGATTTCACGTTAACTTAGTTAATGTGACTCTCTAACATGGGCATTGATGGCTTTTTTTTGAGAGTGTTATTGGCAATCACTTTTCTCATTAACCTTGCAAGTTACCTCCCCTTTTCTTGCTTCCTTTTGGTCCTGAAATCAAGCAATAAAGTGTATCAAAGCTCTAGTCCAAGTCATGAGTAATGCAACATAATATTTGTCACTAAACTTATGCAAAATCCTCATGAAATTATGTAAAATGCACAATGTATGCTTGAATCAAGGCGTAAGTGAATATCTACCCAAAAATAGCTTATTTCCTAAAGAAATGCATGAAACTAACCTAAAAATAGTAAAGAAAAGGTCAGTAAAACTGGCCAAGATGTCCTGGCATCACAACACTAAACTTAAAGCTTGCTTATCCCTAAGCAAGTACTGGAACAAGAGAATGATGAATGGAATATCCAGAGGAATGAGTCATTCTTGTGGAAGTCATGTTACTGATTTTATGGTGGTTTCTTGCATAGCAACTTAGGTTCATTCCATTACTGGCTTTCAGACCTTTATCATGTCCCTAAACACCCACTTTGTTTATATCCCATGAGACTTTTATTCATTGATCCTTTTATTGTTATTTCAAGGGTTATTTGTGTTATTTAGGCTAAGTGCTCTGTAAGGGGGCAACTCTTTAAGATATGTTTTCAGCCAACACTCCCGAACCAGTTGGTTCAAGGTGCTAGGTGTTGAAGCACCCCTAAGGACTTACTCCCTCAAGTCTCTCCCCCATACATACACACCACAGGCATATAGTTTATTTATTTTCTTTTCTTGAGACCTTGGTGTCCAGCACCTCTTTGGGTTACTAAATGCTCTGTAGTGAGGGTTACTCTTGATAGTGGACTTTCAGCTAATAATCCCGAGTTAGTTAACCTAAGTTACCAAGTGATAAGGCACCCCTAAGAGCTTATTCATCCAAGTAGATCCCTCACACAGGAGCACCACAGACACTTGCCTCAAGATTAAAACCATTGATGCCTAGCCTTATTGCTTACTCTTTTTCTTTTGTTTTTCACTTCCATTGTTCTTTCCCTTTTCTCTTCTTAGGATCTTGTTATTAACTTAGTCTTATGAGTGTATCCAAAGCAAAGTATTCAGGCCAGATAATTGTCATCCCAGCCTTGTAGTTGAACCAACTTAGCTAACTTATGACTGATGTGTATTTTCGGAAAACGAAAAAACGAATCCCAAACACACAAAACTAACCGGCAAGTGTACCGGGTCGCATCAAGTAATAAAACTCACGGGAGTGAGGTCGATCCCACAGGGATTGATGGATCAAGCAACTTTAGTGGGTGATTAGTTTAGTCAAGCTAACATTTAAGTGAGATTGGGTGAAATTGTAGCCAACAGAAAGTAAATGACAATGAATTTAAAGTTGCAGAGTGTAAATTGGCGAGTAACTTAAAGAGCAAGAAATGTAAATTGCAAGAATCTTAAATTGCAAGAAAAGTAAAATTGCATTAAATGTAAAGGGGAGTGGGTGCTGGAAATTAAAGAAAGCAATAGATCAAGCAACTGGAAATGTAAATTGTAGGAAGAATAAATCGAACTGGGTGCTGGGAGCAATATAAACAGAGAAGCAAATTGGAAGCAATGCAACAGAAAGTAAAATTTCTTAAAGACTTTAAAGACAGAAAGACTATGCTTAATTTGCAGCAATTTAAAAGAAGATTGAAGATCTCAAGAGTGGAAGAGACTAGAAAACAAGTCTAGATCTCAAATCCTTCCTTGATCCAAATTCAGAATTCAATTGCAAGAAAAGTAAAGATCAAGCAGTAGAAGAAAGGAATTCAAATATTGATTTCTCAAAAAGTGCAGTAAATAAAACAGAGAGATCTCAGGGTGAGATTGAAACAAAATTTCTTCAATTCTCAACCCAAGATTCAAAACAAAAATGAAAACTAAGAGAGGGAACTCTCAAATCCTAATGCTCCCTAGTGCTCTCTGATGGAGCTCCCCTTCTAAAATGAAAATGATGCCTTTTTATAGGCTTTTACAAACATGACAAATGAAAATGAAATTGAAAAGCAAATTACAAAGAAAATGAAATTCCTAATCAAATTGTTTCTTGTGCCTTTGAGTGATGTCAATTGGGCTTTTGGCCTTGATGGAATTGGGTTGAAAATAGCCTCTGTTGATTGCTCTTGACCTTGGGAAATATTTAAGCTTTGAACCGGACCATGAACCAAAAAAAGTTTGAGTCAAAGTTTGAGGCAAACTTTGACTCAAGCTTTTTGTAGCAGCTTGCTCTTTTTGCTATCATCCACGTTTGGCTTAAAGTTTGAGGTCAAACTTTAGCTCAAACGTGGATCCTCCCTTGCATGTCTTGTGGCGCTACTTTGTCCTCTTGTCAACATTGCCAATTGTATGCCAACTATAGACTATTATATATGGTTGAAAAGCTCTGAATGTCATCTTTCTAACCCAATTGGAATCACCTCAATTGGACATCTAAAACTCAAGTTATGCTCATTTGAAGAGGGCAAGGTCACTGGCTTTGGTGTGCAGCGTTTGAGGTAAAGTTTGCTTCAAACGTGGTCGAAAACGCCAGATTTTGGAGGCTCAAACGCATTGTCCACCCCATACTATTATACATTGTTGGAAAGCCCTGAATGTCTACTTTCCAATGCCGTTGGAAGCGCATCATTTGGAGCTCTACAGCTCGAGTTATACTCCGTCAAAGGTGCAGAGGTCAGTTGGCCTCACTGCAGGTTGCCACCATGTTCGTTTATGCACATTGTGGGGCAGTTTTCTCCCTCAATTTTAGTGCCCACCATGCAGTGCCATATATGCTTGGAAAGCTCTCGATTCCTAATTTCCATTGCTTTTTGAATCACCTCATTTGGAGCTCTGTAGCTCAAGTTATTCTTGTTGGAAGTATACCCCTTTAGGCTGTGAAGCGCCAACGTTTGCCAAAAAGCTTGAGGCAAACGTTGGCGCAAGCTTTTCTCCTCTAGGGTATTGTTGTGTGGCGCCAACGTTTGCCAAAAAGCTTGAGGCAAATGTTGGCGCAAGCTTTTGCTCCATCCAGGGTGTTTTCAACTCTTCCAAAAGTTTGAGCTAAAGTTTGAGACAAACTTTGGCTCAAGCTTTTTGTCCTCTCTTGCTCTTTGTTTTGAGCCACGCTTTTCTTCCTTTGGGCCACGCTTCTCTTTCTTGATTTGGTCATGGGCCACGCTTTTAGAAGCGTGGCCTAAGCCTCCAAAGTGTGCTCCAACTTCAAAGTGTGCCCAAAATTCCTCTTTTCTTCTTTTTAGCTTATTTTGTGCTCTTTTTGCTTCTTTTTCTTCTTATTTCCTACAAAGTTTATCAAATCAAAAGATCAAAGAAATATACCATTTAAGCACCAAAGAGTGCAATATTTAAGCACTAATCATAAATTTCTTGTATGAAAAAGCATAGAAAAACATGACATGGTGACATGTCATCACAACACCAAACTTAAACCTTGCTTGTCCCCAAGCAAGAAAAGAATCATGCATTTAAAGATTGACAATTCAAGGTAAGAAGAGTAGCAACTCAATTTTCATGGTAAGCTAGTTTTCTAAGCATGCTACAATCGCAAAAGAGATGTAAATGATTAATGTTTCTATCTAGCTCAATTTATGAAATATTTCTCTTATATTTCTTCCTTGAAACAAGCTTTTGATTTTTCTTATTAGCTTCTCCTTTTGGGTGCTTTGCCCCATGAGTTAATAACAAAGCTACGACTTCTAAATGCTTTGTTTTCAAGTATTACCACTTGATACATAAGCACCACAAGCATTTGATTAGAGGACTTCATTAAGCTCATTTTTCTTTTCTTTTCTTGACTCTCTAATCATTGATGCTCAGAGCCTTGAGCTTTGAGGGAGTGCTTTTGCACTTTGAGCCTAACCTTGACTTCTAAGTGTTTTGTTTTCAAGCATTTGGCTTGATACATAAACACTACAAGTACTTAACAAATAAATTGCCATTGGTACTCAGAGCCTTCAGCTTTCTCATTCTTTCCCTTTTTCTTTTCTTGCTTTAATTGTATTTGCCTCTTCAAGGTTTTCATGATTTTCAAAAGATTTCACAAAATGTCCTAGATGAAAACTTCAATTAAATAAAATCCAATGCAATTAAGCAACAATCAAACATACTAGCTTTCCAATACTTTTATGCACATGCTAAAATCTTCTTTAATGCCTTGTTTGTTTATGATCATGATACTTTTATTGCTTTTGAATTCACAAAACTCAAGTTGGTAATCATAATGACACAGCACCATGTTGCAATTTAGAAATCATACTATGCCTTTTCATACACACATGCATACAGAGAAGGTAAAGACAATCATGCAGTTTATAGTGCTTGAAACAAATGAGAGGAAAAGGAACTTTACAACCTTGTAGTTCATCTTCTCTATTGTTGTCATTTTCCTCCCATTCTCCTCCTTCCCATACCAACTCAGAATGCTTGCTCATCTTCAAGCAACTATTAGAACCGTGGCTATGGGCTTAAGATGGATTATGAATGTCTTACACAATGAAATGTTAGTAACACATGTGTTTTAAACAAGCAAAATTAAAGATATCAAGGCATAAGAGACAGAGACATTTTGATTGCATAGATAAGAAGGTGTGCACAATACATTGCATAAAAGATAAGTGGCACACCAAACTTAGTGTGACACTTTCACTTGGAATTGATGCAAGTATCTTGTAAGGATTAGAACCGAATTTTGTTGCATAGCAACACCAAACTTAGAATGCAACCATATGCCAATTTATTGAATTTAAACAAAGCAAAGAAAAAGAAAACAAAGCAGAGAAGAAATGTTACCTATGGTTGGGTTACCTCCCAACAAGTGCTCTTTTAGTGTCATTAGCTTGACATGTTGTTCTTCACTTTCTTCCTCTTCTTCCAGTTTGTTAAGAGGAATGACCTCAGAGGAGGGAAGGATTCAGCTAGTGTCCCTTGTCTTGGCCTTTCCTCAGCAAGCTTCCTTTTGCAAATGGCTTGATTGATCTTGCTTGCTGGATTAGGGACAGAATTGGTGTTCTTGCTAGTTGCCTTCACTTCTTTGGATTCAAGACTTGGTTGCTGTGTGATTATTGGAGTTTTGTATTCATCCAGAGCCTTTTGAACTGGTGGTTCCATGAACTCCTCCTTCATGTACTTCTCTGCCTCACTTGAGTTTGGAATGATTTTCTCACTTTCTTGCTCCTCCACTTCCTCTTTTACACTCAACATTTGTTTTAATAGCTCTTTCATGGAGGAGGTTTGTTGATCTTCCTAACATTTCTTCATCTCCTCTTCATATCTTTTAATCTCAGATTCAATTGTTAAGACTTTTTGGTCCAGGGGGGTTTGAGGAGGTTGTGAGTGTTCAGGTTCTTTTGTCACCTCAAGTGCAGTTTCATTTTCAACTATTTCCACCACCTCTTTCTTTTTCACTAAAAATTCACTTGACTCAGTAGCCTCTTCCTCTTGTTTTTCCTTCTTCTTCATTGCACTCACCAGTTGGCCTAATTGCGCTTCCATGTTTTTGAGGGAGTTCTCTTGTTCTTTCTGGTATTTCTCTTTCTCCTCCGCAATTCTTTTGAGCATGGACTCAAGCTTTGAGAGTCTTTGGTTCATGGAAGTTTGTGTGGGTGGTGAGTTTTGACAGAGGCTTTCTGTTGAAGCGTGGTCAAGTGATGATATCTTCGGATGAATATCATATGGAGCATTAGAATTCCCTTCCCATCCACCATTAAAATCATGACTTGCAGCATTTTGTGGTGGAGGGAAATATCCCATATGATATTCTTTCTCATCTTGTGGTTCTGAGGCATAGCTCCATGAATTGGAGTGCCCAGAATTTAAAGTTTCTTGGTGATATTCCCAGCCATCATTAGAGATTAATGATGGTGGGTAATATCCCATAAAATTTTGTTTGACCAAATGATGAGTTGAACTCCATTTGTATTTTGCAAACATCAATGAAAATTGAAATTACTCATATCAGAGATGAGAATTTCTTAGTGAGGCAAAAACTCAAACACCTTGGTTTCACTTTGAAACAGAAAACAAAAGTAAAGAAAATTCTTGATCTAGACTTCTCACCCACTTAATCATTGTTGATCTAAATCAATTCCCCGGCAACGACGCCAAAAACTTGATGTGTATTTTTGGAAAACGAAAAAACGAATCCCAAACACACAAAACTAACCGGCAAATGTACCGGGTCGCATCAAGTAATAAAACTCACGGGAGTGAGGTTGATCCCACAGGGATTGATGGATCAAGCAACTTTAGTGGGTGATTAGTTTAGTCAAGCTAACATTTAAGTGAGATTGGGTGAAATTGTAGCCAACAGAAAGTAAATGACAATGAATTTAAAGTTGCAGAGTGTAAATTGGCGAGTAACTTAAAGAGCAAGAAATGTAAATTACAAGAATCTTAAATTGCAAGAAAAGTAAAATTGCATTAAATGTAAAGGGGAGTGGGTGCTGGAAATTAAAGAAAGCAATAGATCAAGCAACTGGAAATGTAAATTGCAGGAAGAATAAATTGAACTGGGTGCTGGGAGCAATATAAACAGAGAAGCAAATTGGAAGCAATGCAACAGAAAGTAAAATTTCTTAAAGACTTTAAAGACAGAAAGACTATGCTTAATTTGCAGCAATTTAAAAGAAGATTGAAGATCTCAGGAGTGGAAGAGACTAGAAAACAAGTCTAGATCTCAAATCCTTCCTTGATCCAAATTCAGAATTCAATTGCAAGAAAAGTAAAGATCAAGCAGTAGAAGAAAGGAATTCAAATATTGATTTCTCAAAAAGTGCAGTAAATAAAACAGAGAGATCTCAGGGTGAGATTGAAACAGAATTTCTTCAATTCTCAACCCAAGATTCAAAACAAAAATGAAAACTAAGAGAGGGAACTCTCAAATCCTAATGCTCTCTAGTGCTCTCTGATGGAGCTCCCCTTCTAAAATGAAAATGATGCCTTTTTATAGGCTTTTACAAACATGACAAATGAAAATGAAATTGAAAAGCAAATTACAAAGAAAATGAAATTCCTAATCAAATTGTTTCTTGTGCCTTTGAGTGATGTCAATTGGGCTTTTGGCCTTGATGGAATTGGGTTGAAAATAGCCTCTGTTGATTGCTCTTGACCTTGGGAAATATTTAAGCTTTGAACCGGACCATGAACCAAAAAAAGTTTGAGTCAAAGTTTGAGGCAAACTTTGACTCAAGCTTTTTGTAGCAGCTTGCTCTTTTTGCTGTCATCCACGTTTGGCTTAAAGTTTGAGGTCAAACTTTAGCTCAAACGTGGATCCTCCCTTGCATGTCTTGTGGCGCTACTTTGTCCTCTTGTTAACGTTGCCAATTGTATGCCAACTATAAAATATTATATATTATTGGAAATCTCTGAATGTCAGCTTTCTAACCCAATTGGAATCACCTCAATTGGACATCTACAACTCAAGTTATGCTCATTTGAAGAGGGCAGGGTCGCTGGCTTTGGTGTGCAGCGTTTGAGGTAAAGTTTGCCTCAAACGTGGTCGAAAACGCCAGATTTTGGAGGCTCAAACGCATTGTCCACCCAATACTATTATACATTGTTGGAAAGCCCTGTATGTATACTTTCCAATGCCGTTGGAAGCGCATCATTTGGAGCTCTACAGCTCGAGTTATACTCCGTCGAAGGTGCAGAGGTCAGTTGGCCTCACTGCAGGTTGCCACCATGTTCGTTTATGCACATTGCGGGGCAGTTTTCTCCCTCAATTTTAGTGTCCACCATGCAGTGCCATATATTCTTGGAAAGCTCTCGATTCCTAATTTCCATTGCTTTTTGAATCACCTCATTTGGAGCTCTGTAGCTCAAGTTATTCTTGTTGGAAGTATACCCCTTTAGGCTGTGAAGCGCCAACGTTTGCCAAAAAGCTTGAGGTAAACGTTGGCGCAAGCTTTTCTCCTCCAGGGTATTGTTGTGTGGCGCCAACATTTGCTAAAAAGCTTGAGGCAAACGTTGGCGCAAGCTTTTGCTCCATCCAGGGTGTTTTCAACTCTTCCAAAAGTTTGAGCTAAAGTTTGAGGCAAACTTTGGCTCAAGCTTTTTGTCCTCTCTTGCTCTTTGTTTTGAGCCACGCTTTTCTTTCTTTGGGCCACGCTTCTCTTCCTTGATTTGGTCATGGGCCACGCTTTTAGAAGCGTGGCCTAAGCCTCCAAAGTGTGCTCCAACTTCAAAGTGTGCCCAAAATTCCTCTTTTCTTCTTTTTAGCTTATTTTGTGCTCTTTTTGCTTCTTTTTCTTCTTATTTCCTACAAAGTTTATCAAATCAAAAGATCAAAGAAATATACCATTTAAGCACCAAAGAGTGCAATATTTAAGCACTAATCATAAATTTCTTGTATGAAAAAGCATAGAAAAACATGACATGGTGACATGTCATCAATGACTACCCCAAAGATTCATGAATGCACTTCCACAATATGAACTCTACTCTTGGTCTTTTAAAAACATAATCATTCTCTTCTTCAATTTGATTTAAAATGGACAAGCTTACAAGTAAATAAGGGAATGATGCAGTGACATTTAAAGACTAGTGCACATAGACCTATTCAGAACTTAAAAGACAGAATTTAAAAAGGGTTCAACTACGAGTAACTACAAATCAAAAGTGCATTCGGACTTCCAACTTTCAACAATTCTGAGTACAATGGAATTAGGTAACAATACAACCTTCAGGTGATGATCTCTGGTCCCCCTCTCTTTGTCATCATCCTAGTTTTTGCTACCTCGCTTCTTTGGGTGAAGGTGCACCATTTCCTTATAAGATTCCTGCAAGGTTACTGGAAGTTGCTTGTTCCCAAAGCACTTGAGACATAGTTAGCTTACATGTATGCTTGTGCCTCTCGAACTCAATTTGGTGTGTGAACACCAAACTTAGTTCTTTGCCCAGTACAAAACATTGCATATATGCAGAGACCCTCATATCTTGTTATCAACAAAGCAATGATCACCTATAGTCTAACTACATCTAAGTGGTTTCTCTTGATTGGATGGAGCTAGCAATGTTCTTGTGGAGTGGAGTGTAATTCTAACCAATGTCCTTTAGTGGAACACCAAACTTAGAACTACACTATCACTCTTGGATTGTTCTGGTGTGGAACACCAAACTTAGCTCCTTACAATACAAAGGAAACAACTTTATGATTTTTATTGAAATAAAGATGAAAGTGAAACTACCTGAGGTTGGGTTGCCTCCCAACAGAGCGCTCTTTTATCGTCGCTAGCTCGACGAGTCCTTAATTACTTGAGATGGTACTTTACTCTGGGGTTTTCCCCCATGTTGCCCAAATAATGCTTGAGTCTTTGTCCATTCACTGTAAAAGTCCTCTCTGAACCTTCATCCGTGATTTCGATGTGGCCATATGGTGATACTTTTGTAACCATGAAAGGTCCAGACCACCTTGACTTGAGTTTTCCTGGGAACAACCTTAATTTAAAATTGTAAAGGAGTACTTGCTGCCCTTTTTCGAAACTCCTGGGTGCCAGATGCATGTCATGTTTTCTCTTTGCCTTCTCTTTATACATCTTAGTGTTTTCATAGGCTTGTGACCTGAATTCCTCCATCTCTTGTAGCTGCAAGATCCTTTTTGCACCAGCAGCAATGTTGTCAAAATTTAGTATCTTGATAGCCCAAAGAGCTTTGTGTTCCAGCTCCAGTGGTAAATGACAAGCCTTCCCATAGACTAGTTGATATGGAGACATTCCAAGTGGAGTTTTGAATGCTGTTCTGTATGCCCAAAGAGCATCATCCAACTTCTTCGACCAATCCTTTCTAGATGCACCCACACTCTTTTCCAGGATCCTCTTCAGCTCTCTATTGGATATCTCAGTTTGCCCACTTGTTTGAGGATGGTAAGGTGTGGCTACTTTGTGTTTTACCCCATATCGTAAGAGGAGAGCTTCTAGTGGTTTGTTACAAAAGTGGCTCCCTCCATCACTGATGAGGGCTCTTGGGACTCCAAACCGGCTAAAGATATTCTTCCTGAGGAAGTTCATGACTACCTTGTTATCATTAGTTGGGGTTGCAATAGCCTCTACCCACTTGGAAACATAATCCACTGCTACCAGGATGTACTTGTTTGCATATGAGGTTGGGAATGGTCCCATGAAATCAATTCCCCACACATCAAACAGTTTCAGTTCCAAGATGAAATTTTGTGGCATGGCGTTTCTTTTGGGGCAGGTTTCCAGATCTTTGGCATTCATTGCAGCTTTTTACTAGTTCCTTGGCATCCTTGAAAAGGGTGGGCCAAAAGAATCCGCTTTGTAACACTTTTGCTGCAGTTCTGTCCCCTCCAAAGTGCCCGCCATAGCATGAACCGTGGCAGTTCCACAGGACTTCTCTCCCTTCCTCTTCCGAAACACATCTTCTAAGAATTCCATCTGAACATTTCTTGAAGAGATATGGCTCATCCCAGACAAAGTATTTTGCATCATTCATGAGCTTCCTCTTTTGATGTTTATTGATCCCTGGGGGTAATACCCCAGTTGCCTTGAAATTTGCAATATCTGCGAACCATGGTGCTTTGTGAACTGTCATCAACTGCTCATCAGGGAAGAGCTCGTTCACATTTGTATCATTTTCTCCACCTTGATCATGAGGGATTCTGGATAGGTGATCTGCCACCTTGTTCTCCACTCCTTTCTTGTCTCTGATTTCAATATCGAATTCCTGCAACAGTAAGATCCACCTTATTAGTCTTGGCTTTGATTCTTTCTTGGCAAACAAATATTTAAGTGCTGTGTGATCTGTAAAAACAATCACTTTAGCACCAATGAGATATGATCTAAATTTGTCAAATGCAAAAACTATTGCTAGCAACTCCTTTTCAGTAGTGGTATAATTTCTTTGAGTTTCATTAAGGACTTTGCTAGCATAGTATATCACACGAACTAGGTTATCTTTCCTTTGTCCTAACACTGCCCCAACTGCAAAATCAGATGCATCGCACATCAATTCAAATGGTAGGTTCCAATCAGGTGGGGAAATGATAGGAGCAGAGGATAACCTCATTTTCAAATGTGCAAATGCTAGCATGCATGTTTCATCAAAGATGAATGGTGTAGCAGATACAAGGAGATTGCTTAAGGGCTTGGCTATCTTTGAAAAATCTTTAATGAACCTTCTGTAAAAACCAGCATGCCCTAAAAAACTTCTAATTGCCTTGACATCACTCGGTGGGGGTAGTTTTTCAATAAGTTCTACTTTAGCTCTATCAACCTCAATGCCTTGGTGAGAGACCTTGTGACCAAGGACTATTCCTCCTGTCACCATGAAGTGGCATTTTTCCCAGTTCAAGACCAAATTGGTTTCTTGGCATCTTTTCAATACCAAGGCGAGGTGATGTAGGCAACTAGGAAAAGAATCTCCGAATACCGAGAAATCATCCATAAAAACTTCAATGAATTTTTCTATCATATCTGAAAAGATAGAAAGCATGCAGCGTTTGAAAGTTGCAGGGGCATTACATAATCCAAATGGCATGCGCCTATAGGCAAACACTCCATACGGACAGGTAAATGAGGTTTTCTCTTGGTCTCTTGGATCAACCACTATTTGGTTATATCCTGAATAACCGTCGAGGAAACAATAATATGCGTGCCCTGCAAGTCTTTCCAACATCTGATCCATGAATGGAAGGGGAAAATGGTCCTTTCGTGTAGCCTCATTGAGTTTTCTGTAGTCTATGCACATCCGCCATCCTGTGACGGTCCTTATAGGTATGAGCTCGTTCTTCTCATTGGTAACCACAGTGATCCCTCCCTTCTTTGGCACAACATGTATGGGGCTAACCCAAGGGCTATCCGAAATTGGGTATATGACCCCTCCTTGCCAAAGCTTCATAACCTCTTTCTATACCACTTCCTTGATGATTGGGTTCAGCCTTCTTTGGGATTGAATGGATGGCTTGGCATCATCTTCCAACAGTATTTTATGCATGCATATGGCTGAACTGATTCCCTTCAAGTCAGCAAGGGTCCATCCAATGGCATCCTTATGCTCCCGCAGCACCTTGAGTAGCTCGTCCTCTTGATCTTGACTGAGGGATGAATTTATGATCACTGGGTAGTTTTCATTTTCTCCTAGATATGCATATTTGAGAGTGGGTGGCAATGCTTTGAGTTCAGGTTTGGGTGCTTCTGATTTTTCGTTCCCTTCCTTTGGTGCATCTGGTATATGTATTTCTGCTGTAGCTACCTCTTCACTTGATTCTGATTCTTCCTCCACCAATCTCTCGTTCTCTTCAGGTTCATCTTCTTCAAAATTCTCCTGCACTTCATCCTCAAGTGCATCTAACCTCATGCATTCCCCCAATTGTTCCGGTGGATAACTCATGGCCTTGAACACATTGAATGTCATCTTTTCATTGTGTAATCTCAGGGTGAGGTCACCCTTCTGAACATCAATGACAGCTCCAGCAGTGGCCAAGAATGGCCTTCCCAAGATGATGGAGGTCTTGGCGTCTTCCTGCATATCCAGCACCACAAAATCTGCTGGGAATATGAAATCTCCTACTTTTACTAGCAAATCCTCTACTATCCCGTGAGGGAATTTGAACGACCGGTCTGCCAGTTGTAGAGCCATTTTTGTTGGTTTAGCCTCCTCAATTTTCATCTTTCTCATCATAGCTACTGACATCAAATTGATGCTGGCCCCTAAGTCACAAAGAGCCTTTTCTACTGTGATTTCTCCTATAATGCAAGGGATCTGAAAACTCCCAGGATCCTTCAGTTTCTGAGGTAGTTTATGCTGAATGATAGCACTGCACTCTTCAGTTAGTATCACAGTCTCATTGTTCTTCCAGCTTCTCTTCTTAGTCATTAGCTCCTTCAAAAACTTGGCATAAAGTGGCATTTGTTCTATGGCTTCAGCAATTGGTATGTTGATTTGTAGCTTCTTGAAGATTTCCAAAAATCTCAAGAATTGGTTGTCATCTTCCTTTTTCTTCAATAGCTGGGGTTATGGAGCTCTTAAGACGTTCAGTTGGGGTATCTTTTTTTCTTTCTGCAGACTTGGCGTGGGGGGTTGCATTCCATCTTGCTCTTCTTCCTTTTCATTTGAGCCTTCTTCTTGTGGTTTTTGGGGATGTTCCTTCAGTTCCTTCCTACTCCTAAGTGTGATAGCTTGACACTCCTCCCTTTTGCTTGAATGGCCATCATAGCAAAAATTGTGGTTAGGAAGCTGCTTAAACAGATAGCTGATTTGTGTCTCCAGTTTTGTGATGGCAGCATTTTGATTCTGCATGTTTGACTGCACTTCCTCTCTGAATGCTTTACTGTCTTGAATGTCTCTGCATATTCCTTCAATGAAGGTTTCGATCTTAGAGAGCTTGTCATCAATTGATGGGTGATTCGGAGCAGATGTGCTATTTTGATTTTGATAATTATATGAAGAAGTGTTGTTGTGGGGATGTTGAGATGTCCTCTGGGTGAATTGCTGGTGAGCTGCATTGTTGTTGGAGTTGTAACGTCTCTGGTCTTGGTTTTGATCTTGCTCACTTCCCCACCCAAAGTTTGGGTGGTTTCTCCATCCATGGTTGTAAGTCTTGGAGTATGGATCATAGTTTTTCCTTGGTGAATTCCCAATGTAGTTGGCTTGCTCCTGACTCCCCTCTGCTTCTTCATTCACTCCTTCTTGGATTGTTGATAAAGATGAGATTGCTGCTACTTGGTTCCTCTCCATCTTCTTGGTGAGGTCAGCCAGCTACTGGGTAATGAGCTTGTTTTGGGCCAACAGAGCATCTACATTGTTTAGCTCTATCACTCCTCTTGTGTTCCCTCTTTCGGAAGCATAGAAGTAGTTGTTTTCTGCTACTGTTTCAATAACATCTATGGCTTCCTCAATGGTCTTCTTCTTGTTCAAGGATCCTCTAGATGAATGGTCTACGGCCTTCTTTGACTCATAAGAGAGCCCTTCATAGAAAATGTGCAGCTGGACCCATTCGTTGAACATGTCAGGTGGACACCTCCTTGTTAAGTCCTTGAACCTCTCCCATGCTTCATACAGAGTCTCACCATCTTGTTGCCTGAAAGTTTGAACCTCAGCTCTCAGCCTATTGATTCGTTGAGGAGGGTAGAATCTTGCTAAGAATTTGTTCACCACATCCTCCCAAGTTGTCAAGCTCTCCCTTGGGAAGGATTCCAGCCACTTGGCTGCCTTGTCCCTGAGTGAGAAGGGAAATAAGAGCAGTCTATAGGCGTCAGGATGAACACCATTAGATTTCACTATGTCACATATTCTCAGGAAGGTGGTCAAATGTTGATTGGGGTCTTCTTGAACACCTCCTCCAAACGAACAGTTGTTCTGAACAAGGGTGATGAGCTGTGGTTTAAGTTCAAAGTTGTTGGCATGGATTGTTGGCTTTTGGATGCTACTTCCACAATTGCCTGGGTTTGGATTGATGTAAGAGCCCAAAACTCTTCTATCCTCCCCAGCATGATTTGCTCCACCTCCTCTGCCATGGTTGTGAGTCTCTTCTTCATGATGATTTTCCATGTTTTCTTCCATGTTAGGTTCAAAGTATTCCTCAAAGTTCTCCTCCTCTTCTTCAGCACCAACTACACGTTTTTCTTTTGCCTCCCTCCTTAGTCTAAGGAAGGTTCTCTCAGGTTCAGAATCAAAGGAAGTTGAAGCCCCGCTTCTTCTCCCTGTCATACAACCAACAAGTACAAGCAAAGAGAATAGGTGCAGACAGTATTTGTGTCAGAATTGCTGTTAGTTGTGGGTGATGCAATATATCAAATAGTTAGTGGGTTAGCAAACAGAATTGAAAATAACAAAGAAAAACAAAAGAGTAGAGGGGGAGGGGAAGAAGTTTAACTAAAACAAAAAGTAAATCACTCAAACAGAAAAATGAAATTCACAAAATAAAAATGCTCAATCTAGTGATCTTCCAATTTAATCATTGTTGATGCACAATCAATCCCCGGCAACGGCGCCATAAACTTGATGCACGGAAAATTTGTCTCTCAACAAATCTCCCTTCGGCAAGTGTACCGAATTTGTCGTCAAGTAAAAACTCACAATAGAGTGAGGTCGAATCCCATAGGGATTGATTGATCAAGCAACTTTAATTAGAAGAATGTTCTAGTTGAGCGAATCTAGAATTTGGGTTGAGATTTGCAGAAAATAAAATGGCGGGAATGTAAATAACAGAAAAGTAAATGCTAGAATTAAAGGACTGGAAGTAAATGACTGAAAATAAATTGCAGAATTGTAAATGGGAATGGAGAATTTGCTCATAGAAGTAAATGGCAGAAATTAAAGAGAATGGGTAAGATCAGAGATGGGGAGTTGATGAGCGGATAATTTATACGCTTTTTGACATTGTTTTTAGCATGTTTTTAGTAGGATCCAGTTACTTTTAGGGATGTTTTCATAAGTTTTTATGTTAAATTCACATTTCTGGACTTTACTATGAGTTTGTGTGTTTTTCTGTGATTTCAGGTATTTTCTGGCTGAAATTGAGGGACTTGAGCAGAAATCAGATTCAGAGGTTGAAGAAGGACTGCTGATGCTGTTGGATTCTGACCTCCCTGCACTCAAAGTAGATTTTCTGGAGCTACAGAACTCGAAATGGCGCGCTTCCAATTGCGTTGGAAAGTAGACATCCAGGGATTTCCAGCAATATATAATAGTCCATACTTTGGCCAAGAATAGACGACGTAAACTGGCGTTCAACGCCAGCCTTCTGCCCAAATCTGGCGTCCAGCGCCAGAAAAGGATCCAAAACCAGAGTTGAACGCCCAAACTGGCACAGAAACTGGCGTTCAACTCCACAAATGGCCTCTGCACGTGCTACACTTAAGCTCAGCCCAAACACACACCAAGTGGGCCCAGGAAGTGGATTTATGCATCAATTACTCACTCATGTAAACCCTAGTGACTAGTGTATTATAAATAGGACCTCTTACTATTGTATTAGACGTCTTTTTGACCATCTTTGGTCTCAGTTTTAATCCATTGTTCATCTTAGGAGACTATTGATCTCGTTTAGGGGGCTGGCCATCTCGGCCATGCCTGGACCTCCACTTATGTATTTTCATACGGTAGAGTTTCTACACTCCATAGATTAAGGTGTGGAGCTCTGCTGTTCCTCAAAGATTAATGCAAGTACTACTATTTTCTATTCAATTCTTCTTATTTCGCTTCTAAGATATCCATTCGCACCCAAGAACGTGATGAAGGTGATGATTATGTGTGACGCTCATCATCCTTCTCCCTTATGAACGCGTGCCTGACAAACACTTCCGTTCTACATGAAATAAGCTAGAATGAATATCTCTTAGATCTCCTAACCGGAATCTTCGTGGCGTAAGCTAGAATGATGGCGGCATTCAAGAGAATCCGGAAGGTCTAAACCGTGTCTGTGGTATTCCGAGTAGGATTCAATGATTGAATGACTGTGACGAGCTCCTAACTCGCGATTGCAGGGCGTTAGTGACAGACGCAAAAGGATAGTAAATCCTATTCCAGCATGATCGAGAACCGACAGATGAATAGCCGTGCCGTGACAGGGTGCGTGAGCATATTATTCACTGAGAGGATAAGATGAAGCCATTGACAAGGGTGATGCCTCCAGACGATTAGCCGTGCCGTGACAGGGCATTGGATCATTTTCCCGTGAGATGACCGAAAGTAGCCATTGACAGTGGTGATGTATCACATAAAGCCAGCCATGGAAAGGAGTAAGACTGATTGGATGAAGATAGCAGGAAAACAGAGGTTCAGAGGAACGAAAAGCATCTCCATTCGCTTATCTGAAATTCCTACCAATGATTTACATAAGTACCTCTATCCCTATTCTATTATTTATTATTCGAAAACTCCATGATTATTTTATATCCGTCTGACTGAGATTTACAAGGTGACCATAGCTTGCTTCATACCAACAATCTCCGTGGGATTCGACCCTTACTCACGTAAGGTATTACTTGGACGACCCAGTGCACTTGCTGGTTAGTTGTATCGAAGTTGTGACAAATTATGAGTGTGTAATCACGATTACGCGCACCAAGTTGCTCACGTTGCCAGGGATTGTTCGAGCCTGGACATCACAATTTCGTGCACCAGGAGTTCATTGGGCTTAGGAGATGTTGCAATTCTCCGGATCAAGTTCATTTTCATCTCTTCCTCAATCAATGCACTCATTGATCTCCTTGGCAATCTTAAGTGATTGAATTACAATTTCTTGCAATTCAATCTCTCAAATCTTGATCAATAGCCAATTCCTTGGTCAATTGCTCATGAGAAGAGATGAAGTATGGTCACTGATTATACCACATGCATTTCCCAAATCAAGTATTGAGAGGGTTATAGTCACATACCCATCCAAACCCAATTTGGTCCAGCATGAGAAAGCATTTCTAGCTTGATCTCTTCATTCCTCTTTCAAGGTTCAAAAGAGATCCAAGTTTGAATAGCTTCTCTTCCAAGATAACTACTCAATTGGATGAAGATCGAAAGCTTTCAAGTAAAATCAAGAGGGAAGATAGAAGAAGAATAATGAAAATTAGTATTGATCCATCAAATTACAACAGAGCTCCCTAACCCAATGAAAGGGGTTTAGTTGTTCATAGCTCTTGAAAATGAAAACAAAGATGGAGAATACATCATAAAACTAGAAATTGCAAAGAAAGTAAAATACAGAGAGTAGTTCTCTTTTTCCCAGCCTCCAGAACTTCTTCTCAATTCAAAGCTACTCCTATATATACTACTCTTCTCAGCTTCTAGTGTGATTCTTCAAGTCTTGGGCCTTTGGATCTTGAGTTTGAAGTAGTTCCTTTCTTTATTTGGGCTTGGCTTTACTTGCAAAGAGAAAGTGCGAAGTGGGCGGAGACTTTAGTTCAGGACGTTAGGGGTGTTAATAATTAGTGAGAATATAAGTTCGAGAACGTTAGTGACACTTAACATTGTCACTAATGTTCCAATGCACCCCTTTGCCTCACGTTAAAACCCACGTTAACTAGGTTAACGTGGCTTTTAACGTTGCCTTGTTAACCTTCGAGAACGTTAGTGACACTCAATGATGACAAGTCATCTTAGCCTATTTTAACTAGTCTTTTTCTTTCGTTTTCATTAAGATTATGCACTTTCTTGAGCTACAAGCAAGCTAATTGAGTAGATTTTCATGTTTCCCTTGATTGAACCAACCATATATGAATTCATGCCATTTCATGAGGTTTTATGCTATATTTGTTGCATATTATGAAAGAATGAATATCTCATGATTTTGAGCATAGCTTTGATGTGTTTGGTTGATTAATGATAGGTGAAGAAAGCTTGGAGAAAGGTTGAAGCAAGAAGGAATGGCTAGGAGTGAAGAGAGGACAATGGAATAAGTGAAATTGAACCAGGAAGCAAAAAGCTGGACCTAAAGTTAGCATCAAACTTTTGCACAAACTTTTGGTTGAAAAGTTAGCCCCAACGTTAGCCCCCTAACTTGGAGGCTAACGTTGGAACTTGAAAATTTTCCCCTGGGCTCCAAAAGCTTGCGCCAACGTTAGCCCCCTAACTTTGAGGCTAACGTTGGCACATGAATTCCTCCCCTGGGCACCAAAAGTTTGCGCCAACGTTAGCCCCCTAACTTTGAGGCTAACGTTGGCACATGAAAACCTCCCTGGGCACCAAAAGTTTGCGCCAACGTTAGCCCCCTAACTTGGTGGCTAACGTTGGCACATGAAAATCACAAGAGGAGGAGCAAAAGTTTGCGCCAACGTTAGCCCCCTAACTTGGTGGCTAACGTTGGCGCCACACACCACAAGGCATACAAGGGGTATACTTCCAACAAGAATAACTTGAGCTACAGAGCTCCAAATGAGGTGATTCAAGAAGCATTGGAAAGTAGGAATCAAGAGCTTTCCAAGAATATATGGCACTGCATGGTGGACACTAAAATTGAGGGAGAAAAGTGCCCCACAATGTGCATAAACGAACATGGTGGCAACCTGCAGTGAGGCCAACTGACCTCTGCACCTTCAACGGAGTATAACTCGAGCTGTAGAGCTCAAAATAATGTGCTCCCAACGGAATTGGAAAGTAGACATCCAGGGCTTTCCAACAATGTATAATAGTATGGGGTGGACAATACGTTTGAGCCTCCAGAACTGGCGTTTTCGCCAACGTTTGAGGCAAACGTTACCTCAAACGCTGCACACCAAAGCCAGCGACCATGCCCTCTTCAAATGATCATAACTTGAGTTGTAGATGTCCAATTGAAGTGATTCCAAGTGGGTTAGAAAGCTGACATTCAGAGCTTTCTAACCATATATGATAGTCTATATTGGGCATAAAATTGGCAACATGACAAGAGGACAAAGTTGGTGCCATAAATGTGCATAAGGGAGGCCAACGTTGGAGCAAAAGTTAGACCCCTAACTTTTGCCCTAACGTGGATAGCAGCAAATTTTGTGGGCTGATATGAAAAGTTAGACCAAAAGTTAGACCCCTAACTTTTGCTCTAACTTTTGCACCAACTTTTGCAAAACTCAAACCCGGTTCAATTGGTTCACATTGGTTCTTCTCCAAACTTCAAGAGCAATCAACCAAGGCCTCTTTCAACCCAATTCCACCAAGAGCAAAGACCCAACTCAAGGCTTGAAGATCATTGAAAGAAAGTGTATAAATAGGATAGAATTCAAGTTCTTCGGGGAGCTTTCCTTTTGGAATTTTCATAATAGTTTTCGGAGAGCTTTTGTCATTGAGTGAACTTTAATTTCTTTGTTTTCATTGCTTTCAATTTCATTTACATTTGTCTTGGATCTTAGATTGGAGAATTGAAGAAATTCTGTTTCAATCTCAATCTTGGATCTCTCTGTTTCTTTACTGTTAATTGAATTTCATTTCCGGTTAATTGCTCTTCATCTTTTCTTTGCAATTTACATTTTCTTTGCACTTGTTCTTGTTGGATCTAGGAAGGCATTGAGATCTAGACTTGGTTTTCTAGTCTCTGGGTCCTGAGATCCAAATCCCCAATTTACATTCTGTTTCTTTCCTTTCTATGTTCATTTACTTTTCTGCTTCATATCCGGTTCAATCCCAATTCCCTTTCCCTCTTCTGTTTAATGCAATTCAACTTTTCCTTGTTTAAATTCTGCAAATCCATTCCCCAATTCCCTTTACAATTCCAGCTGTTTACATTTCTTGCACTTTAAGATTCCGTAATTTACATTTCTTGCACTTTAAGTTTCTGCTATTTAATTTCTTGTCCTTTATGTTTCAGCAATTTATTTCTTGTTCTTTTTACTTCAATGCAATTTAATTCTGCAAGTCACAAAACCATCAACCAAATCTTGATTCGCTTGACTAAATCAACCACTAAGCTAAAATTGCTCAATCCTTCAATCCCTGTGGGATCGACCTCACTCCCGTGAGTTTTTTTTATTACTTGATACGACCCGGTACACTTGCCGGTTAGATTTGTGTGTTTTGGGAGAGATTTATTTTTCCTCCAAAATACTCATCAAGTTTTTGGCGCCGTTGCCGGGGATTGATTAGATTGACAATGATTAAGTGAGGTGGTAGTTTAGATCAAGCAATTTTTCTTTTCGGTTTCTTTAATTTTTGACTAACCCACTAACTGTTTGAATTCTTGCTTAAGCTAACTCAAACTTCATTCTAGCAATAGATTGAAGTGTCACTGGTTTTTGTGTGTTTCTTGTGTTTTGCTTGTATGTCAGATACAAGAAGAGAAGCAAGAGAAAAAAATGTTGCTGGAGAGGAAGAATCAGATGAAGAATATCATGAATTGGAGGAACACTCAACAAATCCAACAAATCCACCAGTGAGAATGGCCAACAACAATGGTCAACCCCAGAGGAGAGTCTTGGCTTCATATACACTTGCTAATCCAAGGCATTGTGGGAGTAGCATCCTTACCCCAAATGTCGATGCAAATAACTTTGAATTGAAGCCCCAACTCATCACCTTGGTGCAGAACAACTGTTCCTATGGAGGAGGCCCCTTGGAAGATCCAAACCAGCATCTATCCACCTTCCTGAGGATATGTAACACAGTGAAGACCAATGGTGTGCATCCTGACAGTTACAAATTGCTGCTATTTCCATTTTCCCTCAAAGACAAAGCCACTCAATGGTTGGAGTCATTTCCAAGAGATAGCATCAACAACTGGGATGATCTAGTAACCAAGTTTCTTGCCAAGTTTTACCCACCTCAAAGAGTTATTAGATTGAAGACTGAAGTTCAAACATTTACTCAGATGGATGGAGAGTCATTGTATGAAGCATGGGAGAGATACAAAGCTTTACTCAGGAAGTGTCCACCAGAGATGTTTAATGAATGGGATAAACTCCAAAATTTCTATGAAGGACTGACAATGAAAGCTCAAGAGGCACTTGACTATTCAGCAGGAGGCTCAATGCAACTCATGAAGACAGCTGAAGAAGCTCAGAACCTCATTGACATGGTGGCTAACAACTAATATTTCTTTGGCCATCAGAGACAACACCAACCATCACTAAGGAAAGGAGTGTTAGAAATGGAAGGGGTTGACACCCTCCTAGCTCAAAACAAGATAATGCAGCAGCAGATTCAAGAACAATTTGAGCAGATGGCTAAAAAGATTGATAGTTTACAAGTTGCAGCAGTGAATACAAGCCAACCATCAACCACATGGGGACAAAATGAAGAAAACCAGGAAAATCAGCAGCAGGAACAACCTCAATATGTGCATAACCAAGGCTCATGCCAAAATGAGGTTTATGGTGACACCCACAAACCATCCTGGAAGAACCATCCAAATCTCAGATGGGGAGATAACCACACCCACAGCCAGCAACCGTGGCAGAAAAACTCAAACCAAAACAACTCAAGAAACACAACTTACTCAAACCACGACCAGCAAAACGCTAATAATAATCAATACAAGAAACCACAAAATACATATCAACCACCCCACCACAATCCACAAACTCATCAAAATAGCATTTCCGCACCAACATCTAACCCCCAAAACTACCACACTACCCCTACAAATAACTTCCAGCAACCACATTCCACCCCCATCATACCACCAATAGACCATCATGAAAGTAGAATTTCAAGTCTTGAGGCAGCCATACAAGCAATTGCTCAGTCCACTCAAAGCTTGGTCAAAATGCAAGAGAGAAATGAAGCCACCATGAAGAGCCTTGAACGACAAGTGGGACAATTGGCCAAACAAGCTGAACGGCCAACCAATGTTCTCCCAAGTGATACAATCTCCAATCCAAAGGACAAAGGAAAAGCTACAAAGTGGGAGGAGTGCAAAGCAATCATAGTGGGAAGTGAAAAGACTAGGGAGAAGGAAGCCATCAATCAAGAAGAACACAACAGAGAAGTTCCACAAGAAGAGACAGAAGAGAGAAGTGAAGAGGAGAGAACGACCAAGAATGCAAAAAGCTCAAAGAAAGATGTGGACATCCTTGAAACACAGCTACAAGAGAAGAAGGAAGGGATGAAGCCATATATCCCTAAACTTCCATATCCTCAAAGATTCAAAAAAGAAAACGAGGATAAGCAATACTCAAAGTTCCTGAACATATTCAAGACACTCAGCATCAATATTCCGTTCTTAGAAGCACTTGAACAGATGCCATTATATGCCAAATTTATGAAAGAAGTGCTAACAAAGAAAAGACCCTTGAAGGAAGGACAGATTATTGAAATGACAATGGAGTGTAGTGCTATTCTCCAAAGAGGTTTACCAGAGAAGAAGGAGGATCCTGGAAGGTTTTATATACCTTGTACCATAGGAAACATAACTATTGAGAAATCATTCTGTGACCTTGGTGCAAGTATAAACTTGATGCCTCTATCTCTTATGAGGAAGCTTAAAATTTCTGAGCTGAAGTCCACACGAATAGTTCTCCAAATGGCTGACAAGTCCATTCAACGAGCACTTGGAGTTGTAGAGAATGTGCTGGTAAAAGTGGGAAAATTCCTTCTCCCAGTTGATTTTGTCATCCTAGATATGGAGGAGGATCCTAACACCCCCATCATCCTAGGGAGGCCTTTTCTTGCTACAGGCAGAGCACTGATAGATGTTGAAAAAGGGGAATTGTTGCTGAGAGTACATGACGAGCACCTAGCATTCCATGTTTTTAAAACCCCACATGAGCCCACTCAAGAAGAAGAGTGTATGGAGGATAAGGCCAGAGATCAAAGTTTGAAGGAGGTAGTCAATGAGTTAGCTCCAAGACTTCCGAATCCATGCTTAAAAGAAGTAGAGATGGTGCAACAGACCAAAGAAATCAAGGAGGAACTAGATCCAAAACCTCCAGATGAGAAATTCAACATCTCAGATAAGGAACCACCAAGGCAGGGGGTATCTTTTGAGAAAGAAAAGAAGGAGAGGCCAAGAGGGTGGAGAAACAAGAAGATCCCTACTGAAGGCTTTTCACCAGGGGATAAAGTAGTGTTAAACACCCAACCAATGAAGGTGTCCCCACAATCATCCGAATACTACACTGTAAACCGGGTTCTTTCACTTGAACACCTAGAGATCATCAAAGAGGAGACCGGAAGGAAGTCCACAGTAAGAGGAGAAAAGCTGAGGCACTATGATTTTCAACCCCCATGATCTAAGTGGATTGATGTCAAGCTAATGACAATAAAGAAGCGCTTGTTGGGAGGCAACCCAACCTGAGGTAGTTCACTTCTCATAGCTATTTCAAGAAAAGGGTTAATTAGACTTATCTATATTGCAAGGAGCTAAGTTTGGTGTTGCACACCAAAATAAATTAAGAGAGAATGAAAGATTCTAAGTTTGGTGTTCCACCAAATTCTCATTTAAAAGCACATTCTCACCTTCTGCATACATGGATGCTAGCTCCGAGTAATCAGATAAACTAATTAACCAATTGTTTACTTTTTTAGTTTTTCTAGTTTTTATTGTCTTTAACAAAGATAAGAGGATTTCACATATAGTTATTTTGATGCATGAGAAAGGTGGCAAGGAACTAAGTTTGGTGTCCACACACCAAAGTAAGTTCAAAAGCCTACAAGAAAATTCTGCACACTAACAAGTTACCTAAGGGCTTGAGAAACAAGCAACTTCCATGAACTTTATAGGAATTCAATCACTCTCTTGGAAGGGTTACATACCATCAGCTGAGAGTAAGAAGAAGAAGCCACCAAGAGGTTGTATTGTCACTTAATTCTATCAGCATTGAACTGTTCTAATTTGGAAGTTTGAGAGTTACCATTGCAACAGTAACTGTTAGTTTAGTCATTTTGCATCTTGAGTGTTCTAGTTGAAATAAGTATGCTAGCTTAAGTATGTGCTTGTGTGTTCACTTAACAAAAAGCATGCTTTGTCCCCTGCATTTTCAATTCAATAAAAGAAATGTTTGAATGAGAAGTAAGATAGTCTCTGTTAGATAGAAGTAGAATAAAAGTAAGTGGTGGTATGTGTGTGATTGTACAATAGCTTACTTTTAGTGAATAAAGAGCTAGGATATCTCCTTCTAAGTAAAGAGTGGCCTACTGTCTATGAATCTCAATTAAATAAAAAATTCCTTGGTTAGAAAGAAAAAAAAAAGTTAGCCAAAAAGTGGCAGAACAAAAGGAAACAAAAAGAAACAAAGCTGGACACCAATAGCTTGAACTTTAAAATATATGCCTGTGATGTCTTTGTACTAGGATCTGCTTGGATTAGTAAGCTCTTAGGAGTGCATCAACACTCAGTGACTTGGGTTAACTAATCCGGGATCATCAGCTGAAAGTCCACTATCAAGAGCAACCTAACTACAAGGCATTTAGTAACCCAAAGAGGTGCTGGGCATCAATGTTTTAAGAAGGAATGTGAGCCAAGTGTCTATGGTGAATAATGTGTCAAGTATAAAGAAAAGAAAATGAACTTGCTACACATGACACTCAAATAAAGCTTATAAACAAAGTAATAGCCAAGGATAAAGGAATAATGAGAGGTCATAGCAGTATGTTACTTGAAGCTTGAAGGAGACTTTCTAGGCCTAGGAGTCAGTAAGAAGTGAGTATTTACATATCCACACAAAACCCCATGAACTATCAATAATACTCTGCTAGCATGAACATCCTCTTCCATTTCATTCTTTCTTCTCAATAAATCTTTTCTTGCTTGGGGACAATCAAGCTTTAAGTTTGGTGTTGTGATGACAAGTCATCTTAGCCTATTTTAACTAGTCTTTTTCTTTCGTTTTCATTAAGATTATGCACTTTCTTGAGCTACAAGCAAGCTAATTGAGTAGATTTTCATGTTTCCCTTGATTGAACCAACCATATATGAATTCATGCCATTTCATGAGGTTTTATGCTATATTTGTTGCATATTATGAAAGAATGAATATCTCATGATTTTGAGCATAGCTTTGATGTGTTTGGTTGATTAATGATAGGTGAAGAAAGCTTGGAGAAAGGTTGAAGCAAGAAGGAATGGCTAGGAGTGAAGAGAGGACAATGGAATAAGTGAAATTGAACCAGGAAGCAAAAAGCTGGACCTAAAGTTAGCATCAAACTTTTGCACAAACTTTTGGTTGAAAAGTTAGCCCCAACGTTAGCCCCCTAACTTGGAGGCTAACATTGGAACTTGAAAATTTTCCCCTGGGCTCCAAAAGCTTGCGCCAACGTTAGCCCCCTAACTTTGAGGCTAACGTTGGCACATGAATTCCTCCCCTGGGCACCAAAAGTTTGCGCCAACGTTAGCCCCCTAACTTTGAGGCTAACGTTGGCACATGAAAACCTCCCTGGGCACCAAAAGTTTGCGCCAACGTTAGCCCCCTAACTTGGTGGCTAACGTTGGCACATGAAAATCACAAGAGGAGGAGCAAAAGTTTGCGCCAACGTTAGCCCCCTAACTTGGTGGCTAACGTTGGCGCCACACACCACAAGGCATACAAGGGGTATACTTCCAACAAGAATAACTTGAGATACAGAGCTCCAAATGAGGTGATTCAAGAAGCATTGAAAAGTAGGAATCAAGAGCTTTCCAAGCATATATGGCACTGCATGGTGGACACTAAAATTGAGGGAGAAAACTGCCCCGCAATGTGCATAAACGAACATGGTGGCAACCTGCAGTGAGGCCAACTGACCTCTGCACCTTCAACGGAGTATAACTCGAGCTGTAGAGCTCCAAATAATGTGCTCCCAACGGCATTGGAAAGTAGACATCCAGGGCTTTCCAACAATGTATAATAGTATGGGGTGGACAATACGTTTGAGCCTCCAGAACTGGCGTTTTCGCCAACGTTTGAGGCAAACGTTACCTCAAACGCTGCACACCAAAGCCAGCGACCATGCCCTCTTCAAATGATCATAACTTGAGTTGTAGATGTCCAATTGAAGTGATTCCAAGTGGGTTAGAAAGCTGACATTCAGAGCTTTCTAACCATATATGATAGTTTATATTGGGCATAAAATTGGCAACATGAAAAGAGGACAAAGTTGGCGCCATAAATGTGCATAAGGGAGGCCAACGTTGGAGCAAAAGTTAGACCCCTAACTTTTGCCCCAACGTGGATAGCAGCAAATTTTGTGGGCTGATATGAAAAGTTAGACCAAAAGTTAGACCCCTAACTTTTGCTCTAACTTTTGCACCAACTTTTGCAAAACTCAAACCCGGTTCAATTGGTTCACTTTGGTTCTTCTCCAAACTTCAAGAGCAATCAACCAAGGCCTCTTTCAACCCAATTCCACCAAGAGCAAAGACCCAACTCAAGGCTTGAAGATCATTGAAAGAAAGTGTATAAATAGGATAGAATTCAAGTTCTTCGGGGAGCTTTCCTTTTGGAATTTTCATAATAGTTTTCAGAGAGCTTTTGTCATTGAGTGAACTTTAATTTCTTTGTTTTCATTGCTTTCAATTTCATTTACATTTGTCTTGGATCTTAGATTGGAGAATTGAAGAAATTCTGTTTCAATCTCAATCTTGGATCTCTCTGTTTCTTTACTGTTAATTGAATTTCATTTCCGGTTAATTGCTCTTCATCTTTTCTTTGCAATTTACATTTTCTTTGCACTTGTTCTTGTTGGATCTAGGAAGGCATTGAGATCTAGACTTGGTTTTCTAGTCTCTGGGTCCTGAGATCCAAATCCCCAATTTACATTCTATTTCTTTCCTTTCTATGTTCATTTACTTTTCTGCTTCATATCCAGTTCAATCCCAATTCCCTTTCCCTCCTCTGTTTAATGCAATTCAACTTTTCCTTGTTTAAATTCTGCAAATCCATTCCCCAATTCCCTTTACAATTCCAGCTGTTTACATTTCTTGCACTTTAAGATTCCGTAATTTACATTTCTTGCACTTTAAGTTTCTGCTATTTAATTTCTTGTCCTTTATGTTTCAGCAATTTATTTCTTGTTCTTTTTACTTCAATGCAATTTAATTCTGCAAGTCACAAAACCATCAACCAAATCTTGATTCGCTTGACTAAATCAACCACTAAGCTAAAATTGCTCAATCCTTCAATCCCTGTGGGATCGACCTCACTCCCGTGAGTTTTTTTTATTACTTGATACGACCCGGTACACTTGCCGGTTAGATTTGTGTGTTTTGGGAGAGATTTATTTTTCCTCCAAAATACTCATCACTCAACATTGTCACTAACGTTCCAGTGTGCCCCTTCTTGCTTCACGTTAAAGCCCACGTTAACTAGGTTAACGTGGCTTCTAACGTGGCCCTTGCCATCCTTCGAGAACGTTAGTGGCATTTAACATTGTCACTAACGTTCCAATGTGCCCCTAGGTCTCACGTTAGAGTCCACGTTAACTAGGTTAACGTGGCTTCTAACGTGGCCATCTTTAGCCATCCCAACGTTAGTGACAATGTTGAGTGTTACTAACGTTGGCTCATCCTTCATTCCTCATCGTTAGCTTCCACGTTAACCAAGTTAACGTGGAAGTTAACGTGACTCTTGGGGGTTGTGTGGTTGCTTCAACGTTAGTGACAATGTTGAGTGTCACTAACGTTGTCGACAACTCTTCATCCCTTACGTTAGTTCCCACGTTAACCAAGTTAACGTGGGAGTTAACGTGGTACTTTGCACCATAGGCCAATGTTAGTGACAATGTTGAGTGTCACTAACGTTGGCTTCTCTTCCCCCCTTAACGTTAGAGGCCACGTTAACTAGGTTAACGTGGCTTCTAACGTGGCCACTTATGAGTAATTGCCAACGTTAGTGACAATGTTAAGTGTCACTAACGTTGGCTCAGTCTTCTCTTCTCCACGTTAGATTTCACGTTAACTTAGTTAACGTGACTCTCTAACGTGGGCATTGATGGCTTTTTTTTGAGAGTGTTATTGGCAATCACTTTTCTCATTAACCTTGCAAGTTACCTCCCCTTTTCTTGCTTCCTTTTGGTCCTGAAATCAAGCAATAAAGTGCATCAAAGCTCTAGTCCAAGTCATGAGTAATGCAACATAATATTTGTCACTAAACTTATGCAAAATTCTCATGAAATTATGTAAAATGCACAATGTATGCTTGAATCAAGGCGTAAGTGAATATCTACCCAAAACTAGCTTATTTCCTAAAGAAATGCATGAAACTAACCTAAAAACAGTAAAGAAAAGGTCAGTGAAACTGGCCAAGATGCCCTGGCATCATGGTCTACTCCCAGTTGTTGATAGACTAATTGCACTTTGTCACCTTTGGAGAGCCCTTCTGTTGGAATTTTTTTGTTCTTCCAACCCTTTTTGATTCTGTTTTTGTTTTTCTTCCCTCCTTTTATTGACCCTTCTTCTTTGACAACAGGCTTCCTCTTGAAATTCCTTTTCTTAGTTATCAATATTACAATGTCCTCTTGAGCTTCTTCATTATTTTGCACAGTCTCTTTCTCTTTTTGACCTGATGTATCATCTATCTCTTGCTTAGGAGGGCAGTTATTGTTTGTCTTGTTGATTTCCTCCTTCCACTACAGATTCTCCTTGTCTGTTTCTGTACCATCCTTCTTTCCATTACTGCTCTGTGTTTCTGGCAGTACACTCAGAGTGATACTTTCATCATGCATCCTGAGGGTTAATTCTCCTTGCTCTATGTCTATGATGGCCCTAGCAGTGGCCAAGAACGGTCTTCCCAGTATAATGGAGTCGCCCTCATCCTGATTCGAATCTAGGATCATAAAATCTGTAGGGAAGATGAATCTGTCTACCTTGACTAGAAGGTTCTCAATTATACCCCTGGGGCATATCACTGATTTGTCCACCAATTCTAGAGACATCTGTACTGGTTTTACCTCTTTTATGCTTAGCTTTTTCACTAGAGAGGCAGGCATTAGATTGATACTAGCTCCTAAGTCACACATTGCTTTGTTGATGGTCATACTGCCAATGGCACAGGGTAGAAAGAAACCCCCCAGGGTCTTCGAGTTTAGGAGGAAGTCCCTTCTGGATTAGTGCTCTGCATTCCTCAGTAAGCAGTATAGTTTCATTAACTTGCCAACTCCTCTTCTTGTTGATAAGTTCCTTCAAGAACTTTGCATACAGGGGCATTTGCTCAAGTGCTTCAGCTAAGGGAATATTGATTTCCAACTTCTTGAAGATTTCAAGAAATTTTGGAAAGTGTTGGTCCTTAGTCTCTTTGTTGAACCTTTGAGGATATGGCAAAGGTGGTGTGAAGTTCACTCCCTGCCTTTGTTCCTTGGTTGGCTCTTTCATTGCTTCCTTCTCTTTCCTTGATTTTTTGTGGCTGATCTTCCCTTTCTTTGAGCTCTTCTGAGGTCTGCTTTCTTGCTATTACATCTTCATCATTGGCTTTCTCTTCTTCAGCTTGTTTCTTGTCACTTTCCTTTGGCTTCTTGGTTGCTTCTTCATTTTTCACCAGGATTTTTCCACTCTTCAGTTGTATTACCTTGCACTCCTCTTTTAGATTAGGAATGGTGTCACTTGGCAGTGAGCTTGATGACCTTTCAATGGTAATTTGCTTGGAGAGTTGTCCAATTTGCCTTTCCATATTTTTCATGGAGGCTTCCTGGTTCCTTAATGTCATCTCCTGGTGCTTCATCATCTTTTCCATTAAGAGCTCCAAGTTGTTAATCCTTTGAGATTCTTGTGAGATTGGTTGATTTTGGGGTGTTGAGGGTTGAGGGTAAGTGTTTTTACTTGAGGCTTGGTTATTGGATGGATGATGGTTAGAATTGGGGTAGGTGTTTTGTGGTTTTCTGTATGTGGCTTGGCTATTGTTCTGTTGATTATTTTAGTTTGTGTTCTTCCAATTGTTTTGGTTTGAGTTTCTCTGCCATGGCTGTTGAGTTTGATTGTGGTTGTCTCCCCATCTAAGGTTGGGATGGTTCTTCCATGAAGGGTTGTAAGTATCACCATAGACTTCATTTGGCCCAGAATTTTGGTTGTGCATGTACTGGACTTGTTCTTGCTGCTGCTCCTCTTGAGTTTCTTCATTTTGCCCCCATGTGGATGATGGTTGGCTTGTGTTGACTGCTGCAACTTGGAGGCTATCAATCCTGTGATGACATGTCATCATGTCATGTTTTTCTATGCTTTTTCATATAAGAAATTGATAATTAGTGCTTAAATATTGCATTCTTTTATGCTTAAATGGTATATTTCCTTGATCTTTTAATTTTATAAATTTGGTAGGAAATAATAAGAAAAAGAAGCACAAAATAAGCTAAAAAGGAGAAAAAAAAGAACTTTGGGGCACACTTTGAAGTTGGAGCACACTTTGGAGCCTTAGGCCACGCTTTTAAAAGCGTAGCCCATGACCAAATCAAGGAAACATCACAACCAGCACTCAAAGCTCAGTTCACTAAGTGAACTTAGCTTTGCTGTACAAGAAACTTAGCTTGGAGGCAAGAATTTTCGCTAAGTTAAAAGTTGGGCGTTTATAGCATGACCATGCCTCCTTCAAAGGGCCATAACTTGAGCTACAGATGTCCAATTGATGTGCTTCTAGTTGCGTTGGAAAGCTGACATTCAGAGCTTTCCAACAATGTATAATAGTCCATATTTGGCATGAAATTGAGGCACAAGTGAAAGGCATCTTTAAGGACCAAAAACAAGCAAAAATAAACCAAAGTGGCTTCACCAAGGCTCGAAGGGGGAGACATAAGGAAAGTAAGGCAAGAGCAAAATAGTGCTCAGTTCACTTTCCCAACTTAGCTTTTTCGGGCTCTCCTCATTTTTTCAACACTTAAATTGCATGATTGTTTTCATCTTCTCTGTTTACATGTGTGTATGAATAAAGCATAGCTTGAATCTTGATTTGAAACATGTTGCTGTGGCATTATGACTACCAACTTGAGTTTTGTGAGTTCAAAAGCAATAAAGCATCATGATCATAAACAAACAAGGCATTAAAGAAGATTTTAGCATGTGCATACAAGTATTGGAAAGCTAGTATGATTAATTGTTGCTCAATTGCATTAGATTTTATTTAATTGAAGTTTTCATCTAGGACATTTTGTGAAATCTTTTGAAAATCATGAAAACCTTGAAGAAGCAAATACAAATAAGGCAAGAAAGAAAAAGGGAAAGAATGAGAAAGCTGAAGGCTCTGAGTACTAATGGCAATTTATTTGCTAAGTACTTGTGGTGTTTATGTATCAAGCCAAATGCTTGAAAACAAAACACTTAGAAGTCAAGGCTAGGCTCAAGTGCAAAAGCACTCCCTCAAAGCTCAAGGTTCTGAGCATCAATGATTAGAGAGTCAAGAAAAGAAAAGAAAAGAAAAATGAGCTTAATGAAGTCCTCTAATTAAATGCTTGTGGTGCTTATATATCAAGTGGTAATACTTGAAAACAAAGCATTTAGAGTCGTAGCTTTGTTATCAACTCATGGGGCAAAGCACCCAAAAGGAGAAGCTAATAAGAAAATCAAAAGCTTGTTTCAAGGAAGAAACATAAGAAAAAGATTTCATAAAATGAGCTAGATAGAAGCATCAATCATTTACATTTCTTTTGTGATTGTAGCATGCATAGAAAACTAGCCTACCATGAACAATGAGTTGCTATTCTTCTTACCTTGGATTGTCAATCTTTATTGCATGATTCTTTTCTTGCTTTGGGACAAGCAAGGTTTAAGTTTGGTGTTGTGATGGCATGTCATCATGTCATGTTTTTCTATGCTTTTTTATATAAGAAATTGATAATTAATGCTTAAATATTGCATTCTTTTATGCTTAAATGGTATATTTCCTTGATCTTTTAATTTTATAAATTTGGTAGGAAATAAGAAGAAAAAGAAGCACAAAATAAGCTAAAAAGGAGAAAAAAAGAACTTTGGGGCACACTTTGAAGTTGGAGCACACTTTGGAGCCTTAGGCCACGCTTTTAAAAGCGTGGCCCATGACCAAATCAAGGAAATATCACAACCAGCACTCAAAGCTCAGTTCACTAAGTGAACTTAGCTTTGCCGTACAAGAAACTTAGCTTGGAGGCAAGAATTTTCGCTAAGTTAAAAGTTGGGCGTTTACAACATGACCATGCCTCCTTCAAAGGGCCATAACTTGAGCTACAGATGTCCAATTGATGTGCTTCCAGTTGCGTTGGAAAGCTGACATTCAGAGATTTCCAACAATGTATAATAGTTCATATTTGGCATGAAATTGAGGCACAAGTGAAAGGCATCTTTAAGGACCAAAAACAAGCAAAAATAAACTAAAGTGGCTTCACCAAGGCTCGAAGGGGGAGACGCAAGGAAAGCAAGGCAAGAGCAAAATAGTGCTCAGTTCACTTTCCCAACTTAGCTTTTTCGAGCTCTCCTCAAGGAAAATCAAAGTGCAACATTTGGAGAAGGCTTCCACCAAGGTTCGAACACATGACCTCACACTCAAAGGTGGAGCGTTACATAAGGAAAGAAGGGGAGCTCAGTTCATTCTCCCAACTGAGCGCTATCTTCCCCCCACTCTCCACACTTTGGCACGCTAGGAAGCACACCAAGGAGGCTGGGACATACAAGTTGACACGGACAGCAACATTGGGGTGCTCAGTTTGGTTTTCCAACTGAGTCGTCCCTAGGAGGTACAATATTGGGCCAAAATTCAACCAAAATTCCAATTAAATTCAATTCTTCACCAAATTGAATCAAAGCCAACAAACCCATCTCTCTTCAAATCCAAAGCAAGCAAAGCCCACATCATCACTCAAAGGCACAAGAACAAGCTAGAATTAAGATTTTCATTTAATTCGTTTTTCATTTCAATTTCATTTTATTTTGTAAAAAGCCTATATAAAGGCATCACTCTCATTTTCAAAAGGGGGAGTCCCATTAGAGAGTATAGAGGCTGGCTCCAATAGAGAGTAGTAGTAGAGAGCTCACTTTTACATCTTAACTTGAATTAGAGAATTGAAGGAATTCTGTTTCAATTCTCACTTTGAGATCTCTTGTTTACTTTTTCTGCATAATTCAAATTCTGATTACTGCTTCATCTTCTATTCTTCTGCAATTTACTTTTCCTTATTTCTTTTGCAATTGTTCTTGTTGGATCAAGGAAGGATTTGAGATCTAGACTTGTTATCTAGTCTCTTCCACTCCTGAGATCTTCAACACTCTTTTAATTGCTGCAATTTAGCATCAGTCATTTTCTGTTTTTTTTAGTTCTTCAAACATTTTGACTTCTGTTTCATTCCCTTCAATTCCTTCTCCTGCATTCTGCACTTCACATTTAATTCTTGCTGTGAGCTTGATTTATATTTCCTGCAATTCACAATTCTTGCAATTGCTCTAAGTTCTTATTCACTGAAATTTTGCTTCTCTGTTTACATTGCTCCCAGCACCCAGTTCCTTTTATATTTCCTGCAATTTAGATTTCCAGTTGCTTGAATTATTGCTTCCATTTTACTTTTCATGCAAGTTAATTCTTCTGCAATTGTTCTCAGTTCTGCTTACTACTTCCTTTAAATTTCCAACACCCCACCCCTTTACTTTTCATGCAATTTACTTTTCTTGCAATTTAAGTTTCAGCTATTTTACTTTCTTGTTCTTTAAGTTACTTGCAATTTTACTTTCTGCATCTTTTAAATTCCTTGCAATTTACTTTCTGTTGGTTACTTTACACCTCAAATCATCAATGTTAGCTTGACTAAGCTAATCACCCACTAAAGTTGCTTGATCCATCAATCCCTGTGGGATCGACCTCACTCTAAGTGAGTTTTACTACTTGATACGATCCGGTACACTTGCCGGTGAGTTTTGGATCGTTTTCCACACTTAGAGTGAGGTCGATCCCACAGGGATTGATGGATCAAGCAACTTTAGTGGGTGATTTATTTTTTTAAGAATAAATTAATTTAAAAATTAAGAATAAATTAATTTAAAAATTTAAAATTTTTCAATTTTTTTATTTTTGGATATTTTTGGAATTTTTATTTTTTTACTATTAGAAAAAAATTAATATTTTTTGTTTAAAAATTAAAAAAAATAAATTTACAAATCTATTATTTACTAGATATTGCTGGACTTTATTTTATTTTTCTAATTTAAATAAAAAAAATTTAATCATATAATTTAAATATTCAAAAATAAATAATTTATTTTGTTAAAATTTGTAATTTTTTTGAAAATATTTTGTTATTTTTTTATTCACCGGATAATGGCACACATGGACAGTTGACTTTTTTTTGCAGCACTTGTTCACAAATTAAGAATAAATTAATTTAAAAAATTTAAAATTTTTCAATTTTTTGGATATTTTTGGATATTTTTTTATATTTTATTTTTTGAAAATTTTTTATTTTTTTGAAAATATAATTTTTTTTTTCACCGGATAATGCCACACTCGGACACTTGACATTTTTTTGCTGCACTTGTTCGAAAATTAAGAATAAATTAATTTTTCTATTTTTTATCTTTTGGAATTTTTATTTCTTTAGTATTAGAAAAAAATTTATCTTTTTTATTTTAAAAATTAAAAAATAATAAATTTACAGATCTATTGTTTACTAGATATTGCTGGACTTTGTTTTCTTTTTCTAATTTAAATAAAAAAATTTAATCATATAATTTAAATATTCAAAAATAAAAAATTTATTTTTTAAAATTTATTTTTTGAAAATATTTTTTTATTCACCGGATAATGCCACACCCAAACAGTTGACTTTTTTATGCTGCACTTGTTAATAATTAAGAATAAATTAATTTAAAAATTTAAAATTTTTCAATTTTTTATTTTCGGATATTTTTGGAATTTTTTTTACTATTAGAAAAAAATTAATATTTTTTGTTTAAAAATTACAAAAAATAATAAATTTACAGATCTATTATTTACCAGATATTGTTAGACTTTATTTTATTTTTCTAATTTAAATAAAAAAAATTTAATCATATAATTTAAATATTCAAAAATAAAAAATTTATTTTGTTAAAATTTGTAAATTTTTTGAAAATATTTTGTTTTTTTTATTCACCGGATAATGGCACACATGGACAGTTGACTTTTTTTGCAACACTTGTTCACAAATTAAGAATAAATTAATTTAAAAAATTTAAAATTTTTCAATTTTTTTAGATATTGTTAGAATTTTTTATTTTTTCTATTGGAAAAAAATTATTTTTTTAGTTAAAAAATTAAAAAAATAATAAATTTACAGATCTGTTGTTTACTTGATATTGCTAGACTTTATTTTATTTTTTTAATTTAAATAAAAAAATTTAATCATGTAATTTAAATATTCAAAAATAAAAAATTTATTTTTTGAAAATTTTTTATTTTTTTGAAAATATTTTTTTATTTTTTTCACCAGATAATGCCACACCCGGACAGTTGACATTTTTTTGCTACTCTTGTTAAAAAATTAAGAATAAATAAATTTAAAAATTTTAATTTTTCTATTTTTTATTTTTTGGAATTTTTATTTTTTTAGTATGAGAAAAAAATTTTTATTTTTATTTTAAAAATTAAAAAAATAATAAATTTACAGATCTATTGTTTACTAGATATTGCTTTACTTTATTTTAATTTTCTAATTTAAATAAAAAAATTTAATCATATAATTTAAAATTTAAAAATAAAAAATTTATTTTTTAAAATATATTTTTTGAAAATATTTTTTTATTCATTGAATAATGCCACACCCAAACAGTTGACTTTTTATGCTACACTGGTTCATAAATTAAGAATAAATTAATTTAAAAATTTAAAATTTTTCAATTTTTTTATTTTTTGGATATTTTTGGAATTTTTATTTTTTTACTATGAGAAAAATATTTATATATTATTTTTAAAAATTAAAAAAAATAAATTTACTAGATATTGCTTTACTTTATTTTAATTTTCTAATTTAAATAAAAAAAATTTAATCATATAATTTAAATATTCAAAAATAAAAAATTTATTTTTTTAAAATTTGTAATTTTTTTGAAAATATTTTCTTTTGTTTTTCTATTCACCGGATAATGGCACACCTGGACAGTTGACTTTTTTTTGCTGCACTTGCTCACAAATTAAGAATAAATTAATTTAAAAAATTTAAAATTTTTCAATGTTTTTATTTTTTGGATATTTTTGGAATTTTTATATTTTTACTATTAGAAAAAAATTTATATATTTTGTTTAAAAATTAAAAAAATAATAAATTTACAGATTTGTGGTTTACTAGATATTGCTTGACTTTATTTTATTTTCTAATTTAAATAAAAAAATTTAATCATGTAATTTAAATATTCAAAAATAAAAAATTTATTTTTTGAAAATTTTTTATCTTTTTGAAAAAATATTTTTATTCTTTTCACCGGATAATGCCACACCTAGACAGTTGACATTTTTTTGCTTCACTTGTTCACAAATTAAGAATATATTAATTTAAAAATTTAATTTTTCCTATTTTTTTATTTTTTGGATATTTTTGGAATCATATTTTTTTATTAGAAAAAAATTATATTTTCATTTTAAAAATTAAAAAATAATAAATTTACAGATCTATTGTTAACTAGATATTGCTGGACTTTGTTTCATTTTTCTAGTTTAAATAAAAAAATTTAATCATATAATTTAAATATTCAAAAATAAAAAATTTATTTTTAAAATTTTTTTTGAAAATATTTTTTTATTCACCGGATAATGCACACCCAAACAGTTGACTTTTTTTTGCTGCACTTGTTCCCAAATTAAGAATAAATTAATTTAAAAATTTAAAATTTTTCAATTTTTTATTTTTGGATATTTTGGAATTTTTATTTTTTTACTATTAGCAAAAAATTTATATTTTTTTTTAAAATTAAAAAAAATAATAAATTTACAGATCTATTGTTTACTAGATATTGCTGGACTTTATTTTATTTTTTTAATTTAAATAAAAAAATTTAATCATGTGATTTAAATAGTCAAAAATAAAAAATTTATTCTGTTAAAATTTGTAATTTTTTTGAAAATATTTTGTTATTTTTTTATTCACCGGATAATGGCACACATGGTCTGTTGACTTTTTTTTGCAGCACATGTTCACAAATTAAGAATAAATTAATTTAAAAAATTTAAAATTTTTCAAATTTTTTTGGATATTGTTAGAATTTTTTATATTTTTCTATTGGAAAAAAATTATTTTTTTTAGTTAAAATTTTAAAAAAATAATAAATTTACAGATCTATTATTTACTTGATATTGCTAGACTTTATTTTATTTTTTAATTTAAATAAAAAAATTTAATCATGTAATTTAAATATTCAAAAATAAAAAATTTATTTTTTGAAAATTTTTTATTTTTTTGAAAACATTTTTTTATTTTTTACCGGATAATTCCACACCCGGACAGTTGACATTTTTTTTGCTGCACTTGTTTAAAAATTAAGAATAAATAAATTTAAAAATTTTAATTTTTCTATTTTTTTATTTTTTGGAATTTTTATTTTTTTAGTATTAGAAAAAAATTTATAATTTTATTTTAAAAATTAAAAAAATAATAAATTTACAGATCTATTGTTTACTAGATATTGTTGGATTTTGTTTTCTTTTTCTAATTTAAATAAAAAAATTTAATCATATAATTTAAATATTTTAAAATATATTTATTGAAAATATTTTTTTATTCATTGAATAATGTCACACCCAAACAGTTGACTTTTTTATGCTACACTTGTTCATAAATTAAGAATAAATTAATTTAAAAATTTAAAATTTTTCAATTTTTTTTATTTTTTGGATATTTTTGGAATTTTTATTTTTTTTACTATGAGAAAAAAATTTATATATTATTTTTAAAAATTAAAAAAAAAATAAATTTACTAGATATTGCTTTACTTTATTTTAATTTTCTAATTTAAATAAAAAAAATTTAATCATATAATTTAAATATTCAAAAATAAAAAATTTATTTTTTTAAAATTTGTAATTTTTTTGAAAATATTTTCTTTTGTTTTTCTATTCACCGAATAATGGCACACCTGGACAGTTGACTTTTTTTTGCTGCACTTGCTCACAAATTAAGAATAAATTAATTTAAAAAATTTAAAATTTAAAATTTTTCAATTTTTTATTTTTTGGATATTGTTAGAATTTTTTATTTTTTTCTATCAGAAAAAAAGTTATTTTTTTTGTTAAAAATTAAAAAAATAATAAATTTACAGATCTGTTGTTTAGTAGATATTGCTAGACTTTATTTTATTTTTTTAATTTAAATAAAAAAATTTAATCATGTAATTTAAATATTCAAAAATAAAAAATTTATTTTTTGAAAATTTTTTATTTTTTAAAAAAATATTTTTATTTTTTAAAAAAATATTTTTATTTTTTTCACCAGAAAATGCCACACCCAGACAGTTAACTTTTTTTTGCTGCACTTGTTTACAAATTAAGAATAAATTAATTTAAAAATTTAATTTTTTCCTTTTTTTATTTTTTGGATATTTTTGGAATCATATTTTTTATTAGAAAAAAATTATTTTTATTTTAAAAATTAAAAAATAATAAATTTACAGATCTATTGTTAAGTAGATATTGCTGGACTTTGTTTTATTTTTCTAGTTTAAATAAAAAAATTAATCATGTAATTTAAATATTCAAAAATAAAAAAAATTTATTTTTAAAATTTTTTTTTGAAAATATTTTTTTTATTCACCGAATAATGCACACCCGAACAGTTGACTTTTTTTACTGCACTTGTTTCCAAATTAAGAATAAATTAATTTAAAATTTTAAAATTTTTCAATTTTTTATTTTTGGATATTTTTGGAATTTTTATTTTTTTCCTATTAGAAAAAATTTATGTTTTTTGTTTAAAAATAAAAAATAATAATAAATTTACAGATCTATTATTTACTAGATATTTCTGGACTTTACTTTATTTTTCTTATTTAAATAAAAAGTTTAATCATATAATTTAAATATTTAAAAATAAAAAATTTATTTGGTTAAAATTTGTAATTTTTTTGAAAATATTTTGTTATTTTTTTATTCACCGGATAATGGCACACATGGACAGTTGACTTTTTTTTGCAGCACTTGTTCACAAATTAAGAATAAATTTATTTAAAAATTTTAAATTTTTTCAATTTTTTTTGGATATTGTGAGAATTTTTTATTTTTTTCTATTGGAAAAAAAATTCTTTTTTTAGTTAAAAAATTAAAAAATAATAAATTTACAGATCTGTTGTTTACTTGATATTGCTAGACTTTATTTTATTTTTTTAATTTAAATAAAAAAATTTAATCATGTAATTTAAATATTCAAAAATAAAAAATTTATTTTTTGAAAATTTTTTATTTTTTTGAAAATATTTTTTATTTTTTTCACCAGATAATACCACACCCGGACACTTGACATTTTTTTGCTGCACTTTTTTGAAAATTAAGAATAAATAAATTTAAAAATTTTAATTTTTCTATTTTTTATTTTTTGGAATTTTTATTTCTTTAGTATTAGAAAAAAATTTATATTTTTATTTTAAAAATTAAAAAAATAATAAATTTACAGATTTATTGTTTACTAGATATTGCTGGACTTTGTTTTCTTTTTCTAATTTAAATAAAATAATTTAATCATATAATATAAATATTTTCAAATATATTTTTTGAAAATATTTTTTTATTCATTGAATAATGCCACACCCAAACAGTTGACTTTTTTATGCTGCACTTGTTCATAAATTAAGAATAAATTAATTTAAAAATTTAAAATTTTTCAATTTTTTTATTTTTTGGATATTTTTGGAATTTTTTTTTACTATGAGAAAAAAATTTATATATTATTATTAAAAATTAAAAAAATAAATTTACTAGATATTGCTTTACTTTATTTTAATTTTCTAATTTAAATAAAAAAATTTAATCATATAATTTAAATATTCAAAAATAAAAAATTTATTTTTTTAAAATTTGTAATTTTTTTGAAAATATTTTCTTTTGTTTTTCTATTCACCAGATAATGGCACACCTGGACAGTTGACTTTTTTTTGCTGCACTTGCTCACAAATTAAGAATAAATTAATTTAAAAAATTTAAAATTTTTCAATTTTTTATTTTTTGGATATTGTTAGAATATTTTATTTTTTTCTATCAGAAAAAAAGTTATTTTTTTTGTTAAAAATTAAAAAAATAATAAATTTACAGATCTGTTGTTTAGTAGATAATTCTAGACTTTATTTTATTTTTTAATTTAAATAAAAAAATTTAATCATGTAATTTAAATATTCAAAAATAAAAAATTTATTTTTTGAAAATTTTTTATTTTTTAAAAAAATATTTTTATTTTTGTCACCAGAAAATGCCACACCCAAACAGTTAACATTTTTTTGCTGCACTTGTTCACAAATTAAGATTAAATTAATTTAAAAATTTAATTTTTTCCTTTTTTTATTTTTTGGATATTTTTGGAATCATATTTTTTTATTAGAAAAAAATTATTTTTATTTTAAAAATTAAAAAATAATAAATTTACAGATCTATTGTTAAGTAGATATTGCTGGTCTTTGTTTTATTTTTCTAGTTTAAATAAAAAAATTTAATCATGTAATTTAAATATTCAAAAATAAAAAAATTTATTTTTAAAATTTTTTTTTGAAAATATTTTTTTTATTCACCGGATAATGCACACCCGAACAGTTGACTTTTTTTGCTGCACTTGTTCCCAAATTAAGAATAAATTAATTTAAAAATTTAAAATTTTTCAATTTTTTATTTTTGGATATTTTTGGAATTTTTATTTTTTTCCTATTAGAAAAAATTTATATTTTTTGTTTAAAAATAAAAAAAATAATAAATTTAAAGATCTATTATTTACTAGATATTTCTGGACTTTACTTTATTTTTCTTATTTAAATAAAAAGTTTAATCATATAATTTAAATATTTAAAAATAAAAAATTTATTTTGTTAAAATTTGTAATTTTTTTGAAAATATTTTGTTATTTTTTTATTCACCGGATAATGGCACACATGGACAGTTGACTTTTTTTTGCAGCACTTGTTCACAAATTAAGAATAAATTTATTTAAAAATTTTAAAATTTTTTAATTTTTTTTGGATATTGTGAGAATTTTTTATTTTTTCTATTGGAAAAAAAATTATTTTTTTAGTTAAAAAATTAAAAAATAATAAATTTACAGATCTGTTGTTTACTTGATATTGCTAGACTTTATTTTATTTTTTTAATTTAAATAAAAAAATTTAATCATGTAATTTAAATATTCAAAAAAAAAAGTTATTTTTTGAAAATTTTTTATTTTTTTGAAAATATTTTTTTATTTTTTTCACCAGATAATACCACACCCGGACACTTGACATTTTTTTGCTGCACTTTTTTGAAAATTAAGAATAAATAAATTTAAAAATTTTAATTTTTCTATTTTTTATTTTTTGGAATTTTTATTTCTTTAGTATTAGAAAAAAATTTATATTTTTGCTTTAAAAATTAAAAAAATAATAAATTTACAGATTTATTGTTTACTAGATATTGCTGGACTTTATTTTCTTTTTCTAATTTAAATAAAATAATTTAATCATATAATTTAAATATTTTCAAATATATTTTTTGAAAATATTTTTTTATTCATTGAATAATGCCACACCCAAACAGTTGACTTTTTTATGCTGCACTTGTTCATAAATTAAGAATAAATTAATTTAAAAATTTAAAATTATTCAATTTTTTTATTTTTTTTATATTTTTGGAATTTTTATTTTTTTACTATGAGAAAAAAATTTATATATTATTTTTAAAAATTAAAAAAAATAAATTTACTAGATATTGCTTTACTTTATTTTAATTTTCTAATTTAAATAAAAAAAATTTAATCATATAATTTAAATATTCAAAAATAAAAAATTTATTTTTTTAAAATTTGTAATTTTTTTGAAAATATTTTCTTTTGTTTTTCTATTCACCGGATAATGGCACACCTGGACAGTTGACTTTTTTTTGCTGCACTTGCTCACAAATTAAGAATAAATTAATTTAAAAAATTTAAAACTTTTCAATTTTTTATTTTTTGGATATTGTTAGAATATTTTATTTTTTTCTATCAGAAAAAAAGTTGTTCTTTTTTGTTAAAAATTAAAAAAATAATAAATTTACAGATCTGTTGTTTAGTAGATATTGCTAGACTTTATTTTATTTTTCTAATTTAAATAAAAAAATTTAATCATGTAATTTAAATATTCAAAAATAAAAAATTTATTTTTTGAAAATTTTTTATTTTTTAAAAAAATATTTTTATTTTTTTCACCAGAAAATGCCACACCCAGACAGTTAACATTTTTTTGCTGCACTTGTTCACAAATTAAGAATAAATTAATTTAAAAATTTAATTTTTTTCCTTTTTTTTATTCTTTGGTTATTTTTGGAATCATATTTTTTTATTAGAAAAAAATTATTTTTATTTTAAAAATTAAAAAATAATAAATTTACAGATCTATTGTTAAGTAGATATTGCTGGACTTTGTTTTATTTTTCTAGTTTAAATAAAAAAATTTAATCATATAATTTAAATATTCAAAAATAAAAAAATTTATTTTTAAAATTATTTTTTGAAAATATTTTTTTTATTCACTTGATAATGCACACCCAAACAGTTGACGTTTTTTTGCTGCACTTGTTCCCAAATTAAGAATAAATTAATTTAAAAATTTAAAATTTTTCAATTTTTTATTTTTGGATATTTTTGGAATTTTTATTTTTTTCCTATTAGAAAAAATTTATATTTTTTGTTTAAAAATAAAAAAAATAATAAATTTAGAGATCTATTATTTACTAGATATTTCTGGACTTTACTTTATTTTTCTTATTTAAATAAAAAGTTTAATCATATAATTTAAATATTTAAAAATAAAAAATTTATTTTGTTAAAATTTGTAATTTTTTTGAAAATATTTTGTTATTTTTTTATTCACCGGATAATGGCACACATGGACAGTTGACTTTTTTTTGCAGCACTTGTTCACAAATTAAGAATAAATTTATTTAAAAATTTTAAAATTTTTCAATTTTTTTTGGATATTGTGAGAATTTTTTATTTTTTTCTATTGGAAAAAAATTATTTTTTTAGTTAAAAAATAAAAAAATAATAAATTTACAGATCTGTTGTTTACTTGATATTGCTAGACTTTATTTTATTTTTTTAATTTAAATAAAAAAATTTAATCATGTAATTTAAATATTCAAAAATAAAAAATTTATTTTTTGAAAATTTTTTATTTTTTTGAAAATATTTTTTATTTTTTTCACCAGATAATACCACACCCGGACACTTGACATTTTTTTGCTGCACTTTTTTGAAAATTAAGAATAAATAAATTTAAAAATTTTAATTTTTCTATTTTTTATTTTTTGGAATTTTTATTTCTTTAGTATTAGAAAAAAATTTAAATTTTTATTTTAAAAATTAAAAAAATAATAAATTTACAGATTTATTGTTTACTAGATATTGCTGGACTTTGTTTTCTTTTTCTAATTTAAATAAAATAATTTAATCATATAATTTAAATATTTTAAAATATATTTTTTGAAAATATTTTTTTATTCATTGAATAATGCCACACCCAAACAGTTGACTTTTTTTGCTGCACTTGTTCACAAATTAAGAATAAATTAATTTAAAAATTTAAAATTTTTCAATTTTTTATTTTTGGATATTTATGGAATTTTTATTTTTTTCCTATTAGGAAAAAATTAATATTTTTTGTTTAAAAATTAAAAAAATAATAAATTTACAGATCTATTATTTACTAGATATTTCTGGACTTTATTTTATTTTTCTAATTTAAATAAAAAAATTAATCATATAATTTAAATATGCAAAAATAAAAAAATTTATTTTGTTAAAATTTGTAATTTTTTTGAAAATATTTTTTATTTTTTTATTCACTGGATAATGGCACACATGGACAGTTGACTTTTTTTTGCAGCACTTGTTCACAAATTAAGAATAAATTTATTTAAAAAATTTAAAATTTTTCAATTTTTTTTGGATATTTTGAGAATTTTTTATTTTTTTTACTGGAAAAAAATTATTTTTTTAGTTAAAAAATTTAAAAAATAATAAATTTACAGATCTGTTGTTTACTTGATATTGCTAGACTTTATTTTATTTTTTTAATTTAAATAAAAAAATTTAATCATGTAATTTAAATATTCAAAAATAAAAAAATTATTTTTTAAAAATTTTTTATTTTTTGAAAATATTTTTTTAATTTTTTCACCGGATAATGCCACACCCAGACACTTGACATTTTTTTGCTGCACTTGTTTGAAAATTAAGAATAAATAAATTTAAAAATTTTAATTTTTCTATATTTTATTTTTTGTAATTTTTATTTCTTTAGTATTAGAAAAAAATTTATATTTTATTTTAAAAATTAAAAAAATAATAAATTTACAGATCTATTGTTTACTAGATATTGTTGGACTTTGTTTTCTTTTTCTAATTTAAATAAAAAATTTAATCATAAAATTTAAATATTCAAAAATAAAAAAATTCATTTTTAAAATTTTTTTTGAAAATATTTTTTTTATTCACCGGATAATGCACACCCGAACAGTTGACTTTTTTTGCTGCACTTGTTCCCAAATTAAGAATAAATTAATTTAAAAATTTAAAATTTAAAATTTTTTTATTTTTGGATATTTAAGGAATTTTTATTTTTTTCCTATTAGAAAAAAATTAATATTTTTTGTTTAAAAATTAAAAAAAAATAATAACTTTACAGATCTATTGTTTACTAGATATTGCTGGATTTTATTTTATTTTTTTAATTTTAATAAAAAAAATTTAATCATATAATTTAAATATTCAAAAATAAAAATTTTATTCTGTTAAAATTTGTAAATTTTTTTAAAATATTTTGTTATTTTTTTATTCATCGGATAATGGCACACATGGACTGTTGACTTTTTTTTGCAGCACTTGTTCACAAATTAAGAATAAATTAATTTAAAAAATTTAAAATTTTTCAATTTTTTTGGATATTGTTAGAATTTTTTATTTTTTTCTATTGGAAAAAAACTATTCTTTTCGTTAAAAAATTAAAAAAATAATAAATTTACAGATCTGTTGTTTACTTGATATTGCTAGACTTTATTTTATTTTTTTAATTTAAATAAAAAATTTATTTTTTGAAAATTTTTTATTTTTTTGAAAACATTTTTTTATTTTTTTCACCGGATAATGCCACACCCGGACAGTCGACATTTTTTTGCTGCACTTGTTCAAAAATTAAGAATAACTAAATTTAAAAATTTTAATTTTTCTATTTTATATTTTTTGGAATTTTTATTTCTTTAGTATTAGAAAAAAATTTATATTTTATTTTAAAAATTAAAAAAATAATAAATTTACAGATCTATTGTTTACTAGATATTGCTGGACTTTGTTTTCTATTTCTAATTTAAATAAAATAATTTAATCATATAATTTAAATATTCAAAAATAAAAAATTTATTTTTTAAAATTTATGTTTTGAAAATATTTTTTTATTCACCGGATAATGCCACACCCAAACAGTTGACTTTTTTATGCTGCACTTGTTCATAAATTAAGAATAAATTAATTTAAAAATTTAAAATTTTTCAATGTTTTTATTTTTTGGATATTTTTGGAATTTTTATTTTTTTACTATTAGAAAAAAATTTATATATTTTGTTTAAAAATTAAAAAAAATAATAAATTTACAGATCTATGGTTTACTAGATATTGCTTGACTTTATTTTATTTTTCTAATTTAAATAAAAAAATTTAATCATATAATTTAAATATTCAAAAATAAAATTTTATTTTTTTAAAATTTGTAATTTTTTTGAAAATATTTTTTTGTTTTTTTATTAACCGGATAATGGCACACCTGTACAGTTGACTTTTTTTTGCTGTACTTGTTCACAAATTAAGAATAAATTAATTTAAAAATTTAATTTTTTCCTTTTTTTTTATTTTTTGGATATTTTTGGAATCATGTTTTTTTATTATAAAAAATTTATTTTTATTTTAAAAATTAAAAAATAATAAATTTACAGATCTATTGTTCAGTAGATATTGCTGGACTTTGTTTTATTTTTCTAGTTTAAATAAAAAAATTTAATCATATAATATAAATATTCAAAAATAAAAAAATTTATTTTTAAAATTTTTTTTTTGAAAATATTTTTTTTATTCACCGGATAATGCACACCCGAACAGTTAATTTTTTTGCTACACTTGTTCACAAATTAAGAATAAATTAATTTAAAAATTTAAAATTTAAAATTTTTTTATTTTTGGATATTTATGGAATTTTTATTTTTTTCCTATTAGAAAAAAATTAATATTTTTTGTTTAAAAATTAAAAAAAATAATAAATTTACAGATCTATTATTTACTAGATATTTCTGGACTTTATTTTATTTTTCTAATTTAAATAAAAAAAATTAATCATATAATTTAAATATTCAAAATTAAAAAATTTTATTTTGTTAAAATTTGTAATTTTTTTGAAAATATTTTGTTTTTTTTATTCATCGGATAATGGCACACATGGACAGTGGACTTTTTTTTCAGCACTTGTTCACAAATTAAGAATAAATTTATTTAAAAAATTTAAAATTTTTCAATTTTTTTTGGATATTGTGAGAATTTTTTATTTTTTTTACTGGAAAAAAATTATTTTTTTAGTTAAAAAATTTAAAAAATAATAAATTTACAGATCTGTTGTTTACTTGATATTGCTAGACTTTTTTTTATTTTTTTAATTTAAATAAAAAAATTTAATCATGTAATTTAAATATTCAAAAATAAAAAATTTATTTTTTAAAAATTTTTTATTTTTTGAAAATATTTTTTTAATTTTTTCACCGGATAATGCCACACCCAGACACTTTACATTTTTTTGCTGCACTTGTTTGAAAATTAAGAATAAATAAATTTAAAAATTTTAATTTTTCTATATTTTATTTTTTGGAATTTTTATTTCTTTAGTATTAGAGAAAAATTTATATTTTATTTTAAAAATTAAAAAAATAGTAAATTTACAGATCTATTGTTTACTAGATATTGTTGGACTTTGTTTTCTTTTTCTAATTTAAATAAAAAATTTAATCATAAAATTTAAATATTCAAAAACAAAAAAATTTATTTTTAAAATTTTTTTTGAAAATATTTTTTTTATTCACCGGATAATGCGCACCCGAACAGTTGACTTTTTTTGCTGCACTTTTTCCCAAATTAAGAATAAATTAATTTAAAAATTTAAAATTTAAAATTTTTTTATTTTTGGATATTTAAGGAATTTTTATTTTTTTCCTATTAGAAAAAAATTAATATTTTTTGTTTAAAAATTAAAAAAAATAATAACTTTACAGATCTATTGTTTACTAGATATTGCTAGATTTTATTTTATTTTTGTAATTTAAATAAAAAAATTTAATCATATAATTTAAATATTCAAAAATAAAAATTTTATTCTGTTAAAATTTGTAAATTTTTTGAAAATTTTTTGTTATTTTTTTATTCACCAGATAATGGCACACATGGACTGTTGACTTTTTTTTGCAGCACTTGTTCACAAATTAAGAATAAATTAATTTAAAAAATTTAAAATTTTTCAATTTTTTTGGATATTGTTAGAATTTTTTATTTTTTTCTATTGGAAAAAAATTATTCTTTTAGTTAAAAAATTAAAAAAATAATAAATTTACAGATCTGTTGTTTACTTGATATTGCTAGACTTTATTTTATTTTTTTAATTTAAATAAAAAATATAATCATGTAATTTAAATATTCAAAAAAAAAATTATTTTTTGAAAATTTTTTATTTTTTTGAAAACATTTTTTTATTTTTTTCACCGGATAATGCCACACCCGGACAGTTGACATTTTTTTGCTGCACTTGTTCAAAAATTAAGAATAACTAAATTTAAAAATTTTAATTTTTCTATTTTATATTTTTTGGAATTTTTATTTCTTTAGTATTAGAAAAAAATTTATATTTTATTTTAAAAATTAAAAAAATAATAAATTTACAGATCTATTGTTTACTAGATATTGCTGGACTTTGTTTTCTATTTCTAATTTAAATAAAATAATTTAATCATATAATTTAAATATTCAAAAATAAAAAATTTATTTTTTAAAATTTATGTTTTGAAAATATTTTTTTATTCACCGGATAATGCCACACCCAAACAGTTGACTTTTTTATGCTGCACTTGTTCATAAATTAAGAATAAATTAATTTAAAAATTTAAAATTTTTCAATGTTTTTATTTTTTGGATATTTTTGGAATTTTTATTTTTTTACTATTAGAAAAAAATTTATATATTTTGTTTAAAAATTTATATATTTTGTTTAAAAATTAAAAAAATAATAAATTTATAGATCTATGGTTTACTAGATATTGCTTGACTTTATTTTATTTTTATAATTTAAATAAAAAAATTTAATCATATATTTTAAATATTCAAAAATAAAATTTTATTTTTTTAAAATTTGTAATTTTTTTGAAAATATTTTTTTGATTTTTTATTAACCGGATAATGGCACACCTGTACAGTTGACTTTTTTTTGCAGTACTTGTTCACAAATTAAGAATAAATTAATTTAAAAATTTAATTTTTTCCTTTTTTTATTTTTTGGATATTTTTGGAATCATGTTTTTTTATTATAAAAAATTTATTTTATTTTAAAAATTAAAAAATAATAAATTTACAGATCTATTGTTCAGTAGATATTGCTGGACTTTGTTTTATTTTTCTAGTTAAAATAAAAAAATTTAATCATATAATATAAATATTCAAAAATAAAAAAATTTATTTTTAAAATTTTTTTTTGAAAATATTTTTTTATTCACCGGATAATGCACACCCGAACAGTTGACTTTTTTTGCTGCACTTGTTCACAAATTAAGAATAAATTAATTTAAAAATTTAAAATTTAAAATTTTTTTATTTTTGGATATTTATGGAATTTTTATTTTTTTCCTATTAGAAAAAAATTAATATTTTTTGTTTAAAAATTAAAAAAAATAATAAATTTACAGATCTATTATTTACTAGATATTTCTGGACTTTATTTTATTTTTCTAATTTAAATAAAAAAAATTAATCATATAATTTAAATATTCAAAAATAAAAAATTTTATTTTGTTAAAATTTGTAATTTTTTTGAAAATATTTTGTTTTTTTTATTCATCGGATAATGGCACACATGGACAGTTGACTTTTTTTTGCAGCACTTGTTGACAAATTAAGAATAAATTTATTTAAAAAATTTAAAATTTTTCAATTTTTTTTGGATATTGTGAGAATTTTTTATTTTTTTTACTGGAAAAAAATTATTTTTTTAGTTAAAAAATTTAAAAAATAATAAATTTACAAATCTGTTGTTTACTTGATATTGCTAGACTTTTTTTTATTTTTTTAATTTAAATAAAAAAATTTAATCATGTAATTTAAATATTCAAAAATAAAAAATTTATTTTTTGAAAATTTTTTATTTTTTGAAAATATTTTTTTAATTTTTTCACCGGATAATGCCACACCCGGACACTTGACATTTTTTTGCTGCACTTGTTTGAAAATTAAGAATAAATAAATTTAAAAATTTTAATTTTTCTATTTTTTATTTTTTGGAATTTTTATTTCTTTAGTATTAGAAAAAAATTTATATTTTATTTTAAAAATTAAAAAAAATAAATTTACAGATCTATTGTTTACTAGATATTGTTGGACTTTGTTTTCTTTTTCTAATTTAAATAAAAAAATTTAATCATAAAATTTAAATATTCAAAAATAAAAAAATTTATTTTTAAAATTTTTTTTGAAAATATTTTTTTTATTCACCGGATAATGCGCACCCAAACAGTTGACTTTTTTTGCTGCACTTTTTCCCAAATTAAGAATAAATTAATTTAAAAATTTAAAATTTAAAATTTTTTTATTTTTGGATATTTAAGGAATTTTTATTTTTTTCCTATTAGAAAAAAATTAATATTTTTTGTTTAAAAATTAAAAAAAATAATAACTTTACAGATCTATTGTTTACTAGATATTGCTAGATTTTCTTTTATTTTTGTAATTTAAATAAAAAAATTTAATCATATAATTTAAATATTCAAAAATAAAAATTTTATTCTGTTAAAATTTGTAAATTTTTTGAAAATATTTTGTTATTTTTTTATTCACCAGATAATGGCACACATGGACTGTTGACTTTTTTTTGCAGCACTTGTTCACAAATTAAGAATAAATTAATTTAAAAAATTTAAAATTTTTCAATTTTTTTGGATATTGTTAGAATTTTTTATTTTTTTCTATTGGAAAAAAATTATTCTTTTAGTTAAAAAATTAAAAAAATAATAAATTTACAGATCTGTTGTTTACTTGATATTGCTAGACTTTATTTTATTTTTTTAATTTAAATAAAAAATATAATCATGTAATTTAAATATTCAAAAAAAAAATTTATTTTTTGAAAATTTTTTATTTTTTTGAAAACATTTTTTTATTTTTTTCACCGGATAATGCCACACCCGGACAGTTGACATTTTTTTGCTGCACTTGTTCAAAAATTAAGAATAACTAAATTTAAAAATTTTAATTTTTCTATTTTATATTTTTTGGAATTTTTATTTCTTTAGTATTAGAAAAAAATTTATATTTTATTTTAAAAATTAAAAAAATAATAAATTTACAGATCTATTGTTTACTAGATATTGCTGGACTTTGTTTTCTATTTCTAATTTAAATAAAAAAATTTAATCATATAATTTAAATATTCAAAAATAAAAAATTTATTTTTTAAAATTTATGTTTTGAAAATATTTTTTTATTCACCGGATAATGCCACACCCAAACAGTTGACTTTTTTATGCTGCACTTGTTCATAAATTAAGAATAAATTAATTTAAAAATTTAAAATTTTTCAATGTTTTTATTTTTTGGATATTTTTGGAATTTTTATTTTTTTACTATTAGAAAAAAATTTATATATTTTGTTTAAAAATTAAAAAAAATAATAAATTTATAGATCTATGGTTTACTAGATATTGCTTGACTTTATTTTATTTTTCTAATTTAAATAAAAAAATTTAATCATATAATTTAAATATTCAAAAATAAAATTTTATTTTTTTAAAATTTGTAATTTTTTTGAAAATATTTTTTTGATTTTTTATTAACCGGATAATGGCACACCTGTACAGTTGACTTTTTTTTGCTGTACTTGTTCACAAATTAAGAATAAATTAATTTAAAAATTTAATTTTTTCCTTTTTTTTATTTTTTGGATATTTTTGGAATCATGTTTTTTTATTATAAAAAATTTATTTTTATTTTAAAAATTAAAAAATAATAAATTTACAGATCTATTGTTCAGTAGATATTGCTGGACTTTGTTTTATTTTTCTAGTTTAAATAAAAAATTTAATCATATAATATAAATATTCAAAAATAAAAAAATTTATTTTTAAAATTTTTTTTTGAAAATATTTTTTTATTCACCGGATAATGCACACCCGAACAGTTGACTTTTTTTGCTGCACTTGTTCACAAATTAAGAATAAATTAATTTAAAAATTTAAAATTTAAAATTTTTTTATTTTTGGATATTTATGGAATTTTTATTTTTTTCCTATTAGAAAAAAATTAATATTTTTTGTTTAAAAATTAAAAAAAATAATAAATTTACAGATCTATTATTTACTAGATATTTCTGGACTTTATTTTATTTTTCTAATTTAAATAAAAAAAATTAATCATATAATTTAAATATTCAAAAATAAAAAATTTTATTTTGTTAAAATTTGTAATTTTTTTGAAAATATTTTGTTTTTTTTATTCATCGGATAATGGCACACATGGACAGTTGACTTTTTTTTGCAGCACTTGTTGACAAATTAAGAATAAATTTATTTAAAAAATTTAAAATTTTTCAATTTTTTTTGGATATTGTGAGAATTTTTTATTTTTTTTACTGGAAAAAAATTATTTTTTTAGTTAAAAAATTTTAAAAATAATAAATTTACAAATCTGTTGTTTACTTGATATTGCTAGACTTTTTTTTATTTTTTTAATTTAAATAAAAAAATTTAATCATGTAATTTAAATATTCAAAAATAAAAAATTTATTTTTTGAAAATTTTTTATTTTTTGAAAATATTTTTTTAATTTTTTCACCGGATAATGCCACACCCGGACACTTGACATTTTTTTGCTGCACTTGTTTGAAAATTAAGAATAAATAAATTTAAAAATTTTAATTTTTCTATTTTTTATTTTTTGGAATTTTTATTTCTTTAGTATTAGAAAAAAAATTTATATTTTATTTTAAAAATTAAAAAAAATAAATTTACAGATCTATTGTTTACTAGATATTGTTGGACTTTGTTTTCTTTTTCTAATTTAAATAAAAAAATTTAATCATAAAATTTAAATATTCAAAAATAAAAAAATTTATTTTTAAAATTTTTTTTGAAAATATTTTTTTTATTCACCGGATAATGCGCACCCAAACAGTTGACTTTTTTTGCTGCACTTTTTCCCAAATTAAGAATAAATTAATTTAAAAATTTAAAATTTAAAATTTTTTTATTTTTGGATATTTAAGGAATTTTTATTTTTTTCCTATTAGAAAAAAATTAATATTTTTTGTTTAAAAATTAAAAAAAATAATAACTTTACAGATCTATTGTTTACTAGATATTGCTAGATTTTCTTTTATTTTTGTAATTTAAATAAAAAAATTTAATCATATAATTTAAATATTCAAAAATAAAAATTTTATTCTGTTAAAATTTGTAAATTTTTTGAAAATATTTTGTTATTTTTTTATTCACCAGATAATGGCACACATGGACTGTTGACTTTTTTTTGCAGCACTTGTTCACAAATTAAGAATAAATTAATTTAAAAAATTTAAAATTTTTCAATTTTTTTGGATATTGTTAGAATTTTTTATTTTTTTCTATTGGAAAAAAATTATTCTTTTAGTTAAAAAATTAAAAAAATAATAAATTTACAGATCTGTTGTTTACTTGATATTGCTAGACTTTATTTTTTTTTTTTAATTTAAATAAAAAATATAATCATGTAATTTAAATATTCAAAAAAAAAATTTATTTTTTGAAAATTTTTTATTTTTTTGAAAATATTTTTTTATTTTTTTCACCGGATAATGCCACACCCGGACAGTTGACATTTTTTTGCTGCACTTGTTCAAAAATTAAGAATAACTAAATTTAAAAATTTTAATTTTTCTATTTTATATTTTTTGGAATTTTTATTTCTTTAGTATTAGAAAAAAATTTATATTTTATTTTAAAAATTAAAAAAATAATAAATTTACAGATCTATTGTTTACTAGATATTGCTGGACTTTGTTTTCTATTTCTAATTTAAATAAAAAAATTTAATCATATAATTTAAATATTCAAAAATAAAAAATTTATTTTTTAAAATTTATGTTTTGAAAATATTTTTTTATTCACCGGATAATGCCACACCCAAACAGTTGACTTTTTTATGCTGCACTTGTTCATAAATTAAGAATAAATTAATTTAAAAATTTAAAATTTTTCAATGTTTTTATTTTTTGGATATTTTTGGAATTTTTATTTTTTTACTATTAGAAAAAAATTTATATATTTTGTTTAAAAATTAAAAAAAATAATAAATTTACAGATCTATGGTTTACTAGATATTGCTTGACTTTATTTTATTTTTCTAATTTAAATAAAAAAATTTAATCATATAATTTAAATATTCAAAAATAAAATTTTATTTTTTTAAAATTTGTAATTTTTTTGAAAATATTTTTTTGATTTTTTATTAACCGGATAATGGCACACCTGTACAGTTGACTTTTTTTTGCTGTACTTGTTCACAAATTAAGAATAAATTAATTTAAAAATTTAATTTTTTCCTTTTTTTTATTTTTTGGATATTTTTGGAATCATGTTTTTTTATTATAAAAAATTTATTTTTATTTTAAAAATTAAAAAATAATAAATTTACAGATCTATTGTTCAGTAGATATTGCTGGACTTTGTTTTATTTTTCTAGTTTAAATAAAAAATTTAATCATATAATATAAATATTCAAAAATAAAAAAATTTATTTTTAAAATTTTTTTTGAAAATATTTTTTTATTCACCGGATAATGCACACCCGAACAGTTGACTTTTTTTGCTGCACTTGTTCACAAATTAAGAATAAATTAATTTAAAAATTTAAAATTTAAAATTTTTTTATTTTTGGATATTTATGGAATTTTTATTTTTTTCCTATTAGAAAAAAATTAATATTTTTTGTTTAAAAATTAAAAAAAATAATAAATTTACAGATCTATTATTTACTAGATATTTCTGGACTTTATTTTATTTTTCTAATTTAAATAAAAAAAATTAATCATATAATTTAAATATTCAAAAATAAAAAATTTTATTTTGTTAAAATTTGTAATTTTTTTGAAAATATTTTGTTTTTTTTATTCATCGGATAATGGCACACATGGACAGTTGACTTTTTTTTGCAGCACTTGTTGACAAATTAAGAATAAATTTATTTAAAAAATTTAAAATTTTTCAATTTTTTTTGGATATTGTGAGAATTTTTTATTTTTTTTACTGGAAAAAAATTATTTTTTTAGTTAAAAAATTTAAAAAATAATAAATTTACAAATCTGTTGTTTACTTGATATTGCTAGACTTTTTTTTATTTTTTTAATTTAAATAAAAAAATTTAATCATGTAATTTAAATATTCAAAAATAAAAAATTTATTTTTTGAAAATTTTTTATTTTTTGAAAATATTTTTTAATTTTTTCACCGGATAATGCCACACCCGGACACTTGACATTTTTTTGCTGCACTTGTTTGAAAATTAAGAATAAATAAATTTAAAAATTTTAATTTTTCTATTTTTTATTTTTTGGAATTTTTATTTCTTTAGTATTAGAAAAAAAATTTATATTTTTTTTTAAAAATTAAAAAAAATAAATTTACAGATCTATTGTTTACTAGATATTGTTGGACTTTGTTTTCTTTTTCTAATTTAAATAAAAAAATTTAATCATAAAATTTAAATATTCAAAAATAAAAAAATTTATTTTTAAAATTTTTTTTGAAAATATTTTTTTTATTCACCGGATAATGCGCACCCAAACAGTTGACTTTTTTTGCTGCACTTTTTCCCAAATTAAGAATAAATTAATTTAAAAATTTAAAATTTAAAATTTTTTTATTTTTGGATATTTAAGGAATTTTTATTTTTTTCCTATTAGAAAAAAATTAATATTTTTTGTTTAAAAATTAAAAAAAATAATAACTTTACAGATCTATTGTTTACTAGATATTGCTAGATTTTCTTTTATTTTTGTAATTTAAATAAAAAAATTTAATCATATAATTTAAATATTCAAAAATAAAAATTTTATTCTGTTAAAATTTGTAAATTTTTTGAAAATATTTTGTTATTTTTTTATTCACCAGATAATGGCACACATGGACTGTTGACTTTTTTTTGCAGCACTTGTTCACAAATTAAGAATAAATTAATTTAAAAAATTTAAAATTTTTCAATTTTTTTGGATATTGTTAGAATTTTTTATTTTTTTCTATTGGAAAAAAATTATTCTTTTAGTTAAAAAATTAAAAAAATAATAAATTTACAGATCTGTTGTTTACTTGATATTGCTAGACTTTATTTTATTTTTTTAATTTAAATAAAAAATATAATCATGTAATTTAAATATTCAAAAAAAAAAATTTATTTTTTGAAAATTTTTTATTTTTTTGAAAATATTTTTTTATTTTTTTCACCGGATAATGCCACACCCGGACAGTTGACATTTTTTTGCTGCACTTGTTCAAAAATTAAGAATAACTAAATTTAAAAATTTTAATTTTTCTATTTTATATTTTTTGGAATTTTTATTTCTTTAGTATTAGAAAAAAATTTATATTTTATTTTAAAAATTAAAAAAATAATAAATTTACAGATCTATTGTTTACTAGATATTGCTGGACTTTGTTTTCTATTTCTAATTTAAATAAAAAAATTTAATCATATAATTTAAATATTCAAAAATAAAAAATTTATTTTTTAAAATTTATGTTTTGAAAATATTTTTTTATTCACCGGATAATGCCACACCCAAACAGTTGACTTTTTTATGCTGCACTTGTTCATAAATTAAGAATAAATTAATTTAAAAATTTAAAATTTTTCAATGTTTTTATTTTTTGGATATTTTTGGAATTTTTATTTTTTTACTATTAGAAAAAAATTTATATATTTTGTTTAAAAATTAAAAAAAATAATAAATTTACAGATCTATGGTTTACTAGATATTGCTTGACTTTATTTTATTTTTCTAATTTAAATAAAAAAATTTAATCATATAATTTAAATATTCAAAAATAAAATTTTATTTTTTTAAAATTTGTAATTTTTTTGAAAATATTTTTTTGATTTTTTATTAACCGGATAATGGCACACCTGTACAGTTGACTTTTTTTTGCTGTACTTGTTCACAAATTAAGAATAAATTAATTTAAAAATTTAATTTTTTCATTTTTTTTATTTTTTGGATATTTTTGGAATCATGTTTTTTTATTATAAAAAATTTATTTTTATTTTAAAAATTAAAAAATAATAAATTTACAGATCTATTGTTCAGTAGATATTGCTGGACTTTGTTTTATTTTTCTAGTTTAAATAAAAAATTTAATCATATAATATAAATATTCAAAAATAAAAAAATTTATTTTTAAAATTTTTTTTGAAAATATTTTTTTATTCACCGGATAATGCACACCCGAACAGTTGACTTTTTTTGCTGCACTTGTTCACAAATTAAGAATAAATTAATTTAAAAATTTAAAATTTAAAATTTTTTTATTTTTGGATATTTATGGAATTTTTATTTTTTTCCTATTAGAAAAAAATTAATATTTTTTGTTTAAAAATTAAAAAAAATAATAAATTTACAGATCTATTATTTACTAGATATTTCTGGACTTTATTTTATTTTTCTAATTTAAATAAAAAAAATTAATCATATAATTTAAATATTCAAAAATAAAAAATTTTATTTTGTTAAAATTTGTAATTTTTTTGAAAATATTTTGTTTTTTTTATTCATCGGATAATGGCACACATGGACAGTTGACTTTTTTTTGCAGCACTTGTTGACAAATTAAGAATAAATTTATTTAAAAAATTTAAAATTTTTCAATTTTTTTTGGATATTGTGAGAATTTTTTATTTTTTTTACTGGAAAAAAATTATTTTTTTAGTTAAAAAATTTAAAAAATAATAAATTTACAAATCTGTTGTTTACTTGATATTGCTAGACTTTTTTTTATTTTTTTAATTTAAATAAAAAAATTTAATCATGTAATTTAAATATTCAAAAATAAAAAATTTATTTTTTGAAAATTTTTTATTTTTTGAAAATATTTTTTTAATTTTTTCACCGGATAATGCCACACCCGGACACTTGACATTTTTTTGCTGCACTTGTTTGAAAATTAAGAATAAATAAATTTAAAAATTTTAATTTTTCTATTTTTTATTTTTTGGAATTTTTATTTCTTTAGTATTAGAAAAAAAATTTATATTTTTTTTAAAAATTAAAAAAAATAAATTTACAGATCTATTGTTTACTAGATATTGTTGGACTTTGTTTTCTTTTTCTAATTTAAATAAAAAAATTTAATCATAAAATTTAAATATTCAAAAATAAAAAAATTTATTTTTAAAATTTTTTTTGAAAATATTTTTTTTATTCACCGGATAATGCGCACCCAAACAGTTGACTTTTTTTGCTGCACTTTTTCCCAAATTAAGAATAAATTAATTTAAAAATTTAAAATTTAAAATTTTTTTATTTTTGGATATTTAAGGAATTTTTATTTTTTTCCTATTAGAAAAAAATTAATATTTTTTGTTTAAAAATTAAAAAAAATAATAACTTTACAGATCTATTGTTTACTAGATATTGCTAGATTTTCTTTTATTTTTGTAATTTAAATAAAAAAATTTAATCATATAATTTAAATATTCAAAAATAAAAATTTTATTCTGTTAAAATTTGTAAATTTTTTGAAAATATTTTGTTATTTTTTTATTCACCAGATAATGGCACACATGGACTGTTGACTTTTTTTTGCAGCACTTGTTCACAAATTAAGAATAAATTAATTTAAAAAATTTAAAATTTTTCAATTTTTTTGGATATTGTTAGAATTTTTTATTTTTTTCTATTGGAAAAAAATTATTAAATTCACAGATCTATTGTTTACTAGATATTGCTGGACTTTATTTTATTTTTTTAATTTAAATAAAAAAATTTAATCATGTGATTTAAATAGTCAAAAATAAAAAATTTATTCTGTTAAAATTTGTAATTTTTTTGAAAATATTTTGTTATTTTTTTATTCACCGGATAAAGGCATACATGGTCTGTTGACTTTTTTTTGCAGCACATGTTCACAAATTAAGAATAAATTAATTTAAAAAATTTAAAATTTTTCAAATTTTTTTGGATATTGTTAGAATTTTTTATATTTTTCTATTGGAAAAAAATTATTTTTTTTAGTTAAAATTTTAAAAAAATAATAAATTTACAGATCTATTATTTACTTGATATTGCTAGACTTTATTTTATTTTTTAATTTAAATAAAAAAATTTAATCATGTAATTTAAATATTCAAAAATAAAAAATTTATTTTTTGAAAATTTTTTATTTTTTTGAAAACATTTTTTTATTTTTTTCAACGGATAATTCCACACCCGGACAGTTGACATTTTTTTTGCTGCACTTGTTTAAAAATTAAGAATAAATAAATTTAAAAATTTTAATTTTTCTATTTTTTTATTTTTTGGAATTTTTATTTTTTTAGTATTAGAAAAAAATTTATAATTTTATTTTAAAAATTAAAAAAAATAATAAATTTACAGATCTATTGTTTACTAGATATTGTTGGATTTTGTTTTCTTTTTCTAATTTAAATAAAAAAATTTAATCATATAATTTAAATATTTTAAAATATATTTATTGAAAATATTTTTTTATTCATTGAATAATGTCACACCCAAACAGTTGACTTTTTTATGCTGCACTTGTTCATAAATTAAGAATAAATTAATTTAAAAATTTAAAATTTTTCAATTTTTTTTATTTTTTGGATATTTTTGGAATTTTTATTTTTTTTACTATGAGAAAAAAATTTATATATTATTTTTAAAAATTAAAAAAAAATAAATTTACTAGATATTGCTTTACTTTATTTTAATTTTCTAATTTAAATAAAAAAATTTAATCATATAATTTTAATATTCAAAAATAAAAAATTTATTTTTTTAAAATTTGTAATTTTTTTGAAAATATTTTCTTTTGTTTTTCTATTCACCGGATAATGGCACACCTGGACAGTTGACTTTTTTTTGCTGCACTTGCTCACAAATTAAGAATAAATTAATTTAAAAAATTTAAAATTTAAAATTTTTCAATTTTTTATTTTTTGGATATTGTTAGAATATTTTATTTTTTTCTATCAGAAAAAAAGTTATTTTTTTTGTTAAAAATTAAAAAAATAATAAATTTACAGATCTGTTGTTTAGTAGATATTGCTAGACTTTATTTTATTTTTCTAATTTAAATAAAAAAAATTTAATCATGTAATTTAAATATTCAAAAATAAAAAATTTATTTTTTGAAAATTTTTTATTTTTAAAAAAAATATTTTTATTTTTTTCACCAGAAAATACCACACCCAGACAGTTAACATTTTTTTGCTGCACTTGTTCACAAATTAAGAATAAATTAATTTAAAAATTTAATTTTTTACTTTTTTTATTTTTTGGATATTTTTGGAATCATATTTTTTTATTAGAAAAAAATTATTTTTATTTTAAAAATTAAAAAATAATAAATTTACAGATCTATTGTTAAGTAGATATTGCTGGACTTTGTTTTATTTTTCTAGTTTAAATAAAAAAATTTAATCATGTAATTTAAATATTCAAAAATAAAAAAATTTATTTTTAAAATTTTTTTTTGAAAATATTTTTTTTATTCACCGAATAATGCACACCCGAACAGTTGACTTTTTTTTACTGCACTTGTTCCCAAATTAAGAATAAATTAATTTAAAATTTTAACATTTTTCAATTTTTTATTTTTGGATATTTTTGGAATTTTTATTTTTTTCCTAATAGAAAAAATTTATATTTTTTGTTTAAAAATAAAAAATAATAATAAATTTACAGATCTATTATTTACTAGATATTTCTGGACTTTACTTTATTTTTCTTATTTAAATAAAAAGTTTAATCATATAATTTAAATATTTAAAAATAAAAAATTTATTTGGTTAAAATTTGTAATTTTTTTGAAAATATTTTGTTATTTTTTTATTCACCGGATAATGGCACACATGGACAGTTGACTTTTTTTTGCAGCACTTGTTCACAAATTAAGAATAAATTTATTTAAAAATTTTAAATTTTTTCAATTTTTTTTGGATATTGTGAGAACTTTTTATTTTTTTCTATTGGAAAAAAATTTATTTTTTTAGTTAAAAAATTAAAAAATAATAAACTTACAGATCTGTTGTTTACTTGATATTGCTAGACTTTATTTTATTTTTTTAATTTAAATAAAAAAATTTAATCATGTAATTTAAATATTCAAAAATAAAAAATTTATTTTTTGAAAATTTTTTATTTTTTTGAAAATATTTTTTTATTTTTTTCACCAGATAATACCACACCCGGACACTTGACATTTTTTTGCTGCACTTTTTTAAAAATTAAGAATAAATAAATTTAAAAATTTTAATTTTTCTATTTTTTATTTTTTGGAATTTTTATTTCTTTAGTATTAGAAAAAAATTTATATTTTTATTTTAAAAATTAAAAAAATAATAAATTTACAGATTTATTGTTTACTAGATATTGCTGGACTTTGTTTTCTTTTTCTAATTTAAATAAAATAATTTAATCATATAATATAAATATTTTAAAATATATTTTTTGAAAATATTTTTTTATTCATTGAATAATGCCACACCCAAACAGTTGACTTTTTTATGCTGCACTTGTTCATAAATTAAGAATAAATTAATTTAAAAATTTAAAATTTTTCAAGTTTTTTATTTTTTGGATATTTTTGGAATTTTTTTTACTATGAGAAAAAAATTTATATATTATTATTAAAAATTAAAAAAAAATAAATTTACTAGATATTGCTTTACTTTATTTTAATTTTCTAATTTAAATAAAAAAAATTTAATCATATAATTTAAATATTCAAAAATAAAAAAATTTATTTTTTTAAAATTTGTAATTTTTTTGAAAATATTTTCTTTTGTTTTTCTATTCACCGGATAATGGCACACCTGGACAGTTGACTTTTTTTTGCTGCACTTGCTCACAAATTAAGAATAAATTAATTTAAAAAATTTAAAATCTTTCAATTTTTTATTTTTTGGATATTGTTAGAATATTTTATTTTTTTCTATCAGAAAAAAAGTTATTTTTTTTGTTAAAAATTAAAAAAATAATAAATTTACAGATCTGTTGTTTAGTAGATAATTCTAGACTTTATTTTATTTTTTAATTTAAATAAAAAATTTAATCATGTAATTTAAATATTCAAAAATAAAAAATTTATTTTTTGAAAATTTTTTATTTTTTAAAAAAATATTTTTATTTTTTTCACCAGAAAATGCCACACCCAGACAGTTAACATTTTTTTGCTGCACTTGTTCACAAATTAAGAATAAATTAATTTAAAAATTTAATTTTTTCCTTTTTTTATTTTTTGGATATTTTTGGAATCATATTTTTTTATTAGAAAAAAATTATTTTTATTTTAAAAATTAAAAAATAATAAATTTACAGATCTATTGTTAAGTAGATATTGCTGGAATTTGTTTTATTTTTCTAGTTTAAATAAAAAAATTTAATCATGTAATTTAAATATTCAAAAATAAAAAATTTATTTTTTGAAAATTTTTTATTTTTTTGAAAATATTTTTTTTATTCACCGGATAATGCACACCCGAACAGTTGACTTTTTTTGCTGCACTTGTTCCCAAATTAAGAATAAATTAATTTAAAAATTTAAAATTTTTCAATTTTTTATTTTTGGATATTTTTGGAATTTTTATTTTTCTCCTATTAGAAAAAATTTATATTTTTTGTTTAAAAATAAAAAAATAATAAATTTAGAGATCTATTATTTACTAGATATTTCTGGACTTTACTTTATTTTTCTTATTTAAATAAAAAGTTTAATCATATAATTTAAATATTTAAAAATAAAAAATTTATTTTGTTAAAATTTGTAATTTTTTTGAAAATATTTTGTTATTTTTTTATTCACCGGATAATGGCACACATGGACAGTTGACTTTTTTTTGCAGCACTTGTTCACAAATTAAGAATAAATTTATTTAAAAATTTTAAAATTTTTCAATTTTTTTGGATATTGTGAGAATTTTTTATTTTTTTAGTTAAAAAATTAAAAAATAATAAATTTACAGATCTGTTGTTTACTTGATATTGCTAGACTTTATTTTATTTTTTTAATTTAAATAAAAAAATTTAATCATGTAATTTAAATATTCAAAAAAAAAAAGTTATTTTTTGAAAATTTTTTATTTTTTTGAAAATTTATTTCTTTAGTATTAGAATAAAATTTATATTTTTATTTTAAAAATTAAAAAAATAATAAATTTACAGATTTATTGTTTACTAGATATTGCTGGACTTTATTTTCTTTTTCTAATTTAAATAAAATAATTTAATCATATAATTTAAATATTTTAAAATATATTTTTTGAAAATATTTTTTTTTTCTATTTTTTATTTTTTTGAATTTTTATTTCTTTAGTATTAGAAAAAAAATTATATTTTTATTTTAAAAATTAAAAAAATAATAAATTTACAGATTTATTGTTTACTAGATATTGTTGGAATTTGTTTTCTTTTTCTAATTGAAATAAAATAATTTAATCATATAATTTAAATATTCAAAAATAAAAAATTTATTTTTTAAAATTTATTTTTTGAAAATATTTTTTTATTCACCGGATAATGCCACACCCAAACAATTGACTTTTTTATGCTGCACTTGTTCATAAATTAAGAATAAATTAATTTAAAAATTTAAATTTTTTCAATATTTTTATTTTTTGGATATTTTTGGAATTTTTATTTTTTTACTATTAGAAAAAAATTTATACATTTTGTTTAAAAATTAAAAAAAAATAATAAATTTACAGATCTATGGTTTACTAGATATTGCTTGACTTTATTTTATTTTCTAATTTAAATAAAAAAATTTAATCATATAATTTAAATATTCAAAAATAAAAATTTATTTTTTTTAAAATTTGTAATTTTTTTGAAAATATTTTTTTTTATTAACCGGATAATGGCACACCTATACAGTTGACTTTTTTTTGCTGCACTTGTTCACAAATTAAGAATAAATTAATTTAAAAATTTAATTTTTTCCTTTTTTTTTATTTTTTGGATATTTTTGGAATCATATTTTTTTATTATAAAAAATTTATTTTTATTTTAAAAATTAAAAAATAATAAATTTACAAATCTATTGTTCAGTAGATATTGCTGGACTTTGTTTTATTTTTCTAGTTTAAATAAAAAAATTTAATCATATAATATAAATATTCAAAAATAAAAAAAATTTATTTTTAAAATTTTTTTTTGAAAATATTTTTTTTATTCACCGGATAATGCACACCCGAACAGTTGACTTTTTTTGCTGCACTTGTTCATAAATTAAGAATAAATTAATTTAAAAATTTAAAATTTAAAATTTTTTTATTTTTGGATATTTATGGAATTTTTATTTTTTTCCTATTAGGAAAAAATTAATATTTTTTGTTTAAAAATTAAAAAAATAATAAATTTACAGATCTATTATTTACTAGATATTTCTGGACTTTATTTTATTTTTCTAATTTAAATAAAAAAATTAATCATATAATTTAAATATTCAAAAATAAAAAATTTTATTTTGTTAAAATTTGTAATTTTTTTGAAAATATTTTTTATTTTTTTATTCACCGGATAATGGCACACATGGACAGTTGACTTTTTTTTTGCAGCACTTGTTCACAAATTAAGAATAAATTTATTTAAAAAATTTAAAATTTTTCAATTTTTTTTGGATATTTTGAGAATTTTTTATTTTTTTTACTGGAAAAAAATTATTTTTTTAGTTAAAAAATTTAAAAAATAATAAATTTACAGATCTGATGTTTACTTGATATTGCTAGACTTTATTTTATTTTTTTAATTTAAATAAAAAAATTTAATCATGTAATTTAAAAAAATAAAAAATTTATTTTTTAAAAATTTTTTATTTTTTGAAAATATTTTTTTAATTTTTTCACCGGATAATGCCACACCCGGACACTTGACATTTTTTTGCTGCACTTGTTTGAAAATTAAGAATAACTAAATTTAAAAATTTTAAATTTTCTATTTTATATTTTTTGGAATTTTTATTTCTTTAGTATTAGAAAAAAATTTATATTTTATTTTAAAAATTAAAAAAATAATAAATTTACAGATCTATTGTTTACTAGATATTGCTGGACTTTGTTTTCTATTTCTAATTTAAATAAAAAATTTAATCATAAAATTTAAATATTCAAAAATAAAAAAATTTATTTTTAAAATTTTTTTTGAAAATATTTTTTTTATTCACCGGATAATTGATGAGATATTTTGGTGAGAAACGAATCTCTCACTAAACATCACAATCCAACCGGCAAGTGTACCGGGTCGTATCAAGTAATAAAAACTCACGGGAGTGAGGTCGATCCCACAGGGATTGAAGGATTGAGCAATTTTAGTTTAGTGGTTGATTTAGTCAAGCGAATCAAGATTTGGTTGATGATTGTGTGACTTGCAGAATGTAAATTGCATTGAAGTAAAGAGAACAAGAAATAAATTGCTGAAACTTAAAGAACAAGAAATTAAATGGCAGAAACTTAAAGTGCAAGAAATATAAATTGCGGAATCTTAAAGTGCAAGGAATATAAATTGCTTGAAATGTAAAGGGAATTGGGGAATGGATTTGCAGAATTTAAACAAGGAAAAATTAAATTGCATCAAACAGAAGAGGGCAAGGGAATTGGGATTGAACCGGATCTTGAAGCAATAAAGTAAATGAACAATGAAAGCATTAAACAGAGAATTGAAATGAGAATTTAGATCTCAGGACCCAGAGACTAGAAAACCAAGTCTAGATCTCAATGCCTTCCTAGATCCAATAAGAACAATAGCAAGGAAATTGTAAATTGCAAAGAAGAGCGATGAAGAACAATGAACCGGAAATGAAATTCAATTAACAGTAAAGTAAAGAAACAGAGAGATCCAAGATTGAGATTGAAACAGAATTTCTTCAATTCTCCAATCCAAGATTCAAGACAAAAGTAAAATGAAATTTCAAGTAAAAGGAAACAAAGAAATTCAAGTTCACTCAGTAACAAAAGCTTTCCAAAAACTCCTCTCAAAAATCTAAAAGAAAAGCCCCCCAAACAAATTGAATTCTATCCTATTTATACACTTTCCAAAATGATCTTCAAGCCTTGAGTTGGGCCTTTATTCTTGGTGGAATTGGGTTGAAAGAGGCCTTGGTTGATTGCTCTTGAAGATTGAAGAAGAACCGAAGTGAACCAATTGAACCGGAAATGAAGTTAACCAACGTTGGTCTTCAACGTTAGGGCCAAAGTTAGGGGTCTAACTTTGACCCCAACTTTTCATAGCAGCAAACCACATCCTTCTGGTATGGACGTTGGCGCCAACGTTAGGGGTCTAACTTTGACCCTAACGTTGGCCTTGCTTGGTGTGATTGGCGCCAACGTTAGCCTCCACGTTAGGGGGCTAACGTTGGCGCAAACGTTGGCCTACTCCCCCATTGTGATTTAAGTGCCAACGTTAGCCTCCAAGTTAGGGGGCTAACGTTGGCGCAAACGTTGGTGGCCCAGGGATGAAGTTTCTCTTGCCAACGTTAGCCTCCAAGTTAGGGGGCTAACGTTGGCTCAAACGTGGGAGCCCAGGGAGTACTTCATGCCCAACGTTAGCCTCCAAGTTAGGGGGCTAACGTTGGGGCTAACTTCAAGCCTCCAAGTTCAATTTCAACTTCCATTCTTCACTTCTAGCCATTCCTCTTTGCTTCAACCTTTCTCCAAGCTTTCCTCACCTATCATGAATCAACCAAACTTATCAAAGCTATGCTCAAAATCATGAGATATTCAATCTTTCATAATATGCAACAAATATAGCTCAAAACCTCATGAAATGGCATGAATTCACATATGGTTGGTTCAATCAAGGGAAACATGAAATTCTACTCAATTAGCTTGCTTGTAGCTTAAGAAAGTGCATAATTCTAATGAAAACTAAAGAAAAAGACTAGCTAAAATGGGCTAGGATGACTTGTCATCACAACACCAAACTTAAAGCTTGCTTGTCCCCAAGCAAGAAATGAATTATTAAGAAGAAAGAATGAAATGGAAAAGGAAATGCATGCTAGCAAAGTGTTATTGATAGTTCATGGGGTTTTATGTGGATATGCAAATGCTCACTTCTTATTGACTCCTAGGCCTAGAAAGTCTCCTTCAAGCTTCAAGTGACATACTGCTATGACCTCTCATTATTCCTTTATCCTTGGTCATTACTTTATTCAAAAGCTTTATTTGAGTGTCATGTGTAGCAAGTTCATTTTCTTTTCTTTTATACTTGACACATTATTCACCATAGACACTTGGCTCACATTCCTTCTTAAAACATTGATGCCCAGCACCTCTTTGGGCTTACTAAATGCTTTGTAGTTAGGTTGCTCTTGATAGTGGATTTTCAGCTGATGATCCCGGGTTAGTTAACCCAAGTCACCAAGTGTTGAGGCACTCCTAAGAGCTTACTAATCCAAGCAGATCCTAGTACAAAAACATCACAGGCATATATTTCAGAGTTCAAGCTATTGGTGTCCAGCTTTGTTTCTTTCTGTTTTTTTTTTTCTTTTGTTTTGCCACTTTTTGGCTTTCTTTGTTCTTTCTTTCTTTTTGTTTTTCTTTCTAACCAAGGAATTCTATTCAATTGAGATTCATAGACAGTAGGCCACTCTCTACTTAGAAGGAGATATCCTAGCTCTTTATTCACTAAAAGTGAGCTATTATACAATCACACACACACCACCACTTGCCTTTATTCCACTTCTAACTAACAGAGACCATTATTCTTCACATTCAAACTGTTCTTTTATTGAATTAAAAAAATGCAGGGGACAACATATGCTTCTTGTCAAGTGGAAATGAACACGCAAGCCAACATAAAAACCAGCCTACTAAAAAAACAAAACATAATTGATGCATACTACACTAACAGTTTCTGTTAAAATGGGCATATTCATACTTCCAAATTAGAGCAATTCAATACTGATGGAGTTAAGTGACAATACAACCTCTTGGTGGCTTCTTCTTCTTTCATCTCAGCTAATGGTGAGTAGTCCTCCCAGAAGAGTGATTGATTTTCTGCAGTGTTAATGGAAGTTGCTTGTTTCTCAAGCCCCTTATGTGATTTGTTAGTGTGCAAGACTTTCTTGTAGGTGTTTGAACTTACTTTGGTGTGTGAACACCAAACTTAGTCTCTTGCCATGTTTCTTATCCATAACCATATGTGAAAGCCTAAATCTTTGCTAAAGGTAATAAAACTGAAAACTAGAACAGACAATGCTTAAATGATTTGTCAGATTGCTTGGAGCTGGTAACTCTTTATACAGAAAGTGAGAATGTGCTTTTAAGTAAGATTTTTGGTGGAACACCAAACTTAGAATCTTTCATTCTCCCTTAATATGTTTTGGTGTGAAACACCAAACTTAGCTCCTTGCAATACATACCACTCATTTAACCTTTTTATTGAACTAACTATGAAAAGAAAAGTACCTCCGGTTGGGTTGCCTCCCAACAAGCGCTCTTTTATTGTCACTAGCTTGACATCTTTCAATTCTTTTTAAGAGGGTTGTAGGTGTTGAACCTCTTTTTCCTTAACCCACTGTCCTCCCAAGTACAACTTTGCTCTGTGACCATTCACAGTGAATTGATTCTTTGTTGCCTCATCTAGCAGTTCAATATTCCCATAGGGAAAAATCTTTGTCACCAAGTATGGGCCAGTCCACTTAGACTTCAGTTTGCCAGGGAAGATTTTAAGCCTTGAATTATACAGGAGTACTTGTTGTCCTGGCTTGAATTCCTTCTTTGTGATCTTCTTGTCATGCCACTTCTTAGCTTTCTCCTTGTATATCTTCGCATTTTCATAAGCTTCCAGTATGAATTCATCCAGTTCATTTAGTTGTAACAACCTTTTTTCTCCTGCAGTTTGGGGATCAAGGTTGAGGAGTTTAGTGGCCCAGAAAGCTCTGTGTTCAAGCTCTACAGGGAGGTGGCAGGATTTGCCATACAATAGCTGAAAGGGTGACTTGCCAATAGGAGTTTTAAAAGCTGTCCTATATGCCCACAATGCATCCTCTAGCTTTCTAGCCCAATCCTTTCTTGTGATTCCCACTGTTTTCTCTAGGATCTTCTTTAATTCTCTATTTGCAAGTTCGGCTTGGCCGTTAGTCTGAGGGTGGTAGGGTGTGGCTACTTTGTGAATTACTCCATATTTGTGAAGGAGTTTCTCCATTTGTTTGTTGCAAAAGTGACTACCCCCATCACTAATAAGACTTTTAGGCACTCCAAACCTAGTGAAGATGTGCTTTTTGAGGAATTGGAGGACGATCTGTGCATCACAGGTGGTTGTGGCTATAGCTTCTACCCATTTTGAGACATATTCCACTGCTACCAGGATGTATCTAAAAGAATAGGAAGGAGGAAAAGGCCCCATGAAATCAATTCCCCACAGATCGAACAATTCTAATTCCAAGATAAAATTTTGAGGCATCTCATTCCTTCTTGTTAATCCTCCTGCTTTCTGGCATTCATTACATTGGTGTACATATTCTCTGGCATCCTTGAAAATAGTTGGCCAATAGAAGCCACTCTGCAGTATTTTTGCGGCTGTTTTTTCTGGGCCAAAGTGTCCACCATAAGCTGAACCATGACAATGCCACAAGATGTCCCTTACTTCACTTTCAGGAATACACCTCCTGATCACTCCATCAGAGCATCTCTTGAATAAGAAGGGTTCATCCCATGAAAATTTCCTTGCTTCTTTAATCAACTTCTTCACTTGTTGCTTAGAGAATTCTTGCGGTATCTTCCTTCCCACTTTGTAATTTGCTATGTCAGCAAACCAAGGTGCTTGCTGGATCTGCAGAAGGTGCTCATCCGGGAAGCTTTCATTTATGGGCTGGGATGCTTTTTGATTTGTTTCATGTGGTAGTCTTGACAGATGATCAGTGACCTGATTTTCAGTGCCCTTCCTATCTCTTATTTCAATGTCAAATTCTTGTAGGAGCAGTATCCACCTGATGAGTCTTGGTTTAGCATCCTGTTTTGACATCAAATACTTAAGTGCAGCATGATCAGTGTAAACTACAACCTTCGATCCTATCAGATACGATCTAAACTTATCAAATGCATAGACTACAGCTAGCAACTCTTTTTCTGTTGTAGTGTAATTTCTTTGGGCCTCATTCAACACTTTACTTGCATAATATATGACATGATGCAAATTCCCCTTCTTTTGCCCAAGTACAGCACCAATTGCAATGTCACTTGCATCACACATGAGTTCAAAAGGTAATCCCCAATCTGGGGGTGTGATTATTGGTGCTGTTGTGAGTTTATTTTTTAAAGTTTCAAATGCATGCTGACAGTTTTCATCAAAAACAAAAGGGTTATCAAGCATCAACAGATTACTTAAAGGTTTGGCTATCTTTGAAAAGTCCTTGATAAACCTTCTGTAAAATCCGGCATGCCCCAAGAAACTTCTAACAGATTTCACATTAATTGGTGGAGGGAGTTTTTCTATAATCTCAACCTTTGCCTTATCAACCTCTATCCCTTTTCTTGAGACTTTATGGCCAAGAACAATTCCTTCGGGTACCATAAAATGGCATTTCTCCCAGTTTAAAACCAAATTAGTTTCTTGGCACCGTTTCAAGACAAGAGTTAAATGGTTTAGGCAAGCATTGAAATTATCACCAAAAACAGAGAAGTCATCCATGAAGACTTCTAAAAATTTTTCGACCATATCAGAAAAAATGGAGAGCATACACCTTTGAAATGTGGCAGGGGCGTTGCAGAGCCCAAAAGGCATCCTCCTATATGCAAAAACTCCAAATGGACATGTGAAGGCAGTTTTCTCTTGGTCCTTGGGGTCTACCACGATTTGATTATACCCAGAATATCCGTCCAAGAAACAGTAATAGGCATGGCCGGCTAACCTTTCCAGCATCTGATCAATGAATGGGAGAGGGAAATGATCCTTCCTGGTGGCATCATTCAATCTTCTATAGTCTATGCACATTCTCCACCCAGTCACTGTTCTCGTAGGGATCAACTCATTCTTCTCATTAGTAATGACTGTCATCCCTCCCTTCTTTGGTACAACTTGAACCGGGCTTACCCATGGGCTGTCAGATATTGGGAATATTATCCCTGCATTCCACAACTTCATTACTTCCTTCTGGACAACTTCCTTCATTGTAGGATTTAGCCTTCTTTGTGGTTGAACCACTGGTTTGGAATTATCTTCCAAGAGGATCTTATGCATGCATATTGCAGGGCTGATTCCCTTCAGATCATCAATGGTCCATCCTAAAGCATCTTTGTGAGCTTTGAGTACATCAAGAAGTTCTCCTTCTTCCTTCTTTGACAGGGATGAATTAATGATTACTGGGAAGTTCTCCGATGTGCCAAGGAATGCATATTTGAGATGGGTGGGTAAAGGTTTCAATTCTTGTCTTCGTACCTCTTCTTTCTTATCTTGCCTTTCATATTGCTCAGTAAAGGTCTCAGCCACTTGTTCCTCTGTTGTTTCTTGATTTCCTTCTTGCTCTTGAAAATTTTCTTCCAAAGTTTCTTCCACCAAACTATCTATCATATCCACTCTCACATAATCTTCTTGCTCAGGAGCGTTTTGCATTGATTTGAACACATTTATAATCATTTGTTCATTATGGACCCTGAAGGTCATTTCTCCTTTTTCAACATCAATGATGGCCCTTGCTGTGTGTAGAAATGGCCTTCCCAGAATGATTGAGTCGTTTCCTTCTTCTTCAGTATCCAAAATTACAAAATCTGCTGGGAAGATAAACTCCCCAATCTTTACTAACAGATTCTCCACGATTCCATTAGGTGTCTTGATTGATCTGTCAGCCATGACTAGCGACATCCTGGTGGGTTTAAGTTCTTCTATGGCAAGTTTTCTCATCATTGAGAGAGGCATTAAGTTGATGCTGGCACCCAGGTCACAGAGGGCCTTGTTGAGAATTATCTTGCCAATAGTGCATGAGACTACAAAACTTCCCGGATCCTTAAGTTTTGGTGGAATACCCCGTTGGATCACAGCACTGCATTCCTCTGTGAGTAATATGGTTTCCCTTTCAAGCCAACTTCTTTTCTTGTTGATAAGGTCCTTCAGAAACTTGGAATACAGAGGCATTTGCTCAAGTGCTTCGGCCAAAGGAATGTTGATTTCCAGCTTCTTAAAAATTTCAAGGAATTTGTGAAAATGCTTGTCATTAATTTCTTTGTTGAACCTCTGAGGGTAAGGCAGTGGAGGTGTGATATTTTTTTCTATTTGCTGCTGCCCCTGAGTTACTTCCCTTGAGCTATGTGACTGCTTGTTCTTCTCTTTGAGTTTCTCAGTGTCTTTGGTTGGCATCACATCTTGCTCCTTATCCTCATCTGCCTTTGTTTGCTTTCTTGTAGTGTCATTGTTGCTTGTTAATGCTCTTCCACTCCGTAATTGTATTGCCTTGCATTCTTCCTTGGGATTTGGAATTGTATCACTGGGCAGTGAGTTTGAAGGTCTCTCAACAGAAACTTGCTTGGAGAGTTGCCCAATTTGCCTCTCTAGGCTCTTCATGGAGGCTTCATGGTTCTTGGTTGTCATTTCTTGGTGTTTCCACATTTTGTCTATCAAGGTTTCCAAGTTGGTGAGTCTTTGAGATTCAGGTGATGCTTGTGGTGGGTTGTGAAATGTGGATGGTGGATGATAGGCATTTTGGTTGGTGGATTGGTTGTTAGATTGGTATTGGTTGATGTTGGGGTAATTGTTTTGAGGTTTTCTGAAGGAGTTTTGGTTAGTCTGCTGCTGGTTGTGATTTTGGTTGTTTCTTGGATTGTGTTGAGTTGAGTTTCTCTGCCATGGTTGCTGATTTTGGTTGTGATTGTCTCCCCACCTAAGGTTTGGGTGGTTCTTCCAAGAAGGGTTGTAAGTGTCACCATATACTTCATTTGGCCCAGAATTTTGGTTGTGCATGTACTGGACTTGTTCTTGCTGTTGCTCCTCTTGAGTCTCTTCACTCTGTCCCCATGTGGTTGATGGTTGGCTAGTGTTGACTGCTGCCACTTGGAGACTATCAATCCTCTTGGCCATTTGCTCAAATTGTTGTTGAATTTGCTGCTGCATCATCTTGTTTTGAGCTAGGATTGAGTCCACTCCTTCTAGTTCCATTACTCCTCTTCTTTGTGATGGTTGGCGGCTTCTTTGATGAGCAAAGAAATATTGGTTGTTGGCCACCATATCCACAAGATTCTGAGCTTCCTCAGCAGTTTTCATTAGTTGTAGTGAACCTCCAGCAGAATGATCTAATGCCTCCTGAGATTTCAATGTCAGGCCTTCATAGAAATTTTGCAGCACATCCCATTCATTGAACATCTCTGGAGGGCATTTTCTGATTAAGGCTTTGTACCTCTCCCATGCTTCATACAAGGATTCAGCATCTAATTGTGTGAATGTCTGCACCTCGGTTTTCAGCCTGATGACTCTCTGGGGTGGATAGAACTTGGCTAGAAATTTAGTTACCAAGTCATCCCAACTAGTGATACTTGCTTGGGGAAAAGTTTCAAGCCATTGTGCAGCCTTATCCCTTAATGAGAACGGGAACAGCAGAAGCTTGTAAGTTTCAGGATTCACACCATTGGATTTGACAGTGTCACAGATCCTCAAGAAGGTAGATAGATGTTGATTTGGATCCTCCAATGGTCCTCCTCCAAATGAGCAGTTGTTCTGGACCAATGTGATGAGTTGTGGCTTCAGTTCGAAGTTATTTGCATTGACATTAGGGGTGAGAATGCTGCTTCCACAATGTCTAGCATTTGCAAAAGTATAGGAAGCCAATACTCTCCTCTGTTGTGGTGGATTATTAACTCCTCCTTCTGGATTAGATGTATCTCCTTCCATCTCGTGGAATTCTTCGTCTGATTCTTCTTCTCCAACAATACTCTTCCCTCTTTCGGCTCTTCTTATCCTTCTAAGAGTTCTCTGATCAACTTCAGATAACACAGGAGCGGATCTCCTTGTACCTGACATACAAACAAGACAAAAGAAACACCAGCAAGATTACTTCACTCTACTGCTAGAATGAAGTTTAGTTTAAGCAAAATTTCAAACAGTTAGCGGGTTAATCAAAAGTTAAAGAAAAATAAAGAAAAAGTGCTTGATCTAGATTACCACCTCACTTAATCATTGTCAATCTAATCAATCCCCGGCAACGGCGCCAAAAACTTGATGAGATATTTTGGTGAGAAACGAATCTCTCACTAAACATCACAATCCAACCGGCAAGTGTACCGGGTCGTATCAAGTAATAAAAACTCACGGGAGTGAGGTCGATCCCACAGGGATTGAAGGATTGAGCAATTTTAGTTTAGTGGTTGATTTAGTCAAGCGAATCAAGATTTGGTTGATGATTGTGTGACTTGCAGAATGTAAATTGCATTGAAGTAAAGAGAACAAGAAATAAATTGCTGAAACTTAAAGAACAAGAAATTAAATGGCTGTTTTCTATTCCTAATTTAAATAAAAAAATTTAATCATATAATTTAAATATTCAAAAATAAAAAATTTATTTTTTAAAATTTATGTTTTGAAAATATTTTTTTATTCACCGGATAATGCCACACCCAAACAGTTGACTTTTTTATGCTGCACTTGTTCATAAATTAAGAATAAATTAATTTAAAAATTTAAAATTTTTCAATGTTTTTATTTTTTGGATATTTTTGGAATTTTTATTTTTTTACTATTAGAAAAAAATTTATATATTTTGTTTAAAAATTAAAAAAAATAATAAATTTACAGATCTATGGTTTACTAGATATTGCTTGACTTTATTTTATTTTTCTAATTTAAATAAAAAAATTTAATCATATAATTTAAATATTCAAAAATAAAATTTTATTTTTTTAAAATTTGTAATTTTTTTGAAAATATTTTTTTGTTTTTTTATTAACCGGATAATGGCACAACTGTACAGTTGACTTTTTTTTGCTGTACTTGTTCACAAATTAAGAATAAATTAATTTAAAAATTTAATTTTTTCCTTTTTTTTATTTTTTGGATATTTTTGGAATCAAGTTTTTTTATTATAAAAAATTTATTTTTATTTTAAAAATTAAAAAATAATAAATTTACAGATCTATTGTTCAGTAGATATTGCTGGACTTTGTTTTATTTTTCTAGTTTAAATAAAAAAATTTAATCATATAATATAAATATTCAAAAATAAAAAAATTTATTTTTAAAATTTTTTTTTGAAAATATTTTTTTTATTCACCGGATAATGCACACCCGAACAGTTGACTTTTTTTGCTACACTTGTTCACAAATTAAGAATAAATTAATTTAAAAATTTAAAATTTAAAATTTTTTTATTTTTGGATATTTATGGAATTTTTATTTTTTTCCTATTAGAAAAAATTAATATTTTTTGTTTAAAAATTAAAAAAAATAATAAATTTACAGATCTATTATTTACAAGATATTTCTGGACTTTATTTTATTTTTCTAATTTAAATAAAAAAAATTAATCATATAATTTAAATATTCAAAAATAAAAAATTTTATTTTGTTAAAATTTGTAATTTTTTTGAAAATATTTTGTTTTTTTTATTCATCGGATAATGGCACACATGGACAGTGGACTTTTTTTTTCAGCACTTGTTCACAAATTAAGAATAAATTTATTTAAAAAATTTAAAATTTTTCAATTTTTTTTGGATATTGTGAGAATTTTTTATTTTTTTTACTGGAAAAAAATTATTTTTTTAGTTAAAAAATTTAAAAAATAATAAATTTTGCAGATCTGTTGTTTACTTGATATTGCTAGACTTTTTTTTATTTTTTTAATTTAAATAAAAAAATTTAATCATGTAATTTAAATATTCAAAAATAAAAAATTTATTTATTAAAAATTTTTTATTTTTTGAAAATATTTTTTTAATTTTTTCACCGGATAATGCCACACCCGGACACTTTACATTTTTTTGCTGCACTTGTTTGAAAATTAAGAATAAATAAATTTAAAAATTTTAATTTTTCTATATTTTATTTTTTGGAATTTTTATTTCTTTAGTATTAGAGAAAAATTTATATTTTATTTTAAAAATTAAAAAAATAGTAAATTTACAGATCTATTGTTTACTAGATATTGTTGGACTTTGTTTTCTTTTTCTAATTTAAATAAAAAATTTAATCATAAAATTTAAATATTCAAAAATAAAAAAATTTATTTTTAAAATTTTTTTTGAAAATATTTTTTTTATTCACCGGATAATGCGCATCCGAACAGTTGACTTTTTTTGCTGCACTTGTTCCCAAATTAAGAATAAATTAATTTAAAAATTTAAAATTTAAAATTTTTTTATTTTTGGATATTTAAGGAATTTTTATTTTTTTCCTATTAGAAAAAAATTAGTATTTTTTGTTTAAAAATTAAAAAAAATAATAACTTTACAGATCTATTGTTTACTAGATATTGCTAGATTTTATTTTATTTTTTTAATTTAAATAAAAAAAATTTAATCATATAATTTAAATATTCAAAAATAAAGATTTTATTCTGTTAAAATTTGTAAATTTTTTGAAAATATTTTGTTATTTTTTTATTCACCAGATAATGGCACACATGGACTGTTGACTTTTTTTTGCAGCACTTGTTCACAAATTAAGAATAAATTAATTTAAAAAATTTAAAATTTTTCAATTTTTTTGGATATTGTTAGAATTTTTTATTTTTTTCTATTGGAAAAAAATTATTCTTTTAGTTAAAAAATTAAAAAAATAATAAATTTACAGATCTGTTGTTTACTTGATATTGCTAGACTTTATTTTATTTTTTTAATTTAAATAAAAAATATAATCATGTAATTTAAATATTCAAAAAAAAATTTATTTTTTGAAAATTTTTTATTTTTTTGAAAACATTTTTTTATTTTTTTCACCGGATAATGCCACACCCGGACAGTTGACATTTTTTTGCTGCAGTTGTTCAAAAATTAAGAATAACTAAATTTAAAAATTTTAATTTTTCTATTTTATATTTTTTGGAATTTTTATTTCTTTAGTATTAGAAAAAAATTTATATTTTATTTTAAAAATTAAAAAAATAATAAATTTACAGATCTATTGTTTACTAGATATTGCTGGACTTTGTTTTCTATTTCTAATTTAAATAAAAAAATTTAATCATATAATTTAAATATTCAAAAATAAAAAATTTATTTTTTAAAATTTATGTTTTGAAAATATTTTTTTATTCACCGGATAATGCCACACCTAAACAGTTGACTTTTTTATGCTGCACTTGTTCATAAATTAAGAATAAATTAATTTAAAAATTTAAAATTTTTCAATGTTTTTATTTTTTGGATATTTTTGGAATTTTTATTTTTTTACTATTAGAAAAAAATTTATATATTTTGTTTAAAAATTAAAAAAAATAATAAATTTACAGATCTATGGTTTACTAGATATTGCTTGACTTTATTTTATTTTTCTAATTTAAATAAAAAAAATTTAATCATATAATTTAAATATTCAAAAATAAAAAAATTTATTTTTAAAATTTCTTTTTGAAAATATTTTTTTATTCACCGGATAATGCACACCCGAACAGTTGACTTTTTTTGTTACACTTGTTCACAAATTAAGAATAAATTAATTTAAAAATTTTAAATTTTAAATTTTTTTATTTTTGGATATTTATGAAATTTTTATTTTTTTCCTATTAAAAAAATTAATATTTTTTGTTTAAAAATTAAAAAAAAAATAATAAATTTGCAGATCTATTATTTACTAGATATTTCTGGACTTTATTTTATTTTTCTAATTTAAATAAAAAAATTAATCATATAATTTAAATATTCAAAAATAAAAAATTTTATTTTGTTAAAATTTGTAATTTTTTTGAAAATATTTTGTTTTTTTTATTCATCGGATAATGGCACACATGGACAGTTGACTTTTTTTTCAGCACTTGTTCACAAATTAAGAATAAATTTATTTAAAAAATTTAAAATTTTTCAATTTTTTTTGGATATTGTGAGAATTTTTTATTTTTTTTACTGGAAAAAAATTATTTTTTTAGTTAAAAAATTTAAAAAATAATAAATTTACAGATCTGTTATTTACTTGATATTGCTAGACTTTTTTTTATTTTTTTAATTTAAATAAAAAAATTTAATCATGTAATTTAAATATTCAAAAATAAAAAATTTATTTTTTAAAAATTTTTTATTTTTTGAAAATATTTTTTTAATTTTTTCACCGCATAATGCCACACCCGGACACTTGACATTTTTTTGCTGCACTTGTTTGAAAATTAAGAATAAATAAATTTAAATATTTTAATTTTTCTATATTTTATTTTTTGGAATTTTTATTTCTTTAGTATTAGAAAAAAATTTATATTTTATTTTAAAAATTAAAAAAATAATAAATTTACAGATCTATTGTTTACTAGATATTGTTGGACTTTGTTTTCTTTTTCTAATTTAAATAAAAAATTTAATCATAAAATTTAAATATTCAAAAATAAAAAAATTTATTTTTAAAATTTTTTTTGAAAATATTTTTTTTATTCACCGGATAATGCACACCCGAACAGTTGACTTTTTTTGCTGCACTTGTTCCCAAATTAAGAATTAATTAATTTAAAAATTTAAAATTTAAAATTTTTTTATTTTTGGATATTTAAGGAATTTTTATTTTTTTCCTATTAGAAAAAAATTAATATTTTTTGTTTAAAAATTAAAAAAAATAATAACTTTACAGATCTATTGTTTACTAGATATTGCTGGATTTTATTTTATTTTTTTAATTTTAATAAAAAAAATTTAATCATATAATTTAAATATTCAAAAATAAAAATTTTATTCTGTTAAAATTTGTAAATTTTTTGAAAATATTTTGTTATTTTTTTATTCACCGGATAATAGCACACATGGACTGTTGACTTTTTTTTGCAGCACTTGTTCACAAATTAAGAATAAATTAATTTAAAAAATTTAAAATTTTTCAATTTTTTTGGATATTGTTAGAATTTTTTATTTTTTTCTATTGGAAAAAAATTATTCTTTTGGTTAAAAAATTAAAAAAATAATAAATTTACAGATCTGTTGTTTACTTGATATTGCTAGACTTTATTTTATTTTTTTAATTTAAATAAAAAATTTAATCATGTAATTTAAATATTCAAAAATAAAAAATTTATTTTTTGAAAATTTTTATTTTTTTGAAAACATTTTTTTATTTTTTTCACCGGATAATGCCACACCCGGACAGTTGACATTTTTTTGCTGCACTTGTTCAAAAATTAAGAATAACTAAATTTAAAAATTTTAATTTTTCTATTTTATATTTTTTGGAATTTTTATTTCTTTAGTATTAGAAAAAAATTTATATTTTATTTTAAAAATTAAAAAAATAATAAATTTACAGATCTATTGTTTACTAGATATTGCTGGACTTTGTTTTCTATTTCTAATTTAAATAAAAAAATTTAATCATATAATTTAAATATTCAAAAATAAAAAATTTATTTTTTAAAATTTATGTTTTGAAAATATTTTTTTATTCACCGGATAATGCCACACCCAAACAGTTGACTTTTTTATGCTGCACTTGTTCATAAATTAAGAATAAATTAATTTAAAAATTTAAAATTTTTCAATGTTTTTATTTTTTGGATATTTTTGGAATTTTTATTTTTTTACTATTAGAAAAAAATTTATATATTTTGTTTAAAAATTAAAAAAAATAATAAATTTACAGATCTATGGTTTACTAGATATTGCTTGACTTTATTTTATTTTTCTAATTTAAATAAAAAAATTTAATCATATAATTTAAATATTCAAAAATAAAATTTTATTTTTTTAAAATTTGTAATTTTTTTGAAAATATTTTTTTGTTTTTTTATTAACCGGATAATGGCACAACTGTACAGTTGACTTTTTTTTGCTGTACTTGTTCACAAATTAAGAATAAATTAATTTAAAAATTTAATTTTTTCCTTTTTTTTATTTTTTGGATATTTTTGGAATCATGTTTTTTTATTATAAAAAATTTATTTTTATTTTAAAAATTAAAAAATAATAAATTTACAGATCTATTGTTCAGTAGATATTGCTGGACTTTGTTTTATTTTTCTAGTTTAAATAAAAAAATTTAATCATATAATATAAATATTCAAAAATAAAAAAATTTATTTTTAAAATTTTTTTTTGAAAATATTTTTTTTATTCACCGGATAATGCACACCCGAACAGTTGACTTTTTTTGCTACACTTGTTCACAAATTAAGAATAAATTAATTTAAAAATTTAAAATTTAAAATTTTTTTATTTTTGGATATTTATGGAATTTTTATTTTTTTCCTATTAGAAAAAAATTAATATTTTTTGTTTAAAAATTAAAAAAAATAATAAATTTACAGATCTATTATTTACTAGATATTTCTGGACTTTATTTTATTTTTCTAATTTAAATAAAAAAAATTAATCATATAATTTAAATATTCAAAAATAAAAAATTTTATTTTGTTAAAATTTGTAATTTTTTTGAAAATATTTTGTTTTTTTTATTCATCGGATAATGGCACACATGGACAGTGGACTTTTTTTTCAGCACTTGTTCACAAATTAAGAATAAATTTATTTAAAAAATTTAAAATTTTTCAATTTTTTTTGGATATTGTGAGAATTTTTTATTTTTTTTACTGGAAAAAAATTATTTTTTTAGTTAAAAAATTTAAAAAATAATAAATTTACAGATCTGTTGTTTACTTGATATTGCTAGACTTTTTTTATTTTTTTAATTTAAATAAAAAAATTTAATCATGTAATTTAAATATTCAAAAATAAAAAATTTATTTATTAAAAATTTTTTATTTTTTGAAAATATTTTTTTAATTTTTTCACCGGATAATGCCACACCCGGACACTTTACATTTTTTTGCTGCACTTGTTTGAAAATTAAGAATAAATAAATTTAAAAATTTTAATTTTTCTATATTTTATTTTTTGGAATTTTTATTTCTTTAGTATTAGAGAAAAATTTATATTTTATTTTAAAAATTAAAAAAATAGTAAATTTACAGATCTATTGTTTACTAGATATTGTTGGACTTTGTTTTCTTTTTCTAATTTAAATAAAAAATTTAATCATAAAATTTAAATATTCAAAAATAAAAAAATTTATTTTTAAAATTTTTTTTGAAAATATTTTTTTTATTCACCGGATAATGTGCACCCGAACAGTTGACTTTTTTTTGCTGCACTTGTTCCCAAATTAAGAATAAATTAATTTAAAAATTTAAAATTTAAAATTTTTTTATTTTTGGATATTTAAGGAATTTTTATTTTTTTCCTATTAGAAAAAAATTAGTATTTTTTGTTTAAAAATTAAAAAAAATAATAACTTTACAGATCTATTGTTTACTAGATATTGCTAGATTTTATTTTATTTTTTTAATTTAAATAAAAAAAATTTAATCATATAATTTAAATATTCAAAAATAAAAATTTTATTCTGTTAAAATTTGTAAATTTTTTGAAAATATTTTGTTATTTTTTTATTCACCAGATAATGGCACACATGGACTGTTGACTTTTTTTTGCAGCACTTGTTCACAAATTAAGAATAAATTAATTTAAAAAATTTAAAATTTTTCAATTTTTTTGGATATTGTTAGAATTTTTTATTTTTTTCTATTGGAAAAAAATTATTCTTTTAGTTAAAAAATTAAAAAAATAATAAATTTACAGATCTGTTGTTTACTTGATATTGCTAGACTTTATTTTATTTTTTTAATTTAAATAAAAAATTTAATCATGTAATTTAAATATTCAAAAATAAAAAATTTATTTTTTGAAAATTTTTTATTTTTTTGAAAACATTTTTTTATTTTTTTCACCGGATAATGCCACACCCGGACAGTTGACATTTTTTTGCTGCACTTGTTCAAAAATTAAGAATAACTAAATTTAAAAATTTTAATTTTTCTATTTTATGTTTTTTGGAATTTTTATTTCTTTAGTATTAGAAAAAAATTTATATTTTATTTTAAAAATTAAAAAAATAATAAATTTACAGATCTATTGTTTACTAGATATTGCTGGACTTTGTTTTCTATTTCTAATTTAAATAAAAAAATTTAATCATATAATTTAAATATTCAAAAATAAAAAATTTATTTTTTAAAATTTATGTTTTGAAAATATTTTTTTATTCACCGGATAATGCCACACCCAAACAGTTGACTTTTTTATGCTGCACTTGTTCATAAATTAAGAATAAATTAATTTAAAAATTTAAAATTTTTCAATGTTTTTATTTTTTGGATATTTTTGGAATTTTTATTTTTTTACTATTAGAAAAAAATTTATATATTTTGTTTAAAAATTAAAAAAAATAATAAATTTACAGATCTATGGTTTACTAGATATTGCTTGACTTTATTTTATTTTTCTAATTTAAATAAAAAAAATTTAATCATATAATTTAAATATTCAAAAATAAAATTTTATTTTTTTAAAATTTGTAATTTTTTTGAAAATATTTTTTTGTTTTTTTATTAACCGGATAATGGCACACCTGTACAGTTGACTTTTTTTTGCTGTACTTGTTCACAAATTAAGAATAAATTAATTTAAAAATTTAATTTTTTCCTTTTTTTATTTTTTGGATATTTTTGGAATCATGTTTTTTTATTATAAAAAATTTATTTTTATTTTAAAAATTAAAAAATAATAAATTTACAGATCTATTGTTCAGTAGATATTGCTGGACTTTGTTTTCTATTTCTAATTTAAATAAAAAAATTTAATCATATAATTTAAATATTCAAAAATAAAAAATTTATTTTTTAAAATTTATGTTTTGAAAATATTTTTTTATTCACCGGATAATGCCACACCCAAACAGTTGACTTTTTTATGCTGCACTTGTTCATAAATTAAGAATAAATTAATTTAAAAATTTAAAATTTTTCAATGTTTTTATTTTTTGGATATTTTTGGAATTTTTATTTTTTTACTATTAGAAAAAAATTTATATATTTTGTTTAAAAATTAAAAAAAATAATAAATTTACAGATCTATGGTTTACTAGATATTGCTTGACTTTATTTTATTTTTCTAATTTAAATAAAAAAATTTAATCATATAATTTAAATATTCAAAAATAAAATTTTATTTTGTTAAAATTTGTAATTTTTTTGAAAATATTTTTTTGTTTTTTTATTAACCGGATAATGGCACAACTGTACAGTTGACTTTTTTTTGTTGTACTTGTTCACAAATTAAGAATAAATTAATTTAAAAATTTAATTTTTTCCTTTTTTTTATTTTTTGGATATTTTTGGAATTATGTTTTTTTATTATAAAAAATTTATTTTTATTTTAAAAATTAAAAAATAATAAATTTACAGATCTATTGTTTAGTAGATATTGCTGGACTTTGTTTTATTTTTCTAGTTTAAATAAAAAAATTTAATCATATAATATAAATATTCAAAAATAAAAAAATTTATTTTTAAAATTTTTTTTTGAAAATATTTTTTTTATTCACCGGATAATGCACACCCGAACAGTTGACTTTTTTTGCTACACTTGTTCACAAATTAAGAATAAATTAATTTAAAAATTTAAAATTTAAAATTTTTTTATTTTTGGATATTTATGGAATTTTTATTTTTTTCCTATTAGAAAAAAATTAATATTTTTTGTTTAAAAATTAAAAAAATAATAAATTTACAGATCTATTATTTACTAGATATTTCTGGACTTTATTTTATTTTTCTAATTTAAATAAAAAAAATTAATCATATAATTTAAATATTCAAAAATAAAAAATTTTATTTTGTTAAAATTTGTAATTTTTTTGAAAATATTTTGTTTTTTTTATTCATCGGATAATGGCACACATGGACAGTGGACTTTTTTTTTCAGCACTTGTTCACAGATTAAGAATAAATTTATTTAAAAAATTTAAAATTTTTCAATTTTTTTTGGATATTGTGAGAATTTTTTATTTTTTTTACTGGAAAAAAATTATTTTTTTAGTTAAAAAATTTAAAAAATAATAAATTTACAGATCTATTATTTACTTGATATTGCTAGACTTTTTTTTATTTTTTTAATTTAAATAAAAAAATTTAATCATGTAATTTAAATATTCAAAAATAAAAAATTTATTTATTAAAAATTTTTTATTTTTTGAAAATATTTTTTTAATTTTTTCACCGGATAATGCCACACCCGGACACTTTACATTTTTTTGTTGCACTTGTTTGAAAATTAAGAATAAATAAATTTAAAAATTTTAATTTTTCTATATTTTATTTTTTGGAATTTTTATTTCTTTAGTATTAGAGAAAAATTTATATTTTATTTTAAAAATTAAAAAAATAGTAAATTTACAGATCTATTGTTTACTAGATATTGTTGGACTTTGTTTTCTTTTTCTAATTTAAATAAAAAATTTAATCATAAAATTTAAATATTCAAAAATAAAAAAATTTATTTTTAAAATTTTTTTTGAAAATATTTTTTTTATTCACCGGATAATGCGCACCCGAACAGTTGACTTTTTTTGCTGCACTTGTTCCCAAATTAAGAATAAATTAATTTAAAAATTTAAAATTTAAAATTTTTTTATTTTTGGATATTTAAGGAATTTTTATTTTTTTCCTATTGGAAAAAATTAGTATTTTTTGTTTAAAAATTAAAAAAAATAATAACTTTACAGATCTATTATTTACTAGATATTGCTAGATTTTATTTTATTTTTTTAATTTAAATAAAAAAATTTAATCATATAATTTAAATATTCAAAAATAAAAATTTTATTCTGTTAAAATTTGTAAATTTTTTGAAAATATTTTGTTATTTTTTTATTCACCAGATAATGGCACACATGGACTGTTGACTTTTTTTTGCAGCACTTGTTCACAAATTAAGAATAAATTAATTTAAAAAATTTAAAATTTTTCAATTTTTTTGGATATTGTTAGAATTTTGTATTTTTTTCTATTGGAAAAAAATTATTCTTTTAGTTAAAAAATTAAAAAAATAATAAATTTACAGATCTGTTGTTTACTTGATATTGCTAGACTTTATTTTATTTTTTTAATTTAAATAAAAAATATAATCATGTAATTTAAATATTCAAAAAAAAATTTATTTTTTGAAAATTTTTTATTTTTTTGAAAACATTTTTTTATTTTTTTCACCGGATAATGCCACACCCGGACAGTTGACATTTTTTTGCTGCACTTGTTCAAAAATTAAGAATAACTAAATTTAAAAATTTTAATTTTTCTATTTTATATTTTTTGGAATTTTTATTTCTTTAGTATTAGAAAAAAATTTATATTTTATTTTAAAAATTAAAAAAATAATAAATTTACAGATCTATTGTTTACTAGATATTGCTGGACTTTGTTTTCTATTTCTAATTTAAATAAAAAAATTTAATCATATAATTTAAATATTCAAAAATAAAAAATTTATTTTTTAAAATTTATGTTTTGAAAATATTTTTTTATTCACCGGATAATGCCACACCCAAACAGTTGACTTTTTTATGCTGCACTTGTTCATAAATTAAGAATAAATTAATTTAAAAATTTAAAATTTTTCAATGTTTTTATTTTTTGGATATTTTTGGAATTTTTATTTTTTTACTATTAGAAAAAAATTTATATATTTTGTTTAAAAATTAAAAAAAATAATAAATTTACAGATCTATGGTTTACTAGATATTGCTTGACTTTATTTTATTTTTCTAATTTAAATAAAAAAAATTTAATCATATAATTTAAATATTCAAAAATAAAATTTTATTTTTTTAAAATTTGTAATTTTTTTGAAAATATTTTTTTGTTTTTTTATTAACCGGATAATGGCACACCTGTACAGTTGACTTTTTTTTGCTGTACTTGTTCACAAATTAAGAATAAATTAATTTAAAAATTTAATTTTTCCTTTTTTTATTTTTTGGATATTTTTGGAATCATGTTTTTTTATTATAAAAAATTTATTTTTATTTTAAAAATTAAAAAATAATAAATTTACAGATCTATTGTTCAGTAGATATTACTGGACTTTGTTTTATTTTTCTAGTTTAAATAAAAAAATTTAATCATATAATATAAATATTCAAAAATAAAAAAATGTATTTTTAAAATTTTTTTTTTGAAAATATTTTTTTTATTCACCGGATAATGCACACCCGAACAGTTGACTTTTTTTGCTACACCTGTTCACAAATTAAGAATAAATTAATTTAAAAATTTAAAATTTAAAATTTTTTTATTTTTGGATATTTATGGAATTTTTATTTTTTTCCTATTAGAAAAAAATTAATATTTTTTGTTTAAAAATTAAAAAAAATAATAAATTTACAGATCTATTATTTACTAGATATTTCTGGACTTTATTTTATTTTTCTAATTTAAATAAAAAAATTAATCATATAATTTAAATATTCAAAAATAAAAAATTTTATTTTGTTAAAATTTGTAATTTTTTTGAAAATATTTTGTTTTTTTTATTCATCGGATAATGGCACACATGGACAGTGGACTTTTTTTTTCAGCACTTGTTCACAAATTAAGAATAAATTTATTTAAAAAATTTAAAATTTTTCAATTTTTTTTGGATATTGTGAGAATTTTTTATTTTTTTTACTAGAAAAAAATTATTTTTTTAGTTAAAAAATTTAAAAAATAATAAATTTACAGATCTGTTATTTACTTGATATTGCTAGACTTTTTTTTATTTTTTTAATTTAAATAAAAAAATTTAATCATGTAATTTAAATATTCAAAAATAAAAAATTTATTTATTAAAAATTTTTTATTTTTTGAAAATATTTTTTTAATTTTTTCACCGGATAATGCCACACCCGGACACTTTACATTTTTTTGCTGCACTTGTTTGAAAATTAAGAATAAATAAATTTAAAAATTTTAATTTTTCTATATTTTATTTTTTGGAATTTTTATTTCTTTAGTATTAGAGAAAAATTTATATTTTATTTTAAAAATTAAAAAAATAGTAAATTTACAGATCTATTGTTTACTAGATATTGTTGGACTTTGTTTTCTTTTTCTAATTTAAATAAAAATTTAATCATAAAATTTAAATATTCAAAAATAAAAAAATTTATTTTTAAAATTTTTTTTGAAAATATTTTTTTTATTCACCGGATAATGCGCACCCGAACAGTTGACTTTTTTTGCTGCACTTGTTCCCAAATTAAGAATAAATTAATTTAAAAATTTAAAATTTAAAATTTTTTTATTTTTGGATATTTAAGGAATTTTTATTTTTTTCCTATTGGAAAAAATTAGTATTTTTTGTTTAAAAATTAAAAAAAATAATAACTTTACAGATCTATTATTTACTAGATATTGCTAGATTTTATTTTATTTTTTTAATTTAAATAAAAAAATTTAATCATATAATTTAAATATTCAAAAATAAAAATTTTATTCTGTTAAAATTTGTAAATTTTTTGAAAATATTTTGTTATTTTTTTATTCACCAGATAATGGCACACATGGACTGTTGACTTTTTTTTGCAGCACTTGTTCACAAATTAAGAATAAATTAATTTAAAAAATTTAAAATTTTTCAATTTTTTTGGATATTGTTAGAATTTTGTATTTTTTTCTATTGGAAAAAAATTATTCTTTTAGTTAAAAAATTAAAAAAATAATAAATTTACAGATCTGTTGTTTACTTGATATTGCTAGACTTTATTTTATTTTTTTAATTTAAATAAAAAATATAATCATGTAATTTAAATATTCAAAAAAAAATTTATTTTTTGAAAATTTTTTATTTTTTTGAAAACATTTTTTTATTTTTTTCACCGGATAATGCCACACCCGGACAGTTGACATTTTTTTGCTGCACTTGTTCAAAAATTAAGAATAACTAAATTTAAAAATTTTAATTTTTCTATTTTATATTTTTTGGAATTTTTATTTCTTTAGTATTAGAAAAAAATTTATATTTTATTTTAAAAATTAAAAAAATAATAAATTTACAGATCTATTGTTTACTAGATATTGCTGGACTTTGTTTTCTATTTCTAATTTAAATAAAAAAATTTAATCATATAATTTAAATATTCAAAAATAAAAAATTTATTTTTTAAAATTTATGTTTTGAAAATATTTTTTTATTCACCGGATAATGCCACACCCAAACAGTTGACTTTTTTATGCTGCACTTGTTCATAAATTAAGAATAAATTAATTTAAAAATTTAAAATTTTTCAATGTTTTTATTTTTTGGATATTTTTGGAATTTTTATTTTTTTACTATTAGAAAAAAATTTATATATTTTGTTTAAAAATTAAAAAAAATAATAAATTTACAGATCTATGGTTTACTAGATATTGCTTGACTTTATTTTATTTTTCTAATTTAAATAAAAAAAATTTAATCATATAATTTAAATATTCAAAAATAAAATTTTATTTTTTTAAAATTTGTAATTTTTTTGAAAATATTTTTTTGTTTTTTTATTAACCGGATAATGGCACACCTGTACAGTTGACTTTTTTTTGCTGTACTTGTTCACAAATTAAGAATAAATTAATTTAAAAATTTAATTTTTTCCTTTTTTTATTTTTTGGATATTTTTGGAATCATGTTTTTTTATTATAAAAAATTTATTTTTATTTTAAAAATTAAAAAATAATAAATTTACAGATCTATTGTTCAGTAGATATTACTGGACTTTGTTTTATTTTTCTAGTTTAAATAAAAAAATTTAATCATATAATATAAATATTCAAAAATAAAAAAATGTATTTTTAAAATTTTTTTTTTGAAAATATTTTTTTTATTCACCGGATAATGCACACCCGAACAGTTGACTTTTTTTGCTACACCTGTTCACAAATTAAGAATAAATTAATTTAAAAATTTAAAATTTAAAATTTTTTTATTTTTGGATATTTATGGAATTTTTATTTTTTTCCTATTAGAAAAAAATTAATATTTTTTGTTTAAAAATTAAAAAAAATAATAAATTTACAGATCTATTATTTACTAGATATTTCTGGACTTTATTTTATTTTTCTAATTTAAATAAAAAAATTAATCATATAATTTAAATATTCAAAAATAAAAAATTTTATTTTGTTAAAATTTGTAATTTTTTTGAAAATATTTTGTTTTTTTTATTCATCGGATAATGGCACACATGGACAGTGGACTTTTTTTTTCAGCACTTGTTCACAAATTAAGAATAAATTTATTTAAAAAATTTAAAATTTTTCAATTTTTTTTGGATATTGTGAGAATTTTTTATTTTTTTTACTAGAAAAAAATTATTTTTTTAGTTAAAAAATTTAAAAAATAATAAATTTACAGATCTGTTGTTTACTTGATATTGCTAGACTTTTTTTTATTTTTTTAATTTAAATAAAAAAATTTAATCATGTAATTTAAATATTCAAAAATAAAAAATTTATTTATTAAAAATTTTTTATTTTTTGAAAATATTTTTTTAATTTTTTCACCGGATAATGCCACACCCGGACACTTTACATTTTTTTGCTGCACTTGTTTGAAAATTAAGAATAAATAAATTTAAAAATTTTAATTTTTCTATATTTTATTTTTTGGAATTTTTATTTCTTTAGTATTAGAGAAAAATTTATATTTTATTTTAAAAATTAAAAAAATAGTAAATTTACAGATCTATTGTTTACTAGATATTGTTGGACTTTGTTTTCTTTTTCTAATTTAAATAAAAATTTAATCATAAAATTTAAATATTCAAAAATAAAAAAATTTATTTTTAAAATTTTTTTTGAAAATATTTTTTTTATTCACCGGATAATGCGCACCCGAACAGTTGACTTTTTTTGCTGCACTTGTTCCCAAATTAAGAATAAATTAATTTAAAAATTTAAAATTTAAAATTTTTTTATTTTTGGATATTTAAGGAATTTTTATTTTTTTCCTATTAGAAAAAAATTAGTATTTTTTGTTTAAAAATTAAAAAAAATAATAACTTTACAGATCTATTGTTTACTAGATATTGCTAGATTTTATTTTATTTTTTTAATTTAAAATAAAAAAATTTAATCATATAATTTAAATATTCAAAAATAAAAATTTTATTCTGTTAAAATTTGTAAATTTTTTGAAAATTTTTTGTTATTTTTTTATTCACCAGATAATGGCACACATGGACTGTTGACTTTTTTTTGCAGCACTTGTTCACAAATTAAGAATAAATTAATTTAAAAAATTTAAAATTTTTCAATTTTTTTGGATATTGTTAGAATTTTTTATTTTTTTCTATTGGAAAAAAATTATTCTTTTAGTTAAAAAATTAAAAAAATAATAAATTTACAGATCTGTTGTTTACTTGATATTGCTAGACTTTATTTTATTTTTTAATTTAAATAAAAAATATAATCATGTAATTTAAATATTCAAAAAAAATTTATTTTTTGAAAATTTTTTATTTTTTTGAAAACATTTTTTTATTTTTTTCACCGGATAATGCCACACCCGGACAGTTGACATTTTTTTGCTGCACTTGTTCAAAAATTAAGAATAACTAAATTTAAAAATTTTAATTTTTCTATTTTATATTTTTTGGAATTTTTATTTCTTTAGTATTAGAAAAAAATTTATATTTTATTTTAAAAATTAAAAAAATAATAAATTTACAGATCTATTGTTTACCAGATATTGCTGGACTTTGTTTTCTATTTCTAATTTAAATAAAAAAATTTAATCATATAATTTAAATATTCAAAAATAAAAAATTTATTTTTTAAAATTTATGTTTTGAAAATATTTTTTTATTCACCGGATAATGCCACACCCAAACAGTTGACTTTTTTATGCTGCACTTGTTCATAAATTAAGAATAAATTAATTTAAAAATTTAAAATTTTTCAATGTTTTTATTTTTTGGATATTTTTGGAATTTTCATTTTTTTACTATTAGAAAAAAATTTATATATTTTGTTTAAAAATTAAAAAAAATAATAAATTTACAGATCTATGGTTTACTAGATATTGCTTGACTTTATTTTATTTTTCTAATTTAAATAAAAAAATTTAATCATATAATTTAAATATTCAAAAATAAAATTTTATTTTTTTAAAATTTGTAATTTTTTTGAAAATATTTTTTTGTTTTTTATTAACCGGATAATGGCACACTTGTACAGTTGACTTTTTTTTGCTGTACTTGTTCACAAATTAAGAATAAATTAATTTAAAAATTTAATTTTTTCCTTTTTTTTATTTTTTGGATATTTTTGGAATCATGTTTTTTTATTATAAAAAATTTATTTTTATTTTAAAAATTAAAAAATAATAAATTTATAGATCTATTGTTCAGTAAATATTGCTGGACTTTGTTTTATTTTTCTAGTTTAAATAAAAAAATTTAATCATATAATATAAATATTCAAAAATAAAAAAATTTATTTTTAAAATTTTTTTTTGAAAATATTTTTTTTATTCACCGGATAATGCACACCCGAACAGTTGACTTTTTTTGCTGCATTTGTTCACAAATTAAGAATAAATTAATTTAAAAATTTAAAATTTAAAATTTTTTTATTTTTGGATATTTATGGAATTTTTATTTTTTTCCTATTAGAAAAAAATTAATATTTTTTGTTTAAAAATTAAAAAAATAATAAATTTACAGATCTATTATTTACTAGATATTTCTGGACTTTATTTTATTTTTCTAATTTAAATAAAAAAAATTAATCATATAATTTAAATATTCAAAAATAAAAAATTTTATTTTGTTAAAATTTGTAATTTTTTTGAAAATATTTTGTTTTTTTTATTCATCGGATAATGGCACACATGGACAGTTGACTTTTTTTTGCAGCACTTGTTCACAAATTAAGAATAAATTTATTTAAAAAATTTAAAATTTTTCAATTTTTTTTGGATATTGTGAGAATTTTTTATTTTTTTTACTGGAAAAAAATTATTTTTTTAGTTAAAAAATTTAAAAAATAATAAATTTACAGATCTGTTGTTTACTTGATATTGCTAGACTTTTTTTATTTTTTTAATTTAAATAAAAAAATTTAATCATGTAATTTAAATATTCAAAAATAAAAAATTTATTTATTAAAAATTTTTTATTTTTTGAAAATATTTTTTTAATTTTTTCACCGGATAATGCCACACCCGGACACTTTACATTTTTTTGCTGCACTTGTTTGAAAATTAAGAATAAATAAATTTAAAAATTTTAATTTTTCTATATTTTATTTTTTGGAATTTTTATTTCTTTAGTATTAGAGAAAAATTTATATTTTATTTTAAAAATTAAAAAAATAGTAAATTTACAGATCTATTGTTTACTAGATATTGTTGGACTTTGTTTTCTTTTTCTAATTTAAATAAAAAATTTAATCATAAAATTTAAATATTCAAAAATAAAAAAATTTATTTTTAAAATTTTTTTTGAAAATATTTTTTTTATTCACCGGATAATGTGCACCCGAACAGTTGACTTTTTTTTGCTGCACTTGTTCCCAAATTAAGAATAAATTAATTTAAAAATTTAAAATTTAAAATTTTTTTATTTTTGGATATTTAAGGAATTTTTATTTTTTTCCTATTAGAAAAAAATTAGTATTTTTTGTTTAAAAATTAAAAAAAATAATAACTTTACAGATCTATTGTTTACTAGATATTGCTAGATTTTATTTTATTTTTTTAATTTAAATAAAAAAAATTTAATCATATAATTTAAATATTCAAAAATAAAAATTTTATTCTGTTAAAATTTGTAAATTTTTTGAAAATATTTTGTTATTTTTTTATTCACCAGATAATGGCACACATGGACTGTTGACTTTTTTTTGCAGCACTTGTTCACAAATTAAGAATAAATTAATTTAAAAAATTTAAAATTTTTCAATTTTTTTGGATATTGTTAGAATTTTTTATTTTTTTCTATTGGAAAAAAATTATTCTTTTAGTTAAAAAATTAAAAAAATAATAAATTTACAGATCTGTTGTTTACTTGATATTGCTAGACTTTATTTTATTTTTTTAATTTAAATAAAAAATTTAATCATGTAATTTAAATATTCAAAAATAAAAAATTTATTTTTTGAAAATTTTTTATTTTTTTGAAAACATTTTTTTATTTTTTTCACCGGATAATGCCACACCCGGACAGTTGACATTTTTTTGCTGCACTTGTTCAAAAATTAAGAATAACTAAATTTAAAAATTTTAATTTTTCTATTTTATGTTTTTTGGAATTTTTATTTCTTTAGTATTAGAAAAAAATTTATATTTTATTTTAAAAATTAAAAAAATAATAAATTTACAGATCTATTGTTTACTAGATATTGCTGGACTTTGTTTTCTATTTCTAATTTAAATAAAAAAATTTAATCATATAATTTAAATATTCAAAAATAAAAAATTTATTTTTTAAAATTTATGTTTTGAAAATATTTTTTTATTCACCGGATAATGCCACACCCAAACAGTTGACTTTTTTATGCTGCACTTGTTCATAAATTAAGAATAAATTAATTTAAAAATTTAAAATTTTTCAATGTTTTTATTTTTTGGATATTTTTGGAATTTTTATTTTTTTACTATTAGAAAAAAATTTATATATTTTGTTTAAAAATTAAAAAAAATAATAAATTTACAGATCTATGGTTTACTAGATATTGCTTGACTTTATTTTATTTTTCTAATTTAAATAAAAAAAATTTAATCATATAATTTAAATATTCAAAAATAAAATTTTATTTTTTTAAAATTTGTAATTTTTTTGAAAATATTTTTTTGTTTTTTTATTAACCGGATAATGGCACACCTGTACAGTTGACTTTTTTTTGCTGTACTTGTTCACAAATTAAGAATAAATTAATTTAAAAATTTAATTTTTTCCTTTTTTTATTTTTTGGATATTTTTGGAATCATGTTTTTTTATTATAAAAAATTTATTTTTATTTTAAAAATTAAAAAATAATAAATTTACAGATCTATTGTTCAGTAGATATTGCTGGACTTTGTTTTCTATTTCTAATTTAAATAAAAAAATTTAATCATATAATTTAAATATTCAAAAATAAAAAATTTATTTTTTAAAATTTATGTTTTGAAAATATTTTTTTATTCACCGGATAATGCCACACCCAAACAGTTGACTTTTTTATGCTGCACTTGTTCATAAATTAAGAATAAATTAATTTAAAAATTTAAAATTTTTCAATGTTTTTATTTTTTGGATATTTTTGGAATTTTTATTTTTTTACTATTAGAAAAAAATTTATATATTTTGTTTAAAAATTAAAAAAAATAATAAATTTACAGATCTATGGTTTACTAGATATTGCTTGACTTTATTTTATTTTTCTAATTTAAATAAAAAAATTTAATCATATAATTTAAATATTCAAAAATAAAATTTTATTTTGTTAAAATTTGTAATTTTTTTGAAAATATTTTTTTGTTTTTTTATTAACCGGATAATGGCACAACTGTACAGTTGACTTTTTTTTGTTGTACTTGTTCACAAATTAAGAATAAATTAATTTAAAAATTTAATTTTTTCCTTTTTTTTATTTTTTGGATATTTTTGGAATTATGTTTTTTTATTATAAAAAATTTATTTTTATTTTAAAAATTAAAAAATAATAAATTTACAGATCTATTGTTTAGTAGATATTGCTGGACTTTGTTTTATTTTTCTAGTTTAAATAAAAAAATTTAATCATATAATATAAATATTCAAAAATAAAAAAATTTATTTTTAAAATTTTTTTTTGAAAATATTTTTTTTATTCACCGGATAATGCACACCCGAACAGTTGACTTTTTTTGCTACACTTGTTCACAAATTAAGAATAAATTAATTTAAAAATTTAAAATTTAAAATTTTTTTATTTTTGGATATTTATGGAATTTTTATTTTTTTCCTATTAGAAAAAAATTAATATTTTTTGTTTAAAAATTAAAAAAATAATAAATTTACAGATCTATTATTTACTAGATATTTCTGGACTTTATTTTATTTTTCTAATTTAAATAAAAAAAATTAATCATATAATTTAAATATTCAAAAATAAAAAATTTTATTTTGTTAAAATTTGTAATTTTTTTGAAAATATTTTGTTTTTTTTATTCATCGGATAATGGCACACATGGACAGTGGACTTTTTTTTTCAGCACTTGTTCACAGATTAAGAATAAATTTATTTAAAAAATTTAAAATTTTTCAATTTTTTTTGGATATTGTGAGAATTTTTTATTTTTTTTACTGGAAAAAAATTATTTTTTTAGTTAAAAAATTTAAAAAATAATAAATTTACAGATCTATTATTTACTTGATATTGCTAGACTTTTTTTTATTTTTTTAATTTAAATAAAAAAATTTAATCATGTAATTTAAATATTCAAAAATAAAAAATTTATTTATTAAAAATTTTTTATTTTTTGAAAATATTTTTTTAATTTTTTCACCGGATAATGCCACACCCGGACACTTTACATTTTTTTGTTGCACTTGTTTGAAAATTAAGAATAAATAAATTTAAAAATTTTAATTTTTCTATATTTTATTTTTTGGAATTTTTATTTCTTTAGTATTAGAGAAAAATTTATATTTTATTTTAAAAATTAAAAAAATAGTAAATTTACAGATCTATTGTTTACTAGATATTGTTGGACTTTGTTTTCTTTTTCTAATTTAAATAAAAAATTTAATCATAAAATTTAAATATTCAAAAATAAAAAAATTTATTTTTAAAATTTTTTTTGAAAATATTTTTTTTATTCACCGGATAATGCGCACCCGAACAGTTGACTTTTTTTGCTGCACTTGTTCCCAAATTAAGAATAAATTAATTTAAAAATTTAAAATTTAAAATTTTTTTATTTTTGGATATTTAAGGAATTTTTATTTTTTTCCTATTGGAAAAAATTAGTATTTTTTGTTTAAAAATTAAAAAAAATAATAACTTTACAGATCTATTATTTACTAGATATTGCTAGATTTTATTTTATTTTTTTAATTTAAATAAAAAAATTTAATCATATAATTTAAATATTCAAAAATAAAAATTTTATTCTGTTAAAATTTGTAAATTTTTTGAAAATATTTTGTTATTTTTTTATTCACCAGATAATGGCACACATGGACTGTTGACTTTTTTTTGCAGCACTTGTTCACAAATTAAGAATAAATTAATTTAAAAAATTTAAAATTTTTCAATTTTTTTGGATATTGTTAGAATTTTGTATTTTTTTCTATTGGAAAAAAATTATTCTTTTAGTTAAAAAATTAAAAAAATAATAAATTTACAGATCTGTTGTTTACTTGATATTGCTAGACTTTATTTTATTTTTTTAATTTAAATAAAAAATATAATCATGTAATTTAAATATTCAAAAAAAAATTTATTTTTTGAAAATTTTTTATTTTTTTGAAAACATTTTTTTATTTTTTTCACCGGATAATGCCACACCCGGACAGTTGACATTTTTTTGCTGCACTTGTTCAAAAATTAAGAATAACTAAATTTAAAAATTTTAATTTTTCTATTTTATATTTTTTGGAATTTTTATTTCTTTAGTATTAGAAAAAAATTTATATTTTATTTTAAAAATTAAAAAAATAATAAATTTACAGATCTATTGTTTACTAGATATTGCTGGACTTTGTTTTCTATTTCTAATTTAAATAAAAAAATTTAATCATATAATTTAAATATTCAAAAATAAAAAATTTATTTTTTAAAATTTATGTTTTGAAAATATTTTTTTATTCACCGGATAATGCCACACCCAAACAGTTGACTTTTTTATGCTGCACTTGTTCATAAATTAAGAATAAATTAATTTAAAAATTTAAAATTTTTCAATGTTTTTATTTTTTGGATATTTTTGGAATTTTTATTTTTTTACTATTAGAAAAAAATTTATATATTTTGTTTAAAAATTAAAAAAAATAATAAATTTACAGATCTATGGTTTACTAGATATTGCTTGACTTTATTTTATTTTTCTAATTTAAATAAAAAAAATTTAATCATATAATTTAAATATTCAAAAATAAAATTTTATTTTTTTAAAATTTGTAATTTTTTTGAAAATATTTTTTTGTTTTTTTATTAACCGGATAATGGCACACCTGTACAGTTGACTTTTTTTTGCTGTACTTGTTCACAAATTAAGAATAAATTAATTTAAAAATTTAATTTTTTCCTTTTTTTATTTTTTGGATATTTTTGGAATCATGTTTTTTTATTATAAAAAATTTATTTTTATTTTAAAAATTAAAAAATAATAAATTTACAGATCTATTGTTCAGTAGATATTGCTGGACTTTGTTTTCTATTTCTAATTTAAATAAAAAAATTTAATCATATAATTTAAATATTCAAAAATAAAAAATTTATTTTTTAAAATTTATGTTTTGAAAATATTTTTTTATTCACCGGATAATGCCACACCCAAACAGTTGACTTTTTTATGCTGCACTTGTTCATAAATTAAGAATAAATTAATTTAAAAATTTAAAATTTTTCAATGTTTTTATTTTTTGGATATTTTTGGAATTTTTATTTTTTTACTATTAGAAAAAAATTTATATATTTTGTTTAAAAATTAAAAAAAATAATAAATTTACAGATCTATGGTTTACTAGATATTGCTTGACTTTATTTTATTTTTCTAATTTAAATAAAAAAATTTAATCATATAATTTAAATATTCAAAAATAAAATTTTATTTTGTTAAAATTTGTAATTTTTTTGAAAATATTTTTTTGTTTTTTTATTAACCGGATAATGGCACAACTGTACAGTTGACTTTTTTTTGTTGTACTTGTTCACAAATTAAGAATAAATTAATTTAAAAATTTAATTTTTTCCTTTTTTTTATTTTTTGGATATTTTTGGAATTATGTTTTTTTATTATAAAAAATTTATTTTTATTTTAAAAATTAAAAAATAATAAATTTACAGATCTATTGTTTAGTAGATATTGCTGGACTTTGTTTTATTTTTCTAGTTTAAATAAAAAAATTTAATCATATAATATAAATATTCAAAAATAAAAAAATTTATTTTTAAAATTTTTTTTTGAAAATATTTTTTTTATTCACCGGATAATGCACACCCGAACAGTTGACTTTTTTTGCTACACTTGTTCACAAATTAAGAATAAATTAATTTAAAAATTTAAAATTTAAAATTTTTTTATTTTTGGATATTTATGGAATTTTTATTTTTTTCCTATTAGAAAAAAATTAATATTTTTTGTTTAAAAATTAAAAAAATAATAAATTTACAGATCTATTATTTACTAGATATTTCTGGACTTTATTTTATTTTTCTAATTTAAATAAAAAAAATTAATCATATAATTTAAATATTCAAAAATAAAAAATTTTATTTTGTTAAAATTTGTAATTTTTTTGAAAATATTTTGTTTTTTTTATTCATCGGATAATGGCACACATGGACAGTGGACTTTTTTTTTCAGCACTTGTTCACAGATTAAGAATAAATTTATTTAAAAAATTTAAAATTTTTCAATTTTTTTTGGATATTGTGAGAATTTTTTATTTTTTTTACTGGAAAAAAATTATTTTTTTAGTTAAAAAATTTAAAAAATAATAAATTTACAGATCTATTATTTACTTAATATTGCTAGACTTTTTTTTATTTTTTTAATTTAAATAAAAAAATTTAATCATGTAATTTAAATATTCAAAAATAAAAAATTTATTTATTAAAAATTTTTTATTTTTTGAAAATATTTTTTTAATTTTTTCACCGGATAATGCCACACCCGGACACTTTACATTTTTTTGTTGCACTTGTTTGAAAATTAAGAATAAATAAATTTAAAAATTTTAATTTTTCTATATTTTATTTTTTGGAATTTTTATTTCTTTAGTATTAGAGAAAAATTTATATTTTATTTTAAAAATTAAAAAAATAGTAAATTTACAGATCTATTGTTTACTAGATATTGTTGGACTTTGTTTTCTTTTTCTAATTTAAATAAAAAATTTAATCATAAAATTTAAATATTCAAAAATAAAAAAATTTATTTTTAAAATTTTTTTTGAAAATATTTTTTTTATTCACCGGATAATGCGCACCCGAACAGTTGACTTTTTTTGCTGCACTTGTTCCCAAATTAAGAATAAATTAATTTAAAAATTTAAAATTTAAAATTTTTTTATTTTTGGATATTTAAGGAATTTTTATTTTTTTCCTATTGGAAAAAATTAGTATTTTTTGTTTAAAAATTAAAAAAAATAATAACTTTACAGATCTATTATTTACTAGATATTGCTAGATTTTATTTTATTTTTTTAATTTAAATAAAAAAATTTAATCATATAATTTAAATATTCAAAAATAAAAATTTTATTCTGTTAAAATTTGTAAATTTTTTGAAAATATTTTGTTATTTTTTTATTCACCAGATAATGGCACACATGGACTGTTGACTTTTTTTTGCAGCACTTGTTCACAAATTAAGAATAAATTAATTTAAAAAATTTAAAATTTTTCAATTTTTTTGGATATTGTTAGAATTTTGTATTTTTTTCTATTGGAAAAAAATTATTCTTTTAGTTAAAAAATTAAAAAAATAATAAATTTACAGATCTGTTGTTTACTTGATATTGCTAGACTTTATTTTATTTTTTTAATTTAAATAAAAAATATAATCATGTAATTTAAATATTCAAAAAAAAATTTATTTTTTGAAAATTTTTTATTTTTTTGAAAACATTTTTTTATTTTTTTCACCGGATAATGCCACACCCGGACAGTTGACATTTTTTTGCTGCACTTGTTCAAAAATTAAGAATAACTAAATTTAAAAATTTTAATTTTTCTATTTTATATTTTTTGGAATTTTTATTTCTTTAGTATTAGAAAAAAATTTATATTTTATTTTAAAAATTAAAAAAATAATAAATTTACAGATCTATTGTTTACTAGATATTGCTGGACTTTGTTTTCTATTTCTAATTTAAATAAAAAAATTTAATCATATAATTTAAATATTCAAAAATAAAAAATTTATTTTTTAAAATTTATGTTTTGAAAATATTTTTTTATTCACCGGATAATGCCACACCCAAACAGTTGACTTTTTTATGCTGCACTTGTTCATAAATTAAGAATAAATTAATTTAAAAATTTAAAATTTTTCAATGTTTTTATTTTTTGGATATTTTTGGAATTTTTATTTTTTTACTATTAGAAAAAAATTTATATATTTTGTTTAAAAATTAAAAAAAATAATAAATTTACAGATCTATGGTTTACTAGATATTGCTTGACTTTATTTTATTTTTCTAATTTAAATAAAAAAAATTTAATCATATAATTTAAATATTCAAAAATAAAATTTTATTTTTTTAAAATTTGTAATTTTTTTGAAAATATTTTTTTGTTTTTTTATTAACCGGATAATGGCACACCTGTACAGTTGACTTTTTTTTGCTGTACTTGTTCACAAATTAAGAATAAATTAATTTAAAAATTTAATTTTTCCTTTTTTTATTTTTTGGATATTTTTGGAATCATGTTTTTTTATTATAAAAAATTTATTTTTATTTTAAAAATTAAAAAATAATAAATTTACAGATCTATTGTTCAGTAGATATTACTGGACTTTGTTTTATTTTTCTAGTTTAAATAAAAAAATTTAATCATATAATATAAATATTCAAAAATAAAAAAATGTATTTTTAAAATTTTTTTTTTGAAAATATTTTTTTTATTCACCGGATAATGCACACCCGAACAGTTGACTTTTTTTGCTACACCTGTTCACAAATTAAGAATAAATTAATTTAAAAATTTAAAATTTAAAATTTTTTTATTTTTGGATATTTATGGAATTTTTATTTTTTTCCTATTAGAAAAAAATTAATATTTTTTGTTTAAAAATTAAAAAAAATAATAAATTTACAGATCTATTATTTACTAGATATTTCTGGACTTTATTTTATTTTTCTAATTTAAATAAAAAAATTAATCATATAATTTAAATATTCAAAAATAAAAAATTTTATTTTGTTAAAATTTGTAATTTTTTTGAAAATATTTTGTTTTTTTTATTCATCGGATAATGGCACACATGGACAGTGGACTTTTTTTTTCAGCACTTGTTCACAAATTAAGAATAAATTTATTTAAAAAATTTAAAATTTTTCAATTTTTTTTGGATATTGTGAGAATTTTTTATTTTTTTTACTAGAAAAAAATTATTTTTTTAGTTAAAAAATTTAAAAAATAATAAATTTACAGATCTGTTGTTTACTTGATATTGCTAGACTTTTTTTTATTTTTTTAATTTAAATAAAAAAATTTAATCATGTAATTTAAATATTCAAAAATAAAAAATTTATTTATTAAAAATTTTTTATTTTTTGAAAATATTTTTTTAATTTTTTCACCGGATAATGCCACACCCGGACACTTTACATTTTTTTGCTGCACTTGTTTGAAAATTAAGAATAAATAAATTTAAAAATTTTAATTTTTCTATATTTTATTTTTTGGAATTTTTATTTCTTTAGTATTAGAGAAAAATTTATATTTTATTTTAAAAATTAAAAAAATAGTAAATTTACAGATCTATTGTTTACTAGATATTGTTGGACTTTGTTTTCTTTTTCTAATTTAAATAAAAATTTAATCATAAAATTTAAATATTCAAAAATAAAAAAATTTATTTTTAAAATTTTTTTTGAAAATATTTTTTTTATTCACCGGATAATGCGCACCCGAACAGTTGACTTTTTTTGCTGCACTTGTTCCCAAATTAAGAATAAATTAATTTAAAAATTTAAAATTTAAAATTTTTTTATTTTTGGATATTTAAGGAATTTTTATTTTTTTCCTATTGGAAAAAATTAGTATTTTTTGTTTAAAAATTAAAAAAAATAATAACTTTACAGATCTATTATTTACTAGATATTGCTAGATTTTATTTTATTTTTTTAATTTAAATAAAAAAATTTAATCATATAATTTAAATATTCAAAAATAAAAATTTTATTCTGTTAAAATTTGTAAATTTTTTGAAAATATTTTGTTATTTTTTTATTCACCAGATAATGGCACACATGGACTGTTGACTTTTTTTTGCAGCACTTGTTCACAAATTAAGAATAAATTAATTTAAAAAATTTAAAATTTTTCAATTTTTTTGGATATTGTTAGAATTTTGTATTTTTTTCTATTGGAAAAAAATTATTCTTTTAGTTAAAAAATTAAAAAAATAATAAATTTACAGATCTGTTGTTTACTTGATATTGCTAGACTTTATTTTATTTTTTTAATTTAAATAAAAAATATAATCATGTAATTTAAATATTCAAAAAAAAATTTATTTTTTGAAAATTTTTTATTTTTTTGAAAACATTTTTTTATTTTTTTCACCGGATAATGCCACACCCGGACAGTTGACATTTTTTTGCTGCACTTGTTCAAAAATTAAGAATAACTAAATTTAAAAATTTTAATTTTTCTATTTTATATTTTTTGGAATTTTTATTTCTTTAGTATTAGAAAAAAATTTATATTTTATTTTAAAAATTAAAAAAATAATAAATTTACAGATCTATTGTTTACTAGATATTGCTGGACTTTGTTTTCTATTTCTAATTTAAATAAAAAAATTTAATCATATAATTTAAATATTCAAAAATAAAAAATTTATTTTTTAAAATTTATGTTTTGAAAATATTTTTTTATTCACCGGATAATGCCACACCCAAACAGTTGACTTTTTTATGCTGCACTTGTTCATAAATTAAGAATAAATTAATTTAAAAATTTAAAATTTTTCAATGTTTTTATTTTTTGGATATTTTTGGAATTTTTATTTTTTTACTATTAGAAAAAAATTTATATATTTTGTTTAAAAATTAAAAAAAATAATAAATTTACAGATCTATGGTTTACTAGATATTGCTTGACTTTATTTTATTTTTCTAATTTAAATAAAAAAAATTTAATCATATAATTTAAATATTCAAAAATAAAATTTTATTTTTTTAAAATTTGTAATTTTTTTGAAAATATTTTTTTGTTTTTTTATTAACCGGATAATGGCACACCTGTACAGTTGACTTTTTTTTGCTGTACTTGTTCACAAATTAAGAATAAATTAATTTAAAAATTTAATTTTTTCCTTTTTTTATTTTTTGGATATTTTTGGAATCATGTTTTTTTATTATAAAAAATTTATTTTTATTTTAAAAATTAAAAAATAATAAATTTACAGATCTATTGTTCAGTAGATATTACTGGACTTTGTTTTATTTTTCTAGTTTAAATAAAAAAATTTAATCATATAATATAAATATTCAAAAATAAAAAAATGTATTTTTAAAATTTTTTTTTTGAAAATATTTTTTTTATTCACCGGATAATGCACACCCGAACAGTTGACTTTTTTTGCTACACCTGTTCACAAATTAAGAATAAATTAATTTAAAAATTTAAAATTTAAAATTTTTTTATTTTTGGATATTTATGGAATTTTTATTTTTTTCCTATTAGAAAAAAATTAATATTTTTTGTTTAAAAATTAAAAAAAATAATAAATTTACAGATCTATTATTTACTAGATATTTCTGGACTTTATTTTATTTTTCTAATTTAAATAAAAAAATTAATCATATAATTTAAATATTCAAAAATAAAAAATTTTATTTTGTTAAAATTTGTAATTTTTTTGAAAATATTTTGTTTTTTTTATTCATCGGATAATGGCACACATGGACAGTGGACTTTTTTTTTCAGCACTTGTTCACAAATTAAGAATAAATTTATTTAAAAAATTTAAAATTTTTCAATTTTTTTTGGATATTGTGAGAATTTTTTATTTTTTTTACTAGAAAAAAATTATTTTTTTAGTTAAAAAATTTAAAAAATAATAAATTTACAGATCTGTTGTTTACTTGATATTGCTAGACTTTTTTTTATTTTTTTAATTTAAATAAAAAAATTTAATCATGTAATTTAAATATTCAAAAATAAAAAATTTATTTATTAAAAATTTTTTATTTTTTGAAAATATTTTTTTAATTTTTTCACCGGATAATGCCACACCCGGACACTTTACATTTTTTTGCTGCACTTGTTTGAAAATTAAGAATAAATAAATTTAAAAATTTTAATTTTTCTATATTTTATTTTTTGGAATTTTTATTTCTTTAGTATTAGAGAAAAATTTATATTTTATTTTAAAAATTAAAAAAATAGTAAATTTACAGATCTATTGTTTACTAGATATTGTTGGACTTTGTTTTCTTTTTCTAATTTAAATAAAAATTTAATCATAAAATTTAAATATTCAAAAATAAAAAAATTTATTTTTAAAATTTTTTTTGAAAATATTTTTTTTATTCACCGGATAATGCGCACCCGAACAGTTGACTTTTTTTGCTGCACTTGTTCCCAAATTAAGAATAAATTAATTTAAAAATTTAAAATTTAAAATTTTTTTATTTTTGGATATTTAAGGAATTTTTATTTTTTTCCTATTAGAAAAAAATTAGTATTTTTTGTTTAAAAATTAAAAAAAATAATAACTTTACAGATCTATTGTTTACTAGATATTGCTAGATTTTATTTTATTTTTTTAATTTAAAATAAAAAAATTTAATCATATAATTTAAATATTCAAAAATAAAAATTTTATTCTGTTAAAATTTGTAAATTTTTTGAAAATTTTTTGTTATTTTTTTATTCACCAGATAATGGCACACATGGACTGTTGACTTTTTTTTGCAGCACTTGTTCACAAATTAAGAATAAATTAATTTAAAAAATTTAAAATTTTTCAATTTTTTTGGATATTGTTAGAATTTTTTATTTTTTTCTATTGGAAAAAAATTATTCTTTTAGTTAAAAAATTAAAAAAATAATAAATTTACAGATCTGTTGTTTACTTGATATTGCTAGACTTTATTTTATTTTTTTAATTTAAATAAAAAATATAATCATGTAATTTAAATATTCAAAAAAAATTTATTTTTTGAAAATTTTTTATTTTTTTGAAAACATTTTTTTATTTTTTTCACCGGATAATGCCACACCCGGACAGTTGACATTTTTTTGCTGCACTTGTTCAAAAATTAAGAATAACTAAATTTAAAAATTTTAATTTTTCTATTTTATATTTTTTGGAATTTTTATTTCTTTAGTTTTAGAAAAAAATTTATATTTTATTTTAAAAATTAAAAAAATAAATTTACAGATCTATTGTTTACTAGATATTGCTGGACTTTGTTTTCTATTTCTAATTTAAATAAAAAAATTTAATCATATAATTTAAATATTCAAAAATAAAAAATTTATTTTTTAAAATTTATGTTTTGAAAATATTTTTTTATTCACCGGATAATGCCACACCCAAACAGTTGACTTTTTTATGCTGCACTTGTTCATAAATTAAGAATAAATTAATTTAAAAATTTAAAATTTTTCAATGTTTTTATTTTTTGGATATTTTTGGAATTTTTTTTTTTTTACTATTAGAAAAAAATTTATATATTTTGTTTAAAAATTAAAAAAATAATAAATTTACAGATCTATGGTTTACTAGATATTGCTTGACTTTATTTTATTTTTCTAATTTAAATAAAAAAAATTTAATCATATAATTTAAATATTCAAAAATAAAATTTTATTTTTTTAAAATTTGTAATTTTTTTGAAAATATTTTTTTGTTTTTTTATTAACCGGATAATGGCACACCTGTACAGTTGACTTTTTTTTGCTGTACTTGTTCACAAATTAAGAATAAATTAATTTAAAAATTTAATTTTTTCCTTTTTTTATCTTTTGGATATTTTTGGAATCATGTTTTTTTATTATAAAAAATTTATTTTTATTTTAAAAATTAAAAAATAATAAATTTACAGATCTATTGTTCAGTAGATATTGCTGGACTTTGTTTTATTTTTCTAGTTTAAATAAAAAAATTTAATCATATAATATAAATATTCAAAAATAAAAAAATTTATTTTTAAAATTTTTTTTTGAAAATATTTTTTTTATTCACCGGATAATGCACACCCGAACAGTTGACTTTTTTTCCTACACTTGTTCACAAATTAAGAATAAATTAATTTAAAAATTTAAAATTTAAAATTTTTTTATTTTTGGATATTTATGGAATTTTTATTTTTTTCCTATTAGAAAAAAATTAATATTTTTTGTTTAAAAATTAAAAAAAATAATAAATTTACAAGTCTATTATTTACTAGATATTTCTGGACTTTATTTTATTTTTCTAATTTAAATAAAAAAAATTAATCATATAATTTAAATATTCAAAAATAAAAAATTTTATTTTGTTAAAATTTGTAATTTTTTTGAAAATATTTTGTTTTTTTTATTCATCGGATAATGGCACACAGGGACAGTGGACTTTTTTTTTCAGCACTTGTTCACAAATTAAGAATAAATTTATTTAAAAAATTTAAAATTTTTCAATTTTTTTTGGATATTGTGAGAATTTTTTATTTTTTTTACTGGAAAAAAATTATTTTTTTAGTTAAAAAATTTAAAAAATAATAAATTTACAGATCTGTTGTTTACTTGATATTGCTAGACTTTTTTATTTTTTTAATTTAAATAAAAAAATTTAATCATGTAATTTAAATATTCAAAAATAAAAAATTTATTTATTAAAAATTTTTTATTTTTTGAAAATATTTTTTTAATTTTTTCACCGGATAATGCCACACCCGGACACTTTACATTTTTTTCCTGCACTTGTTTGAAAATTAAGAATAAATAAATTTAAAAATTTTAATTTTTCTATATTTTATTTTTTGGAATTTTTATTTCTTTAGTTTTAGAGAAAAATTTATATTTTATTTTAAAAATTAAAAAAATAGTAAATTTACAGATCTATTGTTTACTAGATATTGTTGGACTTTGTTTTCTTTTTCTAATTTAAATAAAAAATTTAATCATAAAATTTAAATATTCAAAAATAAAAAAATTTATTTTTAAAATTTTTTTTGAAAATATTTTTTTTATTCACCGGATAATGCGCACCCGAACAGTTGACTTTTTTTGCTGCACTTGTTCCCAAATTAAGAATAAATTAATTTAAAAATTTAAAATTTAAAATTTTTTTATTTTTGGATATTTAAGGAATTTTTATTTTTTTCCTATTAGAAAAAAATTAGTATTTTTTGTTTAAAAATTAAAAAAAATAATAACTTTACAGATCTATTGTTTACTAGATATTGCTAGATTTTATTTTATTTTTTTAATTTAAAATAAAAAAATTTAATCATATAATTTAAATATTCAAAAATAAAAATTTTATTCTGTTAAAATTTGTAAATTTTTTGAAAATTTTTTGTTATTTTTTTATTCACCAGATAATGGCACACATGGACTGTTGACTTTTTTTTGCAGCACTTGTTCACAAATTAAGAATAAATTAATTTAAAAAATTTAAAATTTTTCAATTTTTTTGGATATTGTTAGAATTTTTTATTTTTTTCTATTGGAAAAAAATTATTCTTTTAGTTAAAAAATTAAAAAAATAATAAATTTACAGATCTGTTGTTTACTTGATATTGCTAGACTTTATTTTATTTTTTTAATTTAAATAAAAAATTTAATCATGTAATTTAAATATTCAAAAATAAAAAATTTATTTTTTGAAAATTTTTTATTTTTTTGAAAACATTTTTTTATTTTTTTCACCGGATAATGCCACACCCGGACAGTTGACATTTTTTTGCTGCACTTGTTCAAAAATTAAGAATAACTAAATTTAAAAATTTTAATTTTTCTATTTTATGTTTTTTGGAATTTTTATTTCTTTAGTATTAGAAAAAAATTTATATTTTATTTTAAAAATTAAAAAAATAATAAATTTACAGATCTATTGTTTACTAGATATTGCTGGACTTTGTTTTCTATTTCTAATTTAAATAAAAAAATTTAATCATATAATTTAAATATTCAAAAATAAAAAATTTATTTTTTAAAATTTATGTTTTGAAAATATTTTTTTATTCACCGGATAATGCCACACCCAAACAGTTGACTTTTTTATGCTGCACTTGTTCATAAATTAAGAATAAATTAATTTAAAAATTTAAAATTTTTCAATGTTTTTATTTTTTGGATATTTTTGGAATTTTCATTTTTTTACTATTAGAAAAAAATTTATATATTTTGTTTAAAAATTAAAAAAAATAATAAATTTACAGATCTATGGTTTACTAGATATTGCTTGACTTTATTTTATTTTTCTAATTTAAATAAAAAAAATTTAATCATATAATTTAAATATTCAAAAATAAAATTTTATTTTTTTAAAATTTGTAATTTTTTTGAAAATATTTTTTTGTTTTTTTATTAACCGGATAATGGCACACCTGTACAGTTGACTTTTTTTTGCTGTACTTGTTCACAAATTAAGAATAAATTAATTTAAAAATTTAATTTTTTCCTTTTTTTATCTTTTGGATATTTTTGGAATCATGTTTTTTTATTATAAAAAATTTATTTTTATTTTAAAAATTAAAAAATAATAAATTTACAGATCTATTGTTCAGTAGATATTGCTGGACTTTGTTTTATTTTTCTAGTTTAAATAAAAAAATTTAATCATATAATATAAATATTCAAAAATAAAAAAATTTATTTTTAAAATTTTTTTTTGAAAATATTTTTTTTATTCACCGGATAATGCACACCCGAACAGTTGACTTTTTTTCCTACACTTGTTCACAAATTAAGAATAAATTAATTTAAAAATTTAAAATTTAAAATTTTTTTATTTTTGGATATTTATGGAATTTTTATTTTTTTCCTATTAGAAAAAAATTAATATTTTTTGTTTAAAAATTAAAAAAAATAATAAATTTACAAGTCTATTATTTACTAGATATTTCTGGACTTTATTTTATTTTTCTAATTTAAATAAAAAAAATTAATCATATAATTTAAATATTCAAAAATAAAAAATTTTATTTTGTTAAAATTTGTAATTTTTTTGAAAATATTTTGTTTTTTTTATTCATCGGATAATGGCACACAGGGACAGTGGACTTTTTTTTTCAGCACTTGTTCACAAATTAAGAATAAATTTATTTAAAAAATTTAAAATTTTTCAATTTTTTTTGGATATTGTGAGAATTTTTTATTTTTTTTACTGGAAAAAAATTATTTTTTTAGTTAAAAAATTTAAAAAATAATAAATTTACAGATCTGTTGTTTACTTGATATTGCTAGACTTTTTTATTTTTTTAATTTAAATAAAAAAATTTAATCATGTAATTTAAATATTCAAAAATAAAAAATTTATTTATTAAAAATTTTTTATTTTTTGAAAATATTTTTTTAATTTTTTCACCGGATAATGCCACACCCGGACACTTTACATTTTTTTCCTGCACTTGTTTGAAAATTAAGAATAAATAAATTTAAAAATTTTAATTTTTCTATATTTTATTTTTTGGAATTTTTATTTCTTTAGTTTTAGAGAAAAATTTATATTTTATTTTAAAAATTAAAAAAATAGTAAATTTACAGATCTATTGTTTACTAGATATTGTTGGACTTTGTTTTCTTTTTCTAATTTAAATAAAAAATTTAATCATAAAATTTAAATATTCAAAAATAAAAAAATTTATTTTTAAAATTTTTTTTGAAAATATTTTTTTTATTCACCGGATAATGCGCACCCGAACAGTTGACTTTTTTTGCTGCACTTGTTCCCAAATTAAGAATAAATTAATTTAAAAATTTAAAATTTAAAATTTAAAATTTTTTTATTTTTGGATATTTAAGGAATTTTTATTTTTTTCCTATTAGAAAAAAATTAATATTTTTTGTTTAAAAATTAAAAAAAATAATAAATTTACAAATCTATTGTTTACTAGATATTGCTGGATTTTATTTTATTTTTTTAATTTAAATAAAAAAATTAATCATATAATTTAAATATTCAAAAATAAAAAAATTTATTCTGTTAAAATTTGTAATTTTTTTGAAAATATTTTTTTGTTTTTTTATTAACCGGATAATGGCACACCTGTACAGTTGACTTTTTTTTGCTGCACTTGTTCACAAATTAAGAATAAATTAATTTAAAATTTTAATTTTTTCCTTTTTTTTATTTTTTGGATATTTTTGGAATCATATTTTTTTATTATAAAAAATTTATTTTTATTTTAAAAATTAAAAAATAATAAATTTACAGATCTATTGTTCAGTAGATATTGCTGGACTTTGTTTTATTTTTCTAGTTTAAATAAAAAAATTTAATCATATAATATAAATATTCGAAAATAAAAAAATTTATTTTTAAAATTTTTTTTTGAAAATATTTTTTTTATTCACCGGATAATGCACACCCGAACAGTTGACTTTTTTTGCTGCACTTGTTCACAAATTAAGAATAAATTAATTTAAAAATTTAAAATTTAAAATTTTTTTATTTTTGGATATTTATGGAATTTTTATTTTTTTCCTGTTAGAAAAAAATTAATATATTTTGTTTCAAAATTAAAAAAAATAATAAATTTATAGATCTATTATTTACTAGATATTTCTGGACTTTATTTTATTTTTCTAATTTAAATAAAAAAAATTAATCATATAATTTAAATATTCAAAAATAAAAAATTTTATTTTGTTAAAATTTGTAATTTTTTTGAAAATATTTTTTATTTTTTTATTCACCGGATAATGGCACACATGGACAGTTGACTTTTTTTTGCAGCACTTGTTCACAAATTAAGAATAAATTTATTTAAAAAATTTAAAATTTTTCAATTTTTTTTGGATATTGTGAGAATTTTTTATTTTTTTTACTGGAAAAAAAATTATTTTTTTATTTAAAAAATTTAAAAAATAATAAATTTACAGATCTGTTGTTTACTTGATATTGCTAGACTTTATTTTATTTTTTAATTTAAATAAAAAAATTTAATCATGTAATTTAAATATTCAAAAATAAAAAATTTATTTTTTGAAAATTTTTTATTTTTTGAAAATATATTTTTAATTTTTTCACCGGATAATGCCACACCCGGACACTTGACATTTTTTTCCTGCACTTGTTTGAAAATTAAGAATAAATAAATTTAAAAATTTTAATTTTTCTATTTTTTATTTTTTGGAATTTTTATTTCTTTAGTATTAGAAAAAAGTTTATATTTTATTTTAAAAATTAAAAAAATAATAAATTTACAGATCTATTGTTTACTAGATATTGTTGGACTTTGTTTTCTTTTTCTAATTTAAATAAAAAAATTTAATCATATAATTTAAATATTCAAAAATAAAAAAATTTATTTTAAAATTTTTTTTTTGAAAATATTTTTTTTATTCCGGATAATGCACACCCGAACAGTTGACTTTTTTTGCTACACTTGTTCCCAAATTAAGAATAAATTAATTTAAAAATTTAAAATTTAAAATTTTTTTATTTTTGGATATTTAAGGAATTTTTATTTTTTTCCTATTAGAAAAAAATTAATATTTTTTGTTTAAAAATTAAAAAAAATAATAAATTTACAGATCTATTGTTTACTAGATATTGCTGGATTTTATTTTATTTTTTTAATTTAAATAAAAAAATTAATCATATAATTTAAATATTCAAAAATAAAAAAATTTATTCTGTTAAAATTTGTAATTTTTTTGAAAATATTTTTTTGTTTTTTTATTAACCGGATAATGGCACACCTGTATAGTTGACTTTTTTTTGCTGCATTTGTTCACAAATTAAGAATAAATTAATTTAAAAATTTAATTTTTTCCTTTTTTTTATTTTTCGGATATTTTTGGAATCATATTTTTTTATTATAAAAAATTTATTTTTATTTTAAAAATTAAAAAATAATAAATTTACAGATCTATTGTTCAGTAGATATTGCTGGACTTTGTTTTATTTTTCTAGTTTAAATAAAAAAATTTAATCATATAATATAAATATTCAAAAATAAAAAAATTTATTTTAAAAATTTTTTTTTGAAAATATTTTTTTTATTCACCGGATAATGCACACCCGAACAGTTGACTTTTTTTGCTGCACTTGTTCACAAATTAAGAAGAAATTAATTTAAAAATTTAAAATTTAAAATTTTTTTATTTTTGGATATTTAAGGAATTTTTATTTTTTTCCTATTAGAAAAAAATTAATATTTTTTGTTTAAAAATTAAAAAAATAATAAATTTACAGATCTATTGTTTACTAGATATTGCTGGATTTTATTTTATTTTTTTAATTTAAATAAAAAAAATTAATCATATAATTTAAATATTCAAAAATAAAAAAATTTATTCTGTTAAAATTTGTAATTTTTTTGAAAATATTTTTTTGTTTTTTTATTAACCGGATAATGGCACACCTGTACGGTTGACTTTTTTTTGCTGCACTTGTTCACAAATTAAGAATAAATTAATTTAAAAATTTAATTTTTTCCTTTTTTTTATTTTTCGGATATTTTTGGAATCATATTTTTTTATTATAAAAAATTTATTTTTATTTTAAAAATTAAAAAATAATAAATTTACAGATCTATTGTTCAATAGATATTGCTGGACTTTGTTTTATTTTTCTAGTTTAAATAAAAAAATGTAATCATATAATATAAATATTCAAAAATTAAAAAATTTATTTTTAAAATTTTTTTTTGAAAATATTTTTTTTATTCACCGGATAATGCACACCCGAACAGTTGACTTTTTTTGCTGCACTTGTTCACAAATTAAGAAGAAATTAATTTAAAAATTTAAAATTTAAAATTTTTTTATTTTTGGATATTTAAGGAATTTTATTTTTTTCCTGTTAGAAAAAAATTAATATATTTTGTTTCAAAATTAAAAAAAATAATAAATTTATAGATCTATTATTTACTAGATATTTCTGGACTTTATTTTATTTTTCTAATTTAAATAAAAAAATTAATCATATAATTTAAATATTCAAAAATAAAAAATTTTATTTTGTTAAAATTTGTAATTTTTTTGAAAATATTTTTTATTTTTTTATTCACCGGATAATGGCACACATGGACAGTTGACTTTTTTTTGCAGCACTTGTTCACAAATTAAGAATAAATTTATTTAAAAAATTTAAAATTTTTCAATTTTTTTTGGATATTGTGAGAATTTTTTATTTTTTTTACTGGAAAAAAAATTATTTTTTTAGTTAAAAAATTTAAAAAATAATAAATTTATAGATCTGTTGTTTACTTGATATTGCTAGACTTTATTTTATTTTTTAATTTAAATAAAAAAATTTAATCATGTAATTTAAATATTCAAAAATAAAAAATTTATTTTTTGAAAATTTTTTATTTTTTGAAAATATATTTTTAATTTTTTCACTGGATAATGCCACACCCGGACACTTGACATTTTTTTCCTGCACTTGTTTGAAAATTAAGAATAAATAAATTCAAAAATTTTAATTTTTCTATTTTTTATTTTTTGGAATTTTTATTTCTTTAGTATTAGAAAAAAGTTTATATTTTATTTTAAAAATTAAAAAAATAATAAATTTACAGATCTATTGTTTACTAGATATTGTTGGACTTTGTTTTCTTTTTCTAATTTAAATAAAAAAATTTAATCATATAATTTAAATATTCAAAAATAAAAAAATTTATTTTTAAATTTTTTTTTTGAAAATATTTTTTTTATTCCGGATAATGCACACCCGAACAGTTGACTTTTTTTGCTACACTTGTTCCCAAATTAAGAATAAATTAATTTAAAAATTTAAAATTTAAAATTTTTTTATTTTTGGATATTTAAGGAATTTTTATTTTTTTCCTATTAGAAAAAAATTAATATTTTTTGTTTAAAAATTAAAAAAAATAATAAATTTATAGATCTATTGTTTACTAGATATTGCTGGATTTTATTTTATTTTTTTAATTTAAATAAAAAAAATTAATCATATAATTTAAATATTCAAAAATAAAAAAATTTATTCTGTTAAAATTTGTAATTTTTTTGAAAATATTTTTTTGTTTTTTTATTAACCGGATAATGGCACACCTGTACAGTTGACTTTTTTTTGCTGCATTTGTTCACAAATTAAGAATAAATTAATTTAAAAATTTAATTTTTTCCTTTTTTTTATTTTTCGGATATTTTTGGAATCATATTTTTTTATTATAAAAAATTTATTTTTATTTTAAAAATTAAAAAATAATAAATTTACAGATCTATTGTTCAGTAGATATTGCTGGACTTTGTTTTATTTTTCTAGTTTAAATAAAAAAATTTAATCATATAATATAAATATTCAAAAATAAAAAAATTTATTTTAAAAATTTTTTTTTGAAAATATTTTTTTTATTCACCGGATAATGCACACCCGAACAGTTGACTTTTTTTGCTGCACTTGTTCACAAATTAAGAAGAAATTAATTTAAAAATTTAAAATTTAAAATTTTTTTATTTTTGGATATTTAAGGAATTTTTATTTTTTTCCTATTAGAAAAAAATTAATATTTTTTGTTTAAAAATTAAAAAAATAATAAATTTACAGATCTATTGTTTACTAGATATTGCTGGATTTTATTTTATTTTTTTAATTTAAATAAAAAAAATTAATCATATAATTTAAATATGCAAAAATAAAAAAATTTATTCTGTTAAAATTTGTAATTTTTTTGAAAATATTTTTTTGTTTTTTTATTAACCGGATAATGGCACACCTGTACAGTTGACTTTTTTTTGCTGCACTTGTTCACAAATTAAGAATAAATTAATTTAAAAATTTAATTTTTTCCTTTTTTTTTTTCGGATATTTTTGGAATCATATTTTTTTATTATAAAAAATTTATTTTTATTTTAAAAATTAAAAAATAATAAATTTACAGATCTATTGTTCAATAGATATTGCTGGACTTTGTTTTATTTTTCTAGTTTAAATAAAAAAATTTAATCATATAATATAAATATTCAAAAATAAAAAAATTTATTTTTAAAATTTTTTTTTGAAAATATTTTTTTTATTCACCGGATAATGCACACCCGAACAGTTGACTTTTTTTGCTGCACTTGTTCACAAATTAAGAAGAAATTAATTTAAAAATTTAAAATTTAAAATTTTTTTATTTTTGGATATTTAAGGAATTTTATTTTTTTCCTGTTAGAAAAAAATTAATATATTTTGTTTCAAAATTAAAAAAAATAATAAATTTATAGATCTATTATTTACTAGATATTTCTGGACTTTATTTTATTTTTCTAATTTAAATAAAAAAAATTAATCATATAATTTAAATATTCAAAAATAAAAAATTTTATTTTGTTAAAATTTGTAATTTTTTTGAAAATATTTTTTATTTTTTTATTCACCGGATAATGGCACACATGGACAGTTGACTTTTTTTTGCAGCACTTGTTCACAAATTAAGAATAAATTTATTTAAAAAATTTAAAATTTTTCAATTTTTTTTGGATATTGTGAGAATTTTTTATTTTTTTTACTGGAAAAAAAATTATTTTTTTAGTTAAAAAATTTAAAAAATAATAAATTTATAGATCTGTTGTTTACTTGATATTGCTAGACTTTATTTTATTTTTTAATTTAAATAAAAAAATTTAATCATGTAATTTAAATATTCAAAAATAAAAAATTTATTTTTTGAAAATTTTTTATTTTTTGAAAATATATTTTTAATTTTTTCACCGGATAATGCCACACCCGGACACTTGACATTTTTTTCCTGCACTTGTTTGAAAATTAAGAATAAATAAATTTAAAAATTTTAATTTTTCTATTTTTTATTTTTTGGAATTTTTATTTCTTTAGTATTAGAAAAAAGTTTATATTTTATTTTAAAAATTAAAAAAATAATAAATTTACAGATCTATTGTTTACTAGATATTGTTGGACTTTGTTTTCTTTTTCTAATTTAAATAAAAAAATTTAATCATATAATTTAAATATTCAAAAATAAAAAAATTTATTTTTAAATTTTTTTTTTGAAAATATTTTTTTTATTCCGGATAATGCACACCCGAACAGTTGACTTTTTTTGCTACACTTGTTCCCAAATTAAGAATAAATTAATTTAAAAATTTAAAATTTAAAATTTTTTTATTTTTGGATATTTAAGGAATTTTTATTTTTTTCCTATTAGAAAAAAATTAATATTTTTTGTTTAAAAATTAAAAAAAATAATAAATTTACAGATCTATTGTTTACTAGATATTGCTGGATTTTATTTTATTTTTTTAATTTAAATAAAAAAAATTAATCATATAATTTAAATATTCAAAAATAAAAAAATTTATTCTGTTAAAATTTGTAATTTTTTTGAAAATATTTTTTTGTTTTTTTATTAACCGGATAATGGCACACCTGTACAGTTGACTTTTTTTTGCTGCATTTGTTCACAAATTAAGAATAAATTAATTTAAAAATTTAATTTTTTCCTTTTTTTTATTTTTCGGATATTTTTGGAATCATATTTTTTTATTATAAAAAATTTATTTTTATTTTAAAAATTAAAAAATAATAAATTTACAGATCTATTGTTCAGTAGATATTGCTGGACTTTGTTTTATTTTTCTAGTTTAAATAAAAAAATTTAATCATATAATATAAATATTCAAAAATAAAAAAATTTATTTTAAAAATTTTTTTTGAAAATATTTTTTTATTCACCGGATAATGCACACCCGAACAGTTGACTTTTTTTGCTGCACTTGTTCACAAATTAAGAAGAAATTAATTTAAAAATTTAAAATTTAAAATTTTTTTATTTTTGGATATTTAAGGAATTTTTATTTTTTTCCTATTAGAAAAAAATTAATATTTTTTGTTTAAAAATTAAAAAAATAATAAATTTACAGATCTATTGTTTACTAGATATTGCTGGATTTTATTTTATTTTTTTTATTTAAATAAAAAAAATTAATCATATAATTTAAATATTCAAAAATAAAAAAATTTATTCTGTTAAAATTTGTAATTTTTTTGAAAATATTTTTTTGTTTTTTTATTAACCGGATAATGGCACACCTGTACAGTTGATTTTTTTTTGCTGCACTTGTTCACAAATTAAGAATAAATTAATTTAAAAATTTAATTTTTTCCTTTTTTTTATTTTTCGGATATTTTTGGAATCATATTTTTTTATTATAAAAAATTTATTTTTATTTTAAAAATTAAAAAATAATAAATTTACAGATCTATTGTTCAATAGATATTGCTGGACTTTGTTTTATTTTTCTAGTTTAAATAAAAAAATTTAATCATATAATATAAATATTCAAAAATAAAAAAATTTATTTTTAAAATTTTTTTTTGAAAATATTTTTTTTATTCACCGGATAATGCACACCCGAACAGTTGACTTTTTTTGCTGCACTTGTTCACAAATTAAGAATAAATTAATTTAAAAATTTAAAATTTAAAATTTTTTTATTTTTGGATATTTATGGAATTTTTATTTTTTTCCTATTAGAAAAAAATTAATATTTTTTGTTTCAAAATTAAAAAAAATAATAAATTTATAGATCTATTATTTACTAGATATTTCTGGACTTTATTTTATTTTTCTAATTTAAATAAAAAAATTAATCATATAATTTAAATATTCAAAAATAAAAAATTTTATTTTGTTAAAATTTGTAATTTTTTTGAAAATATTTTTTATTTTTTTATTCACCGGATAATGGCACACATGGACAGTTGACTTTTTTTTGCAGCACTTGTTCACAAATTAAGAATAAATTTATTTAAAAAATTTAAAATTTTTCAATTTTTTTTGGATATTGTGAGAATTTTTTATTTTTTTTACTGGAAAAAAATTATTTTTTTAGTTAAAAAATTTAAAAAATAATAAATTTACAGATTTGTTGTTTACTTGATATTGCTAGACTTTATTTTATTTTTTAATTTAAATAAAAAAATTTAATCATGTAATTTAAATATTCAAAAATAAAAAATTTATTTTTTGAAAATTTTTTATTTTTTGAAAATATTTTTTTAATTTTTTCACCGGATAATGCCACACCCGGACACTTGACATTTTTTTCCTGCACTTGTTTGAAAATTAAGAATAAATAAATTTAAAAATTTTAATTTTTCTATTTTTTATTTTTTGGAATTTTTATTTCTTTAGTATTAGAAAAAAATTTATATTTTTATTTTAAAAATTAAAAAAAATAATAAATTTACAGATCTATTGTTTACTAGATATTGTTGGACTATGTTTTCTTTTTCTAATTTAAATAAAAAATTTAATCATATAATTTAAATATTCAAAAATAAAAAAATTTATTTTTAAAATTTTTTTTGAAAATATTTTTTTTATTCACCGGATAATGCACACCCGAACAGTTGACTTTTTTTGCTGCACTTGTTCCCAAATTAAGAATAAATTAATTTAAAAATTTAAAATTTAAATTTTTTTTATTTTTGGATATTTAAGGAATTTTTATTTTTTTCCTATTAGAAAAAAATTAATATTTTTTGTTTAAAAATTAAAAAAAATAATAAATTTACAGATCTATTGTTTACTAGATATTGCTGGATTTTATTTTATTTTTTTAATTTAAATAAAAAAAATTGAATCATATAATTTAAATATTCAAAAATAAAAAATTTATTCTGTTAAAATTTGTATTTTTTTTGAAAATATTTTGTTATTTTTTTATTCACCGGATAATGGCACACATGGACTGTTGACTTTTTTTTGCAGCACTTGTTCACAAATTAAGAATAAATTAATTTAAAAAATTTAAAATTTTTCAATTTTTTTTGGATATTGTTAGAATTTTTTATTTTTTTCTATTGGAAAAAAATTATTCTTTTAGTTAAAAATTTAAAAAAATAATAAATTTACAGATCTGTTGTTTACTTGATATTGCTAGACTTTATTTTATTTTTTTAATTTAAATAAAAAATTTAATCATGTAATTTAAATATTCAAAAATAAAAAATTTATTTTTTGAAAATTTTTTATTTTTTTGAAAACATTTTTTTATTTTTTTCACCGTATAATGCCACACCCGGACAGTTGACATTTTTTTGCTGCACTTGTTCAAAAATTAAGAATAACTAAATTTAAAAAATTTAATTTTTCTATTTTATATTTTTTGGAATTTTTATTTCTTTAGTATTAGAAAAAAATTTATATTTTATTTTAAAAATTAAAAAAATAATAAATTTATAGATCTATTGTTTACTAGATATTGCTGGACTTTGTTTTCTATTTCTAATTTAAATAAAAAAATTTAATCATATAATTTAAATATTCAAAAATAAAAAATTTATTTTTTAAAATTTATGTTTTGAAAATATTTTTTTATTCACCGGATAATGCCACACCCAAACAGTTGACTTTTTTATGCTGCACTTGTTCATAAATTAAGAATAAATTAATTTAAAAATTTAAAATTTTTCAATGTTTTTATTTTTTGGATATTTTTGGAATTTTTATTTTTTTACTATTACAAAAAAATTTATATATTTTGTTTAAAAATTAAAAAAAATAATAAATATACAGATCTATGGTTTACTAGATATTGCTTGACTTTATTTTATTTTTCTAATTTAAATAAAAAAAATTAAATCATATAATTTAAATATTCAAAAATAAAATTTTATTTTTTTAAAATTTGTAATTTTTTTGAAAATATTTTTTATTTTTTTATTCACCGGATAATGGCACACATGGACAGTTGATTTTTTTTGCAGCACTAGTTCACAAATTAAGAATAAATTTATTTAAAAAATTTAAAATTTTTCAATTTTTTTTGGATATTGTGAGAATTTTTTATTTTTTTTACTGGAAAAAAAATTATTTTTTAGTTAAAAAATTTAAAAAATAATAAATTTACAGATCTGTTGTTTACTTGATATTGCTAGACTTTATTTTATTTTTTAATTTAAATAAAAAAATTTAATCATGTAATTTAAATATTCAAAAATAAAAAATTTATTTTTTGAAAATTTTTTATTTTTTTAATTTTTTCACCGGATAATGCCACACCAGGACACTTGACATTTTTTTCCTGCACTTGTAAATTTATTTTTAATTTTTTATTTTGTAAATTTTAATTTTTGTATTTTTTATGTTTTGGAATTTTTATTTCTTTAGTATTAGAAAAAAATTTATATTTTATTTTAAAAATTAAAAAATAATAAATTTACAGATCTATTGTTTACTAGATATTGTTGGACTTTGTTTTCTTTTTCTAATTTAAATAAAAAAATTTAATCATATAATTTAAATATTCAAAAATAAAAAAATTTATTTTTAAAAATTTTTTTGAAAATATTTTTTTTATTCCGGATAATGCACACCCGAACAGTTGATTTTTTTTGCTGCACTTGTTCCCAAATTAAGAATAAATTAATTTAAAAATTTAAAATTTAAAATTTTTTTATTTTTGGATATTTAAGGAATTTTTATTTTTTTCCTATTAGAAAAAAATTAATATTTTTTGTTTAAAAATTAAAAAAAATAATAAATTTACAAATCTATTGTTTACTAGATATTGCTGGATTTTATTTTATTTTTTTAATTTAAATAAAAAAATTAATCATATAATTTAAATATTCAAAAATAAAAAAATTTATTCTGTTAAAATTTGTAATTTTTTTGAAAATATTTTTTTGTTTTTTTATTAACCGGATAATGGCACACCTGTACAGTTGACTTTTTTTTGCTGCACTTGTTCACAAATTAAGAATAAATTAATTTAAAAATTTAATTTTTTCCTTTTTTTTATTTTTTGGATAATTTTGGAATCATATTTTTTTATTATAAAAAATTTATTTTTATTTTAAAAATTAAAAAATAATAAATTTACAGATCTATTGTTCAGTAGATATTGCTGGACTTTGTTTTATTTTTCTAGTTTAAATAAAAATATTTAATCATATAATATAAATATTCAAAAATAAAAAAATTTATTTTTAAAATTTTTTTTTGAAAATATTTTTTTATTCACCGGATAATGCACACCCGAACAGTTGACTTTTTTTGCTGCACTTGTTCACAAATTAAGAATAAATTAATTTAAAAATTTAAAATTTAAAATTTTTTTATTTTTGGATATTTATTGGATTTTTAATTTTTTCCTATTAGAAAAAAATTAATATATTTTGTTTCAAAATTAAAAAAAATAATAAATTTATAGATCTATTATTTACTAGATATTTCTGGACTTTATTTTATTTTTCTAATTTAAATAAAAAAAATTAATCATATAATTTAAATATTCAAAAATAAAAAATTTTATTTTGTTAAAATTTGTAATTTTTTTGAAAATATTTTTTATTTTTTTATTCACCGGATAATGGCACACATGGACAGTTGACTTTTTTTTGCAGCACTTGTTCACAAATTAAGAATAAATTTATTTAAAAAATTTAAAATTTTTCAATTTTTTTTGGATATTGTGAGAATTTTTTATTTTTTTTACTGGAAAAAAAATTATTTTTTTATTTAAAAAATTTAAAAAATAATAAATTTACAGATCTGTTGTTTATTTGATATTGCTAGACTTTATTTTATTTTTTAATTTAAATAAAAAAATTTAATCATGTAATTTAAATATTCAAAAATAAAAAATTTATTTTTTGAAAATTTTTTATTTTTTGAAAATATATTTTTAATTTTTTCACCGGATAATGCCACACCCGGACACTTGACATTTTTTTCCTGCACTTGTTTGAAAATTAAGAATAAATAAATTTAAAAATTTTAATTTTTCTATTTTTTATTTTTTGGAATTTTTATTTCTTTAGTATTAGAAAAAAATTTATATTTTATTTTAAAAATTAAAAAAATAATAAATTTACAGATCTATTGTTTACTAGATATTGTTGGACTTTGTTTTCTTTTTCTAATTTAAATAAAAAAATTTAATCATATAATTTAAATATTCAAAAATAAAAAAATTTATTTTTAAATTTTTTTTTTGAAAATATTTTTTTTATTCCGGATAATGCACACCCGAACAGTTGACTTTTTTTGCTACACTTGTTCCCAAATTAAGAATAAATTAATTTAAAAATTTAAAATTTTTTTATTTTTGGATATTTAAGGAATTTTTATGTTTTTCCTATTAGAAAAAAATTAATATTTTTTGTTTAAAAATTAAAAAAAATAATAAATTTACAGATCTATTGTTTACTAGATATTGCTGGATTTTATTTTATTTTTTTAATTTAAATAAAAAAAATTAATCATATAACTTAAATATTCAAAAATAAAAAAATTTATTCTGTTAAAATTTGTAATTTTTTTGAAAATATTTTTTTGTTTTTTTATTAACCGGATAATGGCACACCTGTACAGTTGACTTTTTTTTGCTGCACTTGTTCACAAATTAAGAATAAATTAATTTAAAAATTTAATTTTTTCCTTTTTTTTATTTTTCGGATATTTTTGGAATCATATTTTTTTATTATAAAAAATTTATTTTTATTTTAAAAATTAAAAAATAATAAATTTACAGATCTATTGTTCAGTAGATATTGCTGGACTTTGTTTTATTTTTCTAGTTTAAATAAAAAAATTTAATCATATAATATAAATATTCAAAAATAAAAAAATTTATTTTTAAAATTTTTTTTTGAAAATATTTTTTTTATTCACCGGATAATGCACACCCGAACAGTTGACTTTTTTTGCTGCACTTGTTCACAAATTAAGAATAAATTAATTTAAAAATTTAAAATTTAAAATTTTTTTATTTTTGGATATTTATGGAATTTTTATTTTTTTCCTATTAGAAAAAAATTAATATTTTTTGTTTTAAAATTAAAAAAAATAATAAATTTATAGATCTATTATTTACTAGATATTTCTGGACTTTATTTTATTTTTCTAATTTAAATAAAAAAATTAATCATATAATTTAAATATTCAAAAATAAAAAATTTTATTTTGTTAAAATTTGTAATTTTTTTGAAAATATTTTTTATTTTTTTATTCACCGGATAATGGCACACATGGACAGTTGACTTTTTTTTGCAGCACTTGTTCACAAATTAAGAATAAATTTATTTAAAAAATTTAAAATTTTTCAATTTTTTTTGGATATTGTGAGAATTTTTTATTTTTTTTACTGGAAAAAAATTATTTTTTTAGTTAAAAAATTTAAAAAATAATAAATTCACAGATCTGTTGTTTACTTGATATTGCTAGACTTTATTTTATTTTTTAATTTAAATAAAAAAATTTAATCATGTAATTTAAATATTCAAAAATAAAAAATTTATTTTTTGAAAATTTTTTATTTTTTTAATTTTTTCACCGGATAATGCCACACCAGGACACTTGACATTTTTTTCCTGCACTTGTTTGAAAATTAAGAATAAATAAATTTAAAAATTTTAATTTTTCTATTTTTTATGTTTTGGAATTTTTATTTCTTTAGTATTAGAAAAAAATTTATATTTTATTTTAAAAATTAAAAAATAATAAATTTACAGATCTATTGTTTACTAGATATTGTTGGACTTTGTTTTCTTTTTCTAATTTAAATAAAAAAATTTAATCATATAATTTAAATATTCAAAAATAAAAAAATTTATTTTTAAAAATTTTTTTGAAAATATTTTTTTTATTCCGGATAATGCACACCCGAACAGTTGATTTTTTTTGCTGCTCTTGTTCCCAAATTAAGAATAAATTAATTTAAAAATTTAAAATTTAAAATTTTTTATTTTTGGATATTTAAGGAATTTTTATTTTTTTCCTATTAGAAAAAAATTAATATTTTTTGTTTAAAAATTAAAAAAAATAATAAATTTACAAATCTATTGTTTACTAGATATTGCTGGATTTTATTTTATTTTTTTAATTTAAATAAAAAAATTAATCATATAATTTAAATATTCAAAAATAAAAAAATTTATTCTGTTAAAATTTGTAATTTTTTTGAAAATATTTTTTTGTTTTTTTATTAACCGGATAATGGCACACCTGTACAGTTGACTTTTTTTTGCTGCACTTGTTCACAAATTAAGAATAAATTAATTTAAAAATTTAATTTTTTCCTTTTTTTTATTTTTTGGAATCATATTTTTTTATTATAAAAAATTTATTTTTATTTTAAAAATTAAAAAATAATAAATTTACAGATCTATTGTTCAGTAGATATTGCTGGACTTTGTTTTATTTTTCTAGTTTAAATAAAAAAATTTAATCATATAATATAAATATTCAAAAATAAAAAAATTTATTTTTAAAATTTTTTTTTGAAAATATTTTTTTTATTCACCGGATAATGCACACCCGAACAGTTGACTTTTTTTGCTGCACTTGTTCACAAATTAAGAATAAATTAATTTAAAAATTTAAAATTTAAAATTTTTTTATTTTTGGATATTTATGGAATTTTTATTTTTTTCCTATTAGAAAAAAATTAATATTTTTTTTTCAAAATTAAAAAAAATAATAAATTTATAGATCTATTATTTACTAGATATTTTTGGACTTTATTTTATTTTTCTAATTTAAATAAAAAAAATTAATCATATAATTTAAATATTCAAAAATAAAAAATTTTATTTTGTTAAAATTTGTAATTTTTTTGAAAATATTTTTTATTTTTTTATTCACCGGATAATGGCACACATGGACAGTTGACTTTTTTTTGCAGCACTTGTTCACAAATTAAGAATAAATTTATTTAAAAAATTTAAAATTTTTCAATTTTTTTTGGATATTGTGAGAATTTTTTATTTTTTTTACTGGAAAAAAATTATTTTTTTAGTTAAAAAATTTAAAAAATAATAAATTTACAGATTTGTTGTTTACTTGATATTGCTAGACTTTATTTTATTTTTTAATTTAAATAAAAAAATTTAATCATGTAATTTAAATATTCAAAAATAAAAAATTTATTTTTTGAAAATTTTTTTATTTTTTGAAAATATTTTTTTAATTTTTTCACCGGATATTGCCACACCTGAACACTTGACATTTTTTTCCTGCACTTGTTTGAAAATTAAGAATAAATAAATTTAAAAATTTTAATTTTTCTATTTTTTATTTTTTGGAATTTTTATTTCTTTAGTATTAGAAAAAAATTTATATTTTTATTTTAAAAATTAAAAAAAATAATAAATTTACAGATCTATTGTTTACTAGATATTGTTGGACTATGTTTTCTTTTTCTAATTTAAATAAAAAATTTAATCATATAATTTAAATATTCAAAAATAAAAAAATTTATTTTTAAAATTTTTTTTGAAAATATTTTTTTTATTCACCGGATAATGCACACCTGAACAGTTGACTTTTTTTGCTGCACTTGTTCCCAAATTAAGAATAAATTAATTTAAAAATTTAAAATTTAAATTTTTTTTATTTTTGGATATTTAAGGAATTTTTATTTTTTTCCTATTAGAAAAAAATTAATATTTTTTGTTTAAAAATTAAAAAAAATAATAAATTTACAGATCTATTGTTTACTAGATATTGCTGGATTTTATTTTATTTTTTTAATTTAAATAAAAAAAATTGAATCATATAATTTAAATATTCAAAAATAAAAAATTTATTCTGTTAAAATTTGTATTTTTTTTGAAAATATTTTGTTATTTTTTTATTCACCGGATAATGGCACACATGGACTGTTGACTTTTTTTTGCAGCACTTGTTCACAAATTAAGAATAAATTAATTTAAAAAATTTAAAATTTTTCAATTTTTTTTGGATATTGTTAGAATTTTTTATTTTTTTCTATTGGAAAAAAATTATTCTTTTAGTTAAAAAATTAAAAAAATAATAAATTTACAGATCTGTTGTTTACTTGATATTGCTAGACTTTATTTTATTTTTTTAATTTAAATAAAAAATTTAATCATGTAATTTAAATATTCAAAAATAAAAAATTTATTTTTTGAAAATTTTTTATTTTTTTGAAAACATTTTTTTATTTTTTTCACCGTATAATGCCACACCCGGACAGTTGCATTTTTTTGCTGCACTTGTTCAAAAATTAAGAATAACTAAATTTAAAAATTTTAATTTTTCTATTTTATATTTTTTGGAATTTTTATTTCTTTAGTATTAGAAAAAAATTTATATTTTATTTTAAAAATTAAAAAAATAATAAATTTACAGATCTATTGTTTACTAGATATTGCTGGACTTTGTTTTCTATTTCTAATTTAAATAAAAAAATTTAATCATATAATTTAAATATTCAAAAATAAAAAATTTATTTTTTAAAATTTATGTTTTGAAAATATTTTTTTATTCACCGGATAATGCCACACCCAAACAGTTGACTTTTTTATGCTGCACTTGTTCATAAATTAAGAATAAATTAATTTAAAAATTTAAAATTTTTCAATGTTTTTATTTTTTGGATATTTTTGGAATTTTTATTTTTTTACTATTACAAAAAAATTTATATATTTTGTTTAAAAATTAAAAAAAATAATAAATTTACAGATCTATGGTTTACTAGATATTGCTTGACTTTATTTTATTTTTCTAATTTAAATAAAAAAAATTAAATCATATAATTTAAATATTCAAAAATAAAATTTGTAATTTTTTTGAAAATATTTTTTATTTTTTTATTCACCGGATAATGGCACACATGGACAGTTGATTTTTTTTGCAGCACTAGTTCACAAATTAAGAATAAATTTATTTAAAAAATTTAAAATTTTTCAATTTTTTTTGGATATTGTGAGAATTTTTTATTTTTTTTACTGGAAAAAAATTATTTTTTAGTTAAAAAATTTAAAAAATAATAAATTTACAGATCTGTTGTTTACTTGATATTGCTAGACTTTATTTTATTTTTTAATTTAAATAAAAAAATTTAATCATGTAATTTAAATATTCAAAAATAAAAAATTTATTTTTTGAAAATTTTTTATTTTTTGAAAATATATTTTTAATTTTTTCACCGGATAATGCCACACCCGGACACTTGACATTTTTTTCCTGCACTTGTTTGAAAATTAAGAATAAATAAATTTAAAAATTTTAATTTTTCTATTTTTTATTTTTTGGAATTTTTATTTCTTTAGTATTAGAAAAAAATTTATATTTTATTTTAAAAATTAAAAAAATAATAAATTTACAGATCTATTGTTTACTAGATATTGTTGGACTTTGTTTTCTTTTTCTAATTTAAATAAAAAAATTTAATCATATAATTTAAATATTCAAAAATAAAAAAATTTATTTTTAAAATTTTTTTTTGAAAATATTTTTTTTATTCCGGATAATGCACACCCGAACAGTTGACTTTTTTTGCTACACTTGTTCCCAAATTAAGAATAAATTAATTTAAAAATTTAAAATTTAAAATTTTTTTATTTTTGGATATTTAAGGAATTTTTATTTTTTTCCTATTAGAAAAAAATTAATATTTTTTGTTTAAAAATTAAAAAAAATAATAAATTTACAGATCTATTGTTTACTAGATATTGCTGGATTTTATTTTATTTTTTTAATTTAAATAAAAAAAATTAATCATATAATTTAAATATTCAAAAATAAAAAAATTTATTCTGTTAAAATTTGTAATTTTTTTGAAAATATTTTTTTGTTTTTTTATTAACCGGATAATGGCACACCTGTACAGTTGACTTTTTTTTGCTGCACTTGTTCACAAATTAAGAATAAATTAATTTAAAAATTTAATTTTTTCCTTTTTTTTATTTTTCGGATATTTTTGGAATCATATTTTTTTATTATAAAAAATTTATTTTTATTTTAAAAATAAAAAAATAATAAATTTACAGATCTATTGTTCAGTAGATATTGCTGGACTTTGTTTTATTTTTCTAGTTTAAATAAAAAAATTTAATCATATAATATAAATATTCAAAAATAAAAAAAATTATTTTTAAAATTTTTTTTTGAAAATATTTTTTTTATTCACCGGATAATGCACACCCGAACAGTTGACTTTTTTTGCTGCACTTGTTCACAAATTAAGAATAAATTAATTTAAAAATTTAAAATTTAAAATTTTTTTATTTTTGGATATTTATGGAATTTTTATTTTTTTCCTATTAGAAAAAAATTAATATTTTTTGTTTCAAAATTAAAAAAAATAATAAATTTATAGATCTATTATTTACTAGATATTTCTGGACTTTATTTTATTTTTCTAATTTAAATAAAAAAATTAATCATATAATTTAAATATTCAAAAATAAAAAATTTTATTTTGTTAAAATTTGTAATTTTTTTGAAAATATTTTTTATTTTTTTATTCACCGGATAATGGCACACATGGACAGTTGACTTTTTTTTGCAGCACTTGTTCACAAATTAAGAATAAATTTATTTAAAAAATTTAAAGTTTTTCAATTTTTTTTGGATATTGTGAGAATTTTTTATTTTTTTACTGGAAAAAAATTATTTTTTTAGTTAAAAAATTTAAAAAATAATAAATTTACAGATCTGTTGTTTACTTGATATTGCTAGACTTTATTTTATTTTTTAATTTAAATAAAAAAATTTAATCATGTAATTTAAATATTCAAAAATAAAAAATTTATTTTTTGAAAATTTTTTATTTTTTTAATTTTTTCACCGGATAATGCCACACCCGGACACTTGACATTTTTTTCCTGCACTTGTTTGAAAATTAAGAATAAATAAATTTAAAAATTTTAATTTTTCTATTTTTTATGTTTTGGAATTTTTATTTCTTTAGTATTAGAAAAAAATTTATATTTTATTTTAAAAATTAAAAAATAATAAATTTACAGATCTATTGTTTACTAGATATTGTTGGACTTTGTTTTCTTTTTCTAATTTAAATAAAAAAATTTAATCATATAATTTAAATATTCAAAAATAAAAAAATTTATTTTTAAAAATTTTTTTGAAAATATTTTTTTTATTCCGGATAACGCACACCCGAACAGTTGATTTTTTTTGCTGCACTTGTTCCCAAATTAAGAATAAATTAATTTAAAAATTTAAAATTTAAAATTTTTTTATTTTTGGATATTTAAGGAATTTTTATTTTTTTCCTATTAGAAAAAAATTAATATTTTTTGTTTAAAAATTAAAAAAAATAATAAATTTACAAATCTATTGTTTACTAGATATTGCTGGATTTTATTTTATTTTTTTAATTTAAATAAAAAAATTAATCATATAATTTAAATATTCAAAAATAAAAAAATTTATTCTTTTAAAATTTGTAATTTTTTTGAAAATATTTTTTTGTTTTTTTATTAATCGGATAATGGCACACCTGTACAGTTGACTTTTTTTTGCTGCACTTGTTCACAAATTAAGAATAAATTAATTTAAAAATTTAATTTTTTCCTTTTTTTTATTTTTTGGATATTTTTGGAATCATATTTTTTTATTATAAAAAATTTATTTTTATTTTAAAAATTAAAAAATAATAAATTTACAGATCTATTGTTCAGTAGATATTGCTGGACTTTGTTTTATTTTTCTAGTTTAAATAAAAAAATTTAATCATATAATATAAATATTCAAAAATAAAAAAATTTATTTTTAAAATTTTTTTTTGAAAATATTTTTTTTATTCACCGGATAATGCACACCCGAACAGTTGACTTTTTTTGCTGCACTTGTTCACAAATTAAGAATAAATTAATTTAAAAATTTAAAATTTTTTTATTTTTGGATATTTATGGAATTTTTATTTTTTTCCTAATAGAAAAAAATTAATATTTTTTGTTTCAAAATTAAAAAAAATAATAAATTTATAGATCTATTATTTACTAGATATTTCTGGACTTTATTTTATTTTTCTAATTTAAATAAAAAAAATTAATCATATAATTTAAATATTCAAAAATAAAAAATTTTATTTTGTTAAAATTTGTAATTTTTTTGAAAATATTTTTTATTTTTTTATTCACCGGATAATGGCACACATGGACAGTTGACTTTTTTTTGCAGCACTTGTTCACAAATTAAGAATAAATTTATTTAAAAAATTTAAAATTTTTCAATTTTTTTTGGATATTGTGAGAATTTTTTATTTTTTTTACTGGAAAAAAATTATTTTTTTAGTTAAAAAATTTAAAAAATAATAAATTTACAGATTTGTTGTTTACTTGATATTGCTAGACTTTATTTTATTTTTTAATTTAAATAAAAAAATTTAATCATGTAATTTAAATATTCAAAAATAAAAAATTTATTTTTTGAAAATTTTTTATTTTTTGAAAATATTTTTTTAATTTTTTCACCGGATAATGCCACACCCGGACACTTGACATTTTTTTCCTGCACTTGTTTGAAAATTAAGAATAAATAAATTTAAAAATTTTAATTTTTCTATTTTTTATTTTTTGGAATTTTTATTTCTTTAGTATTAGAAAAAAATTTATATTTTTATTTTAAAAATTAAAAAAAATAATAAATTTACAGATCTATTGTTTACTAGATATTGTTGGACTATGTTTTCTTTTTCTAATTTAAATAAAAAAATTTAATCATATAATTTAAATATTCAAAAATAAAAAAATTTATTTTTAAAATTTTTTTTGAAAATATTTTTTTTATTCACCGGATAATGCACACCCGAACAGTTGACTTTTTTTGCTGCACTTGTTCCCAAATTAAGAATAAATTAATTTAAAAATTTAAAATTTAAAATTTTTTTATTTTTGGATATTTAAGGAATTTTTATTTTTTTCCTATTAGAAAAAAATTAATATTTTTTGTTTAAAAATTAAAAAAAATAATAAATTTACAGATCTATTGTTTACTAGATATTGCTGGATTTTATTTTATTTTTTTAATTTAAATAAAAAAAATTGAATCATATAATTTAAATATTCAAAAATAAAAAATTTATTCTGTTAAAATTTGTAATTTTTTTGAAAATATTTTGTTATTTTTTTATTCACCGGATAATGGCACACATGGACTGTTGACTTTTTTTTTGCAGCACTTGTTCACAAATTAAGAATAAATTAATTTAAAAAATTTAAAATTTTTCAATTTTTTTGGATATTGTTAGAATTTTTTATTTTTTTCTATTGGAAAAAAATTATTCTTTTAGTTAAAAAATTAAAAAAATAATAAATTTACAGATCTGTTGTTTACTTGATATTGCTAGACTTTATTTTATTTTTTTAATTTAAATAAAAAATTTAATCATGTAATTTAAATATTCAAAAATAAAAAATTTATTTTTTGAAAATTTTTTATTTTTTTGAAAACATTTTTTTATTTTTTTCACCGGATAATGCCACACCCAGACAGTTGACATTTTTTTGCTGCACTTGTTCAAAAATTAAGAATAACTAAATTTAAAAATTTTAATTTTTCTATTTTATATTTTTTGGAATTTTTATTTCTTTAGTATTAGAAAAAAATTTATATTTTATTTTAAAAATTAAAAAAATAATACATTTACAGATCTATTGTTTACTAGATATTGCTGGACTTTGTTTTCTTTTTCTAATTTAAATAAAAAAATTTAATCATATAATTTAAATATTCAAAAATAAAAAATTTATTTTTTAAAATTTATGTTTTGAAAATATTTTTTTATTCACCGGATAATGCCACACCCAAATAGTTGACTTTTTTATGCTGCACTTGTTCATAAATTAAGAATAAATTAATTTAAAAATTTAAAATTTTTCAATTTTTTTATTTTTTGGATATTTTTGGAATTTTTATTTTTTTACTATTAGAAAAAATTTTATATTTTGTTTTAAAATTAAAAAAAAATAAATTTACAGATCTACGGTTTACTAGATATTGCTTGACTTTATTTTATATTTCTATTTTAAATAAAAATTTAATCATATAATTTAAATATTCAAAAATAAAAATTTATTTTTTTTAAATTTGTAATTTTTTTGAAAATATTTTTTTGTTTTTTTATTCATCGGATAATGGCACACCTGTACAGTTAACTTTTTTTTCTGCACTTGTTCACAAATTAAGAACAAATTAATTTAAAAAATTTAAAATTTTTTAATTTTTTATTTTTTGTATATTGTTAGAATTTTTTATTTTTTCTATTGGAAAAAAGTTATTTTTTTAGTTAAAAAATTAAAAAAATAATAAATTTACAAATCTGTTGTTTAGTAGATATTGCTAGACTTTATTTTATTTTTCTAATTTAAATAAAAAAATTTAATCATGTAATTTAAATATTCAAAAATAAAAAATTTATTTTTTGAAAATTTTTTATTTTTTTGAAAAATATTTTTATTTTTTTCACCGGATAATGCCACACTCAAACAGTTGACATTTTTTTGCTGCACTTGTTCACAAATTAAGAATAAATTAATTTAAAAATTTAATTTTTTCCTCTTTTTTTATTTTTTGGATATTTTTGGAATCATATTTTTTTATTATAAAAAAATTATTTTTATTTTAAAAATTAAAAAATAATAAATTTACAGATCTATTGTTAACTAGATATTGCTGGACTTTGTTTTATTTTTCTAGTTTAAATAAAAAAATTTAATCATATAATTTAAATATTCAAAAATAAAACAATTTATTTTTAAAATTTTTTTTGAAAATATTTTTTTTATTCACCGGATAATGCACACCCGAACAGTTGACTTTTTTTTGCTGCACTTGTTCCCAAATTAAGAATAAATTAATTTAAAAATTTAAAAATTTAAAATTTTTATTTTTGGATATTTTTGGAATTTTTATTTTTTTCCTATTAGAAAAAAATTAATATTTTTTGTTTAAAAATTAAAAAAATAATAAATTTAAAGATCTATTTTTTACTAGATATTTTTGGACTTTATTTTATTTTTCTAATTTAAATAAAAAAATTTAATCATATAATTTAAATATTCAAAAATTAAAAGTTTATTGTTTTAAAATTTGTAATTTTTTGAAAATATTTTGTTATTTTTTTATTCACCGAATAATGGCACACATGGACAGTTGACTTTTTTTTGCAGCACTTGTTCACAAATTAAGAATAAATTAATTTAAAAATTTAAAATTTAAAACTTTTTTATTTTTGGATATTTAAGGAATTTTTATTTTGATCTGCATAAAACCCCATAAACAAAATTCCACTATTTGCATAATAAGGACATGTATGCCTATCTATTTCATTCTATCTTCTCTTATGTTTAAGTGCTTGCTTGGGGACAAGCAAGTTTTAAGTTTGGTGTTGTGATGACAAGTCCTCTTAGCCTAGTTTCACTAGCCTTTTTCTTAGTTTTTATTAGGTTTTATGCACTTTCTTGCATTCTAAGTAAGTAATTTGGGATGAAAATGCATAACTTCTTTGAATCAAACAACCACCTATTATTTGATGCTAAATCATGAGGTTGAAGCCAAATTTAATTGATTTTTAATGATTTATAAACCTTGTGAATTTTGTGATACTTTTATTGGTTGTTTTGATTACTTGTAGGTAAAGAAAGAAGAAAAGAAGAAAAGCGTGGCACAAGAAACGTGCCCAAGGAAGCAAGAAGCGTGTCCAAAGGAAAGAGAAAGCGTGCCAAAAGGAAAGAAAAAGCATGATCACATTGAGGAAGAAAGGGAAGCTAAGTTGAAAAAGCTAACTGAGCTTCATAAGGAATGGAAGGAGAAGGAAGCTACAAAGCTAAGTTAAAATAGTTAACTGAGCACCAAGGAAAGCAAGGAAATGGTGCAAAGCTAAGTTAACTAAGTTAACTTTATCGGGGACCTCTTCAAATTAATTCAAGATGAAATTCCATGAGTGAAGCCACCAAGATTCGAACCAAGGACCAAGGAGAAGGCAAGGAACGTTCCTCACAAAAGAATTCAAGAAGAAATAGCCAAAATGCATCCTCCATGGTTCGAACTTGGAACCACACGCTACTCCTTGCAAGGGAATTTGAGAATAAATAGCTAGAATGCTTCCTCCAGTACTTGAACTTGGGTATTCTTTGAAACATAAGGAAGGAGTGCCACCAAGCTTGCAAGGAAATACAAGGAAAATAGCTTTATTGCTTCCTCCAAGTTTCGAACTTGGGTATTCTTGGAAACATAAGGAGGAGTGCCCACTCATCCAAGGAAATTAGCTCCAAAGGTGTCCTCCACTTGCTCCCACCAGGATTTGAACCTGGGACCTTGAGGCCAAGGGCAAGACGCTACAAGGAAAGCTCAGTTGGATTTTCCAACTGAGCATTGCTTCTCCCATTCTTCCCCACACTTTGGCGCACAAGTTTGCACACCAAGGGAGCTGTGACACACATTTTGGCGCACCAAGGAGGAAGCCTTGCGCATCATGACACGGTCTAAAGCTAAGTTGGATTTTCCAACTTAGCTCTAAGACAATTGACACCCAAACAAGGCTGGGCACACCACACTTGACACGGATGGAGCATGCTTGAAAGCTAAGTTGGATTTTCCAACTGAGCTTTCCCCTGGAGGTGCACTTTGGGCTACAAATTGGATTAAAAATCCAATTTAATTCATTTCTTCACCAAATCAAAAGCCCACCCAAATTCCAAAATCCAAGAATAGAAAGTGTATAAATAGGAGTTAGTTTGATGTAATTAAGACTTTTTGACAACTCTACTTTTTACTTTGAATATTTCCTTTTAATTGTCATTTTTCATTTTTGAGCTTTGGAATTTAGATTTCTGAGAACTTGGAGGTGAATTAATCTCTCTTCTTCTTGGTTCTTGCTTGAGCACTCTTTTATTTTCTTGCTTTGGATCTTGGGTAGAGAATTGAAGAACTTCTGTTTCAATCTCACCTTGAGATCTGATGACAAGTCATCTTAGCCTATTTTAACTAGTCTTTTTCTTTTGTTTTCATAAGAATTATGCACTTTCTTGAACCATAAGCAAGCTAATTGGCTAGATTTTCATGTTTCCTTTGATTTAATCAACCATGTATGAATTCATGCTATTTCATGAGGTTTTATACTATAATTGTCACATATTATGAAAGAATGAATATCTCATGATTTTAAGCATAGCTTTGATGTGTTTGGTTGATTAATGATAGGTGAAGAAAGCTTGGAGAAAGGTTGAAGCAAGAAGGCATAACTAGGAGTAAAGAGAAGACAATGGAATAAGTGAAATTGAACCAGGAAGCAAAAAGCTGGACCTAAAGTTAGCCTCAAACTTTTGCACAAACTTTTGGGTGAAAAGTTAGCCCCTAACTTGGAGGCTAACGTTGGCATGATGAAAATCACTCCCTGGGTACCAAAAGTTTGCGCCAACGTTATCCCCCTAACTTGGTGGCTAACGTTGGCACATAAAAATCACCCCTGGGCACCAAAAGTTTGCGCCAATGTTAGCCCCCTAACTTTGAGGCTAACGTTGGCATGAAGAAAACCTCCCTGGGCACCAAAAGTTTGCGCCAACGTTAGCCCCCTAACTTGGTGGCTAACGTTGGCACATGAAAATCACAAGGGGAGGAGCAAAAGTTTGCGCCAACGTTAGCCCCTAACTTGGTGGCTAACGTTGGTGCCATGATGAGATATTTTGGAGGAAACATAAATCTCTCCCAAAATACCCAAAACTAACCGGCAAGTGTACCGGGTCGTATCAAGTAATAAAAACTCACGGGAGTGAGGTCGATCCCACAAGGATTGAAGGATTGAGCAATTTTAGCTTAGTGGTTAATTTAGTCAAGCGAATCAAGATTTGGTTGATGGTTTTGTGACTTGCAGAATTAAATTGCATTGAAGTAAAGAGAACAAGAATTAAATTGCTGAAACTTAAAGAACAAGAAATTAAATGGCAGAAACTTAAAGTGCAAGAAATGTAAATTGCGGAATCTTAAAGTGCAAGGAAGGTAAATTGCTTGAAATGTAAAGGGGATTGGGATGTGGATTTGCAGAAATTAAACGAGGAAAAATTAAATTGCATCAAACAGAAGAGGGAAAGGGAATTGGGATTGAACCGGATCTTGAAGCAGTAAAGTAAATGAACAGAAAAAGCAATAAACAGGGAATTGAAATGAGAAATTCAGAACTCAGGACCCAGAGACTAGAAAACTAAGTCTAGATCTCAATGCCTTCCTAGATCCAACAAGAACAATAGCAAGGAAATTGTAAATTACAAAGAAAAGAGATGAAGAACAATGAACCGGAAATGAAATTCAATTAACAGTAAAGAAAACAGAGAGATCCAAGATTGAGATTGAAACAGAATTTCTTCAATTCTCCAATCCAAGATCCAAGGCAATTGTAACTTGAAATTAAAAGCAATGAAAACAAGAAATTAAAGTTCACTCCAGTGCAAAAGCTCTCCCAAAACTATTATGGAAATTCTAAAAGGAAAGCTCTCTGAATAACTTGAATTCTATCCTATTTATACACTTTCCAAAAATGATCTTCAAGCCTTGAGTTGGGCCTTTGTTCTTGGTGGAATTGGGTTGAAAGAGGCCTTGGTTGATTGCTCTTGAAGTTTGAAGAAGAACCGAAGTGAACCAATTGAACCGGTTTTGAAGTTAGCCATGGTTGGACCTAACGTTAGGGCCAAAGTTAGGGGTCTAACTTTGACCCTAACTTTTCATAGCAGCAAGCATAATTCTCTGGTTTGAACGTTGGTGCCAACGTTAGGGGTCTAACTTTGACCCTAACGTTGGCCTTGCTTAGTGCTAGTGGCGCCAACGTTAGCCTCCAAGTTAGGGGGCTAACGTTGGCGCAAACGTTGGCCTTCTCTCCCTTTGTAATTAAGGTGCCAACGTTAGCCTCCAAGTTAGGGGGCGAACGTTGGCGCAAACGTTGGCCTTCTCCCCCTTTATAACTCATGTGCCAACGTTAGCCTCCAAGTTAGGGGGCTAACGTTGGCGCAAACGTTGGCTGGCCCAGGGATGAGTTTCAAGTTTCTCTTGCCAACGTTAGCCTCCAAGTTAGGGGGCTAACGTTGGCTCAAACGTGGGGAGTCCAGGGAGTGATCTTCATGCCCAACGTTAGCCTCCAAGTTAGGGGGCTAACGTTGGGGCTAACTTCATGCCTCCAGGATCAACTTCCATTCTTCACTTCTAGCCATTCCTCTTTGCTTCAACCTTTCTCCAAGCTTTCTTCACCTATCATTAATCAACCAAACTAATCAAAGCTATGCTCAAAATCATGAGATATTCATTCTTTCATAATATGCAACAAATATAGCACAAAACCTCATGAAATGGCATGAATTCATATATGGTTGGTTCAATCAAGGGAAACATGAAAATCTACTCAATTAGCTTGCTTGTAGCTCAAGAAAGTGCATAATTCTAATGAAAACTAAAGAAAAAGACTAGCTAAAATAGGCTAAGATGACTTGTCATCACAACACCAAACTTAAAGCTTGCTTGTCCCCAAGCAAGAAATGAATTATGCTCAGAGATTCTTTCAATTAAGATGGATTGAGGAACACTTGTAAAGTACAGTGAGTGAAGTGATCAAGTATCAGTGGGGTGAACTCTAAATTACATGCTCATGCAAGGGCTTCAGTGCTCACTAGTCCTTACATATTGGGAGTCGTAGGTCTTAGGATTTTCATCCAAATGGTATCATGAAGATCTCTTTATATGTAATCACCTTGAAGCAGCTTATAGTTTCTGTGTTTTGGCCTCGACTCTAAGTATCATGTGTCAAAGCGGCTCTTTAGATAAGCTTTCAATCAATACTCCTAAACCAGTTGGTTTTAAGGTATTAGGTGTTGAAGCACCCCTAAGGATTTACTTGCTTAAGCCTCTTTCCTTGACACATCTCAACCACAAGCATTTACTAGGATAATAACTCTTTGAGTTTTTGTTTCTTTCTTTCTTTTCTGCCTAGTAAGTGATGCTCAGAGCCTTGGGCCATGTTCTTTTTGCTTTTGTGTTTTCTTTATTTTCTTTTGTTTTGTTTGCTGCTTCTTGGATCAATAGATTTTTGAGAATCTCCACAATATTTCTTTGAACTTCTTGTCCCGCCTATGAGCTCCCATGCAAGTTTTCACAAGCATGCAACCTCAATACAAAATCATATAACCAGAACCACCACTTCTCCTAATCTTTTGCTTGCCTCAAAATTGTTTAATTCCTCAATCCTTCTTTTCAAAGAACTTTCATGTGATGCATTTCTTGAAAATTGAGTGCAAACAAGTTTTGAAGATAAGAATGTTGTGAATGATCAAGCATCTTGCTTATTGAATTATAAAGAAAGACTATGCTATGCAGACAAGCAGGGCAGATAAGGATACAATCCAACTTTCAATTACAGCAATATTTGATGCAAAACAATGACTTAACAATACAACCTGTTGAAGTTCAATTGCTTTCCTTTTTCTCATCATCATTGTTGCTGACCTTCATGTTCATCTTTCTCCTTTTTGATGATGTTCAAACCTCCAAAAGCTTGTATGTCATTCCGCAATGATATTGAAAGTTGCTTGTTCCCCAAGCACTTAGAAACAATGGTTAATTTTCATGATTTATTTGCGGGCTTTTTGAACTTACTTTGGTGTGGGAACACCAAACTTAGTACCTTGCCAATGCATCAGATTAACCATGTGTGAAACTCTTTTTCTTCTTTTTCAAAAGCAATAGAACTAAAAACTAGGAAACAGTAAAATAATTAACTAGTTCGTCTAAATGCATGAAGCTAGCATTATGGCCGAAAGTGAGAATGTGTTTTATGATGGGATTTTGGTGGAACACCAAACTTAGGATCCTTCATTCTCCCTTAGATTGTTTTGGTGTGCAACACCAAACTTAGCTTCTTGCATTATAGATAAAACTAATTAACCTTTTTATTAAAATAGTTGTGAACAGAAAACTACCTCAGGTTGGGTTGCCTCCCAACAAGCGCTCTTTTATTGTCACTAGCTTGACATCCTCTGTGCTTGCTTATTTCAGATTCTGAACCTTCTTCTCCTTGTCCCATTGTCCATCTAAGTGAGGCTTTGCTTCCTTCTTACTTGTTTCTGTGAGGTTTTTGGCTAATTGTTTTATTTGCTTCTCAATTCCCCCGAGTAGGTCCTCATAGTGTTTGTTCATCCTTTTTAGATGTGTCATCATTCTCTCTACTCCACTTTCTAGATTGGAGATCCTTTGAGAATTCTGTGAGATGGTGTGGTGATGTTGTTGCAAATTTGAAATTGTGTCACTGGGCAGTGAGCTTAAAGATCTCTCAATAGAAATTTGCTTGGAGAGCTGCCCAATCTGACTCTCCAGGATCTTCAATGAGGCTTCCTGGTTTTTGTTTGTTATTTATTGGTGTTCCATCATTTTCTCTATTAAGATCTCCAAATTGGTGATCCTATGATAGTGTCGTGAAGGTTGTTGGTTGTGAGGTATCTGAGGTTGGAAGGGTGGGCAGTATGGTTTTTGCAAGTTTGGGAAATGGTTGTTGTAGTTGAAGTTCCTTGGTCTTTGGTTTTGGTTCTCAACTCCCCTCCCATTAGAATGAGTTCTCCAAGGTGGATTATACACATCATTCTGAGGCCTGTTCTGGAGCATGCTAGAGTGATTGCTTGGAGCTTGTAGTTGCTCATAGCTTTGTTGCTCTCGGTTAATGGCCCCAGAGCTTTGTTCAGCTTGATTACACCCATATGAGCTTTGAGTCAGGTTGTATGTATGTACTACAGCATGTCTCAACTCAATGATTTTTTTAGCCATCATATCTAATTGTTGTAGAGTCTGCTGATGCATCTACTTGTTTTGGCTTATTACTGCACGAGCACCTTCAATTTCTTTCTCCAGGGGATGCACCTCTGCCTCTTGCTTAACAACTCCTTGTGATGGGTTAAATTTGACTAGGAGTCCATTCATCAGTTCTTCCCATCCGATAATGCTTCCTTGTGGAAAAGCTTCAAACCATTGGGCAACATCATTCATGGCTATGGATAGTTGTTTCGAACTATGGGTTACATTATCATCCAAATTGGGGGTATTACTCTCATGATTGCTAGAATTTGTTGAGTTCCCTTCCATGATCTGCACAGTCACAACCAGTTCAAGTGAAGATAGAGCATATTCAGACCAGGATATGATTGAAGGATCAGTTGACACAAAGTATCAAACAGTTGGCAAACTTGAGAGAGAGTAATGAACGAAAACCACTCCTCTCGTTTGTTTTTCAAGCTACGAAAATCATATTCAGCAGGATGAGCCAAGGAAATTTCACTCTATTGCTAGAATGAGGTTTCTATTAGCTCAGGCAAAACTTCAAACAGTTAGTGGGTTAGTCAAAAATTAAAGAAAAATAAAGAAAAAGTGCTTGATCTAGATCACCACCTCGCTTAATCATTGTCAATCTAATCAATCCCCGGCAACGGCGCCAAAAACTTGATGAGATATTTTGGAGGAAACATAAATCTCTCCCAAAATACCCAAAACTAACCGGCAAGTGTACCGGGTCGTATCAAGTAATAAAAACTCACGGGAGTGAGGTCGATCCCACAAGGATTGAAGGATTGAGCAATTTTAGCTTAGTGGTTAATTTAGTCAAGCGAATCAAGATTTGGTTGATGGTTTTGTGACTTGCAGAATTAAATTGCATTGAAGTAAAGAGAACAAGAATTAAATTGCTGAAACTTAAAGAACAAGAAATTAAATGGCAAAAACTTAAAGTGCAAGAAATGTAAATTGCGGAATCTTAAAGTGCAAGGAAGGTAAATTGCTTGAAATGTAAAGGGGATTGGGATGTGGATTTGCAGAAATTAAACGAGGAAAAATTAAATTGCATCAAACAGAAGAGGGAAAGGGAATTGGGATTGAACCGGATCTTGAAGCAGTAAAGTAAATGAACAGAAAAAGCAATAAACAGGGAATTGAAATGAGAAATTCAGATCTCAGGACCCAGAGACTAGAAAACTAAGTCTAGATCTCAATGCCTTCCTAGATCCAACAAGAACAATAGCAAGGAAATTGTAAATTGCAAAGAAAAGAGATGAAGAACAATGAACCGGAAATGAAATTCAATTAACAGTAAAGAAAACAGAGAGATCCAAGATTGAGATTGAAATAGAATTTCTTCAATTCTCCAATCCAAGATCCAAGGCAATTGTAACTTGAAATTGAAAGCAATGAAAACAAGAAATTAAAGTTCACTCCAGTGCAAAAGCTCTCCCAAAACTATTATGGAAATTCTAAAAGGAAAGCTCTCTGAATAACTTGAATTCTATCCTATTTATACACTTTCCAAAAATGATCTTCAAGCCTTGAGTTGGGCCTTTGTTCTTGGTGGAATTGGGTTGAAAGAGGCCTTGGTTGATTGCTCTTGAAGTTTGAAGAAGAACCGAAGTGAACCAATTGAACCGGTTTTGAAGTTAGCCATGGTTGGACCTAACGTTAGGGCCAAAGTTAGGGGTCTAACTTTGACCCTAACTTTTCATAGCAGCAAGCATAATTCTCTGGTTTGAACGTTGGTGCCAACGTTAGGGGTCTAACTTTGACCCTAACGTTGGCCTTGCTTAGTGCTAGTGGCGCCAACGTTAGCCTCCAAGTTAGGGGGCTAACGTTGGCGCAAACGTTGGCCTTCTTAGTATTAGAAAAAATTTATATTTTTATTTTAAATTAAAAAAATAATAAGTTTACAGATCTATTGTTTACTAGATATTGCTGGACTTTGTTTTCTTTTTCTAATTTAAATAAAAAAAATTAATCATATAATTTAAATATTCAAAAAGAAAAAATTTATTTTTTAAAATTTATTTTTTGAAAATATTTTTTTTATTCACCGGATAATGCCAAATCCAAACAGTTGACTTTTTTATGCTGCACTTGTTCATAAATTAAGAATAAATTAATTTAAAAATGTAAAATTTTTCAATTTTTTTATTTTTTGGATATTTTTGGAATTTTTATTTTTTTACTATTAGAAAAAATTTATATATTTTGTTTAAAAATTAAAAAAAAATAATAAATTTACAGATCTATGGTTTATTAGATATTGCTTGACTTTATTTTATTTTTCTAATTTAAATAAAAAAATTTAATTATATAATTTAAATATTCAAAAATAAAAAATTTATTTTTTTTAAAATTTGTAATTTTTTTGAAAATATTTTTTTTGTTTTTTTATTTTCCCCAGATAATGGCACACCTAAATTTACAGATCTATTATTAACTAGATATTGCTGGACTTTATTTTATTTTTCTAATTTAAATAAAAAAAATTTCATCATATAATTTAAATATTCAAAAATAAAAAATTTATTTTGTTAAAATTTGTAATTTTTTTGAAAATATTTTGTTATTTTTTTATTCAACGGATAATGGCACACATGGACAGTTGACTTCTTTTTCAGCACTTGTTCACAAATTAAGAATAAATTAATTTAAAAAATTTAAAATTTTTCAATTTTTTTGGATATTGTTAGAATTTTTTATTTTTTTTCTATTGGAAAAATTTATTTTTTATTTAAAAAATTAAAAAAATAATAAATTTACAGATCTGTTGTTTACTTGATATTGCTAGACTTTATTTTATTTTTTTAATTTAAATAAAAAAATTTAATCATGTAATTTAAATATTCATAAAGAAAAAATTTATTTTTTGAAAATTTTTTATTTTTTTGAAAATATTTTTTTTCATCGGATAGTGTCACATCCGGACACTTGACATTTTTTTGCTGCGCTTGTTCAAAAATTAAGAATAAACAAATTTAAAAATTTTAATTTTTCTATTTTTTTATTTTTTGGAATTTTTTTTAGTATTAGAAAAAAATTTATATTTTTATTTTAAAAATTAAAAAAATAATAAATTTACAGATCTATTGTTTACTAGATATTGCTGGACTTTGTTTTCTTTTTCTAATTTAAATAAAAAAATTTAATCATATAATTTAAATATTCACAAATAAAAAATTTATTTTTTAAAATTTATTTTTTGAAAATATTTTTTTTATTCACCGGATAATGCCACACCCAAACAGTTGATTTTTTTATGCTACACTTGTTCATAAATTCAGAATAAATTAATTTAAAAATTTAAAATTTTTCAATTTTTTATTTTTGGATATTTTTGGAATTTTTATTTTTTTACTATTAGAAAAACATTTATATATTTTGTTTAAAAATTCAAAAAAATAATAAATTTACAGATCTATGGTTTACTAGATATTGCTTAACTTTATTTTATATTTCTAATTTAAATAAAAAATTTAATCATATAATTTAAATATTCAAAAATAAAAAATTTATTTTTTTAAAATTTGTAATTTTTTTGAAAATATTTTTTTTTGTTTTTTTATTCACCGGATAATGGCACACCTAGACAGTCGACTTTTTTTTTGCTACACTTGTTCACAAATTAAGAATAAATTAATTTAAAAAATTTAAAATTTTTCAATTTTTTATTTTTTGGATATTGTTAGAATTTTTTATTTTTTTCTATTGGAAAAAAATTTATTTTTTTAGTTAAAAAATTAAAAAAATAATAAATTTACAGATCTGTTGTTTAGTAGATATTGCTAGACTTTATGTTATTTTTCTAATTTAAATAAAAAAATTTAATCATGTAATTTAAATAACCAAAAATAAAAAATTTATTTTTTGAAAATTATTTTTTTTTTTAAATATTTTTATTTTTTTCACCGGATAATGCCACACCCAGACAATTGACATTTTTTTGCTACATTTGTTCACAAATTAAGAATAAATTAAATTAAAAATTTAATTTTTTCCTACTTTTTATTTTTTGGATATTTTTGGAATCATATTTTTTATTAGAAAAAAATTATATTTTTATTTTAAAAATTAAAAAATAATAAATTTACAGATCTTTTGTTAACTAGATATTGCTGGACTTTATTTTATTTTTCTAATTTAAATAAAAAAAATTTAATCATATAATTTAAATATTCAAAAATAAAAAATTTATTTTGTTAAAATTTGTAATTTTTTTGAAAATATTTTGTTATTTTTTTATTCACCGGATAATGGCACACATGGACAGTTGACTTTTTTTTGCAGCACTTGTTCACAAATTAAGAATAAATTAATTTAAAAAATTTAAAATCTTTTAATTTTTTTTGGATGTTGTTAGAATTTTTTATTTTTTTCTATTGGAAAAAAATTATTTTTTTAGTTAAAAAATTAAAAAAATAATAAATTAACATATTTGTTGTTTACTTGATATTGTTAGACTTTATTTTATTTTTTTAATTTAAATAAAAAAATTTAATCATGTAATTTAAATATTCAAAAATAAAAAATTTATTTTTTGAAAATTTTTTATTTTTTTGAAAATATTTTTTTTTCACCGGATAATGACACACCCGGACACTTGACATTTTTTGCTGCACTTATTCAAAAATTAAGAATAAATAAATTTAAAAATTTTAATTTTTCTATTTTTTTATTTTTTGGAATTTTTATTTTCTTAGTATTAGAAAAAATTTATATTTTTATTTTAAAATTAGAAAAATAATAAATTTACAGATCTATTGTTTACTAGATATTGCTGGACTTTGTTTTCTTTTTCTAATTTAAATAAAAAAATTAATCATATAATTTAAATATTCAAAAATAAAAAATTTATTTTTTAAAATTTATTTTTTGAAAATATTTTTTTTATTCACCGGATAATGCCAAATCCAAACAGTTGATTTTTATATGCTGCACTTGTTCATAAATTAAGAATAAATTAATTTAAAAATGTAAAATTTTTCAATTTTTTTATTTTTTGGATATTTTTGGAATTTTAATTTTTTTAATATTAGAAAAAATTTATATATTTTGTTTAAAAATTAAAAAAAATAATAAATTTACAGATCTATGGTTTACTAGATATTGCTTGACTTTATTTTATTTTTCTAATTTAAATAAAAAAATTTAATCATATAATTTAAATATTCAAAAATGAAAATTTTATTTTTTTAAAATTTGTAATTTTTTTGATAATATTTTTTTGTTTTTTTATTTTCCCCGGATAATGGCACACCTAAATTTACAGAGCTATTGTTAACTAGATACTGCTGGACTTTATTTTATTTTTCTAATTTAAATAAAAAAAATTTTATCATATAATTTAAATATTCAAAAATAAAAAATTTATTTTGTGAAAATTTGTAATTTTTTTGAAAATATTTTGTTATTTTTTTATTCAACGGATAATGGCACACATGGACAGTTGACTTCTTTTTCAGCACTTGTTCACAAATTAAGAATAAATTAATTTAAAAAATTTAAAATTTTTCAATTTTTTTTGGATATTGTTAGAATTTTTTTTTCTATTGGAAAAAATTATTTTTTTATTTAAAAAATTAAAAAAATAATAAATTTACAGATCTGTTGTTTACTTGATATTGCTAGACTTTATTTTATTTTTTTAATTTAAATAAAAAAATTTAATCATGTAATTTAAATATTCATAAAGAAAAAATTTATTTTTTGAAAATTTTTTATTTTTTTGAAAATATTTTTTTTCATCGGATAATGTCACATCCGGACACTTGACATTTTTTTGCTGCGTTTGTTCAAAAATTAAGAATAAATAAATTTAAAAATTTTAATTTTTCTATTTTTTTATTTTTTGGAATTTTTATTTTTTTAGTATTAGAAAAAATTTATATTTTTATTTTAAAATTAAAAAAATAATAAATTTACAGATCTATTATTTACTAGATATTGCTGGACTTTGTTTTCTTTTTCTAATTTAAATAAAAAAATTTAATCATATAATTTAAATATTCACAAATAAAAAATTTATTTTTTAAAATTTATTTTTTGAAATTATTTTTTTATTCACCGGATAATGCCACACCCAAACAGTTGATTTTTTTATGCTACACTTGTTCATAAATTAAGAATAAATTAATTTAAAAATTTAAAATTTTTCAATTTTTTATTTTTGGATATTTTTGGAATTTTTATTTTTTTACTATTAGAAAAAAATTTATATATTTTGTTTAAAAATTAAAAAAAATAATAAATTTACAGATTTGTGGTTTACTAGATATTGTTTGACTTTATTTTATATTTCTAATTTAAATAAAAAATTTAATCATATAATTTAAATATTCAAAAATATAAAATTTATTTTTTTAAAATTTGTAATTTTTTTGAAAATATTTTTTTTGTTTTTTTATTCACCGGATAATGGCACACCTAGACAGTTGACTTTTTTTTGCTGCACTTGTTCACAAATTAAGAATAAATTAATTTAAAAAATTTAAAACTTTTCAATTTTTTATTTTTTGGATATTTTTAGAATTTTTTATTTTTTTCTACTGGAAAAAAGTTTTTTTTTAGTTAAAAAATTAAAAAAATAATAAATTTACAGATCTGTTGTTTAGTAGATATTGCTAAACTTTATTTTATTTTTCTAATTTAAATAAAAAAATTTAATCATGTAATTTAAATATCCAAAAATAAAAAATTTATTTTTTGAAATTTTTTTATTTTTTTTAAAAAATATTTTTATTTTTTTCACCGGATAATGCCACACCTAGACAGTTTACTTTTTTTTGCTGCACTTGTTCACAAATTAAGAATAAATTAATTTAAAAATTTAATTTTTTCCTATTTTTTATTTTTTGGATATTTTTGAAATCATATCTTTTATTAGAAAAAAAATTATATTTTTATTTTAAAAATTAAAAAATAATAAATTTATAGATCTATTGTTAACTAGATATTGCTGGACTTTATTTTATTTTTCTAATTTAAATAAAAAAATTTAATCATATAATTTAAATATTCAAAAATAAAAAATTTATTTTGTTAAAATTTGTAATTTTTTTGAAAATATTTTGTTATTTTTTTATTCACCGGATAATGGCACACATGGACAGTTGACTTTTTTTTGCAACACTTGTTCACAAATTAAGAATAAATTAATTTAAAAAATTTAAAATTTTTCAATTTTTTTTGGATGTTGTTAGAATTTTTTATTTTTTTCTATTGGAAAAAAATTATTTTTTTAGTTAAAAAATTAAAAAAATAATAAATTAACAGATTTGTTGTTTACTTGGTATTGCTAGACTTTATTTTATTTTTTTAATTTAAATAAAAAAGTTTAATCATGTAATTTAAATATTCAAAAATAAATAATTTATTTTTTGAAAATTTTGTATTTCTTTGAAAATATTTTTTTTTTCACCGGATAATGCCACACTGATGAGATATTTTGGTGAAAAATAAATCTCTCACAAAACATCACAATCCAACCGGCAAGTGCACCGGGTCGCATCAAGTAATAATAACTCACGGGAGTGAGGTCGATCCCACAGGGATTGATGGATCAAGCAATTTTAGTGGGTGATTAGTTTAGTCAAGCTGACATTTAGTGTGAATTGTGTGAAATGTAGCCAACAGAAAGTAAATTGCAATGAATCTTAAAGATGCAGAAAGTAAAATTGCAAGTAAGTTAAAGAACAAGAAAGTAAAATAGCTGAAACTTAAATGGCAAGAAAAGTAAATTGCATGAAATGTAAAGGGGAGTAGGTGCTGGAAATTAAAAGGAAGCAGTAGATCAAGTAACTGAAAAGTTAAATTGCAGGAAGAATAAAGGAAATTGGATGCTAGGAATTAAAACAGAATTTAAATTGTGAAGTGCAGTGAAGTAAGGAACGCTCAGATTCTCAGCTTAATTGCAAAATAAAATTGAAGATCTCAGGGAATCAAAGAGACTAGAAAACGAGTCTAGATCTCAAGCCCTTCCTTGATTCAACAGCAGACAGATTGAAGAAGAAATGAAGATGGAAGCAGTAAATGAAAACTTTGATTCAAATCCCAATTTCTGAAATTATGCAGACAAGCAAAACAAAGAGAAATCTCAAAGGGAGAATGAAACAGAATTTCTTCAATTCTCCACTCAAGATTCAAGACAAGAATATAAACTAAGAGAGAGCTCTCTAATCCTAATGCTCCCTAGTGGAGCCAGCCTCCCTTCACAAATATGAAAATGATGCCTTATATAGGCTTTACAAAATGAAAATGAAATTCAAAACAAATTACAATTAAAATGAAATTTCTATTCTAACTATCTCTTGTGCCTTTGAGTGGTGTCAATTGGGCCTTTGCTCTTGATGGAATTGGGTTGAAAGAGGCCTTGGTTGATTGCTCTTGAAGTTTGAAGAAGAACCAAAGTGAACCAATTGAACCGGGTTTGAGGTTAGCCAAAGTTGGACCTAACGTTTGAGCCAAAGTTAGGGGTCTAACTTTGGCTCCAACTTTTCATAGCAGCAAGCAACATTCTACTGGTATGGACGTTGGTGCCAACGTTAGGGGTCTAACTTTGACCCTAACGTTGGCCTCCCTTATTCACATTTATGGGGCCAACTTTGTCCTCTTGTCATGTTGCCAATTTTATGCCCAATATAGACTATCATATATGGTTGGAAAGCTCTGAATGTCAGCTTTCTAACCCACTTGGAATCACTTCAATTGGACATCTACAACTCAAGTTATGATCATTTGAAGAGGGCATGGTCGCTGGCTTTGATGTGCAGCGTTTGAGGTAACGTTAGCCCTCAAACGTTGGCGAAAACGCCAGTTCTGGAGGCTCAAATGTATTGTCCACCCCATACTATTATACATTGTTGGAAAGCCCTGGATGTCTACTTTCCAATGCCGTTGGGAGCACATTATTTGGAGCTCTACAGCTCGAGTTATACTCCTTTGAAGGTGCAGAGGTCAGTTGGCCTCACTGCAGGTTGCCACCATGTTCGTTTATGCACATTGCGGGGCAGTTTTCTCCCTCAATTTTAGTGTCCACCATGCAGTGCCATATATTCTTGGAAAGCTCTTGATTCCTACTTTCCAATGCTTCTTGAATCACCTCATTTGGAGCTCTGTAGCTCAAGTTATTCTTGTTGGAAGTATACCCCTTGTATGCCTTGTGGTGTGTGGCGCCAACGTTAGCCTCCAAGTTAGGGGGCTAACGTTGGCGCAAACGTTGGCCCCTCTCCCTTATGTCTTCATGTGCCAACGTTAGCCTCCAAGTTAGGGGGCTAACGTTGGCGCAAACGTTGGATGGCCAGGGAGGAATTCATGTGCCAACGTTAGCCTCCAAGTTAGGGGGCTAACGTTGGCTCAAACGTGGGGAGCCCAGGGTGTAATCTTCATGCCCAACGTTAGCCTCCAAGTTAGGGGGCTAACGTTGGGGCTAACTTCATGCCTCCAGGTTCAATTTCACTTATTCCTCTCTTCACTCCTAGCCATTCCTCTTTGCTTCAACCTTTCTCCAAGCTTTCTTCACCTATCATTAATCAACCAAACACATCAAAGCTATGCTCAAAATCATGAGATATTCATTCTTTCATAATATGTGACAATTTTAGCATAAAACCTCATGAAATAGCATGAATTCATACATGGTTGATTAAATCAAAGGAAACATGAAAATCTACCCAATTGGCTTGCTTATGGCTCAAGAAAGTGCATAATTCAATTAAAAACAAAAGAAAAAGGCTAGTTAAAATAGGCTAAGATGACTTGTCATCACACACCCGGACACTTGATATTTTTTTGCTGCACTTATTCAAAAATTAAGAATAAATAAATTTAAAAATTTTAATTTTTCTATTTTTTTATTTTTTGGAATTTTTATTTTTTTAGTATTAGAAAAAATTTATATTTTTATTTTAAAATTAAAAAAATAATAAATTTACAGATCTATTGTTTACTAGATATTGCTGGACTTTGTTTTCTTTTTCTAATTTAAATAAAAAAAATTAATCATATAATTTAAATATTCAAAAAGAAAAAATTATTTTTTAAAATTTATTTTTTGAAAATATTTTTTTTATTCACCGGATAATGCCAAACCCAAACAGTTGACTTTTTTATGCTGCACTTGTTCATAAATTAAGAATAAATTAATTTAAAAATGTAAAATTTTTCAATTTTTTTATTTTTTGGATATTTTTGGAATTTTTATTTTTTTACTATTAGAAAAAATTTATATATTTTGTTTAAAAATTAAAAAAAATAATAATTTTACAGATCTATGGTTTACTAGATATTGCTTGACTTTATTTTATTTTTCTAATTTAAATAAAAAAATTTAATTATATAATTTAAATATTAAAAAATAAAAAATTTATTTTTTTTAAAATTTGTAATTTTTTTGAAAATATTTTTTTTGTTTTTTTATTTTCCCTAGATAATGGCACACCTAAATTTACAAATCTATTATTAACTAGATATTACTGGACTTTATTTTATTTTTCTAATTTAAATAAAAAAAATTTCATCATATAATTTAAATATTCAAAAATAAAAAATTTATTTTGTTAAAATTTGTAATTTTTTTGAAAATATTTTGTTATTTTTTTATTCAGCGGATAATGGCACACATGGACAGTTGACTTCTTTTTCAGCACTTGTTCACAAATTAAGAATAAATTAATTTAAAAAATTTAAATTTTTTCAATTTTTTTTGGATATTGTTAGAATTTTTTATTTTTTTTCTATTGGAAAAAATTATTTTTTTATTTAAAAAATTAAAAAAATAATAAATTTACAGATCTGTTGTTTACTTGATATTGCTAGACTTTATTTTATTTTTTTAATTTAAATAAAAAAATTTAATCATGTAATTTAAATATTCATAAAGAAAAAATTTATTTTTTGAAAATTTTTTATTTTTTTGAAAATATTTTTTTTCATCGGATAGTGTCACATCCGGACACTTGACATTTTTTTGCTGCGCTTGTTCAAAAATTAAGAATAAACAAATTTAAAAATTTTAATTTTTCTATTTTTTTATTTTTTGGAATTTTTTTTAGTATTAGAAAAAAATTTATATTTTTATTTTAAAAATTAAAAAAATAATAAATTTACAGATCTATTGTTTACTAGATATTGCTGGACTTTGTTTTCTTTTTCTAATTTAAATAAAAAAATTTAATCATATAATTTAAATATTCACAAATAAAAAATTTATTTTTTGAAAATATTTTTTTTATTCACCGGATAATGCCACACCCAAACAGTTGATTTTTTTATGCTACACTTGTTCATAAATTCAGAATAAATTAATTTAAAAATTTAAAATTTTTCAATTTTTTTATTTTTGGATATTTTTGGAATTTTTATTTTTTTACTATTAGAAAAACATTTATATATTTTGTTTAAAAATTAGAAAAAATAATAAATTTACAGATCTATGGTTTACTAGATATTGCTTGACTTTATTTTATATTTCTAATTTAAATAAAAAATTTAATCATATAATTTAAATATTCAAAAATAAAAAATTTATTTTTTAAAATTTGTAATTTTTTTGAAAATATTTTTTTTGTTTTTTTATTCACCGGATAATGACACACCTAGACAGTTGACTTTTTTTTGCTACACTTGTTCACAAATTAAGAATAAATTAATTTAAAAAATTTAAAATTTTTCAATTTTTTATTTTTTGGATATTGTTAGAATTTTTTATTTTTTTCTATTGGAAAAAAATTTATTTTTTTAGTTAAAAAATTAAAAAAATAATAAATTTACAGATCTGTTGTTTAGTAGATATTGCTAGACTTTATTTTATTTTTCTAATTTAAATAAAAAAATTTAATCATGTAATTTAAATATCCAAAAATAAAAAATTTATTTTTTGAAAATTATTTTTTTTTAAAAATATTTTTATTTTTTTCACCGGATAATGCCACACCCAAACAATTGACATTTTTTTGCTACATTTGTTCACAAATTAAGAATAAATTAAATTAAAAATTTAATTTTTTCCTACTTTTTATTTTTTGGATATTTTTGGAATCATATTTTTTATTAGAAAAAAATTATATTTTTATTTTAAAAATTAAAAAATAATAAATTTACAGATCTTTTGTTAACTAGATATTGCTGGACTTTATTTTATTTTTCTAATTTAAATAAAAAAAATTTAATCATATAATTTAAATATTCAAAAATAAAAAATTTATTTTGTTAAAATTTGTAATTTTTTTGAAAATATTTTGTTATTTTTTTATTCACCGGATAATGGCACACATGGACAGTTGACTTTTTTTTGTAGCACTTGTTCACAAATTAAGAATAAATTAATTTAAAAAATTTAAAATCTTTTAATTTTTTTTGGATGTTGTTAGAATTTTTTATTTTTTTCTATTGGAAAAAAAATATTTTTTTAGTTAAAAAATTTAAAAAATAATAAATTAACAGATTTGTTGTTTACTTGATATTGTTAGACTTTATTTTATTTTTTTAATTTAAATAAAAAAATTTAATCATGTAATTTAAATATTCAAAAATAAAAAATTTATTTTTTGAAAATTTTTTATTTTTTTGAAAATATTTTTTTTCACCGGATAATGACACACCCGGACACTTGACATTTTTTTGCTGCACTTATTCAAAAATTAAGAATAAATAAATTTAAAAATTTTAATTTTTCTATTTTTTTATTTTTTGGAATTTTTTTTTCTTAGTATTAGAAAAAATTTATATTTTTATTTTAAAATTAAAAAAATAATAAATTTACAGATCTATTGTTTACTAGATATTGCTGGACTTTGTTTTCTTTTTCTAATTTAAATAAAAAAAATTAATCATATAATTTAAATATTCAAAAAGAAAAAATTTATTTTTTAAAATTTATTTTTTGAAAATATTTTTTTTATTCACCGGATAATGCCAAATCCAAACAGTTGACTTTTTTATGCTGCACTTGTTCATAAATTAAGAATAAATTAATTTAAAAATGTAAAATTTTTCAATTTTTTTATTTTTTGGATATTTTTGGAATTTTTATTTTTTTACTATTAGAAAAAATTTATATATTTTGTTTAAAAATTAAAAAAAATAATAAATTTACAGATCTATGGTTTACTAGATATTGCTTGACTTTATTTTATTTTTCTAATTTAAATAAAAAAATTTAATTATATAATTTAAATATTCAAAAATAAAAAATTTATTTTTTTTAAAATTTGTAATTTTTTTGAAAATATTTTTTTGTTTTTTTATTTTCCCCAGATAATGGCACACCTAAATTTAAAGATCTATTGTTAACTAGATATTGCTGGACTTTATTTTATTTTTCTAATTTAAATAAAAAAAATTTCATCATATAATTTAAATATTCAAAAATAAAAAATTTATTTTGTTAAAATTTGTAATTTTTTTGAAAATATTTTGTTATTTTTTTATTCAACGGATAATGGCACACATGGACAGTTGACTTCTTTTTCAGCACTTGTTCACAAATTAAGAATAAATTAATTTAAAAAATTTAAAATTTTTCAATTTTTTTGGATATTGTTAGAATTTTTTATTTTTTTTCTATTGGAAAAATTTATTTTTTATTTAAAAAATTAAAAAAATAATAAATTTACAGATTTGTTGTTTATTTGATTTTGCTAGACTTTATTTTATTTTTTAATTTAAATAAAAAAATTTAATCATGTAATTTAAATATTCATAAAGAAAAAATTTATTTTTTGAAAATTTTTTATTTTTTTGAAAATATTTTTTTTTCATCGGATAATGTCACATCCGGACACTTGACATTTTTTTGCTGCGCTTGTTCAAAAATTAAGAATAAATAAATTTAAAAATTTTAATTTTTCTATTTTTTATTTTTTGGAATTTTTTTTAGTATTAGAAAAAAATTTATATTTTTATTTTAAAAATTAAAAAAATAATAAATTTACAGATCTATTGTTTACTAGATATTGCTGGACTTTGTTTTCTTTTTCTAATTTAAATAAAAAAATTTAATCATATAATTTAAATATTCACAAATAAAAAATTTATTTTTTAAAATTTATTTTTTGAAAATATTTTTTTTATTCACCGGATAATGCCACACCCAAACAGTTGATTTTTTTATGCTACACTTGTTCATAAATTCAGAATAAATTAATTTAAAAATTTAAAATTTTTCAATTTTTTTATTTTTGGATATTTTTGGAATTTTTATTTTTTTACTATTAGAAAAACATTTATATATTTTGTTTAAAAATTCAAAAAAATAATAAATTTACAGATCTATGGTTTACTAGATATTGCTTATGATAGTGTGGAAAACGATCCAACACAAAACTCACCGGCAAGTGTACCGGGTCGCATCAAGTAATAATAACTCACATGAGTGAGGTCGATCCCACAGGGATTGAAGGATTGAGCAATTTTAGTTTAGTGGTTGATTTAGTCAAGCGAATCAAGTATTGGTTGAGTGGTTTATAATTGACAGAAGCTAAATTGCATGAAATGTAAAGGGAGAAGGGTAAATTGCAGGAAATTAAAGAGCAAAGAAAGTAAATAAGCGGAATCTTAAAGAACAAGTAATGTAAATTGCAGAAACTTAGATTGCAAGAAATATAAATGGCTGAATCTTAAAGTGCAAGAAATGTAAATGACTTGAATTGTAAAAGGGATTGGGAGTTGGGATTTGCAGAATTTAAGTAAGAGGAAGTAAATTGCAGCGAAACAGAAAACTAGAAAGTGAATTGCAGTAAATTAGATTTAAACAGAAAAGTAGAAATGCTTGAGAAATTAAAAACAGAGAAAGCAATGCTTAATTTGCAGCAAAGTAAAAGAGGTTGAAGATCTCAGGGTGGAAGAGACTAGATAACAAGTCTAGATCTCAAATCCTTCCTTGATCAAACAAGAACAATTGAACAGCAAATAAAGAAAAGTAAAATGCAGAAAGTGTAGAAGAAGAATAAGAGAAGATGCAGTAAACAGAATTTAAATTCAATTATGCAGTAAAAGGAAACAAGAGATCTCAAGGTGAGATTGAAACAGAAGTTCTTCAATTCTCCACCCAAGATCCAAAGCAAGAAAATTAAAGAGTGCTCAAGCAAGAACCAAGAAGAAGAGAGATCAATTCTCCTTCTCAATTCTCTGAATTCTAAATTCAAAATAAAAGCTCAAAATGAAAATTCAAAGTAAAATCTTCAAAAGTGAAAAAAAAGTAAAAGTTCAAAAGTTCAAAAAAAGGTTCTAATTACATCAAACTAACTCCTATTTATACACTTCCTAAATTGGATCTAAGAATTTGGATGGGCTTTAAAATTTGGTGAAGAAATGAATTAATTTGGATTTTAGATGAATTTTTTTTTGGCCCATGGTGCACCTCCCAGGGAAGAGTTCGGCTCTTGGCAAGAGCTTTGGCCAAGAGCTTTGGTTCCCCTTTCTTCCAATGTGTTGCGCACGGTCCCTTGTGACCAGAGAACAAAGCTCTTTGCAAGAGCTTGAAAGCTCTTGGCAAGAGCTTTACTTGTCCTTGAGGTCCTTGGTTCAAATCTTGGGTGGAGCACTTGTGGAGCTAATTTCCTTGGCATAAGAGAAGCCCCCAAAGTCTTGCTTCCTTGAGGTCCCTGGTTCAAGCCTTGGTGAAGGAAAACAAGTTAATTTTCCTTGGCACATAAGTGGCGCACAAAGCCTTGCTTCCTTGAGGTACTTGGTTCGAACCTTGGTGAGTGAAAACAAGCCAATTTTGGCTTGTTTTCCTTGTGAAGTAGCGCTGGCCCCCCTCCTCTTGGTCATGGGTTCAAGTCTTGGTGAGTGCATTAGTGAGCTTTTCTTCCTTGATTTTCCTCATGGCATGCACGAAAAATCTCTTTGGCAAGAGCTTCAAAGCTCTTTGCCAAGAGCTTGGCTCTTGATTCCTTCTTCATGTGTTCTTGATAAAGCTCTTTGGCAAGAGCTTTAAAGCTCTTTATCAAGAGCTTGGCTCTTGATTCTTGGCTCTTGATTCTTTGAAGGAAAGCTCTTTGCAAGAGCTTTAAAGCTCTTGGCAAGAGCTTTGTGCCCTTGTTTCTTGACTTCACCCACGCTCTTCCTTCCTTAAGCCACGCTTCCTTTTCTTGTGCCACGCTTTCTTTCTTTGCTTAGATCATGCTCCTTAGGCTACGCTTTTCTTATTTTTTTTTCTTTTCTTCACCTACAAGTAATCAAAACAACCAATCAAAGTATCACTAAATTCACAAGGTTTATAAATCATTAAAAATCAATTAAATTTAGCTTAAACCTCATGATTTAGCATCAATTAAAGGGTGGTTGATTGATTCAAAGAAACCATGCATTTCCATTCCAAATTACTTACTTAGAATGCAAGAAAGTGCATAAAACCAAATAAAAACAAAGAAAAAGGCTAGTGAAACTAGGCTAAGATGACTTGTCATCACAACACCAAACTTAAAACTTGCTTGTCCCCAAGCAAGCAGTAAAACATAAGAAAAATTACTAGAAGCAGAGAAGTGTATAAGCCTTTTATTAGAAGACATTGAATACTGGTAAATGGGGTTTTTATGCATGGTATCTTAGGGATTTTTATTCTGGGGCTGAGACATCAACATTCCTTTGGATTCTTACTTGAATTACAAAAAATGAGACTTGTTATTGCTTGGAATTTTTTTTTTTTTTCTTGGCTGAGGCTTAATGCTATGTGGTAAGGCAACTTTTTAGAGTAAGCTTTCAGCCAACATTCCCGCCCCAGTTGGTTCAAGATGCTAGGTGTTGAAACACCCCTATGGGCTTACTTGCTCAAGCCTCTCCTTAGCACACACACATCACAGGCATTTAGCTTGTTTTGTTCATCTCTGTTTGTTCTTTGGAAATTGATGCCCAGCACCTCTTTGGGTTACTAAATGCTTTGTCTCAAAGTAGCTCTTGATGGTGGACTTTCGGTTGGCAATCCCGGGTTAGTTAACCCAAGTTGTCGGGTGATGAAGCACCCCTTAGAACCTAGTTATCCAAGCTTATCTTTGCACAAGAACATCACAGGCATTTATCCAAATTTGCAGCCATTGGTGCCCAGCCTTGTGTATTTCTTTTTGCTTTTTTTCTTTTGCATTTTTTTCTTTTATTTTGGACCTTTTTCATTTGTCAAGTCTCATGAAATGTAACTCAAGTTTATATCACAAAGTCATGCCAGCATTCAGCCTTATTTATAAATCACCTAATGAACCAGCACATACCACCACATACTCTTATTTTGTCTCATATCATACCAGACTTTTACTCTTTCTCTATTTCACAGTTATTTTTCTTTTATTCAAGCATGAGGAACAAAGCATATAATTCAAGTAAGATGAAAGTGAATCAAGCACTTAGACTAGTAAGCCATAACAGCATGAAAACAAACAAACTTGCAGACAGTAAATGAATCTAAGAAGACACTGATCAACAGGGGACATTTGCACTTTCAATTAACATATTTGAACTAGAATCAGTCAGAGAACAATACAACCTCTTGGAGTCTATTTGTTTCCTCTGTTTCATCATCATTGTTGGGTTCCATGTCCTCCCTCTGCCCATTATGATGTACCTTTTCTTCCAAGAGATTGAATGACTTCCTACAAAAGATATTGAAAGTTGCTTGTTCCCCAAGCACTTGAGAGGTAGTTAGCATGCATGTATGCTTGTGATTCTGTGAACCTAAGTTGGTGTGGGAACACCAAACTTAGTTCCTTGCCTACTTCTATATGTAGCAGAATAAATACATGCATGAAACATCAAGTACTTTTATTAAGGAAATAAACTATGAACTAGAAAACAAACTATGAACTAGAAAACAACTAAAAACTAGAAACATGACAATTGTTAAGCAGTTTCTCTGATGGTTTGGAGCCGATACTAATCATGTTGAGGGTGCAATGTGTTCTTAATGAAACTTTTGGTGGAACACCAAACTTAGCATCCAACATTCACCCCTTAATTATTTTGGTGTGCAACACCAAACTTAGCTCTTTGCAATACAGAGAAATCTATTCCACTCTTTTATTAAATTAGCTATGAAGAGAAAATTACCTCAGGTTGGGTTGCCTCCCAACAAGCGCTTCTTTATTGTCACTAGCTTGACATGTTGTTCTTCACTTTCTTCCTCTTCTTCCAGTTGGTTAAGAGGAATGACCTCAAGGGGGGGAAAGTTTCAGCTGTTGTCCCCTTTCTTAGTCTCTTCTCAGCAAGCCTCCTTTTGTACATAGCTTGATTGAGCTTGCTTGCTAGTTCAGGGGAAGGATTGTTTGCAGTTGACCTTCTCTTGAATGTTGTCCTTTGTAGCTTGGTCACAATCCTCTTCTCGGTGATTTTGTTAATTGCCTTCACTTCCTTGAGTCCAAGTTTTGGTGGTTGTGTGGTTGTTGGAGTGATTTCTTCATTAAGAGCTTCTTGCATTGGAGGTTCCATGGGCTTTTCCTCTTTGCATTTCTCTGCTTCAGTTGAGTGTGACTTCTCTTGAGTATCTTTCTCCATTTCTTCTTCATGATTTTCCACTAATTCCTTTGGGAATGAATTTTTAGGTTCCTCTATCACCTCAATTAGCTTCTGTGAATATGAAGCCACATGTTCAAACACCTCCACAACCTCCTTTTCTATTGAAATTTTACTTGACACAAAGGCTTCCTCATCTTGCTTTTCCACTTCCTCACTCACAAATTGGTCTTCATCCTTACTGTTTGATGGTTCTAAGTTCCTCTTTGTTTGCTCTAAGGGCCCATTCATCTTCTTGAGGATGGTTTCTTTCCAGGATTGGGGTTGTGTGTATCTTTCCACGAGTTTTCTATGTATTTCAATGGCTTGGCATTGGCTTTCTAAGGGTTCTTTGGACCATTGAAGGTAATCCTCAACTGCTAATTCAAGAGATGAAGGTTGAGAGTAATTTTTGTGACGTGAATGTGTTGTGGTGAAGTTGTGTTGAGGGGTGTGGAATGAGTTGTGTGATTGATGGGATGACTTGTATGGATTTTGGAGGAAACTTCGTGTTGAGGCATAATCAAGTGATGAAGAACTTTTAAATGAGAAACTGGGACGTGAGGATGGATGCTCTTTCATTCCTTGGTGATACTCCTGATGACAAGTCATCTTAGCCTATTTTAACTAGCCTTTTTCTTTTGTTTTTAATTGAATTATGCACTTTCTTGAGCCATAAGCAAGCCAATTGGGTAGATTTTCATGTTTCCTTTGATTTAATCAACCATGTATGAATTCATGCTATTTCATGAGGTTTTATGCTAAAATTGTCACATATTATGAAAGAATGAATATCTCATGATTTTGAGCATAGCTTTGATGTGTTTGGTTGATTAATGATAGGTGAAGAAAGCTTGGAGAAAGGTTGAAGCAAAGAGGAATGGCTAGGAGTGAAGAGAGGAATAAGTGAAATTGAACCTGGAGGCATGAAGTTAGCCCCAACGTTAGCCCCCTAACTTGGAGGCTAACGTTGGGCATGAAGATTACTCCCTGGGCTCCCCACGTTTGAGCCAACGTTAGCCCCCTAACTTGGAGGCTAACGTTGGCACATGACATTGCAAGGAAGAGGCCAACGTTAGCTCCAACGTTAGCCCCCTAACTTGGAGGCTAACGTTGGAACTTGAAATTCATCCCTGGGCAAGCCAACGTTTGCGCCAACGTTAGCCCCCTAACTTGGAGGCTAACGTTGGCGCCACACACCACAAGGCATACAAGGGGTATACTTCCAACAAGAATAACTTGAGCTACATAGCTCCAAATGAGGTAATTCAAGAAGCATTGGAAAGTAGGAATCAAGAGCTTTCCAAGCATATATGGCACTGCATGGTGGACACTAAAATTAAGGGAGAAAACTGCCCCGCAATGTGCATAAACGAACATGGTGGTAACCTGCAGTGAGGCCACTTGACCTCTGCACCTTCAAAGGAGTATAACTCGAGCTGTAGAGCTCCAAATGATGTGCTTCCAAAGGCATTGGAAAGTAGACATCCAGGGCTTTCCAACAATGTATAATAGTATGGGGTGGACAATACATTTTGAGCCTCCAGAACTGGCGTTTTCGCCAACGTTTGAGGGCTAACGTTACCTCAAACGCTGCACACCAAAGCCAGCGACCATGCCCTCTTCAAATGATCATAACTTGAGTTGTAGATGTCCAATTGAAGTGATTCCAAGTGGGTTAGAAAGCTGACATTCAGAGCTTTCCAACCATATATGATAGTCTATATTGGGCATAAAATTGGCAACATGACAAGAGGACAAAGTTGGCCCCATAAATGTGCATAAGGGAGGCCAACGTTAGGGTCAAAGTTAGACCCCTAACGTTGGCACCAACGTCCATACCAGCAGATTGTGTTTGCTGATGTGAAAAGTTGGAGCCAAAGTTGCTCAAACTTTTGGTCCAACTTTTGCAAGACTCCAACTCGGTTCATTCGGTTCACTTCGGTTCCTCCTCAAACTCCAAGAGCAATCAACCAAGGCCTCTTTCAACCCAATTCCACCAAGAGCAAAGGCCCATGATCATCACTCAAAAGCACAAGAGATAGTTAGAATAGGAATTTCATTTTAATTGTAATTTGTTTTGAATTTCATTTTCATTTTGTAAAGCCTATATAAGGCATCATTTTCATATTTGTGAGGAGGCGAGCTCCACTAGGGAGCATTAGGAATAGAGAACTCTCTCTCTTTAGTTTTTTTTGTTTTGAATCTTGAATTGAGATTGGAAGGAATTCTATTTTCATTCTCTATTTGCAACGTCTCTTTACTTCTTCTGCAATCTTTCTTTTAATTCCCTGCAACTTTCCTTTTATTGAATCAAGGAAGGGCTTGAGATCTAGACTTGTTTTCTAGTCTCTTGGATCCCCTGAGATCTTCACTTGTCTTTCTAGATTTCACAATTGATTTGAGTTCTCTCGCTGATTTACTTTCTGCTACAATTCCCTTCTCTGCAATTTTTACTTCCTGTTGCATTGCTTCCAATTTACATTTCCTGCACATTTACATTTTCTGCAATTTAGATATCCAGTTGCTTGATCTATTGCTCTCTTTAATTTCCCTGCACCCCACTCCCCTTTACATTTAATGAAATTTATCTTTCTTGCAATTTAAGATTCTTGCAATTTACATTTCTTGCTCTTTAAGTTACTTGCAATTTTACTTTCTGCACTTTAATTTTCCTTGTCATTTACATTCTGTTGGCTTCAATTGTCACTCAAATCACTCAATGTTAGCTTGACTAAACTAATCACCCACTAAAGTTGCTTGATCCATCAATCCCTGTGGGATCGACCTCACTCCCGTGAGTTATTATTACTTGATGCGACCCGGTGCACTTGCCGGTTAGATTTGTGTGTTTTGGGAGAAATTTATTTTTCACCAAAATACTCATCAAGTTTTTGGCGCCGTTGCCGGGGATTGATTAGATCAACAATGATTAAGTGGGTGAGAAGTCTAGATCAAGCATTTTCTTTATTTTTGTTTTCTGTTTCAAAGTGAAACTAAGGTGTTTGAGTTTTTGCCTCACTAAGAAATTCTCATCTCTGATATGAGTAATTTCAATTTTCATTGATGTTTGCAAAATACAAATGGAGTTCAACTCATCATTTGGTCAAACAAAATTTTATGGGATATCACCCACCATCACCAATCTCTAATGATGGCTGGGGATATCACCAAGAAACTTCAAATCCTGGGCACTCCAATTCATGGAGCTATGCTTCAGAACCACAAGATGAGAAAGAAAATCATATGGGATATTTCTTTCCACCACAAAATAATGCAAGTCATGATTCTAATGGTGGCTGGGAAGGGAATTCTAGTGCTCCATATGATAATCATCCAAAGATATCATCACTTGACCATACTTCAACCGAAAGCCCCTTTCAAAACTCACCACCCACACAAACTTCCATGAACCACTCAAGGCTTTCAGAACTTGAGTCCAAGCTCGAAAAATATGCGAAAGAAGCACAAATATCCGAGAAAAGGCAAGAAGCTTTCTTCAAAAATATGAATGAAGAAGTAGAGAAAATAAGGAGGAGCTTAGAACCACTGAGCAAGAAAAATGAAGGCCAATTGATGGATATGAAGGAGAAAGTGGAAGAGCAAGATAAGGAGGCCACTGCATCAAGTGAACTTTCAATGAAGAATGAGGTGGTTGAACCTAAAACTGCACTTGAGATGACAAGAGAACATGAAGACTCACAACTTTCACAAACCTCCCCCATGATAGAGCTATTAAAACAAATGTTGGGTGTAAAAGAGGAATTGGAGGAGCAAGAAAGTGAAGAAGTCATTCCAAACTCAAGTGAGGCAGAGAAGTACATAAAGGAGGAGTTCATAGAACCACAAATACAAAAGGCTCTGGATGAATGCAAAACTCCAATAATCACACAGCAACCAAGACTTGGATTCAAAGAAGTGAAGGCAACTAACAAAAGCACCAATCCTGTCCCTAATCCAGTAAGCAAGATCAATCAAGCCATTTGCAAAAGGAAGCTTGCTGAGGAAAAGCCAAGGCAAGGGACAGTAGCTGAAACTTCTCCTCCTTTGAAGTCATTTCTCTTAACAAATTGGAAGAAGAGGAAGAAAGTAAAGAACAGGTAGACAGTAGGTACATTTCTTTTCCTTGCTTTGTTTAAATTTCAATAAATTGGCATATGGTTACATTCTAAGTTTGGTGTTGCCCTGCAACAATCTGTTTTCCATCTTCATGGATGATTGCATCAATTTTACATGAAAGTGACACACCAAGATTCTAAGTTTGGTGTGTCACCTATTTTTCTATGCAAATCAATCCAGCAACATCACTTGTCTGCATAATCATATTGCCTTTTACAGTGTTATTTTTCTTCTTAGTTGGATAATTTTTGTTTTCTCTTTGTTTCATTTATTTACTTGTTTTTAATGCTTCCCTTCATTAACTGTTTTTGTTCATACATCACCAAGACATCCTTATTCATAACAGATTCTTCATTTGGTGATTGTATTTAACATATAACAGTTTCTTTTGTTTAGTTTTAGTTCAAATAAATTGACATAGGATTGCATTCTAAGTTTGGTGTTGCTATGCAACACAATTTGTTTCAAATCTTTACAAGATACTTGCAGTAATTCCAAATGAAAGTGTCACACTAAGTTTGGTGTGCCACTTATATCTTTATGCAATGTATCATGCACACCTTCTTATCTATGTAATCACAATGTCTCTGTCTCTTGTGCCTTGATTATTATCTTTAATTTTGCTTGCTTGAAACACATGTACTACTAACATTTCTTGTGCAAGACATTCATGATCCATCTTAGCCCCATAGCCACGGTTTTAATAGTTGCTTGAGGATGAGCAAGCATTCTGAGTTTGGTATGGGAAGGAGGAGAATGGGAGGAAATTGACAACAATAGAGAAGATGAACTACAAGGTTGTAAAGTTCCTTTTCCTCTCATTTGTTTAAAGCACTATAAACTGCATGATTGTCTTTACCTTCTCTGTATGCATGTGTGTATTGATGACAAGTCATCTTAGCCTATTTTAACTAGCCTTTTTCTTTTGTTTTTAATTGAATTATGCACTTTCTTGAGCCATAAGCAAGCCAATTGGGTAGATTTTCATGTTTCCTTTGATTTAATCAACCATGTATGAATTCATGCTATTTCATGAGGTTTTATGCTAAAATTGTCACATATTATGAAAGAATGAATATCTCATGATTTTGAGCATAGCTTTGATGTGTTTGGTTGATTAATGATAGGTGAAGAAAGCTTGGAGAAAGGTTGAAGCAAAGAGGAATGGCTAGGAGTGAAGAGAGGAATAAGTGAAATTGAACCTGGAGGCATGAAGTTAGCCCCAACGTTAGCCCCCTAACTTGGAGGCTAACGTTGGAACTTGAAATTCATCCCTGGGCAAGCCAACGTTTGCGCCAACGTTAGCCCCCTAACTTGGAGGCTAACGTTGGCACATGAGTTATAAAGGGGGAGAAGGCCAACGTTTGCGCCAACGTTAGCCCCCTAACTTGGAGGCTAACGTTGGCGCCACACACCACAAGGCATACAAGGGGTATACTTCCAACAAGAATAACTTGAGCTACATAGCTCCAAATGAGGTGATTCAAGAAGCATTGGAAAGTAGGAATCAAGAGCTTTCCAAGCATATATGGCACTGCATGGTGGACACTAAAATTAAGGGAGAAAACTGCCCCGCAATGTGCATAAACGAACATGGTGGTAACCTGCAGTGAGGCCACTTGACCTCTGCACCTTCAAAGGAGTATAACTCGAGCTGTAGAGCTCCAAATGATGTGCTCCCAAAGGCATTGGAAAGTAGACATCCAGGGCTTTCCAACAATGTATAATAGTATGGGGTGGACAATACATTTGAGCCTCCAGAACTGGCGTTTTCGCCAACGTTTGAGGGCTAACGTTACCTCAAACGCTGCACACCAAAGCCAGCGACCATGCCCTCTTCAAATGATCATAACTTGAGTTGTAGATGTCCAATTGAAGTGATTCCAAGTGGGTTAGAAAGCTGACATTCAGAGCTTTCCAACCATATATGATAGTCTATATTGGGCATAAAATTGGCAACATGACAAGAGGACAAAGTTGGCCCCATAAATGTGCATAAGGGAGGCCAACGTTAGGGTCAAAGTTAGACCCCTAACGTTGGCACCAACGTCCAAACCAGAAAAATGTGCCAACTGATATGAAAAGTTGGAGCCAAAGTTGGAGCCAAAGTTAGACCCCTAACTTTGGCTCAAACGTTAGGTCCAACTATGGCTAATTTCAAAACCGGTTCAATTGGTTTAATTCGGTTCCTCTTCAAACTCCAAGAGCAATCAACCAAGGCCTTTATCAACCCAATTCCATCAAGAGCAAGGGCCCAATTGATCATCACTCAAAGGCACAAGAAATAGATAAAATAGGAATTTCATTTAATTGTAATTTGTTTTTAATTTCATTTTCATTTCCATTTTGTAAAGCCTATATAAGGCATCATTTTCATATTTGTGAGGAGGCTGGCTCCACTAGGGAGCATTAGGATTAGAGAGCTCTCTCTTAGTTTACATTCTTGTCTTGAATCTTGAGTGGAGAATTGAAGAAATTCTGTTTCATTCTCCCTCTGAGATTTCTCTCTGTTTACTTACTGCATAATTTGAAGGAATTGTGATTTGAATCAAAACTCTCTTTACTGCTTTCCTCTCTATTTTCTTCTGCAATTATTCTCTGTTGGATCAAGGAAGGAATTGAGATCTAGACTTGGTTATCTAGTCTCTTGGGTCCTGAGATCTTAATTCCAATTTTACATTCTCTGTTTATTGCTTTTCATGTTTATTTACATTTCTGTTTTGGTTCCGAATCAATCAAATCCATCTTCTACTTCTCTGCTTGTTGCAATTTAACTTTTCCTTGTTTAATTTCTGCAAATCCAATTCCCAATCCCCTTTACATTTAATGCAATTTATATTTCTTGTCATTTAAGATTCTTGCAATTTTAATTTCTTGCTCTTTAAGTTACTTGCCAATTTACATTCTGCAACTTTAAATTCATTGTCATTTACTTTCTGTTGGCTACAATTTCACACAATTCACTAAATATCAGCTTGACTAAACTAATCATCCACTAAAATTGCTTGATCCATCAATCCCTGTGGGATCGACCTCACTCCCGTGAGTTATTATTACTTGATGCGACCCGGTACACTTGCCGGTTAGATTTGTGGTGTTTTGGGAGAGATTTATTTTTCACCAAAATATCTCATCATGTATGAAAAGGCATAGTTTGATGTCTAAATTGCAACATGGTGCTATGTCATTATGATTACCAACTTGAGTTTTGTGAATTCAAAAGCAACAAAGTATCATGATCATAAACAAACAAGGCATTAAAGAAGATTTTAGCATGTGCATAAAAGTATTGGTAAGCTAGTATGTTTGATTGTTGCTTAATTGCATTAGATTTTATTTAATTGAAGTTTTCATCTAGGACATTTTGTGAAATCTTTTAAAATCATGAAAACCTTGAAGAAGCAAATGCAAAATAAAGCAAGAAAAGAAAAAGGGAAAGAATGAGAAAGCTGAAGGCTCTGAGTACCAATGGCAATTCATTTGTTAAGTACTTGTGGTGTTTATGTATCAAGCCAAATGCTTGAAAACAAAACACTTAGAAGTCAAGGTTAGGCTCAAAGTGCAAAAGCACTCCCTCAAAGCTCAAGGCTCTGAGCATCAATGATTAGAGAGTCAAGAAAAGAAAAGAAAAATGAGCTTAATGAAGTCCTCTAATCAAATGCTTGTGGTGCTTATGTATCAAGTGGTAATACTTGAAAACAAAGCATTTAGAAGTCGTAGCTTTGTTATCAACTCATGGGGCAAAGCACCCAAAAAGGAGAAGCTAATAAAAAAATCAAAAGCTTGTTTCAAGGAAGAAATATAAGAAAAAGATTTCATAAATTGAGCTAGATGGAAGCATCAATCATTTACATTTCTTTTGTGATTGTAGTATGCTTAGAAAACTAGCTTACCGTGAACATTGAGTTGCTATTCTTCTTGCCTTGGATTGTCAATCTTTATTGCATGATTCTTTTCTTGCTTGGGGACAAGCAAGCTTTAAGTTTGGTGTTGTGATGACAAGTCATCTTAGCCTATTTTAACTAGCCTTTTTCTTTTGTTTTTAATTGAATTATGCACTTTCTTGAGCCATAAGCAAGCCAATTGGGTAGATTTTCATGTTTCCTTTGATTTAATCAACCATGTATGAATTCATGCTATTTCATGAGGTTTTATGCTAAAATTGTCACATATTATGAAAGAATGAATATCTCATGATTTTGAGCATAGCTTTGATGTGTTTGGTTGATTAATGATAGGTGAAGAAAGCTTGGAGAAAGGTTGAAGCAAAGAGGAATGGCTAGGAGTGAAGAGAGGAATAAGTGAAATTGAACCTGGAGGCATGAAGTTAGCCCCAACGTTAGCCCCCTAACTTGGAGGCTAACGTTGGGCATGAAGATTACTCCCTGGGCTCCCCACGTTTGAGCCAACGTTAGCCCCCTAACTTGGAGGCTAACGTTGGCACATGACATTGCAAGGAAGAGGCCAACGTTAGCTCCAACGTTAGCCCCCTAACTTGGAGGCTAACGTTGGAACTTGAAATTCATCCCTGGGCAAGCCAACGTTTGCGCCAACGTTAGCCCCCTAACTTGGAGGCTAACGTTGGCGCCACACACCACAAGGCATACAAGGGGTATACTTCCAACAAGAATAACTTGAGCTACATAGCTCCAAATGAGGTAATTCAAGAAGCATTGGAAAGTAGGAATCAAGAGCTTTCCAAGCATATATGGCACTGCATGGTGGACACTAAAATTAAGGGAGAAAACTGCCCCGCAATGTGCATAAACGAACATGGTGGTAACCTGCAGTGAGGCCACTTGACCTCTGCACCTTCAAAGGAGTATAACTCGAGATGTAGAGCTCCAAATGATGTGCTTCCAAAGGCATTGGAAAGTAGACATCCAGGGCTTTCCAACAATGTATAATAGTATGGGGTGGACAATACATTTTGAGCCTCCAAAACTGGCGTTTTCGCCAACGTTTGAGGGCTAACGTTACCTCAAACGCTGCACACCAAAGCCAGCGACCATGCCCTCTTCAAATGATCATAACTTGAGTTGTAGATGTCCAATTGAAGTGATTCCAAGTGGGTTAGAAAGCTGACATTCAGAGCTTTCCAACCATATATGATAGTCTATATTGGGCATAAAATTGGCAACATGACAAGAGGACAAAGTTGGCCCCATAAATGTGCATAAGGGAGGCCAACGTTAGGGTCAAAGTTAGACCCCTAACGTTGGCACCAACGTCCATACCAGCAGATTGTGTTTGCTGATGTGAAAAGTTGGAGCCAAAGTTAGACCCCTAACTTTGGCTCAAACTTTTGGTCCAACTTTTGCAAGACTCCAACTCGGTTCATTCGGTTCACTTCGGTTCCTCCTCAAACTCCAAGAGCAATCAACCAAGGCCTCTTTCAACCCAATTCCACCAAGAGCAAAGGCCCATGATCATCACTCAAAAGCACAAGAGATAGTTAGAATAGGAATTTCATTTTAATTGTAATTTGTTTTGAATTTCATTTTCATTTTGTAAAGCCTATATAAGGCATCATTTTCATATTTGTGAGGAGGCGAGCTCCACTAGGGAGCATTAGGAATAGAGAACTCTCTCTCTTTAGTTTTTTTTGTTTTGAATCTTGAATTGAGATTGGAAGGAATTCTATTTTCATTCTCTATTTGCAACGTCTCTTTACTTCTTCTGCAATCTTTCTTTTAATTCCCTGCAACTTTCCTTTTATTGAATCAAGGAAGGGCTTGAGATCTAGACTTGTTTTCTAGTCTCTTGGATCCCCTGAGATCTTCACTTGTCTTTCTAGATTTCACAATTGATTTGAGTTCTCTCGCTGATTTACTTTCTGCTACAATTCCCTTCTCTGCAATTTTTACTTCCTGTTGCATTGCTTCCAATTTACATTTCCTGCACATTTACATTTTCTGCAATTTAGATATCCAGTTGCTTGATCTATTGCTCTCTTTAATTTCCCTGCACCCCACTCCCCTTTACATTTAATGAAATTTATCTTTCTTGCAATTTAAGATTCTTGCAATTTACATTTCTTGCTCTTTAAGTTACTTGCAATTTTACTTTCTGCACTTTAATTTTCCTTGTCATTTACATTCTGTTGGCTTCAATTGTCACTCAAATCACTCAATGTTAGCTTGACTAAACTAATCACCCACTAAAGTTGCTTGATCCATCAATCCCTGTGGGATCGACCTCACTCCCGTGAGTTATTATTACTTGATGCGACCCGGTGCACTTGCCGGTTAGATTTGTGTGTTTTGGGAGAAATTTATTTTTCACCAAAATACTCATCAACTCCCAGCCACCATTAGAATAATGACTTGAATTATTTTGTGGTGGTGGGAAGTATCCCATATGATTCTCTTGCTCATCTTGTGTCTCTGAAGCAAATCTCCATGAATTGGAGTGCTCAGGATCTGTAATTTGTTGGTGATATTCCCAGCCATCATTGGAAATTGGTGATGGTGGGTAACATCCCATAAAATTTTTTTTATCATAAGATGAGTTGAACTCCATTTGAATTTTGGAAAACACAATACCATTGAAAATTGAAATTACTCATATCAGAGATGAGAATTTCTTAGTGAGGCAAAAACTCAAACACCTTGGTTTCAATCTATAACAGAGAACAAAAATAAAGAAAATGCTTGATCTAGACCACCACCTCACTTAATCATTGTCAATCTAATCAATCCCCGGCAACGGCGCCAAAAACTTGATAGTGTGGAAAACGATCCAACACAAAACTCACCGGCAAGTGTACCGGGTCGCATCAAGTAATAATAACTCACATGAGTGAGGTCGATCCCACAGGGATTGAAGGATTGAGCAATTTTAGTTTAGTGGTTGATTTAGTCAAGCGAATCAAGTATTGGTTGAGTGGTTTATAATTGACAGAAGCTAAATTGCATGAAATGTAAAGGGAGAAGGGTAAATTGCAGGAAATTAAAGAGCAAAGAAAGTAAATAAGCGGAATCTTAAAGAACAAGTAATGTAAATTGCAGAAACTTAGATTGCAAGAAATATAAATGGCTGAATCTTAAAGTGCAAGAAATGTAAATGACTTGAATTGTAAAAGGGATTGGGAGTTGGGATTTGCAGAATTTAAGTAAGAGGAAGTAAATTGCAGCGAAACAGAAAACTAGAAAGTGAATTGCAGTAAATTAGATTTAAACAGAAAAGTAGAAATGCTTGAGAAATTAAAAACAGAGAAAGCAATGCTTAATTTGCAGCAAAGTAAAAGAGGTTGAAGATCTCAGGGTGGAAGAGACTAGATAACAAGTCTAGATCTCAAATCCTTCCTTGATCAAACAAGAACAATTGAACAGCAAATAAAGAAAAGTAAAATGCAGAAAGTGTAGAAGAAGAATAAGAGAAGATGCAGTAAATAGAATTTAAATTCAATTATGCAGTAAAAGGAAACAAGAGATCTCAAGGTGAGATTGAAACAGAAGTTCTTCAATTCTCCACCCAAGATCCAAAGCAAGAAAATTAAAGAGTGCTCAAGCAAGAACCAAGAAGAAGAGAGATCAATTCTCCTTCTCAATTCTCTGAATTCTAAATTCAAAATAAAAGCTCAAAATGAAAATTCAAAGTAAAATCTTCAAAAGTGAAAAAAAAGTAAAAGTTCAAAAGTTCAAAAAAAGGTTCTAATTACATCAAACTAACTCCTATTTATACACTTCCTAAATTGGATCTAAGAATTTGGATGGGCTTTAAAATTTGGTGAAGAAATGAATTAATTTGGATTTTAGATGAATTTTTTTTTGGCCCATGGTGCACCTCCCAGGGAAGAGTTCGGCTCTTGGCAAGAGCTTTGGCCAAGAGCTTTGGTTCCCCTTTCTTCCAATGTGTTGCGCACGGTCCCTTGTGACCAGAGAACAAAGCTCTTTGCAAGAGCTTGAAAGCTCTTGGCAAGAGCTTTACTTGTCCTTGAGGTCCTTGGTTCAAATCTTGGGTGGAGCACTTGTGGAGCTAATTTCCTTGGCACAAGAGAAGCCCCCAAAGTCTTGCTTCCTTGAGGTCCCTGGTTCAAGCCTTGGTGAAGGAAAACAAGTTAATTTTCCTTGGCACATAAGTGGCGCACAAAGCCTTGCTTCCTTGAGGTACTTGGTTCGAACCTTGGTGAGTGAAAACAAGCCAATTTTGGCTTGTTTTCCTTGTGAAGTAGCGCTGGCCCCCCTCCTCTTGGTCATGGGTTCAAGTCTTGGTGAGTGCATTAGTGAGCTTTTCTTCCTTGATTTTCCTCATGGCATGCACGAAAAAGCTCTTTGGCAAGAGCTTCAAAGCTCTTTGCCAAGAGCTTGGCTCTTGATTCCTTCTTCATGTGTTCTTGATAAAGCTCTTTGGCAAGAGCTTTAAAGCTCTTTATCAAGAGCTTGGCTCTTGATTCTTGGCTCTTGATTCTTTGAAGGAAAGCTCTTTGCAAGAGCTTTAAAGCTCTTGGCAAGAGCTTTGTGCCCTTGTTTCTTGACTTCACCCACGCTCTTCCTTCCTTAAGCCACGCTTCCTTTTCTTGTGCCACGCTTTCTTTCTTTGCTTAGATCATGCTCCTTAGGCTACGCTTTTCTTATTTTTTTTTCTTTTCTTCACCTACAAGTAATCAAAACAACCAATCAAAGTATCACTAAATTCACAAGGTTTATAAATCATTAAAAATCAATTAAATTTAGCTTAAACCTCATGATTTAGCATCAATTAAAGGGTGGTTGATTGATTCAAAGAAACCATGCATTTCCATTCCAAATTACTTACTTAGAATGCAAGAAAGTGCATAAAACCAAATAAAAACAAAGAAAAAGGCTAGTGAAACTAGGCTAAGATGACTTGTCATCAGCTTAACTTTATTTTATATTTCTAATTTAAATAAAAAATTTAATCATATAATTTAAATATTCAAAAATAAAAAATTTATTTTTTTAAAATTTGTAATTTTTTTGAAAATATTTTTTTTTGTTTTTTTATTCACCGGATAATGGCACACCTAGACAGTCGACTTTTTTTTGCTACACTTGTTCACAAATTAAGAATAAATTAATTTAAAAAATTTAAAATTTTTCAATTTTTTATTTTTTGGATATTGTTAGAATTTTTTATTTTTTTCTATTGGAAAAAAATTTATTTTTTTAGTTAAAAAATTAAAAAAATAATAAATTTACAGATCTGTTGTTTAGTAGATATTGCTAGACTTTATTTTATTTTTCTAATTTAAATAAAAAATTTAATCATGTAATTTAAATATCCAAAAATAAAAAATTTATTTTTTGAAAATTATTTTTTTTTTAAATATTTTTATTTTTTTCACCGGATAATGCCACACCCAGACAATTGACATTTTTTTGCTACATTTGTTCACAAATTAAGAATAAATTAAATTAAAAATTTAATTTTTTCCTACTTTTTATTTTTTGGATATTTTTGGAATCATATTTTTTATTAGAAAAAAATTATATTTTTATTTTAAAAATTAAAAAATAATAAATTTACAGATCTTTTGTTAACTAGATATTGCTGGACTTTATTTTATTTTTCTAATTTAAATAAAAAAAATTTAATCATATAATTTAAATATTCAAAAATAAAAAATTTATTTTGTTAAAATTTGTAATTTTTTTGAAAATATTTTGTTATTTTTTTATTCACCGGATAATGGCACACATGGACAGTTGACTTTTTTTTGTAGCACTTGTTCACAAATTAAGAATAAATTAATTTAAAAAATTTAAAATCTTTTAATTTTTTTTGGATGTTGTTAGAATTTTTTATTTTTTTCTATTGGAAAAAAAATATTTTTTTAGTTAAAAAATTTAAAAAATAATAAATTAACAGATTTGTTGTTTACTTGATATTGTTAGACTTTATTTTATTTTTTTAATTAAAATAAAAAAATTTAATCATGTAATTTAAATATTCAAAAATAAAAAATTTATTTTTTGAAAATTTTTTATTTTTTTGAAAATATTTTTTTTCACCGGATAATGACACACCCGGACACTTGACATTTTTTTGCTGCACTTATTCAAAAATTAAGAATAAATAAATTTAAAAATTTTAATTTTTCTATTTTTTTTTCTTAGTATTAGAAAAAATTTATATTTTTATTTTAAAATTAAAAAAATAATAAATTTACAGATCTATTGTTTACTAGATATTGCTGGACTTTGTTTTCTTTTTCTAATTTAAATAAAAAAAATTAATCATATAATTTAAATATTCAAAAAGAAAAAATTTATTTTTTAAAATTTATTTTTTGAAAATATTTTTTTTATTCACCGTATAATGCCACACCTAAATTTATTTTGTTAAAAAATTATGTTTTTATTTTAAAAATTAAAAAATAATAAATTAACAGATTTGTTGTTTACTTGATATTGTTAGACTTTATTTTATTTTTTTAATTAAAATAAAAAAATTTAATCATGTAATTTAAATATTCAAAAATAAAAAATTTATTTTTTGAAAATTTTTTATTTTTTTGAAAATATTTTTTTTCACCGGATAATGACACACCCGGACACTTGACATTTTTTTGCTGCACTTATTCAAAAATTAAGAATAAATAAATTTAAAAATTTTAATTTTTCTATTTTTTTTTCTTAGTATTAGAAAAAATTTATATTTTTATTTTAAAATTAAAAAAATAATAAATTTACAGATCTATTGTTTACTAGATATTGCTGGACTTTGTTTTCTTTTTCTAATTTAAATAAAAAAAATTAATCATGTAATTTAAATATTCAAAAATAAAAAATTTATTTTTTGAAAATTTTTTATTTTTTTGAAAATATTTTTTTTCACCGGATAATGACACACCCGGACACTTGACATTTTTTTGCTGCACTTATTCAAAAATTAAGAATAAATAAATTTAAAAATTTTAATTTTTCTATTTTTTTATTTTTTGGAATTTTTTTTTCTTAGTATTAGAAAAAATTTATATTTTTATTTTAAAATTAAAAAAATAATAAATTTACAGATCTATTGTTTACTAGATATTGCTGGACTTTGTTTTCTTTTTCTAATTTAAATAAAAAAAAATTAATCATATAATTTAAATATTCAAAAAGAAAAAATTTATTTTTTGAAAATATTTTTTTTATTCACCGGATAATGCCAAATCCAAACAGTTGACTTTTTTATGCTGCACTTGTTCATAAATTAAGAATAAATTAATTTAAAAATGTAAAATTTTTCAATTTTTTTATTTTTTGGATATTTTTGGAATTTTTATTTTTTTACTATTAGAAAAAATTTATATATTTTGTTTAAAAATTAAAAAAAATAATAAATTTACAGATCTATGGTTTACTAGATATTGCTTGACTTTATTTTATTTTTCTAATTTAAATAAAAAAATTTAATTATATAATTTAAATATTCAAAAATAAAAAATTTATTTTTTTAAAATTTGTAATTTTTTTGAAAATATTTTTTTTGTTTTTTTATTTTCCCCAGATAATGGCACACCTAAATTTACAGATCTATTGTTAACTAGATATTGCTGGACTTTCTTTTATTTTTCTAATTTAAATAAAAAAAATTTCATCATATAATTTAAATATTCAAAAATAAAAAATTTATTTTGTTAAAATTTGTAATTTTTTTGAAAATATTTTGTTATTTTTTTATTCAACGGATAATGGCACACATGGACAGTTGACTTCTTTTTCAGCACTTGTTCACAAATTAAGAATAAATTAATTTAAAAAATTTAAAATTTTTCAATTTTTTTGGATATTGTTAGAATTTTTTATTTTTTTTTCTATTGGAAAAATTTATTTTTTATTTAAAAAATTAAAAAAATAATAAATTTACAGATCTGTTGTTTACTTGATATTGCTAGACTTTATTTTATTTTTTAATTTAAATAAAAAAATTTAATCATGTAATTTAAATATTCATAAAGAAAAAATTTATTTTTTGAAAATTTTTTATTTTTTTGAAAATATTTTTTTTTCATCGGATAATGTCACATCCGGACACTTGACATTTTTTTGCTGCGCTTGTTCAAAAATTAAGAATAAATAAATTTAAAAATTTTAATTTTTCTATTTTTTATTTTTTGGAATTTTTTTTAGTATTAGAAAAAAATTTATATTTTTATTTTAAAAATTAAAAAAATAATAAATTTACAGATCTATTGTTTACTAGATATTGCTGGACTTTGTTTTCTTTTTCTAATTTAAATAAAAAAATTTAATCATATAATTTAAATATTCACAAATAAAAAATTTATTTTTTAAAATTTATTTTTTGAAAATATTTTTTTTATTCACCGGATAATGCCACACCCAAACAGTTGATTTTTTTATGCTACACTTGTTCATAAATTCAGAATAAATTAATTTAAAAATTTAAAATTTTTCAATTTTTTTATTTTTGGATATTTTTGGAATTTTTATTTTTTTACTATTAGAAAAACATTTATATATTTTGTTTAAAAATTCAAAAAAATAATAAATTTACAGATCTATGGTTTACTAGATATTGCTTAACTTTATTTTATATTTCTAATTTAAATAAAAAATTTAATCATATAATTTAAATATTCAAAAATAAAAAATTTATTTTTTTAAAATTTGTAATTTTTTTGAAAATATTTTTTTTTGTTTTTTTATTCACCGGATAATGGCACACCTAGACAGTCGACTTTTTTTTGCTACACTTGTTCACAAATTAAGAATAAATTAATTTAAAAAATTTAAAATTTTTCAATTTTTTATTTTTTGGATATTGTTAGAATTTTTTATTTTTTTCTATTGGAAAAAAATTTATTTTTTTAGTTAAAAAATTAAAAAAATAATAAATTTACAGATCTGTTGTTTAGTAGATATTGCTAGACTTTATTTTATTTTTCTAATTTAAATAAAAAATTTAATCATGTAATTTAAATATCCAAAAATAAAAAATTTATTTTTTGAAAATTATTTTTTTTTAAATATTTTTATTTTTTTCACCGGATAATGCCACACCCAGACAATTGACATTTTTTTGCTACATTTGTTCACAAATTAAGAATAAATTAAATTAAAAATTTAATTTTTTCCTACTTTTTATTTTTTGGATATTTTTGGAATCATATTTTTTATTAGAAAAAAATTATATTTTTATTTTAAAAATTAAAAAATAATAAATTTACAGATCTTTTGTTAACTAGATATTGCTGGACTTTATTTTATTTTTCTAATTTAAATAAAAAAAATTTAATCATATAATTTAAATATTCAAAAATAAAAAATTTATTTTGTTAAAATTTGTAATTTTTTTGAAAATATTTTGTTATTTTTTTATTCACCGGATAATGGCACACATGGACAGTTGACTTTTTTTGTAGCACTTGTTCACAAATTAAGAATAAATTAATTTAAAAAATTTAAAATCTTTTAATTTTTTTTGGATGTTGTTAGAATTTTTTATTTTTTTCTATTGGAAAAAAAATATTTTTTTAGTTAAAAAATTTAAAAAATAATAAAGTAACAGATTTGTTGTTTACTTGATATTGTTAGACTTTATTTTATTTTTTTAATTAAAATAAAAAAATTTAATCATGTAATTTAAATATTCAAAAATAAAAAATTTATTTTTTGAAAATTTTTTATTTTTTTGAAAATATTTTTTTTCACCGGATAATGACACACCCGGACACTTGACATTTTTTTGCTGCACTTATTCAAAAATTAAGAATAAATAAATTTAAAAATTTTAATTTTTCTATTTTTTTATTTTTTGGAATTTTTTTTTCTTAGTATTAGAAAAAATTTATATTTTTATTTTAAAATTAAAAAAATAATAAATTTACAGATCTATTGTTTACTAGATATTGCTGGACTTTGTTTTCTTTTTCTAATTTAAATAAAAAAAAATTAATCATATAATTTAAATATTCAAAAAGAAAAAATTTATTTTTTGAAAATATTTTTTTTATTCACCGGATAATGCCAAATCCAAACAGTTGACTTTTTTATGCTGCACTTGTTCATAAATTAAGAATAAATTAATTTAAAAATGTAAAATTTTTCAATTTTTTTATTTTATGGATATTTTTGGAATTTTTATTTTTTTACTATTAGAAAAAATTTATATATTTTGTTTAAAAATTAAAAAAAATAATAAATTTACAGATCTATGGTTTACTAGATATTGCTTGACTTTATTTTATTTTTCTAATTTAAATAAAAAAATTTAATTATATAATTTAAATATTCAAAAATAAAAAATTTATTTTTTTTAAAATTTGTAATTTTTTTGAAAATATTTTTTTTGTTTTTTTATTTTCCCCAGATAATGGCACACCTAAATTTACAGATCTATTGTTAACTAGATATTGCTGGACTTTCTTTTATTTTTCTAATTTAAATAAAAAAAATTTCATCATATAATTTAAATATTCAAAAATAAAAAATTTATTTTGTTAAAATTTGTAATTTTTTTGAAAATATTTTGTTATTTTTTTATTCAACGGATAATGGCACACATGGACAGTTGACTTCTTTTTCAGCACTTGTTCACAAATTAAGAATAAATTAATTTAAAAAATTTAAAATTTTTCAATTTTTTTGGATATTGTTAGAATTTTTTATTTTTTTTTCTATTGGAAAAATTTATTTTTTATTTAAAAAATTAAAAAAATAATAAATTTATAGATCTGTTGTTTACTTGATATTGCTAGACTTTATTTTATTTTTTAATTTAAATAAAAAAATTTAATCATGTAATTTAAATATTCATAAAGAAAAAATTTATTTTTTGAAAATTTTTTATTTTTTTGAAAATATTTTTTTTTCATCGGATAATGTCACATCCGGACACTTGACATTTTTTTGCTGCGCTTGTTCAAAAATTAAGAATAAATAAATTTAAAAATTTTAATTTTTCTATTTTTTATTTTTTGGAATTTTTTTTAGTATTAGAAAAAAATTTATATTTTTATTTTAAAAATTAAAAAAATAATAAATTTACAGATCTATTGTTTACTAGATATTGCTGGACTTTGTTTTCTTTTTCTAATTTAAATAAAAAAATTTAATCATATAATTTAAATATTCACAAATAAAAAATTTATTTTTTAAAATTTATTTTTTGAAAATATTTTTTTTATTCACCGGATAATGCCACACCCAAACAGTTGATTTTTTTATGCTACACTTGTTCATAAATTCAGAATAAATTAATTTAAAAATTTAAAATTTTTCAATTTTTTTATTTTTGGATATTTTTGGAATTTTTATTTTTTTACTATTAGAAAAACATTTATATATTTTGTTTAAAAATTCAAAAAAATAATAAATTTACAGATCTATGGTTTACTAGATATTGCTTAACTTTATTTTATATTTCTAATTTAAATAAAAAATTTAATCATATAATTTAAATATTCAAAAATAAAAAATTTATTTTTTTAAAATTTGTAATTTTTTTGAAAATATTTTTTTTTTGTTTTTTTATTCACCGGATAATGGCACACCTAGACAGTCGACTTTTTTTTGCTACACTTGTTCACAAATTAAGAATAAATTAATTTAAAAAATTTAAAATTTTTCAATTTTTTATTTTTTGGATATTGTTAGAATTTTTTATTTTTTTCTATTGGAAAAAAATTTATTTTTTTAGTTAAAAAATTAAAAAAATAATAAATTTACAGATCTGTTGTTTAGTAGATATTGCTAGACTTTATTTTATTTTTCTAATTTAAATAAAAAATTTAATCATGTAATTTAAATATCCAAAAATAAAAAATTTATTTTTTGAAAATTATTTTTTTTTTAAATATTTTTATTTTTTTCACCGGATAATGCCACACCCAGACAATTGACATTTTTTTGCTACATTTGTTCACAAATTAAGAATAAATTAAATTAAAAATTTAATTTTTTCCTACTTTTTATTTTTTGGATATTTTTGGAATCATATTTTTTATTAGAAAAAAATTATATTTTTATTTTAAAAATTAAAAAATAATAAATTTACAGATCTTTTGTTAACTAGATATTGCTGGACTTTATTTTATTTTTCTAATTTAAATAAAAAAAATTTAATCATATAATTTAAATATTCAAAAATAAAAAATTTATTTTGTTAAAATTTGTAATTTTTTTGAAAATATTTTGTTATTTTTTTATTCACCGGATAATGGCACACATGGACAGTTGACTTTTTTTTGTAGCACTTGTTCACAAATTAAGAATAAATTAATTTAAAAAATTTAAAATCTTTTAATTTTTTTTGGATGTTGTTAAAATTTTTTATTTTTTTCTATTGGAAAAAAAATATTTTTTTAGTTAAAAAATTTAAAAAATAATAAATTAACAGATTTGTTGTTTACTTGATATTGTTAGACTTTATTTTATTTTTTTAATTAAAATAAAAAAATTTAATCATGTAATTTAAATATTCAAAAATAAAAAATTTATTTTTTGAAAATTTTTTATTTTTTTGAAAATATTTTTTTTCACCGGATAATGACACACCCGGACACTTGACATTTTTTTGCTGCACTTATTCAAAAATTAAGAATAAATAAATTTAAAAATTTTAATTTTTCTATTTTTTTTTCTTAGTATTAGAAAAAATTTATATTTTTATTTTAAAATTAAAAAAATAATAAATTTACAGATCTATTGTTTACTAGATATTGCTGGACTTTGTTTTCTTTTTCTAATTTAAATAAAAAAAATTAATCATATAATTTAAATATTCAAAAAGAAAAAATTTATTTTTTAAAATTTATTTTTTGAAAATATTTTTTTTATTCACCGGATAATGCCAAATCCAAACAGTTGACTTTTTTATGCTGCACTTGTTCATAAATTAAGAATAAATTAATTTAAAAATGTAAAATTTTTCAATTTTTTTATTTTTTGGATATTTTTGGAATTTTTATTTTTTTACTATTAGAAAAAATTTATATATTTTGTTTAAAAATTAAAAAAAATAATAAATTTACAGATCTATGGTTTACTAGATATTGCTTGACTTTATTTTATTTTTCTAATTTAAATAAAAAAATTTAATTATATAATTTAAATATTCAAAAATAAAAAATTTATTTTTTTTAAAATTTGTAATTTTTTTGAAAATATTTTTTTTGTTTTTTTATTTTCCCCAGATAATGGCACACCTAAATTTACAGATCTATTATTAACTAGATATTGCTGGACTTTATTTTATTTTTCTAATTTAAATAAAAAAAATTTCATCATATAATTTAAATATTCAAAAATAAAAAATTTATTTTGTTAAAATTTGTAATTTTTTTGAAAATATATTGTTATTTTTTTATTCAACGGATAATGGCACACATGGACAGTTGACTTCTTTTTCAGCACTTGTTCACAAATTAAGAATAAATTAATTTAAAAAATTTAAAATTTTTCAATTTTTTTGGATATTGTTAGAATTTTTTATTTTTTTTCTATTGGAGAAATTTATTTTTTATTTAAAAAATTAAAAAAATAATAAATTTACAGATCTGTTGTTTACTTGATATTGCTAGACTTTATTTTATTTTTTAATTTAAATAAAAAAATTTAATCATGTAATTTAAATATTCATAAAGAAAAAATTTATTTTTTGAAAATTTTTTATTTTTTTGAAAATATTTTTTTCATCGGATAATGTCACATCCGGACACTTGACATTTTTTTGCTGCGCTTGTTCAAAAATTAAGAATAAATAAATTTAAAAATTTTAATTTTTCTATTTTTTATTTTTTGGAATTTTTTTTAGTATTAGAAAAAAATTTATATTTTTATTTTAAAAATTAAAAAAATAATAAATTTACAGATCTATTGTTTACTAGATATTGCTGGACTTTGTTTTCTTTTTCTAATTTAAATAAAAAAATTTAATCATATAATTTAAATATTCACAAATAAAAAATTTATTTTTTAAAATTTATTTTTTGAAAATATTTTTTTTATTCACCGGATAATGCCACACCCAAACAGTTGATTTTTTTATGCTACACTTGTTCATAAATTCAGAATAAATTAATTTAAAAATGTAAAATTTTTCAATTTTTTTATTTTTGGATATTTTTGGAATTTTTATTTTTTTACTATTAGAAAAACATTTATATATTTTGTTTAAAAATTCAAAAAAATAATAAATTTACAGATCTATGGTTTACTAGATATTGCTTAACTTTATTTTATATTTCTAATTTAAATAAAAAATTTAATCATATAATTTAAATATTCAAAAATAAAAAATTTATTTTTTTAAAATTTGTAATTTTTTTGAAAATATTTTTTTTTGTTTTTTTATTCACCGGATAATGGCACACCTAGACAGTCGACTTTTTTTTGCTACACTTGTTCACAAATTAAGAATAAATTAATTTAAAAAATTTAAAATTTTTCAATTTTTTATTTTTTGGATATTTTTAGAATTTTTTATTTTTTTCTATTGGAAAAAAATTTATTTTTTTAGTTAAAAAATTAAAAAAATAATAAATTTACAGATCTGTTGTTTAGTAGATATTGCTAGACTTTATTTTATTTTTCTAATTTAAATAAAAAATTTAATCATGTAATTTAAATATCCAAAAATAAAAAATTTATTTTTTGAAAATTATTTTTTTTTTAAATATTTTTATTTTTTTCACCGGATAATGCCACACCCAGACAATTGACATTTTTTTGCTACATTTGTTCACAAATTAAGAATAAATTAAATTAAAAATTTAATTTTTTCCTACTTTTTATTTTTTGGATATTTTTGGAATCATATTTTTTATTAGAAAAAAATTATATTTTTATTTTAAAAATTAAAAAATAATAAATTTACAGATCTTTTGTTAACTAGATATTGCTGGACTTTATTTTATTTTTCTAATTTAAATAAAAAAAATTTAATCATATAATTTAAATATTCAAAAATAAAAAATTTATTTTGTTAAAATTTGTAATTTTTTTGAAAATATTTTGTTATTTTTTTATTCACCGGATAATGGCACACATGGACAGTTGACTTTTTTTTGTAGCACTTGTTCACAAATTAAGAATAAATTAATTTAAAAAATTTAAAATCTTTTAATTTTTTTTGGATGTTGTTAGAATTTTTTATTTTTTTCTATTGGAAAAAAAATATTTTTTTAGTTAAAAAGTTTAAAAAATAATAAATTAACAGATTTGTTGTTTACTTGATATTGTTAGACTTTATTTTATTTTTTTAATTTAAATAAAAAAATTTAATCATGTAATTTAAATATTCAAAAATAAAAAATTTATTTTTTGAAAATTTTTTATTTTTTTGAAAATATTTTTTTTCACCGGATAATGACACACCCGGACACTTGACATTTTTTTGCTGCACTTATTCAAAAATTAAGAATAAATAAATTTAAAAATTTTAATTTTTCTATTTTTTTTTTCTTAGTATTAGAAAAAATTTATATTTTTATTTTAAAATTAAAAAAATAATAAATTTACAGATCTATTGTTTACTAGATATTGCTGGACTTTGTTTTCTTTTTCTAATTTAAATAAAAAAAATTAATCATATAATTTAAATATTCAAAAAGAAAAAATTTATTTTTTAAAATTTATTTTTTGAAAATATTTTTTTTATTCACCGGATAATGCCAAATCCAAACAGTTGACTTTTTTATGCTGCACTTGTTCATAAATTAAGAATAAATTAATTTAAAAATGTAAAATTTTTCAATTTTTTTATTTTTTGGATATTTTTGGAATTTTTATTTTTTTACTATTAGAAAAAATTTATATATTTTGTTTAAAAATTAAAAAAAATAATAAATTTACAGATCTATGGTTTACTAGATATTGCTTGACTTTATTTTATTTTTCTAATTTAAATAAAAAAATTTAATTATATAATTTAAATATTCAAAAATAAAAAATTTATTTTTTTTAAAATTTGTAATTTTTTTGAAAATATTTTTTTTGTTTTTTTATTTTCCCCAGATAATGGCACACCTAAATTTACAGATCTATTGTTAACTAGATATTGCTGGACTTTATTTTATTTTTCTAATTTAAATAAAAAAAATTTCATCATATAATTTAAATATTCAAAAATAAAAAATTTATTTTGTTAAAATTTGTAATTTTTTTGAAAATATTTTGTTATTTTTTTATTCAACGGATAATGGCACACATGGACAGTTGACTTCTTTTTCAGCACATGTTCACAAATTAAGAATAAATTAATTTAAAAAATTTAAAATTTTTCAATTTTTTTGGATATTGTTAGAATTTTTTATTTTTTGTCTATTGGAAAAAATTATTTTTTATTTAAAAAATTAAAAAAATAATAAATTTACAGATCTGTTGTTTACTTGATATTGCTAGACTTTATTTTATTTTTTAATTTAAATAAAAAAATTTAATCATGTAATTTAAATATTCATAAAGAAAAAATTTATTTTTTGAAAATTTTTTATTTTTTTGAAAATATTTTTTTTTCATCGGATAATGTCACATCCGGACACTTGACATTTTTTTGCTGCGCTTGTTCAAAAATTAAGAATAAATAAATTTAAAAATTTTAATTTTTCTATTTTTTATTTTTTGGAATTTTTTTTAGTATTAGAAAAAAATTTATATTTTTATTTTAAAAATTAAAAAAATAATAAATTTACAGATCTATTGTTTACTAGATATTGCTGGACTTTGTTTTCTTTTTCTAATTTAAATAAAAAAATTTAATCATATAATTTAAATATTCAAAAAGAAAAAATTTATTTTTTAAAATTTATTTTTTGAAAATATTTTTTTTATTCACCGGATAATGCCAAACCCAAACAGTTGATTTTTTTATGCTGCACTTGTTCATAAATTAAGAATAAATTAATTTAAAAATTTAAAATTTTTCAATTTTTTTATTTTTGGATATTTTTGGAATTTTTATTTTTTTACTATTAGAAAAACATTTATATATTTTGTTTAAAAATTAAAAAAAAATAATAAATTTACAGATCTATGGTTTACTAGATATTGCTTAACTTTATTTTATATTTCTAATTTAAATAAAAAATTTAATCATATAATTTAAATATTCAAAAATAAAAAATTTATTTTTTTAAAATTTGTAATTTTTTTGAATATATTTTTTTTGTTTTTTTATTCACCGGATAATGGCACACCTAGACAGTCGACTTTTTTTTGCTACACTTGTTCACAAATTAAGAATAAATTAATTTAAAAAATTTAAAATTTTTCAATTTTTTATTTTTTGGATATTGTTAGAATTTTTTATTTTTTTCTATTGGAAAAAAATTTATTTTTTTAGTTAAAAAATTAAAAAAATAATAAATTTACAGATCTGTTGTTTAGTAGATATTGCTAGACTTTATTTTATTTTTCTAATTTAAATAAAAAAATTTAATCATGTAATTTAAATATCCAAAAATAAAAAATTTATTTTTTGAAAATTATTTTTTTTTTAAATATTTTTATTTTTTTCACCGGATAATGCCACACCCAGACAATTGACATTTTTTTGCTACATTTGTTCACAAATTAAGAATAAATTAAATTAAAAATTTAATTTTTTCCTACTTTTTATTTTTTGGATATTTTTGGAATCATATTTTTTATTAGAAAAAAATTATATTTTTATTTTAAAAATTAAAAAATAATAAATTTACAGATCTTTTGTTAACTAGATATTGCTGGACTTTATTTTATTTTTCTAATTTAAATAAAAAAAATTTAATCATATAATTTAAATATTCAAAAATAAAAAATTTATTTTGTTAAAATTTGTAATTTTTTTGAAAATATTTTGTTATTTTTTTATTCACCGGATAATGGCACACATGGACAGTTGACTTTTTTTTGCAGCACTTGTTCACAAATTAAGAATAAATTAATTTAAAAAATTTAAAATCTTTTAATTTTTTTTGGATGTTGTTAGAATTTTTTATTTTTTTCTATTGGAAAAAAATTATTTTTTTAGTTAAAAAATTAAAAAAATAATAAATTAACAGATTTGTTGTTTACTTGATATTGTTAGACTTTATTTTATTTTTTTAATTTAAATAAAAAAATTTAATCATGTAATTTAAATATTCAAAAATAAAAAATTTATTTTTTGAAAATTTTTTATTTTTTTGAAAATATTTTTTTTTCACCGGATAATGACACACCCGGACACTTGACATTTTTTGCTGCACTTATTCAAAAATTAAGAATAAATAAATTTAAAAATTTTAATTTTTCTATTTTTTTATTTTTTGGAATTTTTTTTTCTTAGTATTAGAAAAAATTTATATTTTTATTTTAAAATTAAAAAAATAATAAATTTACAGATCTATTGTTTACTAGATATTGCTGGACTTTGTTTTCTTTTTCTAATTTAAATAAAAAAAATTAATCATATAATTTAAATATTCAAAAAGAAAAAATTTATTTTTTAAAATTTATTTTTTGAAAATATTTTTTTTATTCACCGGATAATGCCAAATCCAAACAGTTGATTTTTTTATGCTGCACTTGTTCATAAATTAAGAATAAATTAATTTAAAAATGTAAAATTTTTCAATTTTTTTATTTTTTTGATATTTTTGGAATTTTTATTTTTTTAATATTAGAAAAAATTTATATATTTTGTTTAAAAATTAAAAAAAATAATAAATTTACAGATCTATGGTTTACTAGATATTGCTTGACTTTATTTTATTTTTCTAATTTAAATAAAAAAATTTAATCATATAATTTAAATATTCAAAAATGAAAATTTTATTTTTTTAAAATTTGTAATTTTTTTGAAAATATTTTTTTTGTTTTTTTATTTTCCCCGGATAATGGCACACCTAAATTTATAGATCTATTGTTAACTAGATATTGCTGGACTTTATTTTATTTTTCTAATTTAAATAAAAAAAATTTCATCATATAATTTAAATATTCAAAAATAAAAAATTTATTTTGTGAAAATTTGTAATTTTTTTGAAAATATTTTGTTATTTTTTTATTCAACGGATAATGGCACACATGGACAGTTGACTTCTTTTTCAGCACTTGTTCACAAATTAAGAATAAATTAATTTAAAAAATTTAAAATTTTTCAATTTTTTTTGGATATTGTTAGAATTTTTTATTTTTTTTCTATTGGAAAAAATTATTTTTTTATTTAAAAAATTAAAAAAATAATAAATTTACAGATCTGTTGTTTACTTGATATTGCTAGACTTTATTTTATTTTTTTAATTTAAATAAAAAAATTTAATCATGTAATTTAAATATTCATAAAGAAAAAATTTATTTTTTGAAAATTTTTTATTTTTTTTTCATCGAATAATGTCACATCCGGACACTTGACATTTTTTTTGCTGCCCTTGTTCAAAAATTAAGAATAAATAAATTTAAAAATTTAATTTTTCTATTTTTTTATTTTTTGGAATTTTTTTTAGTATTATAAAAAAATTTATATTTTTAGTTTAAAAATTAAAAAAATAATAAATTTACAGATCTATTGTTTACTAGATATTGCTGGACTTTGTTTTCTTTTTCTAATTTAAATAAAAAAATTTAATCATATAATTTAAATATTCACAAATAAAAATTTATTTTTTAAAATTTATTTTTTGAAAATATTTTTTTTATTCACCGGATAATGCCACACCCAAACAGTTGATTTTTTTATGCTACACTTGTTCATAAATTAAGAATAAATTAATTTAAAAATTTAAAATTTTTCAATTTTTTTATTTTTGGATATTTATGGAATTTTTATTTTTTTACTATTAGAAAAAAATTTATATATTTTGTTTAAAAATTAAAAAAAATAATAAATTTACAGATCTATGGTTTACTAGATATTGCTTGACTTTATTTTATTTTTTAATTTAAATAAAAAAATTTAATCATATAATTTAAATATTCAAAAATGAAAATTTTATTTTTTTAAAATTTGTAATTTTTTGAAAATATTTTTTTTGTTTTTTTATTTTCCCCGGATAATGGCACACCTAAATTTACAGATCTATTGTTAACTAGATATTGCTGGACTTTATTTTATTTTTCTAATTTAAATAAAAAAATTTCATCATATAATTTAAATATTCAAAAATAAAAAATTTATTTTGTGAAAATTTGTAATTTTTTTGAAAATATTTTGTTATTTTTTTATTCAACGGATAATGGCACACACGGACAGTTGACTTCTTTTTCAGCACTTGTTCACAAATTAAGAATAAATTAATTTAAAAAATTTAAAATTTTTCAATTTTTTTTGGATATTGTTAGAATTTTTTTTTTCTATTGGAAAAAATTATTTTTTTATTTAAAAAATTAAAAAAATAATAAATTTACAGATCTGTTGTTTACTTGATATTGCTAGACTTTATTTTATTTTTTTAATTTAAATAAAAAAATTTAATCATGTAATTTAAATATTCAAAAATAAAAAATTTATTTTTTGAAAATTTTTTATTTTTTTGAAAATATTTTTTTTTCACCGGATAATGACACACCCGGACACTTGACATTTTTTGCTGCACTTATTCAAAAATTAAGAATAAATAAATTTAAAAATTTTAATTTTTCTATTTTTTTATTTTTTGGAATTTTTATTTTCTTAGTATTAGAAAAAATTTATATTTTTATTTTAAAATTAAAAAAATAATAAATTTACAGATCTATTGTTTACTAGATATTGCTGGACTTTGTTTTCTTTTTCTAATTTAAATAAAAAAATTAATCATATAATTTAAATATTCAAAAAGAAAAAATTTATTTTTTAAAATTTATTTTTTGAAAATATTTTTTTTATTCACCGGATAATGCTAAATCCAAACAGTTGACTTTTTTATGCTGCACTTGTTCATAAATTAAGAATAAATTAATTTAAAAATGTAAAATTTTTCAATTTTTTTAATTTTTGGATATTTTTGGAATTTTTATTTTTTTAATATTAGAAAAAATTTATATATTTTGTTTAAAAATTAAAAAAAATAATAAATTTATAGATCTATGGTTTACTAGATATTGCTTGACTTTATTTTATTTTTCTAATTTAAATAAAAAAATTTAATCATATAATTTAAATATTCAAAAATGAAAATTTTATTTTCTTAAAATTTGTAATTTTTTTGAAAATATTTTTTTTGTTTTTTTATTTTCCCCAGATAATGGCACACCTAAATTTATAGATCTATTGTTAACTAGATACTGCTGGACTTTATTTTATTTTTCTAATTTAAATAAAAAAAATTTCATCATATAATTTAAATATTCAAAAATAAAAAATTTATTTTGTGAAAATTTGTAATTTTTTTGAAAATATTTTGTTATTTTTTTATTCAACGGATAATGGCACACATGGACAGTTGACTTCTTTTTCAGCACTTGTTCACAAATTAAGAATAAATTAATTTAAAAAATTTAAAATTTTTCAATTTTTTTTGGATATTGTTAGAATTTTTTATTTTTTTCTATTGGAAAAAATTATTTTTTTATTTAAAAAATTAAAAAAATAATAAATTTACAGATCTGTTGTTTACTTGATATTGCTAGACTTTATTTTATTTTTTTAATTTAAATAAAAAAATTTAATCATGTAATTTAAATATTCATAGAGAAAAAATTTATTTTTTGAAAATTTTTTATTTTTTTTTCATCGAATAATGTCACATCCGGACACTTGACATTTTTTTTGCTGCGCTTGTTCAAAAATTAAGAATAAATAAATTTAAAAATTTAATTTTTCTATTTTTTTATTTTTTGGAATTTTTTTTAGTATTATAAAAAAATTTATATTTTTAGTTTAAAAATTAAAAAAATAATAAATTTACAGATCTATTGTTTACTAGATATTGCTGGACTTTGTTTTCTTTTTCTAATTTAAATAAAAAAATTTAATCATATAATTTAAATATTCACAAATAAAAATTTATTTTTTAAAATTTATTTTTTGAAAATATTTTTTTTATTCACCGGATAATGCCACACCCAAACAGTTGATTTTTTTATGCTACACTTGTTCATAAATTAAGAATAAATTAATTTAAAAATTTAAAATTTTTCAATTTTTTTATTTTTGGATATTTATGGAATTTTTATTTTTTTACTATTAGAAAAAAATTTATATATTTTGTTTAAAAATTAAAAAAAATAATAAATTTACAGATCTATGGTTTACTAGATATTGCTTGACTTTATTTTATTTTTTAATTTAAATAAAAAAATTTAATCATATAATTTAAATATTCAAAAATGAAAATTTTATTTTTTTAAAATTTGTAATTTTTTGAAAATATTTTTTTTGTTTTTTTATTTTCCCCGGATAATGGCACACCTAAATTTACAGATCTATTGTTAACTAGATATTGCTGGACTTTATTTTATTTTTCTAATTTAAATAAAAAAATTTCATCATATAATTTAAATATTCAAAAATAAAAAATTTATTTTGTGAAAATTTGTAATTTTTTTGAAAATATTTTGTTATTTTTTTATTCAACGGATAATGGCACACATGGACAGTTGACTTCTTTTTCAGCACTTGTTCACAAATTAAGAATAAATTAATTTAAAAAATTTAAAATTTTTCAATTTTTTTTGGATATTGTTAGAATTTTTTATTTTTTGTCTATTGGAAAAAATTATTTTTTATTTAAAAAATTAAAAAAATAATAAATTTACAGATCTGTTGTTTACTTGATATTGCTAGACTTTATTTTATTTTTTTAATTTAAATAAAAAAATTTAATCATGTAATTTAAATATTCAAAAATAAAAAATTTATTTTTTGAAAATTTTTTATTTTTTTGAAAATATTTTTTTTTCACCGGATAATGACACACCCGGACACTTAACATTTTTTGCTGCACTTATTCAAAAATTAAGAATAAATAAATTTAAAAATTTTAATTTTTCTATTTTTTTATTTTTTGGAATTTTTATTTTCTTAGTATTAGAAAAAATTTATATTTTTATTTTAAAATTAAAAAAATAATAAATTTACAGATCTATTGTTTACTAGATATTGCTGGACTTTGTTTTCTTTTTCTAATTTAAATAAAAAAAATTAATCATATAATTTAAATATTCAAAAAGAAAAAATTTATTTTTTAAAATTTATTTTTTGAAAATATTTTTTTTATTCACCGGATAATGCTAAATCCAAACAGTTGACTTTTTTATGCTGCACTTGTTCATAAATTAAGAATAAATTAATTTAAAAATGTAAAATTTTTCAATTTTTTTAATTTTTGGATATTTTTGGAATTTTTATTTTTTTAATATTAGAAAAAATTTATATATTTTGTTTAAAAATTAAAAAAAATAATAAATTTACAGATCTATGGTTTACTAGATATTGCTTGACTTTATTTTATTTTTCTAATTTAAATAAAAAAATTTAATCATATAATTTAAATATTCAAAAATGAAAATTTTATTTTCTTAAAATTTGTAATTTTTTTGAAAATATTTTTTTTGTTTTTTTATTTTCCCCAGATAATGGCACACCTAAATTTATAGATCTATTGTTAACTAGATACTGCTGGACTTTATTTTATTTTTCTAATTTAAATAAAAAAAATTTCATCATATAATTTAAATATTCAAAAATAAAAAATTTATTTTGTGAAAATTTGTAATTTTTTTGAAAATATTTTGTTATTTTTTTATTCAACGGATAATGGCACACATGGACAGTTGACTTCTTTTTCAGCACTTGTTCACAAATTAAGAATAAATTAATTTAAAAAATTTAAAATTTTTCAATTTTTTTTGGATATTGTTAGAATTTTTTATTTTTTTCTATTGGAAAAAATTATTTTTTTATTTAAAAAATTAAAAAAATAATAAATTTACAGATCTGTTGTTTACTTGATATTGCTAGACTTTATTTTATTTTTTTAATTTAAATAAAAAAATTTAATCATGTAATTTAAATATTCATAAAGAAAAAATTTATTTTTTGAAAATTTTTTATTTTTTTTTCATCGAATAATGTCACATCCGGACACTTGACATTTTTTTTGCTGCGCTTGTTCAAAAATTAAGAATAAATAAATTTAAAAATTTAATTTTTCTATTTTTTTATTTTTTGGAATTTTTTTAGTATTATAAAAAAATTTATATTTTTAGTTTAAAAATTAAAAAAATAATAAATTTACAGATCTATTGTTTACTAGATATTGCTGGACTTTGTTTTCTTTTTCTAATTTAAATAAAAAAATTTAATCATATAATTTAAATATTCACAAATAAAAATTTTTTTTTTAAAATTTATTTTTTGAAAATATTTTTTTTATTCACCGGATAATGCCACACCCAAACAGTTGATTTTTTTATGCTACACTTGTTCATAAATTAAGAATAAATTAATTTAAAAATTTAAAATTTTTCAATTTTTTTATTTTTGGATATTTATGGAATTTTTATTTTTTTACTATTAGAAAAAAATTTATATATTTTGTTTAAAAATTAAAAAAAATAATAAATTTACAGATCTATGGTTTACTAGATATTGCTTGACTTTATTTTATTTTTTAATTTAAATAAAAAAATTTAATCATATAATTTAAATATTCAAAAATGAAAATTTTATTTTTTTAAAATTTGTAATTTTTTGAAAATATTTTTTTTGTTTTTTTATTTTCCCCGGATAATGGCACACCTAAATTTACAGATCTATTGTTAACTAGATATTGCTGGACTTTATTTTATTTTTCTAATTTAAATAAAAAAATTTCATCATATAATTTAAATATTCAAAAATAAAAAATTTATTTTGTGAAAATTTGTAATTTTTTTGAAAATATTTTGTTATTTTTTTATTCAACGGATAATGGCACACACGGACAGTTGACTTCTTTTTCAGCACTTGTTCACAAATTAAGAATAAATTAATTTAAAAAATTTAAAATTTTTCAATTTTTTTGGATATTGTTAGAATTTTTTATTTTTTGTCTATTGGAAAAAATTATTTTTTATTTAAAAAATTAAAAAAATAATAAATTTACAGATCTGTTGTTTACTTGATATTGCTAGACTTTATTTTATTTTTTTAATTTAAATAAAAAAATTTAATCATGTAATTTAAATATTCAAAAATAAAAAATTTATTTTTTGAAAATTTTTTATTTTTTTGAAAATATTTTTTTTTCACCGGATAATGACACACCCGGACACTTAACATTTTTTGCTGCACTTATTCAAAAATTAAGAATAAATAAATTTAAAAATTTTAATTTTTCTATTTTTTTATTTTTTGGAATTTTTATTTTCTTAGTATTAGAAAAAATTTATATTTTTATTTTAAAATTAAAAAAATAATAAATTTACAGATCTATTGTTTACTAGATATTGCTGGACTTTGTTTTCTTTTTCTAATTTAAATAAAAAAAATTAATCATATAATTTAAATATTCAAAAAGAAAAAATTTATTTTTTAAAATTTATTTTTTGAAAATATTTTTTTTATTCACCGGATAATGCTAAATCCAAACAGTTGACTTTTTTATGCTGCACTTGTTCATAAATTAAGAATAAATTAATTTAAAAATGTAAAATTTTTCAATTTTTTTAATTTTTGGATATTTTTGGAATTTTTATTTTTTTAATATTAGAAAAAATTTATATATTTTGTTTAAAAATTAAAAAAAATAATAAATTTACAGATCTATGGTTTACTAGATATTGCTTGACTTTATTTTATTTTTCTAATTTAAATAAAAAAATTTAATCATATAATTTAAATATTCAAAAATGAAAATTTTATTTTCTTAAAATTTGTAATTTTTTTGAAAATATTTTTTTTGTTTTTTTATTTTCCCCAGATAATGGCACACCTAAATTTATAGATCTATTGTTAACTAGATACTGTTGGACTTTATTTTATTTTTCTAATTTAAATAAAAAAAATTTCATCATATAATTTAAATATTCAAAAATAAAAAATTTATTTTGTGAAAATTTGTAATTTTTTTGAAAATATTTTGTTATTTTTTTATTCAACGGATAATGGCACACATGGACAGTTGACTTCTTTTTCAGCACTTGTTCACAAATTAAGAATAAATTAATTTAAAAAATTTAAAATTTTTCAATTTTTTTTGGATATTGTTAGAATTTTTTATTTTTTTCTATTGGAAAAAATTATTTTTTTATTTAAAAAATTAAAAAAATAATAAATTTACAGATCTGTTGTTTACTTGATATTGCTAGACTTTATTTTATTTTTTTAATTTAAATAAAAAAATTTAATCATGTAATTTAAATATTCATAAAGAAAAAATTTATTTTTTGAAAATTTTTTATTTTTTTTTCATCGAATAATGTCACATCCGGACACTTGACATTTTTTTTGCTGCGCTTGTTCAAAAATTAAGAATAAATAAATTTAAAAATTTAATTTTTCTATTTTTTTATTTTTTGGAATTTTTTTTAGTATTATAAAAAAATTTATATTTTTAGTTTAAAAATTAAAAAAATAATAAATTTACAGATCTATTGTTTACTAGATATTGCTGGACTTTGTTTTCTTTTTCTAATTTAAATAAAAAAATTTAATCATATAATTTAAATATTCACAAATAAAAATTTATTTTTTAAAATTTATTTTTTGAAAATATTTTTTTTATTCACCGGATAATGCCACACCCAAACAGTTGATTTTTTTATGCTACACTTGTTCATAAATTAAGAATAAATTAATTTAAAAATTTAAAATTTTTCAATTTTTTTATTTTTGGATATTTATGGAATTTTTATTTTTTTACTATTAGAAAAAAATTTATATATTTTGTTTAAAAATTAAAAAAAATAATAAATTTACAGATCTATGGTTTACTAGATATTGCTTGACTTTATTTTATTTTTTAATTTAAATAAAAAAATTTAATCATATAATTTAAATATTCAAAAATGAAAATTTTATTTTTTTAAAATTTGTAATTTTTTGAAAATATTTTTTTTGTTTTTTTATTTTCCCCGGATAATGGCACACCTAAATTTACAGATCTATTGTTAACTAGATATTGCTGGACTTTATTTTATTTTTCTAATTTAAATAAAAAAATTTCATCATATAATTTAAATATTCAAAAATAAAAAATTTATTTTGTGAAAATTTGTAATTTTTTTGAAAATATTTTGTTATTTTTTTATTCAACGGATAATGGCACACATGGACAGTTGACTTCTTTTTCAGCACTTGTTCACAAATTAAGAATAAATTAATTTAAAAAATTTAAAATTTTTCAATTTTTTTTGGATATTGTTAGAATTTTTTATTTTTTGTCTATTGGAAAAAATTATTTTTTATTTAAAAAATTAAAAAAATAATAAATTTACAGATCTGTTGTTTACTTGATATTGCTAGACTTTATTTTATTTTTTTAATTTAAATAAAAAAATTTAATCATGTAATTTAAATATTCAAAAATAAAAAATTTATTTTTTGAAAATTTTTTATTTTTTTGAAAATATTTTTTTTTCACCGGATAATGACACACCCGGACACTTAACATTTTTTGCTGCACTTATTCAAAAATTAAGAATAAATAAATTTAAAAATTTTAATTTTTCTATTTTTTTATTTTTTGGAATTTTTATTTTCTTAGTATTAGAAAAAATTTATATTTTTATTTTAAAATTAAAAAAATAATAAATTTACAGATCTATTGTTTACTAGATATTGCTGGACTTTGTTTTCTTTTTCTAATTTAAATAAAAAAAATTAATCATATAATTTAAATATTCAAAAAGAAAAAATTTATTTTTTAAAATTTATTTTTTGAAAATATTTTTTTTATTCACCGGATAATGCTAAATCCAAACAGTTGACTTTTTTATGCTGCACTTGTTCATAAATTAAGAATAAATTAATTTAAAAATGTAAAATTTTTCAATTTTTTTAATTTTTGGATATTTTTGGAATTTTTATTTTTTTAATATTAGAAAAAATTTATATATTTTGTTTAAAAATTAAAAAAAATAATAAATTTACAGATCTATGGTTTACTAGATATTGCTTGACTTTATTTTATTTTTCTAATTTAAATAAAAAAATTTAATCATATAATTTAAATATTCAAAAATGAAAATTTTATTTTCTTAAAATTTGTAATTTTTTTGAAAATATTTTTTTTGTTTTTTTATTTTCCCCAGATAATGGCACACCTAAATTTATAGATCTATTGTTAACTAGATACTGCTGGACTTTATTTTATTTTTCTAATTTAAATAAAAAAAATTTCATCATATAATTTAAATATTCAAAAATAAAAAATTTATTTTGTGAAAATTTGTAATTTTTTTGAAAATATTTTGTTATTTTTTTATTCAACGGATAATGGCACACATGGACAGTTGACTTCTTTTTCAGCACTTGTTCACAAATTAAGAATAAATTAATTTAAAAAATTTAAAATTTTTCAATTTTTTTTGGATATTGTTAGAATTTTTTATTTTTTTCTATTGGAAAAAATTATTTTTTTATTTAAAAAATTAAAAAAATAATAAATTTACAGATCTGTTGTTTACTTGATATTGCTAGACTTTATTTTATTTTTTTAATTTAAATAAAAAAATTTAATCATGTAATTTAAATATTCATAAAGAAAAAAATTACTTTTTGAAAATTTTTTATTTTTTTGAAAATATTTTTTTTTCATCGGATAATGTCACATCCGGACACTTGACATTTTTTTTGCTGTGCTTGTTCAAAAATTAAGAATAAATAAATTTAAAAATTTAATTTTTCTATTTTTTTATTTTTTGTAATTTTTTTTAGTATTATAAAAAAATTTATATTTTTAGTTTAAAAATTAAAAAAATAATAAATTTACAGATCTATTGTTTACTAGATATTGCTGGACTTTGTTTTCTTTTTCTAATTTAAATAAAAAAATTTAATCATATAATTTAAATATTCACAAATAAAAATTTATTTTTTAAAATTTATTTTTTGAAAATATTTTTTTTATTCACCGGATAATGCCACACCCAAACAGTTGATTTTTTTATGCTACACTTGTTCATAAATTAAGAATAAATTAATTTAAAAATTTAAAATTTTTCAATTTTTTTATTTTTGGATATTTATGGAATTTTTATTTTTTTACTATTAGAAAAAAATTTATATATTTTGTTTAAAAATTAAAAAAATAATAAATTTACAGATCTATGGTTTACTAGATATTGCTTGACTTTATTTTATTTTTTTAATTTAAATAAAAAAATTTAATCATATAATTTAAATATTCAAAAATGAAAATTTTATTTTTTTAAAATTTGTAATTTTTTGAAAATATTTTTTTTGTTTTTTTATTTTCCCCGGATAATGGCACACCTAAATTTACAGATCTATTGTTAACTAGATATTGCTGGACTTTATTTTATTTTTCTAATTTAAATAAAAAATTTCATCATATAATTTAAATATTGAAAAATAAAAAATTTATTTTGTGAAAATTTGTAATTTTTTTGAAAATATTTTGTTATTTTTTTATTCAACGGATAATGGCACACACGGACAGTTGACTTCATTTTCAGCACTTGTTCACAAATTAAGAATAAATTAATTTAAAAAATTTAAAATTTTTCAATTTTTTTTGGATATTGTTAGAATTTTTTATTTTTTTTCTATTGGAAAAAATTATTTTTTATTTAAAAAATTAAAAAAATAATAAATTTACAGATCTGTTGTTTACTTGATATTGCTAGACTTTATTTTATTTTTTTAATTTAAATAAAAAAATTTAATCATGTAATTTAAATATTCAAAAATAAAAAATTTATTTTTTGAAAATTTTTTATTTTTTTGAAAATATTTTTTTTTCACCGGATAATGACACACCCGGACACTTGACATTTTTTGCTGCACTTATTCAAAAATTAAGAATAAATAAATTTAAAAATTTTAATTTTTCTATTTTTTTATTTTTTGGAATTTTTATTTTCTTAGTATTAGAAAAAATTTATATTTTTATTTTAAAATTAAAAAAATAATAAATTTACAGATCTATTGTTTACAAGATATTGCTGGACTTTGTTTTCTTTTTCTAATTTAAATAAAAAAAATTAATCATATAATTTAAATATTCAAAAAGAAAAAATTTATTTTTTAAAATTTATTTTTTGAAAATATTTTTTTATTCACCGGATAATGCTAAATCCAAACAGTTGACTTTTTTATGCTGCACTTGTTCATAAATTAAGAATAAATTAATTTAAAAATGTAAAATTTTTCAATTTTTTTAATTTTTGGATATTTTTGGAATTTTTATTTTTTTAATATTAGAAAAAATTTATATATTTTGTTTAAAAATTAAAAAAATAATAAATTTACAGATCTATGGTTTACTAGATATTGCTTGACTTTATTTTATTTTTCTAATTTAAATAAAAAAATTTAATCATATAATTTAAATATTCAAAAATGAAAATTTTATTTTTTTAAAATTTGTAATTTTTTTGAAAATATTTTTTTTGTTTTTTTATTTTCCCCGGATAATGGCACACCTAAATTTATAGATCTATTGTTAACTAGATACTGCTGGACTTTATTTTATTTTTCTAATTTAAATAAAAAAAATTTCATCATATAATTTAAATATTCAAAAATAAAAAATTTATTTTGTGAAAATTTGTATTTTTTTTGAAAATATTTTGTTATTTTTTTATTCAACGGATAATGGCACACATGGACAGTTGACTTCTTTTTCAGCACTTGTTCACAAATTAAGAATAAATTAATTTAAAAAATTTAAAATTTTTCAATTTTTTTTGGATATTGTTAGAATTTTTTTTTTCTATTGGAAAAAATTATTTTTTTATTTAAAAAATTAAAAAAATAATAAATTTACAGATCTGTTGTTTACTTGATATTGCTAGACTTTATTTTATTTTTTTAATTTAAATAAAAAAATTTAATCATGTAATTTAAATATTCATAAAGAAAAAATTTATTTTTTGAAAATTTTTTATTTTTTTGAAAATATTTTTTTTCATCGGATAATGTCACATCCGGACACTTGACATTTTTTTGCTGCGCTTGTTCAAAAATTAAGAATAAATAAATTTAAAAATTTTAATTTTTCTATTTTTTTATTTTTTGGAATTTTTATTTTTTTAGTATTAGAAAAAATTTATATTTTTATTTTAAAATTAAAAAAATAATAAATTTACAGATCTATTATTTACTAGATATTGCTGGACTTTGTTTTCTTTTTCTAATTTAAATAAAAAAATTTAATCATATAATTTAAATATTCACAAATAAAAAATTTATTTTTTAAAATTTATTTTTTAAAATTATTTTTTTTATTCACCGGATAATGCCACACCCAAACAGTTGATTTTTTTATGCTACACTTGTTCATAAATTAAGAATAAATTAATTTAAAAATTTAAAATTTTTCAATTTTTTATTTTTGGATATTTTTGGAATTTTTATTTTTTTACTATTAGAAAAAAATTTATATATTTTGTTTAAAAATTAAAAAAAATAATAAATTTACAGATCTATGGTTTACTAGATATTGTTTGACTTTATTTTATATTTCTAATTTAAATAAAAAATTTAATCATATAATTTAAATATTCAAAAATAAAAAATTTATTTTTTTAAAATTTGTAATATTTTTGAAAATATTTTTTTTGTTTTTTTATTCACCGGATAATGGCACACCTAGACAGTTGACTTTTTTTTGCTGCACTTGTTCAAAAATTAAGAATAAATTAATTTAAAAAATTTAAAACTTTTCAATTTTTTATTTTTTGGATATTTTTAGAATTTTTTATTTTTTTCTATTGGAAAAAAGTTTTTTTTTAGTTAAAAAATTAAAAAAGTAATAAATTTACAGATCTGTTGTTTAGTAGATATTGCTAAACTTTATTTTATTTTTCTAATTTAAATAAAAAAATTTAATCATGTAATTTAAATATCCAAAAATAAAAAATTTATTTTTTGAAATTTTTTTATTTTTTTAAAAAATATTTTTATTTTTTTCACCGGATAATGCCACACCTAGACAGTTTACATTTTTTTGCTGCACTTGTTCACAAATTAAGAATAAATTAATTTAAAAATTTAATTTTTTCCTATTTTTTATTTTTTGGATATTTTTGAAATCATATCTTTTATTAGAAAAAAAATTATATTTTTATTTTAAAAATTAAAAAATAATAAATTTATAGATCTATTGTTAACTAGATATTGCTGGACTTTATTTTATTTTTCTAATTTAAATAAAAAAATTTAATCATATAATTTAAATATTCAAAAATAAAAAATTTATTTTGTTAAAATTTGAAATTTTTTTGAAAATATTTTGTTATTTTTTTATTCACCGGATAATGGCACACATGGACAGTTGACTTTTTTTTGCAACACTTGTTCACAAATTAAGAATAAATTAATTTAAAAAATTTAAAATTTTTCAATTTTTTTTGGATGTTGTTAGAATTTTTTATTTTTTTCTATTGGAAAAAAATTATTTTTTTAGTTAAAAAATTAAAAAATAATAAATTAACAGATTTGTTGTTTACTTGGTATTGCTAGACTTTATTTTATTTTTTTAATTTAAATAAAAAAGTTTAATCATGTAATTTAAATATTCAAAAATAAATAATTTATTTTTTGAAAATTTTGTATTTCTTTGAAAATATTTTTTTTTTCACCGGATAATGCCACACCCGGACACTTGACATTTTTTTGCTGCACTTATTCAAAAATTAAGAATAAATAAATTTAAAAATTTTAATTTTTCTATTTTTTTATTTTTTGGAATTTTTATTTTTTTAGTATTAGAAAAATTTATATTTTTATTTTAAAATTAAAAAAATAATAAATTTACAGATCTATTGTTTACTAGATATTGCTGGACTTTGTTTTCTTTTTCTAATTTAAATAAAAGAAATTAATCATATAATTTAAATATTCAAAAAGAAAAAATTATTTTTTAAAATTTATTTTTTGAAAATATTTTTTTTATTCACCGGATAATGCCAAACCCAAACAGTTGACTTTTTTATGCTGCACTTGTTCATAAATTAAGAATAAATTAATTTAAAAATGTAAAATTTTTCAATTTTTTATTTTTTGGATATTTTTGGAATTTTTATTTTTTTACTATTAGAAAAAATTTATATATTTTGTTTAAAAATTAAAAAAAATAATAAATTTACAGATCTATGGTTTACTAGATATTGCTTGACTTTATTTTATTTTTCTAATTTAAATAAAAAAATTTAATTATATAATTTAAATATTCAAAAATAAAAAATTTATTTTTTTTAAAATTTGTAATTTTTTTGAAAATATTTTTTTTGTTTTTTTATTTTCCCCAGATAATGGCACACCTAAATTTACAAATCTATTATTAACTAGATATTACTGGACTTTATTTTATTTTTCTAATTTAAATAAAAAAAATTTCATCATATAATTTAAATATTCAAAAATAAAAAATTTATTTTGTTAAAATTTGTAATTTTTTTGAAAATATTTTGTTATTTTTTTATTCAGCGGATAATGGCACACATGGACAGTTGACTTCTTTTTCAGCACTTGTTCACAAATTAAGAATAAATTAATTTAAAAAATTTAAATTTTTTCAATTTTTTTTGGATATTGTTAGAATTTTTTATTTTTTTTTCTATTGGGAAAAAATATTTTTTTATTTAAAAAATTAAAAAAATAATAAATTTACAGATCTGTTGTTTACTTGATATTGCTAGACTTTATTTTATTTTTTTAATTTAAATAAAAAAATTTAATCATGTAATTTAAATATTCATAAAGAAAAAATTTATTTTTTGAAAATTTTTTATTTTTTTGAAAATATTTTTTTTCATCGGATAGTGTCACATCCGGACACTTGACATTTTTTTGCTGTGCTTGTTCAAAAATTAAGAATAAATAAATTTAAAAATTTTAATTTTTCTATTTTTTTATTTTTTGGAATTTTTTTTAGTATTAGAAAAAAATTTATATTTTTATTTTAAAAATTAAAAAAATAATAAATTTACAGATCTATTGTTTACTAGATATTGCTGGACTTTGTTTTTTTTTCTAATTTAAATAAAAAAATTTAATCATATAATTTAAATATTCACAAATAAAAAATTTATTTTTTAAAATTTATTTTTTGAAAATATTTTTTTTATTCACCGGATAATGCCACACCCAAACAGTTGATTTTTTTATGCTACACTTGTTCATAAATTCAGAATAAATTAATTTAAAAATTTAAAATTTTTCAATTTTTTTATTTTTGGATATTTTTGGAATTTTTATTTTTTTACTATTAGAAAAACATTTATATATTTTGTTTAAAAATTCAAAAAAATAATAAATTTACAGATCTATGGTTTACTAGATATTGCTTGACTTTATTTTATATTTCTAATTTAAATAAAAAATTTAATCATATAATTTAAATATTCAAAAATAAAAAATTTATTTTTTTAAAATTTGTAATTTTTTTGAAAATATTTTTTTTTGTTTTTTTATTCACCGGATAATGGCACACCTAGACAGTCGACTTTTTTTTGCTACACTTGTTCACAAATTAAGAATAAATTAATTTAAAAAATTTAAAATTTTTCAATTTTTTATTTTTTGGATATTGTTAGAATTTTTTATTTTTTTCTATTGGAAAAAAATTTATTTTTTTAGTTAAAAAATTAAAAAAATAATAAATTTACAGATCTGTTGTTTAGTAGATATTGCTAGACTTTATTTTATTTTTCTAATTTAAATAAAAAAATTTAATCATGTAATTTAAATATCCAAAAATAAAAAATTTATTTTTTGAAAATTATTTTTTTTTTAAATATTTTTATTTTTTTCACCGGATAATGCCACACCCAAACAATTGACATTTTTTTGCTACATTTGTTCACAAATTAAGAATAAATTAAATTAAAATTTTAATTTTTTCCTACTTTTTATTTTTTGGATATTTTTGGAATCATATTTTTTATTAGAAAAAAATTATATTTTTATTTTAAAAATTAAAAAATAATAAATTTACAGATCTTTTGTTAACTAGATATTGCTGGACTTTATTTTATTTTTCTAATTTAAATAAAAAAAATTTAATCATATAATTTAAATATTCAAAAATAAAAAATTTATTTTGTTAAAATTTGTAATTTTTTTGAAAATATTTTGTTATTTTTTTATTCAGCGGATAATGGCACACATGGACAGTTGACTTCTTTTTCAGCACTTGTTCACAAATTAAGAATAAATTAATTTAAAAAATTTAAATTTTTTCAATTTTTTTTGGATATTGTTAGAATTTTTTATTTTTTTTTCTATTGGAAAAAAATAATAAATTTACAGATCTGTTGTTTACTTGATATTGCTAGACTTTATTTTATTTTTTTAATTTAAATAAAAAAATTTAATCATGTAATTTAAATATTCATAAAGAAAAAATTTATTTTTTGAAAATTTTTTATTTTTTTGAAAATATTTTTTTTCATCGGATAGTGTCACATCCGGACACTTGACATTTTTTTGCTGTGCTTGTTCAAAAATTAAGAATAAATAAATTTAAAAATTTTAATTTTTCTATTTTTTTATTTTTTGGAATTTTTTTTAGTATTAGAAAAAAATTTATATTTTTATTTTAAAAATTAAAAAAATAATAAATTTACAGATCTATTGTTTACTAGATATTGCTGGACTTTGTTTTTTTTTCTAATTTAAATAAAAAAATTTAATCATATAATTTAAATATTCACAAATAAAAAATTTATTTTTTAAAATTTATTTTTTGAAAATATTTTTTTTATTCACCGGATAATGCCACACCCAAACAGTTGATTTTTTTATGCTACACTTGTTCATAAATTCAGAATAAATTAATTTAAAAATTTAAAATTTTTCAATTTTTTTATTTTTGGATATTTTTGGAATTTTTATTTTTTTACTATTAGAAAAACATTTATATATTTTGTTTAAAAATTCAAAAAAATAATAAATTTACAGATCTATGGTTTACTAGATATTGCTTGACTTTATTTTATATTTCTAATTTAAATAAAAAATTTAATCATATAATTTAAATATTCAAAAATAAAAAATTTATTTTTTTAAAATTTGTAATTTTTTTGAAAATATTTTTTTTTGTTTTTTTATTCACCGGATAATGGCACACCTAGACAGTCGACTTTTTTTTGCTACACTTGTTCACAAATTAAGAATAAATTAATTTAAAAAATTTAAAATTTTTCAATTTTTTATTTTTTGGATATTGTTAGAATTTTTTATTTTTTTCTATTGGAAAAAAATTTATTTTTTTAGTTAAAAAATTAAAAAAATAATAAATTTACAGATCTGTTGTTTAGTAGATATTGCTAGACTTTATTTTATTTTTCTAATTTAAATAAAAAAATTTAATCATGTAATTTAAATATCCAAAAATAAAAAATTTATTTTTTGAAAATTATTTTTTTTTTAAATATTTTTATTTTTTTCACCGGATAATGCCACACCCAAACAATTGACATTTTTTTGCTACATTTGTTCACAAATTAAGAATAAATTAAATTAAAATTTTAATTTTTTCCTACTTTTTATTTTTTGGATATTTTTGGAATCATATTTTTTATTAGAAAAAAATTATATTTTTATTTTAAAAATTAAAAAATAATAAATTTACAGATCTTTTGTTAACTAGATATTGCTGGACTTTATTTTATTTTTCTAATTTAAATAAAAAAAATTTAATCATATAATTTAAATATTCAAAAATAAAAAATTTATTTTGTTAAAATTTGTAATTTTTTTGAAAATATTTTGTTATTTTTTTATTCACCGGATAATGGCACACATGGACAGTTGACTTTTTTTTGCAGCACTTGTTCACAAATTAAGAATAAATTAATTTAAAAAATTTAAAATCTTTTAATTTTTTTTGGATGTTGTTAGAATTTTTTATTTTTTTCTATTGGAAAAAAATTATTTTTTTAGTTAAAAAATTAAAAAAATAATAAATTAACAGATTTGTTGTTTACTTGATATTGTTAGACTTTATTTTATTTTTTTAATTTAAATAAAAAAATTTAATCATGTAATTTAAATATTCAAAAATAAAAAATTTATTTTTTTGAAAATATTTTTTTTTCACCGGATAATGACACACCCGGACACTTGACATTTTTTGCTGCACTTATTCAAAAATTAAGAATAAATAAATTTAAAAATTTTAATTTTTCTATTTTTTTATTTTTTGGAATTTTTATTTTCTTAGTATTAGAAAAAATTTATATTTTTATTTTAAAATTAAAAAAATAATAAATTTACAGATCTATTGTTTACTAGATATTGCTGGACTTTGTTTTCTTTTTCTAATTTAAATAAAAAAAATTAATCATATAATTTAAATATTCAAAAAGAAAAAATTTATTTTTTAAAATTTATTTTTTGAAAATATTTTTTTTATTCACCGGATAATGCCAAATCCAAACAGTTGATTTTTTTATGCTGCACTTGTTCATAAATTAAGAATAAATTAATTTAAAAATGTAAAATTTTTCAATTTTTTTATTTTTTGGATATTTTTGGAATTTTTATTTTTTTAATATTAGAAAAAATTTATATATTTTGTTTAAAAATTAAAAAAAATAATAAATTTACAGATCTATGGTTTACTAGATATTGCTTGACTTTATTTTATTTTTCTAATTTAAATAAAAAAATTTAATCATATAATTTAAATATTCAAAAATGAAAATTTTATTTTTTTAAAATTTGTAATTTTTTTGAAAATATTTTTTTTGTTTTTTTATTTTCCCCGGATAATGGCACACCTAAATTTACAGATCTATTGTTAACTAGATATTGCTGGACTTTATTTTATTTTTCTAATTTAAATAAAAAAAATTTCATCATATAATTTAAATATTCAAAAATAAAAAATTTATTTTGTGAAAATTTGTAATTTTTTTAAAAATATTTTGTTATTTTTTTATTCAACGGATAATGGCACACATGGACAGTTGACTTCTTTTTCAGCACTTGTTCACAAATTAAGAATAAATTAATTTAAAAAATTTAAAATTTTTCAATTTTTTTTGGATATTGTTAGAATTTTTTATTTTTTTCTATTGGAAAAAATTATTTTTTTATTTAAAAAATTAAAAAAATAATAAATTTACAGATCTGTTGTTTACTTGATATTGCTAGACTTTATTTTATTTTTTTAATTTAAATAAAAAAATTTAATCATGTAATTTAAATATTCATAAAGAAAAAATTTATTTTTTGAATATTTTTTATTTTTTTGAAAATATTTTTTTTTCATCGGATAATGTCACATCCGGACACTTGACATTTTTTTTGCTGCGCTTGTTCAAAAATTAAGAATAAATAAATTTAAAAATTTAATTTTTCTATTTTTTTATTTTTTGGAATTTTTTTTAGTAATATAAAAAAATTTATATTTTTAGTTTAAAAATTAAAAAAATAATAAATTTACAGATCTATTGTTTACTAGATATTGCTGGACTTTGTTTTCTTTTTCTAATTTAAATAAAAAAATTTAATCATATAATTTAAATATTCACAAATAAAAAATTTATTTTTTAAAATTTATTTTTTGAAAATATTTTTTTTATTCACCGGATAATGCCACACCCAAACAGTTGATTTTTTTATGCTACACTTGTTCATAAATTAAGAATAAATTAATTTAAAAATTTAAAATTTTTCAATTTTTTTATTTTTGGATATTTATGGAATTTTTATTTTTTTACTATTAGAAAAAAATTTATATATTTTGTTTAAAAATTAAAAAAAATAATAAATTTACAGATCTATGGTTTACTAGATATTACTTGACTTTATTTTATTTTTTCAATTTAAATAAAAAAATTTAATCATATAATTTAAATATTCAAAAATGAAAATTTTATTTTTTTAAAATTTGTAATTTTTTGAAAATATTTTTTTTGTTTTTTTATTTTCCCCGGATAATGGCACACCTAAATTTACAGATCTATTGTTAACTAGATTTTGCTGGACTTTATTTTATTTTTCTAATTTAAATAAAAAAATTTCATCATATAATTTAAATATTCAAAAATAAAAAATTTATTTTGTGAAAATTTGTAATTTTTTTAAAAATATTTTGTTATTTTTTTATTCAACGGATAATGGCACACATGGACAGTTGACTTCTTTTTCAGCACTTGTTCACAAATTAAGAATAAATTAATTTAAAAAATTTAAAATTTTTCAATTTTTTTTGGATATTGTTAGAATTTTTTATTTTTTTCTATTGGAAAAAATTATTTTTTTATTTAAAAAATTAAAAAAATAATAAATTTACAGATCTGTTGTTTACTTGATATTGCTAGACTTTATTTTATTTTTTTAATTTAAATAAAAAAATTTAATCATGTAATTTAAATATGCATAAAGAAAAAATTTATTTTTTGAAAATTTTTTATTTTTTTGAAAATATTTTTTTTTCATCGGATAATGTCACATCCGGACACTTGACATTTTTTTTGCTGCGCTTGTTCAAAAATTAAGAATAAATAAATTTAAAAATTTAATTTTTCTATTTTTTTATTTTTTGGAATTTTTTTTAGTATTATAAAAAAATTTATATTTTTAGTTTAAAAATTAAAAAAATAATAAATTTACAGATCTATTGTTTACTAGATATTGCTGGACTTTGTTTTCTTTTTCTAATTTAAATAAAAAACTTTAATCATATAATTTAAATATTCACAAATAAAAAATTTATTTTTTAAAATTTATTTTTTGAAAATATTTTTTTATTCACCGGATAATGCCACACCCAAACAGTTGATTTTTTTATGCTACACTTGTTCATAAATTAAGAATAAATTAATTTAAAAATTTAAAATTTTTCAATTTTTTTATTTTTGGATATTTATGGAATTTTTATTTTTTTACTATTAGAAAAAAATTTATATATTTTGTTTAAAAATTAAAAAAAATAATAAATTTACAGATCTATGGTTTACTAGATATTGCTTGACTTTATTTTATTTTTTTAATTTAAATAAAAAAATTTAATCATATAATTTAAATATTCAAAAATGAAAATTTTATTTTTTTAAAATTTGTAATTTTTTGAAAATATTTTTTTTGTTTTTTTATTTTCCCTGGATAATGGCACACCTAAATTTACAGATCTATTGTTAACTAGATTTTGCTGGACTTTATTTTATTTTTCTAATTTAAATAAAAAAATTTCATCATATAATTTAAATATTCAAAAATAAAAAATTTATTTTGTGAAAATTTGTAATTTTTTTGAAAATATTTTGTTATTTTTTTATTCAACGGATAATGGCACACACGGACAGTTGACTTCTTTTTCAGCACTTGTTCACAAAATAAGAATAAATTAATTTAAAAAATTTAAAATTTTTCAATTTTTTTTGGATATTGTTAGAATTTTTTATTTTTTTTTCTATTGGAAAAAATTATTTTTTTATTTAAAAAATTAAAAAAATAATAAATTTACAGATCTGTTGTTTACTTGATATTGCTAGACTTTATTTTATTTTTTTAATTTAAATAAAAAAATTTAATCATGTAATTTAAATATTCAAAAATAAAAAATTTATTTTTTGAAAATTTTTTATTTTTTTGAAAATATTTTTTTTCACCGGATAATCACACACCTGGACACTTGACATTTTTTGCTGCACTTATTCAAAAATTAAGAATAAATAAATTTAAAAATTTTAATTTTTCTATTTTTTTATTTTTTGGAATTTTTATTTTCTTAGTATTAGAAAAAATTTATATTTTTATTTTAAAATTAAAAAAATAATAAATTTACAGATCTATTGTTTACTAGATATTGCTGGACTTTGATTTCTTTTTCTAATTTAAATAAAAAAATTAATCATATAATTTAAATATTCAAAAAGAAAAAATTTATTTTTTAAAATTTATTTTTTGAAAATATTTTTTTTATTCACCGGATAATGCTAAATCCAAACAGTTGACTTTTTTATGCTGCACTTGTTCATAAATTAAGAATAAATTAATTTAAAAATGTAAACTTTTTCAATTTTTTTAATTTTTGGATATTTTTGGAATTTTTATTTTTTTAATATTAGAAAAAATTTATATATTTTGTTTAAAAATTAAAAAAAATAATAAATTTACAGATCTATGGTTTACTAGATATTGCTTGACTTTATTTTATTTTTCTAATTTAAATAAAAAAATTTAATCATATAATTTAAATATTCAAAAATGAACATTTTATTTTCTTAAAATTTGTAATTTTTTTGAAAATATTTTTTTTGTTTTTTTATTTTCCCCAGATAATGGCACACCTAAATTTATAGATCTATTGTTAACTAGATACTGCTGGACTTTATTTTATTTTTCTAATTTAAATAAAAAAAATTTCATCATATAATTTAAATATTCAAAAATAAAAAATTTATTTTGTGAAAATTTGTAATTTTTTTGAAAATATTTTGTTATTTTTTTATTCAACGGATAATGGCACACATGGACAGTTGACTTCTTTTTCAGCACTTGTTCACAAATTAAGAATAAATTAATTTAAAAAATTTAAAATTTTTCAATTTTTTTTGGATATTGTTAGAATTTTTTATTTTTTTCTATTGGAAAAAATTATTTTTTTATTTAAAAAATTAAAAAAATAATAAATTTACAGATCTGTTGTTTACTTGATATTGCTAGACTTTATTTTATTTTTTTAATTTAAATAAAAAAATTTAATCATGTAATTTAAATATTCATAAAGAAAAAATTTATTTTTTGAAAATTTTTTATTTTTTTTTCATCGAATAATGTCACATCCGGACACTTGACATTTTTTTTGCTGCGCTTGTTCAAAAATTAAGAATAAATAAATTTAAAAATTTAATTTTTCTATTTTTTTATTTTTTGGAATTTTTTTTAGTATTATAAAAAAATTTATATTTTTAGTTTAAAAATTAAAAAAATAATAAATTTACAGATCTATTGTTTACTAGATATTGCTGGACTTTGTTTTCTTTTTCTAATTTAAATAAAAAAATTTAATCATATAATTTAAATATTCACAAATAAAAATTTATTTTTTAAAATTTATTTTTTGAAAATATTTTTTTTATTCACCGGATAATGCCACACCCAAACAGTTGATTTTTTTATGCTACACTTGTTCATAAATTAAGAATAAATTAATTTAAAAATTTAAAATTTTTCAATTTTTTTATTTTTGGATATTTATGGAATTTTTATTTTTTACTATTAGAAAAAAATTTATATATTTTGTTTAAAAATTAAAAAAAATAATAAATTTACAGATCTATGGTTTACTAGATATTGCTTGACTTTATTTTATTTTTTAATTTAAATAAAAAAATTTAATCATATAATTTAAATATTCAAAAATGAAAATTTTATTTTTTTAAAATTTGTAATTTTTTGAAAATATTTTTTTTGTTTTTTTATTTTCCCCGGATAATGGCACACCTAAATTTACAGATCTATTGTTAACTAGATATTGCTGGACTTTATTTTATTTTTCTAATTTAAATAAAAAAATTTCATCATATAATTTAAATATTCAAAAATAAAAAATTTATTTTGTGAAAATTTGTAATTTTTTTGAAAATATTTTGTTATTTTTTTATTCAACGGATAATGGCACACACGGACAGTTGACTTCTTTTTCAGCACTTGTTCACAAATTAAGAATAAATTAATTTAAAAAATTTAAAATTTTTCAATTTTTTTGGATATTGTTAGAATTTTTTATTTTTTGTCTATTGGAAAAAATTATTTTTTATTTAAAAAATTAAAAAAATAATAAATTTACAGATCTGTTGTTTACTTGATATTGCTAGACTTTATTTTATTTTTTTAATTTAAATAAAAAAATTTAATCATGTAATTTAAATATTCAAAAATAAAAAATTTATTTTTTGAAAATTTTTTATTTTTTTGAAAATATTTTTTTTTTCACCGGATAATGACACACCCGGACACTTGACATTTTTTGCTACACTTATTCAAAAATTAAGAATAAATAAATTTAAAAATTTTAATTTTTCTATTTTTTTATTTTTTGGAATTTTTATTTTCTTAGTATTAGAAAAAATTTATATTTTTATTTTAAAATTAAAAAAATAATAAATTTACAGATCTATTGTTTACTAGATATTGCTGGACTTTGTTTTCTTTTTCTAATTTAAATAAAAAAAATTAATCATATAATTTAAATATTCAAAAAGAAAAAATTTATTTTTTAAAATTTATTTTTTGAAAATATTTTTTTTATTCACCGGATAATGCTAAATCCAAACAGTTGACTTTTTTATGCTGCACTTGTTCATAAATTAAGAATAAATTAATTTAAAAATGTAAAATTTTTCAATTTTTTTAATTTTTGGATATTTTTGGAATTTTTATTTTTTTAATATTAGAAAAAATTTATATATTTTGTTTAAAAATTAAAAAAATAATAAATTTACAGATCTATGGTTTACTAGATATTGCTTGACTTTATTTTATTTTTCTAATTTAAATAAAAAAATTTAATCATATAATTTAAATATTCAAAAATGAAAATTTTATTTTTTTAAAATTTGTAATTTTTTTGAAAATATTTTTTTTGTTTTTTTATTTTCCCCGGATAATGGCACACCTAAATTTATAGATCTATTGTTAACTAGATACTGCTGGACTTTATTTTATTTTTCTAATTTAAATAAAAAAAATTTCATCATATAATTTAAATATTCAAAAATAAAAAATTTATTTTGTGAAAATTTGTATTTTTTTTGAAAATATTTTGTTATTTTTTTATTCAACGGATAATGGCACACATGGACAGTTGACTTCTTTTTCAGCACTTGTTCACAAATTAAGAATAAATTAATTTAAAAAATTTAAAATTTTTCAATTTTTTTTGGATATTGTTAGAATTTTTTTTTCTATTGGAAAAAATTATTTTTTTATTTAAAAAATTAAAAAAATAATAAATTTACAGATCTGTTGTTTACTTGATATTGCTAGACTTTATTTTATTTTTTTAATTTAAATAAAAAAATTTAATCATGTAATTTAAATATTCATAAAGAAAAAATTTATTTTTTGAAAATTTTTTATTTTTTTGAAAATATTTTTTTTCATCGGATAATGTCACATCCGGACACTTGACATTTTTTTGCTGCGCTTGTTCAAAAATTAAGAATAAATAAATTTAAAAATTTTAATTTTTCTATTTTTTTATTTTTTGGAATTTTTATTTTTTTAGTATTAGAAAAAATTTATATTTTTATTTTAAAATTAAAAAAATAATAAATTTACAGATCTATTATTTACTAGATATTGCTGGACTTTGTTTTCTTTTTCTAATTTAAATAAAAAAATTTAATCATATAATTTAAATATTCACAAATAAAAAATTTATTTTTTAAAATTTATTTTTTAAAATTATTTTTTTTATTCACCGGATAATGCCACACCCAAACAGTTGATTTTTTTATGCTACACTTGTTCATAAATTAAGAATAAATTAATTTAAAAATTTAAAATTTTTCAATTTTTTATTTTTGGATATTTTTGGAATTTTTATTTTTTTACTATTAGAAAAAAATTTATATATTTTGTTTAAAAATTAAAAAAAATAATAAATTTACAGATCTATGGTTTACTAGATATTGTTTGACTTTATTTTATATTTCTAATTTAAATAAAAAATTTAATCATATAATTTAAATATTCAAAAATAAAAAATTTATTTTTTTAAAATTTGTAATATTTTTGAAAATATTTTTTTGTTTTTTTATTCACCGGATAATGGCACACCTAGACAGTTGACTTTTTTTTGCTGCACTTGTTCACAAATTAAGAATAAATTAATTTAAAAAATTTAAAACTTTTCAATTTTTTATTTTTTGGATATTTTTAGAATTTTTTATTTTTTTCTATTGGAAAAAAGTTTTTTTTAGTTAAAAAATTAAAAAAATAATAAATTTACAGATCTGTTGTTTAGTAGATATTGCTAAACTTTATTTTATTTTTCTAATTTAAATAAAAAAATTTAATCATGTAATTTAAATATCCAAAAATAAAAAATTTTTTTTTTGAAATTTTTTTATTTTTTTTAAAAAATATTTTTATTTTTTTCACCGGATAATGCCACACCTAGACAGTTTATATTTTTTTGCTGCACTTGTTCACAAATTAAGAATAAATTAATTTAAAAATTTAATTTTTTCCTATTTTTTATTTTTTGGATATTTTTGAAATCATATCTTTTATTAGAAAAAAAATTATATTTTTATTTTAAAAATTAAAAAATAATAAATTTATAGATCTATTGTTAACTAGATATTGCTGGACTTTATTTTATTTTTCTAATTTAAATAAAAAAATTTAATCATATAATTTAAATATTCAAAAATAAAAAATTTATTTTGTTAAAATTTGTAATTTTTTTGAAAATATTTTGTTATTTTTTTATTCACCGGATAATGGCACACATGGACAGTAGACTTTTTTTTGCAACACTTGTTCACAAATTAAGAATAAATTAATTTAAAAAATTTAAAATTTTTCAATTTTTTTTGGATGTTGTTAGAATTTTTTATTTTTTTCTATTGGAAAAAAATTATTTTTTTAGTTAAAAAATTAAAAAAATAATAAATTAACAGATTTGTTGTTTACTTGGTATTGCTAGACTTTATTTTATTTTTTTAATTTAAATAAAAAAGTTTAATCATGTAATTTAAATATTCAAAAATAAATAAGTTATTTTTTGAAAATTTTGTATTTCTTTGAAAATATTTTTTTTTTCACCGGATAATGCCACACCCGGACACTTGACATTTTTTTGCTGCACTTATTCAAAAATTAAGAATAAATAAATTTAAAAATTTTAATTTTTCTATTTTTTTATTTTTTGGAATTTTTATTTTTTTAGTATTAGAAAAAATTTATATTTTTATTTTAAAATTAAAAAAATAATAAATTTACAGATCTATTGTTTACTAGATATTGCTGGACTTTGTTTTCTTTTTCTAATTTAAATAAAAAAAATTAATCATATAATTTAAATATTCAAAAAGAAAAAATTTATTTTTTAAAATTTATTTTTTGAAAATATTTTTTTTATTCACCGGATAATGCTAAATCCAAACAGTTGACTTTTTTATGCTGCACTTGTTCATAAATTAAGAATAAATTAATTTAAAAATGTAAAATTTTTCAATTTTTTTAATTTTTGGATATTTTTGGAATTTTTATTTTTTTAATATTAGAAAAAATTTATATATTTTGTTTAAAAATTAAAAAAATAATAAATTTACAGATCTATGGTTTACTAGATATTGCTTGACTTTATTTTATTTTTCTAATTTAAATAAAAAAATTTAATCATATAATTTAAATATTCAAAAATGAAAATTTTATTTTTTTAAAATTTGTAATTTTTTTGAAAATATTTTTTTTGTTTTTTTATTTTCCCCGGATAATGGCACACCTAAATTTATAGATCTATTGTTAACTAGATACTGCTGGACTTTATTTTATTTTTCTAATTTAAATAAAAAAAATTTCATCATATAATTTAAATATTCAAAAATAAAAAATTTATTTTGTGAAAATTTGTATTTTTTTTGAAAATATTTTGTTATTTTTTTATTCAACGGATAATGGCACACATGGACAGTTGACTTCTTTTTCAGCACTTGTTCACAAATTAAGAATAAATTAATTTAAAAAATTTAAAATTTTTCAATTTTTTTTGGATATTGTTAGAATTTTTTTTTTCTATTGGAAAAAATTATTTTTTTATTTAAAAAATTAAAAAAATAATAAATTTACAGATCTGTTGTTTACTTGATATTGCTAGACTTTATTTTATTTTTTTAATTTAAATAAAAAAATTTAATCATGTAATTTAAATATTCATAAAGAAAAAATTTATTTTTTGAAAATTTTTTATTTTTTTGAAAATATTTTTTTTCATCGGATAATGTCACATCCGGACACTTGACATTTTTTTGCTGCGCTTGTTCAAAAATTAAGAATAAATAAATTTAAAAATTTTAATTTTTCTATTTTTTTATTTTTTGGAATTTTTATTTTTTTAGTATTAGAAAAAATTTATATTTTTATTTTAAAATTAAAAAAATAATAAATTTACAGATCTATTATTTACTAGATATTGCTGGACTTTGTTTTCTTTTTCTAATTTAAATAAAAAAATTTAATCATATAATTTAAATATTCACAAATAAAAAATTTATTTTTTAAAATTTATTTTTTAAAATTATTTTTTTTATTCACCGGATAATGCCACACCCAAACAGTTGATTTTTTTATGCTACACTTGTTCATAAATTAAGAATAAATTAATTTAAAAATTTAAAATTTTTCAATTTTTTATTTTTGGATATTTTTGGAATTTTTATTTTTTTACTATTAGAAAAAAATTTATATATTTTGTTTAAAAATTAAAAAAAATAATAAATTTACAGATCTATGGTTTACTAGATATTGCTTGACTTTATTTTATTTTTTTAATTTAAATAAAAAAATTTAATCATATAATTTAAATATTCAAAAATAAAAAATTTATTTTTTTAAAATTTGTAATATTTTTGAAAATATTTTTTTTGTTTTTTTATTCACCGGATAATGGCACACCTAGACAGTTGACTTTTTTTTGCTGCACTTGTTCACAAATTAAGAATAAATTAATTTAAAAAATTTAAAACTTTTCAATTTTTTATTTTTTGGATATTTTTAGAATTTTTTATTTTTTTCTATTGGAAAAAAGTTTTTTTTTAGTTAAAAAATTAAAAAAATAATAAATTTACAGATCTGTTGTTTAGTAGATATTGCTAAACTTTATTTTATTTTTCTAATTTAAATAAAAAAATTTAATCATGTAATTTAAATATCCAAAAATAAAAAATTTATTTTTTGAAATTTTTTTATTTTTTTTAAAAAATATTTTTATTTTTTTCACCGGATAATGCCACACCTAGACAGTTTATATTTTTTTGCTGCACTTGTTCACAAATTAAGAATAAATTAATTTAAAAATTTAATTTTTTCCTATTTTTTATTTTTTGGATATTTTTGAAATCATATCTTTTATTAGAAAAAAAATTATATTTTTATTTTAAAAATTAAAAAATAATAAATTTATAGATCTATTGTTAACTAGATATTGCTGGACTTTATTTTATTTTTCTAATTTAAATAAAAAAATTTAATCATATAATTTAAATATTCAAAAATAAAAAATTTATTTTGTTAAAATTTGTAATTTTTTTGAAAATATTTTGTTATTTTTTTATTCACCGGATAATGGCACACATGGACAGTTGACTTTTTTTTGCAACACTTGTTCACAAATTAAGAATAAATTAATTTAAAAAATTTAAAATTTTTCAATTTTTTTTGGATGTTGTTAGAATTTTTTATTTTTTTCTATTGGAAAAAAATTATTTTTTTAGTTAAAAAATTAAAAAAATAATAAATTAACAGATTTGTTGTTTACTTGGTATTGCTAGACTTTATTTTATTTTTTTAATTTAAATAAAAAAGTTTAATCATGTAATTTAAATATTCAAAAATAAATAAGTTATTTTTTGAAAATTTTGTATTTCTTTGAAAATATTTTTTTTTTCACCGGATAATGCCACACCCGGACACTTGACATTTTTTTGCTGCACTTATTCAAAAATTAAGAATAAATAAATTTAAAAATTTTAATTTTTCTATTTTTTTATTTTTTGGAATTTTTATTTTTTTAGTATTAGAAAAAATTTATATTTTTATTTTAAAATTAAAAAAATAATAAATTTACAGATCTATTATTTACTAGATATTGCTGGACTTTGTTTTCTTTTTCTAATTTAAATAAAAAAATTTAATCATATAATTTAAATATTCACAAATAAAAAATTTATTTTTTAAAATTTATTTTTTAAAATTATTTTTTTTATTCACCGGATAATGCCACACCCAAACAGTTGATTTTTTTATGCTACACTTGTTCATAAATTAAGAATAAATTAATTTAAAAATTTAAAATTTTTCAATTTTTTATTTTTGGATATTTTTGGAATTTTTATTTTTTTACTATTAGAAAAAAATTTATATATTTTGTTTAAAAATTAAAAAAAATAATAAATTTACAGATCTATGGTTTACTAGATATTGCTTGACTTTATTTTATTTTTTTAATTTAAATAAAAAAATTTAATCATATAATTTAAATATTCAAAAATAAAAAATTTATTTTTTTAAAATTTGTAATATTTTTGAAAATATTTTTTTTGTTTTTTTATTCACCGGATAATGGCACACCTAGACAGTTGACTTTTTTTTGCTGCACTTGTTCACAAATTAAGAATAAATTAATTTAAAAAATTTAAAACTTTTCAATTTTTTATTTTTTGGATATTTTTAGAATTTTTTATTTTTTTCTATTGGAAAAAAGTTTTTTTTTAGTTAAAAAATTAAAAAAATAATAAATTTACAGATCTGTTGTTTAGTAGATATTGCTAAACTTTATTTTATTTTTCTAATTTAAATAAAAAAATTTAATCATGTAATTTAAATATCCAAAAATAAAAAATTTATTTTTTGAAATTTTTTTATTTTTTTTAAAAAATATTTTTATTTTTTTCACCGGATAATGCCACACCTAGACAGTTTATATTTTTTTGCTGCACTTGTTCACAAATTAAGAATAAATTAATTTAAAAATTTAATTTTTTCCTATTTTTTATTTTTTGGATATTTTTGAAATCATATCTTTTATTAGAAAAAAAATTATATTTTTATTTTAAAAATTAAAAAATAATAAATTTATAGATCTATTGTTAACTAGATATTGCTGGACTTTATTTTATTTTTCTAATTTAAATAAAAAAATTTAATCATATAATTTAAATATTCAAAAATAAAAAATTTATTTTGTTAAAATTTGTAATTTTTTTGAAAATATTTTGTTATTTTTTTATTCACCGGATAATGGCACACATGGACAGTTGACTTTTTTTTGCAACACTTGTTCACAAATTAAGAATAAATTAATTTAAAAAATTTAAAATTTTTCAATTTTTTTTGGATGTTGTTAGAATTTTTTATTTTTTTCTATTGGAAAAAAATTATTTTTTTAGTTAAAAAATTAAAAAAATAATAAATTAACAGATTTGTTGTTTACTTGGTATTGCTAGACTTTATTTTATTTTTTTAATTTAAATAAAAAAGTTTAATCATGTAATTTAAATATTCAAAAATAAATAAGTTATTTTTTGAAAATTTTGTATTTCTTTGAAAATATTTTTTTTTTCACCGGATAATGCCACACCCGGACACTTGACATTTTTTTGCTGCACTTATTCAAAAATTAAGAATAAATAAATTTAAAAATTTTAATTTTTCTATTTTTTTATTTTTTGGAATTTTTATTTTTTTAGTATTAGAAAAAATTTATATTTTTATTTTAAAATTAAAAAAATAATAAATTTACAGATCTATTGTTTACTAGATATTGCTGGACTTTGTTTTCTTTTTCTAATTTAAATAAAAAAAATTAATCATATAATTTAAATATTCAAAAAGAAAAAATTATTTTTTAAAATTTATTTTTTGAAAATATTTTTTTTATTCACCGGATAATGCCAAACCCAAACAGTTGACTTTTTTATGCTGCACTTGTTCATAAATTAAGAATAAATTCATTTAAAAATGTAAAATTTTTCAATTTTTTTATTTTTTGGATATTTTTGGAATTTTTATTTTTTTACTATTAGAAAAAATTTATATATTTTGTTTAAAAATTAAAAAAAATAATAAATTTACAGATCTATGGTTTACTAGATATTGCTTGACTTTATTTTATTTTTCTAATTTAAATAAAAAAATTTAATTATATAATTTAAATATTCAAAAATAAAAAATTTATTTTTTTTAAAATTTGTAATTTTTTTGAAAATATTTTTTTTGTTTTTTTATTTTCCCCAGATAATGGCACACCTAAATTTACAAATCTATTATTAACTAGATATTACTGGACTTTATTTTATTTTTCTAATTTAAATAAAAAAAATTTAATCATATAATTTAAATATTCAAAAATAAAAAATTTATTTTGTTAAAATTTGTAATTTTTTTGAAAATATTTTGTTATTTTTTTATTCACCGGATAATGGCACACATGGACAGTTGACTTTTTTTTGCAGCACTTGTTCACAAATTAAGAATAAATTAATTTAAAAAATTTAAAATCTTTTAATTTTTTTTGGATGTTGTTAGAATTTTTTATTTTTTTCTATTGGAAAAAAATTATTTTTTTAGTTAAAAAATTAAAAAAATAATAAATTAACAGATTTGTTGTTTACTTGATATTGTTAGACTTTATTTTATTTTTTTAATTTAAATAAAAAAATTTAATCATGTAATTTAAATATTCAAAAATAAAAAATTTATTTTTTTGAAAATATTTTTTTTTCACCGGATAATGACACACCCGGACACTTGACATTTTTTGCTGCACTTATTCAAAAATTAAGAATAAATAAATTTAAAAATTTTAATTTTTCTATTTTTTTATTTTTTGGAATTTTTATTTTCTTAGTATTAGAAAAAATTTATATTTTTATTTTAAAATTAAAAAAATAATAAATTTACAGATCTATTGTTTACTAGATATTGCTGGACTTTGTTTTCTTTTTCTAATTTAAATAAAAAAAATTAATCATATAATTTAAATATTCAAAAAGAAAAAATTTATTTTTTAAAATTTATTTTTTGAAAATATTTTTTTTATTCACCGGATAATGCCAAATCCAAACAGTTGATTTTTTTATGCTGCACTTGTTCATAAATTAAGAATAAATTAATTTAAAAATGTAAAATTTTTCAATTTTTTTATTTTTTGGATATTTTTGGAATTTTTATTTTTTTAATATTAGAAAAAATTTATATATTTTGTTTAAAAATTAAAAAAAATAATAAATTTACAGATCTATGGTTTACTAGATATTGCTTGACTTTATTTTATTTTTCTAATTTAAATAAAAAAATTTAATCATATAATTTAAATATTCAAAAATGAAAATTTTATTTTTTTAAAATTTGTAATTTTTTTGAAAATATTTTTTTTGTTTTTTTATTTTCCCCGGATAATGGCACACCTAAATTTACAGATCTATTGTTAACTAGATATTGCTGGACTTTATTTTATTTTTCTAATTTAAATAAAAAAAATTTCATCATATAATTTAAATATTCAAAAATAAAAAATTTATTTTGTGAAAATTTGTAATTTTTTTAAAAATATTTTGTTATTTTTTTATTCAACGGATAATGGCACACATGGACAGTTGACTTCTTTTTCAGCACTTGTTCACAAATTAAGAATAAATTAATTTAAAAAATTTAAAATTTTTCAATTTTTTTTGGATATTGTTAGAATTTTTTATTTTTTTCTATTGGAAAAAATTATTTTTTTATTTAAAAAATTAAAAAAATAATAAATTTACAGATCTGTTGTTTACTTGATATTGCTAGACTTTATTTTATTTTTTTAATTTAAATAAAAAAATTTAATCATGTAATTTAAATATTCATAAAGAAAAAATTTATTTTTTGAAAATTTTTTATTTTTTTGAAAATATTTTTTTTTCATCGGATAATGTCACATCCGGACACTTGACATTTTTTTTGCTGCGCTTGTTCAAAAATTAAGAATAAATAAATTTAAAAATTTAATTTTTCTATTTTTTTATTTTTTGGAATTTTTTTTAGTAATATAAAAAAATTTATATTTTTAGTTTAAAAATTAAAAAAATAATAAATTTACAGATCTATTGTTTACTAGATATTGCTGGACTTTGTTTTCTTTTTCTAATTTAAATAAAAAAATTTAATCATATAATTTAAATATTCACAAATAAAAAATTTATTTTTTAAAATTTATTTTTTGAAAATATTTTTTTTATTCACCGGATAATGCCACACCCAAACAGTTGATTTTTTTATGCTACACTTGTTCATAAATTAAGAATAAATTAATTTAAAAATTTAAAATTTTTCAATTTTTTTATTTTTGGATATTTATGGAATTTTTATTTTTTTACTATTAGAAAAAAATTTATATATTTTGTTTAAAAATTAAAAAAAATAATAAATTTACAGATCTATGGTTTACTAGATATTGCTTGACTTTATTTTATTTTTTTAATTTAAATAAAAAAATTTAATCATATAATTTAAATATTCAAAAATGAAAATTTTATTTTTTTAAAATTTGTAATTTTTTGAAAATATTTTTTTTGTTTTTTTATTTTCCCCGGATAATGGCACACCTAAATTTACAGATCTATTGTTAACTAGATTTTGCTGGACTTTATTTTATTTTTCTAATTTAAATAAAAAAATTTCATCATATAATTTAAATATTCAAAAATAAAAAATTTATTTTGTGAAAATTTGTAATTTTTTTAAAAATATTTTGTTATTTTTTTATTCAACGGATAATGGCACACATGGACAGTTGACTTCTTTTTCAGCACTTGTTCACAAATTAAGAATAAATTAATTTAAAAAATTTAAAATTTTTCAATTTTTTTTTGGATATTGTTAGAATTTTTTTTTTCTATTGGAAAAAATTATTTTTTTATTTAAAAAATTAAAAAAATAATAAATTTACAGATCTGTTGTTTACTTGATATTGCTAGACTTTATTTTATTTTTTTAATTTAAATAAAAAAATTTAATCATGTAATTTAAATATGCATAAAGAAAAAATTTATTTTTTGAAAATTTTTTATTTTTTTGAAAATATTTTTTTTTCATCGGATAATGTCACATCCGGACACTTGACATTTTTTTTGCTGCGCTTGTTCAAAAATTAAGAATAAATAAATTTAAAAATTTAATTTTTCTATTTTTTTATTTTTTGGAATTTTTTTTAGTATTATAAAAAAATTTATATTTTTAGTTTAAAAATTAAAAAAATAATAAATTTACAGATCTATTGTTTACTAGATATTGCTGGACTTTGTTTTCTTTTTCTAATTTAAATAAAAAAATTTAATCATATAATTTAAATATTCACAAATAAAAAATTTATTTTTTAAAATTTATTTTTTGAAAATATTTTTTTATTCACCGGATAATGCCACACCCAAACAGTTGATTTTTTTATGCTACACTTGTTCATAAATTAAGAATAAATTAATTTAAAAATTTAAAATTTTTCAATTTTTTTATTTTTGGATATTTATGGAATTTTTATTTTTTTACTATTAGAAAAAAATTTATATAATTTGTTTAAAAATTAAAAAAAATAATAAATTTACAGATCTATGGTTTACTAGATATTGCTTGACTTTATTTTATTTTTTTAATTTAAATAAAAAAATTTAATCATATAATTTAAATATTCAAAAATTAAAATTTTATTTTTTTAAAATTTGTAATTTTTTGAAAATATTTTTTTTGTTTTTTTATTTTCCCCGGATAATGGCACACCTGAATTTACAGATCTATTGTTAACTAGATTTTGCTGGACTTTATTTTATTTTTCTAATTTAAATAAAAAAATTTCATCATATAATTTAAATATTCAAAAATAAAAAATTTATTTTGTGAAAATTTGTAATTTTTTTGAAAATATTTTGTTATTTTTTTATTCAACGGATAATGGCACACACGGACAGTTGACTTCTTTTTCAGCACTTGTTCACAAAATAAGAATAAATTAATTTAAAAAATTTAAAAATTTTCAATTTTTTTTGGATATTGTTAGAATTTTTTTTTTCTATTGGAAAAAATTATTTTTTTATTTAAAAAATTAAAAAAATAATAAATTTACAGATCTGTTGTTTACTTGATATTGCTAGACTTTATTTTATTTTTTTAATTTAAATAAAAAAATTTAATCATGTAATTTAAATATTCAAAAATAAAAAATTTATTTTTTGAAAATTTTTTATTTTTTTGAAAATATTTTTTTTCACCGGATAATCACACACCTGGACACTTGACATTTTTTGCTGCACTTATTCAAAAATTAAGAATAAATAAATTTAAAAATTTTAATTTTTCTATTTTTTTATTTTTTGGAATTTTTATTTTCTTAGTATCAGAAAAAATTTATATTTTTATTTTAAAATTAAAAAAATAATAAATTTACAGATCTATTGTTTACTAGATATTGCTGGACTTTGTTTTCTTTTTCTAATTTAAATAAAAAAATTAATCATATAATTTAAATATTCAAAAAGAAAAAATTTATTTTTTAAAATTTATTTTTTGAAAATATTTTTTTTATTCACCGGATAATGCTAAATCCAAACAGTTGACTTTTTTATGCTGCACTTGTTCATAAATTAAGAATAAATTAATTTAAAAATGTAAACTTTTTCAATTTTTTTAATTTTTGGATATTTTTGGAATTTTTATTTTTTTAATATTAGAAAAAATTTATATATTTTGTTTAAAAATTAAAAAAAATAATAAATTTACAGATCTATGGTTTACTAGATATTGCTTGACTTTATTTTATTTTTCTAATTTAAATAAAAAAATTTAATCATATAATTTAAATATTCAAAAATGAACATTTTATTTTCTTAAAATTTGTAATTTTTTTGAAAATATTTTTTTTGTTTTTTTATTTTCCCCAGATAATGGCACACCTAAATTTATAGATCTATTGTTAACTAGATACTGCTGGACTTTATTTTATTTTTCTAATTTAAATAAAAAAAATTTCATCATATAATTTAAATATTCAAAAATAAAAAATTTATTTTGTGAAAATTTGTAATTTTTTTGAAAATATTTTGTTATTTTTTTATTCAACGGATAATGGCACACATGGACAGTTGACTTCTTTTTCAGCACTTGTTCACAAATTAAGAATAAATTAATTTAAAAAATTTAAAATTTTTCAATTTTTTTTGGATATTGTTAGAATTTTTTTTTTCTATTGGAAAAAATTATTTTTTTATTTAAAAAATTAAAAAAATAATAAATTTACAGATCTGTTGTTTACTTGATATTGCTAGACTTTATTTTATTTTTTTAATTTAAATAAAAAAATTTAATCATGTAATTTAAATATTCATAAAGAAAAAATTTATTTTTTGAAAATTTTTTATTTTTTTGAAAATATTTTTTTTCATCGGATAATGTCACATCCGGACACTTGACATTTTTTTGCTGCGCTTGTTCAAAAATTAAGAATAAATAAATTTAAAAATTTTAATTTTTCTATTTTTTTATTTTTTGGAATTTTTATTTTTTTAGTATTAGAAAAAATTTATATTTTTATTTTAAAATTAAAAAAATAATAAATTTACAGATCTATTATTTACTAGATATTGCTGGACTTTGTTTTCTTTTTCTAATTTAAATAAAAAAATTTAATCATATAATTTAAATATTCACAAATAAAAAATTTATTTTTTAAAATTTATTTTTTGAAAATATTTTTTTTATTCACCGGATAATGCCACATCCAAACAGTTGATTTTTTTATGCTACACTTGTTCATAAATTAAGAATAAATTAATTTAAAAATTTAAAATTTTTCAATTTTTTTATTTTTGGATATTTTTGGAATTTTTATTTTTTTACTATTAGAAAAAAATTTATATATTTTGTTTAAAAATTAAAAAAAATAATAAATTTACAGATCTATGGTTTACTAGATATTGTTTGACTTTATTTTATATTTCTAATTTAAATAAAAAATTTAATCATATAATTTAAATATTCAAAAATAAAAAATTTATTTTTTTAAAATTTGTAATATTTTTGAAAATATTTTTTTTGTTTTTTTATTCACCGGATAATGGCACACCTAGACAGTTGACTTTTTTTTGCTGCACTTGTTCACAAATTAAGAATAAATTAATTTAAAAAATTTAAAACTTTTCAATTTTTTATTTTTTGGATATTTTTAGAATTTTTTATTTTTTTCTATTGGAAAAAAGTTTTTTTTTAGTTAAAAAATTAAAAAAATAATAAATTTACAGATCTGTTGTTTAGTAGATATTGCTAAACTTTATTTTATTTTTCTAATTTAAATAAAAAAATTTAATCATGTAATTTAAATATCCAAAAATAAAAAATTTATTTTTTGAAATTTTTTTATTTTTTTTAAAAAATATTTTTATTTTTTTCACCGGATAATGCCACACCTAGACAGTTTACATTTTTTTGCTGCACTTGTTCACAAATTAAGAATAAATTAATTTAAAAATTTAATTTTTTCCTATTTTTTATTTTTTGGATATTTTTGAAATCATATCTTTTATTAGAAAAAAAATTATATTTTTATTTTAAAAATTAAAAAATAATAAATTTATAGATCTATTGTTAACTAGATATTGCTGGACTTTATTTTATTTTTCTAATTTAAATAAAAAAATTTAATCATATAATTTAAATATTCAAAAATAAAAAATTTATTTTGTTAAAATTTGTAATTTTTTTGAAAATATTTTGTTATTTTTTTATTCACCGGATAATGGCACACATGGACAGTTGACTTTTTTTTGCAACACTTGTTCACAAATTAAGAATAAATTAATTTAAAAAATTTAAAATTTTTCAATTTTTTTTGGATGTTGTTAGAATTTTTTATTTTTTTCTATTGGAAAAAAATTATTTTTTTAGTTAAAAAATTAAAAAAATAATAAATTAACAGATTTGTTGTTTACTTGGTATTGCTAGACTTTATTTTATTTTTTTAATTTAAATAAAAAAGTTTAATCATGTAATTTAAATATTCAAAAATAAATAATTTATTTTTTGAAAATTTTTTATTTCTTTGAAAATATTTTTTTTTTCACCGGATAATGCCACACCCGGACACTTGACATTTTTTTGCTGCACTTATTCAAAAATTAAGAATAAATAAATTTAAAAATTTTAATTTTTCTATTTTTTTATTTTTTGGAATTTTTATTTTTTTAGTATTAGAAAAAATTTATATTTTTATTTTAAAATTAAAAAAATAATAAATTTACAGATCTATTGTTTACTAGATATTGCTGGACTTTGTTTTCTTTTTCTAATTTAAATAAAAAAAATTAATCATATAATTTAAATATTCAAAAAGAAAAAATTATTTTTTAAAATTTATTTTTTGAAAATATTTTTTTTATTCACCGGATAATGCCAAACCCAAACAGTTGACTTTTTTATGCTGCACTTGTTCATAAATTAAGAATAAATTAATTTAAAAATGTAAAATTTTTCAATTTTTTTATTTTTAGGATATTTTTGGAATTTTTATTTTTTTACTATTAGAAAAAATTTATATATTTTGTTTAAAAATTAAAAAAAATAATAAATTTACAGATCTATGGTTTACTAGATATTGCTTGACTTTATTTTATTTTTCTAATTTAAATAAAAAAATTTAATTATATAATTTAAATATTCAAAAATAAAAAATTTATTTTTTTTAAAATTTGTAATTTTTTTGAAAATATTTTTTTTGTTTTTTTATTTTCCCCAGATAATGGCACACCTAAATTTACAAATCTATTATTAACTAGATATTACTGGACTTTATTTTATTTTTCTAATTTAAATAAAAAAATTTCATCATATAATTTAAATATTCAAAAATAAAAAATTTATTTTGTTAAAATTTGTAATTTTTTTGAAAATATTTTGTTATTTTTTTATTCAGCGGATAATGGCACACATGGACAGTTGACTTCTTTTTCAGCACTTGTTCACAAATTAAGAATAAATTAATTTAAAAAATTTAAATTTTTTCAATTTTTTTGGATATTGTTAGAATTTTTTATTTTTTTTTCTATTGGAAAAAAATATTTTTTTATTTAAAAAATTAAAAAAATAATAAATTTACAGATCTGTTGTTTACTTGATATTGCTAGACTTTATTTTATTTTTTTAATTTAAATAAAAAAATTTAATCATGTAATTTAAATATTCATAAAGAAAAAATTTATTTTTTGAAAATTTTTTATTTTTTTGAAAATATTTTTTTTTCATCGGATAGTGTCACATCCGGACACTTGACATTTTTTTGCTGCGCTTGTTCAAAAATTAAGAATAAATAAATTTAAAAATTTTAATTTTTCTATTCTTTTATTTTTTGGAATTTTTTTTAGTATTAGAAAAAAATTTATATTTTTATTTTAAAAATTAAAAAAATAATAAATTTACAGATCTATTGTTTACTAGATTCCCTTTACAATTCCAGCTGTTTACATTTCTTGCACTTTAAGATTCCGTAATTTACATTTCTTGCACTTTAAGTTTCTGCTATTTAATTTCTTGTCCTTTATGTTTCAGCAATTTATTTCTTGTTCTTTTTACTTCAATGCAATTTAATTCTGCAAGTCACAAAACCATCAACCGAAGCTTGATTCGCTTGACTAAATCAACCACTAAGCTAAAATTGCTCAATCCTTCAATCCCTGTGGGATCGACCTCACTCCCGTGAGTTTTTTATTACTTGATACGACCCGGTACACTTGCCGGTTAGATTTGTGTGTTTTGGGAGAGATTTATTTTTCCTCCAAAATACTCATCACTTTGCTGTTTCGGATCTGATTTAATCCCAATTCCCTTTTTCTCTTCTGTTTAATGCAATTTAACTTTTCCTTGTTTAATTTCTGCAAATCCAAGTCCCAATCCCCTTTACAATTCAAGTCATTTACATTCCTTGCACTTTAAGATTCCGCAATTTACATTTCTTGCACTCTAAGTTTCTGCCATTTAATTTCTTGTTCTTTAAGATTCAGCAATTTAATTTCCTGCTCTCTTTAATTCCATGCAATTTAAATTTTGCAAATCACCAATCAATCAACCAAATCTTGATTCGCTTGACTAAATCAACCACTAAACTAAAATTGCTCAATCCTTCAATCTCTGTGGGATCGACCTCACTCCCGTGAGTTTTTATTACTTGATGCGACCCGGTGCACTTGCCGGTTAGATTTGGGTGTTTTGGGAGAGATTCGTTTCTCCACCAAAATATCTCACCAAGTTTTTGGCGCCGTTGCCGGGGATTGAATAGATTGACAATGATTAAGTGAGGTGGTGATCTAGATCAAGCACTTTTATTTTCTGTTTCTTTAATTTTCAATTAACCCACTAACTGTTTGAATTTTTGCCTGAGATAACTGAAACTTTGCTTTAGCCACAAAGTGAAGTTTTCCTGGAAATTTCTGGCTCTATGCAATGCTCTTACTTACACAAGAGAAGCAATTTCTGCACTAATCTCCCAAGTCCATCAACTGTTTGATACTTTGTGTCAACTAATCCTCTGACTACATTCTGGCATGAGAATATCCAATTTTCATTTGGATTGTTTGTGATTTTGCAGGTCATGGAGGAAAGAAATCCTACAGCAAGAGGAGAAAAACTGAGGCATTATGATTTCCAGCCTCCATAATCAAAGAGCAAGATGTCAAGCTAGTGACAATAAAAGAGCGCTTGTTAGGAGGCAACCCAACCTGAGGTAGTTATCTTTTCATATCTATTTCAATAAAAAGGTTAATTAGTTTTATCTATATTGCAAGAAGCTAAGTTTGGTGTTGCACACCAAAACAATCTAAGGGAGAATGAAGGATTCTAAGTTTGGTGTTCCACCAAAATCCCATCATGAAACACATTCTCACTTTCTGCATAATGCTGGCTTCAAGCATGTTGGATGAACTAGTTAACTATTCTGCTGTTTCCTAGTTTTCAGTTTTATTGCTTTTGAAAAAGAAGAAGAAAAGAAAAAAAAATTATCACACATGGTTAACCATTGGCAAGGTACGAAGTTTGGTGTTCCCACACCAAAGTAAGTTCAAAAAGCCTGCAAATAAATCATGAAAATTAACCATTGTTTCCAAGTGCTTGGGGAACAAGCAACTTTCAATATCATTACAGAATGTCATACAAGCTTTTGGAGATTTGAACATCATCAAAAAGGAGAAAGATGAACATGAAGGTCAGCAACAATGATGATGAGAAAAAGGAAAGCAATTGAACTCCAACAGGTTGTATTGTTAAGTGATTATTCTACATCAAATATTGCTGTGATTGAAAGTTGGATTGTATCCTTAATTACCCTGCCTGTCTGCATAGTATAGTTTTCTTTCTATATACCCCTGCCTGCCTGCATAGCACAGTTTTTTTTATAATTCAATAAGCAAGATGTCTGATCAATCACAACATTCTTATCTTCAAAACTTGTTTGCACTCAATTTTCAAGAAATGCATCACATGAAAGTTCTTTGAGAAGAAGGATTGAGGAATAAATCAAATTTGAGGCAAGCAAAAGATTAGGAGAAGTGGTGGTTCTAGTTGTATGATTATGTATTGAGGTTGCATGCTTGTGAAAACTTGCATGGGAGCTCTGATGACAAGTCATCCTAGCCTATTTTAGCTAGTCTTTTTCTTTTGTTTTCATTAGAACTATGCACTTTCTTAAGCTACAAGCAAGCTAATTGAGTAGATTTTCATGTTTCCCTTGATTGAACCAACCATATATGAATTTATGCCATTTCATGAGGTTTTATGCTATATTTGTTGCATATTATGAAAGAATGAATATCTCATGATTTTGAGCATAGCTTTGATAAGTTTGGTTGATTAATGATAGGTGAAGAAAGCTTGGAGAAAGGTTGAAGCAAAGAGGAATGGCTAGAAATGAAGAGAGGACAATGGAATAAGTAAAATTGAACCAGGAGGCATGAAGTTAGCCCCAACGTTAGCCCCCTAACTTGGAGGCTAACGTTAGGCATGAAGATTACTCCCTGGGCTCCCCACGTTTGAGCCAACGTTAGCCCCCTAACTTGGAGGCTAACGTTGGCAAGAGAAACTTCTTCCCTGGGCAACAACGTTTGCGCCAACGTTAGCCCCCTAACTTGGAGGCTAACGTTGGCACATGAATCACAAAAGGGGAAGGGCCAACGTTTGCGCCAACGTTAGCCCCCTAACTTGGAGGCTAACGTTGGCACATGAAGACACAAGGGAGGGGCACCAACGTTTGCGCCAACGTTAGCCCCCTAACTTGGAGGCTAACGTTGGCGCCACTAGCACTAAACAAGGCCAACGTTAGGGTCAAAGTTAGACCCCTAACGTTGGCACCAACGTCCAAACCAGTAAATTTGGCTTGCTGATATGAAAAGTTGGGGCCAAAGTTAGACCCCTAACTTTGGCTCAAACATTAGGACCAACTATGGCTAACTTCAAAACCGGTTCAATTGGTTCACTTTGGTTCTTCTTCAAACTTCAAGAGCAATCAACCAAGGCCTCTTTCAACCCAATTTCACCAAGAACAAAGGCCCAACTCAAGGCTTGAAGATCATTTTGGAAAGTGTATAAACAGGATAGAATTCAAGTTATTCGGGGAGCTTTCCTTTTAGAATTTCCATAATAGTTTTCGGAGAGCTTTTGAACTTGGGTGAACTTTAATTTCTTGTTTTCATTGCTTTCAATTTCATTTTACATTTGTCTTGGATCTTGGATTGGAGAATTGAAGAAATTCTGTTTCAATCTCAATCTTGGATCTCTCTGTTTCTTTACTGTTAATTGAATTTACTTTCCGGTTCATTGCTCTTCATCTATTCTCTTTGCAATTTACAATTCCCTTGCAATTGTTCTTGTTGGATCTAGGAAGGCATTGAGATCTAGACTTGGGTTTCTAGTCTCTGGGTCCTGAGATCCAAATCCCCAATTTACATTCTGTTTCTTTCCTTTCTATGTTCAATTTACTTTACTGCTTTAAGATCCGGTTCAATCCCAATTCCCTTTCCCTCTTCTGTTTGATGCAATTTAGTTTTTCCTTGTTTAATTTCTGCAAATCCACATCCCAATCCCCTTTACATTTCAAGCAATTTACATTCCTTGCACTTTAAGATTCTGAAATTTACATTTCTTGCACTTTAAGTTTCTGCCATTTAATTTCTTGTTCCTTAAGATTCAACAATTTAATTTCCTGCACTCTTTACTTTCATGCAATTTATGTTCTGCAAATCACAAATCACCCAACCAACACTCGATTCGCTTGACTAAATCAACCACTAAACTAAAATTGCTCAATCCTTCAATCCTTGTGGGATCGACCTCACTCCCGTGAGTTTTTATTACTTGATACGACCCGGTACACTTGCCGGTTAGTTTTGGGTGTTTTGGGAGAGATTATATTTCCTCCAAAATAACTCATCAAGCTCATAGGCAGGACATGAAGTTCAAAGAAGTATTGTGGAGATTCTCAAAAATCTATTGATCCAAGAAGCAGCAAACAAAACAAAAGAAAAGAAAGAAAATACAAAAACAAAAAGAACATGGCCCAAGGCTCTGAGCATCAATTACTAGGCAGAAAAGAAAAAAAGAAACAATGACTCAAAGAGTTGTTAGCCTAGTAAATGCTTGTGGTTGAGTTGTGTCAAAGAAAGAGGCTTGAGCAAGTAAATCCTTAGGGGTGCTTTAACACCTAATACCTTAAAACCAACTGGTTTAGGAGTATTGATTGAAAGCTTATTTAAAGAGCCGCTTTGAGACATGACACTTAGAGTCAAGGCCAAAGCAAAGAAACTATAAGCTGCTTCAAGGTGATTACATATAAAGAGATCTCCATGATACCATTTGGATGAAAATCCTAAGACCTAAGACTCCCAATATGTGAGGACTAGTAAGCACTGAAACCCTTGCAAGAGCACATGATTTAGAGTTCACCCCACTGTACCTGATCACTTCATTCACTGGACTTTACAAGTTATTCTTCAATCCATCTTAATTGAAAGAACCTTGGAGCATAAATTTATTTCTTGCTTGAGGACAAGCAAGCTTTAAGTTTGGTGTTGTGATGACAAGTCATCTTAGCCTATTTTAACTAGTCTTTTTCTTTTGTTTTCATTAGAATTATGCACTTTCTTGAGCTACAAGCAAGCCAATTAGCTAGATTTTCATGTTTCCCTTAATTGAATCAACCATGTATGAATTCATGCCATTTCATGAGGTTTTATGCTATAATTGTTGCATATTATGAAAGAATGAATATCTCATGATTTTAAGCATAGCTTTTATGTGTTTGGTTGATTAATTATAGGTGAAGAAAGCTTGGAGAAAGGTTGAAGCAAGAAGGAATAGCTAGGAGTAAAGAGAAGACAATGGAATAAGTGAAATTGAACCAGGAAGCAAAAAGCTGGACCTAAAGTTAGCATCAAACTTTTGCACAAACTTTTGGTTGAAAAGTTAGCCCCAACGTTAGCCCCCTAACTTGGAGGCTAACGTTGGAACTTGAACATCACTCCCTGGGTACCAAAAGTTTGCGCCAACGTTAGCCCCCTAACTTTGAGGCTAACGTTGGCACATGAAATTTACCCCTGGGCACCAAAAGTTTGCGCCAACGTTAGCCCCCTAACTTTGAGGCTAACGTTGGCATGAAGAAATCCTCCCTGGGCACCAAAAGTTTGTGCCAACGTTAGCCCCCTAACTTGGTGGCTAACGTTGGCGCCACAAGTACACAAAGCAAGGCCAACGTTAGGGTCAAAGTTAGACCCCTAACGTTGGCACCAACGTTCATATCAGCAAAGTGGTGCTAGCTGATATGAAAAGTTGGAGCAAAAGTTAGACCCCTAACTTTTGCTCAAACTTTTGGTCCAACTTTTGCAAAACTCAAACCCGGTTCAATTGGTTCACTTTGGTTCTTCTCCAAACTTCAAGAGCAATCAACCAAGGCCTCTTTCAACCCAATTCCACCAAGAGAAAAGGCCCAACTCAAGGCTTGAAGATCATTTGAAGAAAGTGTATAAATAGGATAGAATTCAAGTTCTTCGGGGAGCTTTCCCTTTGGAATTTTCATAATAGTTTTCGGAGAGCTTTGGATATTGAGTGATCTTTAATTTCTTTGTCTTGGGGAAGAAGAATTCACTTCTCTTCCTCTTAGTTTTATTGCTTTCAATTTCAATTACACTTGTCTTGGATCTTGGGTTGGAGATTTGAAGAAATTCTGTTTCAATCTTATCCTTGGATCTCTCTGTTTATTTACTGAATTTGAATTTCTGTTTCCATTACTTGCTTCTCATCTAATTTCTTTGCAATTTACAATTTCCTTGCAATTGTTCTTGTTGGATCTAGGAAGGCATTGAGATCTAGACTTGGTTTTCTAGTGCCTTTGAGTGATGATCATTTGGGCCCTTGCTCTTGATGGAATTGGGTTGATAAAGGCCTTGGTTGATTGCTCTTGGAGTTTGAAGAGGAACCGAATTGAACCGGGTTTGAGGTTAGCCAAAGTTGGACCTAAAGTTTGAGCCAAAGTTAGGGGTCTAACTTTGGCTCCAACTTTTCACATCAGCAAACACAATCTGCTGGTATGGACGTTGGTGCCAACGTTAGGGGTCTAACTTTGACCCTAACGTTGGCCTCCCTTATGCACATTTATGGCGCCAACTTTGTCCTCTTGTCATGTTGCCAATTTTATGCCCAATATAGACTATCATATATGGTTGGAAAGCTCTGAATGTCAGCTTTCTAACCCACTTGGAATCACTTCAATTGGACATCTACAACTCAAGTTATGATCATTTGAAGAGGGCATGGTCGCTGGCTTTGGTGTGCAGCGTTTGAGGCAACGTTAGCCCTCAAACGTTGGCGAAAACGCCAGTTCTGGAGGCTCAAATGTATTGTCCACCCCATACTATTATACATTGTTGGAAAGCCCTGGATGTCTACTTTCCAATGCCGTTGGGAGCACATTATTTGGAGCTCTACAGCTCGAGTTATACTCCATCAAAGGTGCAGAGGTCAAGTGGCCTCACTGCATGTTGCCACCATGTTCATTTATGCACATTGCGGGGCAGTTTTCTCCCTCAATTTTAGTGTCCACCATGCAGTGCCATATATTCTTGGAAAGCTCTTGATTCCTACTTTCCAATGCTTCTTGAATCACCTCATTTGGAGCTCTGTAGCTCAAGTTATTCTTGTTGGAAGTATACCCCTTGTATGCCTTGTGGTGTGTGGCGCCAACGTTAGCCTCCAAGTTAGGGGGCTAACGTTGGCGCAAACGTTGGCCCTTCCCCCTTTGTAATTTATGTGCCAATGTTAGCCTCCAAGTTAGGGGGCTAACGTTGGCGCAAACGTTGGTGCCCAGGGGAGAAACTCTCAAGTTCCAACGTTAGCCTCCAAGTTAGGGGGCTAACGTTGGGGCTAACTTTTGCCTCTTCCTTGAATGTTCATGTGCCAACGTTAGCCCCCAAGTTAGGGGTCTAACGTTGGCTCAAACGTGGGGAGCCCAGGGAGTAATCTTCATGCCTAACGTTAGCCTCCAAGTTAGGGGGCTAACGTTGGGGCTAACTTCATGCCTCCCGGTTCAATTTCACTTATTCCATTGTCCTCTCTTCACTTCTAGCCATTCCTCTTTGCTTCAACCTTTCTCCAAGCTTTCTTCACCTATCATTAATCAACCAAACTCATCAAAGCTATGCTCAAAATCATGAGATATTCATTCTTTCATAATATGCAACAAATATAGCATAAAACCTCATGAAATAGCATGAATTCATACATGGTTGATTAAATCAAAGGAAACATGAAAATCTACCCAATTGGCTTGCTTATGGCTCAAGAAAGTGCATAATTCAATTGAAAACAAAAGAAAAAGGCTAGTTAAAATAGGCTAAGATGACTTGTCATCACAACACCAAACTTAAAGCTTGCTTGTCCCCAAGCAAGAAAAGAATCATGCAATAAAGATTGACAATCCAAGGTAAGAAGAATAGCAACTCAATGTTCATGGTAAGCTAGTTTTCTAAGCATGCTACAATCACAAAAGAAATGTAAATGATTGATGCTTCCATCTAGCTCAATTTATGAAATCTTTCTTATATTTCTTCCTTGAAACAAGCTTTTGATTTTCTTATTAGCTTCTCCTTTTTGGGTGCTTTGCCCCATGAGTTGATAACAAAGCTACGACTTCTAAATGCTTTGTTTTCAAGTATTACCACTTGATACATAAGCACCACAAGCATTTGATTAGAGGACTTCATTAAGCTCATTTTTCTTTTCTTTTCTTGACTCTCTAATCATTGATGCTCAGAGCCTTGAGCTTTGAGGGAGTGCTTTTGCACTTTTGAGCCTAACCTTGACTTCTAAGTGTTTTGTTTTCAAGCATTTGGCATGATACATAAACACCACAAGTACTTAACAAATGAATTGCCATTGGTACTCAGAGCCTTCAGCTTTCTCATTCTTTCCCTTTTTCTTTTCTTGCTTTATTTTGCATTTGCTTCTTCAAGGTTTTCATGATTTTAAAAGATTTCACAAAATGTCCTAGATGAAAACTTCAATTAAATAAAATCTAATGCAATTAAGCAACAATCAAACATACTAGCTTACCAATACTTTTATGCACATGCTAAAATCTTCTTTAATGCCTTGTTTGTTTATGATCATGATACTTTTGTTGCTTTTGAATTCACAAAACTCAAGTTGGAAATCATAATGACATAGCACCGTGTTGCAATTTAGAAATCAAACTATGCCTTTTCATACACACATGCATACAGAGAAGGTAAAGACAATCATGCAGTTCATAGTGCTTGAAACAAATGAGAGGAAAAGGAACTTTACAACTTTGTAGTTCATCTTCTCTATTGTTGTCATTTTCCTCCCATTCTCCTCCTTCCCATACCAAACTCAGAATGCTTGCTCATCCTCAAGCAACTATTAGAACCGTGGCTATGGGGCTAAGATGGATCATGAATGTCTTTCACAAGGAATGTTAGTAGTACATGTGTTTCAAGCAAGCAAAATTAAAGATAATAATCAAGGCACAAGAGACAGAGACATTGTGATTGCAAGCTTAAGAAGGTGAGCATAATACTTTGCATAAAAGATAAGTGGCACACCAAACTTAGTGTGACACTTTCACTTGGAATTAATGCAAGTATCCAGTAAAGATTTGAAGCAAACTGTGTTGCATAGCAACACCAAACTTAGAATGCAATCCTATGTCAATTTATTTAAACTAAAACTAAACAAAAGAAACTGTTATATGTTAAATACAATCACCAAATGAAGAGTCTGTTATAAATAAGGATGTCTTGGTGATGTATTAACAAAAACAGTTAATGAAGGAAAGCATTAAAAACAAGTAAATAAATAAAACAAAGGGAAAACAAAAATTATCCAACTAAGAAGAAAAATAACACTGTAAAAGGCAATATGATTATGCAGACAAGTGATGTTGCTGGATTGAATTGCATAGAAAAATAGGTGGCACACCAAACTTAGAATCTTGGTGTGTCACTTTCATGTAAAATTGATGCAATCATCCATGAAAATGGAAAACAGTTTGTTGCAGGGCAACACCAAACTTAGAATGTAATCATATGCCAATTTATTGAAATTTAAACAAAGCAAGGAGAAGAATTGTACCTACTGTCTACCTGTTCTTTACTTTCTTCCTTTTCTTCCAATTTGTTAAGAGAAATGACTTCAAAGGAGGAGAAGTTTCAGCTAGTGCCCCCTGTCTTGGTCTCTCCTCAGCAAGCTTCCTTGTGAAATTGGCTTGATTGATCTTGCTTGCTGGATCAGGGGGAGGATTGTTTGCAGTTGACCTTCTAATGAATGTTGTCCTTGGTGTCTTGGTCACAATCCTCTTCTTGGTGCTTTTGTTAATTGCCTTCACTTCTTGGATGTCAAGACATGGTTGCTGTGTGATTATTGGAGTGATTTCTTCATTCAGGGCCTCTTGTATTGGTGGTTCCATGAACTCCTCCTTTATGTACTTTTCTGCCTCACTTGAGTTTGGAATGACTTCTTCACTTTCTTGCTCCTCCACTTCCTCTTTTACACTCATCAATTGGCCTTCATTTTTCTTGCTCAGTGGTTCTAAGCTCCTCCTTATTTTCTCTACTTCTCCATTCATATTTTTGAAGACAGCCTCTTGCCTTTTTTCGAATATTTGTGCTTCTTTCGCATATTTTTCGAGCTTGGACTCAAGCTCTGAAAGCCTTGAGTGGTTCATGGAAGTTTGTGGAGGTTGTGAGTGTTCAGGTTCTTTTGTCACCTCAAGTGTAGTTTCATTTTCAACCTCCTCATTCTTTATTGAAAGTTCACTTGATGCAGTAGCCTCCTCATCTTGTTTTTCCTCCTTCTTCATTGCACTTTCACTTGACACAAGGACCTTTTGTTCTTGCTTTTCCACTTCCTCACCCACAAATTTGTCTTCATCCTTACTGTTTGATGGTTCTAAGTTCCTCTTCGTTTGCTCTAAGGACCCATTTATCTGCTCGAGGATGGTTTCTTTCCAAGATGGGGATTTTGTGTAAAATTCCACTAGTTTTCTCTGTATTTCAATGCCTTCACGGTATTCTTCCTCTGTTAATTCAAGAGATGAAGGTTGAGAGTAATTTTGGTGACGTGAATGTGTTGTGGTGAATTTGTGTTGAGGGGTGTGGAATGAGTTGTGTGATCGATGGTATGACTGGTATGGATTTTGGAGGAAACTTTGTGTTGAGGCATAATCAAGTGATGAAGAATTTTTAAATGAGAAACTAGGACGTGAGGGTGGCTGCTCTTCCATTCTTTGGCGACACTTCCATCTTCCATGAGGATAATGATATGAATCATTTTGTGGTGGTGGTTGGTATCCCATATGATTCTCTTTCTCATCTTGTGGTTGTGAAGCAAATCTCCATGAATTGGAGTGCTCAGAATGTGTATTCTCTTGGTGATATTCCCAGCCACCATTAGAGATTGGTGATGGTGGATGATATCCAATAGAATTTGTTTGATCATAAGATGAGTTGAACTCCATTTGAGTTTTGTAAAACACACAACCAAGGAAAATTGAAATTACTCATATCAGAGATGAGAATTTCTTAGTGAGGCAAAAACTCAAACACCTTGGTTTCACTTTGAAACAGAAAACAAAAATAAAGAAAATGCTTGATCTAGACTTCTCACCCACTTAATCATTGTTGATCTAATCAATCCCCGGCAACGGCGCCAAAAACTTGATGAGTATTTTGTAGGAAAAATAAATTTCTCCCAAAACACACAAATCTAACCGGCAAGTGCACCGGGTCGCATCAAGTAATAAAACTCACGGGAGTGAGGTCGATCCCACAGGGATTGATGGATCAAGCAACTTTAGTGGGTGATTAGTTTAGTCAAGCTAACATTGATGTGAATTATGTGAAATTGTAACCAACAGGAAGTAAAGGACAATGAATTTAAAGTTGCAGAAAGTAAATTGCATTGAAACTTAAATTGCAAGAAAATTAAATTGGCAAAATCTTAAATGACAAGAAAAGTAAATTGCATCAAATGTAAAGGGAATTGGGTGCAGAGAAATTAAAGAAAGCAAACAAGGAAGTGTAAATAGCAATCAAACAGAGAAGTAAAAGATGTAGCAGGTTCAACAGATTTGGAAAATCACTTGAAAAATCAAAACAGAAAGCAACTTGGCTCAATTGCAAAATCTGAACGAGAGATTGAAGATCTCAGGGGTTGGATGAGACTAGAGACCAAGTCTAGATCTCAATTCCTTCCTTGATCCAACAGAGAATAATTGCAGAAGAAAATAGAGAGGAAAGCAGTAAAGAGAGTTTTGATTCAAATCACAATTCCTTCAAATTATGCAGCAAGTAAACAGAGAGAAATCTCAGAGGGAGAATGAAACAGAACACCTTCAATTCTCCACCCAAGACTCAAAAACAAAGAAAAGAAAATTAAAGAGAGAGTTCTCGAATCCTAGTGCTCCCTAGTGGAGCCAGCCTCCACTACAAATATAAAAATGATGCCTTATATAGGCTTTACAAAATGGAAATGAAAATGAAATTAAAAACAAATTACAATTAAATGAAATTCCTATTTTATCTATTTCTTATGCACTTTCTTAAGCTACAAGCAAGCTAATTGAGTAGATTTTCATGTTTCCCTTGATTGAACCAACCATATATGAATTCATGCCATTTCATGAGGCTTTATGCTATATTTGTTGCATATTATGAAAGAATGAATATCTCATGATTTTGAGCATAGCTTTGATGTGTTTGGTTGATTAATGATAGGTGAAGAAAGCTTGGAGAAAGGTTGAAGCAAGAAGGAATGGCTAGGAGTGAAGAGAGGACAATGGAATAAGTGAAATTGAACCAGGAAGCAAAAAGCTGGACCTAAAGTTAGCATCAAACTTTTGCACAAACTTTTGGTTGAAAAGTTAGCCCCAACGTTAGCCCCCTAACTTGGAGGCTAACGTTGGAACTTGAACATCACTCCCTGGGTACCAAAAGTTTGCGCCAACGTTAGCCCCCTAACTTTGAGGCTAACGTTGGCACATGAAATTCACCCCTGGGCACCAAAAGTTTGCGCCAACGTTAGCCCCCTAACTTTGAGGCTAACGTTGGCATGAAGAAAACCTCCCTGGGCACCAAAAGTTTGCGCCAACGTTAGCCCCCTAACTTGGTGGCTAACGTTGGCACATGAAAATCACAAGGAGGAGCAAAAGTTTGCGCCAACGTTAGCCCCCTAACTTGGTGGCTAACGTTGGCGCCACAAGTACACAAGGTAAGGCCAACGTTAGGGCCAAAGTTAGACCCCTAACGTTGGCACCAACGTTCATATCAGTAAAGTGGTGTTAGCTGATATGAAAAGTTGGAGCAAAAGTTAGACCCCTAACTTTTGCTCAAACTTTTGGTCCAACTTTTGAAAAACTCAAACCCGGTTTAATTGGTTCACTTTGGTTCTTCTCCAAACTTCAAGAACAATCAACCATGGCCTCTTTCAACCCAATTCCACCAAGAGCAAAGGCCCAACTCAAGGCTTGAAGATCATTGGAAGAAAGTGTATAAATAGGATAGAATTCAAGTTCTTCGAGGAGCTTTCTTTTGGAGTTTTCATAATAGTTTTCGGAGAGCTTTGGATATTGAGTGATCTTTAATTTCTTTGTCTTGGGGAAGGAGAATTCACTTCTCTTCCTCTCCATTTTATTGCTTTCAATTTCAATTGCAATTGTCTTGGATTTTGGGTTGGAGAATTGAAGAAATTCTGTTTCAATCTCAACCTTGGATCTCACTGCTTTATTTACTGTTTGATTGGATTTCAATTTCTGTTAATTGCTCTTCATCCACTTTCTTTGAATTTCAATTACAATTTCTTGTTGGATCTAGGAAGGCATTGAGATCTAGACTTGGCTTTCTAATCTCTGGGTCCTGAGATCTGATTTCCCATTTCAATTCTCTGTTTACTGCTTTATATGTTCATTTACTTTTCTGTTTCGGATCCGATTCAATCCCAATTCCCTTTTACTCTTCTGTTTAATGCAATTTAACTTTTCCTTGTTTAAATCCAAACCCCAATTCCCTTTACAATTCCAGCCGTTTACATTTCTTGCATTTTAAGATTCCGCTATTTACATTTCTTGCATTTTAAGTTTCTGCTATTTAATTTCTTGCTCTTTAAGATTCAGCAATTTAATTCCCTGTTCTCTTTACTTCCATGCAATTTAATTTCTGCAAATCACAAAACACTCAACCAAATCTTGATTCGCTTGACTAAATTAACCACTAAGCTAAAATTGCTCAATCCTTCAATCCTTGTGGGATCGACCTCACTCCCGTGAGTTTTTATTACTTGATACGACCCGGTACACTTGCCGGTTAGATTTGTGTGTTTTGGGAGAAATTTATTTTTCACCAAAATACTCATCAAGTTTTTGGCGCCGTTGCCGGGGATTGATTAGATTGACAATGATTAAGTGAGGTGGTGATCTAGATCAAGCACTTTTTCTTTAATTTTGATTAACCCACTAACTGTTTGATTTTTTGCTTAAACTAACTAACACTTCAATCTGGCAGTAAATTGAAGTGTCACTGATTTTGTGCATTTCTCATGCTCTGCTTGTATGTCAGGTACAAGAAGAACCATACCCAATTTTCATGAACAAGACGAAAGAACTCTCAGGAGGTTAAGAAGAGCTGAAAGAGGGAAAAACATTGTTGGAGAAGAGGAATCAGACGAAGAATTCCAAGAGATGGAGGAACATTTAACCAATCCAACAGGTGGAGAAGACAACAACAATGACAACCCACCCCAGAGGAGAGTTTTGGCTTCCTATACCTTTGCAAATCCTAGACATTGTGGGAGCAGCATCTTGGCTCCAAATGTCAATGCTAACAATTTTGAACTCAAACCACAACTCATCACCTTGGTTCAGAACAATTGCTCTTTTGGTGGAGGACCACTTGAGGACCCACACCAACATTTATCCACTTTCTTGAGGATATGCAACACTGTCAAAACTAATGGAGTGCCCCCTGACAGTTACAAGCTGATGCTATTCCCATTTTCCCTCAGGGACAAGGCCACTCAATGGTTGGAATCTTTTCCAAGGGACAGCATCAACAACTGGGATGATTTGGTAACCAAGTTTTTTGCCAAATTTTATCCTCCTCAGAGGATTATAAGGTTAAAGGCTGAGGTTCAAACATTTACACAAATGGAGGCCGAACCTATCTATGAGGCATGGGAGAGGTACAAGGCTCTGATCAGGAAATGTGCCCCTGCCATGTTTAATGAGTGGGAAAAGCTTCAGAACTTCTATGAAGGCTTAACACTGAAATCCCAGGAAGCTTTGGATCATTCAGCTGGAGGTTCCTTGCAACTCATGAAAACTGCAGAGGAGGCTCAAGAACTCATTGATATGGTGTCCAACAACCAATATTTCTTTGCTAATCAAAGAGGCCGCCAACCATCACAAAGGAGAGGAGTAATGGAGCTAGAAGGAGTGGATTCATTCCTAGCTCAAAACAAGATGATGCAGCAGCAAATACAACAACAATTTGAGCAAATGGCCAAGAGGATTGATAGTCTCCAAGTTGCAGCAGTTAACACTAGCCAACCATCAACCACATGGAGACAGAGTGAAGAAACTCAAGAAGAACAACAACAAGAGCAAGTACAGTATATGCACAACCAAGGACCAAATGAAGTGTATGGTGATACATACAATCCATCCTGGAAAAACCACCCAAACCTCAGATGGGGAGATAACCATACCCAAAACCAACAACCATGGCAGAGGAACTCAAACCAACACAACCCAAGAAGCAACCAAAACCACAACCAGCAGCAAACTAACCAAAACCCCTACAGAAAACCTCAAAACAACTACCCCAACCTCAACCAATACCAATCTAATAACCAACCCACCAACCAAAATGCCTACCATCCACCACCCACATCTCATAACCCACCTCAAGTATCACCTGAAGCCCAAAGAATCACTCACTTGGAGGCCATGATAGACAAAATGTTGAAACACCAGGAAATGGTAACCAAGAATCAGGAAGCCTCCCTGAAGAGCCTAGAGAGACAGATAGGGCAACTCTCCAAGCAAGTATCTGTTGAGAGACCTTCAAACTCACTGCCCAGTGACACAATTCCAAATCCCAAGGAGGAATGCAAGGCAATACAATTAAGGAGTGGGAGAACATTGATAAGCAACAATGGCACTACAAGGAAGCAAGCAGAGAACATCAAAGAACCAACGGAGGATGAGAAGCAAACAAAGGCAGATGAGGCTAAGGAGCAAGTTGTGATGCCAAACAAAAGCACTGAGAAACTTAAAGAGAAGGACAACCAGCCACATAGCTCAACGGAAGTAGCTCAAGGACAGCAGCAAATAGGAAAGAGCATCACACCTCCACTGGCATATCCCCAGAGGTTTAACAAAGAGGTTAAAGACCAGCATTTTCACAAATTCCTTGAGATTTTCAAGAAGCTAGAAATTAATATCCCCTTGGCTGAAGCACTTGAGCAAATGCCTCTGTATGCCAAATTCTTGAAGGAGCTTGTCAACAAGAAAAGAAGCTGGGATGAGAAAGAAACCATAATGATTACTGAGGAATGCAGGGCCTTGATTCAAAAGGGGCTTCCTCCCAAGCTTGAGGACCCAGGGAGCTTCCTGTTGCCTTGCACCATTGGGGAATTGACCATCACTAAAGCAATGTGCGATCTCGGAGCAAGTATTAACTTAATACCATCTTCCTTGGTGAAAAAGATGCATATAGAGGAAGTCAAACCAGTACAAATGTCTCTGGAGCTGGTAGACAAGTCAATGGTATACCCCAGGGTGTAATTGAAAATCTTTTGGTCAAGGTGGACAGTTTTATTTACCCTGCTGATTTTGTGGTTCTAGAATCAAACGATGATGATGGTAACTCTGTTATACTGGGAAGGCCATTCTTGGCCACTGCTAGAGCTATCATAGACGTAGAGGAAGGGGAATTAACTCTCAGGATGCATGACCAGAGTGTCACTCTGAAGGTATTACCAGAGGCACAATTTAGCAAGGAGAAGAAAGACTATATGAAAAATGACCAGGAAAGTCACAGCAACATCCCAATGCTAAGGATTGCGCAGACTGATGAAAAAGCCCAAGAGGATATTAGAGTATTGGCCACTGAGAAGAGAGGTCCCCAAGGAAAACCTACGGCCAGAAAAGAAAGAACAACAAAAGGAAAGATGAAACGCAGAAACAAAGCAAAAAGGGGTTGGAAGAACAGAAAGATTCCAACAGAGGGGCTTTCCAAAGGTGACAAAGTGCAACTGATATATCAACAGCTGGGGGCAAATCAACAAACCGAGGATTATTACACTGTCAGCAACATACTATCATTAGAGCATGCTGAAATTGAACACCAGAGAACAAAGAAGAGGATCACGGTCAGAGGAGACAAATTGAGGCCCTACAAGCACCAACCACCATAAAAGAAAGCTCCAATGTCAAGCTAATGACAATAAAAGAGCGCTCCATGGGAGGCAACCCATGCTTTAAGATTCATGTCATTTTAAATTCAATAAGTTGTGATCAATTGAGCATGAATTCTTTTCTCTTTTCATGAACATATCCATTGACTGCATGCACTATTTTGAAACATATGCTAAGTTTGGTGTGCCTTCAAGCATACTAAACCAATGTTACAAATAATTCCATTTTGCATGTTTGGAGTATCTTGACAAAGCATATAGCCGAACACTAAGTTTGGTGTCCACATAGCTTCATGAAAAGTAGAAACTCATGCATCAATAATCATACAATTGTTGTTTTTCAAAATCTTATAAATAAAAAAAAAATTCTTTTCCGGTAATGAAGGCATTAATTGTGATGTACCCTTTGACAAGAAACAAGTTTGGTGTTCATCAAACCTTGATGCACCGATTTAGGGATACAATTGATCCTTCATGAAAAAAAAAAGAGAGAAAAAGAAAGTATGATGAAAACAATTCTTATGAACATTTAACATTTAAATCTCACTAATTGGAGGAAGATACTCATTTTCTTTATATATGACCAAACATTAAGTTTGGTGTCTTCAAGGGAGAGTGTCACGGTTCAAATGATATAAAAATTGATGGTTCACATAGTATTAATAAAAAGAACACTCTTGCTACGGTTGGATAAGACTAATGTATGTTGTCTTGTTGTGGTGACTAGGAGGTCAAAGAATCTTCAAAGAAAAAGACAGGACAAAGGAAAGCATAGCATGAAGACAAAATCCCATCACATGCCTCGAAAAAGAAATCTGCCACTCCTTGAGAATGATCACGGCAAAGGCAAGGGAAGGAGCAAACTTTGTCTTCATTCATCCTTACATGCATACCTTTGATCTCCATAAGTCTAATTGCATCCCAACCCTTCATTGCTCATTTAAAAGCATACCACCTTCAAGCCATGCACATGACCGAACCACTCCAACCTTGGAAACTTCACTCCCTTCATCACTCCTCAACATAACAAGCTTTGTGCAACATTTCTCTTACTTTAAACTCCAACCACTTAAACTTCTCTTCATCATTTCTTGTCATAGCAAGTTCGGTCTCAATTTTTTTTTGCTCCAAACACACATCAAACTCTCCAACATTCTTCACACTCCTTCTCAACCAACCAAGTGACCATGGCCTCCTCCTCAAGAACCAAACGAAGAAAAGGAAAAGATCCCATAGTGGAAAAAGACACACATGAATATGACCAATGGAGATTCAAGTCTTGGTTTCATCAAATGCAAATTCAATGGATGAACGAGAAAAGAATCTATCCTGAAATTCCATTCTTGTTGCCGGATGATGGATGTCAAGAAATGAAGGACAAAATTCGGAAGAGGAGGTGGGAGGAACTTGCATCACCAGCCACCCGAATCAATGCCAATATCATAAGAGAGTTCTATGCAAATGTCCCAAGGCTTGACATGCGTGAGCCCCCAACGTACAAGAGCTATGTGCGGGGGGTGGAAGTAGGCTTTAGCCCGGATGCAATCAAGAAAGTCTTGACACTAAAGTCAGTCCGCTTTGATGAACCGGGATACCAACAAAGATTGAATGAGGATCAGGATTATGAGGAGATTGCGAGAGACATTTGTTTTGAGAACTCAGAGTGGGAAGGAGATAACAAGAACAGATACAAGTTCCTGAAGAGATGTAACCTCACTCCGGAAGCAAAAGGATGGTATGAGTTGATGAAAAGATCAATTCTGGGCACAGTGAACACCTCAGAAGTTAACAGGGAGAGAGCCGTGATGCTGCATTGCATCATTGTGGGAGGAGAGATAAGAGTTCATGAAATCCTTGCAAAAGACATTCAAAAGCTGGCTGAAAAGAATTCGGCCGGATCTTGGTTGTACTATCCGAGTACCATTTGGAGGTTGTGTGCAAAGGCTAAGGTTCCAATGGAAGAGGAGAATCCAATGTGGTTAAGCCAAGGCATGCCCATAACCATTGAACGAATGATGATGCCTCTTGAAGCACATCAAGGCCGAAGACCACATGGAGGAAGGGAAAGAGAAGAACCAATGGAAGAAGATGAGCCACACATAGAAGAAGAGCCACAAGAGGAGGAGGAACAGCCACACTTTTTCCCACATGGCAATATGGATATGACTCAAATGCAAGAAGCAATAGGAAGATTGTCACAACAGTACACGAGAATCCAAGAAAGGCAAGAGGAATACCATTCTCTGTACATGAAAAACCAACAAGCACAAGAAGAAAGGGAGCTGAGAATAATGAACAAACAAAGTGAGTTCGAGTCAAGATTCCTTGTGATGCAAGAAGAACATGCCTTTCAATCTCATGAATCTTTTGGAAAGTTGGAACAAATGCAAGCTGAAAATTTGAGGGCTCTCAAATAGTTCACAACACTCCAAGATGCAAGGTATGAAGTGCAAGCCGATTACAACATCAATAGCCAAATCAAACTGAACTATATTGGAGAACATTTGCACAACATGGATCCTGCTTTCCCAACTTTTGATGAATTCTTCAAAAAGAGAAGTGAGGTAGAAGTAAGCAGGGCTATGAGACTTGAAGATAGAGTGGAGGAGGCTATGAATAAGGCTGGCTTTTGGCAAGGTCAACAGGCACCAAACAAGGATGGTGGGAACACTAGCAGCCAAGTGTATGAAAGGAGAAAGAAAAGGCATGACAAATGAAAGGTGGACTTGCTCCTTGTTCATCACTACAAAGAAAAAAGCATGCATTCTATCTGTTCTAAGTTGTCTTTGCATTTTTAAGTAGTTCTTTTTAATTAAAAGTCTTTGCATTATGTTTGTTTCTTTTAAAATAAGTAGGCTAGTTTATGTGTGTGCTTGTGTGTTTATTTTCACTTGACAAGAAGCATGTGTTGTCCCCCGCATCTTTAAATTCAATAAAAGAAATGCTTGAATATGAAGTAAGATGGTCTCTGTTAGATAGAAGTAGAATAAAAGTAAGTGGTGGTATGTGTGTGATTGTATAATAGCTCACTTTTAGTGAATAAAGAGTCAGGATATCTCCTTCTAAGTAAAGAGTAGCCTACTGTCTATGAATCTCAATTAAATAAAAAATTCCTTAGTTAGAAAGAAAAACAAAAAGAAGGAAAGAAAAAAAGATAGCCAAAAAGTGGCAGAACAAAAGGAAACAAAAAGAAACAAAGCTGGACACCAATAGCTTGAACTTTAAAATATATGCCTGTGATGTCTTTGTACTAGGATCTGCTTGGATTAGTAAGCTCTTAGGAGTGCATCAACACTCGGTGACTTGGGTTAACTAATCCGGGATCATCAGCTGAAAGTCCACTATCAAGAGCAACCTAACTACAAGGCATTTAGTAACCCAAAGAGGTGCTGGGCATCAATGTTTAAAAGGGAATGTGAGCCAAGTGTCCATGGTGAATAATGTGTCAAGTATACAGAAAAGAAATGAACTTGCTACACATGACACTCAAATAAAGCTTATAAACAAAGTAATAGCCAAGGATAAAGGAATAATGAGAGGTCATAGCAGTATGTTACTTGAAGCTTGAAGGAGACTTTCTAGGCCTAGGAGTCAGTAAGAAGTGAGTATTTACATATCCACACAAAATCCTATGAACTATCAATAATACTCTGCTAGCATGAACATCCTCTTCCATCTCATTCTTTCTTCTCAATAAATCTCTTCTTGCTTGGGGACAAGCAAGCTTTAAGTTTGGTGTTGTGATGACAAGTCATCCTAGCCTATTTTAACCAGTCATTTCCTTTTGTTTTCATTAGAATTATGCACTTTCTTGAACCATAAGCAAGCTAATTGAGTAGATTTTCATGTTTCCCTTGATTGAATCAACCATGTATAAATTCATGCCATTTCATGAGGTTTTATGCTAAAATTGTTGCATATTATGATAGAGTGAATATCTCATGATTATGAGCATAGCTTTGATGAGTTTGGTTGATTAATTATAGGTGAAGAAAGCTTGGAGAAAGGTTGAAGTAAGAAGGAATAGCTAGGAGTAAAGAGAAGACAATGGAATAAGTGCAATTGAACCAGGAAGCAAAAAGCTGGACCTAAAGTTAGCATCAAACTTTTGCACAAACTTTTGGTTGAAAAGTTAGCCCCAACATTAGCCCCCTAACTTGGAGGCTAACGTTGGAACTTGAACATCACTCCCTGGGTACCAAAAGTTTGCGCCAACGTTAGCCCCCTAACTTTGAGGCTAACGTTGGCACATGAAATTCACCCCTGGGCACCAAAAGTTTGCGCCAACGTTAGCCCCCTAACTTTGAGGCTAACGTTGGCATGAAGAAAACCTCCCTGGGCACCAAAAGTTTGCGCCAACGTTAGCCCCCTAACTTGGTGGCTAACGTTGGCACATGAAAATCACAAGGAGGAGCAAAAGTTTGCGCCAACGTTAGCCCCCTAACTTGGTGGCTAACGTTGGCGCCACAAGTACACAAGGTAAGGCCAACGTTAGGGCCAAAGTTAGACCCCTAACGTTGGCACCAACGTTCATATCAGTAAAGTGGTGTTAGCTGATATGAAAAGTTGGAGCAAAAGTTAGACCCCTAACTTTTGCTCAAACTTTTGGTCCAACTTTTGAAAAACTCAAACCCGGTTCAATTGGTTCACTTTGGTTCTTCTCCAAACTTCAAGAACAATCAACCAAGGCCTCTTTCAACCCAATTCCACCAAGAGCAAAGGCCCAACTCAAGGCTTGAAGATCATTGGAAGAAAGTGTATAAATAGGATAGAATTCAAGTTCTTCGAGGAGCTTTCTTTTGGAGTTTTCATAATAGTTTTCGGAGAGCTTTGGATATTGAGTGATCTTTAATTTCTTTGTCTTGGGGAAGGAGAATTCACTTCTCTTCCTCTCCATTTTATTGCTTTCAATTTCAATTGCAATTGTCTTGGATTTTGGGTTGGAGAATTGAAGAAATTCTGTTTCAATCTCAACCTTGGATCTCACTGCTTTATTTACTGTTTGATTGGATTTCAATTTCTGTTAATTGCTCTTCATCCACTTTCTTTGAATTTCAATTACAATTTCTTGTTGGATCTAGGAAGGCATTGAGATCTAGACTTGGCTTTCTAATCTCTGGGTCCTGAGATCTGATTTCCCATTTCAATTCTCTGTTTACTGCTTTATATGTTCATTTACTTTTCTGTTTCGGATCCGATTCAATCCCAATTCCCTTTTACTCTTCTGTTTAATGCAATTTAACTTTTCCTTGTTTAAATCCAAACCCCAATTCCCTTTACAATTCCAGCCGTTTACATTTCTTGCATTTTAAGATTCCGCTATTTACATTTCTTGCATTTTAAGTTTCTGCTATTTAATTTCTTGCTCTTTAAGATTCAGCAATTTAATTCCCTGTTCTCTTTACTTCCATGCAATTTAATTTCTGCAAATCACAAAACACTCAACCAAATCTTGATTCGCTTGACTAAATTAACCACTAAGCTAAAATTGCTCAATCCTTCAATCCTTGTGGGATCGACCTCACTCCCGTGAGTTTTTATTACTTGATACGACCCGGTACCCTTGCCGGTTAGATTTGTGTGTTTTGGGAGAAATTTATTTTTCACCAAAATACTCATCAGCTAACAATTAAATCAAACACACACCACCACTAACTTTCCTTCTACTATTGCAACATTGAACAATTACTTTTCTAAATCAAACTTCTCTCTTTTATTCAAACAGCAAGGGAAACAAAACAAAGTATTCAAGCTGATGAATGATGACACTTATTATGCAGATAGTTTATAGGCAGAAGTTATGCAGATTGCTCTCTCTACGTGTACTTCCATTTGCAACTAAATGATCATCTAGACATAAAGGAGTCCCTAAATTAATTCATTGCACAATCAATGATCAAGTATAAATACGACCTGTTGTGCTGCTGCTTTTCATTTTTCCTTTTGTTTGCTCCTTATGAGTCAGAATGCAAATGTTTGGCTATTCTCCTGCATACTGAAGACATGTCACCATGTCATGTTTTTCTATGCTTTTTCATTTGTTTTCAATAGGTTTTATGCACTTTCTTGAGCCATAAGCAAGCCAATTGGGTAGATTTTCATGTTTCCTTTGATTTAATCAACCATAGATGAATTAATGGAATTTCATGAGGTTTTATGCTATAATTGTCATATATTATGAAAGAATAAATATCTCATGATTTTGAGCATAGCTTTGATGTATTTGGTTGATTAATGATAGGTGAAGAAAGCTTGGAGAAAGGTTGAAGCAAGAAGGAATGGCTAGGAGGAAAAGAGAACAAAAAGCTTGAGCAAAAGTTTGCCTCAAACTTTAGCTCAAACTTTTGGAATAAGTGAAAACGAACCAGGGAGCAAAAAGCTTGACCAAAAGTTTGCCTCAAACTTTTGTGCAAACTTTTGGGCAAAAAGCTTGAGCAAAAGTTTGCCTCAAACTTTTTGGCAAACTTTTGGCATCACAAATCAACACCCTGGAGAGCAAAAGTTTGCGCCAACGTTTGCCTCAAACTTTTTGGCAAACGTTGGCGCCACACCAACACACCCAGGGGAGAAAAAGCTTGCGCCAACGTTTGCCTCAAGCTTTTTGGCAAACGTTGGCGCCACAAGGCATACAAGGGGTATACTTCCAACAAGAATAACTTGAGCTACAGAGCTCCAAATGAGGTGATTCAAAAAGCAATGGAAAGTAGGAATCGAGAGCTTTCCAAGCATATATGGCACTGCATGGTGGACACTAAAATTGAGGGGGAAAACTACCCCGCAATGAGCATAAACGAACATGGTGGCAACCTGCAGTGAGGCCAACTGACCTCTGCACCTTCGACGGGGTATAACTCGAGCTGTAGAGCTCCAAATGATGTGCTCCCAACGGCATTAGAAAGTAGACATCCATGGCTTTCCAACAATATATAATAGTATGGGGTGGACAATACGTTTGAGCCTCCAAAACTGGCGTTTTCGACCACGTTTGAGGCAAACTTTACCTCAAACGTTGGGCACCAAAGCCAGCGACCCTGTCCTCTTCAAAGGAGCATAACTTGAGTTGTAGATGTCCAATTGAGGTGATTCCAATTGGGTTAGAAAGCTGACATTCAGAGCTTTCCAACCATATATAATAGTCTATAGTGGGCATAAAATTGGCAACGTTGACAAGAGGACAAAGTAGCGCTACATATATGTACTAGGGGGCCAACGTTTGAGCAAAAGTTTGACCCCAAACTTTGGCTCAAACGTTGGTAGCAGCAAGAATGGGGCAGCTGGTGTAAAAAGTTTGAGTAAAAGTTTGCCTCAAACTTTTACTCAAACTTTTACTCAAGCTTTTAAGATTCACAACCCGGTTCACATTGGTTCTCTCTCCAACTCCAAGAGCAATCAACCAAGGCCTCTATCAACCCAATTCCATCAAGAGCAAAGGCCCAATTGACACCACTCAAAGGCACAAGAGATAGTTAGAATAGAAATTTCATTTAATTGTAATTTGTTTTTAATTTCATTTTTATTTTCATTTTCATTTTGTAAAGCCTATATAAGGCATCATTTTCATATTTGTTAGGAAGGCGAGCTCCACCAAGGAGCATTAGGAATATAGAACTCTCTCTCTTTAGTTTTTCTTTTTGTTTTAAATCTTGGGTTGAGAATTGAAGAAATTCTGTTTCAATCTCACCTTGAGAATTCTCTTTGTTTTCTTCTACAAAATTTCAGTGAATTAAGGATTTGAATCAACACTTTGTTTATTGCTTTCATCTTCATTTCTTTTGCAAATTGTTCTTTATTGGATCAAGGAAGGAATTGAGATCTAGACTTGGTCTCTAGTCTCATCCAATCCCTGAGATCTTCAATTTCCTTTAGTTATTGCAATTGTACTGCATTTCACTTTCTGTTTGGTTCTTCAATTTAATTTACATTAAGCTTGCTGCAAATCTCATTTACATTTCCTGCACAATTTTAAATTCCTCTGCAATTGCTCTAAATTCTGATTCACTGAAATTTTGCTTCTCTATTTACATTGCTCTCAGTTTACTTTCCAGCAATTTAAATTTCCAGTTGCGTGATCTATTGTTCTCTTTAATTTCCAGCACCTGCTCCCCTTTAATTTCATGCAATTTACATTTCTTGCAATTTAAGATTCTTGCAATTTACATTTCTTGCCCTTTAAGTTACTGTCCAATTTACTTTCTGCACTTTAATTTTCCTTGTCATTTACTTTCTGCTGCATCAATTATCACACAAATGTTAGCTTGACTAAACTAATCACCCACTAAAGTTGCTTGATCCATCAATCCCTGTGGGATCAACCTCACTCCCGTGAGTTTTATTACTTGATGCGACCCGGTGCACTTGCCGGTTAGATTTGTGTGTTTGGAATTCATTTTCCAAAAATACACATCAAGTTTTTGTAGTCTCATGTTTGACCATAAGATGAGTTGAACTCCATTTGTATTTTGTAAACATCAATGAAATTTGAAATTCATGTCATAGAGAAAGAATTTCTTAGTGAGGCAATAACTCAAACACCTTGGTTTCAACTTAGAACAGAGAACAAAAATAAAGAAAATGCTTGATCTAGACTTCTCACCCACTTAATCATTGTTGATCTAATCAATCCCCGGCAACGGCGCCAAAAACTTGATGGTGTTTTTGCGGAAAACGAATTTTCCAAACACACGAAACTCACCGGCAAGTATACCGGGTCGCATCAAGTAGTAAAACTCACGTGAGTGAGGTCGATCCCACAGGGATTGATGGATCAAGCAACTTTAGTGGGTGATTAGTTTAGTCAAGCTAACATTGATGTGAATTGTGTGAAATTGTAACCAACAGGAAGTAAAGGACAATGAATTTAAAGTTGCAGAATGTAAATTGGCAAGTAACTTTAAGAGCAAGAAATGTAAATTGCAAGAATCTTAAATTGCAAGAAATGTAAATTGCGTCAAATGTAAAGGGGAGTGGGTGCTGAAAATTAAAGAGAACAATAGATCACGCAACTGGAAATTTAAATTGCTGGAAAGTAAACTGAGAGCAATGTAAATAGAGAAGCAAAATTGTAGTGAATCAGAATTTAGAGCAATTGCAGAGGAATTTAAAATTTTGCAGGAAATGTAAATGAGATTTGCAGCAAGCTTAATGTAAATTGAATTGAGGAACCAAACAGAAAGTGAAATGCAGCTCAATTGCAATAACTAAAGGAAAGTTGAAGATCTCAGGGGTTGGATGAGACTAGAGACCAAGTCTAGATCTCAATTCCTTCCTTGATCCAACAGTAAACAATTTGCAGAAGAAATAGAGATGAAAGCAGTAAAGAGAGTTTTAATTCAAATTGCAATTCACTGAAAGTTTGCAGAAGAGGAAAACAGAGAGAATTCTCAAGTTGAGATTGAAACAGAATTTCTTCAATTCTCAACCCAAGATTCAAAACAAAGAAAAACTAAAGAGAGAGAGTTCTGTATTCCTAATGCTCCCTAGTGGAGCTCGCCTCCCCTAATAAAATGAAACAGATACTTATTTATAGGCATTTTTACAAAAATAAAAATGAAATTCAAAACAAATTACAATTAAAAATGAAATTTCTATTCTAACTATCTCTTGTGCCTTTGAGTGGTGTCAATTGGGCCCTTGCTCTTGATGGAATTGGGTTGATAGAGGCCTTGGTTGATTGCTCTTGGAGTTGGAGAGAGAACCAATGTGAACCGGGTTGTGAATCTTAAAAGCTTGAGTAAAAGTTTGAGTAAAAGTTTGAGGCAAACTTTTACTCAAACTTTTTATACCAGCTGCCCCATTCTTGCTGATACCAACGTTGGGGCAAAAGTTTGGGGTCAAACTTTTGCTCCAACGTTGGCCCCCTAGTACATATATGTGGCGCTACTTTGTCCTCTTGTCAACGTTGCCAATTTTATGCCCACTATAGACTATTATATATGGTTGGAAAGCTCTGAATGTCAGCTTTCTAACCCAATTGGAATCACCTCAATTGGAAATCTACAACTCAAGTTATGCTCCTTTGAAGAGGACAGGGTCGCTAGCTTTGGTGCCCAACGTTTGAGGTAAAGTTTGCCTCAAATGTAGTCGAAAACACCAGTTTTGGAGGCTCAAACGTATTGTCCACCCCATACTGTTATATATTGTTGGAAAGCCCTGGATGTCTACTTTCCAATGCCGTTGGGAGCACATCATTTGGAGCTCTACAGCTCGAGTTATACTCCGTCGAAGGTGCAGAGGTCAGTTGGCCTCACTGCAGGTTGCCACCATGTTCGTTTATGCTCATTGCGGGGCAGTTTTCTCCCTTAATTTTAGTGTCCACTGATGACAAGTCATCTTAGCCTATTTTAACTAGCCTTTTTCTTTTGTTTTCAATTGAATTATGCACTTTCTTGAGCCATAAGCAAGCCAATTGGGTAGATTTTCATGTTTCCTTTGAGTTAATCAACCATGTATGAATTCATGCTATTTCATGAGGTTTTATGCTAAAATTGTCACATATTATGAAAGAATGAATATCTCATGATTTTGAGCATAGCTTTGATGAGTTTGGTTGATTAATGATAGGTGAAGAAAGCTTGGAGAAAGGTTGAAGCAAAGAGGAATGGCTAGGAGTGAAGAGAGGACAATGGAATAAGTGAAAATTGAACCAGGAAGCATGAAGTTAGCCCCAACGTTAGCCCCCTAACTTGGAGGCTAACGTTGGCACATGAACATTCAAGGAAGAGGCATGAAGTTAGCCCCAACGTTAGCCCCCTAACTTGGAGGCTAACGTTGGAACTTGAGAGTTTCTCCCCTGGGCACCAACGTTTGCGCCAACGTTAGCCCCCTAACTTGGAGGCTAACGTTGGCATATGAATTACAAAGGGAGAGGGGCCAACGTTTGCGCCAACGTTAGCCCCCTAACTTGGAGGCTAACGTTGGCGCCACACACCACAAGGCATACAAGGGGTATACTTCCAACAAGAATAACTTGAGCTACAGAGCTCCAAATGAGGTGATTCAAGAAGCATTGGAAAGTAGGAATCAAGAGGTTTCCAAGCATATATGGCACTGCATGGTGGACACTAAAATTGAGGGAGAAAACTGCCCCGCAATGTGCATAAACGAACATGGTGGCAACCTGCAGTGAGGCCAACTGACCTCTGCACCTTCAAAGGAGTATAACTCGAGCTGTAGAGCTCCAAATAATGTGCTCCCAACGGCATTGGAAAGTAGACATCCAGGGCTTTCCAACAATGTATAATAGTATGGGGTGGACAATACATTTGAGCCTCCAGAACTGGCGTTTTCGCCAACGTTTGAGGGCTAACGTTACCTCAAACGCTGCACACCAAAGCCAGCGACCATGCCCTCTTCAAATGATCATAACTTGAGTTGTAGATGTCCAATTGAAGTGATTCCAAGTGGGTTAGAAAGCTGACATTCAGAGCTTTCCAACCATATATGATAGTCTATATTGGGCATAAAATTGGCAACATGACAAGAGGACAAAGTTGGCCCCATAAATGTGAATAAGGGAGGCCAACGTTAGGGTCAAAGTCCATACCAGTAGAATGTTGCTTGCTGCTATGAAAAGTTGGAGCCAAAGTTAGACCCCTAACTTTGCCTCAAACGTTAGATCCAACTATGGCTAATTTCAAAACCGGTTCAATTGGTTCAATTCGGTTCCTCTTCAAACTCCAAGAGCAATCAACCAAGGCCTTTATCAACCCAATTCCATCAAGAGCAAGGGCCCAAATGATCATCACTCAAAGGCACAAGAAATAGATAAAATAGGAATTTCATTTAATTGTAATTTGTTTTTAATTTCATTTTCATTTCCATTTTGTAAAGCCTATATAAGGCATCATTTTCATATTTGGGAGGAGGCTGGCTCCGGAAGGGAGCATTAGGAATACAGAACTCTCTCTCTTTAGTTTTCCTTTTTGTTTTGAATCTTGGGTTGAGAATTGAAGAAATTCTGTTTCAATCTCACCTTGAGAATTCTCTCTGTTTACTTGTCTGCATAATTTCAGTGAATTGTGATTTGAATCAAAACTCTCTTTACTGTTTTCTTCTCTATTTTCTTCTGCAATTATTCTCTGTTGGATCAAGGAAGGAATTGAGATCTAGACTTGGTCTCTAGTCTCATCCAACCCCTGAGATCTTCAACCTCTCATTTAGATTTTGCAATTGAGCTAAGTTGCTCTCTGTTTTAATTTTAAAGTGATTTTCCAAATCTGTTGAACCTGCTGCATCTTTTACTTCTCTGTTTGATTGTCATTTACACTTCCGTGTTTGGTTTCATAAATCCCAGTACCTAATTTCCTTTATTCTTCTTGCAATTTAACTTTCCAATTACTTGATCTACTGCTTTCTTTTAATTTCCAGCACCCACTCCCTTTTAATTTCATGCAATTTACATTTCTTGCAATTTAAGATTCTTGCAATTTACATTTCTTGCCCCTTAAGCTACTTGCCAATTTACTTTCTGCACTTTAATTCTCCTTGTCATTTACTTTCTGTTGGCTTCAATTGTCACTCAAATCACTCAATGTTAGCTTGACTAAACTAATCACCCACTAAAGTTGCTTGATCCATCAATCCCTGTGGGATCAACCTCACTCCCGTGAGTTTTATTACTTGATGCAACCCGGTGCACTTGCCGGTTAGATTTGTGGTGTTTTGGGAGAGATTCGTTTCTCACCAAAATATCTCATCATCCACCATGCAGTGCCATATATGCTTGGAAAGCTCTCGATTCCTACTTTCCATTGCTTTTTGAATCACCTCATTTGGAGCTCTGTAGCTCAAGTTATTCTTGTTGGAAGTATACCCCTTGTATGCCTTGTGGCGCCAACGTTTGCCAAAAAGCTTGAGGCAAACGTTGGCGCAAGCTTTTTCTCCCCTGGGTGTGTTGGTCATGCGCCAATGTTTGCCAAAAAGTTTGAGGCAAACGTTGGCGCAAACTTTTGCTCTCCAGGGTGTTGATTTGTGATGCCAAAAGTTTGCACAAAAGTTTGAGTCAAACTTTTGCTCCAGCTTTTTGCCCAAAAGTTTGCACAAAAGTTTGAGGCAAACTTTTGGTCCAGCTTTTTGCTCCCTGGTTCATTTTCACTTATTCTAAAAGTTTGAGCTAAAGTTTGAGGCAAACTTTTGCTCAAACTTTTTGTCCTCTCTTCCTCCTAGCTATTCCTTCTTGCTTCAACCTTTCTCCAAGCTTTCTTCACCTATCATTAATCAACCAAACACATCAAAGCTATGCTCAAAATCATGAGATATTCATTCTTTCATAATATGTGACAATTATAGCATAAAACCTCATGAAATTGCATTAATTCATACATGGTTGATTAAATCAAAGGAAACATGAAAATCTACCCAATTGGCTTGCTTATGGCTCAAGGAAGTGCATAAAACCTATTGAAAACAAATGAAAAAGCATAGAAAAACATGACATGGTGACATGTCATCACAACACCAAACTTAAACCTTGCTTGTCCCCAAGCAAGAAAAGAATCATGCAATAAAGATTGACAATCCAAGGCAAGAAGAATAGCAACTCAATGTTCATGGTAAGCTAGTTTTCTAAGCATGCTACAATCACAAAAGAAATGTAAATGATTGATGCTTCCATCTAGCTCAATTTATGAAATCTTTTTCTTATATTTCTTCCTTGAAACAAGCTTTTGATTTTCTTATTAGCTTCTCCTTTTGGGTGCTTTGCCCCATGAGTTGATAACAAAGCTACGACTTCTAAATGCTTTGTTTTCAAGTATTACCACTTGATACATAAGCACCACAAGCATTTGATTAGAGGACTTCATTAAGCTCATTTTTCTTTTCTTTTCTTGACTCTCTAATCATTGATACTCAGATCCTTGAGCTTTGAGGGAGTGCTTTTGCACTTTGAGCCTAACCTTGACTTCTAAGTGTTTTGTTTTCAAGCATTTGGCTTGATACATAAACACCACAAGTACTTAACAAATGAATTGCCATTGGTACTCAGAGCCTTCAGCTTTCTCATTCTTTCCCTTTTTCTTTTCTTGCTTTATTTTGCATTTGCTTCTTCAAGGTTTTCATGATTTTAAAAGATTTCACCAAATGTTCTAGATGAAAACTTCAATTAACTAAAATCTAATGCAATTGAGCAACAATTAATCATACTAGCTTTCCAATACTTGTATGCACATGCTAAACTCTTCTTTAGTTCCTTGTTTGTTTATGATCATGATGCTTTACTGCTTTTGAATTCACAAAACTCAAGTTGGTAATCATAATGGCACAGCACCATGTTGCAATTTAGAAATCAAACTATGCCTTTTCATACACACATGCATACAGAGAAGGTAAAGACAATCATGCAGTTTATAGTGCTTGAAACAAATGAGAGGAAAAGGAACTTTACAACCTTGTAGTTCATCTTCTCTATTGTTGTCATTTTCCTCTCATTCTCCTCCTTCCCATACGAAACTCAGAATGCTTGCTCATCCTCAAGCAACTATTAGAACCGTGGCTATGGGGCTAAGATGGATCATGAATGTCTTACACAAGAAATGTTAGTAGTACATGTGTTTCAAGCAAGCAAAATTAAAGACAATAATCAAGGCACAAGAGACAGAGACATTGTGATTGCAAGCTTAAGAAGGTGAGCACAATACATTGCATAAAAGATAAGTGGCACACCAAACTTAGTGTGACACTTTCACTTGGAATTAATGCAAGTATCTTGTAAGAATTGGAACTAAATTTTGTTGCATAGCAACACCAAACTTAGAATGCAACCATATGTCAATTTATTTGAACTAAAACTAAACAAAAGAAACTGTTATATGTTAAATACAATCACCAAATGAAGAGTCTGTTATGAATAAGGATGTCTTGGTGATGTATTAACAAAAATATTTAATGAAGGAAAGCATTAAAAACAAGTAAATAAATGAAACAAAGAGAAAACAAAAATTATCCAACTAAGAAGAAAAATAACACTGTAAAAGGCAATATGATTATGCAGACAAGTGATGTTGCTGGATTGATTTGCATAGAAAAATAGGTGGCACACCAAACTTAGAATCTTGGTGTGTCACTTTCATGTAAAATTGATGCAATCATCCATGAAGATGGAAAACAGTTTGTTGCAGGGCAACACCAAACTTAGAATGTAACCATATGCCAATTTATTGAAATTTAAACAAAGCAAGGAAAAGAAATGTACCTACTGTCTACCTGTTCTTTACTTTCTTCCTCTTCTTCCAGTTTGTTAAGAGGAATGACTTCAAGAGAGGAGAAGATTCAGCTATTACCCCCTGTCTTGGTCTCTCCTCAGCAAGCTTTCTTTTGTACATGGCTTGATTGAGCTTGCTTGCTATTGGTCCAGGGGTTGGATTGCTTGTGGTTGACCTCCTCTTGAATGTTGTCCTTGGTAGTTTGGTCACAATCCTCTTCTTGGTGCTTTTGTTAATTGCCTTCACTTCTTTGAATCCAAGTCTTGGTGGTTGTGTGATTGTTGGAGTCTTCTTTTCATCAAGAGTCTCTTGTATTGGTGGTTCTATGAACTCCTCCTTTATGTACTTCTCTGCCTCACTTGAGTTTGGAATGACTTCTTCACTTTCTTGCTCTTCCACTTCCTCTTTTACACTCAACATTTGTTTTAATAGCTCTTTTATGGAGGAGGTTTGTTGATCTTCCCAAGCTTTCTTCATCTCCTCTTCATACCTTTCAATCATGGATTCAAGTGTTGAGGCGTTTTGGTCCAGGGAAATTTGTGAGAGTTGTGATTCTTCATGTTCCTTTGTCATCTCAAGTGTAGTTTCATTTTTAACCACCTCATTCTTCATTAAAAATCCACTTGACTCAGTAGCCTCTTCCTCTTGTTTTTCCTCCTTCTTCATTGCACTTTCACTTGACATAAGGACCTTTTGTTCTTGTTTTTCTACTTCCTCTCCCACAGATTGATTTTTACTGTTTGATGGTTCTAAGTGTTTCCTTATGTTCTCCAGGTGCTCATTCGTCCTCTGACGGATGATTTCTTCCCTTTTCCAAGCTTTCATTGCCTCCTCCTCATTTTTTTTGAACATGGACTCAAGCTCTGAAAACCTTGAGTGGTTCATGGAAGTTTGTGTGGGTGGTGAGTTTTGAAAGGGGCTTTTGGTTGAAGTATGGTCAAGTGATGATATCTTTGGTTGAATATCATATGGAGCACTAGAATTCCCTTCCCAGCCACCATTAGAATCATGACTTGCATCATTTTGTGGTGGAGGGAAATATCCCATATGATTTTCTTTCTCATCTTGTGGTTTTGAAGCGTAGCTCCATGAATTGGAGTGCCCAGAATTTGAAGTTTCTTGGTGATATTTCCAACCACCATTAGAGATTGGTGATGGTGGGTGATATCCCATAAAATTTTGTTTGACCATAAGATGAGTTGAACTCCATTTGTATTTTGTAAACATCAATGAAATTTGAAATTCATGTCATAGAGAAAGAATTTCTTAGTGAGGCAATAATAACTCAAACACCTTGGTTTCAACTTAGAACAGAGAACAAAAATAAAGAAAATGCTTGATCTAGACTTCTCACCCACTTAATCATTGTTGATCTAATCAATCCCCGGCAACGGCGCCAAAAACTTGATGGTGTTTTTGCGGAAAACGAATTTTCCAAACACACGAAACTCACCGGCAAGTATACCGGGTCGCATCAAGTAGTAAAACTCACGTGAGTGAGGTCGATCCCACAGGTATTGATGGATCAAGCAACTTTAGTGGGTGATTAGTTTAGTCAAGCTAACATTGATGTGAATTGTGTGAAATTGTAACCAACAGGAAGTAAAGGACAATGAATTTAAAGTTGCAGAATGTAAATTGGCAAGTAACTTTAAGAGCAAGAAATGTAAATTGCAAGAATCTTAAATTGCAAGAAATGTAAATTGCATCAAATGTAAAGGGGAGTGGGTGCTGGAAATTAAAGAGAACAATAGATCACGCAACTGGAAATTTAAATTGCTGGAAAGTAAACTGAGAGCAATGTAAATAGAGAAGCAAAATTGCAGTGAATCATAATTTAGAGCAATTGTAGAGGAATTTAAAATTTTGCAGGAAATGTAAATGAGATTTGCAGCAAGTTTAATGTAAATTGAATTGAGGAACCAAACAGAAAGTGAAATGCAGCTCAATTGCAATAACTAAAGGAAAGTTGAAGATCTCAGGGGTTGGATGAGACTAGAGACCAAGTCTAGATCTCAATTCCTTCCTTGATCCAACAGTAAACAATTTGCAGAAGAAATAGAGATGAAAGCAGTAAAGAGAGTTTTAATTCAAATTGCAATTCACTGAAAGTTTGCAGAAGAGGAAAACAGAGAGAATTCTCAAGTTGAGATTGAAACAGAATTTCTTCAATTCTCAACCCAAGATTCAAAACAAAGAAAAACTAAAGAGAGAGAGTTCTGTATTCCTAATGCTCCCTAGTGGAGCTCGCCTCCCCTAATAAAATGAAACAGATACCTATTTATAGGCATTTTTACAAAAATGAAAATAAAATTCAAAACAAATTACAATTAAAAATGAAATTTCTATTCTAACTATCTCTTGTGCCTTTGAGTGGTGTCAATTGGGCCCTTGCTCTTGATGGAATTGGGTTGATAGAGGCCTTGGTTGATTGCTCTTGGAGTTGGAGAGAGAACCAATGTGAACCGGGTTGTGAATCTTAAAAGCTTGAGTAAAAGTTTGAGTAAAAGTTTGCAACTTTTTATACCAGCTGCCCCATTCTTGCTGATACCAACGTTGGGGCAAAAGTTTGGGGTCAAACTTTTGCTCCAACGTTGGCCCCCTAGTACATATATGTGGCGCTACTTTGTCCTCTTGTCAACGTTGCCAATTTTATGCCCACTATAGACTATTATATATGGTTGGAAAGCTCTGAATGTCAGCTTTCTAACCCAATTAGAATCACCTCAATTGGATATCTACAACTCACGTTATGCTCCTTTGAAGAGGACAGGGTCGCTGGCTTTGGTGCCCAACGTTTGAGGTAAAGTTTGCCTCAAACGTGGTCGAAAACGCCAGTTTTGGAGGCTCAAACGTATTTTCCTCCCCATACTATTATATAGTTTTGGAAAGCCCTGGATGGCTACTTTCCAATGCCGTTGGGAGCACATCATTTGAAGCTCTACAGCTCGAGTTATACTCCGTCGAAGGTGCAGAGGTCAGTTGGCCTCACTGCAGGTTGCCACCATGTTCGTTTATGCTTATTGCGGGGCAGTTTTCTCCCTCAATTTTAGTGTCCACCATGCAGTGCCATATATGCTTGGAAAGCTCTCGATTCCTACTTTCCATTGCTTTTTGAATCACCTCATTTGGAGCTCTGTAGCTCAAGTTATTCTTGTTGGAAGTATACCCCCTGTATGCCTTGTGGCGCCAACGTTTGCCAAAAAGCTTGAGGCAAACGTTGGCGCAAGCTTTTTCTCCCCTGGGTGTGTTGGTCATGCGCCAACGTTTGCCAAAAAGTTTGAGGCAAATGTTGGCGTAAACTTTTGCTCTCCAGGGTGTTGATTTGTGATGCCAAAAATTTGCACAAAAGTTTGAGGCAAACTTTTGGTCCAGCTTTTTGCTCCCTGGTTCATTTTCACTTATTCCAAAAGTTTGAGCTAAAGTTTGAGGCAAACTTTTGCTCAAACTTTTTGTCCTCTCTTCCTCCTAGCCATTCCTTCTTGCTTCAACCTTTCTCCAAGCTTTCTTCACCTATCATTAATCAACCAAACACATCAAAGCTATGCTCAAAATCATGAGATATTCATTCTTTCATAATATGTGACAATTATAGCATAAAACCTCATGAAATAGCATGAATTCATACATGGTTGATTAAATCAAAGGAAACATGAAAATCTACCCAATTGGCTTGCTTATGGCTCAAGAAAGTGCATAATTCAATTGAAAACAAAAGAAAAAGCCTAGTGAAACTAGGCTAAGATGACTTGTCATCACAACACCAAACTTAAAGCTTGCTTGTCCCCAAGCAAGAAATGAATTTTGAGAAGAAAGAATGAAATGGAAGAGGATGTTCATGCTTGTAGAGTGTTATTGGTAGTTCATGGGGTTTTATGTGGATATGTAAACACTCACCTCTTATTGACTCTTAAGTCTAGAAAGTCTCCTTCAAGCTTCAAGTAACATACTGCTATGACCTCTCATTATTTCTTTATCCTTGGCTATTATTTTGTTCATAAGCTTTATTTGAGTGTCATGTGTAGCAATTTCATTTCCTTTTCTTTATACTTGACACATTATTCACTATAGACACTTGTCTCACATTCCTTCTTAGAACATTGATGCCCAGCACCTCTTTGGGTTACTAAATGCCTTGTAGTTAGGTTGCTCTTGATAGTGGACTTTCAGCTGATGATCCCGGGTTAGTTAACCCAAGTCATCAAGTGTTGATGCACTCCAAAGAGCTTAATAATCCAAGCAGATCCTAATACAAAGACACCACAGGCATATATTCTAAGGTTCAAGCTATTGGTGTCCAGCTTTGTTTCTTTTTGTTTTTCTTTTGTTCTGCCACTCTTTGGCTATTTCTTTTTCTCCCTTTTTTTTCTTTCTCTTTTTGTTTTTATTTCTAACCAAGGATTTTTATTTGATTGAGATTCATAGACAGTAGGCCACTTTCTACTTAGAGGGAGACATCCTAGTTCTCTTATTCACTAAAGTGAGCTATTATACAATCACACACACACACACACCACCACTTACTTTTATTGTACTTCTATCTAACAGAGAACTATCTCACTTCACATTCAAACATTTCTTTTATTGAATTGAAAATGCAGGGGACAAAGCATGCGTTTTGTTCAGTGAAAGTAAACACACAAGCACACACATAGACTAGCTTACTTATTCTAAGAGAAACAAACATGATGCAAAGACTATTAATTATGATAACTACTTAAAGATGCAAGGACCACTTAAAACAGACACAATGCATGCTTTTTTCTTTGTAGTGATGAACAAGGAGCAAGTCCACCTTTCATTTGTCATGCTTTTTCTTTCTTCTTTCATATACCTGGTTGCTGGTGTTTCCTGTGTCCATGTCTATTGTCTGTTGATCCCGCCAGAAACCAGCTCTATTCATCGCTTCCTCTACTCTATCTTCAAGCTTCATTGCATTGCTTACTTCTATCTCACTTCTCCTTTTGAAGAATTTATCAAAAGTTGGAAAAGCTGGATCCATGTTGTGCAGATGCTCTCCAATATAGTTCAGCTTTATTTGACTATTTATGTTGTAGTCGGCTTGGACTTCATATCTTGCATCTTGGAGTGTTGTGAACTCTTTGAGAGCCCTTAAATTTTCGGCTTGCATTTGTTCCAACTTTCCAAATGATTCATGAGATTGAAAAGCATGCTCTTCTTGCATCACAAGGAATTTTGACTCAAATTCACTTTGTTTGTTCATCATTCTTAGCTCCCGTTCTTCTTGTTCTTGTTAGTTTTTCATGTATAGTGAATGGTATTCCTCTTGCCTTTCTTGAATTCTCATGTACTGTTGTGATAATCTTCCAATTGCTTCCTGCATTTGAGTCATGTCCAGATTGTTATGTAGAGGAATGTGCTGCTGTTCTTCCTCCTCTTGTGGCTCTTCTTCCTCTTGTAATTCTTCTCCCTCCATTGGTTCTTCTCTCTGCCTCCTTCCATGTGGTCTTCGGCCTTGATGTGCTTCAGGAGCCATCATCATTCTTTCAATGGTTATAGGCATGCCTTGGCTTAACCACATTGGATTCTCCTCTTCCATTGGCACTTTAGCTTTTGCACACAACCTCCAAATGGTACTTGGATAGTATAACCAAGACCCGGCCGAGTTCTTCTCAGCAAGCTTTTGAATGTCTTTTGCCAGGATTTCATGAACTTTTACCTCTCCTCCCACAATTATGCAATGCAACATAATAGCTCTATTCCTGTTAACTTCTGAGGTGTTTACTGTGCCCAGAATTGATCTTTTCAGCAACTCATACCATCCCTTTGCTTCTGGGGTAAGGTTAACTCTCTTCAAATACTTGTATTTATTCTTGTCATCTCCTTCCCACTCTGAGTTCTCCATACAAATATCTCTAGCAATCCCATCATAATCCAGATCACCATTTACCCTTTGGTGGTATCCCGGTTCACTAAAGCGGACTGATTTTAGTCCCAAGACTTTCTTGATTGCATCCGAGCTAAAATCTACTTCCACTCCCCGCACATAGCTCTTGTATGTTGGGGCCTCACTCATGTCAAGCCTTGAGACATTGGCATAGAACTCTCTTATGATATTAGCATTGATTCGGGTGATTGGTGATATGAGTTCCTCCCACCTCCTCTTTCGAATTTTGTCCTTCATTTCTTGGCATCCATCATCCGGCAGCAAGAGTGGAATTTCTGGATATATCTTCTTCTCATTCATCCATTCTATTTGCATCTGATGGTACTGAGATTTGAATCTCCATCGGTCATATTCAGGGGTGCTCTCCTCCACCATGGGATCTTTCCCTCTTATTCATTTGGTTCTTAAGGAAGAGGCCATGATCACTTGGTTGTTTGAGACTCTTGAGGTTAAAAGGAGTGTGAAGAATGTTAGAGATTTTGATGTGTGTCTTGGAGAAAGATGAAATTTGAGGCCGAGCTTGTTATGATGAGAAATGATGAAGGGAAGTTTAAATGGTTGGAGTGCAAGGGTTCGGTCACATGCATGGTTTGGAGGTGGTATGCTATTTAAATGAACAATGAAGGGCTAGGATGCAATTAGATGCTATGTGAATCAAAGGTGTGCATGTAAGGATGAATGAAGACAAATCTTCCTTCTTCAATTGTCTCTGCCGTGATCATTTCAAGGAGTGACAGATTCTCTTTTTGAGGCATGTGATGAGATTTTGTCCTCATGCTATGCTTTCCTCTGTCTTGTCTCTTTCATAAAGTGTTCTTTGACCACCTAGTCATCACAACAAGACAACACACATTAGCTATATCAAACCGTGGCAATGGTGCTTTTCTTTCTTTTTTTTTTTCATTAACACTATATGAATCACCATTCCTTATATCCATTTGAACCGTGACTTTTCTTGGAGGACACCAAACTTAATGTTTGGTCATATAGTTGAAAATATGTGTTTCTTCCTCCAACTAGTGAAATTGAAATCCCAATGTCATTCTTGGTCAAATGTTTATAAGAAATGTTTTCATCATAATTTTCCTTTTTCTCTCTCTTTTTTTTTTTTATGAAGAATCAATTGTGTCCCTAAATCCGTGCATCAAAGTTTGGTGAACACCAAACTTGTATCTTGCTTAAGGGGTAAATGTGAGATGCTAGTAGTAAATCACAATTGATGCCTTCATCACAGAATATGATTTTTTTTTAATTGAAAAGTCTCAGTAAGAGATAATGTATGATCATTGATGCATGATTTTTTTATTTTCATGAGAAGAGAAACACCAAACTTAGTGTTTGGTCATATGCTAGGCATATAATGTGAAAATGTTTGTAACACTGGTTTGGTGTGCTTGAAGGCACACCAAACTTTAGAAGTCTTAGCATATGAAAAAAATTTGCATGCATTCATTGAGTTCGTCCATGAAAACAAATTTCATGCTCAGATGATCATAGCTTATTGAATTTAAAATGACATAAATCTTAAATCATGGGTTGCCTCCCATGGAGCGCTCTTTTATTGTCACTAGCTTGACATTGGAGCTTTCTTTTATGGTGGTTGAGGATTGTAGTGCCTCAACTTGTCTCCCCTGACTGTGATCCTCCTCTTTGTTCTCTGGTGTTCAATTTCAGCATGTTCCAACGAGAGTATGTTGCTAACATTGTAATAGTCATCAGTCTGTCGGCTTGCTCCCAGTTGTTGATATATCAATTGCACTTTGTCACCTTTGGAAAGCCCCTCTGTTGGAATCTTCCTGTTCTTCCAACCCCTTTTTGTTTTATTTCTGCGTTTCATCCCTTTTTTTGTTGATCTTTCTTTTATGGCTGTAGACTTACCTTGGGGATTTCTCTCTTCAGTGGCTAATACTCCAATATCCTCTTGGACTTTTTTATCCTTCTGCACAATCTTCTGCCTTGGGATATTGTTGTGAATCACCTTGTCAATTTCCATAGAGTCCCTCCTCCTATTACTAAACTGGGCTTCTGGTAATACTTTCAGAGTGACACTCTTATCATGCATCCTGAGAGTTAGTTCTCCTTGCTCTATGTCTATGATAGCTCTAGCAGTGGCCAAGAATGGCCTTCCCAGTATAATAGAATCACCATCATCCCCATCTGAATCCAGAACCACAAAATCTGCAGGGTATATGAAATTGTCCACCTTGACCAGAAGGTTTTCAATCATACCCCTGGGGTATACTGTTGACTTATCTACTAGCTCTAGAGATATCTGTACTGGTTTAACTTCTTCTATATGCAACTTTTTTACCAAGGAGGATGGTATTAAGTTGATACTTGCTCCTAGATCGCACATTGCTTTAGTGATGGTTAATTCCCCAATGGTGCAAGGTAGCAAAAAGCTCCCTGGGTCCTCAAGCTTAGGAGGAAGTCCTTTTTGAATCAAGGCTCTGCATTCCTCAGTAAGCAGTATAGTTTCTTTCTCATCCCAACTTCTTTTCTTGTTGATAAGCTCCTTCAAAAATTTGGCATACAGAGGCATTTGCTCAAGTGCTTCAGCCAAGGGAATATTGATTTCCAGCTTTTTGAAAGTCTCAAGGAACTTATGAAAATGTTGGTCCTTAGTTTCTTTGTTGAACCTCTGGGGATATGGCAGTGGAGGTGTGATGCTTTTTCCTATTTGCTGCTGTCCCTGAGTTACTTCTTTTGAACCGTGTGGTTGGTTGTCCTTCTCTTTGAGTTTCTCAATGCTCTTGTTTGGCATCACAACTCGATCCTTGGTTTCATCTGCCTTTGTTTGATCCTCATCTTCTATTGGCCTTTTGCTGCTCTCTGATTGCTTCTTTGTAGTGTCATTATTGCTCATCAATGTTCTCCCACTCCTTAATTGTATTGCCTTGCATTCTTCCTTAGGATTTGGAATTGTGTCACTCGGCAGAGAGCTTGAAGGTCTCTCACTAGAGATCTGCTTGGAGATTTACCCCATCTGCCTCTCTAGGCTCTTTATGGAGGCTTCATAGTTCTTGGTTGTCATTTCCTGGTGTTTCAATATTTTATCCATCAAGGTCTCCAAGTTAGTGAGTCTTTGAGATTCAGGTGATACTTGAGGTGGGTTATGAGATGTGGGTGGTGGATGGTAGGCATTTTGGTTGGTGGGTTGGTTATTGGATTGGTATTGGTTGGGGTTGGGGTAGTTGTTTTGAGGTTTTCTGTAAGGGTTCTGGTTAGTTTGCTGCTGGTTGTGGTTTTGGTTGCTTCTTGGGTTGTTTTGGTTCGAGTTCCTCTGCCATGGTTGTTGGTTTTGGGTGTGATTATCTCCCCATCTGAGGTTTGGGTGGTTCTTCCAGGATGGATTGTATGTATCACCATACACTTCATTTGGTCCTTGGTTGTGCATATACTGTACTTGCTCTTGTTGTTGTTCTTCTTGAGTTTCTTCATTTTGCCCCCATGTGGATGATGGTTGGCTTGTGTTAACTGCTGCAACTTGGAGGCTATCAATCCTCTTGGCCATTTGCTCAAATTGTTGTTGAATTTGCTACTGCATCATCTTGTTTTGAGCCAAGATTGAGTCCACTCCTTCTAGCTCCATTACTCCTCTCCTTTGTGATGGTTGGCGATTTCTTTGGTGAGCAAAGAAATATTGATTGTTGGCCACCATGTCAATAAGATTTTGAGCTTCTTCTGCTGTTTTCATCAGTTGCAATGATCCTCCAGCTGAGTGGTCAAGTGATTCTTGAGCCTTTAGAGTGAGTCCTTCATAGAAGTTCTGTAGCTTGTCCCACTCAGTGAACATTTCTGGTGGACATTTCCTCAGCAGAGCCTTGTATCTCTCCCATGCCTCATACAGATTTTCAGCATCCAATTGTGTGAATGTTTGCACCTCAGTTTTCAGCCTGATGACTCTTTGAGGTGGATAGAATTTGGCTAGAAATTTAGTCACCAAATCATCCCAGCTAGTGATGCTTCCTTGAGGAAAAGTTTCAAGCCATTGTGCGGCCTTGTCCCTTAATGAGAACGGGAACAGCAGAAGCTTGTAGGTTTCAGGATTCACGCCATTGGACTTGACAGTGTCACAAATCCTTAAGAAGGTAGATAGATGTTGATTTGGATCCTCCAATGGTCCTCCCCCAAACGAGCAGTTGTTCTGGACCAATGTAATGAGTTGTGGCTTCAATTCAAAGTTGTTTGCATTGACATTAGGGGTGAGAATGCTGCTTCCACAATGCCTAGCATTTGCAAAGGTATAGGAGGCCAAAACTCTCCTCTGGGGTGGGTTGTTGTTGTTATTGTCTGCTCCACCAGGTGGATTGGTTGAATGTTCCTCCATATCTTGGAATTCTTCTTCTGATTCCTCTTCTCCAACAATATTTTTCCCTCTTTCAGCTCTTCTTAACCTCCTGAGAGTTCTTTCGTCTTGTTCATGAAAAGTGGGTGTGGTTCTTCTTGTACCTGACATACACGCAGAACATAAGAAACACACAAACCAGTGACACTTCAATCTACTGCTAGAATGAAGTTTTAGTTAACTTAAGCAAAAATTCAAACAGTTAGTGGGTTAGTCAAAATTAGAGAAAAATAAAGAAAAAGTGCTTGATCTAAACTGCCACCTCACTTAATCATTGTCAATCTAATCAATCCCCGGCAACGGCGCCAAAAACTTGATAAGTATTTTTGTGGAAAAACGAATTTCTCCAAAACACCCAAAACTAACCGGCAAGTGCACCGGGTCGCATCAAGTAATAATAACTCACGGGAGTGAGGTCGATCCCACAGGGATTGAAGGATTGAGCAATTTTAATTTGGTGGTTGATTTAGTCAAGCGAATCAAGATTTGGTTGAGAGATTTGTGATTTGCAGAATTTAAATTGCATAGAAAGTAAAGGGAATGGGTAATTGGCATGAAATTAAAGAGAACTGAAATTTAAAGTGCTGAATCTTAAAGAACAAGAAATTAAATGGCAGAAACTTAGAACGCAAGAAATGTAAATTGCAGAATCTTAAAGTGCAAGAAATGTAAATGGCTTGAATTGTAAAGGGAATTGGGAATTGGATTTGCAGAAATTAAACAAGGAAAAGTAAAATTGCAACAAGCAGAGAAGTAAAGGATGACTTGAATTGAACCGGATCTTAAAACAGAAATGTGAATGAGATTGAAAAACATTAAACAGAGGATGTAAAATTGGAATTCAGATCTCAGGACTCAAGAGACTAGATAACCAAGTCTAGATCTCAATGCCTTCCTAGATCCAACAAGAGTAATTGCAAAGGAAATGTAAATTGCAGAGAAAGTAGATGAGAGAGCAAGTAACAGAAACTGAAATTCAATTAAGCAGAGAATTAAACAAGATCCCAAGGTGAGATTGAAACAGAAGTTCTTCAATTCTCCACCCAAGATCTGAAGCAAGAAAATTAAAGAGTGCTGGGCAAGAACAAGGAAGAAGAGAGATCAATTCCCTTCCCCAATTCTCTTGAATTAAAATAACAATGCTAGAATGTAAAATGAGCTCTCTGCTGCAAGTATTGAAAAATTCTAAAAAGGAAGCTCTCTTAAAAACTTAAATCCTATGCTATTTATACACTTTCTTCAAATGGTCTTCAAGCCTTCAATTGGGCCTTTGCTCTTGATGGAATTGGGTTGACAGAGGCCTTGGTTGATTGCTCTTGGAGTTTGGAGAAGAACCGAATTGAACCGGGTTTGGAATCATGAAAGCTTGAGTAAAAGTTTGAGTAAAAGTTTGAGGCAAACTTTTACTCCAACTTTTCACATCAGCCACCCTCTTTTGCTGATACCAACGTTGGAGCAAAAGTTTGGGGTCAAACTTTTGCTCCAACGTTGGCCTCCCCTTGCACACTCATGGCGCCAACGTTAGCCAAAAAGTTAGAGGCTAACGTTGGCGCAAACTTTTGCTCTCCAGGGTGTGTTGTTCATGCGCCAACGTTTGCCAAAAAGTTAGGGGCTAACGTTGGCGCAAACTTTTGCTCTCCAGGGTGTTGATTTGTGATGCCAAAAGTTTGCCAAAAAGTTTGAGGCTAACTTTTGCTCCAGCTTTTTACCTAAAAGTTTGCACAAAAGTTTGAGGCAAACTTTTGCTCCAGCTTTTTGCCCAAAAGTTTGCACAAAAGTTTGAGGCAAACTTTTGGTCCAGCTTTTTGCTCCCTGGTTCATTTTCACTTATTCCAAAAGTTTGAGCTAAAGTTTGAGGCAAACTTTTGCTCAAACTTTTTGTCCTCTCTTCCTCCTAGCCATTCCTTCTTGCTTCAACCTTTCTCCAAGCTTTCTTCACCTATCATTGATCAACCAAACACATCAAAGCTATGCTCAAAATCATGAGATATTCATTCTTTCATAATATGTGACAATTATAGCATAAAACCTCATGAAATAGCATGAATTCATACATGGTTGATTAAATCAAAGGAAACATGAAAATCTACCCAATTGGCTTGCTTATGGCTCAAGAAAGTGCATAATTCAATTGAAAACAAAAGAAAAAGGCTAGTGAAACTAGGCTAAGATGACTTGTCATCACATACTCCTTAAATGTTGCCTGCTTTTCAACCCCTTTGGGTCTCTGGTTAATCTGCAAAGTTCATGTGTGGCCTTTGAACTTATTTTGGTGTGTAAACACCAAACTTAGTTCTTTGCCAATGTTTCTCATGCAGCAATTTACTATATGTGAAATCCTTTTTCCTTGCTGAAGGCAATGAGATTAGAGACTATGAAACAGCAAATAGTTAATTAGTTCATCCGAATGTTTGAAGCTAGCATTATGCATAAAGTGGGAATGTATTTTATGATGAGATTTTGGTGGAACACCAAACTTAGAACTCTTCATTCTCCTTTATATTGTTTTGGTGTGTAACACCAAACTTAGCTTCTTGCACTATAGATAAAGCTAATTAACCTTTTTATTAAAATTGCTAGAAAAAAAGAAAAACTACCTCAGGTTGGGTTGCCTCCCAACAAGCGCTCTTTTATTGTCACTAGCTTGACATCCTCTGTGTTTGTTCAGTTCAGATACTGAACTTCTTTTTCTTTGTCCTATTGTCCTCCTAAATAAGGCTTTGCTCTATGCCCATTTGCTGTGAAGTGGTTCTGTGTAGCTTCATCTAACAACTCAAGACTTCCATAAGGAAAAACTTTTGTTACTAGATACGGACCTGTCCATTTGGACTTGAGCTTGCCAGGGAAGATCTTGAGCCTTGAGTTATACAGGAGCACTTGCTGTCCTGGCTTGAACTCTTTCTTTGAGATCTTCTTGTCATGCCACCTCTTAGCTTTCTCCTTGTATATCTTAGCATTCTCATAAGCTTCTAGTCTAAACTCATCCAACTCATTTAGTTGTAGTAGCCTCTTTTCTCCTGCTGCTTGAGAGTCAAGGTTGAGGAGTTTAGTGGCCCAAAAAGCTTTATGTTCAAGCTCCACAGGGAGGTGACAAGATTTTCCATGTAGTAGCTGAAATGGGGACTTTCCAATGGGAGTTTTGAAAGCTGTCCTGTATGCCCAGAGTGCATCTTCTAACTTCCTGGCCCAATCTTTCCTTGTGCTTCTCACTGTTTTTTCTAAAATTTTCTTCAACTCTCTATTTGCTAATTCAGCCTAGCCATTAGTCTGAGGATGGTATGGTGTGGCTACTTTATGGATTACTCCATATTTATGGAGGAGTTTCTCCATTTGTTTGTTGCAAAAGTGGCTTCCACCATCACTCACCAATCCTTTAGGTACTCCATACCTGGTGAATATGTGTCTCTTCAAGAATTGTAAAACGACTGATGCATCACACGTGGTTGTAGCTATGGCTTCTACCCATTTTGAGACGTATTCCACTGCTACCAAGATGTACTTGAAAGAGTAAAAAGGGGGAAACGGTCCCATGAAATCGATGCCCCAGAGGTCAAACAATTCCACTTCCAGGATATAATTTTGAGGCATCTCATTCCTTCTTGTCAAACCTCTAGCCTTTTAGCATTCACTGCATTGATGGGTAAACTCTCTGGCATCTTTAAAGATGGTTGGCCAATAGAATCCACTTTGAAGTACCTTGGCTGCTGTTCTTTCGGGCCCAAAATGCCCTCCATAAGCTGAACCGTGACAGTGCCACAGAATGTTGCTCATTTCACCTTCAGGGACACATTTCCTTATCACTCCATCTGAACACCTCCTGAATAAAAATGGTTCATCCCATAGAAATTTCTTTGCTTCATTGAGTAGCTTCTCGGTTTGTTGCTTGGTGAATTCTTTGGGAATCTTCCTTCCAACTTTGTAATTTGCTATGTCAGCAAACCAGGGTGCTTGTTGAACTTGGAAGAGGTGTTCATCAGGGAAACTCTCATTTACTTAATGTGGTTTGCCTTGACTGGCTTCTTGTGGTACTCTTGATAAATGATCTGCTACTTGATTCTCACTTCCTTTCCTGTCTCTGATTTCAATATCAAATTCTTGTAGCAGCAGTACCCACCTAATAAGCCTTGGTTTTGAATCCTGTTTGGACATTAGATACTTGAGAGCAGCATGGTCAGTATATACTATAACTTTTGAACCAATCAAGTATTGTCTAAACTTATCAAATGCATATACAATTGCTAAGAGCTCCTTCTCAGTGGTGGTATAATTTTTCTGTGTTTCATTTAACACTTTGCTGGCATAATATATGACATGGTGCAACTTGTCTTTCTTTTGTCCCAGCACAGCACCAATAGCAAGGTCACTTGCATCACACATAAGTTCAAAAGGTAAGTTCCAATCAGGGGGTGTAATGATTGGTGCTATGATGAGCTTTCTCTTTAAGGTTTCAAAGGCATGCTTACAGTTGCCATAAAAAATGAAAGGGTTGTCAATGACTAGCAAATTGCTCAATGGCTTTGCTATTTTTGAAAAATCTTTGATGAACCTTCTGTAGAAACCAGCATGCCCAAGAAAACTCCTTACTGCTTTCACATTAACGGGTATAGGAAGTCTTTCAATAATTTCTATTTTAGCTTTATCAACTTCTATACCCTTGCATGACACTTTATGACCAAGAACTATCCCTTCAGGAACCATGAAATGGTATTTTTCCCAGTTCAAGACCAAGTTAGTTTCTTGGCATCTTTTCAAAACAAGAGTTAAATGATGCAGGCAAGTATTGAATGAATTTCCAAAGACAGAAAAATCATCCATGAAGACTTCTAAAAATTTTTCAATCATATCAGAGAAAATGGAAATCATACACCTCTGAAATGTGGCTGGGGCATTGCACAGCCTAAAGGGCATCCTCCTGTAGGCAAAAACTCCAAATGGACATGTGAAGGCAGTCTTTTCTTGGTCCTTGGGGTCCACCACAATTTGATTGTACCCAGAATACCCATCCAAGAAACAATAATAGGCATGGCCGGCCAATCTCTCCAGCATTTGATCAATGAATGGGAGAGGAAAATGATCCTTCCTCGTGGCATCATTCAATCTTCTGTAATCTATACACATCCTCCACCTAGTCACTGTTCTAGTAGGGATTAACTCATTCTTCTCATTGGTGATGACCGTTATTCCTCCTTTCTTTGGTACAACTTGAACCGGGCTCACCCATGAGCTATCAGAGATTGGAAATATTATTCCAGCATTCCATAACTTCATAACTTCTTTTTGAACTACCTCCTTCATGGTTGGGTTGAGTCTTCTCTGGGGTTGGACCACAGGCTTTGATTCTTCCTCCAGCAGAATTTTATGCATACAAATGGCTGGGCTAATGCCTTTGATATCATCAATTATCCAACCCAAGGCTGCTTTGTGAGCTTTCAACACTTCAACCAGCCTCATTTCTTCTTCCCTATTTAAGGAGGAGTTAATGATCACTGGTAGGGTCTTTTCTTCTCCCAGGAACACATACTTGAGCTGAGGGAGAAGAGGTTTCAACTCCTGTTTTGGCTTTTCTTTTTCCTTGTCTTCACTGGAGATCTCTACCACTTCTTCTTCCAGTTGCTCATGACAAGTGGCTTCTAGCATTTCCTTCACCAGACTTTCTATCATATCCACCTTCATGTAGTTCTCTTGTTCAGGGGGTTGTTGTATTGATTTGAAGACATTGATGACCATTTGCTCATTATGTACCCTGAAAATCATCTCTCCCTTTTCTACATCAATAATGGCTCGGGCTGTGGCTAAAAATGGTCTTCCCAGGATGATTGAATTATTTCCTTCTTCCTCTGTATCCAGAATTACAAAATCTGCAGGGAAGATAAACTCTCCAACCTTGACTAACAAGTTTTCCACAATGCCATTGGGTGTTTTGATTGATCTGTCAGCCATTACCAAAGACATCCTGGTAGGTTTGAGTTCTTCTATGGCAAGCTTTCTCATCATGGATAACGACATCAAATTGATGCTAGCACCAAGATCACAGAGGGCTTTGTCTAGGATCATTTTACCCATGGTACATGAAACTACAAAGCTCCCTGGATCTTTGAGCTTTGGTGGGATACCTCCTTGAATCACAACACTGCATTCTTCCGTGAGAAGTATGGTTTCCTTCTCTTGCCAACTCCTCTTCTTGTTGATAAGTTCTTTCAAGAACTTTGCATACAGGGGCATTTGCTCAAGTGCTTTGGCTAAGGGAATATTGATCTCCAACTTCTTGAAGACTTCAAGAAATTTTGGAAAGTATTGGTCCTTGGTCTCCTTGTTGAACCTTTGAGGATATGGCAAAGGTGGTGTGAAGTTCACTCCCTGCCTTTGTTCCTTAGTTGGCTCTCTCATTGCTTCCTTCTCTTTCCTTGATTTTTATGGTTGATCTTCCCTTTCTTTGAGCTTCTCTGAGGTCTGCTTGCTTACTGTTACATCCGCATCATTGGCCTTCTCTTCTCCAGCTTGTTTCTTATCACTTTCCTTTGGCTCCTCAATTGCTTCTTCATTTTTCATCAGGATCTTTCCACTCCTCAGTTGTATTACCTTGCACTCCTCTTTTGGATTAGGGATGGTGTCACTAGGTAGTGAGCTTGATGGCCTTTCAATGGTGATTTGCTTGGAGAGTTGTCCAATTTGCCTTTCCATATTTTTCATGGAGGCTTCCTGGTTCCTCAATGTCATCTCTTGATGCTTCATCATTTTTTCCATTAAGAGCTCTAAGTTGTTAATCTTCTGAGAGTCTTGTGAGATTGGTTGATTGTGAAGTGTTGAGGGTTGAGGATAAGTGTTTTGGTTTGAGGCTTGGTTATTTGATGGATGATGGTTAGAATTGGGGTAGGTATTTTGTGGTTTTCTGTATGTGGTTTGGTTATTATTCTGCTGGTTATTTTGGTTTGTGTTTTTCCAGTTGTTCTGGTTTGAGTTTCTCTGCCATGGCTGCTGAGTTTGATTGTGGTTGTCTTCCCATCTAAGGTTTGGGTGGTTCTTCCATGAAGGATTGTAAGTATCACCATAGACTTCATTTGTCCCAGAATTTTGGTTGTGCATGTACTAGACTTGTTCTTGCTACTGCTCCTCTCGAGTTTCTTCATTTTGTCCCCATGTGGTTGATGGTTGGCTAGTGTTAACTGCTGCAACTTGGAGGCTATCAATTCTCTTGGCCATTTGCTCAAATTGTTGTTGAATTTGCTGCTGCATCATCTTGTTTTGAGCTAGGATTGAATCCACTCCTTCCAACTCCATTACTCCTCTCCTTTGTGATGGTTGGCGTTGCCTTTGATGAGCAAAGAAATACTGGTTGTTAGCCACCATATCAATGAGATTTTGAGCTTCCTCTGCAGTTTTCATGAGTTGCAAAGAACCTCCAGCTGAATGATCTAAGGCCTCTTGAGACATCAGTGTCAAGCCTTCATAAAAATTCTGCAATCTATCCCACTCAGTGAACATTCCAGGAGGACATTTCCTGAATAAAGCCTTGTATCGTTCCCATGCTTCATACAAAGGCTCAGCATCCTGTTGTGTGAATGTTTGTACTTCATTTTTCAATCTAATAACCCTCTGAGGTGGGTAGAACTTGGCAAGGAACTTGGTTACCAAATCATCCCAATTGTCTATGCTGTCCCTTGGGAAGGATTCCAACCATTGAGTGGCTTTGTCTCTGAGAGAAAATGGAAATAGTAGCAACTTGTAGATATCAGGATGCACTCCATTGGTTTTGACCGTGTCACAAATCCTCAAGAAGGTGGATAGATATTGATTTGGATCTTCAAGTGGTCCTGCCCCATAGGAGCAGTTGTTTTGAACTAAGGTGATGAGTTGTTGCTTTAGTTCAAAGTTATTTGCATTAACATTTGGGGTAAGAATACTACTCCCACAATGTCTAGGATTTTCAAATGTATATGAAGCCAAAACTCTCCTCTGTGGTGGATTGTTGTTGTTGGTGGCTACTCCACCTGGTGGATTTGGTGGATTTGTTGAATGTTCCTCCATGTCTTGGAATTCTTCTTCTGAATCCTCTTCTCCAACAATATTTTTCCCTCTTTTAGCTCTTCTTAACCTTCTAAGAGTTCTTTCGTCTTCTTCACAAAAGTTAGGTATAGTTCTCCTTGTCCCTGACATACAAACAAGACATAAGAAACACACAGAACCAGTGACACTTCACTCTATTGCTAGAATGAAGTTTGAGTTAGCTTAAGCAAAAATTCAAACAGTTAATGTGTTAGTTAAAAGTTAAAGAAATAGAAAAATAAAAAGTGCTTGATCTAGATCTCCCTTCACTTAATCATTGTCAATCTAATCAATCCCCGGTAACGGCGCCAAAAACTTGATAGTGTGGAAAACGATCCAACACAAAACTCACCGGCAAGTGTACCGGGTCGCATCAAGTAATAATAACTCACATAAGTGAGGTCGATCCCACAGGGATTGAAGGATTGAGCAATTTTAGTTTAGTGGTTGATTTAGTCAAGCAAATCAAGATTTGGTTGAGTGATTTGTAATTTGCAGAAACTAAATTGCATGAAAAGTAAAAGGGAAGAGGGGAAATTGCAGTAAAGGAAAGAGCAGGAAAGTAAATGTGCTGAATCTTAAAGAACAAGTAAGGTAAATTACAGAAACTTAGATTGCAAGAAATGTAAATAACTGAAGCTTAAAGTGCAAGAAATGTAAATTGCTTGAATCATAAAAGGATTTGGGAATTGGGATTGCAGAATTTAAACAAGCAGAATTAAATTGCATCAAGCAGCAAAGCAAAAGATGAATTGAATTGGAATGGATCTCAAACAGAAGAGTAAAAATGCTTTGAGAATTGTAAAGACAGAAAGGCAGTGCTTAATTTGCAGCAATATAAAAGAGGTTGAAGATCTCAGGAGTGGAAGAGACTAGATAACAAGTCTAGATCTCAAATCCTTCCTTGATCTAACAAGAACAATTGCAAAAGAAACAAAGGAAAGTAAATTGCAGAGAGAGTAGAAGATGAAGCAGTAAATGGAAATTTGAATTCAATTATGCAGAAAATTAAACAAGATATCAAGGTGAGATTGAAACAGAAGTTCTTCAATTCTCTACCCAAGATCCAAAGCAAGAAAGGTAAAGAGTGCTCAAGCAAGAACCAAGAAGAAGAGAGATCAATTCTCCTTCCCAATTCTCTGAAATTTGAATTCAAAAACAAAAAGCTCAAAATTCAAAGGAAAGCTAAAAAGGAAAATTCAAAGTAAAGTCTAAAGGTCCTAATTACATCAAACTAACTCCTATTTATACACTTTCTATTCTTGGATATTGGAATTTGGATGGACTTTTGATTTGGTGAAGAAATGAATTAAGTTGGATTTTTAATTGAATTTCAGCCCATGAAGAAATTTGCTTCTAGGGGGATGCTCAGCTCACAAAGTGAGCTGAGCTTTGTGACTTAGTGTGGGGAGGTCTTGGTAGCGTGCTGTTGCTTGGGATGCATCAGGGGAAAACTCAGCTCACTTTGTGAGCTGAGCATTGGTGCCTTGGTGCCAATTGTTGCACCTTGCCCTTGGACCGTGTCATGTGCGCTCCACTCCTCCCTGGCCGTGTCAAATTTGTTGCGCTTCCCATCCCTGGCCGTGTCAAGATGTGCCTCATGCACCAAGAAGTAGCGCTCAGCTCTCCAAGTGAGCTGAGCCTTGGGACATCCAAGGAAAGGTCCTTGGTTCGAAACCCATGGGAAGCATGCGCTGCCCCTTTTCTTTGGTTGCCTTGCTTCCTTGCTTCCTCAAGGTGTGGGGTTCGAACCTTGGGGACTGTATTTGGCCATTTTTAGCTTATTTTTCCTTGTGGATAGCGCCTCCCCCATCCCCCTTGGTCATGAGTTCAAGCCTTGGAGCATGCATTTGCAACTTATTTTCCTTGAATTATTTCTTTGGTGCTCTCGATAATGCTCACTTTGTGAGCTGAGCTTGGTTTCTTCTTTCCTTGTTTCTTGGCCTCATGTTGTGCTCAGCTCACAAAGTGAGCTAAGCTTTGTGCCTTGGTCTCCTGGGGGTAAGTGTAGCGCTCACTTAGTGAGCTTGGTGCTCTTGGAGTGAGCTTCATGGTTTGTTGCGCCACACTTCCTCCTTTCTTGGCCACACTTTTTCTTCCTTGAGCCACACGTCTTAGGCCACGCTTTCTTCTTTTCTTCTTTACTTCACCTACAATTAATCAAAACAACCAATCAAAGTATCACCCAATTCATAAGGTTTATAAATCATTAAAAACCAATTAAATTTAGCTTAAACCTCATGATTTAGCATCAATTACATGGTGGTTGTTTGATTTAGAGAAGTCATGCATTTTCATTCCAAATTACTTACTTATAATTCAAGAAAGTGCATAAAACCTAATAAAAACAAAGAAAAAGGCTAGTGAAACTAGGCTAAGATGACTTGTCATCACTCTTGCTAGTTGCCTTCACTTCTTTGGATTCAAGACTTGGTTGCTGTGTGATTATTGAAGTTTTGTATTCATCCAGAGCCTTTTGAATTGGTGGTTCCATGATCTTTTCCTCTATGTACTTCTCTGCTTCACTTGAGTTTGAAATTCTTTGGTTGTCTTTCTCACTTTCTTGCTCTTCCACTTCCTCCCTTGCACTCAACATTTGACTTAATAGCTTTTTCATGGAGGAGGTTTGTTGATCTTCCTAACATTTCTTCATCTCCTCTTCATATCTTTTAATCTCAGATTCAATTGTTGAGGCTTTTTGGTCCAGGGGGGTTTGAGGATGTTGTGAGTGTTCATGTTCTCTTGTCATCTCAAGTGCAGTTTTAGGTTCAAATATTTCCACCACCTCTTTCTTCTTCACTAAAAATTCACTTGACTCAGTAGCCTATTCCTCTTGTTTTTCCTCCTTCTTCATTGCGCTCAACAATTGAGCTACCTGCACTTCCATGTTTTTGAGGGAGTTCTCTTGTTCTTTCCAAACTTTCGTTGTCTCCTCCTCATATCTTTTGAGCATGGACTCAAGCTTTGAGAGCCTTGGGTTCATGGAAGTTTATGTGAGGGGTAAGTTTTGAAAGCGGCTTTCTGTTGAAGCATGGTCAAGTGATGATACCCTTGGATGAATATCATATGGAGCATTAGAATTCCCTTCCCAGCCACCATTAGAATAATGACTTGCATCATTTTGTGGTGGAGGGAAATATCCCATATGGTTTTCTTGCTCATCTTGTGTCTCTGAAGCAAATCTCCATGGATTGGAGTGCTTAGAATTTGTATTTTCTTGGTGATATTCCCAGCCACCATTAGAGATTGATGATGGTGGGTAATATCCCATAAAATTTTGTTTGACCATAAGATGAGTTGAACTCCATTTGTATTTTGTAAAATGCAACATCAATGAAAATTGAAATTCATGTCACAGAGAAAGAATTTCTTAGTGAGGCAATAGCTCAAACACCTTGTTTTCAACTTAAAACAGAAAGCAAAAATAAAGAAAATGCTTGATCTAGACTTCTCACCCACTTAATCATTGTTGATCTAATCAATCCCCGGCAACGGCGCCAAAAACTTGATGGGTTGAAAACAGATTTCCAACACCTAAAACTTATCGGCAAGTGTACTGGGTCGTATCAAGTAGTAAAACTCACTTAGAGTGAGGTCGATCCCACAGGGATTGATGGATCAAGAAACTTTAGTGGATGATTAGTTTAGTCAAGCTAACATTGAAGTGAAATTGGATGAAATGTAGCCAACAAAAAGTAAATTTGCAGGAATTATAAAGTGTAGAAGTAAATTGGATAGAAACTTAAAGAGCAAGAAATGTAAATTGCAAGAATCTTAAATGACAAGAAATGTAAATTGCATCAAATGTAAAGGGGGGTTGGGTGCTGGAAATTAAAGAAAGCAATAGATCAAAGCTTAGAACTCTTGCAGAAAGTTTAAATTGCAGGAAAGTAAATTGAGAGCAATGTAAACAGAGAAGCAAAATTGCAGTGAATCAGGATTTTAGAACAATTGCAGAGGAATTTAAAATTGTGCAGGAAATATAAATAAGATTTGCAGCAAGCTTAATGTAAACTGAATTGATGAACCAAACAGAAAGTAAAATGCAGCTCAATTGCAATAGCTAAAGGAAAGTTGAAGATCTCAGGGGTTGGATGAGACTAGAGAACAAGTCTAGATCTCAATTCCTTCCTTGATCCAATAAAGAACAATTGCAAAAGAAGCAGAAGAACAAATTACAGTAGAAATAAAAGATGAAAACAGTAGAGAAAACTTGGATCCAAACCACAATTCTTTGAAATTATGCAGAAAATAACAAGAGAGATCTCAGATCAAGAATGAAACAGAATTCCTTCAATTTTCAATCCAAGATTTAAAACAAAGAGTAGAGAGTGCAGAAGTAAGAACAAGGAAGAAGAGAGATCAATTCTCCTTCCCAATTCCCCAATCCCAAATTCAAAGAAGAAAATTAAAAGAGAGCTCCTACTACCACTGCTCTCTAGTAGTGCTAGCCTCTTCATGAAATGAAACTAATGCCTTTATATAGGCTTTTACAAAAATGAAAATGAGAAATGAAATTAAAAATAAATTCACAAAATAAAATTCCTAATCTAGCTTCTCTGTGTGCCTTTGAGTCATGTTGATTGGGCTTTTTAATTTTGTGAAGAATTGAATTAAAATGAATTCTTAGTGAATTTTCAGCCCATGAGTGTTGCTCCCAAGGGAAGGCTCGGTTCCTTGCAAGAGCGGAGCTTTGGTGCTCTTTGCCTTGCCAATGTTGCGCATATGCTGGGCTTTGACAAGGGGAGTAGCGCTCAGCTCTTGGCAAGAGCATAGCATCCCTCTTATCTTTAGTGAAGCCCCCATTTCGAATCCTTGCATCCCCACTTTTCCCGGGTCTGTCTTTAGTAAGCTCAAATCTTTTGAGCTTTTCTAATATGCACAAAAAATAATTTACAAATGTACCTCATATTGGGGTTTAATAATAGTTATTATTTTTTTATATTTACCACAAATATTTTTAAAATTCATCTAATAAAACCCTAATTCCTCATCACACTTTTCAATCTATCCACAAAGCCACCGCCACCAGCTCCACTCTTCTCTGGTCTCTGCCATCATCGTCACCGTCCAATCCGGCACTCGCTGCCAGTCTCAGCCCATCTCCCGACGTCGTTATTAGGCTCTTTCTCCCCGTTGTTCATTCTCGGTATCTCTGTTCTATCTTCTCTCTTTGAGTGGTCGTCAACGCCGTGGTGCTCTGCCTCCCCCTTCATCCTCCACTTCCAGAGTTCCAATGGAACCTCAGCCTCAGGAATGAATTTGCTTCATTGATTTCACTTTTTTTCGTTCCTTTTATGTTCTTGTTGTATGAATCTGCTTCATTGAACTCATGCAATTATTTTTTTGTTCTACTTGTTTTTTGTTTAGGTTTTCCATACGAATTTGTTTCATTGATTTCATTCAGTTATTTTTTTCTTGTTCTGTTTATTTTGTTGTTTGAAATTGTTTGGTTCTATTTATGACTTATGAGGGTTAAAAAAATTTGGAATTTGTTCTTATGATTATGATTTCAATTTCTGTGTTTATGATTCTGTTCATCATGCTCTAGTTCTATTTTTCTTCTATTTTTTATTTATTACTACTGTTTGATTTGTTTTAGTCTGTTTACAAATTCAGAAATTAGTATTGTGATTCTGTTTAAAAATTTCGTTTCCATTATATAGGATGATCATGAGGGTGTTAGGAACGTGGATGATGACAACTTTATAGACGACACTGGGGTGGAAATTGCTGGTTACTATTGGCAGTGATGAACCTCGTTCTCTTGGTGATGCTTGGCGATTAATTCTCCCGAATTTTTTCTTTTTACTGCTAGATTCTCCTGTAAGCAGAATAGCAGATCCACTGTGTTTGATATCCTTCTGATTAGGATAATGTTTTGGTACCAGTAGCATGTTGTAAACCAAAATATGTGATGGATGTAACTTAAGCTTTCTTTTCATTTCAAGCTATTCGGTCTCTGTTGGAGTGTTTTACTATAAAGCTTTTTAATTTTGTGAAGAATTGAATTAAAATGAATTTTTAGTGAATTTTCAGCCCATGGGTGTTGCTCCCAAGGGAAGGCTCGGTTCCTTGCAAGAGCGGAGCTTTGGTGCTCTTTGCCTTGCCAATGTTGCGCATATGCTGGGCTTTGACAAAGGGAGTAGCGCTCAGCTCTTGGCAAGAGCATAGCATCCCTCTTATCTTTAGTGAAGCCCCCATTTCGAATCCTTGCATCCCCACTTTTCCCGGGTCTGTCTTTAGTAAGCTCAAATCTTTTGAGCTTTTCTAATATGCACAAAAAATAATTTACAAATGTACCTCATATTGGGGTTTAATAATAGTTATTATTTTTTTATATTTACCACAAATATTTTTAAAATTCATCTAATAAAACCCTAATTCCTCATCACACTTTTCAATCTATCCACAAAGCCACCGCCACCAGCTCCACTCTTCTCTGGTCTCTGCCATCATCGTCACCGTCCAATCCGGCACTCGCTGCCAGTCTCAGCCCATCTCCCGACGTCGCTATTAGGCTCTTTCTCCCCGTTGTTCATTCTCGGTATCTCTGTTCTATCTTCTCTCTTTGAGTGGTCGTCAACGCCGTGGTGCTCTGCCTCCCCCTTCATCCTCCACTTCCAGAGTTCCAATGGAACCTCAACCTCAGGAATGAATTTGCTTCATTGATTTCACTTTTTTTCGTTCCTTTTATGTTCTTGTTGTATGAATCTGCTTCATTGAACTCATGCAATTATTTTTTTGTTCTACTTGTTTTTTGTTTAGGTTTTCCATACGAATTTGTTTCATTGATTTCATTCAGTTATTTTTTTCTTGTTCTGTTTATTTTGTTGTTTGAAATTGTTTGGTTCTATTTATGACTTATGAGGGTTAAAAAAATTTGGAATTTGTTCTTATGATTCTGATTTCAATTTCTGTGTTTATGATTCTGTTCATCATGCTCTAGTTCTATTTTTCTTCTATTTTTTATTTATTACTACTGTTTGATTTGTTTTAGTCTGTTTACAAATTCAGAAATTAGTATTGTGATTCTGTTTAAAAATTTCGTTTCCATTATATAGGATGATCATGAGGGTGTTAGGAACGTGGATGATGACAACTTTATAGACGACACTGGGGTGGAAATTGCTGGTTACTATTGGCAGTGATGAACCTCGTTCTCTTGGTGATGCTTGGCGATTAATTCTCCCGAATTTTTTCTTTTTACTGCTAGATTCTCCTGTAAGCAGAATAGCAGATCCACTGTGTTTGATATCCTTCTGATTAGGATAATGTTTTGGTACCAGTAGCATGTTGTAAACCAAAATATGTGATGGATGTAACTTAAGCTTTCTTTTCATTTCAAGCTATTCGGTCTCTGTTGGAGTGTTTTACTATAAAGCTTTTTAATTTTGTGAAGAATTGAATTAAAATGAATTTTTAGTGAATTTTCAGCCCATGGGTGTTGCTCCCAGGGGAAGGCTCGGTTCCTTGCAAGAGCGGAGCTTTGGTGCTCTTTGCCTTGCCAATGTTGCGCATATGCTGGGCTTTGACAAAGGGAGTAGCGCTCAGCTCTTGGCAAGAGCATAGCATCCCTCTTATCTTTAGTGAAGCCCCCATTTCGAATCCTTGCATCCCCACTTTTCCCGGGTCTGTCTTTAGTAAGCTCAAATCTTTTGAGCTTTTCTAATATGCACAAAAAATAATTTACAAATGTACCTCATATTGGGGTTTAATAATAGTTATTATTTTTTTATATTTACCACAAATATTTTTAAAATTCATCTAATAAAACCCTAATTCCTCATCACACTTTTCAATCTATCCACAAAGCCACCGCCACCAGCTCCACTCTTCTCTGGTCTCTGCCATCATCGTCACCGTCCAATCCGGCACTCGCTGCCAGTCTCAGCCCATCTCCCGACGTCGCTATTAGGCTCTTTCTCCCCGTTGTTCATTCTCGGTATCTCTGTTCTATCTTCTCTCTTTGAGTGGTCGTCAACGCCGTGGTGCTCTGCCTCCCCCTTCATCCTCCACTTCCAGAGTTCCAATGGAACCTCAACCTCAGGAATGAATTTGCTTCATTGATTTCACTTTTTTTCGTTCCTTTTATGTTCTTGTTGTATGAATCTGCTTCATTGAACTCATGCAATTATTTTTTTGTTCTACTTGTTTTTTGTTTAGGTTTTCCATACGAATTTGTTTCATTGATTTCATTCAGTTATTTTTTTCTTGTTCTGTTTATTTTGTTGTTTGAAATTGTTTGGTTCTATTTATGACTTATGAGGGTTAAAAAAATTTGGAATTTGTTCTTATGATTCTGATTTCAATTTCTGTGTTTATGATTCTGTTCATCATGCTCTAGTTCTATTTTTCTTCTATTTTTTATTTATTACTACTGTTTGATTTGTTTTAGTCTGTTTACAAATTCAGAAATTAGTATTGTGATTCTGTTTAAAAATTTCGTTTCCATTATATAGGATGATCATGAGGGTGTTAGGAACGTGGATGATGACAACTTTATAGACGACACTGGGGTGGAAATTGCTGGTTACTATTGGCAGTGATGAACCTCGTTCTCTTGGTGATGCTTGGCGATTAATTCTCCCGAATTTTTTCTTTTTACTGCTAGATTCTCCTGTAAGCAGAATAGCAGATCCACTGTGTTTGATATCCTTCTGATTAGGATAATGTTTTGGTACCAGTAGCATGTTGTAAACCAAAATATGTGATGGATGTAACTTAAGCTTTCTTTTCATTTCAAGCTATTCGGTCTCTGTTGGAGTGTTTTACTATAAAGCTTTTTAATTTTGTGAAGAATTGAATTAAAATGAATTTTTAGTGAATTTTCAGCCCATGGGTGTTGCTCCCAGGGGAAGGCTCGGTTCCTTGCAAGAGCGGAGCTTTGGTGCTCTTTGCCTTGCCAATGTTGCGCATATGCTGGGCTTTGACAAAGGGAGTAGCGCTCAGCTCTTGGCAAGAGCATAGCATCCCTCTTATCTTTAGTGAAGCCCCCATTTCGAATCCTTGCATCCCCACTTTTCCCATGCTGCATTCCTCATTTTCTTTTGATGAAGCACGATAAAGCTCTCCAAGAGAGTGTTGAGCTCTCCAAGTGAGTGCTCCTTTGCTTTGGAGTGAGGCCCCAGCTTCGAACCTTGGTGGAAGCATTGGCTGATTTTTTTGCTTATTTTTTTGCCCTTAAAGATGCCTTTCCCTCGTACCTCAATTTTGTGCCAAATATAGATTTCCATATATCATTAGAAAGCTCTGAATATCATCTTTCCAACGTAACTAGAATCAAATCAATCGGACATCTGTAGCTCAAGTTATGGCCCTTTGAAGGAGGCATGGTCATGTTGTGAACGCCCAGATTTTAACTTAGCGAAATTTCTTGCCTCCAAGCTCATTTTTCTTGTACGGCAAAGCTAGGCTCTTGGCAAGAGCTGAGCTTTGAGTGCTGATTGCCAATCTCCTTTAATTTGGTCATGGGCCACATTTTTAAAAGCGTGGCCTAAGGCTCCAAAGTGTGCTCCAACTTCAAAGTGTGCCCCAAAGCTCTTTTTTTCTCCTTTTTAGCTTATTTTGTGCTTTTTGCTTCTTTTTCTTCTTATTTCCTACAAAATTTATCAAATCAAAAGATCAAAGAAATATAACATTTAAGCACAAAAGCATTAATTATTCAATCACAAATCATCAATTTTTTATATGAAAAAGCATAGAAAAACATGACATGGTGACATGTCATCATGTACGGGGTCGCATCAAGTAATAATAACTCATGTGAGTGATGTCTGGAAAGCAATCCAACACAAAACTCACCGGCAAGTGTACCGGGTCACATCAAGTAGTAAAACTCACTTAGAGTGAGGTCGATCCCACGAGGATTGATGGATCAAGCAACTTTAGTGGGTGATTAGTTTAGTCAAGCTAACAGAAAGTAAATGGCAGTGAATTAAAAGTTGCAGAAAGTAAATGAGCAAAAACTTAAAGAGCAAGAAATGTAAATTGACAGAATCTTAAATGACAAGAAATGTAAATTGCATGAAATGTAAAAGGGTGCTTGGGTGCTGGAAATTAAAGAGAGCAATAGATCAGAACTCAAAACTCTTGCAGCAAGCTTAAATTGCAAGAAAGTAAATTGGGAGCAATGTAAACAGAGAAGCAAAATTGCAGTAAATGTAAAGTTACAGGAAATGTAAATCAAGCTCACAGCAAGCATCAAATGTAAAGTGCAGAGGAACAAGGATAATTAAATTGCATGAAAGTAAATTGAAAACAATGAGAACAGAAAGCAATGGGAACCAAAGATCAAAAGCAAACTCAATGTAAATTGAATTTTAACTTGTAGCAAAAGGAAATTGTAGCAAATCTCAAACAGAAAAGTAAAATTACTTGAAGAAGCAAAACAGAAATGAAACTCAGCTTAATTGCAAAATGTAGCTGAAGATCTCAGGGGATCAAAGAGACTAGAAAACAAGTCTAGATCTCAACCCCTTCCTTGATTCAGTAAAAAACAATTTGCAGAAGAAAGAAAGATGAAAGTAGTAAATGAAAACTCAGATTCAATTCTTTATTCACTAGGATTATGCAGAAGAAGAACAAAGAGAAGTTTTAGATCAAGGATGAAACAGAATTCCTTCAATCCCAATCCAATAACTCAAATTCAAAAAGGAAAAATTAAAAGAGAGCTCTCTACTGAAGTCCAATAAAAAAATCTGAAAAGAAAAGCTCCCTCAAAACTTAAATCCTAAGCTATTTATACACTCTCTTCTAATGATCATTATGCCTTGAATTTGGGCCCTTGGCCTTGATGGAATTGGGTTGAAGATAGCCTCTGTTGATTGCTCTTGGTCTTGAGAAGAAATCCGTTTGCACTATGGAATTTGGGATCATTCACGTTTGAGTCAACGTTTGAGGCAAACGTTGACTCAAACGTCTTCATGTGATGGCGTTATGCAGAACGGGTGGTTGCTATCATTCACGTTTGAGTTCACATTTGAGGTCAAACGTGAGCTCAAACGTGATCCTCCCCAAGGCAATCTTCAGCCAGCATTTAACCTCAGGTTTGAGGCAAACGTTGGTGCAAACATGGCTCCTCCTCCAGGGTATTCCTTAGCCAACGTTTGACCTCACGTTTGAGGCAAATGTTGGTGCAAACGTTGAGCTCCTCCAGGGTGGCTGTGCTGTTATCCACGTTTGAGTTCACGTTTGAGGCAAACGTAAACTCAAACGTGATCTTCTCAATTCTGCCTTTATTTCCATTCCTGCCATCCCCTTTCTTCAACCTTCTTCCAAGCCTTTTGGTCACCTATCATCAATCAACAAATGCATCAAAGTTACGCTAAAATCATGAGACTTCTTCTTATCCTTGACATATAAGCAATTATAGCACAAAACCTCATGAAAATGCATCAATTTACTCATGGTTGATTGAATCCAAGTACACATGAATTTCTACCCAAATGGCTTACTTGTAACTCAAGAAAGTGTATAAAACCTATTAAAAACAAAAGAAAAAGACTAGTAAAACTAGGCTAAGATGCCTTGGCATCACAATACCAAACTTAAATCTTGCTTGTCCCCAAGCAAGAAAAGAATCATGCAATAAAAAGTGACAATCCAAGGTAAGAAGAATAACAACTCAATGTTCATGGTTAGCTAGTTTTCTATGTATGCCACAATCACAAAAGAAATATAAATGATTGATGCTTCTATCTAGCTCAATTTATGAAATCTTTTTCTTATATTTCTTCCTTGAAACAAGCTTTTGATTTTCTTATTAGCTTCTCCTTTTGGGTGCTTTTCCCCATGAGTTAATAACAAAGCTACAACTCTAACGCTTTGTTTTCAAGTATTACCACTTGATACATAAGCACTATAAGCATTTAATTAGAGGACTTCATTAAGCTCATTTGTTTCTTTTCTTGACTCTCTAATCATTGATGCTCAGAGCCTTGAGCTTTGAAGGAGTGCATTTGCACTTTGAGCCTAACCTTGACTCTAAGTGTTTTATTTTCAAGCTTTTTGCTTGATACATAAACACCACAAGTACTTAACATATTGTCATTGGTACTCAGAGCCTTCAGCTTTCTCATTCTTTCCCTTTTTCTTTTCTTGCCTTATTTGCATTTACCTCCTTCAAGGTTTTCATGATTTCAAAAGATTTCACAAAATGTACTAGATGAAAACTTCAATTAAATAAAATCCAATGCAATTGAGCAACAATTAATCATACTAGCTTTCCAAAACTTGTATGCACATGCTAAGTTCTTCTTTACTGCCTTGTTTGTTTATGATCATGATACTTTACTGCTTTGAATTCACAAAACTCAAGTTGGTAGTTATAATGTCACAGCAGCATGTTAGAAATCAGTAATCAAACTATGCTTATTCATACACACGTGCAAATAGAGAGATAAAGACAATCATGCAATTTAGAGTACTGGAAATAAATGAGAGGAAAAGGAACTTTACAACCTTGTAGTTCATCTTCTCTATTGTTGTCATTTTCCTCCCATTCTTCCCTTTCCCTTGCCAAACTCATAATGCTTGCTCATCCTCAAGCAACAATTAGAACAATGGCTATGGGACTAAGATGGATCATGAATGTCTTACACAATGAAATGTTAGTGGTACATGTGTTCTAAGCAAGCAAAATTAAAGATAAAAATCAAGGCACAAGAGACAGAGACATTGTGATTGCAAACTTAAGAAGGTGAGCACAATACATTGCATAAAAGATAAGTGGCACACCAAACTTAGTGTGATACTTTCACTTGAAATTAATGCAAGTATCTAGTAAAGATTGGAAGCAAATTTTGTTGCATAACAACACCAAACTTAGAATGCAATCATATGTCAATTTATTTGAATAATTAAGCAAATGAAATTGTTATATGTTAAATACAGTCACCAAGCCAAGAATCTGTCATGAATAAGGATCTCTTGGTGATGTATTAACAAAAACAGTTAATAGAAGAAAGCATTAAAACAAGGAAATGGCTAAAACAAAGAGGAAACTAAAATGTTAAACCAAAAGAAAGATAAATTTGCAGAGGCATTGTGATTATGCAGACAAGTGATGTTGCTGAATGAATTGCATAGAAAAATAAGTGGCACGCCAAACTTAGAATCTTAGTGTGACACTTCCATGTAAAATTGATGCAATCATCCATGAAGATGGAAAACAGTTTGTTGCAGGGCAACAACAAACTTAGAATGTAACCATATGCTAATTTATTAAATTTAAACAAAGCACAGAAAGAAAACAAAGCAGAGAAGAAATGTTACCTACGGTTGGGTTACCTCTCAACAAGTGCTCTTTTAGTGTCATTAGCTTGACATATTGTTCTTCACTTTCTTCCTCTTCTTCCAGTTTTTTAAGAGGAATGACCTCAAAGGGGGGAAAGATTCAGCTAGTGTCCCTTGTCTTGGCCTTTCCTCAGCAAGCTTTCTTTTGTTAATGACTTGATTGAGCTTGCTTGCTGGATCAGGGGGAGGATTGCTTCTAGTTGACCTTCTCTTCTTCATGAATATTGTCTTTTGTAGCTTGGTCAGAATCCTCTTCTCAGTGCTTTTGTTAATTGCCTTCACTTCCTTGAGTCCAAGTCTTGGTGGTTGTATGATTGTTGGAGTGATTTCTTCATCAAGAGCTTTCTGCATTGGTGGTTCCATGAGCTTTTCCTCTTTGCACTTCTCTGCTTCAGTTGAGTGTGACTTCTCTTGATTGGCTTCCTCCTCTTCTTTTATATGATCTTCTATTAAGTCTTTTGGGAGTGAAGTTTCATGTTCCTCTATCACCTCAATTAGCTTCTGTGAATATGAAGCCACAGGTTCAAACACCTCCACAACCTCCTTTTCCATTGAAATTTCACTTAACACAGAGGCTTCTTCATCTTGCTTTTTCACTTTCTCACCCACAAATTGGTCTTCATCCTCTCTGTTTAATGGTTCTAAGGTCCTCCTTGTTTGCTCTAAGGGCCCATTCATCTTCTTGAAGAGGATTTCTTTCCAGGATTGGGGTTGTGTGTGTTTTTTCATGAGTTGTCTATGTATTTCAATGGATTGGCATTGGCTTTTTGTGGTGAAGTTGTGTTGAGGGGTGTGGAATGAGTTGTGTGATTGGTGGGATGACTTGTATGGATTTTGGAGGAAACTTTATGTTGAGGCATAATCAAGTGATGAAGAACTTTCAAATGAGCAACTGGGAAGTGAGGGTAGATGCTCTTTCATTCCTTGGTGATACTCCCATCCACCATGAGGATAATAATATGAATCATTTTGTGGTGGTGGTTGGTATCCCATATGATTCTCTTGCTCATCTTGTGTCTCTGAAGCAAATCTCCATGGATTGGAGTGCTTAGAATTTGTATTTTCTTGGTGATATTTCCAGCCACCATTAGAGATTGGTGATGGTGGGTAATATCCCATAAAATTTGTTTGATCATAAGATGAGTTGAACTCCATTTGAATTTTAGAAAACACAACACCATTGAAAATTGAAATTACTCATATCAGAGATGCGAATTTCTTAGTGAGGAAAAAACTCAAACACCTTGGTTTCAATCTAAAACAGAAAACAAAAATAAAGAAAATGCTTGATCTATACTTCTCACCCACTTAATCATTGTTGATCTAAATCAATCCCCGGCAACAGCGCCAAAAACTTGATTTGTGGAAAGCGATCCAACACAAAACTCACCGGCAAGTGTAGCGGGTCGCATCAAGTAGTAAAACTCACTTAGAGTGAGGTCGATCCCACGAGGGTTGATGGATCAAGCAACTTTAGTGGGTGATTAGTTTAGTCAAGCTAACATTGAAGTGAAATTTGATGGAATGTAGCCAACAAAAAGTAAATGGCAGTGAATTAAAAGTTGCGAAAAGTAAATGAGCAAAATCTTAAAGAGAAAGAAATATAAATTGATAGAATCTTAAATGACAAGAAATGTAAATTGTATGAAATGTAAAAGGGTGCTTGGGTGCTGGAAATTAAAGAGAGCAATAGATCAGAACTCAAAACTCTTGCAGCAAGCTTAAATTGCAGGAAAGTAAATTGGGAGCAATGTAAACAGAGAAGCAAAATTGCAGTAAATGTAAAGTTGCAGGAAATGTAAATCAAACTCACAGCAAGCATCAAATGTAAAGTGCAGAGGAACAAGGAGAATTAAATTGCATGAAAGTAAATTGAAAACAATGAGAACAGAAAGCAATGGGAACCAAAGATCAAAAGCAAACTCAATATAAATTGAATTTTAACTTGCAGCAAAAGGAAATTGTAGCAAATCTCAAACAGAAAAGTAAAATTACTTGAAGAAGCAAAACAGAAATGAAACTCAGCTTAATTGCAAAATAAAGCTGAAGATCTCAGGGGATCAAAGAGACTAGAAAACAAGTCTAGATCTCAACCCCTTCCTTGATTCAGCAGAAAATAATTTGCAGAAGAAAGAAAGATGGAAGCAGTAAATGAAAACTCAAATTCAATTTTTAATTCACTAGGATTATGCAGAAGAATAACAAAGAGAAGTTTTAGATCAAGGATGAAACAGAAGTCCTTCAATCCCAATCCAATAACTCAAATTCAAAAAGGAAAAATTAAAAGATAGCTCTCTACTGAAGTCCAGTAAAAAAAAATCTGAAAAGAAAAGCTCCCTCAAAACTTAAATCCTAAGCTATTTATACACTCTCTTCTAATGATCATTAAGCCTTGAATTTTGGCCCTTACCCTTGATGGAATAGGGTTGAAGATAGCCTCTGTTGATTGCTCTTGGTCTTGAGACAAAATTCGTTTGCACTATGGACTTTGGGATCATTCACGTTTGAGTCAACGTTTGAGGCAAATGTTGACTCAAACGTCTTTGTGTGATGGTGATATGCAGAATGGGTGGTTGCTGTCACTCACGTTTGAGTTCACGTTTGATGTCAAACGTGAGCTCAAATGTGATCCTCCCCAAGGCAATCTTCAGCCAACGTTTGACCTCACGTTTGAGGCAAACGTTGGTGCAAACGTGGCTCCTCCTCCAGGGTATTCCTTAGCCAATGTTTGACCTCACGTTTGAGGCAAACGTTGGCGCAAACGTTGAGCTCCTCCAGGGTGGCTGTGCTGTTATCCACGTTTGAGGTAAATGTGAACTCAAACGTGATATTCTCAATACTGCCTTTATTTCCATTCCTGCCATCCCTTTTCTTCAACCTTTCTCTAAGCCTTTTGGTCACCTATCATCAATCAACAAATGCATCAAAGCTACACTAAAATCATGAGACTTCTTCTTATCCGTGACATATAAGCAATTATAGTACAAAACCTCATGAAAATGCATCAATTTACCCATGGTTGATTGAATCCAAGTACACATGAATTTCTACCCAAATGGCTTACTTGTAACTCAAGAAAGTGTATAAAACCTATTAAAAATAAAGGAAAAAGACTAGTAAAACTAGGCTAAGATGCCCTGGCATCAGTGAGTGAGGTCGATCCCATAGGGATTGATGGATTGAGCAATTTTAGTTAGGTGGTTGATTTAGTTAAGCAAACAAGTGTTGATTTGAGTGATTTGTATTCAACAGAAGCTAAATTGCATGAAATTTAAAGGGAGAGGGGTAATTGACAGTAAATTAAAGGGCAAAGAAAATAAAGAAGCTGAATCTTAAAGTGCAAGTAATATAAATGACAGAAACTTAGATTGCAATAAATGTAAACAGCTGAAGCTTAGAGTGCAAGAAATACAAATTGCTTGAATCATAAAGGGTTTTGGGAGCTGTGATGACAAGTCATTTTAGCCTAGTTTTACTAGTCTTTTTCTTTGTTTTTATTGGGTTTTATTCACTTTCTTGCATTGTAAGTAAGTAATTTGGAGTGAAATTGCATGTTTTGTTAAATCAACCAATCACCCTTTAATTGATACAAAATCATGAGGTTTAAGCTAAAATTAATTGAATTATGAATGAATTTTAAACTTTGTGGATTTGGTGATACTTTGATTGGTTGATTTGATTACTTGTAGGTGAAGAAAGAAGAAAATAAGAAAAGCGAGGCCTAATGAGCGTGCCCAAAGGAAGCAAGAAGCGTGCCCAAGAGAAGAAAAGCGTAGCAACATCAAAGAAGAATAGAAGCTAAGTTGGGAGAATGAACCGAGCTTCACAAGGAATAAAAAGAGAAAGCAAGGCACCAAGCTCAGTTCACTTAGTTAACTGAGCACTAAAGAAAGCAAGGAAATGACGTAAAGCTCAGTTCACTAAGTGAGCTTTATCGGGCTCCTTCAAGAATTAATTCAAAGCAAAATTCCCATGAATGAAGCCACCAAGTTTCGAACTCATGAACTAAAGGAAGCAAGGAACACTCCTTGCAAGGAAAATAAAAGAAAATGGCCAAAAAGCTTCATCCAAGGTTCGAACAAGGAACCACACGCTACTTAGCTTGCAAGAGAATAAGCCAAGATGCATTCCAAGGGGTTCGAACCAGGGAGCTCCATGGGAAGCAAGGAAGGAGCATCCAACCCCTCCAAGGAAATTAGCTTCAGATTGCTTCTACCAAGGTTCGAACTTGAAAGCATGAGGACGCTATAATGGGGAGCTCAGTTGGTTTTCCCAACTGAGCGCTACTCTTCCCCCATCCCCCACACAATGACACGGCCAAGGAGCTTGTCAAGCGCACATTGATACGGCCAGGACATAGAGCTCAGTTCAAAATTCCAACTGAGCTCTATTGAAGTGTAACATGGCCAAGGCTGGGACGCGCACCAAATTGGACAAGCAAAGCAACATTGGGCGCTCAGTTTGGTTTTCCAACTGAGCCGTCCCCTGGGAGGTGGACCTTGGACCAAAAATCCACCAAAAATCCAATTTAATTTATTTTTTCACCAAATTTTAGAGCCCACCCAAATTCTTAGATCTAAAGTAGGAAGTGTATAAATAGGTGATAGTTTGATTTAGAGAGGATGGACCTTTTAGCTTCTTTGAGAATTTTCATTTTTGTAATTTTTGAGCTTTTTACTTTGAATTTGGATCTTAGAGAATTGGGAAGGAGAATTGATCTCTCTTCTTCCTTGTTCTTGCTTGAGCACTCTTTACTTCTTGTTTTGGATCTTGGGTGGAGAATTGAAAAAATTCTGTTTCAATCTCACCTTGAGATCTCTTGTTTAATCTTTCTGCAAAATTCTAAGAAACTTTGAGTTACATTTTAAATTCTGTTTACTGTTTTCTCTTGTCTACTTCTTCTGCAACTTAATTCTCCATTTCTTTTGCAATTGTTCTTGTTGGATCAAGGAAGGATTTGAGATCTAGACTTGATTTCCAGTCTCTTCCACTCCTGAGGTCTTTAATTTCTCTTTTAATTTCTGCAATTGAGCTACATTTACTTTCTGTTTTAATTCTTCAAGTATTTTTATTCTTCTGTTTGAGATCTATTTGAATTCAATTCATCTTTTGCTCTTATGTTTATTGCAATTTACTTCTTCTTGTTTAAATTCTGCAATCCCAACTCCCAATTCCTTTATTAATCCAAGCAATTTACATTTCTTGCACTTTAAGATTCAGTCATTTACATTTCTTACAATCTAAGCTTCTGCAATTTAAATTACTTGTTCTTTAAGATTTAGCACTTTTATTTTCTGTCCTTTTTAATTCACTACAATTCTTCCTTCTTCCTTTACATTTCAAGCAATTTAGCTTCTGTCAATTACAAACAACTCAAACCAATACTTGATTCGCTTGACTAAATCAATCACTAAACTAAAATTGATCAATCCTTCAATCCCTGTGGGATCGACCTCACTCATGGGAGTTATTATTACTTGATGCGACCCGGTACACTTGCCGGTTAGTTAGGGTGTTGGAATTCATTTTCCAAAATATCCCATCAAGCTGGGATTTTAGAAATTAAACAAGAGAAGGTAAATAGCAATCAACAGAGAAGTAAAAGATGAATTGAAATACAACATATCTCAAACAAAAAAGAAAAATTGCTTGAAGAAGCAATGCAGAAACTAAATTCAGCTCAGTTGTAAAATCTAAAAGAAAAGTTGAAGATCTTAGGGATGGAGGAGACTATAAAACAAGTCTAGATCTCAATTCCTTCCTTGATCCAACAAGAGAATAATTGTAGAGAAGTAAAAGACAGATTGCAGAAGAAACAAAAGACAATTGCAGAAGAAGTAGAGATGAAAACAGTAAAGAGAACTTGGATCCAAATTACAATTCCTTAGAATTTTACAGAAAATAATCAAAAGAGATCTCAGATCAAGAATGAAACAGAATTCCTTCAATTCTCAATCCAAGATTCAAAACTAAAAATGAAGAGAGTAGAGGCAAGAACAAAGAAGAAGAGAATTCAATTCTCTTCTCAATTCCCAAACCCCCAAAGCTGGAAAATAAAATTGAAAATTCAAAAGTAAGTAAAAAGGTCCCTTCTAACTCAAACTAACTTCTATTTATACACTTCCTATTTTTGGATTTCAGAATTTGGAGTGGGCTTTTTAATTTTGTGAAGAATTGGATTTTATTTTTGTTTTTGGACTTAAAATATTGAGTCATGGTGCACTCCCAGTAGAGTGCTCGGTTGTGTAAGTGAACCGAGCTCTCTATTTGCTTGTGGTGTGTCAATTTGTGTGCACCAAGCCTTCCTTGTTGCTGCCTCCTTTGATCCTTGCCCGTGTCACATTGTTGGAGTGCATAGGGGAGTAGTGTTCGGTTAGGAAAGTGAACTGAGCTTTCCTTTGTGTGCCTTGGTAGCGCCTTGCCTTGAGTGTCATGCTTCCAAGTTCGAACCTGGGTGGATGTATCTTGGTGCTGATTTCCTTGGAAGAGTGGAGCGCTCCTTCCTTGCTTTTCATGAGGCTCCCTTGTTCGAATCCCTTTGAATGCATTTTAGCCAATTTTGGCTTATTTTTCTTGTAAGTAGCGCTCCCCTTGGTCCTTTAGGTCATGGGTTCGAAACATTGTGGCTTCATTCCTTGGAGTTGTGCCTTGAATTAATTTTGAAGAAGGCACGATAAAGTTCACTTAGTGAACCGAGCTTTATGCTCTTGCCTTGCTTTCTTGGTTGCTCAGTTAACTAAGTTAACTTAGTTTTATGCCTTGCTTCCTTTTTGGTTCCTTGTGAAGCTCGGTTCACTCACCCAACTTAGCTTCCTTCCTTTCTTGATGATGCCACGCTTTTTTTCTCCTTTGGCTACGCTTTTTTGTTTCCTTTGAGCACACTCCTTAGGCCACGCTTTTCTTATTTTTTTTTCTTTTCTTCACCTACAAGTAATCAAAACAACCAATCAAAGTATCACCAAATTCACAAGGTTTAAAGTTCATTCAAAATTCAATTAATTCTATCTTAAACCTCATGATTTTGTGTCAATTAAAGGGTGGTTGATTGATTTAACTAAACTATGCAAATCCACTCCAAATCACTTACTTACAATGCAAGAAAGTGCATAAAACCTAATGAAATAAGTGAAAATGCTTGAAAAGCTAGCATAAGATGACTTGTCATCACAACACCAAACTTAAACCTTACTTGTCCCCAAGCAAGCACTAAACATAAGAGAAAATGAAATGAAACAGAGAAGTATGCATGTCCTTATTTAGCAGATAATTGAACTTGATTCATGGGGTTTTATGCAGACAATGATAGCTCATTTATTACTTGCTGCTATATAAGAAATGTTTCCTTAAAGGTTCACTAAGGGTGCTGCTATAATGCTTTGCTTTTGCTTGATCCCTTGCTAGCTTTTCCTTCTTGATTTTTGCTTAGAGAGCTTATTACTCATCGAAGGCTTGGTGGCAAATGTTGCAGTAGCCTTTGGCTTTGTTTTGCTCAACATTTCTTTACCACAAATACATGGCTCACATTTTCTTCCTAAGAACATTGATGCCCAGCATCTCTTTGGATCACTAAATGTTTTGTAACTAGGTAGCTCTTGATGGTGGACTTTTAGTTGGCAATTCCAAATCAGTTTATCTAAGTGGCCAAGTTTCAAAATACTCCTCAGAACCTACTTGTCCAAGCATATCCAAGTACAAAAACACCACAGGCATATGTCTTAGGGTCCAAGCTATTGGTGTCTAACCTTATTATTTGTTTCTTTGCCAATTCTTGGCTTTTCTTTTTCTTTCTTTTCTTTTTCTTTTGATTCATTCTCAAGGGAATTTCATTAATTGACAGATTATAGCAGCAAACTAACTAACACTTTAAAGGATCATGTTATTATGCAGCTTTTTGTTTCATGAGCTACCAATTAAATCAAACAAATACCACCACTGACTTTCATTCTAATTTCTACAACATTGGACATTTGCCTTTTCTAAATCAAACATTTTTCTTTTATTCATTGCAGAAAGGAACAAAACAAAATAAAAGCTAATGATGGATGACTAAAATTATGCAGATCCAAGTATTTCTCAGCAAACATTTTCACTTGCACTTAATTGAACACTTTAGCAAGACATATAGGAGTTTCTATATTAAAAATGTTTCACAGCAATAAGGATTAAGTGTCAATACAACCTGTTGGGAGTGTCTCTCAGTTTTTCCTTCTGTCATCATTATTCCTATCTGTTGCTCCTCCTTTGGATGATGATGCAGATCCCTCTCACAGATTGAATGTTTTCCTGCATAATCCTTACAAGTTGCTTGTTTCCCAAGCCCTTAGGCAACTGGTTAGTGTGCAAGAATTATTTGTGGGCTTTTGAACTTACTTTGGTGTGTGAACACCAAACTTAGTCCCTTGCCAATGTTTCTCATGCATCAAATTAACCATATGTGAAACCCTTTTGTCTTTGCTAAAGGCAATAAAACTAAAAACTAGAAAATAGACACTGGTTAAGTAGTTTCTTTGATTGCTTGGAGCTAGCTACCCTTTATGCAGAAGGTGAAAATTTGTTTTTCAATGAAATTTTTGGTGGAACACCAAACTTAGCATCTTTCATTCTCCCTTAGATTGTTTTGGTGTGCAACACCAAACTTAGCTCCTTGCAATACAGGTAAACTTACTCAGCCTTGTTTATTGAAATAGTTGGGAAAAGAAAACTACCTTTGGTTGGGTTGCCTCCCAACAAGCGCTCTTTTAATGTCACTAGCTTGACATCTTGTTCTTTGATCATGGAGGCTAAAAATCATAGTGCCTTAGCTTTTCTCCTCTTATTGTGAACTTCCTTCCGGTCTCCTCTTTGATGATCTCTAGGTGTTCAAGTGAAAGGATCCGGTTCACAGTATAGTATTCTGATAATTGTGGACACACCTTCATTAGTTGGGTATTTATCATCAATTTATCCCCTGGTGAGAAGCCTTCAGTGGGGATTTTCTTGTTTCTCCACCCTTTTGGCCTCTTCTTTTTTTCTTTCTCAGAAGATAATTCATGCTTTGGTGGTTCTTTATCTGGGGTGTTGAGGTTCTCATCTGGGGGTTTTGGATCTAGCTCCTCCTTGATTTCTTTGGTTTGTTGCACCATCTCTACTTCTTTCAAGCATGGATTTAGAAGTCTTGGAGTTAACTCATTGAATGCCTCCTTCAAGCTTTGATCCCTGGCATTATCCTTCATACAATCCTCTTCTTGAGTGGGCTCATGCAGGGTTTTAAAAACATTGAATGTTAGGTGCTCATCATGCACTCTCAACAATAATTCCCCTTTTTCAACATCTATCAATGCTCTGCCCGTAGTCAGGAAAGGCCTCCCCAGGATGATGAGCGTGTTAGGGTCTTCCTCCATATCTAGGATGACAAAATCAGCTGGGAGAAGAAATTTTCCCACTTTTACCAGCACATTCTCTACAACTCCAAGTGCTTGCTGAATGGATTTGTCAGCCATTTGAAGAAGTATTCGTGTGGATTTCAGCTCGACAATTTGGAGTTTCCTCATTAGATACAAAGGCATCAAGTTTATGCTTGCACCAAGATCACAGAATGACTTCTCAATTGTTATATTTCCTATGGTGCAAGGTATATAAAAACTCCCAGGATCATCTTTCTTCTCTGGCAACTCTCTTTGGAGAATAGCACTACATTCCATTGTCATCTCAATAATTTGTCCTTCTTTTAGGGACTTTTTCTTTGTCAGCACTTCCTTCATAAATTTGGCATACACTGGCATCTGTTCAAGTGCTTCTAAGAGAGGAATATTGATGCTGAGTGTCTTGAATATGTTCAGGAACTTTGAGTATTGCTTATCCTCGTTTTCTTTTTTGAACCTCTGAGGGTATGGAAGTTTGGGGACATATGGCTTCACCCCTTCCTTCTTCTCTTGTAGTTGTGGCTCAAGGATGTTTTTGTCTCTCTTTGAGCTTTTTGCATTCTTGGTCTTTCTATCCTCTTCTCTTCTCTCTTCTGTCTTTTCTTATGGAACTTCTCTGTTGTGTTCTTCCTGATTGATGGCTTCCTTCTCCCCAGTCTTCTCACTTCCCACTCTGATTGCCTTGCACTCCTCCCACTTTGTAGCTTTTCCTTTGTCCCTTGGGTGGTCTTGAGTGGCACTAGGGGATGCATTTGATTGCTTCTCACCCATCTCTACAATTCGTTTAGCCATTTGTTCCATATGCCTCTCAAGATTTCTGATTGAAGCTTCTTGGTTTTTGATTGAAGCTTCTTGGTTTTTACTTGTTATGGCTTGATCCTTCCGTGCTGCTTCCTGATCTTATCTTGCCATCTCTTGATTTTTCATGAGTTTCTCCATCATTATCTCTAGACTAGAGATTCTTTGGGAGTCTGGATTTGGTTGTGGTTGTGTAAAATGAGATGGTTGTTGTTGGAAGTTGTTTGAACTATTTGCGGGGTTATTTTGTGGGTGAAATATGGATAATGGTTGTTTTGGTTAGTGACTGAGTTATTGGGTGGATAATAGCTGGAATTTGGGTGGTTGTTTTGGGGTTTTCTGTATGGATTGTGGTTAGTGTTTTGCTGGTCGTGGTTTGAGTAAGTTATGTTTCTTGAGTTGTTTTGGTTTGAGTTTTTCTACCACGGTTGCTGGTTGTGGGTGTGGTTATCTCCCTATCTGAGATTTGGATGGTTCTTCCAGGATGGATTGTAGGTGTTACCATAAACTTCATTTTGGCCTGAGCCTTGGTTGTGCACATATTGAGGTCGTTCCTGCTGTTGATCTTCTTGGTTTTCTTCATTTTGCCCCCATGTAGTTGATGGTTAGCTTGTATTTACTGATGCAACTTGCAAGCTATCAATCTTTTTAGCCATCTGCTCAAGTTGTTGTTGAATCTGCCATTGCATTATCTTGTTTTGAGCTAGGATGGTGTTCACTCCTTCCAATTCTAGCACTCCTTTCCTTTGTGATGGTTGGTGTTGTCTTTGATGAGCAAAGAAGTATTGATTATTTGCCACCATATCAATGAGGTTTTGAGCCTCCTCTGCTGTCTTCATCAATTGTAAAGAACCTCCTGCTGAATGGTCTAGTGCTTCTTGAACATTAAGAGTCAACCCTTAATAGAAATTTTGAAGAATGTCCCATTCATTAAACATTTCAGGGGGACATTTTCTAATCAGAGCCTTGTACCTCTCCCATGCCTCATAGAGAGATTCTACATCCATCTGTGTGAAAGTTTGCACCTCAGTCTTGAGCCTGATGATCCTTTGAGGTGGGTAGAACTTAGCCAAGAATTTATTCACTAGATCCTCCCAGCTAGTGATGCTTCCTTGTGGAGAGGTTTCAAGCCATTGAGTAGCTTTATCCCTCAATGAGAATGGGAACAGCAGCAATTTATATGTTTCTGGATGCACACCATTGGACTTTACTGTATCACAAATTCTTAAGAAGGTGGAGAGATGCTGGTTTGGATCTTCTATTGGACTTCCTCTGTATGAGCAATTGTTTTGCACCAATGTGATAAGTTGGGGCTTCAATTCAAAGTTATTTGCATCGATATTTGGGGTAAGGATGCTACTCCCACAATGCCTTGGATTGGCAAATGTATATGAAGCCAATACTCTCCTTTGGGGCTGACCATTGTCGTTGGCCACTCCTACTTGTGGATTTGTTGGATTTTCCTCCATTTTTTGGTTCTCTTCTCAACCTCCAAAGTGTTTCAGGATCAAAAGGTGTGGATTCATCGCTTCTTCCTCCTGACATAAACACAGAACCAGGAACCAGAATTAAGCACTCTATTGCTAGAGTGAAGTTAGTGTTAGCTTAAGCAAAAATTCAAACAATTACTATGCTTAGTAAAAAGAAAAAGAAAAAGTGCTTAATCTAGACCACCACCTTACTTAATCATTGTCAATCTAATTAATCCCCAACAACGGCGCCAAAAACTTGATGTATGGAAAACGGTCCAACACAAAACTCACCGGCAAGTGTACCGGGTCGCATCAAGTAATAATAACTCACGTGAGTGAGGTCGATCCCACAGGGATTGATGGATTGAGCAATTTTAGTTAGATGGTTGATTTAGTTAATCAAACAAGTTGATTTGAGTGATTTGTATTCAACAGAAGCTATATTACATGAAATTTAAAGGGAGAGGGTTAATTGACAGTAAATTAACGGGCAAAGGAAATAAAGAAGTTGAATCTTAAAGTGCAAGTAATATAAATGACAGAAACTTAGATTGCAAAAAATGTAAATAGCTGAAGCTTAGAGTGCAAGAAATGCAAATTTCTTGAATCATAAAGGGTTTTGGGAGCTGGGATTTCAGAAATTAAACAAGAGAAGGTAAATAGCAATCAACAGAGAAGTAAAAGATGAATTGAAATACAACAGATCTCAAACAGAAAAGAAAAATTGCTTGAAGAAGCAATGCAGAAACTAAATTCAACTCAGTTGTAAAATCTAAAAGAAAAGTTGAAGATCTCAAGGGTGGAGGAGACTAGAAAACAAGTCTAGATCTCAATTCCTTCCTTGATCCAACAAGAGAATAATTGCAGAGAAGTAAAAGACAGATTGCAGAAGAAACAAAAGACAATTGCAGAAGAAGTAGAGATGAAAACAGTAAAAAGAACTTGGATCCAAATCACAATTCCTTAGAATTTTGCAGAAAGTAATCAAAAGAGATCTCAGATCAAGAACGAAACAGAATTCCTTCAATTCTAAATCCAAGATTCAAAACTAAAAATGAAGAGAGTATAGGCAAGAACAAAGAAGAAGAGAATTCAATTCTCTTCTCAATTCCTAAACCCCCAAAGCTGGAAAATAAAATTGAAAACTCAAAAGTAAGTAAAAAGGTCCTTTCTAACTCAAACTAACTTCTATTTATACACTTCCTATTTTTGGATTTTAGAATTTGGAGTGGGCTTTTTAATTTTGTGAAGAATTGGATTTTATTTTTGTTTTTGGACTTAAAAAATTGAGTCATGGTGCACTCCCAGTAGAGTGCTCGGTTGTGTAAGTGAACCGAGCTCTCTATTTGCTTGTGGCGTGTCAATTTGTGTGCACCAAGCCTTCCTTGTTGCTGCCCCCTTTGATCCTTGCCCGTGTCACATTGTTGGAGTGCATGGGGGAGTAGTGCTTGGTTAGGAAAGTGAACTGAGCTTTCCTTTGTGTGCCTTGGTAGCGCCTTGCCTTGAGTGTCATGCTTCCAAGTTCGAACCATGGTGGATGCATCTTGGTGCTGATTTCCTTGGAAGAGTGGAGCGCTCCTTCCTTGCTTTTCATGAGGCTCCCTTGTTCGAATCCCTTTGAATGCATTTTAGCCAATTTTGGCTTATTTTCCTTGTAAGTAGCGCTCCCCTTGGTCCTTTATGTCATGGGTTCGAAACCTTGTGGCTTCATTCCTTGGAGTTGTGCCTTGAATTAATTTTTAAGAAGCCACAATAAAGTTCACTTAGTGAACTGAGCTTTATGCTCTTGCCTTGCTTTCTTGGATGCTCAATTAACTAAGTTACCTTAGTTTTATGCCTTGCTTCCTTTTTGGTTCCTTGTGAAGCTCGGTTCACTCACACAACTTAGCTTCCTTCCTTTCTTGATGATGCCACGCTTTTTTTCTCCTTTGGCTACGCTTTTTGTTTCCTTTGAGCACACTCCTTAGGCCACGCTTTTCTATTTTTTTTCTTTTCTTCACCTACAAGTAATCAAAACAACCAATCAAAGTATCACCAAATTCACAAGGTTTAAAGTTCATTCAAAATTCAATTAATTCTATCTTAAACCTCATGATTTTATGTCAATTAAAGGGTGGTTGATTGATTTAACCAAACTATGCAAATCCACTCCAAATCACTTACTTACAATGCAAGAAAGTGCATAAAACCTAATGAAACAAGTGAAAAATGCTTGAAAAGCTAGCATAAGATGACTTGTCATCATGCCACACCCGGACAGTTGACATTTTTTTGCTGCACTTTTTCACAAATTAAGAATAAATTCATTTAAAAATTTAAATTTTTTCTACTTTTTTATTTTTTTAGATATTTTTGGAATTTTTATTTTTTTACTATTAGAAAAAATAATAAATTTACAGATCTATTGTTTACTAGATATTGTTGGACTTTGTTTTATTTTTCTAATTTAAATAAATAAATTTAATCATATAATTTAAATATTCAAAAATAAAAAATTTATTTTTAAAATTTTTTTTAAATATTTTTTTTCACCGGATAATGCCACACCCGAACAGTTGACTTTTTTTGCTGCACTTGTTCACAAATTAAGAATAAATTAATTTAAAAATTTAAAATTTTTCAATTTTTTTATTTTTTGGATTATCTGGAGAATAAAAAAATAAAAAATATTTTTAAAAAAATAAAAAATTTTAAAAAACTAAATTTTTTATTTTTTAAATTTTAAATTACATGATTAATTTTTTTATTTCAATTAGAAAAATAAAATAAAGTCCAACAATATCTGTTAAATAACAAAGTTGTAAATTTTTTTTTAATTTTTAAACTTAAAAAATAAGTTTTTTTCTAATTGTAAAAAAATAAAAAATTCCAAATTATCAGAAAAATAAAAAAATTAAAATTTTAAATTTTTTAAATTAATCTATTCTTAATTTGTGAACAAGTGCAGCAAAAAAAAGTCAACTATCAGGGTGTAGTCTTATCTGGTGAATAAAAAGATAAAAAAATTAAAAATTTTAAAAAAATTATTTTTAATTTTAAAATTGTATAATTATTTTTTTATTTAAATTAGAACAATAAAATAAAGTCCATCAATATTTGGTAAATAACAGATCTGTAAATTTATTTTTTTTAATTTTTAAACTAAAAAATAATTTTTTTTCTGATTGTAAAAAATAAAAGATTCCAGCAATATCCAAAAAATAAAAAATTAAAATTTTAAATTTTTTAAATTAATTTATTCTTAATTTGTGAACAAGTGGAGCAAAAAATAGTCAACTATCCGAGTGTAGCATTATTTGGTGAATAAAAAGATAAAAAAAAATATTTTTAAAAATATTAAAATTTTTAAAAAAATAAATTTTTTATTTTTGAATTTTTAAATTATATGATTAATTTTTTTATATAAATTAGAAAAATAAAATAAAGTCTAGCAATATCTGGTAAATAACAAATTAGTAAATTTAATTTTTTTTTAATTTTAAACTAAAAAAATAATTTTTTTTCTAATTTTAAAAAAATAAAAAATTCCAATGATATCCAAAAAATAAAAAAATTAAAATTTTAAATTTTTTAAATTAATTTATTCTTAATTTGTGAATAAGTGCAGCAAAAAAAAGTCAACTGTCTGGTTGTAGCATTATCCAGTGAATAAAATGATAAATTTTTTTAAAAAATTAAAAATTTTAAAAAACTAAATTTTTTATTTTTGAATTTTTAAATTATATGACTAATTTTTTTATTTTTATTAGAAATATAAAATAAAGTATAGCATATTCTGGTAAATAACAGATTTGTAAATTTATTTTTTTATTTTTAAACTAAAAAAATATTTTTTTTAATTGTAAAATAATAAAAAATTCTAACAATATCCAAAAAATAAAAAAAAATAAAATTTTAAATTTTTTAATTAATTTATTCTTAATTTGTGAACAAGTGCAACAAAAAAAAGTCAACTATCTGTGTGTTGCATTATCCAGTGAATAAAAAATAAAAAATATTCTTAAAAAATTAAAAATATAAAAAAATAAATTTTTTATTTTTTAATTTCTGAATTATATTATTAAATTTTTTTTATTTAAATAATAAAAATAAAATAAAGTTTAGCAATATCTATTAAACAACAAATCTGTAAATTTTTTATTTTTGGTTAAAGTTTTAAACTAAAACATAAATTTTTTTCTATTAGTAGAAAAATAAAAAATTCCAACAATATTCAAAAACTAAAAAAATTGAAAAATAAGAAATTTTAAATTTTAAAATTAATTTATTCTTATTTTGTGAACAATTGCAGCAAAAAAAAGTCAATTTTCTGAGTGCAGCATTATTCGAAGAATAAAAAAATAAAAAATAAATAAAAAATTGTAGAAAACTAAATTTTTATTTTTTAAATTTTAAATTATATGTGATGGTGTTTTTGTGGAAAACCGGAATTCCAAACACACAAATCTAACCGGCAAGTGTACCTAGTCGCATCAAGTAGTAAAACTCACTTAGAGTGAGGTCGATCCCACAGGGATTGATGGATCAAGCAACTTTAGTGGGTGATTAGTTTAGTCAAGCTAACATTGAGTGAATTGTGTGAAATGTAGCCAACAGAAAGTAAATTGTAAGGAATTTAAAAGATGCAGAAAGTAAAATTGCAAGTAACTTAAAGAGCAAGAAATATAAATTGTAGAAACTTAAATGACAAGAAATGTAAATTGCATGAAATGTAAAGGGGAGTGGGTGCTGAAAATTAAAGAAAGCAATAGATCAAGCAACTGAAAATTTAAATTGCAGGAAAATGTAAATGTGCAGGAAATTAAACCAAGCTCAATGTGAATAGAAATGTGAAATTTCAGAATGCAGGAAAGGAAATTGCAGAAAAGTAAAAGTAGCAGAAGAGAAAATCAGCAAGAAGCCTTAGATCAATTTTGAATTCTCAAAGAGAAACTAACCATTTCAATGAAATATTAAAAACAGAAAGGAAGCCAAGAGCTCACTTGCTCTCAAGATTAAAACAGAAAGGAAATTGAAGAGGAATGAAACAGAAAGTAAAATACAGCTCAATTGCAATAGCTCAAGAGAAAGTTGAAGATCTCAGGAGTGGAAGAGACTAGAAAACAAGTCTAGATCTCAAATCCTTCCTTGATCCAACAAGAACAATTGCAAAAGAAATGGAAAATTAAATTGCAGAAGAAGTAGAAGAGAGCAGTAAAGAAAAATTGGATCCAAATCACAGTTTCTAGAATTATGCAGAAAAATAAACAAAGAGATCCCAAGGTGAGATTAAAACAGAATTTCTGCAATTCTCCACCCAAGATCTAAAACAAGAATGAAAACTAAGAGAGAGCTCTCTAATGGAGCTGACCTCTCCTAATGAGATGGAATTGATGCCATTATATAGGCTTTACAAAGTGAAAATGAAAATGAAATTAAAATTCTAAACAAATTACAATTAAAATAAAATTCCTAAGCTAACAGATATTGCTAAACTTTATTTTATTTTTCTTATTTAAATAAGAAACATTTAATAATATAATTTAAAAATTAAAAAATAAAAAATTTAGTTTTTTAAAATTTTTTATTTTTTTAAGAATATTTTTTATTTTTTATTCACGGGATAATGCATCACATGGACAGTTGACTTTCTTTCGCTACACATGTTCACAAATTAAGAATAAATTAATAAAAAAAATTTAAACATTTAATTTTTTTTATTTTTTGGATATTGGTAGAATTTTTTATTTTTTTACAATTAGAAAAAAAATTATTTTTTTAGTTTTAAAATAAAAAAAATAAATTTACAGATATGTTATTTACCAGAATATGCTAGATTTTATTTTATATTTCTAATAAAAATAAAAAAATTAATCATATAATTTAAAAATTCAAAAATAAAAGATTTATTTTTTCAAATTTTTTAAAACTTTTTTATCTTTTTATTCACCGGATACTGCTACAACCAGACAGTTGACTTTTTTTTGCTGCACTTACTCATAAACTAAGAATAAATTAATTTAAAAAATTTAAAATTTTAATTTTTTTTATTTTTAGATATTATTGGAATTTTTTATTTTTTTAAAATTAGAAAAAAAATTATTTTTTAGTTTAAAATTTAAAAAAATTAAATTTACTAATCTGTTATTTAGCTGATATTGCTGGACTTTATTTTATTTTTCTAATTTATATAAAAAAAATTAATCATATAATTTAAAAATTCAGAAATAAAAAATTTATTTTTTTAAAAATTTTAATATTTTTAAAAATTTTTTTATCTTTTTATTCACCGAATAATGCTTCACCCGGATAGTTAACTTTTTTTTTGCTCCACTTGTTCACAAATTAAGAATAAATTAATTTAAAAAATTTAAATTTTTTATTTTTTATTTTTTGGATATTGTTGGAGTCTTTTATTTTTTACAATCAGAAAAAAATTTTATTTTTTAGTTTAAAAATTAAAAAAAAATAAATTTACAGATCTGTTATTTACCAAATATTGAGGGACTTTATTTTATTTTTCTAATTTAAAAAAAAAATTAATCATATAATTTTAAAATTCAAAAATAAAAAATTTATTTTTTTAAAATTTTTAATTTTTTTAAAAAATGTTTTTTTATCTTTTTATTCACCGGATAAGACTACACCCTGACAGTTGACTTTTTTTTGCTGCACTTGTTCACAAATTAAGAATAGATTAATTTAAAAAATTTAAAATTTTTATTTTTTTATTTTTTGGATAATTTGGAATTTTTTATTTTTTTTACAATTAGAAAAAAATTTATTTTTTAAGTTTAAAAATTAAAAAAATAAATTTACAACTCTGTTATTTAACAGATATTGTTGGACTTTATTTTATTTTTCTAATTGAAATAAAAAAATTAATCATATAATTTAAAATTTCAAAAATAAAAAATTTAGTTTTCTAAAATTTTTAATTTTTTTAAAAATATTTTTTATTTTTTTATTCTCCGGATAGTGCTGCACTCAGAAAATTGTCCTTTTTTTGCTGCACTTGTTCACAAAATAAGAATAAATTAATTTAAAAAATTTAAAATTGTTTATTTTTCAATTTTTTTAGATTTAGAATATTGCTAAAATTTTTTATTTTTCTTCTATTAGAAAAAAATTTATTTTTTAGTTTAAAACTTTAAACAAAAATAAAAAATTTACAGATCTTTTGTTTACTGGATATTGCTGAACTTTATTTTATTTTTCTAAAGTAAATAAAAAATATTTAATAATATAATTTAAAAATTAAAAAAATAAGAAATTTAGTTTTTTAAAATTTTTTTTAAAATATTTTTTTATCTTTTTATTCACCGGATAAGACTACACCCGGATAGTTGACTTTTTTTTGCTGCACTTGTTCACAAATTAATAATAGATTAATTTAAAAAATTTAAGATTTTAATTTTTTTATTTTTTGAATAATTTGGAAAATTTATTTTTTTTACAATTAGTAAAAAAAATTATTTTTTAAGTTTAAAAATTAAAAAAATAAATTTACAACACTGTTATTTAACAGATATTGTTGGACGTTATTTTATTTTTCTAATTGAAATAAAAAATTAATCATATAATTTAAAATATCTAAAATAAAAAATTTAGTTTTCTAAACTTTTTAATTTTTTAATAATATTTTTTATTTTTTTATTCTCCGGATAATGCTGCACTTAGAAAATTGTCCTTTTTTTGCTGCACTTGTTCATAAAATAAGAATAAATCAATTTAAAAAATTTAAAATTTTTTATTTTTCAATTTTTTTAGTTTTAGAATGTTGTTGAAATTTTTTATTTTTCTTCTATTAAAATTTCAAAAATAAAAAATTTAGTTTTTAAAATTTTTAATTTTTTTATTCTCCAGATAATGCTGCACTCAGAAAATTGACTTTTTTTTGTTGCACTTGTTCACAAAATAAGAATAAATTAATTTAAAAAATTTAAAATTTTTTATTTTTCAAATTTTTTAGTTTTTGAATTTTGTTGGAATTTTTATTTTTCTACTATTAGAAAAAAATTTATGTTTTAGTTTAAAACTTTAAACAAAAATGAAAAATTTACAAATTTGTTGTTTAATAGATATTGCTAAACTTTATTTTATTTTTCTTATTTAAATAAGAAAGATTTAATAATATAATTTAAAAATTAAAAAATAAAAAATTTAGTTTTTTAAAATTTTTTATTTTTTTAAGAATATTTTTTATTTTTTATTCACGGGATAATGCATCACATGGAAAGTTGACTTTCTTTTGCTACACATGTTCACAAATTAAGAATAAATTAATAAAAAAATTTAAACATTTAATTTTTTTTATTTTTTGGATATTGGTAGAATTTTTTATTTTTTTACAATTAGAAAAAAAATTATTTTTTTAGTTTAAAAATAAAAAAAATAAATTTACAGATATGTTATTTACCAGAATATGCTAGATTTTATTTTATATTTCTAATAAAAATAAAAAAATTAATCATATAATTTAAAAATTCAAAAATAAAAGATTTATTTTTTCAAATTTTTTAAAACTTTTTTATCTTTTTATTCACCGGATACTGCTACAACCAGACAGTTGACTTTTTTTGCTGCACTTACTCATAAATTAAGAATAAATTAATTTAAAAAATTTAAAATTTAATTTTTTTATTTTTTAGATATTATTGGAATTTTTTATTTTTTTAAAATTAGAAAAAAATTATTTTTTTAGTTCAAAATTTTAAAAAATTAAATTTACTAATCTGTTATTTAGCAGATATTGCTGGACTTTATTTTATTTTTCTAATTTATATAAAAAAATTAATCATATAATTTAAAAATTCAGAAATAAAAATTTTTTTTTTAAAAATTTTAATATTTTTAAAAATATTTTTTTCTTTTTATTCACCGAATAATGCTACACCCGGATAGTTAACTTTTTTTTTGCTCCACTTGTTCACAAATTAAGAATAAATTAATTTAAAAAATTTAAATATTTAATTTTTTATTTTTTGGATATTGTTGGAGTCTTTTATTTTTTAGATTCAGAAAAAGATTTATTTTTTTAGTTTAAAAATTAAAAAAAATAAATTTACAGATCTGTTATTTACCAAATATTGATGGACTTTATTTTATTGTTCTAATTTAAATAAAAAACTTAATCATATAATTTTAAAATTCAAAAATAAAATATTTATTTTTTTAAAATTTTTATTTTTTTTAAAAATTATTTTTTTATCTTTTTATTCACCGGATAAGACTACACCCTGACAGTTGACTTTTTTTTGCTGCACTTGTTCACAAATTAAGAATAGATGATGTGTATTTTCGGAAAACGAAAAACGAATCCCAAACACACAAAACTAACCGGCAAGTGCACCGGGTCGCATCAAGTAATAAAACTCATGGGAGTGAGGTCGATCCCACAGGGATTGAAGGATTGAGCAATTTTAGTTTAGTGGTTGATTTAGTCAAGCAAATCAAGAGTTGAATTGAGTGGTTTGTATTCGACAGAAGCTAAATTGCATGAAATTAAAAGGGAGAGGGACAATTGCAGTAAATTAAAGAGTAGAGAAGGTAAATGTGCTGAATCTTAATGAGCAAGAAATTAAATGGCAGAAACTTAGAACGCAAGAAATGTAAATTACAGAATCTTAAAGTGCAAGAAATGTAAATGGCTTGAATTGTAAAGGGAATTGGGAAGTGGGTTTTCAGAATTTAAACAAGGAAAAGTAAATTGCATTAATCAGACAAGTAGAAGGTGACTTGAATTGAACCGGATCTAAAACGGAAATGTAAATGAACTTGAAAAGCTTTAAACAGAGAATTTAAAAATGCAAACTCCAGATCTCAGGACCCAAGAGACTAGATAACTGAGTCTAGATCTCAATGCCTTCCTAGATCCAAATGTAGAATTCAATTGCAAGAAATTAAAGATCAAAACAGAAGAAAACTTGAATTTAAATCTCAATTCTCCAATGGTGCAGTAAAAGAAACAGAAAAAGATCTCAAGGTGAGATTGAGACAGAATTTCCCCAATTCTCAATGATGTGCGGAAAACGATCCGACACAAAACTCACCGGCAAGTGCACCGGGTCGCATCAAGTAATAATAACTCACGGGAGTGAGGTCGATCCCACAGGGATTGAAGGATTGAGCAATTTTAGTTTAGTGGTTGATTTAGTCAAGCGAATCAAGATTTGGTTGAGAGATTTGTGACTTGCAGAAATTAAATTGCATGAAAAATAAAGGGAATGGGTAATTTGCATGAAATTAAAGAGAACTGAAATTTAAAGTGCTGAATCTTAAAGAACAAGAAATGTAAATTGCAGAATCTTAAAGTGCAAGAAATGTAAATGGCTTGAATTGTAAAGGGAATTGGGAATTGGATTTGCAGAAATTAAACAAGGCAAAGTAAAATTGCAACAAACAGAGAAATAGAAGATGACTTGGATTGAATCGGATCTAAAAACAGAATTGTAAATGAGCATGAAAAGCGTTAAACAGAGAAAGTAAAATGAGAATTCAAATCTCAGGACTCAAGAGACTAGATAACCAAGTCTAGATCTCAATGCCTTCCTAGATCCAACAAGAACAATTGCAAAGAAATTGTAAATTGTAAATTGCAGAGAAAGTAGAAGACAGAAGCAATTAACCAAAATGGAAATTCAATTATGCAGTAAAATGAAACAGGGAGATCTCAGGATGAGATTGAAATAGATTTCCTTCAATTCTCCAACCCAAGATCCAAGACAATTGTAATTGAAATTTAAATTGAGAAAACTAAGAGGAAGGGAATTCAATTCTCCTTCCCCGAGACTTAGAAATTAAAATTCACTCCACACCAAAAGCTCTCCGAAAACTCTCTATGAAAACTAAAAGGAAAGCTCTCTTAAAAACTTAAATCCTATGCTATTTATACACTTTCTTCAAATGGTCTTCAAGCCTTTAATTGGGCCTTTGCTCTTGATGGAATTGGGTTGATAGAGGCCTTGGTTGATTGCTCTTGGAGTTTGGAGAAGAACCGAAGTGAACCGGGTTTGGAATCATGAAAGCTTGAGTAAAAGTTTGAGGCAAACTTTTACTCAAACTTTTCATATCAGCCACCCCATCTTTGCTGATACCAACGTTTGAGCCAAAGTTTGGGGTCAAACTTTTGCTCAAACGTTGGCTCCCCCTTGCACACTCATGGCGCCAACGTTTGCCAAAAAGTTTGAGGCAAACGTTGGCGCAAGCTTTTGCTCTCCAGGGTGTGTTGTTCATGGCGCCAACGTTTGCCAAAAAGTTTGAGGCAAACGTTGGCGCAAACTTTTGCTCTCCAAGGTGTTGATTTGTGATGCCAAAAGTTTGCCAAAAAGTTTGAGGCAAACTTTTGCTCAAGCTTTTTGCCCAAAAGTTTGCACAAAAGTTTGAGGCAAACTTTTGGTCAAGCTTTTTGCTCCCTGGTTCGTTTTCACTTATTCCAAAAGTTTGAGCTAAAGTTTGAGGCAAACTTTTGCTCAAACTTTTTGTCCTCTCTTTCTCCTAGCCATTCCTTCTTGCTTCAACCTTTCTCCAAGCTTTCTTCACCTATCATTAATAAACCAAACACATCAAAGCTATGCTCAAAATCATGAGATATTCATTCTTTCATAATATGTGAAAATTATAGCATAAAACCTCATGAAATTGCATTAATTCATCTATGGTTGATTAAATCAAAGGAAGCATGAAAATCTACCCAATTGGCTTGCTTATGGCTCAAGAAAGTGCATAATTTAATTGAAAACAAAAGAAAAAGGCTAGTGAAACTAGGCTAATATGACTTGTCATCACTCAACACCCAAGACCCAAGACAAGTGTAATTAAAATTGAAAACAAGAAAACTAAGAGGAAGAGAATTCAATTCTCCTCTCCGAAACTCAGAAACTCAAAACAATTCAAAACCAAAAGCTCTCCACAACTACTCAGCCAAACTCCAAGGAAAGCTCCTCCAAAAAACTACTCAGCAAAACTAAAAGGAAAGCCCTATAAAACTTAAATCCTAAGCTATTTATACACTTTCTTCAAATGGTCTTTAAGCCTTGAATTGGGCCTTTGCTCTTGATGGAATTGGGTTGATAAAGGCCTTGGTTGATTGCTCTTGGAGTTGGAGAAAGATCCATTGTGAACCGGGTTGTAAATCATAAAAGCTTGAGTAAAAGTTTGAGGCAAACTTTTACTCAAGCTTTTTATACCAGCTGCCCTCCTTTTGCTGATATCCACGTTTGAGCTAAAGTTTGAGGTCAAACTTTTGCTCAAACGTGGATCCCCTTGTGTTCATGTGTGGCGCCAACATTTGCCAAAAAGCCTGAGGCAAACGTTGGCGCAAGCTTTTCTCCTCCAGGGTGTGCAAGTGTGGCGCCAACGTTTGCCAAAAAGTTTGAGGCAAACGTTGGCTCAAGCTTTTCTCCCAAAAGTTTGAGCTAAAGTTTGAGGCAAACTTTGGCTCAAGCTTTTTTCCTCTGGGGTGTTTTCAATTCTTCCAAAAGTTTGAGCTAAAGTTTGAGGCAAACTTTGGCTCAAGCTTTTTGTTCTCTCTTGCTCCTAGCCATTCCTTCTTTCTTCAACCTTCTTCAAAACTCTTTTCACCTATCATCAATCAACCAAACACATCAAAGCTTTGCTCAAAATCATGAGTTTGTTATTCTTTCATAATATATGACAATTATAGCATAAAATCTCATGAAATTGCATTAATTCATCCATGGTTGATTGAATCAAAATAAACATGAAAATCTACCCAATTGGCTTGCTTATGGCTCAAGAAAGTGCATAAATCAATTGAAAATAAGTAAAAAAAAAACTAGTGAAACTAGGCTAAGATGACTTGTCATCACAACACCAAACTTAAAGCTTGCTTGTTGATGACAAGTCATCTTAGCCTAGTTTCACTAGCCTTTTTCTTTTGGAGAAGAACCAAAGTGAACCAATTGAACCGGTTTGGAGTTTTGCAAAAGTTGGACCAAAAGTTTGAGCAAAAGTTAGGGGGCTAACTTTTGCCCAAACTTTTCATATCAGCAGCTATACCCATCTGATACCAACGTTGGTGCCAAAGTTAGGGGTCTAACTTTGGCCCTAACGTTGGCCTTACCTTGTGCACTTGTGGCGCCAACGTTAGCCACCAAGTTAGGGGGCTAACGTTGGCGCAAACTTTTGCTCCTCCCCTTGTGATTTTCATGTGCCAACATTAGCCACCAAGTTAGGGGGCTAACGTTGGCGCAAACTTTTGGTGCCCAGGGAGGTTTTCTTCATGCCAACGTTAGCCTCAAAGTTAGGGGGCTGACGTTGGCGCAAACTTTTGGTGCCCAGGGGTGTTTTCTTCATGCCAACGTTAGCCTCAAAGTTAGGGGGCTAACGTTGGGGCTAACTTTTCACCCAAAAGTTTGTGCAAAAGTTTGAGGCTAACTTTAGGTCCAGCTCTTTGCTTCCTGGTTCAATTTCACTTATTCCATTGTCTTCTCTTTACTCCTAGCTATTCCTTCTTGCTTCAACCTTTCTCCAAGCTTTCTTCACCTATCATTAATCAACCAAACACATCAAAGCTATGCTTAAAATCATGAGATATTCATTCTTTCATAATATGTGACAATTATAGTATAAAACCTCATGAAATAGCATGAATTCATACATGGTTAATTAAATCAAAGGAAACATGAAAATCTAGCTAATTGGCTTGCTTGTAGCTCAAGAAAGTGCATAATTCTAATGAAAACAAAAGAAAAAGACTAGTTAAAATAGGCTAAGATGACTTGTCATCAGAGATCCATCCCTGTTTTATCTGAAACTGACCAGAGAACTCTTAGAAGGTTAAGAAGAGCTGAAAGAGAGAAAAATATTGTTGGAGAGGAAGAATCTGAGGAAGAATATCACGAGATGGAAGGAGATCCATCTAATCCTGAAGGAGCAGCCAATAACAACAATAATCCACCACAGAGAAGAGTTTTGGCTTCCTACACAAGTGCAGATCCTAGACATTGTGGGAGTAGCATTCTTACCCCAAATGTTAATGCAAATAACTTTGAACTAAAGCCACAACTCATCACCTTGGTTCAAAACAATTGTTCCTATGGAGGAGGATCACTTGAAGACCCTAACCAACACTTATCCACCTTCTTGAGGATTTGTGACACTGTCAAAACCAATGGTGTGCACCCTGACAGTTACAAGCTACTGTTATTTCCATTTTCTCTCAGAGACAAGGCCACTCAATGGTTGGAATCCTTCCCAAGAGGCAGCATCAACAATTGGGATGATCTAGTAACCAAGTTCCTTGCCAAGTTTTACCCACCTCAAAGGGTTATTAGATTGAAGACTGAAGTGCAAACATTCACACAAATGGATGCTGAACCCTTGTATGAGGCATGGGAACGATACAAAGCGCTAATCAGGAAGTGCCCACCAGGAATGTTCAGTGAGTGGGACAGATTACAGAATTTCTATGAGGGCTTGACACTAAAATCTCAAGAGGCTTTGGATTATTCAGCAGGAGGTTCTTTACAATTGATGAAAACAGCAGAGGAAGCCCAAAATCTCATTGATATAGTGGCCAACAACCAATATTTCTTTGCTCACCCAAGGCAACGCCAACCGTCACAGAGGAAGGGAGTGATGGAGTTGGAAGGAGTGGACTCAATTCTAGCTCAGAACAAAATGATGCAGCAGCAAATTCAACAACAATTTGAGCAGATGGCCAAGAGGATTGATAGCCTCCAAGTTGCAGTAGTTAACACAAGCCAATCATCATCCACATGGGGGCAGAATGAGGAGAACCAAAAAGGACAACAACAAGAGCAAGTGCAGTATATGCACAACCAAGGACCAAATGAAGTGTATGGTGATACATACAATCCATCCTGGAAGAACCACCCAAACCTCAGATGGGGAGATAATCACACCCAAAACCAACAACCATGGCAGAGGAACTCAAACCAAAACACTTCAAGAAACAACCAAAACCACAACCAGCAGCAAACTAACCAAAACCCCTACAGAAAACCTCAAAACAACTACCCCAACCCCAACCATTACCAATCTAATAACCAACCCACCAACCAAAATGCCTACCATCCACCATCCACATCTCACAACCCACTACAAGCATCACCTGAATCTCAAAGACTCACCAACTTGGAAACCTTGATAGACAAAATATGGAAACACCAAGAAATGACAACCAAGAACCATGAAGCCTCCATGAAGAGCCTAGAGAGGCAAATTGGGCAAATCTCCAAATAGATTTCTGTTGAGAGACCTTCAAGCTCACTGCCGAGTGACACAATCCCAAATCCTAAGGAAGAATGCAAGGCGATACAATTAAGGAGTGGGAGAACATTGATGAGCAACAATGACACTACAAAGAAGCAAGCAGAGAGCAGCAAAAGACCAATAGAAGATGAAAAACAAACAAAGGCAGATGAAGCCAAGGATCAAGTTGTGATGCCAAATAAGAGCACTGAGAAACTCAAAGAAAAGAACAACCAGCCACTCAATTCAAAAGAAGTGATTCAGGGACAGCAGCAAGTAGGAAAAAGCATCACACCTCCACTGCCATATCCCCAGAGATTCAGCAAAGAGACTAAGGACCAACATTTTCATAAGTTCCTTGAGACTTTCAAAAAGTTGGAAATCAATATTCCCTTTGCTGAAGCACTTGAGCAAATGCCTCTGTATGCCAAGTTTTTGAAGGAGCTTATCAACAAGAAAAGAAGTTGGCTTGAGAAGGAAACCGTGTTACTCACCGAAGAATGCAGTGCTGTGATTCAAAGGGGCATTCCACCAAAACTCAAGGATCCAGGAAGCTTTGTAGTCTCATGCACCATTGGCAGAATAGTTCTCAACAAAGCTCTCTGTGACCTTGGTGCCAGTATCAACTTAATGCCTCTCTCAATGATGAGAAAGCTTGCCATAGAAGAACTTAAACCCACCAGGATGTCGTTGGTCATGGCTGACAGATCAATCAAAACACCCAATGGAATTGTGGAGAATCTGTTGGTGAAGGTTGGGGAGTTTATTTTCCCAGCAGATTTTGTGATTTTGGATACTGAAGAGGAAGGAAACAATTCAATCATTTTGGGAAGGCCATTTCTAGCCATAGCAAGAGCCATCATTGATGTAGAAAAAGGAGAAATGATCTTCAGGGTTCACAATGAACAAATGGTCATAAATGTTTTCAAGTCAATGCAACACATTCCTGAGCAAGAGAATTACATGAGAGTGGATATGATAGAGAGTTTGGTGGAAGAAATGCTGGAAGAAAATCCTCAAGAGCAAGAAGGAAATCAAGGGACAACAGAGGAACAAGTAGCTGAGACTTCTATTGAGCAAGATGAAAAACAAGATAAGAAGGAAGAAGTATGAAAACAAGAACTGAAGCCATTACCCACCCATCTCAAATATGCATTCCTTGGCACATCGGAAAGCTTCCCAGTGATCATTAATTCATCCCTGACACAAAAGGAAGAAGGAGAACTTCTTGATGTACTCAGAGCTCACAAAGATGCTTTGGGATGGACCATTGATGATCTGAAAGGCATCAGCCCTGCAGTGTGTATGCATAAGATCCTCTTGGAGGACAATTCCAAACCAGTGGTTCAACCTCAGAGAAGGCTAAATCCCACAATGAAGGAAGTTATCCAGAAAGAAGTAATGAAGTTATGGAATGCAGGGATAATCTTCCCAATATCTGACAGCTCATGGGTGAGCCCGGTTCAAGTTGTACCAAAGAAAGGAGGAATGACGGTCATTACTAATGAGAAGAATGAGTTGATCCCTACTAGAACAGTGACTGGGTGGAGAATGTGCATAGACTATAGAAGATTGAATGATGTCACAAGGAAAGATCATTTCCCTCTCCCATTTATTGATCAGATGCTGGAAAGATTGGCCGGCCATGCCTATTATTGCTTTTTGGACGGGTATTCTGGGTACAATCAAATCGTGGTAGATCCCAAGGACCAAGAGAAGACCGCCTTCACATGTCCATTCGGAGTTTTTGCATACAGGAGGATGCCATTTGGGTTATGCAACGCCCTAGCCACATTTCAGAGGTGTATGCTTTCCATTTTCTCTGATATGGTTGAAAAATTTTTAGAGGTCTTCATGGACGACTTTTCTGTTTTTGGTGATAATTTCAACACTTGCCTGAACCATCTAACTCTTGTCTTGAAACGATGCCAAGAAACTAATTTGGTTTTAAACTGGGAGAAGTGCCATTTCATGGTACCCGAGGGAATTGTTCTTGGTCATAAGGTTTCAAGAAAAGGGATAGAGGTTGACAAGGCAAAGGTTGAGATCATAGAAAAACTCCCTCCACCAGCTAATGTGAAATCTGTTAGAAGTTTCTTGGGGCATGCAGGATTTTATAGAAGGTTTATCAAGGATTTTTCAAAAATAGCCAAGCCTTTGAGTAATCTATTAATGCTAGATAATCCTTTTGTGTTTGATGAAAACTGCCGGCATGCCTTTGAAACTTTAAAAAACAGACTCACAACAGCACCAATCATCACACCCCCAGATTGGGAACTGCCTTTTGAACTCATGTGTGATGCAAGTGACCTTGCAATTGGTGCTGTACTTGGACAAAAGAAGGGAAACCTGCATCATGTCATGTATTATGCAAGTAAAGTGTTGAATGAGGCCAAAAAAAATTACACCACAACAGAAAAGGAATTGTTAGCTGTAGTCTATGCATTTGATAAGTTTAGATCATACTTGATAGGATCCAAAATTGTGGTTTATACTGACCATGCTGCCCTTAAGTATTTGATGTCAAAGCAGGATGCTAAACCAAGACTTATCAGGTGGATATTACTCTTACAAGAGTTTGATATTAAGGTAAGGGACAAGAAGGGCACTGAGAACCGGGTTGCTGATCATTTGTCAAGGCTACCACAAGAAACAATTCAAAAAGCCTCCCAGCCCATGAATGAAAGCTTCCCAGATGAGCACCTTTTGCAGATCCAGCAAGCACCTTGGTTTGCTGACATAGCAAATTACAAAGTGGGAAGGAAGATACCTCAAGAGTTTTCTAAGCAACAAGTGAAGAAGTTAATCAATGAGGGAAGGAAATTTTTATGGGATGAACCCTTCCTGTTCAAGAGATGTTCTGATGGAGTAATTAGAAGGTGTGTTCCTGAGAGTGAAATGAGGGATATCTTGTGGCATTGCCATGGTTCAGCTTATGGTGGACACTTTGGCCCAGAAAGAACAGCTGCAAAGATACTGCAGAGTGGCTTCTATTGGCCAACTATCTTCAAGGATGCCAGAGAGTATGTTCACCAATATAATGAATGCCAGAGAGCAGGAGGATTGACAAGAAGGAATGAGATGCCTCAAAACTTCATCTTGGAATTGGAATTATTTGATCTATGGGGAATTGATTTCATGGGACCCTTTCCCCCTTCCTATTCTTTCAGATATATCTTAGTAGCAGTGGAGTACGTCTCAAAGTGGGTGGAAGCCATAGCCACAACCACCTGTGATGCACAGATTGTCCTCCAATTCCTTAAAAAGCACATTTTCACAAGATATGGAGTGCCCAAGGGTCTTGTCAGTGATGGTGGTGGTCACTTTTGCAACAAACAGATGGAGAAAGTCCTCCACAAATATGGAGTAATCCATAAATTAGCCACACCTTACCACCCTCAGACTAATGGCCAGGCTGAACTAGCAAATAGGGAATTAAAGAAAATCCTAGAGAAAACAATGGAAAGCACAAGAAAAGATTGGGCTAGGAAACTAGAAGATGCATTATGGGCATATAGGACAGCTTTCAAAACTCCTATTGGCAAGTCACCCTTTCAGCTATTGTATGGCAAATCCTGCCACCTCCCTGTAGAGCTTGAACACAGAGCCTTTTGGGCCACTAAACTCCTCAACCTTGATTCCCAAGCTGCAGGAGAGAAAAGGTTGTTACAACTAAATGAGTTGGATGAATTCAGACTAGAAGCCTATGAGAGTGCTAAGATATACAAGGAAAGAGCTAAGAGGTGGCATGATAAGAAGATCACAAAGAAGGAGTTCAAGCCAGGACAGCAAGTGCTCCTGTATAACTCGAGGCTTAAGATCTTCCCTAGCAAACTTAAGTCTAAGTGGACTGGCCCATACTTGGTGACAAAGGTTCTTCCTTATGGGAGTATTGAATTGCTAGATGAAGCAACAAAGAGTCAATTCACAGTAAATGGTCACAGAGCAAAGCTGTACTTGGGAGGACAATGGGATAAGGAAAAAGAGGTTCAGAGCCTACAACCTTCTTGAAAAGAATTGAAGGATGTCAAGCTAATGACAATAAAGAAGCGCTTGTTGGGAGGCAACCCAACCTGAGGTAATTTTCTTTTCATAGCTATTTCAATAAAAAGGTTAAATGATTGGTATGTATTGCAAGGAGCTAAGGTTGGTGTTTCACACCAAAACAATTTAAGGGAGAATAAAGGATTCTAAGTTTGGTGTTCCACCAAAATCTCATTTAAAAGCACATTCTCACCTTCTGCACAAAGGGTTACTAGCTCCAAGCAATCTGATAAATCATTTAATCATTGTCTGTTTCTAGTTTTATTACCTTTAGCAAAGACTTAGGCTTTCACATATGGTTATTTTAATACATAAGAAACATGGCAAGGGGCTAAGTTTGGTGTTCACACACCAAAGTAAGTTCAAACGCCTACAAGAAAGTCTTGTACACTAACCAGTCATCTAAGGGCTTGAGAAACAAGCAACTTCCATTAACACTGCAGGAATTCAATCACTCTCTTGGGAGGACTACACACCATTAGCTGAGAGAAAGAAGAAGAAGCCACCAAGAGGTTGTATTGTCACTTAACTCCATCAGCATTGAATTGCTCTAAATTGGAAGTGTGAATATGCCCATCTTAACAGTAACTGTTAGTTTAATAGTCTTTACATCATTTCTGTTTCAATTTAAAATAAGTAAGCTAGCCTAAGTGTGTGCTTGTGTGTTTACTTTCACTTAACAAAAAGCATGCTTTGTCCCCTGCATTTTCAATTCAATAAAAGAAATGTTTGAATGTGAAGTGAGATAGTTCTCTGTTAGATAGAAGTACAATAAAAGTAAGTGGTGGTATGTATGTGTGATTGTATGATAGCTCACTTTTAGTGAATAAAAGAACTAAGATATCTCTTTCTAAGTAGAAAGTGGCCTACTGTCTATGAATCTCAATCAAATAAAAGTCCTTGGTTAAAAAGAAAAACAAAAGGAGAAAAGAAATAGCCAAAAAGTGGCAACAAGACAAAAGAAAATAAAAAAAGAAACAAAGCTAGACACCAATAGCTTGAACCTTAGAATATATGCCTATGGTGTCTTTGTACTAGGATCTGCTTGGATTATTAAGTTCTTTGGAGTGCATCAACACTTGGTGACTTGGGTTAACTAACCCGGGATCATCAGCTGAAAGTCCACTATCAAGAGCAACCTAACTACAAGGCATTTAGTAACCCAAAGAGGTGCTGGGCATCAATGTTTTAAGAAGGAATGTGAGCCAAGTGTCTATAGTGAATAATATGTCAAGTATAAAGAAATCAATGAACTTGTTACACATGACACTCAAATAAAGCTTATGAACATAATAATAGCCAAGGATAAAGGAATAATGAGAGGTCATAGCAGTGTGTTGCTTGATGCTTGAAGAAGACTTTCTAGGCCTAAGAGTCAATAAGAAGTGAGTGTTTACATATCCACATAAAACCCCATGAACTACCAATAATACTTTGCTAGCATGAACATCCTCTTCCATTTCATTCTTTCCTCTCAATAATTCTTTTCTTGCTTGGGGACAAGCAAGCTTTAAGTTTGGTGTTGTGATGACAAGTCATCTTAGCCTAGTTTCACTAGCCTTTTTCTTTTGTTTTCGATTGATTTATGCACTTTCTTGAGCCATGATGTGCGGAAAACGATCCGACACAAAACTCACCGGCAAGTGCACCGGGTCGCATCAAGTAATAATAACTCACGGGAGTGAGGTCGATCCCACAGGGATTGAAGGATTGAGCAATTTTAGTTTAGTGGTTGATTTAGTCAAGCGAATCAAGATTTGGTTGAGAGATTTGTGACTTGCAGAAATTGAATTGCATGAAAAATAAAGGGAATAGGTAATTTGCATGAAATTAAAGAGAACTGAAATTTAAAGTGCTGAATCTTAAAGAACAAGAAATTAAATGGCAGAAACTTAGAACGCAAGAAATGTAAATTGCAGAATCTTAAAGTGCAAGAAATGTAAATGGCTTGAATTGTAAAGGGAATTGGGAATTGGATTTGCAGAAATTAAACAAGGCAAAGTAAAATTGCAACAAACAGAGAAATAGAAGATGACTTGGATTGAATCGGATCTAAAAACAGAATTGTAAATGAGCATGAAAAGCGTTAAACAGAGAAAGTAAAATGAGAATTCAGATCTCAGGACTCAAGAGACTAGATAACCAAGTCTAGATCTCAATGCCTTCCTAGATCCAACAAGAACAATTGCAAAGAAATTGTAAATTGTAAATTGCAGAGAAAGTAGAAGACAGAAGCAATTAACCAAAATGGAGATTCAATTATGCAGTAAAATGAAACAGGGAGATCTCAGGATGAGATTGAAACAGATTTCCTTCAATTCTCCAACCCAAGATCCAAGACAATTGTAATTGAAATTGAAAGCAAGAAAACTAAGAGGAAGGGAATTCAATTCTCCTTCCCCGAGACTTAGAAATTAAAATTCACTCCACACCAAAAGCTATGCTCAAAATCATAAGATATTCATTCTTTCATAATATGTGACAATTATAGCATAAAACCTCATGAAATTGCATTAATTCATCTATGGTTGATTAAATCATAGGAAGCATGAAAATCTACCCAATTGGCTTGCTTATGGCTCAAGAAAGTGCATAATTCAAATGAAAACATAAGAAAAAGGCTAGTGAAACTAGGCTAAGATGACTTGTCATCACAACACCAAACTTAAAGCTTGCTTGTCCCCAAGCGAGAAATGATTTATTGAGAAGAAAGAATGAAATGGAAGAGGATGTTCATGCTAGTAGAGTGTTATTGGTAGTTTATGGGGTTTTATGTGGATATGTAAACACTCACCTCTTATTGACTCTTAAGCCTAGAAAGTCTCCTTCAAGCTTCAAGTAACATACAGCTATGACCTCTCATTATTCCTTTATCCTTGGCTATTATTTTGTTCATAAGCTTTATTTGAGTGTCATGTGTAGCAAGTTCATTTCTTTTTCTTTATACTTGACACATTATTCACTATAGACACTTGGCTCACATTCCTTCTTAGAACATTGATGCCCAGCACCTCTTTGGGCTACTAAATGCCTTGTAGTTAGGTTGCTCTTGATAGTGGACTTTCAGCTGATGATCCCGGGTTAGTTAACCCAAGTCATCAAGTGTTGATGCACTCCAAAGAGCTTAATAATCCAAGCAGATCCTAATACAAAGACACCACAGGCATATATTCTAAGGTTCAAGCTATTGGTGTCCAGCTCTGTTTCTTTTTGTTTTTCTTTTGTTCTGCCACTCTTTGGCTATTTCTTTTTCTCCCTTTTTTTTCTTTCTTTTTGTTTTTCTGTCTAACCAAGTATTTTTATTTGATTGAGATTCATAGACAGTAGGCCACTTTATACTTAGAAGGAGACATCCTAGTTCTTTTATTCACTAAAAGTGAGCGATTATACAATCACACACACACACCACCACTTACTTTTATTGTACTTCTATCTAACAGAGAACTATCTCACTTCACATTCAAACATTTCTTTTATTGAATTAAAGATGCAGGGGACAAAACATGCTTTTGTTCAGTGAAAGTAAACACACAAGCACACACATAGGCTAGCTTACTTATTTTAAGAGAAACAAACATGATGCAAAGAATATTAATTATAATAACTACTTAAAGATGCAAGGACCACTTAAAACAGACACAATGCATGCTTTTTTTTTGTAGTGATGAACAAGGAGTAAGTCCACCTTTCATTTGTCATGCTTTTTCTTTCTTCTTTCATACACCTGGTTGCTGGTGTTCCCTGTGTCCATGTCTGTTGTCTGTTGATTCCGCCAGAAACCAGCTCTATTCATCGCTTCCTCTACTCTATCTTCAAGCTTCATTGCATTGCTTACTTCTATCTCACTTCTCTTTTTGAAGAATTCATCAAAAGTTGGAAAAGCTGGATCCATGTTGTGCAGATGCTCTCCAATATAGTTCAGCTTGATTTGACTATTTATGTTGTAGTCGGCTTGGACTTCATATCTTGCATCTTGGAGTGTTGTGAACTCTTTGAGAGCCCTCAAATTTTCAGCTTGCATTTGTTCCAACTTTCCAAATGATTCATGAGATTGAAAAGCATGCTCTTCTTGCATCACAAGGAATTTTGACTCAAATTCACTTTGTTTGTTCATCATTCTTAGCTCCCGTTCTTCTTGTTCTTGTTGGTTTTTCATGTATAGTGAATGGTATTCCTCTTGCCTTTCTTGAATTCTCATGTACTGTTGTGATAATCTTCCAAGTGCTTCCTGCATTTGAGTCATGTCCAGATTGTTATGTAGGGGAATGTGCTGCTGTTCCTCCTCCTCTTGTGGCTCTTCTTCCTCTTGTAATTCTTCTCCCTCCATTAGTTCTTCTCTTTGCCTTCCATGTAGTCTTCGGCCTTGATGTGCTTCAGGAGCCATCATCATTCTTTCAATGGTTATAGGCATGCCTTGGCTTAACCACATTGGATTCTCCTCTTCCATTGGCACTTTAGCCTTTGCACACAACCTCCAAATGGTACTTGGATAGTATAACCAAGACCCGGCCGAGTTCTTCTCAGCAAGCTTTTGAATGTCTTTTGCCAGGATTTCATGAACTTTTACCTCTCCTCCCACAATAATGCAATGCAACATAACAGCTCTATTCCTGTTAACTTCTGAGGTGTTTACTGTGCTCAGAATTGATCTTTTTAACAACTCATACCATCCCTTTGCTTCCAAGGTAAGGTTAACTCTCTTCAAATACTTGTATTTGTTTTTGTCATCTCCTTCCCACTCTGAGTTCTCCATACAAATATCTCTAGCAATCCCATCATAATCTGGATCACCATTGACCCTTTGGTGGTATCCCGGTTCACTAAAGCGGACTGATTTTAGTCCCAAGACTTTCTTGATTGCATCCGAGCTAAAGTCTACTTCCACTCTCCGCACATAGCTCTTGTATGTTGGGGCCTCACTCATGTCAAGCCTTGAGACATTGGCATAGAACTCTCTTATGATATTAGCATTGATTCGGGTGATTGGTGATATGAGTTCCTCCCACCTCCTCTTTCGAATTTTGTCCTTCATTTCTTGGCATCCATCATCCGGCAGCAAGAGTGGAATTTCTGGATATATCTTTTTTTCATTCATCCATTCAATTTGCATCTGATGGTACCGAGATTTGAATCTCCATCGGTCATATTCAGGGGTGCTCTCCTCCACCATGGGATCTTTCCTTTTTCTTCGTTTGGTTCTTGAGGAAGAGGCCATGATCACTTGGTTGTTTGAGACTCTTGAGGTTAAAGGGAGTGTGAAGAATGTTAGAGATTTTGATGTGTGTTTGGAGAAAGATGAAATTTGAGGCCGAGCTTGTTATGATGAGAAATGATGAAGGGAAGTTTAAATGGTTGGAGTGCAAGGGTTCGGTCACATGCATGGCTTGGAGGTGGTATGTTATTTAAATGAAAAATGAAGGGCTAGGATGCAATTAGATACTATGTGAATCAAAGGTGTGCATGTAAGGATGAATGAAGACAAAGCTTGCTTCTTCAATTGTCTTTGCCGTGATCATTTCAAGGAGTGGCAGATTCTCTTTTTGAGGCATGTGATGAGATTTTGTCCTCATGCTATGTTTTCCTTTGTCTTGTCTCTTTCATAAAGTGTTCTTTGACCACCTAGTCATCACAACAAGACAACACACATTAGCTTTATCAAACTGTGGCAATGGTGCTTTTTTTTTCATTAACACTATATGAATCACCATTCCTTATATCCATTTGAACCGTGACTTTTCTTGGAGGACACCAAACTTAATGTTTGGTCATATAGTTGAAAATATGTGTTTCTTCCTCCAACTAGTGAAATTGAAATCCCAATGTCATTCTTGGTCAAATGTTTATAAGAAATGTTTTCATCATAATTTTCCTTTTTCTCTCTTTTTTTTTCCATGAAGGATCAATTGTGTCCCTAAATCCGTGCATCAAAGTTTGGTGAACACCAAACTTGTATCTTGCTTAAGGGGTAAATGTGAGATGCTAGTAGTAAATCACAATTGATGCCTTCATCACAGAATATGATTTCTTTTTAATTGAAAAATCTCAGTAAGAGATAATGTATGATCATTGATGCATGATTTTTTTATTTTCATGAGAAGAGAAACACCAAACTTAGTGTTTGGTCATATGCTAGGCATATAGTATGAAAATGTTTGTAACACTGGTTTGGTGTGCTTGAAGGCACACCAAACTTTAGAAGTCTTAGCATATGTAAAAAATTTGCATGCATTCATTGAGTACGTCCATGAGAAAAAAAATTTCATGCTCAGATGATCATAGCTTATTGAATTTAAAATGACATAAATCTTAAATCATGGGTTGCCTCCCATGGAGCGCTCTTTTATTGTCACTAGCTTGACATTGGATCTTTCTTTTATGGTGGTTGAGGATTGTAGTGCCTCAACTTGTCTCCCCTGACTGTGATCATCCTCTTTGTTCTCTGGTGTTCAATTTCAGCATGTTCCAACGAGAGTATGTTGCTGACATTGTAATAGTCATCAGTCTGTCGGCTTGCTCCCAGTTGTTGATATATCAATTGCACTTTGTCACCTTTGGAAAACCCCTCTGTTGGAATCTTCCTATTCTTCCAACCCCTTTTTGTTTTGTTTCTGCGTTTCATCCCCTTTTTTGTTGATCTTTCTTTTCTGGCCGTAGGCTTACCTTGAGGATCTTCCTTTTCAGTGGCTAATGCTCCAATATCCTCTTGGACTTTTTCATCCTTCTGCATAATCTTCTGCCTTGGGATGTTGTTGTGAATCACCTTGTCAATTTTCATATAGTCCCTCCTCTCATTACTAAACTGGGCTTCTGGTAAAACCTTCAGAGTGACACTCTTATCATGCATCCTAAGAGTTAGTTCTTCTTGCTCTATGTCTATGATAGCTCTAGCAGTGGCCAAGAATGGCCTTCCCAGTATAATAGAGTCGCCATCATCCCCATCTGAATCTAGAACCACAAAATCTGCAGGGTATATGAAATTGTCCACCTTGACTAGAATGTTTTCAATCATACCCCTGGGGTATACAGTTGACTTATCTACTAGCTCTAGAGATATCTGTACCGGTTTAACTTCCTCTATACGCAGCTTTTTCACCAAGGAGGATGGTATTAAGTTAATACTTGCTCCTAGATCGCACATTGCTTTAGTGATGGTTAATTCCCCAATGGTGCAAGGCAGCAAGAAGCTCCCTGGATCCTCAAGCTTAGGGGGAAGCCCTTTTTGAATCAAAGCCCTGCATTCCTCAGTAAGCAATATGGTTTTTTTCTCATCCCAACTTCTTTTCTTGTTGATAAGCTCCTTCAAAAACTTGGCATACAGAGGCATTTGCTCAAGTGCTTCAGCAAAGGGAATATTGATTTCCAGCTTTTTGAAAATCTCAAGGAACTTATGAAAATGTTGGTCCTTAGTTTCTTTGTTGAACCTCTGGGGATATGGCAGTGGAGGTGTGATGCTCTTTCCTATTTGTTGCTGTCCCTGAGTTACTTCTTGTGAACCGTGTGGTTGGTTGTCCTTCTCTTTGAGTTTCTTAATGCTCTTGTTTGGCATCACAACTTGATCCTTGGCTTCATCTGCCTTTGTTTGCTCCTCATCTTCTATTGGCCTTTTGCTGCTCTCTGCTTGCTTCTTTGTAGTGTCATTATTGCTCATCAATGTTTTCTCACTCCTTAATTGTATTGCCTTGCATTCTTCCTTAGGATTTGGGATTGTGTCACTCGGCAGAGAGCTTGAAGGTCTCTCAATAGAGATCTGCTTGGAGATTTGCCCCATCTGCCTCTCTAGGCTCTTTATGGAGGCTTCATGGTTCTTGGTTGTCATTTCCTGGTGTTTCAACATTTTGTCTATCGGGGTCTCCAAGTTAGTGAGTCTTTGAAATTCAGTTGATGCTTGTGGTGGGTTGTGAGATGTGGGTGGTGGATGGTAGGCATTTTGGTTGGTGGATTGGTTATTGGATTGGTATTGGTTGGGGTTGGGGTAGTTATTTTGGGGTTTTCTGTAGGGGTTCTGGTTAGTTTGCTGCTGGTTGTGGTTTTGGTTGCTTCTTGGGTTGTTTTGGTTTGAGTTCCTCTGCCATGGTTGTTGGTTTTGGGTGTGATTATCTCCCCATCTGAGGTTTGGGTGGTTCTTCCAGGATGGATTATATGTATCACCATACACTTCATTTGGTCCTTGGCTGTGCATATACTGTACTTGCTCTTGTTGTTGTTCTTCTTGAGTTTCTTCATTTTGCCCCCATGTGGATGATGGTTGGCTTGTGTTAACTGCTGCAACTTGGAGGCTATCAATCCTCTTGGCCATTTGCTCAAATTGTTGTTGAATTTACTGCTGCATCATCTTGTTTTGAGCCAAGATTGAGTCCACTCCTTCTAGCTCCATTACTCCTCTCCTTTGTGATGGTTGGCGGTTTCTTTGATGAGCAAAGAAATATTGGTTGTTAGCCACCATATCAATGAGATTTTGAGCTTCTTCTGCTGTTTTCATCAGTTGCAATGATCCTCCAGCTGAGTGGTCAAGTGATTCTTGAGCCTTTAGAGTGAGTCCTTCATAGAAGTTCTGTAGCTTGTCCCACTCAGTGAACATTTCTGGTGGACATTTCCTCAGCAGAGCCTTGTATCTCTCCCATGCTTCATACAGATTTTCAGCATCCAACTGCGTGAATGTTTGCACCTCAGTCTTCAACCTGATGACTCTTTGAGGTGGATAGAATTTGGCTAAAAATTTAGTTATCAAGTCATCCCAACTAGTGATGCTTCCTTGAGGAAAAGTTTCAAGCCATTGTACAGCCTTGTCCCTTAATGAGAACGGGAACAGTAGAAGCTTGTAAGTTTCAGGGTTCACGCCATTGGACTTGACAGTGTCACAAATCCTTAAGAAGGTCGATAGATGTTGATTTGGATCCTCCAATGGTCCTCCCCCAAACGAGCAGTTGTTTTGGACCAATGTAATGAGTTGTGGCTTCAATTCAAAGTTATTTGCATTGACATTAGGGGTGAGAATGCTGCTTCCACAATGTCTAGCATTTGCAAAGGTGTAGGAGGCCAATACTCTCCTCTGCTGTGGGTTATTGTTAACCCCTCCTCCTGGATTAGATGGATCTCCTTCCATCTCGTGATATTCTTCCTCAGATTCTTCCTCTCCAACAATATTTTTCCCTCTTTCAGCTCTTCTCAACCTTCTAAGAGTTCTCTGGTCAGTTTCAGATAAAACAGGAAAGGATCTCCCTGTACCTGACATACAAACAAAACACAAGAAACACCACCAGTAACTCTTCAGTCTATTGCTAGAACGAAGTTTAGTTTGAGCAAAATTTCAAACAGTTAGCGTGTTAGTCAAAAATTAGAGAAACAGGAAATAAAAATGCTAGATCTAGATCACCACCTTACTTAATCATTGTCAATCTAATCAATCCCCGGCAACGGCGCCAAAAACATGATGTGCGGAAAACGATCTGACACAAAACTCACCGGCAAGTGCACCGGGTCGCATCAAGTAATAATAACTCACGGGAGTAAGGTCGATCCCATAGGGATTGAAGGATTGAGCAATTTTAGTTTAGTCGTTGATTTAGTCAAGCGAATCAAGATTTGGTTGAGAGATTTGTGACTTGCAGAAATTAAATTGCATGAAAAATAAAGGGAATGGGTAATTTGCATGAAATTAAAGAGAACTGAAATTTAAAGTGCTGAATCTTAAAGAACAAGAAATTAAATGGCAGAAACTTAGACGCAAGAAATGTAAATTGCAGAATCTTAAAGTGCAAGAAATGTAAATTGCTTGAATTGTAAAGGGAATTGGGAATTGGATTTGCAGAAATTAAACAAGGCAAAGTAAAATTGCAACAAACAGAGAAATAGAAGATGACTTGGATTGAATCGGATCTAAAAACAGAATTGTAAATGAGCATGAAAAGCGTTAAACAGAGAAAGTAAAATGAGAATTCAGATCTCAGGACTCAAGAGACTAGATAACCAAGTCTAGATCTCAATGCCTTCCTAGATCCAACAAGAACAATTGCAAAGAAATTGTAAATTGTAAATTGCAGAGAAAGTAGAAGACAGAAGCAATTAACCAAAATGGAGATTCAATTATGCAGTAAAATGAAACAGGGAGATCTCAGGATGAGATTGAAACAGATTTCCTTCAATTCTCCAACCCAAGATCCAAGACAATTGTAATTGAAATTGAAAGCAAGAAAACTAAGAGGAAGGGAATTCAATTCTCCTTCCCCGAGACTTAGAAATTAAAATTCACTCCACACCAAAAGCTCTCCGAAAACTCTCTATGAAAACTAAAAGGAAAGCTCTCTGAAAAACTTAAATCCTATGCTATTTATACACTCTCTTCAAATGGTCTTCAAGCCTTCAATTGGGCCTTTGCTCTTGATGGAATTGGGTTGATAGAGGCCTTGGTTGATTGCTCTTGGAGTTTGGAGAAGAACCGAAGTGAACCGGGTTTGGAATCATGAAAGCTTGAGTAAAAGTTTGAGTAAAAGTTTGAGGCAAACTTTTACTCAAACTTTTCATATCAGCCACCCCATTTTGCTGCTACCAACGTTTGAGCTAAAGTTTGGGGTCAAACTTTTGCTCAAACGTTGGCCTCCCCTTGCACACTCATGGCGCCAACGTTTGCCAAAAAGTTTGAGGCAAACGTTGGCGCAAACTTTTGCTCTCCAGGGTGTGTTGTTCATGCGCCAACGTTTGCCAAAAAGTTTGAGGCAAACGTTGGCGCAAACTTTTGCTCTCCAGGGTGTTGATTTGTGATGCCAAAAGTTTGCCAAAAAGTTTGAGGCAAACTTTTGCTCAAGCTTTTTGCCCAAAGGTTTGCACAAAAGTTTGAGGCAAACTTTTGGTCCAGCTTTTTGCTCCCTGGTTCATTTTCACTTATTCCAAAAGTTTGAGCTAAAGTTTGAGGCAAACTTTTGCTCAAACTTTTTGTCCTCTCTTCCTCCTAACCATTCCTTCTTGCTTCAACCTTTCTCCAAGCTTTCTTCATCTATCATTAATTAACCAAACACATCAAAGCTATGCTCAAAATCATGAGATATTCATTCTTTCATAATATGTGACAATTATAGCATAAAACCTCATGAAATTGCATTAATTCATCTATGGTTGATTAAATCATAGGAAGCATGAAAATCTACCCAATTGGCTTGCTTATGGCTCAAGAAAGTGAATAATTCAAATGAAAACATAAGAAAAAGGCTAGTGAAACTAGGCTAAGATGACTTGTCATCAAGCCATAAGCAAGCCAATTGGGTAGATTTCCATGTTTCCTTTGATTTAATCAACCATGGATGAATTAATGCAATTTCATGAGATTTTATGCTATAATTGTCATATATTATGAAAGAATAACAAACTCATGATTTTGAGCAAAGCTTTGATGTGTTTGGTTGATTGATGATAGGTGAAAAGAGTTTTGAAGAAGGTTGAAGAAAGAAGGAATGGCTAGGAGCAAGAGAGAACAAAAAGTTTGAGCCAAAGTTTGCCTCAAACTTTAGCTCAAACTTTTAAAAGAGTTGAAAACATACCTGAGGAAGAAAGCTTGAGCCAAAGTTTGCCTCAAACTTTAGCTCAAACTTTTGGAAGAATTGAAAACACTCCAGAGAAAAAAAAGCTTGAGCAAAAGTTTGCCTCAAACTTTAGCTCAAACTTTTGGGAGAAAAGCTTGAGCCAACGTTTGCCTCAAACTTTTTGGCAAACGTTGGCATCACAAAACCAACACCTTGGAGGAGAAAAGCTTCCGCCAACGTTTGCCTCAAACTTTTTGGCAAATGTTGGCGCCACACTTGCACACCCTGGAGGAGAAAAGTTTGCGCCAACGTTTGCCTCAAGCTTTTTGGCAAACGTTGGCGCCACACACATTTACAAGGGGGCCAACGTTTGAGCAAAAGTTTGACCTCAAACTTTGGCTCAAACGTTGGTAGCAGCAAGCTTAAGCCATCTGGTATAAAAAGTTTGAGTAAAAGTTTGCCTCAAACTTTTACTCAAACTTTTATGATTTCAACCCGGTTCACAATGGATCTTTCTCCAACTCCAAGAGCAATCAACCAAGGCCTTTATCAACCCAATTCCATCAAGAACAAAGGCCCAATTCAAGGCTTGAAGACCATTTGAAGAAAGTGTATAAATAGCTTAGGATTTAAGTTTTCAGAGAGTTTTTTCTTTTGGAGCTTTTTCTTTTAGTTTTTGCTAAGTAGTTTTTGGAAAGCTTTTAGATTTTGAACTGTTCTGAGTTTCTGAGCTTCGGAGTAGGAGAATTGAATTCTCTTCCTCTTAGTTTTCTTGTTTTCAATTTCAATTACACTTGTCTTGAGTCTTGGGTGTTGAGAATTGGGGAAATTCTGTCTCAATCTCACCTTGAGATCCCTTTCTGTTTCTTTTACTGCATCATTGGAGAATTGAGATTTACATTCAAGCTTTCTTCTGTTTTGATCTTTAAGTTCTTGCAATTAAATTCCACATTTGGATCTAGGAAGGCATTGAGATCTAGACTTGGTTATCTAGTCTCTTGGGTCTTGAGATCTGAAATTCCCTTTTTATTTCTATGTTGAACGCTTCTTCAAGCGATTTACATTTTCTGTTTGAGATCTACTGCAATTAAATCCATCTTTTACTTCCCTGCTTGTTGCAATTTTACTTTTCCTTGTTTAAATTCTGCAAATCCACTTCCCAATTCCCTTTATAATTCAAGCCATTTACATTTCTTGCACTTTAAGATTCTGCAATTTACATTTCTTGCGTTCTAAGTTTCTGCCATTTCATTTCTTGCTCTTTAAGATTCAGCACATTTACCTTCTCTGCTCTTTAATTTACTGCAATTGTCCCTCGTCCTTTTAAATTTCATGCAATTTAGCTTTTGTCGAATACAAACCACTCAAATCAACTCTTGATTCGCTTGACTAAATCAACCACTAAACAAAAATTGCTCAATCCTTCAATCCCTGTGGGATCGACCTCACTCCCGTGAGTTTTTATTACTTGATGCGACCCGGTGCACTTGCCGGTTAGATTTGTGTGTTTGGAATTCGTTTTTCGTTTTCCGAAAATACACATCACTTGTCCCCAAGTAAGAAAAGAATTATGCTCAAAGGTTCTTTCAATCAGAATGGATTTGAAGAATAACTTGTAAGGTCCTGTGAGTAAAGTGACTAAGTGGCAGTGGGGTGAACTCTAAATCATATGCTCATGCAAGGGATTCAGTGCTTACTAGTCCTCACATATTGGGGGTCTTAGGTTCTAGGACTTTCATCCAAATGATATCATGGAGATCTCTTTATAGGTAATCACCTTGAAGCAGCTTATAGTTTCTGTGCTTTGGCCTTGACTCTAAGTGTCATGTCTCAAAGTGGCTCTTTAGATAAGCTTTCAATCAATACTCCTAAACCAGTTGGTTTTAAGGTATTAGGTGTTAAAGCACCCCTAAGGATTTACTTGCTCAAGCCTCTTTCTTTGACACAATTCAACCACAAGCATTTACTAGGATAACAACTCTTTGAGTTTTTGTTTCTTCTTTCTTTTCTGCCTAGTAATTGATGCTCAGAGCCTTGGGCCATGTTCTTTTTGTTTTTGCATTTTCTTTATTTTCCGTTATTTTGTTTGCTGCTTCTTGGATCAATAAATGTTTGAGAATCTCCACAACACTTCTTTGAACTCTATGTCTCGCCTATGAGCTCCCATGCAAGTTTTCATAAGCATGCAACCTCAATACATAATTATACAACTAGAACCACCACTTCTCCTAATCTTTTGCTTGCCTCAAAATTGTTTAATTCCTCAATCCTTCTTTTCAAAGAACTTTCATGTGATGCATTTTTGAAAAATTAAGTGCAAACAAGTTTTGGAGAGTATGATGTTGCAAATGATCAAGCATCTTGCTTATTGAATTGCAGAAAAACTATACTAAACAGAAAGACAGATAGGGGTACAATATCACTTTCAATCACAGCAATATCTGATAATGATCAATACAACCTTTTGGAGTTTACTTGCTATCCTCTTTCTCATCATCATTGCTGGTCTTCACATTCCTCTTTCATCTCTTTGATTGATGATGGTAAATCTTCTCAAAAGTTTGTATGGTACTCTGCAGTGATATTTGAAAGTTGCTTGTTCCCCCAAGCACTTAGAAACAATGGTTAGCATGCATGATTTATTTGTGGGCCTTTGAACTTACTTTGGTGTGGGAACACCAAACTTAGTACCTTGCCAATGGTTCTCATGCATCAGATTAACCATGTGTGGAACTCTTTTTCTTTTTCAAAAGCAATAGAACTAAAGACTAGGAAACAGCCGAATAGTTAACTAGTTCGTCTAGATGCTTGAAGCTAGCATTATGCAGAAAGTGAGAATGTGTTTTATGATGGGATTTTGGTGGAACACCAAACTTAGAATCCTTCATTCTCCTTTATATTGTTTTGGTGTGTAACACAAAACTTAGCTTCTTGCAATATAGATGAAGTTAATTAACCTTTTTATTAAAATAGCTATGAAAAGAGAACTACCTCAGGTTGGGTTGCCTCCCAACAAGCGCTCTTTTATTGTCATTAGCTTGACATCCTCTGTGCTTGCTCAGCTCAGATTCTGGGCTTCCTTCTCCTTGTCCCATTGTCCTCCTAAGTGAGGCTTTGCTCTGTGATGCTCATCCTGGATGAGTGATTCTTTTCCTTCAGCCCTCTTCTCACCCATTTCTGCGAGGTTCCTAGCCAGTTGTTGCATTTGCTTCTCAATTCTTCTGATTGAGGCTTCCTGGTTCTTCATTGTCACCTCTTGGTGTTTCATCATTCTCTCTATTAAGATCTCCAGATTGGTGATCCTTTGAAAGTCTTGTGAGATTGGTTGGTTGTGGGGTGTTGGGGGCTGGAAGGGTGGGTAATGTGGTGGTATGTAGTGATTGTTGTTGGTATGGTGGTGTTTTTGCAGGTTTGGGAAATTGGGGTTATTGTAGTTGAAGTCCCTTTGTTCCTGATGTTGAGATTCCCTCATTCTTAGATAAGAATGTGGCTTCCATGGTGGAAATTGTGCATTCAATGTAGTGGAATGTAGAAAATCAATTTGTCTAGCTATTGACTCCAATTGTTGCTGAGTTTGCTGGTGTAGCTGTTTGTTTTGATTCATGACTTCCTTCACTCCTTCAAGATTCATTACTTCCTTTTCTGAAATTGCATTCTGTGGTGTCTCAAATGAGTGTTGGTTATTGTCTCTTTAGTCATTGAACTCTGCATTTCCTTGGCCGGTTGCTGTTGCTTTGAGTAGGCCATCTGAGAAGTAATCCACCGCTCTTCTTGTTTCTGGGGTTAATCCTTCATAGAACGCTTGGAAACCCACTTTGTCACTTGCTTTCTTGTATCTTTCCCATGCTTTGAACAATGGTTCTTCCTCTCCTTGTATGAATGGATGTATTCTGATGTGCGGAAAATGATCCGACACAAAACTCACCGGCAAGTGTACCGAGTCGCATCAAGTAATAATAACTCACATGAGTGAGGTCGATCCCACAGGGATTGAAGGATTGAGCAATTTTAGCTTAGTGGTTGATTTAGTCAAGCAGATCAAGTTTTTGTTGAGTGATTTATGATTAACAGAAATTAAATTGCATGAAAAGTAAAGGGAGAGGGGTAAATTGCAGGAAATTAAAGAGAACAGAAAATAAAAGTGCTGAATCTTAAAGAACAAGAAATTAAATGGCAGAAACTTAGAACGCAAGAAATGTAAATTGCAGAATCTTAGAATGCAAGAAATGTAAATTGCAGAATCTTAGAATACAAGAAATGTAAATGGCTTGAATTGTAAATGGATCAGGGATGTGGGATTGCAAAAATTAAACAAGAGAGCAGTAAATCTCAACAAACAGAAACTTAGAAGATGGATCTAATTGAACCGGATCTTAAATGCAAATGAAAATAAACTTGGTGTAGCAATGTAACAAGGAAATTGAAATTTAAAGATGTAGATCTCAGGACTCAAGAGACTAGATAACCAAGTCTAGATCTCACTGCCTTCTTAGATCCAAATTTAGAATTCAATTGCAAGAGATTAAAAATCAAAACAGAAGAAAACTTGGATTCAAATCTCAATTCTCCAATAGTGCAGTGAAAGAAACAAAAAGAGATCTCAAGGTGAGATTGAGACAGAATTTCCTCAATTCTTCAACACCCAAGACTCTAAATCTCCAAATAGCTCAAAACCCAAAAGTTCTCTACTGTGAATACTATGAAAACTCTTAAAGAAAACTCAAAACGAAAAAACTCTCTAAAACTTCAAATCCTAAGCTATTTATACACTTTCTTCAAATGATCATTAAGCCTTGAATTGGGCCTTTAGTCTTGATGGAATTGGGTTGATAGTGGCCTCCGTTGCTTGCTCTTGGTGTTGGGAAGAAATCCATTAGTGAACCGGGCCATGAACCATTCACGTTTGAGTCAACGTTTGAGGCAAACGTTGACTCAAACGTCACTTGTGTAAACTTATGCAGCTAGGCCAAGATGCTGTCATCCACGTTTGGCTCAACGTTTGAGGTCAAACGTGAGCTCAAACGTGGATCTCCCCATGCTCTCTTTTTGGCCAACGTTTGGCCCAACGTTTGAGGCAAACGTTGGCGCAAACGTGGCTCAATTAACTCACAAACCATGGACTCTTCTTCATGCTAAAATGGCACCAACGTTTGACCTCACGTTTGAGGCAAACGTTGGTGCAAACGTTGGCTTGCTTCAGGGGTGCTTTTGCTTGCTCTTCCTTGCCAAAATGTAGCCAATGTTTGACCTCACGTTTGAGGCAAACGTTGGCTCAAACGTTGCCATGCCCAGGAGTGCTCTTCCTTGCTTATATGTGGCCAACGTTTGACCTCACGTTTGAGGCAAACGTTGGCTCAAACGTTGCCATCCCTTGCTCCTTCTTCAGCCAACGTTTGCCTCAACGTTTGAGGCAAACGTTGGCGCAAACGTTGGCTCTTCTCCAGGGTGTTCTTCATCTGCTTCTCACGTTTGAGTTAACGTTTGAGGTAAACGTTAGCTCAAATGTGAGTCCCTCTTTTCAAGACATTCTTGCAACCTTCTTCCAAGCTTTATTCCACCTATCATCAACCAACATTTGCATCAAAGCTATGCTCTAATCATGAGAGTTTTTCTTTTTCTTGTCATATAAGTAATTATGGCATAAAACTCATGAAAATGCATCAATTCATCCATAGTTGATTGAATCTAAGGAAACATGATATTCCACCCAATTGACTTACTTGTGGCTTAAGAAAGTGCATAAAACTAAATGAAAACAAAGGAAAAAGACTAGTGAAACTTGGCTAAGATGACTTGTCATCACAACACCAAACTTAAAACTTGCTTGTCCCCAAGCAAGAAAAGAATTATTAAGAAGAAAGAATGAAAACAAAAGAGAATGCTCATGTAACTACTCACTTCTTATTGACAAGTAGGCCTAGAAAGTTCTCTCTAAGCATCAAGCAAGACACTACTATGACCTCTCATTATTCCCTTGTCCTTGTTTACTGAATTTTTACTTTATAAGCTTTAGTTCAGTGTCATGTGTAACAAGCTCTTTTCTTTGTTTATGCTTGACACATTATTCACTTTAGACACTTGGCTCACATCCCTTCTTAGAACATTGATGCCCAGCACCTCTTTGGGTTACTAAATGTCTTGTAGTTAGGTTGCTCTTGATAGTGGACTTTCAGTTGATAATCACGGGTTAGTTAACCCAAGTTACCAAGTGTTAATGCACTCCAAAGAACTTAATAATCCAAGCAGATCCTAGTACAAAGACACCACAGGCATATATTCTAAAGTTCAAACTATTGGTGTCTAGCTTTGTTTCTTTTTATTTTTCTTTTGTTCTGTTGCCACTTTTGGCTTTTTCTCTTCTCTTTTTGTTTTTCTTTTCACCCAAGGACTTTTATTTTGTTGAGATTCATAGACAGTGAACTACTTTCTTCTTAAAAAGAGAACAATCTATTCCTTTTATTTACTAATAGTGAGTTGCCACACAATCACACATACATGCCACCACTTACTATTATTTAACTTCTAGCTAACAATGAACCATCTTACTTCATGCTTCAAACATTTCTTTTATTGAATTAAAAAGATGCAGGGGACAAAGCATGCATTAGTTAAGTGAAAGTAAACACACAAGCACACACTTAGACTAACTTACTTATTTTAAGAAAACAAACATAATGCAAAGACCATTAACTAAAATGACCTAATAAGGATGCAAAGACTACTTTATACAGAAATGATGCATGCTTTCTTTGTAGTAAGGAGCAGGTCCACCTTTCATGTATCAGGCTTTTTCTTGCTTCTTTCATTTGCTTGGGTGTTGGTGTTCCCTGTGTCCATGTCTGTTGTCTGTTGACCCCGCCAAAACCCAGCTTTATTCATCACCTCCTCTACTCTATCTTCAAGTCTCATAGCCTTGCTTACTTCTATCTCACTTTTCCCTTTGAAGAACTCATCGAAAGTTGGAAATGCTGGATCCATGTTGTGCAGATGCTCTCCAATATAGTTCATTTTGATTTGACTATTTATGTTGTAGTCGGCTTGGACTTCATATCTTGCATCTTGGAGAGTTGTGAACTCTTTGAGAGCCCTCATATTTTCAGCTTGCATTTGTGCTAACTTTCCAAATGATTCGTGAGATTGAAAAGCATGCTCCTCTTGCATCACGAAGAATTTTGACTCAAACTCACTTTGTCTGTTCATCATTCTCAGCTGCCATTCCTCTTGCTCTTGTTGGTTTTTCATGTAATGAGAATGGTATTCATCTTGCCTTTCTTGAATTCTCATGTATTGTTGTGATAATCTTCCAATTGCTTCCTGCATTTGAGTCATATCTAGAGTGTTATGTGGTGGAATGTGTTGCTGTTCTTCTTCCTCTTGTGGCTCTTCTTCCTCCATTAGTTCATTTCTTTGCCTTCTTCTTGGTAGTCTTCGGCTCTGCTGTGCTTCAGTAACGATCATCATTCTTTCAATGGTTATAGGCATGCCCGGGTTCAGCCATGTTGGATTTGCCTCTTCCATTGGCACCTTGGCTTTCATACATAAACGCATAATGGTGCTCGGGTAGTGTAGCCACCCTTCGGCCGAATTTTTCTCTGCTAACCTTTGAATGTCATTTGCAATGATCTCATGGATCTTCACTTCTCCTCCCGTTATTATGCAATATAACATGATAGCTCTCTTCTTATTGACCTCCGAATTGTTTACTGTGCCTAAGATTGATCTCTTCATTAGCTCATACCAACATTTTGCTTCAGGAGTGAGATCTCCTCTTCTCAAGTACTTGTACTTGTTTTTAGTAGTTCCTACCCACTCCGTGTTGACTACACTAATCTCACTGGCAATCTCATCATAGTCTTGCTCTTCATTTAGCCTTTGATGGTATCCTGGCTTATCAAAATGGGTTGCCCTCAGTTTCAATACTTTCATGATAGTGTTTGGGCTAAAATCTACTTCAGTTCCCCGCACATAACTCTTATAAGTTGGAGCTTGATTCATTTCGGTCCTTGGGGTATTGGCATAGAATTCCCATATAATGTTCGCATTGATTTTGGTAATTGGTGAAATGAGCTCCTCCCACCTCCTCTTCCTAATCTTGGCTTTCATTTCTTGGCACTCATCATCCAGCAATAAAAGTGGAACCTCTGGATATATCTTCTTCTGACTCATCCATTCAAGTTGTAGTTGATGGTACCAAGATCTAAATTTCCACTAGTCAAATTCAGGGGTGTTTTCTTCAACCATGGGCTCCTTTCCTCTCCTTCGTTTGGTTCTTGAGGAAGAGGCCATGATTGCTTGATTGGCTGATCTTTTTGAGGTTAGAGGGGGTGTGAAGAAAGTTGGAGATTTTGATGTGTTCAGAGAAAAATTTGGGGCTGAGCTTATATGATGAAGAATGATGGAGGACATGGAGTTTGAATGGTTGGATTGCAAGGGGTGTGCAACTCTTCGGTTATGTGCATGGCTTTGAAAGTGGTATGTTATAATTACTTAAATGAACAATGGAGGGCTGGGATACAATTGGGTGTTATGCGAATCAAAGGTGTGCATGTGAGGGTGAATGAGGACAAATTTTTACTTCTTCAATGATTTTCAACGTGATCATTTCAAGGAGTGGCAGATTCACTTTTTGAGACATGTGATGGGATTTTGTCCTCATGCTATACTCTCCCTTTGTCTTGTCTCTTTCATTGAGTGTTCTTTGACCACCTAACCATCACAACAAGACAACAAAGATCAACATTATCAAACCGTGGCAAGAGTACTTCCTTTATTAACAACTATATGAACTCTCATTCCTTACATCTATTTTAACCGTGACTTTTCTTGGAGGACACCAAATTTAATATTTGGTCATATAGTTGGAAAAAAAAATGTTTCTTCCTCCAACTAGTGTTCTTGAAATCCCAATGTCACTCTTGGTTAAATATTTATAAGAAATGCTTTCATTAAACAATTTTTTTCTTTTTCTCTCTTTTTTTTTTTTTTGATCATTGGTGCATGACTTTTTTTTTTTATTTTCATGAAGAGAAAGGAATTTTTGATCTTCTGAAAATGTCCACCTATGCAGACACCAAACTTAGTGTTTGGTCATATGCTTTATCAGGATAACTGAACATACAGTATGAAAATATTTGTAACACTGGTTTGGTGTGCTTGAAGGCACACCAAACTTAGAAGCCTTAGCATATGTTTCAAAATAGTGCATGCATTCATTGAGTACGTTCATGAAAAGAAAAGAAATCATGCTCAGGTGATCATAGCTTATTGAATTTTAAAATGACATAAATCTTAAATCATGGGTTGCCTCCCATGGAGCGCTCTTTTATTGTCACTAGCTTGACACTGGGGCTTTCTTTTATGGTGGTTGATGATTGTAGTGCCTCAACTTGTCCCCCCTGACTGTGATCCTCCTCTTTGTTCCTTGATGTTCAATTTCAGCATGTTCTAATGAAAGTATATTGATGACAGTGTAGTAGTCATCAGTTTGTTGGTTTGTTCCCAGTTGTTGGTAGATCAATTACACTTTATCACCTTTGGACAGCCCTTCTGTTGGAATCTTTCTGTTCTTCCAACCTCTTTTTGTTTTGTTTTTGTGTTTCTTCCTTTCTTTTGTTGATCTTTCTTCTCTAGCCGATTGCTTACTTTGGAGATCTCTCTTCTCAGTGACTAATACTCCAATATCCTCTTGGACTTCTTCATCATTCTGCACAATCTTTTGTCTTGGGATGTTGCTGTGAATCACCTTGTTACTTTCTTCCTTTAACTGTGATTCTTCCTTGTCGAGTTTCATATAGTCTTTCTTCTCATCACTAAGCTGCGCTTCTGGTAATACTTTCAGAGTGACACTCTTATCATGCATTCTGAGAGTTAATTCTCCTCACTCTATGTCTATGATAGCCCTAGCAGTGGCCAAGAACGGCCTCCCAAGTATGATGGAGTCACTTTCATCCTCATCTGAATCTAGAACTACAAAATCTGCAGGGTATATGAATTTGTCTACCTTGACTAGAAGGTTTTCAATCACACCCCTTGGGTATACCATTGACTTATCTACCAGCTCTAGAGACATCTGTACTGGTTTAACTTCCTCTATACGTAACTTTTTCACCAAAGAGAAGGGTATTAAGTTAATACTTGCTCCTAGATCGCACATTGCCTTAGTGATGGTTAATTCCCCAATGGTGCAAGGCAGCAAGAAGCTTCCGGGGTCCTCAAGCTTAGGAGGAAGCCCTTTTTGAATCAAAGCCCTGCATTCCTCAATAAGCAGTATGGTCTCTTTCTCATCCCAACTTCTTTTCTTGTTGATAAGCTCCTTCAAAAACTTGGCATACAGAGGCATTTGCTCGAGTGCTTCAGTCAAGGGAATATTGATTTCCAGCTTTTTGAAAGTTTCAAGGAACTTATGAAAATGTTGGTCCTTAGTCTCTTTGCTGAATCTCTGGGGATATGGCAGTGGAGGTGTGATGCTCTTTCCTACTTGCTGCTGGCCCTGAATCACTTCTTTTGAGTTGTGTGTTTGGTTGTTCTTCTCTTTGAGTTTCTCAGTGCTCTTGTTTGGCATCACAACTTGATCCTTGGCTTCATCTGCCTTTGTTTGCTTTTCATCTTCTATTGGTCTTTTGCTGCTCTCTGCTTGCTTCTTTGTAGTGTCATTGTTGCTCATCAATGTTTTCCCACTCCTTAATTGTATCGCCTTGCATTCTTCCTTAGGATTTGGGATTGTGTCACTCGGCAGTGAGCTTGAAGGTCTCTCAACAGAAATCTGCTTGGAGATTTGCCCAATCTGCCTCTCTAGGCTCTTCATGGAGGCTTCATGGTTCTTGGTTGTCATTTCCTGGTGTTTCCACATTTTGTTTATCAAAGTTTCCAAGTTAGTGAGTCTTTGAGATTCAGATGATGCTTGTGGTGGGTTGTGAGATGTGGGTGGTGGATGGTGGGCATTTTGATTGGTGGGTTGGTTATTGGATTGGTAATGGTTGGGATTGGGGTAGTTATTTTGAGGTTTTCTGTAAGGGTTTTGGTTAGTTTGCTGCTGGTTGTGGTTTTGGTTGTTTCTGGAAGTGTTTTGGTTTGAGTTCCTCTGCCATGGTTGTTGGTTCTGGTTGTGATTATCTCCCCATCTCAGGTTTGGATGGTTCTTCCATGAAGGGTTGTAAGTATCACCATACACTTCATTCTGTCCAGAATTTTGGTTGTGCATGTACTGGACTTGTTCTTGCTGCTGCTCCTCTTGAGTTTCTTCATTTTGCACCCATGTGGATGATGGTTGGCTTGTGTTTACTGCTGCAACTTGGAGGCTATCAATCCTCTTGGCCATTTGCTCAAATTGTTGTTGAATTTGCTGCTGCATCATCTTGTTTTGAGCCAAGATTGAGTCTACTCCTTCTAGCTCCATTACTCCTCTCCTTTGTGATGGTTGGCGGTTTCTTTGATGAGCAAAGAAATATTGATTGTTGGCCACCATGTCCACAAGATTCTGGGCTTCCTCAACAGTTTTCATTAGTTGTAGTGAACCTCCAGCAGAATGATCTAATGCTTCTTGAGATTTCAATGTCAGGCCTTCATAGAAATTTTGTAGCACATCCCATTCATTGAACATCTCTGGAGGACACTTTCTGATTAAGGCTTTGTACCTCTCCCATGCTTCATACAAGGATTCGGCATCTAATTGTGTGAATGTCTGCACCTCGGTTTTCAGCCTGATGACTCTTTGGGGTGGATAGAATTTGGCTAGAAATTTAGTCACCAAGTCATCCCAACTAGTGATACTTCCTTGGGGAAAAGTTTCAAGCCATTGTGCGGCCTTGTCCCTTAATGAGAACAGGAACAGCAGAAGCTTGTAAGTTTCAGGATTCACGCCATTGGATTTGACAGTGTCACAAATCCTTAAGAAGGTAGATAGATGTTGATTTGGATCCTCCAATGGTCCTCCCCCAAACGAGCAGTTGTTTTGGACCAATGTGATGAGTTGTGGCTTCAGTTCAAAGTTATTTGTATTGACATTAGGGGTGAGAATGCTGCTTCCACAATGTCTAGCATTTGCAAAGGTATAGGAGGCCAGTATTCTCCTCTGTTGTGGGTTATTGTTAACCCTTCCTCCTGGATTAGATGGATCTCCTTCCATCTCGTGATATTCTTCCTCAGATTCTTCCTCTCCAATAATATTTTTCCCTCTTTCAGCTCTTCTTAACCTTCTAAGAGTTCTCTGGTCAGTTTCAGATAAAACAGGAATGGATCTCCCTGTACCTGACATACAAACAAAACAAAAGAAACACCACCAGTAACACTTCAATCTATTGCTAGAATGAAGTTTAGTTTAAGCAAAATTTCAAACAATTAGTGTGTCAGTAAAAAATTAGAGAAACAGAAAAGAAAAAGTGCTTGATCTAAACTACCACCTCACTTAATCATTGTCAATCTATTCAATCCCCGGCAACGGCGCCAAAAACTTGATGTGCGGAAAACGATCCGACACAAAACTCACCGGCAAGTGTACCGGGTCGCATCAAGTAATAATAACTCACATGAGTGAGGTCGATCCCACAGGAATTGAAGGATTGAGCAATTTTAGCTTAGTGGTTGATTTAGTCAAGCAGATCAATGATGACAAGTCATCTTAGCCTAGTTTCACTAGCATTTTTCTTTTGTTTTCAATTGATTTTATGCACTTTCTTAAGCCATAAGCAAGCCAATTGGGTAGATTTCCATGTTTCCTTTGATTCAATCAACCATGTATGAATTCATGCACTTTCATGAGATTTTATGCTATAATTATCATATATTATGAAAGAAACACAATCTCATGATTTGGGGCATAGCTTTGATTGTTTTGATTGATTGATGATAGGTGTAAAGAGTTTTGAAGAAGGTTGAAGGAAGAAGGAATGGCTAGGAGCAAGAGAGAACAAAAAGTTTGAGCCAAAGTTTGCCTCAAACTTTAGCTCAAACTTTTGGGAGAAAAGCTTGAGCCAATGTTTGCCTCAAACTTTTTGGCAAACGTTGGCATCACAAAACCAACACCCTGGAGGAGAAAAGTTTGCGCCAACGTTTGCCTCAAGCTTTTTGGCAAACGTTGGCGCCACACATATACACAAGGGGGCCAACGTTTGAGCAAAAGTTTGACCTCAAACTTTAGCCCAAACGTTGGTAGCAGCAAGTGAAGCCATCTGGTATAAAAATTTTGAGTAAAAGTTTGCCTCAAACTTTTACTCAAACTTTTTATGATTTCAACCCGGTTCACAATGGATCTTTCTCCAACTCCAAGAGCAATCAACCAAGGCCTTTATCAACCCAATTCCATCAAGAGCAAAGGCCCAATTCAAGGCTTGAAGACCATTTGAAGAAAGTGTATAAATAGCTTAGGATTTAAGTTTTTCGGCGAGCTTTTCCTTTGGCATTCTTAGAACACTTACAGAGAGCTCACCTTTAAATATTTTTGATTTGTTGCTTTAGAATTCTAGAGAATTTGGGAGGAGAATTAATCTCTCTTCTTCCTTGTTCTTGCTCAGCACTCTTTACTTTTATTGTTTTGGATCTTGGGTGGAGAATTGAAGAAATTCTATTTCAATCTCACCTTGGGATCTTGTTTAATTTTCAGCATTGAGTTTCCATCTCTGTTAATTGCTTCTTCTTCTACTCTTCTGCAATTTACATTTCTTTATTTCCTTTGCAATTGTTCTTGCTGGATCTAGGAAGGCAGTGAGATCTAGACTTGGCTATCTAGTCTCTTGAGTCCTGAGATCTATAGCTTTCAATTTCAATTTCCTTGTTTCGTTGTCACACCAAGCTTATTCTCATTTTCATTTAAGATCCGGTTTAATTGAATCCATCTTTTACATTCCTGTTTGTTGAATTTTTCTTTTCCTTGTTTAATTTCTGCAAATCCAATCCCCAATTCCCTTTACGATTCAAGCCATTTACATTTCTTGCACTTTAAGATTCTGCAATTTACATTTCTTGCGTTCTAAGTTTCTGCCATTTAATTTCTTGTTCTTTAAGATTCAGCACTTTATTTTCTATTTTCTTTAATTTCATGCAATTTACCCATTCCCTTTACTTTCCATGCAATTTAAATTCTGTTAATCACAAATCACTCAACCAAATCTTGATTCGCTTGACTAAATCAACCACTAAACTGAAATTGCTCAATCCTTCAATCCCTGTGGGATCGATCTCACTCACGTGAGTTATTATTACTTGATACGACCCGGTGCACTTGCCGGTTAGTTTTGTGTGTTTGGGATTCGTTTTTTTTCGTTTTCCGAAAATACACATCAAGTTTTTGGCGCCGTTGTCGGGGATTGAATAGATTGACAATGATTAAGTGAGGTGGTAGTTTAGATCAAGCACTTTTTCTTTAATTTTGACTAACCCACTAACTGTTCGAGACTTTGTCTCTACTAACTCTAACTGCACTCAAGTTACAGAGTGCTCTATTTTAGTTTCTGGTTCTATTTGTGTTTCTGATTTTGTGATAGGAGGAAAGAGCGATGAATCCACACCTTTTGATCCTGAAACATTTTGGAGGTTGAGGAAAGAGGCAAGAGATAGAGGGGAGAAATGCTGGGATTCAGAAAATCCCCACTGAGAGTTTCTCACCAGGGGATAAAGTGATATTAAACACCCAACCAATGAAGGTGCCTCCACAATTATCTGAGTACTATACTGTGAACCGGATCCTTCCACATGAACACCTAGAGATCATCAAAGAGAAGACTGGAAGGAAGTTCACAGTAAGAAGAGAAAAGCTGAGGCACTATGATTTTCAGCCTCCATGATCAGAGGATGAAGGATGTCAAGCTAATGACAATAAAAGAGCGCTTGTTGGGAGGCAACCCAACCTGAGGTAGTTTTCTTTCCATAGTTATTTTAATAAAAAGGTTAATTAACTTCATCTATATTGCAAGAAGCTAAGTTTGGTGTTACACACCAAAACAATATAAAGGAGAATGAAGGATTCTAAACACATTCTCACTTTCTGCATAATGCTAGCTTCGAGCATCTAGATGAACTAGTTAACTATTCTGCTGTTTCCTAGTCTTTAGTTCTATTGCTTTTGAAAAAAGAAAAAGAGTTCCACACATGGTTAATCTGATGCATGAAAACCATTGGCAAGGTACTAAGTTTGGTGTTCCCACACCAAAGTAAGTACAAAGGCCCACAAATAAATCATGCATGCTAACCATTGTTTCTAAGTGCTTGGGGAACAAGCAACTTTCAAATATCACTGCAGAGTACCATACAAACTTTTGAGAAGATTTACCATCATCAACCAAAGAGATGAAAGAGGAATGTGAAGACTAGCAATGATGATGAGAAAGAGGACAGCAAGTAAACTCCAAAAGGTTATATTGTTCATTATCAGATATTGCTGTGATTGAAAGTGATATTGTACCCCTATCTGTCTTTCTGTTTAGTATAGTTTTTCTGCAATTCAATAAGCAAGATGCTTGATCATTTACAATATCATACTCTCCAAAACTTGTTTGCACTCAATTTTTCAAAAATGCATCACATGAAAGTTCTTTGAAAAGAAGGATTGAGGAATTAAACAATTTTGAGGCAAGCAAAAGATTAGGAGAAGTGGTGGTTCTAGTTGCATGATTATGTATTGAGGTTGCATGTTTATGAAAACTTGCATGGGAGCTCATAGGCAGGACATAGAGTTCAAAGAAGTGTTGTGGAGATTCTCAAACATTTATTGATCCAAGAAGCAGCAAACAAAACAAAAGAAAATAAAGAAAATACAAAAACAAAAAGAACATGGCCCAAGGCTCTGAGCATCAATTACTAGGCAAAAAAGGAAGAAAGAAACAAGAACTCAAAGAGTTGTTATCCTAGTAAATGCTTGTGGTCGAACTGTGTCAAAGAGAGAGGCTTGAGCAAGTAAATCCTAAGGGGTGCTTCAACACCTAATACCTTAAAACCAACTGGTTTAGGAGTATTGATTGAAAGCTTATCTAAAGAGCCGCTTTGAGACATGACACTTAGAGTCAAGGCCAAAACACAAGAATCATAAGCTGCTTCAAGGTGATTACCTATAGAGAGATCTCCATGATATTATTTGGATGAAAGTTCTAAGACCTAAGACTCCCAAGATGTAAGGACTAGTAAGCACTGAGGCCCTTGCACGAGCATATGATTTAGAGTTTGATGACAAGTCATCTTAGCCTAACTTCACTAGCCTTTTTCTTTTGTTTTCAATTGAATTATGCACTTTCTTGAGCCATAAGCAAGCCAATTGGGTAGATTTTCATGCTTCCTTTGATTTAATCAACCATGTATGAATTCATGCTATTTCATGAGGTTTTATGCTATAATTGTCACATATTATGAAAGAATGAATATCTCATGATTTTGAGCATAGCTTTGATGTGTTTGGTTGATTAATGATAGGTGAAGAAAGCTTGGAGAAAGGTTGAAGCAAGAAGGAATGACTAGGAGGAAGAGAGGACAAAAAGTTTGAGCAAAAGTTTGCCTCAAACTTTAGCTCAAACTTTTGGATTAATTGAAAATGAACCAGGGAGCAAAAAGCTGGACCAAAAGTTAGCCTCAAACTTTTGTGCAAACTTTTGGGCAAAAAGCTGGAGCAAAAGTTAGCCTCAAACTTTTTGGCTAACTTTTGGGCAAAAAGCTGAAGCAAAAGTTAGCCTCAAACTTTTTGGCTAACTTTTGGCATCACAAATCAACACCCTGGAGAGCAAAAGTTTGCGCCAACGTTAGCCCCTAACTTTTTGGCTAACGTTGGCGCATGAACAACACACCCTGGAGAGCAAAAGTTTGCGCCAACGTTAGCCTCTAACTTTTTGGCTAACGTTGGTGCCATGAATATGCAAGGGGAGGCCAACGTTGGAGCAAAAGTTTGACCCCTAACTTTTGCCACAACGTTGGTATCAGCAAAGAAGGGTGGCTGATGTGAAAAGTTGGAGTAAAAGTTAACCTCTAACTTTTACTCAAACTTTTACCCAAGCTTTCATGATTCCAAACCCGGTTCAATTCGGTTCTTCTCCAAACTCCAAGAGCAATCAACCAAGGCCTCTATCAACCCAATTCCATCAAGAGCAAAGGCCCAATTGAAGGCTTGAAGACCATTTGAAGAAAGTGTATAAATAGCATAGGATTTAAGTTTTTAAGAGAGCTTCCCTTTTAGTTTTCATATAGAGCTTTCTTTTTGGTTTTGATTGGGAGCTCACTTTTACATTCTAGCATTGTTGTTTTAATTCAAGAGAATTGGGGAGGAGAATTGATCTCTCTTCTTCCTTGTTCTTGCCCAGCACTCTTTAATTTTCTTGCTTCGGATCTTGGGTGGAGAATTGAAGAACTTCTGTTTCAATCTAACCTTGGGATCTTGTTTAATTCTCTGCTTAATTGAATTTCAGTTTCGGTTACTTGCTCTCTCATCTACTTTCTCTGCAATTTACATTTCCTTTGCAATTACTCTTGTTGGATCTAGGAAGGCATTGAGATCTAGACTTAGTTATCTAGTCTCTTGAGTCCTGAGATCTGAATTCCAATTTTACATCCTCTGTTTAATATTTTTTTCAATCTCATTTACATTTCTGTTTTAAGATCCGGTTTGATTCAAGTCATCCTTTACTTCTCTGTTTGTTGCAATTTACTTTTCCTTGTTTAAATTCTGCAAATCCAATTCCCCAATTCCCTTTACAATTTAAGCCATTTACATTTCTTGCACTTTAAGATTCTGCAATTTACATTTCTTGCGTTCTAAGTTTTTGCACTTTAAATTTCAGTTCTCTTTAATTTCATGCCAATTACCCATTCCCTTTACTTTCTATGCAATTTAAATTCTGCAAATCACAATTCACTCAACCAAAACTTGATTCGCTTTACTAAATCAACCACTAATCTAAAATTGCTCAATCCTTCAATCCCTGTGGGATCGACCTCACTCCCGTGAGTTATTATTACTTGATGCGACCCGGTGCACTTGCCGGTTAGATCTGGGTGTTTTGGAAAAATTCATTTCTTCCACAAAAATATCCCATCAAGTTTTTGGCGCCGTTACCGGGGATTGATTAGATTGACAATGATTAAGTGAGGTGGTGATCTAGATCAAGCACTTTTTCTTTATTTTTCTCTAATTTTGACTAACCCACTAACTGTTTGAATTTTTTCCTGAGATGACTGAAACTTCGCTTTAGCAACAAAGTGAAGTTTTTCGGGAAATTTCTGGCTCTATGCAATGCTCTTGCTTACACAAGAGAAGCAATTTCTGCCACTAATCTCCCAAGTCCATCAACTGTTTGATACTTTGTGCCAACTAACCTTCTGAATCACATTCTGAGCTTGAAAATATTCATTCATCACTTGAATTGTTTGTGACTGTGCAGATCATGGAGGGGAACTCAACAAATTCTAGCAATCATGAGAGTAATATCCCCACCTTGGATGATAATGTAACCCATAGTTCGAAGCAACTATCCATAGCCATGAATGATGTTGCCCAATGGTTTAAAGCTTTTCCACAAGGAAACATTATCGGATGGGAAGAACTGATGAGTGAACTCTTAGTCAAGTTAAACCCATCACAGAGAGTTGTTAAGCCAGAGGCAGAAGTACATCCATTCACACAAGAGAAAGAAATTGAAGGTGCTCGTGCAGTCATAAGCCAAAACAAGCAGATGCATCAGCAGACTCTACAACAACTAGACATGATGGCCAGAAAAATCACTGAGTTGAGACATGCTGTAGTACATACATACAACCTGACTCAAAGCTCATATGGGTGTAATCAAGCTGAACACAGTTTTGGGGTAATTAACCATGAGCAACTACAATCTCCAAGCAATCACTCTAGCATGCTCCAACACAGACCTCAAAATGATGTGTACAATCCACCTTGGAGAACTCATTCTAATGGGAGGGGGGTTGAGAACCAAAACCAAAGACCAAGGGACTTCAACTGCAACAATCCCAGCTTCAAAAATCAACAAAAAACACACCCCCACAACAACAATCACACACACTTCTAACCCCGTCCTACCTCACCATTCGCCCAAAATGACCTTCATCGACCACCACAATTGACACAGCCACAACCACTTCCAACCTTTCAAAGAATCTATATTCTAGAAATGCTGATGGAGAGGTTCATAAAAATTCAAGAAATGATGGCAATAGAGCAGGAAGACATAAAGAAACATCAAGAGATGATAAGCAAGAACCAAGAGGCCTCACTCAGAAGACTTGAAAGGCAGATGGAACAACTGGTTCAAAACCTTGTTGAATTGGGTGAGAAGAAGGGGACTCTGAACCCAAAGAGCCATGAAAAGGATGCTGTGTTGAAAGAGAAGGGAGTCATAGAGGAAAGTAAGAAGGCTTTGGAAAGGGAAACAGAGGGAAGGAAGCCCATAGCAAGAGGAGAAAACCTAAGGCAACAGAAGCCTCAACTTCCATGAGCACAGAGTGAAGGATGTCAAGCTAGTGACAATAAAAGAGCGCTTGTTGGGAGGCAACCCAACCGGAGGTAACTATCTTTTCATATCTATTTCAATAAAAAGGTTAATTAGTTTTATCTATATTGCAAGAAGCTAAGTTTGGTGTTGCACACCAAAACAATCTAAGGGAGAATGAAGGATTCTAAGTTTGGTGTTCCACCAAAATCCCATCATAAAATACATTCTCACTTTCTGCATAATGCTGGCTTCAAGCATGTTGGATGAACTAGTTAACTATTCTGCTGTTTCCTAGTTTTCAGTTTTATTGCTTTTGAAAAAGAAAAAAAAAAAGAAAAAGAGTTTCACACATGGTTAATTCGATGCATGAGAACCATTGGCAAGGTACTAAGTTTGGTGTTCCCACACCAAAGTAAGTTCAAGGGCCCACAAATAAATCATGCATACTAACCATTTTTCAAGTGCTTGGGGAACAAGCAACTTTCAATATCATTGCAGAGGTCCATACAAGCTTTTGGAAGGATTAAGCATCATCAACCAAAGAAATGAAAGAGGAATGTGTGGATTAGTGATGATGATGATGATGAGTAAAGCAAGCGAACTCCAAAAGGTTGTATTGTTAAGTGATTATCTTACATCAAACACTGCTATGATTGAGAGTGGTTTAGTTTCCCTGATTATCTATCTGTTTAGCATGGTTTCTTTTCTGTAATTCAATAAGCAAGATGCTTGATCATTCACAACATTTTTCTCTTCAAAACTTGTTTGCACTCAATATTCAAAAAAAATGCATCACATGAAAGTTCTTTGAAAAGAAGGATTGAGGAATTAAACAATTTTGAGGCAAGCAAAAGATTAGGAGAAGTGGCGGTTCTAGTTGTATGATTGTGTATTGAGGTTACATGCTTGTGAACACTTGCATGGGAGCTCATAGGCAGGACATGAAGTTCAAAGAAGTATTATAGAGATTCTCAAAAATCCATTGATCCAAGAAGCAGCAAACAAAATAAAAGAAAATAAAGAAAATACAAAAGCAAAAAGAACATGGCCCAAGGCTCTGAGCATCAATTACTAGGCAGAAAAAGAAAGAAGAAACAAAACTCAAAGAGTTGTTAGCCTAGTAAATGCTTGTGGTTGAGTTGTGTCAAGGAAAGAGGCTTGAGCAAGTAAATCCTTAGGGGTGCTTTAACACCTAATACCTTAAAACCAACTGGTTTAGGAGTATTGATTGAAAGCTTATCTAAAGAGCCGCTTTGAGACATGACACTTAGAGTCAAGGCCAAAGCAAAAAAACTATAAGCTGCTTCAAGGTGACTACATATAAAGAGATCTCCATGATACCATTTGGATGAAAATCCTAAGACCTAAGACTCCCAACATGTGAGGACTAGTGAGCACTGAAGCCCTTGCATGAGCATATGATTTAGAGTTCACCCTACTGACACTTGATCACTTCACTCACAGGACCTGACAAGTTGTTCTTCAATCCATCTTAAATGAAAGAACCATTGAGCATAATTCATTTCTTGCTTGGGGACAAGCAAGCTTTAAGTTTGGTGTTGTGATGACAAGTCATCTTAGCCTAATTTCACTAGCCTTTTTCTTTTGTTTTCAATTGAATTATGCACTTTCTTGAGCCATAAGCAAGCCAATTGGGTAGATTTTCATGCTTCCTTTTATTTAATCAACCATGTATGAATTCATTCTATTTCATAAGGTTTTATGCTATAATTGTCACATATTATGAAAGAATGAATATCTCATGATTTTGAGCATAGCTTTGATGTGTTTGGTTGATTAATGATAGGTGAAGAAAGCTTGGAGAAAGGTTGAAACAAGAAGGAATGACTAGGAGGAAGAGAGGACAAAAAGTTTGCCTCAAACTTTAGCTCAAACTTTTGGATTAATTGAAAATGAAACAGGGAGCAAAAAGCTGGACCAAAAGTTAGCCTCAAACTTTTGTGCAAACTTTTGGACAAAAAGCTGGAGCAAAAGTTAGCCTCAAACTTTTTGGCTAACTTTTGGGCAAAAAGCTGGAGCAAAAGTTAGCCTCAAACTTTTTGGCTAACTTTTGGCATCACAAATCAACACCCTGGAGAGCAAAAGTTTGCGCCAACGTTAGCCCCTAACTTTTTGGCTAACGTTGGCGCATGAACAACACACCCTGGAGAGCAAAAGTTTGCGCCAACGTTAGCCTCTAACTTTTTGGCTAACGTTGGTGCCATGAATATGCAAGGGGAGGCCAACGTTGGAGCAAAAGTTTGACCCCTAACTTTTGCCCCAACGTTGGTATCAGCAAAGAAGGGTGGCTGATGTGAAAAGTTGGAGTAAAAGTTAGCCTCTAACTTTTACTCAAACTTTTACCCAAGCTTTCATGATTCCAAACCCGGTTCAATTCGGTTCTTCTCCAAACTCCAAGAGCAATCAACCAAGGCCTCTATCAACCCAATTCCATCAAGAGCAAAGACCCAATTGAAGGCTTGAAGACCATTTGAAGAAAGTGTATAAATAGCATAGGATTTAAGTTTTTAAGAGAGCTTCCCTTTTAGTTTTCATATAGAGCTTTCTTTTCGGTTTTGATTGGGAGCTCACTTTTACATTCTAGCATTGTTGTTTTAATTCAAGAGAATTGGGGAGGAGAATTGATCTCTCTTCTTCCTTGTTCTTGCCCAGCACTCTTTAATTTTCTTGCTTCGGATCTTGGGTGGAGAATTGAAGAACTTCTGTTTCAATCTCACCTTGGGATCTTGTGTAATTCTCTGCTTAATTGAATTTCAGTTTCGGTTACTTGCTCTCTCATCTACTTTCTCTGCAATTTACATTTCCTTTGCAATTACTCTTGTTGGATCTAGGAAGGCATTGAGATCTAGACTTGGTTATCTAGTCTCTTGAGTCCTGAGATCTGAATTCCAATTTTACATCCTCTGTTTAATGTTTTTTCAATCTCATTTACATTTCTGTTTTAAGATCCGGTTTGATTCAAGTCATCCTTTACTTCTCTGTTTGTTGCAATTTACTTTTCCTTGTTTAAATTCTGCAAATCCAATTCCCCAATTCCCTTTACAATTTAAGCCATTCACATTTCTTGCACTTTAAGATTCTGCAATTTACATTTCTTGCGTTCTAAGTTTCTGCCATTTAATTTCTTGTTCTTTAAGATTCTGCACTTTAAATTTCAGTTATCTTTAATTTCATGCCAATTACCCATTCCCTTTACTTTTTATGCAATTTAAATTCTGCAAATCACAATTCACTCAACCAAAACTTGATTCGCTTGACTAAATCAACCACTAATCTAAAATTGCTCAATCCTTCAATCCCTGTGGGATCGACCTCACTCCCGTGAGTTATTATTACTTGATGCGACCCGGTGCACCTGCCAGTTAGATCTGGGTGTTTTGGAGAAATTCGTTTCTTCCACAAAAATATCCCATCAGAGTTCACCCCACTAACACTTAATCACTTCACTCACAGGACCTTACAAGTTATTCTTCAACCCGTCTTAAAAGAACCTTTGAGCATAAGTCCTTTCTTGCTTGGGGACAAGCAAGCTCTAAGTTTGGTGTTGTGATGACAAGTCATCTTAGCCTAGTTTCACTAGCCTTTTTCTTTTGTTTTCAATTGATTTTATGCACTTTCTTAAGCCATAAGCAAGCCAATTGGGTAGATTTCCATGTTTCCTTTGATTCAATCAACCATGTATGAATTCATGCACTTTCATGAGATTTTATGCTATAATTGTCATATATTATGAAAGAAACACAATCTCATGATTTGGGGCATAGCTTTGATTGTTTTGATTGATTGATGATAGGTGGAAAGAGTTTTGAAGAAGGTTGAAGGAAGAAGGAATGGCTAGAAGCAAGAGAGAACAAAAAGTTTGAGCCAAAGTTTGCCTCAAACTTTAGCTCAAACTTTTGGGAGAAAAGCTTGAGCCAACGTTTGCCTCAAACTTTTTGGCAAACATTGGCACCACAAAACCAACACCCTGGAGGAGAAAAGTTTGCGCCAACGTTTGCCTCAAGCTTTTTGGCAAACGTTGGCGCCACACATATACACAAGGGGGCCAACGTTTGAGCAAAAGTTTGACCTCAAACTTTAGCCCAAACGTTGGTAGCAGCAAGTGAAGCCATCTGGTATAAAAAGTTTGAGTAAAAGTTTGCCTCAAACTTTTACTCAAACTTTTTATGATTTTAACCCGGTTCACAATGGATCTTTCTCTAACTCCAAGAGCAATCAACCAAGGCCTTTATCAACCCAATTCCATCAAGAGCAAAGGCCCAATTCAAGGCTTGAAGACCATTTTAAGAAAGTGTATAAATAGCTTAGAATTTAAGTTTTTCGGCGAGCTTTTCCTTTGGCATTCTTAGAACACTTACAGAGAGCTCACCTTTACATATTTTTGATTTGTTGCTTTAGAATTCTAGAGAATTTGGGAGGAGAATTGATCTCTCTTCTTCCTTGTTCTTGCTCAGCACTCTTTACTTTTCTTGTTTTGGATCTTGGGTGGAGAATTGAAGAAATTCTGTTTCAATCTCACCTTGGGATCTTGTTTAATTTTCAGCATTGAGTTTCCATCTCTGTTAATTGCTTCTTCTTCTACTCTTCTGCAATTTACATTTCTTTATTTCCTTTGCAATTGTTCTTGCTGGATCTAGGAAGGCAGTGAGATCTAGACTTGGCTATCTAGTCTCTTGAGTCCTGAGATCTATAGCTTTCAATTTCAATTTCCTTGTTTCGTTGTCACACCAAGCTTATTCTCATTTTCATTTAAGATCCGGTTAATTGAATCCATCTTTTACATTCCTGTTTGTTGAATTTTTCTTTTCCTTGTTTAATTTCTGCAAATCCAATCCCCAATTCCCTTTACGATTCAAGCCATTTACATTTCTTGCACTTTAAGATTTTGCAATTTACATTTCTTGCGTTCTAAGTTTCTGCCATTTAATTTCTTGTTCTTTAAGATTCAGCACTTTATTTTCTGTTTTCTTTAATTTCATGCAATTTACCCATTCCCTTTACTTTCCATGCAATTTAAATTCTGTTAATCACAAATCACTCAACCAAATCTTGATTCACTTGACTAAATCAACCACTAAACTGAAATTGCTCAATCCTTCAATCCCTGTGGGATCGACCTCACTCACGTGAGTTATTATTACTTGATACGACCCGGTGCACTTGCCGGTTAGTTTTGTGTGTTTGGGATTCATTTTTTTTCGTTTTCCAAAAATACACATCAATCAAGTTTTTGTTGAGTGATTTGTGATTAACAGAAATTAAATTGCATGAAAAGTAAAGGGAGAGGGGTAAATTGCAGGAAATTAAAGAGAATAGAAAATAAAAGTGTTGAATCTTAAAGAACAAGAAATTAAATGGCAGAAACTTAGAACGCAAGAAATGTAAATTGCAGAATCTTAGAATGCAAGAAATGTAAATTGCAGAATCTTAGAATGCAAGAAATGTAAATGGCTTGAATTGTAAATGGATCAGGGATGTGGGATTGCAAAAATTAAACAAGAGAGCAGTAAATCTCAACAAACAGAAACTTAGAAGATGGATCTAATTGAACCGGATCTTAAATGCAAATGAAAATAAACTTGGTGTAGCAATGTAACAAGGAAATTGAAATTTAAAGATGTAGATCTCAGGACTCAAGAGACTAGATAACCAAGTCTAGATCTCACTGCCTTCTTAGATCCAAATTTAGAATTCAATTGCAAGAGATTAAAAATCAAAACAGAAGAAAACTTGGATTCAAATCTCAATTCTCCAATGGTGCAGTGAAAGAAACAAAAAGAGATCTCAAGGTGAGATTGAGATAGAATTTCCTCAATTCTTCAACACCCAAGACTCTAAATCTCCAAATAGCTCAAAACCCAAAAGTTCTCTACTGTGAATACTATGAAAACTCTTAAAGAAAACTCAAAACAAAAAAACTCTCTAAAACTTCAAATCCTAAGCTATTTATACACTTTCTTCAAATGATCATTAAGCCTTGAATTGGGCCTTTAGTCTTGATGGAATTGGGTTGATAGTGGCCTCCGTTGCTTGCTCTTGGTGTTGGGAAGAAATCCATTAGTGAACCGGGCCATGAACCATTCACGTTTGAGTCAACGTTTGAGGCAAACGTTGACTCAAACGTCACTTGTGTAAACTTATGCAGCTAGGCCAAGATGCTGTCATCCACGTTTGGCTCAACGTTTGAGGTCAAACGTGAGCTCAAACGTGGATCTCCCCATGCTCTCTTTTTGGCCAACGTTTGGCCCAACGTTTGAGGCAAACGTTGGCACAAACGTGGCTCAATTAACTCACAAACCATGGACTCTTCTTCATGCTAAAATGGCGCCAACGTTTGACCTCACGTTTGAGGCAAACGTTGGCGCAAACGTTGGCTTGCTTCAGGGGTGCTTTTGCTTGCTCTTCCTTGCCAAAATGTAGCCAACGTTACCATGCCCAGGAGTGCTCTTCCTTGCTCATATGTGGCCAACGTTTGACCTCACGTTTGAGGCAAACGTTGGCTCAAACGTTGCCATCCCTTGCTCCTTCTTCAGCCAACGTTTGCCTCAACGTTTGAGGCAAACGTTGGTGCAAACGTTGGCTCTTCTTCAGGGTGTTCTTCATCTGCTTCTCACGTTTGAGTTAACGTTTGAGGCAAACGTTAGCTCAAACGTGAATCCCTCTTTTCAAGCCATTCTTGCAACCTTCTTCCAAGCTTTATTCCACCTATCATCAACCAACATTTGCATCAAAGCTATGCTCTAATCATGAGAGTTATTCTTTTTCTTGTCATATAAGTAATTATGGCATAAAACTCATGAAAATGCATCAATTCATCCATAGTTGATTGAATCTAAGGAAACATGAAATTCCACCCAATTGACTTACTTGTGGCTTAAGAAAGTGCATAAAACTAAATGAAAACAAAGGAAAAAGACTAGTGAAACTAGGCTAAGATGACTTGTCATCATATTCCCTCTTTTATCTCGATGTTTTGTTGGGATGAGGAGAATTTGGCTAGAAACTTGGCAACCAAATCATCCCAACTAGTGATACTTCCTTGGGGAAAGGTTTCAAGCCATTGTGCCGCTTCATCCTTCAGTGAGAAAGGAAATAACAAGAGCTTATAGGTATCATGATTTACACTATCGAGATTGACAGCGCCACAAGTCCTCAGAAAGATGGATAGGTGCTGTTTAGGATCCTCCAATGGATTTCCACCATAGGAACAATTGTTCTTGATTAGTGTAATGAGTTGCGGCTTCATGTTGTGGTGTTCTTCTTTCTCAGAAACTCCTTCTTCAATGATATCCTTCCCTCTGGCCTCTCTTCTTTCCTGTGACATATAAATCAACAAACAGAACACACAGTGGTACTTGATGAGTATTTTGGAGGAAAAATAAATCTCTCCCAAAACACACAAATCTAACCGGCAAGTGTACCGGGTCGTATCAAGTAATAAAAACTCACGGGAGTGAGGTCGATCCCACAGGGATTGAAGGATTGAGCAATTTTAGCTTAGTGGTTGATTTAGTCAAGCGAATCAAGATTTGGTTGATGGTTTTGTGACTTGCAGAATTAAATTGCATTGAAGTAAAAAGAACAAGAAATAAATTGCTGAAACATAAAGGACAAGAAATTAAATAGCAGAAACTTAAAGTGCAAGAAATGTAAATTACGGAATCTTAAAGTGCAAGAAATGTAAATAGCTGGAATTGTAAAGGGAATTGGGGAATGGATTTGCAGAATTTAAACAAGGAAAAGTTGAATTGCATTAAACAGAAGAGGGAAAGGAAATTGAGATTGAACCAGATATGAAGCAGAAAAGTAAATGAACATAGAAAGGAAAGAAACAGAATGTAAATTGGGGATTTGGATCTCAGGACCCAGAGACTAGAAAACTAAGTCTAGATCTCAATGCCTTCCTAGATCCAACAAGAACAATTGCAAGGGAATTGTAAATTGCAAAGAGAATAGATGAAGAGCAGTTAACCGGAAATGAAATTCAATTAACAGTAAAGAAACAGAGAGATCCAAGATTGAGATTGAAACAGAATTTCTTCAATTCTCTAATCCAAGATCCAAGACAAGTGTAAATGAAATTGAAAGCAATGAAGACAAAGAAATTAAAGTCACTCAATAACAAAAGCTCTCCGAAAACTATTATGAAAATTCCAAAAAGAAAGCTCCCCGAAGAACTTGAATTCTATCCTATTTATACACTTTCTTTCAATGATCTTCAAGCCTTGAATTGGGTCTTTGCTCTTGGTGGAATTGGGTTGAAAGAGGCCTTGGTTGATTGCTCTTGAAGTTTGGAGAAAAACCAAAGTGAACCAATTGAACCAGGTTTGAGTTTTGCAAAAGTTGGTGCAAAAGTTAGAGCAAAAGTTAGGGGTCTAACTTTTGGTCTAACTTTTCATATCAGCCCACAAAATTTGCTGCTATCCACGTTGGGGCAAAAGTTAGGGGTCTAACTTTTGCTCCAACGTTGGCCTCCCTTATGCACATTTATGGCGCCAACTTTGTCCTCTTGTCATGTTGCCAATTTTATGCCCAATATAGACTATCATATATGGTTGGAAAGCTCTGAATGTCAGCTTTCTAACCCACTTGGAATCACTTCAATTGGACATCTACAACTCAAGTTATGATCATTTGAAGAGGGCATGGTCGCTGGCTTTGGTGTGCAGCGTTTGAGGTAACGTTTGCCTCAAACGTTGGCGAAAACGCCAGTTCTGGAGGCTCAAACGTTATGTCCACCCCATACTATTATACATTGTTGGAAAGCCCTGGATGTCTACTTTCCAATGCCATTGGGAGCACATTATTTGGAGCTCTACAGCTCGAGTTATACTCCGTTGAAGGTGCAGAGGTCAGTTGGCCTCACTGCAGGTTGCCACCATGTTCGTTTATGCACATTGCGGGGCAGTTTTCTCCCTCAATTTTAGTGTCCACCATGCAGTGCCATATATGCTTGGAAAGCTCTTGATTCCTACTTTCCAATGCTTCTTGAATCACCTCATTTGGAGCTCTGTAGCTCAAGTTATTCTTGTTGGAAGTATACCCCTTGTATGCCTTGTGGTGTGTGGCGCCAACGTTAGCCACCAAGTTAGGGGGCTAACGTTGGCGCAAACTTTTGCTCCTCCTCTTGTGATTTTCATGTGCCAACGTTAGCCACCAAGTTAGGGGGCTAACGTTGGCGCAAACTTTTGGTGCCCAGGGAGGTTTTCATGTGCCAACGTTAGCCTCAAAGTTAGGGGGCTAACGTTGGCGCAAACTTTTGGTGCCCAGGGGAGGAATTCATGTGCCAACGTTAGCCTCAAAGTTAGGGGGCTAACGTTGGCGCAAGCTTTTGGAGCCCAGGGGAAAATTTTCAAGTTCCAACGTTAGCCTCCAAGTTAGGGGGCTAACGTTGGGGCTAACTTTTCAACCAAAAGTTTGTGCAAAAGTTTGATGCTAACTTTAGGTCCAGCTTTTTGCTTCCTGGTTCAATTTCACTTATTCCATTGTCCTCTCTTCACTCCTATCCATTCCTTCTTGCTTCAACCTTTCTCCAAGCTTTCTTCACCTATCATTAATCAACCAAACACATCAAAGCTATGCTCAAAATCATGAGATATTCATTCTTTCATAATATGCAACAAATATAGCATAAAACCTCATGAAATGGCATGAATTCATATATGGTTGGTTCAATCAAGGGAAACATGAAAATCTACTCAATTAGCTTGCTTGTAGCTCAAGAAAGTGCATAATCTTAATGAAAACGAAAGAAAAAGACTAGTTAAAATAGGCTAAGATGACTTGTCATCAGTACTCTTGAAAATTGAGTGTAGTCAGTTGAGACAAAACTTCAAACAATTAGTGGGTTAGTCAAAAAATTAGAGAAACAGAAAAGAAAAGGTGCTTGATCTAGATCTCCACTTTACTTAATCATTGTCAATCTATTTCAATCCCCGGCAACGGCGCCAAAAACTTGATGTGTATTTTCGAAAAACAAAAAATGAATCCCAAACACACAAAACTAACCGGCAAGTGCACCGGGTCGCATCAAGTAATAAAACTCACGGGAGTGAGGTCGATCCCACAGGGATTGAAGGATTGAGCAATTTTATTTTAGTGGTTAATTTAGTCAAGCGAATCAAAAGTTGAATTGAGTGGTTTGTATTCGACAGAAGCTAAATTGCATGAAATTAAAAGGGAGAGGGACAATTGCAGTAAATTAAAGAGCAGAGAAGGTAAATGTGCTGAATCTTAAAGAGCAAGAAATTAAATGGCAGAAACTTAGAACGCAAGAAATGTAAATTGCAGAATCTTAAAGTGCAAGAAATGTAAATGGCTTGAATTGTAAAGGGAATTGGGAAGTGGGTTTGCAGAATTTAAACAAGGAAAAGTAAATTGCATTAATCAGACAAGTAGAAGGTGACTTGAATTGAACCGGATCTAAAACGGAAATGTAAATGAACTTGAAAAGCTTTAAACAGAGAATTTAAAAATGCAAACTCTAGATCTCAGGACCCAAGAGACTAGATAACCGAGTCTAGATCTCAATGCCTTCCTAGATCCAAATGTAGAATTCAATTGCAAGAAATTAAAGATCAAAACAGAAGAAAACTTGAATTTAAATCTCAATTCTCCAATGGTGCAGTAAAAGAAACAGAAAGAGATCTCAAGGTGAGATTGAGACAGAATTTCCCCAATTCTCAACACCCAAGACCTAAGACAAGTGTAATTAAAATTGAAAACAAGAAAACTAAGAGGAAGAGAATTCAATTCTCCTCTCTGAAACTCAGAAACTCAAAACAATTCAAAACCAAAAGCTCTCCACAACTACTCAGCCAAACTCCAAGGAAAGCTCCTCCAAAAAACTACTCAGCAAAACTAAAAGGAAAGCCCTATAAAACTTAAATCCTAAGCTATTTATACACTTTCTTCAAATGGTCTTCAAGCCTTGAATTGGGCCTTTGCTCTTGATGGAATTGAGTTGATAAAGGCCTTGGTTGATTGCTCTTGGAGTTGGAGAAAGATCCATTGTGAACCGGGTTGTAAATCATAAAAGCTTGAGTAAAAGTTCGAGGCAAACTTTTACTCAAGCTTTTTATACCAGCTGCCCTCCTTTTGCTGATATCCACGTTTGAGCTAAAGTTTGAGGTCAAACTTTTGCTCAAACGTGGATCCCCTTGTGTTCATGTGTGGCGCCAACGTTTGCCAAAAAGCATGAAGCAAACGTTGGCGCAAGCTTTTCTCCTCCAGGGTGTGCAAGTGTGGCGCCAACGTTTGCCAAAAAGTTTGAGGCAAACATTGGCTCAAGCTTTTCTCCCAAAAGTTTGAGCTAAAGTTTGAGGCAAATTTTGGCTCAAGCTTTTTGTTCTCTCTTGCTCCTAGCCATTCCTTCTTTCTTCAACCTTCTTCAAAACTCTTTTCACCTATCATCAATCAACCAAACACATCAAAGCTTTGCTCAAAATCATGAGTTTGTTATTCTTTCATAATATATGACAATTATAGCATAAAATCTCATGAAATTGCATTAATTCATCCATGGTTGATTGAATCAAAGGAAACATGAAAATCTACCCAATTGCCTTACTTATGGCTCAAGAAAGTGCATAAATCAATTGAAAATAAGTAAAAAAAAACTAGTGAAACTAGGCTAAGATGACTTGTCATCAATAGATTAATTTAAAAAATTTAAAATTTTTATTTTTTTATTTTTTGGATAATTTGGAATTTTTTATTTTTTTACAATTAGAAAAATTTTTTTTTTAAGTTTAAAAATTAAAAAATAAATTTACAACTCTGTTATTTAACAGATATTGTTGGACTTTATTTTATTTTTCTAATTGAAATAAAAAAATTAATCATATAATTTAAAATTTCAAAATTAAAAAATTTAGTTTTCTAAAATTTTTAATTTTTTTAAAAATATTTTTTATTTTTTTATTCTCCGGATAATGCTTCACTCAGAAAATTGTCCTTTTTTTGCTGCACTTGTTCACAAAATAAGAATAAATTAATTTAAAAAATTTAAAATTGTTTATTTTTCAATTTTTTTAGTTTTAGAATATTGCTGAAATTTTTTATTTTTCTTCTATTAGAAAAAAATTTATTTTTTAGTTTAAAACTTTAAACAAAAATAAAAAATTTATAGATTTTTTGTTTACTGGATATTGCTGAACTTTATTTTATTTTTCTAATTTAAATAAAAAATATTTAATAATATAATTTAAAAATTAAAAAAATAAAAAATTTAGTTTTTTTTAATTTTTTATTTTTTTAAAAATATCTTTTTATCTTTTTATTCACCGGATAACACTACACCCGGACAGTTGACTTTTTTTTTGCTGCACTTGTTCACAAATTAATAATAGATTAATTTAAAAAATTTAAGATTTTAATTTTTTTTATTTTTTGAATAATTTGGAATTTTTTATTTTTTTTACAATTAGAAAAAAATTATTTTTTAAGTTTAAAAATTAAAAAAATAAATTTACAACTCTGTTATTTAACAGATATTGTTAGACTTTATTTTATTTTTCTAATTGAAATAAAAAAATTAATCATATAATTTAAAATTTCAAAAATAAAAAATTTAGTTTTTAAAATTTTTAATTTTTTTATTCTCCAGATAATGCTGCACTCAGAAAATTGACTTTTTTTTGCTGTACTTGTTCACAAAATGAGAATAAATTAATTTAAAAAAATTAAAATTTTTTATTTTTCAAATTTTTTAGTTTTTGAATATTGTTGGAATTTTTTATTTTTCTACTATTAGAAAAAAATTTATGTTTTAGTTTAAAACTTTAAACAAAAATGAAAAATTTACAGATTTGTTGTTTAATAGATATTTCTAAACTTTATTTTATTTTTCTTATTTAAATAAGAAACATTTAATAATATAATTTAAAAATTAAAAAATAAAAAATTTAGTTTTTTAAAATTTTTTATTTTTTTAAGAATATTTTTTATTTTTTATTCACTGGATAATGCATCACATGGACAGTTGACTTTCTTTTGCTACACTTGTTCACAAATTAAGAATAAATTAATAAAAAAATTTAAAAATTTAATTTTTTTATTTTTTGGATATTGGTAGAATTTTTTATTTTTTTACAATTAGAAAAAAAATTATTTTTTTAGTTTAAAAATAAAAAAAAATAAATTTACAGATATGTTATTTACCAGAATATGCTAGATTTTATTTTATATTTCTAATAAAAATAAAAAAATTAATCATATAATTTAAAAATTCAAAAATAAAAGATTTATTTTTTCAAATTTTTAAATTTTTTAAAACTTTTTTATCTTTTTATTCCCCGGATAAGGCTACAACCAGACAGTTGACTTTTTTTTGCTGCACTTACTCATAAATTAAGAATAAATTAATTTAAAAAATTTAAAATTTAATTTTTTTATTTTTTAGATATTATTGGAATTTTTTATTTTTTTAAAATTAGAAAAAAATTATTTTTTAGTTTAAAATTTAAAAAAAATTTAAATTTACTAATATGTTATTTACCAGATATTGCTGGACTTTATTTTATTTTTCTAATTTATATAAAAAATTAATCATATAATTTAAAAATTCAGAAATAAAAAATTTATTTTTTAAAAATTTTAATATTTTTAAAAATATTTTTTTATCTTTTTATTCACCGAATAATGCTACACCCGGATAGTTAGCTTTTTTTTTGCTCCACTTGTTCACAAATTAAGAATAAATTAATTTAAAAAATTTAAATATTTAATTTTTTATTTTTTGGATATTGTTGGAGTCTTTTATTTTTCAGATTCAGAAAAAAATTTATTTTTTTAGTTTAAAAAAAATAAATTTACAGATCTGTTATTTGCCAAATATTGATGGACTTTATTTTATTGTTCTAATTTAAATAAAAAAATTAATCACATAATTTTAAAATTCAAAAATAAAAAATTTATTTTTTTCAAAATTTTTAATTTTTTTAAAAATTATTTTTTTATCTTTTTATTCACCAGATAAGACTACACCCTGACAGTTGACTTTTTTTGCTGCACTTGTTCACAAATTAAGAATAGATTAATTTAAAAATTTCAAATTTTTATTTTTTATTTTTTGGATAATTTGGAATTTTTTATTTTTTTACAATTAGAAAAAATTTTTTTTTAAGTTTAAAAATTAAAAAATAAATTTACAACTCTGTTATTTAACAGATATTGTTAGACTTTATTTTATTTTTCTAATTGAAATAAAAAAATTAATCATATAATTTAAAATTTCAAAATTAAAAAATTTAGTTTTCTAAAATTTTTAATTTTTTTAAAAATATTTTTTATTTTTTTATTCTCCGGATAATGCTTCACTCAGAAAATTGTCCTTTTTTTGCTGCACTTGTTCACAAAATAAGAATAAATTAATTTAAAAAATTTAAAATTGTTTATTTTTCAATTTTTTTAGTTTTAGAATATTGCTGAAATTTTTTATTTTTCTTCTATTAGAAAAAAATTTATTTTTTAGTTTAAAACTTTAAACAAAAATAAAAAATTTATAGATTTTTTGTTTACTGGATATTGCTGAACTTTATTTTATTTTTCTAATTTAAATAAAAAATATTTAATAATATAATTTAAAAATTAAAAAAATAAAAAATTTAGTTTTTTTTAATTTTTTATTTTTTTAAAAATATCTTTTTATCTTTTTATTCACCGGATAGCACTACACCCGGACAGTTGACTTTTTTTTTGCTGCACTTGTTCACAAATTCATAATAGATTAATTTAAAAAATTTAAGATTTTAATTTTTTTTTTTTGAATAATTTGGAATTTTTTATTTTTTTTACAATTAGAAAAAAAATTATTTTTTAAGTTTAAAAATTAAAAAAATAAATTTACAACTCTGTTATTTAACAGATATTGTTGGACTTTATTTTATTTTTCTAATTGAAATAAAAAAAATTAATCATATAATTTAAAATTTCAAAAATAAAAAATTTAGTTTTTAAAATTTTTAATTTTTTTATTCTCTAGATAATGCTGCACTCAGAAAATTGACTTTTTTTTTGCTGCACTTGTTCACAAAATAAGAATAAATTAATTTAAAAAATTTAAAATTTTTTATTTTTCAAATTTTTTAGTTTTTGAATATTGTTGGAATTTTTTATTTTTCTACTATTAGAAAAAAATTTATGTTTTAGTTTAAAACTTTAAACAAAAATGAAAAATTTACAGATTTGTTGTTTAATAGATATTGCTAAACTTTATTTTATTTTTCTTATTTAAATAAGAAACATTTAATAATATAATTTAAAAATTAAAAAATAAAAAATTTAGTTTTTTAAAATTTTTTATTTTTTTAAGAATATTTTTTATTTTTTATTCACTGGATAATGCATCACATGGACAGTTGACTTTCTTTTGCTACACTTGTTCACAAATTAAGAATAAATTAATAAAAAAAATTAAAAATTTAATTTTTTTATTTTTTGGATATTGGTAGAATTTTTTATTTTTTTACAATTAGAAAAAAAATTATTTTTTTAGTTTAAAAATAAAAAAAATAAATTTACAGATATGTTATTTACCAGAATATGCTAGATTTTATTTTATATTTCTAATAAAAATAAAAAAATTAATCATATAATTTAAAAATTCAAAAATAAAAGATTTATTTTTTCAAATTTTTAAATTTTTTAAAACTTTTTTATCTTTTTATTCCCCGGATAAGGCTACAACCAGACAGTTGACTTTTTTTGCTGCACTTACTCATAAATTAAGAATAAATTAATTTAAAAAATTTAAAATTTAATTTTTTTATTTTTTAGATATTATTGGAATTTTTTATTTTTTTAAAATTAGAAAAAATTTATTTTTTAGTTTAAAATTTAAAAAAAAAATTAAATTTACGAATCTGTTATTTACCAGATATTGCTGGACTTTATTTTATTTTTCTAATTTATATAAAAAATTAATCATATAATTTAAAAATTCAGAAATAAAAAATTTATTTTTTAAAAAATTTTAATATTTTTAAAAATATTTTTTTATCTTTTTATTCACCGAATAATGCTACACCCCGATAGTTAACTTTTTTTTTGCTCCACTTGTTCACAAATTAAGAATAAATTAATTTAAAAAATTTAAATATTTAATTTTTTATTTTTGGATATTGTTGGAGTCTTTTATTTTTTAGATTCAGAAAAAAATTTATTTTTTTAGTTTAAAAATTAAAAAAAAATAAATTTACAGATCTGTTATTTACCAAATATTGATGGACTTTATTTTATTGTTCTAATTTAAATAAAAAAATTAATCACATAATTTTAAAATTCAAAAATAAAAAATTTATTTTTTTTAAATTTTTAATTTTTAAAAATTATTTTTTATCTTTTTATTCACCAGATAAGACTACACCCGGACAGTTGACTTTTTTTTTACTGCACTTGTTCACAAATTAAGAATAGATTAATTTTAAAAATTTAAAATTTTTATTTTTTTATTTTTTTGATAATTTGGAATTTTTTATTTTTTTTACAATTAGAAAAAATTTATTTTTTAAGTTTAAAAATTAAAAAAATAAATTTACAACTCTGTTATTTAACAGATATTGTTAGACTTTATTTTATTTTTCTAATTGAAATAAAAAAATTAATCATATAATTTAAAATTTCAAAAATAAAAAATTTAGTTTTTAAAATTTTTAATTTTTTTATTCTCCAGATAATACTGCACTCAGAAAATTGACTTTTTTTTGCTGTACTTGTTCACAAAATAAGAATAAATTAATTTAAAAAATTTAAAATTTTTTATTTTTCAAATTTTTTAGTTTTTGAATATTGTTGGAATTTTTTATTTTTCTACTATTAGAAAAAAATTTATGTTTTAGTTTAAAACTTTAAACAAAAATGAAAAATTTACAGATTTGTTGTTTAATAGATATTGCTAAACTTTATTTTATTTTTCTTATTTAAATAAGAAACATTTAATAATATAATTTAAAAATTAAAAAATAAAAAATTTAGTTTTTTAAAATTTTTTTTTTTAAGAATATTTTTTATTTTTTATTCACTGGATAATGCATCACATGGACAATTGACTTTCTTTTGCTACACTTGTTCACAAATTAAGAATAAATTAATAAAAAAATTTAAAAATTTAATTTTTTTATTTTTTGGATATTGGTAGAATTTTTTATTTTTTTACAATTAGAAAAAAAATTACTTTTTTAGTTTAAAAATAAAAAAAAAAAATTTACAGATATGTTATTTACCAGAATATGCTAGATTTTATTTTATATTTCTAATAAAAATAAAAAAATTAATCATATAATTTAAAAATTCAAAAATAAAAGATTTATTTTTTCAAATTTTTAAATTTTTTAAAACTTTTTTATCTTTTTATTCCCCGGATAAGGCTACAACCAGACAGTTGACTTTTTTTGCTGCACTTACTCATAAATTAAGAATAAATTAATTTAAAAAATTTAAAATTTAATTTTTTTATTTTTTAGATATTATTGGAATTTTTTATTTTTTTAAAATTAGAAAAAATTTATTTTTTAGTTTAAAATTTTAAAAAAAATTAAATTTACTAATCTGTTATTTACCAGATATTGCTGGACTTTATTTTATTTTTCTAATTTATATAAAAAAATTAATCATATAATTTAAAAATTCAGAAATAAAAAATTTATTTTTTTAAAAATTTTAATATTTTTAAAAATATTTTTTTATCTTTTTATTCACCGAATAATGCTACACCCGGATAGTTAACTTTTTTTTTGCTCCACTTGTTCACAAATTAAGAATAAATTAATTTAAAAAATATAAATATTTAATTTTTTATTTTTTGGATATTGTTGGAGTCTTTTATTTTTCAGATTCAGAAAAAAATTTATTTTTTTAGTTTAAAAAAAATAAATTTACAGATCTGTTATTTACCAAATATTGATGGACTTTATTTTATTGTTCTAATTTAAATAAAAAAATTAATCACATAATTTTAAAATTCAAAAATAAAAAATTTATTTTTTTAAAATTTTTAATTTTTTTAAAAATTATTTTTTTATCTTTTTATTCACCGGATAAGACTACACCCTGACAGTTGACTTTTTTTTGCTGCACTTGTTCACAAATTAAGAATAGATTAATTTAAAAAATTTAAAATTTTTATTTTTTATTTTTTGGATAATTTGGAATTTTTTATTTTTTTACAATTAGAAAAATGTTTTTTTAAATTTAAAAATTAAAAAATAAATTTACAACTCTGTTATTTAACAGATATTGTTGGACTTTATTTTATTTTTCTAATTGAAATAAAAAAATTAATCATATAATTTAAAATTTCAAAATTAAAAAATTTAGTTTTCTAAAATTTTTTATTTTTTTAAAAATATTTTTTATTTTTTTATTCTCCGGATAATGCTGCACTCAGAAAATTGTCCTTTTTTTGCTGCACTTGTTCACAAAATAAGAATAAATTAATTTAAAAAATTTAAAATTGTTTATTTTTCAATTTTTTTAGTTTTAGAATATTGCTGAAATTTTTTATTTTTCTTCTATTAGAAAAAAATTTATTTTTTAGTTTAAAACTTTAAACAAAAATAAAAAATTTACAGATTTTTTGTTTACTGGATATTGCTGAACTTTATTTTATTTTTCTAATTTAAATAAAAAATATTTAATAATATAATTTAAAAATTAAAAAAATAAAAAATTTAGTTTTTTTAATTTTTTATTTTTTTTAAAATATTTTTTTATCTTTTTATTCACCGGATAATACTACACCCGAACAGTTGACTTTTTTTTACTGCACTTGTTCACAAATTAATAATAGATTAATTTAAAAAATTTAAGATTTAAATTTTTTTTATTTTTTTATTAATTTGGAATTTTTTATTTTTTTTACAATTAGAAAAAAAATTATTTTTTTAAGTTTAAAAATTAAAAAATAAATTTACAACTCTGTTATTTAACAGATATTGTTGGACTTTATTTTATTTTTCTAATTGAAATAAAAAAATTAATCATATAATTTAAAATTTCAAAAATAAAAAATTTAGTTTTTAAAATTTTTAATTTTTTTATTCTCTAGATAATGCTACACTCAGAAAATTGACTTTTTTTTTGCTGCACTTGTTCACAAAATAAGAATAAATTAATTTAAAAAATTTAAAATTTTTTATTTTTCAAATTTTTTAGTTTTTGAATATTGTTGGAATTTTTTATTTTTCTACTATTAGAAAAAAATTTATGTTTTAGTTTAAAACTTTAAACAAAAATGAAAAATTTATAGATTTGTTGTTTAATAGATATTGCTATACTTTATTTTATTTTTCTTATTTAAATAAGAAACATTTAATAATATAATTTAAAATTTAAAAAATAAAAAATTTAGTTTTTTAAAGTTTTTTATTTTTTTAAGAATATTTTTTATTTTTTATTCACTGGATAATGCATCACATGGACAGTTGACTTTCTTTTGCTACACTTGTTCACAATTAAGAATAAATTAATAAAAAAAATTTAAAAATTTAATTTTTTTATTTTTTGGATATTGGTAGAATTTTTTATTTTTTTACAATTAGAAAAAAATTTATTTTTTAGTTTAAAAATAAAAAAAATAAATTTTCAGATATGTTATTTACCAGAATATGCTAGATTTTATTTTATATTTCTAATAAAAATAAAAAAATTAATCATATAATTTAAAAATTCAAAAATAAAAGATTTATTTTTTCAAATTTTTAAATTTTTTAAAAATTTTTTATCTTTTTATTCCCCGGATAAGGCTACAACCAGACAGTTGACTTTTTTTTGCTGCACTTACTCATAAATTAAGAATAAATTAATTTAAAAAATTTAAAATTTAATTTTTTTATTTTTTAGATATTATTGGAATTTTTTATTTTTTTAAAATTAGAAAAAATTTATTTTTTAGTTTAAAATTTAAAAAAAAAATTTAAATTTACTAATATGTTATTTACCAGATATTGCTGGACTTTATTTTATTTTTCTAATTTATATAAAAAATTAATCATATAATTTAAAAATTCAGAAATAAAAAATTTATTTTTTTAAAAATTTTAATATTTTTAAAAATATTTTTTTATCTTTTTATTCACCGAATAATGCTACACCCCGATAGTTAACTTTTTTTTTGCTCCACTTGTTCACAAATTAAGAATAAATTAATTTAAAAAATTTAAATATTTAATTTTTTATTTTTTGGATATTGTTGGAGTCTTTTATTTTTTAGATTCAGAAAAAAATTTATTTTTTTAGTTTAAAAATTAAAAAAAATAAATTTACAGATCTGTTATTTACCAAATATTGATGGACTTTATTTTATTGTTCTAATTTAAATAAAAAAATTAATCACATAATTTTAAAATTCAAAAATAAAAAATTTATTTTTTTAAAATTTTTAATTTTTTTAAAAATTATTTTTTATCTTTTTATTCACCAGATAAGACTACACCCTGACAGTTGACTTTTTTTTTACTGCACTTGTTCACAAATTAAGAATAGATTAATTTAAAAAATTTAAAATTTTTATTTTTTTATTTTTTTGATAATTTGGAATTTTTTATTTTTTTTACAATTAGAAAAAAAATTATTTTTTAAGTTTAAAAATTAAAAAAATAAATTTACAACTCTGTTATTTAACAGATATTGTTAGACTTTATTTTATTTTTCTAATTGAAATAAAAAAATTAATCATATAATTTAAAATTTCAAAAATAAAAAATTTAGTTTTTAAAATTTTTAATTTTTTTATTCTCCAGATAATGCTGCACTACGAAAATTGACTTTTTTTTTGCTGTACTTGTTCACAAAATAAGAATAAATTAATTTAAAAAATTTAAAATTTTTTATTTTTCAAATTTTTTAGTTTTTGAATATTGTTGGAATTTTTTATTTTTCTACTATTAGAAAAAAATTTATGTTTTAGTTTAAAACTTTAAACAAAAATGAAAAATTTACAGATTTGTTGTTTAATAGATATTGCTAAACTTTATTTTATTTTTCTTATTTAAATAAGAAACATTTAATAATATAATTTAAAAATTAAAAAATAAAAAATTTAGTTTTTTAAAGTTTTTTATTTTTTTAAGAATGTTTTTTATTTTTTATTCACTGGATAATGCATCACATGGACAGTTGACTTTCTTTTGCTACACTTGTTCACAAATTAAGAATAAATTAATAAAAAAATTTAAAAATTTAATTCTTTTATTTTTTGGATATTGGTAGAATTTTTTATTTTTTTACAATTAGAAAAAAAATTATTTTTTTAGTTTAAAAATAAAAAAATAAATTTACAGATATGTTATTTACCAGAATATGCTAGATTTTATTTTATATTTCTAATAAAAATAAAAAAATTAATCATATAATTTAAAAATTCAAAAATAAAAGATTTATTTTTTCAAATTTTTAAATTTTTTAAAACTTTTTTATCTTTTTATTCCCCGGATAAGGCTACAACCAGACAGTTGACTTTTTTTTGCTTCACTTACTCATAAATTAAGAATAAATTAATTTAAAAAATTTAAAATTTAATTTTTTTATTTTTTAGATATTATTGGAATTTTTTATTTTTTTAAAATTAGAAAAAATTTATTTTTTAGTTTAAAATTTAAAAAAAAAATTAAATTTACTAATCTGTTATTTACCAGATATTGCTGGACTTTATTTTATTTTTCTAATTTATATAAAAAAATTAATCATATAATTTAAAAATTCAGAAATAAAAAATTTATTTTTTTAAAAATTTTAATATTTTTAAAAATATTTTTTTATCTTTTTATTCACCGAATAATGCTACACCCGGATAGTTAGCTTTTTTTTTGCTCCACTTGTTCACAAATTCAGAATAAATTAATTTAAAAAATTTAAATATTTAATTTTTTATTTTTTGGATATTGTTGGAGTCTTTTATTTTTCAGATTCAGAAAAAAATTTATTTTTTTAGTTTAAAAAAAATAAATTTACAGATCTGTTATTTACCAAATATTGATGGACTTTATTTTATTGTTCTAATTTAAATAAAAAAATTAATCACATAATTTTAAAATTAAAAAATAAAAAATTTATTTTTTTTAAATTTTTAATTTTTTTAAAAATTATTTTTTTATCTTTTTATTCACCGGATAAGACTACACCCTGACAGTTGACTTTTTTTTGCTGCACTTGTTCACAAATTAAGAATAGATTAATTTAAAAAATTTAAAATTTTTATTTTTTATTTTTTGGATAATTTGGAATTTTTTATTTTTTTACAATTAGAAAATTTTTTTTTTAAGTTTAAAAATTAAAAAATAAATTTACAACTCTGTTATTTAACAGATATTGTTGGACTTTATTTTATTTTTCTAATTGAAATAAAAAAATTAATCATATAATTTAAAATTTCAAAATTAAAAAATTTAGTTTTCTAAAATTTTTTATTTTTTTAAAAATATTTTTTATTTTTTTATTCTCCGGATAATGCTGCACTCAGAAAATTGTCCTTTTTTTGCTGCACTTGTTCACAAAATAAGAATAAATTAATTTAAAAAATTTAAAATTGTTTATTTTTCAATTTTTTTAGTTTTAGAATATTGCTAAAATTTTTTATTTTTCTTCTATTAGAAAAAAATTTATTTTTTAGTTTAAAACTTTAAACAAAAATAAAAAATTTACAGATTTTTTGTTTACTGGATATTGCTGAACTTTATTTTATTTTTCTAATTTAAATAAAAAATATTTAATAATATAATTTAAAAATTAAAAAAATAAAAAATTTAGTTTTTTTAATTATTTATTTTTTTTAAAATATTTTTTTATCTTTTTATTCACCAGATAACACTACACCCGGACAGTTGACTTTTTTTTGCTGCACTTGTTCACAAATTAATAATAGATTAATTTAAAAAATTTAAGATTTAAATTTTTTTTATTTTTTTATTAATTTGGAATTTTTTATTTTTTTTACAATTAGAAAAAAAATTATTTTTTTAAGTTTAAAAATTAAAAAAATAAATTTACAACTCTGTTATTTAACAGATATTGTTGGACTTTATTTTATTTTTCTAATTGAAATAAAAAAATTAATCATATAATTTAAAATTTCAAAAATAAAAAATTTAGTTTTTAAAATTTTTAATTTTTTTATTCTCCAGATAATGCTGCACTCAGAAAATTGACTTTTTTTTGCTGCACTTGTTCACAATATAAGAATAAATTAATTTAAAAAATTTAAAATTTTTTATTTTTCAAATTTTTTAGTTTTTGAATATTGTTGGAATTTTTTATTTTTCTACTATTAGAAAAAAAATTATGTTTTAGTTTAAAACTTTAAACAAAAATGAAAAATTTACAAATTTGTTGTTTAATAGATATTGCTATACTTTATTTTATTTTTCTTATTTAAATAAGAAACATTTAATAATATAATTTAAAAATTAAAAAATAAAAAATTTAGTTTTTTAAAGTTTTTTATTTTTTTAAGAATATTTTTTATTTTTTATTCACTGGATAATGCATCACATGGACAGTTGACTTTCTTTTGCTACACTTGTTCACAATTAAGAATAAATTAATAAAAAAAAATTAAAAATTTAATTTTTTTATTTTTTGGATATTGGTAGAATTTTTTATTTTTTTACAATTAGAAAAAAAATTATTTTTTAGTTTAAAAATAAAAAAAATAAATTTACAGATATGTTATTTACCAGAATATGCTAGATTTTATTTTATATTTATAATAAAAATAAAAAAATTAATCATATAATTTAAAAATTCAAAAATAAAAGATTTATTTTTTCAAATTTTTAAATTTTTTAAAACTTTTTTATCTTTTTATTCCCCGGATAAGGCTACAACCAGACAGTTGACTTTTTTTTGCTGCACTTACTCATAAATTAAGAATAAATTAATTTAAAAAATTTAAAATTTAATTTTTTTATTTTTTAGATATTATTGGAATTTTTTATTTTTTAAAATTAGAAAAAAATTATTTTTTAGTTTAAAATTTAAAAAAAATTTAAATTTACTAATATGTTATTTACCAGATATTGCTGGACTTTATTTTATTTTTCTAATTTATATAAAAAATTAATCATATAATTTAAAAATTCAGAAATAAAAAATTTATTTTTTTAAAAATTTTAATATTTTTAAAAATATTTTTTTATCTTTTTATTCACCGAATAATGCTACACCCGGATAGTTAGCTTTTTTTTTGCTCCACTTGTTCACAAATTAAGAATAAATTAATTTAAAAAATTTAAATATTTAATTTTTTATTTTTTGGATATTTTTGGAGTCTTTTATTTTTCAGATTCAGAAAAAAATTTATTTTTTTAGTTTAAAAAAATAAATTTACAGATCTGTTATTTACCAAATATTGATGGACTTTATTTTATTGTTCTAATTTAAATAAAAAAATTAATCACATAATTTTAAAATTAAAAAATAAAAAATTTATTTTTTTTAAATTTTTAATTTTTTTAAAAATTATTTTTTTATCTTTTTATTCACCGGATAAGACTACACCCTGACAGTTGACTTTTTTTTGCTGCACTTGTTCACAAATTAAGAATAGATTAATTTAAAAAATTTAAAATTTTTATTTTTTATTTTTTGGATAATTTGGAATTTTTTATTTTTTTACAATTAGAAAATTTTTTTTTTAAGTTTAAAAATTAAAAAATAAATTTACAACTCTGTTATTTAACAGATATTGTTGGACTTTATTTTATTTTTCTAATTGAAATAAAAAAATTAATCATATAATTTAAAATTTCAAAATTAAAAAATTTAGTTTTCTAAAATTTTTTATTTTTTTAAAAATATTTTTTATTTTTTTATTCTCCGGATAATGCTGCACTCAGAAAATTGTCCTTTTTTTGCTGCACTTGTTCACAAAATAAGAATAAATTAATTTAAAAAATTTAAAATTGTTTATTTTTCAATTTTTTTAGTTTTAGAATATTGCTGAAATTTTTTATTTTTCTTCTATTAGCAAAAAATTTATTTTTTAGTTTAAAACTTTAAACAAAAATAAAAAATTTACAGATTTTTTGTTTACTGGATATTGCTGAACTTTATTTTATTTTTCTAATTTAAATAAAAAATATTTAATAATATAATTTAAAAATTAAAAAAATAAAAAATTTAATTTTTTTAATTTTTTATTTTTTTTAAAATATTTTTTTATCTTTTTATTCACCAGATAACACTACACCCGGACAGTTGACTTTTTTTTGCTGCACTTGTTCACAAATTAATAATAGATTAATTTAAAGAATTTAAGATTTCAATTTTTTTTATTTTTTTATTAATTTGGAATTTTTTATTTTTTTTACAATTAGAAAAAAATTATTTTTTTAAGTTTAAAAATTAAAAAAATAAATTTACAACTCTGTTATTTAACAGATATTGTTGGACTTTATTTTATTTTTCTAATTGAAATAAAAAAATTAATCATATAATTTAAAATTTCAAAAATAAAAAATTTAGTTTTTAAAATTTTTAATTTTTTTATTCTCCAGATAATGCTGCACTCAGAAAATTGACTTTTTTTTGCTGCACTTGTTCACAAAATAAGAATAAATTAATTTAAAAAATTTAAAATTTTTTATTTTTCAAATTTTTTAGTTTTTGAATATTGTTGGAATTTTTTATTTCTCTACTATTAGAAAAAAATTTATGTTTTAGTTTAAAACTTTAAACAAAAATGAAAAATTTACAGATTTGTTGTTTAATAGATATTGCTATACTTTATTTTATTTTTCTTATTTAAATAAGAAATATTTAATAATATAATTTAAAAATTAAAAAATAAAAAATTTAGTTTTTTAAAGTTTTTTATTTTTTTAAGAATATTTTTTATTTTTTATTCACTGGATAATGCATCACATGGACAGTTGACTTTCTTTTGCTACACTTGTTCACAATTAAGAATAAATTAATAAAAAAAATTTAAAAATTTAATTTTTTTATTTTTTGGATATTGGTAGAATTTTTTATTTTTTTACAATTAGAAAAAAAATTATTTTTTAGTTTAAAAATAAAAAAAATAAATTTACAGATATGTTATTTACCAGAATATGCTAGATTTTATTTTATATTTCTAATAAAAATAAAAAAATTAATCATATAATTTAAAAATTCAAAAATAAAAGATTTATTTTTTCAAATTTTTAAATTTTTTAAAATTTTTTTATCTTTTTATTCCCCAGATAAGGCTACAACCAGACAGTTGACTTTTTTTTTGCTGCACTTACTCATAAATTAAGAATAAATTAATTTAAAAAATTTAAAATTTAATTTTTTTATTTTTTAGATATTATTGGAATTTTTTATTTTTTTAAAATTAGAAAAAATTTATTTTTTAGTTTAAAATTTAAAAAAATTTTAAATTTACTAATATGTTATTTACTAGATATTGCAGTACTTTATTTTATTTTTCTAATTTATATAAAATATTAATCATATAATTTAAAAATTCAGAAATAAAAAATTTATTTTTTTAAAAATTTTAATATTTTTAAAAATATTTTTTTATCTTTTTATTCACCGAATAATGCTACACCCGTATAGTTAACTTTTTTTTGCTCCACTTGTTCACAAATTAAGAATAAATTAATTTAAAAAATTTAAATATTTAATTTTTTTTTTTTTGGATATTGTTGGAGTCTTTTATTTTTTAGATTCAGAAAAAAATTTATTTTTTTAGTTTAAAAATTAAAAAAAATAAATTTACAGATCTGTTATTTACCAAATATTGATGGACTTTATTTTATTGTTCTAATTTAAATAAAAAAATTAATCCCATAATTTTAAAATTCAAAAATAAAAAATTTATTTTTTTAAAATTTTTAATTTTTTTAAAAATTATTTTTTTATCTTTTTATTCACCGGATAAGACTACACCCTGACAGTTGACTTTTTTTTGCTGCACTTGTTCACAAATTAAGAATAGATTAATTTAAAAAATTTAAAATTTTAATTTTTTTATTTTTTGGATAATTTGGAATTTTTTATTTTTTTACAATTAGAAAATTTTTTTTTAAGTTTAAAAATTAAAAAATAAATTTACAACTCTGTTATTTAACAGATATTGTTGGACTTTATTTTATTTTTCTAATTGAAATAAAAAAATTAATCATATAATTTAAAATTTCAAAATTAAAAAATTTAGTTTTCTAAAATTTTTTATTTTTTTAAAAATATTTTTTATTTTTTTATTCTCCGGATAATGCTGCACTCAGAAAATTGTCCTTTTTTTGCTGCACTTGTTCACAAAATAAGAATAAATTAATTTAAAAAATTTAAAATTGTTTATTTTTCAATTTTTTTAGTTTTAGAATATTGCTGAAATTTTTTATTTTTCTTCTATTAGCAAAAAATTTATTTTTTAGTTTAAAACTTTAAACAAAAATAAAAAATTTACAGATTTTTTGTTTACTGGATATTGCTGAACTTTATTTTATTTTTCTAATTTAAATAAAAAATATTTAATAATATAATTTAAAAATTAAAAAAATAAAAAATTTAATTTTTTTAATTTTTTATTTTTTTTAAAATATTTTTTTATCTTTTTATTCACCAGATAACACTACACTCGGACAGTTGACTTTTTTTTGCTGCACTTGTTCACAAATTAATAATAGATTAATTTAAAGAATTTAAGATTTCAATTTTTTTTATTTTTTTATTAATTTGGAATTTTTTATTTTTTTTACAATTAGAAAAAAAATTATTTTTTTAAGTTTAAAAATTAAAAAAATAAATTTACAACTCTGTTATTTAACAGATATTGTTGGACTTTATTTTATTTTTCTAATTGAAATAAAAAAATTAATCATATAATTTAAAATTTCAAAAATAAAAAATTTAGTTTTTAAAATTTTTAATTTTTTTATTCTCCAGATAATGCTGCACTCAGAAAATTGACTTTTTTTTGCTGCACTTGTTCACAAAATAAGAATAAATTAATTTAAAAAATTTAAAATTTTTTATTTTTCAAATTTTTTAGTTTTTGAATATTGTTGGAATTTTTTATTTCTCTACTATTAGAAAAAAATTTATGTTTTAGTTTAAAACTTTAAACAAAAATGAAAAATTTACAGATTTGTTGTTTAATAGATATTGCTATACTTTATTTTATTTTTCTTATTTAAATAAGAAACATTTAATAATATAATTTAAAAATTAAAAAATAAAAAATTTAGTTTTTTAAAGTTTTTTATTTTTTTAAGAATATTTTTTATTTTTTATTCACTGGATAATGCATCACATGGACAGTTGACTTTCTTTTGCTACACTTGTTCACAATTAAGAATAAATTAATAAAAAAAATTTAAAAATTTAATTTTTTTATTTTTTGGATATTGGTAGAATTTTTTATTTTTTTACAATTAGAAAAAAAATTATTTTTTAGTTTAAAAATAAAAAAAATAAATTTACAGATATGTTATTTACCAGAATATGCTAGATTTTATTTTATATTTCTAATAAAAATAAAAAAATTAATCATATAATTTAAAAATTCAAAAATAAAAGATTTATTTTTTCAAATTTTTAAATTTTTTAAAAATTTTTTATCTTTTTATTCCCCGGATAAGGCTACAACCAGACAGTTGACTTTTTTTTGCTGCACTTACTCATAAATTAAGAATAAATTAATTTAAAAAATTTAAAATTTAATTTTTTTATTTTTTAGATATTATTGGAATTTTTTATTTTTTAAAATTAGAAAAAAATTATTTTTTAGTTTAAAATTTAAAAAAAATTTAAATTTACTAATATGTTATTTACCAGATATTGCTGGACTTTATTTTATTTTTCTAATTTATATAAAAAATTAATCATATAATTTAAAAATTCAGAAATAAAAAATTTATTTTTTTAAAAATTTTAATATTTTTAAAAATATTTTTTTATCTTTTTATTCACCGAATAATGCTACACCCGGATAGTTAGCTTTTTTTTTGCTCCACTTGTTCACAAATTAAGAATAAATTAATTTAAAAAATTTAAATATTTAATTTTTTATTTTTTGGATATTTTTGGAGTCTTTTATTTTTCAGATTCAGAAAAAAATTTATTTTTTTAGTTTAAAAAAATAAATTTACAGATCTGTTATTTACCAAATATTGATGGACTTTATTTTATTGTTCTAATTTAAATAAAAAAATTAATCACATAATTTTAAAATTAAAAAATAAAAAATTTATTTTTTTTAAATTTTTAATTTTTTTAAAAATTATTTTTTTATCTTTTTATTCACCGGATAAGACTACACCCTGACAGTTGACTTTTTTTTGCTGCACTTGTTCACAAATTAAGAATAGATTAATTTAAAAAATTTAAAATTTTTATTTTTTATTTTTTGGATAATTTGGAATTTTTTATTTTTTTACAATTAGAAATTTTTTTTTTTAAGTTTAAAAATTAAAAAATAAATTTACAACTCTGTTATTTAACAGATATTGTTGGACTTTATTTTATTTTTCTAATTGAAATAAAAAAATTAATCATATAATTTAAAATTTCAAAATTAAAAAATTTAGTTTTCTAAAATTTTTTATTTTTTTAAAAATATTTTTTATTTTTTAATTCTCCGGATAATGCTGCACTCAGAAAATTGTCCTTTTTTTGCTGCACTTGTTCACAAAATAAGAATAAATTAATTTAAAAAATTTAAAATTGTTTATTTTTCAATTTTTTTAGTTTTAGAATATTGCTGAAATTTTTTATTTTTCTTCTATCAGAAAAAAATTTATTTTTTAGTTTAAAACTTTAAACAAAAATAAAAAATTTACAGATTTTTTGTTTACTGGATATTGCTGAACTTTATTTTATTTTTCTAATTTAAATAAAAAATATTTAATAATATAATTTAAAAATTAAAAAAATAAAAAATTTAGTTTTTTTAATTATTTATTTTTTTTAAAATATTTTTTTATCTTTTTATTCACCAGATAACACTACACCCGGACAGTTGACTTTTTTTTGCTGCACTTGTTCACAAATTAATAATAGATTAATTTAAAAAATTTAAGATTTAAATTTTTTTTTTTTATTAATTTGGAATTTTTTATTTTTTTTACAATTAGAAAAAAAATTATTTTTTTAAGTTTAAAAATTAAAAAAATAAATTTACAACTCTGTTATTTAACAGATATTGTTGGACTTTATTTTATTTTTCTAATTGAAATAAAAAAATTAATCATATAATTTAAAATTTCAAAAATAAAAAATTTAGTTTTTAAAATTTTTAATTTTTTTATTCTCCAGATAATGCTACACTCAGAAAATTGACTTTTTTTTGCTGCACTTGTTCACAATATAAGAATAAATTAATTTAAAAAATTTAAAATTTTTTATTTTTCAAATTTTTTAGTTTTTGAATATTGTTGGAATTTTTTATTTTTCTACTATTAGAAAAAAAATTATGTTTTAGTTTAAAACTTTAAACAAAAATGAAAAATTTACAAATTTGTTGTTTAATAGATATTGCTATACTTTATTTTATTTTTCTTATTTAAATAAGAAACATTTAATAATATAATTTAAAAATTAAAAAATAAAAAATTTAGTTTTTTAAAGTTTTTTATTTTTTTAAGAATATTTTTTATTTTTTATTCACTGGATAATGCATCACATGGACAGTTGACTTTCTTTTGCTACACTTGTTCACAATTAAGAATAAATTAATAAAAAAAATTAAAAATTTAATTTTTTTATTTTTTGGATATTGGTAGAATTTTTTATTTTTTTACAATTAGAAAAAAAATTATTTTTTAGTTTAAAAATAAAAAAAATAAATTTACAGATATGTTATTTACCAGAATATGCTAGATTTTATTTTATATTTATAATAAAAATAAAAAAATTAATCATATAATTTAAAAATTCAAAAATAAAAGATTTATTTTTTCAAATTTTTAAATTTTTTAAAAATTTTTTATCTTTTTATTCCCCGGATAAGGCTACAACCAGACAGTTGACTTTTTTTTGCTGCACTTACTCATAAATTAAGAATAAATTAATTTAAAAAATTTAAAATTTAATTTTTTTATTTTTTAGATATTATTGGAATTTTTTATTTTTTAAAATTAGAAAAAAATTATTTTTTAGTTTAAAATTTAAAAAAAATTTAAATTTACTAATATGTTATTTACCAGATATTGCTGGACTTTATTTTATTTTTCTAATTTATATAAAAAATTAATCATATAATTTAAAAATTCAGAAATAAAAAATTTATTTTTTTAAAAATTTTAATATTTTTAAAAATATTTTTTTATCTTTTTATTCACCGAATAATGCTACACCCGGATAGTTAGCTTTTTTTTTGCTCCACTTGTTCACAAATTAAGAATAAATTAATTTAAAAAATTTAAATATTTAATTTTTTATTTTTTGGATATTTTTGGAGTCTTTTATTTTTCAGATTCAGAAAAAAATTTATTTTTTTAGTTTAAAAAAATAAATTTACAGATCTGTTATTTACCAAATATTGATGGACTTTATTTTATTGTTCTAATTTAAATAAAAAAATTAATCACATAATTTTAAAATTAAAAAATAAAAAATTTATTTTTTTTAAATTTTTAATTTTTTTAAAAATTATTTTTTTATCTTTTTATTCACCGGATAAGACTACACCCTGACAGTTGACTTTTTTTTGCTACACTTGTTCACAAATTAAGAATAGATTAATTTAAAAAATTTAAAATTTTAATTTTTTTCTTTTTTGGATAATTTGGAATTTTTTATTTTTTTACAATTAGAAATTTTTTTTTTAAGTTTAAAAATTAAAAAATAAATTTACAACTCTGTTATTTAACAGATATTGTTGGACTTTATTTTATTTTTCTAATTGAAATAAAAAAATTAATCATATAATTTAAAATTTCAAAATTAAAAAATTTAGTTTTCTAAAATTTTTTATTTTTTTAAAAATATTTTTTATTTTTTTATTCTCCGGATAATGCTGCACTCAGAAAATTGTCCTTTTTTTGCTGCACTTGTTCACAAAATAAGAATAAATTAATTTAAAAAATTTAAAATTGTTTATTTTTCAATTTTTTTAGTTTTAGAATATTGCTGAAATTTTTTATTTTTCTTCTATTAGCAAAAAATTTATTTTTTAGTTTAAAACTTTAAACAAAAATAAAAAATTTACAGATTTTTTGTTTACTGGATATTGCTGAACTTTATTTTATTTTTCTAATTTAAATAAAAAATATTTAATAATATAATTTAAAAATTAAAAAAATAAAAAATTTAATTTTTTTAATTTTTTATTTTTTTTAAAATATTTTTTTATCTTTTTATTCACCAGATAACACTACACCCGGACAGTTGACTTTTTTTTGCTGCACTTGTTCACAAATTAATAATAGATTAATTTAAAGAATTTAAGATTTCAATTTTTTTTATTTTTTTATTAATTTGGAATTTTTTATTTTTTTTACAATTAGAAAAAAAATTATTTTTTTAAGTTTAAAAATTAAAAAAATAAATTTACAACTCTGTTATTTAACAGATATTGTTGGACTTTATTTTATTTTTCTAATTGAAATAAAAAAATTAATCATATAATTTAAAATTTCAAAAATAAAAAATTTAGTTTTTAAAATTTTTAATTTTTTTATTCTCCAGATAATGCTGCACTCAGAAAATTGACTTTTTTTTGCTGCACTTGTTCACAAAATAAGAATAAATTAATTTAAAAAATTTAAAATTTTTTATTTTTCAAATTTTTTAGTTTTTGAATATTGTTGGAATTTTTTATTTCTCTACTATTAGAAAAAAATTTATGTTTTAGTTTAAAACTTTAAACAAAAATGAAAAATTTACAGATTTGTTGTTTAATAGATATTGCTATACTTTATTTTATTTTTCTTATTTAAATAAGAAACATTTAATAATATAATTTAAAAATTAAAAAATAAAAAATTTTGTTTTTTAAAGTTTTTTATTTTTTTAAGAATATTTTTTATTTTTTATTCACTGGATAATGCATCACATGGACAGTTGACTTTCTTTTGCTACACTTGTTCACAATTAAGAATAAATTAATAAAAAAAATTTAAAAATTTAATTTTTTTATTTTTTGGATATTGGTAGAATTTTTTATTTTTTTACAATTAGAAAAAAAATTATTTTTTTAGTTTAAAAATAAAAAAATAAATTTACAGATATGTTATTTACCAGAATATGCTAGATTTTATTTTATATTTCTAATAAAAATAAAAAAATTAATCATATAATTTAAAAATTCAAAAATAAAAGATTTATTTTTTCAAATTTTTAAATTTTTTAAAACTTTTTTATCTTTTTATCCCCCGGATAAGGCTACAACCAGACAGTTGACTTTTTTTGCTTCACTTACTCATAAATTAAGAATAAATTAATTTAAAAAATTTAAAATTTAATTTTTTTATTTTTTAGATATTATTGGAATTTTTTATTTTTTTAAAATTAGAAAAAATTTATTTTTTAGTTTAAAATTTAAAAAAAAAATTAAATTTACTAATCTGTTATTTACCAGATATTGCTGGACTTTATTTTATTTTTCTAATTTATATAAAAAAATTAATCATATAATTTAAAAATTCAGAAATAAAAAATTTATTTTTTTAAAAATTTTAATATTTTTAAAAATATTTTTTTATCTTTTTATTCACCGAATAATGCTACACCCGGATAGTTAGCTTTTTTTTTGCTCCACTTGTTCACAAATTCAGAATAAATTAATTTAAAAAATTTAAATATTTAATTTTTTATTTTTTGGATATTGTTGGAGTCTTTTATTTTTCAGATTCAGAAAAAAATTTATTTTTTTAGTTTAAAAAAAATAAATTTACAGATCTGTTATTTACCAAATATTGATGGACTTTATTTTATTGTTCTAATTTAAATAAAAAAATTAATCACATAATTTTAAAATTAAAAAATAAAAAATTTATTTTTTTTAAATTTTTAATTTTTTTAAAAATTATTTTTTTATCTTTTTATTCACCGGATAAGACTACACCCTGACAGTTGACTTTTTTTTGCTGCACTTGTTCACAAATTAAGAATAGATTAATTTAAAAAATTTAAAATTTTTATTTTTTATTTTTTGGATAATTTGGAATTTTTTATTTTTTTACAATTAGAAAATTTTTTTTTTAAGTTTAAAAATTAAAAAATAAATTTACAACTCTGTTATTTAACAGATATTGTTGGACTTTATTTTATTTTTCTAATTGAAATAAAAAAATTAATCATATAATTTAAAATTTCAAAATTAAAAAATTTAGTTTTCTAAAATTTTTTATTTTTTTAAAAATATTTTTTATTTTTTTATTCTCCGGATAATGCTGCACTCAGAAAATTGTCCTTTTTTTGCTGCACTTGTTCACAAAATAAGAATAAATTAATTTAAAAAATTTAAAATTGTTTATTTTTCAATTTTTTTAGTTTTAGAATATTGCTGAAATTTTTTATTTTTCTTCTATTAGCAAAAAATTTATTTTTTAGTTTAAAACTTTAAACAAAAATAAAAAATTTACAGATTTTTTGTTTACTGGATATTGCTGAACTTTATTTTATTTTTCTAATTTAAATAAAAAATATTTAATAATATAATTTAAAAATTAAAAAAATAAAAAATTTAATTTTTTTAATTTTTTATTTTTTTTAAAATATTTTTTTATCTTTTTATTCACCAGATAACACTACACCCGGACAGTTGACTTTTTTTTGCTGCACTTGTTCACAAATTAATAATAGATTAATTTAAAGAATTTAAGATTTCAATTTTTTTTATTTTTTTATTAATTTGGAATTTTTTATTTTTTTTACAATTAGAAAAAAAATTATTTTTTTAAGTTTAAAAATTAAAAAAATAAATTTACAACTCTGTTATTTAACAGATATTGTTGGACTTTATTTTATTTTTCTAATTGAAATAAAAAAATTAATCATATAATTTAAAATTTCAAAAATAAAAAATTTAGTCTTTAAAATTTTTAATTTTTTTATTCTCCAGATAATGCTGCACTCAGAAAATTGACTTTTTTTTGCTGCACTTGTTCACAAAATAAGAATAAATTAATTTAAAAAATTTAAAATTTTTTATTTTTCAAATTTTTTAGTTTTTGAATATTGTTGGAATTTTTTATTTCTCTACTATTAGAAAAAAATTTATGTTTTAGTTTAAAACTTTAAACAAAAATGAAAAATTTACAGATTTGTTGTTTAATAGATATTGCTATACTTTATTTTATTTTTCTTATTTAAATAAGAAACATTTAATAATATAATTTAAAAATTAAAAAATAAAAAATTTTGTTTTTTAAAGTTTTTTATTTTTTTAAGAATATTTTTTATTTTTTATTCACTGGATAATGCATCACATGGACAGTTGACTTTCTTTTGCTACACTTGTTCACAATTAAGAATAAATTAATAAAAAAAATTTAAAAATTTAATTTTTTTATTTTTTGGATATTGGTAGAATTTTTTATTTTTTTACAATTAGAAAAAAAATTATTTTTTTAGTTTAAAAATAAAAAAATAAATTTACAGATATGTTATTTACCAGAATATGCTAGATTTTATTTTATATTTCTAATAAAAATAAAAAAATTAATCATATAATTTAAAAATTCAAAAATAAAAGATTTATTTTTTCAAATTTTTAAATTTTTTAAAACTTTTTTATCTTTTTATCCCCCGGATAAGGCTACAACCAGACAGTTGACTTTTTTTGCTTCACTTACTCATAAATTAAGAATAAATTAATTTAAAAAATTTAAAATTTAATTTTTTTATTTTTTAGATATTATTGGAATTTTTTATTTTTTTAAAATTAGAAAAAATTTATTTTTTAGTTTAAAATTTAAAAAAAAAATTAAATTTACTAATCTGTTATTTACCAGATATTGCTGGACTTTATTTTATTTTTCTAATTTATATAAAAAAATTAATCATATAATTTAAAAATTCAGAAATAAAAAATTTATTTTTTTAAAAATTTTAATATTTTTAAAAATATTTTTTTATCTTTTTATTCACCGAATAATGCTACACCCGGATAGTTAGCTTTTTTTTTGCTCCACTTGTTCACAAATTCAGAATAAATTAATTTAAAAAATTTAAATATTTAATTTTTTATTTTTTGGATATTGTTGGAGTCTTTTATTTTTCAGATTCAGAAAAAAATTTATTTTTTTAGTTTAAAAAAAATAAATTTACAGATCTGTTATTTACCAAATATTGATGGACTTTATTTTATTGTTCTAATTTAAATAAAAAATTAATCACATAATTTTAAAATTAAAAAATAAAAAATTTATTTTTTTTTAAATTTTTAATTTTTTTAAAAATTATTTTTTTATCTTTTTATTCACCGGATAAGACTACACCCTGACAGTTGACTTTTTTTTGCTGCACTTGTTCACAAATTAAGAATAGATTAATTTAAAAAATTTAAAATTTTTATTTTTTATTTTTTGGATAATTTGGAATTTTTTATTTTTTTACAATTAGAAAATTTTTTTTTTAAGTTTAAAAATTAAAAAATAAATTTACAACTCTGTTATTTAACAGATATTGTTGGACTTTATTTTATTTTTCTAATTGAAATAAAAAAATTAATCATATAATTTAAAATTTCAAAATTAAAAAATTTAGTTTTCTAAAATTTTTTATTTTTTTAAAAATATTTTTTATTTTTTTATTCTCCGGATAATGCTGCACTCAGAAAATTGTCCTTTTTTTGCTGCACTTGTTCACAAAATAAGAATAAATTAATTTAAAAAATTTAAAATTGTTTATTTTTCAATTTTTTTAGTTTTAGAATATTGCTGAAATTTTTTATTTTTCTTCTATTAGCAAAAAATTTATTTTTTAGTTTAAAACTTTAAACAAAAATAAAAAATTTACAGATTTTTTGTTTACTGGATATTGCTGAACTTTATTTTATTTTTCTAATTTAAATAAAAAATATTTAATAATATAATTTAAAAATTAAAAAAATAAAAAATTTAATTTTTTTAATTTTTTATTTTTTTTAAAATATTTTTTTATCTTTTTATTCACCAGATAACACTACACCCGGACAGTTGACTTTTTTTTGCTGCACTTGTTCACAAATTAATAATAGATTAATTTAAAGAATTTAAGATTTCAATTTTTTTTATTTTTTTATTAATTTGGAATTTTTTATTTTTTTTACAATTAGAAAAAAAATTATTTTTTTAAGTTTAAAAATTAAAAAAATAAATTTACAACTCTGTTATTTAACAGATATTGTTGGACTTTATTTTATTTTTCTAATTGAAATAAAAAAATTAATCATATAATTTAAAATTTCAAAAATAAAAAATTTAGTTTTTAAAATTTTTAATTTTTTTATTCTCCAGATAATGCTGCACTCAGAAAATTGACTTTTTTTTGCTGCACTTGTTCACAAAATAAGAATAAATTAATTTAAAAAATTTAAAATTTTTTATTTTTCAAATTTTTTAGTTTTTGAATATTGTTGGAATTTTTTATTTCTCTACTATTAGAAAAAAAATTATGTTTTAGTTTAAAACTTTAAACAAAAATGAAAAATTTACAGATTTGTTGTTTAATAGATATTGCTATACTTTATTTTATTTTTCTTATTTAAATAAGAAACATTTAATAATATAATTTAAAAATTAAAAAATAAAAAATTTAGTTTTTTAAAGTTTTTTATTTTTTTAAGAATATTTTTTATTTTTTATTCACTGGATAATGCATCACATGGACAGTTGACTTTCTTTTGCTACACTTGTTCACAATTAAGAATAAATTAATAAAAAAAATTTAAAAATTTAATTTTTTTATTTTTTGGATATTGGTAGAATTTTTTATTTTTTTACAATTAGAAAAAAAATTATTTTTTAGTTTAAAAATAAAAAAATAAATTTACAGATATGTTATTTACCAGAATATGCTAGATTTTATTTTATATTTCTAATAAAAATAAAAAAATTAATCATATAATTTAAAAATTCAAAAATAAAAGATTTATTTTTTCAAATTTTTAAATTTTTTAAAATTTTTTTATCTTTTTATTCCCCAGATAAGGCTACAACCAGACAGTTGACTTTTTTTTTGCTGCATTTACTCATAAATTAAGAATAAATTAATTTAAAAAATTTAAAATTTAATTTTTTTATTTTTTAGATATTATTGGAATTTTTTATTTTTTTAAAATTAGAAAAAATTTATTTTTTAGTTTAAAATTTAAAAAAAATTTAAATTTACTAATATGTTATTTACTAGATATTGCAGTACTTTATTTTATTTTTCTAATTTATATAAAATATTAATCATATAATTTAAAAATTCAGAAATAAAAAATTTATTTTTTTAAAAATTTTAATATTTTTAAAAATATTTTTTTATCTTTTTATTCACCGAATAATGCTACACCCGTATAGTTAACTTTTTTTTGCTCCACTTGTTCACAAATTAAGAATAAATTAATTTAAAAAATTTAAATATTTAATTTTTTTTTTTTGGATATTGTTGGAGTCTTTTATTTTTTAGATTCAGAAAAAAATTTATTTTTTTAGTTTAAAAATTAAAAAAAATAAATTTACAGATCTGTTATTTACCAAATATTGATGGACTTTATTTTATTGTTCCAATTTAAATAAAAAAATTAATCCCATAATTTTAAAATTCAAAAATAAAAAATTTATTTTTTTAAAATTTTTAATTTTTTTAAAAATTATTTTTTTATCTTTTTATTCACCGGATAAGACTACACCCTGACAGTTGACTTTTTTTTGCTGCACTTGTTCACAAATTAAGAATAGATTAATTTAAAAAATTTAAAATTTTAATTTTTTTATTTTTTGGATAATTTGGAATTTTTTATTTTTTTACAATTAGAAAATTTTTTTTTAAGTTTAAAAATTAAAAAATAAATTTACAACTCTGTTATTTAACAGATATTGTTGGACTTTATTTTATTTTTCTAATTGAAATAAAAAAATTAATCATATAATTTAAAATTTCAAAATTAAAAAATTTAGTTTTCTAAAATTTTTTATTTTTTTAAAAATATTTTTTATTTTTTTATTCTCCGGATAATGCTGCACTCAGAAAATTGTCCTTTTTTTGCTGCACTTGTTCACAAAATAAGAATAAATTAATTTAAAAAATTTAAAATTGTTTATTTTTCAATTTTTTTAGTTTTAGAATATTGCTGAAATTTTTTATTTTTCTTCTATTAGCAAAAAATTTATTTTTTAGTTTAAAACTTTAAACAAAAATAAAAAATTTACAGATTTTTTGTTTACTGGATATTGCTGAACTTTATTTTATTTTTCTAATTTAAATAAAAAATATTTAATAATATAATTTAAAAATTAAAAAAATAAAAAATTTAGTTTTTTTAATTTTTTATTTTTTTTAAAATATTTTTTTATCTTTTTATTCACCGGATAACACTACACCCGGACAGTTGACTTTTTTTTGCTGCACTTGTTCACAAATTAATAATAGATTAATTTAAAGAATTTAAGATTTAAATTTTTTTTTATTTTTTTATTAATTTGGAATTTTTTATTTTTTTTACAATTAGAAAAAAAATTATTTTTTTAAGTTTAAAAATTAAAAAAATAAATTTACAACTCTGTTATTTAACAGATATTGTTGGACTTTATTTTATTTTTCTAATTGAAATAAAAAAATTAATCATATAATTTAAAATTTCAAAAATAAAAAATTTAGTTTTTAAAATTTTTAATTTTTTATTCTCCAGATAATGCTGCACTCAGAAAATTGACTTTTTTTTGCTGCACTTGTTCACAAAATAAGAATAAATTAATTTAAAAAATTTAAAATTTTTTATTTTTCAAATTTTTTAGTTTTTGAATATTGTTGGAATTTTTTATTTCTCTACTATTAGAAAAAAAATTATGTTTTAGTTTAAAACTTTAAACAAAAATGAAAAATTTACAGATTTGTTGTTTAATAGATATTGCTATACTTTATTTTATTTTTCTTATTTAAATAAGAAACATTTAATAATATAATTTAAAAATTAAAAAATAAAAAATTTAGTTTTTTAAAGTTTTTTATTTTTTTAAGAATATTTTTTATTTTTTATTCACTGGATAATGCATCACATGGACAGTTGACTTTCTTTTGCTACACTTGTTCACAATTAAGAATAAATTAATAAAAAAAATTTAAAAATTTAATTTTTTTATTTTTTGGATATTGGTAGAATTTTTTATTTTTTTACAATTAGAAAAAAAATTATTTTTTAGTTTAAAAATAAAAAAAATAAATTTACAGATATGTTATTTACCAGAATATGCTAGATTTTATTTTATATTTCTAATAAAAATAAAAAAATTAATCATATAATTTAAAAATTCAAAAATAAAAGATTTATTTTTTCAAATTTTTAAATTTTTTAAAATTTTTTTATCTTTTTATTCCCCAGATAAGGCTACAACCAGACAGTTGACTTTTTTTTTGCTGCACTTACTCATAAATTAAGAATAAATTAATTTAAAAAATTTAAAATTTAATTTTTTTATTTTTTAGATATTATTGGAATTTTTTATTTTTTTAAAATTAGAAAAAATTTATTTTTTAGTTTAAAATTTAAAAAAAATTTAAATTTACTAATATGTTATTTACTAGATATTGCAGTACTTTATTTTATTTTTCTAATTTATATAAAATATTAATCATATAATTTAAAAATTCAGAAATAAAAAATTTATTTTTTTAAAAATTTTAATATTTTTAAAAATATTTTTTTATCTTTTTATTCACCGAATAATGCTACACCCGTATAGTTAACTTTTTTTTGCTCCACTTGTTCACAAATTAAGAATAAATTAATTTAAAAAATTTAAATATTTAATTTTTTTTTTTGGATATTGTTGGAGTCTTTTATTTTTTAGATTCAGAAAAAAATTTATTTTTTTAGTTTAAAAATTAAAAAAAATAAATTTACAGATCTGTTATTTACCAAATATTGATGGACTTTATTTTATTGTTCTAATTTAAATAAAAAAATTAATCCCATAATTTTAAAATTCAAAAATAAAAAATTTATTTTTTTAAAATTTTTAATTTTTTTAAAAATTATTTTTTTATCTTTTTATTCACCGGATAAGACTACACCCTGACAGTTGACTTTTTTTTGCTGCACTTGTTCACAAATTAAGAATAGATTAATTTAAAAAATTTAAAATTTTAATTTTTTTATTTTTTGGATAATTTGGAATTTTTTATTTTTTTACAATTAGAAAATTTTTTTTTAAGTTTAAAAATTAAAAAATAAATTTACAACTCTGTTATTTAACAGATATTGTTGGACTTTATTTTATTTTTCTAATTGAAATAAAAAAATTAATCATATAATTTAAAATTTCAAAATTAAAAAATTTAGTTTTCTAAAATTTTTTATTTTTTTAAAAATATTTTTTATTTTTTTATTCTCCGGATAATGCTGCACTCAGAAAATTGTCCTTTTTTTGCTGCACTTGTTCACAAAATAAGAATAAATTAATTTAAAAAATTTAAAATTGTTTATTTTTCAATTTTTTTAGTTTTAGAATATTGCTGAAATTTTTTATTTTTCTTCTATTAGCAAAAAATTTATTTTTTAGTTTAAAACTTTAAACAAAAATAAAAAATTTACAGATTTTTTGTTTACTGGATATTGCTGAACTTTATTTTATTTTTCTAATTTAAATAAAAAATATTTAATAATATAATTTAAAAATTAAAAAAATAAAAAATTTAGTTTTTTTAATTTTTTATTTTTTTTAAAATATTTTTTTATCTTTTTATTCACCGGATAACACTACACCCGGACAGTTGACTTTTTTTTGCTGCACTTGTTCACAAATTAATAATAGATTAATTTAAAAAATTTAAGATTTTAATTTTTTTTATTTTTTTAATAATTTGGAATTTTTTATTTTTTTTACAATTAGAAAAAAAATTATTTTTTAAGTTTAAAAATTAAAAAAATAAATTTACAACTCTGTTATTTAACAGATATTGTTAGACTTTATTTTATTTTTCTAATTGAAATAAAAAAATTAATCATATAATTTAAAATTTCAAAAATAAAAAATTTATTTTTTTAAAATTTTTAATTTTTTTATTCTCCAGATAATGCTGCACTCAGAAAATTGACTTTTTTTTGCTGCACTTGTTCACAAAATAAGAATAAATTAATTTAAAAAATTTATAATTTTTTATTTTTCAAATTTTTTAGTTTTTGAATATTGTTGGAATTTTTTATTTTTCTACTATTAGAAAAAAATTTATGTTTTAGTTTAAAACTTTAAACAAAAATGAAAAATTTACAGATTTGTTGTGTAATAGATATTGCTAAACTTTATTTTATTTTTCTTATTTAAATAAGAAACATTTAATAATATAATTTAAAAATTAAAAAATAAAAAATTTAGTTTTTTAAAATTTTTTATTTTTTTAAGAATATTTTTTATTTTTTATTCACTGGATAATGCATCACATGGACAGTTGACTTTCTTTTGCTACACTTGTTCACAAATTAAGAATAAATTAATAAAAAAATTTAAAAATTTAATTTTTTTATTTTTTGGATATTGGTAGAATTTTTTATTTTTTTACAATTAGAAAAAAAATTATTTTTTTAGTTTAAAAATAAAAAAAATAAATTTACAGATATGTTATTTACCAGAATATGCTGATGACATGTTACCATGTCATGTTTTTCTATGCTTTTTCCTTTGTTTTCAATAGGTTTTATGCACTTTCTTGAGCCATAAGCAAGCCAATTGGGTAGATTTTCATGTTTCCTTTGATTCAATCAACCATGGCTGAATTAATGCAATTTCATGAGATTTTATGCTATAATTGTCATATATTATGAAAGAATAACAAACTCATGATTTTGAGCATAGCTTTGATGTGTTTGGCTGATTGATGATAGGTGAAAAGAGTTTTAAAGAACGTTGAAGGAAGAAGGAATGGCTAGGAGCAAGAGAGAACAAAAAGTTTGAGCCAAAGTTTGCCTCAAACTTTAGCTCAAACTTTTGGAAGAGTTGAAAACACCCTAGAGAAAAAAGCTTGAGCCAAAGTTTGCCTCAAACTTTAGCTCAAACATTTGGGAGAAAAGCTTGAGCCAACGTTTGCCTCAAACTTTTTGGCAAACGTTGGCGCCACACCAACATACCCAGGGGAGAAAAAAGCTTGCGCCAACGTTTGCCTCAAGCTTTTTGGCAAACGTTGGCGCCACAAGGCATACAAGGGGTATACTTCCAACAAGAATAACTTGAGCTACAGAGCTTCAAATGAGGTGATTCAAAAAGCAATGGAAAGTAGGAATCGAGAGCTTTCCAAGCATATATGGCACTGCATGGTGGACTGATGAGTATTTTGGAGGAAAAATAAATCTCTCCCAAAACACACAAATCTAACCGGCAAGTGTACCGGGTCGTATCAAGTAATAAAAACTCACGGGAGTGAGGTCGATCCCACAGGGATTGAAGGATTGAGCAATTTTAGCTTAGTGGTTGATTTAGTCAAGCGAATCAAGATTTGGTTGATGGTTGCAGAATTAAATTGCATTGAAGTAAAGAGAACAAGAAATAAATTGCTAAAACGTAAAGGACAAGAAATTAAATAGCAGAAACTTAAAGTGCAAGAAATGTAAATTACGGAATCTTAAAGTGCAAGAAATGTAAACAGCTGGAATTGTAAAGGGGATTGGGGAATGGGTTTGCAGAATTTAAACAAGGAAAAGTTGAATTGCATTAAACAGAAGAGGGAAAGGGAATTGAGATTGAACCGGATATGAAGCAGAAGAGTAAATGAACATAGAAAGGAAAGAAACAGAATGTAAATTGGGGATTTGGATCTCAGGACCCAGAGATTAGAAAACCAAGTCTAGATCTCAATGCCTTCCTAGATCCAACAAGAACAATTGCAAGGGAATTGTAAATTGCAAAGAGAATAGATGAAGAGCAGTTAACCGGAAATGAAATTCAATTAACAGTAAAGAAACAGAGAGATCCAAGATTGAGATTGAAACAGAATTTCTTCAATTCTCCAATCCAAGATCCAAGACAAATGTAAAATGAAATTGAAAGCAATGGAAACAAAGAAATTAAAGTTCACTCAATAGCAAAAGCTCTCCGAAAACTATTATGAAAATTTCAAAAGGAAAGCTCTCGAAGAACTTGAATTCTATCCTTTTTATACACTTTCTTCAAATGATCTTCAAGCCTTGAGTTGGGCCTTTGCTCTTGGTGGAATTGGGTTGAAAGAGGCCTTGGTTGATTGCTCTTGAAGTTTGGAGAAGAACCGAAGTGAACCAATTGAACCGGTTTTGAGGTTAGCAAAAGTTGGACCAAAAGTTTGAGCCAAAGTTAGGGGTCTAACTTTGGCTCCAACTTTTCATATCAGCTAGCACGTTTTACTGGTATGAACGTTGGTGCCAACGTTAGGGGTCTAACTTTGACCCTAACGTTGGCAATGCCTTGTGTGCTAGTGGCGCCAACGTTAGCCACCAAGTTAGGGGGCTAACGTTGGCGCAAACTTTTGCTCCTTCCCCATTGTAATTCATGTGCCAACGTTAGCCTCCAAGTTAGGGGGCTAACGTTGGCACAAACGTTGGTGCCCAGGGGAGAAATTCTCAAGTTCCAACGTTAGCCTCCAAGTTAGGGGGCTAACGTTGGGGCTAACTTTTGCTCCTCTTCCTTGAATATTCATGTGCCAACGTTAGCCTCCAAGTTAGGGGTCTAACGTTGGCGCAAACGTTGGTGCCCAGGGGAGAAATTCATGTGCCAACGTTAGCCTCAAAGTTAGGGGGCTAACGTTGGCGCAAACTTTTGGTGCCCAGGGGAGAAATTCATGTGCCAACGTTAGCCTCAAAGTTAGGGGGCTAACGTTGGCGCAAACTTTTGGAGCCCAGGGGAGGATTTTCAAGTTCCAACGTTAGCCTCCAAGTTAGGGGGCTAACGTTGGGGCTAACTTTTCAACCAAAAGTTTGTGCAAAAGTTTGATGCTAACTTTAGGTCCAGCTTCTTGCTTCCTGGTTCAATTTCACTTATTCCATTGTCTTCTCTTTACTCCTAGCTATTCCTTCTTGCTTCAACCTTTCTCCAAGCTTTCTTCACCTATCATTAATCAACCAAACTCATCAAAGCTATGCTCAAAATTATGAGATATTCAATCTTTCATAATATGCAACAAATATAGCATAAAACCTCATGAAATGGCATGAATTCATATATGGTTGGTTCAATCAAGGGAAACATGAAAATCTACTCAATTAGCTTGCTTGTAGCTCAAGAAAGTGCATAATTCTAATGAAAACAAAAGAAAAAGACTAGCTAAAATAGGCTAGGATGACTTGTCATCACAACACCAAACTTAAAGCTTGCTTGTCCCCAAGCAAGAAAAGATTTATTGAGAAGAAAGAATGAAATAGAAGATGATGTTCATGCTAGCAGAGTATTATTGATAGTTCATGGGGTTTTGTGTGGATATGCCAATACTCACTTCTTATTGACTCCTAGGCCTAGAAAGTCTCCTTCAAGCTTCAAGTGACATACTGCTATGACCTCTCATTATTCCTTTATCCTTGGCTATTACTTTGTTCATAAGCTTTATTTGAGTGTCATGTGTAGCAAGTTCATTTTCTTTTCTTTATACTTGACACATTATTCACCATAGACACTTGGCTCACATTCCTTCTTAAAACATTGATGCCCAGCACCTCTTTGGGTTACTAAATGCCTTGTAGTTAGGTTGCTCTTGATAGTGGACTTTCAGCTGATGATCCCGGATTAGTTAACCCAAGTCACCGAGTGTTGAGGCACTCCTAAGAGCTTACTAATCCAAGCAGATCCTAGTACAAAGACATCACAGGCATATATTTCAAAGTTCAAGCTATTGGTGTCCAGCTTTGTTTCTTTTTGTTTTTCTTTTGTTCTGCCACTTTTTGGCTATCTTTTTTCTTTCCTTCTTTTTGTTTTTCTTTCTAACCAAGGAATTTAATTCAATTGAGATTCATAGACAGTAGGCCACTATTTACTTAGAAGGAGATATCCTGGCTCTTTATTCATTGAAAGTGAGCCATTATACAATCACACACATACTACCACTTACTTTTATTCTACTTCTATCTAACAGAAACCATTTTACTTCACATTCAAACTGTTCTTTTATTGAATTTTAAAGATGCAGGGGACAACACATGCTTCTTGTAAAGTGAAAATAAACACACAAGCACACACATAAACTAGCCTACTTATTTTAAAAGAAACAAACATAATGCAAAGACTTTTAAATAACTACTTAAAAATGCAAAGACAACTTAGAACAGATAGACTTTGTAGTGATGAATAAGGAGCAAGTCCACCTTTCATTTGTCATGCCTTTTCTTTCTCCTTTCATACACTTGGCTGCTAGTGTTCCCACCATCCTTGTTTGGTGGCTGTTGATCTTGCCAAAAGCCAGCCTTATTCATAGCCTCCTCCACTCTATCTTCAAGTCTCATAGCCCTGCTCACTTCTACCTCACTTCTCATTTTGAAGAATTCATCAAAAGTTGGGAACGCCGGATCCATGTTGTGCAAATGTTCTCCAATATAGTTTAGTTTGATTTGGCTATTGACATTGTAATCGGCTTGCACTTCATACCTTGCATCTTGGAGTGTTGTGAACTCCTTGAAAGCCTTCAAACTTTCAGCTTGCATTTGTTCCAACTTCCCAAAAGATTCATGAGATTGAAAGGCATGTTCTTCTTGCATCACAAGGAATCTTGACTCGAATTCACTTTGTTTGCTCATTATTCTTAGCTCTCTTTCTTCTTGTGCTTGTTGGTTCTTCATGTACAGAGAATGGTATTCCTCTTGCCTTTCTTGGATTCTCGTGTACTGTTGAGACAATCTTCCTATTGCTTCTTGCATTTGAGTCATATCCATATTACCATGTGGGAAAAAGTGTGGCTGTTCCTCCTCCTCTTGTGGCTCTTCTTCTATGTGTGGCTCATCTTCTTCCATTGGCTCTTCTCTTTCCCTTCCTCCATGTGGTCTTCGGCCTTGATGGGCTTCAAGGGGCATCATCATTCGTTCAATGGTTATGGGCATGCCTTGGCTTAACCACATTGGATTCTCCTCTTCCAATGGAACTTTAGCCTTTGCACACAACCTCCAAATGGTACTTGGATAGTACAACCAAGATCCGGCCGAATTCTTTTCAGCTAACTTTTGAATGTCTCTTGCAAGGATATCATGAACTCTTATCTCTCCACCCACCATGATACAATGCAGCATCACGGCTCTCTCTCTGTTAACTTCTGAGGTGTTCACAGTGCCCAGAATTGATCTTTTCATCAACTCATACCATCCTTTTGCTTCCGGAGTGAGGTTACATCTCTTCAAGAACTTGTATCTGTTTTTGTTATCTCCTTCCCATTCTGAGTTCTCAAAACAAATGTCTCTCGCAATCTCCTCATAATCTTGATCCTCATTCAATCTTTGTTGGTATCCCGGTTCATCAAAGCGGACTGACTTTAGTTTCAAAACTTTCTTGATTGCATCTGGGCTAAAGTCTACTTCCACCCCCCGCACATAGCTCTTGTACGTTGGGGGCTCACGCATGTCAACCCTTGGGACATTTGCATAGAACTCTCTTATGATATTGGCATTAATTCGGGTGGCTGGTGATGTAAGTTCCTCCCATCTCCTCTTCCGGATTTTGTTCTTCATTTCTTGACATCCATCATCCGGCAACATGAATGGAATTTCAGGATAGATTCTTTTCTTGTTCATCCATTGAATTTGCATTTGATGAAACCAAGACTTGAACCTCCGTTGGTCATATTCATATGTTTCTTCCTCCACTATTGGATCTTTTCCTTTTCGTCGTTTGGTTCTTGAGGAGGATGCCATGATCACTTGGTTGGTTGAGAGGGAATGTGAAGAATGTTGGAGAGTTTGATGTGTGTTTGGAGGAAAAAGAGATTAGGACCGGACTTGCTATGACAAGAAATTAAGAAGAGAAGTTTAAGTGGTTGGAGTTTAAAGTAAGAGAAAGGTTGCACAAAGCTTGTTATGTTGAGAAGTGATTCGGTCATGTGCATGGCTTGAAGGTGGTATGCTTTTAAATGAGCAATGAAGGGCTAGGATGCCATTAGACACTATGGGGATCAAAGGTGTGCATGTATGGATGAATGAAGACAAAATTTGCTCCTTCCCTTGCCTTTGCCGTGATCATTCTCAAGGAGTGGCAGATTTCTTTCTTGAAGCATGTGATGGGATTTTGTCCTTATGCTATGCTTTCCTTTGTCTTGTCTTTTTCTTTGAAGATTCTTTGACCTCCTAGTCACCACAACAAGACAACATACATTAGTCTTATCCAACCGTAGCAAGGGTGTGCTTTTTATTAAAACTTTGTGAACCATCAATTCTTATCTCATTTGAACCGTGACACTCTCTTTGGAGGACACCAAACTTAATGTTTGGTAATGTATAAAGAAATGAGTCTCTTCCTCCAACTAGTGAAGTTCAAATGTTACATGTTCATAAGAATTGTTTCCATTACACTTTCTTTTTCTTTTTTTTTTCCATGAAGGATTAATTGTATCCTTGAATCGGTGCATCAAGGTTTGATGAACACCAAACTTGTTTCTTGTCAAAGGGTACTGAAAAGAGAAAATAATTCATGCATCAAGTGATCATAATTTATTGAATGTAAAATGACAAGAATCTTAAAGCATGGGTTGCCTCCCATGGAGCGCTCTTTTATTGTCACTAGCTTGACATTGAAGCTTTCTTTTATGGTGGTTGGTGATTGTAGAGCCTCAATTTGTCTCCCCTGACTGTGATCCTCTTCTTTGTTCTCTGGTGTTCAATTTCAGCATGTTCTAATGATAGTATGTTGCTGACAGTGTAATAATCCTCGGTTTGTTGATTTGCCCCCAGCTGTTGATAAATCAGTTGCACTTTGTCACCTTTAGAAAGCCCCTCTGTTGGAATCTTTCTATTCTTCCAACCCCTTTTTGTTTTGTTTCTGCGCTTCATCCTTCCTTTTGTTGATCTTTCTTTTCTGGTTGTAGGCTTTCCTTGGGAACCTCCCTTCTCAGTGGCCAGTACTCTAACATCTTTTTGGGCTTTTTCATTAGTTTGCACATTCTTTAGCATTGGGATGTTGCTGTGACTTTCCTGGGCACTCTTCATATAGTCTTTCTTCTCCTTGCTGAATTGTGCCTCTGGTAAAACCTTCAGAGTGATGCTCTGGTCATGCATCCTTAGAGTTAATTCCCCTTCCTCTACATCTATGATAGCTCTAGCAGTGGCCAAGAATGGCCTTCCCAGTATAACAGAGTCACTATCATCATTATTTGATTCTAGAACCACAAAATCAGCAGGGTATATAAAACTATCCACCTTGACCAAGAGATTTTCAATTACACCCTTGGGGTATACCATTGACTTGTCTACCAACTCCAGAGACATTTGTACTGGTTTGACCTCCTCTATATGCAGCTTTTTCACCAAGGAGGATGATATTAAGTTAATACTTGCTCCGAGATCACACATTGCTTTAGTGATTGTCAATTTCCCAATGGTGCAAGGCAACAGGAAGCTCCCTGGGTCCTCAAGCTTGGGGGGAAGCCCCTTTTGAATCAAGGTCCTGCATTCCTCAGCAATCATTATGGTTTCTTTCTCATCCCAACTTCTTTTCTTGTTGATACGATCCTTCAAAAACTTGGAATATAGAGGCATTTGTTCAAGTGCTTCGGCCAAGGGAATATTAATTTCCAGCTTTTTGAAGATCTCAAGGAACTTGTGAAAATGCTGGTCTTTACCCTCTTTGTTGAACCTCTGGGGATATGGCAGTGGAGGTACAAAGGTTTTCTCTACTTGTTGCTTTTGATTCTTGATTGGTTCTTCAACTGCTTCATTTCCTTTTTTTGGAATTTTTAGTTGTTCCTCCTTTGCCTGAGTTTGCTTTGATGCTTCCTTTGACTGTTCCTCTTCTTGCTTCTTTGTAGTGGCATTGTTGCTTATCAATGTTCTTCCACTCCTCAATTGGATTGCCTTGCATTCTTCCTTGGGATTTGGAATTGTGTCACTGGGCAGTGAGTTTGAAGGTCTCTTAACAGATACTTGCTTGGAGAGTTGTCCCATCTGTCTCTCTAGGCTCTTTATAGAAGCTTCCTGATTCTTGGCTACCATTTCTTGGTGTTTCAACATTTTGTCTATAATGGCCTCCAAGTGAGTGATTCTTTGGGCTTCCGGTGATACTTGAGGTGGGTTATGAGATGTAGGTGGTAGATGGTAGGCATTTTGGTTGGTGGGTTGGTTATTAGATTGGTATTGGTTGAGGTTGGGGTAGTTGTTTTGAGGTTTTCTGTAGGGGTTTTGGTTAGTCTGCTGCTGGTTGTGATTTTGGTTGTTTCTTGGGTTGTGTTGGTTTGAGTTTCTCTGCCATGGTTGTTGGTTTTGGGTATGGTTATCTCCCCATCTGAGGTTTGGGTGGTTCTTTCAGGATGGATTGTATGTATCACCATACACTTCATTTGGTCCTTGGTTGTGCATAAACTGAACTTGCTCTTGTTGTTGTTCTTCTTGAGTTTCTTCACTCTGTCCCCATGTGGTTGATGGTTGGCTAGTGTTGACTGCTGCAACTTGGAGACTATCAATCCTCTTGGCCATTTGCTCAAATTGTTGTTGAAATTGCTGTTGCATCATCTTGTTTTGAGCTAGGATTGAGTCCACTCCTTCTAGTTCCATTACTCCTCTTCTTTGTGATGGTTGGCAGCTTCTTTGATGAGCAAAGAAATATTGGTTGTTGGCCACCATATCCACAAGATTCTGAGCTTCCTCAGCAGTTTTCATTAGTTGTAGTGAACCTCCAGCAGAATGATCTAATGCCTCCTGAGATTTCAATGTTAGGCCTTCATAGAAATTTTGCAGCACGTCCCATTCATTGAACATCTCTGGAGGACATTTTCTGATTAAGGCTTTGTACCTTTCCCATGCTTCATACAAAGATTCAGCATCTAATTGTGTGAATGTCTGCACCTCACTTTTCAGCCTGATGACTCTTTGGGGTGGATAGAATTTGGCTAGAAATTTAGTCACCAGGTCATCCCAACTCGTGATACTTCATTGGGGAAAAGTTTCAAGCCATTGTGCAGCCTTATCCCTCAATGAGAACGGGAACAACAGAAGCTTGTAAGTTTCAGGATTCACGCCATTGGATTTGACAGTGTCACAGATCCTCAAGAAGGTAGATAGATGTTGATTTGGATCCTCCAATGGTCCTCCTCCAAATGAGCAGTTGTTCTGGACCAATGTGATGAGTTGTGGCTTCAGTTCGAAGTTATTTGCATTGACATTAGGGGTGAGAATGCTACTTCCACAATGTCTAGCATTTGCAAAAGTATAGGAAGCCAATACTCTTCTCTGTTGTGGTGGTTATTAACTCCTCCTCCTGGATTAGACGTATCTCCTTCCATCTCGTGGAATTCTTCGTCTGATTCTTCTTCTCCAACAATACTTTTCCCTCTTTCGGCTCTTCTTAACCTCCTGAGAGTTCTTTCGTCTTGTTCATGAAAATTGGGTATGGCTCTTCTTGTACCTGACATACAAGCAGAACATAAGAGCACACAAACCAGTGACACTTCAATCTACTGCTAGAATGAAGTCTTAGTTAGCTTAAGCAAAAATTCAAACAGTTAGTGGGTTAGTTGAACTTAAAGAAAAATTGCTTGATCTAGATTACCACCTTGCTTAATCATTGTCAATCTAATCAATCCCCGGCAACGGCGCCAAAAACTTGATGAGATATTTTGATGAGAAACGAATCTCTCCCAAAACACCCAAAACTAGCCGGCAAGTGTACCGGGTCGTATCAAGTAATAAAAACTCACGGGAGTGAGGTCGATCCCACAGGGATTGAAGGATTGAGCAATTTTAGCTTAGTGGTTGATTTAGTCAAGCGAATCAAGTGTTGGTTGGGTGATTTGTGATTTGCAGAATGTAAATTGCATGAAATCAAAGAGAGCGGGAAAGTAAATTGCTGAAACTTAAAGAACAAGAAATTAAATAGCAGAAACTTAAAGTGCAAGAAATGTAAATTGCGGAATCTTAAAGTGCAAGAAATGTAAATTGCTTGAAATGTAAAGGGGATTGGGATGTGGATTTGCAGAATTTAAACACAGAAAAGTTGAATTGCATTAAACAGAAGAGGAAAAGGGGATTGGGATTGAACCGGATCTTGAAGCAGTGAAGTAAATGAAGAGAAAAAGCAATAAACAGGGAATTGAAATGAGAACTTCAGATCTCAGGACCCAGAGACTAGAAAACCAAGTCTAGATCTCAATGCCTTCCTAGATCCAACAAGAACAATAGCAATGGAATTGTAAATTGCAAAGAAAAGAGATGAAGAACAATGAACCGGAAATGAAATTCAATTAACAGTAAAGAAAGCAGAGAGATCCAAGATTGAGATTGAAACAGAATTTCTTCAATTCTCCAATCCAAGATCCAAGACAAATGTAAAATGAAATTGAAAGCAATGAAAGCAAGAAATTAAAGTGCACTCAAGTTCAAAAGCTCTCCGAAAACTATTATGAAAATTCTAAAAGGAAAGCTCCCCGAAAACTTGAATTCTATCCTATTTATACACTTTCCAAAAATGATCTTCAAGCCTTGAGTTGGGCCTTTGTTCTTGGTGGAATTGGGTTGAAAGAGGCCTTGGTTGATTGCTCTTGAAGATTGAAGAAGAACCGAAGTGAACCAATTGAACCGGTTTTTGAAGTTGGCCAAAGATGATCTCAACGTTAGGGTCAAAGTTAGGGGTCTAACTTTGCCCCTAACTTTTCATAGCAGCAAGCTTGATTTCCTGGTTTGGACGTTGGTGCCAACGTTAGGGGTCTAACTTTGACCCTAACGTTGGCAATGCTTATTGCTAGTGGCGCCAACGTTAGCCTCCAAGTTAGGGGGCTAACGTTGGCGCAAACGTTGGCCTTCCTCCTTTGTGATTTTAAGTGCCAACGTTAGCCTCCAAGTTAGGGGGCTAACGTTGGCGCAAACATTGGTGCCCAGGGGAGAAACTCTCAAGTTCCAACGTTAGCCTCCAAGTTAGGGGGCTAACGTTGGAGCTAACGTTGGCCACTTCCAGGGAGTGATTTACATGCCCAACGTTAGCCTCCAAGTTAGGGGGCTAACGTTGGGGCTAACTTCATGCAACCCGGTTCAATTTTCACTTATTCCATTGTCCTTTCTTCACTCCTAGCCATTCCTCTTTGCTTCAACCTTTCTCCAAGCCTTCTTCACCTATCATTGATCAACCAAACTAATCAAAGCTTTGCTCAAAATCATGAGGTATTCAATCTTCCACAATATGCAACAAATATAGCTCAAAACCTCATGAAATGGCATGAATTCACATATGGTTGGTTCAATCAAGGGAAACATGAAAATCTACTCAATTAGCTTGCTTGTAGCTCAAGAAAGTGCATAATTCTAATGAAAACTAAAGAAAAAGACTAGCTAAAATGGGCTAGGATGACTTGTCATCAGGTACATCACAATTAATGCCTTCATCACTGAATAAGAATTTTTTCTATTTATAAGGTTTTGGAAAATAACAAATGTATGATTATTGATGCATGAGTTTCAAATTTTCATGAAGCTATGTGGACACCAAACTTAGTGTTCGGCCATATGCTCTATCAAAATATTTTAAGCATGTGAAACGAAATTCTTTGTAACATTGGTTTAGTGTGCTTGGAGGCACACTAAACTTAGTATATGTTTCATAACAGTGCATGCAGTCAATGGACATGTTCATGAAAAGAGAAACGAATTCATGCTCAAATGATCATAACTTATTGAATTTAAAATGACATGAATCTTAAAGCATGGGTTGCCTCCCATGGAGCGCTCTTTTATTGTCACTAGCTTGACATTGAGGCTTTCTTTTATGGTGGTTGGTGCTTGTAGGGCCTCAATTTGTCTCCTCTGACCGTGATCCTTTTCTTTGTTTTCTGGTGTTCTATTTCAGCATGCTCTAATGATAGTATGTTGCTGACAGTGTAGTAATCCTCGGTTTGTTGATTTGCCCCCAGCTGTTGATATATCAGTTGCACTTTGTCACCTTTGGAAAGCCCCTCTGTTAGAATCTTTCTATTCTTCCAGCCCCTTTTTGCTTTGTTTCTGCGTTTCATCTTTCCTTTTGTTGATCTTTCTTTTCTGGCCATAGGCTTTCCTTGGTGGCCTCTCTTTTCAGTGGCTAATACTCTAATACCCTCTTGGGCTTTTTCATCAGTCTGCACAATCCTCAACATTGGGATGTTGCTGTGACTTTCCTGGTCATTTTTTATATAGTCTTTCTTCTCCCTGCTAAATTGTGCCTCTGGTAAAACCTTCAGAGTAACACTCTGGTCATGCATCCTTAGAGTTAATTCCCCTTCCTCTACGTCTATGATAGCTCTAGCAGTGGCCAAGAATGGCCTTCCCAGTATAACAGAGTCACCATCATCATCGTTTGATTCTAGAACCACAAAATCAGCAGGGTAAATAAAACTGTCCACCTTGACCAAAAGATTTTCAATTACACCCCTGGGGTATACCATTGACTTGTCTACCAGCTCCAAAGACATTTGTACTGGTTTGACCTCCTCTATATTCAGCTTTTTCACCAAGGAGGATGGTATTAAGTTAATACTTGCTCCGAGATCGCACATTGCTTTAGTGATGGTTAATTCCCCAATGGTGCAAGGCAACAGGAAGCTCCCTGGGTCCTCAAGCTTGGGAGGAAGCCCCTTTTGAATCAAGGCCCTGCATTCCTCAGTAATCATTATGGTTTCTTTCTCATCCCAGCTTCTTTTCTTGTTGATGAGATCCTTCAGAAACTTGGAGTATAGAGGCATTTGCTCAAGTGCTTCAGCAAAGGGGATATTAATTTCTAGCTTCTTAAAGACCTCAAGGAATTTGTGAAAATGCTGGTCTTTAACCTCTTTGTTGAACCTCTGGGGATATGGCAGTGGAGGTGTGATACTTTTTCCTATTTGCTGCTGCCCCTGAGCTACTTCTTTTGAGCTATGTGGCTGGTTGTCCTTCTCTTTGAGTTTCTCAGTGTCTTTGTTTGGCATCACAACTTGCTCCTTAGCCTCATCTGCCTTTGTTTGCTTCTCATCCTCCGTTGGTTCTTTGATGTTCTCTGCTTGCTTCCTTGTAGTGTCATTGTTGCTTATCAATGCTCTCCCACTCCTTAATTGTATTGCCTTGCATTCTTCCTTGGGATTTGGAATTGTGTCACTGGGTAGTGAGTTTGAGGGTCTCTCAATAGATACTTGCTTGGAGAGTTGCCCCATCTGTCTCTCTAGGCTCTTCAGGGAGGCTTCCTGATTCTTGGCTACCATTTCCTGGTGTTTCAGCATTTTGTCTATCATGGCCTCCAAGTGAGTGATTCTTTGGGCTTCAGGTGATATTTGAGGTGGGTTATGAGATGTGGGTGGTGGATGGTAGGCATTTTGGTTGGTTGGTTGGTTATTAGATTGGTATTGATTGATGTTGGGGTAGTTGTTTTGAGGTTTTCTGTAGGGGTTTTGGTTAGTCTGCTGCTGGTTGTGGTTTTGGTTGCTTCTTGGGTTGTGTTGGTTTGAGTTCCTCTGCCATGGTTGTTGGTTTTGAGCATGGTTATCTCCCCATCTGAGGTTTGGGTGGTTTTTCCAGGATGGATTGTATGTATCACCATACACTTCATTTGGTCCTTGGTTGTGCATATACTGTACTTGCTCTTGTTGTTGTTCTTCTTGAGTTTCTTTACTCTGTCCCCATGTGGTTGATGATTGGCTAGTGTTGACTGCTGCAACTTGGAGACTATCAATTCTCTTGGCCATTTGCTCAAATTGTTGCTGAATTTGCTGCTGCATCATCTTGTTTTGAGCTAGGATTGAATCCACTCCTTCTAGCTCCATTACTCCTCTCCTTTGTGATGGTTGGCGGCCTCTTTGATGAGCAAGGAAATATTGGTTGTTGGACACCATATCAATGAGTTCTTGAGCCTCTTCTGCAGTTTTCATGAGTTGCAAGGAACCTCCAGCTGAATGATCCAGAGCTTCCTGGGATTTCAGTGTTAAGCCTTCATAGAAGTTTTGAAGCTTCTCCCACTCATTAAACATAGCAGGGGGACATTTCCTGATCAGAGCCTTGTACCTCTCCCATGCCTCATAGATGGGTTCGGCCTCCATTTGTATAAATGTTTGTACCTCAGCCTTTAACCTTATAATCCTCTGAGGTGGATAAAATTTGGCAAGGAATTTAGTTACCAAATCATCCCAGTTGTTGATGCTGTCCCTTGGAAACGATTCCAACCATTGAGTGGCCTTGTCCCTGAGAGAAAATGGGAACAGCATCAGCTTGTAGCTGTCAGGGGGCACTCCATTAGTTTTGACAGTGTTGCATATCCTCAAGAAAGTGGATAAATGTTGGTGTGGGTCCTCAAGTGGTCCTCCACCAAAAGAGCAATTGTTCTGAACCAAAGTGATGAGTTGTGGCTTGAGTTCAAAGTTGTTAGCATTGACATTTGGAGCCAAGATGATGCTCCCACAATGTCTAGGATTTGCAAAGGTGTAGGAAGCCAAAACTCTCCTCTGGGGTGGGTTGCCATTGTTGTTGTCTTCTCCACCTGGTGGATTGGTTAAATGTTCCTCCATCTCTTGGAATTCTTCGTCTGATTCCTCTTCTCCAACAATATTTTTCCCTCTTTCAGCTCTTCTTAACCTCCTGAGAGTTCTTTCGTCTTGTTCATGAAAATTGAGTATGGTTCTTCTTGTACCTGACATACAAGCAGAGCATGAGGAATGCACAAAACCAGTGACACTTCAATTTACTGCCAGATTGAAGTGTTAGTTAGTTTAAGCAAAAAATCAAACAGTTAGTGGGTTAATCAAAATTAAAGAAAAAGTGCTTGATCTAGATTACCACTTCACTTAATCATTGTCAATCTAATCAATCCCCGGCAACGGCGCCAAAAACTTGATGAGTATTTTGGAGGAAAAATAAATCTCTCCCAAAACACACAAATCTAACCGGCAAGTGTACCGGGTCGTATCAAGTAATAAAAACTCACGGGAGTGAGGTCGATCCCACAGGGATTGAAGGATTGAGCAATTTTAGCTTAGTGGTTGATTTAGTCAAGCGAATCAAGATTTGGTTGATGGTTGCAGAATTAAATTGCATTGAAGTAAAGAGAACAAGAAATAAATTGCTGAAACGTAAAGGACAAGAAATTAAATAGCAGAAACTTAAAGTGCAAGAAATGTAAATTACGGAATCTTAAAGTGCAAAAAATGTAAACAGCTGGAATTGTAAAGGGGATTGGGGAATGGATTTGCAGAATTTAAACAAGGAAAAGTTGAATTGCATTAAACAGAAGAGGGAAAGGGAATTGAGATTGAACCGGATATGAAGCAGAAGAGTAAATGAACATAGAAAGGAAAGAAACAGAATGTAAATTGGGGATTTGGATCTCAGGACCCAGAGATTAGAAAACCAAGTCTAGATCTCAATGCCTTCCTAGATCCAACAAGAACAATTGCAAGGGAATTGTAAATTGCAAAGAGAATAGATGAAGAGCAGTTAACCGGAAATGAAATTCAATTAACAGTAAAGAAACAGAGAGATCCAAGATTGAGATTGAAACAGAATTTCTTCAATTCTCCAATCCAAGATCCAAGACAAATGTAAAATGAAATTGAAAGCAATGGAAACAAAGAAATTAAAGTTCACTCAATAACAAAAGCTCTCCGAAAACTATTATGAAAATTTCAAAAGGAAAGCTCTCGAAGAACTTGAATTCTATCCTATTTATAGACTTTCTTCAAATGATCTTCAAGCCTTGAGTTGGGCCTTTGCTCTTGGTGGAATTGGGTTGAAAGAGGCCTTGGTTAATTGCTCTTGAAGTTTGGAGAAGAACCGAAGTGAACCAATTGAACCGGTTTTGAGGTTAGCAAAAGTTGGACCAAAAGTTTGAGCCAAAGTTAGGGGTCTAACTTTGGCTCCAACTTTTCATATCAGCTAGCACATTTTACTGGTATGAACGTTGGTGCCAACGTTAGGGGTCTAACTTTGACCCTAACGTTGGCAATGCCTTGTGTGCTAGTGGTGCCAACGTTAGTCACCAAGTTAGGGGGCTAACGTTGGCGCAAACTTTTGCTCCTTCCCCATTGTAATTCATGTGCCAACGTTAGCCTCCAAGTTAGGGGGCTAACGTTGGCGCAAACGTTGGTGCCCAGGGGAGAAATTCTCAAGTTCCAATGTTAGCCTCCAAGTTAGGGGGCTAACGTTGGGGCTAACTTTTGCTCCTCTTCCTTGAATATTCATGTGCCAACGTTAGCCTCCAAGTTAGGGGTCTAACGTTGGCGCAAACATTGGTGCCCAGGGGAGAAATTCATGTGCCAACGTTAGCCTCAAAGTTAGGGGGCTAACGTTGGTGCAAACTTTTGGTGCCCAGGGGAGAAATTCATGTGCCAACGTTAGCCTCAAAGTTAGGGGGCTAACGTTGGCGCAAACTTTTGGAGCCCAGGGGAGGATTTTCAAGTTCCAACGTTAGCCTCCAAGTTAGGGGGCTAACGTTGGGGCTAACTTTTCAACCAAAAGTTTGTGCAAAAGTTTGATGCTAACTTTAGGTCCAGCTTCTTGCTTCCTGGTTCAATTTCACTTATTCCATTGTCTTCTCTTTACTCCTAGCTATTCCTTCTTGCTTCAACCTTTCTCCAAGCTTTCTTCACCTATCATTAATCAACCAAACTCATCAAAGCTATGCTCAAAATCATGAGATATTCAATCTTTCATAATATGCAACAAATATAGCATAAAACCTCATGAAATGGCATGAATTCATATATGGTTGGTTCAATCAAGGGAAACATGAAAATCTACTCAATTAGCTTGCTTGTAGCTCAAGAAAGTGCATAATTCTAATGAAAACAAAAGAAAAAGACTAGCTAAAATAGGCTAGGATGACTTGTCATCATGGACACTAAAATTGAGGGAGAAAACTGCCCCGCAATGAGCATAAACGAACATGGTGGCAACTTGCAGTGAGGCCAACTGACCTCTACACCTTCGACGGAGTATAACTCGAGCTGTAGAGCTCCAAATGATGCGCTTCCAATGGCATTGGAAAGTAGACATTCAGGGCTTTCCAACAATATATAATAGTATGGGGTGGACAATACGTTTGAGCCTCCAGAACTGGCATTTTTGACCACGTTTGAGGCAAACTTTACCTCAAACGCTGCACACCAAAGCCAGCGACCCTGTCCTCTTCAAAGGAGCATAACTTGAGTTGTAGATGTCCAATTGAGGTGATTCCAATTGGGTTAGAAAGCTGACATTTAGAGCTTTCCAACCATATATAATAGTCTATAGTTGGCATGAAATTGGCAACGTTGACAAGAGGACAAAGTAGCACCCCACACATGCATACAAGGTGATCCACGTTTGGCTAAAAGTTTGACCTCAAACTTTAGCTCAAACATGGATATCAGCAATAGGGGGTGGCTGATATAAAAATCTTGAGCAAAAGTTTGCCTCAAACTTTGACTCAAGCTTTTGTGCTTTATGTCCCAATTCACAATGGGTTTCTCTCCAACTCCAAGTGCAATCAACAGAGGCCATCTTCAACCTAAATCCAAAGCACGCAAAGCCCATTATCATCACTCAAAGGCACAAGAGATAGATAAAATAGGAATTTCATTTTATTGTAATTTGTCTTTAATTTCACTTTCATTTTTATTTTCATTTTGTAAAAAGCCTATATAAGGCATCATTCTCATTTTAGAAAGGTTGGCTCGGATAGAGAGTATTGAAGGCTGGCTCCACAAGGGAGCATTAGGAATAGAGAACTCTCTCTCTTTAGTTTTTCTCTTTGTTTTGAATCTTGGGTTGAGAATTGAAGGAATTCTGTTTCATTCTCACTTTGAGATTTCTCTTGTTCTTCTTCTACAAAATTTCAGTGAATTAAGGATCTGAATCAACACTCTGTTTACTTCTTTCATCTCTATTTCTTCTGCAAATTGTTTACTGTTGGATCAAGGAAGGAATTGAAATCTAGACTTGTTTTCTAGTCTCATTGATTTCCTGAGATCTTAAATTTCTCCTTTAGATTTCACAATCGAGCTAAATTTAAATTCTGTTTTAATTCTCCTGCACTTCTACATTTCCGTTTTGGTATTGAATCAATCTGTTTCTGACTTTCTTTACCTGAGAGCTCTTAAGTTTACGGCACTTCTTATTTTTTAGTTCTATTTTAATTTCCAGCACCCAATTCCTTTTATTTTTCATGCAATTTAACTCTTCGGCAATTGTTCTAAGTTCTATTTACTGCTTTCATTTAAATTTCCAGTTGCTTTATCTATTGCTTTCTTTAAATTCCCTGCACCCTACCCTCTACTTTTCATGCAATTTACTTTTCTTGCAATTTAAGATTCTTGCAATTTACATTTCTTACTCTTTAAGTACTTGCCAATTTACATTCTGCAACTTTAAATTCATTGTCATTTACTTTCTGTTGGCTACAATTTCATACAATTCACTTCAATGTTAGCTTGACTAAACTAATCACCCACTAAAGTTGCTTGATCCATCAATCCCTGTGGGATCGACCTCACTCACGTGAGTTTTACTACTTGATGCGACCCGGTATACTTGCCGGTTAGATTTGGGTGTTTTGGAAATTCGTTTTTCCACAAAATTTTCCCATCAAGTTTTTGGCGCCGTTGCTGGGGATTGATTTAGATCAACAATGATTAAGTGGGTGAGAAGTCTAGATTAAGCATTTTCTTTACTTTTGTTCTCTGTTCTAAGCTGAAACCAAGGTGTTTGAGTTATTGCCTCACTAAGAAATTCATCTCTGAGATATGAATTTCAATTTTCCTTGGTGTTGTGTTTTCCAAAATTCAAATGGAGTTCAACTCATCTTATGATCAAATTAATTTCATGGGATATGTGATGACAAGTCATCCTAGCCCATTTTAGCTAGTCTTTTTCTTTAGTTTTCATTAGAATTATGCACTTTCTTAAGCTACAAGCAAGCTAATTGAGTAGAATTTCATGTTTCCCTTGATTGAACCAACCATATGTGAATTCATGCCATTTCATGAGGTTTTGAGCTATATTTGTTGCATATTATGAAAGATTGAATATCTCATGATTTTGAGCATAGCTTTGATAAGTTTGGTTGATTCATGATAGGTGAGGAAAGCTTGGAGAAAGGTTGAAGCAAAGAGGAATGGCTAGAAGTGAAGAATGGAAGTTGAAATTGAACTTGGAGGCTTGAAGTTAGCCCCAACGTTAGCCCCCTAACTTGGAGGCTAACGTTGGGCATGAAGTACTCCCTGGGCTCCCACGTTTGAGCCAACGTTAGCCCCCTAACTTGGAGGCTAACGTTGGCAAGAGAAACTTCATCCCTGGGCCACCAACGTTTGCGCCAACGTTAGCCCCCTAACTTGGAGGCTAACGTTGGCACTTAAATCACAATGGGGGAGTAGGCCAACGTTTGCGCCAACGTTAGCCCCCTAACGTGGAGGCTAACGTTGGCGCCAATCACACCAAGCAAGGCCAACGTTAGGGTCAAAGTTAGACCCCTAACGTTGGCGCCAACGTCCATACCAGAAGGATGTGGTTTGCTGCTATGAAAAGTTGGGGTCAAAGTTAGACCCCTAACTTTGGCCCTAACGTTGAAGACCAACGTTGGTTAACTTCATTTCCGGTTCAATTGGTTCACTTCGGTTCTTCTTCAATCTTCAAGAGCAATCAACCAAGGCCTCTTTCAACCCAATTCCACCAAGAATAAAGGCCCAACTCAAGGCTTGAAGATCATTTTGGAAAGTGTATAAATAGGATAGAATTCAATTTGTTTGGGGAGCTTTTCTTTTAGATTTTTGAGAGGAGTTTTTGGAAAGCTTTTGTTACTGAGTGAACTTGAATTTCTTTGTTTCCTTTTACTTGAAATTTCATTTTACTTTTGTCTTGAATCTTGGATTGGAGAATTGAAGAAATTCTGTTTCAATCTCAATCTTGGATCTCTCTGTTTCTTTACTTTACTGTTAATTGAATTTCATTTCCGGTTCATTGTTCTTCATCGCTCTTCTTTGCAATTTACAATTTCCTTGCTATTGTTCTTATTGGATCTAGGAAGGCATTGAGATCTAGACTTGGTTTTCTAGTCTCTGGGTCCTGAGATCTAAATTCTCATTTCAATTCTCTGTTTAATGCTTTCATTGTTCATTTACTTTATTGCTTCAAGATCCGGTTCAATCCCAATTCCCTTGCCCTCTTCTGTTTGATGCAATTTAATTTTTCCTTGTTTAAATTCTGCAAATCCATTCCCCAATTCCCTTTACATTTCAAGCAATTTATATTCCTTGCACTTTAAGATTCCGCAATTTATATTTCTTGCACTTTAAGTTTCTGCCATTTAATTTCTTGTTCTTTAAGTTTCAGCAATTTATTTCTTGTTCTCTTTACTTCAATGCAATTTACATTCTGCAAGTCACACAATCATCAACCAAATCTTGATTCGCTTGACTAAATCAACCACTAAACTAAAATTGCTCAATCCTTCAATCCCTGTGGGATCGACCTCACTCCCGTGAGTTTTTATTACTTGATACGACCCGGTACACTTGCCGGTTGGATTGTGATGTTTAGTGAGAGATTCGTTTCTCACCAAAATATCTCATCAAGTTTTTGGCGCCGTTGCCGGGGATTGATTAGATTGACAATGATTAAGTGAGGTGGTAATCTAGATCAAGCACTTTTTCTTTATTTTTCTTTAACTTTTGATTAACCCGCTAACTGTTTGAAATTTTGCTTAAACTAAACTTCATTCTAGCAGTAGAGTGAAGTAATCTTGCTGGTGTTTCTTTTGTCTTGTTTGTATGTCAGGTACAAGGAGATCCGCTCCTGTGTTATCTGAAGTTGATCAGAGAACTCTTAGAAGGATAAGAAGAGCCGAAAGAGGGAAGAGTATTGTTGGAGAAGAAGAATCAGACGAAGAATTCCACGAGATGGAAGGAGATACATCTAATCCAGAAGGAGGAGTTAATAATCCACCACAACAGAGGAGAGTATTGGCTTCCTATACTTTTGCAAATGCTAGACATTGTGGAAGCAGCATTCTCACCCCTAATGTCAATGCAAATAACTTCGAACTGAAGCCACAACTCATCACATTGGTCCAGAACAACTGCTCATTTGGAGGAGGACCATTGGAGGATCCAAATCAACATCTATCTACCTTCTTGAGGATCTGTGACACTGTCAAATCCAATGGTGTGAATCCTGAAACTTACAAGCTTCTGCTGTTCCCGTTCTCATTAAGGGATAAGGCTGCACAATGGCTTGAAACTTTTCCCCAAGCAAGTATCACTAGTTGGGATGACTTGGTAACTAAATTTCTAGCCAAGTTCTATCCACCCCAGAGAGTCATCAGGCTGAAAACCGAGGTGCAGACATTCACACAATTAGATGCTGAATCCTTGTATGAAGCATGGGAGAGGTACAAAGCCTTAATCAGAAAATGCCCTCCAGAGATGTTCAATGAATGGGATGTGCTGCAAAATTTCTATGAAGGCCTGACATTGAAATCTCAGGAGGCATTAGATCATTCTGCTGGAGGTTCACTACAACTAATGAAAACTGCTGAGGAAGCTCAGAATCTTGTGGATATGGTGGCCAACAACCAATATTTCTTTGCTCATCAAAGAAGCCGCCAACCATCACAAAGAAGAGGAGTAATGGAACTAGAAGGAGTGGACTCAATCCTAGCTCAAAACAAGATGATGCAGCAGCAAATTCAACAACAATTTGAGCAAATGGCCAAGAGGATTGATAGTCTCCAAGTGGCAGCAGTCAACACTAGCCAACCATCAACCACATGGGGACAGAGTGAAGAGACTCAAGAGGAGCAACAGCAAGAACAAGTCCAGTACATGCACAACCAAAATTCTGGGCCAAATGAAGTATATGGTGACACTTACAACCCTTCTTGGAAGAACCACCCAAACCTTAGGTGGGGAGACAATCACAACCAAAATCAGCAACCATGGCAGAGAAACTCAACTCAACACAATCCAAGAAACAACCAAAATCACAACCAGCAGCAGACTAACCAAAACTCCTTCAGAAAACCTCAAAACAATTACCCCAACATCAACCAATACCAATCTAACAACCAATCCACCAACCAAAATGCCTATCATCCACCATCCACATTTCACAACCCACCACAAGCATCACCTGAATCTCAAAGACTCACCAACTTGGAAACCTTGATAGACAAAATGTGGAAACACCAAGAAATGACAACCAAGAACCATGAAGCCTCCATGAAGAGCCTAGAGAGGCAAATTGGGCAACTCTCCAAGCAAGTTTCTGTTGAGAGACCTTCAAACTCACTGCCCAGTGATACAATTCCAAATCCCAAGGAAGAATGCAAGGCAATACAATTACGGAGTGGAAGAGCATTAACAAGCAACAATGACACTACAAGAAAGCAAACAAAGGCAGATGAGGATAAGGAGCAAGATGTGATGCCAACCAAAGACACTGAGAAACTCAAAGAGAAGAACAAGCAGTCACATAGCTCAAGGGAAGTAACTCAGGGGCAGCAGCAAATAGAAAAAAATATCACACCTCCACTGCCTTACCCTCAGAGGTTCAACAAAGAAATTAATGACAAGCATTTTCACAAATTCCTTGAAATTTTTAAGAAGCTGGAAATCAACATTCCTTTGGCCGAAGCACTTGAGCAAATGCCTCTGTATTCCAAGTTTCTGAAGGACCTTATCAACAAGAAAAGAAGTTGGCTTGAAAGGGAAACCATATTACTCACAGAGGAATGCAGTGCTGTGATCCAACGGGGTATTCCACCAAAACTTAAGGATCCGGGAAGTTTTGTAGTCTCATGCACTATTGGCAAGATAATTCTCAACAAGGCCCTCTGTGACCTGGGTGCCAGCATCAACTTAATGCCTCTCTCAATGATGAGAAAACTTGCCATAGAAGAACTTAAACCCACCAGGATGTCGCTAGTCATGGCTGACAGATCAATCAAGACACCTAATGGAATCGTGGAGAATCTGTTAGTAAAGATTGGGGAGTTTATCTTCCCAGCAGATTTTGTAATTTTGGATACTGAAGAAGAAGGAAACGACTCAATCATTCTGGGAAGGCCATTTCTACACACAGCAAGGGCCATCATTGATGTTGAAAAAGGAGAAATGACCTTCAGGGTCCATAATGAACAAATGATTATAAATGTGTTCAAATCAATGCAAAACGCTCCTGAGCAAGAAGATTATGTGAGAGTGGATATGATAGATAGTTTGGTGGAAGAAACTTTGGAAGAAAATTTTCAAGAGCAAGAAGGAAATCAAGAAACAACAGAGGAACAAGTGGCTGAGACCTTTACTGAGCAATATGAAAGGCAAGATAAGAAAGAAGAGGTACGAAGACAAGAATTGAAACCTTTACCCACCCATCTCAAATATGCATTCCTTGGCACATCGGAGAACTTCCCAGTAATCATTAATTCATCCCTGTCAAAGAAGGAAGAAGGAGAACTTCTTGATGTACTCAAAGCTCACAAAGATGCTTTAGGATGGACCATTGATGATCTGAAGGGAATCAGCCCTGCAATATGCATGCATAAGATCCTCTTGGAAGATAATTCCAAACCAGTGGTTCAACCACAAAGAAGGCTAAATCCTACAATGAAGGAAGTTGTCCAGAAGGAAGTAATGAAGTTGTGGAATGCAGGGATAATATTCCCAATATCTGACAGCCCATGGGTAAGCCCGGTTCAAGTTGTACCAAAGAAGGGAGGGATGACAGTCATTACTAATGAGAAGAATGAGTTGATCCCTACGAGAACAGTGACTGGGTGGAGAATGTGCATAGACTATAGAAGATTGAATGATGCCACCAGGAAGGATCATTTCCCTCTCCCATTCATTGATCAGATGCTGGAAAGGTTAGCCGGCCATGCCTATTACTGTTTCTTGGACGGATATTCTGGGTATAATCAAATCGTGGTAGACCCCAAGGACCAAGAGAAAACTGCCTTCACATGTCCATTTGGAGTTTTTGCGTATAGGAGGATGCCTTTTGGGCTCTGCAACGCCCCTGCCACATTTCAAAGGTGTATGCTCTCCATTTTTTCTGATATGGTCGAAAAATTTTTAGAAGTCTTCATGGATGACTTCTCTGTTTTTGGTGATAATTTCAATGCTTGCCTAAACCATTTAACTCTTGTCTTGAAACGGTGCCAAGAAACTAATTTGGTTTTAAACTGGGAGAAATGCCATTTTATGGTACCCGAAGGAATTGTTCTTGGCCATAAAGTCTCAAGAAAAGGGATAGAGGTTGATAAGGCAAAGGTTGAGATTATAGAAAAACTCCCTCCACCAATTAATGTGAAATGTGTTAGAAGTTTCTTGGGGCATGCCGGATTTTACAGAAGGTTTATCAAGGACTTTTCAAAGATAGCCAAACCTTTAAGTAATCTGTTGATGCTTGATAACCCTTTTGTTTTTGATGAAAACTGTCAGCATGCATTTGAAACTTTAAAAAATAAACTCACAACAGCACCAATAATCACACCCCCAGATTGGGGATTACCTTTTGAACTCATGTGTGATGCAAGTGACATTGCAATTGGTGCTGTACTTGGGCAAAAGAAGGGGAATTTGCATCATGTCATATATTATGCAAGTAAAGTGTTGAATGAGGCCCAAAGAAATTACACTACAACAGAAAAAGAGTTGCTAGCTGTAGTCTATGCATTTGATAAGTTTAGATCGTATCTGATAGGATCGAAGGTTGTAGTTTACACTGATCATGCTGCACTTAAGTATTTGATGTCAAAACAGGATGCTAAACCAAGACTCATCAGGTGGATACTGCTCCTACAAGAATTTGACATTGAAATAAGAGATAGGAAGGGCACTGAAAATCAGGTCGCTGATCATCTGTCAAGACTACCACATGAAACAAATCAAAAAGCATCCCAGCCCATAAATGAAAGCTTCCCGGATGAGCACCTTCTGCAGATCCAGCAAGCACCTTGGTTTGCTGACATAGCAAATTACAAAGTGGGAAGGAAGATACCGCAAGAATTCTCTAAGCAACAAGTGAAGAAGTTGATTAAAGAAGCAAGGAAATTTTCATGGGATGAACCCTTCTTATTCAAGAGATGCTCTGATGGAGTGATCAGGAGGTGTATTCCTGAAAGTGAAGTAAGGGACATCTTGTGGCATTGTCATGGTTCAGCTTATGGTGGACACTTTGGCCCAGAAAAAACAGCCGCAAAAATACTGCAGAGTGGCTTCTATTGGCCAACTATTTTCAAGGATGCCAGAGAATATGTACACCAATGTAATGAATGCCAGAAAGCAGGAGGATTAACAAGAAGGAATGAGATGCCTCAAAATTTTATCTTGGAATTAGAATTGTTCGATCTGTGGGGAATTGATTTCATGGGGCCTTTTCCTCCTTCCTATTCTTTTAGATACATCCTGGTAGCAGTGGAATATGTCTCAAAATGGGTAGAAGCTATAGCCACAACCACCTGTGATGCACAGATCGTCCTCCAATTCCTCAAAAAGCACATCTTCACTAGGTTTGGAGTGCCTAAAAGTCTTATTAGTGATGGGGGTAGTCACTTTTGCAACAAACAAATGGAGAAACTCCTTCACAAATATGGAGTAATTCACAAAGTAGCCACACCCTACCACCCTCAGACTAACGGCCAAGCCGAACTTGCAAATAGAGAATTAAAGAAGATCCTAGAGAAAACAGTGGGAATCACAAGAAAGGATTGGGCTAGAAAGCTAGAGGATGCATTGTGGGCATATAGGACAGCTTTTAAAACTCCTATTGGCAAGTCACCCTTTCAGCTATTGTATGGCAAATCCTGCCACCTCCCTGTAGAGCTTGAACACAGAGCTTTCTGGGCCACTAAACTCCTCAACCTTGATCCCCAAACTGCAGGAGAAAAAAGGTTGTTACAACTAAATGAACTGGATGAATTCAGACTGGAAGCTTATGAAAATGCGAAGATATACAAGGAGAAAGCTAAGAAGTGGCATGACAAGAAGATCACAAAGAAGGAATTCAAGCCAGGACAACAAGTACTCCTGTATAATTCAAGGCTTAAAATCTTCCCTGGCAAACTGAAGTCTAAGTGGACTGGCCCATACTTGGTGACAAAGATTTTTCCCTATGGGAATATTGAACTGCTAGATGAGGCAACAAAGAATCAATTCACTGTGAATGGTCACAGAGCAAAGTTGTACTTGGGAGGACAGTGGGTTAAGGAAAAAGAGGTTCAACACCTACAACCCTCTTAAAAAGAATTGAAAGATGTCAAGCTAGTGACAATAAAAGAGCGCTTGTTGGGAGGCAACCCAACCGGAGGTACTTTTCTTTTCATAGTTAGTTCAATAAAAAGGTTAAATGAGTGGTATGTATTGCAAGGAGCTAAGTTTGGTGTTTCACACCAAAACATATTAAGGGAGAATGAAAGATTCTATGTTTGGTGTTCCACCAAAAATCTTACTTAAAAGCACATTCTCACTTTCTATATAAAGAGTTACCAGCTCCAAGCAATCTGACAAATCATTTAAGCATTGTCTGTTCTAGTTTTCAGTTTTATTACCTTTAGCAAAGATTTAGGCTTTCACATATGGTTATGGATAAGAAACATGGCAAGAGACTAAGTTTGGTGTTCACACACCAAAGTAAGTTCAAACACCTACAAGAAAGTCTTGCACACTAACAAATCACATAAGGGGCTTGAGAAACAAGCAACTTCCATTAACACTGCAGAAAATCAATCACTCTTCTGGGAGGACTACTCACCATTAGCTGAGATGAAAGAAGAAGAAGCCACCAAGAGGTTGTATTGTCACTTAACTCCATCAGTATTGAATTGCTCTAATTTGGAAGTATGAATATGCCCATTTTAACAGAAACTGTTAGTGTAGTATGCATCAATTATGTTTTGTTTTTTTAGTAGGCTGGTTTTTATGTTGGCTTGCGTGTTCATTTCCACTTGACAAGAAGCATATGTTGTCCCCTGCATTTTTTTAATTCAATAAAAGAACAGTTTGAATGTGAAGAATAATGGTCTCTGTTAGTTAGAAGTGGAATAAAGGCAAGTGGTGGTGTGTGTGTGATTGTATAATAGCTCACTTTTAGTGAATAAAGAGCTAGGATATCTCCTTCTAAGTAGAGAGTGGCCTACTGTCTATGAATCTCAATTGAATAGAATTCCTTGGTTAGAAAGAAAAACAAAAAGAAAGAAAGAACAAAGAAAGCCAAAAAGTGGCAAAACAAAAGAAAAAAAAAAACAGAAAGAAACAAAGCTGGACACCAATAGCTTGAACTCTGAAATATATGCCTGTGATGTTTTTGTACTAGGATCTGCTTGGATTAGTAAGCTCTTAGGAGTGCCTCAACACTTGGTGACTTGGGTTAACTAACCCGGGATCATCAGCTGAAAATCCACTATCAAGAGCAACCTAACTACAAAGCATTTAGTAAGCCCAAAGAGGTGCTGGGCATCAATGTTTTAAGAAGGAATGTGAGCCAAGTGTCTATGGTGAATAATGTGTCAAGTATAAAAGAAAAGAAAATGAACTTGCTACACATGACACTCAAATAAAGCTTTTGAATAAAGTAATGACCAAGGATAAAGGAATAATGAGAGGTCATAGCAGTATGTCACTTGAAGCTTGAAGGAGACTTTCTAGGCCTAGGAGTCAATAAGAAGTGAGCATTTGCATATCCACATAAAACCCCATGAACTATCAATAACACTTTGCTAGCATGCATTTCCTTTTCCATTTCATTCTTTCTTCTTAATAATTCATTTCTTGCTTGGGGACAAGCAAGCTTTAAGTTTGGTGTTGTGATGACAAGTCATCCTAGCCCATTTTAGCTAGTCTTTTTCTTTAGTTTTCATTAGAATTATGCACTTTCTTAAGCTACAAGCAAGCTAATTGAGTAGAATTTCATGTTTCCCTTGATTGAACCAACCATATGTGAATTCATGCCATTTCATGAGGTTTTGAGCTATATTTGTTGCATATTATGAAAGATTGAATATCTCATGATTTTGAGCATAGCTTTGATAAGTTTGGTTGATTCATGATAGGTGAGGAAAGCTTGGAGAAAGGTTGAAGCAAAGAGGAATGGCTAGAAGTGAAGAATGGAAGTTGAAATTGAACTTGGAGGCTTGAAGTTAGCCCCAACGTTAGCCCCCTAACTTGGAGGCTAACGTTGGGCATGAAGTACTCCCTGGGCTCCCACGTTTGAGCCAACGTTAGCCCCCTAACTTGGAGGCTAACGTTGGCAAGAGAAACTTCATCCCTGGGCCACCAACGTTTGCGCCAACGTTAGCCCCCTAACTTGGAGGCTAACGTTGGCACTTAAATCACAATGGGGGAGTAGGCCAACGTTTGCGCCAACGTTAGCCCCCTAACGTGGAGGCTAACGTTGGCGCCAATCACACCAAGCAAGGCCAACGTTAGGGTCAAAGTTAGACCCCTAACGTTGGCGCCAACGTCCATACCAGAAGGATGTGGTTTGCTGCTATGAAAAGTTGGGGTCAAAGTTAGACCCCTAACTTTGGCCCTAACGTTGAAGACCAACGTTGGTTAACTTCATTTCCGGTTCAATTGGTTCACTTCGGTTCTTCTTCAATCTTCAAGAGCAATCAACCAAGGCCTCTTTCAACCCAATTCCACCAAGAATAAAGGCCCAACTCAAGGCTTGAAGATCATTTTGGAAAGTGTATAAATAGGATAGAATTCAATTTGTTTGGGGAGCTTTTCTTTTAGATTTTTGAGAGGAGTTTTTGGAAAGCTTTTGTTACTGAGTGAACTTGAATTTCTTTGTTTCCTTTTACTTGAAATTTCATTTTACTTTTGTCTTGAATCTTGGATTGGAGAATTGAAGAAATTCTGTTTCAATCTCAATCTTGGATCTCTCTGTTTCTTTACTTTACTGTTAATTGAATTTCATTTCCGGTTCATTGTTCTTCATCGCTCTTCTTTGCAATTTACAATTTCCTTGCTATTGTTCTTATTGGATCTAGGAAGGCATTGAGATCTAGACTTGGTTTTCTAGTCTCTGGGTCCTGAGATCTAAATTCTCATTTCAATTCTCTGTTTAATGCTTTCATTGTTCATTTACTTTATTGCTTCAAGATCCGGTTCAATCCCAATTCCCTTGCCCTCTTCTGTTTGATGCAATTTAATTTTTCCTTGTTTAAATTCTGCAAATCCATTCCCCAATTCCCTTTACATTTCAAGCAATTTATATTCCTTGCACTTTAAGATTCCACAATTTATATTTCTTGCACTTTAAGTTTCTGCCATTTAATTTCTTGTTCTTTAAGTTTCAGCAATTTATTTCTTGTTCTCTTTACTTCAATGCAATTTACATTCTGCAAGTCACACAATCATCAACCAAATCTTGATTCGCTTGACTAAATCAACCACTAAACTAAAATTGCTCAATCCTTCAATCCCTGTGGGATCGACCTCACTCCCGTGAGTTTTTATTACTTGATACGACCCGGTACACTTGCCGGTTGGATTGTGATGTTTAGTGAGAGATTCGTTTCTCACCAAAATATCTCATCAATATGACCCACCATCACCAATCTCTAATGGTGGCTGGGAATATCACCAAGAGAATACTAATTCTGAGCACTCCAATTCATGGAGATTTGCTTCAGAGACACAAGATGAGCAAGAAAATCATATGGGATATCTTCCTCCACCACAAAATGATGCAAGTTGCTATTCTAATGATGGCTGGGGGGAGCAAAACCAGAAAACATTTGAGAGCCCATATTCCACTTATCAAGAGCCATCTTCACTCGAACGTACTATCAATTCACTTATACAAAATTTTCCAACCTCACCTTCCAGTTTTTCATCTGAAAATTCTTCATCACTGGACTTTGTCTCCGCACAAAATCCTTGCCAAAACTCACCACCCACACAAACTTCCATGAACCAAAGACTCTCAAAGCTTGAGTCCATGCTCAAAAGAATTGCGGAGGAGAAAGAGAAATACCAGAAAGAACAAGAGAACTCCCTCAAAAACATGGAAGTGCAGTTAGGCAAATTGTTGAATGCAAGGAAGGAGGAAATGGAAAAACAAGAACACAAGGTCCCTGTGTCAAGTGAAATTGCAAAAAAGGAAGAGGTGGTGAAAGTATTGGAACCTGAAACTGCACTTGAGATGACAAGGGGACCTGAACACTCACAACCTCCTCAAACTCCCCTAGACCAAAAAGTCTCAACAATTGACTCTGAGATTGAAAGGTATGAAGAGGAGATAAAGAAAGCTTGGGAAAATCAACAAACCTCCTCCATGAAAGAGCTATTAAAGCAAATGTTGAGTGCAAAAAAAGGAGTGGAGGAGCATGAAAGTGAGGAAGTCATTCCAGAGAATTCACACTCAAGTGAAGCAGAAAATCACATGAAGGAAAGGCTCATGGAACCACCAATACAAGAGGATCTTAATGAAGAAATCACTACAATAATCACACAGCAACCATGTCTTGACATCCAAGAAGTGAAGGCAATTGACAAAAGCACCAAGAAGAGGATTGTGACCAAGATACCAAGGACAACATTCATGAGAAGGTCAACTGCAAACAATCCTGTCCCTGATCCAGCAAGCAAGATCAATCAAGCCAATTTCACAAGGAAGCTTGTTGAAAGAAGACCAAGACAGGGGACAATAACTGAAACTTCTCCCCTCTTGGAGTCATTCCTCTTAACAAACTAGAAGAAGAGGAAGAAAGTGAAGAACAACATGTCAAGCTAATGACACTAAAAGAGCACTTGTTGGGAGGTAACCCAACCATAGGTAACATTTTTTCTCTGCTTTGTTTTCTTCCTTTGTTTAGTTTAAATTTCAATAAATTGACATATGGTTGCATTCTAAGTTTGGTGTTTCTATGCAACAAAATTTGGTTCTAATCCTTACAAGATACTTGCATCAATTCCAAGTGAAAGTGTCACACTAAGTTTGGTGTGCCACTTATTCTTTATGCAAAGTATTATGCTCACCTTCTTAAGTTTGCAATCACAATGTCTCTGACTCTTGTGCCTTGATTATTATCTTTAATTTTGCTTGCTTGAAACACATGTACTACTAACATTTCTTGTGTAAGACATTCATGATCCATCTTAGCCCCATAGCCACGGTTCTAATAGTTGCTTGAGGATGAGCAAGCATTCTGAGTTTGGTATGGGAAGGAGGAGAATGGGAGGAAAATGACAACAATAGAGAAGATAAACTACAAGGTTGTAAAGTTCTTTTTCCTCTCATTTGTTTCAAGCACTATAAACTGCATGATTGTCTTTACCTTCTCTGTATGCATGTGTGTATGAAAAGGCATAGTTTGATTTCTAAAATTGCAACATGGTGCTGTGCCATTATGATTACCAACTTGAGTTTTGTGAATTCAAAAGCAGTAAAGCATCATGATCATAAACAAACAAGGAATTAAAGAAGAGTTTAGCATGTGCATACAAGTATTGGAAAGCTAGTATGATTAATTGTTGCTCAATTGCATTGGATTTTATTTAATTGAAGTTTTCATCTAGGACATTTTGTGAAATCTTTTAAAATCATGAAAACCTTGAAGAAGCAAATGCAAAATAAAGCAAGAAAAGAAAAAGGGAAAGAATGAGAAAGCTGAAGGCTCTGAGTACCAATGGCAATTTATTTGTTAAGTACTTGTGGTGTTTATGTATCAAGCCAAATGCTTGAAAACAAAACACTTAGAAGTCAAGGTTAGGCTCAAAGTGCAAAAGCACCCCCTCAAAGCTCAAGGCTCTGAGCATCAATGATTAGAGAGTCAAGAAAAGAAAAGAAAAATGAGATTAATGAAGTCCTCTAATCAAATGCTTGTGGTGCTTATGTATCAAGTGGTAATACTTGAAAACAAAGCATTTAGAAGTCGTAGCTTTGTTATCAACTCATGGGGCAAAGCACCCAAAAGGAGAAGCTAAATAAGAAAATCAAAAGCTTGTTTCAAGGAAGAAATATAAGAGAAAGATTTCATAAAATGAGCTAGATGGAAGCATCAATCATTTACATTTCTTTTGTGATTGTAGCATGCTTAGAAAACTAGCTTACCATGAACATTGAGTTGCTATTCTTCTTGCCTTGGATTGTCAATCTTTATTGCATGATTCTTTTCTTGCTTGGGGACAAGCAAGGTTTAAGTTTGGTGTTGTGATGACATGTCACCATGTCATGTTTTTCTATGCTTTTTCCTTTTTTTTATAGGTTTTATGCACTTTCTTGAGCCATAAGCAAGCCAATTGGGTAGATTTCCATGTTTCCTTTGATTCAATCAACCATGGATGAATTAATGCAATTTCATGAGATTTTATGCTATAATTGTCATATATTATGAAAGAATAACAAACTCATGATTTTGAGCATAGCTTTGATGTGTTTGGTTGATTGATGATAGGTGAAAAGAGTTTTGAAGAAGGTTGAAAGAAGAAGGAATGGCTAGGAGCAAGGGAGAACAAAAAGTTTGAGCCAAAGTTTGCCTCAAACTTTAGCTCAAACTTTTGGGAGAAAAGCTTGAGCCAACATTTGCCTCAAACTTTTTGGCAAACGTTGGCGCCACACCAACATACCCAGGGGAGAAAAAAGCTTGCGCCAACGTTTGCCTCAAGCTTTTTGGCAAACGTTGGCGCCACAAGGCATACAAGGGGTATACTTCCAACAAGAATAACTTGAGCTACAGAGCTCCAAATGAGGTGATTCAAAAAGCAATGGAAAGTAGGAATCGAGAGCTTTCCAAGAATATATGGCACTGCATGGTCTAAAATTGAGGGAGAAAACGGCCCCACAATGAGCATAAACGAACATGGTGGCAACTTGCAGTGAGGCCAACTGACCTCTACACCTTCGACGGAGTATAACTCGAGCTGTAGAGCTCCAAATGATGCGCTTCTAACGGCATTGGAAAGTAGACATTCAGAGCTTTCCAACAATATATAATAGTATGGGGTGGACAATACGTTTGAGCCTCCAGAACTGGCGTTTTCGACCACGTTTGAGGCAAACTTTACCTCAAACGCTGCACACCAAAGCCAGCGACCCTGTCCTCTTCAAAGGAGCATAACTTGAGTTGTAGATGTCCAATTGAGGTGATTTCAATTGGGTTAGAAAGCTGACATTTAGATCTTTCCAACCATATATAATAGTCTATAGTTGGAATGAAATTGGCAACGTTGACAAGAGGACAAAGTAGCACCCCACACATGCATACAAGGTGATCCACGTTTGGCTAAAAGTTTGACCTCAAACTTTAGCTCAAACATGGATATCAGCAAAAGGGGGTGGCTGATATAAAAAGCTTGAGCAAAAGTTTTCCTCAAACTTTGACTCAAGCTTTTGTGCTTTATGTCCCAATTCACAATGGGTTTCTCTCCAACTCCAAGTGCAATCAACAGAGGCCATCTTCAACCCAAATCCAAAGCACGCAAAGCCCATTATCATCACTCAAAGGCACAAGAGATAGATAAAATAGGAATTTTATTTAATTATAATTTGTCTTTAATTTCACTTTCATTTTTATTTTCATTTTGTAAAAAGCCTATATAAGGCATCATTCTCATTTTAGAAAGGTTGGCTCGGATAGAGAGCATTGAAGGCTGGCTCCACAAGGGAGCATTAGGAATAGAGAACTCTCTCTCTTTAGTTTTTCTCTTTGTTTTGAATCTTGGGTTGAGAATTGAAGGAATTCTGTTTCATTCTCACTTTGAGATTTCTCTTGTTCTTCTTCTAAAAAATTTCAGTGAATTAAGGATCTGAATCAACACTCTGTTTACTTCTTTCATCTCTATTTCTTCTGCAAATTGTTTACTGTTGGATCAAGGAAGGAATTGAGATCTAGACTTGTTTTCTAGTCTCATTGATTTCCTGAGATCTTAAATTTCTCCTTTAGACTTCACAATCGAGCTAAATTTAAATTCTGTTTTAATTCTCCTGCACTTCTACATTTCCGTTTTGGTATTGAATCAATCTGTTTCTGACTTTCTTTACCTGAGAGCTCTTAAGTTTACGGCACTTCTTATTTTTTAGTTCTATTTTAATTTCCAGCACCCAATTCCTTTTATTTTTCATGCAATTTAACTCTTCGGCAATTGTTCTAAGTTCTATTTACTGCTTTCATTTAAATTTCCAGTTGCTTTATCTATTGCTTTCTTTAAATTCCCTGCACCCTACCCTCTACTTTTCATGCAATTTACTTTTCTTGCAATTTAAGATTCTTGCAATTTACATTTCTTACTCTTTAAGTTACTTGCCAATTTACATTCTGCAACTTTAAATTCATTGTCATTTACTTTCTGTTGGCTACAATTTCATACAATTCACTTCAATGTTAGCTTGACTAAACTAATCACCCACTAAAGTTGCTTGATCCATCAATCCCTGTGGGATCGACCTCACTCACGTGAGTTTTACTACTTGATGCGACCCGGTATACTTGCCGGTTAGATTTGGGTGTTTTGGAAATTCGTTTTTCCACAAAATTTTCCCATCATATGCTAGATTTTATTTTATATTTCTAATAAAAATAAAAAAATTAATCATATAATTTAAAAATTCAAAAATAAAAGATTTATTTTTTCAAATTTTTAAATTTTTTAAAACTTTTTTATCTTTTTATTCCCCGGATAAAGCTACAACCAGACAGTTGACTTTTTTTTGCTGCACTTACTCATAAATTAAGAATAAATTAATTTAAAAAATTTAAAATTTAATTTTTTTATTTTTTAGATATTATTGGAATTTTTTATTTTTTTAAAATTAGAAAAAATTTATTTTTTAGTTTAAAATTTTAAAAAAAATTAAATTTACTAATCTGTTATTTACCAGATATTGCTGGACTTTATTTTATTTTTCTAATTTATATAAAAAAATTAATCATATAATTTAAAAATTCAGAAATAAAAAATTTATTTTTTTAAAAATTTTAATATTTTTAAAAATATTTTTTTATCTTTTTATTCACCGAATAATGCTACACCCGGATAGTTAACTTTTTTTTTGCTCCACTTGTTCACAAATTAAGAATAAATTAATTTAAAAAATTTAAATATTTAATTTTTTATTTTTTGGATATTGTTGGAGTCTTTTATTTTTTGGATTCAGAAAAAAATTTATTTTTTTAGTTTAAAAATAAAAAAAAATAAATTTACAGATCTGTTATTTACCAAATATTGATGGAATTTATTTTATTGTTCTAATTTAAATAAAAAAAATTAATCACATAATTTTAAAATTCAAAAATAAAAAATTTATTTTTTTAAAATTTTTAATTTTTTTAAAAATTATTTTTTTATCTTTTTATTCACCGGATAAGACTACACCCTGACAGTTGACTTTTTTTTGCTGCACTTGTTCACAAATTAAGAATAGATTAATTTAAAAAATTTAAATTTTTTATTTTTTTATTTTTTGGATAATTTGGAATTTTTTATTTTTTTTACAATTAGAAAAAAAATTATTTTTTAAGTTTAAAAATTAAAAAAATAAATTTACAACTCTGTTATTTAACAGATATTGTTGGACTTTATTTTATTTTTCTAATTGAAATAAAAAAATTAATCATATAATTTAAAATTTCAAAAATAAAAAATTTAGTTTTTAAAATTTTTAATTATTTTATTCTCCAGATAATGCTGCACTCAGAAAATTAACTTTTTTTTTTGCTGCACTTGTTCACAAAATAAGAATAAATTAATTTAAAAAATTTAAAATATTTTATTTTTCAAATTTTTTAGTTTTTGAATATTGTTGGAATTTTTTGTTTTTCTACTATTAGAAAAAAATTTATGTTTTAGTTTAAAACTTTAAACAAAAATGAAAAATTTACAGATTTGTTGTTTAATAGATATTGCTAAACTTTATTTTATTTTTCTTATTTAAATAAGAAACATTTAATAATATAATTTAAAAATTAAAAAATAAAAAATTTAGTTTTTTAAAATTTTTTATTTTTTTAAGAATATTTTTTATTTTTTATTCACTGGATAATGCATCACATGGACAGTTGACTTTCTTTTGCTACACTTGTTCACAAATTAAGAATAAATTAATAAAAAAAATTTAAAAATTTAATTTTTTTATTTTTTGGATATTGGTAGAATTTTTTATTTTTTTACAATTAGAAAAAAAATTATTTTTTTAGTTTAAAAATAAAAAAAATAAATTTATAGATATGTTATTTACCAGAATATGCTAGATTTTATTTTACATTTCTAATAAAAATAAAAAAATTAATCATATAATTTAAAAATTCAAAAATAAAAGATTTATTTTTTCAAATTTTTAAATTTTTTAAAACTTTTTTATCTTTTTATTCCCCGGATAAGGCTACAACCAGACAGTTGACTTTTTTTTGCTTCACTTACTCATAAATTAAGAATAAATTAATTTAAAAAATTTAAAATTTAATTTTTTTATTTTTTAGATATTATTGGAATTTTTTATTTTTTTAAAATTAGAAAAAATTTATTTTTTAGTTTAAAATTTAAAAAAAAAATTAAATTTTCTAGTCTGTTATTTACCAGATATTGCTGAACTTTATTTTATTTTTCTAATTTATATAAAAAAATTAATCATATAATTTAAAAATTCAGAAATAAAAAATTTATTTTTTTAAAAATTTTAATATTTTTAAAAATATTTTTTTATCTTTTTATTCACCGAATAATGCTACACCCGGATAGTTAACTTTTTTTTTGCTCCACTTGTTCACAAATTAAGAATAAATTAATTTAAAAAATTTAAATATTTAATTTTTTAATTTTTGGATATTGTTGGAGTCTTTTATTTTTTAGATTCAGAAAAAAATTTATTTTTTTAGTTTAAAAATTAAAAAAAATAAATTTACAGATCTGTTATTTACCAAATATTGATGGACTTTATTTTATTGTTCTAATTTAAATAAAAAAATTAATCACATAATTTTAAAATTCAAAAATAAAAAATTTATTTTTTTAAAATTTTTAATTTTTTAAAAATTATTTTTTTATATTTTTATTCACCGGATAAGACTACACCCTGACAATTGACTTTTTTTTGCTGCACTTGTTCACAAATTAAGAATAGATTAATTTAAAAAATTTAAAATTTTTATTTTTTTTATTTTTTGGATAATTTGGAATTTTTTATTTTTTTACAATTAGAAAAAAAATTATTTTTTAAGTTTAAAATTAAAAAAATAAATTTACAACTCTGTTATTTAACAGATATTGTTGGACTTTATTTTATTTTTCTAATTGAAATAAAAAAATTAATCATATAATTTAAAATTTCAAAATTAAAAAATTTAGTTTTCTAAATTTTTTTATTTTTTTAAAAATATTTTTTATTTTTTTATTCTCCGGATAATGCTGCACTCAGAAAATTGTCCTTTTTTTGCTGCACTTGTTCACAAAATAAGAATAAATTAATTTAAAAAATTTAAAATTGTTTATTTTTCAATTTTTTAGTTTTAGAATATTGCTGAAATTTTTTATTTTTCTTTTATGAGAAAAAAAATTTATTTTTTAGTTTAAAACTTTAAACAAAAATAAAAAAATTTACAGATTTTTTGTTTACTGGATATTGCTGAACTTTATTTTATTTTTCTAATTTAAATAAAAAATATTTAATAATATAATTTAAAAATTAAAAAATAAAAAATTTAGTTTTTTTAATTTTTTATTTTTTTTAAATATTTTTTTATCTTTTTATTCACCGGATAACACTACACCCGGACAGTTGACTTTTTTTTGCTGCACTTGTTCACAAATTAATAATAGATTAATTTAAAAAATTTAAGATTTTAATTTATTTATTTTTTGAATAATTTGGAATTTTTTATTTTTTTTTACAATTTGAAAAAAAATTATTTTTTAAGTTTAAAAATTAAAAAAATAAATTTACAACTCTGTTATTTAACAGATATTGTTGGACTTTATTTTATTTTTCTAATTGAAATAAAAAAATTAATCATATAATTTAAAATTTCAAAAATAAAAAATTTAGTTTTTAGTGTTTTTAATTTTTTTATTCTCCAGATAATGTTGCACTCAGAAAATTGACTTTTTTTTTGCTACACTTGTTCACAAAATAAGAATAAATTAATTTAAAAAATTTAAAATTTTTTATTTTTCAAATTTTTTAGTTTTTGAATATTGTTGGAATTTTTTGTTTTTCTACTATTAGAAAAAAATTTATGTTTTAGTTTAAAACTTTAAACAAAAATGAAAAATTTACAGATTTGTTGTTTAATAGATATTGCTAAACTTTATTTTATTTTTATTATTTAAATAAGAAACATTTAATAATATAATTTAAAAATTAAAAAATAAAAAAATTAGTTTTTTAAAATTTTTTATTTTTTTAAGAATATTTTTTATTTTTTATTCACTGGATAATGCATCACATGGACAGTTGACTTTCTTTTGCTACACTTGTTCACAAATTAAGAATAAATTAATAAAAAAAAATTAAAAATTTAATTTTTTTATTTTTTGGATATTGGTAGAATTTTTTACTTTTTTACAATTAGAAAAAAAATTATTTTTTTAGTTTAAAAATAAAAAAAATAAATTTACAGATATGTTATTTACCAGAATATGCTAGATTTTATTTTATATTTCTAATAAAAATAAAAAATTAATCATATAATTTAAAAATTCAAAAATAAAGATTTATTTTTTCAAATTTTTAAATTTTTTAAAACTTTTTTATCTTTTTATTCCCCGGATAAGGCTACAACCAGACAGTTGACTTTTTTTGCTGCACTTACTCATAAATTAAGAATAAATTAATTTAAAAATTTAAAATTTAATTTTTTTATTTTTTAGATATTATTGGAATTTTTTATTTTTTTAAAATTAGAAAAAATTTATTTTTTAGTTTAAAATTAAAAAAAAAATAAATTTACTAATCTGTTATTTACCAGATATTGCTGGACTTTATTTTATTTTTCTAATTTATATAAAAAATTAATCATATAATTTAAAAATTCAGAAATAAAAAATTTATTTTTTTAAAAATTTTAATATTTTTAAAAATATTTTTTTATCTTTTTATTCACCGAATATTGCTACACCCGGATAGTTAACTTTTTTTTGCTCCACTTGTTCACAAATTAAGAATAAATTAATTTAAAAAATTTAAATATTTAATTTTTTATTTTTTGGATATTGTTGGAGTCTTTTATTTTTTGGATTCAGAAAAAAATTTATTTTTTTAGTTTAAAAATTAAAAAAAATAAATTTACAGATCTGTTATTTACCAAATATTGATGGACTTTATTTTATTGTTCTAATTTAAATAAAAAAATTAATCACATAATTTTAAAATTCAAAAATAAAAAATTTATTTTTTTTAAATTTTTAATTTTTTTAAAAATTATTTTCTTATCTTTTTATTCACCGGATAAGACTACACCCTGACAGTTGACTTTTTTTTGCTGCACTTGTTCACAAATTAAGAATAGATTAATTTAAAAAATTTAAAATTTTTATTTTTTTATTTTTTGGATAATTTGGAATTTTTTGTTTTTTTTACAATTAGAAAAAAAATTATTTTTTAAGTTTAAAAATTAAAAAAATAAATTTACAACTCTGTTATTTAACAGATATTATTGGACTTTATTTTATTTTTCTAATTGAAATAAAAAAATTAATCATATAATTTAAAATTTCAAAATTAAAAAATTTAGTTTTCTAAAATTTTTATTTTTTTAAAAATATTTTTTATTTTTTTATTCTCCGGATAATGCTGCACTCAGAAAATTGTCCTTTTTTTGCTGCACTTGTTCACAAAATAAGAATAAATTAATTTAAAAAATTTAAAATTGTTTATTTTTCAATTTTTTTAGTTTTAGAATATTGCTGAAATTTTTTATTTTTCTTTTATTTGAAAAAAATTTATTTTTTAGTTTAAAACTTTAAACAAAAATAAAAAATTTACAGATTTTTTGTTTATTGGATATTGCTGAACTTTATTTTCTTTTTCTAATTTAAATAAAAAATATTTAATAATATAATTTAAAAATTAAAAAAATAAAAAATTTAGTTTTTTTAATTTTTTATTTTTTTTAAAATATTTTTTTATCTTTTTATTCACCGGATAACACTACACCCGGACAGTTGACTTTTTTTTGCTGCACTTGTTCACAAATTAATAATAGATTAATTTAAAAAATTTAAGATTTTAATTTTTTTTATTTTTTGAATAATTTGGAATTTTTTATTTTTTTTACAATTAGAAAAAAAATTATTTTTTAAGTTTAAAAATTAAAAAAATAAATTTACAACTCTGTTATTTAACAGATATTGTTGGACTTTATTTTATTTTTCTAATTGAAATAAAAAAATTAATCATATAATTTAAAATTCCAAAAATAAAGAATTTAGTTTTTAGAGTTTTTAATTTTTTTATTCTCCGGATAATGCTGCACTCAGAAAATTGTCCTTTTTTTGCTGCACTTGTTCACAAAATAAGAATAAATTAATTTAAAAAATTTAAAATTGTTTATTTTTCAATTTTTTTAGTTTTAGAATATTGCTGAAATTTTTTATTTTTCTTCTATTAGAAAAAAATTTATTTTTTAGTTTAAAACTTTAAACAAAAATAAAAAATTTACAGATTTTTTGTTTACTAGATATTGCTGAACTTTATTTTATTTTTCTAATTTAAATAAAAAATATTTAATAATATAATTTAAAAATTAAAAAAATAAAAAATTTAGTTTTTTTAATTTTTTATTTTTTTTAAAATATTTTTTTATCTTTTTATTCACCGGATAACACTACACCCGGACAGTTGACTTTTTTTTGCTGCACTTGTTCACAAATTAATAATAGATTAATTTAAAATATTTAAGATTTTAATTTTTTTTATTTTTTGAATAATTTGGAATTTTTTATTTTTTTTACAATTAGAAAAAAATTATTTTTTAAGTTTAAAAATTAAAAAAATAAATTTACAACTCTGTTATTTAACAGATATTGTTGGACTTTATTTTATTTTTCTAATTGAAATAAAAAAATTAATCATATAATTTAAAATTTCAAAAATAAAAAATTTAGTTTTTAAAATTTTTAATTTTTTTATTCTCCAGATAATGCTGCACTCAGAAAATTGACTTTTTTTTGCTGCACTTGTTCACAAAATAAGAATAAATTAATTTAAAAAATTTAAAATTTTTTATTTTTCAAATTTTTTAGTTTTTGAATATTGTTGGAATTTTTTATTTTTCTACTATTAGAAAAAAATTTATGTTTTAGTTTAAAACTTTAAACAAAAATGAAAAATTTACAGATTTGTTGTTTAATAGATATTGCTAAACTTTATTTTATTTTTATTATTTAAATAAGAAACATTTAATAATATAATTTAAAAATTAAAAAATAAAAAATTTAGTTTTTTAAAATTTTTTATTTTTTTAAGAATATTTTTTATTTTTTATTCACTGGATAATGCATCACATGGACAGTTGACTTTCTTTTGCTACACTTGTTCACAAATTAAGAATAAATTAATAAAAAAAATTTAAAAATTTAATTTTTTTATTTTTTGGATATTGGTAGAAATTTTTATTTTTTTACAATTAGAAAAAAATTATTTTTTTAGTTTAAAAATAAAAAAAATAAATTTAAAGATATGTTATTTACCAGAATATGCTAGATTTTATTTTATATTTCTAATAAAAATAAAAAAAATTAATCATATAATTTAAAAATTCAAAAATAAAAGATTTATTTTTTCAAATTTTTTAATTTTGTAAAACTTTTTTATCTTTTTATTCCCCGGATAAGGCTATTGATGACAAGTCATCTTAGCCTATTTTCACTAGCCTTTTTCTTTTGTTTTCAATTGAATTATGCACTTTCTTGAGCCACAAGCAAGCCAGTTGGGTAGATTTTCATGTTTCCTTTGATTTAATCAACCATAGATAAATTAATTCAATTTCATGAGGATTTATGCTATAATTGCCACATATTATGAAAGAATGACAATCTCATGATTTTGAGCATAGCTTTGATGTGTTTGGTTGATTAATGATAGGTGAAGAAAGCTTGGAGAAAGGTTGAAGCAAGAAGGAATGGCTAGGAGCAAGAGAGAACAAAAAGTTTGAGCAAAAGTTTGCCTCAAACTTTAGCTCAAACTTTCGGAATAAGTGAAAACACACCAGGGAACAAAAAGCTTGAGCAAAAGTGATGAGATATTTTGGTGGAGAAACGAATCTCTCCGAAAACACCCAAATCTAACCGGCAAGTGCACCGGGTCGCATCAAGTAATAAAAACTCACGGGAGTGAGGTCGATCTCACAGGGATTGAAGGATTGAGCAATTTTAGTTTAGTGGTTGATTTAGTCAAGCGAATCAAGATTTGGTTGATTGATTGGTGATTTGCAGAATTTAAATTGCATGGAATTAAAGAGAGCAGGAAATTAAATTGCTGAATCTTAAAGAACAAGAAATTAAATGGCAGAAACTTAGAGTGCAAGAAATGTAAATTGCGGAATCTTAAAGTGCAAGGAATGTAAATGACTTGAATTGTAAAGGGGATTGGGACTTGGATTTGCAGAAATTAAACAAGGAAAAGTTAAATTGCATTAAACAGAAGAGAAAAAGGGAATTGGGATTGAATCGGATCCGAAACAGCAAAGTAGATGAACATGGAAAGCAGTAAACAGAGAATTGAAATGGGAAATCAGATCTCAGGACCCAGAGACTAGAAAACCAAGTCTAGATCTCAATGCCTTCCTAGATCCAACAAGAACAATTGCAAGGAAATTGTAAATTGCAAAGAAATTAGATGAGAAGCAAGTAATGGAAACAGAAATTCAAATTCAGTAAATAAACAGAGAGATCCAAGGATGAGATTGAAACAGAATTTCTTCAAATCTCCAACCCAAGATCCAAGACAAGTGTAATTGAAATTGAAAGCAATAAAACTAAGAGGAAGAGAAGTGAATTCTTCTTCCCCAAGACAAAGAAATTAAAGATCACTCAATATCCAAAGCTCTCCGAAAACTATTATGAAAATTCCAAAGGGAAAGCTCCCCGAAAAACTTAAATTCTATCCTATTTATACACTTTCTTCAAATGATCTTCAAGCCTTGAGTTGGGCCTTTGCTCTTGGTGGAATTCGGTTGAAAGAGGCCTTGGTTGATTGCTCTTGAAGTTTGGAGAAGAACCAAAGTGAACCAATTGAACCGGGTTGGAGTTTTGCAAAAGTTGGACCAAAAGTTTGAGCAAAAGTTAGGGGGCTAACTTTTGGTCTAACTTTTCATATCAGCCCACAAAATTTGTTGCTACTCACGTTGGTGCCAAAGTTAGGGGTCTAACTTTGGCCCCAACGTTAGCTTCACCTTGTGCACTTGTGGCGCCAACGTTAGCCACCAAGTTAGGGGGCTAACGTTGGCACAAACTTTTGCTCCTCCTTGTGATTTTCATGTGCCAACGTTAGCCACCAAGTTAGGGGGCTAACGTTGGCGCAAACTTTTGGTGCCCAGGGAGGTTTTCTTCATGCCAACGTTAGCCTCAAAGTTAGGGGGCTAACGTTGGCGCAAACTTTTGGTTCCCAGGGGTGAATTTCATGTGCCAACGTTAGCCTCAAAGTTAGGGGGCTAACGTTGGCGCAAACTTTTGGTACCCAGGGAGTGATGTTCAAGTTCCAACGTTAGCCTCCAAGTTAGGGGTCTAACGTTGGGGCTAACTTTTCACCCAAAAGTTTGTGCAAAAGTTTGAGGCTAACTTTAGGTCCAACTTTTTGCTTCCTGGTTCAATTTCACTTATTCCATTGTCTTCTCTTTACTCCTAGCTATGCCTTCTTGCTTCAACCTTTCTCCAAGCTTTCTTCACCTATCATTAATCAACCAAACACATCAAAGCTATGCTTAAAATCATGAGATATTCATTCTTTCATAATATGTGACAATTATAGTATAAAACCTCATGAAATAGCATGAATTCATACATGGTTGATTAAATCAAAGGAAACATGAAAATCTAGCTAATTGGCTTGCTTGTAGCTCAAGAAAGTGCATAATTCTAATGAAAACAAAAGAAAAAGACTAGTTAAAATAGGCTAAGATGACTTGTCATAAAAAGTTTGCCTCAAACTTTAGCTCAAACTTTTGGGAGAAAAGCTTGAGCCAACGTTTGCCTCAAACTTTTTGGCAAACGTTGGCATCACAAATCAACACCCTGGAGAGAAAAAGTTTGCGCCAACGTTTGCCTCAAACTTTTTGGCAAACGTTGGCGCCATCAGCAACACACCCTGGAGACAAAAAGTTTGCGCCAACGTTTGCCTCAAACTTTTTGGCAAACGTTGGCGCCATGAGTGTGCATAAGGGGGCCAACGTTTGAGCAAAAGTTTGACCCCAAACTTTAGCTCAAACGTTGGTAGCAGCAAGAATGGGGTTGTTGATGTAAAAAGTTTGAGTAAAAGTTTGTCTCAAACTTTTACTCAAACTTTTACTCAAGCTTTTATAATTCCCAACCCGGTTCACTTCGGTTCTCTCTCCAACTCCAAGAGCAATCAACCAAGGCCTCTATCAACCCAATTCCATCAAGAGCAAAGGCCCAATTCAAGGCTTGAAGACCATTTGAAGAAAGTGTATAAATAGCTTAAGATTTAAGTTTTAGAGAGAGCTTTCTTTTCGATTTTGATTGGGTAGTTTGTAGAGAGCTCACTTTTAATTTTTGGCATTGTTGTTCTAGAATTCAAGAGAATTGGGGAGGAGAATTATCTCTCTTCTTCCTTGTTCTTGCTTGAGCACTCTTTACTTTTCTTGCTTCGGATCTTGGGTGGAGAATTGAAGAACTTCTGTTTCAATCTCACCTTGAGATCTTGTTTAATTTTCTACTTAATTGAATTTTCTTTTCTGTTAATCGCTTCTTATTCTATTCTCTCTGCAATTTACACTTCTTCATTTCCTTTGCAATTGTTCTTGTTGTTTCTAGGAAGGCATTGAGATCTAGACTTGGTTATCTAGTCTCTTGAGTCCTGAGATCTGGATTCCCCATTTTTGATTCTCTGTTTAATGCTTTTCAAGCCCATTTACAATTCCGTTTTAGATCCGATTCAATTCAAGTCATCTTTTACTTTTCTGTTTATTGAATTTTACTTTTCCTTGTTTGATTTCTGAAAATCCCATTCCCAATTCCTTTTACAATTCAAGCCATTTACATTTCTTGCACTTTAAGATTCTGCAATTTACATTTCTTGCGTTCTAAGTTTCTGCTATTTAATTTCTTGCTCTTTAAGATTCAGCCTCTTTAATCTCTCTATACTTTAAATTCATGCCAATTGTCCCTCTCCCTTTACTTTCCATGCAATTTAAATTCTGTTAATCACAAATCTCTCAACCAAATCATGATTCGCTTGACTAAATTAACCACTAAGCTAAAATTGCTCAATCCTTCAATCCCTGTGGGATCGACCTCACTCCCGTGAGTTTTTATTACTTGATGCGACCCGGTGCACTTGCCGGTGAGTTTTGTGTCGGATCATTTTCTGCACATCAAGTTTTTGGCGCCGTTGCCGGGGATTGATTAGATTGACAATGATTAAGTGAGGTGGTGATCTAGATCTAGCATTTTTATTTTCTGTTTCTTTAATTTTTGACTTGCACACTAACTGTTTGAGACTTTGTCTCTACTAACTCCCACTGCACTCAAGCTACAGAGTGCTCTGTGTATCTTTGCTGTTTTGGTTGTATGACATGAACCAGGAGAGAGTTCTCCACCTCTGGAATTTCTGAAGAAGGGCACCAAGAAATGGAGGAGACCGGAAGGAAGTCCATAGTGAGAGGAGAAAATCAAAGGCAACAGGATTTTCAACCTCCATGATCAAAGAATGGAGGATGTCAAGCTAGTGACAATAAAGAAGCGCTTGTTGGGAGGCAACCCAACCTGAGGTAGTTTTCTTTTCATAGCTATTTCATTAAAAAGGTTAATTAATTTTATCTATATTGCAAGAAGCTAAGTTTGGTGTTGCACACCAAAACAATCTAAGGGAGAATGAAGGATTCTAAGTTTGGTGTTCCACCAAAATTTCATCATAAAATGCATTCTCACTTTCTGCATAATGTTAGCTTCAAGCATTTAGATAACTAGTTAACTATTCTGCTGTTTCCTAGTTTTCAGTTTTATTACTTTTGAAAAAGAAAAAGAGTTTCACATATGGTTAATCTGATGCATGAGAACCATTGGCAAGGTACTAAGTTTGGTGTTCCCACACCAAAGTAAGTTCAAGGGCCCACAAATAAATCATGCATGCTAACCATTTTTCAAGTGCTTCGGGAACAAGCAACTTTCAATATCATTACAGAGGTCCATACAAGTTTTTGGAAGGATTAAGCATCATCAACCAAAGAGATGAAAGAGGAATGTGTGGATCAGTGATGATGATGATGAGGAGTAAAGCAAGCAAACTCCAAAAGGTTGTATTGTTAAGTGATTATTTTACATCAAACACTACTATGATTGAGAGTGATTTTGTTTCCCTATCTGTCCTTCTGTCTAGTATAGTTTTTCTGCAATTCAATAATCAAGATGCTTGATCATTTACAACACTATACTCTCCAAAACTTGTTTGCACTCAATATTTCAAAAATGCATCACATGAAAGTTCTTAGAAAAGAAGGATTGAGGAATTAAACAATTTTGAGGCAAGCAAAAGATTAGGAGAAGTGGCAATTCTAGTTGTATGATAATGTATTGAGGTTGCATGCTTATGAAAACTTGCATGGGAGCTCATAGGCAGGACATGAAGTTCAAAGAAGTATTGTGGAGATTCTCAAAAATTTATTGATCCAAGAAGCAGCAAACAAAACAAAAGAAAATAAAAGAAAATATAAAAACAAAAAGAACATGGCCCAAGGTGATGACATGTCATCATGTCATGTTTTTCTATGCCTTTTTCCTTTGTTTTCAATAGGTTTTATGCACTTTCTTGAGCCATAAGCAAGCCAAGTGGGTAGATTTTCATGCTTCCTTTGATTTAATCAACCATGTATGAATTCATGCTATTTCATGAGGTTTTATGCTAAAAGTGACACATATTATGATAGAATGAATATCTCATGATTATGAGCATAGCTTTGATGTGTTTGGTTGATTAATGATAGGTGAAGAAAGCTTGGAGAAAGGTTGAAGCAAAGAGGAATGGCTAGAAGTGAAGAATGGAAGTTGATCCTGGAGGCATGAAGTTAGCCCCAACGTTAGCCCCCTAACTTGGAGGCTAACGTTGGGCATGAAGATCACTCCCTGGACTCCCCACGTTTGAGCCAACGTTAGCCCCCTAACTTGGAGGCTAACGTTGGCAAGAGAAACTTGAAACTCATCCCTGGGCCAGCCAACGTTTGCGCCAACGTTAGCCCCCTAACTTGGAGGCTAACGTTGGCACATGAGTTATAAAGGGGGAGAAGGCCAACGTTTGCGCCAACGTTAGCCCCCTAACTTGGAGGCTAACGTTGGCGCCACACACCACAAGGCATACAAGGGGTATACTTCCAGCAAGAATAACTTGAGCTACAGAGCTCCAAATGAGGTGATTCAAGAAGCATTGGAAAGTAGGAATCAAGAGCTTTCCAAGCATATATGGCACTGCATGGTGGACACTAAAATTGAGGGAGAAAACTGCCCCGCAATGTGCATAAACGAACATGGTGGCAACCTGCAGTGAGGCCACTTGACCTCTGCACCTTCAAAGGAGTATAACTCGAGCTGTAGAGCTCCAAATGATGTGCTCCCAAAGGCATTGGAAAGTAGACATCCAGGGCTTTCCAACAATGTATAATAGTATGGGGTGGACAATACATTTGAGCCTCCAGAACTGGCGTTTTCGCCAACGTTTGAGGGCTAACGTTACCTCAAACGCTGCACACCAAAGCCAGCGACCATACCCTCTTCAAATGATCATAACTTGAGTTGTAGATGTCCAATTGAAGTGATTCCAAGTGGGTTAGAAAGCTGACATTCAGAGCTTTCCAACCATATATGATAGTCTATATTGGGCATAAAATTGGCAACATGACAAGAGGACAAAGTTGGCCCCATAAATGTACATAAGGGAGGCCAACGTTAGGGTCAAAGTTAGACCCCTAACGTTGGCACCAACGTTCATACCAGCAAATTATGCTTGCTGCTATGAAAAGTTGGGGTCAAAGTTAGACCCCTAACTTTGGCCCTAACGTTGGGACCAACTATGGCTAACTTCAAAACCGGTTCAATTGGTTCACTTCGGTTCTTCCTCAAACTCAACCCAAGGCCTCTTTCAACCCAATTCCATCAAGAGCAAGGGCCCAAATGATCATCACTCAAAGGCACAAGAAATAGATAAAATAGGATTTTCATTTAATTGTAATTTGTTTTTAATTTCATTTTCAATTTGTAGAAATGCCTATAAATAGGCATCTGTTTCATATTTGTAAGGGAGGCTGGCTCCACTAGGGAGCATTAGGAATACAGAACTCTCTCTCTTTAGTTTTCCTTTTTGTTTTGAATCTTGAGTTGAGAATTGAAGAAATTCTGTTTCAATCTCACCTTGAGAATTCTCTCTGTTTACTTGTCTGCATAATTTCAGTGAATTGTGATTTGAATCAAAACTCTCTTTACTGCTTTCTTCTCTATTTTCTTCTGCAATTATTCTCTGTTGGATCAAGGAAGGAATTGAGATCTAGACTTGGTCTCTAGTCTCATCCAACCCCTGAGATCTTCAACCTCTCATTTAGATTTTGCAATTGAGCCAAGTTGCTCTCTGTTTTGATTTTAAAGTGATTTTCCAAATCTGTTGAATCTACTGCTTTCTTTTAATTTCCAGCACCCACTCCCTTTTAATTTCATGCAATTTACATTTCTTGCAATTTAAGATTCTTGCAATTTACATTTCTTGCTCTTTAAGTTTCAATGCAATTTACTTTCTGCACTTTAATTTTCCTTGTCATTTACATTCTGTTGGCTTCAATTGTCACTCAAATCACTCAATGTTAGCTTGACTAAACTAATCACCCACTAAAGTTGCTTGATCCATCAATCCCTGTGGGATCGACCTCACTCCCGTGAGTTTTTATTACTTGATACGACCCGGTACACTTGCCGGTTAGATTTGTGTGTTTTGGGAGAAATTTATTTTTCACCAAAATACTCATCAAGTTTTTGGCGCCGTTGCCGGGGATTGATTAGATCAACAATGATTAAGTGGGTGAGAAGTCTAGATTAAGCATTTTCTTTATTTTTGTTCTTGAAACCAAGGTGTTTGTGTTTTTGCCTCACTAAGCAAATATCATCTGAAACATGAATTTCAATTTTATTTGGTGTTGTGTTTTACAAAATTCAAATGGAGTTCAACTCATCTTATGATCAAACAAATTTTATGGGATATTACCCACCATCACCAATCTCTAATGGTGGCTGGGAATATCACCACGAGAATACACATTCTGAGCACTCCAATTCATGGAGATTTGCTTCAGAGACACAAGATGAGCAAGAAAATCATATGGGATATCTTCCTCCACCACAAAATGATGCAAGTTGCTATTCTAATGATGGCTGGGGGGAGCAAAACCAGAAAACATTTGAGAGCCCATATTCCACTTATCAAGAGCTATCTTCACTCGAACGTACTATCAATTCACTTATACAAAATTTTCCAAACTCACCATCCACACAAATTTCCATGAACCAAGGCCCCTCAAAGCTTGAAACCATGTTTGAAAGACATGAAAGGGAAGTACAAAGATCATGGAAAGAACAAGAGAACTCCTTCAAAAACATAGAAGTGTTGATCAATCAAACGCTAAATGAGAAGGAGGAGGTGGAAGAGCAAAATGAAGATCCACTTCAAAAATCCAGAGAATTGTTGAAAAGACAAGAACAATTCATGAAGGAACAACAACAATCCTGGAGAGAACAAGAAATCCGTCTTCAGAAGATGGATGAGCAATTGGAGAACATAGGGAAATGCTCAGAACCACTAAGCAAGGAAAATAAAGACCGATTGATGGATGTGAAGGATAAAGTGGAAGAGCAAGATGAGGAGGCTACTGCATCAAGTGAACTTTCAATGAAGAATGAGGTGGTGGAAAATGAAACTGCACTTGAGGTGACAAAAGAACCTGAACACTCACAACCTCCTCAAACTCCCCTGGACCAAAAAGTCTCAACAATTGAATCTGAGATTAAAAGATATGAAGAGGAGATGAAGAAATGTTGGGAAGATCAACAAACCTCCTCCATGAAAGAGCTATTAAAACAAATGTTGAGTGTAAAAGAGGAACTGGAGGAGCAAGAAAGTGAGGAAATCATTCCAAACTCAAGTGAGGCAGAGAAGTACATGAAGGAGAAGTTCATGGAACCACCAGTTCAAAAGGCTCTGGATGAATACAAAACTCCAATAATCACACAGCAACCAAGTCTTGAATCCAAAGAAGTGAAGGCAATTAGCAAGAACACCAATCCTGTCCCTGATCCAGCAAGCAAGATTAATCAAGCCATTTGTAAAAGGAAGCTTGCTGAGGAAAGGCCAAGACAAGGGACACTAGCTGAATCTTCTCCCCCCTTAAGGTCATTCCTCTTAACAAACTGGAAGAAGAGGAAGAAAGTGAAGAACAACATGTCAAGCTAATGACACTAAAAGAGCACTTGTTGGGAGGTAACCCAACCGTAGGTAACATTTCTTTTCTGCTTTGTCTTCGTTCTTTGTTTTGTTTAAATTCAATAAATTGGCATATGGTTACATTCTAAGTTTGGTGTTGCCTTGCAACAAATTGTTTTCAATCTTTTTGGATGATTGCATCAAATTAAAAATGAAAGTGACACACCAAGATTCTAAGTTTGGTATGCCACCTATTTTTCTATGCAAATCAATCCAGCAACATCACTTGTCTGCATAATCATATTGCCTTTTACAGTGTTATTTTTCTTCTTAGTTGGATAATTTTTGTTTTCTCTTTGTTTCATTTAATTACTTGTTTTTAATGCTTTCCTTCATTAACTGTTTTTGTTAATACATCACCAAGACATCCTTATTCATAACAGACTCTTCATTTGGTGATTGTATTTAACATATAACAGTTTCTTTTGTTTAGTTTTAGTTCAAATAAATTGACATATGGTTGCATTCTAAGTTTGGTGTTGCTATGCAACAAAATTTAGTTCCAATTCTTACAAGATACTTGCATTAATTCCAAGTGAAAGTGTCACACTAAGTTTGGTGTGCCACTTATCTTCTATGCAAAGTATTATGCTCACCTTCTTAAGCATGCAATCACAATGTCTCTGTCTCTTGTGCCTTGATTATTATCTTTAATTTTGCTTGCTTGAAACACATGTACTACTAACATTTCTTGTGTAAGACATTCATGATCCATCTTAGCCCCATAGCCATTGTCCTAATTGTTGCTTGAGGATGAGCAAGTATTCTGAGTTTGGTATGGGAAGGAGGAGAATGGGAGGAAAATGACAACAATAGAGAAGATGAACTACAAGGTTGTAAAGTTCTTTTTCCTCTCATTTGTTTCAAGCACTATAAACTGCATGATTGTCTTTACCTTCTATGTATGCATGTGTGTATGAAAAGGCATAGTTGATTTCTAAATTGCAACATGGTGCTATGTCATTATGATTACCAACTTGAGTTTTGTGAATTCAAAAGCAACAAGGTATCATGATCATAAACAAACAAGGCATTAAAGAAGATTTTAGCATGTGCATAAAAGTATTGGGAAGCTAGTATGTTTGATTGTTGCTTAATTGCATTAGATTTTATTTAATTGAAGTTTTCATCTAGCACGTTTTGTGAAATCTTTTAAAATCATGAAAACCTTGAAAGCAAATGAAAAATAAAGCAAGAAAAGAAAAAGGGAAAAATTGAGAAAGCTGAAGGCTCTGAGTACCAATGGCAATTTATTTGCTAAGTACTTGTGGTGTTTATGTATCAAGCCAAATGCTTGAAAACAAAACACTTAGAAGTCAAGGCTAGGCTCAAAGTGCAAAAGCACTCCCTCAAAGCTCAAGGCTCTGAGCATCAATGATTAGAGAGTTAAGAAAAGAAAAGAAAAATGAGCTTAATGAAGTCCTCTAATCAAATGCTTGTGGTGCTTATGTATCAAGTGGTAATACTTGAAAACAAAGCATTTAGAAGTCGTAGCTTTGTTATCAACTCATGGGGCAAAGCACCCAAAAGGAGAAGCTAATTAAAAAATTCAAAAGCTTTTTTCAAGGAAGAAATATAAAAGAAAGATTTCATAAATTGAGCTAGATGGAAGCATCAATCATTTACATTTCTTTTGTGATTGTAGCATGCTTAGAAAACTAGCTTATCATGAACATTGAGTTGCTATTCTTCTTACCTTGGATTGTCAATCTTTATTGCATGATTCTCTTCTTGCTTGGGGACAAGCAAGTTTTAAGTTTGGTGTTGTGATGACATGTCATCATGTCATGTTTTTCTATGCCTTTTTCCTTTGTTTTCAATAGGTTTTATGCACTTTCTTGAGCCATAAGCAAGCCAAGTGGGTAGATTTTCATGCTTCCTTTGATTTAATCAACCATGTATGAATTCATGCTATTTCATGAGGTTTTATGCTAAAAGTGACACATATTATGATAGAATGAATATCTCATGATTATGAGCATAGCTTTGATGTGTTTGGTTGATTAATGATAGGTGAAGAAAGCTTGGAGAAAGGTTGAAGCAAAGAGGAATGGCTAGAAGTGAAGAATGGAAGTTGATCCTGGAGGCATGAAGTTAGCCCCAACTTTAGCCCCCTAACTTGGAGGCTAACGTTGGGCATGAAGATCACTCCCTGGACTCCCCACGTTTGAGCCAACGTTAGCCCCCTAACTTGGAGGCTAACGTTGGCAAGAGAAACTTGAAACTCATCCCTGGGCCAGCCAACGTTTGCGCCAACGTTAGCCCCCTAACTTGGAGGCTAACGTTGGCACATGAGTTATAAAGGGGGAGAAGGCCAACGTTTGCGCCAACGTTAGCCCCCTAACTTGGAGGCTAACGTTGGCGCCACACACCACAAGGCATACAAGGGGTATACTTCCAGCAAGAATAACTTGAGCTACAGAGCTCCAAATGAGGTGATTCAAGAAGCATTGGAAAGTAGGAATCAAGAGCTTTCCAAGCATATATGGCACTGCATGGTGGACACTAAAATTGAGGGAGAAAACTGCCCCGCAATGTGCATAAACGAACATGGTGGCAACCTGCAGTGAGGCCACTTGACCTCTGCACCTTCAAAGGAGTATAACTCGAGCTGTAGAGCTCCAAATGATGTGCTCCCAAAGGCATTGGAAAGTAGACATCCAGGGCTTTCCAACAATGTATAATAGTATGGGGTGGACAATACATTTGAGCCTCCAGAACTGGCGTTTTCGCCAACGTTTGAGGGCTAACGTTACCTCAAACGCTGCACACCAAAGCCAGCGACCATACCCTCTTCAAATGATCATGACTTGAGTTGTAGATGTCCAATTGAAGTGATTCCAAGTGGGTTAGAAAGCTGACATTCAGAGCTTTCCAACCATATATGATAGTCTATATTGGGCATAAAATTGGCAACATGACAAGAGGACAAAGTTGGCCCCATAAATGTACATAAGGGAGGCCAACGTTAGGGTCAAAGTTAGACCCCTAACGTTGGCACCAACGTTCATACCAGCAAATTATGCTTGCTGCTATGAAAAGTTGGGGTCAAAGTTAGACCCCTAACTTTGGCCCTAACGTTGGGACCAACTATGGCTAACTTCAAAACCGGTTCAATTGGTTCACTTCGGTTCTTCCTCAAACTCCAAGAGCAATCAACCAAGGCCTCTTTCAACCCAATTCCATCAAGAGCAAGGGCCCAAATGATCATCACTCAAAGGCACAAGAAATAGATAAAATAGGATTTTCATTTAATTGTAATTTGTTTTTAATTTCATTTTCAATTTGTAGAAATGCCTATAAATAGGCATCTGTTTCATATTTGTAAGGGAGGCTGGCTCCACTAGGGAGCATTAGGAATACAGAACTCTCTCTCTTTAGTTTTCCTTTTTGTTTTGAATCTTGAGTTGAGAATTGAAGAAATTCTGTTTCAATCTCACCTTGAGAATTCTCTCTGTTTACTTGTCTGCATAATTTCAGTGAATTGTGATTTGAATCAAAACTCTCTTTACTGCTTTCTTCTCTATTTTCTTCTGCAATTATTCTCTATTGGATCAAGGAAGGAATTGAGATCTAGACTTGGTCTCTAGTCTCATCCAACCCCTGAGATCTTCAACCTCTCATTTAGATTTTGCAATTGAGCCAAGTTGCTCTCTGTTTTGATTTTAAAGTGATTTTCCAAATCTGTTGAATCTACTGCTTTCTTTTAATTTCCAGCACCCACTCCCTTTTAATTTCATGCAATTTACATTTCTTGCAATTTAAGATTCTTGCAATTTACATTTCTTGCTCTTTAAGTTTCAATGCAATTTACTTTCTGCACTTTAATTTTCCTTGTCATTTACATTCTGTTGGCTTCAATTGTCACTCAAATCACTCAATGTTAGCTTGACTAAACTAATCACCCACTAAAGTTGCTTGATCCATCAATCCCTGTGGGATCGACCTCACTCCCGTGAGTTTTTATTACTTGATACGACCCGGTACACTTGCCGGTTAGATTTGTGTGTTTTGGGAGAAATTTATTTTTCACCAAAATACTCATCACAAGGCTCTGAGCATCAATTACTAGGCAGAAAAGAAAGAAGAAACAAAAACTCAAAGAGTTGTTATCCTAGTAAATGCTTGTGGTCGAATTGTGTCAAAGAAAGAGGCTTGAGCAAGTAAATCCTTAGGGGTGCTTTAACACCTAATACCTTAAAACCAACTGGTTTAGGAGTATTGATTGAAAGCTTATCTAAAGAGCCGCTTTGAGACATAACACTTAGAGTCAAGGCCAAAGCAAGGAAAACATAAGCTGCTTCAAGGTGATTACTGATGTGGCGGAAAACGATCCGACACAAAACTCACCGGCAAGTGCACCGGGTCGCATCAAGTAATAATAACTCACGAGAGTGAGGTCGATCCCACAGGGATTGAAGGATTGAACAATTTTAGCTTAGTGATTGATTTAGTCAAGCGAATCAAGATTTGGTTGAGAGATTTGTGATTTGCAGAATTTAAATTGCATAGAAAGTAAAGGGAATGGGTAAATTGCATGAAATTAAAGAGAACTGAAATTTAAAGTGCTGAATCTTAAAGAACAAGAAATTAAATGGCAGAAACTTAGAATGCAAGAAATGTAAATTGCAGAATCTTAAAGTGCAAGAAATGTAAATGGCTTGAATTGTAAAGGAAATTGGGAATTGGATTTGCAGAAATTAAACAAGGAAAAGTAAAATTGCAACAAGCAGAGAAGTAAAGGATGACTTGAATTGAACCGGATCTTAAAACAGAAATGTAAAATGAGCTTGAAAGCAGTAAACAGAGAATTGAAAATTGGAATTCAGATCTCAGGACCCAAGAGACTAGATAACCAAGTCTAGATCTCAATGCCTTCCTAGATCCAACAAGAACAATTGCAAAGGAAATGTAAATTGCAAAGAAAGTAGATGAAGAAGCAATTAACCGAAACTGAAATTCAATTAAGCAGAGAATTAAACAAGATCCCAAGGTGAGATTGAAACAGATTTCCTTCAATTCTCCAACCCAAGATCCGAAGACAGTTGTAATTGAAATTGAAAGCAAGAAAACTAAGAGGAAGGGAATTCAATTCTCCTTCCCCGAGACTTAGAAATTAAAATTCACTCAATACCAAAAGCTCTCCGAAAACTCTCTATGAAAACTAAAAGGGAAAGCTCCCTTAAAAACTTAAATCCTATGCTATTTATACACTTTCTTCAAATGGTCTTCAAGCCTTCAATTGGGCCTTTGCTCTTGATGGAATTGGGTTGATAGAGGCCTTGGTTGATTGCTCTTGGAGTTTGGAGAAGAACCGAATTGAACCGGGTTTGGAATCATGAAAGCTTGAGTAAAAGTTTGAGTAAAAGTTTGAGGCAAACTTTTACTCCAACTTTTCACATCAGCCACCCTCTTTTGCTGATACCAACGTTGGGGAAAAAGTTAGGGATCAAACTTTTGCTCCAACGTTGGCCTCCCCTTGCACACTCATGGCGCCAACGTTAGCCAAAAAGTTAGAGGCTAACGTTGGCGCAAACTTTTGCTCTCCAGGGTGTGTTGTTCATGCGCCAACGTTTGCCAAAAAGTTTGAGGCTAACGTTGGCGCAAACTTTTGCTCTCCAGGGTGTTGATTTGTGATGCCAAAAGTTTGCCAAAAAGTTTGAGGCAAACTTTTGCTCCAGCTTTTTGCCCAAAAGTTTGCACAAAAGTTTGAGGCAAACTTTTGGTCCAGCTTTTTGCACAAAAGTTTGCACAAAAGTTTGAGGCAAACTTTTGGTCCAGCTTTTTGCTCCCTGGTTCATTTTCACTTATTCCAAAAGTTTGAGCTAAAGTTTGAGGCAAACTTTTGCTCAAGCTTTTTGTCCTCTCTTCCTCCTAGTCATTCCTCCTTGCTTCAACCTTTCTTCAAGCTTTCTTCACCTATCATTAATCAACCAAACACATCAAAGCTATGCTCAAAATCATGAGATATTCATTCTTTCATAATATGTGACAATTATAGCATAAAACCTCATGAAATTGCATTAATTCATACATGGTTGATTAAATCAAAGGAAACATGAAAATCTACCCAATTGGCTTGCTTATGGCTCAAGAAAGTGCATAATTCAATTGAAAACAAAAGAAAAAGGCTAGTGAAACTAGGCTAAGATGACTTGTCATCACAACACCAAACTTAAAGCTTGCTTGTCCCCAAGCAAGAAATGATTTTTGCTCAAAGGTTCTTTCAATTAAGACGGATTGAAGAATAAATTGTAAGGTCCTGTGAGTGAAGTGATTAAGTGTCAGTGGGGTGAACTCTAAATCATATGCTCAGGCAAGGGCTTCAGTGCTCACTAGTCCTCACATATTAGGAGTCTTAGGTCTTAGGATTTTCATCCAAATGGTATCATGGAGATCTCTTTATATGTAGTCACCTTGAAGCAGCTTATAGTTTCTTTGCTTTGGCCTTGACTCTAAGTGTCATGTCTCAAAGCGGCTCTTTAGATAAGCTTTCAATCAATACTCCTAAACCAGTTGGTTTTAAGGTATTAGGTGTTAAAGCACCCCTAAGGATTTACTTGCTCAAGCCTCTTTCCTTGACACAACTCAACCACAAGCATTTACTAGGCTAACAACTCTTTGAGTTTTGTTTCTTCTTTCTTTTTCTGCCTAGTAATTGATGCTCAGAGCCTTGGGCCATGTTCTTTTTGCTTTTGTATTTTCTTTATTTTTCTTTTGTTTTGTTTGCTGCTTCTTGGATCAATAGATTTTTGAGAATCTCCACAATACTTCTTTGAACTTCCTGTCTTGCCTATGAGCTCCCATGCAAGTTTTCACAAGCATGCAACCTCAATACATAATCATACAACTAGAACCACCACTTCTCCTAATCTTTTGCTTGCCTCAAAATTGTTTAATTCCTCAATCCTTCTTTTCAAAGAACTTTCATGTGATGCATTTTTGAAGTATTGAGTGCAAACAAGTGTGAAAAGTGTAGTGTTGTGAATAGTCAAGCATCTTAGTTATTGAATTACAGAAAAACTATGCTATGCAGGCAGGCAGGGGTATTATGTAACTTTCAATTTAGCAGCATCTGATACAAAATAATCACTGAACAATACAACCTTTTGGAGTTCGCTTGCTTTCCTCTTCCTCATCATCATTGCCGATCTTTACATTCCTCTCTCTTCCTTTTGATAGATGATGCTTAATCCTTCCAAAAGCTTGTATGATGCTCTGCAATGATATTGAAAGTTGCTTGTTCCCCAAGCACTTGAAAGAAGAAATGGTTAGCTTGCATGATTTATTTGTGGGCTTTTGAACTTACTTTGGTGTGGGAACACCAAACTTAGTACTTTGCCAATGGTTCTCATGCATTGAATTAACCATGTGTGAAACTCTTTTTCTTTTTTTCTTTTTCAAAAGCAATAAAACTGAAAACTAGGAAACAGCAGAATAGTTAACTAGTTCATCCAACATGCTTGAAGCCAGCATTATGCAGAAAGTGAGAATGTGTTTTATGATGGGATTTTGGTGGAACACCAAACTTAGAATCCTTCATTCTCCTTTAGATTGTTTTGGTGTGCAACACCAAACTTAGCTTCTTGCAATATAGATAAGACTAATTAACCTTTTTATTAAAATGGATATGAAGAGATGGTTACCTCCGGTTGGGTTGCCTCCCAACAAGCGCTCTTTTATTGTCACTAGCTTGACATCCTTCATCCTCTGATCATGGAGGTTGAGGCTTCTGTTGCCTTAGGTTTCCTCCTCTTGCTATGGACTTCCTTTCCTCTGTTTCTCTTTCCATAGCCTTCTTACTTTCCTCCATGACTCCCTTCTCTTTCAACCCAGCATCCTTTTCATGGCTCTTTGGGTTCAGAGTCCCCTTCTTCTCACCCAATTCAGCAAGGTTTTGAACTAGTTGTTCCATCTGCCTTTCAAGTCTTCTGAGTGAGGCTTCTTGGTTCTTGCTTATCATCTCTTGATGTTTCTTTATTTCTTCCTGCTCTATTGCCATCATTTCTTGAATTTTCATGAACCTCTCCATCAGCATTTCTAGAATATAGATTCTTTGAAAGGTTGGAAGTGGTTGTGGCTGTGTCAATTGTGGTGGTCGATGAAGGTCATTTTGGGCGAATGGTGAGGTAGGACGGGGTTGGAAGTGTGTGTGATTGTTGTTGTGGGGGTGTGTTTTATGTTGATTTTTGAAGCTGGGATTGTTGCAGTTGAAGTCTCTTGGTCTTTGGTTTTGGTTCTCAACCCCCCTCCCATTAGAATGAGTTCTCCAAGGTGGATTGTACACATCATTCTAAGGCCTGTGTTGGAGCACGCTAGAGTGATTGCTTGGAGATTGTAGTTGCTCATGGTTAATGACCCCAAAACTGTGTTCAGCTTGATTACACCCATATGAGCTTTGAGTCAGGTTGTATGTATGTACTACAGCATGTCTCAACTCAGTGATTTTTCTGGCCATCATGTCTAGTTGTTGTAGAGTCTGCTGATGCATCTGCTTGTTTTGGCTTATGACTGCACGAGCACCTTCAATTTCTTTCTCTTGTGTGAATGGATGCACTTCTGCCTCTGGCTTAACAACTCTCTGTGATGGGTTCAACTTGACTAGGAGTTCACTCATCAGTTCTTCCCATCCGATAATGCTTCCTTGTGGAAAAGCTTCAAACCATTGGGCAACATCATTCATGGCTATGGATAGTTGCTTCGAACTATGGGTTACATTATCATCCAAGGTGGGGATATTACTCTCATGATTGCTAGAATTTGTTGAGTTCCCCTCCATGATCTGTACAGTCACAAACAATTCAAGTGATGATTGAATATTTTCAAGCTCAGAATGTGATTCAGAAGGTTAGCTGGCACAAAGTATCAAACAGTTGATGGACTTGGGAGATTAGTGGAAGAAATTGCTTCTCTTGTGTAAGCAAGAGCATTGCATAGAGCCAGAAATTTCCAGGAAAACTTCACTTTGTTGCTAAAGCGAAGTTTTAGTTATTTCAGGCAAAAATTCAAACAGTTAGTGGGTTAATTGAAAATTAGAGAAAAATAAAGAGAAAGTGCTTGATCTAGATCACCACCTCACTTAATCATTGTCAATCTAATCAATCCCCGGCAACGGCGCCAAAAACTTGATGTGGCGGAAAACGATCTGACACAAAACTCACCGGCAAGTGCACCGGGTCGCATCAAGTAATAATAACTCACGAGAGTGAGGTCGATCCCACAGGGATTGAAGGATTGAGCAATTTTAGCTTAGTGATTGATTTAGTCAAGCGAATCAAGATTTGGTTGAGAGATTTGTGATTTGCAGAATTTAAATTGCATAGAAAGTAAAGGGAATGGGTAAATTGCATGAAATTAAAGAGAACTGAAATTTAAAGTGCTGAATCTTAAAGAACAAGAAATTAAATGGCAGAAACTTAGAACGCAAGAAATGTAAATTGCAGAATCTTAAAGTGCAAGAAATGTAAATGGCTTGAATTGTAAAGGAAATTGGGAATTGGATTTGCAGAAATTAAACAAGGAAAAGTAAAATTGCAACAAGCAGAGAAGTAAAGGATGACTTGAATTGAACCGGATCTTAAAACAGAAATGTAAAATGAGCTTGAAAGCAGTAAACAAAGAATTGAAAATTGGAATTCAGATCTCAGGGCCCAAGAGACTAGATAACCAAGTCTAGATCTCAATGCCTTCCTAGATCCAACAAGAACAATTGCAAAGGAAATGTAAATTGCAAAGAAAGTAGATGAAGAAGCAATTAACCGAAACTGAAATTCAATTAAGCAGAGAATTAAACAAGATCCCAAGGTGAGATTGAAACAGATTTCCTTCAATTCTCCAACCCAAGATCCGAAGACAGTTGTAATTGAAATTGAAAGCAAGAAAACTAAGAGGAAGGGAATTCAATTCTCCTTCCTCGAGACTTAGAAATTAAAATTCACTCAATACCAAAAGCTCTCCGAAAACTCTCTATGAAAACTAAAAGGGAAAGCTCCCTTAAAAACTTAAATCCTATGCTATTTATACACTTTCTTCAAATGGTCTTCAAGCCTTCAATTGGGCCTTTGCTCTTGATGGAATTGGGTTGATAGAGGCCTTGGTTGATTGCTCTTGGAGTTTGGAGAAGAACCGAATTGAACCGGGTTTGGAATCATGAAAGCTTGAGTAAAAGTTTGAGTAAAAGTTTGAGGCAAACTTTTACTCCAACTTTTCACATCAGCCACCCTCTTTTGCTGATACCAACGTTGGGGAAAAAGTTAGGGGTCAAACTTTTGCTCCAACGTTGGCCTCCCCTTGCACACTCATGGCGCCAACGTTAGCCAAAAAGTTAGAGGCTAACGTTGGCGCAAACTTTTGCTCTCCAGGGTGTGTTGTTCATGCGCCAACATTTGCCAAAAAGTTTGAGGCTAACGTTGGCGCAAACTTTTGCTCTCCAGGGTGTTGATTTGTGATGCCAAAAGTTTGCCAAAAAGTTTGAGGCAAACTTTTGCTCTAGCTTTTTGCCCAAAAGTTTGCACAAAAGTTTGAGGCAAACTTTTGGTCCAGCTTTTTGCTCCCTGGTTCATTTTCACTTATTCCAAAAGTTTGAGCTAAAGTTTGAGGCAAACTTTTGCTCAAGCTTTTTGTCCTCTCTTCCTCCTAGCCATTCCTCCTTGCTTCAACCTTTCTTCAAGCTTTCTTCACCTATCATTAATCAACCAAACACATCAAAGCTATGCTCAAAATCATGAGATATTCATTCTTTCATAATATGTGACAATTATAGCATAAAACCTCATGAAATTGCATTAATTCATACATGGTTGATTAAATCAAAGGAAACATGAAAATCTACCCAATTGGCTTGCTTATGGCTCAAGAAAGTGCATAATTCAATTGAAAACAAAAGAAAAAGGCTAGTGAATCTAGGCTAAGATGACTTGTCATCAATTACATATAAAGAGACCTCCATGATACCATTTGGATGAAAATCCTAAGACCTAAGACTTCCAAGATGTAGGGACTAGTAAGCACTGAGGCCCTTGCATGAGCACATGATTTAGATTTCACCCCACTGTCACTTAATCACTTCACTCACAGGACCTTACAAATTATTCTTCAATCCGTCTTAATTGAAAGGACCTTTGAGCATAATTCATTTCTTGCTTAGGGACAAGCAAGTTTTAAGTTTGGTGTTGTGATGACAAGTCATCTTAGCCTATTTTCACTAGCCTTTTTCTTTTGTTTTCAATTGAATTATGCACTTTCTTGAGCCACAAGCAAGCCAATTGGGTAGATTTTCATGTTTCCTTTGATTTAATCAACCATAGATAAATTAATGCAATTTCATGAGGATTTATGCTATAATTGCCACATATTATGAAAGAATGACAATCTCATGATTTTGAGCATAGCTTTGATGTGTTTGGTTGATTAATGATAGGTGAAGAAAGCTTGGAGAAAGGTTGAAGCAAGAAGGAATGGCTAGGAGCAAGAGAGAACAAAAAGTTTGAGCAAAAGTTTGCCTCAAACTTTAGCTCAAACTTTCGGAATTAGTGAAAACACACCAGGGAACAAAAAGCTTGAGCCAACGTTTGCCTCAAACTTTTTGGCAAACGTTGGCATCACAAATCAACACCCTGGAGAGAAAAAGTTTGTGCCAACGTTTGCCTCAAACTTTTTGGCAAACGTTGGCGCCATCAGTGATGAGATATTTTGGAGGAAATATAAATCTCTCCCAAAACACCCAAAACTAACCGGCAAGTGCACCGGGTCGTATCAAGTAATAAAAACTCACGGGAGTGAGGTCGATCCCACAGGGATTGAAGGATTGAGCAATTTTAGTTTAGTGATTGATTTAGTCAAGCGAATCAAGTGTTGGTTGAGTGATTTGTGACTTGCAGAATGTAAATTGCATGAAATTAAAGAGAGCAGGAAATTAAATTGCTGAATCTTAAAGAACAAGAAATTAAATGGCAGAAACTTAGAGTGCAAGAAATGTAAATTGCGGAATCTTAAAGTGCAAGGAATGTAAATTGCTTGAAATGTAAAGGGGATTGGGATGTGGATTTGCAGAATTTAATCAAGGAAAAGTTAAATTGCATTAAACAGAAGAGTAAAAGGGAATTGGGATTGAACCGGAAATGAAGCAGAAAGGTAAATGAACGTAAGAAGCAGTAAACAGGGAATTAAAATGGAAATTTAGATCTCAGGACCCAGAGACTAGAAAACCAAGTCTAGATCTCAATGCCTTCCTAGATCCAACAAGAACAATAGCAAGGAAATTGTAAATTGCAAAGAAAAGAGATGAAGAACAATGAACCGGAAATGCAATTCAATTAACAATAAAGAAACAGAGAGATCCAAGATTGAGATTGAAACAGAATTTCTTCAATTCTCTAATCCAAGATCCAAGACAAAAGTGTAAATGAAAATGAAAGCAATGAAAGCAAAGAAAATTAAAGTTCAAAAGCTCTCCGAAAACTATTATGAAAATTCCAAAAGGAAAGCGCCCTAATAACTTGAATTCTATCCTATTTATACACTTTCCAATATGATCTTCAAGCCTTGAGTTGGGCCTTTGTTCTTGGTGGAATTGGGTTGAAAGAGGCCTTGGTTGATTGCTCTTGAAGTTTGAAGAAGAATAGAAGTGAACCAATTGAACCGGAAATGAAGTTAGCCAAAGTTGGTTTCAACGTTAGGGCCAAAGTTAGGGGTCTAACTTTGACCCTAACTTTTCATGGCAGCAAGCATGATTTCCTGGTGTGGACGTTGGTGCCAACGTTAGGGGTCTAACTTTGACCCTAACGTTGGCAATGCTTAGTGCTAGTGGCTGATGCCAAGGCATCATAGGCTAGTTTCACTAGCAATTTTCTGTTAGTTTTAGTTGTTTTATGCATTTTCTTGAGCTTAAAGTAACCAAAAATGGGTAAATGAAGAACAAAGTAATGAACCATCCAAACAATATGATTTTGATGCAAATTCCATGAGTTTTAGTTATATTACTTAAATGCTATGAATGAAAGATTTCTCATGAAATTTTGCAAGACTTTGATGCAATTGTTTGGATGATTTCAGGGAAGAAGAGGCTAAGCAAGGAAGCAACAAAATCAATAAAGGAAGCTTGTATATAACATGTGGAGTTTAAGTTCCAGTTTAAGCCTAAACTGGAGCTTAAACGCCAAAATCATGAAGGATAAGAAATGCTGGGATTGAAGTTTAACCTCCAGTTTGACCTCAAACTGGAGGTTAAACGCCAGAATGAGTAAGCCACCCAGGGAGGAGTTCCACGTTTAACCTCCAGTTTGACCTCAAACTGGAGGTTAAACGCCAGAACCAGGAAGAGTACCAGGGGCCATTCCACGTTTAAGCTCCAGTTTGACTCAAACTGGAGCTTAAACGTGTTCGATAGTTTCTCCACTCCAGGGTTGCTCTCTCCAAGCTTCCACGTTTAACCTCCAGTTTGACCTCAAACTGGAGGTTAAACGTGTTCGATAGTTTCTCCACTCCTGGGTTGCTCTCTCCACCTCCACGTTTAACCTCCAGTTTGACCCCAAACTGGAGGTTAAACGTGTTCGACACCTCCAGGGCCACCATTCCAAGCTTCCACGTTTAACCTCCAGTTTGACCTCAAACTGGAGGTTAAACGTGTTCGACCTCCAGGATGCCTCATTCCTTTTCCACGTTTAACCTCCAGTTTAACCTTAAACTGGAGGTTAAACGTGTTCGACTACATTACTCTCCAGGGCTACCATTCTTCCATTTCCACGTTTAAGCTTCAGTTTAACCTTAACTGAAGCTTAAACGTGCTTTTACAAATGGCCTCACTGGAAGTATCTGGCGTTTAAGTTGCAGTTTAAGCTTAAACTACAACTTAAACGCCACTCTTGAAAAGGGTTTCTGGGCCAAAAATATTGTGATTTAAGTTAGTCTTTGAGCACAATTATTAACTTAAACTTACTTTGGTATGAAACCCAATTGAATATCATGGTTTATGGGATTGGGCCTGAAGGATTGATGAGTTTGAAATCTCAATTTGTTGAGTCATGTGTCATTATTTGATTATCACTAAGTTGGCTCAATAAATGTTACAGGACTTGGATCAACAACCTCATCAAGATTATGGATCATAAACCCAAGGCAAAAGGAAAGCAAGGAGAGGCCTCAAAGCCCAAGAAGCACAACTGAAGCTCAATATAGAAAGTGTATAAATAGGATAGAAGTTAAGTTAGAGGGGACTTTTACTTTCACTTTGAGCTAGTTTTTCCTTTTCTTTGTAATTGAATTCAGAGCTATGATTCACTAAACCCCCTTTCATTGGGTTAGGGAGCTCTATTGTAATTCAATGAATCAATAATAGTTTATCTTCTTCTTCAATCTTTTCTCTTGAATTTTGTTAGAAAGCTTCTCGATCTAATTCCATTGAGTAGTTGTCTTGGGAAAGAGACTACTCATACTTGGAATCCTTCGGAGCCTTGGGAAAGGAATGGAGGATTCATGCTAGAGAAGCTTTCTCACAGTGGATTGGATTGGGGTTTGGATGGATATTGTGACATGTAATCCTACCAAATTGTGGTTCATGAAATTGTGTGGTATAATCAGTGATCAAGCATCATCTCTTCTTATGAACATTTAAACCAAGGGATTGGGAATTTGTTTGTTTTTAGAGAGCATTGGTGAGCCAAGGAATTGGGATCCAATCATATAAGATTGCCAAGCAAAATTCAATGAATGCATTGGTTGAGGAAGAGATATACATGTTTTGATTCGGAGATTTCAATATCTCCTAAACCCAATGAATTCCCCATTTCTGATTTCACTTTCTCTTTACATTCTGCAATTCAATTCTTGCAATCACCCCCATTCCCTTTTAATTTCAGCAATTTACATTCTGCTCTTTAATTCATGCAATTTAAGATTCGGCCATTTAATTTTCTTGTCATTTACTTTTCCCGCCAATTTTACATTCTGCAATTCTCATCTCAATTCTTGATTCCGCTCAACTAGAACACACTTCTAATCCGAATTGCTCAATCAACCAATCCTTGTGGGATTCGACCTCACTCTATTGTGAGTTTTTACTTGACGACGATAACCGGTGCACTTGCCGGAAGGAATTTTGCCGATCGTGCAATTTCCTAAATCGTAGCATAACTAGTTTATGTGCATCAAGTTTATGGCGCCGTTGCCGGGGATTGGTTTTCGATTGACAATTCTCAAATTGGAAGCTAACTAGATTGAGCAATTTTCTCTTGCTTTGTTAATTCTGTTCTAGATATTTGTTGAATTTTAATTTCTGCACTTGGTTACATGCTTTCCTTCTTTATGCCTTTAAATTCATGCAACTAACTCACTGACTCACTAACTGTTTGATTTAATTCCTCAATTGATCTAACCATACTCTTCCATTAACCAAGAGTATTTTACTTGTTTGTGTTTGAGCTGTGTTCTTGTATGACAGGTAGGAGAGGAGAGACATCAACTCCTCCATATACCGAACCGGAAAGGACCCTTCATAGACTTAGAAGGGAAGCAAGAGGGAAGAGAGTAGTGGGAGAAGAGGAATCTGAAGGAGAATCTGAGGACAATTTTGAGGAAGCTCTAGATCTCAACATGGATAGAGAAGTTCACAACCATGAGAGAGCTGATGGAAACAATGCCATTCCTGAGAGGAGGGTTCTTAGTTCATACATAAACCCAACCTCTGGGAATTGTGGTAGTAGCATCCAGAAACCACCCATTCAGGCCAACAATTTTGAGCTCAAGCCACAGCTAATATCATTGGTGGAAAATCATTGTTCCTTTGGAGGAAATGCTAATGAAGACCCAAACCAACATCTCACAAAATTCCTGAGAATTTGTGACACTGTGAAGTCCAATGGAGTCCAGGAAGATGCCTATAAACTGCTCTTGTTCCCATTTTCACTTAGGGACAAGGCAGCTAAGTGGCTGGAATCATTCCCAAGGGGGAGTCTAACCACATGGGATGAGGTGGAAGGCAAGTTTCTGGCACGTTTCTACCCTCCACAAAAGGTCAATAGGCTTCGATCTGAGGTCCAGACTTTTAGACAACAAGATGGTGAAACTCTCTACGAGGCATGGGAGAGATTCAAGGACTTGACAAGGAAATGCCCACCAAACATGTTCCATGATTGGGTGCAATTGCACATCTTCTATGATGGGCTCTCTTATGAATCAAGGAAGGCTGTAGACCATTCATCAGGAGGTTCATTGAACAAGAAAAAGACTGTGGAAGAAGCCATTGAAGTGATCGAGACAGTGGCTGAAAATGAATACTACTATGCATCAGAAAGGCACAACACTAAGGGAGTCATGGAGCTGAACCAGGTTGATACAATTCTGGCCCAAAACAAGGTGTTTGCCAAGCAACTAGCAGAACTTACCAGGCAATTAGAAACAAAGCAAGTGACTGCAATACACACACAAGATCAAGAGGAAGTAGGCATTGAAGGAGGTGATTGGGAAGAGGCCAATTATGTGGGAAACCAACAAAGGCAATCATATGATCCACACTCCAACACTTACAACCCAGGCTGGAGAAACCACCCAAACTTTGGGTGGGGAAACCAACAAACCCAACCACAAAACCACAAACCTTACAACCACAACCAACAAAACAATTCCACATACCAAAACTCCAACCAAAGATCATACCAAGCCACACAACACACTTACCCCCAATCGTCATACCATGACCAAAGTAATCAACCTACCCAACCCAATCCTAACCAACAATTTCAAGATCAATTAAACCGGATGGAAGGAATGATGGCAACCATGAGTCAAGACATAATTGAATTGAAAAGCTTCAGGGATGATGTGAGGACTACCTTAAGAAACCATGGTGAAAAACTCAAATGGATGGAATCTCTAGTAGGAGAGCTATCTCGACAGGCCCCCAAATCAACTGCAGTGTTCCCTAGTGACACAGAAAAGAATCCTAAAGGGGAACAAAAGAGAGTAAGATGGGAAGAATGCAAGGCCATCACCGTATTGAAGGAAGTCTCAGAAGAAGGAATCAGGCCCTCAGAGCACGAACCAGAAATCTTGAAAGAAGGTGTGGAAGAAGTTAGGCAGGAAGGTGGAACTGAGCAAGCCAAGGAACTGCAAAAAGGCATGATGGAAATATACCAACCAAAAGCACCATTTCCTGAAAGGTTAGGAGGAGGTGAAAAAAAGAAAACCTATTCAAGGTTTCTAGAGACATTTAACTCTCTTCATGTCAATATTCCTTTTCTTGAGATTCTTCATCAAATGCCCACACACATCAAGTATTTAAAGGAATTGTTAAGCAAGAAAAGAGTTTTGAAGGGAGGACAAACTGTAACAATGAACAAAGAATGCAGTGCTCTCATCAAGAAGGATACCCTCTCTAAGAAAACGGACCCAGGAAGTTTTCATATCCCTTGCATCATTGGGGAAACAAAAATTGACAGAGGATTCTGTGATCTAGGAGCTAGCATAAATGTGATGCCTCTAACTCTTATGAAGAGGCTACAACTGAATGAGGTGAGATCCACTGATGTAATCATACAACTGGCTGACAAAACTCAGAAGCAAGCTGAAGGGGTAGTTGAAAATGTGCTGGTGAAAGTGGGAGATTATTACTTCCCCACAGACTTTGTCATTGTGGACATGGAGGAAAGCTATTTGCACCCTATAATTCTGGGCAGACCATTTCTAGCCACTACTAGAGCACTCATAGATGTAGAACAAGGAGAACTAATTCTGAGAATACATGATGAACAGCTCATTTTCAAAGTCTTCAAACCTGCATCTGAGCCTGAACCAGAATCTGAAAAGCCTAAAGATGATAGTAGCTATCCGTGTTTGGAGGAAAGTAATCCAGCAGCTGAGACTCTAAAACAGTCATTGGAAGGCAAACAAGAGTTGCAAGAGTTAGAGCCACAAGAATCAGTGGAAACAGATCAGAAGGATCCTCCTGACATAAAGGGCAATGAAGAAATCCTCAAGAGAAAGGGAAGAGTGATAGGGAGATTGCCAAGAGGATGGAGAAACAAGAAAATTCCCACTGAAGGTTTTTCTCCAGGAGATAAAGTGATCTCAAGTCATTATCTGCCAATCCCACCTGGCCTCAAGACCATTCCTTCTCAGCTCCCTCAAGTGTTCACAATAAAGAAAGTTCTTTCTTTGGAACATTTAGAGGTCATGAATGAATCAAGAGGGGACGTTTTCATAGTGAGAGGAGAGGACGTCAAGCACTACAATCCACCCTAACAAGGGACAACCGTCAAGCTAGTGACGTTAAAGAAGCGCTTCATGGGAGGCAACCCATGTTTTTAGTATCCTTAATCTTTAGTGCTTTGCTTTACATCTAATAAAGTATGGTTTCTTATGCATGAACTTGAATCCTCAGGACAACTATTGATTAAGTGCACTAAACCGTGCATGTAAATTACAATTGGTCTCTAAGTTTGGTGTGCCTGATGGCACTCCCAAATCTTACTCAAATTGAATTCCATCTTTCATTCAAGGTGCACAACCAAACATTAAGTTTGGTGTTCTTTTTGAACACAGTTTATGAAAAGCAAGAAGTTCCTCTGGATTTCAAAATTCATGACAAGTATACCATTCATATGTTTTAATGCTTTAGTTTCAATTACTTAGGGTAGTCACTTTGTTTAGAATCAAAGAGCCAAGGTGACTATGATTTAGTAGAAATATGCACACTCATTAAGGACAACCAATATGGATGTCATGTCATCAGGAGACTTAACCAAAAACTAAGTTTGGTGTCCAAATAATAAGTGTGCATACATGTAGAAGTCACGGCTATAAGCTCACAAAGACAAGCATTGATTTACATGTGCAAATACTATTCATAATTCACATGGACCGAAAAATGATAGCAAATTTGTTTGTTTGTGCAGGTACAAAAGAAAAGACAAAAATGGAGGAAAAAGACAAAGGGAGGGACGTGCTTGGTCAAAAAGAAAATTCATAAATCTTTGAAATTAACACATGGGAAAAGGAAGTTCTGCAAGAAAAGAAAGCTACATGTACAACCTAATGCATCTAGAATACTTCCAAGAAAATGAAAAGCCAAGCGTCCTTATCTACAATTCATATATTTACCATCAAGCCACCCTTCACAAACCACCCTAGCCGTTCATTTTGCACTCATGGGCACTATAAAGAACCACTTAGGGAACGAGTCCTACACCATCAATCCTCCTTCATACACTTTTTCCTTCATCATAGCATAACCATCTCTTGCCGAAAACAATCTCACCACACCTCCAACAACACTTCTTGCTTCACCTTGTCAACTTTAGTTGTCACTTACCAAAATGGCAGCCTCATCTAGCCACAAAAGAAGAAAAGACAAGCAGCCAATGGAGGAAAACAGGGGATTCGATGCATGGAGATACAGATCAGTGTTCCATGAGATTCAAGCCGAATGGATGAGACCTAAAACGGTACTAGCTGAGGTCCCCTTTGAACTTGAAAAGGATGAGTTCCCAGGTGTTTGGGAAAAGATCAAAAAGAGGAAGTGGGAGCTCCTAACTAAGCCAATCACTAGAATCAACATCAACTTGGTGAAGGAGTTTTATGCAAATGCAGTAAGGGAGGATCAAACCAAGAACCCAACATACAAAAGCTATGTGAGAGGGGTGGAGGTTGACTTCAGTCCCAAAGCAATCATGAAAACTCTTGGCCTGAAAAACATACATTTCAGCCAAGCAAGTTATGACGAAAGGATGAGAGGAGAACCTGACTATACAACTATTGCTGAAGACCTTTGTGCCATCAGAGCCGAATGGGTGAGAAAAACAAGAGGGGCTCCAAGAGTCTTGAGAAGAGGAGACCTAACACCTGAAGCTAAAGGGTGGTATGCAATAGTTAGGAGATCCATCCTACCCACTGCAAACTCTTCAGAAATAGTCCCTAAAAGAGCCATCTTGCTACATTGCATTATGGTTGGAGGAGAGATCAAAGTTCATAAACTCATTGCTGAACAGATACAAGAGTTTAGTGAGAAAAGTGACCCTGAATCCTGGCTTCATTTCCCTAGCACCATCATTAGACTATGCATCGATGCCAAAGTACCACTTGAGGATGAAAGACCTAATTGGCTATATCCTGGGCTGGCCATAACTGCACACAGAATGACTCTTGGCCCAACTCCTCCAAGACATACAAGAAGAAGAAATGAAGAAGGGCAACAAGTGGAAGCCGAGCAAGAAGCAGAACAAGAAAGACAAGAAGGAGAAGACAGAGAAGAAGAGCAAGAAGAGCAAGCAACTCCTGAAAGAAGACAACGTATTCCCAGAGACCCCATGGATATGAGCAGAATGCAGGAAATCATGGAAGGAATGTCTCAACAATACATGAGGTCTCAGGAAAGACAAGAAGACTTTCATCTAAAAATGATGGATATGCAAAGGAACTTTGAATCAAGATTCTTTGATCTGCAAAGGGAACAAAATCTACACTTACAGGAATCCTTCAGCCACATATGCCAACACCAAGATGCCAATGTCTTGGCAATCAAGGAAGCCACTACTTTACAGAATGCAAGATACTCAGTCCAAGCTGACTACAACATCAGTTCGCAAATCAAGCTTAACTACATAGGGGAACATCTACACAAGATGGACCCAGCATTCCCAGCTTATGATGAGTATTTCAAAGGAAGGAAAGAAGGAGAAATAAACAAGGCAATGATCCTTGAAAAAGGAGTGGAAGAAACGATGAAAAAGGCTGGATTCTGGAAAAAGCTCATAAGAAAAGACAAAGGAAGCACAAGTGGTCAAAAAGAGGCAGGAAGCAAGAAGAAGCAGGATCCCAAGAATTAAGAAGAACCAAGCAATAAATAAGAGGTGGTCTCGTTCCTTAATAATCAAATGATAATTGGTGACTTGTCTTTATGAATGTTTTCATCATAAATCATCTAAGTGTTAGGTGGAGTATTTTTTTTTTTTTTTTTTTTTTATGAGTCGTTTTTTTTTAAGTATGTGTGTTTGTTAAGTGCTTTGAATAAAGTGAATGCCTAGATGTTTGGATATAACTTCACCTTCTTAAACAAGTGCGTGCCATGCTTGTTCTGTTTCAAAAATAAAAGAAAAGTTTGAACAAAAGTAACTTGGCTAAATTAGTGACAAATCAAGTAGAATTAAGTGGTGGTATGCATGCTTGATTGTTTAGTCACATCACTAAAATTAGAGTGTAGAATTATCATTTTTTTATGTAGAAGTACAAATTGTCTATGGATCTTGATGAATAAATGTCTTTGGCTATGAAAAAGAAAGAAAAAGGAAAGGAAAATAGCCACGGAAAAAGGCAACCAAAAAGCAAAAAAATTGAGAAAATAAGCTAGGCACCAATGGTTTGAACTTCTGAGACAAATGCCTGTGGTGTTTATGTATTAAGGATATGCTTGGATGAATAGGTTCTGAGGAGTGTTTCAACACTTGGTAACTTGGGTTAACTAACCCGGGATTATCAACCAAAAGTCCACTATCAAGAGCAACCTAAATACAAAACATTTAGTCACACAAAGAGGTGCTGGGCACTAATGTCTCAAGAAGAAATGTGAACTAAAATGCCTAAGGTGGATATGTGTAGTGCACTGATAAGAAAAAGAAAATGCCAAAGGCTTGTGCAACACATGACACTAAGCAAACAAGGAGCAAAAGAAGCTCTAAGAAAAAGAAAAGAAAAACAAAGAAGAGAAAAGTGCTAAAGACATAAGAATAACAAGAGGCCATAGCAATTTTTGATGGATGCAATGAAAAAGTGATAATCCTACCTGATAAGTATGAAAAAGTGATGCTGCAACTTTCTGCATAAAACCCTTCTGATGAACTTCAAATGCTTGCTAATATAGCCAATGTAATTGCTTTCTGTTTCATACTTTCTTCTCAATTAACTCAGGACTTGCTTAGGGACAAGCAAGTATTAAGTTTGGTGTTGTGATGCCAAGGCATCATAGGCTAGTTTCACTAGCAATTTTCTGTTAGTTTTAGTTGTTTTATGCATTTTCTTGAGCTTAAAGTAACCAAAAATGGGTAAATGAAGAACAAAGTAATGAACCATCCAAACAATATGATTTTGATGCAAATTCCATGAGTTTTAGTTATATTACTTAAATGCTATGAATGAAAGATTTCTCATGAAATTTTGCAAGACTTTGATGCAATTGTTTGGATGATTTCAGGGAAGAAGAGGCTAAGCAAGGAAGCAACAAAATCAATAAAGGAAGCTTGTATATAACATGTGGAGTTTAAGTTCCAGTTTAAGCCTAAACTGGAGCTTAAACGCCAAAATCATGAAGGATAAGAAATGCTGGGATTGAAGTTTAACCTCCAGTTTGACCTCAAACTGGAGGTTAAACGCCAGAATGAGTAAGCCACCCAGGGAGGAGTTCCACGTTTAACCTCCAGTTTGACCTCAAACTGGAGGTTAAACGCCAGAACCAGGAAGAGTACCAGGGGCCATTCCACGTTTAAGCTCCAGTTTGACTCAAACTGGAGCTTAAACGTGTTCGATAGTTTCTCCACTCCAGGGTTGCTCTCTCCAAGCTTCCACGTTTAACCTCCAGTTTGACCTCAAACTGGAGGTTAAACGTGTTCGATAGTTTCTCCACTCCTGGGTTGCTCTCTCCACCTCCACGTTTAACCTCCAGTTTGACCCCAAACTGGAGGTTAAACGTGTTCGACACCTCCAGGGCCACCATTCCAAGCTTCCACGTTTAACCTCCAGTTTGACCTCAAACTGGAGGTTAAACGTGTTCGACCTCCAGGATGCCTCATTCCTTTTCCACGTTTAACCTCCAGTTTAACCTTAAACTGGAGGTTAAACGTGTTCGACTACATTACTCTCCAGGGCTACCATTCTTCCATTTCCACGTTTAAGCTTCAGTTTAACCTTAACTGAAGCTTAAACGTGCTTTTACAAATGGCCTCACTGGAAGTATCTGGCGTTTAAGTTGCAGTTTAAGCTTAAACTACAACTTAAACGCCACTCTTGAAAAGGGTTTCTGGGCCAAAAATATTGTGATTTAAGTTAGTCTTTGAGCACAATTATTAACTTAAACTTACTTTGGTATGAAACCCAATTGAATATCATGGTTTATGGGATTGGGCCTGAAGGATTGATGAGTTTGAAATCTCAATTTGTTGAGTCATGTGTCATTATTTGATTATCACTAAGTTGGCTCAATAAATGTTACAGGACTTGGATCAACAACCTCATCAAGATTATGGATCATAAACCCAAGGCAAAAGGAAAGCAAGGAGAGGCCTCAAAGCCCAAGAAGCACAACTGAAGCTCAATATAGAAAGTGTATAAATAGGATAGAAGTTAAGTTAGAGGGGACTTTTACTTTCACTTTGAGCTAGTTTTTCCTTTTCTTTGTAATTGAATTCAGAGCTATGATTCACTAAACCCCCTTTCATTGGGTTAGGGAGCTCTATTGTAATTCAATGAATCAATAATAGTTTATCTTCTTCTTCAATCTTTTCTCTTGAATTTTGTTAGAAAGCTTCTCGATCTAATTCCATTGAGTAGTTGTCTTGGGAAAGAGACTACTCATACTTGGAATCCTTCGGAGCCTTGGGAAAGGAATGGAGGATTCATGCTAGAGAAGCTTTCTCACAGTGGATTGGATTGGGGTTTGGATGGATATTGTGACATGTAATCCTACCAAATTGTGGTTCATGAAATTGTGTGGTATAATCAGTGATCAAGCATCATCTCTTCTTATGAACATTTAAACCAAGGGATTGGGAATTTGTTTGTTTTTAGAGAGCATTGGTGAGCCAAGGAATTGGGATCCAATCATATAAGATTGCCAAGCAAAATTCAATGAATGCATTGGTTGAGGAAGAGATATACATGTTTTGATTCGGAGATTTCAATATCTCCTAAACCCAATGAATTCCCCATTTCTGATTTCACTTTCTCTTTACATTCTGCAATTCAATTCTTGCAATCACCCCCATTCCCTTTTAATTTCAGCAATTTACATTCTGCTCTTTAATTCATGCAATTTAAGATTCGGCCATTTAATTTTCTTGTCATTTACTTTTCCCGCCAATTTTACATTCTGCAATTCTCATCTCAATTCTTGATTCCGCTCAACTAGAACACACTTCTAATCCGAATTGCTCAATCAACCAATCCTTGTGGGATTCGACCTCACTCTATTGTGAGTTTTTACTTGACGACGATAACCGGTGCACTTGCCGGAAGGAATTTTGCCGATCGTGCAATTTCCTAAATCGTAGCATAACTAGTTTATGTGCATCAGTGGCGCCAACGTTAGCCTTCCCCCTTTGTATTTTAAGTGCCAACGTTAGCCTCCAAGTTAGGGGGCTAACGTTGGCGCAAACGTTGGTGCCCAGGGGAGAAACTCTCAAGTTCCAACGTTAGCCTCCAAGTTAGGGGGCTAACGTTGGAGCTAACGTTGGCCACTTCCTTGCAATGTCATGTGCCAACGTTAGCCTCCAAGTTAGGGGGCTAACGTTGGCTCAAACGTGGGAAGCCCAGGGAGTGATTTTAATGCCCAACGTTAGCCTCCAAGTTAGGGGGCTAACGTTGGGGCTAACTTCAAGCCTCCAAGTTCAATTTCAACTTCCATTCTTCACTTCTAGCCATTCCTCTTTGCTTTAACCTTTCTCCAAGCTTTCTTCACCTATCATTGATCAACCAAACTTATCAAAGCTTTGCTCAAAATCATGAGGTATTCAATCTTTCATAATATGCAACAAATATAGCACAAAACCTCATGAAATGGCATGAATTCATATATGGTTGGTTCAATCAAGGGAAATATGAAAATTTACTCAATTAGCTTGCTTGTAGCTCAAGAAAGTGCATAATTCTAATGAAAACTAAAAAAAAAGACTAGCTAAAATGGGCTAAGATGACTTGTCATCACAACACCAAACTTAAAGCTTGCTTGTCCCCAAGCAAGAAATGAATTTATGCTCCAAGGTTCTTTCAATTAAGATGGATTTAGGAACACTTGTAAAGTGCAGTGAGTGAAGTGATCAAGTATCAGTGGGGTGAATTCTAAATCATATGCTCATGCAAGGGCTTCAGTGCTCACTAGTCCTTACATATTGGGAGTCGTAGGTCTTAGGATTTTCATCCAAATGGTATCATGGAGATCTCTTTATATGTAATCACCTTGAAGCAGCTTATAGTTTTCGTGCTTTGGCCTCGACTCTAAGTATCATGTCTCAAAGCGGCTCTTTAGATAAGCTTTCAATCAATACTCCTAAACCAGTTGGTTTTAAGGTATTAGGTGTTGAAGCACCCCTAAGGATTTACTTGCTCAAGCCTCTTTCTTTGACACATTTCAACCACAAGCATTTTACTAGGCTAACAACTCTTTGAGTCATTGTTTCTTTCTTTCTTTTTCTGCCTAGTAATTGATGCTCAGAGCCTTGGGCCATATTCCTTTTTGTTTTTGTATTTTCTTTTCTTTCTTTTGTTTTGTTTGCTGCTTCTTGGATCAATAAGTTTTTGAGAATCTCCATAATACTTCTTTGAACTTCATGTCCCGCCTATGAGCTCCCATGCAAGTTTTCACAAGCATGCAACCTCAATACAAAATCATATAACCAGAACCACCACTTCTCCTAATCTTTTGCTTGCCTCAAAATTGTTTAATTCCTTAATCCTTCTTTTCAAAGAACTTTCATGTGATGCATTTCTTGGAAATTGAGTGCAAACAAGTTTTGAAGATGAGAATGTTGTTGATGATCAAACATCTTGCTTATTGAATCATAAAGAAAGACTATGCTATGCAGGCAGGGGTAAATAAAAAAAAAGAAACTATGCTATGCAGATAGGCAGGGCAGATCAGAATACAATTCAACTTTCAATTACAGCAATATTTGATGCAAAACAATGACTTAACAATACAACCTGTTGAAGTTTACTTGCTTTCCTTCTTCTCATCATCATCATTGCTGGCCTTTAGGTTCATCTTTTGTTTCTTTGGTTGATGATGCTAAATCCTTCAAACAGCTTGTATGGACCTCTACAATGATATTGAAAGTTGCTTGTTCCCCAAGCACTTGAAAAATGGTTAGCTTGCAAGATTTATTTGTGGGCTTTTTGAACTTACTTTGGTGTGGGAACACCAAACTTAGTACCTTGCCAATGCATCGGATTAACCATGTGTAAAACTCTTTTTCTTTTTCAAAAATGACAAAACTACAAACTAGGAAACAGCAGAATAGTTAACTAGTTCATCCATCATGCTTGAAGCCATCATTATGCAGAGAGTGAGAATGTGTTTTATAATGGGATTTTGGTGAAACACCAAACTTAGAATCCTGCATTCTCCTTTAAATTGTTTTGGTGTGCAACACCAAACTTAGCTTCTTTGCAAAGTAGATAAACTAATTAACCTTTTTATTAAAATAGTTATGAACAGAAAACTACCTCAGGTTGGGTTGCCTCCCAACAAGCGCTCTTTTAATGTCACTAGCTTGACATCCTCTGTGCTTGCTTATTTCAGATTCTGAGCCTTCTTCTCCTTGTCCCATTGTCCAACTAAGTGAGGCTTTGCTTCCTTCTTACTTGTTTCTGTGAGGTTTTTGGCTAATTGTTCTATTTGCTTCTCAATTCCCCCGAGTAGGTCCTCATAGTGTTTGTTCATCCTTTTTAGATGTGTCATCATTCTTTCTACTCCACTTTCTAGATTGGAGATCCTTTGAGAATTCTGTGAGATGGTGTGGTGATGTTGTTGCAAATTTGAGATTGTGTCACTGGGCAGTGAGCTTAAAGATCTCTCAATAGAAATTTGCTTGGAGAGCTGCCCAATCTGACTCTCCAGGATCTTCAATGAGGCTTCCTGGTTTTTGTTTGTTATTTCTTGGTGTTCCATCATTTTCTCTATTAAGGTCTCCAAATTGGTGGTCCTATGATAGTGTTGTGAAGGTTGTTGGTTGTGAGGTATCTAAGGTTGGAAAGGTGGGCAGTATGGTTTTTGCAAGTTTGGGAAATGGTTGTTGTAGTTGAAGTTCCTTGGTCTTTGGTTTTGGTTCTCAACCCCCCTCCCATTAGAGTGAGTTCTCCAAGGTGGATTGTACACATCATTCTGAGGTCTGTTCTGGAGCATGCTAGAGTGATTGCTTGGAGCTTGCAGTTGCTCATAGCTTTGTTGCTCTCGGTTAATGGCCCCAAAGCTTTGTTCAACTTGATTACACCCATATGAGCTTTGGGTTAGGTTGTATGTATGTACTACAGCATGTCTCAACTCAATGATTTTTTTAGCCATCATATCTAATTGTTGTAGAGTCTGCTGATGCATCTGCTTGTTTTGGCTTATTACTGCACGAGCACCTTCAATTTCTTTCTCTAAGGGATGCACTTCTGCCTCTTGCTTAACAACTCCTTGTGATGGGTTAAATTTGACTAGGAGTCCATTCATCAGTTCTTCCCATCCGATAATGCTTCCTTGTGGAAAGGCTTCAAACCATTGGGCAACATCATTCATGGCTGTGGATAGTTGCTTTGAACCATGGGTTACATTATCGTCCATGGTGGGGGTATTACTCTCATGCTTGCTCGAGTTTGTTGAGTTCCCCTCCATGATCTGCACAGTCACAACCAATGCAAGTGAAGATAGAGCATATTCAGGCTAGGATATGATTGAAGGATCAGTTGACACAAAGTATCAAACAGTTGGCAAACTTGAGAGAGTAATGAACAAAAACCACTCCTCTCGTTTGTTTTTCAAGCTATGAAAATCATATTCAGCAGGATGAGCCAAGGAAATTTCACTCCATTGCTAGAATGAGGTTTCTATTAGCTCAGGCAAAACTTCAAACAGTTAGTGGGTTAGTCAAAATTAAAGAAAAAGTAGAGAAAAAGTGCTTGATCTAGATCACCACCTCACTTAATCATTGTCAATCTAATCAATCCCCGGCAACGGCGCCAAAAACTTGATGAGATATTTTGGAGGAAATATAAATCTCTCCCAAAACACCCAAAACTAATCGGCAAGTGCACCGGGTCGTATCAAGTAATAAAAACTCACGGGAGTGAGGTCGATCCCACAGGGATTGAAGGATTGAGCAATTTTAGTTTAGTGATTGATTTAGTCAAGCGAATCAAGTGTTGGTTGAGTGATTTGTGACTTGCAGAATGTAAATTGCATGAAATTAAAGAGAGCAGGAAATTAAATTACTGAATCTTAAAGAACAAGAAATTAAATGGCAGAAACTTAGAGTGCAAGAAATGTAAATTGCGGAATCTTAAAGTGCAAGGAATGTAAATTGCTTGAAATGTAAAGGGGATTGGGATGTGGATTTGCAGAATTTAATCAAGGAAAAGTTAAATTGCATTAAATAGAAGAGTAAAAGGGAATTGGGATTGAACCGGAAATGAAGCAGAAAGGTAAATGAACGTAAGAAGCAGTAAACAGGGAATTAAAATGGAAATTTAGATCTCAGGACCCAGAGACTAGAAAACCAAGTCTAGATCTCAATGCCTTCCTAGATCCAACAAGAACAATAGCAAGGAAATTGTAAATTGCAAAGAAAAGAGATGAAGAACAATGAACCGGAAAGGCAATTCAATTAACAATAAAGAAACAGAGAGATCCAAGATTGAGATTGAAACAGAATTTCTTCAATTCTCTAATCCAAGATCCAAGACAAAAGTGTAAATGAAAATGAAAGCAATGAAAGCAAAGAAAATTAAAGTTCAAAAGCTCTCCGAAAACTATTATGAAAATTCCAAAAGGAAAGCTCCCTAATAACTTGAATTCTATCCTATTTATACACTTTCCAATATGATCTTCAAGCCTTGAGTTGGGCCTTTGTTCTTGGTGGAATTGGGTTGAAAGAGGCCTTGGTTGATTGCTCTTGAAGTTTGAAGAAGAACCGAAGTGAACCAATTGAACCGGAAATGAAGTTAGCCAAAGTTGGTTTCAACGTTAGGGCCAAAGTTAGGGGTCTAACTTTGACCCTAACTTTTCATGGCAGCAAGCATGATTTCCTGGTGTGGACGTTGGTGCCAACGTTAGGGGTCTAACTTTGACCCTAACGTTGGCAATGCTTAGTGCTAGTGGCGCCAACGTTAGCCTTCCCCCTTTGTATTTTAAGTGCCAACGTTAGCCTCCAAGTTAGGGGGCTAACGTTGGCGCAAACGTTGGTGCCCAGGGGAGAAACTCTCAAGTTCCAACGTTAGCCTCCAAGTTAGGGGGCTAACGTTGGAGCTAACGTTGGCCACTTCCTTGCAATGTCATGTGCCAACGTTAGCCTCCAAGTTAGGGGGCTAACGTTGGCTCAAACGTGGGAAACCCAGGGAGTGATTTTCATGCCCAACGTTAGCCTCCAAGTTAGGGGGCTAACGTTGGGGCTAACTTCAAGCCTCCAAGTTCAATTTCAACTTCCATTCTTCACTTCTAGCCATTCCTCTTTGCTTTAACCTTTCTCCAAGCTTTCTTCACCTATCATTGATCAACCAAACTTATCAAAGCTTTGCTCAAAATCATGAGGTATTCAATCTTTCATAATATGCAACAAATATAGCACAAAACCTCATGAAATGGCATGAATTCATATATGGTTGGTTCAATCAAGGGAAATATGAAAATTTACTCAATTAGCTTGCTTGTAGCTCAAGAAAGTGCATAATTCTAATGAAAACTAAAAAAAAAGACTAGCTAAAATGGGCTAAGATGACTTGTCATCAATCAGCAACACACCCTGGAGACAAAAAGTTTGCGTCAACGTTTGCCTCAAAATTTTTGGCAAACGTTGGCGCCATGAGTGTGCATAAGGGGGCCAACGTTTGAGCAAAAGTTTGACCCCAAACTTTAGCTCAAACGTTGGTAGCAGCAAGAATGGGGTTGCTAATGTAAAAAGTTTGAGTAAAAGTTTGCCTCAAACTTTTACTCAAACTTTTACTCAAGCTTTTATAATTCCCAACCCGGTTCACTTCGGTTCTCTCTCCAACTCCAAGAGCAATCAACCAAGGCCTCTATCAACCCAATTCCATCAAGATCAAAGGCCCAATTCAAGGCTTGAAGACCATTTGAAGAAAGTGTATAAATAGCTTAAGATTTAAGTTTTAGAGAGAGCTTTCTTTTCGGTTTTGATTGGGTAGTTTGTAGAGAGCTCACTTTTAATTTTTGGCATTGTTGTTCTAGAATTCAAGAGAATTGGGGAGGAGAATTGATCTCTCTTCTTCCTTGTTCTTGCTTGAGCACTCTTTACTTTTCTTGCTTCGGATCTTGGGTGGAGAATTGAAGAACTTCTGTTTCAATCTCACCTTGAGATCTTGTTTAATTTTCTGCTTAATTGAATTTCCTTTTCTGTTAATCGCTTCTTATTCTATTCTCTCTGCAATTTACACTTCTTCATTTCCTTTGCAATTGTTCTTGTTGGATCTAGGAAGGCATTGAGATCTAGACTTGGTTATCTAGTCTCTTGAGTCCTGAGATCTGGATTCCCCATTTTCGATTCTCTGTTTAATGCTTTTCAAGCCCATTTACAATTCCGTTTTAGATCCGATTCAATTCAAGTCATCTTTTACTTTTCTGTTTATTGAATTTTACTTTTCCTTGTTTGATTTCTGAAAATCCCATTCCCAATTCCCTTTACAATTCAAGCCATTTACATTTCTTGCACTTTAAGATTCTGCAATTTACATTTCTTGCGTTCTAAGTTTCTGCTATTTAATTTCTTGCTCTTTAAGATTCAGCCTCTTTAATCTCTCTGTACTTTAAATTCATGCCAATTGTCCCTCTCCCTTTACTTTCCATGCAATTTAAATTCTGTTAATCACAAATCTCTCAACCAAATCATGATTCGCTTGACTAAATCAACCACTAAGCTAAAATTGCTCAATCCTTCAATCCCTGTGGGATCGACCTCACTCCCATGAGTTTTTATTACTTGATGCGACCCGGTGCACTTGCCGGTGAGTTTTGTGTCGGATCGTTTTCCGCACATCAGCTACAACTAGACAGTTGACTTTTTTTTGCTGCACTTACTCAAAAATTAAGAATAAATTAATTTAAAAAATTAAAAATTTTTATTTTTTTATTTTTTAGATATTATTGGAATTTTTTATTTTTTTAAAATTAGAAAAAATTTATTTTTTAGTTTAAAATTAAAAAAAAATTTACTAATCTGTTATTTACCAGATATTGTTGGACTTTATTTTATTTTTCTAATTTATAAAAAAAAATTAATCATATAATTTAAAAATTCAGAAATAAAAAATTTATTTTTTTAAAAATTTTAATATTTTTAAAAATATTTTTTTATCTTTTTATTCACCGAATAATGCTACACCCGGATAGTTAACTTTTTTTTTGCTCCACTTGTTCACAAATTAAGAATAAATTAATTTAAAAAATTTAAAATTTTAATTTTTTATTTTTTGGATATTGTTAGAATCTTTTATTTTTTACAATCAGAAAAAATTTTATTTTTTTAGTTTAAAAATTAAAAAAAATAAATTTACAGATCTGTTATTTACCAAATATTGATGGACTTTATTTTATTGTTCTAATTTAAACAAAAAAATTAATCATATAATTTTAAAATTAAAAAATAAAAAATTTATTTTTTTAAAATTTTTAATTTTTTTAAAAAATATTTTTTTATCTTTTTATTCACCGGATAAGACTACACCTTAACAGTTGACTTTTTTTTGCTGCACTTGTTCACAAATTAAGAATAGATTAATTTAAAAAAATTAAAATTTTTATTTTTTTATTTTTTGGATAATTTGGAATTTTTTATTTTTTTACAATTAGAAAAAAATTATTTTTTAAGTTTAAAAATTAAAAAAATAAATTTACAACTTTGTTATTTAATAGATGTTGTTGCCCTTTATTTTATTTTTCTAATTGAAATAAAAAAATTAATCATATAATTTAAAATTTCAAAAATAAAAAATTTAGTTTTCTAAAATTTTTAATATTCTTAAAAGTATTTTTTCTTTTTTTATTCTCCGGATAATGCTACACTCAGAAAATTGTCCTTTTTTTGCTGCACTTGTTCACAAAATAAGAATAAATTAATTTAAAAAATTTAAAATTGTTTATTTTTCAATTTTTTAAGCTTTATAATATTGCTAAAATTTTATATTTTTCTTCTATTAGAAAAAAATTTATTTTTTAGTTTAAAACTTTAAACAAAAATAAAAAATTTACAGATCTTTTGTTTATTGGATATTGGTGAACTTTATTTTATTTTTCTAATTTAAATAAAAAATATTTAATAATATAATTTAAAAATTAAAAAAATAAAAAATTTAGTTTTTAAAATTTTTTATTTTTTTTAAATATTTTTTTATCTTTTTATTCACCGGATAACACTACACCCGGACAGTTGACTTTTTTTTGCTGCACTTGTTCACAAATTAATAATAGATTAATTTAAAAAATTTAAGATTTTAATTTTTTTTATTTTTTTTACAATTAGAAAAAAATATTTTTTAAGTTTAAAAAATAAAAAAATAAATTTACAACTCTGTTATTTAACAGATATTGTTGGACTTTATTTTATTTTTCTAATTGAAATAAAAAAATTAATCATATAATTTAAATTTTCAAAATTAAAAAATTTAGTTTTTTAAAATTTAAAATTTTTTTATTCTCCAGATAATGCTGCACTCAGAAAATTGACTTTTTTTTTGCTGCACTTGTTCACAAAATAAGAATAAATTAATTTAAAAAATTTAAAATTTTTTATTTTTCAAATTTTTTAGTTTTTGAATATTGTTGGAATTTTTTATTTTTCTACTATTATAAAAAAATTTATGTTTTAGTTTAAAACTTTAAACAAAAATGAAAAATTTACAGATTTGTTGTTTAATAGATATTGCTAAACTTTATTTTATTTTTCTTATTTAAATAAGAAACATTTAATAATATAATTTAAAAATTAAAAAATAAAAAATTTAGTTTCTTAAAATTTTTTATTTTTTTCAGAATATATTTTTTTAATTCACTGGATAATGCATCACATGGACAGTTGACTTTCTTTTTCTACACTTGTTCACAAATTAAGAATAAATTAATAAAAAAATTTAAAAATTTAATTTTTTATTTTTTGGATATTGGTAGAATTTTTTATTTTTTACAATTAGAAAAAAAAATTATTTTTTTAGTTTAAAAATAAAAAAAAATAAATTTACAGATATGTTATTTACCAGAATATGCTAGATTTTATTTTATATTTCTAATAAAAATAAAAAAATTAATCATATAATTTAAAAATTCAAAAATAAAAGAAAAGATTTTTTTTCTAATTTTTTAATTTTTTAAAACTTTTTTATCTTTTTATTCACCGGATAATGCTACAACCAGACAGTTGACTTTTTTTTGCTGCACTTATTCATAAATTAAGAATAAATTAATTTAAAAAATTTAAAATTTTAATTTTTTTATTTTTTAGATATTATTGGAATTTTTTATTTTTTTAAAATTAGAAAAAATTTATTTTTTTAGTTTAAAATTTAAAAAAAATTAAATTTACTAATCTGTTATTTACCAGATATTGCTGAACTTTATTTTATTTTTTTAATTTATAAAAAAATTAATCATATAATTTAAAAATTCAGAAATAAAAAATTTATTTTTTTAAAAATTTTAATATTTTTAAAAATATTTTTTTATCTTTTTATTCACCGAATAATGCTACACCCGGATAGTTAACTTTTTTTTTGCTCCACTTGTTCACAAATTAAGAATAAATTAATTTAAAAAATTTAAAATTTTTATTTTTTATTTTTTGGATATTGTTAGAATCTTTTATTTTTTACAATCAGAAAAAATTTATTTTTTTAGTTTAAAAATTAAAAAAAATAAATTTACAGATCTTTTATTTACCAAATATTGATGGACTTTATTTTATTGTTCTAATTTAAACAAAAAAATTAATCATATAATTTTAAAATTCAAAAATAAAAAATTTATTTTTTTAAAATTTTTAATTTTTTAAAAAATATTTTTTTATCTTTTTATTCACCGGATAAGACTGTGATGACAAGTCATCTTAACCTAGTTTTACTAGCCTTTTTCTTTATTTTGATTTGATTTTATGCACTTTCTTGCATTCTAAGTAAGTAATTTGGAATGGAATTGCATGATTTCTTTGAATTAATCAACCACCCTTTAATTGATGCAAAATCATGAGGTTTAAGCTAAATTTAATTGATTTTTAATGATTTATAAACCTTGTGAATTTGGTGATACTTTGATTGGTTGTTTTGATTACTTGTAGGTGAAGAAAAGAAAAAAATAAGAAAAGCGTAGCCTAAGGAGCATGATCTAAGCAAAGAAAGAAAGCGTGGCACAAGAAAAAGAAGCGTGGCTCAAAGAAGGAGAAGCATAGGTGCATTCAAGAAACAAGGGCACAAAGTTCTTGCCAAGAGCTTTAAAGCTCTTGTGGAGAGCTTTCCTTCAAAGAATCAAGAGCCAAGCTCTTGGCAAAGAGCTTTGAAGCTTTTGCCAAAGAGCTTTATCAAGAACACATGAAGAAGGAACCAAGAGCCAAGCTCTTGGCAAAGAGCTTTGAAGCTCTTGCCAAAGAGCTTTTTCGTGCATGCCATGAAGAAAATCAAGGAGGAAAAGCTCACTAATGCACTCACCAAGACTTGAACCCATGACCAAGGGGAGGGGGCCAGCTACTTCACAAGGAAAAAAACAAGCCAAAATTAGCTTGTTTTTACTCACCAAGGTTCGAACTAAGTCCCTCAAGGAAGCAAAGCTTTTGGGCGCTACTCTTGTGCCTTGAAAAATGGGCAGCCCTTGCACTCCCCAAGGATCGAACTAGGCACCTCAAGGAAGGGACACATCAGGCGCTTCTCTAGTGCCAAGGAAATTAGCTCCACAAGTGCTCCACCCAAGATTTGAACCAAGGACCTCAAGGACAAGTAAAGTTCTTGCCAAGAGCTTTCAAGCTCTTGCAAAGAGCTTTGTTCTCTTGTCACAAGGGAAGGACCGTGCGCACTAAAACAAGGAAGGGAAGCAAAGCTCTTGGCCAAAGCTCTTGCCAAGAGCCGAACCTTTCCCTGGGAGATGCATTTTGGGCCAAAATTCACTAAAAATTCAATTTAATTCATTTCTTCACAAAATCAAAAGCCCATCCAAATTCCAAAATCCAAGAATAGAAAGTGTATAAATAGGAGCTAGTTTAATGTAATTAGGACCCTTTACCTTTTCACCTTTTTTACACCTCTAGACTTTTACTTTGAATTTTCCTTTTGAACTTTCATTTTCATTTTCGAGCTTTTTACTTTGAATTTGTATTTTCTGAGAACTTGGAAGGAGAATTGATCTCTCTTCTTCCTTGTTCTTGCTTGAGCACTCTTTACTTTTCTTGCTTTTGATCTTGGGTGAAGAATTGAAGAACTTCTGTTTCAATCTCACCTTGAGATCTCTTGTTTATTTCTTCTGCATAATTGAATTTGAATTCCTGTTTACTGCATCTTCTCTTTACCTCTGCAATTCACTTCTGCAACTTACTTTTCATTTCCTTTTGCAATTGCTCTTGTTGGATCAAGGAAGGATTTGAGATCTAGACTTGTTTTCTAGTCTCTTCCACTCCTGAGATCTTCAACTTCTTTTAATTTGCTGCAAATTAAGCATTGCTTTTCTGTTTTTAAATTCTCAAAGCATTTTTTCTTTTCTGTTAAGATCTACTTCACTGCAATTAAATTTTCTCTTTTATGTTTAATGCAATTTACTTGTTCTTGTTTAATTTCTGCAATTCCATCTCCCAATCCCTTTTACAATTCAAGCAATTTATATTTCTTGCACTTTAAGATTCAGTCATTTATATTTCTTGCAATCTAAGTTTCTGCAATTTATATTACTTGCACTTTAAGATTCAGCACTTTTACTTTTTTTTGCTCTTTCATTTACTGCAATTACCCCTCTCCCTTTACATTTCATGCAATTTAGCTTCTGTTAATTCCAAATCACTCAATCAATACTTGATTCGCTTGACTAAATCAACCACTAAACTAAAATTGCTCAATCCTTCAATCCCTGTGGGATCGACCTCACTCATGTGTGTTATTATTACTTGATGCGACCCGGTCCACTTGTCGGTGAGTTTTGTGTTGGATCGTTTTCCACACATCAAGTTTTTGGCACCGTTGCCGGGGATTGATTAGATTGACAATGATTAAGTAAGGTGGTGGTCTAGATTAAGCACTTTTTCTTTTTCTTTTTACTAAGCATACTAACTGTTTGAATTTTTGCTTAAGCTAACACTAACTTCACTCTAGCAATAGAGTGTTTAATTCTGGTTCCTGGTTCTATGTTTATGTCAGGAGGAAGAAGCGATGAATCCACACCTTTTGATCCTGAAACACTTTGGAGGTTGAGAAGAGAACCAAGAAATGGAGGAAAATCCAACAAATCCACAAGTGGGAGTGGCCAACGACAATGGTCAGCCCCAAAGGAGAGTATTGGCTTCATATACATTTGCTAATCCAAGGCATTGTGGGAGTAGCATTCTCACCCCAAATGTTAATGCAAATTGATGACAAGTCATCTTATCCTAGTTTTACTAGCCTTTTTCTTTGTTTTTATTTGGTTTTATGCACTTTCTTGTATTGTAAGCAAGTAATTTGGAATGAAAATGCATAGTTTCTTTGAATCAAACAACCACCATTTAATTGATGCTAAATCATGAGGTTTGAGCTAAATTTAATTGATTTTTATTGATTTATAAACCTTGTGAATTTGGCGATACTTTGATTAGTTGTTTTGATTACTTGTAGGTGAAGAAAAGAAAAAATAAGAAAAGCGTAGCCTAAGGAGCATGATCTAAGCAAAGAAAGAAAGTGTGGCACAAGAAAAGGAAGCGTGGCTTAAGGAAGGAAAAGCATAAGTGCATTCAAGAATCAAGAGCCAAGCTCTTGGCAAAGAGCTTTGAAGCTCTTGTGGAGAGCTTTCCTTCAAAGAATCAAGAGCCAAGCTCTTGGCAAAGAGCTTTGAAGCTCTTGCCAAAGAGCTTTGAAGCTCTTGCCAAAGAGCTTTATCAAGAACATATGAAGAAGGAATCAAGAATCAAGAGCCAAGCTCTTGGCAAAGAGCTTTGAAGCTCTTGCCAAAGAGCTTTATCAAGAACATATGAAGAAGGAATCAAGAATCAAGAGCCAAGCTCTTGGCAAAGAGCTTTGAAGCTCTTGCCAAAGAGCTTTTTCGTGCATGCCATGAGGAAAATCAAGGAAGAAAAGCTCACTAATGCACTCACCAAGACTTGAACCCATGACCAAGAGGAGGGGGGCCAGCGCTACTTCACAAGGAAAACAAGCCAAAATTGGATTGTTTTCACTCACCAAGGTTCGAACCAAGTACCTCAAGGAAGCAAGGCTTTGTGCGCCACTTATTTGCCAAGGAAAATTAACTTGTTTTCCTTCACCAAGGCTTGAACCAGGGACCTCAAGAAAGCAAGACTTTGGGGGCTTCTCTTGTGCCAAGGAAATTAGCTCCACAAGTGCTCCACCCAAGATTTGAACCAAGGACCTCAAGGACAAGTAAAGCTCTTGCCAAGAGCTTTCAAGCTCTTGCAAAGAGCCTTGTTCTCTTGTCACAAGGGACCGTGTGCAACACATTGGAAGAAAGGGGAACCAAAGCTCTTGGCCAAAGCTCTTGCCAAGAGCCGAACTCTTCCCTGGGAGGTGCACCATGGGCCAAAAAAAATTCATCTAAAATCCAAATTAATTCATTTCTTCACCAAATTTTAAAGCCCATCCAAATTCTTAGATCCAATTTAGGAAGTGTATAAATAGGAGTTAGTTTGATGTAATTAGGACCTTTTTTTGAACTTTTGAACTTTTACTTTTTTTTCACTTTTGAAGATTTTACTTTGAATTTTCATTTTGAGCTTTTATTTTGAATTTAGAATTCAGAGAATTGAGAAGGAGAATTGATCTCTCTTCTTCTTGGTTCTTGCTTGAGCACTCTTTAATTTTCTTGCTTTGGATCTTGGGTGGAGAATTGAAGAACTTCTGTTTCAATCTCACCTTGAGATCTCTTGTTTCCTTTTACTGCATAATTGAATTTAAATTCTGTTTACTGCATCTTCTCTTATTCTTCTTCTACACTTTCTGCATTTTACTTTTCTTTATTTGCTGTTCAATTGTTCTTGTTTGATCAAGGAAGGATTTGAGATCTAGACTTGTTATCTAGTCTCTTCCACCCTGAGATCTTCAACCTCTTTTACTTTGCTGCAAATTAAGCATTGCTTTCTCTGTTTTTAATTTCTCAAGCATTTCTACTTTTCTGTTTAAATCTAATTTACTGCAATTCACTTTCTAGTTTTCTGTTTCGCTGCAATTTACTTCCTCTTACTTAAATTCTGCAAATCCCAACTCCCAATCCCTTTTACAATTCAAGTCATTTACATTTCTTGCACTTTAAGATTCAGCCATTTATATTTCTTGCAATCTAAGTTTCTGCAATTTACATTACTTGTTCTTTAAGATTCCGCTTATTTACTTTCTTTGCTCTTTAATTTCCTGCAATTTACCCTTCTCCCTTTACATTTCATGCAATTTAGCTTCTGTCAATTATAAACCACTCAACCAATACTTGATTCGCTTGACTAAATCAACCACTAAACTAAAATTGCTCAATCCTTCAATCCCTGTGGGATCGACCTCACTCATGTGAGTTATTATTACTTGATGCGACCCGGTACACTTGCCGGTGAGTTTTGTGTTGGATCGTTTTCCACACTATCAAGTTTTTGGCGCCGTTGCCGGGGATTGATTAGATTGACAATGAATAAGTGAAGTGGAGATATAGATCAAGCACTTTTTATTTTCTGTTTCTTTAATTTTGACTAACCCACTAACTGTTCGAGACTTTGTCTCAACTAACTCTAACTGCACTCAAGTTACAGAGTGCTCTGTTTTAGTTTCTGGTTCTATTTGTGTTTTTGATTTTGTGATAGGAGGAAAGAGGCAAGAGATAGAGGGGAGAAATGCTGGGATTCAGAAAATCCCCACTGAGAGTTTCTCACCATGGGATAAAGTGATATTAAACACCCAACCAATGAAGGTGCCTCCACAATTATCTAAGTACTATATTGTGAACCGGATCCTTCCACATGAACACCTAGAGATCATCAAAGAGAAGACTGGAAGGAAGTTCACAGTAAGAAGAGAAAAGCTGAGGCACTATGATTTTCAGCCTCCATGATCAAAGAATGAAGGATGTCAAGCTAGTGACAATAAAGAAGCGCTTTGTTGGGAGGCAACCCAACCTGAGGTAGTTTTATTTTCATAGCTATTTTAATAAAAAAGTTAATTAGTTTTATCTATATTGCAAGAAGCTAAGTTTGGTGTTGCACACCAAAACAATATAAGGGAGAATGAAGGATTCTAAGTTTGGTGTTCCACCAAAATCCCATCATAAAACACATTCTCACTTTCTGCATAATGCTAGCTTCAAGCATTTAGATAAACTGGTTAACTATGATGCTGTTTCATAAGTTTTCAGTTTTATTGCTTTTGAAAAAGAAAAAAAAAGGATTTTCATACATGGTTAACTTGATGCATGAGAACCACTGGCAAGGTACTAAGTTTGGTGTTCCCACACCAAAGTAAGTTCAAAGGGCCACAAATAAATCATGCATGCTAACCATTTTTTTTTAGTGCTTGGGGAACAAGCAACTTTCAATATCATTGCAGAGTATCATACAAGTTTTTGGAAGGATTAAGCATCATCAACCAATGATGATGATGAGGAGGAGGACATCAAGTAAACTCCAAAAGGTTGTATTGTTCAGTAATTATCAGATATTGCGGTGATCGAAAGTGATATTGTGTCCCTGTCTGTCTGTCTGTTTAATGCAGTTCTCTATACCTCAATAATTAAGATGTTTGTTTATTCACAACACTACACTTTTAAAAACTGCATGCACTCAAGATTTCAAAAAAATGCATCACATGAAAGTTCTTTGAAAAGAGGGATTGAGGAATTAAACAATTTTGAGGCAAGCAAAAGATTAGGAGAAGTGGTGGTTCTGGTTGTGTGATTATGCATTGAGGTTGCATGCTTATGAAAACTTGCATGGGAGCTCATAGGCAGAACATAGAGTTCAAAGAAGTATTGTGGAGATTTTTGAACATTTATTGATCCAAGAAGCAGCAAACAAAAGAAAATAAAGAAAATATAAAAACAAAGAGAACATGGCCCAAGGCTCTGAGCATCAATTACTAGGCAGAAAAGAAGAAAGAAACAAGAACTCAAAGAGTTATTATCCTAGTAAATGCTTGTGGTCGAACTGTGTCAAAGAGAGAGGCTTGAGCAAGTAAATCCTAAGGGGTGCTTCAACACCTAATACCTTAAAACCAACTGGTTTAGGAGTATTGATTGAAAGCTTATCTAAAGAGCCGCTTTGAGACATGACACTTAGAGTCAAGGCCAAAGCACAGAAACTATAAGCTGCTTCAAGGTGATTACCTATAGAGAGATCTCCATGATATTATTTGGATGAAAGTTCTAAGACCTAAGACTTCCAAGATGTAGGGACTAGTAAGCACTGAAGCCCTTGCATGAGCATATAATTTAGAGTTCACCCCACTGTCACTTAAGCACTTCACTCACAGGATAGTACATGTAATTCTTCAAATCCATTCTAATTGAAAGAACCTTTGAGCATAATTCTTTTCTTGCTTGGGGACAAGCAAGTTTTAAGTTTGGTGTTGTGATGACAAGTCATCTTATCCTAGTTTTACTAGCCTTTTTCTTTGTTTTTATTTGGTTTTATGCACTTTCTTGTATTGTAAGCAAGTAATTTGGAATGAAAATGCATAGTTTCTTTGAATCAAACAACCACCATTTAATTGATGCTAAATCATGAGGTTTGAGCTAAATTTAATTGATTTTTATTGATTTATAAACCTTGTGAATTTGGCGATACTTTGATTAGTTGTTTTGATTACTTGTAGGTGAAGAAAAGAAAAAATAAGAAAAGCGTAGCCTAAGGAGCATGATCTAAGCAAAGAAAGAAAGTGTGGCACAAGAAAAGGAAGCGTGGCTTAAGGAAGGAAAAGCATAAGTGCATTCAAGAATCAAGAGCCAAGCTCTTGGCAAAGAGCTTTGAAGCTCTTGTGGAGAGCTTTCCTTCAAAGAATCAAGAGCCAAGCTCTTGGCAAAGAGCTTTGAAGCTCTTGCCAAAGAGCTTTATCAAGAACATATGAAGAAGGAATCAAGAATCAAGAGCCAAGCTCTTGGCAAAGAGCTTTGAAGCTCTTGCCAAAGAGCTTTTTCGTGCATGCCATGAGGAAAATCAAGGAAGAAAAGCTCACTAATGCACTCACCAAGACTTGAACCCATGACCAAGAGGAGGGGGGCCAGCGCTACTTCACAAGGAAAACAAGCCAAAATTGGATTGTTTTCACTCACCAAGGTTCGAACCAAGTACCTCAAGGAAGCAAGGCTTTGTGCGCCACTTATTTGCCAAGGAAAATTAACTTGTTTTCCTTCACCAAGGCTTGAACCAGGGACCTCAAGAAAGCAAGACTTTGGGGGCTTCTCTTGTGCCAAGGAAATTAGCTCCACAAGTGCTCCACCCAAGATTTGAACCAAGGACCTCAAGGACAAGTAAAGCTCTTGCCAAGAGCTTTCAAGCTCTTGCAAAGAGCCTTGTTCTCTTGTCACAAGGGACCGTGTGCAACACATTGGAAGAAAGGGGAACCAAAGCTCTTGGCCAAAGCTCTTGCCAAGAGCCGAACTCTTCCCTGGGAGGTGCACCATGGGCCAAAAAAAATTCATCTAAAATCCAAATTAATTCATTTCTTCACCAAATTTTAAAGCCCATCCAAATTCTTAGATCCAATTTAGGAAGTGTATAAATAGGAGTTAGTTTGATGTAATTAGGACCTTTTTTTGAACTTTTGAACTTTTACTTTTTTTTCACTTTTGAAGATTTTACTTTGAATTTTCATTTTGAGCTTTTATTTTGAATTTAGAATTCAGAGAATTGAGAAGGAGAATTGATCTCTCTTCTTCTTGGTTCTTGCTTGAGCACTCTTTAATTTTCTTGCTTTGGATCTTGGGTGGAGAATTGAAGAACTTCTGTTTCAATCTCACCTTGAGATCTCTTGTTTCCTTTTACTGCATAATTGAATTTAAATTCTGTTTACTGCATCTTCTCTTATTCTTCTTCTACACTTTCTGCATTTTACTTTTCTTTATTTGCTGTTCAATTGTTCTTGTTTGATCAAGGAAGGATTTGAGATCTAGACTTGTTATCTAGTCTCTTCCACCCTGAGATCTTCAACCTCTTTTACTTTGCTGCAAATTAAGCATTGCTTTCTCTGTTTTTAATTTCTCAAGCATTTCTACTTTTCTGTTTAAATCTAATTTACTGCAATTCACTTTCTAGTTTTCTGTTTCGCTGCAATTTACTTCCTCTTACTTAAATTCTGCAAATCCCAACTCCCAATCCCTTTTACAATTCAAGTCATTTACATTTCTTGCACTTTAAGATTCAGCCATTTATATTTCTTGCAATCTAAGTTTCTGCAATTTACATTACTTGTTCTTTAAGATTCCGCTTATTTACTTTCTTTGCTCTTTAATTTCCTGCAATTTACCCTTCTCCCTTTACATTTCATGCAATTTAGCTTCTGTCAATTATAAACCACTCAACCAATACTTGATTCGCTTGACTAAATCAACCACTAAACTAAAATTGCTCAATCCTTCAATCCCTGTGGGATCGACCTCACTCATGTGAGTTATTATTACTTGATGCGACCCGGTACACTTGCCGGTGAGTTTTGTGTTGGATCGTTTTCCACACTATCACAAATAACTTTGAACTAAAGCCACAACTCATCACCTTGGTTCAAAATAATTATTCTTATGGAGGAGGACCACTTGAAGAACCTAACCAACACTTGTCCACCTTCTTAAGGATTTGTGACACTGTCAAAACCAATGGTGTGCACCCTGACAGTTACAAGCTACTGCTATTTCCATTTTCTCTTAGAGACAAAGCCACTCAATGGTTGGAATCCTTCCCAAGAGACAGCATCAACAATTGGGATGATCTAGTAACCAAGTTTCTTGCCAAGTTTTACCCACCTCAAAGAGTTATTAGATTGAAGAATGAAGTGCAAACATTCACACAAATGGATGCTGAACCCTTGTATGAGGCATGGGAACGATACAAAGCTCTAATCAGGAAGTGTCCACCTGGAATGTTCAGTGAGTGGGATGATGACAAGTCATCACAGCCTATTTTAGCTAGTCTTTTTCTTTTGTTTTCATTAGAATTATGCACTTTCTTGAGCTACAAGCAAGCTAATTGAGTAGATTTTCATGTTTCCCTTGATTGAACCAACCATATATGAATTCATGCCATTTCATGAGGTTTTATGCTATATTTGTTGCATATTATGAAAGATTGAATATCTCATGATTTTGAGCATAGCTTTGATGAGTTTGGTTGATTAATGATAGGTGAAGAAAGCTTGGAGAAAGGTTGAAGCAAGAAGGAATAGCTAGGAGTAAAGAGAGGACAATGGAATAAGTGAAATTGAACCAGGAAGCAAGAAGCTGGACCTAAAGTTAGCATCAAACTTTTGCACAAACTTTTGGTTGAAAAGTTGGACCCAACGTTAGCCCCCTAACTTGGAGGCTAACGTTGGAACTTGAAAATTCTCCCCTGGACTCCAAAAGTTTGCGCCAACGTTAGCCCCCTAACTTGGAGGCTAACGTTGGCACATGAATATTCAAGGAAGAGGAGCAAAAGTTAGCCCCAACGTTAGCCCCCTAACTTGGAGGCTAACGTTGGAACTTGAGAATTTCTCCCCTGGGCACCAACGTTTGCGCCAACGTTAGCCCCCTAACTTGGAGGCTAACGTTGGCACATGAATTACAATGGGGAAGGAGCAAAAGTTTGCGCCAACGTTAGCCCCCTAACTTGGTGGCTAACGTTGGCGCCACTAGCACACAAGGCATTGCCAACGTTAGGGTCAAAGTTAGACCCCTAACGTTGGCACCAACGTCCATACCAGAAAAATGTGCTAACTGATATGAAAAGTTGTGGCTCAAACTTTTGGTCCAACTTTTGCTAACCTCAAAACCGGTTCAATTGGTTCACTTCGGTTCTTCTCCAAACTTCAAAAGCAATCAACCAAGGCCTCTTTCAACCCAATTCCACCAAGAGCAAAGGCCCAACTCAAGGCTTGAAGATCATTTGAAGAAAGTGTATAAATAGGATAGAATTCAAGTTCTTCGGGGAGCTTTCCTTTTGGAATTTTCATAATAGTTTTCGGAGAGCTTTTGTTATTGAGTGAACTTGAATTTCTTTGTTTTCATTGCTTTAAATTTCATTTACACTTGTCTTGGATCTTGGATTGAAGAATTGAAGAAATTCTGTTTCAATCTCAATCTTGGATCTCTCTGTTTCTTTACTGTTAATTGAATTTCATTTCCGGTTAATTGCTCTTCATCTCTTTTCTTTGCAATTTACATTCTCCTTGCAATTGTTCTTGTTAGATCTAGGAAGGCATTGAGATCTAGACTTGGTTTTCTAGTCTCTGGGTCCTGAGATCCAAATCCCCAATTTACATTCTGTTTCTTTCCTTTCTATGTTCATTTACTTTTCTGCTTCATATCCGGTTCAATCTCAATTCCCTTTCCCTCTTCTGTTTAATGCAATTCAACTTTTCCTCGTTTAAATTCTGCAAATCCATTCCCCAATTCCCTTTACAATTCCAGCTATTTACATTTCTTGCACTTTAAGATTCCACAATTTACATTTCTTGCACTTTAAGTTTTTGCTATTTAATTTCTTGTCCTTTACCTTTCAGCAATTTATTTCTTGTTCTCTTTACTTCAATGCAATTTAATTCTGCAAGTCACAAAACCATCAACCAAATCTTGATTCGCTTGACTAAATCAACCACTAAGCTAAAATTGCTCAATCCTTCAATCCCTGTGGGATCGACCTCACTCCAGTGAGTTTTTATTACTTGATACGACCCGGTACACTTGCCGGTTAGATTTGTGTGTTTTGGGAGAGATTTAATTTTCTTCCAAAATACTCATCATGGGACAGATTGCAGAATTTCTATGAAGGCTTGACATTGAAATCTCAAGAGGCCTTGGATTATTCAGCAGGAGGCTCTTTGCAACTAATGAAAACAGCAGAGGAAGCCCAAAATCTCATTGATATGGTGGCCAACAACCAATATTTCTTTACTCATCAGAGACAACGCCAGCCATCACAAAGGAAAGGAGTGTTAGAGTTGGAAGGAGTAGACATCATCCTAGCTCAAAACAAGATAATGCAGCAGCAAATCCAGCAACAATTTGAGCAGATGGCTAAAAAGATTGATAGCTTGCAAGTTGCAGCAGTGAATACAAGCCAACCATCAACCACATGGGGGAAAAATGAAGAAAACCAAGAAGATCAGCAGCAGGAACAACCTCAATATGTGCACAACCATGGTTCAAGCCAAAATGAGGTTTATGGTGACACCTACAATCCATCTTGGAAGAACCATCCAAATCTCAGATGGGAAGATGACCACACTCAAAACCAACAACCATGGCAAAGGAATTCAAACCAAAACAACTCAAGAAACAACCAGAACAACAACCAGCAAAACATAACCCACAATCCATATAGAAAACCCCAAAACAACCATCATCCACCTTCCACATCCACATTCCACCCACAAAATAATCCCACAAATAGTTCAAACAACTTCCAGCAACAACCATCTCATTTTACACAACCACAACCAAATCCAAACTCTCAAAGAATCTCCAATTTGGAGATATTGATGGAAAAGATGATAAAGCACCAAGAGATAATGATGGAGAAACTCATGAAAAATCAAGAGATGGCCAGACAAGATCAAGAAACAGCAAGAAAAGATCAAGAAGCATCAAGAAAAGATCAAGCCATAACAAGCAAAAACCAAGAAGCTTCAATCAGAAATCTTGAGAGGCATATGGAACAAATGGCTAAACAAATTATAGAGATGGGTGAGAAACAATCAAATGCATCCCCTAGTGCCACTCAAAACCACCCAAGGGACAAAGGAAAAGCTACAAAGTGGGAGGAGTGTAAAGCAATCATAGTGGGAAGTGAGAAGACTGGGGAGAAGGAAGCCATCAATCAGGAAGAACACAACAAACAAGTTCCACAAGAAGAGACAGAAGAGAGAAGTGAAGAGGATAGAAAGACCGAGAATGCAAAAAGCTCAAAGAGAGATAAGGACATCCCTGAAACACAACTACAATAGAAGAAGGAAGGGGTGAAGCCATATATCCTCAAACTTCTATATCCTCAAAGATTCAAAAAAGAAAATGAGGATAAGCAATATTCAAAGTTCCTGGACATATTCAAGACACTTAGCATCAATATTCCTTTCTTAGAAGCACTTGAACAGATGCCATTATATGCCAAATTTATGAAAGAAGTGCTAACAAAGAAAAGACCCTTGAAGAAAGGACAAATTGTTGAAATGACAATGGAGTGTAGTGCTATTCTCCAAAGAGGTCTACCAGAGAAGAAGGATGATCCTGGAAGATTTTATATACCTTGTACCATAGGAGACATAACTATTGAGAAATCATTTTGTGACCTTGGTGCAAGCATAAACTTGATGCCTCTATCTCTTATGAGGAAGCTTCAAATTTTTGAACTGAAACCCACTCGAATAGCTCTTCAAATGGCTGACAAGTCCATTCAGCAAGCACTCGGAGTTGTAGAGAATGTGCTGGTAAAAGTGGGAAAATTCCTTCTCCCAACTGATTTTGTCATCCTGGATATGGAAGAGGACCCTAACACTCCCATCATACTGGGGAGGCCTTTCCTAGCTACGGGCAGAGCATTGATAGATGTTGAAAAGGGGGAATTGTTGCTAAGAGTGCATGATTAGCACCTAGCATTCCATGTTTTTAAAACCTTGCATGAGCCCATTCAAGAAGAAGATTGTATGAAGGATAAGGCCAGAGATCAAAGCTTGAAGGAGGCATTCAATGAGTTAACTCCAAGACTTATAAATCCATGCTTGAAAGTAGTAGAGATGGTGCAACAGGCCAAAGAAATCAAGGAGGAACTAGATCCAAAACCCCCAGATGAGAACCTCAACACTCCAGATAAAGAACCACCAAGGCATGAATTATCTCCTGAGAAAGAAGAGAAGAAAAAGAGGCCAAAAGGGTGGAGAAACAAGAAAATCCCCACTGAAGGCTTCTCACCAGGGGATAAAGTGATGTTGAACACCCAACCAATGAAGGTGTCTCCACAATTATCTGAGTACTATACTGTGAACCGGATCCTTTCACTTGAACACCTAGAGATCATCAAAGAGGAGACCGGAAGAAAGTTCACAGTAAGAGGAGAAAAGTTGAGGCACTATGATTTTCAACCTCCATGATCAAAGAACAAGATGTCAAGCTAGTGACATTAAAAGAGCGCTTGTTGGGAGGCAACCCAACCTGAGGTAGTTTTCTTTTAATAGCTATTTTAATAAAAAAGGTTAATTAGTTTATCTATATTACAAGGAGCTAAGTTTGGTGTTGCACACCAAAACAATCTAAGGGAGAATGAAGGATTCTAAGTTTGGTGTTCCACCAAAATCTCATCATAAAATATATTCTCACCTTCTGCATAATACTAGCTGCAAGCAATTAGATGAACCAATTAATCAAATTGCTATTTTCTAATCTTTGATTTTATAACCTTTAGCAAAGACAAAAGAATTCATGAATGGTTAACTTGTTGCATCAGAGACATTGGCAAGGGATTAAGTTTGGTGTTTCCACACCAAAATAAGTTTGAACGCCGTGCTCAATTCTTGCACACTAACCAGTTGCCTAAGGGCTTGGGGAACAAGCAACTTTCAGTATCTTTTGTAGGAAGTCATTCAATCTCTTGAGGAAAAGGTACATCATCATGGACAGTGGAAGGACATGGAACCCAACAATGATAATGACACAGAGGAAACAAATAGACTCCAAGATGTTGTATTGTTCTCTGACTAATTCTAGTTCAACTATGTTAATTGAAAGTGCAAATGTCCCCTGTTGATTAGTGTCTTCTTAGATTAATTTACTGTTTGCGAGTTTGTTTGTTTTCATGCTGTTATGGCTTGCTAGTCTAAGTGCTTGATTCACTTTCATCCTACTTGAATTATATGCTTTGTTCCTCATGCTTGAATAAAAGAAAAATAACTGTGAAATAGAGAAAGAGTAGAAGTCTGGTATGATATGAGACAAAATAAGATTATGTGGTGGTATGTGCTGGTTCATTAGTTGATTTATAAATAAGGCTGAATGCAGGCATGACTTTGTGATATGAACTTAAGTTACATTTCATGAGACTTGACAAATGAAAAAGGTCCAAAATAAAAGAAAGAAAATACAAGAGAAATAAGCAAAAAAAAAAAAAAAAAACACACAAGGCTGGGCACCAATGGCTGCAAATTTGGATAAATGCCTGTGATGCTCTTGTACAAAGATAAGCTTGGATAACTAGGTTCTAAGGGGTGCTTCATCACCCGGCAACTTGAGTTAACTAACCCGGGATTGCCAACTGAAAGTCCACCATCAAGAGCTACTTTGAGACAAAGCATTTAGTAACCCAAAGAGGTGCTGGGCATCAATTTCCAAAGAACAAACAGAGATGAACAAAGCAAGCTAAATGCCTGTGATGTGTGTGTGCTAAGGAGAGGCTTGAGCAAGTAAGCCCATAAGGGTGTTTCAACACCTAGCATCTTGAACCAACTGGGGCGGGAATGCTGGCTGAAAGCTTATTCTAAAAAGCTGCCTTACAACATAGCATTAAGCCTCAGCCAAGAAAGAGAGCAACAAAAAAAAAAAAACCTAGGGACCAAGCAATAACAAGTCTCATTTTTTTGTGTAATTCAAGTAAGGATCCAAAGGGATGTTGATGTCTCAGCCACAGAATAAAAATCACTAAGATACCATGCATAAAAACCCCATTTACCAGTATTCAATGTCTTCCAATAAAAGGCTTATACACATCTCTGCTTCTAGTAATTTTCTTTATGTTTTACTACTTGCTTGGGGACAAGCAAGTTTTAAGTTTGGTGTTGTGATGACTGATGACAAGTCATCTTAGCCTAGTTTCACTAGTCTTTTTCCTTTGTTTTTATTTGGTTTTATGCACTTTCTTAAGCCACAAGTAAGCTAATTGGATTGAATTTCATTTTTCCTTTGATTCAATCAACCATGAATGAATTGATGCATCTTCATGAGTTTTTGTGCCATAATTGCTTGTGTGACAAGAAGAAGGATAACTCTCATGATTATGGCATAGCTTTGATACAATTGTTGATTGATGACAGAAGGAATAAAGCTTGGAAGAAGGTTGCAAGAATGGGCTTGAAAATAGGAGTTCATGTTTGAGCTGACGTTTGCCTCAAACGTCAACTCAAACGTGAGTAGCAGATGAAGAATACCCTGGAGAAGAGCCAACGTTTGAGCCAACCTTTGACCTCAAACGTTGAGGCAAACGTTGGCTGAAGAAGAAGCTTCTAGAAGGCAACGTTTGCGCCAACGTTTGCCTCAAACGTGAGGTCAAACGTTGGCGCCTAAAAGGAAGAAAAATGGCACTCCTGGAAGGGCAACGTTTGCGCCAACGTTTGCCTCAAACGTGAGGTCAAACGTTGGCGCCTAAAAGAGAAGAGTTGGAGCTTCTGGGCAGCGACGTTTAAGCCAACGTTTGCCTTAAACGTGAGGTCAAACGTTGGCTACATTTTGGCAAGAAAGAGCATGGAAGAGCACCCCTGATTGATGAGTTAGATGAGCCACGTTTGCGCCAACGTTTGCCTCAAACGTTGGGCCAAACGTTGGCCAAAAAGAGAGCTTGGGGTGATCCACGTTTGAGCTCACATTTGACCTCAAACGTTGAGCCAAACGTGGAGGACAGCAAATGGACTTGGCTGCATAATTTGACACAAGTGACGTTTGAGTCAACGTTTGCCTCAAACGTTGGCTCAAACGTGAATGGTTCATGGCCCGGTTCACTAATGGATCTCTTCCCAACACCAAGAGCAAGCAACGGAGGCCACTATCAACCCAATTCCATCAAGACTAAAGGCCCAATTCAAGGCTTAATGATCATTTGAAGAAAGTGTATAAATAGCTTAGGATTTGAAGTTTTAGGGAGCTTTTCTTTTAGAGTTTTCTTTAAGAGTTTTCATAATATTCACAGTAGAGAACTTTTGGGTTTTGAGCTATTTGGAGATTTAGAGTCTTGGGTGTTGAAGAATTGAGGAAATTCTGTCTCAATCTCACCTTGAGATCTCTGTTTTCGTTTCACTGCACAATTTGAGGAATTGAGATTTGAATTTACTTTCTCTACTGTTTGATTTTAAATTCTCTTGCAATTGATTTCTGAATTGAATCTAGGAAGGCATTGAGATCTAGACTTGGTTATCTAGTCTCTTGAGTCCTGAGATCTGAAATTTCCCTTTGATTTCTCTGTCAAATGCTTCTTCAAGCAATTTACATTTTCTGTTTGAGATCTACTGCAATTAAATTCATCTTTTACTTCCCTGCTTGTTGCAATTTACTTTTCCTTGTTTAATTTCTGCAATCCCAATTCCCAACTCCTTTTATAATTCAAGCAATTTACATTTCTTGCACTTTAAGATTCAGCCATTTACATTTCTTGCAATCTAAGTCTCTGCAATTTACATTACTTGTTCTTTAAGATTCAGCTTATTTACTTTCTTTGCTCTTTAATTTCTTGCAATCTATCCCTCTCCCTTTACATTTCAAGCAATTTAGTTTCTGCAATCACAAATCACTCAACTCAACACTTGATTCGCTTGACTAAATCAACCACTAAACTAAAATTGCTCAATCCTTCAATCCCTGTGGGATCGACCTCACTCCCGTGAGTTATTATTACTTGATGCGACCCGGTGCACCTGCCGGTGAGTTTTGTGTCGGATCGTTTTCCGCACATCAATGACAAGTCATCTTAAACTAGTTTTACTAGCCTTTTTCTTTGTTTTTATTTGATTTTATGCACTTTCTTGCATTCTAAGTAAGTAATTTGGAATGGAATTGCATGATTTCTTTAAATAAATCAACCACCCTTTAATTGATGCAAAATCATGAGGTTTAAGCTAAATTTAATTGATTTTTAATGATTTATAAACCTTGTGAATTTGGTGATACTTTGATTGGTTGTTTTGATTACTTGTAGGTGAAGAAAAGAAAAAAATAAGAAAAGCGTAGCCTAAGGAGCATGATCTAAGCAAAGAAAGAAAGCGTGGCACAAGGAAAAGAAGCGTGGCTCAAAGAAGGAGAAGCATAGGTGCATTCAAGAAACAAGGGCACAAAGTTCTTACCAAGAGCTTTAAAGCTCTTGTGGAGAGCTTTCCTTCAAAGAATCAAGAGCCAAGCTCTTGGCAAAGAGCTTTGAAGCTCTTGCCAAAGAGCTTTATCAAGAACACATGAAGAAGGAACCAAGAGCCAAGCTCTTGGCAAAGAGCTTTGAAGCTCTTGCCAAAGAGCTTTTTCGTGCATGCCATGAAGAAAATCAAGGAGGAAAAGCTCACTAATGCACTCACCAAGACTTGAACCCATGACCAAAGGGAGGGGGCCAGCTACTTCACAAGGAAAAAAACAAGCCAAAATTAGCTTGTTTTCACTCACCAAGGTTCGAACTAAGTCCCTCAAGGAAGCAAAGCTTTTGGGCGCTACTCTTGTGCCATGAAAAATGGGCAGCCCTTGCACTCCCCAAGGATCGAACTAGGCACCTCAAGGAAGGGACACATCAGGCGCTTCTCTAGTGCCAAGGAAATTAGCTCCACAAGTGCTCCACCCAAGATTTGAACCAAGGACCTCAAGGACAAGTAAAGCTCTTGCCAAGAGCTTTCAAGCTCTTGCAAAGAGCTTTGTTCTCTTGTCACAAGGGAAGGACCGTGCGCACTAAAACAAGGAAGGGAAGCAAAGCTCTTGGCCAAAGCTCTTGCCAAGAGCCGAACCTTTCCCTGGGAGATGCATTTTGGGCCAAAATTCACTAAAAATTCAATTTAATTCATTTCTTCACAAAATCAAAAGCCCATCCAAATTCCAAAATCCAAGAATAGAAAGTGTATAAATAGGAGCTAGTTTAATGTAATTAGGACCCTTTACCTTTTCACATTTTTTACACCTCTAGACTTTTACTTTGAATTTTCCTTTTGAACTTTCATTTTCATTTTTGAGCTTTTTACTTTGAATTTGTATTTTCTAAGAACTTGGAAGGATAATTGATCTCTCTTCTTCCTTGTTCTTGCTTGAGCACTCTTTACTTTTCTTGCTTTTGATCTTGGGTGAAGAATTGAAGAACTTCTGTTTCAATCTCACCTTGAGATCTCTTGTTTATTTCTTCTGCATAATTGAATTTGAATTCCTGTTTACTGCATCTTCTCTTTACCTCTGTAATTCACTTCTGCAACTTACTTTTCATTTCCTTTTGCAATTGCTCTTGTTGGATCAAGGAAGGATTTGAGATATAGACTTGTTTTCTAGTCTCTTCCACTCCTGAGATCTTCAACTTCTTTTAATTTGCTGCAAATTAAGCTTTGCTTTTCTGTTTTTAAATTCTCAAAGCATTTTCTCTTTTCTGTTAAGATCTACTTCACTGCAATTAAATTTTCTCTTTTATGTTTAATGCAATTTACTTGTTCTTGTTTAATTTCTGCAATTCCATCTCCCAATCCCTTTTACAATTCAAGCAATTTATATTTCTTGCACTTTAAGATTCAGTCATTTATATTTCTTGCAATCTAAGTTTCTGCAATTTATATTACTTGCACTTTAAGATTCAGCACTTTTACTTTTTTTTGCTCTTTCATTTACTGCAATTACCCCTCTCCCTTTACATTTCATGCAATTTAGCTTCTGTTAATTCCAAATCACTCAATCAATACTTGATTCGCTTGACTAAATCAACCACTAAACTAAAATTGCTCAATCCTTCAATCCCTGTGGGATCGACCTCACTCATGTGAGTTATTATTACTTGATGCGACCCGGTCCACTTGCCGGTGAGTTTTGTGTTGGATCGTTTTCCACACATCAGACTACACCTTATCAGTTGACTTTTTTTTTGCTGCACTTGTTCACAAATTAAGAATAGATTAATTTAAAAAATTTAAAATTTTTATTTTTTTATTTTTTGGATAATTTGGAATTTTTTATTTTTTTACAATTAGAAAAAAATTATTTTTTAAGTTTAAAAATTGAAAAAATAAATTTACAACTCTGTTATTTAATAGATATTGTTGCCCTTTATTTTATTTTTCTAATTTAAATAAAAAAATTAATCATATAATTTAAAATTTGAAAGATAAAAAATTTAGTTTTCTAAAATTTTTAATTTTTTTAAAAAAATTTTTTCTTTTTTTATTCTCCGGATAATGCTGCACTCAGAAAATTGTCCTTTTTTCTTTTAAAATTGTTTATTTTTCAATTTTTTAAGTTTTAGAATATTGCTGAAATTTTATATTTTTCTTCTATTAGAAAAAAATTTATTTTTTAGTTTAAAACTTTAAACAAAAATAAAAAATTTACAGATCTTTTGTTTATTGGATATTGCTGAACTTTATTTTATTTTTCTAATTTAAATAAAAAATATTTAATAATATAATTTAAAAATTAAAAAAATAAAAAATTTAGTTTTTTAAATTTTTTTTTAAAATATTTTTTTATCTTTTTATTCACCGGATAAGACTACACCCAGACAGTTGACTTTTTTTTGCTGCACTTGTTCATAAATTAATAATAGATTAATTTAAAAAATTTAAAATTTTAATTTTTTTTATTTTTTGAATAATTTGGAATTTTTTATTTTTTTTACAATTAGAAAAAAAATATTTTTTAAGTTTAAAAATTAAAAAAATAAATTTACAACTCTGTTATTTAACAGATATTGTTGGACTTTATTTTATTTTTCTAATTGAAATAAAAAAATTAATCATATAATTTAAATTTTCAAAAATAAAAAATTTAGTTTTTTAAAATTTTTAATTTTTTTATTCTCCAGATAATGCTGCACTCAGAAAATTGACTTTTTTTTGCTGCACTTGTTCACAAAATAAGAATAAATTAATTTAAAAAATTTAAAATTTTTTATTTTTCAAATTTTTTAGTTTTTTAATATTGTTGGAATTTTTTATTTTTCTACTATTAGAAAAAAATTTATGTTTTAGTTTAAAACTTTAAACAAAAATAAAAAATTTACAGATTTATTGTTTAATAGATATTGCTAAACTTTATTTTATTTTTCTTATTTAAATAAAAAAATTTAATAATATAATTTAAAATTTTAAAAATTAAAAATTTAGTTTTTTAAAATTTTTTATTTTTTTAAGATTATTTTTTATTTTTTATTCACTGGATAACGCATCACACGGACAGTTGACTTTCTTTTGCTGCACTTGTTCACAAATTAAGAATAAATTAATAAAAAAATTTAAAATTTCAATTTTTTTAATTTTTGGATATTGTTAGAATTTTTTATTTTTTTACAATTAGAAAAAAAATTATTTTTTTAGTTTAAAAATAAAAAAAATAAATTTACAGATCTGTTATTTACCAGAATATGCTAGATTTTATTTTATATTTCTAATAAAAATATAAAAATTTATCATATAATTTAAAAATTCAAAAATAAAAGAAAAGATTTTTTTTTCAAATTTTTTAATTTTTTAAAACTTTTTTATCTTTTTATTCACCGGATAATACTACAACCAGACAATTGACTTTTTTTTGCTGCACTTATTCATAAATTAAGAATAAATTAATTTAAAAAATTTAAAATTTTAATTTTTTTATTTTTTAGATATTATTGGAATATTTTATTTTTTTAAATTAGAAAACATTTATTTTTTTAGTTTAAAATTTAAAAAAAATTAAATTTACTAATCTGTTATTTACCAGATATTGCTGGACTTTATTTTATTTTTCTAATTTATAAAAAAAATTAATTATATAATTTAAAAATTCAGAAATAAAAAATTTATTTTTTTAAAAATTTTAATATTATTAAAAATATTTTTTTATCTTTTTATTCACCGAATAATACTACACCAGGATAGTTAACTTTTTTTTTTCTCCACTTGTTCACAAATTAAGAATAAATTAATTTAAAAAATTTAAAATTTTAATTTTTTTATTTTTTGGATATTGTTGGAATCTTTTATTTTTTACAATTAGAAAAAAATTTATTTTTTAGTTTAAAAATTAAAAAAAATAAATTTACAGATCTGTTATTTACCAAATATTGATGGACTTTATTTTATTGTTCTAATTTAAATAAAAAAATTAATCATATAATTTTAAAATTCAAAAATAAAAAATTTATCTTTTTAAAATTTTTAATTTTTTTAAAAAATATTTTTTTATCTTTTTATTCACCGGATAAGACTACACCCTAACAGTTGACTTTTTTTTGCTGCACTTGTTCACAAATTAAGAATAGATTAATTTAAAAAAATTTAAAATTTTTATTTTTTTATTTTTTGGATAATTTGGAATTTTTTATTTTTTTACAATTAGAAAAAAATTATTTTTTAAGTTTAAAAATTAAAAAATAAATTTACAACTCTGTTATTTAATAGATATTGTTGGACTTTATTTTATTTTTCTAATTGAAATAAAAAAATTAATCATATAATTTAAAATTTCAAAAATAAAAAATTTAGTTTTCTAAAATTTTTAAGTTTTTAAAAATATTTTTTATATTTTTATTCTCAAGATAATGCTGCACTCAGAAAATTGTCTTTTTTTTGCTGCACTTGTTCACAAAATAAGAATAAATTAATTTAAAAAATTTAAAATTGTTTATTTTTCAATTTTTTTAGTTTTAGAATATTGCTGAAATTTTATATTTTTCTTCTATTAGAAAAAATTTATTTTTTAGTTTAAAACTTTAAACAAAAATAAAAAATTTACAGCTCTTTTGTTTACCGAATATTGCTGAACTTTAATTTATTTTTCTAATTTAAATAAAAAATATTTAATAATATAAAAATTAAAAAATAAAATATTTAGTTTTTTAAATTTTTTATTTTTTTAAGAATATTTTTTTTATTCACTGGATAATGCATCACACGGACAGTTGACTTTCTTTTGCTGCACTTGTTCACAAATTAAGAATAAATTAATAAAAAAAATTTAAAATTTTTATTTTTTTATTCTCCAGGTAATGTTGCACTTGTTCACAAAAGAAGAATAAATTAATTTTAAAATTTTAAAATTTTTTATTTTTCAATTTTTTTAGTTTTTGAATATTGTTGGAATTTTTTATTTTTCTACTATTAGAAAAAAATTTATGTTTTATTTTAAAACTTTAAACAAAAATAAAAAATTTATAGATTTGTTATTTAATAGAAATTGCTAAACATTATTTTATTTTTCTTATTTAAACAAAAACATTTAATAATATAATTTAAAAATTAAAAAAAAATTTAGTTTTTTAAAAGTTTTTATTTTTTTAAGATTATTTTTTATTTTTTATTCACTGGATAATGCATCACACGAACAGTTGACTTTCTTTTGCTGCACTTGTTCACAAATTAAGAATAAATTAATAAAAAATATTAAAATTTTAATTTTTTTAATTTTTGGATATTGTTAGAATTTTTTATTTTTTTACAATTAGAAAAAAAATTAATTTTTTAGTTTAAAAATAAAAAAAATAAATTTACAGATCTGTTATTTACCAGAATATGCTAGACTTTATTTTATATTTCTAATAAAAATAAAAAATTAATCATATAATTTAAAAATTCAAAAATAAAAAATTTAGTTTTTTAAAATTTTTAATTTTTAAAATTTTTTTTATCTTTTTATTCACTGGATAATGCTACAACCAGACAGTTGACTTTTTTTCTGCACTTATTCACAAATTAAGAATAAATTAATTTAAAAAATTTAAAATTTTAATTTTTTATTTTTTAGATATCATTGGAATTTTTTATTTTTTAAAATTAGAATAAAATTTTATTTTTTTAGTTCAAAATTAAAAAAAGTTAAATTTACTAATCTGTTATTTACCAGATATTGTTAGACTTTTTTTTATTTTTCTAATTTATAAAAAAAATTAATCATATAATTTAAAAATTCAGAAATAAAAAATTTGTTTTTTTTTTAAATTTTAATATTTTTAAAAATATTTTTTTGTCTTTTTATTCACCGAATAATGCTACACTCGGATACATAACTTTTTTTTTGCTCCCCTTGTTCACAAATTAAGAATAAATTAATTTAAAAAATTTAAAATTTTAATTTTTTAGTTTTTGAATATTGTTGGAATTTTTTATTTTTCTACTATTAGAAAAAAATTTATGTTTTAGTTTAAAACTTTAAACAAAAATGAAAAATTTATAGATTTGTTGTTTAATAGATATTGCTAAACTTTATTTTATTTTTCTTATTTAAATAAAAAAATTTAATAATATAATTTAAAATTTTAAAAATTAAAAATTTAGTTTTTTAAAATTTTTTATTTTTTTAAGATTATTTTTTATTTTTTATTCACTGGATAATGCATCACACGGACAGTTGACTTTCTTTTGCTGCACTTGTTCACAAATTAAGAATAAATTAATAAAAAAATTTAAAATTTCAATTTTTTTAATTTTTGGATATTGTTAGAATTTTTTATTTTTTTACAATTAGAAAAAAAAATTATTTTTTTAGTTTAAAAATAAAAAAAATAAATTTACAGATCTGTTATTTACCAGAATATGCTAGACTTTATTTTATATTTCTAATAAAAATAAAAAAATTAATCATATAATTTAAAAATTCAAAATAAAAAATTTAGTTTTTTAAAATTTTTAATTTTTAAAATTTTTTTATCTTTTTATTCACTGGATAATGCTACAACCAGACAGTTGACTTTTTTTTGCTGCACTTATTCATAAATTAAGAATAAATTAATTTAAAAAATTTAAAATTTTAATTTTTTTATTTTTTAGATATTATTGGAATATTTTATTTTTTTAAATTAGAAAAAATTTATTTTTTTAGTTTAAAATTTAAAAAAAATTAAATTTACTAATCTGTTATTTACCAGATATTGCTGGACTTTATTTTATTTTTCTAATTTATAAAAAAAATTAATTATATAATTTAAAAATTCAGAAATAAAAAATTTATTTTTTTAAAAATTTTAATATTATTAAAAATATTTTTTTATCTTTTTATTCACCGAATAATACTACACCAGGATAGTTAACTTTTTTTTTTCTCCACTTGTTCACAAATTAAGAATAAATTAATTTAAAAAATTTAAAATTTTAATTTTTTATTTTTTGGATATTGTTGGAATCTTTTATTTTTTACAATTAGAAAAAAATTTATTTTTTAGTTTAAAAATTAAAAAAAATAAATTTACAGATCTGTTATTTACCAAATATTGATGGACTTTATTTTATTGTTCTAATTTAAATAAAAAAATTAATCATATAATTTTAAAATTCAAAAATAAAAAATTTATCTTTTTAAAATTTTTAATTTTTTTAAAAAATATTTTTTTATCTTTTTATTCACCGGATAAGACTACACCCTAACAGTTGACTTTTTTTGCTGCACTTGTTCACAAATTAAGAATAGATTAATTTAAAAAAATTTAAAATTTTTATTTTTTTATTTTTTGGATAATTTGGAATTTTTTATTTTTTTACAATTAGAAAAAATTATTTTTTAAGTTTAAAAATTAAAAAATAAATTTACAACTCTGTTATTTAATAGATATTGTTGGACTTTATTTTATTTTTCTAATTGAAATAAAAAAATTAATCATATAATTTAAAATTTCAAAAATAAAAAATTTAGTTTTCTAAAATTTTTTATTTTTTAAAAATATTTTTTATATTTTTATTCTCAAGATAATGCTGCACTCAGAAAATTGTCTTTTTTTTGCTGCACTTGTTCACAAAATAAGAATAAATTAATTTAAAAAATTTAAAATTGTTTATTTTTCAATTTTTTTAGTTTTAGAATATTGCTGAAATTTTATATTTTTCTTCTATTAGAAAAAAATTTATTTTTTAGTTTAAAACTTTAAACAAAAATAAAAAATTTACAGATCTTTTGTTTACCGGATATTGCTGAACTTTAATTTATTTTTCTAATTTAAATAAAAAATATTTAATAATATAATTTAAAAATTAAAAAATAAAATATTTAGTTTTTTAAATTTTTTATTTTTTTAAGAATATTTTTTTTATTCACTGGATAATGCATCACACGGATAGTTGACTTTCTTTTGCTGCACTTGTTCACAAATTAAGAATAAATTAATAAAAAAAATTTAAAATTTTTATTTTTTTTATTCTCCAGGTAATGTTGCACTTGTTCACAAAAGAAGAATAAATTAATTTTAAAATTTTAAAATTTTTTATTTTTCAATTTTTTTAGTTTTTGAATATTGTTGGAATTTTTTATTTTTCTACTATTAGAAAAAAATTTATGTTTTATTTTAAAACTTTAAACAAAAATAAAAAATTTATAGATTTATTATTTAATAGAAATTGCTAAACTTTATTTTATTTTTCTTATTTAAACAAAAACATTTAATAATATAATTTAAAAATTAAAAAAAAATTTAGTTTTTTAAAATTTTTTATTTTTTTAAGATTATTTTTTATTTTTTATTCACTGGATAATGCATCACACGAACAGTTGACTTTCTTTTGCTGCACTTGTTCACAAATTAAGAATAAATTAATAAAAAATATTAAAATTTTAATTTTTTTAATTTTTGGATATTGTTAGAATTTTTTATTTTTTTTACAATTAGAAAAAAAATTAATTTTTTAGTTTAAAAATAAAAAAAATAAATTTACAGATCTCTTATTTACCAGAATATGCTAGACTTTATTTTATATTTCAAATAAAAATAAAAAAATTAATCATATAATTTAAAAATTCAAAAATAAAAAATTTAGTTTTTTAAAATTTTTAATTTTTAAAATTTTTTTTATCTTTTTATTCACTGGATAATGCTACAACCAGACAGTTGACTTTTTTCTGCACTTATTCACAAATTAAGAATAAATTAATTTAAAAAATTTAAAATTTTAATTTTTTATTTTTTAGATATCATTGGAATTTTTTATTTTTTAAAATTAGAATAAAATTTTATTTTTTTAGTTCAAAATTAAAAAAAGTTAAATTTACTAATCTGTTATTTACCAGATATTGCTAGACTTTTTTTTATTTTTCTAATTTATAAAAAAAAATTAATCATATAATTTAAAAATTCAGAAATAAAAAATTTGTTTTTTTTTTATTTTAATATTTTTAAAAATATTTTTTTGTCTTTTTATTCACCGAATAATGCTACACTCGGATACATAACTTTTTTTTTGCTCCCCTTGTTCACAAATTAAGAATAAATTAATTTAAAAAATTTAAAATTTTAATTTTTTAGTTTTTGAATATTGTTGGAATTTTTTATTTTTCTACTATTAGAAAAAAATTTATGTTTTAGTTTAAAACTTTAAACAAAAATAAAAAATTTACAGATTTATTGTTTAATAGATATTGCTAAACTTTATTTTATTTTTCTTATTTAAATAAAAAAATTTAATAATATAATTTAAAATTTTAAAAATTAAAAATTTAGTTTTTTAAAATTTTTTATTTTTTTAAGATTATTTTTTATTTTTTATTCACTGGATAATGCATCACACGGACAGTTGACTTTCTTTTGCTGCACTTGTTCACAAATTAAGAATAAATTAATAAAAAAATTTAAAATTTCAATTTTTTTAATTTTTGGATATTGTTAGAATTTTTTATTTTTTTACAATTAGAAAAAAATTATTTTTTTAGTTTAAAAATAAAAAAAATAAATTTACAGATCTGTTATTTACCAGAATATGATAGACTTTATTTTATATTTCTAATAAAAATAAAAAAATTAATCATATAATTTAAAAATTCAAAATAAAAAATTTAGTTTTTTAAAATTTTTAATTTTTAAAATTTTTTTATCTTTTTATTCACTGGATAATGCTACAACCAGACAGTTGACTTTTTTTTGCTGCACTTATTCATAAATTAAGAATAAATTAATTTAAAAAATTTAAAATTTTAATTTTTTTATTTTTTAGATATTATTGGAATATTTTATTTTTTTTAAATTAGAAAAAATTTATTTTTTTAGTTTAAAATTTAAAAAAAATTAAATTTACTAATCTGTTATTTACCAGATATTGCTGGACTTTATTTTATTTTTCTAATTTATAAAAAAAATTAATTATATAATTTAAAAATTCAGAAATAAAAAATTTATTTTTTTAAAAATTTTAATATTATTAAAAATATTTTTTTATCTTTTTATTCACCGAATAATACTACACCAGGATAGTTAACTTTTTTTTTCTCCACTTGTTCACAAATTAAGAATAAATTAATTTAAAAAATTTAAAATTTTAATTTTTTATTTTTTGGATATTGTTGGAATCTTTTATTTTTTACAATTAGAAAAAAATTTATTTTTTAGTTTAAAAATTAAAAAAAATAAATTTACAGATCTGTTATTTACCAAATATTGATGGACTTTATTTTATTGTTCTAATTTAAATAAAAAAATTAATCATATAATTTTAAAATTCAAAAATAAAAAATTTATCTTTTTAAAATTTTTAATTTTTTTAAAAAATATTTTTTTATCTTTTTATTCACCGGATAAGACTACACCCTAACAGTTGACTTTTTTTTGCTGCACTTGTTCATAAATTAAGAATAGATTAATTTAAAAAAATTTAAAATTTTTATTTTTTTATTTTTTGGATAATTTGGAATTTTTTATTTTTTTACAATTAGAAAAAAATTATTTTTTAAGTTTAAAAATTAAAAAATAAATTTACAACTCTGTTATTTAATAGATATTGTTGGACTTTATTTTATTTTTCTAATTGAAATAAAAAAATTAATCATATAATTTAAAATTTCAAAAATAAAAAATTTAGTTTTCTAAAATTTTTAAGTTTTTAAAAATATTTTTTATATTTTTATTCTCAAGATAATGCTGCACTCAGAAAATTGTCTTTTTTTTGCTGCACTTGTTCACAAAATAAGAATAAATTAATTTAAAAAATTTAAAATTGTTTATTTTTCAATTTTTTTAGTTTTAGAATATTGCTGAAATTTTATATTTTTCTTCTATTAGAAAAAATTTATTTTTTAGTTTAAAACTTTAAACAAAAATAAAAAATTTACAGCTCTTTTGTTTACCGGATATTGCTGAACTTTAATTTATTTTTCTAATTTAAATAAAAAATATTTAATAATATAATTTAAAAATTAAAAAATAAAATATTTAGTTTTTTAAATTTTTTATTTTTTTAAGAATATTTTTTTTATTCACTGGATAATGCATCACACGGACAGTTGACTTTCTTTTGCTGCACTTGTTCACAAATTAAGAATAAATTAATAAAAAAAATTTAAAATTTTTATTTTTTTATTCTCCAGGTAATGTTGCACTTGTTCACAAAAGAAGAATAAATTAATTTTAAAATTTTAAAATTTTTTATTTTTCAATTTTTTTAGTTTTTGAATATTGTTGGAATTTTTTATTTTTCTACTATTAGAAAAAAATTTATGTTTTATTTTAAAACTTTAAACAAAAATAAAAAATTTATAGATTTGTTATTTAATAGAAATTGCTAAACATTATTTTATTTTTCTTATTTAAACAAAAACATTTAATAATATAATTTAAAAATTAAAAAAAAAATTAGTTTTTTAAAAGTTTTTATTTTTTTAAGATTATTTTTTATTTTTTATTCACTGGATAATGCATCACACGAACAGTTGACTTTCTTTTGCTGCACTTGTTCACAAATTAAGAATAAATTAATAAAAAATATTAAAATTTTAATTTTTTTAATTTTTGGATATTGTTAGAATTTTTTATTTTTTTACAATTAGAAAAAAAATTAATTTTTTAGTTTAAAAATAAAAAAAATAAATTTACAGATCTGTTATTTACCAGAATATGCTAGACTTTATTTTATATTTCTAATAAAAATAAAAAAAATAATCATATAATTTAAAAATTCAAAAATAAAAAATTTAGTTTTTTAAAATTTTTAATTTTTAAAATTTTTTTTATCTTTTTATTCACTGGATAATGCTACAACCAGACAGTTGACTTTTTTTCTGCACTTATTCACAAATTAAGAATAAATTAATTTAAAAAATTTAAAATTTTAATTTTTTATTTTTTAGATATCATTGGAATTTTTTATTTTTTAAAATTAGAATAAAATTTTATTTTTTTAGTTCAAAATTAAAAAAAGTTAAATTTACTAATCTGTTATTTACCAGATATTGCTAGACTTTTTTTTATTTTTCTAATTTATAAAAAAAATTAATCATATAATTTAAAAATTCAGAAATAAAAATTTTTTTTTTTTTAAATTTTAATATTTTTAAAAATATTTTTTTGTCTTTTTATTCACCGAATAATGCTACACTCGGATACATAACTTTTTTTTTGCTCCCCTTGTTCACAAATTAAGAATAAATTAATTTAAAAAATTTAAAATTTTAATTTTTTAGTTTTTGAATATTGTTGGAATTTTTTATTTTTCTACTATTAGAAAAAAATTTATGTTTTAGTTTAAAACTTTAAACAAAAATGAAAAATTTACAGATTTGTTGTTTAATAGATATTGCTAAACTTTATTTTATTTTTCTTATTTAAATAAAAAAATTTAATAATATAATTTAAAATTTTAAAAATTAAAAATTTAGTTTTTTAAAATTTTTTATTTTTTTAAGATTATTTTTTATTTTTTATTCACTGGATAATGCATCACACAGACAGTTGACTTTCTTTTGCTGCACTTGTTCACAAATTAAGAATAAATTAATAAAAAAATTTAAAATTTCAATTTTTTTAATTTTTGGATATTGTTAGAATTTTTTATTTTTTTACAATTAGAAAAAAATTATTTTTTTAGTTTAAAAATAAAAAAAATAAATTTACAGATCTGTTATTTACCAGAATATGCTAGACTTTATTTTATATTTCTAATAAAAATAAAAAAATTAATCATATAATTTAAAAATTCAAAATAAAAAATTTAGTTTTTTAAAATTTTTAATTTTTAAAATTTTTTTATCTTTTTATTCACTGGATAATGCTACAACCAGACAGTTGACTTTTTTTTGCTGCACTTATTCATAAATTAAGAATAAATTAATTTAAAAAATTTAAAATTTTAATTTTTTTATTTTTTAGATATTATTGGAATATTTTATTTTTTTTAAATTAGAAAAAATTTATTTTTTTAGTTTAAAATTTAAAAAAAATTAAATTTACTAATCTGTTATTTACCAGATATTGCTGGACTTTATTTTATTTTTCTAATTTATAAAAAAAATTAATTATATAATTTAAAAATTCAGAAATAAAAAATTTATTTTTTTAAAAATTTTAATATTATTAAAAATATTTTTTTATCTTTTTATTCACCGAATAATACTACACCAGGATAGTTAACTTTTTTTTTTCTCCACTTGTTCACAAATTAAGAATAAATTAATTTAAAAAATTTAAAATTTTAATTTTTTATTTTTTGGATATTGTTGGAATCTTTTATTTTTTACAATTAGAAAAAAATTTATTTTTTAGTTTAAAAATTAAAAAAAATAAATTTACAGATCTGTTATTTACCAAATATTGATGGACTTTATTTTATTGTTCTAATTTAAATAAAAAAATTAATCATATAATTTTAAAATTCAAAAATAAAAAATTTATGTTTTTAAAATTTTTAATTTTTTTAAAAAATATTTTTTTATCTTTTTATTCACCGGATAAGACTACACCCTAACAGTTGACTTTTTTTTGCTGCACTTGTTCACAAATTAAGAATAGATTAATTTAAAAAAATTTAAAATTTTTATTTTTTTATTTTTTGGATAATTTGGAATTTTTTATTTTTTTACAATTAGAAAAAAATTATTTTTTAAGTTTTAAAATTAAAAAATAAATTTACAACTCTGTTATTTAATAGATATTGTTGGACTTTATTTTATTTTTCTAATTGAAATAAAAAAATTAATCATATAATTTAAAATTTCAAAAATAAAAAATTTAGTTTTCTAAAATTTTTAATTTTTTAAAAATATTTTTTATATTTTTATTCTCAAGATAATGCTGCACTCAGAAAATTGTCTTTTTTTGCTGCACTTGTTCACAAAATAAGAATAAATTAATTTAAAAAATTTAAAATTGTTTATTTTTCAATTTTTTTAGTTTTAGAATATTGCTGAAATTTTATATTTTTCTTCTATTAGAAAAAATTTATTTTTTAGTTTAAAACTTTAAACAAAAATAAAAAATTTACAGATCTTTTGTTTACCGGATATTGCTGAACTTTAATTTATTTTTCTAATTTAAATAAAAAATATTTAATAATATAATTTAAAAATTAAAAAATAAAATATTTAGTTTTTTAAATTTTTTATTTTTTTAAGAATATTTTTTTTATTCACTGGATAATGCATCACACGGACAGTTGACTTTCTTTTGCTGCACTTGTTCACAAATTAAGAATAAATTAATAAAAAAAATTTAAAATTTTTATTTTTTTATTCTCCAGGTAATGTTGCACTTGTTCACAAAAGAAGAATAAATTAATTTTAAAATTTTAAAATTTTTTATTTTTCAATTTTTTTAGTTTTTGAATATTGTTGGAATTTTTTATTTTTCTACTATTAGAAAAAAATTTATGTTTTATTTTAAAACTTTAAACAAAAATAAAAAATTTATAGATTTATTATTTAATAGAAATTGCTAAACTTTATTTTATTTTTCTTATTTAAACAAAAACATTTAATAATATAATTTAAAAAGTAAAAAAAAAAATTAGTTTTTTAAAATTTTTTATTTTTTTAAGATTATTTTTTATTTTTTATTCACTGGATAATGCATCACACGAACAGTTGACTTTCTTTTGCTGCACTTGTTCACAAATTAAGAATAAATTAATAAAAAATATTAAAATTTTAATTTTTTTAATTTTTGGATATTTTTAGAATTTTTTATTTTTTTACAATTAGAAAAAAAATTAATTTTTTAGTTTAAAAATAAAAAAAATAAATTTACAGATCTGTTATTTACCAGAATATGCTAGACTTTATTTTATATTTCTAATAAAAATAAAAAATTAATCATATAATTTAAAAATTCAAAAATAAAAAATTTAGTTTTTTAAAATTTTTAATTTTTAAATTTTTTTTTATCTTTTTATTCACTGGATAATGCTACAACCAGACAGTTGACTTTTTTTCTGCACTTATTCACAAATTAAGAATAAATTAATTTAAAAAATTTAAAATTTTAATTTTTTATTTTTTAGATATCATTAGAATTTTTTATTTTTTAAAATTAGAATAAAATTTTATTTTTTTAGTTCAAAATTAAAAAAAGTTAAATTTACTAATCTGTTATTTACCAGATATTGCTAGACTTTTTTTTATTTTTCTAATTTATAAAAAAAATTAATCATATAATTTAAAAATTCAGAAATAAAAAATTTGTTTTTTTTTAAATTTTAATATTTTTAAAAATATTTTTTTGTCTTTTTATTCACCGAATAATGCTACACTCGGATACATAACTTTTTTTTTGCTCCCCTTGTTCACAAATTAAGAATAAATTAATTTAAAAAATTTAAAATTTTAATTTTTTAGTTTTTGAATATTGTTGGAATTTTTTATTTTTCTACTATTAGAAAAAAATTTATGTTTTAGTTTAAAACTTTAAACAAAAATAAAAAATTTACAGATTTATTGTTTAATAGATATTGCTAAACTTTATTTTATTTTTCTTATTTAAATAAAAAAATTTAATAATATAATTTAAAATTTTAAAAATTAAAAATTTAGTTTTTTAAAATTTTTTATTTTTTTAAGATTATTTTTTATTTTTTATTCACTGGATAATGCATCACACGGACAGTTGACTTTCTTTTGCTGCACTTGTTCACAAATTAAGAATAAATTAATAAAAAAATTTAAAATTTCAATTTTTTTAATTTTTGGATATTGTTAGAATTTTTTATTTTTTTACAATTAGAAAAAAAATTATTTTTTTAGTTTAAAAATAAAAAAAATAAATTTACAGATCTGTTATTTACCAGAATATGCTAGACTTTATTTTATATTTCTAATAAAAATAAAAAAATTAATCATATAATTTAAAAATTCAAAATAAAAAATTTAGTTTTTTAAAATTTTTAATTTTTAAAATTTTTTTATCTTTTTATTCACTGGATAATGCTACAACCAGACAGTTGACTTTTTTTTGCTGCACTTATTCACAAATTAAGAATAAATTAATTTAAAAAATTTAAGATTTTAATTTTTTATTTTTTAGATATCATTGGAATTTTTTATTTCTTTTAAATTAGAAAAAAATTTATTTTTTAGTTTAAAATTAAAAAAATTAAATTTACTAATCTGTTATTTACCAGATATTGCTAGACTTTATTTTATTTTTGTAATTTATATAAAAAAATTAATCATATAATTTAAAAATTCAGAAATAAAAAATTTATTTTTTTAAAAATTTTAATATTTTTAAAAAAAGTTTTTTATCTTTTTATTCACCGAATAATGGTACACTCGGATAGTTAACTTTTTTTTTGCTCCACTTGTTCACAAATTAAGAATAAATTAATTTAAAAAATTTAAAATTTTAATTTTTTATTTTTTGAATATTATTGGAATTTTTCATTTTTCTACTATTAGAAAAAAATTTATGTTTTAGTTTAAAACTTTAAACAAAAATGAAAAATTTACAGATTTGTTGTTTAATAGATATTGCTAAACTTTATTTTATTTTTCTTATTTAAATAAGAAACATTTAATAATATAATTTAAAAATTAAAAAATAAAAAATTTAATTTTTTAAAATTTTTTATTTTTTTAAGAATATTTTTTATTTTTTATTCACTGGATAATGCATCACATGGACAGTTGACTTTCTTTTGCTACACTTGTTCACAAATTAAGAATAAATTAATAAAAAAATTTAAAAATTTAATTTTTTTATTTTTTGGATATTGGTAGAATTTTTTATTTTTTTACAATTAGAAAAAAATTATTTTTTTAGTTTAAAAATAAAAAAAAATAAATTTACAGATATGTTATTTACGAGAATATGCTAGATTTTATTTTATATTTATAATAAAAATAAAAAATTAATCATATAATTTAAAAATTCAAAAATGAAAGATTTATTTTTTCAAATTTTTTAATTTTTTAAAACTTTTTTATCTTTTTATTCACCGGATAATGCTACAACCAGACAGTTGACTTTTTTGGCTGCACTTATTCATAAATTAAGAATAAATTAATTTAAGAAATTTAAAATTTTAATTTTTTATTTTTTGGATATTGTTGGAATCTTTTATTTTTTACAATAAAAAAAAAATTTATTTTTTTAGTTTAAAAATTAAAAAAAATAAATTTACAGATCTGTTATTTACCAAATATTGATGGACTTTATTTTATTGTTCTAATTTAAATAAAAAAATTAATCATATAATTTTAAAATTCAAAAATAAAAAATTTATTTTTTTAAAAATTTTATTTTTTTAAAAAATATTTTTTTTATCTTTTTATTCACCGGATAAGATTACACCCTGACAGTTGACTTTTTTTTGCTGCACTTGTTCACAATATAAGAATAGATTAATTTAAAAATATAAAATTTTTATTTTTTGGATAATTTGGAATTTTTTATTTTTTTACAATTAGAAAAAAGATTATTTTTTAAGTTTAAAAATTAAAAAAATAAAATTACAACTCTGTTATTTAATAGATATTGTTGGACTTTATTTTATTTTTCGAATTGAAATAAAAAAATTAATCATATAATTTAAAATTTCAAAAATAAAAAAATTAGTTTTCTAAAATTTTTTATTTTTTTAAAAATATTTTTTATTTTTTTATTCTCCGGATAATGCTGCACTCAGAAAATTGTCTTTTTTTTGCTGCACTTGTTCACAAAATAAGAATAAATTAATTTAAAAAAATTAAAATTGTTTATTTTTCAATTTTTTTAGTTTAAAACTTTAAACAAAAATAAAAAATTTATAGATCTTTTGTTTACTGGATATTGCTGAAGTTTAATTTATTTTTCTAATTTAAATAAAAATATTTAATAATATAATTTAAAAATTAAAAAATAAAATATTTAGTTTTTTAAATTTTTAATTTTTTTAAAATATCTTTTTGTCTTTTTATTCACCGGATAAGACTACACCCGGACAGTTGACTTTTTTTTTGCTGCACTTGTTCACAAATTAATAATAGATTAATTTAAAAAATTTAAGATTTTAATTTTTTTTATTTTTTGAATAATTTGAAATTTTTTATTTTTTTTTACAATTAGAAAAAAATTATTTTTTAAGTTTAAAAATTAAAAAAAATAAATTTACAACTCTGTTATTTAACAGATATTGTTGAACTTTATTTTATTTTTCTAATTGAAATAAAAAAATTAATCATATAATTTAAAATTTCAAAAATAAAAAATTTAGTTTTTTAAATTTTTTAATTTTTTTATTCTCCAGATAATGCTTGATGGTATTTTTGTGGAAAAACGAATTTTCCAAAACACCAAAAACTCACCGGCAAGTGTACCGGGTCGCATCAAGTAATAAAACTCACGGGAGTGAGGTCGATCCCACAGGGATTGATGGATCAAGCAACTTTCGTGGGTGATTAGTTTAGTCAAGCTAACATTTAAGTGAAATTGGGTGAAATTGTAACCAACAGAAAGTAAAGGACAATGAATTTAAAGTTGCAAAATGTAAATTGGCAAGTAACTTAAAGAGCAGGAAATGTAAATTGCAAGAATCTTAAATTGCAAGAAAAGTAAATTGCATGAAAAGTAGAGGGGGCTGGGTGCAGGGAAATTAAAGAAAGCAATAATTCAAGAAGTAAATCAATTGCAGGAATTGTAAATTACAGGAAAAAATTAAATCAAGATCACAACAACTCAAATGTAAAGTGCAGAGGAACAAAAGTGTAGGAAAGTAAATTGGGAACAATGAGAACAGAGAGTAATCAATCCGAGAACCAGAATGTGAAATCAAATGCAGTAGATTTTAAACAGAATTGCTTGAAGAAGCAAACAGAAATTAAATTCAACTCAATTGCAAATAAAATTGAAGATCTCAGGGACTCCAAGAGACTAGAAAACAAGTCTAGATCTCACTCCCTTCCTAGATCCAACAAGAGAATAATTGCAGAGAAATTAAAAGAAACAATCGCAGAAGAAGAAGATTTTAAAACAACAAATGAAATTTGAATTATCGAGAAGAAGAACAAAGAGATTTCAGAGTGAGAATTGAAACAGAATTCTTTCAATTCTCCAATTCAAGCTAGGATGTAAAAGTGAGCTCTCTATTCTACTTGCTCCCTAGTGCTCTCTGATGGAGCTAGCCTCCGTTCTAAAATGAGAATGATGCCTTATATAGGCTTTTTACAAAATAAAAATGAAAATAAAAGTGAAATTAAAGACAAATTAAAATTAAATGAAATTCCTATTTTATCTATCTCTTGTGCCTTTGAGTGATGATAATGGGCTTTGCGTGCTTTGGATTTGGGTTGAAGATGGCCTCTGTTGATTGCTCTTGGAGTTGGAAAGAAACCCACTTGTGAACCGGGCCATGAACCAGAAAAGCTTGAGTCAAAGTTTGAGGCAAACTTTTGCTCAAGCTTTTTATATCAGCCACCCCCTTTTGCTGATATCCACGTTTGAGCTAAAGTTTGAGGTCAAACTTTTAGCCAAACGTGGATCCCCTTGTGTGCATGTGTGGGGTACTACTTTGTCTGCTTGTCAACGTTGCAAATTTCATGCCCACTATAGACTATTATATATGGTTGGAAAGCTCTGAATGTCAGCTTTCTAACCCAATTGGAATCACCTCAATTTGACATCTACAACTCAAGTTATGCTCATTTGAAGAGGACAGGGTCGCTGGCTTTGGTGTGCAGCGTTTGAGGTAAAGTTTGCCTCAAACGTGGTCAAAAACGCCAGATTTTGGAGGCTCAAACACATTGTCCATCCCATACTATTATACATTGTTGGAAAGCCCTGAATGTCTACTTTCTAATGCCGTTGGAAGTGCATCATTTGGAGCTCCACAGCTCGAGTTATACTCCGTCGAAGGTGCAGAGGTCAGTTGGCCTCACTGCAGGTTGCCACCATGTTCGTTTATGCACATTTCAGGGCAGTTTTCTCCCTCAATTTTAGTGTCCACCATGCAGTGCCATATATGCTTGGAAAGCTCTCAATTCCTACTATCCATTGCTTTTTGAATCACCTCATTTGGAGCTCTGTAGCTCAAGTTATTCTTGTTGGAAGTATACCCCTTGTATGCATGTGTGGCGCCAACGTTTGCCAAAAAGTTTGAGGCAAACGTTGGCTCAAGCTTTTTCCTCCAGGGTGTGTAAGTGTGGCGCCAACGTTTTCCAAAAAGTTTGAGGCAAACGTTGGCGCAAGCTTTTCTCCTCCAGGGTGTTGGTTTTGTGATGCCAACGTTTGTCAAAAAGTTTGAGACAAATGTTGGCTCAAGCTTTTCTCCCAAAAGTTTGAGCTAAAGTTTGAGGCAAACTTTGGCTCAAACTTTTTTCCTCTGGGGTGTTTTCAATTCTTCCAAAAGTTTGAGCTAAAGTTTGAGGCAAACTTTGGCTCAAGCTTTTTGTTCTCTCTTGCTCCTAGCCATTCCTTCTTTCTTCAACCTTCTTCAAAACTCTTTTCACCTATCATTAATCAACCAAACACATCAAAGCTTTGCTCAAAATCATGAGTTTGTTATTCTTTCATAATATATGACAATTATAGCATAAAATCTCATGAAATTACATTAATTCATCCATGGTTGATTGAATCAAAGGAAACATGAAAATCTACCCAATTGGCTTGCTTATGGCTCAAGAAAGTGCATAAATCCTATTGAAAACAAATGAAAAAGCATAGAAAAACATGACATGATGGCATGTCATCAATGCTGCACTCAGAAAATTGACTTTTTTTTGCTGCACTTGTTCACAAAATAAGAATAAATTAATTTAAAAAATTTAAAATTTTTTATTTTTCAAATTTTTTAGTTTTTGAATATTGTTGGAATTTTTTATTTTTCTACTATTAGAAAAAAAATTTATGTTTTAGTTTAAAACTTTAAACAAAAATAAAAAATTTACAGATTTATTGTTTAATAGATATTGCTAAACTTTATTTTATTTTTCTTATTTAAATAAAAAAATTTGATAATATAATTTAAAAATTTAAAAATAAAAAATTTAGTTTTTTAAAATTTTTTATTTTTTAAGATTATTTTTTATTTTTTATTCACTGGATAATGCATCACACGGACAGTTGACTTTCTTTTGCTGCACTTGTTCACAAATTAAGAATAAATTAATAAAAAATTTAAAATTTTAATTTTTTTAATTTTTGGATATTGTTAGAATTTTTTATTTTTTACAATTAGAAAAAAATTATTTTTTTAGTTTAAAAATAAAAAAAATAATTTACAAATCTGTTATTTACCAGAATATGCTAGACTTTATTTTATATTTCTAATAAAAATAAAAAAATTAATCATATAATTTAAAAATTCAAAAATAAAAAATTTATTCTTTTAAAATTTTTAATTTTTAAAAATTTTTTATCTTTTTATTCACTGGATAATGCTACAACCAGACAGTTGACTTTTTTTTGCTGCACTTATTCACAAATTAAGAATAAATTAATTTAAAAAATTTAAAATTTTAATTTTTTTTAGATATCATTGGAATTTTTTATTTTTTTTAAATTAGAAAAATTTTTTATTTTTTTAGTTTAAAATTTAAAAAATTAAATTTACTAATCTATTATTTACCAGATATTGCTAGACTTTATTTTATTTTTGTAATTTATATAAAAAAATTAATCATATAATTTAAAAATTCAGAAATAAAAAATTTATTTTTTTAAAAATTTTAATATTTTTAAAAATAGTTTTTTATCTTTTTATTCCCCGAATAATGGTACACTCGGATAGTTAACTTGTTTTTTGCTCCACTTGTTCACAAATTAAGAATAAATTAATTTAAAAATTTAAAATTTTAATTTTTTACTTTTTGAATATTGTTAGAATTTTTTATTTTTCTACTATTAGAAAAAAATTTATGTTTTAGTTTAAAACTTTAAACAAAAATGAAAAATTTACAGATTTGTTGTTTAATAGATATTGCTAAACTTTATTTTATTTTTCTTATTTAAATAAAAAAATTAATCATATAATTTTAAAATTCAAAAATAAAAAATTTATTTTTTTAAAATTTTTAATTTTTTTAAAAATTATTTTTTTTATCTTTTTATTCACCGGATAAGACTACACCCTAACAGTTGACTTTTTTTTGCTGCACTTGTTCACAAATTAAGAATAGATTAATTTAAAAAATTTAAATTTTTTATTTTTTGGATAATTTGCAATTTTTTATTTTTTACAATTAGAAAAAAATTTATTTTTTAAGTTTAAAAATTAAAAAAATAAATTTACAACTCTGTTATTTAACAGATATTGTTGGACTTTATTTTATTTTTCTAATTGAAATAAAAAATTAATCATATAATTTAAAATTTCAAAAATAAAAAATTTAGTTTTCTAAAATTTTTAATTTTTTTAAAAATATTTTTTATTTTTTATTCTCCGGATAATGCTGCACTAAGAAAATTGTCTTTTTTTTGCTGCACTTGTTCAAAAAATAAGAATAAACTAATTTAAAAAATTTAAAATTTTTTATTTTTTAATTTTTTAGTTTAAAATTTTAAACAAAAATAAAAAATTTATAGATCTTTTGTTTACTGGATATTGCTGAACTTTAATTTATTTTTCTAATTTAAATAAAAAATATTTAATAATTTTAATTTAAAAATTAAAAAATAAAAAATTAAGTTTTCTAAATTTTTTAATTTTTTAAAAATATATTTTTATCTTTTTATTCACCGGATAAGACTACATCCGGACAGTTGACTTTTTTTTTGCTGCACTTGTTCACAAATTAATAATAGATTAATTTAAAAAATTTAAGATTTTAATTTTTTTTATTTTTTAAATATTTTGAACTTTTTTATTTTTTTTAGAATTAGAAAAAAAATTATTTTTTAAGTTTAAAAATTAAAAAAATAAATTTACAACTCTGTTATTTAACAGATATTGTTGGACTTTATTTTATTTTTCTAATTGAAATAAAAAAATTAATCATATAATTTAAAATTTCAAAAATAAAAAATTTAGTTTTTAAAATTTTTAATTTTTTTTATTCTCCAGATAATGCTGCACTCAGAAAATTGACTTTTTTTTGCTGCACTTGTTCACAAAATAAGAATAAATTAATTTAAAAAATTTAAAATTTTTTATTTTTCAAATTTTTTAGTTTTTGAATATTGTTGGAATTTTTTATTTTTCTACTATTAGAAAAAATTTTATGTTTTAGTTTAAAACTTTAAACAAAAATAAAAAATTTACAAATTTATTGTTTAATAGATATTGCTAAATTTTATTTTATTTTTCTTATTTAAATAAAAAAATTTAATAATATAATTTAAAAATTTAAAAATAAAAAATTTATTTTTTTAAAATTTTTTATTTTTTTAAGATTATTTTTTTTTATTCACTGGATAATGCATCACACGGACAGTTGACTTTCTTTTGCTGCACTTTGATGATATGTCATCATGTCATGTTTTTCTATGCTTTTTCATACAAGAAATTTATTATTAGTGCTTAAATATTGCATTCTTTGGTGCTTAAATGGTATATTTCTTTGATCTTTTGATTTGATAAACTTTGTAGGAAATAAGAAGAAAAAGAAGCAAAAAGAGCACAAAATAAGCTAAAAAGAAGAAAAGAGGAATTTTGGGCACACTTTGAAGTTGGAGCACACTTTGGAGGCTTAGGCCACGCTTCTAAAAGCGTGGCCCATGACCAAATCAAGGAAGAGAAGCGTGGCCCAAAGGAAGAAAAGCGTTGACAAAGAGCAAGAGAGGACAAAAAGCTTGAGCCAAAGTTTGCCTCAAACTTTAGCTCAAACTTTTGGGAGAAAAGCTTGAGCCAACGTTTGCCTCAAACTTTTTGGCAAACGTTGGCATCACAAAACAAACACCCTGGAGGAAAAAGCTTGCGCCAACGTTTGCCTCAAGCTTTTTGGCAAATGTTGGCGCCACACCACAAGGCATACAAGGGGTATACTTCCAACAAGAATAACTTGAGCTACAGAGCTCCAAATGAGGTGATTCAAAAAGCAATGGAAAGTAGGAATCGAGAGCTTTCCAAGCATATATGGCACTGCATGGTGGACACTAAAATTGAGGGAGAAAACTGCCCCGCAATGAGCATAAATGAACATGGTGGCAACCTGCAGTGAGGCCAACAGACCTCTGCACCTTCGACGGAGTATAACTCGAGCTGTAGAGCTGCAAATGATGCGCTTCCAACGGCATTGGAAAGTAGACATTCAGGGCTTTCTAACAATGTATAATAGTATGGGGTGGACAATATGTTTGAGCCTCCAGAACTGGCGTTTTCGACCACGTTTGAGGCAAACTTTACCTCAAACGCTGCACACCAAGGCCAGCGACCTTGTCCTCTTCAAATGAGCATAACTTGAGTTGTAGATGTCCAATTGAGGTGTTTCCAATTGGGTTAGAAAGCTGACATTCGGAGCTTTCTAACCATATATAATAGTCTATAGTGGGAATGAAATCTATAACGTTGACAAGCAGACAAAGTAGTACCCCAACATGCATGCAAGAAGGCCCAACGTTTGGCTAAAAGTTTGACCTCAAACTTTAGCCCAAACGTTGGTAGCAGCAAATAAGGGCAGATGGTATAAAAAGTTTGAGTAAAAGTTTGCCTCAAACTTTTACTCAAACTTTTACTCAAACTTTTATGATTCATGGCCCGGTTCACAATGGGTTTCTCTCCAACTCCAAGAGCAATCAACAGAAGCTTTTGTCAACCCAATTCCATCAAGAGCAAGGGCCCAATTGACACCACTCAAAGGCACAAGAGATAGTTATAATAGAAATTTCATTTTAATTGTAATTTGTTTTGAATTTCATTTTTATTTTGTAAAAATGCCTATAAATAGGCATCTGTTTCATTTTATTGAGGAAGGCGAGCTCCACTAGGGAGCATTAGGAATACATAACTCTCTCTCTTTAGTTTTTCTTTTTGTTTTAAATCTTGGGTTGAGAATTGAAGAAATTCTGTTTCAATCTCACCTTGAGAATTCTCTTTGTTTTCTTCTTCTGCAATTTTAATTTCTCCTCTACTACAAGTTCCTTTGCTGCAAGTTTACAATCTAATTTACATTGAGCTTGATTTTGATCTTTGGTTCTCATTGCTTTCTGTTCTCACTGAATTCAATTTACATTCAAGCAATTTAATTCTTCTGCAAGTGCTCTGCATTTTACATTTCTGTTCATGATCTGATTTACTTTTCCTGCAAGTTTAATTTTCTCTAAGCTTTGATCTATTGCTCTCTTTAATTTCCAGCACCCACTCCCCTTTACATTTAATGCAATTTTACTTTTCTTGCAATTTAATATTCTTGCAATTTACATTTCTTGCTCTTAAAGTTACTTGCCAATTTACATTCTGCAACTTTAAATTCATTGTCCTTTACTTCCTGTTGGTTACAATTTCACTCAAATCACATCAATGTTAGCTTGACTAAACTAATCATCCACTAAAGTTGCTTGATCCATCAATCCCTGTGGGATCGACCTCACTCACGTGAGTTTTATTACTTGATGCGACCCGGTGCACTTGCCGGTGAGTTTTGTGTCGGATCGTTTTCCGCACATCAAGTTTTTGGCGCTATTGCCGGGGATTGATTTAGATCAACAATGATTAAGTGAGTGAGAAGTCTAGATCAAGCATTTTCTTTATTTTTGTTTTCTGTTTTAAATTGAAACCAAGGTGTTTGAGTTATTGCCTCACTAAGAAATTCTTTCTCTATGACATGAATTTCAAATTTCATTGATGTTTACAAAATACAAATGGAGTTCAACTCATCTTATGGTCAAACAAAATTTTATGGGATATCACCCACCATCACCAATCTCTAATGGTGGTTGGGAATATCACCAAGAAACTTCAAATTCTGGGCACTCCAATTCATGGAGCTATGCTTCAGAACCACAAGATGAGAAAGAAAATCATATGGGATATTTTCCTCCACCACAAAATGATGCAAGTCATGATTCTAATGGTGGCTGGGAAGGGAATTCTAGTGCTCCATATGATATTCATCCAAAGATATCATCACTTGACCATACTTTGATGGGAAAATTTTTGTGGAAGAAACGAATTCCTCCAAAACACCCAAATCTAACCGGCAAGTGCACCGGGTCGCATCAAGTAATAAAACTCACGGGAGTGAGGTCGATCCCACAGGGATTGATGGATCAAGTAACTTTAGTGGATGATTGATGAGATATTTTGTAGGAAAAATAAATCTCTCCCAAAACACCCAAATCTAACCGGCAAGTGCACCGGGTCGCATCAAGTAATAATAACTCACGGGAGTGAGGTCGATCCCACAGGGATTGAAGGATTGAGCAATTTTAGTTTAGTGGTTGATTTAGTCAAGCGAATCAAGATTTGGTTGATGGTTTTGTGACTTACAGAATTAAATTGCATTGAAGTAAAGAGAACAAGAAATAAATTGCTGAAACTTAAAGAACAAGAAATTAAATGGCAGAAACTTAAAGTGCAAGAAATGTAAATTGCGGAATCTTAAAGTGCAAGGAATGTAAATTGCTTGAAATGTAAAGGGGATTGGGATGTGGATTTGCAGAAATTAAACAAGGAAAAATTAAATTGCATCAAACAGAAGAGGGAAAGGGAATTGGGATTGAACCGGATATGAAGCAGAAAAGTAAATGAACATAGAAAGGAAAGAAACAGAATGTAAATTGGGGATTTGGATCTCAGGACCCAGAGACTAGAAAACCAAGTCTAGATCTCAATGCCTTCCTAGATCCAACAAGAACAATTGCAAGGAAAATGTAAATTGCAAAGAAAAGAGGAAGAACAATGAACCGAAAATGGAATTCAATTAACAGTAAAGAAACAGAGAGATCCAAGATTGAGATTGAAACAGAATTTCTTCAATTCTCCAATCCAAGATCCAAGACAAGTGTAAAATGAAATTGAAAGTAATGAAAACAAAGAAATTAAAGTTCACTCAGTAACAAAAGCTCTCCGAAAACTATTATGAAAATTCCAAAAGGAAAGCTCTCCGAAGAACTTGAATTCTATCCTATTTATACACTTTCTTCAAATGATCTTCAAGCCTTGAGTTGGGCCTTTGCTCTTGGTGGAATTGGGTTGAAAGAGGCCTTGGTTGATTGCTCTTGAAGTTTGAAGAAGAACCAAAGTGAACCAATTGAACCGGTTTTGAGGTTAGCAAAAGTTGGACCAAAAGTTTGAGCCAAAGTTAGGGGTCTAACTTTGGCTCCAACTTTTCATATCAGTTGGCACATTTTTCTGGTTTGGACGTTGGTGCCAACGTTAGGGGTCTAACTTTGACCCTAACGTTGGCCTTCCCTTGGTGCTAGTGGCGCCAACGTTAGCCTCCAAGTTAGGGGGCTAACGTTGGCGCAAACGTTGGCCCTTCTCCCTTATGTCTTCATGTGCCAACATTAGCCTCCAAGTTAGGGGGCTAACGTTGGCGCAAACATTGGCCCTTCTCCCTTATGTCTTCATGTGCCAACGTTAGCCTCCAAGTTAGGGGGCTAACGTTGGCGCAAACGTTGGATGGCCAGGGAGGAATTCATGTGCCAATATTAGCCTCCAAGTTAGGGGGCTAACGTTGGCGCAAACGTGGGATGGCCAGGGAGGAAATTTCAAGTTCCAACGTTAGCCTCCAAGTTAGGGGGCTAACGTTGGGGCTAACTTCTTGCTTCCTGGTTCAATTTCACTTATTCCATTGTCCTCTCTTCACTCCTAGCCATTCCTCTTTGCTTCAACCTTTCTCCAAGCTTTCTTCACCTATCATTAATCAACCAAACTCATCAAAGCTATGCTCAAAATCATGAGATATTCATTCTTTCATAATATGCAACAAATATAGCATAAAACCTCATGAAATGGCATAAATTCATATATGGTTGGTTCAATCAAGGGAAACATGAAAATCTACTCAATTAGCTTGCTTGTAGCTCAAGAAAGTGCATAATTCTAATGAAAATAAAAGAAAAAGACTAGTTAAAATAGGCTAGGATGACTTGTCATCACAACACCAAACTTAAAGCTTGCTTGTCCCCAAGCAAGAAATGAATTATGCTCAGAGATTCTTTCAATTAAGATGGATTGAGGAACACTTGTAAAGTACAGTGAGTGAAGTGATCAAGTAACAGTGGGGTGAATTCTAAATCATATGTTCATGCAAGGGCTTCAGTGCTCACTAGTCCTTACATATTGGGAGTCGTAGGTCTTAGGATTTTCATCCAAATGGTATCATGGAGATCTCTTTATATGTAATCACCTTGAAGCAGCTTATAGTTTCTGTGCTCTGGCCTCGACTCTAAGTATCATGTCTCAAAGCGGCTCTTTAGATAAGCTTTCAATCAATACTCCTAAACCAGTTGGTTTTAAGGTATTAGGTGTTAAAGCACCCCTAAGGATTTACTTGCTCAAGCCTCTTTCCTTGACACACTTCAACCACAAGCATTTACTAGGATAACAACTCTGAGTTTTTGTTTCTTTCTTTCTTTTTCTGCCTAGTAATTGATGCTCAGAGCCTTGGGTCATGTCTTTTTTTGTTTTTGCATTTTCTTTTCTTTCTTTTTGTTTTGTTTGCTGCAACTTGGATCAATGGATTTTTGAGAATCTCCACAATACTTCTTTGAACTTCATGTCCTGCCTATGAGCTCCCATGCAAGTTTTCACAAGCATGCAACCTCAATACATGATCATACAACTAGAACCACCACTTCTCCTAATCTTTTGCTTGCCTCAAAATTGTTTAATTCCTCAATCCTTCTTTTCAAAGAACTTTCATGTGATGCATTTCTTGGAAATTGAGTGCAAACAAGTTTTGAAGATGAGAATGTTGTGAATGATCAAACATCTTGCTTATTGAATTATAAAGACAGACTATGCTATGCAGGCAGGGGTAATTAAAAAAACTATGCTATGCAGATAGGCAGGGCAGATCAGAATACAATCCAACTTTCAATTACAACAATATTTGATGCAAAACAATGATTTAACAATACAACCTGTTGAAGTTTACTTGCTTTCCTTCTTCTCATCATCATCAATGCTGGCCTTTAGGTTCATCTTTTGTTTCTTTGGTTGATGATGCTTAATCCTTCTAACAGCTTGTATGGACCTCTGTAATGATATTGAAAGTTGCTTGTTTCCCAAGCACTTGAAAAATGGTTAGCTTGCATGATTTATTTGTGGGCCTTTGTACTTACTTTGGTGTGGGAACACCAAACTTAGTACCTTGCCAATGCATTAGATTAACCATGTGTGAAACTCTTTTTCTTCTTTTTCAAAAGCAATAAGACTGAAAACTATGAAACAGCAGAATAGTTGACTAGTTTATCCAACATGCTTGAAGCCAGCATTATGCAGAAGGTGAGAGTGTGTTTTATAATGGGATTTTGGTGAAACACCAAACTTAGAATCCTGCATTCTCCTTTAGATTGTTTTGGTGTGCAACACCAAACTTAGCTTCTTGCAATATAGATAAAACTAATTAACCTTTTTATTAAAATGGTTATGAACAGAAAACTACCTCAGGTTGGGTTGCCTCCCAACAAGCGCTCTTTTAGTGTCACTAGCTTGACATCCTTCACTCTGTGCTCATGGAAGTTGAGGCTTCTGTTGCCTTAGGTTTCCTCCTCTCACCGTAGGCTTCTCCTTGTTTTCCATAATTGCTTTCCCTTTCAACCCAGCAGCTTTTTCATTGTTCTTTGAGTCATCTTCATTGGCTCTTAGGGATATATTTCCCTCTCTCTCACCCAGTTTAGCAGGGTTTTGAACCATTTGTTCCATGTACCTTTCAATTCTCTTGAGATATGCCTCCTGGTTTTTCCTTATGTCCTCCTGCTCTATTAATGTCATTTCTTGAATTTTCATAAGCCTTTCCATCATCATTTCTAGAACATAGAGTTTTTGGAAGTTTAGGACTGGTTGTGACTGTGTTAATTGTGGTGATTGATGTAAGTCATTTTGGGCAGGTGGTGAGGTAGGATAGGGTTGGAGGTGTATATATTGGGGTGGTGTGTAGTGATTTTTGTTGGTATGGTGGTGTTTTTGCAGGTTTGGGAAGTTGGAGTTATTATAGTTTAAGTCCCTTTGTTCCTGATGCTGAGATTCCCTCATTCTTAAATAAGAATGTGGTTTCCATGGTGGAAATTGTGCATTCACTTTGGTAGAATGTAGAGAATCAATTTGTCTAGATATTGATTCCAAGTGCTGCTGAGTTTGCTGGTGTAGCTGCTTGTTTTGATTCATGATTGCTCTCACTCCTTCAAGATTCATTACTTCTTTTTCTGAAGTTGCATTCCGTGGTGTCTCAAATGAGTGTTGGTTATTGGCTCTTTTGTCACTGAACTCTGCAGTTCCTTGGATGGTTGCTGTTGCCTTGAGTAGGCCATCTGAGAAGTAATCTACTGCTTTTCTTGTTTCGGAGGTTAATCCTTCATAGAACGCTCGAAAATCCACCTTATCATTTGCTTTCTTGTATCTCTCCCATGCTTTGAACAGTGGTTCTTCCTCTCTTTGTATGAATGGATGTACTCCTTCTTTCATCTTGATGTGTTGCTGGGGTGAGGAGAATTTGGCTAGAAACTTGGCAACCAATTCATCCCAACTAGTTATACTTCCTTGGGGAAAGGTTTCAAGCCATTGTGCCGCTTCATCCTTCAGTGAGAAGGGAAATAACAAGAGCTTAATGGTATCATGGTCTACACCATTGAGATTGACAGCCCCACAAGTTTTCAGAAAAATGGATAGGTGCTGTTTAGAGTCCTCCAAGGGATTTCCACCATAGGAACAATTGTTCTCTATTAGTGTAACGAGTTGTGGCTTCATGTTGTGATGTTCTTCTTTCTCAGAAACTCCTTCTTCCCTGTGACATATAAATCAATCAATAGAAAACACAGTGATTCTCTTGAAAATTGGATATAGCCGGTTGGGACAAAACTTCAAACAGTTAGTGGGTTAGTCAAAATTAGAGAAAAATAGAGAAAAAGTGCTTGATCTAGATCACCACTTCACTTAATCATTGTCAATCTAATCAATCCCCGGCAACGGCACCAAAAACTTGATGAGATATTTTGTAGGAAAAATAAATCTCTCCCAAAACACCCAAATCTAACCGGCAAGTGCACCGGGTCGCATCAAGTAATAATAACTCACGGGAGTGAGGTCGATCCCACAGGGATTGAAGGATTGAGCAATTTTAGTTTAGTGGTTGATTTAGTCAAGCGAATCAAGATTTGGTTGATGGTTTTGTGACTTACAGAATTAAATTGCATTGAAGTAAAGAGAACAAGAAATAAATTGCTGAAACTTAAAGAACAAGAAATTAAATGGCAGAAACTTAAAGTGCAAGAAATGTAAATTGCGGAATCTTAAAGTGCAAGGAATGTAAATTGCTTGAAATGTAAAGGGGATTGGGATGTGGATTTGCAGAAATTAAACAAGGAAAAATTAAATTGCATCAAACAGAAGAGGGAAAGGGAATTGGGATTGAACCGGATATGAAGCAGAAAAGTAAATGAACATAGAAAGGAAAGAAACAGAATGTAAATTGGGGATTTGGATCTCAGGACCCAGAGACTAGAAAACCAAGTCTAGATCTCAATGCCTTCCTAGATCCAACAAGAACAATTGCAAGAAAAATGTAAATTGCAAAGAAAAGAGGAAGAACAATGAACCGGAAATGGAATTCAATTAACAGTAAAGAAACAGAGAGATCCAAGATTGAGATTGAAACAGAATTTCTTCAATTCTCCAATCCAAGATCCAAGACAAGTGTAAAATGAAATTGAAAGTAATGAAAACAAAGAAATTAAAGTTCACTCAGTAACAAAAGCTCTCCGAAAACTATTATGAAAATTCCAAAAGGAAAGCTCTCCGAAGAACTTGAATTCTATCCTATTTATACACTTTCTTCAAATGATCTTCAAGCCTTGATTTGGGCCTTTGCTCTTGGTGGAATTGGGTTGAAAGAGGCCTTGGTTGATTGCTCTTGAAGTTTGAAGAAGAACCAAAGTGAACCAATTGAACCGGTTTTGAGGTTAGCAAAAGTTGGACCAAAAGTTTGAGCCAAAGTTAGGGGTCTAACTTTGGCTCCAACTTTTCATATCAGTTGGCACATTTTTCTGGTTTGGACGTTGGTGCCAACGTTAGGGGTCTAACTTTGACCCTAACGTTGGCCTTCCCTTGGTGCTAGTGGCGCCAACGTTAGCCTCCAAGTTAGGGGGCTAACGTTGGCGCAAACGTTGGCCCTTCTCCCTTATGTCTTCATGTGCCAACGTTAGCCCTTCTCCCTTATGTCTTCATGTGCCAACGTTAGCCTCCAAGTTAGGGGGCTAACGTTGGCGCAAACGTTGGCCCTTCTCCCTTATGTCTTCATGTGCCAACGTTAGCCTCCAAGTTAGGGGGCTAACGTTGGGGCTAACGTCTTGCTTCCTGGTTCAATTTCACTTATTCCATTGTCCTCTCTTCACTCCTAGCCATTCCTCTTTGCTTCAACCTTTCTCCAAGCTTTCTTCACCTATCATTAATCAACCAAACTCATCAAAGCTATGCTCAAAATCATGAGATATTCATTCTTTCATAATATGCAACAAATATAGCATAAAACCTCATGAAATGGCATAAATTCATATATGGTTGGTTCAATCAAGGGAAACATGAAAATCTACTCAATTAGCTTGCTTGTAGCTCAAGAAAGTGCATAATTCTAATGAAAACAAAAGAAAAAGACTAGTTAAAATAGGCTAGGATGACTTGTCATCAATGATTAGTTTAGTCAAGCTAACATTTGAGTGATAATTGATGCAGCAGAAAGTAAATGACAAGGAAAATTAAAGTGCAGAAAGTAAATTGGCAAGTAGCTTAAGGGGCAAGAAATGTAAATTGCAAGAATCTTAAATTGCAAGAAATATAAATTGCATGAAATTAAAGGGGAGTGGGTGCTGGAAATTTAAGAGAGCAGTAGATCAAGTAACTGGAAAGTTAAATTGCAGGAAGAATAAATCAAGATCACAACAACTCAAATGTAAAGTGCAGAGGAACAAAAGTGCTGGAGAATAAATTGGGAACAAGGAGATCAGAGAGCAAAGTGACTGTGCTTAATTTGCAGAAATTTAAAAGGATGTTGAAGATCTCAGGAGTGGATCCTTCCTTGATCCAACAAGAGAAAAGTTGCAGAGAGTAAAAAAAAGATTGCAGAAGAAGTAAAGAGAAGTTGCAAATAGAGAATGAAAACAGAATTTCTTCCAATCTCAATTCAAGATTCAAAACAGAAAATGAAACTCAGAGAGAGAGCTCTGTATTCCTAATGCTCCCTAGTGGAGCTCGCCCCCTATTCTCTCTATTCGGGCTTACTTTCTAAAATGAGAATGATGCCTTATATAGGCATTTTTACAAAATGAAAATGAAATTCAAAACAAATTACAATTAAATGAAATTCCTATTTTATCTATCTCTTGTGCCTTTGAGTGATGACAATTGGGCCCTTGCTCTTGATGGAATTGGGTTGACAAAAGCCTCTGTTGATTGCTCTTGGAGTTGGAGAGAAACCCATTGTGAACCGGGCCATGAATCATAAAAGTTTGAGTAAAAGTTTGAGGCAAACTTTTACTCCAACTTTTTATACCAGCCACCCTCTTTTGCTGATATCAACGTTGGGGCAAAAGTTTGGGGTCAAACTTTTGCTCCAACGTTGGGCCTTCTTGCATGCATGTTGGGGTGCTACTTTGTCCTCTTGTCAATGTTGCCAATTTCATGCCAACTATTGACTATTATATATGGTTGGAAAGCTCTGAATGGCAGCTTTCTAACCCAATTGAAATCACCTCAATTGGACATCTACAACTTAAGTTATGCCCCTTTGAAGAGAACAAGGTCGCTGGCTTTGGTGTGCAGCGTTTGAGGCGACGTTTGCCTCAAACGTGGGCGAAAACGCCAGATTTTGGAGACTCAAACACATTGTTTACCCCATACTATTATACATTGTTGGAAAGCCCTGAATGTCTACTTTCCAATGCCGTTGGAAGCGCATCATTTGGAGTTCCACAGCTCGAGTTATACTCCGTCGAAGGTGCAGAGGTCAGTTGGCCTCACTGCAAGTTGCCACCATATTCGTTTATGCACATTTCGGGGCAGTTTTCTCCCTCAATTTTAGTGTCCATCATGCAGTGCCATATATGCCTGGAAAGCTCTTGATTCCTAATTTCCATTGCTTTTTGAATCACCTCATTTGGAGCTCTGTAGCTCAAGTTATTCTTGTTGGAAGTATACCCCTTGCACACTCATGGCGCCAACGTTAGCCAAAAAGTTAGAGGCTAACGTTGGCGCAAACTTTTGCTCTCCAGGGTGTGTTTTTCATGTGCCAACGTTAGCCAAAAAGTTAGGGGCTAACGTTGGCGCAAATTTTTGCTCTCCAGGGTGTTGATTTGTGATGCCAAAAGTTAGCCAAAAAGTTTGAGGCTAACTTTTGCTCCAGCTTTTTGCCCAAAAGTTTGCACAAAAGTTTGAGGCTAACTTTTGGTCCAGCTTTTTGTCCTCTCTTCCTCCTAGCCATTCCTTCTTGCTTCAACCTTTCTCCAAGCTTTCTTCACCTATCATTAATCAACCAAACACATCAAAGCTATGCTCAAAATCATGAGATATTCATTCTTTCATAATATATGACAATTATAGCATAAAACCTCATGAAATAGCATGAATTCATACATGGTTGATTAAATCAAAGGAAGCATGAAAATCTACCCAATTGGCTTGCTTATGGCTCAAGAAAGTGCATAAAACCTATTGAAAACAAAAGAAAAAGCATAGAAAAACATGACATGGTGACATGTCATCACAACACCAAACTTAAACCTTGCTTGTCCCCAAGCAAGAAAGGAATCATGCAATAAAGATTGACAATCCAAGGCAAGAAGAATAGCAACTCAATGTTCATGGTAAGCTAGTTTTCTAAGCATGCTACAATCACAAAAGAAATGCAAATGATTGATGCTTCCATCTAGCTCAATTTATGAAATCTTTCTCTTATATTTCTTCCTTGAAACAAGCTTTTGATTTTCTTATTTAGCTTCTCCTTTTGGGTGCTTTGCCCCATGAGTTGATAACAAAGCTACGACTTCTAAATGCTTTGTTTTCAAGTATTACCACTTGATACATAAGCACCACAAGCATTTGATTAGAGGACTTCATTAAGCTCATTTTTTCTTTTCTTTTCTTGACTCTCTAATCATTGATGCTCAGAGCCTTGAGCTTTGAGGGAGTGCTTTTGCGCTTTGAGCCTAACCTTGACTTCTAAGTGTTTTGTTTTCAAGCATTTGGCTTGATACATAAACACCACGAGCACTTAACAAATAAATTGCCAGTGGTACTCAGAGCCTTCAGCTTTCTCATTCTTTCCCTTTTTCTTTTCTTGCTCTTTTTTGCTTTTTCTTTCAAGGTTTTCATGATTTTCAAAAGATTTCACAAAATGTACTAGATGAAAACTTCAATTAAATAAAATCCAATGCAATTGAGCAACAATTAATCACACTAGCTTTCCAATACTTTTATGCACATGCTAAAATCTTCTTTAATGCCTTGTTTGTTTATGATCATGATACTTTGTTGCTTTTGAATTCACAAAACTCAAGTTGGTAATCATAATGACACAGCACCATGTTGCAAATCAAGATTCAAGTTATGCTTTATTCATACACACATGTAAACAGAAAGGATGAAGACAATCATGCAATTTAAGTGCTGGAAACAAATGAGGAGAAAAGGAACTCTACAACCTTGTAGTTCATCTTCATTATTGTTGTCCTTTTTCCTCTATTCTTCCTCCTTCCCTTGCCAAACTCAGAATGCTTGCTCATCCTCAAGCAACAATTAGAACCATGGCTATGGGGCTAAGATGGATCATGAGTGTCTTACACAATGGAATGTTAGTGGTGCATGTGTTTCAAGCAAGCAAAATTAAAGATAACAATCAAGGCATAAGAGACAGAGACATTATGATTGCATAGATAAGAAGGTGTGCACAATACATTGCATAAAAGATAAGTGGCACACCAAACTTAGTGTGACACTTTCACTTGGAATCAATGCAAGTATCCAGTAAAGATTTGAAGCAAATTGTGTTGCATAGCAACACCAAACTTAGAATGCAATCCTATGTCCATTTATTTGAATTAAAACCAAGCAAATGAAACTGTTCTTTATTAAATACAATCACTAAGCCAAGAATCTGTCATTAATAAAGCTCTCTTGGTGATGTATTAATAAACACAGCAAATAAGCAAACTAAAATGAAAGCATTAAAAACAAAGAATTAACTAAAGTAAACAGAATAACAAAATATCAAACCAAAAGAAAATTAACACTGCAAAGACATTATGGTTATGCAGACAAGTGGTGTTGCTGAATGATTTGCATAGAAAAGTAGGTGGCACACCAAACTTAGAATCTTGGTGTGTCACTTTCATTTTTGATTTGATGCAATCATCTAAAAAGATTGAAAACAATTTGTTGCAAGGCAACACCAAACTTAGAATGTAACCATATGCCAATTTATTGAATTTAAACAAAACAAAAAACTAAAACAAAGCAGAGAAGAGAAATTATACCTACGGTTGACATGTTGTTCACTTTCTTCCTCTTCTTCCAGTTTGTTAAGAGGAATGACTTCAAGAGAGGAGAAGATTCAGCTATTGCCCCCTGTCTTGGTTTCCTCTTAGCAAGCTTTCTGTTGTACATGGCTTGATTGAGCTTGCTTGCTATTGGTCCAGGGGTTGGATTGCTTGTGGTTGACCTCCTCTTGAATGTTGTCCTTGGTAGTTTGGTCACAATCCTCTTCTTGGTGCTTTTGTTAATTGCCTTCACTTCTTTGAATCCAAGTCTTGGTTGCTGTGTGATTATTGGAGTTTTGTATTCATCCAGAGCCTTTTGAATCGGTGGTTCCATGAACTCTTCCTCACTTGAGTGTAAATTTTCTGGAATGACTTCCTCACTTTCTTGCTCTTCCACTTCCTCCCTTGCACCCAACATTTGCTTTAATAGCTCTTTCATGGAGGAGGTTTGTTGATCTTCCCAAGCTTTTTTCATCTCCTCTTCATACCTTTCAATCATGGATTCAAGTGTTGAGGCATTTTGGTCCAGGGAAGTTTGTGAGAGTTGTGAGTTGCCATGTGCTCTTGTCATCTCAAGTGTAGTTTCAGGTTCAAATACCTCCACCACCTCATTCTTCATTGAAAGTTCACTTGATGCAGTGGCCTCCTTATCTTGTTTTTCCTTCTTCTTCATTGCACTCACCAATTGGCCTAGCTGCACTTTCATGTTTTTGAGGGAGTTTTCTTGTTCTTTCCAGACTTTCATTGTCTCCTCCTCATATTTTTTTAACATGGACTCAAGCTTTGAGAGCCTTGAGTGGTTCATGGAAGTTTGTGTGGGTGGTGAGTTTTGAAAGGGGCTTTCTGTTGAAGTATGGTCAAGTGATGATATCTTTGGATGAATATCATATGGAGCACTAGAATTCCCTTCCCAGCCACCATTAGAATCATGACTTGCATCATTTTGTGGTGGAGGGAAATATCCCATATGAATTTCTTTCTCATCTTGTGGTTCTGAAGCATAGCTCCATGAATTGGAGTGCCCAGAATTTGAAGTTTCTTGGTGATATTCCCAACCACCATTAGAGATTGGTGATGGTGGGTGATATCCCGTAAAATTTTGTTTGACCAAAAGATGAGTTGAACTCCATTTGTATTTTATAAACATCAATGAAATTTGAAATTCATGTCATAGAGAAAGAATTTTTTAGTGAGGCAATAACTCAAATACCTTGGTTTCAATTTAAAACAGAAAACAAAAATAAAGAAAATGCTTGATCTAGACTTCTCACCCACTTAATCATTGTTGATCTAAATCAATCCCCAGCAACGGCGCCAAAAACTTGATGGGAAAATTTTTGTGGAAGAAACGAATTCCTCCAAAACACCCAAATCTAACCGGCAAGTGCACCGGGTCGCATCAAGTAATAAAACTCACGGGAGTGAGGTCGATCCCACAGGGATTGATGGATCAAGCAACTTTAGTGGATGATTAGTTTAGTCAAGCTAACATTTGAGTGATAATTGATGCAGCAGAAAGTAAATGACAAGGAAAATTAAAGTGCAGAAAGTAAATTGGCAAGTAGCTTAAGGGGCAAGAAATGTAAATTGCAAGAATCTTAAATTGCAAGAAATGTAAATTGCATGAAATTAAAGGGGAGTGGGTGCTGGAAATTAAAGAGAGCAGTAGATCAAGTAACTGGAAAGTTAAATTGCTGGAAGAATAAATCAAGATCACAACAACTCAAATGTAAAGTGCAGAGGAACAAAAGTGCTAGAGAGTAAATTGGGAACAAGGAGATCAGAGAGCAAAGTGACTGTGCTTAATTTGCAGAAATTTAAAAGGATGTTAAAGATCTCAGGAGTGGATCCTTCCTTGATCCAACAAGAGAAAAGTTGCAGAGAGTAAAAAAAAGATTGCAGAAGAAGTAAAGAGAAGTTGCAAATAGAGAATGAAAACAGAATTCCTTCCAATCTCAATTCAAGATTCAAAACAGAAAATGAAACTTAGAGAGAGAGCTCTGTATTCCTAATGCTCCCTAGTGGAGCTCGCCCCCTATTCTCTCTATTCGGGCTTACTTTCTAAAATGAGAATGATGCCTTATATAGGCATTTTTACAAAATGAAAATGAAATTCAAAACAAATTACAATTAAATGAAATTCCTATTTTATCTATCTCTTGTGCCTTTGAGTGATGACAATTGGGCCCTTGCTCTTGATGGAATTGGGTTGACAAAAGCCTCTGTTGATTGCTCTTGGAGTTGGAGAGAAACCCATTGTGAACCGGGCCATGAATCATAAAAGTTTGAGTAAAAGTTTGAGGCAAACTTTTATTCCAACTTTTTATACCAGCCACCCCTTTTGCTGATATCAACGTTGGGGCAAAAGTTTGGGGTCAAACTTTTGCTCCAACGTTGGGCCTTCTTGCATGCATGTTGGGGTGCTACTTTGTCCTCTTGTCAATATTGCCAATTTCATGCCAACTATAGACTATTATATATGGTTGGAAAGCTCTGAATGTCAGCTTTCTAACCCAATTAGAATCACCTCAATTGGACATCTACAACTCAAGTTATGCCCCTTTGAAGAGGACAAAGTCGCTGGCTTTGGTGTGCAGCGTTTGAGGCGACGTTTGCCTCAAACGTGGGCGAAAACGCCAGATTTTGGAGACTCAAACACATTGTTCACCCCATACTATTATACATTGTTGGAAAGCACTGAATGTCTACTTTCCAATGCCATTGGAAGTGCATCATTTGGAGTTCCACAGCTCGAGTTATACTCCGTCGAAGGTGCAGAGGTCAGTTGGCCTCACTGCAAGTTGCCACCATATTCGTTTATGCATATTTCGGGGCAGTTTTCTCCCTCAATTTTAGTGTCCACCATGCAGTGCCATATATGCCTGGAAAGCTCTTGATTCCTACTTTCCATTGCTTTTTGAATCACCTCATTTGGAGCTCTGTAGCTCAAGTTATTCTTGTTGGAAGTATACCCCTTGCACACTCATGGCGCCAACGTTAGCCAAAAAGTTAGAGGCTAACGTTGGCGCAAACTTTTGCTCTCCAGGGTGTGTTTTTCATCCTCCAACGTTAGCCAAAAAGTTAGGGGCTAACGTTGGCGCAAACTTTTGATCTCCAGGGTGTTGATTTGTGATGCCAAAAGTTAGCCAAAAAGTTTGAGGCTAACTTTTGCTCCAGCTTTTTGCCCAAAAGTTTGCACAAAAGTTTGAGGCTAACTTTTGGTCCAGCTTTTTGTCCTCTCTTCCTCCTAGCCATTCCTTCTTGCTTCAACCTTTCTCCAAGCTTTCTTCACCTATCATTAATCAACCAAACACATCAAAGCTATGCTCAAAATCATGAGATATTCATTCTTTCATAATATGTGACAATTATAGCATAAAACCTCATGAAATAGCATGAATTCATACATGGTTGATTAAATCAAAGGAAGCATGAAAATCTACCCAATTGGCTTGCTTATGGCTCAAGAAAGTGCATAAAACCTATTGAAAACAAAAGAAAAAGCATAGAAAAACATGACATGGTGACATGTCATCATACTTCAACCGAAAGCCCCTTTCAAAACTCACCACCCACACAAACTTCCATGAACCACTCAAGGCTTTCAAAGCTTGAGTCCATGTTTAAAAAATATGAGGAGGAGACAATGAAAGCCTGGAAAAGGGAAGAAATCATCCGTCAGAGGACGAATGAGCACCTGGAGAACATAAGGAAAAACTTAGAACCATCAAACAGTAAGGATGAAGACCAATTGATGGATGTGAAGGATAAAGTGGAAGAGCAAGATGAAGAGGCTACTGAGTCAAGTGAATTCTTAGTGAAAAAGAAAGAGGTGGTGGAAATAGCTGAAAATGAAACTGCACTTGATATGACAAAAGAACCTGAACACTCACAACCTCCTCAAACCCCCCTGGACCAAAACGCCTCAACACTTGAATCCATGATTGAAAGGTATGAAGAGGAGATGAAGAAAGCTTGGGAAGATCAACAAACCTCCTACATGAAAGAGCTATTAAAGCAAATGTTGAGTGCAAAGGAAGGAGTGGAGAAGCAAGAAAGTGAGGAAGTCATTCCAGAAAATTTACACTCAAGTGAGGAAGAGTTCATGAAACCACCGATTCAAAAGGCTCTGGATGAATACAAAACTCCAATAATCACACAGCAACCAAGACTTGGATTCAAAGAAGTAAAGGCAACTAACAAGAGCACCAATCCTGTCCCTGATCCAGCAAGCAAGATCAATCAAGCCATTTGCAAAAGGAAGCTTGCTGAGGAAAGGCCAAGGCAAGGGACAGTAGCTGAAACTTCTCCTCCTTTGAAGTCATTTCTCTTAACAAATTGGAAGAGGAGGAAGAAAGTAAAGAACATGTAGACAGTAGGTACATTTCTTCTCCTTGCTTTGTTTAAATTTCAATAAATTGGCATATGATCACATTCTAAGTTTGGTGTTGCCTTGCAACAAATTGTTTTCAATCCCTTTTGGATGATTGCATCAATTCTACATGAAGTGTCACGCTAAGATTCTAAGTTTGGTGTGCCACTTAATTTCTATGCAATGAATCCAGCAACATCACTTGTCTGCATAATCATATTGCCTTTTACAGTGTTATTTTTCTTCTTAGTTGGATAATTTTTGTTTTCTCTTTGTTTCATTTATTTACTTGTTTTTAATGCTTTCCTTCATTAACTGTTTTTGTTAATACATCACCAAGACATCCTTATTCATAACAGACTCTTTATTTGGTGATTGTATTTAACATATAACAGTTTCTTTTGTTTAGTTTTAGTTCAAATAAATTGACATATGGTTGCATTCTAAGTTTGGTGTTGCTATGCAACAAAATTTGGTTCCAATTCTTACAAGATACTTGCATTAATTCCAAGTGAAAGTGTCACACTAAGTTCGGTGTGCAACTTATCTTTTATGCAATGTATTGTGCACACCTTCTTATCTATGCAATCACAATGTCTCTGTCTCTTGTGCCTTGATTATTATCTTTAATTTTGCTTGCTTAGAACACATGTACTACTAATTTTTCATTGTGTAAGACACTCATGATCCATCTTAGCCCCATAAGCCATGGTTCTAATTGTTGCTTGAGGATGAGCAAGCATTCTGAGTTTGGCAAGGGAAGGAGGAAGAATAGAGGAAAAAGGACAACAATAATGAAGATGAACTACAAGGTTGTAGAGTTCCTTTTCTCCTCATTTGTTTCCAGCACTTAAATTGCATGATTGTCTTCATCCTTTCTGTTTACATGTGTGTATGAATAAAGCATAACTTGAATCTTGATTTGCAACATGGTGCTGTGTCATTATGATTACCAACTTGAGTTTTGTGAATTCAAAAGCAACAAAGTATCATGATCATAAACAAACAAGGCATTAAAGTAGATTTTAGCATGTGCATAAAAGTATTGGGAAGCTAGTATGTTTGATTTTTGCTTAGTTGCATTAGATTTTATTTAATTGAAGTTTTCATCTAGCACGTTTTGTGAAATCTTTTAAAATCATGAAAACCTTGAAAGCAAATGCAAAATAAAGCAAGAAAAGAAAAAGGGAAAGAATGAGAAATCTGAAGGCTCTGAGTACCAATGGCAATTTATTTGTTAAGTGCTTGTGCTGTTTATGTATCAAGCCAAATGCTTGAAAACAAAACACTTAGAAGTCAAGGTTAGGCTCAAAGTGCAAAAGCACTCCCTCAAAGCTCAAGGCTCTGAGCATCAATGATTAGAGAGTCAAGAAAAGAAAAGAAACAAATGAGCTTAATGAAGTCCTCTAATCAAATGCTTGTGGTGCTTATGTATCAAGTGGTAATACTTGAAAACAAAGCATTTAGAAGTCGTAGCTTTGTTATCAACTCATGGGGCAAAGCACCCATAAGGAGAAGCTAATAAAAAAATCAAAAGCTTGTTTCAAGGAAGAAATATAAGAGAAAGACTTCATAAATTGAGCTAGATGGAAGCATCAATCATTTACATTTCTTTTGTGATTGTAGCATGCTTAGAAAACTAGCTTACCATGAACATTGAGTTGCTATTCTTCTTACCTTGGATTGTCAATCTCTATTGCATGATTCTTTTCTTGCTTGGGGACAAGCAAGGTTTAAGTTTGGTGTTGTGATGACATGTCATCATGTCATGTTTTTCTATGCTTTTTCATACAAGAAATTTATGATTAGTGCTTAAATATTGCATTCTTTGGTGCTTAAATGGTATATTTCTTTGATCTTTTGATTTGATAAACTTTGTAGGAAATAAGAAGAAAAAGAACCAAAAAGAGCACAAAATAAGCTAAAAAGAAGAAAAGAGGAATTTTGGGCACACTTTGAAGTTGGAGCATACTTTGGAGGCTTAGGCCACGCTTCTAAAAGCGTGGCCCATGACCAAATCAAGGAAGAGAAGCGTGGCCCAAAGGAAGAGAAGCGTGGCCCAAAGGAAGAAAAGCGTGGCTCAAAACAAAGAACAAGAGAGGACAAAAAGCTTGAGCCAAAGTTTGCCTCAAACTTTAGCTCAAACTTTTGGGAGAAAAGCTTGAGCCAACGTTTGCCTCAAACTTTTTGGCAAACGTTGGCATCACAAAACAAACACCCTGGAGGAAAAAGCTTGCGCCAACGTTTGCCTCAAGCTTTTTGGCAAACGTTGGCGCCACACCACAAGGCATACAAGGGGTATACTTCCAACAAGAATAACTTGAGCTACAGAGCTCCAAATGAGATGATTCAAAAAGCAATGGAAAGTAGGAATCGAGAGCTTTCCAAGCATATATGGCACTGCATGGTGGACACTAAAATTGAGGGAGAAAACTGCCCCGCAATGAGCATAAATGAACATGGTGGCAACCTGCAGTGAGGCCAACTGACCTCTGCACCTTCGACGGAGTATAACTCGAGCTGTAGAGCTCCAAATGATACGCTTCTAACGGCATTGGAAAATAGACATTCAGGGATTTCCAACAATGTATAATAGTATGGGGTGAACAATGTGTTTGAGTCTCCAGAACTGGCGTTTTCGACCACGTTTGAGGCAAACTTTACCTCAAACGCTGCACACCAAGGCCAGCGACCTTGTCCTCTTCAAATGCGCATAACTTGAGTTGTAGATGTCCAATTGAGGTGATTCCAATTGGGTTAGAAAGATGACATTCAGAGCTTTCTAACCATATATAATAGTCTATAGTGGGCATGAAATCTGTAACGTTGACAAGCAGACAAAGTAGTACCCCAACATGCATGCAAGAAGGCCCAACGTTTGGCTAAAAGTTTGATCTCAAACTTTAGCCCAAACGTTGGTAGCAGCAAATAAGGGAAGCTGGTATAAAAAGTTTGAGTAAAAGTTTGCCTCAAACTTTTACTCAAACTTTTACTCAAACTTTTATGATTCATGGCCCGGTTCACAATGGGTTTCTCTCCAACTCCAAGAGCAATCAACAGAAGCTTTTGTCAACCCAATTCCATCAAGAGCAAGGGCCCAATTGACACCACTCAAAGGCACAAGAGATAGTTAGAATAGAAATTTTATTTTAATTGTAATTTGTTTTGAATTTTATTTTTATTTTGTAAAAATGCCTATAAATAGGCATCTGTTTCATTTTATTGAGGAAGGCGAGCTCCACTAAGGAGCATTAGGAATACAGAACTCTCTCTCTTTAGTTTTTCTTTTTGTTTTAAATCTTGGGTTGAGAATTGAAGAAATTCTGTTTCAATCTCACCTTGAGAATTCTCTTTGTTTTCTTCTTCTGCAATTTTAATTTCTCCTCTACTACAAGTTCCTTTGCTGCAAGTTTACAATCTAATTTACATTGAGCTTGATTTTGATCTTTGGTTCTCATTGCTTTCTGTTCTCACTGAATTCAATTTACATTCAAGCAATTTAATTCTTCTGCAAGTGCTCTGCATTTTACATTTCTGTTCATGATCTGATTTACTTTTCCTGCAAGTTTAATTTTCTCTAAGCTTTGATCTATTGCTATCTTTAATTTCCAGCACCCACTCCCCTTTACATTTAATGCAATTTTACTTTTCTTGCAATTTAAGATTCTTGCAATTTACATTTCTTACTCTTAAAGTTACTTGCCAATTTACATTCTGCAACTTTAAATTCATTGTCCTTTACTTCCTGTTGGTTACAATTTCACTCAAATCACATCAATGTTAGCTTGACTAAACTAATCATCCACTAAAGTTGCTTGATCCATCAATCCCTGTGGGATCGACCTCAGTCACGTGAGTTTTATTACTTGATGCGACCCGGTGCACTTGCTCTTAAAGTTGCTTGATCCATCAATCCATAAATTTTTTTTTATCTTTTTATTTTATGGATAATGCTACAACTAGACAGTTGACTTTTTTTTGCTGCACTCATTCACAAATTAAGAATAAATTAATTTAAAAAATTTAAAATTTTTATTTTTTTATTTTTTAGATATCATTGGAATTTTTTATTTTTTTAAAATTAGAAAAAAAATTTATTTTTTAGTTTAAAATTAAACAAAATTAAATTTACTAATCTGTTATTTACGAGATATTGCTAGACTTTATTTTATTTTTCTAATTTATATAAAAAATTAATCATATAATTTAAAAATTCAGAAATAAAAAATTTATTTTTTTAAAAATTTTAATATTTTTAAAAATAGTTTTTTATCTTTTTATTCACCGAATAATGCTACACTCGGATAGTTAACTTTTATTTTGCTCCACTTGTTCACAAATTAAGAATAAATTAATTTAAAAAATTTAAAATTTTAATTTTTTATTTTTTGAATATTGTTGGAATTTTTTATTTTTCTACTATTAGAAAAAATTTTATGTTTTAGTTTAAAACTTTAAACAAAAATGAAAAATTTACAGATTTTTTGTTTAATAGATATTGCTAAACTTTATTTTATTTTTATTATTTAAATAAGAAACATTTAATAATATAATTTAAAAATTAAAAAATAAAAAATTTAGTTTTTTAAAATTTTTTATTTTTTTAAGAATATTTTTTATTTTTTATTCACTGGATAATGCATCACATGGACAGTTGACTTTCTTTTGCTACACTTGTTCACAAATTAAGAATAAATTAATAAAAAAAAATTAAAAATTTAATTTTTTTATTTTTTGGATATTGGTAGAATTTTTTATTTTTTTACAATTAGAAAAAATTAGTTTTTTAGTTTAAAAATAAAAAAAAATAAATTTACAGATATGTTATTTACCAGAATATGCTAGATTTTATTTTCTATTTCTAATAAAAATAAAAAAATATATCATATAATTTAAAAATTCAAAAATAAAAGATTTATTTTTTCAATTTTTTTTATTTTTTAAAACTTTTTTATCTTTTTATTCACCGGATAATACTACAACCAGACAGTTGACTTTTTTTTGCTGCACTTATTCATAAATTAAGAATAAATTAATTTAAAAAATTTAAAATTTTAATTTTTTATTTTTTGGATATTGTTGGAATCTTTTATTTTTTACAATCAGAAAAAAATTTATTTTTTTAGTTTAAAAATTAAAAAAAAAAATTTACAGATCTGTTATTTACCAAATATTGATGGACTTTATTTTATTGTTCTAATTTAAATAAAAAAATTAATCATATAATTTTAAAATTCAAAAATAAAAAATTTATTTTTTTAAAATTTTTATTTTTTTAAAAAATATTTTTTTATCTTTTTATTGATAAGATTATGATGACATTTCATCATGTCATGTTTTTCTATGCTTTTTCCTTTGTTTTCAATAGGTTTTATGCACTTTCTTGAGCCATAAGTAAGCCAATTTGGTAGAATTTCATGTTTCCTTTGATTCAATCAACCATGGATAAATTAATGCAATTTCATGAGATTTTGTGCTATAATTATCATATATTATGAAAGAATAACAATCTCATGATTTTGAGCATAGCTTTGATGTGCTTGGTTGATTGATGATAGGTGAAAAGAGCTTTGAAGAAGGTTGAAGAAAGAAGAAATGGCAAGGAGCTCCATCAGAGAGCACTAGGGAGCATTAGGATTTGAGAGTTCCCTCTCTTAGTTTTCATTTTTGTTTTGAATCTTGGGTTGAGAATTGAAGAAATTCTGTTTCAATCTCACCTTGAGAATTCTCTCTGTTTACTTGTCTGCATAATTTCAGTGAATTGTGATTTGAATCAAAACTCTCTTTACTGCTTTCCTCTCTATTTTCTTCTGCAATTATTCTCTGTTGGATCAAGGAAGGAATTGAGATCTAGACTTGGTCTCTAGTCTCATCCAACCCCTGAGATCTTCAACCTCTCATTTAGATTTTGCAATTGAGTTATATTTCTGTTTTGCTTCTTTAAGAAATTTTCCTTCTCTGTTGAGATCTATCGCATTTTAATACTTCCTCGGATTTATTGCTCTGCATATTTCCTTGTTTACATCCCAAATCCTAATTCCTTTTATTCTTCTTGCAATTTAACTTTCCAGTTACTTGATCTACTGCTTTCTTTTAATTTCCAGCACCCACTCCCCTTTACATTTAATGCAATTTTATATTTCTTGTCATTTAAGATTTTGCCAATTTACATTTCTTGCTCTTTAAGTTACGTGCCAATTTACATTCTGCAACTTTAAATTCATTGTCATTTACTTTCTGTTGGCTACAATTTCACACAATTCACTTCAATGTCAGCTTGACTAAACTAATCACCCACTAAAGTTGCTTGATCCATCAATCCTCGTGGGATCGACCTCACTCACGTGAGTTTTACTACTTGATGCGACCCGGTGCACTTGCCGGTTAGTTTTATGTGTTTGGGATTCGTTTTTCGTTTTCCGAAAATACTCATCAAGTTTTTGGCACCGTTGCCGGGGATTGATTTAGATCAACAATGATTAAGTGGGTGAAAAGTCTAGATCAAGCATTTTCTTTATTTTTGTTCTCTGTTCTAAGTTGAAACCAAGGTGTTTGAGTTATTGCCTCACTAAGAAATTCATCTCTGAGATATGAATTTCAATTTTCCTTGGTGTTGTGTTTTACAAAATTCAAATGGAGTTCAACTCATCTTATGATCAAACAAATTTTATGAGATATTACCCACCATCACCAATCTCTAATGATGGCTGGGAATATCACCAAGAAAATACAAATTCTGAGCACTCCAATCCATGGAAATTTGCTTCAGAAACACAAGATGAGCAAGAGACTCATATGGGATACTTCCCACCACCACAAAATGATTCAAGTCATTATTCTAATGGTGGCTGGGAGTATCACCAAAGAATGAAAGAGCATCCACCCTCACATCCCAATTTCTCATTTGAAAGATCTTCATCACTTGATTATGCCTCAACACAAAGTTTCCTCCAAAATCCAAAGAAGTCATCCCATCAATCACACAACTCATTCCACACCCCTCAACACAACTTCACCACAATACATTCATGTCACCAAAATTATTCTCAACCTTCATCTCTTGAACCAACAGATGAGGATTACCTTCAAGCCATTGAAATACACAGAAAACTCGTGGAAAGATACACAAAATCCCCATCCTGGAAAGAAATCGTCTTCAAGAAGATGAATGGGCCCTTAGAACAAATAAGGGGGAACTTAAAACCATCAAACAGTAAGGATGAAGACCAATTGATGAATGTGAAGGATAAAGTGGAAGAGCAAGATGAGGAGGTGATGACAAGTCATCTTAGCCTAGTTTCACTAGCCTTTTTCTTTTGTTTTCAATTGATTTTATGCACTTTCTTAAGCCATAAGCAAGCCAATTGGGTAGATTTTCATGTTTCCTTTGATTCAATCAACCATGGATGAATTCATGCACTTTCATGAGATTTTATGCTATAATTGTCATATATTATGAAAGAAACACAATCTCATGATTTGGAGCATAGTTTTGATTGTTTTGATTGATTGATGATAGGTGAAAAGAGTTTTGAAGAAGGTTGAAGGAAGAAGGAAGGACTAGGAGCAAGAGAGAACAAAAAGTTTGAGCCAAAGTTTGCCTCAAACTTTAGCTCAAACTTTTAGAAGAGTTGAAGACATCCCAGAGAAAAAAGTTTGAGCCAAAGTTTGCCTCAAACTTTAGCTCAAACTTTTGGAAGAATTGAAAACACTCCAGAGGGAAAAAGCTTGACCCAAAGTTTACCTCAAACTTTAGCTCAAACTTTTGGGAGAAAAGCTTGAGCCAACGTTTGCCTCAAACTTTTTGGCAAACGTTGGCATCACAAAACCAACACCCTGAAGGAGAAAAGCTTGCGCCAACGTTTGCCTCAAACTTTTTGGCAAACGTTGGCGCCACACTTGCACACCCTGGAGGAGAAAAGCTTGCGCCAATGTTTGCCTCAAGCTTTTTGGCAAACGTTGGCGCCACACATATACACAAGGGGACCAACGTTTGAGCAAAAGTTTGACCTCAAACTTTAGCCCAAACGTTGGTAGCAGCAAGTGAAGCCATCTGGTATAAAAAGTTTGAGTAAAAGTTTGCCTCAAACTTTTATGATTCTCAACCCGATTCACAATGGATCTTTCTCCAACTCCAAGAGCAATCAACTAAGGCCTTTATCAACCCAATTCCATCAAGAGCAAATGCCCAATTCAAGGCTTGAAGACCATTTGAAGAAAGTGTATAAATAGCTTAGGATTTAAGTTTTTAGAGAGCTTTTCCTGAGAGAATTTTCGGAACACTTACAGAGAGCTCACCTTTACATTTTTGCATGGTTGTTTTCAGAATTCAAGAGAATTAGGGAGGAGAATTGATCTCTCTTCTTCCTTGTTCTTGTTTGAGCACTTTTTACTTTTCTTATTTCGGATCTTGGGTGGAGAATTGAAGAACTTCTGTTTCAATCTCACCTTGAGATCTCGTTTAATTTTCTGCATAATTGAATTTCCATTTCTGTTAACTGCTTCGGCTTCTACTCCTCTACAATTTACATTTCTTTATTTCCTTTGCAATTGTTCTTGCTGGATCTAGGAAGGCAGTGAGATCTAGACTTGGCTATCTAGTCTCTTGAGTCCTGAGATCTACAGCTTTCAAATCTCAATTTCCTTGTTTCGTTGTCACACCAAGCTTATTCTCATTTTCATTTAAGATCCGGTTTAATTGAATCCATCTTTTACATTCCTGTTTGTTGAATTTTTCTTTTCCTTGTTTAATTTCTGCAAATCCAATTCCCAATTCCCTTTACAATTCAAGCCATTTACATTTTTTGCACTTTAAGATTCTGCAATTGACATTTCTTGCATTCTAAGTTTCTGCCATTTAATTTCTTGTTCTTTAAGATTCAGTACTTTATTTTCTGTTCTCTTTAATTTCATACAATTTACCCAGTCCCTTTTAATTTCATGCAATTTAGCTTTTGTCAAATACAAACCACTCAAATCAACTCTTGATTCGCTTGACTAAATCAACCACTAAACTGAAATTGCTCAATCCTTCAATCCCTGTGGGATCGACCTCACTCACGTGAGTTATTATTACTTGATACGACCCGGTGCACTTGCCGATTAGTTTTGTGTGTTTGGAATTCGTTTTCCGAAAATACACATCAAGTTTTTGGCGCCGTTGCCGGGGATTGAAATAGATTGACAATGATTAAGTGAAGTGAAGATCTAGATCAAGCACTTTTTCTTTTCTGTTTCTCTAATTTTTGACGGACACACTAACTGTTTGAATTTTTGCCTGAGCTAATTGAACCTCACTTTAGCAATAGAGTGAAGTTCTCTTGGTTTAACTTGCTGAGTATGATTCTCATAGCTTGATAAATCAACGAGAGAAGTGATTTTCGATCATTAATCTCTCAAGTTTACCAACTGTTTGACACATTGCGTTAACTAACACTTTAATCATATCCTGGCATAAATATACTCTATCTTCATTTGAACTGTATGTGATTGTGCAGACCATGGAAGGGAACTCAATGAATGCCAGTAATCATGGGAGCGATATCCCCACCTTAGATGACAAGCAACCACTTGATGGGATATTTTTGTGGAAAAACGAATTTCTCCAAAACACCCAAAACTAACCAGCAAGTGCACCGGGTCGCATCAAGTAATAATAACTCACGGGAGTGAGGTCGATCCCACAGGGATTGAAGGATTGAGCAATTTTAGTTTAGTGGTTGATTTAGTCAAGCGAATCAAGATTTGGTTGAGAGATTTGTGATTTGCAGAATTGAAATTGCATAGAAAGTAAAGGAAATGGGTAAATTGCATGAAAGTAAAGAGAACAGGAATTTAAAGTGCTGAATCTTAAAGAGCAAGAAATTAAATGGCAGAAACTTAGAACGCAAGAAATGTAAATTGCAGAATCTTAAAGTGCAAGAAATGTAAATGGCTTGAATTGTAAAGGGAATTGGGAATTGGATTTGTAGAAATTAAACAAGGAAACATAAAATTTCAACAAGCAGAGAAATAGAAGAAGACTTGGATCGAATCGGATCTAAAACAGAAAAGTAAATGAGCATGGAAAGCAGTAAACAGAGGATGTAAAATTGGAATTCAGATCTCAGGACCCAAGAGACTAGAAAACCGAGTCTAGATCTCAATGCCTTCCTAGATCCAACAAGCACAATTGCAAAGGAAATTTTAAATTGCAAAGAAAGTAGATGAAGAAGCAAGTAACCGAGACTGAAATTCAATTAAGCAGAAAATTAAACAAGATCCCAAGGTGAGATTGAAACATAATTTCTTCAATTCTCCACCCAAAATCCAAGACAAGAAAAGTAAAGAGTGCTGGGCAAGAACAAGGAAGAAGAGAGATCAATTCTCCTCCCAAATTCCCTTGAATTAAAACAACAATGCTAAGAAATGTAAAAGTGAGCTCTAAGCAAACTGAAAAGAAAGCTATTCTGAAAAACTAAAAGGGAAGCTCCCTTAAAAACTTAAATCCTATGCTATTTATACACTTTCTTCAAATGGTCTTCAAGCCTTCAATTGGGCCTTTGCTCTTGATAGAATTGGGTTGATAGAGGCCTTGGTTGATTGCTCTTGGAGTTTGGAGAAGAACCGAATTGAACCGGGTTGGAATCATGAAAGCTTGAGTAAAAGTTGGAGTAAAAGTTGGAGGCTAACTTTTACTCCAACTTTTCACATCAGCCACCCTTCCTTGCTGATACCAACGTTGGGGCAAAAGTTAGGGGTCTAACTTTTGCTCCAACGTTGGCCTCCCCTTGCATCCTCATGGCGCCAACGTTAGCCAAAAAGTTAGGGGCTAACGTTGGCGCAAACTTTTGCTCATCCAGGGAGAGTTTTTCATGTGCCAACGTTAGCCAAAAAGTTAGGGGCTAACGTTGGCGCAAACTTTTGCTCATCCAGGGAGTGTTTTTCATGCCAAAAGTTAGCCAAAAAGTTTGAGGCTAACTTTTGCTCCAGCTTTTGCCCAAAAGTTAGCCAAAAAGTTTGAGGCTAACTTTTGGTCCAGCTTTTTGCTTCCTGGTTCATTTTCAATTAATCCAAAAGTTTGAGCTAAAGTTTGAGGCAAACTTTTGCTCAAACTTTTTGTTCTCTCTTCCTCCTAACCATTCCTTCTTGCTTCAACCTTTCTCCAAGCTTTCTTCACCTATCATTAATCAACCAAACACATCAAAGCTATGCTCAAAATCATGAGATATTCATTTTTTCATAATATGTAACAATTATAGCATAAAACCTCATGAAATAGCATGAATTCATACATGGTTGATTAAATCAAAGGAAACATGAAAATCTACCCAATTGGCTTGCTTATGGCTCAAGAAAGTGCATAATTCAGTTGAAAACAAAAGAAAAAAGGCTAGTGAAACTAGGCTAAGATGACTTGTCATCACAACACCAAACTTAAAGCTTGCTTGTCCCCAAGCAAGGAAACTAATTATGCTCAGAGGTTCTTTCAATTAAGACGGATTGAAGAACAACTTGTCAGGTCCTGTGAGTGAAGTGATCAAGTAATAGTGGGGTGAACTCTAAATTATATACTCATACAAGGGCTTCAGTGCTTACTAGTCCTCACATATTGGGAGTCTTAGGTCTTAGGATTTTCATCCAAATGGTATCATGGAGATCTCTTTATATGTAGTCACCTTGAAGCAGCTTATAGTTTCTTTGCTTTGGCCTTGACTCTAAGTGTCATGTCTCAAAGCGGCTCTTTAGATAAGCTTTCAATCAATACTCCTAAACCAGTTGGTTTTAAGGTATTAGGTGTTGAAGCACCCCTAAGGATTTACTTGCTCAAGCCTCTTTCTTTGACACAACTCAACCACAAGCATTTACTAGGCTAACAACACTTTGAGTTTTGTTTCTTCTTTCTTTTTCTGCCTAGTAATTGATGCTCAGAGCCTTGGGCCATGTTCTTTTTGTTTTTGTATTTTCTTTATTTTCTTTTGTTTTGTTTGCTGCTTCTTGGATCAATGGATTTTTGAGAATCTCCACAATACTTCTTTGAACTTCATGTCCTGCCTATGAGCTCCCATGCAAGTTTTCACAAGCATGCAACCTCAATACATAATCATACAACCAGAACCGCCACTTCTCCTAATCTTTTGCTTGCCTCAAAATTGTTTTAATTCCTCAATCCTTCTTTTCAAAGAACTTTCATGTGATGCATTTTTGAAATCTTGAGTGCAAACAAGTTTTGAAGAGAAAAATGTTGTGAATGATCAAGCATCTTGCTTATTGAATTGCAGAAAAACTATACTAGACAGAAGGACAGATAAGGGTATGATATTGATGACAAGTCATCTTAGCCTATTTTAACTAGCCTTTTTCTTTTGTTTTCAATTGAATTATGCACTTTCTTGAGCCATAAGCAAGCCAATTGGGTAGATTTTCATGTTTCCTTGGATTTAACCAACCATATATGAATTCATGCCATTTCATGAGGTTTTATGCTATATTTGTTGCATATTATGAAAGATTGAATACCTCATGATTTTAAGCATAGCTTTGATAAGTTTGGTTGATTCATGATAGGTGAAGAAAGCTTGGAGAAAGGTTGAAGCAAAGAGGAATGGCTAGGAGTGAAGAGAGGACAATGGAATAAAAGAAATTGAACCGGGATGCATGAAGTTAGCCCCAACGTTAGCCCCCTAACTTGGAGGCTAACGTTGGGCATGAAAATCACTCCCTGGGCTCCCCACGTTTGAGCCAACGTTAGCCCCCTAACTTGGAGGCTAACGTTGGCACATGACATTGCAAGGAAGAGGCCAACGTTAGCTCCAACGTTAGCCCCCTAACTTGGAGGCTAACGTTGGAACTTGAAATTCATCCCTGGCCATCCAACGTTGGTGCCAACGTTAGGGGTCTAACTTTGACCCTAACGTTGGCACATGAATTACAAAGGGGGAAGGAGCCAACGTTTGCGCCAACGTTAGCCCCCTAACTTGGAGGCTAACGTTGGCGCCACACACCACAAGGCATACAAGGGGTATACTTCCAACAAGAATAACTTGAGCTACATAGCTCCAAATGAGGTGATTCAAGAAGCATTGGAAAGTAGGAATCAAGAGCTTTCCAAGCATATATGGCACTGCATGGTGGACACTAAAATTGAGGGAGAAAACTGCCCCACAATGTGCATAAACGAACATGGTGGAAACCTGCAGTGAGGCCACTTGACCTCTGCACCTTCAAAGGAGTATAACTCGAGCTGTAGAGCTCCAAATGATGTGCTCCCAAAGGCATTGGAAAGTAGACATCCAGAGCTTTCCAACAATGTATAATAGTATGGGGTGGACAATACATTTGAGCCTCCAGAACTGGCGTTTTCGCCAACGTTTGAGGGCTAACGTTACCTCAAACGCTGCACACCAAAGCCAGCGACCATGCCCTCTTCAAATGATCATAACTTGAGTTGTAGATGTCCAATTGAAGTGATTCCAAGTGGGTTAGAAAGCTGACATTCAGAGCTTTCCAACCATATATGATAGTCTATATTGGGCATAAAATTGGCAACATGACAAGAGGACAAAGTTGGCCCCATAAATGTGCATAAGGGAGGCCAACGTTAGGGTCAAAGTTAGACCCCTAACGTTGGCACCAACGTCCATACCAGAAGGATTTGGCTTGCTGCTATGAAAAGTTGGGGCCAAAGTTAGACCCCTAACTTTGGCTCAAACTTTAGGTCCAACTTTGGCTAACCTCAAATCCGGTTCAATTGGTTCACTTTGGTTCTTCTTCAAACTCCAAGAGCAATCAACCAAGGCCTTTATCAACCCAATTCCATCAAGAGCAAGGGCCCAAATGATCATCACTCAAAGGCACAAGAAATAGATAAAATAGGAATTTCATTTAATTGTAATTTGTTTTTAATTTCATTTTCATTTCCATTTTGTAAAGCCTATATAAGGCATCATTTTCATATTTGTGAGGAGGCTGGCTCCACTAGGGAGCATTAGGATTAGAGAGCTCTCTCTTAGTTTATATTCTTGTCTTGAATCTTGAGTGGAGAATTGAAGAAATTCTGTTTCATTCTCCCTTTGAGATTTCTCTTTGTTTTGCTTGTCTGCATAATTTCAGAAATTGGGATTTGAATCAAAGTTTTCATTTACTGCTTCCATCTTCATTTCTTCTTCAATCTGTCTGCTGTTGAATCAAGGAAGGGCTTGAGATCTAGACTCGTTTTCTAGTCTCTTTGATTCCCTGAGATCTTCAATTTTATTTTGCAATTAAGCTGAGAATCTGAGCGTTCCTTACTTCACTGCACTTCACAATTTAAATTCTGTTTTAATTCCTAGCATCCAATTTCCTTTATTCTTCCTGCAATTTAACTTTTCAGTTACTTGATCTACTGCTTCCTTTTAATTTCCAGCACCTACTCCCCTTTACATTTCATGCAATTTACATTTCTTGCAATTTAAGATTCTTGCAATTTACATTTCTTGCCCCTTAAGCTACTTGCCAATTTACTTTCTGCACTTTAATTCTCCTTGTCATTTACTTTCTGTTGGCTTCAATTGTCACTCAAATCACTCAATGTTAGCTTGACTAAACTAATCACCCACTAAAGTTGCTTGATCCATCAATCCCTGTGGGATCGACCTCACTCCCGTGAGTTTTATTACTTGATGCGACCCGGTGCACTTGCCGGTTAGATTTGTGGTGTTTTGGGAGAGATTCGTTTCTCACCAAAATACTCATCAAGTTTTTGGCGCCGTTGCCGGGGATTGATTAGATCAACAATGATTATGTGGGTGAGAAGTCTAGATCAAGCATTTTCTTTATTTTTGTTTTCTGTTTCAAAGTGAAACCAAGGTGTTTGAGTTTTTGCCTCACTAAGAAATTCTCATCTCTGATATGAGTAATTTCAATTTTCATTGATGTTTGCAAAATACAAATGGAGTTCAACTCATCATTTGGTCAAACAAAATTTTATGGGATATCACCCACCATCACCAATCTCTAATGATGGCTGGGGATATCACCAAGAAACTTCAAATTCTGGGCACTCCAATTCATGGAGCTATGCTTCAGAACCACAAGATGAGAAAGAAAATCATATGGGATATTTCTTTCCACCACAAAATAATGCAAGTCATGATTCTAATGGTGGCTGGGAAGGGAATTCTAGTGCTCCATATGATAATCATCCAAAGATATCATCACTTGACCATACTTCAACCGAAAGCCCCTTTCAAAACTCACCACCCACACAAACTTCCATGAACCACTCAAGGCTTTCAGAGCTTGAGTCCAAGCTCGAAAAATATGCGAAAGAAGCACAAATATCCGAGAAAAGGCAAGAAGCTTTCTTCAAAAATATGAATGAAGAAGTAGAGAAAATAAGGAGGAGCTTAGAACCACTGAGCAAGAAAAATGAAGGCCAATTGATGGATATGAAGGAGAAAGTGGAAAAGCAAGATAAGGAGGCCACTGCATCAAGTGAACTTTCAATGAAGAATGAGGTGGTTGAACCTGAAACTTCACTTGAGATGACAAGAGAACATGAAGACTCACAACTCTCACAAACCTCCCCCATGATAGAGCAATTGAAACAAATGTTGGGTGTAAAAGAGGAAGTGGAGGAGCAAGAAAGTGAAGAAGTCATTCCAAACTCAAGTGAGGCAGAGAAGTACATAAAGGAGGAGTTCATGGAACCACCAATACAAAAAGCTCTGGATGAATGCAAAACTCCAATAATCACACAGCAACCAAGACTTGGATTCAAAGAAGTGAAGGCAACTAACAAGAGCACCAATCCTGTCCCTAATCCAGCAAGCAAGATCAATCAAGCCATTTGCAAAAGGAAGCTTGCTGAGGAAAAGCCAAGGCAAGGGACAGTAGCTGAAACTTCTCCTTCTTTGAAGTCATTTCTCTTAACAAATTGGAAGAAGAGGAAGAAAGTAAAGAACAGGTAGACAGTAGGTACATTTCTTCTCCTTGCTTTGTTTAAATTTCAATAAATTGGCATATGATCACATTATAAGTTTGGTGTTGCCATGCAACAAACTGTTTTCCATCTTCATGGATGATTGCATCAATTTTACATGAAAGTGACACACCAAGATTCTAAGTTTGGTGTGCCACCTATTTTTCTATGCAAATCAATCCAGCAACATCACTTGTCTGTATAATCATATTGCCTTTTACAGTGTTATTTTTCTTCTTAGTTGGATAATTTTTGTTTTCCCTTTGTTTCATTTATTTACTTGTTTTTAATGCTTTCCTTCATTAACTGTTTTTGTTAATACATCACCAAGACATCCTTATTTATAACAGACTCTTCATTTGGTGATTGTATTTAACATATAACAGTTTCTTTTGTTTAGTTTTAGTTTAAATAAATTGACATAGGATTGCATTCTAAGTTTGGTGTTGCTATGCAACACAGTTTGCTTCAAATCTTTACTGGATACTTGCATTAATTCCAAGTGAAAGTGTCACACTAAGTTTGGTGTGCCACTTATCTTTTATGCAAAGTATTATGCTCACCTTCTTAAGCTTGCAATCACAATGTCTCTGTCTCTTGTGCCTTGATTATTATCTTTAATTTTGCTTGCTTGAAACACATGTACTACTAACATTCCTTGTGAAAGACATTCATGATCCATCTTAGCCCCATAGCCACGGTTCTAATAGTTGCTTGAGGATGAGCAAGCATTCTGAGTTTGGTATGGGAAGGAGGAGAATGGGAGGAAAATGACAACAATAGAGAAGATGAACTACAAGGTTGTAAAGTTCCTTTTCCTCTCATTTGTTTCAAGCACTATGAACTGCATGATTGTCTTTACCTTCTCTGTATGCATGTGTGTATGAAAAGGCATAGTTTGATTTCTAAATTGCAACATGGTGCTATGTCATTATGATTTCCAACTTGAGTTTTGTGAATTCAAAAGCAACAAAAGTATCATGATCATAAACAAACAAGGCATTAAAGAAGACTTTAGCATGTGCATAAAAGTATTGGTAAGCTAGTATGTTTGATTGTTGCTTAATTGCATTAGATTTTATTTAATTGAAGTTTTCATCTAGGACATTTTGTGAAATCTTTTAAAATCATGAAAACCTTGAAGAAGCAAATGCAAAATAAAGCAAGAAAAGAAAAAGGGAAAGAATGAGAAAGCTGAAGGCTCTGAGTACCAATGGCAATTCATTTGTTAAGTACTTGTGGTGTTTATGTATCAAGCCAAATGCTTGAAAACAAAACACTTAGAAGTCAAGGTTAGGCTCAAAAGTGCAAAAGCACTCCCTCAAAGCTCAAGGCTCTGAGCATCAATGATTAGAGAGTCAAGAAAAGAAAAGAAAAATGAGCTTAATGAAGTCCTCTAATCAAATGCTTGTGGTGCTTATGTATCAAGTGGTAATACTTGAAAACAAAGCATTTAGAAGTCGTAGCTTTGTTATCAAATCATGGGGCAAAGCACCCAAAAAGGAGAAGCTAATAAGAAAATCAAAAGCTTGTTTCAAGGAAGAAATATAAGAAAGATTTCATAAATTGAGCTAGATGGAAGCATCAATCATTTACATTTCTTTTGTGATTGTAGCATGCTTAGAAAACTAGCTTACCATGAACATTGAGTTGCTATTCTTCTTACCTTGGATTGTCAATCTTTATTGCATGATTCTTTTCTTGCTTGGGGACAAGCAAGCTTTAAGTTTGGTGTTGTGATGACAAGTCATCTTAGCCTATTTTAACTAGCCTTTTTCTTTTGTTTTCAATTGAATTATGCACTTTCTTGAGCCATAAGCAAGCCAATTGGGTAGATTTTCATGTTTCCTTGGATTTAACCAACCATATATGAATTCATGCCATTTCATGAGGTTTTATGCTATATTTGTTGCATATTATGAAAGATTGAATACCTCATGATTTTAAGCATAGCTTTGATAAGTTTGGTTGATTCATGATAGGTGAAGAAAGCTTGGAGAAAGGTTGAAGCAAAGAGGAATGGCTAGGAGTGAAGAGAGGACAATGGAATAAAAGAAATTGAACCGGGATGCATGAAGTTAGCCCCAACGTTAGCCCCCTAACTTGGAGGCTAACGTTGGGCATGAAAATCACTCCCTGGGCTCCCCACGTTTGAGCCAACGTTAGCCCCCTAACTTGGAGGCTAACGTTGGCACATGACATTGCAAGGAAGAGGCCAACGTTAGCTCCAACGTTAGCCCCCTAACTTGGAGGCTAACGTTGGAACTTGAAATTCATCCCTGGCCATCCAACGTTGGTGCCAACGTTAGGGGTCTAACTTTGACCCTAACGTTGGCACATGAATTACAAAGGGGGAAGGAGCCAACGTTTGCGCCAACGTTAGCCCCCTAACTTGGAGGCTAACGTTGGCGCCACACACCACAAGGCATACAAGGGGTATACTTCCAACAAGAATAACTTGAGCTACATAGCTCCAAATGAGGTGATTCAAGAAGCATTGGAAAGTAGGAATCAAGAGCTTTCCAAGCATATATGGCACTGCATGGTGGACACTAAAATTGAGGGAGAAAACTGCCCCACAATGTGCATAAACGAACATGGTGGAAACCTGCAGTGAGGCCACTTGACCTCTGCACCTTCAAAGGAGTATAACTCGAGCTGTAGAGCTCCAAATGATGTGCTCCCAAAGGCATTGGAAAGTAGACATCCAGAGCTTTCCAACAATGTATAATAGTATGGGGTGGACAATACATTTGAGCCTCCAGAACTGGCGTTTTCGCCAACGTTTGAGGGCTAACGTTACCTCAAACGCTGCACACCAAAGCCAGCGACCATGCCCTCTTCAAATGATCATAACTTGAGTTGTAGATGTCCAATTGAAGTGATTCCAAGTGGGTTAGAAAGCTGACATTCAGAGCTTTCCAACCATATATGATAGTCTATATTGGGCATAAAATTGGCAACATGACAAGAGGACAAAGTTGGCCCCATAAATGTGCATAAGGGAGGCCAACGTTAGGGTCAAAGTTAGACCCCTAACGTTGGCACCAACGTCCATACCAGAAGGATTTGGCTTGCTGCTATGAAAAGTTGGGGCCAAAGTTAGACCCCTAACTTTGGCTCAAACTTTAGGTCCAACTTTGGCTAACCTCAAATCCGGTTCAATTGGTTCACTTTGGTTCTTCTTCAAACTCCAAGAGCAATCAACCAAGGCCTTTATCAACCCAATTCCATCAAGAGCAAGGGCCCAAATGATCATCACTCAAAGGCACAAGAAATAGATAAAATAGGAATTTCATTTAATTGTAATTTGTTTTTAATTTCATTTTCATTTCCATTTTGTAAAGCCTATATAAGGCATCATTTTCATATTTGTGAGGAGGCTGGCTCCACTAGGGAGCATTAGGATTAGAGAGCTCTCTCTTAGTTTATATTCTTGTCTTGAATCTTGAGTGGAGAATTGAAGAAATTCTGTTTCATTCTCCCTTTGAGATTTCTCTTTGTTTTGCTTGTCTGCATAATTTCAGAAATTGGGATTTGAATCAAAGTTTTCATTTACTGCTTCCATCTTCATTTCTTCTTCAATCTGTCTGCTGTTGAATCAAGGAAGGGCTTGAGATCTAGACTCGTTTTCTAGTCTCTTTGATTCCCTGAGATCTTCAATTTTATTTTGCAATTAAGCTGAGAATCTGAGCGTTCCTTACTTCACTGCACTTCACAATTTAAATTCTGTTTTAATTCCTAGCATCCAATTTCCTTTATTCTTCCTGCAATTTAACTTTTCAGTTACTTGATCTACTGCTTCCTTTTAATTTCCAGCACCTACTCCCCTTTACATTTCATGCAATTTACATTTCTTGCAATTTAAGATTCTTGCAATTTACATTTCTTGCCCCTTAAGCTACTTGCCAATTTACTTTCTGCACTTTAATTCTCCTTGTCATTTACTTTCTGTTGGCTTCAATTGTCACTCAAATCACTCAATGTTAGCTTGACTAAACTAATCACCCACTAAAGTTGCTTGATCCATCAATCCCTGTGGGATCGACCTCACTCCCGTGAGTTTTATTACTTGATGCGACCCGGTGCACTTGCCGGTTAGATTTGTGGTGTTTTGGGAGAGATTCGTTTCTCACCAAAATACTCATCAGATATTACTTTCAATCATAGCAGTGTTTGATGTAAAACAATTACTTAACAATACAACCTTTTGGAGTTCACTTGCTTTCCTTCTTCTCATCATTATCATTGCTGGCCTTCACATTCATCTTTCATCTCTTTGGTTGATGATGCTTAATCCTTCTAAAAGCTTGTATGGACCTCTACAATGATATTGAAAGTTGCTTGTTCCCCAAGCACTTAGAAACAATGGTTAGTCTGCATGATTTATTTGTGGGCCTTTGTACTTACTTTGGTGTGGGAACACCAAACTTAGTACCTTGCCAATGGTTCTTGTGCATCAGATTAACCATGTGTAAAACTCTTTTTCTTTTTCAAAAGTGACAAAACTGAAAACTAAAGAATAGCAAAATAGTTAACTAGTTTATCTAGCTGCTTGAAGCTAGCATTATGCAGAAGGTGAGAATATGTTTTAAATGAGATTTTGGTGGAACACCAAACTTAGAATCCTTCATTCTCCCTTATATTGTTTTGGTGTGCAACACCAAACTTAGCTTCTTGCAATATAGATAAAACTAATTAACCTTTTTATTGAAATAGATATGAAAAGATGGTTACCTCCGGTTGGGTTGCCTCCCAACAAGCGCTCTTTTATTGTCACTAGCTTGACATCTTGCTCTTTGATTATGGAGGCTGGAAATCATAATGCCTTAGTTTTTCTCCTCTTGCTGTAGGATTTCTTTCCTCCATGACCTGCACAATCACAAACAATCCAAATGAAAATTGGATATTCTCATGCCAGAATGTAGTCAGAGGATTAGTTGACACCATGTGTCAAACAGTTGGTAAATTTGAGAGATTAATGAACGAAAATCACTTCTCTCGTTTATTTATCAAGCTATGAGAATCATATTCAGCAAGATAAACCAAGAAAACTTCACTCTATTGCTAAAGTGAGGTTTCAATTAGCTCAGGCAAAAATTCAAACAGTTAGTATGTCAGTCAAAAATTAAAGAAAAAGTGCTTGATCTAAATTGCCACCTCACTTAATCATTGTCAATCTAATCAATCCCCAGCAACGGCGCCAAAAACTTGATGGAATATTTTTGTGGAAAAACGAATTTCTCCAAAACACCCAAAACTAACCGGCAAGTGCACCGGGTCGCATCAAGTAATAATAACTCACGGGAGTGAGGTCGATCCCACAGGGATTGAAGGATTGAGCAATTTTAGTTTAGTGGTTGATTTAGTCAAGCGAATCAAGATTTGATTGAGAGATTTGTGATTTGCAGAATTGAAATTGCATAGAAAGTAAAGGAAATGGGTAAATTGCATGAAATTAAAGAGAACTGGAATTTAAAGTGCTGAATCTTAAAGAGCAAGAAATTAAATGGCAGAAACTTAGAACGCAAGAAATGTAAATTGCAGAATCTTAAAGTGCAAGAAATGTAAATGGCTTGAATTGTAAAGGGAATTGGGAATTGGATTTGCAGAAATTAAACAAGGAAACGTAAAATTTCAACAAGCAGAGAAATAGAAGAAGACTTGGATCGAATCGGATCTAAAACAGAAAAGTAAATGAGCATGGAAAGCAGTAAACAGAGGATGTAAAATTGGAATTCAGATCTCAGGACCCAAGAGACTAGAAAACCGAGTCTAGATCTCAATGCCTTCCTAGATCCAACAAGCATAATTGCAAAGGAAATTTTAAATTGCAAAGAAAGTAGATGAAGAAGCAAGTAACCGAGACTGAAATTCAATTAAGCAGAAAATTAAACAAGATCCCAAGGTGAGATTGAAACAGAATTTCTTCAATTCTCCACCCAAAATCCAAGACAAGAAAAGTAAAGAGTGCTGGGCAAGAACAAGGAAGAAGAGAGATCAATTCTCCTCCCAAATTCCCTTGAATTAAAACAACAATGCTAAGAAATGTAAAAGTGAGCTCTAAGCAAACCGAAAAGAAAGCTATTCTGAAAAACTAAAAGGGAAGCTCCCTTAAAAACTTAAATCCTATGCTATTTATACACTTTCTTCAAATGGTCTTCAAGCCTTCAATTGGGCCTTTGCTATTGATGGAATTGGGTTGATAGAGGCCTTGGTTGATTGCTCTTGGAGTTTGGAGAAGAACCGAATTGAACCGGGTTGGAATCATGAAAGCTTGAGTAAAAGTTGGAGTAAAAGTTGGAGGCTAACTTTTACTCCAACTTTTCACATCAGCCACCCTTCCTTGCTGATACCAACGTTGGGGCAAAAGTTAGGGGTCTAACTTTTGCTCCAACGTTGGCCTCCCCTTGCATCCTCATGGCGCCAACGTTAGCCAAAAAGTTAGGGGCTAACGTTGGCGCAAAATTTTGCTCATCCAGGGAGAGTTTTTCATGCGCCAACGTTAGCCAAAAAGTTAGGGGCTAACGTTGGCGCAAACTTTTGCTCATCCAGGGAGTGTTTTTCATGTCAAAAGTTAGCCAAAGAGTTTGAGGCTAACTTTTGCTCCAGCTTTTGCCCAAAAGTTAGCCAAAAAGTTTGAGGCTAACTTTTGGTCCAGCTTTTTGCTTCCTGGTTCATTTTTAATTAATCCAAAAGTTTGAGCTAAAGTTTGAGGCAAACTTTTGCTCAAACTTTTTGTCCTCTCTTCCTCCTAACCATTCCTTCTTGCTTCAACCTTTCTCCAAGCTTTCTTCACCTATCATTAATCAACCAAACACATCAAAGCTATGCTCAAAATCATGAGATATTCATTCTTTCATAATATGTAACAATTATAGCATAAAACCTCATGAAATAGCATGAATTCATACATGGTTGATTAAATCAAAGGAAACATGAAAATCTACCCAATTGGCTTGCTTATGGCTCAAGAAAGTGCATAATTCAGTTGAAAACAAAAGAAAAAAGGCTAGTGAAACTAGGCTAAGATGACTTGTCATCACCACTCATCATCATGAACGACATTGCTCAGTGGTTTGAAGCTTTCCCACAAGGAAACATCATCGGATGGGAAGAACTAATGAGTGAACTCCTAGTCAAGCTGAAGCCACCTCAAAGAACTGTTAAACCAGAGGCAGGAATGCAACCATTCGCACAAGAGAAGGAAATTGAAGGTATTCGTGCAATCATGGCCCAAAGTGAGCAGATACATCAACAGCTTAAGCAACAATTGGAACTGATTAACAGAAAAGTAGATGAATTGCAACATGCTGTGGCAAATGCACAGAACTCACCTCAAAATCTCCATTGTTGGAATCAACCTGAAAACGGTTCTGGAGTAATTAACTATGAGCAACAAAGTCATGAGCGATCACACTCTCCAAACAGCTCCTCAAGCATGTCCCAACGTAGGACTCAGAATGATGTGTACAACCCACCCTGGAGAACTCAATCCAACTGGAGGGGGGTTGAAAACCAAAATCAAAGACCAAGGGACTTCAACTGCAACAACCCCAATTTCAAAAACCAGCATAAAAACCACCCCCACAACAACAACCATCACGCACCACCCTAATGCACACACTTCCAACCCCATCCTACCTCACAACTCGCCCAAAATGACTTTCATCAACCATCACAGTTGACACAACCACAACCAATTCCAAACTCTCAAAGACTCTATGTTCTAGAAATGATGATGGAAAGATTCATGAAAGTTCAAGAAATGATAACAATAGAGCAGGAAGAAATAAGGGAAAATCAAGAGATGATAAGCAGGAACCAAGAGGCCTCACTCAGAAGAGTTGAAAGGCAAATGGAACAACTGGTTCAAAACCTTGCTGAATTGGGCGAGAGAGAGGCAAATATATCCCTAAGGGCCACTGAAGATGACCCAAAGAACAGTAAAAAAGCTGCTGGGTTGAAAGGGAAAGCAGTTATGGAAAAAAGTGAGAAGGCTACGGGAAAAGAGACAATCATCAAGGAAAAGCCCACGGTGAGAGGGGGAAACCAAAGGCAACAGAAGCCTCAACTTCCATGATCAGAGGATGAAGGATGTCAAGCTAATGACAATAAAAGAGCGCTTGTTGGGAGGCAACCCAACCTGAGGTAGTTTTCTTTCCATAGTTATTTTAATAAAAAGGTTAATTAACTTCATCTATATTGCAAGAAGCTAAGTTTGGTGTTACACACCAAAACAATATAAAGGAGAATGAAGGATTCTAAGTTTGGTGTTCCACCAAAATTCCATCATAAAACATATTCTCACTTTCTGCATAATGCTAGCTTCAAGCATCTAGACGAACTAGTTAACTATTCTGCTGTTTCCTAGTCTTTAGTTCTATTGCTTTTGAAAAAAGAAAAAGAGTTCCACACATGGTTAATCTGATGCATGAGAACCATTGGCAAGGTACTAAGTTTGGTGTTCCCACACCAAAGTAAGTTCAAAGGCCCACAAATAAATCATGCATGCTAACCATTGTTTCTAAGTGCTTGGGGAACAAGCAACTTTCAATATCACTGCAGAGTACCATACAAACTTTTGGAAAGATTTAGCATCATCAATCAAAGAGATGAAAGAGGAATGTGAAGACCAGCAATGATGATGAGGAAGAGGACAACAAGTAGACTCCAAAAGGTTGTATTATTCATTATCAGATATTGCGGTGATTGAAAGTTATATTATACCCCTATCTGTCCTTCTGTCTAGTATAGTTTTTCTGCAATTCAATAATCAAGATGCTTGATCATTTACAATACTATACTCTCCAAAACTTGTTTGCACTCAATATTTCAAAAATGCATCACATGAAAGTTCTTTGAAAAGAAGGATTGAGGAATTAAACAATTTTGAGGCAAGCAAAAGATTAGGAGGAGTGGTGGTTCTAGTTGTATGATTATGCATTGAGGTTGCATGCTTATGAAAACTTGCATGGGAGCTCATAGGCGGGACATAGAGTTCAAAGAAGTGTTGTGGAGATTCTCAAACATTTATTGATCCAAGAAGCAGCAAACAAAACAAAAGAAAATAAAGAAAATACAAAAACAAAAAGAACATGGCCCAAGGCTCTGAGCATCAATTACTAGGCAGAAAAGAAAGAAGAAACAAAAACTCAAAGAGTTGTTATCCTAGTAAATGCTTGTAGTCGAATTGTGTCAAAGAGAGAGGCTTGAGTAAGTAAATCCTTAGGGGTGCTTTAACACCTAATACCTTAAAACCAACTGGTTTAGGAGTATTGATTGAAAGCTTATCTAAAGAGCCGCTTTGAGACATGACACTTAGAGTCAAGGCCAAAGCACAAGAACTATAAGCTGCTTCAAGGTGATTACCTATAGAGAGATCTCCATGATATCATTTGGATGAAAGTCCTAAGACTTAAGACTTCCAAGATGTAGGGACTAGTAAGCACTGAAGCCCTTGCATGAGCATATAATTTAGAGTTTACCCTGATGACAAGTCATCTTAGCCTAGTTTCACTAGCCTTTTTCTTTTGTTTTCGATTGATTTATGCACTTTCTTGAGCCATAAGCAAGCCAATTGGGTAGATTTCCATGTTTCCTTTGATTCAATCAACCATGTATGAATTAATGCAATTTCATGAGATTTTATGCTATAATTGTCATATATTATGAAAGAATAACAAACTCATGATTTGAAGCAAAGCTTTGATGTGTTTGGTTGATTGATGATAGGTGAAAAGAGTTTTGAAGAAGGTTGAAGAAAGAAGGAATGGCTAGGAGCAAGAGAGAACAAAAAGCTTGAGCAAAAGTTTGCCTCAAACTTTAGCTCAAACTTTTAAAAGAGTTGAAAACACTCCAGAGGAAAAAAGCTTGAGCAAAAGTTTGACCTCAAACTTTAGCTCAAACTTTTGGGAGAAAAGCTTGAGCCAACGTTTGCCTCAAACTTTTTGGCAAACGTTGGAATCACAAAATCAATACCCTGGAGGAAAAAGCTTGCGCCAACGTTTGAGGTCAACCTTTTGCTCAAACGTTGGTGCCACTCTTGCACACCCTGGAGGAGAAAAGCTTGCGCCAACGTTTGCCTCAAGCTTTTTGGCAAACGTTGGCGCCACACACATTTACAAGGGGGCCAACGTTTGAGCAAAAGTTTGACCTCAAACTTTGGCTCAAACGTTGGTAGCAGCAAAGTGAAGCCATCTGGTGTAAAAAGTTTGAGTAAAAGTTTGCCTCAAACTTTTACTCAAACTTTTACTCAAGCTTTTATGTTTTTCAACCCGGTTCACAATGGATCTTTCTCTAACTCCAAGAGCAATCAACCAAGGCCTTTATCAACCCAATTCCATCAAGAACAAAGGCCCAATTCAAGGCTTGAAGACCATTTGAAGAAAGTGTATAAATAGCTTAGGATTTAAGTTTTCAGAGAGTTTTTTCCTTTTAGAGCTTTCCGTTTTAGTTTTGCTGAGGGCTTTTGGTTTTGGAATCATTTTGAGTTTCTGAGTTTCGGAGAGGAGAATTGAATTCTCTTCTTCTTAGTTTTATTGTTTTCAATTTCAATTACATTTGTCTTGGATCTTGGGTTGAAGAATTGAGGAAATTCTGTCTCAATCTCACCTTGAGATCTCTCTGTCTCACTTTACTGCACTTTTGGAAATTGAATTTGGTTTTGCTTCTTCTACTGCTTGATCTTTAAATTCTCTTGCAATTGATTTCTGGATTGGATCTAGGAAGGCATTGAGATCTAGACTTGGTTATCTAGTCTCTTGGGTCCTGAGATCTGAAATTTCCTTTTTATTTCTCTGTTGAACGCTTCTTCAAGCAATTTACATTTTCTGTTTGAGATCTACTGCAATTAAATCCATCGTTTACTTCCCTGCTTGTTGCAATTTTACTTTTCCTTGTTTAAATTCTGCAAATCCACTTCCCAATTCCCTTTACAATTCAAGACATTTACATTTCTTGCACTTTAAGATTCTGCAATTTACATTTCTTGCGTTCTAAGTTTCTACCATTTAATTTCTTGTTCTTTAAGATTCAGCACTTTATTTTCTGTTCTCTTTAATTTCATGCAATTTACCCATTCCCTTTACTTTCCATGCAATTTAAATTCTGTTAATCACAAATCACTCAACCAAATCTTGATTCGCTTGACTAAATCAACCACTAAACTAAAATTGTTCAATCCTTCAATCCCTGTGGGATCGACCTCACTCTCGTGAGTTTTTATTACTTGATGCAACCCGGTGCACATGCCGGTTAGATTTGTGTGTTTGGAATTCATTTTCCGAAAATACACATCACACCCCACTGTCACTTAATCACTTCACTCGCAGGATAATACATGTAATTTTTCAAATCCATTCTGATTGAAAGAACCCTTGAGCATAAATTCTTTTCTTGCTTGGGGACAAGCAAGCTTTAAGTTTGGTGTTGTGATGACAAGTCATCTTAGCCTAGTTTCACTAGCCTTTTTCTTTTATTTTCAATTGATTTTATGCACTTTCTTAAGCCATAAGCAAGCCAATTGGGTAGATTTCCATGTTTCCTTTGATTCAATCAACCATGGATGAATTCATGCACTTTCATGAGATTTTATGCTATAATTGTCATATATTATGAAAGAAACACAATCTCATGATTTGGAGCATAGCTTTGATTGTTTTGATTGATTGATGATAGGTGAAAAGAGTTTTGAAGAAGGTTGAAGGAAGAAGGAAGGACTAGGAGCAAGAGAGAACAAAAAGTTTGAGCCAAAGTTTGCCTCAAACTTTAGCTCAAACTTTTAGAAGAGTTGAAGACATCCCAGAGAAAAAAGTTTGAGCCAAAGTTTGCCTCAAACTTTAGCTCAAACTTTTGGAAGAATTGAAAACACTCCAGAGGGAAAAAGCTTGACCCAAAGTTTGCCTCAAACTTTTGGGAGAAAAGCTTGAGCCAACGTTTGCCTCAAACTTTTTGGCAAACGTTGGCATCACAAAACCAACACCCTGGAGGAGAAAAGCTTGCGCCAACGTTTGCCTCAAACTTTTTGGCAAACGTTGGCGCCACACTTGCACACCCTGGAGGAGAAAAGCTTGCGCCAACGTTTGCCTCAAGCTTTTTGGCAAACGTTGGCACCACACATATACACAAGGGGACCAACGTTTGAGCAAAAGTTTGACCTCAAACTTTAGCCCAAACGTTGGTAGCAGCAAGTGAAGCCATCTGGTATAAAAAGTTTGAGTAAAAGTTTGCCTCAAACTTTTACTCAAACTTTTATGATTCTCAACCCGGTTCACAATGGATCTTTCTCCAACTCCAAGAGCAATCAACCAAGGCCTTTATCAACCCAATTCCATCAAGAGCAAAGGCCCAATTCAAGGCTTGAAGACCATTTGAAGAAAGTTTATAAATAGCTTAGGATTTAAGTTTTTAGAGAGCTTTTCCTGAGAGAATTTTCGGAACACTTACAGAGAGCTCACCTTTACATTTTTGCATGGTTGTTTTTAGAATTCAAGAGAATTAGGGAGGAGAATTGATCTCTCTTCTTCCTTGTTTATGTTTGAGCACTTTTTACTTTTCTTGTTTCGGATCTTGGGTGGAGAATTGAAGAACTTCTGTTTCAATCTCACCTTGAGATCTCGTTTAATTTTCTGCATAATTGAATTTCCATTTCTGTTAACTGCTTCGGCTTCTACTCTTCTGTAATTTACATTTCTTTATTTCCTTTGCAATTGTTCTTGCTGGATCTAGGAAGGCAGTGAGATCTAGACTTGGCTATCTAGTCTCTTGAGTCCTGAGATCTACAGCTTTCAAATCTCAATTTCCTTGTTTCGTTGTCACACCAAGCTTATTCTCATTTTCATTTAAGATCCGGTTTAATTGAATCCATCTTTTACATTCCTGTTTGTTGAATTTTTTTTTTCCTTGTTTAATTTCTGCAAATCCAATTCCCAATTCCCTTTACAATTCAAGCTATTTACATTTCTTGCACTTTAAGATTCTGCAATTTACATTTCTTGCGTTCTAAGTTTCTGCCATTTAATTTCTTGTTCTTTAAGATTCAGCACTTTATTTTCTGTTCTCTTTAATTTCATGCAATTTACCCAATCCCTTTTAATTTCATGCAATTTAGCTTCTGTCGAATACAAACCACTCAAATCAACTCTTGATTCGCTTGACTAAATCAACCACTAAACTGAAATTGCTCAATCCTTCAATCCTTGTGGGATCGACCTCACTCACGTGAGTTATTATTACTTGATACGACCCGGTGCACTTGCCAGTTAGTTTTGTGTGTTTGGAATTCGTTTTCCGAAAATACACATCAGGAGGCTACTGTATTAAGTGAACTTCCAATGAAGAATGAGGTGGTTGAAAATAAAACTGCACTTGAGGTAACAAAGGAACATTCACAACCCTCACAAACTTCCCTTGAATCTGTGATCAAAAAATATGAAGAAGAAATGAAGAAATCTTGGGAAGAACAACAAACCTCCTCCATAAAAGAACTATTAAGTCAAATGTTGGGTGCAAAGAAAGGAGTGGAGGAGCATGAAAGTAAGGAAGTCATTCCAGAGAATTCACACTCAAGTGAAGCAGAAAATCACATGAAGGAAGGGCTCATGGAACCACCAATACAAGAGACTCTTGATGAAAAGAAGACTCCAACAATCACACAACCACCAAGACTTGGATTCAAGGAAGTGAAGGCAATTAACAAAAGCACCAAGAAGAGGATTGTGACCAAGCTACCAAGGACAACATTCAAGAGGAGGTCAACCACAAGCAATCCAACCCTTGGACCAATAGCAAGCAAGCTCAATCAAGCCATGTACAAAAGAAAGCTTGCTGAGAGGAAACCAAGATAGGGGGCAATAGCTGAATCTTCTCCTCTCTTGAAGTCATTCTTCTTAACAAACTGGAAGAAGAGGAAGAAAGTGAACAACATGTCAACCGTAGGTATAATTTTCCTTCTCTGCTTTGTTTTCATTCTTTGTTTTGTTTAAATTCAATAAATTGGCTTATGATTACATTCTAAGTTTGGTGTTGCCCTGCAACAATTTGTTTTCAATCTCTTTGGATGATTGCATCAATTCTACATGGAAGTGTCACACTAAGATTCTAAGTTTGGTGTGCCACTTAATTTTCTATGCAATACATCCAGCAACATCACTTGTTTGCATAATCATAATGCCTTGCAGTGTTATCTTTTATTTAGTTAGACAATTTTAGTTTTCTTTTTTTTGAGTCATTTTCTTGTTTTTAAATGCTTTCTTTTATTTACTGTGTTTGTTAATACACTACCAAGAGAGCTTTATTCATGATAGATTCTTGGCTTGGTGATTGAATTTAACATATAACAGTTTCTTTCGTTTAGTTTTATTTCAAATAAATTGACATATGGTTGCATTCTAAGTTTGGTGTTGCTATGCAACAAAATTTGGTTCTAATCCTTACAAGATACTTGCATCAATTCCAAGTGAAAGTGTCACACTAAGTTTGGTGTGCCACTTATTCTTTATGCAAAGTATTATGCTCACCTTCTTAAGTTTGCAATCACAATGTCTCTGTCTCTTGTGCCTTGATTATTATCTTTAAATTTTGCTTGCTTGAAACACATGTACTACTAATATTTCTTGTGTAAGACATTCATGATCCATCTTAGCCCCATAGCCACGGTTCTAATAGTTGCTTGAGGATGAGCAAGCATTCTGAGTTTGGTATGGGAAGGAGGAGAATGGGAGGAAAATGACAACAATAGAGAAGATGAACTACAAGGTTGTAAAGTTCCTTTTCCTCTCATTTGTTTCAAGCACTATAAACTGCATGATTGTCTTTACCTTCTCTGTATGCATGTGTGTATGAAAAGGCATAGTTTGATTTCTAAATTGCAACATGGTGCTGTGCCATTATGATTACCAACTTGAGTTTTGTGAATTCAAAAGCAGTAAAGCATCATGATCATAAACAAACAAGGAATTAAAGAAGAGTTTAGCATGTGCATACAAGTATTGGAAAGCTAGTATGATTAATTGTTGCTCAATTGCATTGGATTTTATTTAATTGAAGTTTTCATCTAGTACATTTTGTGAAATCTTTTGAAAATCATGAAAACCTTGAAGAAGCAAATACAATTAAAGCAAGAAAAGAAAAAGGGAAAGAATGAGAAAGCTGAAGGCTCTGAGTACCGATGGCAATTTATTTGCTAAGTACTTGTGGTGTTTATGTATCAAGCCAAATGCTTGAAAATAAAACATTTAGAAGTCAAGGTTAGGCTCAAAGTGCAAAAGCACTCCCTCAAAGCTCAAGGCTCTGAGCATCAATGATTAGAGAGTCAAGAAAAGAAAAGAAAAAATGAGCTTAATGAAGTCCTCTAATCAAATGCTTATGGTGCTTATGTATCAAGTGGTAATACTTGAAAACAAAGCATTTAGAAGTCGTAGCTTTGTTATCAACTCATGGGGCAAAGCACCCAAAAGGAGAAGCTAAATAAGAAAATCAAAAGCTTGTTTCAAGGAAGAAATATAAGAGAAAGATTTCATAAATTGAGCTAGATGGAAGCATCAATCATTTACATTTCTTTTGTGATTGTAGCATGCTTAGAAAACTAGCTTACCATAAACATTGAGTTGCTATTCTTCTTGCCTTGGATTGTCAATCTTTATTGCATGATTCTTTTCTTGCTTGGGGACAAGCAAGTTTTAAGTTTGGTGTTGTGATGATATGTCATCATGTCATGTTTTTCTATGCTTTTTCCTTTGTTTTCAATAGGTTTTATGCCCTTTCTTGAGCCATAAGTAAGCCAATTTGGTAGAATTTCATGTTTCCTTTGATTCAATCAACCATGGATAAATTAATGCAATTTCATGAGATTTTGTGCTATAATTGTCATATATTATGAAAGAATAACAATCTCATGATTTTGAGCATAGCTTTGATGTGCTTGGTTGATTGATGATAGGTGAAAAGAGCTTTGAAGAAGGTTGAAGAAAGAAGAAATGGCAAGGAGCTCCATCAGAGAGCACTAGGGAGCATTAGGATTTGAGAGTTCCCTCTCTTAGTTTTCATTTTTGTTTTGAAGTTTGGGTTGAGAATTGAAGAAATTATGTTTCAATCTCACCTTGAGAATTCTCTCTGTTTACTTGTCTGCATAATTTCAGTGAATTGTGATTTGAATCAAAACTCTCTTTACTGCTTTCCTCTCTATTTTCTTCTGCAATTATTCTCTGTTGGATCAAGGAAGGAATTGAGATCTAGACTTGGTCTCTAGTCTCATCCAACCCCTGAGATCTTCAACCTCTCATTTAGATTTTGCAATTGAGTTATATTTCTGTTTTGCTTCTTTAAGAAATTTTCCTTCTCTGTTGAGATCTATCGCATTTTACTACTTCCTCGGATTTATTGCTCTGCATATTTCCTTGTTTAATTGTGCATCCCAAATCCTAATTCCTTTTATTCTTCTTGCAATTTAACTTTCCAGTTACTTGATCTACTGCTTTCTTTTAATTTCCAGCACCTACTCCCCTTTACATTTAATGCAATTTTATATTTCTTGTCATTTAAGATTTTACCAATTTACATTTCTTTCTCTTTAAGTTACGTGCCAATTTACATTCTGCAACTTTAAATTCATTGTCATTTACTTTCTGTTGGCTACAATTTCACACAATTCACTTCAATGTCAGTTTGACTAAACTAATCACCCACTAAAGTTGCTTGATCCATCAATCCTCGTGGGATCGACCTCACTCACGTGAGTTTTACTACTTGATGCGACCCGGTGCACTTGCCGGTTAGTTTTATGTGTTTGGGATTTGTTTTTCGTTTTCCAAAAATTCTCATCAGATTACACCCTGACAGTTGACTTTTTTTTGCTGCACTTGTTCACAAATTAAGAATAGATTAATTTAAAAAATTTAAAATTTTTATTTTTTTATTTTTTGGATAATTTGGAATTTTTTATTTTTTTACAATTAGAAAAAAGATTATTTTTTAAGTTTAAAAATTAAAAAAATAAATTTACAACTCTGTTATTTAATAGATATTGTTGGACTTTATTTTATTTTTCTAATTGAAATAAAAAAAATTAATCATATAATTTAAAATTTCAAAAATAAAAAATTTAGTTTTCTAAAATTTTTAATTTTTTAAAAATATTTTTTATTTTTTTATTCTCCGGATAATGCTGCACTCAGAAAATTGTCTTTCTTTTACTGCACTTGTTCACAAAATAAGAATAAATTAATTTAAAAAATTTAAAATTTTTTATTTTTCAATTTTTTTAGTTTTAGAATATTATTGCTGAAATTTTTTATTTTTCTTCTATTAGAAAAAAATTTATTTTTTAGTTTAAAACTTTAATTTTTTTAGTCTCCAGATAATGCTGCACTTGTTAACAAAATAAGAATAAATTAATTAAAAAAATTTAAAATTTTTATTTTTCAATTTTTTTAGTTTTTGAATATTATTGGAATTTTTTATTTTTCTACTATTAGAAAAAAATTTATGTTTTAGTTTAAAACTTTAAACAAAAATAAAAAATTTATAGATTTATTGTTTAATTGATATTGCTAAACTTTATTTTATTTTTCTTATTTAAATAAAAAATTTAATAATATAATTTAAAAATTTAAAAATAAAAAATTTAGTTTTTTAAAATTTTTTATTTTTTTAAGATTATTTTTTATTTTTTATTCACTGGATAATGCATCACATGGACAGTTGACTTTCTTTTGCTGCACTTGTTCACAAATTAAGAATAAATTAATAAAAAATTTAAAATTTTAATTTTTTTAATTTTTGGATATTGTTAGAATTTTTTATTTTTTACAATTAGAAAAAAAATTATTTTTTAGTTTAAAAAATAAAAAAAATAAATTTACAGATCTGTTATTTACCAGAATATGCTAGACTTTATTTTATATTTCTAATAAAAATAAAAAAAATTAATCATATAATTTGAAAATTCAAAAATAAAAAATTTAGTTTTTTAAAATTTTTAATTTTTAAAATTTTTTTTATCTTTTTATTCACTGGATAATGCTACAACCAGACAGTTGATTTTTTTTTGTTGCATGATGTGTATTTTCGGAAAACGAAAAACGAATTCCAAACACACAAATCTAACCGGCAAGTGCACTGGGTCGCATCAAGTAATAAAAACTCACGGGAGTGAGGTCGATCCCACAGGGATTGAAGGATTGAGCAATTTTAGTTTAGTGGTTGATTTAGTCAAGCGAATCAAGAGTTGATTTGAGTGGTTTGTATTCGACAGAAGCTAAATTGCATGAAATTTAAAAGGACGAGGGACAATTGCAGTAAATTAAAGAGCAGAGAAGGTAAATGTGCTGAATCTTAAAGAGCAAGAAATGAAATGGCAGAAACTTAGAACGCAAGAAATGTAAATTGCAGAATCTTAAAGTGCAAGAAATGTAAATGGCTTGAATTGTAAAGGGAATTGGGAAGTGGATTTGCAGAATTTAAACAAGGAAAAGTAAAATTGCAACAAGAAGGGAAGTAAAAGATGGATTTAATTGCAGTAGATCTCAAACAGAAAATGTAAATCGCTTGAAGAAGCGTTCAACATAGAAATAAAAAGGGAATTTCAGATCTCAGGACCCAAGAGACTAGATAACCAAGTCTAGATCTCAATGCCTTCCTAGATCCAAATGTGGAATTCAATTGCAAGAACTTAAAGATCAAAACAGAAGAAAGCTTGAATGTAAATCTCAATTCTCCAATGATGCAGTAAAAAAAACAGAAAGAGATCTCAAGGTGAGATTGAGACAGAATTTCCCCTATTCTCAACACCCAAGACTTAAGACCAGTGTAATTGAAATTGAAAACAAGAAAACTAAGAGGAAGAGAATTCAATTCTCCTACTCCGAAGCTCAGAAACTCAGAACAGTTCAAAATCCAAAAGCTCTCCAAAAACTACTTAGCAAAAACTAAAAGAAAAAGCTCCAAAAGGAAAAACTCCCTGAAAACTTAAATCCTAAGCTATTTATACACTTTCTTCAAATGGTCTTCAAGCCTTGAATTGGGCCTTTGTTCTTGATGGAATTGGGTTGATAAAGGCCTTGGTTGATTGCTCTTGGAGTTGGAGAAAGATCCATTGTGAACCGGGTTGAAATCATAAAAGTTTGAGTAAAAGTTTGAGGCAAACTTTTACTCAAACTTTTTATACCAGATGGCTTAAGCTTGCTGCTACCAACGTTTGAGCCAAAGTTTGAGGTCAAACTTTTGCTCAAACGTTGGCCCCCTTGTAAATGTGTGTGGCGCCAACGTTTGCCAAAAAGCTTGAGGCAAACGTTGGCGCAAACTTTTCTCCTCCAGGGTGTGCAAGTGTGGCGCCAACGTTTGCCAAAAGGTTTGAGGTAAACGTTGGCGCAAGCTTTTCTCCTCCAGGGTGTTGGTTTTGTGATGCCAATGTTTGCCAAAAAGTTTGAGGCAAACGTTGGCTCAAGCTTTTCTCCCAAAAGTTTGAGCTAAAGTTTGAGGCAAACTTTTGCTCAAGCTTTTTTTTCTCTGGAGTGTTTTCAATTCTTCCAAAAGTTTGAGCTAAAGTTTGAGGCAAACTTTGGCTCAAGCTTTTTTCCTCTGGTATGTTTTCAACTCTTTTAAAAGTTTGAGCTAAAGTTTGAGGCAAACTTTGACTCAAACTTTTTGTTCTCTCTTGCTCCTAGCCATTCCTTCTTTCTTCAACCTTCTTCAAAACTCTTTTCACCTATCATCAATCAACCAAACACATCAAAGCTTTGCTCAAAATCATGAGTTTGTTATTCTTTCATAATATATGACAATTATAGCATAAAATCTCATAAAATTGCATTAATTTATCCATGGTTGATTAAATCAAAGGAAACATGAAAATCTACCCAATTGGCTTGCTTGTGGCTCAAGAAAGTGCATAAATCAATCGAAAACAAAAGAAAAAGGCTAGTGAAACTAGGCTAAGATGACTTGTCATCACAACACCAAACTTAAAGCTTGCTTGTCCCCAAGCAAGAAAAGAATTATTGAGAGGAAAGAATGAAATGGAAGAGGATGTTCATGCTAGCAGAGTATTATTGGTAGTTCATGGGATTTTCTGTGGATATGTAAACACTCACTTCTTATTGACTTTTAGGCCTAGAAAGTCTCCTTCAAGCATCAAGCAACACACTGCTATGACCTCTCATTATTCCTTTGTCCTTGGCTATTATTTTTTTCTATAAGCTTTAGTTCATTGTCATGTGTAACAAGTTCTTTTCTTTCTTTATACTTGACACATTATTCACTATAGACACTTGGCTCATATTTCTTCTTAAAACATTGATGCCCAGCACCTCTTTGGGTTACTAAATGCCTTGTAGTTAGGTTGCTCTTGATAGTGGACTTTCAGCTGATGATCCCGGGTTAGTTAACCCAAGTCACCAAGTGTTGATGCACTCCAAAGAACTTAATAATCCAAGTAGATCCTAGTACAAAGACACCACAGGCATATATTCTAAGGTTCAAGCTATTGGTGTCTAGCTTTGTTTCTTTTTTTATTTTCTTTTGTCTTGTTGCCACTTTTTGGCTATTTCTTTTCTCTTTTTGTTTTTCTTTTTAACCAAGGACTTTTATTTGATTGAGATTCATAGACAGTAGGCCACTTTCTACTTAGAAGGAGACATCCTAGTTCTTTTATTCACTAAAAGTGAGCTATCATACAATCACACATACATACCACCACTTACTTTTATTGTACTTCTATCTAACAGAGAACTATCTCACTTCACATTCAAACATTTCTTTTATTGAATTGAAAATGCAGGGGACAAAGCATGCTTTTTGTTAAGTGAAAGTAAACACACAAGCACACACTTAGGCTAGCTTACTTATTTTAAATTGAAACAGAAATGATGCAAAGACTACTAAACTAACAGTTACTGTTAAGATGGGCATATTCACACTTCCAATTTAGAGCAATTCAATGCTGATGGAGTTAAGTGACAATACAACCTCTTGGTGGCTTCTTCTTCTTTCTCTCAGCTAATGGTGTGTAGTCCTCCCAAGAGAGTGATTGAATTCCTGCAGTGTTAATGGAAGTTGCTTGTTTCTCAAGCCCTTAGATGACTGGTTAGTGTGCAAGACTTTCTTGTAGGCGTTTGAACTTACTTTGGTGTGTGAACACCAAACTTAGCCCCTTGCCATGTTTCTTATGTATTAAAATAACCATATGTGAAAGCCTAAGTCTTTGCTAAAGGTAATAAAACTAGAAACAGACAATGATTAAATGATTTATCAGATTGCTTGGAGCTAGTAACCCTTTGTGCAGAAGGTGAGAATGTGCTTTTAAATGAGATTTTGGTGGAACACCAAACTTAGAATCCTTTATTCTCCCTTAAATTGTTTTGGTGTGAAACACCAAACTTAGCTCCTTGCAATACATACCAATCATTTAACCTTTTTATTGAAATAGCTATGAAAAGAAAATTACCTCAGGTTGGGTTGCCTCCTAACAAGCGCTTCTTTATTGTCATTAGCTTGACATCCTTCAATTCTTTTCAAGAAGGTTGTAGGCTCTGAACCTTTTTTTCCTTATCCCATTGTCCTCCCAAGTACAGCTTTGCTCTGTGACCATTTACTGTGAATTGACTCTTTGTTGCTTCATCTAGCAATTCAATACTCCCATAAGGAAGAACCTTTGTCACCAAGTATGGGCCAGTCCACTTAGACTTAAGTTTGCCAGGGAAGATCTTAAGCCTCGAGTTATACAGGAGCACTTGCTGTCCTGGCTTGAACTCCTTCTTTGTGATCTTCTTATCATGCCACCTCTTAGCTATTTCTTTGTATATCTTAGCACTCTCATAGGCTTCTAGTCTGAATTCATCCAACTCATTTAGTTGTAACAACCTTTTCTCTCCTGCAGCTTGGGAATCAAGGTTGAGGAGTTTAGTGGCCCAAAAGGCTCTGTGTTCAAGCTCTACAGGGAGGTGGCAGGATTTGCCATACAATAGCTGAAAGGGTGACTTGCCAATAGGAGTTTTGAAAGCTGTCCTATATGCCCATAATGCATCTTCTAGCTTCCTAGCCCAATCTTTTCTTGTGCTTCCCACTGTTTTCTCTAGGATTTTCTTTAATTCCCTATTTGCTAGTTCAGCCTGGCCATTAGTCTGAGGGTGGTAAGGTGTGGCTACTTTATGGATTACTCCATATTTGTGGAGGAGTTTCTCCATCTGTTTGTTGCAAAAGTGACCACCACCATCACTGACAAGACCCTTGGGCACTCCATATCTTGTGAAAATGTGCTTTTTAAGGAATTGGAGGACAATCTGTGCATCACAGGTGGTTGTGGCTATGGCTTCCACCCACTTTGAGACGTACTCCACTGCTACTAAGATATATCTGAAAGAATAGGAAGGGGGAAAGGGTCCCATGAAATCAATTCCCCATAGATCAAATAATTCCAATTCCAAGATGAAGTTTTGAGGCATCTCATTCCTTCTTGTCAATCCTCCTGCTCTCTGGCATTCATTACATTGGTGAACATACTCTCCGGCATCCTTGAAGATAGTTGGCCAATAGAAGCCACTCTGCAGTATCTTTGCAGCTGTTCTTTCTGGGCCAAAGTGTCCACCATAAGCTGAACCATGGCAATGCCATAAGATATCCCTCATTTCACTCTCAGGAACACACCTTCTAATTACTCCATCAGAACATCTCTTGAACAGGAAGGGTTCATCCCATAAAAATTGCCTTCCCTCATTGATTAACTTCTTCACTTGTTGCTTAGAAAACTCTTGAGGTATCTTCCTTCCCACTTTATAATTTGCTATGTCAGCAAACCAAGGTGCTTGCTGGATCTGCAAAAGGTGCTCATCTGGGAAGCTTTCATTCACGGGCTGGGAGGCTTCTTGAATTGTTTCTTGTGGTAGCCTTGACAAATGATCAGCAACCCGGTTCTCAGTGCCCTTCCTGTTCCTTACCTCAATATCAAACTCTTGTAAGAGTAATATCCACCTGATAAGTCTTGGTTTAGCATCCTGCTTTGACATCAAATACTTAAGGGCAGCATGGTCAGTATAAACCACAATTTTGGATCCTATCAAGTATGATCTAAACTTATCAAATGCATAGACTACAGCTAACAATTCCTTTTCTGTTGTGGTGTAATTTTTTTGGGCCTCATTCAACACTTTACTTGCATAATATATGACATGATGCAGGTTTCCCTTCTTTTGTCCAAGTACAGCACCAATTGCAAGGTCACTTGCATCACACATGAGTTCAAAAGGCAGTTCTCAATCTGGGGGTGTGATGATTGGTGCTGTTGTGAGTCTGTTTTTTAAAGTTTCAAAGGCATTGATGTGTATTTTCGGAAAATGAAAAAACGAATCCCAAACACACAAAACTAATCGGCAAGTGTACCGGGTCGCATCAAGTAATAAAACTCACGGGAGTGAGGTCGATCCCACAGGGATTGATGGATCAAGCAACTTTAGTGGGTGATTAGTTTAGTCAAGCTAACATTTAAGTGAGATTGGGTGAAATTGTAGCCAACAGAAAGTAAATGACAATGAATTTAAAGTTGCAGAGTGTAAATTGGCGAGTAACTTAAAGAGCAAGAAATGTAAATTGCAAGAATCTTAAATTGCAAGAAAAGTAAAATTGCATTAAATGTAAAGGGGAGTGGGTGCTGGAAATTAAAAGAAAGCAGTAGATCAAGTAACTGGAAAGTTAAATTGCAAGAAGAATAAAAGGAATTAGGATCTGGGATGCACAATTAAACAAGGAAATATGCAAAGCAATAAATCCGAGGAAGTAGTAAAATGTAATAGATCTCAACAGAGAAGGAAAATTGCTTAAAGAAGCAAAACAGAAATATAACTCAATTGCAAAATCTAAATGAGAGGTTGAAGATCTCAGGGGTTGGAAAAGACTAGAGACCAAGTCTAGATCTCAATTCCTTCCTTGATCCAACAGAGAATAATTGCAGAAGAAAATAGAGAGGAAAGCATTAAAGAGAGTTTTGATTCAAATCACAATTCACTGAAATTATGCAGACAAGTAAATAGAGAGAATTCTCAAGGTGAGATTGAAACAGAATTTCTTCAATTCTCAACCCAAGATTCAAAACAAAAATGAAAACTAAGAGAGGGAACTCTCAAATCCTAATGCTCCCTAGTGCTCTCTGATGGAGCTCTCTTTCTAAAATGAAAATGATGCCTTTTTATAGGCTTTTACAAACATGAAAAATGAAAATTAAATTGAAAAGAAAATTACAAAGAAAATGAAATTCCTAATCAAATTGTTTTTTGTGCCTTTGAGTGATGTCAATTGGGCTTTTGGCCTTAATGGAATTGGGTTGAAAATAGCCTCTGTTGATTGCTCTTGACCTTGGGAAATATGTAAGCTTTGAACCGGACCATGAACCAAAAAAAGTTTGAGTCAAAGTTTGAGGCAAACTTTGACTCAAGCTTTCTGTAGCAGCTTGCTCTTTTTGCTGTCATCCACGTTTGGCTTAAAGTTTGAGGTCAAACTTTAGCTCAAACGTCGATCCTCCCTTGCATGTCTTGTGGCGCTACTTTGTCCTCTTTTTAATGTTGCCAATTTTATGCCAACTATAGACTATTATATATGGTTGGAAAGCTCTGAATGTCAGCTTTCTAACCCACTTGGAATCACCTCAATTGAACATCTACAACTCAAGTTATACTCCGTTGAAGAGGACAAGGTCGCTGGCTTTGGTGTGCAGCGTTTGAGGCGACGTTTGCCTCAAACGTGGTCGAAAACACCAGATTTTGGAGACTCAAACACATTGTTCACCCCATACTATTATACATTGTTGGAAAGCCCTGAATGTCTACTTTCCAATGTCGTTGGAAGCGCATCATTTGGAGTTCCACAGCTCGAGTTATACTCCGTCGAAGGTGCAGAGGTCAGTTGGCCTCACTGCAAGTTGCCACCATGTTCATTTATGCACATTTCGGGGTAGTTTTCTCCCTCAATTTTAGTGTCCACCATGCAGTGCCATATATACTTGGAAAGCTCTCGATTCCTACTTTCCATTTCTATTTAAATCACCTCATTTGGAGCTCTGTAGCTCAAGTTATTCATGTTGGAAGTATACCCCTTCAGGCTGTTGTGGCGTGTGGCGCCAACGTTTGCCAAAAAGCTTGAGGCAAATGTTGGCGCAAGCTTTTTCCTCCAGGGTGTAGGTTTTGTGATGCCAACGTTTGCCAAAAAATTTGAGGCAAACGTTGGCTCAAGCTTTTTTCCCAAAAGTTTGAGCTAAAGTTTGAGGCAAACTTTGGCTCAAACTTTTTGTTCTCTCTTGCTCTTAGCCATTCCTTCTTCCTTCAACCTTCTTCAAAACTCTTTTCACCTATCATCAATCAACCAAACACATCAAAGCTATGCTAAAAATCATGAGTTTGTTATTCTTTCATAATATATGACAATTATAGCATAAAATCTCATGAAATTGCATTAATTCATCCATGGTTAATTGAATCAAAGGAAACATGGAAATCTACCCAATTGGCTTGCTTATGGCTCAAGAAAGTGCATAAAACCTATTGAAAACAAAGGAAAAAGCATAGAAAAACATGACATGGTGACATGTCATCACAACACCAAACTTAAACATTGCTTGTCCCCAAGCAAGAAAAGAATCATGCAATAAAGATTGACAATCCAAGGCAAGAAGAATAGCAACTCAATGTTCATGGTAAGCTAGTTTTCTAAGCATGCTATAATCACAAAAGAAATGTAAATGATTGATGCTTCCATCTAGCTCCATTTATGAAATCTTTCTCTTATATTTCTTCCTTGAAACAAGCTTTTGATTTTCTTATTTAGCTTCTCCTTTTGGGTGCTTTGCCCCATGAGTTGATAATAAAGCTACGACTTCTAAATGCTTTGTTTTCAAGTATTACCACTTGATACAAAAGCACCACAAGCATTTGATTAGAGGACTTCATTAAGCTCATTTTTTCTTTTCTTTTCTTGACTCTCTAATCATTGATGCTCAGAGCCTTGAGCTTTGAGGGAGTGCTTTTGCACTTTGAGCCTAACCTTGACTTCTAAATGTTTTGTTTTCAAGCATTTGGCTTGATACATAAATACCACAAGTACTTAGCAAATAAATTGCCATTGGTACTCAGAGCCTTCAGCTTTCTCATTTTTTCCCTTTTTCTTTTCTTGCTTTAATTGTATTTGCCTCTTCAAGGTTTTCATGATTTTCAAAAGATTTCACAAAATGTTCTAGATGAAAACTTCAATTAAATAAAATCCAATGCAATTGAGCACCAATTAATTATACTAGCTTTGCAATACTTGTATGCACATGCTAAACTCTTCTTTAATTCCTTGTTTGTTTATGATCATGATACTTTACTGCTTTAAGCTTTACAAAACTCAAGTTGGTAGTCATAATGGCATGGCAACATGTTATAAATCAATATTCAAGCTATGCTTTATTCATACACACATGTAAACAGAAAAAATGAAGACAATCATGCATTTTAAGCGCTGGAAACAAATGAGGAGAAAAGGAACTCTACAACCTTGTAGTTCATCTTCATTATTGTTGTCCTTTTTCCTCTATTCTTCCTCCTTCCCTTGCCAAACTCAGAATGCTTGCTCATCCTCAAGCAACAATTAGAACAATGGTGATGACAAGTCATCTTAGCCTATTTTAACTAGTCTTTTTCATTTGTTTTCAATAGGTTTTATGCACTTTCTTGAGCCATAAGCAAGCCAATTGGGTAGATTTTCATGTTTCCTTTGATTTAATCAACCATGTGTGAATTCATGCTATTTCATGAGGTTTTATGCTATAATTATCACATATTATGAAAGAATGAATATCTCATGATTTTGAGTATAGCTTTGATGTGTTTGGTTGATTAATGATAGGTGAAGAAAGCTTGGAGAAAGGTTGAAGCAAGAAGGCATAGCTAGGAGTAAAGAGAAGACATGGAATAAGTGAAATTGAACCAGGAAGCAAAAAGCTGGAGCTAAAGTTAGCCTCAAACTTTTGCACAAACTTTTGGGTGAAAAGTTAGCCCCAACGTTAGCCCCCTAACTTTGAGGCTAACGTTGGCATGAAGAAAACCTCCCTGGGCACCAAAAGTTTGCGCCAACGTTAGCCCCCTAACTTTGAGGCTAACGTTGGCATGAAGAAAACCTCCCTGGGCACCAAAAGTTTGCGCCAACGTTAGCCCCCTAACTTGGTGGCTAACGTTGGCACATGAAAATCACAAGGGGAGGAGCAAAAGTTTGCGCCAACGTTAGCCCCCTAACTTGGTGGCTAACGTTGGCGCCACACACCACAACAGCTTGAAGGGGTATACTTCCAACAAGAATAACTTGAGCTACAGAGCTCCAAATGAGGTGATCCAAGAAGCATTGGAAAGTAAGAATCAAGAGCTTTCCAAGCATATATGGCACTGCATAGTGGACACTAAAATTGAGGGAGAAAACTGCCCCGCAATGTGCATAAATGAACATGGTGGCAACCTGCAGTGAGGCCACTTGACCTCTGCACCTTCGATGGGGTATAACTCGAGCTGTAGAGCCCCAATTGATGTACTTCCAAAGGCATTGGAAAGTAGACATCCAGGGCTTTCCAACAATGTATAATAGTATGGGGTGAACAATACGTTTGAGCCTCCAGAACTGGCGTTTTCGCCAACGTTTGAGGCAAACGTTACCTCAAACGCTGCACACCAAAGCCAGCGACCATGCCCTCTTCAAATGATCATAACTTGAGTTGTAGATGTCCAATTGAAGTGATTCCAAGTGGGTTAGAAAGCTGACATTTAGAGCTTTCCAACCATATATGATAGTCTATATTGGGCATAAAATTGGCAACATGACAAGAGGACAAAGTTGGCGCCATAAATGTGCATAAGGGAGGCCAACGTTGGAGCAAAAGTTAGACCCCTAACTTTTGCCCCAACGTGGATAGCAACAAATTTTGTGGGCTGATATGAAAAGTTAGACCCCTAACTTTTGCTCTAACTTTTGCACCAACTTTTGCAAACTCAACCCGGTTCAATTCGGTTCCTCTTCAAACTCCAAGAGCAATCAACCAAGGCCTTTATCAACCCAATTCCATCAAGAGCAAGGGCCCAAATGATCATCACTCAAAGGCACAAGAAATAGATAAAATAGGAATTTCATTTAATTATAATTTATTTTTAATTTCATTTTCATTTCCATTTTGTAAAGCCTATATAAGGCATCATTTTCATATTTGTGGGGAGGCTGGCTCCATAAGGGAGCATGAGGATTCAAGAGCTCTCTTTAAATTTTCTTTTCTTTGTTTATGAGTCTTGGGTGGAGAATTGAAGGTGTTCTGTTTCATTCTCCCTCTGAGATTTCTCGCTGCTTTTTTTACTGCTTAATTGAATCGAAATTTTCTGTTAATTGCTCTTCATCTACTTTCTCTGCAATTTACATTTCCTTTGCAATTGTTCTTGTTGGATCTAAGAAGGCATTGAGATCTAGACTTGGTTATCTAGTCTCTTGGGTTCTGAGATCTTAATTCCAATTTTACATTCTCTGTTTATTGCTTTTCATGTTTATTTACATTTCTGTTTTGGTTCCGAATCAATCAAATCCATCTTTTACTTCTCTGCTTGTTTCAATTTAACTTTTCCTTGTTGAATTTCCGCAAATCCAATTCCCAATTCCCTTTACATTTAATGCAATTTATATTTCTTGTCATTTAAGATTCTTGCAATTTTAATTTCTTGCTCTTTAAGTTACTTGCCAATTTACATTCTGCAACTTTAAATTCATTGTCATTTACTTTCTGTTGGCTACAATTTCACACAATTCACTAAATGTCAGCTTGACTAAACTAATCACCCACTAAAATTGCTTGATCCATCAATCCCTGTGGGATCGACCTCACTCCCGTGAGTTATTATTACTTGATGCGACCCGGTGCACTTGCCGGTTAGATTTGTGTGTTTTGGGAGAAATTTATTTTTCACCAAAATACTCATCAAGTTTTTGGCGCCGTTGCCGGGGATTGATTAGATCAACAATGATTAAGTGGGTGAGAAGTCTAGATCAAGCATTTTCTTTGTTTTTGTTCTCTACTCTAAGTTGAAACCAAGGTGTTTGAGTTATTGCCTCACTAAGAAATTCATCTCTGAGATATGAATTTCAATTCTCCTTGGTGTTGTGTTTTACAAAATTCAAATGGAGTTCAACTCATCTTATGATCAAACAAATTCTATGGGATATCACCCACCATCACCAATCTCTAATGATGGCTGGGGATATCACCAAGAAACTTCAAATTCTGGGCACTCCAATTCATGGAGCTATGCTTCAGAACCACAAGATGAGAAAGAAAATCATATGGGATATTTCTCTCCACCACAAAATAATGCAAGTCATGATTCTAATGGTGGCTGGGAAGGAAATTCTAGTGCTCCATATGATATTCATCCAGAGATATCATCACTTGACCATACTTCAACCGAAAGCCCCTTTTAAAACTCACCACCCACACAAACTTCCATCAACCACTCATGGTTTTCAGAATTTGAGTCTAGGTTCAACAGAATGGCGGAGGAATATCAACAATCCCGGAGGGAACTAGAAATCCTTTCTCAGGAGACAGATAAGCAATTGGAGGACACAGATAAACGCTTAGAACTACTAAGCAAGGAAAATGAAGACCAATTGATGGATGTGAAGGATAAAGTGGAAGAGCAAGATAAGGAGGCCACTGCATCAAGTGAACTTTCAATGAAGAATGAGGTGGTTGAACCTGAAACTGCACTTGAGATGACAAGAGAACATGAAGACTCACAACTTTCACAAACCCCCCTGGACCAAAACGCCTCAACACTTGAATCCATGATTGAAAGGTATGACGAAGAGATGAAGAAATGTTAGGAAGATAAACAAACCTCCCCCATGATAGAGCTATTAAAACAAATGTTGGGTGTAAAAGAGGAAGTGGAGGAGCAAGAAAGTGAAGAAGTCATTCCAAACTCAAGTGAGGCAGAGAAGTACATAAAGGAGGAGTTCATGGAACCACAAATACAAAAGGCTCTGGATGAATGCAAAACTCTAATAATCACACAGCAACCAAGACTTGGATTCAAAGAAGTGAAGGCAACTAACAAAAGCACCAATCCTGTCCCTAATCCAGTAAGCAAGATCAATCAAGCCATTTGCAAAAGGAAGCTTGCTGAGGAAAAGCCAAGGCAAGGGATAGTAGCTGAAACTTCTCCTCCTTTGAAGTCATTTCTCTTAACAAATTGGAAGAAGAGGAAGAAAGTAAAGAACAGGTAGACAGTAGGTACATTTCTTCTTCTTGCTTTGTTCAAATTCAATAAATTGGCATATGGTTACATTCTAAGTTTGGTGTTGCCTTGCAACAAATTGTTTTCAATCCCGTTTGGATGATTGCATCAATTTTACATGAAGTGTCATGCTAAGATTCTAAGTTTGGTGTGCCACTTAATTTTCTATGCAATGAATCCAGCAACATCACTTGTCTGCATAATCATATTACCTTTTACAGTGTTATTTTTCTTCTTAGTTGGATAATTTTTGTTTTCTCTTTGTTTCATTTATTTACTTGTTTTTAATGCTTTCCTTCATTAACTATTTTTGTTCATACATCACCAAGACATCCTTATTCATAACAGACTCTTCATTTGGTGATTGTATTTAACATATAACAGTTTCTTTTGTTTAGTTTTAGTTCAAATAAATTGACATATGGTTGCATTCTAAGTTTGGTGTTGCTATGCAACAAAATTTAGTTCCAATTCTTACAAGATACTTGCATTAATTCCAAGTGAAAGTGTCACACTAAGTTTGGTGTGCCACTTATCTTCTATGCAAAGTATTATGCTCACCTTCTTAAGTATACAATCACAATGTCTCTGTCTCTTGTGCCTTGATTATTATCTTTAATTTTGCTTGCTTGAAACACATGTACTACTAACATTCCTTGTGTAAGACATTCATGATCCATCTTAGCCCCATAGCCACGGTTCTAATAGTTGCTTGAGGATGAGCAAGCATTCTGAGTTTGGTATGGGAAGGAAGAGAATGGGAGGAAAATGACAACAATAGAGAAGATGAACTACAAGGTTGTAAAGTTCCTTTTCCTCTCATTTGTTTCAAGCACCATAAACTGCATGATTGTCTGTACCTTCTCTGTATGCATGTGTGTATGAAAAGGCATAGTTTGATTTCTAAATTGCAACATGGTGCTATGTCATTATGATTACCAACTTGAGTTTTGTGAATTCAAAAGCAACAAAGTATCATGATCATAAACAAACAAGGCATTAAAGAAGATTTTAGCATGTGCATAAAAGTATTGGGAAGCTAGTATGTTTGATTGTTGCTTAATTGCATTAGATTTTATTTAATTGAAGTTTTCATCTAGCACGTTTTGTGAAATTTTTTAAAATCATGAAAACCTTGAAAGCAAATGCAAAATAAAGCAAGAAAAGAAAAAGGGAAAGAATGAGAAAGTTGAAGGCTCTGAGTACCAATGGCAATTTATTTGTTAAGTACTTGTGGTGTTTATGTATCAAGCCAAATGCTTGAAAACAAAACACTTAGAAGTCAAGGTTAGGCTCAAAGTGCAAAAGCACTCCCTCAAAGCTCAAGGCTCTGAGCATCAATGATTAGAGAGTCAAGAAAAGAAAAGAAAAAAAGAGCTTAATGAAGTCCTCTAATCAAATGCTTGTGGTGCTTATGTATCAAGTGGTAATACTTGAAAACAAAGCATTTAGAAGTTGTAGCTTTGTTATCAACTCATGGGGCAAAGCACCCAAAAGGAGAAGCTAATAAAAAAAAAATCAAAAGCTTGTTTCAAGGAAGAAATATAAGAAAAAGATTTCATAAATTGAGCTAGATGGAAGCATCAATCATTTACATTTCTTTTGTGATTGTAGCATACTTAGAAAACTAGCTTACCATGAACATTGAGTTGCTATTCTTCTTGCCTTGGATTGTCAATCTTTATTGCATGATTCTTTTCTTGCTTGGGGACAAGCAAGCTTTAAGTTTGGTGTTGTGATGACAAGTCATCTTAGCCTATTTTAACTAGTCTTTTTCATTTGTTTTCAATAGGTTTTATGCACTTTCTTGAGCCATAAGCAAGCTAATTGGGTAGATTTTCATGTTTCCTTTGATTTAATCAACCATGTGTGAATTCATGCTATTTCATGAGGTTTTATGCTATAATTATCACATATTATGAAAGAATGAATATCTCATGATTTTGAGCATAGCTTTGATGTGTTTGGTTGATTAATGATAGGTGAAGAAAGCTTGGAGAAAGGTTGAAGCAAGAAGGCATAGCTAGGAGTAAAGAGAAGACAATGGAATAAGTGAAATTGAACCAGGAAGCAAAAAGCTGGACCTAAAGTTAGCCTCAAACTTTTGCACAAACTTTTGGGTGAAAAGTTAGCCCCAACGTTAGCCCCCTAACTTTGAGGCTAACGTTGGCATGAAGAAAACCTCCCTGGGCACCAAAAGTTTGCGCCAATGTTAGCCCCCTAACTTTGAGGCTAACGTTGGCATGAAGAAAACCTCCCTGGGCACCAAAAGTTTGCGCCAACGTTAGCCCCCTAACTTGGTGGCTAACGTTGGTACATGAAAATCACAAGGGGAGGAGCAAAAGTTTGCGCCAACGTTAGCCCCCTAACTTGGTGGCTAACGTTGGCGCCACACACCACAACAGCTTGAAGGGGTATACTTCCAACAAGAATAACTTGAGCTACAGAGCTCCAAATGAGGTGATCCAAGAAGCATTGGAAAGTAGGAATCAAGAGCTTTCCAAGCATATATAGAACTGCATGGTGGACACTAAAATTGAGGGAGAAAACTGCCCCGCAATGTGCATAAATGAACATGGTGGCAACCTGCAGTGAGGCCACTTGACCTCTGCACCTTCGATGGAGTATAACTCGAGCTGTAGAGCCCCAATTGATGTGATTTCAAAGGCATTGGAAAGTAGACATTCAGGGCTTTCCAACAATGTATAATAGTATGGGGTGGACAATACGTTTGAGCCTCCAGAACTGGCGTTTTCGCCAACGTTTGAGGCAAACGTTACCTCAAACGCTGCACACCAAAGCCAGCGACCATGCCCTCTTCAAATGATCATAACTTGAGTTGTAGATGTCCAATTGAAGTGATTTTAAGTGGGTTAGAAAGCTGACATTCAGAGCTTTCCAACCATATATGATAGTCTTTATTGGGCATAAAATTGGCAACATGACAAGAGGACAAAGTTGGCGCCATAAATGTGCATAAGGGAGGCCAACGTTGGAGCAAAAGTTAGACCCCTAACTTTTGCCCCAACGTGGATAGCAGCAAATTTTGTGGGCTGATATGAAAAGTTAGACCAAAAGTTAGACCCCTAACTTTTGCTCTAACTTTTGCACCAACTTTTGCAAACTCAACCCGGTTCAATTCGGTTCCTCTTCAAACTCCAAGAGCAATCAACCAAGGCCTTTATCAACCCAATTCCATCAAGAGTAAGGGCCCAAATGATCATCACTCAAAGGCACAAGAAATAGATAAAATAGGAATTTCATTTAATTATAATTTGTTTTTAATTTCATTTTCATTTCCATTTTGTAAAGCCTATATAAGGCATCATTTTCATATTTGTGGGGAGGCTGGCTCCATAAGGGAGCACGAGGATTCAAGAGCTCTCTTTAAATTTTCTTTTCTTTGTTTATGAGTCTTGGGTGGAGAATTGAAGGTGTTCTGTTTCATTCTCCCTCTGAGATTTCTCGCTGCTTTTTTTACTGCTTAATTGAATCGAAATTTTCTGTTAATTGCTCTTCATCTACTTTCTCTGCAATTTACATTTCCTTTGCAATTGTTCTTGTTGGATCTAAGAAGGCATTGAGATCTAGACTTGGTTATCTAGTCTCTTGGGTTCTGAGATCTTAATTCCAATTTTACATTCTCTGTTTATTGCTTTTCATGTTTATTTACATTTCTGTTTTGGTTCCGAATCAATCAAATCCATCTTTTACTTCTCTGCTTGTTGCAATTTAACTTTTCCTTGTTGAATTTCCGCAAATCCAATTCCCAATTCCCTTTACATTTAATGCAATTTATATTTCTTGTCATTTAAGATTCTTGCAATTTTAATTTCTTGCTCTTTAAGTTACTTGCCAATTTACATTCTGCAACTTTAAATTCATTGTCATTTACTTTCTGTTGGCTACAATTTCACACAATTCACTAAATGTCAGCTTGACTAAACTAATCACCCACTAAAATTGCTTGATCCATCAATCCCTGTGGGATCGACCTCACTCCCGTGAGTTATTATTACTTGATGCGACCCGGTGCACTTGCCGGTTAGATTTGTGTGTTTTGGGAGAAATTTATTTTTCACCAAAATACTCATCAAATGGCTAGGGACTAAGATGGATCATGAATGTCTTACACAATGAAAAGTTAGTAGTACATGTATTCTAAGCAAGCAAAATTAAAGATAATAATCAAGGCACAAGAGACAGAGACATTGTGATTGCAAACTTAAGAAGGTGAGCATAATACTTTGCATAAAGAATAAGTGGCACACCAAACTTAGTGTGACACTTTCACTTGGAATTGATGCAAGTATCTTGTAAGGATTGGAAGCAAATTTTGTTGCATAGCAACACCAAACTTAGAATGCAATCCTATGTCAATTTATTTGAATTAATACTAAATGAAAAAAAAAAAGAAAGACTGTTATATGTTAAATACAATCACCAAGTGAAGAATCTGTCATGAATAAGGATGTCTTGGTGAAGTATTAACAAGAATAGTTAAACAGCAAATTAAATGACAGTAAGTAAAGATAGAAAAATGACTAAAGCAAGTAGAATGAAAAAGTGTGAAGTCAAAAGAGAAAATAAAACTGCAGAGGCATTATGATTATGCAGACAAGTAGTGTTGCTTGAATAAATTGCATAGGAAAATAAGTGGCACACTAAACTTAAAATCTTGGTGTGTCACTTTCATTTTTGATTTGATGCAATCATCCAAAAAGATTGAAAACAATTTGTTGCTAGGCAACACCAAACTTAGAATGTAACCATATGCCAATTTATTGAATTTAAACAAAACAAAGAACGAAAACAAAGCAGATAAGAAATGTTACCTACGGTTGGGTTACCTCCCAACAAGTGCTCTTTTAGTGTCATTAGCTTGACATGTTGTTCTTCACTTTCTTCCTCTTCTTCCAGTTTGTTAAGAGGAATGACCTCAAAGGAGGGAAGGATTCAGCTAGTGTCCCTTGTCTTGGCCTTTCCTCAGCAAGCTTCCTTTTGCAAATGGCTTGATTGATCTTTGATGACAAGTCATCCTAGCCCATTTTAGCTAGTCTTTTTCTTTTGTTTTCATTAGAATTATGCACTTTCTTGAGCTACAAGCAAGCTAATTGAGTAGATTTTCATGTTTCCCTTGATTGAACCAACCATATATGAATTCATGCCATTTCATGAGGTTTTGTGCTATATTTGTTGCATATTGTGAAAGATTGAATATCTCATGATTTTGAGCATAGCTTTGATGAGTTTGGTTGATTTATGATAGGTGAAGAAAGCTTGGAGAAAGGTTGAAGCAAAGAGGAATGGCTAGAAGTGAAGAATGGAATAAGTAAAATTGAACCGGGTTGCATGAAGTTAGCCCCAACGTTAGCCCCCTAACTTGGAGGCTAACGTTGGGCATGAAAATCACTCCCTGGGCTCCCCACGTTTGAGCCAACGTTAGCCCCCTAACTTGGAGGCTAACGTTGGCACATGACATTGCAAGGAAGTGGCCAACGTTAGCTCCAACGTTAGCCCCCTAACTTGGAGGCTAACGTTGGAACTTGAGAGTTTCTCCCCTGGGCACCAACGTTTGCGCCAATGTTAGCCCCCTAACTTGGAGGCTAACGTTGGCACTTAAAATACAAAGGGGGAAGGCCAACGTTTGCGCCAACGTTAGCCCCCTAACTTGGAGGCTAACGTTGGCACTTGAACCACAAAGGGAGGGGCACCAACGTTTGCGCCAACGTTAGCCCCCTAACTTGGAGGCTAACGTTGGCGCCACTAGCACTAAGCATTGCCAACGTTAGGGTCAAAGTTAGACCCCTAACGTTGGCACCAACGTCCACACCAGGAAATCATGCTTGCTGCCATGAAAAGTTAGGGTCAAAGTTAGACCCCTAACTTTGGCCCTAACGTTGAAACCAACTTTGGCTAACTTCATTTCCGGTTCAATTGGTTCACTTCGGTTCTTCTTCAAACTTCAAGAGCAATCAACCAAGGCCTCTTTCAACCCAATTCCACCAAGAACAAAGGCCCAACTCAAGGCTTGAAGATCATTTTGGAAAGTGTATAAATAGGATAGAATTCAAGTTATTAGGGAGCTTTCCTTTTGGAATTTTCATAGTAGTTTTCGGAGAGCTTTTGAACTTTAATTCCTTTGCTTTCATTGCTTTCAATTTCATTTTACATTTGTCTTGGATCTTGGATTGGAGAATTGAAGAAATTCTGTTTCAATCTCAATCTTGGATCTCTCTGTTTTCTTTACTGTTAATTGAATTCCATTTCCGGTTCATTGTTCTTCATTTCTTTTCTTTGCAATTTACAATTTCCTTGCTATTGTTCTTGTTGGATCTAGGAAGGCATTGAGATCTAGACTTGATTTTCTAGTCTCTGGGTCCTGAGATCTGAATTTCTCATTTCAATTCCCTGTTTATTGCTTTTTCTGTTCATTTACTTTACTGCCTCAAGATTCGGTTCAATCCCAATTTCCTTTCCCTCTTCTGTTTGATGCAATTTAGTTTTTCCTTGTTTAAATTCTACAAATCCATTCCCCAATTCCCTTTTCATTTCAAGCAATTTATATTCCTTGCACTTTAAGATTCTGCAATTTACATTTCTTGCACTTTAAGTTTCTGCCATTTAATTTCTTGTTCTTTAAGTTTCAGCAATTTATTTCTTGTTCTCTTTACTTCAATGCAATTACATTCTGCAAGTCACAAATCACCCAACCAAATCTTGATTCGCTTGACTAAATTAACCACTAAACTAAAATTGCTCAATCCTTCAATCCCTGTGGGATCGACCTCACTCCCGTGAGTTTTTATTACTTGATGCGACCCGGTGCACTTGCCGGTTAGATTTGTGGTGTTTTGGAAGAGATTCGTTTCTCACCAAAATATCTCATCAATCTTGCTTGCTGGATTAGGGACAGAATTGGTGTTCTTGCTAGTTGCCTTCACTTCTTTGGATTCAAGACTTGGTTGCTGTATGATTATTGGAGTTTTGTATTCATCCAGAGCCTTTTGAACTGGTGGTTCCATGAACTCCTCCTTCATGTACTTCTCTGCTTCACTTGAGTGTGAATTCTCTGGAATGACTTCCTCACTTTCATGCTCCTCCACTCCTTTCTTTGCACCCAACATTTGACTTAATAGTTCTTTTATGGAGGAAGTTTGTTGATCTTCCCAACATTTCTTCATCTCCTCTTCATATTTTTCAATCACAGATTCAATTGTTGAGAGTTTTTGGGTCAGGAACGTTTGTGAGAGTTGTGAGTCTTCATGTTCTCTTGTCATCTCAAGTGCAGTTTCATTTTCAACCACCTCATTCTTTATTGAAAGTTCACTTGATGCAGTAGCCTCCTCATCTTGCTCTTCCACTTTATCCTTCACATCCATCAATTGGTCTTCATCCTTACTATTTGATGGTTCTAAGTTTTCCCTTGTTTGTTCTTAGGGCCCATTCATCTTCTTGAAGACGATTTCTTTCCAGGATGGGGATTTTGTGTATCTTTCCACTAGTTTTCTATGTATTTCAATGGCTTGAAGGTAATCCTCATCTGTTGGTTCAAGAGATGAAGGTTGAGAATAATTTTGGTGACATGGATGTATTGTGGTGAAGTTGTGTTGAGGGGTGTGGAATGAGTTGTGTGATTGATGGGATGACTTGTATGGATTTTGGGGGAAACTTTGTGTTGAGGCATAATCAAGTGATGAAGATCTTTCAAATGAGAAACTGGGACGTGAGGGTGGATGCTCTTCCATTCTTTGGTGATGCTTCCATCCACCATGAGGATAATGATATGAATCATTTTGTGGTGGTGGTTGGTATCCCATATGATTTTCTTGCTCATCTTGTGTCTCTGAAGCAAATCTCCATGAATTGGAGTGCTCAGAATGTGTATTCTCTTGGTGATATTCCCAGCCACCATTAGAGATTGGTGATGGTGGGTAATATCCCATAAAATTTGTTTGATCATAAGATGAGTTGAACTCCATTTGAATTTTGTAAAACACAACACCAAGGAAAATTGAAATTCATATCTCAGAGATGAATTTCTTAGTGAGGCAATAACTCAAACACCTTGGTTTCAACTTAGAACAGAGAACAAAAATAAAGAAAATGCTTGATCTAGACTTTTCACCCACTTAATCATTGTTGATCTAAATCAATCCCCGGCAACGGCGCCAAAAACTTGATGTGTATTTTCGGAAAACGAAAAAACGAATCCCAAACACACAAAACTAACCGGCAAGTGTACCGGGTCGCATCAAGTAATAAAACTCACGGGAGTGAGGTCGATCCCACAGGGATTGATGGATCAAGCAACTTTAGTGGGTGATTAGTTTAGTCAAGCTAACATTTAAGTGAGATTGGGTGAAATTGTAGCCAACAGAAAGTAAATGACAATGAATTTAAAGTTTCAGAGTGTAAATTGGTGAGTAACTTAAAGAGCAAGAAATGTAAATTGCAAGAATCTTAAATTGCAAGAAAAGTAAAATTGCATTAAATGTTAAGGGGAGTGGGTGCTGGAAATTAAAAGAAAGCAGTAGATCAAGTAACTGGAAAGTTAAATTACAAGAAGAAGAAAAGGAATTAGGATTTGGGATGCACAATTAAACAAGGAAATATGCAAAGCAATAAATCCGAGGAAGTAGTAAAATGCAATAGATCTCAACAGAGAAGGAAAATTGCTTAAAGAAGCAAAACAGAAATATAACTCAATTGCAAAATCTAAATAAGAGGTTGAAGATCTCAGGGGTTGGAAAAGACTAGAGACCAAGTCTAGATCTCAATTCCTTCCTTGATCCAACAGAGAATAATTGTAGAAGAAAATAGAGAGGAAAGCATTAAAGAGAGTTTTGATTCAAATCACAATTCACTGAAATTATGCAGACAAGTAAATAAAGAGAATTCTCAAGGTGAGATTGAAACAGAATTTCTTCAATTCTCAACCCAAGATTCAAAACAAAAATGAAAACTAAGAGAGGGAACTCTCAAATCCTAATGCTCCCTAGTGCTCTCTGATGGAGCTCTCTTTCTAAAATGAAAATGATGCCTTTTTATAGGCTTTTACAAACATGACAAATGAAAATGAAATTGAAAAGCAAATTACAAAGAAAATGAAATTCCTAATCAAATTGTTTCTTGTGCCTTTGAGTGATATCAATTGGGCTTTTGGCCTTGATGGAATTGGGTTGAAAATAGCCTCTGTTGATTGCTCTTGACCTTGGGAAATATTTAAGCTTTGAACCGGACCATGAACCAAAAAAAGTTTGAGTCAAAGTTTGAGGCAAACTTTGACTCAAGCTTTTTGTAGCAGCTTGCTCTTTTTGCTGTCATCCACGTTTGGCTTAAAGTTTGAGGTCAAACTTTAGCTCAAACGTGGATCCTCCCTTGCATGTCTTGTGGCGCTACTTTGTCCTCTTGTCAATGTTGCCAATTTTATGCCAACTATAGACTATTATATATGGTTGGAAAGCTCTGAATGTCAGATTTCTAACCCATTTGGAATCACCTCAATTGGACATCTACAACTCAAGTTATGCTCCTTTGAAGAGGACAAGGTCGCTGGCTTTGGTGTGCAGCGTTTGAGGCGACGTTTGCCTCAAATGTGGTCGAAAACGCCAGATTTTGGAGACTCAAACACATTGTTCACCCCATACTATTATACATTGTTGGAAAGCCCTGAATGTCTACTTTCCAATGCCATTGGAAGCGCATCATTTGGAGTTCCACAGCTCGAGTTATACTCCGTCGAAGGTGCAGAGGTCAGTTGGCCTCACTGCAAGTTGCCACCATGTTCGTTTATGCACATTTCGGGGCAGTTTTCTCCCTCAATTTTAGTGTCCACCATGCAGTGCCATATATGCATGGAAAGCTCTCGATTCCTACTTTCCATTGCTATTTGAATCACCTCATTTGGAGCTCTGTAGCTCAAGTTATTCATGTTGGAAGTATACCCCTTCAGGCTGTTGTGGCGTGTGGCGCCAACGTTTGCCAAAAAGCTTGAGGCAAACATTGGCGCAAGCTTTTTCCTCCAGGGTGTAGGTTTTGTGATGCCAACGTTTGCCAAAAAGTTTGAGGCAAACATTGGCTCAAGCTTTTTTCCCAAAAGTTTGAGCTAAAGTTTGAGGCAAACTTTGGCTCAAACTTTTTGTTCTCTCTTGCTCTTAGCCATTCCTTCTTCCTTCAACCTTCTTCAAAACTCTTTTCACCTATCATCAATCAACCAAACACATCAAAGCTATGCTCAAAATCATGAGTTTGTTATTCTTTCATAATATAAGACAATTATAGCATAAAATCTCATGAAATTGCATTAATTCATCCATGGTTGATTGAATCAAAGATAACATGGAAATCTACCCAATTGGCTTGCTTATGGCTCAAGAAAGTGCATAAAACCTATTGAAAACAAAGGAAAAAGCATAGAAAAACATGACATGGTGACATGTCATCAGGCATGCCGACAGTTTTCATCAAACACAAAAGGATTATCTAGCATTAATAGATTACTCAAAGGCTTGGCTATTTTTGAAAAATCCTTGATAAACCTTCTATAAAATCCTGCATGCCCCAAGAAACTTCTAACAGATTTCACATTAGCTGGTGGAGGGAGTTTTTCTATGATCTCAACCTTTGCCTTGTCAACCTCTATCCCTTTTCTTGAAACCTTATGACCAAGAACAATTCCCTCGGGTACCATGAAATGGCACTTCTCCCAGTTCAAAACCAAATTAGTTTCTTGGCATCGTTTCAAGACAAGAGTTAGATGGTTCAGGCAAGTGTTGAAATTATCACCAAAAACAGAAAAGTCGTCCATGAAGACCTCTAAAAATTTTTCAACCATATCAGAGAAAATGGAAAGCATACACCTCTGAAATATGGCTGGGGCGTTGCATAACCCAAATGGCATCCTCCTGTATGCAAAAACTCCGAATGGACATGTGAAGGTGGTCTTCTCTTGGTCCTTGGGATCTACCACGATTTGATTGTACCCAGAATACCCGTCCAAAAAGCAATAATAGGCATGGCCGGCCAATCTTTCCAGCATCTGATCAATAAATGGGAGAGGGAAATGATCTTTCCTTGTGACATCATTCAATCTTCTATAGTCTATGCACATTCTCCACCCAGTCACTGTTCTAGAAGGGATCAACTCATTCTTCTCATTAGTGATGACCGTCATTCCTCCTTTCTTTGGTACAACTTGAACCGGGCTCACCCATGAGCTGTCAGATATTGGGAAGATTATCCCTGCATTCCATAACTTCATTACTTCTTTCTGGACAACTTCCTTCATTGTGGGATTTAGCCTTCTCTGAGGTTAAACCACTAGTTTGGAATTGTCCTCCAAGAGGATCTTATGCATACACACTACAGGGCTGATGCCTTTCAGATCATCAATGGTCCATCCCAAAGCATCTTTGTGAGCTCTGAGTACATCAAGAAGTTCTCCTTCATCCTTTTGTGTCAGGAATGAATTAATGATCACTGGGAAGCTTTCCGATGTGCCAAGGAATGCATATTTGAGATGGGTGGGTAATGGCTTCAGTTCTTGTTTTCGTACTTCTTCCTTCTTGTCTTGTTTTTCATCTTGCTCAATAGAAGTCTCAGCTACTTGTTCCTCTGTTGTCCCTTGATTTCCTTCTTGCTCTTGAGGATTTTCTTCCAGCATTTCTTCCACCAAACTCTCTATCATATCCACTCTCATGTAATTCTCTTGCTCAGGAATGTGTTGCATTGACTTGAAAACATTTATGACCATTTGTTCATTGTGGACCCTGAAGATCATTTCTCCTTTTTCTACATCAATGATGGCTCTTGCTGTGGCTAGAAATGGCCTTCCCAAAATGATTGAATTGTTTCCTTCCTCTTCAGTATCCAAAATCACAAAATCTGCTGGGAAAATAAACTCCCCAACCTTCACCAACAGATTCTCCACAATTCCATTGGGTGTTTTGATTGATCTGTCAGCCATGACCAACGACATCCTGGTGGGTTTAAGTTCTTCTATGGCAAGCTTTCTCATCATTGAGAGAGGCATTAAGTTGATACTGGCACCAAGGTCATAGAGAGCTTTGTTGAGAACTATTCTGCCAATGGTGCATGAGACTACAAAGCTTCCTGGATCCTTGAGTTTTGGTGGAATGCCCCTTTGAATCACAGCACTGCATTCTTCGGTGAGTAACACGGTTTCCTTCTCAAGCCAACTTCTTTTCTTGTTGATAAGCTCCTTCAAAAACTTAGCATACAGAGGCATTTGCTCAAGTACTTCAGCAAAGGGAATATTGATTTCCAGCTTTTTGAAAGTCTCAAGGAACTTATGAAAATGTTGGTCCTTAGTCTCTTTGCTGAATCTCTGGGGATATGGCAGTGGAGGTGTGATGCTTTTTCCTACTTGCTGCTGTCCCTGAATCACTTCTTTTGAATTGTGTGGCTGGTTGTTCTTTTCTTTGAGTTTCTCAGTGCTCTTGTTTGGCATCACAACTTGATCCTTGGCTTCATCTGCCTTTGTTTGCTTTTCATCTTCTATTGGTCTTTTGCTGCTCTCTGCTTGCTTCTTTGTAGTGTCATTGTTGCTCATCAATGTTCTCCCACTCCTTAATTGTATTGCCTTGCATTCTTCCTTAGGATTTGGGATTGTGTCACTCGGCAGTGAGCTTGAAGGTCTCTCAACAGAAATCTGTTTGGAGATTTGCCCAATTTGCCTCTCTAGGCTCTTCATGGAGGCTTCATGGTTCTTGGTTGTCATTTCTTGGTGTTTTCACATTTTGTCTATCAAGGTTTCCAAGTTGGTGAGTCTTTGAGATTCAGGTGATGCTTGTGGTGGGTTGTGAGATGTGGACGGTGGATGGTAGGCATTTTGGTTGGTGAGTTGGTTATTAGATTGGTAATGGTTGGGGTTGGGGTAGTTGTTTTGAGGTTTTCTGTAGGGGTTTTGGTTAGTTTGCTGCTGGTTGTGGTTTTGGTTGTTTCTTGAAGTGTTTTGGTTTGAGTTCCTCTCCCTTAGTTGTTGGTTTTGGGTGTGATTATCTCCCCATCTGAGGTTTGGGTGGTTCTTCCAGGATGGATTGTATGTATCACCATACACTTTATTTGGTCCTTGGTTGTGCATATACTACACTTGCTCTTGTTGTTGTTCTTCTTGGTTCTCCTCATTCTGCCCCCATGTGGATGATGATTGGCTTGTGTTAACTACTGCAACTTGGAGGCTATCAATCCTCTTGGCCATCTGCTCAAATTGTTGTTGAATTTGCTGCTGCATCATTTTGTTCTGAGCTAGAATTGAGTCCACTCCTTCCAACTCCATCACTCCCTTCCTCTGTGACGGTTGGCGTTGCCTTGGGTGAGCAAAGAAATATTGGTTGTTGGCCACCATATCAATGAGATTTTGGGCTTCCTCTGCTGTTTTCATCAATTGTAAAGAACCTCCTGCTGAATAATCCAAAGCCTCTTGAGATTTTAGTGTCAAGCCCTCATAGAAATTTTGTAATCTGTCCCACTCACTGAACATTCCTGGTGGGCACTTCCTGATTAGCACTTTGTATCGTTCCCATGCCTCATACAAGGGTTCAGCATCCATTTGTGTGAATGTTTGCACTTCAGTCTTCAATCTAATAACCCTTTGAGGTGGGTAAAACTTGGCAAGGAACTTGGTTACTAGATCATCCCAATTGTTGATGCTGCCTCTTGGGAAGGATTCCAACCATTGAGTGGCCTTGTCTCTGAGAGAAAATGGAAATAACAGTAGCTTGTAACTGTCAGGGTGCACACCATTAGTTTTGACAGTGTCACAAATCCTCAAGAAGGTGGATAAGTGTTGGTTAGGGTCTTCAAGTGATCCTCCTCCATAGGAACAATTGTTTTGAACCAAGGTGATGAGTTGTGGCTTTAGTTCAAAGTTATTTGAATTAACATTTGGGGTAAGAATGCTACTCCCACAATGTCTAGGATCTGCACTTGTGTAGGAAGCCAAAACTCTTCTCTGTGGTGGATTATTGTTGTTATTGGCTGCTCCTTCAGGATTAGATGGATCTCCTTCCATCTCGTGATATTCTTCCTCAGATTCTTCCTCTCCAACAATATTTTTCCCTCTTTCAGCTCTTCTTAACCTTCTAAGAGTTCTCTGGTCAGTTTCAGATAAAACAGGAATGGATCTCCCTGTACCTGACATACAAACAAAACAAAGAAACACCACCAGTAAAACTTTGATCTGTTGCCAGAATGAAGTTTAGTTTAAGCAAAATTTCAAACAGTTAGTGTGTCAGTCAAAAATTAGAGAAACAGAAAAGAAAAAATGCTAGATCTAGATCTCCACTTCATGTAATCATTGTCAATCTATTTCAATCCCCGGCAATGGCGCCAAAATCTTGATGTGTATTTTCGGAAAACGAAAAACGAATTCCAAACACACAAATCTAACCGGCAAGTGCACCGGATCGCATCAAGTAATAAAAACTCACGGGAGTGAGGTCGATCCCACAGGGATTGAAGGATTGAGCAATTTTAGTTTAGTGGTTGATTTAGTCAAGCGAATCAAGAGTTGATTTGAGTGGTTTGTATTCGACAAAAGATAAATTGCATGAAATTTAAAAGGACGAGGGACAATTGCAGTAAATTAAAGAGCAGAGAAGGTAAATGTGCTGAATCTTAAGAGCAAGAAATGAAATGGCAGAAACTTAGAACACAAGAAATGTAAATTACAGAATCTTAAAGTGCAAGAAATGTAAATGGCTTGAATTGTAAAGGGAATTGGGAAGTGGATTTGCAGAATTTAAACAAGGAAAAGTAAAATTGCAACAAGCAGGGAAGTAAAAGATGGATTTAATTGCAGTAGATCTCAAACAGAAAATGTAAATCGCTTGAAGAAGCGTTCAACATAGAAATAAAAAGGGAATTTCAGATCTCAGGACCCAAGAGACTAGATAACCAAGTCTAGATCTCAATGCCTTCCTAGATCCAAATGTGGAATTCAATTGCAAGAACTTAAAGATCAAAACAGAAGAAAGCTTGAATGTAAATCTCAATTCTCCAATGATGCAGTAAAAGAAACATAAAGAGATCTCAAGGTGAGATTGAGACAGAATTTCCCCAATTCTCAACACCCAAGACTCAAGACCAGTGTAATTGAAATTGAAAACAAGAAAACTAAGAGGAAGAGAATTCAATTCTCCTACTCCGAAGCTCAGAAACTCAGAACAGTTCAAAATCCAAAAGCTCTCCAAAAACTACTTAGCAAAAACTAAAAGAAAAAGCTCCAAAAGGAAAAACTCCCTGAAAACTTAAATCCTAAGCTATTTATACACTTTCTTCAAACGGTCTTTAAGCCTTGAATTGGGCCTTTGTTCTTGATGGAATTGGGTTGATAAAGGCCTTGGTTGATTGCTCTTGGAGTTGGAGAAAGATCCATTGTGAACCGGGTTGAAATCATAAAAGTTTGAGTAAAAGTTTGAGTAAAAGTTTGAGGCAAACTTTTACTCAAACTTTTTATACCAGATGGCTTAAGCTTGCTGCTACCAACGTTTGAGCCAAAGTTTGAGGTCAAACTTTTGCTCAAACGTTGGCCCCCTTGTAAATGTGTGTGGCGCCAACGTTTGCCAAAAAGCTTGAGGCAAACGTTGGCGCAAACTTTTCTCCTCCAGGGTGTGGAAGTGTGGCGCCAACGTTTGCCAAAAAGTTTGAGGCAAACGTTGGCGCAAGCTTTTCTCCTCCAGGGTGTTGGTTTTGTGATGCCAACGTTTGCCAAAAAGTTTGAGGCAAACGTTGGCTCAAGCTTTTCTCCCAAAAGTTTGAGCTAAAGTTTGAGGCAAACTTTTGCTCAAGCTTTTTTTTCTCTGGAGTGTTTTCAATTCTTCCAAAAGTTTGAGCTAAAGTTTGAGGCAAACTTTGGCTCAAGCTTTTTTCCTCTGGTATGTTTTCAACTCTTTTAAAAGTTTGAGCTAAAGTTTGAGGCAAACTTTGGCTCAAACTTTTTGTTCTCTCTTGCTCCTAGCCATTTCTTCTTTCTTCAACCTTCTTTAAAACTCTTTTCACCTATCATCAATCAACCAAACACATCAAAGCTTTGCTCAAAATCATGAGTTTGTTATTCTTTCATAATATATGACAATTATAGCATAAAATCTCATGAAATTGCATTAATTCATCCATGGTTGATTAAATCAAAGGAAACATGGAAATCTACCCAATTGGCTTGCTTATGGCTCAAGAAAGTGCATAAATCAATCGAAAACAAAAGAAAAAGGCTAGTGAAACTAGGCAAAGATGACTTGTCATCACTGCACTTATTCACAAATTAAGAATAAATTAATTTAAAAAATTTAAAATTTTAATTTTTTATTTTTTAGATATCATTGGAATTTTTTATTTTTTTAAAATTAGAAAAAAATTTTATTTTTTTAGTTTAAAATTAAAAAAAATTAAATTTACTAATCTGTTATTTACCAGATATTGTTAGACTTTATTTTATTTTTCTAATTTATATAAAAAAATAATCATATAATTTAAAAATTCAGAAATAAAAAATTTATTTTTTTAAAAATTTTAATATTTTAAAAATATTTTTTTATCTTTTTATTCACCGAATAATGCTACACTCGGATAGTTAACTTTTTTTTTGCTCCACTTGTTCACAAATTAAGAATAAATTAATTTAAAAAATTAAAAATTTTTTATTTTTTATTTTTTGGATATTGTTGGAATCTTTTATTTTTTACAATCAGAAAAAAAATTTATTTTTTTAGTTTAAAAATTAAAAAAAATAAATTTACAGATCTGTTATTTACCAAATATTGATGGACTTTATTTTATTGTTCTAATTTAAATAAAAAAAATTAATCATATAATTTTAAAATTCAAAAATAAAAAATTTATTTTTTTAAAATTTTTAATTTTTTTAAAAATTATTTTTTTATCTTTTTATTCACCGGATAAGACTACACACTAACAGTTGACTTTTTTTTGCTGCACTTGTTCACAAATTAAGAATAGATTAATTTAAAAAATTTAAAATTTTTATTTTTTTATTTTTTGGATAATTTGGAGTTTTTTAATTTTTTACAATTAGAAAAATATTTATTTTTAAGTTTAAAAATTAAAAAAATAAATTTACAACTTTGTTATTTAATAGATATTGTTGGACTTTATTTTATTTTTCTAATTGAAATAAAAAAATTAATCATATAATTTAAAATTTCAAAAATAAAAAATTTAGTTTTCTAAAATTTTTAATTTTTTAAAAATATTTTTTATTTTTTTATTCTCCGGATAATGCTGCACTCAGAAAATTGTCTTTTTTTCCTGTACTTGTTCACATAATAAGAATAAATTAATTTAAAAAATTTAAAATTTTTTATTTTTAAATTTATTTAGTTTTAGAATATTGTTGAAATTTTCTATTTTTCTTCTATTAGAAAAAACTTTATTTTTTAGTTTAAAACTTTAAACAAAAATAATAAATTTACAAATCTTTTCTTTACTGGATATTGTTGAACTTCATTTTATTTTTCTAATTTAAATAAAAAATATTTAATAATATAATTTAAAAATTAAAAAAATAAAAAATTTAGTTTTTTAAATTTTTTTTTTAAAATATTTTTTTATCTTTTTATTCACCGGATAAGACTACACCCGGACAGTTGACTTTTTTTTTGCTGCACTTGTTCACAAATTAATAATAGATTAATTTAAAAAATTTAAGATTTTAATTTTTTATTTTTTAAATAATTTGGAATTTTTTATTTTTTTTACAATTAGAAAAAAAATTATTTTTTAACTTTAAAAATTAAAAAAATAAATTTACAACTCTGTTATTTAACAGATATTGTTGGACTTTATTTTATTTTTCTAATTGAAATAAAAAAATTAATCATATAATTTAAAATTTTAAAAATAAAAAATTTAGTTTTTTAAAATTTTTTATTTTTTTATTCTCCAGATAATGCTGCACTCAGAAAATTGACTTTTTTTTGCTGCACTTGTTCACAAAATAAGAATAAATTAATTCAAAAAATTTAAAATTTTTTATTTTTCAATTTTTGAATATTGTTGAAATTTTTTATTTTTCTACTATTAGAAAAAAATTTATGTTTTAGTTTAAAACTTTAAACAAAAACGAAAAATTTACAGATTTGTTGTTTAATAGATATTGCTAAACTTTATTTTATTTTTCTTATTTAAATAAAAAACATTTAATAATATAATTTAAAAATTAAAAAATAAAAAATTTAGTTTTTTAAAATTTTTTATTTTTTTAAGAATATTTTTTATTTTTTATTCACTGGATAATGCGTCACATGGACAGTTGACTTTCTTTTGCTGCACTTGTTCACAAATTAAGAATAAATTAATAAAAAATTTAAAATTTTAATTTTTTTATTTTTTGGATATTGTTAGAATTTTTTATTTTTTTACAATTAGAAAAAAATTATTTTTTTAGTTTAAAAATAAAAAAAATAAATTTACAGATATGTTATTTACTAGAATATGCTAGACTTTATTTTATATTTCTAATAAAAATAAAAAAACTAATCATATAATTTAAAAATTCAAAAATAAAAGATTTAGTTTTTCAAATTTTTTAATTTTTAAAAATTTTTTTCATCTTTTTATTCACCGGATAATGCTACAACTAGACAGTTGACTTATTTTTGCTGCACTTATTCATAAATTAAGAATAAATTAATTTAAAAAATTTAAAATTTTAATTTTTTTATTTTTTAGATATCATTGGAATTTTTTATTTTTTTAAAATTAGAAAAAAATTTATTTTTTTAGTTTAAAGTTAAAAAAAATTAAATTTACTAATCTGTTATTTACTAGATATTGCTGGACTTTATTTTATTTTTTTAATTTATATAAAAAAATTAATCATATAATTTAAAAATTCAGAAATAAAAAATTTATTTTTTTAATATTTTAATATTTTTAAAAATATTTTTTTATCTTTTTATTCACCGAATAATGCTACACCCGGATAGTTAACTTTTTCTTGCTCCACTTGTTCACAAATGAAGAATAAATTAATTTAAAAAATTTAAAATTTTAATTTTTTATTTTTTGGATATTGTTGGAATCTTTTATTTTTTACAATCAGAAAAAATTTTATTTTTTTAGTTTAAAAATTAAAAAATATAAATTTACAGATCTGTTATTTACCAAATATTGATGTACTTTATTTTATTGTTCTAATTTAAATAAAAAAATTAATCATATAATTTTAAAATTCAAAAATAAAAAATTTATTTTTTTAAAATTTTAATTTTTTTAAAAAATATTTTTTTTTTATAATTTTATTCACCGGATAAGACTACACCCTAGCAGTTGACTTTTTTTGGCTGCACTTGTTCACAAATTAAGAATAGATTGATTTAAAAAATTTAAAATTTTTATTTTTTGGATAATTTGGAATTTTTTATTTTTTTACAATTAGAAAAAAATTTATTTTTTCAGTTTAAAAATTAAAAAATAAATTTAGAACTCTGTTATTTAATAGATATTGTTGGACTTTATTTTATTTTTCTAATTGAAATAAAAAAATTAATCATATAATTTAAAATTTCAAAAATGAAAAATTTAGTTTTCTAAAATTTTTAATTTTTTTAAAAATATTTTTTATTTTTTTTTTCTCCGGATAATGCTGCACTAAGAAAATTGTCTTTTTTTTGCCGCACTTGTTCAAAAAATAAGAATAAACTAATTTAAAAAATTTAAAATTTTTTATATTTCAATTTCTTAGTTTTAGAATATTTTTGAAATTTTTTATTTTTCTTCTATTAGAAAAAAAATTTATTTTTTAGTTTAAAACTTTAAACAAAAATAAAAAATTTATAGATCTTTTATTTACTGGATATTGCAGAACTTTAATTTATTTTTCTAATTTAAATAAAAAATTTAATAATTTTAATTTAAAAATTAAAAAATAAAAAATTTAGTTTTCTAAATTTTTTAATTTTTTAAAAATATCTTTTTATCTTTTTATTCATCGGATAAGACTACATCCGGACAGTTGACTTTTTTTTGCTGCACTTGTTCACAAATTAATAATAGATTAATTTAAAAAATTTAAGATTTTAATTTTTTTTATTTTTTAAATATTTTGAACATTTTTATTTTTTTTAGAATTAGAAAAAAAATTATTTTTAAGTTTAAAATTAAAAAAATAAATTTACAACTCTGTTATTTAACAGATATTGTTGGACTTTATTTTACTTTTCTAATTGAAATAAAAAAATTAATCATATAATTTAAAATTTCAAAAATAAAACATTTAGTTTTTTAAAATTTTTAATTTTTTTATTCTCCAGATAATGCTGCACTCAGAAAATTGACTTTTTTTTTGCTGCACTTGTTCTCAAAATAAGAATAAATTAATTAAAAAAATTTAAAATTTTTATTTTTCAATTTTTTTTAGTTTTTGAATATTGTTGGAATTTTTTATTTTTCTACTATTAGAAAAAAATTTATGTTTTAGTTTAAAACTTTAAACAAAAATAAAAAATTTACAGATTTATTGTTTAATAGGTATTGCTAAACTTTATTTTATTTTTCTTATTTAAATAAAAAAATTTAATAATATAATTTAAAAATTAAAAAATAAAAAATTTAGTTTTTTAAAATTTTTTATTTTTTTAAGATATTTTTTATTTTTTATTCATTGGATAATGCATAATACGGATAGTTGACTCTCTTTTGTTGCACTTGTTCACAAATTAAGAATAAATTAATAAAAAATTTAAAATTTTAATTTTTTTATTCTCCAGATAATGCTGCACTTGTTCACAAAATAAGAATAAATTAATTAAAAATTTTACAATTTTTTATTTTTCAATTTTTTTAGTTTTTGAATATTGTTAGAATTTTTTATTTTTCTACTATTAGAAAAAAATTTATGTTTTAGTTTAAAACTTTAAACAAAAATAAAAAATTTACAGATTTATTGTTTAATAGATATTGTTAAACTTTATTTTATTTTTCTTATTTAAATAAAAACATTTAATAATATAATTTAAAAATTAAAAAATAAAAAATTTAGTTTTTTTAAATTTTTTTAAGAATATTTTTTATTTTTATTCACTGGATAATGCATCAAACGGACAGTTGACTTTCTTTTGCTGCACTTGTTCACAAATTAAGAATAAATTAATAAAAAAATTTAAAAATTTTAATTTTTTTAATTTTTGGATATTGTTCGAATTTTTTATTTTTTTACAATTAGAAAAAAAAATTATTTTTTAGTTTAAAAATAAAAAAATAAATTTACATATCTGTTATTTACCAGAATATGCTAGACTTTATTTTATATTTCTAATAAAAATAAAAAAATTAATCATATAATTTATAAATTCAAAAAAAAATTATTTTTTTAAAATTTTTAATTTTTTATCTTTTTATTCACTGGATAATGCTACAACTAGACAGTTGACTTTTTTTTGCTGCACTTATTCACAAATTAAGAATAAATTAATATAAAAAATTTAAAATTTTAATTTTTTTATGTTTTAGATATCATTGGAATTTTTTATTTTTTTAAATTTAGAAAAAATTTTATTTTTTTAGTTTAAACTTAAAAAAAATTAAATTTACTAATCTATTATTTACCAGATATTGCTAGACTTTATTTTATTTTTTTGATTTATATAAAAAAATTAATCATATAATTTAAAAATTCAGAAATAAAAAAATTTATTTTTTTAAAAATTTTAATATTTTTAAAATATTTTTTTATCTTTTTATTCACCGAATAATGCTACACTCGGATAGTTAACTTTTTTTTTTGCTCCACTTGTTCACAAATTAAGAATAAATTAATTTAAAAAATTTAAATTTAAATTTTTTATTTTTTGGATATTTTTGGAATCTTTTATTTTTTACAATCAGAAAAAAAATTTATTTTCTTAGTTTAAAATTAAAAAAAAATAAATTTACAGATCTGTTATTTACCAAATATTGATGGACTTTATTTTATTATTCTAATTTAAATAAAAAAATTAATTATATAATTTTAAATTTCAAAAATAAAAAATTTATTTCTTTAAAATTTTTAATTTTTTTAAAAATTATTTTTTATCTTTTTATTCACTGGATAAGACTACACCCTGACAGTTGACTTTTTTTTACTTCACTTGTTCACAAATTAAGAATAGATTAATTTAAAAAATTTAAAATTTTTATTTTTCATTTTTTGGATAATTTGGAATTTTTTATTTTTTTTACAATTAGAAAAAAATTTATTTTTTAAGTTTAAAAGTTAAAAAAATAAATTTACAACTCTGTTATTTAACAGATATTGTTGGACTTTATTTTATTTTTATAATTGAAATAAAAAAATTAATCATATAATTTAAAATTTCAAAAATAAAAAATTTAGTTTTCTAAAATTTTTAATTTTTTTAAAAATATTTTTTATTTTTTTATTCTCCGGATAATGCTGCACTCAGAAAATTGTCTTTTTTTGCTGCACTTGTTCAAAAAATAAGAATAAATTAATTTAAAAAATTTAAAATTTTTTATTTTTCAATTTTTTTAGTTTTAGAATATTGTTGAAATTTTTTATTTTTCTTCTATTAGAAAAAAATTTATTTTTTAGTTTAAAACTTTAAACAAAAATAAAAAATTTACAGATCTTTTGTTTACTGGATATTGCTGAACTTTATTTTATTTTTATAATTTAAATAAAAAATATTTAATAATATAATTTAAAAATTTAAAAATAAAAAATTTAGTTTTTTAAATTTTATTTTTTTAAAATATTTTTTTATCTTTTTATTCACCGGATAAGACTACACTTGGAGAATTGACTTTTTTTTGCTGCATTTGTTCACAAATTAATAATAGATTAATTTAAAAAATTTAAGATTTTAATTTTTTTTATTTTTTGAGTAATTTTGAATTTTTATGTTTTTTTACAATTAGAAAAAAAAATTATTTTTTTAGTTTAAAAATTAAAAAAATAAATTTACAACTCTTTTATTTAACAGATATTGTTGGACTTTATTTTACTTTTCTAATTGAAATAAAAAAATTAATCATATAATTTAAAATTTCAAAAATAAAAAATTTAGTTTTTTAAAATTTTTAACTTTTTTATTCTCCAGATAATGCTGCACTCAGAAAATTGACTTTTTTTTGCTGCACTTGTTCATAAAATAAGAATAAATTAATTTAAAAAATTTAAAATTTTTTATTTTTAAGGTTTTTTAGTTTTTGAATATTGTTGGAATTTTTTATTTTCTACTATTAGAAAAAAATTTATGTTTTAGTTTAAAACTTTAAACAAAAATAAAAAATTTATAGATTTGTTGTTTAATAGATATTGCTAAACTTTATTTTATTTTTTTATGTAAATAAAAAACATTTAATAATATGATTTAAAAATTAAGAAAATAAAAAATTTAGTTTTTTAAAATTTTTTATTTTTTTAAGAATATTTTTTATTTTTTATTTAATGGATAATGCATCACACGGACAGTTGACTTTCTTTTGCTGCACTTGTTCACAAATTAAGAATAAATTAATAAAAAAATTTAAAATTTTAATTTTTTTATTTTTTGGATATTGTTAGAATTTTTTATTTTTTTACAATTAGAAAAAAATTATTTTTTTAGTTTAAAAATAAAAAAATAAATTTACAGATCTGTTATTTACCAGAATATGCTAGACTTTATTTTATTTTTCTAATTTATATAAAAAATTAATAATATAATTTAAAATTGAGAAATAAAAATTTATTTTTTTTAAAATTTTAATATTTTTAAAAATATTTTTTTATCTTTTTATTCACCGAATAATGCTACATGTAAGACCCAGAATTTTTGAGAAGTCTTATTATGATAAAGTCTCAAATCCTATGGTTATTTATAGCCTTAATTTCAGAAATTATTTTATTAAAGGTAATTAAGGCAAGTTTTGATTTATTGGATTTGAGATGAGTTATGATTATTATCCAATTTTATAGTTATTGGATTATTTTCTATATTTGAATTATAAAGTTGATATTTATGAAATAATAATGATTTTATACGATTTGGATTAGATAAGTAATATTTTAAATATTACTATTGCTATTTTGGTAAAAAATGAAGAAATTAAGTATATTATTTCTAATTATTTGATTTGGGCATTTTATTGAAAGTAATTTGTAAAAAAATTGATGAGCAAGTAGTATTTTCTATATACCTCTAGTGTTGGATTTAATTTGGGTTTCAATTACCATATTGTTCCCAACTTTATTTGAAATTACCAAAATGCCCCTAACCCTAATTTTATTCAAAAACCCTAACCCTAAAACCCTGACCCAATACCCGTTTCCCCTCTCTGAACCAGTAGCAGCAGCTACTACCCTCTAACCTAAACACACACACACAGTATCTGAAGGAAAAGAAAGGGAAGGTAGAATCGGGAAAAAGAAGAAGGGGGGAGGGGGCTTATACCGCCGTTCAGCTCGCCACCACCATGTCACACCTTGCCGCCGTGCCTCAGCCTCGCCGCCATCATCCTCGCGGGCATGGAGGAAGCCTTTCTACTGCCACTGCTGCCCGTGAAGGCGACGCCATCACGTCAGAGCTCAGGCGAGAGGGAGAAGGTCGCGAAGGAGGAGGGAACCGCGCTGTTCTGCTCTGCCGTCGCCACTGAAGCTGCACCCAGTCCCTAGTCGCCGCCGCGCCAAACACAGGAGTGGCCGCCATCGCTGCAGAGGAGTCGCGTGGCCACCGTCGCATCCTCGCGCACAGAGAGAGGGGGATGCGCCAAAGGGGACCCTTTTCCGCCGCTGTCGTGCCGTGAGCGCCGATTCGGTGTTTGCCGCCGCCGAGCTTCCATAGCCGCTGCGTTTCACCGCAGTTGAGGGTGTCTCCATCGCCGCACCTTGGCCGACGGCATTGCTGATCTGCTGCTCCGCAGTGCCTAGCTGGAGCTCTTGTTGCTGATGCCGGAGATCGGTGGTTGCCGGAAAACACCACTGTTGTTGTTGCCAAAGGAGGGAGAAGCCGTGCCGCTGTTCTGGTCGCCAGAGCTTTTGGCCGAGCCTCAACCACCGGAAATACTGCTGCCGCCACCGAGCTCCACTGCCGGTAAGGCTTTTAAGTTGAGTTTCCCTTCTGTTGAGTTTCCTGGAACTTCATCGTCGCTGCGTGTGGTCCAGATCACCGCTGCTGCTTGGGGCTGACTACCGGGGCCACCGCCCAACCGGTTCAGAGGGCGCTGCGGTTCAGTTTAGCCGTTCTCTCTTAGTTTCAGTAAGTATTCCTGTTTTGAGAGCTCTGCGTTAGTGTTCTGTTTCGTGTAATAAAGTAATTGTAATGTTGATGGTTCTAGGAGTTAGAATCTGAGTTTACTTGTGGCGTTGAGGTTGCTTCTACTATTGAGAAAGACACGCGGAATCGGGATTTTGATTGTCAATTTCGGGTTGAGGCAGAAAGGACACTGTGACGCGTTTGGGTTATGAATTTGCGTTTTGAGGTAGGGGCGCTTTCCAAAAACTATAGTTTATTATTGGAATTATTACATATGGGTACTGATGTGAGGATGTGTATTTGGTGATTGTATCAGTCCTATGTATTGTTTAGTTGTTTTGTATGATTATGGGTGTTTGTTTGACTGGACTGTTGTGTGGTTTTGTGAAAAGAAATGCTTTTGAAGTTGATTCTTTTAAAGCTTTAAGATTGAGTTTAATTCGTTGGAAATCGATTTGAGTTGAATGGATTTTCTTGAGAATGTGAAAAATAGAATACACTCTTGAATTTAGCCTGGCTTGCTTTAATGATCTGGTTTGATAAATGACTGTTGCTGAACCGTTTCTTTAAAGCTTTAGAAATGAGTTTATTCGGCTGATAACGATGTGATCTTTTGAGACGGTTTCCTTGAAATATGGAATTGAGATGACTGTTGGATTTGGCTTGCCTTGAACTGATTTTGGATTTTGGGTTGTTGAAAAGGATTGTGGAATGGTTTTGTTGGGACCCAAACCGGGTGGCAAAGTCCAAGTTTTAGGGGAGATGCTGCCGGAATTTCTATAAAATCCGAGTCTTTATTAAAATATTGTTTGGAAAAATGATGAGTTAAAGACTTCTACTATTTTATTTGAATTGTCAAGAAAAGGATGATTCATGCTTTTGAAATGAATTATTAAAGAGGAAATTGTGATTTAGTCTTGCTTCGTAAGAAAGGCATTGTATCTCTTTCAGGAGAAAGTTATTTAGGTGAAACTTATGTTTTAAAGCTGTTTTAAATGTGACAAGGGCAATGCCTTTGAATTTGACTTGAGGGTTTCAATTAGAGGAGTTTCAATGACTTTGAAAGAACCTGAATGTCTATTGACAAGTTTCATTTTGAAATGTTTTGAGAAAGGTTTTAAGTCCTCTTTGAATTCTGAACTTTTGCAAGACAAACAATTTTGAACAGTTGAAACGCTTTAGAATTTGTCATGGGGGTTGAAGCTGGTTTTGCCTAAGTAAAGGAAATGGCTTTGAAGGAAGTAAACGATTACGTGACTTGGTTTGGCTTAGATCTTATTTTATTACTCAAATCGGAAAGCCAAGGTTTTAATGATTTTAAATGAATTTGGCGAAATGAGTTATGCTATTCTCCCCCTAAGGACTTGGGACTCTGCCGAGAAACTTTTGTTACAAAAATCCCATTGTTGGATGGGTGATTTTGAATGTTTCAAAAGGAATCTTTAACTTTCCATGGTTTTGGAAGTTTTGGAAAGAGGAAGCCGAGAGTGGCTTGTTTTAAAAAGGGAATTTTCCTTGAGTAAAAGTGGCTTATGAGCCTGAGATAATTTGAGAAATGAGATCTTTAAAGCCAAGGCTAAAAAGAGTTGAAACTTGATTTCAAAGTGAAATAATTTGAGAAAAAGTGATTTATGGCTTAAATACTGATTTTATGAATTGATGATGTTGAATGTGGAAGTGCTGTTTTGTTGTGAGCCGAAATGGCTGTGTATGATTATAAATATTGGTTGGTTCTGGATTGAACCGTGAGCCGGAATGGCTGTGTATGATATGAATATTGGCTGGTTTTGGACTGAACCGTGAGCCGGATGGCTGAGATGGATGTTGATCCATGGAAGAGATTGAATGCATGTATATGATGAATCATTGATAAATGTGAATGTTGCACTTCCACTATTGGAGATGAGGGTTTCCCTGGGAGGAAGCAGTGGCTAGCCACCACGTGCTCCAGGTTGAGACTCAAAGCTCTTTTGACCCTATGTCGTAAGTGTGGCTGGGCACTGTGAAAGTCCCGAATGAGCTCGCCCCCGTAAATATTCACCAGTGAAGGTGCTTGAACTTCCTATCTGTGTTTGCAATTGGGACTCTGTGGATTGTGGTGATTGGTTGATGGTTGGATTGTTTGGGCCTAGGGCCGTGGTTGAAATGAGATGGACCGATGGTTGGTTTCGGTTTTGTGTGTTTCTGGTTTGGAATAAAATATGAAAGGCTATTTTGTTTCAGCATAGATAAACCGTTTTGAAAGACTTTTAAGTTTTAAGAATTGAATGGTTCCTCTTTCAGAAAAGATTCCCGACTTTACTTTTATTACAAACCGTTGTTTTTGAAAAGAGGCATAAGATGGTTATTAATCACTGGTATGGTTTATCTTCACGTATCCTATTACAGTAATTTCCAAAAACCCTCTGATGAGATATTTTGTTGAGAAACGAATCTCTCCCAAAACACCCAAAACTAACCGGCAAGTGTACCGGGTCGTATCAAGTAATAAAAACTCACGGGACTGAGGTCGATCCCACAGGGATTGAAGGATTGAGCAATTTTAGCTTAGTGGTTGATTTAGTCAAGCGAATCAAGTTTTGGTTGGGTGATTTGTGAATTGCAGAATGTAAATTGCATGAAATTAAAGAGAGCGGGAAAGTAAATTGCTGAAACTTAAAGAACAAGAAATTAAATGGCAGAAACTTAAAGTGCAAGAAATGTAAATTGCGGAATCTTAAAGTGCAAGAAATGTAAATTGCTTGAAATGTAAAGGGGATTGGGATGTGGATTTGCAGAATTTAAACAAGGAAAAGTTGAATTGCATTAAACAGAAGAGGAAAAGGGAATTGGGGTTGAACCGGATCTTGAAGCAGTAAAGTAAATGAACATTAAAAGTAAGGAACAGAGAATTGAAATGAGAAATTCAGATCTCAGGACCCAGAGACTAGAAAACCAAGTCTAGATCTCAATGCCTTCCTAGATCCAATAAGAACAATAGCAAGGAAATTGTAAATTGCAAAGAAAAGAGATGAAGAACAATGAACCGGAAATGAAATTCAATTAACAGTAAAGTAAAGAAACAGAGAGATCCAAGATTGAGATTGAAACAGAATTTCTTCAATTCTCCAATCCAAGATTCAAGACAAAAGTAAAATGAAATTGCAAGTAAAAGGAAACAAAGAAATTCAAGTTCACTCAGTAACAAAAGCTTCCCAAAAACTATTATGAAAATTCTGAAAGGAAAGCTCTCTTAATAACTTGAATTCTATCCTATTTATACACTTTCCAAAATGATCTTCAAGCCTTGAGTTGGGCCTTTGTTCTTGGTGGAATTGGGTTGAAAGAGGCCTTGGTTGATTGCTCTTGAAGTTTGAAGAAGAACCGAAGTGAACCAATTGAACCGGAAATGAAGTTAGCCAAAGTTGGTCTCAACGTTAGGGTCAAAGTTAGGGGTCTAACTTTGCCCCTAACTTTTCATAGCAGCAAGCTTGATTTCCTGGTTTGGACGTTGGTGCCAACGTTAGGGGTTTAACTTTAACCCTAACGTTGGCAATGCTTGGTGCTAGTGGCGCCAACGTTAGCCTCCAAGTTAGGGGGCTAACGTTGGCGCAAACGTTGGCCTTCTCCCCCTTTATAACTCATATGCCAACGTTAGCCTCCAAGTTAGGGGGCTAACGTTGGCGCAAACGTTGGTGGCCCAGGGATGAAGTTTCTCTTGCCAACGTTAGCCTCCAAGTTAGGGGGCTAACGTTGGCTCAAACGTGGGAGCCCAGGGAGTACTTCATGCCCAACGTTAGCCTCCAAGTTAGGGGGCTAACGTTGGGGCTAACTTCATGCCTCCAAGTTCACTTTCACTTATCCCTTTCTTCACTTCTAGCCACTCCTCTTTGCTTCAACCTTTTTCCAAGCTTTCTTCACCTATCAAGAATCAACCAAACTCATCAAAGCTATGCTCAAAATCATGAGATATTCAATCTTTCATAATATGCAACAAATATAGCACAAAACCTCATGAAATGGCATGAATTCATATATGGTTGGTTCAATCAAGGGAAACATGAAAATCTACTCAATTAGCTTGCTTGTAGCTCAAGAAAGTGCATAATTCTAATGAAAACTAAAGAAAAAGACTAGCTAAAATGGGCTAAGATGACTTGTCATCACAACACCAAACTTAAAGCTTGCTTGTCCCCAAGCAAGAAACAGATTTATGCTCCAAGGTTCTTTTAATTAAGATGGGTTGAGGAATACTTGTAAAGTGCAGTGAGTGAAGTGATCAAGTATTAGTGGGGTGAACTCTAAATCATATGCTCATGCAAGGGCTTCAGTGCTCACTAGTCCTTACATATTGGGAGTCGTAGGTCTTAGGATTTTCATCCAAATGGTACCATGGAGATCTCTTTATATGTAATCACCTTGAAGCAGCTTATAGTTTCTGTGTTTTGGCCTCGACTCTAAGTATCATGTGTCAAAGCGGCTCTTTAGATAAGCTTTCAATCAATACTCCTACACCAGTTGGTTTTAAGGTATTAGGTGTTGAAGCACCCCTAAGGATTTACTTGCTCAAGCCTCTTTCCTTGACACATCTCAACCACAAGCATTTACTAGGATAACAACTCTTTGAGTTTTTGTTTCTTTCTTTCTTTTTCTGCCTAGTAATTGATGCTCAGAGCCTTGGACCATGTTTTTTTTGTTTTTGTATTTTCTTTTCGTTCTTTTGTTTTGTTTGCTGCTTCTTGGATCAATAAGTTTTTGAGAATCTCCATAATACTTCTTTGAACTTCATGTCCCGCCTATGAGCTCCCATGCAAGTTTTCACAAGCATGCAACCTCAATACAAAATCATATAACCAGAACCACCACTTCTCCTAATCTTTTGCTTGCCTCAAAATTGTTTAATTCCTTAATCCTTCTTTTCAAAGAACTTTCATGTGATGCATTTCTTGGAAATTGAGTGCAAACAAGTTTTGAAGATGAGAATGTTGTTGATGATCAAACATCTTGCTTATTGAATCATAAAGAAAGACTATGCTATGCAGGCAGGGGTAAATAAAAAAAGAGAAACTATGCTATGCAGATAGGCAGGGCAGATCAGAATACAATTCAACTTTCAATTACAGCAATATTTGATGCAAAACAATGACTTAACAATACAACCTGTTGAAGTTTACTTGCTTTCCTTCTTCTCATCATCATCATTGCTGGCCTCTAGATTCATCTTTTGTTTCTTTGGTTGATGATGCTTTAATCCTTCCAACAGCTTGTATGGATCTCTGTAATGATATTGAAAGTTGCTTGTTCCCCAAGCACTTGGAAACAATGGTTAATTTTCATGATTTATTTGTAGGCTTTTTGAACTTACTTTGGTGTGGGAACACCAAACTTAGTACCTTGCCAATGATTAGATTAACCATGTGTGAAACTCTTTTTCTTCTTTTTCAAAAACAATAAAACTGAAAACTAGGAAACAGCAGAATAGTTAACTAGTTTATCCAATATGCTTGAAGCCATCATTATGTAGAAGGTGAGAGTGTGTTTTATGATGAGATTTTGGTGGAACACCAAACTTAGAATCCTTCATTCTCCCTTAGATTGTTTTGGTGTGCAACACCAAACTTAGCTTCTTGCATTATAGATAAACTAATTAATCGTTTTGTTAAAATAGATATGAAAAGATAACTACCTCAGGTTGGGTTGCCTCCCAACAAGCGCTCTTTTATTGTCACTAGCTTGACATTCTTCATCCTCTGATCATGGAAGTTGAAGTCTCAGTTGCCTTTGGTTTCCTCCTCTTACCGTAGGCTTCTCCTTGTTTTCCATAACTGTCTTCCCTTTCAACTCAGCAGCTTTTTCATTGTTCTTCGAGTCATCTTCAGTGGCTCTTAGGGATATATTTCCCTCTCTCTCACCCAATTTAGCAGGGTTTTGAACCATTTGTTCCATGTACCTTTCAATTCTCTTGAGATATGCCTCTTGGTTTTTCCTTATGTCCTCCTGCTCTATTAATGTCATTTCTTGGATTTTCATAAACCTTTCCATCATCATTTCTAGAACATAGAGTTTTTGAAAGTTTAGGATTGGTTGTGACTGTGTAAATTGTGGTGATTGATGGAAGTCATTTTGGGCGGGTGGTGGGGTAGGATAAGGTTGGAGGTGTGTATATTGGGGTGGTGTGTAGTGATTTTTGTTGGTATGGTGATGTTTTTGCAGGTTTGGGAAGTTGGGGTTATTATAGTTGAAGTCCCTTTGTTCCTGATACTGAGATTCCCTCATTCTTAAATAAGAATGTGGTTTCCATGGTGGAAATTGTGTATTCACTGTGGCTGAATGTAGAGAATCAATTTGTCTGGCTATTGATTCCAATTGCTGCTGTGTTTGCTGGTGTAGCTGCTTGTTTTGATTCATGATTGCTCTCACTCCTTCAAGATTCATTACTCCCTTTTCTGAAATTGCATTCCGTGGCGTCTCAAATGAGTGTTGGTTATTGGCTCTTTCGTCACTGAACTCTGCAGTTCCTTGGATGGTTGCTGTTGCCTTGAGTAGGCCATCTGAGAAGTAATCTACTGCTTTTCTTGTTTCGGTGGTTAATCCTTCATAGAATGCTCGAAAATCCACCTTGTCATTTGATTTCTTGTATCTCTCCCATGCTTTGAACAGTGGTTCTTCCTCTCTTTGTATGAATGGATGTACTCCTTCTTTCATCTTGATGTGTTGTTGGGGTGAGGAAAATTTGGCTAGAAACTTGGCAACCAATTCATCCCAACTAGTTATACTTCCTTGAGGAAAGGTTTCAAGCCATTGTGCCGCTTCATCCTTCAGTGAGAAGGGAAATAACATGAGCTTAATGGTATCATGGTCTACACCATTGAGATTGACAGCCCCACATGTTTTCAGAAAAATAGATAGGTGCTGTTTAGAGTCCTCCAAGGGATTTCCACCATAGGAACAATTGTTCTCTATTAGTGTAATGAGTTGTGGCTTCATGTTGTGATGTTCTTCTTTCTCAGAGATTCCTCCTTCCTTGTGACATATAAATCAATATAAATTGCATTAAATGTAAAGGGGATTGGGATGTGGATTTGCAGAATTTAAACAAGGAAAAGTTGAATTGCATTAAACAGAAGAGGAAAAGGGAATTGGGGTTGAACCGGATCTTGAAGCAGTAAAGTAAATGAACATTAAAAGTAAGGAACAGAGAATTGAAATGAGAAATTCAGATCTCAGGACCCAGAGACTAGAAAACCAAGTCTAGATCTCAATGCCTTCCTAGATCCAATAAGAACAATAGCAAGGAAATTGTAAATTGCAAAGAAAAGAGATGAAGAACAATGAACCGGAAATGAAATTCAATTAACAGTAAAGTAAAGAAACAGAGAGATCCAAGATTGAGATTGAAACAGAATTTCTTCAATTCTCCAATCCAAGATTCAAGACAAAAGTAAAATGAAATTGCAAGTAAAAGGAAACAAAGAAATTCAAGTTCACTCAGTAACAAAAGCTTCCCAAAAACTATTATGAAAATTCTGAAAGGAAAGCTCTCTTAATAACTTGAATTCTATCCTATTTATACACTTTCCAAAATGATCTTCAAGCCTTGAGTTGGGCCTTTGTTCTTGGTGGAATTGGGTTGAAAGAGGCCTTGGTTGATTGCTCTTGAAGTTTGAAGAAGAACCGAAGTGAACCAATTGAACCGGAAATGAAGTTAGCCAAAGTTGGTCTCAACGTTAGGGTCAAAGTTAGGGGTCTAACTTTGCCCCTAACTTTTCATAGCAGCAAGCTTGATTTCCTGGTTTGGACGTTGGTGCCAACGTTAGGGGTCTAACTTTAACCCTAACGTTGGCAATGCTTGGTGCTAGTGGCGCCAACGTTAGCCTCCAAGTTAGGGGGCTAACGTTGGCGCAAACGTTGGCCTTCTCCCCCTTTATAACTCATATGCCAACGTTAGCCTCCAAGTTAGGGGGCTAACGTTGGCGCAAACGTTGGTGGCCCAGGGATGAAGTTTCTCTTGCCAACGTTAGCCTCCAAGTTAGGGGGCTAACGTTGGCTCAAACGTGGGAGCCCAGGGAGTACTTCATGCCCAACGTTAGCCTCCAAGTTAGGGGGCTAACGTTGGGGCTAACTTCATGCCTCCAAGTTCACTTTCACTTATCCCTTTCTTCACTTCTAGCCACTCCTCTTTGCTTCAACCTTTTTCCAAGCTTTCTTCACCTATCAAGAATCAACCAAACTCATCAAAGCTATGCTCAAAATCATGAGATATTCAATCTTTCATAATATGCAACAAATATAGCACAAAACCTCATGAAATGGCATGAATTCATATATGGTTGGTTCAATCAAGGGAAACATGAAAATCTACTCAATTAGCTTGCTTGTAGCTCAAGAAAGTGCATAATTCTAATGAAAACTAAAGAAAAAGACTAGCTAAAATGGGCTAAGATGACTTGTCATCACCCTCTACTGAGAACCCTTTCGAGGATGATGTTCTCACCCCCCTACATTTTTCCCCTTTCAGGATATGGCGCAGAAGTTATAAAGAGTTCATTTAGTTGTTGTTGAGATGCTCTGTATTGCTTTAGTATATTTTTGTTCCCTCGCCTTTATCTTGAAACATTCTGTAAGAGGGATAGAGATTGTATTGGTTAATGTCTATAATATTATTTATATATATGTATGTATTGATGTGTGAAAAATGATCCAACACAAAACTCACCGGCAAGTGTACCGGGTCGCATCAAGTAATAATAACTCACATGAGTGAGGTCAATCCCACAGGGATTGAAGGATTGAGCAATTTTAATTTAGTGGTTGATTTAGTCAAGCGAATCAAGTATTGGTTGAGTGGTTTGTAATTTGCAGAAGCTAAATTGCTTGAAATGTAAAGGGAGAAGGGGAAATTGCAGTAAATGAAAGAGCAAGACAGTAAATGTGCTGAATCTTAAAGAACAAGTAAAGTAAATTGCAGAAACTTAGATTGCAAGAAATGTAAATGACTGAATCTTAAAGTGCAAGAAATGTAAATTGCTTGAATTATAAAAGGAGTTGGGAATTAGGATTGCAGAATTTAAACAAGACAGAAGTAGATTGCAATTAAACAGAAGAGTAGAGAATTGATTGAATCAAACTAAATCTCAACAGAAAAGTAAAAATGCTTTGAGAATTTAAAAACAGAAAGTAAGCAATGCTTAATTTGCAGCAAATTAAAAGGGGTTGAAGATCTCAGGAGTGGAAGAGACTAGATAACAAGTCTAGATCTCAAATCCTTCCTTGATCTAACAAGAACAATTGTAAAGGAAATAAAGAAAAGTTGAATTGCAGAAAGTGTAGAAGAAGAATAAAAGAAGATGCAGTAAACAGAAATTGAAATTCAATTATGCAGAAGAGTAAACAAGATCTCAAGGTGAGATTGAAACAGAAGTTCTTCAATTCTTCACCCAAGATCCCAAGCAAGAAATTAAAAGAGTGCTCAAGCAAGAACAGGGAAGAAGATAGATCGATTCTCCTTCCAAATTCTCTAAGATCCAAATTCAAAAGTAAAAACTCAAAATAAAAATGAAAGTTAAAAGGAAAATTCAAAGTAAAGTCTAGAGGTGTCAAAAAGGTCCTAATTACATCAAACTAACTCCTATTTATACACTTTCTATTCTTGGATTTTGGAATTTGGATGGGCTTTTGATTTGGTGAAGAAATGAATTAAGTTGGATTTTTAATTCAATTTTTAGCCCAAATGCACCTCCCAGGGGTAAGCTCAGTTGGAAAAACCAACTGAGCACTCCATTGTTGCTGCCCGTGTCATTTGGTTCGTGCGTCCCAGCCTTGGTTGAGTGCGTGACACTAGAGCTTAGTTGGAATTTTGAACTGAGCTCTAGGCCGTGTCATGGTGCGCTAGGTTTGCTCCTTGTTGCGCCAAATTGCTTGTCACAGCCCCCTTGGTTTGCAAAGTTGTGCGCCAAAGTGTGGGGAGCTTGGGGAGGTAATGCTCAGTTGGAAAAACCAACTGAGCTTTCCTTGGTGGTGCCTTGTTTTCAGCCTCAAGGTCCCAGGTTCAACACTTGGTGGAGGAAGTTTGGAGCAATTTCCTTTGGAAGAGTGGGCGCTCCTTCCTTATGTCTCCAAGAATTCCCAAGTTCGAATCCTAGAGGGAGCAAGTGGAGGCTATTTTTCTTGGAAGGGTTGGACGCTCCTCCCTTGTTTCTCAAAGAGTTCCCAAGTTCGAAACTTGGCCCAAGCATTTTAGCTATTTCTTCTTGATTTCCCTTGCAAGGAGTAGCGTGTGGTTCCAAGTTCGAACCATGGAGGAGGCATTTTGGCTATTTTCTTCTCATTTTTATTGCAAGGAGCGTTCCTTGCTTCCTTTAGCTCATGAGTTCGAAACTTGGTGGCTTCACTCATGGGATTTCATCTTGAATTAATTTGGAGAGGTCCCCGATAAAGCTCACTTAGTTAACTGAGCTTTATGCCATTTCCTTGCTTTCTTTAGTGCTCAGTTAACTATTTGAACTTAGCTTTGTACCTTGCCTTCTCCTTTCATTCCTTGTGAAGCTCAGTGATGACAAGTCATCTGAACCCATTTTAGCTAGTCTTTTTCTTTAGTTTTCATTAGAATTATGCACTTTCTTGAGCTACAAGCAAGCTAATTGAGTAGAATTTCATGTTTCCCTTGATTTAACCAACCATATGTGAATTCATGCCATTTCATGAGGTTTTGAGCTATAATTGTTGCATATTGTGGAAGATTGAATACCTCATGATTTTGAGCAAAGCTTTGATTAGTTTGGTTGATCAATGATAGGTGAAGAAGGCTTGGAGAAAGGTTGAAGCAAAGAGGAATGGCTAGGAGTGAAGAGAGGACAATGGAATAAATGAAAATTGAACCGGGTTGCATGAAGTTAGCCCCAACGTTAGCCCCCTAACTTGGAGGCTAACGTTGGGCATGTAAATCACTCCCTGGAAGTGGCCAACGTTAGCTCCAACGTTAGCCCCCTAACTTGGAGGCTAACGTTGGAACTTGAGAATTTCTCCCCTGGGCACCAACGTTTGCGCCAACGTTAGCCCCCTAACTTGGAGGCTAACGTTGGCACTTAAATCACAAAGGGGGAAGGCCAACGTTTGCGCCAACGTTAGCCCCCTAACTTGGAGGCTAACGTTGGCGCCACTCACACCAAGCATTGCCAACGTTAGGGTCAAAGTTAGACCCCTAACGTTGGCACCAACGTCCAAACCAGAAGGATGTTGCTTGCTGCCATGAAAAGTTAGGGTCAAAGTTAGACCCCTAACTTTGACCCTAACGTTGAGATCATCTTTGGCCAACTTCAAAAACCGGTTCAATTGGTTCACTTCGGTTCTTCTTCAATCTTCAAGAGCAATCAACCAAGGCCTCTTTCAACCCAATTCCACCAAGAACAAAGGCCCAACTCAAGGCTTGAAGATCATTTTGGAAAGTGTATAAATAGGATAGAATTCAATTTGTTTAGAGGAGCTTTCCTGGAGAGTTTTCCTTTGGAGCTTTCCTTTTAGAATTTTCAATATAGTTTTCGGAGAGCTTTTGAACTTGAGTGAACTTTAATTTCTTGTTTTCATTGCTTTCAATTTCATTTACATTTGTCTTGGATCTTGGATTGGAGAATTGAAGAATTTCTGTTTCAATCTCAATCTTGGATCTCTCTGTTTCTTTATTTTACTGTTAATTGAATTTCATTTCCGGTTCATTGCTCTTCATCTCTTTTCTTTGCAATTTACAATTCCCTTGCTATTGTTCTTGTTGGATCTAGGAAGGCATTGAGATCTAGACTTAGTTTTCTAGTCTCTGGGTCCTGAGATCTTAACTTTCCATTTCAATCCTCTATTTACTGCTTTCTTATGTTCATTTACTTTCCTGTTTCATATCCGGTTCAAATCCAATTCCCTTTACCTCTTCTGTTTAATGCAATTCAATTTTTCCTTGTTTAAATTCTGCAAATCCACATCCCAATCCCCTTTACATTTCAAGCAATTTACATTTCTTGCACTTTAAGATTCCGCAATTTACATTTCTTGCACTTTAAGTTTCTGTCATTTAATTTCTTGTTCTTTAAGTTTCAGCAATTTACTTTCCCGCTCTCTTTAATTTCATGCAATTTACATTCTGCAATTCACAAATCACCCAACCAACACTTGATTCGCTTGACTAAATCAACCACTAAGCTAAAATTGCTCAATCCTTCAATCCCTGTGGGATCGACCTCACTCCCATGAGTTTTTATTACTTGATACGACCCGGTGCACTTGCCGGTTAGTTTTGTGATGTTTTGTGAGGATTCGTTTCTCACCAAAATATCTCATCACTCAGTTCATTTTTCCAACTTAGCCTTCCTTCTTCCTCAATGTTGGCACATTTTTGCTTCCATTGGGCACGCTTTTTGCTTTCTTGGGCACGTTTCTTATGCCACGCTTTTCTTCTTTTCTTCTTTCTTCACCTACAAGTAATCAAAACAACCAATCAAAGTATCACTAAATTCACAAGGTTTATAAATCATTAAAATTCAATTAAATTTGGCTTTATCCTCATGATTTAGCATCAAATAAATGGTGGTTGTTTGATTCAAAGAAGTTATGCATTTTCATTCCAAATTACTTACTTAGAATGTAAGAAAGTGCATAAAACCTAATAAAATCAAAGAAAAAGGCTAGTGAAACTAGGCCAAGATGACTTGTCATCACAACACCAAACTTAAAATTTGCTTGTCCCCAAGCAAGAAAAGAATTATGCTCAAAGGTTCTTTCAATTGGAATGGATTTGAAGAATTACATGTACTATCCTGTGAGTGAAGTGATTAAGTGACAGTGGGGTGAACTCTAAATTATATGCTCATGCAAGGGCTTCAGTGCTTACTAGTCCCTACATCTTGGAAGTCTTAGGTCTTAGGATTTTCATCCAAATGATATCATGGAGATCTCTCTATAGGTAATCACCTTGAAGCAACTTATAGTTTTTGTGCTTTGGCCTTGACTCTAAGTGTCATGTCTCAAAGCGGCTCTTTAGATAAGCTTTCAATCAATACTCCTAAACCAGTTGGTTTTAAGGTATTAGGTGTTAAAGCACCCCTAAGGATTTACTTGCTCAAGCCTCTCTCTTTTACACAATTCGACCACAAGCATTTACTAGGATAACAACTCTTTGAGTTTTTGTTTCTTCTTTCTTTTCTGCCTAGTAATTGATGCTTAAAGCCTTGGGTCATGTTCTTTTTGTTTTTATGTTTTCTTTATTTTCTTTTGGTTGCTGCTTCTTGGATCAATAAATGTTTGAGAATCTCCACAATACTTCTTTGAACTCTATGTCCTGCCTATGAGCTCCCATGCAAGTTTTCATAAGCATGCAACCTCAATGCATAATCACACAACCAGAACCACCACTTCTCCTAATCTTTTGCTTGCCTCAAAATTGTTTAATTCCTCAATCCTTCTTTTCAAAGAACTATCATGTGGTGCCCCTTTTTTTTTTGAAATTTTGAGTGCATGCAAGTTTGAAAAGTGTAGTGTTGTGAATAATCAAGCATCTTAATTATTGAATTATAGAAAACTGTACTAAACAGACAGACAGACAGACAGACAGACAGATAGGGATATAATATCACTTTCAATCACAGCAATATCTGATGTAGAATAATCACTGAATAACACAACCTTTTGGAATTTACTTGCTTTCCTTCTTCTCATCATCATCAATGCTGGTCTTCACATTCCTCTTTCATTTCTTTGATTGATGATGCGTAATCTTTCCAAAAGTTTGTAGGGTGCTCTGCAGTGATATTGAAAGTTGCTTGTTCCCCAAGCACTTGAAAAATGGTTAGCATGCATGATTTATTTGTGGGCCTTTGAACTTACTTTGGTGTGGGAACACCAAACTTAGTACCTTGCCAATGGTTCTCATGCATCAGATTAACCATGTGTGAAACTCTTTTTCTTTTTCAAAAGTAATAAAACTGAAAACTAGGAAACAGCAGAATAATTAACTAGTTTATCTAAATGCTTGAAGCTAGCATTATGCAGAAGGTGAGAATATGTTTTATGATGGGATTTTGGTGGAACACCAAACTTAGAATCCTTCATTCTCCCTTAGATTGTTTTGGTGTGCAACACCAAACTTAGCTTCTTGCAATATAGATAAACTAATTAACCTTTTTATTGAAATAGCTATGAAAAGAAAGTTACTTCAGGTTGGGTTGCCTCCCAACAAGCGCTCTTTTATTGTCACTAGCTTGACATCCTCTGTGCTGTTGATCATGGGAGTTGAAAGTTCTGTTGCTGATGAGCGGATATTTTATACGCTTTTTGGGGATAATTTCATATAGTTTAGAGTGTGTTTTAGTTAGTTTTTAGTCTATTTCTAGTAGTTTTTAGGAAAAATTCATATTTCTGGACTTTACTATGAGTTGTGTGTTTTTCTGTAATTTCAGGTATTTTTCTGGCTGAAATTGAAGGAGCTGAGCAAAAATCTGATTCAGGCTGAAAAAGGACTGCTGATGCTGTTGGATTCTGACCTCCCTACACTCAAAGTGGATTTTCTGGAGCTACAGAACTCGAAATGGCATGCTTCCAATTGCGTTGGAAAGTAGACATCCAGGGATTTCCAGCAATATATAATAGTCTATACTTTGCACAAGGATAGATGACGTAAACTGGCGTTCAACGCCAGTTCTCTGCCCAATTCTGGCGTCCAGCGCCAGAAAAGGATCAAAAACTGGAGTTGAACGCCCAAACTGGCATAAAAACTGGCGTTCAACTCCACAAATGGCCTCTGCACGAAATCTCAGCCCCAGCACACACCAAGTGGGCCCCAGCACACCAAGTGGGCCCCAGAAGTGGGTCTCTGAACCAGGACAGAAAGCTGTCATCTAGAATCTTTGAACCAGGACAGAAGGTCCTGTTGTTTAACTCTAGACTCAGGCTATTCCCCGGGAAACTGAAATCCCGGTGGAGGGGACCATACGTGATTACAAGTGTGTCACCATATGGTTATGTGGAGCTTCAAGATATTGATTCTGATAAGAAGTTCATTGTCAATGGACAGAGAATCAAGCATTATCTTGAAGGCAACACTGAGCAAGAATGCTCAAGGCTGAAGCTAGATTAAAAGCTCAGCAAGGTCCAGCTAAAGACAATAAAGAAGCGCTTGCTGGGAGGCAACCCAGCCATAGGGCAACAATCCTCTAAGCATTTTGCCCTATTTTCATTTTTATTTGTTTATATAAAGTTCACTGACACTAAGGTAAAGAATCATTTGCATAAGTTTACAGGGTTACAGAAGGAATCTACACACAAAACAGAGATAGGGAGCTTACTGGCAAGAAAACGCCAGTAAGGATAGCTATCTGGCGTTCAACGCCAGAAAAGGGCAACAACTGGGCGTTGAACGCCCAGGAGAGCAGCATTTGGGCGTTGAACGCCCAAAACAGGCAATGTTTGGGCGTTCAAACGCCAGGATGGTGGGGAGGAGCTCTCCTTCTACCCATCTCCTTCTTTTTCTTTTGCTTGAGGACAAGCAAAGCTCTAAGTTTGGTGTGCTTATCCGTGATCACTAAGATCATGGCCCCTAAAGGAAAACAACCCACTCCAAGAGGAGCAAGGGCGTGATTTAAAGGAACTAAAGCGCCAGAAATTCTCTCTTGAATGACCAAGCACCTCACAGACTAGAGGAACATCCACTTCCCAAACCTCAAGGTTGTTGAGTTCTAATCTTAGCCTTAACTCTGTGATAACTGTTCTTATTTTAATTTTACCTTAGGAGTCATATAGTAGTAATTAGTATCTATTTTGATTTTATCTCCAATTAAGCTATAGTTTATTTTTCTCATCATCAGCAAACATGAATAAAATAGTAGATCTTTTGAATAAGAAGCAATAAAATTTCGAGTTTAAATAAAATAAATTCTAATTGGTTAAATGTGGTGGCAATGCTTTCTGTCTTCTGAATGAATGCTTGAACAGTGAATATGTCTTTTGAATTTGTTGTTTAAGACTGTTAAATATGTTGGCTCTTGAAAGAATGATGAACATGAGACATGTTATTGATAATCTGAAAAATCATAAAAATGATTCTTGAAGCAAGAAAAAGCAGCAAAGAACAAAGCTTGCAAAAATAAAAATAAAAAAAAAAGAAGCAAGCAGAAAAAGGCAATAACCCTTAAAACCAAAAGGCAAGGGCAATTAAAAAGGATCCCAAGGCTTTGAGCATCAGTGGATAGGAGGGCCTAAAGGACTGAAATCCTGGTCTAAGCGGCTAAACCAAGCTGTCCCTAACCATGTGCTTGTGGCGTGCAGGTGTCAAGTGAAAACTTGATACTGAGCGGTTAAAGTCAAGGTCCAAAGCAAAAAGAAGAGTGTGCTTAAGAACTCTGGACACCTCTAATTGGGAACTTTAGCAAAGCTGAGTCACAATCTGAAAAGGTTCACCCAGTTATGTGTCTGTGGCATTTATGTATCCGGTAGTAATACTGGAAAACAAAGTGCTTAGGGCCAAGGCCAAGACTCATAAAGAAGCTGTGTTCAAGAATCATCACACTGAACTAAGAGAATCAATAACACTATCTGAATTCTGAGTTCCTATAGATGCCAATCACTCTGAGCTTCAATGGATAAAGTGAGATGCCAAAACTGTTCAGAAGCAAAAAGCTACTAGTCCCGCTCATCTAATTAGAATCTGAGCTTCAATCAAAAACTCTGAGATATTATTGCTTCTCAACCTATTAGTCTTCTATTTTATTTGTCTAGTTGCTTGAGGACAAGCAACAGTTTAAGCTTGGTGTTGTGATGAGCGGATATTTTATACGCTTTTTGGGGATAATTTCATATAGTTTAGAGTGTGTTTTAGTTAGTTTTTAGTCTATTTCTAGTAGTTTTTAGGAAAAATTCATATTTTTGGACTTTACTATGAGTTGTGTGTTTTTCTGTAATTTCAGGTATTTTTCTGGCTGAAATTGAAGGAGCTGAGTAAAAATCTGATTCAGGCTGAAAAAGGACTGCTGATGCTGTTGGATTCTGACCTCCCTGCACTCAAAGTGGATTTTCTAGAGCTACCGAACTCGAAATGGCATGCTTCCAATTGCGTTGGAAAGTAGACATCCAGGGCTTTCCAGAAATATATAATAGTCCATACTTTGCACAAGGATAGACGACGTAAACTGGCGTTCAACGCCAGTTCTCTGCCCAATTCTGGCGTCCAGCGCCAGAAAAGGATCAAAAACTGGAGTTGAACGCCCAAACTGGCATAAAAACTGGCGTTCAACTCCACAAATGGCCTCTGCACGAAATCTCAGCCCCAGCACACACCAAGTGGGCCCCAGCACACCAAGTGGGCCCCAGAAGTGGGTCTCTGCATCATCCATCATAGTCCACTCATATTTTGTAACCCTAGGCTACTAGTTTAGTATTTAAACAACTTTTAGAGACTTATTTTGTATCTCATGACATTTCAGATCTAAACTTTGTATTTTCTGACGGCATGAGTCTCTAAACCCCATTGTTGGGGGTGAGGAGCTCTGCTGTGTCTCGATGAATTAATGCAAGTATTTCTGTTTTCTATTCAAACACGCTTGTTCCTATCTAAGATGTTCATTCGCGCTTACTTGTGATGAAGGTGATGATCTGTGACATTCATCACCTTCCTCAAACCATGAACGTGTGCCTGACAACCACCTCCGTTCTATATCCGATTGAATGAGTATCTCTTAGATTCTCTAATCAGAATCTCCGTGGTATAAGCTAGAACTGATGGCGGCATTCATGAGAATCCGGAAAGTCTAAACCTTGTCCGTGGTATTCCGAGTAGGATTCAAGGATTGAATGACTGTGACGAACTTCAAACTCCTGAAGGCTGGGCGTTAGTGACAGACGCAAAAGGATAGTAAATCCTATTCCAACCGGATCGAGAACCAACCGGTGATTAGCCGTGCTGTGACAGAGCGCGTGAGCGTAGTTTTCACTGGAAGGATGGAAGGTAGCCATTGACAACGGTGATCCACCAACACACAGCTTACCATAGGGGGACGTGCGTGCGTGAACAAGAAGACAGAGGAAAGCAGAGATTCAGAAGACAAAGCATCTCCAAAACTCCAACATATTCTCCATTACTGCACAACAAGTAATCTTTAATTTATGCTCTCTTGGTTGTTCACAATTCAGCTGATAAACATAATTGACTTCCTGACTAAGATTTACAAGATAACCATAGATTGCTTCAAACCAACAATCTCCGTGGGATTCGACCCTTACTCACGTAAGGTATTACTTGGACGACCCAGTGCACTTGCTGGTTAGTGGTACGCGTTGTGAAAAGTGTAATTCACGATTCGTGCACCAGTTGCCTTTGGTTTCCTCCTCTCACTCTGGGCTTCCTTTCCTCTGTTTCTTCTTGTAAAATCTTTCTGTGATGCTTTTCTTGGATGATTGATTCCTTTCCCGTAGCCTTCTCACTTTCCTCCATGACTGCTTTCCCTTTTTTCAACCTAGCAGCTTTTTTGCTGTTCTTTGGGTCATCTTCAGTGGTCCTGAGGGACATATTTGCCATCCGCTCGCTTGTTTTTGCAAGGTGCTTAGCCAGTTGTTCCATTTGCCTCTCAATTTTTCTGAGTGAGGCTTCTTGGTTCTTGCTTGTTATTTCTTGATTTTTCCTTGCTTCTTCTTGCTCTATTATTGCCATCTCTTGAGCTTTCATGAATCTCTCCATCATCATTTCTAGAACATAGATTCTTTGAAAGTTTAGAATTGGTCGTGGTTGTGTCAACTGTGATGGTTGATGAGAGTCGTTTTGGGCGAGTTGTGAGGTAGGATGGGGTTGGAAGTGTGTGCATTGGGGTGGTGTGTGATGGTTGTTGTTGTGAGGGTGGTTTTTATGCTGGTTTTTGAAGTTGGGGTTGTTGCAGTTGAAGTCCCTTGGTCTTTGATTTTGGTGTTCGACCCCCCTCCAGTTGGAATGAGTCCTCCAGGGTGGGTTGTACACATCATTCTGAGACCTGTGTTGGAACATGCTTGAGGAGCTATTTGGGAAGTGTGGTCGCTCATGACTTTGTTGCTCATAGTTAGTTGCTCCAAAACCTCTTTCAGGTTGATTCCCATCATGTGACTTTTTAAGTAAGTTGTGAGTATTTATTGCAGCAACTTGTAGCCAATCAATTTTTCTGACTATCAGCTCTAATTGTTGTTGAAGTTGTTGGTGTATCTGTTTGTTTTGGGCCATAATGACTCTTACACCTTCAATTTCCATCACTCTTTTCTCGTGTGTGGATGGTTGCACTTCTGTCTCTAGCTCACCAATTTCCTGGAGTGGTTTCAGCTTGGTTAGGAGTTCACTCATTAGTTCTTCCCATCCGATGATGCTTCCTTGTGCGAAAGCTTCAAACCATTGAGCAACGTCGTTCATGGTGACGAGTGGGTGCTTCAAGTTATGGGTTGCATTATCATCTAAGGTGGGGATATTACTCCCATGATTATTGGAATTCATTAAGTTCCCCTCCATGGTCTGCACAATTACAAACGGTCCAAATGAAGATAGAGTATATTCATGCCAGAATATGATTAGAGGATTAGTTGACACAATGTGTCAAACAGTTGATAAACTTAAAAGATTAATGGATGAAAATTACTTCTCTCGTATATTCAACAAGATAAAGCATGAGAATCATACAAAGCCAGAGAAACCAAAAAAACTTCACTCTATTGCTAAAGTGAAGTTTCAGTTAGTTCAAGCAAAAATTCAAATAGTTAGTGGGTTAGTCAAAAATTAAAGAAACAGAAAAGAAAAAATGCTTGATCTATATCTCCACTTCACCTAATCATTGTCAATCTAATCAATCCCCGGCAACGGCGCCAAAAACTTGATGTGTGGAAAACGATCCAACACAAAACTCACTGGCAAGTGTACCGGGTCGCATCAAGTAATAATAACTCACATGAGTGAGGTCGATCCCACAGGGATTGAAGGATTGAGCAATTTTAGTTTAGTGGTTGATTTAGTCAAGCGAATCAAGTATTGGTTGAGTGGTTTGTAATTTGCAGAAGCTAAATTGCTTGAAATGTAAAGGGAGAAGGGGAAATTGCAGTAAATGAAAGAACAGGACAGTAAATGTGCTGAATCTTAAAGAACAAGTAAAGTAAATTGCAGAAACTTAGATTGCAAGAAATGTAAATGACTGAATCTTAAAGTGCAAGAAATGTAAATTACTTGAATTATAAAAGGAGTTGGGAATTGGGATTGCAGAATTTAAACAAGACAGAAGTAGATTGCAATTAAACAGAAGAGTAGAGAATTGATTGAATGAAACTAAATCTCAACAGAAAAGTAAAAATGCTTTGAGAATTTAAAAACAGAAAGTAAGCAATGCTTAATTTGCAGTAAATTAAAAGGGGTTGAAGATCTCAGGAGTGGAAGAGACTAGATAACAAGTCTAGATCTCAAATCCTTCCTTGATCTAACAAGAACAATTGTAAAGGAAATAAAGAAAAGTTGAATTGCAGAAAGTGTAGAAGAAGAATAAAAGAAGATGCAGTAAACAGAAATTGAAATTCAATTATGCAGAAGAGTAAACAAGATCTCAAGGTGAGATTGAAACAGAAGTTCTTCAATTCTTCACCCAAGATCCCAAGCAAGAAATTAAAAGAGTGCTCAAGCAAGAACAGGGAAGAAGAGAGATTAATTCTCCTTCCAAATTCTCTAAGATCCAAATTCAAAAGTAAAAACTCAAAATGAAAATGAAAGTTAAAAGGAAAATTCAAAGTAAAGTCTAGAGGTGTCAAAAAGGTCCTAATTACATCAAACTAACTCCTATTTATACGCTTTCTATTCTTGGATTTTGGAATTTGGATGGGCTTTTGATTTGGTGAAGAAATGAATTAAGTTTGATTTTTAATTCAATTTTTAGCCCAAATGCACCTCCCAGGGGTAAGCTCAGTTGGAAAAACCAACTGAGCACTCCATTGTTGCTGCCCGTGTCATTTGGTGCGTTGATGTAATTTTTGGAAAACGAATTCCAAACACACAAATCTAACCGGCAAGTGTACCGGGTCGCATCAAGTAATAAAACTCACGGGAGTGAGGTCGATCCCATAGGGATTGAAGGATTGAGCAATTTTTGTTTAATGGTTAATTTAGTCAAGCGGATCAAGATTTGGTTGAGTGCTTTGTGATTAACAGAAATTAAATTGCATGAAAAGTAAAGGGAATGGGTAATTTGCATGAAATTAAAGAGAACAGAAAATAAAAGTGCTGAATCTTAAAGAACAAGAAATTAAATGGCAGAAACTTAGAACGCAAGAAATGTAAATTGCAGAATCTTAAAGTGCAAGTAATGTAAATTGCTTGAATTATAAAAGGAATTGGGAAGTGGATTTGCAGAAATTAAACAAGGAAAAGTAAAATTTAACAAACAGAAATGTAAAAGATGGATTCAATTAAACCGGATCTCAAATGATAATGAAAATAAGCTTGGTGTAGCGACGAAACAAGGAAATTTAAATTGAAAGATGTAGATCTCAGGACTCAAGAGACTAGATAACTAAGTCTAGATCTCAATGCCTTCTTAGATCCAAAGTGAGAATTCAATTGCAAGAAAAGTAAAGATCCAGCAGTAGAAGAAAAGAAGTGAAATTGCGAATTCTCAAAGATGCAGTAAATCAAAACAGAAAGAGATCTCAAGGTGAGATTGAGATAAAATTTCCTCAATTCTTCAACCCAAGATTCACGACAAGTGTAAATGAAATTGAAAACAAGAAAACTAAGAGGAAGAGAATTCAATTCTCCTTTCCCAAGACTCAGAATCTCAAAATAACTCCTAACCAAAAGCCCTCCCAAAATCACTCAGTAAAAACTAAAACGGAAAAGCTCCCAAAAACTTAAATTCTAAGCTATTTATACACTCTCTTCAAATGATCTTCAAGCCTTGAATTGGGCCTTTGCTCTTGATGAAATTGGGTTGACAAAAGCCTCTGTTGATTGCTCTTGGAGTTGGAGAGAAACCCACTTGTGAACCGGGCCATGAACCAGAAAAGCTTGAGTAAAAGTTTGAGGTCAAACTTTTACTCAAGCTTTTCATATCAGCTAGCCTTCCTTGCTGTCATCCACGTTTGAGCCAAAGTTTGATGTCAAACTTTGAGCCAAACGTGGATCCCTCTTGTATGCCTCTTGGGGTGCTACTTTGTCCTCTTGTCAACGTTGCCAATTTTATGCCAACTATAGACTATTATATATGGTTGGAAAGCTCTGAATGTCAGCTTTCTAACCCACTTGAAATCACCTCAATTGGACATCTAAAACTCAAGTTATTCTTGTTGGAAGTATACCCCTTCAGGTTGTTGTGGCGCCAACGTTTGCCTAAAAGCTTGAGGTCAAACATTGGCGCAAGCTTTTGATCTCCTGGGTGTTTTGTTATGGCGCCTGATGTGTATTCTTGGAAAAATGAATTCCAAACACACGAATCTCACCGGCAAGTGTACCAGGTCGCATCAAGTAATAAAACTCACGGGAGTGAGGTCGATCCCACAGGGATTGAAGGATTGAGCAATTTTTGTTTAGTGGTTGATTTAGTCAAGCGAATCAAGATTTGGTTGAGTGATTTGTAATTAACTGAAATTTAAATTGCACGAAAATTAAAAGGAGAGGGATAATTGCAGTAAAGTAAAGAGAATAGAAAATAAAAGTGCTGAATCTTAAAGAACAAGAAATTAAATGGCAGAAACTTAGAACGCAAGAAATGTAAATTGCAGAATCTTAAAATGCAAGAAATGTAAATTGCTTGAATTATAAAAGGAGTTGGGAATTGGGATTGCAGAAATTAAATACAGAAAAGTAAATTGCAACAAGCAGGGAAGTAAAAGATGAATTTAATTGCAGTAGATCTCAAACAGAAAATGTAAATTGCTTGAAAAAGCGTTCAACAGAGAAATCAAAAGGAAATGTTAGATCTCAGGACCCAAGAGACTAGATAACCAAGTCTAGATCTCAATGCCTTCCTAGATCCAAATTCAGAATTCAATTGCAAGAAAAGTAAAGATCAAGCAGTAGAAGAAACACAACCAAATTCAATTTCCAACAGTTGCAGTAAAGTGAGACAGAGAGATCTCAAGGTGAGATTGAGACAGAATTTCCACAATTCTTCAACCCAAGATTCAAGACAAGTGTAAATGAAAATGAAAACAAGAAAACTAAGAGGAAGATAATTCAATTCTCCTTCCCCAAGACTCAGAATCCCAAATTAACTCCTAACCAAAAGCTCTCCCAAAATCACTTAGTAAAAACTAAAACGGAAAAGCTCTCCAAAAACTTTAAATTCTAAGCTATTTATACACTCTCTTCAAATGATCTTCAAGCCTTGAATTGGGCCTTTGCTCTTGATGGAATTAGGTTGACAAAAGCCTCTGTTGATTGCTCTTGGAGTTGGAGAGAAACCCACTTGTGAACCGGGCCATGAACCAGAAAAGCTTGAGTAAAAGTTTGAGATCAAACTTTGACTCAAGCTTTTCATATCAGCTTGCCTCCTTTTGCTGTCATCCACGTTTGAGCCAAAGTTTGAGGTCAAACTTTGAGCCAAACGTGGATCCCTCTTGTATGCCTCTTTGGGTGCTACTTTGTCCTCTTGTCAACGTTGCCAATTTTATGCCCACTATAGACTATTATATATGGTAGGAAAGCTCTGAATGCCGGCTTTCTAACCCACATGGAATCACCTCAATTGGACATCTACAACTCAAGTTATTCTTGTTGGAAGTATACCCCTTCAGGCTGTTGTGGCGCCAACGTTTGCCTAAAAGCTTGAGGTCAAACGTTGGCGCAAGCTTTTGCTCTTCTCCAGGGTGAGTTTCTTGTGGCACCAACGTTTGCCTAAAAGCTTGAGGTCAAACGTTGGCACAAGCTTTTGCTCTTCTCCAGGGTGAATTCAACTCTTCCAAAAGTTTGAGCTAAAGTTTGAGGCAAGCTTTTGCTCAAGCTTTTTGTTCTCTCTTGCTCCTTGCCATTTCTTCTTTCTTCAACCTTCTTCAAAGCTATTTTCACCTATCATTAATCAACCAAGCACATCAAAGCTATGCTCAAAATCATGAGATTGTTATTCTTTCATAATATATGACAATTATAGCACAAAATCTCATGAAATTACATTAATTTATCCATGGTTGATTGAATCAAAGGAAACATGAAATTCTACCCAATTGGCTTACTTATGGCTCAAGAAAGTGCATAAAATCAATTGAAAACAAAAGAAAAAAGCTAGTGAAACTAGGCTAAGATGACTTGTCATCACAACACCAAAGTTAAAGCTTGCTTTTCTTCAAGCAAGAAAAGAATTATTGAGAAGAAAGAATGAAATGGAAGAAGATGTTCATGCTAGCAGAGTATTATTGGTAGCTCATGGGGTTTTGATGCACGAAAAACTTGTCTCTCAACAAATCTCCCTTCGGCAAGTGTACCGAAGTTGTCGTCAAGTAAAAACTCACAATAGAGTGAGGTCGAATCCCACAAGGATTGATTGATCAAGCAACTTTAATTAGAAGAATGTTCTAGTTGAGCGAATCCAGAATTTGGGTTGAAAGTTGCAGAAAATAAAATGGCGGGAATGTAAATAACAGAAAAGTAAATGCTAGAACTAAAGGACTGGAAGTAAATGACTGAAAATAAATTGCAGAATTGTAAATGGGAATGGGGGATTTGCTCATAAAAGTAAATCGCAGAAATTAAAGAGAATGGGTGAGATTAGAGATGGGGAGTTCATTGGGCTTAGGAGATGTTGCAATTCTCCGGATCAAGTTCATTTTCATCTCTTCCTCAATCAATGCACTCATTGATCTCCTTGGCAATCTTAAGTGATTGAATTAGAATTCCTTACAATTCAATCTCTCAAATCTTGATCATTAGCCAATTCCTTGGTCAATTGCTCATGAGAAGAGATGAAGTATGGTCACTGATTATACCACATGCATTTCCCAAACCAAGTATTGAGAGGGTTACAGTCACATACCCATCCAAACCCAATTTGGTCCAGCATGAGAAAGCATTTCTAGCTTGATCTCTTCATTCCTCTTCCATGGTTCAAAAGAGATCCAAGTTTGAATAGCTTTTCTTCCAAGATAACTACTCAATTGGATGAAGATCGAAAGCTTTCAAGTAAAATCAAGAGGAAAGATAGAAGAAGAACAATGAAAATTAGTATTGATCCATCAAATTACAACAGAGCTCCCTAACCCAATGAAAGGGGTTTAGTTGTTCATACCTCTTGAAAATGAAAACAAAGATGGAGAATACATCATAAACTAGAAATTGCAAAGAAAGTAAAATATAGAGAGTGGTTCTTCAGCCTCCAGAACTATTTTACAATTCAAAGCTACTCCTATATATACTACTCTTCTCAGCTTCTAGTTCACTCTTCAAGTCTTGGGCCTTTGGATCTTGAGTTTGAAGCAGTTCCTTTCTTTATTTGGGCTTGGCTTTACTTGCAGAGAGAAAGTGCGAAGTGGGCAGAGACTTAAGCTCAGGGCGTAAGGAGTGTTAATCATTTAGTGAAAGTCCAAGTTCGGGAACATTAGTGACACTTAACATTGTCACTAACGTTCCAATGCACCCCTTTTGCCTTACGTTAAAACCCACGTTAACTAGGTTAACGTGGCTTTTAACGTTGCCTTGTCAATCTTCGAGAACGTTAGTGACACTCAACATTGTCACTAACGTTCCAGTGTGCCCCTTCTTGCTTCACGTTAAAGCTCACGTTAACTAGGTTAACGTGGCTTCTAACGTGGCCTTTGCCATCCTTCGAGAACGTTAGTGACATTCAACATTGTCACTAACGTTCCAATGTGCCCCTAGGTTTCACGTTAGAGTCCACGTTAACTAGGTTAACGTGGCTTCTAACGTGGCCATCTTTTAGCCATCCCAACGTTAGTGACAATGTTGAGTGTCACTAACGTTGGCTCATCTTTCATTTCTCATCGTTAGCTTCCACGTTAACCAAGTTAACGTGGAAGTTAACGTGACTCTTGGGGGTTGTGTGGTTGCTTCAACGTTAGTGACAATATTGAGCGTCACTAACGTTGTCGACAACTCTTCATTCTCTACGTTAGTTCCCACGTTAACCAAGTTAATGTGGGAGTTAACGTGGTACTTAGCACCATAAGCCAACGTTAGTGACAATTTTGAGTGTCACTAACGTTGGCTTCTCTCCCTCCCCCTTAACGTTAGAGGCCACGTTAACTAGGTTAACGTGGTTAACGTGGCTTCTAACGTGGCCACTTATGAGTGATTGCCAACGTTAGTGACAATGTTGAGGGTCACTAACGTTGGCTCAACTTCTTTTCTCCACGTTAGAGTTCACGTTAACTTGGTTAACGTGACTCTCTAACGTGGGCATTGATGGCTTTTTGAGAGTGTTATTGGCAATCACTTTTCTCATTAATCTTTGCAAGTTACCTCCCCTTTTCTTGCTCCTTTTTGGTCCTGAAATCAAGCAACAAAATGCATCAAAGCTCTAGTTCAAGTCATGAGTAATGCAACATAATATTTGTCACTAAACTTATGCAAAATCCTCATGAAATCATGTAAAATGCACAATGTATGCTTGAGTGAAGGCATAAGTGAATATTTACCCAAAACTAGCTTATTTCCTAAAGAAATGCATGAAACTAACCTAAAAACAGTAAAGAAAAGGTCAGTGAAACTGGCCAAAATGCCCTGGCATCAGGTTTCATGTAGATATGTAAATACTCACTTCTTATTGACATTTAGGCCTAGAAAGTCTCCTTCAAGCGTCAAGTAACACACTGCTATGACTTCTCATTATTCCTTTGTCCTTGACTATTATTTTTTTTTTAAGCTTTAGTTCAGTGTCATGTGTAACAAGCTCTTTTCTTTCTTTATGCTTGACACATTATTCACTATAGACACTTGGCTCACATTCCTTCTTAGAACATTGATGCCCAGCACCTCTTTGGGTTACTAAATGCCTTGTAGTTAGGTTGCTCTTGATAGTGGACTTTCAGTTGATGATCCCAGGTCAGTTAACCCAAGTCACCAAGTGTTGATGCACTCCAAAAAACTTAATAATCCAAGCAGATCCTAGTACAAAGACACCACAGGCATATATTCTAAGGTTCAAGCTATTGGTGTCTAGCTTTGTTTCTTTTTATTTTTCTTTTGTTCTGTTGCCATTTTTGGCTTTTTCTTTTCTCTTTTTGTTTTTCTTTTTAACCTAGGACTTTTATTTTATTGAGATTCATAGACAGTGAGCTACCTTCTATTTAAAAGGAGACAGTCTAGTTCTTTTATTCACTAAAAGTGAGCTATCATACAATCACACATACATACCACCACTTACTTTTATTGTACTTCCAGCTAACAAAGAACTATCTCATTTCACATTCCAAACATTTCTTTTATTAAATTAAAGATGCAGGGGACAAAGCATGCATTTAGTTAAGTGAAAGTAAACACACAAGCACACACTTAGACTAGCTTATTTATTGCAAAAAAATGATTCTACTTGTACTAGATGAACACTTTAGCAAGACATAAATCAAAGCATTTCTCAACAGCAGAAGTTAAGTATAGATACAACCTATTGGTTTGCAGTTCTTTTGTTCTTCCTTCTGTTGTGCCCCTTTTGAGTTGTGGTGCATAATGTCTTCAAATGGTGGTTAGTTCCCTGCACAATTCTTAAAAGTTGCTTGCTTCTCAAGCCCTTAGTTGACTGGTTAGTATGCATGAATTGAGTGTGGCTTTTAGATTTAATTTGGTGTGGGAACACTAAACTTAATTCCTTGCCACTGTCTCTAATGCAACAGGTTGTACATTTATGAATTCTTTTGGCCTTGCTAAAGGTTATGGAACCAAAACAAAAAAAAAGCAATTAACTGGTTGAATAATTTATCTGATTGCTTGGAGCTATCATTATGCAGGAGGTGAGAGTAGGCTTTTAAATGAGATTTTGGTGGAACACCAAACTTAGAATCCTTCATTCTCCCTTAAATTGTTTTGGTGTGCAACACCAAACTTAGCTCCTTGCAATACATACTTAATTATTCAACATTTTTTATTGAAAAAGCTATGAAAAGAAAACTACCTCAGGTTGGGTTTCCTCCCAACAAGCGCTTCTTTATTGTCATTAGCTTGACATTGATCCCCTTAGGGTGGTTGATGACTGAAATGTCGAAGCTTATCCCCCCTCACTGTAAGCCTTCTTTGTGTGCCTTGATGCTCAATTTCAATGTGCTCAAGAGAGAGTACTTGGTTAACAGTGTAGTGATCCTCAGTTCCCAGCTGTTGATATATTAATTGCACCTTGTCGCCTTTAGAGAATCCTTCAGTTGGGATTTTTTTATTCTTCCATCCTTTGTGAGCCTTCTTCTTGTTTTTCTTCCTTTTTTTTGTTAACCTTTCTTCCTTGACAGCAGCTTTGGTTGTGGTACCTTCCTTCTTGTTTATCATCCTAATTCCTTTTTGAATTCCTTCTCCTCCTTGCACATGCTCATTCTTTTGCTCCCCTCTATTGTTGGTTGCTTGCCTTGGAAAATAGTCGTTGACTACCTTGCTTCTTTCTTCACTAAATTGTGGTTCTGGAAATACTTTCAGGATAATGCTTTCCTCGTGCATCCTGAGAGTTAGTTCTCCCTGCTCTACATCTATGATGGCTCTAGCAGTGGCCAAAAATGGCCTTCCCAAGATGATTGAATTGTTTTCTTCTTCTTCAGTGTCCAATATTACAAAGTCCGCAGGAAAAATAACTTGTCAACCTTAACTAAAAGGTTTTCAATCACTCCTTTGGGATGTACTACTAACTGGTTCACCAATTCCAAGGACATCTGTATTGGTTTCACCTTCCCTATGCCAAGCTTTTTCACTAAAGATGATGGAATTAGATTTATGCTTGCTCCTAAGTCACACATCCCCTTGTTGATAAATAGACTTCCAATGGTGCAAGGTAGGAAGAAACTTCCAGGATCTTCCAGCTTGGGAGGGAGTCCTTTTCTGATGAGCGCACTACATTCTTCAGTGAGAAGCACAGTTTCCTTCTCCAGCCAACTTCTTTTCTTGTTGATGATTTCCTTCAAGAACTTGGCATATAAGGGCATCTGTTCCAATGCCTCAGCCAAGGGAATGTTGATTTCTAGCTTCTTGAAAGTTTCCAGGAAATTGCGGAAATGTTGATCTTTGGTTTCTTTGTTGAACCTCTAGGGATATGGCAGTGGAGGTGTAATGCTCTTCTCCACTTGTTGCTGTCCTTGAACTTCTTCCTTTGAACTGTGTGGCTGGTTGTTCTTCTCTTTGAGTTTCTCTGGGACATTTCTTCTTGTTGTCATGTCCTCATTGCTAGCTTTCCCCTTTTCTGATGGTTCTTTGTTGCTATCCAAAGGCTTCTTGGTTACCTCCTTGTTGTTGTCTACCAATGTCTTTCCACTCCTTAGTTGTATAGCTTTGCACTCTTCTTTTGGATTAGGAATGGTGTCACTTGGTAGTGAGTTTGAAGGTCTCTCAACAGAAATCTGCTTGGAGATTTGCCCAATCTGCCTCTCTAGGCTCTTCATGGAGGCTTCATGGTTCTTTGTGGTCATTTCTTGGTTCTTCATCATCTTCTCCATGAGCATTTCCAGATTAGTAATCCTCTGAGAGTCTTGTGAAATTGCTTGGTTATGGGGTGCTGATGGTTGATGGTAAGTGCTTTGGTTGGTGGGTTGGTTATTGGATGGATAATGGTTAGAGTTGGGGTAGTTGTTTTGGGGTTTTTTGTAGGGATTTTGGTTAGTTTGTTGCTGGTTGTGGTTTTGGTTGTTTCTTGAAGTGTTTTGGTTTGAGTTCCTCTGCCATGGTTATTGGTTCTGGTTGTGATTATCCCCCCATCTGAGGTTTGGGTGATTCTTCCAGGATGGATTGTAGGTGTCACCATACACCTCATTTGATCCTTGGTTGTGCATATATTGCACTTGCTCTTGTTGTTGTTCTTCTTGGTTCTCCTCATTCTGCCCCCAAGGAGTTGTTGGTTGGCTTGTGGCACTTATTGATGCTACTTGTAGGCCATCAATTCTTTTGGCCATTTGCTCAAATTGTTGCTGAATCTGCTGCTGCATCATTTTGTTTTGAGCTAAGATTGAATCCACTCCTTCCAGCTCCATTACTCCTCTCTTTTTTTATGGTTGGCGTTGCCTTTGATGAGCAAAGAAATATTGGTTGTTAGCCACCATGTCAATGAGGTTTTGAGCTTCTTCTGTAGTTTTCATCAGTTGCAATGATCCTCCAGCTGAGTGATCAAGTGCCTCTTGAGCCTTTAGAGTGAGCCCTTCATAGAAGTTCTGTAACTTGTCCCACTCAGTGAACATCTCTGGTGGACATTTTCTCAGCAGAGCCTTATATCTTTCCCATGCCTCATACAGATTTTCAGCATCCATTTGTGTGAATGTCTGCACCTCAGTCTTCAACCTGATGATCCTTTGAGGGGGGTAAAACTTGGCAAGAAACTTGCTCACCAAATCATCCCAAGTGTTGATGCTTTCCTTCGGAAATGTTTCTAGCCATTGAGTGGCCTTGTCCCTGAGAGAGAATGGGAATAACAGCAGCTTGTATATGTCAGGGTGTACTCCATTGTTTTTAACTGTGTCACAAATCCTCAAGAAAGTGGATAGATGTTGGTTCGGGTCCTCCAATGGTCCTCCTCCAAAAGAGCAGTTGTTTTGGACCAATGTGATGAGTTGTGGCTTCAGTTCAAAGTTATTTGCATTGACATTAGGGGTAAGGATGCTGCTTCCACAGTGTCTAGCATTTGCAAATGTATAGGAGGCCAGTACTCTCCTCTGTTGTGGGTTATTGTTAACCCCTCCTTCTGGATGATTGGGATTAGATGGATCTCCTTCCATCTCGTGATATTCTTCCTCAGATTCTTCCTCTCCAACAATGCCTTTCCCTCTTTCAGCTCTTCTTAATCTCCTGAGAATTCGTTCGTCTTGTTCATGAAAAGTGGGTATGGCTCTTCTTGACATACAAATAAAACACACGAAACACATAAAACCAGTGACACTTCAATCTATTACTAGAATGAAGTTTTAGTTAGCTTAAGCAAAAATTCAAACAGTTAGTGTGTTAGTCAAAAATTAAAGAAACATAAAAGAAAAAGTGCTTGATCTAGATCTCCACTTCACTTAATCATTGTCAATCTATTTCAATCCCTGGCAACGGCGCCAAAAACTTGATGTGTATTTTTGGAAAAACGAATTCCAAACACACGAATCTCACCGGCAAGCGTACTGGGTCACATCAAGTAATAAAACTCACGGGAGTGAGGTCGATCCCACAGGGATTGAAGGATTGAGCAATTTTTGTTTAGTGGTTGATTTAGTCAAGCGAATCAAGATTTGGTTGAGTGATTTGTAATTAACTGAAATTTAAATTGCATGAAAATTAAAAGGAGAGGGATAATTGCAGTAAAGTAAAGAGAACAGAAAATAAAAGTGCTGAATCTTAAAGAACAAGAAATTAAATGGCAGAAACTTAGAACGCAAGAAATGTAAATTGCAGAATCTTAAAATGCAAGAAATGTAAATTGCTTGAATTATAAAAGGAGTTGGGAATTGGGATTGCAGAAATTAAACACAGAAAAGTAAATTGCAACAAGTAGGGAAGTAAAAGATGAATTTAATTGCAGTAGATCTCAAACAGAAAATGTAAATTGCTTGAAGAAGCGTTCAACAGAGAAATCAAAAGGAAATTTTAGATCTCTGGACCCAAGAGACTAGATAACCAAGTCTAGATCTCAATGCCTTCCTAGATCCAAATTCAGAATTCAATTACAAGAAAAGTAAAGATCAAGCAGTAGAAGAAACACAACCAAATTCAATTTCCAACAGTTGCAGTAAAGTGAGACAGAGAGATCTCAAGGTGAGATTGAGACAGAATTTCCTCAATTCTTCAACCCAAGATTCAAGACAAGTGTAAATGAAAATGAAAACAAGAAAACTAAGAGGAAGAGAATTCAATTCTCCTTCCCCAAGACTCAGAATCCCAAATTAACTCCTAACCAAAAGCTCTCCCAAAATCACTTAGTAAAAACTAAAATGGAAAAGCTCTCCAAAGACTTTAAATTCTAAGCTATTTATTTATACGTAAAAAAATTAATTTCACGAAATTACCGGCAAGTATACCGGGTCGTATCAAGTAATAAAACTCACTAAAAGTGAGGTCGATCCCACGGATATTGGTAGATTAAGCAACTTTAGTTAAATGGTAGATTTAGTCAAGCAAACATGGTTTTGATTTCATGAGATTTGTGATTTTTGAACATAATTTCAAGAATTTAAATGGCAAAGAATTTAAAGAACTAGAATATAGAAAGAAAATGAAAGTAAATAACTGAAACTTAAAATGCAAGAAACTTATATGACATTTAAGATAGAATACAAGAAAGTAAAGATTGCTAAATCTTAAAGAACAAAAGAGTAAATAGCAAGAAATAGAGAAACAGAATGTAAATGACAAGAATAATAAATTGCAAGAATGTAGAAGGGAATTGGGTAATGGGTATTCAAACAACTAAAGAGCAAAAGAAATGAGAATTAATGATGGAAAGGATCATTAAGGATCGGAGATGCAAATTCTCATGAATTGATGTTGATCAATTTCTTCTCAATCATGGGTATAGATCCATGGCAACTTGTGGGTAATTGAGTCCCAATCTCTTGGTAACTCAATTTCTCTCAACACAACCAATTGCCACTCTCGTGATCTAATTGTTCATGAGAAGAGATGAAGTTCAATTTCTAATCCAAGCCACACAACTTCCAGAATCTCAACTAAGGGAGGTTACATCTCACATACCAACCAAAGTGTATTGATTAAGAAAATCATGAAAGGATGAACTCTAAACTGAATTATGTGACTCATTTCTCAAACTCACCACATAATTCATATAGATTAATCCCTCTCTCGATGGTGATTGAATCTGTGAAGAACAAGAGTTTCCTTTTAGATGAACCACTTGAATTAAGAAGGAAAAGAAAAGTTATCAACTCATTCAAACAAACAGAGCTCTTCCCCCAAATGAAAATGGGGTTTAGTGAATCATAGCTCCAATTTCAACAACAATTGTAATAGATGAAAATTAAACTAAGTGTAGAGAAGAATGAAGAAGAAGAAGTTCTTAAAACTGAAATTCAAAGTTGCAAGAAAAACAAAATAGAGAATGGGTGAGAAAATCTCTAAGTCTAAAAACAAGTCAAAGGCAAAAAGTAAAGTAGCCGTAAAAGTATCAAACTTTTCTCTATTTATACTACTCCTAAAACTCCTTCAGAGATCTTTAATTTGGGCTACCAATGTGGGCTTTCTCTTTGTTGAATTCCTGGCTCAATGGAAGAAGTGTTGCTAAACATGGAAGGAGGAGTTCATTCATAATGCTTCTGGCCCAATGACTTGGCGTTTTTGCCAATAACTCTAGCCTTAATGCAAGTTGGCAACGTGCATTGTATTTTCCTGGAAGTGGGCATTGGCGTTTGGGCGTTGTTGGCCCAAGTTATTGCTAACAACTTGCTTTTCTTCTTCTTGACTCTTCTTTCATGCTTAATATTGCCCAGAATTTGAGTGTCAATCCTCTGCTTCAATATGGACTATTATATATCATTGGAAAGCTCAGAGTGTCTTCTTTCTAATGCACTTGAAATCATCTCAATTGGAGCTTTGTAGCTCAAGTTATGCTTCCTCAAAGAAGGTAAGGTCAGGCTGCCAAGTTGTTGCTGAACACGCCCCTTTCTTCTCAAGTTGGCAACGTGCCAAGCCTCCCAAGGCTGAGACATGGGGCTGGTGTTGTTGCTGAACATGCCCCCTTGTTGGCACGTTGGCAACGTGCTCGCTGCTCCCCTCCAGGGCCCATTCATGCTTCCTTGAATTTCAACCTCATTTCCTTGTTTTTGGGGCCTAAAGATGACTCTGATTCGAGCTTCCATTTCATGCTCCACTATAGATTATTATATATGATTGGAAAGCTCTGAATGTCAGCTTTCCAATGCAACTAGAAGCACTCAATTTGGATCTCTATAACTCAAGTTATGCTCGTTTGAAGGAGACAGGGTCAGGCTGCCAAAATCGCACACGTTTTTGGTGAAAACGCCCTTGTTTCCAGCGTTGCCAACGTGCTCAGATTCTGAAGCTCTAAATGAAGCTAGATTTTGAAGCTTCAAATGAATGCCAATCTCATACTATGATATATGGTTTGAAAGCTCTAGATGTCTACTTTCAAATGTCGTTAGAATCACCTCATTTGGAGCTTTGTAGCTCAAGATATACTCCATTGAAGGAGGTAAGGTCAGGCTGTCCAGCTCACCAGCGTTTTTGGCAAACACTCCTTTGTATTTCCAAGTTGCCAACGTGGGTTGCTTCATTCCAAAGTTGTCTAGCTGCTGGCGTTGTTGATGAACACGCCCTTATAACTCCAAGTTAGCAATGTGCTAACTTTATCCTCCTTGTCAAGCTTCCTAGTGTTGTCATTGAACACGCCTTCGGAACTCAATGTTGGCAACGTGCTCGAGCTATCATCCAGGGCTATCTCCTTCCTGAACCAAGCTTTCTTGCTGCGTTGCTTGCCTGCGTTGTCCTCAAACACGCCTCCTCATCTTCTAGGTTGGCAACGTGCTCGAAGCTTTGGAATTGCTCTCCAAGGTTGCTTGCTACATTGTCACTAAACACGCCTATAGAACTTGGCGTTGGCAACGTGCATGCCTCTTCCTATGAGTGCTCCTAGTGTTGTTATGGAACACACCCTTGTTCTTGGAGTTGGCAACGTGCCACCATTCCTCATGGCTCCATGCTTGCTGCCTTGAGTTGTTGCCAAACACGCCAGTAGTAACCCAAGTTAGCAACGTGCAAGTCCTCTGCTTCCTTACCAAGCTTGAAATGTTCTCAAGCCTTCTTGCTTCATCACCTAATATAAACCAAAGAAACTTCCTCAATGTATTGCTATTCTATGCACCCAATTTCAAGAGATTCATTCATACTAATGCATTTATAAGCTTCTTGAATTATTTGCATGAATTTGGCCAAATTTCACTTAGTTCTTGGTTCATGGATGCATGGAGAAAAACTCACAAAATTGCTTGTTTATTTTAGTAATAATGAACGAAATTGAACTAAAGCTAACTAAACTAACTAGTTAAAATAGCAAATATGTGAATGCATCACAACACCAAACTTAAACCTTGCTTGTCCTCAAGCAAGAAAAGAATCATGCAATAGAGATTGACAATCCAAGGTAAGAAGAATAGCAACTCAATGTTCATGGTAAGCTAGTTTTCTAAGCATGCTACAATCACAAAAGAAATGTAAATGATTGATGCTTCTATCTAGCTCAATTTATGAAATCTTTTTCTTATATTTCTTCCTTGAAACAAGCTTTTGATTTTCTTATTAGCTTCTCCTTTTGGGTGCTTTGCCCCATGAGTTGATAACAAAACTACGACTCTAAATGCTTTGTTTTCAAGTATTACCACTTGATACATAAGCACCACAAGCATTTAATTCAAGGACTTCATTAAGCTCATTTATTTCTTTTCTTGACTCTCTAATCATTGATGCTTAGAGCCTTGAGCTTTGAGGGAGTACTTTTGCACTTGAGCCTAGCCTTGACTTCTAAGTGTTTTGTTTTCAAGCATTTTACTTGATGCATAAACACCACAAGTACATAACAATGAAATTCTCATTGGTACTCAGAGCCTTCAGCTTTCTCATTCTTTCCCTTTTTCTTTTCTTGCCTTAATTGCATTTGCTTCTTCAAGGTTTTCATGATTTTCAAAAGATTTCACAAAATGTCCTAGATGAAAACTTCAATTAAATAAAATCTAATGTACTTGAGCAACAATCAATCATACTAGCTTTCCAATACTTGTATGCACATACTAAATTCTTCTTTTATTCCTTGTTTGTTTAAGATCATGATATTTTATTGCTTTTGTATTCACAAAACTCAAGTTGGTAGTCATAATGTCACAGCAGCATGTTGCAATTTAGAAATCAAACTATGCTATTCATACCACACATGTATATAGAGAAGGTAATAAGACAATCATGCAATTTAAAGTGCTGGAAACAAATGAGAGGAAAAAGAACTTTACAACCTTGTAATTTATCTTCTCTATTGTTGTCCTTTTCCTCCTTTTCTTTCCCTTCCCACACCAAACTTTGAATGATTGCTTGTACTCAAGCAACAATTAGAACCGTGACTATGGGGCTATGGTTGACATGTTGTTCACTTTCTTCCTCTTCTTCCAGTTTGTTAATAGGAATGACCTTAAGGGGGGAGAAGATTCAGCTAGTGTCCCCTGTCTTGACCTCTCCTCAGCAAGCTTTCTTTTGTTAATGGCTTGATTGAGCTTGCTTGCTGGATCAGGGGGAGGATTGCTTGTGGTTGACCCTTTTTTCTTCATGAATATTGTCCTTGGTAGCTTGGTCACAATCCTCTTCTTGGTGCTTTTGTTAATTGCCTTCACTTCCTTGAATCCAAGTCTTGGTGGTTGTGTGATTGTTGGAGTCTTCTTTTCATCAAGAGTTCCGTGCAATAGTGGTTCAATGAGCTCTTCCTCTGTGTACTTCTCTGCTTCACTTGAGTGTGACTTCTCTTGAGTGTCTTCCTCACTTTCTTGTTCTTCCACTTCTTTTTTTACATTCAACATTTGTTTTAATAGCTCTTTCATGGAGGAGGTTTGTTGATTTTCCCAAGATTTTTTTATCTCCTCTTAATATCTTTCAATCATGGATTCAATTGTTGAGCCATTTTGTTTCAGGGAAGTTTGAGAGAGTTGTGAGTTTTCATGTTCCCTTGTCATCTCAAGTGGCTTTTGTGAAGATGAAGCCACAGGTTCAAACACCTCCACAACCTCCTTTTCCATTGAACTTTCACTTGATACAGAGGTTTCCTCATTTTGTTTTTCCACTTCCTCACCCACAATTTGGTCTTCATCCTCACTGTTTGATAATTCTAAGTTTCTCCTTATTTGCTCTAAATGCCCATCCTTCTTCTTGAAGAGGATTTCTTGCCTTTTCCAGGATTGTTCTTGTCTTTCCAATAGTTCTCTGGATTTTTGAAGGAGGTCCTCAGCTACTAGCTCAAGAGATGAAGGTTGAGAGAAATTTTGTGGATATGGATGTGTTGTGGTGAGGTTGTTTTGAGTGGTATGGAATGAATCTTGTAAATTGTGGAATAAGTTTTATGGTTGGTGGAATGAATGGTGTGGATCTTGGAGGAGACTTTGTGTTGAGGCATAATCAAGTGAGGAAGAATTTTCAAGTGAAGAAATGGGAGGTGAGGTTGGATAATTTTGCATAAATGAATTGAAGGTTTGCTCAAGTGATGATGGCTCTTGATTAATGGAGTATGACACATTGAGTGCTCTCTGATTTTGATCCTCCCATCTACAATGTGAATCATTGTAGAATTCCTCAGAGTGAGAATCATTTTGTGGCCACGGGAAGCAATCTTCCATGTATGTATTGACAGCACAATCAAACGAATCATTAAAATTTTCTTCCCAGCCATAGTTTGTGTAATTGTCATAACAGTATGAGTCACTTTGTGGTTCTGGGAGAAAATTCATTTCACTTGATTGTTCACACTCTTGTTGATATGCCCAAGCACCATGAGGGTAATGACATAAATCATTTTGTGATTCTGGACAACATCTCATGTGATTAGCTTGATCAATTTGTGGCTCTGGAGCAAATCTCCATGGATTGGGGTGCTCAGAATTTGCAATTTCTTGGCGATACTCCCAGCCACCATTAGAATAATGACTTGAATCATTTTGTGGTGGTGAGAAATATCCCATATGATTCTCTTGCTCATCTTGTAGTTCTGAAGCATATCTCCATGAATTGGAGTGCTCAGGATCTGTAATTTCTTGGTGATATTCCCAACCACCATTAGAATAGTCAATTGGTGATTGTGGGTGATATCCTAGAAAATTTGTTTGATCACAAGATGAGTTGAACTCCATTTGAATTTTGTAAAACACAACACCAAATAAAATTGAAATTCATGTCACAGAGAAGAATTTCTTAGTGAGGCAATAACTCAAACACCTTAGTGTCAAAAAGAAAATAAAAAAAAAATTAAAAGAACTGTACAAAGCAAAAACAAAGAAAATGCTTAATCTAAACTACCATTCACTTAATCATTGTTAATCTTTTCCAATCCCCGGCAACGGCGCCAAAAACTTGATACGTAAAAAAATTAATTTCACGAAATTACCGGCAAGTATACCGGGTCGTATCAAGTAATAAAACTCACTAAGAGTGAGGTCGATCCCACGGAGATTGGTAGATTAAGCAACTTTAGTTAAATGGTAGATTTAGTCAAGCAAACATGGTTTTGATTTCATGAGATTTGTGATTTTTGAACATAATTGCAAGAATTTAAGTGGCAAGGAATTTAAAGATCTAGAATATAGAAAGAAAATGAAAGTAAATAACTGAAACTTAAAATGCAAGAAACTTAAATGACATTTAAGATAGATTGCAAGAAAGTAAAGATTGCTAAATCTTAAAGAACAAAAGAGTAAATAGCAAGAAATAGAGAAACAGAATGTAAATGACAAGAATAATAAATTGCAAGAATGTAGAAGGGAATTGGGTAATGGGTATTCAAACAACTAAAGAGCAAAAGAAATGAGAATTAATGATGGAAAGGATCATTAAGGATCGGAGATGCAAATTCTCATGAATTGATGTTGATCAATTTCTTCTCAATCATGGGTATAGATCCATGGCAACTTGTGGTAATTGAGTCCCAATCTCTTGGTAACTCAATTTCTCTCAACACAACCAATTGCCACTCTCGTGATCTAATTGTTCATGAGAAGAGATGAAGTTCAATTTCTAATCCAAGCCACACAACTTCCAGAATCTCAACTAAGGGAGGTTACATCTCACATACCAACCAAAGTGTATTGATTAAGGAAATCATGAAAGGATGAACTCTAAACTGAATTATGTGACTCATTTCTCAAACTCACCACATAATTCATATAGATTAATCCCTCTCTCGATGGTGATTGAATCTGTGAAAAACAAGAGTTTCCTTTTAGATGAACCACTTGAATTGAGAAGGAAAAGAAAAGTTATCAACTCATTCAAACAAACAGAGCTCTTCCCCCTAATGAAAATGGGGTTTAGTGAATCATAGCTCCAATTTCAACAACAATTGTAATAGATGAAAATTAAACTAAGTGTAGAGAAGAATGAAGAAGAAGAAGTTCTTAAAACTGAAATTCAAAGTTGCAAGAAAAACAAAATAGAGAACGGGTGAGAAAATGTCTAAGTCTAAAAACAAGTCAAAGGCAAAAAGTAAAGTAGCCGTAAAAGTATCAAACTTTTTTCTATTTATACAACTCCTAAAACTTCTTCAGAGATCTTTAATTTGGGCTAGCAATGTGGGCTTTCTCTTTGTTGAATTCCTGGCTCAATGGAAGAAGTGTTGCTAAACATGGAAGGAGGAGTTCATTCATAATGCTTCTGGCCCAATGACTTGGCGTTTTTGCCAATAACTCTAGCCTTAATGCAAGTTGGCAACGTGCATTATATTTTCCTGGAAGTGGGCATTGGCGTTTGGGCGTTGTTGGCCCAAGTTATTGCTAACAACTTGCTTTTCTTCTTCTTGACTCTTCTTTCATGCTTAATATTGCCCAGAATTTGAGTGTCAATCCTCTGCTTCAATATGGACTATTATATATCATTGGAAAGCTCAGAGTGTCTTCTTTCTAATGCACTTGGAATCATCTCAATTGGAGCTTTGTAGCTCAAGTTATGCTTCCTCAAAGAAGGTAAGGTCAGGCTGCCAAGTTGTTGCTGAACACGCCCCTTTCTTCTCAAGTTGGCAACGTGCCAAGCCTCCCAAGGCTGAGACATGGGGCTGGCGTTGTTGCTGAACATGCCCCCTTGTTGGCACGTTGGCAACGTGCTCGCTGCTCCCCTCCAGGGCCCATTCATGCTTCCTTAAATTTCAACCTCATTTCCTTGTTTTTGGGGCCTAAAGATGACTCTAATTTGAGCTTCCATTTCATGCTCCACTATAGATTATTATATATGATTGGAAAGATCTGAATGTCAGCTTTTCAACGCAACTGGAAGCACTCAATTTGGATCTCTATAACTCAAGTTATGCTTGTTTGAAGGAGACAGGGTCAGGCTGCCAAAATCGCACACGTTTTTGGTGAAAACGCCCTTGTTTCCAGCGTTGCCAACGTGCTCAGATTCTGAAGCTCTAAAGGAAGCCAGCTTTTGAAGCTTCAAATGAATTCCAATCTCATACTATGATATATGGTTGGAAATCTATGGATGTCTACTTTCAAATGCCGTTGGAATCACCTCATTTGGAGCTTTGTAGCTCAAGATATACTCCATTGAAGGAGGTAAGGTCAGGCTGTCCAGCTCACCAGCGTTTTTGGCAAACACTCCTTTGTATTTCCAAGTTGCCAACGTGGGTTGCTTCATTCCAAGGTTGCCTAGCTGCTGGCGTTGTTGGTGAACACGCCCATATAACTCCAAGTTAGCAATGTGCTAACTTTATCCTCCTTGTCAAGCTTCCTAGCGTTGTCATTGAACACGCCTTCGGAACTCAATGTTGGCAACGTGCTCGAGCTATCATCCAGGGCTATCTCCTTCCTGAACCAAGCTTTCTTGCTGCGTTGCTTGCCTGTGTTGTCCTCAAACATGCCCCCTCATCTTCTAGGTTGGCAACGTGCTCGAAGCTTTGGAATTGCTCTCCAAGGTTGCTTGCTACATTGTCACTAAACACGCCTATAGAACTTGGCGTTGGCAACGTGCATGCCTCTTCCTATGAGTGCTCCTAGCGTTGTTATGGAACACACCCTTGTTCTTGGAGTTGGCAACGTGCCACCATTCCTCATGGCTCCATGCTTGCTGCCTTGAGTTGTTGCCAAACACGCCAGTAGTAACCCAAGTTAGCAACGTGCAAGTCCTCTGCTTCTTTACCAAGCTTGAAATGTTCTCAAGCCTTCTTGCTTCATCACCTAACATAAACCAAAGAAACTTCCTCAATGTATTGCTATTCTATGCACCCAATTTCAAGAGATTCATTCATACTAATGCATTTATAATCTTCTTGAATTATTTGCATGAATTTGGCCAAATTTCACTTAGTTCTTGGTTCATGGATGCATGGAGAAAAACTCACAAAATTGCTTGTTTATTTTAGTAATAATGAACGAAATTGAACTAAAACTAACTAAACTAACTAGTTAAAATAGCAAATATGTGAATGCTTCATTTATACACTCTCTTCAAATGATCTTCAAGCCTTGAATTGGGCCTTTGCTCTTGATGGAATTGGGTTGACAAAAGCCTCTGTTGATTGCTCTTGGAGTTGGAGAGAAACCTACTTGTGAACCGGTCCATGAACCAGAAAAGCTTGAGTAAAAGTTTGAGGTCAAACTTTGACTCAAGCTTTTCATATCAGCTTGCCTCCTTTTGCTGTCATCCACGTTTGAGCCAAAGTTTGAGGTCAAACTTTGAGCCAAACGTGGATCCCTCTTGTATGCCTCTTGGGGTGCTACTTTGTCCTCTTGTCAACGTTGCCAATTTTATGCCCACTATAGACTATTATATATGGTTGGAAAGCTCTGAATGTCGGCTTTCTAACCCACTTGGAATCACCTCAATTGGACATCTACAACTCAAGTTATTCTTGTTGGAAGTATACCCCTTCAGGCTGTTGTGGCGCCAACGTTTGCCTAAAAGCTTGAGGTCAAACGTTGGCGCAAGCTTTTGCTCTCCTGGATGTTTTGTTGTGGCGCCAACGTTTGCCTAAAAGCTTGAGGTCAAACGTTGGCGCAAGCTTTTGCTCTTCTCCAGGGTGAGTTTGTTGTGGCGCCAACGTTTGCCTAAAAGCTTGAGGTCAAACGTTGGCACAAGCTTTTGCTCTTCTCCAGGGTGAATTCAACTCTTCCAAAAGTTTGAGCTAAAGTTTGAGGCAAGATTTTGCTCAAGCTTTTTGTTCTCTCTTGCTCCTTGCCATTTCTTCTTTCTTCAACCTTCTTCAAAGCTCTTTTCACCTATCATTAATCAACCAAGCACATCAAAGCTATGCTCAAAATCATGAGATTGTTATTCTTTCATAATATATGACAATTATAGCACAAAATCTCATGAAATTGCATTAATTTATCCATGGTTGATTGAATCAAAGGAAACATGAAATTCTACCCAATTGGCTTACTTATGGCTCAAGAAAGTGCATAAAATCAATTGAAAACAAAAGAAAAAAGCTAGTGAAACTAGGCTAAGATGACTTGTCATCAGCGTCAACGTTTGCCTAAAAGCTTGAGGTCAAACGTTGGCGCAAGCTTTTGCTCTTCTCCAGGGTGAATTCAACTCTTCCAAAAGTTTGAGCTAAAGTTTGAGGCAAGCTTTTGCTCAAGCTTTTTGTTCTCTCTTGCTCCTTGCCATTTCTTCTTTCTTCAACCTTCTTCAAAGCTCTTTTCACCTATCATTAATCAACCAAGCACATCAAAGCTATGCTCAAAATCATGAGATTGTTATTCTTTCATAATATATGACAATTATAGCACAAAATCTCATGAAATTGCATTAATTTATCCATGGTTGATTGAATCAAAGGAAACATGAAATTCTACCCAATTGGCTTACTTATGGCTTAAGAAAGTGCATAAAATCAATTGAAAACAAAAGATAAAAGCTAGTGAAACTAGGCTAAGATGACTTGTCATCACAACACCAAACTTAAAGCTTGCTTGTCCCCAAGCAAGAAAAGAATTATTGAGAAGAAAGAATGAAATGGAAGAAGATGTTCATGCTAGCAGAGTATTATTGGTAGCTCATGGGGTTTCATGTAGATATGTAAATACTCACTTCTTATTGACATTTAGGCCTAGAAAGTCTCCTTCAAGCATCAAGTAACACACTGCTATGACCTCTCATTATTCCTTTGTCCTTGACTATTATTTTTTTATAAGCTTTAGTTCAGTGTCATGTGTAACAAGCTCTTTTCTTTCTTTATGGTTGACACATTATTCACTATAGACACTTGGCTCACATTCCTTCTTAGAACATTGATGCCCAGCACCTCTTTGGGTTACTAAATGCCTTGTAGTTAGGTTGCTCTTGATAGTGGACTTTCAGTTGATGATCCCGGGTTAGTTAACCCAAGTCACCAAGTGTTGATGCACTCCAAAGAACTTAATAATACAAGCAGATCCTAGTACAAAGACACCACAGGCATATATTCTAAGGTTCAAGCTATTGGTGTCTAGCTTTGTTTTTTTTATTTTTCTTTTATTCTGTTGCCATTTTTTGCTTTTTCTTTTCTCTTTTTGTTTTTCTTTTTAACCTAGGACTTTTATTTTATTGAGATTCATAGATAGTGAGCTACCTTCTACTTAAAAGGAGACAGTCTAGTTCTTTTATTCACTAAAAGTGAGCTATCATACAATCATGCATTCATACCACCACTCACTATTATTGTACTTCCAGCTAACAAAGAACTATCTCATTTCACATTCCAAACATTTCTTTTATTGAATTAAGGATGCAGGGGACAAAGCATGTATTTAGTTAGGTGAAAATAAACACACAAGCACACACTTAGACTAGCTTTCTTATTGCCAAGAGTGAGTCTGCTTATACTAGATGAACACTTTAGCAAGTCATCAGTCGAAGCATTTTTAAACCGCAAGAGTTAAGTATAGATACAACCTATTGGTTTGCAGTTCTTTTGTTCTTCCTTCTGTTGTACCCCTTTTTAGTTGTGGTGCATGATGTCTTCACTTGGTGGTTAGTTCCCTGCATAATTCTCAAAAGTTGCTTGCTTCTTAAGCCCTTAGGTGACTGGTTAGTATGTATGAATTAAGTGTGGTTTTTGGATTTAATTTGGTGTGGGAACACCAAACTTAATTCCTTGCCACTTCCTCTGATGCAACATGTTAACTATATGTAAAATCTTGTGTCCTCGCTAAAGGTTATGGAGTTAAGACTAGAAAGCATTTAAGTAGTTGAATAATCTGTTTGATTGCTTGGAGCTAGTATTGTGCAGGAGGTGAGAATGTGCTTTTAAATGAGGTTTTAGTGGAACACCAAACTTAGAATCCTTCATTCTCCCTTAAATTGTTTTGGTATGCAACACCAAACTTAGCTCCTTGCAATGCATACCAATTATTCAACATTTTTATTGCAAAGGCTATGAAAAGAAAACTACCTCAGGTTGGGTTGCCTCCCAACAAGCGCTCTTTTAATGTCACTAGCTTGACACCCTTCATTCTTTCTAAGAGGGCTGTAGGCTCTGAACCTCTTTTTCCTTGTCCCACTGTCCTCCTAAGTACAGCTTTGCTCTGTGACCATTTGCTGTGAATTGACTCTTTGTTACTTCGTCCAGCAATTCAATACTCCCATAAAGAAAAACCTTGGTTACCAAATATGGACCAGTCCACTTAGATTTAAGTTTGCCAGGGAACATCTTGAGTCGTGAGTTGTACAAGAGTACTTGCTGCCCAGGTTTGAATTCTTTCTTCAAGATCCTTCTGTCATGCCACCTCTTGGCTTTTTCTTTATATATCTTGGCACTTTCATAGGCTTCTAGCCTAAATTCATCCAGCTCATTTAGCTGCAACAACCTTTTCTCCCCTGCTGCTTCAGAGTCAAGGTTTAGGAGTTTAGTAGCCCAAAACGCTTTGTGTTCAAGCTCTACAGGGAGGTGACAGGATTTGCCATATAATAGCTGAAAGGGAGACTTCCCAATGGGAGTTTTGAAAGCCGTTCTGTATGCCCAGAGTGCATCCTCTAGCTTCCGAGCCCAATCTTTTCTTGTACTTCCTACTGTCTTCTCCAAGATCTTCTTCAATTCCCTATTTGCTAGTTCAGCCTGACCATTGGTCTGGGGGTGATATGGCATGGCTACTTTATGAATGACTCCATATTTGTGGAGGAGTTTCTCCATCTGCTTGTTGCAAAAATGGCTACCACCATCACTCACAAGACCCTTGGAAACTCCATATCTAGTGAAGATATGCTTCTTAAGGAATTGAAGGACAATTTGTGCATCACAAGTGGTTGTGGCTATGGCTTCCACCCACTTTGAGACATACTCTACTGCTACCAAGATATATCTAAAGGAATAGGAAGGGGGAAAGGGTCCCATGAAATCAATTCCCCATAGATCAAATAATTTCAATTCCAAAATGAAGTTTTGAGGCATTTCGTTCCTTCTTGTCAGTCCTCCTGCTCTCTGGCATTCGTTACATTGGTGAACATATTCTCTGGCATCCTTGAAGATAGTTGGCCAATAGAAGCCACTCTACAGTATCTTTGCAGCTGTTCTTTCTGGGTCAAAGTGTCCATCATAAGCTGAGCCATGGCAATGCCACAAGATATCCCTTATTTCACTCTCAGGGACACACCTTCTAATTACTCCATCAGAACATCTCTTGAACAGGAAGGGTTCATCCCACAAGAATTTCCTTGCTTCGTTGATTAACTTCTTCACTTGTTGCTTAGAGAACTCTTGAGGTATCTTCCTTCCCACTTTGTAGTTCGCTATGTCAGCAAACCAAGGTGCTTGCTGAATCTGCAAGAGGTGCTCATCTGGGAAGCTTTCATTCACGGGCTGGGAGACTTTTTGAATTGTTTCTTGTGGTAGCCTCGACAAATGATCAGCAACTCGGTTTTCAGTACCCTTCCTATCCCTTACCTCAATGTCAAACTCTTGTAGGAGCAATATCCACCTGATAAATCTTGGTTTAGCATCCTGTTTTGACATCAAATACTTAAGGGCAGCATGGTCAGTATAAACCACAATTTTGGATCCTATTAAATATGATCTAAACTTATCAAATGCATAAACTACAGCTAGCAATTCCTTCTCTGTTGTGGTGTAATTTTTCTGAGCTTCATTCAACACTTTACTTGCATAATATATGACATGATGCAAGTTTCCCTTCTTTTGTCCAAGCACAGCGCCAATTGCAATGTCACTTGCATCACACATAAGTTCAAAAGGCAGCTCCCAATCTGGGGGTGTGATGATTGGTGCTGTTGTGAGTCTGTTTTTTTAAAAGTTTCAAAGGCATGCTGGTAGTTTTCATCAAAAACAAAGGGGTTATCGATCATTAATAAATTACTCAAAGGTTTGGCTATTTTTGAAAAATCCTTGATAAACCTTCTATAAAATCCTGCATGCCCCAAGAAACTTCTAACAGATTTCACATTAGTTAGTGGAGGGAGTTTTTCTATGATCTCAATCTTTGCCTTGTCAACCTCTATCCCTTTTCTTGAAACTTTATGACCAACAACAATCCCTTCAGGTACCATGAAATGGCATTTCTCCCAGTTCAAAACCAAATTAGTTTCTTGGCACCATTTCAAAACAAGAGTTAGATGGTTCAGGCAAGCGTTGAAATTATCACCAAAAACAGAAAAGTCGTCCATGAAGACCTCTAGAAACTTTTGGACCATATCGGAGAAAATGGAAAGCATATGATGACATGCCAACATGTCATATTTTTCTATACTTTTTCATTTGTTTTCAAAAGGTTTTATGCACTTTCTTGAGCCATAAGCAAGCCAATTGGGTAGATTTTCATGTTTCCTTTGATTCAATTAACCATGGATGAATTAATGCAATTTCATGAGATTTTATACTATAATTGTCATATATTATGAAAGAATAACAAACTCATGATTTTGAGCAAAGCTTTGATGTGTTTGGTTGATTGATGATAGGTGAAAAGAGTTTTGAAGGTTGAAGAAAGAAGGAATGGCTAGGAGCAAGAGAGAACAAAAAGCTTGAGCAAAAGTTTGCCTCAAACTTTAGCTCAAACTTTTGGAAGAATTGAAAACACTCCAGAGGAAAAAAGCTTGAGCAAAAGTTTGCCTCAAACTTTAGCTCAAACTTTTGGGAGAAAAGCTTGAGCCAACATTTGCCTCAAACTTTTTGGCAAACGTTGGCATCACAAAATCAACACCCTGGAGGAGAAAAGCTTGCGCCAATGTTTGCCTCAAGCTTTTTGGCAAACGTTGGCGCCACACGCCACAACAGCCTGAAGGGGTATACTTCCAACAAGAATAACTTGAGCTACAGAGCTCCAAATGAGATGATTCAAAAAGCATTGGAAAGTAGGAATCAAGAGCTTTCCAAGCATATATGGCACTGCATGGTGGACACTAAAATTGAGGGAGAAAAATGCCCCGAAATGTGCATAAGCGAACATAGTGGCAACTTGCAGTGAGGCCAACTGACCTCTGCACTTTCAACAGAGTATAACTCGAGCTGTGGAACTCCAAATGATGCGCTTCCAACGGCATTGGAAAGTAGACATTCAGGGCTTTCCAAAAATTTATAATAGTATGGGGTGGACAATGTGTTTGAGTCTCCAAAATCTGGTGTTTTCGACCACGTTTGAGGCAAACGTCGCCTCAAACGCTGCACACCAAAGCCAGCGACCTTGTCCTCTTCAAAGGAGCATAACTTGAGTTGTAGATGTCCAATTGAAATGATTCTAAGTGGGTTAGAAAGCTGACATTCAGAGCTTTCCAACCATATATAATAGTCTATATTGGGCATAAAATTTGCAACGTGACAAGAGGACAAAGTAGCCCCCAAGAAGCATACAAAAGGGATCCACGTTTGGCTCAAAGTTTGACCTCAAACTTTGGCTCAAACGTGGATGGCAGCAAGGAATGTTAGCTGATATGAAAAGTTTGAGTAAAAGTTTGACCTCAAACTTTTACTCAAGCTTTTCTGGTTCATGGCCTGGTTCACAAATGGGTTTCTCTCCAACTCCAAGAGCAATCAACAGAGGCTATCTTCAACCCAATTCCATCAAGAGCAAGGGCCCAATTGACACCACTCAAAGGCACAAGAGATAGTTAGAATAGAAATTTCATTTTAATTGTAATTTGTTTTGAATTTCATTTTCATTTTGTAAAAAATGCCTATAAATAGGCATCTGTTTCATTTTATTGGGGGGCGAGCTCCACTAGGGAGCATTAGGAATACAGAACTCTCTCTCTTTAGTTTTTCTTTTTGTTTTAAATCTTGGGTTGAGAATTGAAGAAATTCTGTTTCAATCTCACCTTAAGAATTCTCTCTGTTTTCTTCTTCTGCAAACTTTCAAGTGAATTGTGATTTGAATCAAAGTTCGTTTCATCGCTTTCATCTTTAATTCTCCTGCATCTTGTTTGCTAGCGGATCAAGGAAGGAATTGAGATCTAGACTTGTTTTCTAGTCTCATTGATTTCCTGAGATCTTCAACCTCTCATTTAGATTTTGCAATTGAGCTGCATTTCATTTTCTGTTCGGTTCCTCAATTCAATTTACATTAAGCCTGCTGCAAATCTCATTTACATTTCCTGCACAATTTTAAATTCCTCTGCAATTGCTCTAAGTTCTAATTCACTGCAATTTTGCTTCTCTGTTTACATTGCTCCCAATTTACTTTCCTGCAATTTAAGCTTGCTGCAAGAGTTTTGAATTCTGATATATTGCTCTATTTAATTTCCAGCACCCCAGCCCCTTTACTTTTCATGCAATTTACTTTTCTTGCAATTTAAGTTTCAGCTATTTTACTTTCTTGTTCTTTAAGTTACTTGCCAATTTATATTCTGCAACTTTAAATTCATCGTCATTTACCTTCTGTTGGCTACCTCTCATCCAATTTCACTTAAATGTTAGCTTGACTAAACTAATCACCCACTAAAGTTGCTTGATCCATCAATCCCTGTGGGATCGACCTCACTCCCGTGAGTTTTATTACTTGATGCGACCCGGTATACTTGCCGGTTAGTTTTGTGTGTTTGGAATTTGTTTTTCGTTTTCCGAAAATACACATCAAGTTTTTGGCGCCGTTGCCGGGGAATTGATTTAGATCAACAATGATTAAGTGGGTGAGAAGTCTAGATCAAGCATTTTCTTTGTTTTTGTTTTCTGTTTCAAAGTGAAACCAAGGTGTTTGAGTTTTTGCCTCACTAAGAAATTCTCATCTCTGATATGAGTAATTTCAATTTTCATTGATGTTTGCAAAATACAAATGGAGTTCAACTCATCATTTGGTCAAACAAAATTTTATGGGATATTACCCACCATCATCAATCTCTAATGATGGCTGGGAATATCACCAAGAAACTTTAAATTATGGGCACTCCAATTCATGGAGCTATGCCTCAGAACCACAAGATGAGAAAGAAAATCATATGGGATATTTCCCTCCACCACAAAATGCTGCAAGTCATGATTTTAATGGTGGATGGGAAGGAAATTCTAATGCTCCATATGATATTCATCCGAAGATATCATCACTTGACCACGCTTCAACAGAAAGCCTCTGTCAAAACTCACCACCCACACAAACTTCCATGAACCAAAGACTCTCAAAGCTTGAGTCCATGCTCAAAAGAATTGCGGAGGAGAAAGAGAAATACCAGAAAGAACAAGAGAACTCCCTCAAAAACATGGAAGCGCAATTAGGCCAACTGGTGAGTGCAATGAAGAAGAAGGAAAAACAAGAGGAAGAGGCTACTGAGTCAAGTGAATTTTTATTGAAAAAGAAAGAGGTGGTGGAAATAGTTAAAAATAAAACTGCACTTGAGGTGACAAAAGAACCTGAACACTCACAACCTCCTCAAACCCCCCTGGACCAAAAAGTCTTAACAATTGAATCTGAGATTAAAAGATATGAAGAGGAGATGAAGAAATGTTGGGAAGATCAACAAACCTCCTCCATGAAAGAGCTATTAAAACAAATGTTGAGTGTAAAAGAGGAAGTGGAGGAGCAAGAAAGTGAGGAAATCATTCCAAACTCAAGTGAGGCAGAGAAGTACATGAAGGAGGAGTTCATGGAACCACCAGTTCAAAAGGCTCTGGATGAATACAAAACTCCAATAATCACACAGCAACCAAGTCTTGAATCCAAAGAAGTGAAGGCAACTAGCAAGAACACCAATTCTGTCCCTAATCCAGCAAGCAAGATCAATCAAGCCATTTGCAAAAGGAAGCTTGCTGAGGAAAGGCCAAGACAAGGGACACTAGCTGAATCCTTCCCTCCTTTGAGGTCATTCCTCTTAACAAACTGGAAGAAGAGGAAGAAAGTGAAGAACAACATGTCAAGCTAATGACACTAAAAGAGCACTTGTTAGGAGGTAACCCAACCATAGGTAACATTTCTTCTCTGCTTTGTTTTCTTTTTCTTTGCTTTGTTTAAATTCAATAAATTGGCATATGGTTGCATTCTAAGTTTGGTGTTGCTATGCAACAAAATTTGGTTCTAATCCTTACAAGATACTTGCATCAATTCCAAGTGAAAGTGTCACACTAAGTTTGGTGTGCCACTTATCTTTTATGCAATGTATTGTGCACACCTTCTTATCTATGCAATCAAAATGTCTCTGTCTCTTATGCCTTGATATCTTTAATTTTGCTTGTTTAAAACACATGTGTTACTAACATTTCATTGTGTAAGACATTCATAATCCATCTTAAGCCCATAGCCACGGTTCTAATAGTTGCTTGAAGATGAGCAAGCATTCTGAGTTGGTATGGGAAGGAGGAGAATGGGAGGAAAATGACAACAATAGAGAAGATGAACTACAAGGTTGTAAAGTTCCTTTTCCTCTCATTTGTTTCAAGCACTATAAACTGCATGATTGTCTTTACCTTCTCTGTATGCATGTGTGTATGAAAAGGCATAGTTTGATTTCTAAATTGCAACATGGTGCTGTGTCATTATGATTACCAACTTGAGTTTTGTGAATTCAAAAGCAATAAAAGTATCATGATCATAAACAAACAAGGCATTAAAGAAGATTTTAGCATGTGCATAAAAGTATTGGAAAGCTAGTATGTTTAATTGTTGCTTAATTGCATTGGATTTTATTTAATTGAAGTTTTCATCTAGGACATTTTATGAAATCTTTTGAAAATCATGAAAACCTTGAAGAGGCAAATACAATTAAAGCAAGAAAAGAAAAAGGGAAAGAATGAGAAAGCTGAAGGCTCTGAGTACCAATGGCAATTTATTTGTTAAGTACTTGTGGTGTTTATGTATCAAGCCAAATGCTTGAAAACAAAACACTTAGAAGTCAAGGTTAGGCTCAAAGTGCAAAAGCACTCCCTCAATGCTCAAGGCTCTGAGCATCAATGATTAGAGAGTCAAGAAAAGAAAAGAAAAATGAGCTTAATGAAGTCCTCTAATCAAATGCTTGTGGTGCTTATGTATCAAGTGGTAATACTTGAAAACAAAGCATTTAGAAGTCGTAGCTTTGTTATTAACTCATGGGGCAAAGCACCCAAAAGGAGAAGCTAATAAGAAAAGCAAAAAGCTTGTTTCAAGGAAGAAATATAAGGAAAAGATTTCATAAAATGAGCTAGATAGAAGCATCAATCATTTACATTTCTTTTGTGATTGTAGCATGCTTAGAAAACTAGCTTACCATGAACATTAAGTTGCTATTCTTCTTACCTTGGATTGTCAATCTCTATTGCATGATTCTTTTCTTGCTTGGGGACAAGCAAGGTTTAAGTTTGGTGTTGTGATGACATGCCAACATGTCATGTTTTTCTATGCTTTTTCATTTGTTTTCAAAAGGTTTTATGCACTTTCTTGAGCCATAAGCAAGCCAATTGGGTAGATTTTCATGTTTCCTTTGATTCAATCAACCATGGATGAATTAATGCAATTTCATGAGATTTTATGCTATAATTGTCATATATTATGAAAGAATAACAAACTCATGATTTTGAGCAAAGCTTTGATGTGTTTGGTTGATTGATGATAGGTGAAAAGAGTTTTGAAGAAGGTTGAAGAAAGAAGGAATGGCTAGGAGCAAGAGAGAACAAAAAGCTTGAGCAAAAGTTTGCCTCAAACTTTAGCTCAAACTTTTGGAAGAATTGAAAACACTCCAGAGGAAAAAAGCTTGAGCAAAAGTTTGCCTCAAACTTTAGCTCAAACTTTTGGGAGAAAAGCTTGAGCCAACGTTTGCCTCAAACTTTTTGGCAAACGTTGGCATCACAAAATCAACACCCTGGAGGAGAAAAGCTTGCGCCAACGTTTGCCTCAAGCTTTTTGGCAAACGTTGGCGCCACACGCCACAACAGCCTGAAGGGGTATACTTCCAACAAGAATAACTTGAGCTACAGAGCTCCAAATGAGGTGATTCAAAAAGCATTGGAAAGTAGGAATCAAGAGCTTTCCAAGAATATATGGCACTGCATGGTGGACACTAAAATTGAGGGAGAAAACTGCCCCGAAATGTGCATAAACGAACATAGTGGCAACTTGCAGTGAGGCCAACTGACCTCTGCACCTTCGACGGAGTATAACTCGAGCTGTGGAACTCCAAATGATGCGCTTCCAACGGCATTGGAAAGTAGACATTCAGGACTTTCCAACAATTTATAATAGTATGGGGTGGACAATGTGTTTGAGTCTCCAAAATCTGGCGTTTTCGACCACGTTTGAGGCAAACGTCGCCTCAAACGCTGCACACCAAAGCCAACGACCTTGTCCTCTTCAAAGGAGCATAACTTGAGTTGTAGATGTCCAATTGAGGTGATTCTAAATGGGTTAGAAAGCTGACATTCAGAGCTTTCCAACCATATATAATAGTCTATATTGGGCATAAAATTTGTAAAGTGACAAGAGGACAAAGTAGCCCCCAAGAAGCATACAAAAGGGATCCACGTTTGGCTCAAAGTTTGACCTCAAACTTTGGCTCAAACGTGGATGGCAGCAAGGAATGTTAGCTGATATGAAAAGTTTGAGTAAAAGTTTGACCTCAAACTTTTACTTAAGCTTTTCTGGTTCATGGCTCGGTTCACAAATGGGTTTCTCTCCAACTCCAAGAGCAATCAACAGAGGCTATCTTCAACCCAATTCCATCAAGAGCAAGGGCCCAATTGACACCACTCAAAGGCACAAGAGATAGTTAGAATAGAAATTTCATTTTAATTGTAATTTGTTTTGAATTTCATTTTCATTTTGTAAAAAATGCCTATAAATAGGCATCTGTTTCATTTTATTGGGGGGCGAGCTCCACTAGGGAGTATTAGGAATACAGAACTCTCTCTCTTTAGTTTTTCTTTTTGTTTTAAATCTTGGGTTGAGAATTGAAGAAATTCTGTTTCAATCTCACCTTGAGAATTCTCTCTGTTTTCTTCTTCTGAAAACTTTCAAGTGAATTGTGATTTGAATCAAAGTTCGTTTCATCGCTTTCATCTTTAATTTTCCTGCATCTTGTTTGCTAGCGGATCAAGGAAGGAATTGAGATCTAGACTTGTTTTCTAGTCTCATTGATTTCCTGAGATCTTCAACCTCTCATTTAGATTTTTCAATTGAGCTGCATTTCATTTTCTGTTCGGTTCCTCAATTTAATTTACATTAAGCCTGCTGCAAATCTCATTTACATTTCCTGCACAATTTTAAATTCCTCTGCAATTGCTCTAAGTTCTAATTCACTGCAATTTTGCTTCTCTGTTTACATTGCTCCCAATTTACTTTCCTGCAATTTAAGCTTGCTGCAAGAGTTTTGAATTCTGATATATTGCTCTATTTAATTTCTAGCACCCCAGCCCCTTTACTTTTCATGCAATTTACTTTTCTTGCAATTTAAGTTTCAGCTATTTTACTTTCTTGTTCTTTAAGTTACTTGCCAATTATATTCTGCAACTTTCAATCCATCGTCATTTACCTTCTGTTGGCTACCTCTCATCCAATTTCACTTAAATGTTAGCTTGACTAAACTAATCACCCACTAAAGTTGCTTGATCCATCAATCCCTGTGGGATCGACCTCACTCCCGTGAGTTTTATTACTTAATGCGACCTGGTATACTTGCCGGTTAGTTTTGTGTGTTTGGAATTTATTTTTCGTTTTCCAAAAATACACATCAGCATACACCTCTGAAATGTGACTGGGGCGTTGCATAGCCCAAATGGCATTCTCATGTATGCAAAAACTCCAAATGGACATGTGAAGGCAATCTTCTCTTGGTTCTTGGGGTCCACCACGATTTGATTGTACCCAGAATATCCGTCCAAAAAGCAATAATAGGCATGGCCGGCCAATCTTTCCAGCATCTGATCAATAAATGGGAGAGGGAAATGATCTTTCCTTGTGGCATCATTCAATCTTCTATAGTCTATGCACATTCTCCACCCAGTCACTATTCTAGTAGGGATTAACTCATTCTTCTCATTAGTGATGATCGTCATTCCTCCTTTCTTTGGTACAACTTGAACCGGGCTCACCCATGAGCTGTCGGATATTGGGAAGATTATCCCTGCATTCCATAACTTCATTACTTCCTTCTGGACAACTTCCTTCATTGTAGGATTTAGCCTTCTTTGAGGTTGAACCACTGGTTTGGAATTGTCCTCCAAGAGGATCTTATGCATACACACTGCAGGGCTGATGCCTTTCAGGTCGTCAATGGTCCATCCCAAAGCATCTTTGTGAGCTTTGAGTACATCAAGAAGTTCTCCTTCTTCTTTTTTTGTCAGGGATGAATTAATGATCATTGGAAAGCTCTCTAATGTGCCAAGGAATGCATATTTGAGATGAGTGGGTAATGGCTTCGGTTCTTGTTTTCGTACTTCTTCCTTCTTCCCTTGTTTTTCTTCTTGTTCAATGGAAATCTCGGCTACTTGTTCCTCTGTTGTCTCTTGACTTCCTTCTTGCTCTTGAGGATTGTCTTCCAACATTTCTTCTACTAAACTCTCTATCATATCCACTCTCATGTAATCCTCTTGCTCAGGAATGTGTTGCATTGACTTGAAAACGTTTATGACCATTTGTTCATTGTGGACCCTGAAGATCATCTCTCCTTTTTCTACATCAATGATGGCTCTTGCTGTGGCTAGAAATGGCCTTCCCAAAATGATTGAATTGTTTCCTTCCTCCTCAGTATCCAAAATCACAAAATCTGCTGGGAAAATAAACTCCCCAACCTTCACCAACAGATTCTCCACGATTCTATTGGGTGTTTTGATTGATCTATCTGCCATGACCAATGACATCCTGGTGGGTTTAAGTTCTTCTATGACAAGCTTTCTCATCATTGAAAGAGGCATTAAGTTGATGCTGGCACCAAGGTCACATAGAACTTTGTTGAGAACTATTCTGCCAATGGTGCATGAGACTACAAAGCTTCCTGGATCCTTGAGTTTTGGTGGAATGCCCCTTTGAATCACAGCACTGTATTCCTCGGTGAGCAACACGGTTTCCTTCTCAAGCCAACTCCTCTTCTTGTTGATAAGTTCTTTTAAGAACTTTGCATACAGGGGCATTTGTTCAAGTGCTTCAGCTAAGGGAATATTGATTTCCAGTTTCTTGAAAGTCTCAAGGAACTTATGAAAATGTTGGTCCTTAGTCTCTTTGCTGAACCTCTGGGGGTATGGCAGTGGAGGTGTAATACTTTTTCCCACTTACTGCTGTCCTTGAATTGCTTCTTCTTCCCCCTTTTGTGAAGTGGTTGGTTGGTCTTCTTTCCTTCTTTGCTTTTCAATGCTCTTGTTTGGTATCACATTTTGATCATTGTCTTCCTCTGCCTGTGTTGGCTTTTCCTCTTCTATGGGCCTTTTGCTATTCTCCACTCGCTTCTTTGTGGTGTCATTGTTGCTCATCAATGTTCTCTCACTTCTTAACTGTATCGCCTTGCACTCTTCCTTAGGATTTGGAATTGTGTCACTTGGCAGGGAACTTGATGGTCTCTTTGTTGCAAGATGTTTAGATAGATGACCAATTTGCCTCTCCATATTCTTTATGGAGGCTTCTTGGTTCTTGGTTGTCATTTCTTGGTGTTTCCACATTTTGTCTATCAAGGTTTCCAGATTAGTGATTCTTTGGGATTCTGGTGATGTTTGTGGTTGGTTGTGAGGTGTGGATGGTGGATGGTAGGCATTTTGGTTGGTGGGTTGGTTATTGGATTGATAATGGTTGGAGTTGGGGTAGTTGTTTTGGGGTTTTCTGTAAGGGTTTTGGTTAGTTTGCTGCTGGTTGTTGTTTTGGTTGTTTCTTGAAGTGTTTTGGTTTGAGTTCCTCTGCCATGGTTGTTGGTTCTGGTTGTGATTATCCCCCCATCTGAGGTTTGGGTGATTCTTCCAGGATGGATTGTAGGTGTCACCATACACCTCATTTGATCCTTGGTTGTGCATATATTGCACTTGCTCTTGTTGTTGTTCTTCTTGGTTCTCCTCATTCTGCCCCCAAGGGGTTGTTGGTTGGCTTGTGGCACTCACTGATGCTACTTGTAGGCCATCAATTCTTTTGGCCATTTGCTCAAATTGTTGTTGAATTTGCTGCTGCATCATTTTGTTTTGAGCCAGGATTGAGTCTACTCCTTCCAACTCCATCACTCTTTTCCTCTGTGATGGTTGGCGTTGCCTTTGGTGAGCAAAGAAATACTGGTTGTTGGCCACCATATCAATGAGATTTTGGGCTTCCTCTGCAGTTTTCATTAGTTGTAAAGAGCCTTCTGCTGAATAATCCAAAGCCTCTTGAGATTTCAATGTCAAGCCTTCATAGAAATTCTACAATCTGTCCCACTCACTAAACATTCCCGGTGGACACTTCCTGATTAGAGCTTTGTATCGTTCCCATGCCTCATACAAGGGTTCAGCATCCATTTGAGTGAATGTTTGCACTTCAGTCTTCAATCTAATAACTCTTTGAGGTGGGTAAAACTTGGCAAGGAACTTGGTTACTAGATCATCCCAATTGTTGATGCTGTCTCTTGGGAAAGATTCCAACCATTGAGTGGCTTTGTCTCTGAGAGAAAATGGAAATAGCAGTAGCTTATAACTGTCAGGGTGCACACCATTGGTTTTGACAGTGTCACAAATCCTCAAGAAAGTGGACAAGTGTTGGTTAGGGTCTTCAAGTGGCCCTCCTCCATAAGAACAATTGTTTTGAACCAAGGTGATGAGTTGTGGCTTTAGTTCAAAGTTATTTGCATTAACACTTGGGGTTAGAATGCTACTCCCACAATGTCTAGGATTTGCACATGTGTAGGAAGCCAAAACTCTCCTCTGTGGTAGATTATTGTTGTTATTGGCTGCTCCTTCAGTTCCATTTGGTGGATTTGTTAGGTGTTCCTCCATATCTTGGAACTCTTCTTCTGATTCTTCTTCTCCAACAATGTTTTCCCTCTTTCAACTCTTCTTAATCTTCTGAGGGTTCTTTCGTCTTGTTCACAAAAAGTGGGTGTAACTCTCCTTGTACCTAACATACAACCAAAGCATAAGGATCACACAATACCAGAAAAGCAATAACACTTCAATCCATGGCTGAAGTGAAATATTAGTTAGCTTAAGTGAAAATTCAAACAGTTAGCGGGTTAGTCAAAAATTAAAGAAACAGAAAAGAAAAAGTGCTTGATCTAGATCTCCACTTCACTTAATCATTGTCAATCTATTTCAATCCCCGGCAACGGCGCCAAAAACTTGATGTGATTTTTGGAAAATGAATTCCAAACACAGAAATCTAACCGGCAAGTGTACCGGGTCGCATCAAGTAATAAAACTCACGGGAGTGAGGTCGATCCCACAGGGATTGAAGGATTGAGCAATTTTTGTTTAGTGGTTGATTTAGTCAAGCGGATCAAGATTTGGTTGAGTGCTTTGTGATTAACAGAAATTAAATTGCATGAAAAGTAAAGGGAATGGGTAATTTGCATGAAATTAAAGAGAACAGAAAATAAAAGTGCTAAATCTTAAAGAACAAGAAATTAAATGGCAAAAACTTAGAACGCAAGAAATGTAAATTGCAGAATCTTAAAGTGCAAGTAATGTAAATTGCTTGAATTATAAAAGGAATTGGGAAGTGGATTTGCAGAAATTAAACAAGGAAAAGTAAAATTTAACAAACAGAAATGTAAAAGATGGATTCAATTAAACCGGATCTCAAATGATAATGAAAATAAGCTTGGTGTAGCGACGAAACAAGGAAATTTAAATTGAAAGATGTAGATCTCAGGACTCAAGAGACTAGATAACTAAGTCTAGATCTCAATGCCTTCTTAGATCCAAAGTGAGAATTCAATTGCAAGAAAATTAAAGATCCAGCAGTAGAAGAAAAGAAGTGAAATCGCGAATTCTCAAAGATGCAGTAAATCAAAACAGAAAGAGATCTCAAGGTGAGATTGAGACAGAATTTCCTCAATTCTTCAACCCAAGATTCACGACAAGTGTAAATGAAATTGAAAACAAGAAAACTAAGAGGAAGAGAATTCAATTCTCCTTCCCCAAGACTCAGAATCTCAAAATAACTCCTAACCAAAAGCCCTCCCAAAATCACTCAGTAAAAACTAAAACGGAAAAGCTCCCAAAAACTTAAATTCTAAGCTATTTATACACTCTCTTCAAATGATCTTCAAGCCTTGAATTGGGCCTTTGCTCTTGATGAAATTGGGTTGACAAAAGCCTCTGTTGATTGCTCTTGGAGTTGGAGAGAAACCCACTTGTGAACCGGGCCAGGAACCAGAAAAGCTTGAGTAAAAGTTTGAGGTCAAAATTTTACTCAAGCTTTTCATATTAGCTAGCCTTCCTTGCTGTCATCCACGTTTGAGCCAAAGTTTGAGGTCAAACTTTGAGCCAAACGTGGATCCCTCTTGTATGCCTCTTGGGGTGCTAGTTTGTCCTCTTGTCAATGTTGCCAATTTTATGCCAACTATAGACTATTATATATGGTTGGAAAGCTCTGAATGTCAGCTTTCTAACCCACTTGGAATCACCTCAATTGGACATCTACAACTCAAGTTATTCTTGTTGGAAGTATACCCCTTCAGGTTGTTGTAGCGCCAACGTTTGCCTAAAAGCTTGAGGTCAAACGTTGGCGCAAGCTTTTGCTCTCCTGGGTGTTTTGTTGTGGCGCCAACGTTTGCCTAAAAGCTTGAGGTCAAACGTTGGCGCAAGCTTTTGCTCTTCTCCAGGGTGAGTTTGTTGTGGCGCCAACGTTTGCCTAAAAGCTTGAGGTCAAACGTTGGCGCAAGCTTTTGCTCTTCTCCAGGGTGAATTCAACTCTTCCAAAAGTTTGAGCTAAAGTTTGAGGCAAGCTTTTGCTCAAGCTTTTTGTTCTCTCTTGCTCCTTGCCATTTCTTCTTTCTTCAACCTTCTTCAAAGCTCTTTTCACCTATCATTAATCAACCAAGCACATCAAAGCTATGCTCAAAATCATGAGATTGTTATTCTTTCATAATATATGACAATTATAGCACAAAATCTCATGAAATTGCATTAATTTATCCATGGTTGATTGAATCAAAGGAAACATGAAATTCTACCCAATTGGCTTACTTATGGCTCAAGAAAGTGCATAAAATCAATTGAAAATAAAAGAAAAAAGCTAGTGAAACTAGGCTAAGATGACTTGTCATCATGCGTGCGTCCCAGCCTTGGTTGAGTGCGTGACACTAGAGCTCAGTTGGAATTTTGAACTGAGCTCTAGGCCGTGTCATGGTGCACTAGGTTTGCTCCTTGTTGCGCCAAATTGCTTGTCACAGCCCCCTTGGTTTGCAAAGTTGTGCGCTAAAGTGTGGGGAGCTTGGGGAGGTAATGCTCAGTTGGAAAAACCAACTGAGCTTTCCTTGGTGGCGCCTTGTTTTTAGCCTCAAGGTCCCAGGTTCAACACTTGGTGGAGGAAGTTTGGAGCAATTTCCTTTGGAAGAGTGGGCGCTCCTTCCTTATGTCTCCAAGAATTCCCAAGTTCGAATCCTAGAGGGAGCAAGTGGAGGCTATTTTTCTTGGAAGGGTTGGACGCTCCTCCCTTGTTTCTCAAAGAGTTCCCAAGTTCGAAACTTGGCCCAAGCATTTTAGCTATTTCTTCTTGATTTCCCTTGCAAGGAGTAGCGTGTGGTTCCAAGTTCGAACCATGGAGGAGGCATTTTGGCTATTTTCTTCTCATTTTTATTGCAAGGAGCGTTCCTTGCTTCCTTTAGCTCATGAGTTCGAAACTTGGTGGCTTCACTCATGGGATTTCATCTTGAATTAATTTGGAGAGGTCCTTGATAAAGCTCACTTAGTTAACTGAGCTTTATGCCATTTCCTTGCTTTCTTTAGTGCTCAGTTAACTATTTGAACTTAGCTTTGTACCTTGCCTTCTCCTTTCATTCCTTCTGAAGCTCAGTTCATTTTTCCAACTTAGCCTTCCTTCTTCCTCAATGTTGGCACATTTTTGCTTCCCTTGGGCACGCTTTTTGCTTCCTTGGGCATGTTTCTTATGTCACGCTTTTCTTCTTTTCTTCTTTCTTCACCTACAAGTAATCAAAACAACCAATCAAAGTATCACTAAATTCACAAGGTTTATAAATCATTAAAATTCAATTAAATTTGGCTTTATCCTCATGATTTATCATCAAATAAATGGTGGTTGTTTGATTCAAAGAAGTTATGCATTTTCATTCCAAATTACTTACTTAGAATGTAAGAAAGTGCATAAAACCTAATAAAATCAAAGAAAAAGGCTAGTGAAACTAGGCCAAGATGACTTGTCATCATGTATATATATGGATGTACTCTTTATGAGTTTCTGTAAGTTGTATGGTATGTATGGATGTACGTTGTATAGCGAAAGTATTTCGGGAACGGTATTGCGGTTTAAAGTTTTAAACAGGCTCATATTTTAGTATTAAATAATATAAGTGTCATCGTAATGTCCGAGTTATCAGAGTCGCACAGCCAGAAGCGTGAGCTTTGGTAGTTAGGGTGTTACATTATACCCGGATAGTTAACTTTTTTTTTGCTCCACTTGTTCACAAATGAAGAATAAATTAATTTAAAAAATTTAAAATTTTAATTTTTTATTTTTTGGATATTGTTGGAATCTTTTATTTTTTACAATCAGAAAAAAATTTATTTTTTTAGTTTAAAAATTAAAAAAAATAAATTTACAGATCTGTTATTTACCAAATATTAATGGACTTTATTTTATTGTTCTAATTTAAATAAAAAAATTAATCATATAATTTTAAAATTCAAAAATAAAAAATTTATTTTTTTAAAATTTTTAATTTTTTTAAAAAATATTTTTTATCTTTTTATTCACCGGATAAGACTACACCCTCAGAGTTGACTTTTTTTGCTGCACTTGTTCACAGAGTAAGAATAGATTAATTTAAAAAATTTAAAATTTTTATTTTTATATTTTTTGGATAATTTGGAATTTTTTATTTTTTTACAATTAGAAAAAAATTTATTTTTTAAGTTTAAAAATTAAAAAAATAAATTTACAACTATGTTATTTAATAGATATTGTTGGACTTTATTTTATTTTTCTAATTGAAATAAAAAAAATTAATCATATAATCTAAAATTTTAAAAATAAAAAATTTAGTTTTCTAAACTTTTTAATTTTTTATTAATATTTTTTATTTTTTTATTCTCCGGATAATGCTGCACTCAGAAAATTGTCTTTTTTTTGCTGTACTTGTTCACAAAATAAGAATAAATTAATTTAAAAAATTTAAAATTTTTTATTTTTAAATTTTTTTAGTTTTAGAATATTGTTGAAATTTTTTATTTTTCTTCTATTAGAAAAAATTTATTTTTTAGTTTAAAATTAAACAAAAATAAAAAATTTACAGATCTTTTGTTTACTGGATATTTCTGAACTTTATTTTATTTTTCTAATTTAAATAAAAAATATTTAATAATATAATTTAAAAATTAAAAAATAAAAAATTTAGTTTTTTAAAATTTTTAAATTTTTTTAAAATATTTTTTTATCTTTTTATTCACCGGATAAGACTACACCCGGACAGTTGACTTTTTTTTGCTACACTTGTTCACAAATTAATAATGGATTAATTTAAAAAATTTAAGATTTTAATTTTTTAATTTTTTTTATTTTTTGAATAATTTGGAATTTTTTATTTTTTTACAGTTAGAAAAAAATTATTTTTTAAGTTTAAAAATTAAAAAAATTAATTTACAACTCTGTTATTTAACAGATATTGTTGGACTTTATTTTATTTTTCTAATTGAAATAAAAAAATTAATCATATAATTCAAAATTTCAAAAATAAAAAATTTAGTTTTTTAAAATTTTTAATTTTTTTATTCTCCAGATAATGCTGCACTCAGAAAATTGACTTTTTTTTTGCTGCACTTGTTCACAAAATAAGAATAAATTAATTTAAAAAATTTAAAATTTTTTATTTTTCAATTTTTTTAGTTTTAGAATATTGTTGAAATTTTTTATTTTTCTTCTATTAGAAAAAATTTATTTTTTAGTTTAAAACTTTAAAAAAAAATAAAAAATTTACAGATCTTTTGTTTATTGAATATTGCTGAACTTTATTTTATTTTTCTAATTTAAATAAAAAATATTTAATAATATAATTTAAAAATTAAGAAAATAAACAATTTAGTTTTTTAAAATTTTAATCTTTTTAAAATATTTTTTTATCTTTTTATTCACCGCATAAGACTACACCCGGACAATTGACTTTTTTTTGCTGCACTTGTTCACAAATTAATAATAGATTAATTTAAAAAATTTAAGATTTTAATTTTTTTATTTTTTAAATAATTTGGAATTTTTTATTTTTTTACAGTTAGAAAAATATTATTTTTTAAGTTTAAAAATTAAAAAAATTAATTTACAACTCTGTTATTTAACAGATATTGTTGGACTTTATTTTATTTTTCTAATTGAAATAAAAAAATTAATCAGATAATTTAAAATTTCAAAAATAAAAAATTTAGTTTTTTAAAATTTTTAATTTTTTTATTCTCCAAATAATGCTGCACTCAGAAAATTGACTTTTTTTTGCTGCACTTGTTCACAAAATACGAATAAATTAATTTAAAAAATTTAAAATTTTAATTTTTTTATTTTTTAGATATCATTGGTATTTTTTATTTTTTTAAAATTAGAAAAAATTATTTTTTAGTTTAAAATTAAAAAAAATTAAATTTATTAATCTGTTATTTACCAGATATTGCTGGACTTTATTTTATTTTTTTAATTTATATAAAAAAATTAATCATATAATTTAAAAATTCAGAAATAAAAAATCTATTTTTTTAAAAATTTTAATATCTTTAAAAATATTTTTTTATCTTTTTATTCACCGAATAATGCTACACCCGGATAGTTAACCTTTTTTTTGCTCCACTTGTTCACAAATTAAGAATAAATTAATTTAAAAAATTTAAAATTTTAATTTTTTATTTTTTGGATATTGTTGGAATCTTTTATTTTTTACAATCAGAAAAAGATTTATTTTTTTAGTTTAAAAATTAAAAAGAATAAATTTACAGATCTGTTATTTACAAAATATTGATGGACTTTATTTTATTGTTCTAATTTAAATAAAAACATTAATCATATAATTTTAAAATTCAAAAATAAAAAATTTATTTTTTTAAAATTTTAATTTTTTTAAAAAATATTTTTTTATTTTTTATTCACCGGATAAGACTACACCCTCACAGTTGACTTTTTTTGCTGCACTTGTTCACAAAGTAAGAATAGATTAATTTAAAAAATTAAAAATTTTTATTTTTATATTTTTTTGGATAATTTGGAATTTTTTATTTTTTTACAATTAGAAAAAAATTTATTTTTTAAGTTTAAAAATTAAAAAAATAAATTTACAACTCTGTTATTTAACAGATATTGTTGGACTTTATTTTATTTTTCTAATTGAAATAAAAAAATTAATCATATAATTTTAAATTTCAAATATAAAAAATTTAGTTTTCTAAAATTTTTAATTTTTTAATAATATTTTTTATTTTTTATTCTCCGAATAATGCTGCACTCAGAAAATTGTCTTTTTTTTGCTGCACTTGTTCACAACTTAGCTTACATTCTTCCTTGATTTTTGCCACGCTTTTCTTCTCTTGGCACGCTTGTTGCTTCCTTTGGGCACATTCCTTAGGCCACGCTTTTCTTATTTTCTTCTTTCTTCACCTACAAGCAATCAAAATAACCAATCAAAGTATCACTAAATTCACAAGGTTTATAAATCATTAAAATTCAATTAAATTTAGCTTAAACCTCATGATTTAACATCAATTACATGGTGGTTGATTGATTCAAAGAAGTCATGCATTTTTAATCCAAATTACTTTCTTAGAATGCAAGAAAGTGCATAAAACCTAATAAAAACAAAGAAAAAGGCTAGTGAAACTAGGCTAAGATGACTTGTCATCACAACACCAAACTTAAACCTTGCTTGTCCCCAAGCAAGCAGTAAAACATAAGGAAAATTACTAGAAGCAGAGAAGTGTATAAGCCTTTTATTAGAATACATTGAATACTGGTAAATGGGATTTTTATGCATGGTATCTTAGGGATTTTTATTCTGGGGCTGAGACATCAACATTCTTTTGGATCCTTACTTGAATTACACAAAAAAATGAGACTTGTTATTGCTTGGGATTTTTTTTTTCTTGGTTGAGGCTTAATGCTATGTGGTAAGGCAACTTTTTAGAGTAAGCTTTCAGCCAACATTCCCGCCCCAGTTGGTTCAAAATGCTAGGTGTTGAAACACCCCTATGGGCTTACTTGCTCAAGCCTCTCCTTAGCACACACACATCACAGGCATTTAGCTTATTTTGTTCATCTCTGTTTGTTCTTTGGAAATTGATGCCCAGCACCTCTTTGGGTTACTAAATGCTTTGTCTCAAAGTAGCTCTTGATGGTGGACTTTCGGTTGGCAATCCCGGGTTAGTTAACCCAAGTTACCGGGTGATGAAGCACCCCTTAGAACCTAGTTATCCAAGCTTATCTTTGTACAAGAACATCACAGGCATTTATCCAAATTTGCAGCCATTGGTGCCTAGCCTTGTGTATTTCTTTTTGCTTCTTTCTTTTGCATTTTTCTCTTTCATTTTGGACCTTTTTCATTTGTCAAGTCTCATGAAATGTAACTCAAGTTTATATCACAAAGTCATGCCAGCATTCAGCCTTATTTATAAATCACCTAATGAACCAGCACATATCACCACATAATCTTATTTTGTCTCATATCATACCAGACTTTTACTCTTTCTCTATTTCACAGTTATTTTTCTTTTATTCAAGCATGAGGAACAAAGCATATAATTCAAGTAAGATGAAAGTGAATCAAGCACTTAGACTAGTAAGCCATAACAGCATGAAAACAAACAAACTTGCAGACAGTAAATGAATCTAGAAAGATACTAATCAACAGGGGACATTTGCACTTTCAATTAACATATTTGAACTAGAATCAGTCAGAGAACAATATAACCTCTTGGAGTCTGTTTGTTTCATCTGTGTCATCATCATTGTTGGGTTCCATGTCCTTCCTCTGTCCATGATGATGTACCTTTTCCTCCAAGAGATTGAATGACTTCCTACAAAAGATATTGAAAGTTGCTTGTTCCCCAAGCACTTGAGAGGCAGTTAGCATGCATGTATGCTTGTGATTCTATGAACCTAAGTTGGTGTGGGAACACCAAACTTAGTTCCTTGCCTACTTCTATATGTAGCAGAATAAATACATGCATGAAACATCAAGTACTTTTATTAAGGAGATAAACTATGGACTAGAAAACAAACTATGAACTAGAAAACAACTAAAAACTAGAAACATGACAATTGTTAAGCAGTTTCTCTGATGGTTTGGAGCCGATACTGATCATGCTGAGGGTGCAATGTGTTCTTAATGAAATTTTTGGTGGAACACCAAACTTAGCATCCAACATTCACCCCTTAATTATTTTGGTGTGCAACACCAAACTTAGCTCTTTGCAATACAGAGGAATCTACTCAACTCTTTTATTAAATTAGCTATGAAGAGAAAATTACCTCAGGTTGGGTTGCTAATGAGTATTTTGGTGAAAAATAAATTTCCTCCAAAACACACAAATCTAACCGGCAAGTGTACCGGGTCGTATCAAGTAATAAAAACTCACGGGAGTGAGGTCGATCCCACAGGGATTGAAGGATTGAGAAATTTTAGCTTAGTGGTTAATTTAGTCAAGCGAATCAAGATTTAGTTGAGTGTTTTGTGATTTGCAGAAATTAAATTGCATAGAATTAAAGAGAGCGGGAAATTAAATTGCTGAATCTTAAAGAACAAGAAATTAAATGGCAGAAACTTAGAGTGCAAGAAATGTAAATTGCGGAATCTTAAAGTGCAAGAAATGTAAACGGCTGGAATTGTAAAGGGAACTGGGGGCTTGGATTTGCAAAAATTAAACAAAGGAAAGTAACTTGCATCAAACAAAAGAGTAAAAGAAGGTTTGGGTTGAATCGGATCTTGAAGCAGTAAAGTAAATGAACATTAAAAGCAAGAAACAAAATGTAAATTAGGAATTCAGATCTCAGGGCCCAGAGACTAGAAAACCAAGTCTAAATCTCAATGCCTTCCTAGATCCAACAAGAAATTGTAATTGAAATTCAAAGAAAGTGGATGAAGAGCAATTAACAGAAATTGAAATCCAATCAAGCAGTAAATAAAGCAGTGAGATCCAAGGTTGAGATTGAAACAGAATTTCTTCAATTCTCCAACCCAAAATCCAAGACAATTGTAATTGAAATTGAAAGCAATAAAACTGAGAGGAAGAGAAGTGAATTCTCCTTCCCCAAGACAAAGAAATTAAAGATCACTCAATATCCAAAGCTCTCCGAAAACTATTATGAAAATTCCAAAAGAAAGCTCTCAAAGGGAAAGCTCCCCGAAGAACTTGAATTCTATCCTATTTATACACTTTCTTCAAATGATCTTCAAGCCTTGAGTTGGGCCTTTGCTCTTGGTGGAATTGGGTTGAAAGAGGCCTTGGTTGATTGCTCTTGAAGTTTGGAGAAGAACCAAAGTGAACCAATTGAACCGGTTTGGAGTTTTGCAAAAGTTGGACCAAAAGTTTGAGCAAAAGTTAGGGGGCTAACTTTTGCCCAAACTTTTCATATCAGCAGCTATACCCATCTGATACCAACGTTGGTGCCAAAGTTAGGGGTCTAACTTTGGCCCTAACGTTGGCCTTACCTTGTGCACTTGTGGCGCCAACGTTAGCCACCAAGTTAGGGGGCTAACGTTGGCGCAAACTTTTGGTGCCCAGGGAGGTTTTCTTCATGCCAACGTTAGCCTCAAAGTTAGGGGGCTAACGTTGGCACAAACTTTTGGTGCCCAGGGATGATTTTCATGTGCCAACGTTAGCCTCAAAGTTAGGGGGCTAACGTTGGCACAAACTTTTGGTGCCCAGGGAGGTTTTCTTCATGCCAACGTTAGCCTCAAAGAACGTTGGGGCTAACTTTTCAACCAAAAGTTTGTGCAAAAGTTTGATGCTAACTTTAGGTCCAGCTTTTTGCTTCCTGGTTCAATTTCACTTATTCCTTTGTCTTCTCTTTACTCCTAGCTATTCCTTCTTGCTTCAACCTTTCTCCAAGCTTTCTTCACCTATCATTAATCAACCAAACACATCAAAGCTATGCTTGAAATCATGAGATATTCATTCTTTCATAATATGTGACAATTATAGTATAAAACCTCATGAAATAGCATGAATTCATACATGGTTGATTAAATCAAAGGAATCATGAAAATCTACCTAAGTGGCTTGCCTGTGGCTCAAGAAAGTGCATAATTCTAATGAAAACAAAAGAAAAAGGCTAGTTAAAATAGGCTAAGATGACTTGTCATCACAACACCAAACTTAAAGCTTGCTTGTCCTCAAGCAAGAAATAGATTTCTGCTCCAAGGTTCTTTCAATTGAGATGGCTTGAGGAACATTTGTAAAGTGCAGTGAGTGAAGTAATCAAGTATCAGTGGGGTGAACTCTAAATCATATACTTATGCAAGGGCTTCAGTGCTCACTAGTCCTTACATATTGGGAGTCGTAGGTCTTTAGGATTTTTATCCAAATGGTACCATGGAGATCTCTTTATATGTAGTCACCTTGAAGCAGCTTATAGTTTCTGTGCTTTGGCCTCGACTCTAAGTATCATGTCTCAAAGCGGCTCTTTAGATAAGCTTTCAATCAATACTCCTAAACCAGTTGGTTTTAAGGTATTAGGTGTTAAAGCACCCCTAAGGATTTACTTGCTCAAGCCTCTTTCCTTGACACGCTTCAACCACAAGCATTTACTAGGATAACAACTCTTTGAGTTTTTGTTTCTTTCTTTCTTCTTCTGCCTAGTAATTGATGCTCAGAGCCTTGGGCCATGTTCTTTTTGCTTTTGTATTTTCTTTATTTTCTTTTGTTTTGTTTGCTGCTTCTTGGATCAATAGATTTTTGAGAATCTCCACAATACTTCTTTGAACTTCATGTCCTGCCTATGAGCTCCCATGCAAGTTTTCACAAGCATGCAACCTCAATACATAATCATACAACTAGAACCACCTAATCTTTTGCTTGCCTCAAAATTGTTTAATTCCTCAATCCTTCTTTCCAAAGAACTTTCATGTGATGCATTCTTGAAAATTGAGTGCAAACAAGTTTTGAAGATAAGAATGTTGTGAATGATCAAACATCTTGCTTATTGAATTATAAAGAAAAACTATGCTATGCATGCAGGTAGGGGTAAAAAAAAAACTATACTATGCAGATAGGCAGGGTAAATAAGGATACAATCCAACTTGCAATAGCAGCAATATTTGATGTAAACAATCACTTATCAATACAACCTGTTGGAGTTCACTTGCTTTCCTTCTCATCACCATTGCTGGCCTTTATGTTCATCTTTTGTTTCTTTGGTTGATGATTCTTAATCCCTCCAAAGGCTTGTATGATGCTCTGCAATGATATTGGAAGTTGCTTGTTTCCCAAGCACTTAGAAACAATGGTTAGCATGCAGGATTTATTTGAGGGCCTTTGTACTTACTTTGGTGTGAGAACACCAAACTTAGTACCTTGCCAATGGTTCTTGTGCATCAGATTAACCATGTGAAAAACTCTTTTTCTTTTTCAAAAATGACAAAACTGAAAACTAGGAAACAGCAGAATAGTTAACTAGTTCATCCAACATGCTTGAAGCCAGCATTATGCAGAAAATGAGAATGTGTTTTATGATGGGATTTTGGTGAAACACCAAACTTAGAATCCTTCATTCTCCCTTATATTGTTTTGGTGTGTAACACCAAACTTAGCTTCTTGAAATGTAGATAAACTAATTAACCTTTTTATTGAAATAGCTATGAAAGGAAAACTACCTCAGGTTGGGTTGCCTCCCAACAAGCGCTCTTTTATTGTCACTAGCTTGACATCCTCTGTGCTTGCTTAGTTCAGATTCTGGGCTTCCTTCTCCTTGTCCCCTTGTCCTCCTAAGTGAGGCTTTGCTTTGTGATGCTCATCCTGGATGAGTGATTCTTTTCCTGTAGCCCTTTTCTCATTCATTTCTGTGAGATTCTTAGCTAGTTGTTCCATTTGCCTCTCAATTCTCCCGAGTGAGACCTCCTGGTGTTTTCTTATCATCCCTTGATGTGTCATCATTTTCTCTATTAAGATCTCCAAATTGGTGATTGATGAGTATTTTGGTGAAAAATAAATTTCCTCCAAAACACACAAATCTAACCGGCAAGTGCACCGGGTCGCATCAAGTAATAATAACTCACGGGAGTGAGGTCGATCCCACAGGGATTGATGGATCAAGCAATTTTAGTGGGTGATTAGTTTAGTCAAGCTGACATTTAGTGAATTGTGTGAAATTGTAGCCAACAGAAAGTAAATGACAATGAATTTAAAGTTGCAGAATGTAAATTGGCAAGTAACTTAAAGAGCAAGAAATTAAAATTGCAAGAATCTTAAATGACAAGAAATATAAATTGCATTAAATGTAAAGGGAATTGGGAATTGGATTTGCAGAAATTCAACAAGGAAAAGTTAAATTGCAACAAGTAGAGAAGTAAAAGATGGATTTGATTGATTCGGAACCAAAACAGAAATGTAAATAAACATGAAAAGCAATAAACAGAGAATGTAAAATTTGAATTAAGATCTCAGAACCCAAGAGACTAGATAACCAAGTCTAGATCTCAATGCCTTCCTAGATCCAACAAGAACAATTGCAAAGGAAATGTAAATTGCAGAGAAAGTAGATGAAGAGCAATTAACAGAAATTTCGATTCAATTAAGCAGTAAAGAAAGCAGCGAGAAATCTCAGAGGGAGAATGAAACAGAACACCTTCAATTCTCCACCCAAGACTCAAAAACAAAGAAAATTTAAAGAGAGCTCTCAAATCCTCGTGCTCCCTCGTGGAGCCAGCCTCTCCACAAATATGAAAATGATGCCTTATATAGGCTTTACAAAATGAAAATGAAATTCAAAACAAATTACAATTAAAATGAAATTTCTATTCTAACTATCTCTTGTGCCTTTGAGTGATGATCATTTGGGCCCTTGCTCTTGATGGAATTGGGTTGATAAAGGCCTTGGTTGATTGCTCTTGGAGTTTGAAGAGGAACCGAATTGAACCGGGTTGAGTTTGCAAAAGTTGGTGCAAAAGTTAGAGCAAAAGTTAGGGGTCTAACTTTTGGTCTAACTTTTCATATCAGCCCACAAAATTTGCTGCTATCCACGTTGGGGCAAAAGTTAGGGGTCTAACTTTTGCTCTAACGTTGGCCTCCCTTATGCACATTTATGGCGCCAACTTTGTCCTCTGGTCATGTTGCCAATTTTATGCCCAATATAGACTATCATATATGGTTGGAAAGCTCTGAATGTCAGCTTTCTAACCCACTTGGAATCACTTCAATTGGACATCTACAACTCAAGTTATGATCATTTGAAGAGGGCATGGTCGCTGGCTTTGGTGTGCAGCGTTTGAGGTAACGTTTGCCTCAAACGTTGGCGAAAACGCCAGTTCTGGAGGCTCAAACGTATTGTCCACCCATACTATTATACATTGTTGGAAAGCCCTGGATGTCTACTTTCCAATGCCGTTGGGAGCACATTATTTGGAGCTCTACAGCTCGAGTTATACTCCGTTGAAGGTGCAGAGGTCAGTTGGCCTCACTGCAGGTTGCCACCATGTTCGTTTATGCACATTGCGGGGCAGTTTTCTCCCTCAATTTTAGTGTCCACCATGCAGTGCCATATATGCTTGGAAAGCTCTTGATTCCTACTTTCCAATGCTTCTTGAATCACCTCATTTGGAGCCCTGTAGCTCAAGTTATTCTTGTTGGAAGTATACCCCTTGTATGCCTTGTGGTGTGTGGCGCCAACGTTAGCCCAAAAGTTAGGGGTCTAACGTTGGCGCAAACTTTTGCTCCTCCCTTTGTATTTTTCATGTGCCAACGTTAGCCCAAAAGTTAGGGGTCTAACGTTGGCGCAAACTTTTGGTGGCCAGGGAGGTTTTTCTCATGCCAACGTTAGCCCAAAAGTTAGGGGTCTAACGTTGGCGCAAACTTTTGGTGCCCAGGGAGTAATTTTCAAGTTCTAACGTTAGCTTCAAAGTTAGGGGTCTAACTTTGAGGCTAACTTTTCACCCAAAAGTTTGTGCAAAAGTTTGAGGTTAACTTTAGGTCCAACTTTTTGCTTCCTGGTTCAATTTCACTTATTCCATTGTCCTCTCTTTACTCCTAGCCATTCCTTCTTGGTTCACCCTTTCTCCAAGCCTTCTTCACCTATCATTAATCAACCAAACACATCAAAGCTATGCTCAAAATCATGAGATATTCATTCTTTCATAATATGTGACAATTTTAGCATAAAACCTCATGAAATAGCATGAATTCATACATGGTTGATTAAATCAAAGGAAGCATGAAAATCTACCCACTTGGCTTGCTTATGGCTCAAGAAAGTGCATAAAACCTATTGAAAACAAAGGAAAAAGCATAGAAAAACATGACATGGTAACATGTTATCAGTGATCCTATGATAGTGTTGTGATATTTGTTGGTTGTGAGGTATCTGAGGTTGGAAGGGTGGGCAGTGTGGTTTTTGCAAGTTTGGGACATGGTTGTTGTAGTTAAAGTTCTTTGGTTCCTGATGTTGAGTTTCCCTCATTCTTAGATAAGAATGTGGCTTCCATGGTGGGAACTGTGCGTTCACTGTAGTGGAGTGGAGAAAATCAAGTTGTCTAGCCATTGACTCCAATTGTTGCTGAGTTTGCTGATGTAGCTGTTTGCTTTGATTCATGACTGCCTTCATTCCTTCAAGATTCATTGTATCTTTCTCTGAAGTTGTATTCTGTGGTGTCTCAAAGGAGTGTTGGTTGTTGGTTCTTTTGTCATTGAACCTTGCAGTTCCTTGACCGGTTGCTGTTGCTTCGAGTAAGTAATCTGAGAAGTGATCCACCGCTCTTCTCGTTTCTGGGGATAATCCTTCATAGAATGCTTGGAAAGCCACTTTGTCATTTGCTTTCTTGTATCTTTCCCATGCTTTGAGCAATGGTTCTTCTTCTCCTTGCATGAATGGATGTGTTCCCTCTTTCATCTTGATGTTTTGTTGGGATGTAGAGAATTTGGCTAGAAATTTGGCAACCAAACCATCCCAACTAATGATACTTCCTTGGGGAAGAGTTTCAAGCCATTGTGCTGCCTCATCCTTTAGTGAGAAAGGGAATAGCAAGAGCTTATAGACATCATTATTGACAACATCACAGATCCTCAGAAACATAGATAGATGCTGTTCAGGATCCTCCAATGGATTTCCACCATAGGAACAATTGTTCTCTATTAGTGTAATGATTTGCGGCTTCATGTTGGCATGTTCTTCTTTCTCAGAAACTTCATTTTCAATGATATCCTTCCCTCTGGCTGCTCTTTTTTCCTGCGACATAAAAATCAACAACGGAACACACAGTGATACTCTTGAAAATTGAGTGTAGTCAGTTGAGACAAATCTTCAAACAGTTAGTGGGTTAGTCAAAAATTAAAGAGAAAATGCTTGATCTAGATCACCACTTCACTTAATCATTGTCAATCTAATCAATCCCCGGCAACGGCGCCAAAAACTTGATGAGTATTTTGGTGAAAAATAAATTTCCTCCAAAACACACAAATCTAACCGGCAAGTGTACCGGGTCGTATCAAGTAATAAAAACTCACGGGAGTGAGGTCGATCCCACAGGGATTGAAGGATTGAGCAATTTTAGTTTAGTGGTTAATTTAGTCAAGCGAATCAAGATTTAGTTGAGTGTTTTGTGATTTGCAGAAATTAAATTGCATGGAATTAAAGAGAGCAGGAAATTAAATTGCTGAATCTTAAAGAACAAGAAATTAAATGGCAGAAACTTAGAGTGCAAGAAATGTAAATTGCGGAATCTTAAAGTGCAAGAAATGAAAACGGCTGGAATTGTAAAGGGAACTGGGGGCTTGGATTTGCAGAAATTAAACAAAGGAAAGTAACTTGCATCAAACAAAAGAGTAAAAGAAGGTTTGGGTTGAATCGGATCTTGAAGCAGTAAAGTAAATGAACATTAAAAGCAAGAAACAAAATGTAAATTAGGAATTCAGATCTCAGGGCCCAGAGACTAGAAAACCAAGTCTAAATCTCAATGCCTTCCTAGATCCAACAAGAAATTGTAATTGAAATTCAAAGAAAGTGGATGAAGAGCAATTAACAGAAATTGAAATCCAATCAAGCAGTAAATAAAGCAGTGAGATCCAAGGTTGGGATTGAAACATAATTTCTTCAATTCTCCAACCCAAAATCCAAGACAATTGTAATTGAAATTGAAAGCAATAAAACTGAGAGGAAGAGAAGTGAATTCTCCTTCCCCAAGACAAAGAAATTAAAGATCACTCAATATCCAAAGCTCTCCGAAAAATATTATGAAAATTTCAAAAGAAAGCTCTCAAAGGGAAAGCTCCCCGAAGAACTTGAATTCTATCCTATTTATACACTTTCTTCAAATGATCTTCAAGCCTTGAGTTGGGCCTTTGCTCTTGGTGGAATTGGGTTGAAAGAGGCCTTGGTTGATTGCTCTTGAAGTTTGGAGAAGAACCAAAGTGAACCAATTGAACCGGTTTGGAGTTTTGCAAAAGTTGGACCAAAAGTTTGAGCAAAAGTTAGGGGGCTAACTTTTGCCCAAACTTTTCATATCAGCAGCTATACCCATCTGATACCAACGTTGGTGCCAAAGTTAGGGGTCTAACTTTGGCCCTAACGTTGGCCTTACCTTGTGCACTTGTGGCGCCAACGTTAGCCACCAAGTTAGGGGGCTAACGTTGGCGCAAACTTTTGCTCCTCCCCTTGTGATTTTCATGTGCCAACGTTAGCCACCAAGTTAGGGGGCTAACGTTGGCGCAAACTTTTGGTGCCCAGGGAGGTTTTCTTCATGCCAACGTTAGCCTCAAAGTTAGGGGGCTAACGTTGGCGCAAACTTTTGGTGCCCAGGGATGATTTTCATGTGCCAACGTTAGCCTCAAAGTTAGGGGGCTAACGTTGGCGCAAAATTTTGGTGCCCAGGGAGGTTTTCTTCATGCCAACGTTAGCCTCAAAGTTAGGGGGCTAACGTTGGGGCTAACTTTTCAACCAAAAGTTTGTGCAAAAGTTTGATGCTAACTTTAGGTCCAGCTTTTTGCTTCCTGGTTCAATTTCACTTATTCCATTGTCTTCTCTTTACTCCTAGCTATTCCTTCTTGCTTCAACCTTTCTCCAAGCTTTCTTCACCTATCATTAATCAACCAAACACATCAAAGCTATGCTTGAAATCATGAGATATTCATTCTTTCATAATATGTGACAATTATAGTATAAAACCTCATGAAATAGCATGAATTCATACATGGTTGATTAAATCAAAGGAATCATGAAAATCTACCTAAGTGGCTTGCCTGTGGCTCAAAAAAGTGCATAATTCTAATGAAAACAAAAGAAAAAGGCTAGTTAAAATAGGCTAAGATGACTTGTCATCAGTTGCCTCCCAACAAGCGCTTCTTTATTGTCACTAGCTTGACATCTTGGTCTTTGATCATGGAGGCTGATAAGCATAGTGCCTTAGCTTTTCTCCTCTTACTGTGAACTTTCTTCCGGTCTCCTCTTTGATGATTTCTAGGTGTTCAAGTGAAAGGATCCGGTTCACAGTATAGTACTCAGATAATTGTGGACACACCTTCATTGGTTGAGTGTTCATCATCACTTTATCCCCTGGTGAGAAGCCTTCAGTGGGGATTTTCTTATTTTTCCACCCTTTTGGCCTCTTCTTCTTCTCTTCTTTCTCAAAAGATACTCCCTGCCTTGGTGGTTCCTTATCTGAGATGTTAAATTTCTCATCTGGAGGTTTTGGATCTAGTTCTTCCTTGATTTCTTTGGTCTGTTGCACCATCTCTACTTCTTTCAAGCATGGATTTGGAAGTCTTGGAGTTAACTCATTGAATGCCTCTTTCAAGTTTTGATCCCTGGATTTATCCTCTATACAATCTTCTTCTTGAGTGGGCTCATGCAGGGTTTTAAAAACATGGAATTCTAGGTGCTCATCATGCACTCTCAGCAACAATTCCCCTTTTTCAACATCTATCAATGCTCTGCCCGTAGCCAGGAAAGGCCTCCCCAGGATGATGGGAGTGTTAGGGTCTTCCTCCATATTCAGGATGACAAAATTAGCTGGGAGAAGAAATTTTCCCACTTTCACCAGCACATTCTCTACAACTCCAAGTGCTTGCTGAATGGACTTGTCAGCCATTTGAAGAGCTATTCGAGTGGGTTTCAGTTCAAAAATTTGAAGCTTCCTCATAAGAGATAGAGGCATCAAGTTTATGCTCGCACCAAGGTCACAGAATGATTTCTCAATAGTTATGTCTCCTATGGTACAAGGTATATAAAACCTTCCAGGATCATCCTTCTTCTCTGGTAGACCTCTTTGGAGAATAGCACTACACTCCATTGTCATTTTAACAATCTGTCCTTCCTTCAAGGGTCTTTTCTTTGTTAGCACTTCTTTCATAAATTTGGCATATAATGGCATCTGTTCAAGTACTTCTAAGAAAGGAATATTGATGCTGAGTGTCTTGAATATGTCCAGGAACTTTGAGTAATGCTTATCCTCGTTTTCTTTTTTGAACCTCTGAGGGTACGGAAGTTTGGGGACATCTGGCTTCACCCTTTCCTTCTTCTCTTGTAGCTTTGTTTCAAGGATGTTCTTATCTCTCTTTGAGCTTTTTGCATTCTCAGTCTTTCTATCCTCTTCACTTCTCTCTTCTGTCTCTTCTTGTGGAACTTGTCTGTTGTGTTCTTCCTGATTGATTGCTTCCTTCTCACTTCCCACTATGATTGCTTTGCACTCTTCCCACTTTGTAGCTTTTCCTTTGTCCCTTGGGTGGTCTTGAGTGGCACTAGGGGATGCATTTGATTGCTTCTCACCCATCTCTGTAATTTGTTTAGCTACTTGTTCCATTTGCATCTCAAGATTTCTGATTGAAGCTTCTTGGTTTTTGCTTGTTATGGCTTGATATTTTCTTGCTGCTTCTTGATCTTTTGTTGCTGTTTCTTGATCTTGTCTAGCCATCTCTTAATTTTTCATGAGTTTTTCCATCATTATCTCTTGGTGCTTCATCATCTTTTCCATCAATATCTCCAAATTGGAGATTCTTTGAGTGTCTTGTGATGCTTGTGGCTGGTTGTGAGATGTTGAAGGTTGATGATAGGTATTTTGGTTAGTGGTTTGGTTATTGGGTGGATAGTAACTAGAATTTTGGTGGTTGTTTTGGGGTTTTCTATATGGATTGGGGTTAGTGTTTTGCTGATTGTGGTTTTGGTTGTTTCTTGAGTTATTTTGGTTTGAATTTCTTTGCCATGGTTGCTGGTTTTGAGTGTGGTTATCTCCCCATCTTATGTTTGGATGGTTCTTCCAGGATGGATTATAGGTGTCACCATAGACTTCATTTTGGCCGGAGCTTTGGTTGTGCATATATTGAGGTTGTTCCTGCTGCTGATCTTCTTGGTTTTCTTCATTTTGTCCCCATTTGGTTGATGATTGGCTTGTGTTGACTGCTGCAACTTGGAGACTATCAATCCTCTTGGCCATTGATGAGATATTTTTGGAGGAAAAATAAATCTCTCCCAAAACACCCAAATCTAACCGGCAAGTGCACCAGGTCGCATCAAGTAATAATAACTCACGGGAGTGAGGTCGATCCCACAGGGATTGAAGGATTGAGCAATTTTAGTTTAGTGGTTGATTTAGTCAAGCGAATCAAGATTTGGTTGATGGTTTTGTGACTTGCAGAATTAAATTGCATAGAATTAAAGAGAACAAGAAATAAATTGCTGAAACTTAAAGAACAAGAAATTAAATGGCAAAAACTTAAAGGGCAAGAAATGTAAATTGCAGAATCTTAAAGTGCAAGGAATGTAAATTGCTTGAAATGTAAAGGGGATTGGGATGTGGATTTGCAGAAATTAAACAAGAAAAAACTAAATTGCATCAAACAGAAGAGGGAAAGGGAATTGGGATTGAACCGGATGTGAAGCAGAAAAGTAAATGAACATATAAAGTAGTAAACAGAGAAGTGAAATGGGAAATTCAGATCTCAGGACCCAGAGACTAGAAAACCAAGTCTAGATCTCAATGCCTTCCTAGATCCAACAAGAACAATTGCAAGGGAATTGTAAATTGCAAAGAGAATAGATGAAGAGAAATGAACTGGAAATGAAATTCAATTAATAGTAAAGAAACAGAGAGATCCAAGATTGAGATTGAAACAGAATTTCTTCAATTCTCCAATCCAAGATTCAAGACAAATGTAAAATGAGATTGAAAGCAATGAAAACAAGAAATTAAAGTTCACTCAAGTTCAAAAGCTCTCTGAAAACTATTATGAAAATTCTAAAAGGAAAGCTCCCCGAAGAACTTGAATTCTATCCTATTTATACACTTTCTTCAAATGATCTTCAAGCCTTGAGTTGAGCCTTTGCTCTTGGTGGAATTGGGTTGAAAGAGGCCTTGGTTGATTGCTCTTGAAGTTTGGAGAAGAACCGAAGTGAACCAATTGAACCGGTTTTGAGGTTAGCAAAAGTTGGACCAAAAGTTTGAGCCAAAGTTAGGGGTCTAACTTTGGCTCCAACTTTTCATATCAGTTGGCACATTTTTCTGGTTTGGACGTTGGTGCCAACGTTAGGGGTCTAACTTTGACCCTAACGTTGGCTTTCCCTTGGTGCTAGTGGCGCCAACGTTAGCCTCCAAGTTAGGGGGCTAACGTTGGCACAAACGTTGGCCCTTCTCCCTTATGTTTTCATATGCCAACGTTAGCCTCCAAGTTAGGGGGCTAACTTTGGCGCAAACGTTGGCTAGCCAGGGAGGAATTCATGTGCCAACGTTAGCCTCCAAGTTAGGGGGTAACGTTGGCGCAAACGTGGGATGGCCAGGGAGGAAATTTCAAGTTCCAACGTTAGCCTCCAAGTTAGGGGGCTAACGTTGGGGCTAACTTCTTGCTTCCTGGTTCAATTTCACTTATTCCATTGTCCTCTCTTCACTCCTAGCCATTCCTCTTTGCTTCAACCTTTCTCCAAGCTTTCTTCACCTATCATTAATCAACCAAACTCATCAAAGCTATGCTCAAAATCATGAGATATTCAATCTTTCATAATATGCAACAAATATAGCATAAAACCTCATGAAATGGCATAAATTCATATATGGTTGGTTCAATCAAGGGAAACATGAAAATCTACTCAATTAGCTTGCTTGTAGCTCAAGAAAGTGCATAATTCTAATGAAAACAAAAGAAAAAGACTAGTTAAAATAGGCTAGGATGACTTGTCATCACAACACCAAACTTAAAGCTTGCTTGTCCCCAAGCAAGAAATGAATTATTGAGAAGAAAGAATGAAATGGAAGAGGAAGTTCATGCTAGCAGAGTATTATTGATAGTTCATGGGGTTTTGTGTGGATATGCAAATACTCACTTCTTATTGACTCCTAGGCCTAGAAAGTCTCCTTCAAGCTTCAAGTGACATACTGCTATGACTTCTCATTATTCCTTTATCCTTGGCTATTACTTTGTTCATAAGCTTTATTTGAGTGTCATGTGTAGCAAGTTCATTTTCTTTTCTTTATACTTGACACATTATTCACCATAGACACTTGGTTCACATTCCTTCTTAAAACATTGATGCCCGGCACCTCTTTGGGCTACTAAATGCCTTGTAGTTAGGTTGCTCTTGATAGTGGACTTTCAGCTGATGATCCCGGGTTAGTTAACCCAAGTCACCAAGTGTTGAGGCACTCCTAAGAGCTTACTAATCCAAGCAGATCCTAGTACAAAGACATCACAGGCATATATTTCAAAGTTCAAGCTATTGGTGTCCAGCTTTGTTTCTTTTTGTTTTTCTTTTGTTCTGCCACTTTTTGGCTATCTTTTTCTTTTTTCCTTCTTTTTGTTTTTCTTTCTAACCAAGGAATTTAATTCAATTGAGATTCCTAGACAGTAGGCCACTTCTTTACTTAGAAGGAGATATCCTAGCTCTTTATTCACTAAAAGTGAGCTATTATACAATCACACATATACCACCACTTACTTTTATTTCACTTCTAACTAACAGAGACTATCTTGCTTCACATTCAAACTGTTCTTTTATTGAATTTAAAGATGCAGGGGACAACACATGCTTCTTGTCAAGTGAAAATAAACACACAAGCACACACATAAACTAGCCTACTTATTTTAAAAGAAACAAACATAATGCAAAGACTTTTAAGAAAAACTACTTAGAAATGCAAAGACAACTTAGAACAGATAGAATGCATGCTTTTTTTCTTTGTAGTGATGAACAAGGAGAAAGTCCACCTTTCATTTGTCATGCCTTTTCTTTCTCCTTTCATACACTTGGCTGCTAGTGTTCCCACCATCCTTGTTTGGTGGCTGTTGATCTTGCCAAAAGCCAGCCTTATTCATAGCCTCCTCTACTCTATCTTCGAGTCTCATAGCCCTGTTCACTTCTACCTCACTTATCATTTTGAAGAATTCATCAAAAGTTGGGAATGCCGGATCCATGTTGTGCAAATGTTCTCCAATATAGTTTAGTTTGATTTGGCTATTGACATTGTAATCGGCTTGCACTTCATACCTTGCTTCTTGGAGTGTTGTGAACTCCTTGAAAGCCTTCAAACTTTCAGCTTGCATTTGTTCCAACTTCCCAAAAGATTCATGAGATTGAAAGGCATGTTCTTCTTGCATTGCAAGAAATCTTGACTCGAATTCATTTTGTTTGTTTATTATTCTTAGCTCTCTTTCTTCTTGTGCTTGTTGGTTTTGCATGTACAGAGAATGGTATTCCTCTTGCCTCTCTTGGATTCTCGTGTACTGCTGAGACAATCTCCCTATTGCTTTTTGCATTTGAGTCATATCCATATTGCCATGTGGGAAAAAGTGTGGCTGCTCCTCCTCCTCTTGTGGCTCTTCTTCTATGTGTGGCTCATCTTCTTCCATTGGCTCTTCTCTTTCCCTTCCTCCATGTGGTCTTCGGCCTTGATGTGCTTCAAGGGGCATCATCATTCGTTCAATGGTTATGGGCATGCCTTGGCTTAACCACATTGGATTCTCCTCTTCCAATGGAACTTTAGCCTTTGCACACAACCTCCAAATGGTGCTCGGATAGTACAACCAAGATCCGGCCGAATTCTTTTCAGCTATCTTTTGAATGTCTCTTGCAAGGATTTCATGAACTCTTATCTCTCCACCCACCATGATACAATGCAGCATTAAGGCTCTCTCCCTGTTAACTTCTGAGGTGTTCACTGTCCCCAGAATTGACCTTTTCATCAACTCATACCATCCTTTTGCTTCCGGAATGAGGTTACATCTCTTCAGGAACTTGTATCTATTCTTGTTGTCTCCTTCCCATTCTGAGTTCTCAAAACAAATGTCTCTCGCAATCTCCTCATAATCTTGATCCTCAGTCAATCTTTGTTGGTATCCCGGTTCATCAAAGCGGACTGACTTTAGTTTCAAGACTTTCTTGATTGCATCCGGGCTAAAGTCTACTTCCACCCCACGCACATAGCTCTTGTACGTTGGGAGTTCACGCATGTCAATCCTTGGGACATTTGCATAGAACTCTCTTATGATATTGGTATTAATTCGGGTGGCTGGTGATGTAAGTTCCTCCCATCTCCTCTTCCGGATTTTGTTCTTTATTTCTTGACATCCATCCTCCGACAACATGAATGGGATTTCAGGATAGATTCTTTTCTCGTTCATCCATTGAATTTGCATTTGATGAGACCAAGACTTGAACCTCCATTGGTCATATTCATGTGTTTCTTCCTCCACTATTGGATCTTTTCCTTTTCGTCGTTTGGTTCTTGAGGAGGATGCCATGATCACTTGGTTGGTTGAGAGGGAATGTGAAGAATGTTGGAGAGTTTGATGTGTGTTTGGAGGAAAAAGAGATTAGGTCCGAACTTGCTATGACAAAAAGTTATGAAGAGAAGTTTAAGTGGTTGGAGTTTAAAGTAGAAGAAAGGTTGCACAAGGCTTGTTATGTTGAGGAGTGATTCGGTCATGTGCATGGCTTGAAGGTGGTATGCTTTTAAATGAGCAATGAAGGGCTAGGATGCAATTAGACACTATGGGAATCAAGGGTGTGCATGTATGGATGAATGAAGACAAAATTTGCTCCTTCCCTTGCCTTTGCCGTGATCATTCTCAAGGAGTGGCAGATTTCTTTCTTGAAGCATGTGATGGGATTTTGTCCTTATGCTATGCTTTCCTTTGTCTTGTCTTTTTCTTTGAAGATTCTTTGACTTCCTAGTCACCACAACAAGACAACATACATTAGTCTTATCCAACCGTAGCAAGGGTGTGCTTTTTATTAAAACTTTGTGAACCATCAATCCTTGTCTCATTTGAACCGTGACACTTTCTTTGGAGGACACCAAACTTAATGTTTGGTAATGTATAAAGAAAATGAGTTTCTTCCTCCAATTAGTGAAGTTCAAACGTTAAATGTTCATAAGGATTGTTTCCATTACACTTTCTTTTTTTTTTTTTTTTTCATGAAGGATTAATTGTATCCTTGAATCGGTGCATCAAGGTTTGATGAACACCAAACTTGTTTCTTGTCAAAGGGTACATCACAATTAATGCCTTCATTACTGAATAAGAATTTTTCTATTTATAGGGTTTTTGAAAATAACAAATGTATGATTATTGATGCATGAGTTTCAAATTTTCATGAAGCTATGTGGACACCAAACTTAGTGTTCGGCCATATGCTCTATCAAAACATTTCAAGCATGTGAAGCAAAATTCTTTGTAACATTGGTTTAGTGTACTTGGAGGCACACCAAACTTAGCATATGTTTCAAAACAGTGCATGCAGTCAATGGACATGTTCATGAAAAGAGAAAAGAATTCATGCTCAAATGATCATAACTTATTGAATTTAAAATGACATGAATCTTAAAGCATGGGTTGCCTCCCATGGAGCTCTCTTTTATTGTCACTAGCTTGACATTGAGACTTTCTTTTATGGTGGTTGGTGCTTGTAGGGCCTCAATTTGTCTCCTCTGACCGTGATCCTCTTTTTTGTTTTCTGGTGTTCTATTTCAGCATGCTCTAATGATAGTATGTTGCTGACAGTGTAGTAATCCTCGGTTTGTTGATTTGCCCCCAGCTGTTGATATATCAGTTGCACTTTGTCACCTTTAGAAAGCCCCTCTGTTGGAATCTTTCTATTCTTCCAGCCCCTTTTTGCTTTGTTTCTGCGTTTCATCTTTCCTTTTGTTGATCTTTCTTTTCTGGCCATAGGCTTTCCTTGGGGGCCTCTCTTTTCAGTGGCTAATACTCTACTACCCTCTTGGGCTTTTTCATCAGTCTGCACAATCCTTAGCATTGGGATATTGCTGTGACTTTCCTGGTCATTTTTCATATAGTCTTTCTCTTCCTTGCTAAATTGTGCTTCTGGCAACACCTTCAGAGTGATGCTCTGGTCATGCATCCTTAGAGTTAATTCCCCTTCCTCTACGTCTATGATAGCTCTAGCAGTGGCCAAGAATGGCCTTCCCAGTATAACAGAGTCACCATCATCATCGTTTGATTCTAGAACCACAAAATCAGCAGGGTAAATAAAACTGTCCACCTTGACCAAAAGATTTTCAATTACACCCCTGGGGTATACCATTGACTTGTCTACCAGCTCCAAAGACATTTGTACTGGTTTGACCTCCTCTATATTCAGCTTTTTCACCAAGGAGGATGGTATTAAGTTAATACTTGCTCCGAGATCGCACATTGCTTTAGTGATGGTCAATTCCCCAATGGTGCAAGGCAACAGGAAGCTCCCTGGGTCCTCAAGCTTGGGAGGAAGCCCCTTTTGAATCAAGGCCCTGCATTCCTCAGTAATCATTATGGTTTCTTTCTCATCCCAGCTTCTTTTCTTGTTGATGAGATCCTTCAGAAACTTAGAGTATAGAGGCATTTGCTCAAGTGCTTCAACCAAGGGAATATTGATTTCCAGCTTCTTAAAAATCTCAAGGAATTTGTGAAAATGTTGGTCTTTAACCTCTTTATTGAACCTCTGGGGATATGGCAATGGAGGTGTGATGCTTTTTCCTATTTGCTGCTGTCCCTGAGCTACTTCCTTTGAGCTATGTGGCTGGTTGTTCTTCTCTTTAAGTTTTTCAGTGCTTTTGTTTGGCATCACAACTTGCTTATTAGCCTCATCTACCTTTGTTTGATTCTCATCCTCCATTGGTTCTTTAATGTTCTCTGCTTGCTTCCTTGTAGTGTCATTGTTGCTTATCAATGCTCTCCCACTCCTTAATTGTATTGCCTTGCATTCTTCCTTGGGATTTGGAATTGTGTCACTGGGCAGTGAGTTTGAAGGTCTCTCAACAGATACTTGCTTGGAGAGTTGCCCCATCTGTCTTTCTAGGCTCTTCATAGAGGCTTCCTGATTCTTGGCTACCATTTCTTGGTGTTTCAACATTTTGTCTATCATGGCCTCCAAGTGAGTGATTCTTTGGGCTTCAGGTGATATTTGAGGTGGGTTATGAGATGTGGGTGGTGGATGGTAGGCATTTTGGTTGGTGGATTGGTTATTAGATTGGTATTGGTTGAGGTTGGGGTAGTTGTTTTGAGGTTTTCTGTAGGGGTTTTGGTTAGTCTGCTGCTGGTTGTGATTTTGGTTGTTCCTTGGGTTGTGTTGGTTTGAGTTCCTCTGCCATGGTTGTTGGTTTTGGGTATGGTTATCTCCCCATCTGAGGTTTGGGTGGTTCTTCCAGGATGGATTGTATGTATCACCATACACTTCATTTGGTCCTTGGTTGTGCATATACTATACTTGCTCTTGTTGTTGTTCTTCTTGAGTTTCTTCACTCTGTCCCCATGTGGTTGATGGTTGGCTAGTGTTGACTGCTGCAACTTGGAGACTATCAATCCTCTTGGCCATTTGCTCAAATTGTTGCTGAATTTGCTGCTGCATCATCTTGTTTTGAGCCAGGATTGAATCCACTCCTTCTAGCTCCATTACTCCTCTCCTTTGTGATGGTTGGCGGCCTCTTTGATGAGCAAAGAAATATTGGTTGTTGGACACCATATCAATGAGTTCTTGAGCCTCTTCTGCAGTTTTCATGAGTTACAAGGAACCTCCAGCTGAATGATCCAAAGCTTCCTGAGATTTCAGTGTTAAGCCTTCATAGAAGTTTTGAAGCTTCTCCCACTCATTAAACATAGCAGGGGGACATTTCCTGATCAGAGCCTTGTACCTCTCCCATGCCTCATAGATGGGTTCGGCCTCCATTTGTGTAAATGTTTGTACCTCAGCCTTTAACCTTATAATCCTCTGAGGTGGATAAAATTTGGCAAGGAATTTAGTTACCAAATCATCCCAATTGTTGATGCTGTCTCTTGGAAAAGATTCTAACCATTGAGTGGCCTTGTCCCTGAGAGAAAATGGGAATAGCATCAGCTTGTAGCTGTCAGGGGGCACTCCATTAGTTTTGACAGTGTTGCATATCCTCAAGAAAGTGGATAAATGTTGGTGTGGGTCCTCAAGTGGTCCTCCACCAAAAGAGCAGTTGTTCTGAACCAAAGTGATGAGTTGTGGCTTGAGTTCAAAGTTGTTAGCATTGACATTTGGAGCCAAGATGCTGCTCCCATAATGTCTAGGATTTGCAAAGGTGTAGGAAGCCAAAACTCTCCTCTGGGGTGGGTTGCCATTGTTGTTGTCTTCCCCACCTGGTGGATTGGTTAAATGTTCCTCCATCTCTTGGAATTCTTCGTCTGATTCCTCTTCTCCAACAATATTTTTCCCTCTTTCAGCTCTTCTTAACCTCCTGAGAGTTCTTTCGTCTTGTTCATGAAAATTGAGTATGGTTCTTCTTGTACCTGACATACAAGCAGAGCATGAGGAATGCACAAAACCAGTGACACTTCAATTTACTGCCAGATTGAAGTGTTAGTTAGTTTAAGCAAAAAATCAAACAGTTAGTGGGTTAATCAAAAATTAAAGAAAAATAAAGAAAAAGTGCTTGATCTAGATCACCACCTCACTTAATCATTGTCAATCTAATCAATCCCCGGCAACGGCGCCAAAAACTTGATGAGATATTTTTGGAGGAAAAATAAATCTCTCCCAAAACACCCAAATCTAACCGGCAAGTGCACCGGGTCGCATCAAGTAATAATAACTCACGGGAGTGAGGTCGATCCCACAGGGATTGAAGGATTGAGCAATTTTAGTTTAGTGGTTGATTTAGTCAAGCGAATCAAGATTTGGTTGATGGTTTTGTGACTTGCAGAATTAAATTGCATTGAAGTAAAGAGAACAAGAAATAAATTGCTGAAACTTAAAGAACAAGAAATTAAATGGCAAAAATTTAAAGGGCAAGAAATGTAAATTGCAGAATCTTAAAGTGCAAGGAATGTAAATTGCTTGAAATGTAAAGGGGATTGGGATGTGGATTTGCAGAAATTAAACAAGGAAAAACTAAATTGCATCAAACAGAAGAGAGAAAGGGAATTGGGATTGAACCGGATGTGAAGCAGAAAAGTAAATGAACATATAAAGCAGTAAACAGAGAAGTGAAATGGGAAATTCAGATCTCAGGACCCAGAGACTAGAAAACCAAGTCTAGATCTCAATGCCTTCCTAGATCCAACAAGAACAATTGCAAGGGAATTGTAAATTGCAAAGAGAATAGATGAAGAGCAATGAACCGGAAATGAAATTCAATTAATAGTAAAGAAACAGAGAGATCCAAGATTGAGATTGAAACAGAATTTCTTCAATTCTCCAATCCAAGATTCAAGACAAATGTAAAATGAGATTGAAAGCAGTGAAAACAAGAAATTAAAGTTCACTCAAGTTCAAAAGCTCTCTGAAAACTATTATGAAAATTCTAAAAGGAAAGCTCCCCGAAGAACTTGAATTCTATCCTATTTATACACTTTCTTCAAATGATCTTCAAGCCTTGAGTTGGGCCTTTGCTCTTGGTGGAATTGGGTTGAAAGAGGCCTTGGTTGATTGCTCTTGAAGTTTGGAGGAGAACCGAAGTGAACCAATTGAACCGGTTTTGAGGTTAGCAAAAGTTGGACCAAAAGTTTGAGCCAAAGTTAGGGGTCTAACTTTGGCTCCAACTTTTCATATCAGTTGGCACATTTTTCTGGTTTGGACGTTGGTGCCAACGTTAGGGGTCTAACTTTGACCCTAACGTTGGCTTTCCCTTGGTGCTAGTGGCGCCAACGTTAGCCTCCAAGTTAGGGGGCTAACGTTGGCGCAAACGTTGGCCCTTCTCCCTTATGTTTTCATGTGCCAACGTTAGCCTCCAAGTTAGGGGGCTAACTTTGGCGCAAACGTTGGCTAGCTAGGGAGGAATTCATGTGCCAACGTTAGCCTCCAAGTTAGGGGGCTAACGTTGGCGCAAACGTGGGATGGCCAGGGAGGAAATTTCAAGTTCCAACGTTAGCCTCCAAGTTAGGGGGCTAACATTGGGGCTAACTTCTTGCTTCCTGGTTCAATTTCACTTATTCCATTGTCCTCTCTTCACTCCTAGCCATTCCTCTTTGCTTCAACCTTTCTCCAAGCTTTCTTCACCTATCATTAATCAACCAAACTCATCAAAGCTATGCTCAAAATCATGAGATATTCAATCTTTCATAATATGCAACAAATATAGCATAAAACCTCATGAAATGGCATAAATTCATATATGGTTGGTTCAATCAAGGGAAACATGAAAATCTACTCAATTAGCTTGCTTGTAGCTCAAGAAAGTGCATAATTCTAATGAAAACAAAAGAAAAAGACTAGTTAAAATAGGCTAGGATGACTTGTCATCAGCCATTTGCTCAAATTGTTGTTGAATTTGCTACTGCATCATTTTGTTTTGAGCCAGAATTGAGTCCACTCCTTCTAACTCCATCACTTCTTTCCTTTGTGATGGTTGGCGTTGCCTTTGGTGAGCAAAGAAATACTGGTTGTTAGACACCATATCAATGAGATTTTGGGCTTCCTCTACAGTTTTCATGAGTTGTAAGGAGCCTCCTGCTGAATAATCCAAAGCCTCTTGAGATTTCAATGTCAAGCCTTCATAGAAATTCTGCAATCTGTCCCACTCACTGAACATTCCAGGTGGGCACTTCCTGATTAGAGCTTTGTATCGTTCCCATGCCTCATACAAGGGTTCAGCATCCATTTGTGTGAATGTCTGCACTTCAGTCTTCAATCTAATAACTCTTTGAGGTGGGTAAAACTTGGCAAGGAACTTGGTTACTAGATCATCCCAATTGTTGATGCTGTCTCTTGGAAAAGATTCTAACCATTGAGTGGCTTTGTCTCTGAGAGAAAATGGAAACAGCAGTAGCTTGTAACTGTCAGGATGCACTCCATTAGTTTTGACAGTGTCACAAATCCTCAAGAAGGTGGATAGGTGCTGGTTTGGATCTTCCAAGGGGCCTCCTCCATAGGAACAATTGTTCTGCACCAAGGTGATGAGTTGGGGCTTCAATTCAAAGTTATTTGCATCGACATTTGGGGTAAGGATGCTACTCCCACAATGCCTTGGATTAGCAAGTGTATATGAAGCCAATACTCTCCTTTGGGGCTGACCATTGTCGTTGGCCACTCCCACTTGTGGATTTGTTGGATTTTCCTCCATTTCTTGGTTCTCTTCTCAACCTCCAAAGTGTTTCAGGATCAAAAGGTATGGATTCATCGCTTCTTCCTCCTGACATAAACACAGAACCAAGAACCAGAATTAAACACTCTATTGCTAGAGTGAAGTTAGTGTTAGCTTAAGCAAAAATTCAAACAGTTAGTATGCTTAGTAAAAAGAAAAAGAAAAAAGTGCTTAATCTAGACCACCACCTTACTTAATCATTGTCAATCTAATCAATCCCCGGCAACGGCGCCAAAAACTTGATGTGCGGAAAACGATCCAACACAAAACTCACCGGCAAGTGTACCGGGTCGCATCAAGTAATAATAACTCACATGAGTGAGGTCGATCCCACAGGGATTGAAGGATTGAGCAATTTTAGTTTAGTGGTTGATTTAGTCAAGCGAATCAAGTATTGGTTGAGTGGTTTGTGCTTTGCAGAAACTAAATTGCATGAAATGTAAAAGGAGAGGGGAAATTTGCAGTAAACTAAAGAGCAGGATAATAAAGGAGCTGAATCTTAAAGTGCAAGTAAATTAAATTGCAGAAACTTAGATTGCAAGTAATGTAAATGGCTAAAGCTTAAAGTTCAAGAAACGTAAATTGCTTGAATTGTAAAAGGGATTGGGAGTTGGGATTGCAAAAATTAAACAAGAACAACTAAATTGCATTAAACATAAAAGAGAAAATCTGAGTGCAGTGAAGTGGATCTTAACAGAAAAGTAAAATGACTTGAAGAATTTAAAAGCAGAGAAAGCAATGCTTAATTTGCAGCAAAGTAAAAGAGGTTGAAGATCTCAGGGTGGAAGAGACTAGATAACAAGTCTAGATCTCAAATCCTTCCTTGATCCAACAAGAACAATTGCAAAAGAAGTAAAGAAAAGTAAATTGCAGAATTGAAGAGAAGATGAGGCAGTAAACAGTAAGTGAAATTCAATTATGCAGAGAAAGTAAACAAGAGATCTCAAGGTGAGATTGAAACAGAAGTTCTTCAATTCTCCACCCAAGATCCAAAGCAAGAAAATAAAAGAGTGCTCAAGCAAGAACCAAGAAGAAGAGAGATCAATTCTCCTTCCAAGTTCTCAGAAAATCAAATTCAAAGCAAAGAGCTCAAAAATGAAAATGACAATTAAAAGGAAAATTCAAAGTAAAATCTAAAAGTGTCAAAAGGTCCTAATTACATCAAACTAACTCCTATTTATACACTTTCTATTCTTGGATTTTGGAATTTGGATGGGCTTTTGATTTGGTGAAGAAATGAATTAAATTGGATTTTTAATCCAATTTGTAGCCCAAAGTGCACCTCCAGGGGAAATCTCAGTTGGAAAATCCAACTTAGCTTTCAAGCATGCTCCATCCGTGTCAAGTGTGGTGTGCCCAGCCTTGTTTGGGTGTCAATTGTCTTAGAGCTAAGTTGGAAAATCCAACTTAGCTTTAGACCGTGTCATGATGCGCACTCAAGGCCCTTTGTTGCGCCAAAATTGCTTGCTTCTTGGTGTCATGACCGTGTCACATTGTGGAGGCTTGGGGGAGAGGCAATGCTCAGTTGGAAAAACCAACTGAGCTTTCCTTGTAGCGCTTAGCTCATGGCCTCAATGTTCCAATTTCGAATCCTGGTGGAGGAAGTGGAGGCCAATTTATTTTGGAAGAGATGGACGCTCCTTCCTTGTGTTTCCAAGAGTTCCTTGGTTCGAAACTTGGCTCAAGCATTTCAGCTTTTTTTCTCTTGATTTTCCTTGCAACCTTGGTGGCACTCCTTCCTTATGTTTCAAGGGATTCCCAAGTTCAAATCCTGGAGGAAGCATTCTAGCTATTTATTCTTGAATTCCCTTGTAAGGAGTAGCGTGTGGTTCCAAGTTTGAACCATGGAGGATGCATTTTGGCTATTTCTTCTTGAATTTCCTTGCAAGGTGAGTTCCTTGCTTCTCCTTGGTCCTTGGTTCGAATCTTGTTGGCTTCATCCCTTGGAATTTCTTCTTGAATTAATATGGAGAGGTCCCGATAAAGTTAACTTAGTTAACTTAGCTTTGCACCATTTCCTTACTTTCTTTAGTGCTCAGTTAACTATTTGAACTTAGCCTTGTACCTTGCCTTCCCCTTTCATTCCTTGTGAAGCTCAGTTTACTTTTCCAACTTAGCTTCCATTCTTCCTTGATTTTTGCCACGCTTTTCTTCTCTTGGAACGCTTGTTGCTTCCTTTGGGCACATTCCTTAGGCCACGCTTTTCTTATTTTCTTCTTTCTTCACCTACAAGCAATCAAAATAACTGATGAGATATTTTGATGAGAAACGAATCTCTCACAAAACATCACAAAACTAACCGGCAAGTGTACCGGGTCGTATCAAGTAATAAAAACTCACGGGAGTGAGGTCGATCCCACAGGGATTGAAGGATTGAGCAATTTTAGTTTGGTGGTTGATTTAGTCAAGCGAATCAAGATTTGGTTGATGATTGTGTGACTTGCAGAATGTAAATTGCATTGAAGTAACGAGAACAAGAAATAAATTGCTAAAACTTAAAGAACAAGAAATTAAATGGCAGAAACTTAAAGTGCAAGAAATGTAAATTGCAGAATCTTAAAGTGCAAGGAATATAAATTGCTTGAAATGTAAAGGGAATTGGGGAATGGATTTGCAGAATTTAAACAAAGAAAAACTAAATTGCATCAAACAGAAGAGGGAAAGGGAATTGGGATTGAACCGGAAATAAAGCAGAAAAGTAAATGAACATAAGAAGCAGTAAACAGGGAATTGAAATGAGAAATTCAGATCTCAGGACCCAGAGACTAGAAAACCAAGTCTAGATCTCAATGCCTTCCTAGATCCAACAAGAACAATAGCAAGGAAATTGTAAATTGCAAAGAAAAGAGATGAAGATCAAGTAACAGAAACAGAAATGCTAATTCAATTAACAGTAAAGGAAACAGAGAGATCCAAGATTGAGATTGAAACAGAATTTCTTCAATTCTCCAATCCAAGATCCAAGACAAAAGTAAAATGGAATTGCAAGTAAAAGGAAACAAAGAAATTCAAGTTCAAAAGCTTCCTAAAAACTATTATGAAAATTCTAAAAGGAAAGCTCTCTTAATAACTTGAATTCTATCCTATTTATACACTTTCCAAAATGATCTTCAAGCCTTGAGTTGGGCCTTTGTTCTTAGTAGAATTGGGTTGAAAGAGGCCTTGGTTGATTGCTCTTGAAGATTGAAGAAGAACCGAAGTGAACCAATTGAACCGGAAATGAAGTTAGCCATAGTTGGATCTAACGTTAGGGCCAAAGTTAGGGGTCTAACTTTGACCCTAACTTTTCATGGCAGCAAGCATGATTTCCTGGTTTGAACGTTGGTGCCAACGTTAGGGGTCTAACTTTGACCCTAACGTTGGCAATGCTTGGTGCTAGTGGCGCCAACGTTAGCCTCCAAGTTAGGGGGCTAACGTTGGCGCAAACGTTGGCCTTCCCCCTTTGTGATTAAGGTGCCAACGTTAGCCTCCAAGTTAGGGGGCTAACGTTGGCGCAAACGTTGGCCTTCTCCCCCTTTATAACTCATATGCCAACGTTAGCCTCCAAGTTAGGGGGCTAACGTTGGCGCAAACGTTGGTGGCCCAGGGATGAAGTTTCTCTTGCCAACGTTAGCCTCCAAGTTAGGGGGCTAATGTTGGCTCAAACGTGGGAGCCCAGGGAGTACATCATGCCCAACGTTATCCTCCATGTTAGGGGGCTAACGTTGGGGCTAACTTCATGCATCCAAGTTCACTTTCACTTATCCCTTTCTTCACTTCTAGCCACTCCTCTTTGCTTCAACCTTTTTCCAAGCTTTCTTCACCTATCAAGAATCAACCAAACTCATCAAAGCTATGCTCAAAATCATGAGATATTCAATCTTTCATAATATGCAACAAATATAGCACAAAACCTCATGAAATGGCATGAATTCATATATGGTTGGTTCAATCAAGGGAAACATGAAAATCTACTCAATTAGCTTGCTTGTAGCTCAAGAAAGTGCATAATCCTAATGAAAACTAAAGAAAAAGACTAGCTAAAATAGGCTAGGATGACTTGTCATCAATAACCAATCAAAGTATCACTAAATTCACAAGGTTTATAAATCATTAAAATTCAATTAAATTTAGCTTAAACCTCATGATTTAACATCAATTACATGGTGGTTGATTGATTCAAAGAAGTCATGCATTTTTAATCCAAATTACTTTCTTAGAATGCAAGAAAGTGCATAAAACCTAATAAAAACAAAGAAAAAGGCTAGTGAAACTAGGCTAAGATGACTTGTCATCATTCACCGCATAAGACTACACCCGGACAGTTGACTTTTTTTTTGCTGCACTTGTTCACAAATTAATAATAGATTAATTTAAAAAATTTAAGATTTTAATTTTTTTTATTTTTTAAATAATTTGGAATTTTTTATTTTTTTATAGTTAGAAAAATATTATTTTTTAAGTTTAAAAATTAAAAAAATTAATTTACAACTCTGTTATTTAACAGATATTGTTGGACTTTATTTTATTTTTCTAATTGAAATAAAAAAATTAATCATATAATTTAAAATTTCAAAAATAAAAAATTTAGTTTTTTAAAATTTTTAATTTTTTTATTCTCCAGATAATGCTGCACTCAGAAAATTGACTTTTTTTTGCTGCACTTGTTCACAAAATAAGAATAAATTAATTTAAAAAATTTAAAATTTTATTTTTTTGATTTTTTAGATATCATTGGTATTTTTATTTTTTTTAAAACTAGAAAAAAATTATTTTTTAGTTTAAAATTAAAAAAAATTAAATTTACTAATCTGTTATTTACTAGATATTGCTGGACTTTATTTTATTTTTTTAATTTATATAAAAAAATTAATCATATAATTTAAAAATTCAGAAATAAAAAATTTATTTTTTTAAAAATTTTAATATTTTTAAAAATATTTTTTTATCTTTTTATTCACCGAATAATGCTACACCTGGATAGTTAACCTTTTTTTTGCTCCACTTGTTCACAAATTAAGAATAAATTAATTTAAAAAATTTAAAATTTTAATTTTTTATTTTTTGGATATTTTTGGGATCTTTTATTTTTTACAATCAGAAAAAAATTTACTTTTTTAGTTTAAAAATTAAAAAAAAATAAATTTACAGATCTGTTATTTACAAAATATTGATGGACTTTATTTTATTGTTCTAATTTAAATAAAAACATTAATCATATAATTTTAAAATTCAAAAATAAAAAATTTATTTTTTTAAAATTTTAATTTTTTAAAAAATATTTTTTATTTTTTATTCACCGGATAAAACTACACCCTCACAGTTGACTTTTTTTGCTGCACTTGTTCACAAAGTAAGAATAGATTAATTTAAAAAATTTAAAATTTTTATTTTTATATTTTTTTTGGATAATTTGGAATTTTTTATTTTTTTTACAATTAGAAAAAAATTTATTTTTTAAGTTTAAAAATTAAAAAAATAAATTTACAACTCTGTTATTTAACAGATATTGTTGGACTTTATTTTATTTTTCTAATTGAAATAAAAAAATTAATCATATAATTTTAAATTTAAAAAATAAAAAATTTAGTTTTCTAAACTTTTTAATTTTTTAATAATATTTTTTATTTTTTATTCTCCAAATAATGCTGCACTCAGAAAATTGTCTTTTCTTTACTGCACTTGTTCACAAAATAAGAATAAATTAATTTAAAAAATTTAAAATTTTTTATTTTTCAATTTTTTTAGTTTTAGAATATTTTTGAAATTTTTTAATTTTCTTCTATTAGAAAAGAAATTATTTTTTAGTTTAAAACTTTAAACAAAAATAAAAAATTTACAGATCTTTTGTTTATTGAATATTGCTAAACTTTATTTTATTTTTCTAATTTAAATAAAAAATATTTAATAATATAATTTTAAAATTAAAAAAATAAACAATTTAGTTTTTTAAAATTTTAATCTTTTTAAAATATTTTTTTATCTTTTTATTCACCGCATAAGACTACACCCGGACAGTTGACCTTTTTTTGCTGCACTTGTTCACAAATTAATAATAGATTAATTTAAAAAATTTAAGATTTTAATTTTTTTTATTTTTTAAATAATTTGGAATTTTTTATTTTTTTTACAGTTAGAAAAATATTATTTTTTAAGTTTAAAAATTAAAAAAATTAATTTACAACTCTGTAATTTAACAGATATTGTTGGACTTTATTTTATTTTTCTTATTGAAATAAAAAAATTAGTCATATAATTTAAAATTTCAAAAATAAAAAATTTAGTTTTTTAAAATTTTTAATTTTTTTATTCTTCAGATAATGCTGCACTCAGAAAATTGACTTTTTTTTGCTGCACTTGTTCACAAAATAAGAATAAATTAATTAAAAAAATTTAAAATTTTTTATTTTTCAATTTTTAAGTTTTTGAATATTTTTGGAATTTTTTATTTTTCTACTATTAGAAAAAAATTTATTTGTTAGTTTAAAACTTTAAACAAAAATAAAAAATTTATAGATTTATTGTTTACTAGAAATTGCTAAACTTTATTTTTTTTTCTTATTTAAATAAAAATATTTAATAATATAATTTAAAAATTAAAAAATTTGTTTTTTAAATTTTTTATTTTTTTAAGAATATTTTTTATTTTTTATTCAGTGGATAATGCATCACACGGACAATTGACTTTCTTTTGCTGCACTTGTTCACAAATTAAGAATAAGTTAATAAAAAAATTTAAAATTTTAATTTTTTTTATTCTCCAGATAATGCTGCACTTGTTCACAAAATAAGAATAAATTAATTAAAAAAATTTAAAATTTTTTATTTTTCAATTTTTTTAGTTTTTGAATATTGTTGGAATTTTTTATTTTTCTACTATTAGAAAAAAATTTATGTTTTAGTTTAAAACTTTAAACAAAAATAAAAAATTTACAGATCTTTTGTTTACTGGATATTGCTGAACTTTATTTTATTTTTCTAATTTAAATAAAAAATATTTAATAATATAATTTAAATATTAAAAAATAAACAATTTAGTTTTTTAAAATTTTAATCTTTTTAAATAATTTTTTTATCTTTTTATTCACCGCATAAGACTACACCCGGACAGTTGACTTTTTTTTACTGCACTTGTTCACAAATTAATAATAGATTAATTTAAAAAATTTAAGATTTTAATTTTTTTTATTTTTTAAATAATTTGGAATTTTTTATTTTTTTTACAGTTAGAAAAATATTATTTTTTAAGTTTAAAATTAAAAAAATTAATTTACAACTCTGTAATTTAACAGATATTGTCGGACATTATTTTATTTTTCTAATTGAAATAAAAAAATTAATCATATAATTTAAAATTTCAAAAATAAAAAATTTAGTTTTTTAAAATTTTTAATTTTTTTATTCTCCAGATAATGCTGCACTCAGAAAATTGACTTTTTTTTGCTGCACTTGTTCACAAAATAAGAATAAATTAATTAAAAAAATTTAAAATTTTTTATTTTTCAATTTTTTTAGTTTTTGAATATTGTTGGAATTTTTTATTTTTCTACTATTAGAAAAAAATTTATGTTTTAGTTTAAAACTTTAAACAAAATAAAAAATTTACAGATTTATTGTTTAATAGATATTGCTAAACTTTATTTTATTTTTATTATTTAAATATAAACATTTAATAATATAATTTAAAAATTAAAAAATAAAAAATTTGTTTTTTAAAATTTTTTATTTTTTTAAGAATATTTTTTTATTTTTTATTCACGGGATAATGCATCACACGGACAGTTGACTTTCTTTTGCTGCACTTGTTCACAAATTAAGAATAAATTAATATAAAAAATTTAAAATTTTAATTTTTTTAATTTTTGGATATTGTTAGAACTTTTTTTTTTACAAATATAAAATAAATTATTTTTTTAGCTTAAAAATAAAAAAAATAAATTTACAGATCTGTTATTTACTAGAATATGCTAGACTTTATTTTATATTTCTAATAAAAATAAAAAAATTAATCATATAATTTAAAAATTCAAAAATAAAAAATTTAGTTTTTTAAAATTTTTAATTTTTAAATTTTTTTATCTTTTTATTCACCGGATAATGCTACAACCAGACAGCTGACTTTTTTTTGCTGTACTTATTCACAAATTAAGAATAAATTAATTTAAAAAATTTAAAATCTTAATTTTTTTATTTTTTAGATATCATTGGAATTTTTTATTTTTTTAAAATTAGAAAAAAATTATTTTTTTAGTTTAAAATTAAAAAAAATTAAATTTACTAATCTGTTATTTACCAGATATTGATGGACTTTATTTTATTTTTCTAATTTATACAAAAAAATTAATCATATAATTTAAAAATTCAGGAATAAAAAATTTATTTTTTTAAATTTTAATATTTTTAAAAATATTTTTTTATCTTTTTATTCACCGAATAATGCTACACTCGGATAGTTAAATTTTTTTTTGCTCCACTTGTTCACAAATTAAGAATAAATCAATTTAAAAAATTTAAAATTTCAATTTTTTATTTTTTGAATATTTTTGGAATCTTTTATTTTTTTACAATCAGAAAAAAATTTATTTTTTTAGTTTAAAAATTAAAAAAAATAAATTTACAGATCTGTTATTTACAAAATATTGATGGACTTTATTTTATTGTTCTAATTTAAATAAAAACATTAATCATATAATTTTAAAATTCAAAAATAAAAAATTTATTTTTTTAAAATTTTAATTTTTTTAAAAAATATTTTTTATTTTTTATTCACCGGATAAAACTACACCCTCACAGTTGACTTTTTTTGCTGCACTTGTTCACAAAGTAAGAATAGATTAATTTAAAAAATTTAAAATTTTTATTTTTATATTTTTTTGGATAATTTGGAATTTTTTATTTTTTTTACAATTAGAAAAAAATTTATTTTTTTAGTTTAAAAATTAAAAAAATAAGTTTACAACTCTGTTATTTAACAGATATTGTTGGACTTTATTTTATTTTTCAAATTGAAATAAAAAAATTAATCATATAATTTTAAATTTCAAAAATAAAAAATTTAGTTTTCTAAACTTTTTAATTTTTTAATAATATTTTTTATTTTTTATTCTCCGAATAATGCTGCACTCAGAAAATTGTCTTTTCTTTACTGCACTTGTTCACAAAATAAGAATAAATTAATTTAAAAAATTTAAAATTTTTTATTTTTCAATTTTTTAGTTTTAGAATATTGTTGAAATTTTTTATTTTTCTTCTATTAGAAAAGAAATTATTTTTTAGTTTAAAACTTTAAACAAAAATAAAAAATTTACAGATCTTTTGTTTATTGAATATTGCTGAACTTTATTTTATTTTTCTAATTTAAATAAAAAATATTTAATAATATAATTTAAAAATTAAAAAAATAAACAATTTAGTTTTTTAAAATTTTAATCTTTTTAAAATATTTTTTTATCTTTTTATTCACCGCATAAGACTACACCCGGACAGTTGACTTTTTTTTTCCTGCACTTGTTCACAAATTAATAATAGATAAATTTAAAAATTTTAAGATTTTTTTTTATTTTTTGAATAATTTGGAATTTTTTATCTTTTTTATAGTTAGAAAAATATTATTTTTTAAGTTTAAAAATTAAAAAAATTAATTTACAACTCTGTTATTTAACAGATATTGTCGGACATTATTTTATTTTTCTAATTGAAATAAAAAAATTAATCATATAATTTAAAATTTCAAAAATAAAAAATTTAGTTTTTTAAAATTTTTAATTTTTTTATTCTCCAGATAATGCTGCACTCAGAAAATTGACTTTTTTTTGCTGCACTTGTTCACAAAATAAGAATAAATTAATTAAAAAAATTTAAAATTTTTTATTTTTCAATTTTTAAGTTTTTGAATATTTTTGGAATTTTTTATTTTTCTACTATTAGAAAAAAATTTATTTGTTAGTTTAAAACTTTAAACAAAAATAAAAAATTTATAGATTTATTGTTTACTAGAAATTGCTAAACTTTTTTTTTCTTATTTAAATAAAAACATTTAATAATATAATTTAAAAATTAAAAAATTAAAAAATTAGTTTTTTAAATTTTTTATTTTTTTTAAGAATATTTTTTATTTTTTATTCACTGGATAATGCATCACACGGACAATTGACTTTCTTTTGCTGCACTTGTTCACAAATTAAGAATAAGTTAATAAAAAAATTTAAAATTTTAATTTTTTTATTCTCCAGATAATGCTGCACTTGTTCACAAAATAAGAATAAATTAATTAAAAAAATTTAAAATTTTTTATTTTTCAATTTTTTTAGTTTTTGAATATTGTTGGAATTTTTTATTTTTCTACTATTAGAAAAAAATTTATGTTTTAGTTTAAAACTTTAAACAAAATAAAAAATTTACAGATTTATTGTTTAATAGATATTGCTAAACTTTATTTTATTTTTATTATTTAAATATAAACATTTAATAATATAATTTAAAAATTAAAAAATAAAAAATTAGTTTTTTAAAATTTTTTATTTTTTTAAGAATATTTTTTTATTTTTTATTCACGGGATAATGCATCACACGGACAGTTGACTTTCTTTTGCTGCACTTGTTCACAAATTAAGAATAAATTAATATAAAAAATTTAAAATTTTAATTTTTTTAATTTTTGGATATTGTTAGAACTTTTTTTTTTACAAATATAAAATAAATTATTTTTTTAGCTTAAAAATAAAAAAAATAAATTTACAGATCTGTTATTTACTAGAATATGCTAGACTTTATTTTATATTTCTAATAAAAATAAAAAAATTAATCATATAATTTAAAAATTCAAAAATAAAAAATTTAGTTTTTTAAAATTTTTAATTTTTAAATTTTTTTATCTTTTTATTCACCGGATAATACTACAACCAGACAGCTGACTTTTTTTTGCTGTACTTATTCACAAATTAAGAATAAATTAATTTAAAAAATTTAAAATTTTAATTTTTTTATTTTTTAGATATCATTGGAATTTTTTATTTTTTTAAAATTAGAAAAAAATTATTTTTTTAGTTTAAAATTAAAAAAAATTAAATTTACTAATCTGTTATTTACCAGATATTGATGGACTTTATTTTATTTTTCTAATTTATACAAAAAAATTAATCATATAATTTAAAAATTCAGAAATAAAAAATTATTTTTTTAAAAATTTTAATATTTTTAAAAATATTTTTTTATCTTTTTATTCACCGAATAATGCTACACCCGGATAGTTAACCTTTTTTTTGCTCCACTTGTTCACAAATTAAGAATAAATTAATTTAAAAAATTTAAAATTTTAATTTTTTATTTTTGGATATTGTTGGGAACTTTTATTTTTTACAATCAGAAAAAAATTTATTTTTTTAGTTTAAAAATTAAAAAAATATAAATTTACAGATCTGCTATTTACAAAATATTGATGGACTTTATTTTATTGTTCTAATTTAAATAAAAACATTAATCATATAATTTTAAAATTCAAAAATAAAAAATTTATTTTTTTAAAATTTTAAATTTTTTAAAAAATATTTTTTTATTATTTATTCACCGGATAAGACTACACCCTCATAGTTGACTTTTTTTGCTGCACTTGTTCACAAAGTAAGAATAGATTAATTTAAAAAATTTAAAATTTTTATTTTTATATTTTTTTGGATAATTTGGAATTTTTTATTTTTTTTACAATTAGAAAAAAATTTATTTTTTTAGTTTAAAAATTAAAAAAATAAGTTTACAACTCTGTTATTTAACAGATATTGTTGGACTTTATTTTATTTTTCAAATTGAAATAAAAAAATTAATCATATAATTTTAAATTTCAAAAATAAAAAATTTAGTTTTCTAAACTTTTTAATTTTTTAATAATATTTTTTATTTTTTATTCTCCGAATAATGCTGCACTCAGAAAATTGTCTTTTCTTTACTGCACTTGTTCACAAAATAAGAATAAATTAATTTAAAAAATTTAAAATTTTTTATTTTTCAATTTTTTAGTTTTAGAATATTGTTGAAATTTTTTATTTTTCTTCTATTAGAAAAGAAATTATTTTTTAGTTTAAAACTTTAAACAAAAATAAAAAATTTACAGATCTTTTGTTTATTGAATATTGCTGAACTTTATTTTATTTTTCTAATTTAAATAAAAAATATTTAATAATATAATTTAAAAATTAAAAAAATAAACAATTTAGTTTTTTAAAATTTTAATCTTTTTAAAATATTTTTTTATCTTTTTATTCACCGCATAAGACTACACCCGGACAGTTGACTTTTTTTTTCCTGCACTTGTTCACAAATTAATAATAGATAAATTTAAAAATTTTAAGATTTTTTTTTATTTTTTGAATAATTTGGAATTTTTTATCTTTTTTATAGTTAGAAAAATATTATTTTTTAAGTTTAAAAATTAAAAAAATTAATTTACAACTCTGTTATTTAACAGATATTGTCGGACATTATTTTATTTTTCTAATTGAAATAAAAAAATTAATCATATAATTTAAAATTTCAAAAATAAAAAATTTAGTTTTTTAAAATTTTTAATTTTTTTATTCTCCAGATAATGCTGCACTCAGAAAATTGACTTTTTTTTGCTGCACTTGTTCACAAAATAAGAATAAATTAATTAAAAAAATTTAAAATTTTTTATTTTTCAATTTTTAAGTTTTTGAATATTTTTGGAATTTTTTATTTTTCTACTATTAGAAAAAAATTTATTTGTTAGTTTAAAACTTTAAACAAAAATAAAAAATTTATAGATTTATTGTTTACTAGAAATTGCTAAACTTTTTTTTTCTTATTTAAATAAAAACATTTAATAATATAATTTAAAAATTAAAAAATTAAAAAATTAGTTTTTTAAATTTTTTATTTTTTTTAAGAATATTTTTTATTTTTTATTCACTGGATAATGCATCACACGGACAATTGACTTTCTTTTGCTGCACTTGTTCACAAATTAAGAATAAGTTAATAAAAAAATTTAAAATTTTAATTTTTTTATTCTCCAGATAATGCTGCACTTGTTCACAAAATAAGAATAAATTAATTAAAAAAATTTAAAATTTTTTATTTTTCAATTTTTTTAGTTTTTGAATATTGTTGGAATTTTTTATTTTTCTACTATTAGAAAAAAATTTATGTTTTAGTTTAAAACTTTAAACAAAATAAAAAATTTACAGATTTATTGTTTAATAGATATTGCTAAACTTTATTTTATTTTTATTATTTAAATATAAACATTTAATAATATAATTTAAAAATTAAAAAATAAAAAATTAGTTTTTTAAAATTTTTTATTTTTTTAAGAATATTTTTTTATTTTTTATTCACGGGATAATGCATCACACGGACAGTTGACTTTCTTTTGCTGCACTTGTTCACAAATTAAGAATAAATTAATATAAAAAATTTAAAATTTTAATTTTTTTAATTTTTGGATATTGTTAGAACTTTTTTTTTTACAAATATAAAATAAATTATTTTTTTAGCTTAAAAATAAAAAAAATAAATTTACAGATCTGTTATTTACTAGAATATGCTAGACTTTATTTTATATTTCTAATAAAAATAAAAAAATTAATCATATAATTTAAAAATTCAAAAATAAAAAATTTAGTTTTTTAAAATTTTTAATTTTTAAATTTTTTTATCTTTTTATTCACCGGATAATACTACAACCAGACAGCTGACTTTTTTTTGCTGTACTTATTCACAAATTAAGAATAAATTAATTTAAAAAATTTAAAATTTTAATTTTTTTATTTTTTAGATATCATTGGAATTTTTTATTTTTTTAAAATTAGAAAAAAATTATTTTTTTAGTTTAAAATAAAAAAAAATTAAATTTACTAATCTGTTATTTACCAGATATTGATGGACTTTATTTTATTTTTCTAATTTATACAAAAAAATTAATCATATAATTTAAAAATTCAGAAATAAAAAATTATTTTTTTAAAAATTTTAATATTTTTAAAAATATTTTTTTATCTTTTTATTCACCGAATAATGCTACACCCGGATAGTTAACCTTTTTTTTGCTCCACTTGTTCACAAATTAAGAATAAATTAATTTAAAAAATTTAAAATTTTAATTTTTTATTTTTGGATATTGTTGGGAACTTTTATTTTTTACAATCAGAAAAAAATTTATTTTTTTAGTTTAAAAATTAAAAAAATATAAATTTACAGATCTGCTATTTACAAAATATTGATGGACTTTATTTTATTGTTCTAATTTAAATAAAAACATTAATCATATAATTTTAAAATTCAAAAATAAAAAATTTATTTTTTTAAAATTTTAAATTTTTTAAAAAATATTTTTTTATTATTTATTCACCGGATAAGACTACACCCTCATAGTTGACTTTTTTTGCTGCACTTGTTCACAAAGTAAGAATAGATTAATTTAAAAAATTTAAAATTTTTATTTTTATATTTTTTTGGATAATTTTGAATTTTTTATTTTTTTACAATTAGAAAAAAATTTATTTTTTAAGTTTAAAAATTAAAAAAATAAATTTACAACTCTGTTATTTAACAGATATTGTTGGACTTTATTTTATTTTTCTAATTGAAATAAAAAAATTAATCATATAATTTTAAATTTCAAAAATAAAAAATTTATTTTTCTAAACTTTTTAATTTTTAATAATATTTTTTATTTTTTATTCTCCGAATAATGCTGCACTTAGAAAATTGTCTTTTTTTTGCTGCACTTGTTCACAAAATAAGAATAAATTAATTTAAAAAATTTAAAATTTTTTATTTTTCAGTTTTTTTAGTTTTAGAATATTTTTGAAATTTTTTATTTTTCTTCTATTAGAAAAAAATTTATTTCTTAGTTTAAAACTTTAAACAAAAATAAAAAATTTACAGATCTTTTGTTTATTGAATATTGCTGAACTTTATTATATTTTTCTAATTTAAATAAAAAATATTTAATAATATAATTTAAAAATTAAAAAAATAAACAATTTAGTTTTTTAAAATTTTAATCTTTTTAAATAATTTTTTTATCTTTTTATTCACCGCATAAGACTACACCCGGACAGTTGACTTTTTTTTTGCTGCACTTGTTCACAAATTAATAATAGATTAATTTAAAAATTTAAGATTTTAATTTTTTTATTTTTTAAATAATTTGGAATTTTTTATTTTTTTACAGTTAGAAAAATATTATTTTTTAAGTTTAAAAATTAAAAAAATTAATTTACAACTCTGTAATTTAACAGATATTGTTGGACTTTATTTTATTTTTCTTATTGAAATAAAAAAATTAGTCATATAATTTAAAATTTCAAAAATAAAAAATTTAGTTTTTTAAAATTTTTAATTTTTTTATTCTTCAGATAATGCTGCACTCAGAAAATTGACTTTTTTTTGCTGCACTTGTTCACAAAATAAGAATAAATTAATTAAAAAAATTTAAAATTTTTTATTTTTCAATTTTTAAGTTTTTGAATATTTTTGGAATTTTTTATTTTTCTACTATTAGAAAAAAATTTATTTGTTAGTTTAAAACTTTAAACAAAAATAAAAAATTTATAGATTTATTGTTTACTAGAAATTGCTAAACTTTTTTTTTCTTATTTAATTAAAAAATTAAAAAATTAGTTTTTTAAATTTTTTAATTTTTTAAGAATATTTTTTATTTTTATTCACTGGATAATGCATCACACGGACAATTGACTTTCTTTTGCTGCACTTGTTCACAAATTAAGAATAAGTTAATAAAAAAATTTAAAATTTTAATTTTTTTATTCACCGAATAATGCTACACTCGGATAGTTAAATTTTTTTTTGCTCCACTTGTTCACAAATTAAGAATAAATCAATTTAAAAAATTTAAAATTTCAATTTTTTATTTTTTGAATATTTTTGGAATCTTTTATTTTTTTACAATCAGAAAAAAATTTATTTTTTTAGTTTAAAAATTAAAAAAAATAAATTTACAGATCTGTTATTTACAAAATATTGATGGACTTTATTTTATTGTTCTAATTTAAATAAAAACATTAATCATATAATTTTAAAATTCAAAAATAAAAAATTTATTTTTTTAAAATTTTAATTTTTTTAAAAAATATTTTTTATTTTTTATTCACCGGATAAAACTACACCCTCACAGTTGACTTTTTTTGCTGCACTTGTTCACAAAGTAAGAATAGATTAATTTAAAAAATTTAAAATTTTTTAATTTTTTATTTTTTGATTATTGTTAGAATTTTTTATTTTTTTCTATTGGAAAAAAGTTATTTTTTTAGTTAAAAAATTAAAAAAATAATAAATTTACAGATCTGTTGTTTAGTAGATATTGCTATACTTTATTTTATTTTTCTAATTTAAATAAAAAAATTTAATCATGTAATTTAAATATTCAAAAATAAAAATTTTATTTTTTGAAAATTTTTTATTTTTTTGAAAAAATATTTTTATTTTTTTCACCGGATAATGCCACACCCAAACAGTTGACATTTTTTTGCTGCACTTGTTCACAAATTAAGAATAATTTAATTTAAAAATTTAATTTTTTCCTATTTTTTTATTTTTTGGATATTTTTGGAATCATATTTTTTATTAGAAAAAAATTATTTTTATTTTAAAAATTAAAAAATAATAAATTCACAGATCTATTGTTAACTAGATATTGCTGGACTTTGTTTTATTTTTCTAGTTTAAATAAAAAAATCTAATCATATAATTTAAATATTCAAAAATAAAAAAATTTATTTTTAAAATTTTTTTTTGAAAATATTTTTTTTATTCACAGGATAATACACACCCGAACAGTTGACTTTTTTTGATGCACTTGTTCCCAAATTAAGAATAAATTAATTTAAAAATTTAAAATTTTTCAATTTTTTATTTTTGGATATTTTTGGAATTTTTTTTTACTATTAGAAAAAAATTTATCTTTTTTGTTTAAAAATTAAAAAAAATAATAAATTTACAGATCTATTGTTTACTAGATATTGCTGGATTTTATTTTATTTTTAATTTAAATAAAGAAATTTAATCATATAATTTAAGTATTCAAAAATAAAAAATTTATTCTGTTAAAATTTGTAATTTTTTTGAAAATATTTTGTTATTTTTTTATTCACCGGATAATGGCACACATGGACTGTTGACTTTTTTTTGCAGCACTTGTTCACAAATTAAGAATAAATTAATTTAAAAAATTTAAAATTTTTCAATTTTTTTTGGATATTGTTAGAATTTTTTATTTTTTTTCTATTGGAAAAAAATTATTCTTTTAGTTAAAAAATTAAAAAAATAATAAATTTACAGATCTGTTGTTTATTTGATATTGCTAGACTTTATTTTATTTTTTTAATTTAAATAAAAAATTTAATCATGTAATTTAAATATTCAAAAATAAAAAATTTATTTTTTGAAAATTTTTTATTTTTTTGAAAACATTTTTTTATTTTTTTCACCGGATAATGCCACACCCGGACAGTTAACATTTTTTTGCTGCACTTGTTCAAAAATTAAGAATAACTAAATTTAAAAATTTTAATTTTTCTATTTTTTATTTTTTTGAATTTTTTTTTTTAGTATTAGAAAAAAATTTATATTTTTATTTTAAAAATTAAAAAAATAATAAATTTACAGATCTATTGTTTACTAGATATTGCAGGACTTTGTTTTCTTTTTCTAATTTAAATAAAACAATTTAATCATATAATTTAAATATTCAAAAATAAAAAATTTATTCTGTTAAAATTTGTAATTTTTTTGAAAATATTTTGTTATTTTCTTATTCACCAGATAATGGCACACATGGACTGTTGACTTTTTTTGCTGCACTTGTTCACAAATTAAGAATAAATTAATTTAAAAAATTTAAAATTTTTTAATTTTTTAATTTTTTATTTTTTGATTATTGTTAGAATTTTTTATTTTTTTCTATTGGAAAAAAGTTATTTTTTTAGTTAAAAAATTAAAAAAATAATAAATTTACAGATCTGTTGTTTAGTAGATATTGCTATACTTTATTTTAATTTTCTAATTTAAATAAAAAAATTTAATCATGTAATTTAAATATTCAAAAATAAAAATTTTATTTTTTGAAAATTTTTTATTTTTTTGAAAAAATATTTTTATTTTTTTCACCGGATAATGCCACACCCAAACAGTTGACATTTTTTTGCTGCACTTGTTCACAAATTAAGAATAATTTAATTTAAAAATTTAATTTTTTCCTATTTTTTTATTTTTTGGATATTTTTGGAATCATATTTTTTATTAGAAAAAAATTATTTTTATTTTAAAAATTAAAAAATAATAAATTCACAGATCTATTGTTAACTAGATATTGCTGGACTTTGTTTTATTTTTCTAGTTTAAATAAAAAAATCTAATCATATAATTTAAATATTCAAAAATAAAAAAATTTATTTTTAAAATTTTTTTTTGAAAATATTTTTTTTATTCACAGGATAATACACACCCGAACAGTTGACTTTTTTTGATGCACTTGTTCCCAAATTAAGAATAAATTAATTTAAAAATTTAAAATTTTTCAATTTTTTATTTTTGGATATTTTTGGAATTTTTTTTTACTATTAGAAAAAAATTTATCTTTTTTGTTTAAAAATTAAAAAAAATAATAAATTTACAGATCTATTGTTTACTAGATATTGCTGGATTTTATTTTATTTTTAATTTAAATAAAGAAATTTAATCATATAATTTAAGTATTCAAAAATAAAAAATTTATTCTGTTAAAATTTGTAATTTTTTTGAAAATATTTTGTTATTTTTTTATTCACCGGATAATGGCACACATGGACTGTTGACTTTTTTTTGCAGCACTTGTTCACAAATTAAGAATAAATTAATTTAAAAAATTTAAAATTTTTCAATTTTTTTTTTATATTGTTAGAATTTTTTATTTTTTTTCTATTGGAAAAAAATTATTCTTTTAGTTAAAAAATTAAAAAAATAATAAATTTACAGATCTGTTGTTTATTTGATATTGCTAGACTTTATTTTATTTTTTTAATTTAAATAAAAAATTTAATCATGTAATTTAAATATTCAAAAATAAAAAATTTATTTTTTGAAAATTTTTTATTTTTTTCACCGGATAATGCCACACCCGGACAGTTAACATTTTTTTGCTGCACTTGTTCAAAAATTAAGAATAACTAAATTTAAAAATTTTAATTTTTCTATTTTTTATTTTTTTGAATTTTTTTTTTAGTATTAGAAAAAAATTTATATTTTTATTTTAAAAATTAAAAAAATAATAAATTTACAGATCTATTGTTTACTAGATATTGCTAGACTTTGTTTTCTTTTTCTAATTTAAATAAAACAATTTAATCATATAATTTAAATATTCAAAAATAAAAAATTTATTCTGTTAAAATTTGTAATTTTTTTGAAAATATTTTGTTATTTTCTTATTCACCAGATAATGGCACACATGGACTGTTGACTTTTTTTGCTGCACTTGTTCACAAATTAAGAATAAATTAATTTAAAAAATTTAAAATTTTTTAATTTTTTATTTTTTGATTATTGTTAGAATTTTTTATTTTTTTCTATTGGAAAAAAGTTATTTTTTTAGTTAAAAAATTAAAAAAATAATAAATTTACAGATCTGTTGTTTAGTAGATATTGCTATACTTTATTTTATTTTTATAATTTAAATAAAAAAATTTAATCATGTAATTTAAATATTCAAAAATAAAAATTTTATTTTTTGAAAATTTTTTATTTTTTTGAAAAAATATTTTTATTTTTTTCACCGGATAATGCCACACCCAAACAGTTGACATTTTTTTGCTGCACTTGTTCACAAATTAAGAATAATTTAATTTAAAAATTTAATTTTTTCCTATTTTTTTATTTTTTGGATATTTTTGGAATCATATTTTTTTATTAGAAAAAAATTATTTTTATTTTAAAAAATAATAAATTCACAGATCTATTGTTAACTAGATATTGCTGGACTTTGTTTTATTTTTCTAGTTTAAATAAAAAATTTAATCATATAATTTAAATATTCAAAAATAAAAAATTTTATTTTTAAAAATTTTTTTTTGAAAATATTTTTTTATTCACAGGATAATGCACACCCGAATAGTTGACTTTTTTTAATGCACTTGTTCCCAAATTAAGAATAAATTAATTTAAAAATTTAAAATTTTTCAAATTTTTTATTTTTGGAATTTTTTTTTACTATTAGAAAAAAATTTATATTTTTTGTTTAAAAATTAAAAAAAATAATAAATTTACAGATCTATTGTTTACTAGATATTGTTGGATTTTATTTTATTTTTAATTTAAATAAAAAATTTAATCATATAATTTAAATATTCAAAAATAAAAAATTTATTCTGTTAAAATTTTTAATTTTTTTGAAAATATTTTGTTATTTTTTTATTCACCGGATAATGGCACACATGGACTGTTGACTTTTTTTTGCAGCACTTGTTCACAAATTAAGAATAAATTAATTTAAAAAATTCAAAATTTTTCAATTTTTTTTGGATATTGTTAGAATTTTTTATTTTTTTTATATTGGAAAAAAATTATTCTTTTAGTTAAAAAATTAAAAAAATAATAAATTTAATCATGTAATTTAAATATTCAAAAATAAAAAATTTATTTTTTGAAAATTTTTTATTTTTTTGAAAACATTTTTTTATTTTTTTCACCGGATAATGCCACACCCGGACAGTTGACATTTTTTTGCTGCACTTGTTCAAAAATTAAGAATAACTAAATTTAAAAATTTTAATTTTTCTATTTTTTATTTTTTGGAATTTTTATTTTTTTAGTATTAGAAAAAAATTTATATTTTTATTTTAAAAATTAAAAAAATAATAAATTTACAGATCTATTGTTTACTAGATATTGCTGGACTTTGTTTTCTTTTTCTAATTTAAATAAAACAATTTAATCATATAATTTAAATATTCAAAAATAAAAAATTTATTCTGTTAAAATTTGTAATTTTTTTGAAAATATTTTGTTATTTTTTTATTCACCAGAAAATGGCACACATGGACTGTTGACTTTTTTTGCTGCACTTGTTCACAAATTAAGAATAAATTAATTTAAAAAATTTAAAATTTTTTAATTTTTTATTTTTTGAATATTGTTAGAATTTTTTATTTTTTTCTATTGGAAAAAAGTTATTTTTTTAGTTAAAAAATTAAAAAAATAATAAATTTACAGATCTGTTGTTTAGTAGATATTGCTATACTTTATTTTATTTTTCTAATTTAAATAAAAAAATTTAATCATGTAATTTAAATATTCAAAAATAAAAATTTTATTTTTTGAAAATTTTTTATTTTTTTGAAAAAATATTTTTATTTTTTTCACCGGATAATGCCACACCCAAACAGTTGACATTTTTTTGCTGCACTTGTTCACAAATTAAGAATAATTTAATTTAAAAATTTAATTTTTTCCTATTTTTTTATTTTTAGGATATTTTTGGAATCATATTTTTTTATTAGAAAAAAATTATTTTTATTTTAAAAATTAAAAAATAATAAATTCACAGATCTATTGTTAACTAGATATTGCTGGACTTTGTTTTATTTTTCTAGTTTAAATAAAAAAATTTAATCATATAATTTAAATATTCAAAAATAAAAAATTTTATTTTTAAAAATTTTTTTTTGAAAATATTTTTTTATTCACAGGATAATACACACCCGAATAGTTGACTTTTTTTGATGCACTTGTTCCCAAATTAAGAATAAATTAATTTAAAAATTTAAAATTTTTCAAATTTTTTATTTTTGGAATTTTTTTTACTATTAGAAAAAAATTTATATTTTTTGTTTAAAAATTAAAAAAAATAATAAATTTACAGATCTATTGTTTACTAGATATTGTTGGATTTTATTTTATTTTTAATTTATATAAAAAATTTAATCATATAATTTAAATATTCAAAAATAAAAAATTTATTCTGTTAAAATTTTTAATTTTTTTGAAAATATTTTGTTATTTTTTTATTCACCGGATAATGGCACACATGGACTGTTGACTTTTTTTTGCAGCACTTGTTCACAAATTAAGAATAAATTAATTTAAAAAATTTAAAATTTTTCAATTTTTTTTGGATATTGTTAGAATTTTTTATTTTTTTTCTATTGGAAAAAAATTATTCTTTTAGTTAAAAAATTAAAAAAATAATAAATTTACAGATCTGTTGTTTACTTGATATTGCTAGACTTTATTTTATTTTTTTAATTTAAATAAAAAATTTAATCATGTAATTTAAATATTCAAAAATAAAAAATTTATTTTTTGAAAATTTTTTATTTTTTTGAAAACATTTTTTTATTTTTTTCACCGGATAATGCCACACCCGGACAGTTGACATTTTTTTGCTGCACTTGTTCAAAAATTAAGAATAACTAAATTTAAAAATTTTAATTTTTCTATTTTTTATTTTTTGGAATTTTTATTTTTTTTAGTATTAGAAAAAAAATTTATATTTTTATTTTAAAAATTAAAAAATAATAAATTTACAGATCTATTGTTTACTAGATATTGCTGGACTTTGTTTTCTTTTTCTAATTTAAATAAAACAATTTAATCATATAATTTAAATATTCAAAAATAAAAAATTTATTCTGTTAAAATTTGTAATTTTTTTGAAAATATTTTGTTATTTTTTTATTCACCAGATAATAGCACACATGGACTGTTGACTTTTTTTGCTGCACTTGTTCACAAATTAAGAATAAATTAATTTAAAAAATTTAAAATTTTTTAATTTTTTATTTTTTTATTATTGTTAGAATTTTTTATTTTTTTCTATTGGAAAAAAGTTATTTTTTTAGTTAAAAAATTAAAAAAATAATAAATTTACAGATCTGTTGTTTAGTAGATATTGCTATACTTTATTTTATTTTTCTAATTTAAATAAAAAAATTTAATCATGTAATTTAAATATTCAAAAATAAAAATTTTATTTTTTGAAAATTTTTTATTTTTTTGAAAAAATATTTTTATTTTTTTCACCGGATAATGCCACACCCAAACAGTTGACATTTTTTTGCTGCACTTGTTCACAAATTAAGAATAATTTAATTTAAAAATTTAATTTTTTCCTATTTTTTTATTTTTTGGATATTTTTGGAATCATATTTTTTTATTAGAAAAAAATTATTTTTATTTTAAAAATTAAAAAATAATAAATTCACAGATCTATTGTTAACTAGATATTGCTGGACTTTGTTTTATTTTTCTAGTTTAAATAAAAAAATTTAATCATATAATTTAAATATTCAAAAATAAAAAATTTTATTTTTAAAAATTTTTTTTTGAAAATATTTTTTTATTCACAGGATAATGCACACCCGAATAGTTGACTTTTTTTGATGCACTTGTTCCCAAATTAAGAATAAATTAATTTAAAAATTTAAAATTTTTCAAATTTTTTATTTTTGGAATTTTTTTTTACTATTAGAAAAAAATTTATATTTTTTGTTTAAAAATTAAAAAAAATAATAAATTTACAGATCTATTGTTTACTAGATATTGTTGGATTTTATTTTATTTTTAATTTAAATAAAAAATTTAATCATATAATTTAAATATTCAAAAATAAAAAATTTATTCTGTTAAAATTTTTAATTTTTTTGAAAATATTTTGTTATTTTTTTATTCACCGGATAATGGCACACATGGACTGTTGACTTTTTTTTGCAGCACTTGTTCACAAATTAAGAATAAATTAATTTAAAAAATTCAAAATTTTTCAATTTTTTTTGGATATTGTTAGAATTTTTTATTTTTTTTATATTGGAAAAAAATTATTCTTTTAGTTAAAAAATTAAAAAAATAATAAATTTACAGATCTGTTGTTTACTTGATATTGCTAGACTTTATTTTATTTTTTTAATTTAAATAAAAAATTTAATCATGTAATTTAAATATTCAAAAATAAAAAATTTATTTTTTGAAAATTTTTTATTTTTTTGAAAACATTTTTTTATTTTTTTCACCGGATAATGCCACACCCGGACAGTTGACATTTTTTTGCTGCACTTGTTCAAAAATTAAGAATAACTAAATTTAAAAATTTTAATTTTTCTATTTTTTATTTTTTGGAATTTTTATTTTTTTAGTATTAGAAAAAAATTTATATTTTTATTTTAAAAATTAAAAAAATAATAAATTTACAGATCTATTGTTTACTAGATATTGCTGGACTTTGTTTTCTTTTTCTAATTTAAATAAAACAATTTAATCATATAATTTAAATATTCAAAAATAAAAAATTTATTCTGTTAAAATTTGTAATTTTTTTGAAAATATTTTGTTATTTTTTTATTCACCAGAAAATGGCACACATGGACTGTTGACTTTTTTTGCTGCACTTGTTCACAAATTAAGAATAAATTAATTTAAAAAATTTAAAATTTTTTAATTTTTTATTTTTTGAATATTGTTAGAATTTTTTATTTTTTTCTATTGGAAAAAAGTTATTTTTTTAGTTAAAAAATTAAAAAAATAATAAATTTACAGATCTGTTGTTTAGTAGATATTGCTATACTTTATTTCATTTTTCTAATTTAAATAAAAAAATTTAATCATGTAATTTAAATATTCAAAAATAAAAATTTTATTTTTTGAAAATTTTTTATTTTTTTGAAAAAATATTTTTATTTTTTTCACCGGATAATGCCACACCCAAACAGTTGACATTTTTTTGCTGCACTTGTTCACAAATTAAGAATAATTTAATTTAAAAATTTAATTTTTTCCTATTTTTTTATTTTTTGGATATTTTTGGAATCATATTTTTTTATTAGAAAAAAATTATTTTTATTTTAAAAATTAAAAAATAATAAATTCACAGATCTATTGTTAACTAGATATTGCTGGACTTTGTTTTATTTTTCTAGTTTAAATAAAAAAATTTAATCATATAATTTAAATATTCAAAAATAAAAAATTTTATTTTTAAAAATTTTTTTTTGAAAATATTTTTTTATTCACAGGATAATGCACACCCGAATAGTTGACTTTTTTTGATGCACTTGTTCCCAAATTAAGAATAAATTAATTTAAAAATTTAAAATTTTTCAAATTTTTTATTTTTGGAATTTTTTTTTACTATTAGAAAAAAATTTATATTTTTTGTTTAAAAATTAAAAAAAATAATAAATTTACAGATCTATTGTTTACTAGATATTGTTGGATTTTATTTTATTTTTAATTTAAATAAAAAATTTAATCATATAATTTAAATATTCAAAAATAAAAAATTTATTCTGTTAAAATTTTTAATTTTTTTGAAAATATTTTGTTATTTTTTTATTCACCGGATAATGGCACACATGGACTGTTGACTTTTTTTTGCAGCACTTGTTCACAAATTAAGAATAAATTAATTTAAAAAATTCAAAATTTTTCAATTTTTTTTGGATATTGTTAGAATTTTTTATTTTTTTTATATTGGAAAAAAATTATTCTTTTAGTTAAAAAATTAAAAAAATAATAAATTTACAGATCTGTTGTTTACTTGATATTGCTAGACTTTATTTTATTTTTTTAATTTAAATAAAAAATTTAATCATGTAATTTAAATATTCAAAAATAAAAAATTTATTTTTTGAAAATTTTTTATTTTTTTGAAAACATTTTTTTATTTTTTTCACCGGATAATGCCACACCCGGACAGTTGACATTTTTTTGCTGCACTTGTTCAAAAATTAAGAATAACTAAATTTAAAAATTTTAATTTTTCTATTTTTTATTTTTTGGAATTTTTATTTTTTTAGTATTAGAAAAAAATTTATATTTTTATTTTAAAAATTAAAAAAATAATAAATTTACAGATCTATTGTTTACTAGATATTGCTGGACTTTGTTTTCTTTTTCTAATTTAAATAAAACAATTTAATCATATAATTTAAATATTCAAAAATAAAAAATTTATTCTGTTAAAATTTGTAATTTTTTTGAAAATATTTTGTTATTTTTTTATTCACCAGAAAATGGCACACATGGACTGTTGACTTTTTTTGCTGCACTTGTTCACAAATTAAGAATAAATTAATTTAAAAAATTTAAAATTTTTTAATTTTTTATTTTTTGAATATTGTTAGAATTTTTTATTTTTTTCTATTGGAAAAAAGTTATTTTTTTAGTTAAAAAATTAAAAAAATAATAAATTTACAGATCTGTTGTTTAGTAGATATTGCTATACTTTATTTTATTTTTCTAATTTAAATAAAAAAATTTAATCATGTAATTTAAATATTCAAAAATAAAAATTTTATTTTTTGAAAATTTTTTATTTTTTTGAAAAAATATTTTTATTTTTTTCACCGGATAATGCCACACCCAAACAGTTGACATTTTTTTGCTGCACTTGTTCACAAATTAAGAATAATTTAATTTAAAAATTTAATTTTTTCCTATTTTTTTATTTTTAGGATATTTTTGGAATCATATTTTTTTATTAGAAAAAAATTATTTTTATTTTAAAAATTAAAAAATAATAAATTCACAGATCTATTGTTAACTAGATATTGCTGGACTTTGTTTTATTTTTCTAGTTTAAATAAAAAAATTTAATCATATAATTTAAATATTCAAAAATAAAAAATTTTATTTTTAAAAATTTTTTTTTGAAAATATTTTTTTATTCACAGGATAATACACACCCGAATAGTTGACTTTTTTTGATGCACTTGTTCCCAAATTAAGAATAAATTAATTTAAAAATTTAAAATTTTTCAAATTTTTTATTTTTGGAATTTTTTTTACTATTAGAAAAAAATTTATATTTTTTGTTTAAAAATTAAAAAAAATAATAAATTTACAGATCTATTGTTTACTAGATATTGTTGGATTTTATTTTATTTTTAATTTATATAAAAAATTTAATCATATAATTTAAATATTCAAAAATAAAAAATTTATTCTGTTAAAATTTTTAATTTTTTTGAAAATATTTTGTTATTTTTTTATTCACCGGATAATGGCACACATGGACTGTTGACTTTTTTTTGCAGCACTTGTTCACAAATTAAGAATAAATTAATTTAAAAAATTTAAAATTTTTCAATTTTTTTTGGATATTGTTAGAATTTTTTATTTTTTTTCTATTGGAAAAAAATTATTCTTTTAGTTAAAAAATTAAAAAAATAATAAATTTACAGATCTGTTGTTTACTTGATATTGCTAGACTTTATTTTATTTTTTTAATTTAAATAAAAAATTTAATCATGTAATTTAAATATTCAAAAATAAAAAATTTATTTTTTGAAAATTTTTTATTTTTTTGAAAACATTTTTTTATTTTTTTCACCGGATAATGCCACACCCGGACAGTTGACATTTTTTTGCTGCACTTGTTCAAAAATTAAGAATAACTAAATTTAAAAATTTTAATTTTTCTATTTTTTATTTTTTGGAATTTTTATTTTTTTTAGTATTAGAAAAAAAATTTATATTTTTATTTTAAAAATTAAAAAATAATAAATTTACAGATCTATTGTTTACTAGATATTGCTGGACTTTGTTTTCTTTTTCTAATTTAAATAAAACAATTTAATCATATAATTTAAATATTCAAAAATAAAAAATTTATTCTGTTAAAATTTGTAATTTTTTTGAAAATATTTTGTTATTTTTTTATTCACCAGATAATAGCACACATGGACTGTTGACTTTTTTTGCTGCACTTGTTCACAAATTAAGAATAAATTAATTTAAAAAATTTAAAATTTTTTAATTTTTTATTTTTTTATTATTGTTAGAATTTTTTATTTTTTTCTATTGGAAAAAAGTTATTTTTTTAGTTAAAAAATTAAAAAAATAATAAATTTACAGATCTGTTGTTTAGTAGATATTGCTATACTTTATTTTATTTTTCTAATTTAAATAAAAAAATTTAATCATGTAATTTAAATATTCAAAAATAAAAATTTTATTTTTTGAAAATTTTTTATTTTTTTGAAAAAATATTTTTATTTTTTTCACCGGATAATGCCACACCCAAACAGTTGACATTTTTTTGCTGCACTTGTTCACAAATTAAGAATAATTTAATTTAAAAATTTAATTTTTTCCTATTTTTTTATTTTTTGGATATTTTTGGAATCATATTTTTTTATTAGAAAAAAATTATTTTTATTTTAAAAATTAAAAAATAATAAATTCACAGATCTATTGTTAACTAGATATTGCTGGACTTTGTTTTATTTTTCTAGTTTAAATAAAAAAATTTAATCATATAATTTAAATATTCAAAAATAAAAAATTTTATTTTTAAAAATTTTTTTTTGAAAATATTTTTTTATTCACAGGATAATGCACACCCGAATAGTTGACTTTTTTTGATGCACTTGTTCCCAAATTAAGAATAAATTAATTTAAAAATTTAAAATTTTTCAAATTTTTTATTTTTGGAATTTTTTTTTACTATTAGAAAAAAATTTATATTTTTTGTTTAAAAATTAAAAAAAATAATAAATTTACAGATCTATTGTTTACTAGATATTGTTGGATTTTATTTTATTTTTAATTTAAATAAAAAATTTAATCATATAATTTAAATATTCAAAAATAAAAAATTTATTCTGTTAAAATTTTTAATTTTTTTGAAAATATTTTGTTATTTTTTTATTCACCGGATAATGGCACACATGGACTGTTGACTTTTTTTTGCAGCACTTGTTCACAAATTAAGAATAAATTAATTTAAAAAATTCAAAATTTTTCAATTTTTTTTGGATATTGTTAGAATTTTTTATTTTTTTTATATTGGAAAAAAATTATTCTTTTAGTTAAAAAATTAAAAAAATAATAAATTTACAGATCTGTTGTTTACTTGATATTGCTAGACTTTATTTTATTTTTTTAATTTAAATAAAAAATTTAATCATGTAATTTAAATATTCAAAAATAAAAAATTTATTTTTTGAAAATTTTTTATTTTTTTGAAAACATTTTTTTATTTTTTTCACCGGATAATGCCACACCCGGACAGTTGACATTTTTTTGCTGCACTTGTTCAAAAATTAAGAATAACTAAATTTAAAAATTTTAATTTTTCTATTTTTTATTTTTTGGAATTTTTATTTTTTTAGTATTAGAAAAAAATTTATATTTTTATTTTAAAAATTAAAAAAATAATAAATTTACAGATCTATTGTTTACTAGATATTGCTGGACTTTGTTTTCTTTTTCTAATTTAAATAAAACAATTTAATCATATAATTTAAATATTCAAAAATAAAAAATTTATTCTGTTAAAATTTGTAATTTTTTTGAAAATATTTTGTTATTTTTTTATTCACCAGAAAATGGCACACATGGACTGTTGACTTTTTTTGCTGCACTTGTTCACAAATTAAGAATAAATTAATTTAAAAAATTTAAAATTTTTTAATTTTTTATTTTTTGAATATTGTTAGAATTTTTTATTTTTTTCTATTGGAAAAAAGTTATTTTTTTAGTTAAAAAATTAAAAAAATAATAAATTTACAGATCTGTTGTTTAGTAGATATTGCTATACTTTATTTCATTTTTCTAATTTAAATAAAAAAATTTAATCATGTAATTTAAATATTCAAAAATAAAAATTTTATTTTTTGAAAATTTTTTATTTTTTTGAAAAAATATTTTTATTTTTTTCACCGGATAATGCCACACCCAAACAGTTGACATTTTTTTGCTGCACTTGTTCACAAATTAAGAATAATTTAATTTAAAAATTTAATTTTTTCCTATTTTTTTATTTTTTGGATATTTTTGGAATCATATTTTTTTATTAGAAAAAAATTATTTTTATTTTAAAAATTAAAAAATAATAAATTCACAGATCTATTGTTAACTAGATATTGCTGGACTTTGTTTTATTTTTCTAGTTTAAATAAAAAAATTTAATCATATAATTTAAATATTCAAAAATAAAAAATTTTATTTTTAAAAATTTTTTTTTGAAAATATTTTTTTATTCACAGGATAATGCACACCCGAATAGTTGACTTTTTTTGATGCACTTGTTCCCAAATTAAGAATAAATTAATTTAAAAATTTAAAATTTTTCAAATTTTTTATTTTTGGAATTTTTTTTTACTATTAGAAAAAAATTTATATTTTTTGTTTAAAAATTAAAAAAAATAATAAATTTACAGATCTATTGTTTACTAGATATTGTTGGATTTTATTTTATTTTTAATTTAAATAAAAAATTTAATCATATAATTTAAATATTCAAAAATAAAAAATTTATTCTGTTAAAATTTTTAATTTTTTTGAAAATATTTTGTTATTTTTTTATTCACCGGATAATGGCACACATGGACTGTTGACTTTTTTTTGCAGCACTTGTTCACAAATTAAGAATAAATTAATTTAAAAAATTCAAAATTTTTCAATTTTTTTTGGATATTGTTAGAATTTTTTATTTTTTTTATATTGGAAAAAAATTATTCTTTTAGTTAAAAAATTAAAAAAATAATAAATTTACAGATCTGTTGTTTACTTGATATTGCTAGACTTTATTTTATTTTTTTAATTTAAATAAAAAATTTAATCATGTAATTTAAATATTCAAAAATAAAAAATTTATTTTTTGAAAATTTTTTATTTTTTTGAAAACATTTTTTTATTTTTTTCACCGGATAATGCCACACCCGGACAGTTGACATTTTTTTGCTGCACTTGTTCAAAAATTAAGAATAACTAAATTTAAAAATTTTAATTTTTCTATTTTTTATTTTTTGGAATTTTTATTTTTTTAGTATTAGAAAAAAATTTATATTTTTATTTTAAAAATTAAAAAAATAATAAATTTACAGATCTATTGTTTACTAGATATTGCTGGACTTTGTTTTCTTTTTCTAATTTAAATAAAACAATTTAATCATATAATTTAAATATTCAAAAATAAAAAATTTATTCTGTTAAAATTTGTAATTTTTTTGAAAATATTTTGTTATTTTTTTATTCACCAGAAAATGGCACACATGGACTGTTGACTTTTTTTGCTGCACTTGTTCACAAATTAAGAATAAATTAATTTAAAAAATTTAAAATTTTTTAATTTTTTATTTTTTGAATATTGTTAGAATTTTTTATTTTTTTCTATTGGAAAAAAGTTATTTTTTTAGTTAAAAAATTAAAAAAATAATAAATTTACAGATCTGTTGTTTAGTAGATATTGCTATACTTTATTTTATTTTTCTAATTTAAATAAAAAAATTTAATCATGTAATTTAAATATTCAAAAATAAAAATTTTATTTTTTGAAAATTTTTTATTTTTTTGAAAAAATATTTTTATTTTTTTCACCGGATAATGCCACACCCAAACAGTTGACATTTTTTTGCTGCACTTGTTCACAAATTAAGAATAATTTAATTTAAAAATTTAATTTTTTCCTATTTTTTTATTTTTTGGATATTTTTGGAATCATATTTTTTTATTAGAAAAAAATTATTTTTATTTTAAAAATTAAAAAATAATAAATTCACAGATCTATTGTTAACTAGATATTGCTGGACTTTGTTTTATTTTTCTAGTTTAAATAAAAAAATTTAATCATATAATTTAAATATTCAAAAATAAAAAATTTTATTTTTAAAAATTTTTTTTTGAAAATATTTTTTTATTCACAGGATAATGCACACCCGAATAGTTGACTTTTTTTGATGCACTTGTTCCCAAATTAAGAATAAATTAATTTAAAAATTTAAAATTTTTCAAATTTTTTATTTTTGGAATTTTTTTTTACTATTAGAAAAAAATTTATATTTTTTGTTTAAAAATTAAAAAAAATAATAAATTTACAGATCTATTGTTTACTAGATATTGTTGGATTTTATTTTATTTTTAATTTAAATAAAAAATTTAATCATATAATTTAAATATTCAAAAATAAAAAATTTATTCTGTTAAAATTTTTAATTTTTTTGAAAATATTTTGTTATTTTTTTATTCACCGGATAATGGCACACATGGACTGTTGACTTTTTTTTGCAGCACTTGTTCACAAATTAAGAATAAATTAATTTAAAAAATTCAAAATTTTTCAATTTTTTTTGGATATTGTTAGAATTTTTTATTTTTTTTATATTGGAAAAAAATTATTCTTTTAGTTAAAAAATTAAAAAAATAATAAATTTACAGATCTGTTGTTTACTTGATATTGCTAGACTTTATTTTATTTTTTTAATTTAAATAAAAAATTTAATCATGTAATTTAAATATTCAAAAATAAAAAATTTATTTTTTGAAAATTTTTTATTTTTTTGAAAACATTTTTTTATTTTTTTCACCGGATAATGCCACACCCGGACAGTTGACATTTTTTTGCTGCACTTGTTCAAAAATTAAGAATAACTAAATTTAAAAATTTTAATTTTTCTATTTTTTATTTTTTGGAATTTTTATTTTTTTAGTATTAGAAAAAAATTTATATTTTTATTTTAAAAATTAAAAAAATAATAAATTTACAGATCTATTGTTTACTAGATATTGCTGGACTTTGTTTTCTTTTTCTAATTTAAATAAAACAATTTAATCATATAATTTAAATATTCAAAAATAAAAAATTTATTCTGTTAAAATTTGTAATTTTTTTGAAAATATTTTGTTATTTTTTTATTCACCAGAAAATGGCACACATGGACTGTTGACTTTTTTTGCTGCACTTGTTCACAAATTAAGAATAAATTAATTTAAAAAATTTAAAATTTTTTAATTTTTTATTTTTTGAATATTGTTAGAATTTTTTATTTTTTTCTATTGGAAAAAAGTTATTTTTTTAGTTAAAAAATTAAAAAAATAATAAATTTACAGATCTGTTGTTTAGTAGATATTGCTATACTTTATTTTATTTTTCTAATTTAAATAAAAAAATTTAATCATGTAATTTAAATATTCAAAAATAAAAATTTTATTTTTTGAAAATTTTTTATTTTTTTGAAAAAATATTTTTATTTTTTTCACCGGATAATGCCACACCCAAACAGTTGACATTTTTTTGCTGCACTTGTTCACAAATTAAGAATAATTTAATTTAAAAATTTAATTTTTTCCTATTTTTTTATTTTTTGGATATTTTTGGAATCATATTTTTTTATTAGAAAAAAATTATTTTTATTTTAAAAATTAAAAAATAATAAATTCACAGATCTATTGTTAACTAGATATTGCTGGACTTTGTTTTATTTTTCTAGTTTAAATAAAAAAATTTAATCATATAATTTAAATATTCAAAAATAAAAAATTTTATTTTTAAAATTTTTTTTTTGAAAATATTTTTTTATTCACAGGATAATGCACACCCGAATAGTTGACTTTTTTTGATGCACTTGTTCCCAAATTAAGAATAAATTAATTTAAAAATTTAAAATTTTTCAAATTTTTTATTTTTGGAATTTTTTTTTACTATTAGAAAAAAATTTATATTTTTTGTTTAAAAATTAAAAAAAATAATAAATTTACAGATCTATTGTTTACTAGATATTGTTGGATTTTATTTTATTTTTAATTTAAATAAAAAATTTAATCATATAATTTAAATATTCAAAAATAAAAAATTTATTCTGTTAAAATTTTTAATTTTTTTGAAAATATTTTGTTATTTTTTTATTCACCGGATAATGGCACACATGGACTGTTGACTTTTTTTTGCAGCACTTGTTCACAAATTAAGAATAAATTAATTTAAAAAATTCAAAATTTTTCAATTTTTTTTGGATATTGTTAGAATTTTTTATTTTTTTTATATTGGAAAAAAATTATTCTTTTAGTTAAAAAATTAAAAAAATAATAAATTTACAGATCTGTTGTTTACTTGATATTGCTAGACTTTATTTTATTTTTTTAATTTAAATAAAAAATTTAATCATGTAATTTAAATATTCAAAAATAAAAAATTTATTTTTTGAAAATTTTTTATTTTTTTGAAAACATTTTTTTATTTTTTTCACCGGATAATGCCACACCCGGACAGTTGACATTTTTTTGCTGCACTTGTTCAAAAATTAAGAATAACTAAATTTAAAAATTTTAATTTTTCTATTTTTTATTTTTTGGAATTTTTATTTTTTTAGTATTAGAAAAAAATTTATATTTTTATTTTAAAAATTAAAAAAATAATAAATTTACAGATCTATTGTTTACTAGATATTGCTGGACTTTGTTTTCTTTTTCTAATTTAAATAAAACAATTTAATCATATAATTTAAATATTCAAAAATAAAAAATTTATTCTGTTAAAATTTGTAATTTTTTTGAAAATATTTTGTTATTTTTTTATTCACCAGAAAATGGCACACATGGACTGTTGACTTTTTTTGCTGCACTTGTTCACAAATTAAGAATAAATTAATTTAAAAAATTTAAAATTTTTTAATTTTTTATTTTTTGAATATTGTTAGAATTTTTTATTTTTTTCTATTGGAAAAAAGTTATTTTTTTAGTTAAAAAATTAAAAAAATAATAAATTTACAGATCTGTTGTTTAGTAGATATTGCTATACTTTATTTCATTTTTCTAATTTAAATAAAAAAATTTAATCATGTAATTTAAATATTCAAAAATAAAAATTTTATTTTTTGAAAATTTTTTATTTTTTTGAAAAAATATTTTTATTTTTTTCACCGGATAATGCCACACCCAAACAGTTGACATTTTTTTGCTGCACTTGTTCACAAATTAAGAATAATTTAATTTAAAAATTTAATTTTTTCCTATTTTTTTATTTTTTGGATATTTTTGGAATCATATTTTTTTATTAGAAAAAAATTATTTTTATTTTAAAAATTAAAAAATAATAAATTCACAGATCTATTGTTAACTAGATATTGCTGGACTTTGTTTTATTTTTCTAGTTTAAATAAAAAAATTTAATCATATAATTTAAATATTCAAAAATAAAAAATTTTATTTTTAAAAATTTTTTTTTGAAAATATTTTTTTATTCACAGGATAATGCACACCCGAATAGTTGACTTTTTTTGATGCACTTGTTCCCAAATTAAGAATAAATTAATTTAAAAATTTAAAATTTTTCAAATTTTTTATTTTTGGAATTTTTTTTTACTATTAGAAAAAAATTTATATTTTTTGTTTAAAAATTAAAAAAAATAATAAATTTACAGATCTATTGTTTACTAGATATTGTTGGATTTTATTTTATTTTTAATTTAAATAAAAAATTTAATCATATAATTTAAATATTCAAAAATAAAAAATTTATTCTGTTAAAATTTTTAATTTTTTTGAAAATATTTTGTTATTTTTTTATTCACCGGATAATGGCACACATGGACTGTTGACTTTTTTTTGCAGCACTTGTTCACAAATTAAGAATAAATTAATTTAAAAAATTCAAAATTTTTCAATTTTTTTTGGATATTGTTAGAATTTTTTATTTTTTTTATATTGGAAAAAAATTATTCTTTTAGTTAAAAAATTAAAAAAATAATAAATTTACAGATCTGTTGTTTACTTGATATTGCTAGACTTTATTTTATTTTTTTAATTTAAATAAAAAATTTAATCATGTAATTTAAATATTCAAAAATAAAAAATTTATTTTTTGAAAATTTTTTATTTTTTTGAAAACATTTTTTTATTTTTTTCACCGGATAATGCCACACCCGGACAGTTGACATTTTTTTGCTGCACTTGTTCAAAAATTAAGAATAACTAAATTTAAAAATTTTAATTTTTCTATTTTTTATTTTTTGGAATTTTTATTTTTTTAGTATTAGAAAAAAATTTATATTTTTATTTTAAAAATTAAAAAAATAATAAATTTACAGATCTATTGTTTACTAGATATTGCTGGACTTTGTTTTCTTTTTCTAATTTAAATAAAACAATTTAATCATATAATTTAAATATTCAAAAATAAAAAATTTATTCTGTTAAAATTTGTAATTTTTTTGAAAATATTTTGTTATTTTTTTATTCACCAGAAAATGGCACACATGGACTGTTGACTTTTTTTGCTGCACTTGTTCACAAATTAAGAATAAATTAATTTAAAAAATTTAAAATTTTTTAATTTTTTATTTTTTGAATATTGTTAGAATTTTTTATTTTTTTCTATTTGAAAAAAGTTATTTTTTTAGTTAAAAAATTAAAAAAATAATAAATTTACAGATCTGTTGTTTAGTAGATATTGCTATACTTTATTTTATTTTTCTAATTTAAATAAAAAAATTTAATCATGTAATTTAAATATTCAAAAATAAAAATTTTATTTTTTGAAAATTTTTTATTTTTTTGAAAAAATATTTTTATTTTTTTCACCGGATAATGCCACACCCAAACAGTTGACATTTTTTTGCTGCACTTGTTCACAAATTAAGAATAATTTAATTTAAAAATTTAATTTTTTCCTATTTTTTTATTTTTTGGATATTTTTGGAATCATATTTTTTTATTAGAAAAAAATTATTTTTATTTTAAAAATTAAAAAATAATAAATTCACAGATCTATTGTTAACTAGATATTGCTGGACTTTGTTTTATTTTTCTTGTTTAAATAAAAAAATTTAATCATATAATTTAAATATTCAAAAATAAAAAATTTTATTTTTTAAAATTTTTTTTTGAAAATATTTTGTTATTCACAGGATAATGCACACCCGAATAGTTGACTTTTTTTGATGCACTTGTTCCCAAATTAAGAATAAATTAATTTAAAAATTTAAAATTTTTCAAATTTTTTATTTTTGGAATTTTTTTTACTATTAGAAAAAAATTTATATTTTTTGTTTAAAAATTAAAAAAAATAATAAATTTACAGATCTATTGTTTACTAGATATTGTTGGATTTTATTTTATTTTTAATTTAAATAAAAAATTTAATCATATAATTTAAATATTCAAAAATAAAAAATTTATTCTGTTAAAATTTTTAATTTTTTTGAAAATATTTTGTTATTTTTTTATTCACCGGATAATGGCACACATGGACTGTTGACTTTTTTTTGCAGCACTTGTTCACAAATTAAGAATAAATTAATTTAAAAAATTCAAAATTTTTCAATTTTTTTGGATATTGTTAGAATTTTTTATTTTTTTTATATTGGAAAAAAATTATTCTTTTTGTTAAAAAATTAAAAAAATAATAAATTTACAGATCTGTTGTTTACTTGATATTGCTAGACTTTATTTTATTTTTTTAATTTAAATAAAAAATTTAATCATGTAATTTAAATATTCAAAAATAAAAAATTTATTTTTTGAAAATTTTTTATTTTTTTGAAAACATTTTTTTATTTTTTTCACCGGATAATGCCACACCCGGACAGTTGACATTTTTTTGCTGCACTTGTTCAAAAATTAAGAATAACTAAATTTAAAAATTTTAATTTTTCTATTTTTTATTTTTTGGAATTTTTATTTTTTTAGTATTAGAAAAAAATTTATATTTTTATTTTAAAAATTAAAAAAATAATAAATTTACAGATCTATTGTTTACTAGATATTGCTGGACTTTGTTTTCTTTTTCTAATTTAAATAAAACAATTTAATCATATAATTTAAATATTCAAAAATAAAAAATTTATTCTGTTAAAATTTGTAATTTTTTTGAAAATATTTTGTTATTTTTTTATTCACCAGAAAATGGCACACATGGACTGTTGACTTTTTTTGCTGCACTTGTTCACAAATTAAGAATAAATTAATTTAAAAAATTTAAAATTTTTTAATTTTTTATTTTTTGAATATTGTTAGAATTTTTTATTTTTTTCTATTGGAAAAAAGTTATTTTTTTAGTTAAAAAATTAAAAAAATAATAAATTTACAGATCTGTTGTTTAGTAGATATTGCTATACTTTATTTCATTTTTCTAATTTAAATAAAAAAATTTAATCATGTAATTTAAATATTCAAAAATAAAAATTTTATTTTTTGAAATTTTTTTATTTTTTTGAAAAAATATTTTTATTTTTTTCACCGGATAATGCCACACCCAAACAGTTGACATTTTTTTGCTGCACTTGTTCACAAATTAAGAATAATTTAATTTAAAAATTTAATTTTTTCCTATTTTTTTATTTTTTGGATATTTTTGGAATCATATTTTTTTATTAGAAAAAAATTATTTTTATTTTAAAAATTAAAAAATAATAAATTCACAGATCTATTGTTAACTAGATATTGCTGGACTTTGTTTTATTTTTCTAGTTTAAATAAAAAAATTTAATCATATAATTTAAATATTCAAAAATAAAAAATTTTATTTTTTAAAATTTTTTTTGAAAATATTTTTTTATTCACAGGATAATGCACACCCGAATAGTTGACTTTTTTTGATGCACTTGTTCCCAAATTAAGAATAAATTAATTTAAAAATTTAAAATTTTTCAAATTTTTTATTTTTGGAATTTTTTTTTACTATTAGAAAAAAATTTATATTTTTTGTTTAAAAATTTAAAAAAATAATAAATTTACAGATCTATTGTTTACTAGATATTGTTGGATTTTATTTTATTTTTAATTTAAATAAACAATTTAATCATATAATTTAAATATTCAAAAATAAAAAATTTATTCTGTTAAAATTTTTAATTTTTTTGAAAATATTTTGTTATTTTTTTATTCACCGGATAATGGCACACATGGACTGTTGACTTTTTTTTGCAGCACTTGTTCACAAATTAAGAATAAATTAATTTAAAAAATTCAAAATTTTTCAATTTTTTTTGGATATTGTTAGAATTTTTTATTTTTTTTATATTGGAAAAAAATTATTCTTTTAGTTAAAAAATTAAAAAAATAATAAATTTACAGATCTGTTGTTTACTTGATATTGCTAGACTTTATTTTATTTTTTTAATTTAAATAAAAAATTTAATCATGTAATTTAAATATTCAAAAATAAAAAATTTATTTTTTGAAAATTTTTTATTTTTTTGAAAACATTTTTTTATTTTTTTCACCGGATAATGCCACACCCGGACAGTTGACATTTTTTTGCTGCACTTGTTCAAAAATTAAGAATAACTAAATTTAAAAATTTAAATTTTTCTATTTTTTATTTTTTGGAATTCTTATTTTTTTTAGTATTAGAAAAAAATTTATATTTTTATTTTAAAAATTAAAAAATAATAAATTTACAGATCTATTGTTTACTAGATATTGCTGGACTTTGTTTTCTTTTTCTAATTTAAATAAAACAATTTAATCATATAATTTAAATATTCAAAAATAAAAAATTTATTCTGTTAAAATTTGTAATTTTTTTGAAAATATTTTGTTATTTTTTTATTCACCAGATAATGGCACACATGGACTGTTGACTTTTTTTGCTGCACTTGTTCACAAATTAAGAATAAATTAATTTAAAAAATTTAAAATTTTTTAATTTTTTATTTTTTGATTATTGTTAGAATTTTTTATTTTTTTCTATTGGAAAAAAGTTATTTTTTAGTTAAAAAATTAAAAAAATAATAAATTTACAGATCTGTTGTTTAGTAGATATTGCTATACTTTATTTTATTTTTCTAATTTAAATAAAAAAATTTAATCATGTAATTTAAATATTCAAAAATAAAAATTTTATTTTTTGAAAATTTTTTATTTTTTTGAAAAAATATTTTTATTTTTTTCACCGGATAATGCCACACCCAAACAGTTGACATTTTTTTGCTGCACTTGTTCAGAAATTAAAAATAATTTAATTTAAAAATTTAATTTTTTCCTATTTTTCTATTTTTTGGATATTTTTGGAATCATATTTTTTTATTAGAAAAAAATTATTTTTATTTTAAAAATTAAAAAATAATAAATTCACAGATCTATTGTTAACTAGATATTGCTGGACTTTGTTTTATTTTTCTAGTTTAAATAAAAAAATTTAATCATATAATTTAAATATTCAAAAATAAAAAATTTTATTTTTAAAAATTTTTTTTTTGAAAATATTTTTTTATTCACAGGATAATGCACACCCGAATTGTTGACTTTTTTTGATGCACTTGTTCCCAAATTAAGAATAAATTAATTTAAAAATTTAAAATTTTTCAAATTTTTTATTTTTGGAATTTTTTTTTACTATTAGAAAAAAATTTATATTTTTTGTTTAAAAGTTAAAAAAAATAATAAATTTACAGATCTATTGTTTACTAGATATTGTTGGATTTTATTTTATTTTTAATTTAAATAAAAAATTTAATCATATAATTTAAATATTCAAAAATAAAAAATTTATTCTGTTAAAATTTTTAATTTTTTTGAAAATATTTTGTTATTTTTTTATTCACCGGATAATGGCACACATGGACTGTTGACTTTTTTTTGCAGCACTTGTTCACAAATTAAGAATAAATTAATTTAAAAAATTTAAAATTTTTCAATTTTTTTTGGATATTGTTAGAATTTTTTATTTTTTTTCTATTGGAAAAAAATTATTCTTTTAGTTAAAAAATTAAAAAAATAATAAATTTACAGATCTGTTGTTTACTTGATATTGCTAGACTTTATTTTATTTTTTTAATTTAAATAAAAAATTTAATCATGTAATTTAAATATTCAAAAATAAAAAATTTATTTTTTGAAAATTTTTTATTTTTTTGAAAACATTTTTTTATTTTTTTCACCGGATAATGCCACACCCGGACAGTTGACATTTTTTTGCTGCACTTGTTCAAAAATTAAGAATAACTAAATTTAAAAATTTTAATTTTTCTATTTTTTATTTTTTGGAATTTTTATTTTTTTTAGTATTAGAAAAAAATTTATATTTTTATTTTAAAAATTAAAAAATAATAAATTTACAGATCTATTGTTTACTAGATATTGCTGGACTTTGTTTTCTTTTTCTAATTTAAATAAAACAATTTAATCATATAATTTAAATATTCAAAAATAAAAAATTTATTCTGTTAAAATTTGTAATTTTTTTGAAAATATTTTGTTATTTTTTTATTCACCAGATAATGGCACACATGGACTGTTGACTTTTTTTGCTGCACTTGTTCACAAATTAAGAATAAATTAATTTAAAAAATTTAAAATTTTTTAATTTTTTATTTTTTGATTATTGTTAGAATTTTTTATTTTTTTCTATTGGAAAAAAGTTATTTTTTAGTTAAAAAATTAAAAAAATAATAAATTTACAGATCTATTGTTTAGTAGATATTGCTATACTTTATTTTATTTTTCTAATTTAAATAAAAAAATTTAATCATGTAATTTAAATATTCAAAAATAAAAATTTTATTTTTTGAAAATTTTTTATTTTTTTGAAAAAATATTTTTATTTTTTTCACCGGATAATGCCACACCCAAACAGTTGACATTTTTTTGCTGCACTTGTTCACAAATTAAGAATAATTTAATTTAAAAATTTAATTTTTTCCTATTTTTTTATTTTTTGGATATTTTTGGAATCATATTTTTTTATTAGAAAAAAATTATTTTTATTTTAAAAATTAAAAAATAATAAATTCACAGATCTATTGTTAACTAGATATTGCTGGACTTTGTTTTATTTTTCTAGTTTAAATAAAAAAATTTAATCATATAATTTAAATATTCAAAAATAAAAAATTTTATTTTTAAAAATTTTTTTTTGAAAATATTTTTTTATTCACAGGATAATACACACCCGAATAGTTGACTTTTTTTGATGCACTTGTTCCCAAATTAAGAATAAATTAATTTAAAAATTTAAAATTTTTCAAATTTTTTATTTTTGGAATTTTTTTTTACTATTAGAAAAAAATTTATATTTTTTGTTTAAAAGTTAAAAAAAATAATAAATTTACAGATCTATTGTTTACTAGATATTGTTGGATTTTATTTTATTTTTAATTTAAATAAAAAATTTAATCATATAATTTAAATATTCAAAAATAAAAAATTTATTCTGTTAAAATTTTTAATTTTTTTGAAAATATTTTGTTATTTTTTTATTCACCGGATAATGGCACACATGGACTGTTGACTTTTTTTTGCAGCACTTGTTCACAAATTAAGAATAAATTAATTTAAAAAATTTAAAATTTTTCAATTTTTTTTGGATATTGTTAGAATTTTTTATTTTTTTTCTATTGGAAAAAAATTATTCTTTTAGTTAAAAAATTAAAAAAATAATAAATTTACAGATCTGTTGTTTACTTGATATTGCTAGACTTTATTTTATTTTTTTAATTTAAATAAAAAATTTAATCATGTAATTTAAATATTCAAAAATAAAAAATTTATTTTTTGAAAATTTTTTATTTTTTTGAAAACATTTTTTTATTTTTTTCACCGGATAATGCCACACCCGGACAGTTGACATTTTTTTGCTGCACTTGTTCAAAAATTAAGAATAACTAAATTTAAAAATTTTAATTTTTCTATTTTTTATTTTTTGGAATTTTTATTTTTTTTAGTATTAGAAAAAAATTTATATTTTTATTTTAAAAATTAAAAAATAATAAATTTACAGATCTATTGTTTACTAGATATTGCTGGACTTTGTTTTCTTTTTCTAATTTAAATAAAACAATTTAATCATATAATTTAAATATTCAAAAATAAAAAATTTATTCTGTTAAAATTTGTAATTTTTTTGAAAATATTTTGTTATTTTTTTATTCACCAGATAATGGCACACATGGACTGTTGACTTTTTTTGCTGCACTTGTTCACAAATTAAGAATAAATTAATTTAAAAAATTTAAAATTTTTTAATTTTTTATTTTTTGATTATTGTTAGAATTTTTTATTTTTTTCTATTGGAAAAAAGTTATTTTTTAGTTAAAAAATTAAAAAAATAATAAATTTACAGATCTATTGTTTAGTAGATATTGCTATACTTTATTTTATTTTTCTAATTTAAATAAAAAAATTTAATCATGTAATTTAAATATTCAAAAATAAAAATTTTATTTTTTGAAAATTTTTTATTTTTTTGAAAAAATATTTTTATTTTTTTCACCGGATAATGCCACACCCAAACAGTTGACATTTTTTTGCTGCACTTGTTCACAAATTAAGAATAATTTAATTTAAAAATTTAATTTTTTCCTATTTTTTTATTTTTTGGATATTTTTGGAATCATATTTTTTTATTAGAAAAAAATTATTTTTATTTTAAAAATTAAAAAATAATAAATTCACAGATCTATTGTTAACTAGATATTGCTGGACTTTGTTTTATTTTTCTAGTTTAAATAAAAAAATTTAATCATATAATTTAAATATTCAAAAATAAAAAATTTTATTTTTAAAAATTTTTTTTTGAAAATATTTTTTTATTCACAGGATAATACACACCCGAATAGTTGACTTTTTTTGATGCACTTGTTCCCAAATTAAGAATAAATTAATTTAAAAATTTAAAATTTTTCAAATTTTTTATTTTTGGAATTTTTTTTACTATTAGAAAAAAATTTATATTTTTTGTTTAAAAATTAAAAAAAATAATAAATTTACAGATCTATTGTTTACTAGATATTGTTGGATTTTATTTTATTTTTAATTTAAATAAAAAATTTAATCATATAATTTAAATATTCAAAAATAAAAAATTTATTCTGTTAAAATTTTTAATTTTTTTGAAAATATTTTGTTATTTTTTTATTCACCGGATAATGGCACACATGGACTGTTGACTTTTTTTTGCAGCACTTGTTCACAAATTAAGAATAAATTAATTTAAAAAATTTAAAATTTTTCAATTTTTTTTGGATATTGTTAGAATTTTTTATTTTTTTTCTATTGGAAAAAAATTATTCTTTTAGTTAAAAAATTAAAAAAATAATAAATTTATAGATCTGTTGTTTACTTTATATTGCTAGACTTTATTTTATTTTTTTAATTTAAATAAAAAATTTAATCATGTAATTTAAATATTCAAAAATAAAAAATTTATTTTTTGAAAATTTTTTATTTTTTTGAAAACATTTTTTTATTTTTTTCACCGGATAATGCCACACCCGGACAGTTGACATTTTTTTGCTGCACTTGTTCAAAAATTAAGAATAACTAAATTTAAAAATTTTAATTTTTCTATTTTTTATTTTTTGGAATTTTTATTTTTTTTAGTATTAGAAAAAAATTTATATTTTTATTTTAAAAATTAAAAAATAATAAATTTACAGATCTATTGTTTACTAGATATTGCTGGACTTTGTTTTCTTTTTCTAATTTAAATAAAACAATTTAATCATATAATTTAAATATTCAAAAATAAAAAATTTATTCTGTTAAAATTTGTAATTTTTTTGAAAATATTTTGTTATTTTTTTATTCACCAGATAATGGCACACATGGACTGTTGACTTTTTTTGCTGCACTTGTTCACAAATTAAGAATAAATTAATTTAAAAAATTTAAAATTTTTTAATTTTTTATTTTTTGATTATTGTTAGAATTTTTTATTTTTTTCTATTGGAAAAAAGTTATTTTTTAGTTAAAAAATTAAAAAAATAATAAATTTACAGATCTATTGTTTAGTAGATATTGCTATACTTTATTTTATTTTTCTAATTTAAATAAAAAAATTTAATCATGTAATTTAAATATTCAAAAATAAAAATTTTATTTTTTGAAAATTTTTTATTTTTTTGAAAAAATATTTTTATTTTTTTCACCGGATAATGCCACACCCAAACAGTTGACATTTTTTTGCTGCACTTGTTCACAAATTAAGAATAATTTAATTTAAAAATTTAATTTTTTCCTATTTTTTTATTTTTTGGATATTTTTGGAATCATATTTTTTTATTAGAAAAAAATTATTTTTATTTTAAAAATTAAAAAATAATAAATTCACAGATCTATTGTTAACTAGATATTGCTGGACTTTGTTTTATTTTTCTAGTTTAAATAAAAAAATTTAATCATATAATTTAAATATTCAAAAATAAAAAATTTTATTTTTAAAAATTTTTTTTTGAAAATATTTTTTTATTCACAGGATAATACACACCCGAATAGTTGACTTTTTTTGATGCACTTGTTCCCAAATTAAGAATAAATTAATTTAAAAATTTAAAATTTTTCAAATTTTTTATTTTTGGAATTTTTTTTACTATTAGAAAAAAATTTATATTTTTTGTTTAAAAATTAAAAAAAATAATAAATTTACAGATCTATTGTTTACTAGATATTGTTGGATTTTATTTTATTTTTAATTTAAATAAAAAATTTAATCATATAATTTAAATATTCAAAAATAAAAAATTTATTCTGTTAAAATTTTTAATTTTTTTGAAAATATTTTGTTATTTTTTTATTCACCGGATAATGGCACACATGGACTGTTGACTTTTTTTTGCAGCACTTGTTCACAAATTAAGAATAAATTAATTTAAAAAATTTAAAATTTTTCAATTTTTTTTGGATATTGTTAGAATTTTTTATTTTTTTTCTATTGGAAAAAAATTATTCTTTTAGTTAAAAAATTAAAAAAATAATAAATTTATAGATCTGTTGTTTACTTTATATTGCTAGACTTTATTTTATTTTTTTAATTTAAATAAAAAATTTAATCATGTAATTTAAATATTCAAAAATAAAAAATTTATTTTTTGAAAATTTTTTATTTTTTTGAAAACATTTTTTTATTTTTTTCACCGGATAATGCCACACCCGGACAGTTGACATTTTTTTGCTGCACTTGTTCAAAAATTAAGAATAACTAAATTTAAAAATTTTAATTTTTCTATTTTTTATTTTTTGGAATTTTTATTTTTTTTAGTATTAGAAAAAAATTTATATTTTTATTTTAAAAATTAAAAAATAATAAATTTACAGATCTATTGTTTACTAGATATTGCTGGACTTTGTTTTCTTTTTCTAATTTAAATAAAACAATTTAATCATATAATTTAAATATTCAAAAATAAAAAATTTATTCTGTTAAAATTTGTAATTTTTTTGAAAATATTTTGTTATTTTTTTATTCACCAGATAATGGCACACATGGACTGTTGACTTTTTTTGCTGCACTTGTTCACAAATTAAGAATAAATTAATTTAAAAAATTTAAAATTTTTTAATTTTTTATTTTTTGATTATTGTTAGAATTTTTTATTTTTTTCTATTGGAAAAAAGTTATTTTTTAGTTAAAAAATTAAAAAAATAATAAATTTACAGATCTATTGTTTAGTAGATATTGCTATACTTTATTTTATTTTTCTAATTTAAATAAAAAAATTTAATCATGTAATTTAAATATTCAAAAATAAAAATTTTATTTTTTGAAAATTTTTTATTTTTTTGAAAAAATATTTTTATTTTTTTCACCGGATAATGCCACACCCAAACAGTTGACATTTTTTTGCTGCACTTGTTCACAAATTAAAAATAATTTAATTTAAAAATTTAATTTTTTCCTATTTTTTTATTTTTTGGATATTTTTGGAATCATATTTTTTTATTAGAAAAAAATTATTTTTATTTTAAAAATTAAAAAATAATAAATTCACAGATCTATTGTTAACTAGATATTGCTGGACTTTGTTTTATTTTTCTAGTTTAAATAAAAAAATTTAATCATATAATTTAAATATTCAAAAATAAAAAATTTTATTTTTTAAAATTTTTTTTTGAAAATATTTTTTTATTCACAGGATAATGCACACCCGAATAGTTGACTTTTTTTGATGCACTTGTTCCCAAATTAAGAATAAATTAATTTAAAAATTTAAAATTTTTCAAATTTTTTATTTTTGGAATTTTTTTTTACTATTAGAAAAAAATTTATATTTTTTGTTTAAAAATTAAAAAAAATAATAAATTTACAGATCTATTGTTTACTAGATATTGCTGGATTTTATTTTATTTTTAATTTAAATAAAAAATTTAATCATATAATTTAAATATTCAAAAATAAAAAATTTATTCTGTTAAAATTTGTAATTTTTTTGAAAATATTTTGTTATTTTTTTATTCACCGGATAATGGCACTCATGGACTGTTGACTTTTTTTTGCAGCACTTGTTCACAAATTAAGAATAAATTAATTTAAAAAATTTAAAATTTTTCAATTTTTTTTGGATATTGTTAGAATTTTTTATTTTTTTTCTATTGGAAAAAAATTATTCTTTTAGTTAAAAAATTAAAAAAATAATAAATTTACAGATCTGTTGTTTACTTGATATTGCTAGACTTTATTTTATTTTTTTAATTTAAATAAAAAATTTAATCATGTAATTTAAATATTCAAAAATAAAAAATTTATTTTTTGAAAATTTTTTATTTTTTTGAAAACATTTTTTTATTTTTTTCACCGGATAATGCCACACCCGGACAGTTGACATTTTTTTGCTGCACTTGTTCAAAAATTAAGAATAACTAAATTTAAAAATTTTAATTTTTTTATTTTTTATTTTTTGGAATTTTTATTTTTTTAGTATTAGAAAAAAATTTATATTTTTATTTTAAAAATTAAAAAAATAATAAATTTACAGATCTATTGTTTACTAGATATTGCTGGACTTTGTTTTCTTTTTCTAATTTAAATAAAACAATTTAATCATATAATTTAAATATTCAAAAATAAAAAATTTATTCTGTTAAAATTTGTAATTTTTTTGAAAAAATATTTTGTTATTTTTTATTCACCAGATAATGGCACACATGGACTGTTGACTTTTTTTGCTGCACTTGTTCACAAATTAAGAATAAATTAATTTAAAAAATTTAAATTTTTTTAATTTTTTATTTTTTGAATATTGTTAGAATTTTTTATTTTTTTCTATTGGAAAAAAGTTATTTTTTTAGTTAAAAAATTAAAAAAATAATAAATTTACAGATCTGTTGTTTAGTAGATATTGCTATACTTTATTTTATTTTTCTAATTTAAATAAAAAAATTTAATCATGTAATTTAAATATTCAAAAATAAAAATTTTATTTTTTGAAAATTTTTTATTTTTTTGAAAAAATATTTTTATTTTTTTCACCGGATAATGCCACACCCAAACAGTTGACATTTTTTTGCTGCACTTGTTCACAAATTAAGAATAATTTAATTTAAAAATTTAATTTTTTCCTATTTTTTTATTTTTTGGATATTTTTGGAATCATATTTTTTTATTAGAAAAAAATTATTTTTATTTTAAAAATTAAAAAATAATAAATTCACAGATCTATTGTTAACTAGATATTGCTGGACTTTGTTTTATTTTTCTAGTTTAAATAAAAAAATTTAATCATATAATTTAAATATTCAAAAATAAAAAATTTTATTTTTAAAAATTTTTTTTTGAAAATATTTTTTTATTCACAGGATAATACACACCCGAATAGTTGACTTTTTTTGATGCACTTGTTCCCAAATTAAGAATAAATTAATTTAAAAATTTAAAATTTTTCAAATTTTTTATTTTTGGAATTTTTTTTACTATTAGAAAAAAATTTATATTTTTTGTTTAAAAATTAAAAAAAATAATAAATTTACAGATCTATTGTTTACTAGATATTGTTGGATTTTATTTTATTTTTAATTTAAATAAAAAATTTAATCATATAATTTAAATATTCAAAAATAAAAAATTTATTCTGTTAAAATTTTTAATTTTTTTGAAAATATTTTGTTATTTTTTTATTCACCGGATAATGGCACACATGGACTGTTGACTTTTTTTTGCAGCACTTGTTCACAAATTAAGAATAAATTAATTTAAAAAATTTAAAATTTTTCAATTTTTTTTGGATATTGTTAGAATTTTTTATTTTTTTTCTATTGGAAAAAAATTATTCTTTTAGTTAAAAAATTAAAAAAATAATAAATTTACAGATCTGTTGTTTACTTGATATTGCTAGACTTTATTTTATTTTTTTAATTTAAATAAAAAATTTAATCATGTAATTTAAATATTCAAAAATAAAAAATTTATTTTTTGAAAATTTTTTATTTTTTTGAAAACATTTTTTTATTTTTTTCACCGGATAATGCCACACCCGGACAGTTGACATTTTTTTGCTGCACTTGTTCAAAAATTAAGAATAACTAAATTTAAAAATTTTAATTTTTCTATTTTTTATTTTTTGGAATTTTTATTTTTTTTAGTATTAGAAAAAAATTTATATTTTTATTTTAAAAATTAAAAAATAATAAATTTACAGATCTATTGTTTACTAGATATTGCTGGACTTTGTTTTCTTTTTCTAATTTAAATAAAACAATTTAATCATATAATTTAAATATTCAAAAATAAAAAATTTATTCTGTTAAAATTTGTAATTTTTTTGAAAATATTTTGTTATTTTTTTATTCACCAGATAATGGCACACATGGACTGTTGACTTTTTTTGCTGCACTTGTTCACAAATTAAGAATAAATTAATTTATAAAATTTAAAATTTTTTAATTTTTTATTTTTTGATTATTGTTAGAATTTTTTATTTTTTTCTATTGGAAAAAAGTTATTTTTTAGTTAAAAAATTAAAAAAATAATAAATTTACAGATCTATTGTTTAGTAGATATTGCTATACTTTATTTTATTTTTCTAATTTAAATAAAAAAATTTAATCATGTAATTTAAATATTCAAAAATAAAAATTTTATTTTTTGAAAATTTTTTATTTTTTTGAAAAAATATTTTTATTTTTTTCACCGGATAATGCCACACCCAAACAGTTGACATTTTTTTACTGCACTTGTTCACAAATTAAGAATAATTTAATTTAAAAATTTAATTTTTTCCTATTTTTTTATTTTTTGGATATTTTTGGAATCATATTTTTTTATTAGAAAAAAATTATTTTTATTTTAAAAATTAAAAAATAATAAAATAATAAATTCACAGATCTATTGTTAACTAGATATTGCTGGACTTTGTTTTATTTTTCTAGTTTAAATAAAAAAATTTAATCATATAATTTAAATATTCAAAAATAAAAAATTTTATTTTTAAAAATTTTTTTTTGAAAATATTTTTTTATTCACAGGATAATACACACCCGAATAGTTGACTTTTTTTGATGCACTTGTTCCCAAATTAAGAATAAATTAATTTAAAAATTTAAAATTTTTCAAATTTTTTATTTTTGGAATTTTTTTTACTATTAGAAAAAAATTTATATTTTTGTTTAAAAATTAAAAAAAATAATAAATTTACAGATCTATTGTTTACTAGATATTGTTGGATTTTATTTTATTTTTAATTTAAATAAAAAATTTAATCATATAATTTAAATATTCAAAAATAAAAAATTTATTCTGTTAAAATTTTTAATTTTTTTGAAAATATTTTGTTATTTTTTTATTCACCGGATAATGGCACACATGGACTGTTGACTTTTTTTTGCAGCACTTGTTCACAAATTAAGAATAAATTAATTTAAAAAATTTAAAATTTTTCAATTTTTTTTGGATATTGTTAGAATTTTTTATTTTTTTTCTATTGGAAAAAAATTATTCTTTTAGTTAAAAAATTAAAAAAATAATAAATTTACAGATCTGTTGTTTACTTGATATTGCTAGACTTTATTTTATTTTTTTAATTTAAATAAAAAATTTAATCATGTAATTTAAATATTCAAAAATAAAAAATTTATTTTTTGAAAATTTTTTATTTTTTTGAAAACATTTTTTTATTTTTTTCACCGGATAATGCCACACCCGGACAGTTGACATTTTTTTGCTGCACTTGTTCAAAAATTAAGAATAACTAAATTTAAAAATTTTAATTTTTCTATTTTTTATTTTTTGGAATTTTTATTTTTTTTAGTATTAGAAAAAAATTTATATTTTTATTTTAAAAATTAAAAAATAATAAATTTACAGATCTATTGTTTACTAGATATTGCTGGACTTTGTTTTCTTTTTCTAATTTAAATAAAACAATTTAATCATATAATTTAAATATTCAAAAATAAAAAATTTATTCTGTTAAAATTTGTAATTTTTTTGAAAATATTTTGTTATTTTTTTATTCACCAGATAATGGCACACATGGACTGTTGACTTTTTTTGCTGCACTTGTTCACAAATTAAGAATAAATTAATTTAAAAAATTTAAAATTTTTTAATTTTTTATTTTTTGATTATTGTTAGAATTTTTTATTTTTTTCTATTGGAAAAAAGTTATTTTTTAGTTAAAAAATTAAAAAAATAATAAATTTACAGATCTATTGTTTAGTAGATATTGCTATACTTTATTTTATTTTTCTAATTTAAATAAAAAAATTTAATCATGTAATTTAAATATTCAAAAATAAAAATTTTATTTTTTGAAAATTTTTTATTTTTTTGAAAAAATATTTTTATTTTTTTCACCGGATAATGCCACACCCAAGCAGTTGACATTTTTTTGCTGCACTTGTTCACAAATTAAGAATAATTTAATTTAAAAATTTAATTTTTTCCTATTTTTTTATTTTTTGGATATTTTTGGAATCATATTTTTTTATTAGAAAAAAATTATTTTTATTTTAAAAATTAAAAAATAATAAATTCACAGATCTATTGTTAACTAGATATTGCTGGACTTTGTTTTATTTTTCTAGTTTAAATAAAAAAATTTAATCATATAATTTAAATATTCAAAAATAAAAAATTTTATTTTTAAAAATTTTTTTTTGAAAATATTTTTTTATTCACAGGATAATACACACCCGAATAGTTGACTTTTTTTGATGCACTTGTTCCCAAATTAAGAATAAATTAATTTAAAAATTTAAAATTTTTCAAATTTTTTATTTTTGGAATTTTTTTTACTATTAGAAAAAAATTTATATTTTTTGTTTAAAAATTAAAAAAAATAATAAATTTACAGATCTATTGTTTACTAGATATTGTTGGATTTTATTTTATTTTTAATTTAAATAAAAAATTTAATCATATAATTTAAATATTCAAAAATAAAAAATTTATTCTGTTAAAATTTTTAATTTTTTTGAAAATATTTTGTTATTTTTTTATTCACCGGATAATGGCACACATGGACTGTTGACTTTTTTTTGCAGCACTTGTTCACAAATTAAGAATAAATTAATTTAAAAAATTTAAAATTTTTCAATTTTTTTTGGATATTGTTAGAATTTTTTATTTTTTTTCTATTGGAAAAAAATTATTCTTTTAGTTAAAAAATTAAAAAAATAATAAATTTATAGATCTGTTGTTTACTTGATATTGCTAGACTTTATTTTATTTTTTTAATTTAAATAAAAAATTTAATCATGTAATTTAAATATTCAAAAATAAAAAATTTATTTTTTGAAAATTTTTTATTTTTTTGAAAACATTTTTTTATTTTTTTCACCGGATAATGCCACACCCGGACAGTTGACATTTTTTTGCTGCACTTGTTCAAAAATTAAGAATAACTAAATTTAAAAATTTTAATTTTTCTATTTTTTATTTTTTGGAATTTTTATTTTTTTAGTATTAGAAAAAAATTTATATTTTTATTTTAAAAATTAAAAAATAATAAATTTACAGATCTATTGTTTACTAGATATTGCTGGACTTTGTTTTCTTTTTCTAATTTAAATAAAACAATTTAATCATATAATTTAAATATTCAAAAATAAAAAATTTATTCTGTTAAAATTTGTAATTTTTTTGAAAATATTTTGTTATTTTTTTATTCACCAGATAATGGCACACATGGACTGTTGACTTTTTTTGCTGCACTTGTTCACAAATTAAGAATAAATTAATTTAAAAAATTTAAAATTTTTTAATTTTTTATTTTTTGATTATTGTTAGAATTTTTTATTTTTTTCTATTGGAAAAAAGTTATTTTTTAGTTAAAAAATTAAAAAAATAATAAATTTACAGATCTATTGTTTAGTAGATATTGCTATACTTTATTTTATTTTTCTAATTTAAATAAAAAAATTTAATCATGTAATTTAAATATTCAAAAATAAAAATTTTATTTTTTGAAAATTTTTTATTTTTTTGAAAAAATATTTTTATTTTTTTCACCGGATAATGCCACACCCAAACAGTTGACATTTTTTTGCTGCACTTGTTCACAAATTAAAAATAATTTAATTTAAAAATTTAATTTTTTCCTATTTTTTTATTTTTTGGATATTTTTGGAATCATATTTTTTTATTAGAAAAAAATTATTTTTATTTTAAAAATTAAAAAATAATAAATTCACAGATCTATTGTTAACTAGATATTGCTGGACTTTGTTTTATTTTTCTAGTTTAAATAAAAAAATTTAATCATATAATTTAAATATTCAAAAATAAAAAATTTTATTTTTTAAAATTTTTTTTTGAAAATATTTTTTTATTCACAGGATAATGCACACCCGAATAGTTGACTTTTTTTGATGCACTTGTTCCCAAATTAAGAATAAATTAATTTAAAAATTTAAAATTTTTCAAATTTTTTATTTTTGGAATTTTTTTTTACTATTAGAAAAAAATTTATATTTTTTGTTTAAAAATTAAAAAAAATAATAAATTTACAGATCTATTGTTTACTAGATATTGCTGGATTTTATTTTATTTTTAATTTAAATAAAAAATTTAATCATATAATTTAAATATTCAAAAATAAAAAATTTATTCTGTTAAAATTTGTAATTTTTTTGAAAATATTTTGTTATTTTTTTATTCACCGGATAATGGCACTCATGGACTGTTGACTTTTTTTTGCAGCACTTGTTCACAAATTAAGAATAAATTAATTTAAAAAATTTAAAATTTTTCAATTTTTTTTGGATATTGTTAGAATTTTTTATTTTTTTTCTATTGGAAAAAAATTATTCTTTTAGTTAAAAAATTAAAAAAATAATAAATTTACAGATCTGTTGTTTACTTGATATTGCTAGACTTTATTTTATTTTTTTAATTTAAATAAAAAATTTAATCATGTAATTTAAATATTCAAAAATAAAAAATTTATTTTTTGAAAATTTTTTATTTTTTTGAAAACATTTTTTTATTTTTTTCACCGGATAATGCCACACCCGGACAGTTGACATTTTTTTGCTGCACTTGTTCAAAAATTAAGAATAACTAAATTTAAAAATTTTAATTTTTTTATTTTTTATTTTTTGGAATTTTTATTTTTTTAGTATTAGAAAAAAATTTATATTTTTATTTTAAAAATTAAAAAAATAATAAATTTACAGATCTATTGTTTACTAGATATTGCTGGACTTTGTTTTCTTTTTCTAATTTAAATAAAACAATTTAATCATATAATTTAAATATTCAAAAATAAAAAATTTATTCTGTTAAAATTTGTAATTTTTTTGAAATATTTTGTTATTTTTTATTCACCAGATAATGGCACACATGGACTGTTGACTTTTTTTGCTGCACTTGTTCACAAATTAAGAATAAATTAATTTAAAAAATTCAAAATTTTTTAATTTTTTATTTTTTGAATATTGTTAGAATTTTTTATTTTTTTCTATTGGAAAAAAGTTATTTTTTTAGTTAAAAAATTAAAAAAATAATAAATTTACAGATCTGTTGTTTAGTAGATATTGCTATACTTTATTTTATTTTTCTAATTTAAATAAAAAAATTTAATCATGTAATTTAAATATTCAAAAATAAAAATTTTATTTTTTGAAAATTTTTTATTTTTTTGAAAAAATATTTTTATTTTTTTCACCGGATAATGCCACACCCAAACAGTTGACATTTTTTTGCTGCACTTGTTCACAAATTAAGAATAATTTAATTTAAAAATTTAATTTTTTCCTATTTTTTTATTTTTTGGATATTTTTGGAATCATATTTTTTTATTAGAAAAAAATTATTTTTATTTTAAAAATTAAAAAATAATAAATTCACAGATCTATTGTTAACTAGATATTGCTGGACTTTGTTTTATTTTTCTAGTTTAAATAAAAAAATTTAATCATATAATTTAAATATTCAAAAATAAAAAATTTTATTTTTAAAAATTTTTTTTTGAAAATATTTTTTTATTCACAGGATAATACACACCCGAATAGTTGACTTTTTTTGATGCACTTGTTCCCAAATTAAGAATAAATTAATTTAAAAATTTAAAATTTTTCAAATTTTTTATTTTTGGAATTTTTTTTACTATTAGAAAAAAATTTATATTTTTTGTTTAAAAATTAAAAAAAATAATAAATTTACAGATCTATTGTTTACTAGATATTGTTGGATTTTATTTTATTTTTAATTTAAATAAAAAATTTAATCATATAATTTAAATATTCAAAAATAAAAAATTTATTCTGTTAAAATTTTTAATTTTTTTGAAAATATTTTGTTATTTTTTTATTCACCGGATAATGGCACACATGGACTGTTGACTTTTTTTTGCAGCACTTGTTCACAAATTAAGAATAAATTAATTTAAAAAATTTAAAATTTTTCAATTTTTTTTGGATATTGTTAGAATTTTTTATTTTTTTTCTATTGGAAAAAAATTATTCTTTTAGTTAAAAAATTAAAAAAATAATAAATTTACAGATCTGTTGTTTACTTGATATTGCTAGACTTTATTTTATTTTTTTAATTTAAATAAAAAATTTAATCATGTAATTTAAATATTCAAAAATAAAAAATTTATTTTTTGAAAATTTTTTATTTTTTTGAAAACATTTTTTTATTTTTTTCACCGGATAATGCCACACCCGGACAGTTGACATTTTTTTGCTGCACTTGTTCAAAAATTAAGAATAACTAAATTTAAAAATTTTAATTTTTCTATTTTTTATTTTTTGGAATTTTTATTTTTTTTAGTATTAGAAAAAAATTTATATTTTTATTTTAAAAATTAAAAAATAATAAATTTACAGATCTATTGTTTACTAGATATTGCTGGACTTTGTTTTCTTTTTCTAATTTAAATAAAACAATTTAATCATATAATTTAAATATTCAAAAATAAAAAATTTATTCTATTAAAATTTGTAATTTTTTTGAAAATATTTTGTTATTTTTTTATTCACCAGATAATGGCACACATGGACTGTTGACTTTTTTTGCTGCACTTGTTCACAAATTAAGAATAAATTAATTTAAAAAATTTAAAATTTTTTAATTTTTTATTTTTTGATTATTGTTAGAATTTTTTATTTTTTTCTATTGGAAAAAAGTTATTTTTTAGTTAAAAAATTAAAAAAATAATAAATTTACAGATCTATTGTTTAGTAGATATTGCTATACTTTATTTTATTTTTCTAATTTAAATAAAAAAATTTAATCATGTAATTTAAATATTCAAAAATAAAAATTTTATTTTTTGAAAATTTTTTATTTTTTTGAAAAAATATTTTTATTTTTTTCACCGGATAATGCCACACCCAAGCAGTTGACATTTTTTTGCTGCACTTGTTCACAAATTAAGAATAATTTAATTTAAAAATTTAATTTTTTCCTATTTTTTTATTTTTTGGATATTTTTGGAATCATATTTTTTTATTAGAAAAAAAATTATTTTTATTTTAAAAATTAAAAAATAATAAATTCACAGATCTATTGTTAACTAGATATTGCTGGACTTTGTTTTATTTTTCTAGTTTAAATAAAAAAATTTAATCATATAATTTAAATATTCAAAAATAAAAAATTTTATTTTTAAAAATTTTTTTTTGAAAATATTTTTTTATTCACAGGATAATACACACCCGAATAGTTGACTTTTTTTGATGCACTTGTTCCCAAATTAAGAATAAATTAATTTAAAAATTTAAAATTTTTCAAATTTTTTATTTTTGGAATTTTTTTTACTATTAGAAAAAAATTTATATTTTTTGTTTAAAAATTAAAAAAAATAATAAATTTACAGATCTATTGTTTACTAGATATTGTTGGATTTTATTTTATTTTTAATTTAAATAAAAAATTTAATCATATAATTTAAATATTCAAAAATAAAAAATTTATTCTGTTAAAATTTTTAATTTTTTTGAAAATATTTTGTTATTTTTTTATTCACCGGATAATGGCACACATGGACTGTTGACTTTTTTTTGCAGCACTTGTTCACAAATTAAGAATAAATTAATTTAAAAAATTTAAAATTTTTCAATTTTTTTTGGATATTGTTAGAATTTTTTATTTTTTTTCTATTGGAAAAAAATTATTCTTTTAGTTAAAAAATTAAAAAAATAATAAATTTACAGATCTGTTGTTTACTTGATATTGCTAGACTTTATTTTATTTTTTTAATTTAAATAAAAAATTTAATCATGTAATTTAAATATTCAAAAATAAAAAATTTATTTTTTGAAAATTTTTTATTTTTTTGAAAACATTTTTTTATTTTTTTCACCGGATAATGCCACACCCGGACAGTTGACATTTTTTTGCTGCACTTGTTCAAAAATTAAGAATAACTAAATTTAAAAATTTTAATTTTTCTATTTTTTATTTTTTGGAATTTTTATTTTTTTTAGTATTAGAAAAAAATTTATATTTTTATTTTAAAAATTAAAAAATAATAAATTTACAGATCTATTGTTTACTAGATATTGCTGGACTTTGTTTTCTTTTTCTAATTTAAATAAAACAATTTAATCATATAATTTAAATATTCAAAAATAAAAAATTTATTCTGTTAAAATTTGTAATTTTTTTGAAAATATTTTGTTATTTTTTTATTCACCAGATAATGGCACACATGGACTGTTGACTTTTTTTGCTGCACTTGTTCACAAATTAAGAATAAATTAATTTAAAAAATTTAAAATTTTTTAATTTTTTATTTTTTGATTATTGTTAGAATTTTTTATTTTTTTCTATTGGAAAAAAGTTATTTTTTAGTTAAAAAATTAAAAAAATAATAAATTTACAGATCTATTGTTTAGTAGATATTGCTATACTTTATTTTATTTTTCTAATTTAAATAAAAAAATTTAATCATGTAATTTAAATATTCAAAAATAAAAATTTTATTTTTTGAAAATTTTTTATTTTTTTGAAAAAATATTTTTATTTTTTTCACCGGATAATGCCACACCCAAACAGTTGACATTTTTTTGCTGCACTTGTTCACAAATTAAGAATAATTTAATTTAAAAATTTAATTTTTTCCTATTTTTTTATTTTTTGGATATTTTTGGAATCATATTTTTTTATTAGAAAAAAATTATTTTTATTTTAAAAATTAAAAAATAATAAATTCACAGATCTATTGTTAACTAGATATTGCTGGACTTTGTTTTATTTTTCTAGTTTAAATAAAAAAATTTAATCATATAATTTAAATATTCAAAAATAAAAAATTTTATTTTTAAAAATTTTTTTTTGAAAATATTTTTTTATTCACAGGATAATACACACCCGAATAGTTGACTTTTTTTGATGCACTTGTTCCCAAATTAAGAATAAATTAATTTAAAAATTTAAAATTTTTCAAATTTTTTATTTTTGGAATTTTTTTTACTATTAGAAAAAAATTTATATTTTTTGTTTAAAAATTAAAAAAAATAATAAATTTACAGATCTATTGTTTACTAGATATTGTTGGATTTTATTTTATTTTTAATTTAAATAAAAAATTTAATCATATAATTTAAATATTCAAAAATAAAAAATTTATTCTGTTAAAATTTTTAATTTTTTTGAAAATATTTTGTTATTTTTTTATTCACCGGATAATGGCACACATGGACTGTTGACTTTTTTTTGCAGCACTTGTTCACAAATTAAGAATAAATTAATTTAAAAAATTTAAAATTTTTCAATTTTTTTTGGATATTGTTAGAATTTTTTATTTTTTTTCTATTGGAAAAAAATTATTCTTTTAGTTAAAAAATTAAAAAAATAATAAATTTACAGATCTGTTGTTTACTTGATATTGCTAGACTTTATTTTATTTTTTTAATTTAAATAAAAAATTTAATCATGTAATTTAAATATTCAAAAATAAAAAATTTATTTTTTGAAAATTTTTTATTTTTTTGAAAACATTTTTTTATTTTTTTCACCGGATAATGCCACACCCGGACAGTTGACATTTTTTTGCTGCACTTGTTCAAAAATTAAGAATAACTAAATTTAAAAATTTTAATTTTTCTATTTTTTATTTTTTGGAATTTTTATTTTTTTTAGTATTAGAAAAAAATTTATATTTTTATTTTAAAAATTAAAAAATAATAAATTTACAGATCTATTGTTTACTAGATATTGCTGGACTTTGTTTTCTTTTTCTAATTTAAATAAAACAATTTAATCATATAATTTAAATATTCAAAAATAAAAAATTTATTCTGTTAAAATTTGTAATTTTTTTGAAAATATTTTGTTATTTTTTTATTCACCAGATAATGGCACACATGGACTGTTGACTTTTTTTGCTGCACTTGTTCACAAATTAAGAATAAATTAATTTAAAAAATTTAAAATTTTTTAATTTTTTATTTTTTGATTATTGTTAGAATTTTTTATTTTTTTCTATTGGAAAAAAGTTATTTTTTAGTTAAAAAATTAAAAAAATAATAAATTTACAGATCTATTGTTTAGTAGATATTGCTATACTTTATTTTATTTTTCTAATTTAAATAAAAAAATTTAATCATGTAATTTAAATATTCAAAAATAAAAATTTTATTTTTTGAAAATTTTTTATTTTTTTGAAAAAATATTTTTATTTTTTTCACCGGATAATGCCACACCCAAACAGTTGACATTTTTTTGCTGCACTTGTTCACAAATTAAGAATAATTTAATTTAAAAATTTAATTTTTTCCTATTTTTTTATTTTTTGGATATTTTTGGAATCATATTTTTTTATTAGAAAAAAATTATTTTTATTTTAAAAATTAAAAAATAATAAATTCACAGATCTATTGTTAACTAGATATTGCTGGACTTTGTTTTATTTTTCTAGTTTAAATAAAAAAATTTAATCATATAATTTAAATATTCAAAAATAAAAAATTTTATTTTTAAAAATTTTTTTTTGAAAATATTTTTTTATTCACAGGATAATACACACCCGAATAGTTGACTTTTTTTGATGCACTTGTTCCCAAATTAAGAATAAATTAATTTAAAAATTTAAAATTTTTCAAATTTTTTATTTTTGGAATTTTTTTTACTATTAGAAAAAAATTTATATTTTTTGTTTAAAAATTAAAAAAAATAATAAATTTACAGATCTATTGTTTACTAGATATTGTTGGATTTTATTTTATTTTTAATTTAAATAAAAAATTTAATCATATAATTTAAATATTCAAAAATAAAAAATTTATTCTGTTAAAATTTTTAATTTTTTTGAAAATATTTTGTTATTTTTTTATTCACCGGATAATGGCACACATGGACTGTTGACTTTTTTTTGCAGCACTTGTTCACAAATTAAGAATAAATTAATTTAAAAAATTTAAAATTTTTCAATTTTTTTTGGATATTGTTAGAATTTTTTATTTTTTTTCTATTGGAAAAAAATTATTCTTTTAGTTAAAAAATTAAAAAAATAATAAATTTACAGATCTGTTGTTTACTTGATATTGCTAGACTTTATTTTATTTTTTTAATTTAAATAAAAAATTTAATCATGTAATTTAAATATTCAAAAATAAAAAATTTATTTTTTGAAAATTTTTTATTTTTTTGAAAACATTTTTTTATTTTTTTCACCGGATAATGCCACACCCGGACAGTTGACATTTTTTTGCTGCACTTGTTCAAAAATTAAGAATAACTAAATTTAAAAATTTTAATTTTTCTATTTTTTATTTTTTGGAATTTTTATTTTTTTTAGTATTAGAAAAAAATTTATATTTTTATTTTAAAAATTAAAAAATAATAAATTTACAGATCTATTGTTTACTAGATATTGCTGGACTTTGTTTTCTTTTTCTAATTTAAATAAAACAATTTAATCATATAATTTAAATATTCAAAAATAAAAAATTTATTCTGTTAAAATTTGTAATTTTTTTGAAAATATTTTGTTATTTTTTTATTCACCAGATAATGGCACACATGGACTGTTGACTTTTTTTGCTGCACTTGTTCACAAATTAAGAATAAATTAATTTAAAAAATTTAAAATTTTTTAATTTTTTATTTTTTGATTATTGTTAGAATTTTTTATTTTTTTCTATTGGAAAAAAGTTATTTTTTAGTTAAAAAATTAAAAAAATAATAAATTTACAGATCTATTGTTTAGTAGATATTGCTATACTTTATTTTATTTTTCTAATTTAAATAAAAAAATTTAATCATGTAATTTAAATATTCAAAAATAAAAATTTTATTTTTTGAAAATTTTTTATTTTTTTGAAAAAATATTTTTATTTTTTTCACCGGATAATGCCACACCCAAACAGTTGACATTTTTTTGCTGCACTTGTTCACAAATTAAGAATAATTTAATTTAAAAATTTAATTTTTTCCTATTTTTTTATTTTTTGGATATTTTTGGAATCATATTTTTTTATTAGAAAAAAATTATTTTTATTTTAAAAATTAAAAAATAATAAATTCACAGATCTATTGTTAACTAGATATTGCTGGACTTTGTTTTATTTTTCTAGTTTAAATAAAAAAATTTAATCATATAATTTAAATATTCAAAAATAAAAAATTTTATTTTTAAAAATTTTTTTTTGAAAATATTTTTTTATTCACAGGATAATACACACCCGAATAGTTGACTTTTTTTGATGCACTTGTTCCCAAATTAAGAATAAATTAATTTAAAAATTTAAAATTTTTCAAATTTTTTATTTTTGGAATTTTTTTTACTATTAGAAAAAAATTTATATTTTTTGTTTAAAAATTAAAAAAAATAATAAATTTACAGATCTATTGTTTACTAGATATTGTTGGATTTTATTTTATTTTTAATTTAAATAAAAAATTTAATCATATAATTTAAATATTCAAAAATAAAAAATTTATTCTGTTAAAATTTTTAATTTTTTTGAAAATATTTTGTTATTTTTTTATTCACCGGATAATGGCACACATGGACTGTTGACTTTTTTTTGCAGCACTTGTTCACAAATTAAGAATAAATTAATTTAAAAAATTTAAAATTTTTCAATTTTTTTTGGATATTGTTAGAATTTTTTATTTTTTTTCTATTGGAAAAAAATTATTCTTTTAGTTAAAAAATTAAAAAAATAATAAATTTACAGATCTGTTGTTTACTTGATATTGCTAGACTTTATTTTATTTTTTTAATTTAAATAAAAAATTTAATCATGTAATTTAAATATTCAAAAATAAAAAATTTATTTTTTGAAAATTTTTTATTTTTTTGAAAACATTTTTTTATTTTTTTACCGGATAATGCCACACCCGGACAGTTGACATTTTTTTGCTGCACTTGTTCAAAAATTAAGAATAACTAAATTTAAAAATTTTAATTTTTCTATTTTTTATTTTTTGGAATTTTTATTTTTTTTAGTATTAGAAAAAAATTTATATTTTTATTTTAAAAATTAAAAAATAATAAATTTACAGATCTATTGTTTACTAGATATTGCTGGACTTTGTTTTCTTTTTCTAATTTAAATAAAACAATTTAATCATATAATTTAAATATTCAAAAATAAAAAATTTATTCTGTTAAAATTTGTAATTTTTTTGAAAATATTTTGTTATTTTTTTATTCACCAGATAATGGCACACATGGACTGTTGACTTTTTTTGCTGCACTTGTTCACAAATTAAGAATAAATTAATTTAAAAAATTTAAAATTTTTTAATTTTTTATTTTTTGATTATTGTTAGAATTTTTTATTTTTTTATTGGAAAAAAGTTAATTTTTAGTTAAAAAATTAAAAAAATAATAAATTTACAGATCTATTGTTTAGTAGATATTGCTATACTTTATTTTATTTTTCTAATTTAAATAAAAAAATTTAATCATGTAATTTAAATATTCAAAAATAAAAATTTTATTTTTTGAAAATTTTTTATTTTTTTGAAAAAATATTTTTATTTTTTTCACCGGATAATGCCACACCCAAACAGTTGACATTTTTTTGCTGCACTTTTTCACAAATTAAAAATAATTTAATTTAAAAATTTAATTTTTTCTTATTTTTTTATTTTTTGGATATTTTTGGAATCATTTTTTTTATTAGAAAAAAATTATTTTTATTTTAAAAATTAAAAAATAATAAATTCACAGATCTATTGTTAACTAGATATTGCTGGACTTTGTTTTATTTTTCTAGTTTAAATAAAAAAATTTAATCATATAATTTAAATATTCAAAAATAAAAAATTTTATTTTTTAAAATTTTTTTTTGAAAATATTTTTTTATTCACAGGATAATGCACACCCGAATAGTTGACTTTTTTTGATGCACTTGTTCCCAAATTAAGAATAAATTAATTTAAAAATTTAAAATTTTTCAAATTTTTTATTTTTGGAATTTTTTTTACTATTAGAAAAAAATTTATATTTTTTGTTTAAAAATTAAAAAAAATAATAAATTTACAGATCTATTGTTTACTATATATTGCTGGATTTTATTTTATTTTTAATTTAAATAAAAAAATTAATCATATAATTTAAATATTCAAAAATAAAAAATTTATTCTGTTAAAATTTGTAATTTTTTTGAAAATATTTTGTTATTTTTTTATTCACCGGATAATGGCACTCATGGACTGTTGACTTTTTTTTGCAGCACTTGTTCACAAATTAAGAATAAATTAATTTAAAAAATTTAAAATTTTTCAATTTTTTTTGGATATTGTTAGAATTTTTTATTTTTTTTCTATTGGAAAAAAATTATTCTTTTAGTTAAAAAATTAAAAAAATAATAAATTTACAGATCTGTTGTTTACTTGATATTGCTAGACTTTATTTTATTTTTTTAATTTAAATAAAAAATTTAATCATGTAATTTAAATATTCAAAAATAAAAAATTTATTTTTTGAAAATTTTTTATTTTTTTGAAAACATTTTTTTATTTTTTTCACCGGATAATGCCACACCCGGACAGTTGACATTTTTTTGCTGCACTTGTTCAAAAATTAAGAATAACTAAATTTAAAAATTTTAATTTTTCTATTTTTTATTTTTTGGAATTTTTATTTTTTTTAGTATTAGAAAAAAATTTATATTTTTATTTTAAAAATTAAAAAATAATAAATTTACAGATCTATTGTTTACTAGATATTGCTGGACTTTGTTTTCTTTTTCTAATTTAAATAAAACAATTTAATCATATAATTTAAATATTCAAAAATAAAAAATTTATTCTGTTAAAATTTGTAATTTTTTTGAAAATATTTTGTTATTTTTTTATTCACCAGATAATGGCACACATGGACTGTTGACTTTTTTTGCTGCACTTGTTCACAAATTAAGAATAAATTAATTTAAAAAATTTAAAATTTTTTAATTTTTTATTTTTTGATTATTGTTAGAATTTTTTATTTTTTTCTATTGGAAAAAAGTTATTTTTTAGTTAAAAAATTAAAAAAATAATAAATTTACAGATCTATTGTTTAGTAGATATTGCTATACTTTATTTTATTTTTCTAATTTAAATAAAAAAATTTAATCATGTAATTTAAATATTCAAAAATAAAAATTTTATTTTTTGAAAATTTTTTATTTTTTTGAAAAAATATTTTTATTTTTTTCACCGGATAATGCCACACCCAAACAGTTGACATTTTTTTGCTGCACTTGTTCACAAATTAAGAATAATTTAATTTAAAAATTTAATTTTTTCCTATTTTTTTATTTTTTGGATATTTTTGGAATCATATTTTTTTATTAGAAAAAAATTATTTTTATTTTAAAAATTAAAAAATAATAAATTCATAGATCTATTGTTAACTAGATATTGCTGGACTTTGTTTTATTTTTCTAGTTTAAATAAAAAAATTTAATCATATAATTTAAATATTCAAAAATAAAAAATTTTATTTTTTAAAATTTTTTTTTGAAAATATTTTTTTATTCACAGGATAATGCACACCCGAATAGTTGACTTTTTTTGATGCACTTGTTCCCAAATTAAGAATAAATTAATTTAAAAATTTAAAATTTTTCAAATTTTTTATTTTTGGAATTTTTTTTACTATTAGAAAAAAATTTATATTTTTTGTTTAAAAATTAAAAAAAATAATAAATTTACAAATCTATTGTTTACTAGATATTGCTGGATTTTATTTTATTTTTAATTTAAATAAAAAATTTAATCATATAATTTAAATATTCAAAAATAAAAAATTTATTCTGTTAAAATTTGTAATTTTTTTGAAAATATTTTGTTATTTTTTTATTCACCGGATAATGGCACTCATGGACTGTTGACTTTTTTTTGCAGCACTTGTTCACAAATTAAGAATAAATTAATTTAAAAAATTTAAAATTTTTCAATTTTTTTTGGATATTGTTAGAATTTTTTATTTTTTTTCTATTGGAAAAAAATTATTCTTTTAGTTAAAAAATTAAAAAAATAATAAATTTACAGATCTGTTATTTACTTGATATTGCTAGACTTTATTTTATTTTTTAAATTTAAATAAAAAATTTAATCATGTAATTTAAATATTCAAAAATAAAAAATTTATTTTTTGAAAATTTTTTATTTTTTTGAAAACATTTTTTTATTTTTTTCACCGGATAATGCCACACCCGGACAGTTGACATTTTTTTGCTGCACTTGTTCAAAAATTAAGAATAACTAAATTTAAAAATTTTAATTTTTCTATTTTTTATTTTTTGGAATTTTGATTTTTTTTAGTATTAGAAAAAAAATTTATATTTTTATTTTAAAAATTAAAAAATAATAAATTTACAGATCTATTGTTTACTAGATATTGCTGGACTTTGTTTTCTTTTTCTAATTTAAATAAAACAATTTAATCATATAATTTAAATATTCAAAAATAAAAAATTTATTCTGTTAAAATTTGTAATTTTTTTGAAAATATTTTGTTATTTTTTTATTCACCAGATAATAGCACACATGGACTGTTGACTTTTTTTGCTGCACTTGTTCACAAATTAAGAATAAATTAATTTAAAAAATTTAAAATTTTTTAATTTTTTATTTTTTGATTATTGTTAGAATTTTTTATTTTTTTCTATTGGAAAAAAGTTATTTTTTTAGTTAAAAAATTAAAAAAATAATAAATTTACAGATCTGTTGTTTAGTAGATATTGCTATACTTTATTTTATTTTTCTAATTTAAATAAAAAAATTTAATCATGTAATTTAAATATTCAAAAATAAAAATTTTATTTTTTGAAAATTTTTTATTTTTTTGAAAAAATATTTTTATTTTTTTCACCGGATAATGCCACACCCAAACAGTTGACATTTTTTTGCTGCACTTGTTCACAAATTAAGAATAATTTAATTTAAAAATTTAATTTTTTCCTATTTTTTTATTTTTTGGATATTTTTGGAATCATATTTTTTTATTAGAAAAAAATTATTTTTATTTTAAAAATTAAAAAATAATAAATTCACAGATCTATTGTTAACTAGATATTGCTGGACTTTGTTTTATTTTTCTAGTTTAAATAAAAAAATTTAATCATATAATTTAAATATTCAAAAATAAAAAATTTTATTTTTTAAAATTTTTTTTTGAAAATATTTTTTTATTCACAGGATAATGCACACCCGAATAGTTGACTTTTTTTGATGCACTTGTTCCCAAATTAAGAATAAATTAATTTAAAAATTTAAAATTTTTCAAATTTTTTATTTTTGGAATTTTTTTTTACTATTAGAAAAAAATTTATATTTTTTGTTTAAAAATTAAAAAAAATAATAAATTTACAGATCTATTGTTTACTAGATATTGCTGGACTTTGTTTTCTTTTTCTAATTTAAATAAAACAATTTAATCATATAATTTAAATATTCAAAAATAAAAAATTTATTCTGTTAAAATTTGTAATTTTTTTGAAAATATTTTGTTATTTTTTTATTCACCAGATAATAGCACACATGGACTGTTGACTTTTTTTGCTGCACTTGTTCACAAATTAAGAATAAATTAATTTAAAAAATTTAAAATTTTTTAATTTTTTATTTTTTGATTATTGTTAGAATTTTTTATTTTTTTCTATTGGAAAAAAGTTATTTTTTTAGTTAAAAAATTAAAAAAATAATAAATTTACAGATCTGTTGTTTAGTAGATATTGCTATACTTTATTTTATTTTTCTAATTTAAATAAAAAAATTTAATCATGTAATTTAAATATTCAAAAATAAAAATTTTATTTTTTGAAAATTTTTTATTTTTTTGAAAAAATATTTTTATTTTTTTCACCGGATAATGCCACACCCAAACAGTTGACATTTTTTTGCTGCACTTGTTCACAAATTAAGAATAATTTAATTTAAAAATTTAATTTTTTCCTATTTTTTTATTTTTTGGATATTTTTGGAATCATATTTTTTTATTAGAAAAAAATTATTTTTATTTTAAAAATTAAAAAATAATAAATTCACAGATCTATTGTTAACTAGATATTGCTGGACTTTGTTTTATTTTTCTAGTTTAAATAAAAAAATTTAATCATATAATTTAAATATTCAAAAATAAAAAATTTTATTTTTTAAAATTTTTTTTTGAAAATATTTTTTTATTCACAGGATAATGCACACCCGAATAGTTGACTTTTTTTGATGCACTTGTTCCCAAATTAAGAATAAATTAATTTAAAAATTTAAAATTTTTCAAATTTTTTATTTTTGGAATTTTTTTTTACTATTAGAAAAAAATTTATATTTTTTGTTTAAAAATTAAAAAAAATAATAAATTTACAGATCTATTGTTTACTAGATATTGCTGGATTTTATTTTATTTTTAATTTAAATAAAAAATTTAATCATATAATTTAAATATTCAAAAATAAAAAATTTATTCTGTAAAATTTGTAATTTTTTTGAAAATATTTTGTTATTTTTTTATTCACAGGATAATGGCACTCATGGACTGTTGACTTTTCTTTGCAGCACTTGTTCACAAATTAAGAATAAATTAATTTAAAAAATTTAAAATTTTTCAATTTTTTTTGGATATTGTTAGAATTTTTTATTTTTTTTCTATTGGAAAAAAATTATTCTTTTAGTTAAAAAATTAAAAAAATAATAAATTTACAGATCTGTTGTTTACTTGATATTGCTAGACTTTATTTTATTTTTTTAATTTAAATAAAAAATTTAATCATGTAATTTAAATATTCAAAAATAAAAAATTTATTTTTTGAAATTTTTTTATTTTTTTGAAAACATTTTTTTATTTTTTTCACCGGATAATGCCACACCCGGACAGTTGACATTTTTTTGCTGCACTTGTTCAAAAATTAAGAATAACTAAATTTAAAAATTTTAATTTTTCTATTTTTTATTTTTTGGAATTTTTATTTTTTTTAGTATTAGAAAAAAATTTATATTTTTTTTTAAAAATTAAAAAATAATAAATTTACAGATCTATTGTTTACTAGATATTGCTGGACTTTGTTTTCTTTTTATAATTTAAATAAAACAATTTAATCATATAATTTAAATATTCAAAAATAAAAAATTTATTCTGTTAAAATTTGTAATTTTTTTGAAAATATTTTGTTATTTTTTTATTCACCAGATAATGGCACACATGGACTGTTGACTTTTTTTGCTGCACTTGTTCACAAATTAAGAATAAATTAATTTAAAAAATTTAAAATTTTTTAATTTTTTATTTTTTGATTATTGTTAGAATTTTTTATTTTTTTCTATTGGAAAAAAGTTATTTTTTAGTTAAAAAATTAAAAAAATAATAAATTTACAGATCTATTGTTTAGTAGATATTGCTATACTTTATTTTATTTTTCTAATTTAAATAAAAAAATTTAATCATGTAATTTAAATATTCAAAAATAAAAATTTTATTTTTTGAAAATTTTTTATTTTTTTGAAAAAATATTTTTATTTTTTTCACCGGATAATGCCACACCCAAACAGTTGACATTTTTTTGCTGCACTTGTTCACAAATTAAGAATAATTTAATTTAAAAATTTAATTTTTTCCTATTTTTTTATTTTTTGGATATTTTTGGAATCATATTTTTTTATTAGAAAAAAATTATTTTTATTTTAAAAATTAAAAAATAATAAATTCACAGATCTATTGTTAACTAGATATTGCTGGACTTTGTTTTATTTTTCTAGTTTAAATAAAAAAATTTAATCATATAATTTAAATATTCAAAAATAAAAAATTTTATTTTTTAAAATTTTTTTTTGAAAATATTTTTTTATTCACAGGATAATGCACACCCGAATAGTTGACTTTTTTTGATGCACTTGTTCCCAAATTAAGAATAAATTAATTTAAAAATTTAAAATTTTTCAAATTTTTTATTTTTGGAATTTTTTTTTACTATTAGAAAAAAATTTATATTTTTTGTTTAAAAATTAAAAAAATAATAAATTTACAAATCTATTGTTTACTAGATATTGCTGGATTTTATTTTATTTTTAATTTAAATAAAAAATTTAATCATATAATTTAAATATTCAAAAATAAAAAATTTATTCTGTTAAAATTTGTAATTTTTTTGAAAATATTTTGTTATTTTTTTATTCACCGGATAATGGCACTCATGGACTGTTGACTTTTTTTTGCAGCACTTGTTCACAAATTAAGAATAAATTAATTTAAAAAATTTAAAATTTTTCAATTTTTTTGGATATTGTTAGAATTTTTTATTTTTTTTCTATTGGAAAAAAATTATTCTTTTAGTTAAAAAATTAAAAAAATAATAAATTTACAGATCTGTTGTTTACTTGATATTGCTAGACTTTATTTTATTTTTTTAATTTAAATAAAAAATTTAATCATGTAATTTAAATATTCAAAAATAAAAAATTTATTTTTTGAAAATTTTTTATTTTTTTGAAAACATTTTTTTATTTTTTTCACCGGATAATGCCACACCCGGACAGTTGACATTTATTTGCTGCACTTGTTCAAAAATTAAGAATAACTAAATTTAAAAATTTTAATTTTTCTATTTTTTATTTTTTGGAATTTTTATTTTTTTTAGTATTAGAAAAAAAATTTATATTTTTATTTTAAAAATTAAAAAATAATAAATTTACAGATCTATTGTTTACTAGATATTGCTGGACTTTGTTTTCTTTTTCTAATTTAAATAAAACAATTTAATCATATAATTTAAATATTCAAAAATAAAAAATTTATTCTGTTAAAATTTGTAATTTTTTTGAAAATATTTTGTTATTTTTTTATTCACCAGATAATGGCACACATGGACTGTTGACTTTTTTTGCTGCACTTGTTCACAAATTAAGAATAAATTAATTTAAAAAATTTAAAATTTTTTTATTTTTTATTTTTTGAATATTGTTAGAATTTTTTATTTTTTTCTATTGGAAAAAAGTTATTTTTTTAGTTAAAAAATTAAAAAAATAATAAATTTACAGATCTGTTGTTTAGTAGATATTGCTATACTTTATTTTATTTTTCTAATTTAAATAAAAAAATTTAATCATGTAATTTAAATATTCAAAAATAAAAATTTTATTTTTTGAAAATTTTTTATTTTTTTGAAAAAATATTTTTATTTTTTTCACCGGATAATGCCACACCCAAACAGTTGACATTTTTTTTGCTGCACTTGTTCACAAATTAAGAATAATTTAATTTTAAAATTTAATTTTTTCCTATTTTTTATTTTTTGGATATTTTTGGAATCATATTTTTTTATTAGAAAAAAATTATTTTTATTTTAAAAATTAAAAAATAATAAATTCACAGATCTATTGTTAACTAGATATTGCTGGACTTTGTTTTATTTTTCTAGTTTAAATAAAAAAATTTAATCATATAATTTAAATATTCAAAAATAAAAAATTTTATTTTTTAAAATTTTTTTTTGAAAATATTTTTTTATTCACAGGATAATGCACACCCGAATAGTTGACTTTTTTTGATGCACTTGTTCCCAAATTAAGAATAAATTAATTTAAAAATTTAAAATTTTTCAAATTTTTTATTTTTGGAATTTTTTTTACTATTAGAAAAAAATTTATATTTTTTGTTTAAAAATTAAAAAAAATAATAAATTTACAGATCTATTGTTTACTAGATATTGCTGGATTTTATTTTATTTTTAATTTAAATAAAAAATTTAATCATATAATTTAAATATTCAAAAATAAAAAATTTATTCTGTTAAAATTTGTAATTTTTTTGAAAATATTTTGTTATTTTTTTATTCACCGGATAATGGCACTCATGGACTATTGACTTTTTTTTGCAGCACTTGTTCACAAATTAAGAATAAATTAATTTAAAAAATTTAAAAATTTTCAATTTTTTTTGGATATTGTTAGAATTTTTTATTTTTTTTCTATTGGAAAAAAATTATTCTTTTAGTTAAAAAATTAAAAAAATAATAAATTTACAGATCTGTTGTTTACTTGATATTGCTAGACTTTATTTTATTTTTTTAATTTAAATAAAAAATTTAATCATGTAATTTAAATATTTAGTTTAAAATTAAAAAAAATTAAATTTACTAATCTGTTATTTACCAGATATTGATGGACTTTATTTTATTTTTCTAATTTATACAAAAAAATTAATCATATAATTTAAAAATTCAGAAATAAAAAATTAATTTTTTTAAAAATTTTAATATTTTTAAAAATATTTTTTTATCTTTTTATTCACCGAATAATGCTACACCCGGATAGTTAACCTTTTTTTTGCTCCACTTGTTCACAAATTAAGAATAAATCAATTTAAAAAATTTAAAATTTTAATTTTTTATTTTTTGGATATTGTTGGGATCTTTTATTTTTTACAATTAGAAAAAATTTTATTCTTTTAGTTTAAAAATTAAAAAAAAATAAATTTACAGATCTGTTATTTACAAAATATTGATGGACTTTATTTTATTGTTCTAATTTAAATAAAAACATGAATCATATAATTTTAAAATTCAAAAATAAAAATTTATTTTTTTAAAATTTTAAATTTTTAAAAAAATATTTTTTTATTTTTTATTCACCGGATAAGACTACACCCTCACAGTTGACTTTTTTTGCTGCACTTGTTCACAAAGTAAGAATAGATTAATTTAAAAAATTTAAAATTTTTATTTTTATATTTTTTTGGATAGTTTTGAATTTTTTATTTTTTTACAATTAGAAAAAAATTTATTTTTTAAGTTTAAAAATTAAAAAAATAAATTTACAACTCTGTTATTTAACAGATATTGTTGGACTTTATTTTATTTTTCTAATTGAAATAAAAAATTAATCATATAATTTAAAATTTCAAAAATAAAAAATTTAGTTTTCTAAACTTTTTAATTTTTTAATAATATTTTTTATTTTTTTATTCTCCGGATAATGCTGCACTCAGAAAATTGTCTTTTTTTTTTGCTGCACTTGTTCACAAAATAAGAATAAATTAATTTAAAAAATTTAAAATTTTTTATTTTTCAATTTTTTTAGTTTCAAAATATTGTTGAATTTTTTTATTTTTCTTCTATTAGAAAAAAAATTATTTTTTAGTTTAAAACTTTAAACAAAAATAAAAAATTTACAGATCTTTTGTTTACTGGATATTGCTGAACTTTATTTTATTTTTCTAATTTAAATAAAAAATATTTAATAATATAATTTAAATATTAAAAAATAAACAATTTAGTTTTTTAAAATTTTAATCTTTTTAAATAATTTTTTTATCTTTTTATTCACCGCATAAGACTACACCCGGACAGTTGACTTTTTTTTTACTGCACTTGTTCACAAATTAATAATAGATTAATTTAAAAAATTTAAGATTTTAATTTTTTTATTTTTTAAATAATTTGGAATTTTTTATTTTTTTTACAGTTAGAAAAATATTATTTTTTAAGTTTAAAAATTAAAAGAATTAATTTACAACTCTGTAATTTAACAGATATTGTTGGACCTTATTTTATTTTTCTTATTGAAATAAAAAAATTAGTCATATAATTTAAAATTTCAAAAATAAAAAATTTAGTTTTTAAAATTTTTAATTTTTTTATTCTCCAGATAATGCTGCACTCAGAAAATTGACTTTTTTTTGCTGCACTTGTTCACAAAATAAGAATAAATTAATTAAAAAAATTTAAAATTTTTTATTTTTCTACTATTAGAAAAAAATTTATTTGTTAGTTTATAACTTTAAACAAAAATAAAAAATTTATAGATTTATTGTTTACTAGAAATTGCTAAACTTTATTTTATTTTTCTTATTTAAATAAAAACATTTAATAATATAATTTAAAAATTAAAAAATTAAAAAATTAGTTTTTTAAATTTTTTATTTTTTTAAGAATATTTTTTATTTTTTATTCACTGGATAATGCATCACACGGACAATTGACTTTCTTTTGCTGCACTTGTTCACAAATTAAGAATAAGTTAATAAAAAAAATTAAAATTTTAATTTTTTTATTCTCCAGATAATACTGCACTTGTTCACAAAATAAGAATAAATTAATTAAAAAAATTTAAAATTTTTTATTTTTCAATTTTTTTAGTTTTTGAATATTGTTGGAATTTTTTATTTTTCTACTATTAGAAAAAAATTTATGTTTTAGTTTAAAACTTTAAACAAAATAAAAAATTTACAGATTTATTGTTTAATGGATATTGCTAAACTTTATTTTATTTTTATTATTTAAATATAAACATTTAATAATATAATTTAAAAATTAAAAAATAAAAAATTAGTTTTTTAAAATTTTATATTTTTTTAAGAATATTTTTTTATTTTTTATTCACGGGATAATGCATCACACGGACAGTTGACTTTCTTTTGCTGCACTTGTTCACAAATTAAGAATAAATAAATATAAAAAATTTAAAATTTTAATTTTTTTAATTTTTGGATATTGTTAGAACCTTTTTTTTACAATTATAAAATAAATTATTTTTTTAGCTTAAAAATAAAAAAAATAAATTTACATATCTGTTATTTACTATAATATGCTAGACTTTATTTTATATTTCTAATAAAAATAAAAAAATTAATCATATAATTTAAAAATTCAAAAATAAAAAATTTAGTTTTTTAAAATTTTTAATTTTTAAATTTTTTTATCTTTTTATTCACCGGATAATGCTACAACCAGACAGTTGACTTTTTTTTGCTGTACTTATTCACAAATTAAGAATAAATTAATTTAAAAAATTTAAAATTTTAATTTTTTTATTTTTTAGATATCATTGGAATTTTTTATTTTTTTAAAATTAGAAAAAAATTATTTTTTTAGTTTAAAATTAAAAAAAATTAAATTTACTAATCTGTTATTTACCAGATATTGATGGACTTTATTTTATTTTTCTAATTTATACAAAAAAATTAATCATATAATTCAAAAATTCAGAAATAAAATTTTTTTTTAAATTTTAATATTTTTAAAAATATTTTTTTATCTTTTTATTCACCGAATAATGCTACACTCGGATAGTTAAATTTTTTTTGCTCCACTTGTTCACAAATTAAGAATAAATCAATTTAAAAAATTTAAAATTTCAATTTTTTTTTTGAATATTTTTGGAATATTTTATTTTTTTACAATCAGAAAAAAATTTATTTTTTTAGTTTAAAAATTAAAAAAAATAAATTTACAGATCTGTTATTTACAAAATATTGATGGACTTTATTTTATTGTTCTAATTTAAATAAAAACATTAATCATATAATTTTAAAATTCAAAAATAAAAAATTTATTTTTTTAAATTTTAATTTTTTTAAAAAATATTTTTTTATTTTTTATTCACCGGATAAAACTACACCCTCACAGTTGACTTTTTTTGCTGCACTTGTTCACAAAGTAAGAATAGATTAATTTAAAAAATTTAAAATTTTTATTTTTATATTTTTTTGGATAATTTGGAATTTTTTATTTTTTTACAATTAGAAAAAAATTTATTTTTTAAGTTTAAAAATTAAAAAAATAAATTTACAACTCTATTATTTAACAGATATTGTTGGACTTTATTTTATTTTTCTAATTGAAATCAAAAAATTAATCATATAATTTTAAATTTCAAAAATAAAAAATTTAGTTTTCTAAACTTTTTAATTTTTTAATAATATTTTTTATTTTTTATTCTCCGAATAATGCTGCACTCAGAAAATTGTCTTTTTTTTGCTGCACTTGTTCACAAAATAAGAATAAATTAATTTAAAAAATTTAAAATTTTTTATTTTTCAATTTTTTTTGTTTTAGAATATTGTTGAAATTTTTTATTTTTCTTCTATTAGAAAAAAATTTATTTTTTAGTTTAAAACTTTAAACAAAAATAAAAAATTTACAGATCTTTTGTTTATTGAATATTGCTGAACTTTATTTTATTTTTCTAATTTAAATAAAAAATATTTAATAATATAATTTAAAAATTAAAAAAATAAACAATTTAGTTTTTTAAAATTTTAATCTTTTTAAAAAATTTTTTTATCTTTTTATTCACCGCATAAGACTACACCCAGACAGTTGACTTTTTTTTTGCTGCACTTGTTCACAAATTAATAATAGATTAATTTAAAAAATTTAAGATTTTAATTTTTTTATTTTTTGAATAATTTGGAATTTTTTATTTTTTTTACAGTTAGAAAAATATTATTTTTTAAGTTTAAAAATTAAAAAAATTAATTTACAACTCTGTTATTTAACAGATATTGTGGGACTTTATTTTATTTTTCTAATTGAAATAAAAAAATTAATCATGTAATTTAAAATTTCAAAAATAAAAAATTTAGTTTTTTAAAATTTTTAATTTTTTTATTCTTCAGATAATGCTGCACTCAGAAAATTGACTTTTTTTTGTTGCACTTGTTCACAAAATAAGAATAAATTAATTAAAAAAATTTAAAATTTTTTATTTTTCAATTTTAAGTTTTTGAATATTTTTGGAATTTTTTATTTTTCTACTATTAGAAAAAAATTTATTTGTTAGTTTAAAACTTTAAACAAAAATAAAAAATTTATAGATTTATTGTTTACTAGAAATTGCTAAACTTTATTTTATTTTTCTTATTTAAATAAAAACATTTAATAATATAATTAAAAAATTAAAAAATTAAAAAATTATTTTTTTAAATTTTTTATTTTTTAAGAATATTTTTTATTTTTTATTCACTGGATAATGCATCACACGGACAATTGACTTTCTTTTGCTGCACTTGTTCACAAATTAAGAATAAGTTAATAAAAAAATTTAAAATTTTAATTTTTTTATTCTCCAGATAATGCTGCACTTGTTCACAAAATAAGAATAAATTAATTAAAAAAATTTAAAATTTTTTATTTTTCAATTTTTTTAGTTTTTGAATATTGTTGGAATTTTTTATTTTTCTAATATTAGAATAAAATTTATGTTTTAGTTTAAAACTTTAAACAAAATAAAAAATTTACAGATTTATTGTTTAATAGATATTGCTAAACTTTATTTTATTTTTATTATTTAAATATAAACATTTAATAATATAATTTAAAAATTAAAAAATAAAAAATTAGTTTTTTAAAATTTTTTATTTTTTTAAGAATATTTTTTTTATTTTTTATTCACGGGATAATGCATCACACGGACAGTTGACTTTCTTTTGCTGCACTTGTTCACAAATTAAGAATAAATTAATATAAAAAATTTAAAATTTTAATTTTTTTAATTTTTGGATATTGTTAGAACTTTTTTTTTACAATTATAAAATAAATTATTTTTTTAGCTTAAAAATAAAAAAAATAAATTTACAGATCTGTTATTTACTAGAATATGCTAGACTTTATTTTATATTTCTAACAAAAATAAAAAAATTAATCATATAATTTAAAAATTCAAAAATAAAAAATTTAGTTTTTTAAAATTTTTAATTTTTAAATTTTTTTATTTTTTTATTCACCGGATAATGCTACAACCAGACAACTGACTTTTTTTTGCTGTACTTATTCACAAATTAAGAATAAATTAATTTAAAAAATTTAAAATTTTAATTTTTTTATTTTTTAGATATCGTTGGAATTTTTTATTTTGTTAAAATTAGAAAAAAAATTATTTTTTTAGTTTAAAATTAAAAAAAATTAAATTTACTAATCTGTTATTTACCAGATATTGATGGACTTTATTTTATTTTTCTAATTTATACAAAAAAATTAATCATATAATTTAAAAATTCAGAAATAAAAAATTTATTTTTTTTAAATTTTAATATTTTTAAAAATATTTTTTTATCTTTTTATTCACCGAATAATGCTACACTCGGATAGTTAAATTTTTTTTTGCTCCACTTCTTCAAAAAATTAAGAATAAATAAATTTAAAAAATTTAAAATTTCAATTTTTTATTTTTTGAATACTTTTGGAATCTTTTATTTTTTTACAATCAGAAAAAAATTTATTTTTTTAGTTTAAAAATTAAAAAAAATAAATTTACAGATCTGTTATTTACAAAATATTGATGGACTTTATTTTATTGTTCTAATTTAAATAAAAACATTAATCATATAATTTTAAAATTCAAAAATAAAAAATTTATTTTTTTAAAATTTTAATTTTTTTAAAAAATATTTTTTTATTTTTTATTCACCGGATAAAACTACACCCTCACAGTTGACTTTTTTTGCTGCACTTGTTCACAAAGTAAGAATAGATTAATTTAAAAATTTAAAATTTTTATTTTTATATTTTTTTGGATAATTTGGAATTTTTTATTTTTTTACAATTAGAAAAAAATTTATTTTTTAAGTTTAAAAATTAAAAAAATAAATTTACAACTCTGTTATTTAACAGATATTGTTGGACTTTATTTTATTTTTCTAATTGAAATAAAAAAATTAATCATATAATTTTAAATTTCAAAAATAAAAAATTTAGTTTTCTAAACTTTTTAATTTTTTAATAATATTTTTTATTTTTTATTCTCCGAATAATGCTGCACTCAGAAAATTGTCTTTTTTTTGCTGCACTTGTTCACAAAATAAGAATAAATTAATTTAAAAAATTTAAAATTTTTTATTTTTCAATTTTTTTAGTTTTAGAATATTGTTGAAATTTTTTATTTTTCTTCTATTAGAAAAAAAATTTACTTTTTAGTTTAAAACTTTAAACAAAAATAAAAAATTTACAGATCTTTTGTTTACTCGATATTGCTGAACTTTATTTTATTTTTCTAATTTAAATAAAAAATATTTAATAATATAATTTAAATATTAAAAAATAAAAATTTAGTTTTTTAAAATATTTTTTTATCTTTTTATTCAGCGGATAAGACTACACCCGGACAGTTGACTTTTTTTTTGCTGTAGTTGTTCACAAATTAATAATAGATTAATTTAAAAAATTTAAAATTTTTATTTTTTATTTTTTGAATAATTTGAAATTTTTTATTTTTTTTACAATTAGAAAAAAAATTATTTTTTAAGTTTAAAAATTAAAATAAGTAAATTTACAACTCTCTTATTTAACAGATATTGTTGGACTTTATTTTATTCTTCTAATTGAAATAAAAAAATTAATCATATAATTTTAAATTTCAAAAATAAAAAATTTAGTTTTCTAAACTTTTTAATTTTTTAATAATATTTTTTATTTTTTATTCTCCGAATAATGCTGCACTCAGAAAATTGTCTTTTCTTTACTGCACTTGTTCACAAAATAAGAATAAATTAATTTAAAAAATTTAAAATTTTTTATTTTTCAATTTTTTTAGTTTTAGAATATTGTGGAAATTTTTTATTTTTCTTCTATTAGAAAAGAAATTATTTTTTAGTTTAAAACTTTAAAAAAAAATAAAAAATTTACAGATCTTTTGTTTATTGAATATTGCTGAACTTTATTTTATTTTTCTAATTTAAATAAAAAATATTTAATAATATAATTTAAAAATTAAAAAAATAAACAATTTAGTTTTTTAAAATTTTAATCTTTTTAAAATATTTTTTTATCTTTTTATTAACCGCATAAGACTACACCTGGACAGTTGACTTTTTTTTTGCTGCACTTGTTCACAAATTAATAATAGATTAATTTAAAAATTTTAAGATTTTTTTTTATTTTTTGAATAATTTGGAATTTTTTATCTTTTTATAGTTAGAAAAATATTATTTTTTAAGTGTAAAAATTAAAAAAATTAATTTACAACTCTGTTATTTAACAGATATTGTCAGACTTTATTTTATTTTTCTAATTGAAATAAAAAAATTAATCATATAATTTAAAATTTCAAAAATAAAAAATTTAGTTTTTTAAAATTTTTAATTTTTTTATTCTCCAGATAATGCTGCACTCAGAAAATTGTCTTTTTTTTGCTGCACTTGTTCACAAAATAAGAATAAATTAATTTAAAAAATTTAAAATTTTAATTTTTTTGATTTTTTAGATATCATTGGTATTTTTATTTTTTTAAAATTAGAAAAAAATTATTTTTTAGTTTAAAATTAAAAAAATTAAATTTACTAATCTGTTATTTACCAGATATTACTGGACTTTATTTTATTTTTTTAATTTATATAAAAAATTAATCATATAATTTAAAAATTCAGAAATAAAAAATTATTTTTTTAAAAATTTTAATATTTTTAAAAATATTTTTTTATCTTTTTATTCACCGAATAATGCTACACCCGGATAGTTAACCTTTTTTTTGCTCCACTTGTTCACAAATTAAGAATAAATTAATTTAAAAAATTTAAAATTTTAATTTTTTATTTTTGGATATTGTTGGGAACTTTTATTTTTTACAATCAGAAAAAAATTTATTTTTTTAGTTTAAAAATTAAAAAAATATAAATTTACAGATCTGCTATTTACAAAATATTGTTGGACTTTATTTTATTGTTCTAATTTAAATAAAAACATTAATCATATAATTTTAAAATTCAAAAATAAAAAATTTATTTTTTTAAAATTTTAAATTTTTTAAAAAATATTTTTTTATTATTTATTCACCGGATAAGACTACACCCTCATAGTTGACTTTTTTTGCTGCACTTGTTCACAAAGTAAGAATAGATTAATTTAAAAAATTTAAAATTTTTATTTTTATATTTTTTTGGATAATTTTGAATTTTTTATTTTTTTACAATTAGAAAAAAATTTATTTTTTAAGTTTAAAAATTAAAAAAATAAATTTACAACTCTGTTATTTAACAGATATTGTTGGACTTTATTTTATTTTTCTAATTGAAATAAAAAAATTAATCATATAATTTTAAATTTCAAAAATAAAAAATTTATTTTTCTAAACTTTTTAATTTTTAATAATATTTTTTATTTTTTATTCTCCGAATAATGCTGCACTTAGAAAATTGTCTTTTTTTTGCTGCACTTGTTCACAAAATAAGAATAAATTAATTTAAAAAATTTAAAATTTTTTATTTTTCAGTTTTTTTAGTTTTAGAATATTTTTGAAATTTTTTATTTTTCTTCTATTAGAAAAAAATTTATTTTTTAGTTTAAAACTTTAAACAAAAATAAAAAATTTACAGATCTTTTGTTTATTGAATATTGCTGAACTTTATTATATTTTTCTAATTTAAATAAAAAATATTTAATAATATAATTTAAAAATTAAAAAAATAAACAATTTAGTTTTTTAAAATTTTAATCTTTTTAAATAATTTTTTTATCTTTTTATTCACCGCATAAGACTACACCCGGACAGTTGACTTTTTTTTTGCTGCACTTGTTCACAAATTAATAATAGATTAATTTAAAAATTTAAGATTTTAATTTTTTTATTTTTTAAATAATTTGGAATTTTTTATTTTTTTACAGTTAGAAAAATATTATTTTTTAAGTTTAAAAATTAAAAAAATTAATTTACAACTCTGTAATTTAACAGATATTGTTGGACTTTATTTTATTTTTCTTATTGAAATAAAAAAATTAGTCATATAATTTAAAATTTCAAAAATAAAAAATTTAGTTTTTTAAAATTTTTAATTTTTTTATTCTTCAGATAATGCTGCACTCAGAAAATTGACTTTTTTTTGCTGCACTTGTTCACAAAATAAGAATAAATTAATTAAAAAAATTTAAAATTTTTTATTTTTCTACTATTAGAAAAAAATTTATTTGTTAGTTTATAACTTTAAACAAAAATAAAAAATTTATAGATTTATTGTTTACTAGAAATTGCTAAACTTTATTTTATTTTTCTTATTTAAATAAAAACATTTAATAATATAATTTAAAATTAAAAAATTAAAAAATTAGTTTTTAAAATTTTTTATATTTTTAAGAATATTTTTTATTTTTTATTCACTGGATAATGCATCACACGGACAATTGACTTTCTTTTGCTGCACTTGTTCACAAATTAAGAATAAGTTAATAAAAAAAATTAAAATTTTAATTTTTTTATTCTCCAGATAATACTGCACTTGTTCACAAAATAAGAATAAATTAATTAAAAAAATTTAAAATTTTTTATTTTTCAATTTTTTTAGTTTTTGAATATTGTTGGAATTTTTTATTTTTCTACTATTAGAAAAAAAATTTATGTTTTAGTTTAAAACTTTAAACAAAATAAAAAATTTACAGATTTATTGTTTAATAGATATTGCTAAACTTTATTTTATTTTTATTATTTAAATATAAACATTTAATAATATAATTTAAAAATTAAAAAATAAAAAATTAGTTTTTTAAAATTTTTTTATTTTTTTAAGAATATTTTTTTATTTTTTATTCACGGGATAATGCATCACACGGACAGTTGACTTTCTTTTGCTGCACTTGTTCACAAATTAAGAATAAATTAATATAAAAAATTTAAAATTTTAATTTTTTTAATTTTTGGATATTGTTAGAACTTTTTTTTTACAAATATAAAATAAATTATTTTTTTAGCTTAAAAATAAAAAAAATAAATTTACAGATCTGTTATTTACTAGAATGTGCTAGACTTTATTTTATATTTCTAATAAAAATAAAAAAATTAATCATATAATTTAAAAATTCAAAAATAAAAAATTTAGTTTTTTAAAATTTTTAATTTTTAAATTTTTTTATCTTTTTATTCACCGGATAATGCAACAACCAGACAGCTGACTTTTTTTTGCTGTACTTAATCACAAATTAAGAATAAATTAATTTAAAAAATTTAAAATTTTAATTTTTTTATTTTTTAGATATCATTGGAATTTTTTATTTTTTTAAAATTAGAAAAAAAATTTATTTTTTTTGTTTAAAATTAAAAAAATTAAATTTACTAATCTGTTATTTACCAGATATTGATGGACTTTATTTTATTTTTCTAATTTATACAAAAAAATTAATCATATAATTTAAAAATTCAGAAATAAAAAATTAATTTTTTTAAAAATTTTAATATTTTTAAAAATATTTTTTTATCTTTTTATTCACCGAATAATGCTACACCCGGATAGTCAACCTTTTTTTTGCTCCACTTGTTCACAAATTAAGAATAAATCAATTTAAAAAATTTAAAATTTTAATTTTTTATTTTTTGGATATTGTTGGGATCTTTTATTTTTTACAATCAGAAAAAATTTTATTTTTTTAGTTTAAAAATTAAAAAAAAATAAATTTACAGATCTGTTATTTACAAAATATTGATGGACTTTATTTTATTGTTCTAATTTAAATAAAAACATTAATCATATAATTTTAAAATTCAAAAATAAAAAATTTATTTTTTTAAAATTTTAAATTTTTTAAAAAATATTTTTTTATTTTTTGTTCACCGGATAAGACTACACCCTCACAGTTGACTTTTTTTGCTGCACTTGTTCACAAAGTAAGAATAGTTAATTTAAAAAATTTAAAATTTTTATTTTTATATTTTTTTGGATAGTTTTGAATTTTTTATTTTTTTACAATTAGAAAAAAATTTATTTTTTAAGTTTAAAAATTAAAAAAATAAATTTACAACTCTGTTATTTAACAGATATTGTTGGACTTTATTTTATTTTTCTAATTGAAATAAAAATCTAATCATATAATTTAAAATTTCAAAAATAAAAAATTTAGTTTTCTAAACTTTTTAATTTTTTAATAATATTTTTTATTTTTTTATTCTCCGGATAATGCTGCACTCAGAAAATTGTCTTTTTTTTGCTGCACTTGTTCACAAAATAAGAATAAATTAATTTAAAAAATTTAAAATTTTTTATTTTTCAATTTTTTTAGTTTTAAAATATTGTTGAATTTTTTTATTTTTCTTCTATTAGAAAAAAATTTATTTTTTAGTTTAAAACTTTAAAGAAAAATAAAAAATTTACAAATCTTTTGTTTATTGGATATTGCTGAACTTTATTTTATTTTTCTAATTTAAATAAAAAATATTTAATAATATAATTTAAATATTAAAAAATAAACAATTTAGTTTTTTAAAATTTTAATCTTTTTAAATAATTTTTTTATCTTTTTATTCACCGCATAAGACTACACCCGGACAGTTGACTTTTTTTTTACTGCACTTGTTCACAAATTAATAATAGATTAATTTAAAAAATTTAAGATTTTAATTTTTTTATTTTTTAAATAATTTGGAATTTTTTATTTTTTTTACAGTTAGAAAAATATTATTTTTTAAGTTTAAAAATTAAAAGAATTAATTTACAACTCTGTAATTTAACAGATATTGTTGGACTTTATTTTATTTTTCTTATTGAAATAAAAAAATTAGTCATATAATTTAAAATTTCAAAAATAAAAAATTTAGTTTTTTAAAATTTTTAATTTTTTTATTCTCCAGATAATGCTGCACTCAGAAAATTGACTTTTTCTTGCTGCACTTGTTCACAAAATAAGAATAAATTAATTAAAAAAATTTAAAATTTTTTATTTTTCTACTATTAGAAAAAAATTTATTTGTTAGTTTATAACTTTAAACAAAAATAAAAAATTTATAGATTTATTGTTTACTAGAAATTGCTAAACTTTATTTTATTTTTCTTATTTAAATAAAAACATTTAATAATATAATTTAAAAATTAAAAAATTAAAAAATTAGTTTTTTAAATTTTTTATTTTTTTAAGAATATTTTTTATTTTTTATTCACTGGATAATGCATCACACGGACAATTGACTTTCTTTTGCTGCACTTGTTCACAAATTAAGAATAAGTTAATAAAAAAAATTAAAATTTTAATTTTTTTATTCTCCAGATAATACTGCACTTGTTCACAAAATAAGAATAAATTAATTAAAAAAATTTAAAATTTTTTATTTTTCAATTTTTTTAGTTTTTGAATATTGTTGGAATTTTTTATTTTTCTACTATTAGAAAAAAATTTATGTTTTAGTTTAAAACTTTAAACAAAATAAAAAATTTACAGATTTATTGTTTAATAGATATTGCTAAACTTTATTTTATTTTTATTATTTAAATATAAACATTTAATAATATAATTTAAAAATTAAAAAATAAAAAATTAGTTTTTTAAAATTTTTTATTTTTTTAAGAATATTTTTTTATTTTTTATTCACGGGATAATGCATCACACGGACAGTTGACTTTCTTTTGCTGCACTTGTTCACAAATTAAGAATAAATTAATATGAAAAATTTAAAATTTTAATTTTTTTAATTTTTGGATATTGTTAGAACTTTTTTTTTACAAATATAAAATAAATTATTTTTTTAGCTTAAAAATAAAAAAAATAAATTTACAGATCTGTTATTTACTAGAATATGCTAGACTTTATTTTATATTTCTAATAAAAATAAAAAAATTAATCATATAATTTAAAAATTCAAAAATAAAAAATTTAGTTTTTTAAAATTTTTAATTTTTAAATTTTTTTATCTTTTTATTCACCGGATAATGCAACAACCAGACAGCTGACTTTTTTATGCTGTACTTAATCACAAATTAAGAATAAATTAATTTAAAAAATTTAAAATTTTAATTTTTTTATTTTTTAGATATCATTGGAATTTTTTATTTTTTTAAAATTAGAAAAAAAATTTATTTTTTTAGTTTAAAATTAAAAAAAATTAAATTTACTAATCTGTTATTTACCAGATATTGATGGACTTTATTTTATTTTTCTAATTTATACAAAAAAATTAATCATATAATTTAAAAATTCAGAAATAAAAAATTAATTTTTTTAAAAATTTTAATATTTTTAAAAATATTTTTTTATCTTTTTATTCACCGAATAATGCTACACCCGGATAGTCAACCTTTTTTTTGCTCCACTTGTTCACAAATTAAGAATAAATCAATTTAAAAAATTTAAAATTTTAATTTTTTATTTTTTGGATATTGTTGGGATCTTTTATTTTTTACAATCAGAAAAAATTTTATTTTTTTAGTTTAAAAATTAAAAAAAAATAAATTTACAGATCTGTTATTTACAAAATATTGATGGACTTTATTTTATTGTTCTAATTTAAATAAAAACATTAATCATATAATTTTAAAATTCAAAAATAAAAAATTTATTTTTTTAAAATTTTAAATTTTTTAAAAAATATTTTTTTATTTTTTGTTCACCGGATAAGACTACACCCTCACAGTTGACTTTTTTTGCTGCACTTGTTCACAAAGTAAGAATAGTTAATTTAAAAAATTTAAAATTTTTATTTTTATATTTTTTTGGATAGTTTTGAATTTTTTATTTTTTTACAATTAGAAAAAAATTTATTTTTTAAGTTTAAAAATTAAAAAAATAAATTTACAACTCTGTTATTTAACAGATATTGTTGGACTTTATTTTATTTTTCTAATTGAAATAAAAATCTAATCATATAATTTAAAATTTCAAAAATAAAAAATTTAGTTTTCTAAACTTTTTAATTTTTTAATAATATTTTTTATTTTTTTATTCTCCGGATAATGCTGCACTCAGAAAATTGTCTTTTTTTTGCTGCACTTGTTCACAAAATAAGAATAAATTAATTTAAAAAATTTAAAATTTTTTATTTTTCAATTTTTTTAGTTTTAAAATATTGTTGAATTTTTTTATTTTTCTTCTATTAGAAAAAAATTTATTTTTTAGTTTAAAACTTTAAACAAAAATAAAAAATTTACAAATCTTTTGTTTATTGGATATTGCTGAACTTTATTTTATTTTTCTAATTTAAATAAAAAATATTTAATAATATAATTTAAATATTAAAAAATAAACAATTTAGTTTTTTAAAATTTTAATCTTTTTAAATAATTTTTTTATCTTTTTATTCACCGCATAAGACTACACCCGGACAGTTGACTTTTTTTTTTACTGCACTTGTTCACAAATTAATAATAGATTAATTTAAAAAATTTAAGATTTTAATTTTTTTATTTTTTAAATAATTTGGAATTTTTTATTTTTTTTTACAGTTAGAAAAATATTATTTTTTAAGTTTAAAAATTAAAAGAATTAATTTACAACTCTGTAATTTAACAGATATTGTTGGACTTTATTTTATTTTTCTTATTGAAATAAAAAAATTAGTCATATAATTTAAAATTTCTAAAATAAAAAATTTAGTTTTTTAAAATTTTTAATTTTTTTATTCTCCAGATAATGCTGCACTCAGAAAATTGACTTTTTTTTGCTGCACTTGTTCACAAAATAAGAATAAATTAATTAAAAAAATTTAAAATTTTTTATTTTTCAATTTTTAAGTTTTTGAATATTTTTGGAATTTTTTATTTTTCTACTATTAGAAAAATATTTATTTGTTAGTTTAAAACTTTAAACAAAAATAAAATATTTATAGATTTATTGTTTACTAGAAATTGCTAAACTTTATTTTATTTTTCTTATTTAAATAAAAACATTTAATAATATAATTTAAAAATTAAAAAATTAAAAAAATTAGTTTTTTAAATTTTTTATTTTTTTAAGAATATTTTTTATTTTTTATTCACTGGATAATTGATGAGATATTTTGGAGGAAAAATAAATTTCTCCCAAAACACACAAATCTAACCGGCAAGTATACCGGGTCGCATCAAGTAATAAAACTCACGGGAGTGAGGTCGATCCCACAGGGATTGATGGATCAAGCAACTTTAGTGGATGATTAGTTTAGTCAAGCTAACATTGAGTGATTTGAGTGACAATTGAAGCCAACAGAAAGTAAATGACAAGGAGAATTAAAGTGCAGAAAGTAAATTGGCAAGTAGCTTAAGGGGCAAGAAATGTAAATTGCAAGAATCTTAAATTGCAAGAAATGTAAATTGCATGAAATTAAAGGGGAGTCGGGTGCAGAGAAATTAAAGAGAGCAATAGATCAAGCAACTGGAAATGTAAATTGCAGGAAGAATAAAGGAAATTGGATGCTATGAATTAAAACAGAATTTAAACTGTGAAGTGCAGTGAAGTAAGGAACGCTCAGATTCTCAGCTTAATTGCAAAATAAAATTGAAGATCTCAGGGAATCAAAGAGACTAGAAAACGAGTCTAGATCTCAAGCCCTTCCTTGATTCAACAGCAGACAGATTGAAGAAGAAATGAAGATGGAAGCAGTAAATGAAAACTTTGATTCAAATCCTAATTTCTGAAATTATGCAGACAAGCAAAACAAAGAGAAATCTCAAAGGGAGAATGAAACAGAATTTCTTCAATTCTCCACTCAAGATTCAAGACAAGAATGTAAACTAAGAGAGAGCTCTCTAATCCTAATGCTCCCTAGTGGAGCCAGCCTCCTCACAAATATGAAAATGATGCCTTATATAGGCTTTACAAAATGGAAATGAAAATGAAATTAAAAACAAATTACAATTAAATGAAATTCCTATTTTATCTATTTCTTGTGCCTTTGAGTGATGATCATTTGGGCCCTTGCTCTTGATGGAATTGGGTTGATAAAGGCCTTGGTTGATTGCTCTTGGAGTTTGAAGAAGAACCAAAGTGAACCAATTGAACCGGGTTTGAGGTTAGCCAAAGTTGGACCTAAAGTTTGAGCCAAAGTTAGGGGTCTAACTTTGGCCCCAACTTTTCATAGCAGCAAGCCAAATCCTTCTGGTATGGACGTTGGTGCCAACGTTAGGGGTCTAACTTTGACCCTAACGTTGGCACCCCTTATGCACATTTATGGCGCCAACTTTGTCCTCTTGTCATGTTGCCAATTTTATGCCCAATATAGACTATCATATATGGTTGGAAAGCTCTGAATGTCAGCTTTCTAACCCACTTGGAATCACTTCAATTGGACATCTACAACTCAAGTTATGATCATTTGAAGAGGGCATGGTCGCTGGCTTTGGTGTGCAGCGTTTGAGGTAACGTTAGCCCTCAAACGTTGGCGAAAATGCCAGTTCTGGAGGCTCAAACGTATTGTCCACCCCATACTATTATACATTGTTGGAAAGCCCTGGATGTCTACTTTCCAATGCCGTTGAGAGAACATCAATTGGAGCTCTACAGCTCGAGTTATACTCCATCAAAGGTGCAGAGGTCAAGTGGCCTCACTGCATGTTGCCACCATGTTCATTTATGCACATTGCGGGGCAGTTTTCTCCCTCAATTTTAGTGTCCACCATGCAGTGCCATATATGATTGGAAAGCTCTTGATTCCTACTTTCCAATGCTTCTTGAATCACCTCATTTGGAGCTCTGTAGCTCAAGTTATTCTTGTTGGAAGTATACCCCTTGTATGCCTTGTGGTGTGTGGCGCCAACGTTAGCCTCCAAGTTAGGGGGCTAACGTTGGCGCAAACGTTGGCCCTTCTCCCTTTGTAATTCATGTGCCAACGTTAGCCTCCAAGTTAGGGGGCTAACGTTGGCGCAAACGTTGGTGCCCAGGGATGAATTTCAAGTTCCAACGTTAGCCTCCAAGTTAGGGGGCTAACGTTGGAGCTAACGTTGGCCTCTTCCTTGCAATGTCATGTGCCAACGTTAGCCTCCAAGTTAGGGGGCTAACGTTGGCTCAAACGTGGGGATCCCAGGGAGTGATTTTCATGCCCAACGTTAGCCTCCAAGTTAGGGGGCTAACGTTGGGGCTAACTTCATGCATCCCGGTTCAATTTCTTTTATTCCATTGTCCTCTCTTCACTCCTAGCCATTCCTCTTTGCTTCAACCTTTCTCCAAGCTTTCTTCACCTATCATGAATCAACCAAACTTATCAAAGCTATGCTTAAAATCATGAGGTATTCAATCTTTCATAATATGCAACAAATATAGCATAAAACCTCATGAAATGGCATGAATTCATATATGGTTGGTTAAATCCAAGGAAACATGAAAATCTACCCAATTGGCTTGCTTATGGCTCAAGAAAGTGCATAATTCAATTGAAAACAAAAGAAAAAGGCTAGTTAAAATAGGCTAAGATGACTTGTCATCAATAATGCATCACACGGACAATTGACTTTCTTGTGCTGCACTTGTTCACAAATTAAGAATAAGTTAATAAAAAAATTTAAAATTTTATTTTTTTATTCTCCAGATAATGCTGCACTTGTTCACAAAATAAGAATAAATTAATTAAAAAAATGTAAAATTTTTTATTTTTTAATTTTTTTAGTTTTTGAATATTGTTGGAATTTTTTATTTTTCTACTATTAGAAAAAAATTTATGTTTTAGTTTAAAACTTTAAACAAAATAAAAAATTTACAGATTTATTATTTAATAGATATTACTAAACTTTATTTTATTTTTCTTATTTAAATATAAACATTTTATAATATAATTTAAAAATTAAAAAATAAAAAATTAGTTTTTTAAAATTTTTTATTTTTTTAAGAATATTTTTTACTTTTTATTCACGGGATAATGCATCACACGGACAGTTGACTTTCTTTTGCTGCACTTGTTCACAAATTAAGAATAAATTAATATAAAAAATTTAAAATTTTAATTTTTTTAATTTTTGGATATTGTTAGAACTTTTTTTTTACAATTATAAAATAAATTATTTTTTAAGTTTAAAAATAAAAAAATAAATTTACAGATCTGTTATTTACTAGAATATGCTAGACTTTATTTTATATTTCTAATAAAAATAAAAAAAATTAATCATATAATTTAAAAATTCAAAAATAAAAAATTTAGTTTTTTAAATTTTTAATTTTTAAATTTTTTTATCTTTTTATTCACCGGATAATGCTACAACCAGACAGCTGACTTTTTTTTGCTGTACTTATTCACAAATTAAGAATAAATTAATTTAAAAAATTTAAAATTTTAATTTTTTTATTTTTTAGATATCATTGGAATTTTTTATTTTTTTAAAATTAGAAAAAAATTATTTTTTTAGTTTAAAATTAAAAAAAATTAAATTGACTAATCTGTTATTTACCAGATATTGATGGACTTTATTTTATTTTTCTAATTTATATAAAAAAATTAATCATATAATTTAAAAATTCAGAAATAAAAAATTTATTTTTTTTTAAATTTTAATATTTTTAAAAATATTTTTTTATCTTTTTATTCACCGAATAATGCTACACTCGGATAGTTAAATTTTTTTTGCTCCACTTGTTCACAAATTAAGAATAAATTAATTTAAAAAATTTAAAATTTTAATTTTTTATTTTTTGAATATTGTTGGAATCTTTTATTTTTTACAATCAGAAAAAAAATTTATTTTTTTAGTTTAAAAATTAAAAAAATAAATTTACAACTCTGTTATTTAACAGATATTGTTGGACTTTATTTTTTTTTTCTAATTGAAATAAAAAAATTAATCATATAATTTAAAATTTCAAAAATAAAAAATTTAGTTTTCTAAACTTTTTAATTTTTTAATAATATTTTTTCTTTTTTTTTCTCCGGATAATGCTGTACTCAGAAAATTGTCTTTTTTTTTGCTGCACTTGTTCACAAAATAAGAATAAATTAATTTAAAAAATTTAAAACTTTTTATTTTTCAATTTTTTTAGTTTTAGAATATTGTTGAAATTTTTTATTTTTCTTCTATTAGAAAAAAATTTATTTTTTAGTTTAAAACTTTAAACAAAAATAAAAAATTTACAGATCTTTTGTTTACTGGATATTGCTGAACTTTATTTTATTTTTCTAATTTAAATAAAAAATATTTAATAATATAATTTAAATATTAAAAAATAAAAAATTTAGTTTTTTAAAATTTTTAATGTTTTTAAAATATTTTTTTATCTTTTTATTCACCGGATAAGACTACACCCGGACAGTTGACTTTTTTTTTGCTGCACTTGTTCACAAATTAATAATAGATTAATTTAAAAAATTTAAAATTTTTATTTTTTTTGAATAATTTGAAATTTTTTATTTTTTTTACAATTAGAAAAAAATTATTTTTTAAGTTTAAAAATTAAAAAAAATAAACTTGCAACTCTGTTATTTAACAGATATTTTTGGACTTTATTTTATTCTTCTAATTGAAATAAAAAATTAATCATATAATTTAAAATTTCAAAAATAAAAATTTAGTTTTTTAAAATTTTTAATTTTTTTATTCTCCAGATAATGCTGCACTTAGAAAATTGACTTTTTTTTGCTGCACTTGTTCACAAAATAAGAATAAATTAATTAAAAAAATTTAAAATTTTTTATTTTTCAATTTTTAAGTTTTTGAATATTTTTGGAATTTTTAATTTTTCTACTATTATAAAAAAATTTATTTGTTAGTTTAAAACTTTAAACAAAAATAAAAAATTTATAGATTTATTGTTTACTAGAAATTGCTAAACTTTATTTTATTTTTATTATTTAAATAAAAATATTTAATAATATAATTTAAAAATTAAAAAATTAGTTTTTTAAATTTTTTATTTTTTAAGTATATTTTTTATTTTTTATTCATTGGATAATGCATCACACGGACAATTGATTTTCTTTTGCTGCACTTGTTCACAAATTAAGAATAAGTTAATAAAAAAATTTAAAATTTTAATTTTTTTATTCTCCAGATAATGCTGCACTTGTTCACAAAATAAGAATAAATTAATTAAAAAAATTTAAAATTTTTTATTTTTCAATTTTTTTAGTTTTTGAATATTGTTGGAATTTTTTATTTTTCTACTATTAGAAAAAAAATTTATGTTTTTGTTTAAAACTTTAAACAAAATAAAAAATTTACAGATTTATTGTTTAATAGATATTGCTAAACTTTATTTTATTTTTTTTATTTAAATATAAACATTTAATAATAAAATTTAAAAATTAAAAATAAAAAAATTAGTTTTTTAAAATTTTTTATTTTTTTAAGAATATTTTTTATTTTTTATTCACGGGATAATGCATCACGTGGACAGTTGACTTTCTTTTGCTGCACTTGTTCACAAATTAAGAATAAATTAATATAAAAAATTTAAAATTTTAATTTTTTTTAATTTTTTGATATTGTTAGAACTTTTTTTTACAATTATAAAATAAATTATTTTTTTAGTTGAAAAATAAAAAAAATAAATTTACAGATCTGTTATTTACTAGAATATGCTAGACTTTATTTTATATTTCTAATAAAAATAAAAAAAATTAATCATATAATTTAAAAATTCAAAAATAAAAAATTTAGTTTTTTAAAATTTTTAATTTTTAATTTTTTTATCTTTTTATTCATCGGATAATGCTACAACCAGACAGCTGACTTTTTTTTGTTGTACTTATTCACAAATTAAGAATAAATTAATTTAAAAAATTTAAAATTTTAATTTTTTTATTTTTTAGATATCATTGAAATTTTTTATTTTTTTAAAATTAGAAAAAAATTATTTTTTTAGTTTAAAATTAAAAAAAATTAGATTTACTAATCTGTTATTTACCAGATATTGATGGACTTTATTTTATTTTTCTAATTTATATAAAAAAATTAATCATATAATTTAAAAATTCAGAAATAAAAAATTTAATTTTTTTTAAATTTTAATATTTTTAAAAATATTTTTTTATCTTTTTATTCAACGAATAATGCTACACTCGGATAGTTAAATTTTTTTTTGCTCCACTTGTTCACAAATTAAGAATAAATTAATTTTAAAATTTTAATTTTTGAATATTGTTGGAATCTTTTATTTTTTACAATCAGAAAAAAAATTTATTTTTTTACTTTAAAAATTTAAAAAAAATAAATTTTCAAATCTGTTATTTACCAAATATTGATGGACTTTATTTTATTGTTCTAATTTAAATAAAAAAATTAATCATATAATTTAAAAATTCAAAAATAAAAAATTTATTTTTTTAAAATTTTTAATTTTTTTAATAAATATTTTTTTATCTTTTTATTCACCGGATAAGACTACACCCTCAGAGTTGACTTTTTTTGCTGCACTTGTTCACAAAGTAAGAATAGATTAATTTAAAAAATTTAAAATTTTTATTTTTATATTTTTTTGATAATTTGGAATTTTTTATTTTTTGACAATTAGAAAAAAATTTATTTTTTAAGCTTAAAAATTAAAAAAATAAATTTACAACTCTGTTATTTAACAGATATTGTTGGACTTTATTTTATTTTTCTAATTGAAATAAAAAAATTAATCATATAATTTAAAATTTCAAAAATAAAAAATTTAGTTTTCTAAAATTTTTAATTTTTTAATAATATTTTTTATTTTTTTATTCTCCGGATAATGCTGCACTCAGAAAATTGTCTTTTTTTTTGCTGCACTTGTTTACAAAATAAGAATAAATTAATTTAAAAAATTTAAAATTTTTTATTTTTCAATTTTTTTAGTTTTAGAATATTGTTGAAATATTTTATTTTTCTTCTATTAGAAAAAAATTTATTGTTTAGTTTAAAACTTTAAACAAAAATAAAAAATTTACAGATCTTTTGTTTACTGGATATTGCTGAACTTTATTTTATTTTTCTAATTTAAATAAAAAATATTTAATAATATAATTTAAATATTAAAAAATAAAAAATTTAGTTTTTTAAAATTTTTAATGTTTTTAAAATATTTTTTTATCTTTTTATTCACCGGATAAGACTACACCCGGACAGTTGACTTTTTTTTTGCTGCACATGTTCACAAATTAATAATAGATTAATTTAAAAAATTTAAAATTTTTATTTTTTTATTTTTTGAATAATTTGAAATTTTTTATTTTTTTTACAATTAGAAAAAAATTATTTTTTAAGTTTAAAAATTAAAAAAATAAATTTACAACTCTGTTATTTAACAGATATTGTTGGACTTTATTCTATTCTTCTAATTGAAATAAAAAAATTAATCATATAATTTAAAATTTCAAAAATAAAAAATTTAGTTTTTTAAAATTTTTAATTTTTTTATTCTACAGATAATGCTGCACTCAGAAAATTGACTTTTTTTTGCTTCACTTGTTCACAAAATAAGAATAAATTAATTAAAAAATTTAAAATTTTTTATTTTTCAATTTTTAAGTTTTTGAATATTTTTGGAATTTTTTATTTTTCTACTATTAGAAAAAAATTTATTTGTTAGTTTAAATCTTTAAACAAAAATAAAAAATTTATAGATTTATTGTTTACTAGAAATTGCTAAACTTTATTTTATTTTTCTTATTTAAATAAAAACATTTAATAATATAATTTAAAAATTAAAAAATAAAAAATTTAGTTTTTTAAATTTTTTATTTTTTAAGAATATTTTTTATTTTTTATTCACTGGATAATTGATACGTAAAAAATTTTGATTTCACGTAATTACCGGCAAGTATACCGGGTCGTATCAAGTAATAAAACTCACTAAGAGTGAGGTCGATCCCACGGAGATTGGTAGATTAAGCAACTTTAGTTAAATGTAGATTTAGTCAAGCAAACATGGTTTTGATTTCATGAGATTTGTGATTTTTGAACATAATTGCAAAAATTTAAATGGCAAGGAATTTAAAGAACTAGAAGAGAGAAAGAAGATGAAAGTGAATAACTAAAACTTAAAGTGCAAGAAACTTAAATGACATGGAAAATAAATTGCAAGAAAGTAAAGGTTGCAGAAATTCAGAGAACATAAGAGTAAATAACAAGAACTAGAGAAACAGAATCTAAATGACAAGAATAATAAATTGCAAGAATGTAGAAGGGAATTGGGTAATGGGTATTCAAACAACTAAAAAACAAAAGAGATGAGAATTAATGATGGAAAGGATCATTAGGGATCAGAGATGCAAATTCTCATGAATTGATGTTGATCAATTCCTTCTCAATCATGGGTATAGATCCATGGCAAATTGTGGGTAATTGAGTTCCAATCTCTTGGTAACTCAATTTTCTCTCAACACAACCAATTGCCACTCTCGTGATCTAATTGTTCATGAGAAGAGATGAAGTTCATTTTCTAATCCAAGCCACACAACTTCCAGAATCTCAACTAAGGAAGGTTACATCTCACATACCAACCAAAGTATATTGATCAAGAAAATCATGAAAGGAAGAACTCTAAACTGAACTATGTGACTCCTTTCTCAAATTTACCACATAATTCATATAGATTAATCCCTCTCTCGATGGTGATTGAATCTTTGAAGAACAAGAGTTTCCTCTTGGATTAACCACTTGAATTAAGAAGGAAAAGAAGAGTTATCAATTCATTCAAATGAGCAGAGCTCTTCCCCCTAATGAAAATGGGGTTTAGTGAATCATAGCTCTAAATTCAACAACCATTGCAAAAGTAAACATGAGAATTGAGTAGATAAGAATGAAGAAGATGAAGAAGAAGAAGAAGATCTTAAAACTGTAATTCAAAGTTGCAAGAAAAACAAAATAGAAAATCGGTGAGAAAAGTAAAAAGTAAAAAATGCTAGTGTAATAGAAAATTTTCTAAGTGTCCAAAAGAAAAAAAAATAAAAAGTCTAAAAAAAATCTAAGAGAGAGCTCCCTATTCTATGAAACTATGGCCTTTATATAGGCTTTCCTAAATTACAAATTGAAATGAAATTAAAAACAAATTACAAACAAAATGAAAATTAACTATTCTAGATCATTCTTGTGGCCTTGATTGGTTGAGATTTATGGGCTTTGCTTACTTGAGGTTGGATGGACCTTGAAGTAATTTAATTGAACCAAAACCAAGCTCCAGTGGTCACTTGGGCGTTAGTGGCAATAACGCATTCACAAGCCCAAGTTAGCAACGTGTGTGTTAGTTCCCTGGAGGTCCAAGTCTTTGCTCTTGTTCTTAGGGATTAAATATGACCATGATTTGAGCTTTAATTTCATATTTCAATATAGACTATTATACATCGTTGGAAAGCTCTGAATGTCAGCTTTTCAATGCAACTGGAAGCATCTCAATTGGATCTCTGTGGATCAAGTTATGCATCCTTGAAGAAGGTAAGGTCAAGCTGCCTACTGGATACACACTAGCACGTTGCCAACTTGGTTTCCAAGTTGCCAACGTGCTGTTCTTCCCTGGCAGCACCAAATGGGCGTTGGCAACTTGGTTTCCAAGTTGCTAACGTGCTGTTTGCTCCTGGTTGCACAAAATGGGCGTTGCCAACTTGGTCTCCAAGTTGCCAACTTGCTATTCCTCCTTTCTTCACTTTACTTTCATGCTTAATGTTACCCAGAATTTAAGTGTCAATCCTCTGCTTCAATATGGACTATCATATATCATTGGAAAGCTCAGAGTGTCTTCTTTCTAATGCACTTGGAATCATCTCAATTGGATTTTTTTAGCTCAAGTTATGCTTCATTGAAGAAGGCAAGGTCAAGTTGCCTTGGTTGTGGCATTTTTATCAAACACGCCAGTTCATTCCAAGTTGGCAACGTGCTAGTGCCCTTCCTTAGCCCAAATTCTCTGTCCCTTGGCATTGTTAATGAACACGCCTTCTCCTCCTTGCCTTGGCAACGTGCTCGACCTTCTTTGGGCTCATTCATGCCTCCTTGAATTTCAACTTCATGTTCTTGTTTTTGGAGCCTAAAGATGACTCTGATTCGAGCTTCCATTTCATGATCCACTATAGACTATTATATATGGTTGGAAAGCTCTGAATGTCAGATTTCCAACGCAACTAGAATCACTCAATTTGGATATCTGTAGCTCAAGTTATGCTCATTTGAAAAAGATAGGGTCAGGCTGCCAAAATCGCACACGTTTTTGGTGAAAACGCCCTTGTTTCCAGTGTTGGTAACGCCAGCTTTTGAAGCTTCAAAATGAATGCCAACCCCATACTATGATATATGGTTGGAAAGCTCTGGATGTCTACTTTCAAATGCCGTTGAAATCACCTCATTTGGAGTTTTGTAGCTCAAGATATACTCCATTGAAGGAGGTAAGGTCAGGCTGCCTTGTTGGAGTTGTTGTGGATAACGCCCCTATATCTCCAAGTTGGCAACGCCAGCTTCCTCTCCTGGACAGCCTCCATGCCTGGGCGTTGTCACCAAACACTCCAGCTCTTCCTGGAGTTGGCAACGTGCTCGACTCCTCTTCAAGGCTCCATGTTTGTTGCTTGGCGTTGTCATTATACACGCCTATGTTTCCTGGCGTTGGCAACGCCAGCTTCTCTTCCTCCTGGGCCAATTCTTCTAGCTCAGCGTTGCCTTGAATAACGCCTATACTTCCCACGTTGGCAACGCCCTCGAAGCTCCTCCCTGGCCAAATTCTTCTAGCTCAGCATTGCCTTGAACAACTCACCCTTTCTCCAAGTTGGCAACGCCCAACTTGCTTCTCCAGGGCTGCCTTGCGTTGCCATCAAACACTCACCCCTTCCTCCAAGTTGGCAACGTGCAAGTCCTCTGCCTCCTTGCCAAGCTTGATGTATTCTCAAGGCTTCTTGCTCCAATTCTTGCTCCATGACCTTCTTGCTTCATTACCTATCATTAACCAAAGAATTTGCTTCAAAGTTTTGCCATTCTATGCAACAATTTTCAAGAGATTCATTCATGCTAATTCATTTGTCAACTCCTTGAATTCTTTACACAAATATGGCCAAATTTCACCTAGTTCTTGGTTCATGAATGCATGGAGAAAAACTCACAAAATTGCTTGTTTATTTTAGTAATAATGAACGAAAATGAACTAAAGCTAACTAAACTAACTAGTTAAAATAGCAAATATGCGAATGCATCACAACACCAAACTTAAACCTTGCTTGTCCTCAAGCAAGAAAAGAATCATGCAATAGAGATTGACAATCCAAGGTAAGAAGAATAGCAACTCAATGTTCATAGTAAGCTAGTTTTCTATGCATGCTACAATCACAAAAGAAATGTAAATGATTGATGCTTCTATCTAGCTCAAATTTATGAAATCTTTTTCTTATATTTCTTCCTTGAAACAAGCTTTTGATTTTCTTATTAGCTTCTCCTTTTGGGTGCTTTGCCCCATGAGTTGATAACAAAACTACGACTCTAAATGCTTTGTTTTCAAGTATTACCACTTGATACATAAGCACCACAAGCATTTAATTAGAGGACTTCATTAAGCTCATTTATTTCTTTTCTTGACTCTCTAATCATTGATACTCAGAGCCTTGAGCTTTGAGGGAGTGCTTTTGCACTTGAGCCTAGCCTTGACTTCTAAGTGTTTTGTTTTCAAGCATTTTACTTGATACATAAACACCACAAGTACATAACAATGAAATTGTCATTGGTACTCAGAGCCTTCAGCTTTCTCATTCTTTCCCTTTTTCTTTTCTTGCCTTAATTGCATTTGCTTCTTCAAGGTTTTCATGATTCTCAAAAGATTTCACAAAATGTACTAGATGAAAACTTCAATAAAATCTAATGCAATTGAGCAACAATTAATCATACTAGCTTTCCAATACTTGTATGCACATACTAAATTCTTCTTTAATTCCTTGTTTGTTTAAGATCATGATACTTTATTGCTTTTGTATTCACAAAACTCAAGTTGGTAGTCATAATGTCACAGCAGCATGTTGCAATTTAGAAATCAAACTATGCCTATTCATGCCACACATGTATACAGAGAAGGTAATAAGACAATCATGCAATTTAAAGTGCTGGAAACAAATGAGAGGAAAAAGAACTTTACAACCTTGTAATTTATCTTCTCTATTGTTGTTCTTTTCCTCCTTTTCTTTCCCTTCCCACACCAAACTTAGAATGATTGCTTGTCCTCAAGCAACAATTAGAACCGTGGCTATGGGGCTAAGATAGATCATGAATGTCTTACACAATGAAACATTAGTAGCACATGTGTTTCAAGTGAGCAAAATTAAAGATAACAATTAAGGCACAAGAGACAGAGACATTTTGATTGCAAACTTAAGAAGGTGAGCACAATACATTGCATAAAAGATAAGTGGCACACCAAACTTAGTGTGACACTTTCACTTGGAATTAATGCAGTAAAGATTGGAAACAAATTTTGTTGCATAGCAACACCAAACTTAGAATGCAATCATATGTCAATTTATTTGAATTAAAACTAAACAGATGAAACTGTTGTATGTTAAATACAATCACCAAGCTAAGAATCTGTCATGAATAAGGATCTCTTGGTAATGTATTAACAAAAATAGTTAATAAGCAAACTAAATGAAAGAATTTAAAGATAGAAAAATAACTAAAGCAAGTAGAATGAAAAAGTGTCAAATCAAAAGAGAAAAATAAAACTACAGAGGCATTATGATTATGCAGACAGGTAGTGTTGCTTGAATAAATTGCATAGAAAATAAGTGGCACACCAAACTTAGAATCTTGGTGTGTCACTTTCATTTTTGATTTGATGCAATCATCCAAAAAGATTGAAAACAATTTGTTGCAAGGCAACACCAAACTTAAAATGTAACCATGATGAGATATTTTGGAGGAAATATAAATCTCTCCCAAAACACCCAAAACTAACCGGCAAGTGTACCGGGTCGTATCAAGTAATAAAAACTCACGGGAGTGAGGTCGATCCCACAGGGATTGAAGGATTGAGCAATTTTAGTTTAGTGGTTGATTTAGTCAAGCGAATCAAGATTTGGTTGATGGTTTTTTTTTTTTTGACTTGCAGAATTAAATTGTATTGAAGTAAAGAGAACAAGAAATAAATTGCTGAAACTTAAAGAACAAGAAATTAAATGGCAGAAACTTAAAGTGCAAGAAATGTAAATTGCGGAATCTTAAAGTGCAAGGAATGTAAATTGCTTGAAATGTAAAGGGGATTGGGATGTGGATTTGCAGAAATTAAACAAGGAAAAATTAAATTGCATCAAACAGAAGAGGGAAAGGGAATTGGGATTGAACTGGATATGAAGCAGAAAAGTAAATGAACATAGAAAGCAGTAAACAGGGAATTGAAATGGGAAATTTAGATCTCAGGACCCAGAGACTAGAAAACTAAGTCTAGATCTCAATGCCTTCCTAGATCCAACAAGAACAATAGCAAGGAAATTGTAAATTGCAAAGAAAAGAGATGAAGAACAATGAACCGGAAATGGAATTCAATTAACAGTAAAGAAACAGAGAGATCCAAGATTGAGATTGAAACAGAATTTCTTCAATTCTCCAATCCAAGATCTAAGACAAATGTAAAATGAAATTGAAAGCAATGAAAACAAGAAATTAAAGTTCACTCAAGTTCAAAAGCTCTCCGAAAACTATTATGAAAATTCTAAAAGGAAAGCTCCCCGAATAACTTGAATTCTATCCTATTTATACACTTTCCAAAATGATCTTCAAGCCTTGAGTTGGGCCTTTGTTCTTGGTGGAATTGGGTTGAAAGAGGCCTTGGTTGATTGCTCTTGAAGTTTGAAGAAGAACCGAAGTGAACTAATTGAACCGGTTTTGAAGTTAGCCATAGTTGGTTCCAACGTTAGGGCCAAAGTTAGGGGTCTAACTTTGACCCTAACTTTTCATAGCAGCAAGAATGATTTCCTGGTTTGGACGTTGGTGCCAACGTTAGGGGTCTAACTTTGACCCTAACGTTGGCCTTGCTTAGTGCTAGTGGCGCCAACGTTAGCCTCCAAGTTAGGGGGCTAACGTTGGCGCAAACGTTGGTGCCCCTCCCTTTGTGATTCATGTGCCAACGTTAGCCTCCAAGTTAGGGGGCTAACGTTGGCGCAAACGTTGGCCTTCTCCCCCTTTATAACTCATGTGCCAACGTTAGCCTCCAAGTTAGGGGGCTAACGTTGGCGCAAACGTTGGCTGGCCCAGGGATGAGTTTCAAGTTTTCTCTTGCCAACGTTAGCCTCCAAGTTAGGGGGCTAACGTTGGCTCAAACGTGGGGAGTCCAGGGAGATCTTTATGCCCAACGTTAGCCTTCAAATTAGGGGGCTAACGTTGGGGCTAACTTCATGTCTCCAGGATCAATTTCACTTATTCCTTTCTTCACTTCTAGCCATTCCTCTTTGCTTCAACCTTTTTCCAAGCTTTCTTCACCTATCATAAATCAACCAAACTCATCAAAGCTTTGCTCAAAATCATGAGATATTCAATCTTTCATAATATGCAACAAATATAGCACAAAACCTCATGAAATGGCATGAATTCATATATGGTTGGTTCAATCAAGGGAAACATGAAAATCTACTCAATTAGCTTGCTTGTAGCTCAAGAAAGTGCATAATTCTAATGAAAACTAAATAAAAAGACTAGCTAAAATAGGCTAGGATGACTTGTCATCAAACCATATGCCAATTTATTGAATTTAAATAAAACAAAGAACGAAAACAAAGCAGAGAAGAGAAATTATACCTATGGTTGACATGTTGTTCACTTTCTTCCTCTTCTTCCAGTTTGTTAATAGGAATGATCTTAAGGGGGGAGAAGATTCAGCTAGTGTCCCCTGTCTTGACCTCTCCTCAGCAAGCTTTCTTTTGTTAATGGCTTGATTGAGCTTGCTTGCTGGATCAGGGGGAGGATTGCTTGTGGTTGACCCTTTTTTCTTCATGAATATTTTCCTTGGTAGCTTGGTCACAATCCTCTTCTTGGTGCTTTTGTTAATTGCCTTCACTTCCTTGAATCCAAGTCTTGGTGGTTGTGTGATTGTTGGAGTTTTGTCTTCATCAAGAGTTCCTTGCAATGGTGGTTCAATGAGCCCTTCCTCTATGCACTTCTCTGCTTCCATTGAGTGTGATTTCTCTTGAGTGTCTTCCTCCATTTCTTCTTCATGATTTTTCATTAATTCCTTTGGGAGGGAATCTTTATGTTCCATTGTCACCTCAAGTAGCTTTTGTGGATGTAGCATCCTTGGCTCATGTTCCTCATCCTTCATTGCAATTTCACTTGACACAGGGACCTTTTGTTCTTGTTTTTCCACTTCCTCACCCACAAATTGGTCTTCATTCTCACTGTTTGATGGTTCTAAGTTTCCCCTTGTTTGCTCTAAGGGCCTATTCATCTTCTTGAGGATGATTTCTTTCTAGGATTGGGGTTGTGTGTATCTTTCCACGAGTTTTCTATGTATTTTAATGGCTTGAAGGTAATCCTTATCTGCTGGTTCAAGAGATGAAGGTTGAGAATAATTTTGGTGACATGGATGTGTTGTGGTGAAGTTGTGTTGAGGGGTATGGAATGAGTTGTGTGATTGATGGGATGACTTGTATGGATTTTGGAGGAAACTTTGTGTTGAGGCATAGTCAGGTGATGAAGAATTTTCAAGTGAAAAAATGGAAGGTGAGGTTGGATGCTCTTTCATTCCTTGGTGATACTCCCAGCCACCATTAGAATAATGACTTGAATCATTTTGTGGTGGTGGAAAGTATCCCATATGATTCTCTTGCTCATCTTGTGTCTCTGAAGCAAATCTCCATGGATTGGAGTGCTCAGAATTTGTATTTTCTTGGTGATATTCCCAGTCATCATTAGAGATTGGTGATGGTGGGTAATATCCCATAAAGTTTGTTTGATCATAAGATGAGTTGAACTCCATTTGAATTTTTGAAAATACAACACCAAGAAAAATTGAAATTACTCATATCAGAGATGAGAATTTCTTAGTGAGGCAAAAACTCAAACACCTTAGTGTCAAAAAGAAAACAAAAAAAATTAAAAGAACTGTACAAAGCAAAAACAAAGAAAATGCTTAATCTAGACCACCATTCACTTAATCATTGTTAATCTTTGCTAATCCCCGGCAACGGCGCCAAAAACTTGATACGTAAAAAATTTTGATTTCACGTAATTACCGGCAAGTATACCGGGTCGTTGATGATATTTTTGTGGAAAAATAAATTTCCAAAATACCAAAAACTCACCGGCAAGTGTACCGGGTCGTATCAAGTAGTAAAACTCACTTAGAGTGAGGTCGATCCCACAGGGATTGATGGATCAAGCAACTTTAGTGGGTGATTAGTTTAGTCAAGCTAACATTGAGTGATTTGAGTGACAATTGAAGCAGCAGAAAGTAAATGACAAGAAATTATAAATTGCAGAAAATAAATTGGACAGAAACTTAAAGAGCAAGACATGTAAATTGCAAGAATCTTAAATGATAAGAAATGTAAATTGCATGAAATATAAAGGGGAATGGGTGCTGGAAATGTAAAATTCAACAGGAACGTGTAAATAGCAATCAAACAGAGAAGTAAAAGATGCAAAATCATGCAACAGATCTAACAGAAGAGTAAAATGCCTTGAAGAATTGTAAAGACAGAAAAGCAATACTTAATTTGTAGCAATTTAAAAGAATGTTGAAGATCTCAGGAGTGGAAGAGACTAGAAAGCAAGTCTAGATCTCAAATCCTTCCTTGATCCAACAATAAACATATTGAAGAATAAAGACAAATGGAAGCAGTAAGAGAACTTTGATTCAAATTGAAATTCACTGAAATTATGCAGCAAGGCAAACAAAGGGAAATCTCAGAGGGAGAATGAAACAGAACTCCTTCAATTCTCCACCCAAGATTCAAAAAAACAAAGAAAAGAAAACTAAAGAGAGAGAGCTCTCTAATGCTGATGCTCCCTAGTGGAGCCAACCCCTAATCTTTTCTAATGGAGCTCCCCTTGAAAATGAGAGTGATGCCTTTATATAGGCTTTTTACAAAATAAAAATGAAATTGAAATGAAAAACAAATTAAATGAAAATCCCAATTCTAGCTTGTTCTTGTGCCTTTGAGTGATGATGTGGGCTTGGCTTGCTTTGGATTTGAAGAGAGATGGATCTAGTTGGCCTTGGTTTAATTGATGAAGAATTAAATCCAATTTGATTTTTAATTGAATTTTGGACCATGGTGCAGCTCCCAGGGCAAAGCTCAGTTGGAAAACCCAACTTAGCTTTCAATGCCTTGCTTGTCCAATTTTGTGCGTGCGTCCCAGCCTTGGCCGTGTCCCATTGTGCGCACAAGGCTTGCTTGGTGCCTTTGGTCCGTGTCAAAATGTGGGGAAAAGGGGGGAAGTAGTGCTCAGTTGGAAAAACCAACTGAGCTCCCCTTGTGGCGCCTTGCTTTTGTCTTCAAGGTACCAAGTTCAACTCTTGGTGGAAGAAGTTTTGTGAGCCTTTTCCTTGAATTTTCTTGAGTGGGAGCCCGATAAAGCTAAGTTGGAAAAATGAACTGAGCACTATTTTGCTCTTGCCTTGCTTTCCTTGTGTCTCCCCCTTCGAGCCTTGGTGAAGCCACTTTGGTTGATTTTTTTGCTTATTTTTAGTCCTTAAAGATGCATTTCACTCGTGCCTCAATGTCCTGCCAAATATGGACTATGATACATCGTTGGAAAGCTCTGGATGTCAGCTTTTCAATGCAACTGGAGGCACATCAATTGGACGTCTGTAGCTCAAGTTATTACCCTTTGAAGGAGGCATGGTCATGCTGTGAACGCCCACTTTTAACTTAGCGAAATTTCTTGCCTCCAAGCACATTTTTCTTGTACGGCAAAGCTAAGTTCACTTAGTGAACTGAGCTTTGTGTGCTGATTGTTCATGCTTCCTTGATTTGGTCATGGGCCACGCTTTTAAAAGCGTGGCCTAAGGCTCCAAAGTGTGCTCCAACTTCAAAGTGTGCCCCAAAGCTCTTTTTTTCTCCTTTTTAGCTTATTTTGTGCTTCTTTTTCTTCTTATTTCCTACCAAATTTATAAAATTAAAAGATCAAGGAAATAAACCATTTAAGCATAAAAGAATGTAATATTTAAGCACTAATTATCAATTTCTTGTATGAAAAAGCATAGAAAAACATGACATGGTGACATGTCATCACAACACCAAACTTAAACCTTGCTTGTCCTCAAGCAAGAAAAGAATCATGCAATTAAGATTGACAACCCAAGGTAAGAAGAATAGCAACTCAATGTTCATGGTAGGCTAGTTTTCTATGCATGCTACAATCACAAAAGAAATGTAAATGATTGATACTTCTATCTAGCTCATTTTATGAAATCTTTTTCTTATATTTCTTCCTTGAAACAAGCTTTTGCTTTTCTTATTAGCTTCTCCTTTTGGGTGCTTTGCCCCATGAGTAAATAACAAAGCTATGATTCTAAATGCTTTGTTTTCAAGTATTACCACTTGATACATAAGCACCACAAGCATTTAATTAGAGGACTTCATTAAGCTCATTTTTCTTTTCTTTTCTTGACTCTCTAATCATTGATGCTCAGAACCTTGAGCTTTGAGGGAGTGCTTTTGCACTTGAGCCTAGCCTTGACTTCTAAGTGTTTTGTTTTCAAGCATTTGGCTTGATACATAAACACCACAAGTACTTAACAAATTAATTGTCATTGGTACTCAGAGCCTTCAACTTTCTCATTCTTTCCCTTTTTCTTTTCTTGCTTTAATTGCATTTGCTTCTTCAAGGTTTTCATGATTTTCAAAAGATTTCACAAAATGTCCTACATGAAAACTTCAATTAAATAAAATCCAATGCAATTGGGCAACAATTAATCATACTAGCTTTCCAAAACTTATATGCACATGCTAAACTCTTCTTTAATTCCTTGTTTGTTTATGATCATGATGCTCTATTGCTTTTGAACTCACAAAACTCAAGTTGGTAATCATAATGGCATGGCAACTGATGACAAGTCATCTTAGCCTAGTTTCACTAGCCTTTTTCTTTTGTTTTCATTTAGTTTTATGCACTTTCTTGCATTATAAATTAGCCATTTGAATTGGAATTGCTTGGTTTCCTTAAATCAATCAACCACTTTTTAATTGATACAAAATCATGAGGTTCAAGCCAACTTTAGTTGATAATTAATTGATTTATAAACCTTGTGAATTTTGTGATACTTTGATTGGTTGTTTTGATTACTTGTAGGTGAAGAAAGGAAACAAAAGATGTGCCAACATTATGGAAGAAGGTTGCAAGAATGAGTGTGAGAAAATGGAATTCACGTTTGAGCTAACGTTTGCCTCAAACGTCAACTCAAACGTGAGTAGCAGTTGAAGAACACCCTGGGGAAAAGCCAACGTTTGCGCCAACATTTGCCTCAAACGTTGAGGTCAAACGTTGGCTGAAGAATGAAGCTCCTGGAAAGCAACGTTTGAGCCAACGTTTGCCTCAAACGTGAGGTCAAACGTTGGCTCCAAAAGAGAAGAGAATTGAAGCTCCTGGGAAGGCAACGTTTGCGCCAACGTTTGCCTCAAACGTGAGGTCAAACGTTGGCGCCAAAGAGAAGAGAAATGGCATCCCTGGAGGCAGCAACGTTTGAGCCAACGTTTGACTTAAACGTGAGGTCAAACGTTGGCACCAAACAGCATGAAGGGGGCATACTTCAAACAAGAATAACTTGAGTTGTAGATGTCCAATTGAGGTGATTCCAAGTTGGTTAGAAAACTGACATTTAGAGCTTTCCAACCATATATAATAGTCTCTATTGGGCACAAAATTGGCAATGCGACAAGAGGACAAAGTAGCCCCCAAGAAGCATACAAGAAGGGAGGTCCACGTTTGAGCTCACGTTTGACCTCAAACGTTGAGCCAAACGTGGAAGACAGCACATGGCCTAGCTGCATAATGCCTCACTCAAGTAACATTTGAGTCAACGTTTGCCTCAAACGTTGGCTCAAACGTGAATAGTTCATGGCCTGGTTCACTAATGGATTTCCTCCCAACACCAAGAGCAATCAACAGAGGCTACTATCAACCCAATTCCATCAAGGCTAAAGGCCCAATTCAAGGCTTAATGATCATTTGAAGAAAGTGTATAAATAGCTTAGGATTTGAAGTTTTTGGGGAGCTTCCCTTTTCGTTTTTTCAGAATAGCTTTCTTTTCAGTTTTGCTCAGCGTTCATTTTATTTTTCTCAGCATTGTTGTTTAATTCAAGAGAATTTGGGAGGAGAATTGATCTCTCTTCTTCTTTGTTCTTGCCCAGCATTCTTTACTTTTTTTGTCTTGGATTTTGGGTGGAGAATTGAAGAAATTCTGTTTCAATCTCACCTTGGGATCTTGTTTAATTTTCTGCTAAATTGAATTTCAGTTTTGGTTCATTGCTTTTCATCTACTTTCTTTGCAATTTACAATTTCCTTTGCAATTGTTCTTGTTGGATCTAGGAAGGCATTGAGATCTAGACTTGGTTTTCTAGTCTCTTGGGTCCTGAGATCCGAATTTCCCATTTCCCATTCCCTGTTTTGCTCATTTACAATTCTGTTTCTAGATCTGATTCAATCCAAGTGTTCTTCTATTCCTCTGCTTGTTGCAATTTTACATTTCCGTGTTTAATTTCTGCAAATCCAACTCCCCATTCCCTTTACAATTCAAGTCATTTACATTTCTTGCACTTTAAGATTTTGCAATTTACATTCCTTGCGTTCTAAGTTTCTGCCATTTAATTTCTTGTTCTTTAAGATTCAGCACTTTAATTCCTATTCTCTTTAATTTCATGCCAATTACCCATTCCCTTTACTTTTCATGCAATTTAATTTCTGTTAATCACAAATCACTCAACCAAAACTTGATTCGCTTGACTAAATCAACCACTAAACTAAAATTGCTCAATCCTTCAATCCCTGTGGGATCGACCTCACTCACGTGAGTTATTATTACTTGATGTGACCCGGTGCACTTGCCGGTGAGTTTTGTGTCGGATCGTTTTCCGCACATCAAGTTTTTGGCGCCGTTGCCGGGGATTGAATAGATTGACAATGATTAAGTGAGGTGGTAGTTTAGATCAAGCACTTTTTCTTTTCTGTTTCTCTAATTTTTGACTGACACACTAACTGTTTGAATTTTTGCCTGAGCTAATTGAAACCTCACTTTAGCAATGGAGTGAAGTTCTCTCGGTTTAACTTGCTGAGTATGATTCTCATAGCTTGATAAATCAACGAGAAAAGTGATTTTCGATCATTAATCTCTCAAGTTTACCAACTGTTTGACACATTGCGTTAACTAACCCTTTAATCATATCCTGGCATAAATGTACTCCATCTTCATTTGAACTGTATGTGATTGTGCAGACCATGGAAGGGAAATCGATGAATGCCAGCAATCATGGGAGCGATATCCCCACCTTAGATGACAAGCAACCACTCATCACCATGAACGACATTGCTCAGTGGTTTGAAGCTTTTCCACAAGGAAACATCATCGGATGGGAAGAACTAATGAGTGAACTCCTAGTCAAGCTGAAGCCACCTCAAAGAACTGTTAAACCAGAGGCAGGAATGCAACCATCCGCACAAGAGAAGGAAATTGAAGGTATTCGTGCAATCATGGCCCAAAGCGAGCAGATATATCAGCAAACTCAGCAACAATTGGAGTCAATAGCTAGACAAATTGATCTTCTCCATTCTACTACAGTGAATGCACAATTTCCACCATGGAAGCCACATTCTTATCTAAGAATGAAGGAATCTCAACATCAGGAACAAAGGGACTTCAACTACAACAACCCCAATTTCCCAAACTTGCAAAAACACCACCATACCAACAACAATCACTACATACTACCACATTACCCACCCTTCCAACCCCCAACACCCCACAACCTACAAATTTCACAAGACTCTCAGAGGATCACCAATCTGGAGATCTTAGTAGAGAGAATGATGACACATCAAGAGATGATAAGCAAACACCAGGAGGCCTCACTCGGGAGAATTGAGAGGCAAATGGGACAATTAACTAAGAATCTCACAGGAATGAGTGAGAAGAGGGCTAAAGGAAAAGAATCACTCATCCAGGATGAGCATCACAAAGCAAAGCGTCACTTAGGAGGACAAGGGGACAAGGAGAAGGAAGCTCAAAATCTGAACTGAGCAAGCACTGATGACAAGTCATCTTAGCCTATTTTAACTAGTCTTTTTCTTTTGTTTTCATTAGAATTATGCACTTTCTTGAGCTACAAGCAAGCCAATTAGCTAGATTTTCATGTTTCCTTTGATTTAATCAACCATGTATGAATTCATGCTATTTCATGAGGTTTTATACTATAATTGTCACATATTATGAAAGAATAAATATCTCATGATTTCAAGCATAGCTTTGATGTGTTTGGTTGATTAATGATAGGTGAAGAAAGCTTGGAGAAAGGTTGAAGCAAGAAGGAATAGCTAGGAGTAAAGAGAAGACAATGGAATAAGTGAAATTGAACCAGGAAGCAAAAAGCTGGACCTAAAGTTAGCATCAAACTTTTGCACAAACTTTTGGTTGAAAAGTTAGCCCCAACGTTAGCCCCCTAACTTTGAGGCTAACGTTGGCACATGAAAATCACCCCTGGGCACCAAACGTTTACGCCAATGTTAGCCCCCTAACTTTGAGGCTAATGTTGGCATGAAGAAAACCTCCCTGGGCACCAGAAGTTTGCGCTAACGTTAGCCCCCTAACTTGGTGGCTAACGTTGGCACATGAAAATCACCCCTGGGCACCAAAAGTTTGCGCCAATGTTAGCCCCCTAACTTTGAGGCTAACGTTGGCATGAAGAAAACCTCCCTGGGCACCAAAAGTTTGCGCCAACGTTAGCCCCCTAACTTGGTGGCTAACGTTGGCACATGAAAATCACAAGGGGAGGAGCAAAAGTTTGCGCCAACGTTAGCCCCCTAACTTGGTGGCTAACGTTGGCGCCACAAGTGCACAAGGTAAGGCCAACGTTAGGGCCAAAGTTAGACCCCTAACTTTGGCACCAACGTTGGTATCAGATGGGTATAGCTGCTGATATGAAAAGTTTGGGCAAAAGTTAGCCCCCTAACTTTTGCTCAAACTTTTGGTCCAACTTTTGCAAAACTCCAACCCGGTTCAATTGGTTCACTTTGGTTCTTCTCCAAACTTCAAGAGCAATCAACCAAGGCCTCTTTTAACCCAATTCCACCAAGAGCAAAGGCCCAACTCAAGGCTTGAAGATCATTTGAAGAAAGTGTATAAATAGGATAGAATTTAAGTTCTTCGGGGAGCTTTCTTTTGGAATTTTCATAATAGTTTTCGGAGAGCTTTGGATATTGAGTGATCTTTAATTTCTTTGTCTTGGGGAAGGAGAATTCACTTCTCTTCCTCTCAGTTTTATTGCTTTCAATTTCAATTACAATTGTCTTGGATTTTGGGTTGGAGAATTGAAGAAATTCTGTTTCAATCTCAACCTTGGATCTCACTGCTTTATTTACTGCTTGATTGGATTTCAATTTATGTTAATTGCTCTTCATCCACTTTCTTTGAATTTCAATTACAATTTCTTGTTGGATCTAGGAAGGCATTGAGATCTAGACTTGGTTTTCTAGTCTCTGGGTCCTGAGATCTAATTTCCCAATTTTACATTTTCTGTTTACTGTTTTCATGTTCATTTACTTTTCTGCTTCAAGATCCAATCTAACCCAAACCTGCTTCTACTTCTCTGCTTGATGCAATTTACTTTTCCTTGTTTAAATTCTGCAAATCCAATCCCCAATTCCCTTTACAATTCCAGCCGTTTACATTTCTTGCACTTTAAGATTCCGCAATTTACATTTCTTGCATTCTAAGTTTCTGCTATTTAATTTCTTGTTCTTTACGATTCAGCACTTTAATTCCCTGTTCTCTTTACTTCCATGCAATTTAATTTCTGCAAATCACAAAACACTCAACCAAATCTTGATTCGCTTGACTAAATTAACCACTAAGCTAAAATTGCTCAATCCTTCAATCCCTGTGGGATCGACCTCACTCCCGTGAGTTTTTATTTCTTGATACGACCCGGTACACTTGCCGGTTAGATTTGTGTGTTTTGGAGGAAATTTATTTTTCACCAAAATACTCATCAAGTTTTTGGCGCCGTTGCCGGGGAATTGATTAGATTGACAATGATTAAGTGAGGTGGTGATCTAGATCAAGCACTTTCTCTTTAATTTTGATTAACCCACTAACTGTTTGATTTTTTGCTTAAACTAACTAACACTTCAATCTAGCAGTAGATTGAAGTGTCACTAGTTTTGTGCATTTCTCATGCTCTGCTTGTATGTCAGGTACAAGAAGAACCATACCCAATTTTCATGAACAAGACGAAAGAACTCTCAGGAGGTTAAGAAGAGCTGAAAGAGGGAAAAATATTGTTGGAGAAGAGGAATCAGACGAAGAATTCCAAGAGATGGAGGAACATTCAACCAATCCACCAGGTGGAGCAGACAACAACAATGACAACCCACCCCAGAGGAGAGTTTTGGCTTCCTATACCTTTGCAAATCCTAGACATTGTGGGAGCAGCATCTTGGCTCCAAATGTCAATGCTAACAATTTTGAACTCAAGCCACAACTCATCACTCTGGTTCAGAACAATTGCTCTTTTGGTGGAGGACCACTTGAGGACCCACACCAACATTTATCCACTTTCTTGAGGATATGCAACACTGTCAAAACTAATGGAGTGCCTCCTGACAGTTACAAACTGATGCTATTCCCATTTTCTCTCAGGGACAAGGCCACTCAATGGTTGGAATTTTTTCCAAGGGACAGCATCAATAACTGGGATGATTTGATAACCAAGTTTCTTGCCAAGTTTTACCCACCTCAGAGGATTATAAGGTTGAAGGCTGAGGTACAAACATTTACACAAATGGAGGCTGAACCCATCTATGAGGCATGGGAGAGGTATAAGGCTCTAATCAGGAAATGTCCCCCTGCCATGTTTAATGAGTGGGAGAAGCTGCAGAACTTCTATGAAGGCTTAACACTGAAATCCTAGGAAGCTTTGGATCATTTAGCTGGAGGTTCCTTGCAACTCATGAAAACTGCAGAAGAGGCTCAAGAACTCATTGATATGGTGGCCAACAACCAATATTTCTTTGCTCATCAAAGAGGCCGCCAACCATCACAAAGGAGAGGAGTAATGGAACTAGAAGGAGTGGATTCAATCCTGGCTCAAAACAAATTAATGCAGCAGCAAATTCAACAACAATTTGAGCAAATGACCAAGAGGATTGATGGCCTCCAAGTTGCAGCAGTTAACACCAACCAACCATTAGCCACATGGGGGCAAAATGAAGAAATCCAAGAGGAGCAACAGCAGGAACAAGTCCAGTACATGCATTCAAGCCCAAATGAATTCTATGGTGATACCTACAACCCCTCATGGAAAAATCACCCCAACCTCAGATGGGGAGACACTCACAACCAAAACCAACACCCATGGCAGAGGAATTCAAACCAAAATAACCCAAGAAAAAACCAAAACTACAACCAGCAGCAGACTAACCAAAACACATACAGAAAACCTCAAAATAACTACCCTAATCTCAACCAGTACCAATCCAATAACCAACCCACCAACCAAAATGCCTATCATCCACCACCCACATCTCACAACCCACCACAAGCACCACCTGAACCTCAAAGACTCACCAACTTAGAGACCTTGATAGAAAAAATGATGAAACACCAGGAAATAATAAACAAAAACCATGAAGCATCATTAAAGAGCCTAGAGAGGCAGATTGGGCAACTCTCCAAGCAAGTATCTGTTGAGAGATCTTCAAACTCACTGCCCAGTGACACAATCCCAAATCCCAAGGAGGAATGCAAGGCAATACAATTAAGGAGCGGGAGAACATTGATAAGCAACAATGACACTACACAGAAGCAAGCAGAGAGCATCAAAGAACCAACAGAGGATGAGAAGCAAGCAAAGGACGATGAAGTTAAAGAGCAAGTTGTGATGCCAAACAAAAGCACTGAGAAACTTAAAGAGAAGGACAACCAGCTACATAGCTCAAAGAAAGTAATCCAGGGACAGCAGCAAATAGGAAAGAGCATCACACCTCCACTGCCATATCCCCAGAAGTTTAACAAAGAGGTTAAAGACCAGAATTTTCACAAATTCCTTGAGATTTTTAAGAAGCTGGAAATCAATATCCCCTTGGCTGAAGCACTTGAGCAAATGCCTCTGTATGCCAAATTCTTGAAGGAGCTTGTCAACAAGAAAAGAAGCTGGGATGAGAAAGAAACCATAATGATTACTGAGGAATGCAGGGCCTTGATTCAAAAGGGGCTTCCTCCCAAGCTTGAGGACCCAGGGAGCTTCCTGTTGCCTTGCACCATTGGGGAATTGACCATCACTAAAGCAATGTGCGATCTTGGAGCAAGTATTAACTTAATACCATCCTCCTTGGTGAAAAAGCTGCATATAGAGGAGGTCAAACCAGTACAAATGTCTCTGGAGCTGGTAGACAAGTCAATGGTATACCCCAGGGGTGTAATTGAAAATCTTTTGGTCAAGGTGGACAGTTTTATATACCCTGCTGATTTTGTGGTTCTAGAATCAAACGATGATGATGGTGACTCTGTTATACTGGGAAGGCCATTCTTGGCCACTGCTAGAGCTATCATAGATGTAGAGGAAGGGGAATTAACTCTCAGGATGCATGACCGGAGTGTCACTCTAAAAGTATTACCAGAGGCACAATTTAGCAAGGAAAAGAAAGACTATATGAAAAATGACCAGGAAGGTCACAGCAACATCCCAATGCTAAGGATTGTGCAGACTGATGAAGAAACCCAAGAGGATATTAGAGTATTAGCCACTGAAAAGAGAGGCCCCCAAGGAAAGCCTACGGCCAGAAAAGAAAGAACAACAAAAGGAAAGAGGAAACGCAGAAACAAAGCAAAAAGGGGTTGGAAGAATAGAAAGACTCCAACAGAGGGGCTTTCCAAAGGTGACAAAGTGCAACTGATATATCAACAGCTGGGGGCAACTCAACAAACTGAGGATTACTACACTGTCAGCAACATACTCTCATTAGAGCATGCTGAAATTGAACACCAGAGAACAAAGAAGAGGATCACGGTCAGAGGAGACAAATTGAGGCCCTACAAGCACCAACCACCATAAAAGAAAGCCTCAATGTCAAGCTAATGACAATAAAAGAGCGCTCCATGGGAGGCAACCCATGCTTTAAGATTCATGTCATTTTAAATTCAATAAGTTATGATCAATTGAGCATGAATTCTTTTCTCTTTTCATGAACATGTCCATTGACTGCATGCACTATTTTGAAACATATGCTAAGTTTGGCGTGCCTTCAAGCACACTAAACCAATGTTACAAATAATTCCATTTTGCATGTTTGGAGTATCTTGACAAAGCATATGGCCAAACACTAAGTTTGGTGTCCACATAGCTTCATGAAAAGTAGAAACTCATGCATCAATAATCATACAATTGTTGTTTTCCAAAATTTTATAAATGGAAAAATTCTTTTCCGGTAATGAAGGCATTAATTGTGATGTACCCTTTGACAAGAAACAAGTTTGGTGTTCATCAAACCTTGATGCACCGATTTAGGGATACAATTGATCCTTCATGAAAGAAAAAGGGGAGAAAAAGAAAGTATGATGAAAACAATTCTTATGAACATTTAACATTTGAATCTCACTAATTGGAGGAAGATACTCATTTTCTTTATATATGACCAAATATTAAGTTTGGTGTCCTCAAAGGAGAGTGTCACGGTTCAAATGATATAAGAATTGATGGTTCACATAGTATTAATAAAAAGAACACCCTTGCTACGGTTGGATAAAACTAATGTATGTTGTCTTGTTGTGGTGACTAGGAGGTCAAAGAATCTTCAAAGAAAAAGACAAGACAAAGGAAAGCATAGCATGAGGACAAAATCCCATCACATGCCTCGAAAAAGAAATCTGCCACTCCTTGAGAATGATCACGGCAAAGGCAAGGGAAGGAGCAAACTTTGTCTTCATTCATCCTTACAACCCAAGGTAAGAAGAATAGCAACTCAATGTTCATGGTAGGCTAGTTTTCTATGCATGCTACAATCACAAAAGAAATGTAAATGATTGATACTTCTATCTAGCTCATTTTATGAAATCTTTTTCTTATATTTCTTCCTTGAAACAAGCTTTTGCTTTTCTTATTAGCATCTCCTTTTGGGTGCTTTGCCCCATGAGTTAATAACAAAGCTACGATTCTAAATGCTTTGTTTTCAAGTATTACCACTTGATACATAAGCACCACAAGCATTTAATTAGAGGACTTCATTAAGCTCATTTTTCTTTTCTTTTCTTGACTCTCTAATCATTGATGCTCAGAACCTTGAGCTTTGAGGGAGTGCTTTTGCACTTGAGCCTAGCCTTGACTTCTAAGTGTTTTGTTTTCAAGCATTTGGCTTGATACATAAACACCACAAGTACTTAACAAATTAATTGTCATTGGTACTCAGAGCCTTCAGCTTTCTCATTCTTTCCCTTTTTCTTTTCTTGCTTTAATTGTATTTGCTTCTTCAAGGTTTTCATGATTTTCAAAAGATTTCACAAAATGTCCTACATGAAAACTTCAATTAAATAAAATCCAATGCAATTGGGCAACAATTAATCATACTAGCTTTCCAAAACTTATATGCACATGCTAAACTCTTCTTTAATTCCTTGTTTGTTTATGATCATGATGCTCTATTGCTTTTGAACTCACAAAACTCAAGTTGGTAATCATAATGGCATGGCAACTGATGACAAGTCATCTTAGCCTAGTTTCACTAGCCTTTTTCTTTTGTTTTCATTTAGTTTTATGCACTTTCTTGCATTATAAATTAGCCATTTGAATTGGAATTGCTTGGTTTCCTTAAATCAATCAACCACCTTTTAATTGATACAAAATCATGAGGTTCAAGCCAACTTTAGTTGATAATTAATTGATTTATAAACCTTGTGAATTTTGTGATACTTTGATTGGTTGTTTTGATTACTTGTAGGTGAAGAAAGGAAACAAAAGGTGTGCCAACATTATGGAAGAAGGTTGCAAGAATGAGTGTGAGAAAATGGAATTCACGTTTGAGCTAACGTTTGCCTCAAACGTCAACTCAAACGTGAGTAGCAGTTGAAGAACACCCTGAGGAAAAGCCAACGTTTGCGCCAACATTTACCTCAAACGTTGAGGTCAAACGTTGGCTGAAGAATGAAGCTCCTGGAAAGCAACGTTTGAGCCAACGTTTGCCTCAAACGTGAGGTCAAACGTTGGCTCCAAAAGAGAAGAGAATTGAAGTTTCTGGGAAGGCAACGTTTGCGCCAACGTTTGCCTCAAACGTGAGGTCAAACGTTAGCGCCAAAGAGAAGAGAAATGGCATCCCTGGAGGCAGCAACGTTTGAGCCAACGTTTGACTTAAACGTGAGGTCAAACGTTGGCACCAAACAGCATGAAGGGGCATACTTCAAACAAGAATAACTTGAGTTGTAGATGTCCAATTGAGGTGATTCCAAGTGGGTTAGAAAGCTGACATTCAGAGCTTTCCAACCATATATAATAGTCTCTATTGGGCACAAAATTGGCAATGCGACAAGAGGACAAAGTAGCCCCCAAGAAGCATACAAGAAGGGAGGTCCACGTTTGAGCTCACGTTTGACCTCAAACATTGAGCCAAACGTGGAAGACAGCACATGGCCTAGCTGCATAATGCCTCACTCAAGTAACGTTTGAGTCAACGTTTGCCTCAAACGTTGGCTCAAACGTGAATAGTTCATGGCCTGGTTCACTAATGGATTTCCTCCCAACACCAAGAGCAATCAACAGAGGCTACTATCAACCCAATTCCATCAAGGCTAAAGGCCTAATTCAAGGCTTAATGATCATTTGAAGAAAGTGTATAAATAGCTTAGGATTTGAAGTTTTTGGGGAGCTTCCCTTTTCGTTTTTTCAGAATAGCTTTCTTTTCAGTTTTGCTCAGAGTTCATTTTATTTTTCTCAGCATTGTTGTTTAATTCAAGAGAATTTGGGAGGAGAATTGATCTCTCTTCTTCCTTGTTCTTGCCCAGCATTCTTTACTTTTCTTGTCTTGGATTTTGGGTGGAGAATTGAAGAAATTCTGTTTCAATCTCACCTTGGGATCTTGTTTAATTTTCTGCTAAATTGAATTTCAGTTTTGGTTCATTGCTTTTCATCTACTTTCTTTGCAATTTACAATTTCCTTTGCAATTGTTCTTGTTGGATCTAGGAAGGCATTGAGATCTAGACTTGGTTTTCTAGTCTCTTGGGTCCTGAGATCCGAATTTCCCATTTCCCATTCCCTGTTTTGCTCATTTACAATTCTGTTTCTAGATCTGATTCAATCCAAGTGTTCTTCTATTCCTCTGCTTGTTGCAATTTTACATTTCCGTGTTTAATTTCTGCAAATCCAACTCCCCATTCCCTTTACAATTCAAGTCATTTACATTTCTTGCACTTTAAGATTTTGCAATTTACACTCCTTGCGTTCTAAGTTTCTGCCATTTAATTTCTTGTTCTTTAAGATTCAGCACTTTAATTCCTATTCTCTTTAATTTCATGCCAATTACCCATTCCCTTTACTTTTCATGCAATTTAATTTCTGTTAATCACAAATCACTCAACCAAAACTTGATTCGCTTGACTAAATCAACCACTAAACTAAAATTGCTCAATCCTTCAATCCCTGTGGGATCGACCTCACTCACGTGAGTTATTATTACTTGATGCGACCCGGTGCACTTGCCGGTGAGTTTTGTGTCGGATCGTTTTCCGCACATCAGCAACATGTTACAAATCAATATTCAAACTATGCTTATTCATACCACACATGCATACAAAGAATATAAAGACAATCATGCAAAATAAAGTGCTAGAAACAAAGGAGAGGAAAAGGAACTTTACAACCTTGTAGTCCATCTTCTCTATTGTTGTCATTTTCCTCTTATTCTTCCCTTTCCCTTGCCAAACTCAGAATGCTTGCTCATCCTCAAGCAACAATTAGAGCAATGGCTATGGGGCTAAGATGGATCATGAATGTCTTATACAATGAAATGTTAGTAGCACATGTGTTTTAAGCAAGCAAAATTAAAGATAACAATCAAGGCACAAGAGACAGAGACATTTTGATTGCATAGATAAGAAGGTGTGCACAATACATTGCATAAAAAGATAAGTGGCACACCAAAATTAGTGTGACACTTTCACTTGGAATTAATGCAAGTATCTTGTAAGAATTGGAACCAAATTTTGTTGCATAGCAACACCAAACTTGGAATGCAATCCTATGTCCATTTTATTTGAAATAAGACTAAATGAAACTGTGGTATGTTAAATACAATCACCAAGCCAAGAATCTTGTCATGAATAAAGCTCTCTTGATGATGTATTAACAAACACAGTTAATAAAAGAAAGCATTAAAAAAACACGTAAATGAATAAAGAGGAAACTAAAATGTTAAACCAAAAGAGAAAAATAAAATTGCAGAGGCATTATGATTATGCAAACAAGCAGTGTTGCTTGAATAAATTGCATAGAAAAATAAGTGGCACACCAAACTTAGAATCTTGGTGTGTCACTTTCATTTTTAATTTGATGCAATCATCCAAAAAGATTGAAAACAATTTGTTGCAAGGCAACACCAAACTTAGAATGTAACCATATGCCAATTTATTGAATTTAAACAAAACAAAGAACGAAGACAAAGCAGAGAAGAAATGTTACCTACGGTTGGGTTACCTCCCAACAAGTGCTCTTTAGTGTCATTAGCTTGACATGTTGTTCTTCACTTTCTTCCTCTTCTTCCAGTTTGTTAAGAGGAATGACCTTAAGAGGGGAGAAGATTCAGCTAGTGTCCCTTGTCTTGGCCTTTCCTCAGCAAGCTTCCTTTTGCAAATGGCTTGATTAATCTTGCTTGCTGGATCAGGGACAGGATTAGTGTTCTTGCTAATTGCCTTCACTCCTTTGAGTTTAAAACTTGGTTGATGTGTGATTATTGGAGTTATTTCTTCATCAAGAGCTTCTTGCATTGGTGGTTCTGTGAGCTCTTCCTTCATGTACTTCTCTGCCACACTTGAGTGTGAATTTTCTTGAATGACTTCCTCACCTTCTTGCTCCTCCACTCCTTTCTTTGCACCCAACATTTGACTTAATAGTTCTTTTATGGAGGAGGTTTGTTGTTCTTCCCAAGATTTCTTCATTTCCTCTTCATATTTTTTTATCACAGATTCAAGGGAAGTTTGTGAGGGTTGTGAATGTCCATGTTCCTTTGTCACCTCAAGTGCAGTTTCATTTTCAACCACCTCATTCTTCATTGAAAGTTCACTTGATGCAGTAGCCTCCTCATCTTGCTCTTCCACTTTATCCTTCACATCCATCAATTGGTCTTCATTTTCCTTGCTTCGTAGTTCTAAGTATTTCTCTGTGTCTTCCAATTGCTCATCCGTCTCCTGAGAAATGATTTCTAGTTCTCTCCAGAATTGTTGTTGTTTCTCCACAAGTCTGTTGAATCTAGACTCAAACATTGAGAATCTTTGGCTCGTGGAAGTTTGTGTTGGTTATGAGTCTTGGGATGGTTTTTGTGTTGAAGCATAGTCAAGTGATGAAGAATTTTCAGATGAAAAACTGGAAGGTGAGGTTGGACAGTTTTGCATAAGTGAATTGAAGGCACGTTCAAGTGAAGATGGCTCTTGATAAGTGGAATATGGGCACTCAAATGTTTTCTGGTTTTGCTCCTCCCAGCCACCATTAGAATAGCAGCTTGCATCATTTTGTGGTGGAGGAAGATATCCCGTATGATTTTCTTGCTCATCTTGTGTTTCTGAAACAAATCTCCATGGATTGGAGTGCTCAGACTTTGTATTTTCTTGGTGATATTCCCAGCCACCATTAGAGATTGGTGATGGTGGGTAATATCCCATAAAATTTGTTTGATCATAAGATGAGTTGAACTCCATTTGAATTTTGGAAAACACAACACCAAGGAAAATTGAAATTACTCATATCAGATATGAGAATTTCTTAGTGAGGCAATAACTCAAACACCTTGGTTTCAAGAACAAAAACAAAAAATGCTTAATCTAGACTTCTCACCCACTTAATCATTGTTGATCTAAATCAATCCCCGGCAACGGCGCCAAAAACTTGATGGTATTTTTGTGGAAAAATGAATTTCCAAAATACCAAAAACTCACCGGCAAGTGTACCGGGTCGTATCAAGTAGTAAAACTCACTTAGAGTGAGGTCGATCCCACAGGGATTGATGGATCAAGCAACTTTAGTGGGTGATTAGTTTAGTCAAGCTAACATTGAGTGATTTGAGTGACAATTGAAGTAGCAGAAAGTAAATGACAAGAAATTATAAATTGCAGAAAATAAATTGGACAGAAACTTAAAGAGCAAGCCATGTAAATTGCAAGAATCTTAAATGACAAGAAATGTAAATTGATGAAATATAAAGGGGAATGGGTGCTGGAAATGTAAAATTCAACAGGAACATGTAAATAGCAATCAAAAAGAGAAGTAAAAGATGCAAAATCATGCAACAGATCTAACAGAAGAGTAAAATGCCTTGAAGAATTGTAAAGACAGAAAAGCAATGCTTAATTTGCAGCAATTTAAAAGAATGTTGAAGATCTCAGGAGTGGAAGAGACTAGAAAGCAAGTCTAGATCTCAAATCCTTCCTTGATCCAACAATAAACAGATTGAAGAATAAAGACAAATGGAAGCAGTAAGAGAACTTTGATTCAAATTGAAATTCACTGAAATTATGCAGCAAGGCAAACAAAGTGAAATCTCAGAGGGAGAATGAAACAGAACTCCTTCAATTCTCCACCCAAGATTCAAAAAAACAAAGAAAAGAAAACTAAAGAGAGAGAGCTCTCTAATGCTGATGCTCCCTAGTGGAGCCAACCCCTAATCTTTTCTAATGGAGCTCCCCTTGAAAATGAGAGTGATGCCTTTATATAGGCTTTTTACAAAATAAAAATGAAATTGAAATGAAAAACAAATTAAATGAAAATCCCAATTCTAGCTTGTTCTTGTGCCTTTGAGTGATGATGTGGGCTTGGCTTGTTTTGGATTTGAAGAGAGATGGATCTAGTTGGCCTTGGTTTAATTGATGAAGAATTAAATCTAATTTGATTTTTAATTGAATTTTAGACCATGGTGCAGCTCCCAGGGCAAAGCTCAGTTGGAAAACCCAACTTAGCTTTCAATGCCTTGCTTGTCCAATTTTGTGCGTGCGTCCCAGCCTTGGCCGTGTCCCATTGTGCGCACAAGGCTTGCTTGGTGCCTTTGGTCCGTGTCAAAATGTGGGGAAAAGGGGGGAAGTAGTGCTCAGTTGGAAAAACCAACTGAGCTCCCCTTGTGGCGCCTTGCTTTTGTCTTCAAGGTCCCAAGTTCAACTCTTGGTGGAAGAAGTTTTGTGAGCCTTTTCCTTGAATTTTCTTGAGTGGGAGCCCGATAAAGCTAAGTTGGAAAAGTGAACTGAGCACTATTTTGCTCTTGCCTTGCTTTCCTTGTGTCTCCCCCTTCGAGCCTTGGTGAAGCCACTTTGGTTGATTTTTTTGCTTATTTTTAGCCCTTAAAGATGCATTTCACTCGTGCCTCAATTTCCTGCCAAATATGGACTATGATATATTGTTGGAAAGCTCTGAATGTCAGCTTTCCAATGCAACTGGAAGCACATCAATTAGACGTCTGTAGCTCAAGTTATTGCCCTTTGAAGGAGGCATGGTCATGCTGTGAACGCCCACTTTTAACTTAGCGAAATTTCTTGCCTCCAAGCACATTTTTCTTGTACGGCAAAGCTAAGTTCACCTAGTGAATTGAGCTTTGTGTGCTGATTGTTCATGCTTCCTTGATTTGGTCATGGGCCACGCTTTTAAAAGCGTCGCCTAAGGCTCCAAAGTGTGCTCCAACTTCAAAGTGTGCCCCAAAGCTCTTTTTGTCTCCTTTTTAGCTTATTTTGTGCTTCTTTTTCTTCTTATTTCCTACCAAATTTATAAAATTAAAAGATCAAGGAAATAAACCATTTAAGCATAAAAGAATGCAATATTTAAGCACTAATTATCAATTTCTTGTATGAAAAAGCATAGAAAAACATGACATGGTGACATGTCATCAGTCGTATCAAGTAATAAAACTCACTAAGAGTGAGGTCGATCCCACGGAGATTGGTAGATTAAGCAACTTTAGTTAAATGTAGATTTAGTCAAGCAAACATGGTTTTGATTTCATGAGATTTGTGATTTTTGAACATAATTGCAAAAATTTAAATGGCAAGGAATTTAAAGAACTAGAAGAGAGAAAGAAGATGAAAGTGAATAACTAAAACTTAAAGTGCAAGAAACTTAAATGACATGGAAAATAAATTGCAAGAAAGTAAAGGTTGCAGAAATTCAGAGAACATAAGAGTAAATAACAAGAACTAGAGAAACAGAATCTAAATGACAAGAATAATAAATTGCAAGAATGTAGAAGGGAATTGGGTAATGGGTATTCAAACAACTAAAAAACAAAAGAGATGAGAATTAATGATGGAAAGGATCATTAGGGATCAGAGATGCAAATTCTCATGAATTGATGTTGATCAATTCCTTCTCAATCATGGGTATAGATCCATGGCAAATTGTGGGTAATTGAGTTCCAATCTCTTGGTAACTCAATTTTCTCTCAACACAACCAATTGCCACTCTCGTGATCTAATTGTTCATGAGAAGAGATGAAGTTCATTTTCTAATCCAAGCCACACAACTTCCAGAATCTCAACTAAGGAAGGTTACATCTCACATACCAACCAAAGTATATTGATCAAGAAAATCATGAAAGGAAGAACTCTAAACTGAACTATGTGACTCCTTTCTCAAATTTACCACATAATTCATATAGATTAATCCCTCTCTCGATGGTGATTGAATCTTTGAAGAACAAGAGTTTCCTCTTGGATTAACCACTTGAATTAAGAAGGAAAAGAAGAGTTATCAATTCATTCAAATGAGCAGAGCTCTTCCCCCTAATGAAAATGGGGTTTAGTGAATCATAGCTCTAAATTCAACAACCATTGCAAAAGTAAACATGAGAATTGAGTAGATAAGAATGAAGAAGATGAAGAAGAAGAAGAAGATCTTAAAACTGTAATTCAAAGTTGCAAGAAAAACAAAATAGAAAATCGGTGAGAAAAGTAAAAAGTAAAAAATGCTAGTGTAATAGAAAATTTTCTAAGTGTCCAAAAGAAAAAAAAATAAAAAGTCTAAAAAAAATCTAAGAGAGAGCTCCCTATTCTATGAAACTATGGCCTTTATATAGGCTTTCCTAAATTACAAATTGAAATGAAATTAAAAACAAATTACAAACAAAATGAAAATTAACTATTCTAGATCATTCTTGTGGCCTTGATTGGTTGAGATTTATGGGCTTTGCTTACTTGAGGTTGGATGGACCTTGAAGTAATTTAATTGAACCAAAACCAAGCTCCAGTGGTCACTTGGGCGTTAGTGGCAATAACGCATTCACAAGCCCAAGTTAGCAACGTGTGTGTTAGTTCCCTGGAGGTCCAAGTCTTTGCTCTTGTTCTTAGGGATTAAATATAACCATGATTTGAGCTTTAATTTCATATTTCAATATAGACTATTATACATCGTTGGAAAGCTCTGAATGTCAGCTTTTCAATGCAACTGGAAGCATCTCAATTGGATCTTTGTGGATCAAGTTATGCATCCTTGAAGAAGGTAAGGTCAAGCTGCCTACTGGATACACACTAGCACGTTGCCAACTTGGTTTCCAAGTTGCCAACGTGCTGTTCTTCCCTGGCAGCACCAAATGGGCGTTGGCAACTTGGTTTCCAAGTTGCTAACGTGCTGTTTGCTCCTGGTTGCACAAAATGGGCGTTGCCAACTTGGTCTCCAAGTTGCCAACTTGCTATTCCTCCTTTCTTCACTTTACTTTCATGCTTAATGTTACCCAGAATTTAAGTGTCAATCCTCTGCTTCAATATGGACTATCATATATCATTGGAAAGCTCAGAGTGTCTTCTTTCTAATGCACTTGGAATCATCTCAATTGGATTTTTCTAGCTCAAGTTATGCTTCATTGAAGAAGGCAAGGTCAAGTTGCCTTGGTTGTGGCATTTTTATCAAACACGCCAGTTCATTCCAAGTTGGCAACGTGCTAGTGCCCTTCCTTGGCCCAAATTCTCTGTCCCTTGGCATTGTTAATGAACACGCCTTCTCCTCCTTGCCTTGGCAACGTGCTCGACCTTCTTTGGGCTCATTCATGCCTCCTTGAATTTCAACTTCATGTTCTTGTTTTTGGAGCCTAAAGATGACTCTGATTCGAGCTTCCATTTCATGCTCCACTATAGACTATTATATATGTTTGGAAATCTCTGAATGTCAGCTTTTCAACGCAACTGGAATCACTCAATTTGGATATCTGTAGCTCAAGTTATGCTCGTTTGAAGGAGACAGGGTCAGGCTGCCAAAATCGCACACGTTTTTGGTGAAAACGCCCTTGTTTCCAGCGTTGGTAACGCCAGCTTTTGAAGCTTCAAAATGAATGCCAACCCCATACTATGATATATGGTTGGAAAGCTCTGGATGTCTACTTTCAAATGCCATTAGAATCACCCCATTTGGAGTTTTGTAGCTAAAGATATACTCCATTGAAGGAGGTAAGGTCAGGCTGCCTTGTTGGAGTTATTGTGGATAACGCCCCTATATCTCCAAGTTGGCAACGCCAGCTTCCTCTCCTGGACAGCCTCCATGCCTGGGCGTTGTCACCAAACACTCCAGCTCTTCCTGGAGTTGGCAACGTGCTCGACTCCTCTTCAAGGCTCCATGTTTGTTGCTTGGCGTTGTCATTGAACACGCCTATGTTTCCTGGCGTTGGCAACGCCAGCTTCTCTTCCTCCTGGGCCAATTCTTCTAGCTCAGCGTTGCCTTGAATAACGCCTATACTTCCCACGTTGGCAACGCCCTCGAAGCTCCTCCCTGGCCAAATTCTTCTAGCTCAGCATTGCCTTGAACAACTCACCCTTTCTCCAAGTTGGCAACGCCCAACTTGCTTCTCCAGGGCTGCCTTGCGTTGCCATGAAACACTCACCCCTTCCTCCAAGTTGGCAACGTGCAAGTCCTCTGCCTCCTTGCCAAGCTTGATGTATTCTCAAGGCTTCTTGCTCCAATTCTTGCTCCATGACCTTCTTGCTTCATTACCTATAATTAACCAAAGAATTTGCTTCAAAGTTTTGCCATTCTATGCAACAATTTTCAAGAGATTCATTCATGCTAATTCATTTGTCAACTCCTTGAATTCTTTGCACAAATATGGCCAAATTCCACCTAGTTCTTGGTTCATGAATGCATGGAGAAAAAACTCACAAAATTGCTTGTTTATTTTAGTAATAATGAACGAAAATGAACTAAAGCTAACTAAACTAACTAGTTAAAATAGCAAATATGCGAATGCATCAATAATGCATCACACGGACAATTGACTTTCTTTTGCTGCACTTATTCACAAATTAAGAATAAGTTAATAAAAAAATTTAAAATTTTAATTTTTTTATTCTCCAGATAATGCTGCACTTGTTCACAAAATAAGAATAAATTAATTAAAAAATTTTAAAATTTTTTATTTTTTAATTTTTTTAGTTTTTTAATATTGTTGGAATTTTTTATTTTTCTACTATTAGAAAAAAATTTATGTTTTAGTTTAAAACTTTAAACAAAATAAAAAATTTACAGATTTATTGTTTAATAGATATTGCTAAACTTTATTTTATTTTTCTTATTTAAATATAAACATTTAATAATATAATTTAAAAATTAAAACATCAAAAAATTAGTTTTTTAAAATTTTTTATTTTTTTAAGAATATTTTTTATTTTTTATTCACGGGATAATGCATCACACGGACAGTTGACTTTCTTTTGCCGCACTTGTTCACAAATTAAGAATAAATTAATATAAAAAATTTAAAATTTTAATTTTTTTAATTTTTGGATATTGTTAGAACTTTTTTTTTACAATTAGAAAATAAATAATTTTTTTTAGTTTAAAAATAAAAAAATAAATTTACAGATCTGTTATTTACTAGAATATGCTAGACTTTATTTTATATTTCTAATAAAAATAAAAAAAATTAATCATATAATTTAAAAATTCAAAAATAAAAAATTTAGTTTTTTAAAATTTTTTATTTTTAAATTTTTTTTATCTTTTTATTCACCGGATAATGCTACAACCAGACAGCTGACTTTTTTTTGCTGTACTTATTCACAAATTAAGAATAAATTAATTTAAAAAATTTAAAATTTTAATTTTTTATTTTTTAGATATCATTGGAATTTTTTATTTTTTTAAAATTAGAAAAAAAATTATTTTTTTAGTTTAAAATTAAAAAAAATTAAATTTACTAATCTGTTATTTACCAGATATTGCTAGACTTTATTTTATTTTTCTAATTTATATAAAAAAATTAATCATATAATTTAAAAATTCAGAAATAAAAATTTATTTTTTTAAAATTTTTAATTTTTTTAAAAATTATTTTTTTATCTTTTTATTCACCGGATAAGACTACACCTTGATAGTTGACTTTTTTTGCTGCACTTGTTCACAAATTAAGAATAGATTAATTTAAAAAATTTAAAATTTTTATTTTTATATTTTTTTGATAATTTGGAAGTTTTTATTTTTTTACAATTAGAAAAAAAATTATTTTTAAAGTTTAAAAATAAAAAAATAAATTTACAACTCTGTTATTAACAGATATTATTGGACTTTATTTTATTTTTCTAATTGAAATAAAAAAATTAATCATATAATTTAAAATTTCAAAAATAAAAAATTTAGTTTTCTAAACTTTTTAATTTTTTAATAATATTTTTTATTTTTTTATTCTCTGGATAATGCTGCACTCAGAAAATTGTCTTTTTTTTGCTGCACTTGTTCACAAAATAAGAATAAATTAATTTAAAAAATTTAAAATTTTTTATTTTTCAATTTTTTTAGTTTTAGAATATTGTTGAAATTTTTTATTTTTCTTCTATTAGAAAAAAATTAAATTTTTAGTTTAAAACTTTAAACAAAAATAAATTTACAGATCTGTTATTTACCAAATATTGATGGACTTTATTTTATTGTTCTAATTTAAATAAAAAATTAATCATATAATTTTAAAATTCAAAAATAAAAATTTATTTTTTTAAAATTTTTAATTTTTTTAAAAATTATTTTTTATCTTTTATTCACCGGATAATTTGGAATTTTTTATTTTTTTACAATTATAAAAAATTTATTTTTTAAGTTTGAAAATTAAAAAATAAATTTACAACTCTGTTATTTAACAGATATTGTTGGACTTTATTTTATTTTTCTAATTGAAATAAAAAAATTAATCATATAATTTAAAATTTCAAAAATAAAAAATTTAGTTTTCTAAAATTTTTAATTTTTTAAAAATATTTTTTATTTTTTTATTCTCCAAATAATGCTGCACTCAGAAAATTGTCTTTTTTTTTGCTGCACTTGTTCACAAAATAAGAATAAATTAATTTAAAAAATTTAAAATTTTTCATTTTTCAATTTTTTTAGTTTTAGAATATTTTTTAAATTTTTATTTTTCTTCTGTTAGAAAAAATTATTTTTTAGTTTAAAACTTTAAACAAAAATAAAAATTTTACAGATCTTTTGTTTACTGGATATTGCTGAACTTTAATTTATTTTTCTAATTTAAATAAAAAATATTTAATAATATAATTTAAAAATTAAAAAATAAAAAATTTAGTTTTTTAAAATTTTTAATTTTTTAAAAATATCTTTTTATCTTTTTATTCACTGGATACGACTACACTCGGACAGTTGACTTTTTTTTGCTGCACTTGTTCACAAATTAATAATAGATTAATTTAAAAAATTTAAGATTTTAATTTTTTTATTTTTTAAATAATTTGGAATTTTTTATTTTTTTTAAAATTAGAAAAAAAATTATTTTTTAAGTTTAAAAATTTAAAAAATAAATTTACAACTCTGTTATTTAACAGATATTGTTGGACTTTATTTTATTTTTCTATTTGAAATAAAAATATTAATCATATACTTTAAAATTTCAAAAATAAAAAATTTAGTTTTTTAAAATTTTTAATTTTTTTATTCTCCAGATAATGCTGCACTCAGAAAGTTGATTTTTTTTGCTGCACTTGTTCACAAAATAAGAATAAATTAATTTAAAAAATTTAAAATTTTTTATTTTTCCATTTTTTTAGTTTTAGAATATTGTTTAAATTTTTATTTTTCTTCTGTTAGAAAAAAATTATTTTTTAGTTTAAAACTTTAAACAAAAATAAAAAATTTACAGATCTTTTGTTTACTGGATATTGCTGAACTTTAATTTATTTTTCTAATTTAAATAAAAATATTTAATAATATAATTTAAAAATTAAAAAATAAAAATTTAGTTTTTTAAATTTTTTAATTTTTTAAAAATATCTTTTTATCTTTTTATTCACCGGATAAGACTACACTCGGACAGTTGACTTTTTTTTGCTGCACTTGTTCACAAATTAATAGTAGATTAATTTAAAATATTTAAGATTTTAATTTTTTTATTTTTTAAATAATTTGGAATTTTTTATTTTTTTTACAATTAGAAAAAAATTATTTTTTAAGTTTAAAAATTTAAAAAATAAATTTACAACTCTGTTATTTAACAGATATTATTGGACTTTATTTTATTTTTGTAATTGAAATAAAAAATTAATCATATACTTTAAAATTTCAAAAATAAAAAATTTAGTTTTTTAAAATTTTTAATTTTTTTATTCTCCAGATAATGCTGCACTCATAAAATTGACTTTTTTTTTGCTGCACTTGTTCACAAAATAAGAATAAATTAATTTAAAAAATTTCAAATTTTTTATTTTTCAATTTTTTTAGTTTTTGAATATTGTTGTAATTTTTTATTTTTCTACTATTATAAAAAATTATGTTTTAGTTTAAAACTTTAAACAAAAATGAAAAATTTATAGATTTGTTGTTTAATAGATATTGCTAAACTTTATTTTATTTTTCTTATTTAAATAAAAAACATTTAATAATATAATTTAAAAATTAAAAAATAAAAAATTTAGTTTTTTAAAATTTTTTATTTTTTTAAGAATATTTTTTATTTTTTATTCACTGGATAATACATCACATGGACAGTTGACTTTCTTTTGCTGCACTTGTTCACAAATTAAGAATAAATTAATAAAAAAATTTAAAATTTTAATTTCTTTTATTTTTTGGATATTGTTAGAATTTTTTGTTTTTTTACAATTAGAAAAAAATTATTTTTTTAGTTTAAAAATAAAAAAAATAAATTTACAGATCTGTTATTTACCAGAATATGCTAGACTTTATTTTATATTTCTAATAAAAATAAAAAATTAATCATATAATTTAAAAATTCAAAAATAAAAAATTTAGTTTTTTAAAATTTTTAATTTTTAAATTTTTTTTATCTTTTTATTCACCGGATAATGCTACAACCAGACAGTTGACTTTTTTTGTTGCACTTAATGACAAATTAAGAATAAATTAATTTAAAAAATTTAAAATTTTAATTTTTTTATTTTTTAGATATCATTAGAATTTTTTATTTTTTAAAATTAGAAAAAAAAATTTTTTTTAGTTTAAAATTAAGAAAAATTAAATTTACTAATCTGTTATTTACCAGATATTGCTAACCTTTATTTTATTTTTCTAATTTATATAAAAAAATTAATCATATAATTTAAAAATTCAGAAATAAAAAATTTATTTTTTAAAAATTTTAATATTTTTAAAAATATTTTTTTATCTTTTTATTCACCGAATAATGCTACACTCGGATAGTTTACTTTTTTTTTGCTCCACTTGTTCACAAATTAAGAATAAATTAATTTAAAAAGTTTAAAATTTTAATTTTTTATTTTTTGGATATTGTTGGAATCTTTTATTTTTTACAATCAGAAAAAAAATTTATTTTTTAAGTTTAAAAATTAAAAAAAATAAATTTACAGATCTGTTATTTACCAAATATTGATGGACTTTATTTTATTGTTCTAATTTAAATAAAAAAATTAATCATATAATTTTAAAATTCAAAAATAAAAAATTTATTTTTTTTACATTTTTAATTTTTTAAAAATTATTTTTTATCTTTTTATTCACCGGATAAGACTACACCCTGAGAGTTGACTTTTTTTTGCTGCACTTGTTCACAAATTAAGAATAGATTAATTTAAAAATTTAAAATTTTTATTTTTTTATTTTTTGGATAATTTGAAATTTTTAATTTTTTTACAATTAGAAAAAAATTTATTTTTTAAGTTTGAAAATTAAAAAATAAATTTACAACTCTGTTATTTAACAGATATTGTTGGACTTTATTTTATTTTCCTAATTGAAATAAAAAAATTAATCATATAATTTAAAAATTCAAAAATAAAAAATTTAGTTTTCTAAAATTTTTAATTTTTTAAAAATATTTTTTATTTTTTATTCTCCGGATAATGCTGCACTCAGAAAATTGTCTTTTTTTTGCTGCACTTGTTCACAAAATAAGAATAAATTAATTTAAAAAATTTAAAATTTTTTATTTTTCAATTTTTTTAGTTTTAGAATATTTTTTAAATTTTTTATTTTTTTTCTGTTAGAAAAAAATTTATTTTTTAGTTTAAAACTTTAAACAAAAATAAAAAATTTACAGATCTTTTGTTTACTGGATATTGCTGAACTTTAATTTATTTTTATAATTTTAATAAAAAATATTTAATAATATAATTTAAAAATTAAAAAATAAAAAATCTAGTTTTTTAAATTTTTTAATTTTTTAAAAATATCTTTTTATCTTTTTATTCACCGGATAAGATTACACTCGGACAGTTGACTTTTTTTTTTGCTGCACTTATTCACAAATTAATAATAGATTAATTTAAAAAATTTAAGATTTTAATTTTTTTATTTTTTAAATAATTTGGAATTTTTTATTTTTTTTAAAATTAGAAAAAAATTATTTTTTAAGTTTAAAAATTAAAAAAATAAATTTACAACTCTGTTATTTAACAGATATTGTTGGACTTTATTTTATTTTTCTAATTGAAATACAAATATTAATCATATACTTTAAAATTTCAAAAATAAAAAATTTAGTTTTTTAAAATTTTTAATTTTTTTATTCTCCAGATAATGCTGCACTCAGAAAGTTGATTTTTTTGCTGCACTCAAGCTTTAGCTCAAACTTTTGGAAGAGTTGAAAACACCCTGGATGGAGCAAAAGCTTGCGCCAACGTTTGCCTCAAGTTTTTTGGCAAACGTTGGCGCCACACATACAGACCCTGGAGGAAAAAGCTTGAGCCAACGTTTGCCTCAAACTTTTTGGCAAACGTTGGCACCACACATGCATACAAGGGGTATACTTCCAACATGAATAACTTGAGCTACAGAGCTCCAAATGAGGTGATTCAAAAAGCAATGGAAAGTAGGAATCGAGAGCTTTCCAAGCATATATGGCACTGCATGGTGGACACTAAAATTGAGGGAGAAAACTGCTCCGAAATATGCATAAACGAACATGGTGGCAACCTGCAGTGAGGCCAACTGACCTCTGCACCTTCGACGGAGTATAACTCGAGCTGTGGAGCTCCAAATGATGCTCTTCCAACGGCATTGGAAAGTAGACATTCAGGGCTTTCCAACAATATATAATAGTATGGGGTGGACAATGCGTTTGAGCCTCCAAAATCTGGCGTTTTCGACCACGTTTGAGGCAAACTTTACCTCAAACGTTGTGCACCAAAGCCAGCGACCCTGTCCTCTTCAAAGGAGCATAACTTGAGTTGTAGATGTCCAATTGAGGTGATTCTAATTGGGTTAGAAAGCTGATATTCAGAGCTTTCCAACCATATATAATAGTCTATAGTGGGCATGAAATTGACAACGTTGACAAGAGGACAAAGTAGCGCCACAAGACATGCAAGGGAGGATCCACGTTTGAGCTAAAGTTTGACCTCAAACTTTAAGCCAAACGTGGATGACAGCAAAAAGAGCAAGCTGCTACAAAAAGCTTGAGTCAAAGTTTGCCTCAAACTTTGACTCAAACTTTTTTTGGTTCATGGTCCGGTTCAAAGCTTAAATATTTCCCAAGGTCAAGAGCAATCAACAGAGGCTATTTTCAACCCAATTCCATCAAGGCCAAAAGCCCAATTGACATCACTCAAAGGCATAAGAAACAATTTGATTAGGAATTTTATTTTCTTTGTAATTTGCTTTTCAATTTCATTTTCATTTGTCATATTTGTAAAAGCCTATAAAAAGGCATCATTTTAATTTTAGAAGGGGAGCTCCATCAGAGAGCACTAGGGAGCATTAGGATTTGAGAGTTCCCTCTCTTAGTTTTCATTTTTGTTTTGAATCTTGGGTTGAGAATTGAAGAAATTCTGTTTCAATCTCACCTTGAGAATTCTCTCTGTTTACTTGTCTGCATAATTTTAGTGAATTTTGATTTGAATCAAAACTCTCTTTACTGCTTTCCTCTCTATTTTCTTCTGCAATTATTCTCTGTTGGATCAAGGAAGGAATTGAGATCTAGACTTGGTCTCTAGTCTCATCCAACCCCTGAGATCTTCAACCTCTCATTTAGATTTTGCAATTGAGTTATATTTCTGTTTTGCTTCTTTAAGAAATTTTCCTTCTCTGTTGAGATCTATCGCATTTTACTACTTCCTCGGATTTATTGCTCTGCATATTTCCTTGTTTAATTGTGCATCCCAAATCCTAATTTCTTTTATTCTTCTTGCAATTTAACTTTCCAGTTACTTGATCTACTGCTTTCTTTTAATTTCCAGCACCCACTCCCCTTTACATTTAATGCAATTTTATATTTCTTGTCATTTAAGATTTTACCAATTTACATTTCTTGCTCTTTAAGTTACGTGCCAATTTACATTCTGCAACTTTAAATTCATTGTCATTTACTTTCTGTTGGCTACAATTTCACACAATTCACTTCAATGTCAGCTTGACTAAACTAATCACCCACTAAAGTTGCTTGATCCATCAATCCTCGTGGGATCAACCTCACTCACGTGAGTTTTACTACTTGATGCGACCCGGTGCACTTGCCGGTTAGTTTTATGTGTTTGGGATTCGTTTTTCGTTTTCCGAAAATACTCATCAAGTTTTTGGCGCCGTTGCCGGGGATTGATTTAGATCAACAATTATTAAGTGGGTGAAAATTCTAGATCAAGCATTTTCTTTATTTTTGTTCTCTGTTCTAAGTTGAAACCAAGGTGTTTGAGTTATTGCCTCACTAAGAAATTCATCTCTGAGATATGAATTTTAATTTTCCTTGGTGTTGTGTTTTACAAAACTCAAATGGAGTTCAACTCATCTTATGATCAAACAAATTTTATGGGATATTACCCACCATCACCAATCTCTAATGATGGCTGGGAATATCACCAAGAAAATACAAATTCTGAGCACTCCAATCCATGGAGATTTGCTTCAGAAACACAAGATGAGCAAGAGAATCATATGGGATACTTCCCACCACCACAAAATGATTCAAGTCATTATTCTAATGGTGGCTGGGAGTATCACCAAGGAATGAAAGAGCATCACCAAGGAATGAAAGAGCATCCACCCTCACATCCTAATTTCTCATTTGAAAGATCTTCATCACTTGATTATGCCTCAACACAAAGTTTTCTCCAAAATCCAAAGAAGTCATCCCATCAATCACACAACTCATTCCACACCCCTCAACACAACTTCACCACAATACATTCATGTCACCAAAATTATTCTCAACCTTCATCTCTTGAACCAACAGATGAGGATTACCTTCAAGCCATTGAAATACACAGAAAACTCGTGGAAAGATACACAAAATCCCCATCCTGGAAAGAAATCGTCTTCAAGAAGATGAATGGGCCCTTAGAACAAACAAGGGGGAACTTAAAACCATCAAACAGTAAGGATGAAGACCAATTGATGGATGTGAAGGATAAAGTGGAAGAGCAAGATGAGGAGGCTACTGTATTAAGTGAACTTCCAATGAAGAATGAGGTGGTTGAAAATGAAAATGAACTTGAGGTAACAAAGGAACATTCACAACCCTCAAAAACTTCCCTTGAATCTGTGATCAAAAAATATGAAGAAGAAATGAAGAAATCTTGGGAAGAACAATAAACCTTGATGAGTATTTTGGAGGAAAAATGAATTTCTCCCAAAACACACAATTCTAACCGGCAAGTGCACCGGGTCGCATCAAGTAATAAAAACTCACGGGAGTGAGGTCGATCCCACAGGGATTGAAGGATTGAGCAATTTTAGTTTAGTGGTTGATTTAGTCAAGCGAATCAAGATTTGGTTGAGAGATTTGTGATTTGCAGAATTTAAATTGCATAGAAAGTAAAGGGAATGGGTAATTGACATGAAATTAAAGAGGACGAGAATTAAATTGTTGAATCTTAAAGTGCAAGTAACATAAATTGCGGAAACTTAGATTGCAAGAAATGTAAATTTGGATTTGCAGAATTTAAACAAGGAAAAGTAAATTGCATTAAACAGAAGAGTAAAAGGGAATTGGGATTGAATCGGATCCGAAACAGAAAAGTAAATGAACATATAAAGCAATAAACAGAGGATTGAAATGGGAAATCAGATCTCAGGACCCAGAGACTAGAAAACCAAGTCTAGATCTCAATGCCTTCCTAGATCCAACAAGAACAATTGCAAGGAAATTGTAAAGTGCAAAGAAAGTAGATGAAGAGCAATTAACAGAAATTAAATTCAATTAACAGTAAAGAAACAGAGAGATCCAAGGATGAGATTGAAACAGAATTTCTTCAATTCTCCAACCCAAGATCCAAGACAATTGTAATTGAAATTGAAAGCAATAAAACTGAGAGGAAGAGAAGTGAATTCTCCTTCCCCAAGACAAAGAAATTAAAGATCACTCAATATCCAAAGCTCTCCGAAAACTATTATGAAAATTTCAAAAGAAAGCTCCCCGAAGAACTTGAATTCTATCCTATTTATACACTTTCTTCAAATGATCTTCAAGCCTTGAGTTGGGCCTTTGTTCTTGGTGGAATTGGGTTGAAAGAGGCCTTGGTTGGTGATGAGATATTTTGGTGAGAAACGAATCTCTCACTAAACATCACAATCCAACCGGCAAGTGTACCGGGTCGTATCAAGTAATAAAAACTCACGGGAGTGAGGTCGATCCCACAGGGATTGAAGGATTGAGCAATTTTAGTTTAGTGGTTGATTTAGTCAAGCGAATCAAGATTTGGTTGATGATTGTGTGACTTGCAGAATGTAAATTGCATTGAAGTAAAGAGAACAAGAAATAAATTGCTGAAACTTAAAGAACAAGAAATTAAATGGCAGAAACTTAAAGTGCAAGAAATATAAATTGCGGAATCTTAAAGTGCAAGGAATATAAATTGCTTGAAATGTAAAGGGAATTGGGGAATGGATTTGCAGAATTTAAACAAGGAAAAATTAAATTGCATCAAACAGAAGAGGGCAAGGGAATTGGGATTGAACCGGATCTTGAAGCAATAAAGTAAATGAACAATGAAAGCATTAAACAGAGAATTGAAATGAGAATTTAGATCTCAGGACCCAGAGACTAGAAAACCAAGTCTAGATCTCAATGCCTTCCTAGATCCAATAAGAACAATAGCAAGGAAATTGTAAATTGCAAAGAAGAGCGATGAAGAACAATGAACCGGAAATGAAATTCAATTAACAGTAAAGTAAAGAAACAGAGAGATCCAAGATTGAGATTGAAACAGAATTTCTTCAATTCTCCAATCCAAGATTCAAGACAAAAGTAAAATGAAATTTCAAGTAAAAGGAAACAAAGAAATTCAAGTTCACTCAGTAACAAAAGCTTTCCAAAAACTCCTCTCAAAAATCTAAAAGAAAAGCTCTCTAAACAAATTGAATTCTATCCTCTTTATACACTTTCCAAAATGATCTTCAAGCCTTGAGTTGGGCCTTTGTTCTTGGTGGAATTGGGTTGAAAGAGGCCTTGGTTGATTGCTCTTGAAGATTGAAGAAGAACCGAAGTGAACCAATTGAACCGGTTTTTGAAGTTGGCCAAAGATGATCTCAACGTTAGGGTCAAAGTTAGGGGTCTAACTTTGACCCTAACTTTTTATGGCAGCAAGCATGGTTTCCTGGTTTGAACGTTGGTGCCAACGTTAGGGGTCTAACTTTGACCCTAACGTTGGCAATGCTTGGTGTGAGTGGCGCCAACGTTAGCCTCCAAGTTAGGGGGCTAACGTTGGCGCAAACGTTGGCCTTCCCCCTTTGTGATTTAAGTGCCAACGTTAGCCTCCAAGTTAGGGGGCTAACGTTGGCGCAAACGTTGGTGCCCAGGGGAGAAATTCTCAAGTTCCAACGTTAGCCTCCAAGTTAGGGGGCTAACGTTGGAGCTAACGTTGGCCACTTCCAGGGAGTGATTTACATGCCCAACGTTAGCCTCCAAGTTAGGGGGCTAACGTTGGGGCTAACTTCATGCAACCCGGTTCAATTTTCACTTATTCCATTGTCCTCTCTTCACTCCTAGCCATTCCTCTTTGCTTCAACCTTTCTCCAAGCCTTCTTCACCTATCATTGATCAACCAAACTAATCAAAGCTTTGCTCAAAATCATGAGGTATTCAATCTTCCACAATATGCAACAATTATAGCTCAAAACCTCATGAAATGGCATGAATTCACATATGGTTGGTTCAATCAAGGGAAACATGAAAATCTACTCAATTAGCTTGCTTGTAGCTCAAGAAAGTGCATAATTCTAATGAAAACTAAAGAAAAAGACTAGCTAAAATGGGCTCAGATGACTTGTCATCACAACACCAAACTTAAAGCTTGCTTGTCCCCAAGCAAGAAATGAATTATTAAGAAGAAAGAATGAAATGGAAAAGGAAGTTCATGCTAGCAAAGTGTTATTGATAGTTCATGGGGTTTTATGTGGATATGCAAATGCTCACTTCTTATTGACTCTTAGGCCTAGAAAGTCTCCTTCAAGCTTCAAGTGACATACTGCTATGACCTCTCATTATTCCTTTATCCTTGGTCATTACTTTATTCAAAAGCTTTATTTGAGTGTCATGTGTAGCAAGTTCATTTTCTTTTCTTTATACTTGACACATTATTCACCATAGACACTTGGCTCACATTCCTTCTTAAAACATTGATGCCCAGCACCTCTTTGGGCTACTAAATGCTTTGTAGTTAGGTTGCTCTTGATAGTGGATTTTCAGCTGATGATCCCGGGTTAGTTAACCCAAGTCACCAAGTGTTGAGGCACTCCTAAGAGCTTACTAATCCAAGCAGATCCTAGTACACAAACATCACAGGCATATATTTCAGAGTTCAAGCTATTGGTGTCCAGCTTTGTTTCTTTTTGTTTTTCTTTTGTTTTGCCACTTTTTGGCTTTCTTTGTTCTTTCTTTCTTTTTGTTTTTCTTTCTAACCAAGGAGTTTTATTCAATTGAGATTCATAGACAGTATCCACTCTCTACTTAGAAGGAGATTTCCTAGCTCTTTATTCACTAAAAGTGAGTTATTATACAATCACACACATACCACCACTTACTTTTATTCCACTTCTATCTAACAGAGACCATTTCACTTCACATTCAAACTGTTCTTTTATTGAATTAAAAGATGCAGGGGACAACATATGCTTCTTGTTAAGTGAAAATGAACACACAAGCCAACATAAAAACCAGCCTACTTAAAAAAAACAAAAACATAATTGATGCATACTACACTAACAGTTTCTGTTAAAATGGGCATATTCATACTTCCAAATTAGAGAAATTCAATACTGATGGAGTTAAGTGACAATACAACCTCTTGGTGGCTTCTTCTTCTTTCATCTCAGCTAATGGTGAGTAGTCCTCCCAGAAGAGTGATTGATTTTCTGCAGTGTTAATGGAAGTTGCTTGTTTCTCAAGCCTTTATGTGATTTGTTAGTGTGCAAGACTTTCTTGTAGGTGTTTGAACTTACTTTGGTGTGTGAACACCAAACTTAGTCTCTTGCCATGTTTCTTATCCATAACCATATGTGAAAGCCTAAATCTTTGCTAAAGGTAATAAAACTGAAAACTAGAAACAGACAATGCTTAAATGATTTGTCAGATTGCTTGGAGTTGGTAACTCTTTATATAGAAAGTGAGAATGTGCTTTTAAGTAAGATTTTTGGTGGAACACCAAACTTAGAATCCTTCATTCTCCCTTAATATGTTTTGGTGTGAAACACCAAACTTAGCTCCTTGCAATACATACCACTCATTTAACCTTTTTATTGAAATAACTATGAAAAGAAAACTACCTCAGGTTGGGTTGCCTCCCAACAAGCGCTCTTTTATTGTCACTAGCTTGACACTGAGGCTTTCTTTTATGGCGGTTGATGACTGTAGTGCCTCAACTTGTCCCCTCTGATCGTGAGCTTCTTCTTTGTTCCTTGGTGCTCTATCTCAGCATGTTCTAGTGATAATATTTTGCTCACAGTATAGTAATCGTTAGTCTGTTGGTCTGTTCCCAGTTGTTGATAGACTAACTGCACTTTGTCACCTTTGGAGAGCCCTTCTGTTGGAATTTTTTTGTTCTTCCACCCCTTTTTGATTCTGTTTTTGTTTTTCTTCCTTCCTTTTGTTAATTCTTCTTCTTTGAAAACAGGCTCCCTTTTGAAATTCCTTTTCTTAGTTGCCAATACTACAATGTTCCCTTGAGCTTCTTCATTACTTTGCACAGTCTCTTTCTCTTTTTGGCCTGCTGTATCATCTATCTCTTGCTTGGGAGGGCAGTTGTTGTTTGTCTTGTTGATTTCCTCCCTCCACTGCAGATTTTCCTTGTCTGTTTCTGTACCATCCTTCTTTTCATTACTGTTCTGTGTTTCTGGTAGTACACTCAGAGTGATACTTTCATTATGCATCCTGAGGGTTAATTCTCCTTGCTCTATGTCTATGATGGCCCTAGCAGTGGCTAAGAACGGTCTTCCCAGTATAATGGAGTCGCCCTCATCCTGATTCGAATCCAGGATCACAAAATCTGCAGGGAAGATGAATCTATCTACCTTGACTAGAAGGTTCTCAATTATACCACTGGGGCATATTACTGATTTGTCCACCAATTCTAGAGACATCTTTACTGGTCTTACCTCTTTTATGCCTAACTTTTTCACTAGAGAGGCAGGCATCAGATTGATACTAGCTCCCAAGTCACACATCGCCTTCTTGATAGTTATACTGCCAATGGCGCAGGGTAGAAAGAAACTCCCAGGGTCCTCAAGTTTGGGAGGAAGTCCCTTCTGGATTAGTGCTCTGCATTCCTCAGTGAGCAGTACAGTTTCATTAACTTGCCAACTCCTCTTCTTGTTGATAAGTTCCTTCAAGAACTTTGCGTACAGGGGCATTTGCTCAAGTGCTTCAGTTAAGGGAATATTGATCTCTAACTTCTTGAAGATTTCAAGAAATTTTGGGAAGTGTTGGTCCTTAGTTTCCTTGTTAAACCTTTGAGGATATGGCAAGGGAGGAGTGAAGTTATTTCCCTGCCTTTGGTCCTCAGTTGGCTCTTCAATTACTTCCTTTCCCTTTCTTGATTTTTGTGGCTGATCTTCTTTTTCTTGAACTTGATTCTGAGTTGGCTTGCTTGCTGTCTCCTTCTTGTCATTGACTTTCTCTTCTTCGGCTTGTTTCTTGTCACTTTCCTTTGGCTTCTTGGTTGCTTCTTCATTTTTCACCAAGACTCTTCCACTCCTCAATTGTATTGCCTTGCATTCTTCCTTAGGATTTGGGATTGTGTCACTCGGCAGTGAGCTTGAAGGTTTCTCAACAGAAATCTGTTTGGAGATTTGCCCAATTTGCCTCTCTAGGCTCTTCATGGAGGCTTCATGGTTCTTGGTTGTCATTTCTTGGTGTTTCCACATTTTGTCTATCAAGGTTTCCAAGTTGGTGAGTCTTTGAGATTCAGGTGATGCTTGTGGTGGGTTGTGAGATGTGGATGGTGGATGGTAGGCATTTTGGTTGGTGGGTTGGTTATTAGATTGGTAATGGTTGGGGTTGGAGTAGTTGTTTTGAGGTTTTCTGTAGGGGTTTTGGTTAGTTTGCTGCTGGTTGTGGTTTTGGTTGTTTCTTAAAGTGTTTTGGTTTGAGTTTCTCTGCCATGGTTGTTGATTTTGGTTGTGATTGTCTCCCCACCTAAGGTTTAGGTGGTTCTTCCAAGAAGGGTTGTAAGTGTCACCATATACTTCATTTGGCCCAGAATTTTGGTTGTGCATGTACTGGACTTGTTCTTGCTGTTGCTCCTCTTGAGTCTCTTCACTCTGTCCCCATGTGGTTGATGGTTGGCTAGTGTTGACTGCTGCAACTTGGAGACTATCAATCCTCTTGGCCATTTGCTCAAATTGTTGTTGAATTTGCTGCTGCATCATCTTGTTTTGAGCTAGGATTGAGTCCACTCCTTCTAGTTCCATTACTCCTCTTCTTTGTGATGGTTGGCGGCTTCTTTGATGAGCAAAGAAATATTGGTTGTTGGCCACCATATCCACAAGATTCTGAGCTTCCTCAGCAGTTTTCATTAGTTGTAGTGAACCTCCAGCAGAATGATCTAATGCCTCCTGAGATTTCAATGTCAGGCCTTCATAGAAATTTTGCAGCACATCCCATTCATTGAACATCTCTGGAGGGCATTTTCTGATTAAGGCTTTGTACCTCTCCCATGCTTCATACAAGGATTCAGCATCTAATTGTGTGAATGTCTGCACCTCGGTTTTCAGCCTGATGACTCTCTGGGGTGGATAGAACTTGGCTAGAAATTTAGTCACCAAGTCATCCCAACTAGTGATACTTACTTGGGGAAAAGTTTCAAGCCATTGTGCAGCCTTATCCCTTAATGAGAACGGGAACAGCAGAAGCTTGTAGGTTTCAGGATTCACACCATTGGATTTGACAGTGTCACAGATCCTCAAGAAGGTAGATAGATGTTGATTTGGATCCTCCAATGGTCCTCCTCCAAATGAGCAGTTGTTCTGGACCAATGTGATGAGTTGTGGCTTCAGTTCGAAGTTATTTGCATTGACATTAGGGGTGAGAATGCTGCTTCCACAATGTCTAGCATTTGCAAAAGTATAGGAAGCCAATACTCTCCTCTGTTGTGGTGGATTATTAACTCCTCCTCCTGGATTAGATGTATCTCCTTCCATCTCGTGGAATTCTTCGTCTGATTCTTCTTCTCCAACAATACTTTTCCCTCTTTCGGCTCTTCTTATCCTTCTAAGAGTTCTCTGATCAACTTCAGATAACACAGGAGCGGATCTCCTTGTACCTGACATACAAACAAGACAAAAGAAACACCAGCAAGATTACTTCACTCTACTGCTAGAATGAAGTTTAGTTCAAGCAAAATTTCAAACAGTTAGTGGGTTAATCAAAAGTTAAAGAAAAATAAAGAAAAAGTGCTTGATCTAGATTACCACCTCGCTTAATCATTGTCAATCTAATCAATCCCCGGCAACGGCGCCAAAAACTTGATGAGATATTTTGGTGAGAAACGAATCTCTCACTAAACATCACAATCCAACCAGCAAGTGTACCGGGTCGTATCAAGTAATAAAAACTCACGGGAGTGAGGTCGATCCCACAGGGATTGAAGGATTGAGCAATTTTAGTTTAGTGGTTGATTTAGTCAAGCGAATCAAGATTTGGTTGATGATTGTGTGACTTGCAGAATGTAAATTGCATTGAAGTAAAGAGAACAAGAAATAAATTGCTGAAACTTAAAGAACAAGAAATTAAATGGCAGAAACTTAAAGTGCAAGAAATATAAATTGCGGAATCTTAAAGTGCAAGGAATATAAATTGCTTGAAATGTAAAGGGAATTGGGGAATGGATTTGCAGAATTTAAACAAGGAAAAATTAAATTGCATCAAACAGAAGAGGGCAAGGGAATTGGGATTGAACCGGATCTTGAAGCAATAAAGTAAATGAACAATGAAAGCATTAAACAGAGAATTGAAATGAGAATTTAGATCTCAGGACCCAGAGACTAGAAAACCAAGTCTAGATCTCAATGCCTTCCTAGATCCAATAAGAACAATAGCAAGGAAATTGTAAATTGCAAAGAAGAGCGATGAAGAACAATGAACCGGAAATGAAATTCAATTAACAGTAAAGTAAAGAAACAGAGAGATCCAAGATTGAGATTGAAACAGAATTTCTTCAATTCTCCAATCCAAGATTCAAGACAAAAGTAAAATGAAATTTCAAGTAAAAGGAAACAAAGAAATTCAAGTTCACTCAGTAACAAAAGCTTTCCAAAAACTCCTCTCAAAAATCTAAAAGAAAAGCTCTCTAAACAAATTGAATTCTATCCTCTTTATACACTTTCCAAAATGATCTTCAAGCCTTGAGTTGGGCCTTTGTTCTTGGTGGAATTGGGTTGAAAGAGGCCTTGGTTGATTGCTCTTGAAGATTGAAGAAGAACCGAAGTGAACCAATTGAACCGGTTTTTGAAGTTGGCCAAAGATGATCTCAACGTTAGGGTCAAAGTTAGGGGTCTAACTTTGACCCTAACTTTTTATGGCAGCAAGCATGGTTTCCTGGTTTGAACGTTGGTGCCAACGTTAGGGGTCTAACTTTGACCCTAACGTTGGCAATGCTTGGTGTGAGTGGCGCCAACGTTAGCCTCCAAGTTAGGGGGCTAACGTTGGCGCAAACGTTGGCCTTCCCCCTTTGTGATTTAAGTGCCAACGTTAGCCTCCAAGTTAGGGGGCTAACGTTGGCGCAAACGTTGGTGCCCAGGGAGGTTTTCTTCATGCCAACGTTAGCCTCAAAGTTAGGGGGCTAACGTTGGGGCTAACTTTTCAACCAAAAGTTTGTGCAAAAGTTTGATGCTAACTTGATGACAAGTCATCCTAGCCTATTTTAACTAGTCTTTTTCTTTTGTTTTCATTATAATTATGCACTTTCTTGAACCATAAGCAAGCTAATTGAGTAGATTTTCATGTTTCCCTTGATTGAATCAACCATGTATGAATTCATGCCATTTCATGAGGTTTTATGCTATAATTGCTGCATATTATGATAGAATGGATATCTCATGATTATGAGCATAGCTTTAATGTGTTTGGTTGATTAATGATAGGTGAAGAAAGCTTGGAGAAAGGTTGAAGCAAGAAGGAATAGCTAGGAGTAAAGAGAAGACAATGGAATAAGTGAAATTGAACCAGGAAGCAAAAAGCTGGACCTAAAGTTAGCATCAAACTTTTGCACAAACTTTTGGTTGAAAAGTTAGCCCCCTAACTTGGAGGCTAACGTTGGAACTTGAACATCACTCCCTGGGTACCAAAAGTTTGCGCCAACGTTAGCCCCCTAACTTTGAGGCTAACGTTGGCACATGAAATTCACCCCTGGGCACCAAAAGTTTGCGCCAACGTTAGCCCCCTAACTTTGAGGCTAACGTTGGCATGAAGAAAACCTCCCTGGGCACCAGAAGTTTGCACCAACGTTAGCCCCCTAACTTGGTGGCTAACGTTGGCACATGAAAATCACAAGGAGGAGCAAAAGTTTGCGCCAACGTTAGCCCCCTAACTTGGTGGCTAACGTTGGCGCCACAAGTACACAAGGTAAGGCCAACGTTAGGGCCAAAGTTAGACCCCTAACTTTGGCACCAACATTGGTATCAGCAAAGTGGTGTTAGCTGATATGAAAAGTTGGAGCAAAAGTTAGACCCCTAACTTTTGCTCAAACTTTTGGTCCAACTTTTGCAAAACTCCAACCCGGTTCAATTGGTTCGTTTTGGTTCTTCTCCAAACTTCAAGAGCAATCAACCAAGGCCTCTTTCAACCCAATTCCACCAAGAGCAAAGGCCCAACTCAAGGCTTGAAGATCATTTGAAGAAAGTGCATAAATAGGATAGAATTCAAGTTCTTCAGGGAGCTTTTCTTTTGAATTTTCATAATAGTTTTCGGAGAGCTTTGGATATTGAGTGATCTTTAATTTCTTTGTCTTGGGGAAGGAGAATTCACTTCTCTTCCTCTTCATTTTATTGCTTTCTATTTCAATTGCAATTGTCTTGGATCTTGGGTTGGAGAATTGAAGAAATTCTGTTTCAATCTCATCCTTGGATCTCTCTGCTTTGTTTACTGCAATTTAATTTCCGTTTCTGTTACTTGCTTCTCATCTACTTTCCTTACAATTTACAATTCCCTTGTAATTGTTCTTGTTGGATCTAGGAAGGCATTGAGATCTAGACTTGGCTTTCTAGTCTCTGGGTCCTGAGATCTGATTTCCCATTTCAATTCTCTGTTTACTGCTTTATATGTTCATTTACTTTTCTGTTTCAGATCCGATTCAGTCCCAATTCCCTTTTACTCTTCTGTTTAATGCAATTTAACTTTTCCTTGTTTAAATCCAAGCCCCAATTCCCTTTACAATTCCAGCCGTTTACATTTCTTGCACTTTAAGATTCCGCTATTTACATTTCTTGCATTTTAAGTTCCTGCTATTTAATTTCTTGTTCTTTAAGATTCAGCAATTTAATTCCCTGTTCTCTTTACTTCCATGCAATTTAATTTCTGCAAATCACAAAACACTCAACCAAATCTTGATTCGCTTGACTAAATCAACCACTAAACTAAAATTGCTCAATCCTTCAATCCCTGTGGGATCGACCTCACTCCCGTGAGTTTTTATTACTTGATACGACCCGGTGCACTTGCCGGTTAGATTTGTGTGTTTTGGAGGAAATTTATTTTTCAACAAAATACTCATCAGTTTTTGGCGCCGTTGCCGGGGATTGATTAGATTGACAATGATTAAGTGAGGTGGTGATCTAGATCAAGCACTTTTTCTTTAATTTTGATTAACCCACTAACTGTTTGATTTTTTGCTTAAACTAACTAACACTTCAATCTGGCAGTAAATTGAAGTGTCACTGATTTTGTGCATTTCTCATGCTCTGCTTGTATGTCAGGTACAAGAAGAACCATACCTGTAAGACCCAGAAATTTTAGAAAAAATCATATTAAGAGCTAATTTTGATTTATTTATTCATTAAGTACCTTAACCTCAGAAATTATTTCATTAAAAAATAAATTAAAGCAAATTTTGATTAATTGAGTTTAAAGTAACTTAAGGGTTTATCTGATTTTATAATTATCGAATTATTTTCTATATTTAGATAATAAAATTTAGCAAATGTAAAATAATAAGAATTTTATATGATTTGGTTTAAGTAATTGAGATTTCGGAGTTTAATACTAATATTTTTATAAATAAAGAAAATTAATTATATTACCTTATAATCTCAATTAGAGTATTTGATTTCAAATCAATTAGTATTTTGATATAATAAATAATATTTTAGAGTAATTTTAGAGATTTAATTAGATTTCAGATTAACCCAAAAATCCCCAATTTTATCATAAAACCCTAAATCCCCAAAAGGCAACCCTGACCCTAATTTTCCTAGCCTTAACCGCCATACCCTTTTCCCAAAATAACCCAACCCACAGCTTCAGAAGACCAAAAGGAAAAAAAAAATGAAAAGGGAGAAAGGATGAAGAGGGATCCGCGGAAGAGGTGAAGGGGAGAAGGAAGACGACGCCAGCGGGCGTCACTGCCGCCGCCCCGTCGTGTCACCACCAGGAGGGAAAAAGAGAGAAAGCCGAGGAAGGAGAGGAGAAGAAGCCGCCACTGGCGCGCGTCTATTGCCGTCTTCGCGGGGTCTCTGGCGCCGCCGTTGTCCTCGCCTTTCTGCCTTCGACGTTGAGCCCCGACCGCCGCCGAACCGAGTTGAAAAGAGAGACCAGATCTGGTGGTGTGAGAGAGCGACCCATGCGAGGGAGAGGAGGCGCCGTTGCTGCTGCTGCCTCGCCGTCGCCAATTCGATTGGAGGGGAAAAACGCGTGACTGAGGGAAGCACCCAGGAGGGGCCACTGTCGCCGCTGACGATGGGAGGAAGAGAAGAGCCGCCGCGCTCTGCCGCAACCAGCACCATTGTTTCCTGCGCCGCCGCTGAGTCAAGACGTCGCCGCCGCTATTCGCCGTTCTGAGTTGCGCCGCCGCGACTGTGGTCGCTAGAAACAGTGCTGTGGTCATCAGAATTGCTTGGGGATCCCCGCTGCCACCAAAAACCGCCACTGATGTCTAGGTCTGCTTGGTAAACTCTAAACCTTGCTTCAGCTTCTTTGTCTATTAAGTCGATTTTCACTGTTAGAGTGGTTGCTGAGGTTGTCTGTGTCAGGGGTCACTGCAAGTTTCTCTGCCGCCGCAGAAAGTCCATCGCCATCTCGTTTCTGCCGCCGCCTGAACCACCGCCAAACTTTCTGCAGTTTGGTTCAGTCATTATTCCTTCATTACGGTAAGAGTTTACATTTTAGAACCTTTCAAAATCTGTTCTGCTCCTAGTTTGTGCCACTATTCTGATTATTGTTGGCGTCTCCATTGCCTTAATCACATGGAGTGAGGCTAATGCTGCTAGGACGGGTGTCTAGGTCTGATTTCTGTTCTTCTGCCGCTGAGAGCCAACACCAGAGCTATTCCTAATGATTCTGGTCGGATATCTTTTTCGATTCTAGGCCATTTACATGTTTTACTATCTTTGTCATGCTTGTTCTGATTCGATTTTTGATACATGTCCTTTGTCTTGGGTTTCTGGAAACTGTTTCAGTCACTGTAATTGCAATTTATATTAACACGGCTGTTGTAAGAGGCGTCGGGGCTGTTGCTGTTCCCGTGGGGGGTTATTGTTATCACTGTCGCCATGATTTGAAAGAAAAGGAAATTATCACGATTAGTTACGTGGACTCAGCTAACTGAGGTAGGGGTTTTCTTAAAATTTATTTTATAATTCAGAGTTGTGATAAATAGATATTGATGCGAAAAGATATATTTCTGTGATTATATTTGTCTTGTGGATGTGTTGGTTTGTTGGACTGGATTATTGGATGCTTGATTGCGTGAGTGGTGTATGGTTGTTGATAAAAACCGGTTTGAAATGGTATTTGCTTGATTATTATGAAAAGTGGATTTTTTCTTGGTTTTGGAGTTTACTTAGTAATACAAATGAATTGATTCTGGGGCTGGTCTGATTTTATAAATGGATTACTATTTGAGCTGATTTGATTTTAAAAAGAGTTTTACTGTTGGAATTGGTTTGATTTAAAAATAATTTGGTATCGGAACCGGCTCAACTCTGGAAAATGTTTGAGATTTGGAAATGGTTGAAAAAGATTTGAGAAATGTTTGGATGGGACCCGAAAAGGGTGGCAGTATCCGAGTTTTAGAGGAGATGCTGCCGAAATTTTATAAAATTGGAAGTTCCACTTTAAGTATTATCTGAAAAGATTTGGTTTTAAACATTACATGTCTTAGGGTTGATTTGTTTATCAAAGAAAGAAATATGTTTTGAATTGGGGTTGTCAATGAGCGGAATGGAGAGAAGGATGATAAAGATTTTCTTTAAAATATGATTTTTGAATGAATTTGAAAATGAGATATGGATTGGTAAATGATGATGATGTTGAGGATGTCGAGAATGTTGATATATGGATTGAGAATGTTACATGAAGGTTAATACCATGGCTTGATAAATGATTATATACTGATTATGAGAATGAAATGGCTTATGAATGATGATATCTGAGATACGAGGTTCCCTGGATTAAGTGCCGTGGCTTGCTACCACGTGTACCAGGTTGAGAACTCGATATTCTGTTGACCCTACGATGTAAGTGTGACCGGGCACTATATAAATTTCCGGGAATGTTACCCCCATTGAGCAATATTGATTATTTGAGAAAAAGCTATGCATAGACTCTTGGGGATGCACGTCGGGGGACAGTCTAAGTACAATTCAGACTTGTCGGGTTGGCTGGATAACCGACAGATGAGCCTCATCAGCCATAGGACAGGCATGCATCATATGCATTTGTATGCTTTGCTTGAGTTTGAACTTGTTTGGGTTTGCCTAATTGCTAAACTGTTCTTAACTGCTACTTGAACTATTTGCTGTAACTGCTATCTACTTGTGTTTTCCTTGTATGTCTTGTCTGTGTTTGTCCTGGCGTGCTACATTTGAGAATGAACTTTGGTGCTGAATTAATGATGGTGTTGTTTGATTGCGTGGTTGATTTCTGATTGAGATTTTCCTATAAGAAAAGGAAGATTTTGGATTTCTGAAAGATTAAACTTTGTTTCCTCGAAAAGGTTTTGAATGATTGCCTATTGTTTTCTTTTAAATATTCATAAGGCAATGATAATCACTAAGCTTGAACGCAGATTTCTTATTAGATATCTTCTTATGACAACTTTGAAACTCCGTGGTGAGACCGTGTGGTTAGGTTCTCACCCCCTACAGCTTTACCTTTTCAGGAACCAGATGAAGAGACATAAAGAAGAGTTATACTGAGTTTGGTTTATATGCTGTTGTGTTAAATAGATTATTTTCTTCCCTCGTCTTTGTTATTACAAGTTTGTAAGAGGGATAGAAGTTGTATGTTCTATATGTATATTATATTATGAGATATTATGTAAGGAGTCTTGTATATGAATCTATGCCTGCTTGCATTTTTCTTAAGATAAAGTATTTATTTCTGATTTTCAAAGAAATCAGCGATACAGTGTCGAGTCACAGGCTCCTATTTTAATAGTTAGTATGTAAAGTAGTCGTAGTACCTCTTGCTATCAGAGTAGCGCAACCGGAAACGTGACTTCTGATAGTGAGGGTGTTACAATACCCAATTTTCATGAACAAGATGAAAGAACTCTCAGGAGGTTAAGAAGAGCTGAAAGAGGGAAAAACATTGTTGGAGAAGAGGAATCAGACGAAGAATTCCAAGAGATGGAGGAACATTTAACCAATCCACCAGGTGGAGAAGACAACAACAATGACAACCCACCCCAGAGGAGAGTTTTGGCTTCCTATACCTTTGCAAATCCTAGACATTGTGGGAGCAGCATCTTGGCTCCAAATGTCAATGTTAACAATTTTGAACTCAAACCACAACTCATCACCTTGGTTCAGAACAATTGCTCTTTTGGTGGAGGACCACTTGAGGACCCACACCAACATTTATCCACTTTCTTGAGGATATGCAACACTGTCAAAACTAATGGAGTGCCCCCTGACAGTTACAAGCTGATGCTATTCCCATTTTCCCTCAGGGACAAGGCCACTCAATGGTTGGAATCTTTTCCAAGGGACAGCATCAATAACTGGGATGATTTGGTAACCAAGTTTCTTGCCAAATTTTATCCTCCTCAGAGGATTATAAGGTTAAAGGCTGAGGTTCAAACATTTACATAAATGGAGGCCGAACCTATCTATGAGGCATGGGAGAGGTACAAGGCTCTGATCAGAAAATGTCCCCCTGCCATGTTTAATGAGTGGGAAAAGCTTCAGAACTTCTATGAAGGCTTAACACTGAAATCCCAGGAAGCTTTGGATCATTCAGCTGGAGGTTCCTTGCAACTCATGAAAACTGCAGAGGAGGCTCAAGAACTCATTGATATGGTGTCCAACAACCAATATTTCTTTGCTCATCAAAGAGGCCGCCAACCATCACAAAGGAGAGGAGTAATGGAGCTAGAAGGAGTGGATTCAATCCTAGCTCAAAACAAGATGATGCAGCAGCAAATACAACAACAATTTGAGCAAATGGCCAAGAGGATTGATAGTCTCCAAGTTGCAGCAGTTAACACTAGCCAACCATCAACCACATGGGGACAGAGTGAAGAAACTCAAGAAGAACAACAAGAGCAAGTACAGTATATGCACAACCAAGGACCAAATGAAGTGTATGGTGATACATACAATCCATCCTGGAAAAACCACCCAAACCTCAGATGGGGAGATAACCATACCCAAAACCAACAACCATGGGCAGAGGAACTCAAACCAACACAACCCAAGAAGCAACCAAAACCACAACCAGCAGCAAACTAACCAAAACCCCTACAGAAAACCTCAAAACAACTACCCCAACCTCAACCAATACCAATCTAATAACCAACCCACCAACCAAAATGCCTACCATCCACCACCCACATCTCATAACCCACCTCAAGTATCACCTGAAGCCCAAAGAATCACTCACTTGGAGGCCATGATAGACAAAATGTTGAAACACCAGGAAATGGTAACCAAGAATCAGGAAGCCTCCCTGAAGAGCCTAGAGAGACAGATGGGGCAACTCTCCAAGCAAGTATCTGTTGAGAGACCTTCAAACTCACTGCCCAGTGACACAATTCCAAATCCCAAGGAGGAATGCAAGGCAATACAATTAAGGAGTGGGAGAACATTGATAAGCAACAATGGCACTACAAGGAAGCAAGCAGAGAACATCAAAGAACCAACGGAGGATGAGAAGCAAACAAAGGCAGATGAGGCTAAGGAGCAAGTTGTGATGCCAAACAAAAGCACTGAGAAACTTAAAGAGAAGGACAACCAGCCACATAGCTCAACGGAAGTAGCTCAGGGACAGCAGCAAATAGGAAAGAGCATCACACCTCCACTGCCATATCCCCAGAGGTTTAACAAAGAGGTTAAAGACCAGCATTTTCACAAATTCCTTGAGATTTTCAAGAAGCTAGAAATTAATATCCCCTTGGCTGAAGCACTTGAGCAAATGCCTCTGTATGCCAAATTCTTGAAGGAGCTTGTCAACAAGAAAAGAAGCTGGGATGAGAAAGAAACCATAATGATTACTGAGGAATGCAGGGCCTTGATTCAAAAGGGGCTTCCTCCCAAGCTTGAGGACCCAGGGAGCTTCCTGTTGCCTTGCACCATTGGGGAATTGACCATCACTAAAGCAATGTGCGATCTCGGAGCAAGTATTAACTTAATACCATCTTCCTTGGTGAAAAAGATGCATATAGAGGAAGTCAAACCAGTACAAATGTCTCTGGAGCTGGTAGACAAGTCAATGGTATAACCCAGGGGTGTAATTGAAAATCTTTTGGTCAAGGTGGACAGTTTTATATACCCTGCTGATTTTGTGGTTCTAGAATCAAACGATGATGATGGTGACTCTGTTATACTGGGAAGGCCATTCTTGGCCACTGCTAGAGCTATCATAGACGTAGAGGAAAGGGAATTAACTCTCAGGATGCATGACCAGAGTGTCACTCTGAAGGTATTACCAGAGGCACAATTTAGCAAGGAGAAGAAAGACTATATGAAAAATGACCAGGAAAGCCACAGCAACATCCCAATGCTAAGGATTGCGCAGACTGATGAAAAAGCCCAAGAGGATATTAGAGTATTGGCCACTGAGAAGAGAGGTCTCCAAGGAAAACCTACGGCCAGAAAAGAAAGAACAACAAAAGGAAAGATGAAACGCAGAAACAAAGCAAAAAGGGGTTGGAAGAACAGAAAGATTCCAACAGAGGGGCTTTCCAAAGGTGACAAAGTGCAACTGATATATCAACAGCTGGGGGCAAATCAACAAACCGAGGATTATTACACTGTCAGCAACATACTATCATTAGAGCATGCTGAAATTGAACACCAGAGAACAAAGAAGAGGATCACGGTCAGAGGAGACAAATTGAGGCCCTACAAGCACCAACCACCATAAAAGAAAGCTCCAATGTCAAGCTAATGACAATAAAAGAGCGCTCCATGGGAGGCAACCCATGCTTTAAGATTCATGTCATTTTAAATTCAATAAGTTGTGATCAATTGAGCATGAATTCTTTTCTCTTTTCATGAACATATCCATTGACTGCATGCACTATTTTGAAACATATGCTAAGTTTGGTGTGCCTTCAAGCATACTAAACCAATGTTACAAATAATTCCATTTTGCATGTTTGGAGTATCTTGACAAAGCATATAGCCGAACACTAAGTTTGGTGTGTCCACATAGCTTCATGAAAAGTAGAAACTCATGCATCAATAATCATACAATTGTTGTTTTTCAAAATCTTATAAATGAAAAAAAAAATTCTTTTCCGGTAATGAAGGCATTAATTGTGATGTACCCTTTGACAAGAAACAAGTTTGGTGTTCATCAAACCTTGATGCACCGATTTAGGGATACAATTGATCCTTCATGAAAAAAAAAAGAGAGAAAAAGAAAGTATGATGAAAACAATTCTTATGAACATTTAACATTTGAATCTCACTAATTGGAGGAAGATACTCATTTTCTTTATATATGACCAAACATTAAGTTTGGTGTCTTCAAGGGAGAGTGTCACGGTTCAAATGATATAAGAATTGATGGTTCACATAGTATTAATAAAAAGAACACTCTTGCTACGGTTGGATAAGACTAATGTATGTTGTCTTGTTGTGGTGACTAGGAGGTCAAAGAATCTTAAAAGAAAAAGACTAGTTAAAATAGGCTAGGATGACTTATCATCACAACACTTTTGCAAAGAGTAGCCTACTGTCTATGAATCTCAATTAAATAAAAAATTCCTTGGTTAGAAAGAAAAACAAAAAGAAGGAAAGAAAAAAAGATAGCCAAAAAGTGGCAGAACAAAAGGAAACAAAAAGAAACAAAAGGATTCTGTGATCTAGGAGCTAGCATAAATGTGATGCCTCTAACTCTTATGAAGAGGCTACAACTGAATGAGGTGAGATCCACTGATGTAATCATACAACTGGCTGACAAAACTCAGAAGCAAGCTGAAGGGGTAGTTGAAAATGTGCTGGTGAAAGTGGGGGATTATTACTTCCCCACAGACTTTGTCATTATGGACATGGAGGAAAGCTACTTACACCCTATCATTCTGGGCAGACCATTTCTAGCCACTACTAGAGCGCTCATAGATGTAGAACAAGGAGAGCTAATTCTGAGAATACATGATGAACAGCTCATTTTCAAAGTTTTCAAACCTGCATCTGAGCCTGAACCAGAACCTGAAAAGCCTAAGGATGATAGTAGCCATCTGTGTTTGGAGGAAAGTAATCCAGCAGCTGAAACTCTAAAACAGTCCTTGGAAGGCAAACAAGAGTTGCAAGAGTTAAAGCCACAAGAATCAGTGGAAACAGATCAGAAGGATCCTCCTGACAATTTTTGTTTCCCCTATGATGCAAGGGATATGAAAACTTCCTGGGTCCGTTTTCTTAGAGAGTGTGTCCTTCTTGGTGAGAGCACTGCATTCTTTGTTCATTGTTACCGTTTGTCCTCCCTTCAAAACTCTTTTCTTGCTTAACAATTCCTTTAAATACTTGATGTGTGTAGGCATTTGATGGAGAATCTCAAGAAAGGGAATATTGACATGGAGAGAGTTAAATGTCTCTAAAAACCTTGAATAGGTTTTCTCTTTTTCACCTCCTCCTAACCTCTGAGGAAATGGTGCTTTTGGTTGGTATATTTCCAGCATGCCTTTTTGCAGTTCCTTGGCTTGCTCAGTTCCACTTTCCTGCTTAACTTCTTCCACACCTTCCTTCAAGATTTCTGGCTCCTGCTCTGAGGGCCTGATTCCTTCTTCTTCTGAAACTTCCTTCAATATGGTGATGACCTTGCATTCTTCCCATCTCACTCTCTTTTGTTCCCCTTTAGGATTCTTTTCTGTGTCACTAGGGAACACTGCAGTTGATTTGACAGCCTGTTGAGATAGCTCTCCTACTTGAGACTCCATCCTCTTGAGTTTTTCACCATGGTTTCTTAAGGTAGCTCTCACATCATCCCTGAAGCTTTTCAATTCGGTTATGTCTTGACTCATGGTTGCCATCATTCCTTCTATCCGGTTTAATTGATCTTGAAATTGTTGGTTCGGATTAGGTTGGGTAGGTTGATTATTTTGGCCATGATATGATGGTTGGGAGTAAGTGTTTTGTGTGGCTTGGTATGATCTTTGGTTGGAGTTTTGGTATGTGGAATTGTTATGTTGGTTGTGGTTGTAAGGTTTGTGGTTTTGTGGTTGGGTTTGTTAGTTCCCCCACCCAAAGTTTGGGTGATTTTTCCATCCTGGGTTGTAAGTGTTGGAATGTGGATCATATGATTGCCTTTGTTGGTTTCCCACATAGTTGGCCTCTTCCCAATCACCTCCTTCAATGCTTACTTCCTCTTGATCTTGTGTGTGTATTGCAGCCACTTGCTTTGTTTCTAATTGCCTGGTAAGCTCTGCTAGTTGCTTGGCAAACACCTTGTTTTGGGCTAGAATTGTATCAACATGGTTCAGCTCCATGACTCCCTTAGTGTTGTGCCTTTCTGATGCATAGTAGTACTCATTCTCAGCCACTGTCTCAATCACCTCAATGGCCTCTTCCACAGTCTTTTTCCTGTTCAATGAACCTCCTGATGAATGGTCTACAGCCTTCCTTGATTCATAAGAGAGTCCATCATAGAAAATATGCAATTGCACCCAATCATGGAACATGTCTGGTGGGCATTTCCTTGTCAAGTCCTTGAATCTCTCCCATGCCTCGTAGAGAGTTTCACCATCTTGTTGTCTAAAAGTCTGAACCTCAGATCGAAGCCTATTGACCTTTTGTGGGGGGTAGAAACGTGCCAGAAACTTGCTTTCCACCTCATCCCATGTTGTTAGACTCCCCCTTGGGAATGATTCCAGCCACTTAGCTGCTTTGTCCCTAAGTGAAAATGGGAACAAAAGCAGTTTATATGCATCTTCCTGGACTCCATTGGACTTCACAGTGTCACAAATTCTCAGGAATTTTGTGAGATGTTGGTTTGGGTCTTCATTAGCACTTCCACCAAATGAACAATGATTCTCCACAAGTGATATTAGCTGTGGTTTGAGTTCAAAATTGTTGGCCTGAATGGGTGGTTTCTGGATGCTACTACCACAATTCCCAGAGGTTGGGTTTATGTATGAACTAAGAACCCTCCTCTCAGGAATGACATTGTTTCCATCAGCTCTCTCATGGTTGTGAACTTCTCTATCCATGTTGAGATCTAAAGCTTCCTCAAAATTGTCCTCAGATTCTCCTTCAGATTCCTCTTCTCCCACTACTCTCTTCCCTCTTGCTTCCCTTCTCAGTCTATGAAGGGTCCTCTCTGGTTCGGTATATGGAGGAGTTGATGCGCATAAACTTGTTATGCTATGATTTAGGAAATTGCACGATCGGCAAAATTCCTTCCGGCAAGTGCACCGGTTATCGTCAAGTAAAAACTCACAATAGAGTGAGGTCGAATCCCACAAGGATTGGTTGAGTGAGCAATTCGGATTAGAAGTGTGTTCTAGTTGAGCAGAATCAAGATTGAGATGAGAATTGCGGAATGTAAAATTGGCGGGAAAAATAAATGACAAGGAATTGAAATGGCGGAATCTTAAATTGCATGAATTAAAGAGCAGAAACTAAATTGCTGAAATTAAAAGGGAATGGGGGTGATTGCAAGAATTGAGTTGCAGAATGTAAAGAGAAGATGGAAATCAGAATTGGGGGATTCATTGGGTTATAGGAGATATTGAGATCTCCGAATCAAAACATGTTTATCTCTTCCTCAAGCAATGCGTTCATTGAATTTTGCTTGGCAATCTTATATGATTGGATCCCAATCCCTTGGTTCACCAATTCTCTCTAAAAATGAACAAATTCCCAATCCCTTGGTTTAAATGTTCATAAGAAGAGATGATGCTCGATCACTGATTATACCACACAGTTTCATGAACCACAATTTGGTAGGATTACATGTCACAATATCCATCCAAACCCCAATCCAATTCACTGTGAGAAAGCTTCTCTAGCATGAATCCTCCATTCCTTTCCCAAGGTTCCGAAGGATTCCAATTATGGGTAGTTTCTTTCCCAAGACAACTACCCAATGGAATTAGATCGAGAAGCTTTCTAACAAAATTCAAGAGAAAAGATTGAAGAAGAAGATAACTATTATTGATTCATTGAATTACAATAGAGCTCCCTAACCCAATGAAAGGGGGTTTAGTGAGTCATAGCTCTGAATTCAATTACAAAGATATGAAAACTAGCTAAAAGTGAAGGTAAAAGTCCTTTCTAACTTAAATTCTATCCTATTTATACACTTTCTATATTGAGCTTCTGTTGTGTTTCTTGGGCTTTGAGGCCTCTCCCTGCTTTCCTTTTGCCTTGGGTTTATGATCCATAATCTTGATGAGGCTGTTGATCCAAATTCTGTAACATTCATTGAGCCAACTTAATGATAATCAAATAATGACACATGACTCAATAAATTGAGATTTCAAACTCATCAATCCTTCAGGCCCAATCCCATAAACCATGATATTCAATTGGGTTTCATACCAGAATAAGTTTAAGTTAATGTTTGTGCTCAAATACTAACTTAACCACAATATTTTTGGTCCATAAACCTTTTCCAAGAGTGGCGTTTAAGTTGCAGTTTAAGCTTAAACTGCAGCTTAAACGCCAGACACTTCCAGTGAGGCCTTTTGTAGAAGCACGTTTAAGCTTCAGTTTAAGGTTAAACTGAAGCTTAAACGTGGAAATGGAAGAAAGCAGCCCTGGAGAGTCATGTAGTCGAACACGTTTAAGCTTCAGTTTAAGGTTAAACTGAAGCTTAAACGTGGATATAGGAAGGGCAGCCTTGGAGGTCGAACACGTTTAACCTCCAGTTTAAGGTTAAACTGGAGGTTAAACGTGGAAGCTTAGAAGGGTAGCCCTGGAGGTGTCGAACACGTTTAAGCTCCAGTTTGAGGTCAAACTGGAGCTTAAACGTGGAAATGGAGAGAGCAACCCTGGAGGAGGAAACTTGGTCGAACACGTTTAAGCTCCAGTTTGAGGTCAAACTGGAGCTTAAACGTGGAAATGGCTCCCTGGTGCTTTTCCCATTCTGGCGTTTAACCTCCAGTTTAAGGTTAAACTGGAGGTTAAACGTGGAACTCCTTCCTGAGTGGCATTATCATTCTGGCGTTTAACCTCCAGTTTGAGGTCAAACTGGAGGTTAAACGTGGAATGCTTCTTTGGTGAGACTTTTCATTCTGGCGTTTAACCTCCAGTTTAAGGTTAAACTGGAGGTTAAACTTCAATTCCAGCATTTCTTAGCCTTCCTGATTCTGGCGTTTAAGCTCCAGTTTAGGCTTAAACTGGAACTTAAACTCCACATGTGATATTCAAGCTTCCTTTATTGATTTTGTTGCTTCCTTGCTTAGCCTCTTCTTCCCTGAAATCATCCAAACAATTGCATCAAACTCTTGCAAAATTTCATGAGAAATCTTCCATTCATAGCATTCAAGTAATATAACTAAAACTCATGGAATTTGCATTAAAATCATACTGTTTGGATGGTTCATTGCTTTGTTCTTCATTTAACCATTTTTGGTTACTTTAAGCTCAAGAAAATGCATAAAACAACTAAAACTAACAGAAAAATGCTAGTGAAACTAGCCTAAGATGCCTCGGCATCACACCAATAGCTTGAACTTTAAAATATATGCCTGTGATGTCTTTGTACTAGGATCTGCTTGGATTAGTAAGCTCTTAGGAGTGCATCAACACTCGGTGACTTGGGTTAACTAATCCGGGATCATCAGCTGAAAGTCCACTATCAAGAGCAACCTAACTACAAGGCATTTAGTAACCCAAAGAGGTGCTGGGCATCAATGTTTAAAAGGGAATGTGAGCCAAGTGTCCATGGTGAATAATGTGTCAAGTATACAGAAAAGAAATGAACTTGCTACACATGACACTCAAATAAAGCTTATAAACAAAGTAATAGCCAAGGATAAAGGAATAATGAGAGGTCATAGCAGTATGTTACTTGAAGCTTGAAGGAGACTTTCTAGGCCTAGGAGTCAGTAAGAAGTGAGTATTTACATATCCACACAAAATCCCATGAACTATCAATAATACTCTGCTAGCATGAACATCCTCTTCCATCTCATTCTTTCTTCTCAATAAATCTCTTCTTGCTTGGGGACAAGCAAGCTTTAAGTTTGGTGTTGTGATGACAAGTCATCCTAGCCTATTTTAACCAGTCGTTTCCTTTTGTTTTCATTAGAATTATGCACTTTCTTGAACCATAAGCAAGCTAATTGAGTAGATTTTCATGTTTCCCTTGATTGAATCAACCATGTATAAATTCATGCCATTTCATGAGGTTTTATGCTAAAATTGTTGCATATTATGATAGAATGAATATCTCATGATTATGAGCATAGCTTTGATGAGTTTGGTTGATTAATTATAGGTGAAGAAAGCTTGGAGAAAGGTTGAAGTAAGAAGGAATAGCTAGGAGTAAAGAGAAGACAATGGAATAAGTGAAATTGAACCAGGAAGCAAAAAGCTGGACCTAAAGTTAGCATCAAACTTTTGCACAAACTTTTGGTTGAAAAGTTAGCCCCAACGTTAGCCCCCTAACATGGAGGCTAACGTTGGATCTTGAACATCACTCCCTGGGTACCAAAAGTTTGCGCCAACGTTAGCCCCCTAACTTTGAGGCTAACGTTGGCACATGAAATTCACCCCTGGGCACCAAAAGTTTGCGCCAACGTTAGCCCCCTAACTTTGAGGCTAACGTTGGCATGAAGAAAACCTCCCTGGGCACCAAAAGTTTGCGCCAACGTTAGCCCCCTAACTTGCTGGCTAACGTTGGCACATGAAAATCACAAGGAGGAGCAAAAGTTTGCGCCAACGTTAGCCCCCTAACTTGGTGGCTAACGTTGGCGCCACAAGTACACAAGGTAAGGCCAACGTTAGGGCCAAAGTTAGACCCCTAACGTTGGCACCAACGTTCATATCAGCAAAGTGGTGTTAGCTGATATGAAAAGTTGGAGCAAAAGTTAGACCCCTAACTTTTGCTCAAACTTTTGGTCCAACTTTTGAAAAACTCAAACCCGGTTCAATTGGTTCACTTTGGTTCTTCTCCAAACTTCAAGAACAATCAACCAAGGCCTCTTTCAACCCAATTCCACCAAGAGCAAAGGCCCAACTCAAGGCTTGAAGATCATTGGAAGAAAGTGTATAAATAGGATAGAATTCAAGTTCTTCGAGGAGCTTTCTTTTGGAGTTTTCATAATAGTTTTCGGAGAGCTTTGGATATTGAGTGATCTTTAATTTCTTTGTCTTGGGGAAGGAGAATTCACTTCTCTTCCTCTCCATTTTATTGCTTTCAATTTCAATTGCAATTGTCTTGGATTTTGGGTTGGAGAATTGAAGAAATTCTGTTTCAATCTCAACCTTGGATCTCACTGCTTTATTTACTGTTTGATTGGATTTCAATTTCTGTTAATTGCTCTTCATCCACTTTCTTTGAATTTCAATTACAATTTCTTGTTGGATCTAGGAAGGCATTGAGATCTAGACTTGGCTTTCTAGTCTCTGGGTCCTGAGATCTGATTTCCCATTTCAATTCTCTGTTTACTGCTTTATATGTTCATTTACTTTTCTGTTTTGGATCTGATTCAATCCCAATTCCCTTTTACTCTTCTGTTTAATGCAATTTAACTTTTTCCTGTTTAAATCCAAACCCCAATTCCCTTTACAATTCCAGCCGTTTACATTTCTTGCATTTTAAGATTTCGCTATTTACATTTCTTGCATTTTAAGTTTCTGCTATTTAATTTCTTGCTCTTTAAGATTCAGCAATTTAATTCCCTGTTCTCTTTACTTCCATGCAATTTAATTTCTGCAAATCACAAAACACTCAACCAAATCTTGATTCGCTTGACTAAATTAACCACTAAGCTAAAATTGCTCAATCCTTCAATCCTTGTGGGATCGACCTCACTCCCGTGAGTTTTTATTACTTGATACGACCCGGTACACTTGCCGGTTAGATTTGTGTGTTTTGGGAGAAATTTATTTTTCACCAAAATACTCATCAAGTTTTTGGTGCCGTTGCCGGGGATTGATTAGATTGACAATGATTAAGTGAGGTGGTGATCTAGATCAAGCACTTTTTCTTTAATTTTTGACTAACCCACTAACTGTTTGAAGTTTTGCCTGAGCTAATAGAAACCTCATTCTAGCAATAGAGTGAAATTTCCTTGGCTCATCCTGCTGAATATGATTTTCATAGCTTGAAAAACAAACGAGAGGAGTGGTTTTCGTTCATTACTCTCTCAAGTTTGCCAACTGTTTGATACTTTGTGTCAACTGATCCTTCAATCATATCCTGGCCTGAATATGCTCTATCTTCACTTGAATTGGTTGTGACTGTGCAGATCATGGAAGGGAACTCAACAAATTCTAGCAATCATGAGAGTAATACCCCCACCTTGGATGATAATGTAACCCATAGTTCGAAGCAACTATCCATAGCCATGAATGATGTTGCCCAATGGTTTGAAGCTTTTCCACAAGGAAGCATTATCGGATGGGAAGAACTGATGAATGGACTCCTAGTCAAATTTAACCCATCACAAAGAGTTGTTAAGCAAGAGGCAGAAGTGCATCCATTAGAGAAAGAAATTGAAGGTGCTCGTGCAGTAATAAGCCAAAACAAGCAGATGCATCAGCAGACTCTGCAACAATTAGATATGATGGCTAGAAAAATCACTGAGTTGAGGCATGCTGTAGTACATACATACAACCTGACTCAAAGCTCATATGGGTGTAATCAAGCTGAACAAAGCTTTGGGGCCATTAACCATGAGCAACAAAGCTATGAGCAACTACAAGCTCCAAGCAATCACTCTAGCATGCTCCAGAACAGGCCTCAGAATGATGTGTACAATCCACCTTGGAGAACTCATTCTAATGGGAGGGGGGTTGAGAACCAAAACCAAAGACCAAGGGACTTCAACTGCAACAATCCCAACTTCAAAAATCAACTTAAAACACACCCCCACAACAACAATCACACACACTTCCAACCCCGTCCTACCTCACCATTCGCTCAAAATGACCTTCATCACCCACCACAATTGCCACAACCACTTCCAACCTTTCAAAGGATCTATATTCTAGAAATGCTGATGGAGAGGTCCATAAAAATTCAAGAAATGATGGCAATAGAGCGGGAAGAAATAAAGAAGCATCAAGAGATGATAAGCAAGAACCAGGAGGCTTCACTCAGAAGACTTGAAAGGCAGGTGGAACAATTAGTGCAAAACCTTGCTGAATTGGGTGAGAAAAAGGGGACTCTGAACCCAAAGAGCCATGAAAAGGATGCTGTGTTGAAAGAGAAGGGAGTCATGGAGGAAAATAAGAAGGCTATGGAAAGAGAAATAGAGGGAAGGAAGCCCATAGCAAGAGGAGGAAACCTAAGGCAACAGAAGCCTCAACTTCCATGAGCACAGAGTGAAGGATGTCAAGCTAGTGACAATAAAAGAGCGCTTGTTGGGAGGCAACCCAACCCGAGGTAGTTTTCTGTTCATAACTATTTTAATAAAAAGGTTAATTAGTTTTATCTATAATGCAAGAAGCTAAGTTTGGTGTTGCATACCAAAACAATCTAAGGGAGAATGAAGGATTCTAAGTTTGGTGTCCACCAAAACCCCATTAAAACACACATTCTCACTTTCTGCATAATGAAGGCTTCAAGCATACTGGATGAACTAGTTAGCCATTTTACTGCTTTTCTTAGTTTCCAGTTCTATCACTTTTGAAAAAGAAAAAGAAATTATCACAAATGGTTAACCATTGGCAAGGTACTAAGTTTGGTGTTCCCACACCAAAGTAAGTTCAAAAAGCCCGCAAATAAATCATGAAAATTAACCATTGTTTCCAAGTGCTTGGGGAACAAGCAACTTTCAATATCATTGCAGAATGACATACAAGCTTTTGGAGGTTTGAACATCATCAAAAAGGAGAAAGATGAACATGAAGGTCAGCAACAATGATGGTGAGAAGAAGGAAAGCAAGTAAACTTCAACAGGTTGTATTGTTAAGTCATTGTTTTGCATCAAATATTGCTGTAATTGAAAGTTGGAGTGTATCCTTATCCGCCCTGCTTGTCTGCATAGCATAGTCTTTCTTTATAGTTCAATAAGCAAGAGGCTTGATCATTCACAACATTCTCATCTTCAAAACTTGTTTGCACTCAATTTCCAAGAAATGCATCACATGAAAGTTCTTTGAAAAGAAGGATTGAGGAATTAAACAATTTTGAGGCAAGAAAAAGATTAGGAGAAGTGGTGGTTCTAGTTGTATGATAATGTATTGAGGTTGCATGCTTGTGAAAACTTGCATGGGAGCTCATAGGCGGGACATGAAGTTCAAAGAAGTATTGTGGAGATTCTCAAAAACTTATTGATCCAAGAAGCAGCAAACAAAACAAAAGGAAATAAAGAAAATACAAAAGCAAAAAAGAACATGGCCCAAGGCTCTGAGCATCAATTACTAGGCAGAAAAAGAAAGAAAGAAACAAAAACTCAAAGAGTTGTTATCCTAGTAAATGCTTGTGGTTGAAGTGTGTCAAGGAAAGAGGCTTGAGCAAGTAAAACCTTAGGGGTGCTTTAACACCTAATACCTTAAAACCAACTGGTTTAGGAGTATTGATTGAAAGCTTATCTAAAGAGCCGCTTTGAGACATGATACTTAGAGTCGAGGCCAAAGCACAGAAATTATAAGCTGCTTCAAGGTGATTACATATAAAGAGATCTCCATGATACCATTTGGATGAAAATCCTAAGACCTACGACTCCCAATATGTAAGGACTAGTGAGCGCTAAAGCCCTTGCATAAGCATATGATTTAGAGTTCACCCCACTATTACTTGATCACTTCACTCACTGTATTTTACATGTGATCCTCAATCCATCTTAATTAAAAGAATCTCTGAGCATAATTCATTTCTTGCTTGGGGACAAGCAAGCTTTAAGTTTGGTGTTGTGATGACAAGTCATCCTAGCCTATTTTAACTAGTCTTTTTCTTTTGTTTTCATTAGAATTATGCACTTTCTTGAATCATAAGCAAGCTAATTGAGTAGATTTTCATGTTTCCCTTGATTGAATCAACCATGTATGAATTCATGCCATTTCATGAGGTTTTATGCTATAATTGCTGCATATTATGATAGAATGGATATCTCATGATTATGAGCATAGCTTTGATGTGTTTGGTTGATTAATGATAGGTGAAGAAAGCTTGGAGAAAGGTTGAAGCAAGAAGGAATAGCTAGGAGTAAAGAGAAGACAATGGAATAAGTGAAATTGAACCAGGAAGCAAAAAGCTGGACCTAAAGTTAGCATTAAACTTTTGCACAAACTTTTGGTTGAAAAGTTAGCCCCAACGTTAGCCCCCTAACTTGGAGGCTAACGTTGGAACTTGAACATCACTCCCTGGGTACCAAAAGTTTGCGCCAACGTTAGCCCCCTAACTTTGAGGCTAACGTTGGCACATGAAATTCACCCCTGGGCACCAAAAGTTTGCGCCAACGTTAGCCCCCTAACTTTGAGGCTAACGTTGGCATGAAGAAAACCTCCCTGGGCACCAAAAGTTTGCGCCAACGTTAGCCCCCTAACTTGGTGGCTAACGTTGGCACATGAAAATCACAAGGAGGAGCAAAAGTTTGTGCCAACGTTAGCCCCCTAACTTGGTGGCTAACGTTGGCGCCACAAGTACACAAGGTAAGGCCAACGTTAGGGCCAAAGTTAGACCCCTAACTTTGGCACCAACGTTGGTATCAGCAAAGTGGTGTTAGCTGATATGAAAAGTTGGAGCAAAAGTTAGACCCCTAACTTTTGCTCAAACTTTTGGTCCAACTTTTGCAAAACTCCAACCCGGTTCAATTGGTTCGTTTTGGTTCTTCTCCAAACTTCAAGAGCAATAAACCAAGGCCTCTTTCAACCCAATTCCACCAAGAGCAAAGGCCCAACTCAAGGCTTGAAGATCATTTGAAGAAAGTGCATAAATAGGATAGAATTCAAGTTCTTCAGGGAGCTTTTCTTTTGAATTTTCATAATAGTTTTCGGAGAGCTTTGGATATTGAGTGATCTTTAATTTCTTTGTCTTGGGGAAGGAGAATTCACTTCTCTTCCTCTTCATTTTATTGCTTTCTATTTCAATTGCAATTGTCTTGGATCTTGGGTTGGAGAATTGAAGAAATTCTGTTTCAATCTCATCATTGGATCTCTCTGCTTTGTTTACTGCAATTTAATTTCCGTTTCTGTTACTTGCTTCTCATCTACTTTCCTTACAATTTACAATTCCCTTGCAATTGTTCTTGTTGGATCTAGGAAGGCATTGAGATCTAGACTTGGCTTTCTAGTCTCTGGGTCCTGAGATCTGATTTCCCATTTCAATTCTCTGTTTACTGCTTTATATGTTCATTTACTTTTCTGTTTCGGATCCAATTCAGTCCCAATTCCCTTTTACTCTTCTGTTTAATGCAATTTAACTTTTCCTTGTTTAAATCCAAGCCCCAATTCCCTTTACAATTCCAGCCGTTTACATTTCTTGCACTTTAAGATTCCGCTATTTACATTTCTTGCATTTTAAGTTTCTGCTATTTAATTTCTTGTTCTTTAAGATTCAGCAATTTAATTCCCTGTTCTCTTTACTTCCATGCAATTTAATTTCTGCAAATCACAAAACACTCAACCAAATCTTGATTCGCTTGACTAAATCAACCACTAAACTAAAATTGCTCAATCCTTCAATCCCTGTGGGATCGACCTCACTCCCGTGAGTTTTTATTACTTGATACGACCCGGTGCACTTGCCGGTTAGATTTGTGTGTTTTGGAGGAAATTTATTTTTCAACAAAATACTCATCATAACTTTAGGTCCAGCTTTTTGCTTCCTGGTTCAATTTCACTTATTCCATTGTCTTCTCTTTACTCCTAGCTATTCCTTCTTGCTTCAACCTTTCTCCAAGCTTTCTTCACCTATCATTAATCAACCAAACACATCAAAGCTATGCTCAAAATCATGAGATATTCATTCTTTCATAATATGTAACAATTATGGTATAAAACCTCATGAAATAGCATGAATTCATACATGGTTAATTAAATCAAAGGAAACATGAAAATCTACCCAATTAGCTTGCTTATGGCTCAAGAAAGTGCATAATTCTAATGAAAACAAAAGAAAAAGACTAGTTAAAATGGGCTAAGATGACTTGTCATCAAACCTCCTCCATAAAAGAACTATCAAGTCAAATGTTGGGTGCAAAGAAAGGAGTGGAGGAGCATGAAAGTAAGGAAGTCATTCCAGAGAATTCACACTCAAGTGAAGCAGAAAATCACATGAAGGAAGGGCTCATGGAACCACCAATACAAGAGACTCTTGATGAAAAGAAGACTCCAACAATCACACAACCACCAAGACTTGGATTCAAGGAAGTGAAGGCAATTAACAAAAGCACCAAGAAGAGGATTGTGACCAAGCTACCAAGGACAACATTTAAGAGGAGGTCAACCACAAGCAATCCAACCCCTGGACCAATAGCAAGCAAGCTCAATCAAGCCATGTACAAAAGAAAGCTTGCTGAGAGGAAACCAAGACAGGGGGCAATAGCTGAATCTTCTCCTCTCTTGAAGTCATTCCTCTTAACAAACTGGAAGAAGAGGAAGAAAGTGAACAACATGTCAACCGTAGGTATAATTTCTCTTCTCTGCTTTGTTTTCATTCTTTGTTTTGTTTAAATTCAATAAATTGGCTTATGATTACATTCTAAGTTTGGTGTTGCCCTGCAACAATTTGTTTTCAATCTCTTTGGATGATTGCATCAATTCTACATGGAAGTGTCACACTAAGATTCTAAGTTTGGTGTGCCACTTAATTTTCTATGCAATACATCCAGCAACATCACTTGTTTGCATAATCATAATGCCTTGCAGTGTTATCTTTCATTTAGTTAGACAATTTTAGTTTACTTTTTTTTGAGTCATTTTCTTGTTTTTAAATGCTTTCTTTTATTTACTGTGTTTGTTAATACACTACCAAGAGAGCTTTATTCATGATAGATTCTTGGCTTGGTGATTGTATTTAACATATAACAGTTTCTTTCGTTTAGTTTTATTTCAAATAAATTGACATATGATTGCATTCTAAGTTTGGTGTTGCTATGCAACAAAATTTGGTTATAATCCTTACAAGATACTTGCATCAATTCCAAGTGAAAGTGTCACACTAAGTTTGGTGTGCCACTTATTCTTTATGCAAAGTATTATGCTCACCTTCTTAAGTTTGCAATCACAATGTCTCTGTCTCTTGTGCCTTGATTATTATCTTTAAATTTTTCTTGCTTGAAATACATGTACTACTAACATTTCTTGTGTAAGACATTCATGATCCATCTTAGCCCCATAGCCACGGTTCTAATAGTTGCTTGAGGATGAGCAAGCATTCTGAGTTTGGTATGGGAAGGAGGAGAATGGGAGGAAAATGACAACAATAGAGAAGATGAACTACAAGGTTGTAAAGTTCCTTTTCCTCTCATTTGTTTCAAGCACTATAAACTGCATGATTATCTTTACCTTCTCTGTATGCATGTGTGTATGAAAAGGCATAGTTTGATTTCTAAATTGCAACATGGTGCTGTGCCATTATGATTACCAACTTGAGTTTTGTGAATTCAAAAGCAGTAAAGCATCATGATCATAAACAAACAAGGAATTAAAGAAGAGTTTAGCATGTGCATACAAGTATTGGAAAGCTAGTATGATTAATTGTTGCTCTATTGCATTGGATTTTATTTAATTGAAGTTTTCATCTAGTACATTTTGTGAAATCTTTTGAAAATCATGAAAACCTTGAAGAAGCAAATACAATTAAAGCAAGAAAAGAAAAAGGGAAAGAATGAGAAAGCTGAAGGCTCTGAGTACCGATGGCAATTTATTTGCTAAGTACTTGTGGTGTTTATGTATCAAGCCAAATGCTTGAAAACAAAACATTTAGAAGTCAAGGTTAGGCTCAAAGTGCAAAAGCACTCCCTCAAAGCTCAAGGCTCTGAGCATCAATGATTAGAGAGTCAAGAAAAGAAAAGAAAAAATGAGCTTAACGAAGTCCTCTAATCAAATGCTTGTGGTGCTTATGTATCAAGTGGTAATACTTGAAAACAAAGCATTTAGAAGTCGTAGCTTTGTTATCAACTCATGGGGCAAAGCACCCAAAAGGAGAAGCTAAATAAGAAAATCAAAAGCTTGTTTCAAGGAAGAAATATAAGAGAAAGATTTCATAAATTGAGCTAGATGGAAGCATCAATCATTTACATTTCTTTTGTGATTGTAGCATGCTTAGAAAACTAGCTTACCATAAACATTGAGTTGCTATTCTTCTTGCCTTGGATTGTCAATCTTTATTGCATGATTCTTTTCTTGCTTGGGGACAAGCAAGTTTTAAGTTTGGTGTTGTGATGACATGTCATCATGTCATGTTTTTCTATGCTTTTTCCTTTGTTTTCAATAGGTTTTATGCACTTTCTTGAGCCATAAGTAAGCCAATTTGGTAGAATTTCATGTTTCCTTTGATTCAATCAACCATGGATAAATTAATGCAATTTCATGAGATTTTGTGCTATAATTGTCATATATTATGAAAGAATAACAATCTCATAATTTTGAGCATAGCTTTGATGTGCTTGGTTGATTGATGATAGGTGAAAAGAGCTTTGAAGAAGGTTGAAGAAAGAAGAAATGGCAAGAAGCAAGAGAGAACAAAAAGCTTGAGCAAAAGCTTGCCTCAAGCTTTAGCTCAAACTTTTGGAAGAGTTGAAAACACCCTAGATGGAGCAAAAGCTTGCGCCAATGTTTGCCTCAAGCTTTTTGGCAAACGTTGGCGCCACACTTACACACCCTGTGATGGGATATTTTTGTGGAAAAACGAATTTCTCCAAAACACCCAAAACTAACCGGCAAGTGCACCGGGTCGCATCAAGTAATAATAACTCACGGGAGTGAGGTCGATCCCACAGGGATTGAAGGATTGAGCAATTTTAGTTTAGTGGTTGATTTAGTCAAGCGAATCAAGATTTGGTTGAGAGATTTGTGATTTGCAGAATTGAAATTGCATAGAAAGTAAAGGAAATGGGTAAATTGCATGAAATTAAAGAGAACTGGAATTTAAAGTGCTGAATCTTAAAGAGCAAGAAATTAAATGGCAGAAACTTAGAACACAAGAAATGTAAATTGCAGAATCTTAAAGTGCAAGAAATGTAAATGGCTTGAATTGTAAAGGGAATTGGGAATTGGATTTGCAGAAATTAAACAAGGAAACATAAAATTTCAACAAGCAGAGAAATAGAAGAAGACTTGGATCGAATCGGATCTAAAACAGAAAAGTAAATGAGCATGGAAAGCAGTAAACAGAGGATGTAAAATTGGAATTCAGATCTCAGGACCCAAGAGACTAGAAAACCGAGTCTAGATCTCAATGCCTTCCTAGATCCAACAAGCACAATTGCAAAGGAAATTTTAAATTGCAAAGAAAGTAGATGAAGAAGCAAGTAACCGAGACTGAAATTCAATTAAGCAGAAAATTAAACAAGATCCCAAGGTGAGATTGAAACAGAATTTCTTCAATTCTCCACCCAAAATCCAAGACAAGAAAAGTAAAGAGTGCTGGGCAAGAACAAGGAAGAAGAGAGATCAATTCTCCTCCCAAATTCTCTTGACTTAAAACAACAATGCTAAGAAATGTAAAAGTGAGCTCTAAGCAAACCGAAAAGAAAGCTATTCTGAAAAACTAAAAGGGAAGCTCCTGAAAAACTTAAATCCTATGCTATTTATACACTTTCTTCAAATGGTCTTCAAGCCTTCAATTGGGCCTTTGCTCTTGATGGAATTGGGTTGAGAGAGGCCTTGGTTGATTGCTCTTGGAGTTTGGAGAAGAACCGAATTGAACCGGGTTTGAAATCATGAAAGCTTGAGTAAAAGTTGGAGTAAAAGTTAGGGGCTAACTTTTGCTCCAACTTTTCACATCAGCACCCTTCCTTGCTGATACCAACGTTGGGGCAAAAGTTAGGGGTCTAACTTTTGCTCCAACGTTGGCCTCCCCTTGGTTATTCATGGCGCCAACGTTAACCAAAAAGTTAGGGGCTAACGTTGGCGCAAACTTTTGCTAGTCCAGGGAGTGTTTTTCATGCGCCAACGTTAGCCAACAAGTTAGGGGCTAACGTTGGCGCAAACTTTTGCTCATCCAGGGAGTGTTTTTCATGCCAAAAGTTAGCCAAAAAGTTAGGGGCTAACTTTTGCTCCAGCTTTTGCCCAAAAGTTAGCCAAAAAGTTTGAGGCTAACTTTTGGTCCAGCTTTTTGCTTCCTGGTTCATTTTCAATTAATCCAAAAGTTTGAGCTAAAGTTTGAGGCAAACTTTTGCTCAAACTTTTTGTCCTCTCTTCCTCCTAGCCATTCCTCCTTGCTTCAACCTTTCTCCAAGCTTTCTTCACCTATCATTAATCAACCAAACACATCAAAGCTATGCTCAAAATCATGAGATATTCATTCTTTCATAATATGTGACAATTATAGCATAAAACCTCATGAAATAGCATGAATTCATACATGGTTGATTAAATCAAAGGAAACATGAAAATCTACCCAATTGGCTTGCTTATGGCTCAAAAAAGTGCATAATTCAGTTGAAAACAAAAGAAAAAGGCTAGTGAAACTAGGCTAAGATGACTTGTCATCACAACACCAAACTTAAAGCTTGCTTGTCCCCAAGCAAGAAATGATTTATGCTCATAGGTTCTTTCACTTAAGACGGATTGAAGAATAAATTGTAAGGTCCTGTGAGTGAAGTGATTAAGTGTCAGTGGGGTGAACTCTAAATCATATGCTCTTGCAAGGGCTTCAGTGCTCACTAGTCCTCACATATTGGGAGTCTTAGGTCTTAGGATTTTCATCCAAATGGTATCATGGAGATCTCTTTATATGTAGTCACCTTGAAGCAGCTTATAGTTTCTTTGCTTTGGCCTCGACTCTAAGTGTCATGTCTCAAAGCGGCTCTTTAAATAAGCTTTCAATCAATACTCCTAAACCAGTTGGTTTTAAGGTATTAGGTGTTAAAGCACCCCTAAGGATTTACTTGCTCAAGCCTCTTTCTTTGACACAACTCAACCACAAGCATTTACTAGGCTAACAACTCTTTGAGTTTTGTTTTTTCTTTCTTTTTCTGCCTAGTAATTGATGCTCAGAGCCTTGGGCCATGTTCTTTTTGTTTTTGTATTTTCTTTTCTTTCTTTTGTTTTGTTTGCTGCTTCTTGGATCAATAAATTTTTGAGAATATCCACAATACTTCTTTGAACTTCATGTCCTGCCTATGAGCTCCCATGCAAGTGTTCACAAGCATGCAACCTCAATACATAATCATACAACTAGAACCACCACTTCTCCTAATCTTTTGCTTGCCTTAAAATTGTTTAATTCCTCAATCCTTCTTTTCAAAGAACTTTCATGTGATGCATTTTTGAACATTGAGTGCAAACAAGTTTTGAAGAGAAAAATGTTGTGAATGATCAAGCATCTTGCTTATTGAATTACAGAAAAATTATGCTATGCAGACAGATAATCAGGGAAACTAAACCACTCTCAATCATAGCAGTGTTTGATGTAAGATAATCACTTAACAATACAACCTTTTGGAATTCGCTTGCTTTACTCCTCATCATCATCATCACTGATCCACACATTCCTCTTTCATTTTTTTGGTTGATGATGCTTAATCCTCCCAAAAGCTTGTATGATGCTCTGCAATGATATTGAAAGTTGCTTGTTCCCCAAGCACTTGAGAAATGGTTAGCATGCATGATTTATTTGTGGGCTTTTGTACTTACTTTGGTGTGGGAACACCAAACTTAGTACCTTGCCAATGGTTCTCATGCATCAGATTAACCATGTGTAAAACTCTTTTTTTTTCTTTTTCAAAAGCAATAAAACTGAAAACTAGGAAACAGCAGAATAGTTAACTAGTTCATCCAACATGCTTGAAGCCAGCATTATGCAGAAAGTGAAAATGTGTTTTATAATGGGATTTTGGTGAAACACCAAACTTAGAATCCTGCATTCTCCTTTAGATTGTTTTGGTGTGCAACACCAAACTTAGCTTCTTGCATTATAGATAAAACTAATTAACCTTTTTATTAAAATAGTTATGAACAGAAAACTACCTCAGGTTGGGTTGCCTCCCAACAAGCGCTCTTTTATTGTCACTAGCTTGACATCCTTCATCCTCTGATCATGGAAGTTGAGGTTTCTGTTGCCTTTGGTTTCCTCCTCTCACCGTAGGCTTCTCCTTGATAGTTGTTTCTTTTCCCGTAGCCTTCTCACTGTTTTCCATAACTGCTTTCCCTTTCAACCCAGCAGCTTTTTCACTGTTCTTTGAGTCATCTTCAGTGGCTCTTAGGGACATATTTCCCTCTCTCTCGCCCAGTTTAGCAAGGTTTTGAACCAGTTGTTCCATGTGCCTTTCAATTCTCTTGAGATATGCCTCTTGGTTTTTCCTTATATCCTCCTGCTCTATTATTGTCATTTCTTGAATTTTCATAAACCTTTCCATCATCATTTCTAGAACATAGAATCTTTGGAAGTTTAGGATTGGTTGTGGCTGTGTTGATTGTGGTGATTGATGTAAGTCATTTTGGGCGGGTGGTGAGGTAGGACAGGGCTGGAGGTGTGTATATTGGGGTGGTGTGTAGTGATTTTTGTTGGTATGGTGGTGTTTTTGCAGGTTTGGGAAGTTGGGGTTGTTATAATTGAAGTCCCTTTGTTCCTGATGCTGAGATTCCCTCATTCTTAGATAAGAATGTGGTTTCCATGGTGGAAATTGTGCATTCACTGTGGCAGAATGTAGAGAATCAATTTGTCTAGCTATTGATTCCAATTGCTGCTGAGTTTGCTGGTATAGCTGTTTGTTTTGATTCATGATTGCTCTCACTCCTTCAAGATTCATTACTTCCTTTTCTGAAATTGCATTCCGTGGTGTCTCAAATGAGTGTTGGTTATTGGCTCTTTTGTCACTGAACTCTGCAGTTCCTTGGATGGTTGCTGTTGCCTTGAGTAGGCCATCTGAGAAGTAATCTACTGCTCTTCTTGTTTCTGAGGTTAATCCTTCATAGAACGCTTGAAAATCCACCTTGTCACTTGCTTTCTTGTATCTTTCCCATGCTTTGAACAATGGTTCTTCCTCTCTTTGTATGAATGGATGTATTCCTTCTTTCATCTTAATGTTTTGTCGGGATAATGAGAATTTGGCTAGGAACTTAGCAACCAAATCATCCCAACTAGTGATACTTCCTTGGGGAAAGGTTTCAAGCCATTGTGCCGCTTCATCCTTCAGTGAGAAAGGAAATAACAAGAGCTTACAGGTATCATGGTTTACACCATTGAGATTGACAGCACCACAAGTTTTCAGATAAATGGATAGGTGCTGTTTAGGGTCCTCCAATGGATTTCCACCATAGGAACAATTGTTCTCTATTAGTGTAATGAGTTGTGGCTTCATGTTGTGGTGTTCTTCTTTCTCAGAAACTCCTTCTTCAATGATATCCTTCCCTTTGGCTGCTCTTCTTCCCTATGACATATAAATCAACAACGGAACACACAGTGATACTTTTGCAAATTGAGCGTAGTTAGTTGAGACAAAACTTCAAACAGTTAGTGGGTTAGTCAAAAATTAAAGAAAAAGTGCTTGATCTAAACTGCCACCTTACTTAATCATTGTCAATCTAATCAATCCCCGGCAACGGCGCCAAAAACTTGATGGGATATTTTTGTGGAAAAACGAATTTCTCCAAAACACCCAAAACTAACCGGCAAGTGCACCGGGTCGCATCAAGTAATAATAACTCACGGGAGTGAGGTCGATCCCACAGGGATTGAAGGATTGAGCAATTTTAGTTTAGTGGTTGATTTAGTCAAGCGAATCAAGATTTGGTTGAGAGATTTGTGATTTGCAGAATTGAAATTGCATAGAAAGTAAAGGAAATGGGTAAATTGCATGAAATTAAAGAGAACTGGAATTTAAAGTGCTGAATCTTAAAGAGCAAGAAATTAAATGGTAGAAACTTAGAACGCAAGAAATGTAAATTGCAGAATCTTAAAATGCAAGAAATGTAAATGGCTTGAATTGTAAAGGGAATTGGGAATTGGATTTGTAGAAATTAAACAAGGAAACGTAAAATTTCAACAAGCAGAGAAATAGAAGAAGACTTGGATCGAATCGGATCTAAAACAGAAAAGTAAATGAGCATGGAAAGCAGTAAACAGAGGATGTAAAATTGGAATTCAGATCTCAGGACCCAAGAGACTAGAAAACCGAGTCTAGATCTCAATGCCTTCCTAGATCCAACAAGCACAATTGCAAAGGAAATTTTAAATTGCAAAGAAAGTAGATGAAGAAGCAAGTAACCGAGACTGAAATTCAATTAAGCAGAAAATTAAACAAGATCCCAAGGTGAGATTGAAACAGAATTTCTTCAATTCTCCACCCAAAATCCAAGACAAGAAAAGTAAAAAGTGCTGGGCAAGAACAAGGATGAAGAGAGATCAATTCTCCTCCCAAATTCTCTTGAATTAAAACAACAATGCTAAGAAATGTAAAAGTAAGCTCTAAGCAAACCGAAAAGAAAGCTATTCTGAAAAACTAAAAGGGAAGCTCCTGAAAAACTTAAATCCTATGCTATTTATACACTTTCTTCAAATGGTCTTCAAGCCTTCAATTGGGCCTTTGCTCTTGATGGAATTGGGTTGAGAGAGGCCTTGGTTGATTGCTCTTGGAGTTTGGAGAAGAACCGAATTGAACCGGGTTTGAAATCATGAAAGCTTGAGTAAAAGTTGGAGTAAAAGTTAGGGGCTAACTTTTGCTCCAACTTTTCACATCAGCACCCTTCCTTGCTGATACCAACGTTGGGGCAAAAGTTAGGGGTCTAACTTTTGCTCCAACGTTGGCCTCCCCTTGGTTATTCATGGCGCCAACGTTAACCAAAAAGTTAGGGGCTAACGTTGGCGCAAACTTTTGCTAGTCCAGGGAGTGTTTTTCATGCGCCAACGTTAGCCAACAAGTTAGGGGCTAACGTTGGCGCAAACTTTTGCTCATCCAGGGAGTGTTTTTCATGCCAAAAGTTAGCCAAAAAGTTAGGGGCTAACTTTTGCTCCAGCTTTTGCCCAAAAGTTAGCCAAAAAGTTTGAGGCTAACTTTTGGTCCAGCTTTTTGCTTCCTGGTTCATTTTCAATTAATCCAAAAGTTTGAGCTAAAGTTTGAGGCAAACTTTTGCTCAAACTTTTTGTCCTCTCTTCCTCCTAGCCATTCCTCCTTGCTTCAACCTTTCTCCAAGCTTTCTTCACCTATCATTAATCAACCAAACACATCAAAGCTATGCTCAAAATCATGAGATATTCATTCTTTCATAATATGTGACAATTATAGCATAAAACCTCATGAAATAGCATGAATTCATACATGGTTGATTAAATCAAAGGAAACATGAAAATCTACCCAATTGGCTTGCTTATGGCTCAAAAAAGTGCATAATTCAGTTGAAAACAAAAGAAAAAGGCTAGTGAAACTAGGCTAAGATGACTTGTCATCACAACACCAAACTTAAAGCTTGCTTGTCCCCAAGCAAGAAATGATTTATGCTCATAGGTTCTTTCACTTAAGACGGATTGAAGAATAAATTGTAAGGTCCTGTGAGTGAAGTGATTAAGTGTCAGTGGGGTGAACTCTAAATCATATGCTCTTGCAAGGGCTTCAGTGCTCACTAGTCCTCACATATTGGGAGTCTTAGGTCTTAGGATTTTCATCCAAATGGTATCATGGAGATCTCTTTATATGTAGTCACCTTGAAGCAGCTTATAGTTTCTTTGCTTTGGCCTCGACTCTAAGTGTCATGTCTCAAAGCGGCTCTTTAAATAAGCTTTCAATCAATACTCCTAAACCAGTTGGTTTTAAGGTATTAGGTGTTAAAGCACCCCTAAGGATTTACTTGCTCAAGCCTCTTTCTTTGACACAACTCAACCACAAGCATTTACTAGGCTAACAACTCTTTGAGTTTTGTTTTTTCTTTCTTTTTCTGCCTAGTAATTGATGCTCAGAGCCTTGGGCCATGTTCTTTTTGTTTTTGTATTTTCTTTTCTTTCTTTTGTTTTGTTTGCTGCTTCTTGAATCAATAAATTTTTGAGAATATCCACAATACTTCTTTGAACTTCATGTCCTGCCTATGAGCTCCCATGCAAGTGTTCACAAGCATGCAACCTCAATACATAATCATACAACTAGAACCACCACTTCTCCTAATCTTTTGCTTGCCTTAAAATTGTTTAATTCCTCAATCCTTCTTTTCAAAGAACTTTCATGTGATGCATTTTTGAACATTGAGTGCAAACAAGTTTTGAAGAGAAAAATGTTGTGAATGATCAAGCATCTTGCTCAAAATCATGAGATATTCATTCTTTCATAATATGTGACAATTATAGCATAAAACCTCATGAAATAGCATGAATTCATACATGGTTGATTAAATCAAAGGAAACATGAAAATCTACCCAATTGGCTTGCTTATGGCTCAAGAAAGTGCATAATTCAGTTGAAAACAAAAGAAAAAAGCTAGTGAAACTAGGCTAAGATGACTTGTCATCACCCTGGAGGAAAAAGCTTGAGCCAACGTTTGCCTCAAACTTTTTGGCAAACGTTGGCGCCACACATGCATACAAGGGGTATACTTCCAACATGAATAACTTGAGCTACAGAGCTCCAAATGAGGTGATTCAAATAGCAATGGAAAGTAGGAATCGAGAGCTTTCCAAGCATATATGGCACTGCATGGTGGACACTAAAATTGAGGGAGAAAACTGCCCCGAAATGTGCATAAACAAACATGGTGGCAACCTGCAGTGAGGCCAACTGACCTCTGCACCTTCGACGGATCATAACTCGAGCTGTGGAGCTCCAAATGATGCGCTTCCAACGGCATTGGAAAGTAGACATTCAGGGCTTTCCAACAATGTATAATAGTATGGGGTGGACAATGCGTTTGAGCCTCCAAAATCTGGCGTTTTCGACCACGTTTGAGGCAAACTTTACCTCAAACGTTGTGCACCAAAGGCAGCGACCCTGTCCTCTTCAAAGTAGCATAACTTGAGTTGTAGATGTCCAATTGAGGTTATTCCAATTGGGTTAGAAAGCTGACATTCAGAGATTTCCAACCATATATAATAGTCTATAGTGGGCATGAAATTGGCAACGTTGACAAGAGGACAAAGTAGCGCCACAAGACATGCAAGGGAGGATCCACGTTTGAGCTAAAGTTTGACCTCAAACTTTAAGCCAAACATGGATGACAGCAAAAAGAGCAAGCTGCTACAAAAAGCTTGAGTCAAAGTTTGCCTCAAACTTTGACTCAAACTTTTTTTGGTTCATGGTCCGGTTCAAAGCTTAAATATTTTCCAAGGTCAAGAGCAATCAACAGAGGCTATTTTCAACCCAATTCCATCAAGGCCAAAAGCCCAATTGACATCACTCAAAGGCACAAGAAACAATTTGATTAGGAATATCATTTTCTTTGTAATTTTCTTTTCAATTTCATTTTCATTTGTCATATTTGTAAAAGCCTATAAAAAGGCATCATTTTCATTTTAGAAGGGGAGCTCCATCAGAGAGCACTAGGGAGCATTAGGATTTGAGAGTTCCCTCTCTTAGTTTTCATTTTTGTTTTGAATCTTGGGTTGAGAATTGAAGAAATTCTGTTTCAATCTCACTTTGAGAATTCTCTCTGTTTACTTGTCTGCATAATTTCAGTGAATTGTGATTTGAATCAAAACTCTCTTTACTGCTTTCCTCTCTATTTTCTTCTGCAATTATTCTCTGTTGGATCAAGGAAGGAATTGAGATCTAGACTTGGTCTCTAGTCTCATCCAACCCCTGAGATCTTCAACCTTTCATTTAGATTTTGCAATTGAGTTATATTTCTGTTTTGCTTCTTTAAGAAATTTTCCTTCTCTGTTGAAATCTATCCCATTTTACTACTTCCTCGGATTTATTGCTCTGCATATTTCCTTGTTTAATTGTGCATCCCAAATCCTAATTCCTTTTATTCTTCTTGCAATTTAACTTTCCAGTTACTTGATCTACTGCTTTCTTTTAATTTTCAGCACCCACTCCCCTTTACATTTAATGCAATTTTATATTTCTTGTCATTTAAGATTTTTCCAATTTACATTTCTTGCTCTTTAAGTTACGTGCCAATTTACATTCTGCAACTTTAAATTCATTGTCATTTACTTTCTGTTGGCTACAATTTCACACAATTCACTTCAATGTCAGCTTGACTAAACTAATCACCCACTAAAGTTGCTTGATCCATCAATCCTCGTGGGATCGACCTCACTCACGTGAGTTTTACTACTTGATGCGACCCGGTGCACTTGCCGGTTAGTTTTATGTGTTTGGGATTCGTTTTTTGTTTTCCGAAAATACTCATCAAGTTTTTGGCGCCGTTGCCGGGGATTGATTTAGATCAACAATGATTAAGTGGGTGAAAAGTCTAGATCAAGCATTTTCTTTATTTTTGTTCTCTGTTTTAAGTTGAAACCAAGGTGTTTGAGTTATTGCCTCACTAAGAAATTCATCTCTGAGATATGAATTTCAATTTTCCTTGGTATTGTGTTTTACAAAATTCAAATGGAGTTCAACTCATCTTATGATCAAACAAATTTTATGGGATATTACCCACCATCACCAATCTCTAATGATGGCTGGGAATATCACCAAGAAAATACAAATTCTGAGCACTCCAATCCATGGAGATTTGCTTCAGAAACACAAGATGAGCAAGAGAATCATATGGGGTACTTTCCACCACCACAAAATGATTCAAGTCATTATTCTAATGGTGGCTGGGAGTATCACCAAGGAATGAAAGAGCATCCACCCTCATATCCCAATTTCTCATTTGAAAGATCTTCATCACTTGATTATGCCTCAACACAAAGTTTCCTCCAAAATCCAAAGAAGTCATCCCATCAATCACACAACTCATTCCACACCCCTCAACACAACTTCACCACAATACATTCATGTCACCAAAATTATTCTCAACCTTCATCTCTTGAACCAACAGATGAGGATTACCTTTAAGCCATTGAAATACACAGAAAACTCGTGGAAAGATACACAAAATCCCCATCCTGGAAAGAAATCATCTTCAAGAAGATGAATGGGCCCTTAGAACAAACAAGGGGGAACTTAAAACCATCAAACAGTAAGGATGAAGACCAATTGATGGATGTGAAGGATAAAGTGGAAGAGCAAGATGAGGAGGCTACTGTATTAAGTGAACTTCCAATGAAGAATGAGGTGGTTGAAAATGAAACTGCACTTGAGGTAACAAAGGAACATTCACAACCCTCACAAACTTCCCTTGAATCTGTGATCGAAAAATATGAAGAAGAAATGAAGAAATCTTGGGAAGAACAATAAACCTCCTCCATAAAAGAACTATCAAGTCAAATGTTGGGTGCAAAGAAAGGAGTGGAGGAGCATGAAAGTAAGGAAGTCATTCCAGAGAATTCACACTCAAGTGAAGCAGAAAATCACATGAAGGAAGGGCTCATGGAACCACCAATACAAGAGACTCTTGATGAAAAGAAGACTCCAACAATCACACAACCACCAAGACTTGGATTCAAGGAAGTGAAGGCAATTAACAAAAGCACCAAGAAGAGGATTGTGACCAAGCTACCAAGGACAACATTCAAGAGGAGGTCAACCACAAGCAATCCAACCCCTGGACCAATAGCAAGCAAGCTCAATCAAGCCATGTACAAAAGAAAGCTTGCTGAGAGGAAACCAAGACAGGGGGCAATATCTGAATCTACTCCTCTCTTGAAGTCATTCCTCTTAACAAACTGGAAGAAGAGGAAGAAAGTGAACAACATGTCAACCGTAGGTATAATTTCTCTTCTCTGCTTTGTTTTCATTCTTTGTTTTGTTTAAATTCAATAAATTGGCTTATGATTACATTCTAAGTTTAGTGTTGCCCTGCAACAATTTGTTTTCAATCTCTTTGGATGATTGCATCAATTCTACATGGAAGTGTCACACTAAGATTCTAAGTTTGGTGTGCCACTTAATTTTCTATGCAATACATCCAGCAACATCACTTGTTTGCATAATCATAATGCCTTGCAGTGTTATCTTTCATTTAGTTAGACAATTTTAGTTTTCTTTTTTTTGAGTCATTTTCTTGTTTTTAAATGCTTTCTTTTATTTACTGTGTTTGTTAATACACTACCAAGAGAGCTTTATTCATGATAGATTCTTGGCTTGGTGATTGTATTTAACATATAACAGTTTCTTTCATTTAGTTTTATTTCAAATAAATTGACATATGGTTGCATTCTAAGTTTGGTGTTGCTATGCAACAAAATTTGGTTCTAATCCTTACAAGATACTTGCATCAATTCCAAGTGAAAGTGTCACACTAAGTTTGGTGTGCCACTTATTCTTTATGCAAAGTATTATGCTCTCCATCTTAAGTTTGCAATCACAATGTCTCTGTCTCTTGTGCCTTGATTATTATCTTTAAATTTTGCTTGCTTGAAACATATGTACTACTAACATTTCTTGTGTAAGACATTCATGATCCATCTTAGCCCCATAGCCACGGTTCTAATAGTTGCTTGAGGATGAGCAAGCATTCTGAGTTTGGTATGGGAAGGAGGAGAATGGGAGGAAAATAACAACAATAGAGAAGATGAACTACAAGGTTGTAAAGTTCCTTTTCCTCTCATTTGTTTCAAGCACTATAAACTGCATGATTATCTTTACCTTCTCTGTATGCATGTGTGTATGAAAAGGCATAGTTTGATTTCTAAATTGCAACATGGTGCTGTGCCATTATGATTACCAACTTGAGTTTTGTGAATTCAAAAGCAGTAAAGCATCATGATCATAAACAAACAAGGAATTAAAGAAGAGTTTAGCATGTGCATACAAGTATTGGAAAGCTAGTATGATTAATTGTTGCTCAATTGCATTGGATTTTATTTAATTGAAGTTTTCATCTAGTACATTTTGTGAAATCTTTGGAAAATCATGAAAACCTTGAAGAAGCAAATACAATTAAAGCAAGAAAAGAAAAAGGGAAAGAATGAGAAAGCTGAAGGCTCTGAGTACCGATGGCAATTTATTTGCTAAGTACTTGTGGTGTTTATGTATCAAGCCAAATGCTTGAAAACAAAACATTTAGAAGTCAAGGTTAGGCTCAAAGTGCAAAAGCACTCCCTCAAAGCTCAAGGCTCTGAGCATCAATGATTAGAGAGTCAAGAAAAGAAAAGAAAAAATGAGCTTAACGAAGTCCTCTAATCAAATGCTTGTGGTGCTTATGTATCAAGTGGTAATACTTGAAAACAAAGCATTTAGAAGTCGTAGCTTTGTTATCAACTCATGGGGCAAAGCACCCAAAAGGAGAAGCTAAATAAGAAAATCAAAAGCTTGTTTCAAGGAAGAAATATAAGAGAAAGATTTCATAAATTGAGCTAGATGGAAGCATCAATCATTTACATTTCTTTTGTGATTGTAGCATGCTTAGAAAACTAGCTTACCATAAACATTGAGTTGCTATTCTTCTTGCCTTGGATTGTCAATCTTTATTGCATGATTCTTTTCTTGCTTGGGGACAAGCAAGTTTTAAGTTTGGTGTTGTGATGACATGTCATCATGTCATGTTTTTCTATGCTTTTTCCTTTGTTTTCAATAGGTTTTATGCACTTTCTTGAGCCATAAGTAAGCCAATTTGGTAGAATTTCATGTTTCCTTTGATTCAATCAACCATGGATAAATTAATGCAATTTCATGAGATTTTGTGCTATAATTGTCATATATTATGAAAGAATAACAATCTCATGATTTTGAGCATAGCTTTGATGTGCTTGGTTGATTGATGATAGGTGAAAAGAGCTTTGAAGAAGGTTGAAGAAAGAAGAAATGGCAAGGAGCAAGAGAGAACAAAAAGCTTGAGCAAAAGCTTGCCTCAAGCTTTAGCTCAAACTTTTGGAAGAGTTGAAAACACCCTGGATGGAGCAAAAGCTTGCGCCAACGTTTGCCTCAAGCTTTTTGGCAAACGTTGGCGCCACACTTACACACCCTGGAGGAAAAAGCTTGAGCAACGTTTGCCTCAAACTTTTTGGCAAACGTTGGCGCCACACATGCATACAAGGGGTATACTTCCAACATGAATAACTTGAGCTACAGAGCTCCAAATGAGGTGATTCAAATAGCAATGGAAAGTAGGAATCGAGAGATTTCCAAGCATATATGGCACTGCATGGTGGACACTAAAATTGAGGGAGAAAACTGCCCCGAAATGTGCATAAACAAACATGGTGGCAACCTGCAGTGAGGCCAACTGACCTCTGCACCTTCGACGGATCATAACTCGAGCTGTGGAGCTCCAAATGATGCGCTTCCAACGGCATTGGAAAGTAGACATTCAGGGCTTTCCAACAATGTATAATAGTATGGGGTGGACAATGCGTTTGAGCCTCCAAAATCTGGCGTTTTCGACCACGTTTGAGGCAAACTTTACCTCAAACGTTGTGCACCAAAGGCAGCGACCCTGTCCTCTTCAAAGTAGCATAACTTGAGTTGTAGATGTCCAATTGAGGTTATTCCAATTGGGTTAGAAAGCTGACATTCAGAGATTTCCAACCATATATAATAGTCTATAGTGGGCATGAAATTGGCAACGTTGACAAGAGGACAAAGTAGCGCCACAAGACATGCAAGGGAGGATCCACGTTTGAGCTAAAGTTTGACCTCAAACTTTAAGCCAAACATGGATGACAGCAAAAAGAGCAAGCTGCTACAAAAAGCTTGAGTCAAAGTTTGCCTCAAACTTTGACTCAAACTTTTTTTGGTTCATGGTCCGGTTCAAAGCTTAAATATTTCCCAAGGTCAAGAGCAATCAACAGAGGCTATTTTCAACCCAATTCCATCAAGGCCAAAAGCCCAATTGACATCACTCAAAGGCACAAGAAACAATTTGATTAGGAATATCATTTTCTTTGTAATTTTCTTTTCAATTTCATTTTCATTTGTCATATTTGTAAAAGCCTATAAAAAGGCATCATTTTCATTTTAGAAGGGGAGCTCCATCAGAGAGCACTAGGGAGCATTAGGATTTGAGAGTTCCCTCTCTTAGTTTTCATTTTTGTTTTGAATCTTGGGTTGAGAATTGAAGAAATTCTGTTTCAATCTCACTTTGAGAATTCTCTCTGTTTACTTGTCTGCATAATTTCAGTGAATTGTGATTTGAATCAAAACTCTCTTTACTGCTTTCCTCTCTATTTTCTTCTGCAATTATTCTCTGTTGGATCAAGGAAGGAATTGAGATCTAGACTTGGTCTCTAGTCTCATCCAACCCCTGAGATCTTCAACCTCTCATTTAGATTTTGCAATTGAGTTATATTTCTGTTTTGCTTCTTTAAGAAATTTTTCTTCTCTGTTGAGATCTATCGCATTTTACTACTTCCTCGGATTTATTGCTCTGCATATTTCCTTGTTTAATTGTGCATCCCAAATCCTAATTCCTTTTATTCTTCTTGCAATTTAACTTTCCAGTTACTTGATCTACTGCTTTCTTTTAATTTCCAGCACCCACTCCCCTTTACATTTAATTCAATTTTATATTTCTTGTCATTTAAGATTTTGCCAATTTACATTTCTTGCTCTTTAAGTTACGTGCCAATTTACATTCTGCAACTTTAAATTCATTGTCATTTACTTTCCGTTGGCTACAATTTCACACAATTCACTTCAATGTCAGCTTGACTAAACTAATCACCCACTAAAGTTGCTTGATCCATCAATCCTCGTGGGATCGACCTCACTCACGTGAGTTTTACTACTTGATGCGACTCGGTGCACTTGCCGGTTAGTTTTACGTGTTTGGGATTTGTTTTTCGTTTTCCGTAAATACTCATCACACTTGTTCACAAATTAATAAAAAAATTTAAAATTTTAATTTTTTTTATTTTTTGGATATTGTTAGAATTTTTTATTTTTTTACAATTAGAAAAAAAATATTTTTTTAGTTTAAAAATAAAAAAATAATATTACAGATATGTTATTTACCAAAATACACTAGACTTTATTTTATATTTCTAATAAATAAAAAAATTAATCATATAATTTAAAAATTCAAAAATAAAAGATTTAGTTTTTCAAATTTTTTAAAATTTTTTTATCTTTTTATTCACCGAATAATGCTACAACCAGACAGTTGACTTTTTTTTGCTGTACTTATTCATAAATTAAGAATAAATTAATTTAAAAAATTTTAAATTTTAATTTTTTTATTTTTTAGATATCATTGGAATTTTTTATTTTTTTTAGTTTAAAATTAAAAAAAATTGAATTTACTAATCTGTTACTTACCAGATATTGCTGGACTTTATTTTATTTTTCTAATTTATATAAAAAAATTAATCATATAATTTAAAAATTAAGAAATAAAAAATTTATTTTTTTAAAATTTTAATATTTTTAAAAATATTTTTTTATCTTTTTATTCACCGAATAATGCTACACCCGGATAGTTAACTTTTTTTTTGCTCCACTTGTTCACAAATGAAGAATAAATTAATTTAAAAAATTTAAAATTTTAATTTTTTATTTTTTGGATATTGTTGGAATCTTTTATTTTTTACAATCAGAAAAAAATTTATTTTTTTAGTTTAAAAATTAAAAAAAATAAATTTACAGATTTGTTATTTATCAAATATTGATGGACTTTATTTTATTGTCTAATTTAAATAAAAAATTAATCATATAATTTTAAAATTCAAAAATAAAAAATTTATTTTTTTAAAATTTTTAATTTTTTTAAAAAATAATTTTTTTATCTTTTTATTCACCGGATAAGACTACACCCTAATAGTTGACTTTTTTTGCTGCACTTGTTCACAAATTAAGATTAGATTAATTTAAAAAATTTAAAATTTTTATTTTTTGGATAATTTGGAATTTTTTATTTTTTTACAATTAGAAAAAAATTTATTTTTTAAGTTTAAAAATTAAAAAAATAAATTTACAACTCTGTTATTTAACAGATATTGTTGGACTTTATTTTATTTTTCTAATTGAAATAAAAAAATTAATCATATAATTTAAAAATTCAAAAATAAAAAATTTAGTTTTCTAAAATTTTTAATATTTTTTATTTTTTTATTCTCCGGATAATGCTGCACTCAGAAAATTGTCTTTTTTTTGCTGCACTTGTTCACAAAATAAGAATAAATTAATTTAAAAAATTTAAAATTTTTTATTTTTCAATTTTTTTAGTTTTAGAATATTTTTTAAATTTTTTATTTTTCTTTTGTTATAAAAAAATTTATTTTTTAGTTTAAAACTTTAAACAAAAATAAAAAATTTACAGATCTTTTGTTTACTGGATATTGCTGAACTTTAATTTATTTTTATAATTTAAATAAAAAATATTTAGTAATATAATTTAAAAATTAAAAAATAAAAATTTAGTTTTTTAAATTTTTTAATTTTTTAAAAATATCTTTTTATCTTTTTATTCACCGGATAAGACTACACCCGGACAGTTGACTTTTTTTTTGCTACACTTGTTCACAAATTAATAATAGATTAATTAAAAAAATTTAAGATTTTAATTTTTTTATTTTTGAATAATTTGAAATTTTTTAGTTTTTTTACAATTAGAAAAAAAAATTATTTTTTAAGTTTAAAATTTAGAAAAATAAATTTACAACTCTGTTATTTAACAGATATTGTTGGACTTTATTTTATTTTTCTAATTGAAATAAAAAAATTAATCATATAATTTAAAATTTCAAAAATAAAAAATTTAGTTTTTTAAAATTTTTAATTTTTTTATTCTCCAGATAATGCTGCACTTAGAAAATTGACTTTTTTTTGTTGCACTTGTTCACAAAATAAGAATAAATTAATTAAAAAAAATTTAAATTTTTTATTTTTCAATTTTTTTAGTTTTTGAATATTTTTGGAATTTTTTATTTTTCTACTATTAGAAAAAAATTTATGTTTTAGTTTAAAACTTAAAACAAAAATAAAAAATTTACAGATTTATTGTTTAATAGATATTGCTAAACTTTATTTTATTTTTCTTATTTAAATAAAGACATTTAATAATATAATTTAAAAATTAAAAAATAAAAAATTTAGTTTTTTAAAATTTTTTATTTTTTTAAGAATATTTTTTATTTTTTATTCACTGGATAATGCATCACACGGACAGTTGACTTTCTTTTGTTGCTCTCGTTCACAAATTAAGAATAAATTAATAAAAAAATTTTAAAATTTTAATTTTTTAATTTTTGGATATTGTTAGAATTTTTTATTTTTTTACAATTAGAAAAAAAATTATTTTTTTAGTTTAAAAATAAAAAAAATAAATTTACAGATCTGTTATTTACCAGAATATGCTAGACTTTATTTTATATTTCTAATAAAAATAAAAAAATTAATCATATAAGTTAAAAATTCAAAAATAAAAAATTTAGTTTTTTAAAATTTTTAATTTTTTAATTTTTTTTATCTTTTTATTCATCGGATAATGCTACAACGAGACAATTGACTTTTTTTTGCGGCACTTATTCACAAATTAAGAATAAATTAATTTAAAAAATTTTAAATTTTAATTTTTTTATTTTTTAGATATCATTGGAATTTTTTATTTTTTTAAAATTAGAAAAAAAATTATTTTTTTTAGTTTAAAATTAAAAAAAATTAAATTTACTAATCTGTTACTTACCAGATATTGCTGGACTTTATTTTATTTTTCTAATTTATATAAAAAAATTAATCATATAATTTAAAAATTAAGAAATAAAAAATTTATTTTTTTTAAAATTTTAATATTTTTAAAAATATTTTTTTATCTTTTTATTCACCGAATAATGCTACACCCGGATAGTTAACTTTTTTTTTGCTCCACTTGTTCACAAATGAAGAATAAATTAATTTAAAAAATTTAAAATTTTAATTTTTTATTTTTTGGATATTGTTGGAATCTTTTATTTTTTACAATCAGAAAAAAATTTATTTTTTTAGTTTAAAAATTAAAAAAAATAAATTTACAGATTTGTTATTTATCAAATATTGATGGACTTTATTTTATTGTCTAATTTAAATAAAAAATTAATCATATAATTTTAAAATTCAAAAATAAAAAATTTATTTTTTTAAAATTTTTAATTTTTTTAAAAAATAATTTTTTTATCTTTTTATTCACCGGATAAGACTACACCCTAATAGTTGACTTTTTTTGCTGCACTTGTTCACAAATTAAGATTAGATTAATTTAAAAAATTTAAAATTTTTATTTTTTGGATAATTTGGAATTTTTTATTTTTTTACAATTAGAAAAAAATTTATTTTTTAAGTTTAAAAATTAAAAAAATAAATTTACAACTCTGTTATTTAACAGATATTGTTGGACTTTATTTTATTTTTCTAATTGAAATAAAAAAATTAATCATATAATTTAAAAATTCAAAAATAAAAAATTTAGTTTTCTAAAATTTTTAATTTTTTTAAAAATATTTTTTATTTTTTTATTCTCCGGATAATGCTGCACTCAGAAAATTGTCTTTTTTTTGCTGCACTTGTTCACAAAATAAGAATAAATTAATTTAAAAAATTTAAAATTTTTTATTTTTCAATTTTTTTAGTTTTAGAATATTGTTTAAATTTTTTATTTTTCTTCTGTTATAAAAAAATTTATTTTTTAGTTTAAAACTTTAAACAAAAATAAAAAATTTACAGATCTTTTGTTTACTGGATATTGCTGAACTTTAATTTATTTTTATAATTTAAATAAAAAATATTTAGTAATATAATTTAAAAATTAAAAAATAAAAATTTAGTTTTTTAAATTTTTTAATTTTTTAAAAATATCTTTTTATCTTTTTATTCACCGGATAAGACTACACCCGGACAGTTGACTTTTTTTTTTTGCTACACTTGTTCACAAATTAATAATAGATTAATTAAAAAAATTTAAGATTTTAATTTTTTTATTTTTGAATAATTTGAAATTTTTTAGTTTTTTTACAATTAGAAAAAAAATTATTTTTTAAGTTTAAAATTTAGAAAAATAAATTTACAACTCTGTTATTTAACTGATATTGTTGGACTTTATTTTATTTTTCTAATTGAAATAAAAAAATTAATCATATAATTTAAAATTTCAAAAATAAAAAATTTAGTTTTTTAAAATTTTTAATTTTTTTATTCTCCAGATAATGCTGCACTTAGAAAATTGACTTTTTTTTGTTGCACTTGTTCACAAAATAAGAATAAATTAATTAAAAAAATTTAAATTTTTTATTTTTCAATTTTTTTAGTTTTTGAATATTTTTGGAATTTTTTATTTTTCTACTATTAGAAAAAAATTTATGTTTTAGTTTAAAACTTTAAACAAAAATAAAAAATTTACAGATTTATTGTTTAATAGAAAAAATTTATTTTTTTAAAATTAGAAAAAAATTTATTTTTTTAGTTTAAAATTAAAAAAAATTAAATTTACTAATCTATTATTTACCAGATATTGCTGGACTTTATTTTATTTTTCTGATTTATATAAAAAAATTAATCATATAATTTAAAAATTCAGAAATAAAAAATTTATTTTTTCAAAAATTTTAATATTTTTAAAAATATTTTTTTATCTTTTTATTCACCGAATAATGCTACACTCGGATAGTTAACTTTTTTTTACTCCGCTTGTTCACAAATTAAGAATAAATTAATTTAAAAAATTTAAAATTTTAATTTTTTATTTTTTGGATATTGTTGGAATCTTTTATTTTTTACAATCAGAAAAAAAATTTATTTTTTTAGTTTAAAAATAAAACAAATAATGAGTTGTAATGATTTTAAAAATCTTTAATTTTGGTGCTCACTCCTCCTCCAGTTGTAATGAGTCCTCCAGGGTGGGTTGTACACATCACTTTGGAACTTGTGTTGGAACATGCTTGAGGTACTACTTGGAGAGTGTGATTGCTCATGATTTTGTTGCCCACAGTTAATTGCTCCAAAACCTTTTTCAGATTGATTCCAACCATGGGGATTTTGAGGTAGGTTTTGTGCATTTGCCACAGCAGTTCGCAGCTCATCGATTTTTCTGTCCATTGATGTGTGGAAAACGATCCAACACAAACTCACCGGCAAGTGTACCGGGTCGCATCAAGTAATAATAACTCACATAAGTGAGGTCGATCCCACAGGGATTGAAGGATTGAGCAATTTTAGTTTAGTGGTTGATTTAGTCAAGCGAATCAAGTATTGGTTGAGTGGTTTGTATTTGACAGAAACTAAATGACATGAATTGTAAAGGGGGAAGGGGAAATTGCAGTAAATTAAAGAGCAAAGAAAGTAAATAAGCTGAATCTTAAAGAACAAGTAATGTAAATTGCAGAAACTTAGATTGCAAGAAAGGTAAATGGCTGAATCTTAAAGTGCAAGAAATGTAAATTGCTTGAATTGTAAAAGGAATTGGGAATTGGGTGATGACAAGTCATCGTAGCCTAGTTTTACTAGCCTTTTTCTTTATTTTTATTTAGTTTTATACACTTTCTTGCATCCTAAGAAAGCAATTTGGAATGAAAATGCATGACTTCTTTGAATCAAACAACCACCATGAAATTGATGCTAAATCATGAGGTTTAAGCTAAATTTAATTGATTTTTTATGATTAATAGACCTTGTGAATTTGGTGATACTTTGATTGGTTGTTTTGATTAATTGTAGGTGAAGAAAAGAAGAAAAGAAGAAAGCGTGGCCTAAGAAGTGTGGCTCAAAGAAGAAAAAGTGTGGCCAAGAAAAGAGGAAGTGTGGTGCAACAAAACCATGAAGCTCCCTCCAAAGCTCACTAAGTGAGTGCTACACTTACTCCCAGGAGACCAAGGCACAAAGCTCAGCTCACTTTGTGAGCTGAGCACAACACAAGGCCAAGAAATAAGGAAATGAGGAACCAAGCTCAGCTCACAAAGTGAGCATTATCGAGAGCGCTAGAGGAAAAATTCAAGGAAAATGTTTTGCAAATGCATGCTCAAGACTTGAACCCATGACCAAAGGGAAGAGGGGAGGCGCTACTCACATGGAAAAATAAGCCAAAATTGGCCAAATGCACTCCCCAAGGATCGAACCCCACACCTTGAGGAAGCAAGGAAGCAAGGCAACCAAGAAAAAGGGTAGCGCATGCTTCCCATGGGTTTCGAACCAAGGACCCTCCCTTGGATGTCCCAAGGCTCAGCTCACTTGGAGAGCTGAGCGCTACTTCTTGATGCATGGGGCACGCAACAAATTGACAAGGTCCATGGGCATCACATAACAAATTTGACACGGCCAGGAGCACAAGGAGCGCGCATGACACGGTCCCTGGGCAGCACACAGCGCACAACATTTGGCACCAAGGCAATAATGCTCAGCTCACAAAGTGAGCTGAGCTCTCACCTGATGCACTCAAGACAGCAGCACGCTACCAATGCTTCCCCACACTAAGTGTCAAAGCTCAGCTCACTTTGTGAGCTGAGCACTCCCCTGGAAGCATATTACCCATGGGCTGAAAATTCAACCAAGAGTCCAATTTAATTCAAATCTTCACCAAATCAAAAGCCCATCCAAATTCCAATATCCAAGAATAGAAAGTGTATAAATAGGAGTTAGTTTGATGGAATTAGAGAGCGGAATTTTATTTTGAATTTTTCTTTGAACTTTCATTTTCATTTTGAGCTTTTGTTTTTGAGTTTAGATTTCAGAGAACTTGGAGGAAGAATTGATCTCTCTTCTTCTTGTTTCTTGTTTGAGCACTCTTTTATTTTCTTGCTTTGGATCTTGGGTGGAGAATTGAAGAACTTCTGTTTCAATCTCACCTTGAGATCTTGTTTTAAATTTTCTGTATAATTGAATTCCAATTTCCATTTACTGCTTCTTCTTCTACAATTTCTGCAATTCTCTTTTCTTTATTTCCTTTGCAATTGTTCTTGTTAGATCAAGGAAGGATTTGAGATCTAGACTTGTTATCTAGTCTCTTCCACTCCTGAGATCTTCAACCTCTTTTACATTGCTGCAAATTAAGCACTGCTTTCCTGTTTTTAAATTCTTCAAAGCATTTTACTCTTCTGTTCAAGATCTACTTCACTGCAAGTAAATTTTCTCTTTTATGTTTAATGCAATTTACTTGTTCTTGTTTAAATTCTGCAATCCCAATTCCCAATTCCTTTTATAATTCAAGCAATTTACATTTCTTGCACTTTAAGCTTCAGCCATTTACATTTCTTGCAATCTAAGTTTCTGCAATTTATATTACTTGCACTTTAAGAATCTGCTTCTTTACTTTCCTGCTCTTTAATTTATTGCACTTTACCCCTCTCCCTTTATATTTCAAGCAATTTAGTTTCTGCAAAGCACAAATCACTCAACCAAACTTGATTCGCTTGACTAAATCAACCACTAAACTAAAATTGCTCAATCCTTCAATCCCTGTGGGATCGACCTCACTCATGTGAGTTATTATTACTTGATGCAACCCAGTACACTTGCCGGTGAGTTTGGGTGTTGGAATTTGTTTCCACAAAAAATACCCATCAAGTTTTTGGCGCCGTTGCCGGGGATTGATTAGATTGACAATGATTAAGTGAAGTGGAGATCTAGATCTAGCATTTTTATTTTCTGTTCTTTAACTTTTGATTAACCCACTAACTGTTTGAATTTTTGCTTAAGCTAACTACAATTTCATCATGGATTGAAGTGTTATTGTCCTTCTGGTTTTGTTTGATTTCTATGTCTTGTTTGCATGTCAGGGACAAGGAGAGCTATACCAACTTTTTGTGAATAAGATGAAAGAACCCTCAGGAGATTAAGAAGAGATAAAAGAGGGAAAAACATTGTTGGAGAAGAGGATTCGGAAGAAGAAGAGTTCCAAGATATGGAAGAACACTCAACAATTCCAACTAATCCACAAGGAGGAGTAACTAACAACAACAACAATCCACCACAGAGAAGAGTTTTGGCTTCCTACACATTTGCAAATCCTAGACATTGTGGGAGTAGCATTCTTACCCCAAATGTTAATGCAAATAACTTTAAACTAAAGCCACAACTCATCACATTGGTTCAAAATAATTGTTCTTATGGAGGAGGACCACTTGAAGATCCAAATCAACACTTGTCCACTTTCTTGAGAATTTGTGACACTGTCAAAACTAATGGAGTGCATCCTGATAGCTACAAGCTACTGCTATTTCCATTCTCTCTCAGAGATAAAGCCACCCAATGGTTGGAATCTTTCCCAAGAGACAGCATCGACAATTGGGATGATCTAGTGAGCAAATTCCTTGCCAAATTCTACCCACCTCAAAGAGTTATTAGACTGAAGACTGAAGTACAAACATTCACACAAATGGAGGCTGAACCATTATATGAAGCATGGGAAAGGTACAAGGCTCTGATCCGGAAGTGTCCTCCTGGAATGTTCAATGAGTGGGATAGATTGCAGAATTTCTATGAAGGCTTAACACTGAAATCTCAAGAGGCCTTGGATCATTCAGCTGGAGGTTCTTTGCAATTCATGAAGACGGCAGAAGAAGCCCAAAATCTCATTGATATGGTAGCTAACAACCAGTATTTCTTTGCCCACCAAAGGCAACGCCAACCATCACAGAGGAAGGGAGTGATGGAGTTGGAAGGAGTGGACTCAATCCTAGCTCAAAACAAATTGATGCAGCAGCAGATTCAACAACAATTTGAGCAAATGGCCAAGAGGATTGATAGCCTCCAAGTTGCATCAGTAAGCACCAACCAACCATCAACCACATGGGGAACAAATGAAGAAACTCAAGAGGAGCAACAGCAGGAGCAAGTCCAGTACATGCACAATCAAAATTCTGGGACAAATGAGGTTTATGGTGACACTTACAACCCTTCATGGAAGAACCACCCCAACCTCAGATGGGGAGACAACCACAATCAACCTCAACAACCATGGCAAAGGAACTCAAACCAAAACTCAAACCAAAACAGTTGGAAGAACACAAACCAAAACAACCAGCAGAATAATACCCAAAACACATACAGAAAACCACAAAATACTCACCCCAACACTAACCATCATCCATCCAATAACCAAGCCTCAAATCAAAACACTTACCCTCAACCCTCTGATGAGATATTTTGGTGAGAAACGAATCTCTCACTAAACATCACAATCCAACCGGCAAGTGTACCGGGTCGTATCAAGTAATAAAAACTCACGGGAGTGAGGTCGATCCCACAGGGATTGAAGGATTGAGCAATTTTAGTTTAGTGGTTGATTTAGTCAAGCGAATCAAGATTTGGTTGATGATTGTGTGACTTGCAGAATGTAAATTGCATTGAAGTAAAGAGAACAAGAAATAAATTGCTGAAACTTAAAGAACAAGAAATTAAATGGCAGAAACTTAAAGTGCAAGAAATATAAATTGCGGAATCTTAAAGTGCAAGGAATATAAATTGCTTGAAATGTAAAGGGAATTGGGGAATGGATTTGCAGAATTTAAACAAGGAAAAATTAAATTGCATCAAACAGAAGAGGGCAAGGGAATTGGGATTGAACCGGATCTTGAAGCAATAAAGTAAATGAACAATGAAAGCATTAAACAGAGAATTGAAATGAGAATTTAGATCTCAGGACCCAGAGACTAGAAAACCAAGTCTAGATCTCAATGCCTTCCTAGATCCAATAAGAACAATAGCAAGGAAATTGTAAATTGCAAAGAAGAGCGATGAAGAACAATGAACCGGAAATGAAATTCAATTAACAGTAAAGTAAAGAAACAGAGAGATCCAAGATTGAGATTGAAACAGAATTTCTTCAATTCTCCAATCCAAGATTCAAGACAAAAGTAAAATGAAATTTCAAGTAAAAGGAAACAAAGAAATTCAAGTTCACTCAGTAACAAAAGCTTTCCAAAAACTCCTCTCAAAAATCTAAAAGAAAAGCTCTCAAAGGAAAACTCTCCCGGAAAGCTCTCTAAACAAATTGAATTCTATCCTCTTTATACACTTTCCAAAATGATCTTCAAGCCTTGAGTTGGGCCTTTGTTCTTGGTGGAATTGGGTTGAAAGAGGCCTTGGTTGATTGCTCTTGAAGATTGAAGAAGAACCGAAGTGAACCAATTGAACCGGTTTTTGAAGTTGGCCAAAGATGATCTCAACGTTAGGGTCAAAGTTAGGGGTCTAACTTTGACCCTAACTTTTTATGGCAGCAAGCATGGTTTCCTGGTTTGAACGTTGGTGCCAACGTTAGGGGTCTAACTTTGACCCTAACGTTGGCAATGCTTGGTGTGAGTGGCGCCAACGTTAGCCTTCCCCCTTTGTGATTTAAGTGCCAACGTTAGCCTCCAAGTTAGGGGGCTAACGTTGGCGCAAACGTTGGTGCCCAGGGGAGAAATTCTCAAGTTCCAACGTTAGCCTCCAAGTTAGGGGGCTAACGTTGGAGCTAACGTTGGCCACTTCCAGGGAGTGATTTACATGCCCAACGTTAGCCTCCAAGTTAGGGGGCTAACGTTGGGGCTAACTTCATGCAACCCGGTTCAATTTTCACTTATTCCATTGTCCTCTCTTCACTCCTAGCCATTCCTCTTTGCTTCAACCTTTCTCCAAGCCTTCTTCACCTATCATTGATCAACCAAACTAATCAAAGCTTTGCTCAAAATCATGAGGTATTCAATCTTCCACAATATGCAACAATTATAGCTCAAAACCTCATGAAATGGCATGAATTCACATATGGTTGGTTCAATCAAGGGAAACATGAAAATCTACTCAATTAGCTTGCTTGTAGCTCAAGAAAGTGCATAATTCTAATGAAAACTAAAGAAAAAGACTAGCTAAAATGGGCTCAGATGACTTGTCATCACAACACCAAACTTAAAGCTTGCTTGTCCCCAAGCAAGAAATGAATTATTAAGAAGAAAGAATGAAATGGAAAAGGAAGTTCATGCTAGCAAAGTGTTATTGATAGTTCATGGGGTTTTATGTGGATATGCAAATGCTCACTTCTTATTGACTCTTAGGCCTAGAAAGTCTCCTTCAAGCTTCAAGTGACATACTGCTATGACCTCTCATTATTCCTTTATCCTTGGTCATTACTTTATTCAAAAGCTTTATTTGAGTGTCATGTGTAGCAAGTTCATTTTCTTTTCTTTATACTTGACACATTATTCACCATAGACACTTGGCTCACATTCCTTCTTAAAACATTGATGCCCAGCACCTCTTTGGGCTACTAAATGCTTTGTAGTTAGGTTGCTCTTGATAGTGGATTTTCAGCTGATGATCCCGGGTTAGTTAACCCAAGTCACCAAGTGTTGAGGCACTCCTAAGAGCTTACTAATCCAAGCAGATCCTAGTACAAAAACATCACAGGCATATATTTCAGAGTTCAAGCTATTGGTGTCCAGCTTTGTTTCTTTTTGTTTTTCTTTTGTTTTGCCACTTTTTGGCTTTCTTTGTTCTTTCTTTCTTTTTGTTTTTCTTTCTAACCAAGGAGTTTTATTCAATTGAGATTCATAGACAGTATCCACTCTCTACTTAGAAGGAGATTTCCTAGCTCTTTATTCACTAAAAGTGAGTTATTATACAATCACACACATACCACCACTTACTTTTATTCCACTTCTATCTAACAGAGACCATTTCACTTCACATTCAAACTGTTCTTTTATTGAATTAAAAGATGCAGGGGACAACATATGCTTCTTGTTAAGTGAAAATGAACACACAAGCCAACATAAAAACCAGCCTACTTAAAAAAAACAAAAACATAATTGATGCATACTACACTAACAGTTTCTGTTAAAATGGGCATATTCATACTTCCAAATTAGAGCAATTCAATACTGATGGAGTTAAGTGACAATACAACCTCTTGGTGGCTTCTTCTTCTTTCATCTCAGCTAATGGTGAGTAGTCCTCCCAGAAGAGTGATTGATTTTCTGCAGTGTTAATGGAAGTTGCTTGTTTCTCAAGCCTTTATGTGATTTGTTAGTGTGCAAGACTTTCTTGTAGGTGTTTGAACTTACTTTGGTGTGTGAACACCAAACTTAGTCTCTTGCCATGTTTCTTATCCATAACCATATGTGAAAGCCTAAATCTTTGCTAAAGGTAATAAAACTGAAAACTAGAAACAGACAATGCTTAAATGATTTGTCAGATTGCTTGGAGTTGGTAACTCTTTATATAGAAAGTGAGAATGTGCTTTTAAGTAAGATTTTTGGTGGAACACCAAACTTAGAATCCTTCATTCTCCCTTAATATGTTTTGGTGTGAAACACCAAACTTAGCTCCTTGCAATACATACCACTCATTTAACCTTTTTATTGAAATAACTATGAAAAGAAAACTACCTCAGGTTGGGTTGCCTCCCAACAAGCGCTCTTTTATTGTCACTAGCTTGACACTGAGGCTTTCTTTTATGGCGGTTGATGACTGTAGTGCCTCAACTTGTCCCCTCTGATCGTGAGCTTCTTCTTTGTTCCTTGGTGCTCTATCTCAGCATGTTCTAGTGATAATATTTTGCTCACAGTATAGTAATCGTTAGTCTGTTGGTCTGTTCCCAGTTGTTGATAGACTAACTGCACTTTGTCACCTTTGGAGAGCCCTTCTGTTGGAATTTTTTTGTTCTTCCACCCCTTTTTGATTCTGTTTTTGTTTTTCTTCCTTCCTTTTGTTAATTCTTCTTCTTTGAAAACAGGCTCCCTTTTGAAATTCCTTTTCTTAGTTGCCAATACTACAATGTTCCCTTGAGCTTCTTCATTACTTTGCACAGTCTCTTTCTCTTTTTGGCCTGCTGTATCATCTATCTCTTGCTTGGGAGGGCAGTTGTTGTTTGTCTTGTTGATTTCCTCCCTCCACTGCAGATTTTCCTTGTCTGTTTCTGTACCATCCTTCTTTTCATTACTGTTCTGTGTTTCTGGTAGTACACTCAGAGTGATACTTTCATTATGCATCCTGAGGGTTAATTCTCCTTGCTCTATGTCTATGATGGCCCTAGCAGTGGCTAAGAACGGTCTTCCCAGTATAATGGAGTCGCCCTCATCCTGATTCGAATCCAGGATCACAAAATCTGCAGGGAAGATGAATCTATCTACCTTGACTAGAAGGTTCTCAATTATACCACTGGGGCATATTACTGATTTGTCCACCAATTCTAGAGACATCTTTACTGGTCTTACCTCTTTTATGCCTAACTTTTTCACTAGAGAGGCAGGCATCAGATTGATACTAGCTCCCAAGTCACACATCGCCTTCTTGATAGTCATACTGCCAATGGCGCAGGGTAGAAAGAAACTCCCAGGGTCCTCAAGTTTGGGAGGAAGTCCCTTCTGGATTAGTGCTCTGCATTCCTCAGTGAGCAGTACAGTTTCATTAACTTGCCAACTCCTCTTCTTGTTGATAAGTTCCTTCAAGAACTTTGCGTACAGGGGCATTTGCTCAAGTGCTTCAGTTAAGGGAATATTGATCTCTAACTTCTTGAAGATTTCAAGAAATTTTGGGAAGTGTTGGTCCTTAGTTTCCTTGTTAAACCTTTGAGGATATGGCAAGGGAGGAGTGAAGTTATTTCCCTGCCTTTGGTCCTCAGTTGGCTCTTCAATTACTTCCTTTCCCTTTCTTGATTTTTGTGGCTGATCTTCTTTTTCTTGAAATTGATTCTGAGTTGGCTTGCTTGCTGTCTCCTTCTTGTCATTGACTTTCTCTTCTTCGGCTTGTTTCTTGTCACTTTCCTTTGGCTTCTTGGTTGCTTCTTCATTTTTCACCAAGACTCTTCCACTCCTCAATTGTATTGCCTTGCATTCTTCCTTAGGATTTGGGATTGTGTCACTCGGCAGTGAGCTTGAAGGTTTCTCAACAGAAATCTGTTTGGAGATTTGCCCAATTTGCCTCTCTAGGCTCTTCATGGAGGCTTCATGGTTCTTGGTTGTCATTTCTTGGTGTTTCCACATTTTGTCTATCAAGGTTTCCAAGTTGGTGAGTCTTTGAGATTCAGGTGATGCTTGTGGTGGGTTGTGAGATGTGGATGGTGGATGGTAGGCATTTTGGTTGGTGGGTTGGTTATTAGATTGGTAATGGTTGGGGTTGGAGTAGTTGTTTTGAGGTTTTCTGTAGGGGTTTTGGTTAGTTTGCTGCTGGTTGTGGTTTTGGTTGTTTCTTAAAGTGTTTTGGTTTGAGTTTCTCTGCCATGGTTGTTGATTTTGGTTGTGATTGTCTCCCCACCTAAGGTTTGGGTGGTTCTTCCAAGAAGGGTTGTAAGTGTCACCATATACTTCATTTGGCCCAGAATTTTGGTTGTGCATGTACTGGACTTGTTCTTGCTGTTGCTCCTCTTGAGTCTCTTCACTCTGTCCCCATGTGGTTGATGGTTGGCTAGTGTTGACTGCTGCAACTTGGAGACTATCAATCCTCTTGGCCATTTGCTCAAATTGTTGTTGAATTTGCTGCTGCATCATCTTGTTTTGAGCTAGGATTGAGTCCACTCCTTCTAGTTCCATTACTCCTCTTCTTTGTGATGGTTGGCGGCTTCTTTGATGAGCAAAGAAATATTGGTTGTTGGCCACCATATCCACAAGATTCTGAGCTTCCTCAGCAGTTTTCATTAGTTGTAGTGAACCTCCAGCAGAATGATCTAATGCCTCCTGAGATTTCAATGTCAGGCCTTCATAGAAATTTTGCAGCACATCCCATTCATTGAACATCTCTGGAGGGCATTTTCTGATTAAGGCTTTGTACCTCTCCCATGCTTCATACAAGGATTCAGCATCTAATTGTGTGAATGTCTGCACCTCGGTTTTCAGCCTGATGACTCTCTGGGGTGGATAGAACTTGGCTAGAAATTTAGTTACCAAGTCATCCCAACTAGTGATACTTGCTTGGGGAAAAGTTTCAAGCCATTGTGCAGCCTTATCCCTTAATGAGAACGGGAACAGCAGAAGCTTGTAAGTTTCAGGATTCACACCATTGGATTTGACAGTGTCACAGATCCTCAAGAAGGTAGATAGATGTTGATTTGGATCCTCCAATGGTCCTCCTCCAAATGAGCAGTTGTTCTGGACCAATGTGATGAGTTGTGGCTTCAGTTCGAAGTTATTTGCATTGACATTAGGGGTGAGAATGCTGCTTCCACAATGTCTAGCATTTGCAAAAGTATAGGAAGCCAATACTCTCCTCTGTTGTGGTGGATTATTAACTCCTCCTTCTGGATTAGATGTATCTCCTTCCATCTCGTGGAATTCTTCGTCTGATTCTTCTTCTCCAACAATACTCTTCCCTCTTTCGGCTCTTCTTATCCTTCTAAGAGTTCTCTGATCAACTTCAGATAACACAGGAGCGGATCTCCTTGTACCTGACATACAAACAAGACAAAAGAAACACCAGCAAGATTACTTCACTCTACTGCTAGAATGAAGTTTAGTTCAAGCAAAATTTCAAACAGTTAGTGGGTTAATCAAAAGTTAAAGAAAAATAAAGAAAAAGTGCTTGATCTAGATTACCACCTCGCTTAATCATTGTCAATCTAATCAATCCCCGGCAACGGCGCCAAAAACTTGATGAGATATTTTGGTGAGAAACGAATCTCTCACTAAACATCACAATCCAACCGGCAAGTGTACCGGGTCGTATCAAGTAATAAAAACTCACGGGAGTGAGGTCGATCCCACAGGGATTGAAGGATTGAGCAATTTTAGTTTAGTGGTTGATTTAGTCAAGCGAATCAAGATTTGGTTGATGATTGTGTGACTTGCAGAATGTAAATTGCATTGAAGTAAAGAGAACAAGAAATAAATTGCTGAAACTTAAAGAACAAGAAATTAAATGGCAGAAACTTAAAGTGCAAGAAATATAAATTGCGGAATCTTAAAGTGCAAGGAATATAAATTGCTTGAAATGTAAAGGGAATTGGGGAATGGATTTGCAGAATTTAAACAAGGAAAAATTAAATTGCATCAAACAGAAGAGGGCAAGGGAATTGGGATTGAACCGGATCTTGAAGCAATAAAGTAAATGAACAATGAAAGCATTAAACAGAGAATTGAAATGAGAATTTAGATCTCAGGACCCAGAGACTAGAAAACCAAGTCTAGATCTCAATGCCTTCCTAGATCCAATAAGAACAATAGCAAGGAAATTGTAAATTGCAAAGAAGAGCGATGAAGAACAATGAACCGGAAATGAAATTCAATTAACAGTAAAGTAAAGAAACAGAGAGATCCAAGATTGAGATTGAAAAAGAATTTCTTCAATTCTCCAATCCAAGATTCAAGACAAAAGTAAAATGAAATTTCAAGTAAAAGGAAACAAAGAAATTCAAGTTCACTCAGTAACAAAAGCTTTCCAAAAACTCCTCTCAAAAATCTAAAAGAAAAGCTCTCAAAGGAAAACTCTCCCGGAAAGCTCTCTAAACAAATTGAATTCTATCCTCTTTATACACTTTCCAAAATGATCTTCAAGCCTTGAGTTGGGCCTTTGTTCTTGGTGGAATTGGGTTGAAAGAGGCCTTGGTTGATTGCTCTTGAAGATTGAAGAAGAACCGAAGTGAACCAATTGAACCGGTTTTTGAAGTTGGCCAAAGATGATCTCAACGTTAGGGTCAAAGTTAGGGGTCTAACTTTGACCCTAACTTTTTATGGCAGCAAGCATGGTTTCCTGGTTTGAACGTTGGTGCCAACGTTAGGGGTCTAACTTTGACCCTAACGTTGGCAATGCTTGGTGTGAGTGGCGCAAACGTTGGCCTTCCCCCTTTGTGATTTAAGTGCCAACGTTAGCCTCCAAGTTAGGGGGCTAACGTTGGCGCAAACGTTGGTGCCCAGGGGAGAAATTCTCAAGTTCCAACGTTAGCCTCCAAGTTAGGGGGCTAACGTTGGAGCTAACGTTGGCCACTTCCAGGGAGTGATTTACATGCCCAACGTTAGCCTCCAAGTTAGGGGGCTAACGTTGGGGCTAACTTCATGCAACCCGGTTCAATTTTCACTTATTCCATTGTCCTCTCTTCACTCCTAGCCATTCCTCTTTGCTTCAACCTTTCTCCAAGCCTTCTTCACCTATCATTGATCAACCAAACTAATCAAAGCTTTGCTCAAAATCATGAGGTATTCAATCTTCCACAATATGCAACAATTATAGCTCAAAACCTCATGAAATGGCATGAATTCACATATGGTTGGTTCAATCAAGGGAAACATGAAAATCTACTCAATTAGCTTGCTTGTAGCTCAAGAAAGTGCATAATTCTAATGAAAACTAAAGAAAAAGACTAGCTAAAATGGGCTCAGATGACTTGTCATCACAACACCAAACTTAAAGCTTGCTTGTCCCCAAGCAAGAAATGAATTATTAAGAAGAAAGAATGAAATGGAAAAGGAAGTTCATGCTAGCAAAGTGTTATTGATAGTTCATGGGGTTTTATGTGGATATGCAAATGCTCACTTCTTATTGACTCTTAGGCCTAGAAAGTCTCCTTCAAGCTTCAAGTGACATACTGCTATGACCTCTCATTATTCCTTTATCCTTGGTCATTACTTTATTCAAAAGCTTTATTTGAGTGTCATGTGTAGCAAGTTCATTTTCTTTTCTTTATACTTGACACATTATTCACCATAGACACTTGGCTCACATTCCTTCTTAAAACATTGATGCCCAGCACCTCTTTGGGCTACTAAATGCTTTGTAGTTAGGTTGCTCTTGATAGTGGATTTTCAGCTGATGATCCCGGGTTAGTTAACCCAAGTCACCAAGTGTTGAGGCACTCCTAAGAGCTTACTAATCCAAGCAGATCCTAGTACAAAAACATCACAGGCATATATTTCAGAGTTCAAGCTATTGGTGTCCAGCTTTGTTTCTTTTTGTTTTTCTTTTGTTTTGCCACTTTTTGGCTTTCTTTGTTCTTTCTTTCTTTTTGTTTTTCTTTCTAACCAAGGAGTTTTATTCAATTGAGATTCATAGACAGTATCCACTCTCTACTTAGAAGGAGATTTCCTAGCTCTTTATTCACTAAAAGTGAGTTATTATACAATCACACACATACCACCACTTACTTTTATTCCACTTCTATCTAACAGAGACCATTTCACTTCACATTCAAACTGTTCTTTTATTGAATTAAAAGATGCAGGGGACAACATATGCTTCTTGTTAAGTGAAAATGAACACACAAGCCAACATAAAAACCAGCCTACTTAAAAAAAACAAAAACATAATTGATGCATACTACACTAACAGTTTCTGTTAAAATGGGCATATTCATACTTCCAAATTAGAGCAATTCAATACTGATGGAGTTAAGTGACAATACAACCTCTTGGTGGCTTCTTCTTCTTTCATCTCAGCTAATGGTGAGTAGTCCTCCCAGAAGAGTGATTGATTTTCTGCAGTGTTAATGGAAGTTGCTTGTTTCTCAAGCCTTTATGTGATTTGTTAGTGTGCAAGACTTTCTTGTAGGTGTTTGAACTTACTTTGGTGTGTGAACACCAAACTTAGTCTCTTGCCATGTTTCTTATCCATAACCATATGTGAAAGCCTAAATCTTTGCTAAAGGTAATAAAACTGAAAACTAGAAACAGACAATGCTTAAATGATTTGTCAGATTGCTTGGAGTTGGTAACTCTTTATATAGAAAGTGAGAATGTGCTTTTAAGTAAGATTTTTGGTGGAACACCAAACTTAGAATCCTTCATTCTCCCTTAATATGTTTTGGTGTGAAACACCAAACTTAGCTCCTTGCAATACATACCACTCATTTAACCTTTTTATTGAAATAACTATGAAAAGAAAACTACCTCAGGTTGGGTTGCCTCCCAACAAGCGCTCTTTTATTGTCACTAGCTTGACACTGAGGCTTTCTTTTATGGCGGTTGATGACTGTAGTGCCTCAACTTGTCCCCTCTGATCGTGAGCTTCTTCTTTGTTCCTTGGTGCTCTATCTCAGCATGTTCTAGTGATAATATTTTGCTCACAGTATAGTAATCGTTAGTCTGTTGGTCTGTTCCCAGTTGTTGATAGACTAACTGCACTTTGTCACCTTTGGAGAGCCCTTCTGTTGGAATTTTTTTGTTCTTCCACCCCTTTTTGATTCTGTTTTTGTTTTTCTTCCTTCCTTTTGTTAATTCTTCTTCTTTGAAAACAGGCTCCCTTTTGAAATTCCTTTTCTTAGTTGCCAATACTACAATGTTCCCTTGAGCTTCTTCATTACTTTGCACAGTCTCTTTCTCTTTTTGGCCTGCTGTATCATCTATCTCTTGCTTGGGAGGGCAGTTGTTGTTTGTCTTGTTGATTTCCTCCCTCCACTGCAGATTTTCCTTGTCTGTTTCTGTACCATCCTTCTTTTCATTACTGTTCTGTGTTTCTGGTAGTACACTCAGAGTGATACTTTCATTATGCATCCTGAGGGTTAATTCTCCTTGCTCTATGTCTATGATGGCCCTAGCAGTGGCTAAGAACGGTCTTCCCAGTATAATGGAGTCGCCCTCATCCTGATTCGAATCCAGGATCACAAAATCTGCAGGGAAGATGAATCTATCTACCTTGACTAGAAGGTTCTCAATTATACCACTGGGGCATATTACTGATTTGTCCACCAATTCTAGAGACATCTTTACTGGTCTTACCTCTTTTATGCCTAACTTTTTCACTAGAGAGGCAGGCATCAGATTGATACTAGCTCCCAAGTCACACATCGCCTTCTTGATAGTCATACTGCCAATGGCGCAGGGTAGAAAGAAACTCCCAGGGTCCTCAAGTTTGGGAGGAAGTCCCTTCTGGATTAGTGCTCTGCATTCCTCAGTGAGTAGTACAGTTTCATTAACTTGCCAACTCCTCTTCTTGTTGATAAGTTCCTTCAAGAACTTTGCGTACAGGGGCATTTGCTCAAGTGCTTCAGTTAAGGGAATATTGATCTCTAACTTCTTGAAGATTTCAAGAAATTTTGGGAAGTGTTGGTCCTTAGTTTCCTTGTTAAACCTTTGAGGATATGGCAAGGGAGGAGTGAAGTTATTTCCCTGCCTTTGGTCCTCAGTTGGCTCTTCAATTACTTCCTTTCCCTTTCTTGATTTTTGTGGCTGATCTTCTTTTTCTTGAACTTGATTCTGAGTTGGCTTGCTTGCTGTCTCCTTCTTGTCATTGACTTTCTCTTCTTCGGCTTGTTTCTTGTCACTTTCCTTTGGCTTCTTGGTTGCTTCTTCATTTTTCACCAAGACTCTTCCACTCCTCAATTGTATTGCCTTGCATTCTTCCTTAGGATTTGGGATTGTGTCACTCGGCAGTGAGCTTGAAGGTTTCTCAACAGAAATCTGTTTGGAGATTTGCCCAATTTGCCTCTCTAGGCTCTTCATGGAGGCTTCATGGTTCTTGGTTGTCATTTCTTGGTGTTTCCACATTTTGTCTATCAAGGTTTCCAAGTTGGTGAGTCTTTGAGATTCAGGTGATGCTTGTGGTGGGTTGTGAGATGTGGATGGTGGATGGTAGGCATTTTGGTTGGTGGGTTGGTTATTAGATTGGTAATGGTTGGGGTTGGAGTAGTTGTTTTGAGGTTTTCTGTAGGGGTTTTGGTTAGTTTGCTGCTGGTTGTGGTTTTGGTTGTTTCTTAAAGTGTTTTGGTTTGAGTTTCTCTGCCATGGTTGTTGATTTTGGTTGTGATTGTCTCCCCACCTAAGGTTTGGGTGGTTCTTCCAAGAAGGGTTGTAAGTGTCACCATATACTTCATTTGGCCCAGAATTTTGGTTGTGCATGTACTGGACTTGTTCTTGCTGTTGCTCCTCTTGAGTCTCTTCACTCTGTCCCCATGTGGTTGATGGTTGGCTAGTGTTGACTGCTGCAACTTGGAGACTATCAATCCTCTTGGCCATTTGCTCAAATTGTTGTTGAATTTGCTGCTGCATCATCTTGTTTTGAGCTAGGATTGAGTCCAGTCCTTCTAGTTCCATTACTCCTCTTCTTTGTGATGGTTGGCGGCTTCTTTGATGAGCAAAGAAATATTGGTTGTTGGCCACCATATCCACAAGATTCTGAGCTTCCTCAGCAGTTTTCATTAGTTGTAGTGAACCTCCAGCAGAATGATCTAATGCCTCCTGAGATTTCAATGTCAGGCCTTCATAGAAATTTTGCAGCACATCCCATTCATTGAACATCTCTGGAGGGCATTTTCTGATTAAGGCTTTGTACCTCTCCCATGCTTCATACAAGGATTCAGCATCTAATTGTGTGAATGTCTGCACCTCGGTTTTCAGCCTGATGACTCTCTGGGGTGGATAGAACTTGGCTAGAAATTTAGTTACCAAGTCATCCCAACTAGTGATACTTGCTTGGGGAAAAGTTTCAAGCCATTGTGCAGCCTTATCCCTTAATGAGAACGGGAACAGCAGAAGCTTGTAAGTTTCAGGATTCACACCATTGGATTTGACAGTGTCACAGATCCTCAAGAAGGTAGATAGATGTTGATTTGGATCCTCCAATGGTCCTCCTCCAAATGAGCAGTTGTTCTGGACCAATGTGATGAGTTGTGGCTTCAGTTCGAAGTTATTTGCATTGACATTAGGGGTGAGAATGCTGCTTCCACAATGTCTAGCATTTGCAAAAGTATAGGAAGCCAATACTCTCCTCTGTTGTGGTGGATTATTAACTCCTCCTTCTGGATTAGATGTATCTCCTTCCATCTCGTGGAATTCTTCGTCTGATTCTTCTTCTCCAACAATACTCTTCCCTCTTTCGGCTCTTCTTATCCTTCTAAGAGTTCTCTGATCAACTTCAGATAACACAGGAGCGGATCTCCTTGTACCTGACATACAAACAAGACAAAAGAAACACCAGCAAGATTACTTCACTCTACTGCTAGAATGAAGTTTAGTTCAAGCAAAATTTCAAACAGTTAGTGGGTTAATCAAAAGTTAAAGAAAAATAAAGAAAAAGTGCTTGATCTAGATTACCACCTCGCTTAATCATTGTCAATCTAATCAATCTCCGGCAACGGCGCCAAAAACTTGATGAGATATTTTGGTGAGAAACGAATCTCTCACTAAACATCACAATCCAACCGGCAAGTGTACCGGGTCGTATCAAGTAATAAAAACTCACGGGAGTGAGGTCGATCCCACAGGGATTGAAGGATTGAGCAATTTTAGTTTAGTGGTTGATTTAGTCAAGCGAATCAAGATTTGGTTGATGATTGTGTGACTTGCAGAATGTAAATTGCATTGAAGTAAAGAGAACAAGAAATAAATTGCTGAAACTTAAAGAACAAGAAATTAAATGGCAGAAACTTAAAGTGCAAGAAATATAAATTGCGGAATCTTAAAGTGCAAGGAATATAAATTGCTTGAAATGTAAAGGGAATTGGGGAATGGATTTGCAGAATTTAAACAAGGAAAAATTAAATTGCATCAAACAGAAGAGGGCAAGGGAATTGGGATTGAACCGGATCTTGAAGCAATAAAGTAAATGAACAATGAAAGCATTAAACAGAGAATTGAAATGAGAATTTAGATCTCAGGACCCAGAGACTAGAAAACCAAGTCTAGATCTCAATGCCTTCCTAGATCCAATAAGAACAATAGCAAGGAAATTGTAAATTGCAAAGAAGAGCGATGAAGAACAATGAACCGGAAATGAAATTCAATTAACAGTAAAGTAAAGAAACAGAGATTTCCAAGATTGAGATTGAAACAGAATTTCTTTAATTCTCCAATCCAAGATTCAAGACAAAAGTAAAATGAAATTTCAAGTAAAAGGAAACAAAGAAATTCAAGTTCACTCAGTAACAAAAGCTTTCCAAAAACTCCTCTCAAAAATCTAAAAGAAAAGCTCTCAAAGGAAAACTCTCCCGGAAAGCTCTCTAAACAAATTGAATTCTATCCTCTTTATACACTTTCCAAAATGATCTTCAAGCCTTGAGTTGGGCCTTTGTTCTTGGTGGAATTGGGTTGAAAGAGGCCTTGGTTGATTGCTCTTGAAGATTGAAGAAGAACCGAAGTGAACCAATTGAACCGGTTTTTGAAGTTGGCCAAAGATGATCTCAACGTTAGGGTCAAAGTTAGGGGTCTAACTTTGACCCTAACTTTTTATGGCAGCAAGCATGGTTTCCTGGTTTGAACGTTGGTGCCAACGTTAGGGGTCTAACTTTGACCCTAACGTTGGCAATGCTTGGTGTGAGTGGCGCCAACGTTAGCCTTCCCCCTTTGTGATTTAAGTGCCAACGTTAGCCTCCAAGTTAGGGGGCTAACGTTGGCGCAAACGTTGGTGCCCAGGGGAGAAATTCTCAAGTTCCAACGTTAGCCTCCAAGTTAGGGGGCTAACGTTGGAGCTAACGTTGGCCACTTCCAGGGAGTGATTTACATGCCCAACGTTAGCCTCCAAGTTAGGGGGCTAACGTTGGGGCTAACTTCATGCAACCCGGTTCAATTTTCACTTATTCCATTGTCCTCTCTTCACTCCTAGCCATTCCTCTTTGCTTCAACCTTTCTCCAAGCCTTCTTCACCTATCATTGATCAACCAAACTAATCAAAGCTTTGCTCAAAATCATGAGGTATTCAATCTTCCACAATATGCAACAATTATAGCTCAAAACCTCATGAAATGGCATGAATTCACATATGGTTGGTTCAATCAAGGGAAACATGAAAATCTACTCAATTAGCTTGCTTGTAGCTCAAGAAAGTGCATAATTCTAATGAAAACTAAAGAAAAAGACTAGCTAAAATGGGCTTAGATGACTTGTCATCACCCTCAACACCCCACCATTAACCAATCTCACAAGACTCTCAGAGAATTAACAACTTGGAGCTCTTAATGGAAAAGATGATGAAGCACCAGGAGATGACATTAAGAAACCAGGAAGCCTCCATGAAAAGTATGGAAAGGCAAATTGGACAAATCTCCAAGCAACTTTCCATGGAAAAACCATTAAGTTCACTTTCAAGTGACACCATTCTTAATCCAAAAGAGGAATGCAAAGCAATTCAGCTAAGAAGTGGAAAGGTCTTGGTGAAGGATGAAGAAGCAACCAAGAAGTCAAAGGAAAATGAAAAGAAGCAAGATGGAAAAGAGGAAGCCAATGGTGATGGTGCAACAGCAAGCAAGCAAACTTCAAAGCAAGCTCAAGAAAAGGAGGAATAAACAAAAATTTCAAGAAAGGGGAAGGAAGTAATTGAAGAGCCAACCAAGGAACAAAAGCAGCAAGCAGAGAAGAACTTGGTACCTCCACTACCATATCCCCAAAGATTCAACAAGGAAGCAAAGGATCAATATTTTCATAAGTTCCTTGAGACTTTCAAGAAGTTGGAGATAAATATTCCCTTAGCTGAGGCACTGGAGCAAATGCCCCTATATGCCAAGTTCATGAAGGAGCTAATCAACAAGAAGAGAAGTTGGCAAGAAAAGGAAACTATCATGTTCACTGAAGAATGTAGCGCTGTGATCCAGATGGGTATCCCACCAAAGCTCAAAGACCCAGGGAGTTTTGTAGTCTCATGCACCATAGGCAAGATAACATTGGAAAACGCTTTATGTGATCTAGGTGCCAGCATCAACTTGATGCCTCTATCATTGATGAGAAAGCTTGCTATAGAAGAAATCAAACCCATCAGGATGTCACTAGTAATGGCCGACAGATCAATCAAGACACCCAATGGAACTGTGGAAAATTTACTAGTGAAGGTTGGAAAGTTTATCTTCCCTGCAGACTTCGTAATCTTAGACACAGAAAGGGAAGGAAACAACTCAATCATCTTGGGGAGACCATTTCTAGCCACAGCAAGAACCACTATTGATGTGGAGAAGGGAGAAATGACCTTCAGGGTGCATAATGAACAAATGGTAATCAATGTCTTCAAATCAATGCAACACCCCTCTGAGCAAGAGAATTACATGAATGTGGATATGATAGAAGGGCTGGTAGAAGAGATATTTGAAGAAAACTATTTAGAGCATCAGGAAGAACAAGGAGAGGAAGTGGTAGAAATTTCTATTGAAGACAAGAAAGAGGATAAACCAAAACAGGAGTTGAAGCCTCTCCCTCCTCACCTCAAATACGTGTTTCTTGGGGAAGCAGAGGCATTACCAGTGATCATAAATTCCTCCCTGAACATGGATGAGGAAGAAAGGTTGATTGAAGTATTAAAAGCTCATAAAACAGCCTTGGGGTGGACAATTGAGGACATCAAAGGCATCAGCCCTGCTATTTGTATGCATAAAATTTTATTGGAGGAAGAATCAAAACCTGTGGTTCAACCGCAAAGAAGACTCAACCCAACCATGAAAGAGGTGGTTCAAAAAGAAGTGATGAAGCTATGGAATGTTGGGATAATTTTCCCAATCTCAGATAGCTCTTGGGTGAGTCCGGTTCAAGTTGTGCCAAAGAAGGGAGGAATGACAGTCATCACCAATGAGAAGAATGAGTTGATCCCCACTAGGACAGTGACTGGGTGGAGAATGTGCATAGACTACAGGAGATTGAATGATGCAACAAGAAAAGATCATTTTCCTCTGCCCTTCATTGATCAAATGTTGGAAAGACTAGCAGACCATGCTTACTACTACTTCCTGGATGGGTACTCTGGATACAATCAAATAGTAGTGGACCCCAAGGATCAAGAGAAGACCTCCTTCACATGCCCATTTGGAGTTTTTGCCTATAGGAGGATGCCCTTTGGGCTGTGCAACGCCCCAGCCACTTTTCAAAGGTGTATGCTTTCCATCTTTGCTGATATGGAGGAAAAGTTCTTAGAAGTATTCATGGATGATTTTTCTGTTTTTGGCAATTCATTTAACACTTGCTTGCATAACCTAACTCTTGTTTTGAAAAGATGCCAAGAAACTAATTTGGTGTTGAATTGGGAAAAGTGCCATTTCATGGTTCCGGAAGGAATAGTTCTTGGGCATAAAGTATCATGTAGAGGTATAGAAGTTGATAAAGCTAAAATAGAAGTTATTGAAAAACTCCTTATACCTGTTAATGTGAAAGCAGTAAGGAGTTTTCTTGGGCATGCTGGCTTCTACAGAAAGTTCATCCAAGACTTTTCAAAAATAGCAAAATCATTGAGCAATTTACTAATAAATGATATCCCTTTTATTTTTGATGACAACTGTAAACATGCCTTTGAAACTCTCAAGAGAAAGCTCATTACAGCACCAATCATCACACCCCCTGATTGGAATTTACCTTTTGAACTTATGTGTGATGCAAGCAACCTTGCTATTGGCGCTGTACTGGGGCAAAAGAAGCACAAATTACATCATGTCATATATTATGCTAGCAAGGTGTTGAATGAAACACAGAAAAATTATACCACCACTGAAAAAGAACTTTTAGCAATTGTATATGCATTTGATAAGTTTAGACAATACTTGATCGGTTCAAAAGTTATAGTATACACTAACCATTCTGCTCTCAAGTATTTAATGTCTAAACAGGATTCGAAGCCAAGGCTTATTAGGTGGGTGTTGCTGCTACAAGAATTTGATATTGAAGTGAGGGATAGAAAGGGAAGTGAAAATCAAGTAGCAGATCATCTATCAAGAGTGCCACAAGAAGCTAAGCAAGATAAACCACAGCAAGTAAATGAGAACTTCCCTGATGAACACCTCTTCCAAGTTCAACAAACACCTTGGTTTGCTGACATAGCAAACTACAAAGTAGGAAGAAAGATACCTCAAGAATTCTCCAAGCAACAAATGAAGAAATTACTCAATGAAGCAAGGAAGTTCTTGTGGGATGAACCTTTCCTATTCAAGAGATGCTCTGATGGAATGATTAGGAGGTGCGTCCCTGAAAATGAAATGAAGGACATACTATGGCATTGCCATGGCTCAGCATATGGTGGACACTTTGGACCAGAGAGAACAGCTGCAAAGGTACTACAGAGTGGGTTTTATTGGCCAACTATCTTCAAGGATGCTAGAGAGTTCGTTCACCAATGCAATGAATGTCAAAGAGCTGGAGGATTGACAAGAAGGAATGAGATGCGTCAAAATTTTATCTTGGAAGTGGAGCTGTTTGACCTATGGGGTATTGATTTCATGGGACCCTTTCCCCCTTCCTACTCTTTTAGATATATATTGGTGGCAGTAGAGTATGTCTCAAAGTGGGTGGAAGCCATAGCCACAACCACCTGTGATGCACAGATTGTCCTCCAATTCCTTAAGAATCACATTTTCACAAGATATGGAGTGCCCAAGGGTCTTGTTAGTGACGGTGGTGGTCACTTTTGCAACAAACAGATGGAGAAACTCCTCCACAAATATGGAGTAATCCATAAAGTAGCCACGCCATACCACCCTCAGACTAATGGCCAAGCTGATTAGCAAATAGGGAGTTAAAGAAGATCTTAGAGAAAACAGTGGGAAGTACAAGAAAAGATTGGGCTAGGAAGCTAGAAGATGCATTATGGGCATACATGACAGCTTTCAAAACTCCCATTGGCAAGTCACCCTTTCAGCTATTGAATGGCAAATCATGCCACCTCCCTGTGGAGCTTGAACACAGAGCTTTTTGGGCCACTAAACTCCTCAACCTTGATTCCCAAGCTGCAGGAGAGAAAAGGTTGTTACAACTAAATGAGTTGGATGAATTCAGGCTAGAAGCCTATGAGAGTGCCAAGATATACAAGGAAAGAGCTAAAAGATGGCATGATAAGAAGATCACCAAGAAGGAGTTCAAGCCAGGACAGCAAGTGCTCTTGTATAACTCAAGGCTTAAGATCTTCCCTAGCAAACTTAAATCTAAATGGACTGGTCTATATTTAGTGACAAAGGTATTTCCTTATGGAAGTCTTGAGTTGCTAGATAAAGCTACACAGAATCATTTCACAGCAAATGGACACAGAGCAAAGCCTTACCTAGGAGGGCAATGGGACAAGGAAGAAGAAGTTCAGTATCTGAACTAAGCAAGCATAAAGGATGTCAAGCTAGTGACAATAAAAGAGCGCTTGTTGGGAGGCAACCCAACCTGAGGTAGTATTCTTTTCATAGCTATTTTAATAAAAAGGTTAATTAGCCTTATCCATATTGCAAGAAGCTAAGTTTGGTGTTGCACACCAAAATAATATAAGGGAGAATGAAGCATTCTAAGTTTGGTGTTCCACCAAAATCCCATCATAAAACGCCTTCTCACTTTCTGCATAATGCTAGCTTCAAGCATTTAGATAAACTAGTTAACTATTTACTGTTTCATAGTTTTTAGTTTTATTACCTTTAGCATGGAAAAAGGATTTCACAAATAATTGAATTGTTGCATGAGAGACATTGGCAAGGAATTAAGTTTGGTGTTCACACACCAAAGTAAGTTCAAAAGCCCACAAATGAGCTTTGCATATTAACCATATACCTTAAGGGCTTGAGAAGCAAGCCACTTTTGAGAATTATGCAGGAAAATAGCCAACGAATTAAAGGACACTTGCATTATGACTTGGAAGGAGCAAACAAAAGGAAGAACGAAAAGCTGCAGACCAACAGGTTGTATCTATACTTGATCCCTGTTGTTATGTAGTGAATTAATTCAGAGATCCCTTTATGACTGGCTGGAATGATCATTTAGTTGCAAGTAGAAATACATGCTTGAAAAAGTATCTGCATAATAATTGTCATCTCTCATTAGCTTGAGTACTTTGTCTTGTGTCCCCTTTCTTGCTTGAATAAAAGAGAGATATATTAATTAGAAAAGTAATTGTCCAATGTTGCAAAAGTTAGAATGAAAGTTAGTGGAGGTATGTGTTTGATTTAGTTATTAGCTCATAAAATAAATGCTACAAAATGACTTGTTACTTAAAGCCTAAGCTAGTTTGCTACTGTGATCTCTCAATTATTGAAAGTCCCTTGAAAATAAATCAAAACAAAGAAAAGAGAAAGAAGAAAAAGCCAAAGAAAGTGGCAAAGAAACAAACAATAAGGCTAGACACCAATAGCTTGGACCCTAGGACATATGCCTGTGGTGTTTGTGTACTGGGATCTGCTTGGACAAGTAAGTTCTAAGGAGTATTTTAAAAACTTGGCAACTTAGATCAACTGATTTGGGATTGCTAACTGAAAGTCCACAATAAAGAGCAACCTAGCTACAAAACATTTAGTAATTCAAAGAGATACTGGGCATCAATGATCCTAGGAGGAAAAAAGTTGAGCCATGTGTCTGTGGTGAAGAAATGTTGAGTGAAATTTAGCCAAAGGCCACTGCAGCATTTGACACCAAGCCTCTAATAAGAAATAAGCGCTGTGATGCAAAAGAAAGAAGAAAAAAGAAACTAACAAGGGAAATGAGCAAAAAGTGAAGAGTTATAGCAGCAACCTTGGTGAACCCTTTAAGGAAGCATTGTTTATTTTAGCAGCAAGTAATAAATGAGCTACTTTTGATCTGCATAAAATCCCATAAACTTAGTTCAACTATATGCTTAATAAGGACATGTATACTATTCTGTTTCATGCTGTCTTCTCTTATGTTTTATGCTTGCTTGGGGACAAGCAAGTTTTAAGTTTGGTGTTGTGATGACAAGTCATCGTAGCCTAGTTTTACTAGCCTTTTTCTTTATTTTTATTTAGTTTTATACACTTTCTTGCATCCTAAGAAAGCAATTTGGAATGAAAATGCATGACTTCTTTGAATCAAACAACCACCATGAAATTGATGCTAAATCATGAGGTTTAAGCTAAATTTAATTGATTTTTTATGATTAATAGACCTTGTGAATTTGGTGATACTTTGATTGGTTGTTTTGATTAATTGTAGGTGAAGAAAAGAAGAAAAGAAGAAAGCGTGGCCTAAGAAGTGTGGCTCAAAGAAGAAAAAGTGTGGCCAAGAAAAGAGGAAGTGTGGTGCAACAAAACCATGAAGCTCCCTCCAAAGCTCACTAAGTGAGCGCTACACTCACTCCCAGGAGACCAAGGCACAAAGCTCAGCTCACTTTGTGAGCTGAGCACAACACAAGGCCAAGAAATAAGGAAATGAGGAACCAAGCTCAGCTCACAAAGTGAGCATTATCGAGAGCGCTAGAGGAAAAATTCAAGGAAAATGTTTTGCAAATGTATGCTCCAAGACTTGAACCCATGACCAAAGGGAAGAGGGGAGGCGCTACTCACATGGAAAAATAAGCCAAAATTGGCCAAATGCACTCCCCAAGGATCGAACCCCACACCTTGAGGAAGCAAGGAAGCAAGGCAACCAAGAAAAAGGGTAGCGCATGCTTCCCATGGGTTTCGAACCAAGGACCCTCCCTTGGATGTCCCAAGGCTCAGCTCACTTGGAGAGCTGAGTGCTACTTCTTGATGCATGGGGCACGCAACAAATTGACAAGGTCCATGGGCATCACACAACAAATTTGACACGGCCAGGAGCACAAGGAGCGCGCATGACACGGTCCCTGGGCAGCACACAGCGCACAACATTTAGCACCAAGGCACCAATGCTCAGCTCACAAAGTGAGCTGAGCTCTCCCCTGATGCACCCCAAGACAGCAGCACGCTACCAATGCTTCCCCACACTAAGTGTCAAAGCTCAGCTCATTTTGTGAGCTGAGCACTCCCCTAGAAACATATTACCCATGGGCTGAAAATTCAACCAAAAGTCCAATTTAATTCAAATCTTCACCAAATCAAAAGCCCATCCAAATTCCAATATCCAAGAATAGAAAGTGTATAAATAGGAGTTAGTTTGATGGAATTAGAGAGCGGAATTTTATTTTGAATTTTTCTTTGAACTTTCATTTTCATTTTGAGCTTTTGTTTTTGAGTTTAGATTTCAGTGAACTTGGAGGAAGAATTGATTTCTCTTTTTCTTGTTTCTTGTTTGAGCACTCTTTTATTTTCTTGCTTTGGATCTTGGGTGGAGAATTGAAGAACTTCTGTTTTAATCTCACCTTGAGATCTTGTTTTAAATTTTCTGCATAATTGAATTCCAATTTCCATTTACTGCTTCTTCTTCTACAATTTCTGCAATTCTCTTTTCTTTATTTCCTTTGCAATTGTTCTTGTTAGATCAAGGAAGGATTTGAGATCTAGACTTGTTATCTAGTCTCTTCCACTCCTGAGATCTTCAACCTCTTTTACATTGCTGCAAATTAAGCACTGCTTTCCTGTTTTTAAATTCTTCAAAGCATTTTACTCTTCTGTTCAAGATCTACTTCACTACAAGTAAATTTTCTCTTTTATGTTTAATGCAATTTACTTGTTCTTATTTAAATTCTGCAATCCCAATTCCCAATTCCTTTTATGATTCAAGCAATTTACATTTCTTGCACTTTAAGCTTCAGCCATTTACATTTCTTGCAATCTAAGTTTCTGCAATTTATATTACTTGCACTTTAAGAATCTGCTTCTTTACTTTCCTGCTCTTTAATTTACTGCACTTTACCCCCTCTCCCTTTATATTTCAAGCAATTTAGTTTCTACAAAGCACAAATCACTCAACCAAACTTGATTCACTTGACTAAATCAACCACTAAACTAAAATTGCTCAATCCTTCAATCCCTGTGGGATCGACCTCACTCATGTGAGTTATTATTACTTGATGCGACCCGGTACACTTGCCGGTGAGTTTGGGTGTTGGAATTTGTTTCCACAAAAAATACCTATCATTGGGATTATAGAATTTAAACAAGCGAAGATAAATTGCAATAAACAGAAGAGTAGAGGAGTAATTGAATTGAACTAGATCTCAACAGAAAAATAAAAATGCTTTGAAAATTTAAAGACAGAAAGTGAGCAATGCTTAAGTTGTAGCAATTTAAAAGTGGTTGAAGATCTCAGGAGTGGAAGAGACTAGATAACAAGTCTAGATCTCAAATCCTTCCTTGATCTAACAAGAACAATTGCAAAAGAAATGAAGAAAAGTAAACTGCAGAAAGTGTAAAAGAAGAATAAGAGAAGATGCAGTAAACAGAAATTCAAATTCAATTTTGCAGAGAAAGTAAACAAGAGATCTTAAGGTGAGATTGAAACAGAATTTCTTCAATTCTTCACCCAAGATCAAAAGCAAGAAAAGTAAAGAGTGATCAAGCAAGAACAAGGAGGAAGAGAGATCAATTCCTCTTCCCAATTTTCTAAGATCTAAATTCAAAAGTAAAAGCTCCAAATGAAAATGAAAGTAAAAGGTAAAATTTAAAGTCAAGTCTAAAGGTCCCTAATTACATCAAACTAGCTCCTATTTATACACTTTCTATTCTTAGATTTTGGAATTTGGATGGGCTTTTGATTTGGTGAAGAAATGAATTAAGTTGGATTTTTAATTCAATTTTCAGCCCAGTATTACACCTCCCAGGGGCAAGCTCAGTTGGAAAACCAAACTGAGCCCCCAAGTGTTGCCGTCTGTGTCATTTGGTGCGCCCAGCCCCTTGGTCATGTGCGTGACACTAGAGCTCAGTTGGAATTTTGAACTGAGTTCTCCATGTCCTGGCTGTGTCATGGGGTGCACAAGGCTCCTTGGTGTGTCAAAGTTGTGCGCCAAAGTGAGGGGAGATGGGGGAGAGTAGTGCTCAGTTGGGAAAACCAACTGAGCTCCCCATGCAGCGCCTTGCTCTTGTCTTCAAGGTCCCAGGTTCAACTCTTGGTGGAGGCAAATGGAGATAATTTCCTTGGAAGAGTGGAGAGTAAGGAGTGCTTCTACAAGGAAGCTCCAGGTTCGAGCCTTGGGTGAGCCCTTTTGGCTTATTTTCTTTGCACAAGGAAAAACGCTCTTCCCTTGTTCTCCATGGAGCTCCCAGGTTCGAATCCTTGCCAAAGCCTTTTGGCCTATTTTCCTTGCAAGGCAATATAAAAACCAAAAACCAAAAACATTTTTTTTTCCAAAAGTTCATCAGATTTCTGCTTGATTTTCAACTAGTTTTTCAATCTTTTTGGAAACCGATTTGAACCCGATTTTTATCAGACCAAAGAGAAACTTTTCAGCCATCAAATACACATCAAATAAGCATCAAAAATCATGATTTTCATGGCTGGAATGTCACGTTTTCCAGCAGCACCAACAGCCACTTCAAAACCATCATAAACATGATTTTCAAGCATTAAACAACAAGTTTCCATGATCAAACCCTCACACATACACCCAAAATCAAATCTCAAGCAACAAGATCTGGTTTAACACTTCAAGAACACAGCCAATCATTGATTAATTTACCAAACCTTACCTCCTTTGCTGCTGTCCGAGATTGCACCAAAAACAAGCTTCCAGAAGCACTTTTACGCCTATTTTAACATCAAAAACAACTTTAGAATCTTATGAAACATGAAGGCTGAAGCTTCATGATGATGAAAAGAAGGTTTTCCTCACCTTAAGGTAACTAGAAATCATGTTTTCTTGGAGCTTTTGGTGATTGAATAAGAGATCCTAAGAAAGAACATGAAGAAGACATCATTAACTTAAGGAACCACCATGGCCGAATCTTCAAGGAGGAGGAGCAGCCTTCATACCTTGATTTACTCCATGAAAAGTGACATAGAAATGAAGAGGAGGAAGAGGTGAACACTTTGGTAAGATTAGATTTTTGATAGGGGTTTCGGTTTGAGAAAGAACGGAGAAAGTAGCTCAGGTGTTCATGGAAGCTTCATGGTTTTCTTTCATGGTGTTCTAAGCTTTTCCAAGAACAAAAATGATAGCCAAGCTGTCCTAGGGAGGCCGTGGCTTTTGGATGATAATTATCCAAAAGTTACTTGTCAAAATATCTCAGAAAAGGATAATTACTAAAGCTAGATGTATTAGAACTTAAGTAATTACACTACTAATGGATAAACATTAAGTTACTTAGTGTAAATGACACTAGTAACTGGATAATCATAAGAATAAAAGATATATGATGAAGCATTGGCAGTGCTAAGTTCATCTAAGAATGCCGGTATTATCTGTTACCGGTAGATTTCAAGCTCAGTTATTATATTACTAAACATAGATCAACATTAATCACAGTAGAGAAGATAATAATATAATATTCTGAATAAAATAATAATATATGAATATTATATTAATATAATTTTTCTCTCGAAATTCGTGACCGGCACGTCACATAGAGACTAACCACAGAAATCAGAATTTTGAAATTCGGGCCCGAAGTGGCTCAAAAATGCAACTCTTCGCGACGTGCCTACTTAGATTAGGAGAGGTGTCCTATGCAATCAAGCTGTTGACTCAGCAGCTTGATGACACAGCACCTATGCAGTGGAGGTGCTTATATGCATAGAAATTCCTAAAAATTCTATAAAAATTCCGTTTGTTCCCGAAAAAGTGCCGTTTCTTTGGGGCTAGGCCGTTACATTCTACCCTCCTAAAAGAAAATTTTGTCCTCAAAATTTCAATTACTTGAAAAGAGAAACGGGTAGTCTGTTCTCATCTTGTCTTCTAGCTCCCATGTGTACTCTTCAGTTCCAGTTTGTCCCCATGCTACCTTAACCAATGATACTGTCTTGTCTCTAAGCTGTTTGTCACTTCGTTCCACAATCCTAACTGGTAGGGTTTGATATGTCAAGTCGGCTCGCAGCTGTACTGTCTCTGGTTGTAAAACGTGGCTTTCGTCGGGATTATACTTTTTAAGTTGTGAAACATGAAAAACATCATGAAGGTTTGACAAATAAGGAGGGAGAGCTACTTGGTATGCTACTGGACCGACTCTTTTATGAATTTGAAAAGGACCTAAATATCGTGGATTCAATTTCTTAGTCCTAAGAGCTCTACCTATTCCAGTTGTAGGTGTCACTCTTAAGAAGATATGGTCACCTTCGTTAAATTCTAAAGGCCTACGCCTAATATCTGCATAGCTCTTTTGTCGACTTTGGGCAGTTTGAATCTTCTCTCGAATGTGCTTAATCCGTTTGGTAGTTTCTTGTACCAAGTCTGGCCCCAAAATCCTGCCTTCCTCCTTGTCATACCAGCATAATGGTGATTGACACTTTCTTCCGTAGAGGGCTTCATATGGTACCATTCCGATACTCTGTTGATAACTGTTGTTGTAAGCAAACTCAATCAATGGCAAGTATTTGTCCCAGTTACCCTGTTGGTCCATTACGCAAGATCTCAACATATCTTCCAAGGTACGAATTGTTCGTTCTGTCTATCCATCAGTCTGTGGGTGATATGCTGTACTTAAGTGCAACTTCGTCCCAAAAGCTTTTTGTAGAGCTCCCCAAAATCTAGAAGTAAACATTGGATCTCTGTCTGACACAATTGATGAAGGTATTCTGATAGTGTATTTTTGGAAAACGGAAAACGAATTCCAAACACACAAAACTAACTGGCAAGTGCACCGGGTCGTATCAAGTAATAAAACTCACGGGAGTGAGGTCGATCCCACAGGGATTGAAGGATTGAGCAATTTTAATTTAGTGGTTGATTTAGTCAAGCAGATCAAGAGTTGATTTGAGTGGTTTGTATTCGACAGAAGCTAAATTGCATGAAATTAAAAGGGAGAAGGGTAGATTGTAGAAAATTAAAGAGCAGAGATAGTAAATGTGCTGAATCTTAAAGAACAAGAAATTAAATGGCAGAAACTTAGAATGCAAGAAATGTAAATTGCAGAATCTTAAAGTGCAAGAAATATAAATGGCTTGAATTGTAAAGGGAATTGGGAAGTGGATTTGTAGAATTTAAACAAGGAAAAGTAAAATTGCAACAAGCAGGAATGTAAAAGATGGATTCAATTAAACCGGATCTTAAATGAAAATGAGAATAAACTTGGTGTGACAACGAAACAAGGAAATTAAAATTGAAAGCTGTAGATCTCAGGACTCAAGAAACTAGATAGCCAAGTCTAGATCTCACTGCCTTCCTAGATCCAGCAAGAACAATTGCAGAGGAAATGAAGAGATGTAAATTGCAGAAAAAGTAGAAGAAGAAGCAATTCACAAAAATGGAAACTCAATGCTGAAAATTAAACAAGATCCCAAGGTGAGATTGAAACAGAATTTCTTCAATTCTCCACCCAAGATCCAAAACAAGAAAAGTAAAGAGTGCTGAGCATGAACAAGGAAGAAGAGAGATCAATTCTCCTTCCCAATTCTCTAGAATTCTAAAGCAACAATTCAAAAAATGTCAAGGTGAGCTCTCTGTAAGTGTTCTCAAAATTCTCTCCGAAAAAGCCCTCCTAAAACTTAAATCCTAAGCTATTTATACACTTTCTTCAAATGGTCCTCAAGCCTTGAATTAGGCCTTTGCTCTTGATGGAATTGGGTTGATAAAGGCCTTAGTTGATTTCTCTTGGAGTTGGAGAAAGATCCATTGTGAACCGGGTTGAGAATCATAAAAGTTTGAGTAAAAGTTTGAGGCAAACTTTTACTCAAACTTTTTATACCAGATGGCTTCACTTTGCTGCTACCAACGTTTGAGCCAAAGTTTGAGGTCAAACTTTTGCTCAAACGTTGGCCCCCTTGTAAATGTGTGTGGCGCCAACGTTTGCCAAAAAGCTTGAGGTAAACGTTGGCACAAGCTTTTCTCCTCCAGGGTGTGCAAGTGTGGCGCCAACGTTTGCCAAAAAGTTTGAGGCAAACGTTGGCTCAAGCTTTTTTCCTCTGGTATGTTTTCAACTCTTTTAAAAGTTTGAGCTAAAGTTTGAGGCAAACTTTGGCTCAAACTTTTTGTTCTCTCTTGCTCCTAGCCATTCCTTCTTCCTTCAACTTTCTTCAAAATTCTTTCCACCTATCATCAATCAATCAAAACAATCAAAGCTATGCCCCAAATCATGAGATTGTGTTTCTTTCATAATATATGACAATTATAGCATAAAATCTCATGAAAGTGCATGAATTCATACATGGTTGATTGAATCAAAGGAAACATGGAAATCTACCCAATTGGCTTGCTTATGGCTTAAGAAAGTGCATAAAATCAATTGAAAACAAAGAAAAAGACTAGTGAAAATAGGCTAAGATGACTTGTCATCACAACACCAAACTTAAAGCTTGCTTGTCCCCAAGCAAGAAAAGAATTATGCTCAAAGGTTCTTTCAATCATAATGGATTTGAAGAATAACTTGTAAGGTCCTGTGAGTGAAGTGACTAAGTGACAGTGGGGTGAACTCCAAATCATATGCTCATGCAAGGGCTTCAGTGCTTACTAGTCCTCACATATTGGGGGTCTTAGGTCCTAGGACTTTCATCCAAATGATATCATGGAGATCTCTCTATAGGTAATCACCTTGAAGCAGCTTATAGTTTCTGTGCTTTGGCCTTGACTCTAAGTGTCATGTCTCAAAGCGGCTCTTTAGATAAGCTTTCAATCAATACTCCTAAACCAGTTGGTTTTAAGGTATTAGGTGTTAAAGCACCCCTAAGGATTTACTTACTCAAGCCTCTCTCCTTTACACAATTCGACCACAAGCATTTACTAGGATAACAACTCTTTGAGTTCTTGTTTCTTTCTTCTTTCCTGCCTAGTAATTGATGCTCAGAGCCTTGGGCCATGTTCTTTTTTTGTTTTTTTTTTTTTTGTATTTTCTTTACTTTCTTTTGTTTTGTTTGCTGCTTCTTGGATCAATAAATGTTTGAGAATCTCCACAACACTTCTTTGAACTCTATGTCCCGCCTATGAGCTCCCATGCAAGTTTTCATAAGCATGCAACCTCAATACATAATCACACAACTAGAACCACCACTTCTCCTAATCTTTTGCTTGCCTCAAAATTGTTTAATTCCTCAATCCTTCTTTTCTAAGAACTTTCATGTGATGCATTTTTGAAATATTGAGTGCAAACAAGTTTTGGAGAGTATAGTGTTGTAAATGATCAAGCATCTTGATTATTGAATTGCAGAAAAACTATATTAGACAGAAGGACAGATAGGGGTATAATATAACTTTCAATCACAGCAATATCTGATAATGAATAATACAACCTTTTGGAGTCTACTTGCTATCCTCTTCCTCATCATCATTGTTGGTCTTCACATTCCTCTTTCATCACTTTGATTGATGATGCTAAATCTTCCCAAAAGTTTGTATGGTACTCTGCAGTGATATTGAAAGTTGCTTGTTCCCCAAGCACTTAGAAACAATGGTTAGCATGCATGATTTATTTGTGGGCCTTTGAACTTACTTTGGTGTGGGAACACCAAACTTAGTACCTTGCCAATAGTTCTCATGCATCAGATTAACCATGTGTGGAACTCTTTTTCTTTTTCAAAAGTGACAAAACTGAAAACTAAAGAATAGCAAAATAGTTAACTAGTTTATCTAGCTGCTTGAAGCTAGCATTATGCAGAAGGTGAGAATATGTTTTAAATGAGATTTTGGTGGAACACCAAACTTAGAATCCTTCATTCTCCCTTATATTGTTTTGGTGTGCAACACCAAACTTAGCTTCTTGCAATATAGATAAAACTAATTAACCTATTTATTAAAATAGATATGAAACGATAGTTACCTCCGGTTGGGTTGCCTCCCAACAAGCGCTCTTTTATTGTCACTAGCTTGACATCTTTCATCCTCGGATCATGGAGGTTGAAAATCCTGTTGCCTTTGATTTTCTCCTCTCACTATGGACTTCCTTCCGGTCTCCTCCATTTTTTAATTTGTGTCCTTCTTCAAAAATTCCAGAGGTGGAGAACTCTCTCCTGGTTCATGTCATACAACCAAAACAGCAAAATTACACAGAGCACTCTGTAGCTTGAGTGCAGTGAGAGTTAGTAGAGACAAAGTCTCAAACAGTTAGTGTGCAAGTTAGAAATTAACAAAAATAAAGAAAAAGTGCTTAATCTAAATCACCACCTTACTTAATCATTGTCAATCTAATCAATCCCCGGCAACGGTGCCAAAAACTTGATGTGTATTTTCGAAAAACAGAAAACGAATTCCAAACACACAAAACTAACCGGCAAGTGCATCGGGTCGTATCAAGTAATAAAACTCACGGGAGTGAGGTCGATCCCACAGGGATTGAAGGATTGAGCAATTTTAGTTTAGTGGTTGATTTAGTCAAGCAGATCAAGAGTTGATTTGAGTGGTTTGTATTCGACAGAAGCTAAATTGCATGAAATTAAAAGGGAGAAGGGTAGATTGCAGAAAATTAAAGAGCAGAGATAGTAAATGTGCTGAATCTTAAAGAACAAGAAATTAAATGGCAGAAACTTAGAACGCAAGAAATGTAAATTGCAGAATCTTAAAGTGCAAGAAATGTAAATGGCTTGAATTGTAAAGGGAATTGGGAAGTGGATTTGCAGAATTTAAACAAGGAAAAGTAAAATTGCAACAAGCAGGAATGTAAAAGATGGATTCAATTAAACCGGATCTTAAATGAAAATGAGAATAAACTTGGTGTGACAACGAAACAAGGAAATTAAAATTGAAAGCTGTAGATCTCAGGACTCAAGAGACTAGATAGCCAAGTCTAGATCTCACTGCCTTCCTAGATTCAGCAAGAACAATTGCAGAGGAAATGAAGAGATGTAAATTGCAGAAAAAGTAGAAGAAGAAGCAATTCACAGAAATGGAAACTCAATGCTGAAAATTAAACAAGATCCCAAGGTGAGATTGAAACAGAATTTCTTCAATTCTCCACCCAAGATCCAAAACAAGAAAAGTAAAGAGTGCTGAGCAAGAACAAGGAAGAAGAGAGATCAATTCTCCTTCCTAATTCTCTAGAATTCTAAAGCAACAATTCAAAAAATGTCAAGGTGAGCTCTCTGTAAGTGTTCTCAAAATTCTCTCCGAAAAAGCCCTCCTAAAACTTAAATCCTAAGCTATTTATACACTTTCTTCAAATGGTCTTCAAGCCTTGAATTAGGCCTTTGCTCTTGATGGAATTGGGTTGATAAAGGCCTTAGTTGATTTCTCTTGAAGTTGGAGAAAGATCCATTGTGAACCGGGTTGAGAATCATAAAAGTTTGAGTAAAAGTTTGAGGCAAACTTTTACTCAAACTTTTTATACCAGATGGCTTCACTTTACTGCTACCAACGTTTGAGCCAAAGTTTGAGGTCAAACTTTTGCTCAAACGTTGGCCCCCTTGTAAATGTGTGTGGCGCCAACGTTTGCCAAAAAGCTTGAGGCAAACGTTGGCGCAAGCTTTTCTCCTCCAGGGTGTGCAAGTGTGGCGCCAACGTTTGCCAAAAAGTTTGAGGCAAACGTTGGCTCAAGCTTTTCTCCCAAAAGTTTGAGCTAAAGTTTGAGGCAAACTTTTGCTCAAGCTTTTTTCCTCTGGTATGTTTTCAACTCTTTTAAAAGTTTGAGCTAAATTTTGAGGCAAACTTTGGCTCAAACTTTTTGTTCTCTCTTGCTCCTAGCCATTCCTTCTTCCTTCAACCTTCTTCAAAACTCTTTCCACCTATCATCAATCAATCAAAACAATCAAAGCTATGCCCCAAATCATGAGATTGTGTTTCTTTCATAATATATGACAATTATAGCATAAAATCTCATGAAAGTGCATGAATTCATACATGGTTGATTGAATCAAAGGAAACAAGGAAATCTACCTAATTGGCTTGCTTATGGCTTAAGAAAGTGCATAAAATCAATTGAAAACAAAGAAAAAGACTAGTGAAAATAGGCTAAGATGACTTGTCATCATATTCCATGCAATCGTATTATCTCCTGAATGTATAACCGGGCGAGTTTCTCCAAGCTGTGACCAATTTGAATTGGTAGAAAATGCGCTGATTTTGTCAATCGATTTACAATTACCTAAATTGTATCATGCCCGGCAGAGGTTCTTGGTAACCCAGTAACAAAATCCATCGTAATCTCTTCCCATTTCCATTGCGGTATCTCCAATGGTTGCAAGGTTCCAGGTGGTTTTTGATGTTCCACCTTAATCTTCTGGAAAGTGAGACACTTTGAAATATACGTTGCTATATATTTCTTCATTCCCGGCCACCAGAACATCTTTTTCAGATCTTGGTACATTTTAGTCATTCCGGGATGGATAGAAAATCTGCTTTCATGAGCTTGGGTCAAAATGTTCTTTCTCAAGTCCTCCTGAGCAGGTACACAAATTCTGTTCCTATATCTCCATATTCCCTCTTTATCTTGTCGTACCTCTTCCGGATGATCTGCCTTCATCCGTGTTAACAATGTCAGCATTCCTGAATTCTGGGCTTGAGCTTGCTGAATAGCTATCTTAAAGTCAGATGTTAATTGTAGTCGCGCCATAACAACTCCTCTTGATGTCTCTCTCATTACTAATTTTAAGTTTTCAAAGCCTGAGATCATTTCTTCTTCCTTGATCATCATCCAGGATATGCCCAAACTCTTCCGACTCAAAGCATCTGCGACTACATTTGCCTTCCCAGGATGATAGCTCAACTTAAAATCATAATCTTTTAAGAATTCCATCCATCGCCTCTGCCTCATATTAAGGTCTTTCTGATCAAAGATATACTTCAAACTCTTATGATCAGAGAAGACTTCAAATTGGGCTCCGTACAAATAGTGCCTCCAAATCTTAAGTGCAAAGACCACTGCTGCTAATTCCAAATCATGTGTCGGATAGTTCCTTTCGTGAGGTCTTAGTTGTCTCGAAGCATAAGTGATGGGAAAATTTGTGAAAAAATGAATTTCCAAACATACCTAAATCTAACCGGCAAGTATACCGGGTCGCATCAAGTAGTAAAACTCATGTGAGTGAGGTCGATCCCACAGGGATTGATGGATCAAGCAACTTTAGTGGGTGATTAGTTTAGTCAAGCTAACATTGAAGTGAATTGTGTGAAATTGTAACCAACAGGAAGTAAATGACAATGAATTTAAAATTGCAGAAAGTAAATTGGACAGAAACTTAAAGAGCAAGCAATATAAATTGCAGAAACTTAAATGACAAGAAATGTAACTTGCATGAAAAGTAAAGGGGGGCTGGGTGCTGAAATTTAAAGAAAGCAATGGATCCAAGGCAAGAAAAGTAAATTCAGATTTGCAGCAAGCTCAAAGTTAAAGTGTAGAATGTAAATGTGCAGGAAATGTAAATTAGAAGCAATGCAGTAGAAAGTAAAAATTGCAGAGAAGGAAATTGTAGCAGAAAAGTAAATCAGCAAGAAAACTCAAATCAATTGTGAAATCTAGAAAGACAAGTGAAGATCTCAGGGGCTCAATGAGACTAGAAAACAAGTCTAGATCTCAAGTCCTTCTTTGATCCAATAAAGAACAATTTGCAAAAGAAATGAAGATGAAAGCAGTAAACAGAGTGTTGATTCAGATCCTTAATTCACTGAAATTTTGTAGAAGAAGAACAAGAGAAATCTCAAAGTGAGAATGAAACAGAATTCCTTCAATTCTCAACCCAAGATTCAAAACAAAGAGAAAAACTAAAGAGAGAGAGTTCTCTATTCTTAATGCTCCCTTGTGGAGCCAGCCTCCAATGCTCTCTATTAGAGCCTCCCCTTAGTGAAATGAAACTAATGCCTTTATATAGGTTTTTACAAAATGAAAATGAAATTGAAATTAACGACAAATTACAATTAAATAAAATTCCAATTTCATCTATCTCTTGTGCCTTTGAGTGATGATAATGGGCTTTGCTTGCTTTGGATTTGGGTTGAAGATGGCCTCTGTTGATTGCTCTTTGATGCCAAGGCATCATAGGCTAGTTTCACGAGCATTTTTCTGTTAGTTTTAGTTGTTTTATGCATTTTCTTGAGCTTAAAGTAACCAAAAATGGGTAAATGAAGAACAAAGTAATGAACCATCCAAACAATATGATTTTGATGCAAATTCCATGAGTTTTAGTTATATTACTTAAATGCTATGAATGAAAGATTTCTCATGAAATTTTGCAAGACTTTGATGCAATTGTTTGGATGATTTCAGGGAAGAAGAGGCTAAGCAAGGAAGCAACAAAATCAATAAAGGAAGCTTGTATATAACATGTGGAGTTTAAGTTCCAGTTTAAGCCTAAACTGGAGCTTAAACGCCAAAATCATGAAGGATAAGAAATGCTGGGATTGAAGTTTAACCTCCAGTTTGACCTCAAACTGGAGGTTAAACGCCAGAATGAAAAGCCTCACTTAAGGAGCATTCCACGTTTAACCTCCAGTTTGACCTCAAACTGGAGGTTAAACGCCAGAATGAGTAAGCCACCCAGGGAGGAGTTCCACGTTTAACCTCCAGTTTGACCTCAAACTGGAGGTTAAACGCCAGAACCAGGAAGAGTACCAGGGGCCATTCCACGTTTAAGCTCCAGTTTGACTCAAACTGGAGCTTAAACGTGTTCGATAGTTTCTCCACTCCAGGGTTGCTCTCTCCAAGCTTCCACGTTTAACCTCCAGTTTGACCTCAAACTGGAGGTTAAACGTGTTCGATAGTTTCTCCACTCCAGGGTTGCTCTCTCCACCTCCACGTTTAACCTCCAGTTTGACCCCAAACTGGAGGTTAAACGTGTTCGACACCTCCAGGGCCACCATTCCAAGCTTCCACGTTTAACCTCCAGTTTGACCTCAAACTGGAGGTTAAACGTGTTCGACCTCCAGGATGCCTCATTCCTTTTCCACGTTTAACCTCCAGTTTAACCTTAAACTGGAGGTTAAACGTGTTCGACTACATTACTCTCCAGGGCTACCATTCTTCCATTTCCACGTTTAAGCTTCAGTTTAACCTTAACTGAAGCTTAAACGTGCTTTTACAAATGGCCTCACTGGAAGTATCTGGCGTTTAAGTTGCAGTTTAAGCTTAAACTACAACTTAAACGCCACTCTTGAAAAGGGTTTCTGGGCCAAAAATATTGTGATTTAAGTTAGTCTTTGAGCATAATTATTAACTTAAACTTACTTTGGTATGAAACCCAATTGAATATCATGGTTTATGGGATTGGGCCTGAAGGATTGATGAGTTTGAAATCTCAATTTGTTGAGTCATGTGTCATTATTTGATTATCACTAAGTTGGCTCAATAAATGTTACAGGACTTGGATCAACAACCTCATCAAGATTATGGATCATAAACCCAAGGCAAAAGGAAAGCAAGGAGAGGCCTCAAAGCCCAAGAAGCACAACTGAAGCTCAATATAGAAAGTGTATAAATAGGATAGAAGTTAAGTTAGAGAGGACTTTACTTTTACTTTGAGCTAGTTTTTCCTTTTCTTTGTAATTGAATTCAGAGCTATGATTCACTAAACCCCCTTTCATTGGGTTAGGGAGCTCTATTGTAATTCAATGAATCAATAATAGTTTATCTTCTTCTTCAATCTTTTCTCTTGAATTTTGTTAGAAAGCTTCTCGATCTAATTCCATTGAGTAGTTGTCTTGGGAAAGAGACTACTCATACTTGGAATCCTTCGGAGCCTTGGGAAAGGAATGGAGGATTCATGCTAGAGAAGCTTTCTCACAGTGGATTGGATTGGGGTTTGGATGGATATTGTGACATGTAATCCTACCAAATTGTGGTTCATGAAATTGTGTGGTATAATCAGTGATCAAGCATCATCTCTTCTTATGAACATTTAAACCAAGGGATTGGGAATTTGTTTGTTTTTAGAGAGCATTGGTGAGCCAAGGAATTGGGATCCAATCATATAAGATTGCCAAGCAAAATTCAATGAATGCATTGGTTGAGGAAGAGATATACATGTTTTGATTCGGAGATTTCAATATCTCCTAAACCCAATGAATTCCCCATTTCTGATTTCACTTTCTCTTTACATTCTGCAATTCAATTCTTGCAATCATCCCCATTCCCTTTTAATTTCAGCAATTTACATTCTGCTCTTTAATTCATGCAATTTAAGATTCAGCCATTTAATTTTCTTGTCATTTACTTTTCCCGCCAATTTTACATTCCGCAATTCTCATCTCAAATCTTGATTCCGCTCAACTAGAACACACTTCTAATCCGAATTGCTCACTCAACCAATCCTTGTGGGATTCGACCTCACTCTATTGTGAGTTTTTACTTGACGACGATAACCGGTGCACTTGCCGGAAGGAATTTTGCCGATCGTGCAATTTCCTAAATCGTAGCATAACACGTTTATGCGCATCAAGTTTATGGCGCCGTTGCCGGGGATTGGTTTTCGATTGACAATTCTCAAATTGGAAGCTAACTAGATTGAGCAATTTTCTCTTGCTTTGTTAATTCTGTTCTAGATATTTGTTGAATTTTAATTTCTGCACTTGGTTACATGCTTTCCTTCTTTATGCCTTTAAATTCATGCAACTAACTCACTGACTCACTAACTGTTTGATTTAATTCCTCAATTGATCTAACCATACTCTTCCATTAACCAAGAGTATTTTACTTGTGTGTGTTTGAGCTGTGTTCTTGTATGACAGGTAGGAGAGGAGAGACATCAACTCCTCCATATACCGAACCGGAAAGGACCCTTCATAGACTTAGAAGGGAAGCAAGAGGGAAGAGAGTAGTGGGAGAAGAGGAATCTGAAGGAGAATCTGAGGACAATTTTGAGGAAGCTCTAGATCTCAACATGGATAGAGAAGTTCACAACCATGAGAGAGCTGATGGAAACAATGCCATTCCTGAGAGGAGGGTTCTTAGTTCATACATAAACCCAACCTCTGGGAATTGTGGTAGTAGCATCCAGAAACCACCCATTCAGGCCAACAATTTTGAGCTCAAGCCACAGCTAATATCATTGGTGGAAAATCATTGTTCCTTTGGAGGAAATGCTAATGAAGACCCAAACCAACATCTCACAAAATTCCTGAGAATTTGTGACACTGTGAAGTCCAATGGAGTCCAGGAAGATGCCTATAAACTGCTCTTGTTCCCATTTTCACTTAGGGACAAGGCAGCTAAGTGGCTGGAATCATTCCCAAGGGGGAGTCTAACCACATGGGATGAGGTGGAAGGCAAGTTTCTGGCACGTTTCTACCCTCCACAAAAGGTCAATAGGCTTCGATCTGAGGTCCAGACTTTTAGACAACAAGATGGTGAAACTCTCTACGAGGCATGGGAGAGATTCAAGGACTTGACAAGGAAATGCCCACCAAACATGTTCCATGATTGGGTGCAATTGCACATCTTCTATGATGGGCTCTCTTATGAATCAAGGAAGGCTGTAGACCATTCATCAGGAGGTTCATTGAACAAGAAAAAGACCGTGGAAGAAGCCATTGAAGTGATCGAGACAGTGGCTGAGAATGAATACTATTATGCATCAGAAAGGCACAACACTAAGGGAGTCATGGAGCTGAACCATGTTGATACAATTCTAGCCCAAAACAAGGTGTTTGCCAAGCAACTAGCAGAGCTTACCAGGCAATTAGAAACAAAGCAAGTGGCTGCAATACACACACAAGATCAAGAGGAAGTAGGCATTGAAGGAGGTGATTGGGATGAGGTTAACTATGTGGGAAACCAACAAAGGCAATCATATGATCCACACTCCAACACTTACAACCCAGGCTGGAGAAACCACCCAAACTTTGGGTGGGGAAACCAACAAACCCAACCACAAAACCACAAACCTTACAACCACAACCAACAAAACAATTCCACATACCAAAACTCCAACCAAAGATCATACCAAGCCACACAAAACACTTACCCCCAATCATCATATCATGGCTAAAATAATCAACATACCCAACCTAATCCGAACCAACAATTTCAAGATCAATTAAACCGGATGGAAGGAATGCTTGCAACCATGAGCCAAGACATAATTGAATTGAAGGCTTTTAAGGAAGAAGTAAATTCTAACTTGCAAAACCAAGGAGCTGCCATCCAGAAGCTAGAAAATCAAATTTTGTATTTAACTAAGCAAGCCCCTGGGACAAGCAGTTCTCATGCTGCCAAGGCTATTGCAAGGGAGGAATGTAAGGCCATAACCCTCAGAAGTGGAAAGAATCTAAAGGAGATTTCAAGGGAAACCACAGAGGATGAAGCAAAGGAAAATGTGAAAGACAAAGAACAAGGACAATCTGTTACACCATTTGCAACAAAAGAAAAAGAAAAAGAGGTCTTGAAGCCTTACACACCTAAAGCACCTTATCCTCAACGTTTGATGAAAAGTGAAAAGGATGGCCAATTCTCCAGGTTCTTGGAGATTTTCAAGAAGCTTCAAATCAACATTCCCTTTGCTGAGGCAATAGAGCAAATGCCACTCTATGCAAAATTCTTAAAAGAATTAATGACCAAGAAGAGAAGCTGGAGAAATGAGGAAACTGTGTTGTTAACTGAAGAATGCAGTGCTATCATTCAGCACAAATTGCCTCAGAAATTGAAGGACCCAGGCAGTTTCCAAATCCCCTGTATTATAGGAGAAGTCATGGTGGAGAAGGCCTTGTGTGATTTAGGGGCCAGCATCAATTTGATGTCGCTAACAATGATGAGAAGAATGAAGATTGAAGAAGCCAAACCAACAAGAATGGCCCTCCAATTGGCAGATCGAACTTTTAAATTCCCTCATGGGATAGTTGAGGATTTGTTGGTGAAAGTGGGAGAATTTATATTTCCTGCTGATTTTGTGGTGTTAGATATGGAGGAAGAAGCCAAAGCTTCAATAATTCTGGGAAGACCCTTCCTAGCTACTGCTGGAGCCATCATAGATGTGCAAAAGGGTGAACTCACTCTTAGACTCCATGATGAGAAATTGGTGTTTAATGTATTCAAGGCAATGAGCTATCCATCAGAATCACTAAGGGAATGCATGAGGGTTGATGTAGTGGACATTGCAGTACAAGAAACTTTTGAGGAAACAATAAAGGAAGTGGCAGAGGAGGAGTTCACCAAGGATATTGAAGTTAGTGATATCAAGGACGATGACACAACTATGCTAAGCAGGCCAGAGAAAGTGAAAGAAGAAAAGGAAGCACCAAAACCTGAGCTCAAAGCATTGCCCCCTAATCTCAAGTATGCATACTTGGGTAGTGATGAGAGTCACCCTGTTATCATTAGCTCGGCCTTGAGCCAAGAACAGGAAGAAGAATTGATCAAGGTGCTGCAAACTCATCAAGATGCCATTGGATGGACCCTAGCTGATTTGAAGGGGATAAGTTCATCCATATGCATGCATAAAATCTTGTTAGAAGAAGATGCTAGACCCTCCATTCAAGCTCAAAGAAGATTGAATCCCGTCATGAAAGAAGTGGTACAAAAGGAAGTGAGGAAGTTATGGCAGGCAGGGGTAATCTACCCCATTTCTGATAGCCCATGGGTTAGTCCCATCCATGTAGTGCCCAAGAAAGGTGGCATAACTGTGGTTCCAAATGAGAGGAACGAACTCATACCCACAAGAACCGTTACTGGATGGAGGATGTGCATAGACTACAGGAAACTCAATGAAGCTACCAGAAAAGATCATTTCCCACTCCCATTCATGGATCAGATGCTTGAAAGGCTTGCCGGACATGCTTACTATTGCTTCTTGGATGGATATTCGGGCTACAACCAAATAGAATTTGACATTGAAATCAAAGACAAGAAGGGTGTAGAAAACAAGGTGGCAGATCATTTATCAAGGATACCATGTGAAGAAGGAAGCACACAAAGCACACATGTAAATGAGTGCTTTCCTGATGAACAACTCATGGTAATTCACAAAGCACCCTGGTTTGCAGACATAGCAAATTTCAAGGCCACTGGGAGTTTACCTTTGGAATTTAACAAACATCAAAGGAAGAAATTGGTAAATGATGCCAAATACTTCATCTGGGACGAACCATATTTGTTCAAAAAATGTTCCGATGGCATACTCAGAAGATGCATATCCGAGGAAGAAGGAAGGGAAGTTTTATGGGACTGCCATGGCTCCACTTATGGAGGGCACTTTGCAGGAGAAAGAACAGCAGCTAAGGTGTTGCAGTGTGGTTTTTATTGGCCCACTATCTTCAAAGATGCAAAAGAATTAGTGAAGCACTGCCATGAATGCCAGAAAGCTGGGAACTTGCCAAGAAGAAATGAAATGCCACAACAATTCATTCTGGAACTTGAATTGTTTGATGTATGGGGGATAGATTTCATGGGACCATTTCCCTCCTCATACTCAAACAATTACATTCTTGTGGCAGTAGACTATGTCTCCAAATGGGTTGAAGCAATAGCAACTCCAACCAATGATAATAAGGTAGTCATGAACTTCCTCAGAAAACACATTTTTTGCCGTTTTGGGGTGCCAAGAGCAATCATCAGTGATGGAGGAAGCCACTTCTGCAACAAACCATTAGAGGCATTGCTTCTAAAATATGGAGTCAAACACAGGGTGGCCACACCATACCATCCACAGACAAGTGGGCAAGCCGAAATATCTAACAGAGAACTCAAAAGAATCCTGGAAAAGACTGTGGGAACTTCAAGGAAGGACTGGTCGATTAAGCTAGATGATGCTCCTTGGGCATATAGGACAGCTTTCAAAACACCAATTGGAATGTCGCCTTACCAACTAGTATATGGAAAAGCTTGCCATCTGCCACTAGAGTTGGAGCACAAGGCATACTGGGCCTTGAAACTTCTGAACTTGGACAACAAAGCCGCTGGAGAAAGAAGGATGTTGCAAATTCAAGAGTTGGAAGAATTCAGAGCGGAAGCTTATGAGAATGCCAAAATTTACAAAGAAAGAGCAAAGAAGAAGCATGACAGCAACATAACCCCAAGGAAATTTGAAGAAGGGCAAAAAGTATGGCTCTACAATTCTAGGCTGAAGCTGTTTCCAGGGAAGCTAAAATCAAGGTGGTCTGGACCATTCCTTGTCACCAAGGTCTCCAATTATGGACAAGTAGAAATCATGGAAGAAAAGTCACAACGAACCTTCATTGTCAACGGTCAAAGACTTAAACATTACTTGGGAGATGTGGAGGAGAAGGACAAAGTTAAATATCACCTCAACTGAGGAAGCTGACCGTCAAGCTAATGACGTTAAACAAGCGCTTGTTGGGAGGCAACCCAACCTGAGGTAATACCTTTTTGCTGTTTCTTTTATTTGTTTCAATAAAAGGGGTAAAAGTAGTTTCTGTGCATTGCAAAGAATTAAGTTTGGTGTTTCACACCAAACAATGAATTCATGGATCCATAAGTCAAAGGGGAATGTGTGACTCTAAGTTTGGTGTTCCACCATAAAGATCAACTGAACACAACAACCTTTGAATTATGTGAAAGGAACAACTATTCTAAGCAGTCACAGAAATGCTTAAAACCCTTAGTAGCAACATCATTCCAAGATAACTCAAGGATTCAAAGAACACAGAGAAGTAAGTGGGAGACTAAGTTTGGTGTTCACACACCAACTTAAGAATCCGATACTTACCCACACATAGTTTAGCTAACCACTTAAGTGCTTGAGGAGCAAGCAACTTCACTACTCTTTGCAGGAAAGGAAACAAGAACCTTAAAGCATGAAGCAACATGTAGGAAGAAGAAGGAGAAATCAAAGTGTTTCCTGACAACAAAGAGAAAACAAGGAATTTCACAAGGTGGTATTATTCCTTGATAATTCTTTAAAAAGGTTAAACAAAAGCATGCGTGTTCTGGATTAAACTGTAAATGTTGACTCTTTCTGGAATGTGTAGTTTTTCTTGTTAATTGCTTTGAATAAAGTGAATGCCTAGATGTTTGGATATAACTTCACCTTCTTAAACAAGTGCGTGCCATGCTTGTTCTGTTTCCAAAAATAAAAGAAAAGTTTGAACAAAAGTAACTTGGCTAAATTAGTGACAAATCAAGTAGAATTAAGTGGTGGTATGCATGCTTGATTGTTTAGTCACATCACTAAAATTTGAGTGTAGAATTATCATTTTTATGTAGAAGTAAAAATTGTCTATGGATCTTGATGAATAAATGTCTTTGGCCATGAAAAAGAAAGAAAAAGGAGAAGAAAAAGCCACGGAAAAAGGCAACCAAAAAGCAAAAAAAAAATTGAGAAAATAAGCTAGGCACCAATGGTTTGAACTTCTGAGACAAATGCCTGTGGTGTTTTTGTATTAAGGATATGCTTGGATGAATAGGTTCTGAGGAGTGTTTCAACACTTGGTAACTTGGGTTAACTAACCCGGGATTATCAACCAAAAGTCCACTATCAAGAGCAACCTAAATACAAAACATTTAGTCACACAAAGAGGTGCTGGGCACTAATGTCTCAAGAAGAAATGTGAACTAAAATGCCTAAGGTGGATATGTGTAGTGCACTGATAAGAAAAAGAAAATGCCAAAGGCTTGTGCAACACATGACACTAAGCAAACAAGGAGCAAAAGAAGCTCTAAGAAAAAGAAAAGAAAAACAAAGAAGAGAAAAGTGCTAAAGACATAAGAATAACAAGAGGCCATAGCAATTTTTGATGGATGCAATGAAAAAGTGATAATCCTACCTGATAAGTATGAAAAAGTGATGCTGCAACTTTCTGCATAAAACCCTTCTGATGAACTTCAAATGCTTGTTAATATAGCCAATGTAATTGCTTTCTGTTTCATACTTTCTTCTCAATTAACTCAGGACTTGCTTAGGGACAAGCAAGTATTAAGTTTGGTGTTGTGATGCCAAGGCATCATAGGCTAGTTTCACGAGCATTTTTCTGTTAGTTTTAGTTGTTTTATGCATTTTCTTGAGCTTAAAGTAACCAAAAATGGGTAAATGAAGAACAAAGTAATGAACCATCCAAACAATATGATTTTGATGCAAATTCCATGAGTTTTAGTTATATTACTTAAATGCTATGAATGAAAGATTTCTCATGAAATTTTGCAAGACTTTGATGCAATTGTTTGGATGATTTCAGGGAAGAAGAGGCTAAGCAAGGAAGCAACAAAATCAATAAAGGAAGCTTGTATATAACATGTGGAGTTTAAGTTCCAGTTTAAGCCTAAACTGGAGCTTAAACGCCAAAATCATGAAGGATAAGAAATGCTGGGATTGAAGTTTAACCTCCAGTTTGACCTCAAACTGGAGGTTAAACGCCAGAATGAAAAGCCTCACTTAAGGAGCATTCCACGTTTAACCTCCAGTTTGACCTCAAACTGGAGGTTAAACGCCAGAATGAGTAAGCCACCCAGGGAGGAGTTCCACGTTTAACCTCCAGTTTGACCTCAAACTGGAGGTTAAACGCCAGAACCAGGAAGAGTACCAGGGGCCATTCCACGTTTAAGCTCCAGTTTGACTCAAACTGGAGCTTAAACGTGTTCGATAGTTTCTCCACTCCAGGGTTGCTCTCTCCAAGCTTCCACGTTTAACCTCCAGTTTGACCTCAAACTGGAGGTTAAACGTGTTCGATAGTTTCTCCACTCCAGGGTTGCTCTCTCCACCTCCACGTTTAACCTCCAGTTTGACCCCAAACTGGAGGTTAAACGTGTTCGACACCTCCAGGGCCACCATTCCAAGCTTCCACGTTTAACCTCCAGTTTGACCTCAAACTGGAGGTTAAACGTGTTCGACCTCCAGGATGCCTCATTCCTTTTCCACGTTTAACCTCCAGTTTAACCTTAAACTGGAGGTTAAACGTGTTCGACTACATTACTCTCCAGGGCTACCATTCTTCCATTTCCACGTTTAAGCTTCAGTTTAACCTTAACTGAAGCTTAAACGTGCTTTTACAAATGGCCTCACTGGAAGTATCTGGCGTTTAAGTTGCAGTTTAAGCTTAAACTACAACTTAAACGCCACTCTTGAAAAGGGTTTCTGGGCCAAAAATATTGTGATTTAAGTTAGTCTTTGAGCACAATTATTAACTTAAACTTACTTTGGTATGAAACCCAATTGAATATCATGGTTTATGGGATTGGGCCTGAAGGATTGATGAGTTTGAAATCTCAATTTGTTGAGTCATGTGTCATTATTTGATTATCACTAAGTTGGCTCAATAAATGTTACAGGACTTGGATCAACAACCTCATCAAGATTATGGATCATAAACCCAAGGCAAAAGGAAAGCAAGGAGAGGCCTCAAAGCCCAAGAAGCACAACTGAAGCTCAATATAGAAAGTGTATAAATAGGATAGAAGTTAAGTTAGAGAGGACTTTACTTTTACTTTGAGCTAGTTTTTCCTTTTCTTTGTAATTGAATTCAGAGCTATGATTCACTAAACCCCCTTTCATTGGGTTAGGGAGCTCTATTGTAATTCAATGAATCAATAATAGTTTATCTTCTTCTTCAATCTTTTCTCTTGAATTTTGTTAGAAAGCTTCTCGATCTAATTCCATTGAGTAGTTGTCTTGGGAAAGAGACTACTCATACTTGGAATCCTTCGGAGCCTTGGGAAAGGAATGGAGGATTCATGCTAGAGAAGCTTTCTCACAGTGGATTGGATTGGGGTTTGGATGGATATTGTGACATGTAATCCTACCAAATTGTGGTTCATGAAATTGTGTGGTATAATCAGTGATCAAGCATCATCTCTTCTTATGAACATTTAAACCAAGGGATTGGGAATTTGTTTGTTTTTAGAGAGCATTGGTGAGCCAAGGAATTGGGATCCAATCATATAAGATTGCCAAGCAAAATTCAATGAATGCATTGGTTGAGGAAGAGATATACATGTTTTGATTCGGAGATTTCAATATCTCCTAAACCCAATGAATTCCCCATTTCTGATTTCACTTTCTCTTTACATTCTGCAATTCAATTCTTGCAATCATCCCCATTCCCTTTTAATTTCAGCAATTTACATTCTGCTCTTTAATTCATGCAATTTAAGATTCAGCCATTTAATTTTCTTGTCATTTACTTTTCCCGCCAATTTTACATTCCGCAATTCTCATCTCAAATCTTGATTCCGCTCAACTAGAACACACTTCTAATCCGAATTGCTCACTCAACCAATCCTTGTGGGATTCGACCTCACTCTATTGTGAGTTTTTACTTGACGACGATAACCGGTGCACTTGCCGGAAGGAATTTTGCCGATCGTGCAATTTCCTAAATCGTAGCATAACACGTTTATGCGCATCACTCTTGGTGTTGGAAAGAAACCCACTTGTGAACCGGACCATGAACCATTAAAGCTTGAGTCAAAGTTTGAGGCAAACTTTGACTCAAACTTATTCACCAAACTCATCATGCAGATGGCCATTTTGCTGCCATCCACGTTTGAGCCAAAGTTTGAGGTCAAACTTTGAGCCAAACGTGGATCCCTCTTGTTGCATATCAAGCCTTGGGGTGCTACTTTGTCCTCTTGTCAACGTTGCCAATTTTATGCCCACTATAGACTATTATATATGATTAGAAAGCTCTGAATGTCAGCTTTCTAACCCAATTAGAATCACCTTAATTGAACATCTACAACTCAAGTTATGCTCCTTTGAAGAGGACAGGGTCGCTGGCTTTGGTGTGCAACGTTTGAGGTAAAGTTTGCCTCAAACGTGGTCGAAAACGCCAGTTCTGGAGGCTCAAACGCATTTTCCACCCCATACTATTATATATTGTTGGAAAGCCCTGAGTGTCTACTTTTCAATGCCGTTGAAAGCGCATCATTTGGAGCTCTACAGCTCGAGTTATACTCCGTCGAAGGTGCAGAGGTCAGTTGGCCTCACTGCAGGTTGCCACCATGTTTGTTTATGCACATTGCGGGGCAGTTTTCTCCCTCAATTTTAGTGTCCACCATGCAGTCCCATATATGCTTGGAAAGCTCTCGATTCTTACTTTCTATTGCTTTTTGAATCACCTCATTTGGAGCTCTGTAGCTCAAGTTATTCTTGTTGGAAGTATACCCCTTCAGGCTGTTGTGGCGCCAACGTTTGCCTAAAAGCTTGAGGTCAAACATTGGCGCAAGCTTTTGCTCTTCTCCAGGGTGTGTTTGTTGTGGTGCCAACGTTTGTCTAAAAGCTTGAGGTCAAACGTTGGCGCAAGCTTTTGCTCCATCCAGGGTGAATTCAACTCTTCCAAAAGTTTGAGCTAAAGTTTGAGGCAAGCTTTTGCTCAAGCTTTTTGTTCTCTCTTGCTCCTTGCCATTTCTTCTTTCTTCAACCTTCTTCAAAGCTCTTTTCACCTATCATCAATCAACCAAGCACATCAAAGCTATGCTCAAAATCATGATATTGTTATTCTTTCATAATATATAACAATTATAGCACAAAATCTCATGAAAATGCATTAATTTATCCATGGTTGATTGAATCAAAGGAAACATGAAATTCTACCCAATTGGCTTACTTATGGCTCAAGAAAGTGCATAAAACCTAAAAAAAAACAAAGAAAAAGTATAGAAAAATATGACATGATGACATATCATCAATAAGCTACCACATTCCTATGCTGCATCAATACACATCCAAGTCCCTTAGAAGAAGCATCACAATACACCTCAAAAGGTTCCTGTGGGTCTGGTAACACCAAAACTGGCGCCGTCGTCAACTTTTCCTTTAAAGTTTCAAAGCTTTCTTCACACTTCTCTGTCCACTCAAATGGAACTTCCTTCCTAGTAAGGCGAGTCAAAGGTAAAGCTATCTGTGAAAAACCCTTGATAAACTGCCGATAGTATCTTGCTAACCCCAAGAAACTACGAACTTCTGTAACTGTCTTGGGTTGCTTCCATTGTACTACGGCCTCGATCTTTAAAGGATCTACAGTTATTCCATCTCGTGTGATCACATGTCCCAAGAATGCCACTTCTGTCGCCCAAAACTCACATCTCGACAACTTCGCATATAGCTTCCGTGCTCTTAATATTTGCAACACAATCCTCAAATGCTCTCCATGTTCTTCTTCTATCTTGGAATAGATGAGGATATCATCTATAAAGACTACCACAAATTGATCTAGATACGGACAAAAAATGCGATTCATATAATCCATGAATACAGCAGGAGCATTAGTCAGTCCAAAGGACATAACCGTATACTCATAGTGACCGTACCTAGTTCGAAAGGCAGTCTTAGGTATATCTGATTCCTTCACCCGGATTTGATGGTAACCTGACCACAAATCAATCTTCGAGAATATTGTCGCACCTCTCAGCTGGTCCATCAGATCATCTATCCTTGGGAGTGGATACCTGTTCTTGATTGTGATCTTGTTCAATTGCCGATAATCCACACATAACCTCATTCCACCATCCTTCTTCTTTACTAGTAACACTGGAGCTCCCCATGGTGATACACTCGGACGAATAAACTTCTTCCCCAGCAATTCATTCAACTGCTTCTTTAACTCTGCTAGTTCCAATGGTGACATCCGATACGGTGCTATAGAAATTGGTCCGGCTCCAGGAACCAGATCAATACTAAACTCTATCTCTCTCTGAGGTGGAAACTTAGGTATATCATCCGGAAAAACATCAGAAAACTCCTTCACCACTCGGATTTGCTCCAAGTCTTGTTCATTAGTTTCTGAGCTAGCCGATAGTAGAACGTAACCCTCTAACCCACTATTACTAGAAATAACTCTTAGGGAATTCAAATAGAAAGTACAAGACTCAACTGGTTCAGTGTGCATTTCAGATGATGGAAATGTAGCAATTCGTTTAAAACAATCAAGGAAAACATGATGCTTGGACAACCAATCTAGACCTAAGATAATATCTAAACCACACAAAGGCAAACAAACCAGGTCATGTATAAAAGTCCTAGCCTCAATAACAAAAGGCACCTGTTGACATACTTGACTAGTCAAGGCATTTTGAGATGTGGGTGTACGAACAATTAGATTATAATTTAACATGGTGAAATCTAATCCCAACTCATGCGCAACAGTCTCAGAAATAAATGAATGTGATGCACCAGAGTCATACAGTACAATTAAGAGTCGAGATTTGACATAACACTGACCTTGAATTAGGGAGTCTGATTTCATTGCGTCATCAGCAGTCATAGCAAACACACGTCCTTGCTGTCGCGGCCTATCTGTTCCTTGTACTGGCTTCTTCGGACAGTCCTTAGCCATATGTCCAGGCTGACCACAAGAAAAACAGATAACGCTTGTAAGCTGACAAGGTCTACCTCCATGCTCCTTTCCGCACTGCCTACATACTGGTCGCATCTGCGCCTGCTGAGGTCGCTTACCCATATCTTGTCTCATTCTTCCTCCATTCCCTCCTGTAGGACGTGCATGAACATTTCTATTCTAATTGTACCTTCGTGAAGGCATTGCTCCCTGCTTAAAATTCCTTCCCTGAGGAGCTGTATACTGATTATAATTCTGAAAAGAAGATCTTGGGCGATTCATCCGAGCTGCAGCTATCTTCTTAGCACAGTCCTCTACTAGCTGACTCTTATTAACCAACTCTGCAAAATTCCGTATTTCCAATGGAACCACTGAGTTCAAAAAATCTTCACGGAGTCCCCCTTCAAATTTCAAACATTTCCACTCTTCGAAATCTGCTGGATTCCCTTGACAAACCTTGGAAAAATGACATAAATCTTCAAACTTCCTTGTATACTCAGCAACAGACATACTTCCCTGTTTTAACTGCATCAACTCCATCTCCTTTGCCTCATGAGTAGCTCTAGGAAAGTACTTCTTATAGAACTCTTCTTTGAAAACATCCCACAAAATATTACCCTCATCTTGCTGCAGTAAACGTTGAATGCCCTGCCACCAATGCTGAGCATCCCCTTCCAACATATAAGTAGCAAATTCTACATACTGTTCTTCCGGGATATGCTGTGCCCTCAAGGACCTTTCTATGCCTCGAAACCAATTATCAGCTTCAGTTGCTACAGTCGTACCCTTGAACTTTGGTGGATTAACTTTCAAGAAAGTAGCTAATGTCATAGGCCTATCATGATTCATGTTATCTCCATCACTGTTCCCACCATTCTCACCATTACGGTCATTGTTACGCTCTCCATTACGTTCCCCCAGACGCTTAACTGCTCGGGTAGTAGCAGTCGCCGTTTCACGCACAGCCTCAGTAATAGCATGAATCGCAGCAAGCAGATTATCATCGTTTTGTGGCGGATTGTTAACAGTAGACCCTTCCCGATCGCTACGTCTCCGTGGAGGCATCCTGATTCTGTTCATACCAAACAATCAATACCAAGGTGATCAGTCTTAATACCTCAAGTTGGGCGTGAACTTTATCAGAATGAAAGCACAAAGACATTCATGCAACACATATCACATAGATACCCTATAAGCATGAGACACACCACAGAGCATGCAATAAAGCATGATTCAGTCCATTCTCCAGGCTCTAACAGGAAGAACTGCTCTGATATCAAATTGTAACGACCCAACTTCTAGCATGTCTAGATCATACTAGAAATCGAATGTTACCAACTTGTTTTTCCTTTTTGTATTATTAATTAATAAATATAAGCCTGTACGTTGTTAAAACCCCGCGAATTTTACAAGTAAATTTTTTTAACAAGAATAATTTAAAGTCGCATACCTTCCATATATCAAGGGATAATTAAACGTTCACATACATAAGACAAAAGATAACAGAATATGGAATAACACACTATAATATACATCATGTTACAGAAGTGGCTCAGTTATATAAGCATAGAGATATAGTACAACACCCCTAAGTTAGTGACTCATATAGTATATACATATATGTACATAAGACGCCCCAGGGCCTGGCCTGACCAAAAGCCCCTAAGCTGGCACCCAGGCTAGCCTAACTCTATGATATGCCTATTCCCTCTAATCATGCTAACAAAAGTGAGGGAGACACTCTAATGTACTGAAGTTAGACTAGGCGTCTCAAAAAGTCTCCTCAGTCCTGGTCCAGAGTACCTCACAAAAAATCACCGGGCGAATGGTGATGCTCGCCTGCTGGCGCCTCGCCTGGTTCATCGTCATCGCTGTCAGAGGAGATAACTATGAAGTTAGGATCTTCCTCTGGATCTTCTTCTTCCTCGTCCTCTTCTTCTGCCGGAGTGATAGCAGAGGAACCACTGCTGGCCACAGGAACCATAAAAGGATAGCTACCAAACAAAATACAGTCTGGAGAAGGAGGTGGCGCCTCCATGATCTGATCATACTCATGTCCCTGCTGCTCATCAAAGACAAGAGGCTCGATCGGCTCAGGTAAAGGATCAAGCTCGGGTGGCAACACAGGAATACCCCACTCATCAAGGACAAAAGGTGCAGGAGGTGCCTCATGGATAAGCTGGGCAGGTATAGGCTCATCAGGTAGAGGAGGTTCAGGTGGAGGAGGATGGTCAGGTGGAGGTGGCATCTGCTCCTCAGGATGAGGTAACCCAGGTCCGCCGGGGTGTAACCAAGATAAAGGAAAGTCATAGGGTGCATCAGGATTAAAGTATGCTGTCCTAATAGGGTACTGGAAAGGTCTACCACGAACTACATAATTACGGATACGAGGTACCGCACAGTAGATGTAATACTCGCCACGCACCGGGTCCTCGTGGATGTACGGTGGATCAATCTCGTAGAATAGGACTCCCGTGTCCATCTGTAGAGGTGTAAGGGGTAAGAACTGGGGAGTTCTTAGTAAGGTCGGGGTTTACAGTTAAGTTCATTTATAATGTCCGTGGTCATAGAAGTATAAATAAATGTAGAGTAATATGTACATAACAGCAACATAAACTAACACATGAACAAGAGAGAAAATAGGAAATAAATGCACATTCACACATTATTATGCAATCACACAGTTATGCTCCAACAAACAAGGAATAGAACAAGAACACAAGAAGATTAGCAATAAATAATGCACAAACAAGTATGATGCATGTCTGTCCCTACTGCAGGTAATGAGCTCATTTGTCGGTTTCGATCCGCACCTGACGCAATCCGACCCTCCAGGTCAGATAAGGCCTTCCCAGAACTTAATCCCAGATTAAGTACCGCATACCCTCTACCAAGTACTCTCGACTTGCAGGGCTGGTATTTGCTCAAATCTCAATATACCGTAGGTATGCGAGTCAGGCCTCTACCAAGCATTCAGCTTGCAGGGCTGGTACTACTCTACCGCAGCCTGTCTGGGAAGCAACATCACAATACGGGCGTCCCCGCACAACATTCACAAACATTGCCCGAAGGCTCATAATTCACATATAACCATACTCTCCATCACTTAGCAATCATCATAAATCAAGCATTAGAACATCACAGAAAGCTCATTTTACAATTCTCTGTTTACTCTGTAAGGTCAGGTACACAACTATGTCACTTTTAACTCCTTTTCTTTTTAACTTAAACACAAGTTTCAAAATCTTGTTTTTTTACCTCATATACCTCTATATCTTCTCTTATACCTCTTCTTAGTTGTTTAGTAAAGGAAATTAGAGAATTCAGGAAAAACTGTCTTTTTATCAATATTTTATTATTAAAATAATAATATTTTATTTAACTTTCAAAAATTGCATTTTGACCCCCGGACTTCTTGGAAATTGCACTTTGACCCCTATAACTTTTAATATTTGCACTTTAGCCCCTCAACTTTTGATTAATTAATTTTCAACCCCAAACTTTTTAATAATTACATTTTGACCCCAAAACTCCTTGAATACACGTTTTCATGTTCTTCCAAAAACCAAAAACATTTTTTTTTCCAAAAGTTCATCAGATTTCTGCTTGATTTTCAGCTAGTTTTTCAATCTTTTCAGAAATCGATTTGAACCCAATTTTTATCAGACCAAAGAGAAACTTTTCAGCCATCAAATACACATCAAATAAGAATAAAAAATCATGATTTTCATGGCTGGAATGTCACATTTTCCAGCAGCACCGACAGCCACTTCAAAACCATCATAAACATGATTTTCAAGCATTAAACAACAAGTTTCCATGATCAAACCCTCACACATACACCCAAAATCAAATCTCAAGCAACAAGATCTGGTTTAACACTTCAAGAACACAGCCAATCATTGATTAATTTACCAAACCTTACCTCCTTTGCTGCTGTCCGAGATTGCACCAAAAACAAGCTTCCAGAAGCACTTTTATGCCTATTTTAACATCAAAAACAACTTTAGAATCTTATGAAACATGAAGGCTGAAGCTTCATGATGATGAAAAGAAGGTTTTCCTCACCTTAAGGTAACTAGAAATCACGTTTTCTTGGAGCTTTTGGTGATTGAATAAGAGATCCTAAGAAAGAACATGAAGAAGACATCATTAACTTAAGGAACCACCATGGCCGAATCTTCAAGGAGGAGGAGCAGCCTTCATACCTTGATTTACTCCATGAAAAGTGACATAGAAATGAAGAGGAGGAAGAGGTGAACACTTTGGTAAGATTAGATTTTTGATAGGGTTTCGGTTTGAGAAAGAACGGAGAAAGTAGCTCAGGTGTTCATGGAAGCTTCATGGTTTTCTTTCATGGTATTCTAAGCTTTTCCAAGAACAAAAATGATAGTCAAGCTGTCCTAGGGAGGCCGTGGCTTTTGGATGATGATTATCCAAAAGTTACTTGTCAAAATATCTCAGAAAAGGATAATTACTAAAGCTAGATGTATTAGAACTTAAGTAATTACACTACTAATGGATAAACATTAAGTTACTTAGTGTAAATGACACTAGTAACTGGATAATCATAAGAATAAAGGATATATGATGAAGCATTAGCAGTGCTAAGTTCATCTAAGAATGCCGGTATTATCCGTTACCGGTAGATTTCAAGCTCAGTTATTATATTACTAAACATAGATCAACATTAATCACAGTAGAGAAGATAATAATATAATATTCTGAATAAAATAATAATATATGAATATTATATTAATATAATTTTTCTCTCGAAATTTGTGACCGGCTCGTCACATAGAGACTAACCACGGAAATCAGAATTTTGAAATTCGAGCCCAAAGTGGCTCAAAAACGCAACTCTTCGCGACGTGCCTACTTAGATTAGGAGAGGTGTCCTGTGCAATCAAGCTGCTGACTCAGCAGCTTGATGACGCAGCACCTGTGCAGTGGAGGTGCTTATATGCATAGAAATTCCTAAAAATTCTGTAAAAATTCCGTTTGATCCCGAAAAAGCACCGTTTCTTCGGGGCTAGGCCGTTACATTATGCAGAAGGTGAGAATATATTTTATGATGAGATTTTGGTGGAACACCAAACTTAGAATCCTTCATTCTCCCTTAGATTGTTTTAGTGTGCAACACCAAACTTAGCTCCTTGCAATATAGATAAACTAATTAACCTTTTTATTAAAATAGTTATTAAAAGAAAACTACCTCAGGTTGGGTTGCCTCCCAACAAGCGCTCTTTTAATGTCACTAGCTTGACATGTTGTTCTTTGATCATGGAGGCTGAAAATCATAGTGCCTTAGCGTTTCTCCTCTTACTGTGAACTTCCTTCCGGTCTCCTCTTTGATGATCTCTAGGTGTTCAAGTGAAAGGATCCGGTTCACAGTGTAATACTCAGATAATTGTGGACACACCTTCGTTGGTTGGGTGTTCAACATCACTTTATCCCCTAGTGAGAAGCCTTCAGCGGGAATTTTCTTGTTTCTCCACCCTTTTGGCCCCTTTCTTCTTCTCTTCTTTCTTAGGAGATGATTCATGCCTTGGTGGTTCTTTATCTGGAGTGTTGGGGTTCTCATCTGGGGGTTTTGGATCTAGTTCCTCCTTGATTTCTTTGGTCTGTTGCACCATCTCTACTTCTTTCAAGCATGGATTTGGAAGTCTTGGAGTTAAATCATTGAATGCCTCTTTCAAGCTTTGATCCCTGGCTTTATCCTTCATACAATCTTCTTCTTGAGTGGGCTCATGCAGGGTTTTAAAAACATAGAATGCTAGGTGCTCATCATGCACTCTCAGCAACAATTCCTCATTTTCAACATCTATCAATGCTCTGCCCGTAGCCAGGAAAGGCCTCCCTAGAATGATGGGAGTGTTAGGGTCCTCCTCTATATCCAGGATGACAAAATCAGTTGGGAGAAGGAATTTTCCCACTTTTACCAGCACATTCTCTACAACTCCAAGTGCTTGCTGAATGGACTTGTCAGCCATTTGAAGAGCTATTCGAGTGGGTTTCAGTTAAAAAATTTGAAGCTTCCTCATAAGAGATAGAGGCATCAAGTTTATGCTTGCACCAAGGTCACAAAATGATTTATCAATAGTTATGTCTCCTATGGTACAAGGTATATAAAACCTTCCAGGATCATCCTTCTTCTCTGGTAGACCTCTTTGGAGAATAGCACTACACTCCATTGTCATTTCAACAATTTGTCCTTCCTTCAAGGGTCTTTTCTTTGTTAGCACTTCTTTCATAAATTTGGCATATAATGGCATCTGTTCAAGTGCTTCTAAGAAAGGAATATTGATGCTAAGTGTCTTGAATATGTCCAGGAACTTTGAATATTGCTTATCCTCATTTTCTTTTTTGAACCTCTAAGGGTACGGAAGTTTGGGGACATCTGGCTTTACCCCTTCCTTCTTCTCCTGTAGCTGTGTTTCAAGGATGTTCTTGTCTCTCTTTGAGCTTTTTGCATTCTTGGTCTTTCTATCATTTTCTCTTCTCTCTTCTGTCTCTTCTTGTGGAACTTCTCTGTTGTGTTCTTCCTGATTGATGACTTCTTTCCCTCCAGTCTTCTCACTTCCCATTATGATTGCCTTGCACTCCTCCCACTTTGTAGCTTTTCCTTTGTCCCTTGGGTGGTCTTGAGTGGCACTAGGGGATGCATTTGATTCCTTCTCACCCATCTCTGTAATTCGTTTAGCCATTTGTTCCATATGCCTCTCAAGATTTCTGATTGAAGCTTCTTGGTTTTTAATTGAAGCTTCTTGGTTTTTACTTGTTATGGCTTGATCCTTCTGTGCTGCTTCCTGATCTTGTCTTGCCATCTCTTGATTTCTCATGTGTTTCTCCATCATTATCTCTTGGTGCTTCATCATCTTTTCCATCAATATCTCCAAGTTGGAGATCCTTTGAGTGTCTTGTGATGTTTGTGGCTGGTTATGGGGTGTTGAAGGTTGATGGTAGGTGTTTGACTCATGATTTAGCATCAATTACATGGTGGTTGTTTGATTTAAAGAAGTCATGCATTTTCATTCCAAATTACTTACTTAGAATGCAAGAAAGTGCATAAAACCTAATAAAAACAAAGAAAAAGACTAGTGAAACTAGGTTAAGATGACTTGTCATCATCCATCAGTTCTAGTTGTTGCTGAAGCTGTTGATGTATCTGCTTGCTTTGGGCCATGACTGCACTGACACCTTCAATTTCCACTACTCCCTTCTCTTGTGTGAATGATTGCACTTCTACCTTTAGCGTATCAATTTCCTGGGGTTGTTTCAGCTTGGCTAGGAATTCACTCATTAGATCCTCCCATCCGATTATGTTTCCTTGTGGGAAGGCTTCAAGCCATTGAGCAACATCGTTCATGGTAATGAGCGGATGCTTCAATTCCTGTGTTGCATTGTTATCTGGGGTGAGGACACTACTCCCACAATAGCTAGGATTCGTTGACGTTTCCTTCATGATCTGCACAGTCACAAACAGTCTAAATGAAGATTGAATATACTCATACCGAAATATGGTCAGAGGGTTAGTTGACACAATATGTCAAATAGTTAATAGACTTGAAAGACCAAAAGGAGAAAATTGTTTCTCTCGTATATTCAATCAAGCAACGGCATAGGATTCACACAGAGCCAGAAAAACCAGAAGAACTCCACTCTATTGCTAAAGTGGGGTTTTAGTTAGCTTAAGCAAAATTTCAAACAGTTAGTGGGTTAGTTGAAAAATAAGGAAACAGAAAAGAAAAAAAATGCTTGATCTAGACCTCCACTTCACTTAATCATTGTCAATCTAATTCAATCCCCGGCAACGGCGCCAAAAACTTGATGTGTGGAAAACGATCCAACACAAAACTCACCGGTAAGTGGACCGGGTCGCATCAAGTAATAATAACTCACATGAGTGAGGTCGATCCCACAGGGATTGAAGGATTGAGCAATTTTAGTTTAGTGGTTGATTTAGTCAAGCGAATCAAGTATTGGTTGAGTGATTTGTATTTGGTAGAAACTAAATTGCATGAATTGTAAAGAAAGAGAGAAGAGTTGCAGTAAACTAAAGAGAACAGAAAGTAAAAGTGCTGAATCTTAAAGACAAGTAAATTAAATTGCAGAAATTTAGATTGCAAGAAATGTAAATGATTGAATCTTAAAGTACAAGAAATGTAAATTGCTTGAATTATAAAAGGGATTGGGAGCTGGGATTGCAGAATTTAAATAAGGAGAAGTGAATTGCAACAAAACAGAAGAGTAGAAGGTGAATTAAAGTAAAGTAGATCTAAACAGAAAAGTAAAAATGCTTGAGAAATTAAAACAGAAAGTGATGCTTAATTTGCAGCAATTAAAAAGATGTTGAAGATCTCAGGAGTGGAAGAGACTAGAAAACAAGTCTAGATCTCAAATCCTTCCTTGATCCAACAAGAACAATTGCAAAAGAAATAAAGAAAAGTAAATTGCAGAAAGAGAAGAAGATGAAGCTGTAAACAGAAATTGAATTATGCAGTAAAGGTAAACAAGAGATCTCAAGGTGAGATTGAAACAGAAGTTCTTCAATTCTCCACCCAAGATCCAAGATGAAAATTAAAGGGTGCTCAAGCAAGAACAAGGAAGAAGAGAGATCAATTCTCCTTCCTAATTCTCCAAGATCCAAGTTCAAAGTAAAGAGCTCTCAAAATTACCAAAAATGAAAATTTAAAGAAGCAAAAGAAAATTTTAAAGTAAGTAAAAAGGTTCTTTCTAAATCAAACTAACACCTATTTATACACTTCCTAAATTGGATCTAAGAATTTGGGTGGGCTCTAAAATTTGGTGAAGAAATGAATTAATTTGAATTTTTGATGAATTTTTGGCCCATGGTGCACCTCCCAGGGGAAGGTTCGGCTCTTGGCAAGAGCTTTGGCCAAGAGCTTTGGTTCCCTTTCCTTCCAAAGTGTTGCGCACGGTTCCTTGTGACAAGAGAACAAAGCTCTTTGCAAGAGCTTGAAAGCTCTTGGCAAGAGCTTTACTTGTCCTTGAGGTCCTTGGTTCAAGTCTTGGGTGGAGCACTTGTGGAGCTAATTTCCTTGGCACAAGAGGAGCCCCCAAAGTCTTGCTTCCTTGAGGTGCCCGGTTCAATCCTTGGTAAAGGAAGTTGCTGGCCATTTTCCTTGGCAAATGAGTGGCGCACAAGGCCTTGCTTCCTTGAAGGACTTAGTTCGAACCTTGGTGAGTGAAAACAAGCCACTTTTGGCTTGTTTTTCCTTGTGAAGTAGCGTTGGCCCCCTCCCCTTGGTCATGGGTTCAAGTCTTGGTGAGTGCATTAGTGAGCTTTTCTTTCTTGATTTTCTTCAAGGCATGCCCGAAAAAGCTCTTTGGCAAGAGCTTCAAAGCTCTTGGCAAGAGCTTGGCTCTTGTTTCCTTCTTCCATGTGTTCTTGATAAAGCTCTTGGCAAGAGCTTCAAAGCTCTTGGCAAGAGCTTCAAAGCTCTTGGCAAGAGCTTGGCTTCTGATTCTTTGAAGGAAAGCTCTCCACAAGAGCTTTAAAGCTCTTGGCAAGAGCTTTATACCCTTGTTTCTTGAATGCATCCATGCTTCTCCTTCTTTGAGCCACGCTTCTCTTCCTTGTGCCACGCTTTCTTTCTTTGCTTAGATCATGCTCCTTAGGCTACGCTTTTCTTATTTTTTTCTTTTCTTCACCTACAAGTAATCAAAACAACCAATCAAAGTATCACAAAATTCACAAAGCTTAAAATTCATTTAAAACCAATTAATTTTAGTTTAAACTTCATGATTTTGTATCAATTAAAGGGTGGTTGATTGATTCAAAGAAACCATGCAATTCCACTCCAAACTGCTAACTTATAATACAAGAAAGTGCATAAAACCTAATAAAAACAAAGAAAAAGACTAGTAAAACTAGGCTAAGATGACTTGTCATCACAACACTAAACTTAAAACTTTCTTGTCCCCAAGCAAGAAAAGAATTATGCTCAAAGGTTCTTTTAATAGGAATGGATTTGAAGAATAACATGTAACATCCTGTGAGTGAAGTGATTAAGTGACAGTGGGGTGAACTCTAAATTATATGCTCATGCAAGGGCTTCAGTGCTTACTAGTCCCTACATCTTGGAAGTCTTAGGTCTTAGGACTTTCATCCAAATGATATCATGGAAATCTCTCTATAGGTAATCACCTTGAAGCAGCTTATGGTTTTTGTGTTTTGGCCTTGACTCTAAGTGTCATGTCTCAAAGCGGCTCTTTAGATAAGCTTTCAATCAATACTCCTAAACCAGTTGGTTTTAAGGTATTAGGTGTTAAAGCACCCCTAAGGATTTACTTGCTCAAGCCTCTCTCTTTGACACATTCAACCACAAGTATTTACTAGGATAACAACTCTTTGAGTTCTTGTTTCTTTCTTCTTTTCTGCCTAATAATTGATGCTCAGAGCCTTGGGCCATGTTCTTTTGTTTTTGTATTTTCTTTATTTTCTCTTGTTTGCTACTTCTGGGATCAATAAATGTTTGAGAATCTCCACAATACTTCTTTAAACTCTATGTCCTGCCTATGAGCTCCCATGTAAGTTTTCATAAGCATGCAACCTCAATGCATAATCGTACAACTAGAACCACCACTTCTCCTAATCTTTTGCTTGCCTCAAAATTGTTTAATTCCTCAATCCTTCTTTTCAAAGAACTTTCATATGGTGCATTTTTGAGATATTGAGTGCAAAAAAGTTTGGAGATTATAGGGTTGTGAATGATCAAGCATCTTAATTATTGAATTACAGAGAAACTATGCTAGACAGGAAGACAGATAGGGGTATATTATCACTTTCAATCATAGCAGTGATGCAAAATAATCACTCAACAATACAACCTTTTGAAGTTTGCTTGCTTTACTCCTCATCATCATCATTGCTGGTCTTTACATTCCTTTTTTCCTCTTTTTGGTTGGCGATGCTTAATTCTTCCAAAAGCTTGTATGATACTCTGCAATGATATTGAAAGTTGCTTGTTCCCAAGCACTTGAAAAATGGTTAGCATGCATGAGTTATTTGTGGGCTTTTGAACATACTTTGGTGTGGGAACACCAAACTTAGTACCTTGCCAATGGTTCTCATGCATCAGACTGACCATATGTAGTACTTCTTTTTCTTTACCAAAGATAATAAAACTAAAGATTAGGAAACAACAGAATAGTTAATTAGTTTATCTAAATGTTTGAAGCTAGCATTGTGCCGAAGGTGAGAATATGTTTTATGATAAAATTTTGGTGGAACACCAAACTTAGAATACGTCATTCTCCCTTATATTATTTTGGTGTGCAACACCAAACTTAGCCTCTTGCAGTATAGATAAAACTAATTGACCTTTTTATTAAAATAGCTATGAAAAGATAACTTTCTCAGGTTGGGTTGCCTCCCAACAAGCACTTCTTTATTGTCACTAGCTTGACATCCTCCATCCTCTGATAATGGAAGTTGAGGCTTCTGTTTCCTTTGATTTTCTCCTTTTACTGTGGGCTTTCTTTTCTCTATTTCTTCTTGAAGAACTTCTCTGTGGTGCTTTTCTTTGATGATTGCTTCTTTTCCCGTAGTCCTCTTCTCACTTGCCTCTATGGTTGCTTTCCCTTTCTCACACCTGGTAACTTTCTCATTGTCTTTCAGGTTGTCTTCAGTGGCTTTGGGGGAAGTATTTGCCCTTTCCTCACCCATTTCTACAAGGTGCTTAGCTAGTTGTGCCATTTGCCTCTCAATTCTTCTGATTGAGGTTTCCTGGTTCTGTGTTATCTCATCTTGGTGCTTCATCATTCTCTCTATTAAGATCTCCAAGTTGGTGATCCTCTGAGAGTCTTGTGAGATTGATTGGTTGTGAGGTGTCTAAGGTTGGAAGGGTGAGTGTTGTGGTGGTAGTGTGTAGTGGTTGATGTTGGTATGGTGGTGTTTTTGCTGGTTTGGGAAATTGGGGTTGTTGTGGTTGAAGTCCATTGGTCCTTGATTTTGGTGCTTGATGTGTGGAAAACGATCCAACACAAAACTCACCGGCAAGTGGACCGGGTCGCATCAAGTAATAATAACTCACATGAGTGAGGTCGATCCCACAGGGATTGAAGGATTGAGCAATTTTAGTTTAGTGGTTGATTTAGTCAAGCGAATCAAGTATTGGTTGAGTGGTTTGTAATTGACAGAAACTAAATTGCTTGAAATGTAAAGGGAGAGGGGTAAATTGTAGTAAATGAAAGAGCAGGAAAGTAAATGTGTTGAATCTTAAAGAACAAGTAAAGTAAATTGCAGAAACTTAGATTGCAAGAAATGTAAATGACTGAATCTTAAAGTGCAAGGAATGTAAATTGCTTGAATTGTAAAAGGAGTTGGGAATTGGGATTGCAGAATTTAAACAAGATAGAAGTAAATTGCAATTAAACAGAAGAGTAGAGAATTGATTGAATCAAACTAAATCTCAACAGAAAAGTAAAAATGCTTTGAGAATTTAAAAACAGAGAAAGCAATGCTTAATTTGCAGCAAAGTAAAAGAGGTTGAAGATCTCAAGGTGGAAGAGACTAGAAAACAAGTCTAGATCTCAAATCCTTCCTTGATCCAACAAGAACAATTGCAAAGGAAATAAAGAAAAGTAAATTGCAGAAGTAAAGAGAAGATGAAGCAGTAAAGTAAACAGAAAGTGGAATTCAATTGTGCAGAAAAATTAAACAAGATCTCAAGGTGAGATTGAAACAGAAGTTCTTCAATTCTCCACCCAAGATCCAAAGCAAGAAAATAAAAGAGTGCTCAAGCAAGAACCAAGAAGAAGAGAGATCAATTCTCCTTCCAAGTTCTCAAAAATTACAAAGTAAAAGCTCCCAAGGAAAATTCAAAATAAGAGTCTAGAAGTAAAAATAAAAATCCCAAAAGTTCAAAAGTTCAAAAAAAGGTCCTAATTACATCAAACTAACTCCTATTTATACACTTTCTATTCTTGGATTTTGGAATTTGGATGGGCTTTTGATTTGGTGAAGAAATGAATTAAATTGGATTTTTAATCCAATTTTCAGCCCAAGTTGTATCTCCTAGGGGAAAGCTCAGTTGGAAAATCCAACTTAGCTTTCAAGCATGCTGCCCATGTTGTTTGTGGTGCGTAAGGCTTCCTTGGTTGTGTGTCAATTGCACTAGAGCTCAGTTGGAAAATCCAACTTAGCTCTAGGCCGTGTTCTTGTTGTGCGCATGGCAAGCTTGGTGCGCCAAAATTGCTGGGCCTTGGTGTCATGACCGTGTCAAATTGTGGAGGCTTGGGGAGGGTTGATGCTCAGTTGAAAAATCCAACTGAGCTTTCCATGTAGCGCCTTGTTTGAGACTTCAAGGTCCCAGGTTCAAAACTTGGTGGAGGAAGTCTTGGATCTAATTTTCTTGGTTGAGTGGGTGTTCCTCCCTTGTGTTTCCAAGAATTCCCAAGTTCGAAACTTGGCTCAAGCATTTAAGCTATTTCCTCTTGATTTCCCTTGCAAGCTTGGTGGCACTCCTTCCTTATGTTTCAAGGAATTCCCAAGTTCGAATCCTGGGTGAAGCATTTTAGCTATTTCTCTTGATTTTTCCTTGCAAGGAGTAGCGTGTGGTGACAAGTTCGAATCCTAGAGGAAGCATTTTGGCTTATTTTTCATGATTTTCCTTATGCCTAGCAATATAATGTAGCGCTCCATTAAGTAAAGCAATTGAGCGCCTTTGCCTCCATGGAGTAGCGCCTTCTTCTCATCCCTCAGGTGCAAAGTTCAAGTCTTGGTGGCTTTATTTATGGGATTTTTGCTTTGAATTAATTTTTGGGAGCCCCCGATAAAGCTCACTTAGTTAACTGAGCTTTATGCCATTTCCTTGCTTTCTTTAGTGCTCAGTTAACTGTTTGAACTTAGCCTTGTACCTTGCCTTCCCCTTTCATTCCTTGTGAAGCTCAGTTTACTTTTCCAACTTAGCTTTCATTCTTCCTTGATTTTTGCCATGCTTTTCTTCTCTTGGCACGCTTGTTGCTTCCTTTGGGCACATTCCTTAGGCCACGCTTTTCTTATTTTCTTCTTTCTTCACCTACAAGCAATCAAAACAACCAATCAAAGTATCACTAAATTCACAAGGTTTATAAATCATTAAAATTCAATTAAATTTAGCTTAAACCTCATGATTTAACATTAATAACATGGTGGTTGATTGATTCAAAGAAGTCATGCATTTTTAATCCAAATTACTTTCTTAGAATGCAAGAAAATGCATAAAACCTAATAAAAACAAAGAAAAAGGCTAGTGAAACTAGGCTAAGATGACTTGTCATCAGTGCTCACTCCTCCTCCAGTTGTAATGAGTCCTCCAGGGTGGGTTGTACACATCACCTTGGAACTTGTGTTGGAACATGCTTGAGGTACTACTTAGAGAGTGTGATTGCTCATGATTTTGTTGCCCACAGTTAATTGCTCCAAAACCTTTTTCAGATTGATTCCAACCATGGGGATTTTGAGGTAGGTTATGTACATTTGCCACAGCAGTTTGCAGCTCATCGATTTTTCTGTCCATCAGTTCTAGTTGTTGCTGAAGCTGTTGATGTATCTGCTTGCTTTAGGCCATGACTGCACTGACACCTTCAATTTACACTACTCCCTTCTCTTGTGTGAATGATTGCACTTCTACCTTTAGCGTACCAATTCCCTGGGGTTGTTTCAGCTTGGCTAGGAATTCACTCATTAGATCCTCCCATCCGATTATGTTTCCTTGTGGGAAGGCTTCAAGCCATTGAGCAACATCGTTCATGGTAATGAGCGGATGCTTCGATTCCTGTGTTGCATTGTTATCTGGGGTGAGGACACTACTCCCACAATAGCTAGGATTCGTTGACATTTCCTTCATGATCTGCACAGTCACAAACAGTCTAAATGAAGATTGAATATACTCATACTGAAATATGGTCAGAGGGTTAGTTGACACAATATGCCAAACAGTTAATAGACTTGAAAGACCAATAGGAGAGAATTGTTTCTCTCGTATATTCAATCAAGCAACGGCATAGGATTCACACAGAGCCAGAAAAACCAGAAGAACTCCACTCTATTGCTAAAGTGGGGTTTTAGTTAGCTTAAGCAAAAATTTAAACAGTTAGTGGGTTAGTCGAAAAATAAGGAAACAGAAAAGAAAAAAAAATGCTTGATCTAGATCTCCACTTCACTTAATCATTGTCAATCTAATTCAATCCCCAGCAACGGCGCCAAAAACTTGATGTGTGGAAAATGATCCAACATAAAACTCACCGGCAAGTGGACCGGGTCGCATCAAGTAATAATAACTCACATGAGTGAGGTCGATCCCACAGGGATTGAAGGATTGAGCAATTTTAGTTTAGTGGTTGATTTAGTCAAGCGAATCAAGTATTGGTTGAGTGATTTGTATTTGGTAGAAACTAAATTGCATGAATTGTAAAGAAAGAGAGAAGAGTTGCAGTAAACTAAAGAGAACAGAAAGTAAAAGTGCTGAATCTTAAAGACAAGTAAATTAAATTGCAGAAACTTAGATTGCAAGAAATGTAAATGACTGAATCTTAAACATCTCAGGAGGGCACTTCCTGATTAAACATCTCAGGAGGGCACTTCATAGAAATTTTGGAGTTTATCCCATTCATTAAACATCTCAGGAGGGCACTTCCTGATTAGAGCCTTGTATCATTCCCATGCCTCATACAAGGGCTCAACATCCATTTGTGTGAATGTTTGTACTTCAGTCTTCAATCTAATAACTCTTTGAGGTGGGTAAAACTTGGCAAGGAACTTGGTTACTAGATCATTGATGGGAAAAATTTGGAAAAACAGATTTCCAAACACTCAAAACTCACCGGTAGGTATACCGGGTCGCATCAAGTAGCAAAACTCACTTAGAGTGAGGTCGATCCCACAGGGATTGATGGATCAAGCAACTTTAGTGGGTGATTAGTTTAGTCAAGCTAACATTGAAGTGAAATTGGTTGAAATGTAGCCAACAGAAAGTAAATTGACAAGAATTTAAAGTTGCAGAAAGTAAATGAGCAAAATCTTAAAGTGCAAGAAATGTAAATTACAGAAACTTAAATGACAAGAAATGTAAATAACAGAAATGTAAAGGGGGTTGGGGTGCTGAAAATTAAAGAGAGCAGTAAAGCAAGCAATTGAAGATATCTTGAGAACAAGTAACAGGAAATTTATAGTGCAGGAAGAATAAATTGGGAACAATGTAAGCAGAGAAGCAAAATTGTAGTAAATAAGAACTTAGAGCAATTGCAGGAAATGTAAATTGGAAGCAATGCAACAGAAAGTAAAAATGCTTGAAAGATTAAAAACAGAAAATGACTGATGCTAAATTGCAGCAATTAAAAGGATGTTGAAGATCTCAGGGGTGGAGGAGACTAGAAAACAAGTCTAGATCTCAAGTCCTTCCTTGATCCAACAAGAGAAAGGTTGCAGAGAATTTAAAAGAAAGATTGCAGAAGAAGTAAAGAGAAGTTGCAGATAGAGAATGAAAACAGAATTCCTTCCACTCTCAATCCAAGATTTAAAACAGAAATGAAAATTAAAGAGAGAGTTTTCTAATCCTACTACTCCCTAGTGGAGCTAGCCTTCTATGTTCTCTAATGGAGCTCTCCTTTTGAAAATGAGAGTGATGCCTTTATATAGGCTTTTTACAAAATAAAATGAAATTGAAATGAAAAACAAATTAAATGAAAATCCTAATTCTAGCTTGTTCTTGTGCCTTTGAGTGATGATGTGGGCTTTGCTTGCTTTGGATTTGAAGAGAGATGGGTTTGGTTGGCCTTGATTCAATTTGGTGAAGAATTGAATTTAATTAGAATTTTGGTTGAATTTTGGCCCATGGTCCACCTCCCAGGGGATGACTCAGTTGAAAAACCAAACTGAGCGCCCAAACTTGTCTTTGGCTTGCCCAATTTGTGCGTGTCCCAGCCTTGCTCATGTCACACCTCAATAGAGCTCAGTTGAAAAAATGAACTGAGCTTTCTTTCTTGTCCTTGGTGCGCCCAAATTATGCGAAGATTGGGGGGGGGATTGATGTGTATTTTCGGAAAATGAATTCCAAACACACAAATCTAACCGGCAAGTGCACCGGGTCGCATCAAGTAATAAAAACTCACGAGAGTGAGGTCGATCCCACATGGATTGAAGGATTGAGCAATTTTAGTTTAGTGGTTGATTTAGTCAAGCGAATCAAGATTTGGTTGAGTGATTTGTGATTAACAGAATTTAAATTGCATGGAAAGTAAAGGAAATGGGTAAATTGCATGAAATTAAAGAGAACAGAAAATAAAGTGCTGAATCTTAAAGAACAAGAAATTAAATGGCAGAAACTTAGAACGCAAGAAATGTAAATTGCAGAATCTTAAAGTGCAAGAAATGTAAATGGCTTGAATTGTAAAGGGAATTGGGAAGTGGATTTGCAGAATTTAAACAAGGAAAAGTAAAATTGCAACAAGCAAGGAAGTAAAAGATGGATTTAATTGCAGTAGATCTCAAACAGAAAATGTAAATTGCTTGAAGAAGCGTTCAACAGAGAAATAAAAAGGAAATTTCAGATCTCAGGACCCAAGAGACTAGATAACCAAGTCTAGATCTCAATGCCTTCCTAGATCCAATCCAGAAATCAATTGCAAGAGAATTTAAAGATCAAGCAGTAGAAGAAGCAAAACCAAATTCAATTTCCAAAAGTGCAGTAAAGTGAGACAGAGAGATCTCAAGGTGAGATTGAGACAGAATTTCCTCAATTCTTCAACCCAAGATCCAAGACAAATGTAATTGAAATTGAAAACAAGAACACTAAGAAGAAGAGAATTCAATTATCCTCTCCGAAACTCAGAAACTCAAAATGATTCCAAAACCAAAAGCCCTTAGCAAAACTAAAACGGAAAGCTCTAAAAGGAAAAAAACTCCCTGAAAACTTAAATCCTAAGCTATTTATACACTTTTTTCAAATGGTCTTCAAGCCTTGAATTGGGCCTTTGTTCTTGATGGAATTGGGTTGATAAAGGCCTTGGTTGATTGCTCTTGGAGTTGGAGAAAGATCCATTGTGAACCGGGTTGAAAAACATAAAAGCTTGAGTAAAAAATTTTCTGTTTGAGATCTACTGCAATTAAATCCATCTTTTACTTCCGTGCTTGTTGCAATTTTACTTTTCCTTGTTTAAATTCTGCGAATCCACTTCCCAATTCCCTTTACAATTCAAGCCATTTACATTTCTTGCACTTTAAGATTCTGCAATTTACATTTCTTGCGTTCTAAGTTTCTGCCATTTAATTTCTTGTTCTTTAAGATTCAGCACTTTATTTTCTGTTCTCTTTAATTTCATGCAATTTACCCATTCCCTTTACTTTCCATGCAATTTAAATTCTGTTAATCACAAATCACTCAACCAAATCTTGATTCGCTTGACTAAATCAACCACTAAACTAAAATTGCTCAATCCTTCAATCCCTGTGGGATCGACCTCACTCTCGTGAGTTTTTATTACTTGATGCAACCCGGTGCACTTGCCGGTTAGATTTGTGTGTTTGGAATTCATTTTCCGAAAATATACATCAAGTTTTTGGTGCCGTTGCCGGGGATTGAAATAGATTGACAATGATTAAGTGAAGTGGAGATCTAGATCTAGCATTTTTATTTTTTGTTTCTCTAACTTTTGACTAACACACTAACTGTTTGAATTTTTGCTTAAGCTAACTAAACTTCATTCTGGCAACAGATCGAAGTGTTACTGGTGGTGTTTCTTTTGTTTTGTTTGTATGTCAGGTACAGGGAGAACCATTCCTATTTTATCTGAAACTGACCGAAGAACTCTTAGAAGGTTAAGAAGAGCTGAAAGAGGGAAAAATATTGTTGGAGAGGAAGAATCTGAGGAAGAATATCACGAGATGGAAGGAGATCCATCTAATCCTGAAGGAGCAGCCAATAACAACAATAATCCACCACAGAGAAGAGTTTTGGCTTCCTACACAAGTGCAGATCCTAGACATTGTGGGAGTAGCATTCTTACCCCAAATGTTAATGCAAATAACTTTGAACTAAAGCCACAACTCATCACCTTGGTTCAAAACAATTGTTCCTATGGAGGAGGATCACTTGAAGACCCTAACCAACACTTATCCACCTTCTTGAGGATTTGTGACACTGTCAAAACCAATGGTGTGCACCCTGACAGTTACAAGCTACTGTTATTTCTATTTTCTCTCAGAGACAAGGCCACTCAATGGTTGGAATCCTTCCCAAGAGGCACCATCAACAATTGGGATGATCTAGTAACCAAGTTCCTTGCCAAGTTTTACCCACCTCAAAGGGTTATTAGATTGAAGATTGAAGTGCAAACATTCACACAAATGGATGCTGAACCCTTGTATGAGGCATGGGAACGATACAAAGCGCTAATCAGGAAGTGTCCACCAGGAATGTTCAGTGAGTGGGACAGATTACAGAATTTCTATGAGGGCTTGACACTAAAATCTCAAGAGGCTTTGGATTATTCAGCAGGAGGTTCTTTACAATTGATGAAAACAGCAGAAGAAGCCCAAAATCTCATTGATATGGTGGCCAACAACCAATATTTCTTTGCTCACCCAAGGCAACGCCAACCGTCACAGAGGAAGGGAGTGATGGAGTTGGAAGGAGTGGACTCAATTCTAGCTCAGAACAAAATGATGCAGCAGCAAATTCAACAACAATTTGAGCAGATGGCCAAGAGGATTGATAGCCTCCAAGTTGCAGCAGTTAACACGAGCCAACCAACAACTCCTTGGGGGCAGAATGAGGAGAACCAAGAAGAACAACAACAAGAGCAAGTGCAGTATATGCACAACCAAGGACCAAATGAAGTGTATGGTGATACATACAATCCATCCTGGAAGAACCACCCAAACCTCAGATGGGGAGATAATCACACCCAAAACCAACAACCATGGCAGAGAAACTCAAACCAAAACACTTCAAGAAATAACCAAAACCACAACTAGCAGCAAACTAACCAAAACCCCTACAGAAAACCTCAAAACAACTACCCCAACCCCAACCATTACCAATCTAATAACCAACCCACCAACCAAAATGCCTACCATCTACCATCCACATCTCACAACCCACCACAAGCATCACCTGAATCTCAAAGACTCACCAACTTGGAAACCTTGATAGACAAAATGTGGAAACACCAAGAAATGACAACCAAGAATCATGAAGCCTCCATGAAGAGCCTAGAGAGGCAAATTGGGCAAATCTACAAACAGATTTCTGTTGAGAGACCTTCAAACTCACTGCCGAGTGACACAATCCCAAATCCTAAGGAAGAATGCAAGGCAATACAATTAAGGAGTGGGAGAACATTGATGAGCAACAATGACACTACAAAGAAGCAAGTAGAGAGCAGCAAAAGACCAATAGAAGATGAAAAGCAAACAAAGGCAGATGAAGCCAAGGATCAAGTTGTGATGCCAAACAAGAGCACTGAGAAACTCAAAGAGAAGAACAACCAACCACACAATTCAAAGGAAGTGATTCAAGGACAGCAGCAAGTAGGAAAGAGCATCACACCCTCACTGCCATATCCCCAGAGGTTCAGCAAAGAGACTAAGGACCAACACTTTCATAAGTTCCTTGAGACTTTCAAAAAGCTGGAAATCAATATTCCCTTTGCTGAAGCACTTGAGCAAATGCCTCTGTATGCCAAGTTTTTGAAGGAGCTTATCAACAAGAAAAGAAGTTGGGACGAAAAAGAGACCATACTGCTTACTGAGGAATGCAGGGCTTTGATTCAAAAAGGGCTCCCTTCCAAGCTTGAAGACCCTGGGAGCTATTTGCTGCCTTGCACCGTTGGGGAATTAACTATCACTAAGGCAATGTGCGATCTAGGAGCAAGTATTAACTTAATTCCCTCATCTTTGGTAAAAAAACTGCATATAGAGGAAGTTAAACCGGTACAGATGTCTCTAGAGCTGGTAGATAAGTCAATGGTATACCCCAGGGGTGTAATTGAAAACCTTCTAGTCAAGGTGGACAAATTCATATATCCCGCAGACTTTGTGGTTCTAGATTCAGATGAAGATGAAAGTGACTCCATCATACTTGGGAGACCGTTCTTAGCCACTGCTAAAGCTATCATAGATGTAGAGCAAGGGGAATTAACTCTCAGAATGCATGATAAGAGTGTCACTCTGAAAGTAGTACCAGAAGCGCAGTTCAGTGATGAAAAGAAAGACTATATGGAACTCGACAAGGAAGAATTACAGTTAAAGAAAGAAAGCAACAAGGTGATTCACAGCAACATCCCAAGGCAAAAGATTGTGCAGAATGATGAAGAAATTCAAGAGGATATTGGAGTATTAGCCACTGAGAAGAGAGATCTCCAAAGTGAGCCTACGGCCAAAAGGGAAAGGTTAATAAAAGGAAGCAAGAAACACAGAATCAAAACAAAAAGGGGTTGGAAGAACAGGAAGATTCCAACAGAAGGGTTTTCCAAAGGTGACAAAGTGCAATTGATATATCAACAACTGGGAGCAAGCCAACAGACTGATGACTATTACACTGTCAGCAACATACTCTCATTGGAGCATGCTGAAATTGAACACCAGAGAACAAAGAGGAGGATTACAGTCAGGGGAGACAAGTTGAGGCACTACAATCCTCAACCACCATAAAAGAAAGCTCCAATAAGCTAGTGACAATAAAAGAGCGCTCCATGGGAGGCAACCCATGATTTAAGTTTTCTGTCAGTTTAAATTCAATAAGCTATGATCAACTGAGCATGAATATTTTTTTTCATGAACGTACTTAATGAATGCATGCACTATTTTGAAACATATGCTAAGACTTCTAAGTTTGGTGTGCCTTCAAGCACACCAAACCAGTGTTACAAACATTTTCAGACCATATGCTTAGTTATCCTGATGAAGCATATGACCAAACACTAAGTTTGGTGTTTTTCTTCTCATGAAAATTTAAAATCATGCATCAATGATTATACAAAAAAAAAAGAAAAAAAAAAGAGAAGTATGATGAAAGCAATCCTTATAAACATTTAACCAAGAGTGACATTGGGATTTTAAGAACACTAGTTGGAGGAAGAAACATTTTTAAACTATATGACCAAACATTAATTTTGGTGTCCTCCAAGAAAAGTCACGGTTACAATGGATATAAGGAATGAGAGTTCATATAGTTGTGAATAAAGGAAGCATTCTTGCCACGGTTTGATAATGTTGATCCTTGATATCTTGTTGTGATGACTAGGTGGTCAAAGAACACTCAATGAAAGAGACAAGACAAAGGGAGAGCATAGCATGAGGACAAAATCCCATCACATGTCTCAAAAAGTGAATCTGCCACTCCTTGGAATGATCACGGTATAGACCATTGAAGAAGCAAGTTTTGTCTTCATTCACCCTCACATGCACACCTTTGATTCACATAGTATCCAATTGCATCCCAGCCTTCCATTATTCATTTAAGTAACACACCACCTTCAAGCCATGCACATAACCGAATAGTTGCACACCTCTACACTCCAACCATTCAAACTCCATCCCCATCATCATTCTTCATCATATAAGCTCAACCTCAATCACTTTTCTTGTCAAAATCTCCAACTTTCTTCACACCCCCTTTAACCCCAAATAGATCAAACAACCAAGTGATCATGGCCTCTTCCTCAAGAACCAAACGAAGAAAAGGGAAAGATCCCATGATGGAGGAGAGTACACCCGAATATGACCGATGGAGATTTAGATCTTGGTTCCATCAATTACAACTTCAATGGATGAATGAGAAGAAGATATATCCAGAGGTTCCTTTCATGCTACCAGATGAAGGGTGCCAAGAAATGAAGGACAAGATTAGAAGGAGGACAATGGGATAAGGAAAAAGAGGTTCAGAGCCTACAACCTTCTTGAAAAGAATTGAAGGATGTCAAGCTAATGACAATAAAGAAGCGCTTGTTGGGAGGCAACCCAACCTGAGGTAATTTTCTTTTCATAGCTATTTCAATAAAAAGGTTAAATGATTGGTATGTATTGCAAGGAGCTAAGTTTGGTGTTTCACACCAAAACAATTTAAGGGAGAATAAAGGATTCTAAGTTTGGTGTTCCACCAGAATCTCATTTAAAAGCACATTCTCACCTTCTGCACGAAGGGTTACTAGCTCCAAGCAATCTGATAAATCATTTAATTATTGTCTGTTTCTAGTTTTATTACCTTTAGCAAAGACTTAGGCTTTCACATATGGTTATTTTAATACATAAGAAACATGGCAAGGGGCTAAGTTTGGTGTTCACACACCAAAATAAGTTCAAACACCTACAAGAAACTCTTGCACACTAACCAGTCATCTAAGGGCTTGAGAAACAAGTAACTTCCATTAACACTGTAGGAATTCAATCACTCTCTTGGGAGGACTACACACCATTAGCTGAGAGAAAGAAGAAGAAGCCACCAAGAGGTTGTATTGTCACTTAACTCCATCAGCATTGAATTGTTCTAAATTGGAAGTGTGAATATGCCCATCTTAACAGTAACTGTTAGTTTAGTAGTCTTTGCATCATTTCTGTTTCAATTTAAAATAAGTAAGCTAGCCTAAATGTGTGCTTGTGTGTTTACTTTCACTTAACAAAAAGCATGCTTTGTCCCCTACAATTTCAATTCAATAAAAGAAATGTTTGAATGTGATGTAAGATAGTTCTCTGTTAGATAGAAGTACAATAAAAGTAACTGGTGGTATGTGTGTGTGATTGTATGATAGCTCACTTTTAGTGAATAAGAGAACTAGGATGTCTCCTTCTAAGTAGAAAGTGACCTACTGTCTATGAATCTCAATCAAATAAAAGTCCTTGGTTAAAAAGAAAAACAAACAGAGAAAAGAAAAAGCCAAAAATGGGCAATAGAATAAAAGAAAAAAAAAGAGAAACAAAGCTGGACACCAATAGCTTGAACCTTAGAATATATGCCTGTGGTGTCTTTGTACTGGGATCTGCTTGGATTATTAAGTTCTTTGGAGTGCATCAACACTTGGTGACTTGGGTTAACTAACCCGGGATCATCAGCTGAAAGTCCACTATCAAGAGCAACCTAACTACAAGGCATTTAGTAACCCAAAGAGGTGCTGGGCATCAATGTTTTAAGAAGGAGTGTGAGCCAAGTGTCTATAGTGAATAATGTGTCAAGTATAAAGAAAGAAAAGAACTTGTTACACATGACACTAAACTAAAGCTTTTAGAAAAAAAAAATAATAGTCAAGGACAAAGGAATAATGAGAGGTCATAGCAGTGTGTTGCTTGATGCTTGAAGGGGGCTTTCTAGGCCTAAAAGTCAATAAGAAGTGAGTGTTTACATATCCACAGAAAACCCCATGAACTACCAATAATACTCTGCTAGCATGAACATCCTCTTCCATTTCATTCTTTCTTCTCAATAATTCTTTTCTTGCTTGGGGACAAGCAAGCTTTAAGTTTGGTGTTGTGATGACAAGTCATCTTAGCCTAGTTTCACTAGCCTTTTTCTTTTGTTTTTGATTGATTTATGCACTTTCTTGAGCCATAAGCAAGCCAATTGGGTAGATTTCCATGTTTCCTTTGATTCAATCAACCATGTATGAATTAATGCAATTTCATGAGATTTTATGCTATAATTATCATATATTATGAAAGAATAACAAACTCATGATTTGAAGCAAAGCTTTGATGTGTTTGGTTGATTGATAATAGGTGAAAAGAGTTTTGAAGAAGGTTGAAGAAAGAAGGAATGGCTAGGAGCAAGAGAGAACAAAAAGCTTGAGCAAAAGTTTGCCTCAAACTTTTTGTTCTCTCTTGCTCCTAGCCATTCCTTCTTTCTTCAACCTTCTTCAAAACTCTTTTCACCTATCATCAATCAACCAAACACATCAAAGCTTTGCTTCAAATCATGAGTTTGTTATTCTTTCATAATATATGACAATTATAGCATAAAATCTCATGAAATTGCGTTAATTCATACATGGTTGATTGAATCAAAGGAAATATGGAAATCTACCCAATTGGCTTGCTTATGGCTCAAGAAAGTGCATAAATCAATCGAAAACAAAAGAAAAAGGCTAGTGAAACTAGGCTAAGATGACTTGTCATCAGGGATAGCGCTCAGTTTTGAAAGCAAACTGAGCTTCCCATTGTAGCGCCTTGCCTTGGGTGCCATGCTTTCAAGTTCGAACCATGGTGGAGGCATCTTGGTGTTGATTTCTTTGGAAGAGTGGAGTGCTCCTTGCTTTTGATATGAGAAGCTCCAAGTTCGAATCTAGCTGTTCCCCTTTTGCTGTATTGCGCCTTGTATTTTCCTTGTGTCTCCCCCTTCGAGCCTTGTGGAAGCATTGGCTGATTTTTTTGCTTATTTTTGGCCCTTAAAGATGCATTTCACTCGTGCCTCAATTTCGTGCCAAATATAGACTATGATATACTGTTGGAAAGCTCTAAATGTCAGCTTTCCAACGCAACTGGAAACACATCAATCGGACATCTGTAGCTCAAGTTATGGCCCTTTGAATGAGGCATGGTCATGCTGTAAACACCCAAGTTTTAACTTAGCGAAAATTCTTGCTTCCAAGCTAAGTTTTTCACAATAAAGCTAAGTTCAATTAGTGAACTGAGCTTTGTGAGCGCTGATTGTGATGCTTGCTTGATTTGGTCATGGGCCACGCTTTTAAAAGCGTGGCTTAAGGCTCCAAAGTGTGCTCCAACTTCAAAGTGTGCCCCAAAGCTCTTTTTTTCTCCTTTTTAGCTTATTTTGTGCTTCTTTGCTTCTTTTTCTTCTTATTTCCTACCAAATTTATAAAATTAAAAGATCAAGGAAATATACCATTTAAGCATAATGCAATATTTAAGCACTAATTATCAATTTCTTGTATGAAAAAGCATAGAAAAACATGACATGATGACATGTCATCACAACACCAAACTTAAACCTTGCTTGTCCCCAAGCAAGAAAAGAATCATGCAATAAAGATTGACAATTCAAGGTAAGAAGAATAGCAACTCAATGTTCATGGTAGGCTAGTTTCTTATGCATGCTACAATCACAAAAGAAATATAATTGATTGATTCTTCTATCTAGCTCAATTTATGAAATTTTTTTCTTATATTTCTTCCTTGAAACAAGCTTTTGAATTTTTTTTTTAGCTTCTCCTTTTGGGTGCTTTGCCCCATGAGTTAATAACAAAGCTACGATTCTAAATGCTTTGTTTTCAAGTATTACCACTTGATACATAAGCACCACAAGCATTTGAATTAGAGGACTTCATTAAGCTCATTTTTCTTTTCTTTTCTTGACTCTCTAATCATTGATGCTCAGAACCTTGAGCTTTGAGGGAGTGCTTTTGCACTTGAGCCTAGCCTTGACTTCTAAGTGTTTTGTTTTCAAGCATTTGGCTTGATACATAAACACCACAAGTACTTAACAAATAAATTGCCATTGGTACTCAGAGCCTTCAGCTTTCTCATTCTTTCCCTTTTTCTTTTCTTGCTTTAATTTGTATTTGCTTCTTCAAGGTTTTCATGATTTTCAAAAGATTTCACAAAATGTCCTAAATGAAAACTTCAATTAAATAAAATCCAATGCAATTGAGCAACAATTAATCATACTAGCTTTCCAATACTTGTATGCACATGCTAAAATCTTCTTTAATGCCTTGTTTGTTTATGATCATGATGCTTTATTGCTTTTGAACTCACAAAACTCAAGTTGGTAGTCATAATGCCACAACAACATGTTACAAATCAATATTCAAGCTATGCTTTATTCATACACACATGTAAACAGAGAAGATGAAGACAATCATGCAATTTAAATGCTGGAAACAAATGAGAAGAAAAGGAACTTTACAACCTTGTAATTCATCTTCTCTATTGTTGTTCTTTTCCTTCTATTCTTCCTTCCTCCCATACCAATACTCAGAATACTTGCTCATCCTCAAGCAACAATTAGAACAATGGCTATGGGGCTAAGATGGATCATGAATGTCTTACATAATGAAATATTAGTAGCACATGTGTTTTAAGCAAGCAAAATTAAAGATAACAATCAAGGCACAAGAGACAGAGACATTTTGATTGCATAGATAAGAAGGTGTGCACAATACATTGCATAAAAGATAAGTGGCACACCAAACTTAGTGTGACACTTTCACTTGGAATTGATGCAAGTATCTTGTAAGGATTAGAACCAAATTTTGTTGCATAGCAACACCAAACTTAGAATGCCACCACATGTCAATTTATTTGAAATAAAACTAAACGAAAGAAACTGTTATATGTTAAATACAATCACCAAGTTAAGAATCTATCATGAATAAAGCTCTCTTGATAGTGTATTAACAAACACAGTAAATAAAAGAAAGCATTTAAAACAAGGAAATGACTAAAAACAAAGAGAAAACTAAAATTGTCTAACTAAAAGAAAGATAACAATGCAAAGAACATTATGATTATGAAAACAAGTGGTGTTGCTGAATGATGTGCATAGAAAAATAAGTGGCACACCAAACTTAGAATCTTGGTGTGTCACTTTCATTTTTTTGATTTGATACAATCATCCAAAAAGATTGAAAACAATTTGATGCAAGGCAACACCAAACTTAGAATGTAACCATATGCCAATTTATTGAATTTAAACAAAGCAAAGAAAAAGAAAACAAAGCAGAGAAGAAATGTTACCTATGGTTGGGTTACCTCCCAACAAGTGCTCTTTTAGTGTCATTAGCTTAACATGTTGTTCTTCACTTTCTTCCTCTTTTTCCAGTTTGTTAAGAGGAATGACCTCAAAGGAGGGAAAGATTCAGCTAGTGTCCTTTGTCTTGGCCTTTCCTCAGCAAGCTTCCTTTTGCAAATGGCTTGATTGATCTTGCTTGCTGGATTAGGGACAGAATTGGTGTTCTTGCTAGTTGCCTTCACTTCCTTGAATTCAAGACTTGGTTGCTGTGTGATTGTTGGAGTGATTTCTTCATCAAAAGCCTTTTGAAATGGTGGTTCAATGAGCTTTTCCTTCATGTGCCTTTCTGTTTCCCTTGAGTTTGGACGTCCGTGATTGTCCTCCTCACTTTCTTGTTCTTCCACTTCCTCTTTTACACTCAACATTTGTTTTAATAGCTCTTTCATGGCGGAGGTTTGTTGATCTTCCCAACATTTCTTCATCTCCTCTTCATATTTTTCAATCACAGATTCAATTGTTGAGAGTTTTTGGGTCAGGGACGTTTGTGAGAGTTGTGAGTCTTCATGTTCCCTTGTCATCTCAAGTGCAGTTTCATTTTCAACCACCTCATTCTTTATTGAAAGTTCACTTGATGCAGTAGCCTCCTCATCTTGCTCTTCCACTTTATCCTTCACATCCATCAATTGGTCTTCATCTTTACTGTTTGATGGTTCTAAGTTCCCCCTTGTTTGTTCTAAGGGTTCATTCATCTTCTTGAAGACGATTTCTTTCCAGGATGGGGATTTTGTGTATCTTTCCACTAGTTTTCTGTGTTTTTCAATGGCTTGAAGGTAATCCTCATCTGTTGGTTCAAGAGATGAAGGTTGAGAATAATTTTGGTGACATGGATGTATTGTGGTGAAGTTGTGTTGAGGGGTGTGGAATGAGTTGTGCGATTATTGATGGGATGACTTGTATAGATTTTGGAGGAAACTTTGTATTGAGGCATAATCAAGTGATGAAGATCTTTCAAATGAGAAACTGGGACGTGAGGGTGGATGCTCTTTCATTCCTTGGTGATACTTCCAGCTACCATTAGAATAATGACTTGCATCATTTTGTGGTGGAGGAAAATATTCCATATGATTCTCTTGCTCATCTTGTGTCTCTGAAGCAAATCTCCATGAATTGGAGTGCTCATAATTTATATTTTCTTGGTGATATTCCCAGCCACCATTAGAGATTGGTGATGGTGGATAATATCCCATAAAATTTGTTTAATCATAAGATGAGTTGAACTCCATTTAAATTTTGGAACACACAACACCAAGGAAAATTGAAATTACTCATATCAGAGATGAGAATTTCTTAGTGAGGCAAAAACTCAAACACCTTGGTTTCAATCTAAAATAGAAAAAAAAATAAAGAAAATGCTTGATCTAGACTTCTCACCCACTTAATCATTGTTGATCTAAATTAATCCCCGGCAACGGCGCCAAAAACTTGATGGGAAAAAATTGGAAAAACGGATTTCCAAACACCCAAAACTCACTGGCAAGTATACCAGGTTGCATCAAGTAGTAAAACTCACTTAGAGTGAGGTCGATCCCACAGGGATTGATGGATCAAGCAACTTTAGTGGGTGATTAGTTTAGTCAAGCTAACATTGAAGTGAAATTGGTTGAAATGTAGCCAACAGAAAGTAAATTGACAAGAATTTAAAGTTGCAGAAAGTAAATGAGCAAAATCTTAAAGTGCAAGAAATATAAATTGCAGAAACTTAAGTGACAAGAAATGTAAATAACTGAAATGTAAAGGGGGTTGGGGTGCTGGAAATTAAAGAGAGCAGTAAAGCAAGCAATTGAAGATATCTTGAGAACAAGTAACAGGAAATTTAAAGTGCAGGAAGAATAAATTGGGAACAATGTAAGCAGAGAAGCAAAATTGTAGTGAATAAGAACTTAGAGCAATTGCAGGAAATGTAAATTGGAAGCAATGCAACAAAAAGTAAAAATGCTTGAAAGATTAAAAATAGAAAATGATTGATGCTAAATTGCAGCAATTAAAAGGATGTTGAAGATCTCAGGGGTGGAGGAGACTAGAAAACAAGTCTAGATCTCAAGTCCTTCCTTGATCCAACAAGAGAAAGGTTGCAGAGAATTTAAAAGAAAGATTGCAGAAGAAGTAAAGAGAAGTTGTAGATAGAGAATAAAAACAGAATTCCTTCCACTCTCAATCCAAGATTTAAAACAGAAATAAAAATTAAAGAGAGAGTTTTCTAATCCTACTACTCCCTAGTGGAGCTAGCCTTCTATGTTCTCTAATGGAGCTCTCCTTTTGAAAATGAGAGTGATGCCTTTATATAGGCTTTTTACAAAATAAAATGAAATTGAAATGAAAAACAAATTAAATGAAAATCCTAATTCTAGCTTGTTCTTGTGCCTTTGAGTGATGATGTGGGCTTTGCTTGCTTTGGATTTGAAGAGAGATGGGTTTGGTTGGCCTTGATTCAATTTGGTGAAGAATTGAATTTAATTAGAATTTTGGTTGAATTTTGGCCCATGGCCCACCTCCCAGGGGATGACTCAGTTGAAAAACCAAATTGAGCGCCCAAACTTGTCTTTGGCTTGCCCAATTTGTGCGTGTCCCAGCCTTGCTCATGTCACACCTCAATAGAGCTCAGTTGAAAAAATGAACTGAGCTTTCTTTCTTGTCCTTGGTGCGCCCAAATTGTGCGAAGATTGGGGGGGAGGGGGATAGCGCTCAGTTGAGAAAGCAAACTGAGCTTCCCATTGTAGCGCCTTGCCTTGGGTGCCATGCTTTCAAGTTCGAACCATGGTGGAGGCATCTTGGTGTTGATTTCTTTGGAAGAGTGGAGTGCTCCTTGCTTTTGATATGAGAAGCTCCAAGTTCGAATCTGGCTGTTCCCCTTTTGCTGTATTGCGCCTTGTATTTTCCTTGTGTCTCCCCCTTCGAGCCTTGGTAGAAGCATTGGCTGATTTTTTTGCTTATTTTTTGCCCTTAAAGATGCATTTCACTAGTGCCTCAATTTCGTGCCAAATATAGACTATGATATATCGTTGGAAATTTCTGAATGTTAGCTTTCCAACGCAACTGAAAACACATCAATCGGACATCTGTAGCTCAAGTTATGGCCCTTTGAATGAGGCATGGTCATGCTGTAAACACCCAAGTTTTAACTTAGCGAAAATTCTTGCTTCCAAGCTAAGTTTTTCACGATAAAGCTAAGTTCAATTAGTGAACTGAGCTTTGTGAGCGCTGATTGTGATGCTTCCTTGATTTGGTCATGGGCCACGCTTTTAAAAGCGTGGCTTAAGGCTCCAAAGTGTGCTCCAACTTCAAATTGTGCCCCAAAGCTCTTTTTTTCTCCTTTTTAGCTTATTTTGTGCTTCTTTGCTTCTTTTTCTTCTTATTTCCTACCAAATTTATAAAATTAAAAGATCAAGGAAATATACCATTTAAGCATAAAATAATGCAATATTTAAGCACTAATTATCAATTTCTTGTATGAAAAAGCATAGAAAAACATGACATGATGACATGTCATCAATTATCCCAATTGTTGATGCTGTCTCTTGGGAAGGATTCCAACCATTGAGTGGCTTTGTCTCTGAGAGAAAATGGAAATAGCAGTAGCTTGTAACTATCAGGGTGCACACCATTGGTTTTGACAGTGTCACAAATCCTCAAGAAAGTAGACAAGTGTTGGTTTGGATCTTCAAGTGGTCCTCCTCCATAAGAACAGTTGTTCTATACCAAGGTGATGAGTTGGGGCTTCAATTCAAAATTATTTGCATCGACATTTGGGGTAAGGATGCTGCTCCCACAATGCCTTGGATTAGCAAATGTATATGAAGCCAATACTCTCCTTTGGGGCTGACCATTGTCGTTGGCCACTCCCACTTGTGGATTTGTTGGATTTTCCTCCATTTCTTGGTTCTCTTCTCAACCTCCAAAGTGTTTTAGGATCAAAAGGTGTGGATTCATCGCTTCTTCCTCCTGACATAAACACAGAACCAGGAACCAGAATTAAACACTCTATTGCTAGAGTGAAGTTAGTTAACTTAAGCAAAAATTCAAACAGTTAGTGGGTTAGTAAAAAAAATAAAGAAACAGAAAAGAAAAAGTACTTGATCTAGATCTCCTCTTCACTTAATCATTGTCAATCTATTTCAATCCCCGGCAACGGCGCCAAAAACTTGATGTGTATTTTTGGATAACGAATTCCAAATACACAAACTAACCGGCAAGTGTACTGGGTTGCATCAAGTAATAATAACTCACGTGAGTGAGGTCGATCCCACAGAGATTGAAGGATTGAGCAATTTTAGTTTAGTGATTGATTTAGTCAAGCGAATCAAGTGTTGGTTGTTTGATTTGTAATTGGCAGTAGCCAAATTTGCAAGGAATGTAAAAGGGGAAGGGTGAATTGCAGTAAATTAGAGAGAAAAGAAAATAAAAGTGCTGAATCTTAAAGAACAAGAAATTAAATGGCAGAAACTTAGAACGCAAGAAATATAAATTGCAGAATCTTAGAGTGCAAGAAATGTAAATGGCTTGAATTGTAAATGGGTCAGGGATGTGGGATTGCAAGAATTAAACAAAAGAACAATAAATCTCAACACATAGAAGAGTAGAAGATGACTTGAATTGAACCTGATCTAAAATAGAAATGTAAATGAACTTGAAAAGCATTCAACAGAGAAAATAAAATGATAACTCCAGATCTCAGGACCCAAGAGACTAGATAACCAAGTCTAGATCTCAATGCCTTCCTAGATCCAAATTTAGAATTCAATTGCATGAAAAGTAAATATCAAGCACTAGAAGAAAGGAATTCAAATATTGATTTCTCAAAAAGTGCAGTAAATCAAACAGAGAGATCTCAGGGTGAGATTGAAACAGAATTTTTTCAATTCTCCAAAACCCCAAGATTTAAACAAAGTGTGTAGAAAAGAAAGCAAAAACAACCCAGGGGAAGGGAATTCAATTCTCCTTCCCAGGAACTCTCAAATTCTAAAAGCAACAACTCAAAATGTAAAGATGAGCTCTCTACTGTAAGTATTAAAAATTCTAAAAAGGGAAGCTCCCGAAAAACTTAAATTCTAATCTATTTATACACTCTCTTCTAATGATCTTCAAGCCTTGAATTGGGCCCTTGGTCTTGATGGAATTGGGTTGATAATAGCCTCTGTTGATTGCTCTTGGTGTTGGGAAGAAATCCACTTGTGAACCGGACCATGAACCATTCACGTTTGAGTCAACGTTTGAGGCAAACGTTGACTCAAACGTCTTCGTGAAACCAATTATGTAGCTCGGCCACTTTTGCTTCCATCCACGTTTGAGCCAACGTTTGAGGTCAAACGTGAGCTCTAACGTGGCTCCTCCCACTCAGCTCTTCTAGCCAACGTTTGGCCCAACGTTTGAGGCAAACGTTGGCGCAAACGTGGCTCATTGAATCATCAAACAGGGGTGTTCATTCATTCTCTTATGGCGCCAACGTTTGACCTCAAGTTTGAGGCAAACATTGGCACAAACGTTGCCAAGCTCCAGGGGTGATTTTCCTTGCTGAGATGTGGCCAACGTTTGACCTCAAGTTGGAGGCAAACGTTGGCGCAAACGTTGCATAGCTCCAGGGGTATTCATCCTTGTTCTTGTGGCGCCAACGTTTGACCTCAAGTTTGAGGTAAACGTTGGCGCAAATGTTGGCTTGCTTCCAGGGTGTGGTTGCACTCTTTCTCACGTTTGAGTCCAAGTTTAAGGCAAACTTGAGCTCAAACGTGAGTGCCTCTTCTTGCCCCTTGCTATCCCCTTTTCTTCAACCTTCTTCCAAACCTCTTTCCACCTATCATCAATCAACAATTGCATCAAAGCTATGCTATAATCATGAGAGTTCTTCTTCTTCTTGAAATTCAAGTAATTATGGTACAAAAACTCATGAAAATGCATCAATTATTCATGGTTGATTGAATCTAAGGAAAACATGAAATTCTACCCAAATGGCTTACTTATGCCTCAAGAAAGTGCATAAAACCTATTGAAAACAAAGGAAAAAGGCTAGTGAAACTAGGCTAAGATGACCTGTCATCACAACACCAAACTTAAAGCTTGCTTGTCCCCAAGCAAGTATTGAATTTATTAAGAAGAAATAATGAAATGGATAAGGATGTTCATGCTAGCAGAGTATTATTGGTAGCTCATGGGGTTTTATGCTGATATGTAACTACTCACTTCTTATTGACATCTAGGCATAGAAAGTCTCCTCCAAGCATCACTTAACACACTGCTATGACCTCTTATTATTTATTTGTCCTTGATGTTTGTTTCTCTTTATTTTCCTTTTCTGTAACATTCAGCTCAGTGTCATGTGTGCAGCAATTCTTTTTCTTTTACTTTATTTGTGCTCAACACATTATTCACTATAAACACTTGGCTTACATTTCTCTTAGAACATTGATGCCCAGCACCTCTTTGGGTTACTAAATGTCTTGTAGCTAGGTTGCTCTTGATAGTGGATTTTCATTTGATAATCCCGGGTTAGTTAACCCAAGTTACCAAGTGTTGATGCACTCCAAAGAACTTAATAATCCAAGCAGATCCTAGTATAAGGACACCACAGGCATATATTCTAAGGTTCAAGCTATTGGTGTTTAGCTTTATTCCTTCTTTTTTTTTCAACCAGGGACTTTTATTTTTTTGAGATTCATAGACAGTGAGCTACTTTCTACTTAAGAGGAGAACAGTCTAGTCCTTTTATTCACTAAAAGTGAGCTACCACACAATCACACCTACATACCACCACTTACTATTATTGTACTTCCAGCTAACAAGGAACTATCTTACTTCATGTTCTAAACATTTCTTTTATTGAATTAAAGATACAGGGGACAAAGAATGCATTTAGTTAAGTGAAAGTAAACACACAAGCACATACTTAGACTAGCTTACTTATTGCAAAGTTAAACAGGCAGGATGCATAATTACTAAACTAATAGTTACTGTTAAGATGGGCCTATTCAAACTTCCAATTTAGAGTAATTCAATGCTAATGGAGTTAAGTGACAATACAACCTCTCGGTAGCTCTTTCTTCTTACTCTCAGCCAATGGTGTGTAGCTCTCCCAAGAGAGTGCTTGAATTCCTGCAGAGTTAATGGAAGTTGCTTGTTTCTCAAGCCCTTAGGTAATTGGTTAGTGTGCAAGACTTTATTGTAGGCTTTTAAACTTACTTTGGTGTGTGAACACTAAACTTAGTCCCTTGCCAGTGGTTCTCATGCATCAAATTAACCATATGTGAAATTTTTTTTCTTTGCTAAAAGTAATAAAACTGAAAACTAGGAAACAGCAAATAGTTAACTAGTTTATCTAAATGTTTGAAGCTAGCATTAGGCAGAGAGTGAGAATGTGTTTCCTGATGAGATTTTGGTGGAACACCAAACTTAGAATCCTTCATTCTCCCTTACATTGTTTTGGTGTGCAACAACAAACTTAGCTTCTTGCAATGTAGACAAAACTAATTGACTTTTTTTTATTGAAATAGCCATGAAAATAAAACTACCTCAGGTTGGGTTGCCTCCCAACAAGCGCTTCTTTATTGTCACTAGCTTGACATCTTATCCTTTGATCATGGGGGTTGAAAATCATAGTGCCTCAGCTTTTCTTCTTTTACTGTGAACTTCCTTTCGGTCTCCTATTTGATGATCTCTAGGTGTTCAAGTGAAAGGATCCGGTTCACAGTATAGCACTCAGATGATTGTGGAGATACCTTCATTGGTTGGGTGTTTAACATCACTTTATCCCCTGGTGAGAAGCCTTCAGTGGGAATTTTCTTATTTTTCCACCCTTTTAGCCTCTTCTTCTTTTCTTCTTTCTCAGGAGATAATTCATGTCTTGGTGGTTCTTTATCTGGAGTGTTGAGGTTCTCATCTGGGGGTTTTAGATCTAGTTCCTCCTTGATTTCTTTGGTCTGTTGCACCATCTCTACTTCTTTCAAGCATGGATTTGGAAGTCTTGGAGTTAACTCATTGAATGCCTCTTTCAAGCTTTGATCTCTAGCTTTATCCTCCATACAATCTTCTTCTTGAGTGGGCTCATGCAGGGTTTTAAAAACATGGAATGCTAGGTACTCATCATGCACTCTCAGCAACAATTCCCCTTTTTCAACATCTATCAATGCTCTACCCGTAGCCAAGAAAGGCCTCCCCAGAATGATGGGAGTGTTAGGGTCCTCCTCCATATCCAGGATGACAAAATCAGTTGGGAGAAGGAATTTCCCACTTTTACCAGCACATTCTCTACAACTCCGAGTGCTTGCTGAATGGACTTGTCAGCCATTTGAAGAGCTATTCGAGTGGGTTTCAGTTCAAAAATTTGAAGCTTCCTCATAAGAGATAGAGGAATCAAGTTTATGCTTGCACCAAGGTCACAGAATGATTTCTCAATAGTTATGTCTCCTATGGTACAAGGTATATAAAACCTTCCAGGATCATCCTTCTTATCTAGTAGACTTCTTTGGAGAATAACACTACACTCCATTGTCATTTCAACAATTTGTCCTTCCTTCAAGGGTCTTTTCTTTGTTAGCACTTCTTTCATAAATTTGGCATATAATGGCATCTGTTCAAGTGCTTCTAAGAAAGGAATATTGATGCTAAGTGTCTTGAATATGTCCAGGAACTTTGAATATTGCTTATCCCATTTTCTTTTTTGAACCTCTGAGGGTACGGAAGTTTGGGGACATCTGGCTTCACCCATTCCTTCTTCTCCTGTACCTGTGTTTCAAGGATGTCCTCATCTTTCTTTGAGCTTTTTGCATTCTTGGTCTTTCTCTCCTCTTCACTTCTCTCTTCTGTCTCTTCTTGTGAAACTTCTCTGTTGTGTTCTTCTTGATTGATGGCTTCCTTCTCCCTAGTCTTCTCACTTCCCACTATGATTGCTTTGCACTCCTCCCACTTTGTAGCTTTTCCTTTGTCCCTTGGGTGGTCTTGAGTGGCACTAGGGGATGCATTTGATTGCTTCTCACCCATCTCTGTAATTCGTTTAGCCATTTGTTCCATATGCCTCTCAAGATTTCTGATTGAAGCTTCTTGGTTTTTAATTGAAGCTTCTTGGTTTTTACTTGTTATGGCTTGATCCTTCCATGCTGCTTCCTGATCTTGTCTTGCCATCTCTTGGTTTTTCATGAGTTTCTCTATCATTATCTCTAGACTAGAGATTCTTTGGGAGTCTGGATTTGGTTGTGGTTGTGTAAAATGAGATGGTTGTTGCTGGAAGTTGTTTGAACTATTTGTAGGATTATTTTGTGGGTGGAATGTGGATGTGGAAGGTGGATGATGATTGTTTTGGGGTTTTCTATATGGATTGTGGGTTATGTTTTACTGGTTGTTGTTCTGGTTATTTCTTGAGTTGTTTTGGTTTGAATTCCTTTGCCATGGTTGTTGGTTTTGAGTGTGGTTATCTCCCCATCTGAGATTTGGATGGTTCATCCAGGATGGATTGTAGGTATCACCATAAACCTCATTTTGGCCTGAACCATGGTTGTGCACATATTGAGGTTGTTCCTGCTACTGATCTTCTTGGTTTTCTTCATTTTGCCCCCATGTGGTTGATGGTTGGCTTGTATTCACTGCTGCAACTTGCAAGCTATCAATCTTTTTAGCCATCTGCTCAAATTGTTACTGGATTTGCTACTGCATTATCTTGTTTTGAGCTAGGATGGTGTCTACTCCTTCCAACTCTAGCACTCCTTTCCTTTGTGATGGCTGGTGTTGTCTCTGACGAGCAAAGAAATATTGATTGTTTGCCACCATATCAATGAAGTTTTTGACCTCTTCAACTGTCTTGATGAGTTGCATTGAGCCTCCTGCTGAATAGTCAAGTGCCTCTTGAGCTTTCATTGTCAGTCGTTCATAGAAATTTTGGAGTTTATCCCATTCATTAAACATCTCAGGAGGGCACTTCCTGATTAGAGCCTTGTATCGTTCCCATGCCTCATACAAGGGCTCAACATCCATTTGTGTGAATGTTTGTAATTCAGTCTTCAATCTAATAACTCTTTGAGGTGGGTAAAACTTGGCAAGGAACTTGGTTACTAGATCATCCCAATTGTTGATGCTGTCTCTTGGGAAGGATTCCAACCATTGAGTGGCTTTGTCTTTGAGAGAAAATGGAAATAGCAGTAGCTTGTAACTGTCAGGGTGCACACCATTGGTTTTGACAGTGTCACAAATCCTCAAGAAAGTAGACAAGTGTTGGTTTGGATCTTCAAGTGGTCCTCCTCCATAAGAACAGTTGTTCTACACTAAGGTGATGAGTTGGGGCTTCAATTCAAAGTTATTTGCATCGATATTTGGGGTAAGGATGCTACTCCCACAATGCCTTGGATTAGCAAATGTATATGAAGCCAATACTCTCCTTTGGGGCTGACCATTGTCGTTGGCCACTCCCACTTGTGGATTTGTTGGATTTTCCTCTATTTCTTGGTTCTCTTCTCAACCTCTAAAGTGTTTCAGGATCAAAAGGTGTGGATTTATCGCTTCTTCCTCCTGACATAAACACAGAACCAGGAACCGGAATTAAACACTCTATTGCTAGAGTGAAGTTAGTTAACTTAAGCAAAAATTCAAATAGTTAGTGGGTTAGTAAAAAAAATAAAGAAACAGAAAAGAAAAAGTGCTTGATCTAGATCTCCTCTTCACTTAATCATTGTCAATCTATTTCAATCCCCGGCAACGGCGCCAAAAACTTGATGTGTATTCTTGGAAAACGAATTCCAAACATACAAACTAACCGGCAAGTGTACCGGGTCGCATCAAGTAATAATAACTCACATGTGTGAGGTCGATCCCACAGAGATTGAAGGATTGAGCAATTTTAGTTTAGTGATTGATTTAGTCAAGCGAATCAAGTGTTGGTTGTTTGATTTGTAATTGGCAGTAGCCAAATTTGCAAGGAATGTAAAAGGGGAAGGGTGAATTGCAGTAAATTAAAAAGAAAAGCAAATAAAAGTGCTGAATCTTAAAGAACAAGAAATTAAATGGCAGAAACTTAGAACGCAAAAAATGTAAATTGCAGAATCTTAGAGTGCAAGAAATGTAAATGGCTTGAATTGTAAATGGGTCAGGGATGTGGGATTGCTAGAATTAAACAAAAGAACAATAAATCTCAACACATAGAAGAGTAGAAGATGACTTGAATTGAACCTGATCTAAAATAGAAATGTAAATGAACTTGAAAAGCATTCAACAGAGAAAATAAAATGATAACTCCAGATCTCAGGACCCAAGAGACTAGATAACCAAGTCTAGATCTCAATGCCTTCCTAGATCCAAATTTAGAATTCAATTGCATGAAAAGTAAATATCAAGCACTAGAAGAAAGGAATTCAAATATTGATTTCTCAAAAAGTGCAGTAAATCAAACAGAGAGATCTCAGGGTGAGATTGAAACAGAATTTTTTCAATTCTCCAAAACCCCAAGATTTAAACAAAGTGTGTAGAAAAGAAAGCAAAAACAACCCAGGGGAAGGGAATTCAATTCTCCTTCCCAGGAACTCTCAAATTCTAAAAGCAACAACTCAAAATGTAAAGATAAGCTCTCTACTGTAAGTATTAAAAATTCTAAAAAGGGAAGCACCCGAAAAACTTAAATTCTAATCTATTTATACACTCTCTTCTAATGATCTTCAAGCCTTGAATTGGGCCCTTGGTCTTGATGGAATTGGGTTGATAATAGCCTCTGTTGATTGCTCTTGGTGTTGGAAAGAAATCCACTTGTGAACCGGACCATGAACCATTCACGTTTGAGGCAAACGTTGACTCAAACGTCTTCGTGAAACCAATTATGCAGCTTGGCCACTTTTGCTGCCATCCACGTTTGAGCCAACGTTTGAGGTCAAACGTGAGCTCAAACGTGGCTCCTCCCACTCAGCTCTTCTAGCCAACGTTTGGCCCAACGTTTGAGGCAAACGTTGGCGCAAACATGGCTCATTGAATCATCAAACAGGGGTGTTCATTCATTCTCTTATGGCACCAACGTTTGACCTCAAGTTTGAGGCAAACGTTGGCGCAAACGTTGCCAAGCTCCAGGGGTGATTTTCCTTGCTGAGATGTGGCCAACGTTTGACCTCAAGTTGGAGGCAAATGTTGGCGCAAACGTTGCATAGCTCCAGCGGTATTCATCCTTGTTCTTGTGGCGCCAACGTTTGACCTCAAGTTTGAGGCAAACGTTGGCGCAAACGTTGGCTTGCTTCCAGGGTGTGGTCGCACTCTTCCTCATGTTTGAGTCCAAGTTTAAGGCAAACTTGAGCTCAAACGTGAGTGCCTCTTCTTGCCCCTTGCTATCCCCTTTTCTTCAACCTTCTTCCAAACCTCTTTCCACCTATCATCAATCAACAATTGCATCAAAGCTATGCTATAATCATGAGAGTTCTTCTTCTTCTTGAAATTCAAGTAATTATGGTACAAAAACTCATGAAAATATATCAATTTATCCATGGTTGATTGAATCTAAGGAAAACATGAAATTCTACCCAAATGGCTTACTTATGGCTCAAGAAATTGCAAAAAACCTATTGAAAATAAAGGAAAAAGGCTAGTGAAACTAGGCTAAGATGACCTGTCACCAGAATTGCAGAATTTAAACAAGGAGAAGTGAATTGCAACAAAACAGAAGAGTAGAAGGTGAATTGAAGTAAAGTAGATCTAAACAGAAAAGTAAAAATGCTTGAGAAATTAAAACAGAAAGTGATGCTTAATTTGCAGCAATTAAAAAGATGTTGAAGACCTCAGGAGTGGAAGATACTAGAAAACAAGTCTAGATCTCAAATCCTTCCTTGATCCAACAAGAACAATTGTAAAATAAATAAAGAAAAGTAAATTGCAGAAAGAGAAGAAGATGAAGCTGTAAACAGAAATTGAATTATGCAGTAAAGGTAAACAAGAGATCTCAAGGTGAGATTGAAACAGAAGTTCTTCAATTCTCCACCCAAGATCCAAGATGAAAAATAAAGGGTGCTCAAGCAAGAACAAGGAAGAAGAGAGATCAATTCTCCTTCCTAATTCTCCAAGATCCAAGTTCAAAGTAAAGAGCTCTCAAAATTACCAAAAATGAAAATTTAAAGAAGCAAAAGAAAATTTTAAAGTAAGTAAAAAGGTTCTTTCTAAATCAAACTAACACCTATTTATACACTTCCTAAATTGGATCTAAGAATTTGGGTGGGCTCTAAAATTTGGTGAAGAAATGAATTAATTTGAATTTTTGATGAATTTTTGGCCCATGGTGCACCTCCCAGGGGAAGGTTCGGCTCTTGGCAAGAGCTTTAGCCAAGAGCTTTGGTTCCCTTTCCTTCCAAAGTGTTGCGCACGGTTCCTTGTGACAAGAGAACAAAGCTCTTTGCAAGAGCTTGAAAGCTCTTGGCAAGAGCTTTACTTGTCCTTGAGGTCCTTGGTTCAAGTCTTGGGTGGAGCACTTGTGGAGCTAATTTCCTTGGCACAAGAGGAGCCCCCAAAGTCTTGCTTCCTTGAGGTGCCCGGTTCAATCCTTGGTGAAGGAAGTTGCTGGCCATTTTCCTTGGCAAATGAGTGGCGCACAAGGCCTTGCTTCCTTGAGGGACTTAGTTCGAACCTTGGTGAGTGAAAACAAGCCACTTTTGGCTTGTTTTTCCTTGTGAAGTAGCGCTGGCCCCCTCCCCTTGGTCATGGGTTCAAGTCTTGGTGAGTGCATTAGTGAGCTTTTCTTTCTTGATTTTCTTCAAGGCATGCCCGAAAAAGCTCTTTGGCAAGAGCTTTGATACGCGAAAATTAAAATATTAACGCACAACCGGCAAGTATACCAGGTCATATCAAGTAATAAAACTCACTAAGAATGAGGTCGATCCCACGAAGATTGGTAGATTAATCAACTTCAGTTAAATGGTATATTTAGTCAAGCAAACATGGTTTTGATTTCATGAGATTTGTGATTTTTTTAACATAATTGCAAAAGCTTAAATGACAAGGTAAAGAACTAAAATAGAGAAAGAAAATGAAAGTGAATAATTGAAACTTAAAGTGCAAGAAACTTAAATGACATGGAAAATAAATTGCAAGAAAGTAAAGGTTGCAGAATTTTAAAGAGCAGAAGAGTAAATTGCAAGAAATAGATAAATAGAATGTAAATGGGAAGAATGATAAATTGCAAAAAGATAAAAGGGAATTGGGTAATAGGTATTCAAAGAACTCAAGAACAAAATAGATGAGAATTAATGATGGAGAGATCATTAGGGATCAGAGATGCAAACTCTCATGAATTGATGTTGATCAATTCCTTCTCAATCATGGGTATAGATCCATGGCAAATTTTGGGTAATTGAGTCCCAATCTCTTGGTAACTCAATTTCTCTCAACACAACCAATTGCCACTCTCGTGATCTAATTGTTCATGAGAAGAGATGAAGTTCAATTTCTAATCCAAGCCACACAACTTCCAGAATCTCAACTAAGGGAGGTTACATCTCACATACCAACCCAAAGTGTATTGATCAAAGAAATCTTGAAAAGATGAACTCTAAACTGAATTATGTAGCTCCTTTCTCAAGTTCACCACATAATTCATATAGATTCAATCCCTCTCTCGATGGTGATTAAATCTGTGAAGAACAAGAGTTTCCTCTTAGATGAACCACTTGAATTGAGAAGGAAAAGAAAAGTTATCAACCCATTCAAATGAGCAAAGCTCCTCCCCCTAATGAAAATGGGCTTTAGTGAATCATAGCTCTAAATTCAACAACAAATGCAAAAGTAAACATTAAAATTGAGTAGTGAAGAATATTGAGGAATGAAGAAGAAGTTCTTGAAAACTCAAATTCAAAATTTCCAAAAGAAAACAAAATAGAAGATGGTTGAGAAGCAGTAAAAAAAAAAGTCTGAGTGTAAAAGTAAAAGTGTCTAAGCTCCTTTAAAGTACAAAACTATTCTCTATTTATACTATTCCTAAAACTCCTTGAAATTCTCCTTTTGGGTTATCAATTTGGGCCTTGCTCTTGTTGATTTTGCTTCATGAAAGAATTCTTGTCAAACAGAAGAAACAGGACTCATTTTCATTACTCTGGCCCAATGGCCTGGCGTGTTTGCCAATAACGCCAGACTTGGTGCACGTTGGTAACGTGCGAGGCATTTTCCTGGGAGTGGGACATGGTGCTTGGGCGTTGTTGCCCAAGTTGTTGCCAAACACTTGCTTGTTCTTCACTTTTTATGCTTGATGTTGCCTGAACTTTGAGCTTTAATCCTTTGCCTCAATATGAATTATTATATATCATTAGAAAGCTCTTGATGTCTAGTTTCCAATGCAACTGGAATCACCTCATTTGGACCTTCCTACCTCAAGTTATGCTCCATTGAAGAGGGCAAGGTCAGGCTGCCTTGGTTGGGCGTTTTTGCCAAACACGCCACCAATAACGCGCTCAACAACTCCTCTAGCCCAAATTTCTTGGCCTGGCATTGTTTCTGGAGTTGCTAAGGAACACGCCAGGCCATTTTAGCCTTGGAAACATGTTCGACCCCCCTCTCTTGGCCCATTCATGGTTCCTTGAATTTCAACCTCATTTCCTTATTTTTGGGACCTAAAGATGACTCTGATTCGAGCTTCCATTTCATGCTTTACTATGAACTATTATATATCGTTGGAAAGCTCTGAATGTCAGCTTTCCAACGCAATTGGAAGCACTCAAATTGGATCTCTTTAGCTCAAGTTATGTTCTATTGAAGAAGGCAAGGTCAGGCTGCCTAGCGTTGTTGCCCAAGTTGTTGGTAAACACGCCAGCAACAACGCCCTTAGTATCTGAGGCTCTAAATAAAGCCAGCTTTTGAGTCTTCAAATGAACTCCAATCCCATGCTATGATATATGGTTGGAAATTTCTTGATGTCTACTTTCTAATGCCACTGAAATCACCTCATTTGGAGTTTTCTAGCTCAAGATATGCTCCTTTGAAGAGCGCAAGGTCAGGCTGCCTTGGTTGGGCGTTTTTACCAAACACGCCACTAACAACGTGTGATGACAAGTCATCTTAGCCTAGTTTTACTAGTCCTTTTCTTTGTTTTTATTAGGTTTTATACACTTTCTTGCATTCTAAGTAAGTAATTTGGAATGGAATTCATATGTATTTAGATTCAATCAACCGTGAGTAAATTGATGCATTTTCATGAGATTTTGTGCCATAATTGCTTGTATGTCAAGAATGATAATAAGTCTTATGATTTTAGCAAAGCTTTGATGTATTTGTTGATTGATGACAGGTGATCAAAAGGCTTGGAGGAAAGTTGAAGAAAGGGGATGGCAGAAGACAGCAAAACCACCCTGAGAAGAGTTCAAAATTTTACCCTAGAGAAGCCCAAGTTTGCGCCCAAGTTTGCGCCCAAGTTTGCCGCAAACTTGGAGGCAAACTTGGAGGCAAACTTGGTGCAACAACTAACCTTGGAGGAGCCTAAGTTTGCGACCAAGTTTGCCTCAAACTTGGAGGCAAACGTTGGTGAAATGTATGCACCCAGGGGAAGCCAAGTTTGTGTCCAAGTTTGCCTCAAACTTGGAGGCAAATGTTGGCATATAACATGTCCCAGGGGAAGCCAAGTTTGCGTCCAAGTTTGCCTCAAACTTGGAGGCAAACGTTGGCACTAAATGTGATCCTGGAAGGGCAACGTTTGAGTTCAAGTTTGACCCCAAACTTGAACTCAAACGTGAATGACAGATGAAAAACCTTTCTGCATAATTTCAAAAAACCAATGTCTGAGTTGAAGTTTGCCTCAAACTTCAACTCAAACTTAAAGGCTCAGAGTCCGAATTGAAAAAGGGTTTTTTCTCACAAACCCAGGAGCAACCAACCAAGGCTATCTTCAATCCAAGTCCATCAAGGCCAAGGCCCACATTCAAGGCTCCAAGACCATTAAGAGAAAGTGTATAAATAGAAGTTAGTTTGATTTAGGAAGGACGTCGAATTTTACTTTTGAATTTACACCTCTTGGAGGATTTTACTTACTGTAACTTGGATCTGGGAGGAGAATTGAATTCTCTTCCTCTTCAGTTTCTTGTTTTCTTTTCTACAAAGTTTTACTGAGTCTTGGGTGTTGAGAATTGAGGAAATTCTGTCTCAATCTCACCTTGAGATCTCTTTTTGTTTCTTTCACTGCACCATTGGAGAATTGAGATTTGAATTCAAGTTTTCTTACTGTTTTGATCTTTATTTTGTTGCAATTGATTTCTAAATTGGATCGAAGAAGGTAGTGAGATCTAGACTTGGTTTTCTAGTCTCTTGACCCTGAGATCTGAAATTTCCTTTTAATTCTTCTGTTGAACGCTTCTTCAAGCCAATTTACATTTTCTGTTTGAGATCTACTGCAATTAAATTAATCTTTTACTTTCCTGCTTGTTGCAATTTACTTTTCCTTGTTTAATTTCTGCAAATCCAATTCCCAATTCCTTTTATAATTCAAGCAATTTACATTTCTTGCACTTTAAGATTTAGTCATTTACATTTCTTGCAATTTAAGTTTCTGCAATTTATATTTCTTGCACTTTAAGATTCAGCATCTTTAATTTCTCTGCACTTTAAATTCTTGTCAATTATCCCTCTCCCTTTAAATTTCATGCAATTTAGCTTCTGTTGGATACAAATCACTCAAATCAACTCTTGTTCGCTTGACTAAATCGACCACTAAACTAAAATTGCTCAATCCTTCAATCCCTGTGGGATCGACCTCACTCATGTGAGTTATTATTACTTGATGCGACCCGGTACACTTGCCGGTGAGTTTTGTGTTGGATCGTTTTCCATACATCAAGTTTTTGGCGCCGTTACCGGGGATTGAATTAGATTGACAATGATTAAGTGAAGTGGAGATCTAGAACTAGCACTTTTTATTTTTTAGTTTCTTTATTTTTCTTTACTAACCCACTAACTGTTTGAATTTTTTCTTAAGCCAATTAACATTTCACTTCAGCAATGCATTGAAGTGTAATTGCCTTTCTGGTGTTATGTGATTCTTCTTGTTTCGATTGTATGTCAGGTACAAGGAGAGTTATACCCAATTTTTGCGAACAAGGCAAAAGAACCCTCAGGAGATTAAGAAGAGCTGAAAGAGGGAAGAACATTGTTAGAGAAGAGGATTCAGAAGAAGAATTCCAAGATATGGAGGAGCACTTAACAAATCCACTAAATCCACCAGAAGGAGCAGCCAATAACAACAATAATCCACCACAGAGAAGAGTTTTGGCTTCCAATACATTTGTAAATCCTAGACATTGTGGGAGTAGTATTCTCACCCCAAATGTTAATGCAAATAACTTTGAACTAAAGCCACAACTCATCACCTTGGTTCAAAACAATTGTTCTTATGGAGGAGGACCACTTGAAGATCCAAACCAACACTTGTCTACTTTCTTGAGGATTTGTGACACTGTCAAAACCAATGGTGTGCACTCTGACAGTTACAAGATACTGCTATTTCCATTTTCTCTCAGAGACAAAGCCACTCAGTGGTTAGAATCCTTTCCAAGAGACAGCATCAACAATTGGGATGATCTAGTAACCAAGTTCCTTGCCAAGTTTTACCCACCTCAAAGAGTTATTAGATTGAAGACTGAAGTACAAACATTCACACAAATGGATGCTGAACCCTTGTATGAGGCATGGGAACGATACAAAGCTCTAATCAGGAAGTGCCCACCTGGAATGTTCAGTGAGTGGGACAGATTGCAGAATTTTTATGAAGGCTTGACATTGAAATCTCAAGAGGCTTTGGATTATTCAGCAGGAGGCTCTTTGCAACTCATGAAAACTGCAGAGGAAGCCCAAAATCTCATTGATATGGTGGCCGACAACCAGTATTTCTTTGCTCACCAAAGACAACGCCAACCATCACAAAGGAAAGGAGTGATGGAGTTGGAAGGAGTGGACTCAATCCTAGCTCAGAACAAAATGATGCAGCAGCAAATTCAACAACAATTTGAGCAAATGGCCAAGAGGATTGACAATCTCCAAGTTGCAGCAGTCAACACAAGCCAACCATCAACCACATGGGGGAAAAATGAAGACTCTCAAGAGGAGCAGCAGCAAGAACAAGTCCAGTACATGCATAACCAAAGTTCTGGGCCAAATGAAGTCTATGGTGATACTTACAACCCCTCATGGAAGAACCACCCCAACTTCAGATGGGGAGACAATCACAATTAACCTCAACAACCATGGCAAAGAAACTCAAACCAAAACAGTTGGAAAAACACAAACCACAACAACCAGCAAAACAATAACCAAAACACATATAGAAAACCACAAAACACCTACCCCAACTCTAACCATCATCCATCCAATAACCAAGCCTCCAACCAAAACACTTACCCTCAACCCTCAACACCCCACAATCAACCAATCTCACAAGACTCTCAGAGGATTACCAATTTGGAGCTCTTGATGGATAAAATGATGAAATACCAAGAGATGACAACAAAGAACCAGGAAGCTTCCATGAAAAATATAGAAAGGCAGATTGGGCAGATTTCCAAGCAACTCGCTACTGAGAGACCTTTAAGTTCACTACCAAGTGACACCATTCCTAATCCAAAAGAGGAGTGCAAAGATATTCAGTTGAGGAATGGGAAGATATTGGTAGACAGCAAAGAAGCAACCAAAAAGCCTGAGGAAAGCAACAAAGAGCCAACAGAGAAAGAGGAAGCTAGCAACAAGGACACGACAACAAGCAAAAATGTCCCAGAGAAGCTCGAAAAGAAGGACAGCCAGCCACACAATTCAAGGGGAGAAAAGGAGGAACAAACCAAGGAACAAAGGCAGGGAGTGAACTTCACACCTCCATTGCCATATCCTCAAAGGTTCAGCAAAGAGACTAAGGACCAATACTTCCCTAAATTTCTTGAAGTCTTCAAGAAATTGGAGATAAACATTCCACTGGCTGAAGCACTGGAGCAAATGCCCTTATACGCCAAGTTCCTGAAGGAGCTTATCAACAAGAAGAGGAGTTGGCAAGAGAAGGAAACTATACTTCTCACTGAAGAATATAGTGCTGTGATTCAAGGAGTTATCCCACCAAAGCTCAAAGATCCAGGGAGCTTTGTAGTTTCATGTACCATAGGCAAAATGACCCTAGACAAAGCTCTCTGTGACCTTGGTGCTAGCATCAATCTGATGCCGTTATCAATGATGAGAAAGCTTACCATAGAGGAACTCAAACCTACCAGGATGTCTTTGGTGATGGCTGACAGATCTATCAAGACACCCAATGGCATTGTGGAAAACCTGTTAGTGAAGGTTGGGGAGTTTATCTTCCCTACAGACTTCATAATTCTGGATACAGAGGAAGAAGAAAATAACTCAATCATCTTGGGAAGGCCATTTTTAGCCACAGCCAGAGCCATTATTGATGTAGAGAAGGGAGAGATGATTTTTAGAGTGCATAATGAGCAAATGGTCATCAATGTCTTCAAATCAATGCAACACCCTCCTGAACAAGAGAATTACATGAAGGTGGACATGATAGAAAGTCTAGTGGAGGAAATGTTAGAAGCCACTTGTCACGAGCAACAGGAAGAAGAAGTGGTAGAAATCTTCAGTGAAGACAAGGAGAAAGAGAAGCCAAAACAGGAGTTGAAGCCTCTTCCCCATCACCTCAAATATGTGTTCCTGGGAGAAGAAGAGACCCTACCAGTGATCATTAACTCCTCCTTGAATATGGAAGAAGAAACAAAGCTGATGGAAGTGTTGAAAGCTCACAAAGCAGCCTTGGGATAGACAATTGACGATATCAAAGGCATTAGCCCAGCCATTTGTATGCATAAAATTTTGCTGGAAGAAGAATCAAAGCCTGTGGTTTAATCCCAAAGAAGGCTCAACCCAGCCATGAAGGAGGTAGTTCAAAAAGAAGTCATGAAGTTATGGAATGTTGGAATAATTTTCCCAATCTCTGACAGCTCATGGGTGAGCCCGGTTCAAGTTGTACCAAAAAATGGAGGAATGACGGTCATCACCAATGAGAAGAATGAGTTGATCCCTACTAGGACAGTGACTGGGTGGAGGATGTGCATAGATTATAGAAGATTGAATGATGCCACAAGGAAAGATCATTTTCCTCTCCCATTCATTGATCAGATGCTAGAAAGATTGGGCGGCCATGCCTATTATTGCTTCTTAGATGGGTATTCTGGTTACAATCAAATTGTGGTGGACCCTCAAGATCAAGAGAAAACTGCCTTCACATGTCCATTTGGAGTTTTTGCATACAGGAGGATGCCCTTTGGGCTATGCAACGCCCCAGCCACATTTCAGAGGTGTATGCTTTCCATTTTCCCTGATATGGTTGAAAAATTTTTAGAAGTCTTCATGGATGATTTTTCTGTTTTTGACAATTTATTTAACACCTGTTTGCATCATTTAACTCTTGTTTTGAAAAGATGCCAAGAAACTAACTTGGTCTTGAACTGGAAAAAATGCCATTTCATGGTTCCTAAAGGGATAGTTCTTGGGCATAAAGTGTCATGCAAAGGTATAGAAGTTGATAAAGCTAAAATAGAAATTATTGAAAAACTTCCTATACCCGTTAATGTGAAAGCAGTAAGGAGTTTTCTTGGGCATGCTGGTTTCTACAGAAGGTTCATCAAAGATTTCTCAAAAATAGCAAAGCCATTGAGCAATTTGCTAGTGATTGACAACCCCTTCATCTTTGATGGCAGCTGTAAGCATGCCTTTGAAACCTTAAAAAGAAAACTCATCACAGCACCAATCATCACACCCCCTGATTGGAACTTGCCTTTTGAACTTATGTGTGATGCAAGTGACCTTGCTATTGGTGTTGTGCTGGGACAAAAGAAAGATAGATTGCACCATGTCATATATTATGCCAGCAAAGTGTTGAATGAAACACAGAAAAATTATACCACCACAGAGAAAGAACTGTTGGCAATCGTTTATGCATTTGATAAGTTTAGGCAATACTTGATTGGCTCAAAAGTTATAGTATACACTGACCATGCTGCTCTCAAGTATTTAATGTCTAAACAAGATTCAAAGCCAAGGCTTATTAGGTGGGTATTGCTGCTTCAAGAGTTTGATATTGAAGTAAGAGATAGAAAGGGAAGTGAAAATCAAGTAGAAGATCATCTATCAAGAGTACCACAAGAAGCTTGTCAAGATAGACCACAACAAGTAAATGAGAACTTCCCTGATGAGCACCTGTTCCAAGTTCAACAAACACCTTGGTTTGCTGATATAGCAAATTACAAAGTAGGAAGGAAGATACCTCAAGAATTTTCTAAGCAACAAGTGAAAAAGCTACTCAATGAAGCAAGGAAGTTTTTGTGGGACGAACCTTTTTTATTCAAAAGGTGCTCTGATGGAATGATTAGGAGGTGTGTCCCTGAAAATCAAATGAAGGACATATTGTGGCATTGTCATAGTTTAGCCTATGGTGGACATTTTGGACCAGAGAGAACAGCTGCAAAGGTATTACAAAGCAGCTTCTATTGGCCAACTATCTTCAAAGATGCCAGAGAGATTGTTCACCAATGCAATGAATGCCAAAGAGTTGGAGGATTAACAAAAAGGAATGAGATGCCTCAAAATTTCATCTTGGAAGTGGAGTTATTTGACCTATGGGGCATCGATTTCATGGGACCTTTTCCCCCTTCTTACTCTTTCAGATACATATTAGTGGCAGTAGAGTATGTCTCAAATTGGGTGGAAGCCATAGCCATAACCACTTGTGATGCACAGATTGTCCTTCAGTTCCTTAAGAAGCAGATTTTCACTAGATATGGAGTACCTAAGGGTCTTGTCAGCGATGGTGGTGGACACTTCTGCAACAAGCAAATGGAGAAACTCCTCCACAAATATGGAGTAATCCATAAAGTAGCCACACCATACCACCCTCAGACTAATGGCCAGGCTGAATTAGCAAATAGGGAGTTGAAGAAGATCTTAGAGAAAACAGTGGGAATCACAAGAAAAGACTGGGCTAGGAAGCTAGAAGATGCACTCTGGGCATACAGGACAGCTTTTAAGACTCCCATCGGAAAGTCTCCTTTTCAGCTATTGTATGGCAAATCTTGTCACCTCCCTGTAGAGCTTGAACATAAAGCTTTTTGGGCCACTAAACTTCTCAACCTTGATTCTCAAGCAGCAGGGGAGAAGAGGCTGCTACAACTAAATGAGTTGGACGAATTTAGGCTAGAAGTATTTGACAATGCCAAGATATACAAGGAAAAGGCCAAGAGGTGGCATGACAAAAAGATCTTAAGGAAGGAGTTCAAACTAGGACAGCAAGTACTCCTGTACAACTCCAGGCTCAAAATTTTCCCTGGCAAGCTTAAATCCAAATGGACTGGCCCTTACTTGGTAACAAAGGTTTTCCCTTATGGAAACCTTGAATTGTTAGATGAGGCAACAAAAAGTCAGTTCACAGCAAATGGACACAGAGCCAAGCCATATTTAGGAGGTCAATGGAACAAGGAAAAGGAGGTTCAAAACTTAAACTGACCAAAGAATGAAAGATGTCAAGCTAGTGACAATAAAGAAGCGCTTGTTGGGAGGCAACCCAATCTGAGGTAGTCAATTTTCACAGCTATTTCAATAAAAGGGTTAATTAGACTTATCTATATTGCAAGGAGCTAAGTTTGGTGTTGCACACCAAAATAAATTAAGGGAGAATGAAGGATTCTAAGTTTGGTGTTCCACCAAAATCTCATTTGAAAGCACATTCTCACCTTCTGCATAAATGGTTGCTAGCTCCGAGCAATCAGATAAACCAATTGACCAATTGTTTACTTTTTCTAGTTTTTATTACATTGAGCAAAGACAAAAGGATTTCACATATAGTTATTCTGATTCATGAGAAAGGTGGCAAGGAACTAAGTTTGGTGTTCACACACCAAAGTAAGTTCAAAAGCCTACAAGAAAATCCTGCACACTAACAAGTTACCTAAGGGCTTGAGAAACAAGCAACTTCCATGAACTTTATAGGAATTCAATCACTCTCTTGGAAGGGTTACATACCATCAGCTGAGAGTAAGACAAAGAAGCCACCAAGAGGTTGTATTGTCACTTAACTCTATCAGCATTGAACTATTCTAATTTGGAAGTTTGAGTGTTACCATTGCAACAGTAACTGTTAGTTCAGTCATTTTGCATCTTGAATGTTCTAGTTGAAATAAGTATGCTAGCTTAAGTGTGTGCTTGTGTGTTCACTTTCACTTGATTAAATGTATGCTTTGTCCCCTGTGCCTTTTTAATTCAATAAAAGAGAAATGTTTGAATTAGGAAGTAAATATCCTAATGAAAGTTAGTGGTGGTATTTGTTGATTTAATGCATGGTTCATAAAATAAATGCTGCATAATGATATGTTCCTTGGAGTGTGAACTGGTTTGTTGTTATAAAGGCTTGTACCATTTAAGATCCCTTGAGAATAAAATAAAATAGAAAGAAAAAGATAGAGAAAAAGCCAAAAATGGCAAAGAAAATAAACAATAAGGCTAGGCACCAATAGCTTGGACCCTAGGACACATGCCTGTGGTATTTTTGTACTAGGATATGCTTGGACAAGTAAGTTCTGAGGAGTATTTCAAAACTTGGCCACTTAGATCAACTGATTTGGGATGGCCAACTGAAAGTCCACAATAAAGAGCAACCTAACTACAAAACATTTAGTTATCCAAAGAGATGATGAGCATCAATGATCCTAGGAAGAAAAGGGTGAGCCATGTGTCTGTGGTGAAGAAATGTTGAGCAAAAATAAAGCCAAAGGCTGCTGTAACATTTGCCACCAAGCCTTCAAAGAACAATAAGCTCTCAGAGCAAAACAAAGAAGGGAAAAGTTAGCAAGGGAACAAGCCAAAGTAAAGCCTTATAGCAACAAGTTTAGTAAACCTTTGAGAAAACATCTCTTATGTAACAGCAAGCAATAAATGAACCACCATTGTCTGCATATAAATCCCATGGACTGAATTCAACTATATGCTCAATAAGGATATACACACCTTTCTGCTTCATGTCATTCTCTCTTATGTTTGATGCTTGCTTGGGGACAAGCAAGTTTTAAGTTTGGTGTTGTGATGACAAGTCATCTTAGCCTAGTTTTACTAGTCTTTTTCTTTGTTTTTAGTAGGTTTTATACACTTTCTTGCATTCTAAGTAAGTAATTTGGAATGGAATTCATATGTATTTGGATTCAATCAACCGTGAGTAAATTGATGCATTTTCATGAGATTTTGTGCCATAATTGCTTGTATGTCAAGAATGATAATAAGTCTTATGATTTTAGCAAAGCTTTGATGTATTTGTTGATTGATGACAGGTGATCAAAAGGCTTGGAGGAAAGTTGAAGAAAGGGGATGGCAGAAGACAGCAAAACCACCCTGAGAAGAGTTCAAAATTTTACCCTGGAGAAGCCCAAGTTTGCGCCCAAGTTTGCGCCCAAGTTTGCCGCAAACTTGGAGGCAAACTTAGTGCAACAACTAACCTTGGAGGAGCCTAAGTTTGCGACCAAGTTTGCCTCAAACTTAGAGGCAAACGTTGGTGAAATGTATGCACCCAGGGGAAGCCAAGTTTGCGTCCAAGTTTGCCTCAAACTTGGAGGCAAACGTTGGCATATAACATGTCCCAGGGGAAGCCAAGTTTGCATCCAAGTTTGCCTCAAACTTGGAGGCAAACGTTGGCATAAGCATATGTCCCAGGGGAAGCCAAATTTGCGTCCAAGTTTGCCTCAAACTTGGAGGCAAACGTTGGCATAAAACTTGTAACCCAGGGGAGGCCAAGTTTGCGACCAAGTTTTCCTCAAACTTGGAGGCAAATGTTGGCATAAGCATACGTCCCAGGGCTGGCCAAGTTTGCGATCAAGTTTGCCTCAAACTTGGAGGCAAACGTTGGCACTAAATGTGATCCTGGAAGGGCAACGTTTGAGTTCAAGTTTGACCCCAAACTTGAACTCAAACGTGAATGACAGATGAAAAACCTTTCTGCATAATTTCAAAAAACCAATGTTTGAGTTGAAGTTTGCCTCAAACTTCAACTCAAACTTAAAGGCTCAGAGTCCGAATTGCAAAAGGGTTTTTCTCACAAACCCAGGAGCAACCAACCAAGGCTATCTTCAATCCAAGTCCATCAAGGCCAAGGCCCACATTCAAGGCTCCAAGACCATTAAGAGAAAGTGTATAAATAGAAGTTAGTTTGATTTAGGAAGGACGTCGACTTTTACTTTTGAATTTACACCTCTTGGAGGATTTTACTTACTGTAACTTGGATCTGGGAGGAGAATTAAATTCTCTTCCTCTTCAGTTTCTTGTTTTCTTTTCTGCAAAGTTTTACTGTGTCTTGGGTGTTGAGAATTGAGGAAATTCTGTCTCAATCTCACCTTGAGATCTCTTTTTGTTTCTTTCACTGCACCATTGGAGAATTGAGATTTGAATTCAAGTTTTCTTACTGTTTTGATCTTTAATTTGTTGCAATTGATTTTTGAATTGGATCAAGGAAGGTAGTGAGATCTAGACTTGGTTTTCTAGTCTCTTGACCCCTGAGATCTGAAATTTCCTTTTAATTCTTCTGTTGAACGCTTCTTCAAGCCAGTTTACATTTTCTGTTTGAGATCTACTGCAATTAAATTCATCTTTTACTTCCCTGCTTGTTGCAATTTACTTTTCCTTGTTTAATTTCTGCAAATCCAATTCCCAATTCCTTTTATAATTCAAGCAATTTATATTTCTTGCACTTTAAGATTTAGTCATTTACATTTCTTGCAATTTAAGTTTCTGCAATTTATATTTCTTGCACTTTAAGATTCAGCCTCTTTAATTTTTCTACACTTTAAATTCTTGTCAATTATCCCTCTCCCTTTAAATTTCATGCAATTTAGCTTCTGTTGGATACAAATCACTCAAATCAACTCTTGTTCGCTTGACTAAATCGACCATTAAACTAAAATTGCTCAATCCTTCAATCCCTGTGGGATCGACCTCACTCATGTGAGTTATTATTACTTAATGCGACCCGGTACACTTGCCGGTGAGTTTTGTGTTGGATCGTTTTCCACACATCAATGTGCTCTGTCCTCCCCTGACTCAAGTTCTTTGCATTGGCGTTGTTGATGAACACGCCAGTTTATCCTCTTCTTGGCAACGCTCTTGAGCTCTTCCTTGCTCTGCTCCAAGATCCTGGCGTTGTTGCCAGCGTTGTCAAGGAACACGCTAGCCTTCTCCAAGTGTGGCGACGTGCTATCCCCTGTTTCCTTGCCAAGATTGATGTGTCTTCAAGCTTTCTTGCTCCAATTCTTGCTCCATTTCCTTCTTGCTTCATTACCTAACATAAACCAAAGAATCTTCCTCAAAGTCTTGCCATCTTATGCAATAAATTTCAAGGGAATCATTCACATCAACTTGTTTATAAACTCCTTGAATCATTTGCATGGATTATGCCAAATTTCACCTAGTTCTTGGTTCATGAATGCATGGAGATGAAACTCATTAAAATGCTTGTTTATTTCAAAGAAAATAAATGAAACTAAGCTAAAACTACTTAAACTAACTAGCTAATATAGCAAAGATGAAAACGCATCACAACACCAAACTTAAACCTTACTTGTCCTCAAGCAAGAAAAAAACTATGCACAAAGGTTTCTTTTAATCGGAACAAGTTGAGGAGTAGCTTGTAATGCATTGGTGAGTGAAGTGATTAAGTGATAGTGGGGTGAACTCTGAATTATATGCTCATGTAAGGATTCCAGTGCTTATTAGTCCCTACATTTTGGAAGTCTTAGATCTTAGGACCTTCATTCAAATGATATCATGGAAATCTCTCTATAGGTAATCACCTTGAAGCAGCTTATAGTTTTTGTGTCTTGGCCTTGACTCTAAGTGTCATGTCTCAAAGCGGCTCTTTAGATAAGCTTTCAATCAATACTCCCAAACCAGTTGGTTTTAAGGTATTAGGTGTTGAAGCACCCCTTAGGATTTACTTGCTCAAGCCTCTCTCCTTGACACAATTCTACCACAAGCATTTAACTAGGATAATAACTCTTTGAGTTCTTATTTCTTTCTTTTTCTTTCTAGTAATTGATGCTCAAAGCCTTTTGCCATGTTTTTTTTTACTGCTTCTTGGATCAAAAGATGTTTGAGAATCTCCACAATACTTCTTTGAACTCTATTTCCTGCCTATGAGCTTCCATGCAGGGTTTCACAAATATGCAACCTCAATACACAATCATATAACTAGAACCACCACTTCTCTTAATCTTTTGCTTGCCTCAAAACAAATTTTTGACTCCTCAATCATTCTTTTCAAAGAAATGTTCTCTGTTTGCAATTTATAGATCTTGAGTGTATGCAAATTCTCAAGTGTATGGTGCTATGATGTATTTAGCATCTTAGTTATTGAACTTTTAAGGAGATTATGCTAAGCAGACAAGCAGGGGTGCAATATTGCTCTCAATCATAACCGTTTTGAATATAAGACAATCACTTAACAATACAACCTTTTGGAGTTTACTTGCTTTACTCCTTATCATCATCATTGTTGGTCTTTACATCCCTCTTTGTCTCGTTGGTTGATGATGCTTAATCCTTCCCAAGATTGAAGTGACTGCCTACAATAAACTTTGAAAGTTGCTTGTCCCCAAGCACTTGAGAGATGGTTAGCATGCAGGTATGCTTGTGAGTTCTTGACCTTAAGTTGTTGTGGGAACACCAAACTTAGTTCCTTGCCTACTTCTATATGCCAACACAGAATGCTTCTTTCATGCATGCATACTACATCATGTGCTTTAAGTCTATGAGTAAATAAATTGCAGGACTAAAAGGTAAACAAATGAAATTGCAGGCTTAGTCAATTTCTATGATTGTTTGGGATTTGTGATTATTCATAATTGTCTCAAGGGTTACTTTGTTTTCCATGAATGTTGGTGGAACTCCAAACTTAGTACCATGCATTCACCCTTAATTTTTTTTCTTTGTTGATACAATCATATTGGTGTGGAATACCAAACTTAATTCCTTGCAATACATAGAGGTTGAACTAACCATTTATTCTGAGAAGAGTATGAAAAAGTAGTTACTTAAGGTTGGGTTGCCTCCCAACAAGCGCTCTTTTATTGTCATTAGCTTGACGATTGTCCCTAACTTTCTTCCTCTTCTTCCAGTTTGTTAAGAGGAACGACTTCAAGGGGGGAAAGGATTCAGTTATTGTCCCCTTTTTTGGTCTCCTCTCAGCAAGCTTCCCTTTGTAAATAGCTTGATTGAGCTTGCTTGCTGGATCATGGGTAGGATTGTTTGCAGTTGACCTTTTCTTGAATGTTGTCCTTGATATCTTAGTCACAATCCTCTTCTTGGTGTTCTTATTAGTTGCCTTCACTTTTTTTATTCCTAGATATGGTTGCTGTGTGATTATTGGAGTTTTATCTTCATCAAGAGCCTTTTGAATTGGTGGTTCCATGAGCCCTTCCTTTATGCACTTCTCTGCTTCAATTGAATGTGAATCTCCTTGATTTTCTTCCTCCATTTCTTCTTCATGATTTTCCATTAAGTCCTTTGGGAGGGAATCTTCATGTTCCATTGTCACTTCAATTAGCCTCTGTGGACATGGAATCCTTGGCTCATGTTCCTTATCCTTCATTGCAATTTCACTTGACACAGGGACCTTTTGTTCTTGTTTTTCCACTTCATCACCCACAAATTGGTCTTCATCCTCACTGTTTGATGGTTCTAAGTTCCCCCTTATTTGCTCTAAAGGCCCATTCATCTTCTTGAGGATGATTTCTTTCCAGGATTGGGGTTGTATGTATCTTTCCACGAGTTTTCTATGTATTTCAATGGCTTGAAGGTAATCCTCATCTGCTGGTTCAAGAGATGAAGGTTGAGAGTAATTTTGGTGACATAGATGTGTTGTGGTGAAGTTGTGTTGAGGGGTGTGGAATGAGTTGTGTGATTGATGGGATGACTTGTATGGATTTTGGAGAAAACTTTGTGTTGAGGCATAATCAAGTGATGAAGAACTTTCAAATGAGAAACTGGGACGTGAGGGTAGATGCTCTTTCATTCCTTGGTGATACTCCCAGCCACCATTAGAATAATGACTTGAATCATTTTGTGGTGGTGGAAAGTATCTCATATGATTTTCTTGCTCATCTTGTGTCTCTGAAGCAAATCTCCATGAATTGGAGTGCTCAGAATTGGTATTTTCTTGGTGATATTTCTAGCCACCATTAGAGATTGGTGATGATGGGTAATATCCCATAAAATTTGTTTGATCATAAGATGAGTTGAACTCCATTTGAATTTTGTAAAACACAACACCAAGGAAAATTGAAATTCATATCTCAGAGATGAATTTCTTAGTGAGGCAATAACTCAAACACCTTAGTGTTAAAAAGAAATAAAAAAAAATAAAAGAACTGTACAAAGCAAAAACAAAGAAAATGCTTAATCTAGACCACCATTCACTTAATCATTGTTCATCTTTGCAAATTCCCGGCAACAGCGCTAAAAACTTGATATGCAAAAATTAAAATATTAACGCGCAACCCGAAAGTATACCGGGTCGTATCAAGTAATAAAACTCACTAAGAGTGAGGTCGATCCCACGGAGATTGGTAGATTAATCAACTTCAGTTAAATGGTATATTTAGTCAAGCAAACATGGTTTTGATTTCATGAGATTTGTGATTTTTTTAACATAATTGCAAAAGCTTAAATGACAAGGAATTTAAAGAACTAAAATAGAGAAAGAAAATGAAAGTGAATAACTGAAACTTAAAGTGCAAGAAACTTAAATGACATGTGGTGCACGAATTGTAAATCACACTTTTTACAACTCGTACCACTAACCAGCAAGTGCACTGGGTCGTCCAAGTAATACCTTACGTGAGTAAGTGTCGATCCCACGGAGATTGTTGGCTTGAAGCAATCTATGGTTATCTTGTAACTCTTAGTCAGGAAAACAATAAAATAATTCACTTATCAAATTTGATTGCAAGGAATAAAAGGGCAGAACACAAATTATACTTGTATGCACTGATGGAGAGTATGTTGGAGTTTTGGAGATGCTTTGTCTTCTGAAATTCTGCTTTCCTCTGTTTTCTAATTCACGCATGCACGTCCTCCTATGGCAAGCTGTGTGTTGGGGGATCACTGTTGTCAATGACTACCATCCATCCTTCCAGTGAAAAGGGTCCAAGTGCGCTGTCACCGCACGGCTAATCATCTGCAGGTTCTCAGTCGTACCGGAATAGGATTTACTATCCTTTTGCGTCTGTCACTACGCCCAGCACTCGCGAGTTTGAAGCTCGTCACAGTCATTCAATCCCTGAATCCTACTCGGAATACCACAGACAAAGTTTAGACTTTCCGGATTCTCTTGAATGCTGCCATCAATCTAGCTTATACCATGAAGATTCCGATTAAGGGATCTAAGAGATATTCATTCATTCTATGGTGGAACGTAAGTGGTTGTCAGGCACGCGTTCGTGGAGGAATGATGATGATTGTCATGTTCATCACATTCATATTGAAGTTCGAATGGATATCTTAGATAGGAACACACATGTTTGAATGGAAAACAGAAATACTTGCATTAATTCATCGAGACACAGCAGAGCTCCTCACCCCCAACAATGGAGTTTAGAGACTCATGCCGTCAAAAGGTACAAAGTTCAGATCTAAAATTTCATGAGATGCAAAATAAATCTCTAAAAGTTGTTTAAATACTAAACTAGTAACCTAGGTTTACAGAAAATGAATAAACTATGATAGATGGTGCAGAAATCCACTTCTGGGGCCCACTTGGTGTGTGCTGGAGCTGAGACTTAAGCAAATCACGTGCATAGGGCTGTTTTGGGCGTTCAACGCCAGCTTTGGATCCTTTTCTGGCGTTGAACTCCAACTTGTAACTTGTTTCTGGCGCTGGACGCCAGACAGCAACATGGAACTGACGTTGAATGCCAGTTTACGTCGTCTATTCTTGAGCAAAGTATGGACTATTATATATTGCTAGAAAGCCCTAGATGTCTACTTTCCAACGCAATTAGAAGCGCGCCATTTGAAGTTTTGTAGCTTCAGAAAATCTACTTTGAGTGCAGGGAGGTCAGAATCCAACAGCATCAGCAGTCCTTTTTCAGCCTGAATCAGATTTTTGCTCAGCCCCCTCAATTTCAGCTAGAAAATACCTGAAATCACAGAAAAACACACAAACTCATAGTAAAGTCAAGAAATATGAATTTTGCCTAAAAAATATTGAAAATAAACTAAAAACTAACTAAAACACACTAAAAACTATATGAAATTAACCCCAAAAAGCGTATAAAATATCCGCTCATCACAACACCAAACTTAAACTGTTGCTTGTCCTCAAGCAAATAGATAAATAAAATAGAATACAAATAATTTTAAGAAGCAACAATATCTCAGAGTTTTTGGAGTGAAGCTCAGATTCTAATTAGATGAGCGGGACTAGTAGCTTTTTGCTTCTGAACAGTTTTGGCACCTCACTTTATCCATTGAAGCTCAGAGTGATTGGCATCTATAGGAACTCAGAATTTAGATAGTGATGTTGATTCTCCTAGTTCAGTATGTTGATTCTTGAACACAGCTACTTTATGAGTCTTGGTCGTGGCCCTAAGCACTTTGTTTTCCAGTATTACCACCGGATACATAAATGTCACAGACACATAATTGGGTGAACCTTTTCAGATTGTGACTCAGCTTTGCTAAAGTCCCCAATTAGAGGTGTCCAGGGTTCTTAAGCACACTCTTCTTTTTGCTTTGGACCTTGACTTTAACCGCTCAGTCTCAAGTTTTCACTTGACACCTTCACGCCACAAGCACATGGTTAGGGACAGCTTGGTTTAGCCGCTTAGGCCAGGATTTTATTCCTTTAGGCCCTCCTATCCACTGATGCTCAAAGCCTTGGGATCCTTTTTATTTACCCTTGCCTTTTGGTTTTAAGGGTTATTGGCTTTTTCTGCTTGCAGAAACAAAGCTTTTTTGGCCATTTTTTCCTTTTTCTTGCTTCAAGAATTATTTTTATGATTTGTTCCATAGCTTCTTGCATCTTGGTAATAGATGTTTCAAGATACTCCCAGTATTCAGATTGAGGGATTTCTGGGAGAATTTCCTGTGTTCTCTTCTTGATGGGGTCATCCTGTGCTTGTTATTTTTCCATTGATGCTTTGGTGATTGGCCGCTCAACTGAGATATACTCAGTTATTCCCATCCTTACTCCAGCGTCCTTGCAGAGCATAGAAATCAAGCTTGGATAAGCCAACCTGGCATCTTTGGAATTTTTGTTTGCAATTTTGTAGAATTCAGTTGAAATCAGTTGATGAACTTCCACTTCTTTTCCCATCATGATGCAATGGATCATCACTGCTCTTCTAATAGTGACTTCAGAACGGTTGCTAGTGGGCAGCAGAGAATGCCCAATGAAGTCCAGCCATCCTCTGGCGACTGGTTTGAGATCTTCTCTTTTGAGTTGAATTGGGACACCCTTCGTGCTGGTGGTCCACCTGGCTCCAGGGATACATATATCCTCTAGAATCTTATCCAGGCCCTTGTCTGTTCTCATCATTCTCCTATTGAAGGAGTCTGGATCATCTTTCAGCTGAGGCAGCTTTAAGATCTCCCTGGTCTTGTCAGGGTGGGTATGAATAATATTTCCTCTGACCAAGGTCCGATAGTCATAGATAGCAGATCCAGATAGTCTTTGCCTGTCTGTATGCCACATATTAGCATAGAACTCCTGGACCATATTCCTTCCCACTTTTGTTTCAGGATTAGCTAGGATCTCCCAGTTCCTGATTCGAATTTGCTCCTGGATCTCCGGATATTCGTCTTCTTTCAGATCGAATCTAACTTCCGGGATCACTGATCTTAGACCCATTATTTTGTAATAATGGTCTGAATGTTCTTTAGTTAAGAACTTCCCTTGATTCCAAAGTGGTTTTGGAACGCTTTCTTTCTTGCCTCTTGGAGTGGGTTGTTTTCCTTTAGGAGCCATGATCTTAGTGATCACGGATAAGCACACCAAACTTAGAGGTTTGCTTGTCCTCAAGCAAAAAGAAAAGAAATGAGAGGGAGAGAAGGAGAGCTAGGTGCAATGGTGGATGGGAGGGGAGGGAGGCCGAACCCATATTTAAAGGGAGAGGGGGGTCGGTTTTCGAAAATAGGGAGGAAGATAAGATAGAAGATATGATTTTTAAGAAAATTTTAAGTATGATAAGAAAAGATATAATTTAAAATTGAAGAGATATGAAAGATATTTGAAAAAGATAGATTTGGATTTTTGAAAAAGATAATATGGAGATTTGAAAAAGATATTGATTAGTTGAAAAGATTTTTGAATGAAAAGAGATAGATTTGTTTTGAAAATTTTTGAAAAAGAGTTGAATTGGGTTGAAAAAAAGGATTTGTGCTTATGGATTAAGATACATTTGATATTTTTAAAATAGGGTTTTTAGAAATTAGGGATTTTAGAAATCAGGGTTCTTAACATGTTTATGCAAGAAATCATAAATTGAAACATGAAAATTAAATTTAGAATGAAAAATATGAAGTAAAAACGAATTCACCTCCTCCCCACCATCCTGGCGTTTGAACGCCCAAACACTGCATGTTTTGGGCATTCAACGCCCAAATGCTGCCTCTCCTGGGCGTTCAACGCCCAGCTGTTGCTTCTTTCTGGCGTTGAATGCCAGGAACTCCTTTGTCACTGGGCATTTTTCTGAACGTCCAGGACGCTGTAAATCTGGCGTTAAACACCCAGAAGGAGCTTCTTTCTGGCGTTCAACGCCCAGAAGATGCTTCTTTCTGGTGTTTAACGCCTAGATGGCTATCCTTACTGGCGTTTTCTTGCCAGTGAGCTCTTTTTCTCTGTTTTGTGTGCAGAATCCTTCTGTAGTCCTGTGAACTTATACAATTGACCTTTACCTTAGTATCAGTGAACTTTATATAAACAAATAAAATCAAGAATAGAGTAAAATGCTTAGAGAAAGTGATGCCCCATGGCTGGGTTGCCTCCCAGCAAGCGCTTCTTTATTGTCTTTAGCTGGACCTTGCTGAGCTTTTAATCTAGCTTCAAAGTTGAGCACTCTTGCTCAACATTGCCTTCAAGATAGTGCTTGATTCTCTGTCCATTAACAATGAACTTCTTATCAGAATCAATATCTTGAATCTCCACATAACCATATGGTGATACACTTGTAATTACATATGGTCCCCTCCACTGGGACTTCAGTTTTTCGGGGAATAGCCTGAGCCTAGAGTTAAATAACAGGACCTTTTGTCCTGGTTCAAAGATTCTAGATGACAGCTTTCTGTCATGCCACTTTTTTTATTTTTCTTTATAAAGCTTGGCATTTTCGAAAGTAGTGAATCTGAATTCCTCTAGCTCATTTAGCTGGAGCAATCTTTTTTCTCCAGCTAATTTGGCATCAAAGTTTAGGAATCTGGTTGCCCAGTAGGCTTTATGTTCCAGTTCCACGGGCAGATGACATGCCTTACCATACACAAGTTGGTATGGAGAGGTCCCTATAGGAATCTTGAATGCTGTTCTGTATGCCCACAGAGCATCATCCAAGCTTCTTGCCCAATCCTTTCTACGGGTACTTACAGTCCGTTCTAGGATTCTTTTTAGCTCTCTGTTAGAGACTTCAGCTTGCCCATTAGTCTGTGGATGATATGGAGTCGCCACCTTGTGGCGAATCCCATACCGGACCATGGCAGAGTAAAGCTGTTTCTTGCAGAAGTGAGTGCCCCCATCACTGATTAGTACTCTAGGGACCCCAAACCTGCTGAAGATATATTTCTGGAGGAACTTCAGTACTGTTTTAGTATCATTGGTGGGTGTGGCAACGGCCTCTACCCATTTTGATACGTAGTCAACTGCCACCAGAATGTAAGTGTTTGAGTATGATGGTGGGAAAGGTCCCATGAAGTCAATTCCCCATACGTCGAACAACTCAATCTCCAAGATTCCTTGTTGAGGCATGGCGTAACCATGGGGCAGATTACCAGCTCTTTGGCAACTGTCACAGTTACGTACAAACTCTCGGGAATGTCTATAGAGAGTGGGCCAATAGAAACCACATTGGAGGACCTTGGTGGCTGTCCGCTCACCTCTGAAATGGCCTCCATATTGTGATCCATGGCAATGCCATAGGATCCTCTGTGCTTCTTCTCTAGGCACACATCTCCGGATTATTCCGTCTGCACATCTCTTAAAGAGATAGGGTTCATCCCACAAGTAGTACTTTGCATCAGTAATTAGTTTTTTCTTTTGTTGCTTGTTGTACTCTTTGAGTATGAACCTTGCAGCTTTATAGTTCGCAATGTCTACAAACCATGGTGCTTCCTGAATGGCAAATAAATGCTCATCTGGAAAGGTCTCATAGATCTCAAGAGAGGGGAGGGACGTCCCTTCTACTGGCTCTATCCGGGACAGATGATCAGCCACTTGGTTTTCTGTCCCTTTTCTGTCTCTTATTTCTATATCAAACTCTTGCAGAAGTAACACCCATCTTATGAGCCTGGTTTTTGAATCCTGCTTTGTGAGTAGATATTTAAGAGCAGCATGGTCAGTATACACAATCACCTTTGATCCTACTAAGTATGATCTAAACTTGTCAATGGCATAGACCACTGCAAGCAATTCTTTTTCTATGGTTGTGTAATTTTTCTGGGCATCATTTAAAACGTGGCTGGCATAATAAATGACATGCAGAAGCTTGTCATGCCTCTGTCCCAATACTGCACCAATGGCGTGATCACTGGCATCACACATTAGCTCAAATGGTAATGTCCAGTCTGGTGCAGAAATAACTGGTGCTGTGACCAACTTGGCTTTCAGCGTTTCAAACGCCTGCAAACACTCTGTGTCAAACACAAATGGCGTGTCAGCAGCTAGCAAATTGCTCAGAGGTTTTGCGATTTTTGAAAAATCCTTTATAAACCTCCTATAGAATCCTGCATGCCCCAGAAAGCTTCTGATTGCCTTAACATTGGCAGGTGGTGGTAATTTTTCAATCACCTCTATTTTTGCTTGATCCACCTCTATTCCCTTGTTTGAAATTTTATGCCCAAGGACAATCCCTTCATTCACCATAAAGTGACATTTTTCCCAGTTTAAAACCAGGTTGGTCTCTTGGCATCTTTTCAGAACTAGTTTCAGGTGATCAAGACAAGAGCTGAATGAGTCTCCATATACTGAGAAGTCATCCATGAAGACTTCCAGAAATTTTTCCACCATATCAGAGAAAATAGAGAGCATGCATCTCTGGAAGGTTGCATGCGCATTACACAACCCAAATGGCATCCTTCTATAAGCAAACACTCCAGATGGACATGTGAATGCTGTTTTCTCTTGATCCTGGGGATCTACTGCAATCTGGTTATAGCCTGAGTAGCCATCCAAAAAGCAGTAATAATCATGACCTGCCAGTCTTTCTAGCATCTGGTCTATGAACGGTAAAGGAAAATGATCCTTTCTGGTGACTGTATTGAGCCTTCTGTAGTCAATACACATGCGCCACCCTGTAACTGTTCTTGTAGGAACCAGTTCATTCTTTTCATTATGAACCACTGTCATGCCCCCCTTTTTGGGGACAACTTGAACAGGGCTCACCCAGGGGCTATCAGAAATAGGGTAAATGATCCCAGCCTCCAGTAATTTGGTGATCTCTTTCTGCACCACTTCCTTCATGGCTGGATTTAGCCGCCTCTGTGGTTGAACCACTGGTCTAGCATTATCCTCCAATAAGATTTTGTGCATACATCTAGCTAGGCTTATGCCCTTAAGGTCACCAATGGACCACCCAAGAGCTGTCTTGTGTGTCCTTAACACTTGAATAAGTGCTTCCTCTTCCTGTGGATTTAAAGCAGAGCTTATGATCACTGGAAAAGTGTCACCTTCTCCCAGAAATGCATATTTTAGGGATGGTGGTAATGGTTTGAGCTCGGGTTTAGGAGCTTTTTCCTCTTCCAGAGGAAATTTCAGAGGCTCTTTCATTTCCTCTGAATCCTCCAAATTAGGCTGAACATCTTTAAAGATGTCTTCCAACTCTGATTCGAGACTCACATCTATGTTGATCTCTTCTACCAAAGAGTCAATAAGATCAACTTTCATGCAGTCTTTTGATGTGTCTGGATGCTGCATGGCTTTGACAGCATTCAAATTAAACTCATCATCATTGACTCTCAGGGTTATTTCCCCCTGTTGGATATCAATGAGAGTTCGTCCATTTGCTAGGAAGGGTCTTCCTAGAATGAGAGTGGCACTCTTGTGCTCCTCCATTTCCAGCACTACAAAGTCAGTGGGAAAGGCAAATGGCCCAACTCTGACAATCATGTCTTCAATCACGCCTGATGGGTATTTAATGGAGCCATCAGCAAGTTGGAGACATATCCGGGTTGGTTTAACTTCTTCAGTTAAACCAAGCTTTCTGATAGTGGATGCAGGTATTAGGTTGATGCTTGCCCCAAGATCACATAAAGCTGTCTTGGTGCAATTACCTTCTAATGTGCATGGTATCAGAAAACTCCCAGGGTCTTTAAGCTTTTCAGGAAAGCTTTTCAGAATGACTGCACTGCATTCTTCAGTGAGGAAAACTCTTTTAGTTTCTCTCCAATCCTTCTTATGACTCAAGATCTCTTTCATGAACTTGGCATAAGAAGGTATTTGCTCAAGTGCCTCTGCAAATGGAATCTTTATTTCAAGAGTCCTGAGATAATCTGCAAAGCGAGCAAATTGCTTATCCTGCTCCTCTTGGCGGAGTTTTTGAGGATAAGGTATCTTGGCTTTATATTCCTCAACCTTAGTTGCTGTAAGTTTATTTCCTACAGAAGTGGTTGAAGAAGCCTTTTTAGATGGGTTGTTATCAGCACTTGTGTGTGTTTGATCCCTCACTGGCAATTGAGTGCCAGAGTTAGAAGCTGAAGTGACGTTAGACGCCAGCTCCTCATCTGTTCCTGGCGTTTGAACGCCAAAACTGTGCTTCTTTTAGGCATTCAACGCCAGATCCTTGCTTGTTTCTGGCGTTGAACGCCAGTCCTGAGCATGGTCTGGGCATTCAGCGCCAGCCTTCCACCCAACTTCTGGCATTTTAACGCCAGAATTATTTTTCCCTGGACTCTTATAGTCCTCAGATGGATTTTGGGTGGTTTTCTCATTTCTTGGTTTCCTGCTGCTTTGAAGTGGGGTATTTAGTGCTTTCCCACTTCTTAATTGAACTGCTTGGCATTCTTCTGTTATTTGTTTTGACAGCTGCTGCTTTGTTTGCTTTAATTGTACTTCCATGTTTATAATGGTCATCCTTGTCTCTTGTAGTTTATCCTTGAATTCAGCCAACTGCTTTGTTAGAAAATCCAATTGCTGATTGAATTCAGCAGCTTGCTCTGCAGGACTGAGTTCAGCAGTTACTGTTTTAGCCTCTTCTTTCATGGAAGAGTCACTGCTTAAGTACAGATGCTGATTTCTAGCAACTGTATCAATGAGCTCTTGAGCTTCTTCAATTGTCTTTCTCATGTGGATAGATCCACTTGCTGAGCAATCTAAAGAGATCTGAGCTCTTTCTGTAAGCCCATAATAGAAGATGTCTAACTGAACCCACTCTGAAAACATTTCAGAGGGGCATTTTCGTAGCATCTCTCTGTATCTCTCCCAGGCATCATAAAGGGATTCATTATCTCCTTGTTTAAAGCCTTGGATGTCCAGCCTTAGCTGTGTCATCTGTTTTGGAGGAAAGTATTGATTCAGGAATTTTTCTGTCAGCTGTTTCCATGTCCTTATGCTAGCCTTAGGTTGGTTATTTAACCACCTCTTGGCTTGGTCTTTTACAGCAAATGGAAACAGTAATAATCTGTAGACATCCTGATCTACTTTCTTATCATGTACTGTGTCAGCAATTTGTAAAAACTGTGCCAAAAACTCTGTAGGTTCTTCCTGTGGAAGACCGGAATACTGGCAGCTTTGCTGTACCATGATAATGAGCTGAGGATTCAACTCAAAGCTACTGACTCCAATGGAGGGTATGCAGATACTACTCCCATATGAAGCAGTAGAGGGGTTAGCATATGACCCCAGAGTCCTCCTGGACTGTTCATTTCCACTTAGATCCATGATGGAGAAAGGGAGATGATGTAAAATAAAAAATTTATTTTTATTTATTTATTTAATTATTTCGAAGATAAAATGAATTAAAATGAAATAAATAAAAATATGTGAATATTTTCGAAAAAATGAGGAGAGAGAAAGTGGTCAGGAAGTTTTGAAAAAGATATGAATTGAAAAAGATTTTAAATTTAAAAAAAAATCTGAATTTTAAAAATAATTTTCGAAAATTTGTTTTTAAAAATAGAGAGAAAAGATATTTTTGAATTTAAAGAGGAAAGAGAGAAACAATAAGATAGCCCAAGATTTAAAATTTTTAGATCTAATGCTCCTTGTTTTCGAAAATTCTGGAGGGAAAACACCAAGGAACACCAAACTTAAAAAATTTAAGATCAAGACGCAAGGAAAACTCAAGAACACTTTGAAGACTCGCAAGAACACAAGAACATGAAGAAAGAACACCAAACTTAAAATTTTTAGAAAACCAAAATAAAATTTTTGAAAAATAAAGGAAAACCAACCAGAAAACACCAAACTTAAAGTTTGGCACGAGATTTAATAGAAAAATTATTTTTGAAAAATTTTTGAAAAGAAAATAAATGACTCTGACCCAAAAGACAAAAATTTCCTAATCTAAGCAACAAGATTTACCGTCAGTTGTTCAAACTCAAACAATCCCCGGCAACGGTGCCAAAAACTTGGTGCACGAATTGTAAATCACACTTTTTACAACTCGTACCACTAACCAGCAAGTGCACTGGGTCGTCCAAGTAATACCTTACGTGAGTAAGGGTCGATCCCACGGAGATTGTTGGCTTGAAGCAATCTATGGTTATCTTGTAACTCTTAGTCAGGAAAACAATAAAATAATTCACTTATCAAATTTGATTGCAAGGAATAAAAGGGCAGAACACAAATTATACTTGTATGCACTGATGGAGAGTATGTTGGAGTTTTGGAGATGCTTTGTCTTCTGAAATTCTGCTTTCCTCTATTTTTTGATTCACGCATGCACGTCCTCCTATGGCAAGCTGTGTGTTGGGGGATCACCATTGTCAATGGCTACCATCCATCCTTCCAGTGAAAAGGGTCCAGGTGCGCTGTCACCGCACGGCTAATCATCTGCAGGTTCTCAGTCGTACCGGAATAGGATTTACTATCCTTTTGCGTCTGTCACTATGCCCAGCACTCACGAGTTTGAAGCTCGTCACAGTCATTCAATCCCTGAATCCTACTCGGAATACCACAGACAAGGTTTAGACTTTCCGGATTCTCTTGAATGCTGCCATCAATCTAGCTTATACCACGAAGATTCCGATTAAGGGATCTAAGAGATATTCATTCATTCTATGGTGGAACGTAAGTGGTTGTCAAGCACGCGTTCGTGGAGGAATGATGATGATTGTCACGTTCATCACATTCATATTGAAGTTCGAATGGATATCTTAGATAGGAACACGCATGTTTGAATGGAAAACAGAAATACTTGCATTAATTCATCGAGACACAGCAGAGCTCCTCACCCCCAACAATGGAGTTTAGAGACTCATGCCATCAAAAGGTACAAAGTTCAGATCTAAAATGTCATGAGATGCAAAATAAATCTCTAAAAGTTGTTTAAATACTAAACTAGTAACCTAGGTTTACAGAAAATGAATAAACTATGATAGATGGTGCAGAAATCCACTTCTGGGGCCCACTTGGTGTGTGCTGGAGCTGAGACTTAAGCAAATCACGTGCATAGGGCTGTTTTGGGCATTCAACGCCAGCTTTGGATCCTTTTCTGGCGTTGAACTCCAACTTGTAACTTGTTTCTGGCGCTGGACGCCAGACAGCAACATGGAACTGGTGTTGAACGCCAGTTTACGTCGTCTATTCCTGAGCAAAGTATGGACTATTATATATTGCTGGAAAGCCCTGGATGTCTACTTTCCAACGCATTTAGAAGCGCGCCATTTGGAGTTTTGTAGCTTCAGAAAATCCACATTGAGTGCAAGGAGGTCAGAATCCAACAGCATCAGCAGTCCTTTTTCAGCCTGAATCAGATTTTTGCTCAGCTCCATCAATTTCAGCCAGAAAATACCTGAAATTACAGAAAAACATACAAACTCATAGTAAAGTCCAGAAATATGAATTTTGCCTAAAAACTATTGAAAATAAACTAAAAACTAACTAAAACACACTAAAAATTATATGAAATTAACCCCAAAAAGCGTATAAAATATCCGCTCATCAACATGGAAAATAAATTGCAAGAAAGTAAAGGTTGCAGAATTTTAAAGAGCAGAAGAGTAAATTGCAAGAAATAGATAAACAGAATGTAAATGGCAAGAATGATAAATTGCAAAAAGATAAAAGGGAATTGGGTAATGGGTATTCAAAGAACTAAAGAACAAAATAGATGAGAATTAATGATGGAGAGATCATTAGGGATCAGAGATGTAAATTCTCATGAATTGATGTTGATTATTTCCTTCTCAATCATGGGTATAGATCCATGGCAAATTTTGGGTAATTGAGTCCCAATCTCTTGGTAACTCAATTTCTCTCAACACAACCAATTGCCACTCTCGTGATCTAATTGTTCAAGAGAAGAGATGAAGTTCAATTTCTAATCCAAGCCACACAACTTCCAGAATCTCAACTAAGGGGGGTTACATCTCACATACCAACCCAAAGTGTATTGATCAAAGAAATCATGAAAGGATGAACTCTAAACTGAATTATGTAGCTCCTTTCTCAAGTTCACCACATAATTCATATAGATTCAATCCCTCTCTCGATGGTGATTAAATCTGTGGAGAACAAGAGTTTCCTCTTAGATGAACCACTTGAATTGAGAAGGAAAAGAAAAGTTATCAACCCATTCAAATGAGCAGAGCTCCTCCCCGTAATGAAATGGGGTTTAGTGAATCATAGCTCTAAATTCAACAATAAATGCAAAAGTAAACATTAAAATTGAGTAGTGAAGAATATTGAGGAATGAAGATGAAGTTCTTGAAAACTCAAATTCAAAATTTCCAAAAGAAAACAAAATAGAAGATGGTTGAGAAGCAGTAAAAACAGAAAAATTCTGAGTGTAAAAGTAAAAGTGTCTAAGCTCCTTTAAAGTACAAAACTATTCTCTATTTATACTATTCCTAAAACTCCTTGAAATTCTCCTTTTGGGTTAGCAATTTGGGCCTTTCTCTTGTTGATTTTGCTTCATGAAAGAATTCTTGTCAAACAGAAGAAACAAGACTCATTTTCATTGCTATGGCCCAATGGCCTGGCGTGTTTGCCAATAACGCCAGTCTTGGTGCACATTGGCAACGTGCGAGTCATTTCCCTAGGAGTGGAACATGGTGCTTGGGCGTTGTTGCCCAAGTTGTTGCCCAAGTTATTGCCAAACACTTGCTTGTTCTTCACTTTTTATGCTTGATGTTGCCTGAACTTTTAGCTTCAATCCTTTGTCTCAATATGAATTATTATATATCATTGGAAAGCTCTTGATGTCTACTTCCCAATGCAACTAGAATTACCTCATTTGGACCTTCCTAGCTCAAGTTATGCTCCATTGAAGAGGGCAAGGTTAGGCTGCCTTGGTTGGGCATTTTTGCCAAACACGCCACCAATAACGCGCTCAACAACTCCTCTAGCCCAAATTTCTTGGCCTGGCATTGTTGCTGGAGTTTCCAAGGAACACGCCAGGCCATTTTAGCCTTGGCAACGTGTTCGACCCCCCTCTCTTGGCCCATTCATGGTTCCTTGAATTTCAACCTCATTTCCTTGTTTTTGGGGCCTAAAGATAACTCTGATTCGAGCTTCCATTTCATGCTTCACTATGGACTATTATATATCGTTGGAAATCTCTAAATGTCAGCTTTCCAACGCAACTAGAAGCACTCAAATTGGATCTCTGTAGCTCAAGTTATGTTCCATTGAAGAAGGCAAGGTCAAGCTGCCTGGCGTTGTTGCCCAAGTTGTTGGTAAACACGCCAACAACAACGCCCTTAGTGTCTAAGGCTCTAAATAAAGCCAGCTTTTGAGTCTTCAAATGAACTCCAATCCCATGCTATGATATATGGTTGGAAATCTCTTGATGTCTACTTTTCAACGCCATTGAAATCACCTCATTTGGAGTTTTCTAGCTCAAGATATGCTCCTTTGAAGAGGACAAGGTCAAGCTGCCTTGGTTGGGCATTTTTACCAAACACGCCACTAACAACGTGCTCTGTCCTCCCCTGACTCAAGTTCTTTGCATTGGCGTTGTTGCTGGCGTTGTTGATGAACACGCCAGTTTATCCTCTGCTTGGCAACGCTCTTGAGCTCTTCCTTGCTCTGCTCCAAGATCCTGGCGTTGTTGCCAGCGTTGTCAAGGAACACGCTAGCCTTCTCCAAGTGTGGCGACGTGCTATCCCCCGTTTCCTTGCCAAGATTGATGTGTCTTCAAGTCTTCTTGCTCCAATTCTTGCTCCATTTCCTTCTTGCTTCATTACCTAACATAAACCAAAGAATCTTCCTCAAAGTCTTGCCATTTTATGCAATAAATTTCAAGGGAATCATTCACATCAACTTGTTTATAAACTCCTTGAATCATTTGCATGGATTATGCCAAATTTCACCTAGTTCTTGGTTCATGAATGCATGGAGATGAAAATCATTAAAATGCTTGTTTATTTCAAAGAAAATGAATGAAATTAAGCTAAAACTACTTAAACTAACTAGCTAATATAGCAAAGATTCAAACGCATCAAGCTTCAAAGCTCTTGGCAAGAGCTTGGCTCTTGTTTCCTTCTTCCATGTGTTCTTGATAAAACTCTTGGCAAGAGCTTGGCTTCTGATTCTTTGAAGGAAAGCTCTCCACAAGAGCTTTAAAGCTCTTGGCAAGAGCTTTATACCCTTGTTTTTTGAATGCATCCATGCTTCTCCTTCTTTGAGCCACGCTTCTCTTCCTTGTGCCACGCTTTCTTTCTTTGCTTAGATCATGCTCCTTAGTGATGACAAGTCATCTTAGCCTAGTTTCACTAGCCTTTTTCTTTGTTTTAACTAGGTTTTATGCACTTTCTTGCATTCTAAGTAAGTAATTTGGAATGAAAATACATGACTTCTTTAAATCAAACAACCACCATGTAATTGATGCTAAATAATGAGGTTTAAGCTAAATTTAATTGATAATTAATTGATTTATAAACCTTGTAAAATTTGTGATACTTTGATTGGTTGAATTGATTACTTGTAGGTGAAGAAAGAAGAAAATAAGAAAAGCGTGGCTTAAGAAGCGTGCCCAAGGAAAGAAAAAGCGTGGCAAAAATCAAAGAAGAGTGAAAGCTAAGTTGAGAAAGCAAACTGAGCTTCACAAGGACAAATGGGAGAAGGCAAGGCACCAAGCTCAGTTCAATTAGTTAACTGAGCACTAAAGAAAGCAAGGAAACAACATAAGGCTCAGTTCACTAAGTGAGCTTTATCGGGGGCTTCTCAAAATTAATTCAAGATGAAATTCCAAGGGAGGAAGCCATCAAGTTTCGAACTCATGAACTCAAGGAAGGCAAGGAACGCTCCTTGCAAGGAAAATCAAGAAGAAATGGCCAAAATGCTTCCTCCAAGGTTCGAACATGGAACCTCACGCTACCAAGCTTGCAAGGAAAATAAGCCAAAATTTGCCAAAAAGCATTCACCAAGACTTGAACCTTGCACCTAAAGGATGACAAGAAGGCGCTTGATGTGTGGAAAACGATCCAACACGAAACTCACCGGCAAGTGTACCGCGTCGCATCAAGTAATAAAACTCACGGGAGTGAGGTCGATCCCACAGGGATTGAAGGATTGAACAATTTTAGTTTAGTGGATGACTTAGTCTAGCGAATCAAGAGTTGATTTGAGTGGTTTGTAATCGACAGAAGCTAAATTGCATGAAATTAAAAGGGACAATTGGCAAGAATTTAAAGTGCAGAGAAATTAAAGAGACTGAATCTTAAAGTGCAAGTAATATAAATTGCAGAAACTTAGATTGCAAGAAATGTAAATTGCAGAATCTTAAAGTGCAAGAAATGTAAATGGCTTGAATTGTAAAGGGAATTGGGAATTGGATTTGCAGAAATTAAACAAGGAAAAGTAAAATGCAATAAACAGAAAAGTAGAAGATGACTTGAATTAAAGCGGATCTAAAACGGAAATGAGAAAAAGCTTGGTGTAGCAATGAAATAAGGAAATTGAAATTTAAAACTGTAGATCTCAGGACTCAAGAGACTAGATAGCTGAGTCTAGATCTCACTGCCTTCCTAGATCCAGCAAGACAATTGCAAAGGAAATAAAGAAATGTAAATTGCAGAAAGAGTAGAGGAAGAAGCAATTAACAGAAATGGGAATTCAATTATGCAGAAAATTAAACAAGATCTCAAGGTGAGATTGAAACAGAAGTTCTTCAATTCTCCACCCAAAATCCAAAGCAAGAAAAGTAAAGAGTGCTGAACAAGAACAAGGAAGAAGAGAGATCAATTCTCCTTCCTAATTCTCTAGAATTCTAAAGCAACAAATCAAAAAAATGTAAAGGTGAGCTCTCTGTAAGTGTTCTAAGAATTCTAAAGGAAAAGCTCTCCGAAAAACTTAAATCCTAAACTATTTATACACTTTCTTCAAATGGTCTTCAAGCCTTGAATTGGGCCTTTGCTCTTGATGGAATTGGGTTGATAAAGGCCTCGGTTGATTGCTCTTGGAGTTGGAGAGAAATCCATTGTGAACCGGGTTATAAATCATAAAAGCTTGAGTCAAAGTTTGAGGCAAACTTTGGCTCAAGCTTTTCATATCAGCTGCCCCCATTTACTGCTACCAACGTTTGGGCTAAAGTTTGAGGTCAAACTTTAGGCCAAATGTTGATCCCCTTGTGTGCATGTGTGGCGCCAACGTTTGCCAAAAAGCTTGAGGCAAACGTTGGCGCAAGCTTTTCTCCTCTAGGGTATGTTGGTGTGGCGCCAACGTTTGCCAAAAAGTTTGAGGCAAACGTTGGCACAAGCTTTTCTCCTCCAGGGTGTTGGTGTGTGGCGCCAACGTTTGCCCAAAAAGCTTGAGGCAAACGTTGGCGCAAGCTTTTCTCCTCCAGGGTGTTGGTGTGTGGCGCCAACGTTTGCCAAAAAGCTTGAGGCAAACGTTGGCGCAAGCTTTTTGCTCCAACCAATGTGCATTCACTCTTCCAAAAGCATGAGCTAAAGTTTGAGGCAAGCTTTTGCTCAAGCTTTTTGTTCTCTCTTGCTCCTTGCCCTTTCTTCTTTCTTCAACCTCCTTCAAAGCTTTTTTCACCTATCATCAATCAACCAAACACATCAAAGCTATGCTCAAAATCATGAGTTTGTTATTCTTTCATAATATATGACAATTATACCACAAAATCTCATGAAATTGCATTAATTCATCTATGGTTGATTGAATCAAAGGAAATATGAAATTCTACCCAATTGGCTTACTTATGGCTCAAGAAAGTGCATAAAAACAATTGAAAACAAAAGAAAAAGACTAGTGAAACTAGGCTAAGATGACTTGTCATCATAACACCAAACTTAAAGCTTGCTTGTCCCCAAGCAAGAAAAGAATTATTGAGAAGAAAGAATGAAATGGAAGAGGATGTTCCTGCTAGCAGAGTATTATTGGTAGTTCATGGGGTTTTATGTGGATATGTAAACACTCACTTCTTATTGACTTTTAGGCCTAGAAAGTCTCCTTCAAGCATCAAACAACACACTGCTATGACTTCTCATTATTCCTTTGTCCTTGACTATTACTTTTCTCTATAAGCTTTAGTTCAGTGTCATGTGTAACAAGTTCTTTTCTTTCTTTATACTTGACACATTATTCACTATAGACACTTGGCTCACATTCCTTCTTAAAACATTGATGCCCAGCACCTCTTTGGGTTACTAAATGCCTTGTAACTAGGTTGCTCTTGATAGTGGACCTTCAGCTGATGATCCCGGGTTTGTTAACCCAAGTCACCAAGTGTTGATGCACTCCAAAGAACTTAATAATCCAAGCAGATCCTAGTACAAAGACACCACAGGCATATATTCTAAGGTTCAAGCTATTGGTGTCTAGCTTTGTTTCTTTTTATTTTTCTTTTGTTCTGTTGCCACTCTTTGGCTATTTCTTTTCTCTTTTTGTTCTTCTTTTTAGCCAAGGACTTTTATTTGATTGAGATTCATAGACAGTAGGCCACTTTTTACTTAGAAGGAGACATCCTAGTTCTCTTATTCACTAAAAGTGAGCTATCATACAATCACACATACATACCACCACTTACTTTTATTGTACTTCTATCTAACAGAGAACTATCTCACTTCACATTCAAACATTTCTTTTATTGAATTAAAGATGCAGGGGACAAAGCATGCTTTTTGTTAAGTGACAGTAGACACACAAGCATACACTTAGACTAGCTTATTTATTTCAAAAAAAATTTGATTCTACTTGTACTAGATGAACACTTTAGCAAAATATAAATCATAGCATCTCTCAACAGCAGAAGTTAAGTATAGATACAACCTATTGGCTTGCAGTTCTTTTGTTCTTCTTTCTGTTGGTCCCCTTTTGAGTCATGGTGCATAATGTCTTCAATTGGTGGTTAGTTCCCTGCACAATTCTCAAAAGTTGCTTGCTTCTCAAGCCCTTAGGTGACTGGTTAGTATGCATGAATTGAGTGCGGCTTTTAGATTTAATTTGGTGTGGGAACACCAAACTTAGTTCCTTGCCACTTCCTCTGATGCAACAGGTTAACTATATGTAAAATCTTATGTTCTTGCTAAAGGTTATGGAATTGAAATTAGAGAGAAATTAAGTAGTTGAATAATATGTTTGATTGCGTGGAGCTAGTATTGTGCAAGAAGTGAGAATGTATTTTTAAATGATGTTTTGGTGGAACACCAAACTTATAATCCTTCATTCTCCTTTAAATTGTTTTGGTGTGTAACACCAAACTTAGATCCTTGCAATGCATACCAAATATTCAACAATTTTTTTATTGAAAAGGCTATGAAAAGAAAACTACCTCTGGTTGGGTTGCCTCCCAACAAGCGCTCTTTTAATGTCACTAGCTTGACATCCTTCAATTCTTTTCAAGAAGGCTGTAGGCTCTGGACCTCTTTTTCCTTATCCCATTGTCCTCCCAAGTATAGCTGATGACAAGTCATCTTAGCCTAGTTTCACTAGCCTTTTTCTTTTGTTTTCAATTGAATTATGCACTTTTTTGAGCCAAAAGCAAGCCAATTGGGTAGATTTTCATGTTTCCTTTAATTTAATCAACCATGTATGAATTCATGCTATTTCATGAGGTTTTATGCTATAATTGTCATATATTATGAAAGAATGAATATCTCATGATTTTGAGCATAGCTTTGATGTGTTTGGTTGATTAATGATAGGTGAAGAAAGCTTGGAGAAAGGTTGATGCAAGAAGGAATGGCTAGGAGGAATGACTTGAGTCTTGGATTAATTATGAACCAGGAAGCAAAAGCTGGAGCAAAAGTTAGCCCCTAACTTTTTGGCTAACTTTTGGGTAAAAGCTGGAGCAAAAGTTAGCCCCTAACTTTTTGGCTAACTTTTGGGCAAAAGCTGGACCAAAAGTTAGCCCCTAACTTTTTGGCTAACTTTTGGCATGAAAAACACTCCCTGGATGCACCAAAAGTTTGCGCCAATGTTAGCCCCTAACTTTTTGGCTAACGTTGGCGCCTGAAAAACTCTCCCTGGGCTAGCAAAAGTTTGCGCCAACGTTAGCCCCTAACTTTCTGGCTAACGTTGGCGCCATGAATAACCAAGGGGAGGCCAACATTGGAGCAAAAGTTAGACCCCTAACTTTTGCCCCAACGTTGGTATCAGCAAAACAAGGGTGCTGATGTGAAAAGTTGGAGCAAAAGTTAGACCCTAACTTTTACTCCAACTTTTACTCAAGCTTTCATGATTCCAACCCGGTTCAATTCGGTTCTTCTCCAAACTCCAAGAGCAATCAACCAAGGCCTCTCTCAACCCAATTCCACCAAGAGCAAAGGCCCAATTGAAGGCTTGAAGACCATTTGAAGAAAGTGTATAAATAGATTAGAATTTAAGTTTTAAGGGAGCTTCCCTTTGAGTTTTCAGAGAGCTTTCTTTTCTGGTTTGATTGAGAGCTCACTTTTACATTTCTTAGCATTGTTGTTTTAATTCAAGAGAATTTGGGAGGAGAATTGATCTCTCTTCTTCCTTGTTCTTGCCCAGCACTCTTTACTTTTCTTGTCTTGGATTTTGGGTGGAGAATTGAAGAAATTCTGTTTCAATCTCACCTTGGAATCTTGTTTAATTTTCTGCTTAATTGAATTTCAGTTTCGGTTAATTGTTCTTCATCTACTTTCTTTGCAATTTACAATTTCCTTGGCAATTGTTCTTGTTGGATCTAGGAAGGCATTGAGATCTAGACTTGGTTTTCTAGTCTCTTGGGTCCTGAGATCCGGATTTCCCATTTCCCATTCCCTGTTTACTGTTTTCATGCTCATTTACAATTCTGTTTCTAGATCTGATTCAATCCAAGTGTTCTTCTATTCCTCTGCTTGTTAAATTTTAATTTCCCTTGTTTAATTCCTGCAAATCCAACTCCCAATTCCCTTTACAATTCAAGCCATTTACATTTCTTGCACTTTAAGATTCTGCAATTTACATTTCTTGCGTTCTAAGTTTCTGCCATTTAATTTCTTGTTCTTTAAGATTCAGCATTTTAAATTTCAGCTCTCTTTAATTTCATGCCAATTGCCCATTCCCTTTACTTTCTATGCAATTTAAATTCTACAAATCACAAATTTCTCAACCAAATCTTGATTCGCTTGACTAAATCAACCACCAAACTAAAATTGCTCAATCCTTCAATCCCTGTGGGATCGACCTCACTCCCGTGAGTTATTATTACTTGATGCGACCCGGTGCACTTGCCGGTTAGATTTGGGTGTCTTGGAGAAATTCGTTTTTCCAGGAAAATATCCCATCAAGTTTTTGGCGCCGTTGCCGGGGATTGATTAGGTTGACAATGATTAAGTGAGGTGGTGATCTAGATCAAGCACTTTTTCTTTTCTGTTTCTTTATTTTCGTTGCTAACCCGCTAACTGTTTTAATTTTTGCTTAAGCTAACTAATATTTCACTTCAACCATGGATTGAAGTGTTATTGCCTTTCTGGTGTTGTGTGATTCTTATGTTTTGCTTGTATGTCAGATACAAGAAGAGAGATCCCTACCTTTCATGAAACTGACGAAAGAATCCTCCGAAGGCTAAGAAGAGAAGCAAGAGAAAAAAATGTTGCTGGAGAGGAAGAATCAGATGAAGAATATCATGAATTGGAGGAACACTCAACAAATCCAACAAATCCACCAGTGAGAATGGCCAACAACAATGGTCAACCCCAGAGGAGAGTCTTGGCTTCATATACACTTGCTAATCCAAGGCATTGTGGGAGTAGCATTCTTACCCCAAATGTCGATGCAAATAACTTTGAATTGAAGCCCCAACTCATCACCTTGGTGTAGAACAATTGTTCCTATGGAGGAGGCCCCTTGGAAGATCCAAACCAGCACCTATCCACCTTCCTGAGGATATGTAACACAGTGAAGACCAATGGTGTGCATCCTGACAGTTACAAATTGCTGCTATTTCCATTTTTCCTCAAAGACAAAGCCACTCAATGGTTGGAGTCATTTCCAAGAGATAGCATCATCAACTGGGATGATCTAGTAACCAAGTTTCTTGCCAAGTTTTACCACCTCAAAGAGTTATTAGATTGAAGACTGAAGTACAAACATTCACACAAATGGATGCTAAACCCTTGTATGAGGCATGGGAACGATACAAAGCTCTAATCAGGAAGTGCCCTCCTGAGATGTTTAATGAATGGGATAAACTCCAAAATTTCTATGAAGGACTGACAATGAAAGCTCAAGAGGCACTTGACTATTCAGCAGGAGGCTCAATGCAACTCATGAAGACAGCTGAAGAAGCTCAGAACCTCATTGACATGGTGGCTAACAACCAATATTTCTTTGGCCATCAGAGACAACACCAACCATCACTAAGGAAAGGAGTGTTAGAAATGGAAGGGGTTGACACCCTCCTAGCTCAAAACAAGATAATGCAGCAGCAGATTCAAGAACAATTTGAGCAGATGGCTAAAAAGATTGATAGTTTACAAGTTGTAGCAGTGAATACAAGCCAACCATCAACCACATGGGGACAAAATGAAGAAAACCAAGAAAATCAGCAGCAGGAACAACCTCAATATGTGCACAACTAAGGCTCATGCCAAAATGAGATTTATGGTGACACCTACAATCCATCCTGGAAGAACCATCCAAATCTCAGATGGGGAGATAACCACACCCACAGCCAGCAATCGTGGCAGAAAAACTCAAACCAAAACAACTCAAGGAACACAACTTACTCAAACCACGACCAGCAAAACGCTAATAATAATCAATACAAGAAACCACAAAATACATATCAACCACCCCACCACAATCCACAAACTCATCAAAATAGCATTTTCGCACCAACATCTAACCCCCAAAACTACCACACTACCCCTACAAATAACTTCCAGCAACCACATTCCACCCCCATCATACCACCAATAGACCATCATGAAAGTAGAATTTCAAGTCTTGAGGCAGCCATACAAGCAATTGCTCAGTCCACTCAAAGCTTGGTCAAAATACAAGAGAGAAATGAAGCTATCATGAAGAGCCTTGAACGACAAGTGGGACAATTGGCCAAACAAGCTGAACGGCCAACCAATGTTATCCCAAGTGATACAATCTCCAATCCAAAGGACAAAGGAAAAGCTACAAAGTGGGAGGAGTGCAAAGCAATCATAGTGGGAAGTGAAAAGACTAGGGAGAAGGAAGCCATCAATCAAGAAGAACACAACAGAGAAGTTCCACAAGAAGAGACAGAAGAGAGAAGTGAAGAGGAGAGAAAAACCAAGAATGCAAAAAGCTCAAAGAAAGATGTGGACATCCTTGAAACACAGCTACAAGAGAAGAAGGAAGGGGTGAAGCCAGATGTCCCCAAACTTTCGTACCCTCAGAGGTTAAGAAAAGAAAACGAGGATAAGCAATACTCAAAATTCTTGGATATATTCAAGACTCTCAGCATCAATATTCCTTTCTTAGAAGCACTTGAACAGATGCCATTATATGCCAAATTTATGAAAGAAGTACTCACAAAGAAAAGATCCCTGAAGGAAGGACAGATTGTTGAGATGACAAAGGAATGTAGTGCTATCCTCCAAAGAGAGTTGCCAAAGAAGAAAGATGATCCTGGGAGTTTTTACATACCTTGCACCATAGGAAACATAACAATTGAGAAGTCATTTTGTGACCTTGGTGCAGGTATAAACTTGATGCCTTTGTCTCTAATGAGGAAACTTCAAATTTCTGAGCTGAAGTCCACACGAATAGTTCTCCAAATGGCTGACAAATCCATTAAGCAAGCACTGGGAGTTGTGGAGAATGTGTTGGTAAAAGTGGGAAAATTCTTTCTCCCAGCTGATTTTGTCATCCTGGATATGGATGAAGACCCTAACACTCCCATCATCCTGGGGAGGCCTTTCCTGGCTACGGGCAGAGCATTGATAGATGTTGAAAAAGGAGAATTGTTGTTAAGAGTGCATGATGAGCACCTAGCATTCCATGTTTTTAAAATCCTGCATGAGCCTACTCAAGAAGAAGATTGTATGAAGGATAAGGCCAAGGATCAAAGCTTGAAGGAGGCATTCAATGAGTTAACTCCAAGACTTCTACATCCATGCTTGAAAGAAGTAAAGATGGTGCAACAGACCAAAAAAATCAAGGAGGAACTAGATCCAAAACCCCCAGATGAGAACCTCAACATTCCAGATAAAGAACCACCAAGGCATGAATCATCTCTTAAGAAAGAAGAGAAGAAGAAGAGGCCAAAAGGGTGGAAAAACAAGAAAATCCCCACTGAAGGCTTTTCACCAGGGGATAAAGTAGTGTTAAACACACAACCAATGAAGATGTCTCCACAATTATTTGAATATTACACTGTGAACCGGGTACTTTCACTTGAACACTTAGAGATCATCAAAGAGGAGACCGGAAGAAAGTTAACAGTAAGAGGAGAAAAGCTGAGGCACTATGATTTTCAACCTCCATGATCAAAGAACAAGATGTCAAGCTAGTGACATTAAAAGAGCGCTTGTTGGGAGGCAACCCAACCTGAGGTAGTTTTCTTTTCATAGCCTTTTCAATAAAAATGTTGAATAATTGGTATGCATTGCAAGGAGCTATGTTTGGTGTTGCACACCAAAACAATTTAAGGAAGAATGAAGGATTCTAAGTTTGGTGTTCCACCAAAATCTCATTTAAAAGCATACTCTCACCTCCTGCATAATGCTAGCTCCAAGCAATCAGACAAATTATTCAACCATTTAATTGCTTTTAGTTTTGGTTCCATAACCTTTAGCAAGGCCAAAAGTAGTCATAAGTAGACAACCTGTTGCATTAGAGACAGTGGCAAGGAATTAAGTTTGGTGTTCCCACACCAAATTAAATCCAAAACCCACACTCAATTCATGCATACTAACCAGTCACCTAAGGGCTTGAGAAGCAAGCAACTTTTGAGAATTGTGCAGGGAACTAACCACTAATTGAAGACATAATGCACCATGACTCAAAAGGGGATCAACAAAAAGAAGGACAAAAGAACTGCAAACCAATAGGTTGTATCTATACTTAACTTCAGCTGTTGAGAGATGCTATGATTTATATCTTGCTAAAGTGTTCATCTAGTACAAGTAGAATCAATTTTCTTAAAATAAGTAAGCTAGTCTAAGTGTGTGCTTGTGTGTTTACTTTCACTTAAAAAAATGCATGCTTTGTCCCCTGCAATTTCAATTCAATAAAAGAAATGTTTGAATGTGAAGTGAGATAGTTCTCTGTTAGATAGAAGTACAATAAAAGTAAGTGGTGGTATGTATGTGTGATTGTATAATAGCTCACTTTTAGTGAATAAAAGAACTAGGATGCCCTCTTCTAAGTATAAAGTGGCCTACTGTCTATGAATCTCAATCAAATAAAAATCCTTGGTTAGAAAGAAAAACAAAAAGAAAGAAAAAAGGGGAGAAAAAGAAACAGCCAAAGAGTGGCAGAACAAAAGCTGGAGCAAAAGTTAGCCCCTAACTTTTTGGCTAACTTTTGGGCAAAAGCTGGAGCAAAAGTTAGCCCCTAACTTTTTGGCTAACTTTTGGGCAAAAGCTGGACCAAAAGTTAGCCCCTAACTTTTTGGCTAACTTTTGGCATGAAAAACACTCCCTGGATGCACCAAAAGTTTGCGCCAACGTTAGCCCCTAACTTTTTGGCTAACGTTGGCGCCTGAAAAACTCTCCCTGGGCTAGCAAAAGTTTGCGCCAACGTTAGCCCCTAACTTTCTGGCTAACGTTGGCACCATGAATAACCAAGGGGAGGCCAACATTGGAGCAAAAGTTAGACCCCTAACTTTTGCCCCAACGTTGGTATCAGCAAAACAAGGGTGCTGATGTGAAAAGTTGGAGCAAAAGTTAGACCCTAACTTTTACTCCAACTTTTACTCAAGCTTTCATGATTCCAACCCGGTTCAATTCGGTTCTTCTCCAAACACCAAGAGCAATCAACCAAGGCCTCTCTCAACCCAATTACACCAAGAGCAAAGGCCCAATTGAAGGCTTGAAGACCATTTGAAGAAAGTGTATAAATAGATTAGAATTTAAGTTTTAAGGGAGCTTCCCTTTGAGTTTTCAGAGAGCTTTCTTTTCTGGTTTGATTGAGAGCTCACTTTTACATTTCTTAGCATTGTTGTTTTAATTCAAGAGAATTTGGGAGGAGAATTGATCTCTCTTCTTCCTTGTTCTTGCCCAGCACTCTTTACTTTTCTTGTCTTGGATTTTGGGTGGAGAATTGAAGAAATTCTGTTTCAATCTCACCTTGGAATCTTGTTTAATTTTCTGCTTAATTGAATTTCAGTTTCGGTTAATTGTTCTTCATCTACTTTCTTTGCAATTTACAATTTCCTTGGCAATTGTTCTTGTTGGATCTAGGAAGGCATTGAGATCTAGACTTGGTTTTCTAGTCTCTTGGGTCCTGAGATCCGGATTTCCCATTTCCCATTCCCTGTTTACTATTTTCATGCTCATTTACAATTCTGTTTCTAGATCTGATTCAATCCAAGTGTTCTTCTATTCCTCTGCTTGTTAAATTTTAATTTCCCTTGTTTAATTCCTGCAAATCCAACTCCCAATTCCCTTTACAATTCAAGCCATTTACATTTCTTGCACTTTAAGATTCTGCAATTTACATTTCTTGCGTTCTAAGTTTCTGCCATTTAATTTCTTGTTCTTTAAGATTCAGCATTTTAAATTTCAGCTCTCTTTAATTTCATGCCAATTGCCCATTCCCTTTACTTTCTATGCAATTTAAATTCTGCAAATCACAAATTTCTCAACCAAATCTTGATTCGCTTGACTAAATCAACCACCAAACTAAAATTGCTCAATCCTTCAATCCCTGTGGGATCGACCTCACTCCCGTGAGTTATTATTACTTGATGCGACCCGGTGCACTTGCCGGTTAGATTTGGGTGTCTTGGAGAAATTCGTTTTTCCAGGAAAATATCCCATCAATAGCTTTGCTCTGTGACCATTTGTTGTGAATTGACTCTTTGTTGCTTCATCTAGCAATTCAAGACTCCCATAAGGAAAAACCTTTGTCACCAAGTATGGGCCAGTCCACTTAGATTTAAGTTTGCCAGGGAAGATCTTAAGTCTTGAGTTATACAGGAGCACTTGCTGTCCTGGCTTGAACTCCTTCTTTGTGATCTTCTTATCATGCCACCTCTTAGCTCTTTCCTTGTATATCTTAGCACTCTCATAGGCTTCTAGCCTGAATTCATCCAACTCATTTAGTTGTAACAACCTTTTCTCTCCTGCAGCTTGGGAATCAAGGTTGAGGAGTTTAGTGGCCCAAAAAGCTCTGTGTTCAAGCTCTATAGGGAGGTGGCAGGATTTGCCATACAATAGCTGAAAGGGTGACTTGCCAATAGGAGTTTTAAAAGTTGTTCTATATGCCCATAATGCATCTTCTAGCTTCCTAGCCCAATCTTTTCTTGTGCTTCCCACTGTTTTCTCTAGGATCTTCTTTAATTCCCTATTTGCTAGTTCAGCCTGGCCATTAGTCTGAGGGTGGTAAGGTGTGGCTACTTTATGGATTACTCCATATTTGTGGAGGAGTTTCTCCATCTGTTTGTTGCAAAAGTGACCACCACCATCACTAACAAGACCCTTGGGCACTCCATATCTTGTAAAAATGTGCTTTTTAAGGAATTGGAGGACAATCTGTGCATCACAGGTGGTTGTGGCTATGGCTTCCACCCACTTTGAAACATACTCTACTGCCACCAAGATATATCTAAAAGAGTAGGAAGGGGGAAAGGGTCCCATGAAATTAATGCCCCATAAGTCAAATAGCTCCACTTCCAGGATGAAATTTTGAGGCATCTCATTTCTTTTTGTCAATCCTCCAGTTCTTTGACATTCATTGCATTGGTGAACAAACTCTCTGGCATCCTTGAAGATAGTTGGCCAATAAAACCCACTCTGTAGTACCTTTGCAGCTGTTCTCTCTGGTCCAAAGTGTCCACCATACGCTGAGCCATGGCAATGCCATAGTATGTCCTTCATTTCACTTTCAGGGATATGATGACATGTCATCATGTCATGTTTTTCTATGCTTTTTCATACAAGAAATTGATAATTAGTGCTTAAATATTGCATTCTTTCATGCTTAAATGGTATATTTCCTTGATCTTTTAATTTTATAAATTTGGTAGGAAATAAAAAGAAAAAGAAGCAAAGAAGCACAAAATAAGCTAAAAAGGAGAAAAAAAGAGCTTTGGGGCACACTTTGAAGTTGGAGCACACTTTGGAGCCTTAGGCCACGCTTTTAAAAGCGTGGCCCATGACCAAATCAAGGAAGCATGAACAATCAGCATACAAAGCTCAGTTCACTAAGTGAACTTAGCCTTGCCGTACAAGAAAAATGTGCTTGGAGGCAAGAAATTTTGCTAAGTTAAAATCTGGGCGTTTACAGCATGACCATGCCTCCTTCAAAGGGCAATAACTTGAGCTACAGACATCCAATTGATGTGCTTCCAGTTGCGTTGGAAAGCTGACATTCACAGCTTTCCAACGATGTATCATAGTCCATATTTGGTACGAAATTGAGGCACAAGTGAAATGCATCTTTAAGGGACAAAAATAAGCAAAAAAATCAGCCAATGCTTCCACCAAGGCTCGAAGGGGGAGACACAAGGAAAACAAGGAAAGCAAGAAAAGAGTGCTCAGTTCACTTTTCCAACTTAGCTTTTTCGGGCTCCTCCCCAAAGGAAATCAAAGTGCAACACTTGAAAAAGGCCTCCACCAAAGTTCGAACCCAAGACCCCACACTCAAGCAAGGCACTACACAAGGGGAGCTCAGTTGGTTTTCCCAACTGAGCACTACTTCCCCCATCTCCCCACATTTTGGCACGCTCAAAGGCACCAAGGAGCAAGCATGATGCGCAACAATTTGGCACACCAAGGGGCTGGGACGCACAAGTTGACACGGACAGCAACATTGGGGTGCTCAGTTTGGTTTTCCAACTGAGCCGTCCCTGGGAGGTGCAATATTGGGCCAAAATTCAACCAAAATTCCAATTAAATTCAATTCTTCACCAAATTGAATCAAGGCCAACAAACCCATCTCTCTTCAAATCTAAAGCAAGCAAAGCCCACATCATCACTCAAAGGCACAAGAACAAGCTAGAATTAGGATTTTCATTTAATTTGTTTTTCATTTCAATTTCATTTTATTTTGTAAAAAGCCTATATAAAGGCATCACTCTCATTTTCAAAGAGGAGCTCAATTATATGGAGGCTGGCTCCAATAGGGAGTTTTGCACTCTTTAGTTTTCATTTTTCTCTCTCTCTCTCTTTAGTTTTCCATTCTGTTTTAAATTTTGGATCAAGAATTGAAGGAATTCTGTTTCACTTGATCTGAAATCTCTTATTCCTCTTCTGCATAAAATCTGAGTTTCCTTGATTGCTTTCATCTTTCTTTTCTTCTGCAATTTACTTTTATATTTTCATTTTGCAATTGTTCTTGATGGATCAAGGAAGGATTTGAGATCTAGACTTGTTTTCTAGTCTCTTCCACTCCTGAGATCTTGAACCACTTTTAAATTGCTGCAAATTAAGCACTGCTTTTCTATTTTGAATTCTTCAAGCAATTTCCCTTTTCTGTTTAGATCTGTTGCATGATTTTGCACCTTTTACTTCTCTGTTTGATTGCTATTTACACTTTCCTATTGAATTTTAATTTCCAGCACCCACTTCCCTTTATATTTCATGCAATTTACATTTCTTGTCAATTAAGATTCTTGCAATTTACATTTCTTGCTCTTTAAGTTTCTGCACATTTACTTTCTGCAATTTACAATTCCTTGTCATTTACATTCTGTTGCTTCAAGTCTCACCCAATTTCACTTAAATGTTAGCTTGACTAAACTAATCACCCACTAAAGTTGCTTGATCCATCAATCCCTGTGGGATTGACCTCACTCTAAGTGAGTTTTACTACTTGATGCGACCCGGTACACTTGCTGGTTAGTTTTGGGTGTTTGGAATTCGTTCGTTTTCCAAATTTTCCCATCAAGTTTTTGGCGCCGTTGCCGGGGATTGATTTAGATCAACAATGATTAAGTGGGTGAGAAGTCTAGATTAAGCATTTTTTTTTGTTTTTGTTCTCTGTTCTAGATTGAAACCAAGGTGTTTGAGTTTTTGCCTCACTAAGGAATTCTCATCTCTGATATGAGCAATTTCAATTTTTCTTGGTGTTGTGTTTTCCAAAATTCAAATGAAGTTCAACTCATCTTATGATCAAACAAATTTTATGGGATATTACCCACCATCATCAATCTCTAATGGTGGCTGGGAATATCACCAAGAAAATACAAATTCTAAGCACTCCAATCCATGGAGATTTGCTTCAGAGACACAAGATGAGCAAGAGAATCATATGGGATATTTTCCTCCACCAAAAAATGATGCAAGTCATTATTCTAATGGTGGCTGGGAGTATCACCAAGGAATGAAAGAGCATCCACCCTCACGTCCCAGTTTCTCATTTGAAAGATCTTCATCACTTGATTATGCCTCAACACAAAGTTTCCTCCAAAATCCATACAAGTCATCCCATCAATCACACAACTCATTCCACACCCCTCAACACAACTTTACCACAATACATCCATGTCACCAAACTTTTTCTCAACCTTCATCTCTTGAACCAACAGATGAGGATTACCTTCAAGCCATTGAAATACACAGAAAACTAGTGGAAAGATACACAAAATCCCCATCCTGGAAAGAAATCGTCTTCAAGAAGATGAATGGGCCCTTAGAACAAACAAGGGGGAACTTAGAACACATGTGCTACTAACATTTCATTGTATAAGACATTCATGATCCATCTTAGCCCCATAGCCATTGTTCTAATTGTTGCTTGAGGATGAGCAAGCATTCTGAGTTTGGCAAGGGAAAGGGAAGAATAAGAGGAAAATGACAACAATAATGAAGATGAACTACAAGGTTGTAGAGTTCCTTTTCTTCTCATTTGTTTCCAGCACTTAAATTGCATGATTGTCTTTATCTTTTCTGTATGCATGTGTGGTATGAATAAGCATAGCTTGAATATTGATTTGTAACATGTTGCCATGCCATTATGACTACCAACTTGAGTTTTGTAAAGCTTAAAGCAGTAAAGTATCATGATCATAAACAAACAAGGCATTAAAGAAGATTTTAGCATGTGCATACAAGTATTGGAAAGCTAGTATGATTAATTGTTGCTCAATTGCATTGGATTTTATTTAATTGAAGTTTTCATCTAGTACTTTTTGTGAAATCTTTTGAAAACATGAAAACCTTGAAGAAGCAATTGCAAATAAAGCAAAAAAAGAAAAAGGGAAAGAATGAGAAAGCTGAAGGCTCTGAGTACCAATGGCAATTTATTTGTTAAGTACTTGTGGTGTTTATGTATCAAGCCAAATGCTTAAAAACAAAACACTTAGAAGTCAAGGCTAGGCTCAAGTGCAAAAGCACTCCCTCAAAGCTCAAGGTTCTGAGCATCAATGATTAGAGAGTCAAGAAAAGAAAGGAAAAATGAGCTTAATGAAGTCCTCTAATTAAATGCTTGTGGTGCTTATGTATCAAGTGGTAATACTTGAAAACAAAGCATTTAGAATCGTAGCTTTGTTATTAACTCATGGGGCAAAGCACCCAAAAGGATAAGCTAATAAGAAACGCAAAAGCTTGTTTCAAGGAAGAAATATAAGAAAAAGATTTCATAAAATGAGCTAGATAGAAGCATCAATCATTTACATTTCTTTTGTGATTATAGCATGCATAGAAAACTAGCCTACCATGAACATTGAGTTGCTATTCTTCTTACCTTGGATTGTCAATCTTTATTGCATGATTCTTTTCTTGCTTGGGGACAAGCAAGGTTTAAGTTTGGTGTTGTGATGACATGTCATCATGTCATGTTTTTCTATGCTTTTTCATACAAGAAATTGATAATTAGTGCTTAAATATTGCATTCTTTCATGCTTAAATGGTATATTTCCTTGATCTTTTAATTTTATAAATTTGGTAGGAAATAAGAAGAAAAAGAAGCAAAGAAGCACAAAATAAGCTAAAAAGGAGAAAAAAAGAGCTTTGGGGCACACTTTGAAGTTGGAGCACACTTTGGAGCCTTAGGCCACGCTTTTAAAAGCGTGGCCCATGACCAAATCAAGGAAGCATGAACAATCAGCACACAAAGCTCAGTTCACTAAGTGAACTTAGCTTTGCCGTACAAGAAAAATGTGCTTGGAGGCAAGAAATTTCGCTAAGTTAAAATCTGGGCGTTTACAACATGACCATGCCTCCTTCAAAGGGCAATAACTTGAGCTACAGATGTCCAATTGATGTGCTTCTAGTTGCGTTGGAAAGCTGACATTCACAGCTTTCCAACGATATATCATAGTCCATATTTGGTACGAAATTGAGGCACACGTGAAATGCATCTTTAAGGGCCAAAAATAAGCAAAAAAATCAGCCAATGCTTCCACCAAGGCTCGAAGGGGGAGACACAAGGAAAACAAGGAAAGCAAGAAAAGAGTGCTCAGTTCACTTTTCCAACTTAGCTTTTTCGGGCTCCTCCCCAAAGAAAATCAAAGTGCAACATTTGAAAAAGGCCTCCACCAAAGTTCGAACCCAAGACCCCACACTCAAGCAAGGCGCTACACAAGGGGAGCTCAGTTGGTTTTCCCAACTGAGCACTACTTCCCCCATCTCCCCATATTTTGGCACGCCCAAAGGCACCAAGGAGCAAGCATGATGCGCAACAATTTGGCACACCAAGGGGCTGGGACGCACAAGTTGACACGGACAGCAACATTGGGGTGCTCAGTTTGGTTTTCCAACTGAGCCGTCCCTGGGAGGTGCAATATTGGGCCAAAATTCAACCAAAATTCCAATTAAATTCAATTCTTCACCAAATTGAATCAAGGCCAACAAACCCATCTCTCTTCAAATCTAAAGCAAGCAAAGCCCACATCATCACTCAAAGGCACAAGAACAAGCTAGAATTAGGATTTTCATTTAATTTGTTTTTCATTTCAATTTCATTTTATTTTGTAAAAAGCCTATATAAAGGCATCACTCTCATTTTCAAAGAGGTGCTCAATTATATAGAGGCTGGCTCCAATAGGGAGTTTTGCACTCTTTAGTTTTCATTTTGCTCTCTCTCTTTAGTTTTCCATTCTGTTTTAAATTTTGGATCAAGAATTGAAGGAATTCTGTTTCACTTGATCTGAAATCTCTTATTCCTCTTCTGCATAAAATCTAAGTTTCCTTGATTGCTTTCATCTTTCTTTTCTTCTGCAATTTACTTTTATATTTTCATTTTGCAATTGTTCTTGTTGGATCAAGGAAGGATTTGAGATCTAGACTTGTTTTCTAGTCTCTTCCACTCCTGAGATCTTGAACCACTTTTAAATTGCTGCAAATTAAGCACTGCTTTTCTATTTTGAATTCTTCAAGTAATTTCCCTTTTCTGTTTAGATCTGTTGCATGATTTTGCACCTTTTACTTCTCTGTTTGATTACTATTTACACTTTCCTATTGAATTTTAATTTCCAGCACCCACTCCCCTTTATATTTCATGCAATTTACATTTCTTGTCAATTAAGATTCTTGCAATTTACATTTCTTGCTCTTTAAGTTTCTGCACATTTACTTTCTGTAATTTACAATTCCTTGTCATTTACATTCTGTTGCTTCAAGTCTCACCCAATTTCACTTAAATGTTAGCTTGACTAAACTAATCACCCACTAAAGTTGCTTGATCCATCAATCCCTGTGGGATCGACCTCACTATAAGTGAGTTTTACTACTAGATGCGACCCGATACACTTGCCGGTTAGTTTTGGGTGTTTGGAATTCGTTCGTTTTCCAAATTTTCCCATCAGGATACACCTCCTAATCATTCCATCAGAGCATCTCTTGAATAGAAAAGGTTCATCCCATATGAACTTCCTTGCTTCAGTGAGTAATTTCTTCATTTTTTGCTTGGAAAATTCTTGAGGTATCTTCCTTCCTACCTTGTAGTTTGCTATGTCAGCAAACCAAGGTGTCTGTTGAACTTGGAAGAGGTGTTCATCAGGGAAGTTCTCATTTACTTGCTATGGTTTATCTTGCTTAGCTTCTTGTGGCACTCTTGATAGGTGATCTGCTACTTGATTTTCACTTCCCTTCCTATCCCTCACTTCAATATCAAATTCTTGTAACAGCAACACCCACCTAATAAGCCTTGGCTTTGAATCCTGTTTAGACATTAAATACTTGAGAGTAGAATGGTCAGTGTATACTATAACTTTTAAACCGATCAAGTATTGTCTAAACTTATCAAATGCATATACAATTGCTAAAAGTTCTTTTTCAGTGGTGGTATAATTTTTCTGTGTTTCATTCAACACTTTGCTAGCATAATATATGACATGATGTAATTTGTCCTTCTTTTGCCCCAGTACAGCACCAATAGCAAGGTTGCTTGCATCACACATAAGTTCAAAAGGTAGATTCCAATCAGGGGGTGTGATGATTGGTGCTGTAATGAGCTTTCTCTTGAGAGTTTCAAAGGCATGTTTACAGTTGTCATCAAAAATGAAGGGGATATCATTCATTAGTAAATTGCTCAATGGTTTTGCTATTTTTGAAAAGTCTTTGATGAACCTTCTGTAGAAGCCAGCATGCCCAAGAAAACTTCTTACTGCTTTCACATTAACAGGTATAGGGAGTTTTTCAATAACTTCTATTTTAGCTTTATCAACTTCTATACCTCTACATGACACTTTATGCCCAAGAACTATTCCTTCCGGAACCATGAAATGGCACTTTTCCCAATTCAACACCAAATTAGTTTCTTGGCATCTTTTCAAAACAAGAGTTAAGTTATGCAAGCAAGTGTTAAATGAATTGCCAAAAACAGAAAAATCATCCATGAAGACTTCTAAAAATTTTTCCACCATATCAGAAAAGATGGAAAGCATACACCTTTGAAAAGTGGCTGGGGCGTTGCACAGCCCAAAGGGCATTCTCCTATAGGCAAAAACTCCAAATGGGCATGTGAAGGAGGTCTTCTCTTGATCCTTGGGGTCCACTACTATTTTATTGTAACCAGAATACCCATCTAGGAAGCAGTAATAAGCATGGCCTGCTAGTCTTTCCAACATTTGATCAATGAAGGGCAGAGGAAAATGATCTTTTCTTGTTGCATCATTCAATCTCCTGTAGTCTATGCACATTCTCCACCCTTCTGTGTCTAAGATTACGAAGTCTGCAGGGAAGATAAACTTTCCAACCTTCACTAGTAAATTTTCCACAATTCCATTGGGTGTCTTGATTGATCTGTCGGCCATTACTAGTGACATCCTGGTGGGTTTGATTTCTTCTATGGCAAGTTTTTTCATCAATGATAGAGGCATCAAGTTGATGCTGGCACCTAGATCACATAAGGCGTTTTCCAATGTTATCTTGCCTATGGTGCATGAAACTACAAAACTCCCTGGGTCTTTGAGCTTTGGTGGGATACCCATCTGGATCACAGCGCTACATTCTTCAGTGAGCATGATAGTTTCCTTTTCTTGCCAACTTCTCTTCTTGTTGATTAGCTCCTTCATGAACTTGGCATATAGGGGCATTTGCTCCAGTGCCTCAGCTAAGGGAATATTTATCTCCAACATCTTGAAAGTCTCAAGGAACTTATGAAAGTGTTGATCCTTAGCCTCCTTGTTGAATCTCTGGGGATATGGTAGTGAAGGTACAAAGTTCTTCTCTGCTTGTTGCTTTTGATTCTTGGTTGGCTCTTCAATTGCTTCTTTCTCCTTTTTGGAATTTTTTATTTTTCCTCCTTTTCTTGAGTTTGCTTGCTTGCCATTGCATCATCACCATTGGCTTCCTTTGCGTGTGTTGGCTTTTCTCCTTCTATTGGCCTTTTGCTGTTCTCAGCTTGCTTCCTTGTAGTGTCATTATTGCTCATCAATTTTTTCCCACTTCTTAACTGTATTGCCTTGCATTCTTCCTTAGGATTTGGAATTGTGTCACTTGGCAGGGAACTTGATGGTCTCTCAACAGAAATCTGCTTGGAGATTTGCCCAATCTGCCTCTCTAGGTTCTTCATGGAGGCTTCATGGTTCTTGGTTGTCATTTCTTGGTGTTTCCACATTTTGTCTATCAAAGTTTCCAAGTTAGTGATTCTTTGAGAGTCATGTGAAATTGGCTGGTTATGGGGTGTTGAGGGTTGGTAGTAAGTGTTTTGATTTGTGGGTTGGTTATTGGATGGATAATGGTTGGGGTTGGGGTGGTTGTTTTGGGGTTTTCTGTAAGGGTTTTGGGTGGTTTGCTGCTGGTTGTTGTTTTGGTTGTTTCTTGAAGTGTTTTGATTTGAATTTCTTTGCCATGGTTGTTGGTTTTGGTTATGGTTATCTCCCCACCTCAAGTTTGGATGATTCTTCCATGAAGGGTTGTAAGTATCACCATAGACTTCATTTGACCCAGAATTTTGGTTGTGCATGTACTGGACTTGCTCCTGTTGTTGCTCCTCTTGAGTTTCTTCATTTGTTCCCCATGTGGTTGATGGTTGATTGGAGCTTACTGCTGCAACTTGGAGGCTATCAATCCTCTTGGCCATTTGCTCAAATTGTTGTTGAATCTGCTGCTGCATCAATTTGTTTTGAGCTAGGATTGAGTCCACTCCTTCCAACTCCATCACTCCCTTCCTCTGTGATGGTTGGCGTTGCCTTTGGTGAGTGAAGAAATACTGGTTGTTAGCTACCATATCAATGAGACTTTGAGCTTCTTCTGCAGTTTTCATGAGTTGCAAAGAGCCTTCAGCTGAATGATCCAAGGCCTCTTGAGATTTCAATGTCAAGCCTTCATAGAAATTCTGCAATCTATCCCACTCATTGAACATTCCAGGGGGACACTTCCTGATCAGAGCCTTGTACCTTTCCCATGCCTCATATAATGGTTCAACCTCCATTTGGGGGAATGTTTGTACTTCAGTCTTCAATCTGATAACCCTTTGAGGTGGGTAAAATTTGGCAAGGAATTTGCTCACTAGATCATCCCAATTGTCAATGCTGTCTCTTGGGAAAGATTCCAACCATTGGGTGGCTTTGTCTCTGAGAGAGAATGGAAATAGCAGTAGCTTATAGCTATCAGAATGCACTCCATTGGTTTTAACAGTGTCACAAATCCTCAAGAAAGTGGACAAGTGTTGATTTGGATCTTCAAGTGGTCCTCCTCCATAAGAGCAATTGTTTTGAACTAATGTGATGAGTTGTGGCTTTAGTTCAAAGTTATTTGCATTAACATTTGGGGTATGAATGCTACTCCCACAATGTCTAAGATTTGCAAATGTGTAGGAAGCCAGAACTCTTCTTTGTGGTGGATTGTTGTTGTTATTAGCTGCTCCTCCTTGTGGATTAGTTGGAATTGTTGTATGTTCCTCCATATCTTGGAACTCTTCTTCTTCTGAATCCTCTTCTCCAACAATGTTTTTCCCTCTTTCAGCTCTTCTTAATCTCCTGAGGGTTCTTTCGTCTTATTCACAAAAGGTTGGTATAGCTCTCCATGTCCCTGACATGCAAACAAGACATAAAAATCATACCAAACCAGAAGGATAGCAATATTTCAATCCATGATGAAATTGTAGTTAGCTTAAGCAAAAATTCAAACAGTTAGTGGGTTAGTCCAGAGTTAGAGAAACAGAAAATAAAAATGCTAGATCTAGATCTCCACTTCACTTAATCATTGTCAATACGGCGCCAAAAACTTGATGTGTGGAAAACGATCCAACACGAAACTAACCGGCAAGTGTACCGGGTCGCATCAAGTAATAAAACTCACGGGAGTGAGGTCGATCCCACAGGGATTGAAGGATTGAACAATTTTAGTTTAGTGGATGACTTAGTCTAGCGAATCAAGAGTTGATTTGAGTGGTTTGTAATCGACAGAAGCTAAATTGCATGAAATTAAAAGGGACAATTGGCAAGAATTTAAAGTGCAGAGAAATTAAAGAGACTGAATCTTAAAGTGCAAGTAATATAAATTGCAGAAACTTAGATTGTAAGAAATGTAAATTGCAGAATCTTAAAGTGCAAGAAATGTAAATGGCTTGAATTGTAAAGGGAATTGGGAATTGGATTTGCAGAAATTAAACAAGGAAAAGTAAAATGCAATAAACAGAAAAGTAGAAGATGACTTGAATTAAAGCGGATCTAAAACGGAAATGAGAAAAAGCTTGGTGTAGCAATGAAATAAGGAAATTGAAATTTAAAACTGTAGATCTCAGGACTCAAGAGACTAGATAGCTGAGTCTAGATCTCACTGCCTTCCTAGATCCAGCAAGACAATTGCAAAGGAAATAAAGAAATGTAAATTGCAGAAAGAGTAGAGGAAGAAGCAATTAACAGAAATGGGAATTCAATTTTGCAGAAAATTAAACAAGATCTCAAGGTGAGATTGAAACAGAAGTTCTTCAATTCTCCACCCAAAATCCAAAGCAAGAAAAGTAAAGAGTGCTGAGCAAGAACAAGGAAGAAGAGAGATCAATTCTCCTTCCTAATTCTCTAGAATTCTAAAGCAACAAATCAAAAAAATGTAAAGGTGAGCTCTTTGTAAGTGTTCTAAGAATTCTAAAGGAAAAGCTCTCCGAAAAACTTAAATCCTAAGCTATTTATACACTTTCTTCAAATGGTCTTCAACCCTTGAATTGAGCCTTTGCTCTTGATGGAATTGGGTTGATAAAGGCCTCGGTTGATTGCTCTTGGAGTTGGAGAGAAATCCATTATGAACCGGGTTATAAATCATAAAAGCTTGAGTCAAAGTTTGAGGCAAACTTTGGCTCAAGCTTTTCATATCAGCTGCCCCCATTTGCTGCTACCAACGTTTGGGCTAAAGTTTGAGGTCAAACTTTAGGCCAAACGTTGATCCCCTTGTGTGCATATGTGGCGCCAACGTTTGCCAAAAAGCTTGAGGCAAACGTTGGCGCAAGCTTTTCTCCTCCAGGGTATGTTGGTGTGGCGCCAACGTTTGCCAAAAAGTTTGAGGCAAACGTTGGCGCAAGCTTTTCTCCTCCAGGGTGTTGGTGTGTGGCGCCAACGTTTGCAAAAAAGCTTGAGGCAAACGTTGGCGCAAGCTTTTCTCCTCCAGGGTGTTGGTGTGTGGCGCCAACGTTTGCCAAAAAGCTTGAGGCAAACGTTGGCGCAAGCTTTTTGCTCCAACCAATGTGCATTCACTCTTCCAAAAGCTTGAGCTAAAGTTTGAGGCAAGCTTTTGCTCAAGCTTTTTGTTCTCTCTTGCTCCTTGCCCTTTCTTCTTTCTTCAACCTCCTTCAAAGCTTTTTTCACCTATCATCAATCAACCAAACACATCAAAGCTATGCTCAAAATCATGAGTTTGTTATTCTTTCATAATATATGACAATTATACCACAAAATCTCATGAAATTGCATTAATTCATCCATGGTTGATTGAATCAAAGGAAATATGAAATTCTACCCAATTGGCTTACTTATGGCTCAAGAAAGTGCATAAAAACAATTGAAAACAAAAGAAAAAGACTAGTGAAACTAGGCTAAGATGACTTGTCATCAGCGCTACTCCAAGGAGGCAAGGGCGCTCAGTTGCTTTACTTAACTGAGCGCTACATTATATTGCTAGGCATAAGGAAAATTGACTCCACAAAATGCATTCACTAGGATTCGAACTTGGGAGCCTCTCACTTGCAAGGAAGGAGCGCTACTCTTGGTGAAAGGAAAATGAGCCAAGATGGCTCCCCCAAGGTTCAAACCTGGAGCTTCCTTGTACAAGCACTCCTTACACTCCACTCCTCCAAGGAAAATAAACTCTCATTTGCTTCCACCAAGAGTTGAACATGGGACTTTGGAGTGCAAAGCTAAGCACTACACAAGGGGAGCTCAGTTGGTTTTTCCAACTGAGCACTACCTCCCCAATCTTCCCCACACTTTGACACGGCCATGACACCATGAGGCACATCACATTGACACACATAGAGCTCAGTTCAAAATTCCAACTGAGCTCTAGTGTCAAGCAACACAGCAAGGAGCTGGGCACACCACACTTGACACGGGCAGCAACATTTGGGCGCTCAGTTTGGTTTTCCAACTGAGCTTGCCCCTGGGAGGTGCACTTGGGCTGGAAATTGAATTAAAAATTCAACTTAATTCATTTCTTCACCAAATCAAAAGCCCATCCAAATTCCAAAATCCAAGAATAGAAAGTGTATAAATAGGAGCTAGTTTGATGTAATTAGGAGCGCTAGACTTTACTTTGAATTTTCCTTTTAACTTTCATTTTCATTTTGAGTTTTCACTTTTGAATTGAGATCTTAGAGAATTGGGAAGGAGAATTGATCTCTCTTCTTCCTTGTTCTTGCTTGAGAACTCTTTATTTTTCTTACTTTGGATCTTGGGTGAAGAATTGAAGAACTTCTGTTTCAATCTCACCTTGAGATCTTGTTTTAATCTTCTGCATAATTGAATTTCCATTTCTGTTTACTTTACTGCTTCATCTTCTCTTTAATTCTGCAATTTACTTTTCTTTATTCCTCTTGCAATTGTTCTTGTTGGATCAAGGAAGGATTTGAGATCTAGACTTGTTATCTAGTCTCTTCCACTCCTGAGATCTTCAACCTCTTTTAAATTGCTACAAATTAAGCATTGCTCATTCTCTGTTTTTTTAAATTCTCAAAGCATTTTTACTTCTCTGTTGAGATCTAGTTTAATTCAATTAATCCTCTACTCTTCTGTTTATTGCAATTTACTCTTGCTTGTTTAATTTCTGCAATCCCCATTCCCAATTCCTTTTATGATTCAAGCAATTTACATTTCTTGCACTTTAAGCTTCAGTTATTTACATTTCTTGTAATCTAAGTTTCTGCAATTTACCTTACTTGTTCTTTAAGATTCAGCACATTTACTTTCCTGCTCTTTCATTTACTGCAATTTTCCCCTTCTCCCTTTACATTTCAAGCAATTTAGTTTCTGCAAATTACAAACCACTCAACCAATACTTGATTCGCTTGACTAAATCAACCACTAAACTAAAATTGATCAATCCTTCAATCCCTGTAGGATCGACCTCACTCATGTGAGTTATTATTACTTGATGCGACCCGGTACACTTGCTGGTGAGTTTTGTGTTAGATCGTTTTCCACACATCACTTAGGCTATGCTTTTCTTATTTTTTTTTCTTTTCTTCACCTACAAGTAATCAAAATAACCAATCAAAGTATCACAAAATTCACAAAGCTTAAAATTCATTTAAAACCAATTAATTTTAGTTTAAACTTCATGATTTTGTATCAATTAAAGGGTGGTTGATTGATTCAAAGAAACCATGTAATTCCACTCCAAACTGCTAACTTATAATACAAGAAAGTGCATAAAACCTAATAAAAACAAAGAAAAAGACTAGTAAAACTAGGCTAAGATGACTTGTCATCACAACACCAAACTTAAAACTTGCTTGCCCCCAAGCAAGAAAAGAATTATGCTCAAAGGTTCTTTTAATAGGAATGGATTTGAAGAATAACATGTAACGTCCTGTGAGTGAAGTGATTAAGTGACAGTGGGGTGAACTCTAAATTATATGCTCATGCAAGGGCTTCAGTGCTTACTAGTCCCTACATCTTGGAAGTCTTAGGTCTTAGGACTTTCATCCAAATGATATCATGGAAATCTCTCTATAGGTAATCACCTTGAAGCAGCTTATGGTTTTTGTGTTTTGGCCTTAACTCTAAGTGTCATGTCTCAAAGCGGCTCTTTAGATAAGCTTTCAATCAATACTCCTAAACCAGTTGGTTTTAAGGTATTAGGTGTTAAAGCACCCCTAAGGATTTACTTGCTCAAGCCTCTCTCTTTGACACATTCGACCACAAGCATTTACTAGGATAACAACTCTTTGAGTTCTTATTTCTTTCTTCTTTTCTGCCTAATAATTGATGCTCAGAGCCTTGGGCCATGTTCTTTTGTTTTTGTATTTTCTTTATTTTCTCTTTTTTGCTGCTTCTGGGATCAATAAATGTTTGAGAATCTCCACAATACTTCTTTGAACTCTATGTCCTGCCTATGAGCTCCCATACAAGTTTTCATAAGCATGCAACCTCAATGCATAATCGTACAACTAGAACCACCTCTTCTCCTAATCTTTTGCTTGCCTCAAAATTGTTTAATTCCTCAATCCTTCTTTTCAAAGAACTTTCATGTGGTGCATTTTTGAGATATTGAGTGAAAACAAGTTTGGAGATTATAGGGTTGTGAATGATCAAGCATCTTAATTATTGAATTACAGAGAAACTATGCTAGACAGGAAGACAGATAAGGGTATATTATCACTTTCAATCATGGCAGTGATGCAAAATAATCACTCAACAATACAACCTTTTGAAGTTTGCTTGCTTTACTCCTCATCATCATCATTGCTGGTCTTTACATTCCTTTTTCCTCTTTTTGGTTGGCGATGCTTAATTCTTCCAAAAGCTTGTATGATACTCTGCAATGATATTAAAAGTTTCTTGTTCCCAAGCACTTAAAAAATGGTTAGCATGCATGAGTTATTTGTGGGCTTTTGAACTTACTTTGGTTTGGGAACACCAAACTTAGTACCTTGCCAATGGTTCTCATGCATCAGACTGACCATATGTAGTATTTCTTTTTCTTTACCAAAGATAATAAAACTAAAGATTAGAAAACAGCAGAATAGTTAATTAGTTTATCTAAATGTTTGAAGCTAGCATTGTGCCGAAGGTGAGAATATGTTTTATGATGAAATTTTGGTGGAACACCAAACTTAGAATACGTCATTCTCCCTTATATTGTTTTAGTGTGCAACACCAAACTTAGCCTCTTGCAGTCTAGATAAAACTAATTGACCTTTTTATTAAAATAGCTATGAAAAGATAACTTCCTCAGGTTGGGTTGCCTCCCAACAAGCGCTTCTTTATTGTCACTAGCTTGACATCTTCCATCCTCTGATCATGGAAGTTGAGGCTTCTGTTTCCTTTGATTTTCTCCTCTTACTGTGGGCTTTCTTTTCTCCATTTCTTCTTGAGGAACTTCTCTGTGGTGCTTTTCTTTCATGATTGCTTCTTTTCCCGTAGCCCTCTTCTTACTTGCCTCTATGGTTGCTTTCCCTTTCTCACACCTGGCAACTTTCTCATTGTCTTTCAGGTTGTCTTCAGTGGCTCTGGGGGAAGTATTTGCCCTTTCCTCACCCATTTCTGCAAGGTGCTTAGCTAGTTGTGCCATTTTCCTCTCAATTTTTCTGATTGAGGTTTCTTGGTTCTGTGTTATCTCATCTTGGTGCTTCATCATTCTCTCTATTAAGATCTCCAAGTTGGTGATCCTCTGAGAGTCTTGTGAGATTGATTGGTTGTGAGGTGTCTGAAGTTGGAAGGGTGAGTGTTGTGGTGGTGGTGTGTAGTGGTTGATGTTGGTATGGTGGTGTTTTTGCTGGTTTGGAAAATTAGGGTTGTTGTGGTTGAAGTCCCTTGGTCTTTGATTTTGGTGCTCACTCCGTCTCCAGTTGTAATGAGTCCTCCAGGGTGGGTTGTACACATCACCTTGGAACTTGTGTTGGAACATGCTTGAGGTACTACTTGGAGAGTGTGATTGCTCATGATTTTGTTGCCCACAGTTAATTGCTCCAAAACCTTTTTCAGATTGATTTCAACCATGGGGATTTTGAGGTAGGTTATGTGCATTTGCCACAGCAGTTCGCAGCTCATCGATTTTTCTGTCCATCAGTTCTAGTTGTTGCTGAAGCTGTTGATGTATCTGCTTGCTTTGGGCCATGACTGCACTGACACCTTCAATTTCCACTACTCCCTTCTCTTGTGTGAATGATTACACTTCTACCTTTAGCGTATCAATTCCTTGGGGTTGTTTCAGCTTGGCTAGGAATTCACTCATTAGATCCTCCCATCCGATTATGTTTCCTCATGGGAAGGCTTCAAGCCATTGAGCAACATCGTTCATGGTAATGAGCGGATGCTTCATTTCCTGTGTTGCATTGTTATCTGGGGTGAGGACACTACTCCCACAATAGCTAGGATTCGTTGACGTTTCCTTCATGATCTGCACAGTCACAAACAGTCTAAATGAAGATTGAATATACTCATACCAAAATATGGTCAGAGGGTTAGTTGACACAATATGTCAAACAGTTAATAGACTTGAAAGACCAATAGGAGAAAATTGTTTCTCTCGTATATTCAATCAAGCAACGGCATAGGATTCACACAGAGCTAGAAAAACCAGAAGAACTCCACTCTATTACTAAAGTGGGGTTTTAGTTAGCTTAAGCAAAAATTCAAACAGTTAATGGGTTAGTCGAAAAATAAGGAAACAGAAAAGAAAAAAAATGCTTGATCTAGATCTCCACTTCACTTAATCATTGTCAATCTAATTCAATCCCCGGCAACGGCGCCAAAAACTTGATATGTGGAAAACGATCCAACACAAAACTCACCGGCAAGTGGACCGGGTCGCATCAAGTAATAATAACTCACATGAGTGAGGTCGATCCCACAGAGATTGAAGGATTGAGCAATTTTAGTTTAGTGGTTGATTTAGTCAAGCGAATCAAGTATTGGTTGAGTGATTTGTATTTGGTAGAAACTAAATTGCATGAATTGTAAAGAAAGAGAGAAAATTTGCAGTAAACTAAAGAGAACAGAAAGTAAAAGTGCTGAATCTTAAAGACAAGTAAATTAAATTGCAGAAACTTAGATTGCAAGAAATGTAAATGACTGAATCTTAAAGTGCAAGAAATATAAATTGCTTGAATTATAAAAGGGATTGGGAGCTGGGATTGCAGAATTTAAACAAGGAGAAGTGAATTACAACAAAACAGAAGAGTAGAAGGTGAATTGAAGTAAAGTAGATCTAAACAGAAAAGTAAAAATGCTTGAGAAATTAAAACAGAAAGTGATGCTTAATTTGCAGCAATTAAAAGATGTTGAAGATCTCAGGAGTGGAAGATACTAGAAAACAAGTCTAGATCTCAAATCCTTCCTTGATCCAACAAGAACAATTGCAAAAGAAATAAAGAAAAGTAAATTGCAGAAAGAGAAGAAGATGAAGCTGTAAACAGAAATTGAATTATGCAGTAAAGGTAAACAAGAGATCTCAAGGTGAGATTGAAATAGAAGTTCTTCACCCAAGATCCAAGATGAAAATTAAAGGGTGCTCAAGCAAGAACAAGGAAGAAGAGAGATCAATTCTCCTTCTTAATTCTCCAAGATCCAAGTTCAAAGTAAAGAGCTCTCAAAATTACCAAAAATGAAAATTTAAAGAAGCAAAAGAAAATTTTAAAGTAAGTAAAAAGGTTCTTTCTAAATCAAACTAACACCTATTTATACACTTCCTAAATTGGATCTAAGAATTTGGGTGGGCTCTAAAATTTGGTGAAGAAATGAATTAATTTGAATTTTTGATGAATTTTTGGCCCATGGTGCACCTCCCAGGGGAAGGTTCGGCTCTTGGCAAGAGCTTTGGCCAAGAGCTTTGGTTCCCTTTCCTTCCAAAGTGTTGCGCACGGTTCCTTGTGACAAGAGAACAAAGCTCTTTGCAAGAGCTTGAAAGCTCTTGGCAAGAGCTTTACTTGTCCTTGAGGTCCTTGGTTCAAGTCTTGGGTGGAGCACTTGTGGAGCTAATTTCCTTGGCACAAGAGGAGCCCCCAAAGTCTTGCTTCCTTGAGGTGCCCGGTTCAATCCTTGGTAAAGGAAGTTGCTGGCCATTTTCCTTGGCAAATGAGTGGTGCACAAGGCCTTGCTTCCTTGAAGGACTTAGTTCGAACCTTGGTGAGTGAAAACAAGCCACTTTTGGCTTGTTTTTCCTTGTGAAGTAGCACTGGCCCCCTCCCCTTGGTCATGGGTTCAAGTCTTGGTGAGTGCATTAGTGAGCTTTTCTTTCTTGATTTTCTTCAAGGCATGCCCGAAAAAGCTCTTTGGCAAGAGCTTCAAAGCTCTTAGCAAGAGCTTGGCTTCTGATTCTTTGAAGGAAAGCTCTCCACAAGAGCTTTAAAGCTCTTGGCAAGAGCTTTATACCCTTGTTTCTTGAATGCATCTATGCTTCTCCTTCTTTAAGCCACGCTTCTCTTCCTTGTGCCACGCTTTCTTTCTTTGCTTAGATCATGCTCCTTAGGCTACACTTTTCTTATTTTTTTCTTTTCTTCACCTATAAGTAATCAAAACAACCAATCAAAGTATCACAAAATTCACAAAGCTTAAAATTCATTTAAAACCAATTAATTTTAGTTTAAACTTCATGATTTTGTATCAATTAAAGGGTGGTTGATTGATTCAAAGAAACCATGCAATTCCACTCCAAACTACTAACTTATAATACAAGAAAGTGCACAAAACCTAATAAAAACAAAGAAAAAGTCTAGTAAAACTAGGTGATGACAAGTCATCTTAGCCTAGTTTCACTAGTCTTTTTCTATTGTTTTCATTAGAATTATGCACTTTCTTGAGCTACAAGCAAGCTAATTGAGTAGATTTTCATGCTTCCATTGATTGAATCAACCATGTATGAATTCATGCCATTTCATGAGGTTTTATGCTATATTTGTTGCATATTATGAAAGAATGAATATCTCATGATTTTGAGCATAGCTTTGATGTGTTTGGTTGATTAATGATAGGTGAAGAAAGCTTGGAGAAAGGTTGAAGCAAGAAGGAATGGCTAGGAGTGAAGAGAGGACAATGGAATAAGTGAAATTGAACCAGGAAGCAAAAAGCTGGACCTAAAGTTAGCATCAAACTTTTGCACAAACTTTTGGTTGAAAAGTTAGCCCCAACGTTAGCCCCCTAACTTGGAGGCTAACGTTGGAACTTGAAAATTCTCCCCTGGGCTCCAAAAGTTTGCGCCAACGTTAGCCCCCTAACTTTGAGGCTAACGTTGGCACATGAATTTATCCCCTGGGCACCAAAAGTTTGCGCCAACGTTAGCCCCCTAACTTTGAGGCTAACGTTGGCATGAGAAACTCCTCCCTGGCCACCTAACGTTTGCGCCAACGTTAGACCCCTAACTTGGAGGCTAACGTTGGCACATGAAAATACAAGGGAGAGGAGCAAACGTTTGCGCCAACGTTAGACCCCTAACTTGGAGGCTAACGTTGGCGCCATGAGTGCACTAGAAAGGGCCAACGTTGGAGCCAAAGTTAGACCCCTAACTTTGGCACCAACGTTGGTATCAGCAAATTGTGCTAGCTGATATGAAAAGTTGGAGCCAAAGTTAGACCCCTAACTTTGGCTCAAACTTTTACTCCAACTTTTGCAAAACTCCAACCCGGTTCAATTGGTTCACTTTGGTTCTTCTTCAAACTCCAAGAGCAATCAACCAAGGCCTCTTTCAACCCAATTCCACCAAGAGCAAAGGCCCAACTCAAGGCTTGAAGATCATTGGAAGAAAGTGTATAAATAGGATAGAATTCAAGTCATAAGGGAGCTTTTTCCGGAAGAGTTTTTCCTTTGAATTTTCATAGCTTTTGGCATAGAGTGATCTTTAATTTCTTTGTTTTCATTGCTTTTAATTTCAATTACACTTGTCTTGGATCTTGGATTGGAGAATTGAAGAAATTCTGTTTCAATCTTAATCTTGGATCTCTCTGTTTCTTGACTGTTAATTGAATTTCATTTCCGGTTAATTGCTCTTCATCTATTCTCTTTGCAATTTACAATTCCCTTGCAATTGTTTTCATTGGATCTAGGAAGGCATTGAGATCTAGACTTAGTTTTCTAGTCTCTGGGTCCTGAGATCCAAATCTCCAATTTACATTCTGTTTCTTGCTTTCCATGTTCATTTACTTTTCTGCTATAAGATCCGATCCAATCCCAATTCCCTTTTACTCTTCTGTTTGATGCAATTTAACTTTTCCTTGTTTAATTTCTGCAAATCCACGTCCCAATCCCCTTTACATTTCAAGCAATTTACATTCCTTGCACTTTAAGATTCCGCAATTTACATTTCTTGCACTCTAAGTTTCTGCCATTTAATTTCTTGTTCCTTAAGATTCAGCAATTTAATTTCCTGCTCTCTTTACTTTCATGCAATTTACATTCTGCAAATCACAAATCATCCAACCAACACTCGATTTGCTTGACTAAATCAACCACTAAACTAAAATTGCTCAATCCTTCAATCCCTGTGGGATCGACCTCACTCCCGTGAGTTTTTATTACTTGATGCGACTCGGTACACTTGCCGGTTAGATTTGTGTGTTTTGGGAGAAATTAATTTTTCACCAAAATACTCATCAAGTTTTTGGTGCCGTTACCGGGGATTGATTAGATTGACAATGATTAAGCAAGGTGGTGATCTAGATCAAGCACTTTTTCTTTATTTTTCTCTAATTTTGACTAACCCACTAACTGTTTGATTTTTTGCTTAAACTAACTAACACTTCAATCTGGCAGTAAATTGAAGTGTCATTGGTTTTGTGCATTTCTCATGCTCTGCTTGTATGTCAGGTACAAGAAGAACCATACCCAATTTTCATGAACAAGACGAAAGAACTCTCAGGAGGTTAAGAAGAGCTGAAAGAGGGAAAAATATTGTTGGAGAAGAGGAATCAGACGAAGAATTCCAAGAGATGGAGGAACATTTAACCAATCCACCAGGTGGAGAAGACAACAACAATGGCAACCCACCCCAGAGGAGAGTTTTGGCTTCCTATACCTTTGCAAATCCTAGACATTGTGGGAGCAGCATCTTGGCTCCAAATGTCAATGCTAACAATTTTGAACTCAAGCCACAACTCATCACTTTGGTTCAGAACAATTGCTCTTTTGGTGGAGGACCACTTGAGGATCCACACCAACATTTATCCACTTTCTTGAGGATATGCAACACTGTCAAAACTAATGGAGTGCCCCCTGACAGTTACAAGCTGATGCTATTCCCATTTTCTCTCAGGGACAAGGCCACTCAATGGTTGGAGTCCTTTCCAAGGGACAGCATCAACAACTGGGATGATTTGGTAACCAAGTTTCTTGCCAAGTTTTATCCACCTCAGAGGATTATAAGGTTAAAGGCTGAGGTACAAACATTTACACAAATGGAGGCCGAACCCATCTATGAGGCATGGGAGAGGTACAAGGCTCTGATCAGGAAATGTCCCCCTGCCATGTTTAATGAGTGGGAGAAGCTTCAAAACTTCTATGAAGGCTTAACACTGAAGTCCCAGGAAGCTTTGGATCATTCAGCTGGAGGTTCCTTGCAACTCATGAAAACTGCAGAAGAGGCTCAAGAACTCATTGATATGGTGTCCAACAACCAATATTTCTTTGCTCATCAAAGAGGCCGCCAACCCTCACAAAGGAGAGGAGTAATGGAGCTAGAAGGAGTGGATTCAATCCTGGCTCAAAACAAGATGATGCAGCAGCAAATTCAACAACAATTTAAGCAAATGGCCAAGAGGATTGATAGTCTCCAAGTTGCAGCAGTTAACACCAGCCAACCATCAACCACATGGGGACAGAGTGAAGAAACTCAAGAAGAACAACAACAAGAGCAAGTACAGTATATGCACAACCAAGGACCAAATGAAGTGTATGGTGATACATACAATCCATCCTGGAAGAACCATCCAAACCTCAGATGGGGAGATAACCATACCCAAAACCAACAACCATGGCAGAGGAACTCAAGCCAACACAACCCAAGAAGCAACCAAAACCACAACCAGCAGCAGACTAACCAAAACCCCTACAGAAAACCTCAAAACAACTACCCCAACCTCAACCAATACTAATCTAATAACCAACCCACCAACCAAAATGCCTACCATCCACCACCCACATCTCATAACCCACCTCAAGTATCACCTGAAGCCCAAAGAATCACTCACTTGGAGGCCATGATATACAAAATGTTGAAACACCAAGAAATGGTAACCAAGAATCAGGAAGCCTCCCTGAAGAGCCTAGAGAGACAGATGGGGCAACTCTCCAAGCAAGTATCTGTTGAGAGACCTTCAAACTCACTGCCCAGTGACACAATTCCAAATCCCAAGGAGGAATGCAAGGCAATACAATTAAGGAGTGGGAGAACATTGATAAGCAACAATGACACTACAAGGAAGCAAGCAGAGAACATCAAAGAACCAACGGAGGATGAGAAGCAAACAAAGGCAGATGAGGCTAAGGAGCAAGTTGTGATGCCAAACAAAAGCACTGAGAAACTTAAAGAGAAGGACAACCAGCCACATAGCTCAAAGGAAGTAGCTCAGGGACAGCAACAAATAGGAAAAAGCATCACACCTCCATTGCCATATCCCCAGAGGTTCAACAAAGAGGTTAAAGACCAGCATTTTCACAAATTCCTTGATATTTTTAAGAAGCTGGAAATCAACATTCCCTTGGCTGAAGCACTTGAGCAAATGCCTCTATATTCCAAATTTCTGAAGGATCTTATCAACAAGAAAAGAAGCTGGGATGAGAAAGAAACCATAATGATTACTGAAGAATGCAGAGCCTTAATTCAAAAGGGGCTTCCTCCCAAGCTTGAGGACCCAGGGAGCTTCCTGTTGCCTTGCACCATTGGGGAATTAACCATCACTAAAGCAATGTGCGATCTCGGAGCAAGTATTAACTTAATACCATCCTCCTTGGTGAAAAAGCTGCATATAGAGGAGGTCAAACCAGTACAAATGTCTCTGGAGCTGGTAGACAAGTCAATGGTATACCCCAGGGGTGTAATTGAAAATCTTTTGGTCAAGGTGGATAGTTTTATATACCCTGCTGATTTTGTGGTTCTAGAATCAAACGATGATGATGGTGACTCTGTTATATTGGGAAGGCCATTCTTGGCCACTGCTAGAGCTATCATAGATGTAGAGGAAGGGGAATTAACTCTCAGGATGCATGACCAGAGTGTCACTCTGAAGGTATTACCAGAGGCACAATTTAGCAAGGAAAAGAAAGACTATATGAAAAATGACCAGGAAAGTCACAGCAACATCCCAATGCTAAGGATTGTGCAGACTGATGAAAGAGCCCAAGAGGATATTAGAGTATTGGCCACTGAGAAGAGAGGTCCCCAAGGAAAACCTACGGCCAGAAAAGAAAGAACAACAAAAGGAAAGATGAAACGCAGAAACAAAGCAAAAAGGGGTTGGAAGAACAGAAAGATTCCAACAGAGGGGCTTTCCAAAGGTGACAAAGTGCAACTGATATATCAACAGCTGGGGGCAAATCAACAAACCGAGGATTACTACACTGTCAGCAACATACTATCATTAGAGCATGCTGAAATTGAACACCAGAGAACAAAGAAGAGGATCACAGTCAGGGGAGACAAATTGAGGCCCTACAAGCACCAACCACCATAAAAGAAAGCCTCAATGTCAAGCTAATGACAATAAAAGAGCGCTCCATGGGAGGCAACCCATGCTTTAAGATTCATGTCATTTTAAATTCAATAAGTTATGATCAATTGAGCATGAATTCTTTTCTCTTTTCATGAACATGTCCATTGACTGCATGCACTATTTTGAAACATATGCTAAGTTTGGTGTGTCTTCAAACACACTAAACCAATGTTACAAATAATTCCATTTTGCATGTTTGGAGTATCTTGACAAAGCATATGGCCGAACACTGATGACAAGTCATCCTAGCCTATTTTAGCTAGTCTTTTTCTTTTGTTTTCATTAGAATTATGCACTTTCTTGAGCTACAAGCAAGCTAATTGAGTAGATTTTCATGTTTCCCTTGATTGAACCAACCATATATGAATTCATGCCATTTCATGAGGTTTTATGCTATATTTGTTGCATATTATGAAAGATTGGATATCTCATGATTTTGAGCATAGCTTTGATGAGTTTGGTTGATTCTTGATAGGTGAAGAAAGCTTGGAAAAAGGTTGATAAGTGAAAGTGAACTTGGAGGCATGAAGTTAGCCCCAACGTTAGCCCCCTAACTTGGAGGCTAACGTTGGGCATGAAGTACTCCCTGGGCTCCCACATTTGAGCCAACGTTAGCCCCCTAACTTGGAGGCTAACGTTGGCAAGAGAAACTTCATCCCTGGGCCACCAACGTTTGCGACAACGTTAGCCCCCTAACTTGGAGGCTAACGTTGGCATATGAGTTATAAAGGGGGAGAAGGCCAACGTTTGCGCCAACGTTAGCCCCCTAACTTGGAGGCTAACGTTGGCACCTTAATCACAAAGGGGGAAGGCCAACGTTTGCGCCAACGTTAGCCCCCTAACTTGGAGGCTAACGTTGGCGCCACTAGCACCAAGCATTGCCAACGTTAGGGTCAAAGTTAGACCCCTAACGTTGGCAACAACGTTCAAACCAGGAAATCATGCTTGCTGCCATGAAAAGTTAGGGTCAAAGTTAGACCCCTAACTTTGGCCCTAACGTTAGATCCAACTATGGCTAACTTCATTTCCGGTTCAATTGGTTCACTTCGGTTCTTCTTCAATCTTCAAGAGCAATCAACCAAGGCCTCTTTCAACCCAATTCCACTAAGAACAAAGGCCCAACTCAAGGCTTGAAGATCATTTTGGAAAGTGTATAAATAGGATAGAATTCAAGTTATTAAGGGAGCTTTCCTTTTAGAATTTTCATAATAGTTTTTGGGAAGCTTTTGAACTTGAATTTCTTTGTTTCCTTTTACTTGCAATTCCATTTTACTTTTGTCTTGGATCTTGGATTGGAGAATTGAAGAAATTCTGTTTCAATCTCAATCTTGGATCTCTCTGTTTCCTTTACTGTTAATTGAATTAGCATTTCCGTTTCTGTTACTTGATCTTCATCTCTTTTCTTTGCAATTTACAATTTCCTTGCTATTGTTCTTGTTGGATCTAGGAAGGCATTGAGATCTAGACTTGGTTTTCTAGTCTCTGGGTCCTGAGATCTGAATTTCTCATTTCAATTCCCTGTTTACTGCTTCTTATGTTCATTTACTTTTCTGCTTTATTTCCGGTTCAATCCCAATTCCCTTTCCCTCTTCTGTTTGATGCAATTTAGTTTTTCTTTGTTTAAATTCTGCAAATCCATTCCCCAATTCCCTTTACATTTCAAGCAATTTATATTCCTTGCACTTTAAGATTCCGCAATTTACATTTCTTGCACTTTAAGTTTCTGCCATTTAATTTCTTGTTCTTTAAGTTTCAGCAATTTATTTCTTGTTCTCGTTACTTCAATGCAATTTACATTCTGCAAGTCACACAATCATCAACCAAATCTTGATTCGCTTGACTAAATCAACCACCAAACTAAAATTGCTCAATCCTTCAATCCCTGTGGGATCGACCTCACTCCCGTGAGTTTTTATTACTTGATACGACCCGGTACACTTGCCGGTTAGTTTTGTGATGTTTTATGAGAGATTCGTTTCTCATCAAAATATCTCATCAAGTTTTTGGCGCCGTTGCCGGGGATTGATTAGATTGACAATGATTAAGTGAGGTGGTGATCTAGATCAAGCACTTTTTCTTTAATTTTGATTAACCCACTAACTGTTTGATTTTTTGCTTAAGCTAACTAAAACTTCATTCTAGCAATAGATTGAAGTGCTACTGGTTTGTGTGCTCTTATGTTCTGCTTGTATGTCAGGTACAAGAAGAGCCATACCCAATTTTCATGAACAAGACGAAAGAACTCTCAGGAGGTTAAGAAGAGCCGAAAGAGGGAAAAGTATTGTTGGAGAAGAAGAATCAGACGAAGAATTCCACGAGATGGAAGGAGATACATCTAATCCAGGAGGAGGAGTTAATAATCCACCACAACAGAGGAGAGTATTGGCTTCCTATACTTTTGCAAATGCTAGACATTGTGGAAGCAGCATTCTCACCCCTAATGTCAATGCAAATAACTTCGAACTGAAGCCACAACTCATCACATTGGTCCAGAACAACTGCTCATTTGGGGGAGGACCATTGGAGGATCCAAATCAACATCTATCTACCTTCTTGAGGATCTGTGACACTGTCAAATCCAATGGTGTAAATCCAGAAACCTACAAGCTTCTGTTGTTCCCGTTCTCATTAAGGGATAAGGCTGCACAATGGCTTGAAACTTTTCCCCAAGGAAGTATCACTAGTTGGGATGACTTGGTGACTAAATTTCTAGCCAAATTCTATCCACCCCAGAGAGTCATCAGGCTGAAAACCGAGGTGCAGACATTCACACAATTAGATGCTGAATCCTTGTATGAAGCATGGGAGAGGTACAAAGCCTTAATCAGAAAATGCCCTCCAGAGATGTTCAATGAATGGGATGTGCTGCAAAATTTCTATGAAGGCCTGACATTGAAATCTCAGGAGGCATTAGATCATTCTGCTGGAGGTTCACTACAACTAATGAAAACTGCTGAGGAAGCTCAGAATCTTGTGGATATGGTGGCCAACAACCAATATTTCTTTGCTCATCAAAGAAGCCGCCAACCATCACAAAGAAGAGGAATAATGGAACTAGAAGGAGTGGATTCAATCCTAGCTCAAAACAAGATGATGCAACAGCAATTTCAACAGCAATTTGAGCAAATGGCCAAGAGGATTGATAGTCTCCAAGTTGCAGCAGTCAACACTAGCCAACCATCAACCACATGGGGACAGAGTGAAGAAACTCAAGAAGAACAACAACAAGAGCAAGTTCAGTATATGCACAACCAAGGACCAAATGAAGTGTATGGTGATACATACAATCCATCCTGGAAGAACCATCCAAACCTCAGATGGGGAGATAACCATACCCAAAACCAACAACCATGGCAGAGGAACTCAAACCAACACAATCCAAGAAACAACCAAAATCACAACCAGCAGCAGACTAACCAGAACCCCTTCAGAAAACCTCAAAACAACTACCCCAACATCAACCAATACCAATCTAATAACCAATCCACCAACCAAAATGCCTACCATCCACCATCCACATCTCATAACCCACCTCAAATATCACCTGAAGCCCAAAGAATCACTCACTTGGAAGCCATGATAGACAAAATGTTGAAACACCAAGAAATGGTAGCCAAGAATCAGGAAGCCTCTATAAAGAGCCTAGAGAGACAGATGGGGCAAATCTCCAAGCAAGTATCTGTTGAGAGATCTTCAAACGCACTGCCCAGTGACACAATTCCAAATCCCAAGGAGGAATGCAAGGCAATACAATTGAGGAGTGGGAGAACATTGATAAGCAACAATGACTCTACAAAGAAGCAAGCAGAGAACATCAAAGAACCAACAGAGGATGAGAATCAAACAAAGGCAGATGAGGATAAGGAGCAAAATGTGATGCCAAACAAAGACACTGAGAAACTCAAGGAGAGGAACAACCAGCCACATAGCTCAAAGGAAGTAGCTCAGGGGCAGCAGTGATGACAAGTCATCTGAGCCCATTTTAGCTAGTCTTTTTCTTTAGTTTTCATTAGAATTATGCACTTTCTTGAGCTACAAGCAAGCTAATTGAGTAGATTTTCATGTTTCCCTTGATTGAACCAACCATATGTGAATTCATGCCATTTCATGAGGTTTTGAGCTATAATTGTTGCATATTGTGGAAGATTGAATACCTCATGATTTTGAGCAAAGCTTTGATTAGTTTGGTTGATCAATGATAGGTGAAGAAGGCTTGGAGAAAGGTTGAAGCAAAGAGGAATGGCTAGGAGTGAAGAGAGGACAATGGAATAAGTGAAAATTGAACCGGGTTGCATGAAGTTAGCCCCAACGTTAGCCCCCTAACTTGGAGGCTAACGTTGGGCATGTAAATCACTCCCTGGAAGTGGCCAACGTTAGCTCCAACGTTAGCCCCCTAACTTGGAGGCTAACGTTGGAACTTGAGAATTTCTCCCCTGGGCACCAACGTTTGCGCCAACGTTAGCCCCCTAACTTGGAGGCTAACGTTGGCACTTAAATCACAATGGGGGAGTAGGCCAACGTTTGCGCCAACGTTAGCCCCCTAACGTGGAGGCTAACGTTGGCGCCAATCACACCAAGCAAGGCCAACGTTAGGGTCAAAGTTAGACCCCTAACGTTGGCGCCAACGTCCATACCAGAAGGATGTGGTTTGCTGCTATGAAAAGTTGGGGTCAAAGTTAGACCCCTAACTTTGGCCCTAACGTTGAAGACCAACGTTGGTTAACTTCATTTCCGGTTCAATTGGTTCACTTCGGTTCTTCTTCAATCTTCAAGAGCAATCAACCAAGGCCTCTTTCAACCCAATTCCACCAAGAATAAAGGCCCAACTCAAGGCTTGAAGATCATTTTGGAAAGTGTATAAATAGGATAGAATTCAATTTGTTTGGGGAGCTTTTCTTTTAGATTTTTGAGAGGAGTTTTTGGAAAGCTTTTGTTACTGAGTGAACTTGAATTTCTTTGTTTCCTTTTACTTGAAATTTCATTTTACTTTTGTCTTGAATCTTGGATTGGAGAATTGAAGAAATTCTGTTTCAATCTCAATCTTGGATCTCTCTGTTTCTTTACTTTACTGTTAATTGAATTTCATTTCCGGTTCATTGTTCTTCATCGCTCTTCTTTGCAATTTACAATTTCCTTGCTATTGTTCTTATTGGATCTAGGAAGGCATTGAGATCTAGACTTGGTTTTCTAGTCTCTGGGTCCTGAGATCTAAATTCTCATTTCAATTCTCTGTTTAATGCTTTCATTGTTCATTTACTTTATTGCTTCAAGATCCGGTTCAATCCCAATTCCCTTGCCCTCTTCTGTTTGATGCAATTTAATTTTTCCTTGTTTAAATTCTGCAAATCCATTCCCCAATTCCCTTTACATTTCAAGCAATTTATATTCCTTGCACTTTAAGATTCCGCAATTTACATTTCTTGCACTTTAAGTTTCTGCCATTTAATTTCTTGTTCTTTAAGTTTCAGCAATTTATTTCTTGTTCTCGTTACTTCAATGCAATTTACATTCTGCAAGTCACACAATCATCAACCAAATCTTGATTCGCTTGACTAAATCAACCACCAAACTAAAATTGCTCAATCCTTCAATCCCTGTGGGATCGACCTCACTCCCGTGAGTTTTTATTACTTGATACGACCCGGTACACTTGCCGGTTAGTTTTGTGATGTTTTATGAGAGATTCGTTTCTCATCAAAATATCTCATCAAGTTTTTGGCGCCGTTGCCGGGGATTGATTAGATTGACAATGATTAAGTGAGGTGGTGATCTAGATCAAGCACTTTTTCTTTAATTTTGATTAACCCACTAACTGTTTGATTTTTTGCTTAAGCTAACTAAAACTTCATTCTAGCAATAGATTGAAGTGCTACTGGTTTGTGTGCTCTTATGTTCTGCTTGTATGTCAGGTACAAGAAGAGCCATACCCAATTTTCATGAACAAGACGAAAGAACTCTCAGGAGGTTAAGAAGAGCCGAAAGAGGGAAAAGTATTGTTGGAGAAGAAGAATCAGACGAAGAATTCCACGAGATGGAAGGAGATACATCTAATCCAGGAGGAGGAGTTAATAATCCACCACAACAGAGGAGAGTATTGGCTTCCTATACTTTTGCAAATGCTAGACATTGTGGAAGCAGCATTCTCACCCCTAATGTCAATGCAAATAACTTCGAACTGAAGCCACAACTCATCACATTGGTCCAGAACAACTGCTCATTTGGGGGAGGACCATTGGAGGATCCAAATCAACATCTATCTACCTTCTTGAGGATCTGTGACACTGTCAAATCCAATGGTGTAAATCCAGAAACCTACAAGCTTCTGTTGTTCCCGTTCTCATTAAGGGATAAGGCTGCACAATGGCTTGAAACTTTTCCCCAAGGAAGTATCACTAGTTGGGATGACTTGGTGACTAAATTTCTAGCCAAATTCTATCCACCCCAGAGAGTCATCAGGCTGAAAACCGAGGTGCAGACATTCACACAATTAGATGCTGAATCCTTGTATGAAGCATGGGAGAGGTACAAAGCCTTAATCAGAAAATGCCCTCCAGAGATGTTCAATGAATGGGATGTGCTGCAAAATTTCTATGAAGGCCTGACATTGAAATCTCAGGAGGCATTAGATCATTCTGCTGGAGGTTCACTACAACTAATGAAAACTGCTGAGGAAGCTCAGAATCTTGTGGATATGGTGGCCAACAACCAATATTTCTTTGCTCATCAAAGAAGCCGCCAACCATCACAAAGAAGAGGAATAATGGAACTAGAAGGAGTGGATTCAATCCTAGCTCAAAACAAGATGATGCAACAGCAATTTCAACAGCAATTTGAGCAAATGGCCAAGAGGATTGATAGTCTCCAAGTTGCAGCAGTCAACACTAGCCAACCATCAACCACATGGGGACAGAGTGAAGAAACTCAAGAAGAACAACAACAAGAGCAAGTTCAGTATATGCACAACCAAGGACCAAATGAAGTGTATGGTGATACATACAATCCATCCTGGAAGAACCATCCAAACCTCAGATGGGGAGATAACCATACCCAAAACCAACAACCATGGCAGAGGAACTCAAACCAACACAATCCAAGAAACAACCAAAATCACAACCAGCAGCAGACTAACCAGAACCCCTTCAGAAAACCTCAAAACAACTACCCCAACATCAACCAATACCAATCTAATAACCAATCCACCAACCAAAATGCCTACCATCCACCATCCACATCTCATAACCCACCTCAAATATCACCTGAAGCCCAAAGAATCACTCACTTGGAAGCCATGATAGACAAAATGTTGAAACACCAAGAAATGGTAGCCAAGAATCAGGAAGCCTCTATAAAGAGCCTAGAGAGACAGATGGGGCAAATCTCCAAGCAAGTATCTGTTGAGAGATCTTCAAACGCACTGCCCAGTGACACAATTCCAAATCCCAAGGAGGAATGCAAGGCAATACAATTGAGGAGTGGGAGAACATTGATAAGCAACAATGACTCTACAAAGAAGCAAGCAGAGAACATCAAAGAACCAACAGAGGATGAGAATCAAACAAAGGCAGATGAGGATAAGGAGCAAAATGTGATGCCAAACAAAGACACTGAGAAACTCAAGGAGAGGAACAACCAGCCACATAGCTCAAAGGAAGTAGCTCAGGGGCAGCAGTGATGACAAGTCATCTGAGCCCATTTTAGCTAGTCTTTTTCTTTAGTTTTCATTAGAATTATGCACTTTCTTGAGCTACAAGCAAGCTAATTGAGTAGATTTTCATGTTTCCCTTGATTGAACCAACCATATGTGAATTCATGCCATTTCATGAGGTTTTGAGCTATAATTGTTGCATATTGTGGAAGATTGAATACCTCATGATTTTGAGCAAAGCTTTGATTAGTTTGGTTGATCAATGATAGGTGAAGAAGGCTTGGAGAAAGGTTGAAGCAAAGAGGAATGGCTAGGAGTGAAGAGAGGACAATGGAATAAGTGAAAATTGAACCGGGTTGCATGAAGTTAGCCCCAACGTTAGCCCCCTAACTTGGAGGCTAACGTTGGGCATGTAAATCACTCCCTGGAAGTGGCCAACGTTAGCTCCAACGTTAGCCCCCTAACTTGGAGGCTAACGTTGGAACTTGAGAATTTCTCCCCTGGGCACCAACGTTTGCGCCAACGTTAGCCCCCTAACTTGGAGGCTAACGTTGGCACTTAAATCACAATGGGGGAGTAGGCCAACGTTTGCGCCAACGTTAGCCCCCTAACGTGGAGGCTAACGTTGGCGCCAATCACACCAAGCAAGGCCAACGTTAGGGTCAAAGTTAGACCCCTAACGTTGGCGCCAACGTCCATACCAGAAGGATGTGGTTTGCTGCTATGAAAAGTTGGGGTCAAAGTTAGACCCCTAACTTTGGCCCTAACGTTGAAGACCAACGTTGGTTAACTTCATTTCCGGTTCAATTGGTTCACTTCGGTTCTTCTTCAATCTTCAAGAGCAATCAACCAAGGCCTCTTTCAACCCAATTCCACCAAGAATAAAGGCCCAACTCAAGGCTTGAAGATCATTTTGGAAAGTGTATAAATAGGATAGAATTCAATTTGTTTGGGGAGCTTTTCTTTTAGATTTTTGAGAGGAGTTTTTGGAAAGCTTTTGTTACTGAGTGAACTTGAATTTCTTTGTTTCCTTTTACTTGAAATTTCATTTTACTTTTGTCTTGAATCTTGGATTGGAGAATTGAAGAAATTCTGTTTCAATCTCAATCTTGGATCTCTCTGTTTCTTTACTTTACTGTTAATTGAATTTCATTTCCGGTTCATTGTTCTTCATCGCTCTTCTTTGCAATTTACAATTTCCTTGCTATTGTTCTTATTGGATCTAGGAAGGCATTGAGATCTAGACTTGGTTTTCTAGTCTCTGGGTCCTGAGATCTAAATTCTCATTTCAATTCTCTGTTTAATGCTTTCATTGTTCATTTACTTTATTGCTTCAAGATCCGGTTCAATCCCAATTCCCTTGCCCTCTTCTGTTTGATGCAATTTAATTTTTCCTTGTTTAAATTCTGCAAATCCATTCCCCAATTCCCTTTACATTTCAAGCAATTTATATTCCTTGCACTTTAAGATTCCGCAATTTATATTTCTTGCACTTTAAGTTTCTGCCATTTAATTTCTTGTTCTTTAAGTTTCAGCAATTTATTTCTTGTTCTCTTTACTTCAATGCAATTTACATTCTGCAAGTCACACAATCATCAACCAAATCTTGATTCGCTTGACTAAATCAACCACTAAACTAAAATTGCTCAATCCTTCAATCCCTGTGGGATCGACCTCACTCCCGTGAGTTTTTATTACTTGATACGACCCGGTACACTTGCCGGTTGGATTGTGATGTTTAGTGAGAGATTCATTTCTCACCAAAATATCTCATCAAGTTTTTGGCGCCGTTGCCGGGGATTGATTAGATTGACAATGATTAAGTGAGGTGGTAATCTAGATCAAGCACTTTTTCTTTATTTTTCTTTAACTTTTGATTAACCCGCTAACTGTTTGAAATTTTGCTTAAACTAAACTTCATTCTAGCAGTAGAGTGAAGTAATCTTGCTGGTGTTTCTTTTGTCTTGTTTGTATGTCAGGTACAAGGAGATCCGCTCCTGTGTTATCTGAAGTTGATCAGAGAACTCTTAGAAGGATAAGAAGAGCCGAAAGAGGGAAGAGTATTGTTGGAGAAGAAGAATCAGACGAAGAATTCCACGAGATGGAAGGAGATACATCTAATCCAGAAGGAGGAGTTAATAATCCACCACAACTGAGGAGAGTATTGGCTTCCTATACTTTTGCAAATGCTAGACATTGTGGAAGCAGCATTCTCACCCCTAATGTCAATGCAAATAACTTCGAACTGAAGCCACAACTCATCACATTGGTCCAGAACAACTGCTCATTTGGAGGAGGACCATTGGAGGATCCAAATCAACATCTATCTACCTTCTTGAGGATCTGTGACACTGTCAAATCCAATGGTGTGAATCCTGAAACTTACAAGCTTCTGCTGTTCCCGTTCTCATTAAGGGATAAGGCTGCACAATGGCTTGAAACTTTTCCCCAAGCAAGTATCACTAGTTGGGATGACTTGGTAACTAAATTTCTAGCCAAGTTCTATCCACCCCAGAGAGTCATCAGGCTGAAAACCGAGGTGCAGACATTCACACAATTAGATGCTGAATGCTTGTATGAAGCATGGGAGAGGTACAAAGCCTTAATCAGAAAATGCCCTCCAGAGATGTTCAATGAATGGGATGTGCTGCAAAATTTCTATGAAGGCCTGACATTGAAATCTCAGGAGGCATTAGATCATTCTGCTGGAGGTTCACTACAACTAATGAAAACTGCTGAGGAAGCTCAGAATCTTGTGGATATGGTGGCCAACAACCAATATTTCTTTGCTCATCAAAGAAGCCGCCAACCATCACAAAGAAGAGGAGTAATGGAACTAGAAGGAGTGGACTCAATCCTAGCTCAAAACAAGATGATGCAGCAGCAAATTCAACAACAATTTGAGCAAATGGCCAAGAGGATTGATAGTCTCCAAGTTGCAGCAGTCAACACTAGCCAACCATCAACCACATGGGGACAGAGTGAAGAGACTCAAGAGGAGCAACAGCAAGAACAAGTCCAGTACATGCACAACCAAAATTCTGGGCCAAATGAAGTATATGGTGACACTTACAACCCTTCTTGGAAGAACCACCCAAACCTTAGGTGGGGAGACAATCACAACCAAAATCAACAACCATGGCAGAGAAACTCAAACCAAAACACTTTAAGAAACAACCAAAACCACAACCAGCAGCAAACTAACCAAAACCCCTACAGAAAACCTCAAAACAACTACTCCAACCCCAACCATTACCAATCTAATAACCAACCCACCAACCAAAATGCCTACCATCCACCATCCACATCTCACAACCCACCACAAGCATCACCTGAATCTCAAAGACTCACCAACTTGGAAACCTTGATAGACAAAATGTGGAAACACCAAGAAATGACAACCAAGAACCATGAAGCCTCCATGAAGAGCCTAGAGAGGCAAATTGGGCAAATCTCCAAACAGATTTCTGTTGAGAAACCTTCAAGCTCACTGCCGAGTGACACAATCCCAAATCCTAAGGAAGAATGCAAGGCAATACAATTGAGGAGTGGAAGAGTCTTGGTGAAAAATGAAGAAGCAACCAAGAAGCCAAAGGAAAGTGACAAGAAACAAGCCGAAGAAGAGAAAGTCAATGACAAGAAGGAGACAGCAAGCAAGCCAACTCAGAATCAAGTTCAAGAAAAAGAAGATCAGCCACAAAAATCAAGAAAGGGAAAGGAAGTAATTGAAGAGCCAACTGAGGACCAAAGGCAGGGAAATAACTTCACTCCTCCCTTGCCATATCCTCAAAGGTTTAACAAGGAAACTAAGGACCAACACTTCCCAAAATTTCTTGAAATCTTCAAGAAGTTAGAGATCAATATTCCCTTAACTGAAGCACTTGAGCAAATGCCCCTGTACGCAAAGTTCTTGAAGGAACTTATCAACAAGAAGAGGAGTTGGCAAGTTAATGAAACTGTACTGCTCACTGAGGAATGCAGAGCACTAATCCAGAAGGGACTTCCTCCCAAACTTGAGGACCCTGGGAGTTTCTTTCTACCCTGCGCCATTGGCAGTATGACTATCAAGAAGGCGATGTGTGACTTGGGAGCTAGTATCAATCTGATGCCTGCCTCTCTAGTGAAAAAGTTAGGCATAAAAGAGGTAAGACCAGTAAAGATGTCTCTAGAATTGGTGGACAAATCAGTAATATGCCCCAGTGGTATAATTGAGAACCTTCTAGTCAAGGTAGATAGATTCATCTTCCCTGCAGATTTTGTGATCCTGGATTCGAATCAGGATGAGGGCGACTCCATTATACTGGGAAGACCGTTCTTAGCCACTGCTAGGGCCATCATAGACATAGAGCAAGGAGAATTAACCCTCAGGATGCATAATGAAAGTATCACTCTGAGTGTACTACCAGAAACACAGAACAGTAATGAAAAGAAGGATGGTACAGAAACAGACAAGGAAAATCTGCAGTGGAGGGAGGAAATCAACAAGACAAACAACAACTGCCCTCCCAAGCAAGAGATAGATGATACAGCAGGCCAAAAAGAGAAAGAGACTGTGCAAAGTAATGAAGAAGCTCAAGGGAACATTGTAGTATTGGCAACTAAGAAAAGGAATTTCAAAAGGGAGCCTGTTTTCAAAGAAGAAGAATTAACAAAAGGAAGGAAGAAAAACAAAAACAGAATCAAAAAGGGGTGGAAGAACAAAAAAATTCCAACAGAAGGGCTCTCCAAAGGTAACAAAGTGCAGTTAGTCTATCAACAACTGGGAACAGACCAACAGACTAACGATTACTATACTGTGAGCAAAATATTATCACTAGAACATGCTGAGATAGAGCACCAAGGAACAAAGAAGAAGCTCACGATCAGAGGGGACAAGTTGAGGCACTACAGTCATCAACCGCCATAAAAGAAAGCCTCAGTGTCAAGCTAGTGACAATAAAAGAGCGCTTGTTGGGAGGCAACCCAACCTGAGGTAGTTTTCTTTTCATAGTTATTTCAATAAAAAGGTTAAATGAGTGGTATGTATTGCAAGGAGCTAAGTTTGGTGTTTCACACCAAAACATATTAAGGGAGAATGAAGGATTCTAAGTTTGGTGTTCCACCAAAAATCTTACTTAAAAGCACATTCTCACTTTCTATATAAAGAGTTACCAACTCCAAGCAATCTGACAAATCATTTAAGCATTGTCTGTTTCTAGTTTTCAGTTTTATTACCTTTAGCAAAGATTTAGGCTTTCACATATGGTTATGGATAAGAAACATGGCAAGAGACTAAGTTTGGTGTTCACACACCAAAGTAAGTTCAAACACCTACAAGAAAGTCTTGCACACTAACAAATCACATAAAGGCTTGAGAAACAAGCAACTTCCATTAACACTGCAGAAAATCAATCACTCTTCTGGGAGGACTACTCACCATTAGCTGAGATGAAAGAAGAAGAAGCCACCAAGAGGTTGTATTGTCACTTAACTCCATCAGTATTGAATTGCTCTAATTTGGAAGTATGAATATGCCCATTTTAACAGAAACTGTTAGTGTAGTATGCATCAATTATGTTTTTGTTTTTTTTAAGTAGGCTGGTTTTTATGTTGGCTTGTGTGTTCATTTTCACTTAACAAGAAGCATATGTTGTCCCCTGCATCTTTTAATTCAATAAAAGAACAGTTTTAATGTGAAGTGAAATGGTCTCTGTTAGATAGAAGTGGAATAAAAGTAAGTGGTGGTATGTGTGTGATTGTATAATAACTCACTTTTAGTGAATAAAGAGCTAGGAAATCTCCTTCTAAGTAGAGAGTGGATACTGTCTATGAATCTCAATTGAATAAAACTCCTTGGTTAGAAAGAAAAACAAAAAGAAAGAAAGAACAAAGAAAGCCAAAAAGTGGCAAAACAAAAGAAAAACAAAAAGAAACAAAGCTGGACACCAATAGCTTGAACTCTGAAATATATGCCTGTGATGTTTTTGTACTAGGATCTGCTTGGATTAGTAAGCTCTTAGGAGTGCCTCAACACTTGGTGACTTGGGTTAACTAACCCGGGATCATCAGCTGAAAATCCACTATCAAGAGCAACCTAACTACAAAGCATTTAGTAGCCCAAAGAGGTGCTGGGCATCAATGTTTTAAGAAGGAATGTGAGCCAAGTGTCTATGGTGAATAATGTGTCAAGTATAAAGAAAAGAAAATGAACTTGCTACACATGACACTCAAATAAAGCTTTTGAATAAAGTAATGACCAAGGATAAAGGAATAATGAGAGGTCATAGCAGTATGTCACTTGAAGCTTGAAGGAGACTTTCTAGGCCTAAGAGTCAATAAGAAGTGAGCATTTGCATATCCACATAAAACCCCATGAACTATCAATAACACTTTGCTAGCATGAACTTCCTTTTCCATTTCATTCTTTCTTCTTAATAATTCATTTCTTGCTTGGGGACAAGCAAGCTTTAAGTTTGGTGTTGTGATGACAAGTCATCTGAGCCCATTTTAGCTAGTCTTTTTCTTTAGTTTTCATTAGAATTATGCACTTTCTTGAGCTACAAGCAAGCTAATTGAGTAGATTTTCATGTTTCCCTTGATTGAACCAACCATATGTGAATTCATGCCATTTCATGAGGTTTTGAGCTATAATTGTTGCATATTGTGGAAGATTGAATACCTCATGATTTTGAGCAAAGCTTTGATTAGTTTGGTTGATCAATGATAGGTGAAGAAGGCTTGGAGAAAGGTTGAAGCAAAGAGGAATGGCTAGGAGTGAAGAGAGGACAATGGAATAAGTGAAAATTGAACCGGGTTGCATGAAGTTAGCCCCAACGTTAGCCCCCTAACTTGGAGGCTAACGTTGGGCATGTAAATCACTCCCTGGAAGTGGCCAACGTTAGCTCCAACGTTAGCCCCCTAACTTGGAGGCTAACGTTGGAACTTGAGAATTTCTCCCCTGGGCACCAACGTTTGCGCCAACGTTAGCCCCCTAACTTGGAGGCTAACGTTGGCACTTAAATCACAATGGGGGAGTAGGCCAACGTTTGCGCCAACGTTAGCCCCCTAACGTGGAGGCTAACGTTGGCGCCAATCACACCAAGCAAGGCCAACGTTAGGGTCAAAGTTAGACCCCTAACGTTGGCGCCAACGTCCATACCAGAAGGATGTGGTTTGCTGCTATGAAAAGTTGGGGTCAAAGTTAGACCCCTAACTTTGGCCCTAACGTTGAAGACCAACGTTGGTTAACTTCATTTCCGGTTCAATTGGTTCACTTCGGTTCTTCTTCAATCTTCAAGAGCAATCAACCAAGGCCTCTTTCAACCCAATTCCACCAAGAATAAAGGCCCAACTCAAGGCTTGAAGATCATTTTGGAAAGTGTATAAATAGGATAGAATTCAATTTGTTTGGGGAGCTTTTCTTTTAGATTTTTGAGAGGAGTTTTTGGAAAGCTTTTGTTACTGAGTGAACTTGAATTTCTTTGTTTCCTTTTACTTAAAATTTCATTTTACTTTTGTCTTGAATCTTGGATTGGAGAATTGAAGAAATTCTGTTTCAATCTCAATCTTGGATCTCTCTGTTTCTTTACTTTACTGTTAATTGAATTTCATTTCCGGTTCATTGTTCTTCATCGCTCTTCTTTGCAATTTACAATTTCCTTGCTATTGTTCTTATTGGATCTAGGAAGGCATTGAGATCTAGACTTGGTTTTCTAGTCTCTGGGTCCTGAGATCTAAATTCTCATTTCAATTCTCTGTTTAATGCTTTCATTGTTCATTTACTTTATTGCTTCAAGATCCGGTTCAATCCCAATTCCCTTGCCCTCTTCTGTTTGATGCAATTTAATTTTTCCTTGTTTAAATTCTGCAAATCCATTCCCCAATTCCCTTTACATTTCAAGCAATTTATATTCCTTGCACTTTAAGATTCCGCAATTTATATTTCTTGCACTTTAAGTTTCTGCCATTTAATTTCTTGTTCTTTAAGTTTCAGCAATTTATTTCTTGTTCTCTTTACTTCAATGCAATTTACATTCTGCAAGTCACACAATCATCAACCAAATCTTGATTCGCTTGACTAAATCAACCACTAAACTAAAATTGCTCAATCCTTCAATCCCTGTGGGATCGACCTCACTCCCGTGAGTTTTTATTACTTGATACGACCCGGTACACTTGCCGGTTGGATTGTGATGTTTAGTGAGAGATTCGTTTCTCACCAAAATATCTCATCAAGCAGCAAATGGGAAAAAGCAGCACACCCCCACTGCCTTACCCTCAGAGGTTCAACAAAGAGATGAAAGATAAGCAGTTCCACAAATTCCTTGAGATTTTTAAGAAGCTGGAAATCAACATTCCCTTGGCTGAAGCACTTGAGCAAATGCCTCTATATTCCAAGTTTCTGAAGGATCTCATCAACAAGAAAAGAAGCTGGGATGAAAAAGAAACCATAAGGATTACTGAGGAATGCAGGGCCTTGATTCAAAAGGGGCTTCCTCCCAAGCTTGAGGACCCAGGGAGCTTCTTGTTGCCTTGCACCATTGGGAAATTGACAATCACTAAAGCAATGTGTGATCTCGGAGCAAGTATTAACTTAATATCATCCTCCTTGATGAAAAAGCTGCATATAGAAGAGGTCAAACCAGTACAAATGTCTCTGGAGTTGGTAGACAAGTCAATGGTATACCCCAGGGGTGTAATTGAAAATCTCTTGGTCAAGGTGGACAGTTTTATATACCCTGCTGACTTTGTGGTTCTAGAATCAAATGATGATGATGGTGACTCTGTTATACTGGGAAGGCCATTCTTGGCCACTGCTAGAGCTATCATAGACGTAGAGGAAGGGAAATTAACTCTCAGGATGCATGACCAGAGCATCACTCTGAAGGTATTACCAGAGGCACAATTCAGCAAGGAGAAGAAAGACTATGTGAAGAGTGCCCAGGAAAGTCACAGCAACATCCCAATGCTAAGGAATGTGCAAACTGATGAAAAAGCCCAAAAAGATGTTAAAGTACTGGCCACTGAGAAGGGAGGTTCCCAAGGAAAGCCTACAACCAGAAAAGAAAGATCAACAAAAGGAAAGATGAAGCGCAGAAACAAAACAAAAAGGGGTTGGAAGAATAGAAAGATTCCAACAGAGGGGCTTTCTAAAGGTGACAAAGTGCAACTGGTGTATCAACAGCTGGAGACAAATCAACAAACCGAGGATTACTACACTGTCAGCAACATACTATCATTAGAACATGCTGAAATTGAACACCAGAGAACAAAGAAGAGGATCACGGTCAGGGGAGACAAATTGAGGCCCTACAAGCACCAACCACCATAAAAGAAAGCTTCAATGTCAAGCTAGTGACAATAAAAGAGCGCTCCATGGGAGGCAACCCATGCTTTAAGATTCTTGTCATTTTACATTCAATAAATTATGATCACTTGATGCATGAATTCTTTTCTCTTTTCATGAACGTGTCCATTTATTACATGCACTATTTTGAAACATATGCTAAGTTTGGTGTGTCTTCAAGCACACTCAACCAAATATTACAAAGGATTTTGTTTCACATGTTTAAAATATTTTGATAGAGCATATGGCCGAACACTAAGTTTGGTGTCCACATAGCTTCATGAAAATCTGAAATTCATGCATCAATAATCATACATTGTTATTTTTTAAAACCTTATAAATAGAATTTTTTTTTATAATGAAGGCATTAATTGTGATGAACCCTTCGACAAGAAACAAGTTTGGTGTTCATCAAACCTTGAGGCACCAATTCAAGGATACAATTAATCCTTCATGAAAAAAAAAAAAGAGAGAAAAAGAAAGTATGATGAAAACAATTATTATGAATAGTTAAAATTCACTAATTGGAGGAAGAAACTCATTTTCTTTATATATTACCAAACATCAAGTTTGGTGTCCTCCAAAGGAAGTGTCAAGGTTCACATGAAGATAAGAATTGATAGTTCACATATTTTTACTAAAAAGAACAATATTGCTACGGTGGGATAAGACTAATGTATGTGTCTTGTTGTGATGACTAGAAAGTCAAAGAATCTTCAATGAAAAAGACAAGACAAAGGAAAGCATAGCATAAGGACAAAATCCTATCACATGCTTCAAGGAAGAAATCTGCCACTCCTTGAGAATGGTCACGGCAAAGGCAAGGGAAGGAGCAAATTTTGTCTTCATTCATCCATACATGCACACCCTTGATCCCCATAGTGTCTAATTGCATCCTAGCCCTTCATTGCTCATTTAAAAGCATACCACCTTCAAGCCATGCACATAACCGAATCACTCCTCAACATTACAAGCCTTGTGCAACTTTTTCTTTTACATTAAACTCCAAACACTTAATCTTCTCTTCATAACTCCCTAGCAAGTCCGAACCTAATCTCTTTTTCCTCCAAGCACACATCAAACTCCCCAACATTCTTCACATTCCCTCTCAACTAACCAAGTGATCATGGCATCTTCCTCAAGAACCAAAAGACGAAAAGGAAAAGATCCAATAGTAGAGGAAGAAACATATGAATATGACCAATGGAAGTTCAAATCTTGGTCTCATCAAATGCAAATTCAATGGATGAACGAGAAAAAAATCTATCCTGAGATTCCATTCATGTTGCCGGATGATGGATGTCAAGAAATAAAGAACAAGATCCGGAAGAGGAGATGGGAGGAACTTACATCACCAATCTCTCGAATTAATACCAATATCATAAGAGAGTTTTATGCAAATGTCCCAAGAATTGACATGCGTGAACCCCCAACGTACAAGAGCTATGTGCGTGGGGTGGAAGTAGACTTTGGCCCGGATGCAATCAAGAAAGTCTTGAAACTAAAGTCAGTGCGCTTTGATGAACCGGGATACCAACAAAGATTAACTGAGGATCAAAATTATGAAGAGATCGCAAGAGACATTTGTTTTGAGAACTCAGAATGGGAGGGAGATAACAAGAACAGATACAAGTTCCTGAAGAGATGTAACCTCATTCCGGAGGCAAAAGGATGGTATGAGTTGATGAAAAGGTCAATTCTGGGGACGGTGAACACCTCAGAAGTTAACAGGGAGAGAGCCTTAATGCTGCATTGTATCATGGTGGGTGGAGAGATAAGAGTTCATGAGATCCTGGCAAGAGACATTCTAAAGATAGCTGAAAAGAATTCGGCCGGATCTTGGTTGTACTATCCGAGCACCATTTGGAAGTTGTGTGCAAAGGCCAAGGTCCCATTGGAAGAGGAAAATCCAATGTGGTTAAGCCAAGGCATGCCCATAACTATTGAACGAATGATGATGCCCCTTGAAGCACACCAAGGCCGAAGGCCACATGGAGGAAGGGAAAGAGAAGAGCAAATGGAAGAAGATGAGCCACACATGGAAGAAGAGCCACAAGAGGAGGAGGAGCAGCCACACTTTGTCCCACATGGCAATATGGATATGACTCAAATGCAAGAAGCAATAGGAAGGTTATCTCAACAATACACAAGAATCCAAGCAAGGCAAGAGGAATATCATTCTCTGTACATGCAAAACCAACAAGCACAAGAAGAAAGAGAGCTGAGAATAATCAACAAACAAAATGAATTTGAGTCAAGATTTCTTGCGATGCAAGAAGAACATGCCTTTCAATCTCATGAATCTTTTGGGAAGTTGGAACAAATGCAAGCTGAAAGTTTGAAGGCCTTCAAGGAGTTCACAACACTCCAAGAAGCAAGGTATGAAGTGCAGGCCGATTATAATGTCAATAGCCAAATCAAACTAAACTATATTGGAGAACATATGCACAACATGGATCCGGCATTCCCAACTTTTGATGAATTTTTCAAAATGAGAAGTGAGATGGAAGTGAATAGGGCTATGAGACTTGAAGATAGAGTGGAAGAGGCTATGAATAAGGCTGGCTTTTGGCAAGATCAAGAACCACCAAACAAAGATGGTGGGAACACTAGCGGCCAAGTGTATGAAAGGAGAAAGAAAAGGCATGACAAATAAAAGGTGGACTTGCTCCTTGTTCATCACAACATGCATTCTATCTGTTCTAATCTGTCTTTGCATTTTTAAGTATTCATTTAAAAGTCTTTGCATTATATTTGTTTCAAAATAAGTAGGCTAGTTTATGTGTTTGCTTGTGTGTTCATTTTCACTTAACAAAAAGCATGTTTTGTCCCCTGCATCTTTTAATTCAATAAAAGAACAGTTTGAATGTGAAGTGAAATGGTCTCTGTTAGATAGAAGTGGAATAAAAGTAAGTGGTGGTATGTGTGTGATTGTATAATAGCTCACTTTTAGTGAATAAAGAGCTAGGATATTTCCTTCTAAGTAAAGAGTGGCTACTGTCTATGAATCTCAATTGAATAAAAATCCTTGGTTAGAAAGAGAAACATAAAGAAGGAAAGAACAAAGAAAGCCAAAAATGGCAAAACAAAAGAAAAACAAAAAGAAACAAAGCTGGACACCAATAGCTTGAACCTTAGAATACATGCCTGTGGTGTCTTTGTATTAGGATCTGCTTGGATTATTAAGCTCTTTGGAGTGCATCAACACTTGGTGACTTGGGTTAACTAACCCGGGATCATCAGCTGAAAGTCCACTATCAAGAGCAACCTAACTACAAGGCATTTAGTAGCCCAAAGAGGTGCTGGGCATCAATGTTTTAAGAAGGAATGTGAGCCAAGTGTCTATGGTGAATAATGTGTCAAGTATAAAGAAAAGAAAATGAACTTGCTACACATGACACTCAAATAAAGCTTTTGAATAAAGTAATAGCCAAGGATGAAGGAATAATGAGAGGTCATAGCAGTATATCACTTGAAGCTTGAAGGAGACTTTCTAGGCCTAGGAGTCAATAAGAAGTGAGCATTTGCATATCCACATAAAACCCCATGAACTATCAATAACACTCTGCTAGCATGAACTTCCTCTTCCATTTCATTCTTTCTTATTAATAATTCATTTCTTGCTTGGGGACAAGCAAGCTTTAAGTTTGGTGTTGTGATGACAAGTCATCCTAGCCTATTTTAGCTAGTCTTTTTCTTTTGTTTTCATTAGAATTATGCACTTTCTTGAGCTACAAGCAAGCTAATTGAGTAGATTTTCATGTTTCCCTTGATTGAACCAACCATATATGAATTCATGCCATTTCATGAGGTTTTATGCTATATTTGTTGCATATTATGAAAGATTGGATATCTCATGATTTTGAGCATAGCTTTGATGAGTTTGGTTGATTCTTGATAGGTGAAGAAAGCTTGGAAAAAGGTTGAAGCAAAGAGGAGTGGCTAGAAGTGAAGAAAGGGATAAGTGAAAGTGAACTTGGAGGCATGAAGTTAGCCCCAACGTTAGCCCCCTAACTTGGAGGCTAACGTTGGGCATGAAGTACTCCCTGGGCTCCCACGTTTGAGCCAACGTTAGCCCCCTAACTTGGAGGCTAACGTTGGCAAGAGAAACTTCATCCCTGGGCCACCAACGTTTGCGCCAACGTTAGCCCCCTAACTTGGAGGCTAACGTTGGCATATGAGTTATAAAGGGGGAGAAGGCCAACGTTTGCGCCAATGTTAGCCCCCTAACTTGGAGGCTAACGTTGGCACCTTAATCACAAAGGGGGAAGGCCAACGTTTGCGCCAACGTTAGCCCCCTAACTTGGAGGCTAACGTTGGCGCCACTAGCACCAAGCATTGCCAACATTAGGGTCAAAGTTAGACCCCTAACGTTGGCACCAACGTTCAAACCTGGAAATCATGCTTGCTGCCATGAAAAGTTAGGATCAAAGTTAGACCCCTAACTTTGGCCCTAACGTTAGATCCAACTATGGCTAACTTCATTTCCGGTTCAATTGGTTCACTTCGGTTCTTCTTCAATCTTCAAGAGCAATCAACCAAGGCCTCTTTCAACCCAATTCCACTAAGAACAAAGGCCCAACTCAAGGCTTGAAGATCATTTTGGAAAGTGTATAAATAGGATAGAATTCAAGTTATTAAGGGAGCTTTCCTTTTAGAATTTTCATAATAGTTTTTGGGAAGCTTTTGAACTTGAATTTCTTTGTTTCCTTTTACTTGCAATTCCATTTTACTTTTGTATTGGATCTTGGATTGGAGAATTGAAGAAATTCTGTTTCAATCTCAATCTTGGATCTCTCTGTTTCCTTTACTGTTAATTGAATTAGCATTTCCGTTTCTGTTACTTGATCTTCATCTCTTTTCTTTGCAATTTACAATTTCCTTGCTATTGTTCTTGTTGGATCTAGGAAGGCATTGAGATCTAGACTTGGTTTTCTAGTCTCTGGGTCCTGAGATCTGAATTTCTCATTTCAATTCCCTGTTTACTGCTTCTTATGTTCATTTACTTTTCTGCTTTATTTCCGGTTCAATCCCAATTCCCTTTCCCTCTTCTGTTTGATGCAATTTAGTTTTTCTTTGTTTAAATTCTGCAAATCCATTCCCCAATTCCCTTTACATTTCAAGCAATTTATATTCCTTGCACTTTAAGATTCCGCAATTTACATTTCTTGCACTTTAAGTTTCTGCCATTTAATTTCTTGTTCTTTAAGTTTCAGCAATTTATTTCTTGTTCTCGTTACTTCAATGCAATTTACATTCTGCAAGTCACACAATCATCAACCAAATCTTGATTCGCTTGACTAAATCAACCACCAAACTAAAATTGCTCAATCCTTCAATCCCTGTGGGATCGACCTCACTCCCGTGAGTTTTTATTACTTGATACGACCCGGTACACTTGCCGGTTAGTTTTGTGATGTTTTGTGAGAGATTCGTTTCTCATCAAAATATCTCATCAAACACTAAGTTTGGTGTTCACATAGCTTCATGAAAAGTAGAAACTCATGCATCAATAATCATACAATTGTTGTTTTTCAAAATCTTATAAATGAAAAAATTCTTTTCCGGTAATGAAGGTATTGATTGTGATGTACCCTTTGACAAGAAACAAGTTTGGTGTTCACCAAACCTTGATGCACCGATTTAGGGATACAATTGATCCTTCATGAAAAAAAAAAAGAAAAGAGAAAAAGAAAGTATGATGAAAACAATTCTTATGAACATTTAATTTTTGAATCTCACTAATTGGAGGAAGATACTCATTTTCTTTATATATGACCAAACATTAAGTTTGGTGTCTTAAAGAGAGAGTGTCATGGTTCAAATGATATAAGAATTTATGGTTCACATAGTATTAATAAAAAGAACACTCTTGCTACGGTTGGATAAGACTAATGTATGTTGTCTTGTTGTGGTGACTAGGAGGTCAAAGAATCTTCAAAGAAAAAGACAAGACAAAGGAAAGCTTAGCATGAAGACAAAATCCCATCACATGCCTCGAAAAAGAAATCTGCCACTCCTTGAGAATGATCACGGCAAAGGCAAGGGAAGGAGCAAACTTTGTCTTCATTCATCCTTACATGCATACCTTTGATCTCCATAAGTCTAATTGCATCCCAACCCTTCATTGCTCATTTAAAAGCATACCAACTTTGTCTTAATATTTTTAAAAATATTTTTTTTATCTTTTTATTCACCGAATAATGCTACACCCAGATAGTTAACTTTTTTTTTTGCTCCACTTGTTCACAAATGAAGAATAAATTAATTTCAAAAAAATTTAAAATTTTAATTTTTTATTTTTTGGATATTGTTGGAATCTTTTATTTTTTACAATCAGAAAAAAAAATTTATTTTTTTAGTTTAAAAATTAAAAAAAATAAATTTACAGATCTGTTATTTACCAAATATTGATGGACTTTATTTTATTGTTCTAATTTAAATAAAAAAATTAATCATATAATTTTAAAATTCAAAAATAAAAAATTTATTTTTTTTAAAATTTTTAATTTTTTAAAAAAAATATTTTTTTATCTTTGTATTCACCAGATAAGACTACACCCTCACAGTTGACTTTTTTTGCTGCACTTGTTCACAAAGTAAGAATAGATTAATTTAAAAAATTTAAAATTTTTATTTTTATATTTTTTTGGATAATTTGGAATTTTTTATTTTTTTACAATTAGAAAAAAATTTATTTTTTAAGTTTAAAAATTAAAAAAATAAATTTACAACTCTGTTATTCAACAGATATTGTTGGACTTTATTTTATTTTTCTAATTGAAATAAAAAATTAATCATATAATTTAAAATTTCAAAAATAAAAAATTTAGTTTTCTAAACTTTTTAATTTTTTAATAATATTTTTTATTTTTTTATTCTCCGGATAATGCTGCACTCAGAAAATTGTCTTTTTTTTGCTGCACTTGTTCATAAAATAAGAATAAATTAATTATAAAAATTTAAAATTTTTTATTTTTAAATTTTTTTAGTTTTAGAAAATTGTTGAATTTTTTTATTTTTCTTCTATTAGAAAAAATTTACTTTTTAGTTTAAAAATTAAACAAAAATAAAAAATTTACAGATCTTTTGTTTACTGGATATTGCTGAACTTTATTTTATTTTTCTAATTTAAAGAAAAAATATTTAATAATATAATTTAAAAATTAAAAAATAAAAATTTAGTTTTTTAAAATTTTTAATTTTTTTAAAATATTTTTTTATCTTTTTATTCACCAGATAAGACTACACCCGGACAGTTGACTTTTTTTTGCTGCACTTGTTCACAAATTAATAATAGATTAACTTAAAAAATTTAAGATTTTAATTTTTTTTTATTTTTTGAATAATTTGGAATTTTTTATTTTTTTTACAATTAGAAAAAAATTATTTTTTAAGTTTAAAAATTAAAAAAATTAATTTACAACTCTATTATTTAACAGATATTGTTGGACTTTATTTTATTTTTCTAATTGAAATAAAAAAATTAATCATATAATTTAAATTTTCAAAAATAAAAAATTTAGTTTTTTTAAATTTTTAATTTTTTTATTCTCTAGATAATGTTGCACTCAGAAAATTGACTTTTTTTTTGCTGCACTTGTTCACAAAATAAGAATAAATTAATTTAAAAAATTTAAAATTTTAATTTTTTTATTTTTAAGATATCATTGCTATTTTTTATTTTTTTAAAATGAGAAAAAAATTATTTTTTTAGTTTAAAATTTAAAAAAATTAAATTTACTAATCTGTTATTTACCAGATATTGCTGGACTTTATTTTATTTTTCTAATTTATATAAAAAAATTAATCATATAATTTAAAAATTCAGAAATAAAATATTTATTTTTTTAAAATTTTAAGATTTTTAAAAATATTTTTTTATCTTTTTATTCACCGAATAATGCTACACCCGGATAGTTAACCTTTTTTTTGCTCCACTTGTTCACAAATTAAGAATAAATTAATTTAAAAAATTTAAAATTTTAATTTTTTATTTTTTGGATATTGTTGGAATCTTTTATTTTTTACAATCAGAAAAAAAATTATTTTTTTAGTTTAAAAATTAAAAAAAATAAATTTACAGATCTGTTATTTATCAAATATTGATGGACTTTATTTTATTGTTCTAATTTAAATAAAAAAATTAATCATATAATTTTAAAATTCAAAAATAAAAAATTTATTTTTTTTTAAATTTTTAATTTTTTTAAAAAATATTTTTTTATCTTTGTATTCACCAGATAAGACTACACCCTCACCAGTTGACTTTTTTTGCTGCACTTGTTCACAAAGTAAGAATAGATTAATTTAAAAAATTTAAAATTTTTATTTTTATATTTTTTTGGATAATTTGGAATTTTTTATTTTTTTACAATTAGAAAAAAATTTATTTTTTAAGTTTAAAAATTAAAAAAATAAATTTACAACTCTGTTATTTAACAGATATTGTTGGACTTTATTTTATTTTTCTAATTGAAATAAAAAATTAATCATATAATTTAAAATTTCAAAAATAAAAAATTTAGTTTTCTAAACTTTTTAATTTTTTAATAATATTTTTTATTTTTTTATTCTCCGGATAATGCTGCACTCAGAAAATTGTCTTTTTTTGCTGCACTTGTTCACAAAATAAGAATAAATTAATTTAAAAAATTTAAAATTTTTTATTTTTCAATTTTTTTTGTTTTAGAATATTGTTGAAATTTTTTTTTCTTCTATTAGAAAAAAATTTATTTTTTATTTTAAAACTTTAAACAAAAATAAAAAATTTACAGATCTTTTGTTTATTGGATATTGCTGAACTTCATTTTATTTTTCTAATTTAAATAAAAAATATTTAATAATATAATTTAAAAATTAAAAAAATAAAAATTTTAGTTTTTTAAAATTTTTAATCTTTTTAAAATCTTTTTTTATCTTTTTATTCACCAGATAAGACTACACCCGGACAGTTGACTTTTTTTTTTTTGCTGCACTTGTTCACAAATTAATAATAGATTAATTTAAAAAATTTAAGATTTTAATTTTATTTATTTTTTGAATAATTTGGAATTTTTTATTTTTTTTACAGTTAGAAAAAAATTATTTTTTAAGTTTAAAAAATAAAAAAATTAATTTAAAACTCTGTTATTTAACAGATATTGTTGCACTTTATTTTATTTTTCTAATTGAAATAAAAAAATTAATCATATAATTTAAAATTTCAAAAATAAAAAATTTAGTTTTTTAAAATTTTTAATTTTTTTATTCTCCAGATAATACTGCACTCAGAAAATTGACTTTTTTTTTTGCTGCACTTGTTCACAAAATAAGAATAAATTAATTTAAAAAATTTAAAATTTTAATTTTTTTTATTTTTTAGATATCATTGGCATTTTTATTTTTTAAAATTAGAAAAAAATTAATTTTTTTTATTTTAAAATTAAAAAAACTAAACTTACTAATCTATTATTTACCAGATATTGCTGGACTTTATTTTATTTTTCTAATTTATATAAAAAAATTAATCATATAACTTAAAAATTCAGAAATAAAAAATTTATTTTTTTAAAAATTTTAATATTTTTAAAAATATTTTTTATCTTTTAATTCACCGAATAATGCTACACTCGGATAGTTAACTTTTTTTTTGCTCCACTTGTTCACAAATTCAGAATAAATTAATTTTAAAAATTTAAAATTTTAATTTTTAACTTTTTGAATATTGTTGGAATCTTTTATTTTTTACAATCAGAAAAAAATTTATTTTTTTAGATTAAAAATTAAAAAAAAAATTTACAGATCTGTTATTTACCAAATATTGATTGACTTTATTTTATTATTCTAATTTAAATAAAAAAATTAATCATATAATTTTAAAATTCAAAAATAAAAATTTTTTTTTTTTAAATTTTTAATTTTTTTATCTTTGTATTCACCAGATAAGACTACACCCTCACAGTTGACTTTTTTTGCTGCACTTGTTCACAAAGTAAGAATAGATTAATTTAAAAAATTTAAAATTTTTATTTTTATATTTTTTGGATAATTTGGAATTTTTTACTTTTTTACAATTAGAAAAAAATTTATTTTTTAAGTTTAAAAATTAAAAAAATAAATTTACAACTCTGTTATTTAACAGATATTGTTGGACTTTATTTTATTTTTCTAATTGAAATAAAAAAAATTAATCATATAATTTAAAATTTCAAAAATAAAAAATTTAGTTTTCTAAACCTTTTAATTTTTTAATAATATTTTTTATTTTTTTATTCTCCGGATAATGCTGCACTCAGAAAATTGTCTTTTTTTGCTGCACTTGTTCACAAAATAAGAATAAATTAATTTAAAAAATTTAAAATTTTTTATTTTTCAATTTTTTTTGTTTTAGAATATTGTTGAAATTTTTTTTCTTCTATTAGAAAAAAATTTATTTTTTATTTTAAAACTTTAAACAAAAATAAAAAATTTACAGATCTTTTGTTTATTGGATATTGCTGAACTTCATTTTATTTTTCTAATTTAAATAAAAAATATTTAATAATATAATTTAAAAATTAAAAAAATAAAAAATTTAGTTTTTTAAAATTTTTAATCTTTTTAAAATATTTTTTTATCTTTTTATTCACCAGATAAGACTACACCCGGACAGTTGACTTTTTTTTTGCTGCACTTGTTCACAAATTAATAATAGATTAATTTAAAAAATTTAAGATTTTAATTTTATTTATTTTTTGAATAATTTGGAATTTTTTATTTTTTTTACAGTTAGAAAAAAATTATTTTTTAAGTTTAAAAAATAAAAAAATTAATTTCAAACTCTGTTATTTAACAGATATTATTGGACTTTATTTTATTTTTCTAATTGAAATAAAAAAATTAATCATATAATTTAAAATTTCAAAAATAAAAAATTTAGTTTTTTAAAATTTTTAATTTTTTTATTCTCCAGATAATACTGCACTCAGAAAATTGACTTTTTTTGCTGCACTTGTTCACAAAATAAGAATAAATTAATTTAAAAAATTTAAAATTTTAATTTTTTTTATTTTTTAGATATCATTGGCATTTTTTATATTTTAAAATTAGAAAAAAATTAATTTTTTTATTTTAAAATTAAAAAAACTAAATTTACTAATCTATTATTTACCAGATATTGCTGGACTTTATTTTATTTTTCTAATTTATATAAAAAAAATTAATCATATAATTTAAAAATTAAGAAATAAAAAATTTATTTTTTTAAAAATTTTTATATTTTTAAAAATATTTTTTTATCTTTTAATTCACCGAATAATGCTACATTCGGATAGTTAACTTTTTTTTTGCTCCACTTGTTCACAAATTAAGAATAAATTAATTTTAAAAATTTAAAATTTTAATTTTTTATTTTTTGAATATTGTTGGAATCTTTTATTTTTTACAATCAGAAAAAAATTTATTTTTTTAGTTTAAAATTAAAAAAAAAATAAATTTACAGATCTGTTATTTACCAAATATTGATGGACTTTATTTTATTGTTCTAATTTAAATAAAAAAATTAATCATATAATTTTAAAATTCAAAAATAAAAAATTTATTTTTTTTAAAATTTTTAATTTTTTAAAAAAATATTTTTTTATCTTTGTATTCACCAGATAAGACTACACCCTCACAGTTGACTTTTTTTGCTGCACTTGTTCACAAAGTAAGAATAGATTAATTTAAAAAATTTAAAATTTTTATTTTTATATTTTTTTGGATAATTTGGAATTTTTTATTTTTTTACAATTAGAAAAAAATTTATTTTTTAAGTTTAAAAATTAAAAAAATAAATTTACAACTCTGTTATTCAACAGATATTGTTGGACTTTATTTTATTTTTCTAATTGAAATAAAAAATTAATCATATAATTTAAAATTTCAAAAATAAAAAATTTAGTTTTCTAAACTTTTTAATTTTTTAATAATATTTTTTATTTTTTTATTCTCCGGATAATGCTGCACTCAGAAAATTGTCTTTTTTTTGCTGCACTTGTTCATAAAATAAGAATAAATTAATTATAAAAATTTAAAATTTTTTATTTTTAAATTTTTTTAGTTTTAGAAAATTGTTGAATTTTTTTATTTTTCTTCTATTAGAAAAAATTTACTTTTTAGTTTAAAAATTAAACAAAAATAAAAAATTTACAGATCTTTTGTTTATTGGATATTGCTGAACTTTATTTTATTTTTCTAATTTAAAGAAAAAATATTTAATAATATAATTTAAAAATTAAAAAATAAAAATTTAGTTTTTTAAAATTTTTAATTTTTTTAAAATATTTTTTTATCTTTTTATTCACCAGATAAGACTACACCCGGACAGTTGACTTTTTTTTGCTGCACTTGTTCACAAATTAATAATAGATTAACTTAAAAAATTTAAGATTTTAATTTTTTTTTATTTTTTGAATAATTTGGAATTTTTTATTTTTTTTACAGTTAGAAAAAAATTATTTTTTAAGTTTAAAAATTAAAAAAATTAATTTACAACTCTATTATTTAACAGATATTGTTGGACTTTATTTTATTTTTCTAATTGAAATAAAAAAATTAATCATATAATTTAAATTTTCAAAAATAAAAAATTTAGTTTTTTTAAATTTTTAATTTTTTTATTCTCTAGATAATGTTGCACTCAGAAAATTGACTTTTTTTTTGCTGCACTTGTTCACAAAATAAGAATAAATTAATTTAAAAAATTTAAAATTTTAATTTTTTTATTTTTAAGATATCATTGCTATTTTTTATTTTTTTAAAATGAGAAAAAAATTATTTTTTTAGTTTAAAATTTAAAAAAATTAAATTTACTAATCTGTTATTTACCAGATATTGCTGGACTTTATTTTATTTTTCTAATTTATATAAAAAAATTAATCATATAATTTAAAAATTCAGAAATAAAATATTTATTTTTTTAAAATTTTAAGATTTTTAAAAATATTTTTTTATCTTTTTATTCACCGAATAATGCTACACCCGGATAGTTAACCTTTTTTTTGCTCCACTTGTTCACAAATTAAGAATAAATTAATTTAAAAAATTTAAAATTTTAATTTTTTATTTTTTGGATATTGTTGGAATCTTTTATTTTTTACAATCAGAAAAAAAATTATTTTTTTAGTTTAAAAATTAAAAAAAATAAATTTACAGATCTGTTATTTATCAAATATTGATGGACTTTATTTTATTGTTCTAATTTAAATAAAAAAATTAATCATATAATTTTAAAATTCAAAAATAAAAAATTTATTTTTTTTAAAATTTTTAATTTTTTTAAAAAATATTTTTTTATCTTTGTATTCACCAGATAAGACTACACCCTCACCAGTTGACTTTTTTTGCTGCACTTGTTCACAAAGTAAGAATAGATTAATTTAAAAAATTTAAAATTTTTATTTTTATATTTTTTTGGATAATTTGGAATTTTTTATTTTTTTACAATTAGAAAAAAATTTATTTTTTAAGTTTAAAAATTAAAAAAATAAATTTACAACTCTGTTATTTAACAGATATTGTTGGACTTTATTTTATTTTTCTAATTGAAATAAAAAATTAATCATATAATTTAAAATTTCAAAAATAAAAAATTTAGTTTTCTAAACTTTTTAATTTTTTAATAATATTTTTTATTTTTTTATTCTCCGGATAATGCTGCACTCAGAAAATTGTCTTTTTTTGCTGCACTTGTTCACAAAATAAGAATAAATTAATTTAAAAAATTTAAAATTTTTTATTTTTCAATTTTTTTTGTTTTAGAATATTGTTGAAATTTTTTTTTCTTCTATTAGAAAAAAATTTATTTTTTATTTTAAAACTTTAAACAAAAATAAAAAATTTACAGATCTTTTGTTTATTGGATATTGCTGAACTTCATTTTATTTTTCTAATTTAAATAAAAAATATTTAATAATACAATTTAAAAATTAAAAAAATAAAAAATTTAGTTTTTTAAAATTTTTAATCTTTTTAAAATCTTTTTTTATCTTTTTATTCACCAGATAAGACTACACCCGGACAGTTGACTTTTTTTTTTTGCTGCACTTGTTCACAAATTAATAATAGATTAATTTAAAAAATTTAAGATTTTAATTTTATTTATTTTTTGAATAATTTGGAATTTTTTATTTTTTTTACAGTTAGAAAAAAATTATTTTTTAAGTTTAAAAAATAAAAAAATTAATTTAAAACTCTGTTATTTAACAGATATTGTTGGACTTTATTTTATTTTTCTAATTGAAATAAAAAAATTAATCATATAATTTAAAAATTCAAAAATAAAAAATTTAGTTTTTTAAAATTTTTAATTTTTTTATTCTCCAGATAATACTGCACTCAGAAAATTGACTTTTTTTTTGCTGCACTTGTTCACAAAATAAGAATAAATTAATTTAAAAAATTTAAAATTTTAATTTTTTTTATTTTTTAGATATCATTGGTATTTTTTATTTTTTAAAATTAGAAAAAAATTAATTTTTTTAGTTTAAAATTAAAAAAATTAAATTTACTAATCTATTATTTACCAGATATTGCTGGATGATGTGCGGAAAACGATCCGACACAAAACTCACCGGCAAGTGTACCGGGTCGCATCAAGTAATAATAACTCACATGAGTGAGGTCGATCCCACAGGGATTGAAGGATTGAGCAATTTTAGCTTAGTGGTTGATTTAGTCAAGCAGATCAAGAGTTGGTTGAGTGATTTGTGATTAACAGAATTTAAATTGCATGAAAAGTAAAGGGAGAGGGGTAAATTGCAGAAAATTAAAGAGAACAGAAAATAAAAGTGCTGAATCTTAAAGAATAAGAAATTAAATGGCAGAAACTTAGAACGCAAGAAATGTAAATTGCAGAATCTTAGAATGCAAGAAATGTAAATTGCAGAATCTTAGAATGCAAGAAATGTAAATGGCTTGAATTGTAAATGGATCAGTGATGTGGGATTGCAAAAATTAAACAAGAGAGCAGTAAATCTCAACAAACAGAAACTTAGGAGATGGATCTAATTGAACCGGATCTTAAATGCAAATAAAAATAAACTTGGTGTAGCAATGTAACAAGGAAATTGAAATTGAAAGATGTAGATCTCAGGACTCAAGAGACTAGATAACTAAGTCTAGATCTCAATGCCTTCTTAGATCTAAATTTAGAATTCAATTGAAAGAGATTAAAAATCAAAATAGAAGAAAACTTGGATTCAAATCTCAATTCTCCAATGGTGCAGTGAAAGAAACAAAAAGAGATCTCAAGGTGAGATTGAGACAGAATTTCCTCAATTCTTCAACACCCAAGACTCTAAATCTCCAAATAGCTCAAAACCCAAAAGTTCTCTACTGTGAATACTATGAAAACTCTTAAAGAAAACTCAAAACGAAAAGCTCTCTAAAACTTCAAATCCTAAGCTATTTATACACTTTCTTCAAAGGATCATTAAGCCTTGAATTGGGCCTTTAGTCTTGATGAAATTGGGTTGATAGTGGCCTCCGTTGCTTGCTCTTGGTGTTGGGAAGAAATCCATTAGTGAACCAGGCCATGAACCATTCATCTTTGAGTTAACGTTTGAGGCAAACGTTGACTCAAACGTCACTTGTGTAAACTTATGCAGCTAGGCCAAGATGCTGTCATCCACGTTTGGCTCGACGTTTGAGGTCAAACGTGAGCTCAAACGTGGATCTCCCCATGATCTCTTTTTGGCCAACGTTTGGCCCAACGTTTGAGGCAAACGTTGGCGCAAACGTGGCTCAATTAACTCACGAACCATGGACTCTTCTTCATGCTAAAATGGCACCAACGTTTGACCTCACGTTTGAGGCAAACATTGGCGCAAACGTTGGCTTGCTTCAGGGGTGCTTTTCCTTGCTCATATGTGGCCAACATTTGGCCTCACGTTTGAGGCAAACGTTGGCTCAAACGTTGCCATCCCTTGCTCCTTCTTCAGCCAATGTTTGCCTCAACGTTTGAGGCAAACGTTGGCGCAAACGTTGGCTCTTCTCTAGGGTGTTCTTCATCTGCTTCTCACGTTTGAGTTAACGTTTGAGGCAAATGTTAGCTCAAACGTGAATCCCTCTTTTCAAGTCATTCTTGCAACCTTCTTCCAAGCTTTATTCCACCTATCATCAACCAACATTTGCATCAAAGCTATGCTCTAATCATGAGAGTTATTCTTTTTCTTGTCATATAAGTAATTATGGCATAAAACTCATGAAAATGCATCAATTCATCCATAGTTGATTGAATCTAAGGAAACATGAAATTCCACCCAATTGACTTACTTGTGGCTTAAGAAAGTGCATAAAACTAAATGAAAACAAAGGAAAAAGACTAGTGAAACTAGGCTAAGATGACTTGTCATCACAACACCAAACTTAAAACTTACTTGTCCCCAAGCAAGAAAAGAATTATTAAGAAGAAAGAATGAAAACAAAAGAGAATGCTCATGTTAGCAGAGTATTATTGGTAGCTCATGGGGTTTTATGCAGATATGTAACTACTCACTTCTTATTGACAAGTAGGCCTAGAAAGTTCTCTCTAAGCATCAAGCAAGACACTACTATGACCTCTCATTATTCCCTTGTCCTTGTTTACTGAATTTTTACTTTATAAGCTTTAGTTCAGTGTCATGTGTAACAAGCTCTTTTCTTTGTTTATGCTTGACACATTATTCACTTTAGACACTTGGCTCACATCCCTTCTTAGAACATTGATGCCCAGCACCTCTTTGGGTTACTAAATGTCTTGTAGTTAGGTTGCTCTTGATAGTGGACTTTCAGTTGATAATCCCGGGTTAGTTAACCCAAGTTACCAAGTGTTAATGCACTCCAAAGAACTTAATAATCCAAGCAGATCCTAGTACAAAGACACCACAGGCATATATTCTAAAGTTCAAACTATTGGTGTCTAGCTTTGTTTCTTTTTATTTTTCTTTTGTTCTGTTGCCACTTTTGGCTTTTTCTCTTCTCTTTTTGTTTTTCTTTTCACCCAAGGACTTTTATTTTGTTGAGATTCATAGACAGTGAACTACTTTCTTCTTAAAAAGAGAACAATCTATTCCTTTTATTCACTAATAATGAGTTGCCACACAATCACACATACATGCCACCACTTACTATTATTTGACTTCTAGCTAACAATGAACCATCTTACTTCATGCTTCAAACATTTTTTTTATTGAATTGAAAGGATGCAGGGGACAAAGCATGCATTAGTTAAGTGAAAGTAAACACACAAGCACACACTTAGACTAACTCACTTATTGACAATAATATTCAAGATGCACAACTACTGAACTAACAGTTACTGCTAAGATAGGCATATTCAAACTTTAAATTTTGAAAAATTGCATATTGATGGAGTTCAGTGTCAATACAACCTTTTGGTGGCTTCTTCTTCTTACTCTCAACTGATGGTGTGAAGTCCTCCCGAGAAAGTGTTTGAATCCCTGCAGAATTAAAGGGAAGTTGCTTGTTTCTCAAGCCCTTAGATAACTAGTTAGTGTGCAGGACCTTCTTGTGGGCTTTTGAACTTACTTTGGTGTGTGTGAACACCAAACTTAGTCCCTTGCCAATGTCTCTCATGCAGTAAATTAATTATCTGTGAAATCCTTTTTCCATGCTAAAGGTAATAAAACTAAAAACTATGGAACAGTAAATAGTTAACTAGTTTATCTAAATGCTTGAAGCTAGCATTATGCAGAAAGTGAGAATGTGTTTTATGATGAGATTTTGGTGGAATACCAAACTTAGAATCCTTCATTCTCCCTTATATTATTTTGGTGTGCAACACCAAACTTAGCTTCTTGCAATATAGATAAAGCTAATTAACCTTTTTATTAAAATAGCTATAAAAAGAATACTACCTCAGGTTGGGTTGCCTCCCAATAAGCGCTCTTTTATTGTCACTAGCTTGACATCCTTCATGCTTGCTTAGTTCAGATACTGAACTCTTTCTTCCTTGTCCCATTGCCCTCCTAAGTAAGGCTTTGCTCTGTGTCCATTTGCTGTGAAATGATTCTGTGTAGCTTCATCTAGCAACTCAAGATTTCCATAAGGAAATACCTTTGTCACTAAATATGGACCAGTCCATTTAGATTTAAGTTTGCCAGGGAAGATCTTAAGCCTTGAGTTGTACAAGAGCACTTGCTGTCCTGGCTTGAACTCCTTCTTTGTGATCTTCTTATCATGCCATCTCTTAGCTCTTTCCTTGTATATCTTGGCACTCTTATAGGCTTCTAGCCTGAATTCATCCAACTCATTTAGTTGTAACAACCTTTTCTCTCCTGCAGCTTAGGAATCAAGGTTGAGGAGTTTAGTGGCCCAAAAAGCTCTGTGTTCAAGCTCCACAGGGAGGTGGCATGATTTGCCATACAATAGCTGAAAGGGTGACTTGCCAATGGGAGTTTTGAAAGCTGTCCTGTATGCCCATAATGCATCTTCTAGCTTCCTAACCCAATCTTTTCTTGTACTTCCCACTGTTTTCTCTAAGATCTTCTTTAACTCCCTATTTGCCAATTCAGCTTGTCCATTAGTCTGAGGGTGGTATGGTGTGGCTACTTTATGGATTACTCCATATTTGTGGAGGAGTTTCTCCATCTGTTTGTTGCAAAAGTGACCACCACCATCACTAACAAGACCCTTGGGCACTCCATATCTTGTGAAGATGTGCTTCTTAAGGAATTGGAGAACAATCTGTGCATCAGAGGTGGTTGTGGCTATGGCTTCCACCCACTTTGAGACATACTCTACTGCCACCAAGATATATCTAAAAAAGTAGGAAGGGGGAAAGGGTCCCATGAAATCAATGCCCCATAGGTCAAACAGCTCCACTTCCAAGATAAAATTTTGAGGCATCTCATTCTTTCTTGTCAATCCTCCAGCTCTTTGACATTCATTGCATTGGTGAACGAACTCTCTGGCATCCTTGAAGATAGTTGGCCAATAAAACCCACTCTGTAGTACCTTTGCAGCTGTTCTCTCTGGTCCAAAGTGTCCACCATATGCTGAGCCATGGCAATGCCATAGTATGTCCTTCATTTCATTTTCAGGGATGCACCTCCTAATCATCCCATCAGAGCATCTCTTGAATAAGAAAGGTTCATCCCACAAAAACTTCCTTGCTTCATTGAGTAATTTCTTCATTTGTTGCTTGGAGAATTCTTGAGGTATCTTCCTTCCTACTTTGTAGTTTGCTATGTCAGCAAACCAAGGTGTTTGTTGAACTTGGAAGAGGTGTTCATCAGGGAAGTTCTCATTTACTTGCTGTGGTTTATCTTGCTTAGCTTCTTGTGGCACTCTTGATAGATGATCTGCTACTTGATTTTCACTCCCCTTTCTATCCCTCACTTCAATATCAAATTCTTGTAGCAGCAACACCCACCTAATTAGCCTTGGCTTCGAATCCTGTTTAGACATTAAATACTTGAGAGCAGAATGGTCAGTGTATACTATAACTTTTGAACCGATCAAGTATTGTCTAAACTTATCAAATGCATATACAATTGCTAAGAGTTCTTTTTCAGTGGTGGTATAATTTCTCTTGTTTCATTCAACACCTTGCTAGCATAATATATGACATGATGTAATTTGTCCTTCTTTTGCCCCAGTACAGCACCAATAGCAAGGTTACTTGCATCACACATAAGTTCAAAAGGTAAATTCCAATCAGGAGGTGTGATGATTGGTGCTGTAATGAGCTTTCTCTTGAGAGTTTCAAAGGCATGTTTACAGTTGTCATCAAAAATGAAGGGGATATCATTCATTAGTAAATTGCTCAATGGTTTTGCTATTTTTGAAAAGTCTTTGATGAACCTTCTGTAGAAGCCAGCATGTCCAAGAAAACTCCTTACTGCTTTCACATTAACAGGTATAGTTTTTTCAATAACTTCAATTTTAGCTTTATCAACTTCTATACCTTTACATGATACTTTATGCCCAAGAACTATTCCTTCCGGAACCATGAAATGGCACTTTTCCCAATTCAACACTAAATTAGTTTCTTGGCATCTTTTCAAAACAAGGGTTAAGTTATGCAAGCAAGTGTTAAATGAATTGCCAAAAACAGAAAAATCATCCATGAAAACTTCTAAGAATTTTTCCACCATATCAGAAAAGATGGAAATCATACACCTTTGAAAAGTGGCTGGGGCGTTGCACAGCCCAAAGGGCATCCTCCTATAGGCAAAAACTCCAAATGGGCATGTGAAGGAGGTCTTCTCTTGATCCTTGGGGTCCACCACTATTTGATTGTACCCAGAGTACCCATCCAGGAAGAAATAATAAGCGTGGCCTGCTAGTCTTTCCAACATTTGATCAATGAAGGGTAGAGGAAAATGATCTTTTCTTGTTGCATCATTGAGTCTCCTGTAGTCTATGCACATTCTCCACCCAGTCACTGTCCTAGTGGGGATCAACTCATTCTTCTCATTGGTGATGACTGTCATTCCTCCTTTTTTTGGTACGACTTGAACCGGACTCACCCAAGAGCTGTCTGAGATTGGGAAAATTATTCCAACATTCCATAGCTTCATCACTTCTTTTTGAACCACCTCTTTCATGGTTGGGTTGAGTCTTCTCTGAGGTTGAACCACAGGTTTTGACTCTTCCTCCAATAAAATTTTATGCATACAAATGGCAGGGCTGATGCCTTTGATGTCCTCAATTGTCCATCCTAAGGCTGTTTTATGAGCCTTTAATACTTCAATCAACTTTGCTTCCTCTTCCATGTTCAAGGAGGAATTTATGATTACTGGTAAGGCTTCTGCTTCCCCAAGGAACACATATTTGAGGTGAGGAGGGAGAGGCTTCAACTCTTGTTTTGGTTTATCCTCTTTCTTGTCTTCAATAGATATTTCTACCACTTCCTCTCCTTGTTCTTCCTGATGCTCCAAATAGTTGTCCTCAAATATTTCTTCTACCAGCCCTTCTATCATATCCACATTTATGTAGTTCTCTTGCTCAGAGGGGTGTTGCATTGATTTGAAGACATTGATTACCATTTGCTCATTATGCACCCTGAAGGTCATTTCTCCCTTTTCTACATCAATAGTGGTTCTTGCTGTAGCTAGAAATGGTCTTTCCAAGATGATTGAGTTGTTTCCTTCCCCTTCCGTGTCTAAGATTACAAAGTCTGCAGGGAAGATAAACTTTCCAACCTTCACTAGTAAATTTTCCACAATTCTATTGGGTGTCTTGATTGATCTATCAACCATTACTAGTGACATTCTGGTGGGTTTGATTTCTTCTATAGCAAGCTTTCTCATCAATGATAGAGGCATTAAGTTGATACTGGCACCTAGATCACATAAGGCGTTTTCCAATGTTATCTTGCCTATGGTGCATGAGACTACAAAACTCCCTGGGTCTTTGAGCTTTGGTGGGATACCCATCTGGATCACAGCGCTACATTCTTCAGTGAGCATGATAGTTTCCTTTTCTTGCCAACTTCTCTTCTTGTTGAGTAGCTCCTTCATAAACTTGGCATACAGGGGCATTTGCTCAAGTGCCTCAGCTAGGGGTATATTGATCTCTAGTTTCTTGAAAGTCTCAAGGAACTTATGAAATTGTTGGTCCTTTGCCTCTTTGTTAAATCTCTGGGGATATGGTAGTGGAGGTACAAAGTTCTTCTCTGTTTGTTGCCTTTGTTCCTTGGTTGGTTCTTCAATTACTTCCTTCCCCTTTCTTGAAATTTTTAGTTGTTCCTCCCTTTCTTGAGCTTGCCTTGCAGTTTGCTTGCTTGCCATTGCATCATTACCATCGGCTTCCTCTGCGTGTGTTGGCTTTTCCCCCTCTATTGGCCTTTTACTATTCTCCATTTGCTTCCTTGTAGTGTCTTTGTTACTCATCAATGTTCTCCCACTTCTTAACTGTATTGCCTTGCATTCTTCTTTAGGATTTGGAATTGTGTCACTTGGCAGGGAACTTGATGGTCTCTCAACAGAAATCTGCTTGGAGATTTGCCCAATCTGTCTCTCTAGGTTCTTCATGGAAGCTTCATGGTTCTTGGTTGTCATTTCTTGGTGTTTCCACATTTTGTCTATCAAGGTTTCCAAATTTGTGATCCTTTGGGATTCCTGTGAGATTGGTTGATTGTGGGGTGTTGAGTGTTGAGGGTAAGTGTTTTGATTTGAGGCTTAGTTATTGGATGGATGATGGTTAGTGTTGGGGTGAGTGTTTTATGGTTTTCTGTATGTGTTTTGGGTATTATTTTGCTGGTTATTTTGGTTTGTGTTCTTCCAGCTGTTTTGGTTTGAGTTCCTCTGCCATGGTTGTTGAGTTTGGTTATGGCTGTCTCCCCACCTCAGGTTTGGATGGTTCTTCCATGAAGGGTTGTAAGTATCACCATACACTTCATTCTGTCCAGAATTTTGGTTGTGCATGTACTGGACTTGTTCTTGCTGCTGCTCCTCTTGAGTTTCTTCATTTTGCACCCATGTGGATGATGGTTGGCTTGTGTTAACTGCTGCAACTTGGAGGCTATCAATCTTCTTGGCCATTTGCTCAAATTGTTGTTGAATTTGCTGCTGCATCATCTTGTTTTGAGCCAAGATTGAGTCTACTCCTTCTAGCTCCATTACTCCTCTCCTTTGTGATGGTTGGTGGTTTCTTTGATGAGCAAAGAAATATTGATTGTTGGCCACCATGTCCACAAGATTCTGGGCTTCCTCAGCAGTTTTCATTAGTTGTAGTGAACCTCCAGCAGAATGATCTAATGCTTCTTGAGATTTCAATGTCAGGCCTTCATAGAAATTTTGCAGCACATCCCATTCATTGAACATCTCTGGAGGACACTTTCTGATTAAGGCTTTGTACCTCTCCCATGCTTCATACAAGGATTCGGCATCTAATTGTGTGAATGTCTGCACCTCGGTTTTTAGCCTGATGACTCTTTGGGATGGATAGAATTTGGCTAGAAATTTAGTCACCAAGTCATCCCAACTAGTGATACTTCCTTGGGAAAAAGTTTCAAGCCATTGTGCGGCCTTGTCCCTTAATGAGAACGAGAACAGCAGAAGCTTGTAAGTTTCAGGATTCACGCCATTGGATTTGACAGTGTCACAAATCCTTAAGAAGGTAGATAGATGTTGATTTGGATCCTCCAATGGTCCTCCCCCAAACGAGCAGTTGTTTTGGACCAATGTGATGAGTTGTGGCTTCAGTTCAAAGTTATTTGCATTGACATTAGGGGTGAGAATGCTGCTTCCACAATGTCTAGCATTTGCAAAGGTGATGACAAGTCATCTTAGCCTATTTAAACTAGTCTTTTTCTTTTGTTTTCATTAGAATTATGCACTTTCTTGAGCTACAAGCAAGCCAATTAGGTAGATTTTCATGTTTCCTTTGATTTAATCAACCATGTATGAATTCATGCTATTTCATGAGGTTTTATACTATAATTGTTACATATTATGAAAGAATGAATATCTCATGATTTTAAGCATAGCTTTGATGTGTTTGGTTGATTAATGATAGGTGAAGAAAGCTTGGAGAAAGGTTGAAGCAAGAAGGAATAGCTAGGAGTAAAGAGAAGACAAGGGAATAAATGAAAATGAACCAAGAAGCAAAAAGTTGGACCTAAAGTTAGCCTCAAACTTTTGCACAAACTTTTGGGTGAAAAGTTAGCCCCAACGTTAGCCCCCTAACTTGGAGGCTAACGTTGGAACTTGAAAATCACTCCCTGGGTACCAAAAGTTTGTGCCAACGTTAGCCCCCTAACTTGGTGGCTAACGTTGGCACATGAAATTCACCCCTGGGCACCAAAAGTTTGCGCCAACGTTAGCCCCCTAACTTTGAGGCTAACGTTGGCATGAAGAAAACCTCCCTGGGCACCAAAAGTTTGCGCCAACGTTAGCCCCCTAACTTGGTGGCTAACGTTGGCACATGAAAATCACAAGGGGAGGAGCAAAAGTTTGCGCCAACGTTAGCCCCCTAACTTGGTGGCTAACGTTGGCGCCACAAGTGCACAAGGTGAATCTAACGTTGGGGCCAAAGTTAGACCCCTAACTTTGGCACCAACGTGAGTAGCAGCAAATTTTGTGGGCTGATATAAAAAGTTAGACCAAAAGTTAGCCCCCTAACTTTTGCTCAAACTTTTGGTCCAACTTTTGCAAAACTCCAACCCGGTTCAATTGGTTCGTTTTGGTTCCTCTTCAAACTCCAAGAGCAATTAACCAAGGCCTCTTTCAACCCAATTCCACCAAGAACAAAGGCCCAACTCAAGGCTTGAAGATCATTGGAAGAAAGTGTATAAATAGGATAGAATTCAAGTTCTTTGGGAGTTTTTTTTAGAGAGCTTTCTTTTGGAATTTTCATAATAGTTTTCGGAGAGCTTTTGATATAGAGTGATCTTTAATTTCTTTGTCTTGGGGAAGGAGAATTCACTTCTCTTCCTCTCAGTTTTATTGCTTTCAATTTCAATTACAATTGTCTTGGATTTTGGGTTGGAGAATTGAAGAAATTCTGTTTCAATCTCAACCTTGGATCTCACTGCTTTATTTACTGCTTGATTGGATTTCAATTTCTGTTAATTGCTCTTCATCCACTTTCTTTGAATTTCAATTACAATTTCTTGTTGGATCTAGGAAGGCATTGAGATCTAGACTTGGTTTTCTAGTCTCTGAGTCCTGAGATCTAATTTCCCAATTTTACATTTTCTGTTTACTATTTTCATGTTCATTTACTTTTCTGCTTCAAGATCCAATCTAACCCAAGCCTTCTTCTACTTCTCTGCTTGATGCAATTTACTTTTCCTTGTTTAAATTCTGCAAATCCAATCCCCAATTCCCTTTACAATTCCAGCCGTTTACATTTCTTGCACTTTAAGATTCCACAATTTATATTTCTTGCATTCTAAGTTTCTGCTATTTAATTTCTTGTTCTTTAAGATTAAGCACTTTAATTCCCTGTTCTCTTTACTTCCATGCAATTTAATTTCTGCAAAGCACAAAACACTCAACCAAATCTTGATTCGCTTGACTAAATTAACCACTAAGCTAAAATTGCTCAATCCTTCAATCCCTGTGGGATCGACCTCACTCCCGTGAGTTTTTATTACTTGATACGACCCGGTACACTTGCCGGTTAGATTTGTGTGTTTTGGGAGAAATTTATTTTTCACCAAAATTACTCATCAAAAGGTATAGGAGGCCAGTACTCTCCTCTGTTGTGGGTTATTGTTAACCCCTCCTCCTGGATTAGATGGATCTCCTTCCATCTCGTGATATTCTTCCTCAGATTCTTCCTCTCCAACAATATTTTTCCCTCTTTCAGCTCTTCTTAACCTTCTAAGAGTTCTCTGGTCAGTTTCAGATAAAACAGGAATGGATCTCCCTGTACTGGACATACAAACAAAACAAAAGAAACACCACCAGTAATACTTCAATCTATTGCTAGAATGAAGTTTAGTTTAAGCAAAATTTCAAACAGTTAGTGTGTCAGTCAAAAATTAGAGAAACAGAAAAGAAAAAGTGCTTGATCTAAACTACCACCTCACTTAATCATTGTCAATCTATTCAATCCCCGGCAACGGCGCCAAAAACTTGATGTGCGGAAAACGATCCGACACAAAACTCACCGGCAAGTGTACCGGGTCGCATCAAGTAATAATAACTCACATGAGTGAGGTCGATCCCACAGGGATTGAAGGATTGAGCAATTTTAGCTTAGTGGTTGATTTAGTCAAGCAGATCAAGAGTTGGTTGAGTGATTTGTGATTAACAGAAATTAAATTGCATGAAAAGTAAAGGGAGAGGGGTAAATTGCAGGAAATTAAAGAGAACAGAAAATAAAAGTGCTGAATCTTAAAGAACAAGAAATTAAATGGCAAAAACTTAGAACGCAAGAAATGTAAATTACAGAATCTTAGAATGCAAGAAATGTAAATGGCTTGAATTGTAAATGGATCAGGGATGTGGGATTGCAAAAATTAAACAAGAGAGCAGTAAATCTCAACAAACAGAAACTTAGAAGATGGATCTAATTGAACCGGATCTTAAATGCAAATGAAAATAAACTTGGTGTAGCAATGTAACAAGGAAATTGAAATTGAAAGATGTAGATCTCAGGACTCAAGAGACTAGATAACCAAGTCTAGATCTCATTGCCTTCTTAGATCCAAATTTAGAATTCAATTGCAAGAGATTAAAAATCAAAACAGAAGAAAACTTAGATTCAAATCTCAATTCTCCAATGGTGCAGTGAAAGAAACAAAAAGAGATCTCAAGGTGAGATTGAGATAGAATTTCCTCAATTCTTCAACACCCAAGACTCTAAATCTCCAAATAGCTCAAAACCCAAAAGTTCTCTACTGTGAATACTATGAAAACTCTTAAAGAAAACTCAAAACGAAAAGCTCTCTAAAACTTCAAATCCTAAGCTATTTATACACTTTCTTCAAATGATCATTAAGCCTTGAATTGGGCCTTTAGTCTTGATGGAATTGGGTTGATAGTGGCCTCCGTTACTTGCTCTTGGTGTTGGGAAGAAATCCATTAGTGAACCGGGCCATGAACCATTCACGTTTGAGTCAACGTTTGAGGCAAACGTTGACTCAAACGTCACTTGTGTAAACTTATGCAGCTAGGCCAAGATGCTGTCATCCACGTTTGGCTCGACGTTTGAGGTCAAACGTGAGCTCAAACGTGGATCTCCCCATGCTCTCTTTTTGGCCAACGTTTGGCCCAACGTTTGAGGCAAACGTTGGCGCAAACGTGGCTCAATTAACTCACAAACCATGGACTCTTCTTCATGCTAAAATGGCGCCAACGTTTGACCTCACGTTTGAGGCAAACGTTGGCGCAAACGTTGGCTTGCTTCAGGGGTGCTTTTCCTTGCTCATATGTGGCCAACGTTTGACCTCACGTTTGAGGCAAACGTTGGCTCAAACGTTGCCATCCCTTGCTCCTTCTTCAGCCAACGTTTGCCTCAACGTTTGAGGCAAACGTTGGCGCAAACGTTGGCTCTTCTCCAGGGTGTTCTTCATCTGCTTCTCACGTTTGAGTTAATGTTTGAGACAAACGTTAGCTCAAATGTGAATCCCTCTTTTCAAGCCATTCTTGCAACCTTCTTCCAAGCTTTATTCCACCTATCATCAACCATCATTTGCATCAAAGCTATGCTCTAATCATGAGAGTTATTCTTTTCCTTGTCATATAAGTAATTATGGCATAAAACTCATGAAAATGCATCAATTCATCCATAGTTGATTGAATCTAAGGAAACATGAAATTCCACCCAATTTACTTACTTGTGGCTTAAGAAAGTGCATAAAACTAAATGAAAACAAAGGAAAAAGACTAGTGAAACTAGGCTAAGATGACTTGTCATCACTGGACTTTATTTTATTTTTCTAATTTATATAAAAAAATTAATCATATAATTTAAAAATTAAGAAATAAAAAATTTATTTTTTTAAAAATTTTAATATTTTTAAAAATATTTTTTTATCTTTTAATTCACCGAATAATGCTACACTCGGATAGTTAACTTTTTTTTTGCTCCACTTGTTCACAAATTAAGAATAAATTAATTTAAAAAATTTAAAATTTTAATTTTTTATTTTTTGAATATTGTTGGAATCTTTTATTTTTACAATCAGAAAAAAATTTATTTTTTTAGTTTAAAAATTAAAAAAAAATAAATTTACAGATCTGTTATTTACCAAATATTGATGGACTTTATTTTATTTTTCTAATTTAAATAAAAAATTAATCATATAATTTTAAAATTCAAAAATAAAAAATTTATTTTTTTAAAATTTTTAATTTTTTAAAAAATATTTTTTTATCTTTTTATTCACCGGATAAGACTACACCCTCACAGTTGACTTTTTTGCTGCACTTGTTCACAAAGTAAGAATAGATTAATTTAAAAAATTTAAAATTTTTATTTTTATATTTTTTGGATAATTTGGAATTTTTTTTTTACAATTAGAAAAAAATAAATTTACAACTCTGTTATTTAACAGATATTGTTGGACTTTATTTTATTTTTCTAATTGAAATAAAAAATTAATCATATAATTTAAAATTTCAAAAATAAAAAATATAGTTTTCTAAACTTTTTAATTTTTTAATAATATTTTTTATTTTTTTATTCTCCGGATAATGCTGCACTCAGAAAATTGTCTTTTTTTTGCTGCACTTGTTCACAAAATAAGAATAAATTAATTTTAAAAATTTAAAATTTTTTATTTTTAAATTTTTTTAGTTTTAAAATATTGTTGAAATTTTTTATTTTTCTTCTATTAGAAAAAAAATTATTTTTTAGTATAAAACTTTAAATAAAAATAAAAAATTTACAGATCTTTTGTTTACTGGATATTGCTTAACTTTATTTTATTTTTCTAATTTAAATAAAAAAATTTAATAATATAATTTAAAAATTAAAAAATAAAAAATTTAGTTTTTTAAAATTTTTAATCTTTTTAAAATATTTTTTTATCTTTTTATTCACCGGATAAGACTACACCTGGACAGTTGACTTTATTTTTGCTGCACTTGTTCACAGATTAATAATAGATTAATTTAAAAAATTTAAGATTTTAATTTTTTTATTTTTTGAATAATTTGGAATTTTTTATTTTTTTTACAGTTAGAAAAAATTATTTTTTAAGTTTAAAAAGTAAAAAAAATTAATTTACAACTATGTTATTTAACAGATATTGTTGGACTTTATTTTATTTTTCTAATTGAAATAAAAAAATTAATCCAATAATTTAAAATTTCAAAAATAAAAAATTTAGTTTTTTAAAATTTTTTATTTTTTTATTCTCCAGATAATGCTGCACTCAGAAAATTGACTTTTTTTTACTGCACTTGTTCACAAAATAAGAATAAATTAATTTAAAAAATTTAAAATTTTAATTTTTTTATTTTTTAGCTATCATTGGTATTTTTTATATTTTTAAAATTAGAAAAAATTTATTTTTTTAGTTTAAAATTAAAAAAAATAAATTTACTAATCTGTTATTTACCAGATAATGCTTCACTCGGATAGTTGACTTTTTTTTGCTCCACTTGTTCACAAATTAAGAATAAATTAATTTAAAAAATTTAAAATTTTAATTTTTTATTTTTTGAATATTGTTGGAATCTTTTATTTTTACAATCAGAAACAAATTTATTTTTTTAGTTTAAAAATTAAAAAAAAATAAATTTACAGATCTGTTATTTACCAAATATTGATGGACTTTATTTTATTTTTCTAATTTAAATAAAAAATTAATCATATAATTTTAAAATTCAAAAATAAAAAATTTATTTTTTTAAAATTTTTAATTTTTTAAAAAATATTTTTTTATCTTTTTATTCACCGGATAAGACTACACCCTCACAGTTGACTTTTTTGCTGCACTTGTTCACAAAGTAAGAATAGATTAATTTAAAAAATTTAAAATTTTTATTTTTATATTTTTTGGATAATTTGGAATTTTTTTTTTTACAATTAGAAAAAAAATAAATTTACAACTCTGTTATTTAACAGATATTGTTGGACTTTATTTTATTTTTCTAATTGAAATAAAAAATTAATCATATAATTTAAAATTTCAAAAATAAAAAATATAGTTTTCTAAACTTTTTAATTTTTTAATAATATTTTTTATTTTTTTATTCTCCGGATAATGCTGCACTCAGAAAATTGTCTTTTTTTTGCTGCACTTGTTCACAAAATAAGAATAAATTAATTTAAAAAATTTAAAATTTTTTATTTTTAAATTTTTTTAGTTTTAAAATATTGTTGAAATTTTTTATTTTTCTTCTATTAGAAAAAAATTTATTTTTTAGTATAAAACTTTAAATAAAAATAAAAAATTTACAGATCTTTTGTTTACTGGATATTGCTTAACTTTATTTTATTTTTCTAATTTAAATAAAAAAAATTAATAATATAATTTAAAAATTAAAAAATAAAAAATTTAGTTTTTTAAAATTTTTAATCTTTTTAAAATATTTTTTTATCTTTTTATTCACCGGATAAGACTACACCTGGACAGTTGACTTTATTTTTGCTGCACTTGTTCACAGATTAATAATAGATTAATTTAAAAAATTTAAGATTTTAATTTTTTTATTTTTTGAATAATTTGGAATTTTTTATTTTTTTTACAGTTAAAAAAAATTATTTTTTAAGTTTAAAAAGTAAAAAAAATTAATTTACAACTATGTTATTTAACAGATATTGTTGGACTTTATTTTATTTTTCTAATTGAAATAAAAAAATTAATCCAATAATTTAAAATTTCAAAAATAAAAAATTTAGTTTTTTAAAATTTTTAATTTTTTTATTCTCCAGATAATGCTGCACTCAGAAAATTGACTTTTTTTTTACTGCACTTGTTCACAAAATAAGAATAAATTAATTTAAAAAATTTAAAATTTTAATTTTTTTATTTTTTAGCTATCATTGGTATTTTTTATATTTTTAAAATTAGAAAAAATTTATTTTTTTAGTTTAAAATTAAAAAAAATAAATTTACTAATCTGTTATTTACCAGATAATGCTTCACTCGGATAGTTGACTTTTTTTTGCTCCACTTGTTCACAAATTAAGAATAAATTAATTTAAAAAATTTAAAATTTTAATTTTTTATTTTTTGAATATTATTGGAATCTTTTATTTTTTACAATTAGAAAAAAATTTATTTTTTTATTTTAAAATTAAAAAAAATAAATTTACATATCTGTTATTTACCAAATATTGATGGACTTTGTTTTATTGTTCTAATTTAAATAAAAAATTAATCATATAATTTTAATAATCAAAAATAAAAAATTTATTTTTTAAAATTTTTAATTTTTTAAAAAATATTTTTTTATCTTTTTATTCACCGGATAAGACTACACCCTCACAGTTGACTTTTTTTGCTGCACTTGTTCACAAAGTAAGAATAGATTAATTTAAAAAATTTAAAATTTTTATTTTTATATTTTTTGAATAATTTGGAATTTTTTATTTTTTTAACAATTAGAAAAAAATTATTTTTTAAGTTTAAAAAATAAAAAAATTAATTTACAACTCTGTTATTTAACAGATATTGTTGGACTTTATTTTATTTTTCTAATTGAAATAAAAAAATTAATCCAATAATTTAAAATTTCAAAAATAAAAAATTTAGTTTTTTAAAATTTTTAATTTTTTTTATTCTCCAGATAATGCTGCTGATGACAAGTCATCTTAGCCTAGTTTTACTAGCTTTTATTTTCTTGCTTTGGATCTTGGGTGAAGAATTGAAGAACTTCTGTTTCAATCTCACCTTGAGATCTCTTGTTCATTTTCTCTGCATAATTGAGTTTCCTTTTCTGTTTACTCTACTGCTTCATCTCCTCTCTAATTCTGCAATTTACTTTTCTTTATTTCTTTTGCAATCAATCTTGTTGGATCAAGGAAGGATTTGAGATCTAGACTTGTTATCTAGTCTCTTCCACTCCTGAGATCTTCAACTGTCTTTTATTTTGCTGCAATTTAAGCACAAGTCATTTTCTGTTTTAATTTCTCAAGCTCTCTTGCTTTTCTGTTTAGATCTACTTTACTTCAATTCACTTTCTATTTTTCTGTTTTGTTGAAATTTAATTCCTCTTGTTTAAATTCTGCAATCCCAACTCCCAATTCCTTTTATAATTCAAGTCATTTACATTTCTTGCACTTTAAGATTCAGCCATTTACATTTCTTGCAATCTAAGTTTCTGCAATTTACATTACTTGTTCTTTAAGATTCAGCTTATTTACTTTCTTTGCTCTTTAATTTCCTGCAATTTACCCCTCTCCCTTTACAATTCATGCAATTTAGCTTCTGTCAATTATAAACCACTCAACCAATACTTGATTCGCTTGACTAAATCAACCGCTAAACTAAAATTGCTCAATCCTTCAATCCCTGTGGGATCGACCTCACTCATGTGAGTTATTATTACTTGATGCGACCCGGTCCACTTGCCAGTGAGTTTTGTGTTGGATCATTTTCCACACATCAGCTGCACTCAGAAAATTGACTTTTTTTTACTGCACTTGTTCACAAAATAAGAATAAATTAATTTACAACTCTGTTATTTAACAGATATTGTTGGACTTTATTTTATTTTTCTAATTGAAATAAAAAAATTAATCCAATAATTTAAAATTTCAAAAATAAAAAATTTAGTTTTTTAAATTTTTAATTTTTTTATTCTCCAGATAATGCTGCACTCAGAAAATTGACTTTTTTTTACTGCATTTGTTCACAAAATAAGAATAAATTAATTTAAAAATTTTAATTTTAATTTTTTTATTTTTTAGCTATCATGGGTATTTTTTATTTTTTTAAAATTAGAAAAAAATTTATTTTTTTAGTTTAAAATTAAAAAAAATAAATTTACTAATCTGTTATTTACCAGATAATGCTACACTCGGATAGTTGACTTTTTTTTTACTCCACTTGTTCACAAATTAAGAATAAATTAATTTAAAAAATTTAAAATTTTAATTTTTTATTTTTTGAATATTATTGGAATCTTTTATTTTTTACAATTAGAAAAAAAATTATTTTTTTAGTTTAAAAATAAAAAAAAATAAATTTACATATCTGTTATTTACCAAATATTGATGGACTTTGTTTTATTGTTCTAATTTAAATAAAAAATTAATCATATAATTTTAATATTCAAAAAGAAAAAATTTATTTTTTAAAATTTTTAATTTTTTTAAAAATATTTTTTTATCTTTTTATTCACCGGATAAGACTACACCCTCACAGTTGACTTTTTTTGCTGCACTTGTTCACAAAGTAAGAATAGATTAATTTAAAAAATTTAAAATTTTTATTTTTATATTTTTTGGATAATTTGGAATTTTTTATTTTTTTACAATTAGAAAAAAATTATTTTTTAACTTTTAAAATTAAAAAAATAAATTTACAACTCTGTTATTTAACAGATATTGTTGGACTTTATTTTATTTTTCTAATTGAAATAAAAAAATTAATCATATAATTTAAAATTTCAAAAATAAAAAATTTAGTTTTCTAAACTTTTTAATTTTTTAATAATATTTTTTACTTTTTTATTCTCCGAATAATGCTGCACTCAGAAAATTATCTTTTTTTTGCTGCACTTGTTCACAAAATAAGAATAAATTAATTTAAAAAATTTAAAATATTTTATTTTTCAATTTTTTTAATTTTAGAATATTGTTGAAATTTTTTATTTTACTTCTATTAGAAAAAAATTTATTTTTTAGTTTAAAACTTTAAACAAAAATAAAAAATTTACAAATCTTTTGTTTATTGGATATCGCTGAACTTTATTTTATTTTTATAATTTAAATAAAAAATATTTAATAATATAATTTAAAAATTAAAAAATAAAAAATTTAGTTTTTTAAAATTTTTAATCGTTTTAAAATATTTTTTTATCTTTTTATTCACCGGATAAGACTACAACCAGACAGTTGACTTTTTTTTTGCTGCACTTGTTCACAAATTAATAATAGATTAATTTAAAAAATTTAAGATTTTAATTTTTTTTGAATAATTTGGAATTTTTATTTTTTTTTACAGTTAGAAAAAAAATTATTTTTTAAGTTTAAAAAATAAAAAAATTAATTTACAACTCTGTTATTTAACAGATATTGTTGGACTTTATTTTATTTTTCTAATTGAAATAAAAAAATTAATCCAATAATTTAAAATTTCAAAAATAAAAAATTTAGTTCTTTAAAATTTTTAATTTTTTTATTCTCCAGATAATGCTGCACTCAGAAAATTGACTTTTTTTTACTGCACTTGTTCACAAAATAAGAATAAATTAATTTAAAAATTTAAAATTTTAATTTTTTTATTTTTTAGCTATTATTGGTATTTTTTATTTTTTTAAAATTAGAAAAAAATTTATTTTTTTAGTTTAAAATTAAAAAAAATAAATTTACTAATCTGTTATTTACCAGATAATGCTACACTCGGATAGTTGACTTTTTTTTTGCTCCACTTGTTCACAAATTAAGAATAAATTAATTTAAAAAATTTAAAATTTTAATTTTTTATTTTTTGAATATTATTGGAATCTCTTATTTTTTACAATTAGAAAAAAATTTATTTTTTTAGTTTAAAAATAAAAAAAAAATTTACATATCTGTTATTTACCAAATATTGATGGACTTTGTTTTATTGTTCTAATTTAAATAAAAAATTAATCATATAATTTTAATATTCAAAAAGAAAAAATTTATTTTTTAAAATTTTTAATTTTTTTAAAAATATTTTTTTATCTTTTTATTCACCGGATAAGACTACACCCTCACAGTTGACTTTTTTTGCTGCACTTGTTCACAAAGTAAGAATAGATTAATTTAAAAAATTTAAAATTTTTATTTTTATATTTTTTGGATAATTGGAATTTTTTATTTTTTTACAATTAGAAAAAAATTTATTTTTTAAGTTTAAAAATTAAAAAAATAAATTTTTTCTAAACTTATTGTTTGACTTTATTTTTTCTAAATTTATTTAACAGATATTGTTGGACTTTATTTTATTTTTTTAATTGAAATAAAAAAATTAATCATATAATTTAAAATTTCAAAAATAAAAAATTTAGTTTTCTAAACTTTTTAATTTTTTAATAATATTTTTTACTTTTTTATTCTCCGAATAATGCTGCATGATGACAAGTCATCTTAGCCTAGTTTCACTAGCCTTTTTCTTTTGTTTTCAATGGAATTATGCACTTTCTTGAGCCATAAGCAAGCCAATTGGGTAGATTTTCATGTTTCCTTTGATTTAATCAACCATGTATGAATTCATGCTATTTCATGAGGTTTTATGCTATAATTGTCACATATTATGAAAGAATGAATATCTCATGATTTTGAGCATAGCTTTGATGTGTTTGGTTGATTAATGATAGGTGAAAATAGTTTGGAAGAAGGTTGAAGCAAGGAGGAATGGCTAGGAGGAAGAGAGGACAAAAAGTTTGAGCAAAAGTTTGCCTCAAACTTTAGCTCAAACTTTTGGAATAAGTGAAAATGAACCAGGGAGCAAAAAGCTGGAGCAAAAGTTTGCCTCAAACTTTTGTGCAAACTTTTGGGCAAAAAGCTGGAGCAAAAGTTAGCCTCAAACTTTTTGGCAAACTTTTGGCATCACAAATCAACACCCTGGAGAGCAAAAGTTTGCGCCAACGTTAGCCCCTAACTTTTTGGCAAACGTTGGCGCATGAACAACACACCCTGGAGAGCAAAAGTTTGCGCCAACGTTAGCCCCTAACTTTTTGGCAAACATTGGCGCATGAACAACACACCCTGGAGAGCAAAAGTTTGCACCAACGTTAGCCTCTAACTTTTTGGCTAACGTTGGCGCCATGAGTGTGCAAGGGGAGGCCAACGTTGGAGCAAAAGTTTGACCCCAAACTTTTGCCCCAACGTTGATATCAGCAAAAGAGGGTGGCTGATGTGAAAAGTTGGAGTAAAAGTTTGCCTCAAACTTTTACTCAAACTTTTACTCAAGCTTTCATGATTCCAAACCCGGTTCAATTCGGTTCTTCTCCAAACTCCAAGAGCAATCAACCAAGGCCTCTATCAACCCAATTCCATCAAGAGCAAAGGCCCAATTGAAGGCTTGTAGACCATTTGAAGAAAGTGTATAAATAGCATAGGATTTAAGTTTTTCGGGGAGCTTCCTTTTTAGAATTTTTCAATACTTGCAGCAGAGAGCTCATTTTACATTCTAGCATTGTTATTTTAATTCAAGAGAATTGGGGAGGGGAATTGATCTCTCTTCTTCCTTGTTCTTGCCCAGCACTCTTTAATTTTCTTGCTTCGGATCTTGGGTGGAGAATTGAAGAACTTCTGTTTCAATCTCACCTTGGGATCTTGTTTAATTCTCTGCTTAATTGAATTTCAGTTTCTGTTACTTGCTCTCTCATCTACTTTCTCTGCAATTTACATTTCCTTTGCAATTACTCTTGTTGGATCTAGGAAGGCATTGAGATCTAGACTTGGTTATCTAGTCTCTTGAGTCCTGAGATCTGAATTCCAATTTTACATCCTCTGTTTAATGTTTTTCAATCTCATTCACATTTCTGTTTTAAGATCTGGTTCAATTCAAGTCATCCTTTACTTCTCTGCTTGTTGCAATTTTACTTTTCCTTGTTTAATTTCTGCAAATCCAATTCCTAATTCCCTTTACAATTCAAGCCATTTACATCTCTTGCACTTTAAGATTCTGCAATTTATATTTCTTACGTTCTAAGTTTCTGCCATTTAATTTCTTGTTCTTTAAGATTCAGCACTTTAAATTTCAGTTCTCTTTAATTTCATGCCAATTACCCATTCCCTTTACTTTCTATGCAATTTAAATTCTACAAATCACAAATCTCTCAACCAAATCTTGATTCGCTTGACTAAATCAACCACTAAACTAAAATTGCTCAATCCTTCAATCCCTGTGGGATCGACCTCACTCCCGTGAGTTATTATTACTTGATGCGACCCGGTGCACTTGCCGGTTAGTTTTGGGTATTTTGGAGAAATTCATTTTTTCACAAAAATACTCATCAAGTTTTTGGCGCCGTTGCCGGGGATTGATTAGATTGACAATGATTAAGTGAGGTGGTGATCTAGATCTAGCATTTTTATTTCCTGTTTCTTTAATTTTCAATTAACCCACTAACTGTTTGAATTTTTGCTTAAGCTAACTAAAACTTCATTCTAGTAGTAGATTGAAGTGTCACTGGTTTGAGTGTTTCTTATGTTCTGCTTGTATGTCAGGTACAAGAAGAACCACACCCACCTTTCATGAACAAGACGAAAGAACTCTCAGGAGGTTAAGAAGAGTTGAAAGAGGGAAAAATATTGTTGGAGAAGAGGAATCAGAAGAAGAATTCCAAGATATGGAGGAACATTCAACCAATCCACCTGGTGGAGCAGACAATAACAACAACAACCCACCCCAGAGGAGAGTTTTGGCCTCCTATACCTTTCCAAATGCTAGACATTATGGAAGCAGCATTCTCACCCCTAATGTCAATGCAAATAACTTTGAATTGAAGCCACAACTCATTACATTGGTCCAAAACAACTGCTCGTTTGGGGGAGGACCATTGGAGGATCCAAATCAACATCTATCTACCTTCTTAAGAATTTGTGACACTGTCAAGTCCAATGGAGTGAATCCTGAGACCTACAAGCTTCTGCTGTTCCCATTCTCATTAAGGGACAAGGCCGCACAATGGCTTGAAACTTTTCCTCAAGGAAGCATCACTAGCTGGGATGATTTGGTGACTAAATTTCTAGCCAAATTCTATCCACCTCAAAGAGTCATCAGGCTGAAAACTGAGGTGCAAACATTCACACAATTGGATGCTGAAAATCTGTATGAAGCATGGGAGAGATACAAGGCTCTGCTGAGGAAATGTCCACCAGAAATGTTCACTGAGTGGGACAAGCTATAGAACTTCTATGAAGGACTCACTCTAAAGGCTCAAGAATCACTTGACCACTCAGCTGGAGGATCATTGCAACTGATGAAAACAGCAGAAGAAGCTCAAAATCTTATTGACATGGTGGCCAACAATCAATACTTCTTTGCTCACCAAAGAAATCGCCAACCATCACAAAGGAGAGGAGTAATGGAGCTAGAAGGAGTGGACTCAATCTTGGCTCAAAACAAGATGATGCAGCAGCAAATTCAACAATAATTTGAGCAAATGGCCAAGAGGATTGATAGCCTCCATGTTGCAGCAGTTAACACAAGCCAACCATCATCCACATGGGGGCAAAATGAAGAAACTCAAGAAGAACAACAACAAGAGCAAGTACAGTATATGCACAACCAAGGACCAAATGAAGTGTATGGTGATACATACAATCCATCCTGGAAGAACCACCCAAACCTCAGATGGGGAGATAATCACACCCAAAACCAACAACCATGGCAGAGGAACTCAAACCAAAACAACCCAAGAAGCAACCAAAACCACAACCAGCAGCAAACTAACCAGAACCCCTACAGAAAACCTCAAAACAACTACCCCAACCCCAACTAGTACCAATCCAATAACCAACCCACCAACCAAAATGCCTACCATCCACCACCCACATCTCATAACCCACCTCAAGTATCACCTGAATCTTAAAGACTCACTAACTTGGAGACCTTGATGGATAAAATGTTGAAACACCAGGAAATGACAACCAAGAACCATGAAGCCTCCATAAAGAGCCTAGAGAGGTAGATGGGGCAAATCTCCAAGCAGATCTCTATTGAGAGACCTTCAAGCTCTCTGCCGAGTGACACAATTCCAAATCCTAAGGAAGAATGCAAGACAATACAATTAAGGAGTGGGAGAACATTGATGAGCAATAATGACACTACAAAGAAGCAAGGAGAGAGCAGCAAAAGGCCAATAGAAGATGAGGAGCAAACAAAGGCAGATGAAACCAAGGATCAAGTTATGATGCCAAACAAGAGCATTGAGAAACTCAAAGAGAAGGACAACCAACCACACGGTTCAAAAGAAGTAACTCAGGGACAACAGCAAATAGGAAAGAGCATCACACCTCCACTGCCATATCCCCAGAGGTTCAACAAAGAAACTAAGGACCAACATTTTCATAAGTTCCTTGAGACTTTCAAAAAGCTGGAAATCAATATTCCCTTGGCTGAAGCACTTGAGCAAATGCCTCTGTATGCCAAGTTTTTGAAGGAGCTTATCAACAAGAAAAGAAGTTGGCTTGAGAAGGAAACCGTGTTACTCACCGAGGAATGCAGTGCTTTGATTCAAAGGGGCATTCCACCAAAACTCAAGGATCCAAGAAGCTTTGTAGTCTCATGCACCATTGGCAGAATAATTCTCAACAAAGCTCTCTGTGACCTTGGTGCCAGCATCAACTTAATGCCTCTCTCAATGATGAGAAAACTTGCTATAGAAGAGCTTAAACCCACCAGGATGTCATTGGTCATGGTTGACAGATCAATCAAAACACCCACTGAAATTGTGGAGAATCTGTTGGTGAAGGTTGGGGAGTTTATTTTCCCAGCCGATTTTATGATTTTGGACACTGAAGAGGAAGGAAACAATTTAATCATTTTGGGAAGGCCATTTCAGCAAGAGCCACTATTGATGTAGAAAAAGGATAAATGATCTTCAGGGTCCACAATGAACAAATGGTCATAAACGTCTTCAAGTCAATGCAACACATTTCCGAGCAAGAGGATTATGTGAGAGTGGACATGATAGAGAGTTTGGTGGAAGAAATGCTGGAAGAAAGTCCTCAAGAGCAAGAAGGAAATCAAGGGGCAACAGAGGAACAAGTAGCTGAGACTTCTATTGAGCAAGATGAAAAACAAGACAAGAAGGAAGAAGTACGAAAACAAGAACTGAAACCATTACCCAACCATCTCAAATATGCATTCCTTGGCACATCGGAGAGCTTCCCAGTGATCATTAATTCATCCCTGACAAAGAAGGAAGAAGGAGAACTCCTTGATGTACTCAAAGCTCACAAAGATGCTTTAGGATGGACTATTGACGACCTGAAGGGAATCAGCCCTGCAGTATGTATGCATAAGATCCTCTTGGAAGATAATTCCAAACCAGTGGTTCAACCACAAAGAAGGCTAAATCCCACAATGAAGGAAGTTGTCCAGAAGGAAGTAATGAAGTTGTGGAATGCAGGGATAATCTTCCCAATATCTGACAGCCCATGGGTAAGCCCGATTCAAGTTGTACCAAAGAAAGGAGGAATGACGGTCATCACTAATGAGAAGAATGAGTTGATCCCTACTAGAACAGTGACTGGGTGGAGGATGTGCATAGACTATAGAAGATTGAATGATGCCACCAGGAAGGACCATTTCCCTCTCCCCTTCATTGATCAGATGCTGGAAAGGTTGGCCGGCCATGCCTATTATTGCTTTTTGGATGGATATTCTGGGTACAATCAAATCGTGGTAGATCCCAAGGACCAAGAGAAGACTGCCTTTACATGCCCATTTGGAGTCTTTGCATACAGGAAGATGCCCTTTGGGCTTTGCAACGCCCCAGCCACATTTCAAAGGTGTATGCTCTCCATTTTCTCTGATATGGTCGAGAAATTTTTAGAGGTCTTCATGGACAATTTCTCTGTTTTTGGTGATAATTTCAATGCTTGCCTAAACCATTTAACCCTTGTTTTGAAACGGTGCCAAGAAACTAATTTAGTTTTGAACTGGGAGAAATGCCATTTCATGGTACCCGAAGGGATTGTTCTTGGCCATAAAGTTTCAAGAAAAGGGATAGAGATTGATAAGGCAAAGGTTGAAATCATAGAAAAACTCCCTCCACCAATTAATGTGAAATCTGTTAGAAGTTTCTTGGAGCATGCTGGATTCTACAGAAGGTTTATCAAGGATTTTTCAAAAATAGCCAAACCTTTGAGTAATCTGTTAGTGCTTGATAACCCTTTTGTCTTTGATGAAAACTGCCAGCATGCCTTTAAAACTTTGAAAAACAGACTCACAACAGCACCAATCATCACACCTCCAGATTGGGAGTTACCTTTTGAACTCATGTGTGATGTAAGTGACCTTGCAATTGGTGCTGTACTTGGACAAAAGAAGGGAAACTTACATCATGTCATATACTATGCAAGTAAAGTGTTGAATGAGGCCCAAAAAAATTACACCACAACAGAGAAGGAGTTGCTAGCTGTAGTTTATACATTTGATAAGTTTAGATCATACTTGATAGGATCCAAAGTTGTGGTTTATACTGACCATGCTGCACTTAAGTATTTGATGTCAAAACAGGATGCTAAACCTAGACTTATCAGGTGGATATTGCTCCTACAAGAGTTTGACATTGAGGTAAGAGACAGGAAGGGCACTGAAAACCGGGTTGCTGATCATTTGTCGAGACTACCACATGAAGCAATTCAAAAAACCTCTCAACCCGTGAATGAAAGCTTCCCAGATGAGCACCTGTTGCAGATCCAGCAAGCACCTTGGTTTGCTGACATAGCAAACTACAAAGTGGGAAGGAAGATACCTCAAGAATTCTCTAAGCAACAAGTGAAGAAGTTAATCCATGAGGGAAAGAAATTCTTATGGGATGAACCCTTCCTGTTCAAGAGATGTTCTGATGGAGTAATTAGAAGGTGTGTTCCTGAGAGTGAAATGAGGGATATCCTGTGGCACTGCCATGGTTCAGCTTATGGTGGACACTTTGGCCCAGAGAAAACAGCTGCAAAGATATTGCAGAGCGGCTTCTATTGGCCAACTATCTTCAAGGATGCTAGAGAATATGTTCACTAATGTAATGAATGCCAGAAAGCAGGAGGATTAACAAGAAGGAATGAGATGCCTCAAAACTTCATCTTGGAACTGGAATTATTTGATCTATGGGGAATTGATTTCATGGGACCTTTTCCCCCTTCCTATTCTTTTAGATATATCCTAGTAGCAGTGGAGTACGTCTCAAAGTGGGTGGAAGCCATAGCCACGACCACCTGTGATGCACAGATTGTCCTCCAATTCCTTAAAAAGCACATTTTCACAAGATATGGAGTGCCCAAGGGTCTTGTTAGTGATGGTGGTGGTCACTTTTGCAACAAACAGATGGAGAAACTCCTCCACAAATATGGAGTAATCCATAAAGTAGCCACACCTTACCACCCTCAGACTAATGGTCAGGCTGAACTAGCAAATAGGGAATTAAAGAAGATCCTAGAGAAAACAGTGGGAAGCACAAGAAAAGATTGGGCTAGGAAGCTAGAAGATGCATTATGGGCATATAGGACAGCTTTCAAAACTCCTATTGGCAAGTCACCTTTTCAGCTATTGTATGGCAAATCCTGCCACCTCCCTGTAGAGCTTGAACACAGAGCTTTTTGGGCCACTAAACTCCTCAACCTTGATTCCCAAGCTGCAGGAGAAAAAAGGTTATTGCAACTAAATGAGTTAGATGAATTCAGGATAGAAGCTTATGAGAGTGCTAAGATATACAAGGAAAGAGCTAAGAGGTGGCATGACAAGAAAATCACAAAGAAGGAATTTAAGCCAGGACAGCAAGTGCTCCTGTATAATTCAAGGCTTAAGATTTTCCCTGGCAAACTGAAGTCAAAGTGGACTGGTCCATACTTGGTAACAAAGGTTTTTCCTTATGGGAGTATTGAACTGCTAGATGAAGCAACAAAGAATCAATTCACAGCAAATGGTCACAGAGCAAAGCTGTATTTGGGAGGACAATGGGATAAGGAAAAAGAGGTCCAGAACCTACAGCCCTCTTGAAAGGAATTGAAAGATGTCAAGCTAGTGACAATAAAAGAGCACTTGTTGGGAGGCAACCCAACCTGAGGTAGTTTTCTTTTTATAGCTTTTTCAATAAAAATGTTGAATAATTAATATATATTGCAAGGAGCTAAGTTTGGTGTTGCACACCAAAAATAACTCAAGGGAGAATGGAGGATTCCAAGTTTGGTGTTCCACCAAAACCTCATTCAAAAGCACATTTTAACTTCCTGCACATCACTAGTTCCAAGCAATCAAACAGATTATTCAACCACTTAACTGCTTTTTTTTTAGTCCTAAAACTTCATAACCTTTAGCAAGGACACAAAATTTTGCCTAGAGTTAACCTGCTGTATCCAGAAAAGTGGCAAGAAATTAAGTTTGGTGTTTCCACACCAATTTGAATCCACAAGCCACAATCAATTCATGCATACTAACTGGTCATCTAAGGGCTTGAGAAGCAAGCAACTTTTGAGAATTATGCAGGGAATTCACCACCATTCGAAGACACTATGCATCATAACTCAAAAGGGCACAACAGAAGGAAGGACAAAGGAACTGCAAACCAATAGGTTGTATTTACACTTAACTCTTACTGTTGAAAAATGTTTTGACTTGTGTTTTGTTAAAGTGTTCATCTAATACAAGTAGAATCACTCTTAGAGTAAGTAAGCTAGTTTATGTGTGTGCTTGTGTGTTTACTTTCACTGAACAAAACGCATGCTTTGTCCCCTGCATTTTCAATTCAATAAAAGAAATGTTTGAATGTGAAGAGAGATAGTTCTCTGTTAGATAGAAGTACAATAAAAGTAAGTGGTGGTGTGTGTGTGTGATTGTATAATAGCTCACTTTAGTGAATAAGAGAACTAGGATGTCTCCCTCTAAGTAGAAAGTGGCCTACTGTCTATGAATCTCAATCAAATAAAAATCTTTGGTTAGAAAGAAAAACAAAAAGAGAAAGAAAAAAAAAGGGTAGAAAAAGAAATAGCCAAAGAGTGGCAGAACAAAAGAAAAATAAAAAGAAACAAAGCTGGACACCAATAGCTTGAACCTTAGAATATATGCCTGTGGTGTCTTTGTATTAGGATCTGCTTGGATTATTAAGCTCTTTGGAGTGCATCAACACTTGATGACTTGGGTTAACTAACCCGGGATCATCAGTTGAAAGTCCACTATCAAGAGCAACCTATTGATGAGTATTTTGGTGAAAAATAAATTTCTCCCAAAACACAGAAATCTAACTGGCAAGTGCACCGGGTCGTATCAAGTAATAAAAACTCACGGGAGTGAGGTCGATCCCACAGGGATTGAAGGATTGAGCAATTTTAGTTTAGTGGTTGATTTAGTCAAGCGAATCAAGATTTGGTTGGGTGTTTTGTGATTTGCAGAAATTAAATTGCATGGAAGTAAAGAGAACAGGAAATTAAATTGCTGAATCTTAAAGAACAAGAAATTAAATAGCAGAAACTTAAAATGCAAGAAATGTAAATAGCAGAATCTTAAAATGCAAGAAATGTAAACGGCTGGAATTGTAAAGGGAATTGGGGCTTGGATTTAAACAAGGAAAAGTTAAATTGCATTAAACAGAAGAGTAAAAGGGAATTGGGATTGAATCGGATCCGAAACAGAAAAGTAAATGAACATATAAAGCAGTAAACAGAGAATTGAAATGGGAAATCAGATCTCAGGACCCAGAGACTAGAAAGCCAAGTCTAGATCTCAATGCCTTCCTAGATCCAACAAGAACAATTGCAAGGGAATTGTAAATTGTAAGGAAAGTAGATGAGAAGCAAGTAACAGAAACGGAAATTAAATTTCAGTAAACAAAGCAGAGAGATCCAAGGATGAGATTGAAACAGAATTTCTTCAATTCTCCAACCCAAGATCCAAGACAATTGCAATTAAAATAGAAAGCAATAAAATGAAGAGGAAGAGAAGTGAATTCTCCTTCCCCAAGACAAAGAAATTAAAGATCACTCAATATCCAAAGCTCTCCGAAAACTATTATGAAAATTCCAAAGGAAAGCTCCCCGAAGAACTTGAATTCTATCCTATTTATACACTTTCTTCAAATGATCTTCAAGCCTTGAGTTGGGCCTTTGCTCTTGGTGGAATTGGGTTGAAAGAGGCCTTGGTTGATTGCTCTTGAAGTTTGGAGAAGAACCAAAGTGAACCAATTGAACCGGGTTTGAGTTTTGCAAAAGTTGGACCAAAAGTTTGAGCAAAAGTTAGGGGTCTAACTTTTGCTCCAACTTTTCATATCAGCTAGCACCACTTTGCTGATATGAACGTTGGTGCCAACGTTAGGGGTCTAACTTTGGCCCTAACGTTGGCCTTGCCTTGTGTACTTGTGGCGCCAACGTTAGCCACCAAGTTAGGGGGCTAACGTTGGCGCAAACTTTTGCTCCTCCTTGTGATTTTCATGTGCCAACGTTAGCCTCAAAGTTAGGGGGCTAACGTTGGCGCAAACTTTTGGTGCCCAGGGAGGTTTTCTTCATGCCAACGTTAGCCTCAAAGTTAGGGGGCTAACGTTGGCGCAAACTTTTGGTGCCCAGGGGTGAATTTCATGTGCCAACGTTAGCCTCAAAGTTAGGGGGCTAACGTTGGCGCAAACTTTTGGTACCCAGGGAGTGATTTTCAAGTTCCAACGTTAGCCTCCAAGTTAGGGGGCTAACGTTGGGGCTAACTTTTCAACCAAAAGTTTGTGCAAAAGTTTGATGCTAACTTTAGGTCCAGCTTTTTGCTTCCTGGTTCAATTTCACTTATTCCATTGTCTTCTCTTTACTCCTAGCTATTCCTTCTTACTTCAACCTTTCTCCAAGCTTTCTTCACCTAGAATTAATCAACCAAACTCATCAAAGCTATGCTCATAATCATGAGATATTCATTCTATCATAATATGCAACAATTTTAGCATAAAACCTCATGAAATGGCATGAATTCATACATGGTTGATTCAATCAAGGGAAACATGAAAATCTAGTCAATTAGCTTGCTTATGGTTCAAGAAAGTGCATAATTCTAATGAAAACAAAAGGAAACGACTGGTTAAAATAGGCTAGGATGACTTGTCATCACCTAACTACAAGGCATTTAGTAACCCAAAGAGGTGTTGGGCATCAATGTTCTAAGAAGGAATGTGAGCCAAGTGTCAATAGTGAATAATGTGTCAAGTATAAAGAAAAGGAAATGAACTTGCTACACATGACACTCAAATAAAGCTTATGAACAAAATAATAGCCAAGGATAAAGAAATAATGAGAGGTCATAGCAGTATGTTACTTGAAGCTTGAAGGAGACTTTCTAGACTTAAGAGTCAATAAGAGGTGAGTGTTTACATATCCACATAAAACCCCATGAACTACCAATAACACTCTACTAGCATGAACATCCTCTTCTATTTCATTCTTTCTTCTCAAAATTCATTTCTTGCTTGGGGACAAGCAAGCTTTAAGTTTGGTGTTGTAATGACAAGTCATCTTAGCCTAGTTTCACTAGCCTTTTTCTTTTGTTTTCAATGGAATTATGCACTTTCTTGAGCCATAAGCAAGCCAATTGGGTAGATTTTCATGTTTCCTTTGATTTAATCAACCATGTATGAATTCATTCTATTTCATGAGGTTTTATGCTATAATTGTCACATATTATGAAAGAATGAATATCTCATGATTTTGAGCATAGCTTTGATGTGTTTGGTTGATTAATGATAGGTGAAAAGAGTTTGGAAGAAGGTTGAAGCAAGGAGGAATGGCTAGGAGGAAGAGAGGACAAAAAGTTTGAGCAAAAGTTTGCCTCAAACTTTAGCTCAAACTTTTGGAATAAGTGAAAATGAACCAGGGAGCAAAAAGCTGGACCAAAAGTTTGCCTCAAACTTTTGTGCAAACTTTTAGGCAAAAAGCTGGAGCAAAAATTTGCCTCAAACTTTTGTGCAAACTTTTGGGCAAAAAGCTGGAGCAAAAGTTAGCCTCAAACTTTTTGGCAAACTTTTGGCATCACAAATCAACACCCTGGAGAGCAAAAGTTTGCACCAACGTTAGCCCCTAACTTTTTGGCAAACGTTGGCGCATGAACAACACACCCTGGAGAGCAAAAGTTTGCACCAACGTTAGCCCCTAACTTTTTGGCAAACGTTGGCGCATGAACAACACACCCTGGAGAGCAAAAGTTTGCGCCAACGTTAGCCTCTAACTTTTTGGCTAACGTTCGTGCCATGAGTGTGCAAGGGGAGGCCAACGTTGGAGCAAAAGTTTGACCCCAAACTTTTGCCCCAACGTTGATATCAGCAAAAGAGGGTGGCTGATGTGAAAAGTTGGAGTAAAAGTTTGCCTCAAACTTTTACTCAAACTTTTACTCAAGCTTTCATGATTCCAAATCCGGTTCAATTCGGTTCTTCTCCAAACTCCAAGAGCAATCAACCAAGGCCTCTATCAACCCAATTCCATCAAGAGCAAAGGCCCAATTGAAGGCTTGAAGACCATTTGAAGAAAGTGTATAAATAGCATAGGATTTAAGTTTTTCGGGGAGCTTCCTTTTTAGAATTTTTCAATACTTGCAGCAGAGAGCTCATTTTACATTCTAGCATTGTTATTTTAATTCAAGAGAATTGGGGAGGGGAATTGATCTCTCTTCTTCCTTGTTCTTGCCCAGCACTCTTTAATTTTCTTGCTTCGGATCTTGGTGATGACATGTCATCATGTCATATTTTTCTATGCTTTTTCATACAAGAAATTAATGATTAGTGCTTAAATATTGCATTCTTTGGTGCTTAAATGGTATATTTCTTTGATCTTTTGATTTGATAAACTTTGTAGGAAATAAGAAGAAAAAGAAGCAAAGAAGCACAAAATAAGCTAAAAAGAAGAAAAAAAGAGCTTTGGGGCACACTTTGAAGTTGGAGCACACTTTGGAGCCTTAGGCCACGCTTTTAAAAGCGTGGCCCATGACCAAATCAAGGAAACTTCATCAGCACAGCCACCCAGGAACTCAACGTTTGCGCCAACGTTTGCCTCAAACGTGAGGTCAAACGTTGGCTAAGGAATACCTTGGGAAATGTTGCTCCCCACAGCCTGAAAGGGTATACTTCCAACAAGAATAACTTGAGCTACAGAGCTCCAAATGAGGTGATTCAAAAAGCAATGGAAAGTAGGAATCGAGAGCTTTCCAAGCATATATGGCACTGCATGATGGACACTAAAATTGAGGGAGAAAACTGTCCCGAAATGTGCATAAACGAACATGGTGGCAACCTGCAGTGAGGCCAACTGACCTCTACACCTTCAACGGAGTATAACTCGAGCTGTTGAGCTCCAAATGATGCGCTTCCAATGGCATTGGAAAGTAGACATTCAGGGCTTTCCAACAATGTATAATAGTATGGGGTGGACAGCACGTTTGAGCTTTCGAATCTGGCAATGTTCCCAACGTTTGCGTTCACGTTTGACCTCAAACGTGGTGTCAAACGTGAGTGACAGCAACACTAGCGACCTTGTCCCTTTCAAAGGAGCATAACTTGAGTTGTAGATGTCCAATTAAGATTATTCTAGTTGGGTTAGAAAGCTGACATTTAGAGCTTTCCAACGATATATGGCAATCCATATTTGGCATGAAATTGAGGCATGAGTGAAAGGCATCTTTAAGGACCAAATGTTGCTAGATGGATGCCCTGGAGGGAAGCCCACGTTTGCGCCAACGTTTGCCTCAAACGTGAGGTCAAACGTTGGCCAAAGAATGCCTTGGAGGAGATCACGTTTGAGCTCACGTTTGACCTCAAACGTGAACCCAGACGTGAGTGACAGCAAAATGGCCATTCTGCATAATGCCTTCACGAAGACGTTTGAGTCAACGTTTGCCTCAAACATTGACTCAAACGTGAATATTCCAAAGTCCAAATTTCAAGCGGATTTCTTCTCAAGACCAATGCCATCCGGATCCATCTTCAACCCAATTCCACTCCAAAGCAAGCAAAGCCCACATGACTCAAAAGCACACAGAGAAGCTAGATTAGGAATTTTATTTTGTAAATACTATTTTCATTTTTCATTTTCATTTTGTAAAAGCCTATATAAGGCGAGCTCCATTAAAGAGTATGGAGGCTGGCTCCACTAGGGAGTGATGGGATATTTTTATGGAGAAACGAATTTCTCCAAAACACCCAAAACTAACCGGCAAGTGCACTGGGTCGCATCAAGTAATAATAACTCACGTGAGTGAGGTCGATCCCACAGGGATTGAAGGATTGAGCAATTTTAGTTTAGTGGTTGATTTAGTCAAGCGAATCAAGATTTGGTTGAGAGATTTGTGATTTGCAGAATTTAAATTGCATAAAAAGTAAAGGGAATGGGTAATTGGCATGAAATTAAAGAGAGCTGAAATTTAAAGTGCTGAATCTTAAAGAACAAGAAATTAAATGGCAGAAACTTAGAACGCAAGAAATGTAAATTGCAGAATCTTAAAGTGCAAGAAATGTAAATGGCTTGAATTGTAAAGGGAATTGGGAGTTGGATTTGCAGGGATTAAACAAGGGAAATTAAAATTCAACAAGCAGAGGAATAAAGGATGTCTTGAATCAAACCGGATCTTAAAACAGAAATGTAATTAAGCATGAAAATAGTAAACAGGGAATGGAAAATGGGAAATCCAAAATAGTAAACAGGGAATGGGAAATGGGAAATCCGGATCTCAGGACCCAAGAGACTAGAAAACCAAGTCTAGATCTCAATGCCTTCCTAGATCCAACAAGAACAATTGCAAAGGAGATTGTAAATTGCAAAGAAAGTAGATGACGAAGCAAGTAACCGAAACTGAAATTCAATTAAGCAGAAAATTAAACAAGATCCCAAGGTGAGATTGAAATAGAATTTCTTCAATTCTCTACCCAAAAATCCAAGACAAGAAAAGTAAAGAGTGCTGGGCAAGAACAAGGAAGAAGAGAGATCAATTCTCCTCCCAAATTCTCTTGAATTAAAACAACAATGCTAAGAAATGTAAAGGTGAGCTCTCAGCAAAACCGAAAAGAAAGCTCTCTGAAAACTCAAATTCTAATCTATTTATACACTTTTTTCAAATGGTCTTCAAGCCTTCAATTGGGCCTTTGCTCTTGGTGGAATTGGGTTGAGAGAGGCCTTGGTTGATTGCTCTTGGAGTTTGGAGAAGAACCAAATTGAACCGGGTTGGAATCATGAAAGCTTGAGTAAAAGTTGGAGTAAAAGTTAGGGTCTAACTTTTGCTCCAACTTTTCACATCAGCACCCTTGTTTTGCTGATACCAACGTTGGGGCAAAAGTTAGGGGTCTAACTTTTGCTCCAACGTTGGCCTCCCCTTGGTTTATTCATGGCGCCAACGTTAGCCAGAAAGTTAGGGGCTAACGTTGGCGCAAACTTTTGCTAGCCCAGGGAGAGTTTTTCAGGTGCCAACGTTAGCCAAAAAGTTAGGGGCTAACGTTGGCGCAAACTTTTGGTGCATCCAGGGAGTGTTTTTCATGCCAAAAGTTAGCCAAAAAGTTAGGGGCTAACTTTTGCTCCAGCTTTTGCTTCCTGGTTCATAATTAATTCAAGACTCAAGTCATTCCTCCTAGCCATTCCTTCTTGCATCAACCTTTCTCCAAGCTTTCTTCACCTATCATTAATCAACCAAACACATCAAAGCTATGCTCAAAATCATGAGATATTCATTCTTTCATAATATATGATAATTATAGCATAAAACCTCATGAAATAGCATGAATTCATACATGGTTGATTAAATCAAAGGAAACATGAAAATCTACCCAATTGGCTTGCTTTTGGCTCAAGAAAGTGCATAATTCAATTGAAAACAAAAGAAAAAGGCTAGTGAAACTAGGCTAAGATGACTTGTCATCACAACACCAAACTTAAAGCTTACTTGTCCCCAAGCAAGAAATGATTTATTGAGAAGAAAGAATGAAATGGGAGAGGATGTTCATGCTAGTAGAGTGTTATTGATAGTTCATGGGGTTTTATGTGGATATGTACACACTCACCTCTTATTGACTCTTAAGCCTAGAAAACCTCCTTCAAGCTTCAAGTAACATACTGCTATGACCTCTCATTATTCCTTTATCCTTGGCTATTGTCTTGTTCATAAGCTTTATTTGAGTGTCATGTGTAGCAAGTTCATTTCCTTTTCTTTATACTTGACACATTATTCACTATAGACACTTGGCTCACATTCCTTCTTAGAACATTGATGCCCAGCACCTCTTTGGGCTACTAAATGCCTTGTAGTTAGGTTGCTCTTGATAGTGGACTTTCAGCTGATGATCCCGGGTTAGTTAACCCAAGTCATCAAGTGTTGATACACTCCAAAGAGCTTAATAATCCAAGCAGATCCTAATACAAAGACACCACAGGCATATATTCTAAGGTTCAAGCTATTGGTGTCCAGCTTTGTTTCTTTTTGTTTTTCTTTTGTTCTGCCACTTTTTGGCTATTTCTTTTTCTCCCCTTTTTTCTTTCTTTTTGTTTTTCTTTCTAACCAAGGATTTTTATTTGATTGAGATTCATAGACAGTAGGCCACTTTATACTTAGAAGGAGACATCCTAGTTCTTTTATTCACTAAAGTGAGCTATTATACAATCACACACACGCCACCACTTACTTTTATTGTACTTCTATCTAACAGAGAACTATCTCACTTCACATTCAAACGTTTCTTTTATTGAATTGAAAATGCAGGGGACAAAGCATGCTTTTTGTTCAGTGAAAGTAAACACACAAGCACACACATAGACTAGCTTACTTATTCTAAGAGAAATTCTACTTGTATTAGATGAACACTTTATCAAAACACAAGTCAAAACATTTTTCAACAGTAAGAGTTAAGTGTAAATACAACCTATTGGTTTGCAATTCCTTTGTCCTTCCTTCTGTTGTGCCCTTTTGAGTTATGATGCATAGTGTCTTCAAATGGTGGTGAATTCCCTGCACAATTCTCAAAAGTTGCTTGCTTCTCAAGCCCTTAGGTAATTGGTTAGTGTACAAGACTTTCTTATAGGCTTTTGAACTTACTTTGGTGTGTGAACACCAAACTTAGTCTCTTGCCACTGCCTCTGATGCATCAAGTTAACCACATGTGAAATCCTTGTGTCTTTGCTAAAGGCAATAAAACTAAAAACTAGAAATAGACAATGATTAAATGATTCATCTGATTGCTTGGAGCTAGCAACCCTTTATGCAGAAGGTGAGAATGTGTTTGTAAATGAGATTTCGGTGGAACACCAAACTTAGAATCCTTCATTCTCCCTTAAATTGTTTTGGTGTGCATGATGAGTATTTTGGTGAAAAATAAATTTCTCCCAAAACACACAAATCTAACCGGCAAGTGTACCGGGTCGTATCAAGTAATAAAAACTCACGGGAGTGAGATCGATCCCACAGGGATTGAAGGATTGAGCAATTTTAGCTTAGTGGTTAATTTAGTCAAGCGAATCAAGAATTGGTTGAGTGTTTTGTGATTTGCAGAAATTAAATTGCATGGAAGTAAAGAGAACAGGGAATTAAAATGCTGAATCTTAAAGAACAAGAAATTAAATAGCAGAAACTTAGAATGCAAGAAATGTAAATTGCGGAATCTTAAAGTGCAAGAAATGTAAACAGCTGGAATTGTAAAGGGAATTGGGGATTGGATTTGCAGAATTTAAACAAGGAAAGTAAATTGCATCAAACAAAAGAGTAAAAGAAGGTTTGGGTTGAATCGGATCTTGAAGCAGTAAAGTAAATGAACATTAAAAGCAAGAAACAAAATGTAAATTAGGAATTCAGATCTCAGGGCCCAGAGACTAGAAAACCAAGTCTAGATCTCAATGCCTTCCTAGATCCAACAAGAACAATTGCAAGGGAATTGTAAATTGCAAGGAAAGTAGATGAGAATCAAGTAACAGAAACGGAAATTCAATTGCAGTAAATAAACAGAGAGATCCAAGGATGAGATTGAAACAGAATTTCTTCAATTCTCCAACCCAAGATCCAAGACAATTGTAATTGAAATTGAAAGCAATAAAACTAAGAGGAAGAGAAATGAATTCTCCTTCCCCAAGACAAAGAAATTAAAGATCACTCAATATCCAAAGCTCTCCGAGAACTATTATGAAAATTCCAAAGGAAAGCTCTCCGAAGAACTTGAATTCTATCCTATTTATACACTTTCTTCAAATGATCTTCAAGCCTTGAGTTGGGCCTTTGCTCTTGGTGGAATTGGGTTGAAAGAGGCCTTGGTTGATTGCTCTTGAAGTTTGGAGAAGAACCAAAGTGAACCAATTGAACCGGGTTGGAGTTTTGCAAAAGTTGGACCAAAAGTTTGAGCAAAAGTTAGGGGTCTAACTTTTGCTCCAACTTTTCATATCAGCTAACACCACTTTGCTGATACTCACGTTGGTGCCAAAGTTAGGGGTCTAACTTTGGCCCCAACGTTGGCTTTACCTTGTGCACTTGTGGCGCCAACGTTAGCCACCAAGTTAGGGGGCTAACGTTGGCGCAAACTTTTGCTCCTCCCCTTGTGAATTTCATGTGCCAACGTTAGCCTCAAAGTTAGGGGGCTAACGTTGGCGCAAACTTTTGGTGCCCAGGGAGGTTTTCTTCATGCCAACGTTAGCCTCAAAGTTAGGGGGCTAACGTTGGCGCAAACTTTTGGTGCCTAGGGGTGAATTTCATGTGCCAACGTTAGCCTCAAAGTTAGGGGGCTAACGTTGGGGCTAACTTTTCAACCAAGAGTTTGTGCAAAAGTTTGATGCTAACTTTAGGTCCAGCTTTTTGCTTCCTGGTTCAATTTCACTTATTCCATTGTCTTCTCTTTACTCCTAGCTATTCCTTCTTGCTTCAACCTTTCTCCAAGCTTTCTTCACCTATCATTAATCAACCAAACACATCAAAGCTATGCTTAAAATCATGAGATATTCATTCTTTCATAATATGTAACAATTATAGTATAAAACCTCATGAAATAGCATGAATTCATACATGGTTGATTAAATCAAAGGAAACATGAAAATCTACCTAATTGGCTTGCTTGTAGCTCAAGAAAGTGCATAATTCTAATGAAAACAAAAGAAAAAGACTAGTTAAAATAGGCTAAGATGACTTGTCATCACAACACCAAACTTAAAGCTTGCTTGTCCTCAAGCAAGAAATAAATTTATGCTCCAAGGTTCTTTCAATTAAGATGGATTGAAGAATAACTTGTAAAGTCCAGTGAGTGAAGTGATCAGGTACAGTGGGGTGAACTCTAAATCATGTGCTCTTGCAAGGGTTTCAGTGCTTATTAGTCCTCACATATTGGGAGTCTTAGGTCTTAGGATTTTCATCCAAATGGTATCATGGAGATCTCTTTATATGTAATCACCTTGAAGCAGCTTATAGTTTCTGTGCTTTGGCCTCGACTCTAAGTGTCATGTCTCAAAGCGGCTCTTTAGATAAGCTTTCAATCAATACTCCTAAACCAGTTGGTTTTAAGGTATTAGGTGTTGAAGCACCCCTAAGGATTTACTTGCTCAAGCCTCTTTCTTTGACACACTTCAACCACTAGCATTTACTAGGATAACAACTCTTTGAGTTTTTGTTTCTTTCTTTCTTTTTCTGCCTAGTAATTGATGCTCAGAGCCTTGGGCCATATTCTTTTTATTTTTGTATTTTCTTTTCTTTCTTTTGTTTTGTTTGCTGCTTCTTGGATCAATAGATTTTTGAGAATCTCCACAATATTTCTTTGAACTTCATGTCCCGCCTATGAGCTCCCATGCAAGTTTTCACAAGCATGCAACCTCAATACATAATCATACAACTAGAACCACCACTTCTCCTAATCTTTTGCTTGCCTCAAAATTGTTTAATTCCTCAATCCTTCTTTTCAAAGAACTTTCATGTGATGCATTCTTGAAAATTGAGTGCAAACAAGTTTTGAAGATAAGAATGTTGTGAATGATCAAACATCTTGCTTATTGAATTATAAGAAAAAAAAACTATGCTATGCAGGCATGCAGGGGTATATAGAAGGAAAACTATACTATGCAGACAGGCAGGGCAATTAAGAATACAATCCAACTGTCAATCACAGCAATATTTGATGTAGAATAATCACTTAACAATACAACCTGTTGGAGTTCAGTTGCTTTCCTTTTTCTCATCATCATTGTTGCTGACCTTCATGTTCATCTTTCTCCTTTTTGATGATGTTCAAACCTCCAAAAGCTTGTATGACATTCTGCAATGATATTGAAAGTTGCTTGTTCCCCAAGCACTTGGAAACAATGGTTAATTTTCATGATTTATTTGCGGGCTTTTTGAACTTACTTTGGTGTGGGAACACCAAACTTAGTACCTTGCCAATGGTTAACCATGTGTGATAATTTCTTTTTCTTTTTCTTCTTCTTTTTCAAAAGCAATAAAACTGAAAACTAGGAAACCGCAGAGTAGTTAACTAGTTCATCTAACATGCTTGAAGCCATCATTATACAGAGAGTGAGAATGTGTTTTATAATGGAATTTTGGTGAAACACCAAACTTAGAATCCTGCATTCTCCTTTAGATAGTTTTGGTGTTCAACACCAAACTTAGCTTCTTGCATTATAGATAAAACTACTTAACCTTTTTATTGAAATAGATATGAAAAGATAGTTACCTCCGGTTGGGTTGCCTCCCAACAAGCGCTCTTTTATTGTCACTAGCTTGACATCCTTCACTCTGTGCTCATGGAAGTTGAGGCTTCTGTTGCCTGAGGTTTCCTCCTCTTGCTATGGGCTTCCTTCCCTCTGTTTCTCTTTCCATAGCCCTCTTACTTTCCTCCATGACTCCTTTCTCTTTCAACACAGCATCCTTTTCATGGCTCTTTGGGTTCAGAGTCCCCTCCTTCTCACTCAATTCAGCAAGGTTTTGAACCAGTTGTTCCATCTGCCTTTCAAGTCTTCTGAGTGAAGCCTCCTGGTTCTTGCTTATCATCTCTTGATGTTTCTTTATTTCTTCCCGCTCTATTACCATTATTTCTTGAATTTTTATGGACCTCTCCATCAGCATTTCTAGAATATAGATTCTTTGAAAGGTTGGAAGTGGTTGTGGCTGTGTCAATTGTGGTGGTTGATGAAGGTCATTTTGAGCGAATGGTGAGGTAGGACGGGGTTGGAAGTGTGTGTGATTGTTGTTGTGGGGGTGTGTTTTAAGTTGGTTTTTGAAGCTGGGGTTGTTGCAGTTGAAGTCCCTTGGTTTTTGGTTTTGGTTCTCAACCCCCCTCCCATTAGAATGAGTCCTCCAAGGTGGATTGTACACATCATTCTGAGGCTTGTGTTGGATCATGCTAGAGTGATTGCTTGGAGATTGTAGTTGCTCATAATTCTGTTGCTCATGGTTAATGACCCCAAAACTGTGTTCAGCTTGATTACTCCCATATGAGCTTTGAGTCAGGTTGTATGTATGTATTACAGCATGTCTCAACTCAGTGATTTTCCTAGCCATCATGTCCAGTTGTTGTAGAGTCTGCTGATGTATCTGCTTGTTTTGGCTTATTACTTCACGAGCACCTTCAATTTCTTTCTCTTGTGTGAATGGATGCACTTCTGCCTCTGGCTTAACAATTCTTTGTGATGGGTTCAATTTGACTAGGAGCCCATTCACCAGTTCTTCCCATCCGATAATGCTTCCTTGTGGAAAAGCTTCAAACCATTGGGCAACATCATTCATGGCTATGGATAGTTGCTTCGAACTATGGGTTGCATTATCATCCAAGGTGGGGATATTACTCTCATGATTGCTAGAATTTGTTGAGTTCCCCTCCATGATCTGCACAGTCACAAAAATTCAAGTGATGATTGAATATTTTCAAGCTCAGAATGTGATTTAGAAGGTTAGCTGGCACAAAGTATCAAACAGTTGATGGACTAGGGGGATTAGTGGCAGAAATTGCTTCTCTTGTGTAAGCAAGAGCATTGCACAGAGCCAGAAATTTCCCGAAAAACCTCACTTTGTTGCTAAAGCAAAGTTTCAGTTATCTCAGGCAAAAATTCAAACAGTTAGTGTGTCAGTCAAAAATTAAAGAAAAAGTGCTTGATCTAGATCACCACCTCACTTAATCATTGTCAATCTAATCAATCCCCGGCAACGGCGCCAAAAACTTGATGAGTATTTTGGTGAAAAATAAATTTCTCCCAAAACACACAAATCTAACCGGCAAGTGTACCAGGTCGTATCAAGTAATAAAAACTCACGGGAGTGAGATCGATCCCACAGGGATTGAAGGATTGAGCAATTTTAGCTTAGTGGTTAATTTAGTCAAGCGAATCAAGAATTGGTTGAGTGTTTTGTGATTTGCAGAAATTAAATTGCATGGAAGTAAAGAGAACAGGGAATTAAAATGCTGAATCTTAAAGAACAAGAAATTAAATAGCAGAAACTTAGAATGCAAGAAATGTAAATTGCGGAATCTTAAAGTGCAAGAAATGTAAACGGCTGGAATTGTAAAGGGAATTGGGGATTGGATTTGCAGAATTTAAACAAGGAAAGTAAATTGCATCAAACAAAAGAGTAAAAGAAGGTTTGGGTTGAATCGGATCTTGAAGCAGTAAAGTAAATGAACATTAAAAGCAAGAAACAAAATGTAAATTAGGAATTCAGATCTCAGGGCCCAGAGACTAGAAAACCAAGTCTAGATCTCAATGCCTTCCTAGATCCAACAAGAACAATTGCAAGGGAATTGTAAATTGCAAGGAAAGTAGATGAGAATCAAGTAACAGAAACGGAAATTCAATTGCAGTAAATAAACAGAGAGATCCAAGGATGAGATTGAAACAGAATTTCTTCAATTCTCCAACCCAAGATCCAAGACAATTGTAATTGAAATTGAAAGCAATAAAACTAAGAGGAAGAGAAATGAATTCTCCTTCCCTAAGACAAAGAAATTAAAGATCACTCAATATCCAAAGCTCTCCGAAAACTATTATGAAAATTCCAAAGGAAAGCTCTCCGAAGAACTTGAATTCTATCCTATTTATACACTTTCTTCAAATGATCTTCAAGCCTTGAGTTGGGCCTTTGCTCTTGGTGGAATTGGGTTGAAAGAGGCCTTGGTTGATTGCTCTTGAAGTTTGGAGAAGAACCAAAGTGAACCAATTGAACTGGGTTAGAGTTTTGCAAAAGTTGGACCAAAAGTTTGAGCAAAAGTTAGGGGTCTAACTTTTGCTCCAACTTTTCATATCAGCTAACACCACTTTGCTGATACTCACGTTGGTGCCAAAGTTAGGGGTCTAACTTTGGCCCCAACGTTGGCTTTACCTTGTGCACTTGTGGCGCCAACGTTAGCCACCAAGTTAGGGGGCTAACGTTGGCGCAAACTTTTGCTCCTCCCCTTGTGAATTTCATGTGCCAACGTTAGCCTCAAAGTTAGGGGGCTAACGTTGGCGCAAACTTTTGATGCCCAGGGAGGTTTTCTTCATGCCAACGTTAGCCTCAAAGTTAGGGGGCTAACGTTGGCGCAAACTTTTGGTGCCCAGGGGTGAATTTCATGTGCCAACGTTAGCCTCAAAGTTAGGGGGCTAACGTTGGGGCTAACTTTTCAACCAAGAGTTTGTGCAAAAGTTTGATGCTAACTTTAGGTCCAGCTTTTTGCTTCCTGGTTCAATTTCACTTATTCCATTGTCTTCTCTTTACTCCTAGCTATTCATTCTTGCTTCAACCTTTCTCCAAGCTTTCTTCACCTATCATTAATCAACCAAACACATCAAAGCTATGCTTAAAATCATGAGATATTCATTCTTTCATAATATGTAACAATTATAGTATAAAACCTCATGAAATAGCATGAATTCATACATGGTTGATTAAATCAAAGGAAACATGAAAATCTACCTAATTGGCTTGCTTGTAGCTCAAGAAAGTGCATAATTCTAATGAAAACAAAAGAAAAAGACTAGTTAAAATAGGCTAAGATGACTTGTCATTAGTGCAACACCAAACTTAGCTCCTTACAATACAGGTGAATCTACTTAACCTTTTTATTGAACTAGCTATGAGAAAAAAACTACCTCAGGTTGGGTTGCCTCCCAACAAGCGCTCTTTTATTGTCACTAGCTTGACATCTTGTTCTTTTGATCAAGGAGGTTGAAAATCATAGTGCCTCAGCTTTTCTCCTCTTACTGTGAACTTTCTTCCGGTCTCCTCTTTGATGATCTCTAGGTGTTCAAGTGAAAGGATCCGGTTTACAGTATAGCATTCAGATGATTGTGGAGACACCTTCATTGGTTGGGTGTTTAACATTACTTTTTCCCCTGGTGAAAAGCCTTCAGTGGGGATTTTCTTGTTTTTCCACCCTTTTGGCCTCTTCTTCTTCTCTTCTTTCTTAAGAGATGATTCATGCCTTGGTGGTTCCTTATCTGAGATGTTGAATTTCTCATCTGGAGGTTTTGGATCTAATTCCTCCTTGATTTCTTTGGTCTGTTGCACCATCTCTACTTCTTTCAAGCATGGATCATGGATTTGGAGGTCTTGGAGCTAATTCATTGACTACTTCCTTCAAACTTTGATCTCTGGCCTTATCCTCCGTACACTCTTCTTCTTGAGTGGGCTCATGTAGGGTTTTAAAAACATGGAATGCTAGGTGCTCATCATGCACTCTTAACAACAATTCTCCTTTTTCAACATCTATTAATGCTCTGCCCGTAGCCAGGAAAGGCCTCCCCAGGATGATGGGAGTGTTAGGGTCTTCATCCATATCCAGGATGACAAAATCAGCTGGGAGAAAGAATTTTCCCACTTTTACCAACACATTCTCCACAACTCCCAGTGCTTGCTTAATGGATTTGTCAGCCATTTGGAGAACTATTCGTGTGGACTTCAGCTCAGAAATTTGAAGTTTCCTCATTAGAGACAAAGGCATCAAGTTTATACCTGCACCGAGGTCACAAAATGACTTCTCAATTGTTATGTTTCCTATGGTGCAAGGTATGTAAAAACTCCCAGGATCATCTTTCTTCTCTGGCAACTCTCTTTGGAGGATAGCACTACATTCCTTTGTCATCTCAACAATCTGTCCTTCCTTCAGGGATCTTTTCTTTGTGAGTACTTCTTTCATAAATTTGGCATATAATGGCATCTGTTCAAGTGCTTCTAAGAAAGGAATATTGATGCTGAGAGTCTTGAATATATCCAGGAATTTTGAGTATTGCTTATCCTCGTTTTCTTTTTTGAACCTCTGAGGGTACGGAAGTTTGGGGACATCTGGCTTCACCCCTTCCTTCTTCTCTTGTACCTGTGTTTCAAAGATGTCAACATCTTTCTTTGAGCTTTTTGCATTTTTAGTCTTTCTCTTCTCTTCACTTCTCTCTTCTGTCTCTTCTTGTGGAACTTCTCTGTTGTGTTCTTCTTGATTGATGGCTTCCTTCTCCCTAGTCTTTTCACTTCCCACTATGATTGCCTTGCACTTCTCCCATTTTGTAGCTTTTTCTTTGTCCTTTGGATTGGAGATTGTATCACTTGGGAGAACATTGGTTGGCCGTTCAGCTTGTTTGGCCAATTGTCCCACTTGTCGTTCAAGGCTCTTCATGGTAGCTTCATTTCTCTCCTGCACTTTGACCAAGTTTTGAGTGGACTGAGCAATTGCTTGTATGGCTGCCTCAAGACTTGAAATTCTACTTTCATAATGGTCTATTGGTGGTATGATGGGGGTGGAATGTGGTTGCTGGAAGTTATTTGTAGGGGTAGTGTGGTAGTTTTGGGGGTTAGATGTTGGTGCGGAAATGCTATTTTGATGAGTTTGTGGATTGTGGTGGGGTGGTTGATATGTGTTTTGTGGTTTCTTGTATTGATTATTATTAGCGTTTTGCTGGTCGTGGTTTGAGTAAGTTGTGTTTCTTGAGTTGTTTTGGTTTGAGTTTTTCTGCCACGGTTGCTGGCTGTGGGTGTGGTTATCTCCCCATCTTATGTTTGGATGGTTCTTCCAGGATGGATTGTAGGTGTCACCATAGACTTCATTTTGGCCGGAGCTTTGGTTATGCACATATTGAGGTTGTTCCTGCTACTGATCTTCTTGGTTTTCTTCATTTTGTCCCCATTTGGTTGATGGTTGGCTTGTATTCACTGCTGCAACTTGCAAGCTATCAATCTTTTTAGCCATCTGCTCAAATTGTTGTTGAATCTGCTCCTGCATTATCTTGTTTTGAGCTAGGAGGGTGTCGACCCCTTCCATTTCTAACATTCCTTTCCTTAGTGATGGTTGGCGTTGTCTCTGATGGCCAAAGAAATATTGGTTGTTAGCCACCATGTCAATGAGGTTCTGAGCTTCTTCAGCTGTCTTCATGAGTTGCATTGAGCCTCCTGCTGAATAGTCAAGTGCCTCTTGAGCTTTCATTGTCAGTCCTTCATAGAAGTTCTGTAGCTTGTCCCACTCAGTGAACATTTCTGGTGGACATTTCCTCAGCAGAGCCTTGTATCTCTCCCATGCTTCATACAGATCTTCAGCATCCAATTGTGTGAATGTTTGCACCTCAGTTTTCAACCTGATGACTCTTTGAGGTGGATAGAATTTGGCTAGAAATTTAGTCACCAAATCATCCCAGCTAGTGATGCTTCCTTGAGGAAAAGTTTCAAGCCACTGTGCGGCCTTGTCCCTTAATGAGAACGGGAACAGCAGAAGCTTGTAGGTCTCAGGATTCACGCTATTGGACTTGACAGTGTCACAAATCCTTAAGAAGGTAGATAGATGTTGATTTGGATCCTCCAATGGTCCTCCTCCATAAGAACAGTTGTTCTGCACCAAGGTGATGAGTTGGGGCTTCAATTCAAAGTTATTTGCATCGACATTTGGGGTAAGGATGCTACTCCCACAATGCCTTGGATTAGCAAATGTATATGAAGCCAAGACTCTCCTCTGGGGTTGACCATTGTTGTTGGCCATTCTCACTGGTGGATTTGTTGGATTTGTTGAGTGTTCCTCCAATTCATGATATTCTTCATCTGATTCTTCCTCTCCAGCAACATTTTTTTCTCTTACTTCTCTTCTTAGCCTTCGGAGGATTCTTTCGTCAGTTTCATGAAAGGTAGGGATCTCTCTTCTTGTATCTGACATACAAGCAAAACACAAGAATCACACAATACCAGAAAAACAATAACACTTCAATCCATGGCTGAAGTGAAATATTAGTTAGCTTAGGCAAAAATTCAAACAGTTAGCGTGTTAGTCAAAACTTAAAGAAACAGAAAAGAAAAAGCGCTTGATCTAGATCTCCACTTCACTTAATCATTGTCAATCTAATCAATCCCCGGCAACGGCGCCAAAAACTTGATGGGATATTTTTATGGAGAAACGAATTTCTCCAAAACACCCAAAACTAACCGGCAAGTGCACCGGGTCGCATCAAGTAATAATAACTCACGTGAGTGAGGTCGATCCCACAGGGATTGAAGGATTGAGCAATTTTAGTTTAGTGGTTGATTTAGTCAAGCAAATCAAGATTTGGTTGAGAGATTTGTGATTTGCAGAATTTAAATTGCATAGAAAGTAAAGGGAATGGGTAATTGGCATGGAATTAAAGAGAGCTGAAATTTAAAGTGCTGAATTTTAAAGAACAAGAAATTAAATGGCAGAAACTTAGAACACAAGAAATGTAAATTGCAGAATCTTAAAGTGCAAGAAATGTAAATGGCTTGAATTGTAAAGGGAATTGGGAGTTGGATTTGCAGGGATTAAACAAGGGAAATTAAAATTCAACAAGCAGAGGAATAAAGGATGTCTTGAATCAAACCGGATCTTAAAACAGAAATGTAATTAAGCATGAAAACAGTAAACAGGGAATGGTAAATGGGAAATCTAGATCTCAGGACCCAAGAGACTAGAAAACCAAGTCTAGATCTCAATGCCTTCCTAGATCCAACAAGAACAATTGCAAAGGAGATTGTAAATTGCAAAGAAAGTAGATGAAGAAGCAAGTAACCGAAACTGAAATTCAATTAAGCAGAAAATTAAACAAGATCCCAAGGTGAGATTGAAACAGAATTTCTTCAATTCTCTACCCAAAAATCCAAGACAAGAAAAGTAAAGAGTGCTGGGCAAGAACAAGGAAGAAGAGAGATCAATTCTCCTCCCAAATTCTCTTGAATTAAAACAACAATGCTAAGAAATGTAAAGGTGAGCTCTCAGCAAAACCGAAAAGAAAGCTCTCTGAAAACTCAAATTCTAATCTATTTATACACTTTTTTCAAATGGTCTTCAAGCCTTCAATTGGGCCTTTGCTCTTGGTGGAATTGGGTTGAGAGAGGCCTTGGTTGATTGCTCTTGGAGTTTGGAGAAGAACCGAATTGAACCGGGTTGGAATCATGAAAGCTTGAGTAAAAGTTGGAGTAAAAGTTAGGGTCTAACTTTTGCTCCAATTTTTCACATCAGCACCCTTGTTTTGCTGATACCAACGTTGGGGCAAAAGTTAGGGGTCTAACTTTTGCTCCAACGCTGGCCTCCCCTTGGTTTATTCATGGCGCCAACGTTAGCCAGAAAGTTAGGGGCTAACGTTGGCGCAAACTTTTGCTAGCCCAGGGAGAGTTTTTCAGGCGCCAACGTTAGCCAAAAAGTTAGGGGCTAACGTTGGCGCAAACTTTTGGTGCATCCAGGGAGTGTTTTTCACGCCAAAAGTTAGCCAAAAAGTTAGGGGCAAACTTTTGGTCCAGCTTTTGCCCAAAAGTTAGCCAAAAAGTTAGGGGCTAACTTTTGCTCCAGCTTTTGCCCAAAAGTTAGCCAAAAAGTTAGGGGCTAACTTTTGCTCCAGTTTTTGCTTCCTGGTTCATAATTAATTCAAGACTCAAGTCATTCCTCCTAGCCATTCCTTCTTGCATCAACCTTTCTCCAAGCTTTCTTCACCTATCATTAATCAACCAAACACATCAAAGCTATGCTCAAAATCATGAGATATTCATTCTTTCATAATATATGATAATTATAGCATAAAACCTCATGAAATAGCATGAATTCATACATGGTTGATTGAATCAAAGGAAACATGAAAATCTACCCAATTGGCTTGCTTTTGGCTCAAGAAAGTGCATAATTCAATTGAAAACAAAAGAAAAAGGCTAGTGAAACTAGGCTAAGATGACTTGTCATCAGGGAGCACTAGGATTAGAGAGCTCTCTCCTTTAGTTTTTCCTTTTTGTTTTGAATCTTGGGTGGAGAATTGAAGAAATTCTGTTTCAATCTCACCTTGAGAATTCTCTCTGTTTTCTTCTTCTACAAACTTTCAAGTGAATTGTGATTTGAATCAAAGCTCTCTTTACTGCCTTCATCGCTATTTCTTCTTCAATCTGTTTGCTGTTGGATCAAGGAAGGGATTGAGATCTAGACTTGTTTTCTAGTCTCATTGAGCTCCTGAGATCTTTAACCTCTCATTTAGATTTTGCAATTGAGCCAAGCTGCTTTCTGTTTTGATTTTTTAAGTGATTTTCCAAATCTGTTTGAATCTGCTGCATCTTCTACTTCTCTGTTTACATTGCTCCCAGCACCCAGTTCCTTTTATATTTCCTGCAATTTAAATTTCCAGTTGCTTGATCTATTGCTTTCTTTGATTTCCCTGCACCCACTCCCATTTACATTTAATGCAATTTACTTTTCTTGCAATTTAAGTTTCAGCTATTTTACTTTCTTGTTCTTTAACTTACTTACAATTTTACTTTCTGCATCTTTAAGATTCATTGCAATTTACTTTCTGTTGGCTACATTTCACACAATTCACTTCAATGTTAGCTTAACTAAACTAATCACCCACTAAAGTTGCTTGATCCATCAATCCCTGTGGGATCGACCTCACTCACGTGAGTTTTACTACTTGATGCGACCCGGTGGTGAATAAGATTACACCCGAACAGTTGACTTATTTTTGCTGCACTTGTTCACAAATTAATAATAGATTAATTTAAAAATTTAAGATTTTAATTTTTTTTATTTTTTGAATAATTTGGAATTTTTTATTTTTTTCACAGTTAGAAAAAAATTATTTTTTAAGTTTAAAAAATAAAAAAATTAATTTACAACTCTGTTATTTAATAGATATTGATGGACTTTATTTTATTTTTCTAATTGAAATAAAAAAATTAATCATATAATTTAAAATTTCAAAAATAAAAAATTTATTTTTTTAAAATTTTTTATTTTTTTATTCTCCAGATAATGCTGCACTCAGAAAATTGACTTTTTTTGCTGCACTTGTTCACAAAATAAGAATAAATTAATTTAAAAAATTTAAAATTTTAATTTTTTTATTTTTTAGCTATCATTGGTTTTTTTTATTTTTTTAAAATTAGAAAAAAATTTATTTTTTTTAGTTTAAAATTAAAAAAATTAAATTTACTAATCTGTTATTTATCAAATATTGATGGACTTTATTTTATTGTTCTAATTTAAATAAAAAAATTAATCATATAATTTTAAAACTCAAAAATAAAAAATTTATTTTTTTAAAATTTTTAATTTTTTTAAAAAATATTTTTTTATCTTTTTATTCACCGGATAAGACTACACCCTCACAGTTGACTTTTTTTGCTGCACTTGTTCACAAAGTAAGAATAGATTAATTTAAAAAATTTAAAACTTTTATTTTTATATTTTTTGGATAATTTGGAATTTTTTATTTTTTTACAATTAGAAAAAAATTTCTTTTTTAAGTTTAAAAATTAAAAAATTAAATTTACAACTCTGTTATTTAACAGATATTGTTGGACTTTATTTTATTTTTCTAATTGAAATAAAAAAATTAATCATATAATTTAAAATTTCAAAAATAAAAAATTTAGTTTTCTAAACTTTTTAATTTTTTAATAATATTTTTTATTTTTTTATTCTCCGGATAATGCTGCACTCATAAAATTGTCTTTTTTTTGCTGCACTTGTTCAAAAAATAAGAATAAATTAATTTAAAAAATTTAAAATTTTTTATTTTTCAATTTTTTTAGTTTTAGAATGTTGTTGAAATTTTTTATTTTTCTTCTATTATAAAAAAATTTATTTTTTAGTTTAAAACTTTAAACAAAAATAAAAAATTTACAGATCTTTTGTTTACAGGATATTGCTGAACTTTATTTTATTTTTCTAATTTAAATAAAAAATATTTAATATATCTAATTTAAAAATTAAAAATTAAAAAGTTTAGTTTTTTAAAGTTTTTAATCTTTTTAAAATATTTTTTTATCTTTTTATTCACCGAATAAGATTACACCCAGACAGTTGACTTATTTTTGCTGCACTTGTTCACAAATTAATAATAGATTAATTTAAAAATTTAAGATTTTTATTTTTTTTATTTTTTGAATAATTTGGAATTTTTTATTTTTTTCACAGTTAGAAAAAAATTATTTTTTAAGTTTAAAAAATAAAAAAAATTAATTTACAACTCTGTTATTTAATAGATAGTGATGGACTTTATTTTATTTTTCTAATTGAAATAAAAAAATTAATCATATAATTTAAAATTTCAAAAATAAAAAATTTATTTTTTTAAAATTTTTAATTTTTTTATTCTCAAGATAATGCTGCACTCAGAAAATTGACTTTTTTTGCTGCACTTGTTCACAAAATAAGAATAAATTAATTTAAAAAATTTAAAATTTTAATTTTTTTATTTTTTAGCTATCATTGGTATTTTTTATTTTTTTAAAATTAGAAAAAAATTTATTTTTTTTAGTTTAAAATTAAAAAAAATTAAATTTACTAATCTGTTATTTACCAAATATTGATGGACTTTATTTTATTGTTCTAATTTAAATAAAAAAGTTAATCATATAATTTTAAAACTCAAAAATAAAAAATTTATTTTTTTAAAATTTTTAATTTTTTTATCTTTTTATTCACCGGATAAGACTACACCCTCACAGTTGACTTTTTTTGCTGCACTTGTTCACAAAGTAAGAATAGATTAATTTAAAAAATTTAAAATTTTTATTTTTATATTTTTTGGATAATTTGGAATTTTTTATTTTTTTACAATTAGAAAAAAATTTCTTTTTTAAGTTTAAAAATTAAAAAATTAAATTTACAACTCTGTTATTTAACAGATATTGTTGGACTTTATTTTATTTTTCTAATTGAAATAAAAAAATTAATCATATAATTTAAAATTTCAAAAATAAAAAATTTAGTTTTCTAAACTTTTTAATTTTTTAATAATATTTTTTATTTTTTTATTCTCCGGATAATGCTGCACTCAGAAAATTGTCTTTTTTTTGCTGCACTTGTTCACAAAATAAGAATAAATTAATTTAAAAAATTTAAAATTTTTTATTTTTCAATTTTTTTAGTTTTAGAATGTTGTTGAAATTTTTTATTTTCCTTCTATTATAAAAAAAATTATTTTTTAGTTTAAAACTTTAAACAAAAATAAAAAATTTGCAGATTTTTTGTTTACAGGATATTGTTGAACTTTATTTTATTTTTCTAATTTAAATAAAAAATATTTAATATATCTAATTTAAAAATTAAAAAATAAAAAGTTTAGTTTTTTAAAGTTTTTAATCTTTTTAAAATATTTTTTTATCTTTTTATTCACCGAATAAGATTACACCCGGATAGTTGACTTTTTTTTGCTGCACTTGTTCACAAATTAATAATAGATTAATTTAAAAATTTAAGATTTTAATTTTTTTATTTTTTGAATAATTTGGAATTTTTTTTTTTTCACAGTTAGAAAAAAATTATTTTTTAAGTTTAAAAAATAAAAAAATTAATTTACAACTCTATTATTTAATAGATATTGATGGACTTTATTTTATTTTTCTGATTGAAATAAAAAAATTAATCATATAATTTAAAATTTCAAAAATAAAAAATTTAGTTTTTAAAAATTTTTAATTATTTTATTCTCCAGATAATGCTGCACTCAGAAAATTGACTTTTTTTGCTGCACTTGTTCAAAAAATAAGAATAAATTAATTTAAAAGATTTAAAATTTTAATTTTTTTATTTTTTAGCTATCATTGGTATTTTTTATTTTTTTAAAATTAGAAAAAAAATTTATTTTTTTAGTTTAAAATTTAAAAAAATTAAATTTACTAATCTGTTATTTACTAGATATTGCTGGACTTTATTTTATTTTTCTAATTTGTATAAAAAATTAATCATATAATTTAAAAATTCAGAAATAAAAAATTTATTTTTTTAAAAATTTTAATATTTTTAAAAATATTTTTTTATATTATTATTCACCGAATAATGCTACACTCGGATAGTTAACTTTTTTTTGCTCCACTTGTTCACAAATTAAGAATAAATTAATTTAAAAAATTTAAAATTTTAATTTTTTATTTTTTAATTATTGTTGGAATCTTTTATTTTTTACAATCAGAAAAAAATTTATTTTTTTAGTTTAAAAATTAAAAAAATAAATTTACAGATTTGTTATTTACCAAATATTGATGGACTTTATTTTATTGTTCTAATTTAAATAAAAAAATTAATCATATAATTTTAAAATTCAAAAATAAAAAAAATTATTTTTTTAAAATTTTTAATTTTTTTAAAAAATATTTTTTTATCTTTTTATTCACCGGATAAGACTACACCCTCACAGTTGACTTTTTTTGCTGCACTTGTTCACAAAGTAAGAATAGATTAATTTAAAAAATTTAAAATTTTTATTTTTATATTTTTTGGATAATATGGAATTTTTTATTTTTTTACAATTAGAAAAAAATTTATTTTTAAGTTTAAAAATTAAAAAAATAAATTTACAACTCTGTTATTTAACAGATATTGTTGGACTTCATTTTATTTTTCTAATTGAAATAAAAAAATTAATCATATAATTTAAAATTTCAAAAATAAAAAATTTAGTTTCCTAAACTTTTTAATTTTTTAATAATATTTTTTATTTTTTTATTCTCCGGATATTGCTGCACTCAGAAAATTGTCTTTTTTTTGCTGCACTTGTTCACAAAATAAGAATAAATTAATTTAAAAAATTTAAAATTTTTTATTTTTCAATGTTTCTTAGTTTTAGAATGTTGTTGAAATTTTTTATTTTTCTTCTATTATAAAAAAATTTATTTTTTAGTTTAAAACTTTAAACAAAAATAAAAAATTTACAGATTTTTGGTTTACAGGATATTGTTGAACTTTATTTTATTTTTCTAATTTAAATAAAAAATATTTAATATATCTAATTTAAAAATTAAAAAATAAAAATTTTAGTTTTTTAAAGTTTTTAATCTTTTTAAAATATTTTTTTATCTTTTTATTCACCGAATAAGATTACACCCGGATAGTTGACTTTTTTTTGCTGCACTTGTTCACAAATTAATAATAGATTACTTTAAAATTTTAAGATTTTAATTTTTTTATTTTTTGAATAATTTGGAATTTTTTATTTTTTCACAGTTAGAAAAAAATTATTTTTTAAGTTTAAAAAATAAAAAAATTAATTTACAACTCTGTTATTTAATAGATATTGATGGACTTTATTTTATTTTTCTGATTGAAATAAAAAAATTAATCATATAATTTAAAATTTCAAAAATAAAAAATTTAGTTTTTTAAAATTTTTAATTTTTTTATTCTCCAGATAATGCTGCACTCAGAAAATTGACTTTTTTTGCTGCACTTGTTCACAAAATAAGAATAAATTAATTTAAAAAATTTAAAATTTTAATTTTTTTATTTTTTAGCTATCATTGGTATTTTTTATTTTTTTAAAATTAGAAAAAAATTTATTTTTTTAGTTTAAAATTAAAAAAAATTAAATTTACTAATCTGTTATTTACTAGATATTGCTGGACTTTATTTTATTTTTCTAATTTATATAAAAAATTAATCATATAATTTAAAAATTCAGAAATAAAAAATTTATTTTTTTAAAAATTTTAATATTTTTAAAAATATTTTTTTATATTATTATTCACCGAATAATGCTACACTCGGATAGTTAACTTTTTTTTGCTCCACTTGTTCACAAATTAAGAATAAATTAATTTAAAAAATTTAAAATTTAAATTTTTTATTTTTTAATTATTGTTGGAATCTTTTATTTTTTACAATCAGAAAAAAATTTATTTTTTTAGTTTAAAAATTAAAAAAAATAAATTTACAGATTTGTTATTTACCAAATATTGATGGACTTTATTTTATTGTTCTAATTTAAATAAAAAAATTAATCATATAATTTTAAAATTCAAAAATAAAAAAAATTTATTTTTTTAAAATTTTTAATTTTTTTAAAAAATATTTTTTTATCTTTTTATTCACCGGATAAGACTACACCCTCACAGTTGACTTTTTTTGCTGCACTTGTTCACAAAGTAAGAATAGATTAATTTAAAAATTTAAAATTTTTATTTTTATATTTTTTGGATAATTTGGAATTTTTTATTTTTTTACAATTAGAAAAAAATTTATTTTTAAGTTTAAAAATTAAAAAAATAAATTTACAACTCTGTTATTTAACAGATATTGTTGGACTTCATTTTATTTTTCTAATTGAAATAAAAAAATTAATCATATAATTTAAAATTTCAAAAATAAAAAATTTAGTTTCCTAAACTTTTTAATTTTTTAATAATATTTTTTATTTTTTTATTCTCCGGATAATGCTGCACTTAGAAAATTGTCTTTTTTTTTGCTGCACTTGTTCACAAAATAAGAATAAATTAATTTAAAAAATTTAAAATTTTTTTATTTTTCAATTTTTTTAGTTTTAGAATGTTGTTGAAATTTTTTATTTTTATTCTATTATAAAAAAATTTATTTTTTAGTTTAAAACTTTAAACAAAAATAAAAAATTTACAGATCTTTTCTTTACAGGATATTGTTGAACTTTATTTTATTTTTCTAATTTAAATAAAAAATATTTAATATATCTAATTTAAAAATTAAAAAATAAAAATTTTAGTTTTTTAAAGTTTTTAATCTTTTTAAAATATTTTTTTATCTTTTTATTCACCGAATAAGATTACACCCGGATAGTGATGACAAGTCATCTTAGCCCATTTTAGCTAGTCTTTTTCTTTAGTTTTCATTAGAATTATGCACTTTCTTGAGCTACAAGCAAGCTAATTGAGTAAATTTTCATGTTTCCCTTGATTGAACCAACCATATATGAATTCATGCCATTTCATGAGGTTTTGTGCTATATTTGTTGCATATTATGAAAGATTGAATACCTCATGATTTTGAGCAAAGCTTTGATAAGTTTGGTTGATCAATGATAGGTGAAGAAAGCTTGGAGAAAGGTTGAAGCTAAGAGGAATGTCTAAGAGTGAAGAGAGGACAATGGAATAAGTGAAATTGAACCGGGAGGCATGAAGTTAGCCCCAACGTTAGCCCCTAACTTGGAGGCTAACGTTGGGCATGAAAATCACTCCCTGGGCTCCCCACGTTTGAGCCAACGTTAGCCCCCTAACTTGGAGGCTAACGTTGGCACATGACATTGCAAGGAAGTGGCCAACGTTAGCTCCAACGTTAGCCCCCTAACTTGGAGGCTAACGTTGGAACTTGAGAGTTTCTCCCCTGGGCACCAACGTTTGCGCCAACGTTAGCCCCCTAACTTGGAGGCTAACGTTGGCACTTAAATTACAAAGGGGAAGGCCAACGTTTGCGCCAACGTTAGCCCCCTAACTTGGAGGCTAACGTTGGCACTTGAATTACAAAGGAGGAAGGCCAACGTTTGCGCCAACGTTAGCCCCCTAACTTGGAGGCTAACGTTGGCACCACTAGCACTAAGCATTGCCAACGTTAGGGTCAAAGTTAGACCCCTAACGTTGGCACCAACGTCCAAACCAGAAGGATGTGGCTTGCTGCTATGAAAAGTTGGGGTCAAAGTTAGACCCCTAACTTTGGCCCTAACGTTAAGTCCAGCTTTGGCTAACTTCAAAACCGGTTCAATTGGTTCACTTCGGTTCTTCTTCAATCTTCAAGAGCAATTAACCAAGGCCTCTTTCAACCCAATTCCACCAAGAACAAAGGCCCAACTCAAAGCTTGAAGATCATTTTGGAAAGTGTATAAATAGGATAGAATTCAAGTTATTGGAGAGCTTTCCTTTTAGAATTTTCATAATAGTTTTTGGGAAGCTTTTGTTACTGAGTGAACTTGAATTTCTTTGTTTCCTTTTACTTGCAATTTCATTTTACTTTTGTCTTGGATCTTGGATTGGAGAATTGAAGAAATTCTGTTTCAATCTCAATCTTGGATCTCTCTATTTCTTTACTTTACTGTTAATTGAATTTCATTTCCGGTTCATTGTTCTTCATCTCTTTTCTTTGCAATTTACAATTTCCTTTCAATTGTTCTTGTTGGATCTAGGAAGGCATTGAGATCTAGACTTTGTTTTCTAGTCTCTAGGTCCTGAGATCTAAATTCCCATTTCAATTCTCTGTTTATTGCTTTCCTTGTTCATTTACTTTTCTGTTATAAGATCCGGTTCAATCCCAATTCCCTTTTACTCTTCTGTTTGATGCAATTTAGTTTTTCCTTGTTTAATTTCTGCAAATCCACACCCCAATCCCCTTTACATTTCAAGCAATTTACATTTCTTGTCATTTAAGATTCCGCAATTTACATTTCTTGCACTTTAAGTTTCTGCCATTTAGTTTCTTGTTCTTTAAGTTTCAGCCATTTATTTCTTGTTCTCTTTACTTCAATGCAATTTACATTCTGCAAGTCACAAATCACTAAACCAACACTTGATTCGCTTGACTAAATCAACCACTAAACTAAAATTGCTCAATCCTTCAATCCCTGTGGGATCGACCTCACTCACATGAGTTTTTATTACTTGATACGACCCGGTACACTTGCCGGTTAGTTTGTGGTGTTTTGTGAGAAATTCGTTTCTCATCAAAATATCTCATCAGATAGTTGACTTTTTTTTGCTGCACTTGTTCACAAATTAATAATAGATTAATTTAAAAATTTAAGATTTTAATTTTTTTATTTTTTGAATAATTTGGAATTTTTTATTTTTTCACAGTTAGAAAAAAATTATTTTTTAAGTTTAAAAAATAAAAAAATTAATTTACAACTCTGTTATTTAATAGATATTGATGGACTTTATTTTATTTTTCTGATTGAAATAAAAAATTAATCATATAATTTAAAATTTCAAAAATAAAAAATTTAGTTTTTTAAAATTTTTAATTTTTTTATTCTCCAGATAATGCTGCACTCAGAAAATTGACTTTTTTTGCTGCACTTGTTCACAAAATAAGAATAAATTAATTTAAAAAATTTAAAATTTTAATTTTTTTATTTTTTAGCTATCATTGGTATTTTTTATTTTTTTAAAATTATAAAAAAATTTATTTTTTTAGTTTAAAATTAAAAAAAATTAAATTTACTAATCTGTTATTTACTAGATATTGCTGGACTTTATTTTATTTTTCTAATTTATATAAAAAAATTAATCATATAATTTAAAAATTCAGAAATAAAAAATGTATTTTTTTAAAAATTTTAATATTTTTAAAAATATTTTTTTATATTATTATTCACCGAATAATGCTACACTCGGATAGTTAACTTTTTTTTGCTCCACTTGTTCACAAATTAAGAATAAATTAATTTAAAAAATTTAAAATTTAAAATTTTAATTTTTTATTTTTTAATTATTGTTGGAATCTTTTTTTTTTTACAATCAGAAAAAAATTTATTTTTTTAGTTTAAAAATTAAAAAAAATAAATTTACAGATTTGTTATTTACCAAATATTGATGGGTTTTATTTTATTGTTCTAATTTAAATAAAAAAATTAATCATATAATTTTAAAATTCAAAAATAAAAAAAAATTATTTTTTTAAAATTTTTAATTTTTTTAAAAAATATTTTTTTATCTTTTTATTCACCGGATAAGACTACACCCTCACAGTTGACTTTTTTTGCTGCACTTGTTCACAAAGTAAGAATAGATTAATTTAAAAAATTTAAAATTTTTATTTTTATATTTTTTGGATAATTTGGAATTTTTTATTTTTTTACAATTAGAAAAAAAAATATTTTTAAGTTTAAAAATTAAAAAAATAAATTTACAACTCTGTTATTTAACAGATATTGTTGGACTTCATTTTATTTTTCTAATTGAAATAAAAAAATTAATCATATAATTTAAAATTTCAAAAATAAAAAATTTAGTTTCCTAAACTTTTTAATTTTTTAATAATATTTTTTATTTTTTTATTCTCCGGATAATGCTGCACTCAGAAAATTGTCTTTTTTTTTGCTGCACTTGTTCACAAAATAAGAATAAATTAATTTAAAAAATTTAAAATTTTTTATTTTTCAATTTTTTTAGTTTTAGAATGTTGTTGAAATTTTTTATTTTTATTCTATTATAAAAAAAATTATTTTTTAGTTTAAAACTTTAAACAAAAATAAAAAATTTACAAATCTTTTCTTTACAGGATATTGTTGAACTTTATTTTATTTTTCTAATTTAAATAAAAAATATTTAATATATCTAATTTAAAAATTAAAAAATAAAAAGTTTAGTTTTTTAAAGTTTTTAATCTTTTTAAAATATTTTTTTATCTTTTTATTCACCGAATAAGATTACACCCGGATAGTTGACTTTTTTTTTGCTGCACTTGTTCACAAATTAATAATAGATTAATTTAAAAATTTAAGATTTTAATTTTTTTATTTTTTGAATAATTTGGAATTTTTTATTTTTTCACAGTTAGAAAAAAATTATTTTTTAAGTTTAAAAAATAAAAAAATTAATTTACAACTCTGTTATTTAATAGATATTGATGGACTTTATTTTATTTTTCTGATTGAAATAAAAAAATTAATCATATAATTTAAAATTTCAAAAATAAAAAATTTAGTTTTTTAAAATTTTTAATTTTTTTATTCTCCAGATAATGCTGCACTCAGAAAATTGACTTTTTTTGCTGCACTTGTTCACAAAATAAGAATAAATTAATTTAAAAAATTTAAAATTTTAATTTTTTTATTTTTTAGCTATCATTGGTATTTTTTATTTTTTTAAAATTAGAAAAAAATTTATTTTTTTAGTTTAAAATTAAAAAAAATTAAATTTACTAATCTGTTATTTACTAGATATTGCTGGACTTTATTTTATTTTTCTAATTTATATAAAAAATTAATCATATAATTTAAAAATTCAGAAATAAAAAATTTATTTTTTTAAAAATTTTAATATTTTTAAAAATATTTTTTTATATTATTATTCACCGAATAATGCTACACTCGGATAGTTAACTTTTTTTTGCTCCACTTGTTCACAAATTAAGAATAAATTAATTTAAAAAATTTAAAATTTTAATTTTTTATTTTTTAATTATTGTTGGAATCTTTTATTTTTTACAATCAGAAAAAAATTTATTTTTTTAGTTTAAAAATTAAAAAAAATAAATTTACAGATTTGTTATTTACCAAATATTGATGGGTTTTATTTTATTGTTCTAATTTAAATAAAAAAATTAATCATATAATTTTAAAATTCAAAAATAAAAAAAATTATTTTTTTAAAATTTTTAATTTTTTTAAAAAATATTTTTTTATCTTTTTATTCACCGGATAAGACTACACCCTCACAGTTGACTTTTTTTGCTGCACTTGTTCACAAAGTAAGAATAGATTAATTTAAAAAATTTAAAATTTTTATTTTTATATTTTTTGGATAATTTGGAATTTTTTATTTTTTTACAATTAGAAAAAAAATATTTTTAAGTTTAAAAATTAAAAAAATAAATTTACAACTCTGTTATTTAACAGATATTGTTAGACTTCATTTTATTTTTCTAATTGAAATAAAAAAATTAATCATATAATTTAAAATTTCAAAAATAAAAAATTTAGTTTCCTAAACTTTTTAATTTTTTAATAATATTTTTTATTTTTTATTCTCCGGATAATGCTGCACTCAGAAAATTGTCTTTTTTTTTGCTGCACTTGTTCACAAAATAAAATAAATTAATTTAAAAAATTTAAAATTTTTTATTTTTCAATTTTTTTAGTTTTAGAATGTTGTTGAAATTTTTTATTTTTATTCTATTATAAAAAAAATTATTTTTTAGTTTAAAACTTTAAACAAAAATAAAAAATTTACAAATCTTTTCTTTACAGGATATTGTTGAACTTTATTTTATTTTTCTAATTTAAATAAAAAATATTTAATATATCTAATTTAAAAATTAAAAAATAAAAAGTTTAGTTTTTTAAAGTTTTTAATCTTTTTAAAATATTTTTTTATCTTTTTATTCACCGAATAAGATTACACCCGGATAGTTGACTTTTTTTTTGCTGCACTTGTTCACAAATTAATAATAGATTAATTTAAAAATTTAAGATTTTAATTTTTTTATTTTTTGAATAATTTGGAATTTTTTATTTTTTCACAGTTAGAAAAAAATTATTTTTTAAGTTTAAAAAATAAAAAAATTAATTTACAACTCTGTTATTTAATAGATATTGATGGACTTTATTTTATTTTTCTGATTGAAATAAAAAAATTAATCATATAATTTAAAATTTCAAAAATAAAAAATTTAGTTTTTTAAAATTTTTAATTTTTTTATTCTCCAGATAATGCTGCACTCAGAAAATTGACTTTTTTTGCTGCACTTGTTCACAAAATAAGAATAAATTAATTTAAAAAATTTAAAATTTTAATTTTTTTATTTTTTAGCTATCATTGGTATTTTTTATTTTTTTAAAATTATAAAAAAATTTATTTTTTTAGTTTAAAATTAAAAAAATTAAATTTACTAATCTGTTATTTACTAGATATTGCTGGACTTTATTTTATTTTTCTAATTTATATAAAAAAATTAATCATATAATTTAAAAATTCAGAAATAAAAAATTTATTTTTTTAAAAATTTTAATATTTTTAAAAATATTTTTTTATATTATTATTCACCGAATAATGCTACACTCGGATAGTTAACTTTTTTTTGCTCCACTTGTTCACAAATTATGAATAAATTAATTTAAAAAATTTAAAATTTTAATTTTTTATTTTTTAATTATTGTTGGAATCTTTTATTTTTTACAATCAGAAAAAAATTTATTTTTTTAGTTTAAAAATTAAAAAAAATAAATTTACAGATTTGTTATTTACCAAATATTGATGGATTTTATTTTATTGTTCTAATTTAAATAAAAAATTAATCATATAATTTTAAAATTCAAAAATAAAAAAATTATTTTTTTAAAATTTTTAATTTTTTTAAAAAATATTTTTTTATCTTTTTATTCACCGGATAAGACTACACCCTCACAGTTGACTTTTTTTGCTGCACTTGTTCACAAAGTAAGAATAGATTAATTTAAAAAATTTAAAATTTTTATTTTTATATTTTTTGGATAATTTGGAATTTTTTATTTTTTTACAATTAGAAAAAAAATTATTTTTAAGTTTAAAAATTAAAAAAATAAATTTACAACTCTGTTATTTAACAGATATTGTTGGACTTCATTTTATTTTTCTAATTGAAATAAAAAAATTAATCATATAATTTAAAATTTCAAAAATAAAAAATTTAGTTTCCTAAACTTTTTAATTTTTTAATAATATTTTTTATTTTTTTATTCTCCGGATAATGCTGCACTCAGAAAATTGTCTTTTTTTTTGCTGCACTTGTTCACAAAATAAGAATAAATTAATTTAAAAAATTTAAAATTTATTATTTTTCAATTTTTTTAGTTTTAGAATGTTGTTGAAATTTTTTATTTTTCTTCTATTATAAAAAAATTTATTTTTTAGTTTAAAACTTTAAACAAAAATAAAAAATTTACAGATCTTTTGTTTACAGGATATTGTTGAACTTTATTTTATTTTTCTAATTTAAATAAAAAATATTTAATATATCTAATTTAAAAATTAAAAAATAAAAAGTTTAGTTTTTTAAAGTTTTTAATCTTTTTAAAATATTTTTTTATCTTTTTATTCACCGAATAAGATTACACCCGGACAGTTGACTTTTTTTTGCTGCACTTGTTCACAAATTAATAATAGATTAATTTAAAAATTTAAGATTTTAATTTTTTTTATTTTTTGAATAATTTGGAATTTTTTATTTTTTCACAGTTAGAAAAAAATTATTTTTTAAGTTTAAAAAATAAAAAAATTAATTTACAACTCTGTTATTTAATAGATATTGATGGACTTTATTTTATTTTTCTGATTGAAATAAAAAAATTAATCATATAATTTAAAATTTCAAAAATAAAAAATTTAGTTTTTAAAAGTTTTTAATTTTTTTTATTCTCTAGATAGTGCTGCACTCAGAAAATTGACTTTTTTTTTGCTTTACTTGTTCACAAAATAAGAATAAATTAATTTAAAAAATTTAAAATTTCAATTTTTTTATTTTTTAGATATCATTGGTATTTTTTATTTTTTTAAAATTAGAAAAAAATTTATTTTTTTAGTTTAAAATTTAAAAAAATTAAATTTACTAATCTGTTATTTACCAGATGTTGCTAGACTTTATTTTATTTTTCTAATTTATATAAAAAAAGTAATCATATAATTTAAAAATTAAGAAATAAAAAATTTATTTTTTTAAAAATTTTAATATTTTTAAAAATAATTTTTAATCTTTTTATTCACCGAATAATGCTACACCCGGATAGTTAACCTTTTTTTTTGCTCCACTTGTTCACAAATTAAGAATAAATTAATTTAAAAATTTAAAATTTTAATTTTTTATTTTTTTGGATATTGTTGGAATCTTTTATTTTTTACAATCATAAAAAAAATTTATTTTTTTATTTTAAAAATTAAAAAAAATAAATTTACAGATCTGTTATTTACCAAATATTGATGGATTTTATTTATTGTTCTAATTTAAATAAAAAAATTAATCATATAATTATAATATTCAAAAATAAAAAATTTTTATCTTTGTATTCACTGGATAAGACTATACTCTCATACTTGACTTTTTTTGCTGCACTTGTTCACAAAGTAAGAATAGATTAATTTAAAAAATTTAAAATTTTTATTTTTATATTTTTTTCGATAATTTGGAATTTTTTATTTTTTTACAATTAGAAAAAAATTTATTTTTTAAGTTTAAAATTAAAAAAATAATTTACAACTCTGTTATTTAACAGATATTGTTGGACTTTATTTTATTTTTCTAATTGAAATAAAAAAATTAATCATATAATTTAAAATTTCAAAAATAAAAAATTTAGTTTTCTAAATTTTTTAATTTTTTAATAATATTTTTTATTTTTTTATTCTCCGGATGATGCTGCACTCAGAAAATTTTCTTTTTTTTGCTGCACTTGTTCACAAAATAAGAATAAATTAATTTAAAAAATTTAAAATTTTTTATTTTTCAATTTTTTTAGTTTTAGAATGTTGTTGAAATTTTTTATTTTTCTTCTATTATAAAAAAATTTATTTTTTAGTTTAAAACTTTAAACAAAAATAAAAAATTTACAAACCTTTTGTTTACAGGATATTGTTGAACTTTATTTTATTTTTCTAATTTAAATAAAAAATATTTAATATATATATTTTAAAAATTAAAAAAATAAAAAATTTAGTTTTTTAAAGTTTTTAATCTTTTTAAAATATTTTTTTATCTTTTTATTCACCGGATAAGACTACACCCGGACAGTTGACTTTTTTTTGCTGCACTTGTTCACAAATTAATAATAGATTAATTTAAAAAATTTAAGATTTTAATTTTTTTATTTTTTGAATAATTTAGAATTTTTTATTTTTTTTACAGTTAGAAAAAAAATATTTTTTAAGTTTAAAAAATAAAAAAATTAATTTACAACCTGTTATTTAACAGATATTGTTGGACTTTTTTTTATTTTTCTAATTGAAATAAAAAAATTAATCATATAATTTAAAATTTCAAAAATAAAAAATTTAGTTTTTTAAAATTTTTAATTTTTTTTATTCTCTAGATAATGCTGCACTCAGAAAATTGACTTTTTTTTGGATGCACTTGTTCACAAAATAAGAATAAATTAATTTAAAAAATTTAAATTTAAATTTTTTTATTTTTTAGATATCATTGTTATTTTTTATTTTTTTTAAAATTAGAAAAAAATTTATTTTTTTAGTTTAAAATTTAAAAAAATTAAATTTACTAATCTGTTATTTACCAGATGTTGCTAGATTTTATTTTATTTTTCTAATTTATATAAAAAAATTAATCATATAATTTAAAAATTCAGAAATAAAAAATTTATTTTTTTAAAAATTTTAATATTTTTAAAAATATTTTTTAATCTTTTTATTCACCGAATAATGCTACACCCGGATAGTTAACCTTTTTTTTTGCTCCACTTGTTCACAAATTAAGAATAAATTAATTTAAAAACTTAAAATTTTAATTTTTTATTTTTTGGATATTGTTGGAATCTTTTATTTTTTACAATCATAAAAAAAATTTATTTTTTTATTTTAAAAATTAAAAAAAAATAAATTTACAGATCTGTTATTTACCAAATATTGATGGATTTTATTTATTGTTCTAATTTAAATAAAAAATTAATCATATAATTATAATATTCAAAAATAAAAAATTTATTTTTTTAAAATTTTTAATTTTTAAAAAAAAAATTTTATCTTTGTATTCACTGGATAAGACTATACTCTCATAGTTGACTTTTTTTGCTGCACTTGTTCACAAAGTAAGAATAGATTAATTTAAAAAATTTAAAATTTTTATTTTTATATTTTTTTGGATAATTTGGAATTTTTTATTTTTTTACAATTAGAAAAAAATTTATTTTTTAAGTTTAAAATTAAAAAAAATAATTTACAACTCTGTTATTTAACAGATATTGTTGGACTTTATTTTATTTTTCTAATTGAAATAAAAAAATTAATCATATAATTTAAAATTTCAAAAATAAAAAATTTAGTTTTCTAAATTTTTTAATTTTTTAATAATATTTTTTATTTTTTTATTCTCCGGATGATGCTACATTCAGAAAATTGTCTTTTTTTTGCTGCACTTGTTCACAAAATAAGAATAAATTAATTTAAAAAATTTAAAATTTTTTATTTTTCAATTTTTTTAGTTTTAGAATGTTGTTGAAATTTTTTATTTTTCTTCTATTATAAAAAAAATTTATTTTTTAGTTTAAAACTTTAAACAAAAATAAAAAATTTATAAATCTTTTGTTTACAGGATATTGTTGAACTTTATTTTATTTTTCTAATTTAAATAAAAAATATTTAATATATATATTTTAAAAATTAAAAAAATAAAAAATTTAGTTTTTTAAAGTTTTTAATCTTTTTAAAATATTTTTTTATCTTTTTATTCACCGGATAAGACTACACCCGGACAGTTGACTTTTTTTTGCTGCACTTGTTCACAAATTAATAATAGATTAATTTAAAAAATTTAAGATTTTAATTTTTTTATTTTTTGAATAATTTAGAATTTTTTATTTTTTTTACAGTTAGAAAAAAATATTTTTTAAGTTTAAAAAATAAAAAAATTAATTTACAACCTGTTATTTAACAGATATTGTTGGACTTTATTTTATTTTTCTAATTGAAATAAAAAAATTAATCATATAATTTAAAATTTCAAAAATAAAAAATTTAGTTTTTTAAAATTTTTAATTTTTTTATTCTCTAGATAATGCTGCACTCAGAAAATTGACTTTTTTTTGGATGCACTTGTTCACAAAATAAGAATAAATTAATTTAAAAAATTTAAATTTAAATTTTTTTATTTTTTAGATATTATTGTTATTTTTTATTTTTTTTAAAATTAGAAAAAAATTTATTTTTTTAGTTTAAAATTTAAAAAAATTAAATTTACTAATCTGTTATTTACCAGATGTTGCTAGATTTTATTTTATTTTTCTAATTTATATAAAAAAATTAATCATATAATTTAAAAATTCAGAAATAAAAAATTTATTTTTTTAAAAATTTTAATATTTTTAAAAATATTTTTTAATCTTTTTATTCACCGAATAATGCTACACCCGGATAGTTAACCTTTTTTTTTTGCTCCACTTGTTCACAAATTAAGAATAAATTAATTTAAAAATTTAAAATTTTAATTTTTTATTTTTTGGATATTGTTGGAATCTTTTATTTTTTACAATCATAAAAAAAATTTATTTTTTTATTTTAAAAATTAAAAAAAATAAATTTACAGATCTGTTATTTACCAAATATTGATGGATTTTATTTATTGTTCTAATTTAAATAAAAAATTAATCATATAATTATAATATTCAAAAATAAAAAATTTATTTTTTTAAAATTTTTAATTTTTAAAAAAAAAATTTTTTATCTTTGTGATGACAAGTCATCTTAGCCTATTTTAACTAGCCTTTTTCTTTTGTTTTTAATTGAATTATGCACTTTCTTGAGCCATAAGCAAGCCAATTGGGTAGATTTTCATGTTTCCTTTTATTTAATCAACCACGTATAAATTCATGCTATTTCATGAGGTTTTATGCTAAAATTGTCACATATTATGAAAGAATGAATATCTCATGATTTTGAGCATAGCTTTGATGTGTTTGGTTGATTAATGATAGGTGAAGAAAGCTTGGAGAAAGGTTGAAGCAAAGAGGAATGGCTAGAAGTGAAGAGAGGAATAAGTGAAATTGAACCTGGAGGCATGAAGTTAGCCCCAACGTTAGCCCCCTAACTTGGAGCCTAACGTTGGGCATGAAGATTACTCCCTGGGCTCCCCACGTTTGAGCCAACGTTAGCCCCCTAACTTGGAGACTAACGTTGGCACATGAATTCCTCCCTGGCCATCCAACGTTTGCGCCAACGTTAGCCCCCTAACTTGGAGGCTAACATTGGCACATGAAGACATAAGGGAGAGGGGCCAACATTTGCGCCAACGTTAGCCCCCTAACTTGGAGGCTAACGTTGGCGCCACACACCACAAGGCACACAAGGGGTATACTTCCAACAAGAATAACTTGAGCTACAGAGCTCCAAATGAGGTGATTCAAGAAGCATTGGAAAGTAGGAATCAAGAGCTTTCCAAGCATATATGGCACTACATGGTGGACACTAAAATTGAGGGAGAAAACTGCCCCGCAATGTGCATAAACGAACATGGTGGCAACCTGCAGTGAGGCCAACTGACCTCTGCACCTTCGATGGAGTATAACTCGAGCTGTAGAGCTCCAATTGATGTGCTCCCAACGGCATTGGAAAGTAGACATCCAGGGCTTTCCAACAATGTATAATAGTATGGGGTGAACAATACATTTGAGCCTCCAGAACTGGCGTTTTCGCCAACGTTTGAGGCTAACGTTACCTCAAACGCTGCACACCAAAGCCAGCGACCATGCCCTCTTCAAATGATCATAACTTGAGTTGTAGATGTCCAATTGAAGTGATTCCAAGTGGGTTAGAAAGCTGACATTCAGAGCTTTCCAACCATGTATGATAGTCTATATTGGGCATAAAATTGGCAACATGACAAGAGGACAAAGTTGGTGCCATAAATGTGCATAAGGGAGGCCAACGTTAGGGTCAAAGTTAGACCCCTAACGTTGGCACCAACGTTCAAACCAGAGAAATGTGCCAACTGATATGAAAAGTTGGAGCCAAAGTTAGACCCCTAACTTTGCCTCAAACTTTAGGTCCAACTTTGGCTAACCTCAAACCCGGTTCAATTGGTTCACTTTGGTTCTTCTTCAAACTCCAAGAGCAATCAACCAAGGCCTCTTTCAACCCAATTCCACCAAGAGCAAAGGCCCATGATCATCACTCAAAGGCACAAGAGATAGTTAGAATAGGAATTTCATTTTAATTGTAATTTGTTTTGAATTTCATTTTCATTTTGTTAAGCCTATATAAGGCATCATTTTCATATTAGTGAGCAGGCTGGCTCCACGAGGGAGCATTAGGATTAGAGAGCTCTCTCTTAGTTTACATTCTTGTCTTGAATCTTGAGTGGAGAATTGAAGAAATTCTGTTTCATTCTCCCTTTGAGATTTATCTTTGTTTTGCTTGTCTGCATAATTTTAGAAATTGGGATTTGAATCAAAGTTTTCATTTACTGCTTCCATCTTCATTTCTTCTTCAATCTGTCTGCTGTTGAATCAAGGAAGGGCTTGAGATCTAGACTCGTTTTCTAGTCTCTTTGATTCCCTGAGATCTTCAATTTTATTTTGCAATTAAGCTGAGAATCTGAGCGTTCCTTACTTCACTGCACTTCACAGTTTAAATTCTGTTTTAATTCATAGCATCCAATTTCCTTTATTCTTCCTGCAATTTACATTTCCAGTTGCTTGATCTATTGCTCTCTTTAATTTCTCTGCACCCGACTCCCCTTTAATTTCATGCAATTTACATTTCTTGCAATTTAAGATTCTTGCAATTTACATTTCTTGCCCCTTAAGCTACTTGCCAATTTACTTTCTGCACTTTAATTCTCCTTGTCATTTACTTTCTGTTGGCTTCAATTGTCACTCAAATCACTCAATGTTAGCTTGACTAAACTAATCACCCACTAAAGTTGCTTGATCCATCAATCCCTGTGGGATCGACCTCACTCCCGTGAGTTTTATTACTTGATGCGACCCGGTGCACTTGCCGGTTAGATTTGTGGTGTTTTGGGAGAGATTCGTTTCTCACCAAAATATCTCATCAAGTTTTTGGCGCCGTTGCCGGGGATTGATTAGATCAACAATGATTATGTGGGTGAGAAGTCTAGATCAAGCATTTTCTTTATTTTTGTTTTCTGTTTCAAAGTGAAACCAAGGTGTTTGAGTTTTTGCCTCACTAAGAAATTCTCATCTCTGATATGAGTAATTTCAATTTTCCTTGGTTGTGTGTTTTACAAAACTCAAATGGAGTTCAACTCATCTTATGATCAAACAAATTCTATGGGATATCACCCACCATCACCAATCTCTAATGGTGGTTGGGAATATCACCAACAAATTACAAATCCTGAGCACTCCAATTCATGGAGATTGGCTTCAGAGACACAAGATGAGCAAGAGAATCATATGGGATACCAACCACCACCACAAAATGATTCATATCATTATCCTCATGGAAGATGGAAGCATCGCCAAAGAATGGAAAAGCACCCACCCTCACTTCCCAGTTTCTCATTTGAAAGTTCTTCATCACTTGATTATGCCTCAACACAAAGTTTCCTCCAAAATCCATACCAGTCATCCCATCGATCACACAACTCATTCCACACCCCTCAACACAACTTCACCACAACACAGTCACTTCACTAGAATTACTCTCAACCTTCATCCCTTGGATTTACAGATGAGGAATACCTTGAAGCCATTGAAATACAGAGAAAACTAGTGGAAATACACACAAAATCCCCATCTTGGAAAGAATTCGTATTCAAGAAGATGAATGAGTCCTCAGAGCAATCAAGGGGGGACTTAGAACTATCAAACAGTGAAGATGAAGACCAATTTGTGAGTGAGGAAGTGGAAAAACAAGATGAGGAGGCTACTGCATCAAGTGAACTTTCAATAAAGAATGAGGAGGTTGAAAATGAAACTACACTTGAGGTGACAAAAGAACCTGAACACTCACAACCTCCACAAACTTCCATGAACCACTCAAGGCTTTCAGAGCTTGAGTCCAAGCTCGAAAAATATGCGAAAAAAGCACAAATGTTCGAAAAAAGGCAAGAGGCTGTCTTCAAAAATATGAATGGAGAAGTAGAGAAAATAAGGAGGAGCTTAGAACCACTGAGCAAGAAAAATGAAGGCCAATTGATGAGTGTAAAAGAGGAAGTGGAGGAGCAAGAAAGTGAAGAAGTCATTCCAAACTCAAGTGAGGCAGAAAAGTACATAAAGGAGGAGTTCATGGAACCACCAATACAAGAGGCCCTGAATGAAGAAATCACTCCAATAATCACACAGCAACCATGTCTTGACATCCAAGAAGTGAAGGCAATTAACAAAAGCACCAAGAAGAGGATTGTGACCAAGACACCAAGGACAACATTCATGAGAAGGTCAACTGCAAACAATCCTCCCCCTGATCCAGCAAGCAAGATCAATCAAGCCAATTTCACAAGGAAGCTTGCTGAAGAGACCAAGACAGGGGGCACTAGCTGAAACTTCTCCTCCTTTGAAGTCATTTCTCTTAACAAATTGGAAGAAAAGGAAGAAAGTAAAGAACAGGTAGACAGTAGGTACAATTCTTCTCCTTGCTTTGTTTAAATTTCAATAAATTGGCATATGATTACATTCTAAGTTTGGTGTTGCCCTGCAACAAACTGTTTTCCATTTTCATGGATGATTGCATCAATTTTACATGAAAGTGACACACCAAGATTCTAAGTTTGGTGTGCCACCTATTTTTCTATGCAATTCAATCCAGCAACATCACTTGTCTGCATAATCATATTGCCTTTTACAGTGTTATTTTTCTTCTTAGTTGGATAATTTTTGTTTTCCCTTTGTTTCATTTATTTACTTATTTTTAATGCTTTCCTTCATTAACTGTTTTTGTTAATACATCACCAAGACATCCTTATTCATAACAGACTCTTCATTTGGTGATTGTATTTAACATATAACAGTTTCTTTTGTTTAGTTTTAGTTCAAATAAATTGACATAGGATTGCATCCTAAGTTTGGTGTTGCTATGCAACACAGTTTGCTTCAAATCTTTACTGGATACTTGCATTAATTCCAAGTAAAAGTGTCACACTAAGTTTGGTGTGCCACTTATCTTTTATGCAAAGTATTATGCTCACCTTCTTAAGCTTGCAATCACAATGTCTCTGTCTCTTGTGCCTTGATTATTATCTTTAATTTTGCTTGCTTGAAACACATGTACTACTAACATTCCTTGTGAAAGACATTCATGATCCATCTTAGCCCCATAGCCACGGTTCTAATAGTTGCTTGAGGATGAGCAAGCATTCTGAGTTTGGTATGGGAAGGAGGAGAATGGGAGGAAAATGACAACAATAGAGAAGATGAACTACAAGGTTGTAAAGTTCCTTTTCCTCTCATTTGTTTCAAGCACTATGAACTGCATGATTGTCTTTACCTTCTCTGTATGCATGTGTGTATGAAAAGGCATAGTTTGATTTCTAAATTGCAACATGGTGCTATGTCATTATGATTTCCAACTTGAGTTTTGTGAATTCAAAAGCAACAAAAGTATCATGATCATAAACAAACAAGGCATTAAAGAAGATTTTAGCATGTGCATAAAAGTATTGGTAAGCTAGTATGTTTGATTGTTGCTTAATTGCATTAGATTTTATTTAATTGAAGTTTTCATCTAGGACATTTTGTGAAATCTTTTAAAATCATGAAAACCTTGAAGAAGCAAATGCAAAATAAAGCAAGAAAAGAAAAAGGGAAAGAATGAGAAAGCTGAAGGCTCAGAGTACCAATGGCAATTTATTTGCTAAGTACTTGTGGTGTTTATGTATCAAGCCAAATGCTTGAAAACAAAACACTTAGAAGTCAAGGTTAGGCTCAAAGTGAAAAAGCACTCCCTCAAAGCTCAAGGCTCTGAGCATCAATGATTAGAGAGTCAAGAAAAGAAAAGAAAAATGAGCTTAATGAAGTCCTCTAATCAAATGCTTGTGGTGCTTATGTATCAAGTGGTAATACTTGAAAACAAAGCATTTAGAAGTCGTAGCTTTGTTATCAACTCATGGGGCAAAGCACCCAAAAAGGAGAAGCTAATAAGAAAATCAAAAGCTTGTTTCAAGGAAGAAATATAAGAAAAAGATTTCATAAATTGAGCTAGATGGAAGCATCAATCATTTACATTTCTTTTGTGATTGTAGTATGCTTAGAAAACTAGCTTACCATGAACATTGAGTTGCTATTCTTCTTGCCTTGGATTGTCAATCTTTATTGCATGATTCTTTTCTTGCTTGGGGACAAGCAAGCTTTAAGTTTGGTGTTGTGATGACAAGTCATCTTAGCCTATTTTAACTAGCCTTTTTCTTTTGTTTTTAATTGAATTATGCACTTTCTTGAGCCATAAGCAAGCCAATTGGGTAGATTTTCATGTTTCCTTTGATTTAATCAACCATGTATAAATTCATGCTATTTCATGAGGTTTTATGCTAAAATTGTCACATATTATGAAAGAATGAATATCTCATGATTTTGAGCATAGCTTTGATGTGTTTGGTTGATTAATGATAGGTGAAGAAAGCTTGGAGAAAGGTTGAAGCAAAGAGGAATGGCTAGGAGTGAAGAGAGGAATAAGTGAAATTGAACCTGGAGGCATGAAGTTAGCCCCAATATTAGCCCCCTAACTTGGAGCCTAACGTTGGGCATGAAGATTACTCCCTGGGCTCCCCACGTTTGAGCCAACGTTAGCCCCCTAACTTGGAGGCTAACGTTGGCACATGAATTCCTCCCTGGCCATCCAACGTTTGCGCCAACGTTAGCCCCCTAACTTGGAGGCTAACATTGGCACATGAAGACATAAGGGAGAGGGGCCAACATTTGGCCCAACGTTAGCCCCCTAACTTGGAGGCTAACGTTGGCGCCACACACCACAAGGCACACAAGGGGTATACTTCCAACAAGAATAACTTGAGCTACAGAGCTCCAAATGAGGTGATTCAAGAAGCATTGGAAAGTAGGAATCAAGAGCTTTCCAAGCATATATGGCACTGCATGGTGGATGATGAGTATTTTGGTGAAAAATAAATTTCTCCCAAAACACACAAATCTAACCGGCAAGTGTACCGGGTCGTATCAAGTAATAAAAACTCACGGGAGTGAGGTCGATCCCACAGGGATTGATGGATCAAGCAACTTTAGTGGGTGATTAGTTTAGTCAAGCTAACATTGAGTGATTTGAGTGACAATTGAAGCCAACAGAATGTAAATGACAAGGAAAATTAAAGTGCAGAAAGTAAATTGCATTGAAACTTAAAGAGCAAGAAATGTAAATTGCAAGAATCTTAAATTGCAAGAAATGTAAATTGCATGAAATTAAAAGGGAGTGGGTGCTGGAAATTAAAAGAAAGCAGTAGATTCAACAGATTTGGAAAATCACTTTAAAATCAAAACAGAGAGCAACTTGGCTCAATTGCAAAATCTAAATGAGAGGTTGAAGATCTCAGGGGTTGGATGAGACTAGAGACCAAGTCTAGATCTCAATTCCTTCCTTGATCCAACAGAGAATAATTGTAGAAGAAAATAGAGAAGAAAGCAGTAAAGAGAGTTTTGATTCAAATCACAATTCACTGAAATTATGCTGACAAGTAAACAGAGAGAATTCTCAAGGTGAGATTGAAACAGAATTTCTTCAATTCTCAACCCAAGATTCAAAAACAAAGAAAAGAAAATTTAAAGAGAGCTCTTGAATCCTCGTGCTCCCTTCTGGAGCCAGCCTCCCTACAAATATGAAAATGATGCCTTATATAGGCTTTACAAAATGGAAATGAAATTAAAAATAAATTACAATTAAATGAAATTCCTATTTTATCTATTTCTTGTGCCTTTGAGTGATGATCATTTGGGCCCTTGCTCTTGATGGTTGATAAAGGCCTTGGTTGATTGCTCTTGGAGTTTGAAGAGGAACCGAATTGAACCAATTGAACCGGTTTTGAAATTAGCCATAGTTGGACCTAACGTTTGAGCCAAAGTTAGGGGTCTAACTTTGGCTCCAACTTTTCATAGCAGCAAGCAACATTCTACTGGTATGGACGTTGGTGCCAACGTTAGGGGTCTAACTTTGACCCTAACGTTGGCCTCCCTTATTCACATTTATGGGGCCAACTTTGTCCTCTTGTCATGTTGCCAATTTTATGCCCAATATAGACTATCATATATGGTTGGAAAGCTCTGAATGTCAGCTTTCTAACCCACTTAGAATCACTTCAATTGGACATCTACAACTCAAGTTATGATCATTTGAAGAGGGCATGGTCGCTGGCTTTGGTGTGCAGCGTTTGAGGTAACATTAGCCCTCAAACGTTGGCGAAAACGCCAGTTCTGGAGGCTCAAATGTATTGTCCACCCCATACTATTATATATTGTTGGAAAGCCCTGGATGTCTACTTTCCAATGCCGTTGGGAGCACATTATTTGGAGCTCTACAGCTCGAGTTATACTCCTTTGAAGGTGCAGAGGTCAGTTGGCCTCACTGCAGGTTGCCACCATGTTCGTTTATGCACATTGCGGGGCAGTTTTCTCCCTCAATTTTAGTGTCCACCATGCAGTGCCATATATGCTTGGAAAGCTCTTGATTCCTACTTTCCAATGCTTCTTGAATCACCTCATTTGGAGCTCTGTAGCTCAAGTTATTCTTGTTGGAAGTATACCCCTTGTATGCCTTGTGGTGTGTGGCGCCAACGTTAGCCTCCAAGTTAGGGGGCTAACGTTGGCGCAAACGTTGGCCCCTCTCCCTTATGTCTTCATGTGCCAATGTTAGCCTCCAAGTTAGGGGGCTAACGTTGGCGCAAACGTTGGATGGCCAGGGAGGAATTCATGTGCCAACGTTAGCCTCCAAGTTAGGGGGCTAACGTTGGCTCAAACGTGGGGAGCCCAGGGAGTAATCTTCATGCCTAACGTTAGCCTCCAAGTTAGGGGGCTAACGTTGGGGCTAACTTCATGCCTCCAGGTTCAATTTCACTTATTCCTCTCTTCACTCCTAGCCATTCCTCTTTGCTTCAACCTTTCTCCAAGCTTTCTTCACCTATCATTAATCAACCAAACACATCAAAGCTATGCTCAAAATCATGAGATATTCATTCTTTCATAATATGTGACAATTTTAGCATAAAACCTCATGAAATAGCATGAATTCATACATGGTTGATTAAATCAAAGGAAACATGAAAATCTACCCAATTGGCTTGCTTATGGCTCAAGAAAGTGCATAATTCAATTAAAAACAAAAGAAAAAGGCTAGTTAAAATAGGCTAAGATGACTTGTCATCAGTGGACACTAAAATTGAGGGAGAAAACTGCCCCGCAATGTGCATAAACGAACATGGTGGCAACCTGCAGTGAGGCCAACTGACCTCTGCACCTTCGATGGAGTATAACTCGAGCTGTAGAGCTTCAATTGATGTGCTCCCAACGGCATTGGAAAGTAGACATCCAGGGCTTTCCAACAATGTATAATAGTATGGGGTGGACAATACATTTGAGCCTCCAGAACTGGCATTTTCGCCAACGTTTGAGGCTAACGTTACCTCAAACGCTGCACACCAAAGCCAGCGACCATGCCCTCTTCAAATGATCATAACTTGAGTTGTAGATGTCCAATTGAAGTGATTCCAAGTGGGTTAGAAAGCTGACATTCAGAGCTTTCCAACCATGTATGATAGTCTATATTGGGCATAAAATTGGCAACATGACAAGAGGACAAAGTTGGCGCCATAAATGTGCATAAGGGAGGCCAACGTTAGGGTCAAAGTTAGACCCCTAACGTTGGCACCAACGTTCAAACCAGAGAAATGTGCCAACTGATATGAAAAGTTGGAGCCAAAGTTAGACCCCTAACTTTGCCTCAAACTTTAGGTCCAACTTTGGCTAACCTCAAACCCGGTTCAATTGGTTCACTTTGGTTCTTCTTCAAACTCCAAGAGCAATCAACCAAGGCCTCTTTCAACCCAATTCCACCAAGAGCAAAGGCCCATGATCATCACTCAAAGGCACAAGAGATAGTTAGAATAGGAATTTCATTTTAATTGTAATTTGTTTTGAATTTCATTTTCATTTTGTAAAGCCTATATAAGGCATCATTTTCATATTAGTGAGCAGGCTGGCTCCACGAGGGAGCATTAGGATTAGAGAGCTCTCTCTTAGTTTACATTCTTGTCTTGAATCTTGAGTGGAGAATTGAAGAAATTCTGTTTCATTCTCCCTTTGAGATTTCTCTTTGTTTTGCTTGTCTGCATAATTTCAGAAATTGGGATTTGAATCAAAGTTTTCATTTACTGCTTCCATCTTCATTTCTTCTTCAATCTGTCTGCTGTTGAATCAAGGAAGGGCTTGAGATCTAGACTCGTTTTCTAGTCTCTTTGATTCCCTGAGATCTTCAATTTTATTTTGCAATTAAGCTGAGAATCTGAGCGTTCCTTACTTCACTGCACTTCACAGTTTAAATTCTGTTTTAATTCATAGCATCCAATTTCCTTTATTCTTCCTGCAATTTACATTTCCAGTTGCTTGATCTATTGCTCTCTTTAATTTCTCTGCACCCGACTCCCCTTTAATTTCATGCAATTTACATTTCTTGCAATTTAAGATTCTTGCAATTTACATTTCTTGCCCCTTAAGCTACTTGCCAATTTACTTTCTGCACTTTAATTCTCCTTGTCATTTACTTTCTGTTGGCTTCAATTGTCACTCAAATCACTCAATGTTAGCTTGACTAAACTAATCACCCACTAAAGTTGCTTGATCCATCAATCCCTGTGGGATCGACCTCACTCCCGTGAGTTTTATTACTTGATGCGACCCGGTGCACTTGCCGGTTAGATTTGTGGTGTTTTGGGAGAGATTCGTTTCTCACCAAAATATCTCATCACTTTGTATTCACTGGATAAGACTATACTCTCATATTCACTGGATAAGACTATACTCTCATAGTTGACTTTTTTTGCTGCACTTGTTCACAAAGTAAGAATAGATTAATTTAAAAAATTTAAAATTTTTATTTTTATATTTTTTTGGATAATTTGGAATTTTTTATTTTTTTACAATTAGAAAAAAAATTATTTTTTAAGTTTAAAATTAAAAAAATAATTTACAACTCTGTTATTTAACAGATATTGTTGGACTTTATTTTATTTTTCTAATTGAAATAAAAAAATTAATCATATAATTTAAAATTTCAAAAATAAAAAATTTAGTTTTCTAAATTTTTTAATTTTTTAATAATATTTTTTATTTTTTTATTCTCCGGATGATGCTGCACTCAGAAAATTGTCCTTTTTTTGCTGCACTTGTTCACAAAATAAGAATGAATTAATTTAAAAAATTTAAAATTTTTTATTTTTCAATTTTTTTAGTTTTAGAATGTTGTTGAAATTTTTTATTTTTCTTCTATTATAAAAAAAATTATTTTTTAGTTTAAAACTTTAAACAAAAATAAAAAATTTACAAATCTTTTGTTTACAAGATATTGTTGAACTTTATTTTATTTTTCTAATTTAAATAAAAAATATTTAATATATATATTTTAAAAATTAAAAAAATAAAAAATTTAGTTTTTTAAAGTTTTTAATCTTTTTAAAATATTTTTTTATCTTTTTATTCACCGGATAAGACTACACCCGGACAGTTGACTTTTTTTTGCTGCACTTGTTCACAAATTAATAATAGATTAATTTAAAAAATTTAAGATTTTAATTTTTTTATTTTTTGAATAATTTAGAATTTTTTATTTTTTTTACAGTTAGAAAAAAATATTTTTTAAGTTTAAAAAATAAAAAAATTAATTTACAACCTGTTATTTAACAGATATTGTTGGACTTTATTTTATTTTTCTAATTGAAATAAAAAAATTAATCATATAATTTAAAATTTCAAAAATAAAAAATTTAGTTTTTTAAAATTTTTAATTTTTTTTATTCTCTAGATAATGCTGCACTCAGAAAATTGACTTTTTTTTGGATGCACTTGTTCACAAAATAAGATAAAAATTAATTTAAAAAATTTAAATTTAAATTTTTTTATTTTTTAGATATCATTGTTATTTTTTATTTTTTTTAAAATTAGAAAAAAATTTATTTTTTTAGTTTAAAATTTAAAAAAATTAAATTTACTAATCTGTTATTTACCAGATGTTGTTGGACTTTATTTTATTTTTCTAATTTATATAAAAAAATTAATCATATAAATTAAAAATTCAGAAATAAAAAATTTATTTTTTAAAAATTTTAATATTTTTAAAAATATTTTTTTATCTTTTTATTCACCGAATAATGCTACACCCGGATAGTTAACCTTTTTTTTGCTCCACTTGTTTACAAATTAAGAATAAATTAATTTAAAAATTTAAAATTTTAATTTTTTATTTTTTGGATATTGTTGGAATCTTTTATTTTTTACAATCATAAAAAAAATTTATTTTTTTAGTTTAAAAATTAAAAAAAAATAAATTTACAGATCTGTTGTTTACCAAATATTGATGGATTTTATTTTATTGTTCTAATTTAAATAAAAAAATTAATCATATAATTATAATATTAAAAAAAATTTTAAAAAATTTTTTTTTATCTTTTTATTCACCGGATAAGACTATACCCTCACAGTTGACTTTTTTTGCTGCACTTGTTCACAAAGTAAGAATAGATTAATTTAAAAAATTTAAAATTTTTATTTTTATATTTTTTGGATAATTTGGAATTTTTTATTTTTTTACAATTAGAAAAAAATTTATTTTTTAAGTTTAAAATTAAAAAAATAATTTACAACTCTGTTAGTTGACAAATATTGTTGGACTTTATTTTATTTTTCTAATTGAAATAAAAAATTAATCATATAATTTAAAATTTCAAAAATAAAAAATTTAGTTTTCTAAAGTTTTTAATTTTTTAATAATATTTTTTAATTTTTTATTCTCCGAATAATGCTGCACTCATAAAATTGTCTTTCTTTTGCTGCACTTGTTCACAAAATAAGAATAAATTAATTTAAAAAATTTAAAATTTTTTATTTTTCAATTTTTTTAGTTTTAGAATATTGTTGAAATTTTTTATTTTTCTTCTATTAGAAAAAAAATTATTTTTTCGTTTAAAACTTTAAACAAAAATAAAAAATTTACAAATCTTTTGTTTACTGGATATTGCTGAACTTTATTTTATTTTTCTAATTTAAAAAATATTTAATAATATATTTTAAAAATTAAAAAAATAAAAAATTTAGTTTTTTAAAGTTTTTAATCTTTTTAAAATATTTTTTTATCTTTTTATTCACCGGATAAGACTACACCTGGACAGTTGACTTTTTTTTGCTGCACTTGTTCACAAATTAATAATAGATTAATTTAAAAAATTTAAGATTTTAATTTTTTTATTTTTTGAATAATTTAGAATTTTTTATTTTTTTTACAGTTAGAAAAAAAATATTTTTTAAGTTTAAAAAATAAAAAAATTAATTTACAACCTGTTATTTAACAGATATTGTTGGACTTTTTCTTATTTTTCTAATTGAAATAAAAAAATTAATCATATAATTTAAAATTTCAAAAATAAAAAATTTAGTTTTTTAAAATTTTTAATTTTTTTTATTCTCTAGATAATGCTGCACTCAGAAAATTGACTTTTTTTTGGATGCACTTGTTCACAAAATAAGAATAAATTAATTTAAAAAATTTAAATTTAAATTTTTTTATTTTTTAGATATCATTGTTATTTTTTATTTTTTTTAAAATTAGAAAAAAATTTATTTTTTTAGTTTAAAATTTAAAAAAATTAAATTTACTAATCTGTTATTTACCAGATGTTGCTAGATTTTATTTTATTTTTCTAATTTATATAAAAAAATTAATCATATAATTTAAAAATTCAGAAATAAAAAATTTATTTTTTTAAAAATTTTAATATTTTTAAAAATATTTTTTAATCTTTTTATTCACCGAATAATGCTACACCCGGATAGTTAACCTTTTTTTTGCTCCACTTGTTCACAAATTAAGAATAAATTAATTTAAAAATTTAAAATTTTAATTTTTTATTTTTTGGATATTGTTGGAATCTTTTATTTTTTACAATCATAAAAAAAATTTATTTTTTTATTTTAAAAATTAAAAAAAATAAATTTACAGATCTGTTATTTACCAAATATTGATGGATTTTATTTATTGTTCTAATTTAAATAAAAAATTAATCATATAATTATAATATTCAAAAATAAAAAATTTATTTTTTTAAAATTTTTAATTTTTAAAAAAAAAAATTTTATCTTTGTATTCACTGGATAAGACTATACTCTCATAGTTGACTTTTTTTGCTGCACTTGTTCACAAAGTAAGAATAGATTAATTTAAAAAATTTAAAATTTTTATTTTTATATTTTTTTGGATAATTTGGAATTTTTTATTTTTTTACAATTAGAAAAAAATTTATTTTTTAAGTTTAAAATTAAAAAAATAATTTACAACTCTGTTATTTAACAGATATTGTTGGACTTTATTTTATTTTTCTAATTGAAATAAAAAAATTAATCATATAATTCAAAATTTCAAAAATAAAAAATTTAGTTTTCTAAATTTTTTAATTTTTTAATAATATTTTTTATTTTTTTATTCTCCGGATGATGCTGCACTCAGAAAATTGTCTTTTTTTTGCTGCACTTGTTCACAAAATAAGAATAAATTAATTTAAAAAATTTAAAATTTTTTATTTTTCAATTTTTTTAGTTTTAGAATGTTGTTGAAATTTTTTATTTTTCTTCTATTATAAAAAAATTTATTTTTTAGTTTAAAACTTTAAACAAAAATAAAAAATTTACAAACCTTTTGTTTACAGGATATTGTTGAACTTTATTTTATTTTTCTAATTTAAATAAAAAATATTTAATATATATATTTTAAAAATTAAAAAAATAAAAAATTTAGTTTTTTAAAGTTTTTAATCTTTTTAAAATATTTTTTTATCTTTTTATTCACCGGATAAGACTACACCCGGACAGTTGACTTTTTTTTGCTGCACTTGTTCACAAATTAATAATAGATTAATTTAAAAAATTTAAGATTTTAATTTTTTTATTTTTTGAATAATTTAGAATTTTTTATTTTTTTTACAGTTAGAAAAAAAATATTTTTTAAGTTTAAAAAATAAAAAAATTAATTTACAACCTGTTATTTAACAGATATTGTTGGACTTTTTTTTATTTTTCTAATTGAAATAAAAAAATTAATCATATAATTTAAAATTTCAAAAATAAAAAATTTAGTTTTTTAAAATTTTTAATTTTTTTTATTCTCTAGATAATGCTGCACTCAGAAAATTGACTTTTTTTTGGATGCACTTGTTCACAAAATAAGAATAAATTAATTTAAAAAATTTAAATTTAAATTTTTTTATTTTTTAGATATCATTGTTATTTTTTATTTTTTTTAAAATTAGAAAAAAATTTATTTTTTTAGTTTAAAATTTAAAAAAATTAAATTTACTAATCTGTTATTTACCAGATGTTGCTAGATTTTATTTTATTTTTCTAATTTATATAAAAAAATTAATCATATAATTTAAAAATTCAGAAATAAAAAATTTATTTTTTTAAAAATTTTAATATTTTTAAAAATATTTTTTAATCTTTTTATTCACCGAATAATGCTACACCCGGATAGTTAACCTTTTTTTTGCTCCACTTGTTCACAAATTAAGAATAAATTAATTTAAAAACTTAAAATTTTAATTTTTTATTTTTTGGATATTGTTGGAATCTTTTATTTTTACAATCATAAAAAAAATTTATTTTTTTATTTTAAAAATTAAAAAAAATAAATTTACAGATCTGTTATTTACCAAATATTGATGGATTTTATTTATTGTTCTAATTTAAATAAAAAATTAATCAAATAATTATAATATTCAAAAATAAAAAATTTATTTTTTTAAAATTTTTAATTTTTAAAAAAAAAATTTTATCTTTGTATTCACCGGATAAGACTATACTCTCATAGTTGACTTTTTTTGCTGCACTTGTTCACAAAGTAAGAATAGATTAATTTAAAAAATTTAAAATTTTTATTTTTATATTTTTTTGGATAATTTGGAATTTTTTATTTTTTTATAATTAGAAAAAAATTTATTTTTTAAGTTTAAAATTAAAAAAAATAATTTACAACTCTGTTATTTAACAGATATTGTTGGACTTTATTTTATTTTTCTAATTGAAATAAAAAAATTAATCATATAATTTAAAATTTCAAAAATAAAAAATTTAGTTTTCTAAAGTTTTTAATTTTTTAATAATATTTTTTAATTTTTTATTCTCCGAATAATGCTGCACTCATAAAATTGTCTTTCTTTTGCTGCACTTGTTCACAAAATAAGAATAAATTAATTTAAAAAATTTAAAATTTTTTATTTTTCAATTTTTTTAGTTTTAGAATATTGTTGAAATTTTTTATTTTTCTTCTATTAGAAAAAAAATTATTTTTTCGTTTAAAACTTTAAACAAAAATAAAAAATTTACAAATCTTTTGTTTACTGGATATTGCTGAACTTTATTTTATTTTTCTAATTTAAAAAATATTTAATAATATATTTTAAAAATTAAAAAAATAAAAAATTTAGTTTTTTAAAGTTTTTAATCTTTTTAAAATATTTTTTTATCTTTTTATTCACCGGATAAGACTACACCCGGACAGTTGACTTTTTTTTGCTGCACTTGTTCACAAATTAATAATAGATTAATTTAAAAAATTTAAGATTTTAATTTTTTTATTTTTTGAATAATTTAGAATTTTTTATTTTTTTTACAGTTAGAAAAAAATATTTTTTAAGTTTAAAAAATAAAAAAATTAATTTACAACCTGTTATTTAACAGATATTGTTGGACTTTATTTTATTTTTCTAATTGAAATAAAAAAAATTAATCATATAATTTAAAATTTCAAAAATAAAAAATTTAGTTTTTTAAAATTTTTAATTTTTTTTATTCTCTAGATAATGCTGCACTCAGAAAATTGACTTTTTTTTGGATGCACTTGTTCACAAAATAAGATAAAAATTAATTTAAAAAATTTAAATTTAAATTTTTTTATTTTTTAGATATCATTGTTATTTTTTATTTTTTTTAAAATTAGAAAAAAATTTATTTTTTTAGTTTAAAATTTAAAAAAATTAAATTTACTAATCTGTTATTTACCAGATGTTGTTGGACTTTATTTTATTTTTCTAATTTATATAAAAAAATTAATCATATAAATTAAAAATTCAGAAATAAAAAATTTATTTTTTAAAAATTTTAATATTTTTAAAAATATTTTTTTATCTTTTTATTCACCGAATAATGCTACACCCGGATAGTTAACCTTTTTTTTGCTCCACTTGTTTACAAATTAAGAATAAATTAATTTAAAAATTTAAAATTTTAATTTTTTATTTTTTGGATATTGTTGGAATCTTTTATTTTTTACAATCATAAAAAAAAATTATTTTTTTAGTTTAAAAATTAAAAAAAAATAAATTTACAGATCTGTTGTTTACCAAATATTAATGGATTTTATTTTATTGTTCTAATTTAAATAAAAAAATTAATCATATAATTATAATATTAAAAAAAATTTTAAAAAATTTTTTTTTATCTTTTTATTCACCGGATAAGACTATACCCTCACAGTTGACTTTTTTTGCTGCACTTGTTCACAAAGTAAGAATAGATTAATTTAAAAAATTTAAAATTTTTATTTTTATATTTTTTGGATAATTTGGAATTTTTTATTTTTTTACAATTAGAAAAAAATTTATTTTTTAAGTTTAAAATTAAAAAAATAATTTACAACTCTGTTAGTTGACAAATATTGTTGGACTTTATTTTATTTTTCTAATTGAAATAAAAAATTAATCATATAATTTAAAATTTCAAAAATAAAAAATTTAGTTTTCTAAAGTTTTTAATTTTTTAATAATATTTTTTAATTTTTTATTCTCCGAATAATGCTGCACTCATAAAATTGTCTTTCTTTTGCTGCACTTGTTCACAAAATAAGAATAAATTAATTTAAAAAATTTAAAATTTTTTATTTTTCAATTTTTTTAGTTTTAGAATATTGTTGAAATTTTTTATTTTTCTTCTATTAGAAAAAAAATTATTTTTTCGTTTAAAACTTTAAACAAAAATAAAAAATTTACAAATCTTTTGTTTACTGGATATTGCTGAACTTTATTTTATTTTTCTAATTTAAAAAATATTTAATAATATATTTTAAAAATTAAAAAAATAAAAAATTTAGTTTTTTAAAGTTTTTAATCTTTTTAAAATATTTTTTTATCTTTTTATTCACCGGATAAGACTACACCCGGACAGTTGACTTTTTTTTGCTGCACTTGTTCACAAATTAATAATAGATTAATTTAAAAAATTTAAGATTTTAATTTTTTTATTTTTTGAATAATTTAGAATTTTTTATTTTTTTTACAGTTAGAAAAAAATATTTTTTAAGTTTAAAAAATAAAAAAATTAATTTACAACCTGTTATTTAACAGATATTGTTGGACTTTATTTTATTTTTCTAATTGAAATAAAAAAATTAATCATATAATTTAAAATTTCAAAAATAAAAAATTTAGTTTTTTAAAATTTTTAATTTTTTTTATTCTCTAGATAATGCTGCACTCAGAAAATTGACTTTTTTTTGGATGCACTTGTTCACAAAATAAGATAAAAATTAATTTAAAAAATTTAAATTTAAATTTTTTTATTTTTTAGATATCATTGTTATTTTTTATTTTTTTTAAAATTAGAAAAAAATTTATTTTTTTAGTTTAAAATTTAAAAAAATTAAATTTACTAATCTGTTATTTACCAGATGTTGTTGGACTTTATTTTATTTTTCTAATTTATATAAAAAAATTAATCATATAAATTAAAAATTCAGAAATAAAAAATTTATTTTTTAAAAATTTTAATATTTTTAAAAATATTTTTTTATCTTTTTATTCACCGAATAATGCTACACCCGGATAGTTAACCTTTTTTTTGCTCCACTTGTTTACAAATTAAGAATAAATTAATTTAAAAATTTAAAATTTTAATTTTTTATTTTTTGGATATTGTTGGAATCTTTTATTTTTTACAATCATAAAAAAAATTTATTTTTTTAGTTTAAAAATTAAAAAAAAATAAATTTACAGATCTGTTGTTTACCAAATATTGATGGATTTTATTTTATTGTTCTAATTTAAATAAAAAAATTAATCATATAATTATAATATTAAAAAAAATTTTAAAAAATTTTTTTTTATCTTTTTATTCACCGGATAAGACTATACCCTCACAGTTGACTTTTTTTGCTGCACTTGTTCACAAAGTAAGAATAGATTAATTTAAAAAATTTAAAATTTTTATTTTTATATTTTTTGGATAATTTGGAATTTTTTATTTTTTACAATTAGAAAAAAATTTATTTTTTAAGTTTAAAATTAAAAAAATAATTTACAACTCTGTTAGTTGACAAATATTGTTGGACTTTATTTTATTTTTCTAATTGAAATAAAAAATTAATCATATAATTTAAAATTTCAAAAATAAAAAATTTAGTTTTCTAAAGTTTTTAATTTTTTAATAATATTTTTTAATTTTTTATTCTCCGAATAATGCTGCACTCATAAAATTGTCTTTCTTTTGCTGCACTTGTTCACAAAATAAGAATAAATTAATTTAAAAAATTTAAAATTTTTTATTTTTCAATTTTTTTAGTTTTAGAATATTGTTGAAATTTTTTATTTTTCTTCTATTAGAAAAAAAATTATTTTTTCGTTTAAAACTTTAAACAAAAATAAAAAATTTACAAATCTTTTGTTTACTGGATATTGCTGAACTTTATTTTATTTTTCTAATTTAAAAAATATTTAATAATATATTTTAAAAATTAAAAAAATAAAAAATTTAGTTTTTTAAAGTTTTTAATCTTTTTAAAATATTTTTTTATCTTTTTATTCACCGGATAAGACTACACCTGGACAGTTGACTTTTTTTTGCTGCACTTGTTCACAAATTAATAATAGATTAATTTAAAAAATTTAAGATTTTAATTTTTTTATTTTTTGAATAATTTAGAATTTTTTATTTTTTTTACAGTTAGAAAAAAAATATTTTTTAAGTTTAAAAAATAAAAAAATTAATTTACAACCTGTTATTTAACAGATATTGTTGGACTTTTTCTTATTTTTCTAATTGAAATAAAAAAATTAATCATATAATTTAAAATTTCAAAAATAAAAAATTTAGTTTTTTAAAATTTTTAATTTTTTTTATTCTCTAGATAATGCTGCACTCAGAAAATTGACTTTTTTTTGGATGCACTTGTTCACAAAATAAGAATAAATTAATTTAAAAAATTTAAATTTAAATTTTTTTATTTTTTAGATATCATTGTTATTTTTTATTTTTTTTAAAATTAGAAAAAAATTTATTTTTTTAGTTTAAAATTTAAAAAAATTAAATTTACTAATCTGTTATTTACCAGATGTTGCTAGATTTTATTTTATTTTTCTAATTTATATAAAAAAATTAATCATATAATTTAAAAATTCAGAAATAAAAAATTTATTTTTTTAAAAATTTTAATATTTTTAAAAATATTTTTTAATCTTTTTATTCACCGAATAATGCTACACCCGGATAGTTAACCTTTTTTTTGCTCCACTTGTTCACAAATTAAGAATAAATTAATTTAAAAATTTAAAATTTTAATTTTTTATTTTTTGGATATTGTTGGAATCTTTTATTTTTTACAATCATAAAAAAAATTTATTTTTTTATTTTAAAAATTAAAAAAAATAAATTTACAGATCTGTTATTTACCAAATATTGATGGATTTTATTTATTGTTCTAATTTAAATAAAAAATTAATCATATAATTATAATATTCAAAAATAAAAAATTTATTTTTTTAAAATTTTTAATTTTTAAAAAAAAAAATTTTATCTTTGTATTCACTGGATAAGACTATACTCTCATAGTTGATTTTTTTTGCTGCACTTGTTCACAAAGTAAGAATAGATTAATTTAAAAAATTTAAAATTTTTATTTTTATATTTTTTTGGATAATTTGGAATTTTTTATTTTTTTACAATTAGAAAAAAATTTATTTTTTAAGTTTAAAATTAAAAAAATAATTTACAACTCTGTTATTTAACAGATATTGTTGGACTTTATTTTATTTTTCTAATTGAAATAAAAAAATTAATCATATAATTCAAAATTTCAAAAATAAAAAATTTAGTTTTCTAAATTTTTTAATTTTTTAATAATATTTTTTATTTTTTTATTCTCCGGATGATGCTGCACTCAGAAAATTGTCTTTTTTTTGCTGCACTTGTTCACAAAATAAGAATAAATTAATTTAAAAAATTTAAAATTTTTTATTTTTCAATTTTTTTAGTTTTAGAATGTTGTTGAAATTTTTTATTTTTCTTCTATTATAAAAAAAATTTATTTTTTAGTTTAAAACTTTAAACAAAAATAAAAAATTTATAAATCTTTTGTTTACAGGATATTGTTGAACTTTATTTTATTTTTCTAATTTAAATAAAAAATATTTAATATATATATTTTAAAAATTAAAAAAATAAAAAATTTAGTTTTTTAAAGTTTTTAATCTTTTTAAAATATTTTTTTATTTTTTTATTCACCGGATAAGACTACACCCGGACAGTTGACTTTTTTTTGCTGCACTTGTTCACAAATTAATAATAGATTAATTTAAAAAATTTAAGATTTTAATTTTTTTATTTTTTGAATAATTTAGAATTTTTTATTTTTTTTACAGTTAGAAAAAAAATATTTTTTAAGTTTAAAAAATAAAAAAATTAATTTACAACCTGTTATTTAACAGATATTGTTGGACTTTTTTTTATTTTTCTAATTGAAATAAAAAAATTAATCATATAATTTAAAATTTCAAAAATAAAAAATTTAGTTTTTTAAAATTTTTAATTTTTTTTATTCTCTAGATAATGCTGCACTCAGAAAATTGACTTTTTTTTGGATGCACTTGTTCACAAAATAAGAATAAATTAATTTAAAAATTTAAATTTAAATTTTTTTATTTTTTAGATATCATTGTTATTTTTTATTTTTTTTAAAATTAGAAAAAAATTTATTTTTTTAGTTTAAAATTTAAAAAAATTAAATTTACTAATCTGTTATTTACCAGATGTTGCTAGATTTTATTTTATTTTTCTAATTTATATAAAAAAATTAATCATATAATTTAAAAATTCAGAAATAAAAAATTTATTTTTTTAAAAATTTTAATATTTTTAAAAATATTTTTTAATCTTTTTATTCACCGAATAATGCTACACCCGGATAGTTAACCTTTTTTTTGCTCCACTTGTTCACAAATTAAGAATAAATTAATTTAAAAACTTAAAATTTTAATTTTTTATTTTTTGGATATTGTTGGAATCTTTTATTTTTACAATCATAAAAAAAATTTATTTTTTTATTTTAAAAATTAAAAAAAATAAATTTACAGATCTGTTATTTACCAAATATTGATGGATTTTATTTATTGTTCTAATTTAAATAAAAAATTAATCAAATAATTATAATATTCAAAAATAAAAAATTTATTTTTTTAAAATTTTTAATTTTTAAAAAAAAAATTTTATCTTTGTATTCACTGGATAAGACTATACTCTCATAGTTGACTTTTTTTGCTGCACTTGTTCACAAAGTAAGAATAGATTAATTTAAAAAATTTAAAATTTTTATTTTTATATTTTTTTGGATAATTTGGAATTTTTTATTTTTTTATAATTAGAAAAAAATTTATTTTTTAAGTTTAAAATTAAAAAAAATAATTTACAACTCTGTTATTTAACAGATATTGTTGGACTTTATTTTATTTTTCTAATTGAAATAAAAAAATTAATCATATAATTTAAAATTTCAAAAATAAAAAATTTAGTTTTCTAAATTTTTTAATTTTTTAATAATATTTTTTATTTTTTTATTCTCCGGATGATGCTGCATTCAGAAAATTGTCTTTTTTTTGCTGCACTTGTTCACAAAATAAGAATAAATTAATTTAAAAAATTTAAAATTTTTTATTTTTCAATTTTTTTAGTTTTATAATGTTGTTGAAATTTTTTATTTTTCTTCTATTATAAAAAAAATTTATTTTTTAGTTTAAAACTTTAAACAAAAATAAAAAATTTACAAATCTTTTGTTTACAGGATATTGTTGAACTTTATTTTATTTTTCTAATTTAAATAAAAAATATTTAATATATATATTTTAAAAATTAAAAAAATAAAAAATTTAGTTTTTTAAAGTTTTTAATCTTTTTAAAATATTTTTTTATCTTTTTATTCACCGGATAAGACTACACCCGGACAGTTGACTTTTTTTTGCTGCACTTGTTCACAAATTAATAATAGATTAATTTAAAAAATTTAAGATTTTAATTTTTTTATTTTTTGAATAATTTAGAATTTTTTATTTTTTTTACAGTTAGAAAAAAATATTTTTTAAGTTTAAAAAATAAAAAAATTAATTTACATCCTGTTAATTAACAGATATTGTTGGACTTTATTTTATTTTTCTAATTGAAATAAAAAAATTAATCATATAATTTAAAATTTCAAAAATAAAAAATTTAGTTTTTTAAAATTTTTAATTTTTTTATTCTCTAGATAATGCTGCACTCAGAAAATTGACTTTTTTTTGGATGCACTTGTTCACAAAATAAGAATAAATTAATTTAAAAAATTTAAATTTAAATTTTTTTATTTTTTAGATATTATTGTTATTTTTTATTTTTTTTAAAATTAGAAAAAAATTTATTTTTTTAGTTTAAAATTTAAAAAAATTAAATTTACTAATCTGTTATTTACCAGATGTTGCTAGATTTTATTTTATTTTTCTAATTTATATAAAAAAATTAATCATATAATTTAAAAATTCAGAAATAAAAAATTTATTTTTTTAAAAATTTTAATATTTTTAAAAATATTTTTTAATCTTTTTATTCACCGAATAATGCTACACCCGGATAGTTAACCTTTTTTTTTTGCTCCACTTGTTCACAAATTAAGAATAAATTAATTTAAAAATTTAAAATTTTAATTTTTTATTTTTTGGATATTGTTGGAATCTTTTATTTTTTACAATCATAAAAAAAATTTATTTTTTTATTTTTAAAATTAAAAAAAATAAATTTACAGATCTGTTATTTACCAAATATTGATGGATTTTATTTATTGTTCTAATTTAAATAAAAAATTAATCATATAATTATAATATTCAAAAATAAAAAATTTATTTTTTTAAAATTTTTAATTTTTAAAAAAAAAATTTTTATCTTTGTGATGACAAGTCATCTTAGCCTATTTTAACTAGCCTTTTTCTTTTGTTTTTAATTGAATTATGCACTTTCTTGAGCCATAAGCAAGCCAATTGGGTAGATTTTCATGTTTCCTTTTATTTAATCAACCATGTATAAATTCATGCTATTTCATGAGGTTTTATGCTAAAATTGTCACATATTATGAAAGAATGAATATCTCATGATTTTGAGCATAGCTTTGATGTGTTTGGTTGATTAATGATAGGTGAAGAAAGCTTGGAGAAAGGTTGAAGCAAAGAGGAATGGCTAGGAGTGAAGAGAGGAATAAGTGAAATTGAACCTGGAGGCATGAAGTTAGCCCCAACGTTAGCCCCCTAACTTGGAGCCTAACGTTGGGCATGAAGATTACTCCCTGGGCTCCCCACGTTTGAGCCAACGTTAGCCCCCTAACTTGGAGACTAACGTTGGCACATGAATTCCTCCCTGGCCATCCAACGTTTGCGCCAACGTTAGCCCCCTAACTTGGAGGCTAACATTGGCACATGAAGACATAAGGGAGAGGGGCCAACATTTGCGCCAACGTTAGCCCCCTAACTTGGAGGCTAACGTTGGCGCCACACACCACAAGGCACACAAGGGGTATACTTCCAACAAGAATAACTTGAGCTACAGAGCTCCAAATGAGGTGATTCAAGAAGCATTGGAAAGTAGGAATCAAGAGCTTTCCAAGCATATATGGCACTACATGGTGGACACTAAAATTGAGGGAGAAAACTGCCCCGCAATGTGCATAAACGAACATGGTGGCAACCTGCAGTGAGGCCAACTGACCTCTGCACCTTCGATGGAGTATAACTCGAGCTGTAGAGCTCCAATTGATGTGCTCCCAACGGCATTGGAAAGTAGACATCCAGGGCTTTCCAACAATGTATAATAGTATGGGGTGGACAATACATTTGAGCCTCCAGAACTGGCGTTTTCGCCAACGTTTGAGGCTAACGTTACCTCAAACGCTGCACACCAAAGCCAGCGACCATGCCCTCTTCAAATGATCATAACTTGAGTTGTAGATGTCCAATTGAAGTGATTCCAAGTGGGTTAGAAAGCTGACATTCAGAGCTTTCCAACCATGTATGATAGTCTATATTGGGCATAAAATTGGCAACATGACAAGAGGACAAATTTGGCGCCATAAATGTGCATAAGGGAGGCCAACGTTAGGGTCAAAGTTAGACCCCTAACGTTGGCACCAACGTTCAAACCAGAGAAATGTGCCAACTGATATGAAAAGTTGGAGCCAAAGTTAGACCCCTAACTTTGCCTCAAACTTTAGGTCCAACTTTGGCTAACCTCAAACCCGGTTCAATTGGTTCACTTTGGTTCTTCTTCAAACTCCAAGAGCAATCAACCAAGGCCTCTTTCAACCCAATTCCACCAAGAGCAAAGGCCCATGATCATCACTCAAAGGCACAAGAGATAGTTAGAATAGGAATTTCATTTTAATTGTAATTTGTTTTGAATTTCATTTTCATTTTGTAAAGCCTATATAAGGCATCATTTTCATATTAGTGAGCAGGCTGGCTCCACGAGGGAGCATTAGGATTAGAGAGCTCTCTCTTAGTTTACATTCTTGTCTTGAATCTTGAGTGGAGAATTGAAGAAATTTTGTTTCATTCTCCCTTTGAGATTTCTCTTTGTTTTGCTTGTCTGCATAATTTCAGAAATTGGGATTTGAATCAAAGTTTTCATTTACTGCTTCCATCTTCATTTCTTCTTCAATCTGTCTGCTGTTGAATCAAGGAAGGGCTTGAGATCTAGACTCGTTTTCTAGTCTCTTTGATTCCCTGAGATCTTCAATTTTATTTTGCAATTAAGCTGAGAATCTGAGCGTTCCTTACTTCACTGCACTTCACAGTTTAAATTCTGTTTTAATTCATAGCATCCAATTTCCTTTATTCTTCCTGCAATTTACATTTCCAGTTGCTTGATCTATTGCTCTCTTTAATTTCTCTGCACCCGACTCCCCTTTAATTTCATGCAATTTACATTTCTTGCAATTTAAGATTCTTGCAATTTACATTTCTTGCCCCTTAAGCTACTTGCCAATTTACTTTCTGCACTTTAATTCTCCTTGTCATTTACTTTCTGTTGGCTTCAATTGTCACTCAAATCACTCAATGTTAGCTTGACTAAACTAATCACCCACTAAAGTTGCTTGATCCATCAATCCCTGTGGGATCGACCTCACTCCCGTGAGTTTTATTACTTGATGCGACCCGGTGCACTTGCCGGTTAGATTTGTGGTGTTTTGGGAGAGATTCGTTTCTCACCAAAATATCTCATCACTTTGTATTCACTGGATAAGACTATACTCTCATAGTTGACTTTTTTTGCTGCACTTGTTCACAAAGTAAGAATAGATTAATTTAAAAAATTTAAAATTTTTATTTTTATATTTTTTTGGATAATTTGGAATTTTTTATTTTTTTACAATTAGAAAAAAAATTATTTTTTAAGTTTAAAATTAAAAAAATAATTTACAACTCTGTTATTTAACAGATATTGTTGGACTTTATTTTATTTTTCTAATTGAAATAAAAAAATTAATCATATAATTTAAAATTTCAAAAATAAAAAATTTAGTTTTCTAAATTTTTTAATTTTTTAATAATATTTTTTATTTTTTTATTCTCCGGATGATGCTGCACTCAGAAAATTGTCCTTTTTTTGCTGCACTTGTTCACAAAATAAGAATAAATTAATTTAAAAAATTTAAAATTTTTTATTTTTCAATTTTTTTAGTTTTAGAATGTTGTTGAAATTTTTTATTTTTCTTCTATTATAAAAAAAATTATTTTTTAGTTTAAAACTTTAAACAAAAATAAAAAATTTACAAATCTTTTGTTTACAGGATATTGTTGAACTTTATTTTATTTTTCTAATTTAAATAAAAAATATTTAATATATATATTTTAAAAATTAAAAAAATAAAAAATTTAGTTTTTTAAAGTTTTTAATCTTTTTAAAATATTTTTTTATCTTTTTATTCACCGGATAAGACTACACCCGGACAGTTGACTTTTTTTTGCTGCACTTGTTCACAAATTAATAATAGATTAATTTAAAAAATTTAAGATTTTAATTTTTTTATTTTTTGAATAATTTAGAATTTTTTATTTTTTTTACAGTTAGAAAAAAATATTTTTTAAGTTTAAAAAATAAAAAAATTAATTTACAACCTGTTATTTAACAGATATTGTTGGACTTTATTTTATTTTTCTAATTGAAATAAAAAAATTAATCATATAATTTAAAATTTCAAAAATAAAAAATTTAGTTTTTTAAAATTTTTAATTTTTTTTATTCTCTAGATAATGCTGCACTCAGAAAATTGACTTTTTTTTGGATGCACTTGTTCACAAAATAAGATAAAAATTAATTTAAAAAATTTAAATTTAAATTTTTTTATTTTTTAGATATCATTGTTATTTTTTATTTTTTTTTAAATTAGAAAAAAATTTATTTTTTTAGTTTAAAATTTAAAAAAATTAAATTTACTAATCTGTTATTTACCAGATGTTGCTGGACTTTATTTTATTTTTCTAATTTATATAAAAAAACTAATCATATAAATTAAAAATTCAGAAATAAAAAATTTATTTTTTAAAAATTTTAATATTTTTAAAAATATTTTTTTATCTTTTTATTCACCGAATAATGCTACACCCGGATAGTTAACCTTTTTTTTGCTCCACTTGTTTACAAATTAAGAATAAATTAATTTAAAAATTTAAAATTTTAATTTTTTATTTTTTGGATATTGTTGGAATCTTTTCTTTTTTACGATCATAAAAAAAATTTATTTTTTTAGTTTAAAAATTAAAAAAAAATAAATTTACAGATCTGTTGTTTACCAAATATTGATGGATTTTATTTTATTGTTCTAATTTAAATAAAAAAATTAATCATATAATTATAATATTAAAAAAAATTTTAAAAAATTTTTTTTTATCTTTTTATTCACCGGATAAGACTATACCCTCACAGTTGACTTTTTTTGCTGCACTTGTTCACAAAGTAAGAATAGATTAATTTAAAAAATTTAAAATTTTTATTTTTATATTTTTTGGATAATTTGGAATTTTTTATTTTTTTACAATTAGAAAAAAATTTATTTTTTAAGTTTAAAATTAAAAAAATAATTTACAACTCTGTTAGTTGACAAATATTGTTGGACTTTATTTTATTTTTCTAATTGAAATAAAAAATTAATCATATAATTTAAAATTTCAAAAATAAAAAATTTAGTTTTCTAAAGTTTTTAATTTTTTAATAATATTTTTTAATTTTTTATTCTCCGAATAATGCTGCACTCATAAAATTGTCTTTTTTTTGCTGCACTTGTTCACAAAATAAGAATAAATTAATTTAAAAAATTTAAAATTTTTTATTTTTCAATTTTTTTAGTTTTAGAATATTGTTGAAATTTTTTATTTTTCTTCTATTAGAAAAAAAATTATTTTTTCGTTTAAAACTTTAAACAAAAATAAAAAATTTACAAATCTTTTGTTTACTGGATATTGCTGAACTTTATTTTATTTTTCTAATTTAAAAAATATTTAATAATATATTTTAAAAATTAAAAAAATAAAAAATTTAGTTTTTTAAAGTTTTTAATCTTTTTAAAATATTTTTTTATCTTTTTATTCACCGGATAAGACTACACCTGGACAGTTGACTTTTTTTTGCTGCACTTGTTCACAAATTAATAATAGATTAATTTAAAAAATTTAAGATTTTAATTTTTTTATATTTTGAATAATTTTGAATTTTTTATTTTTTTTTAAAGTTAGAAAAAAATTTATTTTTTAAGTTTAAAAAATAAATAAATTAATTTACAACTCTATTATTTAACAGATATTGTTGGACTTTATTTTATTTTTCTAATTGAAATAAAAAAATGAATCATATAATTTAAAATTTCAAAAATAAAAAAATCAGTTTTTTAAAATATTTAATTTTTTTTATTCTCTAGATAATGCTGCTCTCAGAAAATTGACTTTTTTTTGCTACACTTGTTCACAAAATAAGAATAAATTAATTTAAAAAATTTTAAATTTTAATTTTTTTATTTTTTAGATATCATTGGTATTTTTTATTTTTTTAAAATTAGAAAAAAAATTATTTTTAGTTTAAAATTTAAAAAAATTAAATTTACTAATTTGTTATTTACCAGATATTGCTGGACCTTATTTTATTTTTTTAATTTATATAAAAAAATTAATCATATAATTTAAAAATTCAGAAATAAAAAATTTATTTTTTTAAAAATTTTAATATTTTTAAAAATATTTTTTTATCTTTTTATTCACCGAATAATGCTATAGCCGGATAGTTAACCTTTTTTTTGCTCCACTTGTTCACAAATTAAGAATAAATTAATTTAAAAAATTTAAACTTTTAATTTTTTATTTTTTGAATATTGTTGGAATCTTTTATTTTTTACAATCAGAAATAAAATTTATTTTTTTGGTTTAAAAATAAAAAAAATAAATTTACAGATCTGTTATTTACCAAATATTGATGGATTTTATTTTATTTTTCTAATTGAAATAAAAAAATTAATCATATAATTTAAAATTTCAAAAATAAAAAATTTAGTTTTTTAAAATTTTTTATTTTTTATTCTCCAGATGATGCTGCACTCAGAAAATTAACTTTTTTTTTGCTGCACTTGTTCACAAAATAAGAATAAATTAATTTAAAAAATTTAAAATTTTAATTTTTTTATTTTTTAGCTATCATTGGTATTTTTTATTTTTTTAAAATTAGAAAAAAATTTATTTTTTTCATTTAAAATTAAAAAAATTAAATTTACTAATCTGTTATTTACCAGATATTGCTGGACTTTATTTTATTTTTTAAATTTATACAAAAAAATTAATCATATAATTTAAAAATTCAGAATTAAAAAATTTATTTTTTTTAAAAATTTTAATATTTTTAAAAATATTTTTCATCTTTTTATTCACCGAATAATGCTACACTCGGATAGTTAACTTTTTTTTTTACTCCACTTTTCACAAATTAAGAATAAATTAATTTAACAAATTTAAAATTTTAATTTTTTATTTTTTGAATATTGTTGGAATCTTTTATTTTTTACAATCAGAAAAAAATTTATTTTTTTATTTTAAAAATTAAAAAAAATAAATTTACAGATCTGTTATTTACCAAATATTGATGGACTTTATTTTATTGTTCTAATTTAAATAAAAAAATTAATCATATAATTTTAATATTCAAAAATAAAAATTTATTTTTTTTTAAATTTTTAATTTTTTAAAAAATATTTTTTTATCTTTTTATTCACCGAATAACGCTACACTCGGATGGTTAACTTTTTTTTTGCTCCACTTGTTCACAAATTAAGAATAAATTAATTTAAAAAATTTAAAATTTTAATTTTTTATTTTTTGAATATTGTTGGAATCTTTTATTTTTTACAATCAGAAAAAAATTTATTTTTTTAGTTTAAAAATTAAAAAAAATAAATTTACAGATCTGTTATTTACCAAATATTGATGGACTTTATTTTATTGTTCTAATTTAAATAAAAAATTAATCATATAATTTTAATATTCAAAAATAAAAATTTATTTTTTTTAATTTTTAATTTTTTAAAAAATATTTTTTTATCTTTTTATTCACCGAATAACGCTACACTCGGATGGTTAACTTTTTTTTTGCTCCACTTGTTCACAAATTAAGAATAAATTAATTTAAAAAATTTAAAATTTTAATTTTTTATTTTTTGAATATTGTTGGAATCTTTTATTTTTTACAATCAGAAAAAAGTTTATTTTTTTAGTTTAAAAATTAAAAAAAATAAATTTACAGATTTGTTATTTACCAAATATTGATGGACTTTATTTTATTGTTCTAATTTAAATAAAAAAATTAATCATATAATTTTAATATTCAAAGATAAAAAATTAATTTTTTTTTTAATTTTTAATTTTTTAAAAAATATTTTTTTATCTTTTTATTCAACGGATAAGACTACACCCTCACAGTTGACTTTTTTTGCTGCACTTGTTCACAAAGTAAGAATAGATTAATTTAAAAAATTTAAAATTTTTATTTTTATATTTTTTGGATAATTTGGAATTTTTTATTTTTTTACAATTAGAAAAAAATTTATTTTTTAAGTTTAAAAATTAAAAAAAAATTAATTTACAGATCTTTTGTTTACAGGATATTGCTGAACTTTATTTTATTTTTCTAATTTAAATAAAAAATATTTAATATATAATTTAAAAATTAAAAAATAAAAAATTTAGTTTTTTAAAATTTTTAATCTTTTTAAAATATTTTTTTATCTTTTTATTCACCGAATAAGACTACACCCGGACAGTTGACTTTTATTTTGCTGCACTTGTTCACAAATTAATAATAGATTAATTTAAAAAATTTAAGATTTTAATTTTTTTTATTTTTTGAATAATTTGGAATTTTTTATTTTTTTTACAGTTAGAAAAAAGTTATTTTTTAACTTTAAAAATTAAAAACAAATTAATTTACAACTCTGTTATTTAACAGATATTGTTGGACTTTATTTTATTTTTCTAATTGAAATAAAAAAATTAATCATATAATTTAAAATTTCAAAAATAAAAAAATTAGTTTTTTAAAATTTTTAATTTTTTTTATTCTCTAGATAATGCTGCACTCAGAAAATTAACTTTTTTTTTGCTGCACTTGTTCACAAAATAAGAATAAATTAATTTAAAAAATTTAAAATTTTAATTTTTTATTTTTTAGATATCATTGGTATTTTTTTAGTTTAAAATTTAAAAAAATTAAATTTACTAATCTGTTATTTACCAGATATTGCTGGACTTTATTTTATTTTTTTAATTTATTTAAAAAAATTAATCATATAATTTAAAAATTCAGAAATAAAAAATTTATTTTTTTAAAAATTTTAATATTTTTAAAAATATTTTTTTATCTTTTTATTCACCGAATAATGCTACACCCGGATAGTTAACCTTTTTTTTGCTCCACTTGTTCATAAATTAAGAATAAATTAATTTAAAAATTTAAAATTTTTATTTTTTATTTTTTGGATATTTTTGGAATCTTTTATCTTTTACAATCAGAAAAAAAAATTTATTTTTTTAGTTTAAAAATAAAAAAAATAAATTTACAGATCTGTTATTTACCAAATATTGATGGATTTTATTTTATTGTTCTAATTGAAATAAAAAAATTAATCATATAATTTAAAATTTCAAAAATAAAAGATTTAGTTTTTAAAAATTTTTAATTTTTTATTTTCCAGATGATGCTGCACTTGGAAAATTAACTTTTTTTTGCTGCACTTGTTCACAAAATAAGAATAAATTAATTTAAAAAATTTAAAATTTTTATTTTTTTATTTTTTAGCTATCATTGGTATTTTTTATTTTTTTAAAATAAGAAAAAAATTTATTTTTTTAATTTAAAATTAAAAAAATTAAATTTACTAATCTGTTATTTACTAGATATTGCTGGACTTTATTTTATTTTTCAAATTTATATAAAAAAATTAATCATATAATTTAAAAATTCAGAAATAAAAAATTTATTTTTTTAAAAATTTTAATATTTTTAAAAATATTTTTTATCTTTTTATTCACCGAATAATGCTACACTCGGATAGTTAACTTTTTTTTACTCCACTTGTTCACAAATTAAGAATAAATTTATTTAAAAAATTTAAAATTTTAATTTTTTATTTTTTGGATATTTTTGGAATATTTTATTTTTTATAATCAGAAAAAAAAATATTTTTTTAGTTTAAAAATAAAAAAAATAAATTTACAGATCTGTTATTTACCAAATATTGATGGATTTTATTTTATTTTTCTAATTGAAATAAAAAAATTTATCATATAATTTAAAATTTCAAAAATAAAAAATTTAGTTTTTCAAAATTTTTAATTTTTTATTCTCCAGATGATGCTGCATTCAGAAAATTAACTTTTTTTTTGCTGCACTTGTTCACAAAATAAGAATAAATTAATTTAAAAAATTTAAAATTTTAATTTTTTTATTTTCTAGCTATCATTGGTATTTTTTATTTTTTTAAAATTAGAAAAAAATTTATTTTTTTAATTTAAAATAAAAAAAAATTAAATTTACTAATCTGTTATTTACCAGATATTGCTGGACTTTATTTTATTTTTCAAATTTATATAAAAAAATTAATCATATAATTTAAAAATTCAGAATTAAAAAATTTATTTTTTTAAAAATTTTAATATTTTTAAAAATATTTTTTATCTTTTTATTCACCGAATAATGCTACACTCGGATAGTTAACTTTTTTTTTGCCCACTTGTTCACAAATTAAGAATAAATTAATTTAAAAATTTAAAATTTTAATTTTTTATTTTTTGGATATTGTTGGAATCTTTTATTTTTTACAATCAGAAAAAAAATTTATTTTTTTAGTTTAAAAATAAAAAAAATAAATTTACAGATCTGTTATTTACCAAATATTGATGGATTTTATTTTATTTTTCTAATTGAAATAAAAAAATTAATCATATAATTTAAAATTTCAAAAATAAAAATTTATTTTTTTTAAATTTTTAATTTTTTAAAAAATATGTTTTTTATCTTTTTATTCACCGAATAACGCTACACTCGGATGGTTAACTTTTTTTTTGCTCCACTTGTTCACAAATTAAGAATAAATTAATTTAAAAAGTTTAAAATTTTAATTTTTTATTTTTTGAATATTGTTGGAATCTTTTATTTTTTACAATCAGAAAAAACTTTATTTTTTTAGTTTAAAAATTAAAGAAAATAAATTTACAGATTTGTTATTTACCAAATATTGATGGACTTTATTTTATTGTTCTAATTTAAATAAAAAAATTAATCATATAATTTTAATATTCAAAGATAAAAAATTTATTTTTTTTTAAAATTTTTCATTTTTTAAAAAATATTTTTTTATCTTTTTATTCACCGGATAAGACTACACCCTCACAGTTGACTTTTTTTGCTGTACTTGTTCACAAAGTAAAAATAGTTTAATTTAAAAAATTTAAAATTTTTATTTTTATATTTTTTGGATAATTTGGAATTTTTTATTTTTTTACAATTAGAAAAAAATTTATTTTTTAAGTTTAAAAATTAAAAAAATAAATTTACAACTCTGTTATTTAACAGATATTGTTGGACTTTATTTTATTTTTCTAATTGAAATAAAAAATTAATCATACAATTTAAAATTTCAAAATAAAAAATTTAGTTTTCTAAACTTTTTAATTTTTTAATAATATTTTTTATTTTTTTATTCTTCGGATAATGCTGCACTCAGAAAATTGTCTTTTTTTTGCTGCACTTGTTTACAAAATAAGAATAAATCAATTTAAAAAATTTAAAATTTTTTATTTTTCAATTTTTTTAGTTTTAGAATGTTGTTGAAATTTTTTATTTTTATTCTATTATAAAAAAATTTATTTTTTAGTTTAAAACTTTAAACAAAAATAAAAAATTTACAGATCTTTTGTTTACAGGATATTGTTGAACTTTATTTTATTTTTCTAATTTAAATAAAAAATATTTAATATATAATTTAAAAATTAAAAAATAAAAAATTTAGTTTTTTAAAGTTTTTAATCTTTTTAAGATATTTTTTTATCTTTTTATTCACCGAATAAGACTACACCCGTACAGTTGACTTTTTTTATGCTGCACTTGTTCACAAATTAATAATAGATTAATTTAAAAAATTTAAGATTTTAATTTTTTTTATTTTTTGAATAATTTGGAATTTTTTATTTTTTTTACAGTTAGAAAAAAGTTATTTTTTAAGTATAAAAATAAAAAAAAATAATTTACAACTCTGTTATTTAACAGATATTGTTGGACTTTATTTTATTTTTCTAATTGAAATAAAAAAATTAATCATATAATTTAAAATTCCAAAATAAAAAAATTGGTTTTTTTTAAATTTTTAATTTTTTTATTCTCTAGATAATGCTGCACTCAGAAAATTAACTTTTTTTTTGCTGCACTTGTTCACAAAATAAAAATAAATTAATTTAAAAAATTTAAAATTTTAATTTTTTATTTTTTAGATATCATTGGTATTTTTTTAGTTTAAAATTTAAAAAAATTAAATTTACTAATCTGTTATTTACCAGATATTGCTGGACTTTATTTTATTTTTTTAATTTATATAAAAAATTAATCATATAATTTAAAAATTCAGAAATAAAAAATTTATTTTTTTAAAAATTTTAATATTTTTAAAAATATTTTTTATCTTTTTATTCACCGAATAATGCTACACTCGGATAGTTAACTTTTTTTTTGCCCACTTGTTCACAAATTAAGAATAAATTAATTTAAAAATTTAAAATTTTAATTTTTTATTTTTTGGATATTGTTGGAATCTTTTATTTTTTACAATCAGAAAAAAAATTTATTTTTTTAGTTTAAAAATAAAAAAAATAAATTTACAGATCTGTTATTTACCAAATATTGATGGATTTTATTTTATTTTTCTAATTGAAATAAAAAAATTAATCATATAATTTAAAATTTCAAAAATAAAAATTTATTTTTTTTAAATTTTTTATTTTTTAAAAAATATGTTTTTTATCTTTTTATTCACCGAATAACGCTACACTCGGATGGTTAACTTTTTTTTTGCTCCACTTGTTCACAAATTAAGAATAAATTAATTTAAAAAGTTTAAAATTTTAATTTTTTATTTTTTGAATATTGTTGGAATATTTTATTTTTTACAATCAGAAAAAACTTTATTTTTTTAGTTTAAAAATTAAAGAAAATAAATTTACAGATTTGTTATTTACCAAATATTGATGGACTTTATTTTATTGTTCTAATTTAAATAAAAAAATTAATCATATAATTTTAATATTCAAAGATAAAAAATTTATTTTTTTTTAAAATTTTTCATTTTTTAAAAAATATTTTTTTATCTTTTTATTCACCGGATAAGACTACACCCTCACAGTTGACTTTTTTTGCTGTACTTGTTCACAAAGTAAAAATAGTTTAATTTAAAAAATTTAAAATTTTTATTTTTATATTTTTTTGGATAATTTGGAATTTTTTATTTTTTTACAGTTAGAAAAAAATTTATTTTTTTAGTTTAAAAATTAAAAAAATAATTTACAACTCTGTTATTTAATAGATATTGTTGGACTTTATTTTATTTTTCTAATTGAAATAAAAAATTAATCATATAATTTAAAATTTCAAAAATAAAAAATTTAGTTTTCTAAACTTTTTAATTTTTTAATAATATTTTTTATTTTTTTATTCTCCGAATAATGCTGCACTCAGAAAATTGTCTTTTTTTGCTGCACTTGTTCACAAAATAAGAATAAATTAATTTAAAAAATTTAAAATTTTTTATTTTTCAATTTTTTTAGTTTTAGAATATTGTTGAAATTTTTTATTTTTCTTCTATTAGAAAAAAATTTATTTTTTAGTTTAAAACTTTAAACAAAAATAAAAAATTTACAGATCTTTTGTTTACTGGATATTGCTGAACTTTATTTTATTTTTCTAATTTAAAAAAAATATTTAATAATATAATTTAAAAATTAAAAAACAAAAAATTTAGTTTTTTAATGTTTTTAATCTTTTTAAAATATTTTTTTATCTTTTTATTCACCGGATAAGACTACATCCGGACAGTTGACTTTTTTTTGCTGCACTTTTTCACAAATTAATAATAGATTAATTTAAAAAATTTAAGATTTTAATTTTTTTTTGAATAATTTGGAATTTTTTATTTTTTTTTACAGTTAGAAAAAAGTTATTTTTTAAGTTTAAAAATTAAAAAAATTAATTTACAACTCTGTTATTTAACAGATATTGTTGGACTTTATTTTATTTTTCTATTTGAAATAAAAAAATGAATCATATAATTTAAAATTTCAAAAATAAAAAAATTAGTTTTTTAAAATTTTTAATTTTTTTATTCTCTAGATAATGCTACACTCAGAAAATTGACTTTTTTTTTGCTACACTTGTTCACAAAATAAGAATAAATTAATTTAAAAAATTTAAAATTTTAATTTTTTTATTTTTTAGATATCATTGGTATTTTTTATTTTTTTTAAATTAGAAAAAAATTATTTTTTTAGTTTAAAATTTAAAAAAATTAAATTTACTAATTTGTTATTTACCAGATATTGCTGGACTTTATTTTATTTTTTTAATTTATATAAAAAAATTAATCATATAATTTAAAAATTCAGAAATAAAAAATTTATTTTTTTAAAAATTTTAATATTTTTAAAAATATTTTTTTATCTTTTTATTCACCGAATAATTCTACACCCGGATAGTTAACCTTTTTTTTGCTCCACTTGTTCACAAATTAAGAATAAATTAATTTAAAAAATTTAAAATTTTAATTTTTTATTTTTTGGATATTGTTGGAATCTTTTATTTTTTACAATCAGAAAAAAAATTTATTTTTTTAGTTTAAAAATAAAAAAAATAAATTTACAGATCTGTTATTTACCAAATATTGATGGATTTTATTTTATTTTTCTAATTGAAATAAAAAAATTAATCATATAATTTAAAACTTCAAAAATAAAAAATTTAGTTTTTTAAAATTTTTAATTTTTTATTCTCCAGATGATGCTGCACTCAGAAAATTAACTTTTTTTTGCTACACTTGTTCACAAAATAAGAATAAATTAATTTAAAAAATTTAAAATTTTAATTTTTTATTTTTTAGCTTTCATTGGTATTTTTTATTTTTTTAAAATTAGAAAAAAATTTATTTTTTTAATTTAAAATTAGAAAAAATAAATTTACTAATCTGTTATTTACCAGATATTGCTGGACTTTATTTTATTTTTCAAATTTATATAAAAAAATTAATCATATAATTTAAAAGTTCAGAAATAAAAAATCTATTTTTTTAAAAATTTTAATATTTTTAAAAATATTTTTTATCTTTTTATTCACCGAATAATGCTACACTCGGATAGTTAACTTTTTTTTTGCTCCACTTATTCACAAATTAAGAATAAATTAATTTAAAAAATTTACAATTTTAATTTTTTATTTTTTGAATATTTCTGGAATCTTTTATTTTTTACAATCAGAAAAAAAATTATTTTTTTAGTTTAAAAATTAAAAAAAATAAATTTGCAGATCTGTTATTTACCAAATATTGATGGACTTTATTTTATTGTTCTAATTTAAATAAAAAAATTAATCATATAATTTAAAATTTCAAAAATAAAAAATTTAGTTTTCTAAACTTTTTAATTTTTTAATAATATTTTTTATTTTTTTATTCTCCGAATAATGCTGCACTCAGAAAATTGTCTTTTTTTTGCTGCACTTGTTCACAAAATAAGAATAAATTAATTTAAAAAATTTAAAATTTTTTATTTTTCAATTTTTTTAGTTTTAGAATATTGTTGAAATTTTTTATTTTTCTTCTATTAGAAAAAAATTTATTTTTTAGTTTAAAACTTTAAACAAAAATAAAAAATTTACAGATCTTTTGTTTACTGGATATTGCTGAACTTTATTTTATTTTTCTAATTTAAAAAAAATATTTAAAAATATAATTTAAAAATTAAAAAACAAAAAATTTAGTTTTTTAATGTTTTTAATCTTTTTAAAATATTTTTTTATCTTTTTATTCACCGGATAAGACTACATCCGGACAGTTGACTTTTTTTTGCTGCACTTTTTCACAAATTAATAATAGATTAATTAAAAAAATTTAAGATTTTAATTTTTTTTTTGAATAATTTGGAATTTTTTATTTTTTTTACAGTTAGAAAAAAGTTATTTTTTAAGTTTAAAAATTAAAAAAATTAATTTACAACTCTGTTATTTAACAGATATTGTTGGACTTTATTTTATTTTTCTATTTGAAATAAAAAAATGAATCATATAATTTAAAATTTCAAAAATAAAAAAATTAGTTTTTTAAAATTTTTAATTTTTTTATTCTCTAGATAATGCTACACTCAGAAAATTGACTTTTTTTTTGCTACACTTGTTCACAAAATAAGAATAAATTAATTTAAAAAATTTAAAATTTTAATTTTTTTATTTTTTAGATATCATTGGTATTTTTTATATTTTTTAAATTAGAAAAAAAATTATTTTTTTTGTTTAAAATTTAAAAAAATTAAATTTACTAATTTGTTATTTACCAGATATTGCTGGACTTTATTTTATTTTTTTAATTTATATAAAAAAATTAATCATATAATTTAAAAATTCAAAAATAAAAAATTTCTTTTTTTAAAAATTTTAATATTTTTAAAAATATTTTTTTATCTTTTTATTCACCGAATAATTCTACACCCGGATAGTTAACCTTTTTTTTGCTCCACTTGTTCACAAATTAAGAATAAATTAATTTAAAAAATTTAAAATTTTAATTTTTTATTTTTTGGATATTGTTGGAATCTTTTATTTTTTACAATCAGAAAAAAAATTTATTTTTTTAGTTTAAAAATAAAAAAAATAAATTTACAGATCTGTTATTTACCAAATATTGATGGATTTTATTTTATTTTTCTAATTGAAATAAAAAAATTAATCATATAATTTAAAACTTCAAAAATAAAAAATTTAGTTTTTTAAAATTTTTAATTTTTTATTCTCCAGATGATGCTGCACTCAGAAAATTAACTTTTTTTTGCTACACTTGTTCACAAAATAAGAATAAATTAATTTAAAAAATTTAAAATTTTAATTTTTTATTTTTTAGCTTTCATTGGTATTTTTTATTTTTTTAAAATTAGAAAAAAATTTATTTTTTTAATTTAAAATTAGAAAAAATAAATTTACTAATCTGTTATTTACCAGATATTGCTGGACTTTATTTTATTTTTCAAATTTATATAAAAAAATTAATCATATAATTTAAAAATTCAGAAATAAAAAATCTATTTTTTTAAAAATTTTAATATTTTTAAAAATATTTTTTATCTTTTTATTCACCGAATAATGCTACACTCGGATAGTTAACTTTTTTTTTGCTCCACTTATTCACAAATTAAGAATAAATTAATTTAAAAAATTTAAAATTTTAATTTTTTATTTTTTGAATATTTTTGGAATCTTTTATTTTTTACAATCAGAAAAAAATTTATTTTTTTAGTTTAAAAATTAAAAAAAATAAATTTGCAGATCTGTTATTTACCAAATATTGATGGACTTTATTTTATTGTTCTAATTTAAATAAAAAAATTAATCATATAATTTTAATATTCAAAAATAAAAATTTATTTTTTTTTAAATTTTTAATTTTTTAAAAAATATTTTTTTATCTTTTTATTCACCGAATAACGCTACACTCGGATAGTTAACTTTTTTTTTGCTCCACTTGTTCACAAATTAAGAATAAATTAATTTAAAAAATTTAAAATTTTAATTTTTTATTTTTTGAATATTGTTGGAATCTTTTATTTTTTACAATCAGAAAAAACTTTATTTTTTTAGTTTAAAAATTAAAAAAAATAAATTTACAGATTTGTTATTTACCAAATATTGATGGACTTTATTTTATTGTTCTAATTTAAATAAAAAAATTAATCATATAATTTTAATATTCAAAGATAAAAAATTTATTTTTTTAAAATTTTTTATTTTTTAAAAAATATTTTTTTATCTTTTTATTCTCCGGATAAGACTACACCCTCACAGTTGACTTTTTTTGCTGTACTTGTTCACAAAGTAAGAATAGATTAATTTAAAAAATTTAAAATTTTTATTTTTATATTTTTTGGATAATTTGGAATTTTTTATTTTTTTACAATTTGAAAAAAATTTATTTTTTAAGTTTAAAATTAAAAAAAATAATTTACAACTCTTTTATTTAACAGATATTGTTGGACTTTATTTTATTTTTCTAATTGAAATAAAAAATTTAATCATATAATTTAAAATTTCAAAAATAAAAAATTTAGTTTTCTAAACTTTTTAATTTTTTAATAATATTTTTTATTTTTTTATTCTCCAAATAATGCTGCACTCAGAAAATTATCTTTTTTTTGCTGCACTTGTTCACAAAATAAGAATAAATTAATTTAAAAAATTTAAAATTTTTTATTTTTCAATTTTTTTAGTTTTAGAATATTGTTGAAATTTTTTATTTTTTTTCTATTAGAAAAAAATTTATTTTTTAGTTTAAAACTTTAAACAAAAATAAAAAATTTACAGATCTTTTGTTTACTGGATATTGCTGAACTTTATTTTATTTTTCTAATTTAAAAAAAATATTTAATAATATAATTTAAAAATTAAAAAACAAAAAATTTAGTTTTTTAATGTTTTTAATCTTTTTAAAATATTTTTTTATCTTTTTATTCACCGGATAAGACTACATCCGGACAGTTGACTTTTTTTTGCTGCACTTTTTCACAAATTAATAATAGATTAATTTAAAAAATTTAAGATTTTAATTTTTTTTTTTGAATAATTTGGAATTTTTTATTTTTTTTTACAGTTAGAAAAAAGTTATTTTTTAAGTTTAAAAATTAAAAAAAATTAATTTACAACTCTGTTATTTAACAGATATTGTTGGACTTTATTTTATTTTTCTATTTGAAATAAAAAAATGAATCATATAATTTAAAATTTCAAAAATAAAAAAATTAGTTTTTTAAAATTTTTAATTTTTTTATTCTCTAGATAATGCTACACTCAGAAAATTGACTTTTTTTTTGCTACACTTGTTCACAAAATAAGAATAAATTAATTTAAAAAATTTAAAATTTTAATTTTTTTATTTTTTAGATATCATTGGTATTTTTTATTTTTTTTAAATTAGAAAAAAATTATTTTTTTAGTTTAAAATTTAAAAAAATTAAATTTACTAATTTGTTATTTACCAGATATTGCTGGACTTTATTTTATTTTTTTAATTTATATAAAAAAATTAATCATATAATTTAAAAATTCAGAAATAAAAAATTTATTTTTTTTAAAATTTTAATATTTTTAAAAATATTTTTTTATCTTTTTATTCACCGAATAATTCTACACCCGGATAGTTAACCTTTTTTTTGCTCCACTTGTTCACAAATTAAGAATAAATTAATTTAAAAAATTTAAAATTTTAATTTTTTATTTTTTGGATATTGTTGGAATCTTTTATTTTTTACAATCAGAAAAAAAATTTATTTTTTTAGTTTAAAAATAAAAAAAATAAATTTACAGATCTGTTATTTACCAAATATTGATGGATTTTATTTTATTTTTCTAATTGAAATAAAAAAATTAATCATATAATTTAAAACTTCAAAAATAAAAAATTTAGTTTTTTAAAATTTTTAATTTTTTATTCTCCAGATGATGCTGCACTCAGAAAATTAACTTTTTTTTGCTACACTTGTTCACAAAATAAGAATAAATTAATTTAAAAAATTTAAAATTTTAATTTTTTATTTTTTAGCTTTCATTGGTATTTTTTATTTTTTTAAAATTAGAAAAAAATTTATTTTTTTAATTTAAAATTAGAAAAAATAAATTTACTAATCTGTTATTTACCAGATATTGCTGGACTTTATTTTATTTTTCAAATTTATATAAAAAAATTAATCATATAATTTAAAAATTCAGAAATAAAAAATCTATTTTTTTAAAAATTTTAATATTTTTAAAAATATTTTTTATCTTTTTATTCACCGAATAATGCTACACTCGGATAGTTAACTTTTTTTTTGCTCCACTTATTCACAAATTAAGAATAAATTAATTTAAAAAATTTAAAATTTTAATTTTTTATTTTTTGAATATTTTTGGAATCTTTTATTTTTTACAATCAGAAAAAAATTTATTTTTTTAGTTTAAAAATTAAAAAAAATAAATTTGCAGATCTGTTATTTACCAAATATTGATGGACTTTATTTTATTGTTCTAATTTAAATAAAAAAATTAATCATATAATTTTAATATTCAAAAATAAAAATTTATTTTTTTTTAAATTTTTAATTTTTTAAAAAATATTTTTTTATCTTTTTATTCACCGAATAACGCTACACTCGGATAGTTAACTTTTTTTTTGCTCCACTTGTTCACAAATTAAGAATAAATTAATTTAAAAAATTTAAAATTTTAATTTTTTATTTTTTGAATATTGTTGGAATCTTTTATTTTTTACAATCAGAAAAAACTTTATTTTTTTAGTTTAAAAATTAAAAAAAATAAATTTACAGATTTGTTATTTACCAAATATTGATGGACTTTATTTTATTGTTCTAATTTAAATAAAAAAATTAATCATATAATTTTAATATTCAAAGATAAAAAATTTATTTTTTTAAAATTTTTTATTTTTTAAAAAATATTTTTTTATCTTTTTATTCTCCGGATAAGACTACACCCTCACAGTTGACTTTTTTTGCTGTACTTGTTCACAAAGTAAGAATAGATTAATTTAAAAAATTTAAAATTTTTATTTTTATATTTTTTGGATAATTTGGAATTTTTTATTTTTTTACAATTTGAAAAAAATTTATTTTTTAAGTTTAAAATTAAAAAAAATAATTTACAACTCTTTTATTTAACAGATATTGTTGGACTTTATTTTATTTTTCTAATTGAAATAAAAAATTTAATCATATAATTTAAAATTTCAAAAATAAAAAATTTAGTTTTCTAAACTTTTTAATTTTTTAATAATATTTTTTATTTTTTTATTCTCCAAATAATGCTGCACTCAGAAAATTATCTTTTTTTTGCTGCACTTGTTCACAAAATAAGAATAAATTAATTTAAAAAATTTAAAATTTTTTATTTTTCAATTTTTTTAGTTTTAGAATATTGTTGAAATTTTTTATTTTTCTTCTATTAGAAAAAAATTTATTTTTTAGTTTAAAAATTTAAACAAAAATAAAAAATTTACAGATCTTTTGTTTACTGGATATTGCTGAACTTTATTTTATTTTTCTAATTTAAAAAAAATATTTAATAATATAATTTAAAAATTAAAAAACAAAAAATTTAGTTTTTTAATGTTTTTAATCTTTTTAAAATATTTTTTTATCTTTTTATTCACCGGATAAGACTACATCCGGACAGTTGACTTTTTTTTGCTGCACTTTTTCACAAATTAATAATAGATTAATTTAAAAAATTTAAGATTTTAATTTTTTTTTGAATAATTTGGAATTTTTTATTTTTTTTACAGTTAGAAAAAAGTTATTTTTTAAGTTTAAAAATTAAAAAAAATTAATTTACAACTCTGTTATTTAACAGATATTGTTGGACTTTATTTTATTTTTCTATTTGAAATAAAAAAATGAATCATATAATTTAAAATTTCAAAAATAAAAAAATTAGTTTTTTAAAATTTTTAATTTTTTTATTCTCTAGATAATGCTACACTCAGAAAATTGACTTTTTTTTTGCTACACTTGTTCACAAAATAAGAATAAATTAATTTAAAAAATTTAAAATTTTAATTTTTTTATTTTTTAGATATCATTGGTATTTTTTATTTTTTTTAAATTAGAAAAAAAATTATTTTTTTAGTTTAAAATTTAAAAAAATTAAATTTACTAATTTGTTATTTACCAGATATTGCTGGACTTTATTTTATTTTTTTAATTTATATAAAAAAATTAATCATATAATTTAAAAATTCAGAAATAAAAAATTTATTTTTTTTAAAATTTTAATATTTTTAAAAATATTTTTTTATCTTTTTATTCACCGAATAATTCTACACCCGGATAGTTAACCTTTTTTTTGCTCCACTTGTTCACAAATTAAGAATAAATTAATTTAAAAAATTTAAAATTTTAATTTTTTATTTTTTGGATATTGTTGGAATCTTTTATTTTTTACAATCAGAAAAAAAAATTATTTTTTTAGTTTAAAAATAAAAAAAATAAATTTACAGATCTGTTATTTACCAAATATTGATGGATTTTATTTTATTTTTCTAATTGAAATAAAAAAATTAATCATATAATTTAAAATTTCAAAAATAAAAAATTTAGTTTTTTAAAATTTTTAATTTTTTATTCTCCAGATGATGCTGCACTCAGAAAATTAACTTTTTTTTGCTACACTTGTTCACAAAATAAGAATAAATTAATTTATAAAATTTAAAATTTTAATTTTTTATTTTTTAGCTTTCATTGGTATTTTTTATTTTTTTAAAATTAGAAAAAAATTTATTTTTTTAATTTAAAATTAAAAAAAATAAATTTACTAATCTGTTATTTACCAGATATTGCTGGACTTTATTTTATTTTTCAAATTTATATAAAAAAATTAATCATATAATTTAAAAATTCAGAAATAAAAAATCTATTTTTTTAAAAATTTTAATATTTTTAAAAATATTTTTTATCTTTTTATTCACCGAATAATGCTACACTCGAATAGTTAACTTTTTTTTTGCTCCACTTATTCACAAATTAAGAATAAATTAATTTAAAAAATTTAAAATTTTAATTTTTTATTTTTTGAATATTTCTGGAATCTTTTATTTTTTACAATCAGAAAAAAATTATTTTTTTAGTTTAAAAATTAAAAAAAATAAATTTGCAGATCTGTTATTTACCAAATATTGATGGACTTTATTTTATTGTTCTAATTTAAATAAAAAAATTAATCATATAATTTTAATATTCAAAAAAAAAAATTTATTTTTTTTTAAATTTTTAATTTTTTAAAAAATATTTTTTTATCTTTTTATTCACCGAATAACGCTACACTCGGATAGTTAACTTTTTTTTTGCTCCACTTGTTCACAAATTAAGAATAAATTAATTTAAAAAATTTAAAATTTTAATTTTTTATTTTTTGAATATTGTTGGAATCTTTTATTTTTTACAATCAGAAAAAACTTTATTTTTTTAGTTTAAAAATTAAAAAAATAAATTTACAGATTTGTTATTTACCAAATATTGATGGACTTTATTTTATTGTTCTAATTTAAATAAAAAAATTAATCATATAATTTTAATATTCAAAGATAAAAAATTTATTTTTTTAAAATTTTTTATTTTTTAAAAATATTTTTTTATCTTTTTATTCTCCGGATAAGACTACACCCTCACAGTTGACTTTTTTTGCTGTACTTGTTCACAAAATAAGAATAAATTAATTTAAAAAATTTAAAATTTTAATTTTTTTATTTTTTAGCTATCATTAGTGATGTGCGGAAAACGATCCGACACAAAACTCACCGGCAAGTGCACCGGGTCGCATCAAGTAATAATAACTCACGTGAGTGAGGTCGATCCCACAGGGATTGAAGGATTGAGCAATTTTAGTTCAGTGGTTGATTTAGTCAAGCGAATCAAAAGTTGGTTGAGTGATTTGTGATTACCAGAATTTAAATTGCATGGAAAATAAAGGGAGAGGGGTAGATTGCAGAAAATTAAAGAGCAAAGAAAGTAAATAAGCTGAATCTTAAAGTGCAAGAAATATAAATTGCAGAAAGTTAAATCGCAAGAAATGTAAATTGCAGAATCTTAAAGTGCAAGAAATGTAAATGACTTGAATTGTAAAGGGGATTTGGAATTGGATTTGCAGAAATTAAATAGAGAAAAGTAAATCTCAACAAGTAGAGAAGTAAAAGAGGAATTAAAATGAAACAGATCTCAACTAGAAACATAAATTGCTTGCAGAAGTGTTCAACAGAGAAATTAAAATGAAAACTCCAGATCTCAGGACCCAAGAGACTAGATAACCAAGTCTAGATCTCAATACCTTCCTAGATCCAAATTGAGAATTTAATTGCAAGAAAAGTAAAGATCCAGCAGTAGAAGAAAAGCGGTGAAACAGCAAATTCTCAATGATGCAGTAAATCAAAACAGAAAGAGATCTCAAGGTGAGATTGAGACAGAATTTCCTCAATTCTTCAACACCCAAGACTCAGAATCTCAAAATGCTCAAAAACCAAAAGCTCTCTGCTTATGAAAATGTTTAAAGAAAACTCTCAAAGGAAAAGCTCTCCCAAAACTTCAAATCCTAAGTTATTTATACACTTTCTTCAAATGATTATTGAGCCTTGAATTGGGCCTTTAGCCTTGATGGAATTGGGTTGATAGTGGCCTCTGTTGATTGCTCTTGGTGTTGGGAGAAAATCCATTAGTGAACCAAGCCATGAACCATTCACGTTTGAGCCAACGTTTGAGGCAAACGTTGACTCAAACGTTACTTGAGTAAAATTATGCAGCTAGGCCAATGATGCTGTCATCCACGTTTGGCTCAATGTTTGAGGTCAAACGTGAGCTCAAACGTGGACCTCCCTTCTTGTATGCTTCTTGGGGTCTACTTTGTCCTCTTGTTGTGTTGCCAATTTTGTGCCCAATAGAGACTATTATATATGGTTGGAAAGCTCTGAATGTCAGCTTTCTAACCCACTTGGAATCACCTCAATTGGACATCTACAACTCAAGTTATTCTTGTTTGAAGTATGCCCCTTCATGCTGTTTGGTGCCAACGTTTGACCTCACGTTTGAGTCAAACGTTGCTGCCTCCAGGGATGCCAACTTTCTTCTTTTTGGAGCCAACGTTTGACCTCACGTTTGAGTCAAACGTTGGCTCAAACGTTGCTGCCTCCAGGGATGCCATTTCTCTTCTCTTTGGCACCAACGTTTGACCTCACGTTTGAGGCAAACGTTGGCGCAAACGTTGCCTTCCCAGGAGCTTCAATTCTCTTCTCTTTTGGAGCCAACGTTTGACCTCACGTTTGAGGCAAACGTTGGCGCAAACGTTGGCTTTTCCCAGGGTGTTCTTCAACTGCTACTCACGTTTGAGGCAAACGTTAGCTCAAACGTGAATTCCATTTTCTCAAACCCATTCTTGCAACCTTCTTCCATAATGTTGGCACACCTTTTGTTTCCTTTCTTCACCTACAAGTAATAACAACCAATCAAAGTATCACAAAATTCACAAGGTTTATAAATCAATTAATTATCAACTAAAGTTGGCTTGAACCTCATGATTTTGTATCAATTAAAAGGTGGTTGATTGATTTAAGGAAACCATGCAATTCCAATTCAAATGGCTAATTTATAATGCAAGAAAGTGCATAAAACTAAATGAAAACAGAAGAAAAAGGCTAGAAAAACTAGGCTAAGATGACTTGTCATCACAACACCAAACTTAAAGCTTGCTTGTCCCCAAGCAAGAAATGAATTATGCTCAGAGGTTCTTTCAATTAAGACGGATTGAAGAATAAATTGTAAGGTCCTGTGAGTGAAGTGATCAAGTAACAGTGGGGTAAATTCTAAATCATATGCTCAAGCAAGGGCTTCAGTGCTTACTAGTCCTCACATATTGGGAGTCTTAGGTCTTAGGATTTTCATCCAAATGGTATCATGGGGATCTCTTTATATGTAGTCACCTTGAAGCAGCTTATAGTTTCTGTGCTTTGGCCTTGACTCTAAGTGTCATGTCTCAAAGCGGCTCTTTAGATAAGCTTTCAATCAATACTCCTAAACCAGTTGGTTTTAAGGTATTAGGTGTTAAAGCACCCCTAAGGATTTACTTGCTCAAGCCTCTTTCCTTGACACAGCTCAACCACAAGCATTTACTAGGCTAACAACTCTTTGAGTTTTGTTTCTTTTTTTTTTTTTGCCTAGTAATTGATGCTCAGAGCCTTGGGCCATGTTCTTTTTGTTTTTGTATTTTCTTTTCTTTCTTTTGTTTTGTTTGCTGCTTCTTGGATCAATAAATTTTTGAGAATCTCCACAATACTTCTTTGAACTTCATGTCCTGCCTATGAGCTCCCATGCAAGTTTTCACAAGCATGCAACCTCAATACATAATCATACAACTAGAACCACCACTTCTCCTAATCTTTTTCTTGCCTCAAAATTGTTTAATTCCTCAATCCTTCTTTTCAAAGAACTTTCGAGTGATGCAATTTTTTTTGAACATTGAGTGCAAACAAGTTTTGAAGAGAAAAATGTTGTGAATGATCAAGCATCTTGCTTATTGAATTGCAGAAAAGAAACTATGCTAAACAGACAGATAATCAGGGAAACTAAACCACTCTCAATCATAGCAGTGTTTAATGTAAGATAATCACTTAACAATACAACCTTTTGGAGTTCACTTGCTTTCCTTCTTCTCATCATCATCATCATTGCTGGCCTTCAGGTTCATCTCTTGTTTCTTTGGTTGATGATGTTTTAATCCTTCCAAAAGCTTGTATGGACCTCTGCAATGATATTGAAAGTTGCTTGTTCCCCAAGCACTTGAAAAATGGTTAGCATGCATGATTTATTTGTGGGCTTTTGAACTTACTTTGGTGTGGGAACACCAAACTTAGTACCTTGCCAATGGTTTTCATGCATCAAATTAACCATGTGTGATACATTTTTTTCTTTTCTTCTTCTTTTTCAAAAGCAATAAAACTGAAAACTAAGAAACAGCAGAATAGTTAACTAGTTCATCCAACATGCTTGAAGCCAGCATTATGCAGAGAGTGAGAATGTGTTTTATAATGGGATTTTGGTGAAACACCAAACTTAGAATCCTGCATTCTCCTTTAGATTGTTTTGGTGTACAACACCAAACTTAGCTTCTTGCATTATAGATAAAACTACTTAACCTTTTTATTGAAATAGATATGAAAAGATAGTTACCTCCGGTTGGGTTGCCTCCCAACAAGCGCTCTTTTATTGTCACTAGCTTGACATCCTTCACTCTGTTGCTCATGGAAGTTGAGGCTTCTGTTGCCTTAGGTTTCCTCCTCTTGCTATGGGCTTCCTTCCCTCTGTTTCTCTTTCCATAGCCCTCTTACTTTCCTCCATGACTCCCTTCTCTTTCAACTCAGCATCCTTTTCATGGCTCTTTGGGTTCAGAGTCCCCTCCTTCTCACCCAATTCAGCACGGTTTTGAACCAGTTGTTCCATCTGCCTTTCAAGTTTTCTGAGTGAAGCCTCCTGGTTCTTGCTTATCATCTCTTGATGTTTCTTTATTTCTTCCCGCTCTATTGCCATCATTTCTTGAATTTTTATGGACCTCTCCATCAGCATTTCTAGAATATAGATTCTTTGAAAGGTTGGAAGTGGTTGTGGCTGTGTCAATTGTGGTGATTGATGAAGGTCATTTTGAGCGAATGGTGAGGTAGGACGGGGTTGAACGTGTTTGTGATTATTGTTGTGGGGGTGTGTTTTAAGTTGGTTTTTGAAGCTGGGATTGTTGCAGTTGAAGTCCCTTGGTCTTTGGTTTTGGTTCTCAACCCCCCTCCCATTAGAATGAGTTCTCTAAGGTGGATTGTACACATCATTCTGAGGCCTGTGTTGGAGCATGCTAGAGTGATTGCTTGGAGATTGTAGTTGCTCATAACTCTGTTGCTCATGGTTAATGGCCCCAAAACTGTGTTCAGCTTGATTACACCCATTTGAGCTTTGAGTCAGGTTGTATGTATGTACTACAGCATGTCTCAACTCAGTGATTTTTCTAGCCATCATGTCCAGTTGTTGTAGAGTCTGCTGATGTATCTGCTTGTTTTGGCTTATTACTGCACGAGCACCTTCAATTTCTTTCTCTTGTGTGAATGGATGCACTTCTGCCTCTGGCTTAACAGTTCTCTGTGATGGATTCAATTTGACTAGGAGTCCATTCATCAGTTCTTCCCATCTGATAATGCTTCCTTGTGGAAAAGCTTCAAACCATTGGGCAACATCATTCATGGCTATGGATAGTTGCTTCGAACTATGGGTTACATTATCATTCAAGATGGGGATATTACTCTCATGATTGCTAGAATTTGTTGAGTTCCCCTCCATGATCTGCACAGTCACAAAAATTCAAGTGATGATTGAATATTTTCAAGCTCAGAATGTGATTCAGAAGGTTAGCTGGCACAAAGTATCAAACAGTTGATGGACTTGGGAGATTAGTGGCAGAAATTGCTTCTCTTGTGTAAGCAAGAGCATTGCATAGAGCCAGAAATTTCCCGGAAAACTTCACTTTGTTGCTAAAGCGTAGTTTCAGTCATCTCAGGCTAAAATTCAAACAGTTAGTGGGTCAGTCGAAATTAGAGAAAAAAAAAAGTGCTTGATCTAGATTACCACCTCACTTAATCATTGTCAATCTAATCAATCCCCGGCAACGGCGCCAAAAACTTGATGTGCGGAAAACGATCCGACACAAAACTCACCGGCAAGTGCACCGGGTCGCATCAAGTAATAATAACTCACGTGAGTGAGGTCGATCCCACAGGGATTGAAGGATTGAGCAATTTTAGTTCAGTGGTTGATTTAGTCAAGCGAATCAAAAGTTGGTTGAGTGATTTGTGATTACCAGAATTTAAATTGCATGGAAAATAAAGGGAGAGGGGTAGATTGCAGAAAATTAAAGAGCAAAGAAAGTAAATAAGCTGAATCTTAAAGTGCAAGAAATATAAATTGCAGAAAGTTAAATCGCAAGAAATGTAAATTGCAGAATCTTAAAGTGCAAGAAATGTAAATGACTTGAATTGTAAAGGGGATTTGAAATTGGATTTGCAGAAATTAAATAGAGAAAAGTAAATCTCAACAAGTAGAGAAGTAAAAGAGGAATTAAAATGAAACGGATCTCAACTAGAAACGTAAATTGCTTGCAGAAGTGTTCAACAGAGAAATTAAAATGAAAACTCCAGATCTCAGGACCCAAGAGACTAGATAACCAAGTCTAGATCTCAATACCTTCCTAGATCCAAATTGAGAATTTAATTGCAAGAAAAGTAAAGATCCAGTAGTAGAAGAAAAGAGGTGAAACATCAAATTCTCAATGATGCAGTAAATCAAAACAGAAAGAGATCTCAAGGTGAGATTGAGACAGAATTTCCTCAATTCTTCAACACCCAAGACTCAGAATCTCAAAATGCTCAAAAACCAAAAGCTCTCTGCTTATGAAAATGTTTAAAGAAAACTCTCAAAGGAAAAGCTCTCCCAAAACTTCAAATCCTAAGCTATTTATACACTTTCTTCAAATGATTATTGAGCCTTGAATTGGGCCTTTAGCCTTGATGGAATTGGGTTGATAGTGGTCTCTGTTGATTGCTCTTGGTGTTGGGAGAAAATCCATTAGTGAACCAAGCCATGAACCATTCACGTTTGAGCCAACGTTTGAGGCAAACGTTGACTCAAACATTACTTGAGTAAAATTATGCAGCTAGGCCAATGATGCTGTCATCCACGTTTGGCTCAACGTTTGAGGTCAAACGTGAGCTCAAACGTGGACCTCCCTTCTTGTATGCTTCTTGGGGTCTACTTTGTCCTCTTGTTGTGTTGCCAATTTTGTGCCCAATAGAGACTATTATATATGGTTGGAAAGCTCTGAATGTCAGCTTTCTAACCCACTTGGAATCACCTCAATTGGACATCTACAACTCAAGTTATTCTTGTTTGAAGTATGCCCCTAATGAGTATTTTGGTGAAAAATAAAATTCTCCCAAAACATACAAATCTAACCGGCAAGTGTACCGGGTCGTATCAAGTAATAAAAACTCACGGGAGTGAGGTCGATCCCACAGGGATTGAAGGATTGAGCAATTTTAGCTTAGTGGTTAATTTAGTCAAGCGAATCAAGATTTGGTTGAGTGTTTTGTGATTTGCAGAAATTAAATTTCATGGAAGTAAAGAGAACAGGGAATTAAAGTGCTGAATCGTAAAGAACAAGAAATTAAATAGCAGAAACTTAGAATGCAAGAAATGTAAATTGCAGAATCTTAAAGTGCAAGAAATGTAAACGGCTGGAATTGTAAAGGGAATTGGGGATTGGATTTGTAGATTTTAAACAAGGAAAAGTAAATTGCATCAAGCAGAGAAGTAGAAGAAGGTTTGGGTTAGATTGGATCTTGAAGAAGAAAAGTAAATGAACATGAAAACAGTAAACAGAAAATGTAAAATTGGGAAATTAGATCTCAGGACCCAGAGACTAGAAAACCAAGTCTAGATCTCAATGCCTTCCTAGATCCAACAAGAAATTGAAATCGAAATTCAAAGAAAGTGGATGAAGAGCAATTAACAGAACTTGAAATTTAATCAAGCAGTAAATAAAGCAGTGAGATCCAAGGTTGAGATTGAAACAGAATTTCTTCAATTCTCCAACCCAAAATCCAAGACAATTGTAATTGAAATTGAAAGCAATAAAACTGAGAGGAAGAGAAGTGAATTCTCCTTCCCCAAGAAAAGAAATTAAAGATCACTCAATATCCAAAGCTCTCCGAAAACTATTATGAAAATTCCAAAGGAAAGCTCCTAAAGAACTTGAATTCTATCCTATTTATACACTTTCTTCCAATGATCTTCAAGCCTTGAGTTGGGCCTTTGCTCTTGGTGGAATTGGGTTGAAAGAGGCCTTGGTTGATTGCTCTTGAAGTTTGGAGAAGAACCAAAGTGAACCAATTGAACCGGGTTGGAGTTTTGCAAAAGTTGGACCAAAAGTTTGAGCAAAAGTTAGGGGTCTAACTTTTGCTCCAACTTTTCATATCAGCTAACACCACTTTGCTGATACTCACGTTGGTGCCAAAGTTAGGGGTCTAACTTTGGCCCCAACGTTGGCTTTACCTTGTGCACTTGTGGCGCCAACGTTAGCCACCAAGTTAGGGGGCTACGTTGGCGCAAACTTTTGCTCCTCCCCTTGTGAATTTCATGTGCCAACGTTAGCCTCAAAGTTAGGGGGCTAACGTTGGCGCAAACTTTTGGTGCCCAGGGAGGTTTTCTTCATGCCAACGTTAGCCTCAAAGTTAGGGGGCTAACGTTGGCGCAAACTTTTGGTGCCCAGGGGTAAATTTCATGTGCCAACGTTAGCCTCAAAGTTAGGGGGCTAACGTTGGGGCTAACTTTTCAACCAAGAGTTTGTGCAAAAGTTTGATGCTAACTTTAGGTCCAGCTTTTTGCTTCCTGGTTCAATTTCACTTATTCCATTGTCTTCTCTTTACTCCTAGCTATTCCTTCTTGCTTCAACCTTTCTCCAAGCTTTCTTCACCTATCATTAATCAACCAAACACATCAAAGCTATGCTTAAAATCATGAGATATTCATTCTTTCATAATATGTAACAATTATAGTATAAAACCTCATGAAATAGCATGAATTCATACATGGTTGATTAAATCAAAGGAAACATGAAAATCTACCTAATTGTCTTGCTTGTAGCTCAAGAAAGTGCATAATTCTAATGAAAACAAAAGAAAAAGACTAGTTAAAATAGGCTAAGATGACTTGTCATCACAACACCAAACTTAAAGCTTGCTTGTCCTCAAGCAAGAAATAAATTTATGCTCAAAGGTTCTTTCAATTAAGATGGATTGAAGAATAACTTGTAAAGTCCAGTGAGTGAAGTGATCAGGTACAGTGGGGTGAACTCTAAATCATGTGCTCTTGCAAGGGTTTCAGTGCTTATTAGTCCTCACATATTGGGAGTCTTAGGTCTTAGGATTTTCATCCAAATGGTATCATGGAGATCTCTTTATATGTAATCACCTTGAAGCAGCTTATAGTTTCTGTGCTTTGGCCTCGACTCTAAGTGTCATGTCTCAAAGCGGCTCTTTAGATAAGCTTTCAATCAATACTCCTAAACCAGTTGGTTTTAAGGTATTAGGTGTTGAAGCACCCCTAAGGATTTACTTGCTCAAGCCTCTTTCTTTGACACACTTCAACCACAAGCATTTACTAGGATAACAACTCTTTGAGTTTTTGTTTCTTTCTTTCTTTTTCTGCCTAGTAATTGATACTCAGAGCCTTGGGCCATATTCTTTTTGTTTTTGTATTTTCTTTTCTTTCTTTTGTTTTGTTTGCTGCTTCTTAGATCAATAGATTTTTGAGAATCTCCACAATATTTCTTTGAACTTCATGTCCCGCCTATGAGCTCCCATGCAAGTTTTCACAAGCATGCAACCTCAATACATAATCATACAACTAGAACCACCACTTCTCCTAATCTTTTGCTTGCCTCAAAATTGTTTAATTCCTCAATCCTTCTTTTCAAAGAACTTTCATGTGATGCATTCTTGAAAATTGAGTGCAAACAAGTTTTGAAGATAAGAATGTTGTGAATGATCAAACATCTTGCTTATTGAATTATAAGAAAAAAAAACTATGCTATGCAGGCATGCAGGGGTATATAGAAGGAAAACTATACTATGCAGACAGGCAGGGCAATTAAGAATACAATCCAACTTTCAATCACAGCAATATTTGATGTAGAATAATCACTTAACAATACAACCTGTTGGAGTTCAGTTGCTTTCCTTTTTCTCATCATCATTGTTGCTGACCTTCATGTTCATCTTTCTCCTTTTTGATGATGTTTAAACCTCCAAAAGCTTGTATGACATTCTGCAATGATATTGAAAGTTGCTTGTTCCCCAAGCACTTGGAAACAATGGTTAATTTTCATGATTTATTTGCGGGCTTTTTGAACTTACTTTGGTGTGGGAACACCAAACTTAGTACCTTGCCAATGGTTAACCATGTGTGATAATTTCTTTTTCTTTTTCTTCTTCTTTTTCAAAAGCAATAAAACTGAAAACTAGGAAACCGCAGAGTAGTTAACTAGTTCATCTAACATGCTTGAAGCCATCATTATGCAGAGAGTGAGAATGTGTTTTATAATGGGATTTTGGTGAAACACCAAACTTAGAATCCTGCATTCTCCTTTAGATAGTTTTGGTGTTCAACACCAAACTTAGCTTCTTGCATTATAGATAAAACTACTTAACCTTTTTATTGAAATAGATATGAAAAGATAGTTACCTCCGGTTGGGTTGCCTCCCAACAAGCGCTCTTTTATTGTCATTAGCTTGACATTGAGGCTTTCTTTTATGGTGGTTGGTGCTTGTAGGGCCTCAATTTGTCTCCTCTGACCGTGATCCTCTTCTTTGTTCTCTGGTGTTCAATTTCAGCATGCTCTAATGAGAGTATGTTGCTGACAGTGTAGTAATCCTCGGTTTGTTGATTTGCCCCCAGCTGTTGATATATCAGTTGCACTTTGTCACCTTTGGAAAGCCCCTCTGTTGGAATCCTTCTATTCTTCCAACCCCTTTTTGCTTTGTTTCTGCGTTTCATCTTTCCTTTTGTTGATCTTTCTTTTCTGGCCGTAGGCTTTCCTTGGGGGCCTCTCTTTTCAGTGGCTAATACTCTAATACCCTCTTGGGTTTCTTCATCAGTCTGCATAATCTTTAGCATTGGGATGTTGCTGTGACCTTCCTGGTCATTTTTCATATAGTCTTTCTTCTCCTTGCTAAATTGTGCTTCTGGTAATACTTTCAGAGTGACACTCTGGTCATGCATCCTGAGAGTTAATTCCCCTTCCTCTACGTCTATGATAGCTCTAGCAGTGGCCAAGAATGGCCTTCCCAGTATAACAGAGTCACCATCATCGTTTGATTCTAGAACCACAAAATCAGCAGGGTATATAAAACTGTCCACCTTAACCAAAAGATTTTCAATTACACCCCTGGGGTATACCATTGACCTGTCTGCCAGCTCCAGAGACATTTGTACTGGTTTGACCTCCTCTATATGCAGCTTTTTCATCAAGGAGGATGGTATTAAGTTAATACTTGCTCCGAGATCGCACATTGCTTTAGTGATGGTCAATTCCCCAATGGTGCAAGGCAACAGGAAGCTCCCTGGGTCCTCAAGCTTGGGAGGAAGCCCCTTTTGAATCAAGGCCCTGAATTCCTCAGTAATCATTATGGTTTCTTTCTCATCCCAGCTTCTTTTCTTGTTGACAAGCTCCTTCAAGAATTTGGCATACAGAGGCATTTGCTCAAGTGCTTCAGCCAAGGGGATATTGATTTCCAGCTTCTTAAAAATCTCAAGGAATTTGTGAAAATGCTGGTCTTTAACCTCTTTGTTAAACCTCTGGGGATATGGCAGTGGAGGTGTGATGCTCTTTCCTATTTGCTGCTGTCCCTGAGCTACTTCCTTTGAGCTATGTGGCTGGTTGTCCTTCTCTTTAAGTTTCTCAGTGCCTTTGTTTGGCATCACAACTTGCTCCTTAGCCTCATCTGCCTTTGTTTGATTCTCATCCTCCGTTGGTTCTTTGATGTTCTCTGCTTGCTTCTTTGTAGTGTCATTGTTGCTTATTAAAGTTCTCCCACTCCTTAATTGTATTGCCTTGCATTCCTCCTTGGGATTTGGAATTGTGTCACTGGGCAGTGAGTTTGAAGGTCTCTCAACAGATACTTGCTTGGAGAGTTGCCCCATCTGTCTCTCTAGGCTCTTCAGGGAGGCTTCCTGATTCTTGGTTACCATTTTCTGGTGTTTCAACATTTTGTCTATCATGGCCTCCAAGTGAGTGATTCTTTGGGCTTCAGGTGATACTTGAGGTGGGTTATGAGATGTGGGTGGTGGATGGTAGGCATTTTGGTTGGTGGGTTGGTTATTAGATTGGTATTGGTTGAGGTTGGGGTAGTTGTTTTGAGGTTTTCTGTAGGGGTTTTGGCTAGTCTACTGCTGGTTGTGGTTTTGGTTGCTTCTTGGGTTGTGTTGGTTTGAGTTCCTCTGCCATGGTTGTTGGTTTTGGGTATGGTTATCTCCCCATCTGAGGTTTGGGTGGTTCTTCCAGGATGGATTGTATGTATCACCATACACTTCATTTGGTCCTTGGTTGTGCATATACTGTACTTGCTCTTGTTGTTGTTCTTCTTGAGTTTCTTCATTCTGTCCCCATGTGGTTGATGGTTGGCTAGTGTTAACTGCTACAACTTGGAGACTATCAATCCTCTTGGCCATTTGCTCAAATTGTTGTTGAATTTGCTGCTGCATCATCTTGTTTTGAGCCAGGATTGAATCCACTCCTTCTAGCTCTATTACTCCTCTCCTTTGTGATGGTTGGCGGCTTCTTTGATGAGCAAAGAAATATTGGTTGTTGGACACTATATCAATGAGTTCTTGAGCCTCTTCTGCAGTTTTCATGAGTTGCAAGGAACCTCCAGCTGAATGATCCAAAGCTTCCTGGGATTTCAGTGTTAAGCCTTCATAGAAGTTTTGAAGCTTCTCCCACTCATTAAACATGGCAGGGGGACATTTCCTGATCAGAGCCTTGTACCTCTCCCATGCCTCATAGATGGGTTCGGCCTCCATTTGTGTAAATGTTTGTACCTCAGCCTTCAACCTTATAATCCTCTGAGGTGGGTAAAACTTGGCAAGAAACTTGGTTACCAAATCATCCCAGTTGTTGATGCTGTCCCTTGGAAAAGATTCCAACCATTGAGTGGCCTTGTCCCTGAGAGAAAATGGGAATAGCATCAGCTTGTAACTGTCAGGGGGCACTCCATTAGTTTTGACAGTGTTGCATATCCTCAAGAAAGTGGATAAATGTTGGTGTGGGTCCTCAAGTGGTCCTCCACCAAAAGAGCAATTGTTCTGAACCAAAGTGATGAGTTGTGGTTTGAGTTCAAAATTGTTAGCATTGACATTTGGAGCCAAGATGCTGCTCCCACAATGTCTAGGATTTGCAAAGGTATAGGAAGCTAAAACTCTCCTCTGGGGTGGGTTGTCATTGTTGTTGTCTTCTCCACCTGGTGGATTGGTTAAATGTTCCTCCATCTCTTGGAATTCTTCGTCTGATTCCTCTTCTCCAACAATATTTTTCCCTCTTTTAGTTCTTCTTAACCTCCTGAGAGTTCTTTCGTCTTGTTCATGAAAATTGGGTATGGTTCTTCTTGTACCTGACATACAAGCAGAGCATGAGAAATGCACAAAACCAGTGACACTTCAATCTACTGCTAGATTGAAGTGTTAGTTAGTTTAAGCAAAAAATCAAACAGTTAGTGGGTTAATCAAAATTAAAGAAAAAGTGCTTGATCTAGATCACCACCTCACTTCATCATTGTCAATCTAATCAATCCCCGGCAACGGCGCCAAAAACTTGATGAGTATTTTGGTGAAAAATAAAATTCTCCCAAAACACACAAATCTAACCGGCAAGTGTACCGGGTCGTATCAAGTAATAAAAACTCACGGGAGTGAGGTCGATCCCACAGGGATTGAAGGATTGAGCAATTTTAGCTTAGTGGTTAATTTAGTCAAGCGAATCAAGATTTGGTTGAGTGTTTTGTGATTTGCAGAAATTAAATTGCATGGAAGTAAAGAGAACAGGGAATTAAAGTGCTGAATCGTAAAGAACAAGAAATTAAATAGCAGAAACTTAGAATGCAAGAAATGTAAATTGCGGAATCTTAAAGTGCAAGAAATGTAAACGGCTGGAATTGTAATGGGAATTGGGGATTGGATTTGCAGAATTTAAACAAGGAAAAGTAAATTGCATCAAGCAGAGAAGTAGAAGAAGGTTTGGGTTAGATTGGATCTTGAAGAAGAAAAGTAAATGAACATGAAAACAGTAAACAGAAAATGTAAAATTGGGAAATTAGATCTCAGGACCCAGAGACTAGAAAACCAAGTCTAGATCTCAATGCCTTCCTAGATCCAACAAGAAATTGAAATTGAAATTCAAAGAAAGTGGATGAAGAGCAATTAACAGAACTTGAAATTTAATCAAGCAGTAAATAAAGCAGTGAGATCCAAGGTTGAGATTGAAACAGAATTTCTTCAATTCTCCAACCCAAAATCCAAGACAATTGTAATTGAAATTGAAAGCAATAAAACTGAGAGGAAGAGAAGTGAATTCTCCTTCCCCAAGACAAAGAAATTAAAGATCACTCAATATCCAAAGCTCTCCGAAAACTATTATGAAAATTCCAAAGGAAAGCTCCTAAAGAACTTGAATTCTATCCTATTTATACACTTTCTTCCAATGATCTTCAAGCCTTGAGTTGGGCCTTTGCTCTTGGTGGAATTGGGTTGAAAGAGGCCTTGGTTGATTGCTCTTGAAGTTTGGAGAAGAACCAAAGTGAACCAATTGAACCGGGTTGGAGTTTTGCAAAAGTTGGACCAAAAGTTTGAGCAAAAGTTAGGGGTCTAACTTTTGCTCCAACTTTTCATATCAGCTAACACCACTTTGCTGATACTCATGTTGGTGCCAAAGTTAGGGGTCTAACTTTGGCCCCAACGTTGGCTTTACCTTGTGCACTTGTGGCGCCAACGTTAGCCACCAAGTTAGGGGGCTAACGTTGGCGCAAACTTTTGCTCCTCCCCTTGTGAATTTCATGTGCCAACGTTAGCCTCAAAGTTAGGGGGCTAACGTTGGCGCAAACTTTTGGTGCCCAGGGAGGTTTTCTTCATGCCAACGTTAGCCTCAAAGTTAGGGGGCTAACGTTGGCGCAAACTTTTGGTGCCCAGGGGTGAATTTCATGTGCCAATGTTAGCTTCAAAGTTAGGGGGCTAACGTTGGGGCTAACTTTTCAACCAAGAGTTTGTGCAAAAGTTTGATGCTAACTTTAGGTCCAGCTTTTTGCTTCCTGGTTCAATTTCACTTATTCCACTGTCTTCTCTTTACTCCTAGCTATTCCTTCTTGCTTCAACCTTTCTCCAAGCTTTCTTCACCTATCATTAATCAACCAAACACATCAAAGCTATGCTTAAAATCATGAGATATTCATTCTTTCATAATATGTAACAATTATAGTATAAAACCTCATGAAATAGCATGAATTCATACATGGTTGATTAAATCAAAGGAAACATGAAAATCTATCTAATTGTCTTGCTTGTAGCTCAAGAAAGTGCATAATTCTAATGAAAACAAAAGAAAAAGACTAGTTAAAATAGGCTAAGATGACTTGTCATCAGCCCCTTCATGCTGTTTGGTGCCAACGTTTGACCTCACGTTTGAGTCAAACGTTGGCTCAAACGTTGCTGCCTCCAGGGATGCCAACTTTCTTCTTTTTGGAGCCAACGTTTGACCTCACGTTTGAGTCAAACGTTGGCTCAAACATTGCTGCCTCCAGGGATGCCATTTCTCTTCTCTTTGGCGCCAACGTTTGACCTCACGTTTGAGGCAAACGTTGGCGCAAACATTGCCTTCCCAGGAGCTTCAATTCTCTTCTCTTTTGGAGCCAACGTTTGACCTTACGTTTGAGGCAAACGTTGGCGCAAACGTTGGCTTTTCCCAGGGTGTTCTTCAACTGCTACTCACGTTTGAATTGACGTTTGAGGCAAACGTTAGCTCAAACGTGAATTCCATTTTCTCAAACCCATTCTTGCAACCTTCTTCCATAATGTTGGCACACCTTTTGTTTCCTTTCTTCACCTACAAGTAATCAAAACAACCAATCAAAGTATCACAAAATTCACAAGGTTTATAAATCAATTAATTATCAACTAAAGTTGGCTTGAACCTCATGATTTTGTATCAATTAAAAGGTGGTTGATTGATTTAAGGAAACCATGCAATTCCAACTCAAATGGCTAATTTATAATGCAAGAAAGTGCATAAAACTAAATGAAAACAGAAGAAAAAGGCTAGTGAAACTAGGCTAAGATGACTTGTCATCAATTAGTATTTTTTATTTTTTTAAAATTAGAAAAAAATTTATTTTTTTAATTTAAAATTAAAAAAATTAAATTTACTAATCTGTTATTTACCAGATATTACTGGACTTTATTTTATTTTTCAAATTTATGTAAAAAAATTAATCATATAATTTAAAAATTCAGAAATAAAAAATTTATTTTTTAAAAAATTTTAATATTTTTAAAAATATTTTTTATCTTTTTATTCACCGAATAATGCTACACTCGGATAGTTAACTTTTTTTTTGCTCCACTTGTTCACAAATTAAGAATAAATTAATTTAAAAAATTTAAAATTTTAATTTTTTACTTTTTGAATATTGTTGGAATCTTTTATTTTTTACAATCAGAAAAAAATTTATCTTTTTGTTTAAAAATTAAAAAAAATAAATTTACAGATCTGTTATTTACCAAATATTGATGGACTTTATTTTATTGTTCTAATTTAAATAAAAAAATTAATCATATAATTTTAATATTCAAAAATAAAAATTTATTTTTTTTTATTTTTAATTTTTTAAAAAATATTTTTTTATCTTTTTATTCACCGAATAACGCTACACTCGGATGGTTAACTTTTTTTTTGCTCCACTTGTTCACAAATTAAGAATAAATTAATTTAAAAATTTAAAATTTTAATTTTTTATTTTTTGAATATTTTTGGAATCTTTTATTTTTTACAATCAGAAAAAACTTTATTTTTTTAGTTTAAAAATTAAAAAAAATAAATTTACAGATTTGTTATTTACCAAATATCGATGGACTTTATTTTATTGTTCTAATTTAAATAAAAAAATTAATCATATAATTTTAATATTCAAAGATAAAAAATTTATTTTTTTTAAAATTTTTCATTTTTTAAAAAATATTTTTTTTCTTTTTATTCACCGGATAAGACTACACCCTCACAGTTGACTTTTTTTGCAGTACTTGTTCACAAAGTAAGAATAGATTAATTTAAAAATTTAAAATTTTTATTTTTATATTTTTTGGATAATTTGGAATTTTTTATTTTTTTACAATTAGAAAAAAATTTATTTTTTAAGTTTAAAAATTAAAAAAATAAATTTACAACTCTGTTATTTAACAGATATTGTTGGACTTTATTTTATTTTTCTAATTGAAATAAAAAATTAATCATATAATTTAAAATTTCAAAAATAAAAAATTTAGTTTTCTAAACTTTTTAATTTTTTAATAATATTTTTTATTTTTTATTCTTCGGATAATGCTGCACTCAGAAAATTGGATTTTTTTTTGCTGCACTTGTTTACAAAATAAGAATAAATCAATTTAAAAAATTTAAAATTTTTTATTTTTCAATTTTTTTAGTTTTAGAATGTTGTTGAAATTTTTTATTTTTCTTCTATTATAAAAAAATTTATTTTTTAGTTTAAAACTTTAAACAAAAATAAAAAATTTACAGATCTTTTGTTTACAGGATATTGCTGAACTTTATTTTATTTTTCTAATTTAAGTAAAAAATATTTAATATATAATTTAAAAATTAAAAAATAAGAAATTTAGTTTTTTAAAGTTTTTAATCTTTTTAAAATATTTTTTTATCTTTTTATTCACCGAATAAGACTACACCCGGACAGTTGACTTTTATTTTGCTGCACTTGTTCACAAATTAATAATAGATTAATTTAAAAAATTTAAGATTTTAATTTTTTTATTTTTTGAATAATTTGGAATTTTTTATTTTTTTTACAGTTAGAAAAAAGTTATTTTTTAAGTTTAAAAATTAAAAAAAAATTAATTTACAACTCTGTTATTTAACAGATATTGTTGGACTTTATTTTATTTTTCTAATTGAAATAAAAAAATTAATCATATAATTTAAAATTTCAAAAATAAAAAAATTAGTTTTTTAAAATTTTTAATTTTTTTTATTCTCTAGATAATGCTGCACTCAGAAAATTGACTTTTTTTTTGCTGCACTTGTTCACAAAATAAGAATAAATTAATTTAAAAAATTTAAAATTTTAATTTTTTTATTTTTTAGATATCATTGGTATTTTTTAGTTTAAAATTTAAAAAAATTAAATTTACTAATCTGTTATTTACCAGATATTGCTGGACTTTATTTTATTTTTTTAATTCATATAAAAAAATTAATCATATAATTTAAAAATTCAGAAATAAAAAATTTTATTTTTTAAAATTTTAATATTTTTAAAATATTTTTTTTATCTTTTTATTCACCGAATAATGCTACACCCGGATAGTTAACCTTTTTTTTGCTCCACTTATTCACAAATTAAGAATAAATTAATTTAAAAATTTAAAATTTTAATTTTTTATTTTTTGGATATTGTTGGAATCTTTTATTTTTTACAATCAGAAAAAAAATTTATTTTTTTAGTTTAAAAATAAAAAAAATAAATTTACAGATCTGTTATTTACCAAATATTGATGGATTTTATTTTATTGTTCTAATTTAAATAAAAAAATTAATCATATAATTTTAATATTCAAAAATAAAAAATTTATTTTTTTAAAATTTTTTATTTTTAAAATTTTTTTTATCTTTTTATTCACCGGATAAGACTACACCCTCACAGTTGACTTTTTTTGCTGCACTTGTTCACAAAGTAAGAATAGATTAATTTAAAAAATTTAAAATTTTTATTTTTATATTTTTTTGGATAATTTGGAATTTTTTATTTTTTTACAATTACAAAAAAATTTATTTTTTAAGTTTAAAAATTAAAAAAATAATTTACAACTCTGTTATTTAACACATATTGTTGGACTTTATTTTATTTTTCTAATTGAAATAAAAAATTAATCATATAATTTAAAATTTCAAAAATAAAAAATTTAGTTTTTTAAACTTTTTAATTTTTTAATAATATTTTTTATTTTTTTGTTCTCCGAATAATGCTGCACTCAGAAAATTGTCTTTTTTTTGCTGCACTTGTTCACAAAATAAAAATAAATTAATTTAAAAAATTTAAAATTTTTTATTTTTCAATTTTTTTAGTTTTAGAATAATGGTGAAATTTTTTATTTTTCTTCTATTAGAAAAAATTTTATTTTTTAGTTTAAAACTTTAAACAAAAATAAAAAATTTACAGATCTTTTGTTTACTGGATATTGCTGAACTTTATTTTATTTTTCTAATTTAAATAAAAATTATTTAATAATATAATTTAAAAATTAAAAAATAAAAAATTTAGTTTTTTAAAGTTTTTAATCTTTTTAAAATATTTTTTTATCTTTTTATTCACCGGATAAGACTACACCCGGACAGTTGACTTTTTTTTGCTGCACTTGTTCACAAATTAATAATAGATTAATTTAAAAAATTTAAGATTTTAATTTTTTTTATTTTTTGAATAATTTGGAATTTTTTATTTTTTTTACAGTTAGAAAAAAAAAATTATTTTTTAAGTTTAAAAAATAAAAAAATTAATTTACAACTCTGTTATTTAACAGATATTGTTGGACTTTATTTTATTTTTCTAATTGAAATAAAAAAATTAATCATATAATTTAAAATTTCAAAAATAAAAAATTTAGTTTTTTAAAATTTTTAATTTTTTTTTCTCTAGATAATGCTGCACTCAGAAAATTAACTTTTTTTTTGCTGCACTTGTTCACAAAATAAGAATAAATTAATTTAAAAAATTTAAAATTTTAATTTTTTTATTTTTTAGATATCATTGGTATTTTTTATTTTTTTAAAATTCGAAAAAAATTTATTTTTTTAGTTTAAAATTTAAAAAAATTAAATTTACCAATCTGTTATTTACCAAATATTGCTGGACTTTATTTTATTTTTCTAATTTATATAAAAAAATTAATCATTGATGACAAGTCATCTTAGCCTAGTTTCACTAGTCTTTTTCTTTTGTTTTCAATTGATTTTATGCACTTTCTTGATGCATAAGCAAGCCAATTGGGTAGAATTTCATGTTTCCTTTGATTCAATCAACCATGGATGAATTAATGCAATTTCATGAGATTTTATGCTATAATTGTCATATATTATGAAAGAATAACAAACTCATGATTTTGAACATAGCTTTGATGTGTTTGGTTGATTGATGATAGGTGAAAAGAGCTTTGAAGAAGGTTGAAGAAAGAAGAAAGAGCAAGGAGCAAGAGAGAACAAAAAGCTTGAGCAAAAGCTTGCCTCAAACTTTAGCTCAAGCTTTTGGAAGAGTGAATTCACATTGGTTGGAGCAAAAGGCTTGCGCCAACGTTTGCCTCAAGCTTTTTGGCAAACGTTGGCGCCACACACTGATGTGTGGAAAACGATCCAACACAAAACTCACCGGCAAGTGTACCGGGTCGCATCAAGTAATAATAACTCACATGAGTGAGGTCGATCCCACAAGGATTGAAGGATTGAGCAATTTTAGTTTAGTGGTTGATTTAGTCAAGCGAATCAAGTATTGGTTGAGTGGTTTGTGCTTTGCAGAAACTAAATTGCGTGAAATGTAAAAGGAGAGGGGTAAAATGCAGTAAATTAAAGAACAGGAAAGTAAATGTGCTGAATCTTAAAGTGCAAGTAATGTAAATTGTAGAATTGTAAAAGGGATTGGGAGTTGGGATTGCAGAAATTAAACAAGAACGAGTAAATTGCATTAAACAGTAAAAGAGAAAATTGAATAGCAGTGAAGTAGATCTTAAACAAAAGAGTGAAATGCTTTGAGAATTTAAAAGACAGAGAAAGCAGTGCTTAATTTGTAGCAAAGTAAAAGAGGTTGAAGATCTCAGGAGTGGAAGAGACTAGATAACAAGTCTAGATCTCAAATCCTTCCTTGATCCAACAAGAATAATTGCAAAAGAAACTGAAAAGTAAATTGCAGAAAGTGTAGAAGATGAAGCAGTAAACAGAAAGTGAAATTCAATTGTGCAGAAAACTAAACAAGATCTCAAGGTGAGATTGAAACAGAAGTTCTTCAATTCTCCACCCAAGATCCAAAGCAAGAAAATAAAAGAGTGCTCAAGCAAGAACCAAGAAGAAGAGAGATCAATTCTCCTTCCAAGTTCTCAGAAATCCAAATTCAAAGTTCAAAGCTCAAAAATGAAAATGACAATAAAAAGGAGAATTCAAAGTAAAATCTCAAAGTGTCAAAGGTCCTAATTACATCAAACTAACTCCTATTTATACACTTTCTATTCTTTGATTTTGGAATTTGGATGGGCTTTTGATTTGGTGAAGAAATGAATTAAATTGGATTTTTAATCCAATTTGTAGCCCAAAGTGCACCTCCAGGGGAAAGCTCAGTTGGAAAATCCAACTTAGCTTTCAAGCATGCTCTATCCGTGTCAAATTGGTGTGCCCAGCCTTGTTTGGGTGTCAATTGCACTAGAGCTCAGTTGGAAAATCCAACTTAGCTCTAGGCCGTGTCCTTGTTGTGCGCATGGCAAGCTTGGTGCGCTTCAATTGTTGCTGGGCCGTGTCATGATGCCTTGGTGTGCTAGGATTGTGCGCCAAAGTGTGGATGCTTGAGGGAGAGGCAATGCTCAGTTGGAATTTCCAACTGAGCTTTCCTTGTAGCACCTTTGCTTGAGACTTCAAGGTCCCAGGTTCAACACTTGGTGGAGGAAGCCTTGGAGCTAATTTCCTTGGTTGAGTGGGTGTTCCTCCCTTGTGTTTCCAAGAGTTCCCAAGTTCGAAACTTGGAGGAAGCATTTAAGCTATTTTCCCTTGATTTTCCTTGCTAGCTTGGTGGCACTCCTTCCTTATGTTTCAAAGAGTTCCCAAGTTCGAAACTTGGAGGAAGCATTCTAGCTATTTATTGTTGAATTCCCTTGCAAGGAGTAGCGTGTGGTTCCAAGTTCGAACCATGGAGGATGCATTTTGGCCATTTCTTCTTGAATTTCCTTGCAAGGTGAGTTCCTTGCTTCTCCTTGGCCCTTGGTTCGAATCTTGTAGGCTTCATCCCTTGGAATTTCTTCTTGAATTAAAATGGAGAAGTCCCGATAAAGTTAACTTAGTTAACTTAGCTTTGCACCATTTCCTTGCTTTCTTTGGTGCTCAGTTAACTATTTTAACTTAGCTTTGTAGCTTCCTTCTCCTTCCATTCCTTATGAAGCTCAGTTTGCTTTCTTAACTTAGCTTCCCTTTCTTCCTCAATGTGGTCATACTTTTCCTTCCCTTTGCCACGCTTTCTCTTTCTTTTGGACACGCTTCTTGCTTCATTGGGCACATTTCTTATGCCACGTTTTTCTTCTTTTCTTCTTTCTTCACCTACAAGCAATCAAAACAACCAATCAAAGTATCACAAAATTCACAAGGTTTATAAATCAATTAATTATCAATTAAATTTAGCTTAAACCTCATGATTTTGCATCAATTACATGGTGGTCGTTTGATTTAGAGAAGTCATGCATTTTCACTCCAAATTACTTACTTAGAATGCAAGAAAGTGCATAAAACTTAATAAAAACAAAGAAAAAGGCTAGTGAAACTAGGCTAAGATGACTTGTCATCACAACACCAAACTTAAAACTTGCTTGTCCCCAAGCAAGCACTTAAACATAAGAGAAGATAGAATGAAATAGATAAGCATGCATGTCCTTATTAGGCATTTAGTTGAATTTCGTTTATGGGGTTTTATGGAGATCAAAAATAGCTCATTTATTACTTGCTGTCAAAATAACTATGCTTCCTTAAGGGTTCACCAAGGTTGCTGCTATGATTCCTTACCCTTTTGCTTAATCCCCTTGTTAGCTTTTTCTGCTTTCTTTTGCATTTCAGAGCTTATTATCTATTAGAGGCTTGGTGTCAAATGTTGCAGTGGCCTTTGGCTTATTTTCACTCAACATTTTTTTTTCCACAGACACATGGCTCACTTCTTTCTTCCTAGGATCATTGATGCCCAGCATCTCTTTGGATTACTAAATGTTTTGTAGCTAGGTTGCTCTTTATTGTGGACTTTCAGTTGACAATCCCAAATCAGTTGATCTAAGTTGCCAAGTTTTAAGATACTCCTTAGAACCTACTTGTCCAAGCATATCCTAGTACACAAACACCACAGGCATATGTCCTAGGGTCCAAGCTATTGGTGTTTAGCCTTATTGTTTGTTTCTTTGCCAACTTTTGGCTTTTCTTCTTTCTTTTTCTTTCTGTTTTGGTTTATTTTCAAGGGGCTTTCATTATTTTGAAAGATCATAGCAGCAAACTAGCTTAAGTTTCAAGAACAAGTCATTCTGCAACATTTATTCCATGAGCTAATAGTTGAATCAAACACACACCACCACTAACTTCATTCTAACTTTTGCAACATTGAACAATTACTTTTCTAAATCAAACATCTTTCTTTTATTCAAACAGCAAGGGAAACAAAACAAACTTTTCAAGTTAATGAGTGATGACAATTATTATGCAGATAACTTTCTTCAACATGTACTTCCACTTGCAACTAAATAATCATTCCAACCAGACTTAAAGGACTCTCTGAATTAAATCATTACATAATAACAAGGATCAAGAATAGGTACAACCTGTGGAGTTGCAATTTTCCATTCTTCTTTCTTATTTGCTCCTTTTGAGTTGTAATTCAGGTGTTCTTTTAAGTTGTTGGCTATTTTTCTGCCTGCTCCTCAATTGTTGCTTGCTGTTCAACCCCTTCAGGTGTTGGTAAATCTGCAAAGCTTGTGTGTGGGTTCTCGAACTTATTTTGGTGTGTGAAAACCAAACTTAGTTCCTTGCCAATATTTCTCATGCAACAAATTGTATGTGAACTCTTTTTCTTTTTCACAAGAAATAAACTAATGATTTTGAAATAGTAGAATAGTTAATTAGTTTATCTAAATGCTCAAAGCTAGCATTATATAGGGGGTGAGAATATGTTTTATGATGAGATTTTGGTGGAACACCAAACTTAGAATCCTTCATTCTCCCTTATATTGTTTTGGTGTGCAACACCAAACTTAGCTTTTTGCAATGTAGATAAGGCTAATTAACCTCTTTATTGAAATAACTATGGAAAGAAACTATCTCAGGTTGGGTTGCCTCCCAACAAGCGCTCTTTTATTGTCACTAGCTTGACATTGACTTCCTCTTTTATGGTGGTTGATGACTGTAGTGCCTCAACTTGTCCCCTCTGATTGTGAGCTTCTTCTTTGTTCCTTGGTGCTCTATCTCAGCATGTTCTAGTGATAATATTTTACTCACAGTATAGTAATCGTTAGTTTGTTGGTCTGTTCCCAGTTGTTGATAGACTAACTGCACTTTGTCACCTTTGGAGAGCCCTTCTGTTGGAATTTTTTTGTTCTTCCACCCCTTTTTGATTCTGTTTTTGTTTTTCTTCCCTCCTTTTGTTGACCCTTCTTCTTTGAAAATAGGCTCCCTTTTGAAATTCCTTTTCTTATTTGCCAATACTACAATGTCCCCTTGAGCTTCTTCATTACTTTGCACAGTCTCTTTCTCTTTTTGGCCTGCTGTATCATCTATCTCTTGCTTGGGAGGGCGGTTGTTGTTTGTCTTGTTGATTTCCTCCTTCTACTGCAGATTCTCCTTGTCTTTTTCTGTACCATCCTTCTTTTCATTACTGCTCTGTGTTTCTGGTAGTACACTCAGAGTGATACTTTCATTATGTATCCTGAGGGTTAATTCTCCTTGCTCTATGTCTATGATGGCCCTAGCAGTGGCCAAGAACGGTCTTCCCAGTATAATGGAGTTGCCCTCATCCTGATTCGAATCTAGGATCACAAAATCTGTAGGGAAGATGAATCTGTCTACCTTGACTAGAAGGTTCTCAATTATACCCGTGGGGCATATCACTGATTTGTCCACCAATTCTAGAGACATCTGTACTGGTTTCACCTCTTTTATTCCTAGCTTTTTCACTAGGGAGGCAGGCATTAGATTGATACTAGCTCCCAAGTCACACATCGCCTTCTTGATGGTCATACTGCCAATGGCGCAGGGTAGAAAGAAACTCCCAGGGTCCTCGAGTTTGGGAGGAAGTCCCTTCTGGATTAGTGCTTTGCATTCCTCAGTGAGCAGTATAGTTTCATTGACTTGCCAACTCCTCTTCTTGTTGATAAGTTCCTTCAAGAACTTTGCGTACAGGGGCATTTGCTCAAGTGCTTCAGCTAAGGGAATATTGATCTCTAACTTCTTGAAGATTTCAAGAAATTTTGGGTAGTGTTGATCTTTAGTCTCCTTGTTGAACCTTTGAGGATATGGCAAGGGAGGAGTGAAGTTCATTCCCTGCCTTTGGTCCTTAGTTGGCTCCTCAACTACTTCCTTTCCCTTTCTTAATTTTTGTGGCTGATCTTCTTTTTCTTGAGCTTGATTCTGAGTTTGTTTGCTTGCTGTTACATCTTCATCATTGGCCTTCTCTTTTTTAGCTTGTTTCTTGTCACTTTCTTTTGGCTTCTTGGTTGTTTCTTCATTTTTCACCAGGACTTTTCCACTCCTCAGTTGAATTGCCTTGCACTCCTCTTTAGGATTAGGAATGGTGTCACTTGGCAGTGAATTTGATGACCTTTCAATGGTGATTTGCTTGGAGATTTGTCCAATTTGCCTTTCTATATTTTTCATGGAGGCTTCTTGGTTCCTCAATGTCATCTCTTGAGTTTTCATCATTTTTTCCATCAGAAGCTCTAAGTTGTTAATCCTTTGAGATTCTTGTGAGATTGGTTGGTTGTGGGGTGTTGAGGGTTGAGGGTAAGTGTTTTGATTTGAGGTTTGGTTATTGGATGGGTAATGGTTGGAGTTGGGGTAGTTGTTTTGGGGTTTTCTGTAGGAGTTTTGGTTAGTTTGCTGCTGGTTGTTTCTTGAAGTGTTTTGATTTGAGTTTCTCTGCCATGGTTGTTGATTCTGGTTGTGATTGTCTCCCCTGATGACAAGTCATCTTAGCCTAGTTTTACTAGTCTTTTTCTTTTGTTTTCACTTGAATTGTGCACTTTCTTGAGCTACAAGTAAGCTAATTTGGGTAGATTTTCATGCTTCCTTTGATTGAATCAACCATGTATGAATTCATGCTATTTCATGAGGTTTTATGCTATAATTGTCACATATTATGATAAAATGAATATCTCATGATTTTAAGCATAGCTTTGATGTGTTTGGTTGATTAATGATAGGTGAAGAAAGCTTGGAGAAAGGTTGAAGCAAGAAGGAATGGCTAGGAGTAAAGAGAGGACAATGGAATAAGTAAAAATGAACCAGGAAGCAAAAAGCTGGACCAAAAGTTAGCCTCAAACTTTTGCACAAACTTTTGGGTGAAAAGTTAGCCCCAACGTTAGCCCCTAACTTTTGGGCTAACGTTGGCACATGAAAGTTACTCCCTGGGCACCAAAAGTTTGTGCCAACGTTAGCCCCTAACTTTGTGGCTAACGTTGGCATGAGAAAAACACCCCCTGGGCACCAAAAGTTTGCGCCAACGTTAGCCTCTAACTTTTGGGCTAACGTTGGCACATGAACAATACAAAGGGGGAGCAAAAGTTTGCGCCAACGTTAGCCTCTAACTTTTGGGCTAACGTTGGCACATGAAAAACACAAAGGGGGAGCAAAAGTTTGCGCCAACGTTAGCCCCTAACTTTTGGGCTAACGTTGGCGCCATAAGTGCACTAAGGAAGGCCAACGTTGGAGCAAAAGTTAGACCCCTAACTTTTGCACCAACGTGGGTATCAGCAAAACATGGGGGCTGATATGAAAAGTTGGACCAAAAGTTTGCCTCAAACTTTTTGCTCAAACTTTTACTCAAACTTTTGCAAAACTCCAACCCGGTTCACTTGGTTCACTTTGGTTCCTCTCCAAACTCCAAGAGCAATCAACCAAGGCCTCTCTCAACCCAATTCCACCAAGAACAAAGGCCCAACTCAAGGCTTGAAGATCATTTGAAGAAAGTGTATAAATAGGATAGAATTCAAGTTTTTAAGGGAGCTTTTTCCTTTTGGAGTTTTCATAATAGTTTTCGGAGAGCTTTGGATATTGAGTGATCTTTAATTTCTTAGTTTCGGGGAAGGAGAATTCCACTCTCTTCCTCTTAGTTTTATTGCTTTCAATTTCAATTGCAATTGTCTTGGATCTTGGGTTGGAGAATTGAAGGAATTCTGTTTCAATCTCATCCGAAGATCTCTCTGTTTCTTCTACTGCTTATTGAATTTAATTTCTGTTAATTGTTCTTCTTCTACTTTCTTTGCAATTTACAATTCCTTTGCAATTGTTCTTGTTGGATCTAGGAAGGCATTGAGATCTAGACTTGGTTATCTAGTCTCTTGGGTCTTGAGATCCGGATTCCCCATTTCCCATTCCCTGTTTACTGTTTTCATGCTTATTTACAATTCTGTTTTTAGATCCGGTTCAGTCCAAGTGTTCTTTTACTTCTCTGTTGGTTGCAATTTACTTTCCCTCGTTTAATTTCTGTAAATCCAACTCCCAATTCCCTTTACAATTCAAGCTATTTACATTTCTTGCACTTTAAGATTCTGCAATTTACATTTCTTGTGTTCTAAGTTTCTGCCATTTAATTTCTTATTCTTTAAGATTTAGCATTTAAATTCCTGTTCTCTTTAATTTCATGTCAATTACCCATTCCCTTTACTTTCCATGCAATTTAAATTCTGCAAATCACAAATCACTCAACCAAATCTTGATTCGCTTGACTAAATCAACCACTAAACTAAAATTGCTCAATCCTTCAATCCCTGTGGGATCGACCTCACTCCCGTGAGTTATTATTACTTGATGCGACCCGGTGCACTTGCCGGTTAGATTTGGGTGTTTTGGAGAAATTCGTTTTTCCGCAAAAATATCCCATCAAGTTTTTGGCACCGTTGCCGGGAATTGATTAGATTGACAATGATTAAGTTAGGTGGCAGTTTAGATCAAGCACTTTTTCTTTAATTTTTGACTAACCCACTAACTGTTTGAAGTTTTGCCTCAACTGACTATACTCAATTTGCAAAAGTATCACTGTGTGTTCCGTTGTTAATTTATATGTCATAGGGAAGAAGAGCAGCCAAAAGGAAGGATATCATTGAAGAAGGAGTTTCTGAGAAAGAAGAACATCACAACATGAAGCCACAACTCATTACACTAATAGAGAACAATTGTTCCTATGGTGGAAATCCCTTGGAGGACCCTAAACAGCACCTATCCATTTTTCTGAAAACTTATGGTGCTGTCAATCTCAATGGTGTAAACCATGATACCATTAAGCTCTTGTTATTTCCCCTCTCACTGAAGGATGAAGCGGCACAATGGCTTGAAACCTTTCCCCAAGGAAGTATAACTAGTTGGGATGAATTGGTTGCCAAGTTTCTAGCCAAATTCTCCTCATCCCAACAACACATCAAGATGAAAGAAGGAGTACATCCATTCATACAAAGAGAGGAAGAACCATTGTTCAAAGCATGGGAGAGATACAAGAAAGCAAGTGACAAGGTGGATTTTCAAGCGTTCTATGAAGGATTAACCTCAGAAACAAGAAGAGCAGTAGATTACTTCTCAGATGGCCTACTCAAGGCAACAGCAACCATCCAAGGAACTGCAGAGTTCAGTGACAAGAGAGCCAATAACCAACACTCATTTGAGACACCACGGAATGCAATTTCAGAAAAGGAAGTAATGAATCTTGAAGGAGTGAGAGCAACCATGAATCAAAACAAACAGCTATACCAGCAAACTCAGCAGCAATTGGAATCAATAGCTAGACAAATTGATTCTCTACATTCTGCCACAGTGAATGCACAATTTCCACCATGGAAACCACATTCTTATCTAAGAATGAGGGAATCTCAGCATCAGGAACAAAGGGACTTCAACTATAACAACCCCAACTTCCCAAACCTGCAAAAACACCACCATACCAACAAAAATCACTACACACCACCCCAATATACACACCTCCAGCCCTGTCCTACCTCACCACCCGCCCAAAATGACTTACATCAATCACCACAATTAACACAGCCACAACCAATCCTAAACTTCCAAAGACTCTACGTTCTAGAAATGATGATGGAAAGGTTTATGAAAATTCAAGAAATGACAATAATAGAGCAGGAGGATATAAGGAAAAACCAAGAGGCATATCTCAAGAGAATTGAAAGGCACATGGAACAACTGGTTCAAAACCTTGCTAAACTGGGCGAGAGAGAGGGAGATATGTCCCTAAGAGCCACTGAAGATGACTCAAAGAACAGTGAAAAAGCTGCTGGGTTGAAAGGGAAAGCAGTTATGGAAAACAGTGAGAAGGCTACGGGAAAAGAAACAACTATCAAGGAGAAGCCTACGGTGAGAGGAGGAAACCAAAGGCAACAGAAACCTCAACTTCCATGATCAGAGGATGAAGGATGTCAAGCTAGTGACAATAAAAGAGTGCTTGTTGGGAGGCAACCCAACCGGAGGTAGTTTTCTGTTCATAACTATTTTAATAAAAAGGTTAATTAGTTTTATCTATAATGCAAGAAGCTAAGTTTGGTGTTGCACACCAAAACAATCTAAAGGAGAATGAAGGATTCTAAGTTTGGTGTTCCACCAAAATCCCATCATAAAACACATTCTCACTTTCTGCATAATGCTGGCTTCAAGCATGTTGGATGAACTAGTTAACTATTCTACTGTTTCCTAGTCTTCAGTTTTATTGCTTTTGAAAAAGAAAAAAAAAGAAAAAGAGTTTCACACATGGTTAATTCAATGCATGAGAACCATTGGCAAGGTACTAAGTTTGGTGTTCCCACACCAAAGTAAGTTCAAAAGCCCACAAATAAATCATGCAAGCTAACCATTTCTTCTTTCAAGTGCTTGGGGAACAAGCAACTTTCAATATCATTGCAGAGCATCATACAAGCTTTTGGAAGGATTAAGCATCATCTATCAAAAGGAAGAGAGAGGAATGTAAAGATCGGCAATGATGATGAGGAAGAGGAAAGCAAGCGAACTCCAAAAGGTTGTATTGTTCAGTGATTATTTTGTATCAGATGTTGCTAAATTGAAAGTTACATAATACCCCTGCCTGCCTGCGTAGCATAGTTTTTCTGCAATTCAATAAGCAAGATGCTTGATCATTCACAACACTATTTTCTTCAAAACTTGTTTGCACTCAATGATTCAAAAAAATGCATCACATGAAAGTTCTTTGAAAAGAAGGATTGAGGAATTAAACAATTTTGAGGCAAGAAAAAGATTAGGAGAAGTGGTGGTTCTAGTTGTATGAATATGTATTGAGGTTGCATGCTTGTCAAAACTTGCATGGGAGCTCATAGGCAGGACATGAAGTTCAAAGAAGTATTGTGGATATTCTCAAAAATCTATTGATCCAAGAAGCAGCAAACAAAACAAAAGAAAATAAAGAAAATACAAAAGCAAAAAGAACATGGCCCAAGGCTCTGAGCATCAATTACTAGGCAGAAAAGAAAGAAGAAACAATGACTCAAAGAGTTGTTAGCCTAGTAAATGCTTGTGGTTGAGTTGTGTCAAGGAAAGAGGCTTGAGCAAGTAAATCCTTAGGGGTGCTTTAACACCTAATACCTTAAAACCAACCGGTTTTGGAGTATTGATTGAAAGCTTATCTAAAGAGCCGCTTTGAGACATGACACTTAGAGTCAAGGCCAAAGCAAAGAAACCATAAGCTGCTTCAAGGTGACTACATATAAAGAGATCTCCATGATACCATTTGGATGAAAATCCTAAGACCTAAGTGATGACAAGTCATCTTAGCCTAGTTTCACTAGCCTTTTTCTTCTGTTTTCATTTAGTTTTATGCACTTTCTTGCATTATAAATTAGCCATTTGAATTGGAATTGCATGGTTTCCTTAAATCAATCAACCACCTTTTAATTGATACAAAATCATGAGGTTCAAGCCAACTTTAGTTGATAATTAATTGATTTATAAACCTTGTGAATTTTGTGATACTTTGATTGGTTGTTTTGATTACTTGTAGGTGAAGAAAGGAAACAAAAGGTGTGCCAACATTATGGAAGAAGGTTGCAAGAATGGGTTTGAGAAAATGGAATTCACGTTTGAGCTAACGTTTGCCTCAAACGTCAACTCAAACGTGAGTAGCAGTTGAAGAACACCCTGGGAAAAGCCAACGTTTGCGCCAACATTTGCCTCAAACGTGAGGTCAAACGTTGGCTCCAAAAGAGAAAAGAATTAAAGCTCCTGGGAAGGCAACGTTTGAGCCAACGTTTGACTCAAACGTGAGGTCAAACGTTGGCTCCAAAAAGAAGAAAGTTGGCATCCCTGGAGGCAGCAACGTTTGAGCCAACGTTTGACTCAAACGTGAGGTCAAACGTTGGCACCAAACAGCATGAAGGGGGCATACTTCAAACAAGAATAACTTGAGTTGTAGATGTCCAATTGAGGTGATTCCAAGTGGGTTAGAAAGCTGACATTCAGAGCTTTCCAACCATATATAATAGTCTCTATTGGGCACAAAATTGGCAACACAACAAGAGGACAAAGTAGACCCCAAGAAGCATACAAGAAGGGAGGTCCACGTTTGAGCTCACGTTTGACCTCAAACGTTGAGCCAAACGTGGATGACAGCATCATTGGCCTAGCTGCATAATTTTACTCAAGTAACGTTTGAGTCAACGTTTGCCTCAAACGTTGGCTCAAACGTGAATGGTTCATGGCTTGGTTCACTAATGGATTTTCTCCCAATACCAAGAGCAATCAACAGAGGCCACTATCAACCCAATTCCATCAAGGCTAAAGGCCCAATTCAAGGCTCAATAATCATTTGAAGAAAGTGTATAAATAGCTTAGGATTTAAAGTTTTGGGAGAGCTTTTCCTTGGAGAGTTTTCTTTAAACATTTTCATAAGTAGAGAGCTTTTGGTTTTTGAGCATTTTGAGATTCTGAGTCTTGGGTGTTGAAGAATTGAGGAAATTCTGTCTCAATCTCACCTTGAGATCTCTTTCTGTTTTGATTTACTGCATCATTGAGAATTTTCTGTTTCACCTCTTTTCTTCTACTGCTGGATCTTTACTTTTCTTGCAATTAAATTCTCAATTTGGATCTAGGAAGGTATTGAGATCTAGACTTGGTTATCTAGTCTCTTGGGTCCTGAGATCTGGAGTTTTCATTTTAATTTCTCTGTTGAACACTTCTGCAAGCAATTTACGTTTCTAGTTGAGATCCGTTTCATTTTAATTCCTCTTTTACTTCTCTACTTGTTGAGATTTACTTTTCTCTATTTAATTTCTGCAAATCCAATTCCAAATCCCCTTTACAATTCAAGTCATTTACATTTCTTGCACTTTAAGATTATGCAATTTACATTTCTTGCGATTTAAGTTTCTGCAATTTATATTTCTTGCACTTTAAGATTCAGCTTATTTACTTTCTTTGCTCTTTAATTTTCTGCAATCTACCCCTCTTCCTTTATTTTCCATGCAATTTAAATTCTGGTAATCACAAATCACTCAACCAACTTTTGATTCGCTTGACTAAATCAACCACTGAACTAAAATTGCTCAATCCTTCAATCCCTGTGGGATCGACCTCACTCACGTGAGTTATTATTACTTGATGCGACCCGGTGCACTTGCCGGTGAGTTTTGTGTCGGATCGTTTTCCGCACATCAAGTTTTTGGCGCCGTTGCCGGGGATTGATTAGATTGACAATGATTACGTGAAGTGGAGATCTAGATCAAGCACTTTTTCTTTTCTGATTCTTTAATCGTGGACTAACCCACTAACTGTTCGAATTTTTGCTTAAACTAAACTTCATTCTAGCAATAGAGTGAAGTGATTTTGCTGGTGTTTCTTTTGTTTTGTTTGTATGTCAGGTACAGGGAGATCCGTTCCTGTTTTATCTGAAGCTGACCAGAGAACTCTTAGAAGGTTAAGAAGAGCCGAAAGAGGAAAAAATATTGTTGGAGAAGAAGAATCTGAGGAAGAATACCACGAGATGGAAGGAGATACATCTAATCCAGAAGGAGGAGTTAACAATCACCCACAACAGAGGAGAGTATTGGCCTCTTACACCTTTGCAAATGCTAGACATTGTGGAAGCAGCATTCTCACCCCTAATGTTAATGCAAATAACTTTGAACTGAAGCCACAACTCATCACATTGGTCCAGAACAATTGCTCATTTGGGGGAGGACCATTGGAGGATCCAAATCAACATCTATCTACCTTCTTAAGGATTTGTGACACTGTCAAATCCAATGGCGTGAATCCTGAAACCTACAAGCTTCTGCTGTTCCCGTTCTCATTAAGGGACAAGGCCGCACAATGGCTTGAAACTTTTCCCCAAGGAAGTATCACTAGTTGGGATGACTTGGTGACTAAATTTCTAGCCAAATTCTATCCACCCCAAAGAGTCATCAGGCTGAAAACCGAGGTGCAGACATTCACACAATTAGATGCCGAATCCTTGTATGAAGCATGGGAGAGGTACAAAGCCTTAATCAGAAAGTGTCCCCCAGAGATGTTCAATGAATGGGACGTGCTGCAAAATTTCTATGAAGGCCTGACATTGAAATCTCAGGAGGCATTAGATCATTCTGCTGGAGGTTCACTACAACTGATGAAAACTGCTGAGGAAGCCCAGAATCTTGTGGACATGGTGGCCAACAATCAATATTTCTTTGCTCATCAAAGAAACCGCCAACCATCACAAAGGAGAGAAGTAATGGAGCTAGAAGGAGTAGACTCAATCTTGGCTCAAAACAAGATGATGCAGCAGCAAATTCAACAACAATTTGAGCAAATGGCCAAGAGGATTGATAGCCTCCAAGTTGCAGCAGTTAACACAAGCCAACCATCATCCACATGGGTGCAAAATGAAGAGACTCAAGAGGAGCAGCAGCAAGAACAAGTCCAGTACATGCACAACCAAAACTCTGGATAGAATGAAGTGTATGGAGACACATACAATCCATCCTGGAAGAACCACCCAAACCTCAGATGGGGAGACAATCACAACCAGAACCAACAACCATGGCAGAGGAACTCAAACCAAAACACTTCAAGAAACAACCAAAACCACAACCAGCAGCAAACTAACCAAAACCCTTACAGAAAACCTCAAAACAACTACTCCAACCCCAACCATTATCAATCCAATAACCAACCCACCAACCAAAATGCCTACCATCCACCAACCACACCTCACAACCCACCACAAGTGTCACCAGAATCTCAAAGAATCACTAACTTGGAAACCTTGATGGATAAGATGTGGAAGCACCAAGAAATGACAACCAAGAACCATGAAGCTTCCATGAAGAGCTTAGAGAAGCAGATTGGGCAAATCTCCAAACAGATTTCTGTTGAGAAACCTTCAAGCTCACTTCCGAGTGACACCATTCCTAATCCAAAAGAAGAGTGCAAAGCTATACAATTACGGAGTGGAAAAACATTGATAGACAACAACAAGGAGATAACCAAGAAGCCTTTGGATAGCAACAAAGAATCATCAGAGAAAGGGGAAGCTAGCAATGAAGACATGACAACAAGAAGAAGTGCCCCAGAGAAGCTCAAAGAGAAAGACAACCAGCCACATAGTTCAAAGGAAGTGATTCAGGGACAGCAGCAAGTGGAGAAGAGCATTACACCTCCACTACCATACCCTCAGAGGTTCAACAAAGAGACTAAGGATCAACACTTCCACAAATTCCTTGAGACTTTCAAGAAGCTAGAAATCAATATTCCCTTGGCTGAAGCACTGGAACAGATGCCCTTATACGCCAAGTTCTTGAAGGAACTCATTAACAAGAAAAGGAGTTGGCTTGAGAAGGAAACCATTATGCTCACTGAAGAATGTAGCGCTGTGATCCAGATGGGTATCCCACCAAAGCTCAAAGACCCAGGGAGTTTCGTAGTCTCATGCACCATAGGCAAGATAACATTGGAAAATGCTCTATGTGATTTAGGTGCCAGCATCAACTTGATGCCTTTATCACTGATGAGAAAGCTTGCTATAGAAGAAGTCAAACCCACCAGGATGTCACTAGTAATGGCCGATAGATCAATCAAGATACCCAATGGAATTGTAGAAAATTTACTAGTGAAGGTTGGAAAGTTTATCTTCCCTGCAGACTTCGTAATCTTAGACACAGAAGGGGAAGGAAACAACTCAATCATTTTGAGGAGACCGTTTCTAGCCACAGCAAGAACCACGATTGACGTGGAGAAGGGAGAAATGACCTTCAGGGTGCATAATGAACAAATGGTAATCAATGTCTTCAAATTAATGCAACACCCCTCAGAGCAAGAGAACTACATGAATGTGGATATGATAGAAGGGCTGGTAGAAGAAATGTTTGAAGAAGACTATTTGAAGCATCAGGAAGAACAAGGAGAGGAAGTGGTAGAAATATCTATTGAAGACAAGAAAGAGGATAAACCAAAATAGGAGTTGAAGCCTCTCCCTCCTCACCTCAAGTACGTGTTTCTTGGGGAAGCCGAGGCACTGCCAGTAATCATAAATTCCTCCTTGAACATGGATGAAGAAGCAAGGTTGATTGAGGTATTAAAAGCTCACAAAACAGCGTTGGGGTGGACAATTGAGGACATCAAAGGCATCAGCCCTGCTATCTGTATGCACAAAATATTATTGGAGGAAGAATCAAAACCTGTGGTTCAACCTCAAAGAAGACTCAACCCAACCATGAAAGAGGTGGTTCAAAAAGAAGTGATGAAGCTATGGAATGCGGGGATAATTTTCCCAATCTCAGACAGTTCTTGGGTGAGTCCGGTACAAGTTGTGCCAAAAAAGGGAGGAATGACAGTCATCACCAATGAGAAGAATGAATTGATCCCCACTCGGACAGTGACTAGGTGGAGAATGTGTATAGACTATAGGAGATTGAATGATGCAACAAGAAAAGATCATTTCCCTCTACCCTTCATTGATCAAATGTTAGAAAGACTAGCAGGCCATGCTTACTATTGTTTCCTGGATGGGTACTCTGGATACAATCAAAAAGTGGTGGATCCCAAGGATCAAGAGAAGACATCCTTCACATGCCCATTTGGAGTTTTCGCCTATAGGAGGATGCCCTTTGGACTGTGCAACGCACCAGCCACTTTTCAAAGGTGCATGCTTTCCATCTTTTCTGATATGGTGGAAAAATTCTTAGAAGTCTTCATGGATGATTTTTCTGTTTTCGGAAATTCATTTAACACTTGCTTGCATAACTTAACTCTTGTTTTGAAAAGATGCCAAGAAACTAATTTAGTGTTGAATTGGGAAAAATGCCATTTCATGGTTCCGGAAGGAATAGTTCTTGGGCATAAAGTGTCATGTAAAGGTATAGAAGTTGATAAAGCTAAAATAGAAGTTATTGAAAAACTCCCTATACCTGTTAATGTGAAAGCAGTAAGGAGTTTTCTTGGGCATGCTGGGTTCTACAGAAGGTTCATCAAAGATTTTTCAAAAATAGCAAAACCATTGAGCAACTTACTAATGAATGATACTCCCTTCATCTTTGATAACACTTGTAAACATGCCTTTGAAACTCTCAAGAGAAAGCTCATTACAGCACCAATCATCACACCTCCTGATTGGAATTTACCTTTTGAACTTATGTGCGATGCAAGTAACCTTGCTATTGGTGCTGTACTGGGGCAAAAGAAAGACAAATTGCATCATGTCATATATTATGCTAGCAAGGTGTTGAATGAAACACAGAAAAATTATACCACCACTGAAAAAGAACTGTTAGCAATTGTATATGCATTTGATAAGTTTAGACAATACTTGATCGGTTCAAAAGTTATAGTATACACTGACCATTCTGCTCTCAAGTATTTAATGTCTAAACAGGATTCAAAGCCAAGGCTTATTAGGTGGGTGTTGCTGCTACAAGAATTTGATATTGAAGTTAGGGATAGAAAGGGAAGTGAAAATCAAGTAGCAGATCATCTATCAAGAGTGCCACAAGAAGCCAAGCAAGATAAACCACAGCAAGTAAATGAGAACTTCCCTGATGAACACTTATTCCAAGTTCAACAAACACCTTGGTTTGCGGACATCGCAAACTATAAGGTAGGAAGGAAGATACCTCAAGAATTGTCCAAGCAACAAACGAAGAAACTGATCAATGAAGCAAGGAAATTCTTGTGGGATGAACCCTTCCTATTCAAGAGATGTTCTGATGGAATGATTAGAAGGTGTGTCCCTGAAAATGAAGTGAAGGACATATTGTGGCATTGCCATGGCTCAGCATATGGTGGACACTTTGGACCAGAAAGAACAGCTGCAAAGGTACTACAGAGTGGGTTTTATTGGCCAACTATGTTTAAGGATGCCAGAGAGTTCGTTCACCAATGCAACGAATGTCAAAGAGCTAGAGGATTGACAAAAAGAAATGAGATGCTGATGAGCGGATATTTTATACGCTTTTTGGGGATAATTTCATATAGTTTAGAGTATGTTTTAGTTAGTTTTTAGTCTATTTCTAGTAGTTTTTAGGAAAAATTCATATTTCTGGACTTTACTATGAGTTGTGTGTTTTTCTGTAATTTCAGGTATTTTTCTGGCTGAAATTGAAGGAGCTGAGCAAAAATCTGATTCAGGCTGAAAAAGGACTGCTGATGCTGTTGGATTCTGACCTCCCTGCACTCAAAATGGATTTTCTGGAGCTACAGAACTCGAAATGGCATGCTTCCAATTGCGTTGGAAAGTAGACATCCAGGGCTTTCCAGCAATATATAATAGTTCATACTTTGCACAAGGATAGACGACGTAAACTGGCGTTCAACGCCAGTTCTCTGCCCAATTCTGGCGTCCAACGCCAGAAAAGGATCAAAAACTGGAGTTGAACGCCCAAACTGGCATAAAAACTGGCGTTCAACTCCACAAATGACCTCTGCACGTGAATTGCTTAAAGTCTCAGCCCCAGCACACACCAAGTGGGCCCCAGCACACCAAGTGGGCCCCAGAAGTGGATCTCTGCATCATCCATCATAGTCCACTCATATTTTGTAACCCTAGGCTACTAGTTTAGTATTTAAACAACTTTTAGAGACTTATTTTGTATCTCATGACATTTCAGATCTAAACTTTGTATTCTCTGACGGCATGAGTCTCTAAACCCCATTGTTGGGGGTGAGGAGCTCTGCTGTGTCTCGATGAATTAATGCAAGTATTTCTGTTTTCCATTCAAACACGCTTGTTCTTATCTAAGATGTTCATTCGCGCTTAACTGTGATGAAGGTGATGATCCATGACATTCATCATCTTCCTCAACCCACGAACGTGTGCCTGACAACCACCTCCGTTCTATATCCGATTGAATGAGTATCTCTTAGATTCCTTAATCAGAATCTCCGTGGTATAAGCTAGAGCTGATGGCGGCATTCATGAGAATCCGGAAAGTCTAAACCTAGGATTCAAGGATTGAATGACTGTGACGAGCTTCAAACTCCTGAAGGCTGGGCGTTAGTGACAGATGCAAAAGGATAGTAAATCCTATTCCAACCGGATCGAGAACCAACCGGTGATTAGCCGTGCTGTGACAGAGCGCGTGAGCGTAGTTTTCACTGGAAGGATGGAAAGTAGCCATTGACAACGGTGATCCACCAACACACAGCTTGTCATAGGAGGACGTGCGTGCGTGAACAAGAAAACAGAGGAAAGCAGAGATTCAGAAGACAAAGCATCTCCAAAACTCCAACATATTCTCCATTACTGCACAACAAGTAACTTTTAATTTATGCTCTACTGGTTACTCACAATTCAATTGATAAACATAATTGACTTCCTGACTAAGATTTACAAGATAACCATAGATTGCTTCAAACCAACAATCTCCGTGGGATTCGACCCTTACTCACGTAAGGTATTACTTGGACGACCCAGTGCACTTGCTGGTCATGTGTGCGAAATTGTAAGAGAGTAATGTGTGCTAAATTGTAAGAGAGTAACAATTTTGTGCACCAAGTAACAATTTTGTGCCACCAGATGCCTCAAAATTTCATCTTGGAAGTAGAGCTATTTGACCTATGGGGCATTGATTTCATGGGACCTTTTCCCCCTTCCTACTCGTTCAGATATATCTTGGTTGCAGTCGAGTATGTCTCAAAGTGGGTGGAAGCCATAGCCACAACCACCTGTGATGCACAGATTGTCCTCCAATTCCTTAAGAAGCACATCTTCACAAGATATGGAGTACCCAAGGGTCTTGTTAGTGATGGTGGTGGTCACTTTTGCTGCAAACAAATGGAGAAACTCCTCCATAAATATGGAGTGATCCACAAAGTAGCCACACCATACCACCCTCAAACCAATGGCCAGGCTGAATTAGCAAATAGGGAGTTGAAGAAGATCTTAGAAAAGACAGTGGGAAGCACAAGAAAAGATTGGGCGAGGAAGCTAGAAGATGCACTTTGGGCATACAGGACAGCTTTCAAAACTCCCATTGGAAAGTCACCCTTTCAGCTATTGTATGGAAAATCATGCCACCTTCCTGTAGAGCTTGAACACAGAGCTTTTTGGGCCACTAAACTCCTCAATCTTGACTCCCAAGCTGCAGGAGAGAAAGGGTTGCTACAACTGAATGAACTGGATGAATTCAGGCTAGAAGCTTATGAGAGTGCTAAGATATACAAGGAAAGAGTTAAGAGGTGGCATGATAAGAAAATCATAAAGAAGGAGTTCAAGCCAGGACAGCAAGTGCTCTTGTATAACTCAAGGCTCAAGATCTTCCCTGGCAAGCTCAAGTCCAAATGGACAGGTCCGTATCTAGTAACAAAAGTCTTTCCTTATGGAGGTCTTGAGCTGCTAGATGAGGCCACACAGAGCCACTTCACAGCAAATGGACATAGAGCAAAGCCTTATTTAGGAGACCAATTGGACAAGGAAAAGGAAGTTCAGTACCTGAGCTGAACAAACACAGAGAATGTCAAGCTAGTGACATTAAAAGAGCGCTTATTGGGAGGCAACCCAATCTGAGGTAGTTTTCTTTTCATAGCCTTTTCAATAAAAATGTCGAATGATTGGTATGCATTGCAAGAAGCTAAGTTTGGTGTTGCACACCAAAATAATTTAAGGGAGAATGAAGGATTCTAAGTTTGGTGTTCCACCAAAACATCATTTAAAAGCACATTCTCACTTCTTGCGTAATACTAGCTCCAGGCAATCAAACAGATCATTCAACTACTTAATTGCTCTCTAGTTTAACCCCATAACCTTTAGCAAGAGCACAAGACTTTACACATAGTAACTTGTTGCATCAGAGGAAGTGGCAAGGAACTAAATTTGGTGTTCCCACACCAAGTTAAATTCAAAAGCCGCACTCAATTTATGCCTACTAATCAGTCACCCAAAGGGCTTGGAAAGCAAGCAACTTTTGAGAATTGTGCAGGGAACTAACCACAAATTGAAGACATTACGCACCATGACGCAAAAAGGGAACAACAGAAAGGAAGACAAAAGAACTGCAAACCAATAGGTTGTATCTATACTTAACTTCTGCTGTTGAGAAATGCTGTGATTTATATCTTGCTAAAGTGTTCAGCTAGTACAAGTAAAAATATTTTTTTTAAGCTAGTCTAAGTGTGTGCTTGTGTGGTTACTTTCACTTAACTAATGCATGTCTTGTCCCCTGCATCTTTTCAATTCAATAAAAGAAATGTTTGAAACATGAAGTAAGATGGTTCTTTGTTAGCTAGAAGTCAAATAATAGTAAGTGGTGGCATATATGTGTGATTGTGTGGCAACTCACTATCAGTGAATAAAAGGAATAGATTGTTCTCTCTTTAAGAAGAAAGCAGCTCACTGTCTATGAATCTCAATCAAATAAAAGTCCTTGTGTGAAAAGAAAAGCAAAAAGAGAAAAGAAAAAGCCAAAAATGGCAACAGAACAAAAGAAAAAAATAAAAAGAAACAAAGCTAGAGACCAATAGCTTGAACCTTAGAATATATGCCTGTGGTGTCTTTGTATTGGGATCTGCTTGGATCATTAAGTTCTTTGGAGTGCATCAACACTTGGTGACTTGGGTTAACTAATCCGGGATCATCAACTGAAAGTCCACTATCAAGAGAAACCTAACTACAAGACATTTAGTAACCCAAAGAGGTACTGGGCATCAATGTTCTAAGAAGGAATGTGAGCCAAGTGTCTATAGTGAATAATGTGTCAAGCATAAGTAAAGAAAAGAGCTTGTACACATGACACTGAACTAAAGCTTATAGAAAAATAATAACCAAGGACAAAGGAATAATGAGAGGTCATAGCAGTGTATTGCTTGATGCTTAAAGGAAACTTTCTAGGCCTAATTATCAATAAAAAGTGGATAAGTTACATATCTGCATAAAACCCCATGAACTACCAATAATATTCTGCTAACATGAGCATTCTCTTTTGTTTTCATTCTTTCTTCTTAATAATTCTTTTCTTGCTTGGGGACAAGCAAGCTTTAAGTTTGGTGTTGTGATGACAAGTCATCTTAGCCTAGTTTCACTAGCCTTTTTCTTCTGTTTTCATTTAGTTTTATGCACTTTCTTGCATTATAAATTAGCCATTTGAATTGGAATTGCATGGTTTCCTTAAATCAATCAACCACCTTTTAATTGATACAAAATCATGAGGTTCAAGCCAACTTTAGTTGATAATTAATTGATTTATAAACCTTGTGAATTTTGTGATACTTTGATTGGTTGTTTTGATTACTTGTAGGTGAAGAAAGGAAACAAAAGGTGTGCCAACATTATGGAAGAAGGTTGCAAGAATGGGTTTGAGAAAATGGAATTCACGTTTGAGCTAACGTTTGCCTCAAACGTCAACTCAAACGTGAGTAGCAGTTGAAGAACACCCTGGGAAAAGCCAACGTTTGCGCCAACATTTGCCTCAAACGTGAGGTCAAACGTTGGCTCCAAAAGAGAAGAGAATTGAAGCTCCTGGGAAGGCAACGTTTGCGCCAACGTTTGCCTCAAACGTGAGGTCAAACGTTGGCGCCAAAGAGAAGAGAAATGGCATCCCTGGAGGCAGCAACGTTTGAGCCAACGTTTGACTCAAACGTGAGGTCAAACGTTGGCTCCAAAAAGAAGAAAGTTGGCATCCCTGGAGGCAGCAACGTTTGAGCCAACGTTTGACTCAAACGTGAGGTCAAACGTTGGCACCAAACAGCATGAAGGGGCATACTTCAAACAAGAATAACTTGAGTTGTAGATGTCTAATTGAGGTGATTCCAAGTGGGTTAGAAAGCTGACATTCAGAGCTTTCCAACCATATATAATAGTCTCTATTGGGCACAAAATTGGCAACACAACAAGAGGACAAAGTAGACCCCAAGAAGCATACAAGAAGGGAGGTCCACGTTTGAGCTCACGTTTGACCTCAAACGTTGAGCCAAACGTGGATGACAGCATCATTGGCCTAGCTGCATAATTTTACTCAAGTAATGTTTGAGTCACCTTTTTCCTCAAACGTTGGCTCAAACGTGAATGGTTCATGGCTTGGTTCACTAATGGATTTTCTCCCAACACCAAGAGCAATCAACAGAGGCCACTATCAACCCAATTCCATCAAGGCTAAAGGCCCAATTCAAGGCTCAATAATCATTTGAAGAAAGTGTATAAATAGCTTAGGATTTGAAGTTTTGGGAGAGCTTTTCCTTGGAGAGTTTTCTTTAAACATTTTCATAAGCAGAGAGCTTTTGGTTTTTGAGCATTTTGAGATTCTGAGTCTTGGGTGTTGAAGAATTGAGGAAATTCTGTCTCAATCTCACCTTGAGATCTCTTTCTGTTTTGATTTACTGCATCATTGAGAATTTGCTGTTTTACCTCTTTTCTTCTACTGCTGGATCTTTACTTTTCTTGCAATTAAATTCTCAATTTGGATCTAGGAAGGTATTGAGATCTAGACTTGGTTATCTAGTCTCTTGGGTCCTGAGATCTGGAGTTTTCATTTTAATTTCTCTGTTGAACACTTCTGCAAGCAATTTACGTTTCTAGTTGAGATCCGTTTCATTTTAATTCCTCTTTTACTTCTCTACTTGTTGAGATTTACTTTTCTCTATTTAATTTCTGCAAATCCAATTCCAAATCCCCTTTACAATTCAAGTCATTTACATTTCTTGCACTTTAAGATTCTGCAATTTACATTTCTTGCGATTTAAGTTTCTGCAATTTATATTTCTTGCACTTTAAGATTCAGCTTATTTACTTTCTTTGCTCTTTAATTTTCTGCAATCTACCCCCTCTTCCTTTATTTTCCATGCAATTTAAATTCTGGTAATCACAAATCACTCAACCAACTTTTGATTCGCTTGACTAAATCAACCACTGAACTAAAATTGCTCAATCCTTCAATCCCTGTGGGATCGACCTCACCCACGTGAGTTATTATTACTTGATGCGACCCGGTGCACTTGCCGGTGAGTTTTGTGTCGGATCGTTTTGTGCCGGTGCACTTACCAGTAAGACCCCCAATATGTGAGGACTAGTGAGCACTGAAGCCCTTGCAAGAGCATATGATTTAGAGTTCACCCCATTGACACTTGATCACTTCACTCACAGGACCTGACAAGTTGTTCTTCAATCCGTCTTAAGTGAAAGAACCTATGAGCATAATTCATTTCTTGCTTGGGGACAAGCAAGCTTTAAGTTTGGTGTTGTGATGACAAGTCATCTTAGCCTAGTTTCACTAGTCTTTTTCTTTTGTTTTCACTTGAATTGTGCACTTTCTTGAGCTACAAGTAAGCTAATTTGGGTAGATTTTCATGCTTCCTTTGATTGAATCAACCATGTATGAATTCATGCTATTTCATGAGGTTTTATGCTATAATTGTCACATATTATGATAAAATGAATATCTCATGATTTTAAGCATAGCTTTGATGTGTTTGGTTGATTAATGATAGGTGAAGAAAGCTTGGAGAAAGGTTGAAGCAAGAAGGAATGGCTAGGAGTAAAGAGAGGACAATGGAAAAAGTGAAAATGAACCAGGAAGCAAAAAGCTGGACCAAAAGTTAGCCTCAAACTTTTGCACAAACTTTTGGGTGAAAAGTTAGCCCCAACGTTAGCCCCTAACTTTTGGGCTAACGTTGGCACATGAAAGTTACTCCCTAGGCACCAAAAGTTTGCGCCAACGTTAGCCCCTAACTTTGTGGCTAACATTGGCATGAGAAAAACACCCCCTGGGCAACAAAAGTTTGCGCCAACGTTAGCCTCTAACTTTTGGGCTAACGTTGGCACATGAACAATACAAAGGGGGAGCAAAAGTTTGCGCCAATGTTAGCCTCTAACTTTTGGGCTAACGTTGGCACATGAAAAACACAAAGGGGGAGCAAAAGTTTGCGCCAACGTTAGCCCCTAACTTTTGGGCTAACGTTGGCGCCATAAGTGCACTAAGGAAGGCCAACGTTGGAGCAAAAGTTAGACCCCTAACTTTTGCACCAACGTGGGTATCAGCAAAACATGGGGGCTGATATGAAAAGTTGGACCAAAAGTTTGCCTCAAACTTTTTGCTCAAACTTTTACTCAAACTTTTGCAAAACTCCAACCCGGTTCACTTGGTTCACTTTGGTTCCTCTCCAAACTCCAAGAGCAATCAACCAAGGCCTCTCTCAACCCAATTCCACCAAGAGCAAAGGCCCAACTCAAGGCTTGAAGATCATTTGAAGAAAGTGTATAAATAGGATAGAATTCAAGTTTTTAAGGGAGCTTTTTCCTTTTGGAGTTTTCATAATAGTTTTCGGAGAGCTTTGGATATTGAGTGATCTTTTCTTAGTTTCGGGGAAGGAGAATTCCACTCTCTTCCTCTTAGTTTTATTACTTTCAATTTCAATTGCAATTGTCTTGGATCTTGGGTTGGAGAATTGAAGGAATTCTGTTTCAATCTCATCCGAAGATCTCTCTGTTTCTTCTACTGCTTATTGAATTTAATTTCTGTTAATTGTTCTTCATCTACTTTCTTTGCAATTTACAATTCCTTTGCAATTGTTCTTGTTGGATCTAGGAAGGCATTGAGATCTAGACTTGGTTATCTAGTCTCTTGGGTCCTGAGATCCGGATTCCCCATTTCCCATTCCCTGTTTACTGTTTTCATGCTTATTTACAATTCTGTTTTTAGATCCGGTTCAGTCCAAGTGTTCTTTTACTTCTCTGTTGGTTGCAATTTACTTTCCCTCGTTTAATTTCTGCAAATCCAACACCCAATTCCCTTTACAATTCAAGCTATTTACATTTCTTGCACTTTAAGATTCTGCAATTTACATTTCTTGCGTTCTAAGTTTCTGCCATTTAATTTCTTGTTCTTTAAGATTCAGCATTTAAATTCCTGTTCTCTTTAATTTCATGTCAATTACCCATTCCCTTTACTTTCCATGCAATTTAAATTCTGCAAATCACAAATCACTCAACCAAATCTTGATTCGCTTGACTAAATCAACCACTAAACTAAAATTGCTCAATCCTTCAATCCCTGTGGGATCGACCTCACTCCCGTGAGTTATTATTACTTGATGCGACCCGGTGCACTTGCCGGTTAGATTTGGGTGTTTTGGAGAAATTCGTTTTTCCGCGAAAATATCCCATCATCCCCACCTAAGATTTGGGTGGTTCTTCCAAGAAGGGTTATAAGTATCACCATAGACTTCATTTGGCCCAGAATTTTGGTTGTGCATGTACTGGACTTGTTCTTACTGCTGCTCTTCTTAAGTCTCTTCATTTTGCCCCCATGTGGATGATGGTTGGCTTGTATTAACTGCTGCAACTTGGAGGCTATCAATCCTCTTGGCCATTTGCTCAAATTGTTGTTGAATTTGCTGCTGCATCATTTTGTTTTGAGCCAAGATTGAGTCCACTCCTTCCAACTCCATCACTCCTTTCCTTTGTGATGGTTGGCGTTGCCTTTGGTGAGCAAAGAAATATTGGTTGTTGGCCACCATATCAATGAGATTTTGGGCTTCCTCTGCTGTTTTCATCAATTGTAAAGAACCTCCTGCTGAATAATCCAAAGCCTCTTGAGATTTCAGTGTCAAGCCTTCATAGAAATTCTGCAATCTGTCCCACTCACTGAACATTCCTGGTGGACACTTCCTGATTAGAGCTTTGTATCGTTCCCATGCCTCATACAAGGGTTCAGCATCCATTTGTGTGAATGTTTGCACTTCAGTCTTCAATCTAATAACTCTTTGAGGTGGGTAAAACTTGGCAAGGAACTTGGTTACTAGATCATCCCAATTGTTGATGCTACCTCTTGGGAAGGATTCCAACCATTGAGTGGCTTTGTCTCTGAGAGAAAATGGAAATAGCAGTAGCTTGTAACTGTCAGGGTGCACACCATTGGTTTTGACAGTGTCACAAATCCTCAAGAAGGTGGACAAGTGTTGGTTAGGGTCTTCAAGTGGTCCTCCTCCATAAGAACAATTGTTTTGAACCAAGGTGATGAGTTGTGGCTTTAGTTCAAAATTATTTGCATTAACATTTGGGGTAAGAATGCTACTCCCACAATGTCTAGGATCTGCACTTGTGTAGGAAGCTAAAACTCTTCTCTGTGGTGGATTATTGTTGTTATTGGCTGCTCCTTTAGCCCCATTTGGTGGGTTTGTTAAGTGTTCCTCCATATCTTGGAATTCTTCTTCTGACTCCTCTTCTCCAATAATGTTTTTCCCTCTTTCAGCTCTTCTTAATCTTCTGAGGGTTCTTTCATCTTGTTCACAAAAAGTGGGTGTAATTCTCCTTGTACCTGACATACAACCAAAGCATAAAAATCACAACACCAGAGAGCAACAACACTTCAATCCATGGCTGAAGTGAAATGTTAATTGGCTTAAGCAAAAATTCAAACAGTTAGTGTGTTAGTCAAAATGAAAAAGAAAAAAGTGCTTAATCTAGATCTCCACTTCACTTAATCATTGTCAATCTAATCAATCCCCGGCAACGGCGCCAAAAACTTGATGTGTGGAAAACGATCCAACACAAAACTCATCGGCAAGTGTACCGGGTCGCATCAAGTAATAATAACTCACATGAGTGAGGTCGATCCTACAGGGATTGAAGGATTGAGCAATTTTAGTTTAGTGGTTGATTTAGTCAAGCGAATCAAGTATTGGTTCAGTGGTTTGTGCTTTGCAAAAACTAAATTGCGTGAAATGTAAAAGGAGAGGGGTAAAATGTAGTAAATTAAAGAACAGGAAAGTAAATGTGCTGAATCTTAAAGTGCAAGTAATGTAAATTGCAGAATTGTAAAAGGGATTGGGAGTTGGGATTGCAGAAATTAAACAAGAACGAGTAAATTGCATTAAACAGTAAAAGAGAAAATTGAATAGCAGTGAAGTAGATCTTAAACAAAAGAGTGAAATGCTTTGAGAATTTAAAAGACAGAGAAAGCAGTGCTTAATTTGCAGCAAAGTAAAAGAGGTTGAAGATCTCAGGAGTGGAAGAGACTAGATAACAAGTCTAGATCTCAAATCCTTCCTTGATCCAACAAGAATAATTGCAAAAGAAACTGAAAAGTAAATTGCAGAAAGTGTAGAAGATGAAGCAGTAAATAGAAAGTGAAATTCAATTGTGCAGAAAACTAAACAAGATCTCAAGGTGAGATTGAAACAGAAGTTCTTCAATTCTCCACTCAAGATCCAAAGCAAGAAAATAAAAGAGTGCTCAAGCAAGAACCAAGAAGAAGAGAGATCAATTCTCCTTCTAAGTTCTCAGAAATCCAAATTCAAAGTTCAAAGCTCAAAAATGAAAATGACAATAAAAAGGAGAATTCAAAGTAAAATCTCAAAGTGTCAAAAGGTCCTAATTACATTGATGACAAGTCATCCTAGCCTATTTTAGCTAGTCTTTTTCTTTTGTTTTCATTAGAATTATGCACTTTCTTGAGCTACAAGCAAGCTAATTGAGTAGATTTTCATGTTTCCCTTGATTGAACCAACCATATATGAATTCATGCCATTTCATGAGGTTTTATGCTATATTTGTTGCATATTATGAAAGAATGAATATCTCATGATTTTGAGCATAGCTTTGATGAGTTTGGTTGATTAATGATAGGAGAAGAAAGCTTGGAGAAAGGTTGAAGCAAGAAGGAATGGCTAGGAGTGAAGAGAGGACAATGGAATAAGTGAAATTGAACCAGGAAGCAAGAAGCTGGACCTAAAGTTAGCATCAAACTTTTGCACAAACTTTTGGTTGAAAAGTTGGACCCAACGTTAGCCCCCTAACTTTGAGGCTAACGTTGGAACTTGAGAATTTCTCCCCTGGGCACCAACGTTTGCGCCAACGTTAGCCCCCTAACTTGGAGGCTAACGTTGGCACATGAATTACAATGGGGAAGGAGCAAAAGTTTGCGCCAACGTTAGCCCCCTAACTTGGTGGCTAACATTGGCGCCACTAGCACACAAGGCATTGCCAACGTTAGGGTCAAAGTTAGACCCCTAACGTTGGCACCAACGTTCATACCAGTAAAATGTGCTAGCTGATATGAAAAGTTGGAGCCAAAGTTAGACCCCTAACTTTGGCTCAAACTTTTGGTCCAACTTTTGCTAACCTCAAAACCGGTTCAATTGGTTCACTTCGGTTCTTCTCCAAACTTCAAGAGCAACCAACCAAGGCCTTTTTCAACCCAATTCCACCAAGAGCAAAGGCCCAACTCAAGGCTTGAAGATCATTTGAAGAAAGTGTATAAATAGGATAGAATTCAAGTTCTTCGGAGAGCTTTCCTTTTGGAATTTTCATAATAGTTTTCGGAGAGCTTTTGTTATTGAGTGAACTTTAATTTCTTTGTTTTCATTGCTTTCAATTTCATTTACACTTGTCTTGGATCTTGGATTAGAGAATTGAAGAAATTCTGTTTCAATCTCAATCTTGGATCTCTCTGTTTCTTTACTGTTAATTGAATTTAATTTTCTGTTAATTGCTCCTCATCTCTTTTCTTTGCAATTTACAATTCCCTTGCAATTGTTCTTGTTGGATCTAGGAAGGCATTGAGATCTAGACTTGGTTTTCTAGTCTCTGGGTCCTGAGATCCAAATCCCCAATTTACATTCTGTTTCTTTCCTTTCTATGTTCATTTACTTTTCTGCTTCATATCCGGTTCAATCTCAATTCCCTTTCCCTCTTCTGTTTAATGCAATTCAACTTTTCCTTGTTTAAATTCTGCAAATCCATTCCCCAATTCCCTTTACAATTCCAGCTGTTTACATTTCTTGCACTTTAAAGATTCCGTAATTTACATTTCTTGCACTTTAAGTTTCTGCTATTTAATTTCTTGTCCTTTATGTTTCAGCAATTTATTTCTTGTTCTTTTTTTACTTCAATGCAATTTAATTCTGCAAGTCACAAAACCATCAACCAAATCTTGATTCGCTTGACTAAATCAACCACTAAGCTAAAATTGCTCAATCCTTCAATCCCTGTGGGATCGACCTCACTCCCGTGAGTTTTTATTACTTGATACGACCCGGTACACTTGCCGGTTAGATTTGTGTGTTTTGGGAGAGATTTATTTTTCCTCCAAAATACTCATCATACATCAAACTAACTCCTATTTATACACTTTCTATTCTTGGATTTTGGAATTTGGATGGGCTTTTGATTTGGTGAAGAAATGAATTAAATTGGATTTTTAATCCAATTTGTAGCCCAAAGTGCACCTCCAGGGGAAAGCTCAGTTGGAAAATCCAACTTAGCTTTCAAGCATGCTCTATCCGTGTCAAATTGGTGTGCCCAGACTTGTTTGGGTGTCAATTGCACTAGAGCTCAGTTGGAAAATCCAACTTAGCTCTAGGCCGTGTCCTTGTTGTGCGCATGGCAAGCTTGGTGCGCTTCAATTGTTGCTGGGCCGTGTCATGATGCCTTGGTGTGCTAGGATTGTGCGCCAAAGTGTGGAGGCTTGAGGGAGAGGCAATGCTCAGTTGGAATTTCCAACTGAGCTTTCCTTGTAGCGCCTTTGCTTGAGACTTCAAGGTCCCAGGTTCAACACTTGGTGGAGGAAGCCTTGGAGCTAATTTCCTTGGTTGAGTGGGTGTTCCTCCCTTGTGTTTCCAAGAGTTCCCAAGTTCGAAACTTGGAGGAAGCATTTAAGCTATTTTCCCTTGATTTTCCTTGCTAGCTTGGTGGCACTCCTTCCTTATGTTTCAAAGAGTTCCCAAGTTCGAAACTTGGAGGAAGCATTTTAGCTATTTATTGTTGAATTCCCTTGCAAGGAGTAGCGTGTGGTTCCAAGTTTGAACCATGGAGGATGCATTTTGGCCATTTCTTCTTGAATTTCCTTGCAAGGTGAGTTCCTTGCTTCTCCTTGGTCCTTGGTTTGAATCTTGTAGGCTTCATCCCTTGGAATTTCTTCTTGAATTAAAATGGAGAAGTCCCGATAAAGTTAACTTAGTTAACTTAGCTTTGCACCATTTCCTTGCTTTCTTTGGTGCTTAGTTAACTATTTTAACTTAGCTTTGTAGCTTCCTTCTCCTTCCATTCCTTATGAAGCTCAGTTTGCTTTCTTAACTTAGCTTCCCTTTCTTCCTCAATGTGGTCATACTTTTCCTTTCCTTTGCCACGCTTTCTCTTTCCTTTGGACACGCTTCTTGCTTCCTTGGGCACACTTCTTATGCCACATTTTTCTTCTTTTCTTCTTTCTTCACCTACAAGCAATCAAAACAACCAATCAAGGTATCACAAAATTCACAAGGTTTATAAATCAATTAATTATCAATTAAATTTAGCTTAAACCTCATGATTTTGCATCAATTACATGGTGGTCGTTTGATTTAGAGAAGTCATGCATTTTCACTCCAAATTACTTACTTAGAATGCAAGAAAGTGCATAAAACTTAATAAAAACAAAGAAAAAGGCTAGTGAAACTAGGCTAAGATGACTTGTCATCACACACCAACACCCTGGAGGAGAAAAGCTTGCGCCAACGTTTGCCTCAAACTTTTTGGCAAACGTTGGCGCCACACACCAACACCCTGGAGGAGAAAAGCTTGGGCTAACGTTTGCCTCAAACTTTTTGGCAAACGTTGGCGCCACACCAACATACCCTGGAGGAGAAAAGCTTGCGCCAACGTTTGCCTCAAGCTTTTTGGCAAACGTTGGCGCCACACATGCACACAAGGGGATCAACGTTTGGCCTAAAGTTTGACCTCAAACTTTAGCCCAAACGTTGGTAGCAGCAAATGGGGGCAGCTGATATGAAAAGCTTGAGCCAAAGTTTGCCTCAAACTTTGACTCAAGCTTTTATGATTCATGGCCCGGTTCATAATGGGTTTCTCTCCAACTCCAAGAGCAATCAACAGAGGCTTTTATCAACCCAATTCCATCAAGAGCAAAGGCCCAATTCAAGGCTTGAAGACCATTTGAAGAAAGTGTATAAATAGCTTAGGATTTAAGTTTTCGAGGAGCTTTTCTTTTAGAATTTCTGGGAACACTTACAGAGAGCTCACCTTTACATTTTTGATTTGTTGCTTTAGAATTCTAGAGAATTAGGAAGGAGAATTGATCTCTCTTCTTCCTTGTTCTTGCTCAACACTCTTTACTTTTCTTGCTTTGAATCTTGGGTGGAGAATTGAAGAACTTCTATTTCAATCTCACCTTGAGATCTTGTTTAAATTTCTGCATAATTGAATTTCTTTTTCTGATTAATTGCTTCTTCTTCTACTCTTTCTGCAATTTACATTTCTTTATTTCCTTTGCAATTGTCTTGCTGGATCTAAGAAGGCAGTGAGATCTAGACTCAGCTATCTAGTCTCTTGAGTCCTGAGATCTATAGTTTTAAATTTCAATTTCTTTATTTCATTGCTACACCAAGCTTTTTCTCATTTCCGTTTTAGATCCGGTTTAATTCAAGTCATCTTCTACTTTTCTGTTTATTGCATTTTACTTTTCCTTGTTTAATTTCTGCAAATCCAATTCCTAATTCCCTTTACAATTCAAGCCATTTACATTTCTTGCACTTTAAGATTCTGCAATTTACATTTCTTGCAATCTAAGTTTCTGTAATTTATATTACTTTCACTTTAAGATTCAGCCTCTTTAATTTCTCTGCACTTTAAATTCTTGCCAATTGTCCCTCTCCCTTTTAATTTCATGCAATTTAGCTTCTGACGAATACAAACCACTCAAATCAACTCTTGATTCGCTAGACTAAGTCATCCACTAAACTAAAATTGCTCAATCCTTCAATCCCTGTGGGATCGACCTCACTCCCGTGAGTTTTATTACTTGATGCGACCCGGTGCACTTGCCGGTTAGTTTCGTGTTGGATCGTTTTCCACACATCAAGTTTTTGGCGCCGTTGCCGGGGATTAAAATAGATTGACAATGATTAAGTGAGGTGGTGATCTAGATCGAGCACTTTTTCTTTATTTTTCTCTAATTTTGACCAACCCACTAACTGTTTGAATTTTTGCCTAAACTAACACTAACTTTGCTCTCTCAGTAGAGTACATTGCTTTTCTGGTTCTGTGTCTGTTTCTTGTTGTTCTGTACAACAAAAGCAATTTTCTTCTGATTTTCTCTCAAAGCCTATTAACTGTTTGACACATTGTGTCAACTAATCCTCTGACTACATTCTGGCATGAGAATATCCAATTTTTATTTGGATTGTTTGTGATTGTGCAGGTCATAGAGGAAAGAAATCCTACAGCAAGAGGAGAAAAACTGAGGCATTATGATTTCCAGCCTCCATAATCAAAGAGCAAGATGTCAAGCTAGTGACAATAAAAGAGCGCTTGTTGGGAGGCAACCCAACCGGAGGTAACCATCTTTTCATATCTATTTCAATAAAAAGGTTAATTAGTTTTATCTATATTGCAAGAAGCTAAGTTTGGTGTTGCACACCAAAACAATCTAAAGGAGGATGAAGGATTCTAAGTTTGGTGTTCCACCAAAATTCCATCATATAACATATTCTCACCTTCTGCATAATGCTAGCTTCAAGCATTTAGACAAACTAGTTAACTATTCTGCTGTTTTCAGTTTTACTGCTTTTGAAAAAGAAAAAGAGTTTCACACATGGTTAATTTGATGCATGAAAACCATTGGTAAGGTACTAAGTTTGGTGTTCCCACACCAAAGTAAGTTCAAAGGCCCATAAATAAATCATGCATGCTAACCACTTTGCAAGTGCTTGGGGAACAAGCAACTTTCAATACCACTGTAGAGCATCATACAAGCTTTTGGAGAGATTAAGCATCATCAATCAAGGAGACAAAAGAGGAATGTGAAGATCAGCAATGATGATGAGGAAGAGGACAGCAAGTAAACTCCAAAAGGTTGTATTATTCATTATCAGATAGTGCTGTAACTGAAAGTGATATTATACCTCTATCTGTCCTTCTGTCTAGTATAATTTTTCTGCAATTCAATAATCAAGATGCCTGATCATTTACAACACTATACTCTCCAAACTTGTTTGCACTCAATATTTCAAAAATGCATCACATGAAAGTTCTTTGAAAAGAAGGATTGGGGAATTAAACAATTTTGAGGCAAGCAAAAGATTAGGAAAAGTGGTGGTTCTAGTTGTATGATTATGCATTGAGGTTGCATGCTTATGAAAACTTGCATGGGAGCTCATAGGCAGGACGTAGAGTTCAAAGAAGTGTTGTGGAGATTCTCAAACATTTATTGATCCAAGAAGCAGCAAACAAAACAAAAGAAAATAAAGAAAATACAAAAACAAAAAGAACATGGCCCAAGGCTCTGAGCATCAATTACTAGGCAGAAAAGAAGAAGAAACAAGAACTCAAAGAGTTGTTATCCTAGTAAATGCTTGTGGTCGAATTGTGTCAAAGAGAGAGGCTTGAGTAAGTAAATCCTTAGGGGTGCTTTAACACCTAATACCTTAAAACCAACTGGTTTAGGAGTATTGATTGAAAGCTTATCTAAAGAGCCGCTTTGAGACATGACACTTAAAGTCAAGGCCAAAGCACAGCAACTCTAAGCTGCTTCAAGGTGATTACCTCTAGAGAGATCTCCATGATATTATTTGGATGAAAGTTCTAAGACCTAAGACTCTCAAGATGTAGGGACTAGTAAGCACTGAAGCCCTTGCATGAGCAGATAATTTAGAGTTCACCCGCTGTCACTTAATCACTTCACTCACAGGATAATACATGTAATTTTTCAAATCCATTCTGATTGAAAGAACCTTTGAGCATAATTCTTTTCTTGCTTGGGGACAAGCAAGTTTTAAGTTTGGTGTTATGATGACAAGTCATCTTAGCCTAGTTTCACTAGTCTTTTTCTTTTGTTTTCAATTGATTTTATGCACTTTCTTGATGCATAAGCAAGCCAATTGGGTAGAATTTCATGTTTCCTTTGATTCAATCAACCATGGATGAATTAATGCAATTTCATTAGATTTTATGCTATAATTGTCATATATTATGAAAGAATAACAAACTCATGATTTTGAACATAGCTTTGATGTGTTTGGTTGATTGATGATAGGTGAAAAGAGCTTTGAAGAAGGTTGAAGAAAGAAGAAAGAGCAAGGAGCAAGAGAGAACAAAAAGCTTGAGCAAAAGCTTGCCTCAAACTTTAGCTCAAGCTTTTGGAAGAGTGAATTCACATTGGTTGGAGCAAAAAGCTTGCGCCAACGTTTGCCTCAAGCTTTTTGGCAAACGTTGGCGCCACACACCAACACCCTGGAGGAGAAAAGCTTGCGCCAACGTTTGCCTCAAACTTTTTGGCAAACGTTGGCGCCACACCAACATACCCTGGAGGAGAAAAGCTTGCGCCAACGTTTGCCTCAAGCTTTTTGGCAAACGTTGGCGCCACACATGCACACAAGGGGATCAACGTTTGGCCTAAAGTTTGACCTCAAACTTTAGCCCAAACGTTGGTAGCAGCAAATGGGGGCAGCTGATATGAAAAGCTTGAGCCAAAGTTTGCCTCAAACTTTGACTCAAGCTTTTATGATTCATGGCCCGGTTCATAATGGGTTTCTCTCCAACTCCAAGAGCAATCAACAGAGGCTTTTATCAACCCAATTCCATCAAGAGCAAAGGCCCAATTCAAGGCTTGAAGACCATTTGAAGAAAGTGTATAAATAGCTTAGGATTTAAGTTTTCGGGGAGCTTTTCTTTTAGAATTTCTGGGAACACTTACAGAGAGCTCACCTTTACATTTTTGATTTGTTGCTTTAGAATTCTAGAGAATTAGGAAGGAGAATTGATCTCTCTTCTTCCTTGTTCTTGCTCAGCACTCTTTACTTTTCTTGCTTTGAATCTTGGGTGGAGAATTGAAGAACTTCTGTTTCAATCTCACCTTGAGATCTTGTTTAAATTTCTACATAATTGAATTTCCTTTTCTGATTAATTGCTTCTTCTTCTACTCTTTCTGCAATTTACATTTCTTTATTTCCTTTGCAATTGTCTTGCTGGATCTAAGAAGGCAGTGAGATCTAGACTCAGCTATCTAGTCTCTTGAGTCCTGAGATCTACAGTTTTAAATTTCAATTTCTTTATTTCATTGCTACACCAAGCTTTTTCTCATTTCCGTTTTAGATCCGGTTTAATTCAAGTCATCTTCTACTTTTCTGTTTATTGCATTTTACTTTTCCTTGTTAAATTTCTGCAAATCCAATTCCCAATTCCCTTTACAATTCAAGCCATTTACATTTCTTGCACTTTAAGATTCTGCAATTTACATTTCTTGCAATCTAAGTTTCTGCAATTTATATTACTTACACTTTAAGATTCAGCCTCTTTAATTTCTCTCCACTTTAAATTCTTGCCAATTGTCCCTCTCCCTTTTAATTTCATGCAATTTAGCTTCTGTCGAATACAAACCACTCAAATCAACTCTTGATTCGCTAGACTAAGTCATCCACTAAACTAAAATTGCTCAATCCTTCAATCCCTGTGGGATATACCTCACTCCCGTGAGTTTTATTACTTGATGCGACCCGGTGCACTTGCCGGTTAGTTTCGTGTTAGATCGTTTTCCACACATCAATCATATAATTTAAAAATTCAGAAATAAAAAATTTATTTTTTTAAAAATTTTAATATTTTTAAAAATATTTTTTTATCTTTTTATTCACCGAATAATGCTACACCCGGATAGTTAACCTTTTTTTGGCTCCACTTGTTCACAAATTAAGAATAAATTAATTTAAAAATTAAAAATTTTAATTTTTTATTTTTTGGATATTGTTGGAATCTTTTATTTTTTACAATCAGAAAAAAATTTATTTTTTTAGCTTAAAAATTAAAAAAATAAATTTACAGATCTGTTATTTACCAAATATTGATGGATTTTATTTTATTGTTCTAATTTAAATAAAAAAATTAATCATATAATTTTAATATTCAAAAATAAAAAATTTATTTTTTTAAAATTTTTAATTTTTAAAAATTTTTTTTTATCTTTTTATTCACCGGATAAGACTACACCCTCACAGTTGACTTTTTTTGCTGCACTTGTTCACAAAGTAAGAATAGATTAATTTAACAAATTTAAAATTTTTATTTTTATATTTTTTTGGATAATTTGGAATTTTTTATTTTTTTACAATTAGAAAAAAATTTATTTTTTAAGTTTAAAAATTAAAAAAATAATTTACAACTCTGTTATTTAACAGATATTGTTGGACTTTATTTTATTTTTCTAATTGAAATAAAAAATTAATCATATAATTTAAAATTTCAAAAATAAAAAATTTAGTTTTCTAAACTTTTTAATTTTTTAATAATATTTTTTATTTTTTTATTCTCCGAATAATGCTGCATTCAGAAAATTGTCTTTTTTTTGCTGCACTTGTTCACAAAATAAGAATAAATTAATTTAAAAAATTTAAAATTTTTTATCTTTAAATTTTTTTAGTTTTAGAATATTGTTGAAATTTTTTATTTTTCTTCTATTAGAAATAAATTTATTTTTTAGTTTAAAACTTTAAACAAAAATAAAAAATTTACAGATCTTTTGTTTACTGGATATTGCTGAACTTTATTTTATTTTTCTAATTTAAAAAAAATATTTAATAATATAATTTAAAAATTAAAAAAAGAAAAAATTTAGTTTTTTAAAGTTTTTAATCTTTTTAAAATATTTTTTTATCTTTTTATTCATCGGATAAGACTACACCCGGACAGTTGACTTTTTTTTGCTACATTTGTTCACAAATTAATAATAGATTAATTTAAAAAATTTAAGATTTTAATTTTTTTTATTTTTTGAATAATTTGGAATTTTTTATTTTTCTTACAGTTAGAAAAAAATTATTTTTTAAGTTTAAAAAATAAAAAAATTAATTTACAACTCTATTATTTAACAGATATTATTGGACTTTATTTTATTTTTCTAATTGAAATAAAAAAATAATCATATAATTTAAAATTTCAAAAATAAAAAATTTAGTTTTTTAAAATTTTTAATTTTTTTATTCTCCAAATGATGTTGCACTCAGAAAATTAACTTTTTTTTTGCTGCACTTGTTCACAAAATAAGAATAAATTAATTTAAAAAATTTAAAATTTTAATTTTTTTTTAGCTATCATTGGTATTTTTTATTTTTTTAAAATTAGAAAAAAAATTATTTTTTTAATTTAAAATTAAAAAAATTAAATTTACTAATCTGTTATTTACTAGATATTGCTGGACTTTATTTTATTTTTCAAATTTTTATAAAAAAATTAATCATATAATTTAAAAATTCAGAAATAAAAAATTTATTTTTTTAAAGATTTTAATATTTTTAAAAATATTTTTTATCTTTTTATTCACCGAATAATGCTACACTCGGATAGTTAACTTTTTTTTTACTCCACTTGTTCACAAATTAAGAATAAATTAATTTAAAAAATTTAAAATTTTAATTTTTTATTTTTTGAATATTGTTGGAATCTTTTATTTTTTACAATCAGAATAAAATTTATTTTTTTAGTTTAAAAATTAAAAAAAAATTTACAGATCTGTTATTTACCAAATATTGATGGACTTTATTTTATTGTTCTAATTTAAATAAAAAATTAATCATATAATTTTAATATTCAAAAATAAAATATTTTTTTATCTTTTTATTCACTGAATAATACTACACTCGGATGGTTAACTTTTTTTTTTTGCTCCACTTGTTCACAAATTAAGAATAAATTAATTTAAAAAAATTAAAATTTTAATTTTTTATTTTTTGAATATTGTTGGAATCTTTTATATTTTACAATCAGAAAAAAATTTATTTTTTTAGTTTAAAAATTAAAAAAAATAAATTTACAGATTTGTTATTTACCAAATATTGATGGACTTTATTTTATTATTCTAATTTAAATAAAAAAATTAATCATATAACTTTAATATTCAAAAATAAAAAATTTATTTTTTTAAAAATTTTTCATTTTTTAAAAAATATTTTTTTCTCTTTTTATTCACCGGATAAGACTACACCCTCACAGTTGACTTTTTTTGCTGTACTTGTTCACAAAGTAAGAATAGATTAATTTAAAAAATTTAAAATTTTTATTTTTATATTTTTTGGATAATTTGGAATTTTTTATTTTTTTACAATTAGAAAAAAATTTATTTTTTAAGTTTAAAAATTAAAAAAATAAATTTACAACTCTATTATTTAATAGATATTGTTGGACTTTATTTTATTTTTCTAATTGAAATAAAAAATTAATCATATAATTTAAAATTTCAAAAATAAAAAATTTAGTTTTCTAAAATTTTTAATTTTTTAATAATATTTTTTATTTTTTTATTCTTCGGATAATGCTGCTCAGAAAATTGTCTTTTTTTTTGCTGCACTTGTTCACAAAATAAGAATAAATCAATTGAAAAATTTAAAATTTTTTATTCTTTAATTTTTTTAGTTTTAGAATGTTGTTGACATTTCTTTTTCTTCTATTATAAAAAAATTTATTTTTTAGTTTAAAACTTTAAACAAAAATAAAAAATTTACAGATCTTTTGTTTACAGGATATTGCTGAACTTTATTTTATTTTTCTAATTTAAATAAAAAATATTTAATATATAATTTAAAAATTAAAAAATAGAAAATTTAGTTTTTATATAATTTAAAAATTAAAAAATAGAAAATTTAGTTTTTTAAAGTTTTTAATCTTTTTAAAATATTTTTTTATCTTTTTATTCACCGAATAAGACTACACCCGGACAGTTGACTTTTTTTTGCTGCACTTGTTCACAAATTAATAATAGATTAATTTAAAAAATTTAAGATTTTAATTTCTTTTATTTTTTGAATAATTTGGAATTTTTTATTTTTTTTAAGTTAGAAAAAAGTTATTTTTTAAGTTTAAAAATTAAAAAAAAAATTAATTTATAACTCTGTTATTTAACAGATATTGTTGGACTTTATTTTATTTTTCTAATTGAAATAAAAAAATTAATCATATAATTTAAAACTTCAAAAATAAAAAATTTAGTTTTTTAAAATTTTTAATTTTTTTATTCTCCAGATAATGCTGCACTCAAAAAATTGACTTTTTTTTTGCTGCACTTGTTCACAAAATAAGAATAAATTAATTTAAGAAATTTAAAATTTTAATTTTTTGATTTTTTAGATATCATTGGTATTTTTCATTTTTTAAAATTAGAAAAAAATTATTTTTTTAGTTTAAAATTTAAAAAAATTAAATTTACTAATCTGTTATTTACTAGATATTGCTGGACTTTATTTTATTTTTCTAATTTATATAAAAAAATTAATCATATAATTTAAAAATTCAGAAATAAAAAATTTATTTTTTTAAAAATTTTAATATTTTTAAAAATATTTTTTTATCTTTTTATTCACCGAATAATGCTACACTCGGATAGTTAACTTTTTTTTACTCCACTTGTTCACAAATTAAGAATAAATTAATTTAAAAAATTTAAAATTTAATTTTTTATTTTTTGAATATTGTTAGAATCTTTTATTTTTTACAATCAGGAAAAAATTTATTTTTTTAGTTTAAAAATTAAAAAAAAATAAATTTACAGATCTGTTATTTACCAAATATTGATGGACTTTATTTTATTGTTCTAATTTAATTAAAAAAATTAATCATATAATTTTAAAATTCAAAAATAAAAAATTTATTTTTTTAAATTTTTCATTTTTTTAAAAAATATTTTTTTATCTTTTTATTCACCGGATAAGACTACACCCTCACAGTTGACTTTTTTTGCTTTACTTGTTCAAAAAGTAAGAATAGATTAATTTAAAAAAATTAAATTTTTTTTATTTTTTGGATAATTTGGAATTTTTTATTTTTTTACAATTAGAAAAAAATTTATTTTTTAAGTTTAAAAATTAAAAAAAATAAATTTACAACTCTGTTATTTAACAGATATTGTTGGACTTTATTTTATTTTTCTAATTGGAATAAAAAAATGAATCATATAATTTAAAATTTCAAAAATAAAAAATTTAGTTTTCTAAAATTTTTAATTTTTTTAAAAATATTTTTTTTTCTCCGGATAATGCTGCACTCAGAAAATTATCTTTTTTTTGCTGCACTTGTTCACAAAATAAGAATAAATTTATTTAAAAAATTTAAAATTTTTTATTTTTCAAATTTTTTTTGTTTTTGAATATTTTTCGAATTTTTTATTTTTTTACTATTAGAAAAAAATTTATGTTTTAGTTTAAAACTTTAAACAAAAATAAAAGATTTACAGATTTGTTGTTTAATAGATATTGCTAAACTTTATATTATTTTATTTATTTAAATAAAAAACATTTAATAATATAATTTAAAAATTAAAAAATAAAAAATTTATTTTTTTAAATTTTTTTATTTTTTTAAGAATATTTTTTATTTTTTATTCACTAGATAATGCATCACATGGACAGTTGACTTTCTTTTGCTGCACTTGTTCACAAATTAAGAATAAATTAATAAAAAAAATTTAAAATTTTAAGTTTTTTTATTTTTTGGATATTGTTAGAATTTTTTATTTTTTTACAATTAGAAAAAAATTATTTTTTTAGGTTAAAAAAATAAATAAATTTACAGATCTGTTATTTACCAGAATATGCTAGACTTTATTTTATTTTTCTAATTTATATAAAAAAATTAATCATATAATTTAAAAATTCAGAAATAAAAAATTTATTTTTTTAAAAATTTTAATATTTTTAAAAATATTTTTTTATCTTTTTTGCTCCACTTGTTCACAAATTAAGAATAAATTAATTTAAAAAATTTAAAATTTTAATTTTTTATTTTTTGGATATTGTTGGAATATATTATTTTTTACAATCATAAAAAAAAATTATTTTTTTAGTTTAAAAATTAAAAAAAATAAATTTACAGATCTGTTATTTACCAAATATTGATGGACTTTATTTTATTGTTCTAATTTAAATAAAAAAATTAATCATATAATTTTAAAATTCAAAAATAAAAAATTTATTTTTTTAAAATTTTTAATTTTTTTAAAAAATAATATTTTATATTTTTATTCACCGGATAAGACTACACCCTCACAGTTGATTTTTTTGCTGCACTTGTTCACAAAGTAAGAATAGATTAATTTAAAAAATTTAAAATTTTTATTTTTATATTTTTTGGATAATTTGGAATTTTTTATTTTTTTACAATTAGAAAAAAATTTATTTTTTAAGTTTAAAAATTAAAAAAAATAAATTTACAACTCTGTTATTTAATAGATATTGTTGGACTTTATTTTATTTTTCTAATTGAAATAAAAAAATTAATCATATAATTTAAAATTTCAAAAATAAAAAATTTAGTTTTCTAAACTTTTTAATTTTTTAATAATATTTTTTATTTTTTTATTCTCCGGATAATGCTGCACTCAGAAAATTGTCTTTTTTTGCTGCACTTGTTCACAAAATAAGAATAAATTAATTTAAAAAATTTAAAATTTTTTATTTTTCAATTTTTTTAGTTTTAGAATATTGTTGAAATTTTTTATTTTTCTTCTATTAGAAAAAATTTATTTTTTAGTTTAAAACTTTAAACAAGAATAAAAAATTTACAGATCTTTTGTTTACTGGATATTGCTGAACTTTATTTTATTTTTCTAATTTAAATAAAAAATATTTAATAATATAATTTAAAAATTAAAAAAAATTTAGTTTTTTAAAATTTTTAATCTTTTTAAAATATTTTTTTATTTTTTTATTCACCGGATAAAATTACACCCGGACAGTTGACTATTTTTTTGCTGCACTTGTTCACAAATTAATAATAGATTAATTTAAAAAATTTAAGATTTTATTTTTTTTTATTTTTTGAATAATTTGGAATTTTTTATTTTTTTTACAATTAGAAAAAAATTATTTTTTAAGTTTAAAAATTAAAAAAATTAATTTACAACTCTGTTATTTAACAGATATTGTTGGACTTTATTTTATTTTTCTAATTGAAATAAAAAATTAATCATATAATTTAAAATTTCAAAAATAAAAAATTTAGTTTTTTAAAATTTTTAATTTTTTTATTCTCCAGATAATGCTGCACTCAGAAAATTGACTTTTTTTTGCTGCTCTTGTTCACAAAATAAGAATAAATTAATTTAAAAAATTTAAAATTTAAAATTTTTTAATTTTTTTAATTTTTGAATATTGTTGGAATTTTTTATTTTTCTACTATTAGAAAAAAATTTATGTTTTAGTTTAAAACTTTAAACAAAAATAAAAAATTTACAGATTTGTTGTTTAATAGATATTGCTAAATTTAATTTTATTTTTCTTATTTAAATAAAAAACATTTAATAATATAATTTAAAAATTAAAAAATAAAAAATTTAGTTTTTTAAAATTTTTTATTTTTTTAAGAATGTTTTTTATTTTTTATTCGCTTAATAATGCATCACACGGATAGTTGACTTTCTTTTGCTGCACTTGTTCACAAATTAAGAATAAATTAATAAAAAATTTAAAATTTTAACTTTTTTATTTTTTGGATATTGTTAGTTGATGGATATTTTGGAAAACGAATTCCAACACCCAAAACTAACCGGCAAGTGTACCGGGTCGCATCAAGTAATAATAACTCACATGAGTGAGGTCGATCCCACAGGGATTGAAGGATTGAGCAATTTTAGCTTAGTGGTTGATTTAGTCAAGCGAATCAAGTATTGGTTTGAGTGGTTTGTAATTGGCAGAAGCTAAATTGCTTGAAATGTAAAGGGAGAGGGAAGAATTGCAGTAAATTAAAGAGAACAGAAAATAAAAATGCTGAATCTTAAAGAACAAGTAAATTAAATTGCAGAAACTTAGATTGCAAGAAATGTAAATAGCTGAATCTTAAAGTGCAAGAAAGGTAAATTGCATGAATTATAAAAGGGATTGGGAGCTGGGATTGCAGAAATTAAAACAAGCAAAAGTAAATTGCAATAAACAGAAGAGTAAAAGGTGAATTGAAGTAAAATGGATCTTAAACAGCAAAGTGAAAATTGTTGAAGAATTAAAAGCAGAAAGTGAATGTAGCTCAAGTGCAGGAATTAAAAGAGAAATTGAAGATCTCAGGAGTGGAAGAGACTAGAAAACAAGTCTAGATCTCAAATCCTTCCTTGATCCAACAAGAACAATTGCAACAGAAAATGGAGAAGTAGATCGCAGAAAAGTAGAAGAGAGAAAGTAATAAACAGAATGTGAAATGTAAATCAAAATTTCTTAGAATTATGCAGAAAGATAAAACAAGAGATCTCAAGGTGAGATTGAAACAGAATTTCTTCAATTTTCCACCTAAGATCCAAAACAAGAAGTAAAGAGTGCTCAAGCAAGAACAAGGAAGAAGAGAGGTTAATTCTCCTTCCAAATTCTCTAAGATCCAAATTCAAAGTAAAAAGCTCCAAATTACAAAAAATGAGAATTCTCAAAGAAGCAAAAGGTCCTTTCTAAATCAAACTAACACTTATTTATACACTTCCTAATTTAGATCTAAGAATTTGGGTGGGCTCTAAAATTTGGTGAAGAAATGAATTAATTTGGATTTTTGATTGATTTTTGGCCCAAGGTGCACCTCCTAGGGGATGGCTCAGTTCAAATACCAAGCTGAGCGCCCAATGTTGCCTTGTGTTGCCCAATTTGGTGTGTCACAGCTCCTTTGTCCGTGTCAATTGCGCGCATGACATCTCCTTGGTGCGCTTCTTGTTGCGCCATAGTGTGGGGGATGAGGGGAGAGTAGTGCTCAGTTGGGAAAACCAACTGAACTCCCTATTGTAGCGCCTTGCTTTGGGCTTCAAGCTCCCAGGTTCGACTCTTAGTGGAAGCTGGTGAGATATTTTGGTGGAGAAACGAATCTCTCCCAAAACACCCAAATCTAACCGGCAAGTGCACCGGGTCGCATCAAGTAATAAAAACTCACGGGAGTGAGGTCGATCCCACAGGGATTGAAGGATTGAGCAATTTTAGTTTAGTGGTTGATTTAGTCAAGCGAATCAAGATTTGGTTGATTGATTGGTGATTTGCAGAATTTAAATTGCATGGAATTAAAGAGAGCAGGAAATTAAATTGCTGAATCTTAAAGAACAAGAAATTAAATGGCAGAAACTTAGAGTGCAAGAAATGTAAATTGCAGAATCTTAAAGTGCAAGGAATGTAAATGACTTGAATTGTAAAGGGGATTGGGACTTGGATTTGCAGAAATTAAACAAGGAAAAGTTAAATTGCATTAAACAGAAGAGAAAAAGGGAATTGGGATTGAATCGGATCCGAAACAGCAAAGTAGATGAACATGGAAAGCAGTAAACAGAGAATTGAAATGGGAAATCAGATCTCAGGACCCAGAGACTAGAAAACCAAGTCTAGATCTCAATGCCTTCCTAGATCCAACAAGAACAATTGCAAGGAAATTGTAAATTGCAAAGAAATTAGATGAGAAGCAAGTAATGGAAACAGAAATTCAAATTCAGTAAATAAACAGAGAGATCCAAGGATGAGATTGAAACAGAATTTCTTCAAATCTCCAACCCAAGATCCAAGACAAGTGTAATTGAAATTGAAAGCAATAAAACTAAGAGGAAGAGAAGTGAATTCTTCTTCCCCAAGACAAAGAAATTAAAGATCACTCAATATCCAAAGCTCTCCGAAAACTATTATGAAAATTCCAAAGGGAAAGCTCCCCGAAGAACTTGAATTCTATCCTATTTATACACTTTCTTCAAATGATCTTCAAGCCTTGAGTTGGGCCTTTGCTCTTGGTGGAATTGGGTTGAAAGAGGCCTTGGTTGATTGCTCTTGAAGTTTGGAGAAGAACCAAAGTGAACCAATTGAACCGGGTTTGAGTTTTGCAAAAGTTGGACCAAAAGTTTGAGCAAAAGTTAGGGGTCTAACTTTTGCTCCAACTTTTCATATCATCTAGCACCACTTTGCTGATATGAACGTTGGTGCCAACGTTAGGGGTCTAACTTTGACCCTAACGTTGGCCTTGCTTTGTGTACTTGTGGCGCCAACGTTAGCCACCAAGTTAGGGGGCTAACGTTGGCGCAAACTTTTGCTCCTCCTTGTGATTTTCATGTGCCAATGTTAGCCACCAAGTTAGGGGGCTAACGTTGGCGCAAAATTTTGGTGCCCAGGGAGGATTTCTTCATGCCAACGTTAGCCTCAAAGTTAGGGGGCTAACGTTGGCGCAAACTTTTGGTGCCCAGGGGTAAATTTCATGTGCCAACGTTAGCCTCAAAGTTAGGGGGCTAACGTTGGCGCAAACTTTTGGTACCCAGGGAGTGATGTTCAAGTTCCAACGTTAGCCTCCAAGTTAGGGGGCTAACGTTGGGGCTAACTTTTCAACCAAAAGTTTGTGCAAAAGTTTGATGCTAACTTTAGGTCCAGCTTTTTGCTTCCTGGTTCAATTTCACTTATTCCATTGTCTTCTCTTTACTCCTAGCTATTCCTTCTTGCTTCAACCTTTCTCCAAGCTTTCTTCACCTATAATTAATCAACCAAACACATCAAAGCTATGCTTAAAATCATGAGATATTCATTCTTTCATAATATGCAACAATTATAGCATAAAACCTCATGAAATGGCATGAATTCATACATGGTTGATTCAATTAAGGGAAACATGAAAATCTAGCTAATTAGCTTGCTTGTAGCTCAAGAAAGTGCATAATTCTAATGAAAACGAAAGAAAAAGACTAGTTAAAATAGGCTAAGATGACTTGTCATCAGAAGCAAATGGATGCCAATTTCCTTGGAAGAGTGGAGCGCTCCTTCCTTGCCTTTCATGGAGCTCCTTGGTTCGAACCTTGGGAGAGCCATCTTGGCTCATTTTCTTTGCGCTAAGAGTAGCGCTCCTCTCCTTGTCTTGCATGAGTTCCTAGGTTCGAATCTTAGCCAACTCACATTGGCTTATTTTCCTTGCAATCTTGGTAGTGTGAGGTCCCTTGTTCGAACCTTGGAGGAGGCTTTTTGGCCAATTCTTCTTGTTTTTCTTGCAAGGAGCGTTCCTTACTTCCCTTGGGTCATGAGTTCGAGACCTTGAGGCTTCATTCCTTGGAATTGCATCTTGAATTATTTTTTGAGAACCCCCGATAAAGCTCACTTAGTGAACTGAGCTTTATGTCCTTGTATTGCTTTCTTTGATGCTCAGTTTACTAAGTTAACTGAGCTTTGTGCCTCGCTTTCTCCTTTTTTTTTTCCTTCTGGAGCTCGATTCACTATCCCAACTTAGCTTTCCTTCTTCCTCAATGTTGCTACACTTTTTCTTCTCTTGGGCACGACTTTTTGTTTCCTTTGGGCACATTCCTTAGGCCACGCTTTTCTTATTTTCTTCTTTCTTCACCTACAAGTAATCAAATCAACCAATCAAAGTATCACCAAATTCACAAAGTTTAAAATTCATTCATAATTCAATTAATTTTGGCTTAAACCTCATGATTTTGTATTAATTAAAGGGTGGTTAGTTGATTTAAAAAAATATGCAATTCTACTCTAAATTACTTACTTACAATGCAAGAAAGTGCATAAAACCTAATAAAAACAAAGAAAAACACTAGTAAAACTAGGCTAAGATGACTTGTCATCACAACACTAAACTTAAAACTTGCTTGTCCCCAAGCAAGTATTAGACATAAGAAAAGATAGAATGAAATAGAGAAGTATACATGTCCTTATTAAGCAGATAGTTGAACTTGGTTCATGGGATTTCATGCAGATCAATAGTAGCTCATTTATTACTTGCTGTTAAACAAACAATGTTTCTTCAAAGATTCACTAAGGTTGCTGCTACAATGCCTTACTTTTTGCTTACTTCCCTTGTTAGCTTTTTCCTTCTTTCTTTTGCATTAGAGAGCTCATTACTTATTGAAGGCTTGGTGGCAAATGTTGTAGTGGCCTTTGGCTTAATTTCACTTAACATTCCTTCACCAAAGACACATGGCTCACCTTTTTCTTCCTAGGATCATTGATGCCCAGCATCTCTTTGGATAACTAAGTGTTTTGTAGCTAGGTTGCTCTTTATTGTGGACTTTCAGTTAGCAATCCCAAATCAGTTGATCTAAGTGGCCAAGTTTTGAAATACTTTTTAGAACTTACTTGTCCAAGCATATCCTAGTGATGTGTGGAAAACGATCCAACACGAAACTCACCGGCAAGTGTATCGGGTCGCATCAAGTAGTAATAACTCACATGAGTGAGTTCGATCCCACAGGGATTGATGGATCAAGCAACTTTAGTGGGTGATTAGTTTAGTCAAGCTAACATTGAGTGAATTGTGTGAAATGCAGCCAACAGAAAGTAAATTGCAAGTAACTTAAAGAACAAGAAAATAAAATAGCTTAAACTTAAATTGCAAGAAATGTAAATTGCAGAAACTTAGATTGCAAGAAATGTAAATGACTGAATCTTAAAGTGCAAGAAATGTAAATTGCATGAATTATAAAAGGGATTGGGAGCTGGAATTGCAGAATTTAAACAAGCAGAAGCAGATTGCAACAAACAGTAGAACTAAAGATGAATTGAATTGCAATAGATCTTAAAAAGAAAAGCAAAAATGCTTGAAGAATGAGAACAGAAAAACTGATGCTTAATTTGCAGCAATTAAAAAGATGTTGAAAATCTCAGGAGTGGAAGAGACTAGAAAACAAGTCTAGATCTCAAATCCTTCCTTGATCCAACAAGAACAATTGCAAAATAAAAATATAAAAGTAAATTGCAGAAGAAAAGAAAGTGAAGGCAGTCAACAGAATTTGAATTATGTAGAAAGATTAACAAGAGATCTCAAGGTGGAATTGAAACAGAAGTTCTTCAACTCTCCACCCAAGATCCAAAACGAAAAAGAAAACTAAGAGAGAGCTCTCTAATCCTAATGCTTCCTAGTGGAGCCAACCTCCCTCAATACTTTCTAATGGAGCTCTTCAACCTCAATTCAAGATCCAAAAAAAAAAAAACTAAAGTTGCAGAAGAAGAAGATTTAAAACGGCGAATGAAATTTGAATTATGCAGTAAAAGAACAAGAGAGAATTCAAGGTGAGAATTGAAACAGAATTCCTTCAATTCTCCAATTTAAGTTAAGATATAAAAGTGAGCTCTCTTCTACTACTCTCTATTGGAGCTAACCTCCTATGATCTATATTGGAGCTCCCCCTTTAATGAGATGGAATTGATGCCTTTATATAGGCTTTACAAAGTGAAAATGAAAATGAAATTGAAATAAAAAACAAATTAAATGAAAATCCTAATTCTAGTTTGTTCTTGTGCCTTTGAGTGATAATGTGGGCTTTGCTTGCTTTGGATTTGAGGAGAAATGGGTTTTGGATGGCCTTGGTTCAATTGGTGAAGAATTGAATTAAATTGGATTTTTATTAAATTTTTGGCCCATGTGAAAATTGCTCCCAGGAGGATGCTCTGCTCTTGTGGGGAGCGGAGCATTGAAGCTTTTCTTGGGGATCCTTGTTGCGTGCCAAGCTTCCTCTTGGTCCGTGTCATGTTGCGCATCTCATTTCCCTTTGGCCCGTGTCAAGCATGCTTGTGTTGCACCAAGGAGTAGCACTCTGCTCTCCTTGTGAGCTGAGCATTGGTGCTTCCAAGGGGAGGTCCCAAGTTCAAACCCTTGTGAAAGCATTTGGAGAAAATATTTTCCTTGAATTTTTATGAAGAGAGCACGACAATGCTCTCTCCAAGAGAGCGCTGTGCTCTCCAAGTGAGCGCTACTTTGCTTTGGAGTGAGGCTCCAGCTTCGAGCCTTGGTGGAAGCATTGGTTGATTTTTTTGCTTGTTTTTGGCCCTTAAAGATGCATTTCATTCGTGCCACAATTTCATGCCAAATATAGATTTCCATACATCGTTCGAAAGCTCTGAATGTCAGCTTTCCAACGCAACTGGAAGCACATCAATCGGACATCTGTAGCTCAAGTTATAGCCCTTTGAAGGAGGCATGGTCATGCTGTGAGCGCCCAGATTTTAACTTAGCCAAAATTTTGCTTCCAAGCTCATCTTTGCATCAGGGTAATGCTCAGCTCTTGGCAAGAGCGGAGCATTGTATGCTGATTGCCTATTCTCCTTTAATTTGGTCATGGGCCACGCTTTTAAAAGCGTGGCCTAAGGCTCCAAAGTGTGCTCCAACTTCAAAGTGTTCCCCAAAGCTCGTTTTTTCTCCTTTTTAGCTTATTTTGTGCTTCTTTGCTTCTTTTTCTTCTTATTTACTACAAGATTCATAAAATTAAAAGATCAAGAAAATATACCATTTAAGCACAAAAACATTCAATATTTAAGCACAAATCACCTATTTCTTGGATGAAAAAGTATAGAAAAACATGACATGGTGACATGTCATCACAACACCAAACTTAAACCTTGCTTGTCCTCAAGCAAGAAAAGAATCATGCATTAAAGATTGACAATCCAAGGTAAGAAGAATAGCAACTCAATGTTCATGGTTAGCTAGTTTTCTAAGCATGCTACAATCACAAAAGAAATGTAAATGATTGATGCTTCTATCTAGCTCATTTTATGAAATCTTTCTCTTATATTTCTTCCTTGAAACAAGCTTTTGATTTCCTTATTTAGCTTCTCCTTTTGGGTGCTTTGCCTCATGAGTTGATAACAAAGCTACGACTTCTAAATGCTTTGTTTTCAAGTATTACCACTTGATACATAAGCACCACAAGCATTTAATTAGAGGACTTCATTAAGCTCATTTTTCTTTTCTTTTCTTGACTCTCTAATCATTGATGCTCAGAGCCTTGAGCTTTGAGGGAGTGCTTTTGCACTTTGAGCCTAACCTTGAATTCTAAGTGTTTTGTTTTCAAGCATTTGGCTTGATACACAAACACCACAAGTACTTAGCAAATAAATTGCCATTGGTACTCAGAGCCTTCAGCTTTCTCATTCTTTCCCTTTTTCTTTTCTTGCTTTAATTGTATTTGCTTCTTCAAGGTTTTCATGATTTTCAAAAGATTTCACAAAATGTCCTAGATGAAAACTTCAATTAAATAAAATCCAATGCAATTGAGCAACAATTAATCATACTAGCTTTCCAAAACTTTTATGCACATGCTAAGTTCTTCTTTAATGCCTTGTTTGTTTATGATCATGATACTTTACTGCTTTAAGCTTTACAAAACTCAAGTCGGTAGTCATAATGCCACAGCAACATGTTACAAATCAAGATTCAAGCTATGCTTTATTCATACACACATGTAAACAGAAAGGATGAAGACAATCATGCAATTTAAGTGCTGGAAATAAATGAGAGGAAAAGGAACTCTACAACCTTGTAGTTCATCTTCATCATTGTTGTCCTTTTTCCTCTATTCTTCCTCTTTCCCTTGCCAACTCAGAATGCTTGCTCATCCTCAAGCAACAATTAGAATAATGACTATGGGGCTAAGATGGATGATGAGTGTCTCACACAATGAAATGTTAGCAATACATGTGTTTCAAGCAAGCAAACTTAAAGATAACAATCAAGGCACAAGAGACAGAGACATTTTGATTGCAAACATAAGAAGGTGAGCACAATACATTGCATAAAAGATAAGTGGCACACCAAACTTAGTGTGACACTTTCACTTGGAATTGATGCAAGTATCTAGTAGATATGGGAACCAAATTTTTGTTGCATAGCAACACCAAACTTAGAATGCAAACACATGTCAATTTTATTTGAAACAAGACTAAATGAAACTGTTGTATATTAAATACAATCACCAAGCAAAGAATCTGTCATGAATAAGGATCTCTTGATAATGTATTAACAAAAACAGTTAATACGCAAACTAAATAAAAGTATTTAAAAACAGAAAAATGACTAAAGCAAGTAGAATGAAAAAGTGTCAATTTAAAAGAGAAAAATAAAACTGCAGAGGCATTATGGTTATGCAGACAAGTAGTGTTGCTTGAATGAATTGCATAGAAAATAAGTGGCACACCAAACTTAGAATCTTGGTGTGTCACTTTCATTTTTGATTTGATGCAATCATCCAAAAAGATTGAAAACAATTTGTTGCAAAGCAACACCAAACTTATAATGTAACCATATGCCAATTTATTGAATTTAAACAAAGCAAAGAAAGAAAACAAAGCATAGAAGAAATGTTACCTATGGTTGGGTTACCTCCTAACAAGTGCTCTTTTAATGTCATTAGCTTGACATGTTGTTCTTCACTTTCTTCCTCTTCTTCCAGTTTGTCAAGAGGAATGACCTCAAAGGAGGGAAAGATTCAGCTAGTGTCTCTTGTCTTGGCCTTTCCTCAGCAAGCTTCCTTTTGCAAATGGCTTGATTGATCTTGCTTGCTGGATTAGGGACAGAATTGGTGTTCTTGCTAGTTGCCTTCACTTCTTTGGATTCAAGGCTTGGTTGCTGTGTGATTATTGGAGTTTTGTCTTCATCCTGAGCCTTTTGAATTGGTGGCTCAATGAGCTCTTCCTTCATGTACTTCTCTGCCCCACTTGAGTGTGAATTTTCTTGAATGACTTCCTCACATTTTTGTTCCTCCACTCCTTTCTTTGCACTCAACATTTGACTTAATAGTTCTTTTATGGAGGAGGTTTGTTGTTCTTCCCAAGATTTCTTCATCTCCTCTTCATATTTTTTCGATCACAGATTCAAGGGAAGTTTGTGAGGGTTGTGAATGTTCATGTTCCTTTGTCACCTCAAGTGCAGTTTCATTTTCAACCACCTCATTCTTCATTGAAAGTTCACTTGATGCAGTAGCCTCCTCATATTGCTCTTCCACTTTATCCTTCACATCCATCAATTGGTCTTCATTTTCCTTGCTTAGTAGTTCTAAGCGTTTATCTGTGTCCTCCAATTGCTCATCCGTCTCCTAAGAAAGGATTTCTAGTTCCCTCTGGGATTGTTGATGTTCCTCCACCATTCTGTTGAACATGGACTCAAGTTTTGAGAGTCTTTGGCTTATGGAGGTTTGTGTTGAGGCATATTTAGGTGATGAATAATTTTCAAATGTAGAAGTGGGAGGTGAGGTTGGACAATTTCTCATGTGAGTTGACTGCTCAGGATTTGTAGTTTCTTGGAAACACTCCCAGCCACCATTGGAATAATGACTTGAATCATTTTGTGGTGGAAGGAAATATTCCATATGATTTTCTTTCTCATCTTGTGTTTCTGAAGCAATTCTCCATGGATTGGAGTGCTTAGAATTTGTATTTTCTTGGTGATATTCCCAGCCACCATTAGAGATTGGTGATGGTGGGCAATATCCCATAAAATTTGTTTGATCATAAGATGAGTTGAAGTCCATTTGAATTTTGGAAAACACAACACCAAGGAAAATTGAAATTACTCATAACAGAGATGAGAATTTCTTAGTGAGGCAAAAACTCAAACACCTTGGTTTCAATCTAAAACAGAAAATAAAAATAAAGAAACGGCTTGATCTAGACCTCTCACCCACTTAATCATTGTTGATCTAAATCAATCCCCGGCAACGGCGCCAAAAACTTGATGTGTGAAAAACGATCCAACACGAAACTCACCGGCAAGTGTACCGGGTTGCATCAAGTAGTAATAACTCACATGAGTGAGGTCGATCCCACAGGGATTGATGGATCAAGCAACTTTAGTGGGTGATTATTTTAGTCAAGCTAACATTGAGTGAATTGTGTGAAATGCAGCCAACAGAAAGTAAATTGCAAGTAACTTAAAGAACAAGAAAATAAAATAGCTTAAACTTAAATAGCAAGAAATGTAAATTGTAGAAACTTAGATTGCAAGAAATGTAAATGACTGAATCTTAAAGTGCAAGAAATGTAAATTGCTTGAATTATAAAAGGGATTGGGAGCTGAAATTGCAGAATTTAAACAAGCAGAAGCAGATTGCAACAAACAGTAGAACTAAAGATGAATTGAATTGCAATAGATCTTAAACAGAAAAGCAAAAATGCTTGAAGAATGAGAACAAAAAAACTGATGCTTAATTTGCAGCAATTAAAAGGATGTCGAAAATATCAGGAGTGGAAGAGATTAGAAAACAAGTCTAGATCTCAAATCCTTCCTTGATCCAACAAGAACAATTGCAAAATGAAAATATAAAAGTAAATTACAGAAGAAAAGAAAGTGAAGGCAGTAAACAGAATTTGAATTATGCAGAAAGATTAACAAGAGATCTCAAGGTGGAATTGAAACAGAAGTTCTTCAATTCTCCACCCAAGATCCAAAACAAAAAAGAAAACTAAGAGAGAGCTCCCTAATCCTAATGCTTCCTAGTGGAGCCAACCTCCCTCAATACTTTCTAATGGAGCTCTTCAACCTCAATTCAAGATCCAAAAAAAAAAAAAAAAAACTAAAGTTGCAGAAGAAGAAGATTTAAAACAGCGAATGAAATTTGAATTATACAGTAAAAGAACAAGAGAGAATTCAAGGTGAGAATTAAAACAGAATTCCTTCAATTCTCCAATTTAAGTTAAGATATAAAAGTGAGCTCTCTACTACTACTCTCTATTGGAGCTAACCTCCTATGATCTATATTGGAGCTCCCCCTTTAAGGAGATGGAATTGATGCCTTTATATAGGCTTTACAAAGTGAAAATGAAAATAAAATTGAAATGAAAAACAAATTAAATGAAAATCCTAATTCTAGTTTGTTCTTGTGCCTTTGAGTGATGATGTGGGCTTTTCTTGCTTTGGATTTGAGGAGAAATGGGTTTTGGATGGCCTTGGTTCAATTGGTGAAGAATTGAATTAAATTGGATTTTTATTGAATTTTTGGCCCATGTGAAAATTGCTCCCAGGAGGATGCTCTGCTCTTGTGGGGAGCGGAGCATTGAAGCTTCTCTTGGGGATCCTTGTTGCGTGCCAAGCTTCCTCTTGGTCCGTGTCATGTTGCGCATCTCATTTCCCTTTGGCCCGTGTCAAGCATGCTTGTGTTGCACCAAGGAGTAGCGCTCTGCTCTCCTTGTGAGCTGAGCATTGGTGCTTCCAAGGGGAGGTCCCAAGTTCAAACCCTTGTGAAAGCATTTGGAGAAAAGATTTTCCTTGAATTTTTATGAAGAGAGCACGACAATGCTCTCTCCAAGAGAGCGCTGTGCTCTCCAAGTGAGTGCTACTTTGCTTTGGAGTGAGGCTCCAGCTTCGAGCCTTGGTGGAAGCATTGGCTGATTTTTTTTGCTTGTGTTTGGCCCTTAAAGATACATTTCATTCGTACCTCAATTTCATGCCAAATATAGATTTCCATACATCGTTCGAAAGCTCTGAATGTCAGCTTTCCAACGCAACTGAAATCACATCAATCGGACATCTGTAGCTCAAGTTATAGCCCTTTGAAGGAGGCATGGTCATGCTGTGAGCGCCCAGATTTTAAGTTAGCCAAAATTTTGCTTCCAAGCTCATCTTTGCATCAGGGTAATGCTCAGCTCTTGGCAAGAGCGGAGCATTGTATGCTGATTGCCTATTCTCCTTTAATTTGGTCATGGGACACGCTTTTAAAAGCGTGGACTAAGGCTCCAAAGTGTGCTCCAACTTCAAAGTGTTCCCTAAAGCTCTTTTTTTCTCCTTTTTAGCTTATTTTGTGCTTCTTTGCTTCTTTTTCTTCTTATTTCCTACAAGATTCATAAAATTAAAAGATCAAGAAAATATACCATTTAAGCACAAAAGCATTCAATATTTAAGCACAAATCATCTATTTCTTGTATGAAAAAGCATAGAAAAACATGACATGGTGACATGTCATCACCTAGTACAAAAACACCACAGGCATGTGTCCTAGGGTCTAAGCTATTGGTGTCTAGCCTTGTTATTTATTTCTTTGCCAATTCTTGGCTTTGCTCTTTCTTTTTCTTTCTGTTTTGATTTATTTTCAAGGGATTCTTTATTAATTCAAGGCTTCATATCGGCAAACTAGTTTAGGCTTCAAGGAGCATGTCATTATGCAGCATTTATTTTGTGAGCTAACAATTGAATCAAACACATACCACCACTAACTTTCATTCTAACTTTTGCAACATTGAACAATTACTTTTCTAAATCAAGACATCTCTCTTTTATTCAGACAGCAAGGGAACAAAGCAAAGTATTCAAGCTAATGAAGGATAACAAGATTATGCAGATAGCCTATTCTAGCAAAAATTATGCAGAACAAAAAGAAGGCACTTGGAGGTATATCATGTTTCAGATACACATCTTCCTTATTTAATTTAAAATTATGAAAGAGTTTCACCACCTTTTATTTGTCATGCTCCTAGCCTTTGCTTGATTCTCCCTTCTTCTTCTTTCTTTTTCCAAGCTTGGAATAATCTTGAACTTCTTCACTAGGGCACCTTCTATCCCATATAGGATCTATGAGACCTGTGAGCCCAGCTGTCTCCAATCTTTGATACATCATTTCTGTATAATGCTGGGTCTTTGCTTTCTGTTGGTCTCTTAAGTCTTGGCACAGCTCAAATGGTTTGATTTGTGAATTTAATCCTGGCATACAGTGGGTCAAATAATCCAACTTTGCTTGTGTATTTTCATAATGCTCTATTCGCTGTACTTGTCTAGTCTCTCCAATGGTATGATGAACGTTCTTCCACTGATACAAGTTGTGAGTATATTCCCCATATCTGCCCTGGCTCAAGTACAATTTATCATATGATTCTCGAAATTCTGTCGATTGTTCCTTTTGTCCTTCAAGAATCTTTGCTTGAAACTCTTGTTGTTGAGCCATCATTTGTTGATGCCAGCTTGCTTGTGTTTCCTCCATTCGATGCTGCCAAGCTTCATTTTGCTCTCTATCCTTCAAATATTACTCCCGGTGCTCTAGATATTGCTCTTGTTGTTGCAAATATAGCTCCTGTTGCCTTGAATACTGCTCTTGTGTTCTCACATTTTGTTGTGATATCTCCTCAAGAGCTTCTTGTAATTGACTCATGTCTATAACACCAGGAGCTTGTTCGTCCCTCTTTTGTGACCTTCTTCTGTGAGTTCTTTCTTCCTCTTGATCTTCCTCCTCCTCTTCATTAAGACCCTCCATTTTTCTCTTTGTAATTCCTTTGGTTCCTCTCACCTTCTCTGTATCTTCATCTTCGAAGAGCACTCCAACTTTGTTACACAATCTCAGAATCGTGCTTGGGTGCCCAAGCCTACCCGATTTGTATGTGTCTTCAGCCATCTCCTGGATACTGTCTGCTATGAGTTGGGCAAGGTTGATTTCCCCTCTATGTAGGATGCAGTATGTCAAGAGAGCTCTCTTGATTATGACCGATGAGGTATTCGCAGTAGGGAGTATTGATCCCCTTACTACCTCATACCACCCCTTTGCCTCAGGTGTGAGATCAAATCTTTTCAGATAACTTGGGATTCCCTTTGAGTCTCTTTCCCAGTCTCTTCCTTCAATACATAATCCTTCCAATATTTTATCAGGGTCATTATCACCACGCAATCTGTCTTCATAGCTAAGCTCCTCATAAGTTATGGTCCTCAACTTTAGAGCTCTTGTAATTGATGGTGGACTAAAATTCACCTCAACACCTCTGACATAACTTTTGTAAGGGGGGCAATCTTCGCTCTCTTTAACAGTATTGGCGTAAAACTCCCTTATCATAACAGCACTAATCTCAGTGAGAGGATGGCATAGAAGATCCCATCTTCTTTCTTTGGTGATTTATCGCATGATGAGATATTCTCCCTCCCTCAGCTCGAACCCCATTTTAGGAATGATAAGCTTTGTTTTCATGAGCCTCTGGTATCTTGCTTCATGAAATTGGGATTTGAACCTCTTTGTGTCATAGGATGGAGGTTCGGTCACCATTGGTTCCTTTCCTGGTCTTCTCCTTGAACTTGAAGGAGCCATTGAATTTGGGTAAGAATAAGAGATAGGTAGGGTTGTGTTTGGAGTGATGTTTGGTTTTGTTGTGAAGGGGAAGAAGAAATTGTATGCTGTTTAGAGAAAGGGGACTTGTCGGCTGTGTTTATTGATTAGAAGAAAAGTGAAGCTAAAGTTTTTAAGTGAAGGTGGCTTGTATGAAAGTGTACTCCATGTTGTGTTGGAGGCTATTTATGGACAAGGCTTCCAAGTTTTCCAACAAGACCACAAGAGAGGAGAGAGTTCGGTTATGATAATGAAGGGTGAGGATTGAGTTGAACAATGTGGAAGATTCATGAAATGAATGGCCTGCATGTATTGTTAGAGCTTGACGAGGATTATCTTCTCATTGGTTGCATGCTTTTCGGTGTCCAATGGTGCATGCATGCAAATTTTGCTTTCCAAGGGGCACGCTTCTCTAGGCACATGTGATCACTTCTCACTTGGCTTGTCATAGCCGTGGCCCTCCTTTTTCTTGTCATCTTCTCAATCTTCCCTTTCCTATTCAATCAAATCAACAGAATGGTGAGGTTTAGGACAGAACACGGTAGTGTAGTGGTGAATGCTTAGATTATTTATTATGTTTCTAAGTCATGAAAGATCAATTGTGTCCCTTACTTAGTGAACCAAGGTTTGGTGAACACCAAACTTGTCTTTTGCTAAGGGGTTATGTCAAAAGTAAGCACTTTATCACAATTGATACCTTCCTCATAAGTTCTAATTCATTTTCTAACATAAATTCCTAAAATGAAACATATTATGATTCATCTATGCATGACTTTGATTTTATGAACAAAAGTTGATCCTTCTGAAAGTTGGTACATATACGGACACCAAACTTAATGTTTGGTCATATACTTCATTGAAATGACTAAGCATTGATGACAAGTCATCTTAGCCTAGTTTTACTAGTCTTTTTCCTTGTTTTTATTAGGTTTTATGCACTTTCTTGCATTGTAAGTAAGTAATTTGGAATGGAAATGCATGGTTTCTTTGAATCAATCAACCACCATTTAATTGATACTAAATCATGAGGTTCAAGCTAAATTTAATTGATTTTTAATGATTTATAAACCTTGTGAATTTGGTGATACTTTGATTGGTTGTTTTAATTACTTGTAGGTGAAGAAAAGAAGAAAATAAGAAAGCGTGGCCTAAGAAGCGTGACTGATGGGATATTTTCGCAGAAGAAACGAATTTCTCCAAAACACCCAAAACTAACCGGCAAGTGCACCGGGTCGCATCAAGTAATAATAACTCACGGGAGTGAGGTCGATCCCACAAGGATTGAAGGATTGAGCAATTTTAGTTTAGTGGTTGATTTAGTCAAGCGAATCAAGATTTGGTTGAGTGATTTGTGATTTGCAGAATTTAAATTGCATGGAAAGTAAAGGGAATGGGTAATTGACATGAAATTAAAGAGAACAGGAATTTAAATGCTGAATCTTAAAGAACAAGAAATTAAATGGCAGAAACTTAGAACGCAAGAAATGTAAATTGCAGAATCTTAAAGTGCAAGAAATGTAAATAGCTTGAATTGTAAAGGGAATTGAGAGTTGGATTTACAGAAATTAAACGAGGGAAAGTAAATTGCAACCAACAGAGAAGTAAAAGAACACTTGGACTGAACCGGATCTAAAAACAGAATTGTAAATAAGCATGAAAACAGTAAACAGGGAATGGGAAATGGGGAATCTGGATCTCAGGACCCAAGAGACTAGATAACCAAGTCTAGATCTCAATGCCTTCCTAGATCCAACAAGAACAATTGCAAAGGAATTGTAAATTGCAAAGAAAGTAGATGAAGAACAATTAACAGAAATTAAATTCAATAAGCAGTAGAAGAAACAGAGAGATCTTCGGATGAGATTGAAACAGAATTCCTTCAATTCTCCAACCCAAGATCCAAGACAATTGCAATTGAAATTGAAAGCAATAAAACTAAGAGGAAGAGAGTGGAATTCTCCTTCCCCGAAACTAAGAAATTAAAGATCACTCAATATCCAAAGCTCTCCGAAAACTATTATGAAAACTCCAAAAGGAAAAAGCTCTCTTAAGAACTTGAATTCTATCCTATTTATACACTTTCTTCAAATGATCTTCAAGCCTTGAGTTGGGCCTTTGCTCTTGGTGGAATTGGGTTGAGAGAGGCCTTGGTTGATTGCTCTTGGAGTTTGGAGAGGAACCAAAGTGAACCAAGTGAACCGGGTTGGAGTTTTGCAAAAGTTTGAGTAAAAGTTTGAGCAAAAGTTTGAGGCAAACTTTTGGTCCAACTTTTCATATCAGCCCCCATGTTTTGCTGATACCCACGTTGGTGCAAAAGTTAGGGGTCTAACTTTTGCTCCAACGTTGGCCTTCCTTAGTGCACTTATGGCGCCAACGTTAGCCCAAAAGTTAGGGGCTAACGTTGGCGCAAACTTTTGCTCCCCCTTTGTGTTTTTCATGTGCCAACGTTAGCCCAAAAGTTAGAGGCTAACGTTGGCGCAAACTTTTGGTGGCCAGGGGGTGTTTTTCTCATGCCAACGTTAGCCATAAAGTTAGGGGCTAACGTTGGCGCAAACTTTTGGTGCCCAGGGAGTGTTTTTCTCATGCCAACGTTAGCCACAAAGTTAAGGGCTAACGCTGGCGCAAACCTTTGGTGCCCAGGGAGTAATTTTCATGTGCCAACGTTAGCTCAAAAGTTAGGGGCTAACGTTGGGGCTAACTTTTCACCCAAAAGTTTGTGCAAAAGTTTGAGGCTAACTTTTGGTCCAACTTTTTGCTTCCTGGTTCATTTTCACTTATTCCATTGTCCTCTCTTTACTCCTAGCCATTCCTTCTTGCTTCAACCTTTCTCCAAGCTTTCTTCACCTATCATTAATCAACCCAACACATCAAAGCTATGCTTAAAATCATGAGATATTCATTTTATCATAATATGTGACAATTATAGCATAAAACCTCATGAAATAGCATGAATTCATACATGGTTGATTCAATCAAAGGAAGCATGAAAATCTACCCAAATTAGCTTACTTGTAGCTCAAGAAAGTGCACAATTCAATTGAAAACAAAAGAAAAAGGCTAGTGAAACTAGGCTAAGATGACTTGTCATCACAACACCAAACTTAAAGCTTGCTTGTCCCCAAGCAAGAAAAGATTTATTGAGAAGAAAGGATGAAATGGAAGAGGATGTTCATGCTAGCAGAGTATTATTGATAGTTCATGGGATTTTGTGTGGATATGTAAATACTCACTTCTTATTGGCTCCTAGGCCTAGAAAGTCTCCTTCAAGCTTCAAGTAACATACTGCTATGACCTCTCATTATTCCTTTATCCTTGGCTATTACTTTGTTTATAAGCTTTATTTGAGTGTCATGTGTAGCAAGTTCATTTCCTTTTCTTTATACTTGACACATTATTCACTATAGACACTTGGCTCACATTCCTTCTTAGAACATTGATGCCCAGCACCTCTTTGGGCTACTAAGTGCCTTGTAGTTAGGTTGCTCTTGATAGTGGACTTTCAGCTGATGATCCCGGGTTAGTTAACCCAAGTCACCGAGTGTTGATGCACTCCAAAGAGCTTAATAATCCAAGCAGATCCTAATACAAAGACACCACAGGCATATATTCTAAGGTTCAAGCTATTGGTGTCCAGCTTTGTTTCTTTTTGTTTTTCTTTTGTTCTGCCACTTCTTTTTTTCTTTCTTTTTGTTTTTCTTTCTAACCAAGGATTTTTATTCAATTGAGATTCATAGACAGTAGGCCACTCTATACTTAGAAGGAGATATCCTAGCTCTTTATTCACTAAAAGTGAGCTATTATACAATCACACACATACCACCACTTACTTTTATTCTACTTCTATCTAACAGAGACCATCTTACTTCACATTCAAACATTTCTTTTATTGCACTTAAAGATGCAGGGGGCAAAACATGCTTTTTGCTAAGTGAAAGTAAACACACAAGCACACACATAGACTAGCTTACTTATTCTAAGATTGATTCTACTTGTATTAGATGAACACTTTAACAAAACACAAGTCAAAACATTTTTCAACAGTAAGAGTTAAGTGTAAATACAACCTATTGGTTTGCAGTTCCTTTGTCCTTCCTTCTGTTGTGCCCTTTTGAGTTATGATGCATAGTGTCTTCAACTGGTGGTGAATTCCCTGCATAATTCTCAACAGTTGCTTGCTTTTCAAGCCCTTAGATGACCAGTTAGTATGCATGAGTTGAGTGTGGCTTGTGGATTTAATTTGGTGTGGGGACACCAAACTTAAGCTCTTGCCACTTCTCTGGATACAGCAGGTTAACTCTAGGAAAAATCTTGTATCCTTGCTAAAGGTTATGAAGTTAAGACTAAAAAGCAGTTAAGTGGTTGAATAATCTGTTCGATTGCTTGGAGCTAACAATGTGCAGGAGATTAGAATGTGCTTTTGAATGAGGTTTTGATGGAACACCAAACTTAGAATCCTCCATTCTCCTTTAAGTTGTTTTTGGTGTGCAACACCAAACTTAGCTCCTTGCAATACATATCAATTATTCAACATTTTTATTGAAAAGGCTATGAAAAGGAAACTACCTCAGGTTGGGTTGCCTCCCAACAAGCGCTCTTTTATTGTCATTAGCTTGACATCCTTCAATTCCTTTCAAGAAGGCTGTAGGTTCTGGACCTCTTTTTCCTTATCCCATTGTCCTCCCAAGTACAGCTTTGCTCTGTGACCATTTGCTGTGAATTGATTCTTTGTTGCTTCATCTAGCAGTTCAATGCTCCCATAAGGAAAAACCTTTGTTACCAAGTATGGACCAGTCCACTTTGACTTCAGTTTGCCAGGGAAAATCTTAAGCCTTGAATTATACAAGAGCACTTTCTGTCCTGGCTTGAATTCCTTCTTTGTGATTTTTTTGTCATGCCACCTCTTAGCTCTTTCCTTGTATATCTTAGCATTCTCATAGGCTTCTATCCTGAATTCATCTAACTCATTTAGTTGCAACAACCTTTTTTCTCCTGCAGCTTGGGAATCAAGGTTGAGGAGTTTAGTGGCCCAAAAAGCTCTGTGTTCAAGCTCTACAGGGAGGTGGCAGGATTTGCCATACAATAGCTGAAAGGGTGACTTGCCAATAGGAGTTTTGAAAGCTGTCCTGTATGCCCATAATGCATCTTCTAGCTTCCTAGCCCAATCTTTTCTTGTGCTTCTCACTGTTTTCTCTAGGATCTTCTTTAACTCCCTATTTGCTAGTTCAGCCTGGCCATTAGTCTGAGGGTGGTAAGGTGTAGCCACTTTATGGATTACTCCATATTTGTGGAGGAGCTTCTCCATCTGTTTGTTGCAAAAGTGACTTCCACCATCACTGATAAGACTCTTGGGCACTCCATATCTTGTGAAAATGTGCTTTTTAAGGAATTGGAGGACAATCTGTGCATCATAAGTGGTCGTAGCTATGGCTTCCACCCACTTTGAGACATATTCCACTGCGACTAAGATATATCTGAAAGAATAGGAAGGGGGAAAGGGCCCCATGAAATCAATTCCCCATAGATCAAATAATTCCAGTTCCAAGATGAAATTTTGAGGCATCTCATTCCTTCTTGTTAATCCTCCTGCTTTCTGGCATTCATTACATTGGTGAACATATTCTCTGGCATCTTTGAAAATAGTTGGCCAATAGAAGCCGCTCTGCAATATCTTTGCAGCTGTCTTCTCTGGGCCAAAGTGTCCACCATAAGCTGAACCATGGCAGTGCCACAGGATATCCCTCATTTCACTTTCAGGGACACACCTTCTAATTACTCCATCAGAACATCTCTTGAACAGGAAGGGTTCATCCCATAAGAATTTCTTTCCCTCATTGATTAACTTCTTCACTTGTTGCTTAGAAAAGTCTTGAGGTATCTTTCTTCCCACTTTGTAGTTTGCTATGTCAGCAAACCAGGGTGCTTGCTGGATCTGCAAAAGGTGCTCATCTGGGAAGCTTTCGTTCATGGGATGAGATGCTTGTTGAATTGTTTCATGTGGTAGCCTCGACAAATGGTCAGCAACCCGGTTTTCAGTGCCCTTCCTGTCTCTTACCTCAATGTCAAACTCTTGTAAGAGCAATATCCACCTGATAAGTCTTGGTTTAGCATCCTGTTTTGACATCAAATACTTAAGTGCAGCATGGTCAGTATAGACCACAACTTTGGATCCTATTAAGTATGATCTAAACTTATCAAAAGCATAAACTACAGCTAGCAACTCCTTCTCTGTTGTGGTGTAATTTCTTTGGGCCTCATTCAACACTTTACTTGCATAATATATGACATGATGTAAGTTGCCCTTCTTTTGCCCAAGTACAGCACCAATTGCAAGGTCACTTGCATCACACATGATTTCAAAGGGTAACTCCCAATCCGGAGGTGTGATGATTGGTGCTGTTGTGAGTTTGTTTTTTAAAGTTTCAAAGGCTTGCTGGCAGTTTTTATCAAAAATAAAAGGGTTATCAAGCATTAGTAGATTACTCAAAGGTTTAGCTATTTTTGAAAAATTCTTGATAAACCTTCTGTAGAATCCGGCATGCCCTAAGAAACTTCTAACAGATTTTACATTAATTGGTGGAGGGAGTTTTTCTATGATTTCAACCTTTGTCTTATCAACCTCTATCCCTTTTCTTGAAACTTTATGGCCAAGAACAATCCCTTCGGGTACCATGAAGTGGCATTTCTCCCAGTTCAAAACTAAATTAGTTTCTTGGCATCGTTTTAAGACAAGGGTTAAATGGTTCAGGCAAGCATTGAAATTATCACCAAAAACAGAGAAGTCATCCATGAAGACTTCTAAAAACTTTTCGATCATATCAGAGAAAATGGAGAGCATACACCTTTGAAATGTGGCAGGGGCGTTGCAGAGCCCAAAGGGCATCCTCCGGTATGCAAAGACTCCAAATGGACATGTAAAGGCAGTTTTCTCTTGGTCCTTGGGGTCCACCACGATTTGATTATACCCAGAATATCCGTCCAAAAAGCAATAATAGGCATGGCCGGCCAACCTTTCCAGCATCTGATTAATGAATGGGAGAGGGAAATGATCCTTCCTGGTGGCATCATTCAATCTTCTATAGTCTATGCACATCCTCCACCCAGTCACTGTTCTAGTAGGGATCAATTCATTCTTCTCATTAGTGATGACCGTCATTCCTCCTTTCTTTGGTACAACTTGAACCGGGCTTACCCATGGGCTGTCAGATATTGGGAAGATTATCCCTGCATTCCACAGCTTCATTACTTCCTTCTGGACAACTTCCTTCATTGTGGGATTTAGCCTTCTTTGTGGTTGAACCACTGGTTTGGAATTATCTTCCAAGAGGATCTTATGCATACATACTGCAGGGCTGATTCCCTTCAGGTCATCAATGGTCCATCCTAAAGCATCTTTGTGAGCTTTGAGTACATCAAGAAGTTCTTCTTCTTCCTTCTTTGTCAGGGATGAATTAATGATTACTGGGAAGCTCTCCGATGTGCCAAGGAATGCATATTTGAGATGGGTGGGTAATGGTTTCAGTTCTTGTTTTCGTACTTCTTCTTTCTTGACTTGTTTTTCATCTTGCTCAATGGAAGTCTCAGCTACTTGTTCCTTTGTTGCCCCTTGATTTCCTTCTTGCTTTTGAGGACTTTCTTCCAGCATTTCTTCCACCAAACTCTCTATCATGTCCACTCTCACATAATCCTCTTGCTCAGGAATGTGTTGCATTGACTTGAAGATGTTTATGACCATTTGTTCATTGTGGACCCTGAAGATCATTTCTCCTTTTTCTACATCAATAGTGGCTCTTGCTGTGGCTAGAAATGGCCTTCCCAAAATGATTGAATTGTTTCCTTCCTCTTCAGTATCCAAAATCACAAAATCTGCTGGGAAAATAAACTCCCCAACCTTTACCAACAGATTTTCCACAATTCCAGTGGGTGTTTTGATTGATCTGTCAGCCATGACCAATGACATCCTAGTGGGTTTAAGCTCTTCTATAGCAAGTTTTCTCATCATTGAGAGAGGCATTAAGTTGATGCTGGCACCAAGGTCACATAGAGCTTTGTTGAGAATTATTCTGCCAATGGTGCATGAGACTACAAAGCTTCCTGGATCCTTGAGTTTTGGTGGAATGCCCCTTTGAATCAAAGCACTGCATTCCTCGGTGAGTAACACGGTTTCCTTCTCAAGCCAACTTCTTTTCTTGTTGATAAGCTCCTTCAAAAATTTGGCATACAGAGGCATTTGCTCAAGTGCTTCAGCAAAAGGAATATTGATTTCCAGCTTTTTGAAAGTTTCAAGGAACTTGTGAAAATACTGATCCTTGGTTTCTTTGTTGAACCTCTGGGGATATGGCAGTGGAGGTACAAAGGTTTTCTCTACTTGTTGCTTTTGATTCTTGGTTGGCTTTTCAACTGCTTCATTCCCTTTTTTTGGAATTTTTTGTTGTTCCTCCTTTGCTTGAGTTTGCTTTGAGGCTTCCTTGCTTGCCATTGCATCATCATCATTGGCTTCCTCTGTGTGTGTTGGCTGTTCCTCTTCTATTGGTCTTTTGCTGCTCTCTACTTGCTTCTTAGTAGTGTCATTGTTGCTCATCAATGTTCTCCCACTCCTTAATTGTATTGCCTTGCATTCTTCCTTAGGATTTGGGATTGTGTCACTCGGCAGTGAGCTTGAAGGTCTCTCAAGAGAAATCTGCTTGGAGATTTGCCCCATCTGTCTCTCTAGGCTCTTCAGGGATGCTTCCTGATTCTTGGTTACCATTTCCTGGTGTTTCAACATTTTGTCTATCATGGCCTCCAAGTTAGTGATTCTCTGGGCTTCAGGTGATTGATGACTATTTTGGTGAAAAATAAATTTCTCCCAAAACACACAAATCTAACCGGAAAGTGCACCGGGTCGCATCAAGTAATAATAACTCACGGGAGTGAGGTCGATCCCACAGGGATTGATGGATCAAGCAATTTTAGTGGGTGATTAGTTTAGTCAAGCTGACATTTAGTGAATTGTGTGAAATGTAGCCAACAGAAAGTAAATTGCAATGAATCTTAAAGATGCAGAAAGTAAAATTGCAAGTAAGTTAAAGAACAAAAAAGTAAAATAGCTGAAACTTAAATTGCAAGAAAAGTAAATTGCATGAAAAGTAAAGGGGCTGGGGTGTTGGAAATTAAAAAGAGCAATAGATCATGCAACTGGAAATTTAAATTGCAGGAAGAATAAAGGAAATTGGATGCTGGGAATCAAAACAGAATTGAAATTTTGAAGTGCAGTGAATTAAAAGCAGCAAGAAAAACAAAGAGAAATCTCAGAGGGAGAATGAAACAGAACACCTTCAATTCTCCACCCAAGATTCAAAACAAAGAAAATTAAAGAGAGAGCTCTCAAATTCTAGTGCTCCCTAGTGGAGCCAGCCTCCCCACAAATATCAAAATGATGCCTTATATAGGCTTTACAAAATGGAAATGAAAATGAAATTAAAAACAAATTACAATTAAATGAAATTCCTATTTTATCTATTTCTTGTGCATTTGAGTGATGATCATTTGGGCCCTTGCTCTTGATGGAATTGGGTTGATAAAGGCCTTGGTTGATTGCTCTTGGAGTTTGAAGAGGAACCGAATTGAACCGGGTTGAGTTTGCAAAAGTTGGACCAAAAGTTGGAGTTAAAGTTAGGGGTCTAACTTTGGCTCCAACTTTTCATAGCAGCCCACAAAACTTGCTGGTATGAACGTTGGTGCCAATGTTAGGGGTCTAACTTTGACCCTAACGTTGGCCTCCCTTATGCACATTTATGGCGCCAACTTTGTCCTCTTGTCATGTTGCCAATTTTATGCCCAATATAGACTATCATATATGGTTGGAAAGCTCTGAATGTCAGCTTTCTAACCCACTTGGAATCACTTCAATTGGACATCTACAACTCAAGTTATGATCATTTGAAGAGGGCATGGTCGCTGGCTTTGGTGTGCAGCGTTTGAGGTAACGTTTGCCTCAAACGTTGGCGAAAACGCCAGTTCTGGAGGCTCAAACGTATTGTCCACCCCATACTATTATACATTGTTGGAAAGCCCTGGATGTCTACTTTCCAATGCCGTTGGGAGCACATTATTTGGAGCTCTACAGCTCGAGTTATACTCCGTTGAAGGTGCAGAGGTCAGTTGGCCTCACTGTATGTTGCCACCATGTTCATTTATGCACATTGCGGGGCAGTTTTCTCCCTCAATTTTAGTGTCCACCATGCAGTGCCATATATGCTTGGAAAGCTCTTGATTCCTACTTTCCAATGCTTCTTGAATCACCTCATTTGGAGCTCTGTAGCTCAAGTTATTCTTGTTGGAAGTATACCCCTTCAAGCTGTTGTGGTGTGTGGCGCCAACGTTAGCCTCAAAGTTAGGGGGCTAACGTTGGCGCAAACTTTTGCTCCTCCCCTTGTGAATTTCATGTGCCAACGTTAGCCTCAAAGTTAGGGGGCTAACGTTGGCGCAAACTTTTGGAGCCCAGGGGAGAATTTTCAAGTTCCAACGTTAGCCTCCAAGTTAGGGGTCTAACTTTGAGGCTAACTTTTCACCCAAAAGTTTTTGCTTCCTGGTTCAACTTATTCCATTGTCCTCTCTTTACTCCTAGCCATTCCTTCTTGCTTCACCCTTTCTCCAAGCCTTCTTCACCTATCATTAATCAACCAAACACATCAAAGCTATGCTCAAAATCATGAGATATTCATTCTTTCATAATATGTGACAATTTTAGCATAAAACCTCATGAAATAGCATGAATTCATACATGGTTGATTAAATCAAAGGAAGCATGAAAATCTACCCACTTGGCTTGCTTATGGCTCAAGAAAGTGCATAAAACCTATTGAAAACAAAGGAAAAAGGCATAGAAAAACATGACATGATGACATGTCATCAGTGATACTTGAGGTGGGTTATGAGATGTGGGTAGTGGATGATAGGCATTTTGGTTGGTGGGTTGGTTATTGGATTGGTACTGGTTAGGGTTGGGGTAGTTGTTTTGAGGTTTTCTGTAGAGGTTTTGGTTAGTCTGCTGCTGGTTCTGGTTTTGGTTGCTTCTTGGGTTGTTTTGATTTGAGTTCCTCTGCCATGGTTGTTGGTTTTGGGTATGATTATCTCCCCATCTGAGGTTTGGGTGGTTCTTCCAGGATGGATTGTATGTATCACCATACACTTCATTTGGTCCTTGGTTGTGCATATATTGTACTTGCTCTTGTTGTTGTTCTTCTTGAGTTTCTTCACTCTGTCCCCATGTGGTTGATGGTTGGCTAGTGTTAACTGCTGCAACTTGGAGACTATCAATCCTCTTGGCCATTTGCTCAAATTGTTGTTGAATTTGCTGCTGCATCATCTTGTTTTGAGCCAAGATTGAGTCCACTCCTTCTAGCTCCATTACTCCTCTTCTTTGTGATGGTTGGCGGTTTCTTTGATGAGCAAAGAAATATTGGTTGTTAGCCACCATATCAATGAGATTTTGAGCTTCCTCTGCAGTTTTCATGAGTTGCAAGGAACCTCCAGCTAAGTGGTCAAGTGATTCTTGAGCCTTTAGGGTGAGTCCTTCATAGAAGTTCTGTAGCTTGTCCCACTCAGTGAACATTTCTGGTGGACATTTCCTCAGCAGAGCCTTGTATCTCTCCCATGCTTCATACAGATTTTCAGCATCCAATTGTGTGAATGTTTGTACCTCAGTTTTCAGCCTGTTAACCCTTTGAGGTGGATAGAATTTGGCTAGAAATTTAGTCACCAAATCATCCCAGCTAGTGATGCTTCCTTGAGGAAAAGTTTCAAGCCATTGTGCGGCCTTGTCCCTTAATGAGAACGGGAATAGCAGAAGCTTGTAGGTCTCAGGATTCACGCCATTGGACTTGACAGTGTCACAAATCCTTAAGAAGGTAGATAGATGTTGATTTGGATCCTCCAATGGTCCTCCCCCAAATGAGCAGTTGTTTTGGACCAATGTAATGAGTTGTGGCTTTAATTCAAAGTTATTTGCATTGACATTAGGGGTGAGAATGCTGCTTCCACAATGTCTAGCATTTGCAAAGGTATAGGAGGCCAAAACTCTCCTCTGGGGTGGATTGTTATTGTTGTTGTCTGCTCCACCTGGTGGATTGGTTGAATGTTCCTCCATATCTTAGAATTCTTCTTCTGATTCCTCTTCTCCAACAATATTTTTCCCTCTTTCAGCTCTTCTTAACCTTCTAAGAGTTCTTTCGTCTTGTTCATGAAAGATGGGTGTATTTCTTCTTGTACCTGACATACAAGCAGAACATAAGAAATACACAAACCAGTGACACTTCAATCTATTGCTAGAATGAAGTTTTAGTTAGCTTAAGCAAAAATTCAAACAGTTAGTGGGTTAGCCAAAAATTAAAGAAACAAGAAATAAAAATGCTAGATCTAGATCACCACCTCACTTAATCATTGTCAATCTAATCAATCCCCGGCAACGGCGCCAAAAACTTGATGGGATATTTTCGCGGAAGAAACGAATTTCTCCAAAACACCCAAAACTAACCGGCAAGTGCACCGGGTCGCATCAAGTAATAATAACTCACGGGAGTGAGGTCGATCCCACAGGGATTGAAGGATTGAGCAATTTTAGTTTAGTGGTTGATTTAGTCAAGCGAATCAAGATTTGGTTGAGTGATTTGTGATTTGCAGAATTTAAATTGCATGGAAAGTAAAGGGAATGGGTAATTGACATGAAATTAAAGAGAACATGAATTTAAATGCTGAATCTTAAAGAACAAGAAATTAAATGGCAGAAACTTAGAACGCAAGAAATGTAAATTGCAGAATCTTAAAGTGCAAGAAATGTAAATAGCTTGAATTGTAAAGGGAATTGGGAGTTGGATTTGCAGAAATTAAACGAGGGAAAGTAAATTGCAACCAACAGAGAAGTAAAAGAATACTTGGACTGAACTGGATCTAAAAACAGAATTGTAAATAAGCATGAAAACAGTAAACAGGGAATGGGATATGGGGAATCCGGATCTCAGGACCCAAGAGACTAGATAACCAAGTCTAGATCTCAATGCCTTCCTAGATCCAACAAGAACAATTGCAAAGGAATTGTAAATTGCAAAGAAAGTAGATGAAGAACAATTAACAGAAATTAAATTCAATAAGCAGTAGAAGAAACAGAGAGATCTTCGGATGAGATTGAAACAGAATTCCTTCAATTCTCCAACCCAAGATCCAAGACAATTGCAATTGAAATTGAAAGCAATGAAACTAAGAGGAAGAGAGTGGAATTCTCCTTCCCCGAAACTAAGAAATTAAAGATCACTCAATATCCAAAGCTCTCCGAAAACTATTATGAAAACTCCAAAAGGAAAAAGCTCTCTTAAGAACTTGAATTCTATCCTATTTATACACTTTCTTCAAATGATCTTCAAGCCTTGAGTTGGGCCTTTGCTCTTGGTGGAATTGGGTTGAGAGAGGCCTTGGTTGATTGCTCTTGGAGTTTGGAGAGGAACCAAAGTGAACCAAGTGAACCGGGTTGGAGTTTTGCAAAAGTTTGAGTAAAAGTTTGAGCAAAAGTTTGAGGCAAACTTTTGGTCCAACTTTTCATATCAGCCCCCATGTTTTGCTGATACCCACGTTGGTGCAAAAGTTAGGGGTCTAACTTTTGCTCCAACGTTGGCCTTCCTTAGTGCACTTATGGCGCCAACGTTAGCCCAAAAGTTAGGGGCTAACGTTGGCGCAAACTTTTGCTCCCCCTTTGTGTTTTTCATGTGCCAACGTTAGCCCAAAAGTTAGAGGCTAACATTGGCGCAAACTTTTGGTGGCCAGGGGGTGTTTTTCTCATGCCAACGTTAGCCATAAAGTTAGGGGCTAACGTTGGCGCAAACTTTTGGTGCCCAGGGAGTGTTTTTCTCATGCCAACGTTAGCCACAAAGTTAGGGGCTAACGCTGGCACAAACTTTTGGTGCCCAGGGAGTAATTTTCATGTGCCAACGTTAGCCCAAAAGTTAGGGGCTAACGTTGGGGCTAACTTTTCACCCAAAAGTTTGTGCAAAAGTTTGAAGCTAACTTTTGGTCCAACTTTTTGCTTCCTGGTTCATTTTCACTTATTCCATTGTCCTCTCTTTACTCCTAGCCATTCCTTCTTGCTTCAACCTTTCTCCAAGCTTTCTTCACCTATCATTAATCAACCCAACACATCAAAGCTATGCTTAAAATCATGAGATATTCATTTTATCATAATATGTGACAATTATAGCATAAAACCTCATGAAATAGCATGAATTCATACATGGTTGATTCAATCAAAGGAAGCATGAAAATCTACCCAAATTAGCTTACTTGTAGCTCAAGAAAGTGCACAATTCAATTGAAAACAAAAGAAAAAGGCTAGTGAAACTAGGCTAAGATGACTTGTCATCAGTGACCCAAGGAGAAGAAGAGTGTGGCAAAGAAAACAATAAAGCATGTCATATGTATAGAGCTCTCTTCAGGAGCGGAGCACTCTCTCAAGGGAGCACAAACTATGAGCCAAGAAAGCAAGGCATGATGCTACGCTCCTCTTGAGAGCGGAGCCCAATTTAGAGCCAAGAAACAGAGAAGAGAATAATGATGCTCCGCTCTCCTCAAGAGCATTATCGGCCTTCACTCACAAATAAATCCAAGGAAATAGTTTGCCAATGCTTGCTCCAAGGATCGAACTCATGAGCAAGGGGGAGTGGGGAGCGCTACACATGAAGGAAATAAGCCGAAAATGGCTAAAATGCTACCTCCAAGGATCGAACACATCACCTTAAGGAAGCAAGGAGCAAGGTGCCACTTTGTGCACAAAAGAAATTGATGACAAGTCATCTTAGCCTAGTTTTACTAGTCATTTTCTTTATTTTTATTAGAATTTATGCACTTTCTTGCATTGTAAGTGATTTGTATTTTTGGAAAACGAATTCCTAACACACAAATCTAACCGGCAAGTGTACCGGGTCACATCAAGTAATAATAACTCACGTGAGTGAGGTCGATCCCACAGGGATTGAATGATTGAGCAATTTTAGTTTAGTGATTGATTTAGTCAAGTGAATCAAGTATTGGTTGAGTGGTTTGTAATTTGCAGAAACTAAATTGCATGAAAATTTAAGAGAATGGGTAATTTGCATGAAATTAAAGAGAACGGAAAGTAGAAGTGCTAAATCTTAAAGAACAAGAAATTTAAATGGCAAAAACTTAGAACACAAGAAATGTAAATTGCAAAATCTTAAAGTGCAAGAAATGTAAATGGCTTAAATTATAACGGGAGTTGGGAATTGGATTTGCAGAAATTAAACAAGGAAAAGTAAATTGAAATAAACAGAAAAGTAGAAAAGGAATTAAAATGAAACAGATCTCAACTGGAAATGTAAATGAACTTGGAGACGCATTCAACAGGGAAATTAAAATGAAAACTCCAGATCTCAGGACCCAAGAGACTAGATAACCAAGTCTAGATCTCAATGCCTTTCTAGATCCAAATTTAGAATTCAATTGCAAGAAAAGTAAAGATCAAGCAGTAGAAGAAAGGAATTCAAATATTGATTTCTCAAAAAGTGCAGTAAATAAAACAGAGAGATCTCAGGGTGGGATTGAAACAGAATTCCTTCAATTCTCCAGCACCCAAGATTCAAGACAAGTGTAAATGAAATTTAAAACAAGAAAACTAAGAGGAAGAGAATTCAATTCTCCTTCCCCAAGACTCCGAATCTCCAAATAACTCCTAATCAAAAGCTCTCCCAAAACCACTCAGCAAAACTAAAAGGAAAAGCCTTTCAAAAACTTAAATTCTAAGCTATTTATACACCCTCTTCAAATGATCTTCAAGCCTTGAATTGGGCCTTTGCTCTTGATGGAATTGGGTTGACAAAAGCCTCTGTTGATTGCTCTTGGAGTTGGAGAGAAACCCACTTGTGAACCAGGCCATGAACCATTAAAGCTTGAGTTAAAGTTTGAGGCAAACTTTGACTCAAGCTTTTCATATCAGCTAGACTCCCTTTGCTGTCATCCACGTTTGAGCCAAAGTTTGAGGTCAAACTTTGAGCCAAACGTGGATCCTCCCTTGCATGCTTCTTGGCCAACGTTTGGCCCAACGTTTGAGGCAAACGTTGGCGCAAACGTGGCTCCATTTAACCTTCAATCAGGGACTCCTCTTTATACTCAAATGGCGCCAACGTTTGACTCAAAGTTTGAGGCAAACGTTGGCGCAAGCTTTTTCTCCCTGGGTGTACTTGTTGTGGCGCCAACGTTTGACTCAAAGCTTGAGGCAAATGTTGGCGCAAGCTTTTTGCTCCCTGGGTGTGCTTGTTGTGGCGCTAACGTTTGACTCAAAGTTTGAGGCAAACGTTGGCGCAAGCTTTTGATGCCTCCAGGGTGAAGTTAAGCTCTTCCTCAAGTTTGAGCTAAAGTTTGAGGCAAGCTTTGGCTCAAGCTTTTTTGTTCTCTCTTGCTCCTTGCCATTCCTTCTTTCTTCAACCTTCTTCAAAGCTCTTTTCACCTATCATCAATCAATCAAAAACATCAAAGCTATGCTCCAAATCATGAGATTGTGTCTCTTTCATAATATATAACAATTATAGCACAAAATCTCATGAAAATGCATTAATTTGTCCATGGTTGATTGAATCAAAGGAAACATGAAATTCTACCCAATTGGCTTGCTTATGGCTCAAGAAAGTGCATAAAATCTATTGAAAACAAAAGAAAAAGACTAGTGAAACTAGGCTAAGATGACTTGTCATCACAACACCAAACTTAAAGCTTGCTTGTCCCCAAGCAAGAAGAGAATTATTGAGAAGAAAGAATGATTTATTGACATTTAGCAGAGTATTATTGGTAGCTCATGGGATTCTATGTAGATATGTGAATACTCACTTCTTATTGACATTTAGGCCTAGAAAGTCTCCTCCAAGCATCAAGCAACACACTGCTATGACCTCTCATTATTCCTTTGTCCTTGATTATTATTTTTTTTCTATAAGCTTTAGTTCAGTGTCATGTGTAACAAGCTCTTTTCTTTCTTTATGCTTGACACATTATTCACTATAGACACTTGGCTCACATTCCTTCTTAGAATATTGATGCCCAGCACCTCTTTGGGTTACTAAATGCCTTGTAGTTAGGTTGCTCTTGATAATGAACTTTCAGTTGATGATCCCGGGTTAGTTAACCCAAGGCACCAAGTGTTGATGCACTCCAAAGAACTTAATAATCCAAGCAGATCCTAGTACAAAGACACCACAGGCATATATTCTAAGGTTTAAGCTATTGGTGTTTAGCTTTGTTTCTTTTTTTTTCTTTTGTTCTGTTGCCACTTTTGGCTTTTTCTTTTCTCTTTTTGTTTTTCTTTTCAACCAAGGATTTTTATTTGATTGAGATTCATAGACAGTGAGCTACTTTCTACTTAAAAGGAGACAGTCTAGTTCTTTTATTCACTAAAAGTGAGCTATCATACAATCACACATACATACCACCACTTACTATTATTGTACTCCCAGCTAACAAAGAACTATCTCACTTCACATTTCAAACATTTCTTTTATTGAATTAAAGATGTAGGGGACAAAGCATGCATTTAGTTAAGTGAAAGTAAACACACAAGCACACACTTAGATTAGCTTACTTATTGCAAAGAGTAATTCTACTTGTACTAGATGAACACTTTAGCAAGTCATAAGTCAAAGCATTTCTCAACCGCAAGAGTTAAATATAAATACAACCTATTGGTTTGCAGTTCTTTTGTTCTTCCTTCTGTTGTGCCCCTTTTGAGTTGTGGTGCATAATGTCTTCAAATGGTGGTTAGTTCCCTGTACAGTTCTCAAAAGTTGCTTGCTTCTCAAGCCCTTAGGTGACTGGTTAGTATGCATGAATTGAGTGTGGTTTTTGGATTTAATTTGGTGTGGGAACACCAAACTTAATTCCTTGCTACTGTCTCTAATGCAACAGGTTAACTATATGTAAAATTTTGTGTCCTTGCTAAAGGTTATGGAGTTAAAACTAGAAAGCAGTTAAGTAGTTGAATAATCTGTTTGATTGCTTGGAGCTAGTATTGTGCAGGAAGTGAGAATTGTGCTTTTCAATGAGGTTCTGGTGGAACACCAAACTTAGAATCCTTCATTCTCCCTTAAATTATTTTGGTGTGCAACACCAAACTTAGCTCCTTGCAATGCATACCAATTATTCAACATTTTTATTGAAAAGGCTATGAAAAGAAAACTACCTCAGGTTGGGCTGCCTCCCAACAAGCGCTCTTTTAATGTCACTAGCTTGACATCCTTCATTTTTTTCAAGAAGGCTGTAGGCTCTGAACCTCTTTTTCCTTGTCCCATTGTCCTCCTAAGTACAGCTTTACTCTGTGACCATTTGCTGTGAATTGACTCTTTGTTGCTTCGTCTAGCAATTCAATACTCCCATAAGGAAAAACCTTGGTTACCAAGTATGGACCAGTCCACTTAGATTTAAGCTTGCCAGGGAACATCTTGAGTCGTGAGTTGTACAAGAGTACTTGCTGCCCAGGTTTGAATTCTTTATTCAAGATCTTCCTGTCATGCCACCTCTTGGCTTTTTCTTTGTATATCTTAGCATTTTCATAGGCTTCTAGCCTAAATTCATCCAGCTCATTTAGCTGCAACAACCTTTTCTCCCCTGCTGCTTCAGAGTCAAGGTTTAGGAGTTTAGTAGCCCAAAACGCTTTGTGTTCATGCTCTACAGGGAGGTGACAAGATTTGACATATAATAGCTGAAAGGGGGACTTCCCAATGGGAGTTTTGAAAGCTGTCCTGTATGCCCAGAGTGCATCCTCTAGCTTCTGAGCCCAATCTTTTCTTGTACTTCCTACTGTCTTCTCCAAGATCTTCTTCAATTCCCTGTTTGCTAATTCAGCCTGTCCATTGGTCTGGGGGTGATATGGCGTGGCTAATTTATGAATGACCCCATATTTATGGAGGAGTTTCTCCATCTGCTTGTTGCAAAAATGGCCACCACCGTCACTCACAAGACCCTTGGAAACTCCATATCTAGTGAAGATATACTTCTTAAGGAATTGAAGGACAATTTGTGCATCACAAGTGGTTGTGGCTATGGCTTTCACCCACTTTGAGACGTACTCCACTGCTACCAAGATATATCTGAAAGAATAGGAAGGGAGAAAGGGTCCCATGAAATCAATTCCCCATAGATCAAATAATTCCAATTCCAAAATGAAGTTTTGAGGCATTTCATTCCTTCTTGTCAGTCCTCCTGCTCTCTGGCATTCGTTACATTGGTGAACATACTCTCTGGCATCCTTGAAGATAGTTGGCCAATAGAAGCCACTCTGTAGTATCTTTGCAGCTGTTCTTTCTGGGCCAAAGTGTCCACCATAAGCTGAGCCATGGCAATGCCACAAGATATCCCTTATTTCACTCTCAGGGACACACCTTCTAATTACTCCATCAGAACATCTCTTGAACAGGAAGGGTTCATCCCACAAGAATTTCCTTGCTTCATTGATTAACTTCTTCACTTGTTGCTTAGAGAACTCTTGAGGTATCTTCCTTCCCACTTTGTAGTTTGCTATGTCAGCAAACCAAGGTGCTTGCTGGATATGCAAAAGGTGCTCATCTGGAATGTAACGTCCCGTCCAGCAAAATACCTTGCTTAAGTCAGGGTATTTCCACTAGAAAGAACATTACGTAACCTTCTCTAGTATTAACTACTTAATTATCGAGCCTTTGTATCGAGTTCGCGTTTCAGTTTTAAGAAAATTCCAGAAAATTTTGTTTTTATTCATTAAAAGTCATAATTCAAACATTCACAATTAATAATAATCACACATATATTATTGATAATAATTCTTATACAAAAGAGACCAAATAAAACTCAAATACAATATACTAAACCTACCCCTCTATGTAAAATAAAATCTCAAAGGACAATAGCGAGGGGACTCTATGAAAGCAATTAAGACCATAAAGAAAGCCTACTAATCGCTCGCAGCTTCAAATTGCGTCTTCAAACCTGTGTCACTGAAAGGGTGGAAAATTTGGGGGTGAGAACCAAACCACATGTTCTCAGTAGAGGTCGAGAATGCCGTGAAAGTAAAGAATAAAGTGCAAATAGTTAATTTCATTCAGAGACAATCTAAAAGAAAATTAACCTTTAGAAGTGTTTGTTAGTTATTCAAAAATCCTGGACCCACATTTTCTTTATAAAACTCGTAAAAGTTTCCTAGACTGTATGAATGACCAACCTGTTCCAAGCATAGGTTCATTAAGTCTATGCTGAACCAGTTTGATTTTTCATACTTTACTAGACCATAACATATGAGAAGTTACCTACGCGGTATAAATGATCATCCTGCTCCAAGCATAGGTTCATTAAGTCTATGCTGAACCAGTCAGATACTTTATACAAAACTAGACCTCAAACGTACAAATCACGGCCTTAGGCCCAAACAACTCAATCAACACCCAATTCACCACAATCCAGCCAATCAGTTACAAACACAAGTAATGAGGCTCAAACACAATCAAGAGCAATTACATCAAGTATAGCAACTAGCAGTTAAACAGAATTATTCATTTAGGCAAACCAATTACAATATACACACCCAAACAATGTCACATAGATGCATATGATGCATGCCTGTCCTACTGGCCATGAGCTCACGCGTTGGTTATGTTGCCAGACCCGACTCGGATAAGCGGGATTAGACCACCATCCTTATCCGTAGGTTCCATAGACAAGCGGGAATTAAACCACCATCCTTGCCCGGAACACGCAAGCGGGATTAAACCACCGTCCTTGCCTCCACAGTAAGCGGGATTAAACCACCATCCTTACTGGGTACATAAAACAATATGCAAGCGGGATCACACCACCGTCCTTGCTGAACAATTTATTAATACGTGAGCGGGATAAAACCACCGTCCTCACTGCAGGCGGGACAAAACTACCATCCCTGCACAATGGTTTACGCACTGAGCAAGCGGGACTAGACCCACGCCCTTGCCAACAATCTCATAAATCAAATATTCTTTTCTTAAAAGAATCATTGAAGTTATTATTATTAAATAAGCCTTGAATATTTATTTTGATTAAGTCCTTATATTTTTTATAAAAATTTGGACATAATCTCCTTTAAAAATAGGACTTATCCACCCTTACGGGTTCCTTCTTTCTCAATAATTCATCAGCCTCTTTTAGCATTTGCCACAGCCATATATTCTCAAGAACATTTGATAATAGAAAATCTATTTCTTAAATTCCATATCCAAAATAATTACCAACACAACTTGGCAGCCTGATTTCCATTTTATTTTTAAAATATCAAATGAATTTGGAATTGCGCAAACTTTATATCCATGCGACCGTCTCGGATTAAACTTTCTATTAAATCAAAAATCATAATTTTTCGCTGATTATAGCTTCGGAAATATAACCAAAACCGTGACTGTTCTGCAGTGTTTTAAAACCAGAAGACAGCAGCACCATACAACATTTCAAATTTCATATAAAATCCAAATTAAATTCAACTACCTTCAAAATTAATGTGGTTAAACATAACTCTTCCAAATTTCTTTATCAATTAGTTCCAGGGTCATACCATTTTTAATGAAGGAGTTACGTAGCTTGGAAGTTAGGTAATTTTCTGCAGAATTCTGTTTTACAAATCATTGAACACAACCTCTTCCAAGTCCCATAACTCACTTATTAAAACATAGAAAATCCTAAAATTTAAATCACATATACTAAACATACTTAATTTTCACCTCCAATTGGTTGCATCTCAATATCTATCCAGGATCAAAAGTTATAAACTCCCAAAGTTACTAATTTAAGAAAACAGAATCTGGCTTTTTCTGCATAATGCATCATCCTTCAAAAATTCATATCTTTAAAATTACAAGTCCAATTGTTCTGAAATTTTATGGCATTAAAATAATAGAAATAAAGTTTTATTTAAAATTGGTTCCATTTCAAAATTCAAACTGCAGAATTTCCAATAGAGGAATCAAGTTGCTGCTGCGTTAAACGTTCTGCAGAAAAACCAGTTTTGACATCCATGATTCAAAAATTCACCATAAATCATAAACTTCGTGAAAAAGTCTCAAATTCAGCAGTCCAGTTCCCTATATCCCCAAGCTCAATCCGGACTTAGTCCCACGCAATTCCGATAATCACAGAAATAGTTATAGTTTTTCAAAGTTTCCGGCTTCCTTTAAAAATAATGCAGAAAATCAAGTTTTACATTTTAACTGTGAAAAATCATAACTAGTTCTATAATTAATTCAAACTTCTCAAAATTGAGTCCCGACAACAACTTTTATTATACTTTACTAAGCCTTTGCTCTTATATCATTTCGATTATCGTTGAATAACTGATTCACTTCCAAAGTCACCTTTTAATTTCAAAAATCAGTTTTTCAGCAATCTATTTAGTATTCAAAATCCAACCCTTCAAAACCCCTCAAAACCAATTCCAAATCAACCACCAACCAAGTTCATTAACATTACAATATACCAAATAACAACTCAACGGCAACAAATCCAACATAACCCATTAAAATTCAGAAATTCTCAGCAATTAGTCATCAAGCAATTCCCAATCCACATAATCAATCAATATCACAAATCAACAATTGCAAATCACAACCTCAACCATTCCAATCACAATTTCAGCCACAATTCAATAATTACATAATCAATCGATTACTCACAGCTATTAAATCTATTTGCAGTTATTCAATAAACCTTGTAGGCATTCTTAAATTGAAATCGTTTTAAACCCCCTACCTCGATGTCGCAATTGTAGAATTTGAACACAACTGCCCCCGTTTCGTTTCTAATTTACAGCAGTGACAACAATCCTAATGCAATCAAGGACACCGCATCAACTGGAACAGCAACGGCTTTAATTTCGTGGCAATGATAATGGTTGCAGCAGAACAAGAATTTGAATCTAATGTAGTCAAGGGCAGAAAACAGCCCTGGGAATTGACAACAAAGTAAAAACTAAAATTGAATTAAAACAAGAATATAACAACTATAGCAGTGCCAAAACAGAGCGTGCAAATGGACAAGTCCCAAAGAAAAGATTAGACCAGTACCAAGATAATAGAATCAGAACCAGCAATAGCCCGGCGTTGGCTTCCGGCAGCGGCAACACCTTCGCCAGTGGCTCCAATTGGGACAAACTCCAGCAAACATCATATAACCAAGGACATCAGAGGCAGATACAGGGTATTTACAGAGCAATAAAGGTTCAGAGATGGTGGTTTTCATGGCTAGGGTTTAACTGACTCACCATTAATCATGGCGGCAACCAGAGATTCCGGCGGCGGCAGCGGTAGTGAAGAGACGTGGCGTTGATGACAGAAGACTTCTCCTTCCTCCTCTGTTCACGATACACGACGGTGGCAGAGTATCCCGTCACGGTCTCCCCCTCTCGCTCTCCTCTGGCGCGCTTGCCTCTTCCTCCGCGAACGGCGACAGTGAGACGGCCAGGGTGCGACGGTGCAGACGACGCGTGCTCGCAGCAGCGGCTCCCCCTACGGCCAGCCCGCGACGACTCTCCCTCTTCCTTCTTGCGCGATATTCTCCTTCGAAGCCCGTTTCGATCTTTCTCTTCCTCAGCTCAATTCGGCAACTTCGTGGTGACAGTGATGGCAGGATGCGACGGCGACGGTGGTACCGGGCCGGCGATGCTCTTCTTCCCTTCCGCCGGCGCTATCTCTTCCTCCGATCTCCTCTCTGCGCGTGTGTGTGTTTGTTACGTTAAGGAAGGGTGAGGCTGTGGCTGTGTGATGAGGGAAGCTAGGGTTAGGGTTTCTCAATTAATTTGGGAATTAGGGTTTTAAATTAGGATTTTATAAAAGAATATAGATAGATATGAATAGATATTTTGATAAAATTGAAAGGTAGAGTAATTTTAAAACCAAATATACTCTCTTAAAAATATTTAAGAACATTATTTATCAACATATTGCTAAGTTGAATTGATTATTTTTAATTTAAATTATAAAATAAGCATATTAATCACATTTTTATAAAATATAGTTTAAACTCAATACTAATTAGTCAAATTAAATGATATAACTTTTCATTATTTTTCTATCACCAAAATTTTAATTTCAATTTACAAAATATCTAATTATAATAAAATTACTTAAACTTTAAGTATTTATAAAAATCCATTTAATCATTCCTAATAAATTAATCTCTAAAAGCTCAAACTAATAGAATAAACCATAATTCATTCATAATAGAAATTACTTAAATTAAATTATATAATACTTCCGTTACTAAATTCTAATTTGAAATTATATAAAATAACCAATTATAAAAATTACACAAAAATATTAATTAACTTAACTCCAGATATTAATAAAACTAATTTAATTATTCTTAATTGATTTATAAAATAAGATATCAAATTAATAAAATAAATCGTAACCTTTTAAGAATAAAAATTACTTAAATTAAATTGTACAATTCTTTCTTATTTTCAATTACTAAAATTATACAAAATATTCCAAAATAATAAAATTACCTAAGAATATTAATTGGTTCAAAATGAATTTATCTCCGAATCTACTTAATTATTTCTAGTAAAATAATTTCTAAAATTATAAAGTTTAAACTTATTAAGATAAATTCTCAATTTATTCATATTTAGGTTTCCAAAGGCATGCTGGAAGTTTTCATAAAAAACAAAAGGATTATCGATCATTAATAGATTACTCAAAGGTTTGGCTATTTTTGAAAAATCCTTGATAAACCTTCTATAAAATCCTGCATGCCCCAAGAAACTTCTAACAGATTTCACATTAATTGGTGGAGGTAGTTTTTCTATGATCTTAACCTTTGCCTTGTCAACCTCTATCCCTTTTCTTGAAACTTTATGACCAAGAACAATCCCCTCGGGTACCATGAAATGGCACTTCTCCCAGTTCAAAACCAAATTAGTTTCTTGGCACCGTTTCAAGACAAGAGTTAGATGGTTCAGGCAAGCGTTGAAATTATCACCAAAAATAGAAAAGTCGTCCATGAAGACCTCTAAAAACTTTTCGACCATATCGGAGAAAATGGAAAGCATACACCTTTGAAATGTGGCTGGGGCATTACATAGCCCAAATGGCATCCTCCTGTATGCAAAAACTCCAAATGGACATGTGAAGGCAGTCTTCTCTTGGTCCTTGGGGTCCACCACGATTTGATTGTACCCAGAATATCCGTCTAGGAAGCAATAATAGGCATGGCCGGCCAATCTTTCCAGCATCTGATCAATAAATGGGAGAGGAAAATGATCTTTCCTTGTGGCATCATTCAATCTTCTATAGTCTATGCACATCCTCCACCCAGTCACTGTTCTAGTAGGGATCAACTCATTCTTCTCATTAGTGATGACCGTCATTCCTCCTTTCTTTGGTACAACTTGAACCGGGCTCACCCATGAGCTGTCAGATATTGGGAAGATTATCCCTGCATTCCACAACTTCATTACTTCCTTTTGGACAACTTCCTTCATTGTGGGATTTAGCCTTCTTTGAGGTTGAACCACTGGTTTGGAATTATCCTCCAAGAGGATCTTATGCATACACACTGCAGGGCTGATGCCTTTCAGGTCGTCAATGGTCCATCCCAAAGCATCTTTGTGAGCTTTGAGTACATCAAGAAGTTCTCCTTCTTCTTTTTTTGTCAGGGATGAATTAATGATCACTGGAAAGCTCTCTGATATGCCAAGGAATGCATATTTGAGATGAGTGGGTAATGGCTTCAGTTCTTGTTTTCGTACTTCTTCCTTCTTGTCTTGTTTTTCCTCTTGTTCAATAGAAATCTCGACTACTTGTTCCTCTGTTGTCTCTTGAGGATTATCTTCCAGCATTTCTTCCACCAAGCTCTCTATCATATCCACTCTCATATAATCCTCTTGCTCAGGAATGTGTTGCATTGACTTAAAAACGTTTATGACCATTTGTTCATTGTGGACCCTGAAGATCGTCTCTCCTTTTTCTACATCAATGATGGCTCTTGCTGTGGCTAGAAATGGCCTTCCCAAAATGATTGAATTGTTCCCTTCCTCTTCAGTATCCAAAATCACAAAATCTGCTGGGAAAATAAACTCCCCAACCTTCACCAACAGGTTCTCTACAATTGTTCCCTTTACAATTCATGCAATTTAGCTTCTGTCAATTACAAATAACTCAAACCAACACTTGATTCGCTTGACTAAATCAACCACTAAATCATGTGAGTTATTATTACTTGATGCGACCCGGTACACTTGCCGGTGAGTTTTGTGTTGGGTCGTTTTCCACACATCAAAAATCAGCCAGCGCATGCTTCCCCAAGGTTTCGAACTTGGGACCTCACCCAAGCAAGAGGAATGCTACGCTCTTGCTGAGAGCAGAGCGCTATTCTCCTTAGCCTTTGCACAAATTTGACACGGTCAGGGGAACATGGGCGCAACATGACACGGCAAGGAGGGAGCTTGGTGCGCATAAGACATGCCAACACAAGCCAATGCTCCGCTCCCCCCAAGAGCAGATCGCTACCCTGGAGTGACCCAAGCTTTGGCACGCAACAAGGAGCTCCAACACAAGCCTCAATGCTCCACTCCCCACAAGAGCAGAGCACTCCACTGGGAGCAATTTCTCTTGGGCTGAAAATTTAATTAAAAATCCAATTAAATTCAAATATTCACCAAATTAAAAAGCCCACCCAAATTTTAAAATCCAAGAATAGAAAGTGTATAAATAGAAGCTAGTTTAATTTAGAGAGGACTTGGACTTTTGAACTTTTACTTTTTTTGCTTCTTGGAGAATTTTCATTTTTAATTTTGAGAGTTTTTACTTTGAATTTGGATCTTAGAGAATTAGGAAGGAGAATTGATCTCTCTTCTTCCTTGTTCTTGCTTGAGCACTCTTTACTTCTTGCTTTGGATCTTGGGTGAAGAATTAAAGAACTTCTGTTTCAATCTCACCTTGAGATCTCTTGTTTATCTTTTTGCATAATTTAAATTTTGTTTGCTGCCTTCATCTTCTCTCTTCTTCTGCAATTTACTTTTCCATTTTCTTTTGCAATTGTTCTTGTTGGATAAAGGAAGGATTTGAGATCTAGACTTGTTTTCTAGTCTCTTCCACTCCTGAGATCTTTAATTTCTCTTTTAATTTCTGCAATTGAGCTACATTCACTTTCTGTTTTAATTCTCTAAGAATTTTTACTTTTCTATTTGAGATCCACTTAAATTCAATTCATCTTTAACTCTTCTGTTTATTGCAATTTACTTCTGCTTGTTTAAATTCTGCAATCCCAGTGATGACAAGTCATCTTAGCCTAGTTTCACTAGCCTTTTTCTTTTGTTTTCGATTGATTTATGCACTTTCTTGAGCCATAAGCAAGCCAATTGGGTAGATTTCTATGTTTCCTTTGATTCAATCAACCATGTATGAATTAATGCAATTTCATGAGATTTTATGCTATAATTGTCATATATTATGAAAGAATAACAAACTCATGATTTTAAGCAAAGCTTTGATGTGTTTGGTTGATTGATGATAGGTGAAAAGAGTTTTGAAGAAGGTTGAAGAAAGAAGGAATGGCTAGGAGCAAGAGAGAACAAAAAGCTTGAGCAAAAGTTTGCCTCAAACTTTAGCTCAAATTTTTAAAAGAGTTGAAAACACTCTAGAGAAAAAAAGCTTGAGCCAACGTTTCCCTCAAACTTTTTGGCAAACGTTGGCATCACAAAAGCAATACCCTGGAGGAAAAAGTTTGCGCCAACGTTTGAGGTCAAACTTTTGCTCAAACGTTGGCGCCACACTTGCACACCCTGGAGGAAAAAGCTTGCGCCAACGTTTGAGGTCAAACTTTTGCTCAAACGTTGGCGCCACTCTTGCACACCCTGGAGGAGAAAAGCTTGCGCCAACGTTTGCCTCAAGCTTTTTGGCAAACGTTGGCGCCACACACATTTACAAGGGGGCCAACGTTTGAGCAAAAGTTTGACCTCAAACTTTGGCTCAAACGTTGGTAGCAGCAAAGTGAAGCCATCTGGTGTAAAAAGTTTGAGTAAAAGTTTGCCTCAAACTTTTACTCAAACTTTTACTCAAGCTTTTATGTTTTTCAACCCGGTTCACAATGGATCTTTCTCCAACTCCAAGAGCAATCAACCAACGCCTTTATCAACCCAATTCCATCAAGAACAAAGGCCCAATTCAAGGCTTGAAGACCATTTGAAGAAAGTGTATAAATAGCTTAGGATTTAAGTTTTCAAGGAGTTTTTTCCTTTTAGAGCTTTCCGTTTTAGTTTTGCTGAGGGATTTTGGTTTTGGAATCATTTTGAGTTTCTGAGTTTCGGAGAGGAGAATTGAATTCTCTTCTTCTTAGTTTTCTTGTTTTCAATTTCAATTACATTTGTCTTGGATCTTGGGTTGAAGAATTGAGGAAATTCTGTCTCAATCTCACCTTGAGATCTCTCTGTCTCACTTTACTGCACTTTTGGAAATTGAATTTGGTTTTTCTTCTTCTACTGCTTGATCTTTAAATTCTCTTGCAATTGATTTCTGGATTGGATCTAGGAAGGCATTGAGATCTAGACTTGGTTATCTAGTCTCTTGGGTCCTGAGATCTGAAATTTTCTTTTTATTTCTCTGTTGAACGCTTCTTCAAGCAATTTACATTTTCTGTTTGAGATCTACTGCAATTAAATCCATCTTTTACTTCCCTGCTTGTTGCAATTTTACTTTTCCTTGTTTAAATTCTGCAAATCCACTTCCCAATTTCCTTTATAATTCAAGCCATTTACATTTCTTGCACTTTAAGATTCTGCAATTTACATTTCTTGCGTTCTAAGTTTCTGCCATTTAATTTCTTGTTCTTTAAGATTCAGCACTTTATTTTCTGTTCTCTTTAATTTCATGCAATTTACCCATTCCCTTTACTTTCCATGCAATTTAAATTCTGTTAATCACAAATCACTCAACCAAATCTTGATTCGCTTGACTAAATCAACCACTAAACTAAAATTGCTCAATCCTTCAATCTCTGTGGGATCGACCTCACTCTCGTGAGGTTTTATTACATGATGCGACCCGGTGCACTTGCCGGTTAGATTTGTGTGTTTGGAATTCATTTTCCAAAAATAGACATCAAGTTTTTGGCGCCGTTGCCGGGGATTGAAATAGATTGACAATGATTAAGTGAAGTGGAGATCTAGATCTAGCATTTTTATTTTCTGTTTCTCTAACTTTTGACTAACACACTAACTGTTTGAATTTTTGCTTAAGCTAACTAAACTTCATTCTGGCAACAGATCGAAGTGTTACAGGTGGTGTTTCTTTTGTTTTGTTTGTATGTCAGGTACAGGGAGAACCATTCCTGTTTTATCTGAAACTGACCAGAGAACTCTTAGAAGGTTAAGAAGAGCTGAAAGAGGGAAAAATATTGTTGGAGAGGAAGAATCTGAGGAAGAATATCACGAGATGGAAGGAGATCCATCTAATCCTGAAGGAGCAGCCAATAACAACAATAATCCACCACAGAGAAGAGTTTTGGCTTCCTACACAAGTGCAGATCCTAGACATTGTGGGAGTAGCATTCTTACCCCAAATGTTAATGCAAATAACTTTGAACTAAAGCCACAACTCATCACCTTGGTTCAAAACAATTGTTCCTATGGAGGAGGATCACTTGAAGACCCTAACCAACACTTATCCACCTTCTTGAGGATTTGTGACACTGTCAAAACCAATGGTGTGCACCCTAACAGTTACAAGCTACTGTTATTTCCATTTTCTCTCAGAGACAAGGCCACTCAATGGTTGGAATCCTTCCCAAGAGGCAGCATCAACAATTGGGATGATCTAGTAACCAAGTTCCTTGCCAAGTTTTACCCACCTCAAAGGGTTATTAGATTGAAGACTGAAGTGCAAACATTCACACAAATGGATGCTGAACCCTTGTATGAGGCATGGGAACGATACAAAGCGCTAATCAGGAAGTGTCCACCAGGAATGTTCAGTGAGTGGGACAGATTACAGAATTTCTATGAGGGCTTGACACTAAAATCTCAAGAGGCTTTGGATTATTCAGCAGGAGGTTCTTTACAATTGATGAAAACAGCAGAGGAAGCCTAAAATCTCATTGATATGGTGGCCAACAACCAATATTTCTTTGCTCACCCAAGGCAACGCCAACCGTCACAGAGGAAGGGAGTGATGGAGTTGGAAGGAGTGGACTCAATTCTAGCTCAGAACAAAATGATGCAGCAGCAAATTCAACAACAATTTGAGCAGATGGCCAAGAGGATTGATAGCCTCCAAGTTGCAGCAGTTAACAAGAGCCAACCAACAACTCCTTGGGGGCAGAATGAGGAGAACCAAGAAGAACAACAACAAGAGCAAGTGCAGTATATGCACAACCAAGGACCAAATGAAGTGTATGGTGATACATACAATCCATCCTAGAAGAACCACCCAAACCTCAGATGGGGAGATAATCACACCCAAAACCAACAACCATGGCAGAGGAACTCAAACCAAAACACTTCAAGAAACAACCAAAACCACAACCAGCAGCAAACTAACCAAAACCCCTACAGAAAACCTCAAAACAACTACCCCAACCCCAACCATTACCAATCTAATAACCAACCCACCAACCAAAATGCCTACCATCCACCATCCACATCTCACAACCCACCACAAGCATCACCTGAATCTCAAAGACTCACCAACTTGGAAACCTTGATAGACAAAATGTGGAAACACCAAGAAATGACAACCAAGAATCATGAAGCCTCCATGAAGAGCCTAGAGAGGCAAATTGGGCAAATCTCCAAACAGATTTCTGTTGAGAGACCTTCAAACTCACTGCCGAGTGACACAATCCCAAATCCTAAGGAAGAATGCAAGGCAATATAATTAAGGAGTGGGAGAACATTGATGAGCAACAATGACACTACAAAGAAGCAAGTAGAGAGCAGCAAAAGACCAATAGAAGATGAAAAGCAAACAAAGGCAGATGAAGCCAAGGATAAAGTTGTGATGCCAAACAAGAGCACTGAGAAACTCAAAGAGAATAACAACCAACCACACAATTCAAAGGAAGTGATTCAAGGACAGCAGCAAGTAGGAAAGAGCATCACACCCCCACTGCCATATCCCCAGAGGTTCAGCAAAGAGACTAAGGACCAACACTTTCATAAGTTCTTTGAGACTTTCAAAAAGCTGGAAATCAATATTTCCTTTGCTGAAGCACTTGAGCAAATGCCTCTGTAAGCCAAGTTTTTGAAGGAGGTTATCAACAAGAAAAGAAGTTGGGACGAAAAAGAGACCATACTGCTTACTGAGAAATGCAGGGCTTTAATTCAAAAAGGGCTCCCTCCCAAGCTTGAAGACCCTGGGAGCTTTTTGCTGCCTTGCACCGTTGGGGAATTAACTATCACTAATGCAATGTGCGATCTAGGAGCAAGTATTAACTTAATTCCCTCCTCTTTGGTAAAAAAACTGCATATAGAGGAAGTTAAACCGGTACAGATGTCTCTAGAGCTGGTAGATAAGTCAATGGTATACCCCAGGGGTGTAATTGAAAACCTTCTAGTCAAGGTGGACAAATTCATATACCCCGCAGACTTTATGGTTCTAGATTCAGATGAAGATGAAAGTGACTCCATCATACTTGGGAGACCGTTCTTAGCCACTGCTAAAGCTATCATAGACGTAGAGCAAGGGGAATTAACTCTCAGAATGCATGATAAGAGTGTCACTCTGAAAGTAGTACCAGAAGCGCAGTTCAGTGATGAAAAGAAAGACTATATGGAACTCGACAAGGAAGAATTACAATTAAAGAAAGAAAGCAACAAGGTGATTCACAGCAACATCCCAAGGCAAAAGATTGTGCAGAATAATGAAGAAGTTCAAGAGGATATTGGAGTATTAGCCACTGAGAAGAGAGATCTCCAAAGTGAGCCTACGGCCAAAAGGGAAAGGTTAACAAAAGGAAGCAAGAAACACAGAATCAAAACAAAAAGGGGTTGGAAGAACAGGAAGATTCCAACAGAAGGGTTTCCCAAAGGTGACAAAGTGCAATTGATATATCAACAATTGGGAGCAAGCCAACAGACTGATGACTATTACACTGTCAGCAACATACTCTCATTGGAGCATGCTGAAATTGAACACCAGAGAACAAAGAGGAGGATTACAGTCAGGGGAGACAAGTTGAGGCACTACAATCCTCAACCACCATAAAAGAAAGCTCCAATGTCAAGCTAGTGACAATAAAAGAGCGCTCCATGGGAGGCAACCCATGATTTAAGTTTTCTGTCAGTTTAAATTCAATAAGCTATGATCAACTGAGCATGAATATTTTTTTTCATGAACATACTTAATGAATGCATGCACTGCTTTGAAACATATGCTAAGACTTCTAAGTTTGGTGTGCCTTCAAGCACACCAAACCAGTGTTACAAATATTTTCAGACCATATGCTTAGTTATCCTGATGAAGCATATGACCAAACACTAAGTTTGGTGTTTTTCTTCTCATGAAAATTTAAAATCATGTCAATGATCATACAAAAAAAAAGGAAAAAAAAAGAGAAGTATGATGAAAGCAATCCTTATAAATATTTAACCAAGAGTGACATTGGGATTTTAAGAACACTAGTTGGAGGAAGAAACATTTTTAAACTATATGACCAAACATTAAGTTTGGTGTCCTCCAAGAAAAGTCACGGTTACAATGGATATAAGGAATAAGAGTTCATATAGTTGTGAATAAAGGAAGCATTCTTGCCACGGTTTGATAATGTTGATCCTTGATATCTTGTTGTGATGACTAGGTGGTCAAAGAACACTCAATGAAAGAGACAAGACAAAGGGAGAGCATAGCATGAGGACAAAATCCCATCACATGTCTCAAAAAGTGAATCTGCCACTCCTTGGAATGATCACGGTATAGACCATTGAAGAAGTAAGTTTTGTCTTCATTCACCCTCACATGCACACCTTTGATTCACATAGTATCCAATTGCATCCCAGCCTTCCATTATTCATTTAAGTAACACACCACCTTCAAGCCATGCACATAACCGAATAGTTGCACACCTCTACACTCCAACCATTCAAACTCCATCCCCATCATCATTCTTCATCATATAAGCTCAACCTCAATCACTTTTCTTGTCAAAATCTCCAACTTTCTTCACACTCCCTTTAACCCCAAAGAGATCAAACAACCAAGTGATCATGGCCTCTTCCTCAAGAACCAAACGAAGAAAAGGGAAAGATCCCATGATGGAGAAGAGTACACCCGAATATGACCGATGGAGATTTAGATCTTGGTTCCATCAATTACAACTTCAATGGATGAATGAGAAGAAGATATATCCAGAGGTTCCTTTCATGCTACCAGATGAAAGGTGCCAAGAAATGAAGGACAAGATTAGAAAGAGGAAATGGGAAGAACTTGTCTCACCTATCACTCGAGTCAATGCAAATATCATAAGAGAGTTCTATGCCAATATCCCAAGACTTAACACGGGTGAAGCCCCAACGTACAAGAGTTATGTACGGGGGATGGAAGTAGACTTTAGCTCAGACGCCATCAAGAAAGTCTTGGGATTAAAATCAGTCCGCTTTAGTGAACCTGGATACCACCAAAGGGTAAATGGAGATCCGGATTATGATAGAATTTCTAGAGATATTTGTATGGAGAACTCAGAGTGGGAAGGAGATGCCAAGAACAAATACAAGTATCTGAGGAGAGGAAACCTTACCCCGGAAGCAAAGGGATGGTATGAGCTATTGAAAAGATCAATTCTGGGCACAGTAAACACCTCAGAAGTCAACAGGAAGAGAGCTGTTATGTTGCATCGCATTATTGTGGGAGGAGAGGTGAAGGTTCATGAAATCCTTGCAAAAGACATTAAAAAACTTACAGAGAAGAATTCGGCCGGGTCTTGGTTGTACTACCCAAGAACCATTATGAGGTTGTGCACAAAAGCTAAAGTACCAATGGAGGACGAGAATCCAACATGGTTGAACCCGGGTATGCCTATAACCATTGAAAGAATGATGATGGCTACTGAAGCGCATCAGGGCCGAAGACCACATGGAAGAAGGCAAAGAGAAGAACCAATGGAGGAAGAAGAGTTACAAGAGGAAGAAGAACCACAAGAGGAAGAGGAACAGCAACACAGTCCATCACACAACACTCTGGACATGACTCAGATGCAGGAAGCAATTGGAAGATTATCACAACAGTACATGAGAATTCAAGAAAGGCAAGAGGAATACCATTCACTATACATGAAAAACCAACAAGAGCAAGAAGAACGGGAGCTAAGAATGATGAACAAACAAAGTGAGTTTGAGTCAAAATTCTTCGCGATGCAAGAGGAGCATGCCTTTCAATCTCACGAATCGTTTGGAAAGTTGGTACAAATGCAAGCTGAAAATCTGAGGGCTCTCAAAGAGTTCACAACCCTCCAAGATGCAAGATATGAAGTCCAAGCCGACTACAACATAAATAGTCAAATCAAACTGAACTATATTGGAGAGCATCTGCACAACATGGATCCAGCATTTCCAACTTTCGATGAATTTTTCAAAGGGAGAAGTGAGATAGAAGTAAGCAATGCTATGAAGCTTGAAGATAGAGTAGAGGAGGCGATGAATAGAGCTGGGTTCTGGCGGGATCAACAGACAACAGACATGGACACAGGGAACACCAGCAACCAAGTATATGAAAGAAGAAAGAAAAAGCATGACAAATGAAAGGTGGACTTGCTCCTTGTTCATCACTACAAAAAAAAAAAAAGAAGCATGCATCTTATTTGTTTAAAATAGTCTTTGCTTTATGTTTGTTTCCCTTAAAATAAGTAAGCTAGTCTAATTGTGTGCTTGTGTGTTTACTTTCACTTAACAAAAAGCATGCTTTGTCCCCTGCAATTTCAATTCAATAAAGGAAATGTTTGAATGTGAAGTAAGATAGTTCTCTGTTAGATAGAAGTACAATAAAAGTAAGTGGTGGTATGTGTGTGTGATTGTATGATAGCTCACTTTTAGTGAATAAGAGAACTAGGATGTCTCCTTCTAAGTAGAAAGTGGCCTACTGTCTATGAATCTCAATCAAATAAAAGTCCTTGGTTAAAAAGAAAAACAAACAGAGAAAAGAAAAAGCCAAAAATGGGCAATAGAATAAAAGAAAAAAAAAAAGAGAAACAAAGCTGGACACCAATAGCTTGAACCTTAGAATATATGCCTGTGGTGTCTTTGTACTGGGATCTGCTTGGATTATTAAGTTCTTTGGAGTGCATCAACACTTGGTGACTTGGGTTAACTAACCCGGGATCATCAGCTGAAAGTCCACTATCAAGAGCAACCTAACTACAAGGCATTTAGTAACCCAAAGAGGTGCTGGGCATCAATGTTTTAAGAAGGAGTGTGAGCCAAGTGTCTATAGTGAATAATGTGTCAAGTATAAAGAAAGAAAAGAACTTGTTACACATGACACTGAACTAAAGCTTTTAGAAAAAAAAAATAATAGTCAAGGACAAAAGAATAATGAGAGGTCATAGCAGTGTGTTGCTTGATGCTTGAAGGGGGCTTTCTAGGCCTAAAAGTCAATAAGAAGTGAGTGTTTACATATCCACAGAAAATCCCATGAACTACCAATAATACTCTGCTAGCATGAACATCCTCTTCCATTTCATTCTTTCTTCTTAATAATTCTTTTCTTGCTTGGGGACAAGCAAGCTTTAAGTTTGGTGTTGTGATGACAAGTCATCTTAGCCTAGTTTCACTAGCCTTTTTCTTTTGTTTTCGATTGATTTATGCACTTTCTTGAGCCATAAGCAAGCCAATTGGGTAGATTTCCATGTTTCCTTTGATTCAATCAACCATGTATGAATTAATGCAATTTCATGAGATTTTATGCTATAATTGTCATATATTATGAAAGAATAACAAACTCATGATTTTAAGCAAAGCTTTGATGTGTTTGGTTGATTGATGATAGGTGAAAAGAGTTTTGAAGAAGGTTGAAGAAAGAAGGAATGGCTAGGAGCAAGAGAGAACAAAAAGCTTGAGCAAAAGTTTGCCTCAAACTTTAGCTCAAACTTTTAAAAGAGTTGAAAACACTCTAGAGAAAAAAAGCTTGAGCAAAAGTTTGACCTCAAACTTTAGCTCAAACTTTTGGGAGAGAAGCTTGAGCCAACGTTTGCCTCAAACGTTTTGGCAAACGTTGGCATCACAAAAGCAATACCCTGGAGGAAAAAGTTTGCGCCAACGTTTGAGGTCAAACTTTTGCTCAAACGTTGGCGCCACACTTGCACACCCAGGAGGAAAAAGCTTGCGCCAACGTTTGAGGTCAAACTTTTGCTCAAACGTTGGCGCCACTCTTGCACACCCTGGAGGAGAAAAGCTTGCGCCAATGTTTGCCTCAAGCTTTTTGGCAAACGTTGGTGCCACACACATTTACAAGGGGGCCAACGTTTGAGCAAAAGTTTGACCTCAAACTTTGGCTCAAACGTTGGTAGCAGCAAAGTGAAGCCATCTTGTGTAAAAAGTTTGAGTAAAAGTTTGCCTCAAACTTTTACTCAAACTTTTACTCAAGATTTTATGTTTTTCAACCCAGTTCACAATGGATCTTTCTCCAACTCCAAGAGCAATCAACCAAGGCCTTTATCAACCCAATTCCATCAAGAACAAAGGCCCAATTCAAGGCTTGAAGACCATTTGAAGAAAGTGTATAAATAGCTTAGGATTTAAGTTTTCAAGGAGTTTTTTCCTTTTAGAGCTTTCCGTTTTAGTTTTGCTGAGGGCTTTTGGTTTTGGAATCATTTTGAGTTTCTGAGTTTCGGAGAGGAGAATTGAATTCTCTTCTTCTTAGTTTTCTTGTTTTCAATTTCAATTACATTTGTCTTGGATCTTGGGTTGAAGAATTGAGGAAATTCTGTCTCAATCTCACCTTGAGATCTCTCTGTCTCACTTTACTGCACTTTTGGAAATTGAATTTGGTTTTGCTTCTTCTACTGCTTGATCTTTAAATTCTCTTGCAATTGATTTCTGGATTGGATCTAGGAAGGCATTGAGATCTAGACTTGGTTATCTAGTCTCTTGGGTCTTGAGATCTGAAATTTCCTTTTTATTTCTCTGTTGAACACTTCTTCAAGCAATTTACATTTTCTGTTTGAGATCTACTGCAATTAAATCCATCTTTTACTTCCCTGCTTGTTGCAATTTTACTTTTCCTTGTTTAAATTCTGCAAATCCACTTCCTAATTCCCTTTACAATTCAAGCAATTTACATTTCTTGCACTTTAAGATTCTGCAATTTACATTTCTTGCGTTCTAAGTTTCTGTCATTTAATTTCTTGTTCTTTAAGATTCAGCACTTTATTTTCTATTCTCTTTAATTTCATGCAATTTACCCATTCCCTTTACTTTCCATGCAATTTAAATTCTGTTAATCACAAATCACTCAACCAAATCTTGATTCGCTTGACTAAATCAACCACTAAACTAAAATTGCTCAATCCTTCAATCCCTGTGGGATCGACCTCACTCTCGTGAGTTTTTATTACTTGATGCGACCCGGTGCACTTGCCAGTTAGATTTGTGTGTTTGGAATTCATTTTCCGAAAATACACATCACCCAGCTCCCAATTCCTTTTATAATTCCAGCAATTTACATTTCTTGCACTTTAAGATTCAGTCATTTACATTTCTTGCAATCAAAGCTTCTGCAATTTAATTTACTTGTTCTTTAAGATTTAGCACTTTTACTTTCTGTTCTCTTTAATTTGCTGCAATTCTTCCCTCTCTCTTTACATTTCATGCAATTTAGCTTCTGTCAATTACAAACCACTCAAACCAATACTTGATTCGCTTGACTAAATCAATCACTAAACTAAAATTGCTCAATCCTTCAATCCCTATGGGATCGACCTCACTCATATGAGTTATTATTACTTGATGCGACCCGGTACACTTGACGGTTAGTTTTAAGGTGTTTGGAAATTCATTTTTCCACAAAAAAACCATCAAGTTTTTGGCGCTGTTGCCGGGGATTGATTAGATTGAAAATGATTAAGTGAAGTAGAGATCTAGATCAAGCACTTTTTCTTTTCTGTTTCTTTAATTTTTAGCTAACAGACTAACTGTTTGAATTTTTGCTTAAGCTAACTAAAACCCCACTTTAGCAATATAGTGGGATTTTCCTGGCTTTTCTGAGTCTATGCGTTTCTTATATTTTTGCTCACTGAATCAATGACAGAAGCAATTTTCTTCTATTGATCTTTAAAGCCTGTTAACTGTTTGATACATTGTGTCAACTAATCCTCTAACCACATTTTGGCATGAGTATATTCAATCTTCATTTGGACTGTTTATGATTGTGCAGATCATGGAGGGGAATTTAATGAATTCCAGTAATTATGGGAGTAGTGTCCTCACCTTAGATGACAATGCAACCAATTATTTGAAGCATCCGCCCATCACCATGAACGATGTTGCTCACTGGCTTGAAGCCTTCCCACAAGGAAGCATCATCGGATGGGAAGATCTAATGGGTGAATTCCTGGCCAAGTTGAAACCACCCCAGGAAATTGGTAAACTAGAGGCAGAAGGGCAACCATCCACACAAGGGAAGGGAGCAATGGAAATTGAAGGTGTAAATGCAGTCATGAACCAAAATCAGCAGATACATCAACAAACTCTGTAACAACTGGAGTTGATGGTCAGAAAAATCAATGAGCTGCAAACTGCTGTAGTAAATGCATACAACCTACCTCAAAATTCACATGGTTGGAATCAATCTGAAAAAGATTTTGGAGCAATTAACTATGAGCAACAAAGTCATGAGCGATTGCACTTCCCAAACAGTACCTCAAGCTTGTTTCAACACAAGTCTCATGGTGATATGTACAACCCACCCTGGAGGACCCATTCTAACTGGAGGAGGATCGAGCACCAAAATCAAGGAAAAGGACTTCAATTACAACAACCCCAACTTCACAAACCACCAAAAACACCACCATACCCACAACAATCACTACACACCACCACAACACCCACCCTTCCAACCTCCAACACCCCACAACCAATCAATCTCACAAGACTCTCAGAGGATCACCAACTTAGAGATCTTAATAGAGAGAATGATGAAGCACCAAGAGGTGACAACGAAGTACCAGGAAACCTCAATCAAAAGAATTGAGAGGCAAATGGAACAACTGGCTAAGCACCTTGCAGAAATGGGTGAGAAGAGGGCAAATACTTTCCCCAGAGCCGCTGAAGATGACTCAAAAGACAACAAAAAAGCTGCCAGATAGGAGAAATGGAAAGCAATTTTGAAGGAAAGTGAGAAGGCTATGGGAAAAGAATCACTCATCCAAGAAAAGCATCACAGAGAAGTTTCACAAGAAGAAACAAAGGAAAGGAAGCCCAAGTGAAAGGAGAAACTCCAAGGCAATAGAATTCTCAACTTCCATGATCAGAGGATGGAGAATGTCAAGCTAGTGACAATAAAGAAGCGCTTGTTGGGAGGCAACCCAACCTGAGGTAGTTTTCTTTCCATAGCTTTTTTTTTATAAAAAGGTTAATTAGCTGTATCTATATTGCAAAAAGCTAAGTTTGGTGTTGCACACCAAAACAATATAAGGGAGAATAAAGGATTCTAAGTTTGGTGTTCCACCAAAATCTCATTATAAAATGCATTCTCACTTTCTGCATAATGCTAGCTTCAAGCATTTAAATAAATTAGTTAACCATTCCACTGTTTTCAGGTTTTTTTTAGTTCTATTATCTGTAGCAAGGAAAAAGAGTTTCACATATGGTTCATTTGATGCATGAGAACCACTAGCAAGGTACTAAGTTTGGTGTTCCCACACCAAAGTAAGTTCAAAAGCCCACAAATAACTCATGCATGCTAACCATTTTTCAAGTGCTTGGAGAACAATCAACTTTCAATATCACTGCAGATATCATACAAGTTTTTGGAAGGATTAACCATCATCAACCAAAGAGATGAAAGAGGAATGTGAAGACAAGCAATGATGATGATGAGGAGTAAAGCAAGTAAACTCTAAAAGGTTGTATTGTTAAGTGATTATCAGACACTGCTATGATTTGAAGTGATATTGTATCCCTGCCTGTCTGTCTGTCTAGTATAGTTTCTTTATGATTCAATAATTGAGATGCTTGATTATTCACAACACTACACTCTTCACACTTGCTTGCACCCAATATTTCAAAAAGGCATCATATGATAGTTCTTTGAAAAGAAGGATTGAGGAATTAAACAGTTTTGAGGCAAGCAAAAGATTAGGAGAAGTGGTGGTTCTAGTTGTATAATTTTGCATTGAGGTTGCATGCTTATGAAAACTTGCATGGGAGCTCATAGGCAGGATATAGAGCTCAAATAAGTATTATGGAGATTCTCAAACATTTATTGATCCAAGAAGCAGCAAACAAAAGAAAATAAAGAAAATATAAAAACAAAAGAACATGGCCCAAGGCTCTGAGCATCAATTACTAGGCAGAAAAGAAAAAAAAAGAAACAAGAACTCAAAGAGTTGTTATCCTAGTGAATGCTTGTGGTCGAATTGTGTCAAAGAGAGAGGCTTGAGCAAGTAAATATTTAGGGGTGCTTCAACACCTAATACCTTAAAACCAACTGGTTTAGGAGTATTGATTGAAAGCTTATTTAAAGAGCCGCTTTGAGACATGACACTTAGAGTCAAAGCCAAAACACAAAAACCATAAGCTGCTTCAAGGTGATTATCTATAGAGAGATCTCCATGATATCATTTAGATGAAAGTCCTAGGACCTAAGACTTCCAAGATGTAGGGACTAGTAAGCACTGAAGCCCATGCATTAGCATATAACTTAGAGTTCACCCCACTGTCACTTAATCACTTCACTCACAGGATATGAAAATTTATTCTTTAATTCACTTCTAACTGAAAGAACCTTCGAGCATAATTCTTTTCTTTCTTGGGGACAAGCAAGTTTTAAGTTTGGTGTTGTGATGACAAGTCATCTTAGCCTAGTTTTACTAGTCTTTTTCCTTGTTTTTATTAGGTTTTATGCACTTTCTTGCATTGTAAGTAAGTAATTTGGAATGGAAATGCATGGTTTCTTTGAATCAATCAACCACCATTTAATTGATACTAAATCATGAGGTTCAAGCTAAATTTAATTGATTTTTAATGATTTATAAACCTTGTGAATTTGGTGATACTTTGATTGGTTATTTTGATTACTTGTAGGTGAAGAAAAGAAGAAAATAAGAAAGCGTGGCCTAAGAAGCGTGACCCAAGGAGAAGAAGAGTGTGGCAAAGAAAACAATAAAGCATGGCATATGCATAGAGCTCTCTTCAGGAGCGGAGCACTCTCTCAAGGGAGCACAAACTATGAGCCAAGAAAGCAAGGCATGATGCTACGCTCCCCCTTGAGAGCAGAGCACAATTTAGAGCCAAGAAACAAAGAAGAGAAGAATGATGCTTCGCTCTCCTCAAGAGCATTATCGGGCTTCACTCACAAATAAATCCAAGGAAATAGTTTGCCAATGCTTACTCCAAGGATCGAACTCATGAGCAAGGGGCAGTGGGGAGCGCTACACATGAAGGAAATAAGCCAAAAATGGCTAAAATGCTACCTCCAAGGATCGAACACAGCACCTTAAGGAAGCAAGGAGCAAGGTGCCACTTTGTGCACAGAAGAAATCAGCTAGCGCATGCTTCCCCAAGGTTTCGAACTTGGGACCTCACCCAAGCAAGAGGAATGCTATGCTCTTGCTGAGAGCAGAGCACTACTCTCCTTAGCCTTTGCACAAATTTGACACGGTCAGGGGAACATGAGGCACAACATGACACGGCAAGGAGGGAGCTTGGTGCGTACAAGACATGCCAACACAAGCCAATGCTTCGCTCCCCACAAGAGCAGAGCACTACCCTGGAGTGACCCAAGCCTTGGCACGCAACAAGGAGCTCCAACATAAGCCTCAATGCTCCGCTCCCCACAAGAGCAGAGCACTCCACTGGGAGCAATTTCTCTTGGGCTGAAAATTCAATTAAAAATCTAATTAAATTCAAATCTTCACCAAATTAAAAAGCCCACCCAAATTTTAAAATCCAAGAATAGAAAGTGTATAAATAGAAGCTAGTTTAATTTAGAGAGGACTTGGACTTTTGAACTTTTACTTGTTTTGCCTCTTGGAGAATTTTCATTTTTAATTTTGAGAGTTTTTACTTTGAATTTGGATCTTAGAGAATTGGGAAGGAGAATTTATCTCTCTTCTTCCTTGTTCTTGCTTGAGCACTCTTTACTTCTTGCTTTGGATCTTGGGTGAAGAATTGAAGAACTTCTGTTTAAATCTCACCTTGAGATCTCTTGTTTATCTTTCTGCATAATTCAAATTTTGTTTACTGTCTTCATCTTCTCTCTTCTTCTGCAATTTACTTTTCCATTTTCTTTTGCAATTGTTCTTGTTGGATCAAGGAAGGATTTGAGATCTAGACTTGTTTTCTAGTCTCTTCCACTCCTGAGATCTTTAATTTCTCTTTTAATTTCTGCAATTCAGCTATATTCACTTTCTATTTTAATTCTCTAAGCATTTTTACTTTTCTGTTTGAGATCCACTTAAATTCAATTCATCTTTCACTCTTCTGTTTATTGCAATTTACTTCTGCTTGTTTAAATTCTGCAATCCCAGCTCCCAATTCCTTTTATAATTCCAGCAATTTGCATTTCTTGCATTTTAAGATTTAGTCATTTACATTTCTTGCAATCTAAGCTTCTGCAATTTAATTTACTTGTTCTTTAAGATTTAGCACTTTTACTTTCTGTTCTCTTTAATTTGCTGTAATTCTTCCCTCTCTCTTTACTTTTCATGCAATTTAGCTTCTGTCAATTACAAACCACTCAAATCAATACTTGATTCGCTTGACTAAATCAATCACTAAACTAAAAATGCTCAATCCTTCAATCCCTATGGGATCGACCTCACTCATGTGAGTTATTATTATTTGATGCGACCCGGTACACTTGCCGGTTAGTTTTAAGGTGTTTGGAAATTCATTTTTCCACAAAAACAACCATCAAGTATATGATCTAAGAATGCTTGAAAAGTTAACTTTTGTGTGTTGTCAAGCACACCAAACTTAGAAGTCTGGCATGTATTTCAAAATAGTATATGCATCTGTCAAGTATATCCAATAAAATTCAAAATCATGCTAAGATGATCATAATTTATTGAATTCGAAAACGAGCAAGAATCTTAAATCATGGGTTGCCTCCCATGGAGCGCTCTTTTATTGTCATTATCTTGACATTAGATCCCTCTTTTATGGTGGTTGATGACTGTAGTGTCTCAGCTTATCCCCCCTGACTGTGAGCTTCTTCCTTGTTCCTTGATGTTCAATTTCGGCATGCTCTAGTGAGAGTATTTTGCTGACAGTATAGTAGTCATCAGCTTGTTGGTTTGCCCCCAGTTGTTGGTAGATTAATTGTACTTTATAACCCTTAGAGAACCCCTCTGTTGGAATTTTTTTGTTCTTCCACCCCTTTTTAGTTTTGTTCTTGTTTTTCTTCCCTCTTTTTGTTGATCATTTCTTCTTGCAAGTGGGCTTCACTTTGGGATTCTTCTTCTTGATGACTGACACATCAATGCCTTCTTGAATTTCCTCATTATTCTGCATAGTTTCTTTCTCTTTTTGCCATGCTGCCATTGTCTACTTCTTGCTTTGGAAGGTAGCTGCTGATCGTCTTGTTAATTTCTTCCTTCCACTGCAAGTTTTTCTTGTCAGTTTCCATGCAGTCTTTCTTTTCATCTATGAGCTGTATCTCTGGAAATACATTCAGGGTGACGCTTTTATCATACATTCTGAGGGTCAACTCTCCTTGCTCTACGTCTATAATGGCCCTTGCAGTGGCCAAGAATGGTCTCCCCAGTATAATGGAATCACCTTCATCCTCATCTGAATCTAAGACCACAAAATCTGCAGGGAAGATGAATTTGTCCACCTTTACTAGAAGATTCTCAATCACACCCCTGGGACATATCACTGACTTGTCCACCAATTCTAGAGACATCTGTACTGGTTTTACTTCTTCTATGCATAGCTTTTTCACCAGTGAGGAAGACATTAGATTGATACTGGCCCCTAAGTCACACATTGCCTTGTTGATGGTCATATTGCCAATGGCACAAGGTAGAAAGAAACTTCCAGGATCTTCAAGTTTAGGGGGGAGTCCTTTCTGAATTAATGCTCTGCATTCTTCTGTGAGCAGTATAGTTTCATTTTCTTGCCAGCTTCTCTTCTTGTTAATAAGCTCCTTCAAAAACTTGGCATATAGAGGCATTTGCTCAAGTGCCTCAGCCAAGGGTATGTTGATCTCTAATTTCTTGAAGATTTCGAGAAATTTAGGGAAGTGTTGGTCCTTAGTCTCCTTGTTGAATCTTTGGGGATATGGCAATGGAGGTGTGAAATTCACTCCCTGCCTGTGATCCTTAGTTGGTTCTTCAATTGCTTCCTTCCCTTTTCTTGAAATTTTTAGCTGTTCCTCCTTTTCTTGGGCTTGCTTTGAAGTTTGCTTGCTTGCTGTTACATCCTTATCATTGGCTTCCTCTTTTTCACCCTGTTTCTTGTCATCTTCCTTTGGCTTCTTGGTTGCTTCTTCATTTTTCACCAAGATTTTTTTACTCCTTAGTTGTATAGCTTTGCATTCCTCTTTTGGATTACGAATGGTGTCACTTGGGAGTGAGCTCAAAGGTCTCTCAATAGCAATTTGTTTGGAGAGCTGTCCAATCTGCCTTTCCATATTCTTCATGGAAGCCTCCTGGTTCTTTATTGTCATCTCTTGATGCTTTATCATTTTCTCCATTAATATCTCCAAGTTGGTTATCCTCTGAGAGTCTTGTGAGATTGGTTGGTTGTGGGGTGTTGAGGGTTGAGGATAAGTGTTTTAATTGTTGGCTTGGTTGGTGGATGGATGATGGTTAGAGTTGGGGTAAGTGTTTTGTGGTTTTCTGTATGTGTTTTGGTTATTGTTTTGCTGATTGTTGTGATTTGTGTTTTTCCAACTGTTTTGGTTTGAGTTCTGATGGGATATTTTGGAAAACAAATTCCAACACCCTAACTAACCGGCAAGTGTACCGGGTCGCATCAAGTAATAATAACTCACATGAGTGAGGTCAATCCCACAGGGATTGAAGGATTGAGCAATTTTAGTTTAGTAATTGATTTAGTCAAGCGAATCAAGTATTGGTTTGAGTTGTTTGTAATTGACAGAAGCTAAATTGCTTGAAATGTAAAGGGAGAGGGAAGAATTGTAGTGAATTAAAGAGCACAGAAAATAAAAGTGCTGAATCTTAAAGAACAAGTAATTTAAATTGTAGAAGCTTAGATTACAAGAAATGTAAATGACTGAATCTTAAAGTACAGGAAATGTAAATTGCTTGAATTAATAAAGGAATTGGGAGCTGGGATTACAGAATTTAAACAAGAAGAAGTAAATTACAATAAACAGAAGAGCAAAAGATGAATTGAATTCAAATAGATCTCAAACAGAAGAGTAAAAATACTTGAAGAATTAAAACAGAAAGTAAATGTAGCTCAATTACAGAAATTAAAAGAGAAATTAAAGATCTCAGGAGTGGAAGAGACTAGAAAACAAGTCTAGATCTCAAATCCTTCCTTGATCCAACAAGAACAATTGCAAAAGAAATGGAGAATTAAGTTGCAGAAGAAGTAGATAAGAGAAAACAGTAAACAGAATTTGGAATGTAACTCAAAGTTTCTTAGAATTTTGCAGAAAGATTAAACAAGAGATCTTAAAGTGAGATTGAAACAGAATTTCTTCAATTCTCCACCCAAGATCCAAAACAAGAAGTAAAGAGTGCTCAAGCAAGAACAAGGAAGAAGAGAGATCAATTCTCCTTCCCAATTCTCAAAGATCCAAATTCAAAGTAAAAAGCTCAAAAATTACAAAAATGAAAATTCTCAAAGAAGCTAAAAGGTCCGTCCTCTCTAAATCAAACTATCACCTATTTATACACTTCCTACTTTAGATCTAAGAATTTGGGTGGGCTCTAAAATTTGGGGAAGAAATGAATTAAATTGGATTTTTGGTCCAAGATCCACCTCCCTGGGGACGGCTCAGTTGGAAAACCAAACTAAGCGCCCAATGTTGCTTTGCTTGTCCAATTTGGTGCGCGTCCCAGCCTTGGCCATATTACACTTCAATAGAGCTCAGTTGGAATTTTGAACTGAGCTCTATGTCCTGGCCGTGTCAATGTGCGCTTGACAAGCTCCTTGGCCGTGTCATTGTGTGCGCTAGGCTTGCTCCTTGGTGCTTCTTGTTGCGCCAAAGTATGGGGGATGGGGGAAGAGTAGCGCTCAGTTGGGAAAATCAACTGAACTCCCCATTGTAGCATCCTCATGCTTCCAAGTTTGAACCTTGGTGGAAGCAATCTGAAGCTAATTTCCTTGGAGGGGTTGGACGCTCCTTCCTTGCTTCCCATGGAGCTCCCTGGTTCGAACCCCTTGGAATGCATCTTGGCTTATTCTCTTGCAAGCTAAGTAGCGTGTGGTTCCTAGTTCGAACCTTGGATGAAACTTTTTGGCCATTTTCTTTTATTTTCCTTGCAAAGAGTGTTCCTTGCTTCCTTTAGTTCATGAGTTCGAAACTTGGTGGCTTCATTCATGGGAATTTTGCTTTGAATTAATTCTTGAAGGAGCCCGATAAAGCTCACTTAGTGAACTGAGCTTTATGTCATTTCCTTGCTTTCTTTAGTGCTCAGTTAACTAAGTGAACTGAGCTTGGTGCCTTGCTTTCTCTTTTTATTCCTTGTGAAGCTCGGTTCATTCTCCCAACTTAGCTTCCATTCTTCTTTGATGTTGCTATGCTTTTCTTCTCTTGGGCACGCTTCTTGCTTCCTTTGGGCACGCTCCTTAGGCCACGCTTTTCTTATTTTCTTCTTTCTTCACCTACAAGTAATCAAATCAACCAATCAAAGTATCACCAAATTCACAAAGTTTAAAATTCATTCATAATTCAATTAATTTTAGCTTAAACCTCATGATTTTGTATCAATTAAAGGGTGGTTGGTTGATTTAACAAAACATGCAATTCCACTCCAAATTATTTACTTACAATGCAAGAAAGTGCATAAAACCTAATAAAAACAAAGAAAAAGACTAGTAAAACTAGGCTAAGATGACTTGTCATCACAACACCAAACTTAAAACTTGCTTGTCCCCAAGCAAGCATTAAACATAAGAGCAATATAGAATGTAATAGAGAAGTATACATGTCCTTATTAAGCAAATAGTTGAACTTGGTTCATGGGATTTCATGCAGATCAATAGTAGCTTATTTATTACCTGCTGTTAAACAAACAATGTTTCTTCAAAGATTTACTAAGGTTGCTGCTACAATGCCTTACTTTTTGCTCACTTCCCTTGGTAGCTTTTTCCTTCTTTCTTTTGCATTAGAGAGCTTATTAATTATTGAAGGCTTGGTGGCAAATGTTGTAGTGGCCTTTGGCTTAATTTCACTCAACATTCCTTCACCACAGACACATGGCTCACTTTTTTCTTCCTAGGATCATTGATGCCCAACAACCCTTTGGATAACTAAGTGTTTTGTAGCTAGGTTGCTCTTTATTGTGGACTTTCAGTTGGCAATCCCAAATCAGTTGATCTAAGTGGCCAAGTTTTGAAATACTCCTTAGAACTTACTTATCCAAGCATATCCTAGTACAAAAACACCACAGGCATGTGTCCTAGGGTCCAAGCTATTGGTGTCTAGCCTTGTTGTTTATTTCTTTGCCAATTATTGGCTTTGTGATGCGTGAGCATCTTGTCTATATTTTCCTAGTGAATTTGCATCTAAATTGTTGAATTTAAGTAAGAATTAATTATATTTTAGCCACTATGAATGCTATTTTGAGTTTTGTGCAATTTTATTTATTTTAGGTAGCATTCGGATGGATTTGATGAAGTTTCTGCAGAGAAAGAGAAGAAGCCAAGGAGATGACCAGCAAATACCGACGCGGACGCATGGCTTACGCGACCGCGCGGAATAGAGGAAATCGCAATGACGCGATCGCGTGCCTGACGCGAACGCGTGGACTGGAATCTGCACAAATGACGCGAACGCAAGGACGACGCGGACGCGTCACATGAGCAATCTGCAGAATTGACAGAAAACGCTGGGGGCGATTTCTGGGCTATTTTGACCCTGTTTCCAGCCCAGAAAACACAGATTAGAAGCTGCAGCATGGACAATTCAAGTGGTCCCCATCCATCCATTGAAGATTTGATTATTTAAATTAATTCAAATTTAAATTCAAAATTTAATTCTAGGAAAAGATATTATTTTAATTTTTAGTTTTAGATATTAGATTTTAAATTTATTAGGATTAGTTATAAAAGGAGGAAGCTTTCCTTCCTTTGTAGAGAGGTCCTGGGGGAGATTCCACCTCATCCCATCAGGAGAACATAATTGACAATCCTAATTTTCTCTCTTTTCTATGAGCAACTAAACCTCCACTGTTAAGGTTAGGAGCTCTTTCTATTTGTATGGATTGATTTTATTACTTTTTCTATTTTAATTTATGTATGGATTTAAATTTAAGAATTATTTTCGCTCTTTATTTTATGAATTTGGGTGGAACGGAAGTATGACCCTCTTTCTATTTGAGTTCTTGTAAAACTTGGAAAAGCTCTTTATTTGAACAACAGCTTGAAAACAATTTCTCCTAAATTTTAATTATCTGGATTTAACGGGATACGTGACATATAATCCTTTTATTTTTGGGTAATTAGAGTTTTTGTGGCATATAAACTAGAAATTGATTATCATCCTCTAATTGGAATTAATTGACCAAGGAATTGGCAGTTAATGAATTTTAGAGGAGACTAGGAAGGTCTAAGGAATTAGGGTCTAGTCACATACAGTTTGCTATAAATTAAATCCTGCATAATTAAATTAGTTAGTAAGAAAAGTTAATCCGGAAAAATAGATAACTCTAAAACCTTAACTATTTTCTCCATATTTTCTTCCCAATTTATTTACTTTACTATTTTAATTTCTGCACGATTGAATATTCAAATACTCTTTTTTGTTTGTCTAACTAATCCTATCAAACACTATTGTTGCTTAATCCATCAATCCTCGTGGGATCGACCCTTACTCACGTAAGGTATTACTTGGTACGACCCGGTGCACTTGCCGGTTAGTAAGTGTGGTTGTAAAATACCGCATCAAGTTTTTGGCGCCGTTGCCGGGGATTGACTGTGATTAACAACTATTAGTTGTTTGATTGTTTAGATTAGGCATTTTAATTTTAATTTTATTTAAAAAAAATTGTTTTATTATTTTTCAAAAAAAAAATTATTTTTCTTGTTTCTCGTGACCCCCCTCCCCTGCGTTTTCATCCTCGTTTCCCATTCCCCTGTCCCCCGTTTTAAAAAAAATTTTTTTCCTTTTTTTCTTTTTCGTTTAGCTTTTAAATTTTTTTAAAAGGAGCTTTCGTCCGTTTTTTTTTATATATACTTTCCCTTTTTTTATTTTAATTTCTTTTATTTTCATTCTGTTCTTTTCATTATTATTATATTTTTTTTCTTTCTATATTTTATTAGCTTTATTTTATTTCTATTTTTAATTAAAAAAATAAATAAATAAATAATTAAATAAATAATTTTATAAATAAATAACACTAATAATTTTTCTAATTTCTGAAATTAAGTTTGGTGTTTCCTAGTTAGTGTTATTTTAATTTTTTCTTATTTTAATTTTTAGAATTTTGTTCTTTCTTCTTTGCTTGCTTGTCAACCACATGGTGCGTTTAATCCTGTTTGGTATTTTGTGCTAAGAAAAAATAATGGAGAGAGATCATATGGGCTACTACTCACGCCCGAGTAGTGATTCATATCCTTATGAATGGGAAAACTACCCAAATTTTGGTTGGCAAGGTCAAAACCAAAGAAACCTCAGTGCTCCATGTTCCAACTATCAAGAGCCACCACCTCCATATTCATATCAAGAACCACCACCTCTCTATCCGTATCATGAACTATCATCTTTCTACCCATATCAAGAGCCACTATCTCCCTATCCATACCAAGAACCATCCTCTTTTTACACTTATCAAGAACCATAACCTCCTTCTTATTCATCTCAAATACCATCAGATCTTAAGCTTCTCATGAAAGAATGCTTACATGATATAAAGACAAGTGTAAAAAATATAGAGAAGCATATGCAGTCGATTATCAAGTACCAGGAAGAGGAACAAGCAAATTCCTTCCCAAAAGATACAATGCAAGATCCTATGGAAGAAAGTGAGGAAATCAATCAAAGGAGTTTATACTCCAGTGAACTAGAGAACTTTCCATCCTCACACATGGAAGAAGAGGAAGATGCAAAAACAAAGGAGGAAGATGCACCTACAAAGGAGGAAGATGCACAACCTCCCATGCCATTGGTAAGCAATGAAGCAGAGATTGAATTAGAAGACAGTTACCAAGAGGAAGAGGTTGAAATGGAGGAAGCTTGCAAAGAGGTGGAAGAATTCAAAGAAGAACACAAGGGAGTGGAGCTTGCAAGACCTCTCCCAAAGCCATCACCATCCAATACAACATTCAAGTGGTTAAAATTCATATCCTTAATCCTTACTTTCCCACTTGAATATGGGCTACTGGAGATGGATGGTCAACTTAGAGCTCTTTGTGGCATTAAGAGTAAGAGAAAGATGGTTAGTGGTCAGAGTTGTCAAGCAAGGTTCAATATGGTTGCATACTCCAAATCGAAGTGCAAGGATTGGTATAGAGCTCAATTGAATGGGTCCAAAAGGTTGTTTGGATGCCTCTGTGAGAATTCAGATTGCTTGCCACCCGGTGGGAACAATGGTGATACACAAGAAGACGGGTGTAAAAGCAAGGTTTGGGACCCTGGAATTCATTCCCACAATCAACACTCTTGGGGCCCTGTCACTTGTTTCCACTTGCTCAAAGGCGTTATGCGCCTCGTTTGGGATCCCGGTAGCCATTGGAATTACAAAAATTGGTGGAGATTCCTGGATCAGTACAAGCACAAGCCACCATGACAAGAAGCTCACAACATGTCCAACTTAAGGACTTTAACTAAAAGTGCTTGGTGGGAGACATCCCACCGTGGTATGATCATTCTTTTTCATCCTTAGCTATTTTTTGTAGTAGTAGTTTTCTTAGTTATTTTATTTTTTTTATTAAGTTCTTACTAATTTTCTGATCATGCAGCTATTTTATCACAGGAACCGAACACCTCAGGCTAAAAAAAAAAGAGGCACATGATGCGATCGCGTCATTGACGCGAACGCGTCATTGACGCGAACGCGTCAATCATGTGTGCGTGAAAAAATAAATTTGAACAGAGAGTTGTGCGGGAGTGGCGCAAGAATTATGCCTCTAGCACAAACAAGCCCACGCGGACGCATGGCTCATGCGACCGCGTCATCGACGCGGACGCGGACATGAAGAATCGACGTAAAAGGTGTCTGGGCAGAGAATTGTGCTGGCTTGAGGCAAGATGTATGCTAAAAGCACAAATTCGGTCACGCGGACGCGTGCCCGATGCGTCCGCGTCATTTGCATACATGGCCATCCACGCGGACGCGTGCCTGACGCTAACGCGTCATTATGAAGGATGCGCGACGTACGCGATCGCGTCATTGACGCGAACGCGTCGCTTGTGCCGCCCAGTTTCTTTCTCTCTCTCTCCCAATCCTAATTCTCTCTTATTCTCTTATCCTTTTAATTTTTCTTTCATTTTTAATATTTGTCTCTTCTATTTTCAGTTCTTCTTTGCTTGAGGACAAGAAAACCTTTAAGTTTGGTGTTGACGCTGCGCTTATAGGTTTTCTAGTACAAAGGGAGGCGAATCATCTTCGCGAAGGAGCACAACCTGAAGAATAAAGTGACCGCTAGGATAATTAAGGTGGTTGAGTTCCTTTCATTTTTTATTCCTCCCCTCTTTTTTTATGTTATGTTTCGGTTTCCTGTTATTTTGCTTTGTTTGTTGCATGATCCTTTATTAGTTAGAATCCTAGGACTAGTTTAGTTTTCTCGTAATTGCTTTAATTCTAAAAAGATGTCTCATGTATTACTCACTGAGCTTGAATTCAAAAAAAAAAATTTAAATAAATAATATATAGGAGTGATATATTGTATGAGAAAGTTGGTCTATATTGAAGAATAGTCTTATCTACTTAAATATGGTGGTATTTTCTGTGACTCTGAATGCATGCTTGAACAGTGCATATTTTTTATAGTAAAGTTTATGAATGTTAAAATTGTTGGCTCTTGAAAGAATGATGAAAAAGAGAAATGTTATTGATAATCTGAAAAATCATAAAATTGATTCTTGAAGCAAGAAAAAGCAGTGAAAAACACAAAGCCAAAAAAAATAAATAAATAAATAAAATAAAGAAAAAAAGCAAGCAGAAAAAGCCAATAACCCTTTAAACTAAAAGGCAAAGGGTAAAAAGGATCCAAGACTTTGAGCATTAATGGATAGGAGGGCCCTAAGGAATAAAATCCTGGCCTAAGCGGCTAAATCAAGCTGTCCCTAACCATGTGCTTGTGGCGTGAAGGTGTCAAGTGAAAAGCTTGAGACTGAGCGGTTAAAGTCGTGGTCCAAAGCAAAAAGAGTGTGCTTAAGAACTCTGGGCACCTCTAACTAGGGACTCTAGCAAAGCTGAGTCACAATCTGAAAAGGTTCACCCAGTTATGTGTCTGTAGCATTTATGTATCCGGTGGTAATACTGAAAAACAAAATGCTTAGGGTCACAGCCAAGACTCATAAAGTAGCTGTGTTCAAGAATCAACATACTGAACTAGGAGAGTCAATAACACTATCTGAATTCTGAGTTCTTATGGATGCCAATCATTCTGAACTTCAAAGGATAAAGTGAGATGCCAAAACTGTTCAGGATTGCAGTTGTAAACCCCACTACAAGAGAAGACATGAGCTTAATCGAACTCTCATTCTCATGCAAATTCACATCCTAAGCTTATATTAGTTTTGGTTGCTTGAGGACAAGCAACAGTTTAAGTTTGGTGTTGTGATGCGTGAGCATCTTGTCTATCTTTTCCTAGTGAATTTGCATCTAAATTGTTGAATTTAAGAATTAATTATATTTTAGCCACTATGGATACTATTTTGAGTTTTGTGCAATTTTATTTATTTTAGGTAGCATTCGGATGGATTTGATGAAGTTTCTGCAGAGAAAGAGAAGAAGCCAAGGAGATGACCAGCAAATACCGACGCGGACGCATGGCTCACGCGACCGCGCGGAATAGAGGAAATCGCAATGACGCGATCGCGTGCCTGACGCGAACGCGTGGACTGGAATCTGCATAAATGACGCGAACGCATGGACGACGCAGACACGTCACATGAGCAATCTGCAGAATTGACAGAAAACGCTGGGGGCGATTTCTGGGCTATTTTGACCCTGTTTCCAGCCCAGAAAACACAGATTAGAAGCTGCAGCATGGACAATTCAAGTGGTCCCCATCCATCCATTGAAGATTTGATTATTTAAATTAATTTAAATTTAAATTCAAATTTTAATTCTAGGAAAAGATATTATTTTAATTTTTAGTTTTAGATATTAGATTTTAAATTTATTAGGATTAGTTATAAAAGGAGGAAGCTTTCCTTCCTTTGTAGAGAGGTCCTGGGGGAGATTCCACCTCATCCCATCAGTGGAACATAATTGACAATCCAAATTTTCTCTCTTTTCTATGAGCAACTAAACCTCCACTGTTAAGGTTAGGAGCACTGTCTATTTGTATGGATTGATTTTATTACTTTTTCTATTTTAATTTATGTATGGATTTATATTTAAGAATTATTTTCGCTCTTTATTTTATGAATTTGGGTGGAACAGAAGTATGACCCTCTTTCTATTTGAGTTCTTGTAAAACTTGGAAAAGCTCTTTATTTGAACAACAGCTTGAAAACAATTTCTCCTAAATTTTAATTATCTGGATTTAACAGGATACGTGACATATAATCCTTTTATTTTTGGGTAATTAGAGTTTTTGTGGCATATAAACTAGAAATTGATTATCACCCTCTAATTGGAATTAATTGACCAAGGAATTGGCAGTTAATGAATTTTAGAGGAGACTAGGAAGGTCTAAGGAATTAGGGTCTAGTCACATACAGTTTGCCATAAATTAAATCCTGCATAATTAAATTAGTTAGTAAGAAAAGTTAATCCGAAAAAATAGATAACTCTGAAACCTTAACTATTTTCTCCATATTTTCTTCCCAATTTATTTACTTTACTAGTTTAATTTCTACATGATTGAATATTCAAATACTCTTTTTTGTTTGTCTAACTAATCCTATCAAACACTATTGTTGCTTAATCCATCAATCCTCGTGGGATCGACCCTTACTCACGTAAGGTATTACTTGGTACGACCCGGTACACTTGCCGGTTAGTAAGTGTGGTTGTAAAATACCGCATCACTTTGCTCTTTCTTTTTCTTTCTATTTTGATTCATTTTCAAGGGATTCTTTATTAATTCAAGGCTTCATAGCTGCACACTAGTTTAGGTTTCAAGTAACATGTCATTATGCAGCAATTATTCTGTGAGCTAACAATTGAATTAAACACATACCACCACTAACTTTCATTCTAACTTTTGCAACATTGAACAATCACTTTTCTAACTCAAACATCTCTCTTTTTATTTGAACAGCAAGGGAACAAAGCAAAGTACTCAAGCTGATGAGGGATGACATTTATTATGCAGATAACTTTTAGGCTAAAGAGAAATTTCAGATAGCTTTCTTTAGCATGTACTTTTACTTGCAACTAAATGATCATTCTAGCAAGGCATAAAGGAATCCCTGAATTAAAACATTTCATAACTACAAGGATTAAGTATAAATACAACCTGTTGGGTTGTAGCTTTTCATTCTTCCTTCTGTTATGTCTCTTTTGAGTTATACTGCAGATTGTCTTCAAATGTTTGCTGTTTTCCTGCATGATTCTCAAAAGTTGCTTGCTTCTCAAGCCCTTTAGGTAACTGATTAATATGCAAAGCTTATTTGTGGCTCTTGAACTTACTTTGGTGTGTGAACACCAAACTTAGTTCATTACCAATGTTTCTCATGCAGCAAACTAACCATATGTGGAATCCTTTTTCCTTGCTAAAGGTAATAAAACTAAAAAAACTATGAAACAGCAAATAGTTAACTAGTTTATCTAATTGTTTGAAGCTAGCATTAGGCAGAAAGTGAGAATGTGTTTTATGATGAGGTTTTGGTGGGACACCAAACTTAAAATCCCTCATTCTCCCTTAGATTGTTTTGGTGTGCAACACCAAACTTAGCTTCTTGCAGTACAGATAAAACTAATTGACCTTTTTATTAAAATAACTATAAAAAAAAACTACCTCAGGTTGGGTTGCCTCCCAACAAGCACTTCTTTATTGTCACTAGCTTGACATCCTCCATCCTCTAATCATGGAAGTTGAGAATTCTGTTGCCTTTGATTTTCTCCTCTTACTATGGGCTTTCTTTCCTCTATTTCTTCTTGAGGAACTTCTCTGTGGTGCTTCTCTTTGATGATTGTTTCTTTTTCCGTAGCCCTCTCACTTTCTTCTATGATTGCTTTCCATTTCTCCCACCTAGAAACTTTTTCATTGTCTTTTAGGTTGTCTTCAGTGGCTCTGGGGAGAGTATTTCCCCTCTTCTCACCCATCTCTACAAAATGCTTAGCCAGTTGTTCTATTTACCTCTCAATTCTTCTAATTGAGGCTTCCTGGTTCTTTGTTGTCACTTCTTGGTGCTTCATCATTCTCTCTATTAAGATCTCCAAGTTGGTGATCCTCTGAGAGTCTTGTGGGATTGGTTGGTTGTGGGGTATTGGGGGTTGGAAGGTTGGGTGTTGTGGTGGTGTGTAGTGGTTATTGTTGGTATGATGGTATTTTTGCTGGTTTACGAGGTTGGGGTTATTGTAATTGAAGTCCCTTGGTCCTTGATTTTGGTGCTCGATTCTCCTCCAGTTGGGATGAGTTCTCCAGGGTGGGTTGTACACATCATTCTGAGACTTCTGTTGGAACATTTTTGAGGTATTGTTTGGGGAGTGTAATCGCTCATGACTTTGTTGCTCATGGTTAATTACTCCAAAACCTTTTTCAGGCTGATTCCAACCATGTGAATTTTGAGGTAGGTTGCATGCATTTACTACAGTAGTTTGCAGTTCATTGATTTTTCTGACCATCAACTCCAGTTGTTGCAGAGTTTGTTGATGCATCTGCTTGTTTTGGTTCACGACTGCATTTACACCTTCAGTTTCCATCACTCCTTTCTCTCGTGTGGATGGTTGCCTTTCTGCTTCTACCTTACTAATTTCCTTGGGTGGTTTCAACTTGGCCATAAATTCATTCATTAGATCTTCCCATCCGATAATGCTTCCTTGTGGGAAGGCTTCAAGCCATTGAGCAACATCGTTCATGGTGATGAACGGATGCTTCGAATCATGGGTTGCATTGTCATCTAAGGTGAAGACACTACTCCCACAATTACTGGAATTCGTTGGGTTCCCCTACATGATCTGCACAATCACAAACAGTCCACATGCAGACTGACTATATTCATGCCAAAATATGGTTAGAGGATTAGTTGACACAATGTATCAAACAGTTGACAGGCTTGAAAGATCAATAGAAGAAAATTACTTTTGTCCTTTACTCAGTGAGCAGAAATACAGGAAACGCATAGAATCAGAAAAGCCAGGAAACCCCCACTCTATTGCTAAAGGGGGGTTTTAGTTATCTTAAGCAAAAATTCAAACAGTTAGTGTGTTAGTTAAAAATTAAAGAAACAGGAAAGAAAAAGTGCTTGATCTAGATCTCCACTTCACTTAATCATTGTAAATCTAATCAATCCCCGGCAACGGCACCAAAAACTTGATGGGATATTTTGGAAAATGAATTCCAACACCTTAACTAACCGGCAAGTGTACCGAGTCGCATCAAGTAATAATAACTCACATGAGTGAGGTCGATCCCACAGGGATTGAAGGATTGAGCAATTTTAGTTTAATGATTGATTTAGTCAAGCGAACCAAGTATTGGTTTGAGTTGTTTGTAATTGACAGAAGCTAAATTGCTTGAAATGTAAAGGGAGAGGGAAGAATTGTAGTGAATTAAAGAGGACAAAAAATAAAAGTGCTGAATCTTAAAGAACAAGTAATTTAAATTGCAGAAGCTTAGATTGCAAGAAATGTAAATGACTGAATCTTAAAGTGCTAGAAATGTAAATTGCTTGAATTAATAAAGGAATTGGGAGCTGGGATTGCAGAATTTAAACAAGAAGAAGTAAATTGCAATAAACAGAAGAGCAAAAGATGAATTGAATTCAAATAGATCTCAAACAGAAGAGTAAAAATACTTGAAGAATTAAAACAGGAAGTAAATGTAGCTCAATTGCAGAAATTAAAAGAGAAATTAAAGATCTCAGGAGTGGAAAAGACTAGAAAACAAGTCTAGATCTCAAATCCTTCCTTGATCCAACAAGAACAATTGTAAAAAAAATGGAGAATTAAGTTGCAGAAGAAGTAGACAAGAGAAAACAGTAAATAGAATTTGGAATGTAACTCAAAGTTTCTTAGAATTTTGCAGAAAGATTAAACAAGAGATCTCAAGGTGAGATTGAAACAGAATTTCTTCAATTCTCCACCCAAGATCCAAAGCAAGAAGTAAAGAGTGCTCAAGCAAGAACAGGGAAGAAGAGAGATCAATTCTCCTTCCCAATTCTCTAAGATCCAAATTCAAAGTAAAAAGCTCAAAAATTACAAAAATGAAAATTCTCAAAGAAGCTAAAAGGTCCGTCCTCTCTAAATCAAACTATCACCTATTTATACACTTCCTACTTTAGATCTAAGAATTTGGGTGGGCTCTAAAATTTGGTGAAGAAATGAATTAAATTGGATTTTTGGTCCAAGATCCACCTCCCAGTGGACGGCTTAGTTGAAAAACCAAACTGAGCGCCCAATGTTGCTTTGCTTGTCCAATTTGGTGCGCATCCCAGCCTTGGCCATATTACACTTCAATAGAGCTCAGTTGGAATTTTGAACTGAGATCTTTGTCCTAGCCATGTCAATGTGCGCTTGACAAGCTCCTTGGCCGTGTCATTGTGTGCGCCAAGCTTGCTCCTTGGTGCTTCTTGTTGCGCCAAAGTATGGGAGATGGGGGAAGAGTAGCGCTCAGTTGGGAAAACCAACTGAGCTCCCCATTGTAGCGTCCTCATGCTTCCAAGTTCGAACCTTGGTGGAAGCAATCTGAAGCTAATTTCCTTGGAGGGGTTGGACGCTCCTTCCTTGCTTCCCATGGAGCTCCCTGGTTCGAACCCCTTGGAATGCATCTTGGCTTATTCTCTTGCAAGCTAAGTAGCATGTGTTTCCTTATTCGAACCTTGGATGAAGCTTTTTGGCCATTTTCTTTTATTTTCCTTGCAAGGAGTGTTCCTTGCTTCCTTTAGTTCATGAGTTCAAAACTTGGTGGCTTCATTCATGGGAATTTTGCTTTGATTTAATTCTTGAAGGAGCCCGATAAAGCTCACTTAGTGAACTGAGCTTTATGTCATTTCCTTGCTTTCTTTAGTGCTCAGTTAACTAAGTGAACTGAGCTTGGTGCCTTGCTTTCTCTTTTTATTCCTTGTGAAGCTCAGTTCATTCTCCCAACTTAGCTTCCATTCTTCTTTGATATTGCTACGCTTTTCTTCTCTTGGGCATGCTTCTTGCTTCCTTTGGGCACGCTGATGGGATATTTTCGCGGAGAAACGAATTTCTCCAAGACACCCAAATCTAACCGGCAAGTGCACCGGGTCGCATCAAGTAATAATAACTCACGGGAGTGAGGTCGATCCCACAGGGATTGAAGGATTGAGCAATTTTAGTTTAGTGGTTGATTTAGTCAAGCGAATCAAGATTTGGTTGAGAGATTTGTGATTTGCAGAAATTAAATTGCATAGAAAGTAAAGGGAATGGGTAGTTGGCATGAAATTAAAGAGAACAGGAATTAAAGTGCTGAATCTTAAAGAACAAGAAATTAAATGGCAGAAACTTAGAACGCAAGAAATGTAAATTGCAAAATCTTAAAGTGCAAGAAATGTAAATGGCTTGAATTGTAAAGGGAATGGGGAGTTGGATTTGCAGAAATTAAACAAGGAAATGTAAAATTGCAACAAGCAGAGGAATAAAAGAACACTTGGATTGAATCAGATCTAGAAACAGAATTGTAATTGAGCATGAAAACAGTAAACAGGGAATGGGAAATGGGAAATCCGGATCTCAGGACCCAAGAGACTAGAAAACCAAGTCTAGATCTCAATGCCTTCCTAGATCCAACAAGAACAATTGCAAAGGAAATTGTAAATTGCAAAGAAAGTAGATGAAGAACAATTAACCGAAACTGAAATTCAATTAAGCAGAAAATTAAACAAGATTCCAAGGTGAGATTGAAACAGAATTTCTTTAATTCTCCACCCAAAATCCAAGACAAGAAAAGTAAAGAGTGCTGGGCAAGAACAAGGAAGAAGAGAGATCAATTCTCCTCCCAAATTCTCTTGAATTAAAACAACAATGCTAAGAAATGTAAAAGTGAGCTCCAAGCAAAACCGAAAAGAAAGCTCTTTTGAAAAACTCAAAGGGAAGCTCCGTTAAAACTTAAATCCTATGCTATTTATACACTTTCTTCAAATGGTCTTCAAGCCTTCAATTGGGCCTTTGCTCTTGATGGAATTGGGTTGATAGAGGCCTTGGTTAATTGCTCTTGGAGTTTGGAGAAGAACCGAATTGAACCGGGTTGGAATCATGAAAGCTTGAGTAAAAGTTGGAGTAAAAGTTAGGGTCTAACTTTTGCTCCAACTTTTCACATCAGCACCCTTGTTTTGCTGATACCAACGTTGGGGCAAAAGTTAGGGGTCTAACTTTTGCTCCAACGTTGGCCTCCCCTTAGTTATTCATGGCGCCAACGTTAGCCAGAAAGTTAGGGGCTAACGTTGGCGCAAACTTTTGCTAGCCCAGGGAGTTTTTCAAGCGCCAACGTTAGCCAAAAGGTTAGGGGCTAACGTTGGCGCAAACTTTTGGTGCATCCAGGGAGTATTTTTCATGCCAAAAGTTAGCCAAAAAGTTAGGGGCTAACTTTTGCTCCAACTTTTGCCCAAAAGTTAGCCAAAAAGTTAAGGGCTAACTTTTGCTCCAACTTTTGCCCAAAAGTTAGCCAAAAAGTTAGGGGCTAACTTTTGCTCCAGCTTTTGCCCAAAAGTTAGCCAAAAAGTTAGGGGCTAACTTTTGCTCCAGCTTTTGCTTCTTGGTTCATAATTAATTCAAGACTCAAGTCATTCCTCCTAGCCATTCCTTCTTGCATCAACCTTTCTCCAAGCTTTCTTCACCTATCATTAATCAACCAAACACATCAAAGCTATGCTCAAAATCATGAGATATTCATTCTTTCATAATATGTGACATTTATAGCATAAAACCTCATGAAATGGCATGAATTCATACATGGTTGATTAAATCAAAGGAAACATGAAAATCTACCACATTGGCTTGCTTTTGGCTCAAGAAAGTGCATAATTCAATTGAAAACAAAAGAAAAAGGCTAGTGAAACTAGGCTAAGATGACTTGTCATCACAACACCAAACTTAAAGCTTGCTTGTCCCCAAGCAAGAAATGATTTATTGAGAAGAAAGAATGAAATGGAAGAGGATGTTCATGCTAGTAGAGTGTTATTGGTAGTTCATGGGGTTTTATGTGGATATGTACACACTCACCTCTTATTGACTCTTAAGCCTAGAAAGCCTCTTTCAAGCTTCAAGTAACATACTGCTATGACCTCTCATTATTCCTTTATCCTTGGCTATTATCTTGTTCATGAGCTTTATTTGAGTGTCATGTGTAGCAAGTTCATTTCCTTTTCTTTATACTTGACACATTATTCACTATAGACACTTGGCTCACATTCCTTCTTAGAACATTGATGCCCAGCACCTCTTTGGGCTACTAAATGCCTTGTAGTTAGGTTGCTCTTGATAGTGGACTTTCAGCTGATGATCCCGGGTTAGTTAACCCAAGTCATCAAGTGTTGATGCACTCCAAAGAGCTTAATAATCCAAGCAGATCCTAATACAAAGACACCACAGGCATATATTCTAAGGTTCAAGCTATTGGTGTCCAGCTTTGTTTCTTTTTGTTTTTCTTTTGTTCGGCCACTTCTTGGCTATTTCTTTTTCTCCCCTTTTTTTCTTTCTTTTTGTTTTTCTTTCTAACCAAGGATTTTTATTCAATTGAGATTCATAGACAGTAGCTACTTTTTACTTAAGAGGAGACATCCTAGTGTTCTTATTCATTAAAGGTGAGCTATTATACAATCACACACATACCACCACTTACTTTTTATTTTACTTCTATCTAACAGAGAACTATCTCACTTCACATTCAAACATTTCTTTTATTGAATTGAAAATGCAGGGGACAAAGCATATAATTCAAGTAAGATGAAAGTGAATCAAGCACTTAGACTAGTAAGCCATAATAGCATGAAACCAAACAAACTCGCAGACAGTAAATGAATCTAAGAAGACGCAAATCAACAGGGGACATTTGCACTTTCAATTAACATACTTGAACTAGAATCAGTCAGAGAACAATACAACCTCTTGGAGTCTATTTGTTTCCTCTGTGTCATCATCATTGTTGGGTTATATATCCTTCCTCTGTCCATGATGATGTACTTTTTCCTCCAAGAGATTTGAATGACTTTCTACAAAAGATATTGAAAGTTGCTTGTTCCCCAAGCACTTGAGAGGTAGTTAGCATGCATGTATGCTTGTGATTCTGTGAACCTAAGTTGGTGTGGGAACACCAAACTTAGTTCCTTGCCAACTTCTATATGTAGCAAAATAAATACATGCATGAAATATCAAGTACTTTTATTAAGGAAATAAACTATGAACTAAGAAACAAACTATGAACCAGAAAACAACCAAAAACTGGAAACATGACAATTGTTAAGTAGTTTCTCTGATGGTTTGGAGCCGATACTGATCATGCTGAGGGTGCAATGTGTTCCTAATGAAATTTTTGGTGGAACACCAAACTTAGCATTCAACATTCACCCCTTAACTATTTTGGTGTGCAACACCAAACTTAGCTCTTTGTAATACAGAGAAGTCTACTCAACTCTTTTATTAAACTAGCTATTAAGAGAAAATTACCTCAGGTTGGGTTGCCTCCCAACAAGCGCTCTTTTATTGTCACTAGCTTGACATTGGGGTTTTCTTTTATGGTGGTTGAGGATTGTAGTGCCTCAGCTTGTCTCCCCTGACTGTGATCCTCCTCTTTGTTCTCTGGTGTTCAATTTTAGCGTGCTCTAATGAGAGTATGTTGCTGACAGTGTAATAGTCATCAGTCTGTTGGCTTGCTCCCAGCTATTGATATGTCAGTTGCACTTTGTCACCTTTGGAAAGCCCCTCTGTTGGAATCTTCCTATTCTTCCAACCCCTTTTTGTTTTGTTTCTGCGTTTCATCCTTTCTTTCGTTGACCTTTCTTTTCTGGCCGTAGGCTTACCTTGGGGATCTTTCATCCTTTCAGTGGCTAATACTCCCATATTCTCTTGGACTTCTTCATCAGTTTGCACAATATTTTGCCTTGGGATGTTGTTGTGAATCGCCTTGTTGCTTTCTTCCTTTAACTGAGATTCTTCCTTGTTAAGTTCCATATAGTTTTTCTTCTCATTACCAAACTGTGCTTCTGGTAACACCTTCAGAGTGACACTCTTATCATGCATTCTGAGAGTTAATTCTCCTTCCTCTATGTCTATGATAGCTCTAGCAGTGGCCAAGAATGGCCTTCCCAGAATAATAGAGTCACCATCATCTCCTTTTGAATCTAGAACCACAAAATCTGCAGGGTATATGAAATTGTCCACCTTGACCAGAAGGTTTTCAATCATACCCCTGGGGTATACTGTTGACTTATCTACTAGCTCTAGAGATATCTGTACTGGTTTAACTTCCTCTATATGCAGCTTTTTTACCAAGGAGGATGGTATTAAGTTGATACTTGCTCCTAGATCGCACATTGCTTTAGTGATGGTTAATTCCCCAATGGTGCAAGGTAGCAAAAAGCTCCCTGGATCTTCAAGCTTAGGGGGAAACCCTTTTTGAATCAAAGCCCTGCATTCCTCAGTGAGCAGTATGGTTTCCTTCTCATCCTAACTTCTTTTCTTGTTGATAAGCTCCTTCAAAAATTTGGCATACAGAGGCATTTGCTCAAGTGCTTCAGCAAAAGGAATATTGATTTCCAGCTTTTTGAAAGTTTCAAGGAACTTGTGAAAATGCTGGTCCTTGGTTTCTTTGTTGAACCTCTGGGGATATGGCAGTGGAGGTATGATGCTCTTTCCTATTTGCTACTGTCCCTGAGTCACTTCTGTTGAACCGTGTGGCTGGTTGTCTTTCTCTTTGAGTTTCTCAATTTTCTTGCTTGGCATCACAACTTGATCCTTGGCTTCATCTGCCTTTGTTTGCTCTTCATCTTCTATTGCACTTTTGCTGCTCTCTGCTTGCTTCTTTATAGTGTCATTATTGCTCATCAATGTTCTCCCACTCCTTAATTGTATCGCCTTGCATTCTTCCTTAGGATTTGGGATTGTGTCACTCGGCAGTGAGCTTGAAGGTCTCTCAACAGAAATCTGTTTGGAGATTTGCCCCATCTGCCTCTCTAGATTCTTCAGGGAGGCTTCATGATTCTTGGTTGTCATTTCCTGGTATTTCAACATTTTGTCTATCACGGCCTCCAAGTTAGTGATTCTTTGGGCTTCAGGTGATACTTGAGGTGGGTTATGAGATGTGGATGGTGGATGGTAGGCATTTTGGTTGGTGGGTTGGTTATTGGATTGGTACTGGTTGGGGTTGGGGTAGTTGTTTTGAGTTTTTCTGTAGGGGTTCTGGTTAGTTTGCTGCTGGTTGTGGTTTTGGTTGCTTCTTGGGTTATTTTGGTTTGAGTTTCTCTGCCATGGTTGTTGGTTTTGGGTGTGATTATCTCCCCATCTGAGGTTTGGGTGGTTCTTCCAGGATGGATTGTATGTATCACCATACACTTCATTTGGTCCTTGGTTGTGCATATACTGTACTTGCTCTTGTTGTTGTTCTTCTTGAGTTTCTTCATTTTGCCCCCATGTAGATGATGGTTGGCTTGTGTTAACTGCTGCAACTTGGAGGCTATCAATTCTCTTGGCCATTTGCTCAAATTGTTGTTGAATTTGCTGCTGCATCATCTTGTTTTGAGCCAAGATTGAGTCCACTCCTTCTAGCTCCATTACTCCTCTTCTTTGTGATGGTTGGCGGTTTCTTTGGTGAGCAAAGAAATATTGGTTGTTAGCCACCATATCAATGAGATTTTGAGCTTCCTCTGTAGTTTTCATGAGTTGCAAGGAACCTCCAGCTGAATGATCCAAAGCTTCTTGAGATTTCAATGTTAAGCCCTCATAGAAATTCTGTAGCTTATCCCACTCAGTGAACATTTCGGGAGGACATTTCTTGATTAGAGCTTTGTATCTCTCCCATGCCTCATGGATGGGTTCAGCCTCCATTTGTGTAAATGTTTGTACCTCAGTCTTCAACCTTATGATCCTTTGAGGTGGGTAAAATTTGGCAAGGAACTTGGTTACCAAATCATCCCAATTGTTGATGCTGTCTCTTGGAAAGGATTCCAACCATTGAGTGGCCTTGTCTCTGAGAAAAAATGGGAATAGCAATAGCTTGTAGCTGTCAGGTGGCACACCATTAGTTTTAACAGTGTTACAAATCCTCAAGAAGGTGGATAGGTGTTGGTTCGGATCTTCAAGTGGTCCTCCACTAAAAGAGCAATTGTTTTGAACCAAAGTGATGAGTTGTGGCTTTAGTTCAAAATTGTTTGCATTGACATTTAGAGTTAAGATGCTACTTCCACAATGTCTAGGATTTGCAAAAGTATAGGAAGCTAAAACTCTCCTCTGGGGTGGATTGTTATTGTTGTTGTCTGCTCCTCTTGGTGGATTAGTTGAATGTTCCTCCATATCTTGGAATTCTTCTTCTGATTCCTCTTCTCCAACAATATTTTTCCCTCTTTCAGCTCTTCTTAACCTTCTAAGAGTTCTTTCGTCTTGTTCATGAAAGATGGGTGTATTTCTTCTTGTACCTGACATACAAGCAGAACATAAGAAACACACAAACCAGTGACACTTCAATCTACTGCTAGAATGAAGTTTTAGTTAGCTTAAGCAAAAATTCAAACAGTTAATGGGTTAATTGAAAATTAAAGGAACAGAAAATAAAAATGCTAGATCTAGATCACCACCTCACTTAATCATTGTCAATCTAATTCAATCCCCGGCAACGGCGCCAAAAACTTGATGGGATATTTTCGAGGAGAAACGAATTTCTCAAAGACACCCAAATCTAACCGGCAAGTGCACCGGGTCGCATCAAGTAATAATAACTCACGGGAGTGAGGTCGATCCCACAGGGATTGAAGGATTGAGCAATTTTAGTTTAGTGGTTGATTTAGTCAAGCGAATCAAGATTTGGTTGAGAGATTTGTGATTTGCAGAAATTAAATTGCATAGAAAGTAAAGGGAATGGGTAGTTGGCATGAAATTAAAGAGAACAGGAATTAAAGTGCTGAATCTTAAAGAACAAGAAATTAAATAGCAGAAACTTAGAACGCAAGAAATGTAAATTGCAAAATCTTAAAGTGCAAGAAATGTAAATGGCTTGAATTGTAAAGGGAATGGGGAGTTGGATTTGCAGAAATTAAACAAGGAAATGTAAAATTGCAACAAGCAGAGGAATAAAAGAACACTTGGATTGAATCAGATCTAGAAACAGAATTGTAATTGAGCATGAAAACAGTAAACAGGGAATGGGAAATGGGAAATCCGGATCTCAGGACCCAAGAGACTAGAAAACCAAGTCTAGATCTCAATGCCTTCCTAGATCCAACAAGAACAATTGCAAAGGAAATTGTAAATTGCAAAGAAAGTAGATGAAGAACAATTAACCGAAACTGAAATTCAATTAAGCAGAAAATTAAACAAGATTCCAAGGTGAGATTGAAACAGAATTTCTTTAATTCTCCACCCAAAATCCAAGACAAGAAAAGTAAAGAGTGCTGGGCAAGAACAAGGAAGAAGAGAGATCAATTCTCCTCCCAAATTCTCTTGAATTAAAACAACAATGCTAAGAAATGTAAAAGTGAGCTCCAAGCAAAACCGAAAAGAAAGCTCTTCTGAAAAACTCAAAGGGAAGCTTCGTTAAAACTTAAATCCTATGCTATTTATACACTTTCTTCAAATGGTCTTCAAGCCTTCAATTGGGCCTTTGCTCTTGATGGAATTGGGTTGATAGAGGCCTTGGTTAATTGCTCTTGGAGTTTGGAGAAGAACCGAATTGAACCGGGTTGGAATCATGAAAGCTTGAGTAAAAGTTGGAGTAAAAGTTAGGGTCTAACTTTTGCTCCAACTTTTCACATCAGCACCCTTGTTTTGCTGATACCAACGTTGGGGCAAAAGTTAGGGGTCTAACTTTTGCTCCAACGTTGGCCTCCCCTTAGTTATTCATGGCGCCAACGTTAGCCAGAAAGTTAGGGGCTAATGTTGGCGCAAACTTTTGCTAGCCCAGGGAGTTTTTCAAGCGCCAACGTTAGCCAAAAAGTTAGGGGCTAACGTTGGCGCAAACTTTTGGTGCATCCAGGGAGTGTTTTTCATGCCAAAAGTTAGCCAAAAAGTTAGGGGCTAACTTTTGCTCCAACTTTTGCCCAAAAGTTAGCCAAAAAGTTAGGGGCTAACTTTTGCTCCAGCTTTTGCTTCCTGGTTCATAATTAATTCAAGACTCAAGTCATTCCTCCTAGCCATTCCTTCTTGCATCAAGCTTTCTCCAAGCTTTCTTCACCTATCATTAATCAACCAAACACATCAAAGCTATGCTCAAAATCATGAGATATTCATTTTTTCATAATATGTGACATTTATAGCATAAAACCTCATGAAATGGCATGAATTCATACATGGTTGATTAAATCAAAGGAAACATGAAAATCTACCACATTGGCTTGCTTTTGGCTCAAGAAAGTGCATAATTCAATTGAAAACAAAAGAAAAAGGCTAGTGAAACTAGGCTAAGATGACTTGTCATCACACGCTCCTTAGGCCACGCTTTTCTTATTTTCTTCTTTCTTCACCTACAAGTAATCAAATCAACCAATCAAAGTATCACCAAATTTTCAAAGTTTAAAATTCATTCATAATTCAATTAATTTTAGCTTAAACCTCATGATTTTGTATCAATTAAAGGGTGGTTGGTTGATTTAACAAAACATGCAATTCCACTCCAAATTACTTACTTATAATGCAGGAAAGTGCATAAAACCTAATAAAAACAAAGAAAAAGACTAGTAAAACTAGGCTAATATGACTTGTCATCAAGTTCCTTTGCCATGGTTGTTGAGTTTGATTGTGATTGTCTCCCCATCTGAGGTTGGGGTGGTTCTTCCATGAGGGGTTGTAAGTGTCACCATAAACCTCATTTGTCAAAAAATTTTGATTGTGCATGTATTGGACTTGTTCTTGCTGTTGATCCTCTTGAGTTTCTTCATTTGTCACCCATGTGGATGATGGTTGGCTTGTGTTGACTGCTGCAACTTGAAGGCTATCAATCCTTTTGGCCATTTGCTCAAATTGTTGTTGAATTTGCTGCTGCATCATTTTGTTTTGAGCTAAGATTGAGTCCACTCCTTCCAACTCCATCACTCCTTTCCTTTGTGATGGTTGGCGTTGCCTTTGGTGAGCAAAGAAGTACTGGTTGTTAGCCACCATATCAATGAGATTTTGAGCTTCTTCTACAGTCTTCATCAATTGTAGAGAACCTCCTGCTGAATGATCAAGAGCCTCCTGAGATTTCAATGTCAACCCTTCATAAAAATTCTGTAATCTGTCCCAGTCACTGAACATTTCAGGAGGGCACTTCCTAATTAGAGCCTTGTATCTCTCCTATGCCTCATAGATGGGTTCAGTGTCCATTTGTGTGAATGTTTGCACTTCAGTTTTCAACCTGATGACCCTTTGAGGTGGGTAAAATTTGGCAAGGAACTTGCTCACTAGATCGTCCCAATTGTTGATGCTATCTCTTGGAAAAGATTCCAACAATTGAGTAGCTTTATCTCTGAGAGAAAATGGAAATAACAATAGCTTGTAGCTGTTAGGATGCACTCCATTAGTTTTGACAGTGTCACAAATCCTCAAGAAGGTAGACAAATGTTGGTTCGGATCTTCAAGTGGTCCTCCTCCATAAGAACAATTATATTGAACCAAGGTGATGAGTTGTGGCTTTAGTTCAAAGTTATTTGCATTAACATTTGGGGTAAGAATGCTACTCCCACAATGTCTAGGATTTGCAAAAGTGTAGGAAGCCAAAACTCTTCTCTGTTGATGTGTGGAAAACGATCCAACAAAAAACTCACCAGCAACTGTACCGGGTCGCATCAAGTAATAATAACTCACATGAGTGAGGTCGATCCCACAGGGATTGAAGGATTGAGCAATTTTGGTTTAGTGGTTGATTTAGTCAAGCGAATCAAGTATTGGTTGAGTTGTTTGTAATTGGCAGAAACTAAATTGCTTGAAGTGTAAAGGGAGAGGGAAAAATTACAGTAAATTAAAGAGAACAGAAAGTAAAAATGCTGAATCTTAAAGAACAAGTAAATTAAATTGCAAAAACTTAAATTGCAAGAAATGTAAATGACTGAATCTTAAAGTGCAAGAAATGTAAATTGCTTGAATCATAAAAGGAATTGGGAATTAGGATTGCAGAATTTAAACAAGAACAAGTAAATTGCATTAAACAGAAGAGTAGAAGATGAATTGAATTGAACTAGATCTTAATAGAAAAGTGAAAATGCTTGAAGAATTTAAAAACAGAAAGTGACTGATGCTTAATTGCAGTAATTTAAAAGAGGGTTGAAGATCTCAGGAGTGGAAGAGACTAGAAAACAAGTCTAGATCTCAAATCCTTCCTTGATCCAACAAGAACAATTGCAAAAATAAATAAAGAAAAATAAATTGCAGGAAGAGTAGAAGATGGAGTAGTAAACAGAAATGGAAATTGAATTATGTAGAAAAGTAAACAAGAGATCTCAAGGTGAGATTGAAACAGAAGTTCTTCAATTTTCCACCCAAGATCAAAAGCAAGAAATAAAGAGTGTTCAAGCAAGAACAAAGAAGAAGAGAGATCAATTCTCCTTCCAAGGTCTCCAAGATCTAAATTCAAAAGTAAAAGCTCAAAAAGAAAATGCAAGTTCAAAGAAAATTTCAAAAATAAAGTCTAGGTCCCCTCACTTAATCAAACTAGCTTCTATTTATACACTTTCTATTCTTGGATTTTAGAATTTGGATGGGCTTTTTAATTTGGTGAAGAATTGAGTTCAGTTGGATTTTTTATTGAATTTTAGCCCAAGTTGAAAATTGCTCCCAGGAGGATGCGCTGCTCTTGTAGGGAGCGGAGCATTGGAGCCTTGTGTGGAGATCTTTGTTGCGTCCAAGGCTGGGAGAGGCATCAGGATAATGCTCCGGTCATGTGGGGAGCGGAGCATTGGCGTGTGTTGGCTTGTGCTGGCTTGTGCGCACCAAGTCTTCCTTGCTTGTGTCATGATGCGTGCCTCATGCTCCTGGCCGTGTCAAGCATGCTCATGTTGCACCAAGGAGTAGCGCTCTGCTCTCCTTGTGAGCGGAGCATTGGAGCTTCCAAGGGGAGGTCCTTGGTTCGAACCCTTGGTGAAGGCACGCTGGTTTCTTTTCTTTGTGAAGGAAGTAGCGCTTCTCTCTCTCCTTTTCCTTGAGGTACTTGGTTCGAATCTTGGAGAAAGCATTTGGCAAACATTTCCTTGGAATTATTTTTGGTTGGAGCCCGATAATGCTCCCAAGGAGAGCAGAGCATTGCTTTTGCTTTCTTGTTTCTTGGCTTCAAATTGTGCTCCGCTCTCAAGGGGAGCAGAGCTTTGAGCCTTGTTTCCTTGGTCTCTTGTTATGCTTCCTTGAGAGAATGCTCTGCTCCTGAAGAGAGCACTATGCTTCCTCCTTTCATGTGCCATCCTTCATTGTTTCCTTTGCCACACTCTTTCCTTCCTTGGGCCACGCTTCTTAAGTCACGCTTTCTTGTTTTCTTCTTTTTTTCACCTACAAATAATCAAAACAACCAATCAAAGTATCACCAAATTCACAAGGTTTATAAATCATTAAAAATCAATTAAATTTAGCTTGAACATCATGATTTAGCATCAATTAAATGGTGGTTGATTGATTCAAAGAAACCATGTAATTCCATTCCAAATTACTTACTTAGAATGCAAGAAAGTGCATAAAACCTAATAAAAACAAAGAAAAAGACTAGTAGAACTAGGCTAAGATGACTTGTCATCACAACACCAAACTTAAAACTTGCTTGTCCCCAAGCAAGAAGATAATTATGCTCAAAGGTTCCTTCAATTGGAATGGATTGAAGAATAACTTGTACTCTCCTGTGAGTGAAGTGATTAAGTGACAGTGGGGTGAACTCTAAATTATATGCTCATACAAGGGCTTCAGTGCTTGCTAGTCCCTACATCTTGGAAGTCTTAGGTCTTAGGACTTTCATCCAAATGGTATCATGGATATCTCTTTATATGTAATCACCTTGAAGCAGCTTATGATTTCTATGTTTTGGCCTTGACTCTAAGTGTCATGTCTCAAAGAGGCTCTTTAGATAAGCTTTCAATCAATACTCCTAAACCAATTGGTTTTAAGGTATTAGGTGTTAAAGCACCCCTAAGGATTTACTTACTCAAGCCTCTCTCTTTGGCACATTCGACCACAAGCATTTACTAGGATAACAACTCTTTGAGTTCTTGTTTCTTTCTTCTTTTCTGCCTAGTAATTGATGCTCAGAGCCTTGGGCCATGTTCTTTTGTTTTTGTATTTTTTTTATTTTCTTTTGTTTGCTGCTTCTTGGATCAATAAATGTTTGAGAATCTCCATAATACTTCTTTGAACTCTATGTTCTGCCTATGAGCTCCCATGCAAGTTTTCATAAGCATGCAACCTCAATGCATAATCGTACAACTAGAACCACCACTTCTCCTAATCTTTTGCTTGCCTCAAAATTGTTAAATTCCTCAATCCTTCTTTTCAAAGAACTTTCATGTGATGCATTTTTGAGATATTGAGTGCAAACAAGTTTGGAGATTATAGGATTGTGAATGATCAGGCATCTTAATTATTGAATTACAGAGAAACTATACTAGACAGGAAGACAGATAGGGGTATAATATCACTTTCAATCATAGCAGTGATGCAAAATAATCACTTAACAATACAACCATTTGAAGTTTGCTTGCTTTACTCCTCATCATCATTATTGCTGGTCTTTACATTCCTTTTTCCTCTTTTTGGTTGACGATGCTTAATTCTTCCAAAAGCTTGTATGATACTCTGCAATGATATTGAAAGTTGCTTGTTCTCAAGCACTTGAAAAATGGTTAGCATGCATGAGTTATTTGTGGGCTTTTGAACTTACTTTGGTGTGGGAACACCAAACTTAGTACCTTGCTAATGGTTCTCGAGCATCAGACTGACCATATGTAGAACTTCTTTTTTTCTTTGCCAAGGGTAATAGAACTAAAAACTAGGAGACAATAGGATAGTTAACTAGTTTATCTAAATGCTTGAAGCTAGCATTATGCAAAAAGTGAGAATGCGTTTTATGATAAAATTTTGGTGGGACACCAAACTTAGAATCCTTCATTCTCCCTTACATTGTTTTGGTGTGCAACACCAAACTTAGCTTCTTGCAATATAGATAAAACTAATTGACCTTTTTATTAAACTAACTATGAAAAGATAACTACCTCACGTTGGGTTGCCTCCCAACAAGCGCTTCTTTATTGTCACTAGCTTGACATCCTCCATCCTCTGATCATGGAAGTTGAGGCTTTTGTTGCCTTTGATTTTCTCCTCTTACCGTGGGCTTTCTTTTCTCTATTTCTTCTTGAGGAACTTCTCTGTGGTGCTTTTCCTTGATGATTGTTTCTTTTCCTGTAGCCCTCTTCTCACTTGCCTCTATGATTGCTTTTCATTTCTCACACCTGGCAACTTTCTCATTGTCTTTGTTGTCTTCAGTGGCTCTGGGGGAGGTAATTGCCCTCTCCTCACCCATTTCTGCAAGGTGCTTAGCCAGTTGTGCCATTTGCCTCTTAAGTTTTCTGATTGAGGCTTCTTGCTCTTTACTTGTTTCCTCTTGGTACTTCATCATTCTCTCTACTAAGATCTCTAAGTTGGTGATCCTCTGAGAGTTTTATGAGATTGGTTGGTTGTGGGGTGTCTGAGGTTGGAAGGGTGAGTGTTGTGGTGGTGATGTGTAGTGGTTAATGTTGGTATGGTGGTGTCTTTGCTGGTTTGGAAAATTGGGGTTGTTGTAGTTGAAGTCCCTTGGTCCTTGATTTTGGTGCTCACTTCTCCTCCAGTTGGAATGAGTTTTCCAGGGCGGGTTGTACACATCACCTTGAGACTTGTGTTGGAACATACTTGCGGTATTGTTTGGATAGTGTAATCGCTCATAACTTTGTTGCTCATGGTCAATTGCTCCAAAACCTTTTTCAGGTTGATTCCAACCATGTGAGTTTTGAGTTAGGTTGTATGCATTTACTACAGCAGTTCGCAACTCATTGATTTTCTGACCATCATCTCTAGTTGTTGCAGAGTCTGCTGATGCATCTGCTTGTTTTGGTTCATGACTGCACTGACACCTTCAATTTCCACCACTCTCTTCTCTTGTGTGAATGATTGCACTTCTACCTTTAGCGTATCAATTCCCTGGGGTTGTTTCAACTTGGCCAGAAATTCACTCATTAGATCCTCCCCTCCGATTATGTTTCCTTGTGGGAAGGCTTCAAGCCATTGAGCAATATCGTTCATGGTGATGAGTGGATGCTTCAATTCATAGGTTGCATTGTTATCTGGGGTGATGACATTACTCCCACAATAGCTAGGATTCGTTGAAGTCTCTTTCATGATCTGCACAATCACAAACAGTCTAAATGAAGATTGAGTATACTCATGCCAAAATATGGTCAGAGGGTTAGTTGATACAATATGTCAAACAATTAATAGACTTGAAAGATCAATAGGAGAAAATTGCTTCTCTTGTATATTCAATCAAGCAACAGCATAGGATTCACACAGAGCCAAAAAACCAGAAGAACTCCACTCTATTGCTAGAGTGGTGCTTTAGTTAGTTTAAGCAAAAATTCAAACAGTTAGTGGGTTAATCAGAAATTAAAGAAATAGAAAAGAAAAAGTGCTTGATCTAGATCTCCACTTCACTTAATCATTGTCAATCTAATCAATCCCCGGCAACGGTACCAAAAACTTGATGTGTGGAAAACGATCCAACACAAAACTCACCGGCAAGTGTACCGTGTCGCATCAAGTAATAATAACTCACATGAGTGAGGTCGATCCCACAGGGATTGAAGGATTGAGCAATTTTGGTTTAGTGGTTGATTTAGTCAAGCAAATCAAGTATTGGTTGAGTTGTTTGTAATTGGCAGAAACTAAATTGCTTGAAATGTAAAGGGAGAGGGAAGAATTGCAGTAAATTAAAGAGAACAGAAAGTAAAAATGCTGAATCTTAAAGAACAAGTAAATTAAATTGCAGAAACTTAGATTGCAAGAAATGTAAATGACTGAATCTTAAAGTGCAAGAAATGTAAATTGCTTGAATCATAAAAGGAATTGGGAATTAGGATTGCAGAATTTAAACAAGAACAAGTAAATTGCATTAAACAGAAGAGTAGAAGATGAATTGAATTAAACTAGATCTCAATAAAAAAGTAAAAATGCTTGAAGAATTTAAAAACAGAAAGTGACTGATGCTTAATTGCAGCAATTTAAAAGAGGATTGAAGATCTCAGGAGTGGAAGAGACTAGAAAATAAGTCTAGATCTCAAATCCTTCCTTGATCCAACAAGAACAATTGCAAAAGAAATAAAGAAAAGTAAATTGCAGGAAGAGTAGAAGATGGAGCAGTAAACAAAAATGGAAATTGAATTATGCAGAAAAGTAAACAAGAGATCTCAAGGTGAGATTGAAACAGAAGTTCTTCAATTTTCCACCCAAGATCAAAAGCAAGAAATAAAGAGTGTTCAAGCAAGAACAAGGAAGAAGAGAGATCAATTCTCCTTCCAAGGTCTCTAAGATCTAAATTCAAAAGTAAAAGCTCAAAATGAAAATGCAAGTTCAAAGAAAATTTTAAAAATAAAGTCTAGGTCCCCTCACTTAATCAAACTAGCTTCTATTTATACATTTTCTATTCTTAGATTTTAGAATTTGGATGGGCTTTTTAATTTGGTGAAGAATTTAGTTAAGTTGGATTTTTGATTGAATTTCAGCCCAAGTTGAAAATTGCTCCCAGGAGGATGCTCTGCTCTTGTGGGGAGCGGAGCATTGGAGCCTTGTGTGGAGATCCTTGTTGCGTCCAAGGCTGGGAGAGACATCAGGATAATGCTCCGCTCATGTGGGGAGCGGAGCATTGGCGTGTGTTGGCTTGTGCTGGCTTGTGCGTACCAAGTCTTCCTTGCCCGTGTCATGATGCGCGCCTCATGCTCCTGGCCGTGTCAAGCATGCTCATGTTGCACCAAGGAGTAGCGCTCTGCTCTCCTTGTGAGCGGAGCATTGAAGCTTCCAAGGGGAGGTCCTTGGTTCGAACCCTTGGTGAAGGCACGCTGGTTTCTTTTCTTTGTGAAGGAAGTAGCGCTTCTCTCTCTCCTTTTCCTTGAGGTACTTGGTTCGAATCTTGGAAAAAGCATTTGGCAAACATTTCCTTGGAATTATTTTTGGTTGGAGCCCGATAATGCTCCCAAGGAGAGCAGAGCATTGCTTTTGTTTCCTTGTTTCTTGGCTTCAAATTGTGCTTCACTCTTAAGGGGAGCAGAGCTTTGAGCCTGGTTTCCTTGGTTTCTTGTTATGCTTCTGATGACAAGTCATCTTAGCCTAGTTTTACTAGTCTTTTTCTTTGTTTTTGGTTTTATGCACTTTCTTGCATTCTAAGTAAGTAATTTGGAATGGAATTATATAGTTTCTTTGAATCAAACAACCACCATTTAATTGACACTAAATCATGAGGTTTAAGCTAAATTTAATTGATTTTTAATGATTTATAAACCTTTTGAATTTGGTGATACTTTGATTGGTTGTTTTGATTAATTATAGGTGAAGAAAAGAAGAAAAGAAGAAAGCGTGGCTGAAGAAGTGTGGCCCAAGGAAGAAAAGTGGGAAGCGTGGCACATAGAAGGAGGAAGCTTTCTCCAAGAGCCCAGTGCTCTCCAAGGGAGCGCAACATTCTCTCAAGGAAGCAACAATGGACTAAGGCAACAAGGCTCAATACTCTGCTCCCCTTGAGAGCGGAGCACAATTTGAGAAACAAGAAACAATGGAGCAAAAGCAATGCTCCACTCTCCTTGGGAGCATTATCGGGCTTCCACCAAAAATAAATCAAAGGAAATGTTTGCCAAATGCTTTCTCCAAGATTCGAACCAAGAACCAAAGGGAAGTGGGGGAGCGTTACTCACTAAGAAAATAAGCTATACTTGGCCAAAATGCCAACTCCAAGGTTCGAACCAAGCACCTTGAGGAAGCAAGGAGCAAAGGCGCTACAAGGAACCAAGGAAATTTGCACCAGCACACCTCCCTCAAGTTTCGAACCAAAGACCTCCCCTTGGAAGCACCAATGCTCAGCTCACAAGGAGAGCAGAGCGCTACTCCTTGGTGCATGACACAAGAGCTTGACACGGACCAAGGAAGGCAAGGAGCATCATGACAAGGCCAGGGAGCACAAGGTGCGCAAGACCCACACCAAGCCAAAGCTCCGCTCCCCACATGAGCGGAGCATCATCCTGATGCCTCTTCCTGCCTTAGACGCAAGAAAGGATCCCCACACAAGGCTCCAATGCTCTGCTCCCCACAAGAGCAGAGCATCATTCTGGGAGCAATTTTCAACTTGGGCTGAAATTCATTCAAAAATCCAATTAAATTCAAATCTTCACCAAATTAAAAAGCCTACCCAAATCCTAAAATCCAAGAATAGAAAGTGTATAAATAGGAGCTAGTTTGATTTAATTAGACCTCTAGACTTTACTTTGAATTTTTTTTGAACTTTCAATTTCATTTGGAGCTTTTACTTTTGAATTTAGATCTTAGAGAATTGGGAAGGAGAATTGATCTCTCTTCTTCCTTGTTCTTGCTTGAGCACTCTTTATTTTTCTTGCTTTTGATCTTGGGTGGAGAATTGAAGAACTTCTGTTTCAATCTCACCTTGAGATCTCTTGTTTACTTGTCTGCATAATCCAATTTCCATTTCTGTTTACTGCTTCATCTTCTACTCTTTCTGTAATTTACTTTTCTTTATTTCTTTTGCAATTGTTCTTATTGGATCAAGGAATGATTTGAGATCTAGACTTGTTTTCTAGTCTCTTCCATTCCTGAGATCTTCAACCCTCTTTTAAATTGCTGCAAATTAAGCATCAGTCACTTTCTGGTTTATTCCTCAAAGCATTTTACTCTTCTGTTTAGATCTACTTTACTTCAATTCACCTTCTACTCTTTTGTTTAATTGCAATTCACTTGTTCTTGTTTAAATTCTGCAATCTCAATTCCCAATTCCTTTTAAGATTCAGCCATTTACATTTCTTGCAATCTAAGTTTCTGCAATTTACATTACTTGTTCTTTAAGATTCAGCACTTTTATTTTCTGTGCTCTTTAATTTACTGCAATTCTTCTTTCTCCCTTTACAATTCATGCAATTTAGCTTCTGTCAATTATAAACCACTCAACCAACACTTGATTCGCTTGACTAAATCAACCACCAAACTAAAATTGCTCAATCCTTCAATCCCTGTGGGATCGACTCACTCGTGTGAGTTATTATTACTTGATGCGACCCGGTACACTTGCCGGTGAGTTTCGTGTTGGATCATTTTCCACACATCAAGTTTTTTGCGCCGTTGCCGGAGATTGAATTAGATTGACAATGATTAAGTGAAGTGGAGATCTAGATCTAGCACTTTTTATTTTCTGTTTCTTTGATTTTTAACTAACACACTAACTGTTTGAATTTTTGCTTAAGCTAACTAAAATTTCACTCCAGCAATGGGTTTTATGTGATTCTTTTTGTTTTGATTGTATGTCAGGTACAAGGAGAGTTATACCCACTTTTTGTGAACAAGACGAAAGAACTCTTAGGAGATTAAGGAGAGCTAAAAGAGGGAAGAACATTGTTGGAGAAGAGGATTCAGAAGAAGAATTCCAAGATATGGAGGAACACTTAACAAATCCACCAGAAGGAGCAGCCAATAACAACAATAATCCACCACAGAGGAGAGTTTTGGCTTCCTACACTTTTGCAAAACCTAGACATTGTGGGAGTAGTATCCTTACCCCAAATGTTAATGCAAATAACTTTGAACTGAAGCCACAACTCATCACCTTGGTTCAAAACAATTGTTCTTATGGAGGAGGACCACTTGAAGACCCTAACCAACACTTGTCTACCTTCTTGAGGATTTGTGACACTGTCAAAACTAATGGAGTGCATCCTGACAGTTACAAGCTACTGCTATTTCCATTTTCTCTCAGAGACAAAGCCACTCAATGGTTGGAATCCTTCCCAAGAGACAGTATCAACAATTGGGATGATCTAGTAACCAAGTTCCTTGCTAAATTTTACCCACCTCAAAGGATCATTAGGTTGAAGACTGAGGTACAAACATTTACACAAATGGAAGCTGAACCCATCTATGAGGCATGGGAGAGATACAAGACTCTAATCAAGAAGTGCCCTCCTGAAATGTTCACTGAGTGGGATAAGTTACAGAATTTTTATGAAGGCTTGACTTTGAAATCCCAGGAAGCATTGGATCACTCAGATGGAGGTTCTTTGCAACTCATGAAAACTGCAGAGGAAGCCCAAAATCTCATTGATATGGTGGCCAACAAACAGTATTTCTTTGCTCACCAAAGGCAATGCCAACCATCACAAAGGAAAGGAGTGATGGAGTTAGAAGGAGTAGACTCAATCTTAGCTCAAAACAAAATGATGCAGCAGCAAATTCAACAACAATTTGAGCAAATGTCCAAGAGAATTGACAATCTCCAAGTTGCAGCAGTCAACACAAGCCAACCATCAACCACATGGGGGCAAAATAAAGAGACTCAAGAGGAGCAACAGCAAGAACAAGTCCAGTACATGCATAACTAAAATTCTGGGCCAAATGAAGTCTATGGTGATACTTACAACCCCTCATGGAAGAACCACCCCAACCTCAGATGGGGAGGCAATCACAATCAACCTCAACAACCATGGCAAAGAAACTCAAACCAAAACAGTTGGAAAAACACAAACCACAACAACCAGCAGAATAATAACCAAAATACATACAGAAACCACAAAACACTTACCCCAACTCTAACCATCATCCATCCAATAACCAAGCCTCCAACTAAAATACTTACCCTCAGCCCTCAACACCCCACAATCAACCAATCTCATAAGACTCTCAGAGGATTACCAATTTGAAGCTCTTGATGGATAAAATGATGAAATACCAAGAGATGACAACAAAGAACCAAGAAGCCTCCATAAAGAATATGGAGAGGCAAATTAGATAGCTCTCCAAGCAGATTACCATCGAAAGACCATCAAGCTCGCTACCAAGTGACACCATTCCTAATCCAAAAGAGGAGTGCAAAGAAATACAACTAAGGAGTGGAAAGATCCTGGTGAAAAATGAAGAAGCAACTAAAAAGCCAAAGGAAAGTGACAAGAAAAAAACTGAAGAAGAGAAAGCCAATGATGAGGATGTAACAGCAAGCAAGCAAACTCAGAATTAGGCTCAAGAAAAGGAAGACCAGCCACAAAAATCAAGAAAAGAGAAGGAAGCGATGGGAGAGCCAACCAAGGAACAAAGGCAGGGAGTGAACTTCACACCTCCATTGCCATATCCTCAAAGGTTCAGCAAAGAGACTAAGGACCAACACTTCCCTAAATTCCTTGAAGTCTTCAAGAAATTGGAGATAAACATTCCACTGGCTGAAGCATTGGAACAGATGCCCCTGTATGCAAAGTTCTTGAAAGAGCTTATCAACAAGAAGAGAAGTTGGCAAGAGAAGGAAACGATACTTCTCACTGAAGAATGTAGTGCTGTGATTCAAGGAGGTATCCCACCACAGCTTAAAGATCCAGGGAGCTTTGTAGTTTCATGTACCATAGGCAAAATGACCTTAGACAAAGCTCTCTATGACCTTGGTGCTAGCATTAATCTGATGCCGTTATCAATGATGAGAAAGCTCGCCATAGAGGAACTCAAACCTACCAGGATGTCTTTGGTGATGGCTGACAGATCAATCAAGACACCCAATGGCAATGTAAAAAACCTGTTAGTGAAGGTTGGGGAGTTTATCTTCCCTGCAGACTTCGTAATTCTGGACACAGAGGAAGAAGGAAATAATTCAATCATCTTGGGAAGGCCATTTTTAGCCACAGTCAGAGCCATTATTGATGTAGAGAAGGGAGAGATGATTTTTAGGGTACATAATGAGCAAATGGTCATCAATGTCTTCAAATCAATGCAACACCCCCCTGAACAAGAGAATTACATGAAGGTGGACATGATAGAAAGTCTGGTGGAGGAAATGTTAGAAGCCACTTGTCATGAGCAACAGGAAGAAGAAGTGGTAGAAATCTCCAGTGAATACAAAGAGAAAGAGAAGCCAAAACAGGAGTTGAAGCTTCTTCTTCCTCACCTCAAATATGTGTTCCTGGGAGAAGAAGAGACCCTACCAGTGATAATTAACTCCTCCTTGAATATGGAAGAAGAAACAAAGCTTATTGAAGTGTTGAAAGCTCACAAAGCAGCCTTGGGTTGGACAATTGACGATATCAAAGGCATTAGCCCAGCCATTTGTATGCATAAAATTTTGCTGGAAGAAGAATCAAAGCCTGTGGTTCAACCCCAAAGAAGGCTCAACCCAGCCATGAAGGAGGTAGTTCAAATAGAAGTCATGAAGTTATGGAATGCTGGAATAATTTTTCCAATCTCTGACAGCTCATGGGTGAGCCCGGTTCAAGTTGTGCCAAAAAAGGGAGGAATGACGGTCATCACCAATGAGAAGAATGAGTTGATCCCCACTAGGACAGTGACTGGGTGGAGGATGTGCATAGACTATAGAAGATTGAATGATGCCACAAGAAAAGATCATTTCTGATGACAAGTCATCTTAGCCTAGTTTCACTAGCCTTTTTCTTTGTTTTTATTAGGTTTTATACACTTTCTTACATTCTAAGTAAGTAATTTGGAATGAAAATGCATGACTTCTTTAAATCAAACAACCACCATTTAATTGATGCTAAATCATGAGGTTTAGGCTAAATTTAATTGATTTTTAATGATTTATAAACATTGTGAATTTGGTGATACTTTGATTGGTTGTTTTGATTATTTGTAGGTGAAGAAAAGAAGAAAACAAGGAAGCGTGGCTTAAGAAGTGTGGCTCAAGGGAAAGAAAAGTGTGGCAAAGAAAATAAGGAAGCGTGGCACATGGAAGGAGGGAAGCCACAATGCTCTCCCCAAGAGCTCAGCGCTCTCCAAAGGAGCACAACCAAAAATCCAAGGAAGCAATGTTTCAATGCTCTGCTCACCTTATGAGCTGAGCACAATTTGAAGCCAAGGAACAAGGAAAGGAAAAACAATGCTCAGCTCACCAAGGGAGCATTATCAGGCATTCATCACAAGAAATTCAAGGAAATTGTTTGCCAAATGGTTGCTTCAAGGTTTGAACCCATGACCAAAGGGGAGTGGGGGAGCGCTACTCACAAGAAAAACAAGCCAAAAATTGGCCAAAGGCATTCCCCAAGGTTCGAACTCAACACCTTGAGGAAGTAAGGATCAAGGAGCTACAAGGAAACCAAGAAAATACCACCAGCGCATGCTTCCCTCAAGTTTCGAACCAAGGACCTCCCTTGGAAGCTCCAATGCTCAGCTCACCTGGAGAGCTGAGCGCTACTCATGGTGCACCACACAAATGTTTGACACGGACCAGGGAAATGGAGCGCGCATCATGACAAGGCAAGGAGCACAAGGCGCGCACAAGACATGCAACAAGGCCCCAATGCTCAGCTCACCTTGTGAGCTGAGCATTCCCCTGGTGCCTTCCCCAACATTACACGCTACAAAGGATCCCCACACAAAGCTTCAAAGCTCAGCTCCCCACTTGAGCTGAGCATCCTCCTGGAAGCAAATTCTCAATGGGCTGAAAATTCAATTAAAAATCCAACTTAATTCATTTCTTCACCAAATCAAAAGCCCATCCAAATTCCAAAATCCAAGAATAGAAAGTGTATAAATAGGAGCTAGTTTGATGTAATTAGGACCTTTTTACCTTTGTTTTTATTTTTTTCACCTTTTTAGACTTTACTTTGAATTTTCCTTTGAACTTTCATTTTCATTTGGAGTTTTTACTTTTGAATTTAGATCTTAGAGAATTAGGAAGGAGAATTGATCTCTGTTCTTCCTTGTTCTTGCTTGAGCACTCTTTAATTTTCTTGCTTTGGATCTTGGGAGAAGAATTGAAGAACTTCTGTTTCAATCTCACCTTGAGATCTCTTGTTTACTTTTTCTGCACAATTGAATTTGAATTTCTGTTTACTGCTTCATCTTCTCTTTATTTCTGTAATTTGCTTTTCTTTACTTCTTTTGCAATTGTTCTTGTTGGATCAAGGAAGGATTTGAGATCTAGACTTGTTATCTAGTTTCTTCCACCCCTGAGATCTTCAACCATCTTTTATTTTGCTGCAAATTAAGCACCCATTCTGTTTACTTCTCAAAGCATTTTACCCTTCTGTTTGAGATCTACTTCAACTCAATTCATCTTCTACCTTCCTGTTTAATGCAATTTACTTGTTCTTGTTTAAATTCTGCAATCCCAATTCCCAATTCCTTTTATAATTCAAGCAATTTACATTTCTTGCACTTTAAGCTTCAGTTATTTACATTTCTTGCAATCTAAGTTTCTGTAATTTACTTTACTTGTTCTTTAAGATTCAGCACTTTTACTTTCCTGTTCTTTAATTTACTGCATTTTACCCCTCTCCCTTTACATTTCAAGCAATTTAGTTTCTGCCAATTGCAAACAACTCAACCAATACTTGATTCGCTTGACTAAATCAACCACTAAACAAAAATTGCTCAATCCTTCAATCCCTGTGGGATCGACCTCACTCATGTGAGTTATTATTACTTGATGCGACCCGGTACACTTGCCGGTGAGTTTCATGTTGGATCGTTTTCCACACATCAATTTCCCTCTCCCATTCATTGATCAGATGCTGGAAAGATTTGCCGGCCATACCTATTATTGCTTCTTGGATGGGTATTCTGGTTACAATCAAATTGTGGTGGACCCTAAAGATCAAGAGAAAACTGCCTTCACATGTCCATTTGGAGTTTTTGCATACAGGAGGATGCCCTTTGGGCTATGCAACACCCCAGCCACATTTCAGAGGTGTATGCTTTCCATTTTCTCTGATATGGTTGAAAAATTTTTAGAAGTCTTCATGGATGATTTTTCTATCTTTGGCAATTCATTTAACACCTGTTTGCATCATTTAACTCTTGTTTTGAAAAGATGCCAAGAAACTAACTTGGTCTTGAACTGGGAAAAATGCCATTTCATGGTTCCTGAAGGAATAGTTCTTGGGCATAAAGTGTCATGCAAAGGTATAGAAGTTGATAAAGCTAAAATAGAAATTATTGAAAAACTTTCTATACCCGTTAATGTGAAAGCAGTAAGGAGTTTTCTTGGGCATGCTGGTTTCTACAGAAGGTTCATCAAAGATTTCTCAAAAATAGCAAAGCCATTGAGCAATTTGCTAGTGATTGACAACCCTTTCATCTTTGATGGCAACTGTAAGCATGCCTTTGAAATCTTAAAGAGAAAACTCATCACAGCACCAATCATCACACCCCCTGATTGGAACTTACCTTTTGAACTTATGTGTGATGCAAGTGACCTTGCTATTGGTGCTGTGCTGGGACAAAAGAAAGATAAATTGCACCATGTCATATATTATGCCAGCAAAGTGTTAAATGAAACACAAAAAAATTATACCACCATAGAGAAAGAACTTTTGGCAATTGTTTATGCATTTGATAAGTTTAGGTAATACTTGATTAGCTCAAAAGTTATAGTATACACTAACCATGCTGCTCTCAAGTATTTAATGTCTAAACATGATTCAAAGCCAAGGCTTATTAGGTGGGTACTGCTGCTACAAGAGTTTGATATTGAAGTAAGAGATAGAAAGGGAAGTGAAAATCAAGTAGCAGATCATCTATCAAGAGTACCACAAGAAGCCTATCAAGATAGACCATAACAAGTAAATGAGAATTTCCCTGATGAGCACCTGTTCCAAGTTCAACAAACACCTTGGTTTGCTGACATAGCAAATTACAAAGTAAGAAGGAAGATACCTCAAGAATTTTCTAAGCAACAAGTGAAAAAGCTACTCAATGAAGCAAGGAAGTTCTTGTGGGACGAACCCTTTTTATTCAAGAGGTGCTCTGATGGAATGATTAGGAGGTGTGTCCCTGAAAATGAAATGAAGGACATATTGTGGCATTGTCATGGTTCAGCCTACGGTGGACATTTTGCACCAGAGAGTTTGTTCACCAATGCAATGAATGCCAAAGAGCTGGAGGATTGACAAAAAGAAATGAGATGCCTCAAAATTTCATCTTGGAAGTGGAGCTATTTGACCTATGGGGCATTGATTTCATAGGACCCTTTCCCCCTTCTTACTCTTTCAGATACATCTTGGTGGCAGTGGAGTATGTCTCAAAGTGGGTAGAAGCCATAGCCACAACCACTTGTGATGCACAGATAGTCCTTCAGTTCCTTAAGAAGCAAATTTTCACTAGATATGGAGTACCCAAGGGTCTTGTCAGCGATGGTGGTGGACACTTCTGCAACAAACAAATGGAGAAACTCCTCCATAAATATGGAGTAATCCACAAAGTAGCCACACCATACCATCCTCAAACTAATGGCCATGCTGAATTAGCAAATAGAGAGTTGAAGAAAATTTTAGAAAAAACAGTGGGAAGCACAAGAAAAGACTGGGCCAGGAAGTTAGAAGATGCACTTTGGGCATACAGGACAACTTTCAAAACTCCCATTGGAAAGTCCCCCTTTCAGCTATTGTATGGAAAATCTTGTCACCTCCCTATAGAGCTTGAACATAAAGCTTTTTGGGCTACCAAACTCCTCAACTTTGATTCTCAAGTAGCAGGAGAAAAGAGGCTGCTACAACTAAATGAGTTGGATGAGTTTAGACTAGAAGCTTATGAGAGTGCTAAGATATACAAGGAAAGAGCTAAGAGGTGGCATGACAAGAAGATCTCAAAGAAAGAGTTCAAGCCAGGATAGCAAGTGCTCCTGTATAACTCAAGGCTCAAGATCTTCCCTGACAAGCTCAAGTCCAAATGGACAGGTCCGTATCTAGTAACAAAAGTTTTCCCTTATGGAAATCTTGAGCTGCTAGATGAAGCTACACAGAGCCACTTCACAGCAAATGGGCACAGAACAAAGCCTTACTTAGGAGGACAATGGGACAAGGAAAAAAAAGTTCAGAACCTGAACTGAACAAGCATAGAGGATGTCAAGCTAGTGACAATAAAAGAGCGCTTGTTGGGAGGCAACCCAACCTGAGGTAGTTTTCTTTTCATAGCTATTTAATAAAAAGGTCAATTAGTTTTGTCTATATTGCAAGAAGCTATGTTTGGTGTTGCACACCAAAACAATCTAAGGGAGAGTGAAAGATTCTAAGTTTGGTGTTCCACCAAAGTCTCATCATAAAACACATTCTCACTTTCTACATAATGCTAGCTTCAAACATTTAGACAAACTAGTTAACTATTTACTGTTTCGTAGTTTTTGGTTTTATTACCTTTAGCATGGAAAAAGGATTTCACAGATAATTAATTTGCTGCATGAGAGACCTTGGCAAGGAACTAAGTTGGTGTTCACACACCAAAGTAAGTTTAAAAGCCCACAAATAAGCTTTGCATAGTAACCGGATATCTTAAGGGCTTGAGAAGCAAGCCACTTTTGAAGATTATGCAGGGAAATAGCCAACAAATTAAAGAACACTTGCTTTACGACACAGAAGGAAGAATGAAGAGCTGTAGCCCAACAGGTTGTATTGATACTTGATCCTTGTTGGTATGCAATGATTTAATTCAAAGATTCCTTTATGTTTGGCTGGAATGATCTTTTAGTTGCAAGTAGAAGTACATGCTGGAGAATAAGCTATCTGCAATTTTTCTCTAGTCTAAAAGTTATCTGCATAATAATTGTCATCATTCATTAGCTTGAGTACTTTGCTTTGTTTCCCTTGCTGTTTGAATAAAAGAGAGATGTTTGATTTGGAAAAGTAATTGTTCAATGTTGCAAAAGTTAGAATAAAAGATAGTGGTGGTATGTGTTTGATTCAATTGATAGCTCATAAAATAAATGCTGCAAAATGACTTGTTACTTGAAGCTTAAGCTAGTTTGCTGCTATGATCCTTCAATTAATGAAAGTCCTTTGAAAATAAACCAAAACAGAAAGAAAAAGAAATAGAAAAAGCCAAAGAAAGTGGCAAAGAAATAAACAATAAGGCTAGACACCAATAGCTTGGACCCTAGGACACATGCCTGTGGTGTTTTTGTACTAGGATATGCTTGGACAAGTAAGTTCAAGGAGTATTTCAAAACTTGGCCACTTAGATCAACTGATTTGGGATTGCCAATTGAAAGTCCACAATAAAGAGCAACCTAGCTACAAAACATTTAGTTATCCAAAGAGATGCTGGGCATCAATGATCCGAGGAAGAAAAAGGTGAGCCATGTGTCTGTGGTGAAGAAATGTCAAGTGAAATTAAGCCAAAGGCCACTGCAACATTTGCCACCAAGCCTTCTACAAGAAATAAGCTTACTTGTTCTTTAAGATTCTACTTCTTTACTTTCCTGCTCTTTAATTTACTGCATTTTACCCCTCTCCCTTTACATTTCAAGCAATTTAGTTTCTGCCAATTGCAAACAACTCAACCAATACTTGATTCACTTGACTAAATCAACCACTAAACTAAAATTGCTCAATCCTTCAATCCCTGTGGGATCGACCTCACTCATGTGAGTTATTATTACTTGATGCGATCCGGTACACTTGCCGGTGAGTTTTGTGTTGGATCCTTTTCCACACATCAAGTTTTTGGCGCCGTTGCCGGGGATTGATTAGGTTGACAATGATTAAGTAAGGTGGTGGTCTAGATTAACCATTTTCTTTTTCTTTTTTTCTAAGCACACTAACTGTTTGAATTTTTGCTTAAGCTAACACTAACTTCACTCTAACAATAGAGTGTATAATTCTGGTTTCTGGTTCTGTGTTTATGTCAGGAGGAAAAAGCAATGAATCCATACCTTTTGATCCTAAAACACTTTGGAGGTTGAGAAGAAAACCAAGAAATGGAGGAAAATCCAACAAATCCACAAGTGGGAGTGGCCAACGACAATGGTCAACCCCAAAGGAGAGTATTGGCTTCATATACATTTGCTAATCCAAGGCATTGTGGGAGTAGCATCCTGACCCCAAATGTTGATGCAAATAACTTAGAATTGAAGCCCCAACTCATCACCTTGGTGCAGAACAACTGTTCCTATGGAGGAGGCCCCTTGGAAGATCTAAACCAGCACCTGTCCACCTTCCTGAGGATATGTAACACAATGAAGACCAATGGTGTGCATCCTGACAGTTATAAATTGCTGCTATTTCCATTTTCCCTCAAAGACAAAGCCATTCAATGGTTGGAGTCATTTCCAAGAGATAGCATCAACAATTGGGAAGATCTAGTGAGCAAATTCCTTGCTAAATTTTACCCGCCTCAGAGGATTATTAGATTGAAGACCGAAGTACAAACATTCACACAAATGGATGCTGAACCTCTCTATGAGGCATGGGAGAGATACAAGGCTCTAATCAGGAAGTGCCCTCCTGAGATGTTTAATGAATGGGATAAACTCCAAAATTTCTATGAAGGACTGACAATGAAAGCTCAATGCAACTCATGAAGACAGCTGAAGAGGCCAAAAACCTCATTGATATGGTGGCAAACAATCAATATTTCTTTGCTCATCAGAGACAATGCCAGCCATCACAAAGGAAAGAAGTGCTAGAGTTGGAAGGAGTAGACACCATCCTAGCTCAAAACAAGATAATACAGCAGCAAATCCAGCAACAATTTGAGCAGATGGCTAAAAAGATTGATAGCTTGCAAGTTGCAGCAGTGAATACAAGCCAACCATCAACCACATAGGGGCAAAATGAATAAAACCAAGAAGATCAACAGCAGGAACAACCTCAATATGTGCACAACCAAGGTTCAGGCCAAAATGAGATTTATGGTGACACCTACAATCCATCCTGGAAGAAGCATCCAAATTTCAGATGGGGAGATAACCACACTCAAAACCAACAACCATGGCAAAGGAATTCAAACCAAAACAACTCAAGAAACAACCAGAACAACAACCAGTAAAACATAACCCACAATCCATATATAAAACCCCAAAATAACCATTATCTACCTTCCATATCCATATTCCACCCACAAATAGTTCAAACAACTTCCAGTAACAACCATCTCATTTTACACAACCACAACCAAATCCAGACTCCCAAAGAATCTCTAGTCTAGAGATAATGATGGAGAAAGTCATGAAAAATTAAGAGATGGCAAGACAAGATCAGGAAGCAGCACGGAAGGATCAAGCCATAACAAGTAAAAACCAAGAAGCTTCAATTAAAAACCAAGAAGCTTCAATCAGAAATCTTGAGAGGCATATAGAACAAATGGCTAAACGAATTGCAGAGATGGGTGAGAAGCAATCAAATGCATCCCCTAGTGCCACTCAAGACCACCCAAGGGACAAAGGAAAAGCTACAAAGTGGGAGGAGTGCAAGGCAATCATAGTGGGAAGTGAGAAGACTAGGGAGAAGGAAGCCATCAATCAAGAAGAACACAACAGAGAAGTTCCACAAGAAGAGACAGAAGAGAGAAGTGAAGAGGAAAGAAAGACCAAGAATGCAAAAAGCTCAAAGAGAGACAAGAACATCCTTAAGCCACAGCTACAAGAGAAGAAGGAAGGGGTGAAGCCATATATCCCCAAACTTCCATACCCTCAGAGGTTCAAAAAAGAGAATGAGGATAAGCAATACTCAAAGTTCCTGGACATATTCAAGACACTCAGCATCAATATTCCTTTCTTAGAAGCACTTGAACAGATGCCAGTGTATGCCAAATTTATGAAGGAAGTGCTGACAAAGAAAAAGTCCCTAAAAGAAGGACAAATTGTTGAGATGACAATGGAATGTAGTGCTATTTTCCAAAGAGAGTTGCCAGAGAAGAAAGATGATCCTGGGAGTTTTTATATACCTTGCACCATAGGAAACATAACAATTGAGAAGTCATTTTGTGATCTTGGTGTAAGCATAAATTTGATGCCTTTGTCTCTAATGAGGAAACTCCAAATTGTCAAGCTGAAATCCACACGAATATTTCTTCAAATGGCTGATAAATCCATTCAGCAAGTACTTGGAGTTGTAGAGAATGTGCTGGTAAAAGTGAGAAAATTTCTTTTCCCAGCAGATTTTATCATCCTGGATATGGAGGAGGACCCTAACACTCCCATCATTCTGGGGAGGCCTTTCCTAGCTACGGGCAGAGCATTGATAGATGTTGAAAAGGGGGAATTGTTGCTAAGAGTGCATGATGAGCACCTAGCATTCCACGTTTTTAAAACCTTGCATGAGCCCATTCAAGAAAAAGATTCTATGAAGGATAAGGCCAGAGATCAAAGTTTGAAGGAGGTAGTCAATGAGTTAGCTCCAAGACTTCTAAATCCATGCTTGAAAATAGTAGAGATGGTGCAACAAACTAAAGAAATCAAGGAGGAACTAGATCCAAAACCTCCAGATGAGAAATTCAACATCTCAGATAAGGAACCACCAAGGCAGGGAGTATCTTTTGAGAAAGAAAAGAAGAAGAGGCCAAGAGGGTGGAGAAATAAGAAGATCCCTACTGAAGGCTTTTCACCAGGGGATAAAGTTGTGTTAAACACCCAACCAATGGAGGTGTCCCCACAATCATCTGAATACTATACTGTGAACTGGGTCCTTTCACTTGAACACCTAGAGATCATCAAAGAGGAGACCGGAAGGAAGTTCACAGTAAGAGGAGAAAAGCTGAGGCACTATGATTTTCCACCCCCATGATCAAAGGATAAGATGTCAAGCTAGTGACAATAAAGAAGCGCTTGTTGGGAGGCAACCCAACCTGAGGTAGTTTTATTTTCATGGATATTTCAATAAAAAGGTCAATTAGTTTTGTCTACATTGCAAGAAGCTAAGTTTGGTGTTGCACACCAAAACAATCTAAGGGAGAGTGAAGGATTCTAAGTTTGGTGTTCTACCAAAGTCTCATCATAAAACGCATTCTCACATTCTGCATAATGCTAGCTTCAAGCATTTAGATAAACTAGTTAACTATTTACTGTTTCATAGTTTTTAGTTTTAGTACCTTTAGCATGGAAAAAGGATTTCATAGATAATTAATTTTCTGCATGAGAGACCTTGGCAAGGAACTAAGTTTGGTGTTCACCTACCAAAGTAAGTTCAAAAGCCTACAAATAATCTTTGCATATTAACTGGATACCTTAAGGGCTTGAGAAGCAAGCCACTTTTGAGGATTATGCACTAAAATAGCCAACAAATTAAAGAACACTTGCATTATGACTCAGAAGGAGCAAACAAAAGGAAGAATGAAAAGCTGCAACCCAACAGGTTGTATTTATACTTGATCCTTGTTGTTATGTAATGATTTAATTCAGAGATTCCTTTATGTCTGGCTGGAATGATCATTTAGTTGCAAGTGGAAGTACATGCTGAAGAAAGCTATCTGCATAATTTTTGCTTGAATGAATATCTGCATAATAATTGTCATCCTTCATTAGCTTGAGTATTTTGTTTTGTTCCTTTGCTGTTTGAATAAAAGAAAGATGTTTGATTTAGAAAAGTAATTGTTCAATTTTACAAAAGTTAGAATGAAAATTAGTGGTGGTGTGTGTTTGATTTAATTGATAGCTCATAGAAATAAATGCTGCAAAATGACTTGTTACTTGAAGCTTAAGCTAGTTTGCTGCTATGATCCTTCAATAAATGAAAGTCCTTTGCAAATAAAACAAAACAAAAAGAAAAAGAAATGGAAAAAGCCAAAGAAAGTGGCAAAGAAACAGACAATAAGGCTAGACACCAATAGCTTGGACCCTAGGACACATGCCTGTGGTGTTTTTGTACTGGGATATGCTTGGACAAGTAAGTTCTAAGGAGTATTTCAAAACTTGGCCACTTAGATCAACTGATTTGGGATTGCCAACTGAAAGTCCACAATAAAGAGCAATCTAGCTACAAAACACTTAGTTATCCAAAGAGATGCTGGGCATCAATGATCCTAGGAGGAAAAAGGTGAGCCATGTGTCTGTGGTGAAGATATGTTGAGTGAAAATTAAGCCAAAGGCCACTACAACATTTGCCACCAAGCCTTCAATGAGTAATAAGCTCTATAAGCAAAAGAAAAAAAATTTACAAGGGAAATAAGCAAAAAGAAAGCATTGTAGCAGCAACCTTAGTGAACACTTAAGGAAACATTGTTTGTTTTCACAGCAAGTAATAATTGAGCTACTTTTGATCTGCATAAAACCCCATAAACCAAATTCAACTATTTGTTTAATAAGGACACATGTACTTTTCTATTTCACTCTATCTTCTCTTATGATTAGTGCTTGCTTGGGGACAAGCAAGTTTTAAGTTTGGTGTTGTGATGACAAGTCATCTTAGCCTAGTTTATCTAGTCTTTTTCTTTGTTTTCATTTGGTTTTATGCACTTTCTTGCATTCTAAGTAAGTAATTTGGAATGAAAATGCATGGTTTCTTTGAAAAGAACAACCACCATTTAATTGATGCTAAATCATGAGGTTTAAGCTAAATTTAATTGATTTTTAAAGATTTATAAACCTTGTGAATTTAGTGATACTTTGATTGGTTATTTTGATTAATTGTAGGTGAAGAAAAGAAGAAAAAAAGAAAGCGTGGCTTAAGAAGTGTGGCCCAAGAAGGAAAATATTGTGGCAAAGGAAATGAGGAAGCGTGGCACATGGAAGGAGAGAAGCCACAATGCTCTCCCCAAGAGCTCAGTGCTCTCCAAAGGAGCACAACAAAAATCCAAGGAAGCAATGTTTCAATGCTCTGCTCACCTTGTGAGCTGAGCACAATTTGAACCCAAGAAACAAGAAAAGGAAAAACAATGCTCAGCTCACCAAGGGAGCATTATCGGGCATTCATCACAAGAAATTCAAGGAAATTGTTTGCCAAATGCTTGCTCCAAGGTTTGAACCCATGACCTTAGGGAAGTAGGGGGGCGCTACTCACAAGGAAAACAAGCCAAAAATTGGCAAAATGCCACCTCCAGGATTCGAACTCAACACCCTAAGGAAGCAAGGAGCAAGGCGCCACTTATTTCACCAAGAGAAAAATTCAGCGCATGCACTCCTCAAGGTTCGAACCAAGGACCTCCCTTGGAAGCTCCAATGCTCAGCTCACTTGGAGAGCTGAGCGCTACTCATGGTGCATCACACAAATGCTTGACACGGTCCAGGGAAGGCAAGGCGCAACATGTGACATGGCCAAGAAGCAAGACATGCGCACAAGGCCCCAATGCTCAGCTCACCTTGTGAGCTGAGCATTCCCCTGGTGCCTTCCCCAACATTGCACGCTACAAAGGATCCCCACACAAAGCTTCAATGCTCAGCTCCCCACTTGAGCTGAGTATCCTCCTGGGAGCAACTTCTTCATGGGCTGAAAAATCAATCGAAAATCCAATTAAATTCAAATCTTCACCAAATCAAAAGCCCATCCAAATTCTAAAATCCAAGAATATAAAGTGTATAAATATGAGCTAGTTTAATGTAATTAGAGCCAGACTTTACTTTGAATTTTCCTTTGAACTTTCATTTTCATTTTAAGCTTTTACTTTTGAATTTAAATCTTAGAGAATTGGGAAGGAGAATTGATCTCTCTTCTTCCTTGTTCTTGCTTGAGCACTCTTTACTTTTCTTGCTTTGGATATTGGGTGAAAAATTGAAGAACTTCTGTTTCAATCTCACCTTGAGATCTCTTGTTTATTTTTTCTGCACAATTGAATTTGAATTTCTGTTTGCTGCTTCAGCCTCTCTTTATTTCTGCAATTTACTTTTCATTACTTGTCTTGCAATTGTTCTTGTTGGATTAAGGAAGGATTTGAGATCTAGACTTGTTTTCTAGTCTCTTCCACTCTTGAGATCTTCAATCTTCTTTTTCATTGCTGCAAATTAAGCACAAGTCATTTTCTGTTTACTCTTCAAGCATTTTCACTTTTCTGTTGAGATCTAGTTCAATTCAATTAATCCTCTACTCTTCTGTTTATTGCAATTTACCTTTGCTTGTTTAAATTCTGCAATCCCAATTCCCAATCCCTTTTATGATTCAAGCAATTTACATTTCTTGCACTTTAAGCTTCAGTTATTTACATTTCTTGCAATCTAAGTTTCTGCAATTTACCTTACTTGTTCTTTAAGATTCTGCTTCTTTACTTTCCTGCTCTTTAATTTACTGCATTTTACCTCTCTCCCTTTACATTTCAAGCAATTTAGTTTCTGCCAATTGCAAACAACTCAACCAATACTTGATTCGCTTGACTAAATCAACCACTAAACTAAAATTGCTCAATCCTTCAATCCCTGTGGGATCGACCTCACTCATGTGAGTTATTATTACTTGATGCGACCCGGTACACTTGCCGGTGAGTTTTGTGTTGGATCGTTTTCCACACATCAAGTTTTTGGCGCCGTTTCCGGGGATTGATTAGGTTAACAATGATTAAGTAAGGTGGTGGTCTAAATTAAGCATTTTCTTTTTCTTTTTTTCTAAGCAAACTAACTGTTTGAATTTTTGCTTAAGCTAACACTAACTTCACTCTAACAATAGAGTGTATAATTCTGGTTTCTAGTTCTGTGTTTATGTCAGGAGGAAAAAGCAATGAATCCACACCTTTTGATCCTGAAACACTTTGGAGGTTGTGAAGAAAACCAAGAAATGAAGGAAAATCCAACAAATCCACAAGTGGGAGTGGCCAACGACAATGGTCAACCCCAAAGGAGAGTATTGGCTTCATATACATTTGCTAATCCAAGGCATTGTGGGAGTAGCATCCTGACCCCAAATGTCGATGCAAATAACTTTGAATTGAAGCCCCATTTCATCACCTTGGTGCAGAACAACTGTTCCTATGGAGGAGGTCCCTTGGAAGATCCAAACCAGCACTTATCCACCTTCCTGAGGATATGTAACACAGTGAAGACCAATGGTGTGCATCCTGACAGTTACAAATTGCTGTTATTTCCATTTTCCCTCAATGACAAAGACACTCAATGGTTGGAGTCATTTCCAAGAGATAGCATCAACAATTGGGAAGATCTAGTGAGCAAATTCCTTGCTAAATTTTACCCGCCTCAGAGGATTATTAGATTGAAGACCGAAGTACAAACATTCACACAAATGGATGATGAACCTCTCTATGAGGCATGGGAGAGATACAAGGCTCTAATCAGGAAGTGCCCTCCTGAGATGTTTAATGAATGGGATAAACTCCAAAATTTCTATGAAGGACTGACAATGAAAGCTCAAGAGGCACTTGACTATTCAGCAGGAGGCTCAATGCAACTCATGAAGACAGCTGAAGAGGCCCAAAACCTCATTGATATGGTGGTAAACAATCAATATTTCTTTGCTCATCAGAGACAATGCCAGCCATCACAAAGGAAAGGAGTGCTAGAGTTGGAAGGAGTAGACACCATCCTAGCTCAAAACAAGATAATGCAGCAGCAAATCCAGCAACAATTTGAGCAGATGGCTAAAAAGATTGATAGCTTGCAAGTTGCAGCAGTGAATACAAGCCAACCATCAACCACATGGGGGCAAAATGAAGAAAACCAAGAAGACCAGCAGCAGGAATAACCTCAATATGTGCACAACCAAGGTTCAGGCCAAAATGAGATTTATGGTGACACCTACAATCCATCCTGGAAGAACCATCCAAATCTCAGATGGGGAGATAACCACACTCAAAACTAACAACCATGGCAAAGGAATTCAAACCAAAACAACTCAAGAAACAACCAGAATAACAACCAGTAAAACATAACCCACAATCCATATAGAAAACCCCAAAATAACCATCATCCACCTTCCACATCCACATTCCACCCACAAAATAATCCCACAAATAGTTCAAACAACTTCCAGCAACAACCATCTCACTTTACACAACCACAACCAAATCCAAACTCCCAAACAATCTCTAGTCTAGAGATAATGATGGAGAAAGTCATGAAAAATCAAGAGATGGCAGACAAGATCAGGAAGCAGCACGGAAGGATCAAGCCATAACAAGTAAAAACCAAGAAGCTTCAATTAAAAACCAAGAAGCTTCAATCAGAAATCTTGAGAGGCATATAGAACAAATGCCTAAACGAATTGTAGAGATGGGTGAGAAGCAATCAAATGCATCCCCTAGTGCCACTCAAGACCACCCAAGGGACAAAGGAAAAGCTACAAAGTGGGAGGAGTGCAAGGCAATCATAGTGGGAAGTGAGAAGACTAGGGAGAAGGAAGCCATCAATCAAGAAGAACACAACAGAGAAGTTCCACAAAAAGAGACAGAAGAGAGAAGTGAAGAGGAAAGAAAGACCAAGAATGCAAAAAGCTCAAAGAGAGACAAGAACATCCTTAAGCCACAGCTATAAGAGAAGAAGGAAGGGGTGAAGCCATATATCCCCAAACTTCCATACCCTCAGAGGTTCAAAAAAGAGAATGAGGATAAGCAATACTCAAAGTTCCTGGACATATTCAAGACACTCAGCATCAATATTCCTTTCTTAGAAGCACTTGAACATATGCCAGTGTATGCCAAATTTATGAAGGAAGTGCTGACAAAGAAAAAGTCTCTAAAAGAAGGACAAATTGTTGAGATGACAATGGAATGTAGTGCTATTCTCCAAAGAGAGTTGCCAGAGAAGAAAGATGATCCTGGGAGTTTTTATATACCTTGCACCATAGGAAACATAATAATTGAGAAGTCATTCTGTGATCTTGGTGTAAGCAAAAATTTGATGCCTTTGTCTCTAATGAGGAAACTCCAAATTGTCGAGCTAAAATCCACACGAATACTTCTTCAAATGGCTGATAAATCCATTCAGCAAGCACTTGGAGTTGTAGAGAATGTGCTGGTAAAAGTGGAAAAATTTCTTCTTCTAGCTGATTTTGTCATCCTGGATATGGAGGAGGACCCTAACACTCCCATCATTCTGGGGAGGCCTTTCCTAGCTACGGGCAGAGCATTGATAGATGTTGAAAAGGGGGAATTGTTGCTAAGAGTGCATGATGAGCACCTAGCATTCCACGTTTTTAAAACTTTGCATGAGCCCATTCAAGAAAAAGAGTCTATGAAGGATAAGGCCAGAGATCAAAGTTTGAAGGAGGTAGTCAATGAGTTAGCTCCAAGACTTCTAAATCCAAGCTTGAAAGTAGTAGAGATGGTGCAACAAACCAAAGAAATCAAGGAGGAACTAGATCCAAAACCTCCAGATGAGAAATTCAACATCTCAGATAAGGAACCACCAAGGCAGGGAGTATCTTTTGAGAAATAAAAGAAGAAGAGGCCAAGAGGGTGGAGAAATAAGAAGATCCCTACTGAAGGCTTTTCACCAGGGGATAAAGTAGTGTCAAACACGCAACCAATGAAGGTGTCCCCACAATCATCTGAATACTACACTGTGAACCGGGTCCTTTCACTTGAACACCTAGAGATCATCAAAGAGGAGACCGGAAGGAAGTTCACAGTAAGAGGAGAAAAGCTGAGGAACTATGATTTTCAACCCCCATGATCAAAGGATAAGATGTCAAGTTAGTGACAATAAAGAAGCGCTTGTTGGGAGGCAACCCAACCTGAGGTAGTTTTATTTTCATGGCTATTTTAATAAAAAGGTCAATTAGTTTTGTCTACATTGCAAGAAGCTCAGTTTGGTGTTGCACACCAAAACAATCTAAGGGAGAGTGAAGGATTCTAAGTTTGGTGTTCTACCAAAGTCTCATCATAAAATGCATTCTCACTTTCTGCATAATGCTAGCTTCAAGCATTTAGATAAACTAGTTAACGATTTACTGTTTCATAGTTTTTAGTTTTAGTACCTTTAGCATTGAAAAAGGATTTTACAGATAATTAATTTTCTGCATGAGAGACCTTGGCAAGGAACTAAGTTTGGTGTTCACCCACCAAAGTAAGTTCAAAAGCCCACAAATAAGCTTTGCATATTAAACGGATACCTTAAGGGCTTGAGAAGTAAGCCACTTTTGAGGATTATGCAGGAAAATAGCCAACAAATTAAAGAACACTTGCATTATGACGCAGAAGGAGCAAACAGAAGGAAGAATGAAAAGCTGCAACCCAACAGGTTGTATTTATACTTGATCCTTGTTGTTATGTAATGATTTAATTCAGAGATTCCTTTATGTCTGGCTGGAATGATCATTTAGTTGCAAGTGGAAGTACATGCTGAAGAAAGCTATCTGCATAATTTTTGCTTGAAAGAATACCTGCATAATAATTGTCATCCTTCATTAGCTTGAGTATTTTGTTTTGTTCCCTTGCTGTTTGAATAAAAGAAAGATGTTTGATTTAGAAAAGTAATTATTCAATTTTGCAAAAGTTAGAATGAAAATTAGTGGTGGTGTGTGTTTGATTTAATTGATAGCTCATAGAAATAAATGCTGCAAAATGACTTGTTACTCGAAGCTTAAGCTAGTTTGCTGCTATGATCCTTCAATAAATGAAAGTCCGTTGCAAATAAAACAAAACAAAAAGAAAAAGAAATGGAAAAATCCAAAGAAAGTGGCAAAGAAACAGACAATAAGGCTAGACACCAATAGCTTGGACCCTAGGACACATGCTTGTGGTGTTTTTGTACTGGGATAGGCTTGGACAAGTAAGTTCTAAGGAGTATTTCAAAACTTGGCCACTTAGATCAACTGATTTGGGATTGCCAAATGAAAGTCCACAATAAAGAGCAACCTAGCTACAAAACACTTAGTTATCCAAAGAGATGCTGGGCATCAATGATCCTAGGAGGAAAAAGGTGAGCCATGTGTCTGTGGTGAAGAAATGTTGAGTGAAAATTAAGCCAAAGGCCACTGCAACATTTGCCACTAAGCCTTCAATGAGTAATAAGCTCTATAAGCAAAAGAAAAAAATTTTACAAGGGAAATAAGCAAAAAGTAAGGCATTGTAGCAGCAACCTTAGTGAACACTTAAGGAAACATTGTTTGTTTTCACAGCAAGTAATAATTGAGCTACTTTTGATCTGCATAAAACCCCATAAACCAAATTCAACTATTTGCTTAATAAGGACATATGTACTTTTCTATTTCACTCTATCTTCGCTTTTGATTAGCGCTTGCTTGGGGACAAGCAAGTTTTAAGTTTGATGCTGTGATGACAAGTCATTTTAGCCTAGTTTATCTAGTCTTTTTCTTTGTTTTCATTTGGTTTTATGCACTTTCTTGCATTCTAAGTAAGTAATTTGGAATGGAAATGCATGGTTTCTTTGAATCGAACAACCACCATTTAATTGATGCTAAATCATGAGGTTTAAGCTAAATTTAATTGATTTTTAAAGATTTATAAACCTTGTGAATTTGGTGATACTTTGATTGGTTGTTTTGATTAATTGTAGGTGAAGAAAAGAAGAAAGCGTGGCTTAAGAAGTGTGGCCCAAGAAGGAAAATAATGTGGCAAAGGAAATGAGGAAGTGTGGCACATGGAAGGAGAGAAGCCACAATGCTCAGCTCACCAAGGGAGCATTATCGGGCATTCATCACAAGAAATTCAAGGAAATTGTTTGCCAAATGCTTGCTCCAAGGTTTGAACCCATGACCTTAGGGAAGGAGGGGGGCGCTACTCACAAGGAAAACAAGCCAAAAATTGGCAAAATGCCACCTCCAGGATTCGAACTCAACACCCTAAGGAAGCAAGGAGCAAGGCACCACTTCCTTCACCAAGAGAAAAATTCAACGCATGCACTCCTCAAGGTTCGAACCAAGGACCTCCCTTGGAAGCTCCAATGCTCAGCTCACTTGGAGAGCTGAGCGCTACTCATGGTGCATGACACAAATGCTTGACACGGTCCAGGGAAGGCAAGGCGCAACATGTGACACGGCCAGGAAGCAAGACATGCGCACAAGGCCCCAATGCTCAGCTCACCTTGTGAGCTGAGCATTCCCCTGGTGCCTTCCCCAACATTGCACGCTACAAAGGATCCCCACATAAAGCTTCAATGTTCAGCTCCCCACTTGAGCTGAGCATCCTCCTGGGAGCAACTTCTTCATGGGCTAAAAAATCAATCAAAAATCCAATTAAATTCAAATCTTCACCAAATTAAAAGCCCATCCAAATTCTAAAATCCAAGAATAGAAAGTGTATAAATATGAGCTAGTTTAATGTAATTAGAGCCAGACTTTACTTTGAATTTTCCTTTGAACTTTCATTTTCATTTTGAGCTTTTACTTTTGAATTTAGATCTTAGAGAATTGGTAAGGAGAATTGATCTCTCTTCTTCCTTGTTCTTGCTTGAGCACTCTTTACTTTTCTTGCTTTGGATCTTGGGTGAAGAATTGAAGAACTTCTGTTTCAATCTCACCTTGAGATCTCTTGTTTACTTTTTCTGCACAATTGATTTTGAATTTCTATTTGCTGCTTCATCCTCTCTTTATTTATGAAATTTACTTTTCATTACTTCTCTTGCAATTGTTCTTGTTGGATCAAGGAAGGATTTGAGATCTAGACTTGTTTTCTAGTCTCTTCCACTCCTGAGATCTTCAATCTTCTTTTACATTGCTGCAAATTAAGCACAAGTCATTTTCTGTTTACTCTTCAAGCATTTTCACTTTTCTGTTGAGATCTAGTTAAATTCAATTAATCCTCTACTTTTCTGTTTATTGTAATTTACCTTTGCTTGTTTAAATTCTGCAATCCCAATTCCCAATTCCTTTTATGATTCAAGCAATTTACATTTCTTGCACTTTAAGCTTCAGTTATTTACATTTCTTACAATCTAAGTTTCTGTAATTTACCTTACTTGTTCTTTAAGATTCTTCTTCTTTACTTTCCTGCTCTTTAATTTACTGCATTTTACCCCTCTCCCTTTACATTTCAAGCAATTTAGTTTCTGCCAATTGCAAACAACTCAACCAATACTTGATTCACTTGACTAAATCAACCACTAAACTAAAATTGCTCAATCCTTCAATCCATGTGGGATCGACCTCACTCATGTGAGTTATTATTACTTGATGCGACCCGGTACACTTGCCGGTGAGTTTTGTGTTGGATCGTTTTCCACACATCAAGTTTTTGGCAAAAACTTGATGGGTGTTTTTGTGGAAAAACGAATTTCCAAACACACAAAACTCACTGGCAAGTGTACTGGGTCGCATCAAGTAGTAAAACTCACTTAGAGTGAGGTCGATCCCACAGGGATTGATGGATCAAGCAACTTTAGTGGGTGATTAGTTTAGTCAAGCTAACATTAAAGTGAAATTGGATGAGAGGTAGCCAACAGAAAGTAAATTGCAGGAATTATAAAGTGTAGAAAGTAAATTGCATTAAAACTTAAAGAGCAAGAAATGTAAATTGCAGAAACTTAAATGACAAGAAAGTAAAATAGCTGAAACTTAAATTGCAAGAAATGTAAATTGCATTAAATGTAAAGGGGAGTGGGTGCTGAAAATTAAAGAAAAGTAGTAAACCAGTAACTTAAAGCAATTGCAGAAAATGTAAAGTTGCAGGAAATGTAAATCAAGCTCATAGCAAACTCATGTAAAATTTCAGAAACGAAATTAACAAGGAAGGAGGCAGAGAATTTAAATTTCATAGAAAGCAGACTCAGCTCAGGCAAAATGTAAAAATGCAGAAAAGTAATTGCAAAAGAAATAAAAAGGAAGACAGTAAATGAAACTTAAATCCAACTCTCCAATTCCCAAACAGAAAAGTAAATATTGCAGAAGAAGAAAATAGCAAATGAACCAAACTTAAATTGCAAATTCTCACTAAGAGAGTAAAGATCTCAGGGGTCAAGAGACTAGAAAACAAGTCTAGATCTCAATTCTTTCCTTGATCCAACTAAGAACAAGTGCAAAAGAAGTAAAAGAACAAATTGCAGAAGAAGTAAAGATGAAAACAGTAGAGACAACTTAATTCCAAACCACAATTCCTTGAATTATGCAGACAAAAAAATAGAAAGAGATCTCAAGGTGAGATTGAAACAGAATTTCTTCAATTCTCCACCCAAGATCCAAAACAAAGAGTAAAAAGTGTAGAAGCAAGAACAAGGAAGAAAAGAGATCAATTCCCCTTCCCAATTCCCCCTAGTGCTCTCTAGTAGAGCTGGCCTCCTCTCTAATGAAATGGAATTGATGCCTTTATATAGGCTTTACAAAGTGAAAATGAAAATAGAATTGAAATTCTAAACAAATTATAATTAAAATAAATTCCTAAGCTAACTAATTCTTGTGCCTTTGAGTGATGATAATGGGCTTAGCTTGCTTTGGATTTGAGGAAAAGTGGATCTGGATGGCCTTGGTTCAATTGGTGAAGAATTGAGTTAAAATGGAATTTTTATTGAATTTTTGTCCCATGGGTGTTGCTCCCAGGGCAATGCTCGGTTCATGGGCGGAGCACAGCATTAGTGCTTGTTTCCTTGGCCCTTTTGGTGCGTGACAAGGTGAGGAGTGTGGGGGGAAAAGTAGCGCTCAGTTGCCCACAAGAGCGCAGCATCCCCTTTGTCTTTAGTGTGCTTCCAAGTTCAAATCCTAGCATTCCCACTTTTCCCATGCTGTATTCCTCATTTTCTCTTGGCGAAGCATGACAATGCTCTCCAAGAGAGCGCTGTGCTCTCCAAGTGAGCGCTACTACCTTGGTTTCCTTGTGTCTCCCCCTTCGAATCTTGGTGGTTGCACTTTGGTTTATTTTTGCTTATTTTTTGTTCTTAAAGATGCCTTTCACTCGTGCCTCAATTTCATGCCAAATATGGATTGCCATATATCGTTGGAAAGCTCTGAATGTCAGCTTTCCAACGCAACTGGAAGCACATTAATCGAACATCTGTAGCTCAAGTTATAGCCCTTTGAAGAAGGCATGGTCATGTTGTGAGCGCCCAGATTTTAACTTAGCGAAAATTTTGCTTCCAAGTTGAAATTGCATCAGGATGATGCTCCGCTCTTGGCATGAGCGGAGCTTTGTGTGCTGATTGCAAATTTTCCTTTAATTTGGTCATAGGCCACGCTTTTAAAAGCGTGGCCTAAGGCTCCAAAGTGTGCTCCAACTTCAAAGTGTACCCCAAAGCTCTTTTTTTCTCCCTTTTAGTTTATTTTGTGCTTTTTGCTTCTTTTTCTTCTTATTTCCTACAAAATTTATAAAATCAAAAGATCAAGGAAATGTATCATTTAAGTACAAAAGCATTCATTATTCAAGCACAAATCATCAATTTCTTGTATGAAAAAGCATAGAAAAACATGACATGGTGACATGTCATCATGTGGCCCAAGGAAGAAAAGAGTGTGGGAAAGAAAAGTGGGAAATGTGGCACATGGAAGGAGGAAGCTTTCTCCAAGAGCCCAGTGCTCTCCAAGGGAGCGCAACATTCTCTCAAGGAAGCAACAATGGACCAAGGCAACAAGGCTCAATGCTCTGCTCCCCTTGAGAGCGGAGCACAATTTGAGAAACAAGAAATAAGGGAGCAAAAGCAATGCTCCGCTCTCCTTGGGAGCATTATCGGGCTTCCACCAAAAATAAATCAAAGGAAATGTTTGCCAAATGCTTTCTCCAAGATTCGAACCAAGAACCAAAGGGAAGTGGGGGAGCGCTACTCACTAAGAAAATAAGCTACACTTGGCCAAAATGCCAACTCCAAGGTTCGAACCAAGCACCTTGAGGAAGCAAGGAGCAAAGGCGCTACAAGGAACCAAGGAAATTTGCACCAGCGCACCTCCCTCAAGTTTCGAACCAAGGACCTCCCCTTGGAAGCATCAATGCTCAGCTCACAAGGAGAGCAGAGCGCTACTCCTTGGTGCATCACACAAGAGCTTGACACGGACCAAGGAAGGCAAGGAGCATCATGACAAGGCCAGGGAGCACAAGGCGCACAAGACCCACACCAAGCCAAAGCTCCACTCCCCACATGAGCGGAGCATCATCCTGATACCTCTTCCAGCCTTAGACGCAACAAAGGATCCCCAACCAAAGCTCCAATGCTCTGCTCCCCACAAGAGCAGAGCATCCTCCTGGGAGCAATTTTCAACTTGGGCTGAAATTCATTCAAAAATCCAATTAAATTCAAATCTTCACCAAATTAAAAAGCCCACCCAAATTCTAAAATCCAAGAATAGAAAGTGTATAAATAGGAGCTAGTTTGATATAATTAGACCTCTAGACTTTACTTTGAAATTTTCTTTGAACTTTCATTTTCATTTAGAGAATTGGGCGGAATAATTGATCTCTCTTCTTCCTTGTTCTTGCTTGAGCACTCTTTATTTTTCTTGCTTTTGATCTTGGGTGGAGAATTGAAGAACTTCTGTTCCAATCTCACCTTGAGATCTCTTGTTTACTTGTCTGCATAATCCAATTTCCATTTCTGTTTACTGCTTCATCTTCTACTCTTTCTGCAATTTACTTTTCTTTATTTCTTTTGCAATTGTTCTTGTTGGATCAAGGAAGGATTTGAGATCTAGACTTGTTTTCTAGTCTCTTCCACTCCTGAGATCTTCAACCCTCTTTTAAATTGCAGCAAATTAAGCATCAGTCACTTTCTGGTTTATTCCTCAAAGCATTTTACTTTTCTGTTTAGATCTACTTTACTTCAATTCACCTTCTACTCTTTTGTTTAATTGCAATTCACTTGTTCTTGTTTAAATTCTGTAATCCCAATTCCCAATTCCTTTTAAGATTCAGCCATTTACATTTCTTGCAATCTAAGTTTCTGCAATTTACATTACTTGTTCTTTAAGATTCAGTACTTTTATTTTCTGTTCTCTTTAATTTACTGCAATTCTTCTTTCTCCCTTTACAATTCATGCAATTTAGCTTCTGTCAATTATAAACCACTCAACCAACACTTGATTCGCTTGACTAAATCAACCACTAAACTAAAATTGCTCAATCCTTCAATCCCTGTGGGATCGACCTCACTCGTGTGAGTTATTATTACTTGATGCGACCCGGTACACTTGCCGGTGAGTTTCGTGTTGGATCGTTTTCCACACATCAGCTTCCTTGAGAGAATGCTCTGCTCCTGAAGAGAGCATTATGCTTCCTCCTTCCATGTGCCATCCTTCATTGTTTCCTTTGCCACACTCTTTCCTTCCTTGGGCCATGCTTCTTAAGCCACGCTTTCTTGTTTTCTTCTTTTCTTCACCTACAAATAATCAAAACAACCAATCAAAGTATCACCAAATTCACAAGGTTTATAAATCATTAAAAATCAATTAAATTTAGCTTGAACCTCATGATTTAGCATCAATTAAATGGTGGTTGATTGATTCAAAGAAACCATGTAATTCCATTCCAAATTACTTACTTAGAATGCAAAAAAGTGCATAAAACCTAATAAAAACAAAGAAAAAGACTAGTAGAACTAAGCTAAGATGACTTGTCATCAGGAGGATTGTTGTTGTTATTGGAATCTCCTCCTGGTGGATTTGTTGGGTTTGTTGAGTGTTCTTCCATGTCTTGGAATTCTTCTTCTGAATCTTCTTCTCCAACAATGCTTTTCCCTCTTTCAGCTCTTCTTAATCTCCTGAGGGTTCTTTCGTCTTGTTCACAAAAGGTGGGTATAGCTCCTCTTGTCCCTGACATACAAACCAAACATAAAAAAATCACACAAAATAGAAGGACAGTAAAACTTCAATCCATTGCTAGAATGAGATTTTAGTTAGCTTAAGCAAAAATTCAAACAGTTAGTGTGTTAGTTAAGAATTAAAGAGACAGAAAAGAAAAAGTGCTTGATCTAGATCTCCACTTCACTTAATCATTGTCAATCTAATCAATCCCCGACAACGGCGTCAAAAACTTGATGGATATTTTGGAAAATGAGTTCCAACACCCAAAACTAACCAGCAAGTGTACCGGGTCGCATCAAGTAATAATAACTCACATGAGTGAGGTCGATCCCACAGGGATTGAAGGATTGAGCAATTTTAACTTAGTGGTTGATTTAGTCAAGCGAATCAAGTATTGGTTTGAGTGGTTTGTAATTGACAGAAGCTAAATTGCTTGAAATATAAAGGGAGAGGGAAGAATTGCAGTAAATTAAAGAGAACAGAAAATAAAAATACTGAATCTTAAAGAACAAGTAAATTAAATTGCAGAAACTTAGATTGCAAGAAATGTAAATTGCTTGAATTATAAAAGGGATTGGGAGCTGGGATTGCAGAAATTAAAACAAGCAAAAGTAAATTGCAATAAATAGAAGAGTAAAAGGTGAATTGAAGTAAAATAGATCTTAAACAGCAAAGTGAAAATTGTTGAAGAATTAAAAGCAGAAAGTGAATGTAGCTCAAGTACAGGAATTAAAAGAGAAATTGAAGATCTCAGGAGTGGAAAAGACTAGAAAACAAGTCTAGATCTCAAATCCTTCCTTGATCCAACAAGAACAATTGCAACAGAAAATGGAGAAGTAGATTGCAGAAAAGTAGAAGAGAGAAAGTAGTAAACAGAATGTGAAATGTAAATCAAAATTTCTTAGAATTATGCAGAAAGATAAAACAAGAGATCTCAAGGTGAGATTGAAACAGAATTTCTTCAATTCTCCACCTAAGATCCAAAACAAGAAGTAAAGAGTGCTCAAGCAAGAACAAGGAAGAAGAGAGATTAATTCTCCTTCTAAATTCTCTAAAATCCAAATTCAAAGTAAAAAGCTCCAAATTACAAAAAATGAGAATTCTCAAAGAAGCAAAAGGTCCTTTCTAAATCAAACTAACACTTATTTATACACTTCCTAATTTAGATCTAAGAATTTGGGTGGGCTCTAAAATTTGGTGAAGAAATGAATTAATTTGGATTTTTGATTGATTTTTGGCCCAAGGTGCACCTCCCAGGGGATGGCTCAGTTCAAATACCAAACTGAGCGCCCAATGTTGCCTTGTGTTGCCCAATTTGGTGTGTCACAGCTCCTTTGTCCGTGTCAATTGCGCGCATGACATCTCCTTGGTGCGCTTCTTGTTGCGCCAAAGTGTGGGGGATGAGGGGAGAGTAGTGCTCAGTTGGGAAAACCAACTGAGCTCCCCATTGTAGCGCCTTGCTTTGGGCTTCAAGCTCCCAGGTTTGACTCTTAGTGGAAGCAAATGGATGCCAATTTCCTTGGAAGAGTGGAGCGCTCCTTCCTTGCCTTTCATGGAGCTCCTTGGTTCAAACCTTGGGAGAGCCATCTTGGCTCATTTTCTTTGCACCAAGAGTAGCGCTCCTCTCCTTGTCTTGCATGAGTTCCTAGGTTCGAATCTTAGCCAACTCACTTTGGCTTATTTTCCTTGCAATCTTGGTAGTGTGAGGTCCCTGATGACAAGTCATCTTAGCCTAGTTTCACTAGTTTTTTCTTTTGTTTTCAATTGATTTTATGCACTTTCTTGAGCCATAAGTAAGCCAATTGAGTAGAATTTCATGTTTCCTTTGATTCAATCAACCATGGAAGAATTAATGCAATTTCATGAGATTTTGTGCTATAATTGTCATATACTATGAAAGAATAACAATCTCATGATTTTGAGCATAGCTTTGATATGTTTGGTTGATTGATGATAGGGGAAAAGAGCTTTGAAGAAGGTTGAAGAAAGAAGGAATGGCTAGGAGCAAGAGAGAACAAAAAGCTTGAGCCAAAGTTTGCCTCAAACTTTAGCTCAAACTTTTGGAAAAGTTGAAATCTCCCTGGAAGAAGCAAAAGCTTGTGCCAACGTTTGCCTCAAGCTTTTTGGCAAATGTTGGCGCCACACACCAACACCCTGGAGGAGAAAAAGCTTGCGCCAACGTTTGCCTCAAGCTTTTTGGCAAACGTTGGCACCACACCAACATACCCAGGGGAGAAAAAGCTTGCGCCAACGTTTGCCTCAAGCTTTTTGGCAAACGTTGGCGCCACCATCAACACACGAGAGCAAAAGTTTGCGCCAACGTTTGCCTCAAGCTTTTTGGCAAACGTTAGCGCCACAAGGCATACAAGAAGGCTCAACGTTTGGCTCAAAGTTTGACCTCAAACTTTAGCCCAAACGTTGATAGCAGCAAAAGGGGGGCAGCTGATATGAAAAGCTTGAGCCAAAGTTTGCCTCAAACTTTGACTCAAGCTTTTATGATTCATGGCCCGGTTCACAATGGGTTTCTCTCCAACTCCAAGAGCAATCAACAGAGGCTTTTATCAACCCAATTCCATCAAGAGCAAAGGCCCAATTCAAGGCTTGAAGACCATTTGAAGAAAGTGTATAAATAGCTTAGGATTTAAGTTTTCAGAGAGCTTCCTTGGAGAATTTTTACATACTTACAGTAGAGAGCTCACCTTTACATTTTTGAATTGTTGCTTTAGAATTCAAGAGAATTAGGAAGGAGAATTGATCTCTCTTCTTCCTTGTTCTTGCTGAGCACTCTTTACTCTTCTTGCTTTGGATCTTGGGTGGAAAATTGAAGAACTTCTGTTTCAATCTCACCTTGAGATCTTGTTTAATTTTCTGCATAATTGAATTTCCATTTCTGTTAATTGCCTCTTCTTCTACTCATTCTGCAATTTACTTTTCTTTATTTCTTGCAATTGAATTCTACATTTGGATCTAGGAAGGCATTGAGATCTAGACTCGGTTATCTAGTCTCTTGTGTCCTGAGATCTAGAGTTTTCATTTTAAATTCTCTCTTTAATGTTTTTCAAGTTCAGAGCATACCTGGAAGAGTATTCATCACTTGATTATGCCTCAACACAAAGTTTCCTCTAAGTTCCATACAATTCATTCTACCAACTGATGTGTGGAAAACGATCCAACACAAAACTCACCGGCAAGTGTACCGGGTCGCATCAAGTAATAATAACTCACATGAGTGAGGTCGATCCCACAGGGATTGAAGGATTGAGCAATTTTAGTTTAGTGGTTGATTTAGTCAAGCGAATCAAGTATTGGTTGAGTGGTTCGTATTTGGCAGAAACTAAATTGCATGAATTGCAAAGGGAGAGTGAAGAATTGCAGTAAATTAAAGAGAACAAGAAGTAAAAGTGTTGAATCTTAAAGAACAAGTAAATTAAATTGCAGAAACTTAGATTGCAAGAAATGTAAATAACTGAATCTTAAAGTGCAAGAAATGTAAATTGCTTGAATTATAAAAGGGTTCAGGGAGCTGGGGTTGCAGAAATTAAACAAGCAGAAGTAAATTGCAACAAAACAGAAGAGTAGAAGGTGAATTGAAGTAAAGTAGATCTAAACAGAAAAGTAGAAATGCTTGAGAAATTAAAACAGAAAGTGATGCTTAATTTGCAGCAATTAAAATGATGTTAAAGATCTCAGGAGTGGAAGAGACTAGAAAACAAGTCTAGATCTCAAATCCTTCCTTGATCCAACAAGAATAATTACAAAAGAAATAAAGAAAAGTAAATTGCAGAAAGAGAAGAAGATGAAGCAATAAACATAAATTGAATTATGTAGTAAAAGTAAACAAGAGATCTCAAGGTGAGACTGAAACAGAATTTCTTCAATTCTCCACCCAAGATCCAAGACGAAAAGTAAAGGGTGCTCAAGCAAGAACAAGGAAGAAGAGAGATCAATTCTCCTTCCTAATTCTCCAAGATCCAAGTTCAAAGTAAAGAGCTCTCAAAATTACAAAAATGGAAATTCAAAGAAGCAAAAGAAAAGTTCAAAGTAAGTAAAAAGGTCCTTTCTAAATCAAACTAACACTTATTTATACACTTCCTAAATTGGATCTAAGAATTTAGGTGGGCTCTAAAATTTGGTGAAGAAATAAATTAATTTGAATTTTTGATGAATTTTTGGCCCATGGTGCACCTCCCAGGGGAAGGTTCGGCTCTTGGCAAGAGCTTTGGCCAAGAGCTTTGGTTCCCTTTCCTTACTAAAGTGTTGCGCGCCCTTCCCTTATGACAAGAGAACAAAGCCCTTTGTAAGAGCCTTTGAGCTCTTGGCAAGAGCTTTACTTGTCCTTGAGGTCCTGATGACAAGTCATCTTAGCCTAGTTTCACTAGCCTTTTTCGTTGTTTTTATTAGATTTTATGCACTTTCTTGCATTCTAAGTAAGTAATTTGGAATGAAAATGCATGACTTCTTTGAATCAATCAACCACCATGTAATTGATGATAAATCATGAGGTTTAAGCTGAATTTAATTGAATTTTAATGATTTATAAACCTTGTGAATTTGGTGATACTTTGATTGGTTGATTTGATTGCTTGTAGGTGAAGAAAGAAGAAAATAAGAAAAGCGTGGCCTAAGGGGCGTTCCAAAGGAAGCAAAAAGCGTGCCCCAAGGGAAGCAAAAGCGTGCCAACATTGAGGAAGAAGAAAGGCTAAGTTAGAAAAATGAACTGAGCTTCACAAGGAATGAAAGGAGAAGGCAAGGTACAAAGCTAAGTTCAAAGAGTTAACTGAGCACTAAAGAAAGCAAGGAAATGGTACAAAACTCAGTTAACTAAGTGAGCTTTATCGGGGACCTCTCCAAATTAATTCAAGATGAAATCCCATGAGTGAAGCCACCAAGTTTCGAACTCATGAGCTAAAGGAAGCAAGGAACACTCCTTGCAATGAAAATGAGAAGAAAATAGCCAAAATGCCTCATCCATGGTTCGAACTTGGAACCACACGCTACTCCTTGCAAGGGAAATCAAGAAGAAATAGCTAAAATGCTTGGGCCAAGTTTCGAACTTTGGAACTCTTTGAGAAGCAAGGGAGGAGCGTCCAACCCTTCCAAGAAAAATAGCCTCCACTTGCTCCCTCTAGGATTCGAACTTGGGAATTCTTGGAGACATAAGGAAGAAGCACCCACTCTTCCAAAGGAAATTGCTCCAAACTTCCTCCACCAAGTGTTGAACCTGGGACCTTGAGGCTGAAAACAAGGCGCCACCAAGGAAAGCTCAGTTGGTTTTTCCAACTGAGCACTACCTTCCCAAGCTCCCCACACTTTGGCGCACAACTTTGCAAACCAAGGGGGCTGTGACAAGCAATTTGGCGCAACAAGGAGCAAGCCTAGCGCACCATGACACGGCCTAGAGCTCAGTTCAAAATTCCAACTGAGCTCTAGTGTCACGCAATGACCAAGGAGCTGGGACGCGCGCACCAAATGACACGGGCAGCAACAATGGAGTGCTCAGTTGGTTTTTCCAACTGAGCTTACCCCTGGGAGTTGAAACCTTGGGCTGAAAATTGAATTTAAAATCCAACTTAATTCATTTCTTCACCAAATCAAAAGCCCATCCAAATTCCAAAATCCAAGAATAGAAAGTGAATAAATAGGAGTTAGTTTGATGTAATTAGGACCTTTTTGACACCTCTACACTTTACTTGGAATTTTCCTTTTAATTGTCATTTTCATTTTTGAGCTTTTTTACTTTTGAATTTAGATCTTAGAGAATTGGGAAGAGGAATTGATCTCTCTTCTTCCTTATTCTTGCTTGAGCACTCTTTTATTTTCTTGTTTTTGATCTTGGGTGAAGAATTGAAGAACTTCTGTTTCAATCTCACCTTGGGATCTCTTGTTTACTTCTTCTGCATAATTGAATTTCAATCTCTATTTACTGCATCTTCTTCTACTCATCTGCAATTTACTTTTCATTTTCTTTTGCAATTGTTCTTGTTGGATCAAGGAAGGATTTGAGATCTAGACTTGTTATCTAGTCTCTTCCACTCCTGAGATCTTCAACCTTTTTTACTTTGCTGCAAATTAAGCATTGCTTTCCTATTTTTTTAAATTCTTCAAGGCATTTTACTCTTCTGTTTAAGATCTACTTCACTGCAATTCAATTTTCTCTTTTATGTTTAATGCAATTTACTTGTTCTTGTTTAATTTCTGCAATCCTAACTCCCAATCCCTTTTACAATTCAAGCAATTTACGTTTCTTGCACTTTAAGCTTCAGCCATTTACATTACTTGCAATCTAAGTTTCTGCAATTTAATTTACTTGCACTTTAAGATTCAGCTCCTTTACTTTCCTGCTCTTTAATTTACTGCAATTTCTCCTTTCCCTTTTACATTTCATGCAATTTAGTTTCTGCAAAGCACAAACCACTCAACCAATACTTGATTCGCTTGACTAAATCAACCACTAAACTAAAATTGCTCAATCCTTCAATCCCTATGGGATCGACCTCACTCATTTGAGTTATTATTACTTGATGCAACCCGGTCCACTTGCCGGTGAGTTTTGTGTTGGATCATTTTCCACACATCAAGTTTTTGGCGCCGTTGCCGGGGATTGATTAGATTGACAATGATTAAGTGAAGTGGAGATCTAGATCAAGCACTTTTTATTTTTCTGTTTCTTTAATTTTTGACTAACACACTAACTGTTTGAATTTTTGCTTAATCCAACTAACATTTCACTTCAGCAATGGATTGAAGTGTTATTGCCTTTCTGGTGTTGTGTGATTCTTATGCTTTGGTTGTATGTCAAGTACAAGGAGAATTACACCCACTTTTTGTGAACAAGACGAAAGAACCCTCAGGAGATTAAGAAGAGCTGAAAGAGGGAAAAACATTGTTGGAGAAGAGGAGTCAGAAGAAGAATTCCAAGATATGGAGGAACACTTAACAAATCCACCAAATGGAGCAGAAGGGACAGCCAATAACAACAATAATCCACCACAGAGAAGAGTTTTGGCTTCCTACACATGTGCAGATCCTAGACATTGTGGGAGTAGCATTCTTACCCCAAATGTTAATGCAAATAACTTTGAACTAAAGCCACAACTCATCACCTTGGTTCAAAACAATTGTTCTTATGGAGGAGGACCACTTGAAGACCCTAACCAACACTTGTCCACCTTCTTGAGGATTTGTGACACTGTCAAAACCAATGGTGTGCACCCTGATAGTTACAAGCTACTGCTATTTCCATTTTCTCTCAGAGACAAAGCCACTCAATGGTTGGAATCCTTCCCAAGAGACAGCATCAACAATTAGGATGATCTAGTAACCAAGTTCCTTGCCAAGTTTTACCCACCTCAAAGAGTTATTAGATTGAAGACTGAAGTGCAAACATTCACACAAATGGGTGCTGAACCCTTGTATGAGGCATGGAAACGATACAAAGCTCTAATCAGGAAGTGTCCACCAGGAATGTTCAGTGAGTGGGACAGATTGCAGAATTTCTATGAAGGTTTGACACTGAAATCTCAAGAGGCTTTGGATTATTCAGCAGGAGGCTCTTTACAACTAATGAAAACGGCATAGGAAGCCCAAAATCTCATTGATATGGTGGCCAACAATCAATATTTCTTTGCTCACCAAAGGCAACGCCAACCATCACAAAGGAAAGGAGTGATGGAGTTGGAAGGAGTGGACTCAATCCTAGCTCAAAACAAAATGTTGCAGCAGCAAATTCAACAACAATTTGAGCAAATGGCCAAGAGGATTGATAGCCTCCAAGTTGCAGCAGTCAACACAAGCCAACCATCATCCACATAGGGGCAAAATGAAGAAACTCAAGAGGAGCAGCAGCAAGAACAAGTCCAGTACATGCACAACCAAAATTCTGGGCCAAATGAAGTCTATGGTGATACTTACAACCCTTCATGGAAGAACCATCCCAACCTTAGATGGGGAGACAACCACAATCAAACTCAACAGCCATGGCAGAGAAACTCAAACCAAAACAATTGGAAAAATACAAACCAAAACAACCAACAAAACAATAGCCAAGCCACATACAGAAAACCACAAAACACCTACCCCAATTCTAACCATCATCTATCCAATAATCAAACCTCAAATCAAAACACTTATCCTCCACCCTTAACACCCCACAATCAACCAATCTCACAAGACTCTCAGAGGATTAACAACTTGGAGCTCTTAATGGAAAATATGATGAAAAATCAAGAGATGACATTGAGAAACCAGGAAGCCTCCATGAAAAATATGGAAAAGGCAAATTGGACAACTCTCCAAGCAAATTACCATTGAAAGGCCATCAAGCTCACTACCAAGTGACACCATTCCTAATCCAAAAGAAGAGTGCAAGGCAATACAACTGAGGAGTGGAAAAATTCTGGTGAAAAATGAAGAAGCAACCAAGAAGCCAAAGGAAAGTGACAAGAAACAAGCTGAAGAAGAGAGAGCCAATGATGAAGATGTAACAACAAGAAAGCAGACCTCAGAAGAGCTCAAAGAAAGGGAAGATCAGCCACAAAAATTAAGGAAAGAGAAGGAAGCAATTAAAGAGCCAACCAAGGTACAAAGGCAGGGAGTGAACTTCACACCACCCTTGCCATATCCTCAAAGGTTCAACAAAGAGACTAAGGACCAACACTTTCCAAAATTTCTTGAAATCTTCAAGAAGTTGGAGATCAATATTCCCTTAGCTGAAGCACTTGAGCAAATGCCCCTGTATGCAAAGTTCTTAAAAGAACTCATCAACAAGAAGAGGAGTTGGCAAGAGAAGGAAACCATACTTCTCACTGAAGAATGTAGTGCTGTGATTTAAGGAGTCATCCCACCAAAGCTTAAAGATCCAGGGAGCTTTGTAGTTTCATGTACCATAGGCAAAATAACCATAGACAAAGCTCTCTGTGACCTTGGTGCTAGCATCAATCTGATGCCACTATCAATGATGAGAAAGCTTGCCATAGAGGAACTCAAACCTACCAGGATGTCTTTGGTGATGGCTGACAGATCAATCAAGACACCCAATTGCATTGTGGAAAACCTGTTAGTGAAGGTTGGGGAGTTTATCTTCCCAGCAGACTTCGTAATCCTGGATACAGAGGAAGAAGGAAACAACTCAATCATCTTGGAAAGGCCATTTTTAGCCACAGCCAGAGCCATTATTGATGTAGAGAAGGGAGAGATGATTTTTAGAGTACATAATGAGCAAATGGTCATCAACGTCTTCAAATCAATGCAACACCCTCCTGAACAAGAAAATTACATGAAGGTGGACATGATAGAAAGTCTAGTGGAGGAAATGTTAGAAGCCACTTGTCATGAGCAACAGGAAGAAGAGGTGGTAGAAATCTCTAGTGAAGACAAGGAGAAAGAGAAGCCAAAACAGGAATTGAAACCTCTTTTCCCTCACCTCAAATATGTGTTCCTGGGAGAGGAAGAGACCCTACCAGTGATCATTAACTCCTCCTTGAATATGGAAGAAGAAACAAAGCTGATTGAAGTGTTGAAAGCTCACAAAGCAGCCTTGGGGTGGACAATTGACGATATTAAAGGTATTAGCCCAACCATTTGTATGCATAAAATTTTGCTGGAAGAAGAATCAAAGCCTATGGTCCAACCCCAAAGAAGGCTCAACCCAGCCATGAAGGAGGTAGTTCAAAAGGAAGTCATGAAGTTGTGGAATGCTGGAATAATTTTCCCAATTTCTGACAGCTCATGGGTGAGCCCGGTTCAAGTTGTACCAAAAAAGGGAGGAATGACGGTCATCACCAATGAGAAGAATGAGTTGATCCCTACCAGGACAGTGACTGGGTGGAGGGTGTGCATAGACTATAGAAGATTGAATGATGCCACAAGGAAAGACCATTTCCCTCTCCCATTCATTGATCAGATGCTGGAAAGATTAGCTGGTCATGCCTATTATTGTTTTTTAGATGGGTATTCTGGTTACAATCAAATCGTGGTGGACCCTAAAGATCAAGAAAAATCTGCCTTCACATGTCCATTTGGAGTTTTTGCATACAGGAGGATGCCCTTTGGGCTGTGCAACGCCCCAGCCACATTTCAGAGGTGTATGCTTTCCATTTTCTCAAATATGGTTGAAAAATTTTTAGAAGTCTTCATGGATGATTTTTCTGTCTTTGGAAATTCATTTAACACCTGTTTGCATCATTTAACTCTTGTTTTGAAAAGATGCCAAGAAACTAACTTGATCTTAAACTGGGAAAAATGCCATTTCATGGTTCCTGAAAGGATAGTTCTTGGGCATAAGGTGTCATGCAGAGGTATAGAAGTTGATAAAGCTAAAATAGAAATTATTGAAAAACTTCCTATACCCGTTAATGTGAAAGCAGTAAGGAGTTTTCTTGGGCATGCTGGTTTCTACAGAAGGTTCATCAAAGATTTCTCAAAAATAGCAAAGCCATTAAGCAATTTGCTAGTGATTGACAACCCTTTCATCTTTGATGACAACTGTAAGCATGCCTTTGAAACCTTAAAAAGAAAACTCATCACAGCACCAATCATCACACCCCCTGATTGGAACTTACCTTTTGAACTTATGTGTGATGCAAGTGACCTTGCTATTGGTGCTGTGCTGGGATAAAAGAAAGACAAGTTGCACCGTGTCATATATTATGCCAGCAAAGTGTTAAATAAAACACAGAAAAATTATACAACCACTGAGAAAGAACTTTTGGCGATTGTTTATGCATTTGATAAGTTTAGACAATACTTGATTGGCTCCAAAGTTATAGTGTACACTGACCATGCTGCTCTCAAGTATTTAATGTCTAAACAGGATTCAAAGCCAAGGCTTATTAGGTGGGTGCTGCTACTTCAAGAGTTTGATATTGAAGTAAGAGATAGGAAGGGAAGTGAAAATCAAGTGGCGGATCATTTATCAAGAGTACCACAAGAAACCTATCAAGATAAACCACAACAAGTAAATGAGAACTTCCCAGATGAGCACCTGTTCCAAGTTCAACAAACACCCTGGTTTGCTGACATAGCAAATTACAAAGTGGGAAGGAAGATACCTCAGGAATGTTCTAAGCAACAAGTGAAGAAGCTGCTCAATGAAGTAAGGAAGTTCTTGTGGGATGAACCCTTTTTATTCAAGAGGTGCTCTGATGGAATGATTAGGAGGTGTGTCCATGAAAATGAAATGAGGGACATATTGTGGCATTGTCATGGTTCAGCATATGGTGGACACTTTGGAACAGAGAGAATAGCTACAAAGGTATTACAAAGCGGTTTCTATTGGCCAACTATCTTCAAGGATGCCAGAGAGTTTGTTCACCAATGCAATGAATGCCAAAGAGCTGGAGGATTGACAAAAATGAATGAGATGCCTCAGAATTTCATCTTGGAAGTTGAGCTATTTGACCTATGGGGCATTGATTTCATGGGACCTTTTCCCCCCTCTTATTCTTTCAGATACATCTTGGTAGCAGTAGAGTATGTCTCAAAATGGGTGGAAGCCATAGCCACAACCACTTGTGATGCACAAATTGTCCTTCAATTCCTTAAGAAGCATATCTTCACTAGATATGGAGTACCCAAGGGCCTTGTCAGTGATGGTGGTGGTCACTTCTGCAACAAACAAATGGAGAAACTCCTCCACAAATATGGAGTAATCCATAAAGTAGCCACACCATACCATCCTCATACTAATGGTCAGGCTGAGTTAGCAAACAGAGAGTTGAAGAGAATTCTAGAAAAAACAGTGGGAAGCACAAGGAAAGATTGGGCCAGGAAGTTAGAAGATGCACTCTGGGCATACAGGACAGCTTTCAAAACTCCCATTAGAAACTCCCCATTTCAGCTATTATATGGAAAATCTTGTCACCTCCGTGTGGAGCTTGAACATAAACCTTTTTGGGCCACTAAACTCCTCAACCTTGATTCTCAAGCAACAGGAGAAAAGAGGCTGCTACAACTAAATGAGTTGGATGAGTTTAGACTAGAAGCTTATGAGAATGTTAAGATATACAAGGAGAGAGATAAGAGGTGGCATGACAAGAAGATCTCAAAGAAAGAGTTCAAGCCAGGACAGCAAGTGCTCCTGTATAACTCAAGGCTCAAGATCTTCCCTGGCAAGCTCAAGTCCAAATGGACAGGTTCGTATCTAGTAACAAAAGTCTTTCCTTATGGAAGTCTTGAGCTGCTAGATGAAGCCACACAGAGCCACTTCACAGCAAATGGACATAGAGCAAAGCCTTATTTAGGAGGACAATGGGACAAGGAAAAGGAAGTTCAGTACCTGAACTGAACAAACACAGAGAATGTCAAGCTAGTGACAATAAAAGAGCGCTTGTTGGCAGGCAACCCAACCTGAGGTAGTTTCTTTCCATAGTTATTTCAATAAAGAGGTTAATTAGCCTTATCTATATTGCAAAAAGCTAAGTTTGGTGTTGCACACCAAAACAATATAAGGGAGAATGAAGGATTCTAAGTTTGGTGTTCCACCAAAAATCTCATCATAAAACATATTCTCACCCCCTACATAATGCTAGCTTTGAGCATTTAGATAAACTAGTTAACTATTTTGTTGTTTCCAAATCATTAGTTTATTTCTTTTGAAAAAGAAAAAGAGTTTACATATAATTTGTTGCATGAGAAATATTGGCAAGGAACTAAGTTTGGTGTTCACACACCAAAATAAGTTCGAGAGCCCACACACAAGCTTTGCAGATTTACCAACACCTAAAAGGGTTGAACAGCAAACAACATTTGAGGAGCAGGCAGAAAAATAGCCAACAAATTAAAAGAACACCTGAATTACAACTCAAAAGGAGCAAATGGAAGTAAGAATGGAAAACTGTAACTCAACAGGTTGTATCTATTCTTGATCCTTGTTGTTATGTAATGAATTAATTCAAAGAGTCCTTTATGTCTGGCTGGAATGATTATTTAGTTGCAAGTGGAAGTACATGTTAAAGAAAGCTATCTGCATAATTTTTTCTTGAAAGTTATCTGTATAATAATTGTCATCACTCATCAGCTTGAACACTTTGTCTTGTCTCCCTTGCAGTTTGAATAAAAGAAAGATGTTTGATTTAGAAAAGTAATTGTTCAATTTGCAAAAGCTAGAATGAAAGTTAGTGGTGGTGTGTGTTTGATTCAACTATTAGCTCATGGAATAAATGTTGCAGAATGACTTGTTTCTTAAAGCTTAAGCTAGTTTGCTGCTATGATCCTTCAATTAATGAAAGCCCCTTGAAAATAAACTAAAACAGAAAGAAAAGGAAAGAAGAAAAGCCAAAAGTTGGCAAAGAAACAAACAATAAGGCTAGACACCGATAGCTTGGACCCTAGGACATATGCCTGTGGTGTTTATGTACTAGGATATGCTTGGACAAGTAGGTTCTAAGGAGTATTTTAAAACTTGGCAACTTAGATCAACTAATTTGGGATTGCCAACTGAAAGTCCACAATAAAGAGCAACCTAGCTACAAAACATTTAGTAATCCAAAGAGATGCTGGGCATCAATGATCCTAGGAAGAAAGAAGTGAGCCATGTGTCTGTGGTGAAAAAAAATGTTGAGTGAAAATAAGCCAAAGGCCACTACAACATTTGACACCAAGCCTTTAATAAATAATAAGCTCTGAAATGCAAAAGAAAGAAGAAAAAGCTAACAAGGGAATTAAGCAAAAAGGTAAGGAATCATAGCAGCAACCTTGGTGAACCCTTAAGGAAACATTGTTTGTTTTGACAGCAAGCAATAAATGAGCTATTTTTGATCTGCATAAAACCCCATAAATAAAATTCAACTATTTTCCTAATAAGGACATGCATACTTATCTATTTCATTCTATCTTCTCTTATGTTTAAGTGCTTGCTTGGGGACAAGCAAGTTTTAAGTTTGGTGTTGTGATGACAAGTCATCTTAGCGTAGTTTCACTAGCCTTTTTCTTTGTTTTTATTAGATTTTATGCACTTTCTTGCATTCTAAGTAAGTAATTTGGAATGAAAATGCATGACTTCTTTGAATCAATCAACCACCATGTAATTGATGATAAATCATGAGGTTTAAGCTGAATTTAATTGAATTTTAATGATTTATAAACCTTGTGAATTTGGTGATACTTTGATTGGTTGATTTGATTGCTTGTAGGTGAAGAAAGAAGAAAATAAGAAAAGCGTGGCCTAAGGGGCGTTCCAAAGGAAGCAAAAAGCGTGCCCCAAGGGAATTTCGAAAACTCCATAATTATTTTATATCCGCCTGACTGGGATTTACAAGGTGACCATAGCTTGCTTCATACCAACAATCCCCTGCAACGGCGCCAAAAACTTGGTGCACGAATTGTGAATCACACTTTTCACACTCGTACCACTAACCAGCAAGTGCACTGGGTCGTCCAAGTAATACCTTACGTGAGTAAGGGTCGAATCCCACGGAGATTGTTGGTTTGAAGCAATCTATGGTTATCTTGCAATTCTCAGTCAAGAAGTCAATTATATTTATTAGTTGAATTGCGAATAAACAAGAGAGCATGGATTAAAGGTTACTTGTTATGCAGTAATGGAGAATATGTTGGAGTTTTGGAGATGCTTTGTCTTCAAAATTTCTGCTTTCCCTTGTCTTCTGATTCACGCATGCACGTCCTCCTATGGCAAGCTGTGTGTAGGTGGATCACCGTTGTCAATGGCTACCATCCATCCTTCTAGTGAAAAGGGTCCAGGTGCGCTGTCACCGCACGGCTAATCATCTGCAGGTTCTCAATCGTACCGGAATAGGATTTACTATCCTTTTGCGTCTGTCACTACACCCAGCACTCGCGAGTTTGAAGTTCGTCACGGCCATCCAATCCCAGAATCCTACTCGGAATACCACAGACAAGGTTTAGACTTTCCGGATTCTCATGAATGCCGCCATCAATCTAGCTTATACCACGGAGATTCTGATTAAGGAATCTAAGAGATATTCATTCAATCTGATGTAGAACGGAGGTGATTGTCAAACACACGTTCGTGTATTGAGGAAGGTGATGAGTGTCACTGATCATCACCTTCTCCATAGTTAGGCGCGAATGGATATCTTAGATAGGAACACGCATGTTTGAATGGAAAACAGAAGTACTTGCATTAATTCATCGAGACACAGCAGAGCTTCTCACCCCCAACAATGGAGTTTAGAGACTCATGCCGTCAAAGAGTACAAAGTTCAGATCTAAAAATGTCATGAGATACAAAATAAATCTCTAAAAGTTGTTTAAATACTAAACTAGTAACCTAGGTTTACAGAAAATGAGTAAACTATAACAGATAGTGCAGAAATCCACTTCTGGGGCCCATTTGGTGTGTGTTGGGGCTGAGACTAAAGCTTCTCACGTGCCTGGGGCTGTTTTGGGCGTTCAACGCCAGCTTTGGATCCTTTTCTGGCGTTGAACTCCAACTTGCAACTTGTTTCTGGCGCTGGACGCCAGAATTGGGCAGAGAACTGGCGTTGAACGCCAGTTTACGTCATTTATCCTTGAGAAAAGTATGGACTATTATATATTTCTGGAAAGCCCTGGATGTCTACTTTCCAACACAATTGAAAGTACGCCATTTGGAGTTCTGTAGCTCCAGAAAATCTATTTTGAGTGCAGGGAGGTCAGAATCCAACAGCATCAGCAGTCCTTTTTCAGCCTGAATCAGATTTTTGCTCAGCTCCCTCAATTTCAGCCAGAAAATACCTGAAATTATTGAAAAACACACAAACTCATAGTAAAGTCCATAAATGTGGATTTTGCCTAGAAACTAATGAAAATAAACTGAAAACCAACTAAAACATACTAAAATCTATATGAAATTAACCCCAAAAAGCGTATAAAATATCCGCTCATCACAACACCAAACTTGAACTGTTGCTTGTCCTCAAGCAACTAGACAAATAAAATAGAAGACTAATAAGTCAAGAAGCAATAATATCTCAGAGTTTTTGAGTGAAGCTCAGATTCTAATTAGATGAGCGGGACTAGTAGCTTTTTGCTTCCGAACAGTTTTGGCATCTCACTTTATCCATTGAAGCTCAGAGTGATTGGCATCTATAGGAACTTAGAATTCAGATAGTGTTATTGATTCTCCTATTTCAGTATGATGATTCTTGAACACAGCTACTTTATGAGTCTTGGCCGTGGCCCTAAGCACTTTGTTTTCCAGTATTACCACCGGATACATAAATGCCACAGACACATAATTGGGTGAACCTTTTCAGATTGTGACTCAGCTTTGCTAAAGTCCTCAATTAGAGGTGTCCAGGGTTCTTAAGCACACTCTTCTTTTTGCTTTGGACCTTGACTTTAACCGCTCAGTCTCAAGTTTTCACTTGACACCTTCATGCCACAAGCACATGGCTAGGGACAGCTTGGTTTAGCCGCTTAGGCCAGGATTTTATTCCTTTAGGCCCTCCTATCCACTGATGCTCAAAGCCTTGGGATCCTTTTTATTACCCTTGCCTTTTGGTTTTAAGGGCTATTGGCTTTTTCTGCTTGCTTTCTCTTCTCTTTTTTTTTTCTGCAAGCTTTGTTCTTTGCTGCTTTTTCTTGCTTCAAGAATCATTTTTATGATTTTTCAGATTATCAATAACATGTCTCATGTTCATCATTCTTTCAAGAGCCAACATATTTAACAATCTTAAACAACAAATTCAAAAGACATATGCACTGTTCAAGCATTCATTCAGAAGACAGAAAGCATTGCCACCACATGTTACTAATTAGAATTTTTCTTATTAAAAAAAAACTCGAATTTTATTGCCTCTTATTCAAAAGATCTACTATTTTATTCATGTTTGATGATGATGAGAAAAATAGACTATAACTTAATTGGAGGTAAAATCAAAATAGACACTAATTACTACTATATGACTCCTAAGGTAAACTCTTATAACGACAACTATCACAGAGTTAAAGCAGAAATTGGAATTTAACAACCTTTGTTCTGGGAAGTGGATGTTCCTCGGATCTGTGGGGTGCTTGGTCCTTCAAGAGATAACTTCTGGCACTTCAATTCCCTCAAGTCACGCCCTTGCTCTTCCCGTTCTTTAATCAAATAGCAAAGAATTTGACTTTGTTCCTTTTGTTCCTTTATTATTTGTTCCATAGCTTCTTGCATCTTGGTAACTGATGTTTCAAGATACTCCCAATATTCAGATTGAGAGATTTCTGGGAGAAATTCCTGTGTTTTCTTCTTGATGGGGTCATCCTGTGCTTGTTGTTTTTCCATTGATGCTTTGGTGATTGGTTTCTCAATTGAGGTATACTCAGTTATTCCCATCCTTACTCCAGCGTCCTTGCAGAGCAAAGAAATCAAGCTTGGGTAAGCCAACCTGGCCTCTTTAGAATTTTTATTAGCAATTTTGTAGAATTCAGTTGAAATCAGTTGATGAACTTTCACTTCTTTTCCCATCATGATGCAATGGATCATCACTGCTCTTTTAACAGTGACTTCAGAACGGTTGCTGGTGGGCAGCAGAGAATGCCCAATGAAGTCCAGCCATCCTCTGGCAACTGGTTTGAGATATTCTCTTTTGAGTTGATTTGGGACACCCTTCGTACTGGTGGTCCACCTGGCTCCAGGGATACATATATCCTCTAGAATCTTATCCAGGCCCTTGTCTGTTCTCATCATTCTCCTGTTGAAAGAGTCTGGATCATCTTTCAGCTGAGGTAGCTTTAAGATCTCCCTGATCTTGTCAGGGTTGGTATGAACAATCTTTCCTCTGACCACGGTCCGATATTCATAGAAAGCAGTTCCAGATAGTTTTTGCTTGTCTGTCTGCCACATGTTAGCATAGAACTCCTGGACCATATTCCTTCCCACTTTCGTCTCAGGATTAGCTAGGACCTCCCAGTTCCTGATTCGAATTTGCTCCTGGATCTCCGGATATTCGTCTTCTTTCAGATCGAATCTAACTTCTGGGATCACTGATCTTAGACCCATTATTTTGTAATAATGGTCTGAATGTTCTTTAGATAAGAACTTCCCTTGATTCCAAAGTGGTTTTGGAACGCTCTCTTTCTTGCCTCTTGAAGTGGGTTGTTTTTCCTTAGGAGCCATGATCTTAGTGATCACGGATAAATACACCAAACTTAGAGGTTTGCTTGTCCTCAAGCAAAAGAAAAGAAAGGAGAGGGATAGAAGGAGAGCTAGGTGCAATTGTTGATGGAGGGGGGAGGCCGAACCCATATTTAAAGGGAGGGGGGTGGGTTCGAAAATTTAGAAAAGATATGATAAAAAAGATTGATTTGGAAAAGATAAGATAGAAGATATGATAAGAGAGGATATAGTTTAAAATTGAAAAGATATGAAAAATTTTTGAAAAAGATAAATCTAGATTTTGAAAAAGATAATGTGGAGATTTGAAAAAGATATTGATGAGTTGAAAAGATTTTTGGAAAAGAGTTGAATTAGATTGAAAAAGAGGGTTTGTGCTTATGGATTAAGATATATTTGATATTTTTAAAGTAGGATTTTTAGAAATCAGGGTTCTTAACATGTGTATGCAAGAAATCATGATTTGAAACATGGAAATTAAAATTAGAATGAAAAATATGAAGAAGAAACGAATTTACCTCCTCCCCATCATCCTGGCGTTCAACGCCCAAATGCTGCTCTCCTGGGCGTTCAACGCCCAGTTGTTGCCCTTTTTGGGCGTTGAACGCCAGATAGCTGTCCTTACTGGCGTTTTCTTGCCAGTGAGCTCTTTTTCTCTGTTTTGTGTGCAGATTCCTTCTGTAACCCTGTGAACTTATGCAATTGATTCTTTACCTTGTTATTAATGAACTTAATATAAACAAATAAAAATAAAAATAGGGCAAAATGCTTAGAGGATTGATGCCCCATGGCTGGGTTGCCTTCCAGCAAGCGCTTCTTTATTGTCTTTAGCTGGACCTTGCTGAGCTTTTAATCTAGCTTCAGCCTTGAGCACTCTTGCTCAACGTTGCCTTCAAGATAGTGCTTGATTCTCTGTCCATTGGCAATGAACTTCTTATCAGAATCAATATCTTGAAGCTCCATATAACCATATGGTGATACACTTGTAATCACATATGGTCTCCTCCACCAGGATTTCAGTTTTCCGGGGAATAGCCTGAGTCTAGAGTTAAACAGCAGAACCTTCTGTCCTGGTTCAAAGATTCTAGATGACAGCTTTCTATCATGCCACTTTTTTTATTTCTCTTTATAAAGCTTGGCATTTTCGAAAGCAGTGAATCTGAATTCCTCTAGCTCATTTAGCTGGAGCAATCTTTTTTCTCCTGCTAATTTGGCATCAAAGTTTAAGAATCTGGTTGCCCAGTAGGCTTTATGTTCCAGTTCCACGGGCAGGTGACATGCCTTACCATACACAAGTTGGTATGGAGAGGTCCCTATAGGTGTCTTGAATGCTGTTCTGTAAGCCCACAGAGCATCATCCAAGCTCCGTGCCCAATCCTTTCTATGGGTACTTACTGTCCGTTCTAGGATTCTCTTTAATTCTCTGTTAGAGACTTCAGCTTGCCCATTAGTTTGTGGATGATATGGAGTAGCTATCTTGTGGCGAATCCCATACCGAACCATGGCAGAGTAAAGCTGTTTGTTGCAGAAGTGAGTGCCCCCATCACTGATCAGTACTCTAGGGACACCAAACCTGCTAAAGATATGTTTTTGGAGGAACTTCAGCACTGTTTTAGTATCATTGGTGGGTGTGGCAATGGCCTCAACCAATTTTGATACATAGTCAACTGCCACCAGAATATAAGTGTTTGAGAATGATGGTGGGAAAGGTCCCATGAAGTCAATTCCCCATACGTCAAACAATTCAATCTCCAAGATTCCTTGTTGAGGCATGGCGTAACCATGGGGCAGATTACCAGCTCTTTGGCAACTGTCACAGTTGCGTACAAACTCTCGGGAATCTCTATAGAGTGTGGGCCAATAGAAGCCACATTAGAGGACCTTGGTGGCTGTTCGCTCACCCCCGAAATGGCCTTCATATTGAGATCCCTGGCAATGCCATAGGATCCTCTGCGCTTCTTCTCTAGGAACACACCTACGGATTATTCAGTCTGCACATCTCTTAAAGAGATAGGGTTCATCCCACAAGTAGTACTTTGTATCAGTGATTAATTTTTTCTTTTGTTGCCTGTTGTACTATTTGGGTATGAACCTTGCAGCTTTATAGTTTGCAATATCGGCAAACCATGGTGTTTCCTGAATGGTAAATAAATGCTCATCCAGAAAAGTCTCAGAGATCTCAAGAGAGGGGAGGGACGTTCCTTCTACTGGCTCTATCCGGGACAGATGATCAGCCACTTGGTTCTCTGTCCCTTTTCTGTCTCTTATTTCTATATCAAACTCTTGCAGAAGCAACACCTGATGACATGTCACCATGTCATGTTTTTCTATGCTTTTTCATACAAGAAATTGATGATTTGTGCTTAAATATTGAATGCTTTTGTACTTAATTGGTATATTTCCTTGATCTTTTAATTTTATAAATCTTGTAGGAAATAAGAAGAAAAAGAAGCAAAAAAGAGCACAAAATAAGCTAAAAAGAAGAAAAGAGGAATTTTGGGCACACTTTGAAGTTGGAGCACATTTTAGAGGCTTAGGCCACACTTTTAAAAGCGTGGCCCATGACCAAATCAAGGAAGAGAAGCATGGCCCAAAGGAAGAAAAGCGTGGCTCAAAACAAGGAGCAAGAGCACAAAGCTCTTGCCGAGAGCTTTAGAGCTCTTGTGGAGAGCTTTACTTCAAATAATCAAAAGCCAAGCTCTTGCCCAAGAGCTTTTTCGGGCTTGCTTCAAGGAAAATGAGCATTGGAAGCAAAATTTTCTCTAAGTTAAAATCTGGGCGCTCACAGCATGACCATGCCTCCTTCAAAGGGCTATAACTTGAGATACAAAAATCCGATTGATGTGCTTCCAGTTGCGTTGGAAAGCTGACATTCAGAGCTTTCTAACGATGTATGGCAATCCATATTTGGCATAGAATTGAGGCACGAGTGAAAGGCATCTTTAAGGGCTAAAAACAAGCAAAAATGAATCAAAGTGCTTCCACCAGGATTCGAAGAGGGATACCAAGGGAAGACACTAGGCGCTACTCTTGTGCCAAGGAAAATGGCCAGCAAATGCTTCACCCAAGACTTGAACCATGGACCTCAAGGACAAGTAAAGCTCTTGGGCAAGAGCTTTTAAGCTCTTGCAAAGAGCTTTGTTCTCTTGTCACAAGGAAGGAACGTGCGCACACTTTGGCAAGGAAGGGAACCAAAGCTCTTGGCCAAAGCTCTTGCCAAGAGCCGAGCTTTCCCCTGGGAGGTGGACCATGGGCCAAAATTCAACCAAAATTCCAATTAAATTCAATTCTTCACCAAATTGAATTGAGGCCAACCAAACCCATTTCTCTTCAAATCCAAAGCAAGCAAAGCCCACATCATCACTCAAAGGCACAAGAACAAGCTAGAATTAGGATTTTCATTTAATTTGTTTTTCATTTCAATGTCATTTTATTCTGTAAAAAGCCTATATAAAGGCATCACTCTCATTTTCAAAAGAGAGCTCGATTAGAAAGGAGGCTAGCTCCAATAGGGAGTTGTGCACTCTTTAGTTTTTATTTTGCTTTCTTTCTTAGTTTTCTTCTCTGTTTTGAATTTTTGGATTGAGATTGGAAGGAATTCTGTTTTCATTCTCCATCTGCAACTTCTCTTGTTCCTCTTCTGCAATTTACTCTTCCATTTTCATTTTGCAATTGTTCTTGTTGGATCAAGGAAGGATTTGAGATCTAGACTTGTTTTCTAGTCTCTTCCACTCCTGAGATCTTGAACCACTTTTAAATTGCTGCAAATTAAGCACTGCTTTTCTGTTTTGATCCTTCACTAAAATTTTCCCTTTCTGTTTAGATTTGCTGCAACTCTCAATTTACTTTCCTGCATATTTACCTTTACTATAATTGTTCTGAATTTGATCTGTTGCTCTCTTTAAATATTCTGCACCCAACCCCCTTTACTTTTCATGCAATTTACATTTCTTGTCATTTAAGATTCTTGCAATTTACATTTCTTGCTCTTTAAGTTTCTGTCCAGTTTACTTTCTGCACTTTAATTCCTCTTGTCATTTACTTTCTGTTGTTTCAACTGTACTCAAATCACTCAATGTTAGCTTGACTAAACTAATCACCCACTAAAGTTGCTTGATCCATCAATCCCTGTGGGATCGACCTCACTCTAAGTGAGTTTTACTACTTGATACGACCCGGTACACTTGCTGGTGAGTTTTTGGTGTTTTGGAAATTCATTTTTCCTCAAAAATACCATCAAGTTTTTGGCGCCGTTGCCGGGGATTGATTTAGATCAACAATGATTAAGTAGGTGAGAAGTCTAGATCAAGCATTTTCTTTATTTTTGTTTTCTATTTTAGATTGAAACCAAGGTGTTTGAGTTTTTGCCTCACTAAGAAATTCTCATCTCTGATATGAGTAATTTCAATTTTCCTTAGTGTTGTGTGTTCCAAAATTCAAATGGAGTTTAACTCATCTTATGATCAAACAAATTTTATGGGATATTACCCACCACCACCAATCTCTAATGGTGGCTGGGAATATCACCAAGAAAATACAAAGTCTGAGTACTCCAATCCATGGAGATTTGTTTCAGAAACACAAGATGAGCAAGAGAATCATATGGGATATCTTCCTCCACCACAAAATGATGCAAGCTGCTATTCTAATGGTGGCTGGGAGGAGCAAAACCAGAAAACATTTGAGAGCCCATATTCCACTTATCAAGAGTCATCTTCACTTGAACGTGCCTTCAATTCACTTATACAAAATTGTCCAACCTCACCTTCCAGTTTTTCATCTGAAAATTCTTCATCACTTGACTATGCCTCAACAAAAAAAACCATCCCAAGACTCACAACCAACACAAACTTCCACGAGCCAAAGATTCTCAATGTTTGAGTCCAGGTTCAACAGACTTGTGGAGAAACAACAAAAATTCTGGAGAGAACTAGAAATCATTTCTCAGGAGACGGATGAGCAATTGGAGGACACGGAGAAACACTTAGAACTACGAAGCAAGGAAAATGAAGACCAATTGATGGATGTGAAGGATAAAGTGGAAGAGCAAGATGAGGAGGCTACTGCATCAAGTGAACTTTCTATGAAGAATGAGGTGGTTGAAAATGAAACTGCACTTGAGGTGATAGAGGAACATGAAACTTCCCTCCCAAAGGAATTAATGGGAAATCATGAAGAAGAAATGGAGGAAGATACTCAAAAGAATTCACACTCAAGTGAAGTAGAGAAGTGCACAGAGGAAGAGCTCAGGGAACCACCAATACAAGAGGCTCTTGATGAAAAGAAGACTCCAACAATCACACAACCACCAAGACTTGGATTCAAGGAAGTGAAGGCAATTAACAAAAGCACCAAGAAGAGGATTGTGACCAAGCTACCAAGGACAACATTCAAGAGGAGGTCAACCACAAGCAATCCAACCCCTGGACCAATGGCAAGCAAGCTCAATCAAGCCATGTATAAAAGAAAGCTTGCTGAGAGGAAACCAAGACAGGGGGCAATAGCTGAATCTTCTCCTCTCTTGAGGTCATTCCTCTTAACAAACTGGAAGAAGAGGAAGAAAGTAAAGAACAACATGCCAACAGTAGGTAACGTTTCTCTTCTATGCTTTGTTCTCTTTCTTTACTTTGTTTAAATTCAATAAAATGGCATATGGTTACATTCTAAGTTTGGTGTTGCCTTGCAACAAATTGTTTTCAATCTTTTTGGATGATTGCATCAAATCAAAAAAATGAAAGTGACACACCAAGATTCTAAGTTTGGTGTGCCACTTATTTTTTCTATGCAAATCATTCAGCAACACCACTTGTTTGCATAATCATAATGTTCTTTGCACTATTATTTTTCTTTTAGTTAGACAATTTTAGTTTTCTCTTTGTTTTTAGTCATTTCTTTGTTTTAAATGCTTTCTTTTATTTACTGTGTTTGTTAATACACTACCAAGAGAGCTTTATTCATGATAGATTCTTAGCTTGGTGATTGTATTTAACATATAACAGTTTCTTTCATTTAGTTTTATTTCAAATAAATTGACATGTGGTTGCATTCTAAGTTTGGTGTTGCTATGCAACAAAATTTGGTTCTAATCCTTACAAGATACTTGCATCAATTCCAAGTGAAAGTGTCACACTAAGTTTGGTGTGCCACTTATTCTTTATGCAAAGTATTATGCTCACCTTCTTAAGTTTGCAATCACAATGTCTCTGTCTCTTGTGCCTTGATTATTATCTTTAATTTTGCTTGCTTAGAACACATGTACTACTAACTTTTCATTGTGTAAGACATTCATGATCCATCTTAGCCCCATAGCCATTGTTCTAATTGTTGCTTGAGGATGAGCAAGCATTCTGAGTTTGGCAAGGGAAGGAGGAAGAATAGAGGAAAAAGGACAACAATAATGAAGATGAACTACAAGGTTGTAGAGTTCTTTTTCTCCTCATTTGTTTCCAACACTTAAAATGCATGATTGTTTTTATATTCTCTGTATGCATGTGTGGTATGAATAAGTATAGCTTGAATATTGATTTGTAACATGTTGCCATGCCATTATGACTACCAACTTGAGTTTTATAAAGCTTAAAGCAGTAAAGTATCATGATCATAAACAAACAAGGAATTAAAGAAGAAATTAGCATGTGCATAAAAGTATTGGAAAGCTAGTATGACTACTTGTTGCTCAATTTCATTGGATTTTATTTAATTGAAGTTTTTATCTAGTACATTTTGTGAAATCTTTTGAAAATCATGAAAACCTTGAAGAAGCAAATAAAATTAAGGCAAAAAAAAAAGAAAAAGGGAAAGAAGCAACACTTGCAGAAGTGACATTTTTCTGAAGTGACATTTTTCCCAGTTTAAGACTAGGTTGGTCTCTTGGCATCTCTTCAGGACAAGTTTCAGGTGATCAAGACAGGAGCTGAATGAGTCTCCATATACTGAGAAGTCATCCATGAAGACTTCTAGAAATTTTTCCACCATATCAGAGAAAATAGAGAGCATGCATCTCTGGAAGGTTGCAGGCGCATTACACAGCCCAAATGGCATCCTTCTATAAGCAAACACTCCAGATGGACATGTGAATGCTGTTTTCTCTTGATCCTGGGGATCTACTGCAATCTGGTTATAGCCTGAGTAGCCATCCAAAAAGCAGTAATAATCATGACCTGCCAGTCTTTCTAGCATCTAGTCTATGAATGGTAAAGGAAAATGATCCTTTCTGGTGGCTGTATTGAGCCTTCTGTAGTCAATACACATGCGCCACCCTGTAACTGTTCTTGTAGGAACCAGTTCATTTTTTTCATTATGAATCACTGTCATGCCTCCCTTTTTTGGGACGACTTGGACAGGGCTCACCCAGGGGCTATCAGAAATAGGATAAATAATCCCAGCCTCTAGTAATTTGGTGACCTCTTTCTGCACCACTTCCTTCATGGCTGGATTTAGCCGCCTCTGTGGTTGAACCACTGGTTTAGCATTATCTTCCAATAAGATTTTGTGCATGCATCTAGCTGGGCTTATGCCCTTAAGGTCACCTATGGACCACCCAATAGCTGTTTTGTGTGTCCTTAGCACTTGAATAAGTGCTTCCTCTTCCTGTGGATTTAAAGCAGAGCTTATGATCACTGGAAAAGTGTCACCTTCTCCCAGAAATACATATTTTAGGGATGGTGGTAATGGTTTGAGCTCAGGTTTAGGAGGTTTTTCCTCTTCCAGAGGAAATTTCAGAGGCTCTTTCATCTCCTCTGAATCTTCCAAATCAGGCTGAACATCTTTAAAGATGTCTTCCAACTCTGATTCGAGACTCTCAGCCATGTTGATCTCTTCTACCAAAGAGTCAATAAGATCAACTTTCATGCAGTCTTTTGATGTGTCTGGATGCTGCATGGCTTTGACAGCATTCAACTTAAACTCATCATCATTGACTCTCAGGGTTATTTCCCCTTATTGGACATCAATGAGGGTTCGTCCAGTTGCTAGGAAGGGTCTTCCTAGAATGAGAGTAGCACTCTTGTTCTCCTCCATTTCCAGCACTACAAAGTCAGTGGGAAAGGCGAATGGTCCAACTCTGACAATCATGTCTTCAATCACACCTGATGGGTATTTAATGGAGCCATCAGCAAGTTGGAGACAAATCTGGGTTGGTTTAACTTCTTCAGTTAAGCCAAGCTTTCTGATAGTGAATGCAGGTATTAGGTTGATGCTTGCCCCAAGATCGCATAAAGCTGTCTTGGTGCAATTACCTTCTAATATGCATGGTATCAGAAAACTCCCAGGGTCTTTAAGCTTTTCAGGAAAGCTTTTTAGAATGACTACACTGCATTCTTCAGTGAGGAGAACTCTTTCTGTTTCTTTCTAATCCTTTTTATGACTCAGGATCTCTTTCATGAACTTGGCATAAGAAGGAATTTGCTCAAGTGCCTCTGCAAATGGAATCTTTATTTCAAGAGTCCTGAGATAATCTGCAAAAGCGAGCAAATTGCTTATCCTGCTCCTCTTTCCAGAGTTTTTAAGGATAAGGTATCTTGGCTTTATATTCCTCAACCTTAGTTGCTGTAGGTTTATTGCCTACAGAAGTGGTTGAAGAAGCCTTTTTAGCGGGGTTGTCATCAGCACTTGTGTGTGTCTGATCCCTCACTGGCAATTGAGTGCCAGAGTTAGAAGCTGGAGTGACGTTAGATGCCAACTCCTTGTCTGTTCCTGGCATCTGAACGCCAGAACTGTGCCCATTTTGGGCGTTCAACGCCAGATCCTGCCTATTTTGGGCGTTCAACGCCAGATCTTTGCTTGTTTCTGGCGTTGAACGCCAGTCCTTGCTTGTTACTGGCGTTGAACGCCAGTCTTGGGCATGGTCTGGGCGTTCAGCGCCAGCCTTCCACCAGATTGCTGGCGTTTTAACGCCAGAATTACTTTTCCCTGGGCTCTTACTGTCCTCAGGTGAATTTTGGGTGGTTTGCTCATTCCTTAGCTCTTTGCTGCCTTGAGGTGGGGTATTTAATGTTTTCCCACTTCTTAATTGAACTGCTTAGCATTCTTCTGTTATTTGTCTTGACAGCTGCTGCTTTGTTTGCTTCAATTATTCTTCCATTTTTATATTAGCCATCCTTGTCTCTTGTAGTTTATCCTTGAATTCGGCTAACTGCTTTGTTAGAAAGTCCAATTGCTGATTGAATCAGCAGCTTGTTTTACAGGGCTGAGTTCAGCAGTTACTGTTTTAACCTCTTCTTTCATGGAAGGGTCACTGCTTAGGTACAGATGCTGATTCCTGGAAACTGTATCAATGAGCTCTTGAGCCTCTTCAATTATCTTTCTCATGTGGATAGATCCACCAGCTGAGTAATCTAGAGACATCTGAGCTCCTTCTGCAAGCCCATAATAGAAGATGTCTAACTGAACCCACTCTGAAAACATTTCAGAGGGGCATTTTCGTAGCATCTCTCTGTATCTCTCCCAGGCATCATAAAGAGATTCCTTATCTCCTTGTTTAAAGCCTTGGATGTCCAGCCTTAGCTGTGTCATCCGTTTTGGGGGAAAGTATTGATTCAGGAATTTTTCTGTCAACTGTTTCCATGTCCTTATGCTGGCCTTAGGTTAGTTATTTAACCACCTCTTAGCTTGATCTTTTACAGCAAATGGAAACAGTAATAGTCTGTAGACATCCTGATCTATTTCCTTATCATGTACTGTGTCAGTAATTTGTAAAAATTGTGCCAGAAACTCTGTAGGTTCTTCCTGTGGAAGACCGAAATACTGGCAACTTTGCTGCACCATGATAATGAGCTGAGGATTCAACTCAAAGCTACTAACTCCAATGGAGGGTATACAGATACTACTCCCATATAAAGCATTAGAGGGGTTAGCATATGACCCCAGAGTCCTCCTGGACTGTTCATTTCCACTTAAATCCATAATGGAGAAAGGGAGATGATGTCAAATAAAAAATTTATTTTTATTTATTTATTTATTTATTTAATTCGAAAATGAAGTGAATTAAAATAAAATAAACAAAAATGGTTGAAAATTTTCAAAAAAATGAGGAGAGAGAAAGTGGTTAGGAAGTTTTAAAAAGGATATGATGATTTTTGAAAAAGGTTTTAAATTTTGAAAAAAAAATCTGAATTTTAAAGGTAAATTTCGAAAATTTGCTTTAAAATAGAGAGAAAAGATATTTTTGAATTTAAAGAGGAGAGAGAGAAACAATAAGATAGCACATGATTTAAAAGTTTTAGATCTAATGCTCCTTGTTTTTGAAAATTTTGGAGGGAAAACACCAAGGAACACCAAACTTAAAAATTTTAAGATCAAGACACAAGGAAAACTCAAGAACACTTTGAAGACTCACAAGAACACAAGAACATGAAGAAAGAACACCAAACTTAAAATTTTTAGAAAACCGAACTAAAATTTTCGAAAACCAAAGGGAAATCAACAAGAAAACACCAAACATAAAGTTTGGCACAAAATTTAATAGAGAAATTATTATTTTTGAAAAAGATTTTTAAAAAGAGTATACCAAACTGCCACGGACTTAGACCAACGCTCTAGCCAATTGGGCAGTAAATGTAACACTTGTTTTGAAGAAGTATAAAATTTTAATCAAGAACAATAATAAGAGACTCTAAACCAAAAAGAAAAATTTTTCCTAATCTAAGCAACAAAATAAACCGTCAGTTGTTCAAACACGAACAATCCCCGGCAACGGCGCCAAAAACTTGGTATGCGAAATTGTTACTCAGGTTGTGAATTATTGTTCGAAATTGATTCCTTGGCAATGGCACCAAAAACGGATGCACAGAACCATGGTCTAAACATATCTTCACAACTTCGCATAACTAACCAGCAAGTGCACTGGGTCATCCAAGTAATACCTTACGTGAGTAAGGGTCGAATCCCACGGAGATTGTTGGTATGAAGCAAGCTATGGTCACCTTGTAAATCTCAGTCAGGCGGATATAAAATAGTTATGTAGTTTTCGAAATTTAGTAATAAAAGAAGGATAGAAATACTTATGTAAATCATTGGTGAGAATTTCAGATAAGCGTATGGAGATGCTTTCATCCCTCTGAACCTCTGCTTTCCTGCTGTCTTCATCCAATCAGTCTTGCTCCTTTCCATGGCTGGCTTTATGCAAGGGCATCATCGTTGTCAGTGGCTACATCCCCTCCTCTTGTGAAAATGGTCCAAGATGCCCTGTCATGGCACGGCTAATCATCTGAGGTTCCCGATCATGCTGGAATAGGATTCACCCTCCTTTTGCGTCTGTCACTACGCCCAGCACTCGCGAGTTTGAAGCTCGTCACAGTCATTCAATCATTGAATCCTACTCAGAATACCACAGACAAGGTTTAGACTTTCCGGATTCTCTTGAATGCCGCCATCATTCTAGCTTACACCACAAAGATTCCGATTAAGAGATCTAAGAGATACTCATTCAATCTAAGATAGAACGGAAGTGGTTGTCAGGCACGCGTTCATAAGGAATGATGATGATTGTCACGTTCATCACATTCAGGTTGAAGTGCGAATGAATATCTTAGAAGCAAAATAAGATGAATTGAATAGAAAACAGTAGTACTTTGCATTAATCTTTGAGGAACAGCAGAGCTCCACACCTTAATCTATGGAGTGTAGAAACTCTACCGTTAAAAATACATAAGTGAAAGGTCCAGGCATGGCCGAATGGCCAACCCCCTAAAACGTGATCACAGGATCAGAATACAATCCAGGATGTCTAATACAATAGTAAAAGGTCCTATTTATAATAAACTAGCTACTAGGGTTTACAGAAGTAAGTAGTTGATGCATAAATCCACTTTCGGGGCCCACCTGGTGTGTGCTTGGGCTGAGCTTGAAGTCTACACATGGAGAGGTCATTCTTGGAGTTGAACGCTAGCTTTTGTGCCAGTTTGGGCGTTGAACTCCACTTTGCAACTTGTTTCTGGCGCTGGACGACAGAATTGGGCAGAGAGCTGGCGTTGAACGCCAGTTTGCGTCATCTAAACTTGTGCAAAGTATGGACTATTATATATTGCTGGAAATCCCTGGATGTCTACTTTCCAACGCAATTGGAAGCGCGCCATTTTGAGTTCTGTAGCTCCAGAAAATCCATTTTGAGTGCAGGGAGGTCAGAATCCAACAGCATCAGCAGTCCTTCTTCAACCTCTGAATCTGATTTTTGCTTAAGTCCCTCAATTTCAGCCAGAAATTACCTGAAATCACAGAAAAACACACAAACTCATAGTAAAGTCCAGAAATGTGAATTTAACATAAAAACTAATGAAAACATCCCTAAAAGTAACTAGATCCTACTAAAAACATGCTAAAAACAATGCCAAAAAGCGTATAAATTATCCGCTCATCACAACACCAAACTTAAATTGTTGCTTGTCCCCAAGCAACTGAAAATCAAATAGGATAAAAAGAAGAGAATATATTATAAATTCCAAACTATCAATGAAACATAGCTTCAATCAGATGAGCGGGACTTGTAGCTTTTTGCCTCTTGAATAGTTTTGGCATTTCACTTTATCAATTGAGGTTCAGAATGATTGGCATCTATAGGAACTCAGAGTTCAGATAGTGTTATTGATTCTCCTAGTTCAGTATGATGATTCTTGAACACAGCTTCTTTATGAGTCTTGGCCGTGGCCCTAAGCACTTTGTTTTCCAGTATTACCACCGGATACATAAATGCCACAGACACATAATTGGGTGAACCTTTTTAGATTGTGACTCAGCTTTGCTAAAGTCCCCAATTAGAGGTGTCCAGGGTTCTTAAGCACACTCTTTTTTTGCTTTGGACCTTGACTTTAATCGCTCAGTCTCAAGTTTTCACTTGACACCTTCACGCCACAAGCACATGGTTAGGGACAGCTTGGTTTAGCCGCTTAGGCCAGGATTTTATTCCTTTAGGCCCTCCTATCCACTGATGCTCAAGGCCTTGGGATCCTTTTTATTTTCCCTTGCCTTTTGGTTTTAAGGGCTATTGGCTTTTTTTTTTGCTCTTGCCTCTTGGTTTTAAGAGCTTTTGGCTTTTTCTGCTTGCTTTTTCTTTTTCTTTCTATTTTTTTTTGCCTATTTATTTTTATTTTTTTCTGCAAGCTTTGTTTTTTGTTGCTTTTTCTTGCTTCAAGAATCATTTTTATGATTTTTCAGATTATCAAATAACATGTCTCCTAGTCATCATTCTTTCAAGAGCCAACATATTTAACATTCTTAAACAACAACTTCAAAAGACATATGCACTGTTCAAGCATTCATTCAGAAATCAAGAAGCATTGTCACCACATCAATATAATTAAACTAAGTTCAAGGATAAATTCGAAACTCATGTACTTCTTGTTCTTTTGAATTAAAACATTTTTCATTTAAGAGAGATGATGGATTCATAGGACATTCATAACTTTTAAGACATGGTTACTAACTACTAATGATCATGTAATGAAGACATAAACATGGATAAGCACTTAACATAGAAAACGAAAAACAGAGAAAGTAAGAACAAGGAATGAGTCCACCTTAGTGATGATGGCGTTTCCTTCTTGAGGAACCAATGATGTTCTTGAGCTCTTCTATGTCTCTTCCTTGCCTTTGTGGCTTGATTCCTAGTGATTTTTGGTATTTCTATCCTCAGTTGCTTCCAATAACTATGTGGAGGGAAGTGCATCCCCTGAGGTATCTCAGGGATCTCTTGATTTGCAGCCACATGTTCTACCACTGAGCTATAGATCCTTTACATAATTGTTTTACCATACCAAACTTAGAATGTTGCTCGCCCTCGAGCAAGAGAAGAAAGAATAGATGAAGAAGAAGAAGATATGGAGGAGATAGAGGGATGTGTGTATGGATGTGAGTGGTGAATGGAAAACAGAAGGGATGACCATGAATGGAGAGAGAGAGGGTGAGGTGGGTGGGGATCCTGTGAGATTCACAGATCCTGAGATGATCCTGTGGGGTCCACAGATCCTGAGATGATCCTGTGAGGTCCACAGATCTTGAGGTGTCAAGGCATTTACATCCCTGCACCAATTTAGGCATGCAAAATGCCCTTGCACACAACTCTGGGCGTTCAGCGCCAGGTTGGTGCCCATTTTGGGCGTTCAACGCCCATTTGTCGCCCATTTCTGGCGTTGAACGCCAAAACCATGCTTGTTCTGGGCGTTCAGCGCCAGCTCTTCTCCAGGGTGCATTTCTGGCATTCAAACGCCCATATGCTGCCCCTTTCTGGCGTTCAGCGCCAGAACCATGCTCTGTTCTGGCGTTGAACGCCCAAAACATGCTTCTTACTGGCGTTTAAACGCCAGTAAGGCCTTCCTCCAGGGTGTGATTTTTCTTCTGCTGTTTTTGATTTTGTTTTCAATTTTTTTTATTTATTTTGTGACTCCACATGATCATGTACCTATAAAGACATATAACTAATAAAAAATAAAAATTGGGTTACCTCCCAACATGCGCTTCTTTAATGTCAATAGCTTGACAGTGGGCTCTCATGGAGCCTCACAGATGTGCAGAGCTTTGTTGAGACTCTCCAACACCAAACTTAGAATTTGGATATGGGAGTTCAACACCAAACTTAGAGTTTGGTTGTGGCCTCCTAACACCAAACTTAGAGTTTGACTGTGGGGGCTTTGGTTGACTCTGCTTTGAGAAAAGCTTTTTCTGCTTCCTCTCCATGGATGCAGAGAGATATGCTTGAGTTGTAAACACAAGGTTCTCCTTATTTATCTGAAGGATCAATTCTCCTCTGTCCACATCAATCACAGCTCTTGCTGTGGCTAGGAAAGGTCTTCCTAGGATGATGGCTTCATCCTCTTCCTTTCCAGTATCTAGGACTATGAAATCAGCAGGGATGTAAAGGCCTTCAACCTTTACTAACACGTCCTCTACTTGTCCATAAGCCTGTTTTCTTGAATTGTCTGCCATCTCTAATGAGATTTTAGTAGCTTGCACCCCATAGATTCCCAGTTTCTCTATTACAGAGAGGGGCATGAGGTTTATCCCTGAACCAAGGTCACACAGAGCCTTAAAGATCATGGTGCCTATGGTACAAGGTATTATGAACTTTCCAGGATCCTGTCTCTTCTGAGGCAATGTCAGTTGATCTAGATCACTTAGTTCATTGGTGAACAAGGGAGGTTCATCTTCCCAAGTTTCAATGCCAAATAATTTGGCATTCAGCTTCATGATTGCACCAAGAAACTTGGCAGCTTGCTCTTCAGTAACATCCTCATTCTCTTCAGAAGAGGAATACTCATCAGAGCTCATGAATGGCATAAGGAGGTTCAATGGAATCTCTATGGTCTCTAGATGAGCCTCAGAGTCCTTTGGTTCCTCAGAGGGAAGCTCCTTATTGATCACTGGACGTTACAGGAGGTCTTCTTCCTTGGGATTCACGTCCTTCTCCTCTCTTGTGGGTTCAGCCATGGTAATTAATTCAATGGCCTTGCACTCTCCTTTTGGATTCTCTTCTGTATTGCTTGGGAGAGTACTAGGAGGGATTTCAGTGATCCTTTTACTCAGCTGGCCCACTTGTGCTTCCAAATTTCTAATGGAAGACCTTGTTTCATTCATGAAACTCACAGTGGCCTTAGATAGATCAGAGACTAAATTTGCTAAGCTAGATGGATTCTGCTCAGAATTCTCTGTCTGTTGCTGAGTGGATGATGGAAAAGGCTTGCTATTGCTAAACCTGTTTCTTCCACCATTATTAAAGCCTTGTTGAAGCTTTTGATCCTTCCATGAGAGATTTGGGTGATTTCTCCATGATGGATTATATGTGTTTCCATAAGGTTCACCCATATAATTTACCTCTGCTATTGCAGGGTTCTCAAGATCACAAGCTTCTTCTTCATAAGATGCCTCTTGAGTACTGTTGGATGCAGCTTGCATTCCATTCAGACTCTGAGAAATCATATTGACTTGCTGAGTCAATATTTTGTTCTGAGCCAATATGGCATTCAGAGTATCAATTTCAAGAACTCCCTTCTTCATAGGCGTCCCATTACTCACAGGATTCCTCTCAGAAGTGTACATGAACTGGTTATTAGCAACCATGTCAATGAGTTCTTGAGCTTCTGCAGGTGTTCTCTTTAAGTGAATGGATCCACCTGCAGAGGTATCCAATGACATTTTAGCTAATTCAGACAGACCATCATAGAATATGTCCAGGATGGTCCATTCTGAAAGCATATCAGAAGGACACTTTTTGGTCAGTTGTTTGTATCTTTCCCAAGCTTCATAGAGGGATTCACCTTTTTGTCTGAAGGTTTGAACATCAGCTCTAAGCTTGCTCAGCTTTTGAGGAGGAAAGAACTTGGCTAAGAAACCCGTGACCAGCTTATCCCAAGAGTTCAGGCTGTCTTTGGGTTGAGAGTCCAACCATATTCTAGCTCTTTCTCTTACAGCAAAAGGGAAAAGCATGAGCCTGTAGACTTCAGGATCTACTCCATTAGTCTTAAGAGTATCACAGATCTGCAAGAATTCAATTAAGAACTGAAAAGGATCTTCAGATGGAAGTCCATGAAACTTGTAGTTCTGCTGCATCAGAGAAATTAGCTGAGGTTTCAGCTCAAAATTGTTTGCTCCAATGGTAGGAATGGAGATGCTTCTTCCATGTAAATTGGAATTAGGTGCAGTAAAGTCACCAAGCATTCTCCTTGCATTATTGTTGTTGGGTTCGGCTGCCATCTCCTTTACTTGTTCGAAATTTTCAATAAGGTTGTCTCTGGATTGTTGTAATTTAGCTTCTCTTAGTTTTCTCTTCAGAGTCCTTTCAGGTTCTGGATCAGCTTCAACAAGAATGCCTTTTTCTTTGTCTCTGCTCATAAGAAAGAGGAGAGAAAAAGAAAAGAAGAGGAATCCTCTATGTCACAGTAAAGAGGTTCCTTATTGTTAGTAGAGGAAGAAAAGAAGAGAAAAAATTCGAACACAGATAGAAGAGGGGGTTCGAATTTGGTGAGTGATGTGAGGAAGAGATGTTAGTAGATAAATACATAAATAGAATAAGATGAGAGAGGGAGAAGATTTTCGAAAATAATTTTTGAAAAAGAGTTAGTGATTTTCGAAAACAGTTTTTGAAAAAGGTTAGTAATTTTCGAAAATTAAGATTTAAAAATTGAAATAATTAGTTAATTAAAAAGAAATTTTGAAAAAGAGGGAGATATTTTCGAAAATTAGGGAGAGAGAGTTAGTTAGGTGGTTTTGAAAAAGATAAGAAACAAACAAAAAGTTAGTTAGTTAGTTGAAACAAATTTTGAAAAGATAAGAAGTTAGGAAGTTAGAGAAGATATTTTGAAATCAAATTTTTGAAAAAGGTAAGATAAGAAGATATTTTTGAAAAGATATGATTGAAATTAGTTTTTGAAAAAGATTTGATTTTTAAAATCACAATTAATGACTTGATTCACAAGAAATCACAAGATATCATTTTAGAACTTAAAGTTTGAATCTTTCTTAACAAGCAAGTAACAAACTTGAAATTTTTGAATCAAAACAGTAATTGATGATGTTATTTCCAAAAATATGATGTAAAATTAAGAAAAAGATTTTTGAAAAATATTTTTGAAATTTTCGAAAATAACTAAAAAAAATTGAAAAAAGATTTGATTTTTGAAAAGATTTTGAAAAAGATAAGATTTTTTTTTAATTGAAAATTTGATTTGACTCATAAAAACAACTAGATTTTAAAAATTTTTGAAAAAGTCAAATCTAATTTTCGAAATTTTAAGAGAGAAAAAGGGAAATATATATATATATATATATATATATATATATATATATATATATATTGAATTTTTATGATGAGAGAGAAAAACAAGAAAAATGATGCAATGCATGAAAGTTATAGATCAAAACAATGAATGCATGCAAGAATGCTATGAATGTCAAGATGAACACCAAGAACACTATGAAGATCATGATGAACATCAAGAACACATTTTTGAAAAATTTTTAATGCAAAGAAAACATGCAAGACACCAAACTTAGAATTCTTTAATGCTTAGGCACTAAGAATTCAAGAATGCATATGAAAAACAAGAAAAGACACAAAACATGCAAATGCAAAGATCAAACAAGAAGACTTACCAAGAACAACTTGAAGATCATGAATTTTCGAAAAAATGCAAGATGCACATGCAATTGACACCAAACTTATAACATGACTCAAGACTCAAACAAGAAACACAAAATTATTTTGATTTTTATGATTTTATAATTTTTTTTGTATTTTCTTTTAATTTTTTTTTTCGAAAATCATTTTGAAAAAGAAAAATAAGGATTCCAAAATTTTTAATATGAATTCCAGAAATCTTATGCTCTTTAGTCTAAAGCTCCAATCAAAGGGTCAGGCATGGCTTAATAGCCAGCCAAGCTTTAGTATATAACTTAGACATGACACGCCTAACATGCCCTACAGTCGTGGCTTTACAGCCAATCAGGCTTCAACATGCTTTATGAAACACTAGAATTCATTCTTAAAAATTCTGAAGAAAAATATATTTTTGAAAACATTTTTATTATTTTTTTTTCGAAAACTGATGAGAAATTTTTTTGAAAGATTTTTGAAAAATTTTTCGAAAATTAAAACAAAAAGAAAATTACCTAATCTGAGCAATAAGATGAACCGTTAGTTGTCCAAACTTGAACAATCCCCGGCAACGGCGCCAAAAACTTGGTGTTGTTGCCGGATCAAACTTGGCACTGATGTTACCGGACTAAAAGCTTGCCGAAAACTCGAACAATCCCCGGCAACGGTGCCAAAAACTTGGTATGCGAAATTGTTACTCAGGTTGTGAATTATTGTTCGAAATTGATTCCCTGGCAATGGCACCAAAAACGGATGCACAGAACAATGGTCTAAACATATCTTCACAACTTCGCATAACTAACCAGCAAGTGCACTGGGTCGTCCAAGAAATACCTTACGTGAGTAAGGGTCGAATCCCACGGAGATTGTTGGTATGAAGCAAGCTATGGTCACCTTGTAAATCTCAGTCAGGCGGATATAAAATAGTTATGTAGTTTTCGAAATTTAGTAATAAAAGAAGGATAGAAATACTTATGTAAATCATTGGTGAGAATTTCAGATAAGCGTATGGAGATGCTTTCGTCCCTCTGAACCTCTGCTTTCCTACTGTCTTCATCCAATCAGTCTTGCTCCTTTCCATGGCTGGCTTTATGCAAGGGCATCACCGTTGTTAGTGGCTACATCCCCTCCTCTTGTGAAAATGGTCCAAGATGCCCTGTCACGGCACGGCTAATCATCTGAGGTTCCCTATCATGCTGGAATAGGATTCACCCTCCTTTTGCGTCTATCACTACACTCAGCACTCGCGAGTTTGAAGCTCGTCACAGTCATTCAATCATTGAATCCTACTCGGAATACCACAGACAAGGTTTAGACTTTCCAGATTCTCTTGAATGCCGCCATCATTCTAGCTTACACCACGAAGATTCCGATTAAGAGATCTAAGAGATACTCATTCAATCTAAGATAGAACGGAAGTGGTTGTCAGGCACGCGTTTGATGAGTATTTTGGTGAACAACGAATCTCTCCCAAAACACCACAAATCTAACCGGCAAGTGCACCGGGTCGCATCAAGTAATAAAACTCACGGGAGTGAGGTCGATCCCACAGGGATTGATGGATCAAGCAACTTTAGTGGGTGATTAGTTTAGTCAAGCTAACATTGAGTGATTTGAGTGACAATTGAAGCCAACAGAAAGTAAATGACAAGGAGAATTAAAGTGCAGAAAGTAAATTGGCAAGTAGCTTAAGGGGCAAGAAATGTAAATTGCAAGAATCTTAAATTGCAAGAAATGTAAATTGCATGAAATTAAAGGGGAGTCGGGTGCAGAGAAATTAAAGAGAGCAATAGATCAAGCAACTGGAAATGTAAATTGCAGGAAGAATAAAGGAAATTGGATGCTATGAATTAAAACAGAATTTAAACTGTGAAGTGCAGTGAAGTAAGGAACGCTCAGATTCTCAGCTTAATTGCAAAATAAAATTGAAGATCTCAGGGAATCAAAGAGACTAGAAAACGAGTCTAGATCTCAAGCCCTTCCTTGATTCAACAGCAGACAGATTGAAGAAGAAATGAAGATGGACGCAGTAAATGAAAACTTTGATTCAAATCCCAATTTCTGAAATTATGCAGACAAGCAAAACAAAGAGAAATCTCAAAGGGAGAATGAAACAGAATTTCTTCAATTCTCCACTCAAGATTCAAGACAAGAATGTAAACTAAGAGAGAGCTCTCTAATCCTAATGCTCCCTAGTGGAGCCAGCCTCCTCCCAAATATGAAAATGATGCCTTATATAGGCTTTACAAAATGGAAATGAAAATGAAATTAAAAATAAATTACAATTAAATGAAATTTCTATTTTATCTATTTCTTGTGCCTTTGAGTGATGATCATTTGGGCCCTTGCTCTTGATGGAATTGGGTTGATAAAGGCCTTGGTTGATTGCTCTTGGAGTTTGAAGAGGAACCGAATTGAACCAATTGAACCGGTTTTGAAATTAGCCATAGTTGGACCAAAAGTTTGAGCCAAAGTTAGGGGTCTATCTTTGGCTCCAACTTTTCATAGCAGCAAGCAACATTCTGCTGGTATGGACGTTGGTGCCAACGTTAGGGGTCTAACTTTGACCCTAACGTTGGCCTCCCTTATTCACATTTATGGGGCCAACTTTGTCCTCTTGTCATGTTGCCAATTTTATGCCCAATATAGACTATCATATATGGTTGGAAATCTCTGAATGTCAGCTTTCTAACCCACTTGGAATCACTTCAATTGGACATCTACAACTCAAGTTATGATCATTTGAAGAGGGCATGGTCGCTGGCTTTGGTGTGCAGCGTTTGAGGTAACGTTAGCCCTCAAACGTTGGCGAAAACGCCAGTTCTGGAGGCTCAAATGTATTGTCCACCCCATACTATTATACATTGTTGGAAAGCCCTGGATGTCTACTTTCCAATGCCGTTGGGAGCACATTATTTGGAGCTCTAGAGCTCGAGTTATACTCCTTTGAAGGTGCAGAGGTCAGTTGGCCTCACTGCAGGTTGCCACCATGTTCGTTTATGCACATTGCGAGGCCGTTTTCTCCCTCAATTTTAGTGTCCACCATGCAGTGCCATATATGCTTGGAAAGCTCTTGATTCCTACTTTCCAATGCTTCTTGAATCACCTCATTTGGAGCTCTGTAGCTCAAGTTATTCTTGTTGGAAGTATACCCCTTGTATGCCTTGTGGTGTGTGGCGCCAACGTTAGCCTCCAAGTTAGGGGGCTAACGTTGGCGCAAACGTTGGCCCCTCTCCCTTATGTCTTCATGTGCCAACGTTAGCCTCCAAGTTAGGGGGCTAACGTTGGCGCAAACGTTGGATGGCCAGGGAGGAATTCATGTGCCAACGTTAGCCTCCAAGTTAGGGGGCTAACGTTGGCTCAAACGTGGGGAGCCCATGGAGTAATTTTCATGCCCAACGTTAGCCTCCAAGTTAGGGGGCTAACGTTGGGGCTAACTTCATGCCTCCAGGTTCAATTTCACTTATTCCTCTCTTCACTCCTAGCCATTCCTCTTTGCTTCAACCTTTCTCCAAGCTTTCTTCACCTATCATTAATCAACCAAACACATCAAAGCTATGCTCAAAATCATGAGATATTCATTCTTTCATAATATGTGACAATTTTAGCATAAAACCTCATGAAATAGCATGAATTCATACATGGTTGATTAAATCAAAGGAAACATGAAAATCTACCCAATTGGCTTGCTTATGGCTCAAGAAAGTGCATAATTCAATTAAAAACAAAAGAAAAAGGCTAGTTAAAATAGGCTAAGATGACTTGTCATCAGCGTTCATAAGGAATGATGATGATTGTCACGTTCATCACATTCAGGTTGAAGTGCGAATGAATATCTTAGAAGCGAAATAAGATGAATTGAATAGAAAATAGTAGTACTTTGCATTAATCTTTGAGGAACAGCAGAGCTCCACACCTTAATCTATGGAGTGTAGAAACTCTACCGTTAAAAATACATAAGTGAAAGGTCCAGGCATGGCCGAATGGCCAGCCCCCTAAAACGTGATCACATGATCAGAATACAATCCAGGATGTCTAATACAATAGTAAAAGGTCCTATTTATAATAAACTAGCTACTAGGGTTTACAGAAGTAAGTAGTTGATGCATAAATCCACTTCCGGGGCCCACTTGGTATGTGCTTGGGCTGAGCTTGAAGTCTACACGTGGAGAGGTCATTCATGGAGTTGAACGCCAGCTTTTGTGCCAGTTTGGGCGTTGAACTCCACTTTGCAACTTGTTTCTGGCGCTGGACGCCAGAATTGGGCAGAGAGCTGGCGTTGAACGCCAGTTTGCGTCATCTAAACTTGTTCAAAGTATGGACTATTATATATTTCTGGAAAGCCCTGGATGTCTACTTTCCAACGCAATTGGAAGCGCGCCATTTTGAGTTTTGCAGCTCCAGAAAATTTATTTTGAGTGCAGGGAGGTCAGAATCCAACAGCATCAGCAGTCCTTCTTCAACCTCTGAATCTGATTTTTGCTCAAGTCCCTCAATTTCAGCCAGAAAATACCTGAAATCACAGAAAAACACACAAACTCATAGTAAAATCCAGAAATTTGAATTTAACATAAAAACTAATGAAAACATCCCTAAAAGTAACTAGATCCTACTAAAAACATACTAAAAACAATGCCAAAAAGCGTATAAATTATCCGCTCATCAGCTTTCAATCAATACTCCTAAACCAGTTGGTTTTAAGGTATTAGGTGTTAAAGCACCCCTAAGGATTTACTTGCTCAAGCCTCTCTCTTTGGCACATTCGACCACAAGCATTTACCAGGATAACAACTCTTTGAGTTCTTGTTTTTTTCTTCTTTTCTGCCTAGTAATTGATGCTCAGAGCCTTGGGCCATGTTCTTTTGTTTTTGTATTTTCTTTATTTTCTTTTGTTTGCTGCTTCTTGGATCAATAAATATTTGAGAATCTCCACAATACTTCTTTGAACTCTATGTCCTGCCTATGAGCTCCCATGCAAGTTTTCATAAGCATGCAACCTCAATGCATAATCGTACAACTAGAACCACCACTTCTCCTAATCTTTTGCTTGCCTCAAAATTGTTGAATTCCTCAATCCCTCTTTTCAAAGAACTTTCATGTGATGCATTTTTGAGACATTGAGTGCAAACAAGTTTGGAGATTATAGGGTTATGAATGATCAAGCATCTTAATTATTGAAGTGCAGAGAAATTATACTAGACAGAAAGATAGATAAGGGTATAATATCATTTTCAATCATAGCAGTGATGTAAAATAATCACTTAACAATACAACCTTTTGAAGTTTGCTTGCTTTACTCCTCATCATCATCATTGCTGGTCTTTATATTCCTTTTTCCTCTTTTTGGTTGACGATGCTTAATTCTTCCAAAAGCTTGTATGATACTCTGTAATGATATTAAAAGTTGCTTGTTCCCAAGTACTTGAAAAATGGTTAGCATGCATGAGTTATTTGTGGGCTTTTGCACTTACTTTGATGTGGGAACACCAAACTTAGTACCTTGCCAATGGTTCTCGAGCATCAGACTGACCATATGTAGAACTTCTTTTTCTTTACCAAAGATAATAAAACTAAAGATTAGGAAACAATAGAATAGTTAATTAGTTTATCTAAATGTTTGAAGCTAGCATTGTGCCGAAGGTGAGAATATGTTTTATGATGAAATTTTGGTGGAACACCAAACTTAGAATACTTCATTCTCCCTTATATTATTTTGGTGTGTAACACCAAACTTAGCTTCTTGCAGTATAGATAAAACTAATTGACCTTTTTATTAAAACAGCTATGAAAAGATAACTTCCTCAGGTTGGGTTGCCTCCCAACAAGCGCTTCTTTATTGTCACTAGCTTGACATCCTCCATCCTCTGATCATGGAAGTTGAGGCTTCTGTTTCCTTTGATTTTCTCCTCTTACTATGGGCTTTCTTTTCTCCATTTCTTCTTGAGGAACTTCTCTGTGGTACTTTTCTTTGATGATTGCTTCTTTTCCCGTAGCCCTCTTCTCACTTGCCTCTATGATTGCTTTCCCTTTCTCATACCTGGCAACTTTCTCATTGTCTTTTAGGTTGTCTTCAGTGGCTCTGGGGAAGTATTTGCCCTTTCCTCACCCATTTCTGCAAGGTGCTTAGCCAGTTGTGCCATTTGCCTCTCAATTCTTCTGATTGAGGTTTCCTGGTTCTGTGTTATCTCATCTTGGTGCTTCATCATTCTCTCTATTAAGATCTCTAAGTTGGTGATCCTTTGAGAGTCTTGTGAGATTGGTTGGTTGTGAGGTGTCTGAGGTTGGAAGGGTGAGTGTTGTGGTGGTGGTGTGTAGTGGTTGATTTTGGTATGGTGGTGTTTTTGCTGGTTTGGGAAATTGGGGTTGTTGTAGTTGAAGTCCCTTGGTCCTTGATTTTGGTGCTCACTCCTCCTCCAGTTGTAATGAGTCCTCCAGGGTGGGTTGTACACATCACCTTGGAACTTGTGTTGGAACATGCTTGAGGTACTACTTAGAGAGTGTGTTTGCTCATGATTTTGTTGCCCACAGTTAATTGCTCCAAAACCTTTTTCAGATTGATTCCAACCATGGGGATTTTGAGGTAGGTTATGTGCATTTGCCACAGCAGTTCGCAGCCCATCAATTTTTCTGTCCATCAGTTCTAGTTGTTGCTAAAGCTGTTGATGTATCTGCTTGCTTTGGGCCATGATTGCACTGACACCTTCAATTTCCACCACTCCCTTCTCTTGTGTGAATGATTGCACTTCTACTTTTAGCGTATCAATTCCCTGGGGTTATTTCAACTTAGCCAGGAATTCACTCATTAGATCCTCCCATCCGATTATGCTTCCCTGTGGGAAGGCTTCAAGCCATTGAGCAACATCGTTCATGGTGATGGGAGGATGCTTCAATTCATGGGTTACATTGTCATCTGGGGTGAGGACACTACTCCTGCAACAGCTAGGATTCGTTGACGTCTCTTTCATGATCTGCACAATCACAAACAGTCTAAATGAAGATTGAATATACTCATACCAAAATATGGTCAGAGGGTTAGTTGACACAATATGTCAAACAGTTAATAGACTTGAAAGATCAATAGGAGAAAATTGCTTCTCTCGTATATTCAATCAAGCAACAGCATAGGATTCACATAGAGCCAGAAAAAAACCAGAAGAACTCTACTCTATTGCTAAAGTGGTGTTTTAGTTAGCTTAAGCAAAAATTCAAACAGTTAGTGTGTTAGTCAAAAATTAAAGAAACAGAAAAGAAAAAAAATTGCTTGATCTAGATCTACACTTCACTTAATCATTGTCAATCTAATTCAATCCCCGGCAACAGCGCTAAAAACTTGATGTGTGGAAAACGATCCAACACAAAACTCACCGGCAAGTGTACCGAGTCGCATCAAGTAATAATAACTCACATGAGTGAGGTCGATCCCACAGGGATTGAAGGATTGAGCAATTTTAGTTTAGTGGTTGATTTAGTCAAGCGAATCAAGTATTGGTTGAGTGGTTTATAATTGACAGAAGATAAATTGCATGAATTGTAAAGGGAGAGAGAAGAATTGCAGTAAATTAAAGGGAACAAGAAGTAAAAGTGCTGAATCTTAAAGAACAAGTAAATTGAATGGTGGAAACTTAGATTGCAAGAAATGTAAATAACTGAATCTTAAAGTGCAAGAAATGTAAATTGCTTGAATTATAAAAGGGTTCAGGGAGCTGGGATTGCAGAAATTAAACAAGCAGAAGTAAATTGCAACAAAACAAAAGAGTAGAAGGTGAATTGAATTAAAGTAGATCTAAACAGAAAAGTAGAAATGCTTGAGAAATTAAAACAGAAAATGATGCTTAATTTGCAGCAATTAAAAAGATGTTGAAGATCTCAGGAGTGGAAGAGACTAGAAAACAATTCTAGATCTCAAATCCTTCCTTGATCCAACAAGAGCAATTGCAAAAGGGAATAAAGAAAAGTAAATTGCAGAAAGTGTAGAAGAAGATGCAGTAAACAGAAATGGAAATTGAATTATGCAGAAAAGTAAACAAGAGGTCTCAAGGTGAGATTAAAACAGAAGTTCTTCAATTCTCTACCCAAGATTAAAAGCAAGAAAATAAAAGAGTGCTCAAGCAAGAACAAGGAAGAAGAGAGATCAATTCCCCTTCCCAATTCTCTTAGATCTAAATTCAAAAATAAAAGCTCAAAATGAAAATGAAAGTTCAAAGAAAAATTTCAAAGTAAAGTCTAGAAATCCTAATTAAATCAAACTAGCTCCTATTTATACACTTTCTATTCTTGGATTTTAGAATTTAGATGGGCTTTTTAATTTGGTGAAGATTTGAATTTAATTGGATTTTTGAATGAATTTCAGCCCATGTGAAAGTTGCTCCTAGGAGGATGCTCTGATCATGTGGGGAGCAGAGCATTGGAGCCTTGTGTGGGGATCCTTTGTTGCGTCCAAGGCTGGGAGAAGCATTAGGGGAATGCTCCGCTCATGTGGGGAGCGGAGCATTGGGGCCTTGTGTGCATGTCTTGCGCGCACCCAACTCCCTGGCTGTGTCAAATGTTGCACACCTTGCTTCCCTGGACCATGTCAAGCATGCTTGTGTGTGCCAAGCTTTAGCGCTCTGCTCTCCTTGTGAGCTGAGCATTGGTGCTTCCAAGGGGAGGTCCTTGGTTCGAAACTTGAGGGAAGCATGCGCTGGTGCCATTTCCTTGGTTTCTTGTATTGCCTTTGCTCCTTGCTTCCTCATGGTGCTGTGTTCGAAACTTGGGGGATGCTTTTGGCCAATTTTTGGCTTGTTTTCCTTGTGAGTAGCGCTCCCCTCCTTCCCTTGGGTCATGGGTTCAAACCTTGGAGCAAGCATTGGCAACTTATTTCCTTTGATTTATTTTTGGTGGAAGCCCGATAATGCTCCCAAGGAGAGCAGAGCATTGTTTTTCCTTTCCTTGTTTCTTGGCTTCAAATTGTGCTCAGCTCTCAAGGGGAGCAGAGCATTGAAGCTTGCCTCCTTGGTTCATTGTTGCGCTCCCTTGGAGAGCACCGGGCTCTTGAGGAGAGCTTCGTGGCTTCCCTCCTTTCATGTGCCACACTACTCAATTCCCTTTGCCACATTATTTTCTTCCTTGGGCCACACTTCTTAAGCCACGCTTTCTTATTTTCTTCTTTTCTTCACCTACAAGAAATCAAAACAACCAATCAAAGTATCACCAAATTCACAAGGTTTATAAATCAATAGAAATCAATTAAATTTGGCTCAATCCTCATGATTTATTATCAATTAAATGGTGGTTGTTTGATTTAAAGAAACCATGCATTTCCACTCCAAATTACTTACTTATAATGCAAGAAAGTGCATAAAACCTAATAAAAACAAAGAAAAAGACTAGTAAAACTAGGCTAAGATGACTTGTCATCACACCAAACTTAGAATCCTTCATTCTCCCTTAATTTATTTTGGTGTGCAACACCAAACATAGCTCCTTGCAATATAGATAAGTCTAATTAACCCTTTTATTGAAATAGCTATGAAGAGTGAACTACCTCAGGTTGGGTTACCTCCCAACAAGCGCTTCTTTGTTGTCACTAGCTTGACATCTTATTCTTTGATCATGGAGGCTGAAAATCATAGTGCCTTAGCTTTTCTCCTCTTACTGTGAACTTCTTTTTGGTTTCCTCTTTGATGATCTTTAGGTGTTCAAGTGAAAGGATCCGGTTCACAGTGTAGTACTCAGGTAATTGTGGACACACCTTCATTTGTTGGGTGTTTAACATCACTTTATCCCCTGGTGAGAAGCCTTCAGTGGAGATTTTCTTGTTTCTCCACCCTTTTGGTCTCTTCTTCTTTTCTTTCTTAGAAGATACTTCATGCTTTGGTGGTTCTTTATATGGAGTGTTGAGGTTCTCATCTGGGGGTTTTAGATCTAGTTCCTCCTTGATTTCTTTGGTCTGTTGCACCATTTCTACTTCTTTCAAGCATGGATTTAGAAGTCTTGGAGTTAACTCATTGACTGCCTCCTTCAGGCTTTGATCTCTAGCCTTATCCTTCATAAAATATTCTTCCTAAATGGGCTCATGCAAGGTTTTAAAAACATGGAATGCTAGGTGCTCATCATGCACTCTCAGCAACAATTCCCCTTTTTCAACATCTATCAATGCTCTGCCCGTAGCTAGGAAAGGCCTCCCCAGGATGATGGGAGTGTTAGGGTCCTCTTCTATATCTGAAATAACAAAGTCAGCAGGGAGAAAGAATTTTCCCACTTTTACCAACACATTCTCCACAACTCCCAGTGCTTGCTTAATGGATTTGTCAGCCATTTGGAGAACTATTCGTGTGGACTTCAGCTCTGAAATTTGAAGTTTCCTCATTAAAGACAAAGGCATCAAGTTTATGCTTGCACCGAGGTCACAGAATGACTTCTCAATTGTTATGTTTCCTATGGTGCAAGGTATGTAAAAACTCCCAAGATCATCTTTCTTCTCTGGCAACTCTCTTTCGAGGATAGCACTACATTCCTTTGTCATCTCAACAATCTGTCCCTCCTTTAGGGATCTTTTCTTTGTGAGTACTTCTTTCATAAATTTGGCATTTAATGGCATCTGTTCAAGTGCTTCTAAGAAAGGAATATTGATGCTGAGACTCTTGAATATATCCAGGAATTTTGAGTATTGCTTATCCTCATTTTCTCTCCGAAACCTTTGAGGGTATGGAAGTTTGGGGACATATGACTTCACCCCTTCCTTCTTCTCTTCTAGCTGTGGCTCAAGGATGTTTTTGTCTCTCTTTGAGCTTTTTGCATTCTTGGTCTTTCTATCCTCTTCACTTTTCTCTTCTGTCTCTTCTTGTGGAACTTCTCTGTTGTGTTCTTCCTGATTGATGGCTTCCTTCTCCTCAGTCTTCTCAGTTTCCACTATGATTGATTTGCACTCCTCCCACTTTGTAGCTTTTTCTTTGTCCCTTGGGTGGGTTTGAGTGGTACTAGGGGATGCATTCGGTTGCTTCTCACCCATCTCTGTAATTTGTTTAGCTATTTATTCCATATGCATCTCAAGATTTCTGATTAAAGCTCCTTGGTTTTTACTTGTTATGGCTTGATCTTTCCTTGCTGCTTCCTGATCTTGTTTTGCCATCTCTTGATTTTTCATGAGTTTCTCCATCATTATCTCTTGGTGCTTCATCATCTTTTCCATCAATATCTCCAAGTTGGAGATTCTTTGAGTGTCTTGTGATGCTTGTAGCTGGTTGTAAGATGTTGAAGATTGATGGTAGGTGTTTTGGTTAGTGGTTTGGTTATTGGGTGGATAGTAGCTGGAATTTGGGTGGTTGTTTTGGGGTTTTCTATATGGATTAGGGTTAGTATTTTGTTGGTTGTGGTTTTGGTTGTTTCTTGAGTTGTTTTGGTTTGAATTTCTTTGCCATGGTTGCTGGTTTTGAGTGTGGTTATCTCCCCATCTGAGATTTGGATGGTTCTTCCAGGATGGATTGTAGGTGTCACCATAAACTTCATTTTGGCCTGAACCTTGGTTGTGCACATATTGAGGTTGTTCCTGCTGCTGATCCTCTTGAGTTTCTTCATTTGTCCCCTACGTGGGTGATGGTTGGCTTGTGTTTACTGCTGCAACTTGGAGGCTATCAATCCTCTTGGCTATCTGCTCAAATTGTTGTTGAATCTGCTGCTGCATTATCTTATTTTGAGCTAGGATGGTGTCCACTCCTTCCAACTCCATCACTCCTTTCTTTTGTGATGGTTAGCGTTGCCTTTGGTGAGAAAAGAAATACTGGTTGTTAGCCACCATATCAATGAGATTTTGAGCTTCCTCTGCAGTCTTCATCAACTGTAGAGAACCTCCTGCTGAGTGATCAAGAGCCTCTTGAGATTTCAACGTCAAACCTTCATAAAAATTTTGCAATCTGTCCCATTCATTGAACATTTCAGGGGGACACTTCCTAATCAGCGCCTTGTATCTCTCCCATGCCTCATAGATGGGTTCAGTGTCCATTTGTGTGAATGTTTGGACCTCAGTCTTCAATTTGATGATCCTTTGAGGTGGGTAAAATTTAGCAAGGAACTTGCTCACTAGATCGTCCCAATTTTTAATGCTATCTCTTGGGAAAGATTCCAACCATTGAGTAGCTTTGTCTCTGAGAGAAAATGGAAATAATAGTAGCTTGTAGCTGTCAGGATGCACTCCATTAGTTTTGACAGTGTCACAAATCCTCAAGAAGGTGGATAGGTGCTGGTTTGGATCTTCCACGGGGCCTCCTCCATAAGAACAGTTGTTCTGCACCAAGGTGATGAGTTGGGGCTTCAATTCAAAGTTATTTGCATCGACATTTGGGGTAAGGATGCTACTCCCACAATGCCTTGGATTAGCAAATGTATATAAAGCCAATACTCTCCTTTGGGGCTGACCATTGTCGTTGGCCACTCCCACTTGTGGATTTGTTGGATTTTCCTCCATTTTTTGGTTCTCTTCTCAACCTCCAAAGTGTTTCAGGATCAAAAGGTGTGGATTCATCGCTTCTTCCTCCTGACATAAACACAGAACCAGGAACCAGAATTAAACACTCTATTGCTAGAGTGAAGTTAGTGTTAGCTTAAGCAAAAATTCAAACAGTTAGTATGCTTAGTAAAAAGAAAAAGAAAAAGTGCTTAATCTAGACCACCACCTTACTTAATCATTGTCAATCTAATCAATCCCCGGCAACGGCGCCAAAAACTTGATGTGTGGAAAACGATCCAACACAAAACTCACCGGCAAGTGTACCGGGTCGCATCAAGTAATAATAACTCACATGAGTGAGGTCGATCCCACATGGATTGAAGGATTGAGCAATTTTAGTTTAGTGGTTAATTTAGTCAAGCGAATCAAGTGTTGGTTGAGTGGTTTGTATTTGGCAGAAACTAAATTGCATGAATTGCAAAGGGAGAGGGAAGAATTGCAGTAAATTAAAGAGAACAAGAAGTAAAAGTGTTGAATCTTAAAGAACAAGTAAATTAAATTGTAGAAACTTAGATTGTAAGAAATATAAATAACTGAATCTTAAAGTGCAAGAAATGTAAATTGCTCGAATTATAAAAGGGTTCAGGGAGCTGGGGTTGCAGAAATTAAATAAGCAGAAGTAAATTGCAACAAAACAGAAGAGTAGAAGATAAATTGAAGTAAAGTTGATCTAAACAGAAAAGTAGAAAAATAAAACAAGAGATCTCAAGGTGAGATTGAAACAGAATTTCTTCAATTCTCCACCTAAGATCCAAAACAAGAAGTAAAGAGTGCTCAAGCAAGAACAAGGAAGAAGAGAGATTAATTCTCCTTCCAAATTCTCTAAGATCCAAATTCAAAGTAAAAAGCTCCAAATTACAAAAAATGAGAATTCTCAAAGAAGCAAAAGGTCCTTTCTAAATCAAACTAACACTTATTTATACACTTCCTAATTTAGATCTAAGAATTTGGGTGGGCTCTAAAATTTGGTGAAGAAATGAATTAATTTGGATTTTTGATTGATTTTTGGCCCAAGGTGCACCTCCCAGGGGATGGCTCAATTCAAATACCAAACTGAGCGCCCAATGTTGCCTTGTGTTGCCCAATTTGGTGTGTCACAGCTCCTTTGTCCGTGTCAATTGCGTGCATGACATCTCCTTGGTGCGCTTCTTGTTGCGCCAAAGTGTGGGGGATGAGGGGAAAGTAGTGCTCAGTTGGGAAAACCAATTGAGCTCCCCATTGTAGCGCCTTGCTTTGGGCTTCAAGCTCCCATGTTCAACTCTTAGTGGAAGCAAATGGATGCCAATTTCCTTGGAAGAGTGGAGCGCTCCTTCCTTGCCTTTCATGGAGCTCCTTGGTTCGAACCTTGGGAGAGCCATCTTGGCTCATTTTCTTTGCACCAAGAGTAGCGCTCCTCTCCTTGTCTTGCATGAGTTCCCAGGTTCGAATCTTAGCCAACTCACTTTGGCTTATTTTCCTTGCAATCTTGGTAGTGTGAGGTCCCTTGTTCAAACCTTGGAGGAGGCTTTTTGGCCAATTCTTCTTGTTTTTCTTGCAAGGAGCGTTCCTTGCTTCCCTTGGGTCATGAGTTCGAGACCTTGAGGCTTCATTCCTTGGAATTGCATCTTGAATTAATTTTTGAGAACCCCCGATAAAGCTCACTTAGTGAACTGAGCTTTATGTCCTTGCATTGCTTTCTTTGATGCTCAGTTCACTAAGTTAACTGAGCTTTGTGCCTTGCTTTCTCCCTTTTTTTTCCTTGTGGAGCTCGGTTCACTATCCCAACTTAGCTTTCCTTCTTCCTCAATGTTGCTATGCTTTTACTTCTCTTGGGCACGCTTTTTGTTTCCTTTGGGCACATTCCTTAGGCCACGCTTTTCTTATTTTCTTCTTTCTTCACCAACAAGTAATCAAATCAACCAATCAAAGTATCACCAAATTCACAAAGTTTAAAATTCATTCATAGTTCAATTAATTTTGGCTTAAACCTCATGATTTTGTATCAATTAAAGGGTGGTTGGTTGATTTAAAAAAATATGCAATTCTACTCTAAATTACTTACTTACAATGCAAGAAAGTGCATAAAACCTAATAAAAACAAAGAAAAAGACTAGTAAAACTAGGCTAAGATGACTTGTCATCATTAGTATTTTTTATTTTTTTACAATTAGAAAAAAAATATTTTTTTAGTTTAAAAATAAAAAAATAAATTTACAGATCTGTTATTTACCAGAATATGCTAGACTTTATTTTATATTTCTAATAAAAGTAAAAAAATTAATCATATAATTTAAAAATTCAAAAATAAAAAATTTAGTTTTTTAAAATTTTTAATTTTTTAAATTTTTTTTATCTTTTTGTTCACCGGATAATGCTACAACCAGACAGTTGACTTTTTTTTGCTGCACTTATTCACAAATTAAGAATAAATTAATTTAAAAAATTTAAAATTTTAATTTTTTTATTTTTTAGATATCATTGGAATTTTTATTTTTTTAGTTTAAAATTAAAAAAAATTAAATTTACTAATCTGTTATTTACCAGATATTGCTGGACTTTATTTTATTTTTCTAATTTATATAAAAAAATTAATCATATAATTTAAAAATTCAGAAATAAAAAATTTATTTTCTTAAAAATTTTAATATTTTTAAAAATATTTTTTTATCTTTTTATTCACCGAATAATGCTACACCCGGATAGTTAACTTTTTTTTGCTCCACTTGTTCACAAATTAAGAATAAATTAATTTAAAAAATTTAAAATTTTAATTTACAGATCTGTTATTTACCAAATATTGATGGACTTTATTTTATTGTTCTAATTTAAATAAAAAAATTAATCATATAATTTTAAAATTCAAAAATAAAAAATTTATTTTTTTAAAATTTTTAATTTTTTTTAAAAATAATTTTTTATCTTTTTATTCACCGGATAAGACTACACCCTAACAGTTGACTTTTTTTTGCTGCACTTGTTCACAAATTAAGAATAGATTAATTTAAAAAATTTAAAATTTTAATTTTTTTATTTTTTGGATAACTTGGAATTTTTTATTTTTTTACAATTAGAAAAAAAATTATTTTTTTAAGTTTAAAAATTAAAAAAATAAATTTACAACGATGCACTTGCTATTGCTAATACTAGTACATCGGAGAATTCTGAATTGGTTAGTTTAAATAGCCCCGGACTGTGGAACAAGGGAGTATCCCGAACCTACACCGAGGTATTGACGGCGATTCTCAAATATCGCAGAACCGAACGGGATATGATGAGATAGAATGCAATAGAGACAAACAAAAGACAGGGGGAACGGGTTACCTACTTTTAACGGTCAAAGCGAACCCAACCCTTTCATTTCGAATTCAAGAATTCGGAATGAACCAAACCTCCCCAAGTAGGATTCGAACCTACGACCAGTCAGTTAACAGCCGACCGCTCTACCACTGAGCTATTGAGGAACAACGGGAAATTTGATCTCATAGAGTTCAATTCCCGTTCTCAACCCATGACCAATATGAGCTCGAAGTTTCCTTCGTAACTCCTGGAACTTCTTCGCAATGGCTCCGTTCCATGCCTCATTTCAAAGGGAACCTCAAAGTGGCTCTATTTCATTATATTCCACCCATATCAAAATTCCACTCATTTTAGATCCCCCTCTTTGGTGTCAGTGAGATAAGAGATGTCGTTTCTAGTCTATCTCTTTCTATTTCTATATAGAAATATGGAAGGTTGAAAAATCATTATATAAATATATGGATTGAAAATTAGATAATAATCCAGAGATTGCAATAGATAATAAAAAACAGAAGATAATAAAAAACAGAGGTTTGCGATGATTTTTCAATCTTTTATACTAGATAATCTAGTATACTTATGCATGAAGATAATGAATTCGGCCGTTGTGGTCGGACTCTATTATGGATTTCTGAGCACATTCTCCATAGGGCCCTCTTATCTCTTCCTTCTTCGAGCTCGGATTATGCAAGAAGGGACCGAGAAGAAACTATCAGCAACAGTTGGGTTTATTACGGGACAGCTCATCATGTTCATATCGATCTATTATGCGCCTTTGCATCTAGCATTGGGTAGACCTCATATAATAACTGTCATACCTCTACCCTATCTTTTATTTCATTTCTTCGGCAATAATAAAAAAACTTTTTGAATTATGGGGACAAGAAAAAGAATTCAATACGTAAATTTAGCATTCAAAGAATATTCTTTACTAATCTTATTTTTCAGTTATTTAACCCCCTTGTCTTACCAAGTTCCATATTAGTCAGATTAGTAAACATCTAAAAAAAGAGAGCAAATTACTAAAAGAATGAATAAAAAAGATAATAATATATATATATATATATATATATGAAGAAATTCATCCACCCCCAATATATTTTATAGCCTCTCCCATAAAAAAACTTAAGATACCAATTCCATTTGGAATTGCATCAATTACTTGTCTATCAATATAATGATTTATTTTAGCTAATTTTCTTACATTTGTAATGAAAAAACTTCCATAAAAAGCATCCAGATAACCACGATTAGATGACCAATCATATATGGCATTGATTATTTTTTCTAGAATTTTTGTTTTAATAGATATTGTTGGACATTATTTTATTTTTCTAATTGAAATAAAAAAATTAATCATATAATTTAAAATTTCAAAAATAAAAAATTTAGTTTTCTAAAATGTTTAATTTTTTAAAAATATTTCTTATTTTTTTATTCTCCGGATAATCCTGCACTCAGAAAATTGTCTTTTTTTTGTTGCACTTGTTCACAAAATAAGAATAAATTAATTTAAAAAATTTAAAATTTTAATTTTTTTATTTTTTTTAAAATTAGAAAAAAATTTATTTTTTTAGTTTAAAATTAAAAAAAATTAAATTTACTAATCTGTTATTTACCAGATATTGCTGGACTTTATTTTATTTTTCTAATTTATATAAAAAAAATTAATCATATAATTTAAAAATTCAGAAATAAAAAATTTATTTTCTTAAAAATTTTAATATTTTTAAAAATATTTTTTTATCTTTTTATTCACCGAATAATGCTACACCCGAATAGTTAACTTTTTTTTGCTCCACTTGTTCACAAATTAAGAATAAATTAATTTAAAAAATTTAAAATTTTAATTTTTTTATTTTTTGGATATTGTTGGAATCTTTTATTTTTTACAATTAGAAAAAAAAATTATTTTTTTAGTTTAAAAATTAAAAAATTTAATTTACAGATCTGTTATTTACCAAATATTGATGGACTTTATTTTATTGTTCTAATTTAAATAAAAAAATTAATCATATAATTTTAAAATTCAAAAATAAAAAATTTATTTTTTTAAAATTTTTAATTTTTTTTAAAAATAATTTTTTATCTTTTTATTCACCGGATAAGACTACACCCTAACAGTTGACTTTTTTTGCTGCACTTGTTCACAAATTAAGAATAGATTAATTTAAAAAATTTAAAATTTTAATTTTTTTTATTTTTTGGATAACTTGGAATTTTTTATTTTTTTACAATTAGAAAAAAATTATTTTTTAAGTTTAAAAATTAAAAAAATAAATTTACAACTCTGTTATTTAATAGATATTGTTGGACATTATTTTATTTTTCTAATTGAAATAAAAAAATTAATCATATAATTTAAAATTTCAAAAATAAAAAATTTAGTTTTCTAAAATGTTTAATTTTTTTAAAAATATTTCTTATTTTTTTATTCTCCGGATAATCCTGCACTCAGAAAATTATCTTTTTTTTGCTGCACTTGTTCACAAAATAAGAATAAATTAATTTAAAAAATTTAAAATTTTTTATTTTTCAATTTTTTTAGTTTTATAATATTTTTGGAATTTTTTATTTTTATTCTATTAGAAAAAATTTATTTTTTAGATTAAAACTTTAAACAAAAATAAAAAATTTATAGATCTTTTGTTTACTGGATATTGCCAAACTTTATTTTATTTTTCTAATTTAAATAAAAAATATTTAATAATATAATTTAAAAATTAAAAATAAAAAATTTAATTTTTGAAAATTTTTTATTTTTTTAAAATATTTTTTTATCTTTTTATTCACCAGATAAGACTACAGCCGGACAGTTGACTTTTTTTGCTGCACTTGTTCACAAATTAAGAATAGATTAATTTAAAATATTTAAAATTTTAATTTTTTTTATTTTATGAATAATTTGGAATTTTTTATTTTTTATACAATTAGAAAAAAATTATTTTTTAAGTTTAAAAATTAAAAAAATAAATTTACAACTCTGTTATTTAAGTGATATTGTTGGACTTTATTTTATTTTTCTAATTGAAAAAAAAATTAATCATATAATTTAAATTTTCATAAATAAAGATTTAGTTTTTTAAAAATTTAAATTTTTTTAAAAATATTTTTTATTTTTTTATTTTCCGGATAATGCTGCATTCAGAAAATTGACTTTTTTTTGCTGCACTTGTTCACAAAATAAGAATAAATTAATTTAAAAAAATTTAAAATTTTTTATTTTTCAATTTTTTTAGTTTTTGAATATTTTTGGAATTTTTTATTTTTCTACTATTAGAAAAAAAATTTATGTTTTAGTTTAAAACTTTAAACAAAAATAAAAAATTTACAGATTTGTTATTTAATAGATATTGCTAAACTTTATTTTATTTTTCTTATTTAAATAAAAAATATTTAATATTATAATTTAAAAATTTAAAAATAAAAAATTTAGTTTTTTAAAATTTTTATTTTTTTAAGAATATTTTTTATTTTTTATTCACTGGATAATGCATCACACGGACAGTTGACTTTCTTTTGTTGCACTTGTTCACAAATTAAAAATAAATTAATTAAAAACATTTAAAATTTTAATTTTTTTATTTTTGGATATTGTTAAAATTTTTTATTTTTTTACAATTAGAAAAAAATTATTTTTTTAGTTTAAAAATAAACAAAATAAATTTACAGATCTGTTATTTACTAGAATATGCTTGACTTTATTTTATATTTCTAATAAAAATAAAAAATTAATCATATAATTTAAAAATTCAAAAATAAAAAATTTAGTTTTTTAAAATTTTTAATTTTTAAATTTTTTTTATCTTTTTATTCACCGGATAATGCTACAACTAGATAGTTGACTTTTTTTGCTGCACTTATTCACAAATTAGGAATAAATTAATTTAAAAAATTTAAAATTTTAATTTTTTTATTTTTTAGATATCGTTGGAATTTTTTATTTTTTAAAATTAGAAAAAAATTTATTTTTTTAGTTTAAAATTAAAAAAAATTAAATTTACTAATCTGTTATTTACCAGATATTGCTGGACTTTATTTTATTTTCCTAATTTATATAAAAAAATTAATCATATAATTTAAAAATTGAGAAATAAAATTTTTTTTTAAATTTTAATATTTTTAAAAATATTTTTTTATCTTTTTATTCACCGAATAATGCTACACCCGGATAGTTAACTTTTTTTTTGCTCCACTTGTTCACAAATTAAGAATAAATTAATTTAAAAAATTTAAAATTTTAATTATTTATTTTTTGGATATTGTTGGAATCTTTTATTTTTTACAATCAGAAAAAAATTTATTTTTTTAGTTTAAAAATTAAAAAAAATAAATTTACAGATCTGTTATTTACCAAATATTGATGGACTTTATTTTATTGTTCTAATTTAAATAAAAAAATTAATCATATAATTTTAAAATTCAAAAATAAAAAATTTATTTTTTTAAAATTTTTAATTTTTTTAAAAATAATTTTTTATCTTTTTATTCACCGGATAAGACTACACCCTGACAGTTGACTTTTTTTTGCTGCACTTGTTCACAAATTAAGAATAGATTAATTTAAAATTTTAAAATTTTAATTTTTTTATTTTTTGGATAACTTGGAATTTTTTATTTTTTTACAATTAGAAAAAAAATATTTTTTAAGTTTAAAAATTAAAAAAATAAATTTACAACTCTGTTATTTAATAGATATTGTTGGATTTTATTTTATTTTTCTAATTGAAAAAAAATTAATCATATAATTTAAAATTTCAAAAATAAAAAATTTAGTTTTCTAAAGTTTTTAATTTCTTTAAAAATATTTTTATTTTTTTATTCTCCGGATAATGCTGCACTCAAAAAATTGTCTTTTTTTTGCTGCACATGTTCACAAAATAAGAATAAATGAATTTAAAAATTTAAAATTTTTTATTTTTCAATTTTTTTAGTTTTAGAATATTTTTGGAATTTTTTATTTTTCTTCTATTAGAAAAAAATTTATTTTTTAGTTTAAACCTTTAAACAAAAATAAAAAATTTACAGAGCTTTTGTTTACTGGATATTGCCAAACTTTATTTTATTTTTCTAATTTAAATAAAAAATATTTAATAATATAATTTAAAAATTAAAAAATAAAAAATTTAGTTTTTTAAAATTTTTATTTTTTTAAGAATATTTTTTATTTTTTATTCACCAGATAAGACTAATTTTTTATTTTTTATTCACCAGATAAGACTACACCTGGACAGTTGACTTTTTTTGCTGCACTTGTTCACAAATTAAGAATAGATTAATTTAAAAAATTTAAAATTTTAATTTTTTTATTTTTTGAATAATTTGGAATTTTTTATTTTTTATACAATTAGAAAAAAATTATTTTTTAAGTTTAAAAATTAAAAAAATAAATTTACAACTCTGTTATTTAACAGATATTGTTGGACTTTATTTTATTTTTCTAATTGAAATAAAAAAAATTAATCATATAGTTTAAATTTTCAAAAATAAAAATTTAGTTTTTTAAAATTTTTAAATTTTTTTAAAAATATTTTTTATTTTTTTATTCTTCGGATAATGCTGCTGATGACATGCCAACATGTCATATTTTTCTATGCTTTTTCATACAAGAAATTGATAATTTGTGCTTGAATATTGAATGCTTTTGTGCCTAATTGGTATATTTCTTTGATCTTTTAAATTTTATAAATCTTGTAGGAAATAAGAAGAAAAAGAAGCAAAGAAGCACAAAATAAGTTAAAAAGGAGAAAAAAAGAGCTTTGGGACACACTTTGAAGTTGGAGCACACTTTGGAGGCTTAGGCCACGCTTTTATGGCCAAATTAAAGGAGAATAGGCAATCAGCACACAAAGCTCCGCTCTTGCCCATCATCGTGATGCAATTTCAACTTGGAAGCAAGAATTTTCACTAAGTTAAGCTTGGGCGCTCACAGCATGACCATGCCTCCTTCAAAGGGCTATAACTTGAGCTACAGATGTCCGATTGATGTGCTTCTGATTGCGTTGGAAAGCTGACATTCAGAACTTTCCAACGATGTATGGCAATCCATATTTGGCATGAAATTGAGGTACGAGTGAAATGCATCTTTAAGGGCAAAAAACAAGTAAAAAAATCGTCCAATGCTTCCACCAAGGTTCGAAGCTGGAGCCTCACTCCAAAGCAAAGTAGCGCTCTACATCATTATTGTGCTCCGCTCTCTTGGAGAGCATTGTCGTGCTTCACTAAGAAAAAAATGAGGAACATAGCATGGAGAAGTGCTCCCACTAAGTTTCGAACTTGGGACCTCACCCAAGCAAAAGGAGTGCTCCGCTCTTGCCAAGAGCAGAGCGCTACTTTCCTTATTCCTTGCAAGTGTGACACGGTCAGGGAGCAATGTTGCACGCACAAGACTTGGCAAGGCTTGGATGTTGCGCTCTTGGGGAGAGCTGAGCATTGCCCTGGGAGCAACACCCATGGGCCAAAAATTCAATAAAATTTCATTTTAATTCAATTCTTCACCAATTGAACCAAGGCCATCCAGATCCACTCTTCCTCAAATCCAAAGCAAGCTAAGCCCATTATCATCACTCAAAGGCACAAGGATTAATTAGCTTAGGAATTTATTTTATTTTGTAATTTATTTTTAATTTCATTTTCATTTTGTAGAAAGCCTATATAAAGGCATCATTCTCATTTCATGAGAGAAGGCTAGCTCTATTAGGGAGCAATAGGAGTAGGATAGAATAGCTCTCTCTCTTTTAATTTTCCTTGTTGAATTTGAGAATTGAAGATCACATTGGAGTTTTCTTTTCCTTTCTGTTTCACTTTCCTTCCTTTGCAAATTTCCTTTCTGTTTTGATTGAGAGAGCAATTGAGATCTTAGCTTCCTTTCTGTTTTTACTATTTCATTGAAATTGTTAATTTCTCTTTGAGATTTGATCTAAGTCTTCTTGCTGGTTTACTTTTCTACATACTATTTCTCTGCAAATTTACATTCTGCCAATTTACATTGAGTTTGCTGTGAGCTTGATTTACTTTCTTGTATTTTCCTTTTCTGTCAATTGTTCTTAATTCTACTTCATTGCTCTCTTTAATTTCCAGCACCCATCCCTTTTACATTTGATGCAATTTACATTTCTTGTCATTTAAGATTCTTGCAATTTACATTTCTTGCTCTTTAAGCTTCTGTCCAATTTTACTTTCTGCAACTTTATAATTCTCGCAATTTACTTTCTATTGATCAACTTCACACAATTCACTCAATGTTAGCTTGACTAAACTAATCACCCACTAAAGTTGCTTGATCCATCAATCCCTGTGGGATCGACCTCACTCTAAGTGAGTTTTACTACTTGATACGACCCGGTATACTTGCCGGTTAGTATTTGTGTGTTTGGAAATTCATTTTTCCACAAAAACACCATCAAGTTTTTGGCGCCGTTGTCAGGGATTGATTTAGATCAACAATGATTAAGTGGGTGAGAAGTCTAGATCAAGCATTTTCTTTATTTATGTTTTTTATTTTAAATTGAAACCAAGGTGTTTGAGTTTTTTCCTCACTAAGAAATTCTCATCTCTGATATGAGTAATTTCAATTTTCCTTGGTGTTGTATTTTCCAAAATTCAAATGGAGTTCAACTCATCTTATGATCAAACTAATTTTATGGGATATTACCCACCATCACCAATCTCTAATGGTGGCTGGGAATATCACCAAGAAAATACAAATTATGAGCACTCCAATTCATGGAGATTTGCTTCAGAGACACAAGATGATCAAGAGAATCATATGGGATACTAACCACCACCACAAAATGATTCATATCATTATCCTCATGGTGGATGAGAGTATCACCAAGGAATGAAAGAGCATGAACATTTTCCAGAGCCACAAAGTGACTCATATTGTTATGGCACGTACACAAATGATGGCTGGGAAGGAAAATGCAATGATTCACGTTCTAATTATTCAAGGACATTATCACTTGATTGTGCTTCCAGAGCATACCTGGAAGAGTATTCATCACTTGATTAGGCCTCAACACAAAGTTTCCTCTAAGATCCATACAATTCATTCTACCAACTGATGTATGGAAAACAATCCAACACAAAACTCACCGGTAAGTGTACCGGGTCGCATCAAGTAATAATAACTCACATGAGTGAGGTCGATCCCACAGGGATTGAAGGATTGAGAAATTTTAGTTTAGTGGTTGATTTAGTCAAGCGAATCAAGTATTGGTTGAGTGGTTTGTATTTGGTAGAAACTAAATTGCATGAATTGCAAAGGGAGAGGGAAGAATTGCAGTAAATTAAAGAGAACAAGAAGTAAAAGTGTTGAATCTTAAAGAACAAGTAAATTAAATTGCAGAAACTTAGATTGCAAGAAATGTAAATAACTGAATCTTAAAGTGCAAGAAATGTAAATTGCTTGAATTATAAAAGGGTTCAGGGAGCTGGGGTTGTAGAAATTAAACAAGCAGAAGTAAATTGCAACAAAACAGAAGAGTAGAAGGTGAATTGAAGTAAAGTAGATCTAAACAGAAAAGTAGAAATGCTTGAGAAATTAAAACAGAAAGTGATGCTTAATTTGCAGCAATTAAAATGATGTTGAAGATCTCAGGAGTGGAAGAGACTAGAAAACAAGTCTAGATCTCAAATCCTTCCTTGATCCAACAAGAACAATTGCAAAAGAAATAAAGAAAAGTAAATTGCAGAAAGAGAAGAAGATGAAGCAGTAAACAGAAATTGAATTATGCAGTAAATGTAAACAAGAGATCTCAAGGTGAGACTGAAACAGAATTTCTTCAATTCTCCACCCAAGATCCAAGACGAAAAGTAAAGGGTGCTCAAGCAAGAACAAGGAAGAAGAGAGATCAATTCTCCTTCCTAATTCTCCAAGATCCAAGTTCAAAGTAAAGAGCTCTCAAAATTACAAAAATGGAAATTCAAAGAAGCAAAAGAAAATTTCAAAGTAAGTAAAAAGGTCCTTTCTAAATCAAACTAACACTTATTTATACACTTCCTAAATTGGATCTAAGAATTTAGGTGGGCTCTAAAATTTGGTGAAGAAATGAATTAATTTGAATTTTTGATGAATTTTTGGCCCATGGTGCACCTCCCAGGGGAAGGTTCGGCTCTTGGCAAGAGCTTTGGCCAAGAGCTTTGGTTCCCTTTCCTTCCTAAAGTGTTGCGCGCCCTTCCCTTATGACAAGAGAACAAAGCTCTTTGTAAGAGCCTTTGAGCTCTTGACAAGAGCTTTACTTGTCCTTGAGGTCCTGATGACAAGTCATCTTAGCCTAGTTTCACTAGCCTTTTTCTTTGTTTTTATTAGATTTTATGCACTTTCTTGCATTCTAAGTAAGTAATTTGGAATGAAAATGCATGACTTCTTTGAATCAATCAACCACCATGTAATTGATGATAAATCATGAGGTTTAAGCTGAATTTAATTGAATTTTAATGATTTATAAACCTTGTGAATTTGGTGATACTTTGATTGGTTGATTTGATTGCTTGTAGGTGAAGAAAGAAGAAAATAAGAAAAGCGTGGACTAAGGGGCGTTCCAAAGGAAGCAAAAAGCGTGCCCCAAGGGAAGCAAAAGCGTGCCAACATTGACGAAGAAGGAAGGCTAAGTTAGAAAAATGAACTGAGCTTCACAAGGAATGAAAGGAGAAGGCAAGGTACAAAGCTAAGTTCAAAGAGTTAACTGAGCACTAAAGAAAGCAAGAAAATGGTACAAAGCTCAGTTAACTAAGTGAGCTTTATCGGGGACCTCTCCAAATTAATTCAAGATAAAATCCCATGAGTGAAGCCACCAAGTTTCGAACTCATGAGCTAAAGGAAGCAAGGAACACTCCTTGCAATGAAAATGAGAAGAAAATAGCCAAAATGCCTCATCCATGGTTCGAACTTGGAACCACACGCTACTCCTTGCAAGGGAAATCAAGAAGAAATAGCTAAAATTCTTGGGCCAAGTTTCGAACTTGGGAACTCTTTGAGAAGCAAGGGAGGAGCGTCCAACCCTTCCAAGAAAAATAGCCTCCACTTGCTCCCTCTAGGATTCGAACTTAGGAATTCTTGGAGACATAAGGAAGAAGCACCCACTCTTCCAAAGGAAATTGCTCCAAACTTCCTCCACCAAGTGTTGAACCTGGGACCTTGAGGCTGAAAACAAGACGCCACCAAGGAAAGCTCAGTTGGTTTTTCCAACTGAGCACTACCTCCCCAAGCTCCCCACACTTTGGCGCACAACTTTGCAAACCAAGGGGGCTGTGACAAGCAATTTGGCGCAACAAGGAGCAAGCCTAGCGCACCATGACACGGCCTAGAGCTCAGTTCAAAATTCCAACTGAGCTCTAGTGTCACGCAATGACCAAGGAGCTGGGACACGCGCACCAAATGACACGGGCAGCAACAATGGAGTGCTCAGTTGGTTTTTCCAACTGAGCTTACCCCTGGGAGTTGAAACCTTGGGCTGAAAATTGAATTAAAAATCCAACTTAATTCATTTCTTCACCAAATCAAAAGCCCATCCAAATTCCAAAATCCAAGAATAGAAAGTGTATAAATAGGAGTTAGTTTGATGTAATTAGGACCTTTTTGACAGCTCTACACTTTACTTGGAATTTTCCTTTTAATTGTCATTTTCATTTTTGAGCTTTTTACTTTTGAATTTAGATCTTAGAGAATTGGGAAGAGGAATTGATCTCTCTTCTTCCTTGTTCTTGCTTGAGCACTCTTTTATTTTCTTGTTTTTGATCTTGGGTGAAGAGTTGAAGAACTTCTATTTCAATCTCACCTTGGGATCTCTTGTTTACTTCTTCTGCATAATTGAATTTCAATCTCTATTTACTGCATCTTCTTCTACTCTTCTACAATTTACTTTTCATTTTCTTTTGCAATTGTTCTTGTTGGATCAAGGAAGGATTTGAGATCTAGACTTGTTATCTAGTCTCTTCCACTCCTGAGATCTTCAATCTCTTTTACTTTGCTGCAAATTAAGTATTGCTTTCCTGTTTTTTTAAATTCTTCAAGGCATTTTACTCTTCTGTTTAAGATCTACTTCACTGCAATTCAATTTTCTCTTTTATGTTTAATGCAATTTACTTGTTCTTGTTTAATTTCTGCAATCCCAACTCCCAATCCCTTTTACAATTCAAGCAATTTATGTTTCTTGCACTTTAAGCTTCAACCATTTACATTACTTGCAATCTATGTTTCTGCAATTTAATTTACTTGCACTTTAAGATTCAGCTCCTTTACTTTCCTGCTCTTTAATTTACTGCAATTTCCCCTTTCCCTTTTACATTTCATGCAATTTAGTTTCTACAAAGCATAAACCACTCAACCAATACTTGATTCGCTTGACTAAATCAACCACTAAACTAAAATTGCTCAATCCTTCAATCCCTGTGGGATCGACCTCACGCATGTGAGTTATTATTACTTGATGCGACCCGGTCCACTTGCCGGTGAGTTTTGTGTTGGATCGTTTTCCACACATCAAGTTTTTAGCGCCGTTGCTGGGGATTGATTAGATTGACAATGATTAAGTGAAGTGGAGATTTAGATCAAGCACTTTTTATTTTTCTGTTTCTTTAATTTTTGACTAACACACTAACTGTTTGAATTTTTGCTTAATCCAACTAGCATTTCACTTCAGCAATGGATTGAAGTGTTATTGCCTTTCTGGTGTTGTGTGATTCTTATGCTTTGGTTGTATGTCAGGTACAAGGAGAATTACACCCACTTTTTGTGAACAAGACGAAAGAACCCTCAGGAGATTAAGAAGAGCTGAAAGAGGGAAAAACATTGTTGGAGAAGAGGAGTCAGAAGAAGAATTCCAGGATATGGAGGAACACTTAACAAATCCACCAAATGGAGCAGAAGGGACAGCCAATAACAACAATAATCCACCACAGAGAAGAGTTTTGGCTTCCTACACATGTGCAGATCCTAGACATTGTGGGAGTAGCATTCTTACCCTAAATGTTAATGCAAATAACTTTGAACTAAAGCCACAACTCATCACCTTGGTTCAAAACAATTGTTTTTATAGAGGAGGACCACTTGAAGACCCTAACCAACACTTGTCCACCTTCTTGAGGATTTGTGACACTGTCAAAACCAATGGTGTGCACCCTGATAGTTACAAGCTACTGCTATTTCCATTTTCTCTCAGAGACAAAGCCACTCAATGGTTGGAATCCTTCCCAAGAGACAGCATCAACAATTGGGATGATCTAGTAACCAAGTTCCTTGCCAAGTTTTACCCACCTCAAAGAGTTATTAGATTGAAGACTGAAGTGCAAACATTCACACAAATGGATGCTGAACCCTTGTATGAGGCATGGGAACGATACAAAGCTCTAATCAGGAAGTGTCCACCAGGAATGTTCAGTGAGTGAGACAGATTGCAGAATTTCTATGAAGGCTTGACACTGAAATATCAAGAGGCTTTGGATTATTCAGCAGGAGGCTCTTTCCAACTAATGAAAACGGCAGAGGAAGTCCAAAATCTCATTGATATGGTGGCCAACAATCAATATTTCTTTGCTCACCAAAGGCAACGCCAACCATCACAAAGGAAAGGAGTGATGGAGTTGGAAGGAGTGGACTCAATCCTAGCTCAAAACAAAATATTGCAGCAGCAAATTCAACATCAATTTGAGCAAATGGCCAAGAGGATTGATAGCATCCAAGTTGCAGCAGTCAACACAAGCCAACCATCATCCACATAGGGGCAAAATGAAGAAACTCAAGAGGAGCAGCAGTAAGAACAAGTCCAGTACATGCACAACCAAAATTCTGGGCCAAATGAAGTCTATGGTGATACTTACAACCCTTCATGGAAGAACCATCCCAACCTTAGATGGGGAGACAACCACAATCAAACTCAACAGCCATGGCAGAGAAACTCAAACCAAAACAATTGGAAAAACACAAACCAAAACAACCAACAAAACAATAGCCAAGCCACATACAGAAAACCACAAAACACCTACCCCAATTCTAACCATCATCCATCCAATAACTAAACCTCAAATCAAAACACTTATCCTCCACCCTTAACACCCCACAATCAACCAATCTCACAAGACTCTCAGAGGATTAACAACTTGGAGCTCTTAATGGAAAAGATGATGAAAAATCAAGAGATGACATTGAGGAACCAAGAAGCCTCCATGAAAAATATGGAAAGGCAAATTGGACAACTCTCCAAGCAAATTACCATTGAAAGGCCATCAAGCTCACTACCAAGTGACACCATTCCTAATCCAAAAGAAGAGTGCAAGGCAATACAACTGAGGAGTGGAAAAATTCTGGTGAAAAATGAAGAAGCAACCAAGAAGCCAAAGGAAAGTGACAAGAAACAAGCTGAAGAAGAGAGAGCCAATGATGAAGATGTAACAGCAAGAAAGCAGACCTCAGAAGAGCTCAAAGAAAGGGAAGATCAGCCACAAAAATCAAGGAAAGAGAAGGAAGCAATTAAAGAGCCAACCAAGGAACAAAGGCAGGGAGTGAACTTCACACCACCCTTGTCATATCCTCAAAGGTTCAACAAAGAGACTAAGGACCAACACTTTCCAAAATTTCTTGAAATCTTCAAGAAATTGGAGATCAATATTCCCTTAGCTGAAGCACTTGAGCAAATGCCCCTGTATGCAAAGTTCTTAAAAGAACTCATCAACAAAAAGAGGAGTTGGCAAGAGAAAGAAACCATACTTCTCACTGAAGAATGTAGTGCTGTGATTCAAGGAGTCATCCCACCAAAGCTTAAAGATCCAGGGAGCTTTGTAGTTTCATGTACCATAGGCAAAATAACCCTAGACAAAGCTCTCTGTGACCTTGGTGCTAGCATCAATCTGATGCCACTATCAATGATGAGAAAGCTTGCCATAGAGGAACTCAAACCTACCAGGATGTCTTTGGTGATGGCTGACAGATCAATCAAGACACCCAATGGCATTGTGGAAAACCTGTTAGTGAAGGTTGGGGAGTTTATCTTCCCAGCAGACTTCGTAATTCTGGATGCAGAGGAAGAAGAAAACAACTCAATCATCTTGGGAAGGCCATTTTTAGCCACAGCCAGAGCCATTATTGATGTAGAGAAGGGAGAGATGATTTTTAGAGTACATAATGAGCAAATGGTCATCAATGTCTTCAAATCAATGCAACACCCTCCTGAACAAGAAAATTACATAAAGGTGGACATGATAGAAAGTCTAGTGGAGGAAATGTTAGAAGCCACTTGTCATGAGCAACAGGAAGAAGAGGTGGTAGAAATCTCTAGTGAAGACAAGGAGAAAGAGAAGCCAAAGCAGGAATTGAAACCTCTTTCCCCTCACCTCAAATATGTGTTCCTGGGAGAGGAAGAGACCCTACCAGTGATCATTAACTCCTCCTTGAATATGGAAGAAGAAACAAAGCTGATTGAAGTGTTGAAAGCTCACAAAGCAGCCTTGGGGTGGACAATTGACGATATCAAAGGTATTAACCCAGCCATTTGTATGCATAAAATTTTGCTGGAAGAAGAATCAAAGCCTGTGGTCCAACCCCAAAGAAGGCTCAACCCAGCCATGAAGGAGGTAGTTCAAAAGGAAGTCATGAAGTTGTGGAATGCTGGAATAATTTTCCCAATTTCTGACAACTCATGGGTGAGCCCGGTTCAAGTTGTACCAAAAAAGGGAGGAATGACGGTCATCACCAATGAGAAGAATGAGTTGATCCCTACCAGGACAGTGACTGGGTGGAGGATGTGCATAGACTATAGAAGATTGAATGATACCACAAGGAAAGACCATTTCCCTCTCCCATTCATTGATCAGATGCTGGAAAGATTAGCTGGCCATGCCTATTATTGTTTCTTAGATGGGTATTCTGGTTACAATCAAATCGTGGTGGACCCTAAAGATCAAGAGAAATCTACCTTCACATATCCATTTGGAGTTTTTGCATACAGGAGGATGCCCTTTGGGCTGTGCAACGCCCCAGCCACATTTCAGAGGTGTATGCTCTCCATTTTCTCAGATATGGTTGAAAAATTTTTAGAAGTCTTCATGGATGATTTTTCTGTCTTTGGAAATTCATTTAACACCTGTTGCATCATTTAACTCTTGTTTTGAAAAGATGCCAAGAAACTAACTTGATCTTAAACTGGAAAAAATACCATTTCATGGTTCCTGAAGGGATAGTTCTTGGGCATAAGGTGTCATGCAGAGGTATAGAAGTTGATAAAGCTAAAATAGAAATTATTGAAAAATTTCCTATACCCGTTAATGTGAAAGCAGTAAGGAGTTTTCTTGGGCATGCTGGTTTCTACAGAAGGTTCATCAAAGATTTCTCAAAAATAGCAAAGCCATTAAGCAATTTGCTAGTGATTGACAACCCTTTGATCTTTAATGACAACTGTAAGCATGCCTTTGAAACCTTAAAAAGAAGACTCAGCACAGCACCAATCATCACACCCCCTGATTGGAACTTACCTTTTGAACTTATGTGTGATGCAAGTGACCTTGCTATTGGTGCTGTGCTGGGATAAAAGAAAGACAAGTTGCACCGTGTCATATATTATGCCAGCAAAGTGTTAAATGAAACATAGAAAAATTATACAACCACTGAGAAAGAACTTTTGGCGATTGTTTATGCATTTGATAAGTTTAGACAATACTTGATTGGCTCCAAAGTTATAGTGTACACTGACCATGCTGCTCTCAAGTATTTAATGTCTAAACAGGATTCAAAGCCAAGGCTTATTAGGTGGGTGCTGCTACTTCAAGAGTTTGATATTGAAGTAAGAGATAGGAAGGGAAGTGAAAATCAAGTGGCGGATCATTTATCAAGAGTACCACAAGAAACCTGTCAAGATAAACCACAACAAGTAAATGAGAACTTCCCAGATGAGCACCTGTTCCAAGTTCAACAAACACCCTGGTTTGCTGACATAGCAAATTACAAAGTGGGAAGAAAGATACCTCAAGAATGTTCTAAGCAACAAGTGAAGAAGCTGCTCAATGAAGCAAGGAAGTTCTTGTGGGATGAACCCTTTTTATTCAAGAGGTGCTCTGATGGAATGATTAGGAGGTGTGTCCATGAAAATGAAATGAGGGACATATTGTGGCATTGTCATGGTTCAGCATATGGTGGACACTTTGGACCAGAGAGAATAGCTGCAAAGGTATTACAAAGTGGTTTCTATGGGCCAACTATCTTCAAGGATGCCAGAGAGTTTGTTCACCAATGCAATGAATGCCAAAGAGCTGGAGGATTGACAAAAAGGAATGAGATGCCTCAGAATTTCATCTTGGAAGTTGAGCTATTTGACCTATGGGACATTGATTTCATGGGACCTTTTCCTCCCTCTTATTCTTTCAGATACATCTTGGTAGCAGTAGAGTATGTCTCAAAATGGGTGGAAGCCATAGCCACAACCACTTGTGATGCACAAATTGTCCTTCAATTCCTTAAGAAGCATATCTTCACTAGATATGGAGTACCCAAGGGCCTTGTCAGTGATGGTGGTGGTCACTTCTACAACAAACAAATGGAGAAACTCCTCCACAAATATGGAGTAATCCATAAAGTAGCCACACCATACCATCCTCAGACTAATGGTCAGGCTGAATTAGCAAATAGAGAGTTGAAGAGAATTCTAGAAAAAACTGTGGGAAGCACAAGGAAAGATTGGGCCAGGAAGTTAGAAGATGCACTCTGGGCATACAGGACAGCTTTCAAAACTCCCATTGGAAAGTCCCCATTTCAGCTATTATATGGAAAATCTTGTCACCTCCCTATGGAGCTTGAACATAAAGCTTTTTGGGCCACTAAACTCCTCAACCTTGATTGTCAAGCAGCAGGAGAAAAGAGGCTGCTACAACTAAATGAGTTGGATGAGTTTAGATAGAAGCTTATGAGAATGTTAAGATATACAAGGAGAGAGCTAAGAGGTGGCATGACAAGAAGATCCCAAAGAAAGAGTTCAAGCCAGGACAGCAAGTGCTCCTGTATAACTCAAGGCTCAAGATCTTCCCTGGCAAGCTCAAGTCCAAATGGACAGGTCCGTATCTAGTAACAAAAGTCTTTCCTTATGGAAGTCTTGAGCTGCTAGATGAAGCCACACAGAGCCACTTCACAGCAAATGGACATAGAGCAAAGCTTTATTTAGGAGGACAATGGGACAAGGAAAAGGAAGTTCAGTACCTGAACTGAACAAACATAGAGAATGTCAAGCTAGTGACAATAAAAGAGCGCTTGTTGGCAGGCAACCCAACCTGAGGTAGTTTCTTTCCATAGTTATTTCAATAAAGAGGTTAATTAGCCTTATCTATATTGCAAAAAGCTAAGTTTGGTGTTGCACACCAAAACAATATAAGGGAGAATGAAGGATTCTAAGTTTGGTGTTCCACCAAAAATCTCATCATAAAACATATTCTCACCCCCTACATAATGCTAGCTTTGAGCATTTAGGTAAACTAGTTAACTATTTTGCTGTTTCCAAATCATTAGTTTATTTCTTTTGAAAAAGAAAAAGAGTTTACATATAATTTGTTGCATGAGAAATATTGGCAAGGAACTAAGTTTGGTGTTCACACACCAAAATAAGTTCGAGAGCCCACACACAAGCTTTGCAGATTTACCAACACCTAAAAGGGTTGAACAGCAAACAACATTTGAGGAGCAGGCAGAAAAATAGCCAACAAATTAAAAGAACACCTGAATTATAACTCAAAAGGAGCAAATGGAAGTAAGAATGGAAAACTGCAACTCAACAGGTTGTATCTATTCTTGATCCTTGTTGTTATGTAATGAATTAATTCAGAGAGTCCTTTATGTCTGGCTGGAATGATTATTTAGTTGCAAGTGGAAGTACATGTTAAACAAAGCAATCTGCATAATTTTTGCTTGAAAGTTATCTGCATAATAATTGTCATCACTCATCAGCTTGAACACTTTGTCTTGTCTCCCTTGCTGTTTGAATAAAAGAAAGATGTTTGATTTAGAAAAGTAATTGTTCAATGTTGCAAAAGCTAGAATGAAAGTTAGTGGTGGTGTGTGTTTGATTCAACTATTAGCTCATGGAATAAATGTTGCAGAATGACTTGTTTCTTGAAGCTTAATCTAGTTTGCTGCTATGATCCTTCAATTAATGAAAGCCCCTTGAAAATAAACCAAAACAGAAAGAAAAGGAAAGAAGAAAAGCCAAAAGTTGGCAAAGAAACAAACAATAAGGCTAGACACCGATAGCTTGGACCCTAGGACATATGCCTGTGGTGTTTATGTACTAGGATATGCTTGGACAAGTAGGTTCTAAGGAGTATTTTAAAACTTGGCAACTTAGATCAACTGATTTGGGATTGCCAACTGAAAGTCCACAATGAAGAGCAACCTAGCTACAAAACATTTAGTAATCCAAAGAGATGCTGGGCATCAATGATCCTAGGAAGAAAGAAGTGAGCCATGTGTCTGTGGTGAAAAAAAATATTGAGTGAAAATAAGCCAAAGGCCACTGCAACATTTGACACCAAGCCTTTAATAAATAATAAGCTCTGAAATGCAAAAGAAAGAAGAAAAAGCTCACAAGGGAATTAAGCAAAAACGTAAGGAATCATAGCAGCAACCTTGGTGAACCCTTAAGGAAACATTGTTTGTTTTGACAGCAAGCAATAAATGAGCTATTTTTGATCTGCATAAAACCCCATAAACAAAATTCAACTATTTGCCTAATAAGGACATGCATACTTATCTATTTCATTCTATCTTCTCTTATGTTTAAGTGCTTGCTTGGGGACAAGCAAGTTTTAAGTTTGGTGTTGTGATGACAAGTCATCTTAGCCTAGTTTCACTAGCCTTTTTCTTTGTTTTTATTAGATTTTATGCACTTTCTTGCATTCTAAGTAAGTAATTTGGAATTAAAATGCATGACTTCTTTGAATCAATCAACCACCATGTAATTGATGATAAATCATGAGGTTTAAGCTGAATTTAATTGAATTTTAATGATTTATAAACCTTGTGAATTTGGTGATACTTTGATTGGTTGATTTGATTGCTTGTAGGTGAAGAAAGAAGAAAATAAGAAAAGCATGGACTAAGGGGCATTCCAAAGGAAGCAAAAAGCGTGCCCCAAGGGAAGCAAAAGCGTGCCAACATTGAGGAAGAAGGAAGGCTAAGTTAGAAAAATGAAATGAGCTTCACAAGGAATGAAAGGAGAAGGCAAGGTACAAAGCTAAGTTCAAAGAGTTAACTGAGCACTAAAGAAAGCAAGAAAATGGTACAAAGCTCAGTTAACTAAGTGAGCTTTATCGAGGACCTCTCCAAATTAATTCAAGATGAAATCCCATGAGTGAAGCCACCAAGTTTCGAACTCATGAGCTAAAGGAAGCAAGGAACACTCCTTGCAATGAAAATGAGAAGAAAATAGCCAAAATGCCTCATCCATGGTTCGAACTTGGAACCACACGCTACTCCTTGCAAGGGAAATCAAGAAGAAATAGCTAAAATTCTTGGGCCAAGTTTCGAACTTGGGAACTCTTTGAGAAGCAAGGGAGGAGCGTCCAACCCTTCCAAGAAAAATAGCCTCCACTTGCTCCCTCTAGGATTCGAACTTGGGAATTCTTGGAGACATAAGGAAGAAGCACCCACTCTTCCAAAGGAAATTGCTCCAAACTTCCTCCACCAAGTGTTGAACCTGGGACCTTGAGGCTGAAAACAAGGCGCCACCAAGGAAAGCTCAGTTGGTTTTTCCAACTGAGCACTACCTCCCCAAGCTCCCCACACTTTGGCGCACAACTTTGCAAACCAAGGGGGCTGTGACAAGCAATTTGGCGCAACAAGGAGCAAGCCTAGCGCACCATGACACGGCCTAGAGCTCAGTTCAAAATTCCAACTAAGCTCTAGTGTCACGCAATGACCAAGGAGCTGGGACACGCGCACCAAATGACACGGGCAGCAACAATGGAGTGCTCAGTTGGTTTTTCCAACTGAGCTTACCCCTGGGAGTTGAAACCTTGGGCTGAAAATTGAATTAAAAATCCAACTTAATTCATTTCTTCACCAAATCAAAAGCCCATCCAAATTCCAAAATCCAAGAATAGAAAGTGTATAAATAGGAGTTAGTTTGATGTAATTAGGACCTTTTTGACACCTCTAGACTTTACTTGGAATTTTCCTTTTAATTGTCATTTTCATTTTTGAGCTTTTTTACTTTTGAATTTAGATCTTAGAGAATTGGGAAGAGGAATTGATCTCTCTTCTTCCTTGTTCTTGCTTGAGCACTCTTTTATTTTCTTGTTTTTGATCTTGGGTGAAGAATTGAAGAACTTCTGTTTCAATCTCACCTTGGGATCTCTTGTTTACTTCTTCTGCATAATTGAATTTCAATCTCTGTTTACTGCATCTTCTTCTACTCTTCTGCAATTTACTTTTCATTTTCTTTTGCAATTGTTCTTGTTGAATCAAGGAAGGATTTGAGATCTAGACTTGTTATCTAGTCTCTTCCACTCCTGAGATCTTCAACCTCTTTTACTTTGCTGCAAATTAAGCATTGCTTTCTTGTTTTTTTAAATTCTTCAGGCATTTTACTCTTCTGTTTAAGATCTACTTCACTGCAATTCAATTTTCTCTTTTATGTTTAATGCAATTTACTTGTTCTTGTTTAATTTCTGCAATCCCAACTCCCAATCCCTTTTACAATTCAAGCAATTTACGTTTCTTGCACTTTAAGCTTCAGCCATTTACATTACATGCAATCTAAGTTTCTGCAATTTAATTTACTTGCACTTTAAGATTCAGCTCCTTTACTTTCCTGCTCTTTAATTTACTGCAATTTCCCCTTCCCCTTTTACATTTCATGCAATTTAGTTTCTGCAAAGCATAAACCACTCAACCAATACTTGATTCGCTTGACTAAATCAACCACTAAACTAAAATTGCTCAATCCTTCAATCCCTGTGGGATCGACCTCACTCATGTGAGTTATTATTAATTGATGCGACCCGGTCCACTTGCCGGTGAGTTTTGTGTTGGATCGTTTTCCACACATCAAGTCCCTGGTTCAAGTCTTGGGTGGAGCACTTGTGGAGTTAATTTCCTTGGCACAAGAGTAGCGCCTAAAGCTTTGCTTCCTTGAGGTGCCCGGTTCAATCCTTGGGAAGTGCAAAAGCTGCCCATTTTTCATGGCACAAGAGTAGCGCCTAAAGGTTTGCTTCCTTGAGGAACATGGTTCGAATCCCATGGAGTGAAAACAAGCCAATTTTGGCTTGTTTTTCTTGTAAAGTAGCGCTTCACTCTCTCCCTTTGGTCATGGGTTCAAGTCTTGGTGAGTGCATTAGTGAGCTTTTCTTTCTTGATTTTCTTCAAGGCATGCCCGAAAAAGCTCATGGCAAGAGCTTCAAAGCTCTTGGCAAGAGCTTGGCTCTTGCTTCCTTCTTCCATGTGCTCTTGATATAGCTCTTGGCAAGAGCTTGGCTTCTGATTCTTTGAAGGAAAGCTCTCCACAAGAGCTTTAAAGCTCTCCACAAGAGCTTTAAAGCTCTTGGCAAGAGCTTTATACCCTTGTTTCTTGAATGCATCCACGCTTCTCCTTCTTTGAGCCACGCTTTCTTTCTTTGCTTAGATCATGCTCCTTAGGCTACGCTTTTTTTATTTTTTTCTTTTCTTCACCTACAAGTAATCAAAACAACCAATCAAAGTATCACAAAATTCACAAAGCTTAAAATTCATTTAAAACCAATTAATTTTAGCTTAAACTTCATGATTTTGTGTCAATTAAAGGGTGGTTGATTGATTCAAAGAAACCATGCAATTCCACTCCAAATTACTAACTTACAATGCAAGAAAGTGCATAAAAACTAATGAAACAAGTGAAAAATGCTTGCAAAATTAGCATATGATGACTTGTCATCACAACACCAAACTTAAGCAAGCCAATTTGGTGTTGTGATGACAAGTCATCTTAGCCTAGTTTCACTAGCCTTTTTCTTTTGTTTTCAATTGAATTATGCACTTTCTTGAGCCATAAGCAAGCCAATTGGGTAGATTTTCATGCTTTCTTTGATTTAATCAACCATAGATGAATTAATGCAATTTCATGAGGTTTTATGCTATAATTGTCATATATTATGAAAGAATGAATATCTCATGATTTTTAGCATAGCTTTGATGTGTTTGGTTGATTGATGATATGTGAAGAAAGCTTGGAGAAAGGTTGAAGCAAGAAGGAATGGCTAGGAGGAAAAGAGAACAAAAAGTTTGAGCAAAAGTTTGCCTCAAACTTTAGCTCAAACTTTTGAAAGAAGTGAAAACGAACCAGGGAGCAAAAAGCTTGACCAAAAGTTTGCCTCAAACTTTTGTGCAAACTTTTGGGCAAAAAGCTTGAGCAAAAGTTTGCCTCAAACTTTTTGGCAAACTTTTGGCGCCATGAACAACACACCCTGGAGAGCAAAAGCTTGCGCCAACGTTTGCCTCAAACTTTTTGGCAAACGTTGGCGCCATGAGTGTGCAAGGGGGAGCCAACGTTTGAGCAAAAGTTTGACCCCAAACTTTGGCTCAAACGTTGGTAGCAGCAAGGATTGGGTGGCTGATATGAAAAGTTTGAGTAAAAGTTTGCCTCAAACTTTTACTCAAACTTTTACTCAAGCTTACATGATTCCAAACCCGGTTTACTTCGGTTCTTCTCCAAACTCCAAGAGCAATCAACCAAGGCCTCTATCAACCCAATTCCATCAAGAGCAAAGGCCCAATTGAAGGCTTGAAGACCATTTGAAGAAAGTGTATAAATAGCATAGGATTTAAGTTTTCGGGGAGCTTTCCTTTTAGTTTTCATAGAGAGTTTTCAGAGAGCTTTTGGTGTTGAGTGAATTTTAATTTCTAAGTCTCGGGGAAGGAGAATTGAATTCCCTTCCTCTTAGTTTTCTTGCTTTCAATTTCAATTACAATTGTCTTGGATCTTGGGTTGGAGAATTGAAGGAATTCTGTTTCAATCTCATCCTGAGACCTCTCTGTTTCTTTACTGCACAATTGGATTTAAATTTCTGATAATTGCTTCTTCATCTACTTTCTCTGCAATTTACATTTCCTTTGCAATTGTTCTTGTTGGATCTAGGAAGGCATTGAGATCTAGACTTGGTTATCTAGTCTCTTGGGCCCTGAGATCTGAATTATCATTTTACATTCTCTGTTTACTGCTTTCAAGCTCATTTACATTTCTGTTTCAAGATCCGATTCAATCCAATTCATCTTCCACTCTTATGCTTGTTGCACTTCTACTTTTCCTTGTTTAATTTCTACAAATCCAATTCCCAATTCCCTTTACAATTCAAGCCATTTACATTTCTTGCACTTTAAGATTCTGCAATTTACATTTCTTGCGATCTAAGTTTCTGCAATTTATATTACTTGCACTTTAAGATTCAGCTTATTTACTTTCTTTGCTCTTTAATTTCATGCGAATTTCCCATTCCCTTTACTTTCCATGCAATTTAAATTCTGCAAATCACAAATCTCTCAACCAAATCTTGATTCGCTTGACTAAATCAACCACTAAACTAAAATTGCTCAATCCTTCAATCCCTGTGGGATCGACCTCACTCCCGTGAGTTATTATTACTTGATGCGACCCGGTGCACTTGCCGGTTAGTTTTGTGTCGGATCGTTTTCCGCACATCAGATGGGCTTTTAATTTGGTGAAGATTTGAATTTAATTGGATTTTTGAATAAATTTCCGCCCATGTGAAAGTTGCTCCCAGGAGGATGCTCTGCTCATGTGGGGAGCAGAGCATTGGAGCCTTGTGTGGGGATCCTTTGTTGCGTCCAAGGCTGGGAGAAGCATCAGGGGAATGCTCCGCTCATGTGGGGAGCGGAGCATTGGGGCCTTGTGTGCATGTCTTGCACACACCCAACTCCCTGGCCGTGTCAAATGTTGCACGCCTTGCTTCCTTGGACCGTGTCAAGCATGCTTGTGTGTGCCAAGCTTCAGCGCTCTGCTCTCCTTGTGAGCTGAGCATTGGTGCTTCCAAGGGGAGGTCCTTGGTTCGAAACTTGAGGGAAGCATGCGCTGGTGCCATTTCCTTGGTTTCTTGTATTGCCTTTGCTCCTTGCTTCCTCATGGTGCTGTGTTCAAAACTTGGGGGATGCTTTTGGCCAATTTTTGGCTTGTTTTCCTTGTGAGTAGCGCTCCCCTCCTTCCCTTGGGTCATGGGTTCAAACCTTGGAGCAAGCATTGGCAACTTATTTCCTTTGATTTATTTTTGGTGGAAGCCCGATAATGCTCCCAAGGAGAGCGGAGCATTGTTTCTCCTTTCGTTGTTTCTTGACTTCAAATTGTGCTCAGCTCTCAAGGGGAGCAGAGCATTGAAGCTTGCCTCCTTGGTTCATTGTTGCGCTCCCTTGGAGAGCACTGGGCTCTTGGGGAGAGCTTCGTGGCTTCCCTCCTTTCATGTGCCACACTTCTCAATTCCCTTTTCCACATTATTTTCTTCCTTGGGCCACACTTCTTAAGCCACACTTTCTTATTTTCTTCTTTTCTTCACCTACAAGAAATCAAAACAACCAATCAAAGTATCACCAAATTCACAAGGTTTATAAATCAATAGAAATTAATTAAATTTGGCTCAATCCTCATGATTTAGTATCAATTAAATGGTGGTTGTTTGATTTAAAGAAACCATGCATTTTCATTCCAAATTACTTACTTATAATGCAAGAAAGTGCATAAAACCTAATAAAAACAAAGAAAAAGACTAGTAAAACTAGGCTAAGATGACTTGTCATCACAACACCAAACTTAAAACTTGCTTGTCCCCAAGCAAGAAGATAATTGTGCTCAAAGGTTCTTTCAATTGGAATGGATTGAAGAATAACTTGTATTGTCCTGTGAGTGAAGTGATTAAGTGACAGTGGGGTGAACTCTAGATTATATGCTCATACAAGGGCTTTGGTGCTTACTAGTCCCTACATCTTGGAAGTCTTAGGTCTTAGGACTTTCATCCAAATGGTATCGTGGGGATCTCTTTATATGTAATCACCTCGAAGCAGCTTATGATTTCTCTGTTTTGGCCTTGACTCTAAGTGTCATGTCTCAAAGCGGCTCTTTAGATAAGCTTTCAATCAATACTCCTAAACCAGTTGGTTTTAAGGTATTAGGTGTTAAAGCACCCCTAAGGATTTACTTGCTCAAGCCTCTCTCTTTGGCACATTCGACCATAAGCATTTACCAGGATAACAACTCTTTGAGTTCTTGTTTCTTTCTTCTTTTCTGCCTAGTAATTGATGCTCAGAGCCTTGGGCCATGTTCTTTTGTTTTTGTATTTTCTTTATTTTTTTTTGTTTGCTGCTTCTTGGATCAATAAATGTTTGAGAATCTCCACAATACTTCTTTGAACTCTATGTCCTGCCTATGAGCTCCCATGCAAGTTTTCAGAAGCATGCAACCTCAATGCATAATCATACAGCTAGAACCACCACATCTCCTAATCTTTTGCTTGCCTCAAAATTGTTGAATTCCTCAATCCCTCTTTTCAAAGAACTTTCATGTGATGCATTTTTGAGACATTGAGTGCAAACAAGTTTGGAGATTATAGGGTTGTGAATGATCAAGCATCTTAATTATTGAAGTGCAGAGAAATTATACTAGACAGGAAGATAGATAAGGGTATAATATCATTTTCAATCATAGCAGTGATGTAAAATAATCACTTAACAATACAACCTTTTGAAGTTTGCTTGCTTTACTCCTCATCATCATCATTGCTGGTCTTTACATTCCTTTTTCCTCTTTTTGGTTGACGATGCTTAATTCTTCCAAAAGCTTGTATGATACTCTGCAATGATATTAAAAGTTGCTTGTTCCCAAGTACTTGAAAAATGGTTAGCATGCATGAGTTATTTGTGGGCTTTTGCACTTACTTTGGTGTGGGAACACCAAACTTAGTACCTTGCCAATGATTCTCGAGCATCAAACTGATGATGAGTATTTTGGTGAAAAATAAATTTCCTCCAAAACACACAAATCTAACCGGCAAGTGTACCGGGTCGTATCAAGTAATAAAAACTCACGGGAGTGAGGTCGATCCCACAGGGATTGAAGGATTGAGCAATTTTAGCTTAGTGGTTAATTTAGTCAAGCGAATCAAGATTTGGTTGAGTGTTTTGTGATTTGCAGAAATCAAATTGCATGGAAGTAAAGAGAACAGGGAATTAAAGTGCTGAATCTTAAAGAACACGAAATTAAATAGCAGAAACTTAGAATGTAAGAAATGTAAATTGCGGAATCTTAAAGTGCAAGAAATGTAAACGGCTGGAATTGTAAAGGGAATTTGGGGATTGGATTTGCAGAATTTAAACAAGGAAAAGTAAATTGCATCAAGCAGAGAAGTAGAAGAGGTATGGGATCAAATTGGATCTCAGAGCAGAAAAGTAAATGAACATGGAAAACAGTAACAGAGAATGTAAAATTGGGAAATTAGATCTCAGGACCCAGAGACTAGAAAACCAAGTCCAGATCTCAATGCCTTCCTAGATCCAACAAGAAATTGTAATTGAAATTCAAAGAAAGTGGATGAAGAGCAATTAACAGAAATTGAAATCCAATCAAGCAGTAAATAAAGCAGTGAGATCCAAGGTTGAGATTGAAACAGAATTTCTTCAATTCTCCAACCCAAAATCCAAGACAATTGTAATTGAAATTGAAAATAATAAAACTGAGAGGAAGAGAAGTGAATTCTCCTTCCCCAAGACAAAGAAATTAAAGATCACTCAATATCAAAAGCTCTCCGAAAACTATTATGAAAATTCCAAAAGAAAGCTCTCCGAAGAACTTGAATTCTATCCTATTTATACACTTTCTTCAAATGATCTTCAAGCCTTGAGTTGGGCCTTTGCTCTTGGTGGAATTGGGTTGAAAGAGGCCTTGGTTGATTGCTCTTGAAGTTTGGAGAAGAACCAAAGTGAACCAATTGAACCGGTTTGGAGTTTTGCAAAAGTTGGACCAAAAGTTTGAGCAAAAGTTAGGGGGCTAACTTTTGCCCAAACTTTTCATATCAGCAGCTATACCCATCTGATACCAACGTTGGTGCCAAAGTTAGGGGTCTAACTTTGGCCCTAACGTTGGCCTTACCTTGTGCACTTGTGGCGCCAACGTTAGCCACCAAGTTAGGGGGCTAACGTTGGCGCAAACTTTTGCTCCTCCCCTTATGATTTTCATGTGCCAACGTTAGCCACCAAGTTAGGGGGCTAACGTTGGCGCAAACTTTTGGTGCCCAGGGAGGTTTTCTTCATGCCAACATTAGCCTCAAAGTTAGGGGGCTAACGTTGGCGCAAACTTTTGGTGCCCAAGGGTGTTTTCTTCATGCCAACGTTAGCCTCAAAGTTAGGGGGCTAACTTTTCACCCAAAAGTTTGTGCAAAAGTTTGAGGCTAACTTTAGGTCCAGCTCTTTGCTTCCTGGTTCAATTTCACTTATTCCATTGTCTTCTCTTTACTCCTAGCTATTCCTTCTTGCTTCAACCTTTCTCCAAGCTTTCTTCACCTATCATTAATCAACCAAACACATCAAAGCTATGCTTAAAATCATGAGATATTCTTTCTTTCATAATATGTGACAATTATAGTATAAAACCTCATGAAATAGCATGAATTCATACATGGTTGATTAAATCAAAGGAAACATGAAAATCTAGCTAATTGGCTTGCTTGTAGCTCAAGAAAGTGCATAATTCTAATGAAAACAAAAGAAAAAGACTAGTTAAAATAGGCTAAGATGACTTGTCATCAACTGACCATATGTAGAACTTCTTTTTCTTTACCAAAGATAATAAAACTAAAGATTAGGAAACAACAGAATAGTTAATTAGTTTATCTAAATGTTTGAAGCTAGCATTGTGCCGAAGGTGAGAATATGTTTTACGATAAAATTTTGGGGGAACACTGATGAGTATTTTTGTGGAAAAACAAATTTCTCCAAAACACCCAAAACTAACCGGCAAGTGCACTGAGTCGCATCAAGTAATAATAACTCACGGGAGTGAGGTCGATCCCACAGGGATTGAAGGATTGAGCAATTTTAGCTTAGTGGTTGATTTAGTCAAGCGAATCAAGATTTAGTTGAGAGATTTGTGATTTGCAGAATTTAAATTGCAGAGAAAGTAAAGGGAGTGGGTAAATTGCATGAAAGTAAAGAGAACTGAAATTTAAAGTGCTGAATCTTAAAGAACAAGAAATTAAATGGCAGAAACTTAGAACGCAAGAAATGTAAATTGCAGAATCTTAAATTGCAAGAAATGTAAATGGCTTGAATTGTAAAGGGAATTGGGAATTGGATTTGCAGAATTTAAACAAGGAAAAGTAAATTGCAACGAACAGAGAAGTAGAAGATATCTTGGATTGAATCGGATCTAAAAATAGAAATGTAAATGAGATTGAAAAGCATTAAACAGAGGATGTAAAATTGGAATTCAGATCTCAGGACCCAAGAGACTAGATAACCAAGTCTAGATCTCAATGCCTTCCTAGATCCAACAAGAGTAATTGCAAAGGAAATGTAAATTGCAAAGAAAGTAGATGAAGAAGCAGTTAACAGAAATTTAAATTCAATTGTGCAGTAAAGAAACAAAGAGGTCTCAGGATGAGATTGAAACAGATTTCCTTCAATTCTCCAACCCAAGATCCAAGACAATTGTAATTGAAATTGAAAGCAAGAAAACTAAGAGGAAGGGAATTCAATTCTCCTTCCCCGAGACTTAGAAATTAAAATTCACTCCACACCCAAAAGCTCTCCGAAAACTCTCTATGAAAACTAAAAGGGAAAGCTCTCTAAAAAAACTTAAATCCTATGCTATTTATACACTTTCTTCAAATGGTCTTCAAGCCTTCAATTGGGCCTTTGCTCTTGATGGAATTGGGTTGATAGAGGCCTTGGTTGATTGCTCTTGGAGTTTGGAGAAGAACCGAATTGAACCGGGTTTGGAATCATGAAAGCTTGAGTAAAAGTTTGAGGCAAACTTTTACTCCAACTTTTCACATCAGCCACCCTCTTTTGCTGATACCAACGTTGGGGCAAAAGTTTGGGGTCAAACATTTGCTCCAACGTTGGCCTCCCCTTGCACACTCATGGCGCCAACGTTTGCCAAAAAGTTAGAGGCAAACATTGGCGCAAACTTTTGCTCTCCAGGGTGTGTTGTTCATGCGCCAACGTTTGCCAAAAAGTTTGAGGCTAACGTTGGCGCAAACTTTTGCTCTCCAGGGTGTTGATTTGTGATGCCAAAAGTTTGCCAAAAAGTTTGAGGCAAACTTTTGCTCCAGCTTTTTGCCCAAAAGTTTGCACAAAAGTTTGAGGCAAACTTTTGGTCCAGCTTTTTGCACAAAAGTTTGCACAAAAGTTTAAGGCAAACTTTTGGTCCAGCTTTTTACTCCTTGGTTCATTTTCACTTATTCCAAAAGTTTGAGCTAAAGTTTGAGGAAAACTTTTGCTCAAACTTTTTGTCCTCTCTTCCTCCTAGCCATTCCTTCTTGCTTCAACCTTTCTCCAAGCTTTCTTCACCTATCATTAATCAACCAAACACATCAAAGCTATGCTCAAAATCATGAGATATTCATTCTTTCATAATATGTGACAATTATAGCATAAAACCTCATGAAATAGCATGAATTCATACATGGTTGATTAAATCAAAGGAAGCATGAAAATCTACCCAATTGGCTTGCTTATTGCTCAAGAAAGTGCATAATGCAATTGAAAACAAAAGAAAAAGGCTAGTGAAACTAGGCTAAGATGACTTGTCATCACAACACCAAACTTAAAGCTTGCTTGTCCCCAAGCAAGAAATGAATTTTGCTCAAAGGTTCTTTCAATTAAGACGGATTGAAGAATAAATTGTAAGGTCCTGTGAGTGAAGTGATTAAGTAACAGTGGGGTGAACTCTAAATTATATGCTCATACAAGGGCTCCAGTGCTTACTAGTCCTCACATATTGGGAGTCTTAGGTCTTAGGATTTTCATCCAAATGGTATCATAGAGATCTCTTTATATGTAGTCACCTTGAAGCAGCTTATAATTTCTGTGCTTTGGCCTCGACTCTAAGTGTCATGTCTCAAAGCGGCTCTTTAGATAAGCTTTCAATCAATACTCCTAAACCAGTTGGTTTTAAGGTATTAGGTGTTAAAGCACCCCTAAGGATTTACTTGCTCAAGCCTCTTTCTTTGACACAACTCAACCACAAGCATTTACTAGGCTAATAACTCTTTGAGTTTTGTTTCTTCTTTCTTTTTCTGCCTAGTAATTGATGCTCAGAGCCTTGGGCCATGTTCTTTTTGCTTTTGTATTTTCTTTATTTTCTTTTGTTTTGTTTGCTGCTTCTTGGATCAATAGATTTTTGAGAATCTCCACAATACTTCTTTGAACTTCATGTCCTGCCTATGAGCTCCCATGCAAGTTTTCACAAGCATGCAACCTCAATACATAATCATACAACTAGAAGCACCACTTCTCCTAATCTTTTGCTTTCCTCAAAATTGTTTGATTCCTCAATCCTTCTTTTCAAAGAACTTTCATGTGATGCATTTTTGAAATATTGAGTGCAAACAAGTGTGAAAAGTGTAGTGTTGTGAATAGTCAAGCATCTTAGTTATTGAATTACAGAAAAACTATGCTATGCAGGCAGGCAGGGGTATTATGTAACTTTCAATTTAGCAGCATCTGATACAAAATAATCACTGAACAATACAACCTTTTGGAGTTCGCTTGCTTTCCTCTTCCTCATCATCATTGCCGATCTTTACATTCCTCTTTCTTCCTTTTGATAGATGATGCTTAATCCTTCCAAAAGTTTGTATGGTACCTTGCAGTGATATTGAAAGTTGCTTGTTCCCCAAGCACTTGAAAGAAGAAATGGTTAGCTTGCATGATTTATTTGTGGGCTTTTGAACTTACTTTGGTGTGGGAACACCAAACTTAGTACCTTGCCAATGGTTCTCATGCATCGAATTAACCATGTGTGAAACTCTTTTTCTTTTTTTTTTTTTTTTTCAAAAGCAATAAAACTGAAAACTAGGAAACAGCAGAATAGTTAACTAGTTCATCCAACATGCTTGAAGCCAGCATTATGCAAAAAGTGAGAATGTGTTTTATGATGGGATTTTGGTGGAACACCAAACTTAGAATCCTTCATTCTCCTTTACATTGTTTTGGTGTGCAACACCAAACTTAGCTTCTTGCAATATAGATAAAACTAATTAACCTTTTTATTGAAATAGATATGAAAAGATAGTTACCTCCGGTTGGGTTGCCTCCCAACAAGCACTCTTTTATTGTCACTAGCTTGACATTCTTCATTCTTTGATCATGGGAGTTGAGACTTCTGTTGCCTCTGGTTTCCTCCTCTTGCTATGGGCTTCCTTCCCTCTGTTTCTCTTTCCATAGCCTTCTTACTTTCCTCCATGACTCCCTTCTCTTTCAACCCAGCATCTTTTTCATGGCTCTTTGGGTTCAGAGTCCCCTTCTTCTCACCCAATTCAGCAAGGTTTTGAACCAGTTGTTCCATCTGCCTTTCAAGTCTTCTGAGTGAGGCCTCTTGGTTCTTGCTTATCATCTCTTGATGTTTCTTTATTTTTTCCTGCTCTATTGCCATCATTTCTTGAATTTTCATGAACCTCTCCATCAGCATTTCTAGAATATAGATTCTTTGAAAGGTTGGAAGTGGTAGTGGCTGTGTCAATTGTGGTGGTCGATGAAGGTCATTTTGGGCGAATGGTGAGGTAGGACAGGGTTGGAAGTGTGTGTGATTGTTGTTGTGGGGGTGTGTTTTATGTTGATTTTTGAAGCTGGGATTGTTGCAGTTGAAGTCCCTTGGTCTTTGGTTTTGGTTCTCAACCCCCCTCCCATTAGAATGAGTTCTCCAAGGTCGATTGTACACATCATTCTGAGGCCTGTGTTGGAGCACGCTAGAGTGATTGCTTGGAGATTGTAGTTGCTCATGACTTTGTTGCTCATGGTTAATGACCCCAAAACTGTGTTCAGCTTGATTACACCCATATGAGCTTTGAGTCAGGTTGTATGTATGTACTACAGCATGTCTCAACTCAGTGATTTTTCTGGCCATCATGTCTAGTTGTTGTAGAGTCTGTTGATGCATCTGCTTGTTTTGGCTTATGACTGCACGAGCACCTTCAATTTCTTTCTCTTGTGTGAATGGATGCACTTCTGCCTCTGGCTTAACAACTCTCTGTGATGGGTTCAACTTGACTAGGAGTTCACTCATCAGTTCTTCCCATCAGATAATGCTTCCTTGTGGAAAAGCTTCAAACCATTGGGCAATATCATTCATGGCTATGGATAGTTGCTTCGAACTATGGGTAACATTATCATCCAAGGTGGGGATATTACTCTCATGATTGCTAGAATTTGTTGAGTTCCCCTCCATGATCTGCACAGTCACAAACAATTCAAGTGATGATTGAATATTTTCAAGCTCAGAATGTGATTCAGAAGGTTAGCTGGCACAAAGTATCAAACAGTTGATGGACAGAAATTGCTTCTCTTGTGTAAGCAAGAGCATTGCATAGAGCCAGAAATTTCCCGGAAAACTTCACTTTATTGCTAAAGCGAAGTTTCAGTTATCTCAGGCAAAAATTCAAACAGTTAGTGGGTTAATTGAAAATTAAAGGACAGAAAAGAAAAAGTGCTTGATCTAGATCTCTACTTCACTTAATCATTGTCAATCTAATCAATCCCCGGCAACGGCGCCAAAAACTTGAGGAGTATTTTTGTGGAAAAACGAATTTCTCCAAAACACCCAAAACTAACCGGCAAGTGCACCGGGTCCATCAAGTAATAATAACTCACGGGAGTGAGGTCGATCCCACAGGGATTGAAGGATTGAGAAATTTTAGCTTAGTGGTTGATTTAGTTAAGCGAATCAAGATTTGGTTAAGAGATTTGTGATTTGCAGAATTTAAATTGCAGAGAAAGTAAAGGGAGTGGGTAAATTGCATGAAAGTAAAGAGAACTGAAATTTAAAGTGCTGAATCTTAAAGAACAAGAAATTAAATGGCAGAAACTTAGAACGCAAGAAATGTAAATTGCAGAATCTTAAATTGCAAGAAATGTAAATGGCTTGAATTGTAAAGGGAATTGGGAATTGGATTTGCAGAATTTAAACAAGGAAAAGTAAATTGCAACGAACAGAGAAGTAGAAGATATCTTGGATTGAATCGGATCTAAAAACAGAAATGTAAATGAGATTGAAAAGCATTAAACAGAGGATGTAAAATTGGAATTCAGATCTCAGGACCCAAGAGACTAGATAACCAAGTCTAGATCTCAATGCCTTCCTAGATCCAACAAGAGTAATTGCAAAGGAAATGTAAATTGCAAAGAAAGTAGATGAAGAAGCAGTTAACAGAAATTTAAATTCAATTGTGCAGTAAAGAAACAAAGAGGTCTCAGGATGAGATTGAAACAGATTTCCTTCAATTCTCCAACCCAAGATCCAAGACAATTGTAATTGAAATTGAAAGCAAGAAAACTAAGAGGAAGGGAATTCAATTCTCCTTCCCCGAGACTTAGAAATTAAAATTCACTCCACACCCAAAAGCTCTCCGAAAACTCTCTATGAAAACTAAAAGGGAAAGCTCTCTAAAAAAACTTAAATCCTATGTTATTTATACACTTTCTTCAAATGGTCTTCAAGCCTTCAATTGGGCCTTTGCTCTTGATGGAATTGGGTTGATAGAGGCCTTGGTTGATTGCTCTTGGAGTTTGGAGAAGAACCGAATTGAACCGGGTTTGGAATCATGAAAGCTTGAGTAAAAGTTTGAGGCAAACTTTTACTCCAACTTTTCACATCAGCCACCCTCTTTTGCTGATACCAACGTTGGGGCAAAAGTTTGGGGTCAAACTTTTGCTCCAACGTTGGCCTCCCCTTGCACACTCATGGCGCCAACGTTTGCCAAAAAGTTAGAGGCAAACGTTGGCGCAAACTTTTGCTCTCCAGGGTGTGTTGTTCATGCGCCAACGTTTGCCAAAAAGTTTGAGGCTAACGTTGGCGCAAACTTTTGCTCTCCAGGGTGTTGATTTGTGATGCCAAAAGTTTGCCAAAAAGTTTGAGGCAAACTTTTGCTCCAGCTTTTTGCCCAAAAGTTTGCACAAAAGTTTGAGGCAAACTTTTGGTCCAGCTTTTTGCACAAAAGTTTGCACAAAAGTTTAAGGCAAACTTTTGGTCCAGCTTTTTACTCCTTGGTTCATTTTCACTTATTGCAAAAGTTTGAGCTAAAGTTTGAGGAAAACTTTTGCTCAAACTTTTTGTCCTCTCTTCCTCCTAGCCATTCCTTCTTGCTTCAACCTTTCTCCAAGCTTTCTTCACCTATCATTAATCAACCAAACACATCAAAGCTATGCTCAAAATCATGAGATATTCATTCTTTCATAATATGTGACAATTATAGCATAAAACCTCATGAAATAGCATGAATTCATACATGGTTGATTAAATCAAAGGAAGCATGAAAATCTACCCAATTGGCTTGCTTATGGCTCAAGAAAGTGCATAATGCAATTGAAAACAAAAGAAAAAAGCTAGTGAAACTAGGCTAAGATGACTTGTCATCAAACACCAAACTTAGAATACTTCATTCTCCCTTATATTGTTTTGGTGTGCAACACGAAACTTAGCTTCTTACAGTATAGATAAAACTAATTGACCTTTTTATTAAAACAGCTATGAAAATATAACTTCCTCAGGTTGGGTTGCCTCCCAACAAGGGCTTCTTTATTGTCACTAGCTTGACATCCTCCATCCTCTGATCATGGAAGTTGAGGCTTCTGTTTCCTTTGATTTTCTCCTCTTACTGTGGGCTTTCTTTTCTCCATTTCTTTATGAGGAACTTCTCCGTGGTGCTTTTCTTTGATGATTGCTTCTTTTCCCGTAGCCCTCTTCTCACTTGCCTCTATGATTGCTTTCCCTTTCTCATACCTGGCAACTTTCTCATTGTCTTTTAGGTTGTCTTCAGTGGCTCTAGGGGAAGTATTTGCCCTTTCCTCACCCATTTTTGCAAGGTGCTTAGCCAGTTGTGCCATTTGCCTCTCAATTCTTCTGATTGAGATTTCCTGGTTTTGTGTTATTTCATCTTGGTGCTTCATCATTCTCTCTATTAAGATCTCCAAGTTGGTGATCCTCTGAGAGTCTTGTGAGATTGGTTGGTTGTGAGGTGTCTGAGGTTGGAAGGGTGAGTATTGTGGTGGTGGTGTGTAGTGGTTGATGTTGGTATGGTGGTGTTTTTGCTGGTTTGGGAAATTGGGGTTGTTGTAGTTGAAGTCCCTTGGTCCTTGATTTTGGTGCTCACTCCTCCTCCAGTTGTAATGAGTCCTCCAGGGTGGGTTGTACACATCACCTTGGAACTTGTGTTGGAACATGCTTGAGGTACTACCTGGAGAGTGTGTTTGCTCATGATTTTGTTGCCCACAGTTAATTGCTCCAAAACCTTTTTCAGATTGATTCCAACCATGGGGATTTTGAGGTAGGTTATGTGCATTTGCCACAGCAGTTCGCAGCCCATCAATTTTTCTGTCCATCAGTTCTAGTTGTTGCTGAAGCTGTTGATGTATCTGCTTGCTTTGGGCCATGATTGCACGGACACCTTCAATTTCCACCACTCCCTTCTCTTGTGTGAATGATTGCACTTCTACTTTTATAGTATCAATTCCCTGGGGTTTTTCAACTTGGCCAGGAATTCACTCATTAGATCCTCCCATCCGATTATGCTTCCCTGTGGGAAGGCTTCAAGCCATTGAGCAACATCGTTCATGGTGATGGGCGGATGCTTCAATTCATGGGTTACATTGTCATCTGGGGTGAGGACACTACTCCCGCAACAGCTAGGATTCGTTGACGTCTCTTTCATGATCTGCACAATTACAAACAGTCTAAATGAAGATTGAATATACTCATACCAAAATATGGTCAGAGGGTTAGTTGACACAATATGTCAAACAGTTAATAGACTTGAAAGATCAATAGGAGAAAATTGCTTCTCTCGTATATTCAATCAAGCAACAGCATAGGATTCACACAGAGCCAGAAAAAAACCAGAAGAACTCTATTCTATTGCTAAAGTGGTGTTTTAGTAAGCTTAAGCAAAAATTCAAACAGTTAGTGTGTTAGTCAAAAATTAAAGAAACAAAAAAGAAAAAAAATTGCTTGATCTAGATCTCCACTTCACTTAATCATTGTCAATCTAATTCAATCCCCGGCAACGGCGCCAAAAACTTGATGTGTGGAAAACAATCCAACACAAAACTCACCGGCAAGTGTACCGGGTGATGACAAGTCATCCTAGCCTATTTTAACTAGTCCTTTTCTCTTGTTTTCATTAGAATTATGCACTTTCTTGAGCTACAAGCAAGCTAATTGAGTATATTTTCATGTTTCCCTTAATTGAACCAACCATATATGAATTTATGCCATTTCATGAGGTTTTATGCTATATTTGTTGCATATTATGAAAGAATGAATATCTCATGATTTTGAGCATAGCTTTGATGAGTTTGGTTGATTAATGATAGGTGAAGAAAGCTTGGAGAAAGGTTGAAGCAAAGAGGAATGGCTAGGAGTGAAGAGAGGACAATGGAATAAGTGAAATTGAACCAGGAAGCAAGAAGTTAGCCCCAACGTTAGCCCCCTAACTTGGAGGCTAACGTTGGAACTTGAAATTTCCTCCCTGGCCATCCCACGTTTGCGCCAACGTTAGCCCCCTAACTTGGAGGCTAACGTTGGCACATGAATTCCTCCCTGGCCATCCAACGTTTGTGCCAATGTTAGCCCCCTAACTTGGAGGCTAACGTTGGCACATGAAGACATAAGGGAGAAGGGCCAACGTTTGCGCCAACGTTAGCCCCCTAACTTGGAGGCTAACGTTGGCACATGAAGACATAAGGGAGAAGGGCCAACGTTTGCGCTAACGTTAGCCCCCTAACTTGGAGGCTAACGTTGGCGCCACTAGCACCAAGGGAAGGCCAACGTTAGGGTCAAAGTTAGACCCCTAACGTTGGCACCAACGTCCAAACCAGAAAAATGTGCCAACTGATATGAAAAGTTGGAGCCAAAGTTAGACTCCTAACTTTGGCTCAAACTTTTGGTCCAACTTTTGCTAACCTCAAAACCGGTTCAATTGGTTCACTTTGTTTCTTCTTCAAACTTCAAGAGCAATCAACCAAGGCCTCTTTCAACCCAATTCCACCAAGAGCAAAGGCCCAACTCAAGGCTTGAAGATCATTTGAAGAAAGTGTATAAATAGGATAGAATTCAAGTTCTTCGGGGAGCTTTCCTTTTGGAATTTTCATAATAATTTTCGGAGAGCTTTTGTTACTGAGTGAACTTTAATTTCTTTGTTTTCATTACTTTCAATTTCATTTTACACTTGTCTTGGATCTTGGATTGGAGAATTGAAGAAATTCTGTTTCAATCTCAATCTTGGATCTCTCTGTTTCTTTACTGTTAATTGAATTCCATTTCCGGTTCATTGTTCTTCCTCTTTTCTTTGCAATTTACATTTTCCTTGCAATTGTTCTTGTTGGATCTAGGAAGGCATTGAGATCTAGACTTGGTTTTCTAGTCTCTGGGTCCTGAGATCCAAATCCCCAATTTACATTCTGTTTCTTTCCTTTCTATGTTCATTTACTTTTCTGCTTCATATCCGGTTCAATCCCAATTCCCTTTCCCTCTTCTGTTTGATGCAATTTAATTTTTCCTTGTTTAATTTCTGCAAATCCACATCCCAATCCCCTTTACATTTCAAGCAATTTACATTCCTTGCACTTTAAGATTCCGCAATTTACATTTCTTGCACTTTAAGTTTCTGCCATTTAATTTCTTGTTCTTTAAGTTTCAGCAATTTATTTCTTGTTCTCTTTACTTCAATGCAATTTAATTCTGTAAGTCACAAAACCATCAACCAAATCTTGATTCGCTTGACTAAATCAACCACTAAACTAAAATTGCTCAATCCTTCAATCCCTGTGGGATCGACCTCACTCCCGTGAGTTATTATTACTTGATGCGACCCGGTGCACTTGCCGGTTAGATTTGGGTGTTTTGGGAGAGATTTATTTTTCCTACAAAATATCTCATCACCGGGTCGCATCAAGTAATAATAACTCACATGAGTGAGGTCGATCCCACAGGGATTGAAGGATTGAGCAATTTTAGTTTAGTGGTTGATTTAGTCAAGCGAATCAAGTATTGGTTGAGTGGTTTATAATTGACAGAAGCTAAATTGCATGAATTGTAAAGGGAGAGAGAAGAATTGCAGTAAATTAAAGGGAACAAGAAGTAAAAGTGCTGAATCTTAAAGAACAAGTAAATTGAATGGCGGAAACTTAGATTGCAAGAAATGTAAATAACTGAATCTTAAAGTGCAAGAAATGTAAATTGCTTGAATTATAAAAGGGTTCAGGGAGCTGGGATTGCAGAAATTAAACAAGCAGAAGTAAATTGCAACAAAACAGAAGAGTAGAAGGTGAATTAAAGTAAAGTAGATCTAAACAGAAAAGTAGAAATGCTTGAGAAATTAAAACAGAAAGTGATGCTTAATTTGCAGCAATTAAAAAGATGTTGAAGATCTCAGGAGTGGAAAATACTAGAAAACAAGTCTAGATCTCAAATCCTTCCTTGATCCAACAAGAGCAATTGCAAAAGGGAATAAAGAAAAGTAAATTGCAGAAAGTGTAGAAGAAGATGCAGTAAACAGAAATGGAAATTGAATTATGCAGAAAAGTAAACAAGAGGTCTCAAGGTGAGATTGAAATAGAAGTTCTTCAATTCTCTACCCAAGATCAAAAGCAAGAAAATAAAAGAGTGCTCAAGCAAGAACAAAGAAGAAGAGAGATCAATTCCCCTTCCTAATTCTCTTAGATCTAAATTCAAAAATAAAAGCTCAAAATAAAAATGAAAGTTCAAAGAAAAATTTCAAAGTAAAGTCTAGAGATCCTAATTAAATCAAACTAGCTCCTATTTATACACTTTCTATTCTTGGATTTTAGAATTTGGATGGGCTTTTTAATTTGGTGAAGATTTGAATTTAATTGGATTTTTGAATGAATTTCAGCCCATGTGAAAGTTGCTCCCAGGAGGATGCTCTTCTCATGTGGGAAGCAGAGCATTGGAGCCTTGTGTGGGCATCCTTTGTTGCGTCCAAGGCTGGGAGAAGCATCAGGGGAAGGCTCCGCTCATGTGGGGAGTGGAGCATTGGGGCCTTGTGTGCATGTCTTGCGCGCACCCAACTCCCTGGCCGTGTCAAATGTTGCACGCCTTGCTTCCCTGGACCGTGTCAAGCATGCTTGTGTGTGCCAAGCTTCAGCGCTCTGCTCTCCTTGTGAGCTGAGCATTGGTACTTCCAAGGGGAGGTCCTTGGTTCGAAACTTGAGGGAAGCATGCGCTGGTGCCATTTCCTTGGTTTCTTGTATTGCCTTTGCTCCTTGCTTCCTCATGGTGCTGTGTTCGAAACTTAGGGGATGCTTTTGGCCAATTTTTGGCTTGTTTTCCTTGTGAGTAGCGCTCCCCTCCTTCCCTTGGGTCATGGGTTCAAACCTTGGAGCAAGCATTGGCAACTTATTTCCTTTGATTTATTTTTGGTGGAAGCCCGATAATGCTCCCAAGGAGAGCGGAGCATTGTTTTTCCTTTCCTTGTTTCTTGGCTTCAAATTATGCTCAGCTCTCAAGGGGAGCAGAGCATTGAAGCTTGCCTCCTTGGTTCATTGTTGCGCTCCCTTGGAGAGCACTGGGCTCTTGGGGAAAGCTTCGTGGCTTCCCTCCTTTCATGTGCCACACTTCTCAATTCCCTTTGCCACATTATTTTCTTCCTTGGGCCACACTTCTTAAGCCACGCTTTCTTATTTTCTTCTTTTCTTCACCTACAAGAAATCAAAACAACCAATCAAAGTATCACCAAATTCACAAGGTTTATAAATCAATAGAAATCAATTAAATTTGGCTCAATCCTCATGATTTAGTATCAATTAAAATGGTGGTTGTTTGATTTAAAGAAACCGTGCATTTCCATTCCAAATTACTTACTTATAATGCAAGAAAGTGCATAAAACCTAATAAAAACAAAGAAAAAGACTAGTAAAACTAGGCTAAGATGACTTGTCATCACACCAAACTTAGAATTCTTCATTCTCCCTTAATTTATTTTGGTGTGAAACACCAGACTTAGCTCCTTGCAATATAGATAAGTCTAATTAACCCTTTTATTGAAATAGCTATGAAGAGTGAACTACCTCAGGTTGGGTTACCTCCCAACAAGCGCTTCTTTATTGTCACTAGCTTGACATCTTATTCTTTGATCATGGAAGCTGAAAATCATAGTGCCTTAGTTTTTCTCCTCTTACTGTGAACTTCCTTCTGGTCTCCTCTTTGATGATCTCTAGGTGTTCAAGTGAAAGGATCCGGTTCACAGTGTAGTACTCAGATAATTGTGGACACACCCTCATTGGTTGGGTGTTTAACATCACTTTATCCCCTGGTAAGAAGCCTTCAGTGGGGATTTTCTTGTTTCTCCACCCTTTTGGTCTCTTCTTCTTTTCTTTCTCAGAAGATACTTCATGCTTTGGTGGTTCTTTATATGGAGTGTTGAGGTTCTCATCTGGGGGTTTTGGATCTAGTTCTTCCTTGATTTCTTTGGTCTGTTACACCATTTCTACTTCTTTCAAGCATGGATTTAGAAGTCTTGGAGTTAACTCATTGACTGCCTCCTTCAGGCTTTGATCTCTGGCCTTATCCTTCATAAAATATTCTTCCTGAATGGGCTTATGCAAGGTTTTAAAAACATGGAATGCTAGGTGCTCATCATGCACTCTCAGCAATAATTCCCCTTTTTCAACATCTATCAAAGCTCTGCCCGTAGCTAGGAAAGGCTTCCCCAGGATGATGGGAGTGTCCTCTTCTATATCTGAGATAACAAAGTCAGCAGGGAGAAAGAATTTTCCCACTTTTACTAACACATTCTCCACAACTCCAGTGCTTGCTTAATTGATTTGTCAGCCATTTGGAGAACTATTCGTGTGGACTTTAGCTCAGAAATTTGAAGTTTCCTCATTAGAGATAAAGGCATCAAGTTTATGCTTGCACCGAGGTCACAGAATGACTTCTCAACTGTTATGTTTCCTATGGTGCAAGGTATGTAAAAACTCCCAGGATCATCTTTCTTCTCTGGCAACTCTCTTTGGAGGATATGATACGCGAAAATTAAGAATATTAACACACAACCGGCAAGTATACCGGGTCGTATCAAGTAATAAAACTCACTAAGAGTGAGGTCGATCCCACGGAGATTGGTAGATTAATCAACTTTAGTTAAATGGTATATTTAGTCAAGCAGACATGATTTTGATTTCACGAGATTTGTGATTTTTGAACATAATTGCAAAAGCTTAAATGACAAGGAATTTAAAGAACTAAAATAGAGAAAGAGAATAAAAGTAAATAACTAAAACTTAAAGTGCAAGAAACTTAAATGACATGGAAAATAAATTGCAAGAAAGTAAAGGTTGCAGAATTTTAAAGAGCAGAAGAGTAAATTGCAAGAAATAGATAAACAGAATGTAAATGGCAAGAATGATAAATTGCAAAAAGATAAAAGGGAATTGAGTAATGGGTATTCAGAGAACTAAAAAAACAAAAGAGATGAGAATTAATGATGGAGAGATCATTAGGGATCAGAGATGTAAATTCTCATAAATTGATGTTGATCAATTTCTTCTCAATCATGGTTATAGATCCATGGCAATTTGTGGGTAATTGAGTCCCAATCTCTTGGTAACTCAATTTCTCTCAACACAACCAATTGCCACTTTCGTGATCTAATTGTTCATGAGAAGAGATGAAGTTCAATTTCTAATCCAAGCCACACAACTTCCAGAATCTCAACTAAGGGAGGTTACATCTCACATACCAACCAAAGTGTATTGATCAAGAAAATCATGAAAGGATGAACTCTAAACTGAATTATGTAGCTCCTTTCTCAAGTTCACCACATAATTCATATAGATTAATCCCTCTCTCGATGGTGATTGAATCTGTGAAGAGCAAGAGTTTCCTCTTGGATGAACCACTTTGAATTGAGAAGGAAAAGAAAAGTTATCAACCCAATCAAATAACAGAGCTCCTCCCCCTAATGAAAATGGGGTTTAGTGAATCATAGCTCTAAATTCAACAATAAATGCAAAATTAAACATTCAAATTCAGTAGAGAAGAGTAATGAAGAATGAAGAAGAAGTTCTTGAAAACTGAAATTTAAAATTGCCAAAAGAAAACAAAATAGAATATGGTTGAGAAGCAAAAACAGAAAAAGTCTAATTCTCTAAGTAAAAGTGTCTAAGGTAAAAAGTTCCCCCCCCCCCCAAAAAAGTACAAAACTATTCTCTATTTATACTACTCCTAAAACTCCTTGAATTTCTCCTTTTGGACTAGCAAATTTGGGCCTTGCTCTTGTTGATTTTGCTTCATGAAAGAATTCTTGTCAAACAGAGGAAACAGGACTCATTTTCAATTTTTCTGGCCCAATGGCCTGGCGTGTTTGTCAATAACGCCAGCCTTAGTGCACGTTGGCAACGTGCAAGGCATTTTCCTGGGAGTGGGACTTGGTGCTTGGGCGTTGTTACCTAATTTGTTGCCCAAGTTGTTGCCAAACACTTGCTTGTTTTTTACCTTTTTTCTATGCTTGATGTTGCCTAAACTTTGGGTTTCAATCCTTTGCCTAAATATGAACTATGATATATCATTAGAAAGATCTTGATGTCTACTTTCCAATGCAACTAGAATCATCTCATTTGGACCTTCCTAGCTCAAGTTATGCTCCATTGAAGAGGGCAAGGTCAGGCTGCCTTGGTTGGGCGTTTTTGCCAAACACGCCCATGACAACGCCCACAATAACGCCCACAATAACTCCTCTAGGCCAGATTTCTTGGCCTGGGCGTTGTTGCCTAAGTTGCCAAGGAACACACCAGGCCATTCTAGCCTTGGCAACGTGTTCGACTCCCTTTCCTTGGCCTATTCATGCTTCCTTGAATTTCAACCTCATTTCCTTGTTTTTGGGGCCTAAAGATGACTCTGATTCGAGCTTTCATTTCATGCTTCACTATGGACTATTATACATGATTGGAAAGCTCTGAATGTCAGCTTTCCAATGCAACTAGAAGCACCTCGATTGGATTTCTGTAGCTCAAGATATGCTCCTTTGAAGAGGGCAAGGTCAGGCTGCCTGGCGTTGTTGCCCAAGTTGTTGGCAAACACGCCAGCAATAACGCCCTTAGTCTCTGAGGCCATAAATGAGGCTAGCTTTTGAAGCTTCAAATGAACTCTAATCCCATGCTATGATATATGGTTGAAAAGCTCTTGATGTCTACTTTCCAATGCCACTGAAATCACTCAAATTGGATCTCTGTAACTCAAGTTATTCATCCTTGAAGGAGGTGAGGTCAGGCTGTCTTGGTTGGAGTTGTTGTTGAAGTTATTGCCAAACACGCCCATGACAATGCCCAATCCTCCCCTGGCCTAAATTTCTTAGCCTTGGCGTTGTTGTTGGCGTTGTTGATGAACACGCCACTTCAACTTCAAAGCAACAACGCCTTCGAGCTCTCCTTGGTTCAATTTCTTGGCCTTGCATTGCCAAGGAACACGCACATTCAACTTCAAGTTGGCAACGCCCAAGGTCATTTTCCATAGCCACCTTGCAGGGACCAGCGTTGTTGCTGGTGTTGTTGATGAACACGCTAGTTCATTTCTCACTGGGCAACGCTCTCGAGCCTTCTCTAGGGGTGCTTGAAGTGGCCAGCGTTGTTGCTGGCGTTGCCAAGAAACACGTCCTCTCCAACGTGCTAGTGAGCTCTTCTAGCCAAAATTCTATGTTATGGGCATTGTTATGGGCGTTGCCAGGGAACACGCCAGTTCATTCCCTGCCTGGCAACGCTCTCAAGCTCCCCTTCTTGCTCTGTTTCAAGCTTCTTTTCTTGCTCTGTTTCAAGCTTCCTGGCGTTGTCCACAAACACTCCAGAGTTGGCAACGTGCTTCCTCTGTTTCCTTGCCAAGATTGATATATCTCCAAACCTTCTTGCTCTAATTCTTGATCCATCATCTTCTTTCTTCATCACCTAACATAAACCAAAGAATCTTCCTCAAAGTTTTGCCATCTTATGCAATGAATTTCAAGAGAATCATTCATATCAACTTGTTTATAAACTTCTTAAATCATTTGCATGAGTTATGCCAAATTTCACCTAGTTCTTGGTTTATGAATGCATGTAGAGAAAACTCACAAAATTGCTTGTTTATTCTAGTAATAATAAATGAAATTAAGCTAAAACCAACTAAACTAACTAGTTAAAATAGCAAATATGCAAATGCATCAGAATAGCACTACATTCCTTTGTCATCTCAACAATCTGTCCCTCCTTTAGGGATCTTTTCTTTGTGAGTACTTCTTTCATAAATTTGGCATATAATGGCATCTGTTCAAGTGCTTCTAAGAAAGGAATATTGATGCTGAGAGTCTTGAATATATCCAGGAATTTTGAGTATTGCTTATCCTCATTTTCTCTCCGAAACCTTTGAGGGTATGGAAGTTTGGGGACATATGACTTCACCCCTTCCTTCTTCTCTTGTAGCTGTGGCTCAAGGATGTTTTTGTCTCTCTTTGAGATTTTTGCATTCTTGGTCTTTCTATCCTCTTCACTTTTTTCTTCTGTCTCTTCTTGTGGAACTTCTCTGTTGTGTTCTTCCTGATTGATGGCTTCCTTCTCCCTAGTCTTCTCACTTCCCACTATGATTGCTTTGCACTCCTCCCACTTTGTAGCTTTTCCTTTGTCCCTTGGGTGGGTTTGAGTGGTACTAGGAGATGCATTCGGTTGCTTCTCACCCATCTCTGTAATTTGTTTAGCTATTTGTTCCATATGCATCTCAAGATTTCTGATTAAAGCTCCTTGGTTTTTACTTGTTATGGCTTGATCTTTCCTTGCTGCTTCCTTATCTTGTTTTGCCATCTCTTGATTTTTCATGAGTTTCTCCATCATTATCTCTTGGTGCTTCATCATCTTTTCCATCAATATCTCCAAGTTGGAGATTCTTTGAGTGTCTTGTGATGCTTGTAGCTGGTTGTGAGATGTTGAAGGTTGATGGTAGGTGTTTTGGTTAGTGGTTTGGTTATTGGGTGGATAGTAACTGGAATTTGGGTGGTTGTTTTGGGGTTTTCTATATGGATTGGGGTTAGTATTTTGCTGGTTGTGGTTTTGGTTATTTCTTGAGTTGTTTTGGTTTGAATTTCTTTGCCATGGTTGCTGGTTTTGAGTGTGGTTATCTCCCCATCTAAGATTTGGATAGTTCTTCCAGGATGGATTGTAGGTGTCACCATAAACTTCATTTTGGCCTGAGCCTTGGTTGTGCACATATTGAGGTTGTTCCTGCTGCTGATCCTCTTGAGTTTCTTTATTTGTCCCCCACGTGGGTGATGGTTGGCTTGTGTTTACTGCCGCAACTTGGAGGCTATCAATCCTCTTGGGCATCTGCTCAAATTATTGTTGAATCTGCTGCTGCATTATCTTGTTTTGAGCTAGGATGGTGTCCACTCCTTCCAACTCCATCACTCCTTTCCTTTGTGATGGTTGGTGTTGCCTTTGGTGAGCAAATAAATACTGGTTGTTAGCCACCATATCAATGAGATTTTGAGCTTCCTCTGCAGTCTTCATCAATTGTAGAGAACCTCCTGCTGAGTGATCAAGAGCCTCTTGAGATTTCAACGTCAAACCTTCATAAAAATTTTGCAATCTGTCCCATTCATTGAACATTTCAGGGGGACACTTCTTAATCAGCGCCTTGTATCTCTCCCATGCCTCATAGATGGGTTCAGTGTCCATTTGTGTGAATATTTGGACCTCAGTCTTCAATCTGATGATCCTTTGAGGTGGGTAAAATTTAGCAAGTAACTTGCTCACTAGATCGTCCCAATTGTTGATGCTATCTCTTGGGAAAGATTCCAACCATTGAGTAGCTTTGTCTCTGAGAGAAAATGGAAATAATAGTAGCTTGTAGCTGTCAGGATGCACTCCATTAGTTTTGACAGTGTCACAAATCCTCAAGAAGGTGGATAGGTGCTGGTTTGGATCTTCCAAGAGGCCTCAATTCAAAGGTTATTTGCACAGTTGTTCTGCACCAAGGTGATGAGTTGGGGCTTCAATTCAAAGTTATTTGCATCGACATTTGGGGTAAGGATGCTACTCCTACAATGCCTTGGATTAGCAAATGTATATGAAGCCAATACTCTCCTTTGGGGCTGACCATTGTCGTTGGCCACTCCCACTTGTGGATTTGTTGGATTTTCCTCCATTTCTTGGTTCTCTTCTCAACCTCCAAAGTATTTCAGGATTAAAAGGTGTGGATTCATCGCTTCTTCCTCCTGACATAAACATAGAACCAGGAACCAGAATTAAACACTCTATTGCTAGAGTGAAGTTAGTGTTAGCTTAAGCAAAAATTCAAACAGCTAGTATGCTTAGTAAAAAGTAAAAGAAAAAGTTCTTAATCTAGACCACCACCTTACTTAATCATTGTCAATCTAATCAATCCCCGGTAACGGCGCCAAAAACTTGATGTGTGAAAAATGATCCAACACAAAACTCACCGGCAAGTGTACCGGGTCGCATCAAGTAATAATAACTCACATGAGTGAGGTCGATCCCACACGGATTGAAGGATTGAGCAATTTTAGTTTAGTGATTGATTTAGTCAAGCGAATCAAGTATTGGTTGAGTGGTTTGTATTTGGCAGAAACTAAATTGCATGAATTGCAAAGGGAGAGGGAAGAATTGCAGTAAATTAAAGAGAACAAGAAGTAAAAGTGTTGAATCTTAAAGAACAAGTAAATTAAATTGCAGAAACTTAGATTGCAAGAAATGTAAATAACTGAATCTTAAAGTGCAAGAAATGTAAATTGCTTGAATTATAAAAGGGTTCAGGGAGCTGGGGTTGCAGAAATTAAACAAGCAGAAGTAAATTGCAACAAAACAGAAGAGTAGAAGGTGAATTGAAGTAAAGTAGATCTAAACAGAAAAGTAGAAATGCTTGAGAAATTAAAACAGAAAGTGATGCTTAATTTGCAGCAATTAAAAGGATGTTGAAGATCTTAGGAGTGGAAGAGACTAGAAAACAAGTCTAGATCTCAAATCCTTCCTTGATCCAACAAGAACAATTGCAAAAGAAATAAAGAAAAGTAAATTGCAGAAAGAGAAGAAGATGAAGCAGTAAACAGAAATTGAATTATGCAGTAAGAGTAAACAAGAGATCAAAAGGTGAGATTAAAACAGAATTTCTTCAATTCTCCACCCAAGATCCAAGACGAAAAGTAAAGGGTGCTCAAGCAAGAACAAGGAAAAAGAGAGATCAATTCTCCTTCCTAATTCTCCAAGATCCAAGTTCAAAGTAAAGAGCTCTCAAAATTACAAAAATGGAAATTCAAAGAAGCAAAAGAAAATTTCAAAGTAAGTAAAAAGGTCCTTTCTAAATCAAACTAACACTTATTTATACACTTCCTAAATTGGATCTAAGAATTTGGGTGGGCTCTAAAATTTGGTGAAGAAATGAATTAATTTGAATTTTTGATGAATTTTTGGCCCATGGTGCACCTCCCAGGGGAAGGTTCGGCTCTTGGCAAGAGCTTTGGCCAAGAGCTTTGGTTCCCTTTCCTTCCTAAAGTGTTGCGCGCCCTTCCCTTGTGACAAGAGAACAAAGCTCTTTGCAAGAACCTTTGAGCTCTTGGCAAGAGCTTTACTTGTCCTTGAGGTCCCTGGTTCAAGTCTTGGGTGGAGCACTTGTGGAGTTAATTTCCTTGGCACAAGAGTAGCGCCTAAAGCTTTGCTTCCTTGAGGTGCCCAGTTCAATCCTTGGGGAGTGCAAAAGCTGCCCATTTTTCATGGCACAAGAGTAGCACCTAAAGCTTTGCTTCCTTGAGGAACATGGTTCGAATCCTATGGAGTGAAAACAAGCCAATTTTGGCTTGTTTTTCTTGTAAAGTAGCGCTTTACTCTCTCCCTTTGGTCATGGGTTCAAGTCTTGGTGAGTGCATTAGTGAGCTTTTCTTTCTTGATTTTCTTCAAAGCATGCCCGAAAAAGCTCTTGGCAAGAGCTTCAAAGCTCTTGGCAAGAGCTTGGCTCTTGCTTCCTTCTTCCATGTGCTCTTGATAAAGCTCTTGGCAAGAGCTTGGCTTCTGATTCTTTGAAGGAAAGCTCTCCACAAGAGCTTTAAAGCTCTTGGCAAGAGATTTATACCCTTGTTTCTTGAATGCATCCACGCTTCTCCTTCTTTGAGCCACGCTTTCTTTCTTTGCTTAGATCATGCTCCTTAGGCTACGCTTTTCTTATTTTTTTTCTTTTCTTCACCTACAAGTAATCAAAACAACCAATCAAAGTATCACAAAATTCACAAAGCTTAAAATTCATTTAAAACCAATTAATTTTAGCTTAAACTTCATGATTTTGTGTCAATTAAAGGGTGGTTGATTGATTCAAAGAAACCATGCAATTTCACTCCAAATTACTAACTTACAATGCAAGAAAGTGCATAAAAACTAATGAAACAAGTGAAAAATGCTTGCAAAATTAGCATATGATGACTTGTCATCACTAACCACAAAACTTATTCCACAATCCACAAGATTCATTACATACCACTCAAAACAACTTCACCACAGCACCCACATATCCAGAAACTCATTCTCAGCCTTCATCCCTTGAGCTAGCATTTGAACAATACTTACAAACATCAATGGACTCTTGGAAAGAGCAGGAAATCCCCCTCAAGAAGATGGATGGGCATTTAGAGCAAATAAGGAGAAACTTGGAGCCATCAAACAGTGAGAATAAAGACCAATTTGTGGGTGAGGAAGTGAAAAAGCAAGATGAGGAAGCCTCTGTGTCAAGTGAAATTTCAATGGAAAAGGAGGTTGTGGAGGTGTTTGAACCTGTGGCTTCATATTCACAGAAGCTAATTGAGGTGATAGAGGAACCTAAAACTTCACTCCCAAAACACTTAATGGAAGATCATATAAAAGAAGAGGAGGAAGCCAATCAAGGAAATTCACACTCAATTAAAGCAAAAAATTACAGGAAGGAAGAGCCCACTGAACCATCAATTCAAAAAGCTTTTGATGAAGAGAACACTCCAACAATCACACAACCACCAAGACTTAGATTCAAGGAAGTGAAGGCAATTAACAAAAGCACCGAGAAGAGGATTGTGACCAAGCTACAAAGGACAATATTCATGAAGAAGAGAAGGTCAACTACAGGCAATCCTCCCCCTGATCCAGCAAGCAAGCTCAATCAAGCCATTAACAAAAGAAAGCTTGCTGAGGAGAGACCAAGACAGGGGGCAATAGCTGAATCTTCTCCTCCCTTGAGGTCATTCCTCTTAACAAACTGGAAGAAGAGGAAGAAAGTAAAGAACAACATGCCAACAGTAGGTAACGTTTCTCTTCTATGCTTTGTTTTCTTTCTTTACTTTGTTTAAATTCAATAAAATGGCATATGGTTACATTCTAAGTTTGGTGTTGCCCTGCAACAAATTGTTTTCAATCCTTTTGGATGATTGCATCAAATCAAAATTGAAAGTGTTACACTAAGATTCTAAGTTTGGTGTGCCACTTATTTTCTATGCAATTTATTCAAGCAACACTACTTGTTTGCATAATCATAATGCCTCTGCAATTTTTCTCTTTTGGTTTAACATTTTAGTTTCCTCTTTGTTTTATTCATTTACTTGTTTTTAATGTTGTCTTTTATTAACTGTGTTTGTTAATACATCACTAAGAGAGCTTTATTCATGACAAGATTCTTGGCTTGGTGATTGTATTTAACATACAACAGTTTCATTTAGTCTTATTTCAAATAAAATGGACATAGGATTGCATTCTAAGTTTGGTGTTGCTATGCAACAAAAATTTGCTTCCAATCCTTACCGATACTTGCATTAATTCCAAGTGAAAGAGTCACACTAAGTTTGGTGTGCCACTTATCTTTCATGCCATGTATCATGCACACCTTCTTATGTTTGCAATCCCAATGTCTCTGTCTCTTGTGCCTTGATTGTTATCCTCAATTTTGCTTGCTTAAAACACATGTACCACTAACATTTCATTGTATAAGACATTCATGATCCATCTTAGCCCCATAGCCATTGTTCTAATTGTTGCTTGAGGATGAGCAAGAATTCTGAGTTTGGCAAGGGAAAGGGAAGAATAAGAGGAAAATGACAACAATAGAGAAGATGGACTACGAGGTTGTAAAGTTCCTTTTCCTCTCCTTTGTTTCCAGCACTTTAAATTGCATGATTGTCTTTATATTCTCTGTATGCATGTGTGGTATGAATAAGCATAGCTTGAATTTTGATTTGTAACATCTTGCCATGCCATTATGACTACCAACTTGAGTTTTGTAAAGCTTAAAGCAGTAAAGTATCATGATCATAAACAAACAAAGAATTAAAGAAGATTTTAGCATGTGCATACAAGTATTGGAAAGCTAGTATGATTAATTGTTGCTCAATTGCATTAGATTTTATTTAATTGAAGTTTTCATCTAGGACATTTTGTGAAATCTTTTGAAAATCATGAAAACCTTGAAGAAGCAAATACAATTAAAGAAGAAAAGAAAAAGGGAAAGAATGAGAAAGCTGAAGGCTCTGAGTACTAATGGCAATTTATTTGTTAAGTACTTGTGGTATTTATGTATCAAGCCAAATGCTTGAAAACAAAACACTTAGAAGTCAAGGCTAGGCTCAAGTACAAATGCACTCCCTCAAAGCTCAAGGTTCTGAGCATCAATGATTAGAGAGTCAAGAAAAGAAAAGAAAAATGAGCTTAATGAAGTCCTCTAATTCAAATGCTTGTGGTGCTTATGTATCAAGTGGTAATACTTGAAAACAAAGCATTTAGAATCGTAGCTTTGTTATTAACTCATGGGGCAAAGCACCCAAAAGGAGAAGCTAATAAGAAAATCAAAAGCTTGTTTCAAGGGAAAATTATAAGGAAAAGATTTCATAAATTGAGCTAGATAGAAGCATCAATCATTTACATTTCTTTTGTGATTGTAGCATGCTTAGAAAACTAGCTTACCATGAACATTGAGTTGCTACTCTTCGTACCTTGGATTGTCAATCTTTATTGCATGATTCTTTTCTTGCTTGGGGACAAGCAAGGTTTAAGTTTGGTGTTGTGATGACATGCCAACATGTCATGTTTTTCTATACTTTTTCATACAAGAAATTGATAATTTGTGCTTGAATATTGAATGCTTTTGTGCTTAATTGGTATATTTCTTTGATCTTTTAAATTTTATAAATCTTGTAGGAAATAAGAAGAAAAAGAAGCAAAGAAGCACAAAATAAGTTAAAAAGGAGAAAAAAAAGAGCTTTGGGACACACTTTGAAGTTGGAGCACACTTTGGAGGCTTAGGCCACGCTTTTAAAAGCGTGGCTCATGACCAAATTAAAGGAGAATAGGCAATCAACACACAAAGTTAAGCACACTTTGGGACACGCTTTGAAGTTGGAGCATCATCGTGATGCAATTTCAACTTGGAAGCAAGAATTTTCACTAAGTTAAGCTTGGGCGCTCACAGCATGACCATGCCTTCTTCAAAGGGCTGTAACTTGAGCTACAGATGTCCGATTGATGTGCTTCTAGTTGCGTTGGAAATCTGACATTCAGAGCTTTCCAACGATGTATGGCAATCCATATTTGGCATGAAATTGAGGCACGAGTGAAATGCATCTTTAAGGGCCAAAAATAAGCAAAAAATCGGCCAATGCTTCCACCAAGGTTCGAAGCTGGAGCCTCACTCCAAAGCAAAGTAGCGCTCTACATCATTATTGTGCTCCGTTCTCTTGGAGAGCATTGTCGTGCTTCACTAAGAAAAAAATGAGGAACATAGCATGGAGAAGTGCTCCCACTAAGTTTCGAACTTGGGACCTCACCCAAGCAAAAGGAGTGCTCCGCTCTTGCCAAGAGCAGAGCGCTACTTTCCTTATTCCTTGCAAGTGTGACATGGTCAGGGAGCAATGTTGCACGCACAAGACTTGGCAAGGCTTGGATGCTGCGCTCTTGGGGAGAGCTGAGCATTGCCCTGGGAGCAACACCCATAGGCCAAAAATTCAATAAAATTTCATTTTAATTCAATTCTTCACCAATTGAACCAAGGCCATCCAGATCCACTCTTCCTCAAATCCAAAGCAAGCTAAGCCCATTATCATCACTCAAAGGCACAAGGATTAATTAGCTTAGGAATTTATTTTATTTTGTAATTTGTTTTTAATTTCATTTTCATTTTGTAGAAAGCCTATATAAAGGCATCATTCTCATTTCATGAGAGAAGGCTAGCTCCATTAGGGAGCAATAGGAGTAGGATAGAATAGCTCTTTCTCTTTTAATTCTCCTTGTTGAATTTGAGAATTGAAGATCACATTGGAGTTTTCTTTTCCTTTCTGTTTCACTTTCCTTCCTTTGCAAATTTCCTTTCTGTTTTGATTGAGAGAGAAATTGAGCTCTTAGCTTCCTTTCTGTTTTTACTATTTTATTGAAATTGTTAATTTCTCTTTGAGATTTGAGAATTGATCTAAGTCTTCTTGCTGGTTTACTTTTCTACATTTCTATTTCTCTGCAAATTTACATTCTGCCAATTTACATTGAGTTTTCTGTGAGCTTGATTTACTTTCCTGCATTTTTCTTTTCTGTCAATTGTTCTTAATTCTACTTCATTGCTCTCTTTAATTTCCAGCACCCATCCCTTTTACATTTGATGCAATTTACATTTCTTGTCATTTAAGATTCTTGCAATTTACATTTCTTGCTCTTTAAGCTTCTGTCCAATTTTACTTTCTGCAACTTTATAATTCTCGCAATTTACTTTCTGTTGATCAACTTCACACAATTCACTCAATGTTAGCTTGACTAAACTAATCACCCACTAAATTGCTTGATCCATCAATCCCTGTGGGATCGACCTCACTCTAAGTGAGTTTTACCACTTGATGCGACCCGCTATACTTGCCGGTTAGTATTTGTGTGTTTGGAAATTCATTTTTCCACAAAAACACCATCAGCTGCACTCAGAAAATTGACTTTTTTTGCTACACTTGTTCACAAAATAAGAATAAATTAATTTAAAAAAATTTAAAATTTTTTATTTTTCAATTTTTTAGTTTTTGAATATTGTTGGAATTTTTTATTTTTCTACTATTAGAAAAAGATTTATGTTTTAGTTTAAAACTTTAAATAAAAATAAAAAATTTACAGATTTGTTGTTTAATAGATATTGCTAAACTTTATTTTATTTTTCTTATTTAAATAAAAAACATTTAATAATATAGTTTAAAAATTAAAAAATAAAAAAATTTAGTTTTTTAAAATTTTTATTTTTTTAAGAATATTTTTTATTTTTTATTCACTGGATAATGCATCACACGGACAGTTGACTTTCTTTTGCTGCACTTGTTCACAAATTAAGAATAAATTAATAAAAGAAGTTTAAAATTTTAATTTTTTTAGTTTTTGGATATTGTTATAATTTTTAATTTTTTTACAATTAGAAAAAAATTATTTTTTTAGTTTAAAAATAAAAAAAATAAATTTACAGATCTGTTATTTACCAGAATATGCTAGACTTTATTTTATATTTCTAATAAAAATAAAAAAATTAATCATATAATTTAAAAATTCAAAAATAAAAAATTTATTTTTTTAAAATTTTTAATTATTAAATTTTTTTTATCTTTTTATTCACCGGATAATGCTACAACCAGACAGTTGACTTTTTTTTGCTGCACTTATTCACAAATTAGGAATAAATTAACTTAAAAAATTTAAAATTTTAATTTTTTTTATTTTTTAGATATCATTGGAATTTTTTATTTTTTAAAATTAGAAAAAAATTTATTTTTTTATTTTAAAATTAAAAAAAATTAAATTTACTAATCTGTTATTTACCAAATATTGCTGGACTTTATTTTATTTTTCTAATTTATATAAAAAATTAATCATATAATTTAAAAATTTAGAAATAAAAAATTTATTTTTTTAAAAATTTTAATATTTTTAAAAATATTTTTTTATCTTTTTATTCATCGAATAATGCTACACCTGGATAATTAACTTTTTTTTGCTCCACTTGTTCACAAATTAAGAATAAATTAATTTAAAAAATTTAAAATTTTAATTATTTATTTTTCGGATATTGTTGGAATCTTTTATTTTTTACAATCAGAAAAAAATTTATTTTTTTAGTTTAAAATTAAAAAAAATAAATTTACAGATCTGTTATTTACCAAATGTTGATGGACTTTATTTTATTGTTCTAATTTAAATAAAAAATTAATCATATAATTTTAAAATTCAAAAATAAAAAATTTATCTTTTTAAAATTTTTATTTTTTTTAAATATTTTTTATCTTTTTATTCACCGGATAAGACTATACCCTGACAGTTGACTTTTTTTGCTGCACTTGTTAACAAATTATGAATATATTAATTTAAAAAATTTAAAATTTTAATTTTTTTATTTTTTGGAAAATTTGGAATATTTTATTTTTTTACAAATAGAAAAAAAATTATTTTTTAAGTCTAAAAATTAAAAAAATAAATTTACAACTCTGTTATTTAACAGATATTGTTGGACTTTATTTTATTTTTCTAATTGAAATAAAAAAATTAATCATGTAATTTAAAATTTCAAAAACAAAAAATTTAGTTTTCTAAAATTTTTTATTTTTTAAAAAATATTTTTTATTTTTTATTCTCCGGATAATGCTGCACTCAAAAAATGTCTTTTTTTTGCTGCACTTGTTCATAAAATAAGAATAAATTAATTTAAAAAATTTAAAATTTTTTATTTTTCAATTTTTTTAGTTTTAGAATATTGTTAGAATTTTTTATTTTTCTTCTATTAGAAAAAATTTATTTTTTAGTTTAAACTTTAAACAAAAATAAAAAATTTACAGATATTTTATTTACTGGATATTGCTAAACTTTATTTTATTTTTCTAATTTAAATAAAAAATAATTAATAATATAATTTAAAATAAAAAATAAAAAATTTAGCTTTCAAAAATTTTTAATTTTTTAAAATATTTTTTTTATCTTTTTATTCACCGGATAAGACTACACCCGGACAGTTGACTTTTTTTGCTGCACTTGTTCACAAATTAAGAATAGATTAATTTAAAAAATTTAAAATTTTAATTTTTTTTATTTTTGAATAGTTTGGAATTTTTTATTTTTTATACAATCAGAAAAAAAATTATTTTTTAAGTTTAAAAATTAAAAAAATAAATTTACAACTCTGTTATTTAATAGATATTGTTGGACTTTATTTTATTTTTGTAATTGAAATAAAAAAATTAATCATATAGTTTAAATTTTCAAAAATAAAAATTTAGTTTTTAAAATTTTTAATTTTTTTAAAATTATTTTTTATTTTTTATTCTCTTGATAATGCTGCACTCAGAAAATTGACTTTTTTTTGCTGCACTTGTTCACAAAATAAGAATAAATTAATTTAACAAAATTTAAAATTTTTATTTTTCAATTTTTTTAGTTTTTGAATATTGTTGGAATTTTTTATTTTTCTACTATTAGAAAAAAATTTATGTTTTAGTTTAAAACTTTAAACAAAAATAAAAAATTTACAGATTTTTTGTTTACTGGATATTGCTAAACTTTATTTTATTTTTCTAATTTAAATTAAAAATATTTAATAATATAATTTAAAAATTAAAAATAAAAAATTTAGATTTTTAAAATTTTTAATTTTTTTAAAATATTTTTTTTATCTTTTTATTCACCGGATAAGACTACACCCGGACAGTTGACTTTTTTTGCTGCACTTGCTCACAAATTAAGAATAGATTAATTTAAAAAATTTAAAATTATAATTTTTTTATTTTTTGAATAATTTGGAAATTTTTATTTTTTATACAATTAGAAAAAAATTTATTTTTTAAGTTTAAAAATTAAAAAAATAATTTTACAACTCTGTTATTTAACAGATATTGTTGGACTTTATTTTATTTTTTTAATTGAAATAAAAAAATTAATCATATAGTTTAAATTTTAAAAAATAAAAATTTAGTTTTTTAAAATTTTTAATTTTTTTAAAAATATTTTTTATTTTTTTAATCTCCGGATAATGCTGCACTCAGAAAATTGACTTTTTTTTGCTGCACTTGTTCACAAAATAAGAATAAATTAATTTAAAAAAATTTAAAATTTTTTATTTTTCAATTTTTTTAGTTTTTGAATATTGTTGGAATTTTTTATTTTTCTACTATTAGAAAAAAATTTATGTTTTAGTTTAAAACTTTAAACAAAAATAAAAAATTTACAAATTTTTTGTTTACTGGATATTGCTAAACTTTATTTTATTTTTCTAATTTAAATTAAAAATATTTAATAATATAATTTAAAAATTAAAAATAAAAAATTTAGCTTTTTAAAATTTTTAATTTTTTTAAAATATTTTTTTATCTTTTTATTCATCGGATAAGACTACACCCGGACAGTTGACTTTCTTTTGCTGCACTTGTTCACAAATTAAGAATAGAATAATTTAAAAAATTTAAAATTATAATTTTTTTATTTTTTGAATAATTTGGAATTTTTTATTTTTTATACAATTAGAAAAAATTATTTTTTAAGTTTAAAAATTAAAAAAATAATTTTACAACTCTGTTATTTAATAGATATTGTTGGACTTTATTTTAGTTTTCTAATTGAAATAAAAAAATTAATCTTATAGTTTAAATTTTCAAAAATAAAAATTTTGTTTTTAAAATTTTTAATTTTTTTAAAAATATTTTTTATTTTTTTAATCTCCGGATAATGCTGCACTCAGAAAATTGACTTTTTTTTGCTGCACTTGTTCACAAAATAAGAATAAATTAATTTAAAAAAATTTAAAATTTTTTATTTTTAAATTTTTTTAGTTTTTGAATATTGTTGGAATTTTTTATTTTTCCACTATTAGAAAAAAATTTATGTTTTAGTTTAAAAGTTTAAACAAAAATAAAAAATTTACAGATTTTTTGTTTACTGGATATTGCTAAACTTTATTTTATTTTTCTAATTTAAATTAAAAATATTTAATAATATAATTTAAAAATTAAAAATAAAAAATTTAGCTTTTTAAAATTTTTTATTTTTTTAAAATATTTTTTTTATCTTTTTATTCACCGGATAAGATTACACCCGGACAGTTGACTTTCTTTTGCTGCACTTGTTTCACAAATTAAGAATAGATTAATTTAAAAAATTTAAAATTATAATTTTTTTTATTTTTTGAATAATTTGGAAATTTTTATTTTTTATACAATTAGAAAAAAAATTATTTTTTAAGTTTAAAAATTAAAAAAATAATTTTACAACTCTGTTATTTAACAGATATTCTTGGACTTTATTTTTTTTTCTAATTTAAATAAAAAAATTAATCATATAGTTTAAATTTTCAAAAATAAAAATTTAGTTTTTTAAAATTTTTAATTTTTTTAAAAATATTTTTTATTATTTTAATCTCCGAATAATGCTGCACTCAGAAAATTGACTTTTTTTGCTACACTTGATCACAAAATAAGAATAAATTAATTTAAAAAAATTTAAAATTTTTTATTTTTCAATTTTTTTAGTTTTTGAATATTGTTGGAATTTTTTATTTTTCTACTATTAGAAAAAAATTTATGTTTTAGTTTAAAACTTTAAACAAAAATAAAAAATTTACAGATTTTTTGTTTACTGGATATTGCTAAACTTTATTTTATTTTTCTAATTTAAATTAAAAATATTTAATAATATAATTTAAAAATTAAAAATAAAAAATTTTGCTTTTTAAAATTTTTTATTTTTTTAAAATATTTTTTTCTCTTTTTATTCACCGGATAAGACTACACCCGGACAGTTGACTTTTTTTGCTGCACTTGTTCACAAATTAAGAATAGATTAATTTAAAAAATTTAAAATTATAATTTTTTTATTTTTTGAATAATTTGGAAATTTTTATTTTTTATACAATTAGAAAAAAATTTATTTTTTAACATTAAAAATTAAAAAAATAATTTTACAACTCTGTTATTTAACAGATATTGTTGGACTTTATTTTATTTTTCTAGTTGAAATAAAAAAATTAATCATATAGTTTAAATTTTCAAAAATAAAAATTTAGTTTTTTAAAACTTTTAATTTTTTTAAAAATATTTTTTATTTTTTTAATCCACGGATAATGCTGCACTCAGAAAATTGACTTTTTTTTGCTGCACTTGTTCACAAAATAAGAATAAATTAATTTAAAAAAATTTAAAATTTTTTATTTTTCAATTTTTTTAGTTTTTGAATATTTTTAGAATTTTTTATTTTTCTACTATTAGAAAAAAATTTATGTTTTAGTTTAAAAGTTTAAACAAAAATAAAAAATTTACAGATTTTTTGTTTACTGGATATTGCTAAACTTTATTTTATTTTTCTAATTTAAATTAAAAATATTTAATAATATAATTTAAAAATTAAAAATAAAAAATTTAGCTTTTTAAAATTTTTTATTTTTTTAAAATATTTTTTTATCTTTTTATTCACCGGATAAGACTACACCCGGACAGTTGACTTTTGTTGCTGCACTTGTTCACAAATTAAGAATAGATTAATTTAAAAAATTTAAAATTATAATTTTTTTATTTTTTGAATAATTTGGAAATTTTTATTTTTTATACAATTAGAAAAAAATTTATTTTTTAAGTTTAAAAATTAAAAAAATAATTTTACAACTCTGTTATTTAACAGATATTGTTGGACTTTATTTTATTTTTCTAATTGAAATAAAAAAATTAATCATATAGTTTAAATTTTCAAAAATAAAAATTTTGTTTTTAAAATTTTTAATTTTTTTAAAAATATTTTTTATTTTTTTAATCTCCGGATAATGCTGCACTCAGAAAATTGACTTTTTTTTGCTGCACTTGTTCACAAAATAAGAATAAATTAATTTAAAAAAATTTAAAATTTTTTATTTTTAAATTTTTTTAGTTTTTGAATATTGTTGGAATTTTTTATTTTTCCACTATTAGAAAAAAATTTATGTTTTAGTTTAAAAGTTTAAACAAAAATAAAAAATTTACAGATTTTTTGTTTACTGGATATTGCTAAACTTTATTTTATTTTTCTAATTTAAATTAAAAATATTTAATAATATAATTTAAAAATTAAAAATAAAAAATTTAGCTTTTTAAAATTTTTTATTTTTTTAAAATATTTTTTTTATCTTTTTATTCACCGGATAAGATTACACCCGGACAGTTGACTTTCTTTTGCTGCACTTGTTTCACAAATTAAGAATAGATTAATTTAAAAAATTTAAAATTATAATTTTTTTTATTTTTTGAATAATTTGGAAATTTTTATTTTTTATACAATTAGAAAAAAAATTATTTTTTAAGTTTAAAAATTAAAAAAATAATTTTACAACTCTGTTATTTAACAGATATTCTTGGACTTTATTTTTTTTTCTAATTTAAATAAAAAAATTAATCATATAGTTTAAATTTTCAAAAATAAAAATTTAGTTTTTTAAAATTTTTAATTTTTTTAAAAATATTTTTTATTATTTTAATCTCCGAATAATGCTGCACTCAGAAAATTGACTTTTTTTGCTACACTTGATCACAAAATAAGAATAAATTAATTTAAAAAAATTTAAAATTTTTTATTTTTCAATTTTTTTAGTTTTTGAATATTGTTGGAATTTTTTATTTTTCTACTATTAGAAAAAAATTTATGTTTTAGTTTAAAACTTTAAACAAAAATAAAAAATTTACAGATTTTTTGTTTACTGGATATTGCTAAACTTTATTTTATTTTTCTAATTTAAATTAAAAATATTTAATAATATAATTTAAAAATTAAAAATAAAAAATTTTGCTTTTTAAAATTTTTTATTTTTTTAAAATATTTTTTTCTCTTTTTATTCACCGGATAAGACTACACCCGGACAGTTGACTTTTTTTGCTGCACTTGTTCACAAATTAAGAATAGATTAATTTAAAAAATTTAAAATTATAATTTTTTTATTTTTTGAATAATTTGGAAATTTTTATTTTTTATACAATTAGAAAAAAATTTATTTTTTAACATTAAAAATTAAAAAAATAATTTTACAACTCTGTTATTTAACAGATATTGTTGGACTTTATTTTATTTTTCTAGTTGAAATAAAAAAATTAATCATATAGTTTAAATTTTCAAAAATAAAAATTTAGTTTTTTAAAACTTTTAATTTTTTTAAAAATATTTTTTATTTTTTTAATCCACGGATAATGCTGCACTCAGAAAATTGACTTTTTTTTGCTGCACTTGTTCACAAAATAAGAATAAATTAATTTAAAAAAATTTAAAATTTTTTATTTTTCAATTTTTTTAGTTTTTGAATATTTTTAGAATTTTTTATTTTTCTACTATTAGAAAAAAATTTATGTTTTAGTTTAAAAGTTTAAACAAAAATAAAAAATTTACAGATTTTTTGTTTACTGGATATTGCTAAACTTTATTTTATTTTTCTAATTTAAATTAAAAATATTTAATAATATAATTTAAAAATTAAAAATAAAAAATTTAGCTTTTTAAAATTTTTTATTTTTTTAAAATATTTTTTTATCTTTTTATTCACCGGATAAGACTACACCCGGACAGTTGACTTTTGTTGCTGCACTTGTTCACAAATTAAGAATAGATTAATTTAAAAAATTTAAAATTATAATTTTTTTATTTTTTGAATAATTTGGAAATTTTTATTTTTTATACAATTAGAAAAAAATTTATTTTTTAAGTTTAAAAATTAAAAAAATAATTTTACAACTCTGTTATTTAACAGATATTGTTGGACTTTATTTTATTTTTCTAATTGAAATAAAAAAATTAATCATATAGTTTAAATTTTCAAAAATAAAAATTTAGTTTTTTAAAATTTTTAATTTTTTAAAAATATTTTTTATTTTTTTAATCTCCGGATAATGCTGCACTCAGAAAATTGACTTTTTTTTGCTGCACTTGTTCACAAAATAAGAATAAATTAATTTAAAAAAATTTAAAATTTTTTATTTTTCAATTTTTTTAGTTTTTTAATATTGTTGGAATTTTTTATTTTTCTACTATTAGAAAAAAATTTATGTTTTAGTTTAAAATTTTAAACAAAAATAAAAAATTTACAGATTTTTTGTTTACTGGATATTGCTAAACTTTATTTTATTTTTCTAATTTAAATTAAAAATATTTAATAATATAATTTAAAAATTAAAAATAAAAAATTTAGCTTTTTAAAATTTTTAATTTTTTTAAAATATTTTTTTATCTTTTTATTCACTGGATAAGACTACACCCGGATAGTTGACTTTCTTTTGCTGCACTTGTTCACAAATTAAGAATAGATTAATTTAAAAAATTTAAAATTATAATTTTTTTTTATTTTTTGAATAATTTGGAATTTTTTATTTTTTATACAATTAGAAAAAAAATTATTTTTTAAGTTTAAAAATTAAAAAAATAATTTTACAACTCTGTTATTTAACAGATATTGTTGGACTTTATTTTATTTTTCTAATTGAAATAAAAAAATTAATCATATAGTTTAAATTTTCAAAAATAGAAATTTAGTTTTTTAAAATTTTTAATTTTTTTAAAAATATTTTTTATTTTTTAAATCTCCGGATAATGCTGCACTCAGAAAATTGACTTTTTTTTGCTGCACTTGTTCACAAAATAAGAATAAATTAATTTAAAAAAATTTAAAATTTTTTATTTTTCAATTTTTTTAGTTTTTGAATATTGTTGGAATTTTTTATTTTTCTACTATTGGAAAAAAATTATGTTTTAGTTTAAAACTTTAAACAAAAATAAAAAATTTACAGATTTGTTGTTTAATAGATATTGCTAAACTTTATTTTATTTTTCTTATTTAAATAAAAAACATTTAATAATATAGTTTAAAAATTAAAAAATAAAAAATTTAGTTTTTTAAAATTTTTATTTTTTTAAGAATATTTTTTATTTTTATTCACTGGATAATGCATCACACGGACAGTTGACTTTCTTTTGCTGCACTTGTTCACAAATTAAGAATAAATTAATAAAAAAATTTAAAATTTTAATTTTTTTTATTTTTTGGATATTGTTGATGACATGTCATCATGTCATGTTTTTCTATGCTTTTCATTTGTTTTCAATAGGTTTTATGCACTTTCTTAAGCCATAAGTAAGCCAATTGAGTAGATTTCCATGTTTTCTTTGATTCAATCAACCATGGATGAATTAATGCAATTTCATGAGATTTTATGCTATAATTGTCATATATTATGAAAGAATAACAAACTCATGATTTTGAGCAAAGCTTTGATGTGTTTGGTTGATTGATGATAGGTGAAAAGAGTTTTGAAAAAGGTTGAAGAAAGAAGGAATGGCTAGGAGCAAGAGAGAACAAAAAGCTTGAGCAAAAGTTTGCCTCAAACTTTTTGGCAAACGTTGGCATCACAAAATCAATACCCTGGAGGAAAAAGCTTGCGCCAACGTTTGAGGTCAAACTTTTGCTCAAACGTTGGTGCCACACTTGCACACCCTGGAGGAGAAAAGCTTGCGCCAACGTTTGAGGTCAAATTTTTGCTCAAACATTGGCGCCACACACCACAACAGCCTGAAGGGGTATACTTCCAACAAGAATAACTTGAGCTACAGAGCTCCAAATGAGGTGATTCAAAAAGCAATGGAAAGTAGGAATCGAGAGCTTTCCAAGCATATATGGCACTGCATGGTGGAAACTAAAATTGAGGGAGAAAACTGCCCCGAAATGTGCATAAACGAACATGGTGGCAACTTGCAGTGAGGCCAAATGACCTCTGCACCTTCGACGGAGTATAACTCGAGCTGTGGAACTCCAAATGATGCGCTTCCAAAGGCATTGGAAAGTAGACATTCAGGGCTTTCCAAAAATGTATAATAGTATGGGGTGGACAATGTGTTTGAATCTCCAAAATCTGGCGTTTTCGACCACGTTTGAGGCAAACATCGCCTCAAACGCTGCACACCAAAGCCAGCGACCTTGTCCTCTTCAAAGGAGCATAACTTGAGTTGTAGATGTCCAATTGAGGTGATTCCAAATGGTGTAGAAAGCTGACATTCCGAGCTTTCCAACCATATATAATAGTCTATATTGGGCATAAAATTTGCAACGTGACAAGAGGACAAAGTAGCCCCCAAGAAGCATACAAAAGGGATCCACGTTTGGCTCAAAGTTTGACCTCAAACTTTGGCTCAAATGTGGATGGCAGCAAGGAATGTTAGCTGATATGAAAAGTTTGAGTAAAAGTTTGACCTCAAACTTTTACTCAAGCTTTTCTGGTTCATGGCCCGATTCACAAATGGGTTTCTCTCCAACTCCAAGAGCGATCAACAGAGGCCATCTTCAACCCAAATCCAAAGCACGCAAAGCCCATTATCATCACTGATGAATATTTTGTTGAAAGATAAATTTCTCCCAAAACACACAAATCTAACCGGCAAGTGTACCGGGTCGTATCAAGTAATAAAAACTCACGGGAGTGAGGTCGATCCCACAGGGATTGATGGATCAAGCAACTTTAGTGGGTGATTAGTTTAGTCAAGCTAACATTGAGTGATTTGAGTGACAATTGAAGCCAACAGAATGTAAATGACAAGGAAAATTAAAGTGCAGAAAGTAAATTGCATTGAAACTTAAAAAGCAAGAAATGTAAATTGCAAGAATCTTAAATTGCAAGAAATGTAAATTGCATGAAATTAAAAGGGAGTGGGTGCTGGAAATTAAAAGAAAGCAGTAGATCAAGTAATTGGAAAGTTAAATTGCAAGAAGAATAAAAGAAATTAGGTACTGGGATTCATGAAATCAAACACGGAAGTGTAAATGACAATCAAACAGAGAAGTAAAAGATGCAGCAGGTTCAACAGATTTGGAAAATCACTTTAAAATCAAAACAGAGAGCAACTTGGCTCAATTGCAAAATCTAAATGAGAGGTTGAAGATCTCAGGGGTTGGATGAGACTAGAGACCAAGTCTAGATCTCAATTCCTTCCTTGATCCAACAGAGAATAATTGCAGAAGAAAATAGAGAAGAAAGCAGTAAAGAGAGTTTTGATTCAAATCACAATTCACTGAAATTATGCTGACAAGTAAACAGAGAGAATTCTCAAGGTGAGATTGAAACAGAATTTCTTCAATTCTCAACCCAAGATTCAAAAACAAAGAAAAGAAAATTTAAAGAGAGCTCTTGAATCCTCGTGCTCCCTTCTGGAGCCAGCCTCCTCACAAATATGAAAATGATGCCTTATATAGGCTTTACAAAATGGAAATGAAATTAAAAACAAATTACAATTAAATGAAATTCCTATTTTATCTATTTCTTGTGCCTTTGAGTGATGATCATGGGCCTTTGCTCTTGGTGGAATTGGGTTGAAAGAGGCCTTGGTTGATTGCTCTTGAAGTTTGGAGAAGAACCGAAGTGAACCAATTGAACCGGTTTTGAGGTTAGCAAAAGTTGGATCAAAAGTTTGAGCCAACGTTAGGGGTCTAACTTTGACCCTAACGTTGGCCTCCCTTATGCACATTTATGGGGCCAACTTTGTCCTCTTGTCATGTTGCCAATTTTATGCCCAATATAGACTATCATATATGGTTGGAAAGCTCTGAATGTCAGCTTTCTAACCCACTTGGAATCACTTCAATTGGACATCTACAACTCAAGTTATGATCATTTGAAGAGGGCATGGTCGCTGGCTTTGGTGTGCAGCGTTTGAGGTAACGTTAGCCCTCAAACGTTGGCGAAAACGCCAGTTCTGGAGGCTCAAATGTATTGTCCACCCCATACTATTATACATTGTTGGAAAGCCCTGGATGTCTACTTTCCAATGCCGTTGGGAGCACATTATTTGGAGCTCTACAGCTCGAGTTATACTCCTTTGAAGGTGCAGAGGTCAGTTGGCCTCACTGCAGGTTGCCACCATGTTCGTTTATGCATATTGCGGGGCAGTTTTCTCCCTCAATTTTAGTGTCCACCATGCAGTGCCATATATGCTTGGAAAGCTCTTGATTCCTACTTTCCAATGCTTCTTGAATCACCTCATTTGGATCTCTGTAGCTCAAGTTATTCTTGTTGGAAGTATACCCCTTGTATGCCTTGTGGTGTGTGGCGCCAACGTTAGCCTCCAAGTTAGGGGGCTAACGTTGGCGCAAACGTTGGCTCCTTCCCCCTTTGTAATTCATGTGCCAACGTTAGGGTCAAAGTTAGACCCCTAACGTTGGCACCAACGTTGGATGGCCAGGGAGGAAGTTTCTCTTGCCAACGTTAGCCTCCAAGTTATGGGGCTAACGTTGGCTCAAACGTGGGGATCCCAGGGAGAATTCTTCATGCCTAACGTTAGCCTTCAAGTTAGGGGTCTAACTTTGAGGCTAACTTTAGGTCCAACCTTTTGCTTCATGGTTCAATTTCACTTATTCCATTGTCCTCTCTTCACTCCTAGCCATTCCTCTTTGCTTCAACCTTTCTCCAAGCTTTCTTCACCTATCATTAATCAACCAAACTAATCAAAGCTATGCTCAAAATCATGAGATCTTCATTCTTTCATAATATGCAACAAATATAGCACAAAACCTCATGAAATGGCATGAATTCATATATGGTTGGTTCAATCAAGGGAAACATGAAAATCTACCCAATTGGCTTGCTTATGGCTCAAGAAAGTGCATAATTCAATTGAAAACAAAAGAAAAAGGCTAGTTAAAATAGGCTAAGATGACTTGTCATCAATCACTCAAAGGCACAAGAGATAAATAAAATAGGAATTTCATTTAATTGTAATTTGTCTTTAATTTCACTTTCATTTTGTAAAAATGCCTATAAATAGGCATCTGTTTCATTTTATTGGGAGGCTAGCTCCACTAGGGAGCATTAGGAATACAGAACTCTCTCTCTCTTTAGTTTTTCTTTTTGTTTTGAATCTTGGGTTGAGAATTGAAGAAATTCTGTTTCAATCTCACCTTGAGAATTCTCTCTGTTTTCTTCTTCTGCAAACTTTCAAGTGAATTGTGATTTGAATCAAAGTTCGTTTCATCGCTTTCATCTTTAATTTTCCTGCATCTTGTTTGCTAGCGGATCAAGGAAGGAATTGAGATCTAGACTTGTTTTCTAGTCTCATTGATTTCCTGAGATCTTCAACCTCTCATTTAGATTTTGCAATTGAGCTGAATTTCATTTTCTGTTTGGTTCCTCAATTCAATTTACATTAAGCTTGCTGCAAATCTCATTTACATTTCCTGCACAATTTTAAATTCCTCTGCAATTGCTCTAAGTTTTAATTCACTGCAATTTTGCTTCTCTGTTTACATTGCTCCCAATTTACTTTCCTGCAATTTAAGCTTGCTGCAAGAGTTTTGAATTCTGATATATTGCTCTATTTAATTTCCAGCACCCCAACCCCTTTACTTTTCATGCAATTTACTTTTCTTGCAATTTAAGTTTCAGCTATTTTACTTTCTTGTTCTTTAAGTTACTTGCCAATTTACATTCTGCAACTTTAAATTCATTGTCTTTTTCCTGTTGGTTACAATTTCACAAAATTCACATCAATGTTAGCTTGACTAAACTAATCACCACTAAAGTTGCTCAATCCTTCAATCCCTGTGGGATCGACCTCACTCCCGTGAGTTTTTATTACTTGATGCGACCCGGTGCACTTGCCGGTTAGATTTGTGTGTTTGGAATTCGTCTTCCGAAAATACACATCAATTGTTAGAATTTTTTATTTTTTTACAATTAGAAAAAAATTATTTTTTTTAGTTTAAAAATAAAAAAAATAAATTTACAGATCTGTTATTTGCCAGAATATGCTAGACTTTATTTTATATTTCTAATAAAAATAAAAAAATTAATCATATAATTTAAAAATTCAAAAATAAAGCATTTAGTTTTTTAAAATTTTTAATTTTTAAAATTTTTTTTATCTTTTTATTCACCGGATAATGCTACAACCAGACAGTTGACTTTTTTTGCTGCACTTATTCAAAAATTAGGAATAAAATAATTTAAAAAATTTAAAATTTTAATTTTTTTATTTTTTAGATATCATTGGAATTTTTTATTTTTTAAAATTAGAAAAAAATTTATTTTTTTAGTTTAAAATTAAAAAAATTAAATTTACTAATCTGTTATTTACCAGATATTGCTGGACTTTATTTTATTTTTCTAATTTATATAAAAAATTAATCATTGATGACAAGTCATCTTAGCCTAATTTCACTAGCCTTTTTCTTTTGTTTTCAATTGAATTATGCACTTTCTTGAGCCATAAGCAAGCCAATTGGGTAGATTTTCATGCTTCCTTTGATTTAATCAACCATGTATGAATTCATGCTATTTCATGAGGTTTTATGCTATAATTGTCACATATTATGAAAGAATGAATATCTCATGATTTTGAGCATAGCTTTGATGTGTTTGGTTGATTAATGATAGGTGAAGAAAGCTTGGAGAAAGGTTGAAGCAAGAAGGAATGACTAGGAGGAAGAGAGGACAAAAAGTTTGAGCAAAAGTTTGCCTCAAACTTTAGCTCAAACTTTTGGATTAATTGAAAATGAACCAGGGAGCAAAAAGCTAGAGCAAAAGTTAGCCTCAAACTTTTTGGCTAACTTTTGGGCAAAAAGCTGGAGCAAAAGTTAGCCTCAAACTTTTTGGCTAACTTTTGGCATCACAAATCAACACCCTAGAGAGCAAAAGTTTGCGCCAACGTTAGCCCCTAACTTTTTTGCTAACGTTGGCGCATGAAAAACACACCCTGGAGAGCAAAAGTTTGCGCCAACGTTAGCCTCTAACTTTTTGGCTAACGTTGGCGCCATGAGTATGCAAGGGGAGGCCAACGTTGGAGCAAAAGTTTGACCCCTAACTTTTGCCCCAACGTTGGTATCAGCAAAGAAGGGTGGCTGATGTGAAAAGTTGGAGTAAAAGTTAGCCTCTAACTTTTACTCAAACTTTTACTCAAGCTTTTATGATTCCAAACCCCGTTCAATTCGGTTCTTCTCCAAACTCCAAGAGCAATCAACCAAGGCCTCTATCAACCCAATTCCATCAAGAGCAAAGGCCCAATTGAAGGCTTGAAGACCATTTGAAGAAAGTGTATAAATAGCATAGGATTTAAGTTTTTAAGGGAGCTTCCCTTTTAGTTTTCATATAGAGCTTTCTTTTCGGTTTTGATTGGGAGCTCACTTTTACATTCTAGCATTGTTGTTTTAATTCAAGAGAATTGGGGAGGAGAATTGATCTCTCTTCTTCCTTGTTCTTGCCCAGCACTCTTTAATTTTCTTGCTTCGGATCTTGGGTGGAGAATTGAAGAACTTCTGTTTCAATCTCACCTTGGGATCTTGTTTAATTCTCTGCTTAATTGAATTTCAGTTTCGGTTACTTGCTCTCTCATCTACTTTCTCTGCAATTTACATTTCCTTTGCAATTACTCTTGTTGGATCTAGGAAGGCATTGAGATCTAGACTTGGTTATCTAGTCTCTTGAGTCCTGAGATCTGAATTCCAATTTTACATCCTCTGTTTAATGTTTTTTTCAATCTCATTTACATTTCTGTTTTAAGATCCGGTTTGATTCAAGTCATCCTTTACTTCTCTGTTTGTTGCAATTTACTTTTCCTTGTTTGAATTCTGCAAATCCAATTCCCAATTCCCTTTACAATTTAAGCCATTTACATTTCTTGCACTTTAAGATTCTGCAATTTACATTTCTTGCGTTCTAAGTTTCTGCCATTTAATTTCTTGTTCTTTAAGATTCTGCACTTTAAATTTCAGTTCTCTTTAATTTCATGCCAATTACCCATTCCCTTTACTTTCTATGCAATTTAAATTTTGCAAATCACAATTCACTCAACCAAAACTTGATTCGCTTGACTAAATCAACCACTAAACTAAAATTGCTCAATCCTTCAATCCCTGTGGGATCGACCTCACTCCCGTGAGTTATTATTACTTGATGCGACCCGGTGCACTTGCCGGTTAGATCTGGGTGTTTTGGAGAAATTCGTTTCTTCCACAAAAATATTCCCATCAAGTTTTTGGCGCCGTTGTCGAGGATTGATTAGATTGACAATGATTAAGTGAGGTGGTGATCTAGATCTAGCATTTTTATTTTCTGTTTCTCTAATTTTCGATTAACCCGCTAACTGTTTGAATTTTTGCTTAAGCTAACTAAAACTTCATTCTAGCAGTAGATTGAAGTGTCACTGGTTTGTGTGTTTCTTATGTTCTGTGTGTATGTCAGGTACAAGAAGAACCACACCCACCTTTCATGAACAAGACGAAAGAACTCTCAGGAGGTTAAGAAGAGCTGAAAGAGGGAAAAATATTGTTGGAGAAGAGGAATCAGAAGAAGAATTCCAGGATATGGAGGAACATTCAACCAATCCACCTGGTGGAGCTGACAATAACAACAACAACCCACCCCAGAGGAGAGTTTTGGCCTCCTACACCTTTGCAAATGCTAGACATTGTGGAAGCAGCATTCTCACCCCTAATGTCAATGCAAATAACTTTGAATTGAAGCCACAACTCATTACATTGGTCCAAAATAACTGCTCGTTTGGGGGAGGACCATTGGAGGACCCAAATCAACATCTATCTACCTTCTTAAGGATTTGTGACACTGTCAAGTCCAATGGCGTGAATCCTGAGACCTATAAACTTTTGCTGTTCCCGTTCTCATTAAGGGACAAGGCTGCACAATGGCTTGAAACTTTTCCTCAAGGAAGCATCACTAGCTGGGATGATTTGGTGACTAAATTTATAGCCAAATTCTATCCACCTCAAAGAGTTATCAGGCTGAAAACTGAGGTACAAACATTCACACAATTGGATGCTGAAAATCTGTATGAAGCATGGGAGAGATACAAGGCTCTGCTGAGGAAATGTCCACCAGAAATGTTCACTGAGTGGGACAAGCTACAGAACTTCTATGAAGGACTCACTCTAAAGGCTCAAGAATCACTTGACCACTCAGCTGGAGGATCATTGCAACTGATGAAAACAGCAAAAGAAGCTCAAAATCTTATTGACATGGTGGCCAACAATCAATATTTCTTTGCTCACCAAAGAAATCGCCAACCATCACAAAGGAGAGGAGTAATGGAGCTAGAAGGAGTGGACTCAATCTTGGCTCAAAACAAGATGATGCAGCAGCAAATTCAACAACAATTTGAGCAAATGGCCAAGAGGATTGATAGCCTCCAAGTTGCAGCAGTTAACACAAGCCAACCATCATCCACATGGGGGCAGAATGAAGAAACTCAAGAAGAACAACAACAAGAGCAAGTACAGTATATGCACAACCAAGGACCAAATGAAGTGTATGGTGATACATACAATCCATCCTGGAAGAACCACCCAAACCTCAGATGGGGAGATAATCACACCCAAAACCAACAACTATGGCAGAGGAACTCGAACCAAAACAACCCAAGAAGCAACCAAAACCACAACCAGCAGCAAACTAACCAGAACCCCTACAGAAAACCTCAAAACAACTACCCCAACCCCAACCAGTACCAATCCAATAACCAACCCACCAACCAAAATGCCTACCATCCACCACCCACATCTCATAACCCACCTCAAGTATCACCTGAATCTCAAAGACTCACTAACTTGGAGACCTTGATGGATAAATTGTTGAAACACCAGGAAATGACAACCAAGAATCATGAAGCCTCCATAAAGAGCCTAGAGAGGCAGATGGGGCAACTCTCCAAGCAGATCTCTATTGAGAGACCTTCAAGCTCTCTGCCGAGTGACACAATTCCAAATCCTAAGAAAGAATGCAAGGCAATACAATTAAGGAGTGGGAGAACATTGGTGAGCAACAATGACACTACAAAGAAGCAAGCAGAGAGCAGCAAAAGACCAATAGAAGATGAGGAGCAAACAAAGGAAGATGAAGCCAAGAATCAAGTTGTGATGCCAAACAAGAGCACTGAGAAACTCAAAGAGAAGGATAACCAGTCACACAGTTCAAAAGAAGTAACTCAGGGACAACAGCAAATAGGAAAGAGCATCACACCTCCACTGCCATATCCCCAGAGGTTCAACAAAGAAACTAAGGACCAACAATTTCATAAGTTCCTTGAGACTTTCAAAAAGCTGGAAATCAATATTCCCTTGGCTGAAGCACTTGAGCAAATGCCTCTGTATGCCAAGTTTTTGAAGGAGCTTATCAACAAGAAAAGAAGTTGGCTTGAAAAAGAAACCGTGTTACTCACCGAGGAATGCAGTGCTTTGATTCAAAGGGGCATTCCACCAAAACTCAAGGATCCAGGAAGCTTTGTAGTCTCATGCACCATTGGCAGAATAATTCTCAACAAAGCTCTCTGTGACCTTGGTGCCAGCATCAACTTAATGCCTCTCTCAATGATGAGAAAACTTGCTATAGAAGAGCTTAAACCCACCAGGATGTCATTGGTCATGGCCGATAGATCAATCAAAACACCCACTGGAATTGTGGAAAATCTGTTGGTGAAGGTTGGGGAGTTTATTTTCCCAGCAGATTTTGTGATTTTGGATACTGAAGAGGAAGGAAACAATTCAATCATTTTGGGAAGGCCATTTCTAGCCACAGCAAGAGCCACTATTGATGTAGAAAAAGGAGAAATGATCTTCAGGGTCCACAATGAACAAATGGTCATAAACGTCTTCAAGTCAATGCAACACATTCCTGAGCAAGAGGATTATGTGAGAGTGGACATGATAGAGAGTTTGGTGGAAGAAATGCTGGAAGAAAGTCCTCAAGAGCAAGAAGGAAATCAAGGGGCAACAGAGGAACAAGTAGCTGAGACTTCTATTGAGCAAGAAGAAAAACAAGACAAGAAGGAAGAAGTACGAAAACAAGAACTGAACCCATTACCCACTGATGACATGTCATCATGTCATGTTTTTCTATGCCTTTTTCCTTTGTTTTCAATAGGTTTTATGCACTTTCTTGAGCCATAAGCAAGCCAAGTGGGTAGATTTTCATGCTTCCTTTGATTTAATCAACCATGTATGAATTCATGCTATTTCATGAGGTTTTATGCTAAAATTGTCACATATTATGAAAGAATGAATATCTCATTATTTTGAGCATAGCTTTGATGTGTTTGGTTGATTAATGATAGGTGAAGAAGGCTTGAAGAAAGGGTGAAGCAAGAAGGAATGGCTAGGAGTAAAGAGAGGACAATGGAATAAGTTGAACCAGGAAGCAAAATCTTTTGGGTGAAAAGTTAGCCTCAAAGTTAGACCCCTAACTTGGAGGCTAACGTTGGCACATGAATTTCTCCCCTGGGCACCAAAAGTTTGCGCCAACGTTAGCCCCCTAACTTTGAGGCTAACGTTGGCACATGAACATCACAAGGAGGAGCAAAAGTTTGCGCCAACGTTAGCCCCCTAACTTTGAGGCTAACGTTGGCTCATGAACATCACAAGGAGGAGCAAAAGTTTGTGCCAACGTTAGCCCCCTAACTTGGAGGCTAACGTTGGCGCCACACACCACAAGGCATACAAGGGGTATACTTCCAACAAGAATAACTTGAGCTACAGAGCTCTAAATGAGGTGATTCAATAAGCATTGGAAAGTAGGAATCAAGAGCTTTCCAAGAATATATGGCACTGCATGGTGGACACTAAAACTGAGGGAGAAAACTGCCCCGCAATGTGCATAAACGAACATGGTGGCAACCTGCAGTGAGGCCAACTGACCTCTGCACCTTCAAAGGAGTATAACTCGAGCTGTAGAGCTCCAAATAATGTGCTCCCAACGGCATTGGAAAGTAAACATCCAGGGCTTTACAACAATGTATAATAGTATGGGGTGGACAATACATTTGAGCCTCCAGAACTGGCGTTTTCGCCAACGTTTGAGGGCTAACGTTACCTCAAACGCTGCACACCAAAGCCAGCGACCATGCCCTCTTCAAATGATCATAACTTGAGTTGTAGATGTCCAATTGAAGTGATTCCAAGTGGGTTAGAAAGCTGACATTCAGAGCTTTCCAACCATATATGATAGTCTATATTGGGCATAAAATTGGCAACATGACAAGAGGACAAAGTTGGCGCCATAAATGTGCATAAGGGAGGCCAACGTTGGAGCAAAAGTTAGACCCCTAACTTTTGCCCCAACGTGGATAGCAGCAAATTTTGTGGGCTGATATGAAAAGTTAGACCAAAAGTTAGACCCCTAACTTTTGCTCTAACTTTTGCACCAACTTTTGCAAACTCAACCCGGTTCAATTCGGTTCCTCTTCAAACTCCAAGAGCAATCAACCAAGGCCTTTATCAACCCAATTCCATCAAGAGCAAGGGCCCAAATGATCATCACTCAAAGGCACAAGAAATAGATAAAATAGGAATTTCATTTAATTGTAATTTGTTTTTAATTTCATTTTCATTTCCATTTTGTAAAGCCTATATAAGGCATCATTTTCATATTTGTGAGGAGGCTGGCTCCATAAGGGAGCACGAGGAATACAGAGCTCTCTTTTTGATTTTCTTTCTTTGAATTTGAATCTTGGATTGAGGGGAGAAGGAATTTGATTTTGATCTTTGGTTCTCATTGCTTTCTGTTCCCAGTAAATTCAATTTATTTTCAAGCAATTTAATTCTCCTGCAAGTGCTCTGCATTTTACATTTCTGTTCATGATCTGATTTACTTTTCTTGCAAGTTTAATTTTCTCTAAACTTTGATCTATTGCTCTCTTTAATTTCCAGCACCCACTCCCCTTTACATTTAATGCAATTTACATTTCTTGCAATTTAAGATTCTTGCAATTTGCATTTCTTGCTCTTTAAGCTTCAATGCAATTTACTTTCTGCACTTTATAATTCTTGCAAATTTACATTCTGTTGGCTTCAATTGTCACTCAAATCACTCAATGTTAGCTTGACTAAACTAATCACTCACTAAAGTTGCTTGATCCATCAATCCCTGTGGGATCGACCTCACTCCCGTGAGTTATTATTACTTGATGCGACCCGGTACACTTGCCGGTTAGATTTGTGTGTTTTGGGAGAAATTTATTTTTCCTCCAAAATATCTCATCAAGTTTTTGGCGCCGTTGCCGGGGATTGATTAGATCAACAATGATTATGTGGGTGAGAAGTCTAGATCAAGCATTTTCTTTATTTTTGTTTTCTGTTTCAAAGTGAAACCAAGGTGTTTGAGTTTTTGCCTCACTAAGAAATTCTCATCTCTGATATGAGTAATTTCAATTTTCCTTGGTTGTGTGTTTTACAAAACTCAAATGGAGTTCAACTCATCTTATGATCAAACAAATTCTATGGGATATCACCCACCATCACCAATCTCTAATGATGGCTGGGGATATCACCAAGAAACTTCAAATTCTGGGCACTCCAATTCATGGAGCTATGCTTCAGAACCACAAGATGAGAAAGAAAATCATATGGGATATTTCTCTCCACCACAAAATAATGCAAGTCATGATTCTAATGGTGGCTGGGAAGGGAATTCTAGTGCTCCATATGATATTCATCCAGAGATATCATCACTTGACCATACTTCAACCGAAAGCCCCTTTCAAAACTCACCACCCACACAAACTTCCATGAACCACTCATGGTTTTCAGAATTTGAGTCTAGGTTCAACAGAATGGCGGAGGAATATCAACAATCCCGGAGGGAACTAGAAATCCTTTCTCAGGAGACAGATAAGCAATTGGAGGACACAGATAAACGCTTAGAACTACTAAGCAAGGAAAATGAAGACCAATTGATGGATGTGAAGGATAAAGTGGAATAGCAAGATAAGGAGGCCACTGCATCAAGTGAACTTTCAATGAAGAATGAGGTGGTTGAACCTGAAACTGCACTTGAGATGACAAGAGAACATGAAGACTCACAACTCTCACAAACCTCCCTGGACCAAAATGCCTCAACATTTGAATCCATGATTGAAAGGTATGACGAGGAGATGAAGAAATGTTGGGAAGATCGACAAACCTCCCCCATAATAGAGCGATTGAAACAAATGTTGGGTGTAAAAGAGGAAGTGGAGGAGCAAGAAAGTGAAGAAGTCATTCCAAACTCAAGTGAGGCAGAGAAGTACATAAAGGAGGAGTTCATGGAACCACCAATACAAAAGGCTCTGGATGAATACAAAACTCCAATAATCACACAGCAACCAAGACTTGGATTCAAAGAAGTGAAGGCAACTAACAAAAGCACCAATCCTGTCCCTAATCCAGTAAGCAAGAGCAATCAAGCCATTTGCAAAAGGAAGCTTGCTGAGGAAAAGCCAAGGCAAGGGACAGTAGCTGACACTTCTCCTCCTTTGAAGTCATTTCTCTTAACAAATTGGAAGAAGAGGAAGAAAGTAAAGAACAGGTAGACAGTAGGTACATTTCTTTTCCTTGCTTTGTTTAAATTTCAATAAATTGGCATATGGTTACATTCTAAGTTTGGTGTTGCCCTGCAACAAACTGTTTTCCATCTTCATGGATGATTGCATCAATTTTACATGAAAGTGACACCCCAAGATTCTAAGTTTGGTGTGCCACCTATTTTTCTATGCAAATCAATCCAGCAACATCACTTGTCTGCATAATCATATTGCCTTTTACAGTGTTATTTTTCTTCTTAGTTGGATAATTTTTGTTTTCTCTTTGTTTCATTTATTTACTTGTTTTTAATGCTTTCCTCCATTAACTGTTTTTGTTAATACATCACCAAGACATCCTTATTCATAACAGATTCTTCATTTGGTGATTGTACTTAACATATAACAGTTTCTTTTGCTTAGTTTTAGTTCAAATAAAATTGACATAGGATTGCATTCTAAGTTTGGTGTTGCTATGCAACACAATTTGCTTCAAATCTTTACTGGATACTTGCATTGATTCCAAGCGAAAGTGTCACATTAAGTTTGGTGTGCCACTTATTCTTTATGCAAAGTATTATGCTCACCTTCTTAAACTTGCAATCACAATGTCTCTGTCTCTTGTGCCTTCATTATTATCTTTAATTTTGCTTGCTTAAAACACATGTGCTACTAACATTTCATTATGTAAGACATTCATGATACATCTTAGCCCCATAGCCATTGTTCTAATTATTGCTTGAGGATGAGCAAGTATTTTGAGTTTGGCAAGGGAAGGAGGAAGAATAGAGGAAAAAGGACAACAATAGAGAAGATGAACTACAAGGTTGTAAAGTCCCTTTTCCTCTCATTTGTTTCAAGCACTATAACCTGCATGATTGTCTTTATCTTTTCTGTTTACATGTGTGTATGAATAAAGCATAGCTTGAATATTGATTTATAACATGTTGCCATGCCATTATGACTACCAACTTGAGTTTTGTGAATTCAAAAGCAGTAAAGTATCATGATCATAAACAAACAAGGCATTAAAGAAGATTTTAGCATGTGCATAAAAATATTGGAAAGCTAGTATTATTAATTGTTGCTCAATTGCATTGGATTTTATTTAATTGAAGTTTTCATCTAGTACGTTTTGTGAAATCTTTTGAAAATCATGAAAACCTTGAAGAAGAAAATGCAAAAATAAAGCAAGAAAAGAAAAAGGGAAAGAGTGAGAAAGCTGAAGGCTCTGAGTACCAATGGCAATTTATTTGTTAAGTGCTTGTGGTGTTTATGTATCAAGCCAAATGCTTGAAAACAAAACACTTAGAAGTCAAGGTTAGGCTCAAAGTGCAAAAGCACTCCCTCAAAGCTCAAGGCTCTGAGCATCAATGATTAGAGAGTCAAGAAAAGAAAAATAAGCTTAATGAAGTCCTCTAATCAAATGCTTGTGGTGCTTATGTATCAAGTGGTAATACTTGAAAACAAAGCATTTAGAAGTCGTAGCTTTGTTATCAACTCATGGGGCAAAGCACCCAAAAGGAGAAGCTAATAAGAAAATCAAAAGCTTGTTTCAAGGAAGAAATATAAAAGAAAGATTTCATAAATTGAGCTAGATGGAAGCATCAATCATTTACATTTCTTTTGTGATTGTAGCATGCTTAGAAAACTAGCTTACCATGAACATTGAGTTGATATTCTTCTTACCTTGGATTGTCAATCTTTATTGCATGATTCTTTTCTTGCTTGGGGACAAGCAAGGTTTAAGTTTGGTGTTGTGATGACATGTCATCATGTCATGTTTTTCTATGCCTTTTTCCTTTGTTTTCAATAGGTTTTATGCACTTTCTTGAGCCATAAGCAAGCCAAGTGGGTAGATTTTCATGCTTCCTTTGATTTAATCAACCATGTATGAATTCATGCTATTTCATGAGATTTTATGCTAAAATTGTCACATATTATGAAAGAATGAATATCTCATGATTTTGAGCATAGCTTTGATGTGTTTGGTTGATTAATGATAGGTGAAGAAGGCTTGGAGAAAGGGTGAAGCAAGAAGGAATGGCTAGGAGTAAAGAGAGGACAATGGAATAAGTTGAACCAGGAAGCAAAATCTTTTGGGTGAAAAGTTAGCCTCAAAGTTAGACCCCTAACTTGGAGGCTAACGTTGGCACATGAATTTCTCCCCTGGGCACCAAAAGTTTGCGCCAACGTTAGCCCCCTAACTTTGAGGCTAACGTTGGCACATGAACATCACAAGGAGGAGCAAAAGTTTGCGCCAACGTTAGCCCCCTAACTTTGAGGCTAACGTTGGCTCATGAACATCACAAGGAGGAGCAAAAGTTTGCGCCAACGTTAGCCCCCTAACTTGGAGGCTAACGTTGGCGCCGCACACCACAAGGCATACAAGGGGTATACTTCCAACAAGAATAACTTGAGCTACAGAGCTCCAAATGAGGTGATTCAAGAAGCATTGGAAAGTAGGAATCAAGAGCTTTCCAAACATATATGGCACTGCATGGTGGACACTAAAATTGAGGGAGAAAACTGCCCCACAATGTACATAAACGAACATGGTGGCAACCTGCAGTGAGGCCAACTGACCTCTGCACCTTCAAAGGAGTATAACTCGAGCTGTAGAGCTCCAAATAATGTGCTCCCAACGGCATTGGAAAGTAGACATCCTGGGCTTTCCAACAATGTATAATAGTATGGGGTAGACAATACATTTGAGCATCCAGAACTGGCGTTTTCGCCAACGTTTGAGGGCTAACGTTACCTCAAACGCTGCACACCAAAGCCAGCGACCATGCCCTCTTCAAATGATCATAACTTGAGTTGTAGATGTCCAATTGAAGTGATTCTAAGTGGGTTAGAAAGATGACATTCAGAGCTTTCCAACCATATATGATAGTCTATATTGGGCATAAAATTGGCAACATGACAAGAGGACAAAGTTGGCGCCATAAATGTGCATAAGGGAGGCCAACGTTGGAGCAAAAGTTAGACCCCTAACTTTTGCCCCAACGTGGATAGCAGCAAATTTTGTGGGCTGATATGAAAAGTTAGACCAAAAGTTAGACCCCTAACTTTTGCTCTAACTTTTGCACCAACTTTTGCAAACTCAACCCGGTTCAATTCGGTTCCTTGATGAGATATTTTGGAGGAAACATAAATCTCTCCCAAAATACCCAAAACTAACCGGCAAGTGTACCGGGTCGTATCAAGTAATAAAAACTCACGGGAGTGAGGTCGATCCCACAAGGATTGAAGGATTGAGCAATTTTAGCTTAGTGGTTAATTTAGTCAAGCGAATCAAGATTTGGTTGATGATTTTGTGACTTGCAGAATTAAATTGCATTGAAGTAAAGAGAACAAGAATTAAATTGCTGAAACTTAAAGAACAAGAAATTAAATGGTAGAAACTTAAAGTGCAAGAAATGTAAATTGTGGAATCTTAAAGTGCAAGGAAGGTAAATTGCTTGAAGTGTAAAGGGGATTGGGATGTGGATTTGCAGAAATTAAACGAGGAAAAATTAAATTGCATCAAACAGAAGAGGGAAAGGGAATTGGGATTGAACCGGATATGAAGCAGAAAAGTAAATGAACATAGAAAGCAGTAAACAGAGAAGTGAAATGGGAAATTCAGATCTCAGGGCCCAGAGACTAGAAAACTAAGTCTAGATCTCAATGCCTTCCTAGATCCAACAAGAACAATAGCAAGGAAAATGTAAATTGCAAAGAAAAGAGATGAAGAGCAATTGACAGAAAATTAAATTCAATTATGCAGTAAGTAAAGCAGAGGGATTCAAGGATGAGATTGAAACAGAATTTCTTCAATTCTCCAACCCAAGATCCAAGACAAGTGTAATTGAAATTGAAAGCAATAAAACTAAGAGGAAGAGAAGTGAATTCTCCTTCCCCAAAACAAAGAAATTAAAGTTCACTCAAGTTCAGAAGCTCTCCGAAAACTATTATGAAAATTCTAAAAGGAAAGCTCCCTAAATAACTTGAATTCTATCCTATTTATACACTTTCCAAAATGATCTTCAAGCCTTGAGTTGGGCCTTTGTTCTTGGTGGAATTGGGTTGAAAGAGGCCTTGGTTGATTGCTCTTGAAGTTTGAAGAAGAACCGAAGTGAACCAATTGAACCGGTTTTGAAGTTAGCCAAAGTTGGTCCCAACGTTAGGGTCAAAGTTAGGGGTCTAACTTTGACCCTAACTTTTCATAGCAGCAAGCATGATTTCTCTGGTTTGGACGTTGGTGCCAACGTTAGGGGTCTAACTTTGACCCTAACGTTGGCCTTGCTTAGTGCTAGTGGCGCCAACGTTAGCCTCCAAGTTAGGGGGCTAACGTTGGCGCAAACGTTGGTGCCCCTCCCTTTGTGATTCATGTGCCAACGTTAGCCTCCAAGTTAGGGGGCTAACGTTGGCGCAAACGTTGGCCTTCTCCCCCTTTATAACTCATGTGCCAACGTTAGCCTCCAAGTTAGGGGGCTAACGTTGGCGCAAACGTTGGCTTGCCCAGGGATGAATTTCAAGTTCCAACGTTAGCCTCCAAGTTAGGGGGCTAACGTTGGAGCTAACGTTGGCCTCTTCCTTGCAATGTCATGTGCCAACGTTAGCCTCCAAGTTAGGGGGCTAACGTTGGCTCAAACGTGGGGAGCCCAGGGAGTGATTTTCATGCCCAACGTTAGCCTCCAAGTTAGGGGGCTAACGTTGGGGCTAACTTCATGCATCCCGGTTCAATTTCACTTATTCCATTGTCCTCTCTTCACTCCTAGCCATTCCTCTTTGCTTCAACCTTTCTCCAAGCTTTCTTCACCTATCATTAATCAACCAAACTTATCAAAGCTATGCTTAAAATCATGAGGTATTCAATCTTTCATAATATGCAACAAATATAGCATAAAACCTCATGAAATGGCATGAATTCATATATGGTTGGTTCAATCAAGGGAAACATGAAAATCTACTCAATTGGCTTGCTTGTGGCTCAAGAAAGTGTATAATCCTAATGAAAACTAAAGAAAAAGACTAGCTAAAATAGGCTAGGATGACTTGTCATCACAACACCAAACTTAAAGCTTGCTTGTCCCCAAGCAAGAAATGAATTATTAAGAAGAAAGAATGAAATGGAAGAGGAAGTTCATGCTTAGCAGAGTATTATTGATAGTTCATGGGGTTTTATGTGGATATGCAAATACTCACTTCTTATTGACTCCTAGGCCTAGAAAGTCTCCTTCAAGCTTCAAGTGACATACTGCTATGACCTCTCATTATTCCTTTATCCTTGGCTATTACTTTATTCAAAAGCTTTATTTGAGTGTCATGTGTAGCAAGTTCATTTTCTTTTCTTTATACTTGACACATTATTCACCATAGACACTTGGCTCACATTCCTTCTTAAAACATTGATGCCCAGCACCTCTTTGGGCTACTAAATGCCTTGTAGTTAGGTTGCTCTTGATAGTGGATTTTCAGCTGATGATCCCGGGTTAGTTAACCCAAGTCACCAAGTGTTGAGGCACTCCTAAGAGCTTACTAATCCAAGCAGATCCTAGTACAAAGACATCACAGGCATGTATTTTAAGGTTCAAGCTATTGGTGTCCAGCTTTGTTTCTTTTTGTTTTTTTTTTTTCTTTTGTTTTGCCACTTTTTGGCTCTCTTTGTTTTTTCCTTCTTTTTGTTTTTCTTTCTAACCAAGGAATTTAATTCAATTGAGATTCCTAGACAGTAAACCACTCTTTGCTTAGAAGGAGATATCCTAGCTCTTTATTCACTAAAAGTGAGCTATTATACAATCACACACATACCACCACTTACTTTTATTCCACTTCTAACTAACAGAGACTATCTTGCTTCACATTCAAACTGTTCTTTTATTGAATTTAAAGATGCAAGGGACAATACATACTTCTTGTCAAGTGAAGATAAACACACAAGCAAACACACAAACTAGCCTACTTATTTTGAAAGAAACAAACATAATGCAAAGACTTTTAAATGACTACTTAAAAATGCAAAGACAACTTAGAACAGATAGAATGCATGAATTTTTTTTCTTTGAACAAGGAGCAAGTCCACCTTTCATTTGTCATGCCTCTTCTTTCTCCTTTCATACACTTGGCTGCTAGTGTTCCCACCATCCTTGTTTGGTGCCTGTTGATCTTGCCAAAAGCCAGCATTATTCATAGCCTCCTCCACTCTATCTTCAAGTCTCATAGCCCTGTTTACTTCTACCTCACTTCTCATTTTGAAAAATTCATCAAAAGTTGGGAATGCCGGATCCATGTTATGCATATGTTCTCCAATATAGTTTAGTTTGATTTGGCTATTGACATTGTAATCGGCTTGCACTTCATACCTTGCTTCTTGGAGTGTTGTGAACTCCTTGAAAGCCTTCAAACTTTCAGCTTGCATTTGTTCCAACTTCCCAAAAGATTCATGAGATTGAAAGGCATGTTCTTCTTGCATCGCAAGAAATCTTGACTCGAATTCATTTTGTTTGTTTATTATTCTTAGCTCTCTTTCTTCTTGTGCTTGTTGGTTTTGCATGTACAGAGAATGATATTCCTCTTGCCTTGCTTGGATTCTTGTGTACTGTTGAGACAGCCTCCCTATTGCTTCTTGCATTTGAGTCATATCCATATTGCCATGTGGGAAAAAGTGTGGCTGCTCCTCCTCCTCTTGTGGCTCTTCTTCTCTGTGTGGCTCATCTTCTTCCATTGGCTCTTCTCTTTCCCTTCCTCCATGTGGTCTTCGGCCTTGATGTGCTTCAAGGGGCATCATCATTCGTTCAATGGTTATGGGCATGCCTTGGCTCAACCACATTGGATTCTCCTCTTCCAATGGAGCTTTAGCTTTTGCACACAACTTCCAAATGGTGCTCGGATAGTACAACCAAGATCCGGCCGAATTTTTTTCGGCTATCTTTTGAATGTCTCTTGCAAGGATCTCATGAACTCTTATTTCTCCACCCACCATGATACAATGCAGCATTAAGGCTCTCTCCCTGTTAACTTCTGAGGTGTTCACTGTCCCCAGAATTGATCTTTTCATCAATTCATACCATCCTTTTGCTTCCGGAATGAGGTTACATCTCTTCAAGAACTTGTATCTGTTCTTGTTGTCTCCTTCCCATTCTGAGTTTTCAAAACAAATGTCTCTTGCAATCTCCTCATAATCTTGCTCCTCAGTCAATCTTTGTTGGTATCCTGGTTCATCAAAGCGGACTGACTTTAGTTTCAAGACTTTCTTGATTGCCTCCGGGCTAAAGTCCACTTCCACCCCATGCACATAGCTCTTGTACGTTGGGGGTTCCCGCATGTCAATCCTTGGGACATTTGCATAAAACTCTCTTATGATATTGGTATTAACTCGGGTGGCTGGTGATGTGAGTTCCTCCCATCTCCTCTTCCGGATTTTGTTCTTTATCTCTTGACATCCATCATCCGGCAACATGAATGGAATTTCAGGATAGATTTTTTTCTCGTTCATCCATTGAATTTGCATTTGATGAGACCAAGACTTGAACCTCCATTGGTCATACTCATGTGTTTCTTCCTCTACCATTGGATCTTTTCCTTTTCGTCGTTTGGTTCTTGAAGAGGATGCCATGATTACTTGGTTGGTTGAGAGGGGATGTGAAGAATGTTGGAGAGTTTGATGTGTGTTTGGGGGAAAAGATGAGGTCCGGACTTGCTAAGAAATTATGAAGAGGAGTTTAAGTGGTTGGAGTATAAAGTAGAAGAAAGGTTGCACAAGGCTTGTTATGTTGGGGAGTGATTCGGTTATGTGCATGGCTTGAAGGTGGTATGCTTTTAAATGAGCAATGAAGGGCTAGGATGCAATTAGACACTATGGGAATCAAGGGTGTGCATGTGAGGATGAATGAAGACAAAATTTGCTCCTTCCTTTGCCTTTGCCGTGATCATTCTCAAGGAGTGGCAGATTTCTTCCTTGAAGCATGTGATGGGATTTTGTCCTTATGCTATGCTTTCCTTTGTCTTGTCTTTTTCTTTGAAGATTCTTTGACTTCCTAGTCACCACAACAAGACAACACACATTAGTCTCATCCAACCGTAGCACTATTGTTCTTTTTAGTAAAAATATGTGAACCATAAATTCTTATCTCATGTGAACCGTGATACTCTTTTTGGAGGACACCAAACTTAGTGTTTGGTAATGTATAAAGAAAATGAGTTTCTTCCTCCAATTGGTGAAATTCAAAAGTTACATATTCATAAGAATTGTTTTCATCATACTTTCTTTTTTCTTCCCCTTTTTTTTTTTTTCATGAAGGATTAATTGCATCCTTGAATCGGTGCATCAAGGTTTGATGAACACCAAACTTGTTTCTTGTCAAAGGGTCAATCACAATTAATGCCTTCATTTTCGAAAGAAAGAAAAAAAAATTTTTCTCTTTATAAGGTTTTGGAAAATAACAAATGTATGATTATTGATGCATGAGTTTCAAATTTTCATGAAGCTATGTGGACACCAAACTTAGTGTTCGGCCATATGCTCTATCAAAACATTTTAAGCATGTGAAACAATATCCTTTGTATGGTTAAGTGTGCTTGAAGATACACCGAACTTAGTATATGTTTCAAAATAGTGCATGCAATAAATGGACATGTTCATGAAAAGAGAAAAGAATTCATGCATCAAGTGATAATAATTTATTGAATGCAAAATAACATGAATCTTAAAGCATGGGTTGCCTCCCATGGAGCGCTCTTTTATTGTCACTAGCTTGACATTGAGGCTTTCTTTTATGGTGGTTGGTGCTTGTAGGGCCTCAATTTGTCTCCCCTGACCGTGATCCTCTTCTTTGTTTTCTGGTGTTCAATTTCAGCATGCTCTAATGATAGTATGTTGCTGACAGTGTAGTAATCCTCGGTTTGTTGATTTGCCTCCATCTGTTGATATATCAGTTGCACTTTGTCACCTTTAGAAAGCCCCTCTGTTGGAATCTTTCTATTCTTCCAGCCTCTTTTTGCTTTGTTCCTGCGCTTCATCTTTCCTTTTGTTGATCTTTCTTTTCTGGCTGTAGGCTTTCCTTGGGGACCTCTCTTCTCAGTGGCCAGTATTCTAACATCTTTTTGGGTTTTTTTATCAGTCTGCACAGTCCTTAGCATTGGGATGTTGCTGTGGCTTTCCTGATCACTCTTCATATAGTCTTTCTCCTCCTTGCTGAATTGTGCCTCTGGTAATACTTTCAGAGTGATGCTCTGGTCATGCATCCTGAGAGTTAGTTCCCCTTCCTCTACGTCTATGATAGCTCTAGCAGTGGCCAAAAATGGCCTTCCCAGTATAACAGAGTCACCATTATCATCATTTGATTCTAGAACCACAAAATCAGCAGGGTAAATAAAACTGTCCACCTTGACTAAAAGATTTTCAATTACACCCCTGGGGTATACCATAGACTTGTCTACCAGCTCCAAAGATATTTGTACTGGTTTGACCTCCTCTATATTCAGCTTTTTCACCAAGGAGGATGGTATTAAGTTAATACTCGCCCCGAGATCGCACATTGCTTTAGTGATGGTTAATTCACCAATGGTGCAAGGCAACAAGAAGCTCCCTGGGTCCTCAAGCTTGGGAGGAAGCCCCTTTTGAATCAAGGCCCTGCATTCCTCAGTAATTCTTATGGTTTCTTTCTCATCCCAGCTTCTTTTCTTGTTGATGAGATCCTTCAGAAACTTGGAATATAGAGGCATTTGTTCAAGTGCTTCAGCCAAAGGAATATTGATTTCCAGCTTCTTAAAAGTCTCCAGGAATTTGTGAAAATGCTTGTCTTTAATCTTTTTGTCGAATCTCTGAGGGTAAGGCAGTGGAGGTGTGATGTTTTTTTTTATTTGCTGCTGCTCCTGAACCACTTCCTTTGAGCTATGTGGCTGGTTATTCTTCTCTTTGAGTTTCTCAGTGTCTTTGTTTGGCATCATATCTTGCTCCTTATCCTCATCTGCCTTTGTTTGATTCTCATCCTCTGTTGGTTCTTTGATGTTCTATGCTTGCTTCCTTGTAGTGTCATTGTTGCTTATCAATGTTCTCCCACTCCTCAATTGTATTGCCTTGCATTCCTCCTTGGGATTTAGAATTGTGTCACTGGGCAGTGCGTTTGAAGGTCTCTCAACAGATGCTTGCTTGGAGAGTTGCCCCATCTGTCTCTCTAGGCTCTTTATAGAGGCTTCCTGATTCTTGGCTACCATTTCTTGGTGTTTCAACATTTTGTCTATCATGGCTTCCAAGTGAGTGATTCTTTGGGCTTCAGGTGATACTTGAGGTGGGTAATGAGATGTGGGTGGTGGATGGTAGGCATTTTGGTTGGTGGATTGGTTATTAGATTGGTATTGGTTGATGTTGGGGTAGTTGTTTTGAGGTTTTCTGAAGGGGTTTTGGTTAGTCTGCTGCTGGTTGTGATTTTGGTTGTTTCTTGGATTGTGTTGGTTTGAGTTCCTCTGCCATGGTTGTTGGTTTTGGGTATGGTTATCTCCCCATCTGAGGTTTGGGTGGTTCTTCCAGGATGGATTATATGTATCACCATACACTTCATTTGGTCCTTGGTTGTGCATATACTGAACTTGCTCTTGTTGTTGTTCTTCTTGAGTTTCTTCACTCTGTCCCCATGTGGTTGATGGTTGGCTAGTGTTGACTGCTGCAACTTGGAGACTATCAATCCTCTTGGCCATTTGCTCAAATTGTTGCTGAATTTGCTGCTGCATCATCTTGTTTTGAGCCAAGATTGAATCTACTCCTTCTAGCTCCATTACTCCTCTCCTTTGTGATGATTGGCGGTTTCTTTGATGAGCAAAGAAATATTGATTGTTGGCCACCATATCCACAAGATTCTGAGCTTCCTCAGCAGTTTTCATTAGTTGTAGTGAACCTCCAGCAGAATGATCTAATGCCTCCTGAGATTTCAACGTCAGGCCTTCATAGAAATTTTGCAGCACGTCCCATTCATTGAACATCTCTGGAGGACACTTTCTGATTAAGGCTTTGTACCTCTCCCATGCTTCATACAAGGATTCAGCATCTAATTGTGTGAATGTCTGCACCTTGGTTTTCAGCCTGATGACTCTTTGGGGTGGATAGAATTTGGCTAGAAATTTAGTCACCAAGTCATCCCAACTAGTGATACTTCCTTGGGGAAAAGTTTCAAGCCATTGTGCAGCCTTATCCCTTAATGAGAATGGGAACAGTAGAAGCTTGTAGGTTTCAGGATTCACGCCATTGGATTTGACAGTGTCACAGATCCTTAAGAAGGTGGATAGATGTTGATTTGGATCCTCCAATGGTCCTCCCCCAAATGAGCAATTGTTCTGGACCAATGTGATGAGTTGTGGCTTCAGTTCAAAGTTATTAGCATTGACATTAGGGGTGAGAATGCTGCTTCCACAATGTCTAGCATTTGCAAAGGCATAGGAAGCCAATACTCTCCTTTGTTGTGGTTGATTATTAACTCCTCCTCCTGGATTAGATGTATCTCCTTCCATCTCGTGGTATTCTTCCTCAGATTCATCTTCTCCAACAATATTTTTCCCTCTTTCGGCTCTTCTTATCCTTCTAAGAGTTCTCTGATCAGCTTCAGATAAAACAGGAACGGATCTCCCTGTACCTGACATACAAACAAGACAAGAGAAACACCAGCAAGATCACTTCAATCTATTGCTAGAATGAAGTTTAGTTCAAGCAAAAATTCAAACAGTTAGTGGGTTAATCAAAAATTAAAGAAAAATAAAGAAAAAGTGCTTGATCTAGATCACCACCTCGCTTAATCATTGTCAATCTAATCAATCCCCGGCAACGGCGCCAAAAACTTGATGAGATATTTTGGAGGAAACATAAATCTCTCCCAAAATACCCAAAACTAACCGGCAAGTGTACCGGGTCGTATCAAGTAATAAAAACTCACGGGAGTGAGGTCGATCCCACAAGGATTGAAGGATTGAGCAATTTTAGCTTAGTGGTTAATTTAGTCAAGCGAATCAAGATTTGGTTGATGATTTTGTGACTTGCAGAATTAAATTGCATTGAAGTAAAGAGAACAAGAATTAAATTGCTGAAACTTAAAGAACAAGAAATTAAATGGTAGAAACTTAAAGTGCAAGAAATGTAAATTGTGGAATCTTAAAGTGCAAGGAAGGTAAATTGCTTGAAGTGTAAAGGGGATTGGGATGTGGATTTGCAGAAATTAAACGAGGAAAAATTAAATTGCATCAAACAGAAGAGGGAAAGGGAATTGGGATTGAACCGGATATGAAGCAGAAAAGTAAATGAACATAGAAAGCAGTAAACAGAGAAGTGAAATGGGAAATTCAGATCTCAGGGCCCAGAGACTAGAAAACTAAGTCTAGATCTCAATGCCTTCCTAGATCCAACAAGAACAATAGCAAGGAAAATGTAAATTGCAAAGAAAAGAGATGAAGAGCAATTGACAGAAAATTAAATTCAATTATGCAGTAAGTAAAGCAGAGGGATTCAAGGATGAGATTGAAACAGAATTTCTTCAATTCTCCAACCCAAGATCCAAGACAAGTGTAATTGAAATTGAAAGCAATAAAACTAAGAGGAAGAGAAGTGAATTCTCCTTCCCCAAAACAAAGAAATTAAAGTTCACTCAAGTTCAGAAGCTCTCCGAAAACTATTATGAAAATTCTAAAAGGAAAGCTCCCTAAATAACTTGAATTCTATCCTATTTATACACTTTCCAAAATGATCTTCAAGCCTTGAGTTGGGCCTTTGTTCTTGGTGGAATTGGGTTGAAAGAGGCCTTGGTTGATTGCTCTTGAAGTTTGAAGAAGAACCGAAGTGAACCAATTGAACCGGTTTTGAAGTTAGCCAAAGTTGGTCCCAACGTTAGGGTCAAAGTTAGGGGTCTAACTTTGACCCTAACTTTTCATAGCAGCAAGCATGATTTCTCTGGTTTGGACGTTGGTGCCAACGTTAGGGGTCTAACTTTGACCCTAACGTTGGCCTTGCTTAGTGCTAGTGGCGCCAACGTTAGCCTCCAAGTTAGGGGGCTAACGTTGGCGCAAACGTTGGTGCCCCTCCCTTTGTGATTCATGTGCCAACATTAGCCTCCAAGTTAGGGGGCTAACGTTGGCGCAAACGTTGGCCTTCTCCCCCTTTATAACTCATGTGCCAACGTTAGCCTCCAAGTTAGGGGGCTAACGTTGGCGCAAACGTTGGCTTGCCCAGGGATGAATTTCAAGTTCCAACGTTAGCCTCCAAGTTAGGGGGCTAACGTTGGAGCTAACGTTGGCCTCTTCCTTGCAATGTCATGTGCCAACGTTAGCCTCCAAGTTAGGGGGCTAACGTTGGCTCAAACGTGGGGAGCCCAGGGAGTGATTTTCATGCCCAACGTTAGCCTCCAAGTTAGGGGGCTAACGTTGGGGCTAACTTCATGCATCCCGGTTCAATTTCACTTATTCCATTGTCCTCTCTTCACTCCTAGCCATTCCTCTTTGCTTCAACCTTTCTCCAAGCTTTCTTCACCTATCATTAATCAACCAAACTTATCAAAGCTATGCTTAAAATCATGAGGTATTCAATCTTTCATAATATGCAACAAATATAGCATAAAACCTCATGAAATGGCATGAATTCATATATGGTTGGTTCAATCAAGGGAAACATGAAAATCTACTCAATTGGCTTGCTTGTGGCTCAAGAAAGTGTATAATCCTAATGAAAACTAAAGAAAAAGACTAGCTAAAATAGGCTAGGATGACTTGTCATCATTCCTCTTCAAACTCCAAGAGCAATCAACCAAGGCCTTTATCAACCCAATTCCATCAAGAGCGAGGGCCCAAATGATCATCACTCAAAGGCACAAGAAATAGATAAAATAGGAATTTCATTTAATTATAATTTGTTTTTAATTTCATTTTCATTTCCATTTTGTAAAGCCTATATAAGGCATCATTTTCATATTTGTGAGGAGGCTGGCTCCATAAGGGAGCACGAGGAATACAGAGCTCTCTTTTTGATTTTCTTTCTTTGAATTTGAATCTTGGATTGAGGGGAGAAGGAATTTGATTTTGATCTTTGGTTCTCATTGCTTTCTGTTCCCAGTAAATTCAATTTATTTTCAAGCAATTTAATTCTCCTGCAAGTGCTCTGCATTTTACATTTCTGTTCATGATCTGATTTACTTTTCTTGCAAGTTTAATTTTCTCTAAACTTTGATCTATTGCTCTCTTTAATTTCCAGCACCCACTCCCCTTTACATTTAATGCAATTTACATTTCTTGCAATTTAAGATTCTTGCAATTTGCATTTCTTGCTCTTTAAGCTTCAATGCAATTTACTTTTTGCACTTTATAATTCCTGCAAATTTACATTCTGTTGGCTTCAATTGTCACTCAAATCACTCAATGTTAGCTTGACTAAACTAATCACTCACTAAAGTTGCTTGATCCATCAATCCCTGTGGGATCGACCTCACTCCCGTGAGTTATTATTACTTGATGCGACCCGGTACACTTGCCCGTTAGATTTGTGTGTTTTGGGAGAAATTTATTTTTCCTCCAAAATATCTCATCACCCACCCATCTCAAATATGCATTCCTTGGCACATCGGAGAGCTTCCCAGTAATCATTAATTCATCCCTGACAAAGAAGGAAGAAGGAGAACTTCTTGATGTACTCAAAGCTCACAAAGATGCTTTAGGATGGACCATTGATGACCTGAAGGGAATCAGCCCTGCAGTGTGTATGCATAAGATCCTCTTGGAAGATAATTCCAAACCAGTGGTTCAACCACAAAGAAGGCTAAATCCCACAATGAAGGAAGTTATCCAGAAGGAAGTAATGAAGTTGTGGAATGCAGGGATAATCTTCCCAATATCTGACAGCCCATGGGTAAGCCCGATTCAAGTTGTACCAAAGAAAGGAGGAATGACGGTCATCACTAATGAGAAGAATGAGTTGATCCCTACTAGAACAGTGATTGGGTGGAGGATGTGCATAGACTATAGAAAACTGAATGATGCCACCAGGAAGGACCATTTCCCTCTCCCATTCATTGATCAGATGCTGGAAAGGTTGGCCGGCCATGCCTATTATTGCTTTTTGGACGGATATTCTGGGTATAATCAAATCGTGGTGGACCCCAAGGACCAAGAGAAGACTGCCTTTACATGTCCATTTGGAGTCTTTGCATACCGGAGGATGCCCTTTGGGCTTTGTAACGCCCCTGCCACATTTCAAAGGTGTATGCTCTCCATTTTCTCTGATATGGTCGAAAAGTTTTTAGAAGTCTTCATGGATGACTTCTCTGTTTTTGGTGATAATTTCAATGCTTGCCTAAACCATTTAACCCTTGTTTTGAAACGGTGCCAAGAAACTAATTTAGTTTTGAACTGGGAGAAATGCCATTTCATGGTACCCGAAGGGATTGTTCTTGGCCATAAAGTTTCAAGAAAAGGGATAGAGGTTGATAAGGCAAAGGTTGAAATCATAGAAAAACTCCCTCCACCAATTAATGTGAAATCTGTTAGAAGTTTCTTGGGGCATGCCGGATTCTACAGAAGGTTTATCAAGGATTTTTCAAAAATAGCTAAACCTTTGAGTAATCTATTAATGCTTGATAACCCTTTTATTTTTTATGAAAACTGCCAGCAAGCCTTTGAAACTTTAAAAAACAGACTCACAACAGCACCAATCATCACACCTCCAGATTGGGAGTTACCCTTTGAACTCATGTGTGATGCAAGTGACCTTGCAATTGGTGCTGTATTGGGCAAAAGAAGGGAAACTTACATCATGTCATATATTATGCAAATAAAGTGTTGAATGAGGCCCAAAGAAATTACACCACAACGGAGAAGGAGTTGCTAGCTGTAGTTTATGCTTTTGATAAGTTTAGATCATACTTGATAGGATCCAAAGTTGTGGTTTATACTGACCATGCTGCACTTAAGTATTTGATGTCAAAACAGGATGCTAAACCAAGACTTATCAGGTGGATATTGCTCTTACAAGAGTTTGACATTGAGGTAAGAGACAGGAAGGGCACTGAAAACCGGGTTGCTGACCATTTGTCGAGGCTACCACATGAAACAATTCAACAAGCATCTCAGCCCATGAACGAAAGCTTCCTAGATGAGCACCTTTTGCAGATCCAGCAAGCACCTTGGTTTGCTGACATAGCAAACTACAAAGTGGGAAGAAAGATACCTCAAGACTTTTCTAAGCAACAAGTGAAGAAGTTAATCAATGAGGGAAAGAAATTCTTATGGAATGAACCCTTCCTGTTCAAGAGATGTTCTGATGGAGTAATTAGAAGGTGTGTCCCTGAGAGTGAAATGAGGGATATCCTGTGGCACTGCCATGGTTCAGCTTATGGTGGACACTTTGGCCCAGAGAAAACAGCTGCAAAGATATTGCAGAGCGGCTTCTATTGGCCAACTATCTTCAAGGATGCCAGAGAATATGTTCACCAATGTAATGAATTCCAGAAAGCAGGAGGATTAACAAGAAGGAATGAGATGCCTCAAAACTTCATCTTGGAACTGGAATTATTTGATCTATGGGGAATTGATTTCATGGGGCCCTTTCCCCCTTCCTATTCTTTCAGATATATCTTAGTCGCAGTGGAGTATGTCTCAAAGTGGGTGGAAGCCATAGCTACGACCACCTGTGATGCACAGATTGTCCTCCAATTCCTTAAAAAGCACATTTTCACAAGATATGGAGTGCCCAAGAGTCTTGTCAGTGATGGTGGTAGTCACTTTTGCAACAAACAGATGGAGAAGCTCCTCCACAAATATGGAGTAATCCATAAAGTGGCTACACCTTACCACCCTCAGACTAATGGCCAGGCTGAACTAGCAAATAGGGAATTAAAGAAGATCTTAGAGAAAACAGTGGGAAGCACAAGAAAAGATTGGGCTAGGAAGCTAGAAGATGCATTATGGGCATAAAGGACAGCTTTCAAAACTCCTATTGGCAAGTCACCCTTTCAGCTATTGTATGGCAAATCCTGCCACCTCCCTATAGAGTGATGAGTATTTTGGTGAAAAATGAATTTCTCCCAAAACACACAAATCTAACCGGCAAGTGCACCGGGTCGCATCAAGTAATAAAAACTCACGGGAGTGAGGTCGATCCCACAGGGATTGATGGATCAAGCAACTTTAGTGGGTGATTAGTTTAGTCAAGCTAACATTGATGTGAATTGTGTGAAATTGAGCAACAGAAGGTAAAAATTGCAGGGAAATTAAAGTTGCAGAATGTAAATGGCCAGAAGCTTAAAGAGCAAGAAATGTAAATTGCAGAAACTTAAATAGCAAGAAATGTAAATTGCATGAAATGTAAAGGGGAGAGGGTGCTGGAAATTAAAGAGAGCAATAGATCAAAGCTTAGATAAAATTTGACTTGCAGGAAAGAAAAGTGTAGCAGAGACTTGTAGAAACTGAGATTTCAGAAAACTGAATTCAAAATTAGAAAATGATAATTGCAGAAAAGTGTATCAAAGGGGACTTTCTATTCTACCCTACTCCTAATGCTCTAGTAGAGCCAGCCCCCCTACAAGTATGAAACAGATGCCTATTTATAGGCATTTTTACAAAATGAAAATGAAATTCAAAACAAATTACAATTAAAATGAAATTTCTATTCTAACTATCTCTTGTGCCTTTGAGTGATGATCATGGGCCCTTGCTCTTGATGGAATTGGGTTGATAAAGGCCTTGGTTGATTGCTCTTGGAGTTTGAAGAGGAACCGAATTGAACCGGGTTGAGTTTGCAAAAGTTGGTGCAAAAGTTAGAGCAAAAGTTAGGGTCTAACTTTTGGTCTAACTTTTCATATCAGCCCACAAAATTTGCTGCTATCCACGTTGGGGCAAAAGTTAGGGGTCTAACTTTTGCTCCAACGTTGGCCTCCCTTATGCACATTTATGGCGCCAACTTTGTCCTCTTGTCATGTTACCAATTTTATGCCCAATATAGACTATCATATATGGTTGGAAAGCTCTGAATGTCATCTTTCTAACCCACTTAGACTCACTTCAATTGGACATCTACAACTCAAGTTATGATCATTTGAAGAGGGCATGGTCGCTGGCTTTGGTGTGCAGCGTTTGAGGTAACGTTTGCCTCAAACGTTGGCGAAAACGCCAGTTCTGGAGGCTCAAACGTATTGTCCACCCCATACTATTATACATTGTTGGAAAGCCCTGGATGTCTACTTTCCAATGCCGTTGAGAGCACATCATTTGGAGCTCTACAGCTCGAGTTATACTCCGTTGAAGGTGCAGAGGTCAGTTGGCCTCACTGCAGGTTGCCACCATGTTTGTTTATGCACATTGCGGGGCAGTTTTCTCCCTCAGTTTTAGTGTCCACCATGCAGTGCCATATATGCTTGGAAAGCTCTTGATTCCTACTTTCCAATGCTTCTTGAATCACCTCATTTGGAGCTCTGTAGCTCAAGTTATTCTTGTTGGAAGTATACTCCTTGCACACTCATGGCGCCAACGTTAGCCCAAAAGTTAGGGGCTAACGTTGGCGCAAACTTTTGCTCTCCCTTTGTGATTTTCATGTGCCAACGTTAGCCACCAAGTTAGGGGGCTAACGTTGGCGCAAACTTTTGGTGCCCAGGGGTGATTCTCATGTGCCAACGTTAGCCCAAAAGTTAGGGGTCTAACGTTGGGGCTAACTTTTCACCCAAAAGTTTGTGCAAAAGTTTGAGGCTAACTTTTGGTCCAGCTTTTTGCTTCCTGGTTCATTTTCACTTATTCCATTGTCCTCTCTTTACTCCTAGCCATTCCTTCTTGCTTCAACCTTTCTTCAAGCTTTCTTCACCTATCATTAATCAACCAAACACATCAAAGCTATGCTCAAAATCATGAGATATTCATTCTTTCATAATATGTGACAATTATAGCATGAAACCTCATGAAATAGCATGAATTCATACATGGTTGATTAAATCAAAGGAAGCATGAAAATCTACCCAATTGGCTTGCTTATGGCTCAAGAAAGTGCATAAAACCTATTGAAACCAAAGGGAAAAAGCATAGAAAAACATGACATGGTAACATGTCATCACAACACCAAACTTAAACCTTGCTTGTCCCCAAGCAATAAAAGAATCATGCAATAGAAATTGACAATCCAAGGCAAGAAGAATAGCAACTCAATGTTCATGGTAAGCTAGTTTTCTAAGCATGCTACAGTCACAAAAGAAATGTAAATGATTGATGCTTCCATCTAGCTCAATTTATGAAATCTTTCTCTTATATTTCTTCCTTGAAACAAACTTTTGATTTTCTTATTTAGCTTCTCCTTTTTGGGTGCTTTGCCCCATGAGTTGATAACAAAGCTACGACTTCTAAATGCTTTGTTTTCAAGTATTACCACTTGATACATAAGCACCACAAGCATTTGATTAGAGGACTTCATTAAGCTCATTTTTCTTGACTCTCTAATCATTGATGCTCAAAGCCTTGAGCTTTGAGGGAGTGCTTTTGCACTTTGAGCCTAGCCTTGACTTCTAAGTGTTTTGTTTTCAAGCATTTGGCTTGATACATAAACACCACAAGTACTTAGCAAATAAATTGCCATTGGTACTCAGAACCTTCAACTTTCTCATTCTTTCCCTTTTTCTTTTCTTGCTTTAATTGTATTTGCTTCTTCAAGGTTTTCATGATTTTCAAAAGATTTCACAAAATGTCCTAGATGAAAACTTCAATTAAATAAAATCAAATGCAATTAAGCAACAATCAAACATACTAGCTTACCAATACTTTTATGCACATGCTAAAATCTTCTTTAATGCCTTGTTTGTTTATGATCATGATACTTTGTTGCTTTTGAATTCACAAAACTCAAGTTGGTAATCATAATGACATAGCACCATGTTGCAATTTAGAAATCAAACTATGCCTTTTCATACACACATGCATACAGAGAAGGTACAGACAATCATGTAGTTTATGGTGCTTGAAACAAATGAGAGGAAAAGGAACTTTACAACCTTGCAGTTCATCTTCATTATTGTTGTCCTTTTTCCTCTATTCTTCCTCCTTCCCTTGCCAAACTCAAAATACTTGCTCATCCTCAAGCAATAATTAGACCCGTGGCTATGGGGCTAAGATGGATCATGAATGTCTTACATAATGAAATGTTAGTAGCACATGTGTTTTAAGCAAGCAAAATTAAAGATAATAATCAAGGCACAAGAGACAGAGACATTGTGATTGCAAGCTTAAGAAGGTGAGCATAATACTTTGCATAAAGAATAAGTGGCACACCAAACTTAATGTGACACTTTCGCTTGGAATCAATGCAAGTATCCAGTAAAGATTTGAAGCAAATTGTGTTGCATAGCAACACCAAACTTAGAATGCAATCCTATGTCCATTTATTTGAATTAAAACCAAGCAAATGAAACTGTTCTTTATTAAATACAATCACTGAGCCAAGAATCTGTCATTAATAAAGCTCTCTTGGTGATGTATTAATAAACACAGCAAATAAGCAAACTAAAATGGAAGCATTAAAAACAAAGAATTAACTAAAGTAAACAGAATAACAAAATATCAAACCAAAAGAAAATTAACACTGCAAAGACATTATGGTTATGCAGACAAGTGGTGTTGCTGAACGATTTGCATAGAAAAATAGGTGGCACACCAAACTTAGAATCTTGGTGTGTCGCTTTTCATTTTTGATTTGATGCAATCATCCAAAAAGATTGAAAACAATTTGTTGCAAGGCAACACCAAACTTAGAATGTAACCATATGCCAATTTATTGAATTTTAAACAAACCAAGGAGAAAAAAATATACCTACTGTCTACCTGTTCCTTACTTTCTTCCTCTTCTTCCAATTTGTTAAGAGGAATGACTTCAAGAGAGGAGAAGATTCAGCTATTGCCCCCTGTCTTGGTTTCCTCTCAGCAAGCTTTCTGTTGTACATGGCTTGATTGAGCTTGCTTGCTATTGGTCCAGGGGTTGGATTGCTTGTGGTTGACCTCCTCTTGAATGTTGTCCTTGGTAGTTTGGTCACAATCCTCTTCTTAGTGCTTTTGTCAATTGCCTTCACCTCTTTGAATCCAAGTTTTGGTGGTTGTGTGATTGTTGGAGTTTTGTATTCATCCAGAGCCTTTTGTATTGGTGGTTCCATGAACTCCTCCTTTATGTACTTCTCTGCCTCACTTGAGTTTGGAATGACTTCTTCACTTTCTTGCTCCTCCACTTCCTCTTTTACACCCAACATTTGTTTCAATCGCTCTATCATGGGGGAGGTTTGTCGATCTTCCCAACATTTCTTCATCTCCTCGTCATACCTTTCAATCATGGATTCAAATGTTGAGGCGTTTTGGTCCAGGGAGGTTTGTGAGAGTTGTGAGTCTTCATGTTCTCTTGTCATCTCAAGTGAAGTTTCAGGTTCAACCACCTCATTCTTCATTGAAAGTTCACTTGATGCAGTGGCCTCCTTATCTTGCTCTTCCACTTTCTCCTTCATATCCATCAATTGGCCTTCATTTTTCTTGCTCAGTGGTTCTAAGCTCCTCCTTATTTTCTCTACTTCTCCATTCATATTTTTGAAGAAAGCTTCTTGCCTTTTCTCGGATATTTGTGCTTCTTTCGCATATTTTTTGAGCTTGGACTCAAGCTCTGAAAGCCTTGAGTGGTTCATGGAAGTTTGTGTGGGTGGTGAGTTTTGAAAGGGACTTTCGGTTGAAGTATGGTCAAGTGATGATATCTTTGGATGATTATCATATGGAGCACTGGAATTCCCTTCCCAGCCACCATTAGAATCATGACTTGCATCATTTTGTGGTGGAGGGAAATATCCCATATGATTTTCTTTCTCATCTTGTGGTTGTGAAGCAAATCTCCATGAATTGGAGTGCTCAGAATGTGTATTCTCTTGGTGATATTCCCAGCCACCATTAGAGATTGGTGATGGTGGGTGATATCCCATAGAATTTGTTTGATCATAAGATGAGTTGAACTCCATTTGAGTTTTGTAAAACACACAACCAAGGAAAATTGAAATTACTCATATCAGAGATGAGAATTTCTTAGTGAGGCAAAAACTCAAACACCTTGGTTTCACTTTGAAACAGAAAACAAAAATAAAGAAAATGCTTGATTTAGACTTCTCACCCACTTAATCATTGTTGATCTAATCAATCCCCGGCAACGGCGCCAAAAACTTGATGAGTATTTTGGTGAAAAATGAATTTCTCCCAAAACACACAAATCTAACCGGCAAGTGCACCGGATCGCATCAAGTAATAAAAACTCACGGGAGTGAGGTCGATCCCACAGGGATTGATGGATCAAGCAACTTTAGTGGGTGATTAGTTTAGTCAAGCTAACATTGATGTGAATTGTGTGAAATTGAGCAACAGAAGGTAAAAATTACAGGGAAATTAAAGTTGCAGAATGTAAATGGCCAGAAGCTTAAAGAGCAAGAAATGTAAATTGTAGAAACTTAAATAGCAAGAAATGTAAATTGCATGAAATGTAAAGGGGAGAGGGTGCTGGAAATTAAAGAGAGCAATAGATCAAAGCTTAGATGAAATTTGACTTGCAGGAAAGAAAAGTGTAGCAGAGACTTGTAGAAACTGAGATTTCAGAAAACTGAATTCAAAATTAGAAAATGATAATTGCAGAAAAGTGTATCAAAGGGAACTTTCTATTCTACCCTACTCCTAATGCTCTAGTAGAGCCAGCCCCCCTACAAGTATGAAACAGATGCCTATTTATAGGCATTTTTACAAAATGAAAATGAAATTCAAAACAAATTACAATTAAAATGAAATTTCTATTCTAACTATCTCTTGTGCCTTTGAGTGATGATCATGGGCCCTTGCTCTTGATGGAATTGGGTTGATAAAGGCCTTGGTTGATTGCTCTTGGAGTTTGAAGAGGAACCGAATTGAACCGGGTTGAGTTTGCAAAAGTTGGTGCAAAAGTTAGAGCAAAAGTTAGGGTCTAACTTTTGGTCTAACTTTTCATATCAGCCCACAAAATTTGCTGCTATCCACGTTGGGGCAAAAGTTAGGGGTCTAACTTTTGCTCCAACGTTGGCCTCCCTTATGCACATTTATGGCGCCAACTTTGTCCTCTTGTCATGTTGCCAATTTTATGCCCAATATAGACTATCATATATGGTTGGAAAGCTCTGAATGTCATCTTTCTAACCCACTTAGACTCACTTCAATTGGACATCTACAACTCAAGTTATGATCATTTGAAGAGGGCATGGTCGCTGGCTTTGGTGTGCAGCGTTTGAGGTAACGTTTGCCTCAAACGTTGGCGAAAACGCCAGTTCTGGAGGCTCAAACGTATTTTCCACCCCATACTATTATACATTTTTGGAAAGCCCTGGATGTCTACTTTCCAATTCCGTTGAGAGCACATCATTTGGAGCTCTACAGCTCGAGTTATACTCCGTTGAAGGTGCAGAGGTCAGTTGGCCTCACTGCAGGTTGCCACCATGTTCGTTTATGCACATTGCGGGGCAATTTTCTCCCTCAGTTTTAGTGTCCACCATGCAGTGCCATATATGCTTGGAAAGCTCTTGATTCCTACTTTCCAATGCTTTTTGAATCACCTCATTTGGAGCTCTGTAGTTCAAGTTATTCTTGTTGGAAGTATACTCCTTGCACACTCATGGCGCCAACGTTAGCCCAAAAGTTAGGGGCTAACGTTGGCGCAAACTTTTGCTCTCCCTTTGTGATTTTCATGTGCCAACGTTAGCCACCAAGTTAGGGGGCTAACGTTGGCGCAAACTTTTGGTGCCCAGGGGTGATTCTCATGTGCCAACGTTAGCCCAAAAGTTAGGGGTCTAACGTTGGGGCTAACTTTTCACCCAAAAGTTTGTGCAAAAGTTTGAGGCTAACTTTTGGTCCAGCTTTTTGCTTCCTGGTTCATTTCCACTTATTCCATTGTCCTCTCTTTACTCCTAGCCATTCCTTCTTGCTTCAACCTTTCTTCAAGCTTTCTTCACCTATCATTAATCAACCAAACACATCAAAGCTATGCTCAAAATCATGAGATATTCATTCTTTCATAATATATGACAATTATAGCATGAAACCTCATGAAATAGCATGAATTCATACATGGTTGATTAAATCAAAGGAAGCATGAAAATCTACCCAATTGGCTTGCTTATGGCTCAAGAAAGTGCATAAAACCTATTGAAACCAAAGGGAAAAAGCATAGAAAAACATGACATGGTAACATGTCATCATAGAGCTTGAACACAGAGCTTTTTGGGCCACTAAACTCCTCAACCTTGATTCCCAAGCTGCAGGAAAAAAAAGGTTGTTGCAACTGAATGAGTTAGATGAATTCAGGATAGAAGCTTATGAGAGTGCTAAGATATACAAGGAAAGAGCTAAGAGGTGGCATGACAAGAAGATCACAAAGAAGGAATTCAAGCCAGGGCAGCAAGTGCTCCTATATAACTCAAAGCTTAAGATCTTCCCTGGCAAACTTAAGTCTAAATGGACTGGCCCATACTTGGTGACAAAGGTTTTTCCTTATGGGAGCATTGAACTGCTAGATGAAGCAACAAAGAATCAATTCACAGTAAATGGTCACAGAGCAAAGCTGTACTTGGGAGGACAATGGGATAAGGAAAAAGAGGTCCAGAACCTACAGCCTTCCTGAAAGGAATTGAAGGATGTCAAGCTAGTGACAATAAAAGAGCGCTTGTTGGGAGGCAACCCAACCTGAGGTATTTTTCTTTTCATAGCTTTTTCAATAAAAATGTTGAATAATTGACATGTATTGCAAGGAGCTAAGTTTGGTGTTGCACACCAAAAACAACTTAAGGGAGAATGGAGGATTCTAAGTTTGGTGTTCCACCAAAACCTCATTCAAAAGCACATTCTAACTTCCTGCACATTGTTAGTTCCAAGCAATCGAACAGATTATTCAACCACTTAACTGCTTTTTAGTCTTAACTTCATAACCTTTAGCAAGGACACAAGATTTTGCCTAGAGTTAACCTGCTGTATCCAGAGAAGTGGCAAGAACTCAAGTTTGGTGTTTCCACACCAAATTAAATCCACAAGCCACACTCAATTCATGCATACTAACTAGTCATCTAAGGGCTTGAGAAGCAAGCAACTTTTGAGAATTATGCAGGGAATTCACCACCATTTGAAGACACTATGCATCATAACTCAAAAGGGCACAACAGAAGGAAGGACAAAGGAATTGCAAACCAATAGGTTGTATTTATACTTAACTCTTACTGTTGAAAAATGTTTTGACTTGTGTTTTGATAAAGTGTTCATCTAATACAAGTAGAATTTCTCTTAGAATAAGTAAGCTAGTCTATGTGTGTGCTTGTATGTTTACTTTCACTGAACAAAACGCATGCTTTGTCCCCTGCATTTTCAATTCAATAAAAGAAATGTTTGAATGTGAAGTGAGATAGTTCTCTGTTAGATAGAAGTACAAAAAAAAAATAAGTGGTGGTATGTATGTGTGATTGTATGATAGCTCACTTTTAGCGAATAAGAGAACTAAGATGTCTCCTTCTAAGTAGAAAGTGGCCTACTGTCTATGAATCTCAATCAAATAAAAATCCTTGGTTAGAAAGAAAAACAAAAAGAAAGAAAAAAAAAGGGGGAGAAAAAGAAATAGCCAAAGAGTGGCAGAACAAAAGAAAACAAAAAGAAACAAAGCTGGACACCAATAGCTTGAACCTTAGAATATATGCATGTGGTGTCTTTGTATTAGGATCTGCTTGGACTACTAAGTTCTTTGGAGTGCATCAACACTCGGTGACTTGGGTTAACTAACCCGGGATCATCAGCTGAAAGTCCACTATCAAGAGCAACCTAACTACAAGGCATTTAGTAGCCCAAAGAGGTGCTGGGCATCAATGTTCTAAGAAGGAATGTGAGCCAAGTGTCTATAGTGAATAATGTGTCAAGTATAAAGAAAAGGAAATGAACTTGCTACACATGACACTCAAATAAAGCTTATGAACAAAACAATAGCCAAGGATAGAGAAATAATGAGAGGTCATAGCAGTATGTTATTTGAAGCTTGAAGGAGACTTTCTAGGCTTAAGAATCAATAAGAGGTGAGTGTTTACATATCCACATAAAACCCCATGAACTACCAATAACACTCTACTAGCATGAACATCCTCTTCCATTTTATTCTTTCTTCTAAAAAAAAAATCATTTCTTGCTTGGGGACAAGCAAGCTTTAAGTTTGGTGTTGTGATGACAAGTCATCTTAGCCTAATTTCACTAGCCTTTTTCTTTTGTTTTCAATTGAATTATGCACTTTCTTGAGCCATAAGCAAGCCAATTGGGTAGATTTTCATGCTTTCTTTGATTTAATCAACCATGTATGAATTCATGCTATTTCATGAGGTTTTATGCTATAATTGTCACATATTATGAAAGAATGAATATCTCATGATTTTGAGCATAGCTTTGATGTGTTTGGTTGATTAATGATAGGTGAAGAAAGCTTGGAGAAAGGTTGAAGCAAGAAGGAATGACTAGGAGGAAGAGAGGACAAAAAGTTTGAGCAAAAGTTTGCCTCAAACTTTAGCTCAAACTTTTGGATTAATTGAAAATGAACCAGGGAGCAAAAAGCTGGAGCAAAAGTTAGCCTCAAACTTTTTGGCTAACTTTTGGGCAAAATGCTGGAGCAAAAGTTAGCCTCAAACTTTTTGGCTAACTTTTGGCATCACAAATCAACACCCTGGAGAGCAAAAGTTTGCGCCAACGTTAGCCCCTAACTTTTTTGCTAACGTTGGCGCATGAAAAACACACCCTGGAGAGCAAAAGTTTGCGCCAACGTTAGCCTCTAACTTTTTGGCTAACGTTGGCGCCATGAGTATGCAAGGGGAGGCCAACGTTGGAGCAAAAGTTTGACCCCTAACTTTTGCCCCAACGTTGGTATCAGCAAAGAAGGGTGGCTGATGTGAAAAGTTGGAGTAAAAGTTAGCCTCTAACTTTTACTCAAACTTTTACTCAAGCTTTCATGATTCCAAATCCGGTTCAATTCGGTTCTTCTCCAAACTCCAAGAGCAATCAACCAAGGCCTCTATCAACCCAATTCCATCAAGAGCAAAGGCCCAATTGAAGGCTTGAAGACCATTTGAAGAAAGTGTATAAATAGCATAGGATTTAAGTTTTTAAGGGAGCTTCCCTTTTAGTTTTCATATAGAGCTTTCTTTTCGGTTTTGATTGGGAGCTCACTTTTACATTCTAGCATTGTTGTTTTAATTCAAGAGAATTGGGGAGGAGAATTGATCTCTCTTCTTCCTTGTTCTTGCCCAACACTCTTTAATTTTCTTGCTTCGGATCTTGGGTGGAGAATTGAAGAACTTCTATTTCAATCTCACCTTGGGATCTTGTTTAATTCTCTGCTTAATTGAATTTTAGTTTCGGTTACTTGCTCTCTCATCTACTTTCTCTGCAATTTACATTTCCTTTGCAATTACTCTTGTTGGATCTAGGAAGGCATTGAGATCTAGACTTGGTTATCTAGTCTCTTGAGTCCTGAGATCTGAATTCCAATTTTACATCCTCTGTTTAATGTTTTTTTCAATCTCATTTACATTTCTGTTTTAAGATCCGGTTTGATTCAAGTCATCCTTTACTTCTCTGTTTGTTGCAATTTACTTTTCCTTGTTTAAATTCTGCAAATCCAATTCCCAATTCCCTTTACAATTTAAGCCATTTACATTTCTTGCACTTTAAGATTCTGCAATTTACATTTCTTGCATTCTAAGTTTCTGCCATTTAATTTCTTGTTCTTTAAGATTCTGCACTTTAAATTTCAGTTCTCTTTAATTTCATGCCAATTACCCATTCCCTTTACTTTCTATGCAATTTAAATTCTGCAAATCACAATTCACTCAACCAAAACTTGATTCGCTTGACTAAATCAACCACTAAACTAAAATTGCTCAATCCTTCAATCCCTGTGGGATCGACCTCACTCCCGTGAGTTATTATTACTTGATGCGACCCGGTGCACTTGCCGGTTAGATCTGGGTGTTTTGGAGAAATTCGTTTCTTCCACAAAAATATTCCCATCAAGTTTTTGGCGCCGTTGTCGGGGATTGATTAGATTGACAATGATTAAGTGAGGTGGTGATCTAGATCTAGCATTTTTATTTTCTGTTTCTCTAATTTTCGATTAACCCGCTAACTGTTTGAATTTTTGCTTAAGCTAACTAAAACTTCATTCTAGCAGTAGATTGAAGTGTCACTGGTTTGTGTGTTTCTTATGTTCTGTGTGTATGTCAGGTACAAGAAGAACCACACCCACCTTTCATGAACAAGACGAAAGATATTGCTTAAACTTTATTTTTTGTTTTACAGATTTTTTGTTTACTGAATATTGCTAAACTTTATTTTATTTCTCTAATTTAAATTAAAAATATTTAATAATATAATTTAAAAATTAAAAATAAAAAATTTAGCTTTTTAAAATATTTTTTTTATCTTTTTATTCACCGGATAAGACTACACCCGGACAGTTGACTTTCTTTTGCTGTACTTGTTCCCAAATTAAGAATAGATTAATTTAAAAAATTTAAAATTATAATTTTTTTTATTTTTTGAATAATTTGGAATTTTTTATTTTTTATACAATTAGAAAAAAAATTATTTTTTAAGTTTAAAATTTAAAAAAATAATTTTACAACTCTGTTATTTAACAGATATTGTTGGACTTTATTTTATTTTTCTAATTGAAATAAAAAAATTAATCATATAGTTTAAATTTTCAAAAATAGAAATTTAGTTTTTTAAAATTTTTAATTTTTTTAAAAATATTTTTTATTTTTTTAATCTCCGGATAATGCTGCACTCAGAAATTTGACTTTTTTTTTGCTGCACTTGTTCACAAAATAAGAATAAATTAATTTAAAAAAATTTAAAATTTTTTATTTTTCAATTTTTTTAGTTTTTGAATATTGTTGGAATTTTTTATTTTTCTACTATTAGAAAAAAATTTATGTTTTAGTTTAAAACTTTAAACAAAAATAAAAAATTTACAGATTTTTTGTTTACTAGATATTGCTAAACTTTATTTTATTTTTCTAATTTAAATTTAAAATATTTAATAATATAATTTAAAATTAAAAATAAAAAAAGTAGCTTTTTAAAATTTTTAATTTTTTTAAAATATTTTTTTTATCTTTTTATTCACCGGATAAGACTACACTCGGACAGTTGACTTTCTTCTGCTGCACTTGTTCACAAATTAAGAATAGATTAATTTAAAAAATTTTAAATTATAATTTTTTTTATTTTTTGAATAATTTGGAATTTATTATTTTTTATACAGTTAGAAAAAAATTATTTTTTAAGTTTAAAAATTAAAAAAATAATTTTACAACTCTGTTATTTAACAGATATTGTTGGACTTTATTTTATTTTTCTAATTGAAATAAAAAAATTAATCATATAGTTTAAATTTTCAAAAATAAAAATTTTGTTTTTAAAATTTTTAATTTTTTTAAAAATATTTTTTATTTTTTTAATCTCCGGATAATGCTGCACTCAAAAAATTGACTTTTTTTTGCTGCACTTGTTCACAAAATAAGAATAAATTAATTTAAAAAATTTAAAATTTTTTATTTTTCAATTTTTTTAGTTTTTGAATATTGTTGGAATTTTTTTTTTCTACTATTAGAAAAAAATTTATGTTTTAGTTTAAAACTTTAAACAAAAATAAAAAATTTACAGATTTTTTGTTTACTGGATATTGCTAAACTTTATTTTATTTTTCTAATTTAAATTAAAAATATTTAAAAATATAATTTAAAAATTAAAAATAAAAAATTTAGCTTTTTAAAATTTTTAATTTTTTTAAAATATTTTTTTATCTTTTTATTCACCGGATAAGACTACACCCGGACAGTTGACTTTCTTTTGCTGCACTTGTTCACAAATTAAGAATAGATTAATTTAAAAAATTTAAAATTATAATTTTTTTTATTTTTTGAATAATTTGGAATTTTTTATTTTTTATACAATTAGAAAAAAAATTATTTTTTAAGTTTAAAAATTAAAAAAATAATTTTACAACTCTTTTATTTAACAGATATTGCTGGACTTTATTTTATTTTTCTAATTGAAATAAAAAAATTAATCATATAGTTTAAATTTTCAAAAATAAAAATTTTGTTTTTAAAATTTTTAATTTTTTTAAAAATATTTTTTATTTTTTTAATCTCTGGATAATGCTGCACTCAGAAATTTGACTTTTTTTTTGCTGCACTTGTTCACAAAATAAGAATAAATTAATTTAAAAAAATTTAAAATTTTTTATTTTTCAATTTTTTTAGTTTTTGAATATTGTTGGAATTTTTTATTTTTCTACTATTAGAAAAAAATTTATGTTTTAGTTTAAAACTTTAAACAAAAATAAAAAATTTACAGATTTTTTGTTTACTGGATATTGCTAAACTTTATTTTATTTTTCTAATTTAAATTTAAAATATTTAATAATATAATTTAAAATTAAAAATAAAAAAATTAGCTTTTTAAAATTTTTAATTTTTTTAAAATATTTTTTTTATCTTTTTATTCACCGGATAAGACTACACTCGGACAGTTGACTTTCTTTTGCTGCACTTGTTCACAAATTAAGAATAGATTAATTTAAAAAATTTTAAATTATAATTTTTTTTATTTTTTGAATAATTTGGAATTTATTATTTTTTATACAGTTAGAAAAAAATTATTTTTTAAGTTTAAAAATTAAAAAAATAATTTTACAACTCTGTTATTTAACAGATATTGTTGGACTTTATTTTATTTTTCTAATTGAAATAAAAAAAAATAATCATATAGTTTAAATTTTCAAAAATAAAAATTTTGTTTTTAAAATTTTTAATTTTTTTTAAAAATATTTTTTATTTTTTTAATCTCCGGATAATGCTGCACTCAAAAAATTGACTTTTTTTTGCTGCACTTGTTCACAAAATAAGAATAAATTAATTTAAAAAATTTAAAATTTTTTATTTTTCAATTTTTTTAGTTTTTGAATATTGTTGGAATTTTTTTTTTCTACTATTAGAAAAAAATTTATGTTTTAGTTTAAAACTTTAAACAAAAATAAAAAATTTACAGATTTTTTGTTTACTGGATATTGCTAAACTTTATTTTATTTTTCTAATTTAAATTAAAAATATTGAAAAATATAATTTAAAAATTAAAAATAAAAAATTTAGCTTTTTAAAATTTTTAATTTTTTTAAAATATTTTTTTAACTTTTTATTCACCGGATAAGACTACACCCGGACAGTTGACTTTCTTTTGCTGCACTTGTTCACAAATTAAGAATAGATTAATTTAAAAAATTTAAAATTATAATTTTTTTTATTTTTTGAATAATTTGGAATTTTTTATTTTTTATACAATTAGAAAAAAAATTATTTTTTAAGTTTAAAAATTAAAAAAATAATTTTACAACTCTTTTATTTAACAGATATTGTTGGACTTTATTTTATTTTTCTAATTGAAATAAAAAAATTAATCATATAGTTTAAATTTTCAAAAATAAAAATTTTTTTTTTAAAATTTTTAATTTTTTTAAAAATATTTTTTATTTTTTTAATCTCCAGATAATGCTGCACTCAGAAATTTGACTTTTTTTTGCTGCACTTGTTCACAAAATAAGAATAAATTAATTTAAAAAAATTTAAAATTTTTTATTTTTCAATTTTTTTAGTTTTTGAATATTGTTGGAATTTTTATTTTTCTACTATTGGAAAAAAATTATGTTTTAGTTTAATACTTTAAACAAAAATAAAAAATTTACAGATTTGTTGTTTAATAGATATTGCTAAACTTTATTTTACTTTTCTTATTTAAATAAAAAATATTTAATAATATAGTTCAAAATTAAAAAATAAAAAATTTAGTTTTTTAAAATTTTTATTTTTTTAAGAATATTTTTTATTTTTATTCACTGGATAATGCATCACACGGACAGTTGACTTTCTTTTGCTGCACTTGTTCACAAATTAAGAATAAATTAATAAAAAAATTTAAAATTTTAATTTTTTTATTTTTTGGATATTGTTAGAATTTTTTATTTTTTTAAAATTAGAAAAAATTTATTTTTTTAGTTTAAAAATAAAAAAAAATAAATTTACAGATCTGTTATTTACCAGAATATGCTAGACTTTATTTTATATTTCTAATAAAAATAAAAAAAATTAATCATATAATTTAAAAATTTAAAAATAAAGCATTTAGTTTTTTAAAATTTTTAATTTTTAAAATTTTTTTTATCTTTTTATTCACCAGATAATGCTACAACCAGACAATTGACTTTTTTTTGCTGCACTTATTCAAAAATTAGGAATAAATTAATTTAAAAAATTTAAAATTTTAATTTTTTTATTTTTTAGATATCATTGGAATTTTTTATTTTTTTAAAATTAGAAAAAAAATTTATTTTTTTAGTTTAAAATTAAAAAAAATTAAATTTACTAATCTGTTATTTACCAGATATTGCTGGACTTTATTTTATTTTTCTAATTTATATAAAAAATTAATCATATAATTTAAAAATTGAGAAATAAAAAATTTATTTTTTTAAAAATTTTAATATTTTTAAAAATATTTTTTTATCTTTTTATTCTTGTTCACAAATTAAGAATAAATTAATTTAAAAAAATTAAAATTTTAATTATTTATTTTTTGGATATTGTTGGAATCTGTTATTTTTTACAATCAGAAAAAAATTTATTTTTTTAGTTTAAAAATTAAAAAAAAATAAATTTACAGATCTGTTATTTACCAAATATTGATAGACTTTATTTTATTGTTCTAATTTAAATAAAAAATTAATCATATAATTTTAAAATTCAAAAATAAAAAATTTATCTTTTTAAAATTTTTATTTTTTTAAAATATTTTTTATCTTTTTATTCACCGGATAAGACTACACCCTGACAGTTGACTTTTTTTGCTGCACTTGTTCACAAATTAAAAATAGATTAATTTAAAAGCTTTAAAATTTTAATTTTTTTATTTTTTGGAAAATTTAGAATTTTTTACTTTTTTACAAATAGAAAAAAATTATTTTTTAAGTCTAAAAATTAAAAAAATAAATTTACAACTCTGTTATTTAACAGATATTGTTGGACTTTATTTTATTTTTCTAATTGAAATAAAAAAATTAATCATATAATTTAAAATTTCAAAAATAAAAAATTTAGTTTTCTAAAATTTTTTATTTTTTAAAAAATATTTTATATTTTTTATTCTCCGGATAATGCTGCACTAAAAAAATTGTCTTTTTTTTTATGCACTTGTTCATAAAATAAGAATAAATTAATTTAAAAAATTTAAAATTTTTTATTTTTCAATTTTTTTAGTTTTAGAATATCGTTGGAATTTTTTATTTTTCTTCAATTAGAAAAAAATTTATTTTTTAGTTTAAAACTTTAAACAAAAATAAAAAATTTACAGATATTTTGTTTACTGGATATTGCTAAACTTTATTTTATTGTTCTAATTTAAATAAAAAATTAATCATATAATTTTAAAATTCAAAAATAAAAAATTTATCTTTTTAAAATTTTTATTTTTTTTTAAAAAATATTTTTTATCTTCTTATTCACCGGATAAGACTATACCCTGACAGTTGACTTTTTTTTGCTGTAGTTGTTCACAAATTAAGAATATATTAATTTAAAAAATTTAAAATTTTAATTTTTTTATTTTTTGGAAAATTTGGAATTTTTTATTTTTTTACAAATAGAAAAAAATTATTTTTTAAGTCAAAAAATTAAAAAAATAAATTTACAACTCTGTTATTTAACAGATATTGTTAGACTTTATGTTATTTTTCTAATTGAAATAAAAAATTAATCATGTAATTTAAAATTTCAAAAATAAAAAATTTAGTTTTCTAAAATTTTTAATTTTTTAAAGAATATTTTTTATTTTTTATTCTCCGGATAATGCTGCACTCAAAAAATGTCTTTTTTTGCTGCACTTGTTCATAAAATAAGAATAAATTATTTAAAAATTTTAAAATTTTTTATTTTCAATTTTTTTAGTTTTAGAATATTGTTGGAATTTTTTATTTTTCTTCTATTAGAAAAAAAATTATTTTTTAGTTTAAAACTTTAAACAAAATTAAAAAATTTACAGATTTTTTGTTTACTGGATATTGCTGAACTTTATTTTATTTTTCTAATTAAAATTAAAAATATTTAATAATATAATTTAAAAATTAAAAATAAAAAATTTAGCTTTTTAAAATTTTAAATTTTTTTAAAATATTTTTTTTATCTTTTTACTCACCGGATAAGACTACACCTGGACAGTTGACTTTTTTTGCTGCACTTGTTCACAAATTAAGAATAGATTAATTTAAAAAATTTAAAATTATAATTTTTTTATTTTTTGAATAATTTGGAATTTTTTATTTTTTATACAAGTAGAAAAAAAATTATTTTTTAAGTTTAAAAATTAAAAAAATAATTTTACAACTCTGTTATTTAACAGATATTGTTGGACTTTATTTTATTTTTCTAATTGAAATAAAAAAATTAATCATATAGTTTAAATTTTCAAAAATAACAATTTAGTTTTTTAAAATTTTTAATTTTTTTAAAAATATTTTTTATTTTTTTAATCTCCGGATAATGCTGCACTCAGAAAATTGACTTTTTTTGCAGCACTTGTTCACAAAATAAGAATAAATTAATTTAAAAAAATTTAAAATTTTTTATTTTTCAATTTTTTTAGTTTTTGAATATTGTTGGAATTTTTTATTTTTCTACTATTAGAAAAAAATTATGTTTTAGTTTAAAACTTTAAACCAAAATTAAAAATTTACAGATTTGTTGTTTAATAGATATTGCTAAACTTTATTTTATTTTTCTTATTTAAATAAAAAACATTTAATAATATAGTTTAAAAATTAAAAAATAAAAAATTTAGTTTTTTAAAATTTTTATTTTTTTAAGAATATTTTTTATTTTTTATTCACTGGATAATGCATCACACGGACAGTTGACTTTCTTTTGCTGCACTTGTTCACAAATTAAGAATAAATTAATAAAAAAATTAAAATTTTAATTTTTTTTTATTTTTTGGATATTGTTAGAATTTTTTATTTTTTTACAATTAGAAAAAAATTATTTTTTTTAGTTTAAAAATAAAAAAAATAAATTTACAGATCTGTTATTTACTAGAATATGCTAGACTTTATTTTATATTTCTAATAAAAATAAAAAAATTAATCATAAAATTTAAAAATTCAAAAATAAAAAAATTAGTTTTTTAAAATTTTTAATTTTAAAAATTTTTTTATCTTTTTATCCACCGGATAATGCTACAACCAGACAATTGACATTTTTTTGCTGCACTTATTCACAAATTAGGAATAAATTAATTTAAAAAATTTAAAATTTTAATTTTTTTATTTTTTAGATATCATTGGAGTTTTTTATTTTTTAAAATTAGAAAAAAATTTATTTTTTTAGTTTAAAATTAAAAAAAAATTAAATTTACTAATCTGTTATTTACCAGATATTGCTGGACTTTATTTTATTTTTCTAATTTATATAAAAAATTAATCATATAATTTAAAAATTCAAAAATAAAAAATTTATCTTTTTAAAATTTTTATTTTTTTAAAATGTTTTTTATCCTTTTATTCACCGGATAAGACTACACCCTGACAGTTGACTTTTTTTGCTGCACTTGTTCACAAATTAAAAATAGATTAATTTAAAAGCTTTAAAATTTTAATTTTTTTATTTTTTGGAAAATTTAAAATTTTTTACTTTTTTACAAATAGAAAAAAAATTATTTTTTAAGTCTAAAAATTAAAAAAATAAATTTACAACTCTGTTATTTAACAGATATTGTTGGACTTTATTTTATTTTTCTAATTGAAATAAAAAAATTAATCATATAATTTAAAATTTCAAAAATAAAAAATTTAGTTTTCTAAAATTTTTTATTTTTTAAAAAATATTTTATATTTTTTATTCTCCGGATAATGCTGCACTAAAAAAATTGTCTTTTTTTTTTATGCAGTTGTTCATAAAATAAGAATAAATTAATTTAAAAAATTTAAAATTTTTTATTTTTCAATTTTTTTAGTTTTAGAATATCGTTGGAATTTTTTATTTTTCTTCAATTAGAAAAAATTTTATTTTTTAGTTTAAAACTTTAAACAAAAATAAAAAATTTACAGATATTTTGTTTACTGGATATTGCTAAACTTTATTTTATTGTTCTAATTTAAATAAAAAATTAATCATATAATTTTAAAATTCAAAAATAAAAAATTTATCTTTTTAAAATTTTTATTTTTTTAAAAAAATATTTTTTATCTTCTTATTCACCGGATAAGACTATACCTTGACAGTTGGATTTTTTTTGCTGTACTTGTTCACAAATTAAGAATATATTAATTTAAAAAATTTAAAATTTTAATTTTTTTATTTTTTGAAAAATTTGGAATTTTTTATTTTTTTACAAATAGAAAAAAAATTATTTTTTAAGTCTAAAAATTAAAAAAATAAATTTACAACTCTGTTATTTAACAGATATTGTTAGACTTTATGTTATTTTTCTAATTGAAATAAAAAATTAATCATGTAATTTAAAATTTCAAAAATAAAAAATTTAGTTTTCTAAAATTTTTTATTTTTTAAAAAATATTTTATATTTTTTATTCTCCGGATAATGCTGCACTAAAAAAATTGTCTTTTTTTGTTATGCAGTTGTTCATAAAATAAGAATAAATTAATTTAAAAAATTTAAAATTTTTTATTTTTCAATTTTTTTAGTTTTAGAATATCGTTGGAATTTTTTATTTTTCTTCAATTAGAAAAAATTTTATTTTTTAGTTTAAAACTTTAAACAAAAATAAAAAATTTACAGATATTTTGTTTACTGGATATTGCTAAACTTTATTTTATTGTTCTAATTTAAATTAAAAATATTTAATAATATAATTTAAAAATTAAAAATAAAAAATTTAGCTTTTTAAAATTTTTAATTTTTTTAAAATATTTTTTTTTTCTTTTTACTCACCGGATAAGACTACACCTGGACAGTTGACTTTTTTTGCTGCACTTGTTCACAAATTAAGAATAGATTAATTTAAAAAATTTAAAATTATAATTTTTTTTATTTTTTGAATAATTTGGAATTTTTTATTTTTTATACAAGTAGAAAAAAAATTATTTTTTAAGTTTAAAAATTAAAAAAATAATTTTACAACTCTGTTATTTAACAGATATTGTTGGACTTTATTTTATTTTTCTAATTGAAATAAAAAAATTAATCATATAGTTTAAATTTTCAAAAATAACAATTTAGTTTTTTAAAATTTTTAATTTTTTTAAAAATATTTTTTATTTTTTTAATCTCCGGATAATGCTGCACTCAGAAAATTAACTTTTTTTGCTGCACTTGTTCACAAAATAAGAATAAATTAATTTAAAAAAATTTAAAATTTTTTATTTTTCAATTTTTTTAGTTTTTGAATATTGTTGGAATTTTTTATTTTTCTACTATTAGAAAAAAATTATGTTTTAGTTTAAAACTTTAAACAAAAATAAAAAATTTACAGATTTGTTGTTTAATAGATATTGCTAAACTTTATTTTATTTTTCTTATTTAAATAAAAAACATTTAATAATATAGTTTAAAAATTAAAAAATAAAAAATTTAGTTTTTTAAAATTTTTATTTTTTTAAGAATATTTTTTATTTTTTATTCACTGAATAATGCATCACATGGACAGTTGACTTTCTTTTGCTGCACTTGTTCACAAATTAAGAATAAATTAATAAAAAAATTAAAATTTTAATTTTTTTATTTTTTGGATATTGTTAGAATTTTTTATTTTTTACAATTAGAAAAAAATTATTTTTTTACTTTAAAAATAAAAAAAATAAATTTACAGATTTGTTATTTACCAGAATATGCTAGACTTTATTTTATATTTCTAATAAAAATAAAAAAATTAATCATAAAATGTAAAAATTCAAAAATAAAAAAATTAGTTTTTTAAAATTTTTAATTTTAAAAATTTTTTTATTTTTTTATCCACCGGATAATGCTACAACCAGACAATTGACTTTTTTTTGCTGCACTTATTCACAAATTAGGAATAAATTAATTTAAAAAATTTAAAATTTTAATTTTTTTTATTTTTTAGATATCATTGGAATTTTTTATTTTTTTAAAATTAGAAAAAAATTTATTTTTTTAGTTTAAAATTAAAAAAAAATTAAATTTACTAATCTGTTATTTACCAGATATTGCTGGACTTTATTTTATTTTTCTAATTTATATAAAAAATTAATCATATAATTTAAAAATTCAGAAATAAAGAATTTATTTTTTTAAAAATTTTAATATTTTTAAAAATATTTTTTTATCTTTTTATTCACCGAATAATGCTACACCTAGATAGTTAACTTTTTTTTTGCTCCACTTGTTCATAAATTAAGAATAAATTAATTTAAAAAAATTAAAATTTTAATTATTTATTTTTTGGATATTGTTGGAATCTGTTATTTTTTACAATCAGAGAAAAATTTATTTTTTTAGTTTAAAAATTAAAAAAAATAAATTTACAGATCTGTTATTTACCAAATGTTGATGTACTTTATTTTATTGTTCTAGTTTAAATAAAAAATTAATCATATAATTTTAAAATTCAAAAATAAAAAATTTATCTTTTTAAAATTTTTATTTTTTTAAAATATTTTTTATCTTTTTATTCACTGGATAAGACTACACCCTGACAGTTGACTTTTTTTGCTGCACTTGTTCACAAATTAAAAATAGATTAATTTAAAAGCTTTAAAATTTTAATTTTTTTTTGGAAAATTTAGAATTTTTTATTTTTTTACAAATAGAAAAAATATATTTTTTAAGTCTAAAAATAAAAAAAATAAATTTATAGCTCTGTTATTTAACAGATGTTGTTGGACTTTATTTTATTTTTCTAATTGAAATAAAAAAATTAATCATATAATTTAAAATTTCAAAAGCAAAAAATTTAGTTTTCTAAAATTTTTTATTTTTTATTCTCCGGATAATGCTGCACTCAAAAAATTGTCTTTTTTTTTATGCACTTGTTCACAAAATAAGAATAAATTAATTTAAAAAAATTTAAAATTTTTTATTTTTCAATTTTTTTAGTTTTAGAATATCGTTGGAATTTTTTATTTTTCTTTAATTAGAAAAAATTTTATTTTTTAGTTTAAAACTTTAAACAAAAATAAAAAATTTACAGATATTTTGTTTACTGGATATTGCTAAACTTTATTTTATTGTTCTAATTTAAATAAAAAATTAATCATATAATTTTAAAATTCAAAAATAAAAAATTTATCCTTTTAAAATTTTTATTTTTTTTAAAAAATATTTTTTATCTTTTTATTCACCGGATAAGACTATACCCTGACAGTTGACTTTTTTTTGCTGCACTTGTTCACAAATTAAGAATAGATTAATTTAAAAAATTTAAAATTTTAATTTTTTTATTTTTTGGAAAATTTGGAATTTTTATTTTTTTACAAATAGAAAAAAAATTATTTTTAAAGTCTAAAAATTAAAAAAATAAATTTACAACTCTGTTATTTAACAGATATTGTTAGACTTTATTTTATTTTTCTAATTGAAATAAAAAATTAATCATGTAATTTAAAATTTCAAAAATAAAAAATTTAGTTTTCTAAAATTTTTAATTTTTTAAAAAATATTTTTTATTTTTTATTCTCCGGATAATGCTGCACTCAAAAAATGTCTTTTTTTGCTGCACTTGTTCATAAAATAAGAATAAATTATTTAAAAAATTTAAAATTTTTATTTTCAATTTTTTTAGTTTTAGAATATTGTTGGAATTTTTTATTTTTCTTCTATTAGAAAAAAAATTATTTTTTAGTTTAAAACTTTAAACAAAAATAAAAAATTTACAGATTTTTTGTTTACTGGATATTGCTAAACTTTATTTTATTTTTCTAATTTAAATTAAAAATATTTAATAATATAATTTAAAAATTAAAAATAAAAAATTTAGCTTTTTAAAAGTTTTAATTTTTTTAAAATATGTTTTTTTATCTTTTTACTCACTGGATAAGACTACACCTGGACAGTTGACTTTTTTTGCTACACTTGTTCACAAATTAAGAATAGATTAATTTAAAAAATTTAAAATTATAATTTTTTTTATTTTTTGAATAATTTGGAATTTTTTATTTTTTATACAAGTAGAAAAAAAATTATTTTTTAAGTCAAAAAATTAAAAAAATAATTTTACAACTCTGTTATTTAACAGATATTGTTGGACTTTATTTTATTTTTCTAATTGAAATAAAAAAATTAATCATATAGTTTAAATTTTCAAAAATAACAATTTAGTTTTTTAAAATTTTTAATTTTTTTAAAAATATTTTTTATTTTTTAATCTCCGGATAATGCTGCACTCAGAAAATTGACTTTTTTTTGCTGCACTTGTTCACAAAATAAGAATAAATTAATTTAAAAAAATTTAAAATTTTTTATTTTTCAATTTTTTTAGTTTTTGAATATTGTTGGAATTTTTTATTTTTCTACTATTAGAAAAAAATTATGTTTTAGTTTAAAACTTTAAACAAAAATAAAAAAATTTACAGATTTGTTGTTTAATAGATATTGCTAAACTTTATTTTATTTTTATTATTTAAATAAAAAACATTTAATAATATAGTTTAAAAATTAAAAAATAAAAAATTTAGTTTTTTAAAATTTTTATTTTTTTAAGAATATTTTTTATTTTTTATTCACTGGATAATGCATCACACGGACAGTTGACTTTTTTTTTGCTACACTTGTTCACAAATTAAGAATAAATTAATAAAAAAAATTAAAATTAAAATTTTTTTACTTTTTGGATATTGTTAGAATTTTTTATTTTTTTACAATAAGAAAAAAATTATTTTTTTTAGTTTATAAATAAAAAAATAAATTTACAGATCTGTTATTTACCAGAATATGCTAGACTTTATTTTATATTTCTAATAAAAATAAAAAAATTAATCATATAATTTAAAAATTCAAAAATAAAGCATTTAGTTTTTTAAAATTTTTAATTTTTAAAATTTTTTTATCTTTTTATTCACCGGATAATGCTACAACCAGACATTTGACTTTTTTTTGCTGCATTTATTCAAAAATTAGGAATAAATTAATTTAAAAAATTTTAAATTTTAATTTTTTTTATTTTTTAGATATCATTGGAATTTTTTATTTTTTTTACAATTAGAAAAAAATTTATTTTTTTAGTTTAAAATTAAAAAACAAATTAAATTTTCTAATCTGTTATTTACCAGATATTGCTGGACTTTATTTTATTTTTCTAATTTATATAAAAAATTAATCATATAATTTAAAAATTGAGAAATAAAAATTTTATTTTTTTTAAAATTTTAATATTTTTAAAAATATTTTTTTATCTTTTTATTCACCGAATAATGCTACACCCGGATAGTTAACTTTTTTTTTGCTCCACTTGTTCATAAATTAAAAATAAATTAATTTAAAAAATTTAAAATTTTAATTATTTATTTTTTGGATACTGTTGGAATCTGTTATTTTTTACAATCAGAAAAAAATTTATTTTTTTAGTTTAAAAATTAAAAAAAATAAATTTACAGATCTGGTATTTGCCAAATATTTATGGATTTTATTTTATTGTTCTAATTTAAATAAAAAATTAATCATATAATTTTAAAATTCAAAAATAAAAAATTTATCTTTTTAAAATTTTTATTTTTTTAAAATATTTTTTATCTTTTTATTCACCGGATAAGACTACACCCTGACAGTTGACTTTTTTTGCTGCACTTGTTCACAAATTAAAAATAGATTAATTTAAAAGCTTTAAAATTTTAATTTTTTTATTTTTTGGAAAATTTAGAATTTTTTATTTTTTTTACAAACAGAAAAAAATTATTTTTTAAGTCTAAAAATTAAAAAAATAAATTTATAGCTCTGTTATTTAACAGATATTGTTGAACTTTATTTTATTTTTCTAATTGAAATAAAAAACTTAATCATATAATTTAAAATTTCAAAAATAAAAAATTTAGTTTTCTAAAATTTTTAATTTTTTAAAAAATATTTTTTATTTTTTATTCTCCGAATAATGTTGCACTCAAAAAATTGACTTTTTTTTGCTGCACTTGTTCATAAAATAAGAATAAATTAATTTAAAAAATTTAAATTTTTTTATTTTTCAATTTTTTTAGTTTTAGAATATCGTTGGAATTTTTTATTTTTCTTCAATTAGAAAAAAATTTATTTTTTAGTTTAAACTTTAAACAAAAATAAAAAATTTACAAATATTTTGTTAACTGGATATTGCTAAACTTTATTTTATTTTTCTAATTTAAATAAAAAATATTTAATAATATAATTTAAAAATTAAAAATAAAAAATTTAGCTTTTTAAAATTTTTAATTTTTTTAAAATATTTTTTTTATCTTTTTATTCACCGGATAAGACTACACCCGGACAGTTGATTTTTTTTGCTGCACTTGTTTATAAATTAAGAATAGATTAATTTAAAAAATTTAAAATTTTAATTTTTTTAATTTTTTATACAATTAGAAAAAAAAATTATTTTTTAAGTTTAAAAATTAAAAAAATAAATTTACAACTATGTTATTTAACAGATATTATTGGACTTTATTTTATTTTTCTAATTGAAATAAAAAATTAATCATATAGTTTAAATTTTCAAAAATAAAAATTTCGTTTTTTAAAATTTTTAATTTTTTTAAAATTATTTTTTATTTTTTTATTTTCCGGATATTGCTGCACTAAGAAAATTGACTTTTTTTGCTGCACTTGTTCACAAAATAAGAATAAATTAATTTAAAAAAATTTAAATTTTTTATTTTTCAATTTTTTTAGTTTTATAATATCGTTGGAATTTTTTATTTTTCTTCAATTAGAAAAAATTTTATTTTTTAGTTTAAAACTTTAAACAAAAATAAAAAATTTACAGATATTTTGTTTACTGGATATTGCTAAACTTTATTTTATTTTTCTAATTTAAATAAAAAATATTTAATAATATAATTTAAAAATTAAAAATAAAAAATTTATCTTTTTAAAATTTTTAATTTTTTTAAAATATTTTTTTTATCTTTTTATTCACCGGATAAGACTACACCCGGACAGTTGACTTTTTTTGCTGCACTTGTTTACAAATTAAGAATAGATTAATTTAAAAAATTTAAAATTTTAATTTTTTTTATTTTTTATACAATTAGAAAAAAAAATTATTTTTTAAGTTTAAAAACTAAAAAAATAAATTTACAACTATGTTATTTAATAGATATTATTAGACTTTATTTTATTTTTCTAATTGAAATAAAAAAATTAATAATATAGTTTAAATTTTCAAAAATAAAAATTTAGTTTTTTAAAATTTTTAATTTTTTTAAAATTATTTTTTATTTTTTTATTTTCTGGATAAAGCTGCACTCAGAAAATTGACTTCTTTTTGCTGCACTTGTTCACAAAATAAGAATAAATTAATTTAAAAAAATTAAAAAAAATTTTTTCAATTTTTTTAGTTTTTGAATATTTTTGGAATTTTTTATTTTTATACTATTAGAAAAAAAATTTTGTTTTAGTTTAAAACTTTAAACAAAAATAAAAAATTTACAGATTTGTTATTTAATAGATATTGCTAAACTTTATTTTATTTTTCTAATTTAAATAAAAAATATTTAATAATATAATTTAAAAATTAAAAAATAAAAAATTTAGTTTTTTAAAATTTTTTATTTTTTTTAAATATTTTTTTATCTTTTTATTCGCCGGATAAGACTACACCCGGACAGTTGACTTTTTTTGCTGCACTTGTTCACAAATTAAGAATAGATTAATTTAAAATTTAAAATTTTTTATTTTTTGAATAATTTGGAATTTTTTATTTTTTATACAATTAGAAAAAAATTATTTTTTAAGTTTAAAAATTAAAAAAATAAATTTACAACTCTGTCATTTAACAGATATTGTTGGACTTTATTTTATTTTTCTAATTGAAATAAAAAAATTAATCATAGAATTTAAAAATTCAAAAATAAAAAATTTAGTTTTTTAAAATTTTTAATTTTTTTAAAATATTTTTTATTTTTTTATTCTCCGAATAATGCTGCACTCAGAAAATTGACTTTTTTTTGCTGCACTTGTTCACAAAATAAGAATAAATTAATTTAAAAAAATTTAAAATTTTATATTTTTCAATTTTTTTAGTTTTTGAATATTGTTGGAATTTTTTATTTTTCTACTATTAGAAAAAAATTTATGTTTTAGTTTAAAACTTTAAACAAAAATAAAAAATTTACAGATATTTTGTTTACTGGATATTGCTAAACTTTATTTAATTTTCTTATTTAAATAAAAACATTTAATAATATAATTTAAAAATTAAAAAAAATTTAGTTTTTTAAAATTTTTTATTTTTTTAAGAATATTTTTTATTTTTTATTCACTGGATAATGCATCACACGGACAATTGACTTTCTTTTGCGGCACTTGTTCACAAATTAAGAATAAATAAATAAAAAAAATTTAAAATTTTAATTTTTTTAATTTTTGGATATTTTTAGAATTTTTTATTTTTTTACAATTAGAAAAAAATTATTTTTTTAGTTTAAAATAAAAAAAATAAATTTACAGATCTGTTATTTACCAGAATATGCTAGACTTTATTTTATATTTCTAATAAAAATAAAAAAATTAATCATATAATTTAAAAATTCAAAAATAAAAAATTAGTTTTTTAAAATTTTTAATTTTAAAAATTTTTTTATCTTTTTATCCACCGGATAATGCTACAACCAGACAATTGACTTTTTTTTGCTGCACTTATTCACAAATTAGGAATAAATTAATTTAAAAAATTTAAAATTTTAATTTTTTTATTTTTTAGATATCATTGGAATTTTTTATTTTTTTAAAATTAGAAAAAAATTTATTTTTTTAGTTTAAAATTAAAAAAAATTAAATTTACTAATCTATTATTTACCAGATATTGCTGGACTTTATTTTATTTTTCTAATTTATATAAAAATTAATTATATAATTTAAAAATTCAGAAATAAAAAATTTATTTTTTTAAAAATTTTAATATTTTTAAAAATATTTTTTTATCTTTTTATTCACCAAATAATGCTACACCCGGATAGTTAACTTTTTTTTTGCGCCACTTGTTCACAAATTAAGAATAAATTAATTTAAAAAATTTTAAATTTTAATTTTTTATTTTTTGGATATTGTTGGAATCTTTTATTTTTTACAATCAGAAAAAAAGTTATTTTTTAGTTTAAAAATTAAAAAAAATAAATTTACAGATCAGCTATTTACCAAATGTTGATGGACTTTATTTTATTGTTCTAATTTAAATAAAAAATTAATCATATAATTTTAAAATTTAAAAATAAAAAATTTATCTTTTTAAAACTTTTATTTTTTTAAAAATATTATTTATCTTTTTATTCACTGGATAAGACTACACCCTGACAGTTGACTTTTTTTTGCTGCACTTGTTCACAATTTAAGAATAGATTAATTTGAAAAATTTAAAATTTTAATTTTTTTTATTCTTTGGATAACTTGGAATTTTTGATTTTTTTACAAATAGAAAAAAATTTATTTTTTAAGTTTAAAAATTAAAAAAATAAATATACAACTCTGTTATTTAATAGATATTGTTGGACTTTATTTTATTTTTCTAATTGAAATAAAAAAATTAATCATATAATTTAAAATTTCAAAAATAAAAAATTTAGTTTTCTAAAATTTTTAATTTTTTTAAAATATTTTTATTTTTTTATTCTCCGGATAATGCTGCACTCAGAAAATTGACTTTTTTTTGCTGCACTTGTTCAGAAAATAAGAATAAATTAATTTAAAAAAATTTAAAATTTTCTATTTTTCAATTTTTTTAGCTTTTGAATATTGTTGGAATTTTTTATTTTTCTACTATTAGAAAAAAATTTATGTTTTAGTTTAAAACTTTAAACAAAAATAAAAAATTTACAGATTTGTTGTTTAATAGATATTGCTAAACTTTATTTAATTTTCTTATTTAAATAAAAATATTTAATAATATAATTTAAAAATTAAAAAATAATAAATTTAGTTTTATAAAATTTTTTATTTTTTTACGAATATTTTTTATTTTTTATTCACTGGATAATGCATCACACGGATAGTTGACTTTCTTTTGCGGCATTTGTTCACAAATTAAGAATAAATTAATAAAAAAAATTTAAAATTTTAATTTTTTTATTTTTTGGATATTTTTAGAATTATATAATTTTTTTACAATTAGAAAAAAATTGTTTTTTTAGTTTAAAAATAAAAAAATAAATTTACAGATCTGTTATTTACCAGAATATGCTAGACTTTATTTTATATTTCTAATAAAAATAAAAAAAATAATCATATAATTTAAAAATTAAAAAATAAAAAATTTAGTTTTTTAAAATTTTTAATTTTTTAAAATTTGTTTATCTTTTTATTCATCGGATAATGCTACGACCAGACAGTTGACTTTTTTTCCTGCACTTATTCACAAATTAAGAATAAATTAATTTAAAAAATTTAAAATTTTAATTTTTTTATTTTTTAGATATCATTGGAATTTTTATTTTCTTAAAATTAGAAAAAAATTATTTTTTTAGTTTAAAATTAAAAAAATTAAATTTACTAATATGTTATTTACCAAATATTGCTGGACTTTATTTTATTTTTCTAATTTATATAAAAAATTAATCATATAATTTAAAAATTGAGAAATAAAAAAATTATTTTTTTAAAAATTTTAAAATTTTTAAAAATATTTTTTATCTTTTTATTCACCAAAAAATGCTACACTTGGATAGTTAACTTTTTTTTTGCTCCACTTGTTCACAAATTAAGAATAAATTAATTTAAAAAATTCTAAATTTTAATTTCTTATTTTTTGGATATTGTTGGAATGTTTTATTTTTTAATATCAAAAAAAATATTTAATTTTTTAGTTTAAAATTAAAAAAATAAATTTACAGATCTGTTATTTACCAAATATTGATGGACTTTATTTTCTTGTTCTAATTTAAATAAAAAAATTAATCATATAATTTTAAAATTCAAAAATAAAAAAAATAATTTTTTTAATTTTTATTTTTTTTAAAATATTTTTTTATCTTTTTATTCACCGGATAAGACTACACCCTGACAGTTGACTTTTTTGCTGCACTTGTTCACAAATTAAGAATAGATTAATTTAAAAAATTTAAAATTTTATTTTTTTATTTTTTGGAAAATTTGGAATTTTTTATTTTTTTACAATTAGAAAAAACTTTATTTATTAAGTTTAAAAATTAAAAAAATAAATTTACAACTCTGTTATTTAACAGATATTATTGGACTTTATTTTATTTTTCTAATTGAAATAAAAAAAATAATCATATAATTTAAAAATTCAAAAATAAAAAATTTAGTTTTTTAAAATTTTTAATTTTTTTAAAATATTTTTTATTCTTTTATTCTCCAGATAATGCTGCACTCAGAAAATTGACTTTTTTTTGCTGCACTTGTTCAGAAAATAAGAATAAATTAATTTAAAAAAATTTAAAATTTTCTATTTTTCAATTTTTTTAGTTTTTGAATATTGTTGGAATTTTTTATTTTTCTACTATTAGAAAAAATTTTATGTTTTAGTTTAAAACTTTAAACAAAAATAAAAAATTTACAGATTTGTTGTTTAATAGATATTGCTAAACTTTATTTAATTTTCTTATTTAAATAAAAACATTTAATAATATAATTTAAAAATTAAAAAATAAAAAATTTAGTTTTTTAAAATTTTTTATTTTTTTAAGAATATTTTTTATTTTTTATTCACTGGATAATGCATCACACGGACAGTTGACTTTCTTTTGCGGCACTTGTTCACAAATTAAGAATAATATAATAAAATAAATTTAAAATTTTAATTTTTTTATTTTTTGGATATTTTTATAATTTTTTATTTTTTTACAATTAGAAAAAAAATTGTTTTTTTAGTTTAAAAATAGAAAAATAAATTTACAGATCTATTATTTACCAGAATATGCTAGACTTTATTTTATATTTCTAATAAAAATAAAAAAATTAATCATATAATTTAAAAATTAAAAAATAAAAAATTTAGTTTTTTAAAATTTTTAATTTTTTAAAATTTTTTTATCTTTTTATTCATCGGATAATGCTACGACCAGACAGTTGACTTTTTTTCCTGCACTTATTCACAAATTAAGAATAAATTAATTTAAAAAATTTAAAATTTTAATTTTTTTATTTTTTAGATATCATTGGAATTTTTATTTTCTTAAAATTAGAAAAAAATTATTTTTTTAGTTTAAAATTAAAAAAATTAAATTTACTAATATGTTATTTACCAGATATTGCTGGACTTTATTTTATTTTTCTAATTTATATAAAAAATTAATCATATAATTTAAAAATTGAGAAATAAAAAAATTATTTTTTTAAAAATTTTAAAATTTTTAAAAATATTTTTTATCTTTTTATTCACCAAAAAATGCTACACTTGGATAGTTAACTTTTTTTTTGCTCCACTTGTTCACAAATTAAGAATAAATTAATTTAAAAAATTCTAAATTTTAATTTCTTATTTTTTGGATATTGTTGGAATGTTTTATTTTTTAATATCAAAAAAAATATTTAATTTTTTAGTTTAAAATTAAAAAAAATAAATTTACAGATCTGTTATTTACCAAATATTGATGGACTTTATTTTCTTGTTCTAATTTAAATAAAAAAATTAATCATATAATTTTAAAATTCAAAAATAAAAAAATTAATTTTTTTAATTTTTATTTTTTTTTAAAATATTTTTTTATCTTTTTATTCACCGGATAAGACTACACCCTGACAGTTGACTTTTTTGCTGCACTTGTTCACAAATTAAGAATAGATTAATTTAAAAAATTTAAAATTTTATTTTTTTATTTTTTGGAAAATTTGGAATTTTTTATTTTTTTACAATTAGAAAAAACTTTATTTATTAAGTTTAAAAATTAAAAAAATAAATTTACAACTCTGTTATTTAACAGATATTATTGGACTTTATTTTATTTTTCTAATTGAAATAAAAAAAATAATCATATAATTTAAAAATTCAAAAATAAAAAATTTAGTTTTTTAAAATTTTTAATTTTTTTAAAATATTTTTTATTCTTTTATTCTCCAGATAATGCTGCACTCAGAAAATTGACTTTTTTTTGCTGCACTTGTTCAGAAAATAAGAATAAATTAATTTAAAAAAATTTAAAATTTTCTATTTTTCAATTTTTTTAGTTTTTGAATATTGTTGGAATTTTTTATTTTTCTACTATTAGAAAAAATTTTATGTTTTAGTTTAAAACTTTAAACAAAAATAAAAAATTTACAGATTTGTTGTTTAATAGATATTGCTAAACTTTATTTAATTTTCTTATTTAAATAAAAACATTTAATAATATAATTTAAAAATTAAAAAATAAAAAATTTAGTTTTTTAAAATTTTTTATTTTTTTAAGAATATTTTTTATTTTTTATTCACTGGATAATGCATCACACGGACAGTTGACTTTCTTTTGCGGCACTTGTTCACAAATTAAGAATAATATAATAAAATAAATTTAAAATTTTAATTTTTTTATTTTTTGGATATTTTTATAATTTTTTATTTTTTTACAATTAGAAAAAAAATTGTTTTTTTAGTTTAAAAATAGAAAAATAAATTTACAGATCTGTTATTTACCAGAATATGCTAGACTTTATTTTATATTTCTAATAAAAATAAAAAAATTAATCATATAATTTAAAAATTAAAAAATAAAAAATTTAGTTTTTTAAAATTTTTAATTTTTTAAAATTTTTTTATCTTTTTATTCATCGGATAATGCTACGACCAGACAGTTGACTTTTTTTCCTACACTTATTCACAAATTAAGAATAAATTAATTTAAAAAATTTAAAATTTTAATTTTTTTATTTTTTAGATATCATTGGAATTTTTATTTTCTTAAAATTAGAAAAAAATTATTTTTTTAGTTTAAAATTAAAAAAATTAAATTTACTAATATGTTATTTACCAGATATTGCTGGACTTTATTTTATTTTTCTAATTTATATAAAAAATTAATCATATAATTTAAAAATTGAGAAATAAAAAAATTATTTTTTTAAAAATTTTAATATTTTTAAAAATATTTTTTATCTTTTTATTCACCAAAAAATGCTACACTTGGATAGTTAACTTTTTTTTTGCTCCACTTGTTCACAAATTAAGAATAAATTAATTTAAAAAATTCTAAATTTTAATTTCTTATTTTTTGGATATTGTTGGAATGTTTTATTTTTTAATATCAAAAAAAATATTTAATTTTTTAGTTTAAAATTAAAAAAAATAAATTTACAGATCTGTTATTTACCAAATATTGATGGACTTTATTTTCTTGTTCTAATTTAAATAAAAAAATTAATCATATAATTTTAAAATTCAAAAATAAAAAAATTAATTTTTTTAATTTTTATTTTTTTTTTAAATATTTTTTTATCTTTTTATTCACCGGATAAGACTACACCCTGACAGTTGACTTTTTTGCTGCACTTGTTCACAAATTAAGAATAGATTAATTTAAAAAATTTAAAATTTTATTTTTTTATTTTTTGGAAAATTTGGAATTTTTTATTTTTTTACAATTAGAAAAAACTTTATTTATTAAGTTTAAAAATTAAAAAAATAAATTTACAACTCTGTTATTTAACAGATATTATTGGACTTTATTTTATTTTTCTAATTGAAATAAAAAAAATAATCATATAATTTAAAAATTCAAAAATAAAAAATTTAGTTTTTTAAAATTTTTAATTTTTTTAAAATATTTTTTATTCTTTTATTCTCCAGATAATGCTGCACTCAGAAAATTGACTTTTTTTTGCTGCACTTGTTCAGAAAATAAGAATAAATTAATTTAAAAAAATTTAAAATTTTCTATTTTTCAATTTTTTTAGTTTTTGAATATTGTTGGAATTTTTTATTTTTCTACTATTAGAAAAAATTTTATGTTTTAGTTTAAAACTTTAAACAAAAATAAAAAATTTACAGATTTGTTGTTTAATAGATATTGCTAAACTTTATTTAATTTTCTTATTTAAATAAAAACATTTAATAATATAATTTAAAAATTAAAAAATAAAAAATTTAGTTTTTTAAAATTTTTTATTTTTTTAAGAATATTTTTTATTTTTTATTCACTGGATAATGCATCACACGGACAGTTGACTTTCTTTTGCGGCACTTGTTCACAAATTAAGAATAATATAATAAAATAAATTTAAAATTTTAATTTTTTTATTTTTTGGATATTTTTATAATTTTTTATTTTTTTACAATTAGAAAAAAAATTGTTTTTTTAGTTTAAAAATAGAAAAATAAATTTACAGATCTGTTATTTACCAGAATATGCTAGACTTTATTTTATATTTCTAATAAAAATAAAAAAATTAATCATATAATTTAAAAATTAAAAAATAAAAAATTTAGTTTTTTAAAATTTTTAATTTTTTAAAATTTTTTTATCTTTTTATTCATCGGATAATGCTACGACCAGACAGTTGACTTTTTTTCCTACACTTATTCACAAATTAAGAATAAATTAATTTAAAAAATTTAAAATTTTAATTTTTTTATTTTTTAGATATCATTGGAATTTTTATTTTCTTAAAATTAGAAAAAAATTATTTTTTTAGTTTAAAATTAAAAAAATTAAATTTACTAATATGTTATTTACCAGATATTGCTGGACTTTATTTTATTTTTCTAATTTATATAAAAAATTAATCATATAATTTAAAAATTGAGAAATAAAAAAATTATTTTTTTAAAAATTTTAATATTTTTAAAAATATTTTTTATCTTTTTATTCACCAAAAAATGCTACACTTGGATAGTTAACTTTTTTTTTGCTCCACTTGTTCACAAAATAAGAATAAATTAATTTAAAAAATTCTAAATTTTAATTTCTTATTTTTTGGATATTGTTGGAATGTTTTATTTTTTAATATCAAAAAAAATTTAATTTTTTAGTTTAAAATTAAAAAAAATAAATTTACAGATCTGTTATTTACCAAATATTGATGGACTTTATTTTCTTGTTCTAATTTAAATAAAAAAATTAATCATATAATTTTAAAATTCAAAAATAAAAAAATTAATTTTTTTAATTTTTATTTTTTTTTTAAATATTTTTTTATCTTTTTATTCACCGGATAAGACTACACCCTGACAGTTGACTTTTTTGCTGCACTTGTTCACAAATTAAGAATAGATTAATTTAAAAAATTTAAAATTTTATTTTTATATTTTTTGGAAAATTTGGAATTTTTTATTTTTTTACAATTAGAAAAAACTTTATTTATTAAGTTTAAAAATTAAAAAAATAAATTTACAACTCTGTTATTTAACAGATATTATTGGACTTTATTTTATTTTTCTAATTGAAATAAAAAATAATCATATAATTTAAAAATTCAAAAATAAAAAATTTAGTTTTTTAAAATTTTTAATTTTTTTAAAATATTTTTTATTCTTTTATTCTCCAGATAATGCTGCACTCAGAAAATTGACTTTTTTTTGCTACACTTGTTCAGAAAATAAGAATAAATTAATTTAAAAAAATTTAAAATTTTCTATTTTTCAATTTTTTTAGTTTTTGAATATTGTTGGAATTTTTTATTTTTCTACTATTAGAAAAAATTTTATGTTTTAGTTTAAAACTTTAAACAAAAATAAAAAATTTACAGATTTGTTGTTTAATAGATATTGCTAAACTTTATTTAATTTTCTTATTTAAATAAAAAAATTTAATAATATAATTTAAAAATTAAAAAATAAAAAATTTAGTTTTTTAAAATTTTTTATTTTTTTAAGAATATTTTTTATTTTTTATTCACTGGATAATGCATCACACGGACAGTTGACTTTCTTTTGCGGCACTTGTTCACAAATTAAGAATAATATAATAAAAAAATTTAAAATTTTAATTTTTTTATTTTTTGGATATTTTTATAATTTTTTATTTTTTTACAATTAGAAAAAAAATTGTTTTTTTAGTTTAAAAATAAAAAAATAAATTTACAGATCTGTTATTTACCAGAATATGCTAGACTTTATTTTATATTTCTAATAAAAATAAAAAAATTAATCATATAATTTAAAAATTAAAAAATAAAAAATTTAGTTTTTTAAAATTTTTAATTTTTTAAAATTTTTTTATCTTTTTATTCATCGGATAATGCTACGACCAGACAGTTGACTTTTTTTCCTGCACTTATCCACAAATTAAGAATAAATTAATTTAAAAAATTTAAAATTTTAATTTTTTTATTTTTTAGATATCATTGGAATTTTTATTTTTTAAAAATTAGAAAAAAATTATTTTTTTAGTTTAAAATTAAAAAAAATTAAATTTACTAATCTGTTATTTACCAGATATTGCTGGACTTTATTTTATTTTTCTAATTTATATAAAAAATTAATCATATAATTTAAAAATTGAGAAATAAAAAAATTATTTTTTTAAAAATTTTAATATTTTTAAAAATATTTTTTATCTTTTTATTCACCAAAAAATGCTACACTTGGATAGTTAACTTTTTTTTTGCTCCACTTGTTCACAAAATAAGAATAAATTAATTTAAAAAATTCTAAATTTTAATTTTTTATTTTTTGGATATTGTTGGAATGTTTTATTTTTTAATATAAAAAAAAATTTAATTTTTTAGTTTAAAATTAAAAAAAATAAATTTACAGATCTGTTATTTACCAAATATTGATGGACTTTATTTTCTTGTTCTAATTTAAATAAAAAAATTAATCATATAATTTTAAAATTCAAAAATAAAAAAATTAATTTTTTTAATTTTTATTTTTTTTTAAAATATTTTTTTATCTTTTTATTCACCGGATAAGACAACACCCTGACAGTTGACTTTTTTGCTGCACTTGTTCACAAATTAAGAATAGATTAATTTAAAAAATTTAAAATTTTATTTTTATATTTTTTGGAAAATTTGGAATTTTTTATTTTTTTACAATTAGAAAAAACTTTATTTATTAAGTTTAAAAATTAAAAAAATAAATTTACAACTCTGTTATTTAACAGATATTATTGGACTTTATTTTATTTTTCTAATTGAAATAAAAAATAATCATATAATTTAAAAATTCAAAAATAAAAAATTTAGTTTTTTAAAATTTTTAATTTTTTTAAAATATTTTTTATTCTTTTATTCTCCAGATAATGCTGCACTCAGAAAATTGACTTTTTTTTGCTACACTTGTTCAGAAAATAAGAATAAATTAATTTAAAAAAATTTAAAATTTTCTATTTTTCAATTTTTTTAGTTTTTGAATATTGTTGGAATTTTTTATTTTTCTACTATTAGAAAAAATTTTATGTTTTAGTTTAAAACTATAAACAAAAATAAAAAATTTACAGATTTGTTGTTTAATAGATATTGCTAAACTTTATTTAATTTTATTATTTAAATAAAAAAATTTAATAATATAATTTAAAAATTAAAAAATAAAAAATTTAGTTTTTTAAAATTTTTTATTTTTTTAAGAATATTTTTTATTTTTTATTCACTGGATAATGCATCACACGGACAGTTGACTTTCTTTTGCGGCACTTGTTCACAAATTAAGAATAATATAATAAAAAAATTTAAAATTTTAATTTTTTTATTTTTTGGATATTTTTATAATTTTTTATTTTTTTACAATTAGAAAAAAAATTGTTTTTTTAGTTTAAAAATAAAAAAATAAATTTACAGATCTGTTATTTACCAAAATATGCTAGACTTTATTTTATATTTCTAATAAAAATAAAAAAATTAATCATATAATTTAAAAATTAAAAAATAAAAAATTTAGTTTTTTAAAATTTTTAATTTTTTAAAATTTTTTTATCTTTTTATTCATCGGATAATGCTACGACCAGACAGTTGACTTTTTTTCCTGCACTTATCCACAAATTAAGAATAAATTAATTTAAAAAATTTAAAATTTTAATTTTTTTATTTTTTAGATATCATAGGAATTTTTATTTTTTAAAAATTAGAAAAAAATTATTTTTTTAGTTTAAAATTAAAAAAAATTAAATTTACTAATCTGTTATTTACCAGATATTGCTGGACTTTATTTTATTTTTCTAATTTATATAAAAAATTAATCATATAATTTAAAAATTGAGAAATAAAAAATTTATTTTTTTAAAAATTTTAATATTTTTAAAAATATTTCTTATCTTTTTATTCACCGAATAATGCTACACCCGGATAGTTAACTTTTTTTTTGCTCCACTTGTTCACAAATTAAGAATAAATTAATTTAAAAAATTCTAAATTTTAATTTTTTATTTTTTGGATATTGTTGGAATGTTTTATTTTTTAATATAAAAAAAATTTAATTTTTTAGTTTAAAATTAAAAAAAATAAATTTACAGATCTGTTATTTACCAAATATTGATGGACTTTATTTTCTTGTTCTAATTTAAATAAAAAATTAATCATATAATTTTAAAATTCAAAAATAAAAAATTAATTTTTTTAATTTTTTATTTTTTTTTAAAATATTTTTTTATCCTTTTATTCACCGGATAAGACTACACCCTGACAGTTGACTTTTTTTGCTGCACTTGTTCACAAATTAGGAATAGATTAATTTAAAAAATTTAAAATTTTATTTTTTTATTTTTTGGAAAATTTGGAATTTTTTATTTTTTTACAATTAGAAAAAACTTTATTTTTTAAGTTTAAAAATTAAAAAAATAAATTTACAACTCTGTTATTTAACAGATATTATTGGCCTTTATTTTATTTTTCTAATTGAAATAAAAAAATAATCATATAATTTAAAAATTCAAAAATAAAAAATTTAGTTTTTTAAAATTTTTAATTTTTTTAAAATATTTTTTATTCTTTTATTCTCTAGATAATGCTGCACTCAGAAAAATTGACTTTTTTTTGCTGCACTTGTTCAGAAAATAAGAATAAATTAATTTAAAAAAATTTAAAATTTTCTATTTTTCAATTTTTTTAGTTTTTGAATATTGTTGGAATTTTTTATTTTTCTACTATTAGAAAAAAATTTATGTTTTAGTTTAAAACTTTAAACAAAAATAAAAAATTTACAGATTTGTTGTTTAATAGATATTGCTAAACTTTATTTAATTTTCTTATTTAAATAAAAACATTTAATAATATAATTTAAAAATTAAAAAATAAAAAATTTAGTTTTTTAAAATTTTTTATTTTTTTAAGAATATTTTTTATTTTTATTCACTGGATAATGCATCACACGGACAGTTGACTTTTTTTTGCGGCACTTGTTCACAAATTAAGAATAATATAATAAAAAAATTTAAAATTTTAATTTTTTTATTTTTTGGATATTTTTATAATTTTTTATTTTTTTACATTTAGAAAAAAAATTGTTTTTTTAGTTTAAAAATAAAAAAATAAATTTACAGATCTGTTATTTACCAGAATATGCTAGACTTTATTTTATATTTCTAATAAAAATAAAAAAAATTAATCATATAATTTAAAAATTAAAAAATAAAAAATTTAGTTTTTTAAAATTTTTAATTTTTTAAAATTTTTTTATCTTTTTATTCATCGGATAATGCTACGACCAGACAGTTGACTTTTTTTCCTGCACTTATCCACAAATTAAGAATAAATTAATTTAAAAAATTTAAAATTTTAATTTTTTTATTTTTTAGATATCATAGGAATTTTTATTTTTTAAAAATTAGAAAAAAATTATTTTTTTAGTTTAAAATTAAAAAAAATTAAATTTACTAATCTGTTATTTACCAGATATTGCTGGACTTTATTTTATTTGTCTAATTTATATAAAAAATTAATCATATAATTTAAAAATTGAGAAATAAAAAATTTATTTTTTTAAAAATTTTAATATTTTTAAAAATATTTCTTATCTTTTTATTCACCGAATAATGCTACACCCGGATAGTTAACTTTTTTTTTGCTCCACTTGTTCACAAATTAAGAATAAATTAATTTAAAAAATTCTAAATTTTAATTTTTTATTTTTTGGATATTGTTGGAATGTTTTATTTTTTAATATAAAAAAAATTAATTTTTTAGTTTAAAATTAAAAAAAATAAATTTACAGATCTGTTATTTACCAAATATTGATGGACTTTATTTTCTTGTTCTAATTTAAATAAAAAATTAATCATATAATTTTAAAATTCAAAAATAAAAAATTAATTTTTTTAATTTTTTATTTTTTTTTAAAATATTTTTTTATCCTTTTATTCACCGGATAAGACTACACCCTGACAGTTGACTTTTTTTGCTGCACTTGTTCACAAATTAGGAATAGATTAATTTAAAAAATTTAAAATTTTATTTTTTTATTTTTTGGAAAATTTGGAATTTTTTATTTTTTTACAATTAGAAAAAACTTTATTTTTTAAGATTAAAAATTAAAAAAATAAATTTACAACTCTGTTATTTAACAGATATTATTGGCCTTTATTTTATTTTTCTAATTGAAATAAAAAAATAATCATATAATTTAAAAATTCAAAAATAAAAAATTTAGTTTTTTAAAATTTTTAATTTTTTTAAAATATTTTTTATTCTTTTATTCTCTAGATAATGCTGCACTCAGAAAATTGACTTTTTTTTGCTGCACTTGTTCAGAAAATAAGAATAAATTAATTTAAAAAAATTTAAAATTTTCTATTTTTCAATTTTTTTAGTTTTTGAATATTGTTGGAATTTTTTATTTTTCTACTATTAGAAAAAAATTTATGTTTTAGTTTAAAACTTTAAACAAAAATAAAAAATTTACAGATTTGTTGTTTAATAGATATTGCTAAACTTTATTTAATTTTCTTATTTAAATAAAAACATTTAATAATATAATTTAAAAATTAAAAAATAAAAAATTTAGTTTTTTAAAATTTTTTATTTTTTTAAGAATATTTTTTATTTTTATTCACTGGATAATGCATCACACGGACAGTTGACTTTTTTTTGCGGCACTTGTTCACAAATTAAGAATAATATAATAAAAAAATTTAAAATTTTAATTTTTTTATTTTTTGGATATTTTTATAATTTTTTATTTTTTTACATTTAGAAAAAAATTGTTTTTTTAGTTTAAAAATAAAAAAATAAATTTACAGATCTGTTATTTACCAGAATATGCTAGACTTTATTTTATATTTCTAATAAAAATAAAAAAATTAATCATATAATTTAAAAATTAAAAAATAAAAAATTTAGTTTTTTAAAATTTTTAATTTTTTAAAATTTTTTTATCTTTTTATTCATCGGATAATGCTACGACCAGACAGTTGACTTTTTTTCCTGCACTTATTCACAAATTAAGAATAAATTAATTTAAAAAATTTAAAATTTTAATTTTTTTATTTTTTAGATATCATAGGAATTTTTATTTTTTTAAAATTAGAAAAAAATTATTTTTTTAGTTTAAAATTAAAAAAAATTAAATTTACTAATTTGTTATTTACCAGATATTGCTGGACTTTATTTTATTTTTCTAATTTATATAAAAAATTAATCATATAATCTAAAAATCGAGAAATAAAAAATTTATTTTTTTAAAAATTTTAATATTTTTAAAAATATTTCTTATCTTTTTATTCACCGAATAATGCTACACCCGGATAGTTAACTTTTTTTTTGCTCCACTTGTTCACAAATTAAGAATAAATTAATTTAAAAAATTCTAAATTTTAATTTTTTATTTTTTGGATATTGTTGGAATGTTTTATTTTTTAATATCAAAAAAAATATTTAATTTTTTAGTTTAAAATTAAAAAAAATAAATTTACAGATCTGTTATTTACCAAATATTGATGGACTTTATTTTCTTGTTCTAATTTAAATAAAAAAATTAATCATATAATTTTAAAATTCAAAAATAAAAAAATTAATTTTTTTAATTTTTATTTTTTTTTAAAATATTTTTTTATCTTTTTATTCACCGGATAAGACAACACCCTGACAGTTGACTTTTTTGCTGCACTTGTTCACAAATTAAGAATAGATTAATTTAAAAAATTTAAAATTTTATTTTTATATTTTTTGGAAAATTTGGAATTTTTTATTTTTTTACAATTAGAAAAAACTTTATTTATTAAGTTTAAAAATTAAAAAAATAAATTTACAACTCTGTTATTTAACAGATATTATTGGACTTTATTTTATTTTTCTAATTGAAATAAAAAAATAATCATATAATTTAAAAATTCAAAAATAAAAAATTTAGTTTTTTAAAATTTTTAATTTTTTTAAAATATTTTTTATTCTTTTATTCTCCAGATAATGCTGCACTCAGAAAATTGACTTTTTTTTGCTGCACTTGTTCAGAAAATAAGAATAAATTAATTTAAAAAAATTTAAAATTTTCTATTTTTCAATTTTTTTAGTTTTTGAATATTGTTGGAATTTTTTATTTTTCTACTATTAGAAAAAATTTTATGTTTTAGTTTAAAACTTTAAACAAAAATAAAAAATTTACAGATTTGTTGTTTAATAGATATTGCTAAACTTTATTTAATTTTCTTATTTAAATAAAAACATTTAATAATATAATTTAAAAATTAAAAAATAAAAAATTTAGTTTTTTAAAATTTTTTATTTTTTTAAGAATATTTTTTATTTTTTATTCACTGGATAATGCATCACACGAACAGTTGACTTTCTTTTGCGGCACTTGTTCACAAATTAAGAATAATATAATAAAAAAAAATTTAAAATTTTAATTTTTTTATTTTTTGGATATTTTTATAATTTTTTATTTTTTTACAATTAGAAAAAAAATTGTTTTTTTAGTTTAAAAATAAAAAAATAAATTTACAGATCTGTTATTTACCAGAATATGCTAGACTTTATTTTATATTTCTAATAAAAATAAAAAAATTAATCATATAATTTAAAAATTAAAAAATAAAAAATTTAGTTTTTTAAAATTTTTAATTTTTTAAAATTTTTTTATCTTTTTATTCATCGGATAATGCTACGACCAGACAGTTGACTTTTTTTCCTGCACTTATTCACAAATTAAGAATAAATTAATTTAAAAAATTTAAAATTTTAATTTTTTTATTTTTTAGATATCATTGGAATTTTTATTTTCTTAAAATTAGAAAAAAATTATTTTTTTAGTTTAAAATTAAAAAAAATTAAATTTACTAATCTGTTATTTACCAGATATTGCTGGAATTTATTTTATTTTTCTAATTTATATAAAAAATTAATCATATAATTTAAAAATTGAGAAATAAAAAATTTATTTTTTTAAAAATTTTAATATTTTTAAAAATATTTTTTATCTTTTTATTCACCGAATAATGCTACACCCGGATAGTTAACTTTTTTTTTGCTCCACTTGTTCACAAATTAAGAATAAATTAATTTAAAAAATTCTAAATTTTAATTTTTTATTTTTTGGATATTGTTGGAATGTTTTATTTTTTAATATAAAAAAATTAATTTTTTAGTTTAAAATTAAAAAAAATAAATTTACAGATCTATTATTTACCAAATATTGATGGACTTTATTTTCTTGTTCTAATTTAAATAAAAAAATTAATCATATAATTTTAAAATTCAAAAATAAAAATTTTTTTTTTTTAATTTTTTTTTAAAATATTTTTTTATCTTTTTATTCACCAGATAAGACTACACCCTAACAGTTGCCTTTTTTTGCTGCACTTGTTCACAAATTAAGAATAGATTAATTTAAAAAATTTAAAATTTTATTTTTTTATTTTTTGGAAAATTTGGAATTTTTTATTTTTTTACAATTAGAAAAAACTTTATTTTTTAAGTTTAAAAATTAAAAAAATAAATTTACAACTCTGTTATTTAACAGATATTATTGGACTTTATTTTATTTTTCTAATTGAAATAAAAAAAATAATCATATAATTTAAAAATTGAAAAATAAAAAATTTAGTTTTTTAAAATTTTTAATTTTTTTAAAATATTTTTTATTCTTTTATTCTCCAGATAATGCTGCACTCTGAAAATTGACTTTTTTTTTGCTGCACTTGTTCAGAAAATAAGAATAAATTAATTTAAAAAAATTTAAAATTTTCTATTTTTCAATTTTTTTAGTTTTTGAATATTGTTGGAATTTTTTATTTTTCTCCTATTAGAAAAAAATTTATGTTTTAGTTTAAAACTTTAAACAAAAATAAAAAATTTACAGATTTGTTGTTTAATAGATATTGCTAAACTTTATTTAATTTTCTTATTTAAATAAAAACATTTAATAATATAATTTAAAAATTAAAAAATAAAAAATTTAGTTTTTTAAAATTTTTTATTTTTTATTCACTGGATAATGCATCACACGGATAGTTGACTTTCTTTTGCGGCACTTGTTTACAAATTAAGAATAATATAATAAAAAAATTTAAAATTTTAATTTTTTTATTTTTTGGATATTTTTAGACTTTTTTATTTTTTTACTATTAGAAAAAAAATTGTTTTTTTAGTTTAAAAATAAAAAAATAAATTTACAGATCTGTTATTTACCAGAATATGCTAGACTTTATTTTATATTTCTAATAAAAATAAAAAAAATTAATCATATAATTTAAAAAATAAAAAATAAAAAATTTAGTTTTTTAAAATTTTTAATTTTTTAAAATTTTTTAATCTTTTTATTCATCGGATAATGCTACGACCAGACAGTTGACTTTTTTTCCTGCACGTATTCACAAATTAAGAATAAATTAATTTAAAAAATTCAAAATTTTTATTTTTTTATTTTTTAGATATCATTGGAATTTTTATTTTTTAAAAATTATAAAAAAATTATTTTTTTAGTTTAAATTTAAAAAAAATTAAATTTACTAATCTGTTATTTACCAGATATTGCTGGACTTTATTTTATTTTTCTAATTTATATAAAAAATTAATCATATAATTTAAAAATTGAGAAATAAAAAATTTATTTTTTTAAAAATTTTAATATTTTTAAAAATATTTTTTATCTTTTTATTCACCGAATAATGCTACATCCGGATAGTTAACTTTTTTTTTGCTCCACTTGTTCACAAATTAAGAATAAATTAATTTAAAAAATTCTAAATTTTAATTTTTTATTTTTTGGATATTGTTGGAATGTTTTATTTTTTAATATAAAAAAAAAATTTAATTTTTTAGTTTAAAATTAAAAAAAATAAATTTACAGATCTGTTATTTACCAAATATTGATGGACTTTATTTTCTTGTTCTAATTTAAATAAAAAAATTAATCATATAATTTTAAAATTCAAAAATAAAAAATTTATTTTTTTTAATTTTTATTTTTTTAAAAAATATTTTTTTATCTTTTTATTCACCGGATAAGACTACACCCTGACAGTTGATTTTTTTGCTGCACTTGTTCACAAATTAAGAATAGATTAATTTAAAAAATTTAAAATTTTATTTTTTTATTTTTTGGAAAATTTGGAATTTTTTATTTTTTTACAATTAGAAAAAACTTTATTTATTAAGTTTAAAAATTAAAAAAATAAATTTACAACTCTGTTATTTAACAGATATTATTGGACTTTATTTTATTTTTCTAATTGAAATAAAAAAAATAATCATATAATTTAAAAATTCAAAAATAAAAAATTTAGTTTTTTAAAATTTTTAATTTTTTTAAAATATTTTTTATTCTTTTATTCTCCAGATAATGCTGCACTCAGAAAATTGACTTTTTTTGCTGCACTTGTTCAGAAAATAAGAATAAATTAATTTAAAAAAATTTAAAATTTTCTATTTTTCAATTTTTTTAGTTTTTGAATATTGTTGGAATATTTTATTTTTCTACTATTAGAAAAAATTTTATGTTTTAGTTTAAAACTTTAAACAAAAATAAAAAATTTACAGATTTGTTGTTTAATAGATATTGCTAAACTTTATTTAATTTTCTTATTTAAATAAAAACATTTAATAATATAATTTAAAAATTAAAAAATAAAAAATTTAGTTTTTTAAAATTTTTTATTTTTTTAAGAATATTTTTTATTTTTTATTCACTGGATAATGCATCACACGGATAGTTGACTTTCTTTTGCGGCACTTGTTTACAAATTAAGAATAATATAATAAAAAAATTTAAAATTTTAATTTTTTTATTTTTTGGATATTTTTAGACTTTTTTATTTTTTTACAATTAGAAAAAAAATTGTTTTTTTAGTTTAAAAATAAAAAAATAAATTTACAGATCTGTTATTTACCAGAATATGCTAGACTTTATTTTATATTTCTAATAAAAATAAAAAAAATTAATCATATAATTTAAAAAATAAAAAATAAAAAATTTAGTTTTTTAAAATTTTTAATTTTTTAAAATTTTTTAATCTTTTTATTCATCGGATAATGCTACGACCAGACAGTTGACTTTTTTTCCTGCACGTATTCACAAATTAAGAATAAATTAATTTAAAAAATTCAAAATTTTTATTTTTTTATTTTTTAGATATCATTGGAATTTTTATTTTTTAAAAATTATAAAAAAATTATTTTTTTAGTTTAAATTTAAAAAAAATTAAATTTACTAATCTGTTATTTACCAGATATTGCTGGACTTTATTTTATTTTTCTAATTTATATAAAAAATTAATCATATAATTTAAAAATTGAGAAATAAAAAATTTATTTTTTTAAAAATTTTAATATTTTTAAAAATATTTTTTATCTTTTTATTCACCGAATAATGCTACATCCGGATAGTTAACTTTTTTTTTGCTCCACTTGTTCACAAATTAAGAATAAATTAATTTAAAAAATTCTAAATTTTAATTTTTTATTTTTTGGATATTGTTGGAATGTTTTATTTTTTAATATAAAAAAAAATTTAATTTTTTAGTTTAAAATTAAAAAAAATAAATTTACAGATCTGTTATTTACCAAATATTGATGGACTTTATTTTCTTGTTCTAATTTAAATAAAAAAATTAATCATATAATTTTAAAATTCAAAAATAAAAAATTTATTTTTTTTAATTTTTATTTTTTTAAAAAATATTTTTTTATCTTTTTATTCACCGGATAAGACTACACCCTGACAGTTGATTTTTTTGCTGCACTTGTTCACAAATTAAGAATAGATTAATTTAAAAAATTTAAAATTTTATTTTTTTATTTTTTGGAAAATTTGGAATTTTTTATTTTTTTACAATTAGAAAAAACTTTATTTATTAAGTTTAAAAATTAAAAAAATAAATTTACAACTCTGTTATTTAACAGATATTATTGGACTTTATTTTATTTTTCTAATTGAAATAAAAAAAATAATCATATAATTTAAAAATTCAAAAATAAAAAATTTAGTTTTTTAAAATTTTTAATTTTTTTAAAATATTTTTTATTCTTTTATTCTCCAGATAATGCTGCACTCAGAAAATTGACTTTTTTTGCTGCACTTGTTCAGAAAATAAGAATAAATTAATTTAAAAAAATTTAAAATTTTCTATTTTTCAATTTTTTTAGTTTTTGAATATTGTTGGAATATTTTATTTTTCTACTATTAGAAAAAATTTTATGTTTTAGTTTAAAACTTTAAACAAAAATAAAAAATTTACAGATTTGTTGTTTAATAGATATTGCTAAACTTTATTTAATTTTCTTATTTAAATAAAAACATTTAATAATATAATTTAAAAATTAAAAAATAAAAAATTTAGTTTTTTAAAATTTTTTATTTTTTTAAGAATATTTTTTATTTTTTATTCACTGGATAATGCATCACACGGATAGTTGACTTTCTTTTGCGGCACTTGTTTACAAATTAAGAATAATATAATAAAAAAATTTAAAATTTTAATTTTTTTATTTTTTGGATATTTTTAGACTTTTTTATTTTTTTACAATTAGAAAAAAAATTGTTTTTTTAGTTTAAAAATAAAAAAATAAATTTACAGATCTGTTATTTACCAGAATATGCTAGACTTTATTTTATATTTCTAATAAAAATAAAAAAAATTAATCATATAATTTAAAAAATAAAAAATAAAAAATATAGTTTTTTAAAATTTTTAATTTTTTAAAATTTTTTAATCTTTTTATTCATCGGATAATGCTACGACCAGACAGTTGACTTTTTTTCCTGCACGTATTCACAAATTAAGAATAAATTAATTTAAAAAATTCAAAATTTTTATTTTTTTATTTTTTAGATATCATTGGAATTTTTATTTTTTAAAAATTATAAAAAAATTATTTTTTTAGTTTAAATTTAAAAAAAATTAAATTTACTAATCTGTTATTTACCAGATATTGCTGGACTTTATTTTATTTTTCTAATTTATATAAAAAATTAATCATATAATTTAAAAATTGAGAAATAAAAAATTTATTTTTTTAAAAATTTTAATATTTTTAAAAATATTTTTTATCTTTTTATTCACCGAATAATGCTACATCCGGATAGTTAACTTTTTTTTGCTCCACTTGTTCACAAATTAAGAATAAATTAATTTAAAAAATTCTAAATTTTAATTTTTTATTTTTTGGATATTGTTGGAATGTTTTATTTTTTAATATAAAAAAAATTTAATTTTTTAGTTTAAAATTAAAAAAAATAAATTTACAGATCTGTTATTTACCAAATATTGATGGACTTTATTTTCTTGTTCTAATTTAAATAAAAAAATTAATCATATAATTTTAAAATTCAAAAATAAAAAATTTATTTTTTTTAATTTTTATTTTTTTAAAAAATATTTTTTTATCTTTTTATTCACCGGATAAGACTACACCCTGACAGTTGATTTTTTTGCTGCACTTGTTCACAAATTAAGAATAGATTAATTTAAAAAATTTAAAATTTTATTTTTTTATTTTTTGGAAAATTTGGAATTTTTTATTTTTTTACAATTAGAAAAAACTTTATTTATTAAGTTTAAAAATTAAAAAAAGAAATTTACAACTCTGTTATTTAACAGATATTATTGGACTTTATTTTATTTTTCTAATTGAAATAAAAAAAATAATCATATAATTTAAAAATTCAAAAATAAAAATTTAGTTTTTTAAAATTTTTAATTTTTTAAAAATATTTTTTATTCTTTTATTCTCCAGATAATGCTGCACTCAGAAAATTGACTTTTTTTGCTGCACTTGTTCAGAAAATAAGAATAAATTAATTTAAAAAAATTTAAAATTTTCTATTTTTCAATTTTTTTAGTTTTTGAATATTGTTGGAATATTTTATTTTTCTACTATTAGAAAAAATTTTATGTTTTAGTTTAAAACTTTAAACAAAAATAAAAAATTTACAGATTTGTTGTTTAATAGATATTGCTAAACTTTATTTAATTTTCTTATTTAAATAAAAACATTTAATAATATAATTTAAAAATTAAAAAATAAAAAATTTAGTTTTTTAAAATTTTTTATTTTTTTAAGAATATTTTTTATTTTTTATTCACCGGATAATGCATCACACGGACAGTTGACTTTCTTTTGCGGCACTTGTTCACAAATTAAGAATAATATAATGAAAAAAATTTAAAATTTTAATTTTTTTATTTTTTGGATATTTTTATAATTTTTTATTTTTTAACAATTAGAAAAGAATTGTTTTTTTAGTTTAAAAATAAAAAAATAAATTTACAGATCTGTTATTTACCAGAATATGCTAGACTTTATTTTATATTTCTAATAAAAATAAAAAAATTAATCATATAATTTAAAAAATAAAAAATAAAAAATTTAGTTTTTTAAAATTTTTAATTTTTTAAAATTTTTTTATCTTTTTATTCATCGGATAATGCTACGACCAGACAGTTGACTTTTTTTGCTGCACTTATTCACAAATTAAGAATAAATTAATTTAAAAAATTCAAAATTTTTATTTTTTTATTTTTTAGATATCATTGGAATTTTTATTTTTTAAAAATTAGAAAAAAATTATATTTTTAGTTTAAAATTAAAAAAAATTAAATTTACTACTCTGTTATCTACCAGATATTGCTGGACTTTATTTTATTTTTCTAATTTATATAAAAAATTAATCATATAATTTAAAAATTGAGAAATAAAAAATTTATTTTTTTAAAAATTTTAATATTTTTAAAAATATTTTTTATCTTTTTATTCACCGAATAATGCTACATCCGGATAGTTAACTTTTTTTTTTGCTCCACTTGTTCACAAATTAAGAATAAATTAATTTAAAAATTTTAAATTTTAAATTTTTGGATATTGTTGGAATCTTTTATTTTTTACAATCAGAAAAAAAATTTAATTTTTTAGTTTAAAAATTAAAAAAAATAAATTTACAGATCTGTTATTTACCAAATATTGATGGACTTTATTTTCTTGTTCTAATTTAAATAAAAAAATTAATCATATAATTTTAAAATTGAAAAATAAAAAATATATTTTTTTTAATTTTTATTTTTTTAAAAATATTTTTTATCTTTTTATTCACCGGATAAGACTACACCTTGACAGTTGACTTTTTTTGCTGCACTTGTTCACAAATTAAGAGATTATTTTAAAAAATTTAAAATTTTATTTTTTTATTTTTTGGAAAATTTGGAATTTTTTATTTTTTTACAATTAGAAAAAACTTTATTTTTTAAGTTTAAAAATGAAAAATAAATTTACAACTCTGTTATTTAACAGATATTATTGGCCTTTATTTTATTTTTCTAATTGAAATAAAAAAATAATCATATAATTTAAAAATTCAAAAATAAAAAATTTAGTTTTTTAAAATTTTTAATTTTTTTAAAATATTTTTTATTCTTTTATTCTCCAGATAATGCTGCACTCAGAAAATTGACTTTTTTTTTGCTGCACTTGTTCAGAAAATAAGAATAAATTAATTTAAAAAAATTTAAAATTTTCTATTTTTCAATTTTTTTAGTTTTTGAATATTGTTGGAATTTTTTATTTTTCTACTATTAGAAAAAATTTTATGTTTTAGTTTAAAACTTTAAACAAAAATAAAAAATTTACAGATTTGTTGTTTAATAGATATTGCTAAACTTTATTTAATTTTCTTATTTAAATAAAAACATTTAATAATATAATTTAAAAATTAAAAAATAAAAATTTTAGTTTTTTAAAATTTTTTATTTTTTAAGAATATTTTTTATTTTTTATTCACTGGATAATGCATCACACGAACAGTTGACTTTCTTTTGCGGCACTTGTTCACAAATTAAGAATAATATAATAAAAAAAATTTAAAATTTTAATTTTTTTATTTTTTGGATATTTTTATAATTTTTTATTTTTTTACAATTAGAAAAAAATTGTTTTTTTAGTTTAAAAATAAAAAAATAAATTTACAGATCTGTTATTTACCAGAATATGCTAGACTTTATTTTATATTTCTAATAAAAATAAAAAAATTAATCATATAATTTAAAAATTAAAAAATAAAAAATTTAGTTTTTTAAAATTTTTAATTTTTTAAAATTTTTTTATCTTTTTATTCATCGGATAATGCTACGACCAGACAGTTGACTTTTTTTCCTGCACTTATTCACAAATTAAGAATAAATTAATTTAAAAAATTTAAAATTTTAATTTTTTTATTTTTTAGATATCATTGGAATTTTTATTTTTTTAAAATTAGAAAAAAATTATTTTTTTAGTTTAAAATTAAAAAAAATTAAATTTACTAATCTGTTATTTACTAGATATTGCTGGACTTTATTTTATTTTTCTAATTTATATAAAAAATTAATCATATAATTTAAAAATTGAGAAATAAAAAATTTATTGTTTTAAAAATTTTAATATTTTTAAAAATATTTTTTATCTTTTTATTCACCGAATAATGCTACACTTGGATAGTTAACTTTTTTTTTGCTCCACTTGTTCACAAATTTAGAATAAATTAATTTAAAAAATTCTAAATTTTAATTTTTTATTTTTTGGATATTGTTGGAATGTTTTATTTTTTAATATAAAAAAATTTAATTTTTTAGTTTAAAATTAAAAAAAATAAATTTACAGATCTGTTATTTACCAAATATTGATGGACTTTATTTTCTTGTTCTAATTTAAATAAAAAAATTAATCATATAATTTTAAAATTCAAAAATAAAAAATTTATTTTTTTTAAATTTTTATTTTTTTAAAAATATTTTTTTATCTTTTTATTCACCGGATAAGACTACACCCTGACAGTTGACTTTTTTGCTGCACTTATTCACAAATTAAGAATAGATTAATTTAAAAAATTTAAAATTTTATTTTTTTATTTTTTGGAAAATTTGGAATTTTTTATTTTTTTACAATTAGAAAAAACTTTATTTTTTAAATTTAAAAATTAAAAAAATAAATTTACAACTCTGTTATTTAACAGATATTATTGGACTTTATTTTATTTTCTAATTGAAATAAAAAAATTAATCATATAATTTAAAAATTCAAAAATAAAAAATTTAGTTTTTTAAAATTTTTTATTTTTTTAAAATAATTTTTATTTTTTTATTCTCCAGATAATGCTGCACTCTGAAAATTGACTTTTTTTTGCTGCACTTGTTCACAAAATAAGAATAAATTAATTTAAAAAAATTTCAAATTTTCTATTTTTCAATTTTTTTAGTTTTTGAATATTGTTGGAATTTTTTATTTTTCTACTATTAGAAAAAAATTTATGTTTTTGTTTAAAACTTTAAACAAAAATAAAAAATTTACAGATTTGTTGTTTAATAGATATTGCTAAACTTTATTTAATTTTCTTATTTAAATAAAAAAATTTAATAATATAATTTAAAAATTAAAAAATAAAAAATTTAGTTTTTTAAATTTTTTTTATTTTTTTACGAATATTTTTTATTTTTTATTCACTGGATAATGCGTCACATGGACAGTTGACTTTCTTTTGCGGCACTTGTTCACAAATTAAGAAAAATATAATAAAAAAAATTTAAAATTTTAATTTTTTTATTTTTTGGATATTTTTAGAATTTTTTATTTTTTTACAATTAGAAAAAAATTGTTTTTTTAGTTTAAAAATAAAAAAAATAAATTTACAGATCTGTTATTTACCAAAATATGCTAGACTTTATTTTATATTTCTAATAAAAATAAAAAAATTAATCATATAATTTAAAAATTAAAAAATAAAAATTTTAGTTTTTTAAAATGTTTAATTTTTTAAATTTTTTTATCTTTTTATTCATCGGATAATGCTACGACCAGACAGTTGACTTTTTTTGCTGCACTTATTCACAAATTAAGAATAAATTAATTTAAAAAATTTAAAATTTTAATTTTTTTATTTTTTAGATATCATTGAAATTTTTATTTTTTTAAAATTGGAAAAAAATTATTTTTTTAGTTTAAAATTAAAAAAAATTAAATTTACTAATCTGTTATTTACTAGATATTGCTGGACTTTATTTTATTTTTCTAATTTATATAAAAAATTAATCATATAATTTAAAAATTGAGAAATAAAAAATTTATTTTTTTTAAAATTTTAATATTTTTAAAAATATTTTTTATCTTTTTATTCAATGAATAATGCTACACTTGGATAGTTAACTTTTTTTTTGCTCCACTTGTTCACAAATTAAGAATAAATTAATTTAAAAAATTCTAAATTTAATTTTTTATTTTTTGGATATTGTTGGAATGTTTTATTTTTTACAATAAAAAAATTTAATTTTTTAGTTTAAAATTAAAAAAATAAATTTACAGATCTGTTATTTACCAAATATTGATGGACTTTATTTTCTTGTTCTAATTTAAATAAAAAAATTAATCATATAATTTTAAAATTCAAAAAAAAAATTTATTTTTTTTAAAATTTTATTTTTTTTAAATATTTTTTTATCTTTTTATTCACCGGATAAGACTACACCTTGACAGTTGACTTTTTTTGCTACACTTGTTAACAAATTAAGAATAGATTAATTTAAAAAATTTAAAATTTTATTTTTTTATTTTCTGGAAAATTTGGAATTTTTTATTTTTTTACAATTAGAAAAAACTTTATTTTTTAAGTTTAAAAATTAAAAAAATAAATTTACAACTCTGTTATTTAATAGATATTATTGGACTTTATTTTATTTTCTATTTGAAATAAAAAAATTAATCATATAATTTAAAAATTCAAAAATAAAAAATTTAGTTTTTTAAAATTTTTTATTTTTTTAAAATAATTTTTATTTTTTTATTCTCCAGATAATGCTGCACTCTGAAAATTGACTTTTTTTTGCTGCACTTGTTCACAAAATAAGAATAAATTAATTTAAAAAAATTTCAAATTTTCTATTTTTCAATTTTTTTAGTTTTTGAATATTGTTGGAATTTTTTATTTTTCTACTATTAGAAAAAAATTTATGTTTTTGTTTAAAACTTTAAACAAAAATAAAAAATTTACAGATTTGTTGTTTAATAGATATTGCTAAACTTTATTTAATTTTCTTATTTAAATAAAAAAATTTAATAATATAATTTAAAAATTAAAAAATAAAAAATTTAGTTTTTTAAATTTTTTTTATTTTTTTACGAATATTTTTTATTTTTTATTCACTGGATAATGCGTCACATGGACAGTTGACTTTCTTTTGCGGCACTTGTTCACAAATTAAGAAGAATATAATAAAAAAAATTTAAAATTTTAATTTTTTTATTTTTTGGATATTTTTAGAATTTTTTATTTTTTTACAATTAGAAAAAAATTGTTTTTTTAGTTTAAAAATAAAAAAAATAAATTTACAGATCTGTTATTTACCAAAATATGCTAGACTTTATTTTATATTTCTAATAAAAATAAAAAAATTAATCATATAATTTAAAAATTAAAAAATAAAAATTTTAGTTTTTTAAAATGTTTAATTTTTTAAATTTTTTTATCTTTTTATTCATCGGATAATGCTACGACCAGACAGTTGACTTTTTTTGCTGCACTTATTCACAAATTAAGAATAAATTAATTTAAAAAATTTAAAATTTTAATTTTTTTATTTTTTAGATATCATTGAAATTTTTATTTTTTTAAAATTGGAAAAAAATTATTTTTTTAGTTTAAAATTAAAAAAAATTAAATTTACTAATCTGTTATTTACTAGATATTGCTGGACTTTATTTTATTTTTCTAATTTATATAAAAAATTAATCATATAATTTAAAAATTGAGAAATAAAAAATTTATTTTTTTTAAAATTTTAATATTTTTAAAAATATTTTTTATCTTTTTATTCAATGAATAATGCTACACTTGGATAGTTAACTTTTTTTTTGCTCCACTTGTTCACAAATTAAGAATAAATTAATTTAAAAAATTCTAAATTTAATTTTTTATTTTTTGGATATTGTTGGAATGTTTTATTTTTTACAATAAAAAAAATTTAATTTTTTAGTTTAAAATTAAAAAAATAAATTTACAGATCTGTTATTTACCAAATATTGATGGACTTTATTTTCTTGTTCTAATTTAAATAAAAAAATTAATCATATAATTTTAAAATTCAAAAAAAAAATTTATTTTTTTTAAAATTTTATTTTTTTTAAATATTTTTTTATCTTTTTATTCACCGGATAAGACTACACCTTGACAGTTGACTTTTTTTGCTACACTTGTTAACAAATTAAGAATAGATTAATTTAAAAAATTTAAAATTTTATTTTTTTATTTTCTGGAAAATTTGGAATTTTTTATTTTTTTACAATTAGAAAAAACTTTATTTTTTAAGTTTAAAAATTAAAAAAATAAATTTACAACTCTGTTATTTAATAGATATTATTGGACTTTATTTTATTTTCTATTTGAAATAAAAAAATTAATCATATAATTTAAAAATTCAAAAATAAAAAATTTAGTTTTTTAAAATTTTTTATTTTTTTAAAATAATTTTTATTTTTTTATTCTCCAGATAATGCTGCACTCAGAAAATTGACTTTTTTTTGCTGCACTTGTTCACAAAATAAGAATAAATTAATTTAAAAAAATTTCAAATTTTCTATTTTTCAATTTTTTTAGTTTTTGAATATTGTTGGAATTTTTTATTTTTCTACTATTAGAAAAAAAATTTATGTTTTAGTTTAAAACTTTAAACAAAAATAAAAAATTTACAGATTTGTTGTTTAATAGATATTGCTAAACTTTATTTAATTTTCTTATTTAAATAAAAACATTTAATAATATAATTTAAAAATTAAAAAATAAAAAATTTAGTTTTTTAAATTTTTTTATTTTTTTAAGAATATTTTTTATTTTTTATTCACTGGATAATGCATCACACGGACAGTTGACTTTCTTTTGCGGCACTTGTTCACAAATTAAGAATAATATAATAAAAAAATTTAAAATTTTAATTTTTTATTTTTGGATATTTTTAGAATTTTTTATTTTTTTACAATTAGAAAAAAATTGTTTTTTTAGTTTAAAAATAAAAAAAATAAATTTACAGATCTGTTATTTACCAGAATATGCTAGAACTTTATTTTATATTTCTAATAAAAATAAAAAAATTAATCACATAATTTAAAAATTAAAAAATAAAAAATTTAGTTTTTTAAAATGTTTAATTTTTTAAATTTTTTTTATCTTTTTATTCATCGGATAATGCTACGACCAGACAGTTGACTTTTTTTGCTGCACTTATTCACAAATTAAGAATAAATTAATTTAAAAAATTTAAAATTTTAATTTTTTTATTTTTTAGATATCATTGGAATTTTTATTTTTTTAAAATTAGAAAAAAAATTATTTTTTTAGTTTAAAATTAAAAAAATTAAATTTACTAATCTGTTATTTACCAGATATTATTGGACTTTATTTTATTTTTCTAATTTATATAAAAAATTAATCATATAATTTAAAAATTGAGAAATAAAAAATTTATATTTTTAAAAATTTTAATATTTTTAAAAATATTTTTTATCTTTTTATTCACCGAATAATGCTACACCTGGATAGTTAACTTTTTTTTTGCTCCACTTGTTCACAAATTAAGAATAAATTAATTTAAGAAATTTTAAATTTTAATTTTTCATTTTTTGGATATTGTTGGAATCTTTTATTTTTTACAATCAGAAAAAAATTTAATTTTTTAGTTTAAAAATTAAAAAAAATAAATTTACAGATCTGTTATTTACCAAATATTGATGGACTTTATTTTCATGTTCTAATTTAAATAAAAAAATTAATCATATAATTTTAAAATTCAAAAATAAAAAATTTATTTTTTTAATTTTTATTTTTTTAAAATATTTTTTTATCTTTTTATTCACCGGATAAGACTACACCCTGAGTGTTGACTTTTTTTGCTGCACTTGTTCACAAATTAAGAATAGATTAATTTAAAAATTTAAAATTTTATTTTTTTATTTTTTGGAAAAATTTGGAATTTTTTTGTTTTTTTACAATTAGAAAAAACTTTATTTTTTAAGTTTAAAAATAAAAAAAATAAATTTACAACTCTGTTATTTAACAGATATTATTGGACTTTATTTTATTTTCTAATTGAAATAAAAAAATTAATCATATAATTTAAAAATTCAAAAATAAAAAATTTAGTTTTTTAAAATTTTTTATTTTTTTAAAATAATTTTTATTTTTTTATTCTCCAGATAATGCTGCACTCAGAAAATTGACTTTTTTTTGCTGCACTTGTTCACAAAATAAGAATAAATTAATTTAAAAAAATTTCAAATTTTCTATTTTTCAATTTTTTTAGTTTTTGAATATTGTTGGAATTTTTTATTTTTCTACTATTAGAAAAAAATTTATGTTTTAGTTTAAAACTTTAAACAAAAATAAAAAATTTACAGATTTGTTGTTTAATAGATATTGCTAAACTTTATTTAATTTTCTTATTTAAATAAAAACATTTAATAATATAATTTAAAAATTAAAAAATAAAAAATTTAGTTTTTTAAATTTTTTTATTTTTTTAAGAATATTTTTTATTTTTTATTCACTGGATAATGCATCACACGGACAGTTGACTTTCTTTTGCGGCACTTGTTCACAAATTAAGAATAATATAATAAAAAAAATTTAAAATTTTAATTTTTTATTTTTTGGATATTTTTAGAATTTTTTATTTTTTTACAATTAGAAAAAAATTGTTTTTTTAGTTTAAAAATAAAAAAAATAAATTTACAGATCTGTTATTTACCAGAATATGCTAGAACTTTATTTTATAATTCTAATAAAAATAAAAAAATTAATCACATAATTTAAAAATTAAAAAATAAAAAATTTATTTTTTTAAAATGTTTAATTTTTTAAAATTTTTTTGTCTTTTTATTCATCGGATAATGCTACGACCAGACAGTTGACTTTTTTTGCTGCACTTATTCACAAATTAAGAATAAATTAATTTAAAAAATTTGAAATTTTAATTTTTTTATTTTTTAGATATCATTGTAATTTTTATTTTTTTAAAATTAGAAAAAAATTATTTTTTTAGTTTAAAATTAAAAAAAATTAAATTTACTAATCTGTTATTTACCGGATATTGCTGGACTTTATTATATTTTTCTAATTTATATAAAAAATTAATCATATAATTTAAAATTGAGAAATAAAAAATTTATATTTTTAAAAATTTTAGTATTTTTAAAAATATTTTTTATCTTTTTATACACCGAATAATGCTACACTTGAATAGTTAACTTTTTTTTTGCTCCATTTGTTCACAAATTAAGAATAAATTAATTTAAGAAATTTTAAATTTTATTTTTTCATTTTTTGGATATTGTTGGAATCTTTTATTTTTTACAATCAGAAAAAAATTTAATTTTTTAGTTTAAAAATTAAAAAAAATAAATTTACAGATCTGTTATTTACCAAATATTGATGGACTTTATTTTCATGTTCTAATTTAAATAAAAAAATTAATCATATAATTTTAAAATTCAAAAATAAAAAATTTATTTTTTTAATTTTTTATTTTTTTTAAAATATTTTTTTATCTTTTTATTCACCGGATAAGACTACACCCTGAGTGTTGACTTTTTTTGCTGCACTTGTTCACAAATTAAGAATAGATTAATTTAAAAATTTAAAATTTTATTTTTTTATTTTTTGGAAAAATTTGGAATTTTTTTGTTTTTTTACAATTAGAAAAAACTTTATTTTTTAAGTTTAAAAATTAAAAAAATAAATTTACAACTCTGTTATTTAACAGATATTATTGGACTTTATTTTATTTTCTAATTGAAATAAAAAAATTAATCATATAATTTAAAAATTCAAAAATAAAAAATTTAGTTTTTTAAAATTTTTTATTTTTTTAAAATAATTTTTATTTTTTTATTCTCCAGATAATGCTGCACTCAGAAAATTGACTTTTTTTTGCTGCACTTGTTCACAAAATAAGAATAAATTAATTTAAAAAAATTTCAAATTTTCTATTTTTCAATTTTTTTAGTTTTTGAATATTGTTGGAATTTTTTATTTTTCTACTATTAGAAAAAAAATTTATGTTTTAGTTTAAAACTTTAAACAAAAATAAAAAATTTACAGATTTGTTGTTTAATAGATATTGCTAAACTTTATTTAATTTTCTTATTTAAATAAAAACATTTAATAATATAATTTAAAAATTAAAAAATAAAAAATTTAGTTTTTTAAATTTTTTTATTTTTTTAAGAATATTTTTTATTTTTTATTCACTGGATAATGCATCACACGGACAGTTGACTTTCTTTTGCGGCACTTGTTCACAAATTAAGAATAATATAATAAAAAAATTTAAAATTTTAATTTTTTATTTTTGGATATTTTTAGAATTTTTTATTTTTTTACAATTAGAAAAAAATTGTTTTTTTAGTTTAAAAATAAAAAAAATAAATTTACAGATCTGTTATTTACCAGAATATGCTAGAACTTTATTTTATATTTCTAATAAAAATAAAAAAATTAATCACATAATTTAAAAATTAAAAAATAAAAAATTTAGTTTTTTAAAATGTTTAATTTTTTAAATTTTTTTTATCTTTTTATTCATCGGATAATGCTACGACCAGACAGTTGACTTTTTTTGCTGCACTTATTCACAAATTAAGAATAAATTAATTTAAAAAATTTAAAATTTTAATTTTTTTTTTTAGATATCATTGGAATTTTTATTTTTTTAAAATTAGAAAAAAAATTATTTTTTTAGTTTAAAATTAAAAAAATTAAATTTACTAATCTGTTATTTACCAGATATTATTGGACTTTATTTTATTTTTCTAATTTATATAAAAAATTAATCATATAATTTAAAAATTGTGAAATAAAAAATTTATATTTTTAAAAATTTTAATATTTTTAAAAATATTTTTTATCTTTTTATTCACCGAATAATGCTACACCTGGATAGTTAACTTTTTTTTTGCTCCACTTGTTCACAAATTAAGAATAAATTAATTTAAGAAATTTTAAATTTTAATTTTTCATTTTTTGGATATTGTTGGAATCTTTTATTTTTTACAATCAGAAAAAAATTTAATTTTTTAGTTTAAAAATTAAAAAAAATAAATTTACAGATCTGTTATTTACCAAATATTGATGGACTTTATTTTTATGTTCTAATTTAAATAAAAAAATTAATCATATAATTTTAAAATTCAAAAATAAAAAATTTATTTTTTTAATTTTTATTTTTTTAAAATATTTTTTTATCTTTTTATTCACCGGATAAGACTACACCCTGAGTGTTGACTTTTTTTGCTGCACTTGTTCACAAATTAAGAATAGATTAATTTAAAAATTTAAAATTTTATTTTTTTATTTTTTGGAAAAATTTGGAATTTTTTTGTTTTTTTACAATTAGAAAAAACTTTATTTTTTAAGTTTAAAAATAAAAAAAATAAATTTACAACTCTGTTATTTAACAGATATTATTGGACTTTATTTTATTTTCTAATTGAAATAAAAAAATTAATCATATAATTTAAAAATTCAAAAATAAAAAATTTAGTTTTTTAAAATTTTTTATTTTTTTAAAATAATTTTTATTTTTTTATTCTCCAGATAATGCTGCACTCAGAAAATTGACTTTTTTTTGCTGCACTTGTTCACAAAATAAGAATAAATTAATTTAAAAAAATTTCAAATTTTCTATTTTTCAATTTTTTTAGTTTTTGAATATTGTTGGAATTTTTTATTTTTCTACTATTAGAAAAAAATTTATGTTTTAGTTTAAAACTTTAAACAAAAATAAAAAATTTACAGATTTGTTGTTTAATAGATATTGCTAAACTTTATTTAATTTTCTTATTTAAATAAAAACATTTAATAATATAATTTAAAAATTAAAAAATAAAAAATTTAGTTTTTTAAATTTTTTTATTTTTTTAAGAATATTTTTTATTTTTTATTCACTGGATAATGCATCACACGGACAGTTGACTTTCCTTTGCGGCACTTGTTCACAAATTAAGAATAATATAATAAAAAAATTTAAAATTTTAATTTTTTTATTTTTTGGATATTTTTAGAATTTTTTATTTTTTTACAATTAGAAAAAAATTGTTTTTTTAGTTTAAAAATAAAAAAAATAAATTTACAGATCTGTTATTTACCAGAATATGCTAGAACTTTATTTTATATTTCTAATAAAAATAGAAAAATTAATCACATAATTTAAAAATTAAAAAATAAAAAATTTAGTTTTTTAAAATGTTTAATTTTTAAAAATTTTTTTATCTTTTTATTCATCGGATAATGCTACGACCAGACAGTTGACTTTTTTTGCTGCACTTATTCACAAATTAAGAATAAATTAATTTAAAAAATTTAAAATTTTAATTTTTTTATTTTTTAGATATCATTGGAATTTTTATTTTTTTAAAATTAGAAAAAAAATTATTTTTTTAGTTTAAAATTAAAAAAATTAAATTTACTAATCTGTTATTTACCAGATATTATTGGACTTTATTTTATTTTTCTAATTTATATAAAAAATTAATCATATAATTTAAAAATTGAGAAATAAAAAATTTATATTTTTAAAAATTTTAATATTTTTAAAAATATTTTTTATCTTTTTATTCACCGAATAATGCTACACCTGGATAGTTAACTTTTTTTTTGCTCCACTTGTTCACAAATTAAGAATAAATTAATTTAAGAAATTTTAAATTTTAATTTTTCATTTTTTGGATATTGTTGGAATCTTTTATTTTTTACAATCAGAAAAAAATTTAATTTTTTAGTTTAAAAATTAAAAAAAATAAATTTACAGATCTGTTATTTACCAAATATTGATGGACTTTATTTTCATGTTCTAATTTAAATAAAAAAATTAATCATATAATTTTAAAATTCAAAAATAAAAAATTTATTTTTTTAATTTTTATTTTTTTAAAATATTTTTTTATCTTTTTATTCACCGGATAAGACTACACCCTGAGTGTTGACTTTTTTTGCTGCACTTGTTCACAAATTAAGAATAGATTAATTTAAAAATTTAAAATTTTATTTTTTTATTTTTTGGAAAAATTTGGAATTTTTTTGTTTTTTTACAATTAGAAAAAACTTTATTTTTTAAGTTTAAAAATAAAAAAAATAAATTTACAACTCTGTTATTTAACAGATATTATTGGACTTTATTTTATTTTCTAATTGAAATAAAAAAATTAATCATATAATTTAAAAATTCAAAAATAAAAAATTTAGTTTTTTAAAATTTTTTATTTTTTTAAAATAATTTTTATTTTTTTATTCTCCAGATAATGCTGCACTCAGAAAATTGACTTTTTTTTGCTGCACTTGTTCACAAAATAAGAATAAATTAATTTAAAAAAATTTCAAATTTTCTATTTTTCAATTTTTTTAGTTTTTGAATATTGTTGGAATTTTTTATTTTTCTACTATTAGAAAAAAATTTATGTTTTAGTTTAAAACTTTAAACAAAAATAAAAAATTTACAGATTTGTTGTTTAATAGATATTGCTAAACTTTATTTAATTTTCTTATTTAAATAAAAACATTTAATAATATAATTTAAAAATTAAAAAATAAAAAATTTAGTTTTTTAAATTTTTTTATTTTTTTAAGAATATTTTTTATTTTTTATTCACTGGATAATGCATCACACGGACAGTTGACTTTCCTTTGCGGCACTTGTTCACAAATTAAGAATAATATAATAAAAAAATTTAAAATTTTAATTTTTTTATTTTTTGGATATTTTTAGAATTTTTTATTTTTTTACAATTAGAAAAAAATTGTTTTTTTAGTTTAAAAATAAAAAAAATAAATTTACAGATCTGTTATTTACCAGAATATGCTAGAACTTTATTTTATATTTCTAATAAAAATAGAAAAATTAATCACATAATTTAAAAATTAAAAAATAAAAAATTTAGTTTTTTAAAATGTTTAATTTTTAAAAATTTTTTTATCTTTTTATTCATCGGATAATGCTACGACCAGACAGTTGACTTTTTTTGCTGCACTTATTCACAAATTAAGAATAAATTAATTTAAAAAATTTAAAATTTTAATTTTTTTATTTTTTAGATATCATTGGAATTTTTATTTTTTTAAAATTAGAAAAAAATTATTTTTTTAGTTTAAAATTAAAAAAAATTAAATTTACTAATCTGTTATTTACCAGATATTACTGGACTTTATTTTATTTTTCTAATTTATATAAAAAATTAATCATATAATTTAAAAATTGAGAAATAAAAAATTTATATTTTTAAAAATTTTAGTATTTTTAAAAATATTTTTTATCTTTTTATTCACCGAATAATGCTACACCTGGATAGTTAACTTTTTTTTTGCTCCGCTTGTTCACAAATTAAGAATAAATTAATTTAAGAAATTTTAAATTTTAATTTTTCATTTTTTGGATATTGTTGGAATCTTTTATTTTTTACAATCAGAAAAAAAATTTAATTTTTTAGTTTAAAAATTAAAAAAAAATAAATTTACAGATCTGTTATTTACCAAATATTGATGGACTTTATTTTCATGTTCTAATTTAAATAAAAAAATTAATCATATAATTTTAAAATTCAAAAATAAAAAATTTATTTTTTTAATTTTTATTTTTTTTAAAATATTTTTTTATCTTTTTATTCACCGGATAAGACTACACCCTGACAGTTGACTTTTTTTGCTGCACTTGTTCACAAATTAAGAATAGATTAATTTAAAAATTTAAAATTTTATTTTTTTATTTTTTGGAAAAATTTGGAATTTTTTTGTTTTTTTACAATTAGAAAAAACTTTATTTTTTAAGTTTAAAAATTAAAAAAATAAATTTACAACTCTGTTATTTAACAGATATTATTGGACTTTATTTTATTTTCTAATTGAAATAAAAAAATTAATCATATAATTTAAAAATTCAAAAATAAAAAATTTAGTTTTTTAAAATTTTTTATTTTTTTAAAATAATTTTTATTTTTTTATTCTCCAGATAATGCTGCACTCAGAAAATTGACTTTTTTTTGCTGCACTTGTTCACAAAATAAGAATAAATTAATTTAAAAAAATTTCAAATTTTCTATTTTTCAATTTTTTTAGCTTTTGAATATTGTTGGAATTTTTTATTTTTCTACTATTAGAAAAAAATTTATGTTTTAGTTTAAAACTTTAAACAAAAATAAAAAATTTACAGATTTGTTGTTTAATAGATATTGCTAAACTTTATTTAATTTTCTTATTTAAATAAAAACATTTAATAATATAATTTAAAAATTAAAAAATAAAAAATTTAGTTTTTTAAATTTTTTTATTTTTTTAAGAATATTTTTTATTTTTTATTCACTGGATAATGCATCACACGGACAGTTGACTTTCCTTTGCGGCACTTGTTCACAAATTAAGAATAATATAATAAAAAAATTTAAAATTTTAATTTTTTTATTTTTTGGATATTTTTAGAATTTTTTATTTTTTTACAATTAGAAAAAAATTGTTTTTTTAGTTTAAAAATAAAAAAAATAAATTTACAGATCTGTTATTTACCAGAATATGCTAGAACTTTATTTTATATTTCTAATAAAAATAGAAAAATTAATCACATAATTTAAAAATTAAAAAATAAAAAATTTAGTTTTTTAAAATGTTTAATTTTTAAAATTTTTTTTATCTTTTTATTCATCGGATAATGCTACGACCAGACAGTTGACTTTTTTTGCTGCACTTATTCACAAATTAAGAATAAATTAATTTAAAAAATTTAAAATTTTAATTTTTTTATTTTTTAGATATCATTGGAATTTTTATTTTTTTAAAATTAGAAAAAAATTATTTTTTTAGTTTAAAATTAAAAAAAATTAAATTTACTAATCTGTTATTTACCAGATATTACTGGACTTTATTTTATTTTTCTAATTTATATAAAAAATTAATCATATAATTTAAAAATTGAGAAATAAAAAATTTATATTTTTAAAAATTTTAGTATTTTTAAAAATATTTTTTATCTTTTTATTCACCGAATAATGCTACACCTGGATAGTTAACTTTTTTTTTGCTCCGCTTGTTCACAAATTAAGAATAAATTAATTTAAGAAATTTTAAATTTTAATTTTTCATTTTTTGGATATTGTTGGAATCTTTTATTTTTTACAATCAGAAAAAAAATTTAATTTTTTAGTTTAAAAATTAAAAAAAAATAAATTTACAGATCTGTTATTTACCAAATATTGATGGACTTTATTTTCATGTTCTAATTTAAATAAAAAAATTAATCATATAATTTTAAAATTCAAAAATAAAAAATTTATTTTTTTAATTTTTATTTTTTTTAAAATATTTTTTTATCTTTTTATTCACCGGATAAGACTACACCCTGACAGTTGACTTTTTTTGCTGCACTTGTTCACAAATTAAGAATAGATTAATTTAAAAATTTAAAATTTTATTTTTTTATTTTTTGGAAAAATTTGGAATTTTTTTGTTTTTTTACAATTAGAAAAAACTTTATTTTTTAAGTTTAAAAATTAAAAAAATAAATTTACAACTCTGTTATTTAACAGATATTATTGGACTTTATTTTATTTTCTAATTGAAATAAAAAAATTAATCATATAATTTAAAAATTCAAAAATAAAAAATTTAGTTTTTTAAAATTTTTTATTTTTTTAAAATAATTTTTATTTTTTTATTCTCCAGATAATGCTGCACTCAGAAAATTGACTTTTTTTTGCTGCACTTGTTCACAAAATAAGAATAAATTAATTTAAAAAAATTTCAAATTTTCTATTTTTCAATTTTTTTAGCTTTTGAATATTGTTGGAATTTTTTATTTTTCTACTATTAGAAAAAAATTTATGTTTTAGTTTAAAACTTTAAACAAAAATAAAAAATTTACAGATTTGTTGTTTAATAGATATTGCTAAACTTTATTTAATTTTCTTATTTAAATAAAAACATTTAATAATATAATTTAAAAATTAAAAAATAAAAAATTTAGTTTTTTAAATTTTTTTATTTTTTTAAGAATATTTTTTATTTTTTATTCACTGGATAATGCATCACACGGACAGTTGACTTTCCTTTGCGGCACTTGTTCACAAATTAAGAATAATATAATAAAAAAATTTAAAATTTTAATTTTTTTATTTTTTGGATATTTTTAGAATTTTTTATTTTTTTACAATTAGAAAAAAATTGTTTTTTTAGTTTAAAAATAAAAAAAATAAATTTACAGATCTGTTATTTACCAGAATATGCTAGAACTTTATTTTATATTTCTAATAAAAATAGAAAAATTAATCACATAATTTAAAAATTAAAAAATAAAAAATTTAGTTTTTTAAAATGTTTAATTTTTAAAATTTTTTTTATCTTTTTATTCATCGGATAATGCTACGACCAGACAGTTGACTTTTTTTGCTGCACTTATTCACAAATTAAGAATAAATTAATTTAAAAAATTTAAAATTTTAATTTTTTTATTTTTTAGATATCATTGGAATTTTTATTTTTTTAAAATTAGAAAAAAATTATTTTTTTAGTTTAAAATTAAAAAAAATTAAATTTACTAATCTGTTATTTACCAGATATTACTGGACTTTATTTTATTTTTCTAATTTATATAAAAAATTAATCATATAATTTAAAAATTGAGAAATAAAAAATTTATATTTTTAAAAATTTTAGTATTTTTAAAAATATTTTTTATCTTTTTATTCACCGAATAATGCTACACCTGGATAGTTAACTTTTTTTTTGCTCCGCTTGTTCACAAATTAAGAATAAATTAATTTAAGAAATTTTAAATTTTAATTTTTCATTTTTTGGATATTGTTGGAATCTTTTATTTTTTACAATCAGAAAAAAAATTTAATTTTTTAGTTTAAAAATTAAAAAAAAATAAATTTACAGATCTGTTATTTACCAAATATTGATGGACTTTATTTTCATGTTCTAATTTAAATAAAAAAAATTAATCATATAATTTTAAAATTCAAAAATAAAAAATTTATTTTTTTAATTTTTATTTTTTTTAAAATATTTTTTTATCTTTTTATTCACCGGATAAGACTACACCCTGACAGTTGACTTTTTTTGCTGCACTTGTTCACAAATTAAGAATAGATTAATTTAAAAATTTAAAATTTTATTTTTTTATTTTTTGGAAAAATTTGGAATTTTTTTGTTTTTTTACAATTAGAAAAAACTTTATTTTTTAAGTTTAAAAATTAAAAAAATAAATTTACAACTCTGTTATTTAACAGATATTATTGGACTTTATTTTATTTTCTAATTGAAATAAAAAAATTAATCATATAATTTAAAAATTCAAAAATAAAAAATTTAGTTTTTTAAAATTTTTTATTTTTTTAAAATAATTTTTATTTTTTTATTCTCCAGATAATGCTGCACTCAGAAAATTGACTTTTTTTTGCTGCACTTGTTCACAAAATAAGAATAAATTAATTTAAAAAAATTTCAAATTTTCTATTTTTCAATTTTTTTAGTTTTTGAATATTGTTGGAATTTTTTATTTTTCTACTATTAGAAAAAAATTTATGTTTTAGTTTAAAACTTTAAACAAAAATAAAAAATTTACAGATTTGTTGTTTAATAGATATTGCTAAACTTTATTTAATTTTCTTATTTAAATAAAAACATTTAATAATATAATTTAAAAATTAAAAAATAAAAAATTTAGTTTTTTAAATTTTTTTATTTTTTTAAGAATATTTTTTATTTTTTATTCACTGGATAATGCATCACACGGACAGTTGACTTTCCTTTGCGGCACTTGTTCACAAATTAAGAATAATATAATAAAAAAATTTAAAATTTTAATTTTTTTATTTTTTGGATATTTTTAGAATTTTTTATTTTTTTACAATTAGAAAAAAATTGTTTTTTTAGTTTAAAAATAAAAAAAATAAATTTACAGATCTGTTATTTATCAGAATATGCTAGAACTTTATTTTATATTTCTAATAAAAATAGAAAAATTAATCACATAATTTAAAAATTAAAAAATAAAAAATTTAGTTTTTTAAAATGTTTAATTTTTAAAAATTTTTTTATCTTTTTATTCATCGGATAATGCTACGACCAGACAGTTGACTTTTTTTGCTGCACTTATTCACAAATTAAGAATAAATTAATTTAAAAAATTTAAAATTTTAATTTTTTTTATTTTTTAGATATCATTGGAATTTTTATTTTTTTAAAATTAGAAAAAAATTATTTTTTTAGTTTAAAATTAAAAAAAATTAAATTTACTAATCTGTTATTTACCAGATATTACTGGACTTTATTTTATTTTTCTAATTTATATAAAAAATTAATCATATAATTTAAAAATTGAGAAATAAAAAATTTATATTTTTAAAAATTTTAGTATTTTTAAAAATATTTTTTATCTTTTTATTCACCGAATAATGCTACACCTGGATAGTTAACTTTTTTTTTGCTCCGCTTGTTCACAAATTAAGAATAAATTAATTTAAGAAATTTTAAATTTTAATTTTTCATTTTTTGGATATTGTTGGAATCTTTTATTTTTTACAATCAGAAAAAAAATTTAATTTTTTAGTTTAAAAATTAAAAAAAAAATAAATTTACAGATCTGTTATTTACCAAATATTGATGGACTTTATTTTCATGTTCTAATTTAAATAAAAAAATTAATCATATAATTTTAAAATTCAAAAATAAAAAATTTATTTTTTTAATTTTTATTTTTTAAAATATTTTTTTATCTTTTTATTCACCGGATAAGACTACACCCTGACAGTTGACTTTTTTTGCTGCACTTGTTCACAAATTAAGAATAGATTAATTTAAAAATTTAAAATTTTATTTTTTTATTTTTTGGAAAAATTTGGAATTTTTTTGTTTTTTTACAATTAGAAAAAACTTTATTTTTTAAGTTTAAAAATTAAAAAAATAAATTTACAACTCTGTTATTTAACAGATATTATTGGACTTTATTTTATTTTCTAATTGAAATAAAAAAATTAATCATATAATTTAAAAATTCA